>NC_056069.1:48019709-58019709 GCF_016772045.2 Ovis aries
TTTTCTTTGAGTATGGTTTCAGTGTGTCTGCCCTCTGAGGCCCTCTTGCAACACCTACCATCTTACTTGGTTTCTCTTACCTTGGCGTGGGGATATCTCTTCATGGCTGCTCCAGCAAAGCACAGCTGCTGCTCTTCACCTTGGATGAGGTATCTCTTGCCACCGTGTTCCAGACCTGTGGTGTGGGATAGCTCCTCTAGGCCCTCCTATGCCTACGCAGCCACTGCTCTCGGGTGGCTGCGCTGCAGATGACACCACCCTTATGGCAGAAAATGAAGAGGAGCTAAAAAAGCCTCTTAATGAAAGTGAAAGGAGAGTGAAAAAGTTGACTTAAGATCAACATTCAGAAAGCGAGATCATGGCTGGTCCCATCACTTCATGGGAAACAGATGGGGAAACAGTGGAAACAGTGTCAGACTGTATTTTGGGGCTCCAAATCACTGCAGATGGTGACTGCAGCCTGAAATTAAAAGGCGCTTACTCCTTGGAAGGAAAGTTATGACCAACCTAGATAGCATATTCAAAAGCAGAGACATTACTTTTGCCGACTAAGTCCATCTAGTCAAGGCTATGGTTTTCCTGTGGTCATGTATGGATGTGAGAGTTGGACTATGAAGAAGGCTGAGCACCGAATAATTGATGCTTTTGAACTGTGGTGTTGGAGAAGACTCTTGAGAGTCCGTTGGACTGCAAGGATATCCAACCAGTCCATTCTTCTGAGAGTAGCCCTGGGATTTCTTTGGAAGGAATAATGCTAAAATTGAAGCTCCAGTACTTTGGCCACCTCATGCAAAGAGTTGACTCATTGGAAAAGACTCTGATGCTGGGAGGATTGGGGCAGAAGGAGAAGGGGACGACCGAGGATGAGATGGCTGGATGGTATCATGTACTCGATGGACCTGAGTCTGAGTGAACTCTGGGAGATGGTGATGGACAGGAGGCCTGGCGTGCTGCAATTCATTGGGTCGCAATGAGTTGGACGACTGAGTGACTGAACTGAAACTGAACTGATTACTAATTGTTTATATTTCTCTGCTTTGGTAGCAACAGTCCTAAGAACTGGTACATAATTACCATAATTACCATTCAATTGAGAATATTTTATCATCAAATTATGGGATTCTTATAATGACCCACATTTATTATCCCACAACACATGAATATGTTACCTGGAATGGTGAAAGACAATTTGTGGATGTGATTAACTAAAGGACCTTAAAATGGAAATTATCTTTCATTATCCAATGATGAAACCTTAACATATAAATAAGTTTGTCAGATTGTAGTGAGAAGAATTATGATTACAGGAGATAAAAGACTGCTAGAGGAGGGAGATAGAGGAAGAATATGAACCAAGAAATGTCAGCAGCTTCTAGAAGCTGGGAAAGGAAGGTGAATTGATTGAATCTTCCTACTTAGCTTCCAGAAAGGAATGCAGACCTGTTGACACCTTGATTTTAGCCCAGTGGAATCTCTGTAAGAATTCTAATATACAAAACTGTAAAATAAAAATTTATGTTATTTTAAGCCACTAAATTTGTCATTAATATGTTAAAAGAGCAAAAGGAAACTTGGTATCCAGGTTAAAAAATTTAAGATAATCACTCAATTCTCACTGAATGCAGCTTTCGGAGTAGTCTCTCTCTCTCTTTTTTATTTTATTTTATTTTGCTTTTCTTTTCAATACCTTTCTTTTCTCCTGAATTTTACTAATCATATTTTAAGCCTAGTCCTGAGCATAGCAGAAGGAATTCAACAAAAGTTGAGTGAAATAATCAATGAAGAAATTAATGAAATGAATTTGATACTTTCAAATAATAAGTGGTTATCTATTAGCATCAAGAAATTTCTCCTCAGTAAATATCCTTTCAATCATTATTGATTAGATTTTGACAGACAATAAAATCACTTACCTGCATCACGCGAAGGTCTGACTATCTAGTAATGCCAGAGACCAAGAGTAGTGACAAGTACAACTATAGTTAGAAAAAGGATTGACAATGTTACTAATATGCCTCCCCAGCTGAGAATATGTATCTTGGACAGGATGCAAAACAAAAATTATGAAAGGAAGGTAAAACAACATCAATTTACTTAGTTGGAAAGAAACGGAAATAGGTATCAGGAGAAAGAAGTTCTAAGGGCAAATCTGTAAATCTGTCACATTTTTAGATCAGTGCCTTTGAGACAAATTTTAAAATTTCCTGCTTGTCTCTTTCTTCACATACAATTGGAGGAATTTGCATTAGAAGCACTTTTGGCTCTAATTTTGTTACTTTAGATTGTTGTTATTGTTCAGTCACCGAATGATGTCTGACTCTCTGCAGCCTCATGGACTGCAACACATCAGGCCTCCCTGTTCTTCACCATCTCCTGAAATTTGCCCAAATTCATGTGTGCATCAGTGATGCCATCCAGCCATCTTACAAGTTCTAATTATTACAGCAGTTAAATTTGATAGGAAAAAAAAAAAAAACTTACAGGGGTCACTCAGAAGGGTATTTTGATCATTAGTCAGAGTCCACAGCTAGTTTTCACCCACACAACATTCATCATGAACTCTATTTCTTCTGCCCCTGAGTTAACTGGTGCAGATGCTCTTACCTCAAATAAGGCTGCATCATTAGTAAGCAAACATACTGTTCACAGCCTGATTTCTTGCTCAGACATTGCAGTAGTACACTCTGGTCATCCTGACTTTTCAAGTGGTGAGAGTTTGTCAGAAGATTCAGAGACTATGTAAATTTTAGAATAAATATATAGAGTTAATAAAAGTGGATTTTTAAATTATTTTGCACTCAACCACTTGCTCACATATAAATCATGACATTTTATAAAATTCCATACAACCATAAAATGTGTAATGTTCTATTCATAAAATAAAACTTGTAGTCCATTTAACAGCTAAATATATTTATTTCTATAGAGCTTCTGTATTTTATTTTCTAAATTAATTTGCTCAAATTGTAAGTATCATTAACATTTTGAAAGTTGTCTTATTTGTAATATGTATCCCATTTGATTATTGCTGGTGAGCTAAGCAGCAATACTGCTAAACTTTCTAATCAGTTTCTATAAATTCTATTGTTTATTCTATATAGATATTTACATTATTAATTACATTCCTGATAATTGCAGGCTTATTTCTCCAATGAAAATAGTTCTCACTTTTGTTTCATTTACATTATTCTAATTTATACCAATTCTTCTAGTTGCATGATCTGTTTATATATTTGAGATATTAACTGTTTAGCAGTCACATCATTTGCAAATATTTTATCCCATTTATTGGACTGTATTTTAATTTTGTGGATCATTTCCTTTGCTGTGGAAAAGCTTTTAAGTTCAACTACATCCCATTTATTTTTCTTTTTGTTTCTTTTGCCTTAGGAGATAGATCAAAAAGAATATTGCTACAATTTATGTCAAACAGTGTTCTGCCTAGGTTTTTCTAGTAGAGGGTTTACAGTTTCATATCTTATATTTTGGCATTTAATCTGTTTTGATTCTATTTTTGTATATGGTGTGAGAAAAAAATATTCTATTTCATTATTTTGTGTGTAATTGTCCATTTTCTCAGCACCGTTTATTGAAGTCTTCTTTTAACTCCATTGTGTATCCTTGCCTCCTTTACCATATGTTAATTGACTATAGGTGCATGGGTTTATTTACAGGTTGTATATTTTGTTATATAGATCTATGTGTCTGTTTTAGTGCTAGGATCATGGTTAATGTTTCATTACTGTAGCTTTGTTCAGTTCAGTTCAGCTCATTCGCTCAGCCGTGTCTGACTCTTTGCGACCCCATGAATCGCAGCACGCCAGGCCTCCTGTCCATCACCAACTCCCAGAGTTCACTCAGACTCACGTCCATCAAGTCCGTGATGCCATCCAGCCATCTCATCCTCGGTCGTCCCCTTCTCCTCCTGCCCGCAATCCCTCCCAGCATCAGAGTCTTTTCTAATGAGTCTACTCTTCTCATGAGGTGGCCAAAGTACTGGAGTTTCAGCTTTAGCATCATTCCTTTCAAAGAAATCCCAGGGCTGCTCTCCTTCAGAAGAATGGACTGGTTGGATCTCCTTGCAGTCTAAGGGACTCTCAGGAGTCTCCTCCAACACCACAGGTCAAAAGCATCAATTCTTTGGTGCTCAGCCTTCTTCACAGTCCAACTCTCACATCCATACATGACACAGAACCATCGTGACTAGACAGACCTTAGTTGGCAAAGTAATGTCTCTGCTTTTCAATATGCTATCTAGGTTGGTCATAACTTTTCTTCTAAGGTAAGTGTCTTTTAATTTCATGGCTGCAGTCACCATCTGCAGTGATTTTGGAGCCCCCAAAATAAAGTCTGACCCTGTTTCCACTGTTTCCCCATCTATTTTCCCATGGTGTGATGGGACTGGATGCCATGATCTTCGGTTTCTGAATGTTGAGCTTTAAGCCAACTTTTTTCCACTTTCACTTTCATCAGAGGCTTTTAGTTCCTCCTCATTCTGCCATAAGGGTGGTGTCATCTGCATATCTGAAGTTATTGATATTTCTCTTGGCAATCTTGATTCCAGCTCGTGTTTCTTCCAGCCCAGCGTTTCTCATGATGTACTCTGCATATAAGTTAAATAAGCAGGTGACAATATACAGCCTTGACATACTCCTTTTCCTATTTGGAACCATTCTGTTGTTCCATGTCCAGTTCTAACTGTTGCTTCCTGACCTGCATACCATTTAGTGCCACTGTAGCTTTGTAGTATAGACTAAAGTCTGCAAGCATGAAACTTCCAGTTTTGTTTCTTTTTCTCAAGATTGCTTTGGCAGTTTGAGGTCTTCAGTGGTTTGATATAAATTTTAGGATTATTTGTCCTAGCTCTAATAAAACATAGATTATAATTAAAGCTATTTCAAATTATTTGTGTGTGTGTGTTTTAAAATATTTTTATTTATTTAAATTTTTATTTTTACTTTATTTTACTTTACAATACTGTATTGGTTTTGCCATACATTGACATGAATCCACCGGGTGTACATGCGTTCCCAAACATGAATTCCCCTCCCACCTCCCTCCCATAACATCTCATCATCCCCATGCACCAGCCCCAAGCATGCTGTATCCTGCATTGGACATAGACTGGCGATTCAATTCTTACATGATAGTATACATGTTTCAATGCCATTCTCCCAAATCATCCCACCCTCTCCCTCTCCCTTTGAGTCCAAAAGTCTGCTATATACATCTGTGTCTCTTTTGCTGTCTTGCATACAGGGTCATCATTGTCATCTTTAAATTCCATATATATGTGTTAGTATACTGTATTGGTGTTTTTCTTTCTGGCTTATAATGGTTATATTTCCTTGTTCTGTACAATATATCCTTGTTGCTTATTTATTTTATACACAGTATTTTGGATTTCTTAATCACATGGGTTTTTCTTTCCCCTTCCCATTTCCTTTCTCTTTTGTAACCAATTTTCTTCTCTATATCTGTGAGTCTATTCTTGTTTTGTTTGCATTTTTTTTAGGTTTCACTTATAGATGATAATATACAGTATATCCCTTTCTCTGTCTAACTTATTTCATTAAGCATAATAGGTTAGGTTAATCCATGTCATTTTAAGTGGCATAATTTCCTTCTATTTTTAATGACTGGACAATAATCCACTGTTTGTGTGTGTATGTGTATATATATATCAATATACATATATGTATATATATAACACATCTATATATAATCAGTCATTTGTTGATTCACTTTATTCATCATTGTCAAATATTTATTTTTGTATTATAAACATAATTATTAATTATATTTGTTATATATTTACATAATTTATTACATATTTTAATTGATATTTTAATTTTGGTGTCACAAGTTCATTGTTAGTATATACAGATACAAGTGATTATTATATATTTATCATGTATCCTATAACCTGCTAACCTCAGTTATTAGCTATGTTAGAAATATCATTTTTGTAGGTTCCTTTGGATTTTTACATAAACGGTTACATGAAATGCAGAAGAGAAGTGTTCAGTTTTTACTTCTGTGTACCTTTCTTGCCTTGTTGCTTTAGCTAAAACTTCCAGCATTATATAAAGCAATAGTATAGATAGCAGATTGCAATTACTTGTTTCTGAATGGAGGAAAGTGTTCTTTTTCTGATTAAATATGATACTATTTATAGAGTTTTTGTAAATATTCTTAATAAAGTTGATGAATTTGTACTCTATTCTCATTTTCTGAGTTTATTTTTCAGGATGGGGTGTTAAATTTCATCAAAATCATTTTTTAATTATTTGATATGATCATGTGATTTTACTTCTTAAATTAATATGGTGAAATACATTGATGGATCTTTGAAAATTAATCAGTGGTATATCCTTGAATAAATCTCACTTGGTCATAATGTATGATGTTTTCATATATTACTGAGTCTATTGCTAATATTTTGATAAAGATTGTTGGTTTTTTTATGTTTTATCATTTTTTTATTTTTAGTTTTTATTTTTTAAATTTTAAAATCTTTAATTCTTACATGCATTCCCAAACATGACCCCTCCTCCCTCCCCATAACATCTTTCTGGGTCATCCCATGCACCAGCCCAAGCATGCTGCATCCTGCGTCAGACATAGACTGGCGATTCAATTCACATGATAGTATACATGTTAGAATGTCATTCTCCCAAATCATCCCACCCTCTCCCTCTCCCTCAGAGTCCAAAAGTCCGTTATACACATCTGTGTCTCTTTCCCTGTCTTGCATACAGGGTCGTCATTGCCATCTTCCTAAATTCCACATATATGTGTTAGTATACTGTATTGGTGTTTTTCTTTCTGGCTTACTTCACTCTGTATAATCGGCTCCAGTTTCATCCATCTCATCAGAACTGATTCAAATGAAGATTGTTGTTTTTATTTTGTGATTTAGGTATCATGGGGTCTCCCAGGCCAAGTATTGAACCCAGATCATTCCAAACGGTTTCTTTACTTTCGCAGGCAGTTTCTTTACCATCTGAGCCACCAGGGAAACCTGATAATACTAACTTCATATAATAAATAGAAATGTCTTTTTCATTTTGTATGTTATGAAAGGGATTATGGAGTTGATTTTAAGTCTCTTTACATGTTTACAGTTATAAAAGGGCCCAACATTTAGATGAACTCCACTAAGTTGCTTGCTTTGTCACTTCCTGAAGTTAGTAATAGGTTTGAATCAGGGGATCTTGGATGTTTGTTTTGCACAGGGCCCAAAACATTTGTCGCTGGTCTGATTTGTGACATATGAATATGGTTACTGCTGAAGAAATAGTTGACTCAAATCAATATATGCAAGGTTCCCACAATGAAATGAGATAACTTATTTCTTAACATGCATTGATTTGCAATAAATAACACATTTGACATATATATTCTTTGGTATTTATTAATTTCACATATATTACATATCCATAATGCTATAGAGCTCTTCTTTGATCTTCTTTTATTGATTTTAATAAAAATATAAATCTTTGATACTAGATATGTTAATTTGCATATCTAATTATACATGGATTATTAAAGAACTATTGGAAAAATAGATTGAGTCCACAATAATGCATGCATTTTCTCATTATAATAAAGTTTAATTAGAAGTCTGAGTTACTGATTTCTTGCTTGGGTAAACTAATTCTTCTATTACTGGCAGCAACACAAACATATCATAATTATGGGATAGTACTAAGTAATGGAGAAGTGTCTCCTCAAATAATTATACCTCTCAGTTTGATGGATCTTGAATGAGAAGAGAAAAATAATATCAGTTATAGTAATATATTTTAATTTGCTTATTTTCTACTTATAAAATTCATAAATAGTCTATATTACATTATATGAATATATTTCTTTTCAATTATTCAGGCAATCAAGAGATAAATAAACATATTAAGGAAATACTAACATTCAGTGAAGAACAGAAATCTTATAAGTTTATGTTTTAAAATTGCTTATTGTCTTTTTTGGTGGGAGGGGCAAGATGGTTGAGTAGAAAGATGCAGAATTCTCCTCCCTTCACATAGACAACAGAAACACATCTATACACAGAACAATTCTCAATGAAAACTAACTTGGGACTAGTAGAGTCCTATGCAATGAAGGCTGTAAGAAAGACCAGAAATCAGATAGGAAAGGAAAAGAAACCATAAAATTAGGACCTGTGACCCAGGAAGGAGACTCAGACAAGGAGGGTATTACATACATGGAGATCCTCCTGAAGAGAGAGAGTTTGAGCCATATACGGAGCAGCCCAACTCTAGGTTTCAACAACAGGAAGATGAGTTCCCTAGACTGGGTAGACCACTGATAGGCCTAACAGGAGGGCTGTAGGAAGCCAGGACTCTGCTCCTGAAGAATATGCACATACTTGCTTATTCTCAAAGTAAGGTAGAGAGGGCAGATTAAAAAGGCACAAATCTTTAATGATTTCCCTGGTAGCTCAACTGGTAAAGAATCTGCCTTGCAGGAGACCTCTGTTCCATTCCTGGGTCAGGAAGATCCCCTGGAGAAGGGATAGGCTACCCATTTCAGCATTCTCAGGCTTCCCTGGTATCTTAGATGGGAAAGAATTTGTCTGCAATATGGAGACCTGGCTTTGATCCCTGGGTTGGGAAGATCCCCTGGAGTAAGGCAGGGCAACCCAATGCAATGTTCTTGCTTGGAAATCCCCAGACAGAGGAGCCTGATGGGCTATAGTCCCGAGATCACAAAGAGTTGGACAGTACTGAGGACTAAGAAAAGCACTAATGTTTTCAGCAACTGTTAGGTGCACACGTCAGCCTGGGCTGAGAGACTGCCTCAGTCCCACTTGACACAACTCCGAACTGGGGTGAGGGCTGCCATAGCCAAAAATGAGTTCAGCTATGGGGCCCCAAATCAATTTAAACCTTAAGCAGATCTGAGCAGGGTGCAGGTGTATAGTAGCCCTGACAGAAGCAGTGCATCAGAAGTAGTCTGGATCTCTGACTGTCAGAGAACATACCAAGACCATGCTGAGCACCTCTGCCAGCCCCTCTTGCTCCAGCAATAGCTCCCCTTGGGAGCAAGAGTGCTGGTGCTGGAGAGGAGAGGCACACACTGAAAGAGAACAGAGCCATCTTAGACTGTGTCCACAGGGTTTCCCCTCCAGAAACTTGGGACCCAACCCTGAATCTCATAGGCACTGGGAAAGCTCTGGCTCTAGCCTCTTCTTCTCAGACCCACCTCCTGTCAAGGTGATAGCTACCAGTACACACTGGGAAAGATGGGACTGTGCTTAAGTCAGATCCACTTCTCCCACCAAAGTCACTGGGTACACACAGACTTTACAAGGTCACTCCCACACAAGGACACTCCTTCAAAACCACATGTAATTATTTCACCTAATTTTTATAGAGATGGAAAACTTAAGCAAAATGAGAGACAGAGGAATTGGTTTCAGTTGAAAGAACAAGAAAAAGCTACTGAAAACCAAAAAAAAAAAAAAAAAAGCAACTAATGAAATAGAAATAACTCATTCTCCAGGCAAATAATTTAGAGAATTATTCAACTGGGCCTTCCTGGTGGCTCAGTGACGAAAATCTGCCTGCCAATGCAGGAGACACAGGTTCGATCCCTGACTTGGGAAGATCCCACGTGCTAAGAGACTAGGTCAGTGTGCCAAAACTGTTGAGCCTGGACTCTAGAGCCCAGGAATTGCAACTTCTGAGCCCATGTGCTGCAACTACTGTAGCCCATGTGTGCTTAGAGTCTGTCCTCTGCAACAAGAAGCTACCACAATGAGAAGCCCTGACACCACAACTAGAGAGTAGCCCTGCATGCTACAACTAGAAAAAAATCCCATGCAGCAAAGAAGACACAGCATAGCCAAAAAAACAAAACAAAAAAAAAAGAATGCTAACTGAATTAGGGAGAAGAAAAGATGAACATAATGAGAACTGTCCTCTTCAAACTGATTTTTCTGTGTTCCAAGGAGTTTAGATCTTTGTGTTTTATATTGTCTTTCTACAGGTATTCTCTGATTTCTTATTTGATTTCTTCAGTGACTCATTGGCCAGGTAGATAGTTTAAAGTATCATGGAGCAGCAAAAATGGGCTCCTCTGGTTTGTAAATAACTTGGGCAAATGGAGCAATTGAGGCAGGTACTTTGGGGTGCCTTGTTAATGTATCCTTACCAGGATTAAGCAGTCATGAGGGACTTTGCTGGTAAGAGAAAGGAGAGAGATAGCAAGTAAAAATTATTGTACTTAAAAGAGTTATAAGAGACAGTTAAAAAACAGGGGGAGACATCTGGCAGAGAAATGCTGAATGTGATGAGAATTCAGGAGAGCTTCTACTGCATGAGACATAAAAATGGTTAAAGGAGATCCCACAATAATTTTCTCCTCAATCTTAACCAAAAGGGTTAAGGTTGTAATGGCCCTACGCAAGATAGTTATCTCCATATCACAGGGTCCAGCTGTTGGCTATAATACTCTAATGGATCAATGATAGTCCCTGTGATTTCAGGTGAGTACCCCAGGGGCATTGCCTGTCTTTTATACACTAAAAGAAAAAAAAATAAATTTAATAACTGGAATGCCCAAGGTTAGGTGAGTTCATCAAACTCTTCTTTCAGGTCTTGAAGCCTATGTGGTCCAGCTTTTCCCATAAAACTGAATTAAGGTTGGTACTGTTGGGAAACATATAAAGACATTGGGCCACAGGAGAGAAGTTGAAACTCACCTTAAGCAACAACCCACTAGACTGAGAAAACCTGAGTGATACATAGCTTTGAATTTTGAGAAACTTAGGGCACCATGAAATCAGGATGTAACTCTTTCTAAATCAGATGCCCTAAATATCTAAACTGGATTTAAGCAAACTGAAATTTTTTTTCCATCTTCTCTCCCTGTAAGGCTAAAAGCTGTAGCAGAGGGACACTGTCTTCCTGTTAGGAGTCTGGAGAAAGACAGCAAAGAAACAAATCATCCACGTTCTGTGATAGAGTAAAATTCTAGGAAACTTTATATCACCCAGATCAGCCTTTTAGGATTTGTAAGGAATAAGGTTTCTCTATAAAACCCTGAGGCATTACTTTCAGGTGAGTAGATTTTCTTCCCAAGTGAAAGTAAGATATACTTTCATCAACTGGACTACCAAGGAATGCACTGCATACATCAATTATAGTAAAGAATTTATTTCCAGTGGGAATGGATGCTAGAACATAAAAAGGTTAGGGATATCAAGATGTTGAGGGATAGACACTGCATATTGCCCAGAGATCCTAGATAAATCTCAACACTAGGCCTTTAGATCTTCTTACCAGTAAAATGGGAGTGTTACAGGGACTAGTACAGGGATAGTAAGGCCTTAGGATCTGTGATCTTCTATTAGAAACTTTATGCCTTGAACTTTATGCTTCTTTACAAAAAAGTACTAATTCCTAAAGGAGATTTTGATGACTCTATATGCATTTGGTCATGATAAAGGACAGAAATAGGAAGAATGTGACAGAAGCAGAAGAGATGAAGGAAGAGTCAGTGAGAATACATAGAAGAACAAAAAATTAATGACCCAGATAACCATGATGGTGTGATCACTCACCTAGAGCCTGGCATCCTGGAGTGTGAAGTCAAGCTAGTAGAGGCAAGGAAATTTCAACTGAGCTATTTAAAATCCTAAAAGATGGTGCTGTGAAAGTGCTTCACTCAATATGTCAGGAAAGTTGGAAAACTCAGCAGTGCCCACAGAACTGGAAAAGGTGTTTTCATATAATCCCCAAAAAGGGCAATGGCAAAGAAAATTCAAACTATTGTACAATTGCTTTTATTTCACATGCTAGGGTTATTCAAAATCCTTTGAGCCAGGCTTCAGCAGTACATAAACTGAGAGCATCCAGATATACAAACTGGATTTTGAAGAGGCAGAGGACCCAGAAATCAAATTGCCATCATACACTAGATCTTGGAGAAAGCAAAGGAGTTTCAGAATTAAAAAAAAAAATCTACTTCTGCTTCATTGACTCATCTAAAGCCTTTGACTGTGTGAATCACAACAAACTGGAAAACTCTGAAAGAGATAGGAGTACCAGACCACCTTACCTGTCCTCCTTTCTATGGGTTAAGAAGCAACACTTAAAACCAGACGTGGAACAAGTGACTGGTTCAAAATTGGGAAAGGAGTATGACAAGGCTGTATATTATCACCTTGCTTATCTAACTTATAGAGTGAAAGTGATAGTGAAAGTCCTTCAGTCCTGTGGCAATTCACTTGAAGGCCTTTGCTGAAGCTGAACCTCTGATACTTTGTCCACCTGCAAGGAGCCAACTCATTGGAAAGATCGTGATGCTGGGAAAGATTGATGGCAAAAGGAGAAGAGGGAGGCAGAGGATAAGGTGGGCAGATAGAATCACTAACTCAATGAACATGAATTTGAACAAACTTTGGGAGATAATGGAGGAGAGTGGAGCATGGTATGCTGCAGTCCATGGAGTCACAGAGTTGGACATGAATTAGCAAAAGAGTCATACATGACTTAGCAACTGAACAACAGCAATATCAACCCTCAGAGACAAGACAGATAAAAGGTGTTAAAGTGTCATTTAATTCATCTGGTTATTTCCTCTGATGGTGACTATCAAATTCTAAAATTATTTTCCCCCTTTTGGGAGGCAGAAATCCAATCATGATACTCCTCTGCTGCTGCCAAGTCACTTCAGTCATGTCCGACTCTGTGTGACCCCATAGACGGCAACCAGGCTCCCCCATCCCTGGGATTCTCCAAGAAAGAACACTGAAGTGGGTTGATACTCCTCTAAGAAGTCATAAATGGGACTAGACAGAGGAACTAATGAATGTATACCTCCTAAGGGCCTAAACAAAAGGAATCATAGGTTCAGAGAAAGGAAACTTTTGAAGTTCATTCCGGATCCTCACTATTTGAACTTAGTACTCTGAGGCAGATAACTCCCAGATGTTAAAGCTGGATTTAGAAAAGGCAGAGGAACCAGACATCAAACTGCTGACATCTGTTGGCTTATGGAAAAGCAAGAAATTCCAGAAAAAAAAATCTGCTTCTGCTTCAACGACTATGTTAAATGTGGTTGTGTGGATCACAACAAACTGTGGAAAATTCTTGAAGATATGGGAATTCCAGACCACCTGACCTGCCTTCTGAGAAACTGGTATGCAGGTCAAGAGCACAGTTAGAACTGGACATGGAACAATGGACTGGGAACGGAGTATGCCAAGGCTTGTTTAACTTATGTGCAGAGTACATCATGCAAAATACCAGACTAGATGAATCACAAGCTAGGATCAAGGCTGCCAGGAAAGAGATCAGAAACTTCAGATATGTAGATGACACCACTCTTATGAGAGAGAAGAGGAACGAAAGAGCATCTTGATGAAGTAAGTAAAAAGCTGGCTTAAAACTCAATATTCAAAAACTGAAAATCGGACATCTAGTCCCATCACTTCATGGCAAGCAGATGGGGAAACAATGGAAACAGTGATAGACTTTATTTTCTTGGGCTCCAAAACCAGTGCAGGCTGTGACTGCAGCTATGAAATTAAAAGGCACTTCCTCCTTGGGAAAAATTATGACCAACCTAGACAACATATAAAAGCAGAGACTACTTTGCTGACAAAGGTCCATCTCATCAAAGCTATGGTTTTCAGAGAGTTCCAGAAAAACATCTATTTCTGCTTTATTGACTATGCCAAGGCCTTTGACTGTGTGGATCACAATAAACTGTGGAAAATTCTGAAAGAGATGGGAATACCAGACCACCTAACCTGCCTCTTGAGAAATCTGTACACAGGTCAGGAAGCAACAGTTAGAACTGGACATGGAACAACAGAGACTGGTTCCAAATAGGAAAAGGAGTACGTCAAGGCTGTATACTGTCACTTATTTAACTTATATGCAGAGTACATCATGAGAAACGCTGGGCTGGAAGAAACACAAGCTGGAATCAAAATTGCCAAGAGAAATATCAATAACCTCAGAAATGTGGATGACACCACCCTTGGCAGAAAGTGAAGAGGAGCTAAAAGCCTCTTGATGAAAGTGAAAGTGGAGAGTGAAAAGTTGGCTTAAAGCTCAACATTCAGAAAACGAAGATCATGGAATCTGGTCCCATCACTTCATGGGAAAGATGGGAAAACAGTGGAAACACTGTTAGACTTTAATTCTGGGGGCTCCAAAATCACTGCAGATGGTGACTGCAGCCATGAGATTAAAAGACGCTTACTCCTTGGAAGAAAAGTTATTACCAACCTAGATAGTATATTCAAAAGCAGAAACATTACTTTGCCGATTAAAGTCAGTCTAGTCAAGGCTATGGTTTTTCCTGTGGTCATGTATGGATGTGAGAGTTGGACTGTGAAGAAGGCTGAGCACTGAAGAATTGATGCGTTTGAACTGTGGTGTTGGAGAGAGTCCTTGGACTGCAAGGAGATCCAACCATTCCATTCTGAAGGAGATCCCCTGGGATTTCTTTGGAAGGAATAATGCTAAAACTGAAACTCCAGTACTTTGGCCACCTCATGCGAAGAGTTGACTCATTAGAAAAGACTCTGATGGGAGGGATTGGGGCAGGAGGAGAAGGGGACGACCGAGGATGAGATGGCTGGATGGCATCACGGACTCGATGGACGTGAGTCTGAGTGAACTCCGGGAGTTGGTGATGGACAGGAGCCTGGCGTGCTGCGATTCATGGGGTTGCAACGAGTCGGACACGACTGAGTGACTGAACTGAACTGAAGAGAGTTTAGGTTTTAGGAGCCTTCATTCTTAGAGTTGGGATGATAGGGAATGAGGAATTTGGTCAGATACTAAAGGTGTTCAGATTTTGAGGGAGATAATTCTCTCTAAACTAATTTAGTGGAATTTTTGCCCCCATTGGACTCTATGAGAACAGACACAGAAAAGGTTGGAACTAGTTGTGAAAAGTCTCAGAGAGACCTGACTAAAGATAGGCCAAACAGAGGCATTCTCACCCCTGACAATCATTCATGCCTAGAAGAAAAAGTCTCATTATAATAATGTTTGACATCATTTCAGGAAATTTGTTTCCTCACAGTCTAAATGCTCCAGTCAATGAACAGCCCCTTAAAGACTCATTAATAATGGCAGAAATGTCTACACATTTATCTGACATTTACTTTAGATCAAGAGCTCACTTGGATCTTTCTAAGTGGTGTATTAATAGAGATCATTGTCAGATTTCTTAAAGAAAGCAGGTTTAGACTCATTCGCAATTGTTTTTTTTTTTTTGGAAGCAAACTAAATATAACACACTTGAATTTTGAATTCTATGGTGAAATCAATGGATTGAGGAAGAAGAAGTTGATTTCTTCATGAGGAAAGCCTTCTTTTATTCTCCAGTGTGAACCTAATGAGAGAAATGCTTTCTCTGCAGTACAGTGAACTGAAGGTCATCATCAATTCTGTTTACTCCTGTTGCCAAGTGACTTCATGGCTTGTAAATAATTCATGATACTGTGCTATAAATAATTTTATGTAGAAAACCATGTCTGGGTTTACTAAGTGTTTCTTTAATCTGCAGAAATATGTCAACTCATATAGCTTCCACCTCTGTATACAGCCTGAGCATAGTCATGTAAAAATTGCTTTCTGAAACTTTACTATTGAAATGAGGTGTCTGATTGTTGATATACAGAAAACTTGTAGCAAAAGGTAAACTGGTATCCACAAGATTGTTATTTTTAAGAGTTCCCTAAAGAAGCAATGTAATGCATCAAATGTTTATCTGAATTACCTGAATACTCAAGGGATTATTAAATGATGTGTTATAGGCTAAATTTCATAAAGTAAAAATTAATGCAGAAGCAAATCCACCCCACCCCTAAATCTTGATTTTTTTTTCTTTCAAAACAGTAAATAGAAAGATTTGGGGAAAAAAATGTTTGCCTTTTCTTTCTATTAAAGTTTTCAAGATCTTTCTTACACTTACAGAGTATAATTTTTCACCATTGAAATAATATATGCCTTTATTAGACAAATAGGTTTTCCCTGGTAGCTCAGATGGTAAAGAATCAACCAGCAATCCTGGAGATGCAGATTCAGCCCCTGCATGAGAAAGATCCCGTGGAGAAGGCAATGGCAACCCACTCCAGTATTCTTGCCTGGAGAATTCCATGGACAGAGGAGCCTGTCCATAGGGTACAGAACATGTGGTTGCAAAGAATGAGACAGGACTGAGCAACTAACACATACAATAAACAAATATAACTACCTAATTTATAAATAATGACATACAATAACAAATATTTCTCTAATTTGAAATTTAGTTGGAAAAATTCTTCTAAAATAGTGTACAAAATTTTACTTTACAGCATTCACTTCACTATTTCTTTCAACCTTACTTAAAAGTGAGTAAAGTTCATGATGATTCAGTTATCTAGTAAAATAAAAATATATTTAAACAAAGAATTACATTTAACTGTACATGGAATACTTCATGTGCTTAATTACATTGATATTTTACAGCTTAGATGTGCAAATATATTCATATCTCACAATTTGATAAAATATTTGACATTTCAAATATATGCCTGTCAAGAAACCAAGATATATTATTTTACACATTTCTGTATGGTCAGGGATTTTTAAGAAAGGAAACTAGGCAACCAGAATTAAGTAATATTAAATGGCAAACAGTGCTTGAATGTCAGAGGTTGTATATTTTCCCAGAATCATTTGATCACATTCCAGGGACAATAGAGCCAGAATCATTTGTTCTCTTTCAAAGAGTAATGTAACCTTTCTCTTTTCCCCTATAGTCAAATGCTCCCACTAAAGATATGTGAAGTCACTCTTCTTCTTTTCCAATAGCTACTATACAAGAGGCTCCAAGATTCATAATTTCAGATTTCTTCAGTGGTGCAGAATTTTCTTTCCGTGTACATTTTAGTGTTGTTGTCCTTGCCCCAACTTTCCAATATGGAATATTGATCTATTTACTTATTGTATTTCATTCGCTAGAGTTTTGTAGCTTTGTACACATTTTTTTATATTTAAATTTTGAGAGTGCTAATGTAAATAATATTTTGTTTTAATTGGAAATAAGCCTTATTCATTTGGGTATAGGGGAGAAAGGGATTAACTGAATTTTGTATGATAGCCATACATCTTACAATCTTGATAGATTGGTTTATTAGTTCAAAAGTAAATGAATGGAAGATATTCCATGTACATGGATAGAGACTTAAAATTATCAGGATATCTTCTTTCCAACTTGATCTATAGATTTAGCAATCCCAACAAAATCTAAGTTATTTTGTGGTTTGTGATGACTGATTCTAAAGTTTATGTAGAGGCAAAAGACAATATAATCAACATAATGTTGAAGGAGGAGACAAGTTGGAGGACTAACACTACCCAACCTAGACTTATTATAATGCTATAGTAATTAAGACTCAGTGGTGGCATTATTTACAATTGCCAAGATATGAAAGTACCCTAAGTGCCCAAGTATCAAGCAAAAGAGAAATGGATAAAGAAGATACACACACACACACACACACACACACACACACTTATACGATGGAATACTACTCAGCCATAAAGAATAGAACTCCCATTTGTATCAACACAGATGGACTTGGAGGTATTATGAAATATGCCAGAGGAAGAGAAATCATGTATGATATTATTTACATATGGAATCCAAAAACATCAACAAACTAGTGACTGAAACAAAAAAAAAAAGCAGATTTATAGATATGGGGCAACATAGGGCTAAGAGATTAAGAGGGACAAGCTATTATGACTAAAATAAGCTAGAAGGATATAGCGAGCATCTTGTATTTTAGTCGCTAAGTCCTGTCCCGTGCTTTTACGACCCCATAGACTTTAGCCCACAGGTTCCTCTGTCCAGGATTTCCTAGGCAAGAATACAGGGTGGGTTACCTTTTCCTTCTCCGGGGATCTTCTTAACCCAGATCAAACCTATGTCTCCTGCATTGGCAGGCTGATTCTTACCACTGAGCCATCAGGAAGCCCAACCAATATTTTATAATCAGAAATGGAGTTGTTGCTACTATTCAGTTGCAAAGTTATATCTGACTATCTAAAGACCTAAAGAACTAAAGACCTAAAGAACTGTAGCACACAAGCCTTCCCTATTCTTCACTATCTCCCGAGTTTGCTCAAACTCATATCCATTGAGTTGGTGATGCCATCCAGGCATCTCATCCTCTGTTGCCCCCTTCTCCTCTTACCCTCTGTCTTTCCCAGAACCAAGATCTTTTCCAATGAGTTGGCTCTTTGCATCAGGTAGTCAAGGTCCTGGAGCTTCAGTTTCAGAACCACTCCTTCCAATGAGTATTCAGGGTTGATTTCTTTTATGATTCACTGTTTTATTTTCTTCTCCCTGCAGTCCAAAGGACTCTGAAGAGCCTTCTCCAGCCCCACAGTTTGACATCAATTCTTCAGTACTATAATTTCTTTATGGTCCAACTCTTACATCCATACATGACTACTAGAAAAACCAGGGCTTTGACCAAATGGACCTTTGTCGGCAGTATTATCTCTGCTTTTAATATGCTGTCTAAGTTTGTCATAGTTTTCCTTCCAAGGAGCAAGTGTCTTTAATTGCATGGCTGCAGTCACCATCTGCAGTGATTTTGGAGCCCAAGAAAATTAATTCTGTCACTGTTTCCTTTTTCCCCATCTATTAGCCATGAAGTAATGAGACCAAATGCCATGATCTTTGTTTTAGTGTTGCATTTTAAACCACTTTTTCACTTTTCTCATTCACCTTCAAGAGTGTCTTTAGCTCCTCTTTGCTTTCTGCCATTAGATTGGTATCATCTGCATATCTGACATTTCTGATATTTCTCCCAGCAATCTTGATTCCATCTTGTGAGTCATTCAGCCCAGCATTTTGCATGATGTACTCTGCATATAAGTTAAATAACCAGGTGGACAATACACAGCCTTGACATATTTCTTTCTCAGCGTTGAACCAGTCCCATTGTTCCACATCCGGTTCTAATGGACTATAGCCAACCAGGCTTCTCTGTCCATGGAATTCTCCAGGCAAGAATGTTGGAGTGGGTAGCCGTTCCCTTCTCCAGGGGATCTTCTTCACCCAGGGTCAAACCCAGGTCTCCTGCACTGTAGGCAGAATATTAACTGTCTGAACCACCGGGATGCAACTGAGCACATTGTTCACATTGTTATTGGCAATACTGAATGCTTTCCAATTCAGTTCAGTTCAGTCGCTTAGTCGTGTCTGACTCTTTGAGGCCCCATGAACCGCAGCATGCCAGGCCTCCTGTCCATCACCAACTCCTGGAGTTCAATTAGGCATTAATAGCAAAATAGCCCACAATAAATGAAATAAGCTTTAAAAATATTACTGCATTTGTATTCTTCTCAATCATTTAATTTATATTTGATGATTTTGGTGTGTAGTTCAGCTCCTAAGTTGTGTCTGACTGTGACTCGGTGAACTGTGTGCAGGCCTTCTGCCCCTCCACTATCACCCAGAAGCTTTTGGTGGTTTGGTTACATTACATAAAAATTAACAACTTGAACTTTTCCAGGTTGCTGTCTGTATGTGCAAATGTAAATTTTATGAAAATTTGAATAAAACTCCCAGCTCAGAAATAAACAAATACCTATTTGAAACTCTATCTATAATTGATGTGATCAATAGCCTCTTATAGTTCCCTCCCCACCTCCCCGCCCCGGGAAAGAAGAGATGCCTTTGTGGTCTTCCGTGTGGGTGCCCAGGCGGCCGTGACTGCCCCACAGACCAAAGCAAGCAAGGCGGGGGTCGGCGGCCTCGGTTCCTCCCGAGGCCGCCCTCTGCCGTCCGCCTGAGGGCGCCGTCTTCCTCTGCATTTGTATCTGTCTCCTGTTGTTCTTTGGCCATCAGGACGTTAGTCCTGTTGATCAGGACCTTCCCTGACAACCTCTTCTTAACTGATTTCCTCAGTGAAGACCGACTCCCAGTCAGGTCTTGACCGGAGGTGCTGGGGTTTAGGACCCCACATCTGAATTCCAGGCGATCCCATGACAGCGTCCATTGATGTGGAAGGTTACTACTGATGTGATCTTAGCGAATTGGCCTATTTGACTTCTGTGCATATGAAATAAGAATAGGCTTGCAGTATGAACAGTCATACACAAATACTTAGTAACCTGCCTTCCTAAAATTAAACATTGAGTAGTATCATAATTATCACATAAATACATGCAACATTTAAAAGAGAATTTTTATATGCACACACTATATACATACATGTTATCATATGCAAATATATCATTCATATCAGGTAGATGTTATGCGTAATGGTATTTTATTTTTATAATTATTAATTGTTTTCTAGATTTGAAGAGTTGTAGTTTAGCTTTTATTACATACTGTCAGATATTTAAAATTATTATCAATATTTTTGGACATGTTATAGAATTGGCTTTGTATAGTCTGACAACCTTTATTAAAACTTGAAACAATACATATTTGATTTTCTGCAAAATTATAGCAACATATATTTAAGATATAACCGTGGGTAAAATATGATTATATTTGGAAATTGTATCATAGTTCTCAATTGCTTATTATTTCCTCTTCAAGAAAATAACAGACTAGAACTTCTTTGCCTGTTTGGAGTATGTGCATTAAATATTTATCATTTAATATGTTTCAAGTGGAATTATATTTTCATATATTATTCATTCTGTCTTTCATTTCTCTGTAATTACTAAATTTTTGAATAGTCCTCTTTTTAATCTGAGTGGAATAAAATATTTAATCACTAAGGTATTTTATTCTGCAACAGGTATCTACAAGAACGTATAATTTACCTTTTATCATTGACTTAAACCACATTATTTTCAGAAAAGCTTTCCTTTAAATGTGTCATTATGTCTTTTATCTGATACGATCATTCTTTTCTATTTTTAAGCATTATCCATTTTCCTCAAATATTTATACTATTATAACATATTATATTGTATCATAATGTAATTGAACATTTGAGAAATTGTATTCTCTTTCTATGCTTATTTTATTTACATATTTAAAATAAAATTTAAAATATCTCAAGATTTTTTCATAGTATTTTGAAGACTTGGACAGAATAAATCTAAATTTTTATGATAACATGATAAAATGATAAATCAATACACTGTTAGGGCTTTCTTGGTGGCACAGATGGTAAAGAATCCATCTGCCATGCAGGGACCTGGGTTCCCTGGAGAAGGGAATGACAACTCACTCCAGTATTCTTGCCTGGAGGATTCCATGGACAGAGAAACCTGGTGGGTTGCAGTTCATTGGGGTTGCAAACAGTCGGATACAACTAAGTGGCTAACACATAATTTTTATATGCTTCCAAAAGGATCCTGCAAGCTTAGTCTGATATATATAATTTGGATGAATGTTTGTTCTGTGCATAATTTCTGTAAAAATAGATTAATCCTCTTACTTAAAAATCCTATGATAAAACAAAACCCTACAAAATGTTTTCAAACACTAGTCCCCATATTGAATTACTTTTTATACATTTGATCATTTTATTGTCCTTGTTGATCTGAAAGGTGATATAGTCAAATTGTTGTGAGTAATTGACTTATTATATATAACAGTTGATGCCTTCGAACTGTGGTGCTGAAGACTCCTATAAGATTTTGGACAACAAGGATATCAAACCAGTCAATCTTAAAGGAAAACGGCCTAAATACTGTTTGAAGGACTGATGTTGAAGCTGAAGCTCCAGTAATCTGGTCATCTGATGTGAACAGCTGACTCAATGGAAAAGTCATTGATGCTGGGAGAAAGATTGAGGGTAGGAGGAGAAGACGGTGTCAGAGGACGAGATGGCTGGATGGCATCACCAATGCAATGCATAGGAACTTGGGCAAACTTCAGGAAATGGTGAGGGACAGGGAGGTCAGGCATGCTGCAGTTCATGGGTGTCACAAAGAGTCGGATACAACTGGGTGACTGAACAACAGTGTAACAGATACACAGTCTAAAGTTGTTAAATACACACAAATTAAAAACATTCGTTTTAAATTAAGATTACTTTGATTTGTTTATATTTTTAATTGATATGTTAAACAGTACCATTACTTTGCCATTAGTACCAGTGTTGCTGATTCCAAATGTCTATAACCTACTATCTTTAGGATTTTCTGTTACAAAGCAGAATACATAGCACTCATTGAAAGACCATACCTGGTAATGAACAGAAATACTTAGAAGCATAGACTAATGACAGGGCTGTTCCCTCAAAAGCAATGAGAAATAGTAGATAAGATAAAGGTATACACAAAACTTCGTTTTTTCCCTTGTTTAATTTTAGTGCATTAATTCTGATCCTCAAATAATTTTTCAGATCACATTACAGAGTATTAGTGAAGGTTCATAGAAAAATAGTGTAATTGGGAAAACATTTGAGTGAACTTCTGACATTTAAAAATATTCTAATTTACTAGAGGATGTTGAAAAACCTTGGATCTAGTCATATTTTTCCCTAATTACCTCTTAGAAGAGAAGTTCAGTTGTGAGCTTTTCCTCTGACATTGTATTCTGTTTCTTAATTGTAGGCTGGCCCACACTAGGATAAAAGTGCTTAACAAAGTATATGTCATAGGAACTAGAGAATGGAGATATTTTGCTTGTAGAATTGTGGGATATAGGAACAGAATTTTAAAAAAAAAAAAAATTTTCCTAAGCTAAGCATGGGCAGCACAAGATACTCACTGATGTTTTATTCAGACAAAATTGCTTTTAGTTTCTCATGAATGCAGGTTCACAGCTGCTTACATCTCCCTGTGGTGAAAATCCATGGAGGTTACATTATCTGTCCATTGCAAAATCAAACTCTTCTGTCCTTTTTCTTTTAAAATAACAAACTGGAGAATTTTGGTGAAGAGATGATACAGAAATTAAAAAAAAAAACAAAACAAAACCCTGTAATCTGCCTTCTTGCTTTTACTTCATAATTGGTTGGACAAAGTCACATCAAAATAAAAGTTCTTAAAACACTTGCAGCTTCCCCAATGAGAAAAATCACCCTGCTTAATTAACTATGGATAAGAAATCATAAGGAATCCATACACTGATGAATTATGGTAGGCAAAGGCTGTCAAATTCTGAGTGTATGAATTTAAAAAGTCACCACATACTTTGGTTGGAAAATCTTTGACAAATTTAATGATCTGATTTTATACATGCTCATTTAAGTTAGCATCTATATTATCTATATACAATTGTAAATTTTACTCAGCTAACATTTATGAGGATAAATGATAATATTATCCTTATACTACAACTTAAAATCTGATATACTATAACAATTTTATAGTCTTCTATGTTAATTTTTATACATTTTTAATTTCCTTTATGAAACTTTAAATTCAGAATTATTGAGTTTATATTTTAAATTATGATTATTTCAGAAAAATATTACAATGATAGCAAGAACTTTTAAATTTAAAAGATTGCTTCAAAAGATATTGCCAACTTACAGGTCATTTTCTTAATTTCAAACTTTGTATCAAATACATATAGGCTAAACTAAAAACTGATACGGTAGAAAATCGTTCCCCACAAAATTTCTGAAGAGAGTATATTTTTCATATTATGTTTGCATTACTGAAAAACTAGCTTTATTACTGATTTAGCTCTATATGCTAACTATAGCAAATATATATATTTTATCACAAATATATTTCATTTGAAATGTGAGTAAATCTACTGACTCAGTTGCAGTTGGATATTGTGGGAAACACTATGAGAAAGTATTTGCAAATTAAGAAAAAATATCTTTGGTCGCAGATACTGTTGGAGAAGGCACTGGTGATCCACTCCAGCACTCTTGCCTGGAAACTTCCATGAACAGAGGAGCCTAATAGGCTGCAGTCCTTGGGATCGCTAAGAGTTGGGCACAACTGAGGGACTTCACTTTTTCACTTTTCATTTTCATTCATTGGAGAAGGAAATGGCAACCCACTCCAGTGTTCTTGCCTGGAGAATCCCAGGGACAGAGGAGCCTAGTGGGCTGCTGCTTATGGGGTCACACAGAGTTGGACACAACTGACGTGACTTAGCAGCAACTGTGTTTGTTACATTTTAATAATTTTTAAAAATTTATTCAAAAATAAATTAATTAATTATTCAAAACTGTGTTCTAATATAATTTAAATAAGTATTAGATATATTTAATAATGGTTTAAATTTAGTTTTACCTTTGTATCTAAATTTTTTAATTACTTATAATTTTTAAATTTTATAAATAAATTTCAGGTGGGTCATTATCAGTTCTACTTCACAAATTAAAAAAAATGCATTCTTCAGCTGAAAAGAGGCATTATATTTCCACTTGGTTCTGTTTTCCATTTGTCTATTTTTAGAGTCAACAATGTGGTTGAATTTTGGTTATCATGGATGTTGTTTCATTTGTTCCACAGAAACTATACTCTTTGTATCACACGAATACTTTTTTAATGCTAGACATAATTGTAGCTTGATAACATTTTATCCACTACAAAGTATAACATACATTTTTAAATATGCTCCTGTTCATACCAGAAGGTAATCTTGTGAGATGAAGATAGCTAATATTGATATCTCTATTGTACAGGTGAGGAAAGAGTTTCAGAAATGCAAAATTGTTTCAATTATTCATATGCTGAGAAAAGTAGTGATAAATCCAAGTTTTATGTTCAAATCTCTTTTCGCAAATAGAGAATACATACAAAACAGAAAGGACTCAGAGCTTTTATTTAATGATATATTTTTATAACTAGCAATTTTTATGTCCCTAAGTTTCCCAATAAACGGTCATGATTTCACATCATTAAACATAAAACGAGAGGGCAGTGTAGGGGAAGGAAAGACAAAAATAACATGAAATAATCTTAGTGCCAGATTCTCATCCTTCAACAGTCATTAAACATATGAGAAGACAGTGTTACACTCATTGAAAATAAATACACTGCTTTTCTTTTTCACTTTATTTTGTTATTTACTTTCATGATTCACTTTGTCTTCTGAAGTACTTCTAATGTTATGGGGAGGGAGGTGGGAGGGGGTTCATGTTTGGGAATGCATGTAAGAATTAAAGATTTTAAAATTTAAAAATAAAAAAAAAGTAACAAAAAAAAAAAGAAAAAAAAAATAAAATAAAATGAATTAAAAAAAATAAAAAAAAATAAAAAAAAATATACACAAAAAAGAGTTTTAGTAATTATCAGTTCATGAAGAGTTGAAATCAGTACCTTTTTCCGTCTAATCATCAAATATTATAGAAGAGTTAGGCACATACAATTTTGTTTTTCAGTTGCTCAGTCATGTCTGACTCTTTGTGATCCCATGGACTGCAGCACGCAAGGCTTCCTGTCCACCATCTCCCAGAGCTTATTCAAACATGTTCATTGAGTCGGTGATGCCATCCAACCATCTCATCCTCTATCGTCCTCTTCTCCTCCTGCCTTCAATCTTCCCCAGCATCAGGGTCTTTTCTAGAGTTGAGTCTTCACATCAGGTGGCCAAAGTATTGGAGTATCAGCTTCAGCATCAGCCCTTCCAATGAATATTCAGGACTGATTTCCTTTAGGATTTACTCATTTAATTTCCTTGCTGTCCAAAGGACTCTCCAGAGTCTTCTCCAATACCACAGTTCAAAAACAATTCTTCAGCACTCAGCCTTCTTTATGGTCCAACTTTCACATCCATACCTGACTACTGAAAAAACTATACCTTTGGCTATGGACCTTTGTTTGCAAAGTGTTGTCTCTGCTTTCTCACACGCTGTCTAGGCTGATCATAGCTTTTCTTCCAAGGAGCAAACATCTTTTAATTTCATAGCTGCAGTCACCATCTGCAGTCATTTTGGAGCCCCCAAAATAAAGTCAGTCACTGTTTCCATTGTTTTCATGACTATTTGCCATGAAGTGATGGGACCAGATCTCATGATCTTATTTTTACCATGAATCATAAAGAAGGATAAGGGCTACTTTTTATCGTATTGTAAATAATTACTTAATATGATTAAAAATTCAGTAAGTATGCTAATTTCAAATTTGCCTCACAGAAATATGAATTGCAATGTGTTTGAATCATCATCCAAAAACAACCCTTTCGCTTTCTTTGCTTGAAAGGTGTCTGTAGTTTTAGTGTATATATCCTTTTCTTTCTTGGCTTCTTTCTATCTCTCTCCCTCTTTTAACTTCGTTATATGTATTTTGCTAGAGAAAACTTTGGAGATTTACAGCAGTGTTGAGTGAATCCTCCTGCCATAGCTATAGTTATAAATTAAAGATCATATCAAAACTCTTGAACAAATTCAAGTTGTATTTCTTTTTCGACTGAAGTGTCAAGAAAACACCATATATAACTTCTATTATAATATGTAATATCAGGTCTTCTTGTGTTTAGAGCATTTGAATATAATGGTTAATAATAGGTTTCATTTGCTTTCTGGATATGTGTGTATTGAGAGCTATTATCAGTCATAGGATGCTATTGTCTTCTATATTCTTTCTGTATGTAGAATAACTGTAATTTTGTGTGTGTTTTTTTCACTCATGTATAACTTGACATTACTTCTCTTAAAATTTATCAAGGAGAGGAGAAGTCAACAGAGCTTTTCTAGCATCTCATTGGTAAAATCTCCTCTTTTCTTAATTTAAGAATTGTTTTAAACATGATCTCTTTCTTCCTACAATCTGCTGTCTCTGCACCTATGCTCCACCCATATTTTTATCCTGACACTTTATTTTTACGTAGCTTCTCACAAAGCAAGTGGAAAGAGTGAAATATATGTTTATAGAGATTAAAGTAATGTTTACATAATGTTAATGTATAATTGAGTGAAAAAGCAGTCTTATGGCAGAAAGTGAAGAGGAACTAAAAAGCCTCTTGATGAAAGTGAAAGTGGAGAGTGACAAAGTTGGCTTAAAGCTCAACATTCAGAAAACAAAGATCATGGCATCTGGTCCCATCACTTCATGGCAAATAGATGGGGAAACAGTGGAAACAGTGTCAGACTTTATTTTTGGGGCTCCAAAATCACTGCAGATGGTGACTGCAGCCATGAAATTAAAAGACACTTACTCCTTAGAAGGAAAGTTATGACCAACCTAGATAGCATATTCAAAAGCAGAGACCTTACTTTGCCAACAAATGTCCGTCTAGTTAAGGCTGTGGTTTCTTCAGTAGTCATGTATGAATCCAAGAGTTGGACTGTGAAGAAAGCTGAGCACTGAAGAATTGATGCTTTTGAACTGTGGTGTTGGAGAAGACTCTTGAGAGTCCCTTGGACTGCAAGGAGATCCAACCAGTCCATTCTGAAGGAGATCAGCCCTGGGATTTCTTTGGAAGCAATGATACTAAGGCTGAAGCTCCAATACTTTGGCCACCTCATGCAGAGTTGACTCATTGGAAAAGACTCTGATGCTGGGAGAGATTGGGGGCAGGAGGAGAAGGGGACGACAGAGGATGAGATGGCTGCAAGGCATCATGGACTCAATGGACGTGAGTCTGAGTGA
Organism: Ovis aries; assembly: GCF_016772045.2. Taxonomy (NCBI): domain Eukaryota; kingdom Metazoa; phylum Chordata; class Mammalia; order Artiodactyla; family Bovidae; genus Ovis; species Ovis aries. The sequence goes on from NC_056069.1 coordinate 48,047,234, forward strand.
ACTCCGGGATTGGTGATGGACAGGGAGGCCTGGCGTGCTGCGATTCATGGGGTCGCAAAGAGTCAGACACGACTGAGCGACTGAACTGAACTGAACAGTTATTCTACATAAAAAAATAATATAGAACACAATAATATGCTTATGACTAATAATAACCCTAGAAAATATGAAAAAGGAAATTAAGAAATGGAGGCTAGAGGGAGAATTCAAATCTACGCTTCTAGTTGGAGTCATCAAGAATGAGATAACAGGGTAAATCATGATAACAAATGTTTAATAAATTTGTCCATACATCTGTGTCTATTTTGCTGTCTTGCATACAGTTAAAATAAATAAATTTATATTAAAAATAATTGTTCAGAATTAAGCAGTGAGACGCCTTTTAAACAAAATAAGTATACTAAATTCCAAACAAATTACAGGTTTAAGAAAGGAAGGGAATGAGGAAGGGAGGGGAAGACGGTAAATAAAGAAAAATGTTGAGAAAAAATTTGGGAGTGCAAACTTCACACCTTTAAAAAATATAGGAAAGTAGAGTTGATCAGAGGATGAAGTCAAACCAAAGGTGAACCTATACCCAGAAGGTAAGGGCTTCCCTGGTGACTCAGTGGCAAAGAATCTTCCTGCCAATGCAGGAGACTCAGCTTCAATCCCTGAGTTGGGAAGATCCCTGGAAAAGGAAATGGCTACCCACTCCAGTATTCTTACCTGGGAAATCCTATGGGCAGAGGAGCCTGGTGGGCTACAGTCCATGGGGTCCCAAAAGAGTAGGACATGACTTAGCAACTAAACAAGCCAGCAGGTAGTTTGGAGACTGTCAGACTGCTACTGTATAAGGAGAGATGAACAAGCACTGGTTTGAGCTGTTATGGGAAGAGAATGACTTCGGACAAGGTTGCTCTTTGAAACTGATCCAGAATCTGAGTAAGCTGACAGACAGTTGGAGGCAGCCTGCTGATCACACCCTCCAATTGATATGGACAGCTAAGTCCTTTGTTAAAGGAAATGTGGAAAGTTCATATCCTGATCTACTGTACTGCTTCATTAGACTTGCCATCTGGAGATCAAGTATTCAGTGGTATCAATGCTCTTATTGCATTATTGAAATGCCTGTAATTTAAAAATTTCTGCTTTTCAACTGAATGCAGATACAGCATAAAACAAGACACAAACTGAGAAAAGAAGATATATTTTTAATAAACTCTACTAAAGGATTTTTATAAATCAAAAAGAAAAAGATTAATATTCTGGGAAGGGGGAGGAAAGTAACAAAGGACATGGTTTCCAAAAACATGTATAAAGGTCTAAATCCTATTGAAATATGACCAGCTCCACTTAAAATAAGAGAAATACATATTTTCCTTCAATGGAAAGCCAGTCATTGGCAATCAGTTTTGTCAAGTACAAAATATCTACAATATTCACAGTGTGTACAAGTATGTGAACAGTTCTCCTGCACATTACTGAATTATATGGAATATTGGGTAAACATTCTTCCAGGACATTCAGAAATATCTTTCAAAATGAAAAATTCACTTTATGTTTTCCCTAGCTTTTCTACTTTTATGTATTTATGTTAGTAATATACTTGATTTTGGGGAAAAATAGCAGTTAGGGACAACTGAAAACCAGTATCTACCAATGTGGACTTTGCTTATGGCACTTTCAAGTGGTTAAATAAGGTACAGATATTAGAAGAAAGATAGGTATATGTACCAAAAGGAATTTTACTCAAAGGACTAACATCCTTTCCAAACCAGATTTCCTCATTAAAAAGAGCAAGGTATATAAGTGCATATTCATAGGCTAGTTGCGTTAAATATATGCATATCCTCACAAACAACAAGCTTAGATTAGAAACCAGCAGTCACACACTATGTGAAAAGTTGAATTATTTCTATTGTTAATACGTAAAGCTACTTCTTAAAACAAGTCCTCTTCTGCTAATGCTCTAAAACTTTATCATAGTAGAAGAGCACAATTGCTCCTTTTAAAAAATTCATAGCATTTTTCTGTTATTTTATATCATCTTTATATGTATACATTGTTGTTTAGTCACTAAATCATGTCTGACTCTTATGATCCCAAGGACTATAGCTCTCTAGGCTCCTCTGTCCAAGAGATTTCCCAGGAAAGAATACTGGACTGGGTTGCCATTTCCTTCTCCAGGGGACTTTCCTGACACCAGGGGATTGATTCAATCCTTCTAACGGATTGAACCTGCATCTTCTGGTTGTCAGGTGGATTCTTTACCACTAAGCCATCTGGGAATCCCCTTTAAATGTTTACTTTAACATATTTTGCCGAATTCTCAACCTCCCCGTAGTAGTCAATTTCAGATATGACTCACAATGTTCCCCAGCTCCTGGTATTCATGCTCTGATGACTCTGCTTCCCATGTGTGACTGGGCCTACTGATTTGCTTATGACAAAAAAAAAAAAATATTTGACAAAGGTGATGAAGATTATTTCCAGGATTAGTTTTTAAAAGTGTGTGTATTTCATTTTGTTTGGATTTTCTCTATCTCTTTCTCTGTTCTAACTGGAAAGAAACTTGGAAACTTTCAGGTAACAGCCCAGGAAAAGCTGAATTCTGTCAATGGCCTTTTGAGTGGTTAGTGAGGGTATATCGGAAGTGTCCTTTCCTCCTTCCAAGCAAGGAAATCAAGCCAGTCAATCCTAAAGGAAATCAACTCTGAATATTTATTGGAAGGAATGATGTTGAAGCTGAAGCTCCAAAACTTTGGCTACCTGGTGTGAAGTTCCAACTCATTGAAAAAGACCCTGATGCTGGGAAGAACTGAACACAGGAGAAGGGGTTGACAGAGGTCAAGATGGTTGGATGGCGTCACCAAATCAATGGACATGAGTTTGAGCCAGCTCTAGGAGATAGAGAAAAACATGGAAGTGTTGCAGTCACCAAAGTCACTAAGAGTTGGACACGACTTAGCCACTGAGCAACCTTCCCTAGTTGAATTTTCATGAAAGATAAGTAATCTGGAAGAACAATTGAAAAGTTTTGAGAGACATTATAACTGAGGACCTAACTAAGCTGTACCCAGATTTCTGAATCACTGATACTGCAATGTAATAAATATGTATTGTTTCCGATCATTAAATTTTGGTGAATGTGTTATTCAGCAATAGAGAATAAGGACACATGTTGAAAGTAAATATTTGGCCAAAGAAAAATATCACTGTGATAAAATATACCCCTGGACAATATGAATAAATTGAAACATTTAATAAAATATAAAAATAATATTTTATATAGATTCTATAATATTATATAGAATCCTGTATAATTTTAACAGGATATATTAGATAAGTGGTTTTCAAAGGGTGAATGGTAGATCAGTGACAACGGAATTGAGGAAAATTTAGAAATGCACACCTCAGACTCTAAGTCAGACCTAATGAACTGGAAATTCTTGTTATAGAGATCAATAATCTGTTTTACCAAGTCATCTACATAATTCTGATGTAAAACTCACCAAAATTTAAGTGGATTTAAAAAAGCAAAGGTTCAATTATTGAATGGTTAGAAAGGGGTGAGGGGCTAAGAACGGGGCCTGTAACACGAGCTTATTCTTAAAAACTAGGTTGATAACAGTTCAGTTCAGTTCAGTTCAGTTCAGTTCAGTCACTCAGTCATGTCTGACTCTTTGTGACCCCATGATCGCAGCACGCCAGGCCTCCCTGTCCATCACCAACTCCCAGAGTTCACTCAAACTCACATTCAATCGAGTCAGTGATGCCATCCAGGCATCTCATCCTTGGTCGTCCCATTCTTCTCCTGCCCCCAGTCCTTCCCAGCATCAGAGTCTTTTCCAATGAGTCAACTTTTCTCATGAGGTGGCCAAAGTACTGGAGCTTCAGCTTTAGCATCATTCCTTCCAAAGATATCCCAGGTCTGATCTCCTTCAGAATGAACTGGTTGGATCTCCTTGCAGTCCAAGGGACTCTCAAAGAGTCTACTCCAACACCACAGTTCAAATGCATCAATTCTTCGGTGCCCAGCCTTCTTCACAGTCCAACTCTCATATCCATACATGACTACTGGAAAAACATAGCCTTGACTAGACGGACCTTAGTTGGCAAAGTAGTGTCTCTGCTTTTTTTTGTTTTTAATTTTTATTTTTACTTTATTTTTCTTTACAATACTGTATTGGTTTTGCCATACATTGACATGAATCCACCACGGGTGTACATGCGTTCCCAAACATGAACCCGCCTCCCACCTCACTCCCCATAACATCTCTCTGGGTCATCCCCGTTCACCAGCCCCAAGCATGCTGTATCCTGCATCAGACATAGACTGGCGATTCATTTCTTACATGATAGTATACATGTTTCAATGCCATTCTCCCAAATCATCCCACCCTCTCCCTCTCCCTCTCCCTCTGAGTCCAAAAGTCCGCTGTACACATCTGTGTCTCTTTTGCTCTCTTGCATACAGGGTCATCATTGCCATCTTTCTAAATTCCATATATATATATATTAGTATACTGTATTGGTGTTTTTCTTTCTGGCTTACTTCACTCTGTATAATCAGCTCCAGTTTCATACATCTCCTTAGAACTGATTCAAATGTATTCTTTTAATGGCTAAGTATATTGCACCCGATTATACAGAGTGTCTCTGCTTTTGAATATGCTATCTAGTTTGGTCATAACTTTTCTTCCAAGGAGTAAGCGTCTTTTAATCTCATGGCTGCAGTCACCATCTGCAGTGATTTCGCAGCCCCCAAAAATAGTCTGACACTGTTTCCACTGTTTCCCCATCTATTTCCCATGGAGTGATGGGACTGGATGCCATGATCTTCGTTTTCTGAATGTTGAGCTTTAAGCCAACTTTTTGCTCTCCTCTTTCAGTTTCATCAAGAGGCTTTTTAGCTCCTCTTCACTTTCTGCCATAAGGGTGGTGTCATCTGCATATCTGAGGTGATTGATATTTCTCCCAGCAATCTTGATTCCAGCTTGTGTTTCTTCCAGTCCAGCATTTCTCATGATGTACTCTGCATAAAAGTTAAATAAGCAGGGTGACAATATACAGCCTTGATGTACTCCTTTTTCCTATTCTGTTGTTCCATGTCCAGTTCTAACTGTTGCTTCCCAACCTGCATACAGATTTCTCAAGAGGCAGGTTAGGTGGTCTGGTATTCCCATCTCTTTCACAATTTTACATAGTTTATTGTGATCCACACAGTCAAAGGCTTTGGCATAGTCAATAAAGCAGAAATAGATGCTTTTCTGGAACTCTCTTGCTCCTTCCATGATCCAGCAGATGTTGGTAATTTGATCTCTGGCTCCTCTGCCTTTTCTAAAACCAGTTTGAACATCAGGAAGTTCACAGTTCACGTATTGCTGAAGCCTAGCTTGGAGAATTTTGAACATTACTTTACTAGTGTGTGAGATGAGTGCAATTGTGCAGTAGTTTGAGCATTCTTTGGCATCGTCTTTCTTTGGGACTGGAATGAAAACTGACCTTTTCCAGTCCTGTGTTGTAGGTTGATAACAGAGTCACCATTTTCTGATGGCCACGTATCAACATGTGTTTTCAAGGCTTATTTAGGTTATAGGTTATCTCATCAAAAACCATTCCCAAATTTAGTGGCTTTAAAAAATTCAAGGCTTTACTCTATCTCATAAGCTTTTCAGTTGACTATGTAGTTTTTCCAATGGTCTTGCCTTGGTTCACTCATGCTCTTACATCCAGTTAGTAACTGCTGTGTTGCAAAGTCCAAGATGGCCTCAAACAATTAGAGGACTGAATCTAACTCTCTCTGTCCATGATCTCTGTACATCATATAGTCTGGTTTGACTCTCTTTAGATGGACTCTGGCTTAAAAGACAGCAATAAACACCCAGAGGCCTTCCAGACTAAGCCTGAAACTGTCACAGGGTCATTTTCATTATGTTTTATTAGGATAGGAAACCACAAGGCCACCCAAATTCTAGAGAAAAAGAAAATATAGAGTTCATCTCCAGATAAGAGGAATAGCATGCACATAAAAGGAAGAGAGAAATTGTTGGCTGGCCATCTTAAAAGAAAAGCTATCCCAGAATTTATTGTAACCAAAGAATAAATGTCTCAAGTCATAATTTAAATGTTTCAGGCCAGAAATTTTATACAACCTTTCACTAATATTCTTTTCTAGAATTATTCAAATGGTGCCACCTAATTTCAAATAAGAGAAAGTGCATATCTTCGTGTACCCTGAAGAATGATTAAACTGGTGAATGTTAACAATGTCTACTCCAAAAAAGATTCACTTTTGTATGAATTTCAGTATTGGTGATGTTAATAATATAACGACAGTCATTTTGTCTTCCTTCTTTTGTTTCCTATGTTGTAAATAACCAGGACAATGACTAATCTATTCTTTACATTTTAAATTTGAAGATTCAGTTGCAGGAAATGATTCCTGTGATTGCTGAGAGAAGGGCAGTACACTGCTTTTAAATTTATTTCTGAAAATTTTTCAGAGGCATACTTAAAATTTTAACTTTTCTTTTCTAATGCTTTTTCTAATATTTGCATGTACTTTCTAATTTTTAAAATATCTTGAATGAAATATGTCATAAAACACTGGTTCTTAAAACGGAATTGCAAAAAATAAAATCATCTCTCACTTCTGTCTGCATTTTACTTTGATTTTATGTTTACAGAAAATGATATCTCTGATGAATTTAAAAGGTAGGTTAATCATCCCGTTCAGTTCAGTTCAGTCACTCAGTCGTGTCTGACTCTTTGCGACCCAATAGACTGCAGCACGCCAGGTCTTCTTGTCCATCACCAACTCCCAGAGTTTACTTAAATTCATGTCCATTGAGTTGGTGATGCCATCCAACCATCTTATCTTCTGTCATCCCCTTCTCTTCTCACCTTCAATCTTTCCCAGCATTGGTGTCTTTTCAAAGGAGTCAGTTCTTCACAACAGGTGGCCAAAATATTGGAGTTTCAGCTTCAGCATCAATCTTTCCAATGAATGATTTCCTTTAGGATTGACTGGTTGGATCTTCTTTCTGTCCAAGGGAGTCTCAAGAGTTTTCTCCAGCACCACAATTCAAAAGCATCAATTCTTCGGTGCCTAGCTTTCTTTAGTGTCCGACTCACATCCATACACGACTACTGGAAAAACCATAATTTGACTAGATGGACCTTTGTTGGCAAAGTAATGTCTCTGCTTTTTAATATGCTGTCTAGGTTGGTCATAACTTTTCTTCCAAGGAGTCAGCGTCTTTTAATTTCGTCATTAGGAAAGCTATTGTGCAATAGATTCTTACATTAGATACTTACATTCTCAAAGCATCATTTTGGTTACTTCTTGCTCAGATTTCAGCAAATAAAATACTTTCTTTGAAAACTATTATTAGAATATTCTTCCAAGTTATCACAGTTTAACAAGATTTATTTAATTATTAGTAGATTTTTTAACATGTATTAGCTACTATATCATCATGTTTGAAATTTTGAATAAATCTCTGACAAAAAATCAGAAATTTTTAGATATCTTGTGTTTTATCTTTGAGACACAAGTCTTTATCTTTGAAAACTAATAAAAGCACCATTATATTTTTTCAGATTCTAGTGATTAATACTTAAATATTACACTGTATTTTAAATTCTGTCAGAAAGCCAAGTGAGGAAAAACCACTGTAAAACTGTAACTCTTAAATCATTCATAAATACTGTGTTAGTCTAGTGTCAATGACAACTACATGTCACTTCCTACTTGATGATTTTTCACTCCATAAATAGCTTTTGAATTAAATTAAACATTTTCTATGTACAACCCAGAAACTCCTAAGCAAGTAATTAAGCAGAAACTGATACAAATTTAACATTAATTCTTAGTTCAGTTCAGTCGCTCTGTCATTCCAACTATGATCCCATGGACTGCAGCATTCCAGGCTTCCCTGTCCATCATTAATTGTTAAAATAAGTGTAAAAAAATCTTGAAATCGAAAGTCTAGAAATAGATCCACATCAACATATTCACCTGAATTTTGACAAAGAAGCCAAGGCAACAAAATAGAGAAAAAACAGCTTTCTCAACAAAAGTGCTGAAACATTGGAGATCCACAAGTGGAAAAATAAACTATTTAAACAAAGATCATTCTCTCCACAGAAATAATAACAATAATTCAAAAAGACTTATGCCAGCACACCCTGTGGCTACCAGGACTGCTATATTCAGGGCCTTTGACCCCACAGCAGAACACTGTTAACCCGCACCTCCACCAGAGATCCTTGGACACCCATAGGCAATTTTGGCTCAGTCTCTTGTGGGATCACTGCTTCTTTCTCCTGGGTCCTGGTGTGCATAATGTTCGGTTTGTGCCCTCCAAGAGTTTGTTTCCCTGGTCTTGCGCAATTTTTGTAATCAAATCCCACTAGGCATGCATTGGAGAAGGAAATGTCAACCCACTCCAGGATTTTTGCCTGGAGAATACAAGGGACAGAGGAGCCTAGTGGGCTTAGTGGGCTGCCATCTATGTGGTCTCACAGAGTTGGGCATGACTGCAGCAACTTAGCAGCAGCAGCCTTCAAAATCTAAGTCCTTGGGAGTTCTCAGTTCCTTTGCCAGATCCCCAGGCTGAGGAAGCTGTTGTGGGCCCCAAAACTTTTACAACAGTGTGATAACTTCTTTCATATAATTGTTCTTCAGTTTGTGGGTCATTTGCTTGGTGACTCTATGGTGGGGTTAATGGTGATCTCCTTCAAGATGATTTATGCCACATGCAGCACTGCCAGGTTTGTTGACACCAAAGCCCCTGTCCCCACTGTTGATCCATGTCTCCACAGGAGATAGTCAAACACTCAGAGGTAGGTCTGGCTCAGTCTCTGTGTGGTCTCTGGGAACTGGTATGCACAAGGTTTTGTTTGAGCCCTCTGAGCATCTCTGGCAGTTATGGGGCTTGATTCTAAATGCAATTTTGCCCCTCTTACCATCTTGTTGGGTCTTCTGTTTTTGCTCTTGGATGTGAGGTATCTTTTTTTGGTGGGATCCAACTTTCTCTTATCAGTGGTTGTTCAGCAGTAAGTTGCAACTTTGGAGTTCTCAAAGGAGAAGATGAATAAACATCCTTTTACTCCGCCATCTTTTGTCAGGGTCATTGGTTGTAACCAGTATATCACTCTGGTTAGAGATATTGAAAATTGGGAGGTTATACATGTGTGGGTGTGGAAGGTATGTGAAGATCTCTCTACATTAAGGTCGACTTATACCCAACTCTAAAACAACTTTAAAAAACTAAATTACATTAAAAATAAGACTACTGGTTGTTTATGAATATTCAACTGATGTACATATAGAAGTAACATTTTTGATAGTAGTTTTTGTGCATAGGAGAATATATTTAAAAATACATATTTCTGTAATGAGTATTCTGAAAGAAGTTTGTATCTAGAATTCATAGCTTGCAGAATTTTCAAAAATCTTTACGGACATCAACTATTAAATCGATTTCAACCTATAGAAATCATTTCAAGAACACTTTTCACCTAAGTTTTAGTTTTCATTGACTAAAATTGGGAAAGATTGAAAGAAAAAGGAGAAGAAAGGGGCAGAGAATGAAATGGTTAGACAGCATCACTGACTCAATAGGCATGAATTTGAGCAAACTCCTGGAGTAGTGGAGGACAGAGGAGCCTGGCATGCTGTAGTCCATAGGGTTGCAAAGAATTTGACATGACTCAGTCACTGAAAAACAACAACTAGACTAATTAGATAACAACAAGACTAATGTTAAAGGATATTACCCTTTTAAAGTCTTTAGAAGTCTATTATTTTCAAGTGTGACTAATAGCATTTTTTATAATATATCTCCAATAAATAAAGCATAGAGGAGCATGCATACACATACACACATGAATACAAGGGTATATATTGAGCAGAACATAATTTCCCCTGTCACTATATTTATCAGTGTGGCAAAAACTAAATAAAGATGATACTCAGAATGAATGAAGTCATCTTACTATCTATATATTTACATAAGACTAATGTAAAGCAGTTGCACATGCTTTACCCCTATGTTTGTACAATCTTTGTACAATGCTCAAAATTCTCCAAGACCGACTTCAGCAGTATGTGGACCATGAAGTCCCTGATGTTCAAGCTGGTTTTAGAAAAGGCAGAGGAACCAGAGATCAAATTGCCAGCATCCGCTGGATCATTGAAAAAGCAAGAGAGTTCCAGAAAAACATCTATTTCTGCTTTATTGACTATGCCAAAACCTTTGACTGTGTGGATCACAATAAACTATGGAAAATTCTGGAAGAGATGGGAATACCAGACCACCTAACCTGCCTCTTGAGAAATCTGTATGCAGGTCACGAAGCAACAGTTAGAACTGGACATGGAACAACTGACTGGTTCCAAATAGGAAAAGGAGTACGTCAAGGCTGTATATTGTCACCCTACTTATTTAACTTATACACAGAGTACATCATGAGAAACGCTGGACTGGAAGAAACATAAGCTGGAATCAAGATTGCCAAGAGAAATATCAATAACCTCAGATATGTAGATGACACCAACCTTATGGCAGAAAGTGAAGAGGAGCTAAAAAGACTCTTGATGAAAGGGAAAGTGGAGAGTGAAAAAGTTGGCTTAAAGCTCAACATTCAGAAAACGACGATCGTGGTATCCAGTCCCATCACTTCATGGCAAATAGATGGGGAAACAGTGTCAGACTTTATTTTTGGGAGATCCAAAATCACTGCAGATGGTGACTGCAGCCATGAAATTAAAAGACGCTTACTCCTTAGAAGAAAAGTTATGACCAACCTAGATAGTATATTCAAAAGCAGAGACGTTACTTTGCCGACTAAGGTCCGTCTAGTCAAGGCTATGGTTTTTCCTGTGATCATGTATGGATGTGACAGTTGGACTGTGAAGAAGGCTGAGCGCCGAAGAATTGATGCATTTGACCTGTGATGTTGGAGAAGACTCTTGAGAGTCCCTTGGACTGCAAGGAGATCCAACCAGTCATTCTTCTGAAGGAGCTCAGTCCTGGGATTTCTTTGGAAGGAATGATGCTAAAGCGGAAGCTCCAGTACTTTGGACACCTCATGGAAAGAGTTGACTCATTGGAAAAGACTCTGATGCTGGGAGGGATTGTGGGCAGGAGGAGAAGGGGACGACCAAGGATGAGATGGCTGGATGGCATCACGGACACGATGGTCGTCACTCTGAGTGAACTCCGGGAGATGGTGATGGACAGGGAGGGTTGGAGTGCTGCAATTCATGGGGTCTCAAGGAGTCTGACACGACTGAGCGACTGAACTGAACTTGTACAATCTTGGCTATTATTTCATACAATGAGGTAAACACACAAAGATAAATAAAAGCATACAGATTTTCTGAACAATTTCAACAATGATAAAATAGAAGAAATTATTTTGTCTGAAGATAAAGTTCAAATGTGTAAGTTAAAATTCTTTTTAAAATGTAAAAAAGTTATTTGGAGATAATTAGTAAATTTCAATTATCCTCAAAAATATCTGGGGCAATTATTTAAAAAGCACACTAAAGTATAGATGTATGAAAATATATTCTTTCCATTTTGTGGAAATATGGGTTTCTGGGAATGTAAGGATTGCTAGGAGTTTGTGTCACTTTTTTTTTTTTCCTCTGTTAAAAATATACTTTCTCTGAACATATCTTGTTCAGTGCTCATTTTGCCTTCATTCCATATTATATCAAAATCTTTTTTTTTCTTATTTGAACTTCCCTCAAAAATAAATAGAGTTATGCTTTTAGAAGAAGGGGGGCAGCTTAACATAGACACATATTGTAAAGCACATTAAGTTTACCCATTAGTTTACTTCTGGAAGAAGTACACTGAAAGATTAAATAAAAGCCCTGAGAAACTGGAAATGGAAGTCAAAAATAGAAACTTCAACTAGAAATTTGAAGTTTTAGAGAAGTTTAAAGATAAAGAGGCACTGTAAAGATGTTTGTGCAGATTACAGTAAAGAAAATCACAGAAAAGAAACTTAAGGCCTTTTTTTTTTTTAACCTCTTGTTCTAGACTCATTACTTAAAGTATGTAAACATATGCAGTCAATTGAACTACTAATAAAAGAGTCCGATTTTTTGGAAGCAATACTGGTAGATGTTGGAGAGTAAAAATTATCTATGAAAATGTATTTTTAACACAGCAGCAAAACATGTTGATAGACAGATGGGTTAGAAATTTGGTTATGAACTAATTTTTGGTCTTAATATGTCTGCATGAATATTTAAAATTAATGAAAACTGTCTATAAGTGCCCTAAACATAACTATATGTAAAATGAAGGATTTGGATTTTCATGTTTTTAAGTCCTTAATTTTTTAGAGAATAGATGAAATATTCTACAATTATGCTTTCATAAATTAACCTACTTATTAACATGCTTTCTAGGTGATAAATACCAATAATATACTTAAAATAATATATTTGTATTAAACTGTTTAAACATCATATTAGTAAGATTTCAAGAGACAATAATATAATTAAATAAGTTGCTTCAGTCATGTCCGACTCCTTACAAATCTATGGACTGTAGCCTGTAATCCAGTTAACAGACAGCTAACATCCAAGCAAGTTACTATAGCATCACACAGAAATATACTACTCAAACTACATGCAGGATAAAACAAAAAAAAAGATAGCTAGATTGATAACCATGAAAACTATACTACCTTGAGAGCTCAATAATTTATAACTATCTCTTTAATTTATAATAAAGGGATTAGCTCTTTAAATTGACAACATCAATGGATCACAGAAAAAAACAAGAGAATTACAGAAAAATATCTACTTCTGCTTCATAGACTATGCTAAAGCCTCTGACTGTGTGGATCACAGCAAACTGAAAAATTCTTCAAGAGATGGGAATACCAGACCACCATACCTTTCTGCTGAGAAACCTGTAAGCAGGTTAAAAAGCAACAATTAGAACCAGACATGGAACACTGACTGGTTCAAAATTTGGAAAGGAATGCATCAAGACTGTATATTGTCAGCCAACTTATTTAACTTATATGTAAAGTACATGATGCAAAATGCTGGGCTGGATGAATCCTAAGAAAAACTAAAGACCCTCTTGTTGAAGGTAAAAGAGGAGAGTGAAAAAAACGGCTTAAGACTCATTATTCAAAAATCTAAGATCATGACATCCAATCTCATCACTTCATGGCAAATAGATGGGTAAAAAATGGAAAGAGTGAGAGACTTTATTTTCTTGGGCTCCAAAATTGCTACAAATGGTAAGTGCAGCCATGAAATTAAAAGACACTTGCTTCTTGGAAGAAAAGTTCTGAGAAACCTAGATAGCATATTAAAAAGCAGAGACATCACTTTGGCGACAGAGGTCCGTATTATGAGAGCTATGGTTCTCCCAATAGTCATGTATAGATGTGAGAGTTGGAAAGTTAGGAATGCTGAAAGCCAAAATATTGATGTTCTTGAGCTGTGGTGTTGGAGAAGACTCTTGAGAGACACCTGCACAGCAAGGATATCAAGCCAGTGAATCCTAAAGGATATCAACCCTGAATATTCATTGGAAAGACTGGTGCTGAAGCTGAAGCTCCAGTACTTTGGCCAACTGGTGAGAAGTGTTGACTCACTGGAAAAGACCCTGATGCTGGGAAAGATTGAGGGTAGGAGGAGAAAAGGGCAAAAACAGATGACATGGTTGGATGTCATCATCTACTCGAATCACATGAGTGAGCAAATTCTGGGAGATAGTGAAGGACAGGTAAGTCTGGTGCTGCAGTCCAGGTGGCCAGAAAGAAGCGGATGTGACTTAGCAACTGAACAACAAACAAATTAGCCTTATTCTGAAGAATTAGATCTTTAATTCATAATAAAATTTTCTTTGCTTCCAATGTCCAGATGAGTAGCTTGAAACGTAAAATACCTACTGAGGTATATATAGTAATATATATCATATAAATTCATATATGTATACACATATGTATGTATACAATACATATATATATATAGGTACACATATGTATGTATACTCTCTCTATATATATATATACACACACAATACATGATAAGAAAAATGTAATACATACGGATATTCTGCTATAGGCATGCTAAAATTCCATTCAATTTCAATCTGTTTCTCTCTGTAGCTACGTATTATAATCCAACTGATATAATCAATCTGTTTCTTTTGCTTATAGTACAAACCAACTGAGAAAAATATCACTGTGTTATCTTTATTACTTTAATATTTTATCTATACATTTCTAATTCATGGATCAATTTTTACAAAGGAAAATTGATTTTAATATAGACATTTGATCTTTCCTTTTACTATATAATGGCTTTTTATATATACCCCAACTCCCTCCACCCACTTGGATAATTGATCTATCAGACTATTGGATTAATAGATGATGTGATGTGAAATAAAAGACCAAAAGGAAATAATTACAATAAGAACTACAATTTTCAATTACTTACTGCTTTATAGTTCTATGCAATTTTTAAAAATTTTGTGTATAAACCATTGTCAGTTCAGTTCAGTCACTCAGTTGGGTCTGATTCTTTGCAACTCAATGGACTGCAACACACCAGGCTTCTCTGTCAATCACCAATTCCCAAAGCTTACTCAAAGTCACATCCATAGAGTATTGATACCATCCAACCATCTCATCCTCTGTTGTCCCCTTCTCCCTTCAACCTTTCCTAGCATCAGGGTCCTCCCCAATGAATCAGTTCTTCACATCAAGTAGCCAAAGTATTGGAGTTTCAGCTTCAGCATCAGTCCTTCCAATGAATATTCAGGACTGATTTCCTTTAAGATTGACTGGTTGGATCTCCTTGCTGTACAAGGTACTCTCAAGAGTCTTCTCCAACACCACAGTTCAAAAGCATCAATTCTTCACACTCAGCTTGCTTTACAGTCCAACTCACACATCCATACAAGACTACTGGAAAAAACATAGCTTTGACAATACAGACCTCTGTTGGCAAACTAACGCCTCTGCCTTATAATATGCTGTCTAGGTTAGTCATAGCTTTTTGTCCAAAGAACAAAGATCTTTTAATTTCATGGCTACAGTCACCATCTGCAGTGATTTGGGAGCCCCCAAAAAGTCTGTCACTGTTTCCATTGTTTCTCCATCTATTTGTCATGGATTGATGGGACCGGATGCCATAATCTTAGTTTTCTGAATGTTGATTTTTAAGCCAACTTTTTCACTCTCCTCTTTCATTTTCATGAAGAGACTCTTTAGATCTTCTTCACTTTCTGCCATAAGGGTGGTGTCATCTGTATATCTGAGGTTATTGATATTTCTCCCAACAATCTTGATTCCAGCTCATGTTTCATCCAACCTAGCATTTTGAATGATATATCCTGCATATAAGCGAAATAAGCAGGGTAACAATATACAGCTTTGATGTACTCCTTTCCTGATTTGGAACCAGTGTGTTGTTCCATGTCCAGAGAGGCGGCTGCATGATGCTGGAGTGGTGACTGCACAGTGCTGAGCAATTTTGAGTAGATTCATTATAGGACAATTCAGTCACTTGATGTTTGGAGGCAGGACTGAGGTTTAAAGACGGTGGAGTAGAAGGACATGTGCTCATCTTCTCCTGCAAGAACTCCAAATTTACAACTCCCTGCTGAACAACCATCAACAAGAGAATTTTGGGTTGTACCAAAAAAGATATCCTACCTCCAAGGTCAAAGGAGAAGTCCCAGAAAGATGGTTGGAGGGGCAAAATCACATTGAGAATCAAACCACATACCCACCAGAGACGAATGGAGGGCTCAAATAAAACCTTGGGCACACCAGAAGACCCCACACAGACTGAGCCAGACTTGTCTTTGAGTGCTTGAGTGTCTCCTGTGAAGGTATCTGTCAGCAATGGCCTGGCACAGGGACAGGGACCCTGGGTGCAGCAGACCTGGGTATGGCATAAGCCCTCTTGGAGGAGGTCACCATTTACCATACCATAGAGCTGCCAGAACTTACCCAAGACTGGGGAAACAGACTCCTGATAGGCACAAACAAAACCTTGTGCACACCAGGACCCAGGTGAAAGGAACAGTGACCCCACAAGAAACTGACCCAGACTTGCCCATGAGTGTCGAGGAGACTCTGGTGGAGGCATGGGTTGGTGGTGGCCTGCTGTAGGGTCGGGGGTACTGGGATATTTGGTGGATAGGTTAGTCTAAACTAAAAATGAAGTAGACCTAAATGTGGGCACACAATTGTTCACTGTTCATCTAAATAATGTACATCTTAATGCTGCTGCTGGTAAGTTGCTTCAGTCATGTCCGACTCTGTGTGACCCCATAGACGGCAGCCCACTAGTCTCCTCTGTCCCTGGGATTCTCCAGGCAAGAATACTAGAGTGGGTTGCCATATATGTCTCCAAAGCGTGAAAGTGAAAGTGAAAGTGAAGTCACTCAGTTGTATCTGACTGTTAGTGACCCCATGGACTATAGCCCACCAGGCTCCTCTGTCCAAGGGATTTTCCAGGCAAGAGTACTGGAGTGGGTTACCATTTCCTTCTCCAGTACATCCTAATATTATGGAAGAAAAGAGATTCCAGTAAAATCATTTTAACAAAAGAACTGGAGTCATTACAAGCTGAGATATTCTAAGTCAAGCAAAATTTAGTTGTGTGGAATTAGGTCATTTCTGTTTCTATCTTCCTCTGGATTCACTACTTTGACTCAACTCTTTTATACCTCTTGAGCTCCATGGGACACAGAGTGAAAACTATTATTCTAGTAGTGCATTGTTGTGGTTTAGTGACTCAAACTTGTCTGACTCTTGGAGACCCAATGGACTGTAGCCTTCCAGGCTCCTTTGTCCATGGGATTTTCCAGGCCCAGTTATTAGAGTGGGTTACCATTTCCTCCTGTGGGGAATTTTCCAAGCCCAGGGATCGATCCCATGTCTCAGTGTCTACTGCACTACAGGTGGATTGTTTTACTGCTGAGCCACTGGTAAAGCTCTTAGTAGTGCATAATTTTAGGGTTTCTTTGGCAGCTCAGACGGTAAAGAATCTGCCTACAATGTGGGAAACCTGGGTTCCAACCATGGGTTGGCAAGATCCCCTGGAGGAGGACATGAGAACCCACTCCAGTATCTTTGCCTGGAGAATCCCCATGGACAGAGAACCCTGGTGGGCTACAGTCCATGGGGTCATAAAGAGTTGGACACAACAGAGTGACTAAGCACACAGCACATATGTTTGTATATATGAATTTACATGCATATGTAAAATTGATGTTTGATTTAAATGTGCCTCAAAATCTGAGAACAATAATAAGTGCACTGTTGTAGTCCTTGGCAATTCTTCAGTTAATAATTGCTGACTGAACTAGCTTTAGTTATATAAATATAAATTCTAATTCCTGTGCATCATTAAAAATAATCAACTTATGAATAAACTATAGATTAGTTGATTGGTACCTAAAAGAAAACAATATCAAATACATATATACTATTTAAAAATCTTCAATATTGAAGATTTTACTTTTTGACTCAAACTTTTTTCTTAGGATTCTTTAAGGATGGAATTTACAAATGTTGTACTAAGAAAATGCCTTATATATTATATGTGCTGAATGAATAAAGCTGAAGTACAATGATTCTAAATTTCTGTGGGATATCCATTCCATAATTAAAAAAGAAATGTCTCTCAAGCTTAACCTATTTTCTATTCTGATGTGAGATAGAAATCTATTTCCTTTTTGTTTTTCATTTTAAACTTTCTGCAGAAAAATATGTTGTCTTTAGTACATAAAACAATGTTGAAGAAATATTTTATTTTAATTTAAATGTTTTCATATAATTACTGAGGATATACCTTAAAGTCATTTTTCTTCATTCTAAACTAACACTCCTAAGTTTCATATCATTCTTTTCCTATTAGAAAAATCAAATTGCCTATTTCATTGATTATAATTTTTATCAAAATCTCAAATGGACAAATCAAATGATGTTGCTATGTCTTACAAAAATTTTGACAGTATCCCTTCCATCAGTGTAGAATGTCCATGATATAATTATGCATTCCTTATTTTAGTCATACAAGAACATGTGCTGTGCTGTGCTGTGTTTAATTGCTCAGTCATGTCAGACTCTTTGCGACCCCAGGGACTGTAACCTGCCAGGCTCTTCTATCTATGGGATTCTCCAGGCAAGAATATCAGAATGGGTTGCCATGCCCTCCTCCAGGGGACCTTTCCAACCCAGGTCTCCCACATTGCAGTCGGATTCTTTACTAGGAAACCCCAAGAATACTGGAGTGGGTAGCCTATCCCTTCTCTGGGGGATCTTCCCAACCCAGGAATAGAACCAGAGTCTTCTGCATTGAAGACAGTCTTTACAGGCTGAGTTACCAGGGAAGCCCACGTAAGACCATAATACTAGAATTCTCTGAACTGCTTTACACACGACCTTAGTCCTTAAAATCAAACACTCTGGAGAAAATACAAGTATGACAAATCGTAGAAGATACAGACACCAAATATAAGTGAGACAATGATCACAAAATATTTTTTTGCCAATATAGCATCACCTACTCCAGGAGATGGTGAATGACATGGAAGTCTGGCGTGCTGCAGTCCATGGGGTCACAAAGAGTCAGACACGACTTAGCAACTGAACAACAATAAGAGATATTACTTAGCCTTCCTGGGTGGCTCAGTGGTGAAGAATCCACCTGACAATGCAGGAGCTGCAGTAGACACATGTTTGATCATGGGGCAACTGGCAACATCCCCTGCCCCTGGAAGAGAAAATGGCAACCCTGGATATTATTCTTGCCTGGGAAATCCCATGGACAGAGCGGCCTGGTGGGCTAGAGTCCATGAGGTGACAATGAGTTGGATGCAACTTAGCAACTGAACAAGCACAAATATTACTTACCATCTAATTTCTAATCTATCCAAAATCCAATATCTATTACTGCCATGGTGGTGCCCTTTCAAAAAAGTAGGATAGTAGTGCAATGCTTCTCAAAAGCCACATATTTTCAAGCATATTAATAAATCTAACTCAATTATTAACTATTGCAACAAAACTCAGAGTGATATCTATCTACCTATCTATCTTCATGGGTGGCTCAGATGTTAAAGAATCTGCTTCAGTGCAGAAGACTCAGGTTCAATCTCTGGGCTTGGAAGATCCCCTGGAGAATATATATATAAAATAAAATATATGTTCTCAAGTCTGACTCTTTGTGACCCCATGCACTGTAGCCCACCAGGCTCCTCTGTCCATGGAATTCTCCAGGCAAGAATACTGGAGTGCATCACCATTCCCTTCAACAGAGGATCTTCCCTACCCAGGGATCAAACTCAGGTATGTTTCAGGCAGATTGTTTACCATCTGAGCCACCAGGGAAGCCCCTATACATATTTGTAAGCTTTAGACTTTGGGTCAGACGCTTTCAATTTCCTTTTTCTTCATGTATAAAACAAAGTGACTCAACTAGGTATCTTATATGTTGCCTTCTAACATGAAATAAGCTTACATTTCTTTAATGAAAATAACTTTTCCCCTAATATTTAATTTACATGATTTTGATGTTTTATTTAAGATCATTATTCTGCCAGCTCAATTTTACTAAAAATTATATATATAATTATAATATATATAATTATATATTATATATAATAATTATATATATATATATATATATAAACATGGAGAAGGAAATGGCAATGCACTCCAGTATTCTTGCCTGGAAAATCCCATGGACAGAGGAGCCTGGTGGGCTAGAGTCCATGGGGTCGCAAAGAGTCAGACACGACTGAGCGACTTCACTTTTTACTTCACTCTTTCATATTTAAACATATATTAATTTAAAATAAACCTAGATCAAAATAAAACTACATATGCTTTTGCTGTTTTACACCAGTTCATTTATTCTTTTGTCATAGGTATTTGAGTACCTCAGTGAAAACTGCATTTTTTAAAAATCTGGATTCTTGCTGAAAATCATATTCTCTTTTTGAATTTCCCATTGAATAATTTTTTTTCAATATAAAGTGTTTTGAGGGGAATATCACTCTTATAGCCATCCTTTTTAATACACATGTTTTAAATTATATCTCTACATGCATTACATAATGTCTATTACATCCATTCACTGAAATAATATTTCTCAAATTAGTGTGCATGTTAGGGCTTTAAAATTTCTTTTAGAATTTTTTTTTAACTAAGCAGGATGGGAAAATGCCCTTTATGCTAAGTCTTTAGTCTAAAACCTGGGGACCATAAATCATGAATAGGATTGAGGGAGTTCATGAATCATTTGAAATCATAGTTACAGCCTTGAGTGGATGTGCCTTGTATACTTGGATATTTATACCAGCAGTTGCTGTCATCATATTATCAAAGGATTCCAGAACACTCACAAAATTAAGAACTAATTCACTGAGTAGATCCATAAGAATGTTTTTAAACATAACGTGTGTGTGTGTGTGTGTGTGCATGCGCGTGCACGCACATGTTATCCACTCAGTCGTGTCCAACTCTTTGCGACCCCATGGACTAAACCCTCCAGGCTCCTCGGTCCATGGAATTCTCCAGGTAAGAGTACTGGAGTGAGTTGCCATTTCCTAATCCAGGGGATCTTCCCAACCCAGCGATTAAACCCAGGTCTCCCACATTGCAGGCAGATTCTTTACCATCTGAGCCACCAGGGAAGCCCTATAAATATAACACTTCAACATATTCTTAATACCTTTATATAACCAGGGTGAATAAGAATAACTAGCCTATATTCCTTCTGAGAAGAACAATTCTCTCATGAGCAATGGACACAAATGTTTAAATCCCATTAAATTAACCCAGTCATAATCTCCTTTGTTTGTTTCCTTGATGTTTTGTGCGTATGTATTTGTGTGTGTGTGTGTGTGTGTGTGTGTGCGCAAACATGTATGCTAAGCTTCTCACTTATTTTTGTTACCTTCTAGGAGAAGGCGATGGCATCTCACCCCAGTACTCTTGCCTGGAAAATCCCATGGATGGAAAAGCCTGGTAGGCTACAGTCCATGGGGTCGCACAGAGTCGGACACGATTCAGTGACCTCACTTTCACATTTCACTTTCATGCATCGGAGAAGGAAATGGCAGCCCACTCCAGTGTTCTTGCCTGGAGAATCCCAGGGACAGCAGAGCCTGGTGGGCTGTCGTCTGTGGGGTCGCACAGAGTCGGACACGACTGAAGCAACTTAGCAGCAGCAACAGCAGTTAATATTTATGGCACATAGAGCTATAAGACAAAGTTTGGTTACATTTGTTAACTGAGAAATTCACTTTGTGATACAAATTTTTAAACTTATGCTATGAATTGTTTTAAATTTATAGGTATTTACATTTTGAAAGGAGCTATATTAAAAACTTGTATGTAATTATGCTAAGCATAATCAAATGAAAAGTGCTGTGTCTCTATTTTGGAGATCGTAGGATTTTATTTATGTCTAAGTTGACAAATACTGATATCAGAATTTTACTTTAATTCAAATTTTCTGAGAATGCTTTGAGGACCACTATTATGAGTTTTGCTTCAGAAAAAGAGTGAAAAACGTTCGGAAAATGCGTGACTGCTCTGTGCAGTCATTCGTGTTATACACTCCACTGGCATATGCGGTTTTATGTAAGTTGCAACCCGGGGTAGCAATGTATGATGAACTTGGTTGAATTGTATATAAAAGTCTTTCTTTAGCTTATATGAAGCTTTAAGTTCGTTAGTAATTGGTTTAATTTTTTATATTTGACCATGCAACCTTTTCCCCTTTATATCTCATCTCTTGCTTTGGATGAGTTTAGTTTTCTGCAGAACATCAGGAAATAAGTATAATTATATTAAACCAGCTATATTTTTCTTGAGGTACGGAATGAAGTACATCTTAAATCATTTTAATGTATTGAGCAATTTAACTAGAACCACTATTCTATGTTTTTCATCAAGTCATGGTAAAATGACACATTTGATATACTAGTCACTATCCTATTGCTTCGCATCAAATGTCTCCATTAATTACTAATAACATAAAGTTATGTGATAGGCATTATATCTTCATTTTATTTATGAGAAAAGCAATATGTGTAATGCAATACAGGTGATTTGCTGAGATTTAGCCTAAATAGCCCATGGTAGTCAGAATATAAATTGGAATGATTTTACTATGACAGATGAAATTTAACTCATTTTCCCTACTCTGAATCTTTGGTTCTTATGATGGCAAAACAATACTTCTTTTACAATAGGTCATAGATGACCAGGAAGGACAACAGGCATGTTTTGAAATCCCATTTGTTCTACATAAGAAATCTCTCACTTACTAAAAAAGAACAAAAAACCTTTGATTGAAACAAACCTTTTTATATTCCTACTGACCTGAACGCTTTTGCTTTTACCTTTTTCACTGTGCATTTTCAGTTTCATTATTTTAAAAAATATTTAAATAAGCTTCCATTTTTAGGATAGTTTTAGATTTAAAGAGAGTACCAAAGATAGTACAGAGAAATTTCTCTACTCTTGATACCCAATTTGCCGTATCCTTAACATTTTACATTGCTGTGGTACATTTGTCTGTTAATGAACAATAGTGATTCAGTGTTACTAACTGAAGTTCATACATTTTTTTCATGTTTCCTCACTTTTAGCCAATATCCTTTTTCTGTTTCAGAATTTCATGCAGAACACATGACATTTAATGGTCTTGTTTCAGACACTTTTTGGCTGACAGTTTCTTAGTGTTTCCTCGTTTTTTATGACTGCCAATTTTGAGGAGTATTGGTCAGGTATATCTTAGGATATTCCTCAGTTGTATCTTTCTGATGCTTTCCTTCAGGATATGGACTCTAGAGAAAAGATCACAGGGATTAAATATAATAGATTCCTTGATAATAGGGTATTTATTCATTTCTATTTGACATTCACTGGTCATGGCAAATGAATACAATGCAAATATCTGTAAGGAACTTGACTTAGATTCAGATATATCATAACTACCACTGAAAAACAACATTCTTTCTATGTGTATATACATAATTATTTTAAAGTAAGTGGAAAAATAAAAATTATCTCATGTAGATACACATTTATAAGCATAGATATCCTAATAATACATATTTATTAGGCTAAGCAATTTCTCCCCATTATAATTTTATTTCAGTATTTACTAATTGAGAGCATTTGATTTTTCACCAACATTCTAGTCTAATTGCCTAATTCTTTCATTTTTAGAAGTATTTAGTTGGTAAAACTGGAGATGAATTGATCAATGGGCATGTAATGCGGTTAATGAGGATAACATTTTAAAGGCACAGTATGTTCAGGTTTAAAGAAGGCTGTAGATGAGATGGAAAGATTTGATTTTATGTGATAAAATCATCTGTCAGGACATAATCTTTGTAGATTAGTTCAAACTTGAATGTATATCTGTGAGGTTGAAGTAAAGAGACTATTATGGAGAACAATGGTGGAAAGATACTTACTGAAACATTTTTAAGAATATAAAAATAGTTAATATTAAATCAGAATACTACAAAACTATGGTGACTGCAACCATAAAATTTAAAGATGCTTGCTCCTTGAAAGAAAAGCTATGACAAACTTAGACAGCATTTTAAAATGTGGAGACATTACTCTGCTGACAAAGTTCTGTCTAGTCAAAGCTATGGTTTTTCCAGTAGTCATGTATGGATGTGAGAGTTGGACAATAAAAAAAGCTGAGCACTGAAGAATTAATGCTTTTGAACTGTGGTATTAGAGACGACTCTTGAGAGTCCCTTGGACTGCAAGGAGATTAAACTAGTCAATCCTAAAGGGAATCAGTCCTGAATATTCATTGTTAGGACTGAGACTGATGCTGAAGTTGAAGCTCCAATATTTGGCCGCCTGATGCGAAGAACTGATTCATTAGAAAAGACATAATTCTGGGAAAAATTGAAGGCAGGAGGAGAAGGAGATGGCAGAGGATGAGATGGTTAGATGGCATCACTGATTCAATGAAGATGAATTTGAGTAAGCTCTTGGAATTGGCAATGGACAGGGAGACCCGGTGTGCTACAGTCCACGGGGTCACAAGGAGTAGGACTTGGCTGAGCCACTGAAATGAACTGAACGGAAAAGCAATGTTCTTCTGCTTTTTCTTTTTTCCTTCAGTCCTACTGTCATAGTCATGCTCTTTTAATTCTTTTGTTTTACTTCTTCTTGTGGATATCTGCATAATTCTAATTTTATTTTTGATACTTATTTGCTAAAATTATATGCTATATTTACTGGCACCTGATGTTTTATAAACTTTTACAGCTCTTAGAAGTCTTGACCTTGCATTCACTTATAAATTTAAATTATATATTTAAAGTCTTTTTGTTGTTGCTGGTCAATTGAATCTTTCACAGATCCAGGAATTCTCCACATTTAAAGATATATTTGTCTTATGTACTATTTTAGTTTTCTCATCCTACCTCTGTATCCTAAATTATAGCAAAGGACACATATATTTAGATTGCTACTGTCTTTAACATTCATTTATAGCAGAATTCATTTTGAAGTTTTTCAGTGCTTTGGTCATAAAGCTTAGAACACCATTTATATTGCAACTACTATATAAATATAGCTTACATTGAAACAAATGTGAGTAATGATTACATTACTTTCCTGAATTTAATGCTGTATCCTTTAAGCAAAGAAACAAGAACAAAGTTTAATATATGTCTCTATCATTTGCTAAAATCCTGCCAGCCACAATTTATTTGCTTCACACTAAGAAAAGTTATTTAGTATTAGAAGCTTTTGGTGGTGGTGATTTTTTTCTTACCTTTTTCCTAGAGATTTTTGTTTATTTCTTTGTTTTTGCTTTTTCACTCTTATTTTTACTTTAAATTGCTTTGTTTTATAACAACCTCAAAATTTTGAATGCTATTAGGCAAAATATCTTCCTTGCTGACTGGGGATTTTCATTTTTCTTTTCCCCTAGAGACCTCTATCCTGGAACACTGTAGCCTGTTCCCAATGGGGCCAGTTTCCTAATAGTTTCCTACCCAGCTGTCTTTGTGTTGATCCTTTTTCTGTTACTGTTTCACTGATTTTGAAGTACTGTTATCTGGATATCACAATCTCTTATATCTTATATTATTCCCATGTTCCTCTGAATTAATTTTTAAGTAAGTTCTTGAAAATGGGTTCAGGTGAGATAATTTTTCTCTATGCTTACTTGTCTAAAAATGCCTTTTGCAATGTAGGTTTATTTATTATTTGAATATATATACTTTACTTTAAAAATTGTCGTTGTTATTCACTGGCTATGTCCTGTCTGACTCTGCTGGACTATATCCTGTCAACCTCCTCTGTCTGTGGGATTTTCAAGAGAAGAATACTGGAGTGGATTGTAATTTCCTTCTCCTGGGGACCTTCCTGACCCAAGGGATCAAACCTGTGTCTCCTGCATTGGCAGGCAGATTCTTTATCACTTTTTAAAAATATATATCATTATTTTCTACAATTTGTAATTGATAAGGCAAAACATGATGCCTTTCTGGCTTCTTTGTGTTGTGTATTATTTTTATTCTTTTTAATGTTTTTCTTGTCTTAAGAATTGTAAGATAAAATTGGTAATTTATCTAAACCTAAGTCATTTTAGACACTATCTTAGCATTTTTCAGTTTGAAGTCTCATGATGTTTTTCTCTCTGATTATTTCCCTTCTGTTTCTGGTTCATATGTAGCCAATTATTCCATTTCACATTTCCCTTGTGATATTGAATCTCTTAAATTTCCTCATATAACTCTCATATTCTTATATTCTTTGTTTCTTTTTTCTAATTTATTTAACATTTCAGTGAAGACTGCTCTATATTCTAGTTCTTAATTCAATATTTGGGGGTAGAAAAATTAGATCTCAGTTTTACCTTATAGTTTTATGTTATATAATCTATGAATACAATAATTTTGTAACATTATCTGAGTATCTTCATTCAAGTTTTTATATATTTTTTTAATCTTTAAGTTTTAAACTAGTTTTCAATTGTCTACTCTATGGTCAATTTACTGTCATTGTTTTTCATTTTGGCTTTTCTCTTTCATGCATGGTTTTTCTTGATTGCCTGATCTTATTAAACCCTCAAGGAATTTAGAGCTCTGAAATTTTATTTTGCTGCTAAATACTCAAACTAAGAATTTTAAATTTTCTGTATTTTTGTTCAATTTACTACAAACAATTTTCTCATGCTGGCTTAGACTACAAACCTGGATAGGAGAAATCAGTTCCTAAGTGCTATAGCTGTATATTTTCAGGTCATCAATTAATCTAGTTTTTGTGGTTCTTGTCTTCATCATCCACTTTTCTCTACCTGGTTATTGTGAACTGAACATACCTGTTTTACTATCATACAGATTAATTATCATCCTTTGTTACTGTTATGGACAAATCAAGCCTACAATATTTTAACCTCCATAACCCCAAAACACAATCCTATAAATAGTGAAAGTGAAGTGAAGTCCCTCAGCTGTCTCCAACTCTTAGCGACCCCATGGACTGTAGCCTACCAGGATCCTAAGTCTATGGGATTTTCCAGGTAAGAATACTGGAGTGGGTTGCCATATCCTTCTCCAGGGGATCTTCCCGACCCAGGGATGGAAGCCGGGTCTCCCACATTGTAGGCAGACACTTCACCATCTGAGCTAACCAGGGAAGCCCCATCCTATAAATACTTTATGGTTTACAGAAATTTCTGTGAACTTTAAATAGTTGGAGACTTCTAAGACAGCTTCCAAGAATAGGATACTAATTTATGTTTTTTAGCCATGCTCAACATGTAAAAGAAGGCCTTTAAAAACCTATAAATTTTGAATTGAAATAAGAAGTGGTATACCTATGTGTGTGCATATGCATCTAGTATTTCTCACAGTTCAATAATTGCAGTGAACAATTGTAACATTTCACCTAACTCTAGTTCGAGATTACTAACTGAGATATAGTTGTATTTCTAAATGAATGTCTCTATTTAAATAAATTATCTCTGCAATCCACATTACATTTACTTCTATGATGATTGCAAGAGAGATTTACTTATTTACTAGAAGAAAAATACTTAACTTTTTACATTTTCATATCTATATGAAAAAAAAAACAAAAAACTAGTTGCAGGGGAGAAAAAGCAAATTGTTTTTTTAATTGACCCAAACTTGATCTTTTGTCAGCAATCCCATTGTGGTTTCAAAAGTGAATTGTTACTTCCAAAATATTATCTTTCAAAACATTTCAAAATTTTTTTTTACTTTCACTTCAGAAAAATGTATGACCCGACTGACAGTAATAAAATAACATCTGTAAAATGATCAGTGCCTATTTGATTTTAAGCAGAGATTACATTAACTGAACAGTGACTTGGTTCAAGGAGATGCATCTTGAAAAGTTATAAAGAGGCAACTATGTATAAAAGTGAATGAAGAGGTAGTTGGTTGGAAATTCACAACAAAGTTCTACTCTTTGCCTTTCCACTTGCTCTCAAAGAAGAAAGAATGATGTGATATATTTAAATGTCAGCAGAGTTAAAATCATTCTTGGACTAAATATAAGATAGTTCAGTTTGTTTGCTTGTATCACAATAAAGTTCAAAATAATATTCTCTTAAATAATAAAATATTTAAAACTATGATTCTGTATTTCCTACGTGGATTTTAAGCAGCAATGTGCTGGTAAATACTCAAAACAGGCTCTTCCTATACAGGTGGGGTGTTTGTCAGCTTTCATGATGATAATACTCCATGGCTGATTTCAACCTGCCTACCTGTCCTATTGAACACAAATAGAGAAGAGATGCTAACAAGAGGCTCTGTGAGCAACTGTAAGAAGAATCCTGCAGACCATTACCCTAAGGCAGTTATGGTGAAAAGGAAAATTGTTAAAGGTTTAGATCATCTAGTCTGAGTATAAATGATTTTGTTTTGTTACAGATCAATATGTAATGATTTTAAAAATAGAATTGATACTGCTTAATCATGAGTTGGTTGAGCAGCTTCCTTTATAATCACAAGAGATTAAAATATAGTAATATATGTATTTTATCATTATAGATGTTTTTGCTATGAAATATATTTGGGAAGTATAATGAAAATAACCATCTTTGAGTGTGGAAAAGGACAGGAGAGATAACTTTTCTTCTTAATTTTTAATGTCATGTATTTGGAATGCTAGTATTTTCTGTTTGTTTAGTTTGTGTGTGTCTGTGTGTGTGCGCCTGCACAGGATGTGCTCAAGTTTATAAAAGTTGATTTAAGAGCTGTGTGGCAAATTCTAGTAATTTATCAAATCTGTGGTTCTGAAGCCCACTCTCTCTATCTCTTTGGCTCTCTCTATCCATTGCTGATCAGTTATGTTAAAATACTGGATATTGGCATGACAATTGTGAACAGCATGCACAGTAAAAAGAGGTTTCAAAGAGAAAAGTATTCTGAATAAAGAAGTTGCATTTATAGTTTAAAAAGTTTGTGCTGTTATGAGTCATTAAGTATTAGTCTAAGTCTGATGATATTCTGTTACTCCAAACATCAATAACCTAAAATCTCATAATTTCATTGAGAGATAAAAAGAATATAATCCACAAATGAGTAGGAAACATTAGCAACAAATATTTTGTGTACACCAAATCTCTTGGTACTAGAAGGAAATATCTTTAAAAAGATAGGGGATAATTAGAATCAATGATAATCCCAGTTCTCATGCTTTTTTAGAATAGATTCTAAGCTAATAATATTTCTGTCTTCCTTTTCAATATTTCTTAGATTTTCCCAGTGGAATAGATGTGAAATACTAGGTACTTGTGGTACACAGTAGTCACTGAATATATGTGAATCATTCTCTAAGTTTACAGGTCTTACTGCCTTCATAAAAATATAAGACTTCACTATTCTTGCTTCTATGTGTAAGTAGGCTGGGTTAGTGTCTGGGGAAAAGGCAGCCTTTGCAATCATAAGCAGAAGCTGTTTCTATCTCCAACAACATGCCTGAATGAGTTTGAGTCAGTAAGTTAATAATATATCTGCTCCATAGAGTTAGTCACTTTCTCTTGCACACCTCCAATAAGAATTGAGAGTAAATTTAAGTAATTTGATCTGTTCAAAAACCCAAGCTGTGATCTTGTATTGCTTTGGATTCAATGTTTCATTATTCATCAATCTTTTAAAACTGGGTTAATTTATAGGAAGGATTTACCAGACAAGAATACTGGAGTGGGTTGCCATTTCCTTCTCCAGGGGATCTTCCTAACCCAGGGATTGAACCCACATATCCCACACTGCAGGCAGACTATTTACCATCTGAGACATCAGGGAAGCCCAATACTTAGGCAGGAAAGGGAGCATTACTCACTGCCCTCTTCAGAATTCAGCAATGATTTTGACCAAATATCTTTTTTTTTAAATTTTTATCTTTACTTTATTTTACTTTACAATACTGTATTGGTTTTACCATATATTGACATGAATCTGCCATGAGTATACATGAGTTCCCAAACATGAACCCCCCTCCCACCTCCCACCCCATATCATCTCTCTGGATCATCCCCGTGCACCAGTCCCAACATCCTGTATCCTGCATCGAACACAGACTGGCAATTCATTTCTTACATGATAGTATACATGTTTCTATGCCATTCTCCCAAACCATCCCATCCTCTCCCTCTCCGTCTCCCTCAGAGTCCAAAAGTCTGCTTTACACATCTGCGTCTCTTTTGCTGTCTCACATACAGGGTCATCATTACCATCTTTCTAAATTCCATATATATGTGTTAGTATACTGTATTGGTGTTTTTCTTTCTGGCTTACTTCACTCTGTATAATCAGCTCCAGTTTCATCCATCTCACTATAACTGATTCAAATGTATTATTTTTCATGGCTGAGTAATACTCCATTGTGTATATGTACTATAGCTTATCCATTCATTTGCTGATCAGTTACACTGTAGATTTTCACAAGCTCAAGAATAATGGTTCGAGCTAGAATGTATACCTAGCATCCACTATTCTCTAACACACTTATCTGGTTCAAGTTCAGTTTTTCCAAATATAGGTGACTTAAAATATCCTTCCAAGACCTTTATTTAGCCTAACATAATATCACATAACAATTCATCATTCATTCAGCAGACAAGATAAGCCCAGTAGATAACCCTGATGGTCAAACAAAAGGAAGCATCACAGACTACCAAAGTTAGATTATAGATGCATGGGAAAAGAAAAAAAAGACCCATGCACACATTCCAACAGCCACATTGATAATAATGTAAAAGATCTATAGCACTATAAAATAAAACTATATCTTAAATGGTAGGTTGGTACATTAGTAAAAATTATAAACCCCTAGCCTTTTTGGTTAGAGTTTATCACATCTGCTATCAAATAATTATAGCAATTTCAAAGATTTCAACCTATCCTTCATTTTGATCTATTAACTTGATACTTGCAAGAATCTCATTCCAACTTTGTGCATAGGTGACACTGCTACCAATTAAAAGAGGAAAATCCACAGCAGAGTAATTAAGAGCAATCAAAAGTAATAAATATATATTGGTTGATAAATACATCCATGAAATAACACACAAAAATGAGGTCAAGTAGCATATAAAGCCTTTAGGAAAATTACGAACATACTTATGTTTCTAACTTTCACAAATTATTGAGAAACAATTTTTAAAAGGGAACATTTTGTTCCATCACATAAACTGTGAATGAAATGCAAACAGTGTTGTCATGGAATATTTTATGAGTACGCAGTATTTTACATCATTTTAAAAATAAATAACATACAGAAGACTTCTCATAAATGTATTGAATCAGTTCAGTTCAGTTCAGTAGCTCAGTTGTGTCCGACTCTTTGCGACCCCATGAATCGCGGCACGCCAGGCCTCCCTGTCCATCACCAACTCCCGGAGTTCACTCAAACTCATGTCCATCGAGTCAGTGATGCCATCCAGCCATCTCATCCTCTGTCGTGCCCTTCTCCTCCTGCCTCCAATCCCTCCCAGCATCAGAGTCTTTTCCAAGGAGTCAACTCTTTGCAAGAGCCTCCATTTTTTTTTTCTTTTAAAAAAATGAAATATAGTTGATTTACTATATTGTGTTAGTTCAAGTGTATGAAAAAGTGATTCAGTCATACATATATATACATACATACACATGTATATGTTTTATATTATATATATATATATATATATATACATACACACACAGAGAGAGAGAGAGAGAGAGAGAGAGAGAGAGAGAGAGAGAGAGAGAGTAGTGTGTATCTGTAATCCCATACTCTTAATTTAGTCTCCCTCCTACCTTTTCCTCTTTGGTAACCATAAGGTTGTTCTCTGTATCTATGAGTGTTTCTGCTTTTGTATATACCTTCATTTGCATTGTTTTTTAGATTCCATATATGTGGTATTGTATATATAACATTTGTCTTTGACTTACTTGATTTAGTAAGATATTCTCTAGGTCCACACATATTGCTAGAAATGGCAATATTTCATACCTTCTTATGGTTGCAGATCACCATCTTTGCTTGTACACTGTAGTACTTCAGCTAACCTAGACATCTATATGGAACAGCATACCAGTGACATTTTTTGGAATCTGATCATCCCTGGTATATTTGATCCATACTTGACCACACAATAGCAAATATTATTCTTTCAAAATATTGACAACAATATGCAGTGATTAAATGGCTATCTGCATGATTTCAGTTCAGTCGCTCAGTTGTGTCTGACACTTTGCTACTCCGTGTACTGCAACACGCCAGGCTTCCCTGCCCATCACCGACTCCTGGAGCTTGCTCAAATTCATGTCCATTGAGTTGGTAATTCCATCCAATCATCTTATCCTCTGTTGTCCCCTTTTGTTCCTGTCTTCAATCTTTCCCAGCATCAGGGTCCTTTCCAATGAGTTAGTTCTTTGCATCAGGTGGCCAAATGTTGGAGCTTCAGCTTCAGCATCAGTCCTTCCAACGAATATTTAAGACATATTTCCTTTTCATTGACTGGTTGGATCTCCTTGTAGTTCAAGGGACTCTAGAGGGTCTTCTGCAACACTACAGTTCAAAAGCATCAGTTCTTTGGTGCTCAGCTTTCTTTATGGCCCAGCTCTCCTATCCATATATGACTACCGGAAAAACCATAGCTCTGACTATATGGACCTTTGTTGACAAAGTAATGTCTCTGCTTTTGAATATTCTATCTAGGTTTGTCATAGTTTTTCTTCCAATGAGTAAGTGCCTTTTTAATTTCATGGCTGCAGTCACCATCAACTGTGATTATGGAGCCCAAGAAAATAAAGCCTCTCATTGTTTCCATTGTTTCCCCATCTATTTGCCATGAAGAGATGGGACTGGATGACATTTTCTTAGTTTTTGAATGTTGGATTTTAAACCAACATTTTCACTCTCCTCTTTCATTTTCAATAAGAGACTGTTTAGTTCTTCTTCGTTTTCTGCCACAGGTGTGGTGTCATCTGTATATCTGAGGTTATTGATATTTCTCCTGACAATATTGCTCACAGGTTGTGCTTCATCCAGCCTGGCATTTCTCATTATGTACTCTGCATTAAATAAGCAGAGTGACTATATACATCCTTGATGTACTCCTTTCCCAATTTGGAACTAGTCCATTGTTCCTTGTCTGGTTCCAACTATTGCTTCTTGACCTGCATGCAGATTTCTCAGCAGGCAGGTCAGGTGGTCTGCTATTTCCCATCTCTTTCAGAATTGTTTACAGTTCATTGTGATCCACACAATCAAAGACTTTGGTGTAGTCAATAAACAGAAGTAGGTGTTTATCTGGAATTCTCTTGTTTTTTTTGATGATCCAGTGATGTTGGATATTGATCTCTGGTTCCTCTGCATTTTCTACATCCAGCTTGAACATCTGGAAGTTGTCAGTTCACATAGTGTTCAAGCCTTAACTTGGAGAATTTTCAGAATCGCTCTGCTATCATGTGAGATGAGTGCAATTGTATGATAGTCTGAACATTCTTTGGCCTTGCCTTTCTTTGGGATTAGAATGAAAACTGAGCTTTTCCAGTCCTGTGGCCACTGCTGAGTTTTCCAAATTTTCTGACATATTGAATGCAACATTTTCACAGCATCATCTTTTAGGATCTGAAATAGCTCAAGTGGAATTCCATCACCTCCACTAACTTTATTCATAGTAATGTTTCCTAAGGCCCACTTGACTTCACAATCCAAGATATCCCTGAATGATCACACAATCCTGGTTTCTGAGTCGTGAAGATCTTTTTTGTACAGTTCTTCTGTATATTCTTGACACTTCTTAACATCTTCTGCTTCTGTTAGGTCCTTACCATTTCTGTCCTTTATTGAGCCCATCTTTGCATGAAATGTTCTCTTGGTATCTCAAATTTTCCTGAAGAGATCATTAGTCTTTCTCATTGTATTGTTTTCCTCTATTTTTTTTGCACTGGTCACAGAGAAAGGCTTTCTTATCTCCCCTTGCCATTTTTTTTGGAACTCTGCATTCAGATGGAGATATCCTTCCTTTCCTCCTTTGCCTTTTGCTTCTTTTCTTTTCTCAGCTATCTGTAAGGCCTCCTCAGACAACCATTTTGCCTTTTTGCATTTCTTTTTATTGGGAATGACCTTGATCACTGCCTCCTGTACAAAGTCATGAACCTCTGTCCGTAAGTTTTTGGGCACTCTAACAAATCTAATTCCTTGAATCTATTTGTCACTTTCACTGTATAATTGTATGGGATATAATTTAGGTCATACTTGAATGGTCAAACGTTTCTTGACCTACTTTCTTCAATTTAAGTCTGGATTTTGCAGTAAGGAATTTATGGTCTGAGCCATAATCAGCTTCCAGTCTTGTTTTTAATAACTGTATAGAGCTACTCCATCTTTGGCTGTAGAGAATATAATCAATTTGATTTCAGTATTGACCATCAGGTGATGTCCATGTGTAGAGTCATCTCTTATGTTGTTGGAAGAGGGTGTTTGCTATGACCAGTGCATTCTCTTGTGAAATCTCTGTTAGTCTTTGTCCTGCTTCATTGTGTACTCCAAGACCAAATGTGCCTAGTACTCTAGGTATCTCTTGACTTTCTACTTTCTACTTTTTGCCTTGCAGTCCCCTATGATGAAAAGGCCATCTTTTTGGAGCGTTAGTTCTGGAAGGTCTTGTAGGTCTTCATAGAGCCATTCAACTTCAGCTTCTTCGGCACATTGGTTGGGGCATAGACTTGGATTACCTTGATATTGAATGGTTTGCCTTGCAAATGAACAGAAATCATTCTGTTGTTTTTGAGACTGCACCCAAGAGATGCCTTTCAGACTCTTTTTTTGACTATCAAGGCTACTCCATTTCTTCCTAAGGGATTCTTGCCCACAATAGTACATATAATGATCATCTCAATCAAATTTGCTCATTGCAGTTCGTTTTAGTTCACTGAATCCTAAGATATCAATATTCACTCTTGCCATTTCGTGTTTAGCCACTTCCAATTTACCTATATCCGTGTACCCACATTCCAAAATGTCTTGTGCATGCATTCTTGTATTCAGTTCCCCTGACCCTGCAGCAGACCACTGTCTACCCTCGCCTCTGCTGGAGACTCCTGGACACGTACAGGCAAGTCTGGGTCAGTCTTGTGGGATCACTGCTCCTTTCGCCTGGGTCCTGGTATACACATGGTCTTGTTTGTGACCTCCAAGAGTTTGTTTCCCCAGTCCTAAGTAAGTTCTGTAATCAAATCTCACTGGCCTCCAAATCAAATTCTCTGGGGGTTCTCAGTCCCTTTGCCAGATCCCCAGGTTTGGAAATCTGTTGTGAGTACCAAAACTTTCTTAACAGTGTGCGAATTCATTTGTTATAATTGTTCTGCAGCTTGTGGGTAGTCATCTTGGTGGTTCTTTGGTGGGGTTAATGGGACCTCCTCCAAGAGGGCTTGTGCCACTTGCTGGGTGACCCAGTTCTGCTGCAACAAGAGCCCCTGCCCCTGCGTCAGACCACTGGAGACCCATGCCTCCGCAGGAGACACTCAAACACTCAAAGTCAGATCTGGTTCAGACTCTGTGTGGTCTCTGGCTCTTGTTGTGCACAAGGGTTGCTTGAGCCCTCTTAGCATGTCTGGTGTATAGGGGATTTGATTCTCAATGCAATTTCCCCCTCCTATCATCTTGCTGGGGCTTCTCCTTTACCCTTCGACATGGGACATCTATTTCTGGTGGGATTGAACATTATTCTTCAAAGGTTGTTCAGTGGGGAGCTGCAGTTTTGGAATTCTTACAGGATAAATGAGCACGCATCCTTCTAGTCCCCCATCTTGCATTTGTATGGTTTACTAATAATTAATAATGTATCTACCCTGGCAGAAATGCAAAGATTTGGGCAATCAGACTGGGGTTTTGTCTGCACACAAGATGTGAAAAACAAAAGGGATAAAAGAGCCACTGAACTCCAACTTACATGATAGTTTGGATCACAGTGTTTTTATGGTGGAGATCATATATCTTCACTAAGCGTGGACAGAGAGTAGCTTGGAGGGGTGAAAAATGAATCATTGAAGACAGCCTAATCAGTGTCACTAAAAATAATTTACATTGCTCTTTTTGTCATATTTTCTATAGGATAATTTATCTTGTTCAGTCAGTGACATTTTGACCCACCCTGGCTCTCAGTCTCAGCAAAAGCACTTGGCTTTGCCATTGGCAGTTGATTCCAGCCTCTAATTTCTATCACTCCCAGACAATCTTCAGTTTCATCACATCCCATCAGATATAACTAGTAAAAATTGGTCAGGAAACATAAACAGGATTCAAGCCTACCTCTATCCTTGAATCCTCTAAGCTCACAATCTTCTTATGAACTCTTTTATTCCTTTGTTCTATTTTCTTAACTTTTGTGGCACCATGCCGAGAGTAGCAACTACTTCTTGGATTCTTCAATTTGGGTTCCATTTATTTCTGCTTTATTGACTATGCCAAAGCCTTTGACTGTGTGGATCATAATAAACTGTGGAAAATTCTGAAAGAGATGGGAATACCAGACCACCTGACCTGCCTCTTGAGAAACCTATATGCAGGTCAGGAAGCAACAGTTAGAACTGGACATGAAACAAGACTGGTCCCAAATAGGAAAAGGAGTATGTCAAGGCTGTATATTGTCACCCTGCTTATTTAACTTAAATGCAGAGTACATCATGAGAAATGCTGGACTGGAAGAAGCACAAGCTG
This sequence comes from Ovis aries, assembly GCF_016772045.2. Lineage (NCBI taxonomy): Eukaryota > Metazoa > Chordata > Mammalia > Artiodactyla > Bovidae > Ovis > Ovis aries. The sequence continues at coordinate 48,083,468 of NC_056069.1, forward strand.
GAATCAAGATTTCCGGGAGAAATATCAATAACCTCAGATATGCCGATGACACCACCCTTATGGCAGAAAGTGAAGAGGAAGTAAAAAGCCTCTTAATGAAAGTGAAAGTGGAGAGTGAAAAAGTTGGCTTAAAGCTCAACATTCAGAAGACAAAGATAATGGCATCTTACCCCATCACTTCATGGCAAATAGATGGGGAAACAGTGGAAACAGTGTCAGACTTAATTTTTTGGGGCTCCAAAATCACTGCAGATGGTGACTGCAGCCATGAAATTAAAAGACACTTGCTCCTTGGAAGGAAAGTTATGACCAGCCTAGATAGCATATTGAAAAGCAGAGACATTACTTTGCCAACAAAGGTCCGTCTAGTCAAGGCTATGGTTTTTCCAGTGGTCATGTATGGATGCGAAAGTTGGACTGTGAAGAAAGCTGAGTGCCAAAGAATTGATGCTTTTGAACTGTGGTGTTGGAGAAGACTCTTGAGAGTCCCTTGGACTGCAAGGAGATCCAACCAGTCCATGCTAAAGTAGATCAGCACTGGGTGTTCTTTGGATGGACTGATGCTAAAGCTGAAACTCCAATACTTTGGCCACCTCATGTGAAGAGTTGACGCATTGGAAAAGACTCTGATGCTGGGAGAGATTGGAATCAGGAGCAGAAGGGAATGGCAGAGGATGAGATGGCTGGATTGCATCACCGATTCAGTCGATATGAGTTTGGGTGAACTCTGGGAGTTGGTGATGGACAGGGAGGCCTAGCGTGCTGCAATTCATGGGGTTGCAAAGAGTCGGACACGACTGAGCGACTGAACTGACCTGAGAGTTAAAATTTTGATAGTACATCCCTTCAACAACTATATAACTAACATTTATGTAGACTCTTTATTTTGGAGAGACAGTTTATTATGGATAAATGTATAAATTTTGGTTAACATACAATCTTCACACTTTCATTTTTTTTTATTTTTTTTCCACTTTTTATTTATTTATTTTTTTTAATTTTAAAATCTTTAATTCTTACATGCGTTCCCAAACATGACCCCCCCTCCCACCTCCCTCCCCACAACATCTCTCTGGGTCATCCCCATGCACCAGCCCCAAGCATGCTGCACCCTACGTCAGACATGGACTGGCGATTCAATTCTTACATGATAGTATACATGTTAGAATTCCCATTCTCCCAAATCATCCCACCCTCTCCCTCTCCCTCTGAGTCCAAAAGTCCGTTATACACATCTGTGTCTTTTTTCCTGACTTGCATACAGGGTCGTCATTGCCATCTTCCTAAATTCCATATATATGTGTTAGTATACTGTATTGGTGTTTTTCTTTCTGGCTTACTTCACTCTGTATAATCGGCTCCAGTTTCATCCATCTCATCAGAACTGATTCAAATGAATTCTTTTTAACGGCTGAGTAACACTCCATTGTGTATATGTACCACAGCTTTCTTATCCATTCATCTGCTGATGGACATCTAGGTTGTTTCCATGTCCTGGCTATTATAAACAGTGCTGCGATGAACATTGGGGTACATGTGTCTCTTTCAATTCTGGTTTCCTCGGTGTGTATGCCCAGAAGTGGGATTGCTGGGTCATAAGGGAGTTCTATTTGCAATTTTTTAAGGAATCTCCACACTGTTCTCCATAGTGGCTGTACTAATTTGCATTCCCACCAACAGTGTAGGAGGGTTCCCTTTTCTCCACACCCTCTCCAGCATTTATTGCTTGCAGATTTTTGGATCGCAGCCATTCTGACTGGTGTGAAGTGGTACCTCATTGTGGTTTTGATTTGCATTTCTCTAATAATGAGTGATGTTGAGCATCTTTTCATGTGTTTGTTAGCCATCCGTATGTCTTCTTTAGAGAAATGTCTATTTAGTTCTTTGGCCCATTTTTTGATTGGGTCGTTTATTTTTCTGGAGTTGAGCTGCAGAAGTTGCTTGTATATTTTTGAGATTAGTTGTTTGTCAGTTGCTTCATTTGCTATTATTTTCTCCCATTCAGAAGGCTGTCTTTTCACCTTGCTTATATTTTCCTTTGTTGTGCAGAAGCTTTTAATTTTAATTAGATCCCATTTGTTTATTTTTGCTTTTATTTCCAGAATTCTGGGAGGTGGATCATAGAGGATCCTGCTGTGATTTATGTCTGAGAGTGTTTTGCCTATATTCTCCTCTAGGAGTTTTATAGTTTCTGATCTTACATTTAGATCTTTAATCCATTTTGAGTTTATTTTTGTGTGTGGTGTTAGAAAGTGATCTAGTTTCATTCTTTTACAAGTGGTTGACCAGTTTTCCCAGCACCACTTGTTAAAGAGATTGTCTTTACTCCATTGTATATTCTTGCCTCCTTTGTCAAAGATAAGGTGTCCATATGTGTGTGGATTTATCTCTGGGCTTTCTATTTTGTTCCATTGATCTATATGTCTGTCTTTGTGCCAGTACCATACTGTCTTGATGACTGTGGCTTTGTAGTAGAGCCTGAAGTCAGGCAAGTTGATTCCTCCCGTTCCATTCTTCTTTCTCAAGATTGCTTTTGGCTATTCGAGGTTTTTTGTATTTCCATACAAATCTTGAAATTATTTGTTCTAGTTCTGTGAAAAATGTGGCTGGTAGCTTGACCGGGATTGCATTGAATTTGTAAATTGCTTTGGGTAGTATACTCATTTTCACTATATTGATTCTTCCAATCCATGAACATGGTATATTTCTCCATCTATTAGTGTCCTCTTTGATTTCTTTCATCAGTGTTTTATAGTTTTCTATATATAGGTCTTTAGTTTCTTTAGGTAGATATATTCCTAAGTATTTTATTCTTTTCGTTGCAATGGTAAATGGTATTGTTTCCTTAATTTCTTTTCTACTTTCTCATTATTCGTGTATAGGAATGCAAGGGATTTCTGTGTGTTGATTTTATATCCTGCAACTTTACTATATTCATTGATGAGCTCTAGTAATTTTCTGGTGGAGTCTTTAGGGTTTTCCATGGAGAGGATCATGTCATCTGCAAACAGTGATAGTTTTACTTCTTCTTTTCCAATTTGGATTCCTTTTATTTCTTTTTCTGCTCTGATTGCTGTGGCCAAAACTTCCAGAACTATGCTGAATAGTAGCAGTGAAAGTGGACACCCTTGTCTTGTTCCTGACTTTAGGGGAAATGCTTTCAATTTTTCACCATTGAGGATAATGTTTGCTGTGGGTTTGTCATATATAGCTTTTATTATGTTGAGGTATGTTCCTTCTATTCCTGCTTTCTGTAGAGTTTTTATCATAAATGGATGTTGAATTTTGTCGAAGGCCTTCTCTGCATCTATTGAGATAATCATATGGTTTTTATTTTTCAATTTGTTAATGTGGTGAATTACATTGATTGATTTGCGGATATTGAAGAATCCTTGCATCCCTGGGATAAAGCCCACTTGGTCATGGTGTATGATCTTTTTAATGTGTTGTTGGATTCTGATTGCTAGAATTTTGTTGAGGATTTTTGCATCTATGTTCATCAGTGATATTGGCCTGTAGTTTTCTTTTTTTGTGACATCTTTGTCGGGTTTTGGTATTAGGGTGATGGTGGCCTCATAGAATGAGTTTGGAAGTTTACCTTCCTCTGCAATTTTCTGGAAGAGTTTGAGGAGGATAGGTGTTAGCTCTTCTCGAAATTTTTGGTAGAATTCAGCTGTGAAGCCATCTGGACCTGGGCTTTTGTTTGCTGGAAGATTTCTGATTACAGTTTCAATTTCCGTGCTTGTGATGGGTCTGTTAAGGTTTTCTATTTCTTCCTGGTTCAGTTTTGGAAAATTGTACTTTTCTAAGAATTTGTCCATTTCTTCCACGTTGTCCATTTTATTGGCATACAACTGCTGATAGTAGTCTCTTATGATCCTTTGTATTTCTGTGTTGTCTGTTGTGATCTCTCCATTTTCATTTCTAATTTTATTGATTTGATTTTTCTCTCTTTGCTTCTTGATGAGTCTGGCTAATGGTTTGTCAATTTTATTTATCCTTTCAAAGAACCAGCTTTTGGCTTTGTTGATTTTTGCTATGGTCTCTTTTGTTTCTTTTGCATTTATTTCTGCCCTAATTTTTAAGATTTCTTTCCTTCTACTCACTCTGGGGTTCTCCAACTCTTCCTTTTCTAGTTGCTTTAGTTGTAGAGTTAGGTTGTTTATTTGACTTTTTCTTGTTTCTTGAGGTATGCCTGTATTGCTATGAACTTTCCTCTTAGCACTGCTTTTATAGTGTCCCACAGGTTTTGGGTTGTTGTGTTTTCATTTTCATTAGTTTCTATGCATATTTTGATTTCTTTTTGATTTCTTCTGTGATTTGTTGGTTATTCAGAAGTGTGTTGTTCAACCTCCATATGTTGGAATTTTTAATAGTTTTTCTCCTGTAATTGAGATCTAATCTTAATGCATTATGGTCAGAAAAGATGCTTGGAATGATTTCGATTTTTTGAATTTATCAAGTTTAGATTTATGGCCCAGGATGTGATCTATCCTGGAGAAGGTTCCATGAGCACTTGAAAAAAGGTGAAATTCATTGTTTTGGGGTGAAATGTCCTGTAGATATCAATTAGATCTAACTGATCTAATGTATCGTTTAAAGTTTGCATTTCTTTGTTAATTTTCTGTTTAGTTGATCTGTCCATAGGTGTGAGTGCGGTATTAAAGTCTCCCACTATTATTGTGTTATTGTTGATTTCCCCTTTCATACTTGTTAGCATTTGTCTTACATATTGCGGTGCTCCTATATTGGGTGCATATATATTTATAATTGTTATATCTTCTTCTTGGATTGTTCCTTTGATTATTATGTAGTGGCCTTCTTTGTCTCTTTTCACAGCCTTTGTTTTAAAGTCTATTTTATCAGATATGAGTATTGCCACTCCTGCTTTCTTTTGGTCTCTATTTGCGTGGTATATCTTTTCCAGCCCTTCACTTTCAGTCTGTATGTGTCCCTTGTTTTGAGGTGGGTCTCTTGTAAGCAGCATATAGAGGGGTCTTGTTTTTGTATCCATTCGGTCAGTCTTTGTCTTTTGGTTGGGACGTTCAACCCATTTACGTTTAAGGTGATTATTGATAAGTATGATCCCGTTACCATTTACTTTGTTGTTTTGGGTTCGGGTTTATACACCCTTTTCGTGTTTCCTTTCTAGAGAATATCCTTTAGAATTTGTTGGAGAGCTGGTTTGGTGGTGCTGAATTCTCTCAGGTTTTGCTTGTCTGTAAAGCTTTTGATTTCTCCTTCGTATTTGAATGAGATCCTTGCTGGGTACAGTAATCTGGGCTGTAGGTTATTGTCTTTCATCACTTTAAGTATGTCTTGCCATTCTCTCCTGGCCTGAAGAGTTTCTATTGAAAGATCAGCTGTTATCCTTATGGAAATCCCCTTGTGTGTTATTTGTTGTTTTTCCCTTGCTGCTTTTAATATTTGTTCTTTGTGTTTGATCTTTGTTAATTTGATTAATATGTGTCTTGGGGTGTTTCGCCTTGGGTTAATCCTATTTGGAACTCTCTGTGTTTCTTGGACTTGAGTGATTATTTCCTTCCCCATTTTAGGGAAGTTTTCAACTATTATCTCCTCAAGGATTTTCTCATGATCTTTCTTTCTGTCTTCTTCTTCTGGGACTCCTATAATTCGAATGTTGGAGCGTTTCATATTGTCCTGGAGGTCTCTGAGATTGTCCTCATTTCTTTTAATTCGTTTTTCTTGTTTCCTCTCTGATTCATTTATTTCTACCATTCTATCTTCTATTTCACTAATCCTATCTTCTGCCTCCGTTATTCTACTATTTGTTGCCTCCAGAGTGTTTCTGATCTCATTTATTGCGTTATTCATTATATTTTGACTCTTTTTTATTTCTTCTAGGTCCTTGTTAAACCTTTCTTGCATCTTCTCAATCTTTGTCTCTAGCCTATTTATCTGTGATTCCATTTTGATTTCAAGATTTTGGATCATTTTCACTATCAATATTCGGAATTCCTTCTCCGGTAGATTCCCTACTTCTTCCTCTTTTGTTTGGTTTGGTGGGCAGCTCTCCTGTTCCTTTACCTGCTGAGTATTCCTCTGTCTCTTCATCTTGGTTATATTGCTGCGTTTGGGGTGGCCTTTTTATATTCTGGTAATTTGTGGAGTTCTTTTTATTATGGAGCTTCCTCACTTTGGGTGGGGTTCTATCAGTGGCTTGTCAAGGTTTCCTGGTTAGGGAGGCTTGTGTTGGAGTTTTGGTGGGTGAAGCTGGGTTTCTTCTCTCTGGAGTGCAGTGGAGTAACCCGTAATGGGTTACAAGACATCTAAGGTTTTGGGATAATTTTGAGCTGCCTGTATATTGAAGCTCAGGGGATTGTTTCTGTGTTGCTGGAGAATTTGCGTGGTATGTCTTGTTTTGGAACTTGTTGGCCCTTGGGTGGAGCTTGGTTTTGGTGTAGGTATGAAGGCATTAGATGGGCTCCTATTGCTTAATGTTCCCTGAATTCAAGAGTTCTCTAATGTTTTCAGGCTTTGGATTTAAGCCTCCTGCTTCTGGTTTTCAGTTTTATTTTTACAGTAGCCTCTAGACTTCTCCATCTATACAGCACCGATGATAAAACATCTAGGTTAAAGATGAAAAGTTTCTCCACATTGAGGGACACTCAGAGAGGTTCACTGTTTTTGAAGACAAAGGTCTGCTTTTCTGGTTGCCTGATGTCCTCTGCCAGCCTACAGAATTTGTTTTGTGAAGTTTGCTCAGCGTTGAAATGTTCTTTTGAGGAATTTGTGAAGGAGAAAGTGATCTTCCCGTCCTATTCCTCCGCCATCTTTCCCTCCCTCTCTTCACACTTTCAGAAGGACATCAATATACCCTTTAAGATTTTTTTTTTCCATTTAAGTTTCTTGTTTAAACTATTTTAAATCCATGAGTATATTTTTCAACAGCTAAGATTTATTCAAATTTCTTGTCATTTCACTGCAACTTTCTTGAGCACATGTATTTTATCCATGCCAAAATTCATTATTTTATATTTGATATTAAAAATTTAAAATATCCAATGAACACACACCCATTTTAATTTCCTCCAAAAATACAACTTACCCTACTAAAATTTCTGAGGACTGAGTCAGTGTTAAAATAATATTAATTTGTCTACATGATTTTATTTTAAGGGATCATATTTTTTTTAACATTTTGGTCAAACATATGGAGTAATTTTAATTCACATGACTAAGTGATTGTTACAAGTTCTATAAATGTGAATAAAATAAGCTTATTTCAAATGCCAGTCATACCAGCTAGTTATTTTTAAACATCTGATCAAAAAAGAAGACAAAATAAAGTGCCATTAGACAATATTACACTTTTCTTTGATATTAGAATTCTGAGACAGCCTAAACATACATAGGTTGGCAGCTTTTTGTTTGTTTTTAAATGGAATTAACAGGGTAAGTTTTTCTATGTCATGCTTGAAAGTTATGTACAAAATCGTGTCAGCTTTCATTTTCATCTGGGGTCCATGAGTTAGAAGAAATGGCACTTGAATTATTCATGACAAAGAGCTAAGCTAAAAACCAAAATATGGTATCATTCTTGGTATTAAAAATAACCAAGAAGTGTCTATTGACATTTCTAAAAATCCTTTTAAATTTGTTAAAAACTCTTATTCAAAAATTATTTTATATAAAATTCTATCATCTCAGATATTTTTTAAAAATTGACTGAAATTTATTTATTTAATATTTTTAACTTTGAAATTTAAACAGCATCTATAGCAAATGAAAATAAAATATTAAAGCTTGATTAATTTAAACATATAAAAATAAGCAACATTTTATCAATTCTTACAATGATCCCTGGGCTTTCCAGGTCACTCAGTGATCAAGAATCTGCCAGCTATTGCAGGAGATGCAGGGGATGCAGCTTAGATCCCTGGGTAGGGGAAGATCCACTGGAGGAGGAAATGGCAACCCATTTCAGTATTCTTGCCTGAGAAATCCCATGGACAAAGGAGCCTGATGGGCTAGAGTCTGTGGCGTCACAAAGAATCAGACAGGACTGAAAGACTGAGCATGGAAGCACAATGATCCCTACATGCTGTCAGCTCTGAATAACTTCCTAAAAATCTCCAAAACCTTTCTTATTTGCATTTTAGAATAAGAATTTCAATAAACACAGTACTCTGAATATAATTGTGCATCGCCAGCTTAAACATGTAATGTAAAAATAGAAAGTGTTTTTCCTTAGCAATTGATGTGTAAGTTAGACATTTAAAGATGTAATTTTCATGCAATAACCTTAACACATAATTTATACTAAATAATTAGTCATCTGTCATACAGCTGAACCTATGTACATATAGATATAGATACAGACAGAGATATAGATATAAAAATGTTTCTTTCTCCTGGTAACTGACATGTAAGTAATTCCCAGAGACACTCACTGAGGGACTAAATTAAAAGATTCATATTTACCCATCCATTAATACATATGCATACATCCTACTATGTAGGAGTCTCTCTGTTAGCAACTGGAATTTCAGATAAACTGTCTGACAAGCCATTGTTATCAGAAGGAACAAGGACACAAATACCTTAATGCAAACATGCTGCTGCTGCTAAGTCGCTTCAGTCGTGTCCAACTCCTAGAGACCCCATGAACTGCAGCCTACCAGGCTCCTCCATTCATGGGATTTTCCAGGCAAGAGTACTAGAGTGGGTTGCTGTTACCTTCTCCGATAGTGCCATGAAAGGGAAGCTATTTTTAATATTTTAATTTTGTTGGAGTAGAATTGTTTTACAATGTTGTTTTAGTTTCACGTGTACAGCAAAGTGATTCAGTTATATGTATACATATATTCATGCTTTGTTAGATTCTCTTCCCATGCAGATTATGCAGAATATTGGGTAGAGTTCCCTGTGCTATATAGTAAGTCATTGTCAGTTATCTATCTTGTTGAATGTAGTAGTAGGCATATATTCATCCCAAGCTGCTGATTTATCCTCCCCCTTCCATGTTTCCCTTTTCATAACCATTGGTTTGTTTTTGACGTCTGTAAGTCTGCCTCTGTTTTACAAATAAATTCATTTGTATCTTTTTTTTTTCAAAATGAGATTCTACATATATATGATATTTCATATATTTGTTTTTATCTGTCTGAGTTACTTTGCTTAGTCTGATAATCTCTAAGTGCATACATGTTGCTGAAAATGGCATTATTTCCTTATTTTTATGGCTGAGAAATACTCCATTGTATATATGTATAACATTTTTATGATGAGAGGAAAACTCGAGCCTGTATTGGAAGGAACATCATAGAAGGCAACACTTATAGCTGTAATATGTTTGTTTGTTTATTTTGATGTCGCTATACAAGAACTAGGCAAACATTTTCTGTCAAGGGACAAATAGTAAATATTTTAAGCTCTTTAGGCCTTACAGTCTCTGTCTGTCACAATTATCCACCCCTGCTTTTTAGCAGAAAGTCAGAGGCAACATGTAACCAAGTGAGCATGGCTGTGCTCTAAGAAACTTTATTTATGGGTACTAAGTAAATTTTACATGTCACAAAATATTCTTCTTCTTTTTTATTTGTTTCAATCATTTGAAACGTAAAACCTATCTTGTTCAGCTGTAAGGGGAAAATATAGCAAACATCCCTTAATATGTACTCCATTCAGAATTAACATGTATATATTTTCCATTTTTGCTTAATTTATGTTATTTAGTTTATTTTAAAAAGTTGAGTAATATTTAAGATTTCTTTATCTTCTTCATCAATTCAAAATTTCCTTTAAGAAATCAGTACTTTCATGGATATTTTACGTACTGCTTCAGAATATATTTTATACATTACATCACTATGTATTCCATAGGTATGTATATGGAATGTACCAATTGTACTAATTGCTATTGCCATTAATATGTTTTCAATAAATTACAATTGATGTATTATTCTCCAAGTGTTCTTTACATTCATCAGTATATTATGAAGACTTATTCATGATGATGTATAGGTGTTTGTTCAGATATAAATAATGATGTATAGTTCATTCAACAAAAATTTCTTTTTTTCCATTTTATGAATGATGGCTGTTCCCTGTTCTTGAATTATGCAAATAATACTACAAGAAATATTCTTAAACATTTCACTTGGTGTACATATACAAGACCATTTATAGGGCATGTAAGTAGAAATGAAACTGTTAGACTTTAGAGAAGTATATATTCCATAGTACTAGATTATTTTTCTCTCCAATGGTGTTACAAATTTATATGTTTCTTCCATTATGGAAAAGTCTCTTGATTTACCATTATTTTAAGCAGTTATAACTGAAAAAAAAATTATTTCTTTAGTCTGATTCCTATAAAATCATATCCAATTGTTATATTTGAATGCAAATTTTAATATTTTCTTCAGTTAAGGTTGGTCAGTTCAGTCACTTAGTCGTGTCAAACTCTTTGTGACCCCATGTGCTGCAGCACACCAGGCCTCCTTGTCCATCACCAATTCCCAGAGTTTGCCTAAACTCATGTCCATTGAGTCGCTGATGACATCCAACCATCTCATCCCCTGTCGTCCCCTTCTCCTCCTGCCTTCAATCTTTCCTAGCATTAGGGTCTTTTCAAATGAGTCAGTTCTTTGCATATGGTGGCCAAAGTAATGGAGTTTCAGCTTTAACATCACTCCTTCCAATGAATATTCAGGACTGATTTCCTTTAGGATGGACTGGTTGGATCTCCTTGCAGTCCAAGGGACTCTCAGAAGACTTCTCCAACATCACAGCTCAAAAGCATCAATTCTTTGGCGCTCAGCTTTCTTTACAGTCCAAATCTCACATCCATACATGACTACTGGAAAAGCCATAGTCTTGACTAAATGGACATTTGTTGACAAACTAATATCTCTGCTATTTGATATGCTCTTTAAGTTGGTCATAACTTTTTTTCCAAAGAGTAAGCATCTTTTAATTTCAATGCTGCAGTCACCATCAGCAGTGACTTTGGAGCAAAAAAAAAAAAACAACTCTGCCACTGTTTCCACTGTTTCCCCTTCTATTTGCCATGAAGTGATGGGATCTGATGCCATGATCTTAGTTTTCTGAATGTTGAGTTTCAAGCCAACTTTTTCACTCTCCTCTCTCACTTTCATCAAGAGGCTCTTTAGTTCTGCTTCACTTTCTGCCATAAGTGTGGTATCATTTGCATATCTGAGGTTATTGATATTTCTTCTGGCAATCTTGATTCCAGCTTGTGCTTCATCCAGCCCAGCATTTCTCATCATGTACTCTGTATATAAGTTATATACATATATATACATATATATACATACATATATACATATATATATGTATAAGTTATATATATAAGTATATAAGTGAAAAAAATAAGCAGGGTGACAATATACAGCCTTGATATATTCTTTTTTCCTATTTGGAAAAGTCTGTTGTTCTATGTGCCGTTCTAACTGTTGCTTCCTGACCTGCATATAGATTTCTCAAGAGGCAGGTCAGGTGATCTGGTATTCCCATCTCTTTCAAATTTTCTACTGTTTACAGTGATCCATACAGTCAAAGGCTTTGGCATAGTTAATAAAGCAGAAATAGATATTTTTCTGGAACTCTCTTGCTTTTTTGATGATCCAGCAGATGTTGGCAATTTGATTTTTGGTTCCTCTGTCTTTTTAAAATCCAGCTTGAACATCTGGAAATTCATGTTTCACATATTGTCGAAGCCTGGCTTGGAAAATTTTGATGATTATTTTACTAGAATGTGAGAGGTGTGCAATTGCGTGGTAGTTTGAACATTCTTTGGCGTTGCTTTTCTTTGGGACTGGAAGGAAAACTGACCTTTTCCAGTCCTGTGGCCACTGTTGAATTTTCCAAAACTGCTGGCATATTGAGTGCAACACTTTTCCAGCAACATCTTTTTGTATTTGAAATATCTCAACTGGAATTCTATGACCTCCACTTACTTTGTAGTTATGATTCCTAAGGCCCAGTTGACTTCACATTCCAGGATGTCTGGCTTTAGGTGAGAGATCACACTATTGTGATTATCTGGGTCTTGAAGATCTTTTTTTGTACAGTTCTTCCGTGTATTCTTGCCACCTCTTCTTAGTATCTTCTGCATCTGTTAGGTCCATACCATTTCTGTCCTTTTTTGAGTCCATCATTTGCACGAAATGTTCCCTTAATATCTCTAAGTTTCTTGAAGAGATCTCTAGTCTTCACCATTCTATTGTTTTCCTCTATTTCTTTGCACTGATCACAGAAGAAGGTTTTCTTACCTCTCCTTGCTATTCTTTAGAACTCTGCATTCAAATAGTTTCATAGGTAATATCAATTTACTCTTTTGAAAAAATTTTATTCACATATTTTGCCTTATTTTGCTTTTGATGTTATACTTTTAATACACATGTGAAGAATCATTTAGTATGATTTTAAATTGCTCATAATATGATTCAAGTACTGCCATATATAAATGGTGAAAAATTGTTTCGATTTCTTTACTGTTTTAAACTTTATCTAAATATACTCAGTACAGACGATTTCATTTTAAAGTAAAGCATTTCATTTGTCATTTTATTCAAAGAAAATCTTTTTGTTTCTTTCTCATTAACCTTAATACATCTAAACTTTGTTTATTTGTATCTTGAGAAGTAGCATTTGATTTGTTTTCTCTAAGAGAAAAAAACTTTAGTGTCACTTTATAGGTATTACATTATATATTGATTTGTAAGGCCACCTCTTTCACAACCAATTTTCCATAAATATCTGTACCTGATTTTAGAATAGTGATTAATATCCTTATTATAATTATATATGAATATAATACCTGTTTATTATAATAATTCCCTTGTCTCTATCCCATATATATACTTATTCCACATTTTATAATCAACTCATCTGAATCATTTAAAATAATTTAGAATGATGTGGATTGACATTTATTGAATTTTTAGTAATTATATAAAATTGACATTTTTATACTTTTGGGACTTTTTAAGTGGAAAACGTATTTCTCCCCTTCCACTTGTATTTGTTATACATACATGAGTGACATTTACAAATGCATTTGTGTATAGCTTTGTCTTCTTGTCATTTTCCTCCAGATTATATATCATTTTGTCTGAAATCTTAGTTACTACTGAATACTAAGCTCTTATTTAATGTTCATATTGCATTCATACAGCTTTTGAACTCTTTGTAAAGAATTCTAGAAATTTTTTAATAACTTTTGTATAAGAAGACATGATGTACAGAAATCATTTTTGTACATTAGTGTACAAAATTAACATTACATTAACATTTTTGTATTACCATTTTACACAGGCAGTCTTCACTCATCTTATACTTTGGATTTCATTGATTAATACTTCAGTGCTAAGTATAATTTTTGTGGTTATATTAATAATTGGCATCATTTCCATTACTTTTTTGAATTTATTTGGTGTGCTTATACTTGAATTGTATAATATTTATGCATGACTAGATTAATTGTTTCCAAATACCATTTTATTTGCTATAATAGAATTAGCACCCATGTCATGTGACCCACTGTCACATGACTGGCCCATACGTATTGTATGACTGGGTCTCTCAAAGGGTTTGGCGAGCCCAGAACTACCACCTGAGGTCAACTAACTAGAAACAGACTGTATATTTTTCCATTCATAAGGGCTTTATTTAAATATCTACCTGGATTATCACAGCTGCTTGTTCTTTACATCCTAAAGACACTTTGAGCCCAACACTTAAGAATCTTCTGGACTTGATTTCTGGTCTCAGAAATTGAGTTTTATAGTCTGCCCCCAACATAAATCTTACTTTTTCTTTTCACAAGAATTCCCCTCACTGACTGACTGACTAACTGCTCAAACCATCCAGCAACTATCCTTACCATCAAGTCTAGGTAGAAGATTAATTTAGCACTTTAACCAGAGAAATCTGCCTGAAGTGAAGTAAGAACTAGTTTTTCTAAGCTGTTCAATGGGAAAACAAAAGGAGGGCTTGGCCAAGGGGACCTTAACATTTCCCTCCCCTAAGTAATCTTTATACAAGCTTCTTCCAGACTCTAGGACCTCATTTCCCTTTACTTACAACATTTACTTTAGAAAACTTGTAATTGCAGATTATATTTATGGCCCTTCAATGTGTGAATATGTTTTAAAGTTTCTTGCCAGTTTCACACTGCAGGATTATTTTCTCAAGGGCATGGAGGGCATCCCTTTGAAATGTAACCGTGAAGAAAGGTTGAGCTTCCCCATTTCCCATACTCTGTGGAAAGGTGGGAGTCTAACTTCTCTGGGTGCTTTGCTCAGAGTTTTAAACCTACTGTCTAGCATGACAGTTTATTTTTCCTTTGGGCAAATCTAATCAGAAAACAAGCTTCCCAGGTGACACTAGTGGTAAAGAGCCTGCATGCCAGTGCAGGAGATATAAGTGATGGGCCTTCTTTCCCTGGATTGGGATGATCCCCTGAAGGAAGGCATGACAATCCACTCCAGTATTATTGCCTGGAGAATCCCACGGACAGAGGAGCCTGGTCGGCTACAGTCCACAGGGTGGCAAAGAGTAGGACACAACTGAAGCACCTTAACACACACACACAAACAGGAAACAAGTGGCCCATGATCTCTTTTTCACCTGGCATTTAAAAATCCTTTTCCTGCCCTTTGTTTTTGTTTTCACAGGGCTGAACTCAGATGGAGTGTACTGGAGATCTCCTTTTGCAATAGTTTGAATAGCTTTTGCAATAGCTTTCCTTGTTTCCTTGCTAGACTACAGGAGAGTTGTGAATGCAGGGAGTCCAAATAAATCTTGTCCAAAAGATACCAGTCCTACAGTGATGATCAGATTGTTAACCTCTGAGAATATTTGCTAAGCCTGAGTTTGGACTGCCACAGACAGCAAGAGTCTTTTAGAATAAAAAGAAACCATTAGAGCTTTTAAGATTGAAATAACTGATATGATATATTAATATTATATTCTCTAAGATACTCAAATACAAGATAATTATTAGACCTGCCAATCACCTCTACATTTTTCCTCTGAGTTCATGTTGGTGTTGGAATCTGGGGTAGCTACACTGGAAGGTAAAAATAAATTTCACTGTTTAAAGCCCCAAATCTTACAGGATAGAAGAGCCAGTGATAATACAAAATAAATGTTGTCCTCAATATATTGAAACTAACTGAAGGTGTACCACAGTATTGACTCAAACTCCTAATTAGAACAAAGATCTCACTGCAGCTCTCAGACAGATGAAAGGGAGTTATCTCTCTGTTAGAAAATAATATATACACAACATATCCATATGTCTTTTAAAAATAAAATCCAGTAGAAGATTTAAGAAAGATAGAAGACATAAAGAAGTATAATGTGCTCTGACATTAAGAAGGAAAAAACATAACGACACTGTTTTGTTTTGTTTTTTCCTGATATTATTGTGTTCAATAATATTCATTAAAAAAAATAAGTACAAAACACCAATATATATCACTCATTTAAAAATTTCTTGGGAATTCCTTAGTAGCTCAGTTGGTAAAGAGTCTGCCTGTAGTGCAGGAGACCTTGGTTCAATCCCTGGGTCAGGAAGATCCTCTGGAGAAGGAAATAGAAACCCTCTCCAGTATTCTAGCCTGCAAAATCCCATGGACAGAGAAACCTGGTGAGCTGAAGTCCATGGGGTCACAAGAGTCAGACATGACTTAGTGACTAAACCACCATAAACATTTCTTAATGCTATATATCTGGCATTCACATATTTTATAGCATCTTACATTCCACCTTTAATGTCTGCAATTTTTAAAGAGATTTTGTTGTATGATTCCTAAGCAAAATGGAAATAAAATAAATATTTTTGGTTAGTATTAATCTGCTTTACAGATTTCCAGTTAAAGTGCTTATCGATAGGTTCATGATTATCATAAATATGTATTTATTTTATTTAATTACCATGGATGGAACAGAAGCATTTGTCCATTCATTAATCATTCACACAATTATGAGATAAAGTAAAAAGAATAAATACCAAAAAAATATTTTGTGAATTCAGAAAATGTGTTAAAACATTGTTTAATCAGCACATTTGTTTAGCACAATGTTTGTTTCTACTAGTGTGTTTTACAAGTAATCTTAGATTCACTATGAATTTAAGGATAGAGGTCTCATTTAGATTATTTTATCACTACAAAGATTTGGTAATTGGGAGTGTGTATTTCTGATGTTAAGAACCAGAATAGGATGTGTACAGAGTATGTTAATTGTGCATTTTATCTTATAGAACTCCAAACAGTTATCATTTCATTTTAAGAAAAATTAAAATTCAATAGAAAAGAGAGAGTAGAAGAGTCATTCAAGCACATTCTAATTAAAAGGACTTATCAGCGGATTCCATCATGTTAATAAGCATACTGAAAATATACTGAGTTGGGTTTATACAACCACTTATGAAGACATGTAGTTCACACCAGTACTGCAGAAAGGTAGCATCATAAACAGAGCTGAAATGCAACTGATCGTTTTTAATTTACTTGTTCATTATTCTTATGATTAGATTTCTTTCAAGTTCAATTAACAAATATTACTTTTCTTCTCTACATTTTTTGGAAAATTGCCTCATCATTTTATTAACTAGATAATGTTCTCTTCAATACAAATAGATAATGCTATCTTCAATACAAATTAAAATTAAATGATTTGAAAACTGATATATGTTTTAGATGATTTATTTAATGAAAGAAACGGTAAATTTTTCCTCTTCATTGTCCCCGTAACAAGATTTTCATGTTCTTAAAATTAATTATATTAAAGTATAAACATCTTGTGAACATTAGAAATGTCCTACATGTTTGTTTATCAACTGTTTTCATCATCAAATTTGTCAGAATAAATTTCAAGGCATAAATTAATGTAAAGCATCTTTTTAATGGACCCAAGTGACTGACAAGTTTAATGTCTGAACTGACTAGTGCATATCATAATTGTATTCTTATGAAATATTGGATTGAATTGTATCTGCTTGCTTCATCAGCCCACATCACTGAGCAGTAAGCCCAAATTCAAAGAACTGAAAAATCATGCTACTTCTATAAATATTTCATCACTATGTGAAACGTATTTCATCTCATGTGAAACATGAGATTTCTTTCTTTCTTTCTTTTTCTTTCTCTCTCTCTTTCTTTTTTAGCTGCACCCCTTGGTTTGTAGGCTATTAGTTTCCTGGACTGAACCTGGACTCAGTCAAATGAAAGCACAAAATCCCAACCACTGGAACACCAGGGAACTTCCTCAATTTGGAATTTCAAAATAGATTTTTTTTTCTCATTTTGTACCTTTGAATGAAAGAAAAGTAAATCTAACCCCTTTTTCAAACATAACTTTATCTCTACCTCACGAATCAGACAGTTCAGTTCAGTTCAGTCGCTCAGTTCTGTCCGACTCTTTGTGACCCCATGAATCGCAGCAGTGAACTCTGGGAGTTGGTGATGGACAGGGAGGCTTGGTGAGCTTCAGTCGTGTCCAACTCTGTGTGACTCCACAGATGGCAGCCCACCAGGCTCGGCCATCCCTGGGATTCTCCAGCTCCATTACCCCTTGCTTATTATGTAAATATCAGTCTGGTCCATTTATTTGAGTTATGGAAATTTTGTATATTCTTAGTAATTTTTTGGTTGATCTTTCAATCAATTTTGAGAGTTTAAAAATCTCCTCTAATTGTGGATATGCTTACATATAATTCCTATTTTGAGTTTTCATTTAGTTTTGAAGCTCTCTTATTGAATATATGCATTTTTAGCATTGTTATATCTTGTTGATGACTTGCAAACTACAAGTGCCACTAAAAATAGACTTTATATCAACATGAATCCACCACAGGTATGGCAACCAATACAATATCGTAAAATAATTAACCTCCAATTAAAATAAATAAATTTATATTAAAAAAAGAAAAAAAAATAGAATCTACTTAATATGATAAAAATGTCCATACTTACTCCTTGGCTTATAAAATCATGGTATTCTTGACAAAGTTTCTGTTTTTTCCCAGAACTCATTAAATTACACCTAGCTTCCTAAATAATTTCTACTACACATCATGCAACATCTTTGTTTTATGAGAGCATTATAGAATGTAACATTTCTAATCTTGAACTTGAATTGGGTACATTTCATATCTATTCATATTCCACTGGCTGAAATTTGGCCATGCCTAACTCTCAAACACATTTTTTCATTGTGATTACAAGTAGAGGGAAACAAAATCCTGTTATAGCTACCAATCTATACCACAGATCTTATGTGCATAAATTAGAAAATAAGATCACAAATTAATTAAATCCATGTTTTTATATAAAAAAGAATAAACCAAAATAAATAAAAATTATCTAAATGAAAGCAGAAATCAGTGGAATATCAACTTAAGAAGAATGAGGTTTTCAACAGCGTCCATAATCTTAAAACTTGTAAATGATGAGGTAAAAACACAAAACTCTGGCAATATTAATCAGAAGAAAAGATGGATAAGTAAATTATCTTAGATGTAATAATTATTTGCAGTAAAAATATTTTAAACTTTAAATTATAATTCCTATAAAATAGTTACCTTTATTCAAAGAATTAATAATTATTATAAATCAGTTTATTAGCAAAAGTTACCAACAAAATCTGAGAAGTTCACAAGTGAATCATAATAAATCCTTAAGCTGTAGAAATGACTAAAACTAATACACATTTTACTAAAAAAAACAGATGAGAATACTTTAAAATGAATACAAATTTAATTTAGGAGTGTAGAATATTCAAATGTTTTGACCCAGAGAGATGTTATGGGGAGGGAGGTGGGAGGGGGGTTCATGTTTGGGAACGCATGTAAGAATTAAAGATTTTAAAATTTAAAAAATAAAAAACTAATAAAAACAAATATAAATTGAGAGTACTAACATGGTTGAAAAGTCACCACACCTTTCTTTTCAAACTGTTCACAATTTAGTAGCTGAGACCATTTTTCACTAGAGGTTTTCCTTTCCCTTTTCTAAGTACAGTTGTTGGAATCAGTTTTTCTCTATGGTAGTTAACATTTTAAGTGCTTCCAATAATGAGAGGGATATGGATTATTTTGGTTTTAGATATCCATATTGCTGACCTGGCCATTGTTCTTAATAAAGGTGTGTGTGCTCAGGTTGCTGCTCCATTTCTTAAAATACAGACTGCATAAATATTGCCTCTGTAAAATTTCAGAATTCAAGATTCCTGATTGCTTTTCAATATAATATTTAATATTTCCCTAGATATATGTATGAGAAACTTGTCTTTTTTAATTCAAAATAGGACCAGGGAAGGCAGAATTGGGTTTCATCATTTGTCAAAAATTTCCACTCACAGACAATAGTAAAGAAGTAAGAAAAAAATCTTACCTTCACTTCCTAGCACTGTCACTGTTGAGCCCTTACCAGAGTTTGGTACTTCAGCTCTGTGACTCTTTACTGTTGAATAATTTCTTGTCTTCAATAAGAGAGCTGAAAACCAAATGACCAATATCTGCTTGCTTAGCATCCTCCTCCATTTATTAAACTTTGAGGCTAGTTTATGCATCTGCCTCAGCAAAGTTTCTTAAAGCTGAGAAATATTAAGAAGAAACTGTCTGTGTTTAGTTGGATCTCCAACTGTGCCAGTCTGAGACCCTGCAGGAAACAGAATTCTCCCAAGGACCATTTGGAGAGATATGAAAGAAGGGTAAGGAATATAGTGATGGATGCTGAAGCACTCATGAAATAGTAATGATAGGAAGTCAGAATCACTACAGATCTGAAGAAAAAAGAAGAGGGGATGAAATTACACAAGCCCGACAAATTCTAGAAACTCAAAAGAAAGGTTTCCTAAGGGCAGGACAGCAGTAAAACTCTTCCACCCCAACAGAGGCAGGGTCAGGATCGAACTCAAGTCTCCCGCATTGCAAGCAGATTCTTTACCAGCTGAGCCATGAGGGAAACCCAAGAATACTGGAGTGGGTAGCCTATCCCTTCTCCAGCGGATCTGGCAGACCCAGGAATCAAGCTGGGGGTGCCTGCACTGCAGGTGGACTCTTTACCAACTGAGCTATCAGGGAAGCCCAGGTACTTACACTTGTTCAGGTATTTACACTTGTTTTTGTTTTCCCCTGGAAAATAATGACCCCTTCTGATCATGCAGCTCTCAGCTCAATTATCATTTCTTCATAGATGCCTCGGCTAAAAAAAAAAAAAAAAAAAAAAAGATCTTATATTTCATGATCCCTCATTTATTTGCTCCATATTGAAACAAGTGTTGAAATATTTTTTAATCACTGAATTAGTTGATTTTTGCTCTTGCTGCTGTCGTTTCATTTAGAATATAATTTTAATGAGGTAATTTTTTTAACATACATGAAGTTCTTCTCTCATTGAACTTGTATAGGAGAAGAAAACAGAAGATACATAGAAAAATAACATGTTTCATACATGATGATTATCAAGAACAAAGATGGGGTTGTTGCTGAGTTGAAATGGGACTAATGGTTTTCATATACAGGCAAGTTGAGCTAGGTGATATTAGGTGAAAGAAAGGAAAGAAGTATGGTCAGTAGGTACACACAGGTGGAAATGAATTGACAAGGATGTAGGAGTTTCTTGATTTCTTTGAAGGGGAGCATATTTTAACGTAATAGAAAAGAGATTAATATATTTGAGGAGGCCAAGAAATAAGGAGAATGTTTACAAAAACAAATGGAAAATTAACAAGGCAAAAACAATTAGAGCATTCTAGGTCATTATAAGAATGTTGGTTTTTACATTCTGTTAGATTTTAAGCCATTCATAAATCTTAATCTTAACTGATCCTGATATTTTTACAGCTGTTTGTCTCTGGGCTAAGAATGATTTAAAGAGTGGCAAGTGTTGACTAGGAAGAACATTTAGGAAGATATTTCAATAATTCTCGTGATAAAAATCTGTCACAAATTCTAGCTGAGCTAATTCAAATCCTAAAAGATGATGCTGTTAAAGTGTTGCACTCAATATGCCAGCAAATTTGGAAACTCTACAGTGGCCACAAAACTGGAAAAGATCAGCTTTCAATCCAATCCCAAAGAAAGGCAACATCAAAGAGTGTTCCAACTATTGCACAGTTGCACTAATCTCAGACACTAGCAAAGTAATGCTTAAAATTCTCCATGATAGACTTCAACAGTATGTGAATTGAGAACTTCAGATGTTTAAGCTGGATTTAGAAAAGGCAGAAGAACCAGAGATCAAATTGCCAACGTCAGTGGATTATAGAAAAAGCAAGAGAATTCCAGAAAAAACATCTACTTTTGCTTTAAAGTCTTTGACTGTGTGAAGTGAAAGTGAAAGTTGCTCAATTGTGTCTGACTCTTTGCAACCCCATGGACTATCCAGTCCATAGAATTCTCCAGGCCAGAATACTGGAGTGGGTAGCCTGTCCCTTCTCCAGGGGATCTTTGCAACCCAGGGATTGAACCGAGGTCTCCCACATTTCAGGCGGATTGTTTACCAACTGAGCCATGAGAGAAGCTTTTGTGTGTGGATCACACATACAAATTTGAGTGTATAGATCACAACAAACTGTGGAAAATTCTTAAAGAGATGGGAATATCAGATCACCCTACCTGCCTCTGGGGAAATCTGTATGCAGGTCAAGAAGAAATAGTCTGAACCGAAATGGAACAATGAACTGGTTCCAAATTGGGAAAGGAGGACATCAAGGCTGTACATTGTCAACTTGCTTATTTAACTCATATGCAGAGGATGACATGTGAAATGCCAGACTGGATGGAGCATAAGCTGCAATAGAGCTTACACGGAGATATATTAATAACCTTAGATATGCAAATGACACCAGCCATATGGCAGAAAAGGAAGGGGTACAAAAAAACCTCTTGATGAAAATGAAAGAGGAAAATGAAAAAGCTGGCTTAAAACTCAACATTGAAAAAACTAAAATTATGGCATCTGGTCCCATCACTTCATGGCAAATAGATGGGGAAACAATGGAAACAGTGACAGATTTTATTTTCTTGGGCTCCAAAATCACTGCAGATGGAGACTGCAGCCATGCAATTAAAAGACGCTTGTACCTTGGAAGAAAAGCCATTATAAACATAGATGGCATTTTAAAAGCCAGAGACATGATGTTGCTGGCAAAGGTCTACATAGTCAAAGCTATGGTTTTTCCAGTAGTTTTGTATGGATGTGACAGTTGGACCATAAATAAAGTTGAATGCTGAAGAATTGATGCTTTTGAACTATGCTGCTGGAGAAGACTCTTGAGGGTCCCTTGGACAGCAAGAAGATCAAACCAGTCAATCTTAAAGGAAATCAGTCCTGAATATTCATTAAAAGGACTGATGTTGAAGCTGAAGTTCCAATAATTTGGCCACCTGATGTGAAGAACTGACTCATAAGAAAAAACCTTGATGCTGCAAAAGATTGAAGGCAGAAGAGGATGGCAGAGGATAAGATGGTTGAATGGCACCACTGACTCGATGGACATGAGTTTGAGCACACTCTGGAAGTTGGTGATAGACAGGGAAGCTGCTGTCTTGCAGTCCATGTGGTCGCAAGGAGTTGGACACAACTGAGCGACTAAAATGAACTGAGGAGCAGTGTAGTAACAGTGAAGGTGGCTAGAAGTGCTGACATCCTGAATAAAAGCAACTGCACAGTTTCCTAAAAGATTACAAGTGAATGAGACAAACAGAACAGTACAAATTAAATTATTCCTTTTTTTTCCCCCTCTAGAATTTGGAGAACCACAGAAAAATGGAAATCTACTCCATTTCTCCAAACAGAGAAATTGCAGAACTACAGAAAAATGTAGACCCATTCCATTTATTAAAGTGGGGTAGACAGACAAGGAGCTTGCTTGCGCATGGAAGAAAGACCAAAGGTTTGGTTTTCGAACGGTATTTAGATATTCTAATTCAGTAGTAGTGTAAGTGGTCTTGAATTTTAGGGTTTATTTCTTGAGTTTATGCAGTAAGTATAAAAGTAGACTTCAAACTGGATTCATTAGCATGGACATGAAATTTAAAGTAATAAAACGTCATGAGATAATTAAAGAGTACGTGAACCCTTTTACACCACTCAAAGAATTAGACATTACAGAGATGATAAAGATTCTTGCATATTAGAATTTGGAATAGTGAAGTTTTTAGGGATAAAATCTAGGGTATGATCATGTGAATGAGTGGATGACATGAATTAAACATGAGATGAAGACAATATTACAAGAAAACATAGCAAGGAACTGAGAAAACAGGTCTTCAGAATCACTGTCTCTATGGATATTAAGTGAAGTGAAGTCGCTCAGTCGTGTCCCACTCCTTGAAATGCCATGAACTGTAGCCTATGAGGTTGCTCCATACATGAAATTTTCCAAGCAAGAGTACTGGAGTGGGTTTCCATTTCCTTCTCTAGGGGATCTTCCCAACCCAGGGATCAAACCTGGGCCTCCTGCATTGCAAGCAAAGGCTTCTACCATCTGAGCCAACAAGGAAGCCCTTTTAAGGAACCGTGGGAGATAATTCTGTAATCTATACTTAAGAGTAATGAAAAGATAACATTGCAAAACAAGATTATCTTCTTTCTAATGTGGCTTATCTTATCTTCTTTCTAATGTTTCTAACGTTTAATAGCCCGTATATGTTCCTTGGGTCTTGTTATTAGGGAGATCATTGGTCAATATGCCTTGTCTCCTTTACTGATGAAAATTTTCATGTAATTTTATGCTTTTATACATCATAAAGGACTTCCCTGGTGGCTCAGATGGTAAAGTGTCTGTCTACAATGCAGGAGACCCGGGTTCAATTCCTGGGTTGGGAAGATCCCCTGGAGAAGGAAATGGCAATCCACTCCAGTACTATTGCCTGGGAAATCCCATGGGCAGAGGAGCCTGGTAGGCTACAGTCCATGGGGTGGCAAAGAGTTGGACACGAAAATAGGTATAAATGGAATAAATATTTACAGATACTTTTTACAAAATTTATAAACCCTTGATATGTTTTCTTAGTGAAAAGAAAATGAAAGTTGCTCAGTTGTGTCTGACTCTCTGCCATCCCATGGACTATACAGCCCATGGAATTTTCCAGGCCAGAATACTGAAGTGAGTAGCCTTTCCCTTCTCCATGGAATCTCCCAACCCAGGGATCAAACCCAGGTCTCCCACATTTCAGGCTGATTCTTTATCAGCTGAACCACAAGGGAAGCCCAGAATACTGGAGTGGGTAGCCTATCCCTTCTTCAGCAGATCTTCCTGACCCAAGAATTGAACCAGGGTCTTCTGCATTGCAGGTGGATTCTTTACCAACTGAACTATCAAGGAAGACTTTAGTATCAATATTAAATGAATAACATTAAATAATATCATATTTTTCTTAAATTTGACTCATCCCTAACCAAAAAGAAATCTCAATCACCAAAAATATCACAGATATACATACTTAAGATATAATATTTTAACAGTAAATGCACAGGTGTAAGCCTTAATGTTTAAAGTAAATATTAAATGATTTTACCAATAACATTGTGTATTATTTACAAATTAATAATATTTTAAAGATCCTACAAAGACTTCTCTGTAGCTCGGATGGTAAAGAATGTGCCTGCAATGAGGAAGACCCAGGTTTGATCCTAGGATTGGGAAGATCCTCTGGAGAAGGGAATGGCAATCCACTCCAATATTCTTGCCTGGAGAATTCCATGGACAGAGGACTCTGGCAGGCTATAGTCTGTGGGGTTGCAAAGAGTCAGACACAACTAGGTGACTACTACTACTGCTACTACTATTATAACTTTAGTGGTTTTACGTGAGAGAGCAAAGTCTACACTTGGTTTCAGTTACATAAATATTTGTTGGCACTGATTTCTAATCATATCATAGACTATTTAATATTTTGAAGTAGAAAAAAGAAAGACATAAATATTATGTTCTTTTGACATTAAAAATAGGCAAATGAAACTTCTGAAGAGAAAGATCCAAAAATAAAACTCACATTTAAGCAAGATGGCAATTTTTCAAATAACAAACATCTAAATCTGAATATATTTACATAGATGACAACAAACAAAATCAAACTATAATGGGAAAAAATTAAGGAAATGTTTCTAGTGTCAAAATTGAAAACAAAACTGACAAAATACCATCAAGATTTCCTCTAACATGCAAGGGTGCATCATTCTATTTTGTAGAAACAAATATGGCAAATGGTTGTACAGCTCTACAAATTTACTAAAAACTGCTGAATTGCATCTATCAGATGGGTGAACATTATGGTATGCAAATTACATGCCATAAATATAATGAATAAATTGGTTTGAATATCCATGTGTTATATATATACATATATGTAAATACACATATGTGTATTTTTACTGTATCTATGTATGTGCATATATGTGTATACATGTATATATATATATATATATATATATGTATATAAAAAGCCATCTAACAAGTTGAATGAGTAATCAAAACCATTCAGAATAATCTTAGTGGAAAGATACCAAAGTGAAAAGACACCAATGTAGATAGTCTATTATTATCAGTTAATGGATCTAACAACAACAAAAACACATGTACACAAACGAATTCATCTATATCATTTATAGTCTACCGGTTCTTCATGTAGTATAAAAATAAAATAAATAAAAAATGGTGATTAATTTCAATCACATTTGTTTCTTTGCTATTAAAGCAGAAAAATATAAAGTTCAGGAAGAAATCGTAGGATGGGAGTGAGAATCATTTCATTTTAACTTTGAAATATGGAGAAATTCCTTCCAGGTAATTATGGTACAGATTATTTTAAAAGTAATGAGACTTCAAACAACAGGAAAGACTTCCCCTAGTGGTCCAGTGGCTAAGAATCTGCCTGCCAATGCAGGAAATACAGGTTCAGTCCCTGCTCCAGGAAGATCCAACATAACATGGGGCAACTAAGCCCACCCACCACAGCAACTGAAGCCCTCATGTCTTAGAGCCTATTCTCTGCAACAAGAGAAATCACTGCAATGAGAGGCCCACAAGTTGCGACTAGAGAGTAGCCCCCCTCACTGCAACTGAAGAAAGTCTGTACACAACAAAAAAGATCCATGGCAGCCATAAATAAATTAATAATTTTTTAAACATAAGAAATAAAAGATTCCATGTAGAACATCTTATTCCATTTTGCTTACACTATGTCTCACATGGAATTTATATTTATTTTTCCTAGTGGTTTATACTAAAAATATTGAAATCATTTTTTAATTTAAATTTTTATTTTTACTTGAAATCATTTTAAACCTACAAACATTTCTCAAGTGTGTATACTTCTAGAAAAAGCAGGTGTTTCTTGAAAATAATAAAGCCAACGTTTAGAGTCCTTCAGTTTCATGCGCCACCTCCCAATTTCTGAAAATAAGATACTCGCCTCATACTTGGTGTCATGATTTCATAGAGTACTTAAGATTAATAACACCTATGTAAAAATCTAATACCCTAATTCAATAAAGAACATATAAGAAAAAAGTATAGTATAATCTTTTCATTTGGCAAAAATTGTAAAAATATCCATGAAATTAACAGTAAGCTAACAATAAAAATAACAAAATTTTAATGAAATGACTGTGATAAAGGATGTCACAGGAAAGGCTGAGCTGATGCCCTATTCTCACTTTAGGGAAAGAAATTACTAAATCACTGAAATATAAAGAATCGAGTAAAAGAGGCAAAGATAAAGGCAAAAAACAAAATTAAGAGGTGTCTGGAAGATAATGAAAATGTTTATATTTAAGGTTTGAAGTATTTTTTTAATATTTTCAGCTTTTTAAAAATGTAATTCATATCATTTATGTTCTAATTTTCAATAATTTTCTGTCTCATCTAATTAAATAGTCATGATTTTGCGTTTTAAAAAGTGGTTCCACAAATAGTTTGCCTGCAAAATCCTTGATTTTGTGTTGACTCCTTCCAACATCTCTTTAAAATATTTTACAGTTTCTTCTATTTGACTCACTGATTCATCACTTGCCCCAGTTCTTCCTTCCATATTCCCTCTTTCACACTGCTTCCAAAATAGTTTTCCAATGTAAAAATCTGATCACAAGAGTTCATGACTCAACCATTTTTTTTACATGTAAATTTCAAACTATTGAGTAAAATGTGGCCCTTTCATCATGACGTACTGGTTAAGGTTTTTGGCCCATCTTTTAGTCAGGTTGTTTGTTTTCATATTGAATTTTAATGGCATTGAAACATGATAGTATTATCATGTAAGAAACGAATTGCTAGTCTAGGTTTGATACAGGATACAGGATGCTTGGGGCTGGTGCACTGGGATGACCCAGAGAGATGATATGGGGAGGGTTGTGGGAGGGGGTTTCAGGGTTGGGAACTCATGTACACCTGTGCTGGATTCATGTCAATGTATGGCAAAACCAATACAGTATTGTAAAGTAAAAAAATAAAATTATAAATTTTCAAAAAAAAAAGTTATTTGAAGTTTTTGAATTATAGATCTTTATCAGTAACATGTTTTGAAAATAGTTCGTCCCAGTATGTGACTTGTATACTCATTCTCTTGACATTATATTTCACAGTTCAGAGGGTTGTTGTTGCTGTTGTTAACTTTAATAAAGTACAATGTGTGTGTGTACTTAGTCACTCAGTGTATCCAACTCTACAATTTACCAGTTACTTTTTTTGAGAGGTTTTGTTTTTGTTTTATCTATAAAGGCATCATATCCAAGGTCATCTATGTTTTCTCCTATGTTTTCTTCTCCAAAGTTATCTTCTCTGAGTTTTATAGTCCTGTGTTTTACATTTAGGTTGCTAATGCATTTTGAGTTAGTATTTGTGAAGAGTGAAAGACCTCTGTCTAGATTCATATTTTTGCATGTGAATGTCCAATTGTCCATTGATTTGCATTTTAAGGATGAACAATTTCAATATTCCCATATATTTGGTTTATTTTATCAGTGTATTCCACAGTGTGCACTTTTTTTCTTGTGAAGAATGATGTTATCTTTATACTATTCATCCGTGTCAATATTCAAATAATAAATATAAAAATAGATCAAGACAAATACCAGAATATGAGAATATAAAAATTGGATGAAACTTTTCATCCCTGAAAAAAAGTACATTTTTAAAGAAGCTAATAGTAAATATTTGAGTTCTCTTTCTACGGCTAGTGCATTGGTAAAAGTTGTAGTGAAAATTGTCAAATGACTTTCATTTTCTCTTTCTTGTTAAAAGCTTTCTGTGTGGAAAGTTGTCCTACACTGTGTCAAAAGAATAAGCTGTCAGATTGCTAATGTTTAATACATTGTGAGAACAACTGCCATGTACTATACAAATTGACCTTTTCAGGACTCCAGATTTGATTGGATGGACATTTCTCTCCTATTTAAAAACTCAAACCCCTGCTGGAAAGAGCTAGAATGACCATCTGTTGAAATTCAGAATACTAAAAAGGTTAAAGTACACAACCAAGTGCCTTATAAAATATTTCATAATTAAAAATTTCCACTTTATTTCGTGTCATAAATAATGAGAAACTGAAATGGTGATATGAATTCAGTTTTCATTATTTAGAAAATAAAATGTAAAGTAAGAATGCAGTACTATTAGCTGTTATATTGAAGGTCTTAAAAAAGGTATTTTAGTTTTGCTGAGGTATCAGGGATTAGTCTAAAACACAGTCACCTTAGCACAAATGGATGTTTCATTTTAGTTCAAAATGTCATTTAAGGATAATAATAAAAAGTGTTAATGTTTGCAGTGCCTTAAATCCTAAAGGTTTAAGTCATCTACTCATCAATGTTGGCATGTATACTTATTATCTAATTTATAATATCTCAGACATCTACAGTAGGATAAATTAAAGCACAACAGCTGGAATAGCGGAAATCACAAATAATTAGATGTATCTTTTAAATGCTAAGATTGATTTTTTTTTTAGGAACTATGTTTTAGTTTGGGCTGCCTTAACAAAGGATCATAGACCTGGTGGTTTATAAACAACAGAGGCTGGAAGATCCCAGATAAGCATGAGAGCACCATTAGGCTCTGGAGAAAGCCCTCTTTGAGCTCCCTTCCATGTTGACAACATATCTTTGCTTCTTCACATGTCAGAAAGACATGAGACTGCTCAGTGTCCTCTTCTTTCAAAGGCACTAATATCATTCATAACAGCTCCACTTTATAATCTAATTACCTCCCAAAGACTCTCCCTCTTAATACTCCTAATACCATCACAATGGGTATTAGATTTCAATATAAATGTTAGGGAATAGATATTCTGTCCAAATCAACTTATATAATCTAGTATATGATGCAAATATGATTTCTGTATACAATAATTACAACTGTATGTATTTAACAGGACTATGATTAGTATAGTTTATTGATAGAACTTGAAGACTAATTTATTTCCATTAAATAAGTACAATTAAAATAAATGTTCAATAATTTGGTAATGACAAATGTTATTTGCTGAAAAATACAGAAAACTAAGCTATACTGATGTATATTTTGTTTAGCAAAAATTGAAAAGTTTTAGAAATATTTATTTTAATTAAAATGGCATTCAATTAATTATGAATTGAAGTTATTGAAATTATTCTTACAGAGTCATGCTGAATTGTTTTACCTCACCCAATATAAATCATAATTTAATTAAATATTTATTTAAATTTCAATTTTTGATATTAAAGATAAGACTTAATACAGAAAAGATAGACTTTTAAACAAAAACTCTTTATGAAACAAATAAATCTGCTAACTTAAGTATTTATATAAATATAGTTTATTAGATTTATTAGAGATATAGATGGAAAGAAAGATTCCAGGAAGCAAAATTGATGCATGAAAGCCTAAAGTGTGTGTGTGTGTGTGTGTGTGTGTGTGTGTGTATATATTTATTTATTTATTTATTTAGCTATAAAGAAATACATGTAAATCAGGCTTCAAACTGCTCAAATACATTGTATCAAATTAAGTATTATAGTTCTTACTCTCTGACATAACTGTAAACATAATTTGCATGGTTCCTAAGAGAAGGTAATAAAAGATTCATTAATTAACTGAGATGAAATGGATTTTATGCTTTTATATCTTTTAGCTCATGATGGTAAAATCTCTGAAAGTCCGTTCACCTATAACAGTTTCATCCTATATGATATTAAACAAACATGAATAGTATTTCTACTGCTATTTCAAATAGGTAGAAAGGCTGTATAAGATACACATTACTATATTAAAATATATAATGAGAATAAATAAGGAAAGAGAAACTGCACTTGATAGAAAAAAAAGAATAAGTACTTAAAACTTAAGATACATTGGCACTGAAGTGGGTGGTAACTAATTAAACAGAAAAGTACATGTTGCAAACTAAAGTGTGGTTTAATGCTAAAATGGGAACAGGAAAGAAATGTGTTCTTAAGAAAGCAAAAAGGAGAAACTGAAAGTGAGCTATTGTGTAAAATGGAGACAACAGAAAAGCTTAGTGGAAGGAAGGGAAGGAAGGATGGAGAAAGGAAGAACTAAAGAATAAAAATCTCTTTCATCTGGTCCAGGCAAAAGAGAGGTAACTACTCTCCCCATGGCTTTGGCCATGACCTGCCTGAGCTGAAGTACAAATACACACCTGGATTTCATGTAATATTTAGTCTTACTAGATCTTTGTGCCATCTGAGAGATTATATTGTGCTTAGTTGTTCAGTCATCTCTGACTCTTTGCAACCCCATAGATGGTAGCACCAGGTTCCTTTGTCTATGCTCCCTTGTGTATGGGTCTCCAGGCAAGAATACAGGAGTGAGTTGCCATGCCCTCCTCCAGGGGATCATTCCTTCCAAGGGATCAAACCCAGGTCTCCCACATTGCAAAATACATTAATAATGAAAAGACTAGAAAAAGAGCAGCATTTAAATATATTTTTAAGATGTTCACCATTAAAGAAAAACGTGATCTGTTTGGGAATAATCAAACAAAACTAGACAGATTTTAGTGACTAAAAACATTAAACACAGTTCAACAATTTTAAGATCAAACAGAATATAGAATACTTACAAATATACAATGGTTATACTCACAAAAACCATAGTTTCCTCTTGTCATGTACATTAGAAACCAGAAAAAAATAAGTAAAATATTTAAGGTGCTTAGATCAATGAATTGATATAGAAGTTAGTAGGTTAATGATATTTTTAATCTTGCTCCTTCTTCAGTAACCCCAGGAGAGCTCCTTTAAGGCAATAACACCCATTCATGACAGAAAAT
Source organism: Ovis aries (assembly GCF_016772045.2). NCBI lineage: Eukaryota > Metazoa > Chordata > Mammalia > Artiodactyla > Bovidae > Ovis > Ovis aries. The sequence goes on from NC_056069.1 coordinate 48,114,744, forward strand.
ATGAATTGAAAATATATGCTTAAATTAATCTTAATAATAAGAAAAGTTAAACATTCATCATTTATTTTTAGTGTATATATGTTTCCAAATAAAACAACATCAAATTTCATATATGTATTCATAATTAAATGTTAGAATTGCTGCAATAGCATTTTAAATATTTACTGAATCAATTAATTTATAAACATATATATACACGAGTATATAAATATATCATATTTGCAATTAAGTTTATCTTAATTCTGTTACTTGTTAGAAATGTCTGGTCATTAATGCCAACAAGAGTTAAAAACATAACTAGAGATTTTTCACGAACCAGATAATCATGATGATGTGATCACTCATCTAGAGCCAGACATCCTGCAATGTGAAGTCAAGTGGGCCTCAGAAAGCATCACTACGAACAAAGCTAGTGGAGGTGATGGAATTCCAGTTGAGCTATTTCAAATCCTGAAAGATGATACTGTGAAAGTGCTGTGCTCAATATGCCAACAAATTTGGAAAACTCAGCAGTGGCCACAGGACTGGAAAACGTCAGTTTTCATCCCAATCCCAAAGAAAGGCAATGCCAAAGAATGCTCAAACTACTGCACAATTGCACTCATCTCATATGCTAGTAAAGTAATGCTCAATATTCTCCAAGCCAGGCTTCAGCAATACGTGAACTGTGAACTTCCTGATGTTCAAGCTGGTTTTAGAAAAGGCAGAGGAACCAGAGATCAAACTGCAAACATCTGCTGGATCATGGAAAAAGCAAGAGAGTTCCAGAAAAACATCTATTTCTGCTTTATTGACTATGCCAAAGCCTTTGACTTTGTGGATCACAATAAACTGTGGAAAATTCTGAAAGAGATGGGAATACCAGACCATCTTACCTGCCTCTTGAGAAATCTGTATGCAGGTCAGGAAGCAACAATGAGAACTGGACATGGAACAACAGACTGGTTCCAAATAGGAAAAAGAGTACGTCAAGGCTGCATATTGTCACTCTGCTTATTTAACTTAAATGCAGAGTACATCATGAGAGACCCTGGACTGGAAGAAACACAAGCTGGAATCAAGATTGTTGGGAGAAATATCAATAACCTCAGATATACAGATGACACCACCCTTATGGCAGAAAGTGAAGAGGAACTCAAAAGCCTCTTGATGAAAGTGAAAGAGGAGAATGAAAAAGTTGGCTTAAAGCTCAACATTCAGAAAACGAAGATCATGGCATCCGGTCCCATCAGTTCATGGGAAATAGAAGGGGAAACAGTGGAAACAGTGTCAGACTTTATTTTGGGGGGCTCCAAAATCACTGCAGATGGTGACTGCAGCCATGAAATTAAGAGACACTTACTCCTTGGGAGAAAAATTATGACCAACCTAGATAGCATGTTCAAAAGCAGGGACATTACTTTGCCGACTAAGGTCCATCTAGTCAAGGCTATGGTTTTTCCTGTGGTCATGTATGGATGTGAGAGTTGGACTGTGAATAAGGCTGAGCACCGAAGAATTGATGCTTTTGACCTGTGGTTTTGGAGAAGACTCTTGAGAGTCCCTTGGACTGCAAGGAGATCCAACCAGTCCATTCTGAAGAAGATCAACCCTGGGATTTCTTTGGAGGGAATGATGCTGAAGCTAAAACTCCAGTACTTTGGCCACCTCATGCGAAGAGTTGACTCATTGAAAAAGACTCTGATGCTGGGAGGGATTAAGGGCAGTAGGAGAAAGGGATGACCAAGGAGGAGATGGCTTGATGGCATCACGGACTCGATGGACAGGAGTCTGAGTGAACTCTGGGAGATGGTGATGAACAGGGATGCCTGGCGTGCTGCGGTTAATGGGGTTGCAAAGAGTCGGACACGACTGAGCGACTGAACTGAACTGAAGAGATTCTTCTCAAATACAATACTATAAAAATGTTAACAAAGATTTTCAACTCACACAATGGCAACTTAAAATTTTAACTTATATGAGAGCAAGAAATACACATAGCCATGAACTTAACTCCTATAAACAGGAAATTCAGGAGTAAAATATACTTGATGAAATCCATTGAAAATCTTTGGTGACACAGAGTATGAAAATAGTTATTTTTACCTTGAAAATGGTATAATATTGTGGTCTGAGATTACTCTAAACCTGAAAAAAATCATATAAACAAATTGATGTTAAACATTTTGAATTAATAATTATAATAAATAACATTAGAAAATACTCTGATTAATAATTGATTTAATTAATTAATGGAAAGATTTTGGCACCTGTTGTACATTGTCAATAGTTAGGAAATAGGCATTACTAATGCCACATAGATAGTTCAGGAAGAAGTGATCATTAATAAAATGGGTCAGAGCAAGAAGTTCCACCTGTGCTGACATCAACTCACAAAAGGGTACTGGAGAGTCTCTTCATTAATTTGCTGTTTGTGTTTTCTTTTGCAGCTTCACCTTAACCTCTGGACTTATTTTTATTCAGTCTGAAAATCTTTAACATGTCTTTAAGTACAGGTTCAGTGTTAAGTTCTCTCCTTCAATTGTCTGACAAATTTTATTTTCATTTTTCCTCTTAACACTTTAAAATATTTAATGCAACACTTTTTGTTTCACATAACTTTGAATACAAAATTAGCTGTAAGTCTCCCCCTCCTTCAATTCAGTTCAGTTCAGTCAATCAGTCGTGTCCAACTCTTTGTGACACCATGGACTGCAGCACACCAGGCTTCCCTGTCCATCACCAACTCCCAGAGTTGCTCAAACTCAAGTCGATCGAGTCAGTGATACCATCCAATCATCTTATCATATGTCGTCCCCTTCTCGTCCTGCCCTCAATCTTTCCCAGCATTAGGGTCTCTTCAAATAAGTAGTTCTTCCCTCAGGTGACCAAAGGATTGGAGCATCAACTTACCAAAGTATTAGAGCATCAGCTTCAGCATCAGTTCTTCCAGTCAATCCTAAGGGAAATCAGTCCTGACTGGTTGGATCTCCTTCTAGTCCAAGTGACTCTCAAGAGTCTTCTCCTACACCACATTTCAAAAGCATCAGTTCTTAAGTGTTTGGCTTTCTTTATACTCCAACTCTCACATCCATACATGACTACTGGAAAAATCATAGTCTTGACTAGATGGACCTTTGTTGGCAAAGTACTGTCTATGCTTTTTAATGTGCTGTCTAGGTTGCTCATAACTTTCCTTCCAAGGAGTAAGTATCTTTTAATTTCATGGTTTCAGTCACCATCTCCAGTGATTTTGGAGCCCCCAAAAATAGTCTGACATTGTTTCCACTGTTTTCCCATCTATTTCCCATGAAGTGATGGGACAGGATGCCATGATCTAAGTTTTCTGAATGTTGAGCTTTAAGCCAACTTTTTCACTCTCCTCTTTCATGTTCATCAAGAGGCTCTTTATTTCTTCTTCACTCTCTGCTGTAAGGGTGGTGTCATCTGCAAATCTGAAGTTACTGATATTTCTCCTGGCAATCTTGATTCCAGCTTATGCTTCATCCAGCCTGGCATTTTGCATGATGTACTCTGCATACAATTTAAATAAGCAGGGTGACAATATACAGCCTTGACATACTCCTTTTCCTATTTGGAACCAGTTTGTTGTTCCATGTCCAGTTTTAACTGTTACTTCCTGACTTGCCTACAGGTTTCTTAAGAGGCATGTCAGGTGGTCTGGTATTCCCATCTCTTTCAATTTTCCACAGTTTACTGTGATCCACATAGTCAAATCCTTGACATAGTCAATAAAGCAGAAATCAATGTTTTTCTGGAACTCTCTTGCTTTTTTGATGATCCAGAGGATGTTGGCAATTTGATCTCTGGTTCCTCTGCCTTTTCTAAATCCAGCTTGAACATCTGGAATTTCATGGTTCACGTATTGCTGAAGCCTGGCTTGGAGAATTTTGAGCATTACTTTACTAGCATGTGAGATGAGCGCAACTGTATGGTAGTTTGCACATTCTTTGCCATTGCCTTTCTTTAAGATCAGAATGAAAACTGATCTTTCCAGTCCTGTGGCCACTTGCGTTTTCCAAATTGGCTGGCATATTGAGTACAGCACTTCAAGAGCATCAACTTTTAGGATTTGAAATAGCTCAACTGGAATTCTATCACCTCTACTAGCTTTGTTTATAGTGATGCTTCCTAAGGCTCACTTGACTTTGTATTCCAGGGTATCTGGATCTAAGTTTCACTCCCTTTAAATGTCTGTTTTCATCCCTACCCAGAACTCCATTTGGGATTTTCTTAGAGTTTCCATCTAGTTTGGAAACATATCAATTTGCCACTAATTCTCATTTTTCCCCCTCTTTCTTTATGTGGGAAATCACTTAAGGTTAAATGCTTCAATAATGTCCTGATTGCCCCTGAGTAACTACTGTATTTTTTCAAAATTGTTTTCTCTTTGCTTCAGCATGGAAAATTTGTTGTAATATTTGGACATGTGAAGTTTGTGCTGAACATTAACATGAACTTTGGATAGTAAAAATTTTCAACTGAAATCTAAGGCTGCCCTTGTGGCTCAGCTGGTAAAGAATCTTCCTGCAATGCAGCATACCTGGGTTTGATCCCTGGGTTGGGAAGTTCCCCTGGAGAAGGGAAAGGCTACCCAAGGTCACAATGAGTCAGACACAATTGAGTGACTTTCACTTTCACTTATCTTCAAGGCTACATACAGACATTTTATTGTGATCTGAATTTAGATGGTTTTCAAAATCTGGTAGTGAATGATCACCAAGGAAATGAGTAAAAAAGAGAAAAGAAGAGTTAAATAATGAGTCCTGCTGCTGCTGTAGCTGCTAAGTTGCTTTGGTCGTGTCCGACTCTGTGGGACCCCATGGACTGCAGCCCACCAGGCTCCCCTGTCCCTGGGATTTTCCAGGCAAGAACACTGGAGTGGGTTGCCATTTCCTTCTCCAATGCATGAAAGTGAAAAGTGAAAGTGAAGTTGTGTCCAACTCTTAGAGACCCCATGGACTAGAACACTCCAAAAATAGGAGATTGGAAAATCTAGAGGAAGCAGCAGAGGAGATAATAAGGATCAGTCACTGCATAGGAGGAGAATTAAGAGTCTGTGGTGGTATTCTGGAAACCAATGCTAGGAGAGTGTTTCCAAGAGAAAATAGTAATCATCTGAGTCAATGCATAAAGTGAATACTCAGAATATACTTTGGACTGACACAGTTAGAAAATTTTAAATATATAAAAGCAGATATAATGGAGTGTTGGGAATGAAGTTCATAATGGCTATTAGAAAGAATTAAAAATAAGAAACTGAGTCTACAATCCCACTGACAGTGTTTTCATTAATCTCATTTTTTAGTGGTAATTTATAAAGTAATTCATATGGTTCAATTGTTATGTTTCTAATAATCTCTCCTCTGCACATCACAGGTAAATGCAAATACTAGCAATAGATTCTGTATCAGACCAATTATACTGCTTAAGTAACAGAGCTGTCCTACTTACTCTTAAAATGGCAAGTACACAATTCAACGTTTTGTCTCATGCTAGCCCATGTTTCATATTTTCCTGTGTATACATAAAATGTGGCATACTATCTCTAAATATAACAAGTTTAAGTAAGATAACTACCACCCTGGATTTAAAAATCTTAAAGAGCACTTGAAAGCATAATAATAAAGTGTAGGTCATGCTTCAGAGAATGAAAATATTTGAATAACTGACATTTTTTTTTTTAAGTGCTTGGAAACTTTTAGCTAAGTCCCTGAAATTCCATAATAATTACACCTGCAATTGGATAGATTATTGCAGCTTTAATGGACACTAATTTTAATAGGTTGTAGGGTTCTGATCCCAAATAATTTGGTTGGGTCCTAGATATCAGACTTGGAAACAGTTAATGAGAAAATCCAAATGATTTGCTCTAATCAGCTGTGACATGCATGGGAATATATCCACTCTTCTGAGCATTAAGATTATGATCATGTCAAATAAATGGACTATGCTTGAATAACTGGAGCCAATTCAATGTGTTCTATGCCTATTCAAAATCTGTAAGATAGCTTAGAGTAAACTGTCATTTTAAGATCTGTTTCTAATTCCACAACAAGTAATTTTAAAGAAATGTCTTTTAGTTATCTACTAAGCAGCAAGTGGTATGATCTGTTTCCAGAGGAATTGCACCAGGAGTGTTTTTAAAATTGAGAAAATAATTATCTGGGACATGAAAACCTTTTTTTTTTTTTTTTAGCAATTGTATGGTTGAACAAAACAAGCTTATGTAATTGTTATTACCATACAGAAAACATATATAAAGTATATTTAATAGTTTTGTCTAGCATATTATGTTAAAAAGTGTTACATCTCACTTGTATCACCACATTTTCAAAATGATGACATTGTCCATTCAGTATATTACCAGTTGAATTGTTAGTTACCATTTCATATATATCTTACAGTATATAAAAGAAGTATCATAGTTTTACATATGTTATGAACAAGTTCAGATTTTTGTGTTAAGTTTTTATTGTTTCTCAAAGGATTTTCTTCCAAGTTATATGTTTGCCAATCTTACATAAATGTTCCTTGCTTTAATATCCTCAAGGGACCTGTTTCATCTCCTTTGTGTACTAAGTCACGTATCATTGTGTAACTGTATTTAAAAATAATTTTGTTTTATGGTTATTATAAGCCACAGCAGTGGCTGTGACAGCGCAGGAATGGCTGAGAGGAGCTACCCCACTCCCAAGGTAAGGAGCACCGGCTGAGCTTTGTTGGAGCAACTGTGAAGAGATACCCCACATCCAAGGTAAGGGAAACCCAAGTAAGACATAGGCAGTGAGAGAAGGCATCAGAGGGCAGGCACACTGAAACCACAATCAGACAACTAGCCAATCTGATCACACGGAACACAGCCTTGATAACTCAATGAAACTAAATCATGCCATTTGGGACCAGCCAGACTTTATTTTTTTTTGGCTCAAAAATCACTGCAGATGGTGATTGCAGCCATGAAATTAAAAGACGCTTACTGTTTGGAAGAAAAGTTATGACCAACCTAGATAACACATTCAAAAGCAGAGACATTACTTTGCCGACTAAGGTCCATCTAGCCAAGGCTATGGTTTTTCCAGTAGTCATGTAAGGATGTGAGAGTTGGACTGTGAAGAAGGCTGAGCACTGAAGAATTGATGCTTTTGAACTGTGGTGTTGGAGGAGACTCTTGAGAGTCCCTTGGACTGCAAGGAGATCCAACCAGTCCATTTTGAAGGAGATCAACCAGGGTATTTCTTTGGAAGGAATGATGCTAAAACTGAAACTCCAGTACTTTGGCCACCTCATATGAAGAGTTGACTCATTGGAAAAGACTCTGATGCTTGGAGGGATTGGGGGCAGGAGAAGAAAGGGATGACAGAGGATGAGATGGCTGGATGGCATCACGGACTTGATGAATGCGAGTCTGTGTGAACTCCGGGAGTTCGTGATGGACAGGGAGGCCTGGCGTGCTGCAATTCTTGGGGTTGCAAAGAGTTGGACACGACTGAGTGACTGGACTGAATGACTGAACTGAACTGAAGACAGACAGGTCATGGTGGAGAGGTCTGACAGAATGAGGTCCACTGCAGAAGGGAATAGAAAACCACTTCAGTATTCTTGCTTTGAGAACCTCATGAACAGTATAAAAAGACAAAAAGATAGGACACTGAAAGATGAACTCCCCAGGTCGGTAGGTGCCTAACATGCTACTGGAGATCAGTGGAGAAACAACTCCAGAAAGAATGAATGGATGGAGTCAAAGCAAAAACAACACCTGGTTGTGAATGGGACTGGTGATGGAAGCAGAGTTCAATGCTGTAAAGAGCAATATTGCATAGGAACCAGGAATGTTAGGTCCATGAATCAAGCCACATTGGAAGTGGGCAAACAGGAGATGCAAAGAGTGAACATGAACATTCTAGGAATCATAGAGCTAAAATGGACTGGGATGGGTGAATTTAACTCAGATGATGACTATATCTACTACTGAGGGAAGGAATCCCAAAAAGAAATGGAGTAGCCATCATAGTCCATTCTCCAAAATGCAGTTCTTCGATGCAATCTCAAAAACGACAGAATAATATCTGATCGTTTCCAAGGCAAACCATTAAATATCATGGTAATCCAAGTCTATGCCCAACCAGTAATGAAGAAGCTGAAGTTGAATGGTTCTATGATGACCTATAAAACTTTCTAGAACTAACACCCCAAAAAAGATGCCATTTTCATTATAAGGGACTGGAATGCAAAAACATCTGGAATAACAAGAAACACCTGGAATAACAGGTGAATTTGGCCTTGGACTACAGAATGAAGCAGGGAAAAGGATAACAGAGTTTTGCCTAGGGAACACACTGGTAATAGCAAACACCCTCTTCCAACAATACAAGAGAAGACTCTACACATGGACATGACCAGATGGTCGACATCAAAATCAGATTGATTATATTATTTGCAGTCAAAATGGAGAAGCTCTATACAGTCAGCAAAAACAAGACCAGGAGCTGACTGTGATTTAGATCATGAACCCCTTATGGCCAGATTCAGGCTTAAATTGAAGAAAGTAGGGAAAACCACGAGACCATTCAGGTATGATCTAAATACAATCTTTTATGACTAAAGAGTGAAAGTGAAAAATAGATTCAAGGGACTAGATCTCATAGACAGAGTGCCTGATGAACTATGGATGGAGGTTTGTGACACTGAACAGGAATTAAGACCATCCCCAAGAAAAAGAAATGCAAAAAAGCAAAATGGCTGTCTGAGGAGGACTTACAAATAGCTGTGAAAAGAAGATAAGTGAAAAAGGAGAAAAGGAAAGATATACTCATTTGAATGCAGAGTTCCAAAGACTAGCAAGGAGAGATAAGAAAGCCTTCCTCAGCAATCAATGCAAAGAAATAGAGGAAGACAATAGAATGGGAAAGACTAGTGATCTCTTCAAGAAAATAGAAATAACAAGGGAATATTTCATGCAAAGATGGGCTCAATAAAGGGAAGAAATGGTATGGACTTAACGGAATCAGAAGATATTAAAAAGAGGTGGCAAGAGCACAGAAGAACTGTACAAAAAAATCTTCAGGACGAAGATAATCATGATGGTGTGATCACTCACACTCATCTAGAGCCAGACATCCTGAAATGTGAAGTCAATTGGTCCTTAGGAAGCATCACTACGAACAAAGCTAGTGGAGGTGATGGAATACCAGTTGAGGTATTTCAAATCCTGAAAGATGATGCTGTGAAAGTCCTGCATTCAATATGTCAGCAAATTTGGAAAACTAAGCAGTGGCCGCAGGACTGGAAAAGGTTAGTTTCCATTTCATTCCCAAAGAAAGGCAATGCCAAAGAATGCTTAAACTACCACACAATTGCACTCATCTTGCAAACTACTAAAATAATTCTCAAAATTCTACAAGCATCAGCAGTGAGTGAACCATGAACTTCCAGATGTACAAGGTAGTTTTAGAAAAGGCATAGGAACCAGAGATCAAGTTGCCAACATCCGCTGCATCATCAAAAAATCAAGAGAGTTCCAGAAAAACATCTAATTCTGCTTTATTGAGTTTGCCAAAGCCTTTGACTGTGTGGATCATAATAAACTGTGGAAAATTCTGAAAGAGATGGGAATACTAGATCACCTGACCTGCCTCTTGAGAAATCTGTATGCAGGTAAGGATAACAGTTAAAACTGGATATGGAACAACAAACTGGTTCCAAATAGGAAAAAGAGTACATTAAGGCTGTATATTGTCACCCAGCTTATTTAACTTATATGCAGAACACATCATGAGAAACACTGGGCTGGAAGAAGCACAAGCTGGAATCAAGATTGCCGGGAGAACTATCAATAACCTCAGATATGCAGATGACACCACCCTTATGGCAGAAAGTGAAGAAGAGCTAAAGGGTCTCTTGATGAAAGTGAAAGAGGAGAGTGAAAAAGTTGGCTTAAAGCCGAACATTCAGAACGCTAAGATTATGGCATCCAGTCCCATCACTTCATGGCAAATCTATAGGGAAACAGTGGAAACAGTGTCAGACTTTATTTGGGGGCTCCAAAATCACTGCAGATGGTGATTGCAGCCATGAAATTAAAAGATGCTTACTCCTTGGAAGGAAAGTTATGACCAACCTCGACAGCATATTAAAAAGCAGAGACATTACTTTGTCAACAAAGATCCAACTAGTCAAGGTTATGGTTTTTCCTGTGGTCATGAATGGATGTGAGAGTCGGACTGTGAAGAAAGCTGAGCATTGAAGAATTTATGCTTTTGAACTGTGGTGTTGGAGACCACTCTTGAGAGTCCTTTGGACTGCAGTAGATCCAGCCACTCCATCCTAAAGAGATCAGTCCTGGATGTTCATTGGAAGGACTGATGTTGAAGCTGAAATTCCAATTTTTTGGCCACCTGATGTGAAGAGCTGACTCATTTGAAAAGACCCTGATGCTGGGATAGATTGAGGGCAGGAGGAAAAGGGGACGACAGAGGATGAGATGGTTGGATGGCATCACTGACTCAATGGACATGGGTTTGGGTGAACTCCAGGAGCAGACTTGACTGAGCAACTGAACTGAACTGAACTGATTGTCATTATTGTCTAACTGGACCTTACCTAGATTTCTTTAACTTCTACTTGCTTGATATGAATGTTTTTCATTTTATTTTAGCAATCAATGTCCTGATATTTATGCTGAATGTCACTTTAAACATTTGACTAAATATTTTTATTTTATGAAGTTTGAGACTATAATTTTGTACTAGAGCATTAAGTCTATCTGCCTTTATTGTGATTTTTTTTCTGAACTTGGATTATTTTCTACCCTCTTATTTTGTAGTTTGTATTTTCATTCAAAAATACTGAAATGAATTCTTTTTAACGGCTGAGTAATACTCCATTGTGTATATGTACCACAGCTTTCTTATCCATTCATCTGCTGATGGACATCTAGGTTGTTTCCATGTCCTGGCTATGATAAACAGTGCGAACATTGGGGTACATGTGTCTCTTTCAATTCTGGTTTCTCGGTGTGTATGCCCAGAAGTGATTGGGTAGTTCTATTTGCAATTTTTAAGGAATCTCCACACCGTTCTCCATAGTGGCTGTACTAGTTTGCATTCCCACCAACAGTGTAGGAGGGTTCCCTTTTCTCCACACCCTCTCCAGCATTTATTGCTTGCAGATTTTTGGATCGCAGCCATTCTGACTGGTGTGAAGTGGTACCTCATTGTGGTTTTGATTTGCATTTCTCTAATAATGAGTGATGTTGAACTGGAGCCGATTATACAGAGTGAAGTCAGCCAGAAAGAAAAACACCAATACAGTATACTAACACATATATATGGAATTTAGGAAGATGGCAATGACGACCCTGTATGCAAGACAGGGAAAGAGACACAGATGTAAAAAAAAAGAAAAAGAAAAAAAAAAAAATAAGGAAGAAAAAAGTTCCTAATCCCTTTAAAGATGTAATTTCTTTTACTTGGGAAGTCAACACTGCGCAGATAATATTATTTTTTCTCATTTTATTTATAAACACATAATAAAGACATATATAATTTGCATATATTGAAGTAAAAAGTATAGCATAGTTGAGTATAGTTGACTTACAATGTCTCAGGTATACAGCAAGATGATTCAATTATATACATACACATATATTGATTTTGAAATCATTTTCCATTATAGCTTACTATAAGATATTGCCATAGTTCCCATTGACTATAGTTCCCTGTGCTATACAATAATGTATGAATATGAGAGTTGGACCATAAAGAAAACTTAACACTGAAGAACTGATGCTTTTGAACTGTGGTGTTGGAGAAGACTCTTGAGAATCCCTTGGACTGCAAGGAGATCAAATCAGTCAATACTAAAGGAAATCAATTCTGAATATTCATTGGAAGGACTGATGCTGAAGCTGAAGCTCTGATACTTTGGCCACCTGCTGCAAAGAGCCCTCTCATTAGAAAAGACCCTGATGCTGGGAAAGATAGGCAGGAAGAGAAGGGGACGACAGGGGATGAGATGGTTGGATGGTATCACCAACTTGATGGACATGAATTTGAGCAAGCTCAAGGAGTTGGTGATGGACAGGGAAGCCTGGCGTGGTACAGTCCATGGGGTCACAAAGAGTCAGACATGACTGAGCAGCTGAACTGCCTTCTTTTGTAAGAAATATTACTTAGGTTAATGAAGATCACTTTGAAATTTTCAGTAAGATTTGTCAAAATGGAAGAATCATGTTCTCATTGGTGCAGGGACATGTGTAAGACTGAATCCTCAGTAGCCAATCAACCTCATTTGTATGCCTGAACTATGATTACTTTGTTATGATGTCAATTTGCTGACATATTATACATGAAGTAACATTATGGATATGTAAAAGAGAAGGATACCTACAAGTTTCAAAATTTTGATTACCTATGGTGGATTGGGAGTTTCTACTGTTTCCTTAATTTTTCTAAAAAAAATTATTGAAATATAGTTGAATTACAAAAAAAAAAAATACTGAAAGACTGTAGTATTCTAAGCTCATGTATAATTCAGTAAAGAAGTTCACTAGAGGAGAAATTCCATGCTTCCTTCAATGTAATGTTCATGAGAGAAGACAGAATAATAATTAAGCATACAGACTCAGGAAACTGGGGTCTGACTTTTCACAGTCACACTTACTAAAAGTTTATCTCTGGACAATTTCTTAATTTATCGTATTTTCTATTCCTCATTATAGAACTTACCATGTAGAATAATCACCTGTTTTGTTAAACATTTTCTTATTTTGTTTAATGCTGCTGCTGCTATGTCGCTTCAGTCGTGTCCGACTCTGTGCGACCCCATAGACAGCAGCCCACCAGGCTCCTCAGTCCCTGAGATTCTCCAGGCAAGAACACTGGAGTGGGTTGCCATTTCCTTCTCCAATGCATGAAAGTGAAAAATGAAAGTAAAGTCACTCAGTTGTGTCCAACTCTTAGTGACCCCATGGATTGCAGCCTACCAGACTCCCATCCATGGAATTTCCCAGGCAAGAGTACTGAAGTGGGGTGCCATTGCCTTATCCGTTAATGCTGCTAGTAAGGGTTTATTGTATTTTTCCATATTTAATCCTGTATCAAGTAATTATTTTATGTTAATTCATTGTTATACTTATCAGTAACATTTTTGGAGAATCTTATGCATAATCCTAATATATGTAAATAATACGGTTTTTTAGTTAGTCTTTGTAGGACTGGCTGAGTAAAGACCTTCAAGATTTGCAATTATTTTAACCCAGGGCAAAATTTGCAAATACAGCACTGAAAAATCAAAAGAACAAATAAAAAAACCAACCATGAATATTCATTAGAAGGACTAATGCTGAAGCTGAAGCTCCAATATTTTGGTCACCTGATGCAAAGAGCTGACTCAGTGGATGGACTCTGATGCTGGGAAATATTCAAGTCCAGAAAAGAAGGGCAAAGCAGAGGATGAGATGGTTAAATAGCATCACTGACTCAATGGACATGAATCTGTGCAAACTCTCGGATATAGTGAAGAATGGAGGAGCCTGACTTGCTGCAATCCATGGGATATAACAAAGAGTCTGACATGACAATACTGAGCAACAACAAAACATCTAACACATTACACTGGATTCTGCATTGTCAGAATAAATTATACATTAATGCTGCTCTGCAGGTTCCAACTTCATAACAACTTTGGGGTCTTTTGGAGTTTTTTTGTAAAGTGCAAATGATTATAATTGTCATAATTTCCTGATTAATTTTCTTTCTTAATATTCAATAACTTTCTTCCTCTATAGTATTAATTTTCTTCTTAAAGTCTATTTTCTGTGATTTTACTATAGCCATCTCAGTACTCTTTCAGTACACTTTTCCTATATTCTTATTTTCAACTATTTTTATATTTTGATGTAAAAGGCCTCTCTCTGAAAGTATTATAGGTGGATCAGGTTTTGTTGTTTAAATCAATTCTACTAATCTGTTTCACTTTGAATGCTTAATCTATTTACATTTAAAGTGCAAGATGTAAATCCATTTTACATTTACTTATATAGTAAGATTTCTCTGTCCGTATGTTATTTCTGAATGTCTTACCTCTTGCTTTTCATTTCATCATTTCTCCATCAGTGCCTTCTTCTGAGTTAAACAGAGTTTCATACGCATTACTGTAATTCCCTTCTTGGTGATTTTACTCTGTTTTTTGGTTAGAGCAGATTTGCTAGCAGTATATATATATATTTAAGTCAAGGAATGTTTGTTTTATAATTTTTTCTGGATACAGAATTTTGGTTGACAGCATATGTTTCAGCACTATCAAGATGTCATCCCATCCACTGTCTCTTGACTCCATGATTTCTGATGAGAAGTCAGCTGTTAATCTTATTGAGGAACACTTTTAAGTGGTAAGTCATGTCTCTCTTGCCAAGTTCAAGATTTTCTTTGTCACGGACCTGTTTTTAGAATGACTAGGGTACCTCTAGGATGAATCTCTTTGATTTTATTCTACTTGAACTATGCTGAGCTACTTTGATGTGTTGATAAATTTTTTTCATCAAATATGTTAAGTTTATGGTTATTATTCCTTCATATTTTTTTCAGCCCTATCTTTTTACTCTTCTCCTTCTGGGATTTCCATCACGTATATTTTGGCATGCTTGATGATCTCTGTTCATTTTTCTCCTTTTTTTTTTTTTTTATTATTGTCCTTGGAATGTATGAACAGTACTGGTGCAATTTCAAGTTCACAATTTCTCTTTTTTGTCAGCTCAAATCTATTGCTGTCCCTTGCTTAGTGGACTTGTCATTGTAGTTATTGTGCTTTTCAACTTTAGAATTTCTATTTGACCTCACAATTTATATCTCATTTGTTTTCCCTATTTAGGACATTATTGTTCCATGTCTTTCGTTATTTACACATTGTTTATTTATTTAAATGAAGTTTTATAAGTTGCACCTAATAAGACAAAGTGTGCTTCTTCAGTGATATTTTATGTTGGTTAATTTTTGTCCTTTCTTAGATGGCATACTTTGTTAATTTAGAAATTTCTGGCAAAAAAAAAGTTTATTTAAAAAAATTTATTGTAGCACATTTACTATTCATCCTACATTATGGTTTGTAATTTTTGACTCGTTATTGATTTTTGTGCATTGATATTTTGTTAGTGAGTTTCCTGGAGTAATTCTTCAGATTCTGTATTCTCTACAGTGTTCCTACACCTATTTCTCTTCCAGGATTTTTAAATAATATTTGTTTGCTTGCATACATTAAAGCCTAAATTCCTAGAGACCATCCTTGTCTCAATATACTTTAGTGGTCTGACAATGATTGCTTAGATTTTTCTCTTAATTATTTTACTTATAGTTCTCTCTCTTTACCAAGGAAATCTTTCTGAGGAGAGAGACCTTAAAACTTCAGTTCATTTACTAGACAGCCTTATCTTCCACTTTTTGCTTCTGTAGTTCTCAAAATTACTCAGAAGTGAACTACTGGGTCAAAGATATGGTTTTTCCAGTAGCCATGTATGGATATGAGAGTTGGACCATAAAGAAAGCTGAGAACTGAAGAATTGATGCTTTTGAACTATGGTTTTGGATAAGACTCTTGAGAGTCCATTGGACTGCAAGGAGATCAAACCAGTCAATCATAAAGAAAATCAGTCCTGAATAGTCATTGGAAGACTGAGGCTGAAGCTGAAGCTCCCATACTTTGGCTACCTGATGCAAAGAACTGACAAATTGGAAAAGACCCTGATGCTGGGAAAGATCGAAGGCAGGATGAGAAAGGACAATAGAGTACGGGATGGTTGGATGGCATCACCAACTCAATGGACATGAATTTGAGCAACTTCTGGGAGATGGTGAAGGACAGGGAAGCCTGGCATGCTGCAGTCCATAGGGCCACAAAGAGTCAGACACGATTGAACAACTGAACTGAAATGAGCTTCTGGATCTTTTCCTTATTCCAGTATTTGCAGGAAATATAGTCAGTGGTTCCCAAAACTGCGGTTTTGTAGATTCCCCAAGAATATAAAAAAGCTTTTCAAAATTCCCTATAATTGGTTAGCTGTCTAGTATCACTTTTAAAATATTTTTACCAGATCTTATTTATCCCAATTAAAGTTAAAATCTTAGAGAGCCGAGTTGTTCCAGGTGATTTCTACTGTTTTTGGTGATACTCTATAGGTAGGTTTTCCTTTTGTTTTTCCTGAGCTGAATTGTGAATCAAATCAAATTGCCAATGGATTATGGAAATAGTTTTTCCTGGAAGCTTCAAGTATAGGGAAAAAAATAAATAACGTGTTTTGGAGTGGTGCTAGTGGTGTTTTTACAAGGGCTCAAAGAAGGGCAGTCTTTTCTGTCAATTGTGTGGCCATATTCTTTTCAGGGTTGCCAAGTCAGAGAGCCCAGGAGGGAGGAAAAATGAGAATAACTCCAATTCAAAATATCACAGACGCCTCTGTCTTACTCTTGTATCACCTGGACAGATGATGTTCAGTTTTTTGTTTTGTTTTGTTTTGTTTTGTTTTCTGTGAATTTGATCATTTTCCAGAGTTCTGAATTGATTATATTTAGTTGCTTTCCCAACATTTACATTATCTTTGAAGTTAACAGTACATTCACCAAAGTCCTCTGTCACTTAAGAAATCAACTTCTCCCCTTCATTGTTAAAAATATGTTTGTTATTTTTTCTTCTTCTATGGATTTTACCATATCTAACAATTTCTTATTAGATGGCATTCACATAAGATAATCTATTAAAGATATAATAAAAAGTGACAATAACAGACTTCAGAGTGTGCCTGTGAATACTACACCATCTACTTTTATTTATATATCAATCATTTTTCTACCAAAATTTGCAAAAAAGTGACCACATAACAGGTATATACATTGGGTAGTCAAAGGGGGAAAATATTAAATGCAATCTTGAGCAACAAATGGATGATTATCCAGCTTTTTCCCATTTAAAAACATAAAATAACTTATAGTCATACATATCTACTAATTATAGACTGTCACAAATTCTTAGGTTCTAACTACATGTGTGTGGGCAAGTGTTTCGGTGTCATCTAGAGTATTATAGTATCTTTAGCTGCCCTAGTTATTTGAATCAGTCACTGTATCCAACTTGAAACAAAAACAGATGGCTTCAGTTACATAAAACAGGTGTTAATTTTGTACAACTGAAAATATTATACTAAAAACCATCCTTGTCAGTGAAGTCTCTCTGTATCACGAGTGCTGGGTTTCAAACAATTTATTTTCAAAAACATATATACTATTTTATAAATGTCCTTGTGTAAGTTCCATAATGCCATTTTTTGCTCTTATCTCTTCCAAAGTACTTACTAGAATAAATGTGGGTATTTCAGCTATGTGATTTTTTTTCTATTACAAAACACATGCAATTGAATCAAATTAAAGTAAACAAATCATCCACACTGAATTAGAGTAACCTGTCATAGAGTTATATAATTTAAGATTTCTCTTACCTATAGAATGATACAGATATGCCAAATCAAATCAGCCTTGATAACCCAATCATACCTGTTAAAGAAATTTCCATACTTTCATGAATAAGTTCTAAGACTCTTTGGCTAAAAAAAGTAATGTAACTTCCACCATATTACATTTTAAAGATATACTCTAAGATTGTAGGATAATTTGAAGATAATTATATCCATTGATTTCAACTTAACAAGAATTTTTACAGTTGAAAAGTGACATTTATTCAGCTTAGAAAGTGAAAGTGAAATCGCTCAATCATGTCCCACTCTGCAACCCCATGGACTGTAGCCCACCAGGCTCATCCAGGGGATTCTCCAGGCAAGAATACTGGAGTGGGTTGTCATTCCCTTCTCCAGTGTATATTGTACCAATTATCAATAAGTTGACTCTGTTCCAAATCTGGTCTTTTATTTGCTCTTTGATTATGTAGCTGGGATCTTCCCAGGTGGCTCAGTGGTAAAGAATTTGCCTGCCAATGCAGGAGATACGAGAGAGGTGGGTTCGATTCCTGGATCAGGAAGATCTCCTGGAGGAGGACTTGGAAACTCACTCCAGTAGTCTTGCCTGAAGAATCCCTTGAACAGAGGAGCCTGGTGGGCTACAGTCTATAGGGTCTCAAAGAGTCAGACATGATTGAAATGACTTAGCACAGAACAGCACAACACAATGTACTGGAGCATATAATATTTCTTTTTTGTGTCCAGAAAAAAGTTATCCTTGTTGGTAGAGGGTAGTATAGGGGCATTAGAGATTATAGATTTATTTTTTCTCCCTTCCTTCTTCCAATATGCTATCTAGTTTTGTCCATGCTGAATGGATGTCTTTTTTCAGCAGTCATTCTCCAGCCAGGAGCAAGTGGCAAATCCTCCTAAACAATTTCCCCCAAACATACATTCGTCTTTCACATAGCTTCTAGTGGTAAATGGCACCTTGTGTGAACACTTTAGAATTGTGAATAAATTGAAACTTCCAAAAGCAGCTAGTGAGTTCTACTGGCACCACAATTCTGTATCCAGATCTATTCGAGTGATGGTTTCCTGATCACCTCTCATACCCTTGAGAGAAAATTGTCTTTCTGAAAATTTTGCATAAGAAAACCCATTTCACTATTGACTTCTTAAGTTAACAGGAATTTTCACAACACACTTACTTGCCAATTTGTCAGCATCTTAGAAAGCTTACTCTGTTTATCGCATCACTCTAATAGACTATGAACCAACT
Source organism: Ovis aries (assembly GCF_016772045.2). Lineage (NCBI taxonomy): Eukaryota > Metazoa > Chordata > Mammalia > Artiodactyla > Bovidae > Ovis > Ovis aries. Next base: position 48,133,463 of record NC_056069.1, read on the forward strand.
CTTACATAGCCAAACTCTGCTAGTTTCTTAGCCATCTAGTGAGTTTTAACCACATTCTACCCAGTGAAATCTGAATTCCAGCCTGTGGAACATTTTTTTGTTTTCTTTCCAAGAGTGTTACTTTCTTGGATATATTCCTTCAGCCTTAGGGAAACATTTAGAGCTATGTTTTTGTTTGTTTGTTTGTTTGTTTGTTTTTTCTATTAGACAAGTAGTATATTTTTATCTTACCTGTTATTTTAATCCCTGGATAGTTATGATCAACCTAGATAACATATTCAAAAGCAGAGACATTACTTTGCCAACTAAGGTCCGTCTAGTCAAGGCTATGGTTTTTCCTGTGGTCATGTATGAATGTGAGAGTTGGACTGTGAAGAAGGCTGAGCGCTGAAGAATTGATGCTTTTGAACTGTGGTGTTGGAGAAGACTCTTGAGAGTCCCTTGGACTGCAAGGAGATCCAACCATTCCATTCTGAAAGAGATCAGCCCTGGGATTTCTTTGGAAGGAATGATGCTAAAGCTGAAACTCCAGTACTTTGGCTACCTCATGTGATGAGCTGGCTCATTGGAAAAGACTCTGATGCTGGGAGGGATTGGGGGCAGGAGGAGAAGGGCCGACAGAGGATGAGATGGCTAGATGACATCACTGACTCGATGGACGTGAGTCTGAGTGAGCTCCAGGAGTTGGTGATGGACAGGGAGGCCTGGCATGCTGCAATCCATGGGGTCGCAAAGAGTCGGACATGACTGAGCAGCTGAACTCAACTGAATAATTATTTTTATTAAAATTTCTGTTCTCTTTCTGTTTATGAAACTCTGGCTAAAACATAATTGATAATAGATGTGGTTCCCAGAGACTGACCCAAAGGATGAAGTTTTGGGACTGTTTTGGTCATGGCATTCAGCTTGTGTTCAGGGCTGATCTTGCCAATAGGAAATGGAATGCTTGTAACCCATTTTATCACAGTCAATCAAGCTACCACGAGTAGTTGTTTGTGAAGAACTGCCAACTGAAGCATAGGCCTTGGAAATCCAAATGGCTATTGCATTTGACTTTTGTGGGAATAACATTAAGACTATGTTATAAAGTATAGTCTTTTTATAGCACTTGATAAAGCACTTTGATAGAGCAAAAATGTAAACTGAAGTCCATTAATTTTCAGATCAGTCATGATGTAATAATGTCCAAATATCCTCCATGACAGTCCTGAAATGATCCAGTATTTTTTGCAAACACGAAGCTCATATTTTGAAAACAAAACATAAAGCTTAATTTTGAAGGTTACAGAATTAAACTATAGTTAAATTCACAGTTACATCATTTCTTATATAAAATTTAGGTCACTCCTTGGCAAATAACTGGATTTAAAAAACCGGATGAAGACATTTTGTTAGGCTCAAATAAAATTGACAGTGTGAACTCCCAAGTCACTCTGAGTCTCAATTATTAGTGGAAGCAGTATATTTCCCAGCGTTTGAGATTAGCTTTTTTCTGCCTGAAGACCCTGTGATAACATCAACTGGGACAGCCGGTTTTGAAAAATGACAATGTCTCCTAGGACCCACAAAAAGTCTATTCTGTTGCCACTAGTACCATGACTAGAATAAAATCTACCATGTTCAAGGTGTACAAAGTCTGACCCAAGAACAAATAGCATGCATACAAAAAGTCATTGATATATACTGTGCATAACATCTTCACTCATGGAAATCTCTGTGGTAGCTCTTGTTTGTATGTAAGGCATAACTGTACAGGATGGTACCATTGAGTCGGGCTCCCTAATTCCAATGAGATTACAGAATCCTAAAGTAATAGAATGCAAGTGACAACTTTTACCCACCAAAGCAGGTAAGTACTTATAAGGGGAATTTGGGGTGAACTGTATCAGTATGCCTTGGCCTACAGATATCTTTATTGTTGGCCAATTTATTAAGGTGCTTTTAGGGATGAAAGAGATGCACAGTTTTACTCAATTAACGCTGATATCTATAGCAGAAAAACAAAGTTCCAGTAGCCAATAAATCTGGCTTGAGTCGCCACAGTAGAGAGTTGTAGCTTTGTAACCAATGCCAAAATTTGAGTCAATTCATAGACATAAAGAATCTTGAATGAAGGGGAGATTGAATCCTCTTGAAACAGCATCCTAAAATTTTGCCACAAGTTCACGCTAGAAATTTTATTCCAAACTTTCCCTAAGAGAAAAGGAGAGTGACAGGACATTGGGGAAAGAGACTATTGTCAGAACTTACTGAGATTACTAGACACTAATTTTGAATTAAAACTGACACCTAGGAACAGAAGACACCTCTGTGGTTGAACAGCCAAGGACTTATGAAGACTCAGGTACACGAAAGTTGTGAGATAAATTTCCTGAAAAGATAAAATCTGTTCACAGAGACCTTTATATGGTGCTGTCTTTCCCACAGACGCAATATATGAGTCTGGAAATCAATGATAGGAAATGGAAGTGGTTTCTCTTAGGGTTACATCAAATAACAAATTTGCAAAATTTTCTTTCTGCTCTAGTGACATTGAGTTTTGCTTTGCTTCTTGAATGTTTAATTATTCCAAGGAGAGAATCCTGGTAGCAGAGAACACAGTAAGAATTCTCTTGACCTGTAAGATGAAACCAAGCCATTTCTGGCTCATTATACTAGAGGAACCAACAGATAGATAAATGGCTTTCTCTCATTAAAGAAATAGAGGGATTGATTTTGATTACTAAGGAGAAAGTGGAACAAAGAGCACTATGACTGGAAGCCAGGGCATTCTCTGGGTGCCTCTTAACTCTTTCATACTCAGTAATAAAGGTAAATGGAAAATTACAGTAACCTTCCATTCAAAGATAGGATATTTGAGTACTTGGGTCATTCTTTAACTCATATTTGGGTTATTCCATTCGGTTTGGTTTAGTCTATTCCATCAATAAGTTGATGTTTTTGGGGACTGTAGAGGGAATACAGAATGGATGGTGAAGAAGGAACCATAGATATTATTTTCAATTAAGGAAATAAAGATTATAGTAGCTTTTCATATTGCTTTTCATATGTATGTTTTACCTATATATGTGAAAAATTTTATTCTCTCTTATTAAAAAAAAAGTATATAAAATTTACTGCAGGTTATCTGACAATTTAGTGTTAGCTAACAATATCCACCCTGTATATTGTCACCCTCTTTATTTAAATTATATGCAGAGTACATCATGAGAAATGCTCAGCTGGAAGAATCACAAGCTGGAATCAGGATTGCTGGGAGAAATATCAATAACCTCAGATATGCAGATGACACCACCCTTATGGCAGAAAATGAAGAACCAAAGAGCTTCCTGATGAAAGTGAAAGAAGAGAGTGAAAAAGCTGGCTTAAAGCTCAACATTCAGGAAACTAAGATCATGGCATCCGGTCCCATCACTTCATGGCAAAGAGATGAGGAAACAGTGGAAACAGTAGCTGACTTTATTTTTCTGGGCTCCAAAATCACTGCAGATGGTGATTGCAGCCATGAAATTAAAAGATGCTTACTCCTTGGAAGGAAAGTTATGACCAACCTCGACAGCATATTAAAAAGCAGAGACATTATTTTGCCAACAAAGGTCCACCTAGTCAAGGCTATGGTTTTTCCAATGGTCATGTATGGATGTGAGAGTTGGACTATAAAGAAAGCTGAGCACCGAAGAATTGATGCCTTTGAACTGTGGTGTTGGAGAAGACTCTTGAGAGTCCCTTGGACTGCAAGGAGATCCAACCAGTCCATCCTAAATGAGACCAGTCCTGGGTGTTCACTGGAAGGACTGATGTTGAAGCTGAAACTCCAGTACTTACCTGATGTTAAGAACTGACTCATTTGAAAAGACCCTGATGCTGGTAAAGACTGAAGGTGTGAGGAGAAGGGAACGACAGAGGATGAGATGGTTAGATGGCAATATCGCTCAATGAACAGGGGTTTGGGTGAACTCCAGGAGTTGGTGATGGACAGGGAGGCCTGGCATCCTGTGGTTCATGGGGTCTCAAAGAGTCGGACATGACTGAGTGACTGAACTGAAATGAACAATATTCTGAGGGCTGTGAGTGTGACAGAATTTGTGAAACAGTCAATAAAGCCACAATAATGGGTGCAATGAAGATTGGGACTGTGCATCTTTTCATTTTGAGAAAATGGTGAGAATGTCTCTATTTGTAAGAAATGTAGCTGTATGTTTTTAGGTGAAAGTTTTGAGTTGTGTGTTTCACTAGGGAAGTTTAAAAATATATAAAATGGTACATTTGAAAGCTGGATAGCTAAATAGCCAAGAGTGTTCTGTTAGCTATTAACTCATTGCCTCTTTGTTATGTGACAACAGAATTGGACTTTGTAATTTTTTTTCCCCCCATAGCCAGTACAATGTTAAATCCTATCAGTATGAGTGCTAAAAAGATTTTCTCTTCCTGATTCCCATGGATGGGCTGTTTTGGTGTGCTCATAGTGTATGTTGTTATTTAGCAATATCTTTGTGACCAGCAGTAAGAGGTACCTCCTCATTTTCTTCAGGCACACTCTTCCACACCTGAATTGTTCTCAAAGATAAGAGCCACTTCAGCATGAAGGGATTTGGCAAGATATCAGTGGCATTGCTAAGGACATTGCTTGCCCACATTTTCCAAGTGACAGCTTCCACAAGCTCATATTAAACTCCTTCCAGCCCTGAGGATTTCTGGTAGCTTTCTGGTGAATTTAGCAACTCCTTTTAGCTGGCTTTCCATCAAATTTAGAGCAACTGCACTGGCAGCGACTAGGGAATCATAACATTATTCCATCAGTTGTGTCTCCACTTGCCAGCTACCAGTTCTGGCCAGAAACAGTGAAAAATGTCTCCACCTTCCTGTGGGCTTCAACCACCCCCCACAAAGAGGTCTGATGTAATCCCAGGCCACCTGAAACTTTTTCCTTTCACTGTATTACGTTCTTAGGTACTCTCACTCAGACCTAAAATATTCTTTAGGGTTTTCTTTTTCTCTTCCACTTAAGCAATTCCCTATCATTCTAATCCACTGTTAATAACTATATTAAATTCCCTTTGTTCAAATTAAAGGGTAGTTTCTCTCACTTTACTGGGGCCTAATTAACAAATATAGTAAATAAACATTTTGCAGAATTTACTAGCAAAGAGCTGATTGTGTAGATAACAGATGACACTACATAAATGGCAGCATGAAATGTGAGGTATGTTCACATTGTAGAAGCGCATGACATATTGTAGAAGCATCATATATAGTTCAACTGACTTGTTTCACTTTAAAAGTCCAAGGTAACTTTACCTCATGTTGCTGGAAGTATGAATTTAGGATTCTATTAAGTGCAGTGCTAAGTGACTGAAGGTAAACACTAAACGGTGCATAGGCGACATAAGGTCAGAACATATTTAGAAATAAAGGTGTAGCAGATATGTGATATAATTTCAACTGTTGCAAAGCAAAAAGGGAAAGAAAACTATATGGAATGCTTTACATGGAAAATACTAATATGTTTGTATAAAATGAAATTCTGCTTGGCATCTGATGGGGAGCCAGATTTCTAAATGAAATGTGCATATAATTTCCCTTTCTAAGCACCCCTTCCTTTTTCCTGAATGACTAATTTTGAGGGAGATAAGTTTGCCTTTGTAAATCTTTTGGTCACAAGGTTGATTTTTCACAATTGGTATAAATGACAAGCCTTAGACTCATCATTAAGTCTAGTTTTGCAGAATACCAGTCACATCTTTCAGTCACATATCTTTCTATCCACTATCAGAGAATGACTATCCACTCTCAGAACATGTTTCACATTTTATAGAGTACACACAACGGAAAAAAATGTTAAAAAAGTATACAAATCTGAGCAAAGTAAACATGTTAAAGACTTTAAAATGTTTGTGCACAAGCAACAGGCCTTTCTAACCTTTATCAATTAAATGTGAGATTTTGGTCTTACAGAAGAGGAAGCATGACCATGGGTAATGTGTTTCCTTGATCAAGTTCAGTTTAGTTCAGTCGCAGAGTCGTGTCTGACTCTCGGCGACCCCATGGGCTGCAGCATGCCAGGCCTCCCTGTCCATCACCAACTCCCAGAGTTTCTCAAATTCATGTCCATTGAGTTGGTGATGCCATTCAACCATCTCATCCTCTGTCGTCCCTTTTTCCTCCAGCCTTCAATCTTTCCTAGCATCAGGATCTTTTCAAATGAGTCAGTTCTTCACATCAGGTGGCCAAAGTATGAGAGTTTTAGCTTCAACATCAGTCCTTCCAATGAATATACAGGACTGATTTCCTTTAGGATGGACTGGTTGGATCTCCTTGCAGCCCAAGAAACTCTCAAGAGTCTTCTCCAACACCACAGTCCAAAAGCATCAATTCTTCAGCACTCAGCTTTCTTTATAGAAAGAAAGAAATATATATTGCCAACTCTCACATCCATACATGACTACCAGAAAAACCATAGCCCTGACTAGACGGACCTTTGTTTGCAAAGTAATGTCTCTGCTTTTTAATATGCTGTCTAGGTTGGTCAAAACTTGTATCCCAAGGAGTAAGCATCTTTTAATTTCATGGCCACAGTCATCATCTGCAGTGATTTTGGAGCCCCCCAAAATAAAACCTGTCACTGATTTCACTGTTTCCCCATCTATTTGCCATGAAGTGATGGGACCAGATGTTATAATCTTAATTTTCTAACTGTTGAGCTTTAAGCCAACTTTTTCACTCTCCTCTTTCACGTTCATCAAGAGGCTCTTTAGTTCTTCTTAATCAAGGAGGTATCCAAAAGAGAACATCAAGGTAAGGCTGTCTGAAGACAGCACTTTCAGAAGATAGAATAGTGAGTCATTTGTTCCTGGAGGTACATCCATGCGATGTATCAAAGCATCCTTTTACCAAGAATGAAGGCAGAAATATGCTTCTGGGGTTGATAATAGGGTGCCTTTGTTCCCAAGATGGGTAATCACTCATCCTCATGGATGGTTCTAGCCACATACATGGAAGCCCAGGCTTACAACAATTCTTTAGTTAACAACTTCTAACACTGACATCAAACCTATCTTTCTATGACCTCTTCTGGACCCTGTATTTGTGTGAATGCCTGTTAATGTGTCATGTGTATATTTTGTGGATATTTTTTGACCTATGTAGAAGGTTTTGCTGCTATGATCAGCCAGGCACTTGTTACTTATATAGAAATTATCAGATGTGGCTTAATGTAAATCTCTACTTTAATAGAAACATTATTTGAGAATGTTAAATAAGCTGCATTTAGCTTTCAGCGTACTGTTACTTGCTTTTCACCTTTTACCAACTCCAATATTTGATTCCTATTTTTCAAAGCTATTATCTATTTGATTTTTGTTTTTATCTTATTATTTTCTGTTACTTTTGTTACATATAATGAAAGGAAGTGGCTGCAATATGTTCTCAGTCAATCCTCTTAAATTAGAGGGTGTAGAAGATGCTTTCATATGATTGTATTCATCCATTACTAATGAACTTAAAATATGTATATCAATATTTTTAAAGTAATTTTTATCATATATATATATAAGTATTTTAAAAGTAATTTTAGAAATTTTCAGCCTTGATTCTCTAAGGAAATTTCACATTCTGTTGTAATTCCTGAGTTTCAAATTCAATGATTTTAATTCATATGCATGCATTTTTAAAACTCAGCAAATCATTGCCCTAAAAAAGTTTACTTCTCTAAAAAATAAGTAATAATTTTCTTTGATACCTTTCTGCCTTTAACTTTCATAATTTAGCACCCTTTATAAATAGCATTTAAATTTTTGTTATACTTTGAATGCCAAATGCCTGCAATTTAGCTTTATTTTATATACTATTTCAATAAATACTGTATTTTAAAAGGAAATTTGTGATCCCTTAAGCAATTTGCTTTTGTGCCTTTTTATCACTTTATGATTGTATTTACTGTTCTCACTTTGGGAGCTAAGGATTAAAATTATTCATTTCGAAATCATTTTCTATAACATCATTCTCAAATAAATTGTTCATAAATATTATAGTTAGTTATTTTTAACATCTTCTTTTTATTCTGTGAACTTTGAAATAGAGGAAAAGATAGCAAATATCTATAATAATGTAAATAGAAATATGTTTATAAAACTGAAATGTTTAGGCAGCTTTATTCAATTAATGGTATCCTCATTAAATGTCAATTGGAATATTGAATATTACATGGGGGAATTATGGCAGAGACTCAACAATAAGGAAAGCAAAAAAGAATGTAAATGCTATTGTTGATAATTTAAAGCAAATATATCATTATCTTGTCAATTTTTCAAAATAAAACTAGCAATATCATTATTTTGAAAATTATCTTAATGACCACCTTGCTTTAGTGTTTTTCTGTTTAGATTTCCTTCAGAATACATATATTTATCCATTCCGTAAAGTAATGTTCACTGCTTTCCTGGTGTACCCAAGGCATGAAACTAGATGTGCTGATGTATAAAACTGATGACTTAAGATATAGTTAGTGGCCTTAAACAAGCACAATACATAGGGATTATATCACCTATGTATCACTGACTCGATGGAATGAGTTTGAGCGAGCTATGGGAATTGGTGATGGACTGAGAAACCCTGGCATGCTGCAGTCCATGGGGGTGCAAAGAGTCAGACACAACTAAGCAACTGAACTGATCTGAACTGTGCATAGGTATAGTGGAAATAGGTAAGAGGTATTAAGAGCAAGCTCATGAAACAGTGCACAAAGCTAAAGGTCCAGAATTAGGTGTTTATTATTATTATTTTTAATCTTTTTTTTTTTTTTTAATTTACAATATTGTATTGGTTTTGCCACACGTCAACATGAATCCGCCACGGGTGTACACGTGTTCCCAATCCCGAATCCCACTTAGTTACACAAAATAGATAGTGCCGTGGATGGTTGTAATAAAAACAATTTGCACAATGTAAGGCAGTGGAATGTAAGAATTTGAGGTATGAAGAGGGAACAGTGAGGAGCGTGGTATCTACACAATTCTCTAACATCTTCTAAAGTGTGACTCCGATCGTACCCTACTTATAATTAAAACTACAAAACAGGCTCATAAGAAAATAAACATTTTCATTAGCAAAAGCTTGCCTGATTTCAAACAGTTTAGAGTGAGGAAGATATTAACATATTGGAACAAAATAGAAGTGCTTATTCCACAGCATCATATAGGTAATACTGAATTGCACACAATGACATAATTAAAGATTAATTTTAATGTTTTATAAAATTTACCTCATTAAAAAATTAAACAGTTGTGAAATACACTAATCATGACCTCTTGAGTTGGTCCAAGATCTCAAATATCTAGAGTTGAAAATTTCCTCATTTCCTTTATTCTTTTCAAGGCTATGTGACTGACATCCTGGAGAGTGAAGTCAAGTGGGCCTCAGGAAGAATTACTAGGCAGTCCTATTTCCAGTTTTTTAAGGAATCTCCACACTGTTCTCCATAGTGGCTGATAGAAAGAGACACGTGTACCCCAATGTACATTGCAGCACTATTTATAATAGCCAGGACATGGAAGCAACCTAGATGTCCATCAGCAGATGGATAGATAAGAAAGCTGTGGTATATATACTCAATGGAGTATTATACTCGGCCATTACAAAGAATACATTTGAATCAGTTCTAATGAAGTGGATGAAACTGGAGCCTTTTATACAGAGTGAAATAAGCCAGAAAGAAACACCAATACAGTATACTAACACATATATATGGAATTTAGAATGATCATAGTGATAACCCTGTATGCAAGACAGCAAAAGAGATGCAGATGTATTGAACAGTCTTTTGGACTCTGTGGGAGAGGGCTAGGGTGGGATGATTTGGGAAAATGGCATTGAGACATGTATAATATCATATATGAAATAAATCACCAGTCCAGGTTCATTGCATAATACTGGATTCTTGGGGCTGGTGCACTGAGATGACCCAGAGGGATGGTACAGGGAGGGAAGCGGGAGGGGGCTTCAGGATGGGGAACACGTGTATACCTGTGGCAGATTCATATTGATGTATGGCAAAACCAATACAATATTGTAAAGTAATTAACCTCCAATTAAAATAAATAAATTTATATTAAAAAATAAAACCAGCTTGATCATCTTAAAAAAAAAAAAAAAGGGAAGCATTACTAAGAACAAAGGTAGTGGAGATGGTAGAATTCCTACTGAGCTATTTAAAATCCTAAACAATGGGCTGTTGAAGTGCTGCACTCAATATGCCAACAAATTTTGAAAAACTCAGCAGTGGCCACAGGACAGGAAAAGGTCAGTTTTCACTCCAATCCCAAAAAAAGGGCAGTGTTAAGGAATGTTCAAACTCCCCCCAAAAATGTGCTTGTGTTACATGCTAGCAAGGTAATGCTCAAAATCCTTCAACTTAGGCTTCAATAGTACATGAACCAATAACTACCAGATGTACAAGCTGGATTTAGAAAAGGCAGAGGAACCAAAGATCAAATTGTCAACATCTGCTGGATCGTATAAAATGCAAGAGAATTCTAGAAAAAATTCTGCTTCATTGGCTACCCTAAAGTATTTGACTGTGTATATCACAAGAAACTGTGGAAAAATTTTAAGGGGATGGGAATACCAGATTACCTGACCTGCCTCCTGAGAAACCTGCATGCAGGTCAAGAAACAACAGTTAGAATCAGACTGGTTCCAAATTGGGAAAGGAGTACATTAAGGTTGTATATTGTAAGCCTGCTTATTCAACTTATATGCAGAGTACATCATACAAAATACTTGGCTGGATGAATCTGAAGCTGGAATGAAGATTTTGGGGAGAAATATCAAAAACCTCAGATATGCAGGTGATAAATATCCTAATGGCAGACAGCAAATAGGAATTAAAGAGCGCCTTGATGAAGTAAAAGACAGTGAAAAAGCTGGCTTAAAGTTCAACATTCAAAAAAAAATTAAGTTCATGGCATCTTTCCCCATCATTTCATGGAAAAGAGATGGGGAAAAACAGTGACAGACTATTATCTTAGACTCCAAAATTACTGTGTTCAATGACTGCAGCCATGAAATTAAAAGACACTTGTTCCTTGGAAGAAAAGTTATGGGTATGACAAACTTAGACAACATATTAAAGAGCAGAGACATCACTTTGCTGACAAAGGTCCATATAGTCATGATACGGTTTTTCCAGTAATCATGTATGCATGTGAGAATTTGACCATAGAGAAGGCTGAGCACCAAAGAATTGATGCTTTTGAACTGTGGTGTTGGAGAAGACTCTAGTGAGTCCCTTGGACTGCAAGGAGATCAAACTAGTCAATCCTAAATAGAATCAGTCCTGAATATTCACTGAATGGGTTGATGCTAAAGCTGAGGCTCCAAGACTTTGGCCACTTGATGCAAACAGTCAACTCATAGGGTTAGAAAGATGAGATGGTTGGATGCCATCATCTGCTTAATGGATATGAGTTTGAGAAACCTCCGGGATGTGGTGAGGACAGGGAAGTCTACCATGCTGCAGCCCAGTAGAGTTGAAAAGAGTTTAACATGACTTAGAAATTCAACAACCACAACGTGACTGAAATTGTCCAAAAGTGATTCTCCTTTACTAGTGGACTTAACCATAAATGTCTAAAGAAATCTTTGAACATAAATTCCTGATACTCTAGGTGCCCATAAGATTTCTGAACTCATAATTGAGACTAGAATAATATGAATGAGGGCAATTATTCTATGACCTCCATCCATAGTTCATCAGGGACTCTGTCTATCAGATCTAGGCCCTTAAATCTATTTCTCACTTCCACTGTATAGTCATAAAGGATTTGATTTAGGTCACACCTGAATGGTCTAGTGGTTTTCCCTACTTTCTTCAATTTCAGTCTGAATTTGGCAATAAGGAGTTCATGATCCCAGCCAAAGTCAGCTCCCGGTCTTGTTTTTGTTGAATGTATAGAGTTTCTCCATCTTTGGCTATAAAGAACATAATCAATCTGATTTCAGTGTCGACCGTCTGGTCATGTCCATGGGTAGAGTCTTTTTTTGTGTTGTTGGAAGAGGGTGTTTGCTATGACTAGTGTGTTCCCTTGGCAGAACTTGATTAGCCATTGTCCTGCTTCATTCTGTATTCTAAGGCCAAATTAGCTTGTTACTTCAGGTGTTTCTTGACTTCCTACTTTTGCATTTCATTCCCCTATAATGAAAAAGACAACTTTTGGGGGTGTTAGTTCTAGAAGGTCTTGTTGGTCTTCATAGAACTGTCCAACTTCAGCTTTTTCAGCTTTACTGGTCAAGGTATAGACTTGGAATACCATGATATTGAATGCTTTGCCTTGGAAAAGAACAGAGATCATTCTGTCGTTTATGAGACTGCATCCAAGTACTGCATTTTGGACTCTTTTGTTGACTATGATGGCTACTCCATTTCTCCTAAGGCATTCCTGTAGATATAATGGTCACCTGAGTTAAATTCACCCATTCCAGTCCATCTTAGTTCACTGATTCCTAGAATGTTGATGTTAACTGTTGTCATCTCCTGTTTGATAACTTCCAATTTGCCTTGATTCATGAACCTAACATTCCAGGTTCCTATGCAACATTGCTCTTTACAACATCGAACCCCACTTCCATCACCAGTCCCATTCACAACTGGATGTTGTTTTTTGCTTTGGCTCCAGCCCTTCCTACTTTCTGGAGTTATTTCTCCACTGATCTCCAGTAGTATATTGGGCACCTACAGACCTGGTGAGTTCATCTTTCAGTGTCTTATCTTCTTGCCTTTTCATACTGTTCATGGGGTTCTCAAGTAAAGAATACTGAAGTGGTTTGCCATTCCCTTTTCCAGTGGACTACATTCTGTCAAACCTCTCCACCATGACCTAGATCTGATAGACAGAGTGCATGATGAACTATGAATGGAGGTTCGTGACATTGTACAGGAAACAGGAATCAAGACCATCCCCGAGAAAAAGAAATGCAAAAAAACAAAATGGCTGTCTGAAGAGACCTTACAAATAGCTGTGAAAATAAGGGAAGGAGAAAAGGAAAGATATACTCATTTGAATGCAGAGTTCCAAAGAATAGCAAGGAGAGATAAGAAAGCTGTCCTCCGTGATCAATGCAAAGAAATAGAGGGAAACAATAGAATGGGAAAGACTAGAGATCTCTTCAAGAAAATTAGAAATATCAAGGAAATATTTCAAGCAAATATGGGCACAAGGACATAAATGGTAGGGACCTAACAGAAGCAGAAGATATAAAGAAGAGGTGGCAAGAATACACAGAAGAAGTGTACAAAAAAGATCTTCATGACCCAGATAATCACAATGGTGTGATCACTCACCTAGAGCCAGACATCCTGGAATGTGAAGTCAATTGGGCCTTAGGAAGCATCACTACAAACAAAACGAGTGGAGGAGATGAAATTCCAGTTGAGCTATTTCAAAACCTGAAAGATGATGCTGTGAAAGTGTTGCACTCAATATGCCAGAAAATTTGGAAATCTCAGTAGTGGTCACAGGACTAGAAAAAGTAAGTTTTCATTCCAATCCCAAAGAAACACAATGTCAGAGAATGCTCAAACTACTGCATGATTGCACTCATCTCACAAGCTACTAAAGTAATGTTTAAAATTCTCCAAGCCAGGCTTTAAGCAATACATGAATCATGAACTTGCAGATGTTCAAGATGGTTTTAGAAAAGGCAGAGGAACCAGAGATCAAATTGCCAACATCTGCTGGATCATCAAAAGAGCAAGAGAATTCCAGACAAACATATATTTCTGCTTTATTGACTATGCCAAAGCCTTTGACTGTGTGGATTACAATAAACTGTAGAAAATTCTGAAAGAGATGGGAATACCAGACCACCTGACCTGCCTCTTGAGAAACTAGTGTACAGATAAGAATGCAACAGTTAGAACTGGACATTGAACAACAAACTGATTCCAAATAGGAAAAGGAGTACTTCAAGGCTGTATATTGTCACCCTGCTTATTTAACTTATATGCGGAGTACATCATGAGAAACCCTGGGCTTGAGGAAGCACAAGCAGGAATCAAGATTGCCAGGAGAAATATCAATAACCTCAGATATGCAGATGACACCGACCTATGGCAGAAAGTGAAGAGGAATTAAAGTGTCTCTCCATGAAAGTAAAAGAAGAGAGTGAAAAAGTTGGCTTAAAGCTCAACATTCAGAAAACTAAGATCGTGGCATCTGGCCTCATCACTTCATGGGAAATAGATGGGAAACAGTGGAAACAGTGTCAGACTTTATTTTGGGGGCTCAAAATCACTGCAGATGGTGATTGCAGCCATGAAATTAAAAGACGCTCACTCCTTGGAAGGAAAATTATTATTAACATAGATGGCATATTAAAAAGCACAGACATTACTTTGCCAACAAAGGTCTGTCTAGTCAAGGTTATGGTTTTCCAGTGGTCATGTATGGATGTGAGAGTTAGACTATAAAGAAAGTTGAGCACCAAAGAACTGATGCTTTTACACTGTGGGGTTGGAGAAGACTCTTGTGAGTCACTTGCACTGCAAGGAGATCCAATCAGTTCATCTTAAAGGAGACCAGTCCTAGGTGTTCACTGGAAGAACTGATGTTGAAGCTGAAACTCCGATTAATTTGACCACCTGCTGCGAAGAACTGACTCATTGGAAAAGACCCTGATGCTGGGAAAGATTGAGGGCAGGAGGAGAATGGGACGACAGAGGATGAGATGGTTGGATGGCCTCACTGACTCAATGGACATGGGTTTGGATGAACTCCAGGTGTTGGATTTGGACAGGGAAGCCTGGCATACTGCAGTTCATGGGGTCACAAAGAGTTGGACACAACTGAGCGACTGAACTAAACTGAGTCTATGACCTAGAAGGGAAGAATATACATATGATAAAAGACAGTCTCTTCAATAAATGGATGGTGTGAAAACTGAGCAACTACATACAAAATAATGAAACTAGACTACTTTCTGGTGTTATATATATAAATGAAAATTTAAAAAATGAATTAAAAACCTAAAAGTAAGACTTGAAACCATAAAACTCCTAGAAGAAAACAAGTAGTATGCTCTTTGACATATATCTTAGCAATTTTTTTTTTTCTTGGATCTGCATCTTCAGGAAAAGGCCACAAAAGGGGAAAAAAAGGCAAGGGGGACTACATCATACTAAAAAGCTTTTGCACAGGAAAGTAAATCTCATCAATTACAAAGCAGCCTACTGTTTGAGAAAATCCCTGGATATAATATGTCTGATTAGGAGTTAATATTCAAAATATATAAAGAACACATACAAGTCAATTTCAAAAAAACAAACTATAGAATTTAAAAATGGGCAGAGATAATTTTCCAAGGGAGACATACAGACGGCCAACAGAAACATGAAGGATACTCAACATAGCTAATTAGCTAGAAGATACAAGTAAAAAAAACACAATGAATTACCACCTCACACATGTCAGAGTGGCTATTATCAAAAAGACTAGAAACAAAAGGGGTTAGTGGGAAGGTCAAGAAAAAAGAATCCTTGTGCACTTTTGGGACTGCTGCATCCACTATGAAAAAAAAAAAAAAAAACAGGAGGTTCCTTTAAAAATGAAACTAACATACTATCCATGCTATTAGTTTTTTGAATGTTGAGTTTTAAGCCAGCTTTTTCACTCTCCTCTTTCACTTTCATCAAATGGCTCATTAGTTCCTCTTCACTTTCTGTCATAAGGGTTGTGTCATCTGGTGTGTCTGAGATTTTTGATATTTCTCCCAGCAATCATGATTTCAGGTTGTGCTTTATCCAGCCTGGCATTTAGGATGATGTACTCCCCATATAAGCTAAATAAACAGGGTGACAATCTACAGACTACGTAGTCCCTTCTCAATTTGGAACCCATCTGTTGTTCCATGTCCAGTTTTAACTGTTGCTTATTGATCTGCATACAGTTTTCTCAGGGGGCAAATAAGGTGGCCCGGTATTTCCATCTCTTTAAGAATTTTCCATAGTTTGCTGTGATCTACACAGTCAAAAGTTTTGGAGTAGCCAATAAGGCAAAAGTAGATATTTTTTTTCTGGAATTCTCTTGTTTTTTTGTTTGTTTGTTTGTTTGTTTGTTTGTTTTTTCTCTATGATCCAAAGAATGTTGGCAATTTGAGCTCTGGTTTCTCTGCCATTTCTAATTCCAGCTTGAATATTTGAAAATTCACAGTTCACATATTGTTGAAGCCTGGCTTGGAGAATTTTGAGCATTACTTTGCTCAAAGCAAAGCATTACTTTGTGTGTGAGATGAGTCCAATTGTGCGGTAGTTTGAACATTTTTTTGCATTGCCTTTTTTGGGGCCTGGAAAGAAAACTGAACTTTTCCAGCCCTGTGGCCACTGTTGAGTCTCCCAAATTTTCTGGCATATTGAGTGCAGCATTTTATTTTATTTTTTAAATTTATTTATTTTATTTCGAGGCTAATTACTTTACAATACTGTATTGGTTTTCCCATATATTGACATGAATCCACCATGGGTTTACATGTGTTCCCCATCCTGAACCCCACTCCCACCTCCCTCCCCATCCCATCCCTCTGGGTCATCCCAGTACACCAGCCCTGAGCACCCTGTATCACGCATCGAACCTTGACTGGTGATTCATTACACATATGATAACATACATGTTTCAATGCCATTCTCCCAAATCATCCCACCCTCTCCCTCTCCCACAGAGTGCAAAAGACAGTTCTATTCATCTGTGTCTCTTTTGCTGTCTCACATAAAGGGTTATCATTACCATCTTTCTAAATTCCATATATATGCATTAGTATACTGTATTGGTGTTTTTCTTTCTGGCTTACTTCACTCTGTATAATAGGCTCCAGTTTCATCCACCTCAATAGAACTGAGTCAAAAGTATTCTTTTTAATGGCTGAGTAATATTCCATTGTGTATATGTACCACCACTTTCTCATCCATTAGTCTGTTGATGGGCATCTAGGTTGCTTCCATGTCCTGACTATTATCAACAGTGCTGCAATGAACATTGGAGTACACGTGTCTCTTTCAATTCTGGTTTCTTCAGCGTGTATGCCTAGCACTGGGATTGCTGGGTTATAAGGCAGTTCTATTTCCAGTTTTTAAGAAATCTCCACACTGTTCTCCATAGTGGCTGTACTAGTTTGCATTCCCACCAAAAGTGTAAGATGGTTCCTTTTTCCCCACACCTCTCCAGCATTTATTGCTTGTAGACTTTTGGATAGCAGCCATTCTGACTGGTGTGAAATGGTACCTCATTGTGGTTTTCATTTTCATTTCTCTGATAATGAGTGATGTTGAGCATATTTTCATGTGTTTGTTAGCCATCTGTATGCCTTCTTTGGAGAAATGTTTGTTTAGTTCTTTGGCTTATTTTTTGATTGGGTCATTTATTTTTCTTCAATTGAGCTGCAGGTGTTACTTGTATATTTTTGAGGTTAATTATTTGTTAGTTGGTTCATTTGCTATTATTTTCTTCCATTTGAAGGCTGTCTTTTCACCTTGCTTATAGTTTCCTTTGTTGTACAGAAGCTTTTAATTTTAATTTGGTCCCATTTGTTTATTTTTTGCTTTTATTTCCAATATTCTGGGAGGTGGGTCATACAGGATCCTGCTGTGATTTATGCTGGAAAGTATTTTGCTTATATTTTCTTCAAGGAGTTTCATAGTTTCTGGTCTAATGTTTGGATCTTTAATCCATTTTGAGTTTATTTTTTGTATATGGTTTTTCCAGCACCACTTGTTAAAGAGATTGTCTTTCCTCCGTTGTATATTCTTGCCTCCTTTATGAAAGATACGGTGTCCATAGTATGTGGATTTATCTCTGGGCTTTCTGTTTTGTTCCATTGATCTATATTTCTCTCTTTGTGCCAGTACCATACTGTCTTGATGATTGTGGCTTTGTAGTAGAGACTGAAGTCAGGCAGGTTGATTTCTCCAGTTCCATTCTTTCTCAAGATTGCTTTGGCTATTCAAGGTTTTTTGTATTTCCATACAAATTGTGAAATTATTTGTTCTAGTTCTCTGAAAAATACCGTTGGTAGCTTGATAGGGATTGCATTGAATCTATAGATTGCTTTCGGTAGTTTACTCATTTTCACTATATTGATTCTTCCAATTCATAAACAATGGATGTGAATCTGAGTGAACTCTAGGAGTTGATGATGGACAGGGAGGCCTGGCATGCTGCGATTCATGGGGTCACAAAGAGTCAGACACGACTGAGCGACTGAACTGAACTGAACTGAATTCATAAACACGATATATTTCTCCATCTATTTGTGTCCTCCTTGATTTCTTTCACCAGTGTTTTATAGTTTTCTTTATATAGGTATTTAGTTTCTTTAGGTAGATATATTCTTAAGTATTTTATTCTTTTCATTGCAATGGTGAATGGATTTTTTCCTTAATTTCTCTTTCTGTTCTCTCATTGTTAGTATATAGGAATGCAAGAGATTTCTGTGTTGATTTTATATCCTGCAACTTTACTATACTCATTGATTAGCTCTAGTAATTTTCTGGTAGAGTCTTTAGGGTTTTCTATGTAGAAGATCATGCTCTAATTCTGTTGCAAACAGTGAGTGTTTTATATTGCTTTTCTTTTCACCCTGTCAGGTACTTGCATCTATTGCTCATAGAAGAACTTTCCAAAACTTCTGATGTATGATGGTCTTTAATTCCAGAGTTTCACTTTTCATTTTGTTCAAGGTTTCATTTTGACTGAATTTTCAGTATGTTGTGTTTGTCTTGTCTTTTATATAGTTTGGGTATGTTCAGGAGGGTTTTGCTGGATTGCATTTTTGCGCTTTGATGCTGGATATATGGTCATCTGCTGATATGTTGTTTATATTATTGAACCATTGAATGTTGTCATTAATTTTGTTTGAATGGTTTGCATTTGTGGGGCCTTGCATCATGACAATGATTTTGTCCAATGGTCATGTACTCTCCTTTGCAAGTTGCTAAGCAGTCAATGTCAGGATCTAGAATGTTAGAAAGAGTTTTTGCATCTATGTTCATCAGCAGCATTTTAAAGTCATCATCTTTTAGAATTTGAAAGAGTTCAACTGGAATTCCATTACCTCCACTAGCTTCGTTCCTAAGGCCCACTTGAATTCACATTCCAGGAAGTCTGGTTCTAGGTGAGTGATTCAAAAAACTAACATCATGGCATCCAGTTGCATCACTTCATGGCAAATAGATGAGGAAACAATGGAAACAGTGAGAGATGTTATTTTCTTGGGCTCCAAAATCACTGCAGATGGTGACTGAAGCCATGAAATTAAAAGATGCTTGCTCCTTGGAAGAAAATCTATGACTAACATAGATAGCATATTAAAAAGCAGAGACATTACTTTGTGGACAAAGGTCCATCTAGTCAAAGCTATTGTTTTGTCAGTAGTCAAATATGAATGTGAGAGTTGGACTATAAAGAAACTGAGTGCCAAAGAATTGATGCTTTTGAAATGTAGTGTTGGATAAGACTCTTAAGAGTCCCTTGGACAGAAAAGAGATCCAACCAGTCCATCCTAAAGGAATCAGTCATGAATATTCATTGGAAGGACTGATGCTGAAGCTGAAAGTCCAAAAAGATGGCCACCTTATGTGGAGAACTGACTCACTGGAAAAGACTCTGATGCAGGGAAAGATTGAAGGCAGGAGGAGAAGGGGATGACAGAGGATGATGTCGTTGGATGACATCACCAACACGATGTACATGAGTTTGAGAAAGCTCTGGAAGTTTGTGACAGACAGAGAAGCCTGTTGTGATGCAGTCCATGGGGTTGCAAATAGTCGGACATGACTTAGGGACTGAACTGAACTGAACTATACTATCCAGTAGTTCCACTTCTGGCTATTTACCTCAAGGCTTTTTTTTTTTTTTTTTTTTTTTTTAATGAATGCAGAGAGGTATAAGTTCCCAATGTTCATTTCTAGTATTATTTACAATAGCTGAGATAGAAAGTGAAAGTCACTTAGTTGTGTATGACTCTGTGCAAGCCTATGGACTATAAAGTTCATGGAATTATCCAGGCCAGAATACTGGAGTGGGTAGCCTTTCCCTTCCCCAGAAAATCTCCCCATCCCACAGGATCGAACCCAGGTCTCCTGCATTGCAGGCAGATTCTTTACCAACTGAGCTATCAGGAAATGGAAGTCACCTAAGTTTCCATAGGTAGATGAATGGATAAAGAAGCATGATATATATTTACAATGGGGTATTACTCATCCTTAAAAAGAATGAAATCATGCCATTTTCATCAATATGAATGGATGTAGTAGGTATTATGCTAAAGTAAAATAAGTCAGACAGAGAATGACCAATACCATATAATTTCACTTATATATGGCATCTGGAAAACAAAACAAAACAAAAAAATTGAACGGAAACAGAATCATAGTTCCAGAGAACATACTAGTGGTTCCCAGAGAAGAAGGGGGTAGGGGAATAGGTAGAATATTTGAAGAGGATTCAGAGGTACAAAGTTCCAGTTATAATGTAAATATTTCATGAGGACAAGATGCACAACATAGGAAATATAGTTAGTAATATTGTAACAACCTTATATGGTGAGAGATGGTAACTATACTTATAGTGGTAATCATCTTGTAATAAAGAAAAATAATGAACCACTAATTGTACATCTGAATGTAGTATAATATTGTAAGTAATTTATACTTTTAAATGAAAATCATATAAAAATTAAATATATATATGTGTGTATATATATGTACACACATATATATGCTAGCTTGTTATTTCTCTTTTTTTTGTTTTGGTATTTATTCATCCAGATGAAGCCACAAGAGAAATTAATATTTTTCAGAGGAAATCAAAGGGAAATGAGGAGTCAATGTCCAGATTAGTCACACAGATTGTTCATTTCAGTTTCTAGAATAGCACTGCCCAAAATAAACATAATGTAAGCCACTCAGATAATTTTAAATTTCTGGCAGGCATATTTCTTTAAGATAACTTCACAAAATATATAAAAAATTATTTCAATGTGAAACCAATATTAAATATATTTATATTAAGTGTTTTCATTAATCATTCTTCAAATTATATGATTTCCACTTACAGTACATCGGAATGCAAACAATTGACATTTCAGTTACTCAATAGTCACTGTGACTTGTTGCTATTCAGTCACTAAGTTGTGTCTGAAACTCGTGCGACTGCATGGACTGTAGC
Source organism: Ovis aries (assembly GCF_016772045.2). Lineage (NCBI taxonomy): Eukaryota > Metazoa > Chordata > Mammalia > Artiodactyla > Bovidae > Ovis > Ovis aries. The sequence goes on from NC_056069.1 coordinate 48,154,672, forward strand.
CCATCAGGCTCATCTCTCTGTGGAATTCTCCAGGCAAGAACACTGGAGTAGGTTGCCATTATTTCTCCAGGAGATCTTCCCAACCCAGGGATTGAACCAGAATCTCCTGCACTGGTAGGCAGTTCTTTACTACTGAGCCACCTGGGAAGCCCTGCCACTGTGACCAGTGATTATTTTATTTGATAGTATAACCCTCCAAAACAAGGGAAGAACTGATGGTCACATATTGTTGAAAATCATTATTTTTTAAAAAATACATATTTAAGCTTTCTAAAAGCCAGGCCTTTATCTTCAAGAAAATTAGAGATACCACAGGAAATTTTCATGCAAAGATAGGCTCGATAAAGGACAGAAATGGCAGGGACCTAAGAGAAGCAGAAGATATTAAGAGGTGGTGAGAATACACAGAACTGTACAAAAAAGATCTTCACAACCAAGATAATCACAATGCTGGGATTACTCACCTAGAGCCAGACATCCTAGAATGTGAAGTGTAGTGGACCTTAGAAAGCATCACTATGAAGAAAAATAGTGGAGGTGATGGAATTCCAGTTGAGCTATTTCAAATCCTGGAAGATGATGCTGTGAAAGTGTTGCACTCAATATGCCAGCAAATTTGGAAAGCTCAGCAGTGGCCACAGGATTGGAAAAAGTCAGCTTTCATTTCAATCCCAAAGAATGTTCAAATTACCGCACAACTGCACTCATTTCACACACTAGTAAAGCATTGCTCAAAATTCTACAATCCAGGCTTTAGCAACACATGAACCATGAACTTCCTGATGTTCAAGCTGGTATTAGAAAAGGCAGAGGAACCAGAGATCAAATTGGCAACATCTGCTGGATCATCAAGAAAACAAGAGTTCCAGACAAACATCTATTTCTGCTTTATTGACTATGCCAAAGCCTTTGACCATGTGGATCACAATAAACTGTGGAAAATTCTGAAAGAGATGGGAATACCAGACTACCTGACCTGCCTCTTGATAAACTTATACGCAGGTCAGGAAGCAAGAATTAGAACTGGACATGGAACAACAGACTGGTTCCAAATAAGAAAAAGAGTATGTCAAGGCTGTATATTGTCACCTTGCTTATTTAAATTATATGCAGAGTACATTATGAGAAATGCTTGGCTGGAAGAAGCACAAGCTGGAATCAAAATTGTCGGGAGAAATATCAATAACCTCAGATATGCAGATGACACCACCCTTATGGGAGAGAATGAAGAGGAACTAAAAAGCCTCTTGATGAAAGTGAAAGAGGAGAGTGAAAAAGTTGGCTTAAAGCTCAACACCCAGAAAACGAAGATCATGGCATCCCGTCCCATCACTCTATGGGAAATACGTGGGGGAAATAGTGGAAACAGTGTCAGACTTTATTTTTCTGGGCTCCAAATCACTGAAGATGGTGATTGCAGCCATGAAATTAAAAGATGCTTACTCCTTGCAAAGAAAGGTATGACCAACCTAGATGGCATAAGACACATTACTTTGCCAAGAAAGGTCCATCTAGTCAAGGCTATGGTTTTTCCAGTGGTCATGTATGTATGTGAAAGTTGGAGTGTGAAGAAAGTTGAGCGCTGAAGAATTGATGCTTTTGAACTGTAGTGTTGGAGAAGACTCTTGAGAGTCCCTTGGACTGCAAGGAGATTCACTCAGTCCACTCTAAAGGAGATCAGTCCTGAGTATGCTTTGGAAGGACTGATACTAAAGCTGAAACTCCAGTACTTTGGCCACCTCATGCAAAGGGTTGACTCATTAGAAAAGACTCTGATGCTAGGAGGGATTGGGGGCAGGTGGAGAAGGGGATGACAGAGAATGAGATAGCCGTATTGGCATCACCAACTCAAAGGACATGAGTTTTGGTAAACTCAGGGAATTGGTGATGGACAGGGAGGCCTGGTGTGACTCAATTCATGGGGTCGCAAAGAGTCAGACATGACTGAGTGACTGAAGGGAACTGAAAATCCAGACCTATTTTAATGTTCAGCATTATCATATACCATTTGTAGAAAGACCTCAATATATAATTAATAATTAGCCTTTATTTTCTCAAGAAAATTCTACCTTTTTTACTTCTGACTTGAGAGTGCAGGAAATTATATGAGTCAGAAGGGAAGCACACATTAACAGACTGGTTGCGTTTTGGCTACATAACCTGAAGACTTAAATTCTGAGGCAGATGAGTGTTAAGGTAACTGAAAGTCTAAAAATAGTTTAGTGTCAGTCAAGGTGAACTTCAGTTTAGTTCAGTTTAGTGTCAGTCAGGGTGAACTTATGACAAAAGCATAGATGCCACAAAGTAAAAGAGCTGTACTACATGGGTAGATAGAGAAAAATGAATGTCAGTAGATTAAATCTTAATAAGTTTTTCTAGTATTTCTTTAATATAAAAATAACATATTTCTATGAGTAATGAAGATGGCCACTCACTAAATTGAAGGCCAATGTCCTACTGAGAGCTATCCGGAGAGGGACAATGGGAACAGATAACCAAGGTTAATGAATGGCCAGTCTTAATCCAAAGACAAGATGAACCTGTGTACTCAGGAAGTCTGGGGGTGAAGTATGCCAACAAGGGAGGACCGAACAACTTTCCTGAATCCAAGAACAGCAACAACTTAACTTTTTTTTCTCTTTTGAAAACAAAAATGAAAATACTCGGTGGCCCGACCAGATTGTCCTGCAGTGCAGATACAGATCTACACAGACTACAGTGCATAGACCAAAATTCAAATGACAGCATTTCTTCCCAGTTACAGACAAAATTACACAAGCCTTTCATCGAATCAGTTCAGTTCAGTCACTCAGTCACGTCCGACTCTTTGCAACCACATGAATCGCAGCACACCAGGCCTCTCTGTCTATCACCAACCCCCAGGGTTCACCCAAAACCAGGTCCATCAAGTCAGTGATGTCTTCCAGCCATCTCATCCTCTGTTGTTCCTTTCTCCTCCTGCCTTCAAACCCTCCCAGCATCAGGGTCTTTTCCAATAAGCCAATTCTTCTCATGAGGTGGTCAAAGTATTTCATCCTCAGTCAGTCCTTCAAATGAACATCCAGGACTGGTCTCCTTTAGAACGGATTGGTTGGATCTCCATGCAGTCCAAGGGACTTGCAAGAGTCTTCTCCAGCAACACAGTTCAAAAGCATCAATTCTTCAGTGCTCAGCTTTCTTCACAGTGCAACTTTCACATCCATACATGACCACTAGAGAAACCATCGCCTTGACTAGATGGACCTTTGTTGGCAAAGTAATATCTCCGCTTTTGAATATGCTATCTAGGTTGGTCATAACTTTTATTCCAATGAGTAAGTGTCTTTTAATTTCATGGCTTCAATCACCATCTGCAGTGATTTTAGAGCCCCCCAAAATAAAGTGTGACTATGTTTCCAGTGTTTCCCCATCTATTTCCCATGAAGTGAAGGGACCAGATGCCATGATCTTGGTTTTCTGAATGCTGAGCATTAAGCTAACTTTTTCACTCTCCTCTTTCACTTTCATCAAGAGGATTTTTAGTTCTTTTTCACTTTCTGCCGTAAGGGTGGTGTCACCTGCATATCTGAGGTTATTGATATTTCTCCTGGCAATCTTGATTACAACTTGTGCTTCTTCCAGCCCAGCATTTCTCATGATGTGCTCTGCATATAAGTTAAATAAGCAGGGTGACAATATACAGCCTTGATATACCCCTTTTCCTATTTGGATCCTGTCTGTTGTTACATGTCCAGTTCTAACTATTGCTTCCTGACCCACATATAGGTTTCTCAAGAGACAGGTCAAGTGGTCTGCTATTCCCATCTCTTTCAGAATTTTCTACAGTTTAATGTGATCCACACAGTCAAAGGTTTTGGTGTAAGGCTCGGAGAACTGCGCTCTGAAAGGGACACTCAGGGACAGCCTCTAGTGGACTGACAAAGTTTATTATCAGCCGCACAGTTTTCTGGTCTCAGGGAGTAGAGCATAAAGCAGACTTGCATGTAGCCTTTCTCGATAAACATCAAAGCATTCAAGCATAAAATACAGTTCCCATCGCCCAAGACATAACATAGCCTTGGTGAAACTCTAAAAGGAGTCTTATCATGAAACAACAGTCCTTTCTCCAAGAAACAGATGGTCAAAAGGAAGCCTTTGAACACCTCAAGGCCAGGCGTATGACACTTCCTCATCCGTTCCCAGCCTCAGGATCTCGATGAATGCTTGTAACCCTTTGTTGTGCTCGTTCCAGCTCCCAACTTTCGTCATGAGTGGAACAAATACATTTTCAGTATTTGCTCAAAGCCTTACAGCTCCTCCACACTTTGGCATAGTCAATAAAGCATAAAAAGATGTTTTTCTGGAACTCTCTTGCTTTTTTGGTGATCCAGAGGATGTTGGCAATTTGATCTCTGGTTCCTTTGCCTTTTATAAAACAAGCTTGAACACCTGGAAATTCATGGTTCCTGTATTGCTGAAGCCTGGCTTAGAGAATTTTGAGCATTACTTTACTACTGTGTGATATGAGTGCAATTGTGCAGTAGTTTGAGCATTTTTTGGCATTGCCTTTGGGATTGGAATGAAAACTTACCTTTTCCAGTCCTATGGCCTCTGCTGAGTTTTCCAATATATACCATTAAAAAAGTAAATAAATAAAACAGAAACAAAAACAAAATAGAAAGTTCCTCAAGAGACATGTTTATTGGTCGGGGGGGGGGCGGTGGGAAAGAGAGACGTTTAATACCCAAAGAGACTTGAATAGTAAGTAAGTGTCCTCTACAAACTCTAGTGCCCTGAGGTTTAAGAAACTTAAGAAGAAACAAAATTCTACAACATTTCTGCAATTTTGTGTGTATATTTGTCACCATACTATGCATCTATATGCTGTTTTCTGGATTATTGTTAAGTATTGCTCAAATAGAAGGATTTTCAGTCTTTTATTTGTGCAATACTCAAATAGATCCTTCAATTCATTCTTTATAAAAATTTGAAGAACCAGCAGAAACTCCATTGTCAGAAGGGAACCTATTCAAAGCATCATCTTAGCCTTTTTCTTCCATATGACATGGCTTCTCTTGTAGCTCAGTCAGGAAAGAATCTGCCTGCAGCGTAGGAGACCCAGGTTCGATTCCTGGGTTGGGAAGATCTCCTGGAGAAGGAATTGGCAATCCACTCCAGTATTCTTGCCTTGAGAATCCTATGACCAGAGGAGGCTGGCAGGCTAGTCCATGGGGTAGCGACAGTTGGACACTACTTAAAGACTAAACCACCACTAGGCATTGATGGCCCTCAATCACACAGGGGACCTTTATTCTCAATTCATAACTGTTAATAATGATAAAATTCATTTTTTCTCAAAACTACTCATTGCCCAAAGTCTTTCAAATCTTAGCCTCACTAGTAAGCAATCTATTAATATATTCTGTAGAAATTGGATCCAGAGCCCCTTATAGGTTGACTAATTTTGCACAGCACTTAATTACAGAGATACAGAGATCTTTCTGAATCTGTGCTTAAACTTGGCCTGCACAACTTCTACCAATAAAGGTATCATTTTAAAATACATAATACCGAGAACATATCAAAGTCAACTGTAGTCTATGGAATTTACAATCACTTAATTTTCCTTATAATAATTATGAGTAATAGAAGTCAGCTCTAACATTTTATAAATGAATAAACTGAATCTTTGGAAGTTAATTAGGGACCAGCATTGAATTCTAGGTAGATGGACTCCCACAGCATGAACTTTGCTGTCCATACTGTACATGCACATGATACCCTTCACAAATGAAGGGATTTCTTCTTTCTCTTTCAGTTTAGATATGTGCATTCTCTAAAATTATACTTATGCTCTCTTTCAAAATAGTTATAAGATCATTTCCTTGTTGCCTCTAATATTTACTCTGTTCTCTAAGTATAAAATAAAAGTGACTAATCGAGTAAAAGGAGAGATAATAAAGCAAATAATAGTAGGGACAATAAAGAGGATTCAGCTACAGTTAAGGTAGAAATTATAAAACAAAAATTACACAAGATATAACCTTAAGTCAAATTTTCAAAACTAGAAAGACATTTTTATGTAAATTAGATTGCCAAGTTTGTTTTGAATAAAGTTTAACTATCCTGGAAAAATGAGAATGCTTAACTTTTTCTATACTTTGAAAGAATTTGCATAAGACTAGTGCTCTTCCATCCTTAAGGGTTTGGAAAAATTCATCAGTGAGGTTATCATATCACTGGTCTTCCTTTTTACAGAAAGTTTTATAAAACGGATTTGTAATCCTTAAAAATGATGAAACCAGATTGTTCATAGTTTGCATTTCTTTTTCATCCATACTTGGCAATATAATTATTTAGAGAAATAGATCTTTTTTATCCAAATTATAAAGTGTAATGTTGTATACAATATTCACTTGTTACTTTATGGATATATATATATACATATATATATATATATAAGATACAGTGTGATATTCCTCTTTGAGTAGCAATATTGGTAATTTTATTTACTCTTATTATTTTTACCATATTACTCTAAGTATATTAATTAAATAAACTTTTTCATGGACTGCTTTTAAGTTTGTTGATTTGCTTTACTGCATGTTTGTTTTCTCTCTCATTGATTCCCCCTCCAGATTTGATAATTTATCTTTTTTTCCTTTGCATTTGATTTTCCTATTACTTCCTTAGCTTCCTTAAATGAAATGTTGACTCTTGTCTTCATATCATCTTTTCTCATGCATATGTGTAAGGCTATTGATCTCCTTCTAATCAGCACTGTACCTGTCTTCTGAGAGAAAGCATTTGTGATTGTTCATTAAATACATACCCTTTCCCCCTTATCTATTTATTGCTAATTTTTACATTAGATCTACTAAGGTCAGGAAAAACACAGATGATTTTAATATTTTGAAATTGTTGGTCATTTTCCTTATGGTTCAGCATATGGTCAATTTACTAAATATCCCATGTACACTTGAAAATAATGTGGATACTACAGTTTTGCATAAAGTGTTCTACGAATGCTTATTAGGTCAAATTAAAAAAAATTCAGACATTTTATATTTCTCTTCATTTTTGGCTAATTTTAGCAGCTAGTGGTACTAGCATTGGTGATACTAGTAGTAAAGAATCTGTCTGCCAATGCAGGAGAGGTAAGAGACACAAGTTTGATCCCTGGGTCCAGAAAATCCCCTGAAGGAGGGCATGGCAACCCACTTCAGTATACTTAGCTGTAGAATCTCAAGGACACTAGAGCCTAATGGGCTACAGTTCATAGGGTCACAAAGAGTCAGACATGACTGAAGCAACTTAGCATGCACACATGTATCCATAATTTTTTGTCATATACATTTAAATTTTATTTTTGGGTACATTGAGAATGATTGCACATATGATAATAAAGGTTAAAACAATAAAGATTTTAGATGGGTTAGGATGATACCTTTATGATATGGATGTAGGATAGGTTTCTTTTTCAAACATGTTGCAATAAGCACTGACTGTAACAGGAAAGATAAATGAGTTGTAATAAAATTAACAATATCTATTCTTCAAAAGTCACAATTAAGAAAGTATAAAGACCACCTATGAAATTAGAAAAAAATCATTGTACTTAGATCTTTTTTTTTCAAATGCACAAATGAATAAAAAAGATGACCTGATAGAAAAAATAAAAGCCCAGATACTTAATACTTCATATAAGAAAATATTTAAATGAACAATAAACATATTTAAAGATGTTCAACTTCATCAGTCATCAAAAAATGCTACAAATTTACAAAAGCAAGAATGACTAAAATGAAAATAACTGCCAGTTCCAGGTGTTAGCAGCAATATGGAAATGCAATTTATGATCATGTGTTGCTGGTGAGACTGTAAATTTGAAAATGATTCTGAAAACAACTTCTAAAACTGAGCTTATGCTTATCTTTTGGCTCCATAAGAGCATTCCAAAAGAATACCTATACATTTGTGAATGTTCATGGTGGCACTATTCAACAGTCCTTCTCGCTCTGCAACCCCACTCTGAAGAGGAAAACTGCTTATCAAAAGCTGAATGTATAAAAGTAATGTATAATATAAATGAGGGGAGAAGTGATGTCAGCAAACTAGCAACATAGGAATTTCTAGCATTTGTCCCCTCAGCAACATCAGTTTGAACAACTGTGCAGGAAAATACCTTCACAAAGGCAAATACTTCAGTTGATGGATGACAGCACCTGCATGAAGCACAAATTTTTAAAAAAAAGATGCATTGATGATGATAGGAGAGATAGATTAACAGCCCACCCCTCCATCAGTTCAGTTCAGTCGTTCAGTCGTGTCTGACTCTTTGCGACCCCCATGAATTGCAGCACACCAGGCTTCCCTGTCCATCACCAACTCCTAGAGTCACTCAGACTCACGTCCATCAAGTCCGTGATGCCATCCAGCCATCTCATCCTCTGTTGTACCCTTCTCCTGCTGCCCCCAATACCTCCCAGAATCAGGGTCTTTCCAATGAGTCAATCTTTGCATGAGGTGGCCAAAGTATTGGAGACCTAACAGAAGCAGAAGATATTAAGAAGAGGTGGCAAAAATACACAGAAAAACTGTACAAAAAAGATCTTTACGATCAAGATAATCACGATGGTGTGATCGTTCACCTAGAGACAGACATCCTGGAATGTGAAGTCAAGTGGGCCTTAGAAAGCATCACTATGAACAAAGCTAGCGGAGGTGATTGAATTCCAGTTGAGCTATTTCAATTCCTGAAAGATGATGCTGTGAAAGTGCTGCACTCAATATGCCAGCAAATTTGGAAAACTCAACAATGGCCACATTACTGGAAAAGGTCCATTTTCATTCCAATCCCAAAGAAAGGCAATGCCAAAAAATGCTCAAACTACCACAAAATTGCACTCATCTCACACAGTAGTAAAGTAAGGCTCAAAATTTTCCAAGCTAGGCTTCAGCAATATGTGAACCGTGAACTCCCTGATGTTCAAGCTGGTTTTAGAAAAGGCAGAGGAACCAGAGATCAAATTGCCAACATCTGCTGGATCATGGAAAAAGCAAGTGAGTTCCAGAAAAAACATCTATTTCTGCTTTATTGACTATGCCAAAGCCTTTGACTTTGTGGATCACAATAAACTGTGGAAAATTCTGAAAGAGATGGGAATACCAGATCACTTGATCTGCCTCTTGAGAAATCTGTATGCAGGTCAGAAAATAACAGTTAGAACTAGACATGGAACAACAGACTGGTTCCAAATAGGAAAAGGAGTCCGTCAAGACTGTATATTGTCACCTTGCTTATTTAACTTATATGCAGAGTACATCATACCAAACGCTTGGCTGGAAGAAGCACAAGCTGGAATCAAGATTGCTGAGAGAAATATCAATAACCTCAGATATGCAGATAACACCACCTTTATGGCAGAAAATGAAGAGGAACTAAAAAGCCTCTTGATGAAAGTGAAAGAGGAGAGTGAAAAGTTGGCTTACAGCTCAACATTCAGAAAACGAAGATCATGGCATCCAGCCCCATCACTTCATGGCAAATAGATGGGGAAACAGTAGAAATAGTGTCAGACTTTATTTTTCTGGGCTCCAAAATTACTGCAGATGGTGATGGCAGCGATGAAATTAAAAGATGCTTACTCCTTGGAAGGAAAGTTATGACCAACCTAGATAACATATTAAAAAGCAGAGACATTACTTTGCCAAGAAAGGTCTATCTAGTCAAGGCTATGGTTTTTGCAGTGGTCATGTATGGATGTGAGATTTGGACTGTGAAGAAAGTTGAGAGCTGAAAAATTGATGTTTTTGAACTGTAGTGTTGGAGAAGACTCTTGAGAGTCCCTTGGACTGTAAGGAGATCCAACCAGTCCATGCTAAGGGAGATCACTACTGGGTGTTCTTTGGAAGGACTGATGCTAAAGCTGAAACTCCAGTACTTTGGCCTCCCCATGCGAAGAAATGACTCATTGGAAAAGACTCTGATGCTGGGAGGGATTGGGGGCAGGAGGAGAAGGGGACGACAGAGGATGAGATGTCTGGGTGGCATCACCGACTCAATAGACGAAAGTTTGAGTGAACTCTGGGAGTTGGTGATGGACAGGGAGTCCTAGCGTGCTTCAGTTTTTGGAGTCGCAAAGAGTCGGACATGACTGAGTGACTGAACTGAAAATCACACTACTTATTATATTTATATATGGAAATATAAAAAATAAAAATTATTTTGGGAATTGTATATATGTATATTATATGCAAAGGTAAGATATTCATTTGAAATAGTAAAATTGCATCTATCATAATCACATAAATAAAAAAGAAAAGGAACATAATCAGGATATTGTAAAACTGGACTTAATTTCTGTTAAGTTTTTCATTGTTTGTATAGAAATATAATTAAAATAAGGAAAACCTTTAAAGATTATGACTCATGTGTGGGTACCTATGTGATTGTCATTTATTTCTGCTGACACAGATTAGTATGAGTAGATTTACACACTAGTTCTTGTTCTGTCAATGAAAAGTTTATGGAAAGAGAATGTACTTATAGTCTGTGGTAAATTTCTTCCTGTGTAAAATGGAGGATTTATACTATAAATGATACCATTTTCTAGTATACCTATACCTCTTTACCATTCTACTGCAAACACAAGTCCAATATAGGTTATGGAATCCACCAACTGATTGTGTGTAATACCGCTACACCTCATGTTTATTACATAGCTCTATTTTGTTGTTGTTGTTGTTGTTATTCACAGTAGCCCGCAACTATGCATTTAAAGCTGTATTTTAAATTAGATTGTAGCACTTAGTGAAGAAAATCTGTGAATATTGTTTTGGTAGAAAAACACATACACATACATATTTGAACATATAATGTATAATCAGTTATATGATTTTCTTATATTTGGAAAAAATTCGTTCATGGTGCCCCTAGTCAAGACTTTTTTTTACATCATTTTAAAGTAAACAAAAAATAAAATGTTATTTTAAATTTATATTCTAAATAAATGCATTATAGTCTCAGTTTTATATTTTTCTATGTGTAGATTCTCAACTGAGTTTGAGAAAGTAGAAAGATTGTAAATTAATTTTATTTTTTGTGATGTTTAAATTTACCTGACAACTTGGCTTGGCCACAGAGCCCAAATGTCGATCAAAACAATCTAAATTTTTCTGTGAGAGGGTTTTTGAATGAGATAAACATGAATTGGTGGACTATGAGTAAAGTAGATTGTTTACCATAACGTGTATGGGCTTCATCCAATAAGTTGCAGGCTTTTACTGAACTAAAGACTGACCTCCCCTTTAGCAAGAGGGAATTTGGCAGTAAACAGACTTAAGACTTCAACTAAAGCATTTTATAAGTTTCCAGCCTGCCAGCCTGCCCTGCAGATTTTGGATGTGCCAATATCTATAAGTGCACAAGCCAATTCCTTAAAATAATTTATTTCTATATAAGCAAATCCTTTGGGTCCTGTTTCTCTTGGAAACACTTGACTTATATACATCTTTAAGAACTAAATCTGGAGGGTTTTTTTTTTTAACATTGTTACATAAAGATGCAAACTGGAACCCATTGATTTATAAAGAAATTTCTTCAAAAACATTAAGATTTTTGTATTATTGGAGATAAAATTTTGCTACTTTGACCTTCTCCATCAGTAATGTACAGTAGTTTCTTCCCCCTTAGTTCCTGTGGTGGATTCCAAAATAAGAGCAGGGAATCAACCTTTACTGCATCAGATTGCATAGCATAACTGAAAAGTCCAAAACGTAAGCATGCAAGCTCCTTGCACAGACTGGTATCGATGTTAGGATAATCTGATCCTCATCTTGCAACCCTTGCTTTGGCCAGAAAAGGGAAGATAGCATCAATTCAGTTCAGTTCAGTTCAGTCTCTCAGTCATGTCTGATTCTTTGAGACCTCATGGACTACAGCACACTGGGCCTCCCTGTCTATCACCAACTCCCAGAGTTTACTCAAACTCATGTCCATTGAGTTAGTGATGCCATCCAACCACCTCATCCTCTGTCATCCCCTTCTCTTCCTGCCCCCAATCCCTCCCAGCATCATAGTCTTTTCCAATGAGTCAGTTCTTCGCATCGGGTGGCCAAAGTATTGGAGTTTCAGCTTCAGTGTCAGTCCTTCCAAAGAATATTCAGGACTTATTTCCTTTAGGATGGACTGGTTGGATCTCCTTGCAGCCCAAGGGACTCACAAGAGTCTTCTCCAACACCACAATTCAAGAGCATCAATTCTTCAGCGCTCAACTTTCTTTATAGTCCAACACTAACATCCATACATGACCAATGGAAAAACCGTAGCCTTGACTAGACCGACCTTTGTTGGAAAAGTAACGTCTCTGCTTTTTAATATGCTGTCTAGTTTGGTCGTAACTTTTCTCCAAAGGAGTAAGTGTTTTTTAATTTCGTGGCTGCAATAACCATCTGCAGTGATTTTGTAGTCCCCCAAAATAAAGTCAGTCACTGTTTACACTGTTTCCCCATCTATTGCCATGAAGTAATGGGACCAGATGCTGTGATCTTTGTTTTCTGAATGTTGAGGTTTAAACCAACTTTTTCACTCTCCTCTTTCACTTTCAAGTGGTTCTTTAGTTCTTCTTCACTTTCTGCCACAAGAGTGATGTCATCTGCATATCTGAAATTTTTGATATTTCTCCCAGCAATCTTGATTCCAGCTTGTGCTTCTTCCAGCCCAGCGTTTCTCATGATGTACTCTGCATATAAGTTAAATAAGCAGGGTGACAATATACAACCTTGACATACTCCTTTTTCTATTTGGATCCAGTCTGTTGTTGCATGTCCAGTTCTAATTGTTGCTTCCTGACCTGCATACAGATTTCTCAAGAGGCAGGTCAGGTGGTCTGATATTCCCATCTCTTGAAGAAATTTCCACAGTTTATTGTGATCCACACAGTCAAAGGCTTTGGTATTTGGCATAAAGCAGAAGTAGATTATTTTCGAACTCTCTTGCTTTTTCGATGATCCAATGAATGTTGGCAATTTGAGCTCTGTTTCCTCTCCCTTTTCTTAAACAAGCTTGAACATCTGGAGGTTCATGGTTCATGTATTGTTGAAGCCTGGCTTGGAAAATTTTGAGCTTTACTTTAGTAGCCTGTGAGATGAGTGCAATTATGCAGTCGCTGGACCATTCTTTGGCATTACCTTTCTTTGGGATTCGAATGAAAACGGAACTTTTCCCTTCCTATGGCCACTGCTGAGTTTTCCAAATTTGCAGATAGCATAGTAAGTTCTAATATTATGTAACCAAAGTGCTTCCACACACTGTTTTCTCATATTTGGCAAACCTTCAAGAATAGCTTAGCTTTTTAACTGTGGACATTAGTATAGTGTATGAAGAAATGGGCATTTTATAAAGTCAAAGCTACTTGAGATTAACTATGCTACCCTGACATTTTAGGGCTTATCTCTCAAGATGTACTATATCACAGCTAGAATATAATCATTCCCCTTCTTTTTTCCTTTCTTCCAGATTTCCTTTTAATAAGTTCATTATTGATTTATTTTATGTCATTAAGTATATAATTCATACATGTATACATGAATTCATATGTGTATCAATTTTAAAGATTTTAAAATATTTGTGTATATCTAGAGATACACATGTGCCTATTTCTGTAACGCACTGCCACAGAAATGGAATATATTTGTTGAAAGAAATATAATAATAGACACTACATATTGCTTTCCAAAGAGGCTTTGCCCACGTACATTCATGTCAACAGTGTATGGTATTCCGATTTGTGTCATGCACTAATGAACACTGGATCTTAATAACTAAAGTTTTTGTTCAACTGATAAGTAAACTATGCTGCTGCATACCTTTTGGGTTTAAATTCCACTTCCCAGATAATACAGTGTTTCCCACTGAACTGAAAAGGCAACTAAATTAAACTGGAAAAGTCAGTAGCTTTACCACTGTACTATTTGTTGTTCTTTTTGACAAATCACATATTTTGTTTTCAATTGTCATTTTCTCTGTATCTCTAATTTTATATTTTGTTGGCTAAAGTGTATCATTAAAATATTAAGTATCTCCTATCCTCATGGAGCTCACACTGTAATAAAAAAGCCATATTTGGAGTATGCGGTATGTCAAAGAGGGACAAGAATTAGGAGGAAAGATACAGCAGAAGCAGAGTTAGGTTTGATATGAAGTAGGGGGTGCTAGGGGTGTAGTGCTGTATTATAAAATAGTCCTCATTGAAGGCATCCATGATAAGATGAAATTTTAAGAAAAACCTGAAGGGAGTGAACATGATGCAGATGCAAAATCATATAACCATCATGTAGAAGTGGTTGCAGTTTGAATTTAGAGTACATACAGAGCTCCTGGAGTAAGAAATCACTTGATATATTTGAGAGCAGAAGAATAAAGAAAGATACATCGGAGTAACTATGAAGAAAATAGAGGAAAGTATTATATTATGGAAAGATTTTTTTTTTCTGTTTTTTTAAAGTAAACAAGAGTCCATTACTGTTTATTAATAGAATCAGTTTAGGGAACTTATGGCAGAAAGGGTCATTTTCTGGGGCACTCCTTGAATGGGTGAAAAGAGATGGGGCTGAATGCAAAAAATGGACAAGTTTGCCTTAGTATAGAGCAGTGATAGTCCCTCTGTATGAGCAGGAGAAAACATTGAATCTGACCACAGTATATCAACAGATGGAATAGTTCAGGTAGCCATTCTCTTTTGATTTATTCTATAGTATCAGTTAAAATAGAAGCAAAAGTACCAGCTAATAGTAAGGAGGAGAGAGTGTTGGAGATTTAAAGTCAGATGTAGTGAAAGAAAGGATTATATAAGACAGTTAGTAAATTGGTAGACAAACAGAATATAACAAATTAGCACAGAGGACCAGTCGGTTAGTGGCCAGTAATTTAGAATATGATTTTATTGTGTTTGATTATATGTTTTGCTTCAGTCAGGGCCCAAGATCTAGGGAAAGAGAGAGTTAGATTAATGGAAGCCATTTGCTTAAATATTTCAAATCTAAACCTTTTTTTCAATAAAATGTGAGCATCTGAGGAGATAGACAACTTAAGCATTATCTTTCTCTATTCTTTCTAAATACTCCCCTATCACACTGTATTTTCTATAAAATTTTTAACGATTTCCTTCCAAATGAAGCCTCTTCCTTGTTCCCTATAATTTGCCAAATCTGTGGTTTCTCTGAAATTTTTTAATTCTAAATGGCAATTCTTCAAAGGAGCCTTTGTTATTATCTCAAAATCAATTGGCTCTAAAACTAGAGGCTGTGAAAATCTCGTGGCACATAGATATAAACCCAGAAATTGTTCACAGTCTTGGACACATTCCCACACATAATGAGTCTAAATTTGGTTCTCAAGGGTGAGCGATACGCATTACTTCAAAATTTTAAATCACATGAAACTGTTCTGCCCTCCCACTACTTGAATGACTGAAAAATCCGGTACACAGACAAGGTTATCCATCTGCTGTCTCAAAACTGCTGGAGGTTGGTGTCAGGGAAAATGGAGTGGATTATTCTTCCTTGGATTCATTGTGATGCAAATCATTTGCTCTCTCTCTGCTGAAGATACCAATCCCAAGCAATAAAGATTGTCCAGCATTTTTCAGGGCAAATTCAGAGATGACTCTCACAGTGAGCTTTCAACTTCTTCAGTAATCCCCCTACTGCCTTAACCTGTGCTTTTCCTTTGGAAACTCCATCTGCACTTCACAAGTTGAAATTTAATGAGATTTAAGCACAGATAGATGTAGATTTTTTGTTTCTTGAAGTTTATTCATTTAGAGGGGTCTTCCAGATTTAATAAGAAAATAAATCTCATATTATACCTTCTTAAAAACTGCAAATACAATTACGAATTGGGAATACTGGAATGATATTTATATCAATAAATTATCCAGTATTCTTATTCTGAAATAATGCCTGTTAGTGTTTGATAGTCTCTTTGTGTGGAAACAAAATTTTATTCATTTTCTATAGTGAGAATAGAATATCATTGAGTTGTGCTACCTACTAGAAGAATTAATTACTTTATTATTTTCATTTTTGCTAGTTAAGCAAACATTTTTCCAGGTTTTATTTCATTATTGGTGATTTATTAAAATGATATTCTATAGCTTGGAATATATAGAACATGTTACTTAACAGATACAGCTATTAACATTTTGTAGTAATGATGCAGTTTTATGCCCTGCAAACACAGAAATTATTTTTCATTCAAGCAATTCACATTGTGAAATATCTGTATCTATACCTATGTGTGTGTGTATATATATATATATATATATATATATATATGTATATCAAGCTATGAAGTACATTTTTGTTTGAGAGAAATATTCTATTTTGACTAGACAAGAAATGAAAATCAAATGTTCCTTTAAATTTTGCACATCTAATACATTTCACACAGACTGAATTCAATTTTGAACACTAAATATCTTTTTCTTTCTTTTATTATCTACATAAGTCCAAGAATTAATACCATAGAATGTATATCATGACATGATCTTGAATGCGACTGTGCCCCTTTGTGACCTTAGTTGGGTTTTGACAATGGCTATTACAATTGTACCAGACTATTACTTTCACAGACAGATAAGAAACGTGTAACTATGGATAGAGATGATTCTGTTCCACATAAATATGTTCCACCTAACCTATAATAAATGCTACTCCAACTTCATTTCCACTTTATCAGTTACCAGAATTGTGTTCTGCTACCAAACACAGATGGGAAGCATGATGGAGGGTAGTCACAGATGGAAAGGTAAAGGTTCTAACAAATACAGTTAATATGCCATTGTGTTTTGATAAACAATAACAATAAAAATAAAATTAAAAAAGAAACACTAGTATTCTAGATCCTTCAGTATCAAATTAAAATCACCTTGCTAAGCTTTTCGTCTACACAAAATTTTTTCTAGCTACATTGATCTAATTTCATCTTTTAAAAATTTCATTCCTTTGTGTTCGGCTTCCTTGGTGGCTTGGTAAAGAATCTGCCTGCAATGCAGAAGACCCAGGTTCAATCGCTAGGTTGGGAAGATACACTGGAGAAGGGAATGGCTAAGCACTCCATTATTCTTGCCTGGAGAATTTCATGGACAGAGGAGCCTGGCGGGCTGCAGTCCATGGGGTCACACAGAGTTGGACAGGATTGAGTGACTAACACTTTCACTTTCAAGACTGTTTTGAGAACAAAAGTGGTGCAATTTTCCATATTCCAACACAACTTCTTAGTAAATGTTATTTCTCACTTTTCTGTATGCCTTTTGTGAAAATCATGCCATTGTCATTTAGACAAGATTGTCAGAGATCAGATAATATCCCCTTTGGAGATATAAAAAGTTTACAGAAATTTTCATACTAGGACAGCTGAAGGTTGTTAAAGTGCATATACATAAGATCACCATGTGCAATTCATGAATGCTATATATCCCATTCACAGATGGTAAAAAAAAAAAAAGAAAGAAAAAGAAAAATTGTCTACTCTGGGAACTGTTAAGAAACAAGTTTATGAAGCAGTAAGTTTCTATGAAAATGATTGGCCAAATAGTCATCTCTCAGAATAATTTGTATCAGTCTCCTTATTTGGGATTTTAAATTGGTCAAAAAAAAAAAAATCTCAAATGAGCTTAATTAAGCGACTAGCTAAATATATATAGGGGAAGAGAAGTCCCATCCTTATGCCAAGATAAGTGATAAAAACGAAAATTCTATATCTGGTGTAGATAGCTTGAAACTATATAATTCTGGAAATAAAGCCTGGGGCTTAATCCCTGTATAACTTAGCTATTGTGTGTTTGGTTCCAGACCACCACAATAGAGTGAATATGACAATGAAAAAAATACCAAAAATATATTTTAGTTTCCCAGTGATGGAAAAAGTATGTGCACATTATATGATAGTTAAGTATGCAATGACATTATGTCTAAAAATGTACATACCTTAATTAAAAATTAACTTACTTCTCAAAGATGCTAACAATCATCTGTATTTTCATTGAGTTGTAACCTTCTTGCTGGTAGATACTCATGCCTCAGTGTTGATGGCTTCTGACTCATGAGGGTAGTTGTTGCTAAAGGTTGGGATGACTGTGACAATTTCTTAGTATAAGACAACAGTGAAGTTTGCCACATTAGTATCATGCCTTTTAATGCTACTATTTAATAGCATTCTAACCACATTAGAACTTCTTTCAAAATTGGAATCAATCCTGTCAAACCCTGCTGTTGCTTTATCAACTAAGTTTATGTAATATTCTAAATTCTCTGTTATTTCAATAACCTTCACAGCATCTTTACCAGGAATAGATTCTGTTTGCAGAAATCAATTGTGTGCTTATCCATAAGAAACAACTCCTTATCCATAAAGTTGTCTCGTGAGATTGCAGCAATTTACTGCTGTCTTGATGCTCCACTTCTAATTCTAGTTCTCTTGCTATTTCCATCATATCTGTAGTTATTTCTTCCGCTGAAATCTTAAACCCCTCAAAGTCATTCATGAGGGTTGGAATCAACTTATTCCAAAGTCCTGTTGATATCGTGACCTCTTCCCAGGAATCACAAATGTTCTTAATGCCATCTAGAATGCTGAATCCTTTCCAGGAGATTTTCAATTTACTGTGCCTGGATCCCTCAGAAAAATCACTATCTATGGCATCTATAGCCTTAAGAAATGTATTTCTTAAATATTAAGACTAGAAAGTCAACATTACTCCTTGATCCATGGACTACAGAATGGATGTTATATTATGTGTTAACAGGGATGAAAAAAACCTGAATCTAATTATGCATCTGAATCAGAGTTATTGGTTGACCAGGTGCATTGTCATTGAGCAGTAACATTTTGAATTTTGTTTTCCCCTGAGCAGTACGTCTCAACAGTGGTTTTAAAATATTCAGCAGAGCATGTTGTAAACAGATGTACCATCATCCAGGTTTTGTTATTCCATTTATAGAGCAAAATCAGGATAGATTTAGTGTAATTCCTAAGGATCCTAGGATCTTCAGAATGGTGAATGAGCATTGACTTCAACTTAACGAGCTATATTAACCCCTAAAAAGAGTCAGCCTGTACTTTGGAGCTTCGAAGGCAGGAATTGACTCTTCTCTAGCTAGTCCTAAATGGCATCTTCTTCCAATTGAAAACATTTTATTTAGTGTAGCAATCCACTTTGTTTAATTATTTTAGCTGGATCTTCTAGATAACTTGCCTTGGTTTCTACATTAACACTTTCTGCTTCATCTTGTACTTTATAGAGATGACTTCCTTCTTTTAATATCATTCAACCCCTGTTTGCTTTAAATTTTTTTTTCTTCAGATCTGTCACTTCTCACAACCTTCATAAAATTGAAGATAATTATGACTTTGACTCTAGATTAGACTTTGCCTAAAGTCAGAAGATGAGATTGTTAGATAGCATCATTGACTCAAGGGACATGAAGTTGAGAAAACTCTGGACATGAAATTGAGATAGTGGAGGACAGGGGAGCCTGATGTTCTGTAGTCTATGAGTTTGCAGACTTGGGCATGACCTAGTAACTGAACAACAACAGAGAATATTGTGCCTGATTTGATCTTCTATCCAGACCATTAAAGCACTCTCAGTATCAGCAGTAGGCTATTTTTATTTCTTATCATCCATGTGTTCACTGGAGTAGCATTTTTAATTTCCTTAAAGAACTTTTCCTTTGCATTCATAACTAGGCTGTTTGGCACAAGAGGACTAATTTTCAGCCTGTCTTATATTTCAGCATACCTTTCCCACAGAGCTTAATCTTATCTAGCCTTTGAGTTAAAATGAGAGATATAGAACTCTTCGTTTCACCTGAACACTTAGAGTCCATTGTAGGGTTATTAGCCAACCTAATTTCAATGCCATTGTGTCTCAGGGAATAGGAAAGCATGAGAAGAGAAAGAGACAGCGAAATGGCCAGTCAGTGGAGTGGTTAAAATACACATGTGTATTAATTAAGCTCACCATTTTATAGGGATGTGGTTTGCAGCACTCCCAAAAAAATTAATATAGTACTCTTGAAGATCACTGACCACAGATCATCATAACAAATATGAGATAATAATGAAAATGTTTCAGTGTTGCAAGAATTAACAAAATGTGAGACTTGAAGGGAGCAAATATTGTTGGAAAAATAGCACTGAAAACTTGCTTGACGCAGTTCAATTTCTATGTATTTTGCGATAGGAGTTCTGACCATGCCAGATTATAGGCTTCTCATTTGCCTGTGAAATTTTTTACATATTATTCTTTTATTTTTATCCAAGCTATTGATGCTTATTTAAATGTAATCATTTTCATCTTCATTTTTTCAATTTCCTATAAGTTTTTGCTTCCCAACAAAATTGAGAGTATTTTCTATTGTATTTTACATCTATTAAATTCTCCAGAATTTCTTCTCCAGAATTCAGGAGACTGCCATGTACATTTAAACACTTTATAATTGTTGTTCAGTGAGTTATCCAAATGGTGAATGAGGGCACTGCTGCAATAATAGGACCTCGGTAATGATAATATATTTATTTATTTTAGCTGTCTTAATAGAAAATTAACCAGTTTCTGCTGAATCTGACAAATTCTGTTACAATGGATGACTCTTAATATGAATTGGGATTAGTAATTTAGAAGAGATCAATGTTATTCAGGCCTATAATTTTGGGGAGAAGATATTATTATTATTATTATTATTTTGCTTCCAGCTTTTATCATTTTCACCTATAATTTTTTCTGCATACAATTCTAAATTTATGTCCTCATACCTGTGTTTCTTTAAAATTTTAATATAAATTTCAATAAAACCTAAAGTATATATTCTCTTCAATATATCAAATATGTTTTTCCCCTCATCTTGGGGTGAATACATTTCATTATTGATGATATCATATTTAGTTCATAGTTACATTTATCCTTATTTTTCTTTTATACAAAGAACATATTGCAAAAGAATTTATGATCTCATTGTTCATGCTCAAGGCTTTTCTTCACAATTGGTGGTTCACACACATCAAGGGATATTGAAATTCATTTTCCTGATGACCCTTGTCTTTTGCAATAAGCCATATCACTTTTAGCTTACAGTGCAGAGATAAAAGTGATTGGCAGAAAAGACAACCATTTACCATTTAGATGAAGGACAAAGTCATAGTTTCAAAAATGTTAGCTACCACTGGAGAATAGTATTTGCTTGTAGAAATAAAGCATTGAAAAATCAAAAGGTAATGTATTTAACTTACAGTTTTTATAGATACATCTCAAAACTACAAAAAAGAAAATAGTTATGTATAAGAAATTTGCAGAGTTCATTTCAAATATGCCCATTGTTTATAAAAATACAAACTAAGTAAGTTAAATCTGTACTGCTTCTTTACCTCAGAATATTTGAGAAAAGTCAGAAACATCTAACTTCATATTTTATTATTAGCTACTTGATCTTGATGGTTACCTGTACATTTTATCAATGTCCCCATCTAGAAAATAGAGGTGATAATAATAACAATCTTATAAAAAGGATGTATAAATCCAATTAATTTATTCCTAAAGATAATTTGCACTTTAACAAATATATCCTCAATAAATGTTAGCCTTAATGATAACAAACTAAAGTTTTAAGAAGAACAAAAAGCTTAAAGTAAATCCATTTCTATCCTACATTGTTACTGAAAGTACATGCTAGTGAACTTCTAAAACCGTAATTATGACCACAGACATTTAAAATCACCAAACTGTATTGGTGTTTTTCTTACTTCACTCTGTATAATCGGCTCCAGTTTCATCCATCTCATCAGAACTGATTCAAATGAATTCTTTTTAACCGCTGAGTAATACTCCATTGTGTATATGTACCACAGCTTTCTTATCCATTCATCTGCTGATGGACATCTAGGTTGTTTCCATGTCCTGGCTATTATAAACAGTGCTGCGATGAACATTGGGGTACATGTGTCTCTTTCAATTCTGGTTTCCTCGGTGTGTATGCCCAGAAGATTTGGGAGAATGACATTCTAACATGTATACTATCATGTGAATTGAATCGCCAGTCTATGTCTGACGCAGGATGCAGCATGCTTGGGGCTGGTGCATGGGGATGACCCAGAAAGATGTTATGGGAGGGAGGTGGGAGGGGGTTCATGTTTGGAATGCATGTAGAATTAAAGTTTTTAAAATTTAAAAAATAAAAAACTAAAAAAAAAAAAAAAATAAAATCACCAAACTAAGTCATTCAGCTTTGATTCTTCCAGGAATATTGGGGCTTCCCTAGTGGCTCAGATGGTACAGAATCTGCCTGCAATGTGGTTCCTCGGTTGGGAGGATCCCCTGGAGTAGGAAATGGCAAACCACTGCAGTATTCTTGCCTGAAGAATTCCATGGACAAAGGAATCTGCTGGGCTATATATACTCCATGCGGTTGCAAAGAGTCAGACATGCTTGAGACACTGATGCACACACAGTCATATTATACTCTTAAAATTCTTATTTAAAAGGTGAAACATCAAGAACATTTCTACTCAATCATAAAATAATCAATATAATTATAAAAATGACATTATCAATGTAAAGAAAGAAAGAAAAATATAAGCAAAGACTAATTGTCTAAACCCTAGATCTATGCTTTGCTCAGTTAAACCTGGAAACACCATTAAAACCATCCTCAAATAAGTAACCTTCATACTTTGCCTTGTTTATTGAAGACTGTAATCATCATAACTTTAGATTGCAGAAAAACACAATAATTTTTCAAAACAGTTCACTTGCTGTAAACTGTGGAGTATTTTAAATAGTCTGACATAAGATAAACCATAATTCATACTTCTTCATTTTCAGAAAAAGATTAAACTGTCAATACATTTCAAAATACATAAATCAAACTTCATATAATCTGATCCTATAAAATTGTATTTTCTCAATGGTTTTTATTTAACATGTCAGAATCATGTGAATGGCTTATTAAAAATTTCCTTTCCTTATATCCCCTCATTAAATCTACTAACACAAAACTAAGGGTTGGGGCTCAAAAATCTGTGATTTAAACTATCTCCCTAGGTAATACTTATGCACAAATAGATTGATCAAGAATGAGCATTATTGCTCCTAAAAAGATAAAATAACAATTAAAAACATGTGATTAAATTTATATTTGTTTCTGTGTAATTTCTAATACTCTGAAATAATATCATGTATGCTAGTTGGCTAGTATCATGAAAAACGCTGGACTGGAAGAAACAAAATTTGGAATCAAGATTACCAGGTGAAATATCAATAACCTCAGATATGCAGATGACACTACCCTCATGGCAGAAAGTGAAGAGGAACTAAAAGCCTCTTGATGAAAGCGAAAGAGAAGAGTGAAAAAATTGGCTTAAAGCTCAACATTCAGAAATCGAAGATCATGGCATCCGGTCCCATCACTTCATGGGAAATAGGTGGGAAACAGTGGAAACAGTGTCAGATTTTATTTTTCGGGGCTCCAAAATCACTGCAGATGGTGACTGCAGCCATGAAATTAAAAGACGCTTACTCCTTGGAAGAAAAGTTATGACCAACCTAGATAGCATATTGAAAAGCAAAGACATTACTTCGCCAACTAAGCTCCGTCTAGTCAAGGCTATGGTGTTTCCAGTGGTCATGTATGGATGTGAGAGTTGGAGGGTGAAGAAGGCTGAGCGCCAAAAAATTGATGCTTTTGAACTATGGTGTTGGAGAAGACTCTTGAGAGTCCCTTGGACTGCAAGGAGATTCAACCAGTCCATTCCGAAGGAGATCAGCCCTGGGATTTCTTTGGAAGGAATGATGCTGAAGCTGAAACTCCAGTACTTTGGCCACCTCATGTGAAAAGTTAACTCATTTGAAAAGACTCTGATGCTGGGAGGGATTTGGGGCAGGAGTAGAAGGGGACAATAGAGGATGAGATGGCTGGATGGCATCACTGACTTGATGGACGTGAGTCTGAGTAAACTCTGGGAGTTGGTGATGGACAGGGAGGCCTGGCGTGCTGCAGTTCATGGGGTTGCAAAGAGTCGGACATGACTGAGCGACTGAACTGAATTGAACTGATGCTAGTTGGCAATATTTGGAGAAAAAAAATAGCATATCTTTGTGTTTAAATAATGTTTGCATCAATATTAATAAATGCTAAACAGAAATATCTTAAATGTCTTCTTCTAGAGTCACTGCAGTTATGTCCCGATTCTTTGCAACCCCACCCCGCCCCCGCCATGGACTGTAGACTGCCAGGCTCCTCTGTCCATGGGATTGGATATTTTTAATAATGACCCAGAGAGATGTTATGGGGAGGGAGGGGGAGGGGCTTCATGTTTGGGAACGCATGTAAGAATTAAAGATTTTAAAATTAAAAAAATTTAAAAAATTTAAAAAAAAAAGGAGAAAAAAATAATAATTAACTGAATTTGCTTTGCTAAATATTCCCAATCCAATGTCTTGGGAGAGAAAGCATTTTCAAATGTTTGAAGTTTATATCTTGAATTTGTGTTTCTTCCCCCCTCTCTCTTTTTTTTTTTTCACGTGTTTGTCTTGTTGGGGGAAGGTCTGTTTAGTGTTTAGTGAGCTGAAAACAGTCTCATTCAGAATGAAAACCATTTCATTCTACCAGTCAAGAGTAAAAGATAAATAATCAAAAACAAAATATATAATATTATTCCAGACTTTCCATTTGGGATAGTAAGTGCAAGAAACAAACTGTCATTGATGTAATAGGATCAATACATCCATCTAAACTGGGAGAATAATTTAATTCATTTTTATCATATGAATATATGTTTTAAAATTTAACCTCAAGAAAGATTTTATGAAATTAATGGAGATATAAATGCAACTGTAAGTACAATTAATACATGAGAAAAATGATAGGGAATGATAGTTTGACGATGTCCAGACAAAGAATATGAATCACTTTAAAAATGGAAAAATGACCATTTAATGAAAGACAAAAGCCACCTTTAGTAGCTAACACTGTCAGGCATATAAAATGAGTTGCTGGAGATTAATTGGCAAACAAAAACTGGAGTGCAGTGACTTCAAAAAAATATATACTTTTCAGAAGTGTAGTGTAGCACATGAGAAAAATAATACGGAGAATCACCTGTGTGACTTTGTGAATTAAAACCTGTTAGTCTCTTTATTTGAAAGGCAAAATGTCCTCAAGAAAATATTTCCAAGAGCAAAATCCAATTATTAAAATATATGTCATAATATATGTTCTCAGATAAATATAAATTAATTTTCATGAGTATGTATGTGAAAGTTGCTCAGTTATGTCTGACTCTTTTGACCCTATGGACTATACAGTCCATTGAATTCTCCAGGCCAGAATACTGGAGTAAGTAGTCTTTTCCTTTTCCAGGGCATCTTCCCAACCCAGAGATTGAACCCAGGTCTTCCACATTGCAGGTAGATTCTTTACCAGCTGAGCCACAGGGGAAGACTAAGAATATTGGAATGGGTAACCTATCCCTTCTCCAGTGGATCTTCCCAACCCAGAAATTGAACGGAGGTCTCCTGCATTGCAGGTGGATTCTTTACCAACTGAGCTGTCATGTAAGCCCATGAATATGTGTAAGGACAGAAGAAAATAACATAAACCAATTGTTTAAGTGTTACTTGTTTTATTTTGTTATTTTTGCCAAAATCCTTCTAAAATATCTGTGTAATACACTGTTTTACTTACCTAAAATGTAACTATGCAGAATGAAATCACATATTGTTATTGTGGTAGGCTGAATAATGACCCTTCCTAGTGTTCATGTTCTAATCTTCAGATTCTGTGAAGTGGACCCTGGCAAAAAATGTTTTGTGGCTATCATTAAGTTAAGGATCTTGGATGAGAAGATTTTTCTCTGGATTATTTGGGTTGATCTGATGTAATCCTAGGATCCTCATAAGAAAACAAAACAAAAAAAGTAAAGTAGAAGAAAACAATAGAAAACTAAAAGCCTAGACAGAAAAGCTAGGGGATAAGTTTTGTTTCATTTGCTGTTTGTTACTTTGAAATTAAGACATTTGAAATTGCCTGTGTATATTGGGCAATTTAGGGCTTACATCTTACCTAGTGTCATCTTACCTAGTGACATGAATGTTCTGCAGAAGATATCTGTTCAGAAAAATAAAGGTCTAAGAACACTTTAAGATTTCTCCTTCGTCTGATCTCTAGGTTTAGTTCAAGCAGGAAATGAAGACTAAAGCATAATTACAAATTACCTGAATATACATGGAAGAAGGTAATGTGTGTTTCATCAGAGAACCAATCTGGAAAGACTGAGTGAGAGTAGGTCTTATTTTGTTTTCTCTTGTTAGAATTTTCTTATCTCACTCTCTCCCTTGGCATTCAAGGAATTCAAGGAAATTTCTGTCAATAGACTAAAAATGGAATACAGATTTCAGATGACATTCATAGTAAAGAATACACATTAAAAAAAATTAAACAGCTATAGCTTATAAGGCTTAACAAACAACAGTAGAATATATATTCTTTTCAAATGAACATGAAACGTTATCCAAGAAACATCATATATTAAGCCACAAAGCAAGTCCTAATAAGTATAAAAAATTGTAATTATGCAATGTATTTTCTTCTACAAATATGCAATTAATCTACAAATCAGTAATAGAAAGAAAGCTAGAAAAAAAAAAACCCAAATATGTGGAAATTAAAAAGAACACTCTTTAGTCAATAGGTCAAATAAGAAATCACAGGTAAACAGCAAAACATCTTGAGATACATAAAAATGAAGACACAGCATACCAGATTTTATGGGATACAGTAAAAACCATGCTCAGAGAGCAATTTAAAGCTGGAAGATGTTGAAAGATGTCAAATCAGCAACTAACTTTATGCCTTAGAGGAATGAAGAAGAAAAGGAACAAACCTAACCGTAAATAGGTTTGGCCACCTGATGCAAAGAGCCAACTCATTGGAAAAGACCCTGATGCTGGGAAAGATTGAAGGCAGAGGGAGAAGGGGGCAACAGAGGACGAGATGGTTGGATGGCATCACCGACTCAACAGACATGAGTTTGAGCATACTCTGAGAAATAGTGAAGAACAGGCTACGGTCCATGGGAGTGCAAAGAGGCAGATACAACTGAGTGACTGACTAACAACAGTAAATAGAGGGAAGGAAGTAATGAAGATTAGAGCAGAAATAAACTAACTAAAAAATAGAAAAGTAGTAGAAAAAAACATTTTTTAAGATTAACATAATTTAAAACTTTTTAACTAGCTTTACTTAGGGAAAATAAACCTCAAATAGCTAAAATCTGAGATGAATGTGAGGACATAAATACGATCATTACAGAAACAGAATTGTAATTGAATACTCTGGATAGTTATACACCAACAAGTTAGATAACCTAGGTAAAGTCGACATATTTCTAGAAATAAGTTGCCAAAACAGACTCAAGAAGACACAGAAAATATAAACAAACATAAAACAAGTAAGGAGACTTAATTAATCATTTGTAACTTCTGAGGGGAAAAAAACAAAAAAGAAAAAAAAAAGTCCAGGAAGAGGTGGCTACATTAGTGAATTCTCTGAAACATTTAAAAAAGAATTGTCACCAATTCTTCTCAGACTCATCCCAAAAATAACAAGCAGAAAATACTATCCATCTCATTCTGCAAACCCCATATTAAACTGCTACTGAATCCATCTGAACTATGGAATATTCTCAGCAAAATAAGGAGGAAATTTTGATACATGGTAAAGCTTGGATAACCCTCAGAGGCATTGCACTGTATGAATGAAATAATTTAAAGGATCAGATATTATAAAATCTATTTATATAACAAAATTATAGAGATGGAGAATAGATTTATGATTTCCAGGGATTAGGAATGGTGGGGGTGGGACAAATGGTAGTGTGACTCTATAGGGCTGGCACAAGGGAGATTCTGTGGTAATAGAATAGCTCTGTAACTGGACTGCGGTGGTGGTTACTCAGACCTACTAGGTAAAAGGTGATAAACCTGTTATATCCGTGTTTCTCCAGAGAAATGGAAACAATAGGATCTGTGTGTGCATGTCTCTGTGTGTGTGTGTGTGTGTGTGTATCACAAACGCATGACAGAAAAGAAAGAAAATTTTGTTTTAAGGAATTGGCTCATGCAATTATGAAGACTGACAAACCCAAAATCTGTATAGAGTAGATTGGCAGACTGGAGATTCAAGGAAGAGGTCATGTTGAAGTTCAAGTCTGAAGGCCCTCTAAATGCCATCTTTTCCCTCTAAAAGTCTGTCTTTGGTATTGTTGAGGATTTTAACTGATTGGAATCCCACACGTTGTGAAGGACAGTCTGTTTTATTCAAAGTAGGTTTAAATGTTAACCTCATCCAAAAATACTCTCAAAGAATCATTCAGAATAATGTTTGACTAAATATCTAGGCACTGTTTCCCAGTCAAGTTCACACATCAAAGTAATCATCACAAGTTCATTCCTTGCTAACTTGGCACCCATATGCACAACCTCAAACCATAATTAATCTCCAAATAAATAAAAAGATCAAGTTCATACTTGCATCTACCATGATATGACTGTCTTCTATACAAATAAAGATACATTAATTTTTTCCCTAGAAGAGGATGAAAAGTTCTTTGAGATGTATACTCTTCTCCTTGATATCCCATAAATTAAATACTGTGATGTAAAATTGACAACACTTAAAAAGTTCCACATAATGTATATATACATATATATATATATGTATGTATATATACATATATATGCCATTTGTGTCATAAACACTTCATTGTATTTAGGCATGTTAATATAGATGAGAGAAGATGAGCAGGGAGGATAATTTTTAAAAATGTGTTTTATTATCTCATTAAGACCTTTGTTTTCTCCACATCACACCACATAATACTGGTAAGCACAACATTCATATGTTAATCATGTTCCAATCACTATTTTAATCTGCATTCACTTCACTGCAATCTAATCTCACTTCAGCACCAAACTTGAAATTTTCTCTAATCTACCTTCTTGTAAATACTAATAATCCCTCAGGATAAAGCTTAAACCCACTTTCAAGCTCAAGCCATAGTATTCTATTTTTGAAAACTCTCTTGCTCTTATTATTTTCATATAACATTGATATTTGAGATATCTTGTCTTTGTTGATATAGTGTCTATGTGCCTATTTTCATATATGCATATATATACATATGCACATATGCAAACTCCAAGAGTTAGTGATGGACAGGAAGGCCTAGAGTGCTGCGGTCCATGAGGTTGCAAACAGTCAGACACGACTGAGTGACTGAACTGAACTGAACACATATGTAATTTTCCCTCCATTATTACATTGCATTTGAGGGTGGTTTAGTTGCTAAGCCGTGTCCAGCTCTTGTGACCTCATGGATGTAGCCTTCTAGGCTCCTCTATCCATGGGAATCTCCAGGCAAGAATACTGGAGTGGGTTGTCATTGCCTTCTCCAACATTGCATTTAGGAACTATGCAATATGTGGCCAGGTATTTCCTTGTTAGAGACATAATTGTGACAGTATTACATCCCATTAATTTCCTGGGGCTGTTACACAAAGTAAAGTAAACTTGGAGGCATAAAACAACAGAAATATATTCCCTCACTGTTCAGAGAGTAGGGCATCTGAAATCAAGATATTTGCAGGGCTGATTTCTTCCATAGGCTCAGAGGAAGAGTTTTTATAATTCTTTCTCCTAACTTCTGGTGTTTGCTGGCAAGGCTTGACATAATTCACTGCCTCAGTCTTCATATGGCTTTCTTCTTTGTATGTCTGTGTCTGTGTGTCCTTTGCCTTTCTTACCTAAAAACACAAGTTATTGGAATAAAAGACCACCTTAATTGTATGCCCTTACAGCAGCTTAAAAATATCTTCAAAGACTTCACTCTAAATAAAGTCACATTCTGAGTTTCTATGTGACCTTGAATTTGAAGGGATGCTGTTCAATCTCCTGCAAAGTATCATTTAGTTAATGGTTAATTGATGTGGCTTCCCTGGTGGCTCATACAGTAACGCTTCTGCCTGCAATGCAAGAAACCTGGGTTCAATCCCTTGGTCGGGAAGATCCCTGGACAAGCGAATGGCTACCCACTCCAGTATTCTTGCCTGGAAAATTCCATGAACAGAGGAGCCTGGCAGCCTACAGTTCACAAGGTTGCAGAGTTGAATATGACTGGGTGATAGGTACTAACTCTACCATAGAATGCTACTAAGTCTATATTTATCAAGACTATTTAATTGATTTTAATCCATTTACAAAAACAAAAGAAAAATGTGTCCTTCATCTATTTTTTTTCTTCATCTAATTTTTTAAAACAACATGCATTCTTTATGTTTATGCAGTTCTTATTATATCATTAATTTACACCAAGAATCAATATATTTCATTGTCCCAAAATCATTGTTATTTTTTAAATTACTGAAATAAATTTTTTGTTTAGAGTCTTCCTGTAAGTGTTTCCATTATTACTTCATATTTCGGTTGGCAAATGTCACCTTACTTTTAACATAAAATTAATCCAGGGGATAAAGACATAGAGTTATGTACAAAGCATTTCAATATTAAAAGTATTTAAAAGGCCTTTGGACTGCAAGGAGATCAAACTGGTCAATTCTAAAGGAAATCAATCCTAACTATTCTTTGGAAAGGCTGATTCTGAACTTGAAACTGCAATATATGGCCAACTGATACAAAGAACTGACTCTGGGAAAGACCCTGATGCTGAGAAAGATTGAAGGCAGGAGGAGAAGATGATGACAGAGGACAATATGGTTGGATGGCATCACTGACTCAGTGGAAGTTTGAGCAAGCTCCGGGTGTTGTTGAAGGAGAGGGAAGCCTGGCATGTTGCAGTCCATGGGGTTGCAAATGGTTGGACATGACTGAGTGACTGAACAACAATAACTTCCATATTGTACATCTTAAGTTTAGAGACTTTACTCTCTAGAAGCAAATTTAAACCAAATCATACTGGTTAGAGAGAGTTAGGAGGTATCCTAGTTCAACACCAGTACACACTACAGGCTTTGAAAGAGGAAGAGTAGAAAGCACAAAACAACTACTCATAGAATGCACTGTAGTAGTCATCTGTGTGCCATTCAGGATTATTTCAAAAATATTTTGCTAATATTTTCTGAGGATATTAGGGGATGGACAGAGAGAAAAATAGGAAGAGAGACAGACGGAAAGAAAGATATTTAGGGAAGAAAGATGGATATTGAGAGAGGAAGAGAGGAAAAGAAGGTGGTAAAACCAAAATATAAGGCCATTTTTACACCAGTACTACTATAAATTATAGCCTTCCCATGGCCAATCAATATCAGAACTGTGGCTATAAATCTGATTTAATTGGTGTTTCAGCACATTTTGAATTATATGATTTTGCCAATTAATTAAAGCCTCTACCTTATTTACATATAGCAATAAATATTTTACTAACTCTGTAATACTTAAAGGCTATAGTTTCATTTTGAGATAAGTTGGAGGGAGTGATACTGAAGCTGAAGCTCCAATACTTTGGCCACCTGATGTGAAGAACTCATTGGAAAAGACCCTGATGCTAGGAAATATTGAGGGCAGGAGACAGCAGAGGATGAGATGGTTGGATGGCATCACCAACTCTATGGACATAAATTGGAGCAAGCTCTGGGAGTTGGTGATTAACAGAGAAGCCTGGTGTGCTGCAGTCCATGGGGTTGCAAAGAATTGGACATGACTGAGCAACTAAACTGACTGACTGAAGTTAGTGTGGCAAGATTTCTTTTTTTTGTTGTTATTCTTTCATTTTATGACATTAACTTCAATCTCCTGAGCAAGTGAATGCTCCAGATTTTCCTGTTCTTTTCTATTTATCACTGCCTTGAGTACCTTGAGTACCTTGAGTACCTTCCCTTTTTGCCAGTTTATTTACTTTTCATTTTATCCTCCAATCTCCTAGAATTTCTCTTCACAAATGGGAGGATACCTCAAGATCAGATTTTTAAAATAAGAAATATGTATGCAATTTAATGCATAAGTTAGCAATTTAAAACAGTCACACCAACCACTAAGATCATTGTTTTCCGTGATATATAAATGAACATATCATCACTAGGGTACATAATCACATGTAGAAGGAAATCCTAAAGTTTGGGTGGTCAGTCAATACTGACCAATTTTCTAGGCTCTGAACGGATTTATTTAGCACTTCATGAAAATTAAAAGCCAGAAGACAGAAAAATACTTGTAGTAATCATATATAGAAGCGAAAAAATTCAAAGGTTTGAAAAAAATATGAAGCCTAAAAATCACTAAAGTAGGGTACTTAAAAATAGTATGTACCAGTTTTCTTATCCATTCATCTGCTGATGGACATCTAGGTTGTTTCCACGTCCTGGCTATTATAAACAGTGCCACAATGAACACTGGGGTAAAAGTGTCTCTTTCAATTCTGGTTTCCTCGGTGTGTATGCCCAGAAGTGGGATTGCTGGATCATATGGCAGTTCTATTTGCAATTTTTAAGGAATCTCCACACTGTTCTCCATAGTGGCTGTACTAGTTTGTATTCCCACCAACAGTGTAAGAGGGTTCCCTTTTCTCCACACCCTCTCCAGCATTTATTGCTTGCAGACTTTTGGATCATATGTGGTACATATGCACAATGGAGTATTACTGAGCCATTAAAAAGAAGACATTTGAATCAGTTCTAATGAGATGGATGAAACTGGAGCCGATTATACAGAGTGAAGTAAGCCAGAAAGAAAAACACCAATACAGTATACTAACACCTATATATGGAATTTAGAAAGATGGTAATGATAACCCTGTAAGCGAGACAGCAAAAGAGACACAGATGTATAGAAAGGACTTTTGGACTCTGAGGGAGAGGGAGAGGGTGGGATGATTTGGGAGAATGGCATTGAAACATGCATACTATCATGTAAGAAATGAATCACCAGTCTATGTTCGATACAAGATACAGGATGCTTGGGACTGGTGCAAGGGAATGATCCAGAGATATGATATGGGGTGGGAGGTGGGAGGGGGGGTTCAGGATTGGGAACTCATGTACACCCGTGGCAGATTCATATCAATGTATTGAGAAAACCAATACAGTATTGTAAAGTAAAATAAAGTAAAAATTAAAATTAAAAAAAAATAATAATCAAATAAATAAATAAATAAATAAATAGTATGGACTATGCTTACCATATCCGTAAGCACTTATCCATCAATTCTAGAAAAAAAAAAATATTTTGTTGTCCCAGTTTTAATGTGAAAAAAGTGATGCTTTAGCAGTTGTTTTTTTTTTTTTAATATATTTGCCTATATTCACACATTGGGGTGAATTATGGGATAGTTATTCAGATACAAGCTCACTTATTCAAATGTCAAGAAGAAAAAGTTAAAGATACACTGCTGATGACTTATGAGCATAATTTTCAATCAATTTTTATGGTCACTAGTAAATTATTCTAATTTATAAAAAAAAAATCAGTGACATAGAGCATGTTATCATTAGGACAGTAGAGTGAGAAATAAAATTCAGATTTAAATTGGGTTATAACATTCATACAAATATGTTCAAAATGGTAAAAAAAAAAAAAAAAAAAAAAAATCTGCCTGCAGTGCAGGAGATGCAGGAGACAGGGCTTTGATACCTGGATTGGTAAAATCCCCTAGAGGAAGAATTGACAGTAGACTCCAGTATTCTTGCCTGGAGAATCCTATTGATAGAGGAGCCTGGCAGGCTACCGTCCATGGGGTTCCAAAGAGTTGCAAATGAGTGAGCAACTAAGCATACATTATTGATATTTAGAAATGTGAGTATGTATGCTGCTGGTAAGTTGCTTCAGTCGTGTCCAACTCTGTGCGACCCCATAGATGGCAGCTCACCAGGCTCCCCCATCCTTGGGATTCTCCAGGCAAGAACACTGGAGTGGGTTGCTATTTCCTTCTCCAATGCATGAAAGTGAAAAGTGAAAGTGATGTTGCTCTGTCGTGTCTGACTCTTCCCGTCCCCATGGACTGTAGCCTAAAAGGCTCCTCTGTCCATGGGATTTTCCAGGCAAGAGTACTGGAGTGGGTTGCCATTTCCTTCTCCAGAATATGAATACATAATTATATACATGGCATATAATTTAAATATATGGTGTGTAGAATGAAAATATAATTATATATTATGTAGTAGTCATGTACAGATGTGAATTGAACCATAAGGGAGGCTGAAAAACCAATGCTTTTGAACTGTGGTGCTGGAGAAGACCCTTGAGAGGCCCTTGGACAGCAAGGAGAGCAAACCAGTCAATCCTTAAGGAAACCAACATTAAATATTCATGAGAAGGACTGATGCTGAAGCTAAAACTCCAATACTTTGGCCACCTGATGGAAAGAGCTGACTCATTGGGAAGAGAGACTGATGGTAAAAGAAAAAGGGGATGACAGAGGATGAAGTGGTTAAATAACATCACTGACTCAATGGATGTAAATTTAAGCATACTCTGAGAGGTAGTGGAGGCCGCTTCCCTGGTGGCTCAGAGGTTAAAGTATCTGCCTGGAATGCAGGAGACCTGGGTTCAATCCCTGGGTCAGGAAGATCCCCTGGAGAAGGAAATGGCAAACCACGCCAGTACTCTTGCCTGGAAAATCCCATGGAGGGAGGAGCCTGGTAGGCTACAGTCCATGGGGTCACAAAGAGTCAGACACGACTGAGTGACTTCACTTTCACTTCACTAAGGAATGTGGCGTGCTGTAGTCCATGGGGTCACAAAGAGTTGGACACTACTTAGCAGAATGAACAACAACATATGAGGTTGATGTTTCTATTGTATACAATAATGTACATGGGTTTTATTATTCCAAATTTATTTAGCCACTCTTTCAAAAACAACAGAAACTCTACCATTCAAATATTCTAATAGGATTGAGATTTCTCTTTAACACTAGTTTAAAGTTATTTTCAAGTAATCTATTTTTGTAGGTTTTATATTCATGTGAATGTATGGCAAAACGCACCACAATATTGTAAAGTAATTAGCCTCCAATTAAAATAAATAAACTAAAAATATATATGCTTCTCAGATGTCCCAATGTGAAGAAACTACCTGCCAGTGCAGGAGACACAGGAGACATTTGTTTGATCCCTGCATCAGCAATATTCCCTGGAGTAGAAATGGCAATGTACTCCAGTATTCTTGCCTGTGAATTCCATGAACAGAGGAGTCTGGTGGGCTACATTCCATGGGGTCACAGAGAATTAGACATGACTGAGTGACTGAGCAAATCAAATACTTTGATATATCAAAAGGATAATAGATCATGACCAAGTTGGGTTTATTTTAACAATGCAATACCAGTTTAACAATCCAAAATCAATTAATGTCATTAACCATGGAAAAGAAGAGTAAAATAGAGAAAACCATATGGTCATATAAATAGTTACAGAAATGGCATTTCACAAACCTCAATATCCATTCATCATTAAAAAAAAATCAGGAGTTTATAATTAAAGGATTTTCTCAACATAATAAAGATTATTTATGAAAAACCGATAACTCACAACATTATTTATAATGAAAAGCTGAATAATTTTTCCCTATGATCAGAAATAGGCAAGGGTTTTAGTTATCACGACTTGTTTTCAATATTTCACTGATAGTGCTAACCAATTATACAATGAAAGAATGATATAATAGTAGTTCATTCTGCGAAAAAATATTTAAACTTGTCTCTATTTTGCAGAAGATATGATTGCATAATAAAAAGGAAACCAAAAATAATTTTCAAAACATGGATTTTTTTAAGATAAACAAAACCCCTTTTCTTATATTGGAGAAGCTAAAGTATTATCTGATCATCATCCCAAATTCTATATAATAAAGTATCTTTCAAAATTCATTTTGTTAAACTTATGATTTGAAGGAAACATTTATGAGATTTCAACATGTAAAAAAAATTTTGTTATGTAAATGCATGAAATTGTTCATGAGTATTTTGTGAATATAGTTTATAATATCTCCAAACAAGTCATTTTCCATAATAGTTTAATAAATGAAAACTGTGTTTTCCAAAAGCTTTTATTTAATTTAATGTTCTTTGTTGAGTTTAGAGTGCCTTTATTTTTGTTTTAATTTAATTTATTTTCAAACTAAAATATTAATTTGTAGGTATCAGGTATTTATTTTGCAGGTTTTCATACAGTAAGTATAAGAGAGGAGTGAGTCTTTACTAAGTATCATTATGAAATTCTACCAGTTTTAAGATATCTATTTACAGTACTTTTAATAGAAGATATTTTAAGTTAATACCCAATGAAAAAGTTTCAGTGAAAGCAAGATGCATTCACACTGTACACTTAATTAGGTTATGAATAATTTATTAAAATAGCAGTTATCACAATATAACCCTATGAATCTAAAAAAGCATAAACTTCAAATTTTGAAACAACTAATTTTATGATATCTCTTTGTGCTATGACCTCACAACACGTTGGAATATTCCAGTTAAAAGATTATTTCTTCAACTTTACAAATAGTCAATTTAAATATCCTTAATTTCCCACAAAGCATTTCTTCATATATATAATCAGTAATAATTTTAATTTGACTAATAAGGGATGTTTTCTTTTTTGAAAAATGTAGAGCAATTCCCAAGATACTATGACACCCAAAAGGAATATCTGAAAACAATCAAATTTTTTAAAATAACTAACTTCATCATTTTCCTGTATTCCCATAAAATGAACAGGGGAAAATGTATCACTATGTTGATGTATGGCAAAACCAATACAATATTGTAAAGAAAAAATAAATAAATAAATTCAATTTTAATTTATTAAAAAAATCTTCAAGTCTATTTTTAGTTTAACTGATGGTTTCAGGCAACTATAAATAATATGGAATTAGAATGAAAAACAGAACTTTGAAATTTAAGCAAAAACAGTAGTAATATTAACACTAATATTAGTTGGAATATTAGTCTACTATATGTAGTATTTTAAAACATACTTAATTTAAAGCCACGTTCATCAAGACAGTATGGTACTGGCACAAAGACATATCTGACTCTTTTGCAAACTCATGGACTAAGCCCTCTAGGCTCTTCTGTCCATAGAATTTCCCAGGCAGAAATACTGGAGTGGGTTGCCATTTCATTCTCCAGGAGATCTTCCCTACCCAGGGATCAAAGCCACTTCTCCTGTAGTGGAATGTGGATTCTTTACTATGAAGCCACCAGGGAACCCTAAACATACATTACATCAGAGTTTTTAAGGCTTTATTGGTATGCATTATACTTCACTATAGATTCAAAAGAACATACGTGCAGTGACACTTTGGGGATCTTCTTTGGATGTCTAAGTTAGGTTTGTACCTCAAACATTCAGAGATTCTAAAATATACATATTTATTTCTCAAAAATAGATATACTTTGTTTCACTTGTGTTATGCACATCAAAATTTTAAAAGATTGTTTTCTTTATCAAGATGTGTATTTTTGTTTCAAAACTACTAATGGAAAATCATGTTTCTTTCCTTATTTTAACGAATTGTGATGTAATTTTAAACAAATTGTTGATTGTATATATGACATATATACATAAATACATATTTGACTTTATACTTTCATATTTTTCTGGACATTATGGTATGTATACATATAGTTCAGAAATATTAAATATTTTAAAATCAGTTATAAACCAATGTTCGCCAATATTTAGTAATGAAGTTATATTCTTAAAATGTAACCTTGGAATCAAAACACATGAAAAGAAATAAATTAGAAAAACATTAATGAAAAAAAGAAATAAATTAGAAAAACAACTCTGAGTACATGTTATTAGCTTTATATAAAAGTAATTATTATTATAAATAAACCTAAGCAAGGAAGAAAACAATAATATGTTGTTTATAGTTTGTACTTTTGTATCATATGTTTTCAAATATGTTAGATATTTCTAAAGTTATAGAAAGTAACAGTACTGTCTGGAAAACAATTATATTTAGAGTAAAGTGTAAAAAGTTTTATGTTAGAAGTGTGTTGCTTAGTTTTATTTTTGTTTGCAGAAGTATACGTGTAATGATAATAATTAGCCCTACAGAATTTCTTTGGAAATTTGAAGCCACCAAGCATTTTATGGAAACTACTGATCTCTGATTTGATCTTTAATCAAAAAATAAAATATATCGTTTTTCCCACCTATCATCATAAATTAAAGGATTGAATTATGTTTTCAAATGCACTCTAGTCAACTTAGGCTGTCAAGAAAATTAATTTTTCTAATCAATGTTTAATTATCTCTGTCTTGTAAAACTTTCTGGCTTTTATTATTTACTTAAAATCAGAAATTATAAAGCAATAAATAATTCTTATTAATTTCATTGCTTAGGTCATTAAAGAACTCCTAATTTTCACATCTAGTAAATATCTGTCTGTCTTCAAATTACTCTTACTCTCATCTTTAATTACCACTTCCCCCCTCTCTTTTTGAGCTCTCTCTTCTCATCCAACTATTCTGACTCTCCCTGGGTTTCTGGCCTTTTTCAGTCTCCGGTAAGATTTGCTCTTATTCCATACACTCCTTAAATGTTGGAGTTCCTAAACTGGCTCTTTTACTACTCACAACCTTTCAAGAAGAATCATCAATTTCTCTTGGTTTATTTTACATCTGGTGCCATTTGTCTTATATGCTAGCTTTAAGAATTGGAACCTACTCACTTGAGGAGTAATATGCTGTCCAGGTTTGTCATAGCTTTTCCCAAAAGAGGCAAGAGTCTTAATTACATGGCTGCACTCCCCATCTGCAGTGATTTTGGAGCATAAGAAAATAAAGTCAGCCACTGTTTCCATTGTTTCCCCATATGTACACCATGAAGTGATGGGAAGGATGCCATAATCTTAGTTTTTTGAATGTTGAGTTTTAAGTCAGGTTTTTCACTCTCCTCTTTCACCTTCCTCAAGAGGTTCTTTAGTTCTTCTTTGCTTTATGGCATAAAGGTGGTTCCATGTACATATATGAGGTTATTGATATTACTCGGGAAATCTTGATTCCAGCTTGTGATTCACCCAACATGGCATTTATCATGTTGTGCTTTGAATAGAATTTAAATAAACAGAGTGACAATGCACAGCCTTCACAAACTCCTTTCCCAATTTTGAACCAGTCTGTACTTCCATGTTTTGTTCTAACTGTTGCTTCTTGAGCTGCATACAGATTTC
Organism: Ovis aries; assembly: GCF_016772045.2. NCBI lineage: Eukaryota > Metazoa > Chordata > Mammalia > Artiodactyla > Bovidae > Ovis > Ovis aries. Next base: position 48,193,904 of record NC_056069.1, read on the forward strand.
TCACAAGGTAGGTAATGTCGACGGGTATTCATGTCTCTTTAAGAATTTTCCACAGTTGATTGTGATCCACACAGTCAAAGGCTTTTGTGTAGTCAATAAAGCAGAAATAGATGTTTTTCTGGAACTCTCTTGCTTTTCCATGATCCAGCAGATGTTGGCAATTTGATCTCTGGTTCCTCTGCCTTTTCTAAAACCAGCTTGAACATCAGGAAGTTCACGATTCACGTATTGCTGAAGCCTGACTTGGAGTATTTTGAGCATTACTTTACTAGCATGTGAGATGAGTGCAATTGTGTGGTAGTTTGAGCATTCTTTGGAATTGCCTTTCTTTGGAATTGGAATGAAAACTGACATTTTCCAGTCCTGTGGCCACTGCTGGGTTTTCCAAATTTGCTGGCATATTGAGTACAACACTCTCAGTGCATTGTCTTTTAGGATTTGAAAGAACTCAACTGGAATTCCATCACCTCCACTATCTTTGTTCATAGTGATGCTTCCTAAGGCCCACTTAACTTGACACTCTAGGCTATCTGGCTCTAAGTGAGTGCTCAGACCATCATGGTTTTCTGGGTCATGAAGATCTTTTCTGTATAGTTCCTCTGTGTATTCTTGCCACCTCTTCTTAATGTCTTCTGCTTCTGTTAGTCCATACTATTTCTGTCCTTTATTGAACTCATCTTTACATTAATGACTCCTTGATGTCTCAAATTTTCTTGAAGAGAACTCAGTCTTTCCGATTTTGTTGTTTTCCTTTATTTCTTTACATTGATTACTTTGGAAGGCCTTCTTATCTTTCCTTGCTATTCTTTGGAACTCCGCATTCAGATAGATATATCTTTCCTTTTGTTCTTTGTCTTTTGCTTCTCATCTTTTCTCAGCTATTTGTAAGGCTTCCTGAGACAACCATTTGTTAGGCTTCCTCAGACAACCATTTTGCCTTTTTGGATTTCTTTTTCTTGGGAATGGTTTTGATCACTGCCTCCTGTACAGTGTTAGGAACCTCCATCCATATTTCTTCAGGCACTCTATCAGATCTAATCTCTTGAATCTATGTGTCACTTCCTCTGTATAATCATAAGGGATTTGATTTAGGTCATATCAGAATAGCCTAGTGGTTTTCCCTACTTTCTCCAATTCAAGTCAGCATTTTGCAATAAAGAGTTCATAATTTGAGCCACAGTCAGCTCCCAGTCTTGTTTTTGCTAACTGTATAGCACTTCTCCATTTTCGGCTACAAAGAATATAATCAATCTGATTTCAGTATTGACCATCTGGTGATAGCCATGTGTAGAGTCTTGTCTTGTGTTGTTGGAAGAGGGGTTTTGCTATGACCAGTGTGTTCTCTTGGCAAAACTCTGTTAGCTTTTGCCATGCTTCATTTTATACTCTGAGGCCAAATGTGCCTATAACTCCAGGTAACTCTTGACTACCTTCTTTTGCATTCCAGTCATCTGTGATGAAAATGACATCTTTTGGGGATGTTATTGTTGGGATTTCTTTGGGAGGAATGATGCTAAAGCTGAAACTCCAGTACTTTGGCCACCTCATGCAAAGAGTTGACTCACTGGAAAAGACTTTGATGCTGGGAGGGATTGGGGGCAGGAGAAGAAGGGGACGACAGAGGGTGAGATGGCTGGATGGCATCACTGACTTGATGGACGCGAGTCTGAGTGAACTCCGAGAGTTGGTGATGGACAGGGAGGCCTGGCGTGCTGCGATTCATGGGGTGGCAAAGAGTCGGACAAGACTGGGCGACTGAACTGAACTGATTGTTGGAATTGTTTAAAATAAACTTGGAATTATTTAAAATAAAGCTTGTTTTGTATTCATTTATTAATTAAAAAATTCTAAGAGGAATCATCATAGAAAGATTATGTTTGTAATCATTCATTTCTTTCCTGTTATAAAAATATAGATTGATACCCTTCCCATGTTTATTTTTTAATATCATCTCTAACTAGAACAGAGGGAAATACATTTTACTGCCATCTTGATAGTTTAGCCAGGTGAGTTGTTTTTTTCAAATTTATTTGAAAATGATTTTGATGAGAGCAGAAATTTTAAATTTACTTGTAAGCTTTGATTTCCCCTCTATGTTTCTCTAATCCATCATGAAAGAAAAATAACCCTGAATCCAGAATAAGGAACCAAGCAGAACAGATTTGAACTCATGTAAGCCTGGGAAAACCATCAGGGCCATACCTGACCCATATACAAATGACCAAAAATATATTTTAAGTTGTTGAGATTTGGAGTTTGATTTTTATGCACTATTGCTATGAAATTAATATGGAAACAATGAATACTAGTCAAAAATCTTAAGAGACTTTCAGTGTAAGCACACTATGTACCATAATAGTCCTACCTAGGACCTACAATCCTTTTTCTAACAGTGTTACATTTGTCCCTCACTCATAACCTCCAATGTTTAAACAAAAGCAGTTTATGTGTGTATGTCTGTGTGTGTGTATATATATATATATATATATATATACACACACATATATATTAATGTACATATATATTTACATATATAGAAATTAAAGAAGAAATACACTAATTTTTTTCTTGTTTAGTTCAATCAAATTGTGGAAAAAATATTAACAAAAACATTCCTGCATTTCTCTCTTCTTATCAGTACAATCACAAAGTGAATTGTGAGAGAAATGTAGGAAAATTCAATTCACAACTATAGGGGAAATTTCTACATTTTTATCATAAATATAATTGTTGGCTAAGTATTGCTGTTATAACCATAGTCTCTTAAATCCCTTATTTCTAAAAGATAGTTTTAAAAATGTTCTCCTTATAAATGTATTCATCAGATAGTACTCAAATAATTACCCAAACTAGGTACATGAATCATTAAATTAATTAAATAAGGAGGCTGTTAGATTGGTATGGCCTATGTGAGCAAACAAAAATCTAAACCTGTAAGTGCCTCAAGGTTTTGAAATCAAATCCTAGGTCTATTCAATCACAGATATAGACAACTACACTGTTGGCTATAGGCAATCAATTATTTCCTACTTTGTGTCTGCCTTTTCTCTGTAATTGTTTTTCTAGAGCTCCTATGGATAGAGTGCTCCTAACCACTTCTGGTTGGGAACTGACAAATTCTAAGAAATTTCTGCTAAATAAACCTCTAACATTTGTAATATGCTTTGGTTTATCTTTTACAAGTAATAGCATCATTAATCATCAGGGATATATAAATCAAAATCACAATAAGCTGTCACCTCACACCTATCAAAATGTCTATCATCAAGCAAATGTTGGCAAGGATGTGGAGAAAAGGGAGCCCTCCTACAGTTTGTTGGGATGTAAATTGATGCAGTCACTATGGAAAACAATGTGGAGATATCCAGAAAATTGAAAATAGAACTACCATATGATCCAGCAACTTCTCTCCTGGGTACATATCCAAAGAAAAGGAAAGCAGTAATTGGAAAACATTTACACATCCCAGTGTTTATAGTAACATTATTTCCAATTGCCAAGACATGAATGTAACCTGAAAGTCCATTAGTAAAAGAATGGGTGAAACTAATGTTTATATACATACATACATACATAGATACATACATACATATATAGTAATGTGTATATATATATATATATAGTATATATATATATATATATGTATGTATATACAGTTCAGTCACTCACTCATGTCCAACTCTTTGAGACCCCATGGAATGCAGCAAGCCAAGCTTCCATGTCCATCACTGACTACTCCCGGAGCTTGCTCAAACTCATGTCCATTGAGTCGGTTATGGCATCTGACCATCTCATCCTCTATCGTCCCCTTCTCCTGTTTTCAATCTTTACCAGCATCAGGGTCTTTTCCAATGAATTGACGCTTTGCATCAAGTGGCCAAAATATTGGGATTTCAGCTTCAGCATCAGTCCTTCCAATGAATATTCAGGACTGATTTCCTTTAGGATTGACTGATTGGATCATCATGTAGTCTGGGATTCTCAAAAGTCTTCTCCAACACCACAGTTCAAAGGCATCAATTTTTCAGCACTCAGATTTCTTTATAATCCAACACTCACATCCATACTTAACTACTGGAGAAAAACATAGTTTGACTAGATGGATCTTTGTCAATAAAGAGTGTCTCTGCTTTTTAATACACTGTCTAGGTTGGTCATAGGTTTTCTTCCAAGAAGCAAGCATCTTTTAATTTTGTGGCTGCAGTCACCATCTGCAGTGATTTTGAAGCCCAAGGAAATAAAAACTGGCACTGTTTCCATTGTTTCCCCATCTATATCGTGAAGTGATGGGACTAGATGCCATGATCTTAGATTTCTGAATGTTGAGTTTTAAGCCAGCTTTTTCACTCTCCTCTTGTACTTGCAAGAGGCTCTTTAGTTCCTCTTCACTTTCTATCATAAGAGTGGTGTCATCTGTGTATTTGAGGTTATTGATATTTCTCCTGGCAATCTTGATTCCAGCTTGTGCTTCATCCAGCCCAGCATTTTGTATAATGTACTCTGTACATAAGATAATTGAGCAAAGTGACAGTATACAGCCTTGACATACTCCTTTCCCAATCTGGAACCAGTCCATTTTTCCTGGTCCACTTCTAACTGTTGCTTCTTGACCTGCATACGGATTTCTCAAGAGACAGATAAAATGGTCTGGTATTCCCATCTCTAAGAATTTTCCACAGTTTGTTTTGATCCACACAGTCAAATGCTTTGGAATAGTCAATAAAGCAGAAGAAGATGTTTTTCTGGGACTCCCCTGCGTTTTCTATGATCCAACAGATGTTGACTATTTGATTTCTGATTCCTCTGCCTTTTCTAAATCCAGCTTTAACATCTGGAAATCCTCAATTCAAGTATTGTTGAAGCCTCACTTGGAGAATTTTGAGCTTTACTTTATATATAAATAATACTAAACCATGAAAAGAATGAAAGTACAACACAAGTACACCTGGAAAGTATTATGGTTAATAAAATAAGTCAGACAGATAAGACCATGAAATTAAACTATGTTTTCTCCTTGGTATTAAAGCTATGACAAACCTAGAAAGGGTATTAAAAAGTAGAGACCTCAGTTCATTGACAAATGCCCTTATAGTAAAAACTATGTTTTTTTCCAGTAGTCTTGTACAGATGTGAGAGTCGGACCATAAAGAAAGCTGAGCACTGAAGAATCGATGCTTTTGAACTGTGGTGCTGGAGAAGACTCTTGAGAGTCCCTTGGGCTGCTAGGAGATCAAACCAATCAATCCTAAAGGAAATCAACCCTAAACATTCACTGAAAGAACTGATGCTGAAGCTGAAGCTCCAATATTTGGCCACCCAATGTGAAGAACTGACTCGTTGGAAAAGATCCTGATGCTGGGAAAGATTGAAGGCAGGAGGAGAAGAAAGCAACAAAGGATGAGATGGTTGGATGGCATCACCTACTTAATGGACATGAGTTTGAGCAAGCTCAGGGAGTTGATGAAGTACAGGAAAGCCTGGTGTGCTACAGGTCATGTGGTCACAAAGAGTTGTGCACTACTCAGTGAGTGAACAACAAAAATAAATATACGGAATCTTAAAAAACGAAGGAATGCATGTAACAAAACAGAAACAGATTCACAGATATAGAAAGCATATTAGTGCTTACCTGAGAGGAGAGTGATGGGGAGAGGAGTAAGATTGGGAGGGAGGAGTTTAAGAGCTACCAAGTGCTATGTATAAAATAAATAAGGATCTATAATCCCTGTGTATACAGAGAATGTAGAGACTATCTTATAACTTTAAATGGATTATAATCTGTAAAAATAGTAAATCACTGTTACACACCTGAAACTAATACAATATGGTTAATTAACTGTACTTTTAAAAAAAGTAAATAATAAATAAAAGAAGCAAACTTGACTCTCACAACCATGACTACTAATTTTCCGTCTTTATTATTTTTTCTTAACTCATCTTTTCCTCTCCCCAAAAGACTACTAACAGAAATTCTATTATCTCTTTCTTAAAATACTGGCATTCTTCAAATTTGGCTTTTCTTCATGAGTATTGTTACACACTTTAACAATATTAAAAATAAATACAAAAATAAGAATATTGATAATAGTAAATGCAATAATAATAATATCAATTTTTGCTATGTAAATAGCTAATTCATCTATAGACCTTAGATGTTAATCATTATGCTAAATACTCTATATTCTATCAGTCAGTTCAGTCACTCAGTAGTGTCTAACTATTTGCAACCCCATAGAATGCAGCAGGCCATTCTTCCCAGTCCACGACCAATTCCCAGAGCTTGCTCAAACTCATGTCCATCAAATCGGTGATGCCATCCAACCATCTCATCCTGTCATCCACTTCTGTTCCTCCAATCTTTCTCTGCATCAGGGTCTTTCTAGTGAATCAGCTATTTGCACCAAGTGGACAAAGTATTGAGGTTTCAGCTTCAGCATCAGCACTTCCAAAGGATATTCAGGACTGATTTCCTTTAAGATGGACTGGTTGGATCTCCTTGCAGTCCAAGGGACTCTCAAGAGTCCTCCAATACCACAGTTCAAAAGCATCAATTCTTCAGTGCTCAGCTTTCTTTATAGTCCTACTCTCACATCAATACATCACTACTGGGAAAACCATAGCCTTGATTAAATTGACCTTTGTCGACCAAGTAATGTCTCTACTTTTTAATATGCTGTCTCGGTTGGTCATAGCTTTTCTTCCAAGGAGCAAGTGTCTTTTAATATCATTGCTGCAGTCACTATCTGCAGCGAATTTTGAGTCCAAGAAAATAAAGTCTGTCACTGTTTCCACTGTTTCTTCATCTATTTACCATGAAGTGATGGGACTGGATACCATGATCTTAGTTTTCTGAATGTTGAGCTTTAAGCCAACTTTTTCACTCCGCACTTTCACTTTCATCAAGAGGCTGTTTAGTTCCCATTCACTTTCTATCATAAGGGTGGTGTCATCTGCCTATCTGAGGTTATTGATATTTTTCCAGGCAATCTTGATTCCAGCTTGTGCTTCATCCAGCCTGGCATTTCACATGATGTACTCTTATTTAACTCTGTAAGTTAAATAAGGGGATTGACAATATACAGCCTTTATGCGCTCCTTTTTCCAGTTGGGAACCAATCAGTTGTTCCATTCCAGTTCTAACTGTTGCTTCTTGACTTGTATACAGATTTCTCATTAGGCAAATAAGGTGGTCTGGTATTCCCATATCTTGAAGAATTTTCAACTTTTTTTTTTTCTTTCTTTCTTTCTTTTTTTTTTTTTTTTTTTTTGTGATCCACACAGTCAAAGCCTTTGGTGTAGTCAATAAAGCAGAAATAGATGTTTTTTGGAACTCTCTTGCTTTTTGATGATACAACAGATGTTGACAATTTGATCTCTGGTCCCTCTGCCTTTTCTAAATCCAGATTGAACATTTGGAAGTCCAGGGCTCATACTATTGAAGCCTGGCTTGGAGAATTTTGAGCATTGCTTTGCTAGCATGTGAGATGAGTGCAATTGTGCAGTAGTTTGAACATTCCTTCTAATTGTCTTTATTTGGGATTGGAATGAAAACTGACCTTTTCCAGTCCTGTGGCCACTGCTGAGTCTTCCAAATTTGCTGGCATATTAAGTGCAGCAGTTTCACAGTGTCATCCTTCAGAATTTGAAATAGCTCAACTGGAATTCCATCACCTTCACTAGCTTTGTTTGTAGTGATGCTTCCTAAGGCCCACTTGACTTCACATTCCAGAATGTCTTGCTCTAGGTGAATGATCACACCTTCATGATTATCTGGGTCATGAAGATCTGTTTTGCATAGGTATTCCATGTATTGTTGCCATCTCTTCTTGATATCTTCTGCTTTTGTTAGGTCCATTCCATTCCTGTCCTTTATTGTGCCCATCTTTGCATGAAATATTCCCTTTCTTGAAGAGATCTCTAGTCTTCCCCTTTCTATTTTTCCCTTTATTTCTTTGCTCTGATCACTGAGGAATCTTAACTCTTATCTCTCCTTGCTATTCTTTGGAACTCTGCATTCACATGGATGTCTTTCCTCTGCCCCTTTGTCTTTAGCTTCTCTTCTTTCTTCAGCTAATTGTAAGGCCTCTTCAGACAACCATTTTGGCTTTTTTCATTTCTTTTTCTTGGAGATAGTCTCAATCACTGCCTCCTGTACAATGTCATGAACCTTCATCCATAACTTATCAGGCACTCTATCTATCAGGTCTAATCCCTTGAATCTCTTTCTCCCTTCCGTTGTATAATCCTAAGAGATTTGATTTAGGTCATCCCAGAATGGTCTAGTGGTTTTCCCTACTTTCTTCAATTTAAGTCTGAATTTTGCAATAATGAGTTCATGATCTGCCCCACAAATCAGCTCCCAGTCTTGTTTTTGCTGACTGTATAGAGCTTCTTCATCTTTGGCTCCAAACAGTATAATCAATCTGATTTCAGTATGATCATCTGGTGTTGTCCATGAGTAGAGTTTTTTCTTTTGTTGTTGGAAGTGGATTTTGGCTATGACCAATGTGTTCTCTTGGCAAAACTCTTTAGCCTTTGCCCTTCTTCATTCTGTACTCCAAGGCCCAATTTGCTTTTTACTCCAGATAACTATTGCCTTCCTACTTTTGCATTCCAGTCCCCTATGATGAAAAGGACATCTTTTTTGGGTGTTCTAGAAGGTTTTGTAGGTCTTTATAGAATCTTTCAGCTTCTTTTGCATTATTTATGGGGCATAGACTTGAATTACTGTGATACTGAATGGTTTGCATTGGAAACGAACAGAGATCATTCTATTGTTTTCCAGATTGCATCCAAGTACTGCATTTCGGGCTGTTTTGTTGACAATGAGGGCTACTCCATTTCATCTAAGGATTTTTGTCCTCAATAGTAGATATAATGTTTATCTGAATTAAATTTGCCCATTCCGGGCAATTTTAGTTCACTGATTCCTAAAATGTTGATGTTCACTCTTGCCATTTCCTGTTTGACCACTTCCAATTTGACTTGATTCATGGACCTAAAATTCCAAGTTCCTACACAATATTGTTCTTTATAGCATTGGACTTTACTTCCATCAGTTGTCCCATTTACAACTGGGTGTTGTTTTTGCATTGGCTCTGTCTCTTCATCCTTTCTGAAGTTATCTCTTGACTCTTCTCCTGTAGCAGTTTGGACACCTACCAACCTGGGGAGTTCATCTTTCAGTGTCCTATATTTTTGCCTTTTCATACTGTCCATGGGGTTCTCAAGGCAAGAATACTGAAGTGGTTCACCATTACCTTCTCCAGTGGACCACATTTTATCAGAATTCTCCACCATGACCCATCCATTTTGGGTGGCCCTACATGGCATGTAGTACTAGAGTGTAGTACTTGGATGCAATCTGAAAAATGACAGAGTGATCTCTGTCCATTTCCAAGGCAAACCATTCAATATCATGGTGATCAAAGTCTATGCCCTGACCAGTAATGCTGAAGAAGCTAAAGTTGACGGTTCTATGAAGACCTGCAAGACCTTTTAGAACTAACACTCGAAAAAGATGTCTTTTTCATTATAGGGGACTGGAATGCAAAATTGTAATTCAAGAAACACATGGAGAAACAGGCAAATTTGGCCTTGGAGTAGAGATTAAAATGGGGCAATGGCTAATAATTTTCCCAATAAAATACATTGGTTATAGTAAATACGCTCTTCTAGCAACACAAGAGAAGACTCTACACATGGACCATCCCCAAGAATAAGAAATGCAAAAAACCAAAATGGCTGTCTAAAGAGGCCTTACAAATAGCTATGAAAAGAAGAGAAGTGAAAAGAAAGGAGAAAAGGAATGATATATCCATTTAAATGTAGAGTTCCAAAGAATAGCAAAGAGAGATAAGAAAGACTTCCCCAATGATCAGTGCAAAGAAATAGAGGAAAACAAAAGAATGGGAAAGACTAGAAGTCTTCAGAAAAATTAGAGATACCAAGGGAACATTTCATGCAAAGATGGGTTCAGTGAAGAACAGAAATGGTATTGACCTAACAGAAGCAGAAGATATTAAGAGGTGGCAAGAATACACAGAAGAAGTCTACAAAAAAGATATTCAAGACCCAGATAATCATGATAGTGTGATCACTAACCTAGAGTAAGACAACCTGGAATGTGAAGTCAAGTGGGCCTCAGGAAGCATCTCTACAAACAAAACTAGTGGAGGTGATGGAATTGCAGTAGAGCTATTTCAGATCATGAAAGATGATGCTGTGAAAGTGCTGCCCTCAATATGCCAGCAAATCTGTAAAACTCAGCAGAGGCCACAGGACTGGGAAAGGTCAGTTGTCATTCCATTCCCCAAAAAGACAATACCAAAGAATGCTCAAACTATCGTACAATTGCACTCAGCTCACACTCTAGCAAAATAATGCTCAAAATTCTCTAAGCCAGGCTTCAGCAGTACATGAATCATGAACTTCCAGATGTTCAAACTGATTTTAGAAAAGGAAGATGAACCAGAGGTCAAATTGCCAAGACCCACTGGATCATCGAAAATGCAACACATTTCCAGAAACTCATCTATTTCTGCTTTATTGACTATGCCAAAACCTTTGATTGTGTGGATCCCCATAAACTGTTGGAAATTCTGAAAGAGATGGAAATACCAGACCACCTGACCTGCCTTTTGAGAAATCTGTTTGCAGCTCAGGAAGTGACAGTTAGAACTGGTCAGAGAACAACAGACTGGTTCCAAATAGGAAAAGGAGTACGTCATGGCTGTATATTGTCACCCTGCTTATTCAACTTATATGCAGAATACATCATGAGAAACGTTGGGCTGGATGAAGCACAAGCTGGAATCACACTGTTGGGAGAAATACCAAGAACCTCAGATATGCAGATGACACCATCATTATGGCAGAATGTGAAGAAAAACTAAAGAGCCTCTTGATGAAGGTGAAGGAGCAGATTTAAACAGTTGGCTTAAAGCTGACATTCATAAAACTAAAATCATGGTATCCAGCTCCATCTCTTCATAGCAAATAGATAGTTAAACAGTGGAAACAGTGGCTGACCATTTTGGGGGGGCTTCAAAATCACTGCAGATGATGACTGCAGCATGAAGTTAAAAGATGCTTACTCCTTAGAAGGAAAGTTATGACCAACCTAGACAGCATATTAAAAAGCAGAGACATTACTTTGCCAATAAAGGTCCATCTAGTCAAGGTTATAGTTTTTCCAGTGGTCATGTATAGATATGAGAGTTGGACTACAAAGACAGCTGAGCACCAAAGAATTGATGCTTTTGAACTGTGTTGTTGCAGAAGACTCTTGAGAGTCACTTGGACTGCAAGGAGATTGAACCAGTCCATCATAAAGGAAATCAGTCTTGGGTGATCATTGGAAGGGCTTATGTTGAAGCTGAAACTCCAATACTTTGGCCATCTGATGTGAAGAGCTGACTAATTTGAAAAGACCTTGATGCTAGGACAGATTGAGGGCTGGAGAAGGGGACAACAGAGGATGAGATGGTTGGATGCCATCACTGACTCAATGAACATGAGTTTGGGTAAACTCTGGGAGTTGTTGATAAACAGGGATGCCTGGCATATTTCCACATTCAGAAAACGAAGATCATGGCATCCGGTCCCATCACTTCATGGGAAATAGATGGGGAAAAAGTGGAAACAGTGCCAGACTTTATTTTTTGGACTCTAAAATCACTGAAGATGGTGATTGCAGCCATGAAATTAAAAGACGCTTACTTCTTGGGAGAAAAGTTATGACCAACCTAGATAGTATATTCAAAAGCAGAAACATTACTTTGTCGACTAAGGTCCATCTAGTTAAGGTTATGGTTTTTCCTGTGGTCACATATGGATGTGAGATTTGGACTGTGAAGAAGGCTGAGCGCTGAAAAATTGGTGCTTTTGAACTGTGGTGTTGGATAAGACTCTTGAGAGTCCCTTGGACTGCATGGAGATCCAACCAGTCCATTCTGAAGGAGATCAACCCTGGGATTTCTTTGGAAGGAACGATGCTAAAGCTGAAACTCCAGTACTTTGGCCACCTCATGTGAAGAGTTGACTCATTGGGAAAGACTCTGATACTGGGAGGGATTGGGGCAGGAGTAGAAGGGGACAATAGAGGATGAGATGCCTGGATGGCATCACAGACTCGATGGACGTGAGTCTGAGTGAACTCCGGAGGACGGTGATGAACAGGGAGGCCTGGCGTTCTGCGATTCATGGGGTCACAAGGAGTCGGACACAACTGAGCGACTGAACTGAACTGAACTGAACTGGCATATTTCAGTCCATGGGGTTGCAAAGAATCGGGCATGACTGAGCGACTGAACATGGCATGGCTCAATTTAATTCATATGACAATTTTATGTTAAAGTTATGAAATTGAGACTTTTAGATTCCAACTTAGTTACCCAGGTACATATGAGTAAACTGTAGTAGAGGTGGTATTTATGTAGAAACAATCTGGTTTCAAAACCCAAATTAATTTAATCACCATCTATGCTATGTTTTGTCTCTGTATCTGCAAAATGGAATAGATTATTATCTTTCCAGGTGGCATAATGGTAAAGAATCTGCCTGCCAAATCAGGAGGTGCAGTAGACTTGGATTTGATCCCTGGGTCAGGAAAATCCCTTGGTGTGGAAAATGGCAATGCAGTCCACTATTCTTGTCTGGAAAATTCCATGAGCAGAGAAGACTGGTGGGCTATAGTCTGTGGGGTCACAAAAAGTACAACATGACTGACAGCACACACACAAATATGATTATATCACTTCTCTACTTGAACATCTTCTGTGAAGTTCTTAGTCCCTTTTGAAATAATATTGTGTTAATCTTTATATTGTGACATAGAAGGTAATCTATGATTTATGCTACTCCTGTATCTTCAGCTTCATTTCACATACTTCCTAGCATTAGTTTTATCATTCAACAAGAACAAACTTTTTAAAACATGTTATTTCTTACTTTCCATACTCTTTTTTGAGATTTTTATGTCTTTCTACTTTTAAAGCCCCTGGTTTTTCTTTAGAATTTAGTCTTAAACTGAATCAAGTTTTGAGATGTTCTGAATCAGTGAGCCAAACTGAGATAATAAACCCTCTTCCAAACTCCCATAAGCCTTTGTGATATACAGATATCCTGTGGATACTTGCTCTTCCCTATATCTTACACATTGAGATTTGAGCTGTTTTGAGTGAGAGATTTTAACTTCATCTTTGTTCCCCAGGCCCTTAGAAACATAAATTCTAAATCATTCTGATAGTATTGTGGCAGTGAAAGAAACATGAAACACGGCATAAGTGTAAACTATTATGATGATTAAATATCTTAGTGTTTTATATATATATATATATATATATATCACTTTATATCACTTTATGTTTGAATCCTTTTTATTCTTCCCATTTCTTCTCTTTAAAAAGCAATATTTTACTTTTTTTTCTATTGGTTTTATTATATTATCCTAATCAAAGCATCTTTAAGAGAAACCCAAGTAAGATGGTAGGTGTTGCAAGAGGGCAGACACACTGAAACCATAATCACAGAAAACTAGTCAATCTAATCACACCAGGACCACAGCCTTGTCTAACTCAATGAAACTAAGCCATGCCCTGTGGGGCCACCCAAGACAGGCAGGCATGGTGGAGAAGTCAGAAACAATGTGGTCCACTGGAGAAGGGAATAGCAAACCACTTCAGTATTCTTGCCTTGAGAATCCCATGAACAGTATGAAAAGTCAAAATGATAGAATACTGAAAGAGGAACTCCCCAGGTCAGTAGGTGCCCAATATGCTACTTGGAGATCAGTGGAGAAATATCTCCTGAAAGAATGAAGGGATGGAGCCAAAGCAAAAACAATACCCAGCTGTGGATGTGACTGGTGATAGAAGCAAGGTCCAATGCTGTAAAGAGTAATATTGCATAGGAACCTGAAATGTCAGGTCTATGAATCAAGACAAATTGGAAGAGGTCAAACAGGAGATGGCAAGAGTGAACATCAACATTCTAGGAATCAGAGAACTTAAATGGACTGGAATGGGTGAATTTAACTGAGATGACCATTATATCTACTACTGCAGGCATGAATCCCTCAGCAGAAATGGAGTAGCCATCATGGTCAACAAAAGAATCCAAAATGCAGTACTTGGATGCAATCTCAAAATGACAAAATGATCTCTGTTCATCTCCAAGGCAAACCATTCAATATCGCAGTTATCCAAGTCTATGCCCCAACCAGTAACGCTGAAGAAGCTGAAGTTGAATGATTCTATGAAGACCTACAAGACCGTTTAGAACTAACACCCCAAAAATATGTTTTTTTCATTATAGGGAACTGGAATGCAAAAGTCAGAAGTCAAGAAACACCTTGAGTAACAGGCAAATTTGGCCTTGGAATGTGGAATGAAGCAGGGCAAAGACTAATAGAATTTTGCCAAGAAAATGCACTGGTCATCGCAAACACCTTCTTCCAACAACACAAGAGAAGACTATGAACATGGACATCACCAAATGGTCAACACCGAAATCAGATTGATTATATTGTTTGCAGCCAAAGATGGAGAAGCTCTAACCTAAACAGTCAATAAAAACAAGACCAGGAGCTGGCTGTGACTCAGGTCATGAACTCCTTATTGATAAATTCAGACTTTTAAATTGAAGAAAGTAGGGAAAACCACTAGACCATTTTGATATGACCTATATCAAATTCCTTATGATTATATAGTGGAAATGAGAAATAGATTTAAGCGACTAGATCTGATAGATAGAGTACCTGATGAACTATGGAATGAGGTGTGTGACATTGTACAGGAGACAGGGATCAAGACCATCCCCATGGAAAAGAAATGAAAAAAAGCAAAATGGCTGTCTGGGGAGGCCTTACAAATAGCTGTGAAAAGAAGAGAAGCGAACAGCCAAGGAGAAAAGGAAATATATAAGCATCTGAATGCAGAGTTCCAAAGAATAGCAAGAAGAGATAAGAAAGCCTTCTTCAGAGATAAATGAAAAGAAACAGAGGAAAACAACAGAACGGGAAAGACTAGAGATCTCTTCAAGAAAATTAGAGATTCCAAAGAAATATTTCATGCAAAGATGGGCTTGGAAAAGGACAGAAATGTTATGGGCCTAACAGAAGCAGAAGATATTAAGAAGAGGTGGCAAGAATACACAGAAGAACTGTTCAAAAAAGATCTTCATGACCAAGATAATCACGATGGTGTGATCACTCACCGAGAGCCAGACATCCTGGAATGTGAAGTCAACTGGGTCTTAGAAAGCATCACTACGAACAAAGCTAGTAGAGGTGATGGAATTCCAGTTGAGCTATTTCAAATCCGGAAAGATGATGCTGTGAAAGTGCTGGACTCAATATGCCAACAAATTTAGAAAACTCAGCAGTGGCCACAGGACTAGAAAAGGTCAACTTTCATTCTAATCCCAAAGAAAGGAAATGCCAAAGAATGCTCAAACTATAGCACAATTACACTCATCTCACACACTAGTAAAGTAACGCTCAAAATTCTCCAAGCCAGGCTTCAGCAATATATGAATCATGAACTTTCAGATGTTCAAGTTGGTTTCAGAAAAGGCAGAGGAACCAGAGATCAAATTGCCAACATCCACTGGAGCATTGAAAAAAGCAACAGAGTTCCAGAAAAACATCTATTTCTGCTTTATTGACTATGCCAAAGCCTTTGACTGTGTGGATCACAATAAACTGTGCAAAATTCTGAAGAGATGGGAATACCAGACTGCCTGACCTGCCTCTTGAGAAACATATATGCAGGTCAGAAAGGAACAGTTAGAACTGAACATGAAACAACAGACTGGTTCCAAATAGGAAAGGGAGGTTTTATATTGTCACCCTGCTTATTTGACTTCTATGTAGAGTGCATCATGAGAAACCCTGGGCTGGAAGAAGAACAAGCTGGAATCAAGATTATCAGGAGAAATACCAATAACCTCAGATATGCAGATGACATCACCCTTATGGAAGAATGTGAAGAGGAACCAAAAAGCCTCTTAATGAAAGTGAAAGAGGAGAGTGAAAAAGTTGGCTTAAACTCAACATTCAGTAAACTAAGATCATGGTATCTGGTCCCATCACTTCATGGGAAATAGATGGGAAAACAGTAGAAACAGTGTCAGACTTTATTTTTTGGGGCTCCAAAATCACTGCAGATGGTGACTGCAGCCATGAAATTAAAAGATACTTACTCCTTGGAAGAAAAGTTATGACCAAACTAGATAGCATATTTAAAAGCAGAGACATTACTTTGCCAACAAATGTTCGTCTAGTCAAGGCTATGGTTTTTCCAGTGGTCATGTATGGATGTGAGAGCTGGACTGTGAAGAAGGCTGAGCACCGAAGAATTGATGCTTTTGAACTGTGGTGTTGGAGAAGACTCTTGAGAGTCCCTTGGACTGCAAGGAGATCCAACCAGTCCATTCTGAAGGAGATCGGCCCTGGGATTTCTTTGGAAGGAATGATGCAAAAGCTAAAACTCCAGTACTTTGGCCACCTCATGCGAAGAGTTGACTCCTTGGAAAAGACTCTGATTCTGGGAGGGATTGGGGGCAGGAGGAGAAGGGGACGACCGAGGATGAGATGGCTGGATGGCATCACTGACTCGATGGATTTGAGTCTGAGTGAACTCCGGAGTTGCTGATGGACTGGAGGCCTGGCGTGCTGTGATTCATGGGGTTGCAAAGTGTCAGATATGACTGAGCTACTGAACTGAACTGATATATATATATATATAGTGATACACTGAAATAAATTCCCCAATTTCTTTGGCCTTTAGGTAATACAGTACTTTTGAAAATACTCTCACTATATGAATTCATTTATGCAAACTCTTACAAAGAGATTTTGAGGATATTTCTCAGCAAGAGATAAATAACTATGGTATATTTTTTTCCTACATATTTCTCTATCCTGTGGAGGAAAGATAAATTAACTGTAATATGTCTATTTGTCTGTATTTCTGCAGTGACCAAGGTTGTAAGAGCATCTTTTCTCACTGAACATTTCTTCTCTTTAAATATCAGTCAATAACCACACTACCTACAACCCTTTTCATTCCTCACAGGTGATAAGGATGACAATTGCATGACATTTTAAACTGAACAATTAAACAGGAGTTATTTTGACTTCTGTCTCTCAGTTCTTCAGAAATTATAAGCATCTCTCTCTCTCTCTCTCTCTCTCTCTCTCTCTCTCTCTCTCACACACACACACACACACACACACACAGACACACACACACACTCACACACACATAAACAGGAAGTGGCTGATATCAAGGATAATATATTTATTTGTTTTCTTATCAAGGAACACTTGTCTGTGATTTTCCTGTTCTCTCTAAATTTCAGAGGACACAAGTTGTGCAGCTCACTGCTCTGTAAATGATATCAAGAAGGATGATAGAAGGGCACTTAGTGTTCACCAAACCTACAATTTAAAGATATTTTCTTCCTTTCATGTGTTTATCATATCTTTGGAAACTAAAATGAAATATGATTTATACTCTAAAATTCATATGTTAGAAAAGAGAAAGAGCCATTTCTATAAGTAAACTTATATTCACTTTTAATTACTTATCTGTCTAGGGGAAAAAAGTATTCCAGTTTGGTATACTTAGTTAAATCTAGTGATTTGATTAATATCCTAATCATTATTCATTTCATAGTCCGGTCACTTTGGAAGATGTAAACAGACTGTCATATTTATTACCATTTCATTTGTCCTTTCTAGTCACTTTTTGTTGTTGTTCAGTCACTCAGTCGTTTCTGACTCTTTGCCACCAGACTCTCCGTGTTTGCTTCAACTCACGTCCATTGAATTGATGATGCCATTCAACTGTCTCATCCTCTGTTGCCACCTTCTCGTCCTGCCCTCAGTCTTTCCAAGCATCAGGGTTTTTTCCAATGAGATGGCTCTTCTGATCAGATGGCCAATATATTGGAGATTCAGCTTCGGCATCAGTCCTTCCAGTGAATATTCAAGACTGATTTCCTTTAGGACTGACTAGTTTGATCTCCTTGTAGTCCAAGGGACTCTCAAGAATCGTCTCCAGCACCGTAATTCAAAACCATCAGTTCTTCTCTCAGCCTTCTTTATGGTCCAGTCTCACATCCATACATGACTACTGGAAAAACCATATCTTTATACAGAACTTTGTCGGCAAAGTCATGTCTCTGGCTTTTTTTTTTTTTTTTTAAATAAGTTATCTATGTTTGCTGTAGCTTTACTTCCAAGGAGCAAGTGTCTTTTAATATCATTACAGCAGTCACCATCTGTAGTGATTTTGGAGCCCAAGAAAATAAAGTTTGTCACTGTTTCCACTGTTTCCTCATCTATTTGCCATGAAGAGATGGGACCGGATGTCATGATCTTAGTTTTTTGAATCTTGAGTTTAAAGCCAGTTTTTTCACTCTCCTCTTTCATCTTCATCATGAAGCTCTTTAGTTTCTCTTAGCTTTCTTCCATTAGGGTGATATAATCCGTATATCTGAGGTTATTGATATTTCTCCTGGTAATCTTGATTCCAGCTTCATACAGCCCAGTGTTTCACATGATATATTCTACATATAAGTTAAATAAGCAGGGTGACAGTATACAGGCTTGACACACTCTTTTCCAGGTTTTGAACAAGTCCATTTTTCCATGTCCAGTTCTAACTGTTGCTTCTTGACCTGCGTACAGGTTTCTCAGGAGGTAGGTAAGGTGGTCTGGTATTCCAATCTCTTTAATAATTTTCCACAGTTGGTTGTGATCCATACAGTCAACAGTTTTAGCATAGTCAGTGAAGCAAAAGTAGTTTTTTGGGGGAATTCCTTTGCTTTTTCTATGATCCAACACATGTTGGCAATTTGATGTTTGGTTCCTCTGCTTTTTCTAAATCCAGCTTGTATATCTGGAAGTTCTTGGTTCACATGCCATTAAAGCTCAACTTGAAGGACGTTGAGCATTACCTTGCTATCATTTGAAATGAGTGCAACTGTGTGGTAGTATAAACATTCTTTGGCATTGCTCTTCTTTGGTATTGGGATGAAAACTGACCATTTCTTGTTCCATGGCCGCTCTGAGTTTCCCAAATTTTCTGGCATATTGAATGCAGTACTTTAACAGCATTATCTTTTAGGATTCGAAATATCTCAGCTGAAAAAAAAAAAAAAAAGAAGGAAATATCTCAGCTGGAATTCCATTACTTCCATTAGCTTTGTTCATAGTAATGCTTCTTAAGTCCCACTTGACTTTACATTTCAGGATGTCTGACTCTAAGTGACTGATGACACCATCGTGGTTAGTTCTGTGAATTCTTACCACCTCTTCTAAATGTCTTCTGCTTCTGTTACTCCATACTGTTCAGCCTTTATTTAGCCCATCTTTGCATGAAATATTTCCTTGGTATGTCTAATTTTCTTGAGGAGATATCTTATGTTTTCCATTCTATTGTTTTCCTCTATTTCTTTGCATTGTGTACTCAGCTTTGGTACAATAGAGCATCCTCAGAGGACTCCATTGTTGAGTCATCACTGAATTAGTTTAATTCAGTTTGACCTATCTGGCCGGTAGATTTCTGTTTACTTGCTGCTGTTGGTGCTGCCTGCCTTGTTTCTCTACCAGGTGTGATGCTGGCTATTGCTGATATCAGTTTACAAGCCACAAAATTCTATATGCCCTGTAAGGGATGCTGTTTTCCTTTTCCTGATGCAAATATGGCTCATAAAGTCTCATATTTTTTTTGTTCTTATAGAAGGGAAATAGTTTTCTATACTTTTCTCTCGACCATATTGGAGTAAGTAGTTTCCATGAAGATGTTCTCAGGAAATACCTCAGGTCCCACTTCTTTGCTATCATTATTGAGCCATTTTGGATATTAAGTTTTCTTGACGTTTCTAAAAGAAACGAAAATTATTTAAAGCTTTACTTATGACTAGTAGAATTCCAAAATGCCTCCTTAAAGTTTCCCAGAAGAATCCCTGTAACTAGGAATGTGATGAAATATGATCCTCATGATTATCTTATATAACGGCATTGGGCTTTGACACATATAACTAAGTTTACTAATCAGTTAATTTTGGGTTAATCAAAGGAGAGATTCTCCAGGTCAGCCAAATGTAATCGTATGATCCATTTAGAAGAAGAGTTTCTTAAATTTGTGGTATAAATGAAGGTAAGAGAGATTAGAAATGCTGAAAGAATTCAAAATACTACTGCTGGCTTGAGATGGAGGGGGACCCAGAACAGGGAACACATTGGTTTAGAAACTGAAAGCCACACCCAACTGACAGCCATAAGGGAAATGGTAACTTCAATCCTGCAACTGCAAGAAACAAAATTCTGTTAACAACATGAATGAAATCAGACTCTTCCCCAAAGTGTCCTGAGAAAAGCCTCAACTGAAGATTTTTATTTCAACCTTGTGATACCCTAATCCAGGAATTCAATAAAGCCAGCCTGGCCAAGAATTCTGGCCTACAGAATGTGAGAAAATTAGCCAATACTTTACCTTTAATTCTGAGTTGTATAATTTGTGTTATTTGAGTAGCTAAATTTGCAGTTATCCTTGCATCTATTGTTCTATGTAACATTTCCTGCAATAATAAAGCCATGTTGATAAAGACAGCAAATAGATAGGTCATGATGATATATGCCATGAGCTGAACAAATCTCTTATGGTTTCAGATCTCATTGGGATTTTTTCTCATGTACTGTAACCAAGTAGTCCATTGGTAAGGATTTTCAGTTTCAAAAATACTAAGAAAGAAGATGCCATTCGTACCACTAAAATATTCTTTAAAAGGGTTATTTTAAAATATTATATTTTGTGCTACTAAATATACATGCACATGTTAAGGCATATATACTATGTGGAGGTGATTTTTTAAATGATGAGATTATCATAGAACTTTTGCCTACAGCGTGACAATATGATGGATGGTTTGTACAAATCAAATTCTCTTGTATTAAATTTTCCTTCTTTCTCACTTTTACCTGAAACTAAATTTAGCTATGACAGTATATTAATGTAATTTATTTCACTCTTGATATAAAAAGTCAGAAAAGTTGATGTCTAAAATGAAAAAAAAATATTTTCTTAAAAATTGTAATCATAATCATTTTATTCATTTTATGGGTAAAGATGCTGTATGCTTTCTAAAATATATAATTTTTTCTAATTTTTTTAAAATTATATTCATCAGCATGTTTAACAATTAAAATAATATTAGACTTTAAATACTATATAATTTTGAGCCTTAATTACATTAACTTGTAATGACAAATATTGGAGGTTGATCTTTTGCAAATACTGAATTTTTGTTAGAAATTATTATTATAAAACATATGATTAAAACATAGGAAATATAAAGAAAAATTATCTACCACCCAAAATAATCATGTTACTTCATCTGAACACATTTTGGGGTACTTCAGTGCAGTAGAGTTTTTTTTTTTTTATATATAAGATTTTGGCCTATAATGAAATTTTTATTTAATTTTATTTGATACATTTTCTCACCATTAGAGCTTTCTAAATTCCTTTATTTGTGTGTGTATATGTGTTTGTATGTGTACATATATCATATTATACATATATATATATATATATATATGCTCGATCATTTCTTTATCCAGAAATTAGTTTATGTTTCTTAGTTGTGGGAAATCATGCAGCTTTTCACCTTTATCTGCATTTTGTGTTTATTATAATTGTAGTTAATCCTACCACATTAGTGGGTTTTGTATCCTCCTTTACCCACTTAATGTTTAATATATGTCATATTTTGATTTATGTGAAAGATGTTAAGCCGTTGTCTGCAAGAATGTTCAACATACCATTCCAGGTTAACAGTGTGAAATTTCAAAATATTTGAAAGCTGAATTGCTTTTCAATTAAAATATGGCATTTAGCATTACAAATACATCTTTATTACTGTACATATTTACTGTGGTACCTATTTAATTTTCATCCATCTACAGTCAGTAGTAGGGGCTTCCCAGGTGACTCAGTGTGCAAAGAATCCCCCTGCCAATGAAAGACATGCAGGAGACTCAGATTCGGTCCCCTCTGGAAGAATGGCTACTCTTTCCAATATTCTTGCCTGGAGTATCCCATAGACAGAGGAGCCTGGCAGTCTGTAGTCCATGGGGTCACACAGAGTCGAACACCATTGAGCATGTAAGCACGCTCAGTAGTACTCTGTCAATTTCTAGATATTTTAAGTGATATGGGAACCTAGAAAAATATTAAAATGTGTCTTTATATTGATAATTTGGGCTGACAACCCACTGAAAAAATCCAGTGTATTTTCTAGTTAGCTACTTAGTGTGGAAATCATCTTCAATCTGCATTACCCAATAGTATATTCTGTGATGTATAAAATAAAATTGTAAGTACTTTTAAACTCTCTCTAATGTTATAAGTATGTATCACAACATTGAGATAACATTTTTAACAGTATTCCTATGACTATCTTGACTATCACCTCCACTAACTACTTGTAATAGTGATAGTCCAGATGCTATATTCTAAGCACCAGGTTTACAATTCACACTACATTAATGAAATATAATTAATTTTTTTCTACACTATGATATTGAGGATAAGTTTTAGTCTTTTTAGAATCTTTAGATTTTAATTATATATA
This sequence comes from Ovis aries, assembly GCF_016772045.2. Classification (NCBI taxonomy): domain Eukaryota; kingdom Metazoa; phylum Chordata; class Mammalia; order Artiodactyla; family Bovidae; genus Ovis; species Ovis aries. Next base: position 48,216,551 of record NC_056069.1, read on the forward strand.
TTCTTTTTGTGACTTCTTAGAAGGCCTAAAAGATTTCCTATAGTTTTTAAACATTTGAAATCTATACATGTAGCAAAAATCAAAGGAAAAAAGTCACCTTTATGTTAGTGATTTAAGCAAAACGAATACCTTTTGTGATGTTCTTTGTTTGGAAATAAGTATTAATAATAATTTGTGTAACGAATATGTACATTGCACATGCAGAAAATGAGTATGCAAGCATCCTTAACCCCCAAACCCAAGTGTGCCCTACAAACACAGGGATTGGCATAACTTGGAGTCAGGTGTTTAGCATTTCTCTTTCACTTGCCAAGCAGAGAAATAAGATATCAAACTCCTGAGGCTAGTCCACTGCAGAAAGAAACCATCAGGGTACTGTGCTACCAGCTATGCCTCTGGAAATTTCTTATTAGTGAAAGCCTCACTGGGCCAACTACTAGATGATATACACTTTTTTTAATTTTTTTTATAAAATGACTATAAGAACTTTTATATCTATCTCATATAGAATATCTATTTTTAAAACACAATTGCTTTTTTGAATGGAGAAAACTGAATCTTCCTAACTTTGTGAAAGGGCAATGCAGTGTTTCTGTTTTAATAATGGCATCAGTCCCCTATCCATACCAGATTTATTCTTCCTTCACCGTAAGCATGTTGATGCTTCAGCCAATGTTTTTCATTTAAAAGATATTTCTGCTTTATATGAATGTACAGTTGGATGGCATATATTTATCATTCTTCTGTATTTATCCAGTATTGACCCTCAGATGCAACTTTGTGCTTTACCTGTGCTTCCTTTAAATTGTATTGGAATATTCCCCAATCACCTACCTGGCTGTTGTTTTAGATACCTGTGTTTGGTAAAATACTCTAAATAAAAAATATATTCAAATGTGAGAGCAGCCTAAAATATTCATTCATTCAGCTAGTCACTCCTCCATTTAGTCATTTAAATTATTTCTTATATACTGCCCTACAATAGCAATTAACCCGTCTAGAATAACAATTATCATGCAAAACATGACCCTGGACATTAAAGAGATTTCAGTTTGTTCTAGGAAAACAATGATAATGAAACAACCTATGGCATCATGAAAGTTATGATGGATTAAAATAATGGACACTTGCTATTTCCTGAACCAGGAATCTTCCTGAACCAGGAATGGAACTGGGGTCTGCCGCATTGCAGGCAGACACTTTACCATCTGAGCCCCAGGGAAGCCATTTTCATGAGTATAACACTTTGACATACTGCCAGCTGAAAATGACAGTTAAAATGAAAATTACTTACCTTTGAAAACACAGACTGAGTATAATTAAAACAGTAGAAAGAAACAGATTGATAATTAATAATAATGTGAGAAAACATCTAGTGAAATTATTCTTGTCATTGCTGAAGCACGGGCTGCCATGGTTGCAGATATAGGGTTAAAAATGGGTCAAAACTAGTTTTTGTCTTGTTTGGTGGAGAAGAAACAGGAGTTTCAAAACACTGAAATGATTCTGTAAGTATCTTTTTAAAACAAGAATTGACCTTGCCCAAAGTTTTAAATTTGGGAAAGGAGAAGAAAAGGAGTTTCAAAACATTGAAATGATTCTGTAAGTATCTTTTTAAAATAAGAATTGACCTTGCCCAAAGTTTTAAATTTAACTAATGTTTAAATACAAGCACTTTGATTAGTTAAATCAATGTATTTCTGTGTCTGTTTTGAAATATTCTCTTAAAAGAACTGCAAGACTATTCTCTTGAAAGATAACTTGATTTTTCTGATGATCCTTGTTCCTTAACATACTTGACTCTCAGAGCAGAGTATCTGATTTGCTGACATATATTATCTGTTATTCAAGGTCTCCTCCACCAAACAAAACAAAAACTAGTTTTGACCCATTTTCAGCAATGTTTCAGCAATGACAAGAATAATTTCACTAGATGTTTTCTCACATTGGTATTAATTATCAATTTGTTTCTTTCTACTGTTTTAATTACACTGTCTGTGTTTTCAAAGGTTAGTCATTTTCATTTTAACTGTCATTTTCAGCTGGCAGTATGTCAAAGTGTTATATTGATGAAAATGGCTTCCCTGGGGCTCAGATGGTAAAGTGTCTGCCTGCAATGCGGCAGACCCCAGTTCCATTCCTGGTTCAGGAAGATCCCCCAGTGAAGGAAATGGCAACCCACTCCAGTACTTTTGCCTGGAAAAGTCCATGGATGGAGGAGGCTGGTAGGCTATAGTCCATGGTGTCTCAACGAATCAGACATGACTGAATGACTTCACCTCATATTAAAAAATGATACAAATGTATACAAAGTGAGTGCATATCCCAAGAATAATTTATATAATTAAATGGCATTTTGCAAAGAAAATTCTACACTGTCACATACAAAGAATAAGTTTTAAATATTCATATGTTAACTGAGATAGTGTTAGGAATACAAGAAATAAGTACTTTAACATAGGAAAAATATCTGTGCTGATTTTATTGGCTTATTATACAGCTTGATATCTGCTTAAAAAATCTGCTAGTTCTTTAAAATATGTAATATAAATATATAAGGATAATGACTTTTTTTACATTGATTATATATGAAATATATGTGTATGTCACACATACACACCATACATACGTAGTGTTTTCTACAAGATAAGTTTTGTGGTATTATACAAAATGTGTTTCAGTACTTGAAATATTCTCCCTAGCAGTTCTAGCCTCTTGGGGCACCAGGAGAAGAGAATGTAGAAATAATGATAAAGGGAATTTCTAAAAACTTGTGGGATTTATTATCTGGCAAAGAGAAAAAATTCTCTGGAGAGAGCAATTTGACTTCTCAAGCTTTTCCCAGTTGAGCACAAATTGCATAAAATAGTTCTTTCCAAGTAACCCTGTAAGGAACACTTTTAATACTCATGTGTTTTGGGGTTTAAAAGTCTATATGATATTCATAACAAATAAAATGTATTTCTGAAAGGTCAAAATTAATCTAATGTTTATATGCCATGAAATTCATTTTTTAAAATCAGAAACAAAAGAGGCTATATGCAAAAGTATTATGAGAGACTAGCTTGAAGGTCTTAAAATAGTTAACTAGAGAATTGTTTTAAAATGAGAGAAATTTAATCCAAAGGGTTTTCAGAATAATTCATTGTAATTATGTCATAGGAATCATGCATTAGAAAAAATATATATACACGTATATACATACATACAGTTATATATATACATACATGCAATTATATATATATATACATACATACATACATATATATATATATATATATATACATATATATATATATACATATATATATACACACACACCTGCAGTTGCTAAGTCGCTTCAGTCATCTCCGACTCTATGCGACCCCATAGACGGCAGCCCACCAGGCTCCCCCGACCCTGGGATTCTCCAGGCAAGAACACTGGAGTGGGTTGCCATTCCCTTCTCCAATGCATGAAAGTGAAAAGTGAAAGTGAAGTTGCTCAGTTGTATCCGACCCTTAGCGAACCCATGGACTGCAGCCTGCCAGGCTCTTCCGTCTATGGGATTTTCCAGGCAAGAGTACTGGAGTGGGTCACTGTTCCCTTCTCCAGGGTATCTTCCCAATCCAGGGGTCAAACCAAGGTCTCCTGCATTGCAGGCATATTCTTTACTGTCTGAGTCACCAGGGAAGCCATCCCAAATGAAGGACAATGTGAATGAATGTTCAAACTATCACACAGTTGCACTCATTACACATGCCAGCAAGAAAGCTGAGAATCCTGTAAGCTAGGATTTTCGACAGTATGTGAACCAAAAATTCTAGATGTACAAGCTGGATTTAGAAGAGGCAGAGGAACCAGAGATCAAATTGCCAACATCTGTTGGATCACAGAAAATGCATGAGAATTTAGGAAAAACACCTACTTCTGCTTCATTGACTACCCTTAAGCCTTTGACTGTTGGATCACAACAATCTGTGGAATAGGATGGACTGGTTTGATCTCCTTGCAGTCCAAGGGGCTCTCAAGAGTCTTCTCAATCACCACAGTTCAAAAGCATCAATTCTTTGGCTCTCAGACTTCTTCATAGTCCAACTCTCACATCCATATATGACTAATGATAAAAAAATAGCCTTGACTAGATGAACCTTTATTCACAAAGTAATGTCTCTGCTTTTTACTATGCTGTCTACATTGGTCGTAACTTTCCTTCCCAGAAGTAAGCATCTTTTAATTTCATGGCTACAATCACCATCTGCAGTGATTTTGGAACCCCCCAAAATAAAGTAAGCCACTGTTTCCCCACCTATTTGTCATGAAATGATGGGACCAGATGCCATGATCTTAGTTTTCTGAATGTTGAGCTGTAACTCAACTTTTTCACTCTCCTGTTTCACTTTTATCAAGAAGCTCTTTAGTTCTTCTTCACTTTCTGCCATAATGGTGGTGTTATCTGCATATCTGAGGTTATTGATATTTCTCCTGGCAATCTTGATACCAGCTTGTGCTTCCTCCAGCCCAGCGTTTCTCATGATGTAAACTCTGCATATAAGTTAAATAAGCAGGGTGACAATATACAGCCTTGACATACTCCTTTTCCTATTTGGAACCAGTCTGTTGTTCCATGCCCAGTTCTAACTGTTGCTTCCTGACCTTCATATAGGTTTCTCAAAAGGCAGGTCAAGTGGTCTGGTATTCTCATGTCTTTCAGAACTTTTTATAGTTTATTGTGATCCACACAGTCAAAGGCTTTGGCATAGTCAAGAAAGCAGAAATAGATGTTTTTTTCTGGAACTCTCTTGCTTTTTTTAGTGATCCAGCGGATGTTGGCAATTTGATCTCTGGTCCCTCTGCCTTTTCTAAAACCAACTTGAACATCTGAAAGTTCATGATTCACATATTGCTGAAGCCTGGCTTGGAGAATTTTGAGCATTACTTTACTAGCATGCAAGATGAGTGCAATTGTGTGGTAGTTTGAGCATTCTTTGGCATTGCCTTTCTTTGAGATTTGAATGAAAACTGACCTTTTCCGTTCTTGTGGCCACTGCTGAATTTTCCAAATTTGCTGACATATTGAGTACAGCACTTTTACAGTATCATCCTCTAGGATTTGAAAGAGTTCAACTGGAATTCCATCACCTACACTTAGTTTGTTCGTAGTGATGCTTCCTAAGGCCCACTTGACTTCACATAACAGGATGTCTGGCTTATACTGCAGTCACATAATTAATTTTTGGGCTCAGAGGGAGAGGGAGAGGGTGGGATGATTTGGGAGAATGTCATTCTAACATGTATACTAGAGGGTGGGATGATTTGGGAGAATGTCATTCTAACATGTATACTATCATGTAAGAATTGAATCACCAGTCTATGTCTGACGCAGGATACAGCATGCTTGGGACTGGTGCATGGGGATGACCCAGAGAGATGTTATGGGGAGGGAGGTGGGAGGGGGGTTCATGTTTGGGAACACATGTAAAAATTAAAGATTTTAAAATTAAAAAAAAAATAAAATTAAAAAAAAAAAGATGGTTGTTTCTTGGGAGAAAAACTATGGCAAACCTAGACAGTGTATTGAAATGCAGAGATATCATTTTGCCAACAAATCTGGACATGGTTGAAGCTATAGATTTTCCAGTAGTCATGTACAGATGTGAGAGTTGGACCATAAAGAAAGTTGAGTGCTGAATAATTGATACTTTAGAACTGTGATGTTGGAGGAGAATTTTGAGAGTCCCTTGCACTCAAGGAGATCAAACCAGTCATTTCTACAGAAAATCAACCCTGAATATTCATAGGAAATATTAATGCTGAGGCTGAAGCTCCAATACTTGGACCACCTAATGGGAAAGCTGACTCATTGGAGAAGATCCTTATGCTGGGAAAGATTGAAGGCAGGAAGAGAAGGGGGCAACCCAGGATGAGATGGTTGGAAGGCATCATCGACTCAATGGACATGAGTTTGAACAAATGTGGGGAGATAAGTGAAGGACAGATAACCCTGGCATACTGCAGTCCATGGGTTCACAAAGAGTCAGACATGACTGAATGACTGAACAACAACAGTTTGCATATTGAAGTTGTTGATATTTCTCCCAGCATCCTTGATTCCAAATTATGTTTCATCCAGCCCTGCATGATATATCTGCAAATAAGTGTTATAGGACAGAATTTTTATTTTTTTTTTCTTCTCGTCTATGAGAGGGGGAAAAAAAAGAAAGAAATCTTTATAAAGAATCCTCTTTATGTCCTATCACTCTACTGCTTCCCCAAAGCAAAGAGGTGTCAAAAGAATTTTTCCTCATGAATAAAATTATATCCTTTAAGAAGATAACCTGTCTTTATTTATCAAGCTAGGGTAATCAAAGTATAAGTTTTGCCATTGATTACTATGATTATTTTAGAGTGTGTGTTTGTGGAAAATCAAATGCCTACAATTTTTTTGAATTGTTTCCTAGATGGCTGGTGTATGGATGTTTGACTTGTGCAATATGGTGAAATTACAATATTTCAGTTCTGGACCTAGTTTTACATAAAAGGACTAGTAGGTTCCATAGTGGTCTGTGCTGCTGCTGCTAAGTCACTTCAGTCGTGTCCAACTCTGTGTGACCCATAGATGGCAGCCCACCAGGCTCCCCCATCCCTGGAATTCTCCAGGCAAGAACACTGGAGTGGGTTGCCATTTCCTTCTCCAATGCATGAAAGTGAAAAAGTGAAAGTGAAGTCGCTCAGTCGTGTCTGACTCTTCGCGACTCCCGTGGTCTGCAGCGCACCAGGCTCCTCCATCCATGGGATTTTCCAGGCAAGAGTACTGGAGTGGGGTGCCATTGCCTTCTCCGATAGTGGTCTGTAGGAGCCCTAAAATTCCTCTTAGATGTGTAATTACCTTGTTGGAAAGATCATATGGAGAGGTTCTGAGACTACAAGAAGTGGGAGGGAGGCCCACATGAGCCCAGACTTATAGCTATATGTATCAAGGCTTTAACCTTGTGAAGGAGACCATCTAGGCTTGCCTCCAATTCTGGCAAGCCACATGATTAATATAGCTAATACACCATAAACAACAATGCACTGAACAAATGAGTTACCCTACCAAAACCTAGTCTGATTCTTACCTTCCTAACTGGTGAAATATAATAAAATGGTTGTTTATGCATCTAATTTTTGTTAATACTTTCTAATGCAGCAGTAAATTATAAAAATTCATTCCTTGCTGTTCCTACCAAGTTCGCTGTTTTGTTAGGAAGGCTCATGAGGCATTTTCTGTAAGTAAGCCCACACTCTTATGACAATGAGCTGATAGAATGAGCAGTCAGGGAGAAAGATATTCTGTAAGTTAATAAGATTATTCTGAATATGCATTGCAGATCTGATGAAATAAGTACAAGTGTGGACCATTTATGCATTGGTCTCAATGTGTGATAGACTCAGGCTAAAACACAACCACCTGAATTATTATAACATGGTAGTTTTCTATAGCTGTAATGATTAATATTATCTCATGGGCTAGTGATAATATTTCCCCAGAAGCTGGATCACATTGCTTCCCTAGTGACCAAGTATCATGTTCATAGGTATCTTTAGGGACATATTTGTAGTACATGTTTGTGACCATGTTGCAGAATCCTTGTCTGTCCACACTGTTAAGCATTTACCACTTCATCTCTGAACTTGACCATTAAATGCAGTGAACTATTGGAACTTAGTTGGCATCAATGATTGTAGTTCACAGGAATCAGGAAAATGTTTTGAATTGTATATATATTTTTTCCAAATAGAAAACAGAAAAAAAAAGTAAAATAAAGATTGAGAAAGCCAATCTAAATGTTTACCAAAAAAAGGACCTTTGCACTTTAATTAGTGATAGTTAGTCCTAATTTTTTAAGAACATTTTCACTAAAGCCTGTGGCTTTTCAATTTGCAATTTATGTTCCGTTCCTGAAAATTAGACTGTGTCACTTACTAACTCACATAAGTTTATGTTTCCAGTTGTTTTGTTGCTTTGATCTCTACAATTCTAAGAGAGATTTTTCACAAAGTAAATGTATATGCCTATCTTAGAATGTTTTTAAATAAGGAACAATTGAAGTTAACCAAGTCCTCTGCTGTGTTTTTCTTTCTTTGAAAACGTCTCAATATTAGAAAATTGTCACTTCTTACATATCCCTGTTGCCCAATTTTAGACAGATTTTTACTCCAACATCCATCATATTTTCAATTTAATAAACTTCTATTCTTATTGATTGCCATACTATGCAATGACTGTCTTAAATTTTAAGGATAGAGAAATTAATCTGAAACTGATCATTTTCTTATTTAGAACAAAGTTTTGTAGTAATTTATTTTATCATATGTATATATATCAATAACCATTCATTTTCACTCAAATACTTCTAAAATCTAAAATAAAATAATTATTTTCTCCATCTTAATATATTTGACTCATTTTTACAACCTAAAATTTACAAAACCAACAATTGCTCACACTCTGTCAAGTAGCTTTTGTTATGAAAATCAACACATTCTTCCTGTGTTACAAAGAAAAGATATTTGTATGAAGACTACTAGATATATATTTTATGGAAAAATTCTTTGGTTTATAGTCAGAAACACTGAGTTACTAGCTGTCTTTGACAACTTAGGAATCGTAACCATTATATTTGTTAGTTACTTCAGAAGTAAAATAAAATACTTTGATTTGAATAACTAAATGAACTTTTAGATTTATTCTGATTCTAAATTTAGATAATGAGTATGTATATGGATTTCTGCAATGTGGTATATTTTAAGCCCAAAATTCAACCGTTATAAATGTTTATTTTAGATTTTATGCTTCATCTTGCAACAAATCTGAAGGGACACAGTTAAAGAATATTTATTCTATTCATGAATCTCTTAATTTAGCTTCTTAAAAGTTTGCATGCTTAATTTCATCAATCAGACATTAAGAATAAAATGAAAGCTAACACTCTAGAAAATTTTACTTCCCAGGTGGTGTTAGGATGTAATGTACTGGAAGTAATATAAATTACTTATTTAAAAACCATTCAATAGGACAATGTATTTTTCAAAGAATATTAAATTTAAGTAATTTCTTTTATATATAATTTACAATGTGACATATATGATTAATTTTCAAGAAAAAGTACAATGTATAAAGAAAAATACAAATATCAATAGACATTCTGAATTGTAATCTGTGTGAAAAAACAGTAATCCACTATAAAGAGTGGATAAGGAAATAACAGTGATCCACTAATAGAGTGGAGAAGGAAATAGCAACCCATACCAGTATTCTTGCCTGGAGAATCCCATGGACAGAGGAGCCTGGTGGGTTACAGGCCACGGGGTTGCAGAGTTGGACACAACTGAAGTGACTTTAGCATGCATTAAAAAGAGATAAAACCATTTTAATATATGATACCATTAGAAATATTTAATGTACAGCTATACTTACATAAGTGAAGAGACAAAAATAAGCTTTTTAGGTTTCTGTAGCAATCTTTTGTGGCAAAGAAAAGAACTTCTGGAATTAACAAGAGAATTACCTAAGAGAGGACAGTTTTTACTTTGAGTATGCTAACAAATAAAAACAGCTATCTAATTTAATTAGTATTGGAACACACACAAAAAATTTTGTGACTCATGAAAAAGTAAAATAATATTTATGTTTTTTTTCCATAAAGTTTTACTGGAATCACTCAATTTTCACTACATCAACAAAGCAACCACATGTAGTTGTTGAAAACAATGATCTGTTACATATAATATGCTTTTGGAAATATCATACCACTGAGGACTTCTTAAAAACTCGAACTGATGATTAATATAGTACTGGAACTATATCTCAGTTCTGGAAATGGGAAAAAAAAAAACCCTTATTCTGTAATTTGCTTCCTTCTTCATCTGTGGCTCATTGACTGATTTCAAAATTTATTTTTTAGGTTCCATGGATGAATGTTCAAGCACATCTCTCAAGAAGTGACACATTCAATATTGGATATGTGGTCATTTTATGGAAGGGTGGATAGTACGAAATAGTAGATTCATCTTACTTCTTCAGTGCTCAAACAGTAGTTTAGTCTTTTATCTATTAGCTGGTGCATTTTAAGTGAAACACTACATCACAAATCTGTTTGTCCTGACAGATAACTTTATGTTAAGCAAACATTGACCAAGACTATTTAGAATGCATTTCAGTTAACAGATTCTGGTAACATAGACTGTATTTTCAGTTTCTAAATTCTTTATCACATGATATAGAAAGCAAATGCCATTTTAAGTACTTATGTATGTCATTATATACATATGTTAAACATGTATTTATAAAAACACAAATAGTATTCACATATTTATAAATAAGTGAAAGTCACTCAGTCATGTCCAACTCTTTGTGAACCCATACAGTCCATGGAATTTTCCAGGCCAGAATACTGGAGTGAGTAGCCTTTTCCTTCTCCAGGGGATCTTTCCAACCCAGGGATCAAACCCAGGTCTTCCACATTGCAGGCAGATTCTTTACCAGCTAAGCCACAAGGGAAGCATATTCCATATGTATTTATGAATACATATAGAATAAATGTGAGATTTATTGTATGTATTCCTTTTGTTTCAAAGAATACTTTTATCAAATAATGACTGAAATTTGTTGAGCTATTAAGATATACACTGCTTGTCACAGTAGTACAATTTATGTCCCAACCACTAAGGCCAAAGAAGCTGAACAGTTCTATGAAGACCTAACACCAAAAAAGATGTCATTTTTATCACAGGAGACTGTAATGCAAAAGTACAAAGTCAAGAGATACCTGGAGTAACAGGCAAATTTGGCCTTGGAGTACAAAATGAAGCAGGACAAAGGCTAAGAATTTTGCTAAGAGAATGCACAGGTCATAGCAAATACTCTCTTTCAACAACACAAGAAAAAACTCTACACATGGACATCACCAGATGGTCAATACTGAAATCAGATTGATTATATTATTTGCAGCCAAAGATAGAGAACTCTATACAGTCAGCAAAAAAAAAAAAAAAAAAAAGACCTGGAGCTAACTGTGGCTGAGATCATGAGCTCCTTATAGAAAAATTCCGAATTAAATTAAAGAAAGTAGAGAAAACTACTAGGCCATTCAGGTATGACCTAAATCAAATCCCTTATGATTATACGTTGGAAATGACAAGGAGATTCAAGGGGTTACATCTTATAGAATTCCTAAAGATCTATGGACAGAGGTTCATAACATTGTACAGGAGGCTGTGACCAATACCATCCCCAAGAAAAAGAAATGAAAAAAGGAAAATGGTTGTCTGAGAAAAATAGCTGAATAAAATGTATAACAAAAGGCAAAGGAATAAGGAAAAGATATACTCAACCGAATGTAGAGTTCCAGAAAATAGCAAGGAGAGATTAAAAAAAAAAAAAAAAAGCCTGTTTAAGTGAACAATGCAAAGAAATAGAGGAAAACAACAGAATAGGAAAGACTAGATCTCTGTGAGATCTCTCCCAGGGTTCCCACATAACTCAGTAAAGAATCTGCCTGCAATGCAGGAGACCTGGGTTTCATCCCTGGGTCGGGAAGATGCCCTGGAGAAGGAAATGGCAACCCACTCCAGTATTCTTGCCTGGAGAATCCCACTGACAGAGTTTCAAGAAAACTGAGATACTAAAGGATCATTTCATGCAAAGGTGGGCACAATAAAGGACAGAAATGGCAAGGACTTAACAGGAACAGAAGAGGTTAAGAAGAGGTGGCAAGAATACACAGAAGAACTATACAGAAAAAGATCTTAATGACTCAGATAACCGCAATGGTGTGGTCACTCCCTTTGATCCAAACATCCTGGAGTGTGAAGTCAAGGGGGCCTTAAGAAGCATTATGGCAAATAAAGCTAGTGGAGGTTTAAAATCCTTAAAGATGATGATTTGAAAGTGCTGCACTCAATATGGCACCAAATTTGGAATGACCGCAGGACTGGAAAAGGTCAGTTTTCATTCTAATTCCAAAGGAAATCAGTGTTAAAGAATGTTCAAGCTGCCACATAATCATGCTCATTTCACAGGCTAGCAAGGTAATGCTTAAAAATCTTCAAGCTAGGCTTCAACAGTATATGAACCAAGAAATTCTAGAATGTACATGCTGGATTTAGAAAAGACAGAGGAGCCAGAGACCAAATTGCCAACAATCATTGGATCATAGAAAAAGCAAAGGAATACCAGACAAAACAGCTGCTTCATTGAGTACACTGAATCTTTCATGATGTGAGGGTGTTAAATGCTCAGTACTGTCCGAATCTTTATGACACCATGGACTGTAGCTCACTAGGCTCCTTTATACATGGAATTCTCCAGGCAAGAACATTGGAGTAGGTTGCCATTTCTTTCTCAATGGGATCTTCCCAACCTAAGGATTGAACCTGGGTCTCCCACATTACAGGCTGATTCTTTAACGCTGAGCCCCCAGGGAAATCATCGAATTCACATTTGATGATGTGGATCACAATTGTGGAAAATTCTTAAAGAGATAGGAATACCAGACCACCTTATCTGCTTCCTGAGAAGCCTGTATGCAGGTAAAGAAGCAACAGTTAGCACCTGACATGGAACAATGGACTAGTTCAAAATTAGGAAAGGAGTACACCAAGGCTGCATATTGTCACCTTGTCACCTTATTTATCTTCTATGCAGAGTACATCATGCAAAATGCTAGGCTGGGATGAAGGAAAAGCTGGAATGAAGTTGGCATGGAGAAATATCAATAATGCCAGATATACAGATGACACCACCCTTATGGCAGAAAGTGAAGAGGAGCTAAAGTGCCTCCTCATGAAAGTGAAAGAGGAGAGTGAAAAAGCTGGCTTCAAACACAGCATTCAAGAAATGAAGATCATGGCATTCAGTCCTATCACTTCATGACAAATAGATGGGGAAACAATGGAAATAGTGACAGTCTTTATTTTCTTGGGCTCCAAAATCATTGTGGACCTTTCCTGCATCCATGAAATTAAAAGACACATTCTTCTTGGAAGAAGAGCTATGATAGATATAGACAACGTATTAAAACACAGAGACATCACTTTGCTGACAAAGGTCCATATAGTCGAAGCTATGGTTTTCTGGTGGTCATGTATGGATGTCAGAATTGGACTATTAAAAAAAGCTGAGCCCTGAAAAATTGATGCTTTTGAACTGTGGTGCTGAATAATACTCTTGAGAGTCCTGAAGACTGCAAAGAGATAAAACCAGTCAATCCTAAAGGAAATCAACCCTGAATATTCATTGGAAAGACTGATGCTGAAGTTGAAGCTCTAATAATTTGTCCACCTGATGCAAAGAGCTGACTTACTGGAAAAAACCCTGATACTGGGAAATCTTGTGGGCAGGAGGAGAAGAGGGCAACAGAAGATGTGATGGTTGAATGGTATCATCAACTCAATGGATGTGATTTTGAGCAAACTCAGAGATAGAGAGGGACAAGGAAGCCTGGCTTCCTGCAGTCCATGGGGTGAGACATGATTGAGTGACTGAACAAAAAAATCAGGTTGATTAGATGATAAAAATCATTAAATTGGATAAGAAATCAACACTGTATACTATATTGCCTAGAAGATATACACTACTTTAAAGTACAAAATGGTTGAGATAAATATACAAGTTGTAAGCATAAATTCTCTCAGCTATTCTTTACCTTAAAATATATTTATTTTGCTCTCATTTTTTTATAGTGTTCCAGGATTCAAGTAGGTCATGAGTACAATGTATTCAGATCCTATTATCTGTCATACAATATACATTATGCTTTTCAATAGACAAACAGCAGCAAATATTTTTTCACATTCTTTGCCTTTTTTTTGTAAAATTCAATTATCTGTGCTTTTCCTCCTTATTCTTTTAAATGTTAACACTCTATTTTGAACATGGTAGCAATGATAATGAATTGAGTTTCCATACAATCACTATAAATGGTTCCTTTAAATTTGTTCCTATATGCTATATAGTGTAGTAGTGAAAGTTATTCAGTTGTGTCCAATTTTTTGTGACCCCATGGACTACAGAGTCCATGGAATTTTCCAGGCCAGAATACTGGAGTGGGTAGCCTTTCCCTTCTCCAGGGATATTCCAAACCCAGGGATCAAACCCAGGTCTCCTGCGTGGCAGGTAGATTCTTTACCAGCTGAGCCATGAGAAAAGCCCAAGAATAAAGAAGTGGGTAGCCTATCCCTTCTCCAGCAGATCTTCCCAACCCAGGTGTTGAACTGGGTTTCCTGCATTGCAGGTGGATTCTTTACTAGCTGAGCTATGAGGGAAGTCTTATTTGGTATAATATTATTAAAAACAAGCAAACAACAACAAGGAAACAAGCTGTGCACTAGGCTCAATTAGTTGCTATGGAGGGATGCTGTAAAATTTTATGGATTTCCTTTTGGCTTGTTGTATGTGGGAGTATGTTGTGAGGGAGTGAAAACCGGTGAGTATAGGGTTTAAATATGGAGGTGACACTTTTTTTTTTTTTTTTGCTTATCTCTGAGCTGGTGTACAGAAGTCATTAAGTTAATAATGAAATTAAGATCAAAAGTTAAGTGAGAGAGTATACTGAAGTTATTTTATGAGCTATTTTGCTGAAAAATTTTGGATTTGAACAGAACAATCATATGAAATATATGCAATAAAAATTTAGAGGTTAGATATTAACTATGAGGTAATGTTGCTGATTATATTTTAAAGTCCACGTGTTTAGGCAACGTGGAAAACATTTTGAAGCTGTAACAAAAAACACAGCAAAACACTGAGCTTGCTTATCAGAACTTTACTTGAAATTGTTCAAAACACTGGATTATTTTTCTCATTTTTAAAGTGAAGCAGAGTCCTTAGTGATTAAATGAACCAGACCAAAATTGTTCTCAGATATTAGAAGTCTTTGTAATTTTTGTAGTGGTCAGATAGACAAAATACAATTCCTGATAGAGTGGCTAAGTGACAGAAGCAACCTTTTATCCATTACTTTATCAGAGAATACCCAGTGAATGACAGTTTTTGCAATCCTAAACCTACATTGTTATTTTTAAAATGAAGAATGACTTATAAAGTTCTTAGCAGTAATAATGCTTGTCCCAGCAAATGAGAAGGAGCTAAGCAGCTGCAAGATGCTCTGTTTGATGAGAAGTATTATGATTAAAGAAAGAGCACACCAGGGCTCTTATAAACCAGATAGGGGAATTCGGTGAACTGTATAAAATAATGGAGTGTTAGCCAGCATAAAACCCTTCCTACATGATATATTGAGACTTTGAGGAGTTACTAAAATCATTACTCACACAGTACATTTCAAGTTAAATACTATTCCAAATTGAGTTTTACTTTTTGGATTAAAAAGAAAAAAGAAAGAAAGAAATGATATATTAATGATATATTTGGTTAATGATATATTTGAAAACAGAAGTGAAAATGAAGATTTCCTTAGATACATCATATCAGTTTTATTAAATATCACTCAGATATAACGGCTTTAAATGTAAAGGTTGATGAGAAAGAATTTGAAAATGGATATCATTGTTGTGAAATAGTTTCAATTGAGTTTTCACAAATAGGATGAAGTTCAAGAGGGGAAAGTGTATGGAATAAGATTCTCTCTAGTATAAATCCTCTAGTATAATTCTCTTACAAACTGTGATGATGCTGTCTTAATCTGTTCACACTGATGCTAGGTGCATTTCATATTTTATTCATTTTTTACCTGAAACATTAAGAACATCATGAAAGAGTGCTTATGTTTTTCATTTTTTAACTTTGAGACAACTATAAATGGACATTTTAATATAAATTATTCTAATATAATCACAGCATCTTCAATGAACAAGGCATTGAAATTGACTTCACCATTAGCTCCAACAGTTAAGAACTTTCATAGTAGATTGGTTTTATGACGTTTCTAAAAATTCTAAAACTTTGCAATTAAGTTGACGTAAGTAAAAGCATGAATTTTTCATTAAAAGAGTATAAATTGATTCCATTTTTCTTCATTTTTTAGGAAATATGACAAAAATTTTATATAATAGTTCTTAAAACTTAATAAAGAGTCAGACTTCTGTATATGTAGATAAAGATTATATGTGTGAGATTAAAATTGGAATATGAACACTCCATATGATAGCATTACCATGATTTTTAGGAAAACAAATGTTCAGTTTAACTTGTGTTGTTTTTTGTTACATCATGTATTGCATTTATATTTCACAAATAATTGTAGTGTTGTAGCTTATTCAGTTTTAAAGCTAGTTCTCTCTTCAGGTTCTAGCTTTTTTTTTTTTTTTTAATGAGTAAAGATTAAAAATGTACTTGTTGTATTTTCTCACTCACCATACTTCTGAAGGCCTTTCTCTATTGATTGTCAATATAACAATCCCTTAAATTTGTTAAGAGAATTTGTCTTTAAAAATCGAACATGGTGGTGGTGAAAAATCAAAATCAGTTGAGTTCAGTTCAGTCACTCAGTTGTGTTCGACTCTTTGTGACCCCATGAACCGCAGCACGCCAGACCTCCCTGATCATCACCAACTCCCAGAGTTCACCGAAACCCATGTCAATCGAGTCGGTGATGCCATCCAACCACCTCATCCTCTGCCATTCCCTTCTCCTCCTGCCCTCAGTCTTTCCCAGCATCAGGGTCTTTTCCAATGAGTCAGCTCTTCACAGCAGGTGGCCAAAGTACTGGAGTTTCAGCTTCAACATCAGTCCTTCCAATGAACACCCAGGACTGATCTCCTTTAGGATGGACTGGTTGGACCTCCTTGCAGTCCAAGGGACTCTCAAGAGTCTTCTCCAACACCACAGTTCAAAAGCATCAATTTTTCCATGCTCAGCCTTCTTTACAGTCTGACTCTCACATCCATACATGACCACTGGAAAAACCATACACTTGACTAGACAGAGCTTTGTTGGCAAAGTAATGTCTCTGCTTTTTACTATACTGTCTAAGTTGGTCATAACTTTCCTTCCAAAGAGTAAGCATCTTTTAATTTCATGGCTGCAATCACCATCTGCAGTGATTTTGGAGCCCCTCCTCGAAAAAAAAAAAAAAAAGTCTGACACTGTTTCTATTGTTTCTTCATCTATTCACCATGAAGTGATGGGACCAAATACCATGATCGTGGTTTTCTGAATGTTGAGCTTTAAGCCAACTTTTTCATTCTCCTCTTTCACTTTTATCAATACTCTTTTTAGTTCTTCTTCATTTTCTTGCATAAGAGTGGTATCATCTGCATATCTGAGGTTATTGATATTTCTCCCAGCAATCTTGACTCCAGCTTGTGCCCTTTCCAGCCCAGAATTTCTCATGATATACTCTGCATATAAGTTAAATAAGCAGGGTGACAATATGCAGCCTTGACGTACTCCTTTTCCTATTTGGAACCAGTCTGTTGCTCCATGTCCAATTCTAACTGTTGCTTCCTGACCTGCATATAGATTTCTCAAGAGGCAGGTCAAGTAGTCTAATACTCCCATCTCTTTCAGAATTTTCCACAGTTTATTGTGATCCACACAGTCAAAGGCTTTGGCATAGTCAATAAAGCAGAAATAGATGTTTTTCTGGGACTCTCTTGCGTTTTCCATGATCCAGTGGATGTTGGCAATTTGATCTCTGGTTCCTCTGCCTTTTATAAAACCACCTTGAACATCTGGAAATTCATGATTCACGTATTGCTGAAGGGTGACTTGGAGAATTTTGAACGTTGCTTTCCTAGCATGTGAGATGAGTGCAATTGTGCAGTAGTTTGAGCATTCTTTGGTATTTTCTTTCTTTGGGAGTGGAATGAAAACTGACCCTTTCCAGTCCTATGGCCACTGCTGAGTCTTCCAAATTTGCTGGCATATAGAGTGCAGCGCTTTCACAGCATCATCTTTCAGTATTTGACATAGCTCAACTGGTATTCGAATATGTCAATCCAATTTAGGGCAGTACTTATAATGTTGTCTTTATACTTGTTTTGAAGGTAATAATTGTTCATCACACAAAGTCATAACAAAGGAAAATGGGAGAGCACATCTGATCTTCTAAGGCGAATTTGTTGACCATAGGGACTCAAATCAAGTCTGGATCACAATTCTTGACAGCTAGGGTTTTTGCAGCCATGAAATTAAAAGACACTTGCTCCTTGGAAGAAAAGTTATTACCAACCTAGACAGCATAAAAAAGCAAAGACACTACTTTGCCAACAAATGTCTGTCTAGTCAAAGCTATGATTTTTCCAGTAGTCATGTATGGATTGGAGAGTTGAACTATAAAGAAAGCTGAGCACTGGAGAATTGATGTTTTTCAACCGTGATGTTGGAGAAAACTCTTGAGAGTCCCTTTCACTGCAAGCAGATTTAACCAGTCCATTGTAAAGGAAATCAGTCCTGAATATTCTTTGGAGGGACTGATGCTAAAGTGAAACTCCAGTACTTTGCCCACCTAATGCAAAGAGCTGACTCATTTGAAAAGATACTGAGCCTGGGAGAGATTGAAAGCTGGAGGAGAAGGGGATGAGAGAGGATGAGATGGTTGGATGACATCACCAACTCAATGGAAATGAGTTTGAGTAAACTCTGGGAGTTGGTGATGGACAAGGAGGCCTGGCATGCTGCATCCATGGTGTTGCAAAGAGTCAGACATGACTGAACAACTGAACTGAACTGAGGGTTTTTTAATATCTTTCTGAAATGCCAAATGCAACAAGACTATATTTTGAGATACATTTTTATTTTCTCAGAGGAGTGTGTTAACAGTCTAAGTCAAGACAAAAGCACTGAGTTTCAGTGAATATCTCCAATAGGAAAAAATAAAAAGTATATATATATATATATATATATATTTATATATATTTATATATATTTATATATATATATATACACATAGAGAGAGAATTATATTCCCTAACATTCAGCTGCTGATTAATTAAAGAAGTTCCTAAACATTTAAAAATATCCAAAATATATTTAAAATATTTGTGATTTTGCTTAAATCTTGAATATGTTTCATAGGTGCTCTTCTAGAGTATCAATGTTGTAGGCTTATTTGATTTTCAGTAAAGAGAAATTTGAATATACCAGAGGCGATTGACATAGAAGATCAGGTTTGGTAAAATTCTGACTGACTCTAACCAGTGTGAAAAAAACATGCCTTAATCTCTTCAACCAGGAACCCCACTTTCCTGAAGCTTGTTTCAATTAAATGACATTTCTTATTTATGCAGAATGTGTAAAAAGGTTTAGATACCTTTCTTTGTTCAAGGCCGCTTATCATTTAGGAACAAAATTGAAATGTTTTGATACACCAAGGCAGGATTAGCCCTTCCATTGTTTACATGTAAAGATAGACATGATCACTTATTCGATGATAAAGGACTGACAGGACAGAACTTCTTTGCTAAGCAACCTGTGTAGTCTTTAAGAGATGAATGCATGCTAAGATTGCAGTGAAAGGAAAGCAGTAGCTCTCAATGTGTCAGAAAGGAAAAAAAAAGTTTCAAAAAACTAACAATTAGAAATTTTTGAAATACATAGCTGTTTAGCAAATTTAACACTTTACAGGTATGTATAATTATGGGTTCACATATTTATAAATAAATTTTGACATGATAAATCCACTCCAAAATAAAAGACAACTTCTATGTTTCATCTACGATTGGTTCTATACAATGCCAAAAGAGCTTTCCAAGCCAACTAAAAGTATTAACAGCATAATTTGTGCAATGCACAGATTACTTTAGTGTAAGTGACTAAATTAACAGATTAATTTCATAAATAGTTTGGCAAACATTTATTCAGACAAATACAAAAGGAAGAATTGTTGTATAAACAAATACGTCAATAATTCAAATCCAAGCCTACCATTTAAGTGACTGTTGGTTTTAACTGGTTTGATCCATAATGTTAATTCATTCATGACCTGTATATATTGCCCTTGATGGAAAAAAACAAAAACAAAAACAAAACTCCAAAAATCTAATCTGCATATATACATCTGTGGCATACTATATATAATTTCAATATAAAGAATCCAAAGATACTTTCTTCAAGTTGTTAGTATAGGAAAACTAGGAGCAGAGATTTCATGATTCCAACCCAAGGTATCAAGAGTTCCATCGTTTCCTATGTCATCACCAGATAATATTAATTCTTAACACATTAAATATAACCCATTTCCAAATATTTTGGAATATTTTCCTGTAAAGTATATAAGAGATAAAGGACAATTTTAGAAAAGATACTTTTATTAAACATAAAATATGAATAATAGCTGATATGGCATCCATCTCTGATGCTAAACTTAAAACCTTAATTGCAATATAGGTTCATTCTACCAACATCCATTCTGTTCTCTCCTGATTCTGTTTGCCACAGACTCAGCCATACAGGGTTCTTGCTCAGGTAACAAACTTTTACTCTTTTTTTTTTTATTCTTTTTTTAAAAGTTTGTTTATTTTAATTGAAGGCTAATTACTTTATAATATTGTGACGGTTTTTGCCATATATTCACATGAATCATCCATGGGTGTACATGTGTTCCCCATCCTGAACCCCCGTCCCACCTCCCTCCCCATCCCATCCCTCAAGGTCATCCCAGTTCAGCAGCCCTAAGCACCCTGTCTCATGCATCGAACCTGGACTGGTGATCTATTTCACATATGATAATATTCGTGTTTCATTGCTATTCTCTCAAATCATCCACCCTCGCCTTCTCCCACAGAGTCCAAAAGTCTGTTCTTTACATCTGTGTCTCTTTCACTGTCTCATATATAGGGTCATCATTACCATCTTTCTAAATTCCATATATATGAGTTAATATACTGCATTGCTATTTTTCGTTCTGACTTACTTTGCTCTGTAAAGCAAAGTCTCCACTTTCATCTATCTCATTAGAATTGATTGAAATTCATTCTTTTTAATAGCTGAGTAATATTCCATTGTGTATATGTACCACTGCATTCTTATCTATTCTTCTGCAGATGGACATGTAGGTTGCTTCCATGTCCTGGCTATTGTAAACAGTGCTGCAGTGAACATTGGGGTACATGTGTCTCTTTCAATTCTGGTTTCCTTGGTGTACATGCCCAGCAGTGGAATTGCTGGATTGTATGGCAGTCCTATTTCCAGTTTTTTAAGGAAGCTCCACACTATTCTCCATAGTAGCTGTACTATTTTGCCTTCCCACACAACTTTTTATTCTTATAGAATATGAGTCTTTACTGATTTTTCTCTAATTTGTTTATATTATTTTACACTGATAAATAGTACACTACAAAGGAGAACTAAGAAACATTTCTTTGAATAAACTGGGCCACAAAGGTAGTCCTCTTTGACCCCCATTAAATAGTAGTAAATAGTAGAAATCATTTTTCCCCCCAAATGAAATCAATGTCTCAGCTAAGTGACTAGATGTCTGTCTTAAACTTTTTGTTTGAGCCTACTTTGCATGATGGATGTTTCATCTGTTGGTTCTCTGATCTTTTCCAGTGGAAGGCAAAACATGCTCATTATTATTAAATTCAGTATGACTTTAGCCTCAATTTACCTGATGCCTCTCAAGGCAATGCTTCCTATCCCTAGGGGAGAGGGATTACACATCAATCACTGGTTTAAAATATATAAGATGTAATGTAGACTAGTCATGACATGTGTAGGATTTTATCTTCCAGTTGTTAGCATAGAGAAATGCTTTGCTGGAAGAAGCACAAGTTAGAATCAAGATTGCCAGGAGAAATGTCAATAACCTCAAATATGCAGATGACACCACCCTTATGGCATAAAGTGAAGAGGAACTGAAAAGCTTCTTGATGAAAGTGAAAGAGGAGAGAGGAAAAGTTGGCTTAAAGCTCAACATTCAGAAAACGAAGATCATGGCATCTGGTCCCATCACTTCATGGGAAATAGATGGGGAAAAAGTGGAAACAGTGTCAGACTTTATTTTGGGGGCTCCAAAATCACTGAAGATGGTGACTGCAGCCATGAAATTAAAAGACACATACTCCTTGGAAAGAAAGTTATGACCAAACTAGATAGCGTATTCAAAAGCAGAGACATTACTTTGCCAACAAAGGTCCGTCTAGTAAAGGCTATGGTTTTTCCTGTGATCATGTATGGATGTGAGAGTTGGACTGTGAAGAAAGCTGAGCGCTGAAGAATTGATGCTTCTGAACTGTGGTATTGGAGAAGACTCTTGAGAGTCCCTTGGACTGCAAGGAGATACAACCAGTCCATTCTGAAGGATATCAGCCCTGGGTGTTCTTTGGAAGGAATGATGCTAAAGCTGAAACTCCAGTACTTTGGCCACCTCATGCAAAGAGTTGACTCATTGGAAAAGACTCTGATGCTGGGAGGGATTGGAGGCAGGAGGAAATGGGAAGACAGAGGATGAGATGGCTGGATGGCATCACCGATTTGATGGACATGAGCTTGAGTGAACTCCAGGAGATGGTGAAGGACAGCAAGGCCTGGCGTGCTGCCATTCATGGGGTCACAGAGTCGGACACGACTGAGCGACTGAACTGAACTGAACTGAACCTTCAATCTCTTTTCCACTCCATGGATTGTAGTTACCCAGGATTTTCTATCCATGGAAATTTCCAGGCAAGAATACTGGAGTTGACTGCCATTTCCTACTCCAGGGGATCTTCATGACCTAGGAATCGAACTCATGGTTTCTTGTGTTGCCTGCGTTGGCAGGTGAGTTCTTTGCCACTAGTGCCACCTGGGAAGCACTAGTCTTCAATAGGACATTCTACTTTTCTACCAGGTCACTGCTTTTGACTGATGGCAAATATCAATCAATAAATTAAATGAGCATAAGCATTCTTCTTAAAAAATAGTTTTATTGAGGTATGATGACTTACAATAAGCCATAACTGAGGGAGCTACACATCTTTTTTTCCCAGTCTCAGTGAGATACAATTGACATACAATGCTATATCAGTTTAAGGTGTACAGCATGTTTTGAATTATCACAAAATTATCCTGAAATGATTATCACAATAATTTTAGTGTACGTCCATCATCTCAACAAAATTAAAGAAGAAAAATATTTCCTTATGGTGAGAAAAATTAGAATTTACTCTCTTAACAAATTTCTTATATAACACAGCAGTAATTACATTTATTATGTTTTACATTACATCCCTAATATTTATCTTATAATTGGAAGCTTGGACCTTATGACTCCCTTCATTTAACTTTTCTCCCATCCCTGCCTCTGTTAACCATAAATATGATCTCTTTTTCTATGAGCTTGTTTGTTTGTTTGTTTTTGAAGTATAATTGACTTACAATACTACATTAGTTCCTGTTACACAAAACAGTGAGATAAATGGGCTTCTTAGAGTTATAATATTTTATACAGCTATAATGGAATATATTTGACAAAATTTTGTATTTTGTCAAATTGTCACTAGTAAGATCCCCTTGTCTGAAAGGAGACCAGGTAGCAAGTAGATCAGGAAATTTGTGTTTTAAGACCGTCAGTGAAAAGTTGATGCTATAAAATCTGAATAAATGCTATACTTAATTATCCTTATGTATATCTAAAATCTAGTCTTAAAATTGAAAAGTAAAAAAAAAAAAAAAAAACAGGATATAAAATAACAGTTGGGATCAGTTCAGTTCAGTCACTCAGTCGTGTCCTACTCTTTGCAGCCTCATGGACTGCAGCACACCAGGCTTCCCTGTCCATCACCAACTCCTGGAGTTTAATCAAACTCATGTCCATTGAGTTGGTGATGTCATCCAGCCATCTCATTGTATGTCCTCTCCTTCTCCTCCCACCTTCAGTCTTTGCTAGCATTGGGATCTTTCCAATGAGTCAGTTCTTCACATCAGGTGGTCAATATTGGAGTTTCAGCTTTAGCATCAGTCCTTCCAATGAACAACCAGGAATGATCTCCTTTAGGATGGACAAGTTGGATCTCCTTGCAGTCCAGGGACTCTCAAGAGTCTTCTCCAATACCACAGTTCAGAAGCATCAATTCTTCACCACTCGGCTTTCTTCACAGTCCAACTCTCACATCCATACATGACCACTGGAAAAATCATAACCTTGACTAGATGGACCTTTGTTGGCAAAGTAATGTCTCTGCTTTTGAATATGCTATCTAGGTTGGTCATAACTTTCCTTCCAAGGAGTAAGCGTCTTTTAATTTCAAGGCTGCAATCACCATCTGCAGTGATTTTGGAGCCCCCAAAATAAAGTCTGACAGTTTCCCCATCTACTTTCTGTGAAATGATGGGACCAAATACCATGATCTTAGTTTTCTGAATGTTGAGCATGAAGCCAACTTTTTCACTCTCCTCTTTCACATTCAACAAGAGGCATTTTAGCTCCTCTTCACTTTCTGCCATAAGGGTGGTGTCATCTGCATATCTGAGGTTATTGATATTTCTCCCAGCAATCTTGATTCCAGCTTGTGCTTCTTCCAGTTCAGCATTCTCATGTTGTACTCTTTATATAAGTTGAATAAGCAGGGTGACAATATACAGCCTTGACATACTCCTTTTCTATCTGGAACCAGTCTGTTCCATGTCCAGTTCTAACTGTTGCTTCCTGACCTGCATATCGGTTTCTCAAGAGGCAGGTCAGGTGGTCTGGTATTCCCATCTCTTGAAGAATTTTCCACAGTTTATTGTGATCCACACTGTCAAAGGCTTTGGCATAGTCAGTAAAGCAGAAATAGATGTTTTCCTGGACTCTCTTGCTTTTTCCATGATCCAGCAGATGTTGGCAATTTGATCTCTGGTTCCTCTGCCTTTTCTAAAACGAGCTTGAACATCTGGAAGTTCACAGTTCACATATTGCTGAAGCCTGGCTTGGAGAATTTTGAGCATTACTTTACTAATGTGTGAAATGAGTGCAATTGTGTGGTAGTTTGAGCATTCTTTGGCATTGCCTTTCTTTGGAATTGGAATGAAAACTGACCGTTTCTAATCCTGTGGCCTCTGCTTTTTCCTCTGAGTTTTCCAAATTTGCTGGCATATTGAGTGCAGCACTTTGACAACATCATCTTTCAGGATTTGAAAAAGCTCAACCGGCGTTCCATCACCTCCACTAGCTTTGTCCATAGTGATGCTTTGTTAGAACCGCTTGACTTCACATTCCAGGATATCTTGCTCTAGGTGAGTGATCACACCATCATGATTATCTGGGTCGTGAAGCTCTTTTTTTGTACAGTTCTTCTGTGTATTCTTGCCACCTCTTCTTAATATCTTCTGCTTCTTTTAGGTCCATACCATTTCTGTCCTTTTTTGAGCCCATCTTTGCATGACATATTCCCTTGGTATCTCTAATTTTCTGGAAGAGGGCTCTATTCTTTCCTATTCCGTTGTTTTCCTCTATTTCTTTGCATTGAATGCTGAGGAAGGCTTTCTTGTCTCTCCTTGCTATTCTTCGGCATTCAGATGTTTATATCTTTCTATTTCTCCTTTGCTTTTCACTTCTCTTCTTTTCACAGCTATTTGTAAGGCCTCCTCAGACAGCCATTTTCCTTTTTTGAATTTCTTTTCCATTGGAATGGTCTTGATTCCTGTCTCCTGTACAATGTCATGAACCTCATTCCATAGTTCATCAGGCACTCTATCTATCAGATCTAGGCCCTTAAATCTATTTCTCACTTCCACTGTATAACCATAAGGGATTTGATTTAGGTCATACTTGAATGGTCTAGTGGTTTTCCCTACTTTCTTCAATTTAAAAGTCTGAATTTGTCTTTAAGGATTTCATTATCTGAGCCACAGTCAGCTCCTGGTCTTGTTTTTTCTGACTGTATAGAGCTTCTCCATCTTTGGTGCAAAGAATATAATCAATCTGATTTCAGTGTTGACCATCTGGTGATGTAGAGTCTTCTCTCGTGTTGCTGGAAGAGGGTGTTTGCTATGACCAGTCCATTGTCTTGGCAAAATTCTATTAGCCTTAGCCCTGCTTCATTCCATACTCCAAGGCCAAATTTGCCTGTTACTCCAGGTGTTTCTTGACTTCCTCCTTTTGCATTTCAGTCCCCTATAATGAAAAGAATATCTTTTGGGGGTATTAGTTCTAAAAGGTCTTGTAGGTCTTCATCGAACTGTTCAACTTCAGCCTCTTCAGCATTACTGGTTAGGGCATAGGCTTGGATTACCATGATATTGAATGGTTTGCCTTGGAAATGAACAGAGATCATTTTGTCATTTTGAGATTGCATCCAAGTACTGCATTTCAGACTCTTTTTTTGACCATGATGGCTACTCCATTTCTTCTAAGGGATTCCTGCCCACAGTTTTAGATATAATGGTCATCTGAGTTAAATTTTCCCATTCCATTTCATTTTAGTTCACTGATTCCTAGAATGTCCCCTCAGAGATGAGCACAATTAAGGATAAAAATGGTAGATACCTAGTAAACGCTGAAGTGATCAGGAAGAGTTGGAAATAATATATGCAAGAACTATATAAAGAAGATCTTAATGAACCAAATTGAACTGTGGTGTTGGAGAAGAGTCTTGAGAGTCCCTCGAACTGTGGAGATCCGACCAATCCAAATCATTCCTTACTATTCACTGGAAGGACTGATGGTGAAGCTGAAACTTTGGCCACCTGATGGGAAGAACTGACTCATTTGAAAAGACCCTGTTGCTAGGGAAGACTGAAGTTGGGAGAAGAAGGGAATGACAGAGGATGAGATAGTTGGATGGCATCACTGACTCAATGGACATGAGTTTGAGTAAACTCCAGGAGTTGGTGATAAACAGGGAGGCCTGGTGTGCTGCAGTCCATGCTGTGGCAAATAGTCGGACACAAATGAGCGACTAAACTGTACTGAACTGAACTGAATGAGCCAAATTACTATGATGGTGTTGTTAGCCACTGAGAACCAGACATTCTGGAGTGTGAAGTCAAGTGGGCATTAAGAAGCACTGCTGTTAATAAAGCTAGTGGATGTGAAGCAATTCCTGCAGAACAATTCAAACCCCTAAAGGATGATGCCAACAAGGTTTTGCATTCATTATGTCATTAGATCTGGAAGACCTAGCAGTGGCCACAGGACTGGAAAAGGTCAGTCTCCATCTCAATCCCAAGGGTGGTAGTAAAGAATGTGCTAACAATCAGACAGTTGCACTCATCTCCCATGCTAGTAAATTCATGCTTAAAGTTTTGAATTCTAAACTTCATCATTATATGAACCAAGAAACTCCAGATGTCCAGGATGGGTTTAGAAATATAAGAGGATCTAGAGTTCAAATCACTAACATTCACTGGATTATAGAGAAACAAGGGCATTTCAGAAAGATATCTATCTCTTTTGTTATCTCTGTTAAAGGCTTTGATTGTGTGGATCATGACAAACTGTGGACAGCTCTCAGAGAGATGGCAGTACCAGACCATCTTACCTGTCTCCTGAGAAATCTGTATGCAGGTCAAGAAGCAACCATTAGAACCCTGTATGGAACAACTGATTGGTTCAAGATTGGAGAAAAGAGTACAATAGGACTGTCTGTTGTCACCCTGTTTGTTTAACCTATATGCTGAGCACATCATGAGAAATGCCAGGCTGGATATGAAAAGCCTGAATCAAGACAGGTGGGAGAAACATCAACAACCTCAGAAATGCAGATAATACAACTCTAATGGCAGAAAGTGAAGAAGAACTAAAGAGCCTCTTCATGAGGGTGAAGGAGGAAAGTGAAAGAGCCAACTTAAGACTAAATATTAAAACTAATAATAATAAAAAATCATTGCATCTGGCCCCATTATTGCATGGCAAATGGAAGGGGAAGTGGTGGAAGTAGTGACAGGTTTCCTGTTATTGGGCTCCAAAAAGCAGAGACATTACTCTGCCAACAAAGGTTTGTATACCCAAGGCTATGGTCTTCCCAGCGGTCACATACGTTTGTGAGAGCTGAACCATAGGGAAGGCAGAATGCCAAATAATTGGTGCCTTTGAACTGTGGTGCTGGAGAAGATTCCTGAAAGACACTTGAACAGAAAGGAGATTATACCACTCAATCTCAAGGGAAATCAACCCTGAATATTCACTGGAAGGACTGATGCTGAAGCTGAAGCTGAACTCCAGTATTTTGGTCATCTGATGTGAACAGACAACAATTGAGGGCAGAAGGAGAGGAGAGCGTCAGAGGATAATATGACTGGATGGCATCACCAGTACAATAAATATGAACTTTGACAAACTCTGGGAGATAGTGAGGGACAGGGAGGCCTGGCATGCTGCAGTCCATGGGGTTGCAAAGAGTCAGACATGACTGGGAGACAACAGCAATAAAATTCAGCCTGGATAGTCATTCAGCTCAAAATTTAAATGCTCACAGAATATCTGTAATAGTCTTTCTGATTTTTTTTTTAGTTATACTTCACAATACTGTGTTAGTTTCATGTGTGCATGCATGCCTGCTGTCGCTTCAGTCGTATCCAACTCTTTGTGACCCTGTGGACTATAGCCTGCCAGGCTCCTCTGTCCATGGGATTCTCCAGGTAAGAGATGTGCTATATACATATATTTAGGGGTTATCATAGGGCTTCCCTGGTGGCTCAGAGTTAAAGAGCCCACTGGAGTGTCTTGCTGTGCCTTCCTCTAGGGGATCTTCCTGATCCAGGAGTCGAACTCAAGTCTCCTATGTCTCCTGCTTTGGCAGACAGGCTCTTTACCCCTGGTGCCACATTTGAAGCCCCAATTTCAGGTATATAGCAAAGTAATTCAGTTTATTCATATATGCATATATATATTCTTTTTAGATTGCTTTTCCATTATAGGTTGTTATAAGATATTGTATATAGTTCCCTGTGCTATACAGTAAATCTTTATTTTTTATTTTATGTTTAGTAGTGTGTATCTGTTAAACTCATACTCTTAATTTTTCCTTCCCCTACTTTCCCCTTTGGTAATCATAAATTAGTTTGTTTTCTGTGTCTGTGAGTTTTTCTGTTTGGTAAATAAGTTCCTTTGCAGTATTTTTTATAATCCACATATAAGTAATATCATATATCTGTCTTTCTCTGTCTGACTTTACTTCATTTAGTAAGATAACTCCTTGTTGTTGTTTAGATGCTGAGTCATGTACAACTCTTTTGTGAACCTATGGACTATAGATCACCAGGCTCTTCTGTCCACGGGATTACCCAGGCAACAATATTGGATTGGGTTGACATATGTTTCTCCAAGGGTTCTTCCCCTTCCAGGAGTCCAGCCCATGTCTCCTTCATCCACAGGTGGGTTCTTTAACTCTGAGCCACCAGGGAAGCCCTATGATAACCCCTAGATGTATGTATATAGCACATCTTTATCTATTTATCTGTTGATGGACTCTTAAGTTGCTTCCATGTCTCATCTATTGCAAATAGTGCTGATGTGGACATTGGAGTCCATGTATATTTTTGAATTAGAGTTTTCATCATTTTTAGATATATGCCTAGAGTGGGATTGCTGGATCACATGTTAACTTTTTCTTTAATATAAATTTATTTATTTTAATTGGAGGCTAATTACTTTACAATATTGTATTGGTTTTGCCATACATCAACATGAATCTGCCACGGGTGTCCACGTGTTCCCCATCCTGAACCCCTCTCCCACCTCCCTCCACATCTCATCCCTCTGGGTCATCCCAGTGCTCCAGCCTGGGCATCCTGTATCATGGATAGAAACTGGACTGGTGATTCCTTTCACATATGATATTATACATGTTTCAGTGCCATTCTGCCAAATCATCCTACCCTCTCCCTCTCCCACAGAGTCCGAAAGACTGTTCTATACATCTGTGTCTCTTTTGCTGTCTCATATACAGGGGAAACTCCATACTGTTTTCCATAGTGGCTACACTAGTTTACATTCCCAACAACAGTGTATGAAGTTTCCTGTTTCCTCTTTTATTTATTACTTACTCTGTCACTCCTATATATCATATCACTATTTTTCTGATTTTCTGAAAACTATATAATTTGTGGTGGATTCATGTTGATGTATGGCAAAACCAATACAATATTGTAAAGTAATTAACCTCCAATTAAAATAAATAAATTAATATCAAAAAATCTATAAGAAAATGAAATTTAAAACTAAACTTGTTGCATTTTATTTCACAGCTATTTTATAAACCAAAATCAGAAGTTTATTTGGTTTTTGTCTTTCAACACTGATGAATTATTTTTGGAATTACTTCAAGTAATTGCTTCAAGTGGAGTTTAATTTTGACTTTTCCTGAGAGAAGCCTCTGAACTTAAAATATACATGTAAATGTTCCACAGAATAAAAATCTGTGACTGAAAATTTTTTTATTCCACTCTAATGCTTGATTATTACATAGTTTAAGAGATTTTTATTCTATTTTTACTATGCCAGCATCACAATAAAAGTCTGTGGTATAGAACAGTCTTTTGGACTCTGTGGGAGAGGGAGAGGGTGAGATGATTTTGGAGAATGGCATTGTAACATGTATAATATCATATATGAAATGAGTCACCAGCCCAGGTTCAATGCATGATACTGGATGGTTGGGGCTGGTGCACTGAGAAGACCCAGAGGGATGGTACAGGGAGGGAGGAGGGAGAGGGGTTCAGGATGGGGAACACGTGTATATCTGTGGCAGATACATGTTGATGTATGGCAAAACCAATACAATATTGTAAAGTAATTAACCTCCAATTAAAATAAATAAACTTATATTTAAAAATTCATAAAAGTAGAAAAAAAAGTCTGTAGTATAAGAAATAATTAAATTACCTCTGTTGTTGTTGTGTGTGTGTGTGTGTGTGTGTACTTTTACACTATTGTCTTCTGAATTCAGTGTAACTTTCCGCTTTGAATGAGTCTCTTCACTTCAATTTATATAACTTTTTACCAATGACAGTAATTTAGCTTACTTCCTAAGGTGATAGAGTGCATAGGCATTGTGACAGGTTGGAAGATCTCTAGCTTTATCTACTTTAATCACCAGAGAAACAGAGAACCATGGCTAATAACCATAAGTTATTCTCTTTTATTTCTCCAAACATGAATACCAAGATTAAGACTGATACTTCCAAAATAGTATGCTGCTGCTGCTAAGTCACTTCAGTCGTGTCCGACTCTGTGTGACCCCATAGATGGCAGCCCACCAGCGTCACCTGTCCCTGGGATTCTCCAGGCAAGAACACTGGAGTGGGTTGCCATTGCCTTCTCCGAAAAGAGTATGGTAGTACAGCTACAAATTCTCTTTGATATGTATCTGTTAGTAATTCAGTATCTGTTAGAAATTCCATACCTGTGATTTTAATATTCTGGAAAGAATTTAGACTTGTTCAAGCATCTAAAAGCTAAACTCTGATGAGATATAACCTTTTTTCATTTTATAAAGAAGGATATATAAACTTAAAAGTTTCAACTGATAACAGGGATTTTATTGTAAAGCCAGGAGAGACAACGTCAAATTTTCTCAAAGACTTAACAGCTCTATTTTGGTCACATTTTCATCGTAAAAGCTTTTGAGATATCTACCCCATTATATTTAACTTTATTTAACTTCTGATGTATAACTAGGTCTGAAGACTCAGAATATAGGAAGTATGTATATTTTATCACAGATTTAGGAACTAGCAAGATACTTATAAAATATAATCCAAACACTCTTTGGAGATAATGTTTTTTGAAAATACTTAGAAAAAGTAACATTCATTAGTGAATGATAATTAAATATATATTTTTAAATATTTGCTTTATTTGAAGAAATTATTTTTCATTATTTTAGAAAGAGAAATTATTTTTAAGGGACAGCACATTCAAGAGAAAAATAAGAAAGACACAAAATAAGTAATTTTATCAGGTCTAATTTCTGTGAGAAGATTAATATATATAGCTTTTTGGTGAAGGGACTCAATTGGCTAAAGATTTATGAGGTACAGAATGATATAAGAGGGTCTCTAAAGATTCACAAATAATACATATGTAAATCTGGATTTTAATATCCTAGTGGATGTTTCAAAAATTTTTTCAAGTAAAAATTTAGAAAATTTACTAGCACTAACTCTATCTTTAAACATTTTGAAATCTACAATAATACTTTATTCTTATAGATTATTTTATCACAATAGTATGGAAATAAATCTGAACAATATTCACTGTGGGAAAAATACAAAATATTTTAAAAGCTCAATTCTATTTTTCTCATAAATCTCTCTTTAAATCACTGTACTGACTATTCTGAATTCATTTGTTTTAAAATGTAAGTTCTAAATGGTTTTAATTTTTAGTAAACCATTGGCTTCTTTGAAAATCTCAAATGCACTTAATGAGTTTAATGACCCTTCTGAGTAATGTTAATGATAAAAATATTATGAAATACTTTGGTGGGTCAAATGAACATTGTAAACTTCTTTGTTTAAATGCTTAGAAATTTGTGACAATATTTTGAAATAAAATATGATTGTTTAGGATATCCTTATTTTGTGTTTCCATAAAATTTTACATTATTTGTAGATGTCAGCCATTATAAAACTTCAAAACGCATATTTGAAAAAGTAATATATAGGATAATACAACTGTTTATACACCTAGTTTATTTTTCCAGCTAACAACTGTATACCTTTCCACTCATACTTCTAAAGTATTAATAACAGTTACAATAGTAGTTCAACCATGCCTAGCTTCCCATGACACTTCGAATGGTTCATGTGAAGGAAAATTTTCACAGAATTACATTTGGTATGTGTAACGTTGTCATTTTTATTATTTTTAATTTGTAAGAAACAAAGTGAAAAATTTTATGATAGTCTCTAAATTATTTATTTAACTAACTGTTTAGATGGAAATTCCACTTACAACTATATACATCAAACATAGTTCCTGTGCCTGTAACAGCAAAGTACTTTACTAGTTCAGTTCAGTTCAGTCACTCAGTTGTGTCTGACTCTTTGTGACCCCAGGAACCACAGCACGCCAGGCCTCCCTGTCCATCACCAACTCCTGAAGTTCACCCAAATCCCTGTTCATTGAGTCGGTGATGCCATCCAACCATCTCATCTTCTGTTGTCCTTTTTCCCTCCTCCCCTCAATCTTTCCCAGCATCAGGGTCTTTTCCAATGAGTCAGCTCTTTCCATCAGGTGGCCAAAGTATTGGAATTTCAGCTTCAACATCAGTCCTTCCAGTGAACACCCAGGGCTGATCTGCTTTAGCATGGACTGGTTGGATCTCCTTGCAGTCCAAGGAACTCTCAAGAGTCTTCTCCAAAACCACAATTCAAAAGCATCAATTCTTCAGCACTCAGTTTTCTTCACAGCCCAATTCTCACACCCATACATGACCACTGGAAAACCATAGCCTTGACTAGATAGACCTTTGTTGACAAAGTGATGTCTCTGCTTTTTAATATGCTGTCTACTTTCGTCATAACTTTCCTTCCATGGAGTAAGTGTCTTTAAATTTCATGGCTGCAGTCATCGTCTGCAATGATTTTGGAGACCAGAGAAATAAAGTCAGCCACTCTTTCCACTATTTCCCCATCTATTTGCCATGAAGTGATGGGATGAGATGCCACGATCTTAGTTTTCTGAATGTTGACCTTTAAGTCAACATTTTTACTCTCCTCTTTCACTTTCATTAAGAAGCTCTTTATCAAGTGGTCCTTATAAAGCATCACTATGAACAAAGCTAGTGGAGGTAATGGAATTCCAGTTGAGCTTTTTCAAACCCTGAAAGATGATGCTGTGAAAGTGCTGCACTCAATATGCCAGAACATTTGGAAAACTCAGCAGTGGCCACAGGACTGGAAAAAGTCAGTTTTCATTCCAATTCCAAAGAAAGGCAATGCAAAAGATTTCTCAAACTACCGCACAATTGCACTCATCTCACATGCTAGTAAAAATAATGCTCAAAATTCTCCAAGCCAGGCTTCAGCAATACATGAACCGTGAACTCCCTGATGTTCCAGCTAGTTTTAGAAAAGGCAAAGGAACCAGAGGTCAAATTGCCAACATCCACTGGATCATGGAAAAAGCAAGAGAGTTCCAGAAAACATCTATTTCTACTTTATTGACTATGCCAAAGCCTTCGACAGTGTGGATCACAATAAATTGTGGAAAATTCTGAGAGAGATGGGAATACCAGACCACCTGACCTGCCTCTTGAGAAATCTGTATGCAGTTCAGGAAGCAATAGTTAAAACTGGACATGGAACAACAGACTGGTTCCAAATAGGAAAAGGAGTGCATCAAGGCTGTATATTGTCACCCTATTTTTTTAACTTCTATGTAGAGTACATCATGAGAAACGCTGGACTGGAAGAAACACAAGCTGGAATCAAGATTGCCGGGAGAAATATCAATCACCTCAGATATGCAGATGACACCACCCTTAAGGCAGAAAGTGAAGAGGAGCTAAAAAGCCTATTGATGAAAGTGAAAGAGGAGAGTGAAAAAGTTGGCTTAAAGCTCAATATTCAGAAAACGAAGATCATGGCATCCGATCCCATCACTTCATGGGAAATAGACGGGAAACAGTGGAAACAGTGTCAGACTTTATTTTGGGGGGCTCCAAAATCACTGCAGATGGTGACTGCAGCCATGAAATTAAAAGACGCTTACTCCTTGGAAGAAAAGTTATGACCCACCTAGATAGTTTATTCAAAAGCAGAGACATTACTTTGCCAACTAAGGTCCATCTAGTCAAGGCTATGGTTTTTCCAGTGGTCATGTATGGATGTGAGAGCTGGACTGTGAAGAAGGCTGAGCACCGAAGAATTGATGCCTTTGGACTGTGGTATTGGAGAAGACTCTTGAGAGTCCCTTTGACTGCAAGGAGATCCACCCACTCCATTCTGAAGGAGATCAACCCTGGGATTTCTTTGGAAGGAAGGATGCTAAAGCTGAAACTCCAGTACTTTGGCCACCTCATGCGAAGAGTTGACTCATTGGAAAAGACTCTGATGCTGGGAGGGATTGGGGGCAGGAGGAGAAGGGGACGACCGAGGATGAGATGGCTGGATGGCATCACGGACTCAATGGACGTGAGTCTGAGTGAACTCCAGGAGTTGGTGATGGACAGGGAGGCCTGGCGTGCTGCGATTCATGGGGTCGCAAAGAGTCGGACATGACTGAGCGACTGAACTGAACTGAACTCAGTTCTGAAAACACTTTCTGCCATAAGGGTGGTGTCATCTGCATATCTGAGATTATTGCTATTTCTCCCGGCAATCTTGATTCCAGCTTGTGCTTCCTCCAGCCCAGCGTTTCTCATGATGTACTCTGCATATAAATTGAATAAGTAGGGTTAGTAACTTTACTAGAGTTCCAGGAAATAAATCATTGTTCTTGCTTCCTCCAGCCCAGCATTTCTCATGATATACTCTGCATATAAATTAAATAAAATAAGTTAAATTAATAAGGTTAGTAACTTTACTAGAGTTCCATGAAATAAATCATTGTTTTAGCTTCTGAAAGAAAGTAGCATACAGGGAATGTGACCATTCCTACAGAGTAAAGTTATAAGACAGGCTGCTTGTTTCCATCATCAGAGTCCATCTCCATTTTTTCATATATCATGATGTTCAATAAGAGATGCTATCAGAGTAGCTTATAAAAGTTTAGACTTAGAACATTTTAGAGGTACATGCAGTAAATGAAAGAGTATAGAACATGTCATTAATTTAATACTACACCACTCTGTTACCAAAGTGTTAATTAATACATTTGAGCAATCATATAAAAGCTGCCTGTCATATCTGAATGAGTCTATTTAGATGTTTTATTTTAATGTCTGATAATGTGACTCTATATTATATATCTCCATTTATAGGAAATATTAAAATAACTTGAAAAACAGTGAAGTAAAATCATTTTACATTCATGGGGGAAAGAAAAGTGATGCCTAGGATATAAGACCACACGACTACATTGTGGCATATAACCACCCCCGCCCCCCCCCCACCACTGCCAGGAAAAAAAAAAAAAGAAGTCAGAATCTCTAAGTATTTATAACTCATTCAAGGAGAAAGGAGAAAGAAAATACCTTGCCAGATTCATTAGCTTTTCAGGTATGTAGCTTTTCATATGTAGCTTTTCACTCCATATGATTCAGAAATTGCTGCCTTGTTGTGCTAAATTAGTTATGTAGAGTGATGTAAAATGTCAAGATTAAACCATTTAAAATTATTTTTGTCAATTTTTATTTCAGCGTTTATCTCATGGTAAAAAAAAAATCTATTCCCTAATATGCTAAAGTAGTATTTATATGCATTATTCTTATTAAATTTCAATATTTATTTATGAATGCATATTTTCCACACTAAACATTTCTGAATTGAAATTATTTTTTATAAGAATACATTATTTCATGACTTGATTTTCAACTCTCTCTCAATCTGCATAATCCCATGGACAGAGGAGCCTTGTGGACTACAGTCCATAGAGTCACAAATAGTGGGACGTGATTAAAGTGACTGAATACACACTCATGCACACAAGAAAAAATAAAGCTTTGACCAAACTACATAGATTCTTTTTATCTTGTGACAGTATTCCCCGTCAGTCTCTTTACATAGGGAAAATTATATGCATCTACTCTGCGCATTTTTTAAAGTGTTACTCCTCTCTAATGTAAAATGAAAGCATTTATCTTTTCTTTTCTCATGGGCTTAAAACTAAACAGAAGCTTATGTTACAAGTGATTTAACATAAGAAATATATTTTGATTCAAGAGAGTGTTCATGAATATTGGTAATAATGCAGTAATTATTTTGATAATTCCAACAATCTAGCACCATATTCCTGTGGAGAAAATGGCCTACTCCTAAAATCTACAAATAGTTGAAGTTTATTGGTGAATAATATATGCCAAGTGAAGTGAAAAACTTGAAAGACTATTTTTTTTGTGTGATGCTTTCATTATAGTAACAATACTGAACAAATTTAAAAGTAATTCCTAAAACTGAAGTCAGTTATTAACATCTGGATTACTGTGGCAACATAGTGATAACATGTGACTTGGCAGATCACAAGGAATGGGAAAAATGAAAATTTTAGTTAAAATGTATACATTTTAATGAGAACTATGAATATATCAGTATTTTATATTAAAGCTTAATATGGTTTTAATTAAAATGGCCTTTAATGGTATGGAACATCACATGATTTTCCTTAGAAGTAAATAAAATAACAAACCAATAGGGAAATATATTAGTTTTTATATAAGCAATCCTTGAAATATTACACTTGGAGGACACCTAATCCTAGTGAATTCATTCCTCTGAAGTAGCTACATGCTGTTAGTACAGTAGTATTCAGAAGGTTTTTTGAGGGAATAGGCTCTCAATACTATGCATACCTATTTGAAATCTTCAAATTTGAACATCATAGACATGTTTACAAAAAATCAGATATGGAACCCTGCAGTCAATGGCTTCCAAACACTAGTCTCTATATTTCAGCTCTCTTAATTTTGACCTTTAAATAACTTTATCTCATCTGCCAACTCTATAGTTACACTTTTTTCATCAATGTTTAGTTCTGCTAATTTTTCCAAGTGATTTAGTAAACATGAAATATAATAAAGAGTAAAATAGGTAAAAAAAGTTCAATATCAACAGTAAATTTAAAAAGTATTGAATTATTCAGGGTTTGCCAAAGAAACACCATATTTGCATGTATATCTGAGTGTATGTGTACTCACAATAGAGAGGCTGACAAGTTCTAAGATGTGCAATTAGCAAGCTAAATATCTAGGAGAGCTAGTGGGAATTCCAGTCCTGATAAGCTTGAAATCCAGAAAAAAAAAAAAAAAAAAAGTTTTAGTTAGAATTCAAAGGCCAGGAGAGATTCACTTTCAGATAAAAGCGGAAGGAATTCTCTCTTACTTGAGATCAACCTTCTTGCATTTGTTTGTTTGTTTGTTTGTTTGTTTTGATCAGGCCTTCAGCAGATGGATGGGTCCCATCTGCCTAAGGGAGGGCAACCTACTTTACCTCAGTTCAGTTCAGTTGAGTTGCTCAGTCATGTCTGACTCTTTGTGACCCCGTGAATCGCAGCACGCCAGGCCTCCCTGTCCATCACCAACTCCCAGAGTTCACTCAAACTCATGTCCATTGAGTCAGTGATGCCATCTAGTCATCTCATCCTCTGTCGTCCCCTTCTCCTCCTGCCCCCAATCCCTCCCAATATCAGAGTGTTTTCCAATGAGTCAACTCTTCACATGAGGTGGCCAAAGTACTGGAGTTTCAGCTTTAGCATCATTCCTTCCAAAGAAATCCCAGGGCTGCTCTCCTTCAGAATGGAGTGGTTGGATCTCCTTGCAGTCCAAGGGACTCTCAAGAGTCTTCTCCAACACCACAGGTCAAAAGCATCAATTCTTCAGCCCTCAGCTTTCTTCACAGCCAAACTCTCACATCCATACATAACCACAGGAAAAACCATAGCCTTGACTAGACAGACCTTTGTTGGCAAAGTAATGTCTCTGCTTTTCAATATGCTATCTAGATTGGGCATAACTTTTCTTCCAAGGAGTAAGTGTCTTCTAATTTCATGGCTACAGTCACCATCTGCAGTGATTTTGGAGTCCAAAAAAATAAAGTCTGACACTGTTTCCACTGTTTCCCCATGCATTTCCCATGAAGTAATGGGACCAGATGCCATGATCTTCTTTTTCTGAATGTTGAGTTTTAAGCCAACTTTTTCACTCTCTTCTTTCACTTTCATCAAGAAGCTTTTTAGTTCCTCTTCACTTTCTGCCATAAGGGTGGTGTCACCTGCATATCTGAGGTTATTGATATTTCTCCTGGCAATCTTGATTCCAGCTTGTGTTTCTTCCAGTCCAGCATTTCTCATGATGTACTCTGCATATAAGTTAAATAAGCAGGGTGACACTACACAGCCTTGACGTATGCCTTTTCCTATTTGGAACCAGTCTGTTGTTCCATGTCCAGTTCTAACTGTTGCTTCCTGTGCTGCATATAGGTTTCTCAAGAGGCAGGTCAGGTGACCCAGTATTCCCATCTCTTTCAGAATTTTCCACAGTTTATTGTGAGCCACACTGTCAAAGGCTTTGGCATAGTAAATAAAGCAGAAATATATGTGTTTCTGGGACTCTCTTGCTTTTTCCATGATCCAGCAGATGTTGGCAATTTGATCTCTGGTTCCTCTGTCTTTTCTAAAACCAGCTTGAACTTCTGGAAGTTCATGGTTCATGTATTGCTGAAGCCTGGCTTGGAGAATTTTGAACATTACTTTACTTAGTCTGATCCAAATGCTAATCTCATGTAAAACACCTTCATAGACACATTCAGAATAATACATTGCCAAATATCTGTGCACTCTTGTGTCCCCATTAAATTGACAAATAACATTAAGCATCATAGTTACACAGTAATAAATTTAAAATGTGTGTATTTTTACCTTCTAATTACAAAATAATAAGCTTTTTAAAAATATAAACACCACAAAATAGAGCAAAGAACTAATTGTGCATAAATCAATTGAGGTACAGGATATAGGTAAAAATATACTGTGTATACTGTGACTAATGTAAGTGAGCAAAGGAACTTTTCTAAAGGATACTTGTATTTAACAGGGATTTGAAGCATAATTTAGCAGACAATCCTAATGAAAGGGCAAGCACTAGGGTGAGTTCAACACATGCACTAAGAAGCAGCAGGATATAGATGTATCTTCTGGTCCATAGTCTGCTATGGTCGTGCTATAGGAAGGATGGATCCCCATTCAAAATTTGTTTCAGGTTTTGAGACTGTTGACATTTCACACATACCTACAGCCAAGTCATCTTGATATATGGCAGAAAGCAACACAATATTGTAAAGCAATTATCCTGCAATTAAAAATAAATTAATTTTTTAAAAAGAAAGTATGCAAACTTTTATTACTCATATAATGAGGCTCCTGATAAGGGCAGCTCTCAAGTTGGTTTTAATATGGCTTAAGTGTGAAAGAATGGGAGACTGGTTTGAGGTTTCTATAATGTTTTGCATGTAGGGCTGTGCTACATTCCCATGCTATGCAAACAGCATGAGTGGTTTGAAACTACCACTTGTGTCAAAGAAAAGAGTCTCCAGATCTTCTTATCAGTTTGTCCAGATGTGAGACAAAGGGGCAGCTGGAGAGATGAAGCTTAAAAACTCTCAGCAGTCAAATATCAAAAGCATGATTTGATTCCATTGTCTCTGATCAAATTGTGTATTCCACAATGCTCTCCAAAGAGGTTATGGTTACTGAGATTGTTACTGATATGTTTCCTTCCCTATACTAGCTAACAACCAGAGATTATGATCTATATTCATTGATTCTGTTAACAAACAATTGGGTGACTACCTCATGCAAGAAAGTGCTCTAGTCTAGGCACTCCAAGTCACTGAACCACACTCAGAGTCTTAGTGAATGAAAGGGAACATGAAGGAGGTTGGTGGCTGACAGCAATGCAAAGCACTAGAGCCCCTGATTGAAGACAGGAGGAATAGGGGACAACAGAGGATGAGAAAGTTGGATGGCAACACCTACTTGACAGACATGAGTTTGAGCAAGCCCTGGGAGTTGGTGATGGGGAGGCAAGCCTGGCATGCTTCATCCATGGGGTCACAAAGAGTCAGACATGACTGAGCCAGTAAACTGATTCTACTGAGAGATCTTGTTGTGATTCCTTAGAAGGGCCCCTTTTTTTGTAAGCATCAATCTCTGAATATGTTTTATGATTTTCTTTTCTGCTTTTAAATATTTTTATTCTGGTTAACTCAGTGTTGGTAAATTTTTGATTCACAGAATGTTATTTCACTGTAGACATGGTAAATATAGCCATCAATCTTATCAAAACTAGAACGCAATAATTCAATTCAGTTCAGTTCAGTCACTCAGTCGTGTCTGACTCTTTGCAACCCCATGAATTGCAGCATGCCGGTCTTCCCTGTCCATCACCAACTCCTGGAGTTCACAAAAACCCACATCCACTGAGTCGGTGATGCCATCCAGGCATCTCATCCTCTGTCATCCCCTTCTCCTCCTGCCCCCAATCCCTCCCAGCATCAGAGTCTTTCCCAATGAGTCAACTCTTCACTTGAGGTGGCCAAAGTACTGGAGTTTCAGCTTTAGCATCCTTCCTTCCAAGGAAATCCCAGGGTTGATCTCCTTCAGAATGGACTGGTTGGATCTCCTTGCAGTCCAAGGGACTCTCAAGAGTCTTCTCCAACACCACAGTTCAAAAGAATCAATTCTTCAGCGCTCAGCTTTCTTCACAGTCCAGCTCTCACATCCATACATGACTACTGGGAAAACCATAGCCTTGACTAGATGGACCTTTGTTGGCAAAGTAATGTCTCTGCTTTTGAATATGCTATCTAGGTTGGTCATAACTTTCCTTCCAAGGAGTAAGCGTCTTTTAATTTCATGGCTGCAGTCACCATCTGCAGTGATTTTGGAGCCCCCAAAAATAAAGTCTGACACTGCTTCCACTGTTTGCTCATCTATTTCCCATGAAATGGTGGGACCAGATGCCATGATCTTCATTTTCTGAATGTTGAGCTTTAAGCCAACTTTTTCAATCTTCTCTTTCACTTTCATCAAGAGGCTTTTTAGTTCCTCTTCACTTTCTGCCATAAGGGTGGTGTCACCTGCATATCTGAGGTTATTGATATTTCTCCTGACAATCTTGATTCCAGCTTGTGCTCTTCCAGCCCAGGGTTTATCATGATGTACTCTACATAGAAGTTAAATAATCTGGGTGACAATATACAGTCTTGACGTACTCCTTTTCCTCTTTGGACCAGTCTGTTGTTCCATGTCCAGTTCTAACTGTTACTTCCTGACCTGCATACAGGTTTCTCAAGAGGCAGATCAGGTAAAGAAACATTAATCTGATAGTGAAGCTTTTTATTTATTCACATAATGCTGCTTTATTTATGAGTTTGACCTAACTGGTACTGCTACATAGAGCTCATAGAAGACATTCAATGTACTTTTTTTCTATCCTTTTGCTAGGCAAGGCATATCATCTACATAAATATTTTCTATACAAGCTTTATGGAATACAGATTTCTTTTACTATGTTACTCTGTGTGTGTGTGTGTGTGTGTGTGTGTGTGTGAGTGTGTGTGTGTGAGTTGCTTCCAAAGTAAACAACCATGCTTTGACTTAATAGGTTGTAGATAAGACCCAGTAACTGAAAACAACAATAAACTCAGATTTAGAACATGAAGGTATGACTTTGAGTTGGCACTTACTGGCTGTTTTTACTAAGATAAATCAGTTAATAAAACAAAGCTAGAAAGTAAGATCTCTTCTGCATGATACCATTTTTCTTTCTTAGAGGCCATTGCCTTCATGTACAGAGTGAGAGATTTAGCTTAGCAGACCTTTAAGACAGCATCCAGATGTAGAGCTTAAAATTCTATAAATCATTTGGACAGCATGTTGGAGGGACCTAAGATTTATTTAAGATAGGGAATCAATGATTTGTTCTTTCTTGTTTGTTTTTTGTTACTTGGGACAGGCAATTACTAACCAGTGTTAGAATTTAGAAATAGTGTATAACATAAATTTTGTATAATAATTTATCATTCTTGAATTAACACTATTGGTTAAAAATTATTGAATTTTTCAATTATATTTGGAAACTGAAATATTGAATATCTCTCAGTATAGATGGAAATAATCTTCCATAATACCACATGCTTTAAATTTTAAACTATACAATACCCAGCATATTTCAGTAACAGGAATATGCTTAATTTTCAGTCCTTGATAGTGTAAAATTTATACCAAATTTATCATCTATATGATTTTTCATTTGTAAAATGTTGTCATATGGTAAAAATATCTGTTAAAATCACAGTCCAGTAAAAGTAACTTCTTTTTTTTTTTAATTAATGGTATATCGCTTGTTGATTAATTAGTATCATCAGTGAATATTATATACTATATGGCATATATAGTACATACTATATAGCCTGTTGTGTTAGCTGGGTACCTAGGTTAACTTTGTCGGACTTTCAAACAAATTGGACATATGAATGTGCTCTCAGAACTAATCTTGTTCAGATGTAGGGGACTCACTGTATGCTGGAAGTTACTTTAGAATGTTCATTTCAGAGCTACCCCCTGCCTAAAGGGACAAATACTATGTATTTATACAACTACTATAATCAGTCATTTGTTGAAGGCTGCTCTCTGGGAATGTATTTTTTCCTGGTGCTTCCAGTCTAACTTTGGGTGGCCAAGCAGGCTGCTGCAAGTAGAGAAAGCTTCAGGGCAGGAGTACAGATGTTTGCAATTGTATGTCACTACAGCAGGCACTGAAGCACTGCAAATGAAGAAATACAGTTGGGGGATTGTTAACACCTGGAATAAAGAAATGTATATAGAGAGAAAGGGGTAATTATTTTGAAAATATACACTGTTAATGTAGGGTTATTTCACATTATTGATAAATACAAATGTGACAATAAAGAATAAATATATCTGTTTGTTATATAATAGATAAATGTTAAAGACCCACATATTTTAAATAAAAAATATCTGTGTGTGTTTGTGTTAGTTGCTGAGTTGTTTCTGACTCTTTGTGACCTCTTGGATTGTAGCCCACCAGGTTCCTCTGCCCATGGAATTCTTCAGCCAATAATACTGGAGTCGGTTGCCATTCCCTTCTCCAGGGTATCTACCTAACCCAGGGATCAAACCCAGGTCTCTCACGCTGCAGGCGGATTCTGTCTTTATACCATTTGAGTCACCAGGAAGCCCAAGTACTAGATATATGTCAGTGTCAGTGAAGTTGCTCATTCGTATCCGACTCTTTGAGACCCCATGGACAGTAGGGGTCCTATCAGACTCTTCGTCCATGAGATTTTCCAGGCAAGAATATTGGAGTGTGTTGCCATTTCCTTCTCTAGGGAATCTTCCTGACCCAAGGATCGAACCCAGGTCTCCTGCATTATAGGCAGATGCTTTTACCCTCTGAGCCATAGGCTTCCCTATAACTTAACTTTAGATTTCATGATGAACATTTATATGTTTTGGATAAACCAAAAATTGAAAATAATTAAAAATTTTACTAAAATATGAAGTTATTTTCAAGATACTTACAAGACATTTTGTCAAAATATATTAATGGTAAAATAATAAAAGCTTCTTGATCAACAATGTGGGTATACATAATATAATTAGCTATCATGTTGAATACACATATATAATTAAAAATGAGTACAATACTGAAATATTTAATACAATTTCCTGGTATATTACTAATAATGATCAAACATTCTGTTAGTTCACATCAGACTA
Organism: Ovis aries; assembly: GCF_016772045.2. Classification (NCBI taxonomy): domain Eukaryota; kingdom Metazoa; phylum Chordata; class Mammalia; order Artiodactyla; family Bovidae; genus Ovis; species Ovis aries. The sequence goes on from NC_056069.1 coordinate 48,260,779, forward strand.
CATTTATATGATTTGAATTTTCCCTCAGAGGTTTCAACCCAAAACAAGATTTTACATTCATTTTGAAGTATTTTTTATTATTTTACTCTGACTTGGTTCTAAATTTATTTGAAATAAATATATAGATTAGCATGCTGCTCCAATCATTTAAAAAATAATGTTTATATTTGACTTAATATTGCTTATTTTAAAAGTTAGAATAAAAGGAACACATATATTTGTTTTATGAAAAATCACATTTAATTCTTTGAGATTTTCCCATTGTTAATTAAGAGTATTGTTACATGAAATCCTTATGGACTTCATTAAAGTTCTGTAGAAGCATTCTCTATTAGGGCTAAAGTCAGCAGTCATGTTTTGTATACTAAGTAATCATTGCACTGAGTTTATTTTTCAATATCCCTAGGGTGTACAGCTTTTGAAAACTCACAGTTCAGATGATTCTTTTCTAAAATATTTCTTCATTCCAATAGCACAACATAATAGGCACTATTTCTACTTTCATGATGTATCAACTAATTTGCAATCACAGCAGATCTTAAGTTTTCCTCATTCAAAATGTCTAAAATTGCCAGAGGTTATATTACTTTAATAGATGTTTGCTGAGTGAATTAATTTCAAGTATAGTTTTGCTAGCTCCTCTTTTAGTAAGAAGTTCTCTGAACAAAATTGTCATGTTATGATCTTGTTTTCTTTTGTTTGTTTGTTTGTTTTTCCACTTGTTGATGTCTAATGCTAGGTCAGGGGAAAATATTTGTGAAGATATCTTGTTAACCTTTTAAAGTCTAATGTCTTTGATGCAACTGTTTCTGTGTCATTTTTTTTTTTTTAATTTTGACACTCAGGGATTAAATTTAAAACACCAGGAAGAGGTATTCTGAAATCAATATGCTTAAATCATGAATTTTCAGCTTTGAAGGAAACATAATGTTTGTAATGAGTTTGCCATAAGAACACTTAAGCTTGCAGTCTGGATTTCTCATTTGAATATGAAATTGGGCAATTCATTTAAAATAGTTGTGCCTCAACTTTCTAATAAATTAACCTGTTATAGTAGACACACATGACTCTGTGTGTATATATTATTATAACCAGTCACACTAAAGAATATAGGTATTAACCTAGGAGATATATTGTTTTAGTAGTTAGCAAAAATGAGTAGCTAATTCAGAATCATGAAAAGTGGAAAATCACGCATATTAACACAGGATAGTTTGATGTAAATTGACAACAAATCTAAAGATATCCTTGATGCTCTGATCTGAAAACAGATAAAGCAAAAATGAAGTTAAATCTGACCTGAAATGAGTTTCTATGCTCTCAAAGAATGCAAGCAGAGATAAATATAAGTAGCATCTCTTTCTTGTTACATTTATTTGGTATTTCTGCTGTGTTGCTTCACATATTTCTTGAGAGTGATCAGCAACTATTTTATTTTTATGACCATTTTTTGAAGTATATTTAATTTTGCAGTGTTGGGTTAGTTTCAGGTATACAGTAGAATGGTTCAGCTGTTTGTGTGTCTCTTTGTATATATTCTTTTTCAGATTGTTTTCCATTATGTTACTACAAGACACTGAGTATAGTTCCTTGTTTATACAGTAGGTCCTTTCTATTTATCCATAATTTATCCCAAACCCATAATTTATCTATCTTCTCACCCCCTGCTTTGATAATCATGTTTATTTTCTGTAAGTCTATTTCTGTTTGTAAATAAGTTCTTTTTTTTTTTAAGATTGCACAAGTGCTATCACATGATATTTGTCTTTCTGTGTCTGACTTTACTAAGTATGATAATCTCTAGGTTCATCCATGTTGCTGCCCTTGGCATCATTTCATCTTTTCTATGATTATTATTTTTTTCTTTATTCATTCATCTTCAGTGGACATTTAAGTTGTTTCTGGGTCTTGGCTAATGTAAATAGTGCTGCTATGAACTTTGGGGTGCATGTATTTTTTGAATTAGAATTTCCTCTGGATATATACCCAGGAATGAGGTTGCAGGATCATGTGATAACTCAACGTTTTAGTTTTGTAAGACAAATCCATACTGTTTTCCACAATTGCTGCACCAATTTCCATTCCCAGCAATAGTATAGGAGAGTTTACTTTTCTCCACACCATCTTTTTTATTATTTGCAGACTTTTTAATGATGCCCATTCTGATTGGTGTGAGGGATACCTCATTGTAGTTTGATTTGCATTTCTGTACTAATTAGTGATATTGACTGTGTTTTCATGTGCTTTTTTGGTCATTTGTATCTCTTTTTTGGATAAATCTCTGTTTAGGTTGTCTGCCCATTTTTGATTAGATCTTTTTCATATATTAAACTACATGAGATGTCTGTATATTTTGGAAATTAAACACCTTTGGTAATATGGTTTGCAAATATTTTCCTCTATAGGCTATCTTTCTGTTTTGTGTGAAATTTTTAAGTTTAATTAAATCCCATTTGGTTTTGTTTTTACTTCCATTACTCTAGGAGATAAATTTTAAAAAAGGTGTTGCTGAAATTTATGTTAAAAAGTGTTCTGCTTATGATTTCCTCTAGGAGTTTTATGATATTCAGTTTTACATTTAGATTTTTAACCCATGTTGAGTTTATATTTATATATAGTGTTGGGAAATATTGTAATTTCATTTTTTTACTGTAGCTATACAGTTTCCATAGCATCTTTTATTGAAGAGTCTGTGTTTTCTCCCTTGTGTATCCTTGCCTCCTTCATTGTAGAGTAATTTATCATAAGTGCATGGGTTTCTTGCTAGGACTTCTATCCTAATCCATTAATCTATATGTATCTTTTTGTACCAATACCATCCTTTTTAATGATTAAAATTTTACAATGTAGTTTAAATACAGGGAGCCTTTCCATACAAATCTTGAAATTATTTGTTTTAGTTCTGTGAAAAATACCGCTGGTAGTTTGATAGGGATTGCATTGAATCTGGAGATTGGTTTGGGTAGTATACTCATTTTCACTATATTGATTCTTTCAACCCATGAACATGGTATATTTCTCCATCTATTAGTGTCCTCTTTGATTTCTTTCATCAGTGTTTTATAGTTTTCTATATATAGGTCTTTAGTTTCGTTAGGTAGATATATTCCTAAGTATTTTATTCTTTTTGTTGCAATGGTGAATAGAATTGTTTCCTTAATTTCTTTTTCTACATTCTCATTATTAGTGTATAGGAATGCAAGGGATTTCTGTGTGTTGATTTCATATCCTGCAATTTTACTATATTCATTGATTAGCTCTAGTAATTTTCTGGCGGAGTCTTTTGCCGGGGGCCAGCATGAGGAACTCCGCCCATGGCAAAGGTCATGAGGAAGGAGGCTTGGCATACGCAAAGGCGTGATCAAGCCTCAGGAAACCCCCTGTTGCCGAGCATCTACCCCAAAACCAGAGTCTGTTTTATGCTCTCCCCCATAACCGTTTTTCTCGGAGTGAACGTGCAGCTCCAAGGCAATAAAAATTTCTGGGCATGACAAGAGTGTTTCAGCTTACGGACTCATCTGAAGGTTATCTAGCCCACCTGTATAGGTTCGTCCAGCCACATGTGATTGTTTACAGCCTCCCAACCTGAGAGGCACGAGATGTTTTAGACTTACTAAAGGCAAATTCTTTTGGGGAGTTGGAAATTATTAGTATAGTGGGTTGTTTAGGAATTATATTGGTGAAGGGTTTTTCATTTCTTGTGCCAATAATTGCTGCTAATTCCCTACCCTGGGTGTGATAAGGGTGTCTTAGGTCAAACCTCTCTGCTGACAGACTAGCTTGTGTGACAGGATTATCCGTACTCCTGCCACTATGCACATGATTGTTTACTACCTCTCAACCATAAACAGCACAGAGAGTTTTGGAGTATTTTGAAAACCTTAATTAGCATAGGGCTTTTCTCATTGTTGAGTCAATGATTGCCTCCAGGCCTCCATATCCTTAGGCACCTGGGAATATATTAATCAATGTATTTGTAATATAGAAAAGGAAATATAGTAGTTTTTAAGGTCAGCAATACTAGACTTTTTGAGTTAATGGATTTTCTCTTTTGTAATAGATCACTGTACTTTGTTATAAATCACTGTGTCCTTGCTATGTAAAAATGTAACTTTATCACTATCTTAAGACTAAATAGATCTTAACAGGAACATTGGTGAAAGGATTTTCATTTGTTGGGCTGATGTTTGCTGCTAAATCTCCATGTTCCCTGCCCTTATAATGAATAAAACTAGCATATAGGAGAAATAAGCATTAACCTTTAAGATTAATCATGTTAACCTTGGGTTAAATAAATTCCTTTCTTGATTGTAACTCACTACACCCTCACCCTATAGGAATAGAACTTTATTTGGAGGGTGATGATTGGTTTAAGAAAAAACACCCTTGGAAAAAAATAAGTTTTTTGGTTATCAGAAAGAAAGGATCATAAAATGTCAACAGATCTCATGGCCAGAAGATGATGTAATATCCCTAAGACCTTTTTTTATACATTTATGTGAAGCACCTGATTTTGATAAAGGTCAGGACTGCTGACACCGGCATGACTCTGTATTCATCCCTATATGTAACAAAAGGTATATAAGCAAACCCCAAAATAAAGAAATCAGATCAGTTTCCAGAAAGACTGATTCCCCCATGTCGTTTCTTTCTTGCTCTCCGTTTTTCTGGCTGAATTCCCATCTGGAGCATGGATGCTATTCCTCATAAACCAAGCTATTCAGCCTCTTTTTTCTCCACTAATTTTCCTACTACACTATCTGTTTCTAATCTCTCTATATCTCTGTAATTAAATACATATTTTTCCAAGGATGCTGATGCTGTCCCCACCTCCGAATCACCCTGGATCCACCAGGGCTGGACCCCAGCAGTCTTTAGGGTTTTCTATGTAGAGGATCATGTCATCTGCAAACAGTGAGAGTTTTACTTCTTTTCCAATTTGGATTCCTTTTATTTCTGTTGCTGCTCTGATTGCTATGGCCAAAACTTCCAGAATAATGTTGAATAGTAGAGGTAAAAGTGGGCACCCTTGTCTTGTTCCTGACTTTAGGGGAAATGCTTTCAATTTTTCACCATTGAGGATAATGTTTGCTGTGGGTTTGTCATATATAGCTTTTATTATGTTGAGGTATGTTCCTTCTATTCCTGCATTCTGGAGAGTTTTTATCATAAATGGATGTTGAATTTTGTCAAAGGCCTTCTCTGCATCTATTGAGATAATCATATGGCTTTTATTTTTCCATTTGTTAATGTGGTGAATTACATTGATTGATTTGTGGATATTGAAGAATCCTTGCATCCCTGGGATAAAGCCTCCTTGGTCATGGTGTATGATCTTTTTAATGTGTTGTTGGATTCACATGATAGTATTGTTAGAATGCCATTCTCCCAAATCAATCTGAGTCAAGTCCATATCTGTGTGTAATTGCTAAACTAGTATACTGTAGCTTACTTCACTCTGTATAATGGAGAACAGAACTGATTCAAATGAAACGGCTGAGTAATACTCCAATATGTACCACAGCTTTCTTATCCATTCATCTGCTGATGGACATCTAGGTTGTTTCCATGTCCTGGCTATTATAAAACAGTGCTGCGATGAACATTGGGGTACATGCATCAATGTTCATTAGTGATATTGGCCTGTAATGCCTAGTACAGCCACATGGAGAACAACCTAGAACTGTCCATCAGCAGACCAGAATGAGATACATGATGTTCAAGCACTGTGGACATACATATCAGCAATGGAGTATTATTCAGCCATTAAAAATAATACGTTTGAATTAGTTCTAATGAGATGGATGAAACTGGAGCCGATTATACAGAGTGAAGTAAGCCAGAAAGAAAAACACCAATACAGTATACTAACACATATATATGGAATTTAGAAAGATGGTAATGATGACCCTGTATGCAAGACAGCAAAAGAGACACAGATGTGTAGAGTGGACTTTTGGACTCTGAGGGAGAGGGAGAGAGTGGAATGATTTGGGAGAATGGCATTGAATCATGTATACTATCATGTAAGAAATGAATCACTAGTCTACGTTCGATGCAGGATACAGGATGCTTGGGGCTGGTGCATGGGGATGATCCAGAGAGATGATGGGGGGGGGGGCGGGGAGGTGGGAGGGGTGTTCATATTTGGGAACTTATGTACACCCATGGCTGATTCATGTCAATGTATGGCAAAACCAATACAGTATTGTAAAGTAAAATAAAGTAAAAATAAAAATTAAAAAAATAAAAATAAATACAGGGAGCCTGATTCTTTCAGCTTCATTCTTCTTTCTCAAGATTATTTTGACTATTTGGGATCCTTTGTGTTGACATTCATGCGAAAAAAAAAATTTTTTTTTTCATTTACTGTGATAGAATTGCCTCCCTCCCAAATCCTTACGCTGAAACTCTAATTCCCAATGCAATGGAATTTGGAAGTAGGATAGTTGGAAAGTAATTAGGCTTAAATGGGATCATGATGAAAGAAGCACCATGGTGGAAATAGTGTCCTAATAAGATGTGGAAGAAACTACATGTCCTTACATAATGTAAGGACACAGAAAATATATGTGGCATCTGTAATCTAGAAATAGGCCTCTCACCAGGAACCAAATCTGCTAGCACCTTGAACTTGGACTTACCAGCCTCAAAAACTGAGAAATTAATATTTGTTGTTTAAACTACCTAATCTATGGTGTTTTGTTACAATGGCCCAGACTGACTAAGACAGCATTCATATAGAAAGTTGACAATATAAGCATATGCTTAGAAAGAATATTTTTGCCTACAATGCCCTTTCAAATGTTCTGCAAGGTTTTTCTTTTTTTCCTATTGTTGAACGGATTTTCAGAGTATTTAAGTTATAAGACACACTTTCGTTCCTTTGCCAAGAAAGAACTCACTACTGATGTAGTGCATAGGCCAGTATGGATTGGAATAATTTTCTTGTATTACTTTGGATCCTGAAAAGACATTACATAAAATAACTGATGCAGGAGAGTGTAAAACCATTTACAATCTTCACCAGTTTTAACACCAGTTTTAATTTAGAGCAGTAATTTTGCAAAATTATTCTGAGGTATGAGTTCCTTTCTATATACAAAAGAAACCACATTATTTTTTTCTTTTTCTGTTTATTATTATTATTTTATTTTACTTTACAATATTGTATTGGTTTTGCCACACATCAACATGAATCTGCCACGGGTGTACACGTGTTCCCAATCCTGAACCACCCTCCCACCTCCCTCCCACACACCATCTTTGTAAACCAAGATGAGTAAAAATAAATGTGCACAGCAATACGGATATCTTTTTCTGTTAGAGGTGAGTATGTGGTAATACATTTTAATGATACCTAAGTAAGATAAGGTCATTTGAAAGCTATGATTTTATGACAACTATTTGTCTATAAGAGCATATGAGATTAAAAATAAATTCACTATATAAATGGCTCTTGAGAAGGCTAATAGTACTTTGTGTCTCCTGCTATCATTCACAAGATATTCAACTAACTTAAATATTAGCTTAAATTATTTTTTTGAAAATATTATAGTTATTTATGAGGTTCTTTAAACACCTTTCTGACACCTACCCAAGGCACACTGGATTAGGGAATACACTTGGACACTTTTGTATTTGAAATATGTAATAAAACTTTGTCAAGACTTTGAGACTAATTTAGAACATCAAAAAGCTACGTGAAATCGATTGAGATAATTTCCATATTTAAAAATAAAACTGAAATTCACACTCTTCATAACATTATCTAATAGAATAAATCCATCTTTTTATCTATTATGGGAGCGTTAACTATCCATTTGCTTTGTAACATGAAAAAAACATTTTGATACTATTTATAGGCTGCACAGTGCTGGAACAGCAAGTGGGGGCTGCACAGCCCTGGAGGGGCAAGCAGTCAAGAAGATATATTCCACATCCAAGGTCAGGAGTGGGGGCCATGATGGGATACCCCACGTCCAAGTTCAGCAAAACCCCAATAGGACAATAGGTGCTGAGAGAGGGCATCAGAGGGCATCAGAGTGCAGACAGACAGAAACCACAATCACAGAAAACTAACGAATCTATTCACATGGGCCACAGCCTTGTCTAACTCAATGAAACTATGAGCCATCTTGTGTAGGGCCACCCAAGACAAAGAGACCATGGTGGAATTCAGACAAAATGTGGTCCACTGGAGAATGGAATGGCAAACCACTTCAGTACTCTTGACTTTAGAATCCCATAAACAGTATGAAAAGGCAAAAGATAGGACACTGAAAGATGAACTCCCCAGGTCGGTAGGTGAACAACATACTACTGGAGATCAGTGGTGGAGAAATAACTCCAGAAAGATTGAAGAGACAGAGCCAAAGCAAAAACAATACCCAGTTGTGGATGTGTCTGGGGATGGAAGCAAGGTCCAATGCTGTAAAGAGCAATATTGCATAGGAACCTGGAATGCTAGGTCCATGAATCAAGGCAAATTAGAAGTGGTCATAGAAGAGATGGCAAGAGTGAACGTCGACATTCTAGGAATCAGTGAACAAAAACAGACTAAAATGGGTGAACTGAACTCAGATGACTATTATATCTACTACTGTGGGCAACAATCCATTAGCTGAAATTGAGTAACCATCATAGATCATAGACAACAAAGAGTCCAAAATGCAGTCCTTGGGTGCAGTCTCAGAAACGACAGAATAATCTTTGTTCATTTCCAAGGCAAGCCATTCAATATCATGGTAGTCAAAGTCTATGCCCTTACCATTAATGCTGAAGAAGCTGAAGTTTAATGGTTCTATAAAGACCTACAAGACCTTCTCGAACTAACACCCAAAAAAGATATCCATTTCATTATAGGCAACTGGAATGCAAAAGTAGGAAGTCAAGAAACACCTGGAGTAACAAGTGAATTTGGCCTTGGAATACAGAATGGAGCAGGGCAAAGGATCATAGAGTTTTGCTAAGAGAAAACACTGGTCATAGCAAACATCCACTTCCAACAACACAAGAGAAGACTCTCATGGATATCACAAGATGGTCAACACCAAAATCAGATTGATTATATTCTTTACAGCCAAAGATGGAGAAGCTCTATACAGTCAGTAAAAACAAGACTGGGAGCTGACTGTGGCTCAGATCATGATCTCCTTATTGCCAAATTCAGACTTAAATTAAATAAAGAAGGGAAAACCGCTAGACCATTCATGTATGACCTAAATCAAATCCATTATGATTATAGACTGGACATGAGAAATAGATTTAAGGGAATAGATCTGATAGATAGAGTGCCTGATGAACTATGGACTGAAGTTCATGGCATTGTACAGGAGACAGGGATCAAGACCATATCCTTGGAAAAGAAATGCAAAAAAGTGAAATAGCTGTCTGGGGAGGCCTTACAAATAGCTGTGAAAAGAAGAAAAGTGAAAAGCCAAGGAGAAAAGGAAAGATACAAGCATCTGAATGCAGAGTTCCAAAGAATAGCAAGAAGAGATAAGAAAGCCTTCTTTAGCGATCAATGCAAAGAAATAGAGGAAAACAGAATGGGAAGACTAGAAATCTCTTCAAGAAAATTACAGATACCAAGGGAACATTTCATGCAAAGATAGGTTCGATAAAGGACAGAAATGGTATGGACATAACAGAAGCAGAAGATATTAAGAAGAGGTGGCAAGAATACACAGAACTGTACAAAAAAGAGTTTCATGACCAAGATAATCACAAAGTAATGATCACTCATCTAGAGCCAGACATCCTGGAAAGTGAAGTCAAGTGGGCCTTAGAAAGCATCGCTATGAACAAAGCTAGTGGAGGTGATGGAATTCCAGTTGCTGCTAAGTCACTTCAGTCTTGTCCGACTCTGTGCGACCCCATAAATGGCAGCCCACCAGGCTCCGCCGTCCCTGGGATTCTACAGGCAAGAACACTGGAGTGAGTTGCCATTTATTTCAAATCCTGGAAGATGATGCTGTGAAAGTGCTGCACTTAATATGTCAGCAAATTTGGAAAACTCAGCAGTGGCCACAGGACTAGAAAAGGTCAGTTTTAATTCCAATCCCAAAGAAAGGTAATGTCAAAGAATGCTCAAACTACCACACAATTGTACTCATTTCACATGTTAGTAAAGTAATGCCCCAAATTCTCCAAGCCAGGCTCAGCAATACATGAACCATGAAATTCCAGGTGTACAAACTGGTTTTAGAAAAGGTAGAGGAACCAGAGATCATATTGCCAACATCTGTTGGATAATTTAAAAAACAGGAGAGTTCCAGACAAACATCTATTTTGGCTTTATTGACTATGTCAAAGCCTTTGATTGTGTTGCTTACAACAAACTGTGTAAAATTCTGAAAGAGAATGGAATACCAGACCACCTGACCTGCCTCTTGAGAAACCTGGATGCAGGTCAGGAAGCAAGAGTTAGAACTGTACATGGAACAACATACTGGGTTTAAATAAGGATAGGAGTAGGCCAAGGCTGTATATTGTTACCCTGCTTATTGAACTTATATGCAGAGTGCATCATGAGAAACCCTCAGCTGCATGAAGCATAAGCTGAAATCAAGATTGCCAGCAGAAATACCAATAACTTCAGATATGCAGATGACACCACTCTTGTGGCAGAAAGTGAAGAAGAACTAAAGAGACTCTTGATGGAAGTGAAAGAGGAGAGTGAAAAAGTTGGCTTAAAGCTCAACATTCAAAAAACTAAGATCAGAGCATCTGGTCCCATCACTTCATGTCAAAAAATGGGGAAACAGTTATAGACCTTATCTTGGGGGCTCCAAAATCAACGAAGATGGTGACTGCAACCATGTAATTAAAAGACACTTACTCCTTGGAAGGAAAGTTGTGACCAATCTAGATAGCATATTAAAAAGCAGAGACATTACTTTGCTAACAAAGGTCTGTCTAGTCAAGGCTACGGTTTTTCCAGTGGTCATGTATGGATGTGAGAGTTGGACTATAAAGAAAGCTGAACACCAAAGAATTGATGCTTTTGAACTGCAGTGTTGGCGAAGACTCTTGAGAGTCCCCTGGACTGCAAGGAAATCCAACCAGTCCATCCTAAAGGAGATCAGTCCTGTTTATTCATTGGAAGGACTGATGTTGAGGCTGAAACTGCAATACTTTGGCCACCTCTTGCAAAGAGCTGACTTATTGGAAAAGACCCTGATCCTGGGAAAGATTGAGGGCAGGAAGAGAAGGGGACGACAGAGGATGAGATTGTTGGATGGCATCACTGACTTAATGGGCGTAGGTTTGAGTGGACTCTGGGTGATGGACAGGGAGGTCTGGCGTGCTGAGGTTTATGGAGTTGCAAAGAGTTGGACACGACTGAGTGACTGAACTGAACTGAGCCTAAATCATATTGATATGATATTCAGTATATAGCCTCCACATTTTAGAAAGTGTTGAGTTTCATTTTTATTTTCATTACTTAAAATTAGCTTCAGAAAACTTTATGTTGTGTCTCACAAATATTTAAATACTCTGTAGATTTTATGATCATAAAATTTAAACTAGAATTCATTTAGGAATATGGCCTCTCTATTTAATTTTTCTAGTTAGTAAAATATAGTGGTAATCTAGATTCTTTAACAACTTTATATGAATTGATTTATATTTTGTTTCTAAATATCTTGTGAAAAGATATTAACAGAAATGAGTTTTTTTTCATGTGTACCATGGTCTTACTCAGTTCTTTATTTCCATCCATTTAAATTCTCACATAAGCCATATTAATTTGAATCTTGGGTTTCCCATGTGGCACAGTGGTAAAGAATCCAGCTGAAAATGCAGGAGACACAAGACATGGGTTCAGTCCCTGGGTTGAGAAGATCCCTTGGAGTAGCAAATGGCAATATACTCCAGGATTCTTGCCTTGAAAATTCCATGGATAGAGGAGCCTGGCAGGTTGCAAAAAGTGGAGCAGGTCATACATGGGGTTGCAAAGAGTGGAGCACAACTGAGCTACTTAGCAGGACACGACAGTTGTATATCTAAAATGTCTTCTCACCATCAAAGAACACCAGTCTTTCTCCTTTTAAGTATAGAAATAGATTAGCACCTTTTTAAACAAAATAATCATTCATATAAGGTTAAAGTTAATATTCCTGGTGAATATGAACTAGCAATTAGTATTCAAAAAATTCTACAGAAAGTTAAAGCCACAAGGTGATTTTGCCACAAAGTCCTGTCTCTGGCCCCTAGTCATTCCTTTAATTTAGAGGTATCTCACTATTGACCACTGCCATTATCAAGCTATCTTTAGATACATTCAGAGGTTTTATAATGTTGTAAAAAAAAAAAAGCTATAATGTTTCTACTCTACAGAAAAAGGCACAAAGTTACAATGTTCAAACATATGTGATAGTACATCAGGGGAATACCTGGACCTCAAAACCTTTTGAACTTTTGATGAAGAAAGGTTTTTTTTTTTCTGTTTTTGCTTTTCTTTTTTCTTTTCTTTAAATTTTATTCATTTATTTATTTTTATTTTACTTTACAATGCTGTATTGGTTTTGCCATATATTGACATGAATACACCATGGGTGTTCATGAGTTCCCAATCCTGAAACCCCCTCCCACCACTCTCCCCATATCATCTCTCTGGATCATCCCAGTGCACCAGCACCAAGCATCAGTATCCTGTATCAAACCTAGACTTGCAATTCGTTTCTTGCAATGATAGTAAACATGTTTCAATGCCATTCTCCCAAATCATCCCACCCTCTCCCTCTCCCTCTCCCACAGAGTCCAAAAGTCTTTTCTATACATCTGTGTCTCTTTTGCTGTCTCACATACAGGACTATTATTACCATCTTTCTAAATTCCATATATATGCATTAGTATACTGTATTGGTGTTTTTCTTTCTGGCTTACTTCACTCTGTATAACCGGTTCCAGTTTCATCCACCTCATTAGAACAGATTCAAATGTATTATTTTTAATGGCTGAATAATATTCCATTGTGTATATGTACCACAGCTTTCTTATCCATTTGTCTGCTGATGGACATCTAGGTTGCTTCCATGTCCTGGCTATTATAAACAGTGCTATTATGAACATTGGGGTACATGTGTCTCTTTCAATTCTGGTTTCCTCGGTGTGTATGCCCAGCAGTGGGATTGCTGGGTCATAAGGCAGTTCAATTTTCAGTTTTTTAAGGAATCTCCACACTGTTCTCCATAGTGGCTGTACTAGTTTGCATTCTCACCAACAGTGTAAGAGGATTCCCTTTTCTCCACACCCTCTCCAGCATTTATTGCTTGTAGACTTTTGGATCATAGCCATTCTGACTGGTGTGAAATGGCATCTCATTGTGGGCTTGATTTGCTTTTCTCTGATAATGAGTGATGTTGAGCATCTTTTCATGTGTTTGTTAGCAATCTGTATGTCTTCTTTGGGGAAATGTCTATTAGTTCTTTGGCCCATTTTTTGATTGGGTAGTTTATTTTTCTGGAATTGAGTTGCATAAGTTGCTTGTATACTTTTGAGATTAGTTGTTTGTCAGTTGCTTCATTTGGTATTATTTTCTCCCATTCTGAAGGCTGTCTTTTCAACTTGCTTATAGTTTCCTTTGTTGTGTAGAAACTTTTAATTTTTTTTTATTTATTTTTTATTTTTTAAATTTTAAAATCTTTATTTCTTACATGCATTCTCAAACATGAACCCCCTCCCACCTCCCTCCCCATAACATCTTTCTGGGTCATCCCCATGCACCAGCCCCAAGTATGCTGCATCCTGCGTCAGACATAGACTGGCGATTCAATTCACATGATAGTATACATGTTAGAATGTCATTCTCCCAAATCATCCCACCCTCTCCCTCTCCCTCTGAGTCCAAAAGTCCACTATACACATCTGTGTCTCTTTCCCTGTCTGGCATACAGGGTCGTCATTGCCATCTTCCTAAATTCCATATATATGTGTTAGTATACTGTATTGGTGTTTTTCTTTCTGGCTTACTTCACTCTGTATAATCGGCTCCAGTTTCATCCATCTCAACAGAACTGATTCAAATGAATTCTTTTTAACGGCTGAGTAATACTCCATTGTGTATATGTACCACAGCTTTCTTATCCATTTGTCTGCTGATGGACATCTAGGTTGTTTCCATGTCCTGGCTATTATAAACAGTGCTGCGATGAACATTAGATCCCATTTGTTTATTTTTGCTTTTATTTCCAGTATTCTGGGAGGTGGATCATAGAGGATCCTGCTGTGATTTATGTCGGAGAGTGTTTTGCCTATATTCTCCTCTAGGAGTTTTATAGTTTCTGGTCTTATGTTTAGATCTTTAATCCATTTTGAGTTTATTTTTGTGTATGGTGTTAGAAAGTGTTTTAGTTTCATTCTTTTACAAGTGGTTGACCAGTTTTCCCAGCACCACTTGTTAAAGAGATTGTCTTTACTCCATTGTATATTCTTGCCTCCTTTGTCAAAGATAAGGTGCCCATAGGTATGTGGATTTATCTCTGGGCTTTCTATTTTGTTCCATTGATCTATATTTCTGTCTTTGTGCCAGTACCATACTGTCTTGATGACTGTGGCTTTGTAGTAGAGCCTGAAGTCAGGCAAGTTGATTCCTCCAGTTCCATTCTTCTTTCTCAAGATTGCTTTGGCTATTGGAAAACTGAAACTATTTCTTCTAGCTCTGTGAAAAATACCGCTGGTAGCTTGATAGGGATTGCATTGAATCTGTAGATTGCTTTAGGTAGTATACTCATTTCATTATAGTGATTCTTCCAATCCATGAACATGGTGTATTTCTCCATCTATTAGTGTCCTCTTTGATTTCTTTCACCAGTGTTTTATAGTTTTCTATATATAGGTCTTTGGTTTCTTTAGGTAGATATATTCCTAAGTATTTTATTATTTTCATTGCAATGGTGAATGAAATTGTTTCCTTAATTTCTTTTTCTACTTTCTCATTATTAGTGTATAGGAATGCAAGCTATTTCTATGTGTTGATTTTATATCCTGCAACTTTACTATATTCATTGATTAGGGATGCAAGGATTCTTCAATATCTGCAAATCAATCAATGTAATTCACCATATTAACAAATTGAAAAATATAAACCATATGATTATCTCAATAGATGCAGAGAAAGCCTTTGACAAAATTCAGCATCCATTTATGATAAAAACTCTCCAGAAAGCAGGAATAGAAGGAACATGCCTCAACATAATAAAAGCTATATATGACAAACCCACAGCAAACATTATCCTCAATGGAGAAAAATTGAAAGCATTTCCTCTAAAGTCAGCAACAAGAGAAGGGTGCCCACTTTCACTGCTACTATTCAACATAGTTCTGGAAGTTTTGGAAACAGCAATCAGAGCAGAAAAAGAATAAAAGGAATCCAGATTGGAAAAGAAGAAGTAAAACTCTCACTGTTTGCAGATGACATGATCCTCTACATAGAAAACCCTAAAGACTCCACCAGAAAATTACTAGAGCTAATCAATTAATATAATAAAGTTACAGGATATAAAATCAACACACAGAAGAAAGTTTTGAAAGGATAAAGCAGAAATTAGTCCATGGTCCATTATGCATAGATTGTTTATGTCTATCCCCTTCATTTATGTTTATCAACCCTGACATCAAGAGGACCTAGAGAATTAACTTTAGTTGAAGCCTGAGTTAAGAATGAAGGGAGGTAGGAGAGAGGTATATGTATAGCTGATTCATTTCACTATATAACAGAAACTAACACAGAATTGTAAAGCAATTATACTCCAATAATAAAAAAGGTTAAAAAAAAAAAAAGAGTGTATTTCTTCCTTTTGGATACTTACCAGAGAGGAATGGCATCATAAGAGAAATGCTGAGAGTCAAACGTCATAATCCATTGCCTTGATAAGCCAGTCAGGATCAGTATTCCTGGAAATCCTTGACTTCTGGGAAATGGGAGAAAAAAGTAGTCAATCCAATTTTTTGTCTCTGTTCTTACTGTAGAAGAGCATTTTTCTTCTAAGTCCCTTTCTATGGCAGTTGAGGCCTCCTGGAAAAACAGGATGGGGAAATCTGTTGTGAAGAGGAGAGAATGTGTACATGCTGAAAACACATTAGCTCACAGTGAAAATGAAAACCTGGAGAAAGTAATCAGCAACCTACTGAATAAGATATTCCCCAAATTGGATATTGTGGATTCATTTATAGAGGGCTTGCTATGCCCTTTCTTACTTTATTTCATTTCCACTGCCTAAAACCTTGTTTTCACCCATTCCACAATTTTCGGGTATGACATTTCTACCACTTTGGAAGTGACATATATTATATTATTTGATTTACTTTAAATCAAAGTAAGCCAAACTTCAGGAAAAAAAGTTATTATGGTAATAAAAAAGTTCTTTTCTGATCAACTGTTATAACTTTAAAATATTAGTTGTCCTTTAAATTATTTTACTTTACTAAAATTGTGTAATGTCCATCTAACTCATTAAATGAACTTCTTTTCTGGGCTACTTTGAAATCAGTAAAAATTAAGCAGCGGACTAGGTAGCAGTGTTCTTTACTGCTATCTAGCTATTATGTAAAACAGAAGATGTTATTTAGCTGCTAAGTCATGTCTGAACACCAGGCTCCTCTGTCCATGGAATTTCCTAGGTAAGAATACTGGAGTGCATACTAAGTCCCTTCAGTCCTGCCCAACTCTGTGATGCTATGTACAGAAGCCTCCTCCATCCATGGGATTTTCCAGGCAAGAAGACTGGCATGGGTTGCCCCTTCCTTTTCCAGGGGATCTTTCCCTCCCTGTGATCAAGCCCATATTTTATTAAAATGCAAATATGATTACATTCGAAATTATGCTGTGTATTCTATGGATAAAAGGAGTTTAGCTAGCTGTCAATATGGAGAAGATAATTTGATAGAGGAATGAAAGAAGATTCAATTGCTTTGATGATTTATAACACAAAAGAGAGTTTTATAATTTCTATTAGTAGAGGACTGTTTTCCAAAACATTTGATCATGTATATTTTTCTTAACTTATGAAATATCTAACTCACAACACAAGTATATACACCACTGTTACAACAGTGTTTGCAAACAAGAGCATTGTGTGTTTCTTTCAAGGTGTTATTGTTCAGTCACTAAATTTTGTCTGACTCTTTTAGACCCCATGGACTATGGCACAACCGAATCCTCAGTCCTCCACTATCTCCCAGAGTTTGTTCAAATCCGTGTTCATTGAATTGGTGACTCTATCTAACCACATTATCCTCTGCCATGCCATCCCCTTCTCCTGCCCTCAGTCTTTCCCAGCATCAGGGCCTTTTTCCAGTGAGTCAGCTCTTCACATCAGATAGCCAAATTATTGGAGCTTCAGCTTCAGCATCAGTCCTTCCAATGAATATTTAGGGCTGATTTCCTCTAGGATGGACTGATTTGATTTCCTTGCAGTCCAAGGGACTCTCAGAAGTCGTCTCTAGCACCACAGTTTGAAAGCATTAATTCTTCAGTGCTCAGCCTTCTTTATGGTCCAACTCTCACATCTGTGCAGGACTGCTGGATAAACCATAGTTTTGACTATATGGACCTTTGTTGGCAAAGTGATATCTCTGCTTTTGAATATACTGAGGTAGGAAAACACTAATCTGACACAAATTTCAAAATAATTTTGTTGTATATTACTCCTATAGCTTGTCTGATTCCCCAGCCTCTTTTACATGTGAAACCTGGTTAATCTACAAGATAAACCCTACCAAGTGTCTGAAAAGTTTTGATGCATGTGAGCTCTATATCAGGTTGTCTTTACCTGAAATCTATATGTAGAGTGACACATTGGCTTGCTCCATTTGTAGGTTATTAATATAAACATGCTGAATGAAAGGGCATAAACATAGAAGTATATAAAGTTCTCTTGAGTATTTTATTTGGGTGCCCCATAATGCTACCTCCAGAATTCCTTATTCTGATTCATTATGTTTTCTGGCTCCTTTTCCCCTACCTGAATTTGCTATAGTGACAGCTGTTCTTATTGATCTTGTTTTGGCTTTTACACCTGGATTCATTCCTGGTACTGTTCACACATCCCTGGTTGTCAAGAAGCTTAATTCCTGCTTTCTGGCATAAGCTCTTGCATTTATTCAGATTCTGCAATAGGTTCCCAGTAGTGTTGCTGTCTCTGTCCTTTCAAATCAGTTTCCATCTATTTACAGAACCCAAGGCAGTCAATTACCCAGTTATACCCATGGAATATACTCCTGATTGGCCCCATGGATTACAGCATATGCAAATCCTCTTCTAGTTAAAATCCATATTTAAAGTTCTGCTTTCACACCAGGACTGGATCTTTGCCTGTGTGGCTGAGACGTCAACATTCTCTCTAGGTTCTGGCAGGTGTATGGAAGATTGTTAATATAGCACAATGCCTCAGATCAATAGACTGAAACATCTGAACTATTTCCACCTTTCCTAATACAAGAATTGAAATTACTTATATATCTCCATTGACTCAAATCAATTATGTAGTACCTTTGGGCCTTTGAGCCCTGATTGTCTTCTCTCTTAACTATCCACCATACTCGAATACCTTAAAATAAGACTACAGTTAGGTCATTCCATCTTTAGTACAAATTTATGTCCCAACTAATCTCTTTTCTGTTGCATTTAGGATTTAAATCACTCTTTGATTTTTTTTTTCCTTTAGGAATATTTCCATTTTATGTATTTTTTTTCTTTTTTCTCTTTAAATCTATTTTTTATTCATATTTTTCATATATTTTAAGCTCTGAGGAAATACTTAAATTCATTTAAAACAAACATTTTAGTCAAATATACTTGCTTATGTATGTTTTCATCTCTAGGCATAATGTAGCCATTGTTCTTAAGTAATATGACATATTTTCTAATTGCCAGTTTTCTTTATTTTTTTTCTTTCTTTTTATTTATTTTATTTATTTATTTATTTATTTATTTTTTTTGAGGGGCAGGGAGTTAACTTTTTGGTCTGTTGCTTTTTTGAATTTTGCTTTTACTTCACTGGTGGTGTTGCTGCTAGATTAGAATAATTAGACAACTTTGCTTTCTCAGTTGCTGTCTTATGTACAGACTTCAATATATTATTCCATGGTTTTGACCAACTTATTTATTAATTGTCTATGTTTATATGACAGTTGCCATTTTAGGCCTTGATTGTTTTAAACTGTTTCTATTTTCACCAAGATAAACATATTTTACCATCTCCAATCAAGCACATTGTCAGGTTTATCACATAAAATCACTAAAAAGAGCCATCTTCTAAAATATTGAGAATGACCTCTCCTTTGTATGGAGGTCCTGAATCACATAAACCAGATATTGCTGAAATCTGAACGATATGTAATTTCATTCTGCTCCCTTTGCTGTGAAATATAGAACCACTGGTGTCATGAAATCGAAGAAGGATAAAAATGAAGGCCTTTATTGATAGAAGCATGTGAAGTTTATATTAGATTAAGAGGGATGGAAACAGATCTGTAGCTTTTGAAGTACATGAAAAACTACAGTAGCACCAAAGATACTGGCAGGTCAGAGGTGTAAATGGAAATAACTACTTTAGGGACAGACTGCTCAAGATCCATATCGAAAACCTGTGGGTCGCAAATTTCCAGAAAATCAATTTATTTTCAGTAACTTGGGAGTGCTATAGTTTATGAAATATAGTTATAGTTCAACTGTCAGCACAAAGCAGGATTTCAAAATGAGTTCACCCCTGTTGTTTTGCTCCTTTAGGGGAAAAAAAAAAACAAACACCAAATACTTTACTTTGCTATGCAATTTTGAGTTTGCCACCTAAACTCTTCCCACTGTATTTGTTCATTGCTTACAAGTTGAAATAATTTGAACTTAAGTGTGAACATATTCATATGATAGCCATGAGTCATAAGTGAATTTCTCAAGCTGAATAAAATATTTAGACCAAATATGAGAAAATTGATTTTTTTTTTTTTTTTACTTAGCACTGACTAATAAGTTGAAGTAAGACTTTGCCTACTGAACACCTGCAAAGGTACTTGCAGATACCTTTGGGTTGCAGTAAATAACTAGTAAGTTCTTACTTATGTAATAATATCGCCTCAAAACAGATTATAGTCAATCTACAGACATTTTGAAATATCTCCTTCAGTACTTTATAGTGCATAGTGGTAATAGGAAACATATGCCAAACTCTATTCGTATTCATAAGGAAAAAAAATCCAGTTCCCAGGATTATATATAGCATTATATCTTATTAAGGATTAAACAAAAAAGTATGTTATTAAATCAATCTATTGTTTAATATTTGATCACTTTTGTATATGAAAAAATATTTCTTAAAGTACCTTGAACATGTATATATATATATATATATGTATATATATATATATATATATATATATAATGTTACAACTTACCATGTCTATTTCAAATAGAATATCCTTCTGTTAATAATATCAGGATTTATATTTCACCTATTGGTATCTGAAGAGTTTTCTTCCTCTCTTCCAAGAACACTAAACAAAAATTATTTTATTGATATCATGAGAGCTAATAGTCTTGGTTTTCTTCCAAGGCCAAGACATAACACATTAACTTAGCTAAACTTTTGAATTTCTGTGGAAATGAAAATATGAGTTAGAATAAAGGAATGGTGCTGTAGAAGTACACCAATCTTCTATGGCTCATAGAGTTCAAATTTTACTAACGTACTTTTCTTGTATATCTTTTCTGTCAGAGGAATCCTATTATTTTGTAATAAATAAAGAGCAGATACCACCTGGAGATGGAGGTAGGGAATCTTTTTGTGGAGGTAATAAATGTCTATAGTCCAGTATTCAAAAGCATTTAACCTTGTCTTAAACCTGGTTTTGGCCAGAAATTAAGCATCGTGTTTCAAGTCTACAATTTACATAAAATAGAAATGCTCTGTTTATGCTTTTTTCCCCAAACATAAAACTTGATTATTTAATAGAGAAAAAAGAGAAAGTGAAAGGACACCCCCTTCCTGAGAGCAACAAAGGCGAAAAGTGAACCTCTGAGTAGGAGAGAGAAAATTTGAAATCATCATGGTTTTTGTCAGTCTTCACCAATGGTGGTCTGGGAAGTTATTTAGAAAGTGTTTAACCCAACATTGAGTATAGGATCTAAGTTGAATTAAACATGTTTAGAGGCTGTATTTAAATATATAGATGTATACAGTGAGAATATAATTTTTAAAAGACCGGAAACTTAACAAAGTTTATATTTCTTTGCTGACACCAATATCTAACAGTCATTTCAAAGTCAGCTGATGAAGGGCATATGTTGTAGTGGCTGATTCTTCTTTCCCTAGTTTCCCAGTGATAATATAGTAGGTTCTTCTAGGAGTGCCTGCTAAGTCACTTCAGTCATGTCCGACTCTGTACGACCCCATAGACAGCAGCCCACCAAGCTCCACCATCCCTGGGATTCTCCAGGCAAGAACACTGGAGTGGGTTGCCATTTCCTTCTCCAATGCATGAAAGTGAAAAGTGAAGTCGCTCAGTCGCTCAGTCGTGTCTGACTCTTGGTGACCTCATGGACTGCAGCCTTCCAGGCTCTTCCATCCATGGGATTTTCCAGGCAAGAGTACTGGAGTGGGGTGCCGTTGCCTGGTAAATGACAATCACTTAATTCATTTTAGCAATGTATAAAGTAAGCATTAATAATACAAAATGATAGAGCCATTGCATTATTCAGGACTTTGCATCCCATTTTCTCAAAATATGCTATTTATAAGTGTAAGAACTGTCTCAGTCTCACTAGTACAGTGGATTTCCTAAAATATGGCACTTAAGTCAAAGAGAAGATGTGCCAATAGCAAGGGGCGATGTAATTGCTGTGTCACATATCACCATCTATTTTTTGCTTTCTGTCCTTACATATTAAAGAATCATACTTTAGTATGTTTCATTTTGCATTTTTCACCATTATTGTACAGTTTCTTAGCCTTGTCCTACAATTTGAGACCCAGTGGACTGCAGCATGCCAGGTTTCCCTGTCTTTCACTATCTCCTGGAGTTTGCTTAAACTTATACCCTTTGAGTCAGTGGTGCCATCCAACCATCTCATCCTCTGTCACTCCCTTCTGTTCCTGCCCTCAATCTTTCCCAGTGTCAGAGTCTTCTCCAATGAGTCAGCTCTTCTCATGAGGTAGCCAAAGTATTGGGGCTTCAGCTCAGCATCAGTCCTTCCAATGAATATTCAGGGTCAAATTTCTTTAGGATTGACTGGTTTGATCTCCTTGTTATCCAACGGACTTTTGAAAGTCCCTTCCAGCACCACAATTCAAAAGCATCATTTTTCAGTGCTCAGCCTTCTTTATGGTCCAACTCTCACGTCCATACATGACCACTGGAAAAAAACATAGCTTTGACTATACAGACCGTTGTCAGAAAAGTGATGTCTTTGCTTTTCAAATGATGTCTTGGTTTTATCATAGCTGTTTTTCACCATTAGTGAATTACATTCTATGTGCTCACTCAGTTGTATCTATTACCATGATTTATCACCATGAATTAGTTCTATGACCCTGGATTAATTTTGTTCATTTTTAAACTTCACTTGCTTATTTAACTTATATGCAGAATACATTATGAGAAACACTGGGCTGGAAGAAGCACAAGCTGGACTCAAGATTGCCAGGAGAAATGTCAATAATCTCAGATATGCAGATGACACCACCTTTATGGCATAAAGTGAAGAGGAGCTAAAAAGCCTCTTGATGAAAGTGAAAGAGGAGAGTGAAAAAGTTGGCTTAAAGCTCAACATTCAGAAAACGAAGATCATGGCATCTGGTCCCATCACTTAATGGGAAATAGATGGGGAAAAAGTGGAAACAGTGTTCAGACTTTATTTTTTTGGACTTCAAAATCACTGCGGATGGTGTTTGCAGCCATGAAATTAAAAGTTGCTTACTCCTTGGAAGAAAGTTATGACCAAATTAGATAGCATATTCAAAAGCAGAGACATTACTTTGCCAACAAAGGTCCGTCTAGTCAAGGCTATGGTTTATCCAGTAGTCATGTATGGATGTGAGAGTTGGACTGTGAAGAAAATTGAGCACCAAAGAATTGATGCTTTTGAACTGTGGTGTTGGAGAAGACGCTTGAGAGTCCCTTGGACTTCAAGGAGATCCAACCAGTTCATTCTAAACGAGATCAGCCCTGGGATTTCTTTGGAACGAATGATGCTAAAGCTGAAAATCCAGTACTTTGGCCACCTCATGCAAAGAGTTGACTCATTGCAAAAGATTTTGATGCTGGGAGGGATTGGGGGCAGGAGGAGAGGGACGACAGAGGATGAGATGGCTGGATGGCATCACTGACTCAATGGACGTTAGTTTGAGTGATTTCTGGGAGTTGGTGATGGACAGAGAGGCCTGGCATGTTGCAATTCATGGGGTTGCGAAGAATCGGACACGACTGAGGGACTGAAATGAACTGAACTGAACTTCACATAAATTAGATATATAACTCATAGTAATATTTATATGTCATTCAATATTTTTTATTGTATCAACAGTCTATTTTTATAGTTATCCAACTGAATAAATATTCAGTAACTTAATTTTTCAGTTAATGGATACCTGGGATATTAGAGATTATTATTAGCATTAATAAAGTTGATGGAAATATCTATATACCTATATCATCTATATCTATATCTAACTATGCCAGTACCATACCACCTAACTTTGGGTCTTTCATAAATTTTTTTATTTTCTCATATACTTTAGAAGAAGCTTGGTAATGCATATACAAATTAAAAAAACAAATTCTGGGATATTGTTGGCAGATGCTTTGACTGCAGAAATGAATCAATCTCAAGAATACTGATATCTTAAAAAAAAAAAAAAACCTGAGGCTTTCTATCTATGTTTTAGATTTTTTTTAAATTTTCCTTCAGCAATATTTAATGAATTTATATAGTAAAACATATTATTTCTAAGCTCTTGAGAGGGAACAGTCTCTTTGGACATAAAATCTACTAATGAATGACCACAAAGATATTCAACATTTTATTTTATTTATTATTTTTTTCTTATACTATGCTATCTTTATTTTTTTTCGGCTTTAACTTTTTATTTTTTTTTTTATTTTTACTTTATTTTACTTTACAATACTGTATTGGTTTTGCCATACATTGACATGAATCCACCACGGGTGTACAAGAAAATGAAGAACTTTTAGTTTATAGAAATAGTTTTTTTTTTTTTTAAGTTTGATATATTTTGGAATATGGAAAGCAATTAAAAGCATTTAATGACTAATTTTGTGAAAAATTTTCTTACCAATGTTGACAATATAGAATTTGAAATTATCACTACAATATCTTGATGATGAAATTGATAAAGCTGTTGCATTATTCATCGGAAATAATTGAAAGTTGAAAGTTTAACTGGGAAATTTTTAAATAAAATTACTCATTTATAAAACCAAAGTGTTCTTAGTTCAAAGATGGGTAAAGGTTTTTAGATTAGATATTCTCACTACTGTATAACTAATAAAGTGAGGCAGGAAGATTTAATATCTGCATGTGTGCTATGCTGTGCTGTCGCTTGTCATGTCCAACTCTTTGTGACTGTATGGACTATAGCTTGCCAGGCTTTTCTGTCCATGGAATTTTCCAGGAAAGAATACTGGAATGGGTTGCCATTTGCTACTCTAAGGGATCTTCCTGACCTAGGGATCAAATCTGTGGCTCTTGAGGCTGCTGCATTGACAAGTAGGTGGGTTCTTTACTACTAGCGCCACCTACGAAGTCCAATATAAGCATAAAGATTTTTCTTTTCCCTAAAAAAACAAGTGAATGAAAAAAGAGAAACAGTATAAGGCTATACATTTCAAAATAATGGTTAAATAGGGCCAGGGAAGAAACCATGCACCTTTACTGCAATGCGGCTGCCGATTTTACTATCATAAGCCCCATTGTTATTGTCACCCTGCTTATTTAACTTACATGCAGAGTACATCATGAGAAACGCTGGGTTGGAAGAAACACAAGCTGGAATCAAGATTGCCGGGAGAAATATCAATCACCTCAGATATGCAGATGACACCACCCTTATGGCAGAAAGTGAAGAGGAGCTTAAAAGCCTCTTGATGAAAGTGAAAAGGAGAGCGAAAAAGTTGGCTTAAAGCTCAGCATTCAGAAAATGAAGATCATGGCATCTGGTCCCATCACTTCATGGGAAATAGATGGGGAAACAGTAGAAACAGTGTCAGCCTTTATTTTTTTGGGCTCCAAAATCACTGCAGATGGTGACTGCAGCCATGAAATTAAAAGTTGCTTACTCCTTGGAAGAAAAGTTATAACCAACCTAGATTGTGTTTTCAAAAGCAGAGACATTACTTTGCCGACTAAGGTCCATCTAGTCAAGGCTATGGTTTTTCCTTTGGTCATGTATGGATGTGAGAGTTAGACTGTGAAGAAGGCTGAGTGCCGAAGAATTGATGCTTTTGAACTGTGGTGTTGGAGAAGACTCTCGAGAATCTCTTGGACTGCAAGGAGATCCAACCAGTCCATTCTGAAAGAGATCAACCCTGGGATTTCTTTGGAAGGAATGATGCTAAAGCTGAAGCTCCAGTACTTTGGCCACCTCATGTGAAGAGTTGACTCTTGGAAAAGACTCTGATGCTAGGAGGGAATGGGGGCAGGAGGAGAAGGGGACGACCGAGGATGAGATGGCTGGATGGCATCACGGACTCGATGGACGTGAGTCTGAGTGAACTCAGGGAGATGGTGATGGACAGGGAGGCCTGGCATGCTGCGATTCATGGGGTCGCAAAGAGTCGGATACGACAGAGTGACTGAACTGAACTGAACTGAAGCCCCGTTGTTTATTTGGCAAAATACTGATAATTTTGAAATAATTCTGAGTTTAGAACAAAGGTAAGTGGTTGGATATTTTTTATCGCCCCTCCTCTATAGGAAGAGTAGAGGAAATAGCTGTTGCAGATAAATAATTTAAAGGGAGGATGGTAATGATCACTGCTGATTCTCTTGCATGACAAGTTTTGAGGCATCTGTAATACATTCAAGAAATCCTGACACCATTTCTGCAATTGATATAGGTAATATTCTCACAGTTGTGTCTATTAAGTTGAAACATATATAATATCATATATGAAATGAATCGCCAGTCCAGGTTCGATGCATGATACAGGATGCTTGGGCTGGTGCACTGGGATGACCCAGAGGGATGGTACGAGGAGGGAGGTGGGAGGGGAGTTCAGGATGGAGAACATGTGTACACCCATGGTGGGTTCATGGTGATGTATGGCAAAACCAATGCAATATTGTAAAGTAATTAACCTCCAATTAAAATAAATAAATTTATATTAAAAACATATGATATTTAATAAAATAGGCAGGTATCATTATTGTAATTATTATTATCATTATTATAATTCAGACTAAACAGAGTATCATTATTATAATTCAGACTAAGCAATGTATTAGTTAATTTGCCCCCTCACACTCAACTCCCCCATATTTTAACTTAGAGGGAATCTATCTATACAGTGTCACCCAAGTAGCAGAAATCATCAGAAAGGTCATTAAAGCTGTAACAAATAGGACATGTGGATAAAATGGCCTACCCTAATGTGAAGTGAAATGAAATAAAATGACATGATAATCAATATGAAATTTAAAAAGGATAATAAACACAGCATACTGAGATGGTCAAAGAAACAACTGTGGGACAGATTGAAATGTCCTATCAATGTTTCATTTATGAGAACAACTGAAATAGATCATGGCTTTAAGATTTGTAAAGAAAACTTTAATAATTAGATATCAGAATAATATAATTATTTAAAACCAGATACTGAAAAGACAGGGGTGAAAATGAATAACCAAATGATGTTTTGGGGCATTAATAAATATAGTAAAAATATCATTAAATAGACAACTGAAACTTTACATATAAGGAAAACTTGAGAAAATCACACTGAATTTAGAAGGGGAAAAAAGAGATTAAAGAAATAAAAAATAATAGACATGTAGGTCATAAAAATAATAGCCTGTCTTTGAAGTAGACAATCTAAAAATTGCATCCAACAAATCCAAAAGAGAACAGAAAGATAATAAAAGAACTAACTCTGAAACTGAAAATATAAAACTACATATCAATGGGTCAATCATATTCTGTGAAAAATTGAAACAAGTTTATTGATGCTCAGATACATGTTGATTCAGATCTTGAATTTATAGTCAAGTAAATAATTCTTGATTCCCTAGATGCATCAGTTAAGAATGCAAATGATAGACAATTTGACAACTACTGTCTTAAATTAGCGGTTATTATAGGTGTGCATTTATAATCAGTGAAACCTTTTAGTAAGGTCATCAGGGTCACATGCAGCTTTTTTCTTCCTTCCTGTCATGGCATGTGACTCTCATTTCAAGGATGTCAGGTATCATCCTACCATTGGAGAAGTTATGTTTTATTTTCAGACATGAAGGATAAAATTGGGAGAATTAAGTGTAAATAATGAGGAAAAGGACTGATAAATAATGAGGAAGAACTGATGCTGAAGCTGAAGCTCCAATACTTTGGCCACCTGATGCGAAGAACTGACTCACTGAAAAAGACCCTGATGCTGGGAAAGATTTAAGGCAGGTAGAGAAGGGGACAACAGAGGATGAGATGGTTGGATGGCATCACTGACTCAATAGACATGAGTTTGAGCAAGCTCTGAGAGTTGGTGATGGACAGAGAAGCTGGCATGCTGCAGTACAAAGAGTTAGACATGACTAGTGACTGGACTGAACTGAATGATGATGAGTTTAAAGTGGTGCACTCAATATGCCAACAAATGTGGAAAACTCAGCAGTGGCCACAGGACTGAAAAAGGTCAGTTTTCATTCCAATCCCAAAGAAAGGCAATGCAAAAGAATTTTCAAACTACCGCACAGTTACACTCATCTCATACATAAGCAAGGTAATGCTGAATTTCTCCAAGTGAGGCTTCGACAGTACTTGAACCAAGAACTTCCAGAAGTTCAAGCTGGATGTAGAAAAGACAGATGAACAAGAGATCAAATTGCTAGCATCTGTTGGATCATAGAAAAAGCAGTAGAGTTCCAGAAAAGCATATACATCTGCTTGATTGACTATGCCAAAGCCTTTGACTGTGGATCACAACAAGCTTGAATTCTTAGAGAGATGGGAGTACCTAACTACCTTGCTTACCTACTGAGAAATCTGTATTCAGGTCAAGAAGCAACAGTTAGGACCAGACATGAGAAAAAATAGACTGGTTCCAAATTGGGAAATGAGTACGTCAAGGCTTTATATTGTAATCTTGCTTATTTAGCTTATATGCCGAGCCTGTCATGCAAAATGCTGGGCTGGATGAAACACAAGCTGGAATCAAGATTGCTGAGAGAAATATCAGTAACCTGAGATATGGAGACGGTGTCACCCTTATGGCAGAAAGTGAAGAGGAACTAAAGATCCTCTTGATGAAGGTGAAAGATGAGAGTGAAAAAAGCTGGCTTAAAACTCAACACAATGGAGTATTACTCAGTCATTAAAAAGAATACATTTTAATCAGTTCTAATGAAGTGGATGAAACTGGAGCCGATTATACAGAGTGAAGTAAGCCAGAAAGAAAAACACCAATACAGTATACTAACACATATATATGGAATTTAGAAAGATGGTAATGATAACCCTGTATGCAAGACAGCAAAAGAGACACAGATGTATAGAACAGTCTTTTGGACTCTGTGGGAGAGGGCGAGGGTGGGATGATTTGGGAGAATGGCATTGAAACATGTATAATATCATATGTGAAAGAAATTGCCAATGCAGGTTAGATGCATGATACAGGCTGCCTGGGGCTGGTGCACTGGGATGACCCAGAGGGATGGTGTGGGGAGGGAGGTGGAGGGGGTTCAGGATGGGGAACACGTGTACACCCGTGGCGGATTCATGTTGATGTATGACAAAACCGATACAATATTGTAATTAGCCTCCAATTAAAATAAACAAATTTATATTTTAAAAAATGATTATAGCATCCAGTCTCATCTCTTCATGGCAAACAGATGGAGAAACACTGGAAACAGTGAGAGACTTTATTTTGGTGGGCTCCAATGTCACTGCAGGTGGTTACTGCAGCCATGAAGCTAAACGATGCTTGCTCCTTGGAAGAACAGCTATGACAAAACTAGACAGCATATTAAAAAGCAGACATTACTTTACCAACAAATTTTTGTCTACTCAAATCTATGGTTTTTCAAGTAGTCATGTACAGATGTGAGAATTGGGCCATAAAGAAAGATGAGTGCCAAGGAATAGATGCTTTTGAGCTGTGGAATTGGAGATGACTCTGGAAAATTGGACTGCAAGGAGATCCAACCAGTTCATCCTAAAGGAAATCAGTCCTGAATATTCACTGGAGGGACTGATGCTGAGGTTGAAGCTCTAGTACTATGGCCACCTGATGCAAAGAACTGACTCATTGGAAAAGACCCTGATGCTGAGAAATGCTGAAGGCAGGAGGAACAGGGGGCAACAGAGGATGAGATGTTTAGATGCTGCCACTGACACAATGGACATGAGTTGAGCAGGCTCCAGGAACTGGTGATGGACAGGGAAGCCTGACATGCTGCAATCCATGGTGTTGCAAAGTGTCAGACATGAATGAGGGTCTGAACTGATTGAATGAGGAAAAGAAACTTTTTGTTTTCTCTCAAGGCTTTGTCACTTTTTCAAGGGAACTCTAGTGGTTTTATAATGTGTTACTTTAATATTCTGTAACCCAAATTTATTTTGCTATATTTCCAATTTAGGATTATCCAGAAGAAAAAAATCTGCATGAGAATTTGGTAGGCAAAAATGAGGCAGTAACTATCACTCTCAAAGCTCATCGTTAGAGGGAATGAGAGAAAGACACAGTGGTAAGTTAGGTCTCTGTTTGTCTATGCATTTTCTCCTTTAACATATTTCAGTTTCCATCACTTCTTATTAATTGCCATCCTTGAAGTTCAACTGTGACTCTCAAGCCTACCATCAGGAAATTTGTTTTAAATTTATAGACCACCAAACTTCCATAGGCATCAACATCAGCCCCCCTGCCCAATCATTATAACAGCTGGATATGTCCTGCTTTCTTCAAGTTTCAATTTGTTCCCCTTTACTGGAGCTGCCTAAGGACATTTTTATGATTATGTTTGAACATTTAATTCTCTAGTTTTTCCCACACTGTGTATGACCTAGTTTATATAGAAAATGTCTTGTTGCTTAATATTAATCATCTGTTTCTCTGATTGAAATCTAATAGATATAGAGATATTTCATATGATTGAAATCTAATAGATATAGAGATATTTCATTGATAAAATTTATAGATTCTACTCTACATATAAGAGAAACTGTATTATATTTATCCTTTTCCGACTTTACTTGCATACATAATGCCTTTGAAGTCCAACCATGTTGTCGCAAATGAAAGATTTCATTCTTCTATAGAGGTGAAAAACGGTGGTGGTGGTTTATACACTAAGTTGTGTCCAACTCTTGTGACCCCACGGACAAGTAGCCTCCTCTGTTCGTGGGATTCTCCAGGCAAGAATACTGGAGTGGGTTGCCATTTCCACCTCCAGGGGACCTTCCCGACCTAGGAATTAAACTCGGGTCTCCTTTACTGCAGACAGATACTTTACCAACTGAGCTGTGAGGGAAGCCCCACTGAAATGCCTTTATGCACTCATCCACTGATGGATGCTGAAATTGTTTCTATATGTTGGTTATTGTAAATAATACTGCAGTAAACATTGGAGTGCATGTATCTTTTTGAGTTCTGGTTTTCTTTCTCTTTTTTTGGTAAATATACAGAAGTAAACTGCTGAATCATATATAGTTTTACTTTAAATTTTTGAAAAACCTCCATAATGTTATCTATAGTAGCCAAACCAGTTTGCATTCTCACAAGCAGTGTACAAGTGTTCCCTTTGCTCCATATCCTTGCCAAGACTTGTTATTTCTTGTCTTCTTAACAACAGACATTCTATCACAGGTGAGGCGATATCTCACTATGGTTTCAGTAACCATTTCTTTGACCATTAATGATGTTGATGTCTTCTTTGGAAAACATGTCTATGCAGAATTTTTGAGACTGAGATATGTGAGTTCTGTGGTGTATTTTGGAGCTTATCCTTTTATAGAGTTATGATTTGAAAATGTCTTCTCTCATTCAGTAGATTGCCTTTTCATTTCATTGATTATTTTCATTGCTATGGATGTTTTATTTATTTATTTATTTTTAGCTTGAAGAAGTTCCACTTGTTTATATTTGGTTTTTTTTTTTTTTAGAATTTTGCTATATGAACACTACTGAGTATAAGTGAATAAAAAATCTGAGTAGTTTTAGCTAGATAATTTGCTGCCTCCAACTTAATTAGACTAATTTTATCAGGAAAAAAAAAAAAAAAACGAGACTTCCCATTGGGCAAATGAAAGCATGTATAACACTTTAGTTCTTTGTCTAATTAATGTGTATTCACATACTCCTCTTAAAAGAGAGATATTTAGACACTCACCAAGAAGGAAGTTCCAAATCGAATTAAATAACTGCATTGAAATTGTGGGCCAAATTCTTTAGACTGCTGGGCTTTTCATTCTCCATTGATCCTGATGTGGATTCTCATGAATATCACAAATAAAATCTTTGAAAATAGGTTGCTTATTTCCAACAAATGGGCATACTGTAAAAGAGAAAGAGTTTATAACTGTGATGATAGAGAGAGATGAAGATAAAAACTAATAAAAGGAGAGTATGAAACCAACAGCAATCACTGGTCCATGACACATATCAAATTCTTCTGGTGAGGAATTAGGAAGATTACATACTCCTGTTAGTGGAGGACATTACTTGGTTAGTCAGTCATGTTAACCCTGGTTCATTTCTCTAGGAGTATCTTCATGGTCCATTTTATTTCAGATTTCATAGATTTGCCTCCGGAAAAATCATGTATGGTCATAAACTATGTTGTAAATCGACCTCAAGAAATTTGCCTCTCCCTGGGACTACAGACAATTTGTGCTTGAGGAAGTTATTGATGACCCATACTCTTTTTCGCTTACTCTTCAGCTATCTATATAATGTGATTTTTGTCTTCTTGGTTGCAAGTTGGTTGCCCCATAACCAGTGGTTAGAACTAAATTTCAAGCAGGAAAAAGAAAAGGCTGATGAGTCAAGGAAGACATATCTTTCTGTTTTAACTTTTCATTTATGAAGAGTGGTATTACATAAAGATTATCATCACAAGTGTGTTGATTAGAATTCTGTTCCATGGAGAAGATTGTCTGCACGGAAATACAGACAAGTGAATATTTGTAACTGGACAGATTGCTCTCCTAAACAAAAATAGGACTCTATGAATAAGAAGAGGAGAGTGAATGATATCCAATAAGCATCTACTAAAGGTAGCTATTCTTGGCAAAATATTGGATGAAGCACATACTCACATTAGTTCTTCTAGCCTGAGAGAGAGAGAGAGAAACTAAAGTAAAATTTAAAAGCATACCCCTATTAACCAGAATTCATAATGACAATCAGTAATCGATAATGTGTAGAGCACTCACGGTGACAAGTCCAGATATAAACCATCCAGTGGGCTCAAAAGCAAGCTGTTTAAGGCTAGTGAAGGAGCAGAGTTGTCCTAACAGGATGATAATTCAAATCTGTAGTGTCCATGAATATAAATCCTGAATTCAGCAATTTTTAAAAACAAATTCCATACACTGAACTGTAATGAGAGAAACTGGTGAGAAACATATATGGGATTGTAGACATTAGGAACTGACCACAAAACTACTCTCAAGAAAAACAGGCAAAGGAAAAGATGTAATCATGAATGATAAGAATTCATACAGAAATGGGAGATTAAAAAAATATTCCACTATAAAATTTAAACAGGAAGGAAGATTCTATTCAAAATGATCACAATAAGGAAGAGGCTAAACTCAGTCTGAGCTTTGGAACGGTTTTAAAAGCTAAGATGAGAGAATCATTGTATACCTGTGCTTGCTAATTCACTTTATTCAAAGAGAAAGCAAATTTTCTCATATCCTCATGAAAAGAGGTAAGTTTACAACTTGAAGCAAGGTACAGCAATGAAGTAAGACTCCTACACTCTTGCACATACTGGGAGAGAGAAGCACTAACTTTCTTGATTGCATTTCAAATGAATGGTCCTCGGGTCCTTGAGAAAATAATCCTGGGTTTTCCAGCAACATTTTTTTATTTTATTTTTTATTGAATGAGAGTTTCTTTCAATTATATAGTGCTTTACAGTTTTCAAAATTTTCACATACATGATTTCATATAATTCCATAATAACTTTTTTCTCTTACTCCTATATTGCTTTTCTCCTTCCCTCTTTATACTTGCAATAGGTTTTGAAAAAAAAAAATCTTTATATTTCAGAAGGGCCAAGAAACAATTTAGAATTACAAAGTTTCAAAGACAGATGCATTTAGAAAAAGGGAGACAAGGAACCTAGAGTCAGGAGTAAGACTGTCTAAACTTTAGTCTAGCAGAAGGGAACACCACGATCATTTTAATCAGAGGTACACAGAAAGTTGTGAGCTGGGCTTCAGTGGCTCAGATGGTAAAGAATCTGCTTCCAGCATGGGAGACCCAGGCTCAATCCCTGGGTCAGAAAGATCCCCTGGAGAAAGGAATGGCTACCAACTCTAGCACTCTTGCAGAGAAAATTCCATGGACAGAAGAGCCTGATGTAAGCTAGTCCATGGGTTCACAAAGAATCAGACACAACTGAAGGACTAACACATGGAAAGTAGAGCACAATTATAAGCACTAAATGGATTCCAGAAATAGAAGAATCACTGTCCAAACAAGAACCCATATCCATATAAAGATTAGAAAAGACATAAAAATAAGCACATTTGAAATGCATATGGAAATTTGCAAGAGGAAAATACGCATGGGACAAATAGCACAGGTATAAATGAAGACATATAACTTTGACATATTGAAAATGAAAACATACCTACCATTCTTTAGCCAAAAGAATAGATTGGGCATTACTGAGAAAAACAGTTTAAATCAAAAAATAGCTCTAAGTAAATATCCCAGAATTTCTTAGGCATTAATAAAAAGATGTCATAAGTGGGAAAATATTCAGAAACATCAATAGTTAATAATAAAGTGCTAGTCTTTACAAGGAAATGGCAGCCCATCCACTATTCCTTCCTGGAGAATCCCATGGATGGAGGAGCCTAGTGGGCTACCGTCTAAGGGGTCGCACAGAGTCGAACAGGACTGAAGCGACTTAGCAGCAGCAGCAACAGCAGTCTTTATAAAACAGTAGTATACAAAGGCAGAGAAGACAATGACAACCCACTCCAGTACTCTTGCCTGGAAAAATCCCATGGACAGAGGAACCTGGTAGGCTGGGGTCGCTAAGAGTTGAACGCGACTGAGCGACTTCACTTTCACTTTTCACTCTCATGCATTGGAGAAGGAAACGGTAACCCACTCCAGTATTCTTGCTTGGAGAATCCCGGGGACAGGGTAACCTGGTGGGCTGCCATCTATGGGGTCGCGGAGTCAGACACGACTGAAGCGACTTAGCAGCAGCAGCAGTATACAAAGGTGAGAAAGCTTCTGTTGGAGGGGGAGGAAGCTGCAGTTATCATCCTAAAAAGAGGAAAGAAATGAGTCTATAGATTGAAAATCCAACTGATGAAATTTGTAGCAAGAAAAAAATGTCACATCCAAAGATGGGGCACACGACAAAATATCACAGCTAAAGAAAATCTTCTAAAGCTATTACAAGAAAGCTAAATAACTTGCAATGAGATGACAGTTACAATTAGATCAGTAGCATTCTCCTGTAGAAACAACACACAACATAGGACAATGGAATAAGACAATCTAAGTGTAAAAGAAATGTTCAGCTAAAATAGTGTTTAATAATCTGGCATACACTTACTGTTGCTTTTACAAACTCTGTTATCTATTTTTCCAAGTTTATTGACCTGTAATTCACATATAACCTTGTGTAAAGTTAAGGTGTATGGCATGATGGCTTTATACATGTATATACTATAGAATCATTCATTACCACAATAAGCTTAAATAACAGTTCCATCATTTTACATATTTATCATTTTGTGGGTATATGTGGAGAGGACATTTAAATTCAACTTTTATTTTCAACTTTAAAATATACAGCACAATATTGTTAACTATAGTCATTATGCTATATGTTAGAGCCCCAAAATGTATTTATCTTATAACTGGAAGTTTGTACCCTCTAACCAGTAGCTTTCCCATTTTTCTCACCCATCCTCAGCTCCTAAAAACCACCATTTTACTCTATACTTGTATGAGTTCAGCTTTTTTAGATTTTACATATAAATGAGAACATACACTCCTTGTCTTTCTGTATCTGACTTATTTCCCTTAGCATAAATGCCCCTAAGGTCTACCTGTGTTGCCACAAAGGCAAGGTTTCCTTCTTTCTCATAGATGAATAATATTCCATTGTATATATACCACTCTTTATCCATTTACCTGTAGATGAACACTAAGATGGTTTCTATTTCTTGGCTATTGTGAATAACCCTGCAATGAACAAGGGAGTACAAATACCTCTTTGAGATCTGGATTTCATTTCTTTATGATATATACCTAGAAATGGGATTGCTATAT
Organism: Ovis aries; assembly: GCF_016772045.2. NCBI lineage: Eukaryota > Metazoa > Chordata > Mammalia > Artiodactyla > Bovidae > Ovis > Ovis aries. Next base: position 48,296,482 of record NC_056069.1, read on the forward strand.
CATAGGATATTTCAATTTTTAATTTTTTGCAGAACTTCTGTAGTATTTTTCATAATGACTGTGTGTATTTAGTTGCTAAGTCCTGTCAGACTCTTGTAACCTCAAGGACTGTAGCCCACCAGGATTTCCCAGGCAAGAATACTGGAGTGGGTTGCCATTTTCTTCTCTAGGGGATCTTCCCAACTCAGGGACGAAACCCATGTCTCCTGCATTGTCAGGAGGGTTCTTTACCACTGAGCCACCTGGGAAACTCTACATAATGACTGTACCAATGTACATTCCCATCGTTTTTGTAACAGGGTTCCCTTTTCTACACACCCTCATCAATACTTGTTATCCTTGTCTTTTATATAATGGCCATCCTAACAGAAGGACTTCCTGGGTGGCTCAGACGGTAAAGCATCTGTCTACAATGCAGGAGACCCGGGTTCGATCCCTGGTTCGGGAAGATCCACTGGAGAAGGAAATGGCAATCCACTCCAGTACTATTTCATTAGTAAAATTATTCTCATATCACTTTGGGGCTTCCCTGGTGGCTCAGAGGTTAAAACATCTGCCTGCAATGCAGGAGACCCAGGTTCAATCCCTGGGTTGGGAAGATCTCCTGGAGAAGGAAATGGCAACCCACTCTAGTATTCTTGCCTGGAGAATCTCATGGACAGAGAAGCTTGGTGGGCTACAGTCCATGGGGTCACAAAGAGTTGGACACGACTGAACGACTTCACTTACTTACTTACTTACTTATCCTAACAGAGATTAGGTGATGCCTCATTATGGTTTTGAATCACAATTCCTTGATAATTAGAGATGTTGGCCATCGTATGCTTGGCTAGCCATGTGTGTGTGTGCATGTGTGTGTGTGTGTGTGTGTGTTTGAGAAATGGCTATGCAAGTCTTTTGCCCATTTTTAATGATTTTTGTTTGCTATTCATTTGGAGTCATCCTTTCTATATTTGGGGTATTGTAACACCATATCAGATAAATGATTTACAATTATTTTCTCCTTTTCCATAGGTTCCCTTTTCACTTTGCTGATTTTTGTTTTTTCTGTGCAGCAAATGTTTTGTCTCATGTGCTCCTACTTTTTAGTTTTGCTTTTGTCACCTCTGTTTTGATGTCATATCCAAAAGTATCCTTGTAAAATCGATATCAGGGAGATTATAGCTAATCTTTTCTTCTAAGAGTTTTACTTTTTAGGGTCTTATACTTATGTCTTTAATCCATCTTTTGTTAATCTTTGTGTAAGTAAAAGATAAGGATTCATGTTTTTGTTTTTGTTTTTGTTTTTTGCATATGGATATTTAATTTTCCCAACACCATTTGTTGAAGAAACTTTCCTGTCTCCATTGCATGGTCTTGGCATTCTTGACCATATATGCATAGGTTCAGTTCTGGGCTCTCTTTTATGTTCCATTGGTGTATGCATCTGTTTTAATGCCAGTACCATTCTGTTTTGACCATTTTGTAATATAGCTTTGTAACATAGTTTTAAATCAGGAAGTGTGATGACTCCAGTATTCTCAGAACTGCTTTGCCTATTAGATGCTATTTGTGATTTTATACAAATTTTACAATAATTTCTTCTCTTTCTGTGAAAAACGCTGTTGGAATTTTGATGGAGATTGCAGTAAATCTATAAATGGCTTTTAATGATCCTATTCTTCCAGGGACATTGGAAAGTCTCTTAACTCCAAGTGATGGGCATTGAATCACTGATAACAGTATCAAAGCCATCCTCCCCTTTTCAAATGATTGTAGTGTGAACAAGATATATTCTAGACACAAGTCTGGGATGTTGTAGAGACATTTTATTAACATAGTCTAAATTCCTGTTCAGTTCTTATGTAAGAACATGGTCCTTGAAGCTTCTACAGTTATTTACTTATTTTTTAATATATAGAGAAAGAATGCACAACACTGAACTCAGCTTCATGGAACTGTGGATGGCATGGCAGGAAGAAGGAACAGTGCTAAGTTCTTGCTTATATTACTAACTTACTGAATTAAACACTCCTAGAAGTATCTTTTTCATATGCTTCTTATAATTTGAGAAAATTAATGTTCTAGACGTTAAAGTCATCTTCAGTGGGTTTTCTGTCATATATTACCTAAAGTGTGCATGCATGCTAAGTTATTTCAGTTGTGTCTGACTCTTTGTGACCCCATGGACTGCAGGAGCCCAGCAGGCTCCTCTGTCCATGGAATTTTCCAGGCAATAATACTGGTGTGGATTGCCGTTTCCTTTCCAGAGGATCTTCCTGACCCAGGGATCAAACACAAATCTCTTAAGTATCCTACATTGGCAGGTGCATTCTTTACCACTAGTGCCACTTGGGAAGCCATACTACCTAAAGAGCTCCAGGTGATACAAAGGGGTAGAATCAGAATTCAAGTTCTCTAGAGCACACCCCAAGAAGATTACTAAAGTTCCTACTTCAAAAAGAAAAAGATAAAAAGGATGAAAGCATTTATCAACAGCAGCTAAAGCACATGAAATTAGAATATCTGTAATAAGGTACACAATCATTACAACCCTAAATATTTGGATGACTGGATTTGGATAACTTTAACTTTTCATCTCTGACAATGCTTTGTTTTTATTTTCTTAATGCATTTTAAAAGGTCAAGACCTCATAATTTTTAGGAATAGAAAGCATCAATTAACTTATTATTAAGTTGCACTGTAAAAGTTAATGTTGGGAAATATTTAAAATTATAATGGCACACTCAGGTGGTATCAATTCCTGCATATATCTTGACCTCAATATTTACCCAGTCCTGGATCATCTTTCATCAGTAGTTATGACTTTATCTTATACTTTGGCAGCTTTTTAAAAACTTGTCTGACTTTTCCAAACTTTTCATTATGATGCCATTTCACGACTTTTATTTTTTGAAAAAAAAAAAAAAAAACAAGGAAACACAGAATACCAATATTTATTCAGCAAATTATCCCAGCTACCCAATTATCCCCATAACATTTTGAAAACAACCCTGTATTTTTCAAAATATGCTTATAATAGATGCTGCCAATACTCCCTCAAAAGTAATAAGTAGTGCTTCCCAATTCTTTCATGGCTTCTTTAATAGCCTTATGTTTAGTTCTGTTTTCAAATGTGTCTTTCAAAATACCATTTCTAGCAAGCTTGATATAAACTAGCTTTTATTTAATTAACCTTTCTTCAGTAAGAATTTTCATTAAAACTTCTTGTTTTATATGTTCTGAATTCTCTTCATAAAAAATGAAAAAGCTTTCTAGAAGTTGTTTTTGTTTTTTTTTTTAATATAGAGTGCTCAATTTTAGCCTATGTAGAAGTTAAAAATTTGGATGATGTCATTTATTGTCAAGGTCACACCAAAAGTATATTATAAAGCAGAAGCTAGGCCTCTCTGGTGAGAACTACTCAAGTTTGATACAGGAAAGGACATAAGAACGGCTCTTCTCTGGGCCCATCACCAATTGAAAACAACATGTTCCTGTCCACAGATAAGCCCACACAGACTATGCAAATGTAGATGGTGGCGGGGGTGGGGGGGCACCATAATCAGATGCAGTAGGTGGAAACAAATATGCTTGAAAAGTGTGAATTTATTTAAAACGACAGACAGCTCAAGAAGCTACACTTTTTAGAAAAGTGCATATTTTAAAAAAATCACTTCAAGACAAACCAATTACCATATGCTGTGAGGTTTGAAATCATACTGAAATGAAAATGTGTTAAAAACTGTCAATTACTTTTTTTTTTTTCTTTCCACTGGTGATGTTTTTGAGCATTTCCTTTTGGATTCTATCAGTTAAGTGTTGGCTTTTTTTTGTGTGTGTGTGAACTAAAATAACAATGGTAGTCAAATGACATAGGCTATTATATATAAGGGCTTCTCTTGTGGCTCAATTGGTGAAGAATCCACCTGCAGTGCAGGAGACCTGAATTCGATCCCTGGGTTGTGAAGATTCTCCTGGAGAAGGAAAAAGCTACCCACTCCAGTATTCTCGCCTGGAGAATTCCATGGATTATATAGTCCATGGGGTTGCAAAGAGTCAGACACGACTGATGATATAGTAATATGGAATAGAGAAATCAATCATCGTGCTCACATAACACACACACACACAACAATCTAGGTTCTAGTCCTGACAATGAATACTTTCAAAGTGGAGAATCATTTTAAAATTGCAATCCTATTAACTGATTTGGCTATAATGTGAGATGATGTGTTAGGTTTTCCTTGCTGCTATAACAAATTGCCATACACGTAATGGTTTAAAGCAACACAAATTAAGTGTATCAAAATTCTGTAAGTCAGAAGTCCAAAGTGGATCTTACTGGGCTAAAATTAAGCAGTCAGGAGGGCTGTGTTTAATCTGGAGGGCCATAGGAAAAATGTCTTTATGTTGCCTTCTTCCATTAATTAAGGAACATTTTCAGTGTCCTTTATGCTCTATAAGGTACCCATTTTCATAGGTTCTAGTAATAATAACCTGGACACTATTCTGTCACAAATGATCTTTGTGACACAACATCAAATGCTCAGAATTCCCACCTTTTCAATCCTACAATTATCTTCTTTGTGCAGCTAAAATATTTCATCATTCCTTGAATTCTAGATTTCACATTTATAGAAAAAATATATAAAATTATTCAAATATTTTTTACACAAATCATGATGTCATAACTTAGTAAATAAAATCCATTTGGGAATATTTAGAAATTGTAAAGCTATACACAGAAGTTAAACATTAAAATAAAAATTTTTATAGAAAGACTATGAGATCCTTAAAAATATTGCTAATGAAATAAGCTCTCCCTAGCTTTAAAATATTATTTATATAGGAAAGAGTTATATAATAACAATGGTGAGAAATTCAGTTTTTCATACATATATATTGATTTTATGTTTTATTTTGCTCTTTCTGAGAAATTTATATTTTTCATACAAAACTTTAAAATTATAAAGAAAATTGCAGCATCTACCTAAAGGCAATCACTCCTAATATTTCTTTGGAATTCTTTCAGGTTCATGTAGTTTTGTTTTATTTTTATACTTACTTTTTCATTAACATTAATCCAATTGTTGTTTATATGTTTAGTTTTTAACTTGATTATTTTTTACACATTTTATAGGGAATACTTTTCATCATTTTATGCACTTAAAATTTGTTAAATCGTGTTTAATCATCTTATAATTATTAATAATTTAGATTTTTATTTTTATTTATATATACATAATGAACATAATCGTGTACTTCTTTCATAAGAACATTTTTTTAATGTAAAATTTTAAAGCATTGTTTAAAAGTGGCTTTCTACCAGAGGTAATTAGATTTTGTTGATAGAGGAACATGAGCCTATATTTTAATTCACCTGAATCTGAATTTTAATTTAATTCATTAATATCTATTTTACCTGAACCTGAACAAAAGCCTATATTTTAATTCAGCTGAATTTATATTACAGATAAGTTGAAAAGAAATAACATAAGAAAATCCATGTTAATAAAGATGATTAATGTTCTATTAAAAAATGTTTTAGATATTTTTAAAACCTCATTTTGTTTAAATATATTTGAAATATTTGATCAAATATCTAAAGAAATATGAAGAACAGAAGATATATCCAAAAAGAAAATAGAAATTAAATTTACCGATGTCTTCTTTTTAAAATATTGAGCAATAAGTCTCATTAATTTGGTATAGTAACATACTCTATGGTCTAGACTCTGATTTAAATAAAAATTAAAGAAAAAAAACTATTCTATTGGTTAGCTTCTTGTCTCTGCTGTATATTTAAAGAATAGTAATAAAGTATCAAATAAATGTCAATTAATCATATTTTGTAAGTTATTATACCAAAATACTTTTAAAAGTACATGTATTACAGAAAGGAGAATGAGCAGTAGCAAGACATATTGTTTTGATTGTGGGGGGAAAAGCAGTTAAAAAACAACTCTTCTGATTTTTAAGGAAAAATCCATCAATATTTGATTTCCAAGTAAGAATAATTTCTACTGAAGAAAAAGGAAGATATTGTATTGAATCGCAGTTGTATTAGTAAGCCAGACTTACATAATTCTGTTTTACTATTTGCTGGGATAAAGCTCTGGTTTTCTTAACTCCAAACCATAAAATCATGCAGTAACTTGGAGATAATTTCACTCACAACACAATTCAGGTAAAGCAATAAAGGAAACAAAACAATGGAGGGAAAACATTTCAGCCTTTACATTGATACTGACATTTTTCAATACCAGTATTTTTACTCTCAGACACAAATGGGCATATGGAGTTATAGAGCATTTGGCAAAAATTGGACTTTAGTGTCATTTATTTGAATGTCTATAAATCTCTAGCATATATGTTTAATTAATGTTATACTTTTTTACAAAAAAAGATTAAATTTAATTTTTGGATTGATAATTCCTGCTGAAATGCTTAAATTAAGATAGCACAAAAATAAACACACACACACACATACACAAATCACCAAAGCATCAGCATGAGCCCAGTCACTCATATCAGAAAATATGACATCAAAATTAAGATAAAGTTAAAAACACACGTGCTTTTCTTAGGAACACAACTGGCCATTCAGACAACCATCCATAAACTCACAGTGATGCAACATGATCCTTCCTCAAAAGCAGATTTATTTGAACCAAGACTGTAAAATTTCCTCGAGGACAGTTTAAAAGTTTAGCTAGAAAAATTGCTATAAAACAAACAGAATTACATGGAGTCTTCTGGATATTTAAATTGAGAATAAAAATTTAGAGATCTCTATCAACATTATAAATACCTTAGTGTTTTTAATTTTAACATTAAAGAAAGTCCTACTTTTCTGTGTCTGACTTGTACAAATTTTGTTGTTGTTCAGTCACTCAGTTGTGTCCTACTCTTTGCGACCTAATGGACTCAGCACGCCAGGCTTCCCTGTCTTTCATCTTCTCCTGAAGCTTGCTCAAACTCATGCCCATTGAATCAGTGATACCATCCAACCATCTCTTCCTCTGTAGTCCCCTTCTCCTGTCTTCAATGTTTCCCAGCATCAGGGTCTTTTCTAATGAGTCAGCTCTTCACATCATGTGGCCAAAGTATTGGAGCTTCAGCTTCAGCATCAGTCCTTCCAATGAATATTCAGGGTTGATTTCCTTTAGAATTGACTGGTTTGATCTCCTTGCTCTCCAAGGGACTCTCAAGAATCCTTTCCAGCACCACAGTTTGAAAGTATCAGTTCTTCAGTGCTCAACCTTCTTTATGGCCCAACTCTCACATCGATACATGACTACTGGAAAAACCATAGCTTTGACTAGATGACCCTTTGTCTGGCCTCATTTATAGAGATAAATGATAGGATATTCAGGGCAGTATAAATTATAAAGATATGCTTACTGAATTAGTCAGAAACTGGTTGTTGAAAGGATGAATATTTAATACAAAACTTGAGTCAATCAATGGAAATAAGACTGAAGTTGAAAAGAAGAAAATATACATTAAAAAAAAAACTCTTTTAACAATCTAATATATCTTGCAGTTAGGAAATTAAAAGATGCTTACTCCTTGGAAGGAAAGTTATGACCAACCTAGACAGCATATTGAAAAGCAGAGACATTACTTTGCCAACAAAGGTCCTTCTAGTCAAAGCTATGGTTTTTCCAGTAGTTATATATGGATGTGAGAGTTGGAGAATAAAAAAAGCTGAGCACTGAAGAATGGATGCTTTTGAACTGTAGTGTTGGAGAAGACTCTTGAGAGTCTCTTGGACTCCAAGGAGATCCAACCAGTCCATCCTAAAGGAGATCAGTCCTGGGTGTTCATTGGAAAGACTGATGCTGAAGCTGAAACTCCAATACTTTGGCCACCTCATGAGAAGAGTTGACTCATTGGAAAAGACCCTGATGCTGGGAGGCACTGGGGGCAGGAGGAGAAGGGGACGACAGAGGATGAGATGGCTGGATGGCATCACCCACTCGATGGACATGAGTTTGGGTAAACTCCGGCAGTTGGTGATGGACAGGGAGGCCTGGCGTGCTGGGATTCATGGAGTCACAGAGTCAGACACGACTGAGCAACTGAACTGAATATATCTTGAAACATTAGACAGATCCTCATTAATATTAGCATTGAATCAAAAGTCATAGAGTGATTAAAATTAATAATAAGAGCATAAAACTGACATAAAGAAAAGTAATAAGGTACATAGACTATGTTCTGTTTTTATTACAGGATGATGTTAGTGCTGTCACACCAGTGTTATTGTATTCTAAAGATCTGCTGAAAAGTTATGGGTAATGTTTTTGTTCACAGGTATTATTTTTTACTCACATTGTCCATCAAAACATGTATTTTGTAATATGACAATAATTATTTTAAAATATTTATCTTTGTATAGTACTTTGTATTAGTAAATCTTCCTGGGTTTTTTAAAATTATAAATATATTTTTTTTTCTCAGAATGGTGGATACTTTACATTTCTTAACTTTTCCTTAGTAAAAGTGTTTGCCTGACAGTAAGAAAGGCCAACTGACATTATTCATGTTTAAAACCTGAGTTTTTCCTTTTTTCTTACCCTGAAATTGAGTATCCTATGTGCTACTAGATTTAGTATTGCTCTCTAGATACTCAAAGTGCAGAGCAATTTAATGTACATTTAGTCTAAAAATAATATCAAATGATTTAATAATTGTACTTGGTAGATTCTTCTAAGTTTATTTGTGATACTTTAAAAGCAGCTGTGTAGAATAGACAATACTAAAAAGCATGTGTAGGCCAATATGATAAAATACAGGTCATTAATTAAGTTATGTTTATAACTGACTTCACTTGATTGAATCATAAATAAATTAAATGGTAATTTTTGAGAAAATATCATTAGCCACAAGTTTAAAAGATGGCTCACAATTTTTCAATTCAGGAGAAGTATAATCAGCCAGTTTCTAAATTCTATCTAAGTATAAATTGGACATTTTGAGATGCATAATGAAGATTTCAAGTGATCTGAACAACGCAGAGTAGATTAGTGTTATAGTGAAAACATATCTCAAATCATAGCAATTAAAGCCACTTTTAGAGGTTCTCTTGTGTGTTCCCTTAATCCAGTTCAAGTCCTAAAACTAGATTATTATAGAAAAAATTCATTATACTTTGAAATTTAGAGAAAGGAGATTCATAAAATATGGTTCTGATGAGTTTAATACCATTACATTCATGGAACTCATTCCTATCATTTGCATTTAACATTTTTAATGCCTATCTCTATTGATAATGCTTCCAAGGTGGTGCAGTGGCAAAGAATCTGTCTGCCAATGCAGAGGACACAAGAGACATTGGTTCGATCCCTAGGTCAGGAAGGGAAGATCCCTTGGAGTAGAAAATGGCAGTCCACTCCAGTATCTTGCTTGGAAAACTCTATGGACAGAGGGTCCAGGTGGCCTACATTCCATGGGGGTCACAAAGAATTGTATACATCCTAGTGCACATATACACACACACACAAACACACACACATTATTGATAATGCAGTTATATATGCAATGAAAATCCTTGTTTCATATTTCCCATGAATATATTTGTAAAAGTTAGATATAAACATAATACATAGAACCTCCACTTTGATATTATGTCAGCTAAATGATACACAAAATGTGTTATCTAAAATAATATACTTTAAACCTACTCTAGATTTCTATAATATGTTGGAGAAGATGCTGCTGGTTGAAAACTAATAACTGTTGCAGTCCTTCCTTATGAACAACAAATAACATAAATTGACCTTGGAGGAGGGCATGGCAACCCACTCCAATATTTTTGCCTGGAGAATCCCAGGGCTATGGTCCATAGGGATGCAAAGAGTCAGACATGACTGAGGTGACTTATCATGCACGCAGCATAAATTGATGAAACATATGTGCAAGCAAACATAGAATAATTTGCAATTTTTCCACTTCAATTATGATTTTTTTTTAAATTCTTTGTGCTAATGACTGGTCTACTACTACTACTACTACTACTACTAAGTCGCTTTAGTTATATCTAACTCTGTGCGACCCCATAGACGGCAGCCCACCAGGCTCTGCTGTCCCTGGGATTCTCCAGGCAAGAACACTGGAGTGGGTTGCCATTTCCCTCTCCAATGCATGAAAGTGAAAAGTGAAAGTGAAGTCACTCAGTCGTGTCCAGCTCTTAGTGACCCCATGGACTGCAGCCTACCAGGCTCTTCCGTCCATGGGATTTTCCAGGCAAGAGTATTGGAGTGGGGTGCCATTGCCTAGTTATCATAAAACCTATTCTGGCTAGAGAGAACCCCCAACATGGAAAGGAAAGGAGTAGGAGAAGAAAATAATTCATTGCTAGACCAGTCATTGGAGAAGGCAATGGCACCCCACTCCAGGACTTTTGCCTGGAAAATCCCATGGACAGAGGAGCCTGGTAGGCTGCAGTCCATGGGGTCACTAAGAGCTGGACACGACTGAGCGACTTCACTTTCACTTTTCACTTTCCTGCATTGGAGAAGGAAATGGCAACCCACTCCAGTGTTCTTGCCTGGAGAATCCCAGGGACGGGGGAGCCTGGTGGGCTGCCGTCTATGAGGTTGCATGGAGTCGGACATGACTGAAGCAACTTAGCAGCAGCAGCAGCTATGATAACTATCACATAATCACAGAGTGAAAGGCTTACAAAAAAGGTTACTTTCCCAAGGATAGCAGAGAAGGAGAAATGAAGGCCTACATCCAAGAACAGCAACCACAAACCCTTAGATTACTAACTACTCAGGAAATAACAAAATCTCGAACTCTTGACTGTTCTTTAAAGATTCAGTAAATTTTTCTTATCTTAGTGGTCAGGTAAAGTTGTGAGAGCTGGACTGTAAAGGAGGAAGAGCAGCAAAGAATTGATGTCTTTGAACTGTTGTGCTGGAGAAGACTCCTGAGCATCCCTTGGACAGCAAGGAGATCAAACTAGTCAATCTTAAAGGAAATCAACCCTGAATACTAATTGGAAGGACTCATGCTGAAGCTGAAACTCCAGTATTTTGGTCATCTGATGTGAACAGCTGACTCATTGGAAAAGTCCCTGATGCTGGGAAAGATTGAGGGCAGAATGAGAAGAGTGTATCAGATACTGAGATGGCTGGATGGCATCACTGATGCCGTGGACATAAACTTAGGCAAACTTCAGGAGATGGTGAGGGACAGGGAGGTCTGGTGTGCTACAGTCTGTGGGGTTGCAAAGATCAGACGTGACTGAGCAACTGAACAATGAAATTTTCTTAGGATTTGAGCTAATGTTAGTCAGTTTCTGTTACTGCAAAAAAAAAAAAAATTCCTTTCTCATACAGCTTTTGTTTGTCTTTATTTTTTATTTCTCTTGTAACATAATCTGCTTAATTTTGAGTTGCAAAAAAAGTAATGCCCTTTTTTATTTTCCTCAGTCATTCTTAATATACATGTTTTATTAAAAGTAGAGAGAAGTGATTTAGAAAGGAAATCAAATAGTATTTATGTTAAATATTTTATTATATGCCTTTTTTTTTCGTTCCAAGGCACAAACATACACACACGTATGTTATTCAGTTGCTTAGTTGTGTCAGACTCCATGCAACCTCATGCACAGCAGCACACCAGGCTTCCCTGTTCTTCACTAGGTCCTGGAGCTTGCTCAGACTTCATTGAGTCAGTGATGCCACCCAACCATCTCACCCTCTTTCAACCCCTTCTCCTTCTACCCTCAATCTTTCCCAGCATCGGTGTCTTTTCCAATGAGTCGGCCCTTCACATCAGGTGACCAAGGTACTGAAGCTTCAGCTTCAGCATCAGTCCTTCCAATGAATATTCAGGACTGATTTCCTTGACTGGCTTGATCTCCTTACTGTCCAAGGGACTCTCAAGAGTCTTTTTCAATACCACCGTTTGAAAGCATCAATTCTTCGTCATTCAGCCTTTTTTATGGTTCAATTCTCACATCCTTATATGAATACTAGAAAGACCATAGTTTGACTATATGGACCTTTGTTGGCAAAGTGATCTCTCGGCTTTTCAATATGCTGTCTAGGTTTGTCAGTTTTTCTTCCAAGGAGCAAACATCTTTTAATTTCATGGCTTCATTCACAATCTGCAGTGATTTTGGAGCCCAAGCAAATAAAGTCTGTCATTGTTTCCATTTTTCCCCCACCTTTTGCCATGAAGTGATGGAATTGAATGTCGTGATCTTAGTTTTATGAATGTTGAGTTTAAGGAAACTAAGATCATGGCATCCAATATATACTTTTTTTCCAGAAATAAGTGTTTTTCACTGATGGCCATATGCATATGATGACTATGTGTACTACATGTAGTTTTCTTACTAATTTTTAAAATAATTTTATGTTTTAAAGCTGCTTGGGTTCACAACAAAATAGAGCACATGGTACAGAGTTTTTCCATATAATCTCTCCCCTCACACATGCATAACCCCTTCAAACAATGACATCCCACACCACAGTGGTAAATTTATAAACGGATGATTACACTACAGGATTGACACATATACATTGATTTAATCTAATGTATTTTATAATCTATTAATTTTGAAAAATGTATAATGAGATGTATATGTCATTATAGTATCGATCAGACTGCTGCTGCTGCTACTGCTACTGCTGCTGCTGCTGCAAAGTCGCTTCAGTCATGTCCAACTCTGTGGGACCCCAGAGACAGCAGGCAACTAGGCTCCTCTGTCCCTGCAATTCTCCAGACAAGAATACTGGAGTGGGTTGCCATTTCCTTCTCCAATGCATGAAAGTGAAAAGTGAAAATGAAGTCGCTCAGTTGTGCCTGACTCTTAGTGATCCCATGGACTGTAGCCTACCAGGCTCCTCCTTCCATGGGATTTTCTAGGCAAGAGTACTGGAGTGGGTTGCCATTGCCTTCTCCAATTGATCAGACTAGTTTGTCCTAAAAATCCTCTGTACTATGCCTATTCATCCCTTCTTCCCATCCCTGGAACTACTGAGTTTTTGTTTTGTTTCTGTTTGTTGGTTTTATTCCTTGGAGTTTTTCATTTCCCAGAATGTCATATATAATAGTTGGAATCGTTCAGTATGCAGCCTTTTCAGATTGCCTTCTTTCACTCAGTACTATACATTTAAGCTTCTCCTGTGTCCTCTCATGACTTGATAACTTGTTTCTTTTTAAAGCTGAACAACATACCACAGTTTATTTACTCATTCACTCACTGAAGGGCACCTTGATTGCTTTCAAGTTTTGGCAATTATGAACAAAGTTGTTACAAACATTCTTGTACAGATTTTTGTGTGGATATAAATTTTCAGTTCATTTGGGTAATTACTAGGGTGTGTGATTGCTGGGTCATGTCCTAAGAGTAAGCTGAATTTTGCAATTTTCCAGGTTGCCTTTCATAGTGTCTGTATCATTTTGCATTCACTAGTAATGAATAAATATTCCTGTTGCTCCACATCCTTGTCAGAATCTGGTGTTGTCAGTTGTGGATTCTGTACATTGTAAAAAGTGTTGTGATCTCTCATTGTTGTAATTGACAATCCTCTAATTATATATGATATGGGATATCTGATATACTTATTTCTATCTGCATATCTTCTCTGGTGATTTGTCAGGTCTTTTGCTCATTTTGAATTAGTTGGTTAACTTATTACTGTTAAATTTTAAGAGTTCTTTATATATTTTAGATAGCCATCCTTATCAGATATATCTTTTGTAAATATTTTTCTCCAAGCCTGTTGGTTTTCTTCTCATTCTCTTGACACTGTCTTTTGAACAATAGAACTTTCTTTTTACTTCAGTAAAGTCCAGGTTATCAGTTATGTTTTTCATGGCTATGCCTTTGGTGTGTCTAAAAAGTTAGCAATAAACACAAGATTGTCTAGGTTTTACCCTAAGTCATCTTCTATAAAGTTATAGTTTTGCGCTTTATAACAATTCATTTTGAATTAATTATTGTGGAGGATGTAATGTCTGTGTCTATCTTTTTTTTTTTTTTTTTGGAAGTAAGTTGTTTTCTTTTCCCGTTTTTTTTTTTTTTTGTATGTAGATGTTCAGTCTAGCACCATTTAGTAAAAATGTTCTTTCTTCTCTCTTGTCTTTACTTCTTTGCCAAAAATTTAGTTGGTTATAATTATATGGGTCTGTTTCTGGACTGTATTAATCTAATTTTTTATTAATTTCTATTATTTGTCTAGTACTTCCAAAATCGTGAGAGTTTTTGTTTCTTATTTTCATTTTATAAATTATAATATCACAATATAATTTGTAGGAAACATTTATTGCATCTGCTGCTAAGTCACTTCAGTCATGTCTGACTCCGTGCAACCCCATAGACATCAGCCCACCAGGCTCCCCTGTCCCTGGGATTCTCCAGGTAAGAACACTGGAGTGGGTTGCCATTTCCTTCTCCAATGCAGGAAAGTGAAAAGTGAAAGTGAAATCACTCAGTCGTGTCTGACTCTTGGCTACCCCATGGACTGCAGCCTACCAGGTTCCTCCATCCATGGGATTTTCCCAGCAAGAGTACTGGAGTGGGGTGCCATTGCCTTCTCCGAGTAAAATAAAACTTTATAGCATAAATTCCACCCATTCATTTTTATAGTTTTGTTATTTAAATATATACAAAAGTCATAGTTCTTTTACTTTTTTCTATTGCTAAACAATATGTACCAACACAATACCATTAATATCATATTTTATTGGCAAGAATAACCTACAATTAATGTATTAGTTATATTTAACTTTATTTCAAATTTATCATTTTGAATAGACTTCTAAAAAATAAAATGTATAAAGAACTTTGTACAGAATTGTCCATATGCTCTTTTTTCCTAAAAAACAAATAAACCCCCCAATATTATGTGTTAACAATAAAAATGATGTATTTTTATTAAAACAAAAAAAAGAGTTGAGGCAGATGGAATGACATTGTAAAAAAAAAACTGCTTAAGAAATGAATTTGCAGACTAATCACACTTTTTAAATTTACCTTCAAATTTTTAACTCATTGGTATATTCAGGTTTTATAAAACATAAATAAGAAAAATACATGTGTGACTTAAGTGCTTTTGCATCAGAAAATTGTAACACCTCTCTAGTAAAGGATGGCCAAATGAGTTTTTTTAAATGATGATGATGATTAATCATAATTTTATTGTTAGCTGAAATGGATTCACCAAAATTAGCTTAACCATTGACAATAAGTTTATAATGCTTTCTAAAGCTCAAGTTCTTGTTGAACAAAATGTGTTTCATTGTATCTACCACATAGGTTTGGCATAAGTAATTAATTATATAAAGTATAATGAATTGAAACATCTTTATTCTTGTACTTTTTTTCTGTTGACGGTCTTCACTATATGCTTCACTTCATCAGTTAAGATATGACTCAATGTTCTGCTATCAGTTAGAGTTATATCTATCTACTTGGATAGCTAGCTAGTTTGCTTGCTAGATTTGTGTTTATTACATGGATTTGATCTTGTAATTGCTAGAGTTAGCTAAGCATTTTGGTTAAGCAGCCTCTGGAAGTTTCTTTTATTTGTATTGGTTTTTCAGTCAAGGCCTAAGGAAAAGTGGGGAAGGGAAAATTGATGTAAGATAAGGAAGAACAAGAACCAACTGAAATCCACAGCACAAAACTATATTGGTTTTGTAGCCTCTGATCTTGACGGTGTAAGTATCCTGTGGTCAATAGGCCCTTCCTAACAGAACTAAATATGTTCACTTAGCATATATGTAGAAAGTTTCAAGGAAGAACCAGAGGAAAGCAAATACTTGCGGGTTCAGACCCTGTCTCTTGCTAGTGATATAAGCTGTTATATCTTCACTAAGATGTGAATGCTTAAAAGTTCTACTTCACCTTTGTTCTCCAGACCAAAACAAAAAATCTCTCTTGTGGCCCATCCTAATGAGAAACACACTAGAAAGTGAATTATCTCAGAAATGTAGCCCAACATAACCAGGTTGACACATGAAAGCATATGAGTGCCAACTTGACACTTACACATATCTCCTTAAAACATACTTCATTTCCAAATAGAGAAAATAATCATGCTTCACCTAACATCATCCAACTATCCCAATTAACTGGAAACACAGTGACTCTTTCCCTAGAAAAATCTGCTAGTCTTATCTTTAGCTTTCAATGATGTTCATTGTGTCTCTAGCTGATTTACCCTCTCTTTTGATATAATGCAGTTTAAATAATGAGATATAAAGCTAATTACAATTAATACATCTTAGAGCTTCCTTAGTTGTCCAGTGGTTAAGAATCTGCCTTGTAATGCAGGGGACTTTGTTTTGAGACCCAGCCGGGGAACTAAGATCCCACATGTTTAGTAGCAACTAAGCCCCTGTGCCACCACCAGAGAGTCAATTTGCAACAACTACTGAGTCTGTTTGTTCCAGAGCCTGTGTGCCACAACTAGAGAGTTACCAGGCCACAGTGAAAGATCTCACATACAACAATGAGGACCTCACAACTAAGATCTGAGACAGTCAAAATAAATAAATAAAACAATTAACACATCTCACGTTAGATGAAAAGGAGATGAGAAAGGAGAAGAAAACAAATGTTTAATGAGCATATGTACAAAAATGACAAAAATGTTCATATCAAAATAAGGATGAACTACTCTTAACTAGCACATTAATTTATATAGCTGGTGACATGAATATATTTCATATATATATATATATGTATTTTAAAATATATTAAGGTGTTTTTTAAAGTTATTTCCATAATGTATTTTACAGCTTTATTGAATATACTTAATAAATAAAAATGCACATATTTGATGTATACATTTTGATGTTTTTTGAACATAAATATACACCCATGATATTAACACAGTGAAGGCAGTAAATATACATAAACATTCCAAATTTTCCTTTTGAACTCATATTAAAATTGTTGAAAAACTTTTAACCAGAATGAGACATATGTTCAGTTGTTTTAAATTTCTGGTATCACAGTGTATTTCTGTTTTTAGTACTTTATTTCAGCTCTGAATAATTTTCTAAAAAAATATTGATTTGTGACCAAATAAGCAATTACTGAAAATAGATTCTTCAACTAAATAGGAATTTATCACAATATGATACCTTATTATAAGCTTGCAGTATTTTTCTTAAAGTATCTATTTTTCGTCAAAATCAATGAAAATAAATATGTATTCATGATGTATTTACTTTACTGTAAATCAAATTGCAATATAACTATTCAAATGATGCCAGCATTCTTATATTGCATTAAGAAAATGAAATCATCTAAAATAATTAATACTATGACAATAATTATCTAAATTATAAAAACCAAGTAACAATTATAAAAGGTGAAGATGACAACTGAATATTACCATATTGTTTACATCAAACCTAGGGGAAAAATATTTTTTATTTCCCCATGTCAATCACACATAATCTATGAGGGGACTCAGGTTTGATTCACACTCCACGCTCACTTTGGAAAAATTTTTGTGGAGAGAAGAAGTAAAGGACTCAGGTCTGAGTCCTGTGCATTTGTAAGGCCAAGATGACAGTACTAAGTGGGGAAAATTTCTCAAAAATACATTGGTGTGTATGAGCTGCTGATCAAACACAAAAATATATGCACACCAAATGTGCATCTAAAGTAAAGAGGTTTTCAAAATTTTATATTTTCTGTTGGATGGAAAAGCTCTATACAGTCAGCAAAAACAAGACTGGGGGCTGACTGGCTCAGATCATGAACTCCTTATTGCAAAATTCAGACTTAAATTGAAGAAAGTAGGGAAAACCCACTATTCCATTCAGGTATGACCTAAATCAAATCTTACAGTTATACAGTAGAAGTGATAAATTGATTCAAGGGATTAGATCTGAAAGACAGAATGCCTGAAGAACTATGGATGAAGATGCGTGACACTGTATAGGAGGCAGTGATCAAGAGCATCCCCCAAAACACAGAAATTCAAAAAGGCAAAATGGTTGTTTAAGGAGGCCTTACAAATAGCTATGAGAAGAAGAGAAGTGAAAGGCAAAGGAGAAAAGGAAAGTATACCCATTTGAATGCAGAGTTCCAAAAAATAGCGAGGAGAGATTAAAAAAAAAAAAAAAAGCCTTCTCCAGTGATCAATGCAAATGAATAAAGGAAAACAATAGAATGGGAAAGACTAGTGATCTCTTCAAGAAAATTAGAGATACCAGGGGAAATTTTCATCCAAGGATTTGCATAATAAAGGACAGAAATGGTATGGGCCTAACAGAGGCAGAAGATATTAAGAGGTGGCAAGAATACACAGAAGAACTATACAAAAAAGATCTTCATGACCCAGATAATCACTATAGTGTGATCACTCACCTAGAGCCAGACATCCCGGAATGTGAAGTCAAGTGGGCCTTAGGAAGCATCACTATAAATAAAGCTAGTGGAGGTGATGGAATTACAGTTGAGCTATCTCAAATCCTAACAGATGATGCTGTGAAAGTGCTGCACTCAATAGGTCAGCAAATTTGGAAAACTCAGCAGTGGCCAGAGGACTGGAAAAGAGTCAGTTTTCATTCCAATTCCAAAGAAAGGCAATGCCAAAGAATGCTCAAACTACAGCACAATAGCACTTGTCTGAAACGCTAGCAAATTAATGCTCAAAATTTTCCAAGCCAGGCTTCAGGAGTATGTGAACCATGAACTTCCAGATGTTCAAGCTAGATTTAGAAAAGGTAGAGGAACCAGAGTTCAAATTGCCAACATCTGTTTGATCATCAAAAAAGCATGAGAGTTCCAGAAACACATCTATTTCTACTTTATTGACTATGCCAAAGCCTTTGACCGTGTGGATCACAAAAAACTGTGCAAAATTCTTGAAGAGATGAAAGTACCATTACACCTTACCTGCCTCTTGAGAAACCTGTGTGCAGGTCAGGAAGCAACAGTTAGAACTGGACATGGAACAACAGACTGGTTCCATATCAGGAAAGGAGTATGTCAAGGCTGTATAATGTCACCCTGCTTATTTAACTTATATGCAGAGTACATCATTCAAAATGCTGGGCTGGAAGAAGCACAAGCTGGATTCAAGATTGCTGGGAGAAATATCAATATCCTCAGATATGCAGATGACACCACTTTTAAGGCAGAAAGTGAAGAACTAAAGAGCTTCTTGATGAAAGTGAAAGAGGAGAGTGATAAAGTTGACTTAAAACTCAACATTCAGAAAACTAAAATCATGGCATCTGATCCCATCACTTCATGGCAAATAAATGGGGAAAGAATGGAATCAGCGAGACTTTTTTTGGGGGGTGGGGGGGGCGCCAAATCACTGCAGTTAGTGACTGCAGGCATGAAATTAAAAGATGCTTGCTCCTTGGAAGAAAAGTTATGACCAACCTAGACAGCATATTAAAAGTAGAGGCATTACTTTGCCGACAAAGGTCCATCTAGTCAAAGCTACAGTTTTTCCAGTAGTCGTGTATGGATGTGAGAATTGGACTATAAAAAAAAACTGAGTGCTGAAGAGTTGATGCTTTTGAACTGTGGTGTGAAGACTCTTTAGAGTCCCTTGGACTGCAAGGAGATCCAACCAGTTCATCCTATAAGAAATCAGTCCTGAGTATTCATTGGAAGGATTGATTCTGAAGCCAAATCTCCAATACTTTGGCCACCTGATGTGAAGAACTGACTCAATTAAAAAGACCCTGATGCTGGGGCAGGTAGAGGGTGAGATTTGTGGATGACGTCACTGACTCAACGGACATGAGTTTGGGTAAACTCCAGGAGCTGGTGATAGATAAGGAGCCCTGGCATGTGCAGTCCATGGGATCTCAAAGATTCAGACACAATTGAGGGACTGAACTAAACTGAACTAATGTTCTGGTTCATATTATTATTTCCCATAAAATATCTCTAATGTTATGAATTCCCTTTTCATATAACTGAAAAACATTAAAAGAATAAAATCAATAGGTGTACAATGATATAAATCATCCAGAATACATTGAAAGAATATATTTCTAGCAGTATTATTTTCTTGTAAATTGTTCTAAACCAAACAATTCCTTTTCTGCCCATTTTTATATGTATGCACTAGTATGCTATAAGAAACAAGAGTACTTTTGAAAAAGATTTTATTTCGTTTTTGTATTATGACAAAAACCCAAGAAAACTCACACATTGCCCTCTCATGAAATTTGCTTCACAGGCAATATTTTAAGGTTTGCAACTTTTTTTTTTTTAACATGCTTTACAGCGATCATTTAATTTGAATACGTGTATCTAATAACAGAAGACAGTATAAAGCAGATTGTATTTTTCACTTTTGGCTACATATATGTATGAATATCTTACTTCTTCCTAAAATGAATTCAGTCCTTTGCCAATATAGTTAAAATTCTGTAGTATATTACTGCTTCATGGCAATGAAGTTCATTTCAAGATTAACTACTGTGTTTAAAACACTCAGAAAAAGTCATGAAAAATTTAATATAGCCTTAAATTTTGAACATATTTTTATAAATGTACATGGTTAAGAGAACATTGCACTTAAAAACTTGTAACACATTTCTAACTATTTTAAGGATATCAGAATGTACTTATATTGTGTGTTTTATTTTTTTTTTAAACATCAGCTGATAAGATTAGGAGTATAGTCTAACCTAAGTTCAGCTGCTGTTTTAAAGGTCTTCAAAAAGTTACCACTAATTACTTTGAAACATTGTTATAAACCTCTCTGCCACCTCTTACATGTCTCCCTATGGAGACACTGTAAGTAATGATCAGTAAGAGTAGTTTAAAAAGTGGTATCAACAATAGTGTGTAAGCCACTATAGTCATATTTGCACAGTAAAGGCACTGAAATAAGCCAGATGGTCTCCTTTCCCATCTTGCAGTTTAAACTGAGTGCATACTTTTCCTTTAAATATAACCTTCATTGTTCAGGGCAAGTTTTAAACAAAAGACATTGTGTACAAATCACATATAAATTTTCATGTCAGTGAGTGAAAAAAAAAAAACTCAGTATTAAAAAAAATCATAGTATTTAGATAACAAATATGGCTAGGTATTGTGTCTTTCTCAAAATTATAGATTATTTTTTAAAGTGATTGATATTGAAGTTGTGTATACCTTCTTTCATTAGCTATATCAAGAACTACTTTTGTGCAGTGTCTTTATGATTTACTTCTGAGAAATACATAGCCTCTTGGAGCCACATTTGTGAAACATGTATGAGAATCCTTGAATCACAGTGTTTCCTTGAGAATCAAATATGGTGATATCCATTGACCAAGCATATTAGATCATACCAAATTTTAAAAATAGGCAAATTAATAAAAGTAGGAAATTTAGAACCTAATATATCAGCCGACAAATTGAGCTAATTGTCAGTACTCCGTACTTCCCTTGACTAAAGAATAAAGGATATGTTAGCTGTTGAATGCCAAATATTAGAAATCTTTATTAAAACTAATAGTGTTCTATCATGTACTTCTCATACCAATATCAATATAATAAATGAAATAGTTGATAATTACTAAGTCATCTCATGATGGAGACACAATGTAATGTGTCTGTTTTCTTGATTTTATAGTTACGAAGCAGGGATTGAGAAGGATTATAATTTGCCTCAAACACTAATTCTTCTACCCACTTTCATGTTTAAAGGATAATGTCAATCATTATGTATCAACACATTTTAATAAACTAAACAAATTTGACAATACATTCACAGAATGCTTAAGTTCACTAACATCTGTAATGTCTCAGGTTCCTGCAGAGGTAGAAGTTGTTCTGGGAAAAGGTTAGACCCTGTGAATCTTACTCAAAGTCATGCTCTGGAAATTATGGCGAGTGTGCCTGTCTTTATCTGTGTGTTCCCAGGAAGAGATGTATTCTCATGCATCGTGTTTATTAAAAAGGAATCCCAACTCAAGTAGCCAAGGCTATTTATATGAAAACACTTTCAATTGTCTTTTACTCAAATGAGGTTAAGATGATGGGAGATCAAGAGGATGATAAGTGAGGCCTCTACTGAACAAAAATTAAAGTAAAATAATCAACGAGTGAAGAAATGGGTAGTTAATATAAAACAGGATACTTAAGAGGATCTTCAGAGATATATGTACCATCTATACTGGTGGCGTTGTTCCAAAGATTATTTATAGACTCATGTCAGAAGTCTCTGCAGTCTGCTAACATTGGCATTAAGTAACTTCATTTTAATTCTATTTCATTTCAGTTAAAAAATATTTAACCCAGCCTTCTGGATTCATGCTTTTTTCCAAGGACAAAAATTTTGAAGCTAGTAGAAACTACATTTCTATTTGTCATACAAGAGAAAACTGGGTTGCAGGACAGCTTGACTGGAATCAGTTGCAATCAGTTTAAAACCCATTTCGAAATATCACTCCTTCTAACAGACAACACATTTAATTATTTAACGTTATTCTTTATACATGCTGTATCTCTTAATATATTTGGTAGACCCACAAAAGAAAAAAATATATATATGGTTTTAGGTGATGCACATATCTAAGTATCAAAAATTTCTTATCTATTCTCTAAATTTCAGGAAGAACACATAGCTGCGATTTTGGATACAGGTAAGTTCCAAATAAAGTTTTAAAATGTATCATTTACTTTGAGTAAGTTCTGCACCATTTCTTAGCCTAAGTTTCATTTGTTGTAAATACCATAATATGGCCTTTATTTAAGGAGCTATTTATACTTCCTCTGGCCAGAGTGCACCAATGTGCATTTAGTTTTGATTACCATAATTTTTTCTAAGACTAGAAGTTATGTACAAGGAAGAGTGATGATGGAGGGGAATCTAGAAATTTGCCACATAATAAAGAATTGAAGTGCTTACAAAAGAGAAGAAATTTAGTGGTTTATGATGAATGAGTTCAACTAGTGAAAGCGTTTTCAAGTTATTTTCTGTTAAAAAAAATCAAGTAAAGTTTCATGATGATATAATAAGGAAGATAAAATTTATATATCTATATAATTTATTACACAGTATGCCTAATATTAAACTATTTAACACAACTTCGTCCTATGCAAAAAGGCAAACTGGTTGTCCGAGGAGGCATTACAAATGGGTGAGAAAAGAAGAGAAACTAAAGGCAAAGTAGAAGAGGAAAGATGTATCCATCTGAATGCAGAATTCCGAAGAATAGTAGGAGAGATAATAAAATCTTCCTAAGTGATCAATGCAAAGAAATAGAGGAAATCAATAGAATGGGAAAGACTAGAGATCACTTCTTAGGGGACTGGACTGCAAAAGTAGGAAGCCAAGATATACCTGGAGTAACAGGCAAATTTGGCCTCGGAGTACAAAATGAAGCAGGGCAAAGGCTAACAGAGTTTTGCCAAGAGAATGCACTGGTCATAGCAAACACCCTTTTCCAACAACACAAGAGAAGACCCTACACATGGACATCACCAGATGTTCAATACCAAAATCAGATTGATTATATTCTTTGCAGCCAAAGATGGAGAAAAAGATGACTCCAAAGATGGACTCAGCAAAACAAGACCAGGAATGAACTGTGGCTCAGATCATGAACTCCTTATTGCAAAATTCAGGCTTAAATTGAACAAAGTAGGCAAAACCACTAAACCATTCAGGTATGACCTAAATCAAAGCCCTTACGATTATACAGTGGAAGTGAAAAATAGATTGAAGGGATTAGATCTGATAGACAGAGTGCCTGAAGAATAACGGACGATGATTCGTGACATTGTACAGGAGGCAGGGACCAAGACCCATCCCCAAATCAAAGAAATGAAAAAGGCAAAATGGTTTTCTAAGGAAGCCTTACAAATAGTTATGAAAGGAAGAAAATTGAAAGGCAAAGGAGAAAAGGAAAGATATGCCCATTTGAATGCAGATTTCCAAAGAATATTAAGGAGAGATAAGAAAGCCTTCCTCAGTAATCAAGGCAAAGAAATAGAGGAAAACAATAGAATGGGAAAGACTAGTGATCTTTTCAAGAAAATTACAGATACCAAGGAAACATTTCATGCAAAGATAGGCTCAAAAAGGACAGAAATGGTACGGACCTAACAGAAGCAGAACATATTAAGAAAAGGTGGCAAGAATACAGAGAACTATACAAAAAAGATCTTCATGACCCCAAAAATCGCAGTGCTGTGATCACTCACCTAGAGCCGGACATCCTAGAATGCGAAGTCAAGTGGGCCTTATGAAGCATTGCTGCAAACAAAGCTAGTGGAGCTGATGGAATTCCAGTTGAGTTATTTCAAATCCTAAATGATGATGCTGTGAAAGTTCTCCACTCATTATGGCAATAAATTTAGAAAACTCAGCAGTGACCACAGGGCAGGAAACATGCAGTTTTTATTCCAATTTCAAAGAAAGGTAATGCCAAAGAGTGCTCAAACTACTGCACAATGGCACTCATCTCACATGCTAGCAAACTGATGCTCAAAATTCTCCAAGCAAGGCTTCAGCAGTCGTGAAACATGAACTTCCAGATGTTGAGGCTGGATTTAGAAAAGGCAGAGGAACTAGAGATCAAATTGCCAACATCTGTTGAATCATTGAAAAAGCACGAGAGTTCCAGAAAAACATCTACTTCTGCTTTATTGACTATGCCAAAGCCTTTGACAGTGCGGATCACAATACACTGTGGAAAATTCTTAAAAGATGAGAATACCAGACCATCTTACCTGCCTTCTTAGAAATCAGTATGCAAGCCAAGAAGCCACAGTTAGATCTGGACATGGAACAACAGACTGGTTCCAAATAGGAAAAGGAGTGCATCAAGGCTGTATAATGTCACCCTGCTTATTTAACTTATATGCAGAATACATCATTCAAAATGCTGGGCTGGATGAAGGACAAGCTGGAATCAAGGTTCCTGGGAGAAATATCAATAACTTCACATATACAGATAACACCACCTTATGGCAGAAAGTGAAGAAGAACTAAAGAGCTTCTTGATGAATGTGAAAGAGGAGAGTGAAAATGGAGGCTTAAAACTCAACATTCAGAAAACTAAGATCATGGCATCTGGTCCCATTGCATCATGGCAAATAGATGGGGAAAGAGAGGAATCAATGACAGACTTTGTTTTTTTTAGGCTCCAAAATCACTGCAGGTGGTGACTGCAGCCATGAAATTAAAAGACACTTGCTCCCTGGAAGAAACGTTATAACCAACCAAGACAGCATATTAAAAAGAAGAGACATTGCTTTGCCAACAAAGGTTTGTCTAGTCAAAGCTATGGTTTTTCCAGTAGTCATATGCGGATGAATCAATCCTGAATATTCATTGGATAGACTGATGCTGAAGCTGAATCTCCAATACTGTGGCCACCTGATTCAAAGAACTGACTCATTGGAAAAGATCCTGATTCTGGGAAAGAGTGAAGGCAGGAGGTGAAGGGAACGACAGAGGATGAGATGATTGGATGGCATCACTGACTCAATGGACATGAGTTTGAGCAAGCTCCAGGAGTTGGTGATGGACAGAGAAGCCCCACTTGCTGCAGTCCATGGAGTCACAGAGTCAGACATGACTGAGCAACAGAACTGAAGTCCAACGCAGAGCCGGCATTTTCACAACCAATTGTTGAAAAAATAATTATAAGAGTGATTGAAACTTCCACTATGATAAGAGGAAAAAATATATCGTTTTACATAAAAAGCTTGTGAACTCAGAGGAGAAAGGTTTTTGAGCTTTTAACTATAAAATGTTTTAAAAAATGCTACAAAATTATTTTCCAGAACAGATTTCCAAACTTTGATATTTAAAGCAAGCTATTCTCAGAATAATCACATGCCAATCACGAAAAAATATGAGAAGTATTAATATTCATAACTTTAAATATGAACATATAAAAAATTTATATAAATATTTTCAGATTAAAGATGGGCATTTAGTTGCAGTCTAAATAAAACTATTTTTCAATGCAGGCAATTAAATATGTAAATTAAATCCCATGAATTTTATTTTTAAAACAAAACTGGAATAATGAAATATAAAATTATTCAAAAGAGACTGTTGTGGACTAAATTGTGACCTCCCTTTAGGTGAAGTTCTAAACTCTTGATGTACATTTTTATTGAAATATAGTCTTTAGAAATTATGGGTAAGTGAACTTCTAAGGTTGGAACCCTAATCTAACAGGACTGTTGACTTATAAGAGAAAGGGAGAGACATGGTGAGAAGGTGGCCATTTGCAGGCCTCAAGAGAACAAAGCCCTGCTCTGAGAAAAAGCCACCTAGTCTATGGTCTCTTGATATAGTAGCCCAAGAAGACTAATGCAAAGAACAAAGTGAATTCAATTCAGCAAGTATTTATAAACTTACTGCATGCAAGACATTCTATGAAATGTTAAAACAGTTAACACACATTATTTTTCATTAAATAAGTAAAAATAGAGTTTTACAGTTGTACCTTATCTTACCAAAGAAAAGATCCCTCAAAAGACTATGTACATATGTACACATATGTACACAAAACATATACAGAATCTGATTTTTGTATGTATACATGCAAATGTTTGTGTGTTTGTGTGTGTTTAGGGAGAAAAGAAAGAGAGAGAGAGAGATTGGGACTGGTGAGGGAAGAAATGAACACATTTTTAGGGAATTTGATCATCATTTATTAGTATTTTAGGATAGCAATAACACATTCATGCTTTAATAAACAATACATTAAGAAAGTTAGCTAGTTCTCCTAATTTTTATAATGACACATCATAAAATTCATACCTTTTTAAACTGGAGTGTCCATGTACAAAATATCACTGTTTTCTTGCAAAAAAAAAAATATTATAAATAGTACTGAACTCCCAAATCATATTGAAATGAAACACAGCTATACTGAAGACATTTTGTCTCAAGCAAAGCACAGCAAGTTTTTTGTTGTTGTTGTACTTAAACCAGCTGCTTAAGTTTGAAAGTATAGGCTCTTCCTTCTTAACCAAAGAAAACAGAGGATTGAGGCAATTCCATGGGTAATTATCATAATTCAGTGCTTCACTTTTCTACAGAGTTCTCTGTCAATTATTCGTATTTAATGGAAGTAGAGATTTTGGAAATGAACATATTTGAGTGCAAGTAATTTTTCTAAAAATTGCTGAAGAAAAGTGAACCTTGAAAAAAAAAAAAAAAAAAAGCGTGTCAACTTCATGAGACCAGAATATAGCAATTGCCTTTTCTGAGGTAATAGCAATGTTATCATTCAAGCAGGGCTATAACTCCTAATTTTATTCTCCGAGTCGCTTCATTCTATAAGGATACCTTCATTCTATAAGGATACTCAGAGATAAGTATGTTATGTGAGAATTTACACAGGGTAAGATAATGTTTATAAATATATTTATTTTTTCAGTAAATTTGTGAAATATGATCACATGATAGATCATGATGGTGCACTGATTGAAATGCAGAAGTGTTTGATCTCTTTGACTACAGAAGTGAGGGAAAAAGCAGTAATCAAAGTATGTATGTGATGTGTTTAAATACAATCATAAAATGGTAAATGATTGATCCTATTGTAAACTGATAATGATATTGAAAGGCCGTTGCTGAACCACAAAATATGCCAGGATTTTTGGCCACCAGAGGAGAAGAATTCAATCCGGGGCCAGAGACGAGGCTTGATTGCTCACAGCTTTTGTGTAATAAAGTTTTATTAAATTATAAGAGAGATAGAGAAAGCCTTGGAAATGAACAGAGATCATTCTGTCATTTTTGAGATTGCATCCAAGTACTGCATTTTGGACTCTTTTATTGACCATGATGGCTACTCCATTTCTTCTAAGGGATTTCGGCCCACAATAGTAGATATAATGGTCATCTGAGTTAAATTCACCCATTCCAGTCTATTTTAGTTCACTGATTCCTAGAATGTCGATATTCACTCTTGCCATCTTCTGTTTGACCACTTCCATTTTGCCTTGATTCATGGACCTGACATTCCAGGATCCTATGCAATATTGCTCTTTACAGCATCAGACCTTGCTTCTATCACCAGTCACATCCACAGCTGGGTATTGTTTTTGCTTTGGCTCCATCCCTTCTTTCTGGAGTAAAGACTCCACTGATCTCCAGTAGCATATTGGGCACCTACTGACCTGGAGAATTCCTCTTTCAGTATCCTATCATTTGCCTTTTCATACTGTTCATGGGGTTTTCATGGCAAGAATACTGAAGTGGTTTGCCATTCCCTTCTCCAGTGGACCACATTCTGTCAGACCTCTCCACCATGACCTGCCCATCTTGGGTTGCCCCGTGGGCATGGCTTAGTTTCATTGAGTTAGACCAGGCTGTGATCCATGTGATTAGATTGACTAGTTTTCTTTGATTATGGTTTCAGTGTGTCTGCCCTCTGATGCCCTCTCGCAACACTTATCGTCTTACTTGGGTTTCTCTTACCTTGGACGAGGGGTATCTCCTCACTGCCACCCCTCCTGACCTTGAACGTGCAGTGGCTCCTCTCGGCCCTCCTGCGCTGACACAGCCACTGCTCCTTGGACATGGGGTAGCTCCTCTCAGCCATGCTTCTGCAAGGTTTGTCACAGCCAGGAAGCTTCTGCTTCACGGTCCATCACAGCAGATATAATCCTTAGTACAGACTTTAAACTGACTTGTTTGTTGTATAATCATCAGTTCCAGGCTTAAAGATAAAAACGTTTTATGTGACTAAGACTAAGGAATGTAGAAGGGGGAAAAAAAAATTGTCCTTTCCTCCTCCTTGAGAATTCCAGACCCCTCTCCCCTTGGGGACCCACGGACTTCTTATTGACCTGCCTAGGAATTGACTCTCTCAGTGTGATAAAGGCTATCATAAATAGGTATGAAAAATCATACTTTAAGTCACATGAAATGATCTGAAAGGAAATGAATGGGAAAGCTTATCCAAAGAGTTGATTTTTAAGGTAAAATCTGAATGAAAAGTGGAGGCAGCTGTGTGAAAATATGGAGAAATATTCCAGATATCAGAGCAGATTAACAAAATCATAAGGCACAGGAGAGTTGGAGTGGGGACTGATCCATTTCCTTCCCCGTGGACAGCCAGTTAGTAAGTAGTTTGGCTTCGAGGGCTATGTACAATCTCTGTCACATATTATTCTGTTTTCATTTAAAACACTTTTCAGATATACAAACATGTCTCAACTCATGGATTTAGCCCACAGGGTTTGCCAGCTCATGAATTGGAAGAATGTGTGTAAATGCTCAGTCATGTCCAACTCTTTGTGACCCCATGGACTTTAGCCCACCAGGCTCCTCTATCCAAGGGATTATCCCACAAGAATAGTGGAGTGGGTTGTCATTTCCTATTTCATGGGATCTTCCCCACCTAGGGATTGAACCTTTGTCTCCTGCATTGACAGACAGATTCTTTACCACTGAGCCACCTGGGAAGCCAGAATTAGAAGAACAAATAATAGACAAATACAAATGAGGTTTAGTTAGTTAAATAGCAGAGCCAAGACTCAAGATAATCTGATTCAAAAGTGTGGTTTCAATCATTATCCTCCTGTACTTCACAACAGTAAGTATAGTTATTATTCAAATAATTAGCAGAAAGATATAAATTATAAACCTTTCTTTAAAAAACCCTGAGGGAAGTTTCTCAGGGTAGAAAATATCTGTACAGTATGTTAGAAGATCATGCCTGTTGGTTTAGTCTATTTTGGCGTTAAACAAAAGACATCTCTCTTTTTTTCTGGTCAAGTCAGTGAAATTAATATATACTCAAGACTTGTTCAATGGACAACATTATGCTAGGCTCCACAATATTATGCCATGATAACAATAAAGTGGAAGACAGTTTCTGTTCCAGAGTGAGAATTATGGAGTGGTTGAAAAAGAAGACCTTTTGAAGTCAGATTGTGATAAATTGAATTCCACATTGACAATTTTTTTAGTTGTGTGACTTCAAGTTTATTATTACTTTATATCTTTGGACCTGATTTCACTTTTCTATATAAAAAACTTCAAAAAAGTAATTCACAAATTCCAATTAAAAAAAAAAAAACAGTTATTATGAAACAGCAATATTAGTCTCTTGCATATGCTTTCCCATATTCTTTCTAATTTGGGGGGAAAAATTCTCCTTGGCTGGAAAAAAGTCAGTAATGCATACATATAGTAAATTTGCTAAGGCACACATATTTTTGAACTATAATGCTTAGATGTAGAAATATAACTAAGGACCAATTAAAAGTAAGCAAAGTACAGAAATACTCATGATTCAGGAGAAGGAATAAAATAATGAAGTGCTCCAGCAGAAGAATTTTGACCCATAATGTGAACAGTGACAATAATAAGTCTAAGATCTAGTATTAACTTATTATAGGCACACAATGACCTAGGTGGTTTCTCAGTTCTTGTGTCTCACAAGACCAAACTGGAGACGTTGACTGGGCCACTGTTCTTAGAGTTCAGTTCAGTTCAGTCGCTCAGTCATGTCCAACTCTTTGCGACCCCATGAATCACAGCACGCCAGGCCTCCCTGTCCATCACCATCTCCCGGAGTTCACTCAGACTCACATCCATCAAGTCCGTGATGCCATCCAGCCATCTCATCCTCTGTCGTCCCCTTCTCCTCCTGCCCACAATCCTTCCCAGCATCAAGTCTTTTCCAATGAGCCAACTCTTCGCATGAGGTGCCCAAAGTACTGGAGTTTCAGCTTTAGCATCATTCCTTCCAAAGAAAACCCAGGGCTGATCTCCTTCAGAATGGAGTGGTTGGATCTCCTTGCAGTCCAAGGGACTTTCAAGAGCCTTCTCCAAAACCACAGTTCAAAAGCATCAATTCATTGGTGCTCAGCCTTCTTCAAAGTCCAACTCTCACATCCATACATGACCACAGGAAAAACCATAGCCTTGACTAGACAGACCTTAGCTGGCAAAGTAATGTCTCTGCTTTTGAATATGCTATCTAGGTTGGTCATAACTTTTCTTCCAAGGAGTGAGGGTCTTTTAATTTCATGGCTGCAGTCACCATCTGCAGTGATTTCAGAGCCCAGAAAAGCCTGATACTGTTTCCACTGTTTCCCCATCTATTTCCCATGAAGTGATGGGACCAGATTCCATGATCTTCGTTTGCTGAATGTTGCGCTTTAAGCCAACTTTTTCACTCTCCTCTTTCACTTTCATCAAGAGGCTTTTTAGCTCCTCTTCCCCTTCTGCCATAAGGGTGGTGTCATCTGCATATCTGAGGTTATTTATATTTCTCCTGGAAATCTTGATTCCAGCTTGTGTTTCTTCCAGTCCAGCGTTTCTCATAATGTACTCTGCATGTAAGTTAAACAAGCAGGGTGACAATATACAGCCTTGACGTACTCCTTTTCCTATTTGGAACCAGTCTGTTGGTCCATGTCCAGTTCTAACTGTTGCTTCCTGACCTGCATACAGATTTCTCAAGAGGCAGGTTAGGTGGTCTGTTATTCCCATCTCTTTCAGAATTTTCCACAGTTTATTGTGATCCACATAGTCAAAGGCTTTGGCATAGTCAATAAAGCAGAAATAGATGTTTTTCTGGAACTAGGGAATAGTCTGCTTCCAAGCTCATTCAGGTTGTTAGCAGAATGTGATCCCATTCAGTTGTAGGGCTGAGGCTCCCATTTCCTAGCTGATTGTCAGCTGGAGACCATCTTCACCTTCCAGAGATCTCTGTCAGGACCTTGCATGGGTCCCTCTTTCTTAGAACCAATGACTACACCTCCAGGCCTTTTCATTTTGCAATCTCACTTCTGCCTCTTTTTTGTGCTATATCTCCTTGTCGGTTTTGTTCTGCTTAGTTCTTCTGTTTATAATGATTATTATATTGGACCCACTGGGAAAATCCAGAATTACTTCCCTATTCTACATTCCTTAATTTTAATCACATCTGCAAAGTCACTCTTGCCAAGTAAGGCAATATATTCACAGGTTCTAGAAATTAGAGCATGGGGACTTTAGGGTGAGCAATTATTCTGATACTACTATATAAGTATATCCATGTGTATATGTACATGTATATACATATCCATATTTGTGTGCATTACATGTGCTCTGTGCTAACGCTTAGTCGCACAGTTGTGTCCGACTCTTTACAACCCCATGGACTGCAGCCTGTCAGGCTCCTCTGTCCAAGTTGGGTTGCCATGCCCTCCTCCAGGCGATCTTCTCAACTCAGGGATTAAACCCAGGTCTCTGGCATTGTAGGTGGGTTCTTTACCATCTGAGCCACCAGGGAATCCTATCCCTAGTGAAGGTGAGTAGCCTATCACTTCTGTAGGGAATCTTCCCGATCCAGGAATCAAACAAGGGTCTCCCACATTGCAGGCAGATTCTTTACCAGCTGAGCTACCAGTATATAAAACTCCCATATAGATAGATAGATAGATAGATAGATAGATAGATAGATAGATAGATAGATGATAGATAGATAGATATAAACAGTTTTAGTGGTTTTAAATAAGATTTGGTGTAGAATTGGTGACAATTTTTAGAAAAGTACAAAATATTCTCAATTGACTTTGGTTATTCTACATTTTTAAATTTAGATTATTGAAAAGTAAAAGAAAATTACTGAAGAAGCAAATTTCCATAATGGTTTACAATGAGACTTGAAAGTAGCAAGTGTTTCTTACTGAAAGAGAAACAATTATCAAAAGCTACATCCATGAACTTCAGACTGTATAAACTTTAACTCAGAATTGAAATTTGAATGATATTTTAATTAATTTTGATTGAAGTGATAATCAGGGAAGGTAGACTGTGGATTATGTATAATAGTGTGACGTGGCAGAACATACCTCTGAATGTAGGATTTATATGTGCACTATTCTTAAAATACTTTTTATTCAAAAGTTTTCCCTCAACATAGTTAGAAGAAACTTCTACAGAGGTATTATAGGGGAAACAGCTTGCTGCTTCCATAAGTTTGGTTACTAATGAGTGTGCTTCCCAGATCTGGGGGTTTCAACTAGATGCTGTTGTCAGAACTATATTTGTTTATAAGACTTTCATGATAAGATGCATGTTCACTAAGAATGATACATAAACCAAACTGATATTTCATCAATCTAGAAAAGGTGAAATTAATATCTTATCTTTTAAAAATATTATTGTCTGTGTTTTCAATCCAGGACTGTGTTAACTGATACAAGCATATACCAGAAACACTTAAAATAATGAAAATACTCCAGACTTAACAATATCTACTTCTCTATTAAAATATATGCATAGCCTCTCTTTCAGGGATATAAATTTATAAACAGTATAATTATTTTTCTAACTGTCCTACTCTCCACGAAGGGAAGATAAGTACCATAAGATAAAACCATTCCCTACAGTGACTACAGATATTAATGGACAAAAGCATGTCTAAAGCTCATTTGAATTTGAATTAACTGTTAAATGACTAGTAGGAATGAGTTTTTACCTGGAGAAAGTGATTTTTAGTTTGATATTAGATATTTCATTGAAGAAGAGCTTGAATAGGGAAGGTTTGAGGAACACAAATAGAGGTCATGTTGCTTATTTTTGTATTTTGCCTTATTTGTCTCTTTTCCTTTTTTCCTTCTCTTTGGCTGCTTCTGACACAGGACACAGTTCTTTGGAGACAGCAGTGAGGAAGAAAACTAATAGAAATGGTGTTTGCTTTTCTTTTTTCTTTTTTTTTTTTTTTTGATTATAGATTTGAGGGAGAAATGCAGAGACACACATTAATGAAATTGTGTCTTTACATGATTGTGTCAGTATCAATAATTGTGCTTACTTATGAAAATGAAAATGAGAAAGTGAAAGTGTTAGTGGCTAAACCGTGTCTGATGCTTTTCAACCCCATGGAATGTAGCCCACCAAGGCTCCTCTGTCCATGGAATTCTCTGGGCAAGAATACTGGAGTGGGTTGCTATGCCCTTCTCCATTTCACTCACTTATACATAATCTAATTTAAAATTTTCATGCAAATAATACTGGATAGTTCAGTGTATTGAGATTTCATTATTCTCAGATTTTCAATGATGGTTTTGTTCAAAAACTCATTTGACTTGAAATATTCACTTAAATTTTAAATGTAGATATAAAACCTATGATATACAAAAAAAAAAAGAAAAAGAAAAAAGCTGAAAGAAAATGCTCCTACCGAAAAGATAATGTATCAAACAATAACAATTAAGAAAATATACCCCAGATGTAGAGAAATAAAATGAAAACATTTAACTTGGCTAGTAAAATATATAGTTATTAAGAAAAGTTATTAAATCAGACTTTTTTGTATACACATTTATGTGTAGACATAAAACACATTTGTCTGTGTGTGTGTGTGTTCATTTGTCTGGAGTGATATAGGGCTTGATCCTTGAAGCTCATGATCTTCCTATTTACCATTCCTTTATGAGACAGTGATTGTTGTACTTGCACATTTATATTTGAACCAGAAACATGAGTATCCAAAAATGCCCATAAAATCAACTAAATTACAAACATATTTTTCCCTTGCCTGCTTGAGTTACTCAAAGTGTCTAAGAAATGGCCATAGTTTTAAGATTAGTGAGATTCCTACTGTATGTCTAATCTAGGAACAAAGATCCCTAGTCTTTCAAAGTCTAAAGTTGCAGAAAGAAAAAGCATGTATTTACCAAGCAGACAACCAGGAGTAACTGTGAACAGAGTCACTCCTGTTTCCACTCCTTGCTTTCTGCCCCTTGGTATTTTACCTTCTCAGGATGTGGCTCTTCTACTGCTTCATAAGGCTACGACTTCTGGATGGTGAACTATGTAACAAATCATAAAGTCATTCTCCCTCTTCTACATATAGCTTGCCATAAGGAGGATTCCTTGTCATGAGAAAATTAAATGAAGGATTCAATGTTTGTGGGTCAATATAATTTGAACCCTCAGAGATAGCATTATTGGCTGAGGCTTGAATGGCAAACCCATATTCAGAAAATGTATCACTTCCAATCAGGATAAAACATTGCCTGTTGTGAAAATGGAATGGCCAAAATGTAAACAACTTGCCACTAACTGGCATAGGTGGTTTCTTCCATGATTGGTACTATAGTGGGAGCTTCCTATTTCTCCTTCAAGCATATTTTAAGAGTTAGTAGCATGTTAGATAAGCTGTGTTGAGTGGAAAGTTGTGCTCTTAGGCTCTTGCTTTGCTCTTTTTTCTGCCACTATAGCAAAAGAACTGGAATGTTTAAGGATAAGCATTGACTGACAGCTTCTAGCTAAATTGGCCTTTCGGTTTGCTCATTAATGTTTTTCCTGCAGTAGGTTTGCTGGCGGGAATTAACATATGAAGTCTTCACCATTTATGCCTACTCTCTTAAAGTCATCCATATTTCTCTACCAGATAACTCCTTGTAATAGATTTCCCAAATATATTCAAGTCCCTTAAAAAATGAACAAAATCATTTATTACTGTTGATGATTCCAAGTATTTCTTTAACCCGAGAACATTTCTTTCTGCACATAAAATTAAATAACTAGTATATTGCTTGAAAGTTTGTCTCTTGGGAGAATTTATCTTCATCCATGTCTTTTATCATCATCAGCCC
Source organism: Ovis aries (assembly GCF_016772045.2). Taxonomy (NCBI): domain Eukaryota; kingdom Metazoa; phylum Chordata; class Mammalia; order Artiodactyla; family Bovidae; genus Ovis; species Ovis aries. The sequence continues at coordinate 48,331,992 of NC_056069.1, forward strand.
AAATGAAGGCATAGTGCACCCACCAGTCATTTCAACTCAAACCAACATACTTGGTGAAACATCTGTGACCGAAGCTCCATTTTCCCCTCTTTAACTAGCTGTTCAATTAAAATACCTCAATATTGCAATTTCTGTGAGGAGAGAATGACATAATTATAGAAGAGGTGATAAAATGGAGTTCTGGGCCATGTGTTCAAGTAGCTAGCTTGTGTCCTCTACTACTTCTCAAACACAATCACAGATATAACACTTTTAAGATAGATAGTATGGCTGCTGTTCGCAACTAACGTTATGATTATTGGTCAAAACTAACTTATGAAGGGAAGATCAGGTGTCACATTCACTTGATGTCTTAAGATCAATCACTCTAGCTCTTCCAGGGCATAGTCATATGCCAGGAACTGTATTTTCAAATAGACTATAACCTTTAAGTATATATGGCACAGTGCGTATCCATCCTTATTCTGGAGACAATAAATTACATTATCTTATACTCCTAGATACTTCTAATACTCAAGTGGTCTACTGAGTCACATGATAAAATCCAGCAAGATTGCTTTTCTCCCACATTGTACTCATTTCAGCATTCATTATTGCTTTGGGACCAATTCAGAGGCAAAAACCTTACCCCTTATTCAAAAAGTGGATTAGAACTGTACACTCACTGCCCCGTGGAAAAAATGCTACATCTAAAATGTGAAAAGAGGTTTACCAAAGGTTGTTCTTTTTTAGTGGTAGAGTAGGAGAGGTGTAAATAACTAAGCCGTGCCCGTCGGGCCACTCAAGACGGGTGGGTCATGGTGGAGAGGTCTGACAGAATGTGGTGCACTGGAGAAAGGAATGGCAAACACTTCAGTATTCTTGCCTAGAGAACCCTATGAACAGTATGAAAAGCCAAAATGATAGGATACTGAAAGAGGAACTTCTCAGGTCAGTAGGTGCCCAATATGCTAATGGAGGTCAGTGGAGAAATAACTCCAGAAAGATTGAAGGGATGGAGCCAAAGCAAAAACAATACCCAGCTGTGGATGTGACTGGTGATAGAAACAAGGTCCAATGCTATAAAGAGCAATATTCCATAGGAACCTGGAATGTCAGGTCCAGGAATCAAGCCAAATTAGAAGTGGTCAAACAAGAGATGGCAAGAGTGAACGTTGACATTCTAGGAATCAGCAAACTAAAATGGACTGGAATAGGTGAATTGAACTCAGATGACCATTATATCTACTATGGCGGGCAGGAATCCCTCAGAAGAAATGGAGTAGCCATCATGGTCAACAAAAGAGTTTGAAATACAGTACTTGGATGCAATCTCAAAAATGACAGAATGATATTTTTTTCATTTTTAAGGCAAACCATTCAATATCACAGTAATCCAAGTCTATGCCCCAACCAGTAATGCTGAAGAGGCTGAAGTTGAATGGCTCTATGAAGACCTACAAGACCTTTTAGAACTAACACCCAAAAAAGGTGTCCTTTTCCTTATAGGGGACTGGAATGCAAAAGGAGGAAGTCAAGAAACACCTGGAATAACAGGCAAATTTGGCCTTGGAATATGGAATGAAGCAGGACAAATGTTAATAGATTTTTGCCAAGAAAATGCATTGGTCATAGCAAACACCCTCTTCCAACAACACGAGAGAAGACTCTACACATGGACACCACCAGATGGTCAACACTGAAATCAGATTGATTATGTTCTATGCAGCCAAAGATGGAGAAGCTCCTTACAGTCAACAAAAACAAGACTAGAAACTGACTGTGGCTCAGATCATGAACTCCTTATTGCAAAATTCAGACTTAAATTGAAGAAAGTAGGGAAAAGCACTAGACCATTCAGGTATGATGTAAATCAAATCGCTTATGATTATACGGTGGAAGAGAGAAATAGATTTAAGGGTCTAGATCTGATATATAGAGTGCCTGATGAACTATGGATTGAGGTTCGTGACATTGTACAAAAGACAAGGATCAAGAACATCCCCATGGAAAAGAAATGCAACAAAGTAAAATGTCTGCCTGGGGAGGCCTTACAAATAGCTATGAAAAGAAGAGAAGTGAAAAGCAAAGGAGAAAAGGAAAGATATAAGCATCTGAATGCAGAGTTCCAAAGAATAGCAAGAAGAGATAACAAAGACTTTCTCACCATCAATGCAAAGAAATACAGGAAAAGAACAGAATGGGAAAGACTAGAGATCTCGTCAAGAAAATTAGAGATACCAAGGGAACATTTCATGCATAGATGGGCTTGATAAAGGACAGAAATGGTATGTACCTAACAGAAGCAGAAGATATTAAGAAGAGATGGCAAGAATACATAAAAGAACTGTACAAAAAAGATCTTCAAGACCAAGATAATCACGATGGTGTAATCACTCACCTAGAGCCAGACATCCTGGAATGTGAAGTCAAGTGGGCTTTAGAAAGCATCACTACAAACAAAGCTAGTGAAGGTTATGGAATTCCAGTTGAGCTAATTCAAATCCTGAAAGATGATGCTGTAAAAATGCTGCACTCAATATGCCAGCAAATTTGGAAAACTCAGCAGTGGCCACAGGACTGGAAAAGGTCAGTTTTCATTGCAATCCCAAAGAAAGGCAGTGCCAAAGAATGCACAAACTACTCCACAATTGCACTCATCTCACACCCTAGGAAACTAATGCTCAAAATTCTCCAAGCCAGGCTTCAGCAATATGTGAACTGTGAACTTCCACATGTTCAAGCTGGTTTTAGAAAAGGCAGAGGAACCAAAGATCAAATTGCCAACATCTACTGGATTATGGAAAAAGCAACGGAGTTCCAGAAAAACATCTATTTCTGCTTTATTGACTATGCCAAAGCCTTTTACTGTGTGGATAACAAAAAGCAGTGGAAAATTCTGAAAGAGAATAGCATACCAGACCATGTGACCTGCCTTTTGAGAAACGTATATGCAGGTCAGGAAGCAACAGTTAGAATTGGACATGGAACAGCAGACTGTTTCTGAATAGGAAAAGGAGTATGTCAAGGCTGCTTATATAGTGTCACCCTGCTTATTTAACTTGTATGCAAAGTACATCATGAGAAACGCTGGGCTGGAAAGAGCATAAGCTGGAATCAAGATTGCTAGGAGAAATATCAATAACCTCAGATATGTTGAAGACACCACCCTTATGGCAGAAAGTGAAGAGGAACTAAAAAGCCTATTGATGAAAGGGAAAGAGGAGAGTGAAAAAGTTGGCTTAAAGCTCAACATTCAAAAAACGAAGATCATGGTATCCGGTCCCATCACTTCCTGGGAAATAGGTGGGGAAACAGTAGAAACAGTGTCAGGCTTTACTTTTTTTGGCTCCAAAATCACTGTAGATGGTGACTGCAGCCATGAAAGTAAAAGACGCTTACTCCTTGGAAAGAAAGTTATGGCCAACTCAGACAATATATTCAAAAGCAGAGACATTACTTTGCTGATTAAGGTCCATCTAGTCAAGGCTGTGGTTTTTCCAGTGGTCATGTATGGATGTGAGAATTGGGCTTTAAAGAAGGCTGAGCACCGAAGAATTGATGCTTTTGAACTGTGGTGCTGGAGAAGACTCTTGAGAGTCCTTGGACTGCAAGGAGATCCAACCAGTCCATTCTGAAGGAGATCAGCCCTGGAATTCTTTTGGAAGGAATGATGCTAAAGCTGAAACTCCAGTACTTTGGCCACCTCATGCGAAGAGTTGACTCATTGGAAAAGACTCTGATGATGGGAGGGATTGGAGGCAGGAGGAGAAGGGAATGACAGAGGATGAGATGGCTGGATGGCATCACTGACTCAATGGACGTGAGTCTGAGTGAACTCCGGGAGTTGGTGATGGACAGGAGGCCGGGCTTGCTGTGATTCAAGGGGTCTCAAAGAGTCGGACACAACTGAGTGACTGAACTGAACTGAACTGAAGGAATCCAGAACACTTGCTCTTATTCATAACTGAATATAATTTAATCAATATCACAACTATAGTGAATCATTATGGCATTCTCAGACGCTTTCTGTGGACTGTACAGTATCAGAGTGTAGAATTAAAGATAGATGTGGTAAGACTGTGAATGTATACTGAAAGTCATATCATGTGAATTAAAACTGTATATCTTCTTTAGTGTGGGCATCAAAAGCAATATCAATAAAACATATTTGCCAGACCAAAAACTAACGACCAAGGCTGTGCTACTTTATGTCAAATGTACTGCAACCAGCAAAAGTGTTGCATTTGTGATTCAAACTTAGTTCTGCAAACCTATTATCCTCTGTCATGTTTTGCCTAGTTTTTTCTAAAGATTTTATGTTGATATATGATGTAATAATGGAGGATATCATCTCTATATTACTTAAGTTTTTGAGAGAGGCGCTAACCTGGCCTATTGTTTTAATTGACTATCTTGACTGGGGATCACCATAATGATTTTATTCTATAGATTAAAGATTCAACTTCTAAATATGCTATATTAAACTGTATATTTAGTAATGGGGAAGTGATCAGTAGTTTGGACAGTAGAATCAGTGAATTTACTATGAAACTGAGCAGGTCAGCACTCAACTTTTATATCTAATCACTATTTACTATTCACTTTAACCAATGCTTTTGACCTTTGGGCATTAATGCTAGCATGGGCACTGACTAATACTTCTGGAAATATGGGTTATTTCCCTTTTACTGCTGTATGTTTACCTAAAATGACTGCAGATCTTTGGGAAAGAGCAAAATAACTACCACCGAATCCATTTACTCTGTGGGTGCATAGTCCTTCATGGAGACCATCTCTTGCTTCAGTCAAACGGTGCTGATGCTGAGTACTAATTCAATTCATGAAACCGATGGGTGAATCACACCTTTCCATTGGATTAATGGACCTTAGCCTTTTGTTCATACATTGTAGATCTCTTTTATTTATATATATTAAGCAATTCCTTTTTCAGCTGCCCATCTATTTTGTCTCTTGAAAGTTTACTGACAGTTTTATAACTCAGGAAGTTGTTCCTCAAGGATCTGAAAGCTTTCCCTTTGCAGGGCAATCATCAAGAAAGATAGAATTCCCATCTTCCAAACTCTATGAGAGGCTAAGAGACTAAGATCAACAAATACAAAAGGCTTAATCATCTTGACCAATCCCCACTATAAACCATTGTGTCCTCTAGTACTTCTTTATTAGCTCCCCCCAGCACTCACTAATTTTTGTCATAGTCTTGAATGAAATTTACTTGCCTGTTTATCTCTTCCCAGTGCAGATTTTCTTTGGAAATATCCAGTATTAAATTAAGTTTAAAAAATAAATTAATTAATTAATTAATTAATTAAGTTTAAGTACTTATATCATTGGGGGAAATTTTCTAGGAAGAGGGGATTACCCATTTTTAAATGTGGGTTAAATTCAGTTGTAGAAAACATTTGTGATATATTTGCTTTTATTGTATATATAAGATGGAAGCTTTGATTCCTAGTTTTACTTCATTAATGGATATTCTTCAATTCAGTACTCAAACTGCAACTAATTGCTTGGATACCTAGGCATGCACTGTGTGAAAACCTTGATTAAAATGGATAGTAAGAAAGTGGACAATAAATGAATTTTGTACACAAATAAGTTATTAAGAGTTCTGAATGCTATATAATTTTGTTATAAAATTTAGATATTATATCATTCAGTATTATATAGAAGAAAAATGTGAAACAATGTTTTCATTATTGTACAGTATTTATGTAATTTGAGTACTTGTTTAATCCTATGAGTTTGATTAAAAAATATAATAGGAAATTGTATAAGACATGATTTTGTTCAAAATGTTTGCTCTATTTTTGTAGCTTCTGGAATATTATTCAATTGACTTTTAAAAAATGTCTTAAAGTATAACTTTTCTGATTGATCCTAAATGAAATATATGTTTGAAATAGAGTTGAAAAGACAGTCTTGAAAAGTTAGTGTTAAATATTTCTCTTTCTTTACTTATCTTCCTGGGTTTCCATGATGGCTCAGTGGTAAAGAATCCACTTGCCAATGCAGGAGATGCAGGTTCAGTCCCTGGGTTGAGAAGATCCCCTGGAGAAGGAAACAGTCAACTACTCCAGTATTCTTGCCTGGGAAATTCCATGAACAGAGAAACCAGTGGGCTATACCCCATGGGGTTGTAAAACAGTGAACACAGCTTAGTGGCTAAACAACAGATACAACTGATCTTCCTGACAATGCTGATTTCAGTAAAAGTATAGATTTTACTATTAAATTAATTTGAGTTATATGAAAAAAATAGGTATGAGTGTGTTTATAACGCAAATTTTTTTGACACAAAAGTTATTCCTTCTAACATGTCATATTTAAAGAGACTGATCTTTGATGTGAACAATTACAAATTGATTTATGAACTTACTATAAAATATATCCTTACAGTTCTCTTTCAACAAGTCCTAGTCAGGTGTGGATTTCAGCTGAGGTCAATCAAGAGCCTCGAGTCTCTTCCAATGGTTCATTAAATATGCCATTTGCGGTCTAAGAATAGCCTATAAAAGAGACAAAAGAAGAATAAAACTACTAAGTTTCTCCATTATCTTGTTCACCAAGATATAGGAAAAGAAGTATTCATTTAAAATGAGTAAATTCTATTATCTGTAACTGAATGGGTGCTCAAGATACAAGATAATCCTATCCCTAATACAAAAGAGTGGATGCGGTAACTTATACAATGGTCTTACAAAGACTCATGCATGGTTTATATATACTGTTCTTTCAACACTGCTATATTGCTAGTACCATTATTTACCTAATTAGCAGATTACCAAAGAAGATATAAGCACTTTGTCTTTTGGTTATGTCGTATGTAGATGACACACTTTTAAAAATCATTCAAAAATTAACTTTGCATTGTAGACATCATTCATTAATTCCACATACTTGTACCTGCAGTAAAAACACAGTATTTAACAAATGACTACTCTGAATTCAGCTTATGTAACAGATTAGAAAAACTGAGGTAGCACTACTTACTTTCAAGGAATTTAAATTAATGAGCATATATTTAGGAGAAAAAATAAATATATATAAATCAATATTTAAAAGACATTTACTGTAGAAAAAGACTGAAGCATCCCCAGGACTCTAGTGAAATGATCCACAGATTGCAAATATTTTAAATTTGCCTCAAATCTCCCTGTTCTTCATTCTCATTATATTCTAAAAGAAATAAACAGACAGATGGCAAAGAAAAAACCAGAAAACTGCAATTCTTCAACATATCCTCTCATGGGGAAATTATTTTAGTCCGTCAGACAACAGGAAAATATGAAATATACTGCAGGTGATTTTTTTTTTTTTGGTCTGTGTTTCATGCTCATTTTATCTATGTTTGAGATTTGGGATTTTTGAAAAGCCGGTCATCTATTTCAGATAAATAAATATCAATTGAGTGACATGTGAATTGAGAGAAGTGATAGTTGTTGAGGGACTTAATGTGTGTGCCAGATGTGTCAAGGCATCATCTGAGTCTAAATTTGATTCCATGAAATCTACAACAATTGACATGAATTCAAATATAACATGAACCATTTCTTTAAATTATTTTCAAAATAGTTAAAATCCATGAATTACTTACAAGTGTAATAATCTAAAGAAACTGAAAGCAACTCTACAGTAATGAGTAAATGTGTGTGATTGGACATTAACATTTGTTCAAGTACTTGAAATAAGCTATTTTCTATTAAACCTTAGTGCTATCTCTGCCCTTTGGAGCTATAAACTTTCCATACATATTTGCCTGAACTTAGTCTTCTGTCTCAGTCAAATTGAAAAAGTAAAAGAGAGAAAAAGAAGCAACTAAAAAGGACTTTCTGTGATGTTTCTCATTCTGACTTTAATTCTCTATAGTTCCATTACTTCAAATTGCACTGCTCTCTGGTTGTTTTGTTATTTATCTTTTAGAAACTTATTAAGGAATAATTTTGTCTACTAGCTTCTAATGCTAAATATGACTCACTATTCAGTGCTACCGTTTATTCTACACTTCCTTCCTAAACAAATAGATGAGTAATTTATAAATAGAAAATATGTTAAAGAAAATGGATGAGTAAATAAATAAAATCATTAGAAAATTTAAAATAAGCATTACAATCTAAGTTAAATTACTCCAACACTAACATTAAAAAATGCCCATGTTAATTAAAAGAAGTTTTTAAATTATAGATGAGTGGAAATCAACATATTAAGCTGACAGTAAAGCACATGTCCATCATACAGTTTCAATAATTCAGTAATCAAAAAGGCACTTTTGTTTATTTATTTTACTACTTTCACTGTTAGTGTATTAAAAAAGAATTGCAGAAATTTGACACATAACTACATGGAAAAAGCTGCCTGTTTCCTAATTACATTTTACCTCCAATTGTGTGTTATTGCCTTTTTTTTTTTTTTTTTTTTTGCTGAAGCTAACCAGAATATATTTAATATTTTTTACATTTATATAATTTGAAAAGTACATTTTTAGCATCTATATTTCAGGTTTTTAAATTTTTAATTGCTTACTATTTAATATAATTTCTTTCCACTATGGAAATGATAAATTTCATTATAAGTGCCTCATTCAAGACCAAATTCCTTCTTGAACATGAGAGGGTATGAGGAAAAAATGGCAGAGTAGAAAGACCTCAGATCATTTCCTGTCACAAAAACACCAAAATCACAACTCCTGTTGAGGACTATCAACAAAAAAAAACACTTGAATCTAGAAAAGAGATATTCTATTTACAAAGAAAAAGAAGATACAATGAGACGGTAGGAGTTCATTTATAATATAACAAAATTTCATACCTGCTAGGTGGATGACCCACAAACTGGAAAATAATTATACCACAGTTCTCCCACACCAGTAGGAATTCTGAGCCCCACATCAAGCCCCCTTGTGTGAGTGTGTGTCATCAGGATGAGGAACCTCTAGAGCATTTGGCTTTGAAAGTCAGTAGGACTTGATCACAGGAACACCACAGGATTGAGAGAAACAGAAACTCAACTCTTGGAAGGCACACATTGTCCTGTGGTGCACTGGGATCCTAGGAAAGAGCAACTACTTCATAGGAGCTTGTGCCAGGCCAACTTGCTGGCCTTGGACGGTCTCCTCAGGAGGCAGGGTGTGGCTGTGGCTCACTGTGGAGACAAGGAAATTGGTGGCAGAGGGGTACTTGCATATACTCATTGGAGTGAACCATTCTAGAAGTCACTGTTTTGACACTGAGATCTGCCCCATCCAACAACCTGTAGGCTCCATGCTGGGGTGCCTCACCCAGCAGCAGAAAAGCTGCTTAAAGTCTTCATGAGTCCACAGGAGCTTCTAAACACACTCCCTGACATGGCCCTGCCCATCAGGGGGACAAGGCCCAACTCCACCCACCAGTGGCCAGACAATAGTCCCTTCCACCAGGAAGCCTCCCCAAACCTCTTAGACCAGTTTCAACCTACCAGGGGGCATACACAAGAAGAAAGAGGTTCTACAGTCCTGCATCCTGTGATACCACAAACACAGAAAGTTACACAAAATGATACAACAGAAGAATATATTCCAGGTGAAAAAATACAAGAAAACCCCAGAAGAACAACTAAGTGAAGTGGAGATAGGCAATCTATCTGAAAGAGAATTCAGTGTAGTGATAATAAAGGTGACCCAAGATCTTAGAGAAAGGATGAAGGCACAGACTAAGATACAGGAAATTTTTAGAAGATGAAAAACAACAAAAATTATTCAATAATATAATAATTGAATGAACAATATACTGGAAGGAATCTGTAGAAAAATAAGATGAAAGAATGGATAACTGAGCTGTAAGACAATGGTGGAAATCACTGCAATGGAACTAAATTTAAAAAAAATAATTAAAAAAAATGAGGATAATGTAAGAATCATCTGGGATAACACTGAATACAGCAACATTTGCATTATAGGGACCTCAGAAGGAGAAGAGAGATAGAAAGGGTCTCAGACAATATTTGAAGAGATAATATAATAGTTGAAATGTATCCTAATATGGAAAAGGAAACAGTCACCCAAGTCCAGAAAGTGCAGAGAGTCCTGAACAGGATAAATACAAAAAGGAATATACTGAGAGACAGTACTGATCAAATCGAAAACAAAACAAAAATAAATAAATAAATAAATACAAAGAGTAAATAAATCAACAAAAGGCAAGCAACAAAAAACATACTAGGAAATATTGATATAGTTATTAACTGACTTCTCAGCAGAAAATTTGCAGGCCAGAAAAGATTGGCATGATATATTTAAAGTGATAAAAACAAAAAGCCTATAAGCAAAAATAGTCTACCCAGCAAGACTTCTATCAGAATCAGAGGAAAAATCAAAAGCTTTACAGACAAGCCAAAGCTAAGAGAATTCAGTTTCACCAAACCAGATTTATGACTGATGCTAAAGGAACTTCTCCAGGAAAGCCCAAAACTAGAAAAAGAAAATTCTGAAGGAGAATCCTCACTGGTAAAGGCAAACATACAGTAAAGGTAGGAAGTCATTCATGCACAAATATGACATCTAAACAAGCAATTGGAGAAGAGGAGAGTACAAATGCAGAATATTCGAAGTGAATTTTAAATTGAGAGACCAGCAGCTTGAAACAAACTTGTATGTAGACTGCTATGTTAAAACCTCATGGTAACTGAAAACCAAACATCTGCAATCAGTTCAGTTCAATTCAGTTGCTCAGTCATGTCCGACTCTTTGCGACCCCATGAATCACAGCACTCCAGGCCTCCCTGTCCATCACCAACTCCTGGAGTTCACTCAGATTCACGTCCATCGAGGCACTGATGCCATCCAGCCATCTCATCCTCAATCATCCCCTTCTCCTTCTGCCCTCAATCCCTCCCAGCATCACAGTCTTTTCCAATGAGTCAACTCTTCGCATGAGGTGGTCAAAGTACTGGAGTTTCAGCTTCAGCATCATTCCTTCCAAAGAAATCCCAGGGCTGATCTCCTTCAGAATGGACTGGTTGGATCTCCTTGTAGTCCAAGGGACTCTCAAGAGTCTTCTCCAACACCACAGTTCAAAAGCATCAATTCTTCGATGCTCAGCCTTCTTCACAGTCCAGCTCTCACATCCATACATGACCACTGGAAAAACCATAGCTTTGACTAGATGGACCTTAGTTGGCAAAGTAATGTCTCTGCTTTTGAATATGCTATCTAGGTTGGTCATAACTTTCCTTCCAAGGAGTAAGCGTCTTTTAATTTCATGGCTGCAGTCACCATCTGCAGGGATTTTGGAGCCCCCAAAAATAAAGTCTGACACTGTTTCCACTGTTTCCCTGTCTATTTCCCATGAAGTGATGATACAAACAAAAAAATGAAAAAGCAATCCAAACACAACACTAATGATAGTTATCAAATCAAAAAGGAAGAGAATAAAATAAGAAGGCAAGAAAAAAGACATACAAAAACAAATACAAAGCAATTAACAACATGGCTATAAGAACATATAAATCAATAATTACCTTAAATGTAAATGGTTTAAATGTTCCAACCGAAAGACATATGCTCGCTGAATGGATACAAAAATAGGACTCATATATATTTGTCTACAATAGACACACATCAGATCTAGGGACACATACTGACTGAAAGTGAATGGAAAAAGATATTTCATGCAAATGGAAATCAAAAGAAACCCAGAGTAGCATTATTCATAGCAGACAAAAAGACTGTAAAGAACGTTACAAGAGACAAAAAAGGACACTACATAATGATCAAGGGATAATCCAAAAAGAAGATATCAACCAGCATAGAAGCACTACAATATGTAAGGCAACTGTTAACAGCTATAAAAGGAAAAATCAACAGTAACACAGTATTATTATGGGACTTTAACAACCCACTTCTGCTTCATTGACTACACTAAAGCCTTTGACTATGTGGATCACAACAAACAGTGGAAAATTCTTAAAGAGATGGAAATACCAGATCACCTAACCTGCCTCTTAAGATACTTGAATACAGGTCAAGAAGCAACAGTTAGAACCTGACATGAACAATGGACTGGTTCCAAATTGAGAAAAGATTATGTCAAGACTGTATATTGTCACCCTGTTTGTTTAACTTATATGCAGTGTACATCATGTGAAATGCTGGGAAGGATGAAGTGCAAGCTTGAATCAAGATTGCCAGAAGAAATATCAGTAACCTCAGATCTGAAGATGACACTACTCTTATGCCAGAAAGTGAAGAAGAACTATAAGAACATCCTGATGAAAGTGAAAGAGGAGAGTGAAAAAGCTGGCTTAAAACTCCACATTCAAAAGTGAAGACCATGGCATCCAGTCCCATCACTTCATGGCAAATAATTGGAGAAACAATGAAAACAGTGACAGACTTTATTTTCTTGGGCTCCAAAATCACTGCAGATGGTGACTGCAGCCACTAAATTAAACTATTGCTCCATGGAAGAAATGTTATGACAAACCTGGAAAGCATATTAAAAAGCAGAGATGTTATTTTGCCAACGAAATTCATCTAGTCAAAGCTATGTTTTTTCCAGTAGTCACGTATGGATGTGAAAGTTGGACCATAAAGAATGCTGAATGCCTTAGAGCTGTAATGGTGGGGAACATTCTTGAGAGTTCCTTGAACTTCAAGATCAAACCAGTCAATCCTAAAGAAAATAAATGCTGAATATTTGATGGAGGGACTGATACTGAAGCTGAAACTCCAGTACTTTGGCCACCTGATGCAAAGAGTCAATTCATTAGAAAAGACTCTGATTCTAGGAAAGATTGAAGGGAGAAGGAGAAAGGGATGACAGAGAATGAGATGGTTGGATGGCATCACTGACTCAATGGACATGAGTTTGGGCTAGCTCTGGGAAATGGTGATGGACAGTGAAGCCTGGCATCCTGCAGTCCATGGGGTCACACATAGCTGGACACAACAACCACAACACCCCACTTACACTGATGTACAGATCATCAAGACAGAAAACCAATATACACAGCCCTTAAATTACTAATTAAGTCAGATGGACTTAATTATTATTGAGAGCATTCCATCTGAAAAGGTGCAGAATACACAAACTTTTAGACTACGCAAGGAACATTCTCCAGGATAGATCACATTCTGGGACACAAAGCAAGCATTGGTAAATTTGCGAAAATTGAAATTGTGACAAGCATCTTTTCCAACCACATTATGATATTAGAAGTCAACTAAAATAAAAAAAAATGTGGAAAACACAAACATTTGAGTTTAAATAAGGTTCTACTAAACACCCAATAGAACATTGAAGAAATCTAAGAGGAAATTTTAAAAATTCCTAGAGACAAATGGCGGGGGGGGGGGGAGCGGGGAACTCCCAAAACCAATGGGATGCAGTAACAGCAGTTATAAGAGGGAATATTGAAGCAATATAATCTTGCCTCTGCTGCTGCTACTGCTGCTAAGTCGTGTCAGTTGTGTCTGACCCTGTGTGACCCCATAGACAGCAGCCCAACCGGCTCCTCTGTTCCTGGGATTCTCCGGGCAAGAATACTGGAGTCAGTTGCCATTTCCTTCTCCAATACATGAAAGTGAAAAGTGAAAGTGAAGTCGCTCAGTCTTGTCTGACTCCTAGAGATCCCATGGACTGCAGCCTAGCAGGCTCCTCCTTCCTTCGGATTCTCCAGGCAAGAGTACTGGAGTGGGTTGCCATTGCCTTCTCTGAATCTTGCCCCAAGAAATAATAAAAAACCCAAACACCTAAAGCAGCCAGAATATGAACAAGCAACATTTAAAGTTATCTATAGGAAACAAATCATAAAAGATCAGAGCAGAAAGAAGAAATCAAAACAAAGGAAATTGTAGAAAACTTCAGTGAAACTAAAAGCTGTATTTTTTTGAAAAGAAAAAAAAATGTGGTAAACGTTTAGCCATGCTCATCATAAAAAAAGAAATGGACAAATTCTTAGAAAGGTACAATGTCCCTAAATTGAGCCAGGAGAAATAGAAAATATGAACAGACCAATCACAAACACTGAAATTGAAACTGATTTAACAACTCCCAACAAACAAAATCCAGGACCAGACTGCTTCACAACAGAATCCTTTCAAATAATTAGAGGAAATTTAAAAACTATTCTTCTGACACTCTTCAAAAAAATTGCATAAGAGGGAGCCTTCCAAACTCTTTCTACAAGGCAACCATCACCCTCATACCAAGCCAGACAAAGATATCACAAAAAAGAAAATTGCAGACCAATATCACTGATGAACATGGATATGAAAATCCTCAACAAAATAACAGCAAGCTGAATACACAACATATTAAAAGCATCATGCATATCATACACACACATAATGATCAAGTGAGATTTATGCCAAGGATGCAAGGTTTCTCTAATATATACAAATCAATACCACATTAATATACTGAAGAATAAAAACCATATACTAATCTCAATAGATTCCAGAAAAGCTTTTGACAAAATTTTACATCCATTTAGGATAAAACTTGTCCTGAAAGTGGGAATAGAGTGACCACACCTCAAGATAATAAAGGTAATATGTGAAAACCCACATCTAACATACTTAATGGAGAAAAGCTGAAATTACTTCTAAGATGGGGAAAGAGACAAGATTGTCCACTGTCACCACTTTTATTCAACATAGTTTTGGAAGTTCTAGCTATAGCAAGCAGAGAAGAAAAATAAATAAAAATAATTCAAATTGTGAAAAAAAGAAAAACGATTGTTTCCAGATGACAGGTTGCTATGCATAGTAAATCCTAAAGATGCTGCCAGAAAACTACTAGAGTTCATCAATGATTTTGATAAAGTTGAAGAATGCAAAATTAATACACAGAAATCCTATACATTAACAATAAAAGATCAGAAAAAGAAGTTAAGGAAACTGTTCCATATACCATTTCATTGAAAATAATAAAATAACTAGGAATAATCCTACCTGAGGAGGCAAAAGACGCACTCCACAACCTGCAAGATGCTGATAAAAGAAATTCAGGACGATAGAAACAGATCAAAAGGTATGCCATATTCTTGAATTGGAAGTATCAGTATTGTCAAAATGGCTGTATTACCCAAGACAACCTACAGATTCATTAAAATTCTTATCAAATAATCAATAACATTTTTTGCAGCTCTGGAACAAATAAATTTTTAGATTTGTGTGGAAACACAGAAGTCTCTGAATAACCAAAACAATCTTGGCAAAGAAAAATGGAGCTGGAAAGATAAAGCTCCCTAACTTTGAAGTATACTATAAAGGTAGAGTCATCAAAACAATATGATTCTAGAACAAAGACAGACTTATAAGATCAGAGGAACAGAATAGAACTCTCAGATATAAACCCACATAACTCTAGTCAATTAATCTGTGACAAAGGAGGCAAGAATATACAAGGGAAAAAGACAGTCTCTTCAATAAATGATGCTAGGAAAACCAGACAGCCACATGTAAGAGAAGGAAATTAGAATATTCTCTAACACCATATACAAAAATAAACTTATATAAAATTAAAGACTTAATATAAAACCATATACCATAAAAAATTTTGAGGAAAACATAGAACACATTTTTTTTAATATAAATTGCAACAATGTCTTTTTGGAGTACCTCCTAGAGCAATGGAAGTAAAATAAGTAAATAAATAGGACCTAATTAAACTTAAAAGTTTTGACCCTCAAAGCAAACCATAAAATGACAAGATGACAACGTAGAATGGGAGAAAATAGTTTCAAACTGTAAAACAGACAGGGGATTAATCTCCAAAGTATACAAACAGCTCACAGAGCTCAACATTAAAAAAAAAAAAAAGTAAAAATAAAAAACGTACAAATGAGCAGAATATTTGAACAGACAATTCTCCAAAGAAAACATGAAAGTGAAAGTGAAGTTGCTCAGTCGTGTCTAACTCTTTGCAACCCCATGGACTGTAGCCTGCCAGGCTCCTCTGTCCATGGGATTTTCCAGGCAATAGTACTGGAGTGTATTGCCATTTCCTTCTCCAGGGGATCTTCCCGACCCAGGGATTGAACCCAGGTCTCCCACATTGTAGACAAACACTTTACTGTCTGAGCCACCAGGGAAGTCCTAAAGAAATCATACAAATGGCCAAAAAGCACATGAAAATATGCTCAAAAATGTTAGCTGTTAGAGAAATACAAATCAAAACTACAATAAATGTGCCATCTCACACCAGTCAGAATGGCCAGCATTAAAGTCTGCAAACAGTAAATGCTTTAGAGGATGTAGAGAAAAGGTAACACTTCTATTTTGTTGTTGGGCATGTAAATTGGTACAGCCAATTTCTGAGAGCAGTATGAAGATTCCTTACAAAGCTATAAATTCATATCATATGAATTCATATAAAATATAAATATAAAATATAAAACCATTCATATCATAAATATCATATAATCCTGAAATTTCACTCTGAGGCATATATCCAGGAAAAATCATACTTTGAAAATATACACTCACCACCAATGTTCATTATAGCACTATTTACAAAAGCCAAGACATGAAAGCAACCTAATTGATCATCAGCTGATTAATGGATAAGAAAACATGATACATGTATACAATGGAATATTACTCAGCCATAAAATAATTAAATATTGTCATTAATAGCAACATGGATAAACTTAGAAATCATCACACTAAGACAAAGGAAGGAAAATATAATATCACCTATGTAGGAAATTTCAAAAGTGATACAAATTAACTTATTTACAAACAGAAACAGAATCACAGATTTTGAAAACAAATTTATTGTTACCAAAGGAAAAGGTGGGGGGTATAAATTAGGAGGTTTGGATCTTCCCCACCCAGGGAAATATGTCTGGCATCTCCTGCACTGGCAGGTGGATTCTTTATCACTGAACTACATTTAACATATAGACACTACTATATATAAAATAGATAACCATCAAGGGCCTACTATATAGAACAGGGAATTGTACTCAGTACTATATAATAACCTATGGGGAAAAGGATCTGAAAAACAATAGATTTATGTATATGTACAACTAAATCACTTTCCTTTACACCTAATACTAGCACAATATTGTGAATCAAGTATGCTCTACTATAAAACAAAATTTTTTAATTAAAAAATGTGAGAGCATGAAATCCATGAGGCCTCTCATTGCATGGCTTGCTAAGTTTGAATGTCTCAATTTGTTTTTAATCATGTTGCTTTTCAATATTGAATTGTATGAGCTTTTTGTTGTTGTTGTTTAGTTGATAAGTCATGTCTGACTTTCCCTTTTATGACCCCATGGATTATAGCCCACCAGGTTCCTCTGTCCTTGGAATTTCCCAGGCAAGAATACTGGAGTGTGTTGCCATTTCTTTCTCCAGGGGATCTTCCCAACTCGGATTAAACTCATGTCTGCTGCATTGGCAGAAGATTCTTTACCACAGAGCCACCAGGCAAGCCCATGGACTTTTTATATATTATGGATATTAACCCCTAATAGGCCAAATGGCTCGTATCTTTTGCAAATATTTTCTCTTATTTACTGTGTTGTCTTTCACTTTATTTATGGTTTCTTTTTCTGTGTAAAAAATTTTAACTAGATCCTATTTGTTTAGTTTTGCTAGAATTTTAACAATTGAGGATTTAAACATATTAAACAATTCAGAAGGAAAACAAAATATATATATTCACTGATATCGTTTCTGATTTCTTTAGTAACTGCATGTTTTTAAATAGACATTGGTACCATGAGGGTAAAAATATGTTATGAAGATTTTATATATTACCTATTTATAATGAAACTTTGTTAAATTATCACAATAACAAACAATGAAAATAGCATACCCTAGTGGTTAAAAAACAAAGATTCAAGATGGGTTCTTTTAACTGTGAATCTATCTCTTATGAGAAATGTTTAATTAGATAAAGATATTTATATCTCAGAGTCTTATTTTCTTTATTAGAAAATTACTTTTTTCAGAGAAAATCTTATATTGCTGATTACCTGTTAAATGTTGTGTGAAGTGTAATAACAAATATGTCCAAAGATTGACATATGACATCGGCGTATGATAAAACTACAAATATATTTATTTTATTTTTCAACAGTCATGCATTCTTCAATGCTGACTTGAAAATAAGAATTATTTATGTTTCTAAAGCTATTTTCCCATTGATAAAAATCAATTGGAAGAATAACATTTCCAACCAGGGTGAGATAAATCTGTAATTCATACCTATAATATTCTATAGGAGAAGAAAACCTGAAATTATTTTTTAAATGACTGTTAAGGATATCACTTATGATGGAATAAATGTTTTTTTTTGTGTGTGTGAAAATATTATTTTTAACTTTCATTACTTTATAGATTCTAGAAATTCATCTCTAGGTTGTCTGTTCAAAGAACAAACTTGTAGAGCACACCTAATGAAAAACAAAAGCAAATAAAACCCAATCATCTATTATAAATTGTGAAAAGGCCAGGAGTAAATTTGAAGGCTCATAGCCGTCAGGGTCGGAGAAGACAATGGCAACCCACTCCAGTACTCTTGCCTGGAAAATCCCATGGACAGAGGAGCCTCATAGGCTGCAGTCCCTGGGATCGCTGAGGGTCAGACATGACTGAGAGACTTCACTTTCACTTTTCACTTTCATGCATTGGAGAAGGAAATGGCAATCGACTCCAGTGTTCTTGCCTGGAGAAACCAAGGGATGGGGCTGCCCTCTATGGGGTCGCATAGAGTTGGACACGACTGAAGCGACTCAGCAGCAGCAGCAGCAGCAGCCATCAGGGTACAAAATCTTAATGGAGTTAACAGGAGCTCAGCTGATTTAGATTTTCAAAGGCCACTTGATAAAAAGCTGACAAAATAAAATTCAAAGAATTTACCTTTTTGAGAAATGAAATTTTCTATTTTCTATTAGGGAACATGATTTTTATGTGAACTGTATATTTTGATAGGCAGTAAGTATTTTTTTGATGGGAAACAATTCACTTTAAAATAACTGAAATAAAGTATGTGCTGCTGTCGATGGGGTCGCACAGAGTTGGATATGACTGCAGCGATTTAGTATGCATGCATGCATTGGAGAAGGAAATGACAACCCACTCCAGCATTTTTGTCTGGAGAATCCCAGAGATGGAGGAGCCTTGTGGGCTGCCATCTATGGGGTCGCACAGAGTCAGACACGACTGAAGCAACTTAGCAGCAGCAGCAGCAGCACTTGCGCATAGTTTAAATACTTGCCCTGAAGCATCATTTAAAAAATATATAAATCCTTGAGTTTTTTCATGTCACTCTCCTTAACTGATGTGAAATATTGCAAAATTTCATTACCCCTAAAAATAATAATGTAGCTGTGACATATATCTAATACCTTTCAAGCAGTTAACATGTATTAGTTGATCAACACGTTCATTCAGATTTTTCCATAAAATGTTACAGGAAAACCCAAACAAAATTTTTGTCCAACCCAATATACAGTTTTTTATTTCCCTAAGTAGGTTGTGAATTTTCGAAAAACACAAAAACTACTTCATATGTTTTCATCTATAACAAACTTCCTCCTCATCTTCATTGTCAGGGATGGCAGCTTTTGCTGCATAGAAGTGGACTCCTAAATCTCAGTGCTAACCAGTGTGAAGACTGATTTACCAGAGTCCTATGGTAACTCAGGGCTCTGAACTTCTGTTTGTCTTTTTATTTTTGGCTGTGCTGGGTCTTCATTGCTGCATTGGTTTTCCTATAGTTGTGGCCAGTTGGGGCTGCTCTCTTGCTGCAGTACACTCTCATTGTGGTGGCTTCTCTTGTGGAACACGGGCTCTAGGACATGCTGGCTTCAGCAGTTACTGCATGTGGGCTCTGAGGCTGCAACTTCCAGGCTCTGGAGCAGGGCTCAGGAGTTGTGAAGCACAGACTTAGTTGCTTTGCGGGATGTGAGATCTTCCTATACCAGGGATCTAGTGCATGTCTCCTGTACTAGCAGGCAGATTCTTCACCACTGAGCCACCAGGAAAGCCTCAAGACTCTGAACTTTTATTTTTTATAACACCGTATTCACCATATGCCTTCACAACTCCTTGACAAGGAAAGAGTAATCTAGAGGTGTACACATAGAGTACGTTAAAAGTCAGGCATGATGGTGTCTTACATCACAGAATTGTCTTCCATCAATTCTGCCTACATTCCATTGGGTCAAGTTCAATCATAGAGCCCCAGCCTCAGAGCAAGGGTCAAAAATCTAAAATCTCAAATATTCATAGATTTACATGATGAAAATATACTTCTGTCTTATATCACAGTAGATAATATGTAGAGTAGGAAAGCATCTTCCCCAAGCAGTGATTCAGGAACATTGCCATTTCCATTCTGTGGCTGAAGTCGTGAACCTCATTAGAGTTCTTTATATTTTACATATTGGTAGGGGAAAAGAACAAAATTATGCACAAATAAGTTTTATGGGCCAAGCTGGAATAGTTCTAGTCACTTCTGCTCTCAACTTACTGACTGGAACAGATTCACTTGAACTGACGTAAATGTACATGAGATGGAGATATATTTGGACTCTATCTATGAACAAACAAAACCTAGATAGTGATGAGTCCTGGCAGTTGTTATGCACCCTATTTTTAGCAACAAATCATGGAATAGAGAGCTTAGCTAACAACTTATTCAATATCAAACAGAAAATGACAAAAAATTTAATACATGAAATTTATCTTCATCATCTGTGCTCCTTTGCGCTGTACTAGTTTTCATGCTTTCAATCTAATGTCAATATTCAATGCATAGTTCCTAAAGGAACGACTGCAGAATAGATAAAATTTGCCCAGAATAATCTGTTCTTTATTAAATAACTGAATGTAGAACAGATTTTACCCAGATATTTGACATAAACCCTTTATTTTTGGTATCCATTTGCTGGCATTTTAATACCACTAGTAAGGCATTGCCCAGGAATGCTGCAATATTGTATTACTTGGAAAATATTTTGTAGCTATTTAGTTTTATGTCAATAGTGTTCTTCCATTCCCCTTTTGATAATTAGCTCTTCAACCTTGGATCTGTGGATTAAGCTTCCTTATCTTCACCTTCTTTTGCTACAGCAGATCACCTTCAAAATAAAGATTGATAAAGTTAGAGTTAAAACTTATTTCTCGAATCAGTTGAGGCAGTCCTCACAGAGGACAGAATCACAAAAAAATTTTATGTGATAATTGAGAAGAAAAAGAAAGTAGTGGATTATTGAACACGTCTATATTAACTTTGGAGAAAGCCAATCTAGGAATAGGTTCCTCTAATGGAAAAAATCTAAACTGGAAAAAGAGAAGCTAACTTTTACATGGAATAGGAAATAATTTCTAAAACATCTTATTTCCCTGCCTTAACTGCATGGAAATTGCTATACTGTTAATGGTCTGTGAATCTTTAATTACAGATAAATGTTCATGTTAGTATCTGTCCTCAGGGCAAAATGCAAACACATTATATCACAAGAGAAGCAAAGAAATGAATTTATGCTTTAATGAGCTGTGCAGTCTTATTATTCACCTAATATAATATGACACTTTGACTTTGCACTGGAAACAAACTGGGAATATGAGGTCCAATTTGTATTCGGGGAGATTGTTTACTCTGAAAATTTATCCAATGATTAGTTATTTTTTCTTTTATATGTGAAAGCTTCCTTTTACTGTTTGCCCTTTCTATTTTTAATTAGTTTAAAGTAATTATTTGAAAATTCAACATTAATTTTCTCTCTAACCTGGAGGGAAATTATTCCTGGAAAAAAAAAAAAGTCATATTAGGTTTGTCATTTCACTGTGACACTGTGTGTTTTGATATCCATATAAGAACAAGCAAAATCAGACTTAACAATTGCCCCAAATGCTAATGACCTGTCCATCTAATGAAGTACTTTTCATTATGAAGCATCACCATATTTAATTGAGCATTTAATTCATGGGTTGTTACCCTGCTGGTTGTCTGCTGATTTATATTCAATCCTCACACCAAAGTTAGAAGGTAGTGTCAGTTTAAATGAGTGATCAAAATTTGAAACTTTTAAAAGAGGAAATCAAACATGTCTAGTAGGTAAGCAAGTATAGTTGTTTATACCATTGCTTATGCTCCAAGTGACTGCATGTGGAAGAAGAGGGAAAGGACAAAGGCAGTAAGTGAAGGTTATAAACATTCATAGGTAATATGGTAAATTAAATAGTATTAAAGGATCACAAATATTAAATTTTTGGCTTCCCTTGTGGTTCAGCTGGTAAAGAATCAGCCTGTAACATGGAAGACCTGGGTTTGATTCCTGGGTTGGGAAGATTCCTTGGAGAAGGGAAAGGCTACCCACTCCAGTATTCTGGCCTAGAGAATTCCAAGTTCTGTATAGTCCATAGGGTCACAAATAGTCGGACATGACTGAACACTTTCACTTTCAATATTAAATAACTAACCAAAGTTTTATTAATCAAAGTAGAAGGTAAAACGTATATGCCAAAGGTATGCCAACAGTTCTACAATGCAGATGATTATTTGCTTTTTTTCAAGTGCAAGAAAAAATGAACATTTTCATCTTCTTGAAATGTATTTGAAAATAGCCAAGGGAATATGCAGCTTCAAACCTAAGTGAAGCAATGGGATTTTTGTAGATAGCACTAAGGAAGAAAAATCAGTTCTGAGAAAATAAAAATTAACACCACCTATAAATGTGAATAGAATAAAAATGATTTGAAACATTTGATGTTTTGCATATTATGTAGGTATTGTAACTCCAGTTTAAAACTAAAGAGTGTGAAACTCAAGCAGTGTAAGTAACTTTATTCATTCAAAATGTATTTCTTGAGTTCTACTTGCTATGAAGTTAGAAGCATAGTGGTAATAAAACTGACCTGTTCTAACCTCAAGGAGTAACATAAACAATCTCCAAAATGTTTCCATAATTTAAATTATATTGGTGGCTCAGCAGTAAAGAAACTGGTTGCAGGAGAACGCCTGCCTATGCAGGAGAGGCGGGTTCTATCCTTGAGCTGGAAGATTCCCTGGATAAAAAAATGGTAAGCTGATCCAGCATTCTTGCCTGGAAAACGCTATGGAGAGAGTAGCCTGTTGGGCTAGAGTCCATTGCGTTGCAAGAATCCTACACGATCTAGTGACTAAGCACAAGTTCAAAAAAGAGAAGTGGAAGATGCTATGAGAAGTATAAACTGAGAGTCTGATTTTACATTTATCATTGTTTAGTCACTCAGTCATGTTCAGCTCTTTGCAACCCCATGGACTGGAGCACGCGAGGCTTCCCTGTCCTTCACTACCTCCCAGGGCTTACTCAAACTCATGTCATTGAGTCAGTGATGCCATCCAACCATTTCCTCCTCTGTCATCCCTTCTCCTCCTGTCTTCAATCTTTCCCAGCATCAGGGTCTTTTCTAATGAGTCAGTTCTTGGCATCGGGTGGCCAAAGTATGGGAGCTTCAACTTCAGCATCAGTCCTTCCAATGAATATTCATGTGTAATTTCCTTTAAGATTGACTGCTTTAATCTCTTTGCCATCAAAGGGTCTCTCAAGAGTCCTCTCCAACACGACAATTCATAAGCATCAATTCTTTGGCATTCAGGTTTCTTTATGGTCCAATTCTCACAACCATACATGACTACTGGAAAAACCATAGCTTTGACTAGATGGGCCTTTTTTGGCAAAGGAATATCTCTGCTTTTTAATGTGCTGTTTTGGTTTTTCATAGATTTCTTCCAAGGAGCAAGTGGTTTTTAATTTTAATTTTGTATAGGTGCCAAGAAAAACGTCTGTGAAGAATTGCAATTTAAGAGGTCTCTTAAAATGTGTTTATTTATTTAATTTTATGCCTGCCCGTGTGTGTGCTAAATTGCTCCAACTCTTTGCAACCCTATGTACTGTAGCCCTGCCAGGCTCCTCTGTCCGTGGGATTCTCCAGACAAAAATATTGGAATCAGTTGCTGGACCCTCCTTCAGGGGATCTACCCGACCCAGGGACTGAACCAGAGTCTCTTGTGGCTCCTATCTTGCAGGTGGATTCTTTACCATTGAGCCACTGAGGAAGCCCCACTGAATTACATATAAATACGAGAAAAATGGAAAGATGTGAAGAGAGAAAGAGAAAGGCAGAGAAAGAAGGAGACACACAAAGAGAGAAAGAGTTTATGATAATAGTACTTCTCCATTTGTTTCTGATCCAGTGAAAACTGGGCAGCATGGCTAATTGAGAATAAGGGCACAGTTCATATTTTATTGCTGTTTAAGGCAGAATAGAGAAAATAGCTTCGACTAGGAAAATATAATTACTGTCTCTTCATCCTAGAGTTGCATTAAGCACCCAGTAAAAGTTGATGAAAATGATTCACGTGGAAAATTTCCACATTATGTTTATGAGAGTACCATATCAACATTCATGCATATGATGAGGGAATT
This sequence comes from Ovis aries, assembly GCF_016772045.2. NCBI lineage: Eukaryota > Metazoa > Chordata > Mammalia > Artiodactyla > Bovidae > Ovis > Ovis aries. The sequence continues at coordinate 48,356,406 of NC_056069.1, forward strand.
AATCTATAAAATATATTGTACTTTTGAAACATATGAAAAAGGATCTTAAATACTAACATAGTCATAAATATTCTTCATTTTGTACCTACTCTAGTTTATAAATTAGCATTTTCATTCTACTTCAACCATCCACGTTCACTACTTTTACTTTGTAATCATCCTAAACTAAAATTTCTGTTCTAGTGACTTCTCTTTTCCTTAAATTTTTCAAAAAGATGGTAGTTTCCCTTCCCTTATCTGAATGGTCACCACTGACTGGAAAACAATGACTATCTTAATTTCTTATACACATCACATTTCCTCTTTCTCTAGTTTTTAATTCCTAAATTTGATAAATTCTTGTCAGCATCTTAATTCCAGAGTGCATATTTAGGGACACGAATATCAGTTTTATTAACATTATTGCAATTATTTCCCTCAATCTTATATGAAATTTGCATGTTCATAATACTTATACATCTAATCTGTCTATAAAACATAGATATTAACATCTAAAAATTCCTTGAAACAATGTAGCTTCTCATAGCAAATGAATAGATGAATTTATCTCAGTTTAAACTCATAATTTCATTGATTTATAGGAGTAAACATAAATCACAGAATATATGCTAACCTGACTTAGAAAAAGACATAATATAAAAATGTTAGAAATAAAAGAGGCCAGAGAATTTTATAATCATCAAACATTAACATGTAGAGGTAAAGCTGAACATATAGGAATATGTGTAGCTTTAAAAACATAATATTTGAATATAATATAAGGCAGTATGTGCATATTTTATTCATACTAAGTTTATTTTTCATTTTTCCTATTCTAAAAATAATTTAAAACTATTTGGTTATTTATTCACCCAACAAATATTTGTTAAATGATTACTTGTTTCAAATGTTCTTCCATGCATTGATTCTAATAGAAGGATATATAATAAATAAATAGGTAGGATATATGGAATGTTAGTGGCAAGAGACAATGTGAAATTTTAGCCAGAAGTATATATAGTTGTGGCAAGTGATGTTTTCCAATTATAACTACAACTATCTCACTTATTCTACATGCCGTTTTACAATATGATGTTATCACCTTGCCTTCGAAAGATGATGCATGTGTAGGCCACATCCTCATGAATCCTGGTGAGTCTGAGGCTAGTTTAACCAAAATAATACCATAAAAATGAGATTATGTGGTTTTGCAATCAGAGCCACAATAAGGATTTCAGTTTGACCATCAGGACACTAGCTTTTTTAACTCTGCGCCTTATTTATAAGAAGTCTGATTATACCACTATCCCTATGTTGTGAGCAAGTTCGGAGCATGTAGGTAATGACCTGCAGGTCCTCTGACTGAAAATCTTATCCGAGGGCCAACTGAAAGATGTGTATGTGTGTGAGAGTGATTAAAGATATTTGCAGATGATTTCATTCCGCAAACTTCAAGCTGCGGATAAACCAATCTAAGCTTGCTCTATTCAAATCCTCCACCTTCATGGGAATCTTTGAGCTTAATAAGTGGTGGTTTTATGTCTATATATAGCAATAACTATAAAATGGGATCTTAACATTTTAGACAGGCTGACCAGAGAAGAATGGCATTTAAGTTTTCGCCTAAGATAAAATCTTAGATTACCAAGTGGAATTATCACCTGAATTCATAAAAAATAAAATATTGAAAAATTCTTGAGGACACCAATAGTATATAATAGAAGTATAACATTTACTTTGTCTTTTAATAGTGAATTTTAGAAGTATTATTTTTTAAAATGTACCTTAAAATATTCAGGTAAAAGCAAATTTCCACATGAACAACAACAATAAAAAGATGATTAGGAAATGGTCATTTATCTTGTGAGACTTTATCTTTTATATTACTGCTACCTATATTGCCTGGAATGCAGGAGATGCAAGAGACATGGGCTTGATCCCTGGGTCAGGAAGATCCCCTGGAGGATGGCCTGGCAACACACTCCAGCATTCTTGCCTGGAGAATCCCATGGATAGAGGATCCTGGTGGGCTACAGCCCATAAGGTTGCACAGAGCTGGACACAACTGAAGAAACTTGGCACTCACACATGCAGAATCAATGAATAGAGAAAAAGAGTGAAATTAATTTTTAATCTCCTCACCTGCATTTTTCATGTTTTCTGGTTATAATAATCTATGCTTAATATTTATGTTTAGTTTCTAATTTGTTTATTTTTTATTGAGGTATAATTGACATATTATATTGGTGCAAAATGTACTTGCAGTTTTGGACTGTGAATTTTAAATCTTCATAACTAGGCTCAAACACATCTTTATTAATCAAAATATGAACCATTGCAGTCAGCACAGTTTTGCCATTGAGAAATAATTTTATTTATTCCTGTAGTGTAAAAATTCCATACCTTGTAATTCAATGAACTCGTGGAAAGCATTTCTGCCTGCTGCTGGTTGTGGAAGCTTTTCCCTGAAAAAAATTGTTGAGATGCTTGAAGAAGTGGTAGTTAGTTGGCAAGAGATCAGGTATATACGGCAGATGAGGGAAAACATTTTAGCCTGATTTGTTCAACTTTTGAAGAATTGGTTATGTGCTGTACAGTCAGGTGTTTCTGTGGAGAACTGGGCCCTTTCTAATAACCTGTGCTGGCCACAGGTGTTGCAGATTTCAGTGCATCTCCTCAATTTTCTGACCATACTTCTCAAAGGTAATGGTTTCGTTGGGATTCAGAAAGCTGTAGGAGATGAGGCAGGCAGCAGACCGCCAAACAGTGACCATGACTTTTTTGGTGCAAGTGTGGCTTTGGGAAGTGATTTGGAGTTTCTTCTCAGTCCAACCACCAACCTAGTCATCGCCAGTTGTCATATAATATCCACATTTCATTGCACATCACAATTGGGTTGAGAAATGGTTCATTGTGGTTGCATAGAAAATGAGGAGATGAAACTTCAAAACGACAATTTTTTTTTTGATTTGTGGTTGTCTTATGGGGCTCCCCAGGTGACCCAGACAGTAAAGAATTGACCTATAATGCAGAAGACCAGGATCAATCCTTGGGTTGGGAAGATTCCCCTGGAGGAGGAAATGGCAACCCATTCCAATATTCTTATCTGGAGAATCCCATGGACAGAGGAGCCTGGCAGGCTGCAGTCCAGGGTTACAAAGAGTTGGACATGGCTGAGTGACTAACACATACACACACAGTTCATGAAGGACCCATTTGTGTAGCTTTTTCACCTTTACAATTTGCTTCAAATGCTGAATGACTGTAGAATAGTCCAAGTTGAGTTCTTCAGCAAATTCTTACAAAAGGATCAGCTTTGACAATTCTCTCAATTGGTCATTGTCAAATTCTGATGGCCAAATAATATCCTCCTCATTTTTAAGGCTCTTGGCTCCCATGCAAAATTTCTTGACCCACTATATCCATTAGCAGTTCCTGGGCCAAATATGTTGTTGATGTTGGGAGTCGTCTCCATTACATTACAATCCATTTTGAACTCAAATAAAAAAACAACTTGAATTTACATTTTTGGCTAACATTATTTCCATAGTCTAAAATAAATATAAAATACACAGCAAGCAATGTCATTAGCAAAAAAAAGCAAGAAATGTGCATTAAAATGATGTATAACATAACCACATTTATTTAAGAATGTATTCCAGTATCAAACAGCAAATTTCAATAGTGCAAAACTGCAAATACTTTTACACCAACCCAATATGTTAGCTTCAGGTATACAAAATTAATGATTTAATTTCATAATATTTTTATGATATTTTTTGATGTCTGTCATAATATAACTTGGGAGGACCTTTTCCATGCACTAGCATAACTGTATATATTACAATGTTCTTTGATTGACAAAATGTTATTATCTGAAGGAAGAAAACATTAAGGTGAATTTTTAATAGTATTTATTATGAGTTTATGTAGCTACACAATATGGATTATATGCATTATATGGATTCTATTTCATAAAATGCTCTATAAAATAATTGGCCTACATCATTTAAGTATCATTGTGTTAAAAAAAAAATCAAAGTCCTGTAGCTTAAAATCAACTACTATTTATTATAAATTGAGTTTCCCACAGCTGGGATAATCTAGTTCGGGCCCAGTTTATTTTGGACTTGCTCAGTTATCGGTGGTTGGCTGGATCTGAAATTTACTCAGAGGTCTATTCTCAGCTGAACTTTCTTAGGGCATCTCAGCTGATGCTTCTCTGCTTCAGCTGTCATTCATCCTTTTCTCTGGACGACCAGACATATCATGTTCTTATCATGAGGACATCAGTAGCTCAAGAGCTAGTGAGTCTAATCTTGCTAATGCTTTTCAAGACACTACTAGTGTCAGGTCGTATTGATCCCAACAAGTCACAAACCAAGCCCAGGGACAGAGAATTAAAATTACCCACAGTGGAAGAGCACTGAGAACTTACACAGAAAAATTCATGGATAGATGTGGTAAAAATTGAGTCATTAATGAAATTTAAGCAAAGTCTGTACATAATGTCAAGTGAGTCTCCCAAACTCTGTCTTTTCTCATTTCCACTTGCTTTTGATTTTCAATATCATATTTTCTTTCTATACATGTTATCAAAAATGTATTTAAATATTCAGGTATAAACGATTCAGACTTCCCTGACAGATCAGTTGGTAAAGGGCCCACCTACAATGCAGGAGACCCCAGTTTAATTCCTGGTTTGGAAAGATCTGCTGGAGAAGGGATAGGCTACCTGCTCCAGTATTCCTGGCCTTCCCTTGTGGCTCAGCTGGTAAAGAATCCCTCTATAATTCAGAAGACCTGGGTTGAACCCCTGGGTTGGGAAGATCCCCTGGAGAAGGGAAATGCTACCCACTCCAATATTCTGGCTTGGAGAATTCCATGAACTATGAGTTGCAAAGATTCAGACACAACTGAGCAACTTTCAATAAAATAATAAATGATTCACTAACATTTACATTTTCTTTTCCACAGAGTTAATTCCATTTTAATAGTTAAAGGTGTTTATATAAATGTATGAAAGTAAATGTTCAGAAATCACCTAGTAAGTTATGAAAGGTTTAGGAATTAGCTTTATTCCCCTTGGTTGTGGACAAATTATGTCTTATTTGTAAACAGCCACAAATAATAACTTGAAGTTAATTTTTTAGTCCCACTTATTAAACAAATAATAAAAATAATAGACATTATTTTAATTATCCTAACTGCTTTTGTAACAGTGACAAAATATACACAAAGCAAATGAATATTTTGCTACTATGTACATTCTCACTTAATAATTCCTAGGTCAAAGTAAACATATTAGTTAAAATATATTTAATCTGGAAAGTTTATGTCACACAACAAATTGACAATAAAAAAATCTCTAACACTGCCCATCTTTGTTATAATATACTGCATATCAAGTGACTAAAATTTGAATAATTATGTTACTCTCTAATTACCATAATACTATTAATATTTCTAGATGTCAGATTTACATAGTTGAATAATGTATTTTCCATTTTTAGTGGGTTACATGTCATTTTAAAGTTTTTTTTCCAAACAATAACAAAATATGATAGATTTATGCTACTTCATACTATTTACTAGATGTCTCTAAGGCATAGTTTAAAGATATACTGTGTGCATTAGATGTATAAATGATTTGTTTACATTACTCTATACAAATGACTTGTTTGCTTAATGTCTTGGAAATTATTTGATGTGTTATAGTTGTTGATCCTGTTGTCATTGGAGTACTACAATAAACAAGATCTGTGTCTAATTTGGTCTTCTTTTTGCTTTTCTGAACCAAATTCAAATCCTTTTATCTCCATTATATTTTATATTAGTAACACTTTTATCAATTTAATATTAGTGTATTACATTTATAATGCTTTTATTTCACCTTATTAAATATTATTTCATCAAAACCACAATGAGGTACCACTTCACACCAGTCAGAATGGCTGCAATCCAAAAATCTGCAAGCAATAAATGTTGGAGAGGGTGTGGAGAAAAGGGAACCCTCCTACACTGTTGGTGGGAATGCAAACTAGTACAGCCACTATGGAGAACAGTGTGGAGATTCCTTAAAAAATTGCAAATAGAACTACCGTATGACCCAGCAATCCCACTGCTGGGCATACACACCGAGGAAACCAGAATTGAAAGAGACACATGTACCCCAATGTTCATGGCAGCACTGTTTATAATAGCCAGGACATGGAAACAACCTAGATGTCCATCAGCAGATGAATGGATAAGAAAGCTGTGGTACATATACACAATGGAGTTTTACTCAGCCATTAAAAAGAATTCATTTGAATCAGTTCTGATGAGATGGATGAAACTGGAGCCGATTATACAGAGTGAAGTAAGCCAGAAAGAAAAACACCAATACAGTATACTAACACATATATATGGAATTTAGGAAGATGGCAATGACAACCCTGTATGCAAGACAGGAAAAAAGACACAGCTGTGTATAATGGACTTTTGGACTCAGAGGGAGAGGGAGAGGGTGGGATGATTTGGGAGAATGGCATTCTAACATGTATACTATCATGTAAGAATTGAATCGCCAGTCTATGTCTGACGCAGGATACAGCATGCTTGGGGCTGGTGCACGGTGATGACCCAGAGAGATGTTATGGGGAGGGGAGGTGGGAGGGGGGTTCATGTTTGGGAACACATGTAAGAATTAAAGATTTTAAAATTAAAAAAATAAAAAACTAAAAAAAAGAAAAAAAACATAAAAAAAATAAAGTTCTTGTCTACTAATCCCCCCCCCAAAAAAAATTATAAAGTATTTAAAACAAGAAAAGTAGAGGTATAATATAAGAAATAGCTATGCATATTCTACCAAAATATAATAAAAGTTAATGGCATTTGCTATATTTGCAGATGACATATTATTTGAAAAATATAATGCTTTTGTTAATTATAATGATGCCTTCTTTGACCTTTCAATAGTCTTTCATTGAGGCAATATCCTGATCTCAAAGTCTGAACCGTGGATTAATATTATATCTTTACTATAATTCATACAATTATATATATTTTGTTGTTGTAATATACAACTGAAAGTCATCTATACATGTAAATTTTGTAACTTGTTGGTTTTTACTCATAATTTTTGGTTCCAGGTTGTTCTATGTTTATGCTTTCTTTAAAGCTCATTTCATGAATAGCCCATTTATTTAATTTCCCAGTCCATATGAGGCATAATAGTTTTACAGCACATATCTAGAATGAATTTGTTAAGTGTATGACAAGATTATTCATATTTAATGGCTGTACTAGTTATCAATCACTGTGTTATTCATTTCTCTAAACATAGCTACTTGGAGGAATAAACAGCAAATTTTTTCACAATTTTTTTCTGTGGGTGAGGAATCCAGGCATGGCTGAGTTGGGTCCTCAGCTGCCTTAGGTGTCTCATAAAGCCACAGCCGTCTCAAGGTACAACTGAGAATGGATTTTCTGTCACACTCATCCATGTAGTTGCTAGCAGGGTCTAATATATCACATGTTGAACTAAGAGCTCAGATTCCTCACTGGCTATTGATGGGAATCCAGTCTCAATCCTCTCCACAGATCATTTCACAGTATGGCAGCTGACTTCATCAAGTAGAGCACAGAAGAGATCCTGACCTCCATAATCCAATCTCTGAAGTGACACCCTATCAACTAGCTAGTCCACATGTTAGAAGCAAGGGACTAAGTCAGTTCATATTCAGGTTCAGGGCTTTCCAGGTGCCGCTAGTGATAAAGAACCTGCCAATGCAGGAGATGGAGGAGACACAGGTTCGATCCCTGGGTGGGGAAAATACCCTGGAGGAATGCATGGCAACCCACTCTAGGATTCTTACCTGGAGAATCCCATGGACAGAGGAGCCTGGAGGGCTACAGTCCATAGCATTGCAAAGAGTCATACACAACTGTAGTGAGTTAGCCTGCTAGCATGTAAGTCATATGCAGGTTAAAGAGATTATACACCAGAATGAATACAAAAGAATGAGTACATTGATAATGATATCAGAACCTGCTTACTGCAAGGGTTATGAGCAAAGTACTTTCAAAGTGATTGATCCAAAATTTAAAATTATTGAGATATAATCAGCATATAACATTTTATAAGTTTAAGTACACAACATATTGACTTGAAACACATTCATGTGTTTCAGTTACCAACACAATATTAGTTAACACTTCTTTCTAAACACATAATTATCATTTTTTGTGGTGGGAATAATTAAGATCTAGTGTTTCACATTTGAATATTTTAATACAGTATTCTCAACTATAATCAGTATACTCTGCATTAGATATCCAGAAATTATTTATATATTAGTTACAAATTTCAACCTTGTATATTTTTCTAACCTCTAACTTCTGGTAACAATGATTCTATTATCTGTTCAGCATTTTAGATTCCACTTATAAGAGATATTATAAAATATTTGTCTTTCTCTGTCTGAATTATCTCATTTAACACCCATGATATCTATTCATGTTGTATCAAATGGCATGGTTTCCCTCTTTGTCATCTCTGTCCCTCTGTCTCTGTCTCTGTCTCTCTCTCTCTCTCTATATATATATATATATAGATAGATAGGTAGATAGATATAGATATAGACAGATATATATATATATATATATACACACACACATGATGATGATGATGATAAAAGTTACTCAATCGTGTCCAACTCTTTGTGGCCCCATGGAATATATAGTCCATGGAATTCTCCAGGCCAGAATACTGGAGTGGGTAGCCTTTCTCTTCTCCAGGGGATCTTCCCAACCCAGGGATTGAACCCAGGTCTCCCACATTGCAGGCAGATTCTTTACCAGCTGGGCCACAAGGGAAACCCAATATATATATATTTATGTGTATGTATGTATAAGTGTGTGTGTGTGTGTGTGTGTGTGTGTGTGCTTAGTTGCTCAGTCATTTCTGATTCCTTATGAACCCATGGACTGCAGTCTGCCAGGCTCCTCTGTCCATGGGATTCTCCAGGCAAGAATACTGAAGTGGATTTCCATGCCCTCCTAGGGGAATCTTCCCCACCCAGGGATTGAACCCAGGTCTCCTGCATTGCAGGTGGATTCATTACCATCTGAGCCACCAGGGAAGCCCATATATATACATTATATATATATACACACACACACACACACGTATAACCAAGAACTTCCAGATGTTGAATCTGGGTTTTGAAAAAGCACAGGAAACAGAGATCAAATTGCCAACATTTACTGGATCATAGAGAAAGCAGGGAACTCCAGAAAAATATCTACTTCCACTTTATTGACTATACCAAAGCCTTTGACTCTGTGAATCATAAGGAAGTAGGGAAAATACTTAAAGAGATGGGAATAGTAGACCACCTTACCTGTCTCCTGAGAAACCTGTATGCTGGTCAAGAAGCAACAGTTAGAACTGGACATGGAAAAGCTGACTGGTTCCAAATTGGGAAAGGAGTTCAACAGGGCCGAATATTGTCACCCTGCTTAACTTCTATGCAGCATACATCATGCAAAATGCTGGACTGGGGAATCACAGGCTGGAGTCAAGATTTTTGGGCAAAACATCAATAACCTCAGATATGTAAATTATACTATTCAAATGGTAGAAAATGAAGAACTTAATAATCTTTTGATGAGGGTGAAAGAGAAGCATGAAAAAACTGGCTTGAAACTCAACTTTCATAAAACTAAGATCATGACATCCGGTTCCATCACTTCATGGTAAGTAGAAGGGGAAAACATGGGAACAGTGACAGATTTTAGTTTCTTGGGCTCCAAAATTACTGCAGATGGTGACTGCAGCCATGAAATTCAAAGATTCTCCTTGGAAGGAAAGCTATGACAAACCTAAACAGCATACTAAAAAAACAGAGACATCACTTTGCCAATGAAGGTCCATGTAGTCAGATATGGTTTTTCCAGTGGTCATGCATAAATGTGAGTTTGACCCTAAAGAAGGCTGAGCACTGAAGAATTAATGCTTTTGAACTGTGGTGCTGGAGAATACTCTTGAGAGTCCTTTGGACTCCAAGGAGATCAAACCAGTCAATCCTAAAGGAAATCACCCCTGCGTATTCATTGGAAGGTCTGATGCTGAAGTTGAAACTTCAATATTTTGAGCCAGCTCAATGGAAAAGACCCTGATGCTGGGAAAGGTTGAAGGCTAGAGGAAAGCATGGTGCCAGAGGATAAGATAGTTAGATATCATCACTGACTGAATGGAAATGAATCTGAGCAAACTCTAGGAGATAGTGAAGGATATGGAAGCCTGGCATGTCATGTCCATGGGGTCACAAAAAGTCAGATACAACTTAGTGTCTGAACAGCAATAGCAAATATATATATATATACATATCTTCATTATCCATTGAATAATAGCAAATATAATATATATAATCTAATACTATATATAATTTAATACATACATACATATATATATGTACATACATACATATATACATATATATGTACATACATACATATATATATATGTATATATATATATATAGTATCTTCATTATCCATTCATCCTTTAGAGACACCACTTGGATTTTGTCCATATCTTTTATATTGTGAAAAATACAACAGTAAAGTTGGGAGTGTGGATATCTCTTAGAAAACCTGATTCAATTTCCATTGGATATACAATCAGAAGTGTGATAGCTGGGATCATATGGTAGTTCTATTTTTTTGTTTGTTTTGAGGAACTTCTATTTTTTGAGGAAATTTTCACACTAGTTTTTCTACTTGCTGAAGAAATTTATGTTCTCACCAATGGTACACAAGCATTCCCTTTTCTCCACATCTTACCAACACTTATTTCTTCTTTCTTTAATGATAACCATCTATGAAGTGTGAAGTGATATATCATTGTAGTTTTAATTTGTATTTCCTTGGTAATTAGTAATGTTAAGCATCTTCTCCTATACCTGTTGATTATTTGGATGTCTTCTTTAGGAAAAAGGTCTATTCAATTCCTCTGTCCATTTTTAATAATATTTTTTTTCTATTTAGTTATATGAATTCTACTTTTATATCAATCCTTTCCTCAATACATGATTTGTGAATATTTTCTTCCATTCCCTTGTTTGCCTTTTCATTTTGATGATTGTCTTTTGTTGTACAGAGGCTTTTAAGCTTGATGCAGTCTCTCTTATTTACTTTTGCTTCTCTTTTTTTTAAATAAATTTATTTAATTGGAGGTTAATTATTTTACAATATTGTATTGGTTTTGCCATACATCAACATGTATCTGCCACAGGTATACACGTGTTACCCATCCTGAACCCCCCTCCCTCCTCCCTCCCTGTATCACCCCTCTGGGTCATCCCAGTGCACCAGCCCCAAGCATCCAGTATCATACATTGAACATGGGCTGGTGACTCGTTTCAAATATGATATTATACTTTTGCTTCTCTTATTTGTGCTTTTGGTGTTATATACAAAATAATTATTGCCAGAAAATAAAAATGTCAAGGAACTTCTACCCTGTGTCCCCCCACCACCACCCCAGGAATATAGTCACACAACTTATGTTTAACTCTCTCATCTATGTTGAGTTAATTTTTGTGAATGGAGTAATATAGGGGTAAAATTTTATTTTATTTTATTATTTTTGCATCTGATTATCCACCCTTCACACATCATTTGTTAAAGAAACTTTTAGCCATTGAGTGTTCTTGACTCTCTTATAAAATATTAGATGGTTATATAAGCAGGAATTTATCTGTGGATTCTCCATTCTGTTCCATTGATCTACATTACTGTTTTTATTCAAGTATCATAACGATTTTTGATTACTATAGCTTTACAATATAGTTTGAAACCAGGATGTCTGATGTCTCCTACTTTGTTCTTTCTAAGGATTACTTTGTCCTACAGAACCTTCTGGTACATTTCAGATAATCATAATTAAATCTGTAGCACTAAATGTCTCAGGCAGGATTATGATTGTGTACAAAGTGTCAATTTCAATTAATTGCAAATAAATTCACAAAATTTTGAAACAATTGTATTTTCAATAGACTGAGCCACCTGGAATAAAGCAATAATAACTTAAATGTTTTACTTCTGAGTTCCAAACTTCTGTGTTCATGAAGCAGAATTCCCAAGCACACCATTCTCTTCAGTTTCCTCAAGAAGTAGCTAAGAAGGATGATTGAAAAGAAATGACTTTCCTTTTCAGTCATCAAAATGTAGACCCAAAATTTGTGAAAAACATTTAACTAGGATGCCACTTACTCTTTAAGCTTTTTTTTTTTTTTCATTTCTTTCTAAGAAACTGTGTGCTATCTTCTGACTTTGTTTTTGAATTGTTGCTTTCTAGTATGCTTTGCATGTTTCTGTTTCTTGCCTGACTCTCAAGTTTCTAGGTTCCCCAGACATTATTTTACTCACTGTTTAGAATTTCCCTGATGTATTCCAAGCACTTTTTTGTTTCAACTACCATATATTAATACATAAGATTGTGCTCAAAAAATAATTTCCATCTAAACTACTTTCAAGTGTATATATTCACTTGAATGTCTAAAAGGAAATTTAATGTCAGCAGTTATAAAATTGTGTTTAATATCCCTTCTTCCCTCTCCACTCTTACACACACATACACATAGACACACAGATGTGTGTGCATGCACACACGCACACACACATACCCTGAAACTCATGCAAATACTGTACACACACAACCATGTATACTAAAACATGCAAATAATTACTATCCCTCTTTATATATTGTTAATTTTATTAAATGACAAATAATGAACATTCAACTACACTTTCAGATTAAATTTTTAGCTTGTTTTAACAGTAGACTGCTAATTTTAGTGAAAATTGTAGCAGAACAAATAAAACTTTAATGCCACTGGATACAGAAATGCATGTAAGAAAAATTTAACAGAAAAGGAAAACAAATTTTTCCAAGTTTGATCGATAAAGGAGTATATATATTTGAAAAAATATCACATTTATTATTTTAAAATAAAAAAATGCCTAAGTATGGTATTAAAATCTAATATTAAAATAAAGATTTGCATGACTAAAATGAGATTTATGAGCATAGGGGAGGGACATATTTATCCATAACTGTATTTCTGGGGGGAAATTGTATGGTAATCTTGCATTTGAGTAATGGACAGGGAATTTATGCTTATGGAATACAAAAAAAAAATATGTTTCTCTTTGAATAAAACATTTATAAAAAGTCTTAGTCTATAAACTATTATGACTTTTAGTAACCACTTAATGATTTATTTAACTAACAAAATCTTTATATAGATAATTAAAACTTTTAGTTTCTCACAGTTATGCCTATTCTTGACACAAGGAGGAGAATGGGATGACAGAGGATGAAGATGGTTGGATGGCATCACCTACTCAATGGACATGAGTTTGAGCAAACTCCAGGAGATAATGAAGGACAGGGAAGCCTGGCATTTTGCAGTCCATGGTGTTTCAAAAAGTCAGGCACAACTTAATCAACTGAACAAAACCAACAATAGCTGAAATAATCTCTGATTAAATTTTTAAGTTTATTTTCAAGATAACTTAAAAACTTAGAGTTTTTAGAGTCAGAGATTTTTTTCTTTCTATCAATAGGAATAGGTATTATTCTATTAAACTCTACTTTTAGGGACTTCCCTTGTGGTCCCGTGGTTAAGATTCCCTGCTTCCACTGTAGGGGTCACGGGTCTCATCCCTTATCAGGGAACTAAGATCCCACATGCCATGCAGCCAAAAAGAAAATTCTTTTATTTTCTAATATAAATTAAAGAAAAATATTTTAAAAGTGGGTTATATCATTTCAGACTGAACAATAAGCCTTCTTACCATGCTCATTCTTTTCAATATAATAATATATAGCATAAAGCATAAGGATACCTATTAGGCATCACATGTTTATTATGTATATAAATTATTTCCAAAAAGCTTCTGAATGCTCCTGTTTTTGAAAGTATTTTTATTTGTAGATGAAATAACTAAGGGACCATTGCAGATTACATATCAAGGCAGATTCTCTGTAAGGACAGAGATTGTGTTGTGAGCCCTGTACCCTATATCGTGATTGTAGATAAGAAACGTTTTTCTCATAATCTTAGAAGTTGTCCTGGAACAGGGAATTGCATCCCGCTCCACTATTCTTGACTGGAAAAATCCCATAAGACAGAGCAGCCTGGCAGGCTACAGTCCATGGGATCTCAAAGAGTCAGAAATGACTGACTGACTAACACTTGCACTTTCAGAGATCATAACTGACAAAGCTGGATTCAAAGCTAGGTTCGTCTAATTCTAAATGAATGCACAGACTGCTGACTGTAACACCATGCCTTGGACCTATTTTAATTTATCATAAACCTAGATCAGGATTGATTTGGACAGAAACAAATAATGATCGTTTTGGACATTAATAAACAGTGATTGAGGTATTATCAATAGCTCTGTATCATTAGTCCTATAGAAGACAATATACCTAGGGTATAACAAACAGAAAAGATTTCTTAATTGTATCCATTTATTTTAAATTTGTATTTGATTTTTCCCTGTATTTGAGGAATTTAAAGAATAAAATCACATCATTTTCATTAATCTATCATTTGCAAAGTTTGGACACTACATAACTACAATACCATTCACAGAGAATTTTATCAGATAAATTAAATTTAAAGCTTAACGAAGAATGGTATCTGTCACTCATAACAGGGTTATTTTTTTTTTCCAAGAAAAGGGCTCCTTGGAGTCCTTTATTCAATTTAAAGTATTTAATCAAATAAGAAAATGCATGGTGTTAATCAAATGGGAAAATTATAGGAAAGTTTTCCCACTGAGGATGTACCCATGGTCATATTGACAGAGTTAATGAGATCTGGATACTTGGGTATAAAACCTCTTATTAAGGGGGAAAAATGTGTCACACCCCTAAAGGATTTTGTTATACATTTGACAAAACCAGTGGCTGTCATAAATAAAAAAATCTAATTGCCCATTTTACGTCATTATTTGTTTTGAATAGTTTGTAATTTAGCACATGCACATGTGCATGCAGACATACACACACATACACACACACACACACACACACACACACACACACACACACACACCCCTCCACAGGGAACATTTTCATATTATGAGTGGTATTACTGAGATCTAAATTGTAATGACAAGTATTATGTAAGCCACATAGACAATTAAGTAAATTACTCATGGTCACAAATATCTAGGTCTAGGTTTATTTGCTTTGTTGTTTGTATTAGATAAGTGGTATATAGTTGGACTTTACATTTTTATTTAGACTTATTTTCTTTTTTGGATATTAAAATATTCAATATATTTAAATGTATAAAACTGATACACCGATGAAAATATAACCTCAGAAATTGATATTTGTGAAATATTAATATGTTTGTTTTTAATGTTTGATACCAATGCTTGCCTATTTTTAAAATGATAACATATATTCACAGATATAAAAGATAATAAAATCATGTAAAATAACATAGTGTGCAACTTTGGGCAAATGCATTTTAGAAGCAAGACAAATGGATGTTTTTATAGTGAAGCATAAATTAGCAAAATCGACTATAGAACAATTTCAATTTTATTTAAAATGTTCCATAATATAGACATTATAAAAAGTTTTATCCAAACATCTTACAAAGCTATCATCACTCACCACAAAAAAACCTATAGATAAATCTTATTTTAAAGGAATGCCAAAATGTAAATAAAATATTAGAAAATCAAACCATGCACTAGTACTTAAATTACAATGAATCCGGACAAACAAGGTTTACTCCAGGAAAGTAAGGTAATCTATCACTAAAAAACGTATCAGCATTATTGATTATTTTTGATGTGAGTTTAAGAGAAGTTTTGCCTTGTTCAATGAAAATTTGGAGAGTTATAAAAGTAAATGAAGTATAATCCCAGTTTAGGTTGAAAGATCTAAATATGCATTGATATAGAAAAAGTTAACCAATTTTTATTTGTAACAGATTAAAGCACTTGGAAATGTAAGTGACAATTAGGAGTATCAATATAAACTCAGTACCAAAAAGAAAAAAACATGATATGCTTTGCCAAAATGAAAATAATGGAATTTTTACATCTATCCTCAAACTATTTTCTATTTAGGTCCCAGACCTTTTAAAATTTAAATATGAGCTCACAGGTTTTTACCTTTAACCTTATTTTTGAATTAAATATATATATTTTAATTAATGAATTAATATAAATATATTTACACTATTTTAAAACAACTGAGTCCATGCTGTTGCAAGAAATTTTCTTCTGCAATAACAGCTTTCCATTAAACAATTATATCCCTACATTTTTAACAGTGAGGGAAAAGTTATGAGCATAAATGATTTAAAAAAAAAAACAGTTGGGTGGATTCATGTCTGAGTTACTAAAGGGCAAAATAGTGGGGCGATTTAAACTCTCAGCAAAAAGTAGTAAGCTTGGTTATTTCATAGACAAGAGACTCTTCATCTGTTTTGGAAAGTTGAAAATGGGTCTCTGCACAGAGTGTACTCTGGAGAGCTATAATCCCGCCCCTGAAGAGTTCTAGATTCAAGGTAGGTTTTACTTTCCACAGTGCTCAGAGCATCACTTCTCTCTGCATTGATTCTGTCTTTCCCACAAGTCACAGTTTTTTCCCTATTATTTTGTGTTCAATTTTAATATTCCTTAAGACCACTTCCAGAAAACCTGTGCTGCTTGCCTAATCTGCCCCAGTTATTTCCCAAGATGCCAGTTACTGTTTTTGTTAGTACTGTTTACATAACTGCATAGGTTTGTCCAGTCTCATTTTCCCCATAAGCCCTGTGATTGTTAGTGGTGATTTTACAGACTATGTGGTTTCAGTAACATGTGCATTGTATTCAAGCAGAAGATAGTGCCAGAACACTTGTTCCAGAAAGCAAAAATGTTTTCAAAAGTAGAAATATCTAAATGTTTAAAAGAGCTAATGTTAATAAGAAGTCTATTGACTAGGCAGTGATAATAGATGGCAAAATAGAATAAAATTTAGAATTGGAATATATTGATATGGTAAAACCCCATTATCCCATAAGTATGTTTAAATAGAAAAAAATTAAGTTAATGAAAATGTGTATGAAAAAATGAAACAAGTAACATTGTTCTTAGTGTTAAATTTATTTATAAACATGTTTTTAATTTTTAAAATAACTATGCGAAGATATTGATTTATATTATATATATATGAGTATTCTATGATATTAAGCATTTGTCTATATAAAAAATATAATTTATTTATTTTTCCCCCTCAAAGAGAGGGGGGAAAATAAAGGGAACTGTGATCAAACCAAACTAACCTGGTAAATGTAAGATGTACGCTAGAAACAAAAAGGTTTATAAACTCCATTTTCTACAGACTGATCATGTAGAAAGCGTACCCCAAATGTGATGAAAGATAGTAGCTTGATCTATTGTTTAGAGGAAACAGACTGTGTATGCCCAATCTGTGGATTCCTAGGATATATAAACTCTGGACCATCCTCTAATATACAGTATGTCATACTACTTGATACTACTTTCTAAATATTTGAAGAACGTGGGAAAGAAAGAAAAATAAACTCAGTAGACATGGGTACACAAGAAAAAGCTTCAGGTTGCAAGTAACACACAAGCTTGGAGTGTTATTTTGCCACAGAAAATTAACGTGATGTTTAATAGTGGCCAAGAACAATATTTAAATAAAGACTATTAAAAACCTTAGAAGATAAAATCAGGCCGCCTCATATTTAAGATGTAAGTCAGTTGTTGACAAGCTACACCCCATAATCTCAGCAGAGATAGTATGCTATTTTATTTCTAGTTCTGAGATGATGATTCTGTCCATAAAAACTATGGAGGAAAAGTATGAAGACATTAAATAAACTACATAATGCAATTCCTTTAAATAGTATAGGAGTAGAAAAAAAAAAAACTTTTATACTCATTTAATGGTTTCTATATTTAAAGGAGAAAAGGAAAGATATAAGCATCTGAATGCAGAGTTCCTAAGAATAACAAGAAGAGATAAGAAAGCCTTCTTCAGTGATCAATGCAAAGAAATAGAGGAAAAAATCATAATGGGAAAGACTAGAGATCTCTTCAAGAAAATTAGAGACACTGATGGAACATTTCATGCAAAGATGGGCTCAATAAAGGACAGAAATGGTATGGACCTAATAGAAGCAGAAGATATTAAGAAGAGGTGGCAAGAATACACAGAAGAACTATACAAAAAAGATCTTCACTACCCAGATAATCACGATGGTGTGATCACTAATCTAGAGCCAAACATCCTGGAATGTGAAGTCAAGTGGGCCTTAGAAAGCATCACTATGAACAAAGATAGTGGAGGCTATGGAATTCCACTTGAGCTGTTTCAAATGCTGAAAAGTGATGCTGTGAAAGTGCTGCACTCTATATGCCAGCAAATTTGGAAAACTCAGCAGTGGCCACAGGACTGCAAAAGGTCAGTTTTCATTACAATCCAAAGAAAGGCAATGCCAAAGAATGCTCAAACTATGACACAATTGCACTCATCTCACATGTTAGTAAAGTAATGCTCAAAATTCTCCAAGCCAGGCTTCAGCAATATGTGAACCATGAACTTCCTGATGTTCAAGCTGGTTTAGAAAAAGCACAGGAACCAGAGGTAAAATTGCCAACATTCGCTGCATCATGGAAAAAGCAAGAGAGTCCCAGAAAACCATCTATTTCTGCTTTATTAACTATGCCAAAGCCTTTGACTGTGTGGATCACAATAAACTGTGGAAAATTCTGAAAGAGATGGGAATACCAGACCACACGACCTGCCTCTTGAGAAATCTGTATGCAGGTCAGGAAGCAACAGTTAGAACTGGACATGGAACAACAGAATGGTTCCAAATAGGAAAAGGAGGTGCGTCAAGGCTGTATATTGTCACCCTGCTTATTTACCTTATATGCAGAGTACATCATGAGAAAAGCTGGGCTGGAAGAAACACAAGCTGGAATCAAGATTACCGGGAGAAATATCAATAACAGATATGCAGATAACACCACCCTTATGGCAGAAAGTGAAGAGGAGCTAAAAAGCCTCTTGATGAAAGGGGAAGAGGAGAGTGAAAAAGTTGGCTTAAGGCTCAACATTCAGAAAACAAAGATCATGGCATCTGGTCCAATCACTTCATGGCAAATAGATGGGGAAACAGTGAAAACAGTGTCAGACTTTATATTTTGGGGCTCTAAAATCACTGCAGATGATGATTGCAGCCATGAAATTAAAAGACGCTTACTCCTTGGAAGGAAAGTTTTGACCAACATAGATAGTATATTCAAAAGCAGAGATATTACTTTGCTGACTAAGGTCCGTCTAATCAACGCTATGGTTTTTCCTGTGGTCATGTATGGATGTGAGAGTTGGACTGTGAAGAAAGCTGAGAGCCGAAGAATTGATGCTTTTGAACTGTGGTGTTGGAGAAGACTCTTGAGAGTCCCTTGCGCTGCAAGGAGATCCAACCGGTCCATTCTAAAGGAGATCAGCCCTGGGATTTCTTTGGAAGGAATGATGCTAAAGCTGAAACTCCAGTACTCTGGCCACCTCATGCAAAGAGTTGACTCATTAGAAAAGCCTCTGATGCTGGGAGGGATTGCAGGCAGGAGGTGAAGGGGACGACAGAGGATGAGATGTCTGAGTGGCATCACCGACTCAATGGACGAGAGTTTGAGTGAATTCCGGGAGTTGGTAATGGACAAGGAGGCCTGCCATGCTGCAACTCATGGAGTCACAAAGATTCAGACAAGACTGAGCGACTGAACTGAACTGAACTTAAGCACTTAAAAATAGTTTGCAAAATTATTAATTGAAATAGTATAATTAGAATAAGGAAGTGTCAAGTTACTTATCAAGACAACTATTATTGTAAACATAAAAAAAGTTTTATCATATGTGTTTTTAAAGATTTTTTAAATAAATTTAATTACAATTAATAAGTTAAGCATTTAATGCCACTAAAGAAGTCAGTTACTGGGTTCCCTGGTGGCTCAGAGGTTAAAGCATCTGCCTGCAATGCGTGAGAGCTGGGTTCGATCCCTGGTTTGGGAAGATCCCCTGGAGAAGGAAATGGCAACCCACTCCAGTATTCTTACCTAGAAAATCCCATGGACAGAGGAGCCTGGAGGGCTATACTCCACTGCGTAGCAAAGATTCAGACACGACTGAGAGACTTTACTAAAGAAGTTAGTAACTATCTTTCTGCAACAAAATCCTCTTGGATAGGGATATTATTTGATAGTACTTACCACAATTTTCAGTTGTTTTTATCTGTTTATATTATTGCTCTTTCCTTTCTTTCTAGTGTTACCTTTTTTCCTGTTGGGTATTTCTGACCTACAGTAGACACATCAATAAATATATTTCAAGTTAAAGAAAGAAAGGAATTAAAGGAGAGAAATTAATAAATTTTTGAAATTAACCCTACACTTTCTTAGCACTGGATAAAATGCCTTTAAAAATATCAGTAAAAAACAAACAACAACAACAAAAAAATCAGTAAAACAAATTTAAAAAGAAGCAAAGACATAGATAAGCCAGAATTTACAATGTAGAAATAGATATATGCATGTATGGGCACATGTTTCGTGAAGAATTTTCCATTTCACGTAATTAAACAGTTCTGAAATAGTTGTTTGTCTATACCGAAAGATAAAGATTTTTTCTGACCCCAAACCACCATAAATGTGTTTCAAATGGATTAAAAAGCTACACTCAAAAAAAAAAGAAAAAAAGAAAAGAAAGAAAGAAAAACCTTCAAAAAACTGTCAGGGGAGTTTGTAATTTCCTCCCTTCTATCTCATTGCAACAAAAATGTGAAGCGACGGACGGACCAACGTTTCACTTCTCAGACAGATCAGTGTTACAACTCCCTGTTATAGCTCAGTTTTATTTAGTATGTAAAGGAAAATACATCCTGGAGGCATGAGGGCATGCCAACCCAAAAGACACAAAGAGAAAGATCTCTGGCCCAGTTTTGGCTCCTCTTTTTATGTGTTTTTTTCTCCTCCCCCTGGGCCTGCCCTTTGTAAATTAGGCTAGCCAGGAGTGCTATTTGTTTTACCTGAGGTCCTCACTCTGTTCCTTGGACCTTCCTTTGTACAATTTCATGGGTTTTTTCCTTCCTTGTCTTTTAGCCGCCACCATTCTGGACTCCTTTTTCCTATTCTACCTAACAAAACCATTAAGCATGTGAAAGTGGAGTGTATTTACAGTGACTTATTTTTTTTAATAGTTTTTAATCAGTGCAAAGATCCAAATGTTAAGACAAAAATTGACTGATTTACTCTATGAATTTGTCTGTGTATGTCTATGTATATTTGAAGACCCCATAGAGGATGTACAAATGCAAGATTGAGAGAAAATCTCTCTTATAATAAGAGATTTGTGTTCCTAAACGGAGTTTCTACAAACTTATAAAAATGTATGAGAATGGGTTATAAGCAAATAATGACAGAAAATAAAGACAAACTGACTAGAAATATTGTGAATGACACTAATGATTAAACATATTAAATTTAATATATTGTTATAATTTTGTATGTATGAGTTTACAAAAGGTGAATTATTAAGAACATTTAGTAATAGATGAGGATATAAATTAATTACATATTATTATTATATACTGCTAGTGGATGTAAAAATTTAAATTCATGTAGTTTTTTTTTAGAAATATACTATTTATAAAAATTAAACATACATCATTTTTCTTCTTGAGCACCACTAAACAGAATGACTTATACCATAGACCAGACTTAAACCTAGTTGCAAGTTTAATAGCAAAGCGATTTTGGAATAGTTATAGTTAATTTTTTATAGTTTATAAAAATCTATAGTTTCTTAATAGTTTTTATAGTTAATGGGATCTAATTAAAATTAAAAGCTTCTGCACAACAAAGGAAAATATAAGTAAGGTGAAAAGACAGCCTTCTGAATGGGAGAAAATAATAGCAAATGAAGCAACTGACAAACAACTAATCTCAAAAATATACAAGCAACTTCTGCAGCTCAACTCCAGAAAATAAACGACCCAATCAAAAAATGGGCCAAAGAACTAAATAGACATTTCTCCAAAGAAGACATATGGATGGCTAACAAACACATGAAAAGATGCTCAACATCACTCATTATTAGAGAAATGCAAATCAAAACCACAATGAGGTACCACTTCACACCAGTCAGAATGGCTGCGATCCAAAAATCTGCAAGCAATAAATGCTGGAGAGGGTGTGGAGAAAAGGGAACCCTCCTACACTGTTGGTGGGAATGCAAACTAGTACAGCCACTATGGAGAACAGTGTGGAGATTCCTTAAAAAATTGCAAATAGAACTCCCTTATGACCCAGCAATCCCACTTCTGGGCATACACACCGAGGAAACCAGAATTGAAAGAGACACATGTACCCCAATGTTCATGGCAGCACTGTTTATAATAGCCAGGACATGGAAACAACCTAGATGTCCATCAGCAGATGAATGGATAAGAAAGCTGTGGTACATATACACAATGGAGTATTACTCAGCCGTTAAAAAGAATTCATTTGAATCAGTTCTGATGAGATGGATGAAACTGGAGCCGATTATACAGAGTGAAGTCAGCCAGAAAGAAAAACACCAATACAGTATACTAACACATATATATGGAATTTAGGAAGATGGCAATGACGACCCTGTATGCAAGACAGGGAAAGAGACACAGATGTGTATAACGGACTTTTGGACTCAGAGGGAGAGGGAGAGGGTGGGATGATTTGGGAGAATGACATTCTAACATGTATACTATCATGTGAATTGAATTGCCAGTCTATGTCTGACGCAGGATGCAGCATGCTTGGGGCTGGTGCATGGGGATGACCCAGAAAGATGTTATGGGGAGGGAGGTGGGAGGGGGGTTCATGTTTGGGAATGCATGTAAGAATTAAAGATTTTAAAATTTAAAAAATAAAAAACTAAAAAAAAATAAATAAATAAAATAAAATAAAATAAAATGTAAGATCCACATATGTAAAAAAAAAAATTTTATAGTTTATAGTAATAGTTAATTTTCCCCTTTATACTAAATATGACGATTGTCTCTATGACACTTAATTCATTTTATTTAAAGTTTCCAAGTACTATGTAGTTTCACAGACTCATGTCTTTGTCTTTGAAAAGTTAAGATTTTGAAAAATATAATTATGCTAATATACATTTGAAGCAAGGTTGAACAAGCAATAAATGCTGAGAATGTGTAATATACTGTATTTTTTTAATTCAGAAAGAAAAATAAATGCAATTTAGTGAACCACTGACTTAGAAAGACTGAGTTATTAGTGATGCAAAGGATTAGAAGCAGGCTAAGTGTTTAGGCAACAGATTTAGAAACAGACATTCAAGGAGGCAATAGAAATGAAATCCCATGAATAAAGAACCTATAAACAAACAAATATTGCTTTTAGAACAAGGAAAGGTTCTTACTTGGTATAAACAGTGCTATGCAAGTTATAAACTAGCAGTAAATTTTCTTGATTAATTCAAATAGCAGAATAAAGCATGCTCTCTAATGGAGTAATGAAGCCCTTCAGTGCTCAGGCATTCAAGGTAAGTGTATTCTTCACTGGACAGCCTCACCTCAGAGTGTGAGATGGTAATGATCTCCATGCCATATGAAAAGAAAAATCCTGTTTCAGAGTTAATGATCTTTCAGCCTATGCACATTAGAGTCTCTCCTGAATTGCTAATTTTTTGTTCTGGATCGTTAGATAGTATTTATATCAGTTACCTTGACAATTTATTTCTTCTATTTTTTTTTTTTAATTTTCATCAGAGGCCCTGAAACAACTCTAGCTGAAATTTTGATTGACCAAACTCTTCCTCTATCAAATCATGTACAGTAAATCATCTGATCCCTTTTTCACTGCTTATTTAGATGTTTTTGTTGAGCACGTGTTTCAGGGTAGTCTATTCTTTCGCATTAATTAAAAGCTGAAATTAAATGGGCGGCCTGCTACTCCTACTCTCTGTGTGAGAATAGCTATGATAAACCTGAGGCGTATACCTTAACACAGATAGAAGTGAAAGCAACACTATTCTTAAAAGCCATATTTAGAGGATATTTTTTCTACAAATTTGCAGGTAACCAACTTCAACTTAATTACTTAAAATTAAGATAATCTGTTGCTATTGTGAATATCTCTTTATAAGCATGAATTGTATCTCAAACATAAATCATGTACAATGCTCAATGATAAAACAATCATTGAGACTGAAAATAAGTTTTCAAATTTATTTTATAAATTTCCCCAAATAAGAGCCCTTCTACATTCCAAATAGTAACTTATGAGTTTAAATGTACAGAAACATAAAACATCCAGGCTTAGGAATACAGATTTTTAAATATACATTTTAACATATGCATTTTAAAGAAAAAATTGGGAAGACTTCATATAATATCATACGTTGTCATCTCTCATGTTCATCATCTACTAATTTCTTGATTTTTCACCTGTTTGTTATGATTAATAGGCTAAACATTTTATGGTCATCTATATTTTATTGGCAATAAACTGTTTAATTATTAATTTATTAAAGCTTGGTAAACAGTTACTATATGCCAGTCTTTATGTAAGGCATCAAAATTATTAAATATGAAGCAGAAAACTTGCATTATTATTTCCTTTCAATTTTGTGCCATTTTTATAATTCAAGACATCTTTCTATATGCTCTGTGGATAGAGATTCCAAGAAGATGATGGATGTGAGAGGGAAGAAGGCTTGGCAGGTGTTCAATGAAGTCAATATTTTCTGAGAGAAAAGTATGGGTAAAAACACCTTGCTTGTAAGTGCAGACTGGTTCAGAGCCATATAAGGATCAAGGACTAGCTCATTTAGAAATGAGGCATGAGCCAGAGTTTAGTATGATTCATGTCCCTTGATGACTTGTAAATTCAAAACAATCATTCTGGTTGAATATATTACAGTAGAGTGGTATCAACAGCCTGAGGAATCTGGCCAAACAACACTGAACATAAGCTACAGAGTGCTTTTGGCATTTGTTGTTATTTAGACAATATTGTCCATATAGGGAAAATTTATAGGGAGCATTCATAGAATCTAAGCAACGTGTCCCTGAGGTAGTAATAATGAGGTTTCAGGGTACAGAAGGCTAAATGTGAATTCTTTAAAGAGGAAAACATGTCCAGAATAGCATGATAGATGCCAGTGGTTTATTGGGTAACAGGATAAAATAGAGTCTTGTAAAATATGCCCCAAACAAGTTAGGTTTCTTGAATTCATTCTGTGATTTATAAACTACTGCTTTTGGTAAATTTCAAAACCTGAGTTAGAAAAGGGCAGTGATTTTTAATTTATATGCCACATATGCTAATATTTTAGAATTCCATGTTTTATAATTTCAGATACCCTTTGTGCTTTAAAAAATCTTAAACAATATACTGCTTACTGCTTCCCTTCTGTAACTCCTAATCAAGTCAATTTTACCAGCCCAATTTGTTATATTCAAAACAAATGTAGCACTTTAGATCAACAATTCTTCTAAAGGGGATATGAATCTTGTTACTCTTTGTTTTTTCTTTGTTTTTTTTTTTTTTTTTCATTTCTTCTCTTGCTCCAGGACAGAAGGAACTTACAAATTTGATCTTTTATTGGCTCACAACTCTGTTTAGTTGAAAGGATGCAATTTTTAATATAGCTATTGAGATATGAAGGAAAAGAAATAAGTAGCACCACTTCTCTTTCTTTGTTCTGAAACAATTGGAAAAGAAGACCAAAGAGTAAGTGGAATGGAGGATTAAATAAGGTTTTCAATCCTGATGGAGCTCACAGTGAGGGAAGTTGTATGTGTAATTAATTTTATTGATTCTTAATACCCACATCACTTCACATTTTAACTTATCCAAAACTGAGGTACATGCATATACATTTTTGTCGTACAATCACTGTAGTTAGTTGACATTTACTGTATATTTGTTAGCTTATGCTTACTTTTTGTTACAGATTCATTTATTAGATTTAGTTACTCATGAAGTCCTAGGGGGAAATACATTTAAAAAAAAAAAAAAAACAGAAAAAGAAGTTACTTGTGTTCTTATTCCCACAATACTCGTCTTCATTCTCAGTATGTACTGTCTTTCATTCCGTAGCTAAAATGCATGATGCATTCAATACATTATTAGAGTAACAGTCAACAACACACTCTAACACTGGCTTCATCTCAAAACACTCCACACTTGGAATTATAACTTTTGGCTTAAGACAATGACTGCTGTGACACATCGTTTAATTTTGGTCAGCTGGTTAACATTTCAGGTTCCATTGAAGCTACTGACCAGTTGCTTTTTCTTGAAATAGTCTCTGATTTTAACTGGGTGGCAAAGAATTTAATAAAGATTTCTAATCCCAGTATGATGGAGTAAATTTGATAGATCAAAAGTCCTATCCAGAACATACAGAAAAGCCAAGTAAAAGAAGAAAGAAGAGAAGGAGGAGAAGAAAAAAGATGGGAAGTTTATTGAATAATAACTCTATTGGAAAGCTGATATGGCCATATGGATTTGATGAAACAAGATCTGAAAAGAAAGAAACCAAAGAAAAATGAATCAATATTCACTTGTTCCACTGTCTACTTAGGGATTAACTATTCGGAGATTAACTATCCTTTATATGGAGTGAGAAGCTGAAAATCTGGGTAGCTATGCCCAGAGGCAGAGACCTTGGAAAGAATTTCATCGGTCTTCACTGGGATGGGAAGACAAAATTTTAGTATTTGAGGCCACTAAGATAAACAAGGGCTTCCCTGGTGGCTCAGATAGTAAAGCGTCTGCCTGCAATACAGGAGACCTGGGTTCGATCCCTAGGTCGGGAATATCCCCTAGAGGAGGAAACGGCAACCCACTCTAGTACTCTTGCCTGGAGAATCCCTAGGAAGGAAGAGCCTGATAACAAAGTATTATGAGGTAAACAATCCCAGGGTAAAGAGAGGTACGGAAACGTGAGCAGGATACTCAATTTTCCCTTTGACGGTTTGGAAAATTATTATGTTGTTGAAGGTTAAGATGTCAAATGTTGATACAAAAAAAAATCTGAAAGGGAGATTGTTTTGTTTTGTTTTGTTTCCCATTTTCACAATACTAAGGGAATAAAAGTTTGAGTTCATTAGTTGCCAAGGAGAAGAAACCAAATTATAAAAACAATATATCTGCTATTCTTATATAAGTGCGTGCATGCATGCTAAGTTGCTTCAGTCAGGTCTGACTCTGTGCAAACCTATGGACTATAGACCGCCAGGCTTCTCTTTCCATGGGATTTTCAAGTATGATTATATTAATACCAGAGAATCATTCAAAGATAATCACCCTGCCCCTAGTCAATATGTTGTGATCTTTTAATCTCATTGCCTATAAGATTATAGGGTTAACTTACTATGAATTATAAAAACATCATTGAAAACATTATTTTTCATACATAATTCTAATGATTAATTTTATGTGTCAATTTGGTTAGCGTATATTGCCCAATTGTTTGGTCAAACACAAGTATAGATATTGCTGTGAAGTTATCTTTTAGATAAGATTAACATTTACAGCTAGCTGACTTTAAAAGAAGCATATCTCCCTCAAGAATTTGGGTGGAATTCATAAAATCACTTGAATGTGTTAAGAGCAAATACTGCGGTTTTCTGGAAAAGAAAATTCTAAGTAAAGACTGAAACATCAACTCTTACCTGAATTTCCAGCCTGCAGGCCTACTCTCTAAAGATTTTGGACATGCCAGTTCTTACAACCTACACTTACATGTGCCATTTTTTTTTTTTAAAGATAGATGATAGACTTGTAGATAGACCAATCCCATTATTATTTTCTCTGGAGTACCCTGAATCATACCATAAAACTTAGGATTAAAACAAAAAGTAGAGGCATATGATAAAGAAAACCAAGATAATAAATAAATAGATAAAATTGAATGCTAAAGACAAAATTCAAGATAAATAACATAAAAGAGTTATCACAAATAGATTTAAAAATAAATGGAAATGATATGTTCCTCAATGTAGATGATAAATATGAAATTATACCATAGAACAATAAAAATAAAAACCACTAAATGTAAATCCTGGAACTGAAACAGCAATGGTTATTAAGAAAATAATTGATAGATTGTTTTGGCTTAGTATTGGCCACAGCATAAAAGAGAATTTGTGAACTAGATGCCAGATAAGCATGAATTTCTAGACTAAGGCAAAGAGAGAAAAATAATCAAAAATACAGAGGGAAAATAGAATTAAAATATATGTGAAAGAATAAATCAATTATATATATATATAATTGAAATCACAGAAATGGATAGGAGTACATTGGATTGTGATGGTTACTGTTAAGTATCAACAAGTAACAATTTAAGATAAATGTGCTGATAAATATCTAAAAGTGATAATATTATTATTCGAAAGATATGGGCAGAGAGAGCAACTGATTCTGCTATAGTTATTTTGGTTATTTGCTTCATTTTTTTAACCTTTTTGCCAAAGTGTCCTTTTTCATTCTATTCTATATTATATTTTAACCAAAATAGTTTATTAAAATATAAAATTTATATTCTCTATATTTATTGATAATGCAGGTGAGATAAGAAAGATAAAAGCAAAACACAGAAAGATTTTAAACATAATTATGTTTAAAGCCCAAAATCAATAAACTGAAAATTTACTATAAATGTAAATTTCTAAATTAATGTATATATTACTCATGGTTTTCCAATGAAACAGGACCGATAGGATTTATATAGATATATAGGAGGAGATTTATTATAGGCATTGGTTCATGCCATTATGGAGGGTGAGAAGTCCCACCATCTGCCATCTGCCAGCTGGAGACACAGGGAAGTTGGTGGTATAATTTGATTTTAAGTACAAAGGTCCAAAGACATGGGGAGCCACTGGTGCAACTCCCAGTCCAACCTGGAGGCCTAAGAACCGAAAGGCTGATAGTTTCAGTCCCAGGGTCCAAAGGCCTACGAGCCAGGACTCCAAGGTCTAAAGTTAGGAAAAGATAGACATCCCAACTCAAGAAGAAAGATAATTTCCTTCTTTTCATCTTTTTGTACCATTTGGACTCTCAAGAGACTGGATGATGTTTTCATGGATTGGTGAGGGCAGATTACTACTCTACTGAATCACATTCTAATATCTTCCAGAATCACCCTCACAGACACACCCAGAAATAATACGTTGCCAGCTATCTGGGCATCCCTTAATACAGTCAAGTTGACACTTAACATTAACTATCACAATACAGAAAAAAGTAATATGTGCAGTTCTGAAACAGTGCCAAATTTCAGAAATTCTAAAGAAGATATTCATAACTGAATGTCCTGGGAAAATATGTCATATGAGGAATACAGCAAAATTTAAATATTTTTATTAGACTGTAGTATTAAATTAAATACATACTAATTTAAATATTAAAATGATATTAAATGATTGTTAATTAAATAAAGAAAAATAATATTTAAATTAGCACATTCTCTATATGCTTAAGTCCTTCTTCTTAAGGACTGTCCTGCCCTTAAGAAAAAGAAACACTTAATAGTAATTGTCTTAGGCCTCAGCCTCCTCAGACAGGCTGTTCTGAGCCCTCTTCTCTACTAAGGCCTCAGCTTGGACCTGTTAAAAACTTCAGACTCTCAACACAAATAATTTTTCAATCTCCCATGAATCTTCTCCCTTAAAATGCCCGCTTATAAAAGTTCAATGCTACAAAGAAAATGTATTGGAAGAAGTGTGTTCTTATTCTATAATAATACAGATCACATTAATTAAGCAGTGTACATAATGCTGTGCTTACAATTTTCATCTTATTTGGGAAGAGATAAGTTTTGAACATTTTTTAGTAGGATATTTCATTTCAAAAAAGTTATTATGGCTGTCATTACTTGGAGGAACACAGGATTGATTAGAGAAGTAAAAATTTTTAGAGTTTATGGCCACTTATAAATATACTAATAAAGTGGAGGATAGAAGTACTGAGAGACTGACCTTGGAAAAATACAGTAGAAATTAAATGCAAATTATTTTATTACTTTCTGAAGTTCATTGTATTTATAACAAGATCTATTGTTCCATAGCTAAAGGATTCTGTTCTGCCATTATTAGTTGAGTTCATCTTGGAAGGCCTTGTACAAGATATTTCTGGAGATAAAATATGTTAGATATTATTCCTATTATGGAACAACCAGACAAGTAAGCAGGTATTTCTGTTATTAACTTGAAAAGTCAAATACTGCAAGAAAGATTCTAAATAATTTTGTGAGTTCAGAGGAAGAAGTAATTTCTGTTTATTGGTGAAAGTGATGATGATGGTGATAGGGCAAACAATAAGGCGTTTTTAATCTGAAAAGCTCCATTTACAGAGGCTTTTATTTGTTTTATTTTCTGGGAACTGAAATGAATTTTTCATTTGGAAAAAAAAAAGGTAATATGAAATAATTTAGGTTGGAAGGAAAGAAATGGGATTGGAGCAAATTGTGTGGAAACATGATGTGCAGGAAATCAACATGATATATTTGCCAAAAATATATGGATTAAGGCAAACAAAGAGGTTGCATCAGGTCTTTGGTGACCTTGACTGTCTAGTTAAAGTTGTGGAAAATTTGTGTCTTTAACTTTACTGTGCCTTTGAATATATTTTTTTCTAGGAAAACTTTGATAGCACTTTCTTGAGGAAAGATTAAAGAAAGAAAAATCTTCTCTGTTAGTATTGATTCTGAGATAAGAAAAGTCCTCTAAAAAATTTTGTATTGGGAATAGAAAGGAAAAAATATAATAAAAACATATTATAGAGCTAGAATCAACATTGCTAAAAAATGATTGATTGGATCAGAATGAGATATACAATGATAAATTGGACTTAGAGCCTAGATGTCTTGAAAGATTATGAAACCATTAAAAGCAATAAGGAATATAAGATGAGGGACAATTTAGAATTAAATAATAAATTCAGTCTGAGCCTGGTGCTCTACATTGAACTTCTGGCACTGTGTGATGACCTAGAGGGGTAGAATGGGGGAGGAGAGGAAGTCTAGAGGTAAGGGATATACATATAATTATGGATAATTCATGTTGTTGTATGGCAAAAACCTACACAACATTGTAAAGCAACTTTTCTCCAATTAAAAATGAATTTTAAAAAAGATAACTAATAAATAAAATAACTAATAAAAATAAAGAACTAAAAAAGTAAAATAATAGTAAATTCAATCTAGCTTATGCAGAATATGACTGCAGCTCCTAAAACGCAAAACACATGAATGAAGATAGCCATTGAATGATGAATGAGTGTGGTGTTACTGAAAATGTAGAATTTAATATTGCTTTGGGGAGCCACATTTGGCATTACTGACAAAATGGAGGCATGGACCCAACCTCCTCTCCTCATCTCGCAGGTATGGTCCCGGGATATAGGAGTTAGGCCTTGTGATTCTGACTTGTCCTTTCCTTTCTTCGGTTGAATTGGCTGGAAAGAATGTTAAGATGCTTGAGAGAAGCATGAGAAAGCACGAAGCCTTCTGCAGTTGTGCCCAGAAAATATTATATAAAATAACCATTGACATCTGTTCAAGGATCTTTACAAAGAAGGTTACAGGATGAGCAGGTAGGATGCAGCTTGAGGCCATGGGAAGGATTGTTTTCTGAGATCCGTTTGTGAGGGAAATTTGTTGAGTTTAGGGTTTAGGAATAATTAAGAATAGCTAGAAGCCTATTTAGGAGATAGTGATCTTAAGATGCTAGGGGAAAACAAGATTTAGAAAGATAAATAAATGAGGAATGTGGCATGAGTTACAATGTAATCACAAGTTAAGTATAGGACACATAAGAGAAAGTAGATAATAGATAGTAAAGCCGATTGTGAGAGAATCCCTGAAGCAGGAACTCTGTTTGTAGGGCAACAATGATTTCTGGAGACAATAAATCTGGGTGGCGGAAACTAAAAATGTCAAACCTCTGACTTAATGCTTTTGTCAAAGTATAAAAGAAAACCTGAAGCTTGAAATAAACATGTAGTTCCATACTATGAGTCAGAGGCTACATCATCGTCTGCTGACATGCTTACCCCTTCAGGCTGACTCCCTGGCTGCTGGAGCTGGACTCCGGCAGTTGGTCCCACTACCGCATTGTTCAACTCTTCCTGGATATTCTATAATTCAAAGGCTAGGATAATCTTTATTCTCTTTGATTTTCAGTTTTGCAGGATTACCTTGATATACTCTCTGAAAGGGCTTCCCTGATAGCTCAGTTGGTAAAGAATCTGCCTTCAATGCAGGAGACCCTGGTTTGATTCCTGGTTTGGGAAGATCTACTGGAGAAGGGATAGTCTATTCACTCCAGTATTCTTGGGCTTCCCTTGTGGCTCAGCTAGTAAAGAATCTGCCCGCAATGTGAGAGCCCAGGGTTTATCCCTGGATTGGGAAGATCCCCTGGAGAAGGGAAAGGCTACACATTCTGGCTGGAGAATTCCATGGACTGTATAGTCCATGGGGTCACAAAGAGTCAGACAGAGCTGAGCGACTTTTGGGGAAAAAAAAAAAAAAAGGCAAAAAACTCTCAGAATTAAAATACTGACTGCCATATCAGTAAGCGAAGGATGCTGCAGCCGTCAAACCATTGTTAATACATTATTGTCTCCAGAATAGTGAGCCCTGAGGGGACTCAGGATGGAGACAACTAGGCTGTCCATTGCCAGGCTCACCTAGCAATCAGCTTTGCAGTCATCCCAAGTGAAGCATACTGAGAAAACTCAGAATGAGAAAGCACAGGATACCTGCCCCAGATGTGCAGGTGCATACCAGAGGAATGATCTCAGTGATCCCAGATTCTTGCATCTTCCCATACACAGAAAAGCGCTAGGGAATTCCCTGCTTATCCAGCAGTTAAACCGCTGTGCTTCCACTGCAAGGAGTGCTGGTCAGGAAGCAATGGTTCTGCAATCCTACAGCAATGACCAAAAAATAAAAATAAAAAAAAAATTACATTTCCCAACTTGAGATATCTGGTTTTCTTTTAGTAACAATAATCTTTAGATGTTCCAACCACCTGGTTTTTTGTTGCGAAAACTCCCACGTACCTTAGTTCCCTCACACCCTTGCCTCTTTAGAATCCTTTTCTCAGTGTTGTCTTGTTGCAGAAACCAGTACTCGAGAAATCAAGCACCACACTCGGATAGTTGGAGAACTCAGATTTATTATGCCGGTGGACCCAGAGGAATTAACATTCCAAGCTCTGAGCCCCAAACAAAGGGATTGCAGAGTTTTTATTGACAAACCATAGTGGATAACACTATCTGTTAATAGGCTGGTTTAAACTAAGGGATTTTGTGTGCATGCGGAACAGCAGTCAAGATGGGGAGGGGGATGCCTGACCCTTATACATACAGGCATGATTAAACAAGTTTGCAGGGGCCAAGCAATTGCAAAGAGCAGGACAAGGGTGAGTGAGATAAACTCCTGTTCCTAGTATTGCAAGTCCCCACTTTCTGAGCTCCGTGGATATGACTCAATAGACATGAGTTTGAGTAAATTCCAGGAGTTGGTGATGGACAAGGGAAGCCTGGTGTGCTGCAGTCCATGGGGTCACAAAGAGTTGGACATGATTGAGTGACTGAGCTTAACTGAACTGAACTGATGCCTCTGCAGTGTGAACTTCACAAGAGGTCCTCAGTTTTGTTTCCTCTCTCCTTTTAAACAGGGCAAGATGGCTATAGTGTGTGAGTATTTCCCTTCCCCATTTCCCCCCAGGTCAGTTAGGCTTTGATAATGTTAGGGGAGTGTAATTTCTTTGGTTCCATTTAGTCACAACAAAGATTTGAAGCGAAGGACCTTAAAGCCCTCAGCACATCACAGCTCTTGGACAGTCCGTGTTATAGTTCTCGGGCAGATCAGTTTTATTTAGAAAATAAAGGAAAATAAATCCTCGAGGTGTGAGGGCATGCCAACCCAAAAGATGAGAAGAGGAGAGAGAGAGAGAGAATGAGTGTGCACAGGGTAGGGAGTGTGGGGGGAGAGAGTGAGACACCCCTGGCCCTTTGGCTCCTCTTTTTATGTGTTTTTTTCTTTCCTTCCCCTGGGCCTGCCCTATGTAAACTGGGCTAGCCAGGAGTGCTGTTTGTTCTACCTGAGGTCCTCACTCCAGTCCTTGGACCTTCTTTTGTTCTATTTTTGTGGGCTTTTTCCCTTCCTTGTCTTTTAGCCACCACCATTCTGGACTCCTGTTTCCTATCCTGACTACCTAACAATAATACTCCAGCAGGTTAGGTTCTGGTAAATAGTTTACTCAGAGGACAGGCCTTATTAAAAAGAACAAGTAACCTGGGTGTTTCAAAATGGTGTTTCCCCCTTCTCCCTGCTAGGCGCATGAAGTGATTTTTCTCAATTATTTACTTTGAGAATTTGGTTGGTCTTTGGGGCTTCCCTGGTGGCTCAGAGGGTAAAGCGCTTGCCCACAATGCAGGAGACCTGGGTTGGATCCCAGGGTCGGGAAGTTCCCCTGGAGAAGGAAATGGCAACCCACTCCAGTATCCTTGCCTGGAGAATCCCATGGGTGGAAGAGCCTGGTGGGCTACAGTCCATGGGGTTGCAAAGAGTCAGACATGACTGAGGGAGCTCACTTTGAGAATAAACCTCACAATATCATGACCCCCCTCCTCACCCCCCAACTCCATATGACTGAGTTCCACCAGTTAAACACCAAATTGTCAACAACACTGAGCTTCCAGCAAATTTCTCAATTGCATTTGAGGTTTTCCTCCCCACGCACTTCTTCCTGAGCCAGCTTCTGCTTGTGCGTCTCTGCTCTAGTAACATAACTACCTGTATTTAACATGTCTGTCTCTCCAATCATGGAGGTAGCACTGGCTCTGTGTCTTCATCTTTCTGAAGGATGTGTGGAGAAAGAATGTTGCCTGCCATTTCAGCAAACAATAAACAATGAGCCCCCATCAAGCCATCAGCTAATGCTGCTACTGCTGCTAAGTCACTTCAGACGTGTCCGACTCTGTGCGACCCCATAGATGGCAGCCCACTAGGCACTTCTGTCCCTGGGATTCTTCAGGCAAGAATACTGGAGTGGATTGTCATTTCCTCAGCCACTGCAACCACCTCCAAAGGAATGCCCTGAGGGGAATTCAGGATTGAGAAAAACAGAATACTGGCCCTAGATAATAAAGGTGAATATCAAAAGAATAATTTCAATGAGCCCAGACTGTTGCATCTTCCCAAACAAAGAAAAGCACCGAAATCATTAACTTGAGATAGCTGTTTCTGTGATTACCAGTCATTTTTGATGTTTCACTGCATTTTGTTTTATTTCTTTGTTGTAGCAAAAATTCCTATATATCCTGACTCCCCAGTTAACACTTTGGAATCCTTCCCAACAGCCATATGAGAGGTTGTTTCCCAGACCAGTAGCCCTCAATAAGTTCCCCAAATAAAACACGACTCTCAACTTTTAGGTTGTGCATTTTTTTCAGTCAATAGTTTCAAGAAATGTTGTTGATTTTTCAGTTTTGTTAGCTTTTTAATGTTGTTCAGATGATGTGTCAGCTTTCAAAATCCTTACATGCAGAACTAGAAGTGTTTTTTCAAAGGTCCTGAACTGCATATTGCAAATTAGGAGAAGAAGTGCTGATCATTACGATAATAGTGTTAATTCTAAACAAGTTGGGAAAGGCAACACAAAATATCTTGAAAATTACCATCGTCTAAAGAACACTATGGCTTTAGGGTAATGAAAGTGTATGCTTTATTAACACACAGTAACTTTTAATTTGGTATTTTTTCAAGGCATTATTGCCTTAAAATGATGACAAACAAGGAGAAAATGCAAGGCTTCCAGGTAGGTACATTGTACATGCTTTTATGAATGTATCTGCTCCTAAGTGTAGCCTTTGTTCTTTCCCTTATAAAGTGTGCAATAGGATATTTTCAAGGAAACAAAGCAAAGTACCTTCTACAGTAAAAGAAAGTTTCTTACAATGTGATAATTAGACTGTTGTTATTTGAGATGTTTAAACTATGTATTATTCAGTAGTGTTGATGTACAAATATTTATTTGCTTAAAATAATCAAAGATGAGGCTAAATTATTGAATTTCCAATATTTTCATAAGTAGATTTGATACATTTCCTAACCAAATGTGTTTTAATCCCTCATTTGATATTTATTCAATTTATGGTCAATATCTTTTTAAAGTAACACTAAGGAGGATTACACTTGAATTATTATATGAAGTAAGAATTTATTAAGCTGACTGCATTTTGCATAGTTCCATTCATTTCTCAATTGAAAATATATGGTGAATAGATAAACTAAAATTATTTAAATATTCTGCTTTCTTTGACTTTTCCTCAAGTCATATATAAGTCCATGCTTTCTGTCATATTAAACTTATTTGATTATGTTTCTCTTTAAATTATTTTTAAGTATAATGGACAGACATGATAAAACATCTTTGCTAATTATGAGGCCAGACAGAAGAACAAACAGAAATATATAAATGATTCTATTTTCTATTTATATTTGTTGCATATCCATTAAAATACAGTGTGGAGAAATAGTCAAATTTTCCTGTCATATTTTAACTAAGAATGAAGACTTGTTAGCAACTTTTCAAAATAACTGAATGTTTGATTTTTCTCCATGTCTATATATCTATCTATATCTATTTATCTATCTAATTTTGAAGTAATTATTTCCAGTATATATTAATATTTAATTATTTAACAAATGTCAAGCCCCACATTGTATCACTTCCAAATATTGGGTTTGTCCCTGTTCTCCTCCCATAAATGTACTAATAGCAATTTTGATCTCTTCATATTCCATAATGGTAATGATTTCTGAAATTATATTTTCACTACATCTGTCCTTCTAAATCAGATAAAAGCCATCTAAGAACAGAGAAATTTTATATATGTCTTTGCTTCATTGTCAATTCTGCTTGGTGTCATTGGGTCAGTTATTATTGTTTAGTTGCTAAGTCATGTCTGACTCTTTTTGTGATCCCTATGGATTTTGATCCCCCAGGTTCCTCTGTCCATGGAATTTCCCAGGCAAGAATAGTGGAATGGGTTGCCATTTCCTTTTCGGGATCTTCCCAACCCAGGGATCAAACTCGCATCTCCTGCATCTCCTGCATTGGCAGGAAGTTTCTTTACTACTGAGCCACAAGAGAAGACCATAGAGTCAATAGTTGATGCAAATAAATAAATTTTCTATAGAGTATCTGTGGCAATCCACAGTATAAAATACATCATACAAATTCAAACCCATACTATTCAATCAGTGTGGATATTAGTTTAACTGTGTTAAATTTTCACTACTATTCAACCATAAATCAAATGACAATTTAAAAAAATTTCTCTCTGTTTTCAAAAGCTTTTATTGTTTTAATGTTTTATTATCTTAGCAAAATATATCAGTTCAATATATATGGTGAAACAAAAAATTAAAGCTTATGGTTTACATTTCATGTTATAGTATATCATGGATAATTTATAACTTTATTTAAAATTATTATAAAAGAAATACAAATTATAAATAATATAGAAAGTTTAATAAAAATATATAGACCCTTTAAAATCATCCTCCAGAATCTCACAACACAAGGAAGAACCACAGCTAATGCTTCAGCTTTTTATTCTAGGAACAGTTTTTCTATCGTGAAACTATGTGTTTAGTAATTGATGTGAATGGAGTTTATGTTACTAGAGATTTTTTTCATAGATGAGATATATGTTTTCATGATATGTGTATATATGTACACATTTATATATATAAAACATGTGTATAACTGAATATAGTTATATACATATAATCATGTTTTTATAATGTACATCATACATATGCTATAAGTTGATATATGCATTCAAATTTTGTATCATGTTACAGATGTTTTCTTTAAAATCATTTTGCTAATACTTTCCCTATGATTAATTCTAAACTAATTTTAATGGCTATACATTACCATATTTTTCTTATTCATTTCAGATTATTTAAATCCATATACAATCTCTGTGTAGCATCTATTATTGTTCATTATGGATGGGTGCACAATAAATGTAATATGCTTGAATCATCTCAAAATTTTACCCCTACCTGGTCCATAAAATAATTATATCCCATGAAACTAGTCCCTGGTGCCAGTACACTGTCGGGGGAAAGGATGTGATGATGCGTTTTTTGTATATATATATAAACACATGAGACTAGGCAAGGAAAGAGAACCCAAGAAATAATTAGAGATGAAAGCAGGTAGGTCACTGGAGGCCATGTGAATGGGTTTGGATTTTACACTGGATATAAAAGGGAGACAGTCTCAGTTTTAGGAGATTTTTGACATGACCTCACATATGATAATTTTTAATTTTTCTGGATATTATGTAGAAAATGGATCATATGGTGGCCAAATGCCTAGTACAGGGATAAATTAAGGGATTCTTGCAGTACTTTGAACATCTGACAATGTATATTTAAAACATCTTCTACAGGGGATCTTCCCAACCCAAGGACTGAACCCAGTTTCCTGCATTACAGACAGATCCTTTACCAGTTGAGCTAAAAGGGAAACCCAAGAATACTGGAGTGAGTAGCCTATACCTTCTCCAGGGGATCTTCCCTACCCAGGAATCGAACTGGGGTCTACTAAATTGCAAACGGATTCTTTACCAAATGAACTATGAGGGAAGCACTAAACACCAACTTACAGTGTAGTAGAAACATTGAAAAATATTCAAATTCTTTGAATCATCAACTTTATTTTTTTATAAATATATGCTAAATAGATAATTATGGTTCTGCTACGAAGAATTTTAGTAACAGTTAAAATAATAAATTAACAATTTAAACATTGAAAACAGACATTTACTTATATTATCATATGATTTAATATTATTTCAAACTAAAAACATTGTTTTAAAATGATATATCATGACATAATAAGTTGTTTATAATACATTACTAAAAGCATATTAAGAAACCTGCAGATTTCTATTTGAATATTATATCACCATTTCAAGGGGCATGAATTTGGGCAAATGCCAGGAGATAGTGAGGGACAGAAAAGCCTGGCATGCTACAGTCCATGCAGTCAGTTAGAGTCAGACTAGACTTGGTGACTGAAAAACAAGAACAGAAATGATATTTACCACCTCTGTTCATATTTGTTTTATTTCTATTAAATCTTCTTTAAATGACAAAGAAGGACTAAACTAGGTATTTGCTAAAGAGGTAAGAAGAATTGGCGAGTTTGATTTCCACCACTAAGATGATATAAATAACTTAACAATTTGTAGTACGGGGGCTTAGGTGGGTAGAATTCTAAAAAGCCTCTTGATGAGAGTGAAATAGGAGAGTGACAAAGTTGGCTTAAAGCTCAACATTCAGAAAACGATGATCATGGCATCCGATCCCATCACTCCATGGGAAATAGATGGGGAAACAGTGGAAACAGTGTCAGACTTTATTTTTGGGGGCTCCAAAGTCACTGCAGATGGTGACTGCAGCCATGAAATTAAAAGACGCTTACTCCTTGGAAGGAAAGTTATGACCAAACTAGATAGCATATTGAAAAGCAGAGACATTACTTTGCCAACAAACGTCTGTCTAGTCTAGGCTATGGTTTTTCCTGTGGTCATGAATGGATGTGAGAGTTGGACTGTGAAGAAGGCTGAGTGCCAAAGAATTGATGCTTTTGACCTGTGGTGTTGGAGAAAACTCTTGAGAGTCCCTTGGACTGCAAGGAGATACAACCAATCCATTCTGAAGGAGATCAGCCTTGGGTGTTCTTTGGAAGGAATGATGCTAAAGCTGAATCTGTAGTACTTTGGCCACCTCATGCGAACAGTTGACTCATTGGAAAAGACTCTGATGCTGGGAGGAATTGGGGGCAGGAGGAAAAGGGGTTGACAGAGGATGAGATGGCTGGATGGCATCACCAACTCGATGGCCAAGAGTTTGAGTGAACTCCAGGAGATGGTGATGGACAGGGAGGCCTAGCATGTTGTGATTCATGAGGTCACAAAGAGACACGACTGAGCAACTGAACTGAACTGAATTGAAATAGACATCAAGACTTGTTAAAAAGTACCATTAATTAGGCTGATTGAATTGGAGTAGGAATAAAAGGAGTAAAGGAAATATAGGCTTCCACGGTGGCTGGTGGTGGCGGCGGCGGCGAGCTGGTGCACTAAGCGCAGGCGGCGGCGGCGGCGAGCCACCTCACGTCCGAGGTCAGTGACAGCGGCCTAGAGTGCCAGGCTGCGACGGTGCAGGAATGACCAAGAGGAGCTATGCTGCGTCGGAGGTCAGGGGTGGCAGCCGAGAGGCGTTACCCTGCGTCCGAGGTCAGTGGCAGCAGGGAGGAGCTAACCCGCGTCTGAGGTCAGTGGTGGCCGGGAGGAAACACCCCGCGTCCGAGGCCAGTAGCGGCTGGGAAGAGACACTGCGCCTCCGAGGTCAGGAACGGTGACTCTGAGGAGCCTCCGCGAGCCCGAGGTCAGGGGCGGCAGCTGGGAGGAGCCACCCACGCCTGAAGCCAGAGGAGGCAGCCGGAAGGGGTAACCCAAGGAGCGGTGGCTGCACAGGCACAGGAGGGCCTAGAGGAGCTATCCCACGCTGAAGGTCCAGAACGGCGGTAGTAAGGAGATACCCCTCGTCCAAGGTAAGGAGCAGTGGCTGTGCTTTGCTGGAGCAGCCGTGAAGAGATATCCCACGCCCAAGGTAAAAGAAACCCAAGTAAGATGGTAGGTGTTGCAAGAGGACAGCAGAGGGCAGGCACACTGACACCATACTCACAGAAAACTAGACAATCTAATCACACTAGGACCACAGCCTTGTCTAACTCAATGAAACCAAGCCATGCCCGCGGGGCAACCCGAGACAGATGGGTCATGGTGGAGAGGTCTGACAGAATGTGGTCCACTGGAGAAGGGAATGGCAAGCCATTTCAGTATTCTTGCCTTGAGAACCCCATGAACAGTATGAAAAGGCAAAATGATAGGATACCAAAAGAGGAGCTCCCCAGGTCACTAGGTGCCCAATATGCTACTGAAGCTCAGTAGAGAAATAACTCCAGAAAGAATGAAGGGATGGAGCCAAAGCAAAAACATTACACAGTTGTGGATGTGACTGGTGATAGAAGCAAGATATGATGCTGTAAAGAGCAATATTCCATAGGAACCTGGCATGTCAGGTCCATGAATCAGGGCAAATTGGAAGTGGTCAAATGAGATGGCAAGGGTGAACTTCGACATTCTAGGAATCAGCGAACTAAATTCAACTGGAATGAGTGAATTTAACTCAGATGACCATTATATCTACTACTGTGGGCAGGAATCCCTCAGAAGAAATGGAGTAGCCATCATGGTCAACAAAAGAGTCTGAAATGCAGTACTTTGATGCAATCTCAAAAATGACAGAATGATATCTGTTCATCTCCAAGGCAAACCATTTAATATCACAGTTATCCAAGTCTATGCCCCAACCAATAACGCTGAAAAAACTGAAGTTGAATGGTTTTATGAAGACCTACAAGTCCTTTTAGAACTAACACCCAAAAAAGGTGTCTTTTTCATTATAGGGGACTGGGATGCAAAAGTAGGAAGTCAAGAAACACCTGGAATAACAGGTAAATTTGGCCTTGGAATGAAGCAGGGCAAAGACTAATAGAGTTTTGCCAAGAAAATGCACTGGTCACAGCAAACACCCTCTTCCCACAACACAAGAGAAGACCCTACACATGGACATCACCAGATGGTCAACACCGAAATCAGATGGATTATATTCTTTGCAGCCAAAGATGGAGATGGTCTATACAGTCAACAAAAACAAGACCAGGAGGTGACTCTGGCTCAGATCATGAACTCCTTATTACCAAAGTCAGACTTAAATTGAAGAAAGTAGGGAAAACCGCTAGACCATTCAGGTATGACCTAAATAAAATTCCTTATGACTATACAGTGGAAGTGAGAAATAGATTTAAGGGCCTAGATCTGATAGATAGAGTGCCTGATGAACTATGGAATGAGGTTTGTGACACTGTACAGGAGACAGGGATCAAGACCATCCCCAAGGAAAAGAAATGCAAAAAAGCAAAGTGGCTGTCTGGGGAGGCCTTACAAACAGCTGTGAAAAGAAGAGAGGCAAAAAGCAAAGGAGAAATGGAAAGATATAAGCATCTGAATGCAGAGTTCCAAAAAATAGTAAGAAGAGATAAGAAAGCCTTCTTCAGCGATAAATGCAAAGAAACAGAGGAAAACAACAGAATGGGAAAGACTAGAGATCTCTTCAAGAAAATTAAAGATACCAAGGGAACATTTCATGCAAAGATGGGCTCAATAAAGGACAGAAATGGTCTGGACCCAACAGAAGCAAAAGATATTAAGAAGAGGTGGCAAGAATACACGGAAGAACTGTACAAAAATGATCTTCATGACCCAGATAATCATGATGATGTGATATCTAATCTAGAGCCAGACATCTTGGAAAGTGCAGTCAGGTGGGCCTTAGAAAGCATCACTATGAACAAAGCTAGTGGAGGTGATGGAATTCCACTTGAGCTGTTTCAAATCCTGGAAGATGATGCTGTGAAAGTGCTGCACTCTATATGCCAGCAAATTTGGAATACTCGGCAGTGGCCACAGGACTGGTAAAGGTCAGTTTTCATTCCAGTCCCAAAGAAAGGCAATGCCAAAGAATGCTCAAATTACCACACAATTGCACTCATCTCACATGCTAGTAAAGTAATTCTCAAAATGCTCCAAGCCAGGCTTCAGCAATACGTGAGCCATGAACTCCCTGATGTTCAAGCTGGTTTTAGAGAAGGCAGAGGAACCAGAGATCAAATTGCCAACATCCACAGGGTCATGGAAAAAGCAAGAGAGTTCCAGGAAAACATCTATTTCTGCTTTATTGACTATGCCAAAGCCTTTGACTGTGTGGATCACAATAAACTGTGGGAAATTCTGAAAGAGATGGGAATACCAGGCCACCTAACCTGCCTCTTGAGAAATCTGTATGCAGGTCAGGAAGCAACAGTTATAACTGGACATGGAAAAACAGACTGGTTCCAAATAGGAAAATGAGTACGTCAAGGCTGTAAATTGCTACCATGCTTATTTACCTTGTATGCAGAGTACATCATGAGAAACGCTGGACTGGAAGAAACACAAGCTGGAATCAACATTGCCGGGAGAAATATCAATAACCTCAGATATGCCGATGACACCACCCTTATGGCAGAAAGTGAAGAGGAACTAAAAAGCCTATTGATGAAAGGGAAAGAGGAGAGTGAAAAAGTTGCCTTAAAGCTCAACATTCAGAAAACGAAGATCATAGCATCTGGTCCCATCACTTCATGGGAAATAGATGGGGAAACAGTGGAAACAGTGTCAAACTTTTTTGGGGCTCCAAAATCATTGCAGATGGTGACTGTAGCCGTGAAATTAAAAGACACTTACTCCTTGGAAGAAAACTTATGACCAACCTAGATAGTATATTCAAAAGCAGAGACATTACTTTGCCGACTAAGGTCCGTCTATTCAAGGCTATGGTTTTTCCTGTGGTCATGTATGGATGTGAGAGTTGGACTGTGAAGAAGGCTGAGCACCGAAGAATTGATGCTTTTGAACTGTGGTGTTGGAGAAGACTCTTGAGAGTCCCTTGGACTGCAAGGAGATCCGACCAATCCATTCTGAAGGAGATCAACCCTGGGATTTCTTTGGAAGGAATGATGCTTAAGCTAAATTTACAGTACTTTGGCCACCTCATGCAAAGAGTTGACACATTGGAAGAGACTCTGATGCTGGGAGGGATTGGGGGCAGGAGGAGAAGGGGACGACCCATAATGAGATGGCTGGATGGCATCACTGACTCGATGGATGTGAGTCTGAGTGAATTCTGGGAGATGGTGATGGACAGGGAGACCTGGCGTGCTGAGACATAGGGTTGCAAGGATTCGGACACGACTGAGTGTCTGAACTGAACTAAACTGATGGTGGCTCAGGTGGTAAAGAATCTGCTTTCAATGTGGGAGACCTGGGTTCAATCC
Organism: Ovis aries; assembly: GCF_016772045.2. Classification (NCBI taxonomy): domain Eukaryota; kingdom Metazoa; phylum Chordata; class Mammalia; order Artiodactyla; family Bovidae; genus Ovis; species Ovis aries. The sequence continues at coordinate 48,400,541 of NC_056069.1, forward strand.
CTGGGTTGGGAAGATCCCCTGGAGGAGGGCATAGCAATGCACTCCAGTATTCTTGCCTGGAGAATTCCGTGGACAGAGGAACCTGGCAGGCTAGTTAATGGAGTTGCGAATTGTCTGACATGACTGAGCAATAAAACACATAAGAAAATGTAATGAATTATGCATCTAATACTTCAGCTGAATAAAAATCAATAATTATGATACAATTGAGTAACCAGATAGAAAAACACATAGGTCCATATTTCACATTATGCATAAGAAAACTTTACAGCTTTTTTTGTTACAAAATATAAGAAAACATTTTGTGATATATTAAAAAATATTTTAGAATAGTTTTAATTAGGAAGTGTTTCTTAAAACACAAAAATGCAAAGAAGGAAAACAATAACACTTTTGAATAAATTAAATGTTTGAATAGTAAAATACACTGTGAAAAGAATAAAATTAGAAGTAATAGAGAGATACAAGTAACAAAATATTCAGAATTTGAAAGGATCTGGTCATTCAAGAAAAAAAAAAAAACAACAGGTAGTTGAGGCTACTGAAATTCGAGCAAATTTGGACACAGTCTGTGGTCAGATATTTCATGGAAGAGGCTCACCTGGACAATGCGCTGATGCACAATTGCAAAGAGCATTTCCATAACTCAATGTGATATGTCACTTTAAATTCTGTTTACTGAAGCAATGTAAAATTTAATGCACTGGTAATGGTACTGAGACTTGTAAATTATTTTTGATGGCAATTTGAAGATGTCATTCAAAAACAGAATGAGCATATCCCACGCTGTCCTAAGTAACATAGCAGGGAAAAAGTATTTCCACAATCTATCCCAAATCTTCACAGCATAAATAATAGAATCTATGAAGCTGTCACTTTCAAATATATTAAAACTTCCATCAGGACTTTTAATGTGTTGACGGTCATGCCTTCAACATTATTTCTTTTTTACTAAATAAAATATAATATGCACACATATTTATAAAAACACATGTTGTTGTTGTTCATTACCGAGTTGTGTCTGACTCTTTTCAACCCCATAGACTGCAGCACACCAGGCTCCCCTGTCTTGCACTATCTCCCAGAGTTTGCTCAAGTTCATGTACATTGAATTGGTGATACTATCTAACAATCTAATGTTCTGCCACTCGCTTATTTTACTTTCAGTCTTTTCCAGTATCAGAGCCTTTTCCAGTGAGTCAGCTCTTTGCGTCAGGTGTCTAAAACATTGCAGCTTCAGTATCAATTCTTCTAATGAATATTCAGGGTTGATATCCTTTAGGATTTACTGGGTTTAATCTTTTAGCAGTCCAAGGGACTCTCTAGAGCCTTCTCCAGTGTCACAATTTGAAAGCATCAATTCTTCAATGCTCAGACTCCTTCATGGTCTCTCACATCCCTACATGAGTGCTGGAAAATGATAGTTTTGACTAGATGGACCTTTGTCAGCAAAGTGATGTCTCTGCTTTTTAATACTCTGTGTAGGCTTTTCATAGCTTTCCTTCCAAGGAGCAAGTTGCTTTTAATTTCTAGCCTGCAGTCAACATTCACAGTGATTTTGTAGCCCAAGAAAACAAAATCTGGCTCTGTTTCCACTTTTTCCTTGCCTATTTGCCATGAAGTGATGGGACCAGAAGCCATGATTTTAGTTTTCTGAATGTTGAGTTTAATTTTTCACTCTCCTCTTTCACTCTCATGAAAATGCTATTTAGCTCCACTTCAATTTCCACCATTAGAGTGGTATCATCTGCATATATGAGGTTGTTTATATTTCTCCCAGCTTTCTTGATTCCAGCTTGTGATTCATTCAGTCTGGAATTTTGCATGATGTATTCTGCATATAAGTTAAATAAACAAGATGACAGTATACAGCCTTGTCGTACTCCTTTCTCAAATTTGAGCCCGTTCATTGTTCCATGTACTGTTCTAACTGTTGTTTCTTAACCTGTGTACAGGTTTCTCAGGAAATAAGTAAGGTGGTCTGGCATTCCCATCTCTTTAAGAATTTTCCAAAGTTTTTTGTTATCTGCACAGTCAAAGTCTTTAGTGTAGTCAATAAAGCAGAAGTATATGTTTTTCTGGAATCCCCTTGCTTTCTCTATGATCCAGGGAATGTTGGCAGTTAATCTCTGGTCCCTCTGCCTTTTCTAAATCCAGCTTGTGCATCCTATTGTTCTTTCCTCACATACTGCTGAAGCCTAACTTGAAAGACTTTGTGCCTAACCTTTTTAGCATGTGAAATGAGTGCAATGGTACAGTAGTTTGAACATTCTTTAGCATTGTCCTTCTTTGGGATTGAAAGGAAAACTGACATTTTCAAATCCTGTGGCCATTGCTGAGTTTTCCAAATTTGCACATTCACACCAGGTGGTGCATACACACTAGGGGATACACACAAACACTCACACACCAAGGGATACACACACACACATACACACACCACAGGATACACACATACACACCAGGGTATGTACGCAATATCAATATGTCAATAACAGCACTATCGTCAACTTAAAAAAAGCTCGAGTGGGAAGCAAATATTTATAAAAAATATATTTTACATACTAACTTGATAAATATATTGTGGTCTATTCATATAGTGAAAAATTACAGGATTGGGAAAATAGAAAATAGATACATTAAAGAAATAGGAATGAGTCCGTTATACACATCTGTGTCTCTTTCCCTGTCTTGCATACAGGGTCGTCATTGCCATCTTCCTAAATTCCATATATATGTGTTAGTATACTGTATTGGTGTTTTTCTTTCTGGCTGACTTCACTCTGTATAATCGGCTCCAGTTTCATCCATCTCATCAGAACTGATTCAAATGAATTCTTTTTAACGGCTGAGTAATACTCCATTGTGTATATGTACCACAGCTTTCTTATCCATTCATCTGCTGATGGACATCTAGGTTGTTTCCATGTCCTGGCTATTATAAACAGTGCTGCGATGAACATTGGGGTACATGTGTCTCTTTCAATTCTGGTTTCCTCGGTGTGTATGCCCAGAAGTGGGATTGCTGGGTCATAAGGTAGTTCTATTTGCAATTTTTTAAGGAATCTCCACACCGTTCTCCATAGTGGCTGTACTAGTTTGCATTCCCACCAACAGTGTAGGAGGGTTCCCTTTTCTCCACACCCTCTCCAGCATTTATTGCTTGCAGATTTTTGGATCGCAGCCATTCTGACTGGTGTGAAGTGGTACCTCATTGTGGTTTTGATTTGCATTTCTCTAATAATGAGTGATGTTGAGCATCTTTTCATGTGTTTGTTAGCCATCCGTATGTCTTCTTTGGAGAGACACAGATGTGTATAACGGACTTTTGGACTCAGAGGGAGAGGGAGAGGGTGGGATGATTTGGGAGAATGACATTCTAACATGTATACTATCATGTGAATTGAATCGCCAGTCTATGTCTGACGCAGGATGCAGCATGCTTGGGGCTGGTGCATGGGGATGACCCAGAAAGTTGTTATGGGGAGGGAGGTGGGAGGGGGGTTCATGTTTGGGAATGCATGTAAGAATTAAAGATTTTAAAATTTAAAAAATAAAAAACTAAAATTAAAATTTAAAAAAAAAAAAACATATCTCAATAACACTATTGCATGTCAAAAGAAATCTCTGGGTATTCAAACAAAATACTACCTATAATAAAACAAAACCAGCTAACCTTGGGTTTCTCAAGGGCAATCTTTAAAAAAAAAAAAAAAAAAAAGAAATAGGAATGAAGGCATCAATGCAGATGGCTCATAAATGCAATTTATCTTAATAAGAATAGGACAGATTATATTTATAAGATTTTCCAGGTGGCACTAGTAGTAAAGAACCTGCCAAGCAGGAGATGCAAGAGACATAGTTTCCTTTCCTGGGTTGGGAAAATCCCCTGGAAAAAGAAATGGCAGCCCACTCCAGTATTCTTGCCTGGAGATTTCCATGGACAGAGGAGCCTGGCAGGCTACACCCCATGAGATCACAAAGAATCAGACACAACTGAAGTGATAGATCATGGGAAACAGAGAAAATATCAATCTATTATTTGTAAAGTCATGGTTAATTGATTACTTTTAAGTTCAGAATTATGGGATCCACAATAATTGTATATGTAATAAAAATATCTAACAACTAACCAAGTAGTAGAATCTTAACAATAGATAGAAAGATAGAGATGAATGGCAGGAATGTTTATTAAATCATTTCATAATTCCATAAGAAATGTATAATAATTATAGGAATATCCCAGTGCTTTCAGTTCAGTCACTCAGTCGTGTCTGACTCTTTGCAACCCCATGGACTGCAACATGGCAGGCCTTTCAGTCTATCACCAACTCCTGGAGTTTACTCAAAATCATGTCCATTGAACCAGGGATGCCATGAAACAATTTCATCCTCTCTCTACCCATTCTCCTCCCGCCTCCAGTCTTTCCCAGCATCAGGGTCTTTTCAAATGAATCAGCTCTTTGCATCACGTGGCCAAAGTATTGGAGTTTCAGCTTCAGCATCAGTCCTTCCAATAAATATTCAGGACTGATTTCCTTTAGGATGGACTGGTTGGATCTCCTTGCTATCCAAGGGATTCTCAAGAGTCTTCTCCAGTACCACAGTTCAAAAGCACATAAAGTGCTCAACTTTCTTTATATTCCAACTCTCACATCTATACATGGCTACTGGAAAAAACATAGCCTTGATGAGATGGACCTTTATTGGCAAAGTAATGTCTCTGCTTTTTAATATGCTGTCTAGGTTGGTCATAACTTTTCTTCCAAGGAACAAGTGTCTCGTAATTTCATGCCTTCAGTGATTTTGGAGTCCAGTAAAATAAAGTCTGCCACTGTTTCCATTGTTTCCCCATCTATTTGCCATGAAGTGATGGGACCAGATGCCATGATCTTAGTTTTCTGAATGCTGAGCTTTAAGCCAACTTTTTCACTCTCCGCTTTCACTTTCATCAAGAGGCTCTTTAGTTCTTCACTATCTGCCATAAGGGTGGTGTCATCTGCATATCAAAGGTTATTGATATATCTCCCAGCAATCTTGATTCCAGCTTTTGCTTCATCCAACTCAGCATTTCTCATGATGTACTGTGCATATAAGTTAAATAAGCAGGGTGAAAATATAAAGCCTTGACGTACTCTTTCCTGATTTGGAACCAGTCTGTTGTTCCATGTCCAGTTCTGACTGTTCCCTCCTGACCTGCATACAGATTTATCAAAGGCAGGTCAAATGGTCTGGTATTCCCATCTCTTAAGGAATTTTCCACACTTTGCTTTGGTCCACACAATCAAAGCTTTGGCATAGTCAATAAAGCATAATTAGATGTATTTCTGGAACTCTCTTACTTTTTTAATGATCCAGCAGATGTTTTCAATTTGATCTCTGGTTCCTCTGACTTTTCTAAATCCATCTTGAACATCTGGAAGTTCATGGTTCACATACTGTTGAAGCCTGGCTTGGAGAATTTTGAGCATTACTTTACTAGTGTGTGAGATAAGTGCAATTGTGCAGTAGTTGGAGCATTCTTTGGAATTGCCTTTCTTTGAGATTGGAATAAAAACTGACATTTTACAGTCTCTTGGTCACTGCTGAGTTTTCCAAATTTGTTGACATACTGAGTGCAACACTTTCACAGCATCATCTTTCAGGATTTGAAATAGCTCAACTGGAATTTCATCACCTCCACTAACTTTGTTCATAGGGATGCTTTCTAAAGCCCACTTGACTTCACATTCCAGGATGACTGACTCTAGGTGAGTAATCACACCATCGTGATTATCTGGGTCATGAAGATCTTTTTTGTACAGTTCTTCTGTGTATTCTTGCCACATCTTCTTAATATCTTCTGCTTCTGTTAGGTCCATACCATGTCTGTCCTTTATTGTGCCCATCTTTTATGAAATATTCCCTTGGTATCTCTAATTTTTTAAAAGAGATCTCTGATTTTTCCCATTCTATTGTTTTCCACTATTTCTTTGCATTGATTGCTGAGGAAGGCTTTTTAAAATCTCCTTGCTATTCTTTGGAACTCTGCATTCCAATGGGTATATTTTTCTTTTTATCCTTTCCCTTTACTTCTCTTCTATTCACAGCTATTAGGAAGGCCTCCTCAGACAACCATTTTGCCTTTTTGCATTTCTTTTTCTCAGAGATGATCTTGATCCCTGCCTCCTGTACAATGTCACATACCTCCATCTATAGTTCTTCAGGCACTCTATCTATCAAATCTAATCCCTTGAATCTATTTCCCACTTCCAGTGTATAATTGTAAGGGATTTGATTTAGGTCATACATGAATGGTCTTATGATTTTCCTTAATTTCTTCAGTTTCAGTCTGAATTTGGCAATATGAGTTCATGACCTGAGCCACAGTCAGCTCCCAGTCTTGTTTTTGCTGACTGTATAGAGCTTCTCCACCTTTGGTTGCAAATAATATAATCAATCTGATTTCAAAGTTGACCATCTTGTGATGTCCATGTGTAGAATCTTCTCTTGTGTTTTTGGAAGAGGGTGTTTACTATGACCAGTGCATTCTCTTGGCAAAACTCTGTTAGCCTTTGCCCTGCTTCATTCTGTACTCCAAGGCCAAATTTGCCTGTTATTCCAAGTATTTCTTGATTCCCTACTTTTGCATTCCAGTCCCCTATAATGAAAAGGACATCTTTTGGGGGTGTTAGTTGTAGAAGGTCTTGCATGTCCTCATAGAACCGTTCAACCTCAGACTCTTCAGCATTACTGGTTGGGGCACAGACTTGGTTTACTGTGATATTTATTGGTTTGAACTGGTTATTGAGCTGGAGAAGGGAATGGCACACCACTTCAGTATTCTTGCCTTGAGAACCCCATGAACAGTATGAAAAGAAACATCCCACTCACACATAAACAGTTAACTAATTTTAAATTTCAAGTTTACCTGTGGCTCATATATAATACAAAATAATTGTGTTATCTGTGAACAGGTCCATGAACTTCCTGTCATATTAGCATTATCATATTTTAGTGGTGAGTAAAAAGATGAATATTTTGAATACTTTATTTTAATTTCATATACCAAATTTAAAAATAAATCATAGTCTACTTTTATTCCCATATCTCAAGCACAAACACTACACTTGAAACTGGAGCCTATTATACAGAATGAAGCAAGCCAGAAAGAAAAACACCAATACAGTATACTAACACATATATATGGAATTTAGAAAGATGGTAATGATAACTCTCTATGCGAGACAGCAAAAGAGACACAGATGTATAGAACGGACTTTTAGACTCTGTGGGAGAGGAAGAGGTGGGATGATTTGGGAGAATCGCATTGAAACATGTATACTATCAGGTAAGAAACGAATCGCCAGTCTATGTTTGATACAGGATACAGGATGCTTGGGGCTGGTGCACGGGGATGATCCAGAGAGATGATATGGGGTGGGAGGTGGGAGGGGGTTCAGGATTGGAAACTCATGTACACCCGTGGCTGATTCGTGTCAATGTATGGCGAAACCAATACAGTATTGTAAAGCGAAATAAAGTAAAATATTTTTTAAATAAACTATAAAAAACATTTAATGATATTTGAATATAATAATTAGATAAATAGCAAGTAGAAAGCTTTCAATTATATAAATTTTATGTTTGAAAGACTAATCTCTATAGTTTTCAATGAATCTTACAAGACTGTAGATATGCTTCCATTTTGGTCACTTCTAATAGTTCTTAATCTTTTTATTGATACAGAAAGTATACCCCTGCTTATACAAATACGATCATTTTTATTAATGTAAAATATAACTGTTTTTTTTTAGATCTTCCTTGGTGGCTCAGTGGTAAAGAATCCACCTGCAATGCAGGAGACCCAGGTTCAGTCCCTGGGTCTGGAGGATCACATGGAGAAAAAAATAGCAAACCATTCCAGTATTCTTCCCTGGAAAATCCCATAGACAGAGAAGCATGGCAGACTAGTTCATGGGACCTAAAGAGTCAGACAAGACTTAGCGACAGCACAAACACAATACTCTTTTTTTTTTTTTTTTCATTTTTTAGTTCTTTTTCTGTGCTACTCTCTATTTTTTGTATAACCACATTTGTTACTAAAATTTATCTAAATATATTTCCTACAGTTATTAAAATATTCCAGCCTTTTAAATTATTTATCCTTGCATTGCACTCTAATACCATAATTCATTTAACACTTCTATTTCTTGTCTTCTTGCTTCACTATTAACTCTGTTTTATATCTTTATATCCATTATAATAATGCAGCAACACAGAGAAACAAATAATAATTCATTTTGGGAACATCTATTCAGAAAATTGCTACATCTTTGAACTCCAAAACAAAATTATATATTTGATGTAATAATACAAAAGCTGTGCTGAGATAGTTAACATTTACTCCAAGAGGCATTTTTCATTTTTATTCATTCTTTGCAGAGGAAAAAAAAAAAAAACTTTCAATCACATTTTAAACAAAATGCTTCTGTAACCAGTACACCAAAGATTATGAAAGAGGAATATGTTACTTCTGAACAAACAAGTCTATCATTACATTTTAAATGAAAAAGAAAAAAAAATGTGGTGAAAACAACTTTCAAAAACTTTATATTTGAATACAAATACATGGTGCTTCCTCATCCCTCTCAGTATTATCTGACCAATTTTGATTTTTTGCACAACATTTAAGTCATGTAAGAAAAACAGAGTGGAGCTTATAGGTAGGAGATAAAAATGAAGTGAGCACTTGGCAACTCAAGATTTGCTAGTCATTATTGAATATCCAAGTCCATAGTATTGAAACAATTTACAACTGACAGACATAGATGTTTCCATAATGGTGAGGGGAAAATACTTATGACCGGTAGGATGCAATGTAGTTACCAGAAACTTTTACAAGATATTTTGCCCTTCGAATGTCAGAGCAATTAGAAAGATGAGTACATTAAAAGATGTATTCCAAATTTTTAATGGGCCAAATCTTTATTTTTTGTCAGATTAGTGTTAACATATCCATCTTACCAAATTTTGTTCTACAGCTGAGAACTCAGTACACACATAGTGAGTGTCTGTCAAACAAGCTATGAGAAAATGTGCAAAACAGAAAAAAGAAAGCAAGGTTGACACAGATAATACATTAATATTCTCCTAACTGCAACATGAGAATGATACATTTTGTACTAAACATTACATGAAGTGTTTATTGCAAAGCAGTGGACAAATAAGAAACTGTTGAATATAGAGTATTATTCTGTCATCAATGAGATTATCTGTAAATGAGGACATTGTAGACTTTGAAGAAGAGAGGGAAATGTACAGAAGTTTCCGACTCAGAAGTCACATATAGTTATTACATTGTGTGTGTGTGTGTTAGTCACCCAGTCATATCTGACTCTTTGTAACCCCATGGACTGTAGCCCACCAGGTTCCTCTGTCCATGAAATTCTCCAGGCAAGAATACTGGAGCGGGTTTCCATTTCGTCCTCTAGGGGATCTTCCTGACCCAGGAAGCAAACCTGGGTCTCCCACATAGTAGGCATATTCTTTACAGTCTGAACTACCTGGGAAGCCAATTACATAGTGGCATGATGCCAAAACATTAATTTTTCATTGGATGTTTAGCTCCTGGAGACCTATGGCTATGGCTTGTCACTATTTAAACCTCTCCTGATTTTTATGATACCTGAGAGATAATAAACACTATCCAAAAAGCCAACTGATTTACTAATTCAAAGTTGATCTTGCAAAGGAAAATATTACCATTTTTAAAGCAATGTGAAAAATTTTGTTTAGTAATTTTAAGTTATGGAGCTTCCCCAGTGGCTCAGCAGTAAAACAATCCACCTGCCAATATAGGAGACATGGGTTTGATTCCTGGGTAGAGTAGATGCCCTGGGGAAGGAAATGGTTAACCCACTCCAGTATTCTTGCCTGGGAAATCCCATGGACAGTGCAGCCTGGCGGGCTTTAGTCCATGGTGTTTCAAAAGTATCAAACATGACTCAGTGACTAAGCATCATCAACAACAACAACAATTTTAAATTATAAGAGTCAGTAATGATATTATTAAAGGTCAGTATTAGGAAACATACTTTAAGAATCTGTTAGGGCCAGGGCATTTTTGATCGCAGGAAACAGCTGAAAATTTTAGAAAGATTAAAGTTTTAGCAATCTCAATACTGTCAAAAATATTCCTCTTCAGCTGTAGAAGGACCTCACAAATTTTTCACACTTTTGTTTTTCCTTAAAAACAAATAAATTCCCTCCTGGAAGTGTTGTCTCACTCCTCACCTTATTTAAATTGGATGCCAATTTAATTGTGACTTTTGAGGCTGAAAGAGAATACTGTAGTTATTATGTTGATTGGCAATCTGATTAACTTCATTCTCTCTATCACTGCATGAGATACTTTCCTAAATAATTAAATTTTGCTTTTTCTCCATAATGTAAAGTATCATGCTGAATCAATCTTTGTGACATGAGTATTCAGATTCTCATAGTTCACACTTCCTTTTACTTGCTTTTTTGGGAGACTTAGGTGTGTATACAAGTGAAAATGTTTTGAATGCCTATATATCAAAAATCATTTAATTGCCTGCTTTGAACTAGTTGTAAACTCTCCCAAGCTCCTTATTTATTTATTTATTTGCATAAAGTCCATCTAACTCTTGTCAAGTTCACTTAACCTTTCAAAACTTTCATCTGTACTTCAATTATTACAACTTTACTGATATTTTTATCAGTAATTTTCTGGTAACATAGATAATTAAACAACTACACATTACATGTCTTTTAGCATGTTTTAGATAAATGTTACATTTCTCCTACATTATACTCACACTTTTCCATGTCCTACATAGTAGGTGGTAGCTAATCTGCTAGTGGAAGTGAGAGCTAAAAGACACCAACAACACTGCTGGGAATATATATTTCTGAGTTTCAATAAAGTGAAGGATGTCTCTTGATAAAAATATTTTCAGCTATCCCTGTATTAAACAATCTACCGGTCAATCAATCAGAAGATGACACTGTGTCACAGAAATGTCATCTGAGAAGCTGTGATATATAACCTTATATCTATTTTAAACATGCATCTTTTTAAATGTCAATATCATTGCCATTATGTCTTAGAAAAACATACAGAAAAGCAAACAAAAAATAAGTGTGATTTATTTTTGAACAACAAAGAAAAAATAAATGTTCAAGTGATGAGTAATAGCTTCAAACCATAAATGATATATATAGTAGCTCTTATTCAATTAAAATATTTCCTTTAGCAAGATTTTGACCCATAATAACAGTTAGTGCAGATTTTGACTCTTAGGAAACATTGAGATGACTCAGTGAATTAAAAAGAAAACTAATTTTTCCATATATATGTATGCATATGAATACATGTTATATATATGCCTATAGCATTACATCCATGCATTCAAAGATATAGCATATATATTTTCATATGTTTATGTTCATACATATTAATTTTCATGATGATAATTTCAAACCTATTTTGTCAGAAAGTGACATATTTGATGTAACTCTTTAAAATCATTATTAAGGTAGGATGAAATATTTATGAATAAGATCAGAAGAAGACTGAAATATTTTCTTAAATTATATGACAGTATATCTGATATTTAGGAATAAAAATAAACCCAGTATCAATCTGTGCACTGACATGATACATACATAATGGAACCTCACAGAACAATTTATGTTATGATGATGTAATTCATTGCATAATTTCTTGGAACTAACATAATTTCCCAGAATTGACAGATATCAATACTACTTTCCAGTAACTTTTCAGATTAAACAAGTATCAGATGTCCTTCTCATAATGTTATAAAAGAAATAAGTACATGCTTATAATTATAAATTACATCTTATTTAATCATTTACATTGTTAAAATTGTAGTAGTTTTGAAAATTGCCTACATCAGCATCAACAGAGTTGACTTATGGTATAATATACAATGGTAAGTAAAATGTATTCATTTTTCCAGGTAACAGTATTTAGCAGTTCATGCATTTGTAGATGAGACCCCTCAACAGTCCTATGATGACAGTGAACTGAGACTAGAGTCTCCTTTGACCAAGATTAGAAATCTGCTTGTTTAATGCTTTCCCTATGAAGCTTCAGAGAGCACAATCACTGAGTTATATCTAAACAAAGTGTGACTGTAAAGATTAAGGCATTCATAGAATTAATGAATTAATAAAAAACATATGTGATCTACTTTATAACTGAGTAAAATTTTTTATTGTTTATTCTTATGTTTTTATTTGTTGTATTTTTAATAGGAGGATAACTAGTTTACAATGTTGTATTGATTTTTGCCACACAAAAATGTGAATCAGCCATCAGTTCAGTTCAGTCGCTCAGTCGTGTCCAGCTCTTTGCGACCCCATGAATCACAGCACGCCAGGCCTCCCTATCCATCACCAACTCCCGGAGTTCACTCAGACGTCCGTTGAGTCCGTGATGCTATCCAGCCATCTCATCCTCTGTCGTCCCCTTCTCCTCAGCCCCCAATCCCTCTCAGCTTCAGAGTCTTTTCTAATGAGTCAACTCTTCTCATGAGGTGGCCAAAGTACTGGAGCTTCAGCTTTAGCATCATTCCTTCCAAAGAAATCCCAGGGCTGATCTTCAGAATGGACTGGTTGGATCTCCTTGCAGGCCAACGGACTCTCAAGAGTCTTCTCCAACACCACAGTTCAAAAGTATCAATTCTTCGGCGCTCAGCCTTCTTCACAGTCCAACTCTCACATTCATACATGACCACAGGAAAAACCATAGCCTTGACTAGACGGACCTTAGTCAGCAAAGTAATGTCTCTGCTTTTGAATATACTATCTAGGATGGTCAGAACTTTTCTTCCAAGGAGTAAGCGTCTTTTAATTTCATGGCTGCAGTCACCATCTGCAGTGATTTTGGAGTCCCAAAAAATAAAGTCTGACACTGTTTCCACTGTTTCCCTGTCTATTTCCCATGAAGTGATGGGACCAGATGCCATGATCTTCGTTTTCTCAATGTTGAGCTTTAAGCCAACTTTTTCACTCTCCTCTTTCACTTTCATCAAGAGGCTTTTTAGCTCCTCTTCAATCAGCCATAGTATACAAATATCCTCTCCCTCTTGAACTCCCTCCCAGTGCCCCAGCTCTCCCCTCTAGGTCATCACAGAGAACCAGGCTGGGCTCCCTGGTTTGTACAGCAACTTCCCACTAGCTATTTTGCACACACTAGTGCATATATGTCAATGCTACTCTCTTAAAATAATTTTTCTTCTTTGGGCTTATGTTGTATTGCTTATCCTGTTCACACCCCAAACTGTCTCACTGTTCATTCTGTCTGCACTGTTCGCTGTACCCAGGGTAGGCAAGGTGTGAGCTAAAAGTCTGGAAGGATACTCGAGGCGTTGCAGGAGCTGCAGGCACATTTGTTCTCTCCTGGCTGGTATGGCAGCCATAATGCAGCCTCTCTCCTGGCTGATGCCCCAGCAGTATCAGTAGCCATAACAGAGCCATAACATAATGTCATATAGCATAACCATGGTGTTGCTCCAATGTAGCCCCAATACAGAAGCAGCCAGGGCTTTCATGGCGAGGCTCACATGGGTGTACCGCACATAGCAGCCTGCGACCAAGCGAGTACCGTATGACACACACGTGCCATGCTATAAGTGATCTCAACTTTTACATAATCACTATTTACAAAACGTGGGGCAAGAGTGAGAGGCCAGGGGGCGAGAGGACCTGACCATGCCATCTTGGCTAATTTGCTCTTTCCTTACAGTTTTTTAGCTGCTAAGTCGTGTCCGAGTCTTTGTGACCCCATGAATTTCAGCATACAAGTCTTCCCTCGCCTTCACTGTTTCATGGAGTTTGCTCAAATTCATGTCCATTGAGTCTGTGATGCCACCCAACTGTCTCATCCTCTCTCACCCCCTTATCCTCCTTCCCTCAATCTTTCCTAGTGCCAGGGCCTTTTCCAATGAGTCATCTCTTCACATCAGAAGTGAAGTCGCTCAGTCATGTCCAACTCTGTGACCCCATGGACTGTGTAGCCCACCAGACTCCTCTGTCCATGGAATTCTCCAGAGAAGAATACTGGAGTGGGTTGCTATTTCCTTCTCCAGGGAATCTTCCCAACCCAGGGATCAAACCAATGTCTCCCACGTTGTAGCAGACACTTTACTGTCTGAGCCACTCTTCACATTAGATGGGCAAAATATTGGAGCATCAGCTTCAATGTCAGTCCTTCCAATGAACCTTCAAGGTTGATTCCTTTAGGATTGTCTGGCTTGATCTTCTTGCTGTCCAAGGAACTCTCAAGAATCTTCTCCAGCACCACAGTTTTCTTCAGTGCTCAGCCTTCTTTATGGTCCAACTCTCACATCCATACATGACTACACAGAAAAACTATAGCTTTGACTATACGGACCTTTGTTGGCAAAGTGATGTCTCTGCTTTTTAATATGCTGTGTAAGTTTCTTTCTTTATATCCTCTAATTACTACACAACAATTATACTCACTAAAAACACATAAAACTGCCTTTTTCTCCTACCTGTCCCACTCTCTCCCCTCTATAACCTGGCCGTGAAATAGACCTATGCAGTTTCTCTCCCCATACAGAGGCTCCTTCTATTCTGTGATGTGACAGTCCCCTGCAATTGTCTAGTAGATGCTCTCTTAACTGCTACCCTTTAGAACTAGGCAATAGTGAGAAAGCAAAGAAATTTTATTAGAATTCAAGGAAGAAAAGCTAGGACTGCTTATATATCAATTTTAAGTCTACTATTTATGTGAATGACATAAGCTAACATATGTGAATAACAACACATATATAATGGTGTATTTTAAATGAAGGAAGTCTCAGTGGTGATAAATGAAATGCTTTACCAAAAGATAATAAACTTCAAACTCCAAATTTATATTTTTTTTTATAATTTTTTGTTAAACCACATAAAACATACTATTTTAATCATACTTAACTGTACAGTTTAATGGCACTACATATACACACTTTGTTGTACAACTCTCAGCGTCATCCATATCCCAAATTTTTCACCTTCCTAAAGTGAAACTCTCTCCTTATTTAACACTAACTCCTTATTCCCCTTCACAACCTCCCCTTCCCCAGAATAAACAGTATGTGGCTACGCCTAATATATATTGGCAATGGCACCCCACTCCAGTACTCTTGTCTGGAAAATCCCACGGGCAGAGAAGCCTGGTAGTCTGCAGTCCATGGGGTTGTAAAGAGTCGGACACGACTGAGTGACTTCACTTTCACTTTTCACTTTCATGCATTGGAGAAGGAAATAGCAACCCACTCCAGTGTTCTTGCCTGGAGAATCCCAGGGACGGGGGAGCCTGGTGGGCTGCCGTCTATGGGGTCGCACAGAGTCAGACACGACTGAAGCGACTTAGCAGCAGCAGCAGCAGCAGCAATGTATATTGGAATTCATTTTTAAGGTTAACTTATGAGATGGCAACCCACTCCAGTATTCTTGCCTGGAAAATTCCATGGATAGAGGAGCCTGGCCAACAGAGTCCATAGAGTCACAGAGTCAGACGTGACTGAGCACGCACACACAAAAAACAAAACCAACCAACAAACAAAAAAGTTTATGTCACCATTACTTCGTTCTAAGCTATTGTGAACTTCAGGCTAGGAAGACATTTTAAAACTTTATTTTATGGTCAAGTCACTATTCCACTTAGTCATTCAATTATTTCTCATTTTTCTTGGCATTTTTGCATCTGGAATCTTTAATACAGCTTAAAAGACACTTTCACATATCATCTTTTTTTTTTTTAATGGTATCATTAAGAATTGTAACCATTGATGGAGGCCAGGTATTGTCTTCTTGGTATTGATCTGCATACCTCATTTCCTCATTCTGTATGTTCTTGCTATGTTATATTTAGTTATTCAGAGATGCTATGATCTATCCCACCTGAGGGCCGTTTTTCTTCTCTTTACACACAAACGCACACACACACAATGTATTGTTCAGTCATGTCCGAATTTTTGAGTCCTTATGGATTGTAAAGTCCATGGAATTCTGCAGGCCAAAATACTGGAATGGGTAGCCGTTCCCTTCTCCAGGGAATCTTCCCAAACCAAGAATTGAACCCAGGTCTCACACACTGCAGGCAGATTCTTTACCATCTGAGCCATCAGGGGAGCTTTTCCTTCTCTGCTGCTGCTGCTAAGTCACTTCAGTCATGTCTGACTCTGTGCGACCCCATAGACGGCAGCCCACCAAGCTTCCCCGTCTCTGGGATTCTCCAGGCAAGAACACCAGAGTGGGTTGCCATTTCCTTCTCCAATGCATGAAAGTGAAAAGTGAAAGTGAAGTTGCTTAGTCGTGTCTGACTCTTCATGACCCCATGGACTGCAGCCTACCAGACTCCTCCGTCCATGGGATTTTCCAGGCAAGAGTACTGGAGTAGGTTGCCATTGCCTTCTCTACATCACTTCAGAAAATATAATATATGCTGAAGATTTTTCCCTTTCTTACATGGATTAGACTTTTCTCCTGCTCAATTTCACCTTTTTTTTTTTTTTTACTTTTATTTTCAATGATCTCTTCTGCAACATGTGGGTCTTCTTACCATGTCACACTATTCTTCATAGATAGAGGGGACAACATGTAAAAACTGGGTTTTACCTTAGAGAGAAAGGAAAGAAAAAGGCCTTTCAGACTGCTTAGGAGTTTGCCTTAGGCCTTTCCCAAGAGTGAGTAAAAATATCCTGTAGTCAAGACAGTTCACCAGTGGACTCTCACTATTTATAGTATATGATTCAAAATAATTCAGAACATATGGAACATATCCCTTGGAAACCCCCAGAAAAAAAGTAATAGCTTACTGAAGTCAGCTAAGATTTCCTTTTGCTATGCTTTATTTTTCTGCACATTCCAATTCACAGCATCCTTTGTGCAATATTACTTTAACAAGTCTTATTTTTTAGTTGATTGGATAGTTATGGCTTAAGGTCTTTTTGATTTGTGTGACTCTGGTGGTTATTCTAACTTTATTTACCTATGTACAATGGCTTTTCATTTATCTTTTTTTTTTTTTTTTTTACTTTTCAAATCATTCTATTACGTATGCAGGACTTTTTTTTTCTTGTCTTAAACTTTTATGCATCAGTTCATTGTCTAACTTGCCACCTTCTGCTTAAAACTCTCAATTCCCCTCTCTGAAAGGAAAAATAAATAAATAAAGGGAAATACTAGAAAATGGAAATTTAAAAATAAATGTGACGTTTACAACTGTATAAATATTACAACTAAAACAACATTTAAGGGTATGACTACTTTTCAGAAACTGGTAATTTTATGTGTTCATTTCTAGCCCATTGAC
The DNA here is from genome assembly GCF_016772045.2 of Ovis aries. Taxonomy (NCBI): domain Eukaryota; kingdom Metazoa; phylum Chordata; class Mammalia; order Artiodactyla; family Bovidae; genus Ovis; species Ovis aries. Next base: position 48,417,903 of record NC_056069.1, read on the forward strand.
ATCAGGCTGTGATGCTTTGATGCTTTACTAGATCAGTGACTTGCCTATAAAGACCTTAAAACATATGCAAATAAGCAATCTCCAAGATTCAGTCCATGGTTCCAGGGTTAAGATGGAACTGGAGGTGGGAAATGTGAAAACTACCAAAGGAAAAAAAAATTATTATGAAACTGAACATTAAAAATGCTCTAAAATGTTATTTATAGGTAATAATAAAAAGATAAGAGCATCTTGATACTAATGTTGAGGTGATCAGAAAGCTCCTGAGTCTTACTTTGTTTTGCCCTTTCCAACATGAATGCCAGCCTCTGTTAGTACATGTGTTACATGTAAAAAGCTAGGCATAAAGCCAATATTAGGTGTCAAAATGTAATCATTCAAATTTCTCCTAATATTAATTTTTATCTCTTACTAGCACTCCTCATTCTGCTGGTGTAGCTTATGTGTTTGCATAAGAATTACCCCAAATCACTCTCCTTCAGAACAGAGTATAATTTAACTGAAGGAAATTAAACTCCATCAGTAAGTATCACATAGACATTGTCTTGTTACCAATATTAGAAAAGCAAATATGAACTACACTTCTGCTATGACTGTTTAATCCCTCTTCCAATATAGTGATTCTCTTAGTTGCCATATCCATTGCTTTGCAAACAATGAATGGATTACTTAATGTATACATTTTCCTAATATGTCGCTTTTCCAAATTAGGTACAAATATTAACAAATTGGGTACAAATGTTAATGTTATAACATTTTATTTGCTTTATGAAAAATATATCTATAATTCAACATAATGAGTATTAAAAGCATAAATGAACTTAATTTAAAAAATTAACTTCTAAACCCAGTAAAAGAAAGGTCTACCAAATAGAGAAATGTAAAATATATAAGAATTTTTTCAATAAATGCCATATTTTTATTCATTTCTATAAGTATAAAATTATATTCAATAGAATTAATCTCTTTTAAAAAATCAACCTTCTTACATAGCTTGCGTTCTGTGTAAGCAAGGTTAAATTTAGCAGCAATTCTGGTTAATCACAAGTAATTATATTTTGCATCTGCCCCTACACTTGTAAACTAAAATGACATGTTCAAAATCTTTCTTGTTATTGAAAGAAAATAGTTAGAAATTTGTATTTTCAGATTGTTTTAAAGAGTTTGTAATGGAAAAGTCTTTTTGTTCACAAATGATTACATGTTGTGTTGTTGAAACATATTCTAGACTCAAGCCTCTTTTCTACCTTCTTAAATTTTCATATGTTTCATATTTATTCTCATGATGTTTATCTATGCCTCCTCTTTGTCTTGTTACAAATTATTTTCTAATCTATATCTGTATCACTGAGCAAGAATTTATTCAGCATTTTTTATATACTACCTAATTAATTTTCTATGCAGTATGAAATATGACTTCTCCACTTCTTTCTGGAAGCAAACAAATACTAGTATGTCAATTGATAACACCTTCCACATCTTTTTTTCTTACATGACCCACACATTTAGCAGTTATCTGTCCCCACTATAATAGCATATCTCAGCTGACAAACAGTTCTTTGTTTGGGGGCTATCTTGTGTGCACTGTAGTATGTTTGGCAAGATTCCTGGCCTCTATCCAACAGATGTCAATAGCACCCTTTTTTCTGTACAATTGTGACAACCAAAAATGTCTCCCAACTTTGGCAAATGTCCTTTGAGAAGGAAAATCAATCCCATTTGAGAACCACTGTTCTGTAACATATTCTGGCCAATGTCCAAAATTCTCTTAACTCACTAAGCTTCTGTTTCTATTGAGCCACACATTTTTCCCATGGTGACTTACATGTTTAGCAAGAGGAAGCTAGTTTTGTTCCCAAATCGGTTCACATCTATTTCTAATTGCATGATTTAATTAAATAAGTTAACATCTAAAATTATTAAGAAGAGTTTCTACTAAGAAAATTGCCTTCTTTGAAAGTAATAAAAGTCAACATGTGGGTGCTAAGTCATTTCAGTCATGTCAGACGCTGTGCAACCCTATGGACTGTAACCTGCCAGACTTCTTTGTCCATAGGATTCTTCAGGCAAGAATACTGGAGTGGGCTGCCATGCCCTCCTCCAGGGACTCTCCCTAACCTAGGGATCGAACCCTCATCTCTTACGTCTCCTGAACTGGGAGGTGAGTTGTTTACCACTAACGCTACCTGGAAAGTCCAAAAATCAGTATGTGCTGTGCTGTGCTTAGTCACTTTAGTCGTGTCTGAATCTTTGCAACCCCATGGACTGCAGCCCACCAGGCTACTCTATAATGACTGTCACAATGGTGTTAAAAAATATAAGATGTGATTGAGGGAACAGTTATGGAACTCGTGAAGGAATATGAGACAAAATTATTTTTTGAATGTACCAAAATTCTCTCCTCATTTTGAAAAAATAAAATTGGTTGCTAATTCTGAGTGTACAATGGAACTCCAATGAGTATGGTCTCTGATGTTCAAAGTCTGGCCAATATTAAAAGAATGGAATATTTGTGTATATTTATAAGAAAAATTAAATATGTATCTTTTTATTAGAAATATACCAACTTTTAATTTTATCATCTAATTATTCTTCTTTAAAAAAGCTTTTAAATAGAATGTTTTAATGACTTTAGGTCAGCTGAGACTAACTATACGTCATAAAAATCTGTAATTTAAAGAAAATTCTGGAGATCACTCAACTGAAAAAAGAATAAAATAAAATGAACGAATGAGAGAGGAGATTTGGATTTTACTGGGAAATTTAGGAAACGATGAGAACCTTTAAGTATTTGCTCTCCAGAGGAGGCAAACCTTCAGTTCAGTCACTCAGTCATGCCTGACTCTTTGTGAACCCATAGATTGCAGCATGCCAGGCTTCCCTGTCCATCACCAACTCCTGGAGCCTGCTCAGACTCATGTCCATTGAGTCAGTGATGCCATCCAATCATCTCATCCTCTGTCATCCCCTTCTGCTCCCACCTTCAATCGTTCCCAGCATCAGGGTCTTTTCCCAGTGAGTCAGTTCTTCATATAAGGTGGCCAAAATATTGGAGTTTCACCTTCAGCATCAGTCTTTCCAAATATTTGGGACTGATTTCCTTTAGGATTGACTGGTTTGATCTTGTTGCTGTCCAAAGGACTCTCAAGAATCTTCTCTAACACCACAGTTCAAAACATCAATTCTTCAGTGCTCAGCTTTCTTTATAGTTCAGCTCTCATAATTTTGTTTTGTTTTTTCCTTTTGTACCTTCTTCCAAATTTACAAATTTAATCTAAATTTTGAAAATTTAAATTATAGATAAAATATCTACCTTTCTGCCTTTATCACTACATTTCCATACATATGTATCTCTATAGAAGATTATAATTAGCTACGTGCATAAATATACAAGCCTTCTCAATATCACTTTTCCTCCTTTTTCAGTATATCAATTTGTGTTGTAGCATATTTCTTTGTGTGTATGCATGCTTATGTGTAATTAATATTACAAAATGTAGTATACATCACCGATGGTTCAGACAGTAAAGAATCTGCCTGCAATGCAGTAGACTTGGGTTTGATCCCTGGGTTGGGAAGATCCCCTGGAGATGGGAATCACAACTTGCTCTAGTAGTCTGGAGAATTCCATGGACAGAAGAGCCTGGCAGGCTATAATCCAAGCGGTTGCAAAGAGCCAGACAGGACTAAGTGAATAACACTTTTCACTTGTAATGCATTCAGTCACTAAGTCATGTCTGACTTTGCAACCCCATGGACTGCAACATGCCAGGCTACCCTGTTCTTCACCATCTTCTAGAGTTTGTTTATGTTCATGTCCACTGAGTTGGTGATGCTATCTAACCATCTCATCATCTGCTGCACCCTTTTCCTTTTGCCTTCTAACTTTCCCAGCACCAGGGGCTTTTACAGTGAGTCTGTTAATTATTAAAAGAAATAGAATTTATAAATGTCCCTACTATAAATATATTTAGCAATTATAATATATATTATTTATATATCATTATAAGTACTATATAATATATTAATTATATATAGTATATAAATTAATAATTACTATTTTATGTAGATGTTATATATGTAACATGCTTTCTCCTACTGAGAAATTTTTTAGGTTACAATGCTCACCTTTCCCCATAATCCTCAAGTATCCATCTTTGTGCAAAGGTAAATTACTTTTGTTCTAGAGATTCCTAGAATTTGAATTATAAGAGTTTCAGGCTGCCTATCTGATTCTTTATAGCCCCAGTCTTGTCCATCACATGACCTTGCTTCTCCTTCAATATTGGCTTCTAGTTAGAATATAACATAAGGGCAGAAATACAGTACAAGCCCAGGGAGTGAGGAGGCCTTGAAATAGAATAACAGCATTAGGGAAGCCTCCATACTCTCCTGTTCCTCTGTCACCCTACAATTTAAAAGGTGACAGTACACACAGATATAAAAAAACACCGCCTCCCCTAGCAAGTCTGGTCTGTCAGCTGCAAAGGTCACATTCAGTTCCTGTCGGCATGTTCAATTCCCTCTGAGGTCTTGTATTTCAACAATCTGACAAATAAACTAAAAGCCACGTTCAGATTAAACAGTTCCCAGTGCTGCAATCCCACTCAGCGGCCTTGCTGTCTGGGAAGCACATTGCCTTTGACTGATGCCTTGGACCACTTCCAGGAATCTTTTGATGTTTCTGCCTCCAGGGAACCACCACCACTTGTAATGAAGCAGCCTTGCTTCACCCTGCCTTGCTCATGTGTGCCTTTTAATTAGCCCAGGGTCGTACACTCTGTTAGATAACACAGTGCATTTCTCACATTATGAGATGTAAAATCCCAAATTGTCAAATAAGGGAACTAATGATCTTTGAACTAAACAGGCTGGCATCTTTGTTTTGAGCAGGATATACCAGTAACCATCTGGGGTTATTTTAAAGCCTTCATCTGTCTTCTCAGCAGCTTCAATTTAACAATATTAATGCTAGGTGGTTCTTATTTTAGTTTCATTCTTATCAAACCAAGAGCAAAGGTTAATTCCTTTTCTGGCCTTTGTGCTTTGGCAAGTGAACATGCTGAATAATAAATGAATAAAAATGACTAATCATTGCCTTTCTTTATATATTTAGAGAGAGTTACCCAGAGAACAAATATTATAACCTTTCTTTTCTTTTAATAGAACCATTAATAACACTAGGTAAAATGAAAGTATACATTAATGCAATGTTTTTTTCTTCATGCTAATTATGTTGTCAGCTTTTTGTCTGAGTATATAATCGGTTCTAGCAGCAGCCTATATTGCAGTGTTTAAGTGTCCTGTGTTAGAATTTTGTTTATGGTGGCCTTGAAAAGGACACAGCTTTGGTAGCTGGATTCATTGGTCAAATAGCTTAATATAAAAATTTGGCAATGAAGGACTCCTTGGCCATGGATTGCTATTAAAGCACAAATAGTAATAAGTCAAGATTTAAGTGTGGGATTGGTGAAGGGGAAGATCTGGAACTCTAAGTTTATAGGTAGCAGCCTCTTATTTTCAAACTGATTAAATAGTCCAGTAATTTGCAAATTTGAGAACACTTGTTACTGAAAATACATTTGAGTACCTAACTTTGTGAAAAACTGCAACAAGCATCTAGTGTGGTTAGTTTTGGTGATTAATTTGTTCATAAAGTAATTCATCAATCTAAGAAAGAATTGGAAAATGTCATTCAAATCAAGTTTGAAAATTATGATCCAGGAAGAGCATATCTCAGGCTGATGTTTGGCAGAAACCAACACTATTGAAAAGCAATTATACTTCAATTAAAAATAAATGATAAAAAGGAAAGCTCTGAGAACTGTTTATATATGTTAGATGTCAAGATGCAGTTTATATATATATTTCTTTTTTTTGAGAGAGAGGGATATACATTAATGATATGGTATCGACAGTTTACATAATTCAGCCATCAGGTGGGTCATGTGACCTTTTACAAGCTCAAAAGGAAATGTTATCGTTTAAGGAGCTGTCTTGTTGGTGCTAGGAGAATGTAGCTGCTTATGGTTGAGTGGGTATTCCTGCTGATGGGGGAGGTTTGGTTGATGCACAATGCAGATACACAGTGCACAGTGGGAGTGGACACGTGGCCAAGGAGCAGAGAAGAATTTTTATATTTTTTTGTTTGTTTTGACATAACATATGAATTTATTTTATAATTGATACCCCAAACATAAATATAGATATAATAATGTCTTTAGTAGTATTTCAATTTACATCATTATCTCTGTAATAACAACAAAATATGTGTGTGTGTAATCACAAAAGTGAAAAAGATATCATGTGTAATTCTATCAGATAATGAATGACCAAGATGACTTATAGTTTTCCAGTGCTAGACTATACTTTGCACAGGCTTCCACCGTCTTATTCTGTGCCCCTGCTCTCCCCTTTCTGAGAGTGTTAACTTTAGAAAACTTGTCTTTGTACATTCTGTCTTTGTCCTTTTAAGATGTAAATCTCCTACAACCCAGAAATGTCTTTCTTCTGTCCCTGCACATCATCCCTTTGAAATACCATCAAGAAGAAAGACAATGCCTACTCCTCCTGGTCTCTAGGAATGGTAGGAGCCAAATTTTGATAAGCTGCATTTCACACATAGGATAACCTAATCATACTCGCCTCGTAGCTCAGCTGGTGAAGAATCTGCCTGCAATGCAGGAAACCCTGGTTCAATTCCTGGTTTGGGAAGATCCTCTGGAGAAGGGACAGGCTACCCACTCCAGAATTCTTGGACTTCCCTGGTGGTTCAGATGATAAAGAATCTGCCTGCAATGCAGGAGACCTGTATTTGATCCCTGGATTGGGAAGATCCCCTGGAGAAGGGAAAGGCTATCCACTCCAGTATTCTGGTCTGGAGAATCCCATGGACTAGTCCATGGAATTGCAAAGAGTTGGACACAACTGAGGGACTTTCACTTTCATTTTTCACATACCCTACCTTGTCCTCCAGTACTTTTCCATTAGCTCACAAATGTTTAAATCTAATGTTGACCCCTATTGCAATAGTCTTGATTAAGTTTTCTTTGCTGTTTTTAACACATGGCTGGTGCAATTTTTATTTTACATTAAGTACCATATTCTGACTCTGGGACTGTGGATCCTCATATTGTAATTAAGGACCTAATTCTCAATTACTGTTTTTAACAATAAGCGTCTCTTGTATTTATTTAAAAACACATAAGATCTTCTACTGGGCAGGACCTAAAAATAGAAATCCATAGTCCTGATCACCAGGAGGAATATTTCTGTTGTGTAAAATATAAATTTTCCTCTCCTAGTTGTTAGGGGCTCTTCAGTCATGATGAGAAAGGTGACTCCAATCAGTTCATTCTCTTTTGGAAATTAAAATAAGTGCATTCTCACTTAGATCAACTTTGTAGGTTCCTTCTACTTTAAGATATTTTAAATATAAATTATAAAATGGTGTAAAATCTGACCTCAGAATTTCATTATTAATTTGTTACTTTTCTATTAGCTCAATCCAATTGAAAATATACACTGTATGAATATTTATGAAAGTTTTAGAAGATGGGCAATATGTAACACATTCAATCAATTCATCTTTAATTAATAAATTCAAATTTATTTTAAATATGTATGTTTAAATTCTTACATATTACTCATAATGTAAGCCATCAGAAATAATGAATTTTCTTTATGTTTGTCAAATGTGACTCCAGAGATTCTGAAAAAAATTCTAAAACACATATTTAAGTATAGGTCCATCCACATGCATGTGTAAGGTTAAAATTCAATAAGGTCTTATGACAGCAGTTATAATTAAATGTTTCTGTGCATAATATGATAAGCAACACTACTTTCAGTAACTGTTACATGGTCTGGCTACCTAGTATCTTTTTTAGAGTCAATGAAAAACACTTCATGGAGAGAACATTTTATTCTCTGAAACTAATAACAAAAGATTGGGGGCACAGAAGGAATCTAAGCTCTTTGTTTAAAAAAAAATCCTTTATACAGAATGTAATCAGCTGTAAATTACTTAATATTTCAACATATAATATATTCTAATAAATAGTTCTATTGGAAAAGAGAGCTTAGGACTACTGAATTGTTATTAACTAATATTGTTATTCATTTCCAGTTCTCTTCTTAGAAGGGAAACGAAGATGACAGAAACATAAACACACACTAGGATGCTCCCATCCCAATTTCGCTGGAAATTTTATCTTTATTCTTAGGTTAGTTCAGAAACAGACCTTGAAGTAAGCATCTCCATGAAATTCAGTTACTTTGTTGGTGAAGGTCATCTGATGTGAGCAGTAGGGAAAAGAGACAGCAAGAGAATGCACTTTATAAAGTTGTGTTCTGTTATCACAAACACAATTTTGTGTGACTTTATCTTAATCTGCTACCACAGAATACACAACTCAGTGATTCCCTGAGGACTGAGGGAGTTGAGTATCTATAAGCCAACTCCCACCTAGAATTAATTGGGTGCTGCTGGGTAAGAGGTGTTATAAATTACCTTCAAGGTGAATAGCTGGCAAGGGAAACTCTCAGGCGACATTCCTTTCTGTTCAAGTCAGAAATGGCCCAAACTTTTTCCCAATACTACCATTCCAGCAGCCACTATTAGTATATTGGACTTTAAGTCATTAACTTAAAATAAGTACATTGATTCAGTTTCTTAGATTTCAAAGACTTTTCACTGGAACACTCTAGAAAAAGTTAAAGCAAAATTTAAATTAATAGTCTGAAAAAAATCCTTGCATTGCTCAGGCTATTTTAATGTTACATATATTGCTGGTAACTCCATATATTTTAATCACTTTTCTAAATAGAAATTCCTTTTTAAGATTTAAGTATTTTAAACATTTATTTTAGCACAAAATTATTCTGTCTGACTTTTATTTGTGCCTTTTTATTTCCTTTGCATCAGTGTTTGATTATGCTGAAATATATATAATCTGTGGGCTTAAATAATGGCACTTTTTCTATCTAGCAATCATTTATAGTTATGTTAAATAAGAAGAAGTTCATCCAAGATGAAAAATTTAGGGAAAAAGTATAAAATAGTTAATTAGGGAAGCCAAGGAAGGAAAGATTTTTAAGAAATGAAAAGTCAGCACTATCAAATGGAATAGAAAGTTCATGTAAGAAAAAGATTAATAAGCACTTGCTGTATTTAAAAGTCCTCCAGCATCCCTAAGGTCAGTTTCTCCCATTTTCTTTTTAAGACACAGCTCTTCAAGGATCTGGTGTCCTATTCCTGAACTCCAGTACAGAGGTTATAATAATGTTATCTCTCAGCAGGTCTACTCCTTGCTTAAAGTCAGCCATGAAGTTATTCAACAGACACTTGTTGAGGACCTAAAATATTTCCTATACTGATTATCTGTTGAGTAGCAAAATCAAAGATAACTGACTTTCCACTCTCTAAATGGTTATGTTTAGAGAAATTAATCAATCAAATTGAGTACATACAAATGAATATTTACACAATGTGAGTAGTGCTGTGAAAAGAAATAAAGTTTACTATAATAAACATAACAAACTGAATATACTCTTCTATGCTCTTCATCAATTGTTCAGGATAGGCCTTTCAGCTAAAGCAGCTTTCAACTTGAGAGATAAAGAATGAATAAGCATTGGGGGAAAAGAGGAGGGAAATACCAAGCAAAATAACATCAAATTAAAATGGACAATAGGCATCTTAGGGAACTATATTTACATATCACATTTTCTTTGACTTAGTAAATCTATGTCTAGGGATCTAGCAATAACAAACAATTGAATATATGAGCAAAGATTCTGCTACAAGGCTATAATATGTCATATTTATTATAGTTTATAATTATAAGAATATAGTATTGTTGCTATTTTGTCAATAAATCATGGCTGACCCTTTTGCGACCCCATGGATGGTAGCCTGCCAGGCTCCTCTGTCCATGGGATATCCCAGGCAAGAATACTGGAGTGGGGTGCCATTTCCTTCTCCATGGGATCTTCACCACTAGAATTTGAGCCCGTCTTCTGCATTGCCAGGTGGATTCTTTACCAAAGAGCACCTGGGAAGCCCCATCAGTGGATAGGTAGGTGGCGCTAATGGTAAAGAACCCAACTGCCAATGCAGGAGATATGAGTCACAGGTTTGATCCCTGAGTCAGGAAGATCTCCAGAGAAGGGCATGGCAACCCATTCCAGTATTCTTGCTTGGATAATCCCACTGGACGAAGGAGACTGGCAAGTTACAGACCATAGGGCTGCATAGATTTGGACACAACTGAAGTGATAAGCAAAAGCATATTTCCAAAACACTGCTTCTCAGATGTTTAAGGAAACTGTCACTTTATATATAAAATAGATAAACAAAGACCTACTGTATGGCATAGGAAACTATACTCAGTATTTTGTAATAACCTGTATGGGAAAGGAATTAAAAAATAAATATACACATATTTATTTTCTATATATATATATATATATATATATATATATATATATATATAGCACTTCACTTGAAACTAACATAATGTCGAAAGTCAACTATGCTTAACAAAAAAGTAAAACAAACAAAAAAAGTTACTTTTTCCTAAGGTTATTAGTGGAACTCTAATTAAAAATTTTCCAAGACAGGGAAAAAGCATGCACTCAGACCAGACTGGCTTAATTTCATGTGAACATTTAGCAGCTAACAAAAATGAAGCACCATGTAATAGAAAGCACATTGAAACTGGATATTCGTCTTTCTCAAGGTACACAATAGCACATGTCTGCAGGCTCCAGACATCATTGCATGGACTCTCTGCTTCCTTGTAAGAGACTGAACAAGCTGGTGCATCTCCAATCATGTGCTGTGGTGCTTGTCACATCAAGACATCATCCATAATTAAGAGAGTGTTGATACACCGATCCTGATTTTCATGTCAAACACTGCATGCCTTTGCACCTAAGTCCTGCAGCCTGTTTAAGAAGCTTAGGATATATCTCAGCTATCTTCTTATTGAGTCTGGGAGGAGTCAATTTTTAAAGAGGACCTCATTGGGGATCAGTTCAGTTCAGTTCAGTTCAATTCAGTCGCTCAGTCGTGTCTAACTCTTTGCGACCCCATGAATCGCAGCACGCCAGGCCTCCCTGTCCATCACCATCTCCCGGAGTTCACTCAGACTCAAGTCCATCGAGTTCAGGATGCCATCCAGCCATCTCATCTTCGGTCGTCCCCTTCTCCTCCTGCCCCCAATCCCTCCCAGCATCAGAGTCTTTTCCAATGAGTCAACTCTTCACATGAGGTGGCCAAAGTACTGGAGCTTAAGTTTTAGCATCATTCCTTCCAAAGAAATCCCAGGGCTGATCTTCAGAATGGACTGGTTGGATCTCCTTGCAGTCCAAGGGACTCTCAAGAGTCTTCTCCAACACCACAGTTCAAAAGCATCAATTCTTTGGTGCTCAGCCTTCTTCACAGTCCAACTCTCACATCCATACATGACTACAGGAAAAACCATAGCCTGGCTAGACAGACCTTAGCCGTCAAAGTAATGTCTCTGCTTTTGAATATACTATCTACATTGGTCATAACTTTTCTTCCAAGGAGTAAGCGTCTTTTAATTTCATGGCTTCAGTCACCATCTGCAGTGATTTTGGAGCCCAAAAAAATAAAGCCTGACACTGTTTCTACTGTTTCCCCATCTATTTCCCATGGAGTGATGGGACCAGACGCCATGATCTTAATTTCTGAATACAGTGTAAACATCTAATATTAAAAGATAAGTAAGTTTTCTGGGATTCATATGGATAAAAATTTCAGGAACTAAAATTTATTTTGCAGACAAGTATTTATTACCCGTGAAATTTGTGTTGCAGATATTATCTGCTGCTACTGCTGCTGCTAAGTCGCTTCAGTCGTGTCCAACTCTGTGAAACCCCATAGATGGCAGCCCACCAGGCTCCCCCATCCCTGGCATTCTCTAGGCAAGAATACTGGAGTGGGTTGCCATTTTGTTCTCCAATGCATAAAAGTGAAAAGTGAAAGTGATGTCACTCAGTCCTGTCCGGCTCTTAGTGACCCCATGGACTGCAGCCTACCAGGCTCCTCCATCCATGGGATTTTCCAGGCAAGAGTACTGGAGTGGAGTGCCATTGCCTTTACATGGTAATTTCAAGGATTTTAAAACATGTAGAATTTGGAGTTTTGATTGTATATATGTATATTTCTCATTTTAGACAACATCAACATATTTTGACATAGATATAGTCATAAATGAAGATATACTACAAAATACCAAACCACATCTGGCTGGTGAGCCCCATATAATTTATGGCCTTCTGTTTTGGCTTGGTTGAATATTCTACTTATTTTATAATAATCTGAACAATTTTTACAAATTAAATAAATTGAGGTCTATTATTAAGTAAGTTGCCATATTTATGGAATATTTTTGAATGACAAATTCAAATATGTTTGATGTTTTCTCTTAGATTTCCCTTTAAAGAACTGTTAAGAGTTCAGTCTGGACTGAGTAATTTTTAATTTTTTAATGGTTTTATTTATTTATTTATTGGGTGTGCTGGTCTTCGTTGCTGTTCAGGCTTTTCCCTAGTTGTGGTAAGCAGGGGCTTCTCTTTGCAGTGGTTTCTTTGCAGCCAGACAAGCCCTGGCTCTAGAACGCATAGACTCAATAGTTGTGGTTCCCTGACTCTAGAGCACAGGCTCAATAGCTGTGGTGCACAGGGCTTAGCTGAATCTTCCCAGATTGCGCTAGTGGTAAAGAACCTGGCTGTCAGTTCAGGAGACACAAGAAATGCGGGTTCAATCCCTGGCTGGAGAAGATTCCCTGGAGAAGGGCATGGCAACCTATTCCAGTATTCTTGCCTGGAGAATTCAATGGACAGAGGAGCCTGGCAGGCTGCAGTCCATAGGATCACACACAGTCGGACCCAAGAACTCATGGGCTTACCTATTCTGCAGAACATGGACTCTTCCTGGATCAAGGATCCAACCCATATCTCCTGCAGTGGCAAGTGAATTCTTTATTGCTGAGCCACCAGGGAAGCCCCTGGACTGGTTTAGTCTTATAGTAACTTATTAGTGGCTACTCTTCCACTACTTTGTCAGTTTTATTTAGCTTTTAATTTACTATCTGCTATATAAATTAACAGCTTGCTTGATAAAGAATAGGGAAACATGTTTATGATATGAGAATAAGTCAAAAGATTAAGGGGTATTTTATATGTTGTTTAGACATGTATGACTTTGTTAAATAGGACAAGGAATAATTAAAATTAAAGATGATAAATAAATATTAAACTGAAGTTAGTTATTTAGTTATATAGAAAGGTAGGATAACATAATGAGACAAATTAGGCAAAATTCTGGATAAGGGACAAAGGTACAAGGAAAAAAATATATATATGTATATATACATTAAGCTCAAAAAAGAAAAGAGCTAAAAAATCCCAAGTGTTTAAGATGAATATCCTTTTCATCCTCAATGTCTTCCCACTCCAATTCAACAAACAAATTTTCCTGAGATTAATTTTTATAAATCACCCCTTTTATCACTTAACTCCTCTTAAAGTCTTTCAGTCACTTTCTATTACCAATAGGCTGAAATTCGACTACATGTCCTAAAATTTATGATTCTTAATCATCTGGTCACAACTTTTGTTTTTAATTGTGATCATCAAATACCAAGCAACTAATCAGAAATTGTTGTACAATATTTGTCATTAAACCACCATCCTTATACTCCTATTGCTAAATCTCTTTAATCCTCAGACTTCAAGAAGTCTGATCAGAATTTCTAAATTCAAGATCTTTGAACCTGACCAAAGTCTTGGTGGAAAGCATTTTTAAAGCCATTAAATATTTGAAGGCTTTTATATGTGACATCATTTCCTTTTCCCTTCTCTCAGTGACCTATGTAAGACTGCCTTAAGGCAAGCAGATTTCTTTATCCAAATATAACACTCGGGACAGGCCTCATGTCCACACTGATTGTACCTGAAATATGGAAATAAGTATTCATTCACCCTTTGTATTTCAAATGGACTTTTTGGTCAGGTTGCACAGGTGACATAGAGAGTCAGGTGGGTGAAATGGAGATAAAGTGACTCTTGTGGATTTCTTTGTTTCATGACTATGTTTCAGCATTACTTTACCAAAAATGTCTCCTCCTAGTAGTATCAAACTTCTACACTAGCATTTTATAATTAATTCTTAGCTATTTATACACATTCAGGGGGGAGTGAAGGCTTTCTTACTTTGTTTCCTCTATGTTTCTTCTTGTTGTTTAGTCGCTAAGTCATGTCTGATTCTTTGAGACCCCGTGGCCTGTACTCCACTAGGCTCTTCTGTCCATGGAATTTTCCAGGCAAGAGTACAGGAGTGGTTTGCCATTTGCTTTTCCAAGGGATCTTCTTGACCCTGGGTTGAATCTGTGTTTCTGTAAAAGGCTTCTCATATTATACCATGATACTGGGCTTTAATCACATCACACCCAGGCACATTACTGGAAGTGTCTTTTCTCTACCTAACCATATATTATCCAATGCCCAGGATATGTGAATATTCATCTGTCACTGTCAGCCAACATAATGTTATGTTATCAAGAGACACTAAAAACAAAATACTGCAAAAATGGGAATATATTTGATTTGAATGGGATTATTTCCAGTAATGACATCATGTAATTTCCTTGGATTTCTACATTCTCCACATAATTCTTTCGTACTTACTGATAATTATGCTTTCAATATTTCCTTTCATGAGCTATGTGTATCAAATCAATAAATATTTTATATAATACTGTATTTTTAAATTAGGTTATATCTTGACAGTTTGAATAAAAGCAGAACAGGGTGTTCTTTGCTAGTCATTAAGCTGTGGTCTACATCATGACTTTGGAAAAAGATATGCTACGGCATATGCATGTGTAAGCAAATCAATCGTCCTTCCAGCATTCATCTAAAAATCAGAGATTGATTTCTACAAATCAGAAGAACACTGAAATGTACAATGAGGATATATTAAATATAGTTTTCACTGGTATATTATGCAGTTACAGTACATTTAGCAATCTAACATGAACATGTGTTATCCACCATTCCATGAATTAAATCATCCTTTCAGAACGCATATATTGAGCATGTAAACCTATGCTCTTTTCACCTCTCCCATAATTAACATTTCCCAGATAATGTGAAAGCCTAAATTCACATTGTCAAAAATTACTTTTTCTCTTTTTCTTTTATTTGAATATTTAAACTTCCTTATGTAACTGGAGAGATTAATCACAGTTCATAAATATCATCAATAATTTTCACTTCAAGATCATCAAAATCATATTTTCTACCTTAATTTTTTTAAGATGGGGCATAATTCAACACAGATAATTGTCCAAGGAAATAGAAAGCAGTGCCGGCAGTATCAGATAAGAAGGAGGCTCTATGTGCTCACTGTGATGTGCTCAGTTGCTCGGCTGTGTCCAGCCCTTTGCGACCCCATGGACTATAGCCCACCAGGCTCCTCTGTCCATGGAGCTTCTCCAGGCAAGAATAGTGGAGTGGGTTGCCATATCCTCCTCAGTAGGCTCTATATTGGTGAGTAAAGATCAAGATGGAGAGTCCTCAGGAACAATCAGATCTCTGGTTCACAAGACTGAGCCTAAAAGCTGTCCAGGAAGACAAGTGGGCGGAGAAGTAGCATATTACAGGAGGAAGGTCAAAGTGTTCCTAGTGCTGAAATTCTGTGAAGCTGGGCTTACCTTTCAGCTACCTTTGTTTTTTCCTTCCATCTTTCCCAGCATTAGGGTCTTTCCAACATGCCGACTCTTTGCATCAGGTGGTGAAAGTATTGGTGCTTCAACTTCAGTATCAGTCCTTCTAGTGAATATTCAGGGTTGATTTCCTTTAGGATTGACTGGTTTTATCTCCTTGCTGTCCAAGGGACTCTAAAGTCTTCTCCAGCACCACAATTCAAAAGCATCAAGAATTCGTCGCTCAGACTTCTCTATGGTCCAACTGTCACATCCAAACATCCAGTTACCATGGTTCATAATCAATTAATAGCAGAATGTGTTCTACCCTCCAGGGGTCAATTGTTATCCTCCATGCTGAACCCCTTTGCTTCAAGTAAGTTATAGTAGCACAGAAATCACTAGATGTTTATCATAGACAGTTAAATGGGAGTATGATTGTACATTGGTTCATTACAAAAGGGAACTCATAGGGAGAATAGGAGTCAAATGTGAAAATCTCTTGTAGCAGATAGAATTTGGGGATACAGACATTGAAAAACTTTTAAAATAAATGAAAAGAAGCAGTATAAGTAAACTTGAAGTATGAAGTAATAAGTAACATTTTAAATTTTTATGTAACATCATATAAAAAGGGATGGAATCCAAACCATTCAATCACCAGCACAACATTAGTTCACTTCAGTTCAATCACTCAGTCGTGTCTGACTCTCTGCCATCCCATGAATCTCAGCACGCCAGGCCTCCCTGTCCATCACCGACTCCCGGAGTTCACTCAGATTCACGTCCATCGAGTCAGTGATGCCATCCAGCCATCTCATCCTCTGTCGTCCCCTTCTCCTCCTGCCCCCAATCCCTCCCAGCATCAGAGTCTTTTCCAATGAATCAACTCTTTGCATGAGGTGGCCAAAGTACTGGAGATTCAGCTTTAGCATCATTCCTTCCAAAGAAATCCCAGGGCTGATCTTCAGAATGGGCTGGTTGGATCCCCTTGCAGTCCAAGGGACTCTCAAGAGTCTTCTCCAACACAACATAGTCATCAATAAATGAGGATAGACGTTCAGCAAGGTGCTGGAATGTGGGCCAGTAGGATCTTCCTCTATCCAGAATTAATAATGTGATTTTTGAACTGTGGGGTGGTATGGAGGACCTAAGACTGTCAATGTAACGATGGCACAGACAGAATGTGTGGGTTTGGTAACTGGAAGCAGTACCTACTTAACAAAAGGATGGAATTATTTCAATATTTTTAAAACCAATATGGAAGTAGTCTTGTTTGCTGGGTGAATATTGGCACTGTGCAAAGATTTCTTTTTTTTCTTCAATAATGTGTCATAATGTTCCATGAAGATCTAAAATTGAATCTTAGCTGACTGAATGTGTTTGGTTACCTCTTGCTGTCAAGGGCATTTTGGATTCCTAGAAAAGAGTTATTTTAGAATACTATTAAATATATTTGGAAAGTGGCTTCTCGCTGAATGAAACAGTGGAAGCAAAAAGATTACAAAATTCTGGGGGAAAAAAGTCTCAAGCAGCAAGTTATCACATTTTTCTCTGCTTCATTACCCTCCACCAACGCCCCACTGTACATTCTGCTCAGATTTACTTTGACCAATGGTTTTAAAATAGAATGCATAAAACATTGGTTCCATCAGTGGTGATTCTGATGTAATTCTAATCAACATTTTATAGATAATTTTAAATAACAAATGTAAATTATTTTTGTCAATAAAGACAAATTCCCCTGGTATTTGTAACCATTTTGTTAGAGTGGTCAAATGTTTCATATACCTCTGCCGTGCCTGATTAGTTCTATGTCTATAGTATAGTTAGACCTATTTAAATAAATTGTTATTAGTGTTAATCACTCAGTCGTGAACAACTCTTTGTGACCCCATGGAGTCATTTTGTGACTCCTCTGTTGATGGAATTCTCCTGGCAAGAATACTGGAGTGGGTTGACATTTCCTTCTCTAGGGGATCTTCCAGACCTAGGGATCAAAGCTGGGTCTCCTAACATTGCAGGTTGAGTCTTTACCATCTGAGCGACCAGGAAGCCCAAATGGTTCTTATCGTTCAGCCACTCAGTTGTATCCAACTCTTTGCTGTCCCATTGACTGCAGCAAGCCAGGCTTTCCTGTCCTTCACCATCTCCTAGAGTTTGCTCTCCATTGAATCAGTGATGCCATCCAGTCATCTTGTCCTCTATCATCCCCTTCTCCTCCTGCCTTCAATCTTTCCCAGCATCTGGGTCTTTCCCAATGAGTCAGCTCTTTACTTAACTCTGCTTAAAACAGAAATTAAATAGATTTTTATGACATGCTGCCAAAACTATGCACTTCTTTGTAATATACCTGTTGAGTAGATAAAGAAAACTTCCATTTATTTTATCACACACATGGATTGTTTATTTTATTTTAAAGGAATAAGCAGTCATGTCAAATTGAGGCATATCAAGTTTTCTACTTCAAGTTATTATCGAACACCTTTAGAAAATTTAGAGTTCATAAAAGATGTATACACAATTATACTGCCAAAAATAATTTGTAAGATTTTGGTGTGTTGTCCTCTACATTTTGATGTATTATCTTGTGCACTTTCCCACATTACCATCATGTGTGTAACAGAAAAGAATGCATAAAGTGAGAGCTGTGAGTTAAGTTTTATTTGGGACAACATGAGGACTATAGCCCAGGAGACAGCCTTACAGACATCTCTGAAAAACTGCTTGGAAAAGATTGAGTGGAGGTCAGTTTCTATGTTATTTGGGCAAAGGGGGATACATGCCCTCAGCACACATTTGGTAGAGTCTTGCTGCTGGTCACAAGAAGATTATTGCTAGGCATGAGGAGCAGATGTCTCCATTACTGATTTTTAGTGATTTTGTAGATATGAGAAGATGCAAGGATTTGAAATCATAAAATATCCTCATGAAAATATCTAATTATCCAAAGTTCTGTTTTGTCAGTTTTCCCCAGAGCACAAAGTACCTCATTCCTGATCTCTACCATAAACTTTTTTCAGGGTATATTGAAGGTCAGTGACTGCAGTGGCTAGTTACCTAATCCTTGTAGAGGTAGATGGCAAGGACAATCTTAGTTGGTATATGTGTGTGTAAAGATATATATATATATATATGTATATATATATATATGTATGTACATAAACATTTACATATATGTATTATAATGGCCTCATTTTTTACATAATCTTATATCCACACTATTAAAATTTCCAGATAATCACTGTTTTAACAATTATATGGCATTTATACAACTATATATAAATTATTCATGGGTAATTTATTGGTAAGATACTTGGATTTTTCAAACATTTTGCAGCTGGAATGAACTTGTTTATACAGTTTTCCTTTTGGCACCTCATAATATATTGTTAGACACAGAATTACTGGGTTCATGAACATTTTTGTAACATTGCAAATTCTGAAAAAATAATTCAAATTTATTTTAGAAACAAAAGTCCAGTGTAAGTATACTCAGGCTGCAGATGTTTACTATGAAAAGTTAAAATAAGAACAATAGAGTCATTCACACAGGAGAAATTTTATATTGCCTTAATTTTATATCCAGTAGCCTCTCCAATTTAACCATAATTAATCCTTGGAGTATAAAAATATCTTTATGTCATTCCTTTAAAAACTGCCTCTTTACTTGAGTAGATATGTAGGTAGATGATAGATATATAGATAAATATATTATTTTGGAATAGCTTTGTTTCAGTTAATATATTAGCAACCACGTTGACCTATATTTCCAAATGGTTTCCAAGTTATGTACTCACTTTTGTAGCTACCAACATGTTAAACTGAGCAGATATGCATCTTATACAGTGAAAATGCAAAATTGTTGCATAATGTATGAAACCTTCTCAAGATAAAATGAAAATCAAATGACATAAATGAAAAAGTGTCTTAAATCCAGAGTAGTTATCTCTCAAGGTGAAGCATTTCAGGAAGAGATATATACCCTTAGAACTAAGGATAGTATTTTAATGTATGTCACAAATGGCAGTGAGTTATTGGGTGTGTAAGGCAATGACAGGAATCTGATTCCTGTATGCATAATACATATGAGATCCTGGAAGGACTGTGTCAGTAAAAAGAATGGTCAAATTAATGAAATATCCCATCTGTCTTGGACTGACTTTTGCCCCCTCACACACACACACACAAATTATGTTAAAGAATTATCATCTAATGCCTCAGAAAGTGACCATATTTGAAGACAGAGTCTTTAAAGAAGCAATTAAGTTAAAATGAGGTCATTAGGGTGGGCCATAATCCAATATGATGGATGTTTTTCTAAGAAGACGAAGTTTGGACACATAAGTAAAAAGAGAATATCATGTGAGCATGAAGTGATTGACTGCAAGTCAAGGAGACAGGGCTCAGAATAAACCATTCTTATCAGTGCCTTAAACACTGACCTCTAGTTCCAGAACCGCAAGAAAATAAATTTCTATTGTTTAGAATACACAATCTGTTTTATGTTATTATGACAGCCTTAGCACACTGATATACTGTCTGTAGTGAGACTTTGCTTTGATGAGGTGATTCTCCTAAATGGAAAGGAAACCCTAATCCATAGTCTCAAAGAGTATAAAGTTCAAATACACTTTTCTAAAGTAGAAGCTCCAACATTCATTGGATCATGGAGAAGTCAAGGGAGTTCCAGAAAATCATCTACTTCTGCTTTGATTATGCTAAAGCCTTTGATTCTGTGGATCATAAGAAACTGTGGAAAATTAAAGAAATGGGAGCACCAGACGACCTTACCTGTCTCCTGAGGAACCTATATTTGGGTCAAGAAGCAACAATTAGAACCAGACATAGAACAAGGGGCTGGATCCAAATTGGGAAAGGAGTACATCAAGCGATATATTGTCACCCTGCTTATTTAACTTCTATGCAGAGGATATCATGTGAAATACCGGGAAAGATAAATCACAAGCTGCAATCAAGATAACCAGGAGGAATATCAACAACGTAGGATATGCAAATAGCACCACTCTAATGGCAGAAAGTGAAGAGGAACTAAAGAGCCTCTTGAGGGTGAAAGACGAGAGTGAAAAATTGAAACTCAACATTTAAGAAATGAAGATCTGGTATCTGTTCCATCATTTCATGGCAAATAGATGGGGGGAAAGTGGAAGCAGTAACAGATTTTATTTTCTTGGGCTCCAAAATCACTGCAGAAGGTGACCACAGTCATGAAATTAAAAGACATTTGCTCCTTGGAAGACAAGCTATGACAAACTTAGTGTATCACTTTGCCAACAAAGGTCCATATGGTCAAAGCTATGGTTTCTCCAGTAGTCATGCATGGATGTGAGAGTTGCACCGTAAAGAAGACTGAGCACTGAAGAATTGATGCTTTCCAACTGTGGTGCTGGAGAAGACTCTTGAGAGTCCTTGGACTGCAAGGAGATCAAACCAGTCAATCCTAAAGGAAATCACCCCTGTGTATTCATGGGAAGGACTGATGCTGAATCTCCAATATTCTGGCCACCTGATGTGAACAGCCAACTCATTGGCAAAGCCCTGATGTTGGTAAAGACTGAAGGCAAAAGGAGAAAGGGGCGGCAGAGGATGAGATGATTAGATAGCATCACCTACTCAATGAACATTAATTTGAGCAAATTCTGGGAGAGAATGGAGGACAGAAGAGCCTGGCATACTACATTCCCTGGGGTCATAAAGAATTGGACATGACTTAGGGACTGAGGAAAAGTAAGATATAAGAATTCAGGTTAAAAATTTACAACTGAGGAAATTGAGGGTCTTGGTAACTTACAAGGAATGAATGCTTTTCTTATAGAATTTGTTCTGTGTTATAGGCAGAGAAAAATAATTTCTTGCTTAAGGTGTAGTTTTGAAAAAAATTATATTGATCAGGGGCTAGTGAACCATTTTAAAGATTTTCCAAATACAAACATATGAAGAGATCACAGTCCTTCCAAGAATGTAAAAAATACAGAAATATCAATATTTTATATAATAAAAGAGAAGAAAGAAAAATCATGAACAATGATTGAAAAAAATGTTGAATAAGAAATACATTTTTTTGAGGGGAAAAAAGGAAATATAATTACAGTAAGATAAAATGTCTACTGAAATTTGAGCCTTGTGAATATTTGGCTTTTTACTCATTTAAATAGGATTCCCTGGTGGCTCACATGGAAAGAGTCTGCCTGCAATGCTAGAGACCTGGGTTTGATCCCTGGGTTGGGAAGATCCTCTGGAGAAGGAAATGGCAACCCACTCCAATATTCTTGCCTGAAAAATCTCATGGATGAAGGAGCCTGGTAGGCTACAGTCCATGGGATCACAAAGAGTCAGACACAACTGAGCAACTTCGCTTTCACTTTCTTTCATTTAAATAGTGAATGGCATTTTTATTTTAATATAGTCACATATATTGATATTTCCCTTTCTGATAGTGTTTTTTTTCATCTCATTTATATAACCAATTCTTACTCCAAAGTTATGCAGATATTCTCTTGTGTTATCTCCTAGAAATGTAATTTTTTTTAACTTTTATACCCAGATTTAACTTTTGTTTGTGAAGTGATGTAAGCATCAAGTTTCTCTCTTGTTTTCATTACACAGTTCAAAGGATCGACCACTATTTATTGAAAATTCAGCCCTTTTTCATAGTTCTTTGTCATAAATCACATGACCATGTCTATGGAAATCTGTTTCTGGACTTCTGTTGTGTACTATCAGAATCATAGGGTAGAGAATATATTTGTAGCACAAATAGGCCATACATGTCTAATCCAGATGGTATAAAGAATACCTGTAAATTAATCAGAAGAAAAAAGGTTTAGACAGATACTTCAAAAAGAGGAATATACAAGTTGCTAGTAAACATATGAAGTATCTCCATTACTTTAGTCACTATACTATGCTAAGTCACTTCAGTCGTGTCTGACTCTGTGCGACCCCATAGACGGCAGCCCACGAGGCTCCACCATCCCTGGAATTCTCCAGGCAAGAACACGGGAGTGGGTTGCCATTTCCTTCTCCAATGCATGAAAGTGAAAAGTGAAAGTGATGTCACTCAGTCGTGTCCCAACTCTCAGTGACCCCATGGACTGCAGCCTATCAGGCTTCTCCATCCATGGGATTTTCCAGGCAAGAGTACTGGAGTGGGGTGCCATTGCCTTCTCCAACTGGGAGAATATAAAGTAAAACCTCAATGAGATAGTAACAGCATAAGTAAAGCGGAAATTGAAAATTGAAAATAGACTGCCATTCTAAAATGTTGGCAAGAAAGTGAAAAAATAAGAATCTGTAAATTGGTATTAGTTACTTAGTAATACATTAAGATTTATCATCTAAATTTGAAGATATGCATACATATTTGCAGCAAAAGGCATTTGAAAAACACGAATATCAAAACCTAGATATAATCCACTATCAAAACAAATATACAGAAATAATGAAATATTAAAAAAATACACTATCAGCAAAGTAAATTTAAAAAAATAATATTTGCAGCAGAAATATGATGAGTCTTACTATGTGTTCAAATTTACTGTTTGAATATCAGAAATATGCAAAAAATTATGGTTCTATGGTGTTAGAAGTAGTGATCATAATAAAGCTTAGGAAGGATGGAGGGGTATTGGGGAGGTACAGTAGGGATTTCTGGGGATACTCCTAATATTGTATTTTTTTTTTTGCTTTTAGCCTGGGTGTTGGTTGCATAATTATAAATCCCTATTGTTTTGAGATATACATATGACCTATATATTGTCTTATAATATATGCTTATAATTTGATTAAATAGTTTATTAAAAGTCAATACATATGATAAGTTTCAGGTATGGAATCATAGTCACTATAGTTTATGAATTCCTTCAGGATCAAATCAATAAGAAAAGTGACTATTTCTAAAAACTGAAAAAAATCAAAACATATAAATCTAACCATATATAGCAAGTTGTTTACTTATCCACTCTGGAGAAGGAATCATTTCCAATGTTTTCAGAACACTGTATTCTACAGTTTATCCTCAGCCAAATATATTTTATAATTAAATAAACTGCAAATAAATCTTAAAATTTTTTCTGCTTTCTTACCGCTCAAAGTAATACTGTCATTATTACTTCGAAACTGTGTGTATGAAAATTTGTGTAGCGATAGATAAATGTAGCAAAAAATTAATTATGCTTACTTATTAGATTTTCAGTACAAGAGAACAAAGAAATTCAAGCTTAAAAATCAAAGAAATTTTGTAAACATTGTATAGCACTAAATACGAATTTGAAATATCAATATAAATTCATGAATTTTTAAAATCCATCTGTGTATCAGTACAGCAAAACAGCACTGTTGACACATGCACTAAACAGCAGTGAATGGCCAAAACAAGCTAAACACTGGCCCAACAGTAAGACCTGCCATAGACCAAGGCCAGTCTAGCTACTGTGCCTGTGACTGTTCTGCCTGTCAGAACAGAAATCTGTGTTGATCTGTGGATGCTACATGCACTATTGCTCAAGGAGACCAGCAGGCCACTTGGTGACAAATCAATTATCATCCATGGAGGCTACCACTCTATTTTGCCCCAAGCAGGGCAGCACACTTTAACCATCTTCACAAATTTTGTCAGTTAAATCCTTTATCTTTACTTTTGACCTTACCAGTCATAACAGTAATTGCAGCCTCCTGGTGGTTAAGTGCTGACTTCTGACCTCTATTACTATTGAGCCCTAGCATCCAACTCCAGCTGCCCCTTCTATGTCAGTCCTGTTCTGCACAGGAGAACTCCATAGTACTTTGGCTGTCCTCTCACCCCATATTCTTGATGTATGGTGAGTGTTCTGGACTCTCTTATGGAATATAAATCTCTGAAGGATATTTGACCTTATATAATATATCCATTCCAGTATGCCTGCTTCTCTTATCCTTCTTCTTCAATACCATCTCCTAAGGCAAAGCAAACATCCCCCCTGCACTTAGTGCTTGTCATTTACCTTTCCCAGGTTTCTAAGGGCTGCCTCAATAGCAACGTTTTTTCTAATACTTTGAGGTCTCTCCTACGATAATTGCTGCTGCTGCTTAGTCACTTTAGTCGTGTCCGACTCTGTGTGATCCTATGGACTCTAGCCCACCAGGCTCCTCTGTCCATGGAATTCTCTAGGCAAGGGTACTGGAGTGGGTTACCATGCCCTCCTTCAGGGGATCTTTCTGACTCAGGGAGTGAACCAGGCTGTCCTGCATTCCAGGCAGATTCTTTACCACTGAGCCACCAGGAAAGTCCAGGATAACTATGTCTTATTGCTGCTGCTGCTGCTAAGTCATTCAGTCGTGTCTGACTCTGTGTGACCCCATAGATGGCAGCCCACCAGGCTCCTCCGTCCACAGGATTCTCCAGGCAAGAATACTGGAGTAGGTTGCCATTTCCTTCTCCATGTCCTACTAAAGAGTCCCCAAATCAATAAATAGTTGCTTGTTTACACAATTTTGGCCCCTTTGATCAAAAACCCTAGGAATCAATCCTAAAAATAACTTCCTGGCTCCGTCTGAACACGATGACTATTTTTTGTAACTCTTGGTGTATGGTGTCTTACCTATGTTAGGTTCAGTGCATTCCAAGGCAGGTTTTTCTGGGATTCATTGCTACCATTATCCTTGCAGTCAGGAAAAGATATGGGGTAACTCCTGAGGACAAAACTTCTTGCCTTGTGGGGCAGCACCTTCCCTTCTGCAGCCACTTCCTGCAGAACAGTGCTAGCTAGCTCTTATTAGGAAGGGTAGGCAAACTCTGGATGTCCAGAGAATCCACATACACAGATATGTCAATATGCATATACCTGCCCCATATGGATTTTTCACATAATAGGCCTGCGAGCACTAAGCATCTAAATGATTTTGGAGATCTCCAACTTAAATAAATAGATTCACATCTTGCTGCTCACCTTCAGTCTGTTCTTCCACTCCTAGAGATAAGGGGCTTTTAATGACCTTCTGCCTCTTACGCTTAGCTATTAACTTCTTGTCCTCAGTTTCTTAACATCCCTTTGATGGTGCCTATATAGCTTAGCAGTAACCAGCCAGTTCTGTTTTCTTCATAGGCACTGTCCTCTCATCTTTCACTGTGCCCTATATTTCTGATTGCCTGAATCATCATCTCTGCTGCAGCATTCCCCAGCACTAGACATTTCCCAAGGTAGCAACCAGTGAAATATTTAGCAGCTGAGTCACCATCTTCAATCAGGGCACTCAGCACCTCAACTATCTACCGTACCCAACCTCTGATGCATGGTGTGAAGCCAGTTCCAGATTCCCATCTTACCACCTGTATTGTTGGAACACTTCTGTTTTAGTGTTGAGCCTCTGAAGCAGATACCTAAACTAAGGAAGGCTTGTGTGTAATTTATTAAGGGCAATGCCTAATAAGGGAAAACAAATGTATACTGAAAAGACTGGGAGAGCTACTAGTCTGTCTTGCTGATCTGACTGCAGAAAAAGGCAAGAGAGAAGAAAGAAAGTTTGAGTGAAAGTATTTGAGAAGGCAAATCAGGTCCAAGAGGGTTCAGCAAGTTCATTCCTGAGCCAGCATCACTCCTCAGTTGAGTCCTATGTCTCCTAAGAACAGAGCTAACTTAATATCCTGCCATGATGAGTCATGGGCTAAAATTTGTGGGAAGTGTGGCCTCAGTGTGAACAGTGATGGATTACAGAGTGTAGCAGCGGGAGCCATCAGTCAACCATACTCTCTGCAGGCAGAAATTGAGAGGCACTTCTTCATGGCTGCCACATGTATAAATAAATATATCTGGGTCTAGATACCAACTGTACCATTCAAGAATTCAGCGTATCTAAATTTAGTAATTAGACTGAACAGTTTTGGTGTATTGTGCATTACAATGTTTACAAAGATAGATAAAGTGTTTATGTATGAAAATCAATGAATTTATCTATTCACTGTATTTAAAATTATTTAATGATGTGTTAGAGGTGTGTTTGGGGTGTAATGTAGTACAGAATTTATTTTTTAGTCCAGGGAACAATTAGATATCTACTGTAGAAATGTGAGAGGAAGAAAATAGAAGTCAGAACTGAGTTTTGAAAAACATTACAAAAGTAAACGTGTGGAAACAAGTAAGTAAATTGATGTATGTAAAATAAGAATGAGAAGTGTCTATTCTTCCCAGGTGAATCCCAGTTTTGGGCTTGTTTGTCTGATGATGATGAAGATAATATTCCTTCTAATGAGCAATATTGAGCATGAAAAGGAGCTCTGTGGTTGCCGCTAGAGTAAAACATGAGATATAAGAACTGCTGATATCTATGAGTCACTCCTGTTGGATCCATTTTATTAGAGTTCAGAAAAGAATACTTTGGGTAAAGAATGGTAAAGAATTTGTGAATAACCAAAGCATCTATGTATTACGTGTGAAGGTTCAGTGAGAGTAGCTTTTCAAAAACCAAGGCAGAGACAGTGATAAGTAAAAGGAAAGTTCACAATAGAAATATTAGTGAGAAATGAATAAAGCAAAGGGATCTCATGAGCTCAGTGTGCCCATAATTAAGAACTTACTGAGAAATTCTTCCGAGGTAGAGTCAGTGGGGTGGTAAACATGAAATCCTGAATATATTTCTTTCAAAGTATATTATGAAATAAATGGGAGCAAATAATAATGTTTCCTCCAAATTTCACCTGGTTATTAGTTGGAAGGCCAGGTCTATGATTATAGAAAGCCTTCACTGTATAGCGCAAAATCATATTCTATCAGCTGCTGTTTTCCAGGCATTGCAGTTGTATTCAATCTGTATTTGAATAAGCTCAAAGGCAACTGCATTCACTTCATTGTCATTTGAATGCCTATGTCTGTAAAAATTCTAAAGCACCTAGGAAATCCACCTCTATGAATGACACAGACGTATAGGCTCTGGTATCTCCCTTCTCCCGTGCTTTCCAGTAGTGGATCTACCACATGGATCTCTTCCCATGTCAATTAAACTCTTGTCTTATATGAAGATGAACTCATGACTACATTATAACTATTATAGGAATCCAGAGGATTCATCACCTGAAAAATGGGGATGAAATCCACACAAAAGTCTCCTAAGGGTGGCTAACAGGCTTCAAACTTCCTTATGTCTGCCTTTAGTGTCTGACTACTGTTATTTTCTTCCTATTTTAACATGAATGTTACTGTTTCTTGAAGTATCTGGACTGTGTGAAATTTACCGGATATATCTCTTTCTACTTACTCAAATAAAGAAGTATATATCTCCAGATTTTATAGACATATGTATAAAGATCCATGATGCCCAAATCATTAGAAAATTAATTTTAAAAGTCAACATTGTGCATTGTAGTTTTTACAAAGTTTTAAAAAACTAATTTAATAGAATTCTCTATACTTTCATGTTTATATTCTCTTATACAAAATAATTTCCAAATACAATCACTATTTCTTCTTAAATACTGTCCTTTATCATTTAAAATTTGTAACAAAGAACTAGTAAACTAGAAGTCAACCAAATCTTGAGTATAAGATATATATAACTTAGACTGATTTATATTTAATATATATGACAAATAATTTAGATAATATAGCAGTATACTTCACATAGGGTATTTGTGTGCACTTAGTAAAAAATATTGTGTACTTCATTTGGGTACACTTAGTGTTCAATTTTATTTTTATTTATTAGTACAAACTTCACATTCACTAACTCATTTTAGTCGACTCTTTTTGTTCATGCGTCTGTGTGCATGTGTTCATATAAAATTTTATATCGCAACTTTTCAAATATTATATATGGGAGTCCTCCTTAGGTTGATCTCTTTATTCAGTTTATATAAGTCCAAAATTTTTGAAAATATTATTGCCTTCCAAAAAGCAGTTGCATATTATGGTCTTGTTGGTCTTCTCTATATGAAGATCAACTACCCACTCCTCTCCAAAGAGCACCAGTTACTTTAACTGAATGATGAGACAATTAATGGATTGAGGGTGAAAATGGGAGAAACAGAAATCAGATGTTATATTGTAGAATATGTACTAGCTGTAATAAGATTTGTTGAGAGTTAGAAAAAGAAAACCTTTAGTAGAAATGCATTCCAAGAAGTAGAAACCATATACTTCACTGGTTCAGAATATTGCAGATCTAGCTGTGAGGAATAGGCATGATATAAAGTAAATGATCTGTTGAGATAGCTTTAAGTAAGAACCTCCTAAGACTTCTGATTAGGAGTAATTGTACCTATCTGCCTTCCACCTGAATATATGAATTGGAAATTTGGCCAAGTATATAAATATAAAAAAAAATTTCAAGTATAAAACCCACACACTGTTCACAAATATGTCTACATTGGTCTTGCAGTAATTCATACATTTATGCAGTAATTAATGAATTCAGGTCTAAAAGCACATAGAAAATGATAGACTCGTGATAAGGTTTGGTGCACCTGAAAGTAAGCAATAAATAGTTCTTTCCCTTCATGACTTAGGCAAGGTGAGAAGAATGAACTTTTAGGTAAGAGAGTGAAAAATATGATGAAATTAACACATAAGAGTTTAACTTTTCTAGGTGCTATAAAAGGAAATATAAAGTGTAGACTAGCATGTGTGAGTAATTTAAATATATAATATCTAGGGGACATTTAAAGTACTGTTTAACATCTTTGATTTTTGAAATAGTTGTGATTTATAAAAGAAAAAATACCATGCAACTAGAAAATGAATTACTTGATCCATTAAATATTAAGAAAAATATTCCTGTTCAAATGTCAGTATGAGCTACTATTAAATTGTAGAATATTTCTCCATTCTGTATTACCATAACTAATTGAATCAAATTCCAGTAATCTCTGTTATTCTGAAGAACATATTTATTTCTTGTTAGACGAGTCTCAAGTTAGTGAACATATATGTGTTAGCTTAGAAGAAAACAACAAACATCAAAATAATATTTTCCAAAGCATAAAAAGCAGATATGTATGTTTAATCATGCTTCCTGTTTGAAAATTTTAAAAAAGAGATTGCTACATATGTCTGGAAAACATATTAAATCTAAAATTTTAAATGTAGATCTTATTATGACTAGCACTGTAGCTACCTATTCAAAATGGATAATTAATAGCCATTCATCATAAGAAAATGTAGATTTTCCTTAGAAAAGACTTATTGTTATGTTCTTTTACTTGTTACTTAATTTTACTCTCCATGTTTTACGCATGACATATATTCAATTACATTTATTCAATATACTTTAAAGTACTTCATAGTCTTCGTGGAAGTTGAAAGACTTGAACAAACGCAAAAACAACAACAACAACAAAAAAAAAAACCACAGGAAAGATGGAAACCAAATAATAAAGCCCTAATAGCTTTTGTCAGACCCCCAATTTAGCAACTGAACAACAATAGCATTTGTTACATACCTACACTAGTTTAGAATTGTTAAAGAGCATTTTTTATGAAAAGCAAAATTAAATATTTTAAGAATTTGTTCAGATTTAACACATTTAACACATAATTTTATTTTGCTTCTTTTATTGATTTGTTCCATTAAAAACAGGTAATAGAATAGAATGCTGCTATTTTTCAAGGGGAGTAAAAGACTAAGATTCCTCAGGTTCCACAAAATTTATGCACAGAATTTACTGCGTTCTTACATCCACCTGAGTAAAAATTAATATATCAAAAGTGTGTCCTTAAACTTTTATGCAAGCAGTGTACTAGTTTCAATTTACCATCCTGACATGGTATCTAAAGAACAAAAATTCTTCTTCTACCAGTATGGAAATATATTATTTTTCTGACCTTGTTTACAGTGTCACTTGGCTTCCAAAGTTGTAAATCTAGTTTATCTTTCTATGTTTTTGATTTAAATGTAATCATGAAAAATATTCAATTTAACATAGTGTGAAACCATTACTTATGATAACTAAGCTATTATTCCAATGCTCACTGTGAGAGACAAAGAAATTTATAAACACTCTTACTTTACATATTTATTTAAGTAATTTAACAATTTACTTATATCAGAAAATAACCTTCCACAAAATTCATTTTTGATATATTCATCCTCTGCTCTATGAATCGACACATGTCTGAGCATGGAAGGTTGTATAACAAACGGTGGCTTGTCACATGTTATGACATATGTGTGGATGTAGGCTATATAACTTATACATTAATAAACTTTCCACTGACATTAACAGATGAGCTGCCTGTTTATAGAGTCGCTGTGAAATACTTCCATGTACTGTGAAGGACAAAAAACAGGCATAAAGTAAATGTGGGCACAGACCCACAAAATTTTCCGTTAAGTAAGGTTAGTCACCTACAGTTAGAAATGGTCTTAAAAATCAGTCATTATGATTTTCTGAAATACTCAGTGTGATACTTTTATCTTCCAACCAACCAAATAAACTCCTTTTTCAAGTACACAATAAGATTATATACACAATATTATATATATATATATATATATATACACACACACAGTATTATATATCTTATACATATATGGGTTTTCCAGGTGGCACAGTGGTAAAGAATCTGCCTGCCAATGCAGGAGACTCAGGATACCCAGGTTTTATCCCTGTGTAGGGAAGATCTTTCAGAGTAGGAAATGACAACCCACTCCAGGATTCTTGCCTGGAACTTTCCATGGACAGAGGAGCCTGACAGGCTACAGTCCATGGGGTCATGAAGAGTTAGACATGAGTGAACAACACATGCACCCTCAGGCAGACATGCTCATAAACATATATATATATATCCATATATGTTTTATTTTTTAACTGATTTTTATTTATTTATTTTAGCTTTTTATTTTTTAAATTTTAAAATCTTTAATTCTTACATGTGTTCCTTTATTTATTGGTTAAACAAAAAAAGGTTGTTTGTTTGTTTGTTTTTGGCAATACATTATTGTTTTCTATCTAAACATGGAAACATTAATTCATCTTGGATAAGTATCTCTTTGCCCTGGATATAACTATGGGAATACCCCCTGTTGCAAAGCAAGAAGGTCATTTCATTTTCAAAATGAACTGTATACCAAGCCATTCTGATGTCTGTGAACTCTTAGACATCTGTGATGTCTATGTGGGTTTGTATGCTGTCATGATACTCCCCACCCCTGGTGGCTCAGAGGTTAAAGCGTCTGCCTGCAATGCAAGAGACCTGGGTTCGATCCCTGGGTCAGGAAGTTCCCTTGGAGAAGGAAATGACAACCCACTTCAGTATTCTTGCCTGGAGAATCCCAAGGATGGAGGAGCCTGATGGACTACAGTTCATGGGGTCCCAGAGTTGGACACGACTGAGAGACTTCTCTTTCAAAAACTTTCTTTCTTTTCTTTCAAGGACTATAGTAATGCAAATTTGTCTAGTAGGGCAAGGGTTTCAGAATTCTGCCTCTTGGTAATTAAATTTTGTTGAAAAAGAAACTCTGGATGAATTGGGTCACCCTGACCAAGGTGATTTCAAGGAAAGGGCCAGTGCAGTCCCTGAGAAATGATTCGCCATAGAAGTGAGACTGAATTGGGTCCTCTGGGCAAATCACCATAGTTAGCTGAACACTGAAGAATGATTATTTGGTCACAGAATGGCCTGGCATAACTCAGAGTTGTTGACCACATGTTGGGCGAATAAAACGAATCTCTGTGGTATGTGTGCTCTTCTGTGAATTGGATGCATTGATAGGTGAGATTGGAGACCAAGCACTTTTTGATATGAGACAATCTTCACCATGTGTTGCTTAGGAAAGAGTGACCTCCTTTATGATTGAGAGCCACAATGGCTTGACTAAATGAGCAGACAATTGCACTATGTCTCAAGCCAGAGACTGATGAGAACAAGCTTTAGCAGTAGTGGTTAATAGAAGCATTTCTTCAAAATGTCTCATACCAGAGGCACACTCAGGCGGCTGCTTTGAAAAAAGTCAGTGAACTAGTCTTGAAGCCTGCAGTAATCATCAGACAAGTCAAAAAATTATTAAAAGTTTTTTCTGTGTGATATGAGGAGTCTATCTCATTTTCTATTTCCCATATACAACTGTGAACCTCTGTAAAAAATTTTAAAGGTCCATAAGCGAGTTTTAGGGAAAAAAATTGGATTTCCAAACAAGCAATACAGTCTCAGTATTCAAAGAAAGGTAGAACTACTTTTTAGTTCAAATTTTGAGGCCAAAATCATAAACATCAAATTATTCCAAATGTATTGAGCATATAGTCTGTGCAGGCAATGCAATAGGTACTAGATTAGATATAGAAATATTAAGAAATTTCATATTTCTTGGGAGAAAGAAATGGAAAAGATTAAAAGACATGACTGAGTGACTGAACTGAACTGAACTGAACTGAATTTACTTTTCACAATCTTTCAATAGCATTTGCTTTTTAAGAACTATTATTAACATATCCAATCTGGTGTTCCAAAAAAGTAGACAAAAACATTTAATTATTTCCACCATAGGTTGCCAATATAACACAGTTATTTATAGAAGGAATTTAACAATGCATGTCTAAAGTCACAAAAATAATTGTGGAATCAGAATCTAGGGATTAATCTCAAGTTAATAAGTATATGGACAGATAATTTATATCTTTATCAAAGAGAATAAAATATCATGTTGCTGTTCAGTCGCTAGGTCATGTCTAACTCCTTGTAACCCCACGGACTGCAGCATGCCAGGCTTCCTGTCCTTCACTGTAGTTTACTCAAACTCATGTCCATTCAGTCAGTGATACCATTCAACCATCTCATCCTCTGTTGTCCCTATCTCCTCCTGCTCTCAATCTTTCCCAGCATTAGGATCTTTTCCAATGAGTCAGATCATTGCATCAGGTGGCCAAAGTATTGGAACACCGGCTTCAGCATCAGTTCTTCCAATGAATATTCAGTGTTGATTTCCTTTATGATTGACTGGTTTGATCTCTTTACTGTCCAAGGGACTCTCAATAGTCTTCTCCAGCACCACAGAATGAAAGCATCAATTCTTTGGTGCTCAGCCTTCTTTCCAGCCCAACTCTCCCATCCATACACGTCAACTGGAAAAATCATAGCTTTGACTATACAGACCTTTGTCAGTAAAGTGATGTTCTTTACTTTTTAATATGCTGTTTAGGTTTGTCATAACTTTTCTTACATGGAGCAAGCGTCTTTTAATTTCATGGCTGCAGTCACCATCCAAGTGATTTTGGAACCAAAGGAAAAAAATCTGTCACTGTTTCCACTTTTTCCCTATTTGCCTTGAAGTGATGGGACCGGATGCCATGACCTTAGTTTTCTGAATGTTGAGTTTTAAGCCAGCTTTTTCACTCTCCTCTTTCACTGTCATCAAGAGGCTCTTTAGTTCCTCTTCACTTTCTGCTGTTAAAATGGTATCATCTGTATATCTGAGGTTGTTGATATTTCTCCCAGAAAACTTCATTCCAGCCTGTGAATCATCCAGCCTGAGATTTCCATAATGTACTCTGCATATAAGTTAAGTAAAAAGGGTGACAATATACTGTTTTGACATACTTCTTTCCCAATTTTTGAACCAGTACCATGTCCAGTTCTAACTGTTGCTTCTTATCATGCATATAGATTTCTCAGGAAACAGGTAAATATCTAATAAAAGTTACTGGATACATTTTTTTGGCAAAAATGAGGTAGAATATTAAGCAAACACTAGAATTTATTTTATATGGGAATATTTGATTATATATTAAAACTACTTAAAATGTAACATTAAAGAATAAAAACAATATTGTCACACTAAAAATATCCACACACACACATTGGAGTGATAATAAGAGTAGTGACATTTTAAAGTTCTTTCTTTTGATCATGTGCTTATTTAAGTATGTAAGGAAAAGTTCAATTGTGCATTAAATACATTTTTAGCATCTGTCAAAATGAAATTGAAAAGGAATACCAAAGCTTAGGTCATGGGTCTGATCAATTATATCATCTTCACTAGTAGCATCTCATGTCCTGAGCTTGTTGGCACTAAAACCAGGAGAAGTATACTCAAGTATATTTGGAAAACAAGGCACACTGGTCACTGGAAAAGAGACACAAAAATTTTACAGTAGAAATCTGAAGTTATAACCTCAAGCAAAACACAGTCTCTATAATCATTAGTTACATTTTAAGAATTCTTGTCCCATAATATTCTACAGTTATTATAGGGATAACCGTAAACTTAACTTACTAGATCTTGAAATGTAAAAGTCTTAAAAATAAAACATATGTTACATTTAATTTAAAATATTTAAATTAATTAAATACTGAAAAATAATTCACTCAAAACTAAAAATAAGTGAAATAATTGAATTGGACAACAAAAAACATATAATAATGAAGACATTAATTTTGTGAATTATAAAATAAATACAAATATATTTTATAATATAAAAATATAGTATTTACGTGCAAAAATGTACAATAATTGGTGATTAGATGACATGCACTTAAGGAGATAAGAGAAATACAGACATGAATTAAGAAGTACTCTATAGAAGGTTCCTACAAACATTTAGAAATATGCAAGTAAGAACAGAAAGAAGATACAGACTGTTGAATTCTCAAGCATATTAAAATGCCAAAAGACAAAAATGGCAAAATTCATTAGAAATCACAGAGAGAAAAGCAAAGAAAAGAATGAAATATTAAATACCATCTAGGCCGAGAGGAGCTACCCCAGGTCCGAGGTCAGGGGTGACAGGTGAGAGGAGCTACCCTACATCCAAGGAGTGGTGGCTGCATGGGTGCAGGAGGGCCTAGAGGAGCTACTCCACGTTCAAGGTCAGGAGGGGTGGTGGTGAGGAGATACCCCTTGTCCAAGGTAAGGAGCAGCAGCTGCGCTTTGCAGGAGCAGCCGTGAAAATATACCCCACGTACAAGATAAGAGAAACTGAAGTAAGACAGTAGGTGTTGAAGGAGGGTATCAGAGAGCAGACACACTGAAACCATAATCACAGAAAACTAGTCAATCTAATCACACTAGGACCACAGCCTTGTCTAACTCAATGAAACCAAGCCATGCCATGTGGGGCCACCCAAGATGAGCAGGACATGGTGGAGAAGTCTGAAAGAATGTGGTCCACTGGAGAAGGGTATGGCAAACCATTTCAGTATTCTTGCTTTGAGAACTCCATGAACAGTATGAAAAGGCAAAATGATAGGATACTGAAAGAGGAACTACCCAGGTCAGTAGGTGCCCAATATGCTTCTGGAGATCAATGGAGAAATAATTCCAGAAAGAATGAAGGGATGGAGCCAAAGCAAAAACAATAGCCAGTTGTGGATGTGACTGGTGATAGAAGCAAGGTCCGTGCTGTAAAGAGCAATATTGCATAGGAACCTGGAATGTCAGGTCCATGAATCAAGGCAAATTGGAAGTGGTCAAACAGGATATGGCAGGAGTGAACGTCAAATTTCTAGGAATGAGTGAACTAAAATGGACTGGAATGGGTGAATTTAACTCAGATGACCATTATATCCACTACTGTGGGCAGGAATCCCTTAGAAGAAATGAAGTAGCCATCATGGTCAACAAAAGAGTCCCAAATGCAGTACTTGGATGCAATCTCAAAAATGACAGAATGATCTCTGTTCATTTCCAAGGCAAACCATTTAATATCACAGTAATCCAAGTCTATGGCCCAACCAGTAACACTGAAGAAGTTGAATGGTTCTATGAAGACCTACAAGTCCTTTTAGAACTAACA
Source organism: Ovis aries (assembly GCF_016772045.2). Taxonomy (NCBI): domain Eukaryota; kingdom Metazoa; phylum Chordata; class Mammalia; order Artiodactyla; family Bovidae; genus Ovis; species Ovis aries. The sequence goes on from NC_056069.1 coordinate 48,454,359, forward strand.
CCCAAAACTGATGTCCTTTTCATTATAGGGGACTGGAATACAAAAGTAGGAAGTCAAGAAACACCTGGAGTAACAGGCAAATTTGGCCTTGAAATGCAGAATGAAGCAGGGCAAAAGCTAATAGAGTTTTGCCAAGAGAATGCACTGGTCATAGCAAACACCCTCTTCCAACAACACAAGAGAAGACTCTACACATGGACTTCACTAGATGGTCAACACCAAAATCGGATTGATTATATTCTTTACAGCCAAAGATGGAGAAGCTCTGTACAGTCAGCAAAAACAAGACCAGGAATTGACTATGGCTCAGATCATGAACTCCTTATTGCCACATTCAGACTTAAATGAAGAAAGTTGGGGAATGACCATTCAGGTATGACCTAAATCAAATCCCTTATGATTGTACAGTAGAAGTGAATATAGATTTAAGAGACTAGATCTGATAGATAGAATGCCTGATGAACTATGGATGAAGGTTCGTGACATTGTACAGGAGACAGGGATCAAGACCATCCTCACGGAAAAGAAATGCCAGAAAGCAAAGTGGCTGTCTGAGGAGGCCTTACAAATAGTTGTGAAAAAAAAGAGAAGCAAAAAGCAAAGGAGAAAAGGAAAGATATAAGCACTTGAATGCAGAGTTCCAAAGAATAGCAAGGAGAGATAAGAAAGCTTTCCTCAGTGATCAATGCAAATAAACAGAGGGAAACAACAGAATGGGAAAGACTAGAGATCTCTTCAAGAAAATTAGAGATACCAAGGGAACATTTCATGCAAAGGTGGGCTCAATTAAGGACAGAAATGGTATGGACGTAACAAAAGCAGAAGATATTAAGAAGAGATGGCAGAATACAGAGAAGAACAGTACAAAAAAAGATTTGCATGACCAAAATAATCACGATGGTATGATTACTCACCCAGAGCCGGAATTCCTGGAATGTGAAGTCACGTGGGCCTTAGAAAGCATCACTACGAACAAAGCTAGTGAAGGTAATAGAATTGCAGTTGAGCTATTTCGAATCCTGAAAGATGGTGCTGTCAAAGTGTTGCACTCAATATGCCAGCAAATTTGGAAAACTCACCAGTGGCCACAGGATGGGAAAAAGGTCAGTTTTCATTCCAATCCCAAAGAAAGGCAATGCCAAAGAATGCTCAAACTACTGCACAATTGCACTCATCTCACATACTAGTAAAGTAATGCTCAAAATTCTCCAAGCCAGGCTTCAGCAATACATGAACTGTGAACTTCCAGATGTTCAAGCTGGTTTTTGAAAAGGCAGAGGAACCAGAAATAAAATTGCCAACATCTGCTGGATCATGGAAAAAGCAAGAGAGTCCAGAAAACCATCTATTTCTGCTTTATTGACTATGCCAAAGCCTTTGACTGTGTGCATCACAATACTGTGGAAAATTCTGAAAGAGATGGGAATACCAGACCACCTAACCTGCTTCATGAGAAACCTATAAGCAGGTCAGGAAGCATCAGTTAGAACTTGGCGTAGAACAACAGGCTGGTTCCAAATAGGAAAAGGAGTATGTCAAGGCTGTATATTGTCAGCCTGCTTATTTAACTTGTATGCAGAGAACACCATGAGAAAAGCTGGACTGGAAGAAATACAAGCTGGAACCAAGATTGCTGGGAGAAATATCAATAACCTCAGATATGCAGATGACACCACCCTTATGGCAGAAGGTGAAGAGGAACTCAAAAGCCTCTTGATGAAAGTGAAAGAGGAGCATGAAAAAGTTGGCTTAAAGCTCAACATTCAGAAAACTATGATCACGGCCTCTGGTCCCATCACTTCATGGGAAATAGATGGGGAAACAGTGGAAACAGTGTCAGACTTTTTTTTTTTGGGCTCCAAAATCACTGCAGATGGTGACTGCAGCCATGAAATTAAAAGACACTTACTCCTTGGAAGAAAAGTTATGACCAACCTAGATAGCATATTGAAAAGCAGAGACTACTTTGCCAACAAAGGTCCATCTAGTCAAGGCTATAGTTTTTCCAGTAGTCATGTATGCATGTGAGAGTTGGACTGTGAAGAAAGCTGAGCACTGAAGAATTGATTCTTTTGAACTGTGGTGTTGGAAAAGACTCTTGAGAGTCCCTTGGACTGCAAGGAGATCCAACCAGTCCATTCTAAAGGAGATCTTCCTTGGGTGTTCTTGGAAGGAATGATGATAATGCTGAAACTCCAGTTTTTTGGCCACCTCATGCAAAGCGTTGACTCATTGGAAAAGTCTCTGATGCTCTTAGGGATTGGGGGCAGGAGGAGAAGAGGATGACAGAGGATGAGATGGCTGGATGGATGGCATCACCGACTCAATATACATAAGTTTGAGTGAACTCTGGGAGTTGCTGATGGACAGGGAATCCTAGCATGCTGTGATTCATGGGGTCGCAAAGAGTTGGACACGACTGTTTTACTGAACTGAACTGAGACTGATTTGAGCAGTGTAACATTCAGTGAATAAAATTCCTTTGTGATACTGGTAAAAATATTAATTTCTGTAACCATTTTGGAAAAAGAAATATAGACTAGAAATTCTATAAGAAAAACAACAACAAAGAAAACATAGCTTTTGCCTAAAAAGTACTCCAGGGACTATCTCCTGTACAAATGAAATAATCAAGATATTAAACTTTATATAAAAGAATGTTTGCTTCATTGATATCTGCAGTGGCCAAATTCTCCCTAAAATCCACAGTGCCAAACTTAAAAACACAGTAAATGGGTAAAGGGACTGATAATCAATCTAACATTTATCTTGAACATTATACCAATTCAAAGTGAACTATTTTTAAAATCATGAGATCCTTTTGATTGAGAAAAACAAAATGCATATCAATTTATAAAATGACCACATTTTAAACACACAAACACATAGGCTGCACTAACACATATTTTTAATATGAACTTCAGTTTTGCACAGTTGCAGAAATGGAAAAAGAGGAGGGACATATCTGTGAGAATAGCCTATACATTTTTTTTCAAAAAAGAAACTCTCTGTAATGATTGAAATTATCTGTCTGCACACAATATGGTTGATATTAGGTGCATGCAATTTAAAATATGGCTAGTGGAACTGATACAATAATTTTAATGTCATTTTAGTTGAAGTTTAGAAGATCATATGAGGTAATGCCTAGATTGTGTGTGTGTGTGTTTTCATTCACTCAGTCATGTCTGACTCTTTGTGACCCCATAGACTGTATCCTGCCAGGCTTCTCTGTCCATTTTCCAGGTTAGAATACTGGAACAGGTTGTCATTCCCTCTCCAGGCTTCCCAGCTCTGGGATTGAACTCATGTTTCTTGCATCTCCTGAACTGGCAGGAAGATTCTTACTAGCTGAGCTGCCAGGAAAACCCTACCTAGATTACACTATAGGAAAAAATATAAACCTCAGTATTTTAAAATAACATCTTTCTCACTTACAGTATTTGTCTATTTCAAGTGCATGTCTTTCTAAGACAACCAAATTTCTGTTCCATATCTTTGTCACTTAAATATCCAAGCTAAAAGGGCATCCCTCTCTGGTCATTGGACTTTATGGGAAGGAAATAGCAGCATGTTACATTATGAACTGTCAACACTTTATCAAATTGTGACACATGGCATTTGCTCTCATATATCATTTGCCAGAGGAGAAAGAAGACCAATATTTCCATGTGCCTAGAACAGGGCTTTTGACATTTGCTCCACATACTTATTTTATGGGAGATGTCTTCACATTATAAAATATCTAGCCACATCTCTGTTGTCTACCTGGGATTCCCTGGTGGCTCAGATGGTAAAGAATCTGTTTACAATGCTTGAGACCTGGGTTCGATTCCTGGATCAGGAAGATCCCCTGGAGAAAGGAATGGCAATCTACTCCAGTAGGATCCTGGGGGGCTACCATCAGTGGGGTCACAAACAGTCGGGCATGACTGAGCAACTAACACACTGTTCTCTACCTGCTAGATCTCCATATTATCCCCTCAGTCTTGAGAATCAAAAAATGTATGCAGACTTTTCCAAATAATCCTCACTTAAAAAAAAAAATTGCTCCAGTTTGAGAATGATTGGCCTAGAAATATTTGGTGGAAATACAAATAGATACCATAAAGGTGGGTAAAGATGGTGATAAATAACAAAATATATAATGCCATTGTATGTATATGTCATATAAATGTGTATAAAGTTATTTATTTTAAAGTAAATTGGATCTATAGCTAATAATGATCAAGCTTCCCTGATGGCTCAGTGTTAAAGAATCTGCCTGCCACTATAGGAAATGCAGGTTTGAGCCCTGCATCAGGGAAATCCTGATGGAGAAGGGAATGGCAACCCACCCAGTATTCTTGCCTAATAAATTCGATGGACAGAGGAACCTGGTGTGCTGCAGTCCATGGGGTTGCAATAAATTGGACAATACTTAGTGGCTAAGCAACAATAGCAATAGCTAATGATCTTTGAGCTATACACCACGATATTGGTGTATACAAATAGAAAAAAATTCTCACTTCAAAAAACAATGACAGTTAATAGATTATAATAACACACTAAATTTATATTTGTTTTAAAAAAAGATCCTGAAACGAGAAATATGAAAGAAAGGTGCTAAACAAATAGTAAAAGCTTGGACATTATCAACACTTATAGAATGACATAACCTTGCAGGAAATAGGAGATAAGAACTTGAAACTACCTAAGACGGACCTGAGTTCCCACATAAAACAGGAATCATTGTTGAACATAGACATTAAAGATACAAGGTAGAAAATAAGCACATGTGATAATTAATTTTATGTGTCAGCTTAACTAGATCATAGGTTTTTCAGATGCTAAACATTATTTCTGAGTGTGTCTGTGAGGTGTTTCTAGAAGATGTTGACATCAGAATTGGTGGGTTGAGAAATAATAATAACATCTGTGTCTGTGTAAAAAGACAATAACATGTATCATTGAAAGTTGTATTTAAATTCATATTCTAATTCTGTACAGATGTATCAGTTCAGTTTAGTTGCTCAGTCGTGTCTGACTCTGCGACCTCATGGACTGCAGCAAGCCAGGCTTTCCTGTCCATCACCAACTCTAGGAGCTTGCTCAAACTCATGTCTGTCCATCGAGTCGGTAATGCCAATTAACCATCTCATCCTCTGTCATGCCCTTTTCCTCCTACCTTCAATCTTTCCCAACATTAGGGTCTTTTCTAGTGAGTCAGTTCTTTGCCAAAGTATTGGAGCTTCAGCTTCAGCATTAGTCCTTCCAATGAATATTCAGGACTGATTTCCTTTAGGATTGACTGGTTCAATCTCCGTGCAGTCCAAGGGACTCTCAAGAGTCTTCTCCAGCACCATAGTTCAAAAGCATCAATTCTTTGGTGCTCAGCTTTCTTTATGGTCCAACTCTCACATCCATACATGACTACTGGAAAAAGCATAGCTTTAACTAGATGTACATTTGTTGGCAAAGTACTCTCTCTGCTTTTTAATATGCTGTCTAGATTTGTGATAGCTTTTCTTCAAATGAGCAGGCATTTTTTAATTTCATTGTATCAATTTTATATATTTTACTTGTTTTACTGTATTTCTTGTTTTCCTATATTTCTTAGCTCTGTGGAGTGATTCAACTATAATCATCTGTTAGTTAACATGATTAGTTTGTTATTGCTTTAAGTTGTATAAATGCATAAAGCAATTTTAAAAAATCATAAATTAATATTAACATAATTATCAATCACTCCGCAAAACAAAGAAATATAGAAAAAATAGAAACAGAGTAAAACAAGTAAAATCTGTGCTTTAACTTTATAGTAACTATACAAAACTGATACAATGACAATGAAAATTTACCCCTGTGAACTTCCTTCCCTAAATAAATAAACCCAGTGTAATCATGATCATGAGACCAGACCAATCCCAAGTGAGGCACATTCTATAAAATAACTTACCAGTATGTTTTAAAACTGTGAACAACACGCTGCTGAATAACCAATAAATCACAGAAGAAAACAAAAAGAAATCAAAATATTCATAGAAACAAATGAAAATGAGAAGACAACAACCCAAAACCTATGGAAAACAGTAAAAGCAGTGCTAAGGGGAAGGCTCATAGCAATACAGGCTTACCTCAAGAAACAAGAAAAAGTCAAATAAATAACCTAACTCTACACCTAAAGCAACTAGAAAAGGAATAAATGAAGAACACCAAGGTTAGTCAGTTCAGTTCAGTTCATTTCAGTCTCTCAGCCGTGTCCGACTCTTTGCGACCCCATGAATCGCAGCACCCTAGGCCTCCCTGTCCATCACCATCTCCCAGAGTTTACTCAGACTCGCGTCCATCGAGTCAGTGATGCCATCCAGCCATCTCATCCTCTGTTGTCCCCTTCTTCTCTTGCCCCCAATCCCTCCCAGCATCAGAGTCTTCTCCAATGAGTCAACTCTTCGCATGAGGTGGCCAAAGTACTGGAGCTTCAGCTTTAGCATCATTCCTTCCAAAGAAATCCCAGGGCTGATCTCCTTCAGAATGGACTGGTTGGATCTCCTTGCAGTCCAAGGGACTCTCAAGAGTCTTCTCCAACACCACAGTTCAAAAGCATCAATTCTTCAGCGCTCAGCCTTCTTCACAGTCCAGCTCTCACATGCATACATGACTACTGGAAAAACTATAGCCTTGACTAGATGGACCTTTGTTGGCAAAGTAATGTCTCTGCTTTTCAATATGCTATCTAGGTTGGTCATAACTTTCCTTCTAAGGAGTAAGCACCTTTTAATTTCATGGCTACAGTCACCATCTGCAGTGATTTTGGAGTCCCAAAAAATAAAGTCTGACACTGTTTCTACTGTTTCTCCATCAATTTCCCATGGAGTGATGGGACCAGATGCCATGATCTTTGTTTTCTGAATGTTGAGCTTTAAGCCAACTTTTTCACTCTCCTCTTTCGCATTCATCAAGAGGCTTTTTAGCTCCTCTTCAATTTCTGCCATAAGGGTGGTGTCATCTGCATATCTGAGGTTATTGATATTTCTCCCAGCAATCTTGGTTCCAGCTTGTGTTTCTTCCAGTCCAGCGTTTCTCATGATGTACTCTGCTTATAAGTTAAATAAGCAGGGTGACAATATACAGCCTTGATGTATTCCTTTTCCTATTTGGGACCAGTCTGTTGTTCCATGTCCAGCTCTAACTGTTGCTTCCTAACCTGCATACAGATTTCTCAAGAGGCAGGTCAGGTGGTCTGGTATTCCCATCTCTTTCAGAATTTTCCAGTTTATTGTGATCCACACTGTCAAAGGCTTTGGCATAGTCAATAAAGCAGAAATAGATGTTTTTCTGGAACTCTCTTGCTTTTTCCATCATCCAGCGGATGTTGGCAATTTTATTTCTGGTTCCTCTGCCTTTTCTAAAACCAGCTTGAACATCAGGAAGTTCATGGTTCACATATTGCTGAAGTCTAGCTTGGAGAATTTTGAGCATTACTTTAACTAGCGTGTGAGATGAGTGCAATTGTGTGGTAGTTTGAGCATTCTTTGGCATTGCCTTTCTTTGGGATTGGAATGAAAACTGACATTTTCCCATCCTGTGGCCACTGGTGAGTTTTCCAAATTTGCTGGCATATTGAGTGCAGCACTTTCACAGCATCATCTTTCAGGATTTGAAATAGCTCGACTGGAATTCCATCACCTCCACTAGCTTTGTTCATAGTGATGCTTTCTAAGGCCCACTTGACTTCACATTCCAAGATGTCTGGCTCTAGATGAGTGATCACACCATCGTGAATAGAAGGAAACAAATCTTAAAACTTAGGACAGAAATAAATGAAAAGAAACAAAAGAGACCATAGCAAAAATCATCAAAGCCAAAAGCTGGTTCTTTGAGAAGTTAAATAAAATTGACAAACCATTAGCCAGATTCATCAAGAAACAAAGGGAGAAAAATCAAATCAATAAAATTAGAAATGAAAATGGAGAGATCACAACCGACAACACAGAAATACAAAGAATCATAAGAGATTACTATCAACAACCATATGCCAATAAAGTGGAAAACTTGGAAGAAATGGAAAATTCTTAGAAAAATACAACTTTCCAAAACTAAACCTGGAAGAAATGGAAAATCCTAACAGACCCATCACAAGCATGGTAATTGAAACTGTAGTCAGAAATCTTCCAGCAAATAAAAGCCCAGGGCCAGAAAGCTTCCCATCTGAATTCTACCAAAAATTTAGAGAACAGCTAATACCTATCCTACTCAAACTCTTTCAGAAATTGCAGAGGAAGGTAAACTTCCAAACTCATCCTACGAGGCCACCATCACCGTAATACCAAAACCTGACAAAGATGCCGCAAGAAAAGAAAACTACTGACCAATATCACTGATGAACATAGATGCAAAAATCCTTAACAAAATTCTAGCAAATAGAATCCAACAACTTATTAAAAAGATCATACATCATGATCAAGGGGGCTGTATCCCAGGGATGCAAGGATTCTTCAATATCCACAAATCAATCAATGTAATTCACCACATTAACAAATTGAAAAATAAAAACTGTGTGATTATCTCAATAGATGCAAAGAAAGCCTTTGACAAAATTCAACATCAATTTATGATAAAAAAAAAACCCTCCAGAAACCAGGAATAGAAGGAACATACCTCAACATAATAAAAGCTATATATGACAAACCCACAGCAAACATTATCCTCAATGGTGAAAAATTGAAAGCATTTCCCCTAAAGTCAGGAACAAGATGAGGATGCCCACTCTCACCACTACTATCCAACATAGCTTTGGAAGGTTTGGCCACAGCAGTCAGAGCAGAAAAAGAAATAAAAGGAATCCAGATTGGAAAAGAAGAAGTAAGACTCTCACTGTTTGCAGATGACATGATCCTCTACATAGAAAACCCTGAAGACACCACCAGAAAATTACTAGAACTAATCAATGAACATAGTAAAGTTGCAGGATATAAAATCAACACTCATAAATCCCTTGCATTCCTATACACTAACAATGAGAAAACAGAAAGAGAAATTAAGGGAAAAAATCCATTCACCATTGCAATAAAAAGAATAAAATACTTAGCAATATATCTATCTAAAGAAACAAAAAACCTATATATAGAAAACTATAAAACAATACTGAAAGAAATCAAAGAGGACACAAATAGATGGAGAAATATACTGTGTTTATGGATCAGAAGAATCAATATAGTGCAAACGAGTATACTACCCTAAACAATCTATAGATTCAATGCAATCCCTATCAAACTAGCAACTGTATTTTTCACAGAGCTACAACAAATAATTTCACAATTTGTATGGAAATACAAAAAAACTCAAATAGCCAAAGCAATCTTGAGAAAGAAGAATGGAACTGGAGGAATCAACCTGTCTGACTTCAGGCTCTGCTACAAAGCCACATTCATCAAGACAGTATGGTACTGGCACAAAAACAGAAATATAGATCAATGGAACAAAATAGAAAGCCTAGAGATAAATCCATGCACCTGTGGACACCTTATATTCGACAAAGGAGGCAAGAATATACAATGGAGAAAAGACAATCTCTTTAACAAGTGGTGCTGGAAAACTGGTCAACAACTTGTAGAAAAATGAAACTAGAACACTTTCTAACACCATACTAAAAAATAAACTCAAAATGGATTAATGATCTAAATGTAAGGCCAGAAACTATAAAACTCCTAGAGGAGAGAACATAGGCAAAACACTCTCCGACATAAATCACAGCAGGATCCTCTATGACCCAACTCCCAGAATAATGGAAATAAAAGCAAAAATAAACAAATAAGGCCTCATTAAAATTAAAAGCTTTTGCACGACAAAGGAAACTCTAAGCAAGGTGAAAAGACAGCCTTCAGAATGGGAGAAAGTAATAGCAAATGAGGCAACTGACAAAGAATTAATCCCAAAAATATACAAGCAACACCTGCAGCTCAATTCCAGAAAAATAAATGACCCAGTCAAAAAATGGGACAAAGAACTAAATAGATATTTCTCCAAAGAAGACATACAGATGGCTAACAAACACATGAAAAGATGCTCAACATCACTCTTTGTCAGAGAAATGCAAATCAAAACAACAATGAGGTACAATTTCACACCAGTCAGAATGGCTGTGATCCAAAAGTCTACAAGCAATAAATGCTGGAGAGGGTGTGGAGAAAAGGGAACCCTCTTACACTGTTGATGAGAATGCAAACTGGTACAGCCACTATGGAGAACAGCGCAGAGATTCCTTAAAATACTGGAAATAGAACTGCCAATGCCACTTATGGGCATACACACCAAGGAAACCAGAATTGGATGAGACACATGTACCCCAATGTTCATCGTAGCACTGTTTATTATAGCCAGGACATGGAAGCAACCTAGATGCCCATCAGCAGATGAGTGGATAAGAAAGCCATGGTAACATGTACACAATGGAATATTACTCAGCCATTAAAAATAATACATTTGAATCAGTTCTAGTAAGGTGGATGAAACTGGAGCCTATTATACAGAGTGAAGTAAGCAAGAAAGAAAAACACCAATACAGCATACTAGTACATATATATGGAATTCAGAAAGATGGTAATGATAATCCTGTATGCGAGACAGCAAAAGAGACACAGATGTATAGAACAGTCTTTTGGACTCTGTGGGAGAGGGCAAGGGTGTGATGGTTTGGGAGAATGGCATTGAAACATGCATATTATTATATGTGAAATGAATCACCAGTCCAGGTTTGATGCGTGATACAGGGTGCTTGGAGCTGGTGCACTGAGATGACCCAGAGGGATGGGATGGGGAGAGAGGTGGGAGGGGGTTCAGAATGGGGAACACATGTGCACCTGTGGCAGATTCATGTCAATATATGACAAAACTTTACAATATTGTAATTAGCCTCCAAATAAATAAATAAAGTAAAAAAAAAAACTGTGAAAGTCTATGAAAACTAGAAAAACCTGAGAAAGTATGACAGAGCAGAGGAATCTGAGACATGACAGTGAAATGTAGTGGCATGTTCTGAATGGAATTCTCTAACATAAAAAGACATTGGATTAAAAAGACAATATAGTGCTTAGTCAGTAATAATAATGTATCAAGATTCTTCTCTTCACTGCAGCAAATGTACTGTACTATGCAAGATGTTAATAACAGGAAATTACATGATGTATATAGTATATTGGAACACTCTGTAGGTACTCTGTTTATAATTTTTCTGTAAATTTAAAATGGTTCCGAAGTATCCAGTTTAAAAACTACTACCAGTAGTTTTAGAACTACTACTGGTTCTAAGGACTGTCTTAGGACATCATTTTGAAACTACTTGGTCCCAATCCCTATGAGTAATGATTAATATTTGAATATACATAGATATTATTAGGAAAAATTTACCAATGTCATTTAATATGTTTTGTTTAAAATTGATTAAAAAATCTCTAAGAAAATTAATGCATTTGTGCTGTTAACAAATAAGTCTAATCCTACTCATTTTTTGTAAATACATGCATGGCTTAAAAGAACAAGGAATACCACTGTGTTTCTAATGAAATAATGCTATGGAATTTGTACATGAACACTACAGCACTACATATTAACATACTTTTTGTAATATATTACACATAAGTTACATACAGTAGGAATGAGAGATATGTGAACTTTGACCCAAACTGTGGTAACTATTCTTGTATTAAATTTATTTTTTTAACATGATTCTCTGAGGACCAAGTTATTTCTCCAACTGTCTTCTGACAGATTCCCATCAGTGTTCTAAGGAAGATTAGGTTTGTGTTCTTTAAGTGTTGGCTGAAATGAATCAGTGAAAAAACATATTTGTAAAACCTTTAATATTTTAATAGATGAATAAGGGAATATTGAGGTAATATATTTTCATTGAGAATGCTATTAGAACCTGTGTAGTCTCTATAAAATTTGGGGGCTACCTAAGTGGTGCTAACAGCAAAGAATCTGCCTGCCAGTGTAGGAGACATAAGAGATGAGAGTGTGATCCCTAGGTTGGAAAGATCTCCTGGAGGTGGACATGGCAACCCATTCTAGTCTTCTTGACTGAAGGATCCCATGGACAGAGGAACATGGAGGGTTATAGTCCATAGAGTCCCAAAGCATCAGCAATGACTGAAACGACTTTAGCATGCACACAGGCATAAAGTTTGGGTACCTATTTTTGTTTACTGAAACCAACATGAATTTCTTATTACTTTTAACTCAATGATTAAACATAAGCAGAATGAAAATAATTCAGATCATACTTTTAATCAACCATCTCTAACATGGATTATAATGTTTATAGTAAAAATATCATTGTCTTAAAAATGAACCTATTAGTAACAGTACAAAATATTTTCAGCTCATAAAGTCATTATTTTTATTTTTGGAACAATTAGTAACTTCTTTAATGTGATAAAGTGCTTCTTCAGTATCCATTATGAAATAACAATGTCTTTTGTGGTAGACATCCAAAACATTAAACCTTGCATAGAATATTGATGTTTAAAGAGAGAGAATATAACTATTGATTTGTATAAAAATAAAATCACTATTGTGCTATTTCACATAATGTCATGATAATGTGAATCAAGAAGTTAACACTCAGTTTTCAAATTACTTCTTCACTCATTTTGATCATGATTTTTTAAGGCTACATTCTGGAGCCTTAATACTGTTTTATTTCATTAGAAAACTCAGCTAACCGGTTCAGAAGGAACATCAACCCAAGTTTTTAAGCTGTTGCATCTTGATAGATGTAGTTTTGGATTATACTGGGATGATGATATGTAAATGACTGGTTGTTTCAAAGTGTCTGCAAAACATTTTAGATGCCACTTGTGAGTTTCAATTTTAGTAAAAGTTGAAGGTTAAAAATGAGATTGAACTGAATAATCTCAGTTGAGATTGAAATGCTGAAAATAGCAGTAAAGAACTCTCCTTGGGTTGACCACGGCAACATAGGCAGCCTGCAGGCCCATAATGGTCTAAATGAGTAAGCCGTTAAAGAGATAGCATTGTGCTAGCAGTTTGGCAATGAATTCTTCAGCAAAATTGTGACGAGGAGTGGATCTCATAAGGGAATCCTGAGATGCATATTATCTTTCCATATGTGTTAATCTGCTGGTGAGTTCATGTGTTTCTCTGTAGATTAGATGATGAAAGCATTGCTAGATTGAAGGATAATTGTATACATATATATTTGTATATATATAGTGTTGTGCGCTGACTCTGTGTGTTTTATAACTGTATAATGTACTAAGATAAATAATATATAGTAAGGCACATCTTCTAAAGAGTTGGTAAAGAACTAAATAAAATAAGATGATATGTAAATTATATACTATAACAAGGTAAAAAAATACCCCCAAGAAAAGAATTATCATAGTAGAAATGTTAAAACTAAGTATCAAATGATGAACAGTATGTAGAACTGGCCAATAAGTTACTTCCATATATTTGCATGTGGAAGAGAAAGAGACAAACTGACAAATATACATTTGTATGTACTAAACTTAGGATGTCACAAGCCAACTGTATCAGGTAAATCAACTGTAGGAACAAGTATAGAAACAGAAACACTTCCTGGGTCACTGGGTTGTTTGTTTGTTTGTTTGTTTGTTTTTATTTCTGGATCAGGGAACTTGAGGATGGCACAATATAATGTTTCACACACCATTTCCAACATGGCACATGAGATATCTTTCAGAATGCCTTGGTACAAAGGGTGTTTGCTGCTAAGTAGTGTCAGTCGTGTCGGACTCTGTGTGACCCCATAGACAGAAGCCCACCAGGCTCCTCTGTCACTGGGATTCTCCAGGCAAGAACACTGGAGTGGGTTGCTGTTTTCCTTCTCCAATGCATGAAAGTGAAAAATGAAAGTGAAGTCGCTCAGTTGTGTCTGACTCTTAGCAACCCCATGGACTGTAGCCTACCAGACTCCTCTGTCCATGAGATTTCCCAGGCAAGAATACTGGAGTGCAGTGCCATTCCCTTCTCCCAAAAGGTGTTTATACATTAGCAAAAAAAAAAAAAAAGATATTTTGTCATGCTTTGTCTATTTATGGTGAATCCCTACCACAATCTATAGAATCTCACAGCAGTTTTTTCTAGAGAAGAAGAAATATTTGACATCAGTTGAGGAAATCTAGTGTTGCAAAAACAGAATTACTTAAAAAGAAAACAAAACAGAAGATGTGAAAGAGTTTAAAATCTTTGGGCCCAGGGGAAATGAATGGAAACAGAAGGAGGACTGGACTCCCTGTAACAATAATGAGATTTTGCTCAGAGAGGAAAAGTGTAATTGAACTATTGGCATTTCCCAATGGAGTTATGATTTAGAAAAAAAAAAAAAAAAAGATTCTTTGTACCCATAGCTAAGTTCAGGGATAGGCTTACTATATCTAACCACATTTTCCCCAAACACTGTTACTTTGGAAGCAATTCACTTTCTTGAACATAAGCTATGCTTTTTTGTTGTCTGTTGACAGTTCACAGGATTCAAGTGTGTGGATATTGAATGCACTCTTTTGGGCTTGTACTCTCTGTGTTCTCTTTTCATGTTGAAATTTCCCTTTAACTGGTACAGGACAAGGCTCTAGTCTTCTTTTCCAGGGTATTGCTCCTACTTCCTAATAGTCATGTTTCTATTTCAAACCTTTCCTCTAGACTCTTTATGACAATATATGCTGTTCCAGTCTCCCTTATATCTAACATCCTGTACCTCCTGTGTTATTAAAGTTTGCTTATTTATGACCCCAGAACACATCCATGATCATCATATTTCCCATACACACACACACACAAAGAAGTATAATATCCTGACACTTTATAAAATGAACATGAATGCTATGTTAATCCCAAAATGTTAATTTAATGTCTCATTTCTAGACAGTATTTTTAGTTTATTTGTAAAATGAATTTACTCCTTTGTCTTCTGAAATTGAAAGCTTTCTTAGAGCATGGTAAGGGTAACTAGCATGCAGTCTTTCCCACCCAATAGTTGTTTATTTAGCATGTTTATCAGTAAGTATGAGATAATAATCAAAACTTGAACAAGCTTTTGCTGACAGCAACTTTCAGAAGCAAACTTCTTTGCTTCTGATGTGACACATTAATATGTAGCAATATACTCATAAGATGAGAGGATTAAATAAGCCATGTTAAGTTAAAAAAGACATAATTATGTGTCAGAATGGAAATATGTGGTCTTTAGCATTTTCCATATTAAAACAATAGAGTTTATATTTCCATTCAAGATGGTTTTTTGAGACTCTATGAAAATGCAGACTTGTATCTAGACTTTACCAAAGACTTGATTTGAATGTTTGAATGATGAGCAGTTCCAGTCTAAACTAAATATGTGATTTAACTGAGAAATAAGAGGCACACAGATGATCTGTGCATCACACATAACATGATGTCCCATTAGGAACACTAACTGCTCTATCAGTTTAAAAGCAAGATGTGACTATGGAATTATTCCTGTTGATGATTGGCAGAAACCAACACAGTTCTGTAGAGCAATTATCCTTAAATAAAGAAATAAATTAGAAAGAAATAAAAGCAAGATATGAGACTGCTTAAAAACTATAAAATGTGAAACTTGTGATTTGCTTGAAATTGTAGGTGATATATTGATGGGAAGAAAAAAAACATGAGATGAGAATAGGCAATGGAGAGAGTAAAAAAGCGGAATGCAGAGATTAGAAGCATATTTTCAAATGGTTTTACGTCCATACACACATGAAAGGTTTAGGAATTTAAGAGGAAGGGTAGTTTTGATTTCAGATAGTGGGAGGGAGGGCCAATTTACAATCCATTTGTAAGGCTTGAAAAATATCTTGTATAATTACAGAGATGAATATAATATGATCAGAGATATTCATTTGGAAAGTATAATGACTACTGTTTAGCCAGAGATGGAACACATAATGAAAGCTACAGTAATGCAAGGAAGAAGGATCATTGTAAGAAGCAACACTAGGAGTGTCAGATTGTGTGGAGGTTTGACCGAAAAGAATTCAAAGTAGCTTATTTTTCCCCTGTGCTCTGCTAAATTGCTTCCACTTCTGTCTTGTGCAACTCTTTGTGACGTGCTGGACTGTAGCCTTCCAGTCTCCTACGTCCATGGATTCTTTAGGCAAGAGGACTGGAGTGGGTTGTCCTGCCTCTCTCCAGGGGATCTTCCTGACCCAGGGATCAAATTGAGATCTCTTATGTCTCCTACATTGGCAGGTGGGCTCTTTATCACTATCTCTACCTGGCAAGCCCTATCTTCCCCTACTTCATTTAAACTATTAAGTGAAACAGTTATGTACATTTGACTTCCCTGGTGGTGCAGAGGTTAAAGCGTCTGCCTGCAATGTGGGAGACCTGGGTTCGATCCCTGGGTCAGGAAGATCCCCTGGAGAAGGAAATGGCAACCCACTCCAATATTCTTGCCTGGAGAATCCCATGGACGGAGGAGCTTTGTGGGCTACAGTCCACGGGTCGCAGAGTTGGACATGACTGAACGACTTCACTTTCACTTTATGTACATTTTAACACATAAGGGCAAATGTTTGGATCACTTTTGCACACAGATTGCTTTTTACTTGACTGACTATCCTGTTAAATTATTTTTAATGGTTTATTTGTCAAAAGTCATTACACTTTCTAATTTGGTTATGGAAAATATTGCTGATATATTGCAGTGTATCTGATGCTAAGAAGGTATATACTGAGCAAAGGAATAGCAGCTCCTGACAAAAGAGCTCTTCTAACCACTAACATCTAGGACTCGATAGTGCAGAGAGCCAGCTGGCATTCATGGTCACACTTGGTGTTCTCAAAAATAATCTCACAGGACACCAACATCAGACAAGATCACTCTGGGGTCATTACGAAGGAGATGGAAAACAAGACTGATTCATAATCTTGACTCAGTTCAGTTCAGTCACTCAGTCGTGTTTGTGACCCCATGGACTGCAGCATGCCAGGCTTCCCTGTCCATCACCAACTCCAGGAGCATAACCAAACTCATGTCTTTCGAGTCAGTGATGTCATCCAATGATCTCATCCTCTGCTGTCCTCTTCTCTTATTGCCTTCAATGTTTCCCAGCATTAGGGACTTTTCTGATGAATCAGTTCTTAGCACCAGGTGGCCAAAGTATTGGAGCTTCAGCTTCAGCATCAGTTCTTCCAATGAATATTAAGGACTGATTTCCTTTAGGATGAACTGGTTGGATCTCCTTGCAGTCCTAGAGACTCTAAAGAGTCTTCTTTAACACCTCAACTAGAAAGCATCAATTCTTCAGCGCTCAGCTTTCTTTATGGTCCAACTCTCACACCCATACATAACTACTGGAAAAACCATAGCTTTGACTAGACAGACCTTTGTTGGCAAAATAATGTCTCTGCTTTTACTTTATTTTTTATTTTTTATTTTTTGTCTCTGCTTTTTAATGTGAATCTAGGTTAGTCATAGCTTTTCTTCCAAGAAGCAAGTGTTTGTTTGTTTGTTTGTTTTTTAATTTCATGGCTGCAGTCATCATCTACAGTAATTTTGAAGCCCCCTCCCCACCAAAAAAATTTGTAATTGTTCCCATTGTTCCTGAATCTATTTGCCATATAATGATTAGACTGGACGTTGTGATTTTAGCTTTTTGAATGTTAAGCTTTAAGCCAAATTTTTTACTCTCTTCTTCATCTTTCATCAGGAGGATCTTTAGTTCTTCGCTTTCTGCTATAAGGGTGGTGTCATCTGCATATCTGAGGTTATTGATATTTCTCCCAGCAATCTTGATTCTGGCTTGTGCTTCCTCCAATCCAGCATTTCTTATGATGTACTCTGCATATAAGTTAAATAAGCAGGGTGACAAAATACAGCCTTGATGTACTCCTTTTCCTATTTGGAACCAGTCTGTTTTTCCATGTCCAGTTCTAACTGTTGCTTCCTAACCTGCATATCGGTTTTTCAAGATGCAGGTCAGGTGGTCTGGTATTCCCATCTCTTTCAGAATTTTCCACAGTTTATTGTGATCCACATGGTCAAAGGCTTTGGCATAGTCAATAAAGCAGAAATAGATGTTTTTCTGGAACTCTCTTGCTTTTTCCATGATCCAGCAGATGTTGGCAATTTGATCTCTGGTTCCTCTGCCTTTTCTAAAACCAGCCTGAACATCTGGAAGTTCACGGTTCACGTATTGCTGAAGCCTGGCTTGGAGAATTTTGAGCATTACTTTACTAGCATGTAAGATGAGTGCAATTGTGTGTTAGTTTGAGCATTCTTTTGCATTGCCTTTCTTTGGGATTGGAATGACAACTGACCTTTTCCAGTTCTGTGGCCACTGCTGAGTTTTCCAAATTTGCTGGCATATTGAGTGCAGCACTTTCACAGCATCACTTTCAGGATTTGAAATAGCTCAGCTGGAATTCCATCACCTCCACTAGCTTTGTTCATAGTGATGCTTTCTAAGGCCCACTTGACTTCACATTCCAGGATGTTTGGCTCTAGGTGAGTGTGAGTGATCATACCATCGTGATTATCTGGGTTGTGAAGATCTTTTTTGTACAGTTCTTCTGTGTATTCTTGCCACCTCTTCTTAATATCTTCTGTTTCTGTTAGGTCCCTATCATTTCTGTCCTTTTTTGAGTCCATCTTTGCATGGAATTTTCTCTTGGTATCTCTGGTTTTCTTGAAGAGATCTCTATTCTTTCCCATTCTATTGTTTTCCTCTATTTCTTTGCATTGATCACTGAGGAAGGCTTTCTTATCTCTCCTTGCTATTCTTTGGAACTCTGCATTCAGACGCTTATATCTTTCCTTTTCTCCTTTGCTTTTCACTTCTCTTCTTTTCACAATTATTTGTAAGGCCTCCTCAGACAGCCATTTTGCTTTTTTATGTTTCTTTTTCTTGAGGGAGGTCTTGATCCCTGTCTCCTGTACAATGACATGAACCTCTGTCCATAGCTCATCAGGCACTCTGTCTATCAGATGTAGTCCCTTAAATCTATTCTCACTTCCACTGTATAATCATAAGGGATTTGATTTAGGTCATACCTGAATGGTCTAGTGGTTTTCCCCACTTTCTTCAATTTAAGTCTGAATTTGGCAATAAAGTGTTCATGATCTGAGCCATAGTCAATTCCTGGTCTTGTTTTTGCTGACAGTATAGAGCTTCTCCATCTTTGGCTGAGAAGAATATAATTAAGCTGATTTTGGTGTTGACCATCTGGTGATATCCATGTGTTCACAGTGATGCTTCCTAAAGCCCACTTGACTTTGCACTCCAGGATGTCTGTCTCTAAGTTAGCGATCACACCATTGTGGTTATCTGGGTCATGAAGATCTTTTTGTACAGTTCTTCCGTATATAGTTCTCGCCACCTTTTCTGCTTCTGTTAGGTTCATACAGTTTCTGTCCTTTATTGTGCTCACCTTTGCAGGGAATGTTCCCTTGGTATCTCTAATTTTCTTGAAGAAATCTCTCATCTTTCCTATTCTATTGTTTTCCTCTATTTCTTTTCATTGATCCCTGAGGAAGGCTTTCTTATCTCTCCTTCCTTTTCTTTGGAGTTCCACATTCAAATGGGTATACCTTTCCTTTTCTTCTTTGCCTTTAGCTTCTCTTCTTTTTTCAGCTATTTGTACAGCCTCCTTAGACAACCAATTTTCCTTTTTGCATTTCTTTTTCTTGAGGATGGTCTTGATCCCTGCCTTCTGTATGTACAATGTCACAAATCTCTGTTCATGGTTCTTCAGGTACTCTATCAAATCGAATCCCTTGAATCTATTTGTTGCTTCAACTGTATAATCATAAGGGGCTTGATTTAGGTTAAACCTGAATAGTCTGATATTTTTCCCTACTTTCTTCAATTTTAGTCTGAATTTTGCAATAAGGAGCTTATGATCTGAGCCACAGTCTGCTCCCAGGCTTGTTTTTGCTGACTGAATAGAGCTTCTCTAACTTCAGCTGCAAAAAAATATAATCAATGTAATTTTGGTATTGACCAGCTGGTGACGTCCATGTGTAGAGTTGTCTCTTGTGTTGTTGGAAGAAGGTGTTTGCTATAACCCATGTGTTCTTTTGGCAAAACTCTTGTAACCTTTGCCTTGCTTCATTTTGTACTCTAAGGCCAAACTTACCTGTTATTCCAGGCATCTCTTTACTTCATACTTTTGCATTCCTGTTCCCTGGTAATCCTGACTAAGTGTAGACAAATCCAGGTCCCTGTTGAAAACCTCAGAAACATCAAACATTCCCCTCTCCCCATGAGAATGACTGCTGCTCCTTTATCAAGTCCAGTTTTAGCTTATCTTTGTTTCATAATGTTCTGTTCCTAGAAATCCTATAATGTTTTCTTTGTGGACGTACGAGTAAACTGACTGTGTCTCAATGTAGAGTGAGGGAAAGTCGAGGACATATATTATACTCTGATATGTGTTTTTGGAATAAAATTTAGGGAGAGTCTCTGATTTCATGTTCTGACCTGAATTACCGTGTATCCCAAACCTCAGATAAATTCCAGATTCTCAGTGAAACTCTAAATATCTCAACCAAAAAAAGGAAAAAGCTTGGTTAAACAACTATAGACATAGATGAGTAGGTGATAGGATAAAGACAAGAACCCTGAAAATTTCATAAGACAGAGTGAGAAAAATTAGTGCACAGAAGTTTGTTTCATGAATGGTTTATTATTCATTTTCTTGCAAGATATGAACAAGTTTTCATTGTGATGGTCATGTAATAGGATGTAGGGGCTTTGAGACTGGGTTCCTTGGAGTCAATTTTAAATTAATAAGATGGGTGGGAAAAACAGCTGGGGACTGAAATCTTGAAAGAATCACAGTTGGAAATGTTACTCCTTTAGGATCTTCTCTAGAAAATAATTTTCAGAGGCTACACAGCATACCTGTTTTTATTACTATCAGTGTCTCATGTTGGCTGTTCTCAAGCAGTGCCCAGATGTTGTGCCTCAGTTTTTTCTTGGCTCCTTTTTTTTTTTCTTTTAATCATTTGATAGTAATCTTCTAGAGTCAAAGTAGGTGATGCAAATGAACATGGTCATCAAACTATCCCTTAATCCATTTCTTGTCTGTGACCAGAGCTGTCAGGCCTTCTTTGTGATCAATTCCTTCATGTAGGAACATAATGGGATGTGGCAGTCCGTGAGGCTGCAAAGAGTCAGACATGACTGAGTGACTGAACAACAGCAACAACAACAAGGATGTAACCACATTCTATTGCTTCAAATCTCTCTCATGTTTTTTCTCTATTAGTTCTGATCCCAGGCATCTATGCAATGGAATCTACTGTAAGTAACAGAAGCCAGCTGATGATACTTCCGTTTCTGGGCTGGCAACTTGATCAAGTTGAGATTCTTAATATTTATTGACCCCATAATCTCCCCATTTCTGAGTTTTTGTTTTTTTCTTAGTACAAATTTGAAAATTACAGAACCTTCAGAAAGAGTGATCTTTACTGATTCCCAAGTTTTTGGAAGTTTGATGCATTTAGCCTATTTTTCTTTTCTTATAATGTTGAAAGAAGATACATAGATTTCTTTAACTTCAGTTTGGAGCTAAAGAATACCTGGACATTCCATAGCAAATTATGCCCAGTTGTTCATAGGAACTTTGTTTCTTGGTTACTTCTTATATATTTATATATTTTTATTAATCACCTACCCATTCAAAAAACTGTTATTTCTTTTCAGTTTGATTATGTTATTCAGCCCTCTATAGTACACACATATTCACATACTCTCAACCTTTCTCTGACACAGGCACATGTATACACACAACCACTCAAGTAAACATAAAGGAAATCTCTCAGCAGTCTGCTCAATACTAGAAATGAGTATTAAAGTCAGTATATGTTCTGCACACATGCTCAGTATTGGCTAACACTTTGCCACTCCACGGATTTGCTTGGCAAAGTATATGTAATTATTTATGATATTTATAATAATTGCAAAAAAAGTTAAACCATACCATGGTTAAATTTACTCATATTTTACATGTCATCCTTATAAGAAAGTAAATTGGTTTTACTTTTTAATCATATTAACAGTATACAAGCAACTCAGTTTTTTCTAATATTAGCACACTGGATGTCAGGAACATAATTTCTGTTTTACTCTTATAAGGCTACATACTTTGATTACTCAAAGGTGATTTATAAAGCAAAATATTTTATTTATCTCTTGAACACATAGTTACAGGAACATGACTCATTTCTAAATTCAAATTTGCTATTATTCTTCCTTTCCCAATGACTTCCTATTTGTTTCTCAGCAGTTTAAATTGTTGACTTTAATTTAAAAATTGATATTTGGGGCCTAGTTATTTTTTTTCTTACAAGACCAAAAGCCCCTGAAAACTTTCATAAACAATCAACCACCTTTAAAATGGAAATTGAAATATCAGTATTTAATGTTCATGGCAATAGGTTGGAATGATTCACAGAAACACCAGTAGTGTCATTTTAATATTTTAAAACAAGTCTATCCTCTACATATAATTCTGTCACATATTCTACATATAAATAGTCTATCAAGTTATTTTAAGAAATGAGAATGAAATTAAAGGAAATGAAAGTTTAAATTTTTTGTTAATTAGCAAAGTAAAATAGTATAAAATAAGAGTTATGAACTCTACTGAGTGAATCATTTTCTACAACAAAGAAAAACAACACTCAAGTAATTAAAGGCAAAAAAAGAAATTAAAGAATTGCAAGAATATGAATAATGTACTTTGTTTAACCAGCTATATAGTTTAACTGAATAGGATTGATTGCATAGATTTCATAACAGAATAAAAATTTCTCCAGATTTAAATGTTAAGTCCCCAGATTTTTAACATTGTATAATATTTTTCATTCTGGAAGAGAAAATGACCTGGTCTCAGGAATAGTGAAATGGCAACCCACTCCAGTACTGTTGCCTGGTAAATCCCATGGACAGAGGAGCCTGGTAGGCTGCAGTCAATGGGGTCGCTAAGAGTCAGATGCGACTGAGCAGTTTCACTTCCACTTTCATGTATTGGAGAAGGAAATGGCAATCCACTCCAGTCTTTTTGCCTGGAGAATCCCAGAGACAGAGGAGCCTGGTGGGCTGCCATCTCTGGGGTCACACAGAGTTGGACATGACTGAAGTGACTTAGTCAGCAGCAGCAGCAGGAATAGTGGCGCACAGCTTGGATATTTTAGTATTAATACCATTTCTTTCATTCTGACAATTAAAATAATTCTCATGGAATACAACAGGCACAAAATATGTGGAAATCTTTTAGTTAAGTGGGATCAAATTAGACATCAAAGATTTCCCAGACCATAAAATCTATGGAGACAGTAAGCGAGCGATTTAACTTTCAAAGTATTATATTACAAATTTAACTATTGATTTATGTTTGGAATTAAAACAAATTTTGAATAAGTCCTGTTACAGCACTTTTCCTAAGGACAGTATTCTATTGGTTGTAAAAAAAAGTGACAGTCTTTTACTGGTGGTTGGGTTATTATATTAGTTATTATATATTCTTTATTAGATCATATACTTAACAGGAGTCTTCTCAGCTTTGTTGCATTTCATTAATTGTAAGGGAATATTTCTCAAACGTCCTAAATCAAGGATAAAATTCTGAAAAATTAGAAGACAATTGAGTCACAATCATTCTGCTTCTATAAAGGTTACCAAAAGAGACATTTCCTAATCGATCTGTTTGGAATTATTTCATTGAAAAATAATTACATAAATTCCAGATAAAGAGACATTTTACTCTTCAAATTGCAAGAGCAATAATAGATAGCAATATTCTAAATTATTCTTCTATACATATTTCCTACTTGACAATTCTATTCCCATTAAATTAACTAATCACCTTCCTGGGGTGAGAATTTCATGCTTCAAATATGGGTTGATTAAAGATTAGTATTCCTGGTAGTTGGTCACCTGCTTCATCGTTAGAGTTCACGAGCTGTGGCTGCTCAGATTAATGAACACTGCAGAAAGTTCTGAATATTTTAAATGCATGGTTTGTTTCCCTGCTCACCATGTGTCTGAAATTGCTCAGTATGCTTACATACCCCCCACCCCGTGTGCCATACTCATATACTATTACTGACTACACTTAGAAAAATATATATAATCAAAAGGATTTTAATTTAAAGTTAGATTTTAGAGTAGAGGCTTATTTCACTTTTATTTTCACAACTAAATATATTTTTGAAAATGTGCTTACTAGTTAGATAACCAAAATGTAGCACTCTCATATAACAGGAAATTATTTTTCTGGGAATTGACTTGAGAAGTCATCTACTTCTCCTCTTTTCCCATTAACAATACATATTTAAATCATCTCAGAAATCCATGTTTTAAAACTTTCAGGAAAGGAAATGTCATCTATAACTTTTTTAACCATTGCAGTCCTTCATGTAATTATCTTAATGCTTTAAGAAATAAAGATTAAAATATTTTTAAAAACAGATTTGTCAGGAGCTGTATTAATATTTGTTTCTCAACATCCAAATATCCAAATTGGGCTAAAAATGTCTAAATAACAGATGGAATTTCTGGTATCTGCCTTTTAATCTTCTTGTTAAGAAGAGAATTTAGAAAACCAAATGAACTCTTAAAGCACCAGAGTGCCAAGATAGACACTGAGGTATGATAATTAATCACCTATTTCCTGGGAAAGCTATGCATATTTGTCTGCCTACTTAAGTTACTATGTAACTTACACTGAAGAAACTTTGCTCTAAAACCACTCCATTTTTCTAATTATTTTAAAGTAGTAGTTGTTCTATAATTATATAGTAGTCATTTAAAACTCAGTAAAACTAAAGAAAACATCAACTAGTAAATTCTGAGATAGAATTAGAATGCCTGTGATGAGTTCCCACTGCGGTAAAAATTAAAGCATATAATCTGCAGGAGTGAAAGCTCATTTTGAAGCATATGCTCAAATAGTTGATGTTAAAAAAAATAGAAAAATCGTCAAAAATAGATTTTTGATATTCTGTAAAAGCCTGAAAGTTATTTACTCTAAATTACATTTTTATTATTAGTTGTGTCTGAGATTGGAAATAAAACTAATCTCCAAATTTGGAAATAGAAATAATCTCCAAAGCCCAGATAAACTTTATTTATTTTTTTTTTAATTTTTTTATTTTTTAAATTTTAAAATCTTTAATTCTTACATGCATTCCCAAACATGAACCCCCCTCCCACCTCCCTCCCCATAACATCTTTCTGGGTCATCCCCATGAACCAGCCCCAAGCATGCTGCATCCTGCGTCAGACATAGACTGGCGATTCAATTCACATGATAGTATACATGTTAGAATGTCATTCTCTCAAATCATCCCACCCTCTCCCTCTCCCTCCGAGTCCAAAAGTCCGTTATACACATCTGTGTCTCTGTCCCTGTCTTGCATACAGGGTCGTCATTGCCATCTTCCTAAATTCCATATATATGTGTTAGTATACTGTATTGGTGTTTTTCTTTCTGGCTTACTTCACTCTGTATAATCGGCTCCAGTTTCATCCATCTCATCAGAACTGATTCAAATGAATTCTTTTTAACGGCTGAGTAATACTCCATTGTGTATATGTACCACAGCTTGCTTATCCATTCATCTGCTGATGGACATCTAGGTTGTTTCCATGTCCTGGCTATTATAAACAGTGCTGCGATGAACATTGGGGTACATGTGTCTCTTTCAATTCTGGTTTCCTCGGTGTGTATGCCCAGAAGTGGGATTGCTGGGTCATAAGGTAGTTTTATTTGCAATTTTTAAGGAATCTCCACACTGTTCTCCATAGTGGCTGTACTAGTTTGCATTCCCACCAACAGTGTAGGAGGGTTCCTTTTCTCCACACCCTCGCCAGCATTTATTGCTTGCAGATTTTTGGATCGCAGCCATTCTGACTGGTGTGAAGTGGTACCTCATTGTGGTTTTGATTTGCATTTCTCTAATAATGAGTGATGTTGAGCATCTTTTCATATGTTTGTTAGCCATCCGTATGTCTTCTTTGGAGAAATGTCTATTTAGTTCTTTGGCCCATTTTTTGATTGGGTCGTTTATTTTCTGGAGTTGAGCTGCAGAAGTTGCTTGTATATTTTTGAGATTAGTTGTTTGTCAGTTGCTTCATTTGCTATTATTTTCTCCCATTCAGAAGGCTGTCTTTTCACCTTGCTTATATTTTCCTTTGTTGTGCAGAAGCTTTTAATTTTAATTAGATCCCATTTGTTTATTTTTGCTTTTATTTCCAGCATTCTGGGAGGTGGATCATAGAGGATCCTGCTGTGATTTATGTCTGAGAGTGTTTTGCCTATGTTCTCCTCTAGGAGTTTTATAGTTTCTGATCTTACATTCAGATCTTTAATCCATTTTGAGTTTATTTTTGTGTGCGGTGTTAGAAAGTGATCTAGTTTCATTCTTTTACAAGTGGTTGACCAGTTTTCCCAGCACCACTTGTTAAAGAGATTGTCTTTACTCCATTGTATATTTTTGCCTCCTTTGTCAAAGATAAGGTGTCCATATGTGTGTGGATTTATCTCTGGGCTTTCTATTTTGTTCCATTGATCTATATGTCTGTCTTTGTGCCAGTACCATACTGTCTTGATGACCGTGGCTTTGTAGTAGAGCCTGAAGTCAGGCAAGTTGATTCCTCCAGTTCCATTCTTCTTTCTCAAGATTGCTTTGGCTATTCGAGGTTTTTGTATTTCCATACAAATCTTGAAATTATTTGTTCTAGTTCTGTGAAAAATGTGGCTGGTAGCTTGATAGGGATTGCATTGAATTTGTAAATTGCTTTGGGTAGTATACTCATTTTCACTATATTGATTCTTCCAATCCATGAACATGGTATATTTCTCCATCTATTAGTGTCCTCTTTGATTTCTTTCATCAGTGTTTTATAGTTTTCTATATATAGGTCTTTAGTTTCTTTAGGTAGATATATTCCTAAGTATTTTATTCTTTTCGTTGCAATGGTGAATGGAATTGTTTCCTTAATTTCTTTTTCTACTTTCTCATTATTCGTGTATAGGAATGCAAGGGATTTCTGTGTGTTGATTTTATATCCTGCAACTTTACTATATTCATTGATGAGCTCTAGTAATTTTCTGGTGGAGTTTTTAGGGTTTTCCATGTAGAGGATCATGTCATCTGCAAACAGTGAGAGTTTTACTTCTTCTTTCCAATTTGGATTCCTTTTATTTCTTTTTCTGCTCTGATTGCTGTGGCCAAAACTTCCAGAACTATGTTGAATAGTAGCGGTGAAAGTGGACACCCTTGTCTTGTTCCTGACTTTAGGGAAATGCTTTCAATTTTTCACCATTGAGGATAATGTTTGCTGTGGGTTTGTCATAGATAGCTTTTATTATGTTGAGGTATGTTCCTTCTATTCCTGCTTTCTGGAGGGTTTTTATCATAAATGGATGTTGAATTTTGTCAAAGGCCTTCTCTGCATCTATTGAGATAATCATATGGTTTTTATTTTTCAATTTGTTAATGTGGTGAATTACATTGATTGATTTGCGGATATTGAAGAATCCTTGCATCCCTGGGATAAAGCCCACTTGGTCATGGTGTATGATCTTTTTAATGTGTTGTTGGATTCTGATTGCTAGAATTTTGTTGAGGATTTTTGCATCTATGTTCATCAGAGATATTGGCCTGTAGTTTTCTTTTTTTGTGACATCTTTGTCAGGTTTTGGTATTAGGGTGATGGTGGCCTCATAGAATGAGTTTGGAAGTTTACCTTCCTCTGCAATTTTCTGGAAGAGTTTGAGTAGGATAGGTGTTAGCTCTTCTCGAAATTTTTGGTAGAATTCAGCTGTGAAGCCGTCTGGACCTGGGCTTTTGTTTGCTGGAAGATTTCTGATTACAGTATCAATTTCCGTGCTTGTGATGGGTCTGTTAAGATTTTCTATTTCTTCCTGGTTCAGTTTTGGAAAATTGTACTTTTCTAAGAATTTGTCCATTTCTTCCACGTTGTCCATTTTATTGGCATACAACTGCTGATAGTAGTCTCTTATGATCCTTTGTATTTCTGTGTTGTCTGTTGTGATCTCTCCATTTTCATTTCTAATTTTATTGATTTGATTTTTCTCTCTTTGCTTCTTGATGAGTCTGGCTAATGGTTTGTCAATTTTATTTATCCTTTCAAAGAACCAGCTTTTGGCTTTGTTGATTTTTGCTATGGTCTCTTTTGTTTCTTTTGCATTTATTTCTGCCCTAATTTTTAAGATTTCTTTCCTTCTACTCACTCTGGGGTTCTCCAACTCTTCCTTTTCTAGTTGCTTTAGTTGTAGAGTTAGGTTATTTATTTGACTTTTTCTTGTTTCTTGAGGTATGCCTGTATTGCTATGAACTTTCCTCTTAGCACTGCTTTTATAGTGTCCCACAGGTTTTGGGTTGTTGTGTTTTCATTTTCATTAGTTTCTATGCATATTTTGATTTCTTTTTGATTTCTTCTGTGATTTGTTGGTTATTCAGAAGTGTGTTGTTCAACCTCCATATGTTGGAATTTTTAATAGTTTTTCTCCTGTAATTGAGATCTAATCTTAATGCATTATGGTCAGAAAAGATGCTTGGAATGATTTCGATTTTTTTGAATTTATCAAGTTTAGATTTATGGCCCAGGATGTGATCTATCCTGGAGAAGGTTCCATGAGCACTTGAAAAAAGGTGAAATTCGTTGTTTTGGGGTGAAATGTCCTATAGATATCAATTAGGTCTAACTGATCTAATGTATCATTTAAAGTTTGCGTTTCTTTGTTAATTTTCTGTTTAGTTGATCTGTCCATAGGTGTGAGTGGGGTATTAAAGTCTCCCACTATTATTGTGTTATTGTTGATTTCCCCTTTCATACTTGTTAGCATTTGTCTTACATATTGCGGTGCTCCTATATTGGGTGCATATATATTTATAATTGTTATATCTTCTTCTTGGATTGTTCCTTTGATCATTATGTAGTGGCCTTCTTTGTCTCTTTTCACAGCCTTTGTTTTAAAGTCTATTTTATCGGATATGAGTATTGCCACTCCTGCTTTCTTTTGGTCTCTATTCGCGTGGTATATCTTTTTCCAGCCCTTCACTTTCAGTCTGTATGTGTCCCTTGTTTTGAGGTGGGTCTCTTGTAAGCAGCATATAGAGGGGTCTTGTTTTTGTATCCATTCGGCCAGTCTTTGTCTTTTGGTTGGGGCGTTCAACCCATTTACGTTTAAGGTAATTATTGATAAGTATGATCCCGTTGCCATTTACTTTATTGTTTTGGGTTCGGGTTTATACACCCTTTCGTGTTTCCTGTCTAGAGGATATCCTTTAGAATTTGTTGGAGAGCTGGTTTGGTGGTGCTGAATTCTCTCAGCTTTTGCTTGTCTGTAAAGCTTTTGATTTCTCCTTCGTATTTGAATGAGATCCTTGCTGGGTACAGTAATCTGGGCTGTAGGTTATTGTCTTTCATCACTTTAAGTATGTCTTGCCATTCCCTCCTGGCCTGAAGAGTTTCTATTGACAGATCAGCTGTTATCCTTATGTAAAGCCCAGATAAACTTTACACTTCTAAAATATAAATTAGGCAGTTGGATCATGAAATGATTGGCATTATAGGAAAAATTTATTTCAAAAAGGAAAACATAAGATATGAAGCCATGCTATTCCATTGTATACATTATTTCATAGGTTTATAGGGGATGAGAAACAAACTGTCCTACCTGAATAAGTTGGATTCAGCTTAGTTTTAGTATATATGTATATGACAAAACTCTTAAAACAGTTGAAATATTCCCCCTCTGTCAACCCAGCCTTTCAACTCCCCAAATCTTCTGGAAAATATGTTATGTTTGTATTTTAGTTTTGTATTATAGATTGAATTGTGTCTCCCCAAAAGACGCACTGAATTCTTACCTCAAAATGTGACCTTATTTAAAAAATACTATTTTACAGTTGTAATAAAATTAAAATGAGATCATTAAGGTAGGCCTTAATCCAGTAAGACTGGCATTATTAAAAGGGGAAATTTGAACGTAGAGATAGACATGCAAAGAGGGAAGACCACAGGAAGACACAGAAAGGAGATGGCCATGTGACTGGAGCAATGCATCCGCAAGTCAAGAATCCCAAGGACTTCTGGCAAACACCAAGAGCTAAGAGAGGTAAGAAAGCGTCTCCCCTAGAACCATCAGAGAGAATGTGCCCCTTCTGAAACCTTGATTTTGGGCTCCTAACTTCCAGAACTGTGAGACAATAAATTTGTTATTTTAAGTCACCCAGCTTTGGGTGCTTTGTTATATATAACAGCCAGAGGAAACTAACTTTGTATAAACTGGCAACCACACCAAAGATCACTGGAAAAAACAGTTCAGTTTGAGATATTCACTAAAATAGATTAGCCAGGGACAGTATGTAAAAGGAGACAGTGAAGCAGAAAAAAGAGTCCCCCTGTAGCAGAAAAAAGTTTTAGGAAACAAAACCTGCAGAACACAAAAGGAATATGATCCAGTAATATAGACTAAAAATCAGTGTCCAAATGTGGAAGAAGATTGCATTGTTATTAAAAGAAAGCAAGGAAGTGGAAATGGGAATACTGAGCTATAGAAACAGAAAAGATAGAGATGGAAGAAAGGCTTGGATTTCTTAGTTGTGTGATCACTGTTTACCATCAGTAAGAACTTTATAGATGACAGTTGTAATGGAACTATTTTACAGTTGACTTGAGAATGGAAACAGACATAAGAAAATAAATACCTGAGCGTCATAATTTCTTTTTGTTTTTAACAAATGTGTTGTTCATTCAGCTGTGGTTCTAAAACATACACATATGCATTTCTTGGTTATTTTATTTTAATTTTGAAATGACTATGTTTGATTACTTGTATATGATTTTATATGTTCAAAATGTGTTGGTTTTTTTTTTACTTTTTAATTATATTTAATGTATTTCAGACATTAATCATTATTTTCAAAGTAATATTTACTTCTTAATTTCTGACTGACCTAGGATGACTTTAGATGCTACAGTATTACTATATAACTTGAAACTGTTTCCCATCAATAGATAAGTTGAAAGTGTCAGCATCCAAGCAGGAAACAGATGGCATATTCAGAAGGGGGTAGATGAAGACAGTTTAATGAAAACATTCTGTATAAGATATGGGAAGGTTAAGAAAACATAGGATTAGGAATAATAAGGACAAAGAAAGAAATGAAGACAGTCCTTATCATCCTTGGGCCTGAAATGCAGAGGTTAGAATGAAGTTGTCCACAATCTGTTAGAGGTGATGGTTAGCAGAGGACTAAAACAATCACTGTAGCATTAGATATAGGGAGCAGCTGCTGTCAGATGGTGGCCCAGCTAGAAGAGGAACCAGGGTACTTCAGTCTCTGATTTCTCTTTTCCTATCTCCTATTGTTGCTTAGTCCTAAATTGTGTCCAGCTCTTTTGCAACCTTTTTGTAGCCTGCCAGGCTCCTCTGGCTGTGTGATTTCTCGGCAAGAATACTGGCATGTATTGCCATTTCCTTCTCCAGGGGATCTTCCCTACCCAGAGATTGAACCCATGTCTCCTGCATTGGCAGGAGGGTTCTTTACCACTGAGCCACTTGGGAACTGCATCTCCCATTAGCTGAGCATAATTAAATATTAAATCCAGAGGACATGGTAACCAATAGCATAGAGGTCAAACCTGTGGATGTCAATGTCAAGGATGGTTGATTAAAATAGAGAATAAAGAAATAATATTAAGAAAGATATATATCAGTAAGATTTTTCAATATAAATAAGCAAGTGGTGATAGTTTTATGAATTAATCAGAATAAAAGGTATAGGTGTAGGAGAATGACCTGATTATTTATTAGGTAAATAAAATACATTTGAAATGGGCAAATGAAAAAAATAGTAAAACATAACACTAATTCTTAGCATATACTTCAAATTTAAAAAAAAATAATGTAAAGTACATTAAAAACTAACCAAATTTTGCATAAAGAATCTGGTGGAAACTTATTAAGCTATAACTGGAAGTTAATTGCAATATTTATATTAATGCTATTTACATTTACACTACTATTAATCATCAATTAATTATGTTTATTTAGAGTATATGTGTTATGAAATTTGAATCCCTAGACAATACTTTTAGGTTTCTTTTCCCTTAATTTATGAAATTCCATACTAGATGAATAAAAAGCTGACTTAATAATTACAAAGAAAAGTATCCTTAAAATATTTCAACTCAACTCAATATATTTGTATTTAAAATGAAAAATTGTCACACAGCAGTTAAATTGTGGCTAGCATGGAACAACAATAACAACAAAATCTTCTTAAAATTTTGATTGCCACAAAATATTTTAATTATAACTTAGAATAACTTAAATTTCTGGTACTTTAATTTAGGAAAAATACCTAAAATAATTCTACCTTAGCATGAAGCATATCTTGTAATATGCTGTATGTTACTGTTATTCCTTTGAAGATGTACTAATTCAATTTTCAAAAAAGATATTTATGCATAGTCTTACTCATGATATATTTCATTATAGTAATTTTAAATAATATATAGCTTATATGACATTTAATATTTATTAAACATAAATATTAAATGTTTTCGTTGAATCTCTAACATTAATTGTGCTCTGTTAGTAGTCTTCCCCCTTTCACAGGAATCCTCTCTTCTCACAAGTATAAAGTAGAAGTATTAAGTAATCAGAAAAGAATATTAAGTCAAGTGGTCCTTTTCTTGTTCCACTTCTCTCTATTTATGAATAATCCCTTCTTTATTTACATTTTAAATATTTAAACAGTTATGTCTATCATATTAATTTATTGAAAAAGGGACTTTCTTTGTGATGCTGGAACATGCCACAGTATTGTTACCGGGGATGTATTCTTGAATTTCAATGGATTAAACTTCCTTCCGCAGTTGTGTCTGACTCTTTGTGACCCCTGGAATTCTCCAGGCCAGAATACTGGAGTGGGTAGCCTTTCCCTTCTCCAGGGGATCTTCCCAACCCAGGGATCGAACCCAGGTCTCCCGCGTTGCAAGCAGATTCTTTACCATCGTAGCCACCAGGGAAGCCCTGAGGTCATGTAGGGGTGTGAGAGTTGGACTGTGAAGAA
The DNA here is from genome assembly GCF_016772045.2 of Ovis aries. Classification (NCBI taxonomy): domain Eukaryota; kingdom Metazoa; phylum Chordata; class Mammalia; order Artiodactyla; family Bovidae; genus Ovis; species Ovis aries. The sequence continues at coordinate 48,487,471 of NC_056069.1, forward strand.
AGCTGAGTGCCGAAGAATGGATGCGTTTGAACTGTGGTGTTGGGGGAGACTCTTGAGAGTCCCTTGGACTGCAAGGAGATCCAACCAGTCCATTCTGAAGGAGATCAACCCTGGGATTTCTTTGGAATGAATGATGCTAAAGCTGAAGCTCCAGTACTTTGGCCACCTCATGCGAAGAATTGACTCATTGGAAAATACTCTGATGCTGGGAGGGACTGGGGACAGGAGGAGAAGAGGACGACAGAGGATGAGATGGTTGGATGGCATCACTGCCTCGATGGACGTGAGTCTGAGTGAACTCCGGGAGATGGTGATGGACAGGGAGGCCTGGCGTGCTGCGATTCATGGGGTTGCAAAGAGTTGGACACGACTGAGCGACTGAACTGAAACTTCCTTAGCAGCATGCATACATGGTGTGAGAAGAACCACTTCATACACATCATTTTTATTTTGAATATATTTTCTTATATTCACAAAAGCCCAATCTCATTGTCTTGGATCTAGTATTAATAAAGTAATATCAGATGATTAAATTATTAAGTGCATTAAAGTTATCAGTTAAGTTCAGTTCAGTCGCTCAGTCATGTCTGAATCTGCGACTGCAGCAAGCCAGGCTTCCTTGTCCATCACCAATTCTAGAAGTTTGCTCAGACTCATGTCCATTGAGTGGATGATTCCATCTAACCACCTCATCCTCTGTTGCCCTCTACTGGTGCTTGCTTCAATCTTGCTCAGCACCAGGATCTTTTCCAATGACTCAGTTCATTGGCCAAAGTATTGGAACTTCAGCTTCATCATCAGTCCTTCCAATGCATGTTCAAGACTGATTTCCTTTAGGATGGACTGGTTAGATCTCCTTGCAGTCCAATAGTCTCTCAAGAGTCTTCTCCAACACCACGATTCAAAAGCATCAATTCTTCAGTGCTCAGTTTCTTTATAGTCCAACTCTCACATCTCACATTCATACATGACTGCTGGAAAAACCATAGCTTTGACTAGATGGACCTTTGTCAGCAAAGTAATGTCTCTGTTTTTTAATATGCTGTCTAGGTTTGTCATAGCTTTTCTTTCAAGGAGCAAGTATCTTTTAATTTCATGGCTGCAGTTACCATCTGCAGTGATTTTGGAGCCCCCCAAAATAAAGTCTGTCATTATTTCCATTATTTCCCCATCTATTTGCCATAAAGTGATGGGATCAGATGCCATGATCTTACTTTTTTGAACACTGAGTTTTAAGTCAACTTTTACACTCTCCTCTTTCACTTTTATCAAGAGGCTCTTTAGTTCTGGCTAAAGTTACCAAGCCCGTATGTTTATCTTTCAACAGAAATTTGCTGGCATAAAAAACATGTCTGTGTTTATATATAAGTTCTTTTTCACTGAGCAATTCAAGAGCAAGTTTTTATGAAAGTAAGGAATTAGACCAATTAGATAGATATTTATTATTAAGAATAGTAGACCTTAATGAAAGACTCTGAGCAGAAAGTGCATCTCCATTAGCAAGAAGGGAGAACAAGAAGAGGGGAAATATTTTTCATATTTCAGTTTTGTTTTTTTCACCTGTAAAATGCCATTAATAATAGTGTTAAGAAAATTATGTGACACAATACATGTAAAAGTTTTATCACAGTACCTATAATTTTCTTACTGTTTTTTTCTCCTATTACAGACTTTTCTAGTAGAAAACAGAAATTTTCCATGACATCCCTTTTCTTCAGGTGAAAACTATTTTAAAATGTCTTCCAAATTAATATCTATAATTTAATTACTTCTGTTTTGAAACCATACTATTTATAATACAAATTAAACATAAATGAATCCTGGAAATAAGATCCAGACAGAGAGAACCCCAGAGGGCAAGATCAACATATTAGGAGCATTTCTTTCCAAATTAAAAAGCAGTGACTGAGACACTGATCAGGAATCAGATATTTTGACAGATCATTAGGACAAAAGTATAGATCAAGTTCCAGGAGATAGAAGTGTCCTGCAGCTTCCTTAACTTTGAATTGTAACTTTGAAAGGCTTCAGGGTAGGCTACACTATAAACTTGAAATAGAGCGTTTCCCTCTTTCCCAGATTCTCATCCTTCAAGAGAACAGAATTCCTGACTTTAGACTGGGATTGAAAGTCTCAGTCAGTGACTCATACTTCTGGGAATAAGGACACCCTTTTATACTCTAAAACATTATTGAAGTCTCCAAAGAGTTTTGTTTAGGATTTAAGTATAATTTTGAAATGTAGTTTTTATTCGCATGTAGCAAAACCTAAAACATGTTGACATAAATAACATACTTGATGAAAAAGGTATTTTCAAAGAACATAAATGTGAGACATTGTACTGTTTTATATTTGTGGAAATACCCTTGGTCTGTTGTGATAGAAAACCATTAAACTGTAACATCTGCTCCTGCATTTCATCTGCTGTGGTATAACATGTCATGTAACTTCAAGAAAATGTCACCATGCAGTCATGAGAGAGTAAGTGTAAAAAAGTTAGGTAGCATCTTAATATCATTGTGAAAAATCATTTTGACCCAGTGGACCTCCTGACAGATCCCCACAGGTTGCCCAGTTCTGTTTTAAGAGTGGTGCTCTAACTTAATTTCTTGACAGTAGAAGTCAGTTATTCTCAAGAGCTGTGTTTCTCAGTATTTTTCTCTTCATTATCATCCTGCTAAAGAACACTTTATATTATATTTTTGTTAGTCATGCTCCCTTCATGAAATTAATAACTAAGGAAGATAATTCTGTTGAATAGGATTAAACTCTCAAGAGTCACACATCATTGTAGTATAATATCTAAGAAAATGTTTCACACCTGTAAAGATAGTATTGCCCAGCTCAGATTGTATGCTCTGGAGAAAGTCATCATTCAGAGTCTCACAATGTATCTTCATTTTATTTAACTTACAAGATATGAATGGATGGTAGATGATGGTGATTATGTTGAGGATTGATAAGTAGGTAGGTAAGTAGATAACAGATCAAATAGATATATACTCATAGTAGACCCAGTTAATTAACATGTTAGTTAACATAGTATACATAGTTAATATATAGACTTTATAAGATATGATTTTAAAAGTACTGAGATTAATTTGTTTAATGTCAAAGTGTGTATGTGTTAGTCACTGAGTCAGTCCGATTCTTTGTGATCCCATGGACTGTAGCCCATCAGGCTACTCTGTCCATGGGGATTCTCCAGGCAAGAATAATGGAGTGGGTTGTCATGCCCTCCTTCAGGGGATTTTGATGAGCATGGGAGTGCAATTATATCCTCAAGATTCTGATTTCACTTTTTTTGGAATTTTACCTATCAATGAGCTTACAGGATTATATGGTAGTTCATTTTAATTTTTGAGGAGCCACCATATCATTTTCATGAATATTCTATCAAAGCACAGGTGATAGAGCAAAAATACACAAGTGGGGCTAAATAAAACTACAAAAGCTTCTGCAATCAAAGGAATCAATCAACAGAAGGAAAGAGCAACCTACAGAGTGGGAGAATGTATTTACAAATCATTTATCTAGTAAGAGGTTAATTTTCAAAATATATAAGGATCTCTTAAAATTCAGTAGAAGTCATCACTGTCATCCTCCTTCTCCTCATCATCATCCGATTGAAAAACAGGCAAAGGACATGAATGGCTATTTCTCCAAAGAAGACGCACACATGGCCAAAGGGTATATTAGACTGTGCTCAACAATTGCTAAGCATCACGGGCATAAAAATTAAAATTACAGTGAGATATCATCTCACACATGTTAAAATGTTTGTGGTCAAGTAAAGAAAGAAAGGAAGGTAACAATGTTGGCAAAGATATAAAGAAATTGGAATCCTTGTACACTGTTGTTTCAGTTCAGTTCATTCGCTCAATTGTGCCTAACTCTTTCTGATGCCAGACTGCAGCATGCCAGGCTTCCCTGTCCATCACCAACCCCTGGAGCTTGTTCAAACTCACTTCCATCAAGTCAGTGATGCCATCCAACAATATAATTCTCTGTTGTCCCCTTCTGCTATTGTTTTCAATCCTTCCCAGCCATCAGGGTCTGTTCCAATGAGTTGCCTCTTCACATCAGGTAGCCAAAGTATTGGAGTTTCAGGTTCAGCATCTGTCCTTCCAATGAATATTGAGAACTGATATCCTTTACAATTGACTGGTTTGATCTCCTTGCAGTCCAAGGGACTCTCAAGAGTCTTCTCCAACAGTTTAAAGGCATCAATTCTTCAGCGCTCATCTTTCTTTATAGTCCAACTCTCACATCTATACATGACTGCTGGAAAAACCATATATTTAACTAGCTGGACCTTTGTCAGCAAAGTACACTGGGGTAGGAACACAAAATTGTACACTCGTTGAGGATGAACTTTTTTAAAAACTGAATATTGAAATAAGTATGGATTCATAGGAAGTTGCAAAAATATACATGTATATCTTATGTACTCTTCACCTAGTTTCCCAAAGTATCACCTTTAATAATTATAAATTAATATAGCAGAAAATTGCCATTGGTATAATACACAGAGATTATTCAGATTTCTCAAGTCTACATGTAATCATTTGTAGACACAAATGTGTACACATAGTCCTATGTAATTTTATAGTATGTATGGGTTCATATAACTACCACCACAATCAAGATACAAAACTATTCCATTAACAGAACGCTCCCTATTGCTTCTGTTTCATTCTCACATACTCCCACCCCCACTTCCATCCCTAACCTCTGGCAAACACTAATCTCTAATTTTTTTATTTTAAAATGCTATATAAAAGAAATTAAACAGCATGCAATCTTTTGAGATTGGCTCTTTTTTTACTGAGTGAAATTCCCTTGAGTTAACACTAACTTTTTGAAATTTTAGTTTCTCTGCTGGCATTTGCCAAACAATGACATCATGCAAGATGCTGAGAATTAAAATTTTGCCCAGGAAGAGAGCCGAAGAGAAACAGGAGATCATTTTGTGTCTGAATAAAGATAGACAAAATTGGATCCTAGGGAGAATAAGATCCTGATAGAAACAATGAGTAAGAACAGTCTGCCATAGCTGGTTTTCCTCTTCAGATCTTTGCTGAAGTGCTGTGGGTAGGAGCAGAAATAACTATGTAGAGAGCATCTGAAAATTACAGCAAGTAGCTAGCAGTCAGGAGTCTTGCAATTTTGAAGAAATAAGTGTAAGAATTCAATACTATCTAGAAATAAGAAGGAAATGGGTAACAAATAAGCAAACCTTTCAGTGAAGGCCCCTGGTGGCTCAATGGTAAGAATTTGCAGGAAATTCAGCAGAAACAGGTTTGATCCCTGGATCAGGAAGATCCCTTGGAGGAGGAAATGACAATCTTCTCCTGTATTCCTGCCTGGAAAATCACATGGACAGAGGAGCCTTGTGGGCTACAGTCCATTGGGTCCCAAAGAGTTGTAGCATATACTACATATGTGAACTCACATTGGTGCTCTTTATTGATGTTTTATTCAACTTAATACTTGTACTTTTTTGATAAATATTTAAGGATTATAATGACTAATTTCATGAAATTGATTCCAAAATATAATGATCACATCAATATTTGCAATTAAACAGGTGGATATTTGCATAAATGTTTTTGTGTAATCTATCATAACCTAAGAGAAGTTAATTTATTTTTCTGAGAATATTTGCTTCCCTTTTGTTGTGCCTGCACTTCCCACTGTGTTTGTTATAAATATATGGATCCTGTATTATTTGGTGGTGACAGATTCATAGAAGTTACATTTTAATTTTTATCAAGATTTTCTGTATAACAAGCCTGATAATTTATGAGTTATTAAATGTGTGTTGAGGTCAATTTAACTTTGAATATTTTTTTCCTTTAAGGCAGTTATTTGCTTTTTATTTATTTAATTTTATTTATCTTAGTTCATCCTTCCTCAATATTTTCTGGGATATAATTTAGATAACAAGTTTTCATATTTATGAACTGGGCATCAGGGATTTTTTTTCTCACAGACATACTTATCCCATTACATGCTGTAGCAAATAGAGAATATGTTGAGGATTTCTGTATTTTGTTCTGTTCTTTTCTCATTTTAATCCTTTCTGCTTTTGTATTTTTTTTTAATAATAGTGTATACATATTTGTTTCCATTGTTTTGAAAAATAGAGTATCTACTGTTCCTTTTGGTAACATAAATTTAAGTAATACATTTTATCATCTATTTTATTTTATTTTAAAAATAATAAAGTTGATAATGTTGCCCATTATCAACTCATCTTAAGAATGATAATTATAGTTTAAGTTTCTTTCTGATGTTACCTAAAAAACTTACTTTATGCTGTGAATTTTGGTTCTATTTCTTTCAGTCATGCTGTATAACACTTATTTTCATTTTTGTTCTGATTTTTTTTCATTTATTCAGTTGAACCATTTCTCATCTTCTTGTTGCTATAGTAAGCAGCATTTAAAAAATAAATCTATTGCTCAGTCTTTTATTTATATTCATATCTAGATTAAATGAATTTTAAAATTAGCAGTTTTCATTTGTAAGCATATATATTCACTGTGTTGTTAAAATAATTAATATAAACTTTATCCCTTCAATCTTTGAAGGCTTGGTACTAGCACCTTATTCATGTAAATAAAATCATATTGTTGCACTTTTTTTAGCTTACTCTCTTTTATCTTCAGAAAATTTTATGTGCATTGTACCAATTTCTTTTTGTAAAAATGATACTCTGAACATTTCTGAAGCATGCCTCTTTTCTCTTTTCCCTTAGTCACAGTACTCCAGTTTTTCACCTCCAAACCCCAAATAGTTTAATCTCTTTCCTCTCTCTCTCTCTCACTATCTCTCTCTTTGTCTTTCTTTGCTTCTATGGCTATATCAATCATCACTGTCCCTTTTCTCCCATAAGTTTAGAATTTAAGCTGTTTAGAATTTAAGCTATGATGATAAAATCATGATTGACATGTACCTTTTTTTTGGTGACCTCTTATTAGTGTTTTAATTATCCTGTCAGACAAGAAAAGTATTTCTTGTAGATATATTTTAAATATATTAATTATCCTTTTGGGTACTATGTCATTTACTCGTGTGTTATCACAAGGTATATGTTTTAGCTTTATTTTCAGCCTCTATATTAGTCATAATCACTATTATGTTGGTGCAAAAGTAATTGTAATTTTGTGTTGTTGAACTTTGCTTTTTGATCTTGGAATACATTCTTAAATAAGTGTGATTATGTTATACCTCATTTTAATGGGCATGTCTCACCTTGTCATGTAGGTCTTAGGAAGCATCACTATAAACAAAACTGGTGGAGGTGATGGAATTCCAGCTGAGCTACTTCAAGTCCTAAAAGATGATGTTGTTAAAGTGCTGCACTCAATAGGCCAGCAAGTTTGGAAAACTCAGCAGAGGCCATAGGACTGGAAAGGTCAGTTTTCATTACAGTCCCAAAGAAAGAAAGTGCCAAAGGATGTCCAGGCTACCATACAATTGCACTCATCTCCCATGCTAGCAAATTGATGCTCAAAATTCTCCAAGCCATGCTCCAGCAGACAATGAACTGGGAAATTCCAGATGTTCAAGCTGGATTTAGACAAGGCAGAGGAACGAGAGAACAAATTGCAAACATCTGTTGAATCATAGATAAGGCAAGAGAATTCTAGAAAAAAAAGTCTGCTGCTGCTGCTGCTAAGTCACTTCAGTCGTGTCCGACTCTGTGCGATCCCATAGAGGGCTACTTTTGCTTTATTGACTACGCCAAAGCATTTGACTATGTGGATCACAACAACCTGGAACATTCTTCAAGAAATGGGAATACCAGACCACCTCACCTGCCTCCTGAGAAATCTGTTTTCAGGCCAAAAAGCAACAGTTACAACCAGACATGGAACAGCGGACTGACTCCAAATTGGGAAAAGAGCATTTCAAGGCTGTATATTATCACCCTGCTTATTTAACTTATATGCATAATACATCATGCAAAATGTCGGGCTGGATGAAGCTCAAGCTGGAATCAAGGTTGCCAGGAGAAATATCAATAGCCTCAGATTCGCAGATGACACCACCCTTATATGGCAGAAAGTGAAGAGGAACTAGAAAGCCTCTTAATGAAAGTAAGAGGAGAGTGAAAAAGTTGGCTTAAAACTCAACATTCAAAAAACGAAGATCATGGCATCCGGTCCCATAACTTCATGACAAATAGATGGGGAAACAATGGAAACAGTCACAGACTTTAGTTTCTTGGGCCTCAAAAATCACTGCAGATGGTGACTGCAGCCATGAAATTAAAAGATGCTTGCTCCTTGGAAGAAAAGCTATGACCAATCTAGGCAGCATATTAAAAAAGCAGATATTATTTTGCCAACCAAAATCCATTTAGTCAAAGCTATGGTTTTTTCTGGTAGTAATGTATGGATGTGAGAGTTGGAACATAAAGAAAGCTGAGTGCCAAAAAATTGATGCTTTTGAACTGTGGTGTTGGAGAAGACTCTTGAGAGTCCCTTGAACTGCAAGGAGATCAAACCAGTCAATCCTAAAGAAAATCAGCCCTGAATATTCATTGTAAGGACTGATGATGAATCTCTGATACTTTGTCCACCTGATGCCAAGAACCTACTCATTGGAAAAGCCCCTGATGCTGAGAAAGATTGAAAGCAGAAGAAGTGGATGACAGAGGATGAGATGGTTAGATGGCATCACTGACTTGATGGACATGAGTTTGAGCAACCTCCGAGAATTGGTGATGGACAGGGATGGCATGCTTCAGTCCATGAGGTCGAAAAGAGTTTGACACGACTGAGGGACAGAACTGAACTGACTCTTTTGATAATTTTTGCTAATGATTTATTATTTACCTGATATTTATTTTACATTTATTTTAGTCTATAGTAATGATTTTAGACAAAAAAGCAAATTGAAGACATCTTTTTATTGGAATTCAAGATGGGCCATAAAGCAGCAGCGACAACTCACAAAATCAATAATGCATTTGGCCTAGCAACTGCTAATGAGCCTACAGTGTAGTGATGGTTCAAAAAGTTTTGAAAAGGAGATGAGAGCCTTGAAAATGAGGAATGCAGTGGCTGGCCATCAGAAGTTGACAATGATCAATTGAGAGCATCACTTAAGCTGATTCTCTTACAACTACACTAGAAGTTGCCCAAGAACTCAACGTTAACCACTATACAGTAATTTCATATTTGAACCAAATTGGAAAGGTGAAAAAGCTCAATAAGTGGGTGTCTCATGAGTTGACTGCAATTAAAAAAAGAAATCATCATTTTGTAGTGCCATCTCCTCTTATTCAACAACAGCAATGAACCATTTCTTGATTGGATTGTGACCTATGACAAAAAGTGAATTTTATATGATCCACTTTTGATGATATGTGATCCACCGGTGATGGCCAGGTCAGTGGCTGACCTGAGAAGAAGCTTCAAAACGCTTCCCAAAGGCAAACTTGCACCAAAAAGAGGTCATGGTCAGTGTTTGGTGGTCTGCTGCTGCTCTGATCCACTACAGCTTAGTGAATCCCAGCAAAACCATTACATCTGAGAAATATGCCCAGCAAATGATGAAATGCACCAAAAACTACAATGCCTGCAGCTGGCATTGGTGAACAGAAAGGACTCAATTCTTCTCCATGACAATGCATGACTGCACATTGTACAACCAATGTTCAAAAGCTGAATGAATTGGACTACAATGTTTTTCCTCATCTGCCATATTCACCTGGCCTCTTGACAACCAACTACCACTTACTTCTTCAAGCATATCTACAACTTTGTGCAGGGAAAATTCTTCCAAAATGAACAGGAGGCAGAAAAGTCTTTCCAAGAGTTTGTTGAATCCCATAGCACAGTTTATGCTACAGTAATAAACAAACTCATTTCTCATTGACAAAAATGTGTTAATTGTAATGATTCCTATTTTGATTAATACAGATGTTTTGAGTTTAATGTAATGATTTAAAATTCATGATCTGAAGCTACAATTACTTTTGCTCCAACCTAAGAAATTTATGTCTTTCTTCTTATAAATTTGTATGTTTCTCACTATTTTATTTAATGTCATTAATCTGGTAATAATTCTTGTTTTTCATTACTTTTTTGATATAGTGTCATTTTCCATCGATGTGTTTTTGTTCTTTTTTCAAGTTCTTAATTAATGACATTCTGTAGACTATCACGTCAGCTCTCTTTAGTTTCTTTGATTATGTAATTTTTTTCTGTTCAAAATTTGTTTTCCAAGGTTCATGAAATAAAGTTTTTATATGTTTATTTGCAAGACAATTTTTTAGTTCTCCTGTAATAGTTATGAATAGTATCATGTTGATTCTTCTTGGCTTCTTCATATGGGATGAGAATGACTCCATAGCCCTTCTATTTGTACAATTATAGGGAACTAGATTGTTCTCATTCTGCCTCTTGCTGTATTTCAGTCTTGTATTTTTTGTTTGGAGTTTCCACTTGAATGCTTGTTGTACACAATCTGCATCTATCAATGCATTCACTTATTTTATTGTCTATTCCAGGAAGAAAGAATGAGACAGTTGGAGGATTTATGCACTAAGCTGGGTGACTTTGGCCTTTCTTCACTTTTTCCAATTTTCTATCTAAATTTTTCTAAATAACATCATCAGACTGACACTTTCTACCTCCATTTGGAAATATTTATTGCATGAGACATTCCTCTTTGTTTTAGATTAATCTCTTGAATCAGAATATTTCATTAAGTTGAATTAGTTTAGCTTTAATAGAATAATAGCCTTAGCTAATGATGGGGAAGTGGAACAAAAGTTGAATTTGGAGTTCCTGCAACTATGACATTGCATGTGTCATCAGTAGCGAAATATTGAGCTTTCCTGAGACCCTTTTGAGCATTTTCTTTCTGAGTCACAGGCATCTACATTTGCTATTGTTTTCCTTTTTTCTTTTGGGAAAATAATGTAATGGAGATAATACATTTTAGAAAATTATTTTCCTGACATTCTCCTAATTTCCTCCCAGAGAGAAAAAGAAAGTGTGGATTTTTGGTAATTCTTTTGGCTTCTGGTGAACTGCCATTTATTAATCATGTAGAAAAAGTGCATTGTTTCTATTCTCTCAAAGGAAATATCAGCAAGGTGTTTTCCCCTGCCATTATTATTGTTTTATTTATTGTTATTCAATCACTTTTTTGAGTTATTATCTTTAAGAAAGATAATATTCTAATATTGAGGTGTTAGCCAATCACCTCAATGCAGATCACTGTAATAGCGAAAAAGTCATTTGTCATCTGGATTTTGCTTTTTAATTTAATTATTCAAATTCATTTGACTTTGTTTTTCATATATATATATATATATATATATTATACATACAATTTCTAATTATATAAACACTGGGGCAATTACATTTGTGATGCCTCCTTGATTATAATCTTAGTGATGGTGGTTTAGTTGCTAAGTCACGTCCGTCTCTTGCAACCCCATGGACTGTAGCTTGCCAGGCTCCCCTGTGCATAGGATTCTCCAGGCAAGAATACTGGAGTGGGCTGCCATATCCTTCTCCAATGATTTGTTAGTGTTCTCCTTATATTTTATATTATCACTTAATCACTATATACTGGCTCATTTATATATATATATTTATATATATATATACATTATTATTATGTATATATTATTTTTATTTATTTTATCTTCCTTGGTGGTTCAGATGGTAAAGCATCTGCCTACAATGGGGGAGACTGGGTTCAGTCCCTGGGTTGGGAAGACCTCCTGGAGAAGGAAATGGCAACCCACTTCAGTATTCTTGCCTGGAAAATCCCATGGATGGAGAAACCTGGTAGGCTACAGTCCATGGGGTCACAAAGAGTCGCACAAGTCTGAGCAACTTCACTTTCACTTATATATTATTAAAAATTCAGCTTTATTGGGATACAATTGACATATCATATTGTATAAATTTATATTGTGCATGTTTTGATAAATTTATATGTTACAAGATGATTACCCCCATAATTAGCTAATACCCCTTCCTGATACATGTAACTTTTAGCCTCTCAACCATTTTCAAGTATGTGTTTCACTAGTGTTAAGTAAATTCACATTGTTGGACAACCTATCTCCAGAATTCTTGTCATCTATCAAAACCGAAACTCCATACCCTTTAAACAGGAATTCCCGTACCCCTCTCCTCACAGCCCTGGCAACAACCATTATGCCTATTGTCTTATAATTAATTTTTAAAGTATATATTATTGCTAAATAGTTTGCAAACTTAACACTATTTAATTTTTCTCCCCACCAAAAAAAAAAAAAAAAAGAGGTGTCTTAGGGTAAGATTTTATCTAGTGTTTTCATTACCATGCTTCTCATGCTAGAAACATATGTCTCGATATATAATTTTGGAATCAATGGCACCTTCCGAAAATGAAATTTATCCCAATTTTATGTTTGATGATGAAAAATAAATGTTTGAAGAGCATTCAACCAAAATGTTCTCAAAAGCTCGAGTTATGATTTCATTAAGTGCATATATACTCCCAAAAAACTATCAAATGCATGACATTCAATTATCTTCATCACTCAGCGTGTCCAACTCTTTGTGATCCCATGAATGGTAACCTGCCAGGCTCCTCTGTCCATGGAGTTCTCCAGGCAAGAATACTGGGATGGGTTGCCATTCCCTTCTCCATGGGATCTTCCCAACCTAGGGATCTAATCTGGGTCTCCTGCATCGCAGGAAGATTCTTTACCTTCTGAGCCAAAATGTGACATTCATTTAGGTACATGAAAATGCAAAAACTTATTTATCAATGAGCTTCTGTATTTTATATAACATAAAATACATCATCTCTAAGAACATATGTATTCTACCAAAATGCTATTTTTTATTATATTGTCTGATTTATAAATCCTTTAATTTAGGAATCATTTTTAACATTTTGGGGGAATTACTTTGAAATTTTATCATTTGAAACTTATGTTTTATGAAAAGTAAGGAAAACATACCAAATGTTAAGAATATTCATTGCTCAGTAGTATTAAAATCAACTTTAATTGTAATTAAAATTTTACAGTTATAGTTTTGTTTTAATCAGATATTAAATGCTAATCTTCTCATGTATTGTAATTTGCTGAAAATTTTAATACTTATCACTTGGGAATCTTATAAAAACTGTAATAATAAAATTGAAAATAATCATTCACAATTGGGAATGAGTATTAGATGAATAAATTGGCAATGAGACAGAGATGGGAATAAAGAGAAGTTGCTGTCCTTGAAGAATTGCCCTGAATCGATATCTCCCACATGGCATTAATAGTATGTAATAAGGCTTTCTTCTAAAAATACTCTGTTGGCGATAATTTCTTAAATCTCATTTGTACAACAGAGAAATCTGGATGAACATAAAATGAGAAGAAATGCCAGCTCTTTTTATAATCAGTTGGGAAAAGGACACAGGTTGAAACTTTTTCTAATAATTTCTAATGGCAATTATAGTTTCCTTAAAAAGTATTTAACTATATCAGTATATTTTGATTAGAGAAAAGCAGGGGGAAGGAAACTAAAAGACAAATGATATAGAATTTTGCAGTTCTCAGTCTTGTTCATGTATTAGAATCACCTGTGTGTGTGTCTGTTTCCTCTCTTTCAGTGTTTTCAAATAAAGAAGAGTAAAATGACTTTGGTCTCAAGAATAATTTTATCATTTTTATAAATGTCATTTTTCTTAATATACAAAAAATAGATGTAAAAGCTTATGTAAGCACACACAAAGGAGTATGGATATTTATCTCTAAAGAGTTTGTTTATCCTATTGGAAAAATGAGATCTTCCTTTTCAGGCAGGTAGTTTGTTATCTGATATTTTAGCTCAATCAATTGTAATTAAATTGAGACTAATTAAAATGGGAAATCAAAAACAAATGAATTGACAAGGTGAATCATTCCCTTAAGACTAAAAAGAAATTTAAAATTAAAAGAAATTTTCTCAGGCGAAGAGAAAATTATCATCATTATAGGTCAAATACCTAAGGCATTGTGAAGTAGTTTTATTGTAAGAAATAATGAACAGGGGGCCCCACATTATTAAAATTACAAAGGAAAATAGTTGGCCAAGAAATTAATTTTAGCTTTTTGTTCCTATAATTATGACTATCATAATTATTTATTAAACAATAACTGTAGAGATGTGCCTAAGGTATCAAAGTGTAGCAAAATCAGAGTTGGTACTGTATCATTGCAATTGTAAATCATAATTTTAGTTTACAGATTTTATGTGTCTGTATTAGTCATTTTAGGCAAATATGAAACATATATTTTTTGTTTGTTTGTTTTACACTGTCCTCAAAATTGAATATGTAAGGTTTTGAGCTTTGGTTCTCCAACATGTTGAAAATAGCGTGCGTATGTGTGTATGCTCACGCGTGTGCGTGTTAGTCACTGTCATGTCTGACAGAGAATGCATGGACTATAGCCTGCCAGGCTCCTCTGTCTACAGAATTCTTCAGGCAAGCATACTGGAGTGGGTTGCCATTCCCTTCTCCAAGGGATCCTAAATTAGCATACGGATTTATAAATGAAAAATCAGTTGTAGATGGAGCAATAAAATTTTGTGGCTTTTGTAAGTTGTTGTTTTAGTATCTTATTTAACTATATAGTTTTAAAGAAGCTTTTATTATAAGCATATGTGTATTGGTAGTCTCTTCCATTATTTATCATACTATACCTAATGAATACTTGAGTTTCTGTTTTATTTGTTTAATGTCACACTGTTACTGAAGGAAGCAATTTCCCAAAAAATGACTGTGAAGAATTTAGATTCATATAATTCAGCACACAATCAGAACAGAAATGTATTGACTAATTTTCTAGGCCAATAACAATTATATTAACATTTCCTATTATATTTTAGGCATTACTTCTAGGTTATGTGTTGTTTTACACTTTATCCATCAAATTTTGTCACATAGGGTTAATTAAGGTTTAATTTTCTTGCAAAATAATATTGGTGGGGCAGACACAGTATAACGTATTCTAAGATCCTCATACCACAGGGATTTCCTTCCTTATACTAACTTACAAATAGTGTTTTTCTTTATATTTGATTTGTAGAAATGCTCTTTTGGCCACAAAAATTGCTGAAGAGGAAATGTGAAGACTTTATATCCCTCATCTTTACTTGCTGAGATTAACCAAGTGATACTGCTAAATTTAATATATAAAGTCATATTGTTCCTATTAATTAATGATTATTTAAAATGTTAGTGATATATACGACCCATCATATGAAACTGCAGAGAATAGCATTTCATACCAAACTTTGTGAAATTTTGATTATCTGAGATTTTACCTTTTGTTTCCACAATTAACATATTTATTTTCCTACCTAAATTATATATAATTAGTAAGGTGATAAAATATAGCCTATATTAACAATTAATTTGTCCTAAGCATTTTATCTTACATATCTGTTACAATAGCTCAGAAGTAGTAGTGCTCTTATTGACATTTTGAAACTAAGGAAACTAAACCTTATCGAAATTGCACTATTAAAGGACATATATTAATAAGAGACTGACTTAGGATTTAAACCTAGAGATGTTTGATTCCATAAACTACAATTATAATCAACTCAATATAGCAGATATTTCCAGGTGTTATGATTTCCTAGAATTGAAGCCTTTCAAATTATTCTGGGTCAAACCATGAACTAAGATCTACCATTTTACTTTAATAAAAACCTTTGATTTTTTTCCAGACTTATTGAAGCATAAAACATTGTACAAGTTTAAATTGCACAGTGTAATGATTTGACACACATATCTATTGTGAAATATTTATCCCAATAAGGTTAATTAATCTGTCCTTTACCTCATATAGTCACCATTTTGCTTTTGTTATGATAAAATCATTAAAGCTCTTTTCTCACAGTGACTTTCAAGTATACAATACAGTGTCATTAAATACAATCACCACATTTTACCTTAGGTCCTTCAGACTTACTCATAACTGAAAGTTTGTAACCTTTAACTTGGTGTTTTAAGTTTTGTAATAACTTTGTGATATAATTTTGTTATTTTTCATCAACAATATTTGAATTTTGCCACTTCTGAAATAAAAATCCTCAACAGAATATATGTGAATGTGTGTGAGACAGAAACAGAGAAAGAGAATGCATGTGTTTATGTGTGATTTTTTGTGCCCAACATCCATGCTCCTCTTTTGGTAAACCTACAGTTTTGGGGAAATCACCCCTTCTTACTCTTATATATGTGATCCAAGTGAAACTGAAGCTCTGACATGGCCCACTATTAATCAATCAGTTTATTCCATAATCTAGTGATAGTGCTGGTTTTGGGGATAAGGGCTGGGAACTGTAGCTAATATAGTGACACTCATTTTCACGATATTTGATAGTATTAGTGTGAAAGTAATCTCTTTTTTATTTCTTTTGTGATTGTAAGTTTTGTGGATATTTTAAGCTTGACTTGCAATACCGTATAGATAGGGTCTAAGAGGGAATTAAAGTAAGATGCTGAGATACTGAACCTCTGGCTCCAGATATCACTGAAGATAGCTTAATGTCATCTTAATATTTTCATATGTCGGGAATTTCCATTGTTTGCCTAGTGCATAATCTAGTTTGTCAGGCACGGTTTTATTCTATTGCTGATGTGTAATCTACTCTAGTTAGCTTAATCACACAGGAATTCCTTACACATTATTAGGTTTTAGAATTTACAGAATGAAAAAGGAAAAATCTTTGAATCTGCCAGGCAGGAAAAATGATTATACTTTATCACTGGCCATCCTGTAACCTCACTGATGGTGGGAACTGTTCATTGGAAACCCCACTACATACCCATATGCTTCTACTAATCTACTTGTAAAGAGATGGCCTCTTCCCAGAAGAATGTTATCTCACATTGCTCAATTCTGTCTTCATATCTACATGGAGCATCTACATGGAAGAACACATCCTGTGTGTCTCTGAGCTTTGAGAAAATATTGGAAATGTTTCCCTTTCCTTTCTTTCTAGGCTCTGTGGCACAACGAAACACTATAGAAAATACTGGAGCAGGTTCTGAGTCAAGCAATATACAGTCTTGGCAAAATGGATCCTAAAGCCGAAAGTGCAGTTTTGAATCATTCATCTCATAGTCTGACATCCTCACCTCTCCAGCTTACCTTATCAGCTCAATGTGACCCTCTGAGAATGACTGTATTTCAAGTCCAGTTAGTGCTGAAGATCTTAGCATTTAGAATGTTGTTATCCAATTTTCATAACTTATGAAATATTAGAGATCAAAAGGGCTTTTTAATAATTCATTTGGAACTTCAGTTCATATAAGAAGAAATCAGCTAAAACACAATCCATCATCTTGCCTTAGAAAATAGATTACTGGTGACATCAAATTGTTTAAAAGAACTCTGAGGGAAACCATTCTAGATTCCTTCAATACCCTTCTACTGGTGTGCCAGAATAAAGGCCCCATAACAATCCACATTATCAGAGTGCAGCCTGCATTTTTTAATCCCACGTGAATTCCCAGAGGAATAGTTTTGTGTCTGTAATGAATATTATAATAGCATCAAAATTGCAGATTATAAACTACATGAGTTGTAAAACATATGACCTATTTATATTCTTACATGAAAATTATAAAATCAAAAATTCTCATCATAATGTAAAATATAAACACTCATAACAAATTGCCAGGCTTTGCCATGGTTAGAGGACAAACTGCTTTACCATGTAGTTCTGGTTCATGACAACCAATGAAGACATATTTGTCCTTCTAGTCCTTAGATACTGATGATTTGGTTCACTACTCGCAGGGCAGATGACATTTGATATATATGTCTGTATCAATGGCCAGTAATCCTTCCTTCAACATGTTTAAACCATGCTAGAATTCTAAGTGTTGCTAGATTTCTTCCTGCTTTTTAGAACCTCGTGCTTCATATTTTCTATCTGTAATGTCCTGTGTCCAGGAGTCCAATTCAACTCACATATGAGTCCTTTTTGTTATTGAGATCTTAGCTCAGATACCACCTCCACATCCAAACTTTCCTTAACCACCCAATCTGACTTGAATTCCTGACTCCAATAAATAGTTACCCAGCATTATTTAGTTTTCTTTTTGTTTTGTTTGAATCACTCTCTGAAATTATATAATTAATGAATGTTTCACTAAGGTATTGTCTGCTCCATTACTGGAATACAATGTAATTAAAAGCAGAACTTCATCTTCTTCAACTCTGTGTTAGTACTCAAATTGTACTAACATATTAATAGAATCATGGACGAATATTTATGGAATGGGTGATAGAATGATTTTACAAACTAAAATGAGAACTTCTTGGACAATTTTTTGAAACATTTAAATTCATCTATTTTGATAAAATTTTTTTTTTAAAATTCACAATTATTATTTCTTTAATGTAGGTCAAGGAGACATACCTGGGAAGGAAAACTGAAGGTCAGCCCTAGATAGTCCAAAATTATCTAAGTAAGTTATGAACATTAAACAACAATGACTCAGGAAGGTTATGAACCTTGCATTTATACCCTCAATGATTATTCTCTTATTGAACAGAAATTTAAATTTTGAAATTTAATTACCTAGCCCTCCAATATCTGCCATTAGGTTGTAATTAGAAGCAAAAGGTTGATTAGTGCATATATCCACTTTCAAGATACTTTCCTCTGAGCTTATTTGCCTCCATTTATAGTACTTTAAAGAGAGTAAATGTAATTTGATCCCGAGTCTATTATCCTACTCATTACATTTTTTTCAAGAATTTATGGAATACTGTCTAGTTTTGCCTTCATGCCATATATATCAACATAGTTTTATGTCTCATTATAAAATATAATTCTCCCCCAAATAAGCATTACCTCATTGGTTACAACTCTATCCTCTAAAATGCTACAAACACAACCAGTTCAAAATAATCCATGTCTAGTCTTTGAATTTTCATAGTGACTAATTATACATCTTAGTGCTTGTTTCCTATTTCTTATCATTTCTTTGTTGTAATTATCTACCCAGCAAGATTTAGCCATCATTATTGTAATCAAGTTGTACTGACATTTATTTTCCCCAAAAAAGCATGGCTTTTAGGATCCTCAAAACAAGAATATTATATGAAATATGACTTTTTGTCATTTGTATTTACATAAAGCATCATTTAGTTACCTATTTCAGCTATAAGAGAAGATATATATTCTATTTAAAAAGAGAAAAAGTTTCTCTTGTCTTTTCAAGAAATAGAATAAATGTTTCTGAAAACTTTAACAGGTTTAGACTGATAAGTAAATGTAGAAGAGATTGTCATATGTGAATTCATTACAGTAATTATTGACATAGTAGTCTCATAAGGAGAAAATAGAAAAATATTTTCTACAGCTTTATTCAATTTTTAGTGCAATAATTCTGATAAAATATGTATATATATTATTTATATATATAAAACTTATAGAAAACATCAAATGATTTTTCATGACTGAGATAATATTATTCAATAGACTTGGCATTTTAAGTGATAAAAATTAATATACTCCATCTTTTTATTAAAAAGGAATAGTAAATAAGCTAAAATTAGCAAAATAAAATGTTTAACAAACTGGATGATTCATGCTAGTAAATAGGTTCTACTACTAAAAATAATAAAGATAATAAATTAGACAAACATTTATATAGACATTCCCTGGTGGCTCAACTGGTAAAGAATCTGCCTGCAGTGCTGGAGACCCAGGTTCAATCCCTGGGTTGGGGAGATCCCCTGGAGAAGGGAAGGGCTACCCACTCCAGTATTCTGGCTTGGAAAATTCCATGGACTGTATAGTTCATGGGGTTGCAAAGAGTCAGACAGGACTGAGCGATTTTCACTTTCACGTTCACTTACAATTTTAACATGTCATTGATTTTATATGAGTTGTACATTATAAGTTTATTTAATATCTTTTGTTTTATTCATCATAGATTGCATAACATGTAACTAGCACACTGTCTTATTTCAAACAGAAAGAAACAATAGGTGTGATATTATATAGCAACATCACAATATTGATCATCACATAGGAGTGCTGATTGTTTAATCCATTAAGAAAATCAAGATAAAATCCTTAGATAACTTTATTTTTATATTATTATTAAAATGCAGTTTTTCTTGTGGAACAGATTTTATTTTAAAAATTATTAAATGCTTTCTAGCAGTTAAAAAGAAGGCTTTTACTAAAGGAAATATTCTTTGTTGACTCTGCCCATGATTTTCTTTCTGTCAAATTAACAATAAAGAGCAAAATATTATGATATTCTTTCATGTTGAATTTGAAGTCTATAATGGTGTTTAAATATGTTGTCATTTTGCTCTGTTACTTACAGTGCGACAAATAAGCCGCCTAACAATATCATCTTAGTATATATTGCCTGCTTCACTCTACATGTCCTTGTAAGCAAAGGAAAAGACATCAGAAATCTCTCTTTTTCTCTGTGTGCTTGAAAATGGAAAAACATACCAGGGAAGCCCAGTGAGAAGGTAGCCATCAGCAAGCTAAGGAGAGAGAACTCTACATAAACTAGCCCTGTCAGCATCTTGATCTTGGATTTCCAGCCTCCAGAATTATGAGAAAATAAATTGCTATTTTTTATGGCATTTAGTTTGTGCAGTTTTGTTATAGCAGCTCAAGTGGGCTATTATAGAATTTTTCTATGTCAAAGAAAGTGGTATGTATAAAATTTCAAATCTGAAAAGCAACTAAAATTTGAAAAAGGGTAAATTTAGAATGGATACCAGAGTCCATCTGATATTAACATTTAGGAGATTGTTATCAGGAAACAGATGATGGTGACTTTGATTTTAACAATGGGAGTGTAAAACATGTTAAGGACTAATGATTAAATTTTTCTGTGTATCTAGTGAAAAGTGAAGTGAAGTCACTCAGTCATGTCTGACTCTTTGTGATCCCATGGACTATATACAGCCCATGGAATTCTCCAGGCCAGAACACTGGAGTGGGTAGCCTTTCACTTTTCCAGGGGATCTTCCCAACCCAGGGATCAAACCCAGGTCTCTCGCATTGCAGACGGATTCTTTACCACCTGAGCCACAAGGGAAGCCACTGTGTCTCTAAGTGCTTCACAAAGTACTTTATGTTCGTTGAGATAGGAATCAATTATTCCACATTTAAAATTTTTTCACAATATCTATCAAAATATTTTGTCATAGAGATATTTAATATATATGTGAGCATTAACTGAAGTTTATAAAATTAAACATTAATTATATATCTTACAGAACCTATCATAGTTAAGTGATCTGGAAATTTTCCTGCTTTTATTATAATGTTATAGAACACAAAAAGAAGACACAAGGCTTTGTTAATATATTGTTAAATAATTAAATTAAAAACCAGTTTTAAAAAGCTTTGTCTGCAATCAACCAGGAATGTATTAACACCTTGTATAATCAGCAAGATGTTTATCATTATCAACACATAATGGATTTTTAAAAATTGATGTATGTTGAAATGATGATAAATGGAAGCTATTCAATATTGAATGGAAAACTGACCATATAAGACATACAAATATAAAATTTTTCTTTTGCATTGCTAAAATAAAAAGACAAGTACCCAATTTTATGCTAAAACTTAATGTTGCCATGTTCCGTTGACCCTGACAATCTTTACACCAGAAAAACCATGTAGAAGCATATCTAGAATATAAATGGCATTTTATCTCTGAGTGAAAACGATATCATCTCTGTTACTGATGTGTAGACAGTAGTCACCTTCCTGTAAGAAGAATAAATTAATACTTATTAATAAATTTCCTCAAAAATACAAAAATGAACTTTAAGTCCCACATTTCTTATTCTACTCCTTGTGTGATCTTTCAAGGGTCAATTAGCCTTTTGTGATGTTTTTCTTTTTAATTGTAAGATGCAGAAAAATATACTCATACCTCAGAATCATTATGAGAATGAAATGAAATAATTTGTGTAAATTATGGCACTATAATATAATATTTCAGATAATTCCTTAAACATACACACATGTTTTTGTAAGCAAAACTAATATAAAAGAGGAAAGTAATGTGATTGTAATCTGAGTGATAGAAAAATCATGAGAATACTAAATGTTAAACTTGATAGGAGGTTAGAATTTCAGCAGAGTGATTTTCAGTTCATCTTTTTTCAGAATTCAGAATTTAACAGTTTGATTCTTCACCACAGTGAGAAGAAATGAGCAAATGAAATCTCAGGGGAAACTCCTCTTTGATTCTCTGCTTTAGATCTTTTCTCTGTGTTTGGGATCTATATTGCATATTCTTTCTTTGATCTCTGCCTGAAAAGGCCACTGACAACAGATATAAACTCTGGTATGAAAAGTCCTAGGTGAACACATGCAAGACAAAAGTTTAAAAGTGAGTGTAAAAAGCATGTTTTGTAGATACAATAGAACTATAATTAATTCAACTAGCATAATTTAAAATAACTGACTACCCAAGTATTAATAATGAGTCTACTTACATACCCATCCTTTCTCTCTCATACATTCGTCTTACAACAGTTTCATAATTATACAAAAATGTTACCTCAGTGTTAGAAGTAGAATGTAAATAAAGAAAAAACCTAATAAAGAATAATGACGACCCTGTATGCAAGACAGGGAAAGAGACACAGATGTGTATAACGGACTTTTGGACTCAGAGGGAGAGGGAGAGGGTGGGATGATTTGGGAGAATGACATTCTAACATGTATACTATCATGTGAACTCAATCGCCAGTCTATGTCTGACGCAGGATGCAGCATGCTTGGGGCTGGTGCATGGGGATGACCCAGAAAGATGTTATGGGGAGGGAGGTGGGAGGGGGGTTCATGTTTGGGAATGCATGTAAGAATTAAAGATTTTAAAATTTAAAAAATAAAAAACTAAAAAAAAAAAAAAAAAAAAAAAAAAGAATATTAGAAATACCCACATTTTTAAAAGTCTTCAAATATATTGTAGAAAAAGTAAACAATCATTTAAAATGGGTCAAAATTACAAAGATGAATTCCTTAGAAAATAGTGAAAATATCCAATTGATATATGAAAATCTTTGCTGTGCTCAGTTGCTCAGTTGTGTCTGATTTTTTGCGACTCCATGGACTGTACCCATCAGGGATATATGAAAAGAACCTTTATTAAGTTGCTAGTCATGGAAAAGCTTATCAAAAAAGTGAAGAATTATTGTCAATGCATAGATTGTAAAATTAAACAGTGTAGCTATATCTAGTGCCTATTAAAGAAGAGTATATGGGAACTCTAATACATTATTGATGGGAAGAGTAAATTGCTAAAGTCATTTGGAACAATATATGGCAGTATAAAACTTTTATAAAAAATTAAATGTGTTTATTATACATTCAAGTAATATCAATTTGGGGAAATTATTTTGCTGAAATAAAGTCTACTATATATAACTTTCAGGCTTCCCTTGTGGCTCAACTGGTAAAGAACCTGCCTGCAATGTGGAAGACCTGGGTTCGATCCCTGGGTTGGGACATTTCTTTAGAATAAACACTCAAACATGCACACACACACCGTGTTTATTATTGATAAAACAAAAACTAGACTTATTGTATTTAGGAACATTACCTAAACTCATATAACCATATGATAAATTGAAATCAGTAAGATATGAACTAAATCAAATATTTTTTAAAAGTATTACCACAGACTTCCTCTTTTCAGGTACCCTTTTAGGTCTTGATGATAGAACAATAATTAAAACCATTGAACTAAAAGACTGCACAATTGCTAGTTAATATGAAAGCATGATATCTGATAGACAAAAACATAAAGGGTCTACACCAACTCCCAGGCTCTTCTCCAGTGATGTCTGAGATTTGGTTCTCATGAGAAATACTGGAGCTAGTCAAGACACTGGAGAAATCTCCTTCCATAGTACAATTGTGGAGCAGGGAAGCGGCTGCTACTATAGTAAAAGAATGAACACTCACCCAGATGATTTTATTCCAAGGAGCAAAAAAAGCCTTAAACTGACAGGACAAGGGTAGCAAATTTGTTACACCAAAGGAATAGAAAAGAATGCCAAGGCTGAAGAAAGGGGGAAAAGAAAGTCCTTTATCCCTGGGAAGGGGAAATTAACTTCAGCATGTGATCAGAGGACTCAGTGTGGGGGAAGTGATGAGTTGTGTTAGTCACTCAGTAATGTCCAGCTCTTTGTGACCCCCTGGGCTGTAGCCCACCTGGCTCCTCTGTCCATGGGATTTCCCAGTCAAGAATACTGGAATAGGTTGCCATTCCCTTCACTAGGGGATTGAACCTGGGTTTCCCACATTGTAGGCAGATTCTTTATCATCTGAGTCACCAGAGAAAGGATAAATTCCCTGAGAAAACCCCACAACTGTGACTCAGTGACCTAAGACCTGCCTGAAACTGAGACTGGAACAGGACACCAAAAAAACCTCCACTGCTCCCTCCCCAAGCCCCAGACCAGGTTAGCTCTTCTTGGCTAACAAACAGCAGTCTGCAGAGGAGAGAAGAACAAGTAGAGACACACACACATACCAAAGACTTAAAGCTGAGGATAGAAATGAACATGAAAAAGATTTTCTAGAAAACCAAATCTTATGTTAAGCACACTGTGACACTAGAGGAATTTGAAAGCAATGATGAAGGAAGGCAATGATAATATCCAAAGCCAGTTCCACTTCAGATTAGTAAATTAACTAAAATTAAAATCTTAACACCCTTAGGAGAACAACATGCATGACTACATGAGGAATTTCAACAGAGAGACAGAAAGGATGGAGAAATGAAAAGGTGAAATATAAAAATTATTGTAACAGAAGTGAAGAATGCCTTCAAAAAACTTATCAGTAAGCAACACAGCTGAGGAAATAATCCATGAACATGAACTTAGATTGGTGGAAATTACCCAAACTAAAGCAAACAAAAAAGAATAGAGTATAAGGAAACAACCAAACAACAGAAGAAAACAATCAGGGCAGAACACCCAAGATCTAGCACACAATATCAAATGGCCTAACATGTATGCAATTGGAATCCCGGAAGATGAAGAGAGATACAAAAGAGTAAAAGATGTTTGAAAACTTGATGAATCAACATTTCCCACAAATAATGAAAGGCTTCAAAAAACCACAGATCCAAGATGTTCAGAGAACAGTAAACAAAACAAATGTTAAAAAAAAGAAAGAAAAGAGTAAATTCACTTTATATTATAATAGGGGAAATTACAAATAAAATAAAAGCAAAACAGACAATTATAGGTAGAGAAAAATAGAGAAAAGGGACACAAAGAACAAATAGAAGAAATAGAAAATTAAAAAGAAAAGATCTTTATCAAATCACAATAATTATATCAAAAATAACTTATCTAAAAATACCAGATTATTTAGACACATTATACCTAAATTATGAAAATCAAATATAAGACAAAAGTTTAAAGGAAGCAAAAGAACATGTCACATACAGAACAATAACAAGAAAATAAGCAGATTTCTCATCAGAAACTATGTAGATTTGAAATAATAATTTGATAGTTGCAAAGGATCAAAAGGATAAAAACAAAACAAAGATAATATATGTCAACCTGGTGTTTCATACCAGCAAAATTATTTTTCAAAATTGCAGGGTATAAAATTTTTGAAAATAAAAAAACTCTCTCACAAACACACACACACACAAAATACTATTAAGCTGAACTGTAAGAAACACTGAATGAAATTCTTCATATAAAAGAATTATGACATCTTTCAAAAACGTGTGTTGGTTGATATAACAAAATAAAGCTCTTTCTTAAAAGTCAAAATTAAATTTGAACTATTTTTCTGTTATTTTTATTTCAGTTATATTAAAAAACATTTGAAAAGAAAAAGTGTATCAGTATATTATTGTTTTAGAGCATGCTTATAAGTGGTATGGGAAAAATAAAACAAAAGATAGGAAAACATATTTTGGAATTATACAGTTATAAATTTCCTACACTATAAATGAAGCAGTAATTTAAAAATAGGTTGTGATTAACTAAATATAAATATATATTGAAAGTCCTAGAGCGATCACTAACAAAATTACAAAAGGGGGTAAAATTGTAAGCCAATAGTAGCTGCTGCTGCTGCTAAGTCACTTCAGTCGTGTCCGACTCTGTGCAACCCAATAGATGGTAGCCCACCAGGCTCCACCCGTCCCTGGGATTCTCCAGGCAAAAACACTGGAGTGGGTTTCCATTTCCTTCTCCAATGCATGAAAGTGAAAAGTGAAAGCAAAATCTTTCAGTCATATCAGACTCTTCGTGACACCATGGACCACAACCTACCAGGCTCCTCCATCCATGGGATTCTCCAGGCAAGAGCACTGGGGTGGATTGCCATTGCCTTCTCCTAAGACAATAGTAGACATAAAATGAAAAAATGAAAAGCTCAAATATTCAGAAAAAAAAAAAAGGTAGAGAAATACAGAAACAGAGTACAAGACAAGGAAAGGAAATATCTCTTGATTTGGTACCTGATTTTCTTATATATTAACATAGTTGTTCTAATTTTCTTTGGATTTATGCTTTCATGATATATATTGCTAACATTTTTAAAAGAAAATGAAATTAGTTATGTTTTTGAGAAGCTTAAGATATGAGTCATACCACAAAAACAAAATATACAGTCTTAAAAATTATACAGGACAAAATACACCTCCATGTTGTTATATAGAAATACATAAAGGTATACAAATAGATGATATGGGCATGATGAGAATATATTTAGAAGAATATTTAATGTTACTTATATATGTCAATAATATATAACAGAAAAAAGAAAGATGATAATGTTATGAATAGAAGTATTACATATATAACTATATTTTTATATATAATTTTAATTTCCAAATAATTCTGAAAACTGCAATTTGAATCATTGACATATCTGGTAGCAAATTAAAGTGCTATAACAAGATATTATAATGATTTTTAATCATATGTATACCTGTATTTCTATCACAAACATGATAAATATTAATATAATTACCTTATAGAAGGCTTTCAAATAAAAATGCATGTATACTATATGCATAAATAAATAAAATAGGCAAAAGAAAATTGAGCCATATATAACAGCCAAAATAATTTCTCATAACATTTTTTAAAATGTACTCATGGAGTAGAGATACTCTAAGTGTAACATTCTTTTTTTTATGATTATCTATATGTGATAGGATCAAGGTGCTTCGTTCTTATTTTTTTTCTATAGAATTTTTTACTAATTTGTTTTATCACTCTTTCTCTTTTTGAAAGATAATATGTCTGAACATAAGGAAGCTATGTCTAAATATCTCTTACAGATAATCATTGATGTAGTTATCTTTTCTCCTATCAAGTATTGGAAAAATAAATTCCATGTATATCATATACAAATTAATGAATTTGCATTATGCTGTAAAGAAAGGCACTTGAATTAGAATTGGTTAACACTTGAACGGAAGTGAAATTTCCTAAAAAAATAAATACATATATACAAAATTCTGTAAAGTCTATACCAGCAGTCATAACTATTTTTTTTATTTGCTGGTAATATAGAGGGTGTTTGTCTCCTGACAAAACCAACGTCTAATTGGAACCATTGAGCTAGGGAAAGAGCACAGAACAGGACCGTTCTTATCCTTAGGTATCTCAGTTGAACTGGAAAGAGAAGTACACAGCAGAAGTTTAATCAGTAATATCTACCTAAAGAAACTAAAGACCTATATACAGAAAACTATAAAACACTGATGAAAGAAATCAAAGAGGACACTAATAGATGGAGAAATATACCATGTTCATGGATCGGAAGAATCAATATAGTGAAAATGAGTATACTACCCAAAGCAATTTACAAATTCAATGCAATCCCTATCAAGCTACCAGCCACATTTTTCACAGAACTAGAACAAATAATTTCAAGATTTGTATGGAAATGCAAAAAACCTCGAATAGCCAAAGCAATCTTGAGAAAGAAGAATGGAACTGGAGGAATCAACTTGCCTGACTTCAGGCTCTACTACAAAGCCACAGGCATCAAGACAGTATGGTACTGGCACAAAGACAGACATATAGATCAATGGAACAAAATAGAAAGCCCAGAGATAAATCCACACACATATGGACACCTTATCTTTGACAAAGGAGGCAAGAATATACAATGGAGTAAAGACAATCTCTTTAACAAGTGGTGCTGGGAAAACTGGTCAGCCACTTGTAAAAGAATGAAACTAGATCACTTTCTAACACCGCACACAAAAATAAACTCAAAATGGATTAAAGATCTAAATGTAAGATCAGAAACTATAAAACTCCTAGAGGAGAACATAGGCAAAACACTCTCAGACATAAATCACAGCAGGATCCTCTATGATCCACCTCCCAGAATGCTGGAAATAAAAGCAAAAATAAACAAATGGGATCTAATTAAAATTAAAAGCTTCTGCACAACAAAGGAAAATATAAGCAAGGTGAAAAGACAGCCTTCTGAATGGGAGAAAATAATAGCAAATGAAGCAACTGACAAACAACTAATCTCAAAAATATACGAGCAACTTATGCAGCTCAATTCCAGAAAAATAAATGACCCAATAAAAAAGGGGGCCAAAGAACTAAATAGACATTTCTCCAAAGAAGACATATGGATGGCTAACAAACACATGAAAAGATTCTCAACATCACTCATTATTAGAGAAATGCAAATCAAAACCACAATGAGGTACCACTTCACACCAGTCAGAATGGCTGCGATCCAAAAATCTGCAAGCAATAAATGCTGGAGAGGGTGTGGAGAAAAGGGAACCCTCCTACACTGTTGGTGGGAATGCAAACTAGTACAGCCACTATGGAGAACAGTGTGGAGATTCCTTAAAAATTGCAAATAGAACTACCTTATGACCCAGCAATCCCACCGCTGGGCATACACACTGAGGAAACCAGAATTGAAAGAGACACATGTACCCCAATGTTCATGGCAGCACTGTTTATAATAGCCAGGACATGGAAATGACCTAGATGTCCATCAGCAGATGAATGGATAAGAAAGCTGTGGTACATATACACAATGGAGTATTACTCAGCCGTAAAAAAGAATTCATTTGAATCAGTTCTGATGAGATGGATGAAACTGGAGCCAACTATACAGAGTGAAGTAAGCCAGAAAGAAAAACACCAATACAGTATACTAACACATATATATGGAATTTAGGAAGATGGCAATGATGACCCTGTATGCAAGACAGGAAAAAAGACACAAATGTGTATAACGGACTTTTGGACTCAGAGGGAGAGGGAGAGGGTGGGATGATTTGGGAGAATGGCATTCTAACATGTATACTATCATGTAAGAATTGAATCGCCAGTCTATGTCTGACGCAGGGTGCAGCATGCTTGGGGCTGGTGCATGGGGATGACCCAGAGAGATGTTGTGGGGAGGGAGGGGGGAGGGGGGTTCATGTTTGGGAACGCATGTAAGAATTAAAGATTTTAAAAATTTAAAAAATAATAAAAAATTAAAAAAAAATAAAAAATAAAAACTATATTGTTGAAGTGGAGCTTCCCTTGTAGTTCAGTTGGTAAAGAATCCACCTGCAGTGCAGGAGACCAGAGTGTGATTCTTGGATGGAGAATATCCCCTGAAGAAGGAAATGGCAACCAACTCCATTATTCTGGTCTGGGAAATCCCATAGCCTGGTGGGCTAGAGTCCATGAGGTCACAAGAGTAAGACATGACACAGTGACTAAATGACCACTACCGCCATTCTTTCAGTTCAATTCATTTCAGTCGCTCAGTCATATCTGACTCTTTGCCATCCCATGGATTGCAGCACACCAGGCTTCCCAGTCCATCACCAGCTCCCAGAGCTTGCCCAAACTCATGTCCAATGAGTCAGTGATGCCATCCAACCATCTTGTCCTCTGTCGTCGCCTTTTCCTCCTGCCCCCAATCTGTCCCAGCATCAGAGTCTTTTCCAATGTGTCAACTCTTTGCATGAGGTGGCCAAAGTACTGCAGTTTCAGCTTTAGCATCATTCCTTCCAAAGTAATCCCAGGGCTGATCTCCTTCAGAATCTACTGGTTGGATCTCCTTGCAGTCCAAGGGACTCTCAAGAGTCTTCTCCAACACCACAGTTCAAAAGCATCAATTCTTTGGTGCTCAGCTTTCTTCACAGTCCAATTCTCACACCTATACATGACCACTGGAAAAACCATAGCCTTGACTAGATGGACCTTAGTCGGCAAAGTAATGTCTCTGCTTTTGCATGGGCCATCTAGGTTGGTCATAACTTTTCTTCCAAGGAGGAAGGGTCTTGTAATTTCATGGCTTCAGTCACCATCTGCAGTGATTCGGGAGCCCCCCAAAATAAAGTGTGGCACTGTTTCCACTGTTTCCCCATCTATTTGCCATGAAGTGATGGGACCAGATGCCATGATCTTCGTTTTCTGAATGTTGAGCTTTAAGCCAACTTTTTCACTCTCCTCTTTCACTTTCATCAAGAGGCTCTTTAGTTCCTCTTCACTTTCTGCCATAACGGTGGTGTCATCTGCATATCTGTGGTGACTGATATTTCTCCCGGCAATCTTGATTCCAGCTTGTGCTTCTTGCAGCCCAGCGTTTCTCATGATGTACTCTACATATAAGTTAAATAAGCAGGGTGACAATATACAGCCCTGACGTACCCCTTTTCCTATTTGGAACCAGTATGTTGTTCCATGTCCAGTTCTTTAAACACATGTAAAGGAAAGGAAAATGTTTATGACATCTCGTTGATTTATGTACTCAATTTCAATATTTTGCACTTACATACATTGAGCATCAATTACTGTGAAATATATAAAAAACAAATTAGAAAAGCCCAAATTCCAACAGAAATTGTTAAAAGCCTTGAACAATTGTTTCATAAAACAGGAACCACATATGTTCAAAAGCATATGAGCAGATATTTAGTTTTAATAGTAATAGACACATGTGCATTTAAATTAGGAGTATATGTACAATGCATTGATATGAAGAGTTGTATTGTTCTCAATGGCATATAGGTAAAAAGCTTGTCTATAAGAGAGGGAAAGAAGTTAATGGTGGTATATACATATTGATGGATGTCCAAATATGGTTGGCCCTTGAATAACATGTTTAGGAATACACAAGCCATTTTAAATGCAGATTTTTCAATAGTACTTAAATACTATAATATTGCACTGTCTGCAGTTGGTTGAAATAAGGAGTTCATATAAACAGAAAATACCCAATAGAAGGCATTTCAACAAATCTTTAATAAAGAATGACAGAGTAATTTACCATTAACTATTGCTATCTAATCTTACAGAACATGGAGCTGCATTCCTATACTTTTGTTGTGTTTCCTACTACCAAAATAATCTAAAGTACTCAAAGGATGTGTGCTCTGTGTCAAGTGAAATGATTGGGTATAAGTGTCAGGTAATTCACATGAAACCAAATCAACTCTGAACCAGCTCTTGTTGGCCTTCTTATTTGGTTTTTCTTAATGTCCTGGCATATGCAGTTGTTTTGACAATTGCCAATTTCACTTGCCTACTCTGTTTTTTTTTTTTTTTCCTTCCTCTCCTAAGACACAAGCTTGCAGAGAACTGTCTCAGCATAGGTATCAACAAGTGAATGAAAAATTACCCATGCGGCACTGTTGGGACTTTATTGACGTAATACTGTATGCATATTTCTTCCATCTGAACATAATACAAGAGAGAAGTAGATAATATATGGTATATTAGTGTCATGCGAGCATCAGAGAAAAATCCTGAAAAGGCATAAAATCTTTTGCAAATTATGCTAGAAGCTTGCATAAAGATGACTAGCTTCTACAGAAGTCTACCACCTATCCCCTGAACAAAGAGTCTGGGACTATAGAGTGCATTTTTAAATTAATTTATCTTCTAAATGCACAAAAGATGAGCCAGAACAGGAAGAATCAGACTGTAGTCTGACTTTGTGAGGCATGTACTGCTTAGTCAGATTATTATTTTATTCCTGAAGCTCAGGAGGAAGTGGGAAGAAAAAAGCACTAGCAAGTGGGCGTGTTAAATAAAATAAGAAACAAGGCATGCTTGTTCTTCTACTTCTGCTCTACTTCTGTTCATGCCTCAGTAAAAAAATAGTTAATGCTAGGTTCTTTCCAATAAAAATAGAAAATGTTTCTACCGTGCAGAGAATGGTGAAAGGGACTGAAAGATTTTCCTATAATAAGCTCCAGACTGAAAAGAGAAAGCTCAATTGGAAATTCTGTTCTTTTATCATAAACCTATGAGGAAAAGAAATGTGGTATTCTGCTTCATAATCATATAATCATCTGTTTTAAGAATCTGGGTGTTAAGAATGCTTAATTTGAATAGGCTGTGGCTCCGAGAGTTCAAGGAAGACTGGGATAAGCTGACCTGCTGGTAGTGCCATTGGTGTCCGAAGTCTTTCGGTTGACTGGTTTGGAGGTTTAGAGATATAGATAGCTTATGACACATGAGTTTGCTTTCACAAAGTGCTAAGGATATATTTTCAGCAGAGCATACTAGGAGCCATTGAGTTGGCAGTTATTCAATGAAAATAATTTCTTCACTGTGTCCAGATTCTTATCGGAAACTAGAGGATGCAATACTGCCAGATTGTGGGAAGCATTTTATTAGGGATCATCAAAAGAGCTGTTTCCAAATTGTTGCTATTGTTGTTGTTTAGTCCCTAAATAATGTCCAACTGTTGTGTCAACCCATGGACTATAGCCTACTAGGTTCCTCTGGCCATGGGATTTTTCAGACAAGAATACTTTAGTGGGTTGCCGTTTCTTTCTCCAGGGGAACTCCCTGACCCAGGGATTGAACCTGCATCTCTTGCATTGGAGGTGCCTTCTTTATTTCTAAGCCACCAGGGAAGCCCCAATTTCCAAATGTATCACCCTAAGAAACATCAGACTACTTGATATGTTCACAAAAGTGTATTTATAAGCCAAGCTTCCTGACCTAATATTCAGGTTTGGTGCAAAGTTTCTTTCCTGGAGCTATGTTATACTCTGTATCCTGTATATACAGGATCTAATACATGAGCAATAAGATTGCATCTAGGTAATCTTGCGGTGCCTACAGAATGGTTGCCAGTTCAAATTCTATGACAGGGCAGGAAACAGTAGGTAGATCTCAACAGAATCAGCCACAAGCCATACTATTTAGCCTAGAAATGTTCTTCTTTGGTTGTGGTTGAATGGCTTGTTGTTCATTCCTTCCATCATGTCCAACTCTGTGATCCCATGGTCTGCAGCACGCCAGGTCTCCCTGTCCCTCACCATCTCATAGAGTTTGCTCAAACCCATGTCCAGTGAATCAAAGATTCCATCCAACCATCTCATCCTCTGTCATCCAATTCTCCTGCCTTCAATCCTTCCCAGCATCAAGGTTTTTTCAATGAGTTGGACATCAGGTGGCCAAAGTATTGGAGCTTCAGCTTCAGCATCAGTCCTTCCAAGGAATAATCAAGGTTGAATTTCTATAGTATTGACTGGTTTGATATCCTTGCTGCCCAACAGACTCTCAATTCTAGTATCACCCGAAAAAATGTTTGGCACAAAATAATTAATAATTGTGTTTAAGTACTCATGCACAGATACTTCTTAAATGTCTCTATGTCTGGAAACAGCCTGTAGCTTTTCAAAGTGTTATGGATTCTTATATCCTTCAAGTCAGGGATATAATGTACTGTTCAATAGCATTGACTTCACTGTGCTAAACCATATTCTCAGTTTTGTTTTTTGTATGTGTTTTTTTTTTTTTAATTCTCAGTTTTTGTTTGTTTGTTTTGATTGTGTTCTCTGCCTCAGGACACTGAGCCCTGAGGAATTATCACATGGCCTCCCTTAAATGAATAATTTTGTTTGATCAATGATGATGCTTAGGTGATTAAAGGACAGGGAAGGAATTAGGCCAGGATATTACTTCACTTCTCTCTTTTGTGTTTATTTGCCACAGTGACTGGATTCCTCATTGACTTCTGCTTTCTCTATTGGACCCTACTGGTTTACCAGTGAGTCTTTGCAGGGAAAGAATATCTAAAAAAGAGAAAACCATGAACATATTACTTCAACTCCTTATCTTTAGTGTTATGTGATCCAGTGCTTTAAAGAGTTGAGGGGTGTTGTGTCATCGCGTCATTAATTAAAATAGCATGAACTCAGCCCTCAAAGTCACAAGTTATTTGCAAGCAAGCATCATTGAAATTCCCATAGTACTTACTTCTGATTCAGCAAAGCTTTAAAAAAAATGCCTAAGGGCCTGTGAGGAGTTCCAAAAGATTAGTTAATGAATATTAAAATATGTGGATTTCAATTTTGGATGGTAGGAGCAAAAGTGAATTTTTAGTGGATTAAAGCTGAAGTGACTCAGGAGGTCATTCTGTACTCTGGTTATCCACTGTGGTGCAACAACTGAAAATCAATAATTGTTTTATTACGTATCATGATTTTATGGGTCAGAAATTTGGGAAGGGCTATGCTGGCTGGATCATCTGTTCTGTATGGTGCCAATGAAGGGCATCTGACAGTACTCATTGGTGAATGTCTGATCTGGAATGTTCAAGATGGCTTCATTTGTATACCAATTGACTTGGCAAGAATAACAGGAAGGATACACTTACCTGAGGTGGTCAGTTGGAAGATCTATTCATGACTCTTGCAACATAGTGGCTGAAAAAGATTGGAGTTTTAATATGGTGGCTAAGGGCTTCAAAGTGTATATTCTCAATGAGTGAAACAAAAGTTAGTTAGCCTTGTAGAATCTATCCTCACAAGTCACAAAATGTTACTTTTTCTGTATTCCACTAGACACATCATTCACAAATCTTCCTAGGTTCAAAGAAGGGACCATAAATCTCCCAATACTGAGAGGAGTTTCAAAGCATCTGAACACATATCTTAAAAATCACTGCCCTATAAAAAATGGTAGTAGGAAGTCTATCCTTTTGGCAGAAGTTTGAACAATACATCTTATTTTCCACATTTCTTTGAAAGAAAGATGTTATTGACTCATAGTGGCTAATTGCTTCAATGGAATAACTTGAGGAAATCACATTATATTCTTCCTACCATGAAACAAGTAGCATTTTTTTTCTTTATTGAGATAGACATATGTCCAGGTATGGACTTTGCTTTCTTTGTTCAAAGTGTTTCTATAAGCACCATTTCTTATCTAACAACATCAACATCACACTATCTTTCACAACACAGTTTTCCAACTTTATGACAATGAAGTAAAGAAGTGAAGTCACTCAGTTGTGTCCAACTCTTTGCAACCCTATGGACTGTAGCCTGCCAGGCCCCTCCATACATTGGGTTTTCCAGGCAAGAATACTGGAGTGGGTTGCTTTTCCTTCTCCAGGGGATCTTCCTGGCCCAGGGATTGAACCAGGGTCTCCTGCATTACAGGCCGACTCCTTAATGTCTGAGCCACTAGGGAAGTCATAGTTAGAAAAGTGGGACCGTGAGATTATGCTTATGGATCTTGATATGTTTTCCCTGATTCCAAAGTGTCCAGACCAAAAGAAACGTGGACAGTCTTACTAAGGACTCAGCTCCAATGTTAGCAAAGAGAAAAGCAGCCTCCCTCTAGGAGATAATTTCCTAATATAAGACATACACTGCATGTCATTCCACAAGATATGAGCCTTGGTTTAAACCAATGGATATCTCTCCAAGAGCCAAGATATAAAGGCCAAGAACCTGTTATAAAAGGGTGAGTGTGGCTTTCCTCACCATTAGACCTAATAACTCATCAGTGATTGAGCCTCTGTGATTTTGGTGGTTCTAAGGCCCAAGGAGTAAGTAATGTTACCAGTAACAGTCATAATTGTAATGTATTAGAAACTGAGGCAACTCCATTTAGGTTGGGCTTCCCTGGTTACTCAGCAGGTAAAGAGTCTGTCTGCAATGCAGAAGACCTGGATTCTGTCTGGAAGATCCCCTGGAGGCTACCTATGCCTCTAAACCAAAAGACAGAGAATGAGATTGTACTCTCTAAGGTCATTGATTGTGACAGATTCTTGGCCCTTATATCTTGGCTCTCGAAGTCAGGGAAAGTATATCAACGTCCATCAGCATAATCCCACTGCCCTGCGGATTAGGTTATAGTAACATATCAATGCTAACTTTCTTATACTGATGCTTGTATTGTGGTTACATAGGATAATATCCTTGTTTATGGAAAATATAAACTAAAGTATTTTGGGCTGGTGATCTCTTCTTAAGTGTCTCAGGAGAAAAAGGACTTTGTACTGTATTATCTTTTCCCTAAGTTAATGATTGCTTCATGTTTAAATAAGGATTTTAAATACTTTAAAAAGCCAAAAGATATAAAAAATGATTAATTAATTTGGTAGAAATTCTATGGTATGATTTCTTTACACTGGCTTCATTTCAAAGTGATGCAGAATAGAATGACTTTCACCTGTGTAAGGAGACAAACTTTTGGATAATTTTCCTCAGATGTTTGGGAGGAAATAGGAACTGGGATAGGGGAATTTGTAGTAATCTATAAAGAAGGACAAATTCCAGAGTTTGTTTTATTCAGTTAAGCAACATAAAATCTGGTTTCACCATCCTATACTTTCTACTACTTGTAATTCCCCAAATCTTTCAGTATTTTCTCTTTGTAATCTTTTATGCATATCTGAAATAAACTAGTATAATGAATTTATACACAGTGTTATTTTAAGGAGATGCTCTATGTGTTTGAAACATTTAAAAAGTGACTTTTAAATACAAGTTATGAACAATGGTTCATAAATTAAAGTTATTATAATTAAGATTAATATTTTATATTTATATTTTCACATAGTGAGAATAATAGTACTTAACATTTTGACATCTGATTGTATTATTATCTCATAGTGGTTCAATTTGTAATTTTTTCAATATAATTAAGGGTAATTTTATTTTTGAAAAGCAATTTTCACTTGAAAATGGAAGTGAAGAGAAAAATATGACAATATGAAGAAATTTGCTTAACACTGTCACTAAAGAAAGCATTTATCCTTTATGCTGTAATATATATTTGTATAATTTTGTCTTAAAGAGCATTTGATAACCTAAATATAAAGCAAAACCAGTGATTAATTGCTTCCATTGTATTTAAAATAGGATTTCAAACAATCTTTCCATAAAAGAGTAAAGAGCAGGAAAATATATCAATTAAAAGAATTGGATATGTGATACATACATGTAAATGGAGTAAGAAAAAAATAACCATCAATTTTGTTCCTGAAAAAGCTTTGAGTTTCAGCTCTGACTTCCTATCCCTACTATTGGCATGACTTGGATAAAGATGATCGTGATCTCAGCTAAGCCTTTCAGCATTCTAAACTGGGTCATCAACTGCATAAGATACAGGATGCTCTCTCCATATGATCATATGTAAATTTGCTAATAAAAGCATTGCTGAAGTTACTTATGGAGGTTCCCCCCAAAATGAAGCTTCTAGGAGAATTGAATTAAAGTGCTAGTAGAGTGGTTCTCAATACTCACTGTAACTCTAAATTGTAGAACAATGCTTTTAAATACCAGCGTTTGGGGGCCACTTTCACAGATTCAGTTTCATGTGGTCCAAAATAAGACCTACCTAATAATTATAAGAGAAGACTCTACACATGGACATCAAGAGATGGTCAACACCAAAATTAGATTGATTATATTCTTTGCAGCCAAAGATGAAGAAGCTCTTTACAGTCAACAGAAACAAGACCAGGAGCTGACTGTGGCTCAGGTCATGAACTCCTTATTAATAAATTCAGACTTAAAACTAAAGGAAGTAGGGAAAACTGCTAGACCATTCAGGTGTGACCTAAATCAAATCCATTATGATTATACAGTGGAAGTGAGAAATAGATTTAAGGGCCTAGATCTGATAGATAGAGTGCCTGATGAACTATGGAATGAGGTCTGTGACATTGTACAGGAGACAGGGATCAAGACCATCCCCATGGAAAAGAAATGCAAAAAAGCAAAATGACTGTCTGGGGAGGCCTTACAAATAGCTGTGAAAAGAAGAGAAGTGAAAAGCAAAGGAGAAAAGGAAAGATATAAGCATCTGAATGCAGAGTTCCAAAGAATAGCAAGAAGAGATAAGAAAGTCTTCTTCAGCCATCAATGCAAAGAAATAGAGGAAAACAACAGAATGGGAAAGACTAGAGATCTCTTCAAGAAAATTAGAGATACCAAGGGAACATTTCATGCAAAGATGGGCTCGATAAAGGACAGAAATGGTATGGACCTAACAGAAGCAGAAGATATCAAGAAAAGGTGGCAAGAATACATGGAAGAACTGTATAAAGAGATCTTCATGACCCAGATAATCATGATGGTGTGATCACTCATCTAGAGCCAGACATCCTGGAATGTGAAGTCAAGTGGGCCTTAGAAAGCATCACTATGAAAGGAGCTAGTGGAAGTGATGGAATTCCAGTTGAGCTGTTTCAAATCCTGAAAGATGATGCTGTGAAAGTGCTGCACTCTATATGCCAGCAAATTTGCAAAACTCAGCAGTGGCCACAGGACTGGAAAGGGTCAGTTTTCATTCCAATTCCAAAGAAAGGCAATGCCAAAGAATGCTCAAACTACTGCACAATTGCACTCATCTCACATGCTAGTAAAGTAATGCTCAAAATTCTCCAAGCCAGGCTTCAGCAATACATGAACCATGAACTTCCTGATGTTCAAGCTGGTTTTAGAAAAGGCAGAGGAACCAGAGATCAAATTGCCAACATCTGCTGGATCATGGAAAAAGCAAGAGAGTTCCAGAAAAACATCTATTTCTGCTTTATTGGTTATGCCAAAGCCTTTGACTGTGTGGATCACAATAAACTGTGGAAAATTCTGAGAGAGATGGGAATACCAGACCACCTGACCTGCCTCTTGAGAAATCTGTATGCAGGCCAGGAAGCAACAGTTAGACCTG
The DNA here is from genome assembly GCF_016772045.2 of Ovis aries. Classification (NCBI taxonomy): domain Eukaryota; kingdom Metazoa; phylum Chordata; class Mammalia; order Artiodactyla; family Bovidae; genus Ovis; species Ovis aries. Next base: position 48,526,460 of record NC_056069.1, read on the forward strand.
GACATCGAACAACAGACTGGTTCCAAATAGGAAAAGGAGTACGTCAAGGCTGTATATTGTCACCCTGCTTATCTAACTTCTATGCAGAGTACATCATGAGAAACGCTGGACTGGAAGAAACCCAAGCTGGAATCAAGATTGCCAGGAGAAATATCAATAACCTCAGATATGCAGATGACACCACCCTTATGGCAGAAGGTGAAGAGGAACTCAAAAGCCTCTTGATGAAAGTGAAAGAGGAGCATGAAAAAGTTGGCTTAAAGCTCAACATTCAGAAAATGAAGATCATGGCATCTGGTCCCATCCTTTCATGGGAAATAGAATGGGAAACAGTGGAAACAGTGTCAGACTTTATTTTTTAGGGCTCCAAAATCACGGCAGGTGGTGACTGTAGCCATAAAATTACAAGACCCTTACTCCTTGGAAGGAAAGCTATGACCAACCTAGATAGCATATTCAAAAGCAGAGACATTACTTTGCCGACTAAGGTCCGTCTAGTCAAGGCTATGGTTTTTCCAGTAGTTATGTATGGATGTGAGAGTTGGACTGTGAAGAAAGCTGAGCGCTGAATAATTGATGCTTTTGAACTGTGGTGTTGGAGAAGATTCTTGAGAGTCCCTTGGACTGCAAGGAGATCCAACCAGTCCATTCTGAAGAAGATCAACCCTAGGATTTCTTTGGAAGGAATGATGCTAAATCTGCAACTCCAGTACTTTGGCCACATCATACAAAGAGTTGACTCATTGGAAAAGGCTTTGATGCTGAGAGGGATTGTGGGCAGGAGGAGAAGGGGACGACCGAGGATGAGATGGCTGGATGGTATCACTGACTCGATGGACATGAGTTTGACTGAACTCCGGGAGTTGGTGATGGACAGGGAGGCCTGGGGTGCTGCGATTCATGGGGTCACAAAGAGTCAGACATGACTGAGTGACTGAACTGAACTAAAGAATTATAATTTTTTTAAGACACTTCCAGATAATGCTTAAATTAACAGATTTGCCCAATAGTAATCTAGAGAAGCAGCAGTCTTTCATTAAAGGCCTTCAGAGAAAGGTAGAGTTCAGTGGGTTTTAGAATATTTTGTTGAAATTTGGTTTCACAAGTCGGATTTGGAGCATTATATAAAATGGAAGATTTGGAAAGGGAGAAGTAAGTAGACACTACATCAATTCAGTCAAAGCATTCATTTAATTGTGTGTGTATTTTTCTTCCTTCAAAATAGTTCTATTAAATATCTTTTTAAAACACTAATTTAATTCTACATAAAGAGAATCCCAGAGATATGAAATATTTTGCAGAACAGGTTCTGCTGGGTTAGTCATGCAGTTTTTCTTTTACACTTTTTTTCTTTCAATCAATTTATTTGTAATTATGTCAATTGTTGATTTTTTTTAAATTACATGTTACTAAATCCAAAATAATTAAATATATAAGGAATAGTTATTTTAGAATTCTCTGAAAATCAAAGTACAGGTATCTCCTGTTTTTTGAGCATTCTCTTTATACCACTTCACTTTTATGAAAGACCTACATTACTACCTATTCTTCTTAACCTAAAGAAATCCAAGAGGATTTTTGATTTTACAGGAAAGAAAAAAGACAAAAAGCAAAAATAGTGTTCAACATCTGTTTTGTAGCAGGCCGCTATGATAGAGGAAGCCAACACTTGGAGGGACAGTGACAATGCCAAGCTCCTTTCCCAGGAACTACATTTACTATCATAGCATCAAGCCACCATAATTTTGAAATATGTAATCATGTGTGCTTTACCTCAGTTTATTTTGCGTATGCATTAGTAAGATGTGTCCTAAGGTAATCACATCTTCACTTTAGGCCATTTTGCCTCAAGAAAGTTTTCACAGGACTGCTGTAAATGGCAACCCACTCCAGAATTCTTGCCTGAAGAATCCCAGGGACAGAGGAGCCTGGTGAGCTGCCGTCTATGGGGTCACACAGAGTCGGACACGACTGAAGCAACTTAGCAGCACCAGCAGCAGCTCTACTTTCAGTTAGTGAGGGAACCCTATATTTGAAAAATGCAGCTTGTAAGACAATTATTAATTAAATATAATCTCCACCTAGTGTCAACTTGCTGAAACAACAGTCATATGATGCATTGATTTTACAAATACTGCAATCACATGAAGTTATCTTTAAAACAGTTTAGTCCATCCTCAAAATGTAGATGACATTACAAAAGTAGGTGCTTTATTTCTCCAGTCACATAGGTATATGGAACTAGAACCATACGCATAGATAAGTAAAAACTATATTAATATTTGCTAATGGGAAAAAAAAAAATGAGCTTCACAGGTGGCACTAGTGGTAAAGAATCTGCCTGCCATTGCAGGAGACACAGGGATAGTGGCTTTGATCTTTCTGTCTGAAAGATGCCCTGGAGTAGGAAATGGCACCCGACTTAAAGACAAGACATCCTAATCCAGTATTCTTGCCTGGAAAATTCCATGGGCTTAGGATCCTGGCAGGCGACGGTCTATGGGACTGCAAAGAGTCAGATACAACTGAGAACAGTAGAAAAATAGCATGGTCCATATTATTTATTAACCCCAGAACGTTCATGAATCATCAACCCACAAAATAATTTACTGTAACATAGTCACTAAGTTTATCTGAGGGTAGCCTGTTCAATAAATTGAACTATCAGGAAAGAGAGACTTATCCAACTTTTCACTACATTATGCACTGATTTTTGACCCAGAAAGATGTTATGGGAGGGAGGTGGGAGGGGTTCATGTTTGGGAATGCATGTAAGAATTAAAGATTTTAAAATTTAAAAAATAAAAAACTAAAATAAATAAATAAATAAAAAGATTATTAAAAAAATAAAAAATAAATAAAAAATAAACAATATTCTCAAGGCATGCTCCATATGCAGAATACAAAATAATACAAAAATAATTATTCAAATATAAATATGATTAGTGACTGTATGAGTAATTTAAACTTATATATTAAAAGTAATATAATTGAGATACTGTTGTAAAAAAAACAATAAGCATGGATAAACACAGCGTGTTACATATATGTGGGTGGTATAGATTGATAAAATCTTGACCTGAAACCTTTCTCCTGTAGTGAGTTATTTGATGCTCAGCAGAATCCCAGGGACGGGGGAGCCTGGTGGGCTGCGGTCTCTGGGGTTGCACAGAGTCAGACACGACTGAAGTGACTTAGCAGCAGCAGCAGCAGCAGCAGCAGCAGCCATTGGAGATAAAACAATGTTGCATTTGAAGACTGGAAAATTTTCCACCTACTGCTAAACCTGAAACTCCAGTACTTTGGCCACCTCATGTGAAGAGTTGACTCATTGGAAAAGACTCTGATGCTGGGAGGGATTGGGGGCAGGAGGAGAAGGAGACGACAGAGGATGAGATGGCTGGATGGCATTACTGGCTGGATGGCATCACTGGCTGGATGGACGTGAGTCTGAGTGAACTCCGGGAGTTGGTGATGGACAGGGAGGCCTGGCGTGCTGGGATTCATGGGGTCGCAAAGAGTCAGACACGACTGAGCTACTAAACTGATGCAAAATGTGAATTTGAAATAGAGCAAAATATTCTAGTTAATAATACAAATTTTACAGCCAGATATCTAGATGGGCATCCTGGATCAGCAACTTACTCATTACAATACTTAAATACTCTATTTTACTTCCTAGTCTTTAATTATGTTTTCATCTTTAAATTAGGCATAATAATATCTACCTAAGAGGTCAGGGAGGGTTAAACAAATGAGTTACTATGTGTAAAAGGACACAAAACAATGTCTGGAAAATAGCAGTTTCTTGATATTTTATTAATTTTATTGCAGAAAAATACATTTTAAAAGTATAAAACACATTAGGTGTAGAATTTAGCAAATAGTAGCAGAGTGTTAACATTTAACATTACCCAAGTTAAGAAATATATTGATGCCAACAACACTGAAGACTCTCTTTTCTCCTTTCCAAAATCAACATTTGTCTTCCTTTTCCCCAAAAAACTGTCCTCTGACTTCTAATACTTTAGATGTTGTGCATCTTTTTGTAAATATACATATGGAAACATGTATTCAGTATGCTTTCCATAGCAGCTAATTTCTTTTTGCCTTAATATGTTTTTGAGAAGCCATGTGATTTTCTGTAATTTAATTTCCTACTTTTACCTTTGTATGATATTACTTCACATGAATATAATACATTTACTGTAAAAATACAAATGAAATATTCTATTTTACTCTGTTAGTGATGTTTATTCATGAGCGGAATAAAATTTTCTTTTATTTTAGGTAGTCTTATTTACCATTTTTTTCTTTATATTTGCTGCCTTTTTGTCTCACTTAAGTCATCTTTCCCTACTTTGGATTATGAAATTATTTCCCTGAATTATTTTCTTGAAAATGTTTGCTTAATTTCATATTCATATCTATAGTTCACTTAAAAAATAATTTTATTTTTTAGACAGGAGATAATTTTTATAATTTCTTCATAGGTACATAAATACCCAATTGATAGAACATCATTCTTTGAAAAGATCGTCCTTTCCAGATTGGTCTACAATGTCACGTGTGGTATAAACCAAATGTTCACATATGGATCAATCTATTTCTGGACTTTTCTCCCTAGTGCATATGTTTATTTGTCTCTTCTTGCACCAAAACCTCATGATATTATTTGCTGTAACTTCATAGCATATATTGCAATTTGGTGAAGGAAGCTCTCTGACTTTGTTGGATTTCAGTATTGTCTTAGATGATCATATTCCTTTACATTGCTATATATATTGTGAATTCACCAACTCTATTTCTATAAAAATAATCTGGGATGTATTTTGGACTTTTAAAAATTTTATATTTATCTGGAGAACATTTTTTATCATTGTAATATTAAGTTCTGACTCATACGCTTTATAAATCATTTAATTGTTTTTTTAGTGTCTCATAACATTTCAAAGTTTTCTTTGTAAAGAGCTTGTACACTTTTAGATTTGTTTGCAGGTCTTTTTTTTATTTTATCCAGAAATAATTGACATATATCACTGTATATGTTAAGGTATACAGAAGGGTGATTTGGTTTGCATGTACTGTGAATTGATTACCATATTAAGTTCAGTTAACATGCACATACACCAATAGATACAATAAGAAAGAAAAGGAAAACAAATTATTATCATAGAAGTCTTAGGATTTACTCCCTTAAAAAATCCTATATTTTATCTCATAGCAATATTAGCTATAGTCATCATGTTATAATTACACTGATGACTCAGACAGTAAAGAATATGCCTGCAATGCAGGAGACCTGTGTTCAATCCCTGGGTAGGGAGGATCTCCTGGAGAAGGAACCAGCTACCCACTCCAGTGTTCTTGCCTGGAGAATTCCATGGATAGAAGCACCTGGTGGGCTACAGTCCATGGAGTCACAAAGAGTCAGACATGACTGAGCAACTAAGGATAGTGACTTCTAAATGAAGACTATACATTTTGACAATCTTTCTCCAATCTCCTCTCCCTTCATCTTCAGCCTTTGATAACGACAAGTTTGTTCTTTTTTAATTCTGTATAAGAGTGAGCTCATACAGTATTGTCTTGCATTGTCTAACCTACGTTACTTTGCATGATGCCTTCAATATTTCACCCATTTTTGTGGCTAAACAATAGTCCATTGTGCATGTGAATATAGATTTATATATACATGCATATGTATGTTCAGTTCAGTGCACTCGCTCAGTCGTGTCCGACTCTTTGCAACCCCATTAACTGCAGCATACCAGGCTTCCCTGTCTATCAGCAACTCCCGGAGCCTGCTGAAACTCATGTCCATTGAGTCAGTGATACCATCCAACCATCTTACCTTCCATCATCCTCTTCTCCTTCTGCCTTCAATCTTTCCCAGCATCAGGGTCTTTTCAAATGAGTCAGTTCTTCCCATCAGGTGGCCAAAGCACTGGAATTTCAGCTTCAGCATCAGTCCTTGCAATAAATATTTCCTTTAGGATTGACTGCTTCGATTTCCTTGCAGTCCAAGGGACTCTAGAGAGTCTTCTCCAAGACCACATTTCAAAAGCATCAATTCTTCGATGCTCAGCTTGCTCTATAGCCCAACTCACACATCCATACATGATTACTAGAAAAACCATAGCTTTGATGAGACAGACCTTGGTCAGCAAAATAATATCTCTGCTTTTTAATATGTTGTCTAGATTGGTCAAGCTTTTCTTCCAAGGAGCAAGCATCTTTTAACTTCATGGCTGCAGTCACCATCTGCAGTGATTTTGGAGCTCCAAAGATAAAGTCTGTCACTGTTTCCATTTTTTCCCCATCTATTTGCCATGAAGTGATGGGACCAGATGCAACGATCTTAGTTTTTTGAATGTTGGGTTTTAAGCCAACTTTTTCACTCTTCTCTTTCACTTTCATCAAGAGGAATTTTAGTTTTTCTTCACTTTCTGCCATAAGGTTGGTATCATCTGCATATCTGAGGTTATTGCTATTTCTCTCATTAGTCTTATTTCCAGCTGGTACTTCATCCAGAACAGCATTTCACATGATGTACTTTGCATATAAGTTAAATAAGCAGGATGACAATATACAGCCTTGACATACTCCTTCCCCCTTTTGGAACCAGTCTGTTGTTCCATGTCTAGTTCTAACTGTTGCATCTTGACCTGCATACAAATTTCTCAGGAGGCAGGGAAAGTGGTCTGATACTCCCATTTCTTGAAGAATTTCCCATAGTTTATTATGATCCACACAGTCAAAGTCTTTGGCATAGTCAATAAAGCAGAAGTATGTGTTTTTTTCTGGAACTCTCAGCTTTTTTCAATGATCCAACAGATGTTGGCAATTTGACCTCTGGTTCCTCTGCCTTATCTAAAACCAGCTTGAACATCTGGAGGTTCATGGTTCAGGTACTGTTGAAGCCTGGCTTGGAGAATTTTGAGCATTACTTTGCTAGCATGTGACATGAGTGCTAATGTGTGGTAGTTTGAACATTCTTTGGCATTGCCTTTCTTTTGGATTGGAAGGAAAACTGATTTTTCCTTCCTGTGGCCACTGCTGAGTTTTCCAAATTTGCTGGTATATTGAGTGCAGCACTTTCACAGCATCATCTTTTAAGATTTGAAATAGCTCAACTGGATTTCCATCACCTCCACTAGCGATAGCGATGCTTCCTAAGGCCCACTTGACTTCACATTCCAGGATGTCTGGCTCTAGGTGAGTGATCACACCATTGTGGTTATCTGGGTCATGAAAATATTTTTTGTATAATTCTTCTGTTTATTCTTGCCACCTCTTCTTAATATCTGCAGCTTCTGTTAGGTCCATGCCATTTCTGTCCTTTATTGTTCACATCTTTGCATGAAATGCTCTGTTGGTGTCTCTGATTTTCTTGAAGAGATCTCTTGTCCTTCCCATTTTATTCTTTTCCTCTATTTCTTTGCATTGATCACTGAGGAAGGCTTTCTTATCTCCCTTGCTATTCTTTGGAACTCTGCATTCAAATGGGTATATCTTTCCTTTGCTCCTTTGTCTTTAGCTTCTCTTTTCTCAGCTAGTTGTATGGTCTCCTCAGACAAATATTTTTACTTTTTGCATTTATTTTTCTTGGGGATTGCCTTGATTACTTCCTCCTACACAATGTCATGAACCTTTCTCCATAGTTATTCAGGCACTCTGTCTATCAGATCTAATCCTTTGAATCCATTTATGACTTCTACTATATAATCATAAGGGATTTGATTTAGGTCATACCTGAATAGTATGGTATTTTTCCCTAATTTCTTCAGTTTAAGTCTGAATTTTGCAATGAGCTCATGATCTGAGCCACAGTCAGCTCCCAGCCTTGTTTTTACTGTCTGTGCAGAGCTTCTTCATCTTTGACTGCAAAGAATATAATCAATCTCCAGATCAGAATACTGAAGCAGTTAACCTTTCCCTTCTCCAGGGTATCTTCCCAGTCCAGGGATCAAACCCAGGTCTCCCGCGTTGCAGGCCAATTCTTTACCAGCTGAGCCACAAGGGAAGCCCGCATATGTATGTATAACTTCTTCATCCATCATCTTTTGATGGACTCTCAGACTCAGGTTGTTACCATATCTTAGACAGTGTCACTATTGCAGATATGAACATGGGATTGTTTCCTTTCGATACATTCCCAGGAATAGAACTGCTGCATCACACTGTAGGTCTGTTTTTAATTTCTTGAGAATCTTCCTTGTTTTTCACATAGTGGCTGTACCAGTTTACTATCCCTACAGCAGTCCAATATGGTTTCTTTTTCTCCATGTCCATGTCATCAATTTTTTTATTGTGTATATTTATGATAACCATTCTAATAGATTTGAAATCATATCTCATTGTGGTTTTAATATGCATTTCAATAATTACAATTGATTTTGAATTTCTTTTCATGAACTTGTTGAGCTTTTATATATATTCTTTAGAGAAGTTTCTATTCAGGTTCTTTGCTCATTTCTTTATTGAATTATCTGGGAATTGGGGAGTTATTTATTTCCTATTGAATTGTTTGAGTTCTTTATATATTTTAAATTAATCCCTTATCAGATAAATGGTTTGCAAATATTTTTCCTCACTTTATAGATTGTTTATTCCTTTTGTTGACAACTTATTTTGCTTAACAAAACCTTTCTAGTTTGATGTAGTCCTACTTGTTTACTTTATATTTTGCTGCTTGTGCTCTGGTATAATATCCAAAAATCATTACCAAGACCTGTTTCAAGGAGCTTTATTCCTGTTTCCTTCTAGGAGTTTCATAGTTTTAAGCTTTACACTTAGGTCTTTGATATGTTTTGATTAATTTTTGTGAGTGGTATAAGAAATGAGTCTAGTTCAATTACATGTGAATATCCAATTACCATAGCACTACTTATTAAGCAGACCATATTTTCTCTAGTGAGCATTCCTGGCACCTTTATCAAATATTGCCTGACTGTTTATGCTTGTGTTTATTTCTAGGCTCTCAATTCTGTTTCACTGGTGTGTTTGTCTGTTTTTATGCCAGTACCGTACTCTTTTTGATTGTTGTAGCTTTAAAACATAGCTTGAAAACAGGAAATATGTTGTCTCCTGTTTGGATCTTCTTAGTATCTCTTTAGCTGTTTAGTGGTCTTTTGTAGTTCTATATAAATTTTCACAGTCTATTTTCTACTTCTGTAAAAAGTGTCATTAAAGTCTCTATGGGGACAGCCTAAACCTATAGATGACCTTTGATAGTACTGACAGTTTTATAATATTAATTACTCCAATTCCTAATAAAAGATATATTTAAATTTAATTTTATCTTCTTTGATTTCTTTTAGCAATGTCTTGTAGGACTTGAAGAGGTCTTTCACCTCCTTAGTTAAATTTATGCCTAAGTATTTGGATGGTGTCACTCTGTCCAATATTTTTGATTGTACATTAAATAGTATGATTTTTGACAATTTTCAAATGCTTTGATTCTACTGATTTTTGTGTATTGAGTACAGAGACTTTGTTGAATTCATTTATTAACTATTGATTTCTATAATTTAATTATAGATTACTTTAACTCTATGATCATTGTTTTTAAAAATAATGGTATTTATGTCTGTTATATTTCTTTGCTACCAATCCTTTGATTTCCTTTTTATCCCCCCTATTGCAATGGCTAAGACTGTTTGTACAATATTTAATATGGATGAAGTTTGTAGATTGCAGAATCGTTATTTGTGCCTGATCCCAGAGGAAAATTTTCAAACTGCTGATAAAATTATGTAATATAGTTGATCTCTTATTATCAGATTAAGAACAATTTATTTAGGTTTGAATATCCTAAGACTTTTTTGAGACAAAAATGGATGTTAAAGATTATCAACTGTGTATGCATATGTTGGATGATAACATTTATTTTTAATAATATTAATATGGTAAATACATTGTTTCTTTAGTAAGTTAAATTTGTATTCTGAGATTGAAGTAAAATTGGCTATGACTAGTACCATTTTGTGCATCATTTGATCAGGTTCATTAATATTTTCTCAGGGATATTTCATCATCTATTGGAGAAGGCAATGGCACCCCACTCCAGTACTCTTGCCTGGAAAATCCCATGGATGGAGGAGCCTGGTGGGCTTCAGTCCATGGGGTCACGAAGAGTGGGACACGACTGAGCGACTTCACTTTCACTTTTAACTTTCATGCATTGGAGAAGGAAATGGCAACCCACTCCAGTGTTCTTGCCTGGAGAATCCCAGGGACGGGGGACCCTGGGGGGCTGCCATCTATAGGGTCACACAGAGTCGTACAAGACTGAAGCAACTTAGCAGCAGCAGCAGCAGCATTTCATCTATTTATCTTCAAGAATTCAAATGCCCTTCATAGGTTGTTGAATCAAATTTATATTGGCCTTATAGAATGAAATTATTAATATCATTCAGCAAAAAATATTTTCTATTTACATTTTGACTACTTTCAGGTATGGTTTATTTGGAAATATTTTGCTTGATTTCCATCATACGTTGATTTATTCTTACTTAAATTTTTGCTATTTTTTTCTAGCTTAACTCTATTGTGTATAAAGATCACATCTGTATGTTTTGAAGCATTTATAATTAGATAATTAAACACCGAAGAATTGATGCTTTTGAACTGTGGTGTTGGAGAAGACTCTTGAGAATCCCTTGGACTGCAAGGAGATCCAACAAGTCCATTCTAAAGGAGATCAGTCCTGGGTGTTCTTTGGAAGGACTGATGCTAAAGCTGAAACTCCAATACTTTGGCCACCTCAGGTGAAGAGTTGACTCATTGGAAAAGACTCTGATGCTGGGAGGGATTGAGGGCAAGAGGAGAAGGGGACGACATAGGATGAGATGGCTGGATGGCATCACCGACTCGATGGAAATGAGTTTGGGTGAACTCCAGGAGTTGGTGATGGACAGGGAGGCTTGGCGTGCTTCAATTCATGGGGTCACAAGGAGTCGGACACGGCTGAGTGACTTAACTGGACTGAATTCCAATTATATAGCTGCCTGCAGTATTCTTGTTTGGAAACTTCCTCAGACAGAAGAACCTAGTAGTAACAATCCATGGGGTCAAAGAATTAGCCACAACTGAACATGCATGCACACACATTATATAGCTGAAGAAAAGTCAGAGTAAGTACTCTGAGTATAATTGTGTACTACTTACTTGTGGGGAACATTATTCTATATCTGTCAATCTAAATTAGGAAGGACTTCATATGTATAAAACAAAATTCTAGGTATAGAAATCTAGGTTGATGGCTTGTTTCAGCATATTGAAGATTCCACTTTATAGTTCTCTATGATCCCACATTAGTTTATATTGAGAATCAGCTGACAAACAGTTTTCTCATTTGAAGGAAGTTGGCCCTGGCTTTTTCTGGTTTGATGCATTATTTGGTTTTAATGCTTTTACCTAGATCTATCATTGTGTTTGGTTTCCATAAGTTCTACCAGAGCTGAGATGAGAGTAAAACAAGTGAAGTGTGTAGGTTGCAAAATATGAAGAGGTAGGTACTTATTTGAGAGTCATGAAAGTGGACATACGTATTTCTTTGTTTAAGCATGTGTGTTATATATGTACATATATGTAGATTAACTTTTTTTTTCCCAGCAGGAGGATAATTCTGACCTTTGTAGCCAAGCATTGTCAAATTAAAAACAACAGATTACCCAAGATTTTTGTATCATCATTGTCATCAATATCATCATCACCATGTTTATTATTGCTATTACTTACTTAAAGTCATGCAGTTGAGTAACTCTTTGTGACCCCATGGAACTATACAATCTGTGGAATTCTTCAGGCCAAAATACTTGAGTGGGTAGCCATTCTCTTCTCCAGGGAATCTTCCCAACCCAGAGGTCAAATCCAGGTCTCCTGCATTGCAGGTGTTAATTTCATAATTACTAAATTTATTTTGATAGTATTAAAAACTGTAGAAAGTTACATTTGGTAGTTTTTCCCTTTAGATGAATTGGTAAAAATAGAATTAGCAAAAGTTAAGCTCAACAAAGTGTTTTATTTTAGGTGAAAGGATTCTCAGACCAACCATACTGAGTCTGAAACTATCACAGGTCTAAGACACAGAAATAAGATCTTTCTGGGTCCAGCAAAGTATTAAGGAAGGTAGGAAGGAAACTGTAAAAATGAATGCCATTATGAAGATGGGAGAGAAGGTATTTGAATCCTTGTCAGATATTTAAGATAAAAACAGGGCCATTATTTCTTCTTAAGCTCTGATTTCATCGCTTGGAAGACAGGAGGTATGGCTCTAGCCTGAGCTTGTAGACAGACACAAGTTTAAGCACATCATGTGAGTTATTGTTTTTGTGGTTGTTTTTTTTTGTTTGTTTGTTTGTTTACTATCTAGCCTAATCACTGTTGATCATTGCCTTTTCATTTAATAACTCAGGCAATAGATATCATTTCTACCTTTGCTCTCATAATCTAACTTGCCCCCTGTGTGATTTATGCTGATCAGGACTCTCTATCAACATCAAGGATTTTCTAAAACATTTGACCTGACTCTTAGTCTTAAATCCTCAAATTGAATTATTGATTGCTGTCAGTGTCCCTTTCTCTTATGGTAGTCCCAGAAGAATATGATTCTTCAGCCTCCTATCAGATCATGTTTCAAAATCCTCTTGTACCACCTCTTATCTAAGGCAGTCTGCATGCTACAATCACTTTTTAATTAAATCCATACCCTTAAGGTGTTACAAATAATGCTGAGAAAATCTTGGAAAAAAGTTATCTGAAAAAATTGAGCAGAAGGAAAAAACAAGAAGGATGGAAGAAAAGAAGAAAAAAATGAACAAATTGTGTCATGGTTCCACTTGTTTAAGTCTCTGAATCCTACTGCAAGCCTGGTTTCTAATACTGGAAACAACCAGACAAAGTTTTAATAGCATCAGTCACTCTCTGTTTCTCCATTCAGTTTCTTTTCCAGGGCTGGATATTTCGCTTGTTCTGGCTTCCAAAATTATTCTGACTCATGCTCTTTTCAGCTATTCCTTTCCCCTGGAAATGTTCTTTTATTTGGCATTTCAGGATTTCAAAACTGTTAAGTGATCTGAAGTTTACTCTTAGGATACATTTATTTCTCCAGACTCTTTTGTGAAATGAGATCACTACAGCCATGTAACTGGATTTGCTTTATCACTCAATCAATACTTCTTTCACAGAAAAGTGGCAAGAGGAATCTCAGGGAAAGCAGTGGCTATAAGGGAAAATGAGTTTGAACAGAAATGAGGGCACAAGGGCATATAGGAGAATTCTTTTTAAAGTAACATAAAGAAATAAAGGTTTACAGGATGAAAATCATTACATCTACAAAAATTTCTTGAGTCCCTTTCTTTCTTTTGTAGTCTGTGGTCTTTCTTTAGATCTCTTGCATCTAATCACCAATTCTCTCTGACCTATTTATTCTTTTACTATATTTTGCCGTTTTATTAAAGAGAACATTGACTCCAATTTCCCTGTCTGTCCTAGTTTCCCTTTCCTTTCTAAGTTAATTCTTAAAAATTAACAAAAGCCAGGAATTCAAGTAACTGAAAATTTCTTGATACAAATTCACTTAAATGAGAGTTCCAAATACATGCACTTCCTAATAAAATTTGTACAATGATCCTGATTACTGTGAAGGTTTTACTGTTGTTGTTATTGTTGCTAATAAAAATTTTATTCTAATCCTCTAACAAGAAAACATGGATACTGAGAAAGTGACTTGCAGAAATCAAAATGATTGAATGAAAGAGGGGACAGATACAAATTAAGACTCTTAAATGCAAAATATTTAACCATCATTAATTTTTCCAGTTCAGTTCAGTTCAGTCATTCAGCTGTGTCCGACTCTTTGGGAACCCATGAATCGCAGCACCCCAGGCCTCCCTGTCCATCACCAGCTCCCGGAGGTCACTCAGACTCACGTCCATCGAGTCCGTGATGCCATCCAGCCATCTCATCCTCTGTTGTCCCCTTCTCCTCCTGCCCCCAATCCCTCCCAGCATCAGAGTCTTTTCCAATGAGTCAACTCTTTGCATGAGGTGGCCAAAGTACTGCAGTTTCAGCTTTAGCATCATCCCTTCCAAAGAAATCCCAGGGCTAATCTCCTTCAGAATGGACTTGTTGGATCTCCTTGCAGTCCAAGGGACCCTCAAGAGTCTTCTTCAACACCACAGTTCAAAAGCATCAATTTTTGGTTCTCAGCTTTCTTCACAGTCCAACTCTCACATCCATACATGACCACTGGAAAAACAATAGCCTTGACTAGATGGACCTTAGTCGGCAAAGTAATGTCTCTGCTTTTGAATATGCTATCTAGGTTGGTCATAACTTTTCTTCCAAGGAGTAAGCATCTTTTAATTACATGGCTGCAGTTACCATCTGCAGTGATTTTGGAGCCCTAAAAAATAAAGTCTGACACTGTTTCCACTGTTTCTCCATCTATTTCCCATGAAGTGATGGGACCGGATACCATGATCTTCGTTTTCTGAATGTTGAGCTTTAAGCCAACTTTTTCACTCTCCTCTTTCACTTTCATCAATATGCTTTTGAGTTCCTCTTCACTTTCTGCCATAAGGGTGGTATCATTGGCATATCTGAGGTTACTGATATTTCTTCCAGCAATCTTGATTCCAGCTTGTGTTTCTTCCAATCCAGCATTTCTCATGATGTACTCTGCATATAAGTTAAATAAGCAGGGTGACAATATACAGCCTTGACGTACTCCTTTTCCTATTTGGAACCAGTCTGTTGTTTCATGTTTAGGTCTAACTGTTGTTTCCTGGCCTGCATACAGATTTCTCAAGAGGCAGGTCAGGTGGTCTGGTATTCCCATCTCTTTCAGAATTTTCCAGTTTATTGTGATCTACACAGTCAAAGGCTTTGGCATAGTCAATAAAGCAGAAATAGATGGTTTTCTGGAACTCTCTTGCTTTTCCCATGATCCAGCGGATGTTGGCAATTTGATCTCTGGTTCCTCTGCCTTTTCTAAAACCAGCTTGAACATCAGGAAGTTCATGGTTCATGTATTGCTGAAGCCTGGCTTGGAGAATTTTGAGCATTAATTTACTAGTGTGTGAGATGAGTGCAATTGTGCTATAGTTTGAGCATTCTTTGGCATTGCCTTTCTTTGGGATTGGAATGAAAACTGACCTTTTCCAGTCCTGTGGCCACTGCTGAGTTTTGCAAATTTGCTGGCATATAGAGTGCAGCACTTTCACAGCATCATCTTTCAGGAGTTGAAATAGCTCTACTGGAATTCCATCACCTCCACTAGCTTCCTTTGCAGTGATGCTTTTTTCTTCTAAAAATACACACAAAATAAAATTAACAAGTAAAGCCCAATAAAGATGGTAGGAAGAAAGTTTCTTTCTCACTGAATCTGTTTTATTAAATAGTTTTAAGAATTCACAAGTATATAAAGTATTTCCTTCAAAAACGCAGAGTTATAATGTCATCATTTTGTTTTTGCATAAATTATTGACTGTAGCCTCTTCCAAAATTAACTTCAAGTGGGTAATTTGTATATATGTATGATTTAGATGAAATTCTTTTTAAAAAAGACCAAACATTCTTGAAGACATTCAGCTGAAAGAATAAACCAGGCCCAGAAAGACAAGTCTTATATGAGATATCTAAAATAGTCAAATTTATAGAATCAAAGTCTAGAGTGGTGGTTACCAGAACACAGGAAGGAGGAGGAAACGTGCAGTTATTACTCAACGTGGATATATTTTCAGTTAAGATAAATAAGCTCTACAGATTTGCTCTGCAATATTGTACCTATAGTCAATAATAATGTTATGTATACATACAATTTGTTGAAGATAAATCACATGTGCTTATCACAATAAAAATTTAAATATCTGTACATAGATATTTACCATCTATATTTTTATATGTCTTTAAACGTAACTAACTAAAGGCAAAATGACAAACATAAACGATTTAAAAATCGATAAACAAAAAATTTATTTTTCTTCACAATTTAATACTTTATGAGTTTGGAATTTGGGGAAAATTTGTGTTGAAATATGTTTTTTTGTTTGTTTGTTTTGGAGGGTGAAATTATATGGTTATATCAGCATGCTAAGTCACTTCTGTTGTGTCCGACTCTGTGTGACCCTATGGACTACAGCCTGCCAGACTCCTTTGTTCATGGGATTCTCCTGGCAAGAATACTGAAGTGGGTTTCCATGCCCTCCTCTGGGGGAATCTTCCCTATCAAGGGGCTGAACCCACATATTTTATGTCTACATGCATTGACAGGTGGATTCTTTACCACTAGTGCCACCTGGGAAGCCCATATTGTTATATACAGTAACAATTTATGTGATTCATTTCTAAGTTAAATTAATAGTTATTTCAAACAAAAACCATCTTAATCCTGCATTATAATTCATTATTTGACATTTTTAAGATCATAAATTTTGCTATAATTGAGTTTTGCAATCTGTTATGAAAGTTGGAATAATAGGGCATTTGAAACCAAGAATATTTAAGAATTAAATTAAAATAAGTCCTATGAAAATGCCATCAAAATGTCAAATATTATTATACTAGTCATAAATGACATATTGGTCTTCTATTAGTTTAACTGGCTTTCTTTTTGTAGCAGCTGAAAAAAATATTTTTTCTGTAAAATTTTACACAAACTATTCATTAATTAGGTATTTATATTTAAAGATCATTTAGAATTGTATTCATATGTATGAATTTTTAATTTTTTTTATTTTAAAGTTTATTATTGTAGAGAAACTTTTTGTATTATATTAAATTGAAGCTAAAAATATATTCCTATGATTTAATATAGCATTGTACATTTCTTCATTTTTTTTTAAGTAATCACATAAATGACCTGAAAAAGAACATTTATTCTAATTTAGGAGGGAGGTTAGGAGGGAGGGGACACATGTATGTATACCTGTGGCCAATTCATGTTAATGTATGGCAAAACCCATCACAATATTGTAAATAATTAACCTCCAATTAAAATAAATATCTCTTTTAAAAAGGTAGACACCTACATATACTCCTGAACATTCTTTTAATGATAAAATCTTGATTGTTATAGAAAAGTCCAAGCATTTTTAATGAATTGTCTATACAAGTTAGCAAATGTGTAAGCACATGTTACCAAGTAATATTTGATATATAAGATACAAACAAATGTTGCTGGAAACTTTTTAAATCTTATTTTTTAAAAATCTTAGTTTAACCCAATACAAAAATGATATCTCACTTTATACTTCCCCCTCAATGCAAGGCATACTTTGTTTTTCTGTTTCAAATATTTATAAACATTTTCTTTCTAGCACTACTTCAGAAAATAAATTTAATTGCAGGTTTGGTAGTATATTTTTTATAGGATTTTATATTTTTAGAGTAATTTTAGGTTCACAGAAAATTTGTGGGAAGGTAGAGAGATTTTGCATGTACCTCCTAACCCAACACAAGCATAGTCTTATGTATTATCAGCATCACTCACCAGAGTGGAAGCTATGTTATAACTGATAAAGCTATGTTGATACATCATGTGTGTATGTGTGTTAGTCACTCAGTCATGTCCAACTCTTTGCAACCCTATGGACTGCAGACTGCTAGACTCCTCCGCCCATGGAATTCTATAGGCGAGAATACTGGAATGGGAAGCCATTCCTTTCTCCAGGGGATCTTCCCAACCTGCTATTGAACCTGAGTCTCCTCCATTGCCCACAGATTCTTTACTGTCTGAGCCATCAGAGAAGCCCTCTGATACATCATAATCACCCAAAACCATAGTCAACCTTAGAGTTCACTCTACATACTGTACGATTCTATGTATTGTCAACTTTTTGTAACCCCATGGAAACAGTAGCCTGCCAGGCTCCTCTGTACATGGAATTTTTCCAAGCAAGAATACTGTAGCAAGTTGCCATTTACTACTCCAGGAGATCTTTCCAACCCAGAAATAGAACCTGCATATCTTGCAGTCTTGTACTGGCAAGTGGATTCTTAACCACTGCACCATCTGGGAAGAATATACAATTCTACAGGTTTGGACAAATGTATAATGACATATATTCTTAATTATGGTATCACACATAATATTTTCACTACCCTAAAAATCTTCTGTGCTTTGCCTATCCATCCCTCTCTTTACTCAGTCCCTAGCAACTACTGATCTTTTTCCCTTCTCCATAATTCTGTCTTTTCCAGAGTGTCACATGGTTGTACCAGATACGTCTTTTGCAAATATTGTCTCCCAATCTGTAGCTAATGAAATCCAGCTTAACAATTGTTTATTTTATGACGATTCACTTTGGTGTTGTATCTGAAATATAATTGCCAAATCCAAGGTCATCCAGGATTTCTTCTATGTTATCTTCTCCAAGTTTTATAGTTTTGCTTTTTGCAGGGAAGTCTCTGATCATTTTGAGTTAATTTTTGTGATGGGTGCTAATATGAGTGTGAAATGGGTGCTAATATGGGTGCTAATATGAGTGTGAAAACTCAACATTCAAAAAACTAAAATCATGGCATTCAGTCCCATCACTTCATGGTGAAAAGATGGGGAAACAATGGAAACAGTCACAGACTTTATTTTCTTGGGCTCCAAAATCTCTGCAGATGGTGACTGCAACCATGAAATTAAAAGTCGCTTGTATATACATACCACAGCTGTGGTAAGTATACACAATGGAGTATTACTCAGCCATTAAAAGAATACATTTGAATCAGTTCTAATGAGGTAGATGAAACTGGAGCCTATTATACAGAGTGAAGTAAGCCAGAAAGAAAAACACCAATACAGTATACTAACGCATATATATGAAATTTAGAAAGATGGTAATGATAATCCTGTAAGCGAAAGAGCAAGAGATACAGATGTATAGAACAGTCTTTTGAACTCTGTGGGAGAGGGAGAGGGTGGGATGAATGGCATTGAAACATGTATAATATCATATAAGAAATGAATGGCCAGTCCAGGTTCGATGCAGGATACAGGATGTTTGGTGCTGGTGCACTGGGATGACCCAGAAGGATGGTATGGGAAGGGAGGTGGAAGGGGGTTCAGGATGGGGAACACGTGTACACCCGTGGTGGATTCATGCTGATGTATGGCAAAACCAATACAATATTGTAAAGTAAAATAATAATACTAATAAAAGATTCTTGCTCCTTGGAAAAAAGCTATGACCAACCTAGACAGCATATTAGGAAGCAGAGACGTTACTTTGCTGAAAAAGGTCTGTCTAGTCAAAGCTATGGTTTTCCCAGTAGTCATGTTTGTGAAAGGTTGTTGTTGAATCACGTGAAGACACTGGGATTCTTGGCCCCTGGAGGAGAAGAATTCAATCCGGGCCAGAGATGAGGTTTGATTGCTCCGAGCTTTTGTGTAAAAATGTTTTTTTAAAGTATAAAGGAGCTAGAGAAAGCTTCTGACATAGGCATCAGAAGAGGGCAGAAAGAGTACCCCCTTGCTAGTGTTAGCAATGAAGTTAAATACTCTCCAATGAATCCAAAGAATGTTTGGAGGTTGTAAAGACCTCACCAGACCTACTCCCATAATTTACATTTTAAGATAACAGAATTAGCCAGAATGTTTAATCCAGAGACTGTCCTCAGGCAGGATACATTATTGTTATATAATACTGAGGAATGTAGAGAAGGAAAAAAAGTTTGTCCTTTCTTCCTCCTTGAGCATTCCAGACCCCTCTCTCCTAGGGGACCTCTAGACTTCTTATCAACATGCCTAGGAAATGACTCTCTCCTTCCCCCCCTTTTATTTTAGGAGAAGTATGATGCTTAGGGAAAATGGGCGTCATTCTCGTTCCATAACTGCTTCCAAGCTGACAAGGGGCGTTGTCCCTAAATTGGTGAGGCAACATATTCTCCTAATCCTCATATTGAGGATATCTGATCCAGAGGCCCCAAATAGTAGTAGGAGGAGGCTGTGGCACTCGTAGGAGTTTGGACAACCATTTGTAACTTAAAAGCTTTTAGACACTTAGAAACCCCATTATACAGTTACAGACTGTAAGGCAAAATCGTCATTAAACCAAGTTAAAATCAAAATGAAAAGTCACATTATGTCCACAGTTAAAGTGCAAAGTGTTGCACCAGTCCATTTTAGGGTTGGTAGATGTCATCAGATGAAGAGGAGGGAATGCATGTGATTGTTGTCGAAGGTATTCACAGACTTGGAGAAAGCCTTTTCCTTGAAGTGGAGATGTGCACCACGGGAAGGACTGATGAAGGGGGAGTGCTCCACAGACCCAGCAGTTAAAGGGATTGTGGAATGCAGTGTAGCAGTGAGCCCAGGACAGGAAAGCATTGTCTTGAGGATCAAACGGCAGACTCAGGATTTTTGGAGTCAGCAGAAGCAGGCTCACATAGATTACCAAGCCCATCTGGTAAGGGCCTTCCCAGAGGGGCTCGAGGGATGGGCCCCCAGATCCCAATGCTTTTATGAGGACTTCAGTTCCTGGCTCAAATAGAGGCTTCCTTGACTGAGAAACTGGGTCAGGCGTCGTCTCCTGGAGTTCTGTTAATGCCTGTTGAAAAGCTGAAAGCTGAGTTACATAACTAGTTAATTCCAAGGCTTCAGGGTCTATATCAGTAAGAAAGGCCTTCCATAAATACATTCAAAGGGGGACAGTCCCTCCTTTTTGGGGGCAGTTTGAGCCCTCATTAAAGCTATGGGTAGGACTTTAATCCATTTGTCCTGCGTGTCTTGAGTTAATTTGCGCAGATGTCTTTTGATAATGTCATTAGGTTTTTCAACCTTTCCCGAAGATTGGGGTCTCCAGGAACAGTGTAAAAAAAAAAAAAAAGCAAAAAGCAAAGTCGCTCAGTCGTGTCTGACTCTTTGGGACCCTATGGACTGTAGCCTACCACACTCCTCCGTCCATGGGATTTTCCAGACCAGAGTACTGGAGTGGATCTTCAGAGGATCTTCCCAACCCAGGGATCGAACCCAGGTCTCCTGCTTTGTAGGCAACTGCTTTACCATTTGGGGATTGGGGTCTCCAAGAACAGTGTAAGTGATATTCTATTCCTAGAGCTTTGGATACCCCCTGAGTTATAGCAGCTTTAAAGGCGGAGCCGTTGTCACTCTGAAAGCTCAGTGGCAGCCCAAACCTGGGGATAATTTCATGGATTAAAATCTTTATAACCTCCTTAGCCTGTTCACTATGACAGGGAAAAGCTTCAATCCGTCCGGTAAAGGTATCTACCCAAACTTGTAAGCAAGAATATCCATTAGCTTTTGGCTTATGAGTAAAATCAATTTCTCAGTCCTCTCCGGGATATTTCCCACTTCGTTGTAACCCAGATTTTGCTAGCTTTTCAGTCTTTGGGTTATTTTTCTGACAAACCTCACACCTTTTGATAATATTCTTTAAAGTTTTCATTACATTTTTACTTTCAAACAAACGAGAAGCCATTTGGTAAGTACTCTCTGCACCCAAATGAAAACTCTGATGTAAACCCTTAACAATTTTCCACTGAGCATTTTCAGGAATTATTAATCATCCATCCTTGGACTGTAACTATCCTTTATCAGTAACCTTTGCTCCCCTTTTCTCATATCTTTCTAATTCTTCCTCAGTATATTGTGGTTTTTCCTGTTCCACAGGACCTGTCCAGATCAAAGGCATCTGCAGTGAAGGGGTTTCCTAAAGTGCCACTTTTCTGGCTTGACAGTCAGCCAGCTGATTACCTTCAGCTACTTTACTCCCATCCCTGCTGTGCCCTTTGTAATGCATAGCAGCTACTTCTTTAGGACGATATATAGCAGTTAAAAGTATCTCGATTGCTCTGAAATGCTTAATAGGTTCTCCTGTTGCTGTTTTAAACTGTCTTTCTTTCCATATTGCAGCATGAGCATGTAAAGTCAAATAAGCATACTTAGAATCAGTGTAGATATTTACCCACTGCCCTTTGCTTAACTCTAGAGCTTGGGTCAGAGTCATAAGCTCTGCTAACTGAGCACTGGTTCCCTGGGGGAGAGATTTTTGCTTCCAAAACCTGTTCAGCAGTCACCACTGCTTAACCTGCTTTACTCTTTCCATCCCGAACAAAAGAACTGCCATCTGTAAATATTTCCATGTCAGGATTGTCTAATGGGACATCCGTTAGATCCTCCGGAGCTGCATAGTTTAAAGTTAGGAATTGGGAACAATCGTGATCAGGTGTTTCATTTTCCTTCTCAGGAAGGAAAGTGGCAGGATTTAAATTTCCACAAACTTTAAGTTTAGTTACTGGTCCTTCTAACAACAATGACTAATATTTAAGAAGCCTACTGTCTGTCATCCAAATATTAACCTTAGAATTTAAGATTCCACTCACATCATGAGAAGTCAGTACAGTAAGGTTTCGTCCATTAATTATTTTTAAAGCTCCAGGTACTAATAAAGCCGCTGCCCCTATTACTCTTAGGCAGTCGAGCCACCCATGTGAAATTACATGTAATTCTCTGCTCAGATAAGCAATAGGTTGCTGGTGATGCCCTTGGGGTTGTGTCAAAACTCCCAAGGCCATACATTTTCTTTCAGTGACAAACAAATTAAATTCTGACCCTGTGGGCAAGCTCGGAGCTGGACCTTTCAGGAGAGCAGTCTGAAGAATCTTAAAAGCCTTTTGAGTTTCTGGAGACCAAACCAGTTTGTCAGTTTGGGCCTGCTCAGTTTCAGCTATAAGTTTATATAAAGGCCGGACAAGTTCCCCATAACCCAGAATCCAAATGTGACAGTAACCTGTGATTCCCAAAAATCCTCTCAATTGTCTTAAAGTCATAGGTAGGGGATGATTTCAGTTGAATTCAGTCGCACAGTCGTGTCTGACTCTTTGCGACTCCATGAATCACAGCACACCAGGCTTCCCTATCCATCACCAACTCCCGGAGGTCACTCAGACTCACGTCCACCCAGTCCGTGATGCCATCCAACCATCTCATCCTCTGTCGTCCCCTTCTCCTGCCCCCAATCCCTCCCAGCATCAGAGTCTTTTCCAATGAGTCAACTCTTTGCATGAGGTGGCCAAAGTACTGGAATTTCAGCTTTAGCATCATTCCTTCCAAAGAAATCCCAGGGCTGATCTCCTTCAGAATGGACTGGTTGGATCTCCTTGCAGTCCAAGGGACTCTCAAGAGTCTTCTCCAACACCACAGTTCAAAAGCACCAATTCTTCAGCACTCAGCCTTCTTCACAGTCCAGCTCTCACATCCATAGGAAAAACCATTGCCTTGAATAGACGGACCTTAGTCGGTAAAGTAATGTCTCTGCTTTTGAATATACTGTCTAGGTTGGTCATAACTTTTCTTCCAAGGAATAGGCCTCTTTTAATTTCATGGCTGCAGTCACCATCTGCAGTGATTTTGGAGCCCTAAAAAATAAAGTCTGACACTGTTTCCACTGTTTCCCCAAATATTTCCCACGAAGTGATGGTACCAGACGCCATGATCTTTGTTTTCTGAATGTTGAGCTTTAAGCCAACATTTTCACTCTCCTCTTTTACTTTCATCAAGAGGCTGTTGAGTTCCCCTTCACTTTCTGCCATAAGGGTGGTGTCATCTGCATATCTGAGGTTATCGCTATCTCTCCCAGCAATCTTGATTCCAGCTTGTGTTTCTTCCAGTCCAGCGTTTCGAATGATGTACTCTGCATATAAGTTAAATAAGGAGGGTGACAGTATACAGCCTTGACGTACTCCCTTTCCTGTTTGAAATCAGTCTGTTGTTCCATGTCCAGTTCTAACTGTTGCTTCCTGACCTGCATACAGATTTCTCAAGAGGCAGGTTAGGTGGTCTGGTATTCCCATCTCTTTCAGAATTTTCCAGTTTATTGTGATCCACATAGTCAAAGACGTTGGCATAGTCAATAAAGCAGAAATAGATGTTTTTTCTGGAATTCTCTTGCTTTTTCCATGATACAGCGGATGTTGGCAATTTGATCTCTGGTTCCTCTGCCTTTTCTAAAACCAGCTTGAACATCAGGGAGTTCACGGTTCACATATTGCTGAAGCCTGGCTTGGAGAATTTTGAGCATTACTTTACTAGCATGTGAGATGAGTGCAATTGTGCAGTAGTTTGAGTATTCTTTGGCATTGCCTTTCTTTGGAATTGGAATGAAAACCAACCTTTTCTAGTCCTGTGGGGATGATTTAGCATAGGTTTAATTCTCTCAGGACCTATGGCCCTAGTTCCTTCTGATATGATTAGGCCCAGATATCTAACCGATTGTTGACAAAGCTGAGCCATTTCTCTTGATGCCTTTTAACCACAGCCTGCCAGAAAGTTTAAGAAATCTTCAGAGTCTCTCGAACAAGCTTCCTCTGTCTCAGCACAGAGCAAAATACCATCTACATATTGTAACACCACCGCTTCAGAACTATTCAAGTTTTGTCGATCCCGTGACAAACTTTGTCCAAATAAGTGAGGACTGTCACGAAATCCCTGGGGCAAAACTGTCCAGGTTAACTGAGAAGCTGGCTGCGTAGGGTCTTCAAAGGCAAATAGAAATTGACTTTCTTCCGCCAAAGGCACTGAATAGAAGACATCTTTTAAATCAATTACTGAGAAATATTTGGCTCATTCAGGAATTTCAGACAATAGAGTATAAGAATTAGGCACCATGGGGTTTAAAGGAAATACAACCTCATTTATTATTTGTAAATCTTGAACTAGTCTCCATTTACCATTTGATTTCTTTATACCCAAAGTAGGAGTGTTGCAAGGACTGTTACAGGGAATTAATAGTCCCTATTCCTTTAAATTTTTGATGATGGGTTTTAACCCTTCCTTAACTTGAGGTTTCAGTGGATACTGCTTCTTATGTGGAAATAAGTGCAGGTCTTTGAGCTTGACAGCTACAGGAATAGCACTTTGTGCTCGACCCACAGATTTTCCATCAGCCCGTACTCTAGGATTTACATTTTGTTCAACTAAAGGGAAAGAAGGGGAGGGCCCCATATTCATGAAAACAGAGGCATAGACCTTGCTCAGTATATCCCTCCCCAAAAGGGGTGAGGGAGATTCTGGCACAATCAGAAACTTGTGCGAAAATAGCACAGAATCCCAGTTGCAAGATAAAGAGTAACTGAAATAATACCTTTTGGCTCATCCAGACAGTCTCATAATGGAAGTGGATTGGGAAGAAAGTGGGCCAGGAGCTTCAGTAAGCACTGAATAAGTTGCCCCAGTATCTAAAAGGAAATTGACGGATTGCCCCCCGCAATTATTAATACCCAGGGTTCCTCAGATGTAATTAGGATGGGAGCTTGTGTGGGGACCCCCGGGCACCTTCAGTCCTGATTGTCTTGAGAGTCCGACCCCAGAGACCTATGCCTCTGGGGGCAGTCTCTCTTCCAGTGTGGTCCTTTACAGGCTGGACATGAAGCCGGGGAAAGCTTAGATGCCTGAGGGCAATCCCGCTTTAGGTGCCCCTCCTTTCTGCAGTAATAGCAAGCCCATCCCTTTTCACCTGGGTCCCTCTGGGCATTTTTCTCAGGCTGTTTAAGATAGTTTTTCATAGCCACTGCAAAGGCTTCCACCTTTTCCTTTGTCTTTTTTGCCTTTCTTTCTTTCCCTCCTATTCTCTACCATAATAGACTGTCTGAGCCAGTTGTAACAGAGTATCTACAGACTGATTTGGTCTGTAGGCCCATTTTAATATAGCTTATGGCGGATATCTGGAGCTGACTGAGTGAGAAATCTATCCTTTAAGATCACTTTTCCCTCTTCACTTTCGGGATCAATCTCAGTGAATCTGTGAAGGGCTACTCTCAGTCTATCTAGGAATTTACCAGGAGCTTCCTTCTCCTCCTGTTCTATGTCTGCCAATTTGCCATAGTTTAAAGGCTTAGAACGCGCCTGCCTAAGTCCTTCAAGAATACATCTAACAAAATGACTCTGATCCCCTCTTCCTTTAGCTGTGTTGTAGTCCCAGTCTAGTTCTATAGTTGGGAACTCCTGATTTCCAGTGGGGAGGGCCGCTATCTCATTCTCCCTCTTCCCTACTGATTCATTACCAAGCCATTCATCTCCATAAGCAACCGCTTTTCCCAAAACTCGAGTCTTTGAGTCAGGAGTCAGGGTTTGTCCCAAGATATACATCACATCCTTCCAAGTGAGGTCATAAAGCAGAGTAACAGCTTTAAAAGCTCTAATACATTTTTCTGGGTCCTCTAAATAGTCTCCCGGTTCCTCCTTGATTCTTTGTATTTCTTGATAAGAAAAAGGCTTATTAACTCTCACAGACTGAGAGTTATTTCTCCCAGTGGGTGTTTCACGAAGAGGCAACAGCTTGTGTGGCTGTTCCTCGGTCTCTCTAGCTGCTCTGCACATATGATCCCAGGGATAGGTTGGAGAAACCTGTTTTTCTTTTTCTCTTTTCCTCCTGTCCTCCATCTCATCTCTTACTTCGATGGTCTGAGTTTCTACTGAAACCAGAGTAGTCTGAGGTCATACTGAGACAGGAGTTGTTGGACCTCCACGTGGGCAGTTTGAATCTCAGTTTGGATTTCCACTGAGACCAAGGCAACCCTTCTGAGGGGATACAGTTCAAAGGAGTGAGGCTGGAATTGTTAGCTTCCATCTGTAAGAGAGAAAAAAAGCGACCAGTGCCATCTTTCTACCGGAGGCATCCCTCCCTGCTCTAGATTGGGGTATAGACAGACTTTACACCAAAAGCTTTTCCTCCCTGGTTGGACTTAGTCTATCCCTTACAGACGCAGGCACCGTACTCATCCCTTCCTGTTCTACCACCGAGAAGGGGTGGGGATGTGCCAGGAGTAGGCTTGATAGCATCCCTACCTGACGTCCAGCTCTTCACCCTTAACTTTGCTTGCCTCTGAAGTCACCCGGGGTGCAATCAGAGTAACCTTCTGGAATGCCTCCCAAGCTAAGACTGCTGGGGAAAACATTTGTCACGTGAGTGCCTGTGCATGACCCTGAGTATTTCCTGACCACAATAAGGCCGATATGAACATAAAGCTGAGATGTTCTTTTCAAGCATCACCACACCAGTATAAGAGCCTCCTCTTGTCCACTAAGAGCCAGCGGTACCAAAGGAAAAAACCAATTGCAGTCCCAATCTGAGTAACCTTTAATCTCAGAGATGTTCTTGGAGCTAAAGCTCCATCTAGCTTCCGAACTTTCAATTCCTAGCGAGGCTAGGCACTTTCTTGACTACGAATCCAATTTTGGGACCTAAGCCACAGTGCACAGTAACAGTATAGATCACAAGTCCCTTGAAAGTCTGTGATCTGATAGATTAGGTTACTACTTCTAATAGTTATGAAATGATCAAAGAGACCGAAAAGTTTCACCGAGAAAGGAGAGTTCGGTCCACATGCTTTGTCAATTTCTGGTCAGTTCCTGAAGGAGACATTGAGTGCCTCTTGGCATTGGCAGGTCGGTATAAACCCCCGACAGGTTTCTGCCATAAGCTGTATGAGATCACCGTGGAACTGCAGAGCAGGGCTCCTCACTTGCTTCGCACAGGGCATGTCATTCATTCACACAAGCACACCGTAGAGTTAGTAAATCACAGCAGAAAACGTGTTTGCTAAGAGAACAAAGAACTAGAGCTCCAAGCATCCTTACCTTGTCCTGAAGGATCTGGGATGAGACCCCAAGATGAAAGGTTTTTTTTGCATCACGCGAAGACACCAGGATTCTTGGCCCCCGGAGGAGAAAAATTCAATCCGTGGCCAGAGACGAGGCTTGATCACTCAGAGCTTTTTTGTAATAAAGTTTTATTAAAGTATAAAGGAGATAAAGAAAGCTTCTGACATAGGTTTCAGAAGGGGGCAGAAAGAGTACCCCCTTGCTAGTGTTAGCAATGAAGTTATATGCTCTCCAATGAATCCAAAGAATGTCTGGAGGTTGTAAAGACCTCACCAGACCTACTCCCATAATTTACATTTTAAGATAACAGAATTAGCCAGAATGTTTAATCCAGAGACTGTCCTCAGGCAGGATACATTATTGTTATATAATCCTAAGGAATGTAGAGAAGGAAAAAAAAGTTTGTCCTTTCTTCCTCCTTGAGAATTCCAGATCCCTCTCTCCTTAGGGACCTCTAGACTTCTTATCAACCTGCCTAGGAAATGACTCTCTCATTTGGATGTGAGAGTTGGACCATAAAGAAAGCTGAGCACTGAAAAATTGATGGTTTTGAAGTGTGGTGCTGGTGCAGACTCTTGAGAGTCTCTTGGAGAGCAAGTTGATCAAATCGATCAATCCTAGAGTAAATCAGCTCTGAATATTCATTGGAAGGACTGATGCTGAACCTGAAGCTCCAATACTTTGACCACCTGATGCAAAGAAATGATTCACTGGGAAAGACCCTGATGCTGGGAAAGATTGAAGGCAGGAGAAGAAGGGAATGATAGAAGGTGAGATGGTTGGATGGCATCACCAGCTCAATGAACATCAGTTTAAGCAAGCTCCAGGAGTTGGTGATGGACAGGGAAGTCTGGAGTGCTTCAACCCATGGGGCTGTAAAGAGTCAGACACAACTGAGTGACTGAACTGAGTTGAACCTAATAGATATTGTATTGTGTTTTCAATTTTAGATTCCATTTGCTTATTGCTGCTACTTAAGAAAACAATTAACTTCTATATATTAACTTTGCATCCGCAAACTTGCTATACTTGCATATTTCCAGGAATTCTTTTTTTGTTTGTTTGTTTGTTTTTTTTTTTTGTCTATTTTCTCAGATTTTCTACATAGACAGTCATGTCAGTGATTTTTCAGTAGAGTATTTCAGTGCTGTTTGGTGAAATCTCACAGCAGAACATTCTTCTGGAAATTTTTCTAACTCGTACTAATTTACCACTAAATAAATAAGAGCTGTCTAATCCAAAAGATGATGCTGACATGTATGTGGGTGGGTGTATGTGTTTTTTGTGTCTTACCAAGGTTTCCGAGTACTTTCCATTTCCTCTGATTAGTTTTAATTAATATTATGTCATCAATAAAGAAGACTAATGTGATATTCCACAGACTATCTAAGGGTTGTAGATCTGGTGTAAGATAAAACATAACAATACTAAGGGACCTACCATAGATGTGATACTTTAAGAGTTTTAGTATTTCTGTGACACCCTGGGATAATCTTTGCAAAGTTAAAGACAAGATAAGTCAGTTAGTACTTCCTACCACTGTAAAAGGAACACAACCCATGGTAGGCTTTCTTGAGGTTTTTAGGGCATACATTTAATGCTCGGAGAAAAGTCTGAAACTGAGATAATTTATCAAGTTACATGAAGAGCTGCTTATTATGAGCATGGTTCTGAACATGAAAGGTCTCTTCTGAAAGTCAGCACTTCAGGAAAGCAGCTTTTCCACTCCTGCCATGTGAATAAAGTGATTCCAAGATATTGAGGGTAAATGTGGTAAGAAGTAAGATATTCAGTGAGATATTCACTCACTGAATATCTTAGAGTTCTGGCTTAGAGTTTTGCCTCAAAGACCTCCAGAAGATAAGTATGTACTATTTGACAAACATCTCCTTGCATACTATTGGCTCCTCCTAGAATCTTTACATCAATTTACCAAAAAGGCAGCATTGACAACTGAGTTTAAGTTCAGGTGAGCCCAGAAGACATCCACTATAGCTGGAAGTGGCCAGTTTAAAACCGGGCAGGGGTTCCAGAGGGCACATGTAAGCTACACAAAAGATGATAAAGCTCCAGTGTTATCTTCCACTATTGCACTGATAATTCTTTGGCAAATTGAAACTATGGCCTTATTGATATTTCCTATACCTTCCTAATGGAGAATGGAAAAGCCCAAGGTTAAATCAAGGATAAATTAGCTTGGTATGTGTGTGTATGTCATGGTCTGCTTATGTTCTGTAGTCCTAAGCAAGCTCAGCTTTGAAAGACAGTGGTGAAGAGTGTATTCTCAGGAGGCACAGTTTAGGCAGTGTTACTGATAATCCACTTTGTATAGAAAGAGAATTAGCCTGAGGAAATGTATACAAGAAGCTTATGGATGGGCCTATAAGATGCAAAAAATTCTGTGTGAATATTTTCATCAAGAGTTAATGCCCTTCAGAGAGCATCAACTGAAGTAGAAGCATAAACCGCCAAGTGCACAAGATACATATTAAATTAAATGTCATAAATGTCAACCAGTCTTTGTCACTTGACATCCCAGTGCTTATGCTGTAGCTCATGAAAGGAACAGCCATGGGAGTACAGATGGAGATCCAGGAGCATGTTATCTTAAACCAGTGTGATGTAGTTCTTCCTGGTGCTGAGTATATGACATGTCAGTACCAGAGAACAATGCTGAGCCCATTGTAAAGCATCATCCCTCAAGTAGAAGGCCCAGTTATGCTGTGTGTGCTCAGTCGCTCAGTCATCTCTTCTTCTTTGTGACACCATGGACTGTAGCACTCCAGGCTTCACGGTCATGGAAGTCTCCAGGCAATAATATTGGAGTGGGTTACCATTTCCTCCTCCAAAGGATCTTCCCAACCCAGGAATTGAACTCTCGTCTTTGGCGTCTCCTGAATTGTCAGGCATATTCTTTACCACTGCACCACCTGAGAAGCTATTTGGTGGCAATTTGGTTATAATAAACTCCTTAGAATCCGGAAAGGACAATGACTTGTCCTGAATTGTCACGTATTCTAGAAATAGTTTTGCTTTCCGTTTATGCCATGGCTCAGCCAACCCTACTACTTAAAAACATACCAATGTGGGATCTCCTATAACATATTCTCAAAAAAAGGACCCTTAACAGCAGAAGTATGGCAGCAGTGTACACATGACCTTTAGCCACAAACTTCACTGTCCTGAAGCTGTTTGTCTGATAAAGCAGGTTAATAGCCTCTTGAAGAAACAGCTGAAGTGCCAACTTGAAGATGACTCTTTGAGAGAATGAGATTCTTTATTCAGAATGTGGAATAATCCTTAAAGCAATGGCTGTGATAGTGTCTTGTTTCCAATAAATGGAATGCATCTTTCTGGGAATGAGTGGAAGTACCAGTGGTTCCACTCACCAGCATCCCAGTGACCAATTTGTACTTCCTGTCTCCTCTAGACCAAATGTTTAGTGGGTCACTTCCATAAGGAGATGAACTAAGATTATCACTATTTACTTAAAGATATTACCTTTATGTATTTAAAGCTGTAACTGCTGCCTGGTGTCTTTGGGCTCTTTGATCAGCTGGTCCAGAAGGATGTTACTATACTGGCAAAGGTGATCATCATGAGGACTGCTGTCCCATAACAGGCCAAGGTAAAATGTTCTTGGCAGTCAGGAGATCCTGTGGGTATTTCTTAGTACTTTTTTGTTTAGCTTTAATTGTAAATGAGTCAGTAAACAGACACAACTTGGTACAAATACAGTAACCAAGGTTGGAATCCTTAGCGATCAGAATTTCCGCCATGCAACCACATATAGTAGAAGCACTACTTAAAGGTAATAGGGGTGGGCAGCAGAAAAGCTAGATGATGTGTATCAATTACCGCCTTAGATCAATTCTAGCAGCATGTACTGCAGTTCCTTGCAATAACCTTTCTATTATAAAGTTTCTCCTAAGTTGTGGCCAACCTTTGGCCTTGATGCAATGAAGCAAATGTGAGAACAAAGCAGATCTGAGCAATACAACGTGTTAACCATGGTGGAGACTAATCATGTCCCATTTAAGTCCCTTTTATTAAGACAATGTATCTTAGCCTTGAGAGATATCTCTTACTGATTCGCAGCTCCCTCCCTTTCAAAAGATTGCTGTTGTCCAAAAAGGATATGTTATGCTCACTGCAGGCAGCAACCTACAGTCAATGATTGGCTGACAAGGATGCTTAAGCTTTCCTCCTGCCTCAAGCTGAGACCCATTTGTTGAACTCTTCATGCTCCAGGACATCTCATGAAATCAGAAGCTGCTTCCTCACTATGATCTCATCCAACTTTTACCCTATTCTTCTTACTTCACTCCCTCTCTTTTGAGATGGAGAGAAAATTCTTTAAACAAACCATGGGAAACTAAGACTCTGTATCAGCCTCTGCTTCCAGGAAAGCCAAACTAAGACACTCTGTCACCATGACGTTTTAAATTTAAGGTATAGATTTTACACTTTCTCCATCGTAATCTATTAAAGATATAGTAAGGCCTTGAACAACCTGGGGGTTAGAGGCACTGGGCCTTGCAAAGTTGAAAATATAGTTATAACTTTAGAGTAGGCCCTCTGTATCGGTGGTTCTGCCTCTAGATTTAACCAATGCTGGACCATTTAGTACTGTAGTGCATATTTATGGAAAAATATCACATAGGAGTGACCCCCTAGGCACTTTAAACCTGTGTTGTTCAAGGATCAACTGTGTATGTTCGTGCCATTGCTCTATAGGTGCAGGTTTCTACAAAACCTGTCACTCTGTAATTTAGTCCCTCCATTGTGTCCCGCTCTTTACAACCCCAAGCACTGTAACCCACCAGACTTCACTGTCTATGGAATTCTTCAGGCAAGAATACTGGAGTGGGTACCCCTTCTCCAGGGAATTGTCTCCACCCAGACAATTTTCAAACCCATGTCTCATGAGGCTTCTGCAGTGCAGGCATATTCTTTACCTGCTGAACCATCAGGGAAGCCTCTGCCTTTGGTCAGCTGAGTAGCTGAGTGA
The DNA here is from genome assembly GCF_016772045.2 of Ovis aries. Lineage (NCBI taxonomy): Eukaryota > Metazoa > Chordata > Mammalia > Artiodactyla > Bovidae > Ovis > Ovis aries. The sequence continues at coordinate 48,559,093 of NC_056069.1, forward strand.
TCCAATAATGGTATCTTTTATTATATCACACAGTACAATTTTCAAATGCTGGGAAGAGGGGTAATTTGCTTGGCTTTGGTAGAGAATATATATTCTAGCTTTTCTCTAACTGTATCTCCTACTATTGATTTAGGCACTTGAAGAATGGATTCTGGTACACATGACCTTAGGTCACTTCTATAGACTCGAGTCCAGGCTGCCAGGATTTTGGACTTCTGCTTAGATAACATATTGAAAAGCAGAGACATTATTTTGCCAACAAAAATCTGTTAGGTCAAGGCTATGATTTTTCCAGTAGTCATGTATGGATGTGAGAGTTGGACTGTGAAGAAAGTTGAGCACAGAAGATTGATGCTTTTGAACTGTGGTATTGGAGAAGGCTCTTGAGAGTCCCTTGGACTGCAAGGAGATCCAACATGTCCATTCTGAAGGAGATCAGCTCTGGGATCTCTTTGGAGGGAATGATGCTAAAGCTGGAACTCCAGTACTTTGGCCACCTCATGCGAAGAGTTGACTCATTGGAAAAGACTCTGATGCTGGGAGGGATTGGGGGCAGGAGGAGAAGGGGATGACAGAGGATGAGATGGCTGGATGGCATCACGGACTCGATGGACGTGAATCTGAGTGAACTCCAGGAGTTGGTGATGGACAGGGAGGCCTGGCATGCTGCGATTCATGGGGTCCAAAGAGTCAGACACGACTGAGCGACTGAACTGAACTGAACTGAATTGAACCACAAAACTAAGCTAAAGTCTATGCCTGGCATTGCCTTTTTTCCCAAAATGTGTTGACAAAATGTGAGAGAATCATACTACTGGGGAGTTCATCCCTGGGAGAAGCATACTACCGGTGAGTTCATCCCTAGGCCTGAAAGTTATGGCAATTGGTCCTTTCACTTCAGTTCAGTTCAGTTCAGTTCAGTCCAGTCACCCAGTCATGTCTGACACTTTGTGACCCATGAATCACAGCACGCCAGGCTTCCCTGTCCATCACCAACTGCCGGAGTTCACTTAAGCTCATGTCCATAGAGTTGTTGATGCCATCCAGCCATCTCATCCTCTGTCGTCCCCTTCTTCTCCTGCCCCCAATCCCTCCCAGCATCAGGGTCTTTTCCAATGAGTCAATTCTTCGCATGAGGTGGCCGAAGTATTAGAGTTTCAACTTCAGCATCAGTCTTTCCAATGAACACCCAGGACTGACCTCCTTTAGGATGGACTGGTTGGATCTCCTTGCAGTCCAATGGACTCTCAAGAGTCCTTTAGAAAGTGCTAAAATGCTGGATGGGAATGTCCCAGAAAGCAAGTGCAACGACACTTGTCACTTATAGTATAGTCAGTCCTAGAGGTACTGGTGTCCAGGGTGCTGACTCTTCTCATATCATCAATGTTCCAGAACAGAGTTTTTAAAACTCATACCTGTTCTTCTGAAGACTATAAAGATATCTCTTCAAGTTAGGAGAATTGAACCTTATTTACTTAATAGATTTAGCTTATTTATGTATTTTAATTATTTAATCAAATATATATGGGTTTTATACTCTTCAAAATGTTGGGTTGGACTTAGTATTGCAATCATTAATTTAGACCTTAATTTCTATAGCTGAACCCAGGTAGCATCTTTGTATAACAGAGAGCATTACAATATGTCTAAGCATTCCACATGCACATTTTTTCTCCATCTTCTTCATCTACACATTTTTATACTTACATGCCCCTGAATTGTGAAATGCACATTAGCTCATCTTTTTAATAAATACATTTCATTTTATTCAATACTGTCCTTGCCACTAACCTCATTATGTCTATTTGTATTATTTTCTGTTTTTGACATAGTTTGTAACACCTCTCTACTTTGTATCATATGAGAACCTTATTAATATTCCATTTACTTGCTCTTCTAAAATTCTTAATTAAAATGCTAAACAGGATATTAAATCAGATGGAGTCAAAGAATGACCTCTGTGACAGACCATAAGACAACTTCCTCAATGTAATATATTGCTATTTATCATGGTTCTTCATATATTACTTCAGATAGTTTTCCATGACTGTGAAATCAATTTAATATTTTCTTAAAATTCAGTTCTACTTTAAAACTTTACTTATGGATCTCAAAGTCATCATTATAACCTGTAAGAAATAGAATTCTTCCATTTTATAAAAAGCATTAAATAAATACTTGTCTTAATCAGGATTCACTTTAAAAAATATTTTATTTTTCAAAGCACTATCATGAGCCATAATTAAAGTAGAAAACATAAACTTTTGCTTTAGTATAACTAAAAAGTGGGATTTTTGTAGGAAAATATGAATACCTTGTAAGAATTGGTTCAACACATGTCTATAGTGTCCATTCTTTCCTTCTAAGCTCATTTTATTAGGGAACTGAGGTTTCTACTTGACGACCAGAGACTCACTTAACATTTAAAAAAATAGCTGTATAAAATTCACTCACTAACTCAGAAGACACTTGGAAGATTCTGACAATCATTCAACATGATGTAGAAATCATTATTTCAAAACAATTGAAAAAATACAATTTACTTGAAGCACTGAACAAAACATTTTTTAAGGCATATTGTCAGTCATCTCCAAATCTTTGTGACCCTATGGAATGTAGCCCACCAGGCTCCTCTATGGGATTCTCCAGGCAAGAACACTGGAATGGGTTGTCATGCCCTCCTTCAGTGGATCTTCCTGAGCCAGGGATCAAACCTACGTCTCCTGTGTCTCCTGCACTGCACACTGATTCTTTACTCACTGAGCCATTTGGGAAGCCCCTTCCTTATTTAAAAATACCTCAACTAAGTATCATGTTTTTCTAAAACCATAGGAGAAGTGGTTACAGATGTCATATTTTCTGGTTGTTAGATTTTCTTTATATATAATTTGGGGTCATGTGGTACCTAGCAACTTTTCTTTTATATATTCCAGTGTGTATTAATGTGTTAATATCCCTAAAATATATCAAGCATCCTAACATGTACCAAATACATTTAAAGGGAGAGGGGTAAGAATAAAAATGTTGCAAGGCACCCCATAAGAATCAAATCTGGAAACATGTATTCAAAAATATTTAAACATTCACAAAGAATAATGATATAATCAAAATGACTATAATTGAATTAAGCTTTAATAAACCATAAAACCTATAAATTTGAGTATTTATAAACTATAGAACACATATTTTAGGTCACAAACACTGGAGATTATGAATACACATCTTTTCAAAAGCTTATGCTTAGCATTGTGGAATGCCGATAACATTCCCCAGTTTTATATGTCACTAATTGAACATATATTTGTTGAAAATTTATGATAGATGAGGCTTTTAAAAGTAAATAATGGGCACAACACTGAACAATGATGGACAATGTTTTTGTCCTCATACCAAAATGGGCAGAATTTTATAAACTATTGAATATTATGAGCATTCCAGAGAGTGAAAGTATTAGAAATACAAGCACCATAATTGGAGAGACTGATTGAGAGACTGTAGAATTAGGAAAACAGGTATGTCATCATGATTTTGCCAAACTTCTGGAATTTAATGAGTTGCCTGTGTATATCTTACAATGAATGTCTACAGGCTTATGAAGTATTCCAAATTGGGCCCCTAGAACAGAGGGAGAGACTCCAGAACTCTACCGTGTTTCATGCTGAAATAATTCAGCACTTGGTAGAGACCAGAAATAATTTTAGTCATGTTAATACTTTAAGTTGTGAAAATTTATTTTCTATAATTAAAATGAGCGACTCAACTGAACTTTACTGATAATGAAAACTAGTTAGTATGATAATGACAATGGTGATTATTATCTATATTGAATTATAGGTTAAGATGCTATCATTCCCATGTCTGTTATTATATGCAAAGCACCATTGTATATACATTTATAACATTTCCTTCTTTTTTTAAAAACTATATCAATAACCTCAGATACGCAGATGACACCACCTTATGGCAGAAGGTGAAGAGGAACTAAAAAGCCTCTGGATGAAAGTCAAAGTGGAGAGTGAAAAAGTTGGCTTAAAGCCCAACATTCAGAAAACTAAGATCATGGCATCTGGTCCCATCACTTCATGGGAAATAGATGGGGAAACAGTGGAAACAGTGTCAGACTTCATTTTTCGGGGCTCCAAAATCACTGCAGATGGTGATTGCAGCCATGAAATTAAAAGACGCTTACTCTTTGGGAGAAAAGTTATGACCAACCTGGATAGTATATTCAGAAGCAGAGATATTACTTTGCCAACAAAGGTTCGTCTAGTCAAGGCTATGGTTTTTCCTGTGGTCATTGTATGATGTGAGAGTTGGACTGTGAAGAAAGCTGAGCACCGAATAATTGATGCTTTTGAACTGTGGTGTTGGAGAAGCCTCTCGAGAGTCCCTTGGACTGCAAGGAGATCCAACCAGTCCATTCTGAAGGAGATCAACCCTGGGATTTCTTTGGAAGGAATGATGCTGCAGCTGAAACTGCAGTACTTTGGCCACATCATGCAAAGAGTTGAATCACTGGAGAAGACTCTGATGCTGGGAGGGATTGGGAGCAGGAGGAGACGGAGACGATAGAGGATGAGATGGCTGGATGGCATCACTGACTCGATGGATGTTAGTCTGAGTGACCTCCGGGAGTTGGTGATGCACAGGGAGGTCTGGCATGCTGCAATTCATGGGGTTGCAAAGAGTCAGACATGACTGAGCAACTGAACTGAACTTAGCTGAACTGAAACATAGATAACTTTTTCAATTTCATCTTAACTCTATTAAGTGTCTTCAGTCAGTGAACAGTATATATAAAAATATATGTGTGAAAAAAATTGAAAATAGTTAAAATAGTAAAAACAAGTAGAAATGCAGTAATGATGTAAGATATAGTCTAAAACTATCCCTCAGCATCTTTTCTTTATTTTTGTTTTATCATTGTTTTGCCACAAACAATAAGAAATTATGTAATAATGATTTGTATTTTTTGTGTATCAACACTAGAGCCTTTAAAAACAGTTAAGTAGTTACAATTTCAACTTATTGGGTCCAAACTATTTTGCCAACCCCATTAAATTCCTTAAATCAGGTGCCTAATTAAAGTCACAGACATTCTGTCCAGGGCTTCAGAGTCTGTCAGTTATTTCTTCAAAGAGATGACCAGTTGTTGAATTATAGATTTTTGCTGTGGGAAATTATTATATTAGTGGTGGTCATGTATTCATTGACTTTATGTCTAAATGGAAAAACTGAAGGCTATTATACATATTAAAGTATAGTGGAAGAAACTGTAGAGCCTGACCATTCTCTTAAAACCAATATTTACTTCATCTTTTCATTGTGTGAATATAGTACCTATAGACTGTATCTGGCATCTAAATGTCAATTTAACCTTCAGGCTTCACAAATTTCATCCACATTAAACTATATCTCATAAGTGCAGAATGTCACAGAGTCCAAATGCATGCTCTAGATCTTTACTAATAATCACTCTACTATTCAGGAAAAAAAGTCAATATTACAGTGTTTATATTCTGGACTCCTAGAGCATAAGTCAATTTTATTTCATAGATGATTCACTTAACAAAGGAGCTTGTTCAGGAAATACTGGGAAAATAAAATGTGTGGAATGGAATCAGGGTATGGAAAGATCAGAAGGAAAGTTCACGCTAAATGATGCCTCTTTTCATTCAAGTAAATGTCAGCTATCAGTTTCAGCATGCTGTCCTGATTTTTAAGAATTGAGCTATGAATGTAATGGAGAATATGATGAAAAATAAAGATCATAAAAATGTGGGAATTAATAAAATCCTTCATTGCAGGAAAGAAAGTGATTACTTTTAGCACACAGGACACAGGGGTCATTTTCAGAGGATGTCTTTGGAAATGTAGCCCTTTAAGTGGCATTTCATTCTGTAATATTACAAAGCAATTTTGATAGACCAATTTTTTAATCTGAAGTGAAGTGATATGTAGAAATATTCTTTTATCCCTTTACCTTTGGGATAGCCACCCAAAAGGTTTTATTGATCTAAAACACAGGAGCAATTTGATGGTCCCTAATCAGAAAGGTACAAGGAAAACAATTGAACAATGAAAAAAGGTTATTAATCTATACTTTACTCCCAAATCATATGGCAGGTTTCCTGGAAATAATCATTTATGAACCATCAATGTCAAATAGTAAGTTACATCAGTACAGGGTGTATAGAAATCTCCCCTGACATGTGAATTTTATCTCTGAGGCTTCCAGAAATGATATGTTACATAACATGCAATCCTCATGGAACCATTAATATTTGAGATAACTTTGATCTAATAGAAATGTTCAGTTTTATAATTTATTTGATTCATTTTAATTATTGGATAATCTTTTTTACTGTATTACTTTAATCAAAAATGGCAAAACAAAGCAAACCTGAGGACTGAAATATACTTCATAATTAAGGATTCCCTATCACACAAAAAAATATAAGCTTTACTTACGTAAGAAAAATTTTCAAGTAATTACTTTCATTAGAACCCTTTTGTTTCTGAAGTAAACACAGTTTAAAAATCTAAAAATAACATGACTTTATGTTTCAACTTGATTTAACATAAAATGTAATATAAATTTAAAAGAAGATAGACTAGTTTATAATTATTACATTTTGGCCACATGGTCTTACTTGGACGCAAATGTGCACAACAATTCCTGGTTAATAGTATCCATTTAGGGTACTGACGGATGTTCGTATTAATGTCCCAACTCCAAATGCTGTGGCCAATAAGACATGTATTAGCCCACTTCAAAATTGGAAAGCATGACTATTTAAAGATAGGTTAAATCAGCATCATAAAAAAAGATATCCAATATACAGGATTTTTTCAACCTCTACTCTGCCTTCCTCACAGTTTGACTTTTGTGCAAAGGTAGAAATTTTCTCCAGAGATCCCCTTGCAGATTCCACCTTGTGTCCTTCAGTTAGAATGGCATTATATGCCTGTTCTTAAATGAACCACTAGCACCCAGAAAGGAATGATGGTGGTTATTTAAACTAATGCAAACTAATCACTACCCATGGGGAGGGCTGGGGGAAAAGGTATGGACAGGTTCCCCATAGAAGAAAGAAACCAGTTTTTAAGCAGGTAACCAAGTGTATGTTTTATACCAACAATATTGGGAACAGTTGACTTATTAAGAGAAACTTTGTGAATCAATAAACTTATTCAACCCTTCCTGCAAACCCAAGGGAAGGAAAAGAGAATTATTCAAAAAGAGGAGATTACATATATTTTCTGAAAAGATAGCCTAGCATTGATTTTTTGTAAGCTAGTTGGTCCCAGAAAGTAGGGCAGGATTTGAAGATATTTTTAATAATATTCTGTCTGTCATGAATTTGAAATAAACAGTACTAAAATATATTTGAGTGATTTGAACAGTGCTGACATGCCTCCTACTTTTTTACTTTAAATCATGACTATCTCTTTTAACCTTTGGTTTTAAGCCTTTAAAAGAATCACTTTATATTTACATAGCATATTCAGTTTGGGGAACAAGAAGCAGTCCATAAATTGATTTACTAACTATAGACCATGTTCTGCACTTAATTATTCACCATTATATTCCTCTTTGGAGTCTTAGGACAAAAAATATATATAATTTCTCCCAATACTGAAATAAATTCAGTCATGTCTGCTGGGCTATTTGGAAACTATTCAATAGAATAAATTAACACTCAGTAACAGCTTAGAATTTCTACCAAACATTTTAACGATAGAAATACATCAAAAGTCTCTTGCTGATATCTAACTATAGAGAAGTAAGAGAGGCAAGGAAAAGAGGATAGGAGAGGAAAAAAAAGATAGGAGAGGAGAGGAAAGGGGAGTACAGAGAAAGAAAAAAAAAGAGTCTTAGGAAAGAGAATAAATATTTTAATCCATTTTTAAAAGCTTAGTGAAGTTAAATTAACTGCTTTATTTAGAAAAAAAACCCAAGTATGTCATTTTTATGGTGCTTTAATTATAGAGCCCCAAAATGTATATTCAAAAATAATAGTCAACTTTTGGATAAGAAACACATAATATTCATCATTATAGTACTACAACCCTCATCTTTATTCAAATAATCTCCTGTAATTTTTTGTATGAGCAATAAATTCTAATACAATGAAGTCTTTGAGATTGAAATAAGATCCTATAGTGTTTGAATCAATCAGAAACTAAACCGAATATTATCTCAGATTTAACACAGATGTGATTTTAAGAAAAGGCAGTGAAAGACTCTGTTCTTAACAGGCAGAACTTGGCTTGAACGTACTGCTTACTTTGTTAAAATTTTGTTGTTATTGAACAATTTAAATTTCTTTGATTTATCTGAAGAATAGCAATGATAAGGCATATCTTTGTTAAAACATCTAGATGTACATATACAGGTATTGTAGATGAGTGTGTGTGAGGCTGAATATGTGTGTGCTCTTGTACAGACAGGTTTGTACATATACAAAAAGCATAAAATTTAAGCCAAAATATATTGTTATAACAACTAAAATTGGCTGTGATTTATATTAATCAGTAGCTTAATATTTCAGTCTGTTTTCAATAGTGCCAAATCATTTTATAAACCCTTTTACAGAATATGAAAAATGAATTCAAAGTTTAGTTTAAACTTGACTAATATTATCTGAAATTTGCTACATATATGCAGAAACAAACAAAAAACTAGTACTCGAGAAGAACAAACTTGAAACAAGCAGTTTGACATGATAAACTATTTTACCTAGTTCATTTACATTGAATTGCAATGTAAGTTGAAAAATAATAAACTCAAAGCCACGCTAGTATGTTTATCATATGTGTGAAAATTTGTAAGTAATATTTCTGGATTTAGAGAGCATTAGAATTGATTAAATACTAAATATAAATGTCTACCTTTGAGAGGCTTTTTAAAATAAATTTTGGTTAAAATCTAGAGAACTTGATTCATAATCATTATAATTTATCCAGGCAACATGTACAAACAATATGATCATTCATTATTTATTGATGATCTTAAATAGATTCAACTTGAAATTCAGATAATTTAAGTGGAAAACAGCCATTGACTTGTCATCCTTTCATTAAAACTGGTGGATATAATGATCAACTCTGAACTATCCACAGCTTCTTGTTGCCTGGTTGTTGTGCTAATATATGGAAAGGCCCACTTCTGTATTCCATGTGTAATTACCTGGTTTAAGCTTATTACTTATAAGTTTGGTGAACATATACATAAACTCTGAATTAATTTTTTATACTATAAACTGATTTAAAGTGTTGAATTTTGTAAGTATGGTTCTCATGTTAAGACATTTAGTTTAAAAAGTCAACACTCTCCTAGAACACTTATGAAGAATATGGTTAAGTACTCATTATAATTTCCGAGGTCCAAGATAATTCCTAGTTTTATCTGCATATAACATTTTCTCCCCTGAACTAGAATGAACTTCACAGAAATAAACCTGAATAGCTTAGGCAAGGGACAGGGAGCACTGATACTGATCTTTTCCCTTGGAAGATCTATCTGAGTTCTGTATGGCTTAAACCTAAATAGGACCTCCTGTTACTAGAATTGTGGAACAGCCTATATAAGTTATTTGTTGTCTTCCTCTTTTTCTTCCTTTCCTTCTTCCCTCTCCTGTCTCCTCCTTTCTCTCACGTATTCATGCAGCACATCTTACTTGTTTAACATGAACATTTGGCTAAAAGTTGATAGATTCACCATGGCTACCTTGAGAGAACCATAAAGTGTAATAATTGTTTGGCCAGTTGTAGAAATCTATTTTCCAAATTTCACATTGTCATAGACAATCATGGTCTGTTTGACAATCACTGCATAGTTAATGGGCTATTTTATTGGCTTCTATTGACTCTCATATAATTTGGTTAGAATCTACGACAATTCTTATCACCCCCATAGAATCAAGCCTGCATGTTAACTATATAACATTCTTTTTTTTTTTTTGAAAAGCTAATTCTGTATTCATACTGATAATTCCTATTTTTCTCATAACTTATAGCTGTCATTTCATGCTAAAGAGAGGACTCTTTAAAGTTCTAAAACTTCTTGAAACTTCCTAAAGCGATTTTAAACTTGTTCAAATAAATATTTTTTGTTCTCTAAAATCTGAAATTAAAAATTTAGACTACATACAACTCGAGTAGATTTAGATACTTACCCAAATAATTTATATATACTAATAATTCCATGTACCTGAATAATTTTGCAATTAGAAGTTCATGGTCTGAGACACAGTCAGCTCCCAGTCTTTTTTTGTTTTTTTTGCTGACTTCTCCATTTCAGCTGCAAAGAATATAATCAGTCTGATTTTTATATTGACCATCGGGTGATGTCCATGTGTAGAGTCATCTCATGTGTTGTTTGGAGAGGGTATTTGTTATGACCAGTGCATTCTCTTGGCAAAACTGTGCTAGCCTTTGGCCTGCTTCATTTTGTACTCCAAGGTCAAACTTGCCTGTTACTCCAGGTTATCTCTTGACTCCCTACTTTTTCATTCCAGTCTCCTATAATGAAAAGGACTTCTTTTTTTGGTGTTTGTTCTAGAAGGTCTTGTAGGTCATCATAGAACCATTAAACTTCATCTTCTTTCACTTTATTGGCTGGGGCATAGACTTGGATTATTGTGATATTGAATGGTTTGCCTTGGAAATGAACAGAGACCATTCTGTCATTTTTAAGATTGTACTCAAGTACTACGTTATGAACTCTTTTGCTGACTATGAGCGCTACTGCATTTCTTCTAAGGGATTCTTTCCTATAGTAGTAGATATAATGGTCATCTGAATTAAATTCACCAATTCCCATCCATTTTAGTTCACTGATTCCTAGAATGTCAATGTTCACCCTTGCCATCTCCTGTTTGATCACTTCCAATTTACCTTGATTCATGGACCTAACTTTCTGGGTTCCTATGCAATATTTATGCTCTTTACAGCATCCGAGTTTCACCACCAGAAACATCCACAACTGGGCATTGTTTTGTCTTTGGCTCTGCCTCTTCATTCTTCCTGGAGCGATTTCTCCTCTCTTCTTCAGTAGCCTGTTGGACACCTACCAACCAGGGGAGTTCATCTTTCAGTGTTATATCTTTTTACGTTTTCATAGTGTATATGGAGTTCTCAAGGCAAGAATGCTGCAGTGGTTTGCGATTCCCTTCTTCAGTGGACCACGTTTTGTCAGAACTCTCCACCATGACTCATCCTTCTTAGGTGACCATACAGAGCATGGCCCATAGTTTCATTAAGTTACACAAAACTGTGATCCATGTGATCATTTTGGCTAGTTTTCTGTGCTTGTGGTTTTCATCATGTCTGCCCTCTGATGGATGAGAAGAGGCTTGCGGAAGCTTCCTGATGGGAGGGACTGGCTGTGGGGAAAACTGGATTTTGCTCTGGGGAGAGGAGCCATGCTCAGTAAATTTTTAATCCAATTTTCTGCTGATGGGTGGGGCTGTGTTCTATCCCTATAGTTTGGCCTAAGGCCTTACTAAGGAGGGGTAATGATGTCCTCCTCCAAAAGGACTTATGCCAGCATGCCTTGCCTCTCAAAACTGCTGCTACCAATGCTCCTGACCCCACAGCAGGGCACTGATGACCCATGCCTCCCAAGTGACTCCTAAACACTCACAGGCAAGTCACCTCACTTATTTAATTGATATGCAGAGCACATCATGTGAAATGAGAAGCAGAATGAACAAAGCTACTGGAGGTGATGGAATTTTAGCTGAGCTATTCCAAATTCTAAAAGATGATGCTATTAAAGTGCCACACTCAATATGCCAGTAAATTTGGAAAACTCAGCAGTGGCTGCAGGACTGGAAAAGGTCAGTTTTCATTCCAGTCACAAAAAGGAACTGACAAAGAATGTTCAAACTACTGCAGAATTGCACTCATTTCACATGCTAGCAAACTAATGCTCAAAATCCTTCAAGCTAAGCTTCAACAATATGTGAACTGAGAACCAAGGAATTAAAGAGCCTCTTCATGAAGGTGAAAGAGGAGAATGGAAAGACGAGAGTGGAAAAGCTAGCTTAAAACTCAATATTCAAAAAACAAAGATCATGGATCCGGTCCCACCACTTCATGGCAAATACATGAATAAACAATGGTATCAGTGACAGACTTTATATTCTTGAGCTCCCAAACCACTGCCAACAGTGACTGCAGCCATGAAACTAAAAGATGCTTGCTCCTTGGAAGAAAAGCTATGATGAATCAAGACAACATATTAAAAAGCAGAGACATCACTTTGCCAACAAAGTCTAGATATTCAAAGCTATGGTTTTTCCAGTAGTCATGCACAGATGTGAGAGTTGGCCCATAAAGAAGGCTGAGCACTGAATAACTGATACTTTCAAACTATGGTGCTGGAGAAGACTCTCAAGAGTCCCTTGGACAGCAAGAAAATCAAACCAGTCAATCCTAAAAGAAATCAGCACTGAATATTCATATGAAGGACTGATGCTGAAGCTGAAGATCCAATATTTTGGCCACCTAATGTGAAGAATCAGTACATTGGAAAAGGACCTGATGCTGAGAAAGATTGAGGGCAGAAAGTGAAGGGAGTGACAGAGGATGAGGTGGTTGGATGGCATCATTGACCCAGAGGACATGTGTTTGAGAAAACTCTGGGAGATAGTGAAGGATAGAGAAACCTGGTGTGTTGTAGTGTATGGGGTCACAAAGAGTCAGACATGACTGAACAACTGAGCAGCAAAAAAACAATAATAATGCACTCTGAAATAATTCACTCCGAAAGTTTGAATTAAAGTCTTGTTCACTAGCATAGTGGCAAATTCTACCTATAGCTATTGGTTTACTAACTATATGATTCCAAATCTTATAACCAGAGAAAGCTGGGAAAACTGTATTGGTTTAGTGCCACATTTCAATTACTGAGTAATATACTCAGTTTGTTTACATTGATATAATACCCTGAAAAACATCAACACATTTCATATAATCAGTAAGTATACTATATGTTTATTGAAAAGTAGTTCTGAGATTCAGTCATCCATTCATATAATATATACACAATTAATACTATATTATCAGATATTATGATATTACATTGAGATATATAGTAACTATTACAGAAACACAATGTCTTTAATGAAGATTGAGGAGTCATCACTATCATATCAGCAGATTTCTAAATGCTTATAATGTAAATAGAGGAATATCTTATTGTCTCTGTAATAAACCTTTTTTCAAATGCCTACATTACAATAAACTTGTAGGAAACTATAATCATATGCACTTTTTACTGTAACTATCTCTCATAAGTATATATGTTTCATTTCACCAAAATTACAGGTCATAATACTGGTAAAATAATGTGTTGATACAAAGATAGAATTAAGAACTATTCTTTTTAAGACTCTGGTGGGCATTGATTTTCTTTGAGTAATAATGATAATAAATCAAAAGGGCAGGAGGAAACATTTGGAGATGATAGATATGTTTATGGTGATTGGAACGGTGGTTGGCAAGAGATGGGGAAGGGAAAATAAGGGTTATTTTTCAATGGATGTAAGTTACAGTTATGCAAGGTGAATAAGATCTAGACATCTACTGTAAACCATAGTGCCTACAGTTAACAAGTAGCTTAATCAAACCCTTAAACATTTATTAAGGGGATAGATTTCATGTTCAGTATTCTTACCAGCCCTTCATGGATCACAGCCTTGTCATGGCAAAGGGGCTTGCATAAGTCACTGAAGCTATGAGCCAAGCCATACAGGATCATTAAAGATGGGCAGGTAATTGTAGAGAACTCTGACAAAACCTGGTCTGCTGGAGGAAGGAATGGCAAATCATTCCAGAATTCTTGCCTTGAGAACCCCATGAACAATATGAAAAGGCAAAAAGATATAACATTGGAGGATGAGCCGCTCAGGTTGGAAGGTGTCCAATATGCTTCTGGGGAAGAGCAAAGGACAATTACTAATATTTCCAGAAAGAATGAAGTGACTGAACCAAGGCACAAGCAATGTTCAAGCAATGCACAAATGAGTTGCGGATGTGTCTGGTGGCAAAAGTAAAGTGTGATGCTTTAAGAACAATACTGCATAGTAACCTGAAATGTTAGGTACATGAATGAATCACAAGCTGGAATCAAGATTGCCAGGAGAATTATCAACAAACCTTAAATATGAAGATGATACCACTCTAATGGCAGAAAGTGAAGCAGAGCTAAAGAGCTTCTTGGTGAGGGTGAAAGAGGAAAGTGAAAAAACTGGCTTAAAACTCAACATTCAAAAACCTGAGGTCATGGCATCCGGTCCCATCACTTTATGTCAAATAGAAGGGTGAAAAAGTGGAAGTAGTCACAGATTTTTTTATTTTCTTGGGTATCAAAATCACTCTGACAGTGACTAAAGCCATGAAATTAAAAGATCCTTGTGCCTCAGAAGAAAGCTATGACAAAGCTAGACAATGTACTAAAATGCAAAGACATCACACTGCTAACAAAGATCCATATAATCATAGCTATCATTTTTTTTCCAGTATTCATGTACAGATGTGAGAGTTGAATCGTAAAATGGCTGAGCACTGAAGAACTGATAACTTTTCAATTGTGATTCTGGAGAAGACTCTTGAGAGTCCCATGAACAGTGAGATCAAACCAGTCAATCCTAAAGGAAATCAGCCCTTCATTGGAACGACTGATGTTGAAGCTGAAACTCCAATACTTTGGCCACCTGATGTGAAGAGCCATCTCATCGGAAAAGACCCAGATGATGGAAATGATTGAAGGCAAAAGGAGAAAGGGACGACAGAGTACAGTGTGGTTGGATAGCAACACCGACTCAATGGACATAAATTTGAGCAAACTCCAGGAGATAATGAAAGACAGGGTAGCGTGGTGTGCTTCAGTCCTTCGGTCATAAAAAGCTGGACACATCTTAGTCACTGAACAACAATTCTTAACACACATACACAAAGCAAAGAGACAAGAAAACTTTTGGAGATGATGAAAAGTGAAAGTGAAGGTCACTTAGTCGTGTCCAACTCTCAGGTGGATTCTTTACCAGCTGAGTCACCAGGGAAGTCTAAGAATACCGAAGTGGTTAGCCTATCCCTTCTCCAGCGTATATTCCTGACCAAGGAATAAAACTGCGATCTGCATTGTAGGCAGATTCTTTACCAGCTGAGAATATGCATGCTTATTTCCTTAATCACTGTAATGCAAACATACATGGTTTATGAATGCAATCAAGTTCATCAGGTTGTAGGCATTAAATGTGCTGTTTATCGAACATTATTTACACCTCAATATATCTATTTTTTAAATCCATTTAAAAAAACATGTACTCAGGCTAGAGATATAGGCTTAAAATTGCAAGATGCCTCAGGGGCACTGCATTTATCTTCTATAAAGATATAACAATATTTTGCTTTTAAAGTGTGAGGTATGTCTATGTTTAATAGAAAGAACTCTGAATTTATCTTTTTTCATCAAATTTATACATAGATGGGACAACTGTGAATTGAGAAAGCAAGTCATCTAATTTCCCTTTCTAAGCCAAACATCTATTCTTAACTACAAGGAAATATATTCTAACCAAAATTTTAAAAAATCAGCCTCAGATACATAAAATTTCCCTCAATTTTTAAAGAATATAGAAAAACAAGAGAATTATACATACATATATATATATATATATATATATATATATATTCTGCATTAGCACACAAAAACTGAAGTTTCCATATAATGAGGAATTAGTGTGAAACAGTAAGAGTACAGAGATCATGGTAGTTATAATTGCACATAGGTGGTAAGGGCATGATAGGAACTCTGAAGGAAAACTGAGATTATCTCAGAAAATTATATATGTGTGTGTGTATATATATATATATATATACATATATATATATATATATATATTCTTTTTTCTACCTACCTATCATCTATCTATCCACTGAATACCTCAGAATATTCTAGGAAATATAAGAATATATAATACACACTACCACTCACATCCTTTAAGTCACAAGAACAGTTACCTTGTTAAAGTCATGTAGCATGTAAATAACTCCACTCTACAATTCTGAGAGAACATCAGTGAAAATAAAAAATAATGCTTTAGTATTTTTATAGAAATACACTTGACCTCAGTCAATTCAGGTCTCTCTGAAAAAATTAACCATCAGACTTTGTGAACCACTAATTTATGGAATGATTTCCATTCCCAGAACATTTAATTTAATTTCTAGGAAATGGTTCACTTTGCCAGTCTCTTTTTCCTTATTATGATATGTAGGCAAATGTGTGAATCGAACATAAGTAAATAAAACGATAAACATGTTGAACACTCTCCTACCAAAGAAGTCTGCAACCATAACATGTTTTCTAAGTCATGTACAAAACTATGGTGATTTTTCTTTTATATTTTTCTAATAATAAAATTATACTTTGAATATTTCAAGCATGATTATTTTCTTCTAAGTTTTCAACTTATTTTGAAATTAAGTATTGATTGTTTTTTCTGAAATTAGAGTATAAATTGTGTGTTCCAGTCATTGTTGACAAATTTAAAAATAAAAAATAAATGTAAAGAATATTAATGTTATCTGAAACTTGGCATACATAAAAAATGAATCATATTGTTTTATGACTTGCCTTAAGGTTATATTATTTATTATTATAATGATATAAATATGTCATTTATTATTTGTAGAACATACAATAATAATATTCATTTTAAAGTTCTCTTATACTCTAGATATGTGTGATTATGTGTGTTTAGTAGGATTGTGTGTGTTTAAGTGTTCGAGTGTGTGTATATTCTCTTACATTTGTATTTAACAAAATGTTCTACAATGAGATTTTTTATTATTTTCATTGATTAATAATTTTTTTTTGTTGTTCTAGTATAACATTACTTTACTTTTGGTAAAGAAGTAATGTTTTTAAACATAAGATAGTAAAACTAGTCTGCATTTTATCAAATGCATTCTGCATTTACTATTTGTGTTTTTATTCAAATTTTGAAATAACTTTATACAATTATAAAATACACTTGTGACAATAGGGTATATTTAAATAGAAATTTTATTCAGAACCATTTATAATATTGATTTAACCAAGTATTCAATTATATTGTGTGTTACATTTTGATCAGTATTGAATATTTACAATGGAATTAACTTCCAGAAAACTATTAGTAAATAATGTGTCATTTGGTATTTTTTAGTGAAATGGAATATGCATTTTATTTTAGTTTCTATCTTGTTTCTATCTTGATCCAAACATACATAATTTCTATCCTATTATTGTTGATATATGAGTTATTGACTTCTATAATTTTATATTGTAACAGAGTAGTGCATCAAACTCTTATATTTCTTTATGTTCTAATGATACATTAGCTTCTTGTGATCTTTCCAAATAGTCATATTCTTTGTTAATTAGAGCAACTAGCCAAAATCCATCAATTTTTTTCATGGTTCTTTACTTTTTGCAGGACATCATTAAATAATTTTGGTGGGCATTCCTTCTCATTTTCAATTTTTTAGTAAACTGCTACTAGTGATTTACCATTAAGTATTTTACTGTGTAGTAGGTTGATTTAATAATCATTTAAGTAGTCTCCTTTATCTCAAATTATGGTATTTTCTTTGGTAAAACACCCCATTGATTTATGTTTGAATATCTTTTCAGAAGTTTCTTGGTAATAAGTATCAAATGATTAATCTTCAAATAAAGTGAGATAAACCATAGTATTTTATTTTCTAAAGAACAGTGTATGAAGCCTGAACTTAGCTTAAGTCTAGTATTATTGTGGGATCCTTTATTAAATTATAATTGTTAGGCTGGTTTAGATGAAGTCAATTAAGTTTTTACTTTTTAAAATATGATTCTTATAGTCCAGACATGCACTGATAAGATACTAGTAAAATCACTACATACACTACTGCTTCATTTTCTAATTCTTTGTATTGATCAAATTCACGAGAAAATAAAATCCACTGATACCCTGCTTCTAGGATTCTTCCTCTTTGTGCTGCCACTTCTTCATTTAATTAAGATTTCTATAAATCTCACCATCCTCTACCTCTGCCTTGCATTCTTATCCTTGGAAATTTTCATTTCTGAATAGGTTAAAGTGATTTCAGTCACTACTCATTGTTTACTATTATTCAAAAACTTTCAAAGTAGAAATAGCATCTGAGTGACTGAAAATCTACTTACAAGGCAAAAAGATGGCCACTTAAATTTTTGGTTAGTATAACTTAATCTTCAGTTAGGAGATTGAATGTATGGTGTAATTCTTGACTTCCTCCTTGTGTCAGTTAAATTCAATGTGTTCAAATTTGTATGCCATAAAATATGGGTAGTTTGATATTTCTTCTACACATCTTTATAGTAGATTGTTTACAAAAATGACTTTAATTATCCCACTCTTTGTAATCATGTCCCTTGCAAATTGATTTTGCATTACTTTCCATCAAGAAAAGAAGTCTACTCCACTCTTTGAGCCTAAGTTGGCCTTATGATTTATTTTGTTGTTGTTGTTGTTGAGTCAGTCTCTAAGTCATGCCGAAGCATGTCAGGCTTCCCTGTCTGTGACTATCTCCCTGAGTTTGCTCAAACTCAGGTCCAATAGTGATGTTGGAAACAAACCTAGAAGTACAGAGACAAGATCATGGCCTGTGTCTAGGTATATATAACAATAACCAATGTTAAAATGATATGGAGTATGTAAGATTTATGATGCATGGGCTTCTCTGATAGCTCAGTTGCTAAAGAATCCACTTGTAATACAGTAGACCCCCGTTCAATTCTTGGGTCTGGAAGATACTCTGGAGGAGGGGATAGGCTACCCACTCCAGTATCCTTGGCTTCCCTTGTGGCTCAGCTGGTAAAGAATCCGCCCGCAATATGGGAGACCTGGGTTTGATCCCTGGGTTGGGAAAATCCCCTGGAGAAGGGAAAGGCTTACACTAGCACTCTAGTATTCTGGCCTAGAGAATCCCCTGGACTGTGAGGTCCATCAGGTCCCAAAGAGTTGGATATGACTGATATTCACTTTCACTCTTTTTCATTTTCATAATGCATGTGCTTCTTAGTTTATGAGACATGTCCTGACTCTTTGTGACCCCATGGACTGCAGCCCACTAGGCTCCCCTCATCTGTGGGATTTTCCAGGCAGAAATACTGAAGTAGGTTACCATTTCCTCCTCTAGGGGATCTTTCCCACTCAGGGACTGAACTCGAGTCTCTTGTGTCCCTTGAATTGGTGAGCAGATTTTTATCACTTAGCCACCTAGGAAGCCATAAAACTTTATATACAGTATGCAAATGTATTTAAAGATAATAAAATTATATTTTAGGAAATCCAAAAGTTTACCTTAGCCCTAGTTCTAGGTAGAATACTTAGACTCTTTTTCCATTCCTTTGAAGAAAATACCATTAGCCCAAACTCATTTGTTAAAAACAAAAAAGTCTGGTATGGAGGCCAGTAATAAATGGTATATAATTAGTGTGTATTAAAGATCAGTTTTTATTTATTACTCCTGATGCAAGCTGCTTCCAATTTTATTTAATGTGTTTCTGCTTTATTGTGACTTTCAATTTGAATCAGATAGAATCATATTTTACTTTTACATTGCTTTTTATAGCTAATAATATTCTGTTATAGAGTGCCTCTCATACAAATTTTAATACTATTAAATTGCTATTTAGCATTTTGTAAAGTTAGATGACTGAAACATTTAACTACAATATTTAAAAATACAGTACATAGAATTTCTAAATATTGTGAAAAGCTTGATAATTTTATGGTGAAAGGGAGAAATAAAGTCAGTCAGAATTAAAAAATAATAAGAAAAAATCAGAAAATTCTCTAAGACTAAAGAAAATAAAACATTGTGACTGGAGTAAAAGCATTTTCAGGAGATAATTGAAGGGAATATAAACATAAAGACTTAGACCTAGAAAATTGAGAAATGTGAAACATTAAAAAATCTGGGGTTTTTTTGTTGTTGTTATTTTGAATTTAATAAGCACCACTTACCACACCTTCCTCTTCTTACCATTTATGCTGTTGGTGGTTAGTTTTATACGACAGCTTGCCTAGGCTAGAGTACCCATTGGTTTGATTAAATGTGAAGTGTTGTTGTGAAGGCATTTTGTAGAGGGGTTGACATCTACATCTGTAACCTGACTTTAAGAAAAGTAAATTACCTTTGACAATGTGAGTGAGCTTCATCCAATCAGATGAACAGCTTAAGAGCAAAAACTAAGTTTTTTGAAAGAAATTCTGACTCAAGACTATAATATTAGCCTCTGCTAAGCTACCTGATGAATTTTGGACTCAGAACTCTGGTATCAGTTTCTACCTGAATTTTTGAGATGGCTGGTCTGACTTATGAATTATGTACTCACCAGCCCTAACAATTACATGAAAGTGAAAAAGTGAAAGTTTCAGTCACCCAGTCATGTACGACTCTTTGTGACCCCATGGACTATAGCCCACCAGGCTTCTCTGTCCATAGAATTCTCCAGGCAAGAATATAAGAATGGGTAGTCATTGCTTTTTCCAGTGGATTTTCCTGACCCAGGGATTGAACCTGGGTCTCTAGCTTTGCAGGTAGATTCTTTACCATCCGAGCTCACATGAGCCAATCTTTAAAACAGAAAAGTCTATAAATATATGTGTGTGTGTATGTGTATAGATATAGCATAGACCAATCAATATGAGATGTAGGGTAGATATAGATGACCTTCCCAGTGGCTTTCCAGTGGCTCAGCGGTAAAGAATCTGTCTGCCAAATGCAGGAGACTCAGGAGACGTGGGTTCAGTCCTCTGGTTGGGAAGATCCCCTGGAAGAGGACATAGCAACCCACTCCAGTATTCATGCCTGGAGAATCCCATGGACAGAAGAGCCTGATGGGGTCCATGAACTAGCAAAAGAGTTGGACAGGTCATAGCAACTAAACAACAGCAACAATAGATATAGACATAGATATATCATATTGGTTCTCTGGAGACCCCTGACTAATAAAGGCATGTTTCCTAAACCAACTATTCACTTTTGTCCCAAATTTCTGATGTATTCAAACTCCAAACCCTTTTTATATACATCAGCTTTTATTTAAATTGTATTCATTCATTTATTTACTTTTAGTTGCTTTAGGTTTTCATTGCTGTGCACTGGCTTTCTCTAGTTGAGGTGTGTGGGCTTCTCATTGCAATGGCTTCCCTCTTTGCAGAGCTTAGGCACAGGCTCTGGGGTGCTCAGGCTCAGAAATTGTGGCTCATGGTCTCTAGAGCACAGGCTCAGTACTTGTGGTGCTTGGATTTACTTGCCCTGGAGCATGCAAAATCGTCCAAAATGAGGAATCAAACTCTTTCCCTCTGCATTGTCAGGGGAATTCTTAACCACTGGACCACCAAGAAAGTCCATTTACCAACCTTTATTTTTTACAGCTACTACTGCCTTATGGCTCCCCCTCCCCCATCTTGATTAATTATATATTTTCACTTTGCTCATATGGATTGTACCCATTTGAACATGGTGCTTTTGGAAAATCCTAGACTTAATAATCCCAGCCTTGAACTAGAGTCCTTGGGAGAATCCTAATATTAAAATTTCCCAACTCTCTGATCATTTCTCAAATCAGAATTTTCTGGTACTACCCCCAATTCAGTTTCTTACACTCTGCATGCATCCTTTGTAATATTTCTCACAATTTGTACTTGTAATTGCATATTTTTTTAGGTTTGATAGTTCACTCCGCTCAGTTCAGTTCAGTTGCTCAGTCATGTCCAACTCTTTGCAACCCATGGACTGCAGCATGCCAGGCTTCCCTGTCCATCACCAACTCCCAGAGCTTGCTCAAACTCATGTTCATTGAGTCAATGATGCCATCCAACCATCTTATCCTCTGTCATCCCCTTTCCCTCCTGCCTCCAATCTTTCCCAGCATCAGAGTCTTTTCCAATGAGTCAATTTTTCTCATCAGGTGGAACTGATGCTTTTGGGATCCAAAGGCTGATGCTTTTTGACTCCACTAATGAGGAGAAGGCAGAAAGAGAAGAGGAACTAAAAAGCTTCTTGATGAAAGTGAAAAGGAGAGTGAAAAAGTTGCTTAAAACTCAACATTCAGAAAACTAAGATCATGGCATCCGGTCTCATCACTTCATGGGAAATAGATGGGGAAACAGTGGAAACAGTGTCAGACTTTATTTTTCAGGGCTCCAAAATCACTGCAGATGGTGATTGCAGCCATAAAATTAAAAGATGCTTACTCCTTGGAAGGAAAGTTATGACCAACCTAGATAGCATATTCAAAAGCAGAGACATTACTTTGCCAACCAAGGTCTGTCTAGTCAAGGCTATGGTTTTTCCAGTGGTCATGTATGTGAGAGTTGGACTGTGAAAAAAGCTGAGCACCGAAGGATTGATCTTTTTGGACAGTGGTGTTGGAGAAGACTCTTGAGAGTCCCTTGGACTGCAAGGAGATCCAACCAGTCCATCCTAAAGGAGATCAGTCCTGGATGTTCATTAGAAGGATTGATGTAAAGCTGAAATTCCAATACTTTGGCCACCTGATTGGAAGAGTTGACTCATTGGAAAAGACTCTGATGCTGGGAGGGATTGGGGGCAGGAGGAGAAGGGAACGACAGAGGATGAGATGGCTGCATGTCATTACTGACTCGATGGACATGAGTTTGGATAAATTCCGGGAGTTGGTGATGGACTGGGAGGGCTGGTGTGCTGTGATTCATGGGGTCACAAAGAGTTGGACATGACTGAGCGACTGAACTGAACTGAACTGAACGAGGCAATAACATCCATGAGCTAAAATGTGTGTGTGTGTGTGTGTGTGTGTGTGTGTTTTAATCACAGTGTCCCATGTTCCTGCAGGATTTAGATTGTAAAAGTTGATCAAAATATTTTTATTGAAAGAGCAAGATTAATGTGTTTCATTGATAGAGATATTGTGATTTTTTTCCTTTTCCCTTCAGTAAAGTCACCCTTGGTTAAAAACTCTACTGTACCAAAAATGTTACATTTCCTGGGTGATTGAAAAGAAGTGAGAAAGGACAGTTTGTTTTTGCTTGCCTTAGCCAAGTCTCAGCATGTAGATGTAGTTTGTTTTCATTTTTAATAGACATGACACCAGCTCTTAGGAGAAGGTCTCCACACTGAAGAGAAGAATACCTCAAATGGATCAGCCAGGTAAACAGGAGGTGTTTACCCAATGCTAGCTAGTGGTATGAAGACCTGACTGCAGCTCCATTGGCTTCTCTGAGGCTGCTTAGATTCTGGTCAGTATCCTATCCTCATTACTATGCTTTATTCCTTACCACCATGTGAAAGCCTACTGCTTTCAGTTCCTTGACTTAATCTAATGTGATGATTCATATCTTTCTCTTCACATCTCCCAGTACATAAATTCATCATCTTATCTCCAACAGGACTGAAAGATTAGTTGAAGAAATTCAACATTTTCTTTTAGAAAGAATATATATTATGATGTGGCATTTTATTTTTCACTTTCAAGAGTTTATTTATGTAGTCAAGTTAGTAATAATTAGGGTTTTATCTCTGCATTTTCAGTAAGTCTAGAGGCAATGTGGGTAGGATAGCATTTTTATGAATGTTCAAAAAGAGCATTATAAACATTAATATTTTAGGATACAGCCCTATTGCAAATGGATGAATGAATACATGAATGGACGGATGGGTGGATGATTGAGAAGATGATAGTGAAATATGTGTCACACAAACACAGCACATATTCAAAATACAATTTGATTCCAGATAATCAATGGAAACGGAGAAGGCAATGGCACCCACTCCAGTTCTCTTGCCTGGAAAATCCCATGGATGAAGGAGCCTGATGTGCTGCAGTCCATGGGGTTGCTAAGAGTCGGATACGATTGAGCGACTTCACTTTCACTTTTCACTTTCGTGCATTGGAGAAGGAAATGGCAACCTACTCCAGTGTTCTTGCCTGGAGAATCCCAGGGAAGGGGGATCCTGGTGGGCTGCTGTCCATGGGGTCACACAGAGTTGGACATGACTGAAGCGACTTAGCAATCAATAGAAAATACAGAAATCAAAGTTTTCATGTTAATAGTGTAAAAGCAATTTGACTTTCTGATAGATATTTGTTGAGAGTTTTAAGGAAATCATGTCTTTCATTCATTTCCCTACTATTCTACAATTTATTTATATTTTAAACTTTATACATCTATTTCTGTTTATACTTTAAGAAAGATATTTCACTTGATTAAATAACTTGCTCAGTATTTTGCAGAAATTAGGAGACAGATCTGGTCTGGAAGCACAAGGCCTTGACGCTATTCTTTTATTCTTTCTATTGTCCCTGACTGTCACATTTATATATTTCTAAAATAGAATTAAGTAATCAGAAATAATGAAAACTGTCAATACTTTGGTTTTCAAATAAAAGGCATAGAGATATGTTCTGACACAATTTAAAATGTTTTATGGTTTTTTCATTCATTTCATATTATCTTCCTTAGTGATAGTTTAATAGCCTAGAATTTATTGAAATAATTATATCACTAAACTGTTTTATTATATTATGTGACCAAACAGATTTGCAACACCTTTATTTCTTACAGTTACAATTAAACTGCTTTCCTTCATGAATGTATCCAAGTATACTTATTTAGTTATAAAGTACATGATTGCAAAATTTACTGCAAGCATTTGATATTTTATAATAGAATCGATAAGTAATGAAACACCTTAATAATTATAGGATTTACAATGTTTAAACTACAAAATATACTTGCTACTATT
The DNA here is from genome assembly GCF_016772045.2 of Ovis aries. NCBI lineage: Eukaryota > Metazoa > Chordata > Mammalia > Artiodactyla > Bovidae > Ovis > Ovis aries. The sequence continues at coordinate 48,583,909 of NC_056069.1, forward strand.
TAGAAAAGACATAGGAATAATTTGCATAATTTATACTCATATGACTCACTTCTAAGTATAATGTGATGCACAGTACTAGGCTGATTAATTTTTCCTGGGTTTACTATCCAGAATGTGGTTAGAGTTTTAGTGAATTAATTTGACCACCATTATGTGTAATGGGCTGAAGTTACATTAATCTACTAAGTGATAGACCCATCAAAGCTTATGAAGAACTAATTCATCTGAATAAGAACTAACAAAATTAATTATATTTTCAACACAAGGAAAGAACATTGCATAGTTTTATAACTTAAAATTAAATTTTAGGCCATATAAAGATACATTTTTTTCAAAACATCAGTTAATTTTTTCATAGGATGATAGTAGTTGAAACGTGGTGGGTAGCGTTTATTAGAGAGAGTACATAATTATATTAACCCAGGTGTAACAAATGTCTAAAATGTACTATTATTAATTTTAATGCATAATAAAATATAAATTACAGCTCCATGAAGAGAATTGAAACTGAAGATTATAAAAGATCATTATAGATTTAATTTGGTAAACCTTTCTTATTCATTAATAATCCTCCAAGTGAGAAATCATAAGCACTGGGAATGCACCCTTAGCCAGAAAAATTAAATTTTCTACATTAGATCTTAATTTTTATATAAATATATGTATGAACACATATAAACACACCATACATATACCATACACACAAACACCCCACATAATTTACTTAACATGAATAATATTTTAAGGAATATATACATTAAATATAAAATTATTTCTGATCCTTTTATCAGAATCAACTCTAGATTTCTGATACTCTTACTAGAATTGATTCTGACAAGAGTATGCATTTTTTTTAATTTCATGGGTTATTTCAATAATTTTCAGAATTTTAAAATCTATGACATATGTGATGAGCTGAATGTTATGTCACCTCAAAAATGTTTTGTTGAAATTCTAATCTCTAAGATGATGATGAGGTGGAGCGTTTGGGGTATAATTAGACTGTGAAGCTAGAACCCTCATGAATGGACTAATGACCTTATAAAAGAGACCCTCAGAGTCCTCTTGTCCTTTCTGCCACGTAAAAACACATCAAGAAGACAGCTGTCTATGACCCAGAGAGGGGATCCTTAGCAGGTACCTTGATCATTTCCTTCCCGACCTCCCTGAGAAATAAATATTAATTCAGGGCTTCCCTGATGGCTCAGTGGTAAAGGATCTGCTTGCCAATGCAGGAGACATGGGTTCAATTCCTGGGTCAAGAAGATCCACTGGAGGAGGAAATGACAACCCAGTCAGTATTTTTGCTGGAAAATTCCATGGACAGAGGAGCCTGGTGGGCTACATTCCATGGAGTCACAAAATGTCAGACACAACTTAGCACGCACAATAAAACAAAACAAAACAAAACAAAACATAGTCAACGGCAGTTTGCTACAGAAACCTGAATGGACTAAAATAGCATATATTTGAAAAATATGATCAGTGAGAGATACACGGTTTAAGTTTGAATGAGTTTGATTATTATGAAATGATGTTTATAATAATGCCACTTGAATGCAGGGAGTATACAGATTTGATACAATTACTTAGCGTCAAATATTAGTCATGTCTTTCAATTTATGCCAAACAAATTCAACTTTACAACACTAATACTGAACTAATTTGAAGACATATTAAAACATAAAATCCAAGGAGAGAATGAAGCTTGACAGATTTACTGCAGAGAAATTGAAAGATTCTATATCATCAAGAGCATGAATAAAGCTAAAAGCAAATAATAAAATCAAAAAGATACTTGAATTATTTTTATATTCTCACATAATCTTTATTAAATTATAAAAACTAAATATTAATTTGGAATTGAATAGCTGTCTACATATACTTCAAACATGATAATTCACCAGCTTTCTCTTACTTTCCCACCAAGAAAGTCCACTTGTAGGGTCTGAAATTTATTGCCTGCAACTTTCTTTCTCTCTCTTTCACTTTTCACAGACATTTTTTTATAAATACATAATTATATGTATAAAGTATTATACTTTCAACTTGTTTCTTTGTGCCACTGGGGAAAAATAACATAGACCTTTTTTGTGTGTTGACAGATAATGGTAAAAAGCTACTATATATGCTGTGCAATTTTTCATATATCCTCACAGATGTGGACAAAATTATTATCTTTCTCTGTATAGCTCTCCTTTCACTGTTCAGTTCAGTTCAGTCACTCAGTCATGTCCAAATCTATGTGACCCCATGGACTGCAGCACACCAGGCTTTTCATGTCCGTTTAGTCGGTGATGCTATCCAACCATCTCATCCTCTACCATTCCCTTCTCTTCCTGCCTTCAATCTTTCCCAGCATCAGAGTCTTTTCCAGTGAGTCAGTTTTTCACATTAGGTGACCAAAGTGTCGGAGTTTCAGCTTCACACCAGTCCTTTCAATGAATATTCAAAACTGATTTCCCTTAGGATTGACTGGCTTGATCTCCCTGTAGTCCAAGGGACTCTCAAGAGTCTTCTCCAATACCACAGTTCAAAAGCATCAATTCTTTGGCACTCAGTTTTCTTTATAGTCCAACTCTCACATCCATACATGACCACTGGAGAAACCAAAGCTTTTACTAGACAGACCTTTGTTAGCCAAGAAATGTCTCTAGTTTTTAATATGCTGTCTAGTTTGGTTATATGTTTTCTTTTAAGGAGCAAGCATCATTTAATTTCATGGCTGCAGTCACCATCTGCAGTGGTTTGGGAGCCCCCCAAAATAAAGTCTCACTGTTTCCATCGTCTTTCTATTTGCCATGAACTGATGGAACCAGATGCCATGATCTTCGTTTTCTGAATGTTGCGTTTTAAGTCAAATCTTTCACTATCCTCTTTCACTTTTATCAAGAGGCTCTTTAGTTCTTTTTCAGTTTCTGCCATAAGGATAGAGTCATCTGGATATCTGAGGTTATTGATATTTCTCCTGGCAATCTTGATTCCAGCTTGTGCTTCACCTAGATGGGCATTTTGCATGATGTATCTGTGTATATGTTAAATAAGCAGGGTGACAATATACAGCCTTGATGTACCCCCTTCCCAATTTGGAACCAGTCTGTCGTTCTGCATCCAGTTCTAACTGTTGCTTCTTGACTTCCACTGTAATTTATTCAAATTTTGCCCAAGTGATGGATATCCACAGTTTTTCTGGGGTGAATATAATTTTATGATTTATGAGCTAGGTGAGGCCCACCCTGATTATTGTCTGGTTTCCTGAAAGGAGCGCTCCTTTTGTAATAGATCTGTGACTTATTTGCATACTGGATTCTCTACCACTGTTGGCTTTGTCGTGTCTGTGCCACATGTCTGCTTCAGATCTCAAAACCACACTACAATTCTGCTTCCTGAAGCACAATTATCTTTCTCACATCATCCCATCATTCCCTTAATTAATTTCCTGCTTTTGTGCCACACAAGTTCAGGAACTTTTGCTATGTTCTTTGTATTGTAGAATACCTGTACTGTGCTGACCATGAATATGGTCTTACTTTCCCTGACTCTTTGAAATTCTGATCCCTGATTACCAGCAAAATAAACTATAATAAGTAAATCTATGAATCTGTGTTGATCACACATAAATTTAATAAGAGAGTTTTAGGGTGATTAGGACTTACTGAAGATAAGACTATATTGATTTAATATTGACATGATATTTTAAAAGCATTAACCCTGTAAAGCAATAACTTGAATATAATTCTGAAGTATTCTGTAGCTTATCTAAGCTTGTAAAATTCTGTGTAAGAATTTACATGAATGTGTTGATGAGATTCCAACAAAATTCCATGCTGAATTTTGATCTGTTTAAAACTGATTATGCTTTGAAAATATTTCAAAGAAAGAGAGGACAGGTTTTCATGTGTTCTGTCACTTACAACCTGTGTGACCTTGACAAGTTGCCAATTCTCTTTGAATTTTGTTTTTCTCTTCACTCAAATAGGAATAATGCCTAGAGAATTCCAAGGACAGAGGAGTCTGGCAGGCTACAGTCTATGAGATTGCCAAGAATCAGACACAACTGTGTGACTACCTTTCTTTTCACTTTCCTTTGTCTCACAGTATGTTATTAGAATCATAAGGCATAACTTTTTTAAAAAGATATATTGCATGATATAAATTACTTCTTAAAAAATAACATTATAATTTTCTTTATACTTCCAACTAAGGTAGGAAGTCTCCTCTTAAGCATGCTTCAACATTCAGTGTCATTTTATTTGGAGGAACCACCGGTAATTAGTTAAGATTTAGAATTCATTGTCACAGCTTGTACTTTCTAAGCTCTCACCCATATGAACTGCACTCATTTCCTTTGCACAGCTTGACCTTTTATAATTAATGCACAGGATTGCCTAACTGCAACTTGCATTGATGTGCTGTGCCTATCAGAAATTGAAAAAGTTCCAGTTCTATAAATTTCCAAACACTAGCACTTAAAAATACATATATCTTTACAATTGTAGTATGTTGGATAGTATCCAAATTATTCTTAGTTCATTATTTCCTACATTTCAGAAGTGAATATTATAGAGTATATTTCTTACAATTGCCAAATTGATGTTATATAAGTATTTTTTTTCTTTAGCTAATTGTTTAGACAATTCTCAACAATTTTAAGTTATATAAAATATATATCTCAAGCATTTTCTTTCTTAATTTCTCTTAATAATATATCCTAAGTGTAGAACTCATCTTTTATTTCACAAACCAGCAGAGGATAAGATTTAATTTTTAAAGAAAATTGAAGGTTCAAAAGAAGATAAAACAGACCATAAACCACAATTACTACTCAAGTTCAAGGAACTTTAGGGTCACTTATTGAAATACTTCTCTGGCTAGCCCCTGGGCTCATCCATCCTCCCACTCCCAATATGATGCGAGCCAACCTGTGTGTCTCCACCAAGATCTTTCCAGCACCCCCTCCTAGAATTCAGATGAAAAAAAAAAAAAAAAGAACACCAAGTCATCAAAAAATGCAGACACAACTCAGAAAGTTTGCAAGTACCTGTTTTTCCTCTTCTGATTACCAACCAAAATTATAACGGATGACCCAGGAAAACACACCAACTTTTACCTATGACTTCATTACTCCTTGGAACATCCATGTATGCAATTACAATTTTAGAAAAGATTATATATATAATAATATATATAATTATATATATATAGAAGGAAAAAAAAAAGGTTGTAATATAAGTTGCTATGAGCTGACACTTATCTTGCCCTTTCCTTAGAAAAATATCCACAGCTAGGAGAGACATGCCCTGAGAGGAGGCAGGAAGGTAATTGCCTGCTATTTTAGATGAGATCAGCAAATTTCAAAGTAGAAATATTAGTACCATACATCTTACAAGAAGGGGAAACTGAAATTTCCATCCAAAGTCCTTTTGAGATGGAAGAAAATGGTAATAGAACTTTAGATGGAGTGAGAAGGGAATAATCAACTTATTTCTTTTTTACTTTTCAAAGCTTTAATATTTAGGAAAGCTGTTTCTATTATACTTTTAAGGGAAAATATGGGGCAGGAAATGGCAACCCAGTCCTGTATTCTCATCTGGGAAATCCTATGGACAGAGGAGCCTGAAGGCCTACAGTCCGTGGGGTCGCAGAGTCGAACACAACTGAGCAACTGAACAAGGGGAAACAAGTATGCAATTAAACAGCATACTGAAGAAAAATGTGACTGAAAAAAATGCTACACAGTCACACATACCTATATACACAAGGCACACACCCTGACATCACATGTCTATGGCTACAAAATGAGTCACACTTAATGTTAAAATAAGAGGACTTGGATCCCCACCAGCATGCTTTCTGTTGCCTGTAATTACCACCCCTGAGAAGCCTTTCTCCCTGCTTTTGGCAGTCCATTTGAGAAGGCCCACCTGAGCTTGCCATAGTGCTTGTCCTGCAGTAACTCTGTGGTTTCTGCCATAATAATTTTCTCAAACTCAGATCTTCCACAGCTGATGACTACCCCTCAGAGACCACCAGGAGGACCCTCTGAAAAGCCTCTGCTAATGGTGTCCCTTGTGAAATTCCAGTTCCATGACAAGGATGTGACATCCAAACTCTCCAAAGTGAGAGAGAAGTGTTGGATTGCATGTAGAGCTGGTAAATTGGATCTTTCCACAGTTCCCTGCCACAAATTGTGACTTAGGTTTCTAAGCAACATTGTTCATTTTCATTGCTTATCAAATTCATATAAATTTTTTTTTGCTTCTCCTCTTCAGTATTTTTCCTGTAGTGTCAACAAATGAACAAAAATACTAAAACAAAAACAACCCTTCCTCCAAAAAAACCCTTTAAAAATAGAAAAGAAAAAACTTCCCTGTCTAGTAAACAAGAGGAAGTAGGTACAAAGCTGTAGAGATTTATATTCTATCCAGACATTTGTCTGCTTTCATTTTTTTGTCTCCTAGCATGCACTCAACAAAAAATAATTTTTGAAATAAAAACAAAATGTCACTTTTGGTTTTCAAATAGAATCTGACAAATATTAATACTACCAAACCGTAATACTAGTAACTATATTTAGGTTAAACGACTTCTGTTCATATTCTGAAGAAAAGAATATATATTTGCTTTGAATTTATTTAACAAAAGGACTAGTTCTGGTCACTATTTTCCTAAAGTAATAAAAAGAATTTCCTAAATCACAGAGAAGAGGGAATAGTGAGAAAAAAAGTCTGAAAAAAAGTAACAGATTTGAAATTAGTGCATTTATCCCTGCATTATGAAAATAAGTACAAGGTATATTTATTTATGGGATTCCCTGGTAGCTCGGACAGTAAAGAATCTGCCAGCAAAGCAGGAGATCTAGGTTTGATTTCTGGCTGGGGAGGATCTCCTGGAGAAAAGCATGGCCACCCACTCCAGTATTCTTGCCTGGAGAATCCCGATGGACAGAGGAATGTGGTAAGTTCATGGGGTCCCAAAAAGTCAGACTTGACTGAGCGACTAAGCACACACACACACACACACACATATTTATAAAAATTCTACAAATACATAAAATAAAATGCTAAAATAATACTATTATAATGTGATTGCATATTTATATTCTCAGGAGTCATGAAAGTGTATATGGGAGAGTTGGTGGTGTCGGTTTAGTGGCTAAATTATGTTCAACACTTGTGACCCCATGGACTGGAGCCCACCAGGATCCTCTGACTATGGATTCTCCAGGCAAGAATACTGGAGGGGGTTGCCATGCCCTTCTCCAGGGGATCTTCCCAACCCAGGGATCGGACCCATGTATCCTGCATCTCCTGCATTGGTAGGTGGGTTCTTTATCACTAGCACCACCTGGGAAGCCTCAATTGTCTATATTAGAAGTAATAGCCTGACATTACGTGAAAATGCAAGTCACCAGAGGAATGATGTTCAGCATGGCTTGATCAATGTAAAATTATAGAATAAAAACCATTATATTCTTTTTACTCTCAAATGAAAAACTTAGCTTACCTTCAAAGTTCAAAGGGCATGAATCTTCTGATAATGATTGGAAAGAAAAAGCACTAGTGATAATATTAACTCCTACACTATTTATAACTGTTACAGTGACATGATCTACTCAGTTCTTGCTACTACTGCTCATCAGTTTTTTATACATATCTCAGAAACAAGAAAGATGAGGAAAGTATGGAATTTTAGCAAGAGCTATATTTATGAGTTCCTAGGAATAGACTTTTAGTTCTTCTTAAGAAATTTCTACTTGTTTACAAAGATTCATATATGGTACATTGAATCTATTTTAAAGCAGAGATTAAATAGAATATTTGGCTACAAACATGATACAGTTGAAGATATCTAGAAAAACGTAGTATTTTTTTCCTGCCTAATTTCTTACCAATTCTCTTACTACTAAACATCATCACAGCTTTTCTTAATCATCTCTCCCAAGAAACTATTAAACACATGACCTCACTCTTATTTCACCTATTTTGATTCTTGATTGCAAGGTAGTTTCCCAAATGAATGCCTGAGTCATAAGGGCCCAGTGTGAATCACCAAGCTCACTGAATGAATTTATGAAGAGAGAGCCCAAAGGAAGAAATCCCAAGACAAACTCTATATGCTCTGCTAGAGGAGCTAAGGTTCCTCGGGGTTTTCAGTTTCCCATCACAATCCCAACTGACTACAGATCACTGTAGGGAGGAAACCCATGAGAGACTGTGGCCTGATCAGTTTAAGGATTTGAAGCCTGATCAGTTTAAGGATTTGAAGACTAACAGGTAATGCAGCCTAATAAAAAGAAGAAATCCACAGGGAAAGCAAAAGTTAAAAAAAAAGAAAAAAGAGTTGATTTGAAAGTTAGTGGAGAGAATTCTGTACCAAATGCTGAAGGAAGAAGAAAGCATGTGTCTCTAAAGGGTACATAGACATGACTGCAATGGTCTGTACACATTATTAGAAAAACAAATATTCCTATGAAACAAGGCAGAATTGGTACTGGGCTTCCAGTTAAAGTATGAGAAATGGCACCACATAAAACAACTGTGTTGGAAAGGAATTCATAAATAAGAAAGCAGAATTTTATAGACACTTACCAGATTGTCTGAAAATATTATGCATTTAATTTTACCTTTTCCTAAGAGAGCAAGAATACCACAACTTGATTCAGAGATATTCTAGGTTATGTTCAGAATTATGAAATAACAAAGATCACAAAGATCATCTTTAAAAGACAGTCAATAAAGGACCAAGTTCACCAGAAGTTCATACACTGGCCTGAGCACAAAATTAGGAAGCTCCATAATCCCTGTAATTTCTAACACTAAATTTTCACATATATTAAATCGGCTAACAGATTTTTAATATAAGATATATTTTACTAAGATATCAGAAGTCCAAATACTACAACGCTGGTACTGTGCAGTAAGAATTGGAGGTAAAATTCAAACTCAAGTTTGAATACCCTTCATCATGACACTCTGCCATTGCTTTGAATGCTGAATGCAATATAAGACAGGAAAAGTGGGCTTCACAGGTGACACAGGTAAAGAATCCACCCACCAATGCAGGAGACTCAGGTTTGATCCCGGGGTCAGGAAGATCCCCTGGAGAAGGAAATGGCAACCCACTCCAGTATCCTTGCCTGGGAAATCCCATGGACAGAGGAGCCTGGTGGGCTACAGTCCATGCAGTCATAATGAGTCAGAAATGACTGAGTACACACACCCCAAATAGAAAAAGGTGCAAGCTTGTCTTTCCCATTTGAGCCCCCTTGTGCCTCAGTTGGAGAAGTAAATGGCACCTCACTCCACTACTCTTGCCTGGAAAATCCCATGGACGGAGGAGCCTGGTAGGCTGCAGTCCATGGGGTCGCGAAGTAGGACATGACTGAGCAACTTCACTTTCACTGTTCACTTTCATGCATTGGAGAAGGAAATGGCAACCCACTCCGGTGTTCTTGCCTGGAGAATCCCAGAGACAGGAGAGCCTAGTGGGCTGCCATCTATGGGATCGCACACAGTCAGACATGACTGAAATGATGCAGCAGCAGCAGCATCCCAGTCAATAAAGAATCCACCTGCAATGCAGTAGAAGATCCCTTGAAGAAGGAAATAGCAACCTACTCCAGTATTCTTGCTGGGAAATCTCATGGATGGACAGCCTGGTGGACTACAGTCCATAGAGTCACAAAAGAGTCAGACATGACAGTGACTAAACAACAACAGAGAGTTAATTTCAGAATAATTTCCTCCACTACTGCCTTCAACTCTCAGAGTCAATATCCAGATAATTATGGAGCATTAACTGAAAGAAGTTGTACAACTATGACCTAGAAACTTAGAATTTCCCCATCAGGGACCTACAGAAAATTAAGTTTTAATGTCTTAGAGTGTTCACGATGTATAATGAGAACTTCTTTTGCATCTAGTATATGGTACAAGTAACATCCATGGGACACCTGAGGGACAGTCACTCAAACAGTGTCCTCTGTTCTGTGATTGAGAATGGGGAGACTGAATTTGCTTAGTTGTGTCCAACTTTTTGCAAGCCCATGGACTGTAGCCTGTCAGGCTCCTCCATCCATGGGGTTTTCCAGGCAAGAATGCTGAAGTGGGTTGGCATTTCCTTCTCCAAGGGATCTTCCCAACCCAGGAAATGAATCCGGGTCTCTCGTACTGTAAGTAGACTCTTTACCATCTGAGCCACTAGGGAAGCCCCAGACAGGGAAAGTTAGTGTCAGAAAGCTTGCCAGCAGACTGAGAGCCTTGTGTCAGAGAAGGAAGATGTTTATTTGGATGATAAAATGCCATTTTTGCCCCAGAGTTCACTCTGGGTGATCAGAGTTCCAAGGCTCTGATAAAGAGGCATTAGATGATTGTGACAAGCACTGGACATGAAAATGCCTAAGGTCTGAAAGAGGAACCTGAAAAAATTAGAGCACTTAAAAGACTGGTGGCAATGCAGGAGAGGTGTTCAGTGACAGAATATGACAAAACTTGGCAGTGTTTCCCGGGCGACTTTGTGGGGTAAGCCAGAGTATCAGTAAATTCAGTGAAGACAAGGCAATGTGCCAATGTAGGCTGTATGGACAACTCAGCCAGTAGATAGTGTGGATTCTGTGCAACAAATTTTCATTGCTATTGTCTTTCTCTTTTTTTTTAAGCTTCTACTGCTGTCACCACTCTTCAGTTAGAACAAAGTCTGCCCTGAAATCAAAAGTAATTATAAACAGATATGCAAGCTCAAGTTTCCATAGAGGTTCAGTCCTCTGTAAAGGATATAAGTCATTCCATCATTATCAAGAGACTGTTCATCTTCTGGTTGAATCATCTGAAATCCCTTAATCTTAAATACATATTTTGCACTTTAATCACTTAATCCTTTTAATTATTCTCCTTTGTACTTTCCCTGATGATCCTGATTTATCCCAAGTTGGAGGAACTATAACAGAATGGAGATATAACTACAAAAATTACTGACTAAAATGCTGACAACTGTAATCTTGCCTATATTTCTATAGGCAAATTATTTTTATATTAATTAGTATATGCCTTCTGTAATTTTTGTATTAAAGTTGATAATATAGTAAATATTGGTAACTCATATTTAGTACATTGCTTCTACTATATTGCCAAATTTTTTATTGCTTTTCTTCTTCATTGCATCTTTTCTGTTAATTTTAAGAAACACTGAGTATGTCAGGAAACTATCAAATTCATTTTGAATTTAAACAGTCTTCCGTGAATGACAAGAATGTCTTCCATTCTGTGGTTATTTAAGTACTCATAAAAAATGCTTTCTATTGTAAACTTATGAAAAATTTAAGTACTAAGTCAATGATGGTTTTCTACAGAAACCATCTGATTTTTTTTTCCTGACTATTTTCCTCCAATAAAGAATTATCTTTTACCCCTCATTATTTAATGGTTATAGTGCTTCTTAGATATTTACTGTGCTTATGATAGATCATATAAAAATAAAACAAAAATTCTATAATTAAAATATTTGTCTTACCATAAAATAATATTTTAATAACTGCTCAGTGATATCAGCTTCTGTCTATGTGCATTACAGACAATATTAATGACTAACTTTTATTTCAAATCAATGTTAAAACATACAAAAAAAAGAAATCAGGAAATCTTATTACTGGAACATCAATGTCACACTTCTACCACATTAACTAGTTCTGAAACTCTATGATATAAAGAAGGATTATAGAGTGATAGATAATATTTACAGAGAAGGTGATGGCACCCCACTCCAGTACTCTTGCCTGGAAAATCCCATGGATGGAGAAGCCTGGTGGCTGCAGTCCATGGGGTCGCAAAGAGTCAGACACGACTGAGCGACTTCACTTTCACTTTTCACTTTCATGCATTGGAGAAGGAAATGGCAACCCACTCCAGTGTTCTTGCCTGGAGAATCCCAGGGACAGGGGAGCCTGGTGGGCTGCCATCTGTGGGGTCGCAGAGAGTCGGACACGACTGAAGCGACTTAGCAGCAACATAGCAGATAATATTTATGGAGCAATATGTTCTTGGACTAGATTTTTCTGCTGTTTATCTCTACTGGTTTTTATCTGTGGGTGGTACCAATGTAGGACAGTGATCTACCAAGTGGCTTGTTGATGATGTCAGAAGAAAAGGGGATAATTTAGCTGTGCACATGTATACCTCACATATTTAGAATAAAAATTTCTTGATTTTCTTGGACATTTCATTATGGTCTTCAAAATACACTATGACAATGTGTTCATTTCCTAAAAGAACAACATTGACCAATTGATCTCAGTCAACCTTAAATAAACAAAGTGTAAATTGTCACATTGCTTCTCCATTACCTTAAATTTTTAATTTTTATTACAATGTGCTCCATTATGGTGTGTGTTATTTTTTATGTGTGTTAAATATTTATTTTCAGTTATGTTAGTGCTTTATGGTATGCCTTCTATTCATAGAAGCTAGGTAAGTTATTAAAAATGTTTATTTAATCTTTTGATTAAAACAGTAGCATAGATATTGCCATCAGAATGCCAGAAATATAAATTATGGTAGATCTTGAGTTATGAATGAATAATAAGAATGTTTACAAATAATTGTGTAAGTGCAACTTTATAAAACAAGTGAAGACACAAACACAGAAATCAAAACTGTAATCAAAAATCTTCCAACAAAAGCTCAGAACCAGGTAGCTTCACAGGTGAGTTCTACAAAATAATTAGGGAAGACTAACACCTGCCCTACTCAACTTCCAGAAAGTTGCAGAGAAATTTAAACTCCAAAATTCATTGCATGAGGCCACCATCATCTTAATACCAAAACCAGAGAATGATGCCATCAAAAAAGAAAATTATAGGCAATATCACTGATGAACATAGATGCAAAATTCCTCAACAAAATTCTAGCAAACAGAATCCAACAACATGTTAAAAAGATCATACATCATATAGAAAGTGGCTTTATCCAGGTGTGCAAGGATTATTCAATATTCACAATCAATCATTGTGATTCACTGAATTAACAAATTGAAATATAAAAACCATATGATTATCTCAGTAGATGAAGGGAAAGACTTTGACAAAATTCAACACTCATTTATGATGAAACCTCTCCAGAAAGCAAGCATAGGAGTATATCTCAACATTAATAAAAGCCATATATGACAAACCCAAGCATCATTCTCAATGGCAAAAAACTGAAAGCATTTCCTATAAAATCAAGGACAAGAAAAGGGTGCCCACTCTCACCTGTACTAATCAACATAGAATTGGAAGTCCTCACCACAGCAACCAGTGAAGATAAATAACTAACAGGAATTCAGATTGGAAAAGAAGTTAAACTCTCACTATTTGCAGATGACAAAACCCTAAAAGTACCACCAGAAAGGGAGTGGCAGTGGAAGAGACAAATAGATTCAAGAGATTAGAACTGATAGACAGAGTGCCTGAAGAACTATGGACAGAGGTTTGTGACATTGTACAGGAAGCAGGGATCAAAAGCATCTCCAAGAAAAAGAAAGGCAAAAAAGCAAAATGGTTGTCTGAGGAGGCCTTATAAGCAGCTGAGAAAAGAAGAGAAGTGAAAAGCAATAGAGAAAAGGAAAGGTATACCCATTTGAATGGAGAATTCCAAAGACTAGCAAGAAGAGATAAGAAAGCCTTCCTCAGCAATCAATTCAAAGAAATAGAGCAAAACAATAGAATGGGAAAGACTAAAGTCTCTTCAAGAAAATTAGAGATATCAATGGAACATTTTATGCAAAGATGGGCACAATGAAGGACAGAAATGGTATGGACCTAACAGAAGCAGAAGATATTAAAAGCAAGTGGGAAGAATACACAGAACTATACACAAAAGATCTTCATGACCCATACAGCCACGATGGTGTGTGATCACTCACCTAGAGCCAGACATCCTGGAATGAGAAGTCAAGTGGGCCTTAGGAAGCATCACTATGAACAAATCTAGAAGAGGAGATGGAATTCCAATTGAGCTATTTCAAATCTTAAAAGATGATGCTGTGAAGTGCTGCACTCAATATACTGACAAATTTGGACAATTCAGCAGTGGCCCCAAGACTGGAAATGGTGTTTACATTCCAATCTCAAATAAAGGCAATGCCAGAGAATGCTGAAACTACCGCACAATTACACTCATCTCACATGCTAGTAAAGTAATGCTCAAAATTCTCCAAGCCAGGCTTTAGCAATACATGAACTGTGAACTTCCAGATGTTCCAGCTGGATTTAGAAAAGGCAGAGGACCAGAGATCAAATTGCAAATATCCGTTGGATCATCGATACCAAGGTCAGGGGAGGCAGCCAAGAGGAGCAACCCCACATCCAAGGAGCAGCAGCTGTGCAGGCACAGGAGGGACGGCTGTGAGGAGATACCCCTCGTACAAGGTAAGGAGCAGTGGCTGCACTTAGCTGAAGCAGCTGTGAAGAGATACCCCATGGCCAAGGTAAGAGAAACCCAAATAAAATGGTAGATGTTGCAAGAGGGCATCAGAAGGCAGACACACTGAAAACATAATCACAGAAAACTAGCCAATCTGATCACATGTACCACAGCCTTGTCTAACTCAATGAAACTAAGCCATGCCGTGTGAGGCCACCCAAGACGGGAGGGTCATGATGGATAGGTCTGACAGATTGTGGTCCACTGGAGATGGGAATGGCAAACCCCTTCAGTATTCTAGACTTGAGAACCCCATGAACAGTATGAAAAGGCAAAATGGTAAGATACTGAAAGAGGAACTCCCCAGGTCGGTAGGTGCCAAATATGCTACTGAAGATCAGTTGAGAAATAACTCTAGAAAGAATAGAGGGATGGAACCAAACCAAAAACAACAACCAGTTGTGGATGTGACTGGTGTTAGAAGCAAGGCTCAATGCTGTAAAGAGCAATATTGCATAGGAACCTGGAATGTCAGGTCCATGAATCAAGGCAAATTGGAAGTAGTCTAACAGGAGATGGCAACGGTGAACATCGACATTCTAGGAATCAGCAAACTAAAATGGACTGGAATGGGTGAATTTAACTCAGATGACCATTATATCTACTACTGCAGGCAGGAATCCCTCAGAAGAAATGGAGTAGCCATAATGGTCAACCAAAGAGTCCAAAATGCAGTACTTGGATGCAATCTCAGAAATGACAGAATGATCTCTGTTCCTTTCCAAGGCAAAATATTCAATATCATGATAATCCAAGCCTATGCTCAATCAGTAATCCTGAAGAAGCTAAAGTTGAACAGTTCTATGAAGACCTACAAGACTTTTTAGAACTAACTCAAAAAAAAAAAAAAAAAAAGATATCCTTTTCATTATAAGGGAGTGGAAAGCAAAAGTAGGAAGTCAAGAAACACCTGGAGTAACAGACAAATTTGGCCTTGGAATACAGAATGAAGCAGGGCAATGGCTAATATAATTCTGCTAAGAGAACGCACTGGTCATAGCAAACACCCTCTTCCAACAATACAAGAGAAGACTCTACACATGGACATCACCAGATGGTCAACACCGAAATCAGATTGATTATATTCTTGCAGCCAAAGATGGAGAAGCTCCTTACAGTCAGCAAAAACAAGACCAGGAACTGACTGTGGCTCAGATCATGAACTCCTTATTGTCAAAATCATACTTAAATTGAAGAAAGTGGGGAAAACCTCTAGACCATTCAGGTATGACCTAAATCAAATCCCTTATGATTATACAGTGGAAGTGAGAAATAGATTTAAGGGTCTAGATCTGATAGATAGAGTGCCTGATGAACTATGGACGGAGGTTTGTGATATTGTAGAGGAGACAGGGAACAAGACCATCCCCATGGAAAAGAAATGCAAAAAAGCAAAATGGCAGTCTGGGGAGACCTTACAAATAGATGTGAAAAGAAGAGAAGTGAAAAGCAAAGGAGAAAAGGAAAGATATACCCATCTGAATGCAGAGTTACAAAGAATAACAAGAAGAGATAAGAAAGTCTTCCTCAGTGATAAATGCAAAGAAATAAAGGAAGACAACAGAATGGGAAAGATTAGAGATCTCTTCAAGAAAATTAGAGATACCAAGGGAACATTTCATGCAAGTATGGGCTTGATAAAGAACAGAAATGGTATGGACCTAAAAGAAGCAGAAGGTATTAAGAAAAGGTGGCAAGATTACACAGAAGAAGTGTACAAAAATGATCTTCACAACCCAGATAATCATGATGCTGTGATCACTCATCTAGAGCCAGGCATCCTGGAATGTTAAGGGAAGTGGGCCTTAGAAAGCATCACTATGAACAAAGCTAGTGGAGGTGATGGAATTCCAGTGGAGCTATTTCAAATCCTGAAAGATGATGCTGTGAAAGTGCTGCACTCAATATGCCAGCAAATTTGGAAAACTCAGCAGTGGCCAAAGGACTGGAAAAGGTCAGTTTTCATGCCAATCCCAAAGAAAGGCAATGCCAAAGAATGCTCAAACTACCGCACAATTGCACTCATCTCACATGCTAGTAAAGTAATGCTCAAAATTCTCCAAGCCAGGCTTCAGCAATATGTGAACCCTGAACTTCCAGATGTTCAAGCTGGTTTTAGAAAAGGCAGAGGAACCAGAGATCAAACTGCCAACATCGGTGGGATCATGGAAAAAGCAAGAGAGCTCCAGAAAAACATCTATTTCTGCTTTATTGACTATGCTAAAGCCTTTGATTGTGTGAATCACAATAAATTCTGGAAAATTCTGAAAGAGATGGGAATACAAGACCACCTGACCTGCCTCTTGAGAAACCTGTATGCAGGCCAGGAAGCAACAGTTAGAACTGGACATGGAACAATGACTGGTTCTAAATAGGAAAAGGAGTACGTCAAGGCTGTGTATTGTCACCCTGCTTATTTAACTTATGTGCAGAGTACATCATGAAAAACACTGGGCTGGAAGAAGCACAAGCTGGAATCAAGATTGCCGGGAGAAATATCAACAGCCTCAGATATGCAGATGACATTACTCTTATGGCAGAAAGTGAAGAAGAACTAAAAAGTCCCTTGATGAACGTGAAAGAAGAGAGTGAAAAAGTTGGCTTAAAGCTCAACATTTAGAAAACTTCATGGCATCTGGTCTCATCACTTCATGGGAAATAGATGGGGAAACAGTGGAAACAGTGTTAGACTTTATTTTGGGGGCTCCAAAATCACTGCAGAAGGTGATTGCAGCCATGAAACTAAAAGACTTCTTGGAAGGAAAGTTATGACCAATCTAGATAGCATATTCAAAAGCAGAGACATTACTTTGCCAACATAGGTCCACCTATGATCTTTGGCCAAGATGGGCCAAGGCTAAAGACCAAGATGGACCTTGGTCTAAAGACCAAGGCTATGGTCTTTCCAGTAGTCATATATGGATGTGAGAGTTGGACTTTGAAAAAATCTGAGCACCGAATTGATGCTTTTGAACTGTGGTGTTGGAGAAGACTCTTGAGAGTCCCAAGGACTGCAAGGAGATCCAACCAGTCCATTCTAAAGGAGATCAGCCCTGGGATTTCTTTGGAAGGAATGATGCTAAAGCTGAAACTCCAGTACTTTGACCATCTCATGCAAAGAGTCGAATCATTGGAAAAGATTCTAATGTGGGAGGGATTGGGGGTAGGAGGAGAAGGGGACAACAGAGGATGAGATGGTTGGATGGCATCACCGAATAAGTAGACGTGAGTTTGAGTGAACTCTGGGAGTTGGTGATGCAATTCATGGGGTTGCAAAGAGTCAGACACGACTGAGTGACAGAACTTAACTGAATGATGATCCTATATGCAAGACTGTAAAAGAGACACAGATGTAAAGAACAGACTTTTGGACTATGTGGAAGAAGGGGTGGATGATTTGAGAGAATAGCACTGAAACATTTATATTACCTTATGTGAAATAGATGACCAGTGTAAGTTCAGTGCATGAAGCAGGGCACTCAAAGCTGATGCTCTGGGACATTGCAGAGGGATGAGGTGGGGAATGAAGGGCAGGTGTACATGATGGGGGGACATATGTGTACCCATGACTGATTCCTGTTAATGTATGGCAAAAACCACCACAATATTGTTAAGTAATTAGCCTCCAATTAAAATAAATTAATAAAAATAAAATAAATAAATAAGACAAGCAAAACCATAACTTTGAATTTTTAAAAGTAAAAAATTAGTACCTCAAAATTGCAATTTATTTTTCCTCTGATATTTATTTGAGTCATCATGACTCTATATTTTGTAAAATGTTGTTAAAAATCATCAAGATCATCAGGAATCCATCAATCAAAATAATTTTCAATTAAAGTACAATTACTTCATATTTCAGTATATAAATATGTTTTCCAATCAGAAACAAACTTTCTTTTTAATAAGAGTTAAGTTAAAAGTTAAATGTATCTTTCAAAGCTGCATTTTTTTTTTGTTTTAATGTCACAAGACTGTACAATCAATTGTCAAGTTAATAAGCACATTCAAAGAGAGAGGGAGGAAGAAGAGGTCATAAGTAGTTTTTGACAAAGTTAACTTTACAAATGTTAGTATTGGATACCATGTAATGTTAATAACATAAGCTATATGAAGGCAAATTATTTTATATGTACATAGTGACCAGTGTTTCAATTTGCAGATAGTTGCAACTGATTTTCAGAGTCTGAATCAGTATAAAGACAGCATTAACATATGGTAGTAAAGTAATGCTCAAATTTTTTTAAACCAGGTTTCAGCAATACATGAACCGTGAACTTCTAGATGTTCAAGCTGGTTTTAGAAAAGGCAGAGGAACCAGAAATCAAATTACCAACATCTGCTGGATCATGGAAAAGCAAGAGAGTTCTAGGAAAAAATCTATTCCTACTTTATTGACTATGCCAAAATCTTTGACTGTGTGGATCACTATAAACTGTGGAAAATACTGAAAGAGATTGGAATACCAGACCAGCTGACCTGCCTTTTGAGAAACCTGCATACAGGTCAGGAAGCAACAGTTAGAACTGGACATGGAACAACAGGCTGGTTCCAAATAGGCAAAAGGGTACGTCAAGGCTATATATTGTCACCCTGCTTATTTAACTTCTATGCAGAGTACATCATAAGAAATGCTGGACTGGAAGAAACACAAGCTGGAATCTAGATTGCCGGGAGAAATAGCAATAGGCTCAGATATGCAGATGACATCACCCTTATGGCAGAAAGTGAAGAGGAACTAAAAAGCCTGTTGATGAAAGTGAAAGTGGAGAGTAAAAAAATTGGCTTAAAGCTCAACATTCAGAAAACTAAGGTCATGGCATCTGGTCCCATCACTTCACGGCAAATAGATGGGGAAACAGTGGAAACAGTGTCAGACTTTATTTTTCTGGGCTCTAAAGTCACTGCAGATGGTGATTGCAGCCATGAAATTAAAAGACGCTTACTCCTTGGAAGGAAAGTTTTGACCAACATAGATAGTATATTCAAAAGCAGAGATATTATTTTGCTAACAAAGGTCCATCTAGTCAAGGCTATGGTTTTCCAGTGGTCATGTATGGATGTGAGAATTGGACTGTGAAGAAAGCTGAGCGCCGAAGAATTGATGAGGTTGAACAGTGGTGTTGGAGAAGACTCCTGAGAGTTCCTTGGACTGCAAGGAGATCCAACCAGTCTATCCTAAAGGATATCAATCCTGGGTGTTCACTGGAAGGACTGATGGTGAAGCTGAAATTCCAATACTTTGGCCACCTCATGGGACGAGTTGACTCATTGGAAAAGACTCTGATGCTGGAAGGGATTGGGAGAAGGAGGAGAAGGGGATGACAGAAGATGAGATGGCTGGATGGCATCACTGACTCGATGGATATGAGTTTGGGTAGACTCCGGGTGTTGGTGATGTACAGGGAGGCCCGGCACTCTGCAGTTCATGGCGTCGCAAGGAGTCAGACACGACTAAGTGACTGAACTGAACTGAACTGGACATATGGTAATGTTTGAGAAGCAAACACTGGAGGAAAAATGAGTACTTTTTACTCAAATCTCATTTGAGCATTCACAATCTGCTTCTGATAATGGTGGAGTAGTTTGATTATTCTTAAGAGATGGCTCACTCACACAGACAGACACACACTGAAAACACACAGAAGTATAGTTTAAAAATATGTAAAATCCCTAGAAAGTGACATAATTCTAGAGAAAGCTGGAAAGTGAATGAGGTAGAACATTTGAAAAAGAAGAAGAAAACTGCCATTGTGCTTATGTCAGGCTGTAATTTATCACTCCTTATGAAATAGGACAATAGGAACTCAATTAGAAGACATGGTGATGCTATTTTAAAAAGTCAAAAAAGAGACTTTAAGACTACTGAGGGAGAGATTTCTGGAAAGTAGAATCTTAATACAAACTCTGTTTGAAATACTGACTCATCCCCAAAATTCCCAAGGATGTGGTAAATATCAAGAATAATTGTCTTAATTTGGGCTGCTATAACAGAGTACCATAGATGGCTTAAAAACAACAGCATTTTATTTCTCAGAGTTCTAGAGGCTGTAAGTAAGAGATCATAGTGCCAGAATGGTTGGGTTTTTTTGAAGGCCCAGTTCCTGTTTTGCAGATAGCCATCCTCCATGGTAGAAGGGATGAGAGATCTCTGTGGTCTCCTTTATGAAAGTGTTAATCTCATTCATGAGGACTTCATGCTCATGATCTAATTATCTCCCAAAGTCCCCACCTACTAATATCATCACATTGGAAGTTAAGATTTTAACATGAATTTGAGGGAGAACACATTCAGCTCATAACAATAATAATGGAAGATAATTGGTAGAAGGCAGAAAGAATGGAGTAAATAATTCAACGACTGCCCACTGCAAGAGAAATCGACCAGAAAAGTCAACTATCAGATAGAAAAAATATGAACTCTGTTCTGGGGAAATTAAAAGAATCCAGAATATCCATAACATATTAATATTTTTTGGTATATAATCAAACTTTGTAACCCATGAAGGAAAAGATAAATGTGACCTATAACCCATTAAAAAAAAAAAAGACAACTGAAATAGACTATGGGATTTTTAGATGATGAGAAATAGATAATGAGATTTTTGGCCATTATCTGAATATCGTTTCTACCTATTTTTCTTATCCCTTCTCTTCTGACATTGCCATAGTGGATATATTGGTGCACTGAAGAGTATCCCTCAGTTCACTTGTTTCTCCTATGATTCAGAATGCATAACAGACAAGTTTGTTGATTCTTTTGCCAGTTCAAATCTACAGTTGAGTTCCTCTAGTGAATCTTGTATTTAAGTTATTGTACTCTGCAACTACTGGAGAAGGAAATGGCGACCTGCCAGGGTCCAGCCCCGGGGGATTCAGAGTAATTTGAAGGGGAGGCACAATTGGCATCCTAAGAAAAAAACTTATTTAATTATAGATATAGACAGAGATTAGAAAAGAATAGTGTAGTAGGAAAGTTAGTGGAGAAAAAGATGCTGAATAACTTGGTTTACGTGGGATACCAATAAAACTCCAAGACAAGGAATTTACACCATCTACGTTGGGCCACTGGCGCCCGTTTGAATATGGGAGGGTGACCCACCTTGGGCTCCCTCTCTCACGGATCTTAGAAGCCAGGGCAAGTAACTAGACATGGTGAGTACCCATGCTCCAGATGGGAATTCAGCCAGAAGGGGAAAGAAAGAATGACACGGGGGAATCAGTCTTTCCGGAAACTGATCCGATTTCTTTATTTTTATGTTTGCTTATGTACCTTTTGTTACACATAGAGACAAATGGAAATTTTAAAGTCATGTGGGGGTCAGCAATCTTGACCTTTATCAAAATCAGGTGCTTCACATAAATGTATATATAAAAAAAGATCTTAGGTGTTTTACACCATCTTCTGGCCATGAGGCCTGCTGACATTTTATGACCCTTTCTTTCTGATAATGGTCAGTTCACCAGAAAACTTATTTTTTCCAAGGGTATTTGTTCTTAAACCAGGTGCCACCCTCTGAAGGTACCAGATAAAGTTGCATTCCTATAGGGTGAGGGTGTAGTGTGTTACAACTAAGAAAGGAATTTATTTAACCTAAGGTTAACATGATTAATCCTAAAGGTTAATACTTAGTTCTCCTATATGCTAGTTATATTCGTCATAAGGGCAGGGAATATGGAGATTTAGCAGCAAACATCAGCCCAACAAATGCAAACCCTTCGTCAATGTTCCCTTTAAGATCTATTTAGTCTTAAGATAGTGAGAAAGTTACATTTTTACATAGCAAGGACACAATGATTTATAACAAAGTACAGTGATCTATAACAAAAGAGAAAATTCATCAACTCAAAAAGTCTAGCATTGCTAACATCAAAAACTACTATATTTCCTTTTCTATATTCCAAATACATTAATATGTTCCCAGGTGCCTAAGGATATGGAGACCTGGCGGCAATAATTGACTCAACAATGAGAAAAGCCCTATGCTAATTAAGATTTTCAAAATACTCAACTCTCTGTGTTGTTTATGGTTGAGAGGTAGTAAACAATCATATGCATAGTGGTAGGAGTGTGTATAATCCTGTCACACAAGCTAGTCTGCCAGCAGAGAGGTTTGACCTGAGACACCCTTGTCACGCCCAGGAATTTTTATTGACTGGAGCTGCAAGTTTACTCCTTCTCCGAGAGAACCAGTGGGGAACAGCCCCCCATAACGCCAGAGGTGTAGGTGAGAGCATGAAACAGTAAAGCAGGTAGACTCTGGTTTTGGGGGTAGATGCTCGGGAACAGGGGGTTTCCTGAAGCTCGATCCCACCTTTGTGTATGCCGAAGCCTCCTTCCTCATGACCTTTGCCATGGGCGGAATTCCTCATGCTGGCTCCCAGCAGTGACCCACTCCAGTACTCTTGCCTAGAGAATCCCATGGATGGAGGAGCCTGGTAGGCTGCCATTCTTGGGGTCGCAAAGAATCAGACACGACTGAGCGACTTCACTTCACTCACTTCACTTACTTAATACTTTATCACTGGTGAAGGAAATGCGACCCACTCCAATATTCTTGATTGGAGAATCCCATGGACATAGGAGCCTGGCTTGCCATGGTCCATGGGGTCACAGAGAGTCGAACACGACAGAAGTGGCGAAGCACACACTGCAACTACAAAATTACAATTTATTTCTATTTCTTCATTGATCTTTTGTATTTAAGGAGACATTATCTTCATACTTCCCATTATGTCTTTAAACATTGCTTTCTTTTGCTCTTTTGAACATACTTATAATAACAGATTTTAAGTTTTTTCTCCTAATTCCACCATTCATGACCCTTAAGAGGCAGTTTCTATTGTCTACTTCTCATGAATCACTCTGGCTTTATAAGCAAAGTGACTGATAGGAGCTTTAGCTCTTCAGCTTGCCTCTTTCAAAACAGAAAATGTGCACTCCTACAGGATTGGGGCAATAGTGATGGGAGTCTATTATTCTCACCATGTCCTCTCTAGGATAGGGTCTTTGCCCTTCATAGAGGTAGAAAATATGGACTGCTTAGTTGCCGTTTCCTGAAACAGTACCTCTGCAACACAGAGCTAGGGAGATGAAAATTACTGGCAGTTTATTCCTTCTGAGGAGAAAATGGCCTTAAACAAGGGGCTGAAGATCGAGGAAGACCTGTATTCTCATAAGAACCTATCAGGGGTATAGCTTCAATCAGATTGAACTGGGACAGGGTGGGAAGGGAGTGGGTCATGGCTCCTGTGTCACGCACTCTTACTGTTTTTACTGAGATTTAATATTTCAGGAAAACCTATTTCTACATTCTGCCTGTATGTCCTTAGGATACCATTCCAGAATTCATCGCAGCACAAGCATATGAAATGTAATATTGCTTCATTAAATTATTATTATTAATATCATGTTCATAATTTCAGGCTTTTTTCTCAAGAGATATATCAAGGATATGCTCACTATTATGACAAATGTAATCTACTTCTGCAATAACATTTAGAGTACATAATTTAAAAAATAATAAAGTCACAATTTTTAAAATTATAAAATTGCAGTTTTATGAGTCAATGTAATTTAACTTTTTCCTAATACCTGATTATTTTTCTTCTTTTTAGAAAAAGAAAAGGAAACAGTAAGTGAAAAAAAATGAGCTGATTATGTATTAAAAGAAAAAGAAACAAAGGGAGTATAAAAAGGTAAGTAAATTGGGGTAATTTTCCCCTTGAATAATTAATATTAAAATTTCTGAACTCTGAATGAAGTCATACCTAATTGGTGTAACTACCCTAAATAGATGGGCTTCCCAGGTGGCTCAGTGGTGAACAGTCTGTCTGCCAATGCAGAAGATGCAGGTTCAGACCAGACCCTGATCCCTGGGTCAGGAAGGTTCCCTGAAGTGGCAACCCACTCTGGAATTCTTGGCCTGTGAAATCCCATGGACAGAAGAGCTTGGCAGGCTGTAGTTGCAAATGAGTCAGACATGATTTAATGACTAAACAACAACTCTAAATAAACACCTTTTTTAGTTAATATTATATGATAACAAATATATAGCAAGTGTAAATACATAATATAATAATACAAATCTAAGTATTGCTCTTTGTTTATAATCTAGTAATCCATGTTTCATTTTAATGAATTGTTTTTAGAGTTATTTGCTTCTGTCAATTAGACTTCAACTCTTTAAAGTTTCCACTTTTATCTTGGTCTACCTTATCAGATATAGGCCATAAGCACTATGGACATTTTTAATATAGTAAATAAGGTGGTCATTTGATAGAAATAAGGGTATCTATATTTTTATCATATAAATAAATTCCAGTGTACTATTTTCAATAATGATTGCTAGTTTATAAAACAATGCTAATTATTAAAGATGAAGCATTTGAGTTTGAAAAATATACCATCAGCATTGTACTGTATAATTTTTAATTTGAAATTCCTTAACACTTTATATCATATCCATCTAAGTAGCACATATTTTTTAGTGTTGTCTAATGCAGCACCTATATGGAGTGAAAAATAGTTTTGAAAGTGAAAGTGAAAGTGTTAGTCACTCAGTTGTGTCTATTTGCAAACCTGTGGACTTTAGCCCGCCAGGCTCCTCTGTCCATGAGTTTCTCCAGGCAAGAACACTGGAGTAGGTTGTCATTTTCTTCACCAGTAGATATTCCTAACCAGGAGATTGAACCCAGGTCTCCTGAATTGCAGACAGTCTTTACTGTCTGATCCACCAGGGAAGCCCTAAAATAGTTTCAGGGATTTATAAGTCTCTTTTCTAAAGTTTATAAATGGAAGACCTATTTTTCTATTGGTAATTTATTGCTAGGAAATTGGGTCAGTTATTTAAAAGTTATTTTTCAACATAATAAATGTTGTCATTTTATGTAATGCAATTATGTAAAGACAAATAAAGTCAAAATACTTTCATGAAAACTAGGTAAAGCTTCAGCTGAATATTAATTGTAAGTGTCCCTTTTATACTTTAAGATAGCTGAAGACTATCCAGGCTTGATATAAGCCAACTTTGCCTCAGTTGGATAAACAAGCTCAAAGCTCTCCATCTACCTAGAAAGCCATTTTCAAACAGTTTCCTTACCTGGCAATGGCCTTCTCAATCCCTCTGGTGGAGGATATCTCTATAAGAGCACCATCAGTTCATATAAAAGATATATGAGAAGTATCGGTGTGTCAACTGATGAGGGACACATGGCTATGGACACAACTTTGTTGCTTTACAGAACAATCCTAAGTTGAGATTTTATACATTCCCTCAGAGGTTTTTTTTGTTTTTTTGTTTTAAATTTTCCTCAGAGAGTTTAAAGTAAAGTTGAATCCTACTTTCCCATAGCATAAACCTTTTTTTCATAATGTTCTTAACTTTCTCATCTCACTAATTATTCTTCCTGAGATTACCTCTTAAAGGAACTATGTGGACAGTTATCTCAGGATCTTCTTTGGGAGAATCTCAAGCTAAGAGAGTTGGTGCTGATAAACAAGGCTATATTTTAAGGATGACAGGTAAAATAAGGTTTGAAGGAATTGATTCATTTTAAAAGTTACTAAAACACACTCCAGTGGAGTTAAAGCTCTGACAAAGAAAGAATGGGACTATGAGAATTGAGATAGGGACATTTGAACTTCTAGTTTCCCCTAGGTTAAGCCTAGGCTATTGACTCATAGAAAGAGTCTTTTTCATCTTGCTATAGCAAAGCAGTCTTCCACTGCCTATAAACCATGAAAAGGCCTCAAAATATTATTTTATCCTCCTCAAAACATAGCTTTGCCTCCATATTGCTTCTAGATTAAAAATTAAGTGTGGGAAGGAATAGCCTAAGCAATTAAAAATCATTCTCTACTGTATGAGGAAATAGATTTTTATCAAAGTAAATAAGAAAGGGTGGGTGGGGAGAGGGAAAGAAGGAAGAAGAAAGGATGGAGAAAAGAAAGAAGGAAGGAAGAAAAAAGAAGGAATAAAATATAAATTGAAGTAAAAGGAAAACCAGCCAAATCAGGCTGTTGCTGCTGCTGCTGCTGCTGCTGCTAAGTCACTTCAGTCGTGTCTGACTCTGTGAGACCCCATAGACTGCAGCCCACCAGGCTCCCCCATCCCTGGGATTCTCCAGGCAAGAACACTGGAGTGTGTGGCCATTTACTTCTCCAATGCATGAAAGTGAAAAGTGAAAGTGAAGTCGCTCAGTTGTGTCCAACCCTTAGCGACCCCATTGAGTGCAGTGCACCAGGCTCTTCCATCCATGGGATTTTCCAGGCAAGAGTACTGGAATGGGGTGCCATTGCCGTCTTTGCCAAATCAGGCTACCAATTACCAATAGGAACCAGAAGAATACATTTTGATGTCAATTTTAAGAGTGAACCAGGTGGCATGGGAGGCTGGATAGTGGAGATATACTGACATGAGATCATTGTCCTATAACTCAATCCTGACCTATTTCTAGAATGACTGCTGCTTAAAGAGATAAAGATGTGACACTATCAGCTGGAGTTTTGAAGCAGGATTGAAAAGACTTAGAAAGGCATGCATTGCAGGATACATTTATTAAAAAACACAGAAGTATCAGGTGTATGCATTCCCCAGAAGGGGCCAGAGGACACTACCTTCATTAAGGTGATCAATAAATACAAAAGAATCATCAATATTACTCAACATTTCATTGATGGCAACCAAAAACTACACAGGAAAAAGTGCCACCAGCTTGAGTTAAAGGAGACTAGGGGCTGTTTGAAAATAAAAATATTTTAAGGTACTGAATTTCTGTCTATAGAAAATATGCTCACAGAATTTTTCAGCTACCAAGGAGGGTATATTCTCTAATGTACACTGTTATATGGACCCAACTCATCCCACAATAGGTCCAGAGCTTCCGTGAACCCATCCTGTTCTCTTTCCCCCGTCTTTCACTACATAATATGGAAATGTACTGGGCAGAATAATCCCAGTAGTTCTAGGAGTTAGTAGTGGAATTGTCAGAGAAGGCAATGGCACCCCACTTCAGTAATCTTGCCTAGAAAATCCCATGCATGGAGGAGCCTGGTGGGCTGCAGTCCCTGGGGTCGTGAAGAGTCAGACATGACTGAGTGACTTCACTTTCGCTTTTCACTTTCATGCATTGGAGAAGGAAATGGCAACCCACTCCAATGTTCTTGTCTGGAGAATCCCAGGGATGGGGGAGTCTGGTGGGCTGCCATCTATGGGGTCACACAGAGTCGAACATGACTGAAGTGACGCAGCAGCAGCAGCAGCAGCAGCAGCAGCAGCAGCAGCAGCAACAGCAGCAGCAGCAATGGGATTGTAGTAATAGAAGCCAAGTTGAAGAACTAGAAACTGCTTTCCCTTTAGCCAAGAAAGTCAATGAGAGAAATTAAAAACACATCATATTATATAGAAAGATTAGTGTTACTTTTAAAGTTGAAAGTGGAAAATATTCTGCAAGCCCTGGAAAAGAGTAAGAAATAAACCCTACAAAGTCTCAGAGATTTGCACTAGAGAGACATTTTTAATATCCAATGGTTTGGAGACATCATCTCCAAGAATACAATAAGTTATTGCATTTTTCAAGTATTATCATGAGGAGCAAGGCACAACATATGATGACAATCTTTTGCAGACAGCAGGTATTACGGTTGGATATATTGCTCCAATTGAGTGACTCAGGAGACTGCTGTATTTGAGTGGGGCCCAAAGAATGGGAGAACTCTTCAATGAGTTCAGGCTTTGCTACAAGCTGTATTGTACTCCCCAGCAGTGTCAAAGTCAGTGAACTGTGCACTGGTCAGTGTAATCAGCAATCTGATCCAGCAGAATTTATAATGCTTGTGTTATCTGTGGCACATAGGAATGGCATATGGTGTCTCTGGCAAGCTCTGATCTGAGAGATATTATATAGATTCCTAGGGCTCTGAAAAAAGATCACCTGCAGCATATAACATTTGTCCATTCCAAAAAGAATGTCTGAGGGAATTCCCTGATGGTCCAGTGTTTAGCACTCAGCACTTTCACTGCCAAGTGCCCAGGTTCGGTCCCTGCATTGGGAACTAAGATCCTACAAGCTGAGCACACAGCATAGCCAAAAGCTAACAAATAAACAAAACACCAAAAAGAAACGTCTGAGAGGCTACTGATCCTAACCTTGTTTGTATCAAAAAATTTTGTAACCAGAGGTCATCAGTGTAATCTGGATAGGCTGACAGGGCATCAATTTGGGTAAGCACAATCATAACCACATGTAATTTTAGAAACAGCCTCAGTCAAGTATGGGAAATGCACAATCACACACAAAATCCACAATTTACAACAAGAGAGGATGAAATTCATGTAACTATGGATGGTGTTATGGGTTGAATATCCATATATAAATATTCATATGTTTATTTCTTCCTAGTACTTCAGAATGTTATCTAGTCAAAGCTTTCTATGCTCACCACACAACAGACCAGTAGGTTGGAGGTGAGGTGTTAAGGCAAGGGATATGACTTTATTCAAAAAGCCAGCTGATGGAGAAGATGGCAGACTAATGTATCTAAGTAACCATCTTCTTGCAGTCTGAATTCCAGCTTCTTTTATAGAACAGAGAAGGGAGGAGTTGAAGTAAAGTGGAAAGGCCATTATCTTGCAAATCTCTCCTAGAATGGCCAACACTGGGAGAGGGTTAGCAGATCTTCTTATAGCCATTCACCAGTAGACAGGGTGATATTGTCTCTCTGTGAGCTGAACAAAATTTAGCTTATTGCAAGGCTCAGATTTAAACTGAAGAAAGTAGGGAAAACCTGTAGACCATTTAGTTCAGTTCAGTTCAGTGGCTCAGTCATGTCCTACTTTTTGCAATCCCATTGACTGCAGCCCGCCAGGCTTCCCTGTCCATCACCAATTCCTGAAGCATGCTCAAACTAATGTCCATCGAGTTGGTGATGCCATCCAACCATCTCATCCTCTGTCATCCCCTTCTCTGCCCACCTTCAATCTTTCCCAGCATCAGGGTCTTTTCAAATGAGTCAGTTCTTCACATCAGGTGGCCAAAGCATTGGAGTTTCAGCTTCAGCATCAATCCTTCCAATGAATACTCAGAACTGATTTCCTTTAGGATGGACTGGTTTGATCTGCTTGCACACCAAGGGACTCTCAAAATACTTCTCCAACACCACAGCTCAAAAGCATCAATTCTTTGGCCCTTAGCTTTCTTTATAGTCCAACTCTCACATCCATACATGACTACTGGAAAAGACCATTTAGATATGACCTAAATTAAACCCCTTATGATTATACAGTAGAAATGACAAATAGATCAAGGGATTACATCTGGTAGAGTGCCTGAAGAACTATGGACAGAGGTTCATGACTTTGTACAGAAGGCAGTGATCAAGAACAGCCCCAAGAAAAAGAAATACAAAAAAGCAAAATGGTTGTCTGAGGAGGCCTTATAAATAGCTG
The DNA here is from genome assembly GCF_016772045.2 of Ovis aries. NCBI lineage: Eukaryota > Metazoa > Chordata > Mammalia > Artiodactyla > Bovidae > Ovis > Ovis aries. The sequence goes on from NC_056069.1 coordinate 48,613,817, forward strand.
TGAAAAGAAGAGAAGCAAAAGGCAAAGGAAAAAAGGAAAGATACACCCATTTGAATGCAGAGTTCCAAAGAATAGCAAGAGAGATAAGAAAGCCTTCCTCAGTGATCAATGCAAGGAAATAGATGGAAACAATAGAATGGGAAAGACTAGAGATCTCTTCAAGAAAAGTAGAGATACCAAGGGAACATTTCATGCAAAGATGGGCACAATAAAGGACAGAAATTGTATGGATGTAATAGACGCAGACGATATTAAAAGCAGGTGGCAAGAACACACAGAGCTATACACAAAAGATCTTCGTGACCCAGACAACCACGATGGTGTGATCACTCACCTAGAGCCAGACATCCTGGAATGTGAAGTCAAGTAGGCATTACTACAAACAAAGCTAGTGGAGATGATGGAATTCAGTTGAGCTATTTCACATCCTAAAATGATGCTGTTAAAGTACTACACTCAATATGACAGCAAATTTGGAAAACTCTGCAGTGGCCAAAGGACTGGAAAAGTCAGTTTTCACTCCAATACCAAAAAAAGGCAATGCCAAAGAATGTTCAAACTACTGCACAATTGCCCTCATCTCACAAGATAGTACAGTAATGCTGAAAATTCTCCAAACCAGGCTTCAACAGTACATGAACCGTGCACTTCCAGATGTTTAAGCTAGATTTAGAAAAGGCAAGAGGAACCAGAGAGCAAATTGCCAACATCCATTGGGATCACTGTAAAAGCAAAAGAGTTCCAGAAAGACATCTACTTCTGCTTTATTGACTACACCAAAGCCTTTGACTGTGTGGATTACAACCAGCCAGAAAATTCTTCAAGAGATGGAAATACCAGGCCACCTTTTCTGCCTCTTAAGAAATGTGTATGCAGGTCAAGAAGCAACAGTTAGAACCAGACATGGAACAACAGACCGATTCCAAAATGGGAAAGGAGTATGTCAAGGCTATAAATTATCACCCTGTTTGTTTAAATTCTATGCAGAGTACATCATGTGAAATGCTGGCCTGGATGAAACACAAGCTGGAATCAAGATTGGATGGAGAAATATCAATAACACCACATACACAGATGACACCAACCTTGTGGCAGAAAGTGAAGAAAAACTAAAGAACCTCTTGATGAAAATGAAAGAGGAGAGTGAAAAAGTTGGCTTGTGACTCAGCTGGTAAAGAATCTGCCTGCAATGCGGGACACCTGGGCTCGATCCCTGGGGTTGAGACGATCCCCTGAAGAAAGGAAAGGATACCCGCAGCAGTGTTGTGGCCTGGAGAATTCCATGGAATGTATAGTCCGTGGGGCTGCAAAGAGTCAGACACAACTGAGTGACCCTCACTTTCACTTTCAACATTCAAAAACTAAAATCATGGCATCTGGTCCCATCACTTCATGGCAAATAGATGGAGAAACAATAGAAATAATGATGGATTTTATTTTCTTGGGCCCCAAATCACTGTAGATGATGACTGCCACCATGAAATTAAAATACACTTGCTCCTTGGAAGAAAAGCTATGACCAACATAGACAGCATATTAAAAATCAGAAACACTACTTTGCCAACAAAGGTCCATCTAGTCAAAGCTGTTTTTTGCAGTATTCATGTATGGATGTGAGAGTTGGACTATAAAGAGAGCTGAGCACTGGTGAATTGATGGTTTGAACTGTGGTGTTGAAGAAGATACTTAAGAGTCTGTTGGACTTCAAGGAGGTCAAACCAGTCAATCCTAAAAGAAATCAATCCTGAATATTAATAGGAAGAACTGATGCTGAAGCTGAAGCTCCAATACTTTGGCCACCTAATGCGAAGAATGCATTGGAAGAGGCCCTGATGCTGGGAAAGATTGAATGCATGAGGAGAAGGGGACAACAGAGGTTTGATGGTTGGATGGTAGCTTTGACTTGGTGGACGTGAGTTTGAACAAGCTCTGGGAGTTGATGATGAACAGGGAAACCTGGCGTGCTACAGTGCCTGGGGTCTCAAAGAGTCAGACACAGCTGAGCGACTGAACTGAGCTAACTGAGCTGAACAAAGACACTTTAGTTTAACAGTCAGGCACAGGAGCAGCGTACCCTGGGGCATGCCATTATATATGATTTTAATAAAATACATGCCAAGCAAAGATCAAAAAAACATTTCCAATCCAACATAGATTTAGAATTGGCTTGTCCCTGCAACAATTACCTGTAGCAACAATGTGTCCCTTTTGGAAATAAATTTGTTGTATATGTTATTAGTTAAGATGAAACCATACTGGAGTGGGATGGGCCCCCAATCCAATAGGACTGTTTTCTTTATTAAAAGGGGGAACTTGGACAGAAAGATGCACATAAGCAAAATGTCATGAGAACTAGGAGTTAAAAAATATCTGAGCTTCCTTCTCTTTGGGGGGACAGATTTCAAGGGGGTGTTTCCCATAACCTCTGAAAGAAACTTCTGTAGTATTTAATGTTAGGTTCTTATAACTATAACTGATTTATTAACACAGTTTTTATTGACTTCCTTACTTTCCTTTTCATACTTTCTTACACTGTCACCATGTTATATTTGGGCAAGAAATCAACATGGAGCACTCTACCAAACCTTCTAAGTTTAAGATATATTCCTTTCTATCTTTTGATATTGCCTAGGTTCCTTCACTAAATAAAATACTTGTAATCAAATTCTTATATCAGGATCTGCCTTGAGGAACTCAAAGTAAACATAGGATGCCAGAAAGCTTACCTGGAAAATGGGATTGTGATCATGACCACATTACCATTTTTTTTGTTTTGTTAGATCAGCAAAAATGTAAGGTCATGGTTTTTTCTAGAAGTATCTTTCTGGACAGCTGCAGCATATAGCTGAATTAGCACTAAAATGTGCTCAGTTCTTTTTGGAGAAACAACTAGAACTGGTGGACAGTCCTCACTACTGGTACACAAGTAGAAACGGTACTTTAATATCGATTTTTATCACTGGGACACAAGTAGAAAGCAGTGCTTTGTATCTATTTTCATCAAGAAATTTACAAAAATTAAAAATATCTATTTGATAATATCTAGTATCGGAAAATGGGTAAAACATCCTCATTAACTTCTAGGAAGGAAATAAGTTGAGGCATCACCTTAATGTTTTGGTGGGTAGTTGGGAACCCAACCCAAATCCCTCAGTCCATAGCTCTCATATTGGCCATCCATTTCTCTGGACACTTTGCATACCTGTCATTTTGTTGTTTTTGCAATTCAACTTCCATCCTTCTCTGTTTCAGAAGCCTGAAAATGATTTTTCCAATGGAAGGCACTGGCTTTGGGAAATGGGAGAAGACAAAAACTCATGCAGCCCTGTCCTTTGGCTTCTGGATGTGACTCCAACAATATTGAGGCTGAGTGCAACTCCTGCTCAGGCTGTGTGGTTCCAGCACTGAGAATGGCGAAGGGTGGCTGTCACCCTTGATGCACAGAGTGTTTGGGTGCTGCAGCAGCCTTGGTAGTAAGACTTTATCAAAGGCTCTTGTTTTTGTGGAAGCAACATCAGTGAGTGTTTTTAAGTTTCCCTACGAGGATAGCATAATATATAATGTGGGCACTTGGGTTTTTGGAAAACAGTGAGGGTGTGGTAGGTATGTTCTTAGGCAACCAAGACAGCAGCATAATCTCTTGAAATTTCAAGTACAGAGGAATTATGTTATATGGGCAACACAGTCTAGAAATGGTAGGCATTACTGAAATTATTAATCTCGAAATAATCTCAGTTTTTGAATATTGTTCTCATAGTTCTTTTGATACTCTTGTAACTAATTCTCTGTTTCAAATCTTCCCATTTGAAAGTGAGAAGATAGAGTGGTTTGTTGTCTTGAACAAACTTTAATTGCTAGACTTCTTATCCCTGTTTCTACTTCATCCTTCTTTCATAAATTGGCCCACTTTCTATTCGGCTTTCTCTTCTATTTCTTCTTATTTAAATGTTTGTTTTCCTTGAGGATCAATTACTGGCTTACTTTTCAGTGCTATATATGTACACCCTGAGTGTACTAAATACTGAATATTCCCTCATATCCTTATCTCATGTGAAGTCTCACTATGAGGTCAAGAGTATCAGTTGAAAATCTCCTCTTGGCATTGCAAATATAAACATTCAAATTGATATTATCATGCTCACAGTGTTCTATCAGTATGTTTATTCTGCTATCTAAGTCTGCTTCATAATTATCCAGTTTTTAAGTTACACACTGGATTTCTTTCTTTGTAATTCCTTCTTTCTTATTCTTTCAGACCAATTTTTCACTTAATTCCATAGCTTCTGGTTTCTGAGTATCTTTTTAAATCCTTCCCTGCTGCTTTGTTATTTCATTCTTGATTTGTAACAACATATCTCAAAATTCAGTGTTTAACTCCTCTAATCACCTTCAGCATTTCTTCCATAGTGGCTTTGCAAATGAGAAATTTAATTGCATACCTCTCTTTGTTAAAAGTTCTATTGAGTTACCAAAGTCCTCAGGAAAAGCTCAAAGCTTTTTAGTGAGACAGGAAGACAATCAAGGACACAGCATGTGTTTACCTCGTTTGTCTTCCTCACTAGCCACTGCTTTCTTTGCACTTTTGGGCCCAGTCTCATTGAATCGTTTGCATTTCTGTTATTGCGCTATGAACACTCTTTTCCTCAGTGTTCATTTATTTCTTTTTATCTTATATCTGGAATGTCTTTCTCCACTTCATTTCTTTGGCTAACTCTCAGTCATTGCAGGATCATCTCAGGCATCCAAGTGTGTAGAAAGGCATTCCTATGAGAACTATACATTGCTTCTGTAAGTACAATGACTCCTAATGCATATTTCTCACAGTCCTTGTTTTTTTCTAAATTTTACTCACTGGCTTACTGATCTATCATTATAAAGTGTAAGTTCATGGGGACTGCACATTTCCCAGCTAAATATGGAATTTCATACACATTTTATAAAACTTTCTTTCCTAGTGTTATTTTTCTCTACTTGCATCAAGTAGCTACATCTTACCTTTTAAATTATTGTTATTTTATCTTGACTATCAGTTTTCCTTTTAATAAATATGTTTCAGAGTGATATATGTCCTTTAAAATCAGGATTGATAAGTAAGTATTTTTGTGTGTGTCTACCTATCACTGTGTACTGAATAATATGTTTCTTAGTAAACATTTTAACATTTATTCTGAAAATCTTTTCTGGGAAAATATTCATAACATTTTATTCTAGGAGTTCAGAAAGAAAAAAAAAAAAAACAAAAATAAATTATGGTTGTTGTGACTTATTGCCTGAACTTAGGTACAGTTTTAATTCATGTGAAAATAATAATATGATAATTGTTAGCAAATTTCTGAGTTAATGATAATAAGTACTTGAGGAACACAGAATAAAATCTTTGTGTAGTCAGTCCATCAGAGCCAAGTTCAAATCCTATTATTTGCTAGACATCAGACCTAGGAGACATTTGCTGCTGTTGTTCACTCTCTAAGTCATATCTGATACTTTAGGAGACATTACATAAACTCTTCTAATCTGTTTCCTCATCTGTAATTAAGTATAATTATTATGACCACCTCAAGGATTTGATGAAGACTAAGTAAGATACATTATACAGAATGCAATGATCAAAATCCCCAAGGAAAAGAAATGTGAAAAGGCAAAATGGTTGTCTGAGTAGACCTTACAAACACCTGAAAGAAGAAAAGAAGTGAAAGGTAAAGGAGAAAAGGAAGGATACTGATCAGAATGCAGAATTCCAAAGAATACAAGGGGAGATAAGAAAGCCTTCATCAGTGATCAGTGCAAAGAAATAGAGGAAAATAATAGAATGGGCAAGACTAGAGAACTTTTTAAGAAAATTAGAAATAATAAGGAAACATTTCATGCAAAGATGGGCATGATAAAGGACAGAAACCAGATGGGCCTAACAGAAGCAAAAGATATTAAGAAGAGGTATTAAGAATAAACAGAACTATACCCCCCCCCCAAAAAAAAAAGGTCTTAATGACCCAAATAACCACAATGATGTGATCACTCACCTACACCCAGGCATCCTGGAGTGTGAAGTAAAGTGGGCCTTAGGAGGCATTACTATGAACAGAGCCAGTGGAGGTGATAGAACTCCAGTTGAGCTATTTCAAATCCTAAAAGTTGATGCTGTGAAAGTTCTGCACTCAATATGCCAGCAAATTTGGAAAACTCAGCAGTGGCCACAGGACTGGAAAAGGTCAGTTTTCATTCCAATCCCAAAAAAGGGCAATTACAAAGAATGCTCAAACTACCACACAGTTGCACTCATTTCACAAGATAATGTTCAAAATTCTTCAAGCTAGTCTTCAACCGTATGTGAAATGAGAACTACCAGATTTTCAAGCTGGATTTAGGAAAGGCAGAGAGGAATCAGAGATCAAATTGCCAACATCCATTACATCATAGAAAAAGGAAGAGAATTCCAGAAAATCTACTTCTACTTCATTGTAGAATGAAAGTAGAAGCAGAAATCTACTTCTGCTTCATTGACTACACCAAAGACTTTGACTGTGTGGATCACAATAAACTGTGGAAAATTCTTCAAGAGCTGGGAGTACCAGACTACCTTATTTGCCTCCTGAGAAACCTGTATGCAAGTCAAGAAGCAACAGTTAGAAATGGACATGAAATAATGGACTGATTCCTAATTGGGAAAGGAATATTTCAAGGCTCTATGTTGTCACCCTGTTTATTTAACTTATATAGAGTACATCATGTGAAATGCTAGGCTGGATGAATCTCAAGATAGAATCAAGATTTCAGGGAGAAATATAAATAACCTCAGATACACTGATGAGTCCACCCTAATGGCAGAAACAAAAGAGGAACTAAAGAGCATCTTGATGAAGGTGAAAGAAGAGAGTGAAAAAGCTGGCTTAACATTCAAAAAACAAAGATCATGGCATCTGGTCTTATCATTTCATGGCAAACTGGTGAGGAAAAAAATACAAACTGACAGACTTTATATTCCTGGGCTCCAAAATCACTGCATATGGTGATTGCAACCATGAAATTAAAATATGCTTGTTCCTTGGAAGAAAAACTATGACAAACCTAGATAGTGTATTAAAAAGGAGAGAATTCACCTTGCCAACAAAGTCTGGATACTTAAAGCTAAGCTATGGTAGTAGCTTTTTCCAGTAGTCATGTACAGATGTGAGAATTGGACTGTAAAGAAGGCTGAGCATCTAAGAATTGATGCTTTCACACTGTGATGCTAGAGATGACTCTTGACAGTCCATTGGACGGCAAGGAGATCAAACCAATCATTTCTAAAGGAAATCAGTTCTGAATATTCATTGGAAGGACTGATGCTGAAGCTGAAGCTCCAGTACTTTGGCCGTCTGATACGAAGAGCCAACATGGTTGGAAAAGACCATGATCCTGGGAAAGATTGAAGGCAGAAAGATAAGGGGGTGGCAGAAGATGAGTTGGTTGGCTGGCATCATTGACTCATGGACACGAATTTGAGCCAACTCTGGGAGATAGTGAACAATGGGGAAGCTGATGTGTTGCAGTCCATGTGAAACCAAAATCTGAGTTCTTATTCATGGGACCGAATGTCGGGGGAATTTGTAATTTCCTTGGTTCTGTCTCACCACAGCAGAAATTTGAAGCGATGGATGAATCAGTGTTACAGTTCAGTTTTATTAGGGAAAACAAAGAATAGTATACCCTGGAGGACTGAACATGGCTGACCCAAAAGATGAAGAGAAAACAGGCCCCAGCTCAACTTTGGCTCCTCTTTTTACATGTTCTTTGTCCTCCCTCTGAGCCTGCTCTATGTAAATTGGGCTAGCCAGGAAGGCTGTTTGTTTTACCTGAGGTCCTCACTCCAATCCTTGGACCTTCTTTTGTTCTATTTACACAGGCTTTTCCCAACTTTGTATTTTAGCCACTGCTGTTCTGGACTCCTTTTTTCCTATTCTAACTACCTAACATGAAGAATGAACTTCAGAAGTAGGCAAACACTCACGGTAGCAAGTGAATAGGATTTGTTGATCGAAAAGGAAAGTACAAAGTTCCCAACATAGACACTGAGAGACAGTAAAGAATCCCCCAAAGACAGGACTTACAGCCGTTTACATCCTAAGCAGTATTAATCTGTACATTTTTGGTTGACTCCTGTCCTTAAAATTCATAATTTCTAACCAATCACTTTAAAGGTCAAAATAGTTAATTTGACATCTTTATGGCATTTCTTGATCCTCAGATTAAGGATCCACCCTTTTACTTGCCCTCTGGAAATTTTACAATGGACCAAAAATATGGGCTTTTGAGATGTATGGGCTAAAGATGAATAATCACCAGTAGTTTTTCCCTCAGTCACATGGAACAGTAGTTAATTACTGCCCTTCCTGCGATCTGAGTGCTGATTATTTATTAGACCAAGGACACATTCCTGAAATTTGGGACAAAGGGTATAGCTTTAGACTGTGGAGTAAGATGTTCATTGAAAACAAGACCTAGGTCTCAGAGTCCTACACTGACTGCCTATCAATTTCTACCTCAGTATGTGGTGAGGTAACAGGGCATTGCTCTAGAAATCTTGTGCTCAGCCTGAAGTTGCCATCTTACAACTAGGTAGGGGCCTTGGTTCTTCAGAAGAGCTCAAAGATATTGTTATGTATATTCCTTGAGAGGGAACCAGGATCTTGCCCCAAGTCTGCACTATTTTTTCTTGACTGTTCCTCCCTTGTTTCTGTGTCCCTTCCCTTTCCTGATTGACAACCATTTGAATCTGCATTTTGGAAATCTGCAAATGTCAAGGAGGCTGAATGAAACCTGTTTTCTATGATCAAGAAATGAGGGACACAGAAATGACTTGTATTCAGGAGCCTCACAAAGCCCTGCTTGGTTTCAAAAAGAAATTGGCTCGTGCAAATAAAAGCACTCAAGGATATAGCAAACCAAGGAGATAGTAAGTTCAGTAGAATATATAACTAGAGAGAGGGAAATAAACTTGGAGAAGTGAAGTTTCCCTTATTCAGGTATACAATCATTGCTAGAATACTTAAATTTCAAAAAATTGATAATTCAACGCCAAACTACTTTTTTGACTAGAGAAATAAAACCATAAGATTTAAGAAGGGTTATGCTGGCCTTATAAGGAAAGTTTATATATTCCTTGGTGTAAAATAAAATTTTAAAAATGAAATAATATAATATGTGAATAACTGATGCAGACTGTTTCTTTAAGCAAGCAGCCACACCGTTCACCCTGAATCACAAGTCTCTTAATTCTGGGTTGTGACTTTGTGCTAAAGGGCAGACTGGTATGTTTCCTCCTTAACTGTGAAATTCTTCACTTTTATTGTTTCTCACTTGCACTTAAAACCCTATAAATGTTGTATTATTGCACTATTATGTAACACAATAGCTGTTATCTCTCACTTCTGTATGCTGATCTATGCAAGGCACCTTCTGTCAAATAAGTCAAGACCTCTTGCCAGATGAGAGTGATTCATCAAAACTGCTGAGCTTTTTCATAATCATCATCCTCACAATGTATTACTAAAGACCATTAGCAGCCTTTAATTTTTCAGGTTTGATGCAGCATAAAAACTTTATGTTTCACTGCTTCTCTTTGTAAAGAAATCAATGGCTTTAAAGCTAAACTACTCATGACAAACATGTTAGATTCATTAGCATCTGCCCTGGTTGTCTGTGTGGAGGTTATATTGCAAACCTGATTTGCATTTTTATCTTCAAGAAGCACAAGGTTTGAATTGCCTAAATGTTTACTTAATTATTGCTCCCATTTTCTTCCACACCCATTCACCTCAAGCCCTCTACAAGCAGAAAGCAAGACTAATTAGTATCTAATTGATATTTTTTCAATAGTGCAATAGAATCTCTCTCAATACAAAGAAAGTCATTTCATTATACACTGCAGAGAACACTTAATCAGTTATAATAGCAAATATGAGTGTATTTGTTAGTTTTTCAATATGATGTACTTTAAATAAGAAGCACCTGGTTGCCTTTGCTAGGTTTTATTTCTTAACTAGGAAGAGTTTATAACTACTCATTTCTTTTTCACACATTTACTGGGAGATTATTGTATAATCATCATAGATGCAAAATGAATAAGTTTCTCTCAAGAAAACCAAGGTCTATGAGAGAATCAGACTCAAAAAAAAATTTAAGTATATGATAGATTTGTACAGAGTATCATAGAATCACAGAAAAGGTCAGATTTGCTCAGTCCAAACAAGTCAAGGATAGATTCCTGGAGGAGATGACACATAAACCAGAGAGAATGCAGCAAATTAGACACCATCTTGAAGGGAGGATGGAGCAAAAGGCATTCCATACAGAGAAGTAATCACCAGTATAAGTGACACTATGAGAAACATGTTCCAAAATTTTTACTGCTGAATATATTTTATTCATGAAATGTATTCAAATATCATAGTAGTTTTTCAATATACCTTTAGTAAATGGTATATTAAGGAAGTTTCCTGGGAGTTCAGTGGTTAAGACTCGATGCTTCTACTGCAGGAGGCACAGGTTTGGGTTTAGTCCCTGGTTGGGAAAAAAAAAAAAAAAATCCTGCTGTGTGGTATAGCCACTAAGTTACTAATTATTTCACTTTCTTTATGTATGTGTGTGTATGCATGCTAAGTTACTTCAATTGTGTCTGACTCTTTGCAAACCCATGGACTGTAGCCCACCATGCTCTCCTGAGTGTATTTGTATGTGTGTGTATATATATACACACACACATATATATACATATAAGTAAATGTTTCTTATAATTTCATATAAAATACACTTATATATCAAGTAAAATTAAAAATAATGTATTTTTCCTTTTAACAAATATAGTATATGAACTTCATTCTGTTGTGAATAATTTTCTCCACTCCCTGAAGGTCAGATGACATGTAACTTGCTCACTAACAGGTCCTGCATGTCTGTTGACTCAGGGACTTTGACAAAACTGAGTAAACAATAAAAACCTACACTGATTTTTCAGATGGTGATATTGGAGAGTAGAGAAAAGCATACTTAACAATTCATGAGCATTACAGATCTGGACAAAGAGGAAAAATGATCAGAAATGATTAGATTTGAGATATTTGACAACTGAAGCTTCCCAGATGTTGCTAGTGGTAAGAAACCCTCTTGCCAACTCAAGAGACATGAGACGCAATTTCGATCCCTGGGTTGGGAAGATTTTTGAAGGAGGAAATGTCAATCCACATCAGTATTCTTGCCTGGAGAATTCCATGGACAGAGGAGCATGGTGGGGTACAGTTCATGAGGTCACGAAGAGTCAAACATGACTGAAGTGACTTAGCACACTACCAGCATAACCCCAAGTAGTATCTTGAGGTACATATTTACCCAAATAAGACTTAACAGTTTTGTCTCTTCAGTGATATATCACTTTTAAAATTTTAATACTAAAGGTAAGATAACTGAAGCTTAAAAATTCCTTAGAAAGGCCCTGAGAAATATTGGAACTCACCAGCTAAAAACTATCAAGAAAACAATTCACAGTTAGGCCTATTTGGATTTTGGTAATGAAAAAAATATGAGAATCAGTGCTGTTTTGATAAGAGGAAGTTACTAGTGGCTTTTAAAAATAAGAATTGGGATTGAGCTGGATGATTTTAAGTGGAGGTTAAGGAAACCAAAGATACTTCTGGTAAGAAGGAGGGACAATTATTGAATAGCTTGCTAGATTCTAATCTACAAGAGGACGCTTGGCTAGTGCTGTCAGTTTAAAAAGAAATAGGAAATGAAGACTGCAAATTCTTTTTTTTTTTTCTTTAATTTTTAATATCTGTCTGGGGCTTCTCAGGTGGCTCTGTGGTAAAGAGTCCACCTGCCAGTGCAGGAGACACAGGTCCAGTCCCTGGGTTGGGAACATCCCCTGGAGCAGGAAATTGCAACCATTCCAATATTCTTGCCTGGAGAACTCGGTGAATAGAGGAGCCTGGGGGGCTACAATCCATGGCATCACAGAGTCAGAAATAGCAACAAGACAACATCAACACTATCTGTGTTATTTTAGAAATTGTCACAAAGTGGTCACAGAGAACCTTTGTTTGATGTTTGAGTATATTCTAAGAGTATTATTTGTAATGGCCTAACTGCCTGCTGCTGGTGGCCAGGGCTGAATCTGCTCATATTTTGTTCTATATATAATAATATTTCTAATTGCATACATTTTCAAAATTGTACTAATGAGAGGTTAGACTAGAATATGTAGCTCATGTGTTTGTGACCGCAGGATGTATTATTTAATAATATTCTGTGACAATGCCTACACAACAGTATTTTAGTCTTGGGACAGAATGTATTGGCCAATTACAATACAGGTAATTCTCCATTTCTAAGTAATTATGAGTCCCAATAATACCCTCAGAAACTAGAGACAGAGATTAACAAACATAGACAGAAAAGCATATCTCAAAGAACAGCCAGGTCTGCTCTTTATAGCCAACTAGTCATTTTCATTAGACTGTTCAGTGATCATTCTATCTAATCATTGTGTTTTATTTACAGGTGCAACAGAAAGTGTTTGCTATACCACAAGTTCCCGTGGACTAGCCAAGGGGAAATCAAGGCCCAAGTGATTGTCTAAGGCAACACTGACTATTACACTACTTGCTTGAGACTCCAGACCAGACTTGTGAGCATATATGATTAAAACAGGTCAGAAACAAAACTCAGAACTCTGTTTTAATAACATTATTTTACAACTGGATTCAGCTCACACAGCATCCATGAGGAGAGAGTAGAATATTATTCTTCCAGAGAGCTCACTTATAGCACGTTTTCCCTATTTTGGATTTCTCTGGATATCCTAAATTGTATTGATTGAATATGACGTTGACAATGGATAGTTGGAGTAAAAGCAACTATGCAAAGTTCTTTAGTGATAGTCCCAGTGAAAAGTGTATCCTTGACACTGGAAACAAATATAGTATTCCCTAGGTGAGACTCTTAAGTGTTTTGTATTGATTTTTTAAAAAGAAACCACTGTTAAAACAGTGCTCTCTTCTAAGGAAAAACCTCAGTCCATCCTAAAAATAAGCTAAAAATGACCAGATCATATTTATAGTCCATTCCTAAGGGGAAAGACTAGAGATCTCTTCAGGAAAATTGGAGGCATCAAGAGAACTTTTTGCCCAAAGATGGGCATAATAAGGGACATAAATGGTAGAGATCTAGTAGACACTGAAGAGATCAAGAAGAGATGGAACAAATACATGGAAGAACTGTATAAAAAAGATCCAAATGAACAGAATGATGGTGGTGGTGTGGTCAGCCACTCAGAGCCAGACATTCTGGAGAAGGAAGTCAAGTGGGCCTTAGGAAGCACTGCTATTAATAAAGCTAGTGGATGCAATGGAATTCAAGTAGAACTATTCAAAATCCTAAAGGATGATGCCATCAAGGTGTTGTATTCAATATGTCAGAAAATCTGGAAGACTCTGCAGTGGCCACAGGACTGAAAAAGTCAATCCTCATCCCAAGAAGGGTAGTACTAAGGAAAGTGCTAAGCATCGGATAATTGCACTCATCTCCCATGCTAGTAAGGTCATGCTTAGCACGACGTTAGCATGACATACTTAAAATATTGAATGCTAAGCTTCAGCATTATGCAAACCAAGAACTACCAGATGTCCAAGCTAGATTTAGAAAAGACAGAGGAACCAGAAATCAAATTGGCAACATTTGCTGGATCATAAAGAAAGCTAGAGAATTCCAAAAAATATCTACTTCTGTTTCATCAATTATGCCTATGTGGATCATAATAAATTGTGGAAAGCTCTTAAAGACAGACTTCCTTGGTAGCTCAGATGGTAAAGCATCTGCCTGCAATGCTGGAAACCCAGGTTCTATCCCTGGGTCGGGAAGATCCCCTGGAGAACAAAATGGCAACCCACTCCAGTATTCTTGCTTGGAAAATCCCATGGACTGAGGAGCCTGGTAGGCTACAGTCCATGGGGTCTCAAAGAGTTGAACACGACTAAGCGACTTCACTTTCACTTAAAGACATGGGAATACCACCATCTTACCTGTCTCCTGAGAAACTTGTATACAGTCCAAGAAGCAACAGTTAGAACCCTGTATGGAACAACTGATTGGTTCAACATTGAAAAAGGAGTGCCACAGGGCTGTCTGCTCTCATCCTGTTTGTTTGATCTATGTGCTGAGCACATCATGAGAAATGCCAGGCTGGATGTGTTACAAACTGGAATCAAGATAGGCAGGAGCAACATCAACAACCTCAGATATGCAGATGACACCACTCTAATGGCAGAAAGCAAAGAGGAACTAAAGAGCCTCTTGATGACGGTGAAGGAGGAGAGTGAAAGAACCAGCTTAAAAATAAATATTAAAAAGACTAAGATTATGGCATCCAGGCCCATTACTTTATGGCAAATAGAAGGAGAAAAGGTGGAATAGTGACATTTCCTCTTCATGGGCTCTAAAATCACTGCAGATGTTGACTGAAACCATGAAATCAAAAGACAATTGCTTCTAGGCAGGAAAGCTATGGCAAACTTAGACAGTGTGTTGACAAGCAAAGACATCACTCTGCCAACAAAGGTCTGTATAGTCAAAGCTATGATCTTCCAAAGTGGTCACCTATGGTTGTGAGAGATGGACCATAAAGAAGGCAGAGCGCCAAATAATTGATGCTTTCAAACTGTGGCCCTGGAGAAGATTCCTGAGAGTCTCTTGGACAGCAAAGAGATAAAAACCAGTCAATTTTAAGGGAAATCAACCCTGAATACTCTTTGGAAGGACTGATGCTGAGGCTGAAACTGTAGTATTTTGATCATCTGATGCAAACAGCTGACTCATTGGTAAAGTCCCTGATGCTGGGAAAGATTGAAGGCAGAAGGACAAGAGGACATCAGAGGTTGAGATGGCTGGATGGCATCACTGATGCAATGGACATGAACTTGGGCAAACTTCAGGAGATGGTGAAGGACAGAGAGGCCTGGCTTGCTGTAGACCATGGGGTCATAAAGTCGGACATGACTGGGTAACTGAACAACAACAACAAGGGCATTTGATGGTTTGATTAATACTATTTTTGGAATGGTCATAGCTAAGACATTCTAGGATTTTAAACGTGTTTTGATTGACAACCTACTTTAATTATGTCTACCTATGTAACAGCAAGCCACCCAAAACATATTTTAATTGATTTGTCGCATTTTCATGAGAGATTGTCTAGAGGTCAGGATGCCTCTTTCATCAACACTTTCAAAATGATCGAAGCCCACTCCAAAAGCATATCTACCGTATATACAAATATATATGTTTTTATATTTTGTTAGCTGGAAAGCCTGCATAAGGATGAGCAATCTGAGTTGATTTAACTTCTAAGAGATGTTTGTCCTTTAAGGATGAATTTATGTCTGTGATACTGTAGTCAGCTTTATATTCATTTGGTAGGACATTGACCCAAAACACTAAATCAGAGCTATTCAAAGAAGTTCTTATAAGGTCTACAATGGGGATAAATATTTCCTTAATGGAGTCAGTGTGTTCAGGGTGTTACAGTGATGGATGGTGATATGAAACGCAAGTGACAATGAGGGCATTAGCAAATCTCCAGAGACTTTAATTTATCCTGTGAAGTGTATTGTGGATGTCAATGATTGATGAGGATATTACTCAATTATTTTGTCCATTTAAAAGTGGATTTGTTGACAGTTATGTCAGTCCATGCATAAAACTTGAGTATGCTTATTTTAACCTGAAAAGTATGCAGTCTTTAAGATATACTCAAAAAAAAAAAAAAAAAAAGATATACTAGTATGTTTGAATTATGCATAATTAGCCTAAGATGACTTCACTTCTCTTTTAGCATATTCAGTTTTTTAGTCTAGATTTGGTAAACAAAGGAGATCTCACAATAAATGAGAAATAACATTTAAAGAATATCAAATAAATTATCTCCATTGTTATTAAGATGAAGAAGAAAATTTTTGACTTCCCTGTGGCCATAAAATTTTAACAAATTTACTTATCCTAACATCTAAACAGTTCTATTAATTTGAATTTGAAGCCTGAATCTGGAAAGGGCAAAGTAAAAGAGAATTTTCAGAAAGGATAAGATATGAACGGAAATAATAGATACTTGGATGCAAGAAATAGTTATAGGTCATGTTTTAGTCTCAGAAATAAACATCAATGATTACTAGAAAAGTTTAATATTTCTTTTCTAAAAATAAGAAACTTGAGAAAAAAGATTTCATTAAATTATAGCCAAACATGACAGAGAAAGCACAATTATCATTCCATTATTTTATGAAATATTGCCTTTTGTTAGGTATGATATTTTAATCCAGTTAAAAAATTTTGCCATATATCTTATACATGTGAATATAAACACTATGTTATATTTGTTATATAAATTATTATAATGAAAATAATGCAATATAAAATACTGTAATGTAAACTATTGAAGGTATGCAAATAGTAACTTTACAGATCATAGCTTAGCTTTAAAATAAAGCCATCATTGTCAGCATATTAAATAAGACACAATAAATATATAGTATTAAATATGACATCTTGATGAACTACAAAATTCTCTTGAAAGCTATATAAGCCATACTTACCATTATGAACATATTTTTATATTGTTAATGATTGCTCACCATACAGCCTCAATCATCTATATTAATTAACACCTTTAAAAAAAGTAATCAAAATTTATTTCCTCCAGACACAGATAGCAAGAAGACTGTAAACTAAGAACTTTCTAGTTGTTTTTTTTTTTTTCCCGTGAAAACATTTGTCATATAACTTTTATAGACTCTAAGGTGACAGAGAAAATACATAGAAAACATTATCCAAAGGATTTAGCACATTCTCTTAATTTTTAGCTACTCTATAATTCTATAAATATGAGAGAGTAATGGAAAATACACTTAGTGGCCAATGTCATTAGCAGTTGTTCAGGTAGATTAAAGATGGAAGACATCTGAGCTATTCTAAGTGATTTAAATGAAGAAGAAAAAGGAAAAAGTGTGAAAGAGTAAACAATGAAAAGAAAGCCTGGCAATTCTTGATGCCGTGCTGATAAGTCCAAGAAAGAGGGAGATGTGCTAGATATTTAGGTGAGAAGTCACCGTATAATTAGCGTAAAACCCACACCTTTAAATATTGTCTTTGCTATTTTTTTTAAGTCTAGAAATTACATTTTATACCTTTGTTGAAAGAAAAAATGTTACTTAATACTTGGGGGAAGAAAAAGCTGAGTTTATTGCTGGCTAATTAAGAAGGAACTGTACTCTATGGTGCTACATTACTAACAAATCACAGTGCTGATAAGGTTTGGAATGACATGTCAACTAAAAAGATATACAATTTGAAATTTCCAAGTTAAGTTTTATTTGGGGCAAAATGAGAACTGCAGCTGGGGAGACAGCACCTCAGAGAGTTCTGAAAGCTGCTCCAAAGAGGTTATGTGGGAAGGTCAATATACAGGATTTTGGTGAAGGGTGAGTTCAATGCCCCAAGTGCTTACTTTACAAGAAGAAAAGAAGGTGATAATGTAATCATGAAAGGATTTATAGCTTCTTTAGACACAAGGGATGCAAAGATTGGGACCATGAAATACCTAAAAATATCTAACTGTCCAAAGACCTGTCCCACCAGATTCCCTGTAGCACAGAGTGCCTCACTCCACCCTGAACTCCCTCAGGGGATGTTGAAGATCAACAGCTACAGCAGCTCAATATTGGCAGAGGTGTTCAGTATTGGCAGAGGCAGATGGCAAATGCACTTGTTGTTGTTCAGCCAGCGGCAAAAGCTCTTGGCAAGTGCCAATTTGTAGCTGACACATGGAATCATGGATTGGTGCTCTTTCAGAAGTAGATGTGTTTAGAGATGTTGAGCTTTAGCTAAGGAAGCATGTTTACTGGAGTTTGGTGGCGCTAGTGGTAAAGAACCTGCCTGCCAATGCAGGTAGATGTAAGAGACATGGGTTCGATCCCTGGATCAGGATGATCCCCTGGAGGAGAGCGTGGTGACCCTCTCCAGTATTCTTGCCTGAAGAATCCCATGGACAGAGGAGCCTAGCAGGTTGTAGTCCATAGGGTTGCACAAATTTGGACACTACTGAAGCAACTTAGCATTCATTCATTACTGGAGTTTGGATACTGCTGATTCACTTTCAGTCACATTGTTACTGGAGTGAGGCTACTGCTCACTGGATCAATTCCCAAAGGACAGGGCTATCACTATGTCACTGGCTTTCAAAATCTGGTTGCTAATGAAGGCTGATTTGAAATGCTGAAGCCTTAATTCTTAAAGTGATTGTACTTAAAGATAGGGCTTTTAAGGAGGTAGTCAACATTAAGTGATATCATGAGAATTGGAATCTAATCCAATAAGACTGTTGTCATTATAAGAAGAGAAAAAGACACCAGGAACATGTATGCACAAAGGAAAGGCAGTTTGAGGACACACTGAGAAGGTGACCATCTGCAAGCCAGGAAGAGGGGTCTTCACCATAAAGTAATGCTGCTGGAATGTTACTCTTAGATTTCCATCCTGCAGAGCAGTGAGAAAATTGATTCCTGTTATTTAATCCACCCAGTCTGTAGTATTAATATCATTCTATTACAGCAGCTCTAGCTGACTAATATAACCTGGTAGGACTTTAAAGCAGTTTATATGCTTATTTAATACTATGTGTTAATAACACTCAGCATTTTCTAAAAGAACTGAATTGACACTGAGCTGGTCATTGTGGAGCTTTCCCAGGGAAATCACTCCATGTTCTCTATCTCTTGTTTGTATAAAGCTTTAGCCTCCTAGGCTTGCCCTGGGTTCCAAAGAGCAAATATAATCACAGAAGGGAGAAAATGCAGAAACAAAGGAAAATAATAATAGTTAAGCCATAAAACAAAACCAAAACCTTTATAATAATAATAAAGGTCTTTATTATAGTTAAGCCATAAAACAAAATCAAAGACCTTTAGGTCCTCCTTAAAGTCTATATGGCAGAGAGTGAAGAGGAACTAAAAAGCCTCTTGATGAAAGTAAAAGAGAAGAGTGAAAAAGTTGGCTTAAAGCTCAACATTCAGAAAACGAAAACCATGGCATCTGGTGCCATCACTTCATGGGAAATAGATGGGGAAACAGTGTCAGACTTCATTTTGGGGGGGGGCTCCAAAATCACTGCAGATGGTGACTGCAGCCATGAAATTAAAAGACGCTTACTCCTTGGAAAAAAAGTTATGACCAACCTAGATAGCATATTAAAAAGCAGAGACATTACTTTGCTAACAAAGGTCCATCTAGCCAAGGCTATGGTTTTTCCAGTGGTCATGTATGGATGTGAGAGTTGGACTGTGAGCGCTGAAGAATTGATGCTTTTGAACTGTGGTGTTGGAGAAGATTCTTGAGAGTCCCTTGGACTGCAAGGAGATCCAACCAGTCCATTCTGAAGGAGATCAGCCCTGGGATTTCTTTGGAGGGAATGATGCTAAAGCTGAAACTCCAGTACTTTGGCCACCTCATGAGAAGAGTTAACTCATTGGGAAAGACTCTGATGCTGGGAGGGATTGGGGGCAGGAGAAGAATGGGACAACAGAGCATGAGCTGGCTGGATGGCATCACTGACTCAGTGGATGTGAGTGTGAGTGAACTCCAGGAGTTGGTGATGGACAGGGAGGCCTGGAGTGCTGCGATTCATGGGATGACAAAGAGTCGGACACGACTGAGCGACTGAACTGAACTGAACTGAATTGAAGGGCTATAATATCCCAAGCCATATTCTTGAGTTGTTTTGCAGTTACTAAATCCTTAACAGGTGTAAGAAGTTAACCTCATGCTGATATAAACCCTAGCATATAAATCCTAGACTGGTTGGCACCTGAAGATTGATGATTGAAGTTCTGGAAACAACACCCTGTTACCTCAGTTCAGTACAGTTCAGTTGCTCAGCTGTATCCAATTCTGTGAGACCCCATGGAGTGTAGCATGCCAGGCCTCACTGTCCATCACCAATCCCCAGAGCTTTCTCAGACTCATGTCCACTAAGTCAGTGATGCCATCCAACCATCTCATCCTCTGTCATCCCCTTCTCCTCCTGCCTTCAATCTTTCCCAAGCATCAGGGTCTTTTAAAACGAGTCAGTTCTTCTCATCAGGTGGCCAAAGTATTGGAGTTTCAGCTTCAGCATCAGTCCTTCCAATGAATATTCAGGACTGGTTTCCTTTAGGATAAACTGGTTGGATCTCCTTGCAGTCCAAGGGACTCTCAAGTGTCTTCTCCAACACCACAGTTCAAAAGCATCAATTCTTCGGCGCTGAATGAACTTTATAGTCCAACTCTCATATCCATACATGCTGCTGCTGCTGCTAAGTCGCTTCAGTCATGTCTGACTCTGTGAGACCCCATAGACAGCAGCCCACCAGGCTCCCCCATCCCTGGGATTCTCCAGGGAAGAACACTGGAGTGGGTTGCCATTTCCTTCTCCAATGTATGAAAGTGAAAAATGAAAGTGAAGTCCCTCAGTTGTGTCCGACTCTTAGCGACCCCATGGACTGCAGCCCATCAGGCCCTCTATCCATGGGATTTTCCAGGCAAGAGTACTGGAGTGGCGTGCCATTGCCTTCTCCGATCCATACATAACTACTGCAAAAACCATAGCTTTGACTAGATGGACCTTTGTTGGCAATGCAATGTCTCTGCTTTTTAATATACTGTCTAGGTTGGCCATAATTTTTATTCCAAGGAGCAAGTGTCTTTTAATTTCATGGCTGCAGTAAACATCTGCAGTGATTTTGGAGCCCCCAAAAATGAAGTTTGTCACTGTTTCCATTGTTACCTCACCATCAACCAACCAAAGAACTATGCATGAGTTGATCACATATCCTGTGACACTCCCTCACACTCTCTTTAAAAACCTACCCCTGAAAGATAAGCCTTTTGAGCATAAGCTGCTCATTCTTCATACTTGGCCCCATGTTGGATGCCTTGCAATAAATGCTGTACTTTCCTTCACAGAAACTCAGTGTCAGTAGATAGACTTTACTTTGAAAGTGAGCAAAATCATGTTTGATTTGGCAACAGGATTTATTTTCCTGAGATTGCCACGAAGACACTGAAAAGCTTGCTTCGATTTCCAACATCCTATCTTTGTAAAGCAGAGCTTTCTGCAATGATGGCAACCAAAGCAAGATTATGGAGTAGACTGGACATAAGCAACACACTTCCGGTGTTACTGTCCTGTCCCCCATCACCCATAGATGGGACTGTCTAGTTGCAGGAAAACAAGTTCAGAGTCCCCACTGATCCTGAATTGTGGTGAGCTGTATAACTGTTTCATTATATATCACAATGTATCAATAACAGAAATAAAGTATACAATAAATATAATGCACTTGAATCATCCCCAAACCACCTTCACCCCCAAGTTCACAGAAAAATTACCTTCCATGGAACCAGTTCTTGGTGATAAAAAGGTTGGAGACTGATGTTCTAAATCTATCCTATATAGACAAACTCCCTTTCTTTTAGATTGTAATGTCATTGCAAAACGTGGTCAGCAGCAACATATTCTTTAGTCAGCCAAAAACAAAACTCCTAAGCAGTTTTCATATTTTACAGCTAACTCCCTAAAATTGAAATCAGTTTTTGGTGTACTAAAGGCATTTAATATAATAATTCAAATGTAAACTAACATTGAGTAAAATCATAATTAAAACGATAAAGAAAACAAAACATGCAAGGAGAATGAGAAATTGGTAGTCCCGGGTTTCTAGAATTTCCTGCTAATAGCCTCGGGCACATGCAATTTACTTTGGGCTACTTGCTTTGAAGAACTTACATCCGCCTTCAACTTCTCACATTAAACAAAAGTGACAAGATTATATCATTCAAAATCACACTAAGCACACTTAAAAAAGATTAATATAAAACTAATATAAAACCAACATGTCAGTTTAGTGAATTAAAATGACAGGAATCTCAATGCTGAGTTTTGCCCATCATTGGTTCAAAGCACTCTCTGTATGTCAGGAGGTTAAACTGTAAATTAGGTTATTAGTCAGTAGGTCTAGAATGAGATTTTTCAAGGGATTTTTCCCTTGAAAATATTGAAGGGGAATAAATAATACTATTCTACTTTAATCATATTTTTCTCTAGACAGGCAAATTTTATTCTTAAAGTCAGAACATTGTGTGGTGCTAAAACCATACTCATAAATTCTAAAATATCGACCCCCTCCTTTTTTAGCCTCAATGAACTCTACAGGTCTTCAATTAGGAAATAAAGTCATGTTTATAATTATGCTATGATAAGTTACACATTAAGTTAAAAATTCAATAATATCAAGCACCTGTCATGTGATAAGGTAAAGTTAAAACATAATTTCATCTTTTATTATTTAATTAATACATGTGTTTATTTGGCTTTGCTGCATCTTGGTTGCAGCCCACATACTTTCTGGTTGCAGCATGAGAACTCTTAGTTGTGGCATGGAAACTCTTAGTTGCAGCATGTGGGATCTACTTCCCTGACCAGGAATTGGAACCCAGGCTTCCTGCATTGGGAGCACAGAATCTTAGCCACAGGATCACCAAAGAAATCCCCAAAGGACATAATTTCTGCTTCAATTGGTTTGCAGACAAGTGGGAAATAATATTTTATCTGCTATGTAGAAAGAGGAAAGAGGCAAAAAAGAACATTTATTTAAGCTGGAGGAAATCTGTTCTTAGGTCCCAATTTTAGGATCTCTCAAGTTGCTAAAAACATCTACTCATTTATTTATTTTTAATTCATTTGATTGCCTATGACATCCCACAGATTCCCAGTATAATTTCTGATAACCAACCTAAACCAAATTTATTTATAAGATAGGAATATCTTATACCACAAACACTATGTTAAGCAGCAAGGTATGAAAGTTCTTCATGACCCAGATAACCAGAATGGTGTGATCACTCACCTAGAACCAGACATCCTGGAATGCAAAGTCAAGTGGGCCTTAGGAAGCATCACTATGAACAAAGCTAGTGGAGGTGATGGAATTCCAGTTGAGCTATTTCAAATCCTAAAAGATGATGCTATTAAAGTGCTGCACTCAATATGCCAGCAAATTTGGAAAACTCAGCAGTGGTGACAGGACTGGAAAAGGTCAGTTTTCCTTCAAACCCCAAAGAAAGGCAATGCCAAAGAATGCTCAAACTACCACACAATTGCACTCATCTCACATGCTAGTAAAGTAATGCTCAAAATTCTCCAAGCCAGGCTTCAGCAATATGTGAACCATGAACTTCCCGATGTTCAAGCTGGTTTTAAAAAAGGCAGAGGAACCAGAGATCAAATTGCCAACATCTGCTGGATCATGGAAAAGCAAGAGAGTTCTAGAAAAAACATCTATTTCTGCTTTACTGACTATGCCAAAGCCTTTGACTGTGTTCAGTTCAGTCGGTCAGTTGTGTCTGACTCTTTGCGACCCCATGAATCGCAGCACGCCAGGCCTCCCTGTCCATCACCAACTCCTGGAGTTCACTCACATTCACGTCCATGGAGTCAGTGATGCCATCCAGCCATCTCATCCTCTGTTGTCCCTTTCTTCTCCTACCCCCAATCCCTCCCAGCATCAGAGACTTTTCCAATGAGTCAACTCTTCGCACGATGGTATTCCCATCTCTTTCTGTGTGGATCACAATAAACAGTGGAAAATTCTGAAAGAGATGGGAATACAAGACCACCTGACCTGCCTCTTGAGAAATCTGTATGCAGGTCAGGAAGCAACAGTTAGAACCGGACATGGAACAACAGACTCGTTCTAAATAGGAAAAGGAGTATGTCAAGGCTGTATATTGTCACCGTGTTTATTTAACTTCTATGCAGAGTACATCATGAGAAACGCTGGGCTGGAAGAAACACAAGCTGGAATCAAGATTGCTGGGAGAAATATCAATAACCTCAGATATGCAGACGACACAACCCTTATGGCAGAATGTGAAGAGGAACTAAAAAGCCTCTTGATGAAAGTGAAAGAGGAGAGTGAAAAAGTTGGCTTAAAGCTCAACATTCAGAAAAAGAAGATCATGGCTTCTGGTCCCATCACTTCATGGGAAATAGATGGGGAAACAGTGGAAACAGTGTCAGACTTTATTTTTGGGGCTCCAAAATCACTGCAGATGGTGACTGCAGCCATGAAATTAAACGATGCTTACTCCTTCGAAGAAAAGTTATGACCAACCTAGATAGCATATTCAAAAGCAGAGACATTACTTTGCCGAGTAAGGTCCATCTAGTCAAGGCTATGGTTTTTCCAGTGGTCATGTATGGATGTGAGAGTTGGACTGTGAAGAAAGCTGAGCGCCAAAGAATTGATGCTTTTGAATTGTGGTGTTGGAGAAGACTCTTGAGAGTCCCTTGGACTGCAAGGATATCCAACCAGTCCATCCTAAAGGAGATCAGTCCTGGGTGTTCATTGGAAGGAATGATGCTGAAGCTGAAACTGTGCACATCTAGGTGTTCAAACTAGATTAGAAAATGCAAAGGAACCAGAGATCAAATTGGCAACATGTGTTGGATCATGGGAAAAAACAAGAGAGTTCCAGAAAGACATCTACTTCTGCTTTATTGACTACACTAAAGCCTTTTACTTTTTGGATCACAGCAAACTTTGGAAAATTCTTCAAGAGATGGAAATAACAGAACACCTTACCTGCCTTTTGAGAAATCTGTATGCAGGTCAAGAAGCAATAATTAGAACTGGACATGGAACAACAGATTGGTTCCAAATTGGTAAAGTAGTACATCAAGGTTATATATTGTCACCCTGCTTATTTAAGTTATATGCAGAGTACATCAAAAGAAATGCTGGGCTGAATGAAGTGCAAGCTGGAATCAAGGTTGCCAGGAGAAATATCAATAACCTCAGATTCGCAGATGATACTTCTCTTTTGGCAGAAAGTGAAGAGGAACTGAGGAGCTTATTGATGAAAGTGAAAGAGGAGAGTGAAAAGCTAGCTTAAAACTCAACATTTAAAAAACAAAGGTCATGGCATCTGGTCCTATCATTTCATGGCAAATATATGGGGAAACAATGGAAACAGTGACAGACTTTATTATCTTGGGCTCCAAAATCACTACAAATGGTGACTGTAGCCATGATATTAAAAGAAGCTTGTTCCTTGGAAGAAAAGCTATGATCAACATAGTATACTAAAAAGCAGAGTTATTACTTTGCCAACAAAGGTCCGTCTAGTCAAAGATATGGTTTTTCCAGTAGTTGTATATGAATGTGAGAGTTGGACTATAAAGAGAGCTGAGTGCAGATGAATTGATGTTTTTGAACTGTGGTGTTGGAGAAGACTCTTGAGAGTCCCTTGGACTGCAAGGAGATCCAACCAGTCCATCCTAAAGGAAATCAGTCCTGAATGTTCATTGGAAGGACAGATACTGAAGCTGAAACTCCAATACTTTGGCCATCGGATGAGAACTGACTCATTTGAAAAGATTCTGATGCTGGGAAAGATTAAAAGCAGGAGGAGAAGGGGATGACAGAGGATGAGATGGTGGGATGACATCACTGAGCCAACAGACATGAGTTTGAGCAAGCACTGGGAGTTGGTGATGGACAAGGAAGCCTGGCATGCTGCAGTCCATGGGGTTGCAAAGAGTAAAACATGACTGAATGACTGAACTGAACCAAACTGATGAGTATGAAAAATAAGCTTTTCTCCCAGGTTCATGAAATGAAATATCAGATTGTATTGATCAGTCAACTAACGGATAAATCAAAATTCTTAATCATGATGTTTCTGCAAATAAAGAAATGAAGAAAAAATACACAAATTTGAAAGATACAAAGACAATGATGAATAAATGATTAATAAAGGCATGAAAAACTTTGGGTGACTTGAAAATTTGAGAAATATATGTTGAGTTATGAATGTTGTACCATTTAAAATTAGATATTAAGAATGATTTTGCAAGTTCTACCACTATTTCTTCCTTCTGATCTATGCTGCACCTTCTTCGCTCTTCTTTGTGTTCATAATGCTAGCAAACATGGTCTATATTTAAGTGGACCTTTGCCTTTTGGCTTTTAGGTGTTTGGGCAGATCATGACATTGCTGGAGCTTTCAAGAAAGAGAGTGACGTTCAGGTTATTTATTTCCTCCAGTTCCCTTCCTGCAGACGTAGATTTTCTTTGGTTCATTTTAGATTCATAATTTAACCAGCTAGCAGCTGGGCGGGTCCACTACTGACTAGGGTAAGTCACCAGGCACATTGGGATGCTGCCATACAAACAGAACAGTGATGAATATATTCAGAACCTAGGAAACTGACTGGAATATCTTCTATGACTTTTGTAAAACTCAGGTCAAAGATATATTGCAAAATCCAGTAAGAGACATGATTACCAAGAATTCCATTTCCAAAAAAGTGAAGTTTTGCCTGGGTAAGCAAAGAATCCCATCAGCCAAGCTGCCAGCCCAATGTACAGGTAGAACTATTTATTTAGTTAGGAAGTCATGTTTGTTTCTTTTGAGACCCTATGGACTCTAGCCTGGCAGGCTCCTCTGTCCATAAGATTTCCAAGGCAATAATACTGGAGTGGGTTGCCATTTCCTTCTCCAGGGGATCATTCCCACCCAGGGATTGAACTTGCATCTCCTGCATTGCAAGCAGATTCTGTACCACTGAGCCATCTGGGAAGCCCATATGGGAAGCATTACCTAGGATTTAGGAACAGTTACAGAAGCAGGGGAGCTGCCCTGGTCTCTCAGGGGTAAAGAATCTTCTTGCAGGGCAGGAGATGCAGATCAGTCCCTGGCTCAATAAGATCCTCTGGAGAAAGAAATGGCAACCCACACCAGTGTTCTTGTCTGGGAAATGCTATGGACAGAGGAACCTGCCAGGCTACAGTCCCTGGGATTACAAGAGTCAGACATGACTAAGCGAATAAACAACAACAACAGAAGCAAGGAGTAAAGCAGCTATGTTATATTTGCATGTTTTTCCTTTGTTACACCCTATC
The DNA here is from genome assembly GCF_016772045.2 of Ovis aries. Lineage (NCBI taxonomy): Eukaryota > Metazoa > Chordata > Mammalia > Artiodactyla > Bovidae > Ovis > Ovis aries. The sequence continues at coordinate 48,640,837 of NC_056069.1, forward strand.
TTGTGTGAAGAACACTGGCAACTCACCTCTTAGGTTACATATGTAACTACCACTGAATTTTCACCAACTCTGAACCATAGAGAGAGAGACCAAAAGAATTTGTGTGCCTTTTACAAAGGCACAGAAAGAATAAAATTATACACCGAGGGGCAAACTGGGTGCGCTGTGCCCACTCTGTCAGTTTCTCTTCAGAGCCATGCTCTGACCTTGTTTTGAGGGCCTGAGGGGACTGGGCTATGTGGACAAAATCAAAATAGGCTGTTTCTTCTTTCTGACTTCCTGTCAAGCATTGGCTCAACACAGTTTGCTCTCTCAGATTGAGGTAATTCCTCCCTCCCTTGACCTTTCAGGCCTGAGGTGGTAGTGGAGCTCTTTTATTACTATTCCCAGTGGTCTACTCATTATAGTTTCCTTGCACATGGTCCACATCTTTACAAATATTCTTTTCAATTTTTTTTTTGAATTTTAAATAATATTTCATTGTGATCTCATTTAAACCATTTAAAATTTTCAACAATTATATTTCTCATGTTTCCTAGGATGAGTAGGGTTGAGAATCTGTGGTATGTAGGCTGATGTCTTCCACGAATAGACATTTTGCTGTTGTTCTTTCAGTTCAGTTCAGTTGCTCAGTCTTTATTGCAATCATGGACTGCAGCACGCCAGGTTTCCCTGTCCATCACCAACTCCCAGAGCTTATTCAAACTCATGTCCATCAAGTTGGTGATGCCATCCAACCATCTCATCCTCTGTCATCCCTTTCACCTCCTGCCTTTAATCTTGCCCATCATCAGGATCTTTTCCAAGGACAATACACTCTCAGCAAATTGCAAGAGTATAAACTTTTGATTTCCTTCCTACTCTATTTGGTGCATGTATGTGCCTCACCCTAAGTCACTTGACTCTTTGCAACCACATGGCCCACAAGGCTCCTCTGTCCATGGAATTCTCCAGGCAAGAATACTGGATTGGGTTGCCATGCCCTCCTCCAGGGAATTTTCCAGACCCAGGGATTGAACCTCATCTCTTTATGTTTCCTGCATTGGCAGGCAGGTTATTTACTACTAATGCCGCCTGTGAAGCCTTCGTGGTAGGAGAGTTTGGTAGCAATATTTTCAAGAATTCTGAGTTGGTAGTATTAGAAGTATTGCTTTAGCTATAAATTACTATAACATTTTCAGAGGGCAGTTTGATCATATGTATAAAACTCTTGAAAAAAACTGTTAGGGTAGGCAGAATTGTGGTATAAATGGTACTTCAAAATTTAACAAAGCATAAGAAATTTACTTATCAGGTAACAGTCCTGGGCAGGTGTGCAGGACTGCAGAACCCTTTTCTGCCAAATAGACATTAAGAAGCTAAGGCCTTAGTAGATGTTGCATTCAACAAATGTTTCCAAGGTCATCAAGCCAGTCAATACTATTCTTGGGCTTCCCTGGTGGCTCAGATGGTAAAAATTATGTTCCTGCAATGCTGGAGACCTGGGTTTGACCCCTGTGTCAGGAAGATCCCCTGGAAGAGGGCATGGCAACAAATTCCATTATCTTTGCCTGGAGAGTCCCCATTGAGAAAGGAACCTGGTGGGCTGCAGTCCATGGGGTTGCAAATAGACACGAATGAGGGACTAAGCGCGGATGCACACCTGAAACTAATGCAAAATTTTAAATCGGCTAACCCCTTGATAGGAAGCAGTCTTTTCTAAGTTAAGAAAGTTTCTGAAAAAAATATTTAGTCACATAAATACACATGTATAAGTTATATATCATATTCTAACTTTTATAATAGGAAATTAGAGACATATCAATGATTTGTTAAATGATTATAGCTCTTGCATTATTATAAAGTCATTTGGAATTACAATTTAGAATATTTAAAAATATGGTTTGCTACTATGTATTTATGTATTATTCTAATCTTAAAATATTCAGTATGTATATTTTTTTAAAGGTGGCAAAGAAATAGTAACTACATCAAATGTGGTGATCTCTGTGTGTAGGTTTTTAAATTTATTTAAATGCTTCTTGTTTCAGAATGGTTCTACAATGATTGTATATAATTTTATAATCAAAATTAAAAGTGCAGAATTATTTGTAATAGTTATATGTCATGTGAACTACTTTAAATACAAATAAGTAGCCAATTATTTTTAAAATGAAAAAATATATTTTCCACATTCTCACTTGTGGAAAAAAGGGAACAGATTTTCCTCCCACATGTGAGAAAATAATCACCTTGGGAAAGAGGCAAAACATGTGACACTTTAGTGCAAACCGAGACTTTTTCAGAATCATGTCATGTTCTGAAAACAGAAGTTTATAATAGAAACTGTTTAGTAACATTAATCACAGCATTTGGTAGTCTTGCCCATAATGTCTAAACATTTATTTAAAGTTCTTGTTAGGGTTATAAAAGTACCTACATACAGAGTGTTTATTGAATTTGTATTAAAATACCAAAAACATTTTTTTTTTTAATTGTCCAACTAGGGCTTCCCAGGTGGCTCAGTGGTAAAGAATTGCCTGACAATGCAGGAGCCCCAGGAGAAGCAAGTTTCATCTTTGAGTCAGGAAGATCCCCTGGAAGAGGGAATGGCAACCCACACCAGTATTCTTGTCTGGATAATCCCATGGACAGAAGAGCCTAGTGGATGGGGTTGCAAAGAATCAGACACAACTGAGCAACTGTGCATGTACCCATTCTCCAATTAAGAAGGAATTTTAATGGTATTGTTAAGACAATAGTTACATTAAAACTAGATCTCAAATAAAACATATTTGACTTGATAAAAATATGAAAGAGTCTTAAATGTTGTGAGAATTCCATTTTTCTTTATTTTTATTTTTGGTGGCCTACATCCCTGTCAAAATTTATGGGATTAAATTTTTTTTAAGCAGGGACAAACACCAAAATTCAGTTTTCTCCCAGTAGATTAATATTAACATTTCTTAAATAGTCGTGATTTTGGTTCCTCTTCAATTTTCAAAAATAGTCAAGTTCAAAATAAGAACTAATTGTATATGTATGTCTATGTGCATGCATGTATACACATGTATTGATATATACATATACTAATATACATTGCATATGTGTATGAAAAGCAGTAAGGACTGTCCCTAGTAATTAACTTATCAAACCCCTCTGATTGCCAGAGTGGTGATATTACCTGATATATTAAGTGTAAATTTATTTCTTTCGTGGTTAACTACTGCCACATGAATATCATCATCATAAATGACATCAGGAAACTTATTTAAATAACACTCTCCCAAATTCATCTTCAGTACTAAGAGGAGAAACTATGTAACACTTTCCCCCCATAAATACAGTACTATTTATCCCAAATACTAATAGATAAGGATTTTACTATGATACTTTTAGCACAGCTAAAAGTTTAAAAATAATCCATTCATACTATGTAATAACAGTCTATATTCATTTTCCCCAGAATATCCTAGAATATAAAAAATATAGTTAGTTTTTTTTTTTTCTTAGTTTTCTTTGCTATTGTCGCTATTTGAATCAAGATCTAAACATGGTCCCTTCTGAAGTTTTTTTTACAGCATATTTATCAGTTTATCTTTTCAAGCCAATTTTTTATTTATTCATTGTTTCAATATGGTCACCAATACTTTCCCACCTTCTTGATTTAGATCATTTCATCCTCATGGTGTCATTTAATGTATCTTTCTATTGTAAAAACTTTCTATGAACAGGAAGTTAGATTTTGAGACTTGATAAATTCTGGTGAGGTCATCTTGAATTATTCAAACAAGTCAAGAATGGGATATTGTGTTAACTACCTTACAGGAGTTGGAAACTTTTTCAAAATTCTTTGAAAATCCTCAGATGGAATATGGATCTGTGGGAAGAGACACTAAGCACCTATTTATTTCTGAGTTTATTTTTTGTAGCCAAGGATGCAGTACTTGACTGCCCAGAGCAGAAGCAAATGAATTTAAATTAGTAGGGCTTTCCTAGTCCTCTTCTTCCTCTCTGGGGACACTCTACATGCAGACTTGAATTGAAAACACAGCCGCATTACTGTCTTTCAATGATCTTTTTATACTCAAGATCGAAGCATCTTCCTAAAAGATTTACACTACTAATCTCTGCACTTCTTTTAAAATGAATACTTATAAACATTGTTGTTCTCTGGTAACTAAAGCAACTCACCCTCAGCTAGGCTATGTCCTCACAGCGGGGGCAGCAGAATCTCTTCCCAGGTAACCCTGAACAATCTCCCTCTTTCAAAGATCCCAAAGAGTCCATTTCTACACAGAATTTGTTCAGAGGCATGGGGAAAGTGATAACATTTGGCATGTCCTGACTGAGTGTAGCTGCACATGTTTTTATTTTAGGCCTTTTGTATGGTATTTTAAAAGAACTAAATGAGACAATGATGGATTAGCAATTCATTTACATAATACATTGAGATGATATTATTTTTTCTGATAAAGACAGCAGATCAATTCAACTTGTTACCTGAAGAATTAATGCCAAGACAATAGGACTGACATAAATAAATCAGTGGTTTTTGGTTTGGATACAATACTGTTTAGAACCCCTGCTTCCTGTCTGTACAACTCATCTATTAGGTGAGAACTGAACGTTCTATTAATCTCACTAAAACTTTGAGTGAAGCTTCATTTTTACTAAATTCTGATAATAGTTTCATGAATAAAATGTGGTAGCTATTAATATTTTATGTGCTCAGTTGCTCAGTTGTGTTCAGTTATTTGTGACCCCATGGACTGTAGCCCATCAAGCTCCTCTGTCCATGCAGATTTCCAGGCAAGAATACTGGAGTGGGTTGCCATTTCCTTCTCCGAAGTTTAACATTTTAGTATATGGCTTAAAGATTCAGGTCAGTTCAGTCGCTCAGTCATGTCCGACTCTTTGCGACCCCATGAATCGCAGCACACCAGGCCTCCCTGTCCATCACCAACTCCCGGAGTTTACCCAAGCTCATGTCCATTGAATTAGTGATGCCATCCAGCCATCTCATCTTCTGTCATCTCCTTCTCCTCCTGTCCCCAATCCCTCCCAGCATCAGAGGTTTTTCCAATGAGTCAACTCTTCACATGAGGTGGCCAAAGTATTGGAATTTCGGCTTCAGCATCAGTCCTTCCAATGAATACCCAGGACTGATCTCCTTTAGGATGAACTGATTGGATCTCCTTGCAGTCCAAGGGACTCTCAAGAGTCTTCTCCAACACCACAATTCAAAAGCATCAATTCTTTGGCACTCAGCTTTCTTCACAGTCCATCTCTCACATCCATATATGACCACTGGAAAAACCATAGCCTTGACTAGATGGACCTTTGTTGGCAAAGTAATGTCTCTGCTTTTTAATGTGCTATCTAAGTTGGTCATATCTTTCCTTCCAAGGAGTAAGCATCTTTTAATTTCATGGCTGCTATCACCATCTGCAGGGATTTCGGAGCCCCCCCCCCCAAAAAAAAAAAAAAAGTCTGACACCATTTCTACTGTTTCCCATAAAGACCTAGCACAGCCCAAAATAAATACATTAATTAATAAAAAAGAATAACTGATGGACATCTAGGTTGTTTCCATATCCCGGCTATTATAAACAGTGCTGCGATGAACATTGGAGTACATGTGTCTTTTCAATTCTGGTTTCCTCAGTGTGTATGCCCAGCAGTGGGATTGCTGGGTCATATGGCAGTTCTATTTGCAATTTTTTAAGGAATCTCCACACTGTTTTCCATAGTGGTTGTACTAGCTTGCATTCCCACCAACAGTGTAGGAGGGTTCCCTTTTCTCCACACCCTCTCCAGCATTTATTGCTTGCAGATTTTTGGATTGCAGACATTCTGACTGGTGTGAAGTGGTACCTCATTGTGGTTTTGATTTGCATTTGTCTAATAATGAGTGATGTTGAGCATCTTTTCATGTGTTTGTTAGCCATCTGTATGTCTTTGGAGAAATGTCAGCAGATGAATGGATAAGAAAGCTGTGGTACATATACACAATGGAGTATTACTCAGCTGTTAAAAAGAATACATTTGAATCAGTTCTGATAAGATGGATGAAACTGGAGCCGATTATACAGAGTGAAGTAAGCCAGAAAGAAAAACACCAATACAGTATACTAACACATATATATGGAATTTAGAAAGATGGCAATGACGACCCTATATGCAAGACAGGAAAAAAGACACAGATGTATATAGCAGACTTTTGGACTCAGGGGGAGAGGGAGAGGGGGGATGATTTGGGAGAATGGCATTGAAACATGTATACTATCATGTAAGAATTGAATCACCAGTCTATGTCTGATGCAGGATACAGCATGCTTGGGGCTGGTGCACGGGGATGACCCAGAGGGATGTTGTAGGGAGGGAGGTAGGAGGGGATTCATGTTTGGGATCGCATGTACACCCATGGTGGATTCATGTCAATGTATGGCAAAACCAATACAGTATTGTAAAGTAAAATGAAGTAAATGATTTGAAATCTGAAAAAAAAAAAGAATAACTGTTTATATTTCTGGTCATTTTGGTTTTTTGAATCTATTTAATATCTCTGTCTCCATTTCCTTATTTGACTATTAATAAAAAAAAATTTTATATTTTTTTGAGAAAATATCCTAGCCTCATTCTCACTGTAATTGAATGATGACCTCCCTAATTTTCTTTCAAATTTAAGAGTGAATATAGTGGCTCAGATGGTAAAGAATTCGCCTGCAATTCAGGAGATCTGGGTTCAATCCCTGGGCTAGGAAGATCCCCTGGACAAGGGAAAGGCTACCCACTCTAGTATTGTCTCCTGGAGAATTCCATGGACAGAGGAGCCTGGCAGACTACAGTTCATGGGGTCGCAAAGAATCAGACACAGCTGAGCAACTTTCACTTTCACTTTCATGTTACCCCAGCCTGGTCAATTTGAGTCTTAAACCTTTGTGAAATATGATTAAAAAAGAAAAAAATGCAACAGAAATAAATCCTGTTTCATTTTCTTATACCCTGGCATAGAGGAAAATATATTTTCCAGCCACTCCTTCATTCAGGTGGGTCCATGTGTTTGAATTTTTGGCAAGCCAGTTCAGAGTGCGTTCCCTATGTTTTTGTACCCCTCCCCTGTTGTTGAAACACTTAAGGCATGATTCAAAGAAGGTAAGACTGTAGGATGAAAGAGAGCCCCTTGACCTGCATCAGATATGGCTTGAACAACAAATAACATTTTATTGTGTTAAACAACCATAAGCAGCTGTGTATTTATGACTGCAGCAATCCTCACCTAGTCTGACTAGCAGAGATGGGTATGCAACTTTAGGTCAATAAGACAGTGTTTTATTGTTGTTGTTAAAACTATTGTAAATATAATCAATTTTGTCTACATTGTTGTTAAAACTATTGTAAATATAATCAATTTCTTTCTACTGATATTGCTAAAATAGAATATAAGTTTAGTGATTATAGTATTGTTCAGTCACTCAGCAGTGTCTGACTCTAACCATGCCAGGCTTCCCTATCCTTCATTATTTCCCAGAATTTGCTCAAACTCATGTCCATTGTGTAGATGATGACATCCAACCATCTCATCCTCTGCCAACCCCTTCTCTTCCTGCCCCCAATCTTTCCCAGCATCCAGTGAGTCAGCTGTTTGCATCAGGTGGCCAGTTCTGGAGCTTCAGCTTCATCATCAGTCCTTCCAGTGAATATTCAGGATTGATTTCCTTTAGGGTTGACTGATTTGATCTCCTTGCAGTCCCAATTTTCAGACCTGTCAAGTTACTAAAAACATCTACTAATTTATTTATTTGAATTCATTTGATTGCTTATGACATCCCACAGATTTCTAGTATACTTTCTAAAATCCAAACTAAAGTATATTTATTTACGAGATGGAAATATCTTGTACCAGAATCACAAAGTTAAGCATCAAGGTATGAGTATGAAAAATAAACATTGCTTCTGATTTCATGAAATATCAGACAGTATTGATCAGTCAACTATTGGATAAATAAAAATTCCTTATCATGACTTTTCTGCAAATAAAAAAAATGGAGAAATAATACATAATTTGAAAGATATAAAGACAATGATGAATATAAATGATGAATAAAAGCATGAAAAAGCATCAGTTTGAAAGCATCAGTTCTTAGGGAGTCAGCCATCTTTATGGTCCAGTTGTCACATCCATTGCATGACTACTGGAAAAATCATAGCTTTGATTGTGTGGACCTTTGTTGGCAAAGTGATGTCTCTGCTTTTTAATATGCTATCTATGTTAGTCATAGCTTCTCTTCCAAGGAGCAAGTGCCTTTTAATTTGGGGACTGCAGTCACTGTCTGCAGTGATTTTGGAGCCCAAGGAAGTAAGGTCTGTCACTGTTTCCATTTTTTCCCTGCCCTTAGTTTTCTAAATGTTGAGTTTAAGCCAGCTTTTTCACTCTCCTCTTTCACCTTCATTAAGAAACTCTTTAGTTCCTTTTTCCTTTCTTCCATTAGGGTGGTGCTATCTGCATATCTGAGGTTATTGATATTTCTTCTGGCGATATTGATTCCAGCTTGAGTTTAATCCAGCCCCACATGTCATATGATGTACTCTGCATGTAAGTTAAATGAGCAGGGTGACAATATACAGCTTTGGTGTACTTCTTTGGAAGTCAACTTACATGGTGGGAAGATTCAGCTCATTTTATTCAACTATCTGAATATTCATCTGTAGCTGCATTGGAATATTTCAGTTACACTTAAGCAAATAATTTTTTTTTTCCCCTAAAGCCAGTATGTGTCCTGTTATTTACATTTTGAAGAGCTAAGATTGATGACAGCCAGATAATTTTTGATAGGTTTTCTATAAACTTGTTATACCCAAATTTTGACCTTTGAATATGAAAGCTCCCATTTGATTGTTTTACGCTGTGAATACAGAAATGATAATGAATAGTAAGTCTTCTCTTTTCAATCTCACCATAGTCAGTATGATTCTAATCCTGAAAATATTTTGTGTTTTGCTTCTTGGTGCAGCTGAATTGAAATTAGTCTCTGGATAGCTTCTGTTAATCTTCATTTGCTGTATTAAAGTATACAAACACGTACAATCACACATTACATCTTTTAAAAGTATAATTTAGAAATAGGAGTTAAATCCTGATGCCTTAGACAATCATAATGCCCATGCTTGTGTTGAGCACATCTTTGTTTTATGAATATTTTTAGCTATGAAAATATTATAATCCTATCACGTACCTGCTGAGCTCTAGAAAATCTCTGCTCTTTAAAAATCAATTTTACAAACTTAATTTTTTTGTTTTGCCAATTTTATTACACTAAATCTTATAAGCTCTAGGTTAAAATTAAACTACAAAACTTCCTGAATCTTATTCTCATTGATTTTTGCAGACACAGCTTTAAAAATTGTTGTTATACAAACAGTACAGGAGAATTTTGTCCTACATATGAAAACTCTCACAGATTATTTATATTTAGGATTATCTATGTGAATTTGAATCCTAGATGTCTCAGTTTAATGTAGTGGGCTGTGTTTAAGACAGTTTTTTTTTGTGTGTTAGATCACAAATCAGTTGGTTTCAATATTATGGCTTATTATGCTTATTATGGCTTATTTGCTCTATTTATTTGCCTAATTATTCTCAGGGTCCCCAACATTTTTTTTTTACATGTACTGAGATGTAAAATACTATTCTATAGAATATTAAAATGTGAACTAAGAATAATATTCTCTAGGGAAGTGCTTAATTTATCTTAGGGAGAACATTTTAAAAAATATAGGCTGATTTTCCGCACCTATAATCTAATTAGCAACTAAAAGCTTTAGCTGTGTGTGTGTTTTTTTTTAATCATAATGTTTCCAGAACTCTCATAATGATGTGTCTATATCAATTCATTTATTGATTGATTTTAATATTTATATACAGCAACTGGATTTACTGGGAACTATATACATGTATCGGAGAAGGCAATGGTACCCCACTCCAGTACTCTTGCCTGGGAAATCCCATGGACAGAGGAACCTCGTAGGCTACAGTCCATGGAGTTGCTAAGAGTCAGACACGACTGAGTGACTTCACTTTCACTTTTCATTTTCATGCACTGGAGAAGGAAATGGCAACCCACTCCAGTGTTCTTGCCTGGAGAATCCCAGGGACGGGGGACCCTGGTGGGCTGCCGTATATGGGGTCACACAGAGTCGGACACGATTGACGTGACTTAGCAGCAGCAGCATATACATGTATGTGTGTGCTTAGCCACACCTGACTTTTTGTGACCCAGTGGACTGCAGCCCATTAGGCCCCTCTGTCCGTTGAACTTTCCAAGCAAGAATACTGAAATGGGTTGCCATTTTCTACTCCAGCGGATCTTTCCAACCCGGGATTGAGCTTTTGTCTCTTTGCGCCCCCTGCCTTGGCAGGTGGATTCTTTACCTCTTTGCCACAAGGGAAGTAAACTACAGCTCTAACTTATAAAAGGTTGACTACAGACTGGAATCAACACTACTGGACTATTTCACTAATGAAACTGAAAAAGAGAACTGTTGCTTTTCATCCTCCTGGCTGAATGCTATCAATCATATAATTAACTATATCAGGAAGCAGAGTCACAAAACAAATGAACTAAAATTTCAACCTCTTATTTATGTGGATTGCTTGGTTTCTAAAAGTTGTGTTACAAATACATGTGTTAAATTTTGTCCAGGAGATGTTGGCAAAAAAAATCTAGTCCAATACAACAACATAAATGAGTCAAATTAGTACCTCAAACAACTTAGAGACATCTGCCATTACTGTAAAATTAAACTTTCCATGTTTTCATGTAAGTCACTGAATAGCATAGCATAAAGAGAGAAGTAAGTGGGGATCTGGTATTTATAATCATGACATTGGAAACCAGTGCACTATTCAAGAATATCTCAACTGAGAATATCTTCCAAATAAAAGCATGACTTGGTGTGCATCACCACCTCTTATATACAGGGCTCTTAAAATGCAATCTGTCTGGTTATCTATAGTAAATACACAGTGTACCTTGATTATAGGTAAGTCTATTGGTCCAAGGTGAATTCATCGTGGCTCACGCAAGTACAAGGTTTTAATCATAGATTTCTTCATGGGCAGATCATGCCATTTGACTTAAAGAAAGCCAAAGAATACTTAAGTATAGTTAATTAATGCCCAACAGCTACACCATGTGGTGAACAGGATCAGGGAAAGAAATAACAAGAGTGAATTATTAGACACCAAAGACCAGGATTTTCTTAAGGACTTTCCTTTAGATTATATAAAATAGGGGTTACAAATACCAATCTTCAATAAAGTTAGATTTTCCAATTTTTCAAGGGCAGCAAAAAAAAAAATCTGCATATTAAAATCAATGTTGTTATTCAGTCACCCAGTTGGGTCCAACTCTTTGTGACCCCGCCAGGCCTCCCCGTCCCTCACCATCTCTTAAAGTTTGCCCAAGTTCATGTCCATTGCATCAGTGATTCCATCCAGCCATCTCATCCTCTGACGCTCTCTTCTCCTGCCCTCAGTCTTTCCCAGCATCAGGAACCTTTTTCCAACAAGTTGGCTGTTTGCACCAGGTGACCAAAATACCACAGCTTCAGCTTCAGCATCAGTCCTTCCAAAGAGTATTAAGGATTTCCTTTAAGATTTGTTGGTTTGATCTCATTGCTGTCCAAGGGAATCTCAGGAGTCTTCTCTAGCACCACAGTTTGAAGGTATCAATTCCTTGGCCCTCTGCCTTCTTTATGGTCCAGCTGTCACAACCATACGTGACCATCGGGAAGACCATAGACTTGACTATAGGGACCATTGTCAGCAGAGTGATGTCTCTGCTTTTCAACACACTGTCTAGGTTTGTCATAGCTTTTCTGCCAAGAAGCAAACATCTGATTTCATGGTTGCAGTCACCATCCACAGTGATCTTAGAGCCCAGGTAGAGGAAATCTGTCACTGCTTCCACATTTTCACCTTTTATTTGCCATGAAGTATGGGGCCAGATGCCAAGATCTTAGGTTTTGTTTTTGTTTTTGTTTTTTTACTATCAAAAGACAGTCCTGTCGTACTCCCTTCTCAGTCCTGAACCAATCAGCTGTTTCATACTGGGTTCTAACTGTTGCTTCTTGATGCCCATCCAGGTTTCTCAGGAGACCAGCATGGGCTATCTTAAATTGAAAATGTCTATTTTAATTTTAAAAACAACAAAGATTCCAAGGTGGCTCAGTGTAAAAGAATCTGCCTGTCAAGCAGGAGACGTGGGTTTAATCCCTGTGTAGGGAAGATTCCCCTGGAGGAAATTTCAACATACTATGCTATTCCAGCCTGGAGAAGCCTATGGACAAAGGAGCTTGGTGGGCTGCAATCCACAGGGTAGTGCAGAGCCAGACATGATTGAAGTGAATTAGCACACACACAATCTAAACAAAATACAAGACTTTCTACTACATGAGTAGCCAGAGCATGATTTAAAGTGCCCAAGGGTCTTGGATAATATAGGAAGATGTTTTGTGACCAAAGAGGCCTTGTGCATGCTAAGTCGCTTCAGTCATGTCCTATCCTTTGCAACCCTGTATACTGTATCCCACCAGGCCCTTCTCTGTCCATGGGATTCTCCAGGCAAGATTACTGGGGTGGATTTCCATGCCCTCTTCCAGAAGATCTTCCTCCAGGAATCAAACCTTCACCTCTCATGTCTGCTGCATTGGCGCATGTGTTCTTTACCACTAGTGCCACTTGGGAAGCCTGGTGCTTTGCTCAGTTTTAGTCAGGCTTCAGACTCTGACCTCTGTTTTCCTAGAGGATTTACTCTAGAAAATGTTTAAACTCTTTATCTGCCCCTTTGAGATATAATCTGCTAAAAAGCCTTTTACAGACCAAGAATGTCTTTGTAGGGAACATGGAAGCCATCCTTTTGAAATGTAAACATCAAGAAAAATAGCACTCTTATCTTTCTTTGTAAGAAGGTAGAAGACTAACTGTGATGGGCACCAGTTAGCAAATAGAAATGGCCTTAATCAAAGAGAAGAAATTACAAACTCAGGAAAAACTGAATGGCCCTGAGTTGTTCCATTGATCAGACTTGTTCTTAATGCCCTCTGGTACTTTTCTACTAACTTGCCTTTGTGCTCAGTTGCTCAGACCTGTCTGACTCCTTGGGACCTCGTGTTTTGTAGCCAACCATGCTCCACTGTCCATGGACTTTTCCAGGCAAGAATACTGGAATGAGGTGCCATTTCCTACTCCAGAGGAACTTCATGACCCAGGGATCAGACACTCATCTCCTGTGTCTCCTGCATTGCAGATGGATGCTTTACAGCTGCATCCTGTAAAGTACTGGGGAAACCTGTAAAGTACTGTTTAAGTACTGGAGAAACCCAGTACTTAAAATTCCTCTACTTCTCAGATTTAAGTTCATAGTGAGTCCTGTTTCCCCACTCTTCTTGTCATGGCTGTGAATAAAGTCTTCTTTGACTATTTAACTTTTTCCAGGGCACCTTTTGGTATGACAGTGGGTTCAACATTTTAAACTTAATATATAGAAACAGGAAGAATGCAGCTAATTATACTCCAGACATGGTAGACTTGTTTGTTCAGGTTATATAAGGCAGTTACCTCTGTATTAATGAATTTTAAAAATATTGAACAGGTTTTCAGACAGGAGTGATCTAGTTTTCTGCTATATTTCTCATGACTAGGAGAGTATTTTGCAAATAATAGGCAGTCACTGCCTGTGTTTTGAATGAGGCAAATGTGATTTGGATAAATAGCCCTCTCCAAGCCACCAAATTAGTTATCTTATGAAAATAAAACTGGATAAAATAAAAGGATTTAAAAATGAGAGGAGTCAGAAGTAGTACATTCTAGAGGAAAATGAACACGTTTTAGTAAGCTGGATGTTACTTCATATACTTCATGCATGCTCAGTCACTTCAGTCCTATCAGAGTGTTTGCAGCTCCATGGACTATAGCCCACCAGGCTCCTCTGTGCATGGGATTCTCCTGACAACAATACTGGAGTGGGTTGCCATGCTATCCTCCAGGGATCGAACCTGTATCTCCTGTGTCTTCTGCACTGCAAGTGGGTTCTTTACCACTGAACCACTGGGGAAGCACCTAGTTCATATACAACTACATTCATTTATCAATTACATGACCACAGACAAAGTTTTTCTCCTCTTCTGTAATAGTATGTTTGTATATTTAGATTAAGGAAACAATAGAAGCAATGCTATCAAATATGAAAGGAAGGCTCTCAATATTTAGTAGTTTCCTATAGCATTTCAAAGTAATAGCTACTGTATATAATTTATTATTCTCAATTGATTGCTCTAAAATAATAATTCTAAATGACATTATACTGATTTATATTAGAGTGATATGTAATTATTTTGGAAAAATATTAAATAGAGATATTAAGTTATAATTTTCTTTTAACATATTGAAAGAGCAAGAGAGTTTCGGAAAACATCTACTTCTGCTTTGTTGACTACACCAAAGCCTTTGACTGTGCGGATTGCAACAAATTATGGAAAATTCTTGAAGAGATGGGAATACCAGACAACCGGACCTGCCTCTTAAGAAATTTGTATGCAGTTCAAGAAGCAACAGTTAGAACTGGACATGGAACAACAGACTGGTTCCAAATCAGGAAAGGAGTGTGTCAAGGCTGTATATTGTCACTCTGCTTATTTAACTTATGTGCAGTGTACATCATGAGAAATGCCTGGCTGGATGAAGCACAAGCTGGGATCAAGATTGCCGGGAGAAATATCAATAACCTCATATATGCAGATAAAATCACCCTTATGGCAGAAAGCAAAGAAGAACTAAGGAGCCACTTGATGAAAGTGAAAGAGGAGAGTGGAAAAGTTGGTTTAAAACTCAACATTCAGAAAACTAAGATCATAGCAGCCAATCCATCACTTCATGGTGGAAACAGTAACAAACTTTATTTTTTTGGGCTCCAAAATCACTGCAGATGGTGACTGCAGCCATGAAATTAAAAGATGCTTGCTCCTTGGAAGAAAAACTGTGACCAACCTAGATAGCATGTTAAAAAGCAGAGAAATTCTTTGCCAACACAGGTCCTTCTAGTCAAAGCTATGATTTTTCCAGTAGTCATGTATGAATGTGAGAGTTGGACTGTGAGGAAAGCTGAGCGCCAAAGAATTGATGCTTTTGAACTGTGGTGTTGGAGAAGACTCCTGAGAGTCTTTTGGACTGCAAAGAGATCCAACCAGTCCATCCTATAGGAAATCAGTCCTGAATATTCATTGGAAGGACTGATGCTGAAGCTGAAACTCCAATACTTTGGCTACATTATATGAAGAACTGACTTATTTGTAAAGACCCTGATGCTGGGAAAGATTGAAGGCAGGAGGAGAAGGGTACAACAGAGGATGAGATGGTTGGATGGCATCACCGACTTGATGGACATGGGTTT
Source organism: Ovis aries (assembly GCF_016772045.2). Lineage (NCBI taxonomy): Eukaryota > Metazoa > Chordata > Mammalia > Artiodactyla > Bovidae > Ovis > Ovis aries. Next base: position 48,656,271 of record NC_056069.1, read on the forward strand.
GGGTGGACTCCAGGAGTTGGTGATGGACAGAGAGACCTGGTATGCTGCACTCCTTGGAGTCACAAGGAGTTGGACATAACTGAGTGACTGAACTGAACTGATCCTATCAGGTCTTTGTGTTAATTGTTATTGTAAAAATGATGTATTTTCCCCCTACCAATGTGAATTTAGTTCAGTTGGTAAAAAATCCACCTTCAATTCAGGAGACCCCGGTTTGATTCCTGGGTCAGGAAGATTCACTGGAGAAGGGATTGGCTACTCACTCCAGTATTTGTGGGCTTCCCTCGTGGCTCAGCTGGTAAAGAATCCCCTTGCAATGCAGGAGACCTGAGTTTCATCCCTGGATCGGGAAGATCCCCTGGAGACGGGAAAGGCTACCTACTCCAGTATTCTGGCCTGGAGAATTCCATGGACTGTACAGTCCATAGGGTCAGAAAGAGTCAGATACTACTGAGTAACCTTCACTAAGTGTCATTTAATGTGAATTTCTACTTACGCTTCAGAATTGTTTCAAGGATTTATTTTGACTATCATATTTCTGCTAAGCCTATAATTAGGATCAATCACTCTCTCTGTTCTTTCAAACCTTTTCTATACTTGTTATGTGAAACATATTTCATTGCACTTTAGTTGTCTATCTTTGATTAAACTGAGACCTTCTTGATGTAGGAAATATGACTTTTTCATTGCTGTTTCTTGAAGACCTATCATTGTGTCTGGCTCATGATACACACTCAATATTCAGTTGTTGGTTGGTTAGCTAGCTAGGTGAGATCATTTTTCTCATTTTCTTCAAAAGTGAGTAAAATTAAAAAGGAAGGGAAAAGTATGTTTAGCCCTCTCTGAAAATAATGATATCAGGAAAGGTTAATGAGTTCAAAGAATTGAGGTGACAAGAATATATCATAGACAATTTATTGTTGTCACTAAAGTTTTATTTATTGCCAATGAAGTTGATAGATGCAAAGGAGAGAATACACACACACACACACACACTTGTTCCCCATGCTGTCTCACTTGTGCCATTGCTTGACAAAGTGAATTTGTCAGATATTGTAAAATTGTAAAATGTGTCAGGGATATTGTAAAGATTTCTATTTGTTTCATTCCACAAATTATAGTTTACGAAGATGGACAGCTTCTTGGTTTTGAACAGACACCAAAATGAATAGCTTTTAAAAATACTAGTGTTTATTTTGTTATTTCTCTGAGCCAGGCACTGACTACATATTTTCCATTCCATTTAATCTACCCATTAATCCTGTATAGTAATTACTATTGGATCTCCAGATGTCTTGAAAAGAAACTTATGATTAGAGAATAACTCTGCATAAAGTCCCTCAAATAGTATGAAGTAAATCCAAACTTGGTTGGGTATAGGGATTTATAAAGCTTATATGTTTATAGCATTAGTTGTATACAACTGTCTTAATGGTACAGATAAACCTGCATAGAATCTTTAAACCTTTGCACCTTATAATAGAGGACCTCAATAAAAGGACGCATATGTTTGCATTGTGTAATAACCTTGGCTTTAGCAGAGTAGGGCTTCCCTTGTGGCTCAGATGGTAAAGAATCTGTCTGCAAAGTGGGAGACCTCAGTTCAATCCCTGGGTTTGGAAGATCCCCTGGAGAAGGGAAAGGCTCACCCACTCCAGTATTCTGGCCTGGAGAATTCCAAGGAGTGCGTAGTCCATTGTCACAAAGAGTTGGACACAATTGAGTGACTTCCTTTAGCAAAGTATAGGAAAACAATGGATATACCTGAAATATAGGTAGTATGTTAAAAAATTGCTTTGATCTAAAAATAAATCTTAAATAGTCTTTGCCCCAGAGGAGGCAAAACCTAGGAATAATTCAGATTGGAGAAGAGTAGTAACTTTTCTAAAAGAACAAAAAGTGATTATCTTGTACCCAAAACCCTTGGAGATGTCATATTTGCATAAATAACAAAAATTTTGAGCAGATCTTTTCATTTTACCGCTAATAGAGAATGTCATATGAACACATTACTTTATAAAGAAGAAAAAGTGAATGAAAGAAAAAGAAGAGAGACAAAGGCGAAGAATTTTAAAACACATATTATGGGCAACCAAATTAATGACAAAACTTCATTTTCTTTAAGGATAAAAATTAGAAGCATAGAAACACAAATAACACCTTAATTAGAACAAACTGATTACTAAAAATGATGAAAACAATCTGTAGTAGCTTCATTTTTCCTAAAATTACATACTAGTTTCTATACGCATTTCTAGCAGGAATACAATTTCTGTTTATTAACGTTTGTTGCCCAGTACTGTATATCATCCATAATTCTGGGTTATTAAATTCCTGAAGCATGCAAGACAGCAAACTTAATAGATTTTATGCAAATTGTTATATAACAAAATAAGAGCAGATGGTACTCATCACATCAGAATCTTTCCACAATAGTTTCATATTTTTGTTAAAATTAAACAAAACATAAAGGTAATTCTGCGGCTTTTAACATTTTAATTCATTACTTTTAACCATTTTTTTAGCCAATGTCCTAGTCCTTTGTACCAGATTATAATATAATTTCTATCTTAACATTCTTTTGATACTAAATACATTACTATCTTTGACTTTTTGCTAATATTATAGGGACAATTCATGTATATGAACATTTTGATTGTGAAATAATCCATAGATATACAGAGGACAAAATTCTGCTTAGGATATAGTTCAATAATTAAAGTATAAAAAATGAAGTGTTATGTTACAGTGTTATATTTAGATTTATTAATACATAAAATAGGGGCTTCTGAAGTGGTGCTAGTGGTAAAGAATCTGCCTGCTAATGCAAAAGACACAAGAGATGCAGGTTCAATCCCTGGATCAGGAAGTTCCCCTGGAGTAGGAAATGGTAATCTGCTCCAGTATTCTTACCTGGAAAATCCCATGGATAGAGGAACCTAGAGGGATACAATCCAAGGGATCACAAAGAGTCAGATATAACTGAACACACACGCAGAGTACATAAAATAGGCATATAAACACATGCACAGAAATGCATATATTTATAAATCATGTCTTTTCAATTCTGTTTTATTTTCATATTCAAGAACTAGAATATAAAGAAAATTTCTTAAGAGCAGTTATATTTAGACAAAAAAATTGAATGCAATGCACATTTTCTTTAATTCTGTGATTTTATAAATGTATATATATCATCAGAACATTATATTTCATCATTTCACTGAACTTTTTACAAAATGGCTTTTAGAATTATAATAGTGCAAATAAACTAATGATTCGGTAAGAAATTCAATCCTATGTTCATTTAAATTTAGAAAATTATATAAGACAAATTTTCATTTTGGGCATATGGAAAGAACTCATATATAAGTTGTGATGGTTAAAGTCCAAGGCAGGTCACTTTGAGAGTTCATTGGCTTCCTAAAATGAAACCTATACAAGGGTATGGAAAGATGAATGTGTGAAGCTTAAACATACACAGTAATTCTCTCTGTATAATGAAGAGTTTAATTTGAAATGTAACAGAGCAAAACAAAGAAAGAAACATATATCTTTATAGAGCACAAAAGAACCTACAGAGTCCTGTTCCTGTTTTATTTCTTTGTTGCTATGGTTCAGTTGCTAAATCCTGTCTCACTCTGGGACCCCATGGATTGTAGCACGCCAGTCTCATCTGTCCTCCACTATCTTCTGCAGTCTGCTCAATTTCATGTCCATTGCATCAGAAATGATATCTAACCATTTTATCCTCTGGCACCCCCTTTTCCTCCTACCCTCAGCCTTTCACAGCATCATGGTCTTTCCCAGTGAGTCAGTTCTTCACATCGGGTGGCCATAATATTGGAGCTTCAGCTAGAGCATAGGTCCTTTCAATGAATATTCAGAATTGATTTCTTTCTTTTTTTTTTTTTTAAAGATTGACTGGTTTAATTTCCTTGCAGTCCAAGGGACTCTCAAGCATCTTCTCTAGCACCACAGTTCAAAAGCATCAATTCTCTGGTGCTCAGCAATCTTTATGGTCCAGCTGTTATCCATACATGACCACTGAAAAAAATAGGCTTTAGCTATACAGACCTTTGTCAACAAAGTGATGTCTCTGCTTTTTAATATGCTGTCTAGGATTGTCATAGCATTCTTTCCAAAGAGCAAGAATCTTTTAATTTCCTGGCACTGGTCACCATCTGCAGTGATGTTTGAGCTCAAGAAAATAAAATCTGTCACTGCTTGTACTTTCAACCCTTATATTTTGGCATGAATTGATGGAACCAGATGCCATGGTCTTAGTTTTGGAATGTTGAATTTTAAGCCAGCTTTTTCACTCTCCTCTTTCATTTTCATCAACAGTCTCTTTAGTTCCTCTTAACTTTCTGCCTTTAAAGTGGTATAATTTGTATATCTGTGAGGGAAAAAAGACCCTGATGCTGAGAAAGACTGAAGGCAGGAGGAGAAGTGTATGACAGAGGATGAGATGGAGGGATGGTATCACTGACTCAATGGACAGAAATTTGAGCAAGCTGCAGGATATAGTGAAGGACAGGGAAGCCTGGCATGCTTCAGTCCATGGGGTCACAAAGAGTCAGACGTGACTAAATGATGGAACTGAACTGAACTGAACAAATATAAGATCATTATACTGAAAAATCATATTTCTATATACTAATAAGCATGCGGAACCCAAAATTTAAATGTCAGTGTCTTTTATCATTGCTTCAAAAATGAAATTTTAGGTATAAACATAACAAAATATGTACAAAATCTATATACTGAAGATGACATATGACTTGCTGAAATAAGTTGAAGACTCCTTAAATCAATAGAGTATTAGAAGACTTAACATAAAACAGGTGTCAATGTTTAATGAAATCCATACCAAAATCAAAGTAAAGTTTATTTCTTATGGATATAGACAAGATTATCCTAAACTTTATATGGAAATTCATAGACCTTAGAATATCTGTAACAGAATTAAAAAGTAATAAAAAAGTGAGTAGATTACTTTACCTGTTAATGTGGCCAATTATATAGCTACAATAATTAAGAGAGTATGGTATTGGCAAAGGGATAGATACATAGGTTGAAAGAACAAAATTGAGAACCCAGAAATTGATCCACACAAATAAATATGCCCAACTGTGTTTTGACAAAGGTATAAGTGCAATTCAAGTGAACAGGATAGCATTTTCAATAAATTATGCACTTGGGTATCTATCACAGAAACAAAATAAAGCAAATAAATAAACAGAACCTACAACCCAAATCTCACACAATTTATATAATAACTAAATCAAAATGCATCAAGGACTTAAATGTTGAACTATAAAACTTCTAGAAAAAATATTTGGATCTAAAATAGTTAATTAGAAGGGAGGGAAAGATGGCGGAGGAATAGGACGGGAAGATCACGTTCTCCCTCACAAATTCCTCAAAAGAACATTTCAACGCCGAGCAAAATCCACAAAACAACTTCTGTAGGCTGGCAGAGGACATCAGGCAACCAAAAAAGCAGACCATTGTCTTCAAAAACAGATTTTTAATCTTTGTTGTTAATTTTGTACATTTAAAAACCCAAACTTCACTACCCAAGTTTACCTGAGAGCGAGATTACTGGCTTGTCCACTCTCTCCTCCTCTGGCCTCTCCTTTTTCTCCACCAGGTGGCCTCTGTCTCTTTTCTCCCCCATCTCTTCTCTATCCAACTCTGTGAATCTATGTGTGTTCCAGACAGTAGAGAACACCTAAGGAACTGGTTACTGGCAGGATTTGTCTCTCTCCTACTCATTCCTCTCTCTTATCCTCCTGGTCACCTCTGTCTACTTTCTCCCTCTCCTCTTCCCCGTATAACTCTGTAAATTCCTCTGAGCAGTCCAGACTATAGAGCGCACATAAGGAAGTGACTACTGGCTAGCTTGCTCTCTCCTCTCTTGATCTCACCGCATCTCATTCCAGTTACCTCTAACTACCCCCTCCATCTTCTCTTCTCCTTGTAACTTAGTGAACCTCTCTGAGTGTCCCTCAAGGTGGAGAAACTTTTCATCTTTAACCTAGATGTTTTATCATCGGTGCTGTATAGATGGAGAAGTCTAGAGGCTACTGTGAAAATAAAACTGAAAACCAGAAGCAGGAAGCTTAAACCCAAAGCCTGAAAACATTAGAGAACTCTTGAATTCAGGGAACATTAAGCAATAGGAGCTCATCAAAAGCCTTCATACCTACACTGAAACCAAGCTCCACCCAAGGGCCAACAAGTTCCAAAACAAGACATACCACGCAAATTCTCCAGCAACACAGGAACACTCCCCTGAGCCTCAATATACAGGCAGCTCAAAATTATCCCAAAACCTTTGATGTCTCATAACCCATTACGGGTCACTCCACTGCACTCCAGAGAGAAGAAACCCAGCTCCACCCACCAAAACTCCAACACAAGCCTCCCTAACCAGGAAACCTTGACAAGCCACTGATAGAACCCCACCCAAAGTGAGGAAGCTCCATAATAAAGAGAACTCCACAAATTATCAGAATATAAAAAGGCCACCCCAAACGCAGCAATATAACCAAGATGAAGAGACAGAGGAATACTCAGCAGGTAAAGGAACAGGATAGTTGCCCACCAAACCAAACAAAAGAGGAAGAAGTAGGGAATCTACCGGAGAAGGAATTCTGAATATTGATAGTGAAAATGATCCAAAATCTTGAAATCAAAATGGAAACACAGATAAACAGCCTAGAGACAAGGATTGAGAAGATGCAAGAAAGGTTTAACAAGGACCTAGAAGAAATAAAAAAGAGTCAAAATATAACGAGTAACACAATAAATGAGATCAGAAACACTCTGGAGGCAACAAATAGTAGAATAACGGAGGCAGAAGATAGGATTAGTGAAATAGAAGATAGAATGGTAGAAATAAATGAATCAGAGAGGAAACAAGAAAAACGAATTAAAAGAAACGAGGACAATCTCAGAGACCTCCAGGACAATATGAAACGCTCCAACATTCGAATTATAGGAGTCCCAGAAGAAGAAGACAGAAAGAAAGATCATGAGAAAATCCTTGAGGAGATAATAGTTGAAAACTTCCCTAAAATGGGGAAGGAAATAATCACCCAAGTCCAAGAAACACAGAGAGTCCCAAATAGGATAAACCCAAGGCGAAACACCCCAAGACACATATTAATCAAATTAACAAAGATCAAACACAAAGAACAAATATTAAAAGCAGCAAGGGAAAAACAACAAATAACACACAAGGGGATTCCCATAAGGATAACAGCTGATCTGTCAATAGAAACTCTTCAGGCCAGGAGGGAATGGCAAGACATACTTAAAGTGATGAAAGACAATAACCTACAGCCCAGATTACTGTACCCAGCAAGGATCTCATTCAAATACGAAGGAGAAATCAAAAGCTTTACAGACAAGCAAAAGCTGAGAGAATTCAGCACCACCAAACCAGCTCTCCAACAAATTCTAAAGGATATCCTCTAGACAGGAAACACGAAAAGGGTGTATAAAACCGAACCCAAAACAATAAAGTAAATGGCAACGGGATCATACTTATCAATAATTACCATAAACGTAAATGGGTTGAACGCCCCAACCAAAAGACAAAGACTGGCCGAATGGATACAAAAACAAGACCCCTCTATATGCTGCTTACAAGAGACCCACCTCAAAACAGGGGACACATACAGACTGAAAGTGAAGGGCTGGAAAAGATATACCACGCGAATAGAGACCAAAAGAAAGCAGGAGTGGCAATACTCATATCCGATAAAATAGACTTTAAAACAAAGGCTGTGAAAAGAGACAAAGAAGGCCACTACATAATGATCAAAGGAACAATCCAAGAAGAAGATATAACAATTATAAATATATATGCACCCAATATAGGAGCACCACAATATGTAAGACAAATGCTAACAAGTATGAAAGGGGAAATCAACAATAACACAATAATAGTGGGAGACTTTAATACCCCACTCACACCTATGGACAGATCAACTAAACAGAAAATTAACAAAGAAACGCAAACTTTAAATGATACATTAGATCAGTTAGACCTAATTGATATCTATAGGACATTTCACCCCAAAACAACAAATTTCACCTTTTTTTCAAGTGCTCATGGAACCTTCTCCAGGATAGATCACATCCTGGGCCATAAATCTAAACTTGATAAATTCAAAAAATCGAAATCATTCCAAGCATCTTTTCTGACCATAATGCATTAAGATTAGATCTCAATTACAGGAGAAAAACTATTAAAAATTCCAACATATGGAGGTTGAACAACACACTTCTGAATAACCAACAAATCACAGAAGAAATCAAAAAGAAATCAAAATATGCATAGAAACTAATGAAAATGAAAACACAACAACCCAAAACCTGTGGGACACTATAAAAGCAGTGCTAAGAGGAAAGTTCATAGCAATACAGGCATACCTCAAGAAACAAGAAAAAGTCAAATAAATAACCTAACTCTACAACTAAAGCAACTAGAAAAGGAAGAGTTGGAGAACCCCAGAGTGAGTAGAAGGAAAGAAATCTTAAAAATTAGGGCAGAAATAAATGCAAAAGAAACAAAAGAGACCATAGCAAAAATCAACAAAGCCAAAAGCTGGTTCTTTGAAAGGATAAATAAAATTGACAAACCATTAGCCAGACTCATCAAGAAGCAAAGAGAGAAAAAATCAAATCAATAAAATTAGAAATGAAAATGGAGAGATCACAACAGACAACACAGAAATACAAAGGATCATAAGAGACTACTATCAGCAGTTGTATGCCAATAAAATGGACAACGTGGAAGAAATGGACAAATTCCTAGAAAAGTACAATTTTCCAAAACTGAACCAGGAAGAAATCGAAAATCTTAACAGACCCATCACAAGCACGGAAATTGATACTGTAATCAGAAATCTTCCAGCAAACAAAAGCCCAGGTCCAGATGGCTTCACAGCTGAATTCTACCAAAAATTTCGAGAAGAGCTAACACCTATCCTACTCAAACTCTTCCAGAAAATTGCAGAGGAAGGTAAACTTCCAAACTCATTCTATGAGGCCACCATCACCCTAATACCAAAACCTGACAAAGATGTCACAAAAAAGAAAACTACAGGCCAATATCTCTGATGAACATAGATGCAAAAATCCTCAACAAAATTCTAGCAATCAGAATCCAACAACACATTAAAAAGATCATACACCATGACCAAGTGGGCTTTATCCCAGGGATGCAAGGATTCTTCAATATCCGCAAATCAATCAATGTAATTCACCACATTAACAAATTGAAAAATAAAAACCATATGATTATCTCAATAGATGCAGAGAAGGCCTTTGACAAAATTCAACATCCATTTATGATAAAAACTCTCCAGAAAGCAGGAATAGAAGGAACATATCTCAACATAATAAAAGCTATCTATGACAAACCCACAGCAAACATTATCCTCAATGGTGAAAATTGAAAGCATTTCCCTAAAGTCAGGAACAAGACAAGGGTGTCCACTTTCACCGCTACTATTCAACATAGTTCTGGAAGTTTTGGCCACAGCAATCAGAGCAGAAAAAGAAATAAAAGGAATCCAAATTGGAAAAGAAGAAGTAAAACTCTCACTGTTTGCAGATGACATGATCCTCTACATGGAAAACCCTAAAGACTCCACCAGAAAATTACTAGAACTAATCAATGAATATAGTAAAGTTGCAGGATATAAAATCAACACACAGAAATCCCTTGCATTCCTATACACGAATAATGAGAAAGTAGAAAAAGAAATTAAGGAAACAATTCCATTCACCATTTGCAACGAAAAGAATAACATACTTAGGAATATATCTACCTAAAGAAACTAAAGACCTATATATAGAAAACTATAAAACACTGATGAAAGAAATCAAAGAGGACACTAATAGATGGAGAAATATACCATGTTCATGGATTGGAAGAATCAATATAGTGAAAATGAGTATACTACCCAAAGCAATTTACAAATTCAATGCAATCCCTATCAAGCTACCAGCCACATTTTTCACAGAACTAGAACAAATAATTTCAAGATTTGTATGGAAATACAAAAAACCTCGAATAGCCAAAGCAATCTTGAGAAAGAAGAATGGAACTGGAGGAATCAACTTGCCTGACTTCAGGCTCTACTACAAAGCCACAGTCATCAAGACAGTATGGTACTGGCACAAAGACAGACATATAGATCAATGGAACAAAATAGAAAGCCCAGAGATAAATCCACACACATATGGACACCTTATCTTTGACAAAGGAGGCAAGAATATACAATGGAGTAAAGACAATCTCTTTAACAAGTGGTGCTGGGAAAACTGGTCAACCACTTGTAAAAGAATGAAACTAGATCACTTTCTAACACCCCACACAAAAATAAACTCAAAATGGATTAAAGATCTAAATGTAAGATCAGAAACTATAAAACTCCTAGAGGAGAACATAGGCAAAACACTCTCAGACATAAATCACAGCAGGATCCTCTATGATCCACCTCCCAGAATGCTGGAAATAAAAGCAAAAATAAACAAATGGGATCTAATTAAAATCAAAAGCTTCTGCACAACAAAGGAAAATATAAGCAAGGTGAAAAGACAGCCTTCTGAATGGGAGAAAATAATAGCAAATGAAGCAACTGACAAACAACTAATCTCAAAAATATACAAGCAACTTATGCAGCTCAACTCCAGAAAAATAAACGACCCAATCAAAAAATGGGCCAAAGAACTAAATCGACATTTCTCCAAAGAAGACATACGGATGGCTAACAAACACATGAAAAGATGCTCAACATCACTCATTATTAGAGAAATGCAAATCAAAACCACAATGAGGTACCACTTCACACCAGTCAGAATGGCTGCGATCCAAAAATCTGCAAGCAATAAATGTTGGAGAGGGTGTGGAGAAAAGGGAACCCTCCTACACTGTTGGTGGGAATGCAAACTAGTACAGCCACTATGGAGAACAGTGTGGAGCTTCCTTAAAAAATTGCAAATAGAACTACCTTATGACCCAGCAATCCCACTTCTGGGCATACACACCGAGGAAACCAGAATTGAAAGAGACACATGTACCCCAATGTTCATCGCAGCACTGTTTATAATAGCCAGGACATGGAAACAACCTAGATGTCCATCAGCAGATGAATGGATAAGAAAGCTTTGGTACATATACACAATGGAGTATTACTCAGCAGTTAAAAAGAATTCATTTGAATCAGTTCTGTTGAGATGGATGAAACTGGAGCCGATTATACAGAGTGAAGTAAGCCAGAAAGAAAAACACCAATACAGTATACTAACACATATATATGGAATTTAGGAAGATGGCAATGACGACCCTGTATGCAAGACAGGGAAAGAGACACAGATGTGTATAACGGACTTTTGGACTCAGAGGGAGAGGGAGAGGGTGGAATGATTTGGGAGAATGACATTCTAACATGTATACTATCATGTGAATTGAATCGCCAGTCTATGTCTGACGCAGGATGCAGCATGCTTGGGGCTGGTGCATGGGGATGACCCAGAAAGATGTTATGGGGAGGGAGGTGGGAGGGGGGTTCATGTTTGGGAATGCATGTAAGAATTAAAGATTTTAAAATTTAAAAAATTAAAAAAATAAAATAAAATAAAATAAAATAGTTAATTATTTGTTTAGGCTTAATATCAAAAGTACAATAAAAAATTGATGTTAGACTTCATCAAAATTAAGAAAAATTGCTATGCTAAAAGTTAAAAGAGACAGAAAAGCTACATATCAGTGAGAAAATATTTGTAAGCAACTTATTCGACTTGTATCTAGAATAAAAAACTCTTAAGATTCAACAGTAAAAGAAAAACAATGTAGTGTAAGAAAGGCAAAATGTGTGCAGAGCTATTTCAATGAAAATGATATACAGATGGAAAATAAGTGTTTGAAGCAATCATATTATTAACCATAAAGGATACATAAATTAAAACCAGAATGAGATATTATTACACAACTACCAGAGTGACTGAAACAAATAAAGTAAGAAGAAATATGAAAACACCAGAGTCTATGGAGGATGCAGAAAGAAAAAGAAAAGTCAGACTCAGAGCAGAAAGAAGGTAGGCTGGAGATAAGCCAAGTAGATAATAGAAAAACAATAGAGAGAATCAATAAAACAAAAGTTGGCTTTGTAAGAAGATTAATAAAATTGGAAAACTTTAGCCAAACTGACCATGAAAACAAAATAAAAAAAGAGGAAGATTCAAATTACTAAAGTAACCCCAATGTTCATCGCAGCACTGTTTATAATAGCCAGGACATGGAAACAACCTAGATGTCCATCAGCAGATGAATGGATAAGAAAGCTGTGGCACATATACACAATGGAGTATTACTCAGCCGTTAAAAAGAATTCATTTGAATCAGTTCTGATGAGATGGATGAAACTGGAGCCGATTATACAGAGTGAAGTAAGCCAGAAAGAAAAACACCAATACAGTATACTAACACATATATATGGAATTTAGGAAGATGGCAATGACGACCCTGTATGCAAGACAGGGAAAGAGACACAGATGTGTATAACGGACTTTTGGACTCAGAGGGAGAGGGAGAGGGTGGGATGATTTGGGAGAATGCCATTCTAACATGTATACTATCATGTGAATTGAATCGCCAGTCTATGTCTGACGCAGGATGCAGCATGCTTGGGGCTGGTGCATGGGGATGACCCAGAAAGATGTTATGGGGAGGGAGGTGGGAGGGGGGTTCATGTTTGGGAATGCATGTAAGAATTAAAGATTTTAAAATTTAAAAATAAAAAACTTAAAAAAAAAAAGAAATGAAAGTGGGGACAGTACTACAAACTTTAAATAAATAAAAATGAATAAAAGAGAACTGTGAAAATTTTTTATTGTATTCAGTCACCAACTCATGTCCAACTCTTTGGAATCCCACAGACCACAGCACTTCAGGTTTTCCTGTCCCTCAGCATCTCCCAGAGTTTGCCCAAGGGATTTCCCTGGTAACCCAATGGTTAAAACTTCACCTTCCAGTTCAGGGGATGCAGTTTTAATCCCTGGTTGGCAAGTTAAGATCCACATAGCTCATGGCCAAAAAACAAAAACATTAAAAAACAGAAGTAATATTGCAACAAATTCAATAAAGACTTTAAAAAAATGGTTCACATTTAAAAAGATTAAAGATATAATGTTATCAATAAAATACTGGCAAAAATAAATCCAATGAAACATGAAAAGATTTATACACTAAGACTATGGAATTGATCTAGGAATATAAATTTGACTCAAGATAAAATTATCATTCTATGTAACATAGTATATTGCTAGAATAAAATATATTATAGTATTAATAGATACATAAAAGAGAGACAAAATCCAATGCTTTTTCTTGATGAAACAATAAAAAAAATTAGGAGGAGATGAAATTTTCTTCAAAGAGATAAAGAGCACCTACACGAAACACTGCTAACAAAATATTCAATCATGAAAGATTGAATGCTTTCCCATTAATGTCTGAAACAAGGATGTTCAGTCTCATCATGTCTATACCACAGATGCTATAGAGGACACTTAGGCAAGCAGATGAAATAAATGCATGCGGGTTAGAAAGAGAAAGAAACTTTTTGCATACATTATGATATTATGTCTAAAAAAAGTCCTAAGGAATTCAAGCACCTGTTAGAGCTAATAAACAGTTTCCGCAAGTTTGCAGGATATGATATAAATATACTAAAATCAATTGCATTTCTCTCTGCTGGGAATAAGAATCCAAAAATGATACTAGGAAAAAAATTCTACTTACAGTAGCATAACAAAGAAAATTACTTGGGAGTAAGTTTAACAAAAGAATTGAAAACTTGTACACTGAAAATTGCAAAACATTGCATAAAGACATTAAAGATATCTAAATAAAGAAAAGGCATCTCAAGCTTTTGGATAAATAATGCTCCACAAATGATCTCAGATTTAGTGCTATCACTATTAAAATCCCCATTGGATTCTTTGAGGAATTTATAAGCCAATCCACAAATTAAAATACAAATTCAAGTAAACTGCAACAGTCAAAGCAATCATGATAATTACTGAGTAGAAAACTTTATTCTTTCCAATTGCAAAAATTACCATGAAACTAACATAGATTTCCCACCTGAATTTCCAGCCTGCCGTCTTACCCTATAAATTTGAGACTCATGATTGCTGCTTCAACTCTCAACTGGGTTTCCAGTTAGCTGGCCTGCTCTGTAGATTTCAAACTTGTCAGGCTATAATTATGTGAACAGAATGGAAACCGGGAAGGATTTATATGTTCCAAAATTCATTCTTTTCAAGGAAACCCCAGTTTCAGTGGCAAAGTCCTTTCAAGTGATTGGATGAGACCTCCCACATATAACAAGGTCAATTTCCTTTGCTTAATATCAACATATTATAGATATTAATCACAAAATCCCCTCACAGCAATATCTAAATTATCATTTGATCAAAATGACCACCTTAGGTAAATGAAGTTTACACATAAAATTAACCATCACATCGCATTAATTATGTGTTCAACAAATTGAAACACACATGGAAAAATGTGTAAAGATTATTGTGTTTTTCCATTAATACAAACTGAATTATTTTTTCTCTCTTCATCTTTGACTGCTTTACAATGTCCAAATGTGATTTGCTTGTTCCAGGGTTTACAAGATGAATAGATGATATAATTCAGGAAGAAGGAAAGATGAAGAAAGGTATTAACATTTTTCAAGTTAATTACTTCCTTTTTAAAGTACTTAGTAAAAAAACAGTGTTCATTGTAACAAAGAAATAGAGATGAGTAGGAGATAAGACTAGAAAAACTCATATCACTGAAACAGGAAAAGAAACTTGATGACAAAAATATGTTAGTAGTAAGAAATAATTAAAAGGAATGTTTGGGGTCATAAAAAAATAATGATATTATAACAAAAACTTTCTACAGTTAAAATTATTTTCTTATTTTATATACATTTAAACAATCATTAATTCTTATTTTTCTCTCTAAATTTCTATATATAAAGCTGTTCTTCATAGAATTAATCTAAAATTATTATTTCTAGAACTATATTGATTTCATATTTTCTCATGTGTATGCAAATATTATATTTATTTTTACTTTCTGATAAAAATAATTTTCATTGGTTAACTATGCCTCTAAGAAAGAAAAATATTAAGGCTGAAATGGAACAATAATTTAAAGCTAAAATGAAATTATAAATTCCAATAAATAGCATTTAAAAGTTAAATTAATGCATTTGCCTGCAAGGCCTTTTATTAATACCTAAGTGAACTGAAAGTCACTCAGTCATGTCTGACTCTTTGGGACCCCATAGTCCATGGGATTCTATAGGCCAGAATACTGGAGTGGGTAGCCTTTCCTTCTCCAGGGGATCTTCCCAACCCAGAGATCGAACCCAGGTCTCCCACATTGCAGGTGGATTCTTTACCAACTGAGCCACAAGGGAAATCCAAGAATACTAGAGTGGATAGCCTATCCCTTTTCGAGCAGATCTTCCTGATTCAGGAATCAAACTGGGGTCTCCTGCATTGCAGGCAGATTCTTTACCAGCTGAGCTATCAGGGAAGCTCATTTAAAACTAAGGAGGCTGCTAAGGGAAAAAAAAAAAAAATTCCATGTTAAATCACGAGTCAAATTTTTCTACTCATAGAATGTGGCTATTCTTACATAAGAAATAGATAATACTACACATTCACATTCTGTGACTTAAACTGAACAAAAACAAGAATCAAATTATTTGATTTTTTTAAAAGATGGCTAATATTTACACAGTTTGTTGTTGTTTAGTCACTAAGTCATGTCTGAATCTTTTGTCACCCCATGGGTGTAGCCCTCCAGGCTCCATAGTCCATGGGATTTCCCAGCCAAGAATATTGGAGTGGGTGCCATTTCCTTCTCCAGGTAATCTTCCTAACCCATGGATGGAACTTGTGTTTTCTGCATTGCAGGCAGATTCTTTACCACTGAGCCACCTGGGAAGCCCTCTGTTGTTGTTAAGTCCAACTCTTTGTGACTTCATGGACCACAGCTCATTAGGATTCCCTGTCTCTCACTATCTCCCAGAGTTTTCTCAATGGACTTTTATGTCCATTGAGTTAATGATGCTATCCGGCCACCTCATCCTCTGTCACCCTTTTCTCCTCTTTTCCCAGTCAGGGTCTTTAAAATGAGTCAGCTCTTAGCATCAGGTGACCAAAGTATCAGAGCTTCAGCTTCAACATCAGTCCTTCTAATGAATATTCAGGGTTGATTTCCTTTGGGATTTGAGTCCTTATAGTCCAACGGACTCTCAAAAGTCTTCTCACCATTGATTAATGAATGAATTAATGAATGAATTAATGAATTAATGCTTAATGAATGTGAATCCATTTAATTGGCTGAGTTAAGTTTGTGATTACTCACCCTAAGCCACTTTTGCTATTCTAATGCTTGAGCAATCCTTGTGGTAATTTAAATATGAGAAGTACTAAGTTGACCTGGAATAGCAGTGAGTTTTTATGGCTAGTACTAATGGGCCAAGTTGATGGGAGACCTTCAATTTCTATTCTTGAATAATTTTCCATCATATAGTGCACACAAGCTTGATTGTTTGGAAATTTCCAGGAATATTTATAGTAAAGTGGAATTACTATTTCAGGTACCATTTTTACAAATATTATATAGCTAGTAGAAGCAGGTTAAGATGCAAGAAGAAACCTTGCAATAATTTGGGAAAAGTTGAGCAAGTCACTTATATCATCTAGCTTTAGTGTCTAGACTACTTGAAAAAGCTATTGAGTTTGCTTAGCTATTCCTAAAATGTGAATCCATGGAAGTATTTGAGATGACTTTAAATGACACATGAAATTTACAAATTGTTACATCTGCATTTAAAAGTGAATTAGACAATTCAATTTATTTTCTAACATTTCAACTACAACTACTGAAAATATTCAATGCATGAAAGTATTTTATTCCTGCAGTGGAATGCTCAATACTACTTTTCATAAGTAGATGTTTCATTATAGACACAAAAAGAAAAAATAACTTTAATTAACTTTCAGTATAAAAATCAATGACCATAGCTGAAAAAATATATTGGTCTAAGTCCAGTTCAAATTACAAAGGAATTTCCTCAGTTGTGACTTTACGCTTCAAATATTTCTTCAGGAATATAACTTTGTGGTATACTAAACTGAATGTCACTCTTCTTTGTCAAGAAAAAGGGAAATTGATTTTGTTAAATAAGCACACATATTGATGATTAAAAAGATATATAGGTGAATCTGTATAAAAGCATACAAAGAAATAGCAATACATGAGAGAATTTTTATAGTGATTTGAACAACCATGCTCTCTATAATGCAAAAATAAGGCAGATATACTTATAAAAGTCAAGCCTTTGGAAGATATATACTATACAGAGCACATCTGGCAATACTTTATCTACTTAGCTCAGTTTGTGAATACATTCCACTGACAAACGGGAGATTATTTAGTTTAATATTCATTTCTAAATTTCATGGAACCTAAAATTCCCTTTTTCACTATTAAATGCAAGTACAGGTCAGATCAACAATTATTTCAAGTATTCCCTAACCATTGCTTGCCTAGTAACTCAGATAGTAAAATATCTGCCTGCAATGCAGGAGACCTGGGTTTGATCCCCAGGTTGGGAAGATCCCTGAAAAATGGAATGGCAACCCATTCCAGTATTCTTCCTGGAGAATTCCATGGACAGAGGAGCCTGGCAGGCTACAGTCCATAGGGTCACAAAGAGTCAGACATGACTGAGTGACTTTCACTTTCACTGTCAACCATCACTAAATACGCATAGCCTATTCTCAAGTATCAGACACTATTTTGCCTGGAAATTTTCTTGTACCACAGCAAACTTTTTCTGTTAAATAGTTTGAGTTTTGTGGTCAATTGGTCTACGTAGTAACTCCTCAGCTCTGTTGTAGTGTGAAAGTAGCCATAAATCTTACATAAAGGATGAGTTTAGCTATTTTCTAATAAAGCTTTATTAATAACAACAAGTTATGGACAAGATTTGGACTTTTGGTCCACAGGTTGTGCTTATTAACCCATCTTAATTCAATAGGGCATGCATTATTGAAAACTATATCTGAGGATAACTATGTTAGCTACTTCCTACATGAAATGAAGCATCAGTATATTATTTTCTTAATTTTATGAAACCCCTGTGCAGTTGTATTCATACAGATCTCTGTAAGATGCAACATATTTTATTATATTGTTTAAGTCTGGGGAAAATTAGAATACTTTTGAATTTTTAAAAGTTTTATTTGGTTATTTAAGCCAGAAAGAATAAGGAAAGATAATTGCAACTAACCATGTGAATGCAGATAATAAGGTCTAATACTAGTTATAGACCACTCAGTGGCATTTAAATGATTACAACATAGATTTATTATCTTCAAGTATAATAGCAGTACTTCAGAAATTGTCTCTTTTCCATTCAGAATTTGGTTTTAGAAAACTAATATTGGGCTTAATTATCCTTCCTTATGGAAGATTACATGAGAATCTATATTGGCCCATTTTTCTCCTAATTATGTATTTTCTTATTGAAAAATATCACAATAAGAGAAAATCTCAAATCTAAATCTCTTAGACTTTATTTTTTTAGCACCCTAAGAAACATGAGAAATGCTGGGCTGGAAGAAGCACAAGCTGGAATAAAGATTGCTGGGAGAAATATCAATAATCTCAAATATGCAGATGACACCAACCTTATGGCAGAAAGTGAAAGAGGAGAGTGAAAAAGTTGGCTTAAAGCTCAACATTCAGAAAACGAAAATCATGGCACCTGGTCCCATCACTTCATGGCAAATAGATGGGGAAACAGTGGAAACAGTGTCAGACTTTATTTTTTGGGTCTCCAAAATCACTGCAGATGGTGATTGCAGCCATGAAATTAAAAGACGCTTACTCCTTGGAAGGAAAGTTATGACCAACCTAGATAGCATATTCAAAAGCAGAGACATTACTTTGCCAACAAAGGTCCATCTAGTCAAGGTTTTTCCAGTGGTCATGTATGGATGTGAGAGTTGGACTGTGAAGAAAGCTGAGCGCTGAAGAGTTGATGCTTTTGAACTGTAGTGTTGGAGAAGACTCTTGAGAGTCCCTGGGACTGCATGGAGATCCAACCAGTCCATCCTAAAGGAGATCAGTCCTGGGTGATCATTGGAAGGACTGATGCTAAAGCTGAAACTCCAATACTTTGGCCACCTCATGCAAAGAATTGACTCATTGGAAAAGACCCTGATGTTGGGAGGGATTGGGGACAGGAGGAGAAGGAGACAACAGAGGATGAGATGGCTGGATGGCATCATCAGCTCTATGGACATGAGTTTGGATAAACTCCAGGAGTTGGTGATGGACAGGGAGGCCTGGTGTGCTGTGATTCATGGGGTCACAGAGTCAGACACAACTGAGCGACTAAATTGAACTGAGCTGAACTGAAGAAAATATGAATCAATGTATCCTATCTCAAACAAAAAAAGTCCCCAAATTGATTAGCTACATAATTAATCTGATCACTAATTAACAGTGGAAAATCACACATCTGTTAAAAGTGTTTCACATAAAAAATTTGGGAGAATAAAGGCTAAAGATATATCATCCTGTTAGAGCCAGAAGTGTGTCTCACAAGTGAGGGCATGTTCTAGAGACAATTTGTAAAATGTAAGGCTCTCTATGTTTTTAAAAACGTTTGATTTCTGATACCACTGTAGAATATTGTATACAACAGTGTTGTAAGAGTAACCTGGGATTCTTCTTTGACCCATATTTATATACATGTCTCCATTACCTATAGAAAGACAAATACAGACAAATTTCCTGTAGAGAACTGAGTTTGTAATGTCTAAAAAGAAATGGTGAGCTCTGCAAGTAGATCTATTTAAATGATATGGAAACATGACCTGAACTACAAGCGTAGAGAGACCTGTGGCCCTTTTGGTGCACATGAAAAGATGCAGATGTGATGCAGAATTTACTTACTGAGTATGTAAACTGTTAGGAATATGAAGATGAAGGAGCCACGAACTGTCCCTTGGAAGAATTCAGTGAGGTAAATTAATCAACACAATCACAATGTTATAAAGCAGAGCAGGATAGATGGGCCCAAAGGATTGTGTTCTATGGATAAAGATGAGTTATGTCTGTACTCTGAGTGCTCACACAATACCTTTTGAACTGAGATGATATTGGAGTGCTTTATGCAGTGACATGTAGAGTACCTCGGTGTGTTATGTGCAGAAGTTTTTATATAGTGAGAGGGGGAAAAAGGAAAACAGAAGAACCTATAAACTGGGAATAAAGAAATATTCTACCATGAGAGAAAGGGGCAAAACAGAACAAAACAAAACACTGACTATTTTGGGGGAGAGTTTTATTATTTTGTAGGATATTCCTTAGCTTGGCTTTATCTTATGTTTCTTCTCCATTAGATTCTGGTAATCTGTTTTTGGCTGGAATATCACAGAACTGCTGCTGTGTCCTTCTCAGTGCAATACATTAAGAGACATCTGACATCTCATTATTGGTGATGTTAACTTTTATCTCTTGGATAAGGTAGTGTCTCAAGATCTTCCACTGTAAAGAGCTCCTTGGCCGTTTTTCAACAATAATACCTTCAGGAAATAAATTCAGACTTTGTAAAAAATTTACTTTTCATCATATTTTTGACTGCTAGTTTTTGCATTCATTGATGACTTTTGCCAGAAGGATCTTTTGTAACTACTGCAGTTGCCAAATTTTGATGTTCTGTATCCAGCATTGCTTTCCTGCATACTTAGTTGGAATGATACTATAATAAGAAGCTTTCCTTTCTTATGTCACTTATTTATTAATTTATTTATATCAGTATGGACTCATAGATTCTTAGTTTTTTTATGGGTTGTAATTCCTTACTTTCACTATTTGTGTAATGCTCAAATAGTTCCCAGTTTGGCTACTGTGAGTATTTCAGACTGACTCTTGTTTTCATTTCACATGTCTTCAGCATTTTTTGTCCACTTCGTTATTGGCCAGGAATCTTATAAAATGTAAAGATTATGAAACACAAAGAAAGAGTGAAGGACCATTCCAGATTAAATTAAAAATTAATGACAATTGAACACAGCATATGTTCTGAATTGAATCCATGGATGGAATTTTCCCTGCTATAAAAGAAATTCATAAACAATAAAATTTGAATGGCTGGATAAGAAATAATGACATCTTATATATATGAATTTTCTGCCTTATATAATTATACTGTACTTAGGTAAGAAAATGTCCTTGTTTCTGTCGTGTACCTAGTGACACAATTAGAAATAAAGGGGCATCATGCCTGCAACTGTGCTGTCAAATATTTCAACATTTCAGAAAGAGACATGTGGAAAATTTTAAAAAGTGAAAGTGAAAAACAGTTAACATCTGGCTAGTTTGTTTGAAGGGACATGGAAATACTTTGTACTAATATGCAAATTGTATTTGTGTGAAATTATAAACAAATAAAACCTTAAAAACTGTACAAGTTCAGAGACAGAGCTGTAGGCTAAGGCCGTATGTGTTCAAGTGCTTACATAGTGATATGCACATTTGTTCGCTCAGAACAGAGTTACACGCTAGTTTTATGCTAGATTATGATTTTGTGGGCCTAGCCTATTCTTAGATAAAATAAATATGATATCTAATATTTTATTTATTGATCAATCTATTAATTTTTATTTACCCCAGGCTTTGGGAGAAAATAAAATAATGTCTCAACTTTATTCCTGTTTAAGAAAATAAAGAATTGTCTGGATGGTGACAAAAATGTAATGTTTAACCTAGAGCAATCATAGATAAATTAACAGCTCTCAAAACCAAATTCTGTATAACATATTAAGAAGTAATATATAAAGAGTACTTGTATATAAAGATTAGAGGGAGTGGTACAGATCCTATAGTAATAACCAGACAATTATTCAATAAATTAGAGTTACATGAACATGAACATTAAGAAAGTAAAAGAGCAGATTGAAGTAAAATAGGATACATTCACTTTAAGTGCTTAAGCACAATTGTATTCCTGACTTCTTTGTTTTCTCAAACTTAATTCTCCATTGTATCTAGACAAAATTTTTCTCTTTGATATTTACTAGTGGTTTTAACACAGATATTTTGCAAAAAAAATGTAGATTGCTTAGCAGCTGCCTCATTTTATGGTAACTATCAAAAATGACATTGTCTGACATTTAAAATTATTTCACTTAACTAAAAGTAAGGCAAGACAAATTAATTTAGTTGAAAGCCTCATATGAAAATAGATATACAGGGTGAATTCCACTTAATTTCAGCCATAAAATCAGAGTTAAATAAGATGTCAATTGTTAGATTCCAGGGTTGCTAACAAAGATAATTCATTTTGAATGTATTTATACACTTTATACTTTATTTTAAAGATCTTAATCTTGGATAAAAGAATTCCTTGCCTATGGTTAGTATTCAGGAAGTTAGCAAATCCTGTGAATTCAAAAGTGAAATATTTTCGTACATGTGATTTATACTTTTAATTTCACCTGGGGGTAGAATATCTTTAGCTTTTATTAGATTCCCAAATGAGGCTACGGTGAAGATGTGTATTATATGGTCAATTCATATTTTTATCTCCATGGATTCCTCAGAGCACTCTCTGAAGTGTATCATTTTAAAGCAGATTGCATAGTTATGCAAGAGTGAAGTAACTGAGATAATTTTCTTTATCAAAGATTTAATAATCAACAAAACATCTATACAACCATCTAACAGCATAAAGTTTAAGATGCAGCAAGTATTATAAAAGCCTCTAAATTTTCCAGTTTAAAAAATGATGTCTCAAGGTCAATAAAATTAGAACAAATATGACCTTCTTTTTAACTACACCAGGGTTCCTGAAGCACATAAAAAATAATTTGAATACTGTATAAAATTGCCCTGAAACATATGCTAACTCTGGTAACATACTGTTAGGCACCTCAGTGCAGTGTAATAAGCATTAATATTGTAAGTATGAGTCTTGTGATAAACATTAACAAATATTTTATGTTATAAATGGGTCAAAACCATGACTCTTTTGTATCAAATAAATCAAATAAATGCTGCAATGGCAACCAGAAAAAGAAATGAAAACTTGACCTTGAGCATAAGTAGGAGACCCCACACCACTATACATGAGGAGGGCTACAGAATGCAACTGATGCCCAATAAGGTCTGGGAAAGATGCCTAAGGAGGATGATTTCAGGAACTATTCTCAAACTAAGGCCAAGGAGAATATTTCTCCAAAGTAAGTGGCACTCACTAAGAGAAACAATAAATAAGCAACCTTTAACACAAGAGCAGTTACTTGTAAAGGCTGATGTTAAACAGTTTCCATGAACTCCTTTCTGATACAACACAGACAAGTCAGGGATAATGGAGGTAAATGAGGAAATATATAAATGCCTATGAGTCTGTTGTTTAGGGAATAATTGGGAACATCTTTGCAGTTGGCAAGACCTCTTAGCTTGGAGAAAACAAGGAGCTAAAATAAATCATTTGCACACACTAAATTTTCTGCCTTGAATACTACCTCTCCACGTTTCCACACATATTTCCTGCAAACAACTGGTTAGAAAAGAACTCATGTCATTAAACAATGTTTTATAGTTAAAAAGTAATTTGCACAAGACATTAAAAAACTATAAGAATATAAGAAGAAAGAAACAGAAATCAAAAAATGGCAGATAAAAAAAACATGTTGTCCCCCCCTAAAGTTTTGCAAAAGCTCAAATGAGATATAAAAGCTCAAGGATGAGCTATCGTAGTATCTGAAGTTGAGGTTATGGGTTAGAAAAAAACAAGAGGAACTACAAAAGAAAATTGTTATCACATTCTAAACAATTGAAAAGGAAAATAGTGCCCGAAACATTAAGGACAGATTACTAGCTTGAGAAAGCTAGGACAAAAAAGTACAGTTTAAAAATTATTATAAACAAAATTACATAGATGTTTACATAATTGTTTATGTATGGATGACAGAAAGATGAATATAACTGTAGTGTATTCATAAAGGGTGCATGTAAGGGGGTAAAATGAACAACCTGAAGAGGGAGAAGACATTTATTGATATAATTCAGTAGAACATTCACAACTAAGATACACTTGGATCACAAAGAAAAAAGACATTGTCTCACAAGATAAATTGCCAAAAGACCAGGGGTTGGCACACTGTGAATTACACCCATATAAATAACAAATGGACTTTATCTTTTAAAACTTTTGTTTCTTCTTCTGTGTGCTCCTTATGCATGTTATATACTAGTATTCTGCTCGTTTGGTAAAGATCTGGTTATTAACTTGCATGCATGGCTGTAAGAGTTGGACCATAAGAAAGGCAGAGCACCAAAGAATTGGTGCTTTTCAACTGTGGTCCTGGAGAAGATGCTTGAGAGTCCCTTGGATAGCAAAAAGATCAAATCAAATAATCCTAAAGGAAATCAACCCTGAATATTCATTGGAAGGATTGGTGCTGAATGTGAAGCTCCAATACTTTGGCCACCTAATGCGAAGAACTGACTCACTGGAAAAGATCCTGATACTGGGAAAGATTGAGGGCAGGAGGAGAAGGGAGTGGCATAGGATGAGATGGTTGTATGGCATCACCAACTCAATGAACGCAAATTTGAGCAAACTCCAGAAGATAGTGAGGGACAGGGAAGCCTGGTGTGCTGCAGTCCATGGGTCTCAAAGACACAACTTGGAGACTGAAAAACTACAATAAGAGTTGCTTATATGGCAAGTAAATTAACTCTCAGTCGTGATATTAGTATATTTTTAAACATAATTGGCATTTAACTTGTATTCAAATTATTTTTTATTAACAGATTTATGAATTGAATATTTTGTGATTTCTGGGTTCTAATATTATACAGATTAATTTGTTAGATTCAAATATATCAGTGAATTCTATCTAGTCTTTGGGTCCTGTAATGTTTAAAACTTGTCAAAGCTTGAAGATTGTTATCATTTTTAGAAGTTCCATTTATTTTCTATTACCATTATGGATTTTTCTATATTTAAATGTACAATAGCTCTGATTTTTTAGCACAGTTTTGCAAGTGAAATAGCATGTACAAATATAAATACAAGTTGTAGTTTTTTATTCAATAGTATGTTGGAGTATCAATAAATGATTCTATGTAACAGATAATGTTTGTAAAGTGAAATTTTCAATATATTTTGAAAAGTGAAATAGATGTATAGTTATCTTTTCTTTTTTTTTTTTGGCTCAGTAGTTGCAATGCTTGATCTTAGACACCCCATGACTTATGGGATCTTTGTTCCCAAACCAGGAACCAAAACTGTGTCCTCTGCATTGGAAGATGGATTCTTAACCACTGAACCACCAGGGAATTGTCTATAGTTGGGTCTTACAGTTTTATCTATCCAGCTATGCTATAAATTTTGACTGGAGCATTTATTCCATCTACATTAAGAGCAATTATTAATAAAAACTTAATAATGCCATCTTATTCATTGTTTTCTGGCTGTTTTATATAATTTTTGTAACATTCTCCCTTTCTTGCTGCATTCTATCATCACTTGATGATTTTCCAGGGTGGTATGTTTTGGTTAATTTCTCTTTATTTTTTGTGTATCTACTGTAGGCTTTTGCTTTGTAGTTACCATGTTGTTCAGTCATTCAGTCATGGCTGACTCTTTGCGACTCCATGTACTGCAGCACACCAGGTTTCCCTGTCCTTCACTGTCTCCTGGAGTTTGCTCAAACTCACTTCCATTGAGTCGATGATGCCACTGTTACGTCTCATCCTCTGTCACCCTCTTCTCCTCCTGCCCT
This sequence comes from Ovis aries, assembly GCF_016772045.2. Taxonomy (NCBI): domain Eukaryota; kingdom Metazoa; phylum Chordata; class Mammalia; order Artiodactyla; family Bovidae; genus Ovis; species Ovis aries. Next base: position 48,682,188 of record NC_056069.1, read on the forward strand.
CAATCTTTCCCAGCATCAGGGTCTTTTCCAATGGGTGGGCTCTTCACATTAGGTGGCCAAAGTATTGGAGTTTCAACTTAATCATCAGTCCTCCTAATGAATTTTCAGAGTTGATTCCCTGTAGGATTGACTTGTTTGATTTGCTTGCTGTCCAAGGGACTCTCATGAGTCTTCTACGTCACCACAGTTTGAAAGAATCAATTTTTCAGCACTCAGCCTTCTTTATGGTACAACTCTCACATCTGTACATGACTACTGAAAAAACCATAGCTTTGACTTTATGAAACTTGGGGGCAAATTGATGTCTCTGCTTTTTAATATGCTGCCTAGGCCCGTCATGGCTTTTCTTCCAAAGAGCAAACACTTTTAATTTCATCACTGCAGTACCATCCACAGTGATTTTGGAGCCCAAGAAAATAAAGTCTTTCATTGTTTTCCATTTCCCCCCTTCTGTTTGCTATGAGATGATGAGACCAGATGTCATGATCTTTATTTTTTAAACATTGAGTTTTAAGCCAGGTTTTTCACTCTCCTCTTTCATCTTCAACAAGAGGCTCTTTAGATATGTCATCTGCTGTTGTTGATATTTCTCTCGGCAATCTTGATTCTAGCTTGAGTTTCATCCAGCCTGGCATTTTACATGATTTACTCTGCAAATAAGTTATATAAGCAGAGTTACAGTATAAACCCTTGACATACTCCTTTGCCAATTTGGAACCAGTCCGTTGTTCCATGGCCGGTTCTAAGTGTTGCTTGACCTGCACACAGGTTTCTCAAGAGGCAGGTAAGGTAGTCTGGTTTTCCCATCTCATGAAGAATTTTCTACAGTTTGTTGTGATTCACACAGTCAAAGGCTTTAGAGTAGCCAATAAAGCAGAAATAAAGCTTTTTCTGCAATTCCTTGCTTTTTCTAGGATTCAGTGGATTTTGATGATTTGATCTCTCATTCCTCTGCTGTTTCTTGTACATCCTGTAGTTCTCAGTTCATGTACTGCTGAATCCTGGACTGAAGTATTTTTAGCATTACCTTGATAGCATGTGAAATGAGTGCAGTTGTGCAGTAGTTTGAACACTCTTTGGCATTGCCTTTCTTTGGGATTGGAGTGAAAATGGACCTTTTCTTGTCCATTGTGGACACTTGTAGCCACTGCTGAGTTTTCCTAATTTACCAGCCCCAGGAAGCTTACATAAAACATGATAAATATTAACAATCTATTTTATGCTGATAACAACTTAACTTTGACCAAAGACAAAAAATCTACCCTTTTAAGTTTTTGATGTCACTTTATTTTATATATTTGGATTCTTTAACAGTTTTTAATTGCTTATATTTTTAATATTTTTTCCTTTAACCTTTATACCAGACATAAGTGGTTAGCACAATACCATATTGCAGTTTTAGTTTTCTAAATTTGATTATGTTTTTACCTTTACCAAAATGTTGTATATTTTCTTATGTTTTCATGGATTTTTAGTTCAGATCGAGCATGTCTTAATGTTTCTTATAAGTCAGGTCAAGTAATGGTGAATCCTCTCAGCTTTTGTCTGGGAAAGTATTTCTTCTTTGTTTCTAAAAGAAAACTTTGCCAGACAGAGTACTCATATCGAGTTGTTGTTGTTTCAGCAGTTTGAATGTTATTTCACTCTTTTCTGACCTGTAAGTTTCCTGCTGAGAAATTTACCAATGGTCTTTTAAGAGTTCCCTTGTAAGTTATAAGCTTCTTCTTTTTTTTTTTTTTTACTGCGTTTAAGTTTCCAGAAGTCTTTGCTTTTTGACAGTTTTATTGTAATATGTCTTGGAGAATATATCTTGAGTTTATTTGATGACCTATGAGCTTCATAAACTCAGATATTCAAATCTCACCCTAGCTTTGAAAAATTTTCAGACGTTATTTCTTTAAAGTTTTAGGTCCCTTTCCCTCTCTTTTCCAGAAATTTACTGCCTGCTTTTTTAATGGTATCCCTTAGATCACACAGACTTTATTCACTCTTTTTCATTATTTTATGTTTGTTCTCCTCTGACTGGATAGTTACAAAATTCTTGTTTTTTAATTCACAACTTCTTTCTTCTTCTTGATCTATTTTTTACACTAATGTTCCCTATGGAAAATTTTCATTTAATTCATTGTGTTCTTCTCCAGAATTTGTTTCATTCATTTTTATGATTTCTATTTTTTTTATTAAACTTCTCATTTTATTTGTGACATTTTTTTGACTTTGTTTAATTATCTTTCTGTGTTTTTGTTTTATTTCTTTTTGTAGCTCCCTGAGCTTCCTTAAACAGTCATTTTGAATCCTGAGTAAATGGCATGTCTCCATATTTTGGGGGTTGGTTACTGAAAGATTATTGTAATACTTTGGCTGTGTTATGTTTTTTTTTTGACTCTTCATGACTCCTTGAAGTCTTTTTTTCTTTTTCTTTTTTTTAATTTTTGGCTGCACTGAGTCTTCATTGCTTAGCATGGGTTTTTTCTAGTTGTGGTGAGTGAGGGCTGTTCTTCTAATCTTCACTGTGGTATTTCGGCTTCTCATTGAAGTGGCTTCTCTTGTTATAGAGCATGGGATCTAGGTGCCCAGGCCTCAGTAGTTGCAGCATGTAGGCTCAGTAGCTGTGGCTTTCAGACTCTAGAGAGTGGGCTCAATAGTTGTGCTGCATGGTCTTAGCTTCTCTGCGGCATGTAGAATCTTCCTGGACCAGGGGTTGAATCCATGCCCCCTGCACTGGCAAGCAGAGTCTTATCCACTGCATCATGAGGGAAGTCCTCCTTGAAGTCTTATATTGCTGTCTTAATAGTTACACTAGCAATCACTTCTTCCAGCCTTTATTAACGAACTGTGGGAGAGAAACAACTTTCATCAACCTTGCTAGTAATTCTAAGTCTTGCACAGACCTCTAATGGGTATGCCTGCTCCATATTTATGGCAGAATTCGTAAGCTTGTATACCTTCTCTTGATACTACAAAGTACAAGGCAGGGTGTTGACAGCTTTTCTTTTGCTTTCTCAAGAGTGGAGTTAAATCTCAATTTATGGTCTCTCCTTGACCCACAGATTCAAGTCAGTTTTCTGTGTATGCTCACAATTCAACAGACAAAGCTCACTATAACCACCATTTTGAACAAACATAGTCAGACTTAAGGTGAGGTGTGTCTGGATGAAGTGTTCAGAATACTGGGTGTGCTTATGAGGCATTTTGAGGGACCCACAAGTGAAGCATTTCCAGCAGCTTGTGGGCAGTCTTCTTGATGGAGTCCACATGGTAGTTAGTAGGATCCATATCCCTTGAATGTCCTCAGAGTGTCCTATCTGCCACTCTCTCCTAGCATCTTTCCACCTTCCAAACATTCATCTTGCAACTCAGCACTCTTAATAAGGCAAGAAAGAAATAAGCTTCTTTGACAGTGTCCCACACAGCTTGGAAAGCCAGGTACTCACTTATATGCTCTCATTCTCCCCTGTAGGAGAAATAGCAGGCCGAGAAGTTCTCCCTTAGCACTGAGCTGGGGAAAGATGACATGCATAAATGCAAACTATTTATTTTATCCTCTTCAGTGTGTCCAAACATGTTTTCTTGTTGTTGTGGCAGTGTTTTCTGTTTTTACTTGCTTCAGTGCTGTGTTGGAACTTTTATACTGAGAACCTGGACTTCCACAAGGAATGCCACATGTATCGAAGAAAGTTTTGCCCAGGAGCTTCCAGACTAATGCTGAGAGGACCTGAAGCCTATTCATGGCCAAGTGAAAGGTTCACAGAAAAACCCAAGGTCTTTATGCCCCTTACCTAGTACACAGGTGGGTCAAATCCCTCCTGGGCCTATTGACATATGGTGCTGGATCCCACAAAGGTACTTTTGTCCATGAATGAACACCAAATTGTTGCTGAGGAGGGAAATAATGAGGGACACATTATTCAGCCACATTGCTGATATCACTCCCACTCTACATCCTTTTATTGATGTTTTATCCATTTACATTAAAATTAATTATTAATAAGAGCTTTCTATTCTTATTTTATTCATTTTTATGAATAAAATTCAATTTTCTGTTTTTTACTTCTTTTTTTTCTCTCTTCTCTGGCTGTCTCTTTGTGGTTTTGCAATTTTTTGTTGTGGTATTTTTTACTTTTCTTTTTATATATTATCTATGATGAGTTTTATCCTTGTGGTTACCATGAGGCTTGCATTGAACCTCTGAGAGTTGTTGCAGTCTATTTTAAGCTGATGACAACTCTATACCTTTAGTTGTCTCCCAAACATATTTTTTTCAGTTTACTTTTCATGTTGTTTATCCATTAGCACATTTCTGTGGTTGTGCCTGTGTGTGCTAAGTCACTTCAGTCAAGTCTGACTCTGTACAATGCTATGGACTGTAGTTCACCAGGCTCCTCTGTCCATAGGATTCTCCAGGTAAGAATACTAGAGTATGATTATAATTATTCTTAATACTTTGTTATTTAGCTTTTATAAGGGCTTCCCAGGTGGCGCTAGCATTAAAAAACTCGCCTGCGAATGCAGAAGACCCAAGAGACACAGCTTCGATCCCTGGGTCAGGAAGATCCCCTGGAGGAGGACATGGCAGTGCATTCCAATATTCTTCTCTGGAGAATCTCATGGACAGAGGAGCCTGGCAGGCTACAATCCATAGGGTCACACAGAAAAAAACATGACTGAAGAGACTTAGCATCCATGCATTGGAGTTAAAAGTAATTCAGGTACAATATTACATCATTCCATGTTTGTATATATGCTTACATGTATCAGTGAGATTTGGAGGTAGACTATTGACACAGCCTTTCTAAATTTGGAATGTGAAAGTAGGCACACAAGAGTAGGCATGAACACAGTTCATGACATAAATAATTATAGGCACTTGGTACTGGCTACTTGAATTACATGCAGTAGATATCGTTAAAAACTCCTGAGGATTAATAAGGAAAAAAAAACAAACAAACGACAAAAAAAAACTTCATATGTGTAGTGGATTTTCTGTGTTTCTGAATTTCATTGATTTGCTATCTTTGCTATAAAAATTCTTATAGCTGTTTGTTATATTAAAACTTAAGTATAGTTTATATAGAGAAAAAAGTCCTCCTTTAGTTTTTTATAAAAATTTGATTATTTTACAGATGGTCTGCTCTCAAGATTTGAATTTCTTCCCTGATACCACCAATCACATGCATACTACCTTTAAAGGCAAGGTTACCCTATCAACATATGAAAATTAAAATGCTTCAGTGCTTACATAAATACTTAATTTTTTTTCTTGCTACACGCTGTTATTAGCTTGTCCAGACACACTGTATCACATCCCTCAGCACTAGATTTATGTGTAAAAAGATAACTCCCAGATTCATGTCTTTAGTACAACCATTTTTTTTACACAGACAGTGCTTATAGACAGTAGCTTATGTGATATCTTCAATATGGATAGATATCATTGACTTTTGAAGAATAAAAACTCTAATACTGGCTCATTTTACTAATCCTACTCCTCCTAACTGTCAGACTTTTTCTGATGGTAAAAGTTTATTAGTCTTTCCCCATTTCAATAAATACTATTATTCATTAATTCACATACTCAGAAAATATTTATTGGTTTATTGCTAGATTTTGATAATAGACTGGTAAGTGGAAGGTAAGTTGCTTTTGATTTTATGAATATTAGTCAAGAAAGAAATACAAATATCAATTAGTAGCACATTAAAGTTTCAATACTCTTTGTTATAAGGTTATTAGTAGAACAATGATACCTCTGTAAGGATGTAATGTAGAGAACAAAATAAACCAAACTCGAGGCTCAGAGAAACTAGTGTTTAATATAAGAAACATTAGAAAAAAGTCTAAAGGATGAATTGAAAATAGAGGCTAATAAGTTTTAATGAACAAGGATGGTGGCAGTAGCAGCAGCAATTCAAGCAGAAGGCTAAGAATATGCAGAAAACTAATGGAAGACTCATTATATATATGGAGAGAAAGAATATTTTTAATCAGCTACTTAAAAGAATAATGTGATAGTCATTGAAATGGTGATAAAACTGTAGATTGGACATAGAAGTATGGTCATAAATTCCCTCCCAGACATACTGTATTAAATATGTTTTTGAAATAATAGAATGAAGACTTTGAATAAGTAGTTATCATTATATGTATAATGCTTGTAAGTGAGAACCAGATTTGAATTAAATTTCAGAATCCATTCATGTTTAGAAAATATTAACAGCTGAAGAAATTGCTCAGTGATTTGCACAATGCTGGAATATTGAGCAATGACCTCTATTCACTTTACACATTAAGCACCCTAGGTGGCTCAGTGGTAAAGAATCTGTCTGCCAGTGCAGAAGACACAAGAGATGCAGGTTCTATCCCAGAGGCAGGAGGATTCCAGGAGGAGGAAATGGTGAGCCACTCCACTATTCTTGCCTGGAAAAACTTGATGGACAGAGAAGCCTGGTGAGCTACAGCGCATGAGTCCCAAAGAGTCAGACATGACTGAACACACACACATATCCCTTTCATTCTCTTAATATGTTTAACTGCTTTTACATTCTAAATGTTCTATCATATTTATTGTCTTCATAAACACTGCCATTACCAAATTACAGTGGCACTCTCTTTTTGTGAAGTTTGTGTGGCAACAATCTGGAGTTGAATAGTGAACAACTGGTACAATTGTGTTGATATACCCTGGAAAGGCTAACCCCAGTTATCATTATATCAGAATTATGTCAATAACCTAACTACCAAACTCTTAATTCTCATTTTTGCCTCCTTTATATCTAGATTACTTCAAGATTGTTTTTCAGTTGCTAAACCATGTCTGACTCTTTGGGACCCCATCAACTAAAACACACAAGCATTCTCTGGCCTTGACTATCTCCCAGTGTTTACTCAAACTGATGTCCATTCAGTCAATGATGCCATCCAACCATCCCATCCTCTGTTGACCCCTTCTCCTCCTGCCCTCAACCTTTTCCAGCACCAGGGTCTTTTCCAATGAGTGGGCTCTTCACATCGTGTGGCCAAAGGATTGGAGTTGCAACTTCACAATCAGTCCTTCCAGTGAATATTCAGGGTTGATTTCATTTAGGGTTGACTTGTTTGATTTCCTTGCTGTCTAAGAGACTCTCAAGAGTCTTCTCCAGCACCACAGTTCAGCACTAAGCTTTTTTTATAGTCCAACTCCCACATCCATACTGGAGAAGGCAATGGCAACCCACTCCAGTGCTCTTGCCTGGAAAATCACATGGACGGAGGAGCCTGGTAGTCTGCAGTCCATGGGGTCGCTAAGAGTCAGACATGACTGAGCGACTTCACTTTTACTTTTTACTTTCATGCATTGGAGAAGGAAATGGCAACCGACTCCAGCGTTCTTGCCTGGAGAGTCCAGGGGATGGCGGAGCCTGGTGAGCTGCCGTCTATGGGGTCGTGCAGAGTTGGACACGAGTGGAGCGATTTAGCAGCAGCAGCACATCAAACATGACTACTGGAAAAATCATAGCTTTGACTATACGGAACTTGGTGGCAAAGTGATGTCTCTGCTTTTTAATATGCTGTCTGGGTTGGTCATAGCTTTTCTTCCAAGGAGCAAGAGTCTTAATTTCATGGCTACAGTCACCATCTGCAGTGATTTTAGAGCCCAAGTAAATAAAAGCTGTCATTGTTTCCACTTTTTCTTTTTTCCCATCTATTTTCCATGAAGTGATGGGACTGGATACCATAATTTTCCTTTTATGAATGTTGAGGTTTTAGGCAATTTTTTCACTTTCATCAAGAGGCTCTTTAGTTCCTCTGCAGTCTCTTCCATTAAAGTAATATCATCTGCATATCTGAGGTCATTGATATTTCTCCCAGCAATCTTGATTCCAGCTTGTGAGTCTTCAAGCCTGGCATTTCGCGTGACGTACTCTGCATTGAAGTTAAATAAGCAGGACGACAATATACAGCTTTGATGTACTCCTTTCCCAATTTGGAACTAGTCTGTCATTCCATGTCTGGTTTTAACTATTGCTTCTTGATCTGCATACAGGTTTCACAGGAGGCAGGTCAGGTGGTATGCTATCTTTTGAAGAATATTCCAGTTTGTTGTGATCCACCAATAAAGACTTTAGCATAGTCAGAGGAGCAGAAGTAGATTCTTTTTTTCTTTTTTTTGGTATTCTCTTGTGTTTTTTTTTTTTCTATTATCTAGTGTATTCTGGCAATTTTTATTTCTAGTTACTCTGCCTTTTCTAAGTCCAGCTTTTGCATCTGGAAGTCCTTGGGTCACATATTGTTGAAGCCTAGCTTGAAGGATTTTGAACATTACCTTGCTAGCATGTGAAATGAGCCCAATTTTACAGTAGTTTGAACATTCTTTGGCATTGCTTTCTTTAGGACTGGAATGAAAACTGACCTTCACTATGTCCTAATTGTATTTTCTGCTCAAAATATTTCAATGTCTTCTGTTTTCAATAGTATTATTTCAGAAATTTTGTCTCATTTATTATCAAAGGCAAATTTTGAGATTCTACTCTTGCTTTTCTTGAATATCAAGTTGTTTTGAAAAGAGTGTAGGAGCATTCTAAGACTTCAACCAACTTTCAAATATGAATTTACAAATATTTCTCATTTTTATTTGTCATTTGACACTTTTTTAATGATTTTTTTTTTTACCACACATACTTTAAACATAGTAACACAGTCAGTGTTTTATCTTTATGGCATCTTGATTTTCATTCTAGCATGGAATGGTTTTCTGTGCCTGTAATTTGTATTAATACAAGCAGTTTTTCTATTTACTTTTAATAATTATCTTAGTTTAAGATTTTCAAAAAATTTTAATTTATTCACGGTAAAACATGTGTGATATTAATTTTTTCCTCCTAGGATCTTCTAATATCTCCAATCCATTTATTAAACAGCCCTGTCCAATTACCACTGAGTTAAGATGCTACTTTAATTGAATATTGAGTTGCCTATATTCTTGCATATACTTTTGTTTTAATATTTTCCATTAATTTATTTATCTCTTCTAAAATCAATGCTATCTTTTCTGCATATAGCAACATTATTGTAAATTTTAATATCTGGTACAGAAAATCTTCTACCACTATATTTTTCTATTAAATGGAACCTATAATTTTGTCACAAATATTTTTCAATAAGTATTTTTAAAGTTCTTTTCAAGATAAGATTATAAAACAAAATTAGTAACAAATCTCAATACTTTGGAATTCTAAATGAAATTGATTTATGATTACACAGCAATTTAGAATTACTAGCAACACAATTTCTCCATTTATTCAGTATGCTCTTTAAACAAAGTAACTTACTTTACTCATTAAAATTTTTAATATTAATCAACAATTAATTGTATGGTTACTGCCCTCATTATAAATGGAATTTTTCTCTGTTCATATTGCTGCTCCTACTCCTGTCACTAAGTCGGTTCAGTCGTGTCCGACTCTGTGCGACCTCATAGATGGCAGCCCACCAGGCTCCCCTGTCCCTGGGATTCTCTAGGCAAGAACACTGGAGTGGGTTGCCGTTTCCTTCTCTAATGCATAAAAGTGAAAAGTGAAAGTGGATTCGCTCAGTCTTGTCGGACTCTTCGCGATCCCATGGACTGCAGCCTACCAGGCTCCTCAGTCCATGGGATTTTCGAGGCAAGAGTACTGCAGTGGGGTGCCATTGCCTTCTCCAATGTTTGAATTACTGTACAGGATATATGGATATATATGTATGTCCAGACATTTTAATAAATTGTATTATTATATAGTTATAATATATGTATGGAAGTGCATATGCACACACATATATTGGCTATTTTAGCCTCTTTTAATTTTCACATATACAATGCTATCTTCAATTTACAATCCTGTCTAATTTTTCAGTATTTATACTATTTACTGAGAATTTTTGTTAGCATATTTTATTAGTTTTCTATCATCATAACAGTTAAGTTGTGATATAGCTGGCAACCACTGAATGACTTGGTTTATTTGTTTTTCTGAAGCATTTTTCTCATTGTTTTGGCATTCTGAAATTACTCAGGAACTTTCTCTCCTATCTAATTAACAGAACTACCATTATTAGGAACCTGTCTTGGCAGTTAACCCATGTGGTCATCTTTGCCAGCTGCAGGGCCACGTTTTTGTTTTGGGTTTTACCATGTCAAACAGCTTTCACTCAGGCACTGTGAGATTCCAAATGTCACTCTCTTCTAAAAGTACATTATTATCCACCTTCAATTTCAATCTATTACCCTGAAATTCAGACTGTCCTTGTTAGTTTCAATTTCCAGTTGCCTCTGGGAAATTAGGGAGCAAGCATCTATGCTTGAGAAGGGAACCATTCCATAGGGTAGCTCTATTAAATGACAAAATGTTTTAATGCTCCATGCTTTCTGCTAGCTTTGCAATTTCTTCAGTTCAGTTCAGTCACTTAGTCGTGTCTGACTCTTTCTGACCACATGAATTGCAGCACGCCAGGACTCCCTGTCCAACACTAACTCCCTGAGTTCATCCAAATTCATATCAATTGAGTCAATGATGACATCCAGCCATCTCATCCTCTGTTGTCCCCTTCTCCTCCTGCCCCCAATCCCTCCCAGCTTCAGGGTCTTTTCCAATGAGTCAAGACTTCGCATGAGGTGGCCAAAGTACTGGAGTTTCAGCTTCAGCATCTTTCCTTCCAAAGAAATCCCAGGGCTGATCTCCTTTAGAATGGACTGGTTGGATCTCCTTGCAGTCCAAGGGACTCTCAAGAGTCTTCCCCAACACCACAGTGCAAAAGCATCAATTCTTTGGTGCTCAGCTTTCTTCACAGTCCAACTCTCAAATCCATACAGGACTACTGGAAAAACCATAGCCTTGACTAGACAGACCTGGGTTGGCAAAATAATGTCTCTGCTTTTCAATATGCTGGCTAGGTTGGTCATAACTTTCCTTCCAAGGAGTATGTGTCTTTTAATGTCATGGCTGCAATCACCATTGCAGTGATTTTGGAGCTAAAAAAAAAAAAAAAAAAAAAAAGTCTGACACTGTTTCCACTGTTTCCTCATTTATTTCCCATGAAATGATGGGACCAGTTGCCATGATCTCAGTTTTCTGAATGTTGAGCTTTAAGACAACTTTTTCGCACTTCTCTTTCACTTTCATCAAGAGGCTTTTTAGTTCCTCTTCACTTTGTGCCATAAGGGTGGTGTCATCTGCATATCTGAGGTTATTGATATTTCTCCTGACAATCTTGATTCCAGCTTGTGCTTCTTCCAGCCCAGTGTTTCTCATGATGTACTCTGCATATAAGTTAAATAAGCAAGGTGACAATATAAAGCCTTGACATACTCCTTTTCCTATTTGGAAACAGTCTGTTTTTCTAACTATTGATTCCTGACTTGCATATATGTTTCTCAAGAGGCAGGTCAGGTGGTCTGGTATTCCTATCTCTTTCAGAATTTTCCACATTTTATTGTGATCCACAGAGTCAAAGGTTTTGGCATAGTCAATAAAGCAAAAGTAGCTGGTTTTTTTTGGAACTCTCTTGTTTTATCCATGATCCAGTGGATGTTGGCAATTTGATCTCTGGTTCCTCTGCTTTTTCTAAAACCAGCTTGAACATCTGGAAGTTCATGGTTCACCTATTCCTTAAGCCTGGCTTGAAGAATTTTGAGTATTATTTTACTAGCATGTGAGATGAGTGCAATTGTGTGGTAGTTCGAGCATTCTTTGGTATTGCCTTTCTTTGGGATTGGAATGCAAACTCACATTTTCCAGTCCTGTGGCCACTGCTGAGTTTTCAAAATTTGCTGGCATATTGAGTGCAACACTTTCACAGCATCATCTTTCAGGATTTGAAATAGCTCAACTGGAATTCCATCATCTCCACTAGCTTTGTTCATAGTGATGTTTTCTAAGGCCCACTTGACTTCACATTCCAGGATGTCTCTCTCTAGGTGAATGATCACACCATCATGATTATCTTGGTTGTGAATATCTTTTTTGTACTGGTCTCCTATGTATTCTTGCCACCTTTTCTCAATATCTTCTGCTTCTGATATGTCCATACCATTTCTGTCCTTTATTGAGCCCATCCTTGCATGAAATGTTCCCTTGGTATCTCTAATTTTCTTGAAGAGATCTCTAGTCTTTCCCATTCTGTTGTCTTCCTCTATTTCTTTGCATTCATCACTGAGGAAGGCTTTCTTATCTCTCCTTGCTATTCTTTGGAACTCTGCATTCAGATGGGTATATCTTTCCTTTTCTCCTTTGCTTTTTACTTCTCTTCTTTCCACAACCATTTGTAAGGCCTCCCCACACAGCCATTTTGCTTTTTGCATTTCTTTTCCATGGGATAGTCTTGATCTCTGTCTCCTGTACAGTGTCATGAACCTCTGTCCATAGTTCATCAGGCATTCTATCTATCAGATCTAGGCCCTTAAATCTATTTCTCACTTCCACTGTATAATCATAAGGGATTTGATGTAGGTCATACCTGAATGGTCTAGTGGTTTTCACTACTTTCTTCAATTTAAGTCTGAATTTGGCAATAAGGATTTCATGATCTGAGCCACAGTCAGCTCCTGGTCTTGTTTTTGCTGACTGTGTAGAGCTTCTCCATCTTTGGCTGCAAAGAATATAATCAATCTGATTTCGGTGCTGACCATCTGGTGATGTCCATGTGTAGAGTCTTCTCTTTTGTTGTTGGAAGAAGGTTTGCTATGACCAGTGTGTTCTCTTGGCGAAACTATTAGCATTGCCCTGTTTCATTCCATATTCCAAGGCTAAATTTGCCTGTTATTCCAGGTGTTTCTTGACTTCCTACTTTTGCATTCCAGCCCCTTGTAATGGAAAATACATCTTTTTGAGGTGTTTGTTAGTCCTAAAAGGTCTTGTTTGTCTTCATAGAACCGTTCAACTTCAGCTTCTTCAGTGTTCCTGGTTGGGGCATAGACTCGGATTACTGTGATATTGAATAGTTTGCCTTGGAGACGAACAGAGATCATTCTGTCATTTTTGAGATTGCATCCAAGTACTGTATTTCAGACTCTTGTTGACCATGATGGCTACTCCAATTCTTCTAAGGGATTCCTGCCCATGCTAGTAGATATAATGGCCATCTGAGTTAAATTCACCCATTACAGTCCATTTTAGTTCACTGATTCCTAGAATGTCGATGTTCACTCTTGCCATCTCTTCTTTGACCACTTCCAATTTGCCTTGATTCATGGACCTAACATTCCAGGTTCCTATGCAATATTGTTCTTTACAGCATTGGACCTTGCTTCTATCACCAGTCATATGTACAGCTGGATATTGTTTTTGCTTTGACTCCATCCCTTCATTCTTTCTGGAGTTATTTCTCCACTGATCTCCAGTAGCATATTGGGCACCTACTGACCTGAGGAGTTTCTCCTTCAGTGTCCTATCATTTTGCCTTTTCAAACTGTTCATGGGCTTCTCAATGCAAGAATACTGAACTGTTTGACATTCCCTACTCCAGTGGACTACACTCTATCTAATGAGCACAAGTCCCACATTCAGATTCTCCTATGGCAATACCATTTCACTTAGCTTCTACTTGGTTGAAGTGAAGGTTATATGTGAGAATGAACAATGTACTCAGTGTGTATTACTGATAAGCTTCCAGAATCATTCACTTTGCTCAAAATCATCTAAAAACATCACTCATCATGGAAACACAAATTAAATCTACAAAAATTTATCATATGTATCTATTAAATGCTTCAGAATGAAAAAGACTGACAAACAATTTTCAGGATATAGAAGAACTCTTTTGCTCAAACACTGCAGGTAGTAATAAAACTACTTTCAAGGACTGTATGGCAATATTTCCTAAACTGAACTATATACTTGCTCCACACTTCAGTAATTCTACTTCTTTGCATGTACATAAGAGAAATGAATATCTATATCTTCCAAAAGAGAGCTATGAGTATAATCATGTATGCCCTGAGTATGTTTGTAACATTTTCATTCACATATCCACAAATTGAAAGCTATCAAGTGCTCAACAATTGTAGAATAAGCACATAAAATGTGCTATATTCATGCCCTATTTTATTATTCTATAATAAAAAGAATAAACTGCAACATGAGTACATTTCAAAGACAGTATGCTGAATGAAGATAATTAGTTGCAAAGGACAACATACCCTATTATCCATTTTAATGACAAAAAACAAAAACTGTCAACTATCCTGAGTGATAGCAGTGAGAATATTGGGTACTTCCAGGGGTGTTGTCTGAGAAGAATCACAAAGAATCTGTCATGGGCATGAAAAAAGCCTTATGGTTACCAAAGGGGAAAGGGAGGTGAAAAGGTATAAACTAGGAGTATGGGATTAATAGATGCAAAGTACTATATATAACATAGATAAGCAACAAGGACTTACCGTATAACATAGGAACTATTCAGTATCTTGTAATGAAAAGTCATCTCAGAAATTATATATACATATATATTAGAAGAATAACTTTGCTGTATACTTGTAAGGTATAATTTGCAATAGTGTATATCAACTATAGTTCTAATTTTTTAAAAAAGAAACTGTCATATATGCCATAAATGTTTTAAATTTTGATCTTTGTGATGATTGCATGGTATATTTATATGCAAAAAATAAACAGTGCAGTAAAATCAATACAGTGTTTACTTGAAGCATCTCAAATAAAGAAAATTAAGTGCATGTGCTATAAATAATTTAAATATCAGTTGAGCATAGCTCTGGTCCTATTTGTGATCTTTCAGCCTTAATCATAGGCATTTACAAAGGCTTTACGTGGAGGGTCTCACATAGACTAGCTGTTTCCTACCCTCACCAGCACTCTGGACTCAGTGCATAGCCAATGCACTGCAATCTCAAAGGGAGATACAGTTGAGGTGCTCCCTGGAATGGCTGTTGTTCAGCCACTCAATTGTGTCCAACTCTTTGTGACCCCTTGGATTGCAGCACATCAGACTTTCCTGTCCCTCACCATCTCCTGAAGCTTGCTCAAACTCATATCCATTGAGTCAGTGACACCATCCAACCATCTCATCCTCTGTCATCCACTTTGCCTACTGTCTTCAATCTTTCCTAACATCAGGGTCTTTTCTAATGAGTTGGCTCTTCACATCAGGTGGCCAAAGTACTGGAGCTTCAGCCTCAGTATCAGTCCCTCCAATGAATATTCAGGATTGAATATCCCTGGGATGGGTCCCTGAAATGGAGACGGGCTGAAAGTAAAGATCCAACAAAGAGCCTCTAACAAAGCCAGGGAAACAATTTTATAGCTATTGCTTACTGTTCTGAAGTGATGGGACTAAAATTCACTAGAGATCTCTCACACAGAGTTATGTTCGGTAACTTTATTGACTCTAACCTGGTCACTGATGCCGAACAACAGCCTGTAGTGAGCTATGGAGACTTATGTTTTTAATGAAAAGGAATGTAAGGTCCTTTGGGATCATTTGCTAAACAGTCTTAAGACCTAGGAACTTGGACCAATTCATCTCCGGAGATGAAAGAAATGATCTTGTTAAATTTAGTAAGAGAGACCAGCACTTTCTGGGGCATGTCACTACAGACCTTCACTATAGTCAGAAGCCTGATCATGCCCACTTTGGCTAAGGAGAAGGGAGAGGAGGCAGATGAGAAAGCAGAAGGCAAAGAGGGTCTGTGGATTTACGATTTCATTAGTCATCTATTTGTTCATGCAAACCAGGTTTCCATCTGCCTTTATTTGCATTTTTTGAGTGGATTCACTATCTGGGGAAAAGATTCCCTGGTCTCACTCTAATCATGTTATTATGAAGAGTGGACAATGGTCACCAACATTCTAATACCATGGATGTTATGCTTCTATCCCAGCTTAAACCCCTTCCTACTGTATCCTCTGCCATGGAATTTACTCTCTGTAGTTTTGCTAAAGCATATAGTTACAGAATGACTGTATAACCACAAAGAAAATAAAGGATTAAAATTACAAAATGCTTTAATTTGTTTGTAAATATTTCAGTGACCTTTATTTTCACTTTGCCTTGCCTTTCTACCTCTTGGCTTTTCCCTGGGCCTATTTAGTACTTTTGGGTCTTCCTGGTTCAGTTCAGTTCAGTTCAGCTCAGTTCAGTCACTCAGTAGCGTCCGACTCTTTGTGACCCCATGAATTGCAGCGTGCCAGGCCTCCCTGTCCATCACCAACTCACAGAGTTTACTCAAACTCATGTCCATAGAGTTAACTGATCACTATTCCAAACATCTAGGGCTAGAAAAAGTCAACTTTTTAAACATTCTCATGAAATAATCAATGGAAAGACCAGGAAGAGCATTATCAAATTTAATGTAGTAATCTAAACTTTTAGTTTAATGTCTCAGACAAATTTAGAGAGAATATTACATTCTTCAAGGTATTAATGTACACAATTTTTATCCTTGTGCATTCAGAGGTATTGACTCACACAGCCATTAGTTCTTTATTATAGCATTGTTGACGCTTCAACACTTATTAAATTATCTGATTTTTAACTACATGTTTCCATAGGGGAAGCAATATTCAGTTTGCCTTGTGTTCACATTTTTTTTATTCAATAACAGTTTACACTGTAAAGTTTATTAGTCATATATGAATCTGGGACTGATGTTCTCCAAACTTGGACATATGTTATTTACCAGGATGGTTTTGAATTTTATTCACTAACTTAAGTTACTAATATTTAAAATCATAGTATTGCTGCCATATAATTGGTATAAAAATTATAATTATATAATTTTTATTTAATGTCAAAGCTATTGAAACAACTTGTAATATTAGTAACTACAGAAAAAAATAAAAATGACACAACATATCATTTTCAATTGCATGCATAATAAATTTTTAAGTAATTAATTTTTAATTGAAGGATAATTGCTTTACAGAATTTTGTTGTTTTCTGACAAACATCAACATGAATCAGCCATAGGTGTACATATGTCCCTTCTCTCTTGAAACTCCCTCCCATCTCCCTCCACATCCTACCCCTCTTGGTTGAGATAGAGTCCCTGTTTGAGTTCCCTGAGACATACAGCAAATTCCCATTGGCTATCTATTTTACAAAAGGTAATGTAAGTCTCCATATTGCTCTCTCCCTACATCTCATTCTCTCCTCCCCTCTCCCCATGCCCATAAGTCTGTTTTATTAAATTAATAGTAAATTTAATAAAAATATACAATAAACATAATACTTGAATTATCAGAAAAAATGTAATTGGAGTGAACTGGAAAAGCTAATACATTTAAGGAATTATATTATTTTACCCCAAGTATATTATTTCTTTAAAGATTTATATGAAGCCAAATATTATGAAAGCCATTATACTTGGACATATTTTTATTTTGTGACTACATGCATTCTTAAATTATTTTTATTGAATCTTTGCTGTAAAGGATAAAGTCATTAGTAGTCTTATTTTCTCCTTCATTCTATTTGATATACATACTAATAACATTGTAATATTTTACATATCAGTTCAGTTCAGTTCAGTCACTCAGTCATGTCCAACTCTTTGCAACCCCATGAATTGCAGCACACCAGGCCTCCCTGTCCATCACCAACTCCTGGAGTTCATTCAAACTCAAGTCTATCTAGTAGGTGATGCCATCCAGCTATCTCATCCTTTGTCATCCCCTTCGCCTCCTGCCCCCAATCCCTCCCAGCATCACAGTCTTTACCAATGAGTCAACTCCCTGCATGAGCTGGCCAAAGTATTGGAGTTTCAGCTTAGCATCAGTCCTTCAAATGATCACCCAGGACTGATCTCCTTTAGAATGGACTGGTTGGATCTCCTTGCCGTCCAAGGGACTCTCAAGAGTCTTCTCCAACACCACAGTTCAAATGCATCAATTCTTCGGTGCTCAGTTTTCTTCACAGTCCAACCCTCATATCCATATATGACCACTGGAAAAACGATAGCCTTGACTAGACGGACTTTTTTTGGCAAAGTAATGTCTCCGCTTTTTAATATGCTATCTGAGTTGGTCATAACTTTCCTTTCAAGAAGTAAGTGTCTTTTAATTTCATGACTGCAATCACCATCTGTAGTGATTTTGGAGCCCCCCAAAATAAAGTCTGACACTGTTTCCACTGTTTCCCCATCTATTTCCCATGAAGTGATGGGACCAGATGCCATGATCTTAGTTTTCTGAATGTTGAGTTTTAAGCCAACTTTTTATATATATACTACTTTAATCTGCTAAACTTTTTTGCTTTGCAATTTATTCTGTAATATTAAACCTTACATTATAAAATATATGTTCTACATTTGAAAGTATCTGCTTTTATGATGATGATTTTCTTGTTTGGGGCAGTATTTATTTTTATAAACTTCTTAATTGGATGCAGTTAATCATCAATAATATCTGTCCAATAAATAAGAGTTTCACAATTCACAATTGATTTTTATTTGAAAATAACTGCATCTTTTGGCTTATATTCTTCCCTTTGAAATTTGTGATCTTAGCATTGATTTACCTGTTGAAAAGCCTGATGCTAGTATGAAACTATCATAATTGATTTGTCTTTTTCTGCCCTTTAGTCTGAAGTATTCTTCCCAAGTCCTTGAAGATCTATTTAACGAAAATGTATCTGAATGTTACCTAGAAACAAAAGCGGTCCATATACCAAATTAGTCTGTTTAGTCTTGGAGAGGGAAGAATCGTGGTTTCATTATCGTGCTGTTGCTCGGTTGCCAAATCATGTCTGACCCAGTAACCTCATAGACTACAGTATGCTACACTTCCCTGCCCTTCACCATCTCCCTGAGTCTGCTCAAACTCATGTCCATTGGGTTGATGATGCCATCCTACCACTTCATCCTCTGTTGCCCACTTCTCCTCCTATCCTCAATCTTTCCCTGCATCAGAGTCTTTTCCAGTGAGTCAGCTCTTCACATCAGGTGGCCAAAATATTGAGTATTTAGCTTCAGCGTCAGTCATTCCAGTAAATATTCAGGGTTGATTTCGCTTAGGATTGACTGGTTTGATCTCCTTGTTGTCCACAGGACTCTCAAGAGTCTTCTCCAGTACAATTTGAAAAATATCAGTTCTTCAATGCTCAGCCTTCTTTACAGTCCAATTCTCACATCTGTACATGACTACTGGAAAAAAACGTAGCTTTTACTATATGGAGTCTCTTTTACTGGGTTTTAAGCTTCATGAATATAGGGATTATGCCTGTTTTGTTTATTTTGATTTCTCAAAAGTCTTTAAAAATGATCCATATAGAGTGATGATAAAGAAAAAATAATGATTCATACTTGCCTGTATGACATGCACTCCTTACCTAAATCTACCCTGAAAAAAAAATTGTCTTTTCCCAGTCAAATTGTTATTTCATTATTTGCATCATTTGCTCAATAGCATTTAAAGACTAAATAAACATTTACTTTAAATTCTTATGAATGAACTCGCAACTGGGAAGTAACTGTCATAAGATCTTTTTCCATGGTTCCAAAATAAGGCATCATTCGTAAAAGACATTATTACACTTTCAGTGCTTAAAATACAATGATAAATTCTTTAATATTAGAATAAATTCTGTGTATATAAGAGAAGCAAATGAACTACTCAAAGAAAACAATGTATTGCTCTTTATAATATATAATTAGTTTAAATGTTATTTATCTGACCTCTAATAATTAACAAATGGTTTATTACAATCAACAAGCAAAACTCAACAGTATAAAATGATTGTTCACTAAATATTTAAACACTGATTAACAATATATTCAACTTATTTTCTAAAAATCAAAACAAAATTAAAAAGTTCATAATTCAGGTTACATCGAATACTTTAGATATTATATAAACTCAGACAAAAAGCATTGATGTATTATGGTAACTATAAAACAAATGATCACACTTGCATAAAAACTGAGTTTCAAAATTTAGCTATACTGAATTTAAACTAAGATTTTTTATTTCTGGATTTCCTACTGTTTCACTTGTCCTGGATTGACACCACAGAATTTTAGTAATTTGTTCTGATACTTTTTCAATAGTTTCTCCTGCTATGATAATCCATGTGGTATAAAGAAGGAAAATGATTCCCTATCAAACTGGGGAAATCTACAAGAGATGTATGGTGACACTGTTCTTCTTAATTGAAGTACTGTTGATTTACTGATTATGTTGATTTCAGGTGTACAGCATAGTGATTCAATTATTTTTGCAGATTATATTCATTATAGGTTATTATAATGTAATTGATATAATTCCCTGAACTATGCAGTAAATCCTTGTGGCTTACCTATTTTGCATATGGTAAAATGTCCCTCTACTCTTTCCTCTCTCCTTTGGTAACCAGGTAACCATGAATTTGTTTCTGTATCTAAGTTGGTTTTGTTTTGCATATACACTTGTTTGCATTATTTTTTAAATTTCACACATAAGTAATATTATATACCATTTGTCTTTCTCTTTCCATCTTATTTCACTAAGCAAAACATTCTCTACGCCTGTCTACCTTACTGCAAATGGCAGTATTTCATTTGATTTTATGGCTGAGTAATATTTCAGTGTGTGTGTGTGCATGTGTGTTTATGTATACCACGTCTTAATCCAATCATCTGTTGGGCAC
This sequence comes from Ovis aries, assembly GCF_016772045.2. NCBI lineage: Eukaryota > Metazoa > Chordata > Mammalia > Artiodactyla > Bovidae > Ovis > Ovis aries. Next base: position 48,702,777 of record NC_056069.1, read on the forward strand.
TCAGGTTGCTCCTATGCCTTGACTATTGTAAATAGTGCACCTATGAACATTGGGGCGCATGTACCTTTTTGAATACGTGTTTTCATTTTTTTTCCTTATATATATTCAGGAATGGAATTTCCGGATCATATGGTAGTTCTAGTTTTAGTTTCTTAAGGAAACCTCAAACTGATTTTTACTGTTCCAGTACCAATTTATATTCTCAAAATCTGTGTAGGATATTTTCATTTTTTCCATATCCTCTTGAACATTTATTTGCAGACTTTTTGATGATAGTCATTCATTGATTATTGAATTGAACCTCATATCTATTTGTGTAGTTGAGGAAAATTCAGACCTTAGCCAGTGACTGTTCAACTGTGCCTTCTTTTTTATAAGAATAATTAATTTTCTTTTGCTATGAAATAAAGTTTTAATACCTTCTCTATCATAGCGTTTTAATTTGATTAAATTCAACCTAATTTTCTTAGGAATAGTGCTATATTCATTTTTCTTTTATTTCATATGGTGAACAACATTTAACAAAGTTGCTGGGATTATTGTGTAATGATTTAGAACATTGATATAATTAAAAACTGACAATAAATCCTATTAGCATTTCAAAATTAGGTAGCATCACCTAGACTTTTTATCTTTCAGGAAATGAAAGATTGAATCTACTCATTTAGCTGTTAGAAATGTATAGATAATTTGTTATCTTAAAGCATGCTGTTGGGCACTCTGTGTATACATAAAATACATTGAGATTTAAAATATGTGTCTTCATCTTGTCCTTCCTCCCTTAAAACTTGGCCATAATAGTTTATACACCAATGATGATCTAAACAAAATTAAATTTATTTAGCTCTTTTAGCATTTACCTCCTCATATCTAAATAGCATACTATGTTGCTTCTTGATTTTTTAGGAAAAGTATTTAGCACTTTAATATGGTTAAAGTTAATGGCAATTATGCCAAAGCCATGAAGCATACTATAAGTAAAATTTTCTCCATTAATTGCCTCACCTATTTGCTTGCTTGGGTTCTATGTGTTTATTGTTATTCCAATCTGAACTCTTAATCAGTTGTGATTGATCTTCTCAACATGAGTAATCATATCAAACAATCCATAGACTTCCTAAGTAAAGTGCTTTGAACAGTGTCTGAAATGCAATAAAAATAAAGCATTTTTTATATAATAGAATATTTTCATCCATTAAAAAGTGCTGAAGTATTAATACATGCTGTGGATAATCTTGAGGACATGCTAGGTGAAAGAAGCCAGACTTAAAAGGCATATTTATATGATACTATTTATATGAAATAACCAGAAGAGGTCAATCCATGGAAACAGAGAGTAGACTAGTAGTTTCCATGGTGGGGAAGGGTGGCAGGAATGGGGAATGTTTCCTGTTGGCTACAAAGTTTCTTTGTGCAGTGATTAAAAAAACAAAAAGTTAATGGTAGTGATAGTTGTTAACTGTGTAAGTACACTAAGACCATGGAATTTTGCTCTCTAAAAGGATAGATTAAGATATATTAATTATGTCCCAGTTATAAAAAGAAGGAAAGTCATCATGGGCATGGACGCTTGGGAAAGGCTAATGATAGAGAAAAGCATAACAAAGAAGGCAGCTGGCTTTCTTCCACCTAAAGTAAAAGAAAATATTCCAGGAAATGCTTATGACTTTTTAACATATGATCAAGTTTTATTTGGGGAAGGACAACATAAAGAAAGATATTTGAATTCTCAATGTTTTTCTGCTTTTTCAGTTCTACAGTCAGCACTGACTACTTATTATGGGTCTGACATTGTCTTATACTCTGAGACTTCCAACAGGGAATTCAATTCCATCTTCAATGAGTTTATGCCTAATTGCTTTTTGTTTTTCTTTACAAGTAGTCAGTGAATCTATCTAGAGACTTCTGGTCGTAGAGAACTCTATTACATTGTCTTATGGGGGAGCAGGCTAACAGTTTGAGAAGCTCTACTAAGAATTGTTTTTGTATATTGAATTACATTAGCTCTTATCTCCTAACTGCAAGCCTCAGCTCTCTTTGTGAACACATATGTTGATTCTTCTCATACAAAAATATAAAATCTGAAGATATTTTAAATTTACTTGCCATAATCATATAAATTTAAAATTTCCAAATTATTCTCATTCATATGGATTGATTTTGCTCTGTAAGCACAGTGAAATAAACCAGACAATCTAATCACATATCACTATTAAGCTGACCAGCATAGAGTGAGATAAATCTCTTTGTGTACATTAACATAAAATTAGGGGAAAAATCATCCTTAGAATGGGGAGGTAGGGAAAGGGAGGGGATCAGAGGGAAAGAGAGAGAGAAAATGAAGTTGTTAAATTAGAAAATCAGAAACTATTTCTATAATTTATCATAGTAATTCTTTCATCCCCTGGAGTAGGAAATGGCAACTCACTCCAGTATTCTTGCCTGGAAAATTCTATGGATAGAGGAGCCTGATGGGCTACAGTCCATGAGGTTGCAAAGAGTTGGACATGACTGAACAACTGAGCAAACACCTGCCCAGCCCCCCCCCCACACACACACACAACTCCTTAATCAATTATAAGATACCATCATCTCAGACACCACAAAGAAAATTTTGTATCAATGAAATTACAGCATATTTCAATTTTAAATATGTCAAAATGTACAAATAAGATTTGATAAAACGAGGTCTTTCACATTTTTTAAATATAATAAACATCAGCATTTTCATCTTTCTCCCTTTGAGGTACTTGCTTGATTTGTGTGCTGATTCTATTTTCTGAATAATCTTACACTGTCACTGAAATAGAATATTCACTGAGGACACAGTAGCAAAAGGAGGAAATGATTACTTCTATCTGAGGTAGGCAGATAGATTTAAAAAAAAGTTTAAAAAATAGAAAAATATTAACTTGAGAGATTATAATAGAAAGTCTTTCCAAGGCTGAGGGAACTTTCACAAAGCCAGGGAGACTTGAACAGATTGGTGCACTCAGAAGAACTTAGATCATTTAGTATTCCTGAAGCATAAACTCAAAGTGGAATAGTGAGAACGAAAAAGAGATTATCTAATAGCAGATTGAATGGTGAAATCTCTAAACAAATGACTGGAAAGACAAAGCTTGAGAGTTCAGTAGTCTTATAATATTTATTTCTAAAAGATTGAGAGTGAAAAATAAAGCATCTAATAAATATCATTTTTTTTTGTATAACTCTCTGAACATGTGAAGGTAATATAAAAACAGAGTTTCCCAATAAATAGCCAGAAAAATTATCTTTTTTGAATTGACAGTTGTGGCAAACACTAATGACTAACCAATTAAAAGTAATCATAGTGTCTCATTGAAGTTGTTTTCTGCTCCTTATTCCTGTAGGAAATCTAATTCAAATGAATGTCTGCATTACTGTGGAAATTTTATAATGAATTCATAATATAAGCAAGAAATTTTCAGTGCCTACATAGATGGTACATTTGAAGATTAGGGTCATCAATTAGTCCCATCACTTTATTGATGTGATATTATGTTCTATTTGTGTTGTTAGTCAAAAATGTTATTTTTATATTTCATACAACTGAGAACTTTATAATAGCTCATCAATAAATAGCTCATCAGTTTTCTAAACACAAGGAAACTTTGATTAAAATTCAAGAATCCTCACTATTAAGGCTATATTCTAAAGCAGTAACATAGTATAAATAAATACTGTAAGTGGAAGGGGAAAAAAATCACGAAGTAAACCAAAGTCTTGACAGGAAGCAGTTAAGTAACTGTGACTCTTGAGCAAATCATGAGACCTAGAGATAACTGAGACACAATCTACCAGTCACATTCCCTCCATGACACTGGAACTTCAATGAAGTGACTAGAGGAGGTTATAAGGTTACTTTTTTACTGAAATTTGGGTACTGCTTCAGATATGCAGATGACACCACCCTTATGGCAGAAAGTGAAGAGGAACTAAAAGGCTTCTTGGTGAAAGTGAAAGAGGAGAGTGAAAAAGTTGGCTTAAAGCTCAACATTCAGAAAATTAAGATCATGGCATCTGGTCCCATCACTTCATGGGAAATAGATGAGGAAACAGTGGAAACAGTGGCTGACTTTATTTTTTGGGTCTCCAAAATCACTGCAGATGGTGATTGCAGCCATGAAATTAAAAGGTGCTTACTCCTTGGAAGGAAAATCATGACCAACGGAGATAGCATATTCAAAAGCAGAGACATTATTTTGCCAACAAAGGTCCATCTAGTCAAGGCTATGGTTTTTCCAATAGTCATGTATGGATGTGAGAGTTGGACTGTGAAGAAGGCTGAGTGCTGAAGAACTGATGCTTTTGAACTATGGTGTTGGAGAAGACACTTGAGAGTCCCTTGGACTGCAAGGAGATCCAACCAGTCCATTCTGAAGATCAGTCCTTGGTGTTCATTGGAAGGACTGATGCTAAAGCTGAAATTCCAATACTTTGGCCACCTTATGTGAAGAGTTGACTCATTGGAAAAGACTCTGATGCTGGGAGAGATTAGGGCAGGAGGCGAAGGGGACGACAGAGAATGAGATGGCTGGATGGCATCACCGACTCGATGGACATGAGTTTGAGTGAACTCCGGAAGTTGGTGATGGACAAGGAGGCCTGGAGTGCTGCAATTCATTGGGTTGCAAAGAGTCGGAGACGACTGAGTGACTTAAATGAACTGAATTAGGAATACCTGAAGAATAATTCATTGCTCTGGAATTAGTAACAAGAATAAAGCATTCAGCTTCCTGATCCTGAAGGATCAATGAAAGGTATCAGTTGTTCCAATCTGCAGAGAATGGTGAATAGCCCAACACAGCCAACAAATAACATCATGCATTTAAGGAATCCAGGGAAATAGATATGCAAAGTTCATACTCCTCCAGCACTCAGATCTCTTTCCAATGACATCTTGCTGTTGTGTACACAACCAAATGGTAAGATCTAGAGAAGTCACTGAGGTAGTATATATACATCAGCTTCCTAGAGTACATAGCAGTGTGTGGAAGATTAGAGAATGTCTTTAGATGGACAAACCAAAGATATCTAACTGAGTGAACCCCTTTCCTTCATCCTCCAATGAGCATCTGCTCCTGTCTTTTATCCAGGTGAAAAATCTGCACTCTCAACACTGGTAGCTTTGTTACTTTCTTCTCATCAAGTCCAAATAGCATAATGCTTAAAGTACAAGGACCAGAAAAATGGTTGGGGGGATATCACAACAATTTAAGCAAACCTCAGATTAGTTATGACAAGAAACAAGATTGTTGTCAGAGCTCTAGGCAAATCAGTGAGGACAGAGGTAAGATAAGCTTCATTTTATTGTATTGTGTGGAGTGAGATAGGAATTTCCATTTGGTTCCTATGTAGAAGACACTGTTGAGGTTTTACCAGTTATGCTGCAGTCTATGGAGTTGCAAAGAGTTGGACACGACTGAACAACAACATAAGTCTATTCACACTATACATTCTGGAAATGAAACAAAAACATGAAATGAATCTGTAGCCCCATTGGACCCACTGCAAGAATTAAACCACGATTCCTTTAGTCATCAACAATCTCCATTCTATGTAGGTCTGGTAAATTGAAAATGTCTGAATATTAGTGTCAATTAAGAAGCAGTACCATAAACTCTCAAAATGTTTGGATACTTTTATTTACATTTTTTCTTTTCTTGAGTATCTGTTATCCTGTTAAATGGCTGAAATTTTGGTAAACATTTTAGGGGAAGATTTACGTTGGATCCATATGTCATTTTCTTAAGACCTTTCTCAAAATACTCAGATTTCTCTCTCAACTAAGGACCGGTGAGTCTAGGAACTGGCACAGGTTTTGCACCTGAGTTAGCTTTTTGTCCTGTAGTCAAATAACTTTCCTATTAAATATGTCATGCATCCCCTTTGTAGGTTGTCAGTTAATATTATCCTTGGGGATTCTGTGCTTTGTTAACCATCACTACAGATCTCTGCACACATACATTTTTAATTATTTTTATAATTATTATTGTCTTGAGATTTATTGAGATATTTGCATCCACCTTGTCTCTCAATATCAAGCATCACTTGAGCACTCTTGGATCCCCGTGTTTCCACTGAGACTTAGGGAACCTAAGACTATTACAGGATCCTTTGTCATAATCTTAAGCAAAGAGTTGATGGCCACACCATCAACTAAAAATGGTGATGCCCTTCTTATCAAGGCCTTCCTTAATGCCCAATAAATGAATAATCTTAAGACTGTTAGAGAGCTCACGTTTAAAGACCGTCTGAGTAAATAACTTCTAATTATTTCAATATTAATAATACTTGCACTAATCCATAAGTAATTAATATTGCTTCTAGTATTACAATCCAAATGAAACTTCTGGCTCCTTGCTATACCTATCATCAAGACATTGCTGATATTTCAACCACATTGCTAATTGCTACAGCTCCCTGTGTATATGAGGGGGGCTTCCCTTGTAGCTCAGTTGGTAAAGAATCAGCCTGCAATGAGGACAGCCAGGTTCAATTCCCAGGTCAGTAAGATCCCTTGAAAAAGGAAATGGCAACCCACACTCCAGTATTCTCGTCTGAAAAATCCCATGGACAGAGGAGCCTGGAAAGCTACAGTCCATGTGGTCCCAAGAGTTGGACACAACTTAGTGACAAAACCACCACCCTGTTGTACATAGACTTCAAGGAGTCAAAGTAGCTGCTAACTATTAATATCCTTCTCAGGTGCTGGATCCAATCATATCGTACATTTCAAGTAAGGGCACTTTGTAAATAACATGTCTTTTTTCTTTTAGATGTCGTCTTCCTTTGTCTAACATTCCCATACTTGTTTGCTAGATTCTGTCAGTTAAAGCTTGTGAAATTCTGTAACATTTTTGTGCATAGTCTAGCTTGATCTGGAGTCAACTTTGTTCTCATTTGATATACTGCAACCACTCCTGTGGCACTGAAAGTAATGAAGGGCAATTAGCATGACTCTGCAGGGTAAATGTCCACAAGTCCATAAATCTATTCCTTCAGAAAAGGGTTAGAAGTTGAACCTCCACTAGCAAGGGAAATCTAGAAGTATGTAGGGAAAAAGAGTCTGAATTTCTCAGTTGTGTCTTTTTCTTCTAATATTCTTATCCCATATCTCAGAGACCTGTTCATTTCCCATCAGTACACTTCTTTGAGTATTTTATTGGCACTTCATTTTTGCAATTCTTAGAGCAGGTTCTCTTTGTTGATCTCAGACATATTTCTTCAGCTTCAACTCTGTAGCTGAAGAAAATAAGGAATTCTTTAAATCTGTAGCTGAGAATTTCTAAGCTTCCATTTGTTACCTGAGTTAGATATTCACAGCCTTTATTTTGTTCTTTTACTTGAATATGTACTCTAGAGATCTTAGGGGTTGCCAAGTAAAATAAAAATTTTTATTCTTCTTATTGTCAGCAAAAGGATGAAATTTCAAAGATTCTCTCTCTCCCAAGCTGAGTCTTAATTACATTTCTTCCCATGCTAGTACCTGTAGCATTTTGAGACTCTTGATGCCACTACGTCCCACAACTTACCAGTGTCCAATTTCCCCTGGAAACCATTTTCAATATGTGTGCAATTCAATCTCGGAATCCTATTTCTAAGGTTTGTTTCCTGGAGCCATTTTATGTACCAATTACTATTTCAGTTAAGGCTCACCAGGAAAAAGATAGAACATTAAAACTGGTGCTTTGTGGAATGTTTAATAAAGCAAATCTTTTTACAAAAGTGTGTGCATAGTTTAGGAAATAAAAATAAGGTACAGGGGGCCTAACACAGAAACTGTGAGCCTGTGGTAAGTTCAAAAATTTTTAATTTTTACTTTTTCAATTATGAAAATATGATAACACATTTATATGAGACTTGGAAAATACAGAACAATGTTACATATAGTTCTATTGTATATGACAATTATTTTAAGTAGATAAATTAAGATTTTTAGTTGAAGCTTCAATACCAAACTCTCAAAAATAAATAGAATGAATATACAGAGAAGTAGAAGGATATAGTAGACCTGAAAGGCACAGTGAACCAATTCAACATAATTAAGACTTATTAATGTTCACACAACAGTATAACACAAATTTGACTCAAGTTCCCATAGACTGTAAACTAGGAGACACTGGAACATATCTAGGGACATAAAACAAGGTGCAAAAATTTCATGGTCTAAAGGTATTGAAATCATGCAGTGTCTGTTCTCTTATCACTGTGGAACTATGTTGGAAATTAATATCAAAATAAATTTGAAAATATCCCACATGTTTTCAAGTGCAGTGTGACATCTATCAAGAAAGATCTTTGATTCAGCCATTGAAAACATCAATAAAGTTATACTGAAAAAAACAGAAGGTGGTTGCAAAGAAGAACGTATTTAAATAAGAAATTAGTAGCAAAATGAACAATTATGGTTCACATAGTTTTAATAACTTTTTCCAAAAAAGTAGAAAACAAAAGCACCCTAATTTTTAGGTGTGCTGTTTTCATCATGCGAATACTAATCTCATGACTTAAACTGTCAGTATTACCTCAGTGAAGACAGAATGGAAAGTGATGCCCACAACTGGATCTAATGAGCTGGTCAGAGCCATCTATAGCTCTGGCACAACTACAACACTGCTTGAGGTGAGCAACAGCAGTAGGGCATTACCACCATTAGACCAGCAAAGATAAGGGGTGAAATCAGAGATGGAGTTTGCATGGAGAAGGATATCAGAGTTGAATGCTGCAATCTTGTCATTGAATCTTGCAGAATGGAGTGCTCATAGGAATAAGTAACCTGATAATTCCTCCTTCGATCTGTAACTCCCGTGTTAATGTCACACATTTACTGAACCTAACTCTAAACCCTAGGTCAATGTAGCTCAAGATGTAGTGTACAGGGGGCACTCTTCCAGGCACAGCAAATAGAAAAAAATGGACAGTCAATATGGAAAGTCAAAGAGAAGATTTTTTGTTCAGTTGCTCAGTTATGTCCAACTTTTTGGGACCCCATGAATCTCATCATGCCAGGCTTCCCTGTCCTTCACAATCTGCCAGTGCTTGTTCGGTGATGCCATCCAACCATTTCTTCATCTGTCATCCCCTTCTCCTGCCTTCAATCTTCTTTAGCATCCGGGTCTTTTCTAATGAGTCAGCTCTTTGGATCAGGTGGCCAAAGTATTGGAATTTCAGCTTAAGCATCAGCCATTCCAATGAGTATTCAGCATTGATTTCCTTTACGAAGGACTGGCTGGATCTCCTTGCAGTTCAAGGACACTCAAGAAAGAGTCTTCTCCAACACCAAAGTTCAAACGCATCGGTTCTTCAGCGTTTGGTTTTCTATATGGTCCAAACCTCACATCCATACATGACTACTGGAAAAGCCATAGCCTTGACTAGATGGACCTTTGTTGGCAAAATAATGTCCCTGCTTATAAAATGCTGTCTAGGTTGGTCATTCTTCCAAGGAGTAAGCGTCTTTTAATTTCATGGCTGCAGTCACCATCCATAGTGATTTTGGAGCCCAAGAAAATAAAGCCTGTCACTATTTCCATCGTTTCCCCATCTATTTGCCATGAAGTGATGGGACTGGGTGCCATGATATTTGTTTTTTAAATACTGAGTTTTAGGTCAGCCTTTTCACTCTGTTCTTTCATTTTCATCAAAAGGCTCTTTAGTTCCTCTTTGACTTCTGTAATAAGGGTGGTGACATCTGCATATCTGAGTTTATTAATATTTCTCCCTGCAATCTTGATTCCAGCTTGTGCTTCATCCAGCCCAGCCTTTCACATGATGCACTTTGCATTAAGTTAAATAAACAGGGTGACTATATACAGCCTTGATGTACTCCTTGCCCAACTTGGAGCCAGTCCATTGTTCCATATCCAGTTCTAACTATTGCTTCTTGACCTGCATACAGATTTCTCATGAGGGAGGTAAGGTCGTTCCCATCTGTTTAAGAATTTTCCACAGTTTGCTGTGATCCACTCAATCAAGGCTTTAGTGTATGTAGTCAATGAAGCAGAAATAGATGTTTTTTTGAATTCTCTTGCTTTTTCTATGATCCAGTGGATGTTGGCAACTTGATCTCTGGTTCCTCTGCCTTTTCTAAATCCAGCTTGTTCATCTGGAAGTTCTCAGTTTCTGTACTGTTGAAGGCTAGTATGGGAAATTTTGAGCAGAGAGTTCAATTGTGCAGTAGTTTTGAACATTCCTTAAGCTATCCAATACTTATTAGTTTATTTGTTTGGTCTTACCTACTTCAGAGTTGATTGTGGGTACCAAATGCAATTTTTCTACAGCTTTTAAGAATGTGTTATTCAATGCAGTTATCTAAACTGGAGTTGGCTAAAATAATAACTTACCCTATTTTTTTTTATTACCCAAAACAAGTAAAGGTGTTACCAGTTGTGACTGAAGTTTCAGATAATCATCTGGTACACAATTTTCAATGTTTGTGTACATATAGTATTTTTTTTTCTGAACAGGAAGAAATAATACAAAAATATGATTGTTCATAAGAATTTTACAACACATGCATTTGGTGATATTGCTCTCCATTGTGTTGACTTTTCATTGTCATGGAAATAAAGGCAAAATTACTTTATGTAAGTCTCTTAACTATATATGTATATTCTTATATATGGCCCATATTTTCCTGTCAAAAAGTTATAGTTACATCCCAAATCATGTAAATATGTGTATTTTTTCTCCAGTTCTTTCATTGGTCTTTTTCTCATCTCTCTAGATTGCACTGAAATCCAAACCACACCTTGATGGGTTTTTCTTTTTTTCCTGCTTTTTTTTGGTTTGTTTGTTTATTGAGGTATAGTTGACAAATCTGTAAGACATTAAAAGTGTGTAACATGATAATTTGATATATGTATATATTGTGAAATTATTTTATTTGAGTTAATTAGCACATTTATCATCTCACATATTTAGCTATTTTCTCTTCATTGTGAGAACTCTTACTGTTTTTCTCTTAGCAAATTTCAGTTATAAAATACGAGTTTTATCAACTAATTACCATGTTATGTATTAGATCCTCTGATCTTATTCATCTTATAACTGGAAGTTTGTACCCTTCTGCTGGCTTCTTCCTATATCTCCTTCTTAGTCCTTAGCAACAACCACTTCTCTACTCTGTTTCTATTAGAATGATGTGACTTTTTTTTTTTTTTTAAGATTCCACATTACCATGTAGTATTTATCTATCTTTGTCTGGATTATTTCATTTAGCAAATCCCTCTTCAATTTTATCCATGTTGTTGGGGAAAAAAACAAAAACAAAAACAAAAACAAACAAACCAGAATGCCCTTCTTTTTTAAGACTATATAATATTCCCTTACATAATATGTATTGGAGAAGGCAATGGCACACCACTCCAGTACACTTGCCTGGAAAATCCCATGGACAAAGGAGCCTGGTGGGCTGCAGTCCGTGGGGTCGCTAAGAGTCGGACACGACTGAGTGACTTCACTTTCACTTTTCACTTTCATGCATTGGAGAAGGAAATGGCAACCCACTCCAGTATTCTTGCCTGGAGAATCCCAGGGATGGGGGAGCCTGGTGGGCTGCTGTCTATGGGGTCGCACAGAGTCGGACACGACTGAGGCGACTTAGCAGCAGCAGCAGCATAATATGTGTATGTCATATATTTTTTATCTTCTAATCCATCAACTGATACTTTGGTTGTTTTGCTATCTTGGCTATTGTAAATAATGCTGCAGTGGACATGAGAGTATAGGTACTTCTTTGAAATAATGATTTTCTTAATTTGGACATAATCCCAGAAGTGGGGTTGTTATATCACGTTGTAGTTTGTTTCTAATTTCTTGAAAAACCTCCTTATTGTTTTCTACAGAGGCTGTACCAGTTTATATTTCCACTATAGTGTACAAGAATTCCCTTTTCTCCATATTTGTTATCTTTCTTCATTTTCGTAATAGAAATTCTGACAAGTGTGAGGTGATATATCATTGTGATTTTGATTTGCATTTCCCTGATGATTAGTGATATTGATCATGTTTTCCTGTTGGCCATTTGTATTTAATGTGTCTTTGGAAAAATGCCTATTCAAGTCCACTGTGCATTTTTTAATTCAGTTATTTGGGATTTGATGCAACAAAATTAGTTGTAAGTACAAAACATTAGTATCTCAAATGACACATTAGTTATCAAACTGTGGGGTCTCCACTTTTAGACAGTAAGAAAATGCAGCCCAAACCATTTACAATGTAAAATGTGTTCAATCATATTTATAGGGTACAGATTCTTAAAGAATTTGTAATCTATAAGTCCCAATTACATGTTCAATAAGGTGACCCTGACAGATTATGTTGTCATAGTTTATTTATATTGTATCTCTTGCTTTATCTGATAATCACTAGTCTTTCATATAAAATTTCATCTTAAGGACCTAGTGTGGTACTTTAGCCTCTTTTTAATCTACCTAATTTCTGGCTTATCTGTAATATACAGTAATGACTTCACATAAAACTTGTGGTGTTCCATTATTATTTGCAAACCCTGTCAACATGCATGAATTCTTGCTGGTATGGATGTTCCTTCTCTAAAAAGTATGATGACCTCTGTGGACTTGGTTTTTTCATCAACTGTAACCCTTTCACACACTTCTGCCCTCTATTTCCACAACCTTGTCATTCCAAATTGCTTTGTACCCAAAACCATAAACTTACTCTTGCTTTTCTCTAGTAACAATTTCCTGCCTTTTTAGATTTCTTGCTCAATTACTGTTGACACAGTATTATGAGCCTCATGTCATTTTGACACTTTTAACGTATCACTTCTCTTTCCACTATTATTTTTATCTCTAAACAGCTTAGATTTCAGATATCTTTATCCAAAACAAACTTTGTCTACATGATGGACACTTTTTTTTTTTTTTTAGATAATAATTCTTTATTTATTTTATTTTTTTTTAATTTTAATTTTAGTTTTTTATTTTTAAATTTTAAAATCTTTAATTCTTACATGCATTCCCAAACATGAACCCCCTCCCACCTCCCTCCCCATAACAACTTTCTGGGTCATCCCCATGCACCAGCCCCAAGCATGCTGCATCCTGCGTCAGACATAGACTGGCGATTCAATTCACATGATAGTATACATGTTAGAATGTCATTCTCCCAAATCATCCCACCCTCTCCCTCTCCCTCTGAGTCCAAAAAGTCCGTTATACACATCTGTGTCTCTTTCCTGTCTTGCATACAGGGTCGTCATTGCCATCTTCCTAAATTCCATATATATGTGTTAGTATACTGTATTGGTGTTTTTCTTTCTGGCTTACTTCACTCTGTATAATCGGCTCCAGTTTCATCCATCTCATCAGAACTGATTCAAATGACACTTTTGATTATCTTATTTTCCTTGGTCTTAAAATAAGGTGACAATATTGTAACCTTGTTAATTTAATGATAAAGAATCTGGCTGGCAATACAGAAGATGCAGGAAATACGAGTTTGATCCCTGGGTTGGGAAGACCCCCTAGAGGAGAAAATGGCAATCCACTCTAGTATTCTTGCCTAGAAAATTCCAGAAACACAAGAGCCTGGCAGGCTATGGTCCATGGAGTTGCAAAGAGTCAGACAACACGGAGCAACTGAGCACACACACAGAAACATGTCTTCCTACTTGAATTCTATAACTGAGCTACAGATGAAGAAGATCAAGCTACCGATAGTTCTAATTCAAAATAAACTTACAATAATCACATTCTATAAACCATCTTTTCATAGTTGTAAGGAGGGCATCTTTTTAATATAAATATTATGTATGTGTGTTTGAACTGTGGTGTTGGAAATGACTCTTTGAGAGTCCCTGAGACTGCAAGGAGACCCAACCAGTCAATGCTAGAGGAAATTAGTCCTGAATATTCATTGCAAGGACTGATGCTGAAGTTGAAACTCCAACACTTTAGCCACCTGATGCAAAGAACTGACTCATTGTAAAATACCCTAATGCTGGGAAGGATTAAAGGTGGGAGGAGAAAGGAAAAACAGAGGATGAGATGGTTGCATGGCATCTTCAACTCAATGGACCTGAGTTTGAGTAAGCTCTGGGAGTTGGTGATGGACAGGGAAGCCTGGCATGCTGCAGTCCATGGAATTGCAAAGAGTTAGACACAACTGAGGGATTGAACTGCATTGACTGATATATATTTGAGGCAGTATTGCATTCTCATTGACTTACCTGGTGACTCAGATGGTAAACAATCTGCCTGCAATGGAGGGGATGGAGAAAGGAATAGCTACCCACTTCAATATCCTTGCCTGGAAAATTCCAAGGACAGAGGAGCCTGGTGGGCTACAGTCCATGGGTCACAAAGAGTCAGACCTGACTGAGTAACTAATATTTTTCACTTCTATTCTTGTGTCTTCATATATCAGGGGATCACTTAATCTCTTAAGTTTAGTTCAGTCGTTCAGTTGTGTCCAACTCTTTGCAACTCCATGAATTGCAGCATGCCAGGCCTCCCAGTTCATCACCAACTCCTGGAGTTCACTCAAACTCATGGCAACTGAGCCGGTGATGCCATCCAGGCATCTCATCCTCTGTCTTCCCCTTCAAAACTAATATCATGGCATCTGGTCCCATCACTTCATGGCAAATAGATGGGGAAACAGTGGAAACAGCATCAGATTTTATTTTGGGGGGCTCCAAAATCACTACAGATGGTGATTGCAGCCATGAAATTAAAAGATGCTTACACCTTGGAAGGAAAGTTATGACCAGCCTAGATAGCATATTGAAAAGCAGTGACATTACTTTTCCAGCAAAGGTCCATCTAGTCAAGGCTATGGTTTTTCCAGTAGTCATGTATGGATGTGAGAGTTGGACTGTGAAGAAAGCTGAGCGCTGAAGAATTGATGCTTTTGAACTGTGGTGTTGGACAAGACTCTTGAGAGTCCCTTGGACTGCAAGGAGATCCAACCAGTCCATTCTAAAGGAGATCAGTTCTGGGATTTCTTTGGAAGGAATGATGCTAAAGCTGAAACTCCAGTACTTTGGCCACCTCATGCGAAGAACATTACTTAATCTCTTATGTGAAGTCAATATCTCCCTTGTCCCTTTCACTTAAGAGCTTATTTATGAAAAGTTAATCCAAACATTCTTTGGAAGGAATAATGCTAAAGCTAAAATTCCAGTACTTTGATCACCTCATGCAAAGAGCTGCCTCGTTGGAAAAGACTCTGATGCTGGGAGGGATTGGGGGCAGGAGGAAAAGGGGACGACAGAGGATGAGATGGCTGGATGGCATCACCGACTCGGTGGATGTGAGTTTGAGTGAACTCCGGGAGTTGGTGATGGACAGGGAGGCCTGGCGTGCTATAATTCATGGGGTCTCAAAGAGTCGGACACAACTGAGTGACTGAACTGAACTGAACTGAATCCAAACCAAAGAATGAAAGTTTGGAGTCAAGTGAAGAAACCAGTACCACTTTCAGTGGGCATCCTTCTTAAAGATCACACTTTGTTTGGTATTTTTTACCATCACCTTCTATGGATCATGTACATCCTCTGTCCTGCTTTCTTCTCTCAGGAAAATCTTAGTTTTCTTAGTTGGAGTCCATAATATGCATAGAATACAAAGTCACTCTTTTATGTTTTCTTTATCCAGTTTATTCACCAATTCCTCAGTGACTTGTTGTTCAGTCACTAAGTCATGCCTAACTCTGTGACCCTATGGACTACAACATACCAGGCTCATCTGTCCTTCACTATCTCTCAGAGTTTGCTTATGTTAATGTCTATTTTATTGGTGACAATATCTAACCATCTCATCCTCTGATATCCCTCCTCCTTTTGCCTTCCATCTTTCCCGGCATCAGGATCTTTTCCAATGAGTTGGCTCTTCATATCAAGGGGCCAAAGTATAGGAACTTCAGCTTCAGGATCAATCCTTCCAATGAATATTCAGGGTTGATTTCCTTTCGGATTGACTGGTTTGATCTCCTTGCTATCCAAGAGACTCTCAGGAGTCTTCTCCAGCACCACAATTTGAAAGGTAAATTCTTCTATGCTTAGCCTTCTTTCTGATCCAATTTTCACATAACCACTGGAAAAACCATATCTTTAGTATACGGATCTTTGTTGGCATAGTGATGTCTGTTTTTTAATATGCTGTCTGGGTTTGGATAGCTTTTCTTCCAAGGAGTAAGCATCTTTTAATTTCATGGCTTCATTAACCACAAAATTGCTAATTATCCATTAAACTATAAAACTGGAATCAAGACATACATGTGTGAGTAAGACACATTGTACTCCTTCAAGAAACCTGAACTCCAGTTTTTGTTTGGTCTGATAATTTCACATACACTGTGACTATGAAACTTAATCTTTTGCTGAGTGATTATGGAAATAATTTGGGTTTTCATCTGCCTCCCAAGTTCCTTTACAACATCCCCAGCTCTCCCTAAATCTCAACATTCAAAACACGAAGATCATGGGAATGGCCACACTTCATGGAAGATAGAGGGGGAGGAAGTGGAAACAGTGACAGGTTTTGTTTTCTTGGGCTCCAAAATCACTACATACAGTGACTGCAGCCAAGAAACTTAGCATGCTGAAAAGCAGAGACATCACTTTACTAAGAAAGATCCATATAGTCAAAGCTATGGTTTTTTCCAGTAGTTATGTATGAATGTGAGAGTTGAACAATAAGGAGGGCTTAGTGCTGAATAATTGATGCTTTGGAACTACGGTACTAGAGAAGTCTCTTGAGAATCCCTTGAGCATCAAGGAGATCAAACTAGTCCTGAGTCATAAGAGGGTCTTTCATTTTTTAACAAGCCACTTTCTGTCAAATCTGAGTTTATGCCACTAGGGGTTCTAGACAGCCTCAGGGTGAGGCTAGTCTACAGAAAGACTGAATGATTAGAGGGCAGGAATTGTCAGCCCCACCCTTGATTTCAAGGAAGAGAGGAGAGCTGATTTGTTGTTATTGTTGCTATAGTTCGATCACTATGTCTGATTCTTTGTAACCACATGGACTGCAGCATGCCTGCCAAGTTTCCCATGGAATTTGCTCAAAGTCATGTTCATTGAGTTGGTGATGCCATCCAAACATCTCATCCTCTGTCACCCCCTTCTTTTCCTGCCCTCTAAACTTTCCCAGCATCAGGGTCTTTTCCAATGAATCAGCTCTTCACATTAGATGGCCAAATATTGACGCTTCAACATCAATTCTTCCAATGAGTATTCAGGGTTGATTTACTTTAGGATTGACTGGTTTGATGCCTTTACTATCCAAGGAATTCTCAGAAGTCTTCTCCAGCACCACAGTTTGAAAGCATCAATTCTTTGGTGCTCAATCTTCTTTATGGTCCAAATCTCACATCTTTGGATGACTACTGGAAAAACTTCAGTAATGCTGAAGAAGCTGAAGTTGAACAGTTCTATGAAGACCTACAAGAATTTCTAGAACTAACACCCAAAAAAGATGTCCTTTTCATTATAGGGGACTGGAATGCAAAAGTAGGAAGTCAAGAAATATCTTGACTAATGGGCAAATTTGGCCTTGGAGTATAGAATGAAGCAGGGCAAAGGCTAATAACGTTTTGCCAAGGGAATGCACTGGTCATAGCAAACACCCTCTTCTAACAACACAAGAGAGGACTCTACACATCACCAGATGGTCAACACCAAAATCAGATTGATTATATTCTTTGCAGCCAAAGATGGAGAAGCTCTATACAGTCAGCAAAAACAAGACTGGAAGCTGACTGTGGCTCAGACCATGAACTCCTTATTTCCAAATTCAGGCTTAAATTGAAGAGAGTAGGGAAAACCAATAGATGATTCAGGTATGACCTAAATCAAATCCCTTACGATTATACAGTGTATGTGACAAATAGATTCAGGGATTAGATCTGATAGACAGAGTGCCTAAAGAACTATGGACGGAGGTTTGTGACACTGTACAGGAGACAGGGATCAAGACCATCCCCAAGAAAAAGAAATACAAAAAAAAAAAAAAAGTTGTCTAGGAAGCCTTACAAATAGCTGTAAAAAGAAGAGAAGTGAAAGGCAAAGGAGAAAAGGAATGATATATCAATTTGAATTTAGAGTTCCAAAGAATAGCAAGGAGAGATAAGAAAGCCTTCCTCAGCAATCAATGCAAAGAAATAAAAGGAAACAAAAGAATGGGAAAGACTAGAGATGTCTTCAAGAAAATTAGAGATACCAAGGGAACATTTACTTCCCTGGTGACTCAGATGATAAAGCAGCCACCTACGATGCAAGAGACCCAGGTTCAATTCCTGGTTTGGTAAGATCCCCTGGAGAAGGAAATGGCAACCCACTCCAATATTCTTGCCTGGAAAATCCCATGAACAGAGGAGTCTGGTAGGCTATAGTTCATGGGGTCACAGAGAGTCAGACACGACTGAGAGACTTCACTTTCACTTTTCAGGGAACATTTCACGCAAAGATGGACACAATAAAGGAAAGAAATGGTATGGACCTAAAGAAGCGTAAGATATTAAGAAAAGTGGCAGGAATACACAGAAGAACAGTACAAAAAGATCTTCATGATGTAGATAATCATTATGGTGTGATCACTCACCTAGAGGCAGACATTCTGGAATGCGAAGTCAAGTAGGCCTTAGGAAACACCACTATGAACAAGCTAGTGGAGGAATGGAATTGAGCTCTTCCAAATCCTAAAAATTGATACTGTGAAAGTGCTGCAATCAATATGCCAGCAAGTTCAGAAAGCTGAGCAGTGGCCACAGGACTGGAAAAGGTCAGTTTTAATTCCAATCACAAAGAAAGGCAATGCCAAGGAAACTCCAACTACCACATCATTACGCTCATCTCACACACTAGTAAAGTAATGCTCAAAATTCTCCAAGCCAAATTTCAACAGTACATGAACTGTGAGCTTCCAGATCAAGCTGGTTTTATAAAAGGCAGAGGAACAAGAGATCAAATTGCCAACATCCGCTGGATCATCAAAAAAGCAAGAGAATTCCAGAAAAACATCTGTTTCTGTTTTATTGACTATGCCAAAGCCTTTGACTGTGTGGATCACAACAAGCTGTGGAAAATTCTTAAAGAGATAGAAATACCAAACCACCTGATCTGCCTCTTGAGAAATCTGTATGCAGGTCAGGAAGCAACAGTTAGAACTGGACAAGGAACAATAGACTGGCTCCAAATAGGGAAAGGAGTATGTCAAGGCTGTATATTGTCACCGTGCTTATTTAACTTATATGCAGAGTACATCATGAGAAATGCTGGGCTGGATGAAGCATAAGCTGAAATCAAGATTGTCGGGAGAAATAGCAATAACTTCAGATATGCAGATGACACAACCCTTATTACAGAAAGCGAAGAGGAACTAAAGAGCCTCTTGATGAAAGTGAAAGAGCAGAGTGAAACAGTGGGCATAAAACTCAACATTTGGAAAACTAAGATCATGGCATCTGGTCCCATTACTTCATGGGAAATAGATAGGGAAACAGTGGAAATAGTGGCAGACTATTTTGAGCCATGAAATTAAAAGACGCTTACTCCTTGGAAGAAAAGTTATGACCAACCTAGATAGTATATTAAAAAGCAGAGACATTATTTTGCCAACAAAGGTCCATCTAGTCAAGGCTATGGCTTTTCCAGTAGTCATGTGAGGTTTGGACCATGAAGAAAACCGAATGCTGAAGAATTGATGCTTTTGAACTGTGGTGTTGGAGAAGACCCTTGAGAGTCCCTTGGACTGCAAGGAGATCCAGCCAGTCCTTTCTAAAGAAAATCAGTCCTGAATATTCATTAGAATGACTGATGCTGAAGCTGAGACTCCAATACTTTGGCCACCTGACGTGAAGAACTGACTCATTTGAAAAGACCCTGATGCTGGGAAAGATTGAGGGGGGGAGGAGAAGGGGAAGACAGAGGATGAAATGGTTGGATGGCATCACTGACCCGATGGACATGAGTTTGAGTAAACTCCAGGAGTTGGTGATGGACAGGGAGACCTGGCGTGCTGCAGTCCATGGGGTAGCAAAGAGTCGGAACTGAACTCAACTGAATTGGAAAAACCCATAGCTTTGGCTGTGAACGTTGTAGGCAAAGTGAGGTCTCTGCTTTTTTATATGCTGTCTAGGTTCATAATGGCTTAAAAACTCTTGAGCAATAAGATTGGGAGAGCTTCTGAGTTAGTAAACACAGTGATGTGGTGGCTGGGAGAGGGCATGGGAGCTCAGGTGCCATCCACCCCACCCTATACCTTGCCCTCTACACCCCTTCCATTTGGCTAATCCTGAGTTTTACCCTTCAAAGGTAAGTTATGTGCTTTTCTCTGTTCTCTGAGACCTAGATAATTATCAACCTTGAGGGGAGAGGGTCACAGGTATCCCTGAATTTGTAATCAGCTGGAGAGATGTGTGGGCAGTCTGGGTACCTATGTGCAGTTGACATTTAAAGTATGGGGCGACCTGTGGAACTGAGCCCCTAAATCTGTGGTATCTGATGTGAACTTTAGGTAGTTAACATACGAATTGAATTGAATTGCTAAATATCAGTTGATGTTGGGGGATTTAGGAATCTGATAGGTCATGCAGTTATTGGGAATATAACAAACAGACTAAGTAGCTCAAAGATTGAAAAAATGATATTGTAACACTAATTTTCGTGAATATTATAAATGCAGAAATGGAAGTGAATGTCACATGAATAGACATAAATGGAAAAAGAAAATATTTAACCTTCAGAGAGCATTGTAAAATATCTCTAAGTTTCTAAAGTTGAAACCATGATAAAAAATAAATATATGTGTCCAAAAATCTGTCCAAAAAGCTTTGAAATCCTTTTCCGACACTCCAGAAGCTATTTTGTTGTAAGGCGAATTCATCTTGAATCACCGCCAAGTCCTGCTTTGCCAAAGGACCTTGTTGTAAATCTTATAAGGCTGCCCGGATACAAGGACCCTGAGGACATAGTTACAGAAAGATGAGAGTATATCTTCTTACATGACGGTCCAGGAGGCAAATGTTAATGTTCGGAAGCTGCAAAAAAACTCCATGAAATGGCAAACCTTTATTTAGAATGTGTCAACATTATCGCAATGGCTTTGAGGTGGTGTACTGTGGAAGAAATCAGTGAATAAGGAAAACTTGGTGGGAGAAACATTGTGGGAAATGAAGATAAATGGCTAGGCTAGGTATTTACTGATATTTAACTTACCTTGAATTTAGGATGTCATGAACAACTGCAGAGAGATTTGCTGTTTATTTGTGGTTTATCTATCAATGTCATTTGTGTTTCTCATATATTATTACATAAAGATATTGAGGTTAAATAACAAATACAGAATTGGGACTAGGCTTTCAAACTTGTCTTCCCCTTCTTCTGTTATGCTATTTTAAATTATCTGTTGCACTTACTAAACCAGCTTCAAATGTGATACTTAGATATTACGTGGTGTCTCTCCCCTCCCCCGAATCATTCAGGCTGATCCCAATGTCAGTCTTCTCATGGAAAATGTCACACAGGCATTTTAAACAGGTTTGGAAATGATAGAAATTTCCAAAGAGTGCTCAGACCCATAAATTAACATGAAGCTATATTCTGCCACAGACCTTGAAGTGCTAATGCAGAGATAGGTTCATAAGAAAAGACATTGGTGTCAGAGTTGATAGAGTATAAGAGAAGCAAAACTTAATGCAGAATTTAAATCTGAAAAAAATAGTCAGTCATTAGGTTACTTTTTATTTGGATTTATCAATGCCCTGCTCTCTGTTAGAAGATTCTTACAAGATTTTTAAAAGAAGAAACTGCAGCCAAGTAGTCCATTTATATTTCCCAATAAGGCAGTCATCCATTTCTTAGTCTATTTTCCTTTCCTGAGAAAATAGACTAGACAGTTTGGAAGAAAATAAGTATCTCTCCTTTTCTTCTTTTCTTTGAGCTAAAAGTTTAGAGGAAACCAGAGTCTTATTCACTAACATTTATTTTTCTAGCTTTAAGCCAAAGTATATAAATTATATCTCAATAAAGCTTTTTTTTTTTTTAAAGTCTGGATAACAGGATTGATCATAACCTTCAATGAAAGAATTAGTCTCTTGGTTGTGTACAACTCTTTTGGACCTCATGGACTTTGTAGTCCACCAGGATTCTATCTATGTCCATGGAATTCTCCAGGCCAGAATACTGGAGTGGGTTGGCCATCCCCTTCTCCAGGGGATCTTCCTGACCCAGGGATTGAACCTGGGCCTCCTATATTGCAGGCAGATTCTTTACCACCTGGGCTAACAGGGAAGCCCAATATCCATTGGCAAAAGAAACCAGGGTATTGAGTTGCTCCATCACTGCTAGTTTCTAATCCACGAACTTTTCCTACAAAACATGAGTACTGTGATCCTATGACCAGTGTTCACAAATCAGTATGGGCCTGTTAAAGGAAGCAAAGAGATGTCTACTCTCACCTCAGGTTCCTCACCACATCTCAGTCATGGGCTACTTCTACTTCCAGCCCTTCTTTCCACTTCTCTCTTTCTGTGTGTGTGTGTGTGTGTGTGTGTGTGTGTGTGTGTATTTAACACTTTGCATGGGTTCTCTCTCAGAGAAGGCAATGGCACCCCACTCCAGTATTCTTCCCTGGAAAATCCCATGGACGGAGGAGCCTGGTAGGCTGCAGTCCATGGGGTCGCTAAAAGCAGGACAAGACTGAAGCGACTTAGCATCCGTAGCAGCATGGGTTCTCCCTAGGTGATTGTGATAAGGTAATATAACACAGTATACTTTCACTTTCATATTTCATATGTTTACAAATCACAAAGCCACAGCCTACATAATTAAGTTGATTAATTTTGGTGTATTTCACTTGGAGATACAACAGAGCACTTTGGTTTAGACCTTAGATTTCAAAGACTGATTGCTGTCATTTACATCCTGGCTGACAATTACTAGCTTTGTGTCCTTAGACAAAGTACTTAAAGTTCCTGATTGAATTTTCTTTTCTGTAAAACTAGAGCAAATACTACCTATCTATAAGTCTATTTTGAAAAGAAAATAAAATACCACAAATCCTTTATGGAGATACCCAATGTGTTTTAACTATTGTTATGAACCCAGTTATAAGCTTTATATTTGGTAATTTATTTATAAGTCATGTAGGCAAATGCTGGGGCTTCCTTGATGGCTCAGCTGGTAAAGAATCCGCCTGCAGTGTGGGAGGCATGGGTTCAATCCCTGGGTTGGGAAGATCCCCTGGAGAAGGGAATGGCTACCCACTCCAGTATTTTGGCCTGGAGAATTCCATGGGCTATGGTCCATGAAGTCCCAAAGAGTCAGACACCGCTGAGAAGCTTTTACTCACAGGCAAATGTTGCCATAATTTATATTGTAATGGGAACTACTTTTTTTTTCTTACAAATATGTGTATCAAGTATTACTTTAGAATATTATTTTAATTAAGAGTATGTGGTTAAATAGCATATCATTTGTTAATCAGTGGGAAATGAAATTTTAACCATGGTAAAATATAACTTATGAGATTCCTCTTTATTTTGCCTTTATCACAAAGATATATACACAGAGTGGCCTTTTCCGGAGAAGGCAATGGCACCCCACTCCAGTACTCTTGCCTGGAAAATCCCATGGACTGAGGAGCCTGGTAGGCTGCAGTCCATGGGGTCGCTAAAAGTCGGACACGACTGAGCGACTTCACTTTCACGTTTCACTTTCATGCATTAGAGAAGGAAATGGCAACCCACTCCAATATTCTTGCCTGGAGAATCCCAGGGACGGGGGAGCCTGGTGGGCTGCCGTCTATGGGGTCGCACAGAGTCGGACACGACTGAAGCGACTTAGCAGCAGCAGCAGCAGCAGCAGCAGCAGCAGCAGTGACCTTTTCTTGATTCCTATCAAGAGCTATGTCTGATGTCTGGAGCAGCATGCTTCATCTGGATTTATCTTAAGCCTCACAACAAACTAGAAAGTCAGAAATTATTATTCCACTTTACATATGAGGACACAGAGACTCAGAAATGTTAATTGACTTTCCCAAGGCAATATAATTAATCATTGTCCAAATTAGAATTCAAACCAGTGTTCTGATTCCAAATCCAATTCTTTCTTCAGCTGTTAAATTATTTACAGAAAAATATTTTTTAAGGTTCTAAGTATATTTATTTGGCTGAAAATGTACAGAAAGAAGGAATGAAGTCTTGAACTCTTAAAGAGTTTAGATGGTATCATTCTCCAGGTGAAGGAAATGACAGCAGCTTCAGGCAGGCATGCTTCTAGCACCTGCCTCTCCTTAAAAAGCAAGGTAATCCAACTTGAGAGGAGAGCACAGGAAAGATAAGACCAAAAGTCTTAGGAACTGACAACTGAAGAGATAACTAGGTCTGAAGAGTCTATGAAAATTTAAAGAATATAAAGATATACTGAATGGCAAAAATATGTAAACTGGGTGTGGGAAGAAATTAGCAATAATAAGCAGTTAGAGGTAACGAAACACAAGATGAAGCTGAGAGCGCTGGAAATAGCTTAGGCTATATGTCAATGGGAGAATGAAAATGGTCTATAGTTCAAAGAGGATTTAATAACTCAATACATTATAGATGTGGTGAATTATTTGCAGTTGGAAATTTTATATAACATGCTAAGTGAAGTGTGCACAGGAAAAAGTAACTATGGTCATGTAGATAAACATTTGTGTTTTATTAAGTAAGTTAGTAAGTAAAAGCCACTTAGTCATGTCTGACTCTTCATGATCCCATGGCTTATAAAGTCCATGGAATTCTCCAGGCCGGAATACTGAAGTGGGTAGCCTTTCCCTTCTTCAGGGTATCTTCCCAACCCAGGGAGAGAACCCAGGTCTCCTGCATTACAGGTATATTCTTTATCAGCTAAGCCACAAGGGAAGCCCTATTTTATTATACAGGCATAAAGAATCTATTAATCAATAGGGAGTGATTTGCAATTAGATGTGCATCAGAATTACTAAATAGCCCCCTAGGCCCCATCCCCAAATGCTTTCAGATTTGTTAGGTTTTGAGGTGGGGCCTAAGCGTTAGTATTTTTAACATGTTTCCAAGTGCTGCTGGTCTCAGGAGGACACTTCAAGGACCTCTGAAGTAAATTTTGTTATTTATAAATTTACTTTAAAAAATCTATAATTTGACTAAGGTCACTGTCTTAGGGTCAATATTATAAGTTAGACCCAGTTGCTTAGAAATAGAATGGATTCTTAGATATAAACTTATTCATCTTTGATAATTGTTCAGTTCAGTTCAGTTCAGTTCAGTTCAGTTCAGTTCAGTCGCTCAGTCGTGTCTGACTCTTTGTGACTCCATGAATCGCAGCACGATAGGTCTCCCTGTCCATCACCAACTCCTGGAGTTCACTCAGACTCACGTCCATTGAGTCAGTGATGCCATCCAGCCATCTCATCCTTGGTCATCCCCTTCTTCTCCTGCCCCCAATCCCTCCCAGCATCAGAGTCTTTTCCAATGAGTCAACTCTTTGCATGAGGTGGCCAAAATACTGGAACTTCAGCTTTAGCATCATTTCTTCCAAAGAAATCCCAGGGTTGATCTCCTTCAGAATGGATTGGTTGGATCTCCTTGCAGTCCAAGGGACCCTCAAGAGTCTTCTCCAACACCACAGTTCAAAAGCATCAATTCTTCAACACTCAGCCTTCTTCATAGTCCAGCTCTCACATCCATACATGACCACTGGAAAAACCATAGCCTTGACTAGACGGACCTTAGTCGGCAAAGTAATGTCTCTGGTTTTGAATATGCTATCTAAGTTGGTCATAATTTTTCTTCCAAGGAGTAAGCGTCTTTTAAGTTCACGGCTGCAATCACCATCTGCAGTGATTTTGGAGCTCAAAAAAATAAAGTCTGACTCTGTTTCCACTGTTTCCCATCTATTTCCCATGGAGTGATGGAACCGGATGCCATGATCTTCATTTTCTGAATGTTGAGCTTTAAGCCAACTTTTTCACTCTCCTCTTTTACTTTCATCAAGAGGCTTTTTATTTCCTCTTCACTTTCGGCCATAAGGGTGGTGCCATCTGCTTATCTGAGGTTATTGGTATTTCTCCTGGCTATCTTGATTCCAGCTTCTGTTTCTTTCAGCCCAGCGTTTCTCTTGATGTGCTCTGCATATAAGTTAAACAAGCAGGGTGACAATATACAGCCCTGACATACTCCTTTTCCTATTTGGAACGAGTCTGTTGTTCTATGTCCAGTTCTAACTGTTGCTTCCTGGCCTGCATACAGATTTCTCAAGAGGCAAGTTAGGTGGTCTGGTATTCCCATCTCTTTCAGAATTTTCCACAGTTTATTGTGATTGAGAACATCATAACTACCTTGTCAATCACTCAGGTTCTTATCATCAAGATGAACTTACTGCACACCCAGTTTCCAAGTTTGTCCTAGGATATTGGAGGATATTTTTTGAGATAAGTTAAAGGAAAGAATTCTCATATACCTATGTAGTCTTTTACATGTTTTTCTTTTGGTTATGCTTGTGGTAGGGAGCACTCACAATACAAAGACACACTTATGTGTGCATAAGTTTAGGGTTAGTGCACACATTGGTTTCACATCACACAGTAACAGATTGTTCTTGCCTTGTTTAGCTGGCCATGGAGTTCTAAGGATGAATTTATGCATTGCTCAACTAAAAGTGTGAGTCAAAATAGGACTAATAACTTAAGTCTTTTATTTTGATGCAATAAATTGTTAAGTAGAAAATGACATTTAGATTTTGAGAAAATAAAAGCTTACATGAAATTCATCATTAATTGTAATGGGACATTTGTAGGTTTTGGTTTTAATTTCTGGAAAAAAGAGGGGCAAAATATTAGCCAATTTAAATATATATTTTGAATGATGGTATAGCTGTTTTATTTTTTCCCCTTTTGATGGAAAAGCATTCAGTTGTAAAAAATATGATCAAAAATGAAGAATATAGTTTAATCTATTGCAGAAAAATAGTTTTAGTCATTTAATTATTCCAAAATGAGAGATACTGGTCTCGGAGGAAACAAAGAATAGACTGTTCTATATATCCAGAAAAGTAACAACAGTAACAAAAATTTCACTAGCTCCAATCATTTTTTCCCTTTAATAATTTATTGATGTATACTTAAGAAATAATTTATGGTAGAACTCATTATTGTAAATGAAACTTAAAAATACTCAAAGTCAAAATTTGTTACATGTTTAATTTGTTTAAAAATCTATTGAAATAATTTTAAAGTTGTATTTTAAATATGGCTTTGTGCCAAACAGCATTAAACAGTCCCTCTGAGTACAATGTGGTATGATATTGACTAGTCTAGGAGACAGGAGTCCTGTGCTGTGTCCAGAGTCTGAGTTACTTAGAGACCTTTGTAAATCATATTTCTATTTATTTGCTCATTTTGTCATATTTTAATTAAAGTTTCCGTAAGTATTAAACTTTTAAATAGTAATTGCAGAACTGATGAAAAACATACATATTATGCAAATATCAATTTCTTATTATATTACATTAATTGCATATTAGCTTGGACTAGATGACCTTGCTTTTTGACTGTTTATATATTTTCTCTGGTAGGTATTCTCATTATCTTGTGAGGTTTCCTTGTGTGAAATGTTCTGTTTACTCCAAATGTTCAATTTTATGCACATTATGAACTCTGGGCCAACAGACCCTATAGATTAAATAAATTTCTTCATATCATGCACATTAAATAAGTAGAAATGTGGAGTGGATAGTCATTCCCTTCTCCAGGGAATCTTCCTGACCCAGGGATTAACCCTGGATTTCCCATACTGCAGGCAGGTTCTTTACCATCTGAACCACCAGGGAAGCCCTATAAAAATATAAATTATATCAAATAAATATAAACACTAAAATTAAATATTCTGAAATAAATTTCTGGAAGAAAAATAATAATCAAATCTTTTTGATTATTTTAGAAAAGATTTCCTAGGACAAAAAAATCAAAAGCATTAAAAGTATTAATAATTTGATTTCTTCAAAGTTAAATTATATTAATAATTTTATATAATGTAGAGGCAACTCATAGTGTGGGAGGAAAGTATTTGTAACACCTGTAGCTGAAACAAAATCAAAGAATTTTGAACACATACTTCCAAAAGGAAAATATACAAAAGTCATTCTATAGCTGCAAAAAAAAGCTATTCAACATTTTTTAGCCATAAGGAAAATTCAGATTAAAACCACAGTTAGTGCAATTATGGACATACTCAAATGGCTTCAATAAAAACATGGTATTATCAAGTTTTGATGAAGGAAGACAAACATACTGTTATTTATGCTGCTGGTGGGATTGCAACTGCTTTGGTGGTGGGCATAAAACTTTGGCAAACAGATTGGCAGTTTTTGGCTAGGTGAAAGGCTTCCCTGGTGGCTCAGTGATAAAGAAAAAGTGAATGTGAAAGTTGCCCAATCATGTCCAACTCTTTGCGACCCCATGGACTAGTCCATGGAATGCTCCAGTCCAGTATCCCATTGACAGAGAAGCCTGGTAGGCTACAGTCCATGGGGTCACAAAGAATACTATATGACTCAATAATTCCACTCATAGGTATAAAAATAAAAACAAACTAAATACCCACCTAAAAGTGAATGGATAAAACATTTATAATACATTTATTAAGTAATATACCACTCAACAACAGAAAGGAACAAATCACAAATAACCCAAGACCCTGAGTAAGACTTAACATTATGTTGAGGAAAAGAAGTGATATAGAAAGACCACATATAATTCAAAGGTATACAATTCTAAGTAGATAAAAACTAAAATAAAAAGTACAGAAAGCAAATAAGTGTAAAGGATGTTGACTGTGGGGTGAGGCACAACTTTTACAAAGTGATATCAAGTGTTGTATTTCTTGATTATAATAGTGGTGCACAGATACATCACTTTCAAAACTCACTGAACTGTGCAATAAATGTAGGTTTTTTTTGTTTTTTTTTTTACTTAAAAATATATATTTTTTAAAATTTTTATTTTTACTTTATTTTGCTTTACAATACTGTATTGGTTTTGCCAGAAATTGACATGAATGAGCCATGGGTGTACATGGGTTCCCAATCCTGAACCCCCCTCCCACCTCCCACCCCATATCGTCTCTCTAGATCATCACCGTGCACCAGCCCCAAGCATCCTGTATCCTGTATCAAACATAGACTGGCGGATCATTTCTTACCTGATAGTACACATTCATCACATATATCAGTTCAGTTCAGTTCAGTCACTCAGTTGTGTCCGACTCTTTGAGACCCCATGAATCGCAGCACACCAGGCCTCCCTGTCCATCACCAACTCCAGGAGTTCACTCAGACTTACGTCCATCGAGTCAGTGATGCCATCCAGCCATCTCATCCTCTGTCGTCCCCTTCTCCTCCTGCCCCCAATCCCTCCCAGCATCACAGTCTTTTCCAATGAGTCAACTCTTCGCATGAGGTGTCCAAAGTACTGGAGTTTCAGCTTCAGCATCATTCCCTCCAAAGAAATCCCAGGGCTGATCTCCTTCAGAATGGACTGGTGGGATCTCCTTGCAATCCACGGGACTCTCAAGAGTGTTCTCCAACAACACAGTTCAAAAGCATCAATTCTTCGGCGCTTATCCTTCTTCATAGTCCAACTCTCACATCCATACATGACCACAGGAAAAACTATAGCCAATAACAGAAAAAAACAAAACATATGACCATATCAGTAGATTCCAAAAAATAATTAGATAAAATTCACCATTAATTCATAATTCTTAATAAAAATTGAAAGGAATCCAGAAATGTAAGGAAACTTCCTCAAGCTGGTATTAAGAATCAATAAAAAACAAACAAGTAAGCAACAAACGAGCTTTCCAGGTAGTTATAGTGGTAAAGAACCAGTCTGCCAATGCAGGAGTCATAAGAGAGGCGAGTTCAGTCCCTGGGTGGAGACTATCCTCTGGCATTGGGAATAGCAATACCCTCTAGTATTCTTGCCTGGAGAATGCCATGGACAGGGGAGCCTAGGAGGCTGCAGTCATTAGAGTTTCAAAGAGTTGCACACAACTGAAACAACTTAGCATACACATGTTGTAAATTAAAATAAGCACCATTTGTAAAGAAGCAACACAAGGCTCAGTTCAGTTCAGTTGCTCAGTCGTGTCTGACTCTTTGCTATCCCATGGACTACAACATGCCAAGCTTCTCTGTCCACCACCAACTCCCAGAGTTTACTCAAACTCATGTCCATTGAGTAGGTGATGGCATCCAGTCATCTCATCCTCTGCCACCCCCTTCTACTCGTGCCTTCAAATCTTTCCCAGCATCAGTCTTTTCCAATGAGTCAGCTCTTCACATCAGGTAGCCTAAGTATTGGAGTTCCAGCTTCAGCATCAGTCCTTCCAATGAATATTCAGTACTGATTTCCACTAGGATGGACTGGTTGGATATCCTGCTGTCCAAGGGACTCTCAAGAGTCTTGTCCAGCACCACAGTTCAAAAACATCAGTTCTTTGGTGCTCAGCTTTCTTTATAGTCTGACTCTAACATCCATGTCTGGCAAAGTTTTGACTAGACGGGCCTTTGATGATTTACTAAACATAATGGAACAAAGTATAAACATATGATCAAGGAAAAATGTGAATATAAAGATAAATAGCAAGTACCAGAATTTTGAGATTTCCTAGGACTTTTTTGGTAGAAGTGGTGAACAGAAATCACCAGGAGAAAACAATTAACAAAATCATCAATACACTGGACTCAAAATATCTTTCACTGTGATTATATAGTATGGAAAAAATTAATAATAAATTCGTAGAAAAATAAGCAAACCAGAAGCGATTGTTAATTGGAATAAGATCATAATTATACTAGAAAAATTCACCACAGGACAGTATTAATAAAGACATAAATATGTAAAGTTGGAGTACTGACTTTTATCAAAAAAATTGTGCCCATAATGAAAGCAACTGGGAAGTAAAATTGAGGCTGGGGATTTAAGAATGCTAAATACTCATCCATAAAATAAATGAACTAGAATAACTAAACATCAGTTCAGTTCAGTTGCTCAGTGTGTCCAACTCTTTGAGACTCCACGGACTGCTGCACCCTAAGCTTCCCTGTCCATAGGGTTAATGGGTTTACTAAACATGGTTAATAATTAATTGTGTAGTTGTAATATTTAGAAATACACAGCGAAAAGTTGGAGAAACACAAAATTAAAGCAAAATAATGCCCTTAGAAATATCACTGGCAGTTTGAAGTGACTGCTGCAAGGACTTCCATTTTTTGACTAGACTTTCAGTTCAGTTCAGGTCAGTTCAGTTGCTCAGTCGTGTCCGACTCTTTGAGACCCCATGAATCGCAGCACGCCAGGCCTTCCTGTCCATCACCATCTCCTGGAGTTCACTCAGATTCGCGTCCATCGAGTCCATGATGCCATCCAGCCATCTCATCCTGGGTCGTCCCCTTCTCCTCCTGCCCCCAATCCCTCCCAGCATCAGAGTCTTTTCCAATGAGTCAACTCTTCGCATGAGGTGTCCAAAGTACTGGAGTTTCAGCTTTAGCATCATTCCTTCCAAAGAAATCCCAGGGCTGATCTCCTTCAGAATGGACTGGTTGGATCTCCTTGCAGTCCAAGGGACTCTCAAGAGTCTTCTCCAACACCACAGTTCAAACGCATCAATTCTTTTGTGCTCAGCCTTCTTCACACTCCAACTCTCACATTCATTCATGACCACAGGGAAAACCATAGCCTTGACTAGACGGACCTTAGTCGGGAAAGTAATGTCTCTACTTTTTATTCACTGAAATAAAATTGTAAAGGTGGTAATTATTTAGAGAAAACTGACTAGAATTTTAGAAAAACGATACTTGAATTTATATCACAAAAATTAAGTCCAGAAAGATATGTTAAGACAAAGGAAAATATTTTATTATGTATAACATAGTATATATTATATATCATATCATGCTGTTTATTAGTGGAAAATACAGTTTGTCATGTGTTACAATTTACTAAATACATAATACATACAGAAAAAGGGGAGCAAAATATGCCACTCCAAAAATATGCCACTTGGGCGTATTATTTTGGATTATGATTACATAAGTGCCGATGCAAGAAGGAATACTTACTCTACTTTGCTCCCCTTTGAAATCAAGAAGTAAATCTTCCCTGTGAAGGTATTTTTCTCTCTACCAAGAGGGTGGAAGACATTCTTATCACCAGAGAGAGAATTCAAGACCAAGCAGGTTGTGCAAAATTTGTTATTTCATTACCTTGGTACCCCAAGCCTGAACCTCTTTGTTTTGTCAAGTCTTCACTAACAATTGTTTCTTTGTCTAAAAGACGTGAAAACTTTCTGTTTTGGTCATGTCTTCAAATCTCATATCTTTGAGATTCACACATGTATGAAAATACGTTTGTTTTTTTTTCTGTTAATCTGGCTTCTGTCATTTATTTAACCAGTCAAAAATGCTGAAGGGGAGAAGTGAAAAGTTTTCTCCTCTACACATATGTACCAGAAACAGTGGTGTGGAGAAGACTTTGGGAACATGTCACAAAGTATAGAAACCCTATTAAAGATGAGAAAGTGGACCTCAGCAGAGGATACAAGCTTATAAACAAGGAGAGAACTGACCATGAAGTGGACTTGATCCTTTCTCATCAACAACATGAAGTTGTTCTCACAGCTTTCCATTGCTTAGAATTGACTTCAGATGAGAGGGGTCTCAGTAAAAATCAAGAGAAAATATCGACTATAAATATGACTGATTGAATGATAAATTGAAATTCAGAAGTCTTTCAGTACCTAGATGAAATATTTTGATGTTTGGAAGATGGATTGTTTTGGAAATTTTAACTAATTAAATATTATAAGAATATAATTAAAATTTTAAATGTTTACATTTAAGACTATAAAGAAGAGAGCAGCTACAGTACCATATCACTAAAAAAAAATGTTTTCTCCATTTATTTAGTTATTTGGCTAGCTTTTTGGTATCCATTTTTATTCTCTCATAATTTTCTCTTCCCCATAATCATTGTCATTTGCTATCCTTTCATTTCCTTTTCATGACTAATTGCATAGACTACAACTTCTGTTTTATGCTTGAATAAAATCACTGCAGATGGGGACTGCAGCCATGAAATTAAAAGATGCTTACTCCTTGGAAGGAAAGTTATGACCAACCTAGATAGCATATTCAGAAGCAGAGACATTACTTTGCCAACAAAGGTCCATCTAGTCAAGGCTATGGTTTTTCCAGTGGTCATGTATAGATGTTAGAGTTGGACTGTGAAAAAGCTGAGCACTGAAGAATTAACGCTTTTGAACTGTGTGGGAAAAGACTCTTGAGAGTCCCTTGGACTGCAAGGAGATCCAACCAGTCCATTCTGAAGGAGATCAGCCCTGGGATTTCTTTGGAGGGAATGATGCTGAAGCTGAAACTCCAGTACTTTGGCCACCTCATGCGAAGAGTGACTCATTGGAAAATACTCTGATGCTAGGAGGGATTGGGGGCAGGAGGAAAAGGGGACGACAGAGGATGAGATGGCTGGATGGCATCATGGACTCAATGGACCTGAGTCTGAGTGAACTCCGGGAGTTGGTGATGGACAGGGAGGCCTGGCATGCTGTGATTCACGGGGTCGCAAGGAGTCGGACACAACTGAGCGACTGAGCTGAACTGAACTGACTGAGAGGACTTACAGTATATGTATGTATTTGATCTATCTTGATCCTGATAGCTCTCTGTTTTCTAATTTTATTGGCCAATATTTGGTATTTAACCCTTCATAAGAATGGCATCGTTTCATGAGAAAGCTTGTGACTTTTTTTCCCTCTAAATTACATGATAAATTCATCTATTTGTGTGTAGTACTTTTTCCCCCCTAGGAACATTATGATACCTATGCCATGATGAAAGGGAAAACTTTTTCTACTAAACTATTACTGGTGTCATTTTGCCTTTAATTTGTTTTAAAATTCTAAAATATTTGTGTAACACACATGCAGTATTATGTAGTATAATACATTCCCCCAAGTTTTAATTTTAAGGCTAATTCTTTTGTCTTTAAGCTTGAAAATGTTTCCCCAACCAGAGATTTGAAAGGAAAAAGAGGAGGAGGAGGGCAATGACAAGTATAAGAGGAGGCACAAAATGAAGATACCAGGAAAAGAAAGGATCCAAAAGAAACTTGGCCTCCTACATATCAAAGTCTCTGTTACATGCAGAGTGGTGACACCTGTGTGCTGAACTTTATTAGCAACCCTTGCTGGGTGCCTTACCAATCAATGGTCAATCGGATCAATTTCCTTTATAGCTAGAGAAGTGGTGGTAGAGAATCTGCCAGCCAGTGCACCATACACAAGGGAGATGGGTTCAGTCCCTGAGTTTGAAAGATCCCCTGGAGGAGGAAATGGCAATCTGTTCCAATACTTTTGCCTGGAGAATTCCATGGACAGAGGAGTCTGGCAGGCTACAGTCCATGGGGTCACAAAGAGTAGACGCAACTGAGCAAACACACACACACACAAACACACACACACCACACACCCCTTTATAGCAGTCTGGTAGGCTACTGTCCATGGGGTTGCAAAAAGTAGGACACGATTGAGCACACACACACACACACACACACACACACACACACACACACACACACACACTTTTATAGCAGTCTCCTGCACCAAGCTTACAGAGGCACATTCCAGTGTTCTATGAAAGGACATAGGACACAAATTTGTTCTGTATAAATAGAGCAAAAATTGCTTTCTTAATATAAGCACCCTTCTTCCTCCTTATTGTTCACCCTTTCTGCTTAGGATGCAAACCTAGTAGCTGGAGCTCAGACAACCTGAGCAGTAGGAAGCTGAGAGGAAAGCCAAGAAAAATGCAGAAATCTCAGTTCTGACCCTCATGAGCCATTTAAATGACTTTAGTTTCCTAATTGTTTAAAGAAAAGTAAGCCATAATTGTTTAAGCCAGTGATGAACAAGGGTTTTTCCTCATAGCTGAATGCAATCACCAACTGCTGCAGTCCTCCCTGAAGTTTCAACCTGCCTGCTGGAAAAGCATTACTGGTGTGATGGTTTTCCCAGTCAGGGAGGTAAACAGTCCAGGTGCCAAGAACAATTTACTTATCCTGAGATGTACTGTCTCCCACCGGTATTTGGAAGTTCAGTCATTACCACCTTCTCATGGATAACCCTAGGGCATTATGTGAAAAAGTATTCCTTTAGTAATATGTGATATGTCCCTTCAGTTTCATCCTCTCCAGGATTCTGTTCTGCTGTTAACATGGTTAACTCCAAAATAAAGCATGCATTTAACCACCAAGAAATTTGAAAGGAATGCTTTGTAATATGGGGATTCCATAGCAGGAGGTGTCAATGTATGCCTCTATTTTAGAAAATCAAACATGCAGTTGCCATATTAGGGTCTGTGGCTCTGGAAAGAAGCTTTGAAGTTCCTGATTTGGAGGCTCATGGCAAGACACTCTTGGACGATCTAGAACAAGGGTTAGGAAACTTCAGCCTACAAGTGAAATCTAGTCCTACATCTGATTGGCAAATAAAGTTTCATTAAAATATAGTCACACGAATTTGTTTACATATTGTCCGTGGTTGCATTTGAACTAAAATGATAGACTTAAGTAGTGGTAACAGAGACCATGTGGTCCATAAAGCTGAAAATACATACCATCTCCCCTTTACAGAAAAATGCTGCCAAATTTTAGCTTTTATTTGGCTTTTTATAATGAGGATATTATAAAATCCATACTAAATGAGAAAAATACATCTGCTGCTGCTGCTGCTAAGTCACTTCAGTCGTGTCTGACTCTGTGTGACCCCATAGACGGCAGCCCACCAGGCTCCCCCGTCCCTGGGATTATCCAGGCAAGAATACTGGAGTGGGTTGCCATTTCCTTCTCCAATGCATGAAAGTGAAAAGTGAAAGTGAAGTCGCTCAGTCGTGTCTGTCTCTTAGCGACCCCAGCTACTGCAGCCCACCAGGCTGCTCCGTCCATGGGATTTTCCAGGCAAGAATACTGGAGTGGGGTGCCATTGCCTTCTCCAAAATACGTCTGAAACTACATCAAAGATTATTTTAAAGTTGGGTAAGGCAGTAACATGTTTGAGAAGCTTTTGGCTATACCTAAACAAAGTAAACTTAAAACATAATCTTAAATTTTAAAGGATCATCTTCTAAATAGAAGGTTAAGTAAACTGTGTAGATACATTTAAGATAAGTTTACTTATATGTTGCATTGGTTGTATATATATATATATATATATATATATATGCATATATATACACATATATATAAAATACTGGCCTTCCCTGGTAGCTCAGCTGATGAAGAATACCTGCAATGCAGGAGACCCCAGTTTGATTCCTGGGTTGGGAAGATCTGCTGGAGAAAGGATAGGCTACCCATTCCAGTGTTCTTGGGATTCCCTGGTAAAAATTCTGCCTGCAATGTGAGAGACCTGGGTTAGATTCCTGAATTGTATATACATATAATTACCATGATGATAGATATAGCAATATTCCATTTTATATATACACCACATCTTCAGTCATTCACCTGTTGATGGCCATTTAGGTTGCTTCCATGTCTTGACTAGTGTAAATAGTGCTATCAACATTGGAGTACATGTATCTCTTAAATCAGTTTTCATTTTGTCTGGATCTATGCCCATGAGTGGGATTGCTGTATCATATTGTAACTAATTTTAGTTTCGTAAGGAACCTCTATACTGTTTTTCATAGTAGTTGCACCAATTTACGTTTATATTCTCACCAACAGTGTAGAAGAGTTCTCTTTTCTTCACACCCTCTCTGGCATTTATTATTTGTAGATATTTTAATAATGGCCATTCTGACTGGTGTGAGGTGATACCTCGTTATAGTTTTGATTTACATTTCTCTAATAACTAGCAATGTTGAGCATCTTTTCACATGCCTGCTAGCCATATGTATGTCTTTTTTGGAGAACTATCTATTTAGGTCTTGTTCTCATTTTTTTTTTTTTTTACTTTTTTTTTTTTTAAATTGAGCTATATGAGGTGTTTGTATATTTTGGAGTTAAGACTTTGTCAGTCACATCACTTTCAAATATTTTCCCCAGCCCACAGGTAGATTTTTTTATTTTTTTGATGGTTTCCATTACTATGCAAAACATTTTAAGTTTGATTGGATCATATTTGTTTGTTTTTGCTTTTAATGCTTTTGCCTTGGGAGACTGATCTAAGAAAAAATTGTCATAATTTATATCTGAGAATGCTTTGCCTGTGTTCTCTCCTGGGAGTTTTATGATGTCATGTTTTATATTTAGATCTCTAAACCATTTTTGGGTATATTTTTATATATGGGGTATGGGACAATACTAATTTCATTGATTTACATGTTTCATTGATTTATCAGTTTTCCCAGAACCACTTCCTAAGGAGACTGTCTTTTCTCTATTATGTATTCTTGCCTGCCTCTTTTGTTGAAGATTAGCTTCCCATAGGTATCTAGGTTTATTTCAGTTCAGTTCAGTTCAGTCACTCAGTCATGTCCAACTCTTTTCAACCGCATGAATCACAGCACGCCAGGCCTCCCTGTCCATCACCAACACCCGGAGTTCACTCAGACTCAGGTCCATTGAGTCGGTGAAGCCATCCAGCCATCTCATCCTCTGTCGTCCCCTTCTCCTCCTGCCCCCATTCCCTCCCAGAATCAGAGTCTTTTCCAATGAGTCAACTCTTCGCATGAGGTGGCCAAAGTACTGGAGTTTCAGCTTTAGCATCATTCCTTCCAAGGAACACCCAGGGCTGATCTCCTTTAGAATGGACTGGTTGGATCTCCTTGCAGTCCAAGGGACTCTCAGAACCTTCTCCAACACCACAGTTCAAAAGCATCAATTCTTTGGCACTTGACTTTCTTCACAGTCCAACTCTCACATCTATACATGACCACTGGAAAAGCCATAGCCTTGACTAGATGGACCTTGGTTTGCAAAGTAATGTCTCTGCTTTTGAATATGCTATCTAGGTTGGTCATAACTTTTCTTTCAAGGAGTAAGTGTCTTTTAATTTCATGGCTGCAGTCACCATCTGCAGTGATTTTGGAGCCCCCAAAAATAAACTCTGACACTGTTTCCACTGTTTCTCCACCTATTTCCCATGAAACAGTGGGACCAGATGTTGTGACATTAGTTTTTGGAATGTTGAGCTTTAAGCCAACTTTTTCACTCTCCTCTTTAGGGGCTGTCTAATTTTTCCCCATTGGTCCATATGTCTATTTTTGTGTCAATAGCGTGCAGTTTGGGTTACTGTAGTTTTGTAGTATTGTCTGAAGTCTGGGAGGGTAGCTTTGTGCACCCTTGCTATTTTCACTCAGGATTGTTTTGACAATTCTATATCCCTTGTGTTTTCCATTATATACATTTTAGGATATTTGTTCTAGTTCTGTGAAAAAACATCATGGGTGATTTGATTGTGTGTGTGTGTGTGCGTGTATATGTGTGTGTGTGTGTGTGTGTGTGTGTGCACTCAATCATTTCTAACTCTTTGCAAGTCCATGGACTGTATCCCACCAGTCTCCACTGCCCATGGAATTTTCCAGGCAAGAAT
This sequence comes from Ovis aries, assembly GCF_016772045.2. Classification (NCBI taxonomy): domain Eukaryota; kingdom Metazoa; phylum Chordata; class Mammalia; order Artiodactyla; family Bovidae; genus Ovis; species Ovis aries. Next base: position 48,741,402 of record NC_056069.1, read on the forward strand.
ACTGGGACAGGTTACAATTTCCTACTTGAAGGGATCTTCCCAACCCAGGGTTTGAACCCATGTTTCTTGTGTCTCCTGCATTGGCAGGTGGATTCTTTACCACTGTATTACCTGGGAAGCATTTGATATGGTTCCCACTAAATTTGATGAGATTTGAATTAAATTTGATAAGAGTTCTCATTAAATCTGTAGATTGCTTTGAGTAATGTGGTCATTTCAACAATAATTGTTATAGTCCAAGAGTGTGGGGTATCTATTTCCTTTCATCATCTTCAGTTTTCTTTATCAATGTTTTTTTTTAGTTCTCAGTATATAAGTCTTTCACATCTTTGTTCAGATTTATTCCTTAGGTATGTTTTTAAATAACATTTTAAGTGGGAATTTTTAAATATATTCCTTCTATTATTTTAGAAGTGTAAAGAAATACAATAAGTTTCTGTATATTAACAGTATATACAGCTAATTTCCTGAATTCATTTATCAGTTCTTACAGATTTTGTGTGGAGTCTTTAGGGCTTTCTATATAGTGTATCATGCTATATGCATATGAAGACAATTTTACCTCTTCCCTTCTGAGTTGGATACTTTGTCTTTTTCTTGTCTGATTTCTGTGGCTAGGACTTCCAATACTCTGTTAAATAGAAGTGGTGAGGGTAAATATCTTTGTCTTGTTCTAGAATTTAGAAGAAAGGCTTTCAGCTTTTCAAAACTGAATGTTATGTTAGCTGTGTTTTTGTAATAATTGGTTTTTATTATGTTGTGATATGTTTCCTCTATATCCACCTTGGTGAGAGTTTTTTTTTTTTTTAAATCATGAATGGATATTGAATTATCATTTATCATTTTTTAATCTATTGAGATGATCATGTGATTTTAGCCTTTTCTTTTGTTAATATGGTATATCACATTGATTATTTTGCATATATTAAACCATCCTTGTAACCCAGAATGGGTCCAACATGACAATGGTGTATGATTCTTTCTATGTATTGTTGACTCAATTTGCAAAAAAAAAAAAAAAAAAAAAATCATTGGAGGGTTTTGCATCTATAGCCATCAAAGATATTGGTCTCCAATTTTCTTTCTTTCTTTCTTTCTTTTTTTTTTTTGTAGTGTCTCCATCTAGTTGTATTATCATGGTGATGATAGCTTTATAAAATGACTTTAGAAGTGTTCCTTCTCTTAAATCTTTTGAAAGAGTTTGAGAAGGCTTCTTTTTTGTATGTTTGGTAGAATCCTTGAGTGAAGCCATCTGGTTCTGGACTTTTATTTGCAGTAAATTTTTCAATGATAAATTCTTTTTCACCTCTAATTATTGTTCTGCTCAGATTATCTGTTCCTTCTTCACTCAATTTTGACAGGGTGTACATTTCTAGAAACTTGTCCATTTTTTCTAGTTTGCCCAATTTGTAGGCAGGTAACTATTCATAGTATTTTATTTTAATTGTTTATAATTCTGTGGTATTGGTTGCTATTTCTCTTCTTTCATTGCTTATTTTGCTTATTTGTGTAACTCTCTTTTCTTCTTGATGAGTCTGGATAGAAATTTGTTGATTGTTTATTCTTTCAAAAAACAAATTCCTGGTTTTTTTGTCTTTTCTATTACTTTATGATCTCTATTTTATTTATTTCCTCTCTGATCTTTATTATTTGCTTCTATTGAGTTTGTGTTTTGTTTTTTAGTCTTTTTCTATGCTTTTGGTTATAGGTTAGTTTGCTTATTTAAGATTTTCCTTGTTTTCTTGTATTGCTATGAACCTTCTTTTAAGAACTTCTTTTGCTGCAATCCATAGATTTTGTAAGATTGTATTTTCACTGTCTTTTGTCTTGAGGTATTTTCTGATTTCCTCTTTGATTTCTTCATTGACCTATTGGATTGATACTACCATGTTATTTTGTCTCTGTGTAATCTTTTTTCCACATTTTCCTTTCTGTTGATTTCTGCTTTTATATTGTCATCAGAAAACGTGTTTGAAAAAAATCTCTATCCTCTTAAATTTGTTGAGGGTTTTTTTTTTTTTTTTTTTTCAGATCTAGTTTGTGGTCTATCCTAGGAATGTTTCATGCTGGAAAGAAATGCGTATGGATGTAGTGTCATGTGGATTGTGTTCTATTGTGTCATTTAGGATCTCTGTTGTCTTATTGATTCTCTGAAAAGTCTGTCTATTAATGCGGGTGGGGTGTTAAAATCCCTACTATTATTATGTTACTATTAATTTCTCCTTTTATATCTGTTAGTGTTTGTTATATAAATTTAGGTGCTCTTACATTGGGTGTATATATGTTAATGAGTGCAATGTCCTCTTCTTGTATTGATCCCCTTATCATAAGATGCCCTTCTTTGTCTTTCTTTATGGACATTGTTTAAACTCCTTTGTCTAAAATGAGTATTGCTAACCCTGCTTTCTTGTTGTTTCCATTTGCATGAAGTATTTTTTTTCCATCCTTTCACTTTCAAGCTATGTGTGTCTTTCACCTTAAAATGAGTCATTTATAGGCAGCATGTTGTAGTTTCTTTATTATTACTATTTTTTAATCCAATCTACCACTCTGTGTCATTTGATAATAGCAGTTATCCATTTTCATTTAAAGTAAACATTGATAAGTATGTTTTAATGCTATTTTAAACTTTATTTTCTGCTTGTTTTTGTAATTCTTTTTTTTTCTTTTTGTTTTTCAATTTATGATTTCATGATTTTCTCTTGAGTTACACGTGAGTTCATTTCTTTTTGGGTTTTGTGAATTTATTATATATTTCTTATTTGTGATTACCCTAGTTTTTAAATGTGTCAACCCATAACTGTATCTGCTTGCTTTAGATAGATAATTATATAAGTTCAAATACATTCTAAACAATCTATGTTTTCACTCCTTTTCTGAACTCTGTGATTTTGATGTCTTATTTTACAACCTTATGTTTATCCTTTTGCTGTCAATTACGGCTATAATCACTTCTATAAAATATATTTGATTGTTTCTTTTTTAAAAATTTTAATTAGAGGATATTGTTTTGCAATGTCACATTGGTTTTGGACATATAACAACATGAATCAGCCATAAGTACACATATACCCTCTGCCTTTTGAACCTCCCTCCTGCTCACCCCATCCCACCTGTCTACATTGTCACAGAATAACAGGCTGAGCTCCCTGTGTTATATATCAGCTTCCCACTAGTTATCTATTTTACACATGGTAATGTATATATTTTGATGCTACTCTCTCAATTTGTCTCACCCTCTCCTTTCCCCGCTGTGTCCAGAAATCCATTCTCTATGTCTGCTTCTTTATTCCCCTCCTGCAAATAAAGTCATCAGTATCATTTTTTTAGATTTCATATATATGTACTAATATACAATATTTGTTTTTCTCCTTCTGACTTACTTCACTCTATATAGCAGGCTTTAGGTTTACCCACTTCATTCCACCCAACTCAAATGTGCTCCTGTTTATGACTAATATTCCATTAAGTTCAGCTAAGTCCCTCAGTTGAGTCCATCTGTTTGCAACCCCATGAACTGCAGCACATCATGCCTCCCTGTCCATCACCAACTCCCAGAGTTCACTCAAACTCACATCCATTGGTGATGCCATCCAGCCATCTCATCCTCTGTCGTCCCCTTCTCCTCCTGCCCCCATTCCCTCCGAGCATCAAAGTCTTTCCCAATGAGTCAACTCTGTGTATGAGGTCACCGAAGTACTGGAGTTTCAGCTCTAGCATAATTCCTTCCAAAGAAATCCCAGGACTGATCTCCTTTAGAATGGACTGGTTGGATCTCCTTGCAGCCCAAGGGACTCTCAAGAGTCTTCTCCAACACCACAGTTCAAAAGCATCAATTCTTCAGCGCTCAGCTTTCTTCACAGTCCGACTCTCACATCCATACATGACTACTGGAAAAACCATAGCTTTGACTAGACGGACCTTGGTTGGCAAAGTAATGTCTCTGCTTTTCAATATGCCACCTAGATTGGTCATAACTTTTCTTCCAAGGAGTAAGCGTCTTTAAATTTCATGGCTGCAATCACCATCTGCAATGATTTTGGAGCCCCCCAAAATAAACTCTGACACTGTTTCCACTATTTCCCCATCTATTTGCCATGAAGTGATGGGACCAGATGCCATGATCTTCATTTTCTGAATGTTGAGCTCTAAGCCAACTTTTTCACTCTCCTCTTTCACTTTCATCAAGAGGCTTTTTATTTCCTCTTCACTTTCTGCCATAAGAGTGGTGTCATCTGCATATCTGAGGTTATTGATATTTCTCATATATATGTATACTATATATATTACAACTTCTTTACCTATTCATCTGTTGATGGACATTTAATTGCTTCCATGCCCTTGTTGTTGTAAATAGTGCTGCCATGAACACTGAGGTACATGTATCTTTTTGAATTATGGTTTTCTCAGAGTATATGCGCAGTAGTGGCTTTGATGATTTTGACTGCTTCTTAATCTATGTACTGGCTTATTTCAGCAATTTTCAGCCCTTTCATATCCTTTTGTTTTCTAATGTTTTTCTCTTTTCTTTAGATTATTGCTTCTTTATTTAGTGAAGATCTTTCAATGTTTCTTTTAGATTTAGTTTACTATTGCTGTATTTAAGTTTTTGCTTCTCTGAGAAATTTTTAGTTTCTTCTTGTATTCTAAATGGCAGTCTTACTAAGTAAAGTATCCTAGGTTGCATATTTTTCCATTTCAGGAATTTGAATATATCATGTCACTCCCTTCAGGCCAGCAAAGTTCCCATAAAGAAATCAGCTCAGAGTCTGATAGGGGTTCCCTTGTAACTGCTTTCTTCAGAATTTTCTCTTTAACTTTTGGCATTTTGATTATGATATGTTTTGGTGTGGCTGTTTGCATTCATCTTGTTTGGTATTTTCTGTGCTTCCTATACTTGTTTAAGTGTTTTCTTTCTTTAGATTTGGGAAGTTTTCAGCCATAATTTCTTAAATATATACATATATATATATATATATATATATAAAATCCTCTTTTCTCTTCCTTCTCCTTCTGAAACCCTAATTGACATGATTCATATTATCCCATAGACATCATATGTTGCTTTATTTTTTTTAATTTGTCTTTCATCTACTATTCTAATTGGCTAATTTCAGTTAATCTATTTTCCAGATCACTTATGTGTTCTGCATTATTTAGTCTGCTATTCATTGCTTTTAACTCAGTTTATCTTGGCAATTGAGTTGTCTAATTTTGGTTAGTTTCTCTTTATAGTTTCTAGTCCCTTGGTATAGTGATCTGTATTTCTATCAATAATCTTTCTTAATTTCCCTAGAATTGTTATCACCTCCTCTTTGAATCAGAGGTCTATTAGACTAGAGAGGTTAGTTTCATTTTTTTGCTCTTTTAGGGGATTTGTCTTTAAAAAAATTGGGAGAACTTCCTTTGCTTTTTTTTTTTTTTAATTTTAAAATCTTTAATTCTTACATGCATTCCCAAACATGAACCCCCTCCCACCTCCCTCCCATAACATCTCTCTGGGTCATCCCCATGCACCAGCCCCAAGCATGCTGCATCCTGCGTCAGACATAGACTGGCGATTCAATTCACATGATAGTATACATGTTAGAAGGCATTCTCCCAAATCATCCCACCTCTCCCTCTCCCTCTGAGTCCAAAAGTCCGTTATACACATCTGTGTCTCTTTCCCTGTCTTGCATACAGGGTCGGCATTTTACTTAAATTTCTTTGCCTTATGAATTTAGGAGAAACAGTTATCTGCTGTGGTCTTAAAAAATGTGTTTTTATCTGGAAACCTCCCTATATAGACTTTGTGAGTCTATACTTTTTGATGCTAGGGCTGTTTTTTGTGTGGATGCCTACTACATTTTCCCACAGAGTTGCTGGCCATTGCTTCTTGATACCGGAGAAGGCAATGGCACCCCACTCCAGTACTCTTGCCTGGAAAATCCCGTGGATGGAGGAGCCTGGTAGGCTGCAGTCCATGGGGTCGCTAAGAGTCAGACACGACTGAGTGAATTCACTTTCACTTTTCACTTTCATGCACTGGAGAAGGAAATGGCAACCCACTCCAGTGTTCTTGCCTGGAGAATCTTAGGGACAGGGGAGCTTGGTGGGCTGCAGTCTATGGGGTCACACAGAGTTGGACATGACTGAAGCGACTTAGCCACCGCAACAGCAGCAGTTCCTTGGTGCTGAGTGTGATTGGTGTTATGGTGACCAGCAACTGCAATGAAGGTTGGTTGGGGGCTACTCTTTGATCTGTGGCTGCCACAGTCCTGTTGGAGGAAAGGTCTGTTCTCCCGTTGTTAGAGCAAACCCCCTGAGAATCAGGTTCTGTGCAGTTCTGTTGCCCTTAAGAGTGTGGTCTGTCCACAAGGAAGTGAGAGATGAAGCAAGGAGGCCCATGTAGTCACAGTGAACCCATTTCACCATCCTTGTAGGCATCCTTGGTTCTTCCCAGGTTCCATCTCTTTCTCCATTGTGTTGGTCCCAAACCTAGGCTGATGCTGGGGGCTGGGGTGTTGTGGCTGGAGAAATCAAGGTTGATGTGCTGCCACCCAAAACCTAGACTGTCTCCATGATAGAACTTTCCAGAACCTGTCTTCCCAAGATCAGCTCCAAGCTAGGAGGAGAGGTAGGCAATACAGGAGCACTTCTGCTGGGGGAGGAACTGCTGCTTACTTCTCTTCGGAGGCTATCCATTGGGTATTACGATTCTCTGACACTGCCCACCACACATTGTGCACAACAAAGTCCCCTGCTGCTTGACCTGCCACTGGATCTGCCCCTGCTAGAGAGCACTGATAATGTGCTCTAATATCAGCCCACCCTTGCTTTGTAGGCCCTCATAAAACCCACTCCACCAGAGTCAAAATCCACCATGAGCATGTATGCTCAAATGCATAGGGCTCTTACAGTAGATCTGCTCCCTGCCTTGCATGCACTGACATCAGGGCTTCTAAGGTGGACCCATCACCCTCCCTGTGTACACTAACAGTGGAGGCCCAGACCAAGCTGTCTGTATACAGCTGGACTAAGTCCTCTCCCAGGGCTTGCCCTCTGAAGCCTAAGGTTCATCACTTAGTTGTTGAATATACTAGAATATACTGTTGAATATACTGTGTGTTTCAGGCTGGGAAGTACAGTGACCTGGCAGTAGTCAGTGCTAGTCTCTCTCTGCCCTGATTGCTAGCAAGTCAGTGCACATGCATATTCCTCATGAGTAGATTCCAAGTCCCTCTAACTCTCTCTTTCCTGGTGGACCTCTCAGTGAGCAAAGGTGGTTCCCAGAGCAAGGGGACCTTTTCTCTTTCAGCTCCCTCTGAGGGGTACCAGTCCCATCCCAATGCTGTATTCTTTTTTCTTTTTTTTTTTTTTTTCATACTAGTTGGTTATGTGGAGATCTTTCTTGCGGCTTTGGTTATATAAGAGATTTTTTACCAGTTTTCAGTGAGAATTGTTCCACATGCAGATGTGCTTTGTTGTGTTTGTTGGGGGAGGCAAGTTGCATGTCCTTCTACTCCTCTCTCTTGATCTCCCCTGATAGGAGTCTTTGAATTGCTTTGCTCCTAGTTCAAAATAGCATGAAATGACAGAGTAGAGGGAGCACTTTGGTTTTTCAGGACCCTGATAGTGCTGTTTTTAAGTCTTTTCAATAAAGCAGAGTTATAAAAATCATTAAGGACAAATAGAAAACAATGTGGAAAGTTGTTATAAAATGAAACAGAGAAACAGCAAATAAACCAAGACTGTTGAGTACAAGAGAATAATAGAAATTTAAAGTTCTCTAGTTTGCAGTCAAACTGCGAACAGTCACAGTCAGTTTTGTTCTTACTGGTTAAATCAAGTATTAATGTGTTCACATTAAATAAATGAATACTCAAGTAATAGATGTTGGCATTTAAAGGGTAATCACTTCAACTTTGTGGAGCACACAAATTTAGACAATCAAGCTTCCTCTGAAGTCCAAAGTCCTTGTCTAGCTTAACAGCAGGGCAACTGAAGTCATGGCTAACTATACAATGATCAATCTGCCGCTAAATTTTTACATTTTCTCTATCATCAGACAAAAAACATTTTAGATAATTCATTTTTTTTTATCTTATCACCATAGTAAGATTTTTTTGTTTGTTTTTGAAATATAGAAAATTGTAGCACAGAAATCTTCCTTCTGGAGATTGGCAAATGGAATTATATTGGACTTTTTTTTTAAGAGTTATTGACAAATCAAAAGCATATCTATAATGTTTTTCTGGACTTATCATTTGAACTTTATAATCAACTGTACCAGTTAGCATATAAATCAAAGAAAACAATCTACTCAGGGACTCTTCTTTGAGACAAAAACTACTTCCTGCATTGGTTAGGGTCATTAAGAATACTATCACCTCTTAAGCCAGAAATCTAGAGGAGTGAATCAAAATGCCCTAACGTACTGGTTAATGATGCCTTTGTATTACCAATTACCAGCAAAGCCCATCACATTTAAATGAACAGTCTTGGATTAAATGCTAGTGTGGATATAACCATCCCTTCATAGCTTCATATATATTCTCCATGAAAACACTGTTTTGTAAAATAAATAAAGTGAAGTCGCTCAGTCGTGTGTGACTCTTTGCAACCCCATGGACTGTAGCCTACTATGCTCCTCTGTCCGTGGGATTTTCCAGGCAAGAGCATTGGAGTGGGTTGCCATTTCCCTACTCCGGAGGATCTTCCTGACCCAGGAATTGAATCTAGGTCTCCCACACTGTAGGCAGATGCTTTCCCATCTGAGCCACCAGGGAAGTCCACAAAATAAATGACTAAATCAATGGCTTCAATATGGCATACAGCTATCATTGAATATGATAAATTTTTTGTAATTTGTGTTATGTGTCATATTTTCATATATGGTATAGTTAGAAAGTTTTATTTAAAATTTAATATTACCTCCCATTAATGTATAACACTGGTCTGGTCATCAGAAAAATGGAAATCTCAATTGAGGGGCATTTTGCAAAATATCTGATCAAACTTCCTCAAAACTCTGTTAAGTTCATCAAGGGAGAAGTAGGAGAAAATGTCACCATCCAGAAAGCTTAAAAAAAAGTGACAACTAAATGCAGTGTAGTATCCTCCATGATATCGTGCAACTGAAAAACAAAACATTTACTGGAAAAAAATGAAAAAAATAAATGGTGTTTAGTTAAGAGTAATGAACCAATGTTGATTCTTTAATTGTGACAAATATACTATAGTTAACATATCAGATATCCAATATGACATAAGATGTTAATAGAATATGAGTGAGGGCTGCTACTATTATAAGCATAGTACAAATTCAGTAAATAAGCCAACTCCCATTTGGAATTTATTTTTATTAAGCAGTAAATTTATATATATATAAATTATTTATATATATTATTATTTATATATATATATATCTAACTCAAGCAAAATAAAATATAAAAGTAATTTAAAATTAATCATAGCACCTCATCAGTTTTGTGCGTGAACATTCAACCTGTGTTAAATTGAGTAAAATACCAGCTACATAGACTCTGACACAAGGTCAAATTAAGTGAATAATTTGAGTTATTTTTTCAGAAAAAAATGGCTATACTATTTTAAGTAATTGCAGTAACAATCTAGCAAGTTAGTTTATAAATTGATTCCTCAAAGAGACTCTCAATTGACACATTACTGAACAGAGAACAATAAGTTTGTAATCCCCAAGTCAATTACTCGTATGTTACCAGTTTCTCAGCAATATTTCATGTACTTCAATCTACCATTCTGTGACAAGTTAAATTAGTTAACAAATGTTGTTGTTGTTTAGTCTCTTAAGTTGTGTCCCACTCTTTCATGACCCCATGGGCTGTAGCCCACCAAGATCCTTTGTCCATAGGATTTCCCAGGCAAGCATACTGGAGTGGGTTGACATTTCCTTCTCCAAGGGATCTTCCTGACCCAGGGATTGAGCTCTTGTCTCCTGGTTGGCAGGCAAATTCTTTACCACTGAGCTACCTGGGAAGCCCTAACAAATTTTAAGTCAAGATAATAAAATAATCAAATTATTTTAGATTTTAAACAATGATCATTTTTAATATTGCCTTGGAACATAAATGACTTTATATCTTCTACATAAATAATAATACTCTGTGAATCTTAATATTTTCTGCATTAAATATAGCACTTGATAAGATGATCAGAAATAAGATCATATTAAAAGCATGAAACTGCTAAGTAAGAAGTCAAAATACTGAAAGAATCTTAATTTATTTTTCTCATTTTAACATATTCCCCTCCCATGTCCACAGTCAGTACTTGTTAAGTCAAGAAGATCTGCTTTTCTTCAATATAATTTGAGAACATGTTAAATGAGTGTGTGAGTGAATAATTTAAACTTGAAATTACACTAAAAACTCTCCAAATACATTACTAATGGCTGAATAGGATTACTCTAATACTCTTATAAGGCTTCACATTTAAAAACCCATTAACCTTGTAAGTAGTAATGACAGAAGTGGCAAGAGAAAACCAAATATTTTAGCAATTGGAGATGTTTTATCTTCAGAGGGTATATTAATAAGCAATTTTGGTTATTAGATAGAATGTGTTTAAAATCAAATATTGCTTATGTGTTAGTAATGCTATCTATATTAATGTTTTTACATTATTAACAAATATATCCCTAAAAATATGATAAGACAGGGATACCCTCAAGTGTAAAATCCCAAGGAGTCAAGCACAACGTTGAAATTACAACATTGCCTTGATTTTCCTAACACAGAGCATGATGGGTAAAGAAAGAATGTTTATTACTTTGTTGTTCAGTCACTCAGTCATGTCTGACTCTTTGTGACTCAATGATCTGTAGCATACCAGATTTTCCTGTCCTTCACTATCTCCCAGAGTTTGCTTAAACTCATGTTCATTGAGTCAGTGATGCCATCAGGCTATCTCATCCTCTGTAATCTCCTTCTCCTTCTGCCTTCAGTCTTTCCCACCATCAGGGTCTTTTGCAATGAGTCAGCTCTTAGCATCAGGTGGCCAAAATATTAGAGCTTCAGCTTCAACATCAGTCCTTCCAATGAATATTCAGGGTTGATTTTCATTAGGATTGACTAGTTTAATATCCTTGCAGTCCAAGTGACCCTCAAGAGTCTTCTCCAGCACCACATTTTGAAAGCATCAATCCTTTGTTGCTCAGCCTTCTTTGTGTTCCAACTCCCACATCCATGCATGACTACTGGAAAACTATAGTTTTGACTATATGGACCTTTGTTGGCAAAGTGATGTCTCTGCTTTTTAATACACTGTCTAAGTTTGTCATAATTTTTCTTCCAAGGAGCAAGTGTCTTTTAAATTCGTAGCTGCAGTCACTATCTGCAATGATTTTGGAGCCCAAAATAAAATCTGTCACTGTTTCTTCTTTTTCTCCATCTACTTGCCATGAAGTGATGGGACCAGATGCCATGATCTTCTTTTTTTGAATGCTGAATTTTAAGCCAGCTTTTTCACTCTCCTCTTTCACCCTCATCTTTTGAAATTTTGGTATTTCTTTAGTATATTGGTTATTATATATTGCAGTGTAACAAATTACATCTGGACCACCAGGGAAGCCCATAACAAATGAACAAATTACCTCACAACTTAGTAGCTTAAGTGAAGTGAAGTCGCTCAGTCATGTCTGAATCTTTGCGACCCCATGAACTGTAGCCTACCAGGCTCCTCTGTCCATGGGATTTTCCAGGCAATAGTACTGGAATGGATTGCCATTTCCTTCTCCATGGGATCTTCCCAACCCAGGGATCGAAGTCAGGTCTCCTGCATTGTAGAAAGACGCTTTACCGTCTGAGCCACCAGGGAAGCGTTTCTTATCTCATACACTTTCTGAGAGTCAGGGACTTGAGAGTGGCTTAACTGTGTGGTCTGGCTCATAATCTCTCCCAAGGTTGAAGTTAACCTGCTGATGGGGCTGTGCTCACCTCAAGGTTCAACCATAGCTGGGGAATTCACTTCTAAGCTCAGTTACCTAACTGTTGGCAGAAGACTGTCATGCCTTTACATGTTGGTCTCTCTATCAGGTTGCTCCCAATCAGGTTTTCCTAGAGTGAATGATCCAAGTGCAAATGGGAACAGGTGAGCAAGAAAAAGCCCAAGTTGGGATTCCATAGTCTTTTATGGTCTAATCTCAAAAATGGAAGATCACCATTTTTCCCATAACCATTTGGTCACACAGACCAATCCTGGTACAAAGTGGGAGGAAACTGCAAATTTATAAATACCAGGACATGAATATCAGTGGAGGTCTCATTGAAGGCTGGTTACTATAGCAAATCATTCTCCTTTAAGTATGTGCAGTTCTCTTTGAGTGTGTAGAGTGACCATCCATATATTGCTGAGATCTATTATAACCTTTGGGTTTAAAATGATAGGCAACACTCACAAAAACCAGAATATTATTGTAGAAGTTGATAAAGTGACAACACCAACACTGATAGTCTGTTTTATCTATTCAATGAAATTTTATGTAAAATAGCTTCCATTAAAGGTAGTCTACTGTACATATTGAGGTAAACAGACATATGGTAAACATTTTTAGATTGCTTGGTTTTGTTGTTGTTTTCTATTATATTAGTTCAGTTCAGTCGCTCACTCATGTCCAACTCTTTGCGACCCCATGAATTGCAGCACGCCAGGCCTCCCTATCCATCACCAACTCCCAGAGTTCACTCAGACTCATGTCCATTGAGTCAGTGATGCCATCCAGTCATCTCATCCTCTGTTGTCCCCTTCTCCTCCTACCCCCAATCCTTCCCAGCATCAAAGTCTATTCCAATGAGTCAACTATTCACATGAGGTGGCCAAAGTTTCAGCTTTAGCATCATTCCTTCCAAAGAAATCCCAGGGCTGATCTCCTTAAGAATGGATTGGTTAGATCTCCTTGCAGTCCAAGGGACTCTCAAGAGTCTTCTCCAACACCACAGTTCAAAACCATCAATTCTTTGGCACTCAGTCTTCTTCGCAGTCCAATTCTCACATCCATACATGACTACTGGAAAACCATAGCCTTGACTAGATGGACCTTAGTCGGCAAAATAATGTCTCTGCTTTTGAATATGCTATCCAGGTTGGTCATAACTTTTCTTCCAAGGAGTAAGCACCTTTTAATTTCATGGCTACAGTCACCATCTACAGTGATTTTGAAGCCCCCCCAAAATAAAGTCTGACACTGTTTCCACTGTTTCCCCATCTATATCCCATGATGTGATGGGACCAGATGCCATGATCTTCGTTTTCTGAATGTTGAGCTTTAAGCCAACTTTTTCACTCTCCTTTTCACTTTCATCAAGAGGCTAAAGTTTTGAATTATGTAATCGAATGGGCCAGCTTTCTTGATTTTGTCAGCTAAAAAATTATTTTGAAGTAAAATTATGGTTTTTCCAGTAGTCATGTATGGATGTGAGAGTTGGACCATAAAGAAAGCTGAGCACCAAAGAATTGATGCTTTTAAAGTGTAGTATTGGAGAAGACTCTTGAGTGTTCCTTGGACAGCAAAGATATCAAATCAGTCAATCCTGAAGGAAATCAGTCCTGAATATTCATTGGAAGGACTGATACTTCATCCACCTGATGCAAAGAACTGACTCCTTAGAAAATATCTTGAAAGATCTAGGAAAGATTGAAGGCAGGAGAAGAAAGGAACAACAGAGGATGAGATGGTTGGATGGCATAGCCAACTCAATGGACATGAGTTTGAGCAAGCTCCGGGAGTTGGTGATGGACAGGGAGGCCTGGTGTGTTGCAGTCCATGGGGTCACAAAAAGTGGGACATGACTGAGTGACTGAACTGAAATGAAATGAATGGATTGAAATATATACTATTTATTTATTTTTTTTACAATGTGATAATAATTCAACAGTAGAATCACATTGTTTTAGGCAGAAAATTATGTTTCTTTTAAATATAAGTTTTTGCAAATACTGTCTTACACAGTGATGGAGAGCAGTTAATTCTGAACTAAAACTCCCATTAGCCATTTAATCCTGATCTACTTTTCAAAGCATTACTCTAAAAAATGCTGCATGGTGTAATCTTTAGGAGTTGAGAAGGTCAATCTAACCAAAATAAATAAATCTCAAAGATCTGTGCAATTACAATAGCAATTTTTGAATGAAAGAAATACAACAACCTTTTCATTCTAATGTTTCCAAAATCTGTTCTTTCCTATATTGCTCTGTTGCACCAGTGCACTGACTATCACTATGGGGAATTTAAAAAAAAATAGTTATGAGCTGTTTCAAGAATTCAATAACCTGGCAACCCGCAGTTCATGACAGTTAGAGCCAGACTAATCATTTTGGAAATCATTTGGATATCATTTTATAATACCAGTGAGAGTAAAAGTGGCAAATTATTTAGCTGTATATTGTGTTAATTCCATAATTAAGTAATTGGACTTGGAACAAACAGTTTACTACTTCCGCTTTAATTAACATTTCACTATATAACTATAATACTCACTAAAAGCACTATCTTTTGCAGTAGAGAGCCAATTATGATATGCATTATTGTAAGTAATAAAATGTTTTACTAATCAAACATTTATGTGGTTCAGACATTTTTATGCAATGGCAATTATAAGAAAAGGAATCAGGTTACCAGTGACAAATGTTTTTAATTAGTGTTGAACATGTCCAGATGAGTCATATTTTGTGTTCCTACTTAAAATATTATTTCCTTAGAGAAACTTAGATTACTTTTAAAATTCATTTAAATATTTTAAGGTTCTGGCTAAGAAATTTTATTCATATGTTGTACTATTTTATGATGACATAGTTTTATTACTAATACAAATTAAAGTACTGAACTTATTCATTTGGTGGGCAAATTTATATATAAACAAAGGTTTTATAAGCATAAAGAATTATAAAATATTATGAAATCTGTTTTGCATTTTTAATTTAAAGCATCCTTGGCTTAGATTACTTACACAACAAATAAATCATTAAAGGTCTCATAAATAATATAAAATAGAGTAATCTTTTCCTTATTGAATTACTGTTTGGCTCAATCCACACAGATCAAAATCCTCTCTTAACAGAAGAATATTTCAGGTTTTCAGATACATGATTGTAGCTAAATTTTTTGATTACTGAAATATTTCATAATCGAATTTTTCGGTAGGATATTTTGTTAGTTGATAAAATAGCTATTCTATACTTATCTATTTTCTGGAAATATTACTGTGAGATTGGTATTAATTATCCCTTAAGCATATGGTAAAATTTACCAGTGAAGCCAGGTGGGGCCAAAGTTGTGAGAAGTACTGTCATTACAAATTTAATGATTAATATTGTTTAGATGTCATTTCTCAACAAATTCATTTGTAGACTTAATTCAATCACAATGAGGTAGTTGTTGTTGTTCAACAACAACTTTGTTGTTGTTGTGTCTGACTTTTTGTGACCCCATTGACTGCACCATGCCAGGGTTTCCTGTCCATCACCATCTCCTGGACTTTGTTTAAACTCATGTCCATTGAGTCCATGATGCCATCCAACCATCTCATCCTCCGCTGCCTTCTTCTCCTTTTACCTTCAGTTTTCCCCAACATCAGGGTCATTTCCAATAAGTCTGCTCTTCTCATCAGGTGGCCAAAGTATTGGAGTTTCAGTTTCAGCATTAGTCCTTCCAATGAATACTTAGGGTTGATTTCCTTTAAGATTGACTGCTTTGATTTGCTAGCAGAGATCCAAGAGTCCTCTCAAGTGTACAAAAGCATGAATTTTTCAGTGCTGTACTTATGGAAAACCCATAGCTTTAATTATACAGACCTTTCTTGGAAAAGTTGTGTCTCTGATTTTGAATACACTGTCTAGCTTTGCCATAATTTTTTTTCAAGGAAGAAATGTTTTAATTTCATGGCTGAAGTCACTGTCAGCAGTTATTTTGGATTCTAAGATAATAAAGTCTGTCACTGTTTTTATTTTTTCTCCACCTGTTTGCCATGAAGTGATGGGACCAGATGCAATGATTTTAGTTTTCACAATGTTTAGTTTTAAGCCAGATATTTATTTCTCCTCTTCCACCTTTATCAAGGAGCTCTTTAGTTTATCTTTGCTTTCTGGCATTAGGATGGTGGTATCAGCATATCTGAGGTTGTTGATACTTCTCCAGCAATCTTGATTCCAGCTTATATTCATCAAGCCTGAAATTTTGCATGATGTATTCTGTATATAAGTTACATAAGCAGGATTACAATATACAGCCTTGACATATTCTTTCTCAATTTTGAACCAATCCATTGTTCCATGTTTGGTTTTAAATGTTGCTTCTTGGCCTGCATACAGGTTTCTCAGGAGACAGGTAAAGTGTTCTGGTATTCCATTCTCTTTGAGAATTTTCTATAGTTTGTTGTGATCCACACAGTCAAAGTCTTTGGCACAGTCAATGAAGAAGAACTAAATGCTATTTTTTTTTTTTCTGGAATTCTCTTGCTTTTTCTGTGATCCAAGGAATACTGGCAGTTTGAGCTCTGATTTCTCTGCCTTTTGTAACCCCGCTTGTACTTCTGGAAGTTCTGAGTTCACCCACTGTTCAAACCTAGTTTGAAGGATTTTGAGCATTACCTTGCTAACATGTGGAATGAGTAAAACTGTACAGTAGTTGGAACATTTTTTGACATTGCCCTTATTTGGGATTGGAATGAAAATGGAACTTTTCCAGTCCTTTGATCACTGCTGAATTTTCTAAATTTGCTGGCATATAGGTGGCTCAGCCTTGACGTACTCCTTTTCCTATTTGGAACCAGTCTGTTGGTACACGTCCAGTTCTAACTGTTGCTTCCTGACCTGCATACAGATTTCTCAACAGGCAGATCAGGTGGTCTGGTATTCCCATCTCTCTCAGAATTTTCCACGGTTTATTGTGATCCACACAGTTAAAGGCTTTGGCATAGTCAATAAAGCAGAAATATATGTATTTCTGGAACTCTCTTGCTTTTTTCAATGATCCAGTGGATGTTGGCAACTTGATCTCTGTTCCTCTGCCATTTCTAAAACCAGCTTGAACATCAGGAAGTTCACGATTCACGTATTAGGAAAAGGAGTACGTCAAGGCTGTATATTGTCACCCTGCTTATTTAACTTCTATGCAGAGTACATCATGAGAAATGCTGGGCTGGAAGAAGCACAAGCTGGAATCAAGATTGCTGGGAGAAATATCAAGAACCTCAGAAATGCAGATGACACCACCCTTATGGCAGAAAGTGAAGAGGAACTAAAAGCCTCTTGATGAAAGTGAAAGAGGAGAGTGAAAAAGTTGGCTTAAAGCTCAACAATCAGAAAACCAAGATCATGGCATCTGGTCCCATCACTTCATGGGAAATAGATGGGGAAACAGTGGAAAGAGTGTCAGACTTTATTTTGGGCGGGGGTCCAAAATCACTGTAGATGGTGATTGCAGCCATGAAATTAAAAGACGCTTACTCCTTGGAAGAAAAGTTATGACCAACCTAGACTGCATATTCAAAAGCAGAGACATTACTTTGCCGACTAAGGTCCGTCTAGTCAAGGCTATGGTTTTTCCAGTAGTCATGTATGGATGTGAGAATTGGACTGTGAAGAAGGCTGAGCGCCAAAGAATTGATGCATTTGAACTGTGGTGTTGGAGAAGACTCTTGAGAGTCCCTTGGACTGCAAGGAGATCCAACCAGTCCGTTCTGAAGGAGATCAACCCTGGGATTTCTTTGGAGGGAATAATGCTAAAGCTGAAACTCCAGTACTTTGGCCACCTCATGCGAAGAGTTGACTCATTGGAAAAGACTCATGCTGGGAGGGATTAGGGGCAAGAGGAGAAGGGGACGACCCAGGATGAGATGGCTGGATGGCATCACTGACTCGATGGACGTGAGTCTGAGTGAATTCTGGGAGTTGGTGATGGACAGGGAGGCCTGGCGTGCTGCGATTCATGGGGTCGCAAAGAGTTGGACATGACTGAGCAACTGAACTCAGGTGGCTCAGATGGTAAAGAATTTGCCTGCAATACAGGAGACTTGGGTTCAATCCCTGGGTCAGAAACATCCCCTGGAGAAAGGAATGACAACCCACTCCAGTATTCTTGCCTGGGAAATCTCATTGTCAGAGGAACCTGGTGGGCTAATGTCCAAGGGGTTGCAAAGAGTTGGACTTGACTTCACTTCACTTCAAGTAATTGAAACGTTAACAACACTGTGTTTTAGGATTATAAAGAATTCAGCTGAAATCCCATAACCTCCACTAGCTTTGTTTGTAGTGATGCTTCCTAAGGCCTACTTCACTTCTCACTCCAAGATGTGCTCTAGGTAAGTGATCACAACATCATGGTTTTCTGGGTCATGAATCTTTTCTGTACATTTCTTCTATGTATTATTGCCATTTCTTCTTAATCTCTTCTACTTCTGTTAGGTCTTTCCATTTTTGTCCTTTATTATCCGATCTTTGCAATGAAATATTCCCTTGGTATCTTCATTTTTTTTGCAGACATCTCTAGTCTTTCCCATTCTATTGTTTTCCTCTGTTTCTTTATATTGTTCACTTAAGAAGCCTTTCTTATCCCTTTTTGCTATTCTTTGGAACTTTGCATTCAGCTGGGCATATCTTTCCCTTTCTCTTTTACTTTTTTTTTTTTTTTGGTAATCAATGAATTTATTTTTTTATTTATTTTTATTTCTATTTATTTTTTATTTTTTAATTTAAAAATCTTTAATTCTTACATGCGTTCCCAAACATGACCCCCCCTCCCACCTCCCTCCCCACAACATCTCTCTGGGTCATTCCCATGCACCAGCCCCAAGCATGCTGCACCCTACGTCAGACATGGACTGGCGATTCAATTCTTACATGATAGTATACATGTTAGAATTCCCATTCTCCCAAATCATCCCACCCTCTCCCTCTCCCTCTGAGTCCAAAATTCCGTTACACAGATAAATAGGCTAGAGACAAAGATTGAGAAGATGCAAGAAAGGTTTAACAAGGACTTAGAAGAAATAAAAAAGAGTCAAAATATAATGAATAACGCAATAAATGAGATCAGAAACACTCTGGAGGCAACAATTAGTAGAATAACGGAGGCAGAAGATAGGATTAGTGAAATAGAAGATAGAATGGTAGAAATAAATGAATCAGAGAGGAAACAAGAAAAACGAATTAAAAGAAATGAGGACAATCTCAGAGACCTCCAGGACAATATGAAACGCTCCAACATTCGAATTATAGGAGTCCCAGAAGAAGAAGACAGAAAGAAAGATCATGAGAAAATCCTTGAGGAGATAATAGTTGAAAACTTCCCTAAAATTGGGAAGGAAATAATCACCCAAGTCCAAGAAACACAGAGAGTTCCAAATAGGATAAACCCAAGGCGAAACACCCCAAGACACATATTAATCAAATTAACAAAGATCAAACACAAAGAACAAATATTAAAAGCAGCAAGGGAAAAACAACAAATAACACACAAGGGGATTCCCATAAGGATAACAGCTGATCTTTCAATAGCAACTCTTCAGGCCAGGAGGGAATGGCAAGACATACTTAAAGTGATGAAAGACAATAACCTACAGCCCAGATTACTGTACCCAGCAAGGATCTCATTCAAATACGAAGGAGAAATCAAAAGCTTTACAGACAAGCAAAAGCTGAGAGAATTCAGCACCACCAAACCAGCTCTCCAACAAATTCTAAAGGATATTCTCTAGACAGGAAACACGAAAGGGTGTATAAACCCGAACCCAAAACAATAAAGTAAATGGTAACGGGATCATACTTATCAATAATTACCTTAAACGTAAATGGGTTGAACGCCCCAACCAAAAGACAAAGACTGACCGAATGGAAACAAAAACAAGACCCCTCTATATGCTGCTTACAAGAGACCCACCTCAAAACAAAGGACACATACAGACTGAAAGTGAAGGGCTGGAAAAAGATATACCATGCAAATAGAGACCAAAAGAAAGCAGGAGTGGCAATACTCATATCCGATAAAATAGACTTTAAAACAAAGGCTGTGAAAAGAGACAAAGAAGGCCACTACATAATGATCAAAGGAACAATCCAAGAAGAAGATATAACAATTATAAATATATATGCACCCAATATAGGAGCACCGCAATATGTAAGACAAATGCTAACAAGTATGAAAGGGGAAATCAACAATAACACAATAATAGTGGGAGACTTTAATACCCCACTCACACCTATGGACAGATCAACTAAACAGAAAATTAACAAAGAAACGCAAACTTTAAACCATACATTAGATCAGTTAGACCTAATTGATATCTACAGGACATTTCACCCCAAAACAATGAATTTCACCTTTTTTTCAAGTGCTCATGGAACCTTCTCCAGGATAGATCACATCCTGGGCCATAAATCTAAACTTGATAAATTCAAAAAAATCTAAATCATTCCAAGCATTTTTTCTGACCATAATGCATTAAGATTAGATCTCAATTACAGGAGAAAAACTATTAAAAATTCCAACATATGGAGGTTGAACAACACACTTCTGAATAACCAACAAATCTCTTTTACTTTTTGATTCTCTTCTTTTTTCATCTACTTGTAAGGCCTCCTCGGACTGCCATTTCGCCTTCTTGCATTTCTTTCTCATGGGCAGTTTGGTCACACCTTCTGTACAGGGTTACAAACCTCTGCCCATAATTCCTCAAGCACTTTGTCAGATCTGATCTAATCAGATCTAACACCTTGAATCTGTCTCTTGCACTGTATATTCGTAAGGGAATTGATTTAGGTAACACCTGAATGATCTAGTAATTTTGCCTACTTTCTTCAATTTAAGTCTGAATTTTGCAGTAAGGAGTTCATGATCTGAGCCACAGTTAGTTCCTTGTCTCATTTTTGCTGACTGTACAGACCTTCTCCATCACCGACCACAAAGAATATGATCAGTCTGATTTCAGTGTTGACCATCTGTTGATGTCCATGTGTAGAGTCATCTATTGTGTTGTTGGAAGAGAGTGTTTTTAATGACCAGTGTGTTCTCTTGGTAAAACTCTGTTAGATTTTACCCTGCTTCATTTTGTACTCTAAGGTCAGACTTGCCTGTTACTCAGGTATCCCTTGACTTTCTACGTCTGCATTCCAATATTTTAGGATGAAAAGGAAGTGTTTTATTGGTGTTAGCTCTAGAAGGTCTTGTAGGTCTTCACAGAACCATTCAACTTCAGCTTCTTCATCATTAGTTGTTGGGGATAGACTTGGATTACTGTGATATAGAATTGTTTGCCTTGAAAACAAACTGAGATCATTCTGTCTTTTTGAGATTGCAACCAAGCTCTGCATTTCTGACTCTTTTGTTGATGGTGATGGCTACTCCATTTCTTCTAAGGGATTCTTGCCCACAGTAATAGATATAATGGTTGTTTGAATTGAATTTACCCATTCCCATCCGTTTTAGTATCAGTTTAGCTCAGTTCAGTCGCTCAGTCACGTCCGACTCTTTGCATCCCCATGAATTGCAGGACTCCAGGCCTCCCTGTCCCTTACCAACTCCTGGAGTTCACTCAAACTCATGTCCATCAAGTCAGTGATGCCATCCAGCCATCTCATCCTCTGTCGCCCCTTCTCCTCCTTCCCCCAATCCCTCCCAGCATCAGAGTCTTTTCCAATGAGTCAACTCTTCACATAAGGTTGCCAAAGTATTAGAGTTTCAGCTTTAGCATCAATCCATCCAATGAACACCCAGGACTGATCTCATTTAGAATGGACTGGTTGGATCTCCTTGCAGTCCAAGGGACTCTCAAGAGTCTTCTCCAACACCACAGTTCTAAAGCATCAATTCTTTGGCACTCAGCTTTCTTCACAGTCCAAATTTCACATCCATACATGACTACTGGAAAAACCATAGCCTTGACTAGACAGACCTTTGTTGGCAAAGTAATGTCTCTGCTTTTCAACATGCTATCTAGTTTGGTCATATCTTTCCTTCCAAAGAATATGTGTCTTTTAATCTCATGGCTGCAATCACCATCTACAGTGATTTTGGACCCCCCAAAAATAAAGTCTGATATTGTTTCCACTGTTTCTCCATCTATTTACCATGAAGCGATGGGACCAGATGCCATGATCTTCGTTTTCTGAATGTTGAGATTTAAGCCAACTTTTTCACTCTCCTCTTTCACTTTCATCAAGAGGCTTTTTAGTTCCTCTTCACTTTCTGCCATAAGGGTGGTGTCATCTGCATATCTGAGGTTCTTGATATTTCTCCTGGCAATCTTGATTCCAGCTTGTGCTTCTTCCAGCCCAGCGTTTCTCATGATGTACTCTGCATATAAGTTAAATAAGCAGGGTGACAATATACAGCCTTGATGTACTCCTTTTCCTATAGGAACCAGTCTGTTGGTCCATGTCCAGTTTTAACTGTTGCTTCCTGACCTGCATACAGATTTCTCAAGAGGCAGGTTAGGTGATCTGGTATTCCCATCTCATTCAGAATCTTCCACAGTTTATTGTGATCCACACAGTCAATCGTTTTGGCATAGTCAATAAAGCAGAAATTGATGCTTTTTTCTGGAACTCTCTTGCTTTTTTGATGATCCAGCGGATGTTGGCAATTTGATCTCTGGTTCCTCTGCCTTTTCTAAAACCACCTTGAACATCTGGAAGTTCACAGTTCATGCATTGCTGAACCCTGGCTTTGAGAATTGTGAGCATTACTTTACTAGCGTGTAAGATGAGTTCAGTTTTGCGGTAGTTTGAGCAGTCTTTGACATTGCCTTTCTTTGGGATTGGAATGACTCCTAAAATGTTGATGTTCACTCCTGCCATCTCCTGTTTGACCACATCTAATTTACCTTAATTCAGGGACATAACATTTCATATTCCTATGCAATATTTTTCTTTTTAAAATTTTTTATTTATTTTAATTGGAGTCTAATTACTTTACAATATTGTAGTGGTTTTTGTCATACATTCACATGAATCATCCATGGGTGTACATGTGTCCCCAATCCTGAACCCCCCTGCCACCTCCCTCCCCATCACATCCCTCAGGGTTGTCAGAGTGCACCGGCCCTGTGCGCCCTGTCTCATGCATCAAACCTGGGCTGGTGATCTATTTCGCATATGGTAATATACAGATTTCAATGTTGTTCTCTCACATTATCCTCACCCTGTGTTCTCCCACAGAGTCCATAAGTCTGTTCTTTACACCTGTGTCTCTTTTGCTGATTCTCATATAGGGTCATGATTACCATCTTTCTAAATTCCATATACATGTATTAATATACTGTATTGGTATTTTTCTTTCTGACTTAATTCATTCTGTATAATAGGCTCCAGTTTCATTTACCTCATTAGAACTGATTCAAATGTACTCTTTTTAATGACTGAGTAATACTCCATTGTGTATATGTACCACAGCTTTCTTATCTATTCATCTGCTGATGAACATCTAGGTTGCTTCCATGTCCTAGCTATTGTTAACAGTACTGTGTTGAACATTGGGGTACACATGTCTCTTTCAATTCTGGTTTCCTCAGTGTGTATGCCCAGCAGTGGGATTGCTGGGTACTATGGTGGTTCTATTTCCAGTTTCTTAAGGAATCTCCACACTGTTCTCCATAGTGGCTGTACTAGTTTGCATTCCAACCAACAGTGTAAGAGGGTTCCTTTTTCTCCACATCCTCTCCAGCATTTATTGCTTGTAGACTTTTGGATAGCAGCCATTCTAATTGGTGTGAGATGGTACCTCATTGTGGTTTTCATTTGCATTTCTCTGACAATGCGTGATGTTGAGCATCTTTTCATGTGTTTGTTACCCATCTGTATATCTTCTTTGGAGAAATGTCTGTTTAGTTATTTGGCCTACTTTTTGATTGGGTCATTTATTTTTCTGGAATTGAGCTGCAGGTGTTACTTGTATATTTTTGAGATGAATTCTTTGTTCGTTGCTTCATTTACTATTATTTTCTCCCATTCTGAAGGCTGTCTTTTCACCTTGCTTACTGTTGTTGTGCAGAAGCTTTTAAGTTTAATTGGGTCCTCTTTGTTTATTTTTGCTTTTATTTCCATTACTCTGGGAGGTGGGTCATAGACAATCCTGCTGTGATTTATGTCAGAGAGTGTTTTGCCTATGTTTTTCCTTTAGAATTTTTATAGTTTCTGGTCTTACATTTAGATCTCCAATCAATTTTGAGTTTATTTTTGTATATGTTGTTGGAAAGTGTCTGAGTTTCATTCTTTTACAAGTGATTGACCAGTTTTCCCAGCACCACTTGTTAAAGAGATTGTCTTTCCTCCATTGTATATTCTTGCCTCCTTTGTCAAAGCTAAGGTGTCCATAGGTGTATGGATTTATCTCTGGGCTTTCTATTTTGTTCTGTTGATCTATATGTCTGACTTTGTGCCAGTACCATACTGTCTTAATGACTGTAGCTTTTTAGTATAGTCTGAAGTCAGGCAGGTTGGTTCCTCCAGTTCCATTCTTCTTTCTCAAGATTGCTTTGGCTAGTCAAGGTTTTTTTTTGTATTTCCATATAAACTGTGAAATTATTTGTTCTAGTTCTCTGAAAAATACCATTGATAGCATATTCCTATGCAATATTTTTTCTTTATAGCATCAGAGTTTACTTCACAGCAGACACAGCCACAACTGAGCATTGTTTCTGCTTTGGTCAGCCTCTTCATTCTTTCTCAAACTATTTCTCTGTTCTTCCTCAGTAGCATAGTGAACACCTGCCAACCTGAGGGACACATCTTCCACAGTTATGTCTTTTTGCCTTTCGTACTCTTGATGGGGTTCTCAAGGCAGGAATACTGTAATGGTTTGCCATTTCTTTCTATAGTGGTCCACATTTTTTCACTCGTCTCTACAATAACCTGCTCATCTTTGTGACCCTGCACAACATGGTTCATATTTCCATTGAGTTACACAAGACTGTTATTCATGTGATAATTTTGGTTAATTTTCTGTGATTGTGTTTTTCATTCTGGAGGCCATGTTGCTGCAGTTCTTGTTTCTTCTCTGATGATTGAGGATAAGAAGCTTGTGCAAAATTCCTGATGGCAGGGACTGGCTACGGGGAAAACTGGGCATGAAGATGGTTGAGTAGAAGGATGTGCATTCTTCTCCTGTGAGAACACCAAAATCACACTAGCTTCTAAACAAGCATTGACAGGAGTATGTTGGAACTCATCAAAATAAGATACCCCACATCCAAGGACAAAAGATAAGTAGCAACAAGACAGTAGGAAGGTCACAATCACATTAAAATCAAATACCATGAGCACCAGAGACTCTTTTAGAGAACAAACAAATCCTTGAGTGCACCAGGTCCCTGGGAAAAGGAGCAGTGAGCCTCACAAGAGTCTGAGCCAGGCCTTCAGTCACAATATAAAACCATAATTCTTATTTTTATAAGTAGCCAAGTCAATAATATTTATATGAAAAATTAAAGGACTTAGAATAACTAATCAGTCTGGAAATGATGAATAGACTTGATTGTAAGAATTTCAATAAAGCTACAATGACCACCAGAGTGTGGTATCTATGTTAGGAAAAAATCAAACAGATCAATGAAATAAAAAAGAAAATCCAGAGATAATCTGACTTTTATTTTCAGCAAGCATGCAAGGTAGTTCTGTGGCATTTGTATGATAAAATAAATAATTCTCAAATCCTCCTACATGTGAGACTCTAAAATTAAAGATGAATAATATGTAATATGCTTAACCCCAAACATTGAAACTATGAAAGTTCTAGAAGAACACATATCAAGCAATATCTTCATGGTAAGAATGTTTAATGAGAATGCCTAAATCACTATGTATGAAGAAAATTTGCTAAATTCACTTAATTAATATTAAACTAATAATATTCATTAATTATACACAATTAATATTAATAATTAAATGATTAATTAATATTAAATTTAATCAAATAATTCAATTTATATTAAAATTAATTATAATTTAATTAATATTAAAACAATTAATATTGATGAAATGAAGTACCAGCTATGAAACTGTAGAAATGTTCATAGCCTATATACCTCAGCAAGAACTATTATATAAAATGTATACTGAACACTCAGAAATCAATAATTAAAAGTCAAAACTTGAAACCAAATAGGTTAAAATATGGATACTTCATAGAAGAAAATGAAAGAATAGACAATAAGAAAGTTACAAGATATGCAATATCATTATTCATGAAGAAAATTCAAACATAGTGAAATATCACCTACACTCAATAAAATAAAAGATGCTGGCAAGATAAGTTAGAAAATGACTAAAACTTCCCATTTTTCTCCTAAGAGTATTATATCATTGGAAGACTGTGGAATAATCTGGCAGTATTTTTTAAAAAACATATAATAAAATTTAAATAAAATTTTAATTTAAAAGTAAAATTAAAAATAACCTATTCTATAATCCATCATCCCTATGTGGTTTAGCCCAAAATAAAAATACAAATAAACAGAACATCTACTACAGAATGATTGTTGCAGATGTTCCTATAGCCAAAAATGGGAAATAAACCAAATGCCCAGCAAGAGGAAAATGGCAAAAGAAATTATACTGGGTGTAAATGCCAAAACCATAATCAAGTTTTGCAGTATTATTCAAAATAGACTGAAATAAGCTAAATGTCTCCTAATAGTCTATTACATAAACAAATTATGATTTGAATATGTGATGGACTACTATTATGCATTAAAAAATGGAATTCATTTGGTGCATAAAACTACATTAATTGGGAACAAACAGAAAAGAGCATATACTATATGTTTGTATTCCTTTGGAGATGAAGAGATAAAATTTTACCATGGTGTTAAAAAAAAATGTAAAACCCTCTGGCCCCAGATTGCTTATGATAATAAAAATTAACAGGAAGCATCTGTAAAGGAAATACCTGGGTCAATGGAAATCTAAATCTTAATTGAGTTTTGATTAGATTTATCCGAACTCATTGAATTATACACTTAAAAATGTGCACTTCAATGTATGTAAGAGTTTAACTAAAATAGAAGATTCATGAAATTATGTTTCCACTTAAAAATACTAACAAAGGAAATTAGTAACTATACTTTGTCAGAATTATATTACTTTGAAAGTGAATGTGTTAGTCGCTCAGTCATGCTTGACTCTTTGTGACCCCATGAACTGTAAACCCCCGGGCTCCTCTAGCATCAGGATTCTCCAGGCAAGAATACTGGAGTGGGTTGCCATTTCCACCTCCAGGGAATCTTCCCAATCCAGGGATCCAACCTAGGTCTCCTGTATTGTAGGTAGATTCTTTACCCTCTGAGCCACCTGGTAATACTTTGCCATTAAATAAAAACTATTTAATCAGTTCCCTAAGTGTTCTCTACAACCTGGAACACACAAAGAGATTCACAGAGTTGGGTAGAGAAGAAAAGGGGGAGAAGGGAGATAAAGGCGACTTGGTGGAGAAAAAGGAGAGTCAAAGGGGGAGAGAGCAATCAGGCCAGTGATCTTGCTCCCAAGTAAAAATGGGTACTGAAGATTGGGTTCTTAAAGGTACAAGGTTGATAACAAATACCAAAAAGCAAAGATTAAAAATCTAGAGTAGAATTAGATTCTCAAAAATACAATATTAAAAAAGTCACAAAAATTATTATATATATATATATGAAGTTTATTTTAAAAATAGGGTCTTTTTTTGCAAGGCAATAGTAGGTTATAAAAATGAAAATAAAGGAGTAGTAGAGGACTTAAAATGAAAAAAAAATTAATTTAAAAAAATGATACTAGTAAAAATATATCTAGGAATTTCTCTGGAGCTATTGTGGACAGTGTGGGGTCAATTCATTTTCAGATAGTTCTTTGGTCCAGCTTGTATTTCTCAAGGTCTATAGGCCCCTTCCTATGTAGTCGGTGCTAACTACAAGGTTTTAATCTATTGCACCTGTCACTTCCAAAGCAGTTCCCTCTGTTTATTTTAGCTTCTTCTGTTTGCTGTTTTCTTCAGTGTCTAATTTCTGCCCTGACACATGTGGGCAGTGGTGGCCACTTTTTTTAGGCTCACTTGTTCAGTCGTGTTATGAGGAGGGAGGAACACTGCAAACAAATATCACTGGCGTGTGCTCACAGTGATTCAGCCACACTGGGTTTGCCCCCACTCAAGGCTTGTGTGCTTTCTCAGTCTACACTGCTCAGGCACTAGGTTGCTCTGCCAGGAACTGTCTGAAGCTGGCCCTGGGTTTCATGCACTCCTCAGGTCTAAGCCACTCAGGTTCAGGTTCTCGGGTACTCCACAAAGGTGCAGACTTGGTTGGGCCTGCGTTTTGTGCCCGTCCCAGGTCCGAGCAGCTCAGGTGACCAGGTGCTTGGCGAGCACAGTTCCCCCCCAGTTGAAGGCTGCAACTTATCACCTCCCCAGTCCCAGCCACTTGATTTTCTGGGTGTACAACTGGCACATGTTCTCAGGTGTGACATGTGTCCCTTCTGGGGAGCTGATCTCTGGCTATGACCTTCCTGGCAGATGCTGACTTTCCAGAATCCCAAGAAGTCTTGGTTAGCAATGAAGTCTGCTTGCAGTTTGGTATAGGATGTCTCTCTGAGGCCTCAATTGCCCTCTTCCAGCTCTGGCTGCCCTCACCTGCCTGTCTCCAGCAGGGGATAAACCCAGTCCTCAGCTGGCTAGCTCTGCTCAATCCTTTGTTCTGTGAGCAGGCCTGGCCAGTATCTTGCTGCTTAGTCACTTCAGTCATGTCCGATTCTGTGCAACCCCATAGACAGCAGCCCACCAGGCTCCCCCGTCCCTGGGATTCTGTAGGCAAGAATACTGAAGTGGGTTTCCATTTCCTTCTCCAATGGATGAGAGTGAAAAGTCAAAGTGAAGTCGCTCAGTCATGTCCAACTCTTAGTGACCCCATGACTGCAGCCCACCAGGCTCCTCTATCCATGGGATTCTCCAGGCAAGAGTACTGGAGTGGGCTGCCATTGCCTTCTCCATAGGTTAGGGCTTTTCATGGGATAGCTATCCCACAGTTTGGGTGGCTATCTCAAGCTAGTTCCTCAGATTGCCCTCGGGGCATTCAGGCCCAGTCCTTACCCTAAGCAATGCAGCCCGCACCTTCCTGTCCAGCCCCTGCTTGCTAGTGGGGGATGCAAGCATCTGGGCTGCTGCTCTGCTGGGAGTTGCTGTTAGGCACATAATCTGTGGGTTTTAATTATGCAGATGACATGATCCTCTACATTGAAAACCCTAAAGTCTCCACCAGAAAATTACTAAAGCTAATCAATGAATATAGTAAAGTTGCAGGATATAAAATCAACACAGAGAAACCCCTTGCATTCCTATACACAAACAATGAGAAAACAGAAAGAGAAATTAAGGAAACAATTCCATTCACCATTGCAACAAAAAGAATAAAATACTTAGGAATATATCTACCTAAAGAAACAAAAAGACCTATATATAGAAAACTATAAAACACTGGTGAAAGAAATCAAAGAGGATACAAATAGATGGAGAAATATACTGTCTTCATGGATCAGAAAAATCAATATAGTGAAAATGAGTATAGTTCCCAAAGCAATCTATAGATTCAATGCAATCCCTATCAAGCTACCAATATATTTCAGGGAACTAGAACTAATAATTTCACAATTTGTATGGAAATACAAAAAATCTTGAATAGCCAAAGCAATCTTGAGAAAGAAGAGTGGAACTGGGGGAATTAACCTGCCTGACTTCAGTTCAATTCAGTTCAGTCACTCAGTCGTGTCTGACTCTTTGCAACCCTATGAATCACAGCACGCCAGGCCTCCCTGTCCATCACCAACTCCCAGAGTTCACTCAGATTCATGTCCATCGAGTCAGTGATGCCATCCAGCCATCTCATCCGCTGTCGTCCCCTTCTCCTCCTGCCTCCAATCCCTCCCAGCATCAGAGTCTTTTCCAATGAGTCAACTCTTCGCATGAGGTGGCCAAAGTACTGAAGTTTCAGCTTTAGCATCATTCCTTCCAAAGAAATCCCAGGATTGATCTCCTTTAGAATGGACTGGTTGGATCTCCTTGCAGTCCAAGGGACTCTCAAGAGTCTTCTCCAACACCACAGTTCAAAAGCATCAATTTTTTGGCGCTCAGTCTTCTTCACAGTCCAACTCTCACATGCATCCATGACCACAGGAAAAACCATAGCCTTAACTAGACAGACCTTAGTTGGTAAAGTAATGTCTCTGCTTTTGAATATGCTATCTAGGTTGGTCATAACTTTTTTCCAAGGAGTAAGCATCTTTTAATGTCATGGTTGCAATCACCATCTGCAGTGATTTTGGAGCGCCCCCCCCCCCAAACAAAAAGAAAGTCTGACACTGTTTCCACTGTTTCCCCATCTATTTCCCATGAAGTGATGGGACTGGATGGCATGATCTTGGTTTTCTGAATGTTGAGCTTTAAGCCAACTTTTTCACTCTCCACTTTCTCTTTCATCAAGAGGCTTTTTAGTTTTTCTTCACTTTCTGCCATAAAGATGGTGTCATCTACATATCCTGACTTCAATCTCTACTAAAAAGCCACAGTCATCAAGACAGTATGGTACTGGCACAAAGACTGAAGTATAGATCAATGGCACAAAATAGAAAGCCCAGAGATAAATCCATACACCTATAGACACCTTATCTTTGACAAAGGAGGCAAGAATACAATGGAGAAAAGACAATCTCTTTAACAAGTGGTGCTGGGAAAACTGGTCAACCGCTTGTGAAAGAATGAAACTAGAACACTTTCTAACACCATGCACAAAAATTAACTCAAAATGGATTAAATATCTTAACGTAAGACCAGAAACTATAAAACTTCTAGAGGAAAACATAGGCAAAACACTCTCCAACATAAACCACAGCAGGATCCTCTATGACCATCTCCCAGAATATTGGAAATAAAAGCAAAAGTAAACAAATGGGACCTAATTAAAATTAAAAGCCTCTGCACAACAAAGGAAACTATAAACAAGGTGAAAAGACAGCCTTCAGAATGGGAGAAAATAATAACAAACAAAGCAACGAACAAAGAATTCATCTCCAAAATATACAAGCAACTCCTGCAGCTCAATTACAGAAAAATAAATGACCCAATCAAAAAATAGGCCAAAGAACTAAACAGGCATTTCTCCAAAGACATATACACATGAAAAGATGCTCAACATCACTCATTATCAGAGAAATGCAAATCAAGACCACAATGAGGTACCATTTCCCACAAGTTAGTATGGCTGCTATCCAAAAGTCGACAAGCGATAAATGCTAGAGAGGATGTGGGGAATAGGGAACAGTCTTACACTATTTGTTGGGATGCAAACTAGTACAGCCATTATGGAGAACAATGTGGAGATTCCTTAAGAAACTGGAAATAGAACCACCATAGTACCCAGCAATCCCACTGCTGGGCATACACACCAAGGAAACCAGAACTGGCAGAGACACGTGTACCCTAGTGTTCATCACAGCACTGTTTATTATATCCTGAACATGGACGCAACCTAAATGTCCATCAGCAGATATATGGATAAGAAAGCTGTGGTACATATACACAATGGAGTATTACTCATCCATTAAAATGAATACATTTGAATCAGTTCTAATGAGGTGGATGAAACTGGAGCCGATTATACAGAGTGAAGTAAGCCAGAAAGAAAACACCAATATAGTAAACTAATGCATATATATGGAATTTAGAAAGATAGTAATGATAACCCTGCATGCGAGACAGTAAAAGAGACACAAATGTATAGACCAGTCTTTTGGAGTATGTGGGAGAGGGCAAGGGTGGGATGATATGGGAGAATGGCATTGAAACATGTATATTATCATATGTGAAATGGATCGCCAGTCGAGGTTTGATGCATGATACAGGGTGCTCTGGGCTGGTGCACTGGGATGACCAGAGGGATGGGATGGGAGGGAGGTGGGAGGGGGTTCAAGATGGGGAACACATGTACACCCATAGTAGATTCATGTCAATGTATGGCAAAACAAATGCAATATTGTAAAGTAAAATAAATAAATAAATAAATAAAACAGATTAAAAATAAATTAATTAATTATAAAATTTAAATTGGCTGTTATATTTTGAATATGTTTTTTATTCAAAATTTTACAACTCAAAAACCTCTGCTAAAATACATTCATAAATATTTAAAATGAAGATTTTTTTAAAGACTATTATTTTAAAAAATAGTATTTTAAGTGTGTTGGGTCCTTTGTAGAGATGTGAATGGACCTGGAGAGTGTCATATAAAGTGAAGTAAATCAGAAAGAAACAAAAACCATATATTTATGCATGAATGTGGAAAATTCTGAAAGAGATGGGAATATCAGACCACCTGATCTGCCTCTTGAGAAATCTGTATGCAGGTCAGGAAGCAACAGTTAGAACTGGACATGGAACAACAGACTGGTTTAAAATAGGAAAAGGAGTACATCAAGACTGTACATTGTCACCCTGCTTATTCAACTTATATGCAGAGTACGTCATGAGAAATGATGGGCTGGAAGAAACACAAGCTGGAATCAAGATTGCCAGGAGAAATATCAATCACCTCAGATATGCAGATGACACCACCCTTATGGCAGAAAGTGAACAAGAACTAAAAAGCCTCTTGATGAAAGTGAAAGTGGAGAATGAAAAAGTTGGCTTAAAGCTCAACATTCAGAAAATGAAGATCATGGCATCCGGTCCCACCACTCCATGGGAAAGAGATGGGGAAACAGTGGAAACAGTGTCAGACTTTATTTTTTTGGACTGCAAAATCACTGCAGTTGGTGACTGCAGCCATGAAATTAAAAGACACTCCTTGGAAGAAAAGTTATGACCAACCTAGATAGCATATTGAAAAGCAGAGACATTACTTTGCCGACTAAGGTCCGTCTAGTCAAGGCTATGGTTTTTCCAGTAGTCATGTATAGATGTGAGAGTTGGACTGTGAAGGCTGAGGGCCGAAGAATTTATGCTTTTGAACTGTGGTGTTGGAGAAGACTCTTGAGAGCCCCTTGGACTGCAAAGAGATCCAACCAGTCCATCCTGAAGGAGATCAACCCTGGGATTTCTTTTGGAAGGAATGATGCTGAAGCTGAAGCTACAGTACTTTGGCCACCTCATGCGAAGAGTTGATTCATTGGAAAAGACTCTGATGCTGGGAAGGATTGGGGGCAGGAGGAGAAGGGGATGACAGAGGATGAGATTGCTGGATGGTATCACGGACTCGATGGATGTGAGTCTGAGTGAACTCCGGGAGTTGGTGATGGAGAGGGAAGCCTGGCTTGCTGCGATTCATGGGGTTGCAAAGAGTTGGACACGACTGAGCAACAGAACAGAACTGATGTGGAAATTAGAAAGATGCTATTGATGATATCATTTGCACAATAAAAGTGGAGACATAGATATAAAGAATAAATGTATGGATACCAAGGCAGAAAGGGGCTGGGGTGAGAGGAATTGGGAGCTTGAGGTTGACACATAAACACTATCGATACTATGTAAAGAACAGACAACAGATGACAACACTGTATAGCAGGAGAAACTCTACTTAATGCATTGTGGTAACCTAAATGAGAGGGAAAACCACAGGAGGAGATTTATGTTTATGTATGTCTCATTCATTTTGCTGTGCTATAGAAGCTAACAGCATTATAAAACAACTATACTCCAATAAAAATTAATATTTTAAGTGTGAAGGATATATCCACAAATTATCTCAGTGGATTTTAAATTGTAAATATATATAATTAATTTTTGGTTTGACTACCAAACAGTTTCAAGGAGTTGAATATCTATTGAATCTATTTGGCTTTAAAAAAATAATCAGTTTATCTATCTTTTAAATAACCTGATGACAACACATTTTTTTAACAAAGGAAGATTGACAGATGAAGCACTTATAAAACATAAAAATGTAAAGATAGTTTTATGACTTCACTTATGCTGTAAATTGAATTTCCTTGCATCTATTAAACTGACCACTTTGCATTAGAATCCAGATCTTGGAAGTGTCCATGGCAAACTTGAATGTAATCTGACAAATTAAGTACAATACAGTAACCAGATTTTAAAACTATGGGCTATTTTGCTTTGAAGTACTGGTATTGTCTCAGAAGTTTTGAAATGTTGTTTCTAATACAATTTGCCTTTAATATTTATTAATTTTCCTAACGGATTTTTAAATCAATTCTTCAGTAAAATATGTGGGAATTTTTACCATGTTATTCATGTTTTTCATGTTTTTATATCTTCTTTTGCTTTTTAGTGTTTTATAATGCTATCAGAAAATAATCAGAATGGCACTATTTTATTAGAACTCACTGAATTCTGATTTACGATCTTTTTTACATATAATTTTCATAACATCATATTAGGTCTCAAAAATTATTTTCTTCTGTGTAAAATTCTTCTGTGTAAAATTCAAATTCAATCACTCATTTGTTAAAAACCATACATTTTATTGGAACTTGAGAGAGATGCAGTAAAGCTGCATTTATCCTTTTACTTATTTTTTCCTTTTTTCTATGAATTATTTTATTCTATCAGTTGCTTCTTTATAAATATTGGAATTTTTCTTGTTCATTGGATATCAATCCAGTTCAGTCACTCAGTTGTGTCTGATTCTTTGTGATCCCAAGAAACGCAGCATTCCAGGCCTCCCTGTCCATCATCAACTCCCAGAGTTCACTCAAACTCACGTCTATCAAGTCGGTGATGTCATCCAGCCATCTCATCCTCTATCGTTCCCTTCTCCTCAGTCCCCTAATCCCTCCCAGCATCAGAGTCTTTCCCAATGAGTCAACTTTTTGCATGAAGTGGCCAAAATATTGGAGTTTCAGGTTCAGCATAAATTCTTCCTATGAACACCCAGGATTGATCTCCTTCAGAATGGACTGGTTGGATCTCCTTGCAGTCCAAGGGGCTCTAAAGAGTCTTCCCCAACATCACAGTTCAAAAGCATCAATTATTCGTCACTCAGCTTTCTTCACAGTCCAACTCTCACATCCATACATGACCACTGGAAAAACCATAGCTTTGACTAGACAGACCTTTGTTGGCAAAGTAATGTCTCTGCCTTTGAATAAGACATTGAGGTTGGTCATAACTTTCCTTCCAAGGAGAAAGTGTCTTTTAATTTCATGGCTGCAGTCACCATCTGCAGTGATTTTGGAGCCCCCCCCCCCCAAAATAAAGTCTGACACTGTTTCACCATCTATTTTCCGTGAAGTGATGGGACCAGATGCCATGATCTTAGTTTTCTGAAAGTTGAGCCTTAAGCCAAGTTTTTCACTCTTCACTTTCACTTTCAACAAGAGGCTTTTGAGTTCCTCTTCACTTTCTGCTATCTGAGGTGATTGATATTTCTGCCAGCAATCTTGATTCCAGCTTGTGCTTCTTGCATCCCAGCCTTTTTCATAATGTACTCTGCATATAAGTTAAATAAGCACAATGACAATATGCAGCCTTGACGTACTCCTTTTCCTATTTGGAACCAGTCTGTTGTTCCACGTCCAGTTCTAATTGTTGCTTCCTGACCTGCATATAAGTTTCTCAAAAGGCAGGTCAACTGGTCTAGTATTCCCATCCCTTTCAGAATTTTTCATAGTTTATTGTGATCCACAAAGTCAAAGGCTTTGGCATAGTCAATAAAGCAGAAATAGATGTTTTTCTGGAACTCTCTTGCTTTTTCCATGATCCCACAGATGTTGGCAATTTGATCTCTGGTTTCTCTGCCTTTTTTAAAACCAGCTTGAACAACAGGAAGTTCATGGTTCATGTATTGCTTAAGCCTGTCTTGGAGAATTGTGAGCATTACTTTACCAGCGTGTGAGATGAGTGCAATTGTGCGATAGTTTGAGCATTCTTTGGCATTGCCTTTCTTTGTGTTTGGAATGAAAACTGACCTTTTCCAGTCCTGTGGCCACTGCTGAGTTTTCCAAATTTGCTGGCATATAGAGTGCAGCACTTTCCCAACATATTCTTTCAGGCTTTGAAATAGCTCAACTGGAATTCCATCACCTCCACTAGATTTGTTCGTAGTGATGCTTTCTAAGGCCCACTTGATTTCACATTCCAGGATGTCTGGCTCTAGGTGAGTGATCACACCATCGTGATTATCTTGGTCATGAAGATCTTTTGTGTACAGTTCTTCTGTGTATTCTTGCCACCTCTTCTTAATATCTTCTGCTTCTGTTAGGTCCATACTATTTCTGTCCTTTATTGAGCCCATCCTTGCATGAAATGTCCCCTTGCTACTGCTAAGTCACTTTAGTCATGTCCGACTCTGTGTGACCCCATAGATGGCAGCCCACCAGGCTCCCCCATCCCTGCGATTCTCCAGGCAAGAACACTGGAGTGGGTTGCTATTTCCTTCTCCAAATGTCCCCTTGGTATCTCTAATTTTCTTGAAAAGATCTCTAGTATTTCACATTCTGTTGTCTTCCTCTATTTCTTTGCACTGATCGCTAAGGAAGGCTTTCTTATCTCTCCTTGTTATTCTTTGTAACTCTGCATTCAGATCCTTCTATCTCTCCTTTTCTCCTTTCTTTTCGCTTCTCTTCACAGCTATTTGTAAGGCCTCCTCAGGCAGCCATTTTGCTTTATTGCATTTCTTTTTCATGGAGATGGTCTTGATCCCTGTCTCCTGTACAATTTCACATACCTCCGTCCATAGTTCGTCAGGCACTCTGCTCAGTAATGTCCAACTCTTTGTGACCCCATGGACTGTAGCCTACCCGGTTCCTCCCTCCATGGGATTCTCCAGGCAAGAGTACTGGAGTGGGTTGCCGTTTTCTTCTCCAGGGGATCTTCCTGATCCAGGGATCAAACCTGGGTCTCCCGCATTCCAGGCAGACACTTTAACCTCTGAGCCACCAAGGAAGCCCCATCTATCATATCTAGTACCATAAATATGTTTCTCACTTCCACCATATAATCATAATGGATTTGACTTAGGGCATACCTGAATGGTCTCGTGGTTTTCCCTAGTTTCTTCAATTTAAGTCTGACTTTTGCAATAAGGAGTTCATGATCTGAGCTGCAGTCAACTCCCAGTCTTGTTTTTGCTGACTATATAGAGCTTCTCCATCCTTGGCTGCAAAGAATGTAATAAACCTGATTTTGGTGTTTACCATCTGGTGATGTCCATGTGAATATACAAAGGCGAAATGGAAAGATATAAGCATCTGAATGCAGAGTTCCAAAGAATAGCAAGGAGAGATAAGAAAGCCTTCTTCAGCAATCAATGCAAAGAAATAGAGGAAAACAACAGAATGGGAAGGACTAGAGATCTCTTCAAGAAAATTAGAGATACCAAGGAACATTTCATGCAAAGATGGGATCGATAAAGGACAGAAATGGTATGGACCTAACAGAAGCAGAAGATATTGAGAAGAGGTGGCAAGAATACATAGAAGAACTGTACAAAAAAGATCTCCAAGACCCAGATAATCACGTTGGTGTGATCATTCATCTAGAGCCAGATATCCTGGAATGTGAAGTCAAGTGGGCCTTAGAAAGCATCACTATGAACAAATCTAGTGGAGGTGATGGAATTCCAGTTAAGCTGTTTCAAATCCTGAAAGATGATGCTGTGGAAGTGCTGCACTCAATATGCCAGCAAATTTGGAAATCCCAACAGTGGCCACAGGACTGGAAAAGGTCAGTTTTCATTCCAATCCCAAAGAAAGGCAATGCCAAAGAATGCTCAAACTGCTGCACAATTGCACTCATCTCACATGCTAGTAAAGTAATGCTCAAAATTCTGCAAGCCAGGCTTAAGCAATACGTGAGCTGTAAACTTCCTGATGTTCACGCTGGGTTTAGAAAAGGCAGAGGAACCAGAGATCAAATTGCCAACATCTGTGGGATCATGGAAAAAGCAAGAGAGTTCCAGAAAAACATCTATTTCTGCTTTATTGACTATGCCAAAGCCTTTGACTGCGTGGATCACAATAAGCTATGGAAAATTCTGAAAGAGATGGGAATACCAGACCACCTGATCTGCCTCTTGAGAATTCTGTATGCAGGTCAGGAAGCAACAGTTAGAACTGGACGTGGAACAACAGACTGGTTCCAAATAGGAAAAGGAGTACGTCAAGGCTGTATATTGTCATTGTGCTTATTTAACTTATATGCAGAGTACATTATGAGAAACGCTGGACTGGCAGAAACACAAGCTGGAATCAAGATTGCCGGGAGAAATATCAATCACCTCAGATATGCAGGTGACACCACCCTTATAGCAGAAAGTGTAGAGGAACTCAAAAGCCTCTAGATGAAAGTGAAAGTGAAGAGTGAAAAAGTTGGCTTAAGGCTCAACATTCAGAAAACGAAGATCATGGCATCTGGTCCCATCACTCCATGGAAAGAGATGGGGAAACAGTGGAAACAGTGTCAGACTTTATTTTTGGGGGCTCCAAAATCACAGCAGATGGTGATTGCAGCAATGAAACTAAAAGACGCTTACTCCTTGGAACAAAAGTTATGACCAACCTAGATAGCATATTGAAAAGCAGAGATATTACTTTGCTGACTAAGGTCCATCTAGTCAAGGCTATGGTTTTTCCTGTGGTCATGTATGGATGTGAGCATTGAACTGTGAAGAAGGTTGAGCACCAAAGAACTGATGCTTTTGAACTATGGTGTTGGAGAAGACTCTTGAGAGTCCCTTGGACTGCAAGGAGATTCAACCAATCCATTTTGAAGGAGATTAGCCCTACAATTTCTTTGGAAGAAATGATGCTAAAGCTGAAACTCCAGTACTTTGGCCACCTCATGCGAAGAGTTGACTCATTGGAAAAGACTTTGCTGCTGGGAGGGATTGGAGGGAGTAGGAGAAGTGGACAACCGAGGATGAGATGGCTGGGTGGCATCACTGACTCACTCGATGGACGTGAGTCAGTGAACTCCGGGAGTTGGTGATGGACCGGGAATCCTGGCATGCTGTGATTCATGGGGTCGCAGAGAGTCAGACACGACTGAGCGACTGAACTGAACTGAACTGAACTGAGATTATCTGATTATCCACTGAGAAAAATAATTTTCTCCTGATTAAATCTCTACAATCCTTGTTTATGCTGTAATATTCCACAAACCATCTGGCAATACAATTAGAAGTTAACAGTGGTTTTAACATTTTGTTGTAACTTAAGTCACTCAGTATTTACGTATTAATCTTCATAGTATCCTATAATTTGTCTAATATTCTGATGTAAACTTCATACAAAATTGTTTTAAAATAAAATTTTGTTACATATTTAGATGTACTCTTTAGATATATAAGCAATTTTAAAATATAACCTTTTAGAATCAAATATTAAAAGGAGGAAATCATACTATGTATAATCAGAATGCATTATCTTATACTGATGAAATAACTGGCCCATTCTGCTGTAGTTAAGTATCAGATCTATGTTCAAGATTTTAACAGTTTTTTCATCTGGAAATGATTATCCAAATTATTGTGATATGAATAAGTGGGTATAGAACTTTTAGATGTAAAATTACAAACAGCAACAGTTTCTTTACTTTCTTTTTCAAAGTGTGCAAATAGGAATATTCAGCTTTAGCTAAATGAGAAGTCATATCCTATAACTTTCAAGTGCTATTTTCTTAAAAGTCCCATACCATGCAACCACTTACTCAACTATTTTGATATAAAAAAATGTTGTCTTATTTTCTTTTTACATTCAGTTTGTAGAGATGAGTAAAATGTTAACCACATCTGCTACTCCATTTATTCACAGTTGAATTTTAAAATTCATAAAATTATTTTTCTCAGTTGCTGATTCATATTAATTTAAATTCATAAAATTATTTTTCTCAGTTGCTGATTCATATTAATTTATGTTTTTAGTAGTGTAGTGAAAATGTTACTTATACATTTTTACTACATTCAAGCCATATTTTTATCATTATGAATAGATAGGGAGAAACACAAATTTAGAGTCAAATTTGTCATTAATAGTGTTTTTAGTTGAAGAAAAATTACCAGCATTCTTGCCTGGGAGATCCCATTAGCAGAGGAGCCTCAGGTTACAGTCCCAGAGGTCTCAAAGAGTGGGACACAACTTAGCAAGACTGGAGTGGGTATCCCTTCCCTTCTCCAGGGGATCTTTCCAACCCAGGCTTTGAACCCAGGGCTCCCACATTGCAGGTGGATTCTTTACCAGCTGAGACACAAGGGAAGCCCAAGCATATTGGAGTGGGTAGCCTATCCCTTCTCCAGGGGATCTTCCCAACACAGGAATCAAACCAGGGTCCCCTGCATTGCAGGTGTATTCTTTACCAACTGAGCTATCAGGGATGCCCAAAAGCAACAACATAATAATTATTCACCATTCTAAGAGATTATACATTATTTGTAGTTATAAAATATTGGCTATGTTCTCTGTATTGTGTAATATGTGGTTGTAGCTTATTCTGTACATAGTAGTTTGTACCTTTTAATCCCATGCTCCTCTATTGCTTCTTCCTTCTTCCTTATTTTCTGCCAAAAAGGTTCATTTAACATTGACTAGTTTAAATTTTGGAGAAGGCAATGGCACTCCACTCCAGTACTCTTGCCTGGAAAATCACATGGCCAGAGAAACCTGATGGGCTGCAGTCCATGGGGTCGCAAAGACTTGGACACAACTGAGTGACTTCACTTTCACTTTTCACTTTCATGCATTGGAGAAGGAAACGGCAACCGACTACAGTGTTCTTGCCTGGAGTATCCCAGGGATGGGGGAGCCTGGTGGGCTGCCGTCTATGGGGTCGCACAGAGTCGGACATGACTGAAGTGACAGCAACAGCAGCAGCAGCAGCAGTTTACATTTATTCAATAGTTTCAATTGGTTTATTCACTTGACCCTGAAGCTCTGTGTTTTCTTACTCATTTGTTTCCTTCTCTATGCCTTTATTTCTTTGTTGTGACTCTTCACTTGTTCATCACTGGCCTTTTCTTGATTTAGCAGCTCACAACATTCATTAAAAAAAAAAAAAAGTTGTTCACAGAACATCCAATGTTGGAGAGATTCATTATGCTGACATTTTATAGTCTTTCCAATTATACTTTCTTCACTGGTTGTCCTCAAGTATCCTATTTATCTTTGTAAGTACTTTTCTTAACTTTACAGAAGCTTTTCATCAGGAACCCATTTTTAGGTTTTATTAAAATCAGGCATGTACAATACTTACCATTTTAAAATTGTGCAGTAATAACTCTTTTCTCTCTTACTGCTTATACCATTTAGGAAAACTGAGAAAGGGAAATGGCTTTGCTTAATATCTCATTGCAAATAAGCTTTAGCACTTTAGTTTGAAAATATCTATCTTAGGCTAAGTATTTCTTTAATGAGTTAAAAATTTTAAATACCGCATATATATTCTCTGCTTTCATTGCTTTTTTCCTCCCTTATGTGACTATTTCTGTAAGGATGGGAGTTACATTTATGTTACATGTTAGACTAGGTCAGTGCTTGTTAGGATTACAAGAGGGGTTTGATAAAGAATTCTTTCTTCTCTTTTGAGTAAATAGAACAAAGGAGTCAGAAATTAAGTGCATGATTTTATGTTAATAACTGGTAATTGCTGAGTTGGTGTTCAAGAATTATATAATTGGGCAAGTTGATTTCATAAGACACACCTTCAGAATTGAGCACCCTTTGAACCCAGTGAAAACTTTTGATGAAAAAGCAATGGGAAAATGCTTTCAACTCAAATCAAAATTATCTTGAATGCCTTTTCCCCGTAACAAAAGGAATGGGGAAGTGGCTTATGTATGTTTGGGAGTATTCCAATATGTCAATTATAAAACACTCCACTTACCTATGTTAGGGGTAAATAAATTGTCTGAGAGAGGTCAGGCATGTGTTTTGGAAATAACATTATTCATTATGGAAACCAGTAGTGGAGAAAATGTGTTTCTCAGTAACTATTCCTATTCTCATAAACCGCTATGCTTCAGCATTAAGACTACAGTTGAATAGATATGTGGTTAACATGCTTGGGGGTAGAGGTGGCCTGTAGGAGGGCAAACCTGGATCATAATTGTGAGAACATTTCTGTTACACTTCTGTGTACTTTCCTGGGACAATGTGAGACAACCTGGACATTTGTCCCTAAATATTTCTAAAACATAAGAACAGTACAGTGACCACATCAACTCCAAAGCCATTGTGTTTACAAGGCTGAAATTTTACTTGCTGTTCCAATTTTCTTCCCAAATCATGCTCAGCTACATTTTCCATGAAAGCTCAACAAAGCTTCTGCAATAATGAAAACATTATGGTGGTCTGAAAACCAGATGGTGGATAAAGTTAATCCAGTGATTAAGAAAACAAAGAAAAAAAAATCAGTAAGTAGAAATGCTTCATTTGAATGTATATCCAGCCCTAATGTCTTGTAGTACAGTGAAATTAAATTTTAAGTGTTAAATCTTCTTTCAGGTAAAATCACAAAACGAAGAAATTACAAAATCAGTTTCTCTTGCATCCACTTGTTACCATCCTAAGGACATGGAAATCCAGAATCTATCTTCTGTATCTTTGCTCCATATCAAGTCTCAGAGACCTACATATGTAGAATTTGATCTTTTCAATATTGGTACACAGCCAATAGGCTAACTCCCGTAGAAATATGAATATTTCCTTAAGGACTTCAGAAAGTGTTTAATTTCCATGTCAGTCTCTGAATGTACTTAACTTTCAAAGTACTCAAGGAATTAGTAGGTCACTCAAGCATTACTACCCTGGCCTTATAATTTCCACAACTAGCAAGCCACAGAAAATAGCAAGGAGAGATAAGAAGGCCTTAAATGAACAGTGTGAAGAAATAGAGGAAAACAATAGAATGGAAAAGTTTAGGGATTCCTTCAAGAAAATTAGAGATATCAAAGGAATATTTCTTGCCAGAATGGGCACAATAAAGGACAGAAACAGTGAGACCTAACAGAAGCAGAAGAGAGTAAAAAGAAGTGTCAAAAGTACACAGAAGAACTGTACAAAAAGGTGTTAATGACCCAGAAACCATGATGGTGTGATCACTCACCTAGAGACAGACATCCTGGAGTGT
Organism: Ovis aries; assembly: GCF_016772045.2. Taxonomy (NCBI): domain Eukaryota; kingdom Metazoa; phylum Chordata; class Mammalia; order Artiodactyla; family Bovidae; genus Ovis; species Ovis aries. The sequence goes on from NC_056069.1 coordinate 48,784,450, forward strand.
GAAGTCAAGTGGGTGTTAGGAAGCATTACTACAAACAAAGCTAGTGGTGGTGTGGAATTCTAGCTATTTCAAATCCTAAAAGATGATGCTATTAAAGTGCTGCACTCAACATTCCAGCAAATTTGGAAAACTCAGCAGTAGCCACAGGACTAGAAAAGGTCCATTTTTATTTCAAGCCCAAAGAAGGGTAATGCAAAGATTGTTCAGACTGTTGTACAACTGTGCTCATTTCACAAGCTAGCAAGGTTATATTCAAAATCCTACAAGCTAGGTTTCAACAGTGTATGAACTGAGAACTTCCAGATATACAAGCTGGGTTTCAAAGAGGCAGAGGAACCAGAGATCAAATTGGTAACATGGAAAAATCAGGCAATTTCAGAAAATCTTCTTCATTGACTATGCTAAAGCCTTTCACTCTGTGGATCACAACAAACTGTAGAAAACTCTTGAAGAGATGGGAATACCAGAACACCTTACCTGTCTCCTGAGAAACCTGTAAATGGGTCAAAAAGCAACAGTTCGAACCAGACATGGAACAATTCACTGGTTCTAAACTGGAACAAGAGTATGATAAGGCTATATAATGTCACCCTGCATATTTAACTAACATGTAGAGTATATCATGCAAAATGATGATCTGGATGAATCACAAGCTGGAATCAAGATTACCAGGAGAAATCTCAAGAACCTCAGATATGCAGATAATACCACTATAATGCAGAAATTGAGGAGGAACTAAAGAGCCTCTTAATAAGAGTGAATGAGGAGAGTGAAAAAGTTGGCTTAACACTCAACATTTTAAAAACTAAGATCATGGCATCCAGCCCCATCACTTAATGGCAAATAGAAGAAGAAAAAAGGAAACAGTGACAGATTTTATTTTCCTGGGCTCCAAAATCACTGTGTTTGGTGATTGCAGTCATAAAATTAAAAGACGCCTGGTCCTTGGAAGGAAAGCTATGACAAACGTAGACAGCATATTAAAAAGAAGAGACATCACTCTGCCAACAAAGGTCCAGATAGTCAAAGCTATATTTTTTTTCAGTAGTCATCACAGATGTGAGAGTTGGATAGTAAAACAGGCTGAGTGCCAAAGAATCGATTCTTTTGAACTGTGGCACTGGAGCAGACTCTTGAGAGTCCCTTGAACTGCAAGGAGATCAAACTAGTCAATCCTAAAGGAAATCAACCCTGCATATTCATTGGAAGGACTGATGCTGAAGCTGAAGCTCTAATACCTTGGCTGATGTGAAGTGCTGACTCATTGGAAAAGACCCTGATGCTGGGAAAGATTGAAGACAGGAGGGGAAGGGTGGGGTGGGCAGAGGATGAGATGGTTAGATAGCATCACTGACTCAGTGGACATGAGTTTGAGCAAATTCTTGGGAAAAGTGAAGAACAGGGAAGCATTGCATGCTGCAGTCCATGGGGTTGCAAAGACTGGGACATAACTTAGCAACTCAATGACAACAGCAACAAAGCAAGCCACAAAGTCAGTACCAGTTATCACAGATACAATTATGTTGCCAGGAGATAGCACATAATATTGCCTAAAGCTTTAAAATAAAGCCTGAACATGAGGGGATGATAAAACAATAAGAAAATATCGGTTTCTGTTTCACCAAATTAATAGTCATTGTAAACACACTGTCCTGAATTAACCTTCTGTGGCTTTAAATTTAGTTGGGAGGAATTCCCAGCTCAAAAGTTATATTCATATGATACATGTACACTGACTATGGGGATATTTCCACCTATGCTTAACTGTATAATTCTCATTTCCGTTTGAACCCCTTTTCTAATATGATAGTACTAGATTAACAGTACCAAATTCTATGAAGTGATATAGCTTGCTCTTATTTATTAGACCAGGTTGCTTAGTCTTGTGTGGCAGTGAATTTCCTTAGGAATAAGAAACCTGCCTGAGAAAGGTTTCTCTGACATTTATACTGAAGCATTCAAGAGTCACCTTCAGATCATGCACTGAGAGATGGCATTTCAGGGTAGGCAGAAGCAACCATAAAATTCAGGTTAGTGCCTTCATGTTCCTGCATGGAGATTCCCTCAACAGAGGACATGATTCTTGGATGGTGATAAACTTCTTAGCTAGCCTCGCAATAACACTTTACATCTGAAACCTCACCACCATGTATGATCACATCAGAACTTAGCTGACTTGCAGCTGGGAAAGAGTTAACCTTGTTCAGCCCCCAGACCCATTCCCAATGAACAAAAGGCCCTCTGCCCTTGAGAATCCAGTGTCCGCCTCCCATATACATGCTTGAGAGAAGTCCTTTCTTGCTAAGCTGCAGGAACCTATATTCTGAGGCTGACCACACCTACTAAAAAACTCTCCAGACCTGCAACTTTGCTTGTCCATGTCTACTATGTACCAGGGGGTAAAACCAACAATATGGACCCTGGGATCAAATTCCTGCCTTAAATTATCCTGGCAACAATAGTCTCGGTGGTGTACTATCTTCTGTTGGGGTCATATATTTCTTGTGATTGCACTCACGTGCTCCATTGTGGTTCTTGCTGAAGTTCAGTCTGCAGGGGTTTCAGCTTAGGTACCTAACCTATGGAAAGAGCCCTTTGTCTCTCTCCAGAGCTTCATCTGCCATAGTCCTTTAAAGTCAAAATTTCTTGTGGCTGACTTAAATTTTCATACATATTTCACAGACACCAAAAGCTAAACTAGAATTCATCAAATTGTGCACTCCAATAGGTAATTTTTATTGTATGTAAATATAAACTTAATTATAAAAAATGATGTCGCAAAACTGACAAGAAACAATCCATAAACACAGAAAAAAAGTCAGTAGTTGACTGGGACTGGGAGTCAGGAGAAGAATTGACTACAAAGGGACATGAGGGAACTATTCAGGGTGATGGAAGTGCTATATATCTTGATAATAATGGCACCTTTACAAGACTGTATGCACATTTTAAAGACCTCATTGAACTCTAAACTTTAAAAAAATGACATGGCATGTAAGTTATTCCAATAAACCTATTTTTTTAAACCTTAGAGTTGGTAGATATTTGTAATTGTTCAGTTGTTTGTTTTTATTTAAACAATCTTAGGCCTAATAGATGTTTTTATTCCAGCTCACCTTTAGAATCCCTGCCCACTTGGTGGTGACTTTCAGCATCCCAGTGCTCTACCCTGTTGCTGCTCTTACTGTCCATGAATCTGAAAGCCGCACCCTGTTTGTATGAATGTGATGAGTCACATCTAAACCAACTATCTCAAATATAAAATTAAGCATTTGGTCTCCTTCTACTTTTCCCTGCATGGTGTTTCTGGTCTAGAGAAGCACAGTTGATAAGAATCCCAACTTAAGTGCTTCTTAACACATTCATATAGCTTTTCCTGTGCTTATCTATGTATGTCACTTCATGCAGTTTACTCTTCTGTACATGAAGTGAAGTGAAGTTGCTCAGTCGTGTCCAACTCTTTGCGACCCCGTGGACTGTAGCTCTCCAGGCTCCTCCGTCCATGGGATTCTCCAGGCAAGAATACTGGAGTGGGTTGCCATTTCCTTCTCCCGCAATTTGATCCTTTGGCCAGAATACCCTAGCAGTCAGGGTTCAATCAGTGAAGTAACCACTAGGAGATACACACACATACATATTTGAACTGGTTACAGAGCTTGACTTTCAAAAACATAGGTGTTATTTAATCAGGTTAAGCTCTCTCTTTCAGGCTATTTGTTGTCTTTGCTTCTGAGGCTGGAAATTACCATGTAATCACCGGATGTATGTCCATCCAGGTGGATAGACAAGTTCCGTATAGATTGACTAACCTTTAGGTAGGTTTCTTCCATATTTTAAGCCCCTGACTTCTCATTCCTTTTTTCTCTCTTTCTCTTTTTTTTTAATTCCTTTTTTCTCTTTTCTTTTTTGTTTCCTTTCTTCTTTGCTTTTACCTTTCTTTTTTTCCCCTGTTTTGTTTTATAACATTTACTTTAGAAAATTTGTAATCCTAAATCCTTTATCTGCCCTTTAACAAATACACCTTCTTAAAACCTTTAAAAACTTGTAAAGCGTCTAATAACCATGCTAGATTTCTAATCCAGTAATCTCTTTCTCAGAGATCTGGGAACCCTGTTTTTGATATGTAATTATTAGGAAATATAGGGCCCTATTTCCTAGTTTCTGAGATATGAGAGAACTTCACTTCAGCCAGCCACTTTGCTCCATGTTCCAAAACTAACTCCTGTTATGAAGATAGGAAAGTCTACTTTTCCTTCGCGTAAAGCCAGTTAGAAAACACAGATGGCCTACCATCTTCTCTTCTCTCCAGCTGTTGCCTTGCATAAAGTTCTACTTGCCTGTTAATTTTATTCAGTATAATGTTGGCTGTGACATAGTCAATATGACGGGTTGTAAGGAGAGGAAAATGGATGGAAAGTGGGGGCAGCAAGATAAAGCCGGATGCATGAGCTTGACCTTCACAAAGTAAGGCTTATACTCTACCTTGATGGTGTGGATACCCTGTGGAAACAGGATCCTTTATCTGGAAGTAAAAAATACACAGCTGGTTGAGGTGGAGAAGCTGAAGGAAGGTTTAAGGGAAATTGGAAATGACGCAGGATAACATCACACCAATTACATGAGTGAGCACATCATCAGCAACTCATGTTAACTAAGATATGGAAGCAACCTAGATGACCATTGACAAGTGAATGGATAAAGACGTTGTGGTACATATGTACAATAGAATATCTACAATTACTCAACCATAAAAAGGAATAAATGTGAGTCAGTTGAATTGAGGTGGATGAACCTAGAGCCTGTTATATAGAATGAAGTAAGACAGAAAGAGAAAAACAAGTATCATATACTAATATATACTTATATATATATGGAATTTAGAAAAGTGGTACTGATGAACATATTTGCAGGGCAGGAATAGAGATGCAGATGTAGAGGACAGTCTTCTGGACACAGATGGGGAAGTTGAGGGTGGACTTAATCGAGAGAGTAGCACTGGCATATATATACTATCATATGTAAAATAGATAGCTAGTGGGAAACTGTTATATAACACAGCGAGCCCAGTCTGTCACTCTGTGATGACCTAGAGGGGTTAGATGGTGAGGGTGGGTAAGAGGGAGGCTCAAGATGGAGGGGATATATGTATATACAGTATGGTCAACTCACATGTTGTATGGCAGAAGCCAATACAACATTGCAAAGCAATTATCCTCCAATTTGAAAAATAAAAGGCTGCTGCTTCACTTCCACCCTCCAAATCTCACTTAAGAAATTATATCAGGGCCTTGGATATTATGAAAGATGCTGGAGAAGGAACTCTGGGAAATACAGATCCCCAGCTGACAACACTGCAAAAACCATACTCTTTTGCTTTCTATCAGTAATAAAAATAGTTACCCTGCAAGGTTCCATTTTTATGTAATACCCTCTAAGATACCTGTCTTCAGTTCCCTCAGAGTCACTCATTTTCATTATTATACAAGATGACTTACTAGAATAGAATTGATTATTCTCCTCTTTGTCCTCCTTTAATACTTTTTTCATATATTTAACTGATGGTTTATCAAAATGCATTAAAGATAATTTTATACACAAATCTATATGTGCAGGAAATCTGCCTACTTAAGGCATAGAATTGTGCTTAAAAGTATGGAGAAACATAGCCAAGCTTTTTTGAATAATGTAAATGGGAAAATATAAATGAATTAACGGCAAAATCATTACTAATCATTCCTTTAACTTATTTCTATTTAGACCAGTCTTCAATAATTGTCTCATATTTTCTTTTTAAAATACGAATTCATCAAACTCCAAATTGACATGCTATCCATATTCCCTGGCAGTATACCTCCAACCTCTTACAAGTCTGCATAATATCAATTATAAATTTTAACTTGCTTTTGCTACATCAATCTCCACTCTGAACTGATTTTTTTTCAACTTTATTTAAAATAAAATGAAATCTTTAATATCACTCTCTGTTGCTGCTGCTAAGTCACTTCAGTCGTGTCCAACTCTGTGTGACGCCAGAGACAGCAGCCCAGCAGGCTCCCCCTTCCCTGGGATTCTCCAGGCAAGAACATTGGAGTGGGTTGCCATTTCTTTCTCCAATGCATGAAAGTGAAAAGTGAAAGTGAAGTCGCTCAGACGTGTCCAACTCCTAGCAACCCCATGGACTGCGTACATGGGATTTGCCAGGCAAGAGTACTGGTTGCTGCTGCTGCTAAGTCGCTTCAGTCGTGTCCAAATCTGTGCGACCCCATAGACGGCAGCCCACCAGGCTCCCCCTGTCCCTGGGATTCTCCAGGCAAGAACACTGGAGTGGGTTGCCATTTCCTTCTTCAATGCATGAAAGTGAAAAGTAAAAGTCAAGTTGCTCAGTCGTGTCTGACTCTTAGCGACCCCATGGACTGCAGCCTACCAGGCGCCTCCATCCACGGGATTTTCCAGGCAAAAGTACTGGTTGAACTATGCGAGTGCTTATAACAATGCTATTGCCATTTAAGGAATGTGAGACACACCAAGAGTCAAAGGAGATTATAGGCCTGTCTATCTGAGTAACTTTTCTGAAAGTTTAATTCTGTCATTTCTTTTTGCATATGCTTTCATAATGTAATGTTAGACGACTGCCTTCTTGTTGGGTAGTTTCTTTTGTAAATTTACTATTAAGAAGTCATCTTAAAAAAACAAATTATATTTTCACTGAACCTATATTTTCTTTCACATAGATAATATTACATAATTTTCTTAGCCCTAACATTTTGACAGTGGTATTTTTTATCCCTTTAATGTCAATTATTTAGTTGAGCTTTTTGAAAATGAGCAATCTATGTTTGGGATTTGTAAAATTGAATTTGATATTTCACTATCTTCAATGAATTCATTTTATTTATCTTGATTACCTATGTAATTGTAGTCCAAATGAAATTCTTGTATTTGATTTTTTTTTTTTTTTTACGTCTTGTTTTCTATGCCTGCTTTCTGTTGGACTGATATATTTTGTATTGTGTTTGCTTTGCTACTTTAAAATGAAAGATACAATTGGTAGTCCTATGCTGTGCTGTGTTTAGTCACTCAGTCGTGTCTGATTATTTGTGACCCCATGGACTGTAGCCTACCAGGCTGCTCCATCCAAGGGGATTCTCCAGGCAAGAATACTGGAGTGGGTTGCCCTGCCCTTCTCCAGGGGATCTTCCCAACCCAGGGATAAACCCAGGTCTCCCACATTGCAGGTGGATTCTTTACTGTCTGAGCCACCAAGGAAGCACGTAATTTGTAGTAGCCAGTTTTAATTTTAATAAATTTCATTTTAAAAATCTAAGGTTAATCTATATTTAAGAATGGTAACTGGGAAACTCATTATTTCATTATTTCTTATAATTCAGTTCAGTCGCTCAGTCGTGTCTGACTCATTGCAACCCCATGGACTGCAGCATGCCAGGCCTCCCTGTCTATCACCAACTCCCACAGCTTGTTCAAACTCATGCCCATCGAGTCAGTGATGCCATCCAACCATCTCATCCTCTGTTGTCCCTTTCTCCTCCTGCCTTCAATCTTTTCCAGCATCAGGGTCTTTACCAAAGAATCCGTTCTTCGCATCAGGTGGGCTAAAGTATTGGAATTTCAGGTTCAGCATCAGTCTTTTCAATGGATATTCAGGACTGATTTCCTTTAGGATTGACTGGTTTGATCTCCTTGCAGTCCAAGGGACTCTCAAGTCTGATTGTACTTCTTGCACTTATACTCAAGGGTTAATTAAAAGGTAGACATTCTTTCCTACATTTTAAGCTCACCATTATTTTTCCTTCCATATACTCTTATTTTATATTCACTTCTCTTTTAGCTGAAATATTGAATACATCTCTGACTCATTCTTTCAGAGAGGGTATGTGAGTCATAAAGCTCGAGTATACTAAAATATGTTTATTTCATGATTTTCTCTTGATAGCTTGGTGACTTCTGAGATTTCAGGCAAATAATATTTAATCTCCATGAGAATATTATTCTATAACATATTGGTATTACTTGTTTTTGATGATATCTCTGCTGTCATTATGTTATCCATACGTTTAAAAATTATCCTTCATGTGTAACTGGCAGATTTAAAGATTTCTTACATCCCTGATATCCTGTAGTTTGACTTTAAATTTTCCAAGTGTACAGGGTGGTGAGTTGTACTGTCAATCTACCAAGCTGAAACTATGCTTTCCAGAACTCAGCTCCCTGTTTTGTACTGGGTTAGGATTGGTTACAAGATAAATTTTAATGCAATTTGAAAAGACAGGGAAGAGACAGCCATTTTTGTTACATGAAAGTCAGCGTAGAGGTCCAAGCTCTGTGTAGTTCAGGATCTGCCAGCTCACCTTTCTAGTTTGGGCAGCACCCAAGTCCTCAGGGCTTTAGCTTCTATATGGTTTCTTTGCAGACTTGGGTCAAATGCATATGAATGTGCATTTCCATGGAAAATGGTGGTAGTTTGTCCTATACCCTAAATATTTAGATCACCTAAATAATTATGGTTGGGGGTGGTATAAATCAGAAATGAAATCCAGTTTATCTTCATAGGTTATAGTTTATCTGTTGTTGGTTTGTTTTTTTTTTTTCCTTGCTCTTTCACAATTGAAATCCAGATACTTGTGTTTACCCCTGTCTTATATGGCCCATAGAACTAATCCCATACACAAAAGTAGAAAGTGCACAGATTTCTTAACCAGTTTCAATAAGTTGTATATTCTAGTACCTACAATAAGCCTTTTAATCTGTATCATTAACTGTGGTCTTCTTGTTTGAATGAACCATGAACAATTTATTTCTAATATATTCATTCATTTATCCATTCATGCTGCTTGACATATGATGTCCTTTTCAATCATTATGTGTCAGGTATTCAGCCCTGGAATACTTTTCAGTCATTATTTTATGATATTCGTCTATTCATAAATTGTTCTCAAATTCCTACGGTATAAACTTGCCATTTTTTCTCCATGCCTATTAATACATTTTCATATTTTTTCAGTTTTTTTGGAGGCATTATAATGCAGTTTCTTGAGATCATCTTTCAACAAATTAACTTATCTCTACTATTCTCAAATTAGATTTTATCCTATATTTTAAGTTTATTTTTCTCTATCCTTATTTATCATTTCAGATTACTTAATCGAGTTCCTCTTTTCAAAAAATCTATTCCTATTTCATTTCTTCTTTTTGGGTCATAATCCTTAGTTTTTTCAATATTTATAGTTTATCTTTTGTGACTTTGAAGATCTCCAAAAGATGTATTTGAAAACATTTAAATTGCTATAAACTTTTTTGTTTCATTATTTTGTCAGTGCTTCCTTTTATCAAGATTTGCTTTGAATTGTGTTGAAAGTTTTCATTCTCTTTTATCTCGACTGGAATATTAGTTTCTTTATACATTTTTTCTCTGTCTTTGCATTCAGCCTGACTGTCCACTGGTTTCTTCTATCCACAAGCACCATGTCAGAAAATGGTCTTTACTGGTGGTGCTATCATCTTGTGTGTGTTTAGTCACTCAGTCTTGTCCAAATCTTTGCAACCCACTTGGCTCCTCTGTTCATGAAATCTTCCAGGCAGGAATATGGAAGTGGGCTGCCATTTCATATTCCAGAGGATCTTCCCATCCCAGGGATCAAACCTGTGTATCCATTAGTCTCCTGCATTAGCAAGCAGATTCTTTACTACTGCACAACTTGGGGAGCCCCACTGTCTACTAGGAGCCCCTGGTGGTTCAGACAATAAAGAGTCTGCCTGCATTGTGGAAGACCTGGGTTCAATCCCTGTGTCAGGAAGATCCTCTGGAGAAGGAAAATGGCAACCCACTCCAGTATTCTTACCTGGAGAATCCCATGGACATGGGGTCACAAAGAGTCGGACACAACTGAGCAACTTCACTTTCACTGTCTTCTTATCCCCTCAAAATTGTCAAGATACTTCATGGTTAAACTTTACACACTGAAGAGGATGGCAGCTTGTCCCAGTTCTTTGCAATGAGTTCCTGTCTATTTCTCCTCATCTACCTAGTTACAAACCTTTATCAAATCCACAGTGTAGGCAGTAGTCAGAGGCTATCTCTTAAGCTACAGTCTACGATCTGAGCTGCATAGTGCTATTCCTTGATTTCAAACCATGAGCCCAGTTCCAGTCTTTTGACTCATGTACAGTAGTCCCTCTATTAGCATATAGGAGTTAAAATATCTGACTGCCTTTATATAGGCAGCCTTTCTTAAGGTTCTGTTTTATTATTGATCCATAGGTATATTGAGGGCTTCCCTGGTGGCTCAGTTGGTAAATAATTGACGTGCACTGCAGGAAACCTCCAGCAATTCAGGGGGCCCAGGTTTGATTCCTGGGTTGGGAAGATCCTCTGGAGAAGGAAATGGCAACCCACTCCAGTATTCTTGCCTATAGGCAGACTTTCTTAAGGTTCTATTTTATTATTGACTCACAGGTATATTGAGCTTTAGAGAATTCTATTTATATATCTCTCTTAATATTTCAATTATTACTTGTACATTTTTGCTGCAGAGTAAAAGGATATTAAACCATGAAGGGAAAATGCCATCATGAGTAGATTAAAAGTGCCACACATACTACCTATCAGTGTTGAAAACTTTTTCTGTTAAAGGCCGGCTGTTAATCAGTTTAGGCTTTGCAGGTCACACAGAGCCTCTGTCATATATTCTATTTCCATAAAAAAGTTTTAAAATGTAAAAATTTTCATCACCTTACAGATATAGAGTATATACAAACTAAAGAAGATAATTTTATGCTATTTTATGCATAAATTTAAGACTCTTAGGATTGAGATGTTGTGCCAACAGAGTAAATAAGGACATATAATATAAATTTTAACTTGAAAGGCCATAGTTATGCTAATTCTAGTTTTTTTCTCATTGATATACCTTCATTTACTTTTTTCTTAATGATAATGTATACATAAGTCAATTGTTTTTATTTTTTCAAGAAATGTTAGAGACAAAGTAGGAATCAGCCAAAATAATGGGCAACCCTTAGTATATATGGAGTGAATATGAAAGTTGAATAAGGAAGCTATTATAAATCAAATAAATGATCTAGGGTTGAGCAAATTCATGCTGAAAAGAAGTGAGGGGAATCTTCTAAAAATGGTAAGTATTCATCAGTTATGCCAAAGTACTTCTAAAGGAAAAGGAGCCTTGGTTAGGGTCTCTGTATGAATAAGAAAACTTTGTATAAGTATTTAAGGCTAAGAATTCATTTGCTGTGTCTCTCAAGGAATAGCAGCAAAATCAACATCATCAGCAACTCTCTGAGTAGAAAAGTATTGCTGGAAAAAGACATTAAGCTCTATGATATGTAATTTGCAAACTACAAAGACACAGATAAAAGCCTGCTTTTGCTGACTTGTTATCTCTCAGGGCATGCAATTTTCAAGAGACTGGAATAGAGAGGTGACAGGAATTTATTTTAGTCAAAATATTGACCTTCCATTAAAGCAAAAAAATAAAATTATTGTAATGAACATATATTCTGTACCACCTAGAGAACTATTAAATAAGAAAATATTAGAAAAGTTGGAAAATATATAAATACTTAATTTATAAAAGCAGACACATATTCTATAAATATTAAAAATATTTAGCTGTATCATTTTAAATTTCCAAATATGTCATATGAATCTTTATTAAGTTTATAATAATTATTGATAATTAATATTGATTATCATCAGTGAACTGAACACTCTGAAAGCTTTTATCAGAAGTTTAAATCAGTGAATCTTTTTCAGACAGAAATTTTTGGAAAATGCATCAAGAATCTTAAAAATATAATTTTTATATCTAGGAATCTGTTATTTGGATGTAGCCAGCAATACAAAATGTAGACAATAATTTGAATTAAGAATAGCCATTGTAAAGTTACGTATGATAGCCCACAGTGAATAAAAGCAAATAAAATTTCATTAATCTAAATGCTGTGACATTTAATAATCCTATATGTTAAATAAACCTAATCTTGCAGAAATAAAATGTTTAGCCACCATTTGAAGCCATAAGAGTAGTTACTTCCACTATATATATGTTTCACATGTGATCTGACATCTGAAGAAATATTATTGGGGTAGAAAAAGTTATGGGTTATTTCAGTGTTTGTCTATAAGATACTGTATTTTTAGGTGTGTGTCCCAAAACTTTACATAATTGTTTTTTTTGGAATGAACAATTATGTTTTACTCCATTCTTTTATATTTGTTAGTGCATGCTACTGAAAGTTACTGTATAGAGAGATATTTTTATTTAAAAATGAAAAATAGAAGTATCATACAAATTATAACCCCAAAATACAGTTTAGAAAACACAAATAGTTGATTTTAATAACTTACTTCTAAATTTGTCCTTTTGATCAGTCTATTTATCATTTTTATTAATTGTGATTATTTTTAATGGTCTCAAGAAGGTGTATTTTTATTGGCCAGAGTTATTTCCTCTATAAAATTTGTGGTTTTCCCTATATTTTATTTCACAAATATATTTCCAGCATCTGTAGGTACTCATGTTATCGCATGCATTAAAAAATAATTAAGTCCTGGGGTAATAGTCTTAACGCTTCACATAACTTTGGACAGATGACTATAGTGAATACCCTTAAATATAGATTTCTTTTTAATTTATGACATTACCAATGCTACTTTAACCTCTTGCTATTTACGGAGCATTTATGGTAGCTTGCACTGTGAATACATACAAATGAAATAAACCATTACTCATTCTTGATGAGGATATAATAAAAAGTGGACAGAAAACAGCTATCAATTGGTATATACATGTAGAGCAAACAAATATTAAATAAGTGACTGACAACACTTCATAAAATATTTTAAAGAGGTGAATTATGGGTTTATTCACATAGTTTTTCATGTATGCTTTCAGTAATATTGTTTTACTGATTATATTTAAGGAACATTTGAAGATAGAAGAGTAGAGGTGGCAGATTTTTCACCTAAAAATGTGAGATCTAGTAAGGAAATTAAATCTGGTAAACATGTAAGTGTAATACTTTTTGAAAGGCACATTCAAATGTTAAGATGCAAGATGATTTGTGTTTGTGTGTATGTGATCAGGGTAAGTGGTTGGAAAAGTTATCATTTGAATTAGTTCTTGAATGACATATATAATTTAAGCTTGCAAGATTAAGAAAATAGTGTTTCAGATAATGGTGTAAATGTTTTGGTAGTACAGGAAGAAATGCAATATGGATAGAAAATGCTTGAAGCATTATATGTAAGAGAACTGGTGTGTGACCATACAGGAGAAAGACTGAAAGGCTGAACTGAATGAATTTGTTCACCAGGGAGTAGGGGTAGTTTATAGTGTAAAGAAATGCCAGTTGTGAGTGCTCAGCAACAGGACTGTGAATCTGCCAAACAAATTTTAGTTTGGTAACTAGTTATAAATTCATTTACAGTTAAGAAAAAACAAATAAAAAATAATGAGACCTTCCCTTTCTACACAGATTATAGAAAATATAAGGGTTCATTGCTCTAATTCTGTTCACCACTACAAATCCAATGAGGTGGAAAATAATGTGTTGTTTTTAACATGTCAAAGAACCACAGATGCAAAGAAACCTGAATTAAATTCTAGTAAATGACAAACTCTTCATAGGAGAAAGGAGACCACAGAGAGAGTAAGTTGACACTTTCTTGGTAGAGCTACAGGAGAAGGAGGAGGAAGCTGCCATATTTGGTGGTAGTGTTGCCTGCCATAAAATGCAATGGTGCTATGAGTTCTGGCTGTAGAAGGGCTGATGGAATAGACTACATTTCCAAGAGGCCCCAGCAATAGAGTGACTTTCCTCCTTATCCAGCTACTCTTTCCTCTAGTCCTTCACTCAGTACATGGATAGTAGGTCAAAGAGTCGGGGCACATCAGGAGACTTGAGAGTCATCTCTCTGGGATAGTTTGGATTTTCAGCTGAGAAGAATAGAGAGCTGAGCATTGCAGACATTTAATTTGCTGAGGTGGGGAAAACATCAGGAAATTTCTGTGAGGCATCCGGGGTACTCATGGAGTGATGAAACACTCTGCAAAGATCTAGGATCATGTTTATAGGATGTTGAGACAGTTTTTAAGGTTCAGAAAGCTGGAGACCAGAGTATAAGGGAAACTAAACTCTTCATGTCCCTAAACTTAGTGGATAGAAATGGGAAGGTCACAGTATCACACACATGTATTCTTGGTATAAATGCATGCCTGCTCATTCACTTCAGTTGTGTCTGACTCTTTGCAACCCTATGCACTGAAGCCCACCAGGCTCCTCTGTCCATGGAATTTTCCAGACAAGGATACTGGAGTGGGTTGCCATTTCCTTCTCCAGAGGATCTTCCCAACTCAGGGTGTGAACTCACATCTCCTGCATTGTAGGCAGATTCTTTACCCACTGAGCCACTTGGGAAGCCCATGAATAGCTTGAATTTTCCATCTGCTCTTCTTCAGTTCCTTCTTTCTTAGATACTTCCCATTCTTTCTGAAAAAAAAAATCAGTTATTAAACCTCTACATAAGATTTTAAGTCAGATGTAGGGAAAAACCACAGCAGCCTAGAGCCAGGTGTTTTGAGGCTCAAAGTTGATTAGCAGCGTGCCCACAGTAAGCAAGCACCTGGGATAGGATCTAGGCATTCAAGCAGAGTAGGGGGGGAGAGCTCAGTAAGATGAATCAGAAACTGATTGAAGAGTTGGAGACACCAGTGTAGAAATATATAAAACAGTTTGGAAAGAGGATGCCCACTGCCTAATCTAGCCCAAGACAATATGCTACACAGACTCTGTGTATATAACTTAAGAAGTAAAAGAGATTTTTCCTTATGCCAATGTATAACTTCTATCATTCCTGTTTTACTGATATAAGAATTATTAGTAATTACATACTGTTATGGATATAGATGGGGAAATAGTGGAAACAGTGTCAGACTTTATTTTTTTGGTCTCAAAAATCACTGGAGATGGTGATTGCAGCCATGAAATTAAAAGACCCTTACTCCTTGGAAGGAAAGTTATGACCAACCTAGATAGCATATTCAAAAGCAGAGACATTACTTTGCCAATAAATGTCCGTCTAGTCAAGGCTATGGTTTTTCCAGTGGTCATATATGGATGTGAGATTTGGACTGTGAAGAAAGCTGAGCACCGAAGAATCTATGCTTTTGAACTGTGGTGTTGGAGAAGACTCTTGAGAGTCCCCTGGACTGCAAGGAATTCCAACCAGTCCATTCTAAAGGAGATCAGTCCTAGGTGTTCTTTGGAAGTACTGATGCTAAAGCTGAAACTCCAAAACTTTGGCTACCTAATGTGAAGAGTTGACTCATTGGAAAAGATTCTGATGCTGAGAGGGATTGGGGGCAGGAGGAGAAGGGGACGACATAGGATGAGATGGCTGGATGGCATCACTGACTCGATGGACATGAGTTTGGGTGAACTCTGGGATGGACAGGGAGGCCTGGCGTGCTGCAGTTCATGGGGTCGCAAAGAGTCAAACACGACTGAGCAACTGAACTGAACTGAACTGATGTCTAGACAACAGATATCTAGAGGAATGCATTATCTGTCACTTCTTATGCCTGTGACTTGATACTGATTTGTATTCCATCCATGATAGAGGTAGTGTCACTGATAACTTCTGCCAGAGATGTGTCTTATAATCTATCCAAACACTTCTCTGATTATTTGCAAACAATTAATCAATAATTCCTCTAAGTTGAGTACCTGAGTAATGAAAAGTAGACTCGTTTTGAAGCTCATATTATAGGTCAGAATTTTCAGTGTAGGTTATTTATAAAATTTGTGTCTATGTACAAAAAGGTGTTAAAATGCTATTCCTAAAGTGTATTAGGTTCTCTGCTGAGGCAAATAGGACTGCAGTTTTGCTGTAAAGGAAGTAGTATCTGATAGGGATACTAGAGAATCCAGGAAAAAGGAGTTATTTAATATACAAAGCTGGATCCAAGACTTTATTTATATTGGCAGGGTTATACATTTAGATCTCCAGTCATCTTCCAGATAGAAGGTAATCCATCATCCTATGAAAGTCGTTGACTTAATTTACAGTTACTTGCATTCTGATCAATAGATTTTAATGATTTGATCTCCCCCCCCCCCTCTGGGAGATGGGGATACTAGAGATGTCAAAGGATACTTTGCTTGAGGTCATTTGTCCATGGAGCACAAATGGAAAAACCATTGACTAACTTGATGAGACTGGAGTTGCAGAGGTTTTTATCATGGAGATATAGTATGGATAACATATAAAGCAGTGAGTTACATGCAGGCAGTGGCTACTCTTTGAGAAATCTAACAATGGTACCAGAAGGGGCATTTTTCTAACCTAATTATTATATAGAGGAGGGAAGAAAAGAGAAAGAAGGGTGTAACGAGTGCACAAATATCAAGGGTTATAGAAAATATGTAGAAAGGTGATTATAAGAAAGCAGATAAAAATAGCAACAGGAATTAGATAGGAAAATTTTTCCTGTGTCTTTGATAGAATCTACCAGCCAAGGTCATCAGCTTGTTCCAAAATTCTTGGGTCAGTCATCTACTTCTAAAGATTGGCTGCTTTTAGAGGATCTCCGAGAATCTTCAATTTGAGGTCATATATTAGATTGACCTTTCTACTGCATGGAATTCTGAATTGCTTCATTAATTTTTAAATAGGAACCCTTTATCTGCAAATAGTACCTGATAAAGGGCTTCCCTAGTGGCTCAGTGTTAAACAGTCTGCCTGCCAACAAAGGAGATGTGGGTTCAATCCCTGGGTCAGGAAGATCTCCTGGAAAAGGAGATTGTAATCCACTCCAGTGTTCTTGCCTGGGAAGTCCCATGGACAGTAGGCTACAGTCCATGGGGTTGCAAAAGAGTTGAACATGACTGAGTGACTAAACAATAATAACAGTACCTGATAAGGTACCTTTTAATGAGGTTCCATCATTTTTATTGGATATTTCTTCAAATAGATGATCTCTTTATTGAATATCATGAGGAAGTACTTAAGACATGAGACTATTTCCTTTTCTAACTTCTGTTTTCAGTTTTTCCTCTGAGGACCTTCAAGGGATTGGATGAGAATGATGGGAGCAATTCAGAAAGATACAGAAGCTAACTTAAAGGTTCTCCTACTGTCAGCCAAATCTGGGACAAAATGGACAGCAAAATAACTAATAAGTTACTGATTATAATCTACTGATAAATGGGGAGCTATAAGCTCACATCCATATAAATAAACTAATGAAGAAAGTGAAAGTTTGATTCTTATCTAATATAAAAGCCTCATTAATACCTCCCTAGTATATAGTCAAAGTCCCCATCACCAAATATTGGTAATATTCATGTGGCATCTGATAAAACAGAAAGAAAACACACCATTGCTTCTGCCTCACTCAATCATAAGAACATCAGAAAAAATCAAATTGAAGGGCATTCTATGAAATATTTAGCCATTAACCCCTGGGAATGTCAAGGTCCTAAAAGTCCAAAGAACAATTAAGAAATTATTTTAGATAGAGACTAAAACAAACAGTAAAATGCAACACATTATTCTGAATTGGATCTTTTTCTGTAATTACAATTAGTAAAAAATTAATATATTCTGAATATTAGGTGGTAGAGATGTAGTTTTTAACTTACTGATTTTGATGCTTCTATTGTGGTTCTATAGGAGAATATCATTGTTATAAATACTCAAGTCAAATATTGGTATTATTCATAGGGCATCATGTTGATAATTTAGTCTCTAATAGTTCAGGAAAGAAGTTCTTTATACTGTCCTTTAAAATTGCTGTATATTTGAGCATGTTGGAAAATTAAAATAAAATGAAATGAAATCATAATCATGAGAGTGACATAAACTGAAGTTGAGGGGTGTATTACAAAGCAATGGCCCTCTTCACAAACATTGTCTTGAAGTATATGAGAACCAAATAAAAATCATAATTTTGAATAGAAAAAAATGGGGTGCTATAGAGGACAGTACTACAAAAAAGAGTAGAATTTTAAATGGATAAATTTAAACCACTTTAAATTTTCTGAATTTGATCTTTGTTCTTCAGCTATCTATCAGAGAGTCCTTATTATTAGGAAAAGCATGTACAAGAATTCAAGAAGACAGTGAATGACCTTTGCAAATTGTCAAATTTTTTTATAAAAAAAAATGAAGTAAATGTGCAAAATATAGGTGAAATATAGAAAAAAAAATTTGTGAACTTAAGTAAAGGAATTATAAAGACTATTTGAAATATTTTTGCAAATTTTATGATGTTCTTCAAATTAAAGTAATAAATATAAAAAATAGAAATAGAATACAATTTCTTATTTTCAGTAGCAATCTAAGTAAAAATTTAATAATTGTTTTCAGGACCCCTATGAAGATACTTAGAAAGACATTACTAGGAGAGATAATAGCCTGAAAAACTAGACAAAATATTAAAGCACATAGTAATCATGAATAAGTACAAAAATAAAAACAAGATGGCTTTTTTCTCCACCAATTTGGAAATTAAATCAAACAGTAATATTTATAATTATTGTAAATATATGAAGCAATGGATTCTCTTACACTACTTAAGAGATTTTATAAATATGTTTAATCATTCATTTGAATAATTTTTTAATGAAATTAAATTTATAACGTAAAAACCTTCAGGTTTTTCAAAACTTTCGAAGTGCTTTGGAGTTACTCATCTGTTTGCTCGTCATTCTAGTGCTCTGTTCTTCCCTGACTTGACTAAGGGAGGTTGAACCAAAGAGAATCATTGATGGGAGATTGCAAGCAGACAAAGAGAGTAGCAAGGGTATTTCTACCCTTAAATCTGGCTGAAAATACCTATGTCTTCACATGACCACCGTGCTGTTCAAGTGGTAATTCCAACTGGTAGCCAGCAGCCAACCTCAGTTCTTGGGTGGCAGGAACATTATCTCTTCTGAGTTGCTTCACTGTCCTAATTGTCTTTCAAACAGTATATGAAAATATATTTGTAACTATTAAAACACCTAGCATGGACTGTGTTTTACTGATAAGACCTTGACTGATATAAATATGAATTCTACCTATAGGATTACATCCTAGAAACAAAACATACTAAACATCTGGATCCAAGGTTGCTCATCACAGCCCTTGAAAGAGCAAAACATAGGAACCATTTAAATATCCAAAAATAGTTGACTAGTTAAGTACAATATTTATTCATGTCAGGAAATACAATGTAGCTACCAAAAATTCTGTCTTAAACTTCTTATGTTTTGAAAAGTTGTTTAGTCCATGAATTTTGGTAAGAAAAACAAAAATTATCCCAATTTTGTAATGGCCTTAAATTTGACAGTCAAATAACACTTCCATCACTCATCTTTCAATTTCTGGATTGAAAGTTACAATTAGTGGATTTTTTTTGCTTTTCTCATTTTTTTCAAAAAATATATTCAATTCCATGTTATTAAATCATAGCTAGTATTTAAAGGAAACAATTCAAGGTGAGTGAGACCAAGCATGAATCTGTTTTTTCTACTTCCTCTGCAGATGTCTATCTTTGCCTTCTCTTAAGGAGGTAATAATAATCATTAGTTCAGTTCAGCTCAGTTCAGTCGCTCAGTCGTGTCCAACTCTTTATGACCCCATGAATCACAGCACTCCAGGCCTCCCTGTCCATTACCATCTCCCGGAGTTCACTCAGACTCATGTCCATCGAGTCAGTGATGCCATCCAGCCATCTCATCCTCAGTTGCCCCCTTCTCCTCCTGCCCCCAATCCCTAACAGCATCAGAGTCTTTTTCAATGAGTCAACTCTTCGCATGAGGTGGCCAAAGAACTGGAGCTTCAGCTTTAGCATTACATTCCTTCCAAAGAAATCCCAGGGCTGATCTCCTTCAGAATGGACTGGTTGGATCTCCTTGCAGTCCAAGGGACTCTCAAGAGTCTTCTCCAACACCACAATTCAAACGCATTAATTCTTCAGTGCTCAGCCTTCTTCACAGTCCAACTCTCACATCCATACATGACCACAGGAAAAACCATAGCCTTGACTAGGCGGACCTTAGTCGGCAAAGTAATGTCTCTGCTCTTGGATATACTGTCTAGGTTGGTCATAACTTTTCTTCCAGGGAGTAAGCATCTTTTAATTTCATGGCTTCAGTCACCATCTGCAGTGATTTTGGAGCCCCCCAAAATAAAGTCTGACACTGTTTCTACTGTTTCCCCATCTATTTCCCATGAAGTGATGGGACCAGATGCCATGATCTTCGTTTTCTGAATGTTGAGCTTTAAGCCACCTTTTTCACTCTCCTCTTTCACTTTCATCAAGAGGCTTTTGAGTTCCTCTTCACTTTCTGCCATAAGTGTGGTGTCATCTGCATATCTGAGGTTCTTGATATTTCTCCTGGCAATCTTAATTCCAGCTTGTGTTTCTTCCAGTCCAGCATTTCTCAAGATGTACTCTGCATATAAGTTAAATAAGCACAATGACAATATACAGCCTTGACATACTCCTTTTCCTTTTTGGAACCAGTCTGTTGGTCCATGTCCAGTTCTAACTGTTGCTTCCTGGCCTGCATACAGATTTCTCAAGAGACAGATCAGGTGGTCTGGTATTCCCATCTCTCTCAGAATTTCCTACATTTTATTGTGATCCACACAGTCAAAGGCTTTGGCATAGTCAATAAAGCAGAAATAGATGTTTTTCTGGAACTCTTGCTTTTTCCATGATCCCACAGATGTTGGCAATTTGACCTCTGGTGTCTCTGCCTTTTCTACAACCAGCTTGAACATCAGGGAGTTCACGGTTCACGTATTGCTGAAGTCTGGCTTGGAGAATGTTGAGCATTATTTAACTAGCATGTGATTTGAGTGCAATTGTGCAGTAGTTTGAGCGTTGTTTGGCATTGCCTTTTTTCGAAATTGGAATGAAAACTGACCTTTTCCAGTCCTGTGGCCACTGCCGAGTTTTCCAAACTTGCTGGCATATTGAGCGCAGCACTTTTGCAGCATCATCTTTCAGGATTTGAAACAGCTCAACAGGAATTCCATCACCTCCACTAGCTTTGTTCGTAGTGATGCTTTCTAAGGCCCACTTGACTTCACATTCCAAGATGTCTGGCTCTAGATTAGTGATCACATCATCATGATTATCTGGGTCGTGAAGATCTTTTTTGTACAGTTCTTCCATGTATTCTTGCCACCTCATCTTAATATCTTCTGCTTCTGTTAGATCCAGACCATTTCTGTCCTTTAAGGTGGAATCATATCAAAGATATGTCAAGATCAAATAGGTTGCCTTTCATTCATGTTACAAAAAACTGATTGCAGTCTATTTTTATTTTTTTTTATTATTTTTATTATTTTTTATTTTTTTATTTTTATTTTTATTATTTCTATTTTTATTATTCATTAATTCATATTTACCAGTTTGCCTACTAACTAAAATATATTTGGAACCCTCAAATCAATGACTGTGGTCCTTTCTCCATCGTTTGCAAACATGAACAATATCAGTGAAAAATTTCAGTCCCTGTTTAAGTTGAACAGGCTATGCCTCCTTGTGTCAGCTCTCATAGTAAATCAGTGTCCTATTTGTAGTCTATTTTGAGCCACACTGGGCTTCCCTGGTGGCTCAGCTGGTACAGAATCTGCCTGCAATGTGAGGGACCTGGGTTCTATCCCTGGGTTGGGAATATCCCCTGGGGAAGGAAAAGGTTACCCACCCTGGTATTCTGGCCTGGAGAGTTCCATGGACTGTATAACCCATGGGGTCACAAAGAGTCAGACACGACTCCATGACTTTCCCTTCACTTGAACCACATTTTTAAAACTTTTATACTCTTTTGGAAGTCATTTTGTTGTTTAAAATTTACTCCCAAGTGTAGAGATGGAGTGCAATCTAGTATCCCAAAACTCAAGAAGGCTGTGATATTCCTTATATTTAATAAGATTTGTTCAGCCATGAGTTAAAATAGTTGGCTGTGAGTTCAGTGTTAATGAGTCAACAATATATGGCTGAAACCCTTGACCAAAGCAGAGGACTGGGAACACCCACTCTCACTGAGGTCAAAAATACATATTATAACTTTTAGTTGACCCTCCAAACTGTGGTTCTGTATCCAAAACTTCAAGTAACCACAGATCGTATAGTACTTACAGTAGAAAATAGTAGTATTTACAATAGCTGTATTTACTATTTCAAAAGTAAATTACTGTAGTGCTGACTATTGAAAAAAAAAAAACTATGCGTATATGTGGATTCACATAGTTCAGATAGCATAGTTCAAGGGTCAACTGTGTATTCAAAAAGGTGTCTTTGAATAGATGCATACACAAAATAAGGCTATATTTGAGTGGCTGATGAAAATATTGTTACCTGATACACTACCAGAGTCTCTGTTTCCCCTAGGAGTAGATGGTTTGATATTTGCTAATTCAGAATTTGTGGGGAATTTATAGAACTTCAGTTCAGTTCAGTCTCTCAGTCGTGTCCAACTCTTTGCAACCCCATGAATTGCAGCACACCAGGCCTCCCTGTCCATCACCAACTCCTGGAGTCCACTCAAACTCAAGTCCATCAAGTCGGTGACACCATCCAGCCATCTCATCCTCTGTTGTCCGCTTCTCCTCCTGCCTCCAATCCCTCCCAGCATCAGAGTCTTTTTCCAATGAGTCAGCTCTTCTCATGAGGTGACCAAAGTACTGGAGCTTCAGCTTTAGCATCATTCCTTCCAAAGAACACCCAGGGTTGATCTCCTTCAGAATGGACTGGTTGGATCTCCTTGTAGTCCAAGGGACTCTTAAGAGTCTTCTCCAACATCACAGTTCAAAAGCATCAATTCTTTAGCGCTCAGCTTTCTTCACAGTCCAACTCTCACATTCCCCCCTCCTTAAACCTGTGTAAAGCATGGGATTCTGGGTGGAATATATGCTGTAATTAAAATAATTTCTGTTTCCCTGGTGGCTCAGCTGGTAAATAATCCAGCTGCAATGTGGAAGACCTGAGTTTGATCCCTGGGTTGGGCAGATCTCCTTGAGAAGGGAATGGCTACCCACTCCAGAATTCTGGCCTGGAGAATTCCATGGACTGTACCATCCATGGGGTTGCAAAGAGTTGGACATGACCGAGCAACTTTCACTTCATTTCTGTTTCTGAAGCTCTGAGGGGCACAGGCATATGAAACCTAGGAGGAAGTGTTGGGATGGGGAATACATGGCATCTTACTTCTTTACTCAGAGGGTGTGAGTGCTCTGAACTTTACCCCTGGAGGCAGGGATTGGAGGAAATCTCTTTTAAATAACAGAATTTTGTGTAGCCTTCCAAAGTTTTCAAGAAAAGGTATACATGCATCTCATCTATGGTCTTTCAAGATAACTAAACACACACTAAACACTCACTCTAAAGATCTCATATCAGTTCGAAGATTTGGATAAATTTTTTTAAAGTTTATTATGTAATAATGCTCCCAAAAAGAGAATTTTAGAGGTGAAAAGCTGATATTTCCTGAATGCTTATGTTGCTCTTTCATTTTTAAATTGCAACAAAGTCCATCTTATAGAGAATCTTTCTTGTCAATGCAGCTGTACTGTACAGTAAATCAAAACTGAATAGTGAATATTGAAATATAAAACACTTTGGTGTTTTTAAATGAAATAAAGTAGATGTCATTTTATTTTTTCTGTGCTTCTATACCACAGATATTTTTGTTTCATTCGACTTTCACTTAATTTGACATTATCTGCTGTTTTAACTGTAACATCTAAGAGTGAATACCTGAAGTCTAATCTAGTGTTTGTCTAGTGTTTCAGCTATAATCTGATTACATTTAATTAAATTTTAGCCATATTGTTTGAATTTACCATTTCTGGAAGAATCTTAGCTTTGAAATATGTTCTTAGGTATTGAAGCTAAGGCTGAAAGGCTATTGGAAGAACTTGATAATGGAGTGCTGTTATGCCAAATGATTGATGTTCTTCATAACATGGTGAAAACATGCAACTCTGAAGAACCTGTGGTAAGAAAATGTTTGACAGTAGTGATATTGTACTTTGGTATATATTGATTTGTTTATGGACACTTTTTATTTCTACAAGGTTACAAACTTTTACCTCAACTGTATGTAAATCTTGGATAATTTACTTAATCTTCTTGAGCATCTTAAAAAAATTTCACTTGTAAAATGTTAGCTGCTGCAAATAGCAAGTGCTTGTAGCTAATTTTCTAAATAGTTTCTCTGTAAATTTCTAAATAGTTTCATAGCTTACTCACAGTTCTTTCAGAGAAGTGTCAGTTTTTTACAACAGTTTCTAAAACATGTTCCTCAGAGACTAATGTTTTATGGTGGCTCCTCAGTAGGCACCTTCCCTGTGGAACAAAGGAGAGAGATCACAGCAGTCCGATCTCTACATCCTCTACCCCATTTATCCAGTGTGTGCATATGTGTGTGTGTATGTGTGTGTGTGTTTGTGTGTGTGTTAGTCACTCAGTCTTGTCTGACTTTTTGTGGTCCCATGGACTGTAGCCCACTAGGCTCTTCTGTCCATGGAATTTTCCAGGCAAGAATACTGGAGTCATAGCTAATTCTTTTCTCCAGGGGATCTTCCTGACCCAGGGATAGAAAACAGGTCTCCCGCATTGCGGACAGATTCTTTATTGACTGAGCTACCAGGGAAGCTCTATCAAGGCATTATCACATATATTTTGAGATTCATTCAGGATTTTATTTGTATGATTTCTGCTGATGATAGCATTAATAATGTTGATACTCAAGTTATTAAATTATTGTTATTTTTAAAACATAGACAACTCAAAAATGGAGGAAAGTTTAGGTATAACAATGAAATTCTAGATGCTAATTATATGTTAGAAAAGGCAAGTTCTTCACGGCATTGGATTTTTAAAATAAAATGACTAATTTTTTCAGAATTAACATATATTAATTCAATATTTTAAGAATCTAATTAGATCTTATGCAAGAACACTGGCACAGTAATGAAGAGAAGAATAATTATAATGACTTTTATTTGGAAATGAGGGACCTGGCAACTGCTGGAATAGAGAGGAGTGATCAAGACAAAGGGAAGCAAAGGTCACTCAGAGATGGCCTCCAGCCAGAACAATTCCTCTGGGGTGTGGGAAGAGGAAGATGTAGGTTGAAGAGGATAGAAGTGGCATTAAAAGGCCTGGAACAAAAAGAAGAAACATAGCTGATCTGGGTGGGGAAGTTTTTTGTTATTGTTGTTTTTTTATGTGTATAATTAGTTGCTCAAATGTTAAAATTCACAGGGATGTGAGTTTTATATATCTATATCTAGATATAGATCTAGACCTATATAGATGAATGTTGTGCTGTGCTCAATTGCTTCAGTCTTCTCCGGCTCTTAACAATCCCATGGACTGCTGCCCTCCAGGATCTTCTGTCCAAGGGATTCTCCAGGCAAGAATACTGGAGTGGGTTGCCACCCAGGGGATCTTCCCCACCCAGGGATCCAGGGTTCAAAAAGGAGTCTCCTGCATTGCAGGCAGATTCTTTACCAGATGAGCTACCAGGGAAGACCATATATATATATATATGTATACACACACACACACACACACACACACACACACACACACAGATATAATTAAATTTTAGTTTCAAGATAATAGAAATAAATGATTTAGACTCTGACCTCAAAAATCTGTATCTAGTAGGAAGGCAGACAATACACCAACTATTACAGCACAGTCTCAAACATTGAAAAATTTTCCTTAGAATATATATCAGGAAGGATTGCATTGTCTAATTGTCAAACATGAGAGATTTGGGAATATTGAACAATCCATACCACAGATATGGAAGCCATTTATAATTATTTGGAAATTAATTAAACTTTACACACATGGCTATTGTGTCCCCTAGAACACACAAAATTAAAACTTTATGTATACATATATAAAATTATGCATATATTATATGTGTATGTGTGCATGGTTAGCTGTGTCTAACTCTTTGTGAGCCCATGGACTATAGCCCTCCATGCTTCTCTTGTCCATGGAATTTTCCAGGCAGGAATACTGGAATAGGTTGCCATTGCCTACTCTAGGGGATTTTCCCAAGCCAGGGTTCAAACCTGAGCCTCTTGCATCTCCTGCATTGACAGG
This sequence comes from Ovis aries, assembly GCF_016772045.2. Lineage (NCBI taxonomy): Eukaryota > Metazoa > Chordata > Mammalia > Artiodactyla > Bovidae > Ovis > Ovis aries. Next base: position 48,810,612 of record NC_056069.1, read on the forward strand.
TGTATTCTTTACCACTGACATTACCCACGCAGCCCATATGTTATGTGTTCATATATGGAATTTTAATATGCAGATTATTATATTTATAATATGTACATTATCTTTGTTATATAATATGTACATTATATATGTGTATGCTGCTGCTGCTGCTGCTGCTGCTGCTGCTGCTGCTGCTGCAAGTCGTGTCAGTCATGTCCGACTCTGTGCGACCCCATATATGGCAGCCCACCAGGCTCCCCCATCCCTGGGATTCTCCAGGCAAGAACACTGGAGTGGGTTGCCATTTCCTTCTCCAATGCATGAAAGTGAAAAGTGGAAGTGAAGTCGCTCAGTTGTGCCCGACTCTCAGCGATCCCATGGACTGCAGCCCACCAGGCTCCTTCATCCATGGGATTTTCCAGGCAAGAGTACTGGAGTGAGGTGCCATTGCCTTCTCCATTATATATGTGTATATATAATATATATTGTATTTATAATATGTATACACAGAAATACATATAATCCATCATGCTCTCGTGCTTTAGTCAAAACTTTGATCTGCAGATCACATTGAAAAATAATTCGAGTTACTTGACTAATGTGTCATGCATGCTAAGTCACTTCAGTTGTGTCCAACTCTTTGGACCCTGTGGACTATAGCCCTCCAGGCTCCTCTGTCCATGGAATTTCCTAGGCAAGAATAGTGGAGTGGGTTACCATTCCCTTCTCCAGGGGAACTTCCTGACCCAGGAATGGAACCCGTGTGTCTTGAGTCTCCTACATTGGCAGGCAGGTTCTTTACCACTAGTGCCATCTGGGAAACACACAATGTGTCATAGTTGTTGCAAATTACAAATGACACACCTTTCTCCATTGGCAATAGTCCTTCTCCAAAGGAAAGCTGCCTGAGCAGGCACATAATTCCCTAAGTATTAAAGTAAAAGTCTAGGAAGCACTGAGATGGAGGATATAATAGCTGGATTAAACTAAGTAGTGAGGTTGCAGAAGATCCACAGGGTACAGAGGCTATTGAGTTAAATGTAATATCAAGAATGAGAACATGTTGGAAAGGATTTAAATTCTAATTACTGGTCACATTCTTTATCTCAGATTAAAGTCTATAAAGAGCTCCCCAGCATTCTGCTAATTCTTCCTGACAAATAGAGGCCCAGACTCCAAAGCTTTATTATAGTCATTCAGGACTCTCAAAGCAGCCATTTGAGAATTGCCACAAATAAATGCTCCTGGAATTCCTGTGATAAAGAGGGAGTTATTCTGCTGAGCTGATGATGGCTTTATAGAGGAACAGGTTTGAATTCAAATTATGAATTGGTAAATGCCTAAAAGCAGTTTTAGGGAGAAAAACACAAGAGATGACTTGGGTCTGATGTTGTGATTTAAAATACCCTATTTGCTTATGCTTGAATCTAGTTTCCAAATAATTATGTTCAGATTTAGCAGCTACACAGATAAGATAAAGGAACACTAGGAAGAGAAGGATGATCTTTCACCTTAAAATATCATCTTTGAGAAACTGCTTTCTAGAGACATTGGCATTTCAAGTTTAGGTCTTATTTGGCAGTGCTGCTCTCTTCTGTACATTGTTCCAGGAAAGTGTGAAGTTTAAGGAAATGTAATTTTTATACCCTTTTTATCCCCTTGCCTTCTGATGCACTGATATTTTGGCACTCCTAGTAAGATCTCAGAGTTTTTCTGCAGTGCATTTTATTTTTAGAAAACTCCAGTGGCTTTATCTGCTTCTGTCATCTTTCACACAGGTGACAGACACACACACACACACACACACACACACACACACACACACACACACGGAGAAACTAGAGAAAAGCCCTCTTGTTTGGATGTACTTTTAGGGAGTTACAGAATTTTCTTTTTCATCCTAGCTAAAATGAGATTCAAAATCCTGTCCAAAGTTTCAGTAAGGTACATCTTCTGACAAATAAGCTTCATTGCTGATGTATTTAGAACATATCCTTGCAACTTTGCTCTTTTATTTAAATAACAACCCCTCAAAGTAAGTTACTAGTAATAACAATAATTAACACATATAATTTCAGCTCTCAAGATCTTATTCAATTATTTGTTATTTCATACTGCTTCTTATTGATACAATTTTGTGGATGTAGCAACTGACTCTGTTCAGAGTAAAGGAATAACTATGTGTGTGCGATTTAAGCCCACTCACTTTAATTCCAAAGTATTTTATTACCCCTCCCTATCCCCCCGCCAAAATGTGATTAGAACAAAGACTCTCTTAACAAAACTTGAAACTGATTCAAAATTATACTTCAAAGCACACTTCGATTTCCCCAAAGACAGGAAATTGGAAATGAATGAGAGGGAAGATTTAGCAATTCAATAAGTAGGAGTGAGAACCACTTTTCCCACAGTTTCCAGGATAACACGGACTCTGATTCCAGACACATAGAAAATGCTCTAATGTGATTTGTCAGATCAATAAAAATGAATTAATAAATGTTGTTATGCACAGAGAGAATTTAAAAAAGAACAAGGCTCAACTCCATCAAAACTGCAGGCTCGTACCTTTGAACAACAATCTTTGAGCACTAAGGAAACTCTTTATTTAATGAAGTGCTTGTCAATCTCTGTCCAATAAATGCCTTCTAAGTACAGCAAAATGATGTCTGGCACAAACTGTAGTACTTACCAATTATTTATATATTTTCATTTTTGAAAACTCCTAAAATAGCAAATAAATGAAGCCACAGGAATTTCTGTAGCTTTCATGGAGTTCCCAGCAGCCTTTAACTTTTAGGCAGAATTCCTAAATATCCCTTAAAATATTACACTGAAGCTTAGGAGAATCCCTTGACAGAGGAGATCAATGTGTCAAATTAAGCAAATGTTCTGTATTTAACACCAATTAAAATAACCATATACCTTGAAAGCAATTTTGTCTTTTATGACTTGGACCCATGAAACTTAGACACAGAAAGTAGTAAGATATGTACATTTCTTGTGTTGATTTTAAGATTCTATTATCATTGAGACATCTCATGTGAGATGCTTCTGTTTTGCCTAATATAAGAATGATCCAACATGAAGTGTTATGTTTCAGACAAGATACTTCACTGAAAGAGGAATTTGATTTTAGATAATTAATTATAACAATAGTTTAAAAGGGCATGGGGAAGTTTGAAGTTACTTTGAAATGACTGTCAGAAAACATTTAGAGACAACACCGAGAATCACAGGCTGATCTTGAAGAAGTCACCACTGCCACCATGACCACCATAGGTCTGCAGGGTGAACTGCTAACAGAATTTTGACCTGCCTTGCAATCTGTGATGCTGTCAGCATTCACACCACTGCTGCTACTTTAGGAACCTGATGATATACGCAACCATTTCTTCATGATCCACAAGCATCTACATTTCCCTTTGCTGTTGAAGTTAAGATGGAAGTACCTTCCCCAAGATGTTCATGTTGGAATTAAATTGTTACCTGAATAAATCTGATTGGCTGGTCATGGAGAACTCTTCACTCTTATAGGCTGAATAGCTTTTTCTTCTTTTGCAATCTCTCCAAATTGCTCTTCTGCTCACTGGAAGCCAACCAAGGACAGAAAAATTACAAACCAACTAGAATCTTTTCACTACTTTCAATCATCCCACTCTTATAGAGCACTTGCCAACCAAAGACTGTCTCAGAATCTCCTTCCTCCATTTCCTTCACGAAACTGACTCTTCCTTTCAAACACCTTTGAACCCTGCTGAAAGGAAGATGGCCACAGATGGGTCCCCTTTGGCAACTCACGAAGAAATAACCTTCACTAATTTTGTCTCACACTTGTTTTTATCTTTAATGTATATCTAATAACCCTCCCTTTCCCAACAACAGATTGGAAATTTCCTCACATACTTCAACTAAATAAACACATTATAACATATTTAATGCAGAGGACTTTGTGAGAATCCAGCTATCCTCTAATAAACCAAACATATGACCTTTTTTAAAATGTGGAAAAATATTACTTTTCTCATCAATTACTTTTGGTTTGGAAAATATATTTTTAGAAAGATACACTATTAAAGTTAGCATGTATTGTGTTAAAATTTTTAATGAATTGATTGACATCTTTACATCTCTATTTTAATTTATCATCTACTATATATTAAGATACAAGCAATTATACAATTTGCTTGGGTCCTCAATAAATATTAAGACTACAGAAGTGACTTAAAACACAAAACTTTGAGAACTTTTCTTCTAGTCCTTCATTAAAGGTTCTACTTCCTGTAATTATTTAAAATTTAAAATAGTTATAATAAGAAGCTTCACCATGATTTTAAAATGTTTGAAATCAGATTCTTGTCTCTATCATCATCATCAAATGCAATGTCTAACATTCACAGGGTTGTCAAACAGGATTAATCCAGGATAGCTCCAAGTCAAAAAGTAAAATTGATGACACTTAAAATATGTAAGAAGATATATTTAATACAATAGAGTATATTTTATTAATATTTTATATATGTTTAAATTATGGTGGTAGTGATTATAATTTGTTAAAACTCCACAGAGCAAAACAATAAAAGCAAAAAACAAATAAACAGAGTTATTTGAATAAAACAGTTCAGTGCTCTGCTGTGCCTTTTCCCTCACATGGAAGCCATTACCAAAACTTTTATTCACATTTTAGTTTAGTCTCCAATTGTGTCTTCAGCTGTATGCCATGGAAATGCATTTCTTATTTACTTCACTGGAGTACTTTTATAATGGAACAATTAACAACCCACAAATTGTTAATTCCTTGTTAGTATGAAACCATCTGGTGTCAAATTCTCTACACCAGGGTGGGATTTGAAACAGACGTGCTCCCCACAATGTGTTCAGTGTTAATCACCAGTGAAACCTGATGAAAATAATCTTCTGTTTTTAGAGATGCAGCAATTGTTTTAGACAGTTCTTTTTTCTTTTGGTGCAATGTTTATTTCACTTGAACCTATACTGGGATTTGATTAAGTTGTTTGTGTCAGGGGCAATGACAACATCCATTTCAGAGGCTTTACAAGAGATAGTGCAGGAGATGCTTCATGTTTATCTACACACATATATGCAGCATAATCTTGTTCCCAGGATAATGTTTTATAGTGCATTTTACATTTATAAACTATCTAAAATGTATTAACTTCCATGTTTTTAGTATGACTGAAAATAAAATGTTAGGAAGCATGAATAGAACAAAAAATAATTTTGATTATCTAAGTATACATATAAAAAATCTTCTGAGTCTTGGTCAGCCCTTTAGATATGTCAAAAAAGATGTGGCATTTGCATCATTTCTTTGTTCTTCACATTTATTTTCCCACCTAAATTTTTGTTCACCATGGTTATCATGTTGACCCAATAACATACTCCTTAATGACTTCTGAATATCCATTAGTTCACATAGTTTCACCTTTCTCAGTGTAAATGGTGAGAGTTTCAGGTAAGTTGGGAAATCATGATGGGTACAGAAAGAATTGTTTTTTTTTTTGTTTTTTTTTTTTTTCTATTACAGCCACAATTTCACAAGCTTGCTTAAATTTCTGGAAAAGACAGTGGTTTTAAAAATCATTCTTAAAAATTCCTATACCTGCAACTCTCTTCAAAAGAGGAATCAAAAAGAAGGAAAATCAGAAATTTATTGTATTATAAACATTGAACAACATCTGCTATTTGCAATACAACATAAAAAATGAAATAAAAAGGATTTCAGATAAGCATATTTTTTTTTCTCTAACACATACAAGTCCAGTGCCCTAGGATTTGAAATGTATTATGTCTGTCTTGTTGTTTGGTGGAGTGTGGGTCTGAGGCAGGGCCAAGCCACATGGAGACTGGGCAGGGTATTCTACTGTTATCAGAATAAATGAACAAACTGTAATAAACACCACCCAGCCTTCCAAAATGGACATGAAAAACATGCCACATATCTTACTTCCTACCTTGGAGGAATGAGGCCTGTAGAAGAGCTATCTTTGTGGCAGCATAACAAATCTTATGGAAGAGAAGAGCAGGTGCTGGGACACAGTGCCAAATGTTTATAACAATTTCACTGCATGGATGTGTCTCTTCTTCCAAGATAAGCCCCCTATTTGTGGCAGTCCAAAGAAACCTGTAAAATATATGTTATCCGATCCTGTCCCTAGATGTCCCCTCTACTCTGAAATCATCTCTGTGGAGTCTAGCTTTACTATCTTTCTCTTTTCCCAAAAAGTGTGGATATCAATTTTCTTACCCTCAAGCCTCCTGAAAAATGTAGTTAAGGACAAAGCAGGAGATAGAAATGAAATATGTCTGGAATGCCAACAGGATAACACTTTCTTTGGGTGGTAGAGGAGGGTTCTTTTTGTGTTTGAACAGAAGTACTGCCTTGGACTGTTCATTTGGAAGTTTTACTACTTGTATTAGCTTTCTGTAGCTGCTGTAAAAAATTACCACTAATTTAGTGGCTTCTAATGGCACACATTTATTATCTTACACTACTCTAGGGCACAAGTCAATTGCAGGTCTTAGTGGGGTTAAAGCAAGGAGTTGGCATGATTACATTCCTTTTTGAAGACTCTAGGGGAGAATCAGTTGTCTTGAATTCTCTAGCTCCTATAGGTCACTTTGCCTTCAATCTTTCCCTGCTTCAGGGCCTTTTCCTTGAGGGAGACAGAGGATGAGATAGTTAGATAGCATCACTGACTCAATGAACATGAATATGAGTAAATTCTAGGAGATGGAAGGACAGGGAAGCCTGGCATGCAGCAGTTCATGGGTCTCAGAGTCGAACATGACTTTTAGCGGCTTAACAACAACAACAAAAAATAAGTCTTGGATGCCTTGACTTCCTTGACTTGACTTGGATTCCTTGACTCATAGCTCTTTCCCTCCATCTTCAAAGTCAGCAGCGTTACATCTCTGACTACTTTTTCACAGTAAAATCTCATTCTCACCACAGCTAGGAGCCCCATGTGATTAGACTATCCCCACTAAGCTAATTCAGGATGATCTCAAAGATCTTAACAATTAAATCTTCAAAGTCCTTTAGCCAAGTAGCATTCACAGTTCTGGGGATCAGGACTTGAGGGTCTTGGAGGGCTATTATTCTGCTCACCGTTCCAGAGGAAAATTCTCTTGTTTCTGTCCCTAAAAATAAGCTTTATTTTGCTTTTTTTGCATAGAACTATCTGTGCATTTTCAGATTTGCTTATAAAATTTTCTGTTTAGACTCCTTTGGCAAGTGTTTGCTCTTTCTAGTCACATGATGACTGATCCATCTTCAAGTGGAAAGAAGGGAGAGGTAAAGAGGTTAGGAGATAAAGGTATATAGTAATACCCAAAGATATCTTTCTCCCTTTTAAGACTATCATGGAAACTGTCCTTAGCAAAACTAAACAATAAAATTATGAGTGTTTGATTTTTTAACATTTTTTTTTTACTTTACTTTACAATACTGTATTGGTTTTGCCATACATTAACGTGAATCTGACACAGGTGTACATGTGTCCCCATCCTGGAACCCCTCCCACCTCCCTCCCCATACCATCTCTCTGGGCCATCCCAGTGCACCAGCCCAAAGGATCCTGTATCCTGAATCGAACCTAGACTGGTGATTCATTTCTTATATGATATTATACATGTTTCAATGACATTCTCCCAACTCATCCCACCCTCTCCCTCTCCCACAGAGTCCAAAAGACTGTTTTATACATCTATGTCTCTTTTGCTATCTCGCATACAGGGTTATCATTACCATCTTTCTAAATTCCATATATATGTGTTAGTATACTGTATTGGAGTTTTTCTTTCTGGCTTACTTCACTCTGTATAATCGGCTCCAGTTTCATCCACCTCATTAGAACTGATTCAAATGTATTCTTAACACTCCATTGTGTATATGTACCACAGCTTTCTTATCCATTCATGTGCTGATGGACATCTAGGTTGCTTCCATGTCCTGGCTATTATAAACAGTGCTGCGATGAACATTGGGGCACACATGTCTCTTTCAATTCTGGTTTCCTCGGTGTGTATGCTTAGCAGTGGGATTGATGGGTCATAAGGCAGTTCTTTTTGTAAGTCCTCCTCAGACAGCCATTTTGCTTTTTTTGCATTTCTTTTCCATGGGGATGGTCTTGATCCCTGTCTCCTGTACAATGTCACGAACCCCATTCCATAGTCATTAGGCACTCTGTCTATCAGATCTAGTCCCTTATATCTATTTCTCACTTCCACTGTATAATCATAAGGGATTTGATTTAGGTCATACCTGAATGGTCTAGTGGTTTTCTCTACTTTCTTCAATTTAAGTCTGAATTTGGCAATAAGGAGTTCATGATCTGAGCCACTGTCAGCTCCTGGTCTTGTTTTTGTTGACTGTATAGAACTTCTCCATCTTTGGCTGCAAAGAATATAATCAATCTGATTTTGGTGTTGACCACCTTCTTGGGGTCCAGCCCCGGTGGATCCAGGGTGATTCGAAGGTGGGGACAGAGTCGGCATCATTGGAAATAACTTATTTAATTACATATAGAGAGGGATTAGAAAATTAGCAGACAAAAAGAGGCTGAATAACTTGGTTTACATGGAATACCAATCACCACCTACGTAGGCCGCAGGCATCTTCCAGTTCTCCCGAAGAAGAGGAGGCACTGAGGCCCCCCAGTCCGATCTTAGAAGCCCAGGCAAAATTAGCAGGCTTGGTGAGTACCCATGCACCAGATGGGAATTCGGCCAGAAAATAGTAAGAGAGAAAAAGAGGCTGAATAATTTGGTTTACGTGGGATACCAATAAAATTCCAAGACAAGGAATTTGCACCATCTACGTTGGGCCACCGGCGCCACTTGAATATTGGAAGGTGCCCCTCCTTGGGCTCTTTCTTGTGTGGGCTTGAAAGCCGGGGCAGGTAAGTATACATGGCAGGCACCCATGCCCCAGATGGGAATTTAGCCAGAAAAACGGGGAGTAAGAAAGAACAACGTGGGGGAATCAGTCTTTCCAGAAACTGATCCGATTTCTTTATTTTTGGGTTTGCTTATATACCTTTTGTTACACATAGGGATGAATACAGAGTCGCACGGGGGTCAGCAGTCCTGACCTTTATCAAAATCAGGTGCTTTAGATAAAAAAAGATCTTATGGGTTTTACATCATCTTCTGGACATAGGCCTGCTTACATTTTACGACCCTTTCTTTCTGATAACCAAAAAACTTATTTTTACCAAGGGTGTTTTTTCTTAAACCAGGCACCACCCTCCAAATAAAATTACATTCCTATAGGGTGAGGGTGTAGTGAGTTACAGTCAAGAAAGGAATTTATTTAACCCAAGGTTAACGTGATTAATCTTAAAGCTTAATACTTATTTCTCCTATATGCTAGTTATATTCATTATAAGAGCAGGGAATATGGAGATTTAGCAGCAAACATCAGCCCAAAAATGAAAACCCTTTATCAATGTTGCCCTTAAGATCTATTTAGTCTTAAGATAGTGATAAAGTTGTGTTTTTACATAGCAAGGACACAGTGATTTATGACAAAGTACAGTGATCTATTACAAAAGAGAAAATTCACTAACTCAAAAAGTCTACTATTGCTAACATCAAAAACTACTATATTTCCTTTTCTATATTCCAAATACATTGATTAATATATTCCCAGGTGCCTAAGGATATGGAGGCCTGGTGGCAATCATTGACTCAACAATGAGAAAAGCTCTATGCTAATTAAGACTTTCAAAATACTCCAAGCTCTCTGTGCTGTTTATGGTTGAGAGGTAGTAAACAATCATGTGTGTAGTGGCAGAAGTATGGATAATCCTGTCACACAAGCTAGTCTGCCAGCAGAGAGGTTTGACCTGAGATACCCTTGTCACACCCAGAGCAGGAAATTAGCAGTAATTGTTGGCACAGCAAATGAAAAACCCTTCATCAATATAATTCCTAACCAACCCACTGTACTAATAGTTTCTAATTTCCCAAAAGAATCTGCCTTTAGTAAGTCTAAAACATCTCGTGCCTCTCAGGTTGGGAGGCTGTAAACCATCACATGTGGCTGGACGAACCTATACAGGAGAGCTAAATAACCTTCAGAGGAGTTCATAAGTTGAAACACTCTTGTCATGCTCAGGAATTTTTATTGCCTTGGAGCTGCACGTTTACTCCTTCTCCGAGAGAACCGGTGGGGAACAGTCCCCCATAAAGTCAGAGGTGTAGGCGACAGCATGAAACAGTAAAGGAGATAGACTCTGGATTTGGGGGGAGATGCTAGGGAACAGGGGGTTTCCTGAGGCTTGATCACACCTTTGCGTATGCCAAGCCTCCTTCCTCATGACCTTTGCCATGGGCGGAGTTCCTCACGCTGGCTCCCGGCACCATCTGGTGATGTCCATGTGTAGAGTCTTCACTTGTGTTGTTGGAAGAGGGTGTTCGCTATGACCAGTGCATTCTCTTGGCAAAACTCTATTAGTCTTTGCCCTGCTTCATTCCATATTCCAAGGCCAAATTTGCCTGTTACTCCAGGTTTCTTGACTTCCTACTTTTGCATTCGAGCCCCTTATAATGAAAAGGACATCTGTTTGGGGTGTTAGTTCTAAAAGGTCTTATAGGTCTTCATAGAACCGTTCAACCTCAGCTTCTTCAGTATTACTGGTTGGGGCATAGACTTGGATTACCGTGATATTGAATGGTTTGCCTTGGAAACAAATGGATATCATTCTGTCGTTTTTGAGATTGCATCCAAGTACTGCATTTCAGACTTTTTTGTTGACCATGATGGCTACTCCATTTCTTCTAAGGGATTCTGCCCAGAGTAGTAGATATAATGGTCATTTGAGTAAAATTCACCCATTCCAGTCCATTTTAGTTCACTGTGAAAAGTAGATAAACGAAAAGCAGAGTAGAAAAGGAAAGATACAAGCATCTGAATGCAGAGTTCCAAAGAATAGCAAGGAGAGGTAAGAAAGCCTTTCGCAGTGATCAGTGCAAAGAGATAGAGGAAAACAACAGAATGGGAAAGACTAGGGATCCCTTCAAGAAAATTAGAGACACCAAGGGAACATTCCATGCAAAGATGGGCTTGATAAAGGACAGAAATGGTATGGACCTAACAGAAGCAGAAGATATTAAGAAGAGGTGGTAAGAATACATAGAAGAACTATACAAAAAATATCTTCATGACCAAGAAAATCACGATGATGTGATCACTCACCTAGAGCCAGACATCCTGGAATGTGAAGTCAAGTGGACCTTAGAAAGCATCACTACGAACAAAGCTAGTGGAGGTGATGGAATTCCAGTTGAGCTGTTTTAAATCCTAAAAGATGATGCTGTGAAAGTGCTTCACTCAATATGCCAGCAAGTTTGGAAAACTCAGCAGTGGCCACAGGACTGGAAAAGGTCAGTTTTCATTCCAATCCCAAAGAAAGACAATACCAAAGAATGCTCAAACTACCACACAACTGCACTCATCTCACACGCTAGTAAAGTAATGCTCAAAATTCTCCAAGCCAGACTTCAGCAATACGTGAACAGTGACCTTCCGGATGTTCAAGCTGGTTTTAGAAAAGGCAGAGGAACCAGAGATCAAATTGCCAACATCTGTGGGATCATGGAAAAAGCAAGAGAGTTCCAGAAAAACATCTATTTCTGCTTTATTGACTATGCTAAAGCCTTTGACTGTGTGGATCACAATAAACTGGAAAATTCAGAAAGAGATGGGAATACCAGACCTGCCTCTTGAGAAACCTATATGCAAGTCAGGAAGCAACAGTTCGAACTGGACATGGAACAACAGACCGGTTCCAAATAGGAAAAGGAGTATGTCAAGGCTGTATATAGTCACCCTGCTTATTTAAATTATATGCAGAGTACATCATGAGAAACGCTGGGCTGGAAGAAGCACAAGCTGGAACCAAGATTGCTGGGAGAAATATCAATCACCTCAGATATGCAGATGACACCTCCCTTATGGCAGAAGGTGAAGAGGAACTCAAAAACCTCTTGATGAAAGTGAAAGTGGAGAGTGAAAAAGTTGGCTTAAAGCTCAACATTCAGAAAACGAAAATCATGGCATCTGGTCCCATCACTTCATGGGAAATAGATGGGGAAACAGTGTAAACAGTGTCACACTTTATTTTTTTTTTGGCTCCAAAATCACTGCAGATGGTGACTGCAGCCATGAAATTAAAAGACACTTACTCCTTTGAAGAAAAGTTATGACCAACCTAGACAGCATATTGAAAAGCAGAGACATTACTTTGCCAACAAAGGTCTGTCTAGACAAGGCTATGGTTTTGGTCATGTATGGATGTGAGAGTTGGACTGTGAAGAAAGCTGAGCGCCGAAGAATTGATGCTTTTGAACTGTCGTGTTGAAGAAGACTCTTGAGAGTCCCTTGGACTGCAAGAAGATCCAACCAGTCCATTGTGAAGATCAGCCCTGGGATTTCTTTGGAAGGAATGATGCTAAAGCTGAAAATCCAGTACTTTGGCCACCTCGTAAGAAGAGTTGGCTCATTAGAAAAGACTCTGATGCTGGGAGGGATTGGGACAGGAAGAGAAGGGGACAACAGAAGATGAGATGGCTGGATGGCATTACTGAGTTGATGGACATGAGTCTGAGTGAACTCCGGGAGTTGGTGATGGACAGGGAGGCCTGGCGTGCTGCGTTTCACGGGGTCGCAAAGAGTCGGACACGACTGAGCAACTGAGCTGAACTGAACTGAAGGCAGTTCTATATCCAGTTTTTAAGGAATCTCCACACTGTTCTCCATAGTGGCTGTACTAGTTTGCATTCTCGCCAACAGTGTAAGAGGGTTCCTTTTCTCCACACCCTCTCCAGCATTTATTGCTTGTAGACTTTTGGATAGCAGCCATTCTGACTGGTGTGAAATGGTACCTCATTGTGGTCTTGATTTGTATTTGTCTGATAATGAGTGATGTTGATCATCTTTTCATGTGTTTGTTAGCCCTCTGTATGTCTTCTTTGGAGAAATGTCTATTTAGTTCTTTGGCCCATTTTTGATTGGGTCATTTGTTTTTCTGGGATTGAGCTGCAGGAGTTGCTTGTATATTTTTGAGATTAGTTGTTTGTCAGTTGCTTCATTTGCTATTATTTTCTCCCATTCCAAAGGCTGTCATTTCACCTTGCTTATAGTTTCCTTTGTTGTGCAGAAGCTTTTAATTTTAACTAGATCCCATTTATTTATTTTTGCTTTTATTTCCAGTATTCTGGGAGGTGCATCCTAGAGGATCCTGCTGTGATTTACATTGGAGAGTGTTTTGCCTATGTTCTCCTCTAGGAGTTTTATAGTTTCTGATCTTACGTTTAGATCATTAATCCATTTTGAGTTTATTTTTGTGTATGGTGTTAGAAAGTGTTCTAGTTTCATTCTTTTGATTTTAAATATCTCCTTTTATAGTTCAGTCAAGTTCTCAAGTTTTACTTTCCTTCATAAAGTATTAGCTGCTCAGTTGTGTCTGACTCTTTGCAACACTATGGACTGTAGCCCACCCGGACCCTCTCTGTTCATGGAATTCTCCAGGCAAAGTCATGGAATGCATAGCCATTCTCTTCACCAGGGGATCTTCTCAACCTAGAGATTGAACTCAGGACTCTGCATTGCAGGCAGATTCTTTACCATCTGAGCCATTCCTTTTTGAAACTCTTCAATCTCTATTTTATTTCTCTTTAGAGGCTGCTTCTCTATCAAAAATTAATTTGCATATTTCATCATTGTCTTTCCCATCCAGGTTCCAAAATTTCCTTATTCCAGTTACATGTGAAAACAGCAACCCTTTTATACCCCATATTTGTGATGATTGTTCATTTCCTTTCTTAGGAAGTGAAAAAAAAATTAAAGTAAACAAATGTAAGTGGTAAAAGATGTTAAATTTTTTAAAGAAAATTTCATTTTATTGTAAAAATGTACTGATAACATGGTCTCCAATTTCATAGAATAACTTTCTTTTTAAAAATGTTTGAGTTTACTCTTTGCATTAATACCATAGAAGAAAGAAATGTCTGACTACTGAAATACCGAAAGTACTTCAAATAAAAACATGACTGAAGTTCAATTGTATCTGGAACAAATAATGTCATAAAAAGCCAAGTCATAATGTCATAAAAGGGAATAATTCCCATACTTTGAAGCATATATATGTCTAATTATAGAAAACTTGTATTTAACATTGTGAACTCACATTATATTTTACCTGTGATAGGGAGAAAGAAAGTTTATCACTAAAACAAAAGGAATACACCAATTTTCATAATGCTTATAAGTTGTGTGATATTTTATTCAAAATGGAATAATGGGCAATTAACAAGCTATGACTGGTATTTAACGTCCTCATTGTTTTGCAATTTATTTTGTGTGTGTGTGTGTGTGTGTGTGTGTTTGTTGTTTTTTGGTGTTTTTTTTTTTTTGCTGGTTTGTAGGGAACTCCCATGGGTGGAGGAGCCTGGTAGGCTGCAGTCCATGGGGTCGCAAAGAGTCGGACACAACTGAGCGATTTCACTTTCACTTTTCACTTTCATGCATTGGAGAAGGAAATGGCAACCCACTCCAGTGTTCTTGCCTGGAGAATCCCAGGGATGGGAGAGCCTGGTGGGCTACTGTCTATGGGGTCACACAGAGTTGGACACGACTGAAGTGACTTAGCAGCAGCAGCAGCAGGGAACAAAAATATGGCTTGGAACTTTGTTGATGTTCTTATCATCTGCAAAGCATAGCTTATAGGAGAGCACGAAGATCAGAACTTCTGACCAAGGACACAGGCTTTTTGAGAAAATAAATTCCATTTAAAAAGTGCTAATGAAGTTTAGATCATATTTGCATACTCTCACAATTGGACAGAGTATGCCTTGGGCTTAATGGAACTACAGTATACAAGTTTCATAAAATTTATAAATTTTATAAAATGTACATATCCTATAATATAATGTTCCAGGGTGTTCATTTTCTTATTACTTCTCCTCCTGCAAATCTAAGACATTCCAAGTACTGAATACAGTATATAAAATCCACCCAAGACACACAGTTGCAATATCTATGAGAATTATCAAAAATTTCCCAGATAAATGCAGCAAAAATATGTATCCACTTACAAGAGTTTTGATAAAAAAAAACTAAGCCCACAAAAAAACTGTGCCTCTTCAAAGATAAGTAAACTGAAAATAACACACAGCAAAAGTGAATCTTACATAATTCTTTTTCAAGTACAGAAAAAAAATCAGAAAGGGAAATGTCAGACACTATAGAGATGAATAACGTGTTGAATATATTGCAACAGAAATAAAATGAAATTGCAGGCTAAAACAGAATCTTCTCAGGAATTCTCAAAAAAAAGAAAACCACTTTCAGACAAGAAGTGATAAAGTAATAAAATGCAATGGAAAGTGAATTTATGAAAAGAATTAAAATGGGGACACTATTTAACAATTTGAAAACATGATCAGGAACAGAAAAGAGCAGAATTAAAACACCAAAACAATTCACATTGAGAACATGTCTGAGAAAAATCTTTCAAATGTTTGAGAAAAATTACAAATTAATTAGTTATATAGACAAAATTATAACTTGGGAGCATAATCAATTGAAAACAGGGTGATGGTTGGTTTCCCTGACTGAGAGAATTAACAACAAAAACAGTGAATTAAGATTTTAAGAAACTTTTTCTAATTTTAATGAAGCCATAAGTTTTAAACTTGTTCAGAGAAAAGCAAAGAGAAGACTATGTAAATAGACAAAAGAGAGATTGGTAGATAGATATAGATAAGTAGTCAGTAGATAGATACCAAACTTAAACTTAGAAAGAGTCTTTAAAATTCATAAATCATTCCAAAAGAATCTGGTCCCCTATAAAGCAAAATGTAAACTCATGCCTTTCTTAAACCTTGTAAGGGAGGTATTAAATGCAGATGTCAAAGGAGCAGGGCCTGCAGATTTCTGAGGAAGGAAAGACTGAGATTAATTAATTGTATATTAAGGCAAGTTATTATTCATGACTAAAGAAAACAGGCAATGGCACGCCACTCCAGTACTCTTGCTTGGAAAATCCCATGGACAGAGGAGCCTGGTAGGCTGCAGTCCATGGGGTCATGAAGAGTCAGACACACTGAGCGACTTCACTTTCACTTTTCACTTTCATGCACTGGAGAAGGAAATGGCAACCCACTCCAGTGTTCTTGCCTGGAGAATCCCAGGGACACTGGAGCCTGGTCGGACGCCATCTATGGGGTTGCACAGAGTCGGACACGACTGAAGCGACTTAGCAGCAGCAAAGAAAACAGGCACAAAAAATTAGGAATGCCTTTGATTCCCAAAAGGTCAATTGGAAAAATTAAACTAGTCAATGAATAGGTATATATCTATGGGAAATATGCAACATAAAATATTTTTTTAATGTCTAACAAATACATTTTACATTGTTTATGATAAGATTATCTCTTAAGAGAAAAATGAACTCACTTTAGGAGATCAAAAATTAATTTAACTACACAGCCCATATCAAAAACTAAAGGACTTTAAAATTTAAAATTAAGAAAGCCATCAACAGATTTAGGCAAATAAAAACCTTAAAAATCTGACATCACAATATTTATGTCAGAAATTTCAAATAAAATAAAAATAAAAAGTCTATGTGAACTTTCTTTTAAATGATCACAGGAGCAAGCTACAGTGAAGTTGTGAGTATTGATGAAACAATATGGAGATATATCAGTCAGTCAGTCAGTTCAGTCACTCAGTTGTGTCCGACTTTTTGAGACCCCATGAACTGCAGCACGTCAGGCCTCCCTGTCCATCCCCAACTCCCAGAGTTCACTCAAACTCACGTCCATTGAGTCGGTGATGCCATCCAGCCATCACATCCTCTGTTGTCCCCTTTTCCTCCTGCCCCCAATATAGATGCCTGTAAAAATGTTTGAAACTCATAGAGTTAGATAGAAATATAATATGATGTTCAACATACAGAAACCAATTCTGTCCTTTATATATCACAGTGAGTCATCATAACAAGTATACAGAAATCTGAAAAAATATAATTACAATTTTTATGAGTGTATTAGCTTTATTTACCCTACAAATATGAAATACATCATCTTCTTTTTGCCTGCTATGGGACATTTTCATAACTCTCCCCCATAGATTTCTGCTCATACTTCTTCAGATATAATTACTGGGATCTTTGTCTTATCTTAGAATGTTAACATTTTATTATTTAAATTTCACTACATTTTTTTTCACCTTGAATTCCATTTTCTCTCACTTCATAATTTATCCATATAGTTATACTAAGGAATGCAGATCTAGAGCTGACAGCCTTGGAGAAGGCTGAGTCCAGAATTATAAAGGGTGCCAACAGATTTCTTCCTCATCTGTTCCAATAGTACATCTCCAATTATAATAGTAATCAACTGATGTACCTTCATTTCTAAATTAATACGTTACCTTGCACACAGTGGTTTTCGGAAAACATTTGTTGAATGAATTAACAAACCAGTATTTGTGGGGGGATGCATGTCTGTTTGTCTTCCTGTCCAACACCATACATTTTCCTTATGAAGTTTTGTTTTCTGAGTGGCATAGTCTCCAGATTTATAGCCAAAGAATGTGGTTGTTGGAGAGAAAGGCCTGGGATCTGTGTGCTCTAATGCTGGAGGCAGTGCTCGCTGAGTTAGTTCAATTCAGTTCAGTCTCTCAGTCGTGTCCGACTCTTTGCAACCCCATGGACTGCAGCACACCAGGCTTCCCTGTCCATCACCAACTCCATAACAAACTTTGAGTTTACTCAAACTCAGGTCTATTGAGTGGGTAATGCCATCCAACCATCTCATCCTCTGTCGTCCCCTTCTCCTCCTGCCCCCAATCCCTCCCAGCATCAGGGTCTTTTTAAATGAGTCAGCTCTTTGCCTCAGAATGCTAAAGTACTGGAGTTTCAGCTTTAACATTAGTCCTTCCAGTGAATAGTCAGGACTGATTTCCTTTAGGATGGACTGGTTGGATCTCCTTGCAGTCCAAGGGACTCTCAAGAGTCTTCTCCAACACCACAGTCCAAAAGCAACAATTCTTCATTGCTCAGCTTTCTTTCTAGTCCAACTCTCACATCCATACATGACCACTGGAAAAATCATAGCCTTGACTAGACGGACCTTTGCTGGCAAAGTAATGTCATCTGCTTTTGAATATACTGTCTAGGTTGGTCATAACTTTCCTTCCAAGGAATAAGTGTCTTTTAATGATGGCTGCAATTACCATCCACAGTGATTTTAGGGCTCCCAAAATAAAGTCATCCACTGTTTCCACTGTTTCCCCATCTATCTGCCATGAAGTAATGGGACCAGATGCCATAATCTTCCTTTTCTGAATGTTGAGTTTTAAGCCAACTTTTTACTCTCTTCTTTCACTTTCATCAAGAGGCACTTTAGTTCTTCTTCACTTTCTGCCATAAGGGTAGTGTCATCTGCATATCTGAGGTTATTGATATTTCTCCCAGCAATCTTGATTCCAGCTTGATTACTGAACAGCAACAACAAAAAAAGTGAAATAGTAATTTTCAGTTTCAACTATGAGTCCTATTCGTCTCCAAGAGGAATTTGTCAATGTTGCTTCAGGGTGAATTATCTGACTCCCTGAATTTCAAATGACTTCCAAATGACTTCCAAATGATAGGGAAAAAGTAACTGAGAAGTTCAGAGTATCTACAGCTCATATATATATATATATATATATATATATATATATATATATATATTCATTCATTCATTTATTTATTTATTTATTTTTCTCTTTCCTAAGATTCTTCCCCAGTTAAATCTCTGTTTGCTTGCCTGGAGTCACCAACTGAATACGTCGCTTTCTCCATTTGGGAGACACTAATGCAAACTAGTTAATTGAACAGTGACCAATTGCACAGGACATCCACATTGGCAGAGTGATTTTTTATAACCTTGATTCTCAAAGGTTCAATTTTGAGAATTTAATCATAGACCACAGAACGGCTAGTTCACATGAATCTTCAGTTCCTGGGTAGCTAAGTTCGTCTAGAGAGAGTGAAGTCTGAACTGTTTCCAAAATCTATGGTACTTGATTTGGGGTGAGCTCTATCTGCATGTTACTGACTAAACTTATCAAAGACTGTGATAGTTTAAACTATAGAAGCTTGTTGCAACTAATTTCCATAACTTGTTCAGAAATTTTACTATTCATCAACATTGCTAGTTTCTCTCACGGAGTATGTATGGGAGAGACCAAAAAATTAAACATTTTGATGAGATAATATATGTTCTTTCAGTACAGGGTTCAGCAGACTTTTTTTTGTAAAGGGTCTCATAGTCAATATTTTAGACTGTGGGCCTTACATCTCAAACTATGCTAGTGTGCAGGAGCATCCAGAGATGATAAGTAAATGGTTGGAAATGGCTGTGTCCCAGCACAGTTTTAATTGTCAACATTAAACTTTGAATTTCAAATAATTTTCATGTATTACAAAATACTCTTTAAAAAAAATTTTTTTGACCATATGACAAGCGTAAATGACCATATACAAATGGGTAAAGGGTGAGGTTTGGCCAACAGGGTACAGTTTTCTGACCTTTACTGTAGTATAGGAATTCCAAGATATATTTTAGAAAATATTCAGTCAAAAGTTCAATCTTTTTAATTTTTTTTTTTTTTTTCTCCTCTGGCCATAAGCAAGGAGCACTGATGGAACAAGTGGGAACTGGCCACTCTGCTCTGTCAAATCCAGGCTAAAAATCCACAAAACTCCTTGGCTCACACTTTAAAAATCTGTTCCAGTTCTAATTCGGGTCCCTGACAACTTGGAAGTGATTTGCCTTCGCTCTTTATCCCTCCTGTTAAGGCAATGGTTCTCTGCATGCTTTCTTAGCCACATTTGGAGAATCTGCTAGTGTTCACTTATTCCTCATCCCATAGAAGGGATAATTAACTAAGACTCAGAAGAGCAAATAAGCTTGGCAGTGCCCTTCTTGGAACCACTGAGGAATGGGAGGTCTGCTTTTATTTCATCCAGATATCAAGGAGAAATGTACATATTAAATATATATGTATCTTTAAACTAATACATTGACCAAGTTTCAAAGTAAAAAGATCCTAATAAGATGTAAGTGAACTATCCACCTACACTGAAGTCCTGATTATTATATTATTTTTGTATTATTATATTGCACTTTTATCTGGTATTCACTTCCTTTTTTTTTTTAATTGTAATGCTTACCTTGCAGTTTTATTTAAATCATCTGCTTGCAATCTAGGAGACCTGGGTTCAATCACTGGGTTGGGAAGATCCCCTGAAGAAGGAAATGGCAACCCACTCCAGCATTCTTGCCTGGAGAATCCCATGGACAGAGGAGCCTGGTGGGCTACAGTCATGGGGTCGCAAAGAGTTGGACACAACTGAGCGACTTCACTTTCAAGCATAATCTCTTGACTTGTTTTTATGGTTTAATCAGCTCAAGCACAATACTGTCCCCTGCTTCTACCTAATATATCACAGGTTTTGGCCAAATTAATTTTCAGCATTTACAATATTATGACCAAATAGATATCATTTACTCTGAGTCAAGTGATTCACTGTGTTTACATTTACGTTTGCTCAGTTCTATTTTTTCATTTTCAGAATCAATTAGGTCTTATTTATGTGTTCATTTCTCTATGTACCTATTGCTAGTTCTTTACATTGCACAACAGTCTAAAACAGCTTCTCAGTGTAGAACTCCAAAGGAACCCCCGCTCACTACATACACCTTTCTCCCTTCCTTATGAGCTGTTGTCTTGCTCAAATCTGAACCGGCTACGCATGCAAGGATGCTCCAGTTCTCTTGACTCTCATTCTGATGAGTCTCTTTATCATTTTTGCTTATCAAATGGTCTTTTCTCAGAACCTGAAATTTTCCTTTTCTGTGATTTAAGCACTGATATTTGTTGGTTTCACCTAAAAGAGTGGTCACAGGCCTGAAATTTTGGGCGACTTACTTATCTAGAATTTTCTTTATCCCACTCTCAAAATTGATGACTTATTTAAGTACATAACTCAGATTTGAAATCAATTGCCCCAGTCGCAAAAACATTTTGAGATTTTTTTTTTTTTTCATTTTCTTCTAGCTCTCAGTGTTGCTGTTAGGATACTTATGTTCAAAAAGTTTTGTGATCACCCCCCCAGCCCCGCCTTTTTTTCTATTTTTAAAGCTTTCTCTCAGTCTTTGTCTCTCTCTGTCACGACATCTTTCCATTTAACAATTATATGTCTTAATGAGGGCTTTTATTTTATCCATTATGCTGAGCACATATGCATAGACAAATTCACACAAATTTATGCTGAGGATAATTGTTACATTATTTCTATGATATCTTTTCCTTTAGTTTTTCCTTTTCTTTTTAATCCAGTTTCCAAAAAATGCATGCTTGAATTTCTATATTGATTCTCAATTTCCTTATATTTTCTCTCTTACTATTCTATGCTTTGCCTATCTTTAATTTGGAAGATAATTTCATTATCTTTATCCTTCTACCTTCCTACCTTGTATTAAACTTTTGATTTTTTAAATTCATATTTCTTTTAATTCCTGAAAGCTCCTTTAATTTTCTGACTTTTCCTTTTTACATCATCTTATATTTGATCCTCTTCTCAGATTATTACTTTTAAAATAAATTCCCATCTCTTTTATGTAATTTGCTCATTTCATGAGTTCCTTTGTTTCTGTTCATTTTATTTGTAGCCTTTTATTGTGGTTTCTGTTCTCAGAGGTCTAATGATCCTGGAAATCTCATACACATTCAGCAGTGAAACAAGAAAAGGCTGATGGAAATGTCTACTTAACTAGAGAAAAATCATCTTTAAATAGAAGTTTCTTTCTTAAAAATTTCTTATACCAAAATCTGACAGTGATGAATGTTAGAATATGGAATAAATGAGAAAATTTTAATTAAAAGTGAAATCTTAGAGCCTGGGTAATAGACTATATTATAGGTATAATTATACCTATTTGTTTGTTACTATGTTTAAAATGGGTATTTCAGATTTTATTTACAGAATCCATTTTTTTCTTCACCTAACACTTGGTTTAATTGCCTCAAATCCCACATACACCTGTAATTGTACTATTTTTTGAATACTGTAAAGATGAAAAGTGGTAGATTTTTATATCTACATTAATAATGATTTGCTTTAAAAAATGCCTTGAAGTTGAGCTGATCTCCAATAATTTGATAGAACATTTTAATTATTATATATTGTTAATGTTTGTTTTTGTACATATTTACTAGTTTTGTATTCTTGTTTTTTAAGTAAACATGATACTTCCTTATGTATTTTTAATTTTAATAAAACTTTTAGGCAAATAAAGAATATTAATAAAGTTTATTATGTTCTTGCCATACTTTTGGGCTCCTTGTGGGAATACATTTAATTTCACTCAATGCAAGGGTCATGTGTTGTTTTTATTATTACCTGCATGATATAGGTAGGGAATCTGGGGGGGAAAAAAAAAAAGAGAGAGAGAGAAAGAGAGAAGAAAAATAATAGGCCCAAACTTTAAGCAAGTAAGGAGCAGAACTTGAGTTTATCTCGGGCTATTGGGATGACCACATTTTCACCACTAAGGTATACTAAGGTGTACCCTGAAGAAAAAACAGCCACAGGCTATTGATTTACATGAAAGGGTAAAAAAAAAATCATCATAAATAAAATTTTGAATTTTAAATTTATGTTCCATATATTACCATCTAAATGACAATACCCAAAGAATACTTGATGATTTACACATTTCCCATTTATTCCTAATACCAGCATCCTTTAACTTGCCTAGAAGAAGTTTGCACACCATGATGTCTTGTTTTTTTTACAGGAATCAGTTTTTACAGGAAAACACAAATGTCTTAGTGGACTTTTAGGTTTATTCTTGGTGAGTACAAGTACATAGATGTGTACATGCTCAGTTGCTCAGTCGTGTCTGACTCTGCAACCCCATGGACTGTAGCCCACTGGGCTCCTCTGTTTATGGGATTCTCCAGGAAGAATATTGGAGTAGTTAGCCATTTCCTTCTCCAGGGGATCTTCCCAACCCAGGGATCAAAACTGTGTCTCTTGTATCTCCTGCATTGGCAGGCAGATTCTTTACCACTGTGTCACCAGTTATTATTAATATCACATTTATCACATTTCCAGTAAAAAGGTTTCTATTGTGTGCCAGTAGTTATAAGAATCCCTGCCCCTGCATCCCCAACCCCAAGTGTGCATGCACATTCACTCATGTCCAACTCTTTGTGACCCCATGTACTCTTGACTCCTTTTTCCATGTAATTTTCCAGGCAAGAATAACTGGTGTGGGTTGTCATTTCCTTCTCCAGGGTCTTCCCAATTCAGGAATCAAACCCATGTCTCATGTTTCTCCTGCGTTGCTAGGTGGGCTCTTTACCACTGAGCCACCAGGGAAGCCCATCTGTATAGATACATGACAGTAAAAACAGCTTTTATTATTAATCAAAATTTCTCTTTTCATCCAGAACTGAAGAATGGACATGTCTCAGGTACCACAAGAGGAAGCAAGAGAAAGCTCCATGGCAAGAAACTGAAGCATGTGCTGGAATGCCATCCAAAAAATACAAGTTGAGTCTTTTCTGGGTACACATAGTCTGTGGAAAGGATATTTTGAAGTCCTGTGGTCATCAAGCAGGTATCCTTGGGTTCCAAAGGCAATAGAAAGCTAGAGGCATGGATGTAATCTAGAGTAAAGATCTATATCCTGGTCCTCCAGGGCACATTGTACCCATACATGCTGGAGTCCCTCTGTCCACTGCCTTTGCTCCTTCAGAGAAGGTCAAAGATGACCTCTGAGGAAGATAACACTAAGATTTTATCTAAAGTGAAATAAAATCCAGAAAAAAATAGAATGAGAAGAAAATGATAACCAACATCATCGATTTTCTAAAGGATGAAAAATCAGCAGGAAAAGTTTTGGGTATAGAGGCCTGGCTGGTGTGGCTGAGCAGATGGCTTGTACATGTTGCTGAAGTCCTATCTGAGCAAAATCTGGTCCAGAGATGCAAATAAACCCTCTTCCATCTCTTCTTAGCTGATGAAATAAGAGTGTTTATTGTTCAAAAATAATCCACTATGAACTTAATGAGTATTTCTGCTGGCAGAAAAGAGACTAGAGAGTAGGGCAGGTGGACATTAACATTTCTAATTTTAAAACCATCTTAGTTAGTTAGACTTTATTGCCACCGTGTTAAACCAGATTTTGCATTTACTTTCTGAAGATAATTCATTTCATGCATGATTTCTTGGGGCATATTCTTCTTTCCTGGAGTCATCAGAATTTTTGCAACATAGAATAATATATCTAGTATATAGTAAAATAATAGGATTTTACAAACATGTAGTGAAATAAGAAAAATATTTGCTATATCATTGCTTGGAATGCCACCTTAATCCCAAACTCTAAGACCCATTCACCTTATTCACAGAAATTCATGCTTTATTTTTCTCCCCCCCTAGGTAGTATGGAATGTTGAGTTACAATTTCTTCCTCTGTTTAGTGATCTGAGCTATGTGCTGACTTTTGGTGCTTACAGATTTATTACAAACTATAGTTGCTAGTATAAATTTCTTAGCCTTGTGACCTTCATATATATATAATTGGCCAGAAAAATGAACAAGCAATAAAATAAAACCAACAAAATGCCCTCTTATGTCCAGAACAATTAAAAAGAAACACTTCTCTGTGTCAGAGACAAGAAGCTATCTCCAAAACTATCTCCTCTCCATAGTAGAGAGTTGTAGCTTGAAATTGAATACTTAGGCAAGAACTGTATTTCCCAGTTTCCTTGCAATTATGAATGTTATGTGATTAGTCCTTCCCAGTAGATAGTAAATGGAATTGATGTACACTATATCTAAACTAAGTCTTTTAGGAAACCAATATGTCTCTTCTATAATCTCTTTTTCCCAACCCAGTGACTGAATCTATTGTTTTATGAGAAATAAATATACATATTTTTTATTCTTCTGGGTGATGGCTATTGGAATTTACCATTCCATCCTTGGATGTCTTCACTAACATATCCTCTCTCTGCTACTGATTGCAAAGCATTTTTAAGTTTTCCAAAGATCTTAAAGTCTATACAACTATCCAGGGTCTTTTGTAACTTGGCTACTTTCAAAGTGAGCAGAAACACTTTGCAGATATTTGAATATGCCTCTTGGTGTTGGGCTTCCCTCATGGCTCAGCTGGTAAAGAACTGGCCTGCCAATGTAGGAGACACAAGAGACACGAGTTTGATCCTTGAGTCAAGAACGTCCCCTAGAGAAGGAAATGGTAACCCACTGCAGTATTCTTGCCTGGAGAATCCCATGGACAAAGGAGCCAAGTGGGCTAGCATCCATGGGGTCACAAAGAGTTGGACATGACTGAATATGCTTGCACAAATGGGTGGGGGAATGAACGGGCAGGGATTCTTATCACTATTGGCACACAATAGAAATCTTTTTACTGGAATAATAAATATGATAGGAATAATGCTCAGTGCACAGTGATAAAGAATCTGCCTGCCAGTGCAGGAGATATAAGAGACATGGGTTTGATTCCTGGGTTGGGAAGATCCTCTGGAGAAGGAAGTGGCCTCCTGTTCTAATATTCTTGCCTGGAAAATTCCATGGACAGAGGAGCCTGGTGGGTTACAGTCTGTGTGGTTGCAAAGAGTCAGACACAGTTGAGTGACTGAGTACGCATACAATGCACATAGATGTATAGTGATTTTTACCATCTCTTAAGGTGGAAATATATTCTCTTGAATTTAACAAACATTATTTGCTGTGTCCATGAACATTCATTGACAGGTTTGATGAGATTGCACATCCTGCCTTCCTTTTTCACACAGCAAATGCTAGTTTCATGAAACAAGTGTTTTAAATGAAAATGAATAGGTAGGAAATAAACTAAAATGTAAATCTAGGCCCATAGTTGGATAGTTGACAGCTGCATGTCTGAGGGGAAAAATAGTCAATATTTTCTGTGATGATAGATTGAAATGAGAATAAAATACAGCTGGATTTCATCAGATATTTCTCAACAGGATACATTTCCCTCAGACTTAAAATAAGTATCTAGAGGAGTATGGAGCTTTAGATTATTCATCAATCATAAATTGTATTGCTTTTATTTGAATATAAATATTGGTAATTTTTATGCATGCAAATGGGTATTTCAGAAATAAGACATACATTGCTAAATGCTGTTTGTAATAGATTCAGGCTTGCTCATGTGTAACTATGTAATTACTCCTCTGAGTTTCCACCAAAACAATGTGCTTAATTCCTATTTCTTACAAGATTAAAAAATATATGACTGTACCCCAGTGAGCTCATAAACTGTGATTTTGAAAAACACTGCAGCCACTTTCACTTTCACTTTTAGGGCTTCCCTTGTGGCTCAGGTGGTAAAGAATTCACCTGCAATGTGGGAGACTGGGTTCTATCCCTGGGTTGGGAAGATACCCTGGAGAAGGGAAAGGCTACCCACTCCAGTATTCTGGCCTGGAGAATTCCATGGACTGTATAGTCCATGGGGTCACAAAGAGTTGAACATGACTGAGTGACCTTCAGTTTCACAGCTACTTAGAGTTTCTTTCAGATATGTCATAATTATGTTCAGATATGTGCTTAAACAGTATGTTTTAAACAGTATCCACAAGAAATAAGACCTCATTTATGAAATATAAACCACCCTTCCATTAACATTACATAAGTTTAGTTTATTAAATAAAATATATTTGTAAATATTTTCCTTTTATGTTTTTCATACAGAATTTTATGTTTTTTTTTCCTATTTTACTGTGTATGATATTAAAATTCCTGTTAGATTATCACCATCTATAATGTGAGGGAAAACCTTTCTTAATTACCTGTAAACAAGAGAAACTCATGCTGTCAGACTGCAAATGTTGTGAAAGCTAATGGCAAAGATTATGTAGGTATTCATTGCTCTAAGGACAAAGATTGAAATTTAGCCTGGCTCACAAACCCTCAATCATCTGTTCTCCATTTGCCTCACAGGTCTCATTTAGCATTATCCTCTCACCTCATGCTCTATGCTTCAACTATTCTGACCTCTTTTCAGTTCCATATTGAACATTCCAGGCTATTTAGCTTGTCTGAAATTTTCTTTCCCTGCTCGTCCACTGCATTCAGCCCTTGTTAGTTGAATCTTACTTCCTGTCAGATCTTAGTTCAGTAGTCACTTCCTCAGAAAATCTTACTCTAGCCTCCATACATAAGTGATTTTCACCTGATGTGTACTTTATCATCATGACCCTCTCATTCCTATGTTTTATCCTATTAAAACCTGCATTTGTTTGTGTGATGCTCTGTTGAATATTATTCTTTCTTGCTAAGCTGAAAGGCTATGCCATTTTTAGTCATATTTATATTTTCTTCACTGGAAAAAAACCTGTTGCATATAGCTAGAGCTGAATAAGTATCAGTTAAGTGAAAGAATGAATGAATAAAGTAGGTTTTATTTGTATCAGGATCAATGTCTAACAAAAGGAATATTGGACATGAATTGAGTTACTGATGATGTATTTTAAAATGTTTTAAGGTACTATAGTGCTTCCCAGGTGGTGCTAGTGGTAAAGAACCTGCCTGCCAAGGTAGGTTAGAGGTAAAACATGTCAGTTTGATTCTCGGTCGGGAAGATCACCTGGAAAAGGGAATGACAATCCACTCCAGTATTCTTACCTGTAGAATCCCATGGACAGAGGAAACTGGTGGGCAACAGTTCATTGGGTCGCACAGAGTCAGACACAACTGAAGCATGGCATGGCAAATCACTATAAAATAAAACTCCATTTTCAATTAGGCTTTGAAGGGAAAAAAAAGATGCTTCCTTTCTAAACTTTGATAAATTTCAGTGAAAAACATGGTAGTAAGAAAAAGGCAAAATGTAAGTATAATATTTAGAAAGACAGGATTTCAGCATTCCTTACACATTCTTAATTTACAAGTATGCGTTCATAGTACCAATGATCTTACAAACAAACAAACAAAAAAGAGATTATACAGAAAAGAAAGAGATGAAGAAGGAAGGAAGAAGAGGAAGGGTGAAAAGAAGTTGCTCTTGATAGGGAGTCAACATTTGGATGAAGGAATGACAGTGAAGAAGGGAATGAATCTGGATGAGCTATTTATATATTTGTCCTTAAAACTAAGAGGCAAATCAAACTCATTACTGCCTTAAAGAAACAGAATAGAATTTGGGGCACCCAAATTATAAAACCATGTTTAAAAGTGATGAAGGAATGCTAAGAAAAGAGAGAATAAGAGAGGAGAAATGATGAATTATGTGTATAATGTATACTTAAATTGGTACTGAGCCACATACAGACCTCAGGGGCACAACAAAGGCTAAAATCACTGGACTGAATTTTGAGCTTATGTCCAAGAGACAAAGATTGCAGTTTAAGTACAATCAATTGTCTGCTTAAACAAACCAACACACACAAATATCAATACTGTTTGGATGAATGTAACAGAATCTAGAGTCTCTAAACATAGCATTGAAAATGCCCAAGCTACATCTTAAACTTATTAAATGTATGAAGAAAAAGGAAAATATGACTGGATTTCAAGAGGAAGGGCAACAGGAAAGTTATTTAATAAGGAGCAAATAATATCAATGAACACTTTGCAAAATAATATATGCATAAAGCCAGTAAGCTCATAAATGTAATCAACAGTGCTAGAGAAAAATAAAATGAAAATGAAATCTCCAATTGAGCTAACAGTACAAAGAAATATAAGAAAACTATCACATGATCAATAGAATTTAAAAAAATACATAGGGATAAATTTAACCAAGAGAGTGAAAGATTACAAGACTTTAAAACAGAAATTGAAAAGATACAATTGAATAGAGTGATACTCTATGATTGTGGTTTATAATAATTAACATTGATAAAATGTTGATATTACCCAAATTGATCAATAGATTCAATGAAATTCCTATAAAATTGTGATGGTATTTTCACATAAACAAACAAACAAAATTAAATCTATGGAACCACAAAGGACCTTGAATAGCTAAAGCAATGCTATAAAAGAATAACACAGCAAGAGGGACTACAATTACTGATTTCAAACTATACTACAAAGCTATAGTAAATAAAACAGTATGGAACTGGCAAAAAAAAATAGACACAGAACAGTGAAGGAGAATAGGGAGGCCAGAAATAAGCCATTGTATGTACAGTCAACCTAATATTAGATAGGAGAGTGAAGAATAATCAAGGGAGAAAAATGGTATTGGTAAAAATGGGTAATCATATGCAGAGAACTAAAATCAGATCCTTATCTTATACCACTCAAAAAATTGAACTCAAAATAGATTAAAGACCATAAAATGAGAACTGATATCATAAACTCCTAAAAGAAAACTTCGGGAAGAAGCATTTTGACTTTTGTCTTGGCAATACTTTTTTTCAGTTATGGCACCAAAAACACAGACAACAAAATGTAAAAAATCAACTAGTGGGATTACATCAAATGAAAAACTGCACAGAAAAAGAAAAAAATCAACAAAACAAAAAGGTATTCTACAGTATGGGAAAATGTTTGCAAATTGTGTATTGGGTAAAGACGTATTAAAAACTCATATATATAATAACAGCAAAAAAAGACAATTGAAATAAAAAATGGACAGAAGACCTGAATAGGCATTTTTCCAAGGAATATATAAAGATAGCCAACAAACACATAAAAATGTATTAAACATTAATAATCATCAAGGAAATGCAGATCAAAACAAAAAAAAAATTAGATACCATCTCATACCTCTTAGAATGGCTATCAACAAGAAGATAAGAGATAATCTGTGTTTGGCTAAAGAAAAGGAAACCCTTGTGAACAGTCAGCCGCTGTGGAAAGCAGTATGGAGTTTCCTTAAAAAATTAAATATAGAACTGTCATATGATTCAACAATCCCACTTGTGAGTATATATCTAAAATAAGTGAAAAGATATTGAAAATACATCTGTAATCCATGTTTACTGCACCATTATTCACAACAGCCAACATGTGGAAACAACTTAAGTGCCCATCAACAGATGAATTGATAAAGATATGGTATATATATTCATACAAAGTGATATTATTGAGCCATGAGAAAGAAGGAAATCCTGCCATTTGCAACATGGATAGCCCTTGAGGGTGTTATGTTATGTGAGGTAAGTTAGAGAAATGCAGATAAGTGTAACATCACTTAAACATGGAATATAAAAATGGTAAATTTATAATAACAGAGAATAGAATTGTGGTTATCAGGGGTTAGATAGCAGCAGAATTGAAGAGATGTGGTTTAACAATACAAAGTTGCAACTAGATAAGTAGATCCTGAAGATCTATTGTACAGCATAATGATTACAGTCAACACTTCTGTATAAACTTCAAATTTGCTAAGAGACTAGGTCTTCATTGTTTTCACCACACACACACAAAAGATAATTAAGTGACATGATAGAGGTGTTAACTAAGGCAATGGTGGTAATCATATTGCAATGTACAAATGTATCAAGTCAAGCTGGACACCTTAAACTTACACAATGTTATATGCTAATTATAGCTCAATTAAATAAATAATAATAGTGAGTGGCTGAAATAGCTCAACTGCGAGAGTGTTAGACTGAAGATCTAAAGGTCCCTGGTTCAATTCCAGCTTTCAGCAACTATTTCTGATCCTTTAGGCTTCCCCAGTGGCTCAGATGGTAAAGAATTTGCCTGTAATGTAGGAAACTCAGGTTCAGTCCCTGGGTCAGGAAGATCCCAGAGAAGGGAATGGCTACCCACTCCAGTATTCTTGCCTGGAGAATTCCATGGACAGATGAGCCAGGCAGGCTACAGTCCATAGGGTCACAAAGAGTCGGACAACACTAAACAATTAGCACTTTCAAACAAATAATAAAGAGTGAGGACACCAAAATTGGCATGGATGTGGAGCAACCAGAATTCTCAGACATTGTTTCTGAGTTATTGATAAAAGTAAGCATATTCCTATCATTTGATCTATCAACTATAATTCTAGCTATTAGCCACATTAAAAAAATTATATTAGCTTTGTTTATAATATCCCTAAACTGGAATCATCCCAGATGATCAGACATGCATTTTTCTTATTCCTTAGGCTTTGAAAATTCCTTCAGTTCAGTTCAGTTCAGTTGCTCAGTGGTGTCTGACTCTTTGTGACCCCATGAAGCACAGCACGCCAAGCCTCCCTGTCCAACACCAATTCCCAGAGTCCACGCAAACCCATGTCCATCGAGTTGGTGATGCCATCCAACCATCTCATCCTCTGTTCCCCTTCTCCTGCCTCACTATATAAGTTTAGTGTTTTATCCAAAATAATTCTGATTAAAAAGTGTAAGTTCAGTAATTCTCAAAAAATATTTTTCTCCTTAAAATTATGTCTCAAGGAATGCTGCTTAATGGCAGTTTATATGTAATGATATAGAGAGATGAAAAATGAGAATCAGAAAAGGAGGAAGGAAGGAAGGAGGGAAGAGAGGAAGGAAAGAATAAAGGAAGAGAGGTGATAGAGGAAGGAGGGAAGAAAGGAAGGAATGGAAAGGGAGGAAGATCAGAATGTAAATAGATTTAATAAAGGTAAACTTTTAAGTAAAATCACAGAAATAAAAAATATAGCTATTACTCACTATAGGAGGTTATGTTTCACGAATATAATTGTCTTCAGCAATTTGGCCCATGGTTAAAGGCTTACAGGCAGTCTTTGTATAGTAGATCTATTTAATTCTTGATCCTAGGGAAAAATACATTAAGAAATGCTCAGAGGTCTTCCACACAGAGAATTCCAAAATTATAGCATACCTAAATCTTTTAGAATATTGCAATTTTAATCTTTGTTTATTTTAATACAAAAATCTCTCCATAATTCTCATCTTTGTGCTTTTCTCAATCTATCTTGAATGCTAAAACCAGATTTCTGTTATTTATGTTAGGTTAGTTAATCCTGCTTCCATTAAACATCAGTGAAAAATCCAATCTGGTTTTTTTTCCTTTTAAAAAAACATGATAATAAAAATAATTTTTCTAATGCTAAATGTACACAATCATCTGAAACTGAATGTTTCAAGAATTTTCCCTATGTAAAAAAAAAGTATATTCTCATAACTAAACAGCTATCTTATCCCAGATTCAGTTCTAGATATTGTGAATAGAGTGCTAATGATAAAGATAATATCCATATTTTATGGGGTTTTATCTTGGTTGGGAAACTAATCAGTCTAATAGACACACACACACAAAATATTTCTGATTGTAAAAAGTGTTAAAATGATATGATACATAGTGCTTTGGAAGTACAAATTTAGATTTATTTGGTGTACATTCTGTAACTTTCTAAAATATTGACATTCTTATTGATACCAACCATATGAATATCCAGGAGAGTACATTTTAGGCAGGTTGAAATGTGAAGGCTCTAAAGTGTATATGAACTTGGTATAACTTTAGAACCACCTGAAGGTCAGGATGGTGGAAGTGGATGTAGTGAAGGAAAAAGTGGAGTATGGTAAAGTTGGAGGGATAGGCAAGTTCATGGAGGGACTAAAAGGCCACGGTGAAGAATTTGTAAATTTGTAATTTTTTCATAAGGCAATGGCAACCCAGTCCATTACTCTTGCCTGGAAAATCCCATGGACGGAGAAGTCTGGTAAGCTGCAGTCCATGGGGTCGCGAAGAGTCCGACAGGACTGAGCGACTTCACTTTCACTTTTCACTTTCCTGCATTGGAGAAGGAAATGGCAACCCACTCCAGCATTCTTGCCTGGAGAATCCCAGGGACAGTGGAGCCTCGTGAGCTGCTGTCTATGGGGTCACACAGAGCTGAACACGGTTGAAACGACTTAGCAGCAGAAGCAGCAGCTGCATAGTAAAAGTCTATACTTTATGGTAATCTTGGGCTTGTCTGGAGAATTCCATGGACAGAGGAACCTGGTGGCCTATATTCCATGTGGTCACAAAAGAGTCAGACACGACTGAGGGACTAACACAACACATTGTAAAAACCACTGACAAATATTCATTTTCTAATTTTTTTTTTTACACTGTGTATATTAATGTGTAGATAAACATGGAAGTCAGAGTATAAAGAACAATAAGTGACATTCATTGCAATCTAGACAAGAAACAATAAGATCTTGGAAAAGGGGATTTTTACAAGAGAGAGTTAAGTAGATTTTGGCTTTAAGTTCTGAATAAAATCCAAGACTCAGTTTGGATACTGCTTATGTAATTTATCGACAACTAAGTTGAGCTATCAAAAATGCAGTCACATATATACATGAGCCAGAATCTCTAGGGAAACACAAAATTAACTCTAGAAGAGTTAGACACACACACACACACGCACACACACACACAAAAGGAAATGTGGGTTAGAATTTTATTATGGCAGCCAAAAACAAAATAAGCACCCAAAATTAATTAATGTATAAGTTTTATAAGTGGGGATATTAACAGAAAAAACTATTACAATCTTATTCTAGTCTTCATTTATCAGACAAGACATACCTTTTAAAAATGATCAAAGCAGTGGAGAGTTAAAAATTAAATGAGAAATACTAGAAGAAACTGAGGACACTTAGCTTAAATGAATAGTATCACAGTGGTCATAATATTTGCTTTATAATATTTTGCTATGTCTTGAGCAAAATTTGAGGGTAGATTTATGGGAGATACATACTAAATGCAATATACACTACCATAAATATTAATATAAATAATTACATTCATCTGAAGTGTGTGAGTACCTCTTGCATTATTTATTTATCAATCTTCTCCTCCCTATCATGGATTATTGAGTCACTGATACTATTTTAAAGACTGTTAAAGAATTTGTCATCTACTCCAAAAAATGATACAACCTATATATAGGTTTATCAAATAGGTTATCATTCAAATTGGAACCTATGTGAGTATAAAGGAGCTTTACTAATATTTGGAGGCTTCTCTGGTGGCTCAGAGGTTAAAGCGTCTGCCTCCAATGCAGGAAACCCGGGTTCGATCCCTGGGTCAGGAAGATCCCCTGGAGAAGGAAATGGCAATCCACTCCAGTATTCTTTCCTGGAGAATCCCATGGACGGAGAAGCCTAGTAGGTTACAGTCCATGGGGTCGCAAAGAGTCGGACATGACTGAGCGACTTCACCTTACTAATATTTGGGCTTCCCAGCTGGCTCAGATGGTAAAGAACCTGCCTACAATGCGGAGACCTTGCTTTGATCTCTGGGTGGGGGAGATCCCTAGAGAAGGTCATGGTAACCCATTCCAGTATTCTCACTTGGAGAATCCCAGGGACACAGGGGTATGATGGGCTACAGTCCACGGGGTCAAAAAGAGTTGGACACAACTGAGCAACTAACACTTTCACTTTAACTTTTCTAATATTTAAGATGGAAAAACATAGTATAGAAAATAGATCAGAATGCATGGTTAGTCTCCTTGTAAATGATAAACCAACACCACCCTCATATTGCTTTTTAAATCCTCTTAACTCTTTAATCCTCTTCACCTCCAACCCTCTATGCCAACCATATTTTTGATGTTCACCTGGACAATATTACTCCTCCTAACTAATCTACTCTAGCCCCTTTAAGTTGTAATAAGCCAGATCTGAATGCAATCTTTTTATCTTTTTATTTTAAAATCCAATGCCAGAGATAGATAACTTTTACCTTGACTTTAGCAGCTCTCCACTTAGAATGAAGAGACCTAATATTTATTCTCCTGAACCATTTCTGTTCTGCTACACTTGCTCAGTAAAGTTCCAACTCAGCTTCCTTCCAGAAATACAGGTATCTGTACCATCCTGAGTGATAACCATGTAACTTTAACTTTAATGCTTAAAGAAATCCTTAAATCTCTCTATGCTAATCAGCAATCCTTTGATATATTGTGTTATCCTTCTCTTTCATTTGTCTTCTCACAACTCCTGTAAAACCACCATTAATAACATTGGGCTAAGCTGGAGTAAATTTTTTCTTAGGGCTGACTTTGAAAATATAAAAATATTTTTTATTTCATTGTATACTCCTGGAAGAATACAAATTTTCTTCATTTTGTGGGTAAGCTCTTTACCTTGAGCCCTTGTTTTTGTTTTTTTGGACATTTCCAAATATTATGCTGAAGCATGATTTCATCAGTAGTTTCCCTTATCCTATAATTAAGACCACATTTCACTTTTTATTATAAATAAAAGGAAAATAAATATATTACTCAGATTCTCACATATTGTTTCTCTTCCAGGCAAGTTTTTCTTTTTTCTTTTTTTTATAATTATAATGTATCTTGATCTCCTCATTTCTCATTTCTTTCACAATCTACTAGCCAACATCTGCCTCAGTGAAGTCAAAGAAGGTCCTGGCTAGGTTCCCAAATTGTATATTGCTTACTTCATTCAATATATACTTGATGAACAACCAATATGTTCCAAGCACTGTTGAATTGCTCAGATTAAATCAATGTTTAAAAGAAGAAAAGAAGCACACAAGTTTGTATTCTACTGGGCTAAAGATACTTAGAAAATCAATGAACATACTCAGTAGATAGATTATGTTATATGTGAGGAGTTTGTGAGTGATAGTGTGTTTGTGTGTGTGTGTGTTTAAAGAATAAAATGTGAAAAAAGAAGACCATAGTAAAGGGGATCAGAACTGGCCTGGAAGGTGAATCATATTTTTTAATTGAGTGGTTATGACTGACTTTATTGAAAAAATGATACTGAAAAAAAGAAATGAAAACAGCTACATGAATTTGCAAAGAGTTCATGCATAGTAAGTTCAAGATATGTCAAAAAGGTCAATGTGGCTAGAGCAAGGGTGAGCTTATTAACTTTTAAAATGGTGGCTTTTAGAAGTATCATCCAGTATTCTATATTGAGAC
Organism: Ovis aries; assembly: GCF_016772045.2. Taxonomy (NCBI): domain Eukaryota; kingdom Metazoa; phylum Chordata; class Mammalia; order Artiodactyla; family Bovidae; genus Ovis; species Ovis aries. The sequence goes on from NC_056069.1 coordinate 48,846,573, forward strand.
TAGATTTCAGAGGTCAGAGACATATATATGGAGGCAGATAGGAAACTATTATAATAATCCAGGAGGAAGCTGAAAGACTTTGACCAATAGGGTAGCATATGGGGTGATTAGAAATACTGCTAGATGGTAGACGTGATCATATGCTGAATGTTTCAAGGTAGTTCCAAAAATATTGGACTTTGCATCTAAAAAAGAAGGGATAATCCTAGCTTTTTAGCCCAACAACTGATTCAAATGGATCTTGATTACGATTTTCAAAAGACATGAATAGCAGCAGTCATTAAGAAGACAGAAAAGCCAGGAGGAAAAAGCATTCAAAGAGACTTTTTTTTCTCTTTTTAATTTTTAAATTATGAAATTATGATAATTCATTTACAGGAGACTTGGAAAATACAGAACAAAGTTACATATAATTCTACTATGTATTGCAATTATTTTCAAGTAGATAAATTAAGATTTTTTAGTCAGAATTTCAATATCAAACTCTCAAAAAATAATTAAATATACACAAAATTATGAGGATATAGTAAACCTGAAAACCACCATGAACAAATTGAACATAATTAAGACTTATATAATTTTCATACAACAATAGGATACACGTTCTATTCAAATTCCCATAGACTATAAACTAGGAGACACTGGAAGATATCCAGGGACATAAAACAAGATTCAAAAATTTCATGATCCCGTGGTATTGAAATCATACAGAGCCTGTTCTCTCATTACAGACAGTGGAGTTATGTTAGAAATCAATATCAAAGGATATTGAAAATATCCCACATATTTTCAAGTGCAATGTGACATTTATCAAGAGAGATCTCAATGAGACAAATCTTGAGAAACCTCTCAGCACTTTACCACATGAAATGTGGTCTTCAGACAACAGCAGAGGCAGCACCTAAGAGTTTGTTTGAAATGCAAAATCTCAGTCCCAAATCCAACCTACTAAATCAGAATCCCCACTTTCACAAGATGTTTGGGGATCTTAAAAAAATACATTATATCAGAATATAATGAGGAAGCACAAAGTTGACAAAAGTGGAAAATTATTTTCAATAATTCCCTGGAAAACAGTAGAAACATTTAAGGGTGAATGATTATTTTTAATGTGGAGGAAATTTATTGAAATATTGCTGTTAACTTTTTTTAATACAGGAAAATTGATGCTATAACCTCTCCATGAAGTTAAAATATCTACTTTAACCAAAACCTTTTTCTTTTTCAATCTTAAAATGCTCATCTCAAGGCTATTTCTTTCTTCAACAGTTTTCTGAACTATTATCAGGCTCCTCTATCTTAGTCTCTCTAGAATCCTTTCTTTTCCTGTCTTTGTTATTCATCTTTCTTATCATTGCATTAGATCCTACCAGGTGTTATGGCTATTAGATAATTTGTTCAAATCCTAAACTGTTAGATCCTTAAAGACAGGAGTGGGGGTCTTCTTTAAAAGTACTTTATGGCCAAATATAAAACATCTGAATATGATTGCATGTTTATTTCAAGATATCTTATTCTTTCTTATACATACTGCTTCAAAACTACAGGAAGCAGATTTCATCAGCTCAGACGGGTCAAATATCTTGTCCAAACTCACTCAGCTTGTGAGTTACATTCATAGGATTCTATGTCTTGAAGCTAGAGGCTATGATTGTATTATTTTACAAAATTGTTTTGACAAAGGGTCTAAAATTCTCCACATCCTTCTTTTATATCTGTAACTTTTCTTTCTCTCTGTGTAGCAAATTTTGGAAACTGATGCCAGTTCTCTCAGAATTTCTTTTCATACTTAAAGCATGAGATAGTAATTTATATTAAACCTATAATTCACCTGACAGTGATGCTAATTATTAAATAAAATAATACATCTAAAATTCATGTGCTAATGAATCCATCTTAGCCTTACTCTTATTTTTCATTTCTATGCTTTCTGTAGAGTATATCATATTTTTCCTCACATAATAAGTGCTCAGTAAAATTTGACAGTGATTTCCATATAATAAAACCCAAACTACCATTATTTCACTTCTTTTTAGGACAGATTTCTTTTTTTTAACCTATAGATTTTTTTGTAGTGTCTCCTTGACTCATGATTAACTTTCCTTGACATTACCAAACTTTATCATGTCTTACGGTCTCCTAGTAAGGAGACTCCAAAGCAACAAGGCAGCAAATTGTGCCTGCTTAGGTTTTACACTTGCCACAGAGAATTGACCTTTTTCATTTTCATTAATAGGAAAAAAAAATCTTAAATCGCTTTAAAAAAAGAAACAAAGAATTCTTAAAGCAGATTTCCAACACTAATAGTCTATGAAAACAGTTTTAACAAAGAAGACTGACTTTTCTCTGAGAAGCCACAAGTAATTGTTTTGTCAGTATGAGAACCAAAAGCATTTGGTTTATACATTTAGTTTATACATGTGGTATGACTGTCTTAATCTTTTAGTTCATCAAATCCCAAGGAGTGAGCAAAAGACAAAGATTGTAGATTTAGCTGCCAAAGAGAGTGTGAATCATTTCTCACAAGATTTTAAATATCCTTTTTTTAGCTTGAAGGCATAAAGCAACCGACCTGAATGAAAACAGATTTAGGCTGTAACAAGAAGACAGAATTTAACCAGCATATGCTAAAGTGCCTTACTGAAACAGAACAAAAGTTTTATGCATAAATGCTACCTCAGAAAAAAAGCATGCATAAAATTATTCAGACTGTGTTTGCTGGACCTTATTATATCCAGAAAGATTATAAGAACTTTTCTAGGATAAAGAAATTACAAAAAAAAAAAAAATCTGTCATGAGGAAGGATTTTTGATACTATTTATTGATACAACTTTTTAGTAAAATCAACTTCCTAGCTCTAATATAAAACTTATAGCTAAGTTAATTATGTATTGCTCTATATTTTCATTGGATTGACAATCTTTTACTGAAGTAATATATAGTATTTAAATATTTTTGTTTTTGTTCAGTTCCTAAGTCTTGTCCAACTCTTGTGCCCCCATGGACTCTAGCCCTCCAGGCTCCCCTGTCCATGGGATTTCCCAGACAAGAATACTGGAGTGGGTTGCCAGTTCCTCCTGCAAAGGATCTTCCCAACCCAGGGATCGAACCCACATCTCCATGTCTCCTTCATTGCAGGTGAATTCTTTTCCACTGACCCACCAAGGAAGCCGTACTAATGTTTAGTAATAACATTGAAACTTACAATACCGTGTGCAATAGACAGCCAATGGAAATTTGCTGAATGACTCAGGGAACTCAAACAGGGCCTCTGTAAAAATCTAGAGGGATGGAATGGGGAGGAAGATGGGAGCAGGTTTGAAAGAGAGGGAACATATGTATACCTATGGCTGATTCTTCTTGTTGTTTGACAGAAAACAGAAAAATTCTGTAGAGCAATTACCCTTCATTTTAAAAATAAATTAATTAAACCATTAGCCAGAATCATCAAGAAACAAAGGGAGAAAAATCAAATCAACAAATTTAGAAATGAAAATGGAGAGATCACAACAGACAACACAGAAATACAAAGGATCATAAGAGACTACTATCAGCAACTAAATGCCAATAAAATGGACAAGTTGGAAGAACTGGACATATTCTTTGAAAAGTACAACTTTCCAAAACTGAACCAGGAAGAAATAGAAATCTAAACAGACCCATCACAAGCACAGAAATTAATCAGAAATCTTCCAGCAAACAAAAGCCCAGGACCAGATGGCGTCACAGATGAATTCTACCAAAAATTTAGAAGAGCTAACATGTACCCTATTCAAATTCTTCCAGAAAATTTCAGAGGAAGGTAAACTCCCAAACACATTCTATGAGGCCACCATCACCCTAATTCCAAAACCTGACAAAGTTGCCACAAAAAAAGAAAACTACAGGCCAATATCACTGATGAACATAGATGCAAAAATCCTTAACAAAATTCTACCAATCAGAATCCAACAACACATTAAAAAGATCATACACCATGACCAAGTGGGCTTTATCCCAGGGATGCAAGGATTCTTCAATATCTGCAAATCAATCAATGTAATGCATCATATTAACAAATTGAAAAATAAAAGCCATATGATTATCTCAATAGATGCAGAGAAGGTCTTTGACAAAATTCAACATCCATTTATGATAAAAAACCCTCCAGAAAGCAGGAATAGAAGGAGCATACCTCAACATAATAAAAGCTATATATGTATGCAAGACAGGATGCAGCATGCTTGGGGCTGGTGCATGGGGATGACCCAGAAAGATGTTATATATGACAAACCCACAGCAAACATTATCCTCAAGGGTGAAAAATTGAAAGCATTTCCCCTAAAGTCAGGAAAAAAAGAGGGTGCCCACTCTCACCACTGCTATTCAACATAGTTTTGGAAGTTTTGGCCACAGCAATCAGAGCAGAAAAAGAAATAAAAGGAATCCAAATTGGAAAAGAAGAAGCAAAACTCTCACTGTTTGCAGATGACATGATCCTCTACATAGAAAACCCTAAAGACTCCACCAGAAAATTATTAGACCTAATCAATGAATATAGTAAAGTTGTAGGATATAAACTCAATACTCAGAAATCTCTTGCATTCCTATACGCTAACAATGAGAAAACAGAAAAAGAAATTAAGGAAACAATACCATTCATCATTGCAACGAAAAGAATAAAATAATTAGGAATATATCTATCTAAAGAAACTAAAGACCTATATGTAGAAAACTATAAAACACTGGTGAAAGAAACCCAAGAGGACACAAATCAATGGAGAAATATACCATGTTCATGGATCAGAAGAATCAATATAGTGAAAATCAGTATACTACCCAAAGCAATCTATAATTTTAACACAATCCCTATCAAGCTACCAATGGTATTTTTCACAGAGCTAGAACAAATAATTTCACAATTTGTATGGAAATACAAAAAATCTCAAATAGCCAAAGCAATCTTGAGAGAGAAGTATGGAACTGGAAGAATCAACCTGCCTGACTTCAGGCTCTACTACAAAGCCACAGTCATCAAGACAGTATGGTACTGGCACAAAGAAAGAAGTATAGATCAATGGAACAAAATAGAAAGCCCAGAGATAAATCCACGCACCTCTGCACACCTTATCTTCGACAAAGGAGGCAAGAATATACAACAGAGGAAAGACAATCTCTTTAACAAGTGGTGCTGGGAAAACCTGTCAACCACTTGTAAAAGAATGAAACTAAAACACGTTCTAACAACATACACAAAAATAAACTCAAAATTGATTAAAGATCTAAACATAAGACCAGAAACTATAAAACTCCTAGAGGAAAACATAGGCAAAACACTCTCCGACATAAATCACAGCAGGATCCTCTATGATCCACCTCCCAGAATATTGGAAATATAAGCAAAAGTGAACAAATGGGACCTAATTAAAATTAAAAGCTTCTGCACAACAAAGGAAACTATAAGCAAGTTGAAAAGACAGCCTTTAGAATGGGAGAAAATAATAGCAAATGAGCAACTGACAAAGAATTAATCTCTAAAATATACAAGCAACTCCTACAGATCAATTACAGAAAATAAATGATCCAATCAAAAAATGGGCCAAAGAACTAAACAGACATTTCTCCAAAGAAGACATACAGATGGCTAACAAACACATGGAAAGATGCTCAACATCACTCATTATCAGAGAAATGCAAATCAAAACCACAATGAGGTATCATTTCACACCAGTCAGAACGGCTGCTCTCCAAAAGTCTACAAGCAATAAATGCTGGAGATGGTGTGGAGAAAAGGGAATCCTCTTACACTGTTGGTGGGAATGCAAACTAGTACTGCCACTATGGAGAACAGTGTGAAGATTCCTTAAGAAACTGGAAATAGAACCGCCATAGTACGCAGCAATCCCACTGCTGGGCATACACACTGAGGAAACCAGAATTGAAAGAGACACGTGTACCCCAATGTTAATTGCAGCATTGTGTAGAATAGCCAGGACATGGAAGCAACCTAGATGTCCATCAGCAGACAAATGGATAAGAAATCTGTGGTGCATATACACAATGGAATATTACTCGGCCATTAAAAAGAATACATTTGAATCAGTTCTACTGAGGTGGATGAAACTGGAGCATATTATACAGAGTTCAGTAAGCCAGAAAGAAAAACACCAATATATTATACTAATGCATATATATGGAATTTAGAAAGATGGCAATGACAACCCTGCATGCGAGACAGCAAAAGTGACACAGATATATAGAAGTCTTTTGGACTCTGTGGGAGAGGGCGAGGGTGGGAGGATTTGGTAGAATGGCACTGAAACATGTATATTATCATATGTGAAACAGATCGTCAGTCCAGGTTTGATGCATGATACAGGATGTTCTGGGCTAGTGCACTGGAATGACCCAGAAGGATGGGATGGGGAGGGAGGAGGGAGGGGGGTTCAGGATGGGGAACACATGTACACCCATGGTGGATTGATGTCAGTGTATGGCAAAACCAATACAATATTGAAAAGTAATTAGCCTCCAATTAAAATAAATGAATACATATTTTTAAAATAATTAATTAATTCAAATTAAAAAGTATAATTCTATAGTTCCATGGATCAAACTAGGAAGCCCAAATGGAATCAAATATATAAAGAAATTTAGTTTAAAATCAAGATGATATCTCAAATCAATATGCTAAGAATTGGTTATGCAAAGAATACTGTGCAAATTGGAAATATATCTAACAATCCATTTTATTCGTATATTACATATATGGATCAGTATTTTATACCTCATAAAAAATAAATTCCAAGTGGATCCACATTCTAAGCATAAAAACAAATAAATAGTAAAAGCAAAAAGTAAATACTAAAATAATATTAATATTTTTGATTATTGATTAGAAACTTTTTTAGACCTTATATAAAGTTCAGAAATCATAAAAGCTTGACAGTTATGCTACACAGTTGGATGACTATTTTATATAAACATATCATAAGCCACATTTAAAAGGCAAATATGTATCATACATAAGAAATAGATTAATTTTAAACATGTTAAAACCTCATTCAAACCAAAATAAATAACCAACAGCAGAAAAGCAGAGATCTTTCATTTGGGTCTCTGTGTAAATATTTTCTTATCAAAGAGATCATCCCTGACAATGCGACAAAAAAAAGAACATACTGAAAATCTCTCTAACCAGGTTAGTCTGATTTTTACTGTATATTCTCTGCAAGTTCTAGTAGGGCCAGTACTGGGGACTCTATTTTTAGTTCACTCTTGTATTCTAGCCCATGAATCACCGCCTGGTTTATGGTCTTTAAATGAAAATTTTCTTTGAAAAAAATGAATCCAGGATAAAATATGAAGAGGCATGATAAATAACAGAAGGGCTAGCTGGAAAAGAAGAACACACTATTTTCAGAGGTAAGGGCAAAACAATAAAGGTCTGTCTGTGTGCATGCATGTGTGTGTGTGTGTGTGTGTGTGTGAATAGGAAATAACCAAGGTTATAATCTTAGCACAGGGGTTATCAACTAATGCTGAGTGAACGTTTTATATTATGTAACATAAGTTTGTAGCAAACTAAATGAGTTTAATTTTGTAAATTTCTGCATAATTTCTCAGCTGCCTAAAATCAAGAATAGAGAAATGTAATGGCTGAAAATGCCTGGCTTAGAGATTGATAAGAAAGGATTATGAGCACTGAATAAATTTTATGATCATAGAATATGCATATTTGAACTGGTTTGCCATTGGTCCAACCATAGGCACATGAAGCTAAAAATAGGGTGACAACATCAAAAGATACTTGCAAAACACACAGGGACAATGAAGAAGAAATTTAGTCAAGTAGTGGAAATGGAAATATTAAAACAGATTTGAGATCTCCTTTAAGAGTTTATATATTTTCACTTCCAACTTCTCTGAATGGCTTCTATTCCTATGTCTTCTTATGGCATTGGTAATTCTTCAATGATCCTATGCTTTTAACAGTTTCCAGATGACTTCAATTTCATGTGTATCATATATGTTATCAGGACCCATAGTCTAATGTAATTTCCAAACGTGTGCTTCCATCATTTACTTTAAAATCTAAACTTACTAACAGACTAACTTCCATCCAAATGTGATCAGTCATGGGCCATTTACAGGAAAAATATCCATTGTATTTCAAATACAAAGGAATTTAATGCAATGATCAGATGCTTTCAAATTTTTGGAACAACTGGAGGTGCAAGCTCAAGGCTAGGACCCTAGAATCAAGAGCAGAAATTATTAAGTTAATGAAAATGCATTGTAGTTGTGATCCATCTACCATAATTTTGCCCAGACTTGCACCCCAATATGTTGACCCAGGGAAACTAGAGACTATATTACTGTAGAAAAATCCAAAATGTCCTCATAACTGTATGTGATAGAAGGAAGAGCTAATTAAATGAATGATAGTCTCTCTGCCCAGTTCTTTTCTGAATTCTGAATAGCATATTGAATTTCTGTTGTTCAGTCACTAAGCCATGTCTGACCCTTTGTGACCCCATGGACTGCAGCAAGTCAGGCCTCTCTGTCCTTCACTACATCTGAGTTTGCCCAAGTTCATGTCCAATGAGTTGGTGATTCTATCCAATCATCTCATCCTCTGCCACTCTCTTCTCCTTTTACCTTCACTGGAGGAACTTAAGTCGTATTAAACTGCTAGGAAAAAATGATTTTAGAGAAAAGATGTTCAGCTCATGCAGCCTCTGAATAGAGGAAGATGGGTACAAGGAGGTAAGTTGGAATGCCAAACGGGAATCATCCATAACTTCTAGAGCATATTACTTCATGCTCTTTGGTAATTAAATATCAAAACAGAAAACAGACAATTTTGCCTAATTTATTTCTGTCTAAAACCCCTTATCCTGGTTAAAAGCATGGTTTAGAAATATTTATTTTGTCTTATATTCCCCTACTTCTAATTACCATGGATAAATATGTTTTATTGATCCCAATTAAATATCTTTCCAGTCTCTTTTTATGTCTCTCACATGACATTCTGTTGACACTTTGTACATAATTTGAGGCAGAGTTTCAGCTTATGTTCCTTATTTTGTCTATAATGGAAAGATGATATAGTATTTCTAATTAAAGTGGCAATTTTGTTTTCTTTTTTTTTTGCATTTAGTGAACAATTTTAATGTATCTACATTTATTATATATTATTATTTTTCAGAGATTTATTTTCTCAACAAGGATCATTTATCTTCAAGAAAAAGTACTAGTTTAATAAGCTCATAATATATATTGTATTATTCATTGTGATTTGTGCTATTCTTTTACTTTTTTTAAAGGCAAAATTAATCTAAAATGCTAAAATTGTAAAGGCATTTATTTTAGGTGTAGGTTAGGGATATTTCAGTTCTAGTCTTATTCCACTTTAAACATTTGTGTTTTAAAAATATCTAGTAAAAGGGAATTCCCTTGTGATCCAGTGGTTAAGAATCAGCACTGTTATGCCCAGGGTACTAAGCTGAATCCTGATCAGGGAACTAAGATCCTACAAAACATATTCATCCATGGTAATTAGAAGTAGGGGAATAGAAGACAAAATAAATATTTCTAAACCATGCTTTTAACCAGGATAAGGGGTTTTAGACAGAAAGAAATTAGGCAAAATTGTCTGTTTTCTCTTTTGATGTTTAATTACCAAGGAGCATGAAATGATATGCTCTAGGAGTTATGGATGATTCCCACTTGGCATTCCAACTTACCTCCTTAGCCAAAGAAAAGAAAAGAAAAGAAAATCATGTGATAAAATGTGCATATTTCATGTTGTAGTAGAATGGATAAAGGTCTTCAAAGATGTCTCCAGTCAATGGAACTTGTAAATATATGATCTTATATGGCAAAAGGAACTTTCTTGATGTGATTCAGTTAAAGACCTTGAAATGGCAAATTTATCCTGGGTTATCTGAATGAGTCTAATATAATCACAGGGTTCCTATAAAATCGAGGCTGTCAAGGTCAGAGATTAAAAAGTGATGTGATGGTAGAAGCATATGTTGGAGTGATGTGCTTTGAAGATGGAGAAAGAGGCATTAAAAAAAGAAATGCAGGTGGGCTCTGGTAGCTTGAAAATGCAAAGAAATGGATCTGCCTTGAATTTTCCAGAATAAACAAAGCCTTGCCAAAAACACTTTCTGACTGCCACAACTATGCAACAAGAAATTTGTGCTGTATTAAGTCACCAAATTTGTGATGATTTATTAGAGCAACAATAGTACACTAATGCATATGATTACCAATTATAGAAGAGGTGGCAAGAATAGACAGAAAAGAACACAAAAAAGATCTTCATGACCCAGATAACCACCATGGTGTGATCACTCACCTAGAGCCAGACATCCTGGGGTCTAAAGTCAAGCATCACTATGAACAAAGCTAGTGGAGGTGATAGAATTCCAGCTGAACTATTTCAAAGTCTAAATGATGATGCTACTAAAGTGCCTCACTCAATATGCCAGCAAATTTGGAAAACAGCAGCAGCCACAGGACTGAAAAAGGTCAGTTTTCATTCCAGCCCCCAAAAAGGGCAATGTCAAAGAATGCTCAAACTACCATACAATTGCACTTATTTCACATCCTAGCAAAGTAATACTCAAAATTCTCCAAGCCAAGCTTCAACAGTACATGAACCAAGAACTTCCAGATGTTCAAGCTGGATTTAGAAGAGGCAGAGGAACCAGAGATCAAATTGCCAACATCTGTTGGATTATCAAAAAAGCAAGAGAGTTCCAGAAAAACATTTACTTCTGCTTTATTGAATATGCCAAAGCCTTTCACTGTGTGGATCACAACAAACTGTGGAAAATTCTTAAAGAGATGGGAATATCAGACCATCTTACCTGCTTTCTGAGAAATCTGTATGTAGGTCAAGAAGCAACAGTTAGAGCCAGACATGGAACAATGGACTGGTTCCAAATCAGGAAAGGAATATATCAAGGCTGTATATCATCACCCTGCTTATTTAACTCATATGCAAAATACACCATGCAAAATGCCAGGCTAGATGAAGCACAGGCTGGAATCAAGATTGCCAGGAGAAATATCAATAACCGCAGATATGCAGATGACACCACCCTTATGGCAGAAAGTGAAGAGGAACTAAAGAGCCTCTTGATGAAGGGGAAAGAAGACAGTGAAAAAGCTGGCTTAAAACTCAATAATCAAAAGTAATGGCATCTGATCCCATCACTTTATGGCAAATAAATGGGGAAACAATGGAAACAATGACAGACTTTATTTTCTTGGGCCCCACAATCACTGCAGATGGTGACTGCAGTTATGAAATTAAAAGAAGCTTGTTCCTTGGAAGAAAAGTTTGACCAACCTCAGTTCAGTTCAGTTCATTTCAGTCGCTCAGTCATGTCTGATTCTTTGCGACCCCATGAATCGCAGTATGCCAGGATTCCCTGCCCATCACCAACTCCCAGAGTTCACTCAGACTCACGTCCATCGAGTCCGTGATGCCATCCAACCATCTCATCCTCTGTCGTCCCCTTCTCCTCCTGCCCCCAATCCCTCCCAGCATCAGAGTCTTTTCTAATGAATCAACTCTTCGCATGAGGTGGCCAAAGTACTGGAGTTTCAGCTTTAGCATTATTCCTTCCAAAGAAATCCCAGGGCTGATCTCCTTCAGAATGGACTGGTTGGATCTCCTTGCAGTCCAACCTAGACAGTATATTAAAAAGCAGAGACAACAGTTTCCAAACAAAGGTCCAACTAGTCAAAGCTATGATTTTTCAGTAGTCATTTACAGATGTGAAAGTTGGACCATAAAGAGAGCTAAGCATTGGAGAATTGATGCTTTTGAAATGTGATGTTAGAGAAGACTCTTTGAGAGTTTCTTGGACTGCAAGATCAAACTAGTCAATCTTAAAGGAAATTAATCCTGAATTTTCCCTGGAAGGACAGATGCTGAAGCTGATGTTCCAATACTTTGGCCATCTGATGTTCCAATACTTTGGCCATCTGATGTGAATAACTGACTCCTTGGAAAATCAGGGGACTTTTTCCCAAGGTCAGGGACTCCTCCTTCTCTGATCCTGGGAAAGATTGAAGGCAAGAGGAGAAGAGGACAACAGGGGATGAGATAGTTGGATGGCATCACCGATTTAGTGGACATGAGTTTGAGCAAACTCCAGGAGTTGGTGATGGACAGGAAAGCCTAGCATGCTGTAGTCCATGGGGTCTCATAGAGTCAGACATGCTTGAGAGACTGACCTGAACACAACCAATTATAGAGATTAACTCAGTCTGGCATGCTATTATGATAGGTTTCTATGAGAGTAGGCCTGTTACTTGAGTCGGAATGTGATTTTAGATGCATGAACATAATTGGGAATTAAAGGCAGCAAATAAATTGTCACTTCTGCTGAAATTAGATGTGAACTAATCTGAATTTTTCCTTTGCACAACGTTTCATTTCCATAATGACAATATTTTACTCTTCACATGTTAAAGATATCAGAATATTTATTATTTTGCTCTTCACATATTTAATGATGTCACAGTATTATCCAAAGCCATCAAGTCATCAGAGAAATACAAATACTCCAATCCAATAATGAAACATTTCTTCCAATAAGAGTCTAATGTGGTTTGTAGAATGAGAAAATTGCTCAGTGAAAAATGTTTAATGTTGACTTCCCAAAATATTTTTCTACTACTTCAATAGTCTATAAAATAGGTTAACTCAAAAATGAAAGCCCAGTTGAGAAAAGATAAGAGTGTTCCACCAGATGCATGCTTAGTTGAACAGATGTCAAACCAAATAAATAGGAAGAATCCTGTAGAGTGGTAGACTTCATCTTTTGGGGCTCCAAAATCACTGCAGATGGTGACTGCAGCCATGAAATTAAAAGACGCTTACTCCTTGGAATAAAAGTTATGACCAACCTAGACAGCATATTCAAAAGCAGAGACATTACTTTGCCAACTAAGGTCCATCTAGTCAAGGCTATGGTTTTTCCTGTGGTCATGTACGGATGTGAGAGTTGGACTGTGAAGAAAGCTGAGTGCTGAAGAACTGATGCTTTTGAACTGTGGTGTTGGAGAAGACTCTTGAGAGTCCCTTGGACTGCAAGGAGATCCAGCCAGTCGTTTCTAAAGAAAATCAGTCCTGGTTGTTCATTGGAAGGACTGATGCTAAAGCTGAAACTCCAGTACTTTGGCCACATCATGTGAAGAGTTGACTCATTGGAAAAGACTCTGATGCTGGGAGGGACTGGGGACAGGAGGAGAAGGGGACGACCGAGGATGAGATGGCTGAATGGCATCACTGACTCGATGGACGTGAGTCTGAGTGAACTCCGGAAGATGGTGATGGACAGGGAGGCCTGGTGTGCTGCGATTCATGGGGTCACAAAGAGTCAGACACGACTGAGCGACTGAACTGAATTGAACTGAACTGTAGAGTGGTAACACTGTGTTGGTAAGTCATTTGCAGAGAACAAATGAAGGGTATAAATAAAATTCTTCTTAAAGGGAAGTGTTTTTCTCTCTGATTTTTTTTCTAGAAATAATCATTGCCTGGAAATAATCAATTTCATTTAAACTTCTCTGAATTAAGTGTCCTAAAGTGAGTATATACTACTTTTTTGATTAAAAAGTAAAATCACAAATATCAAAGGACTAAACATTTATAGTACACTGAGTAGGAAAAAAAATCACCCCAAAAGAACTGGCATACATCTAGTAATCAGTCATTACAGGTGGGCTGACTTACAATCAGGACATTCTTGTCTCTTGCTTTTTTCCCCAAGTGGGAAATAAAAGGCTATAATTTTTCCTTTCCATTCCTCATCATAATCTGGGTGATTCTGTTCTCAAAACATAGGCTGCTAAGTTGTATTCCACCTCTCCCTCCCCCGTGACTTTCACACACTTATTGTGTATGTCTTCCTGTGCACCTGAGAGGCTATATGCCTGGATATTCTAGGAGCTAGCCTCAGCTTCTTCCTGTTAAGCTCTGCCCAGTTTTTGAGACGTGCTGTTAGTTCTCACAGCTGTTGGTGTTGACAATGTTGTTAGACATGCATGGAGCTTGCTTACCTAGGCCCTTGTGTTCTTGACTTTGCTGACTAAACATCTCTTGTCAGTATGAATTCTGTCTTAAGAAATGTATCTAGTGTGAACTCTCATCTCTTCCTTTACTTTTTGGTTGTTTTGTTTGAAGATTAATTTTGGGGGGACCTTTGCATGCATGTCTGCTACATTGCTTCAGTCAAGTCCAACTCTTTGCGACCCTATGGACCTAACTCAGCAAGTTCCTCTGTTCATGGGATTCTCTAGGCAAAAATGCTGGAGTGGGTTGCTGTGCCCTCTTTCTGGAGTTCTTCTTGACCCAAGGATCAAACCTGCTTCTCTTATGTCTCCTGTATTGGCAGATGGGTTCTTTATCATTAGTGCCATCTGGGAAGCCCAAGAGGACTTTAAGGTTTCCAACAAAATTGAGAAGAAAGTTAGAGATTTCCCACATACTCCCTACCTTCCTACATCCATAACCTCCCCTATTATCAATATCACTTACCAAAGTGGTAAATTTGTTAAAACTGATGAACCTGCACTGACATTTCTTTATCACTCAAAGTTCATAAGTTAACATTAAGGTGATTCATTCTTGGTGTTGTACATTCTATGGATTTGAACAAATATATTATGATTTATATCCTTTATTATTAATACAGCATGCATTACCTTAAAAATCCTTTGTGCCTATTTATATCTCCCTTCTTCCTATTCCCAACCCCTGGCAGCCACTTCTCTGTTTTACCGTATCCATAGTTTTGCCTTTACCAGAATGTCATATAGGTGGAATCATACAATATGCAGCATTTCAGATTGGCTTCTTTCACTTAGTAGTATAAACTTAAGCTTTCTGCTTGTGTTTTTATAACTTTATGGCTCACTTCTTTTTATTACTGAACAAAATTCCACCATCTAGATGTGCCACAGTTTATTTACCCATTCACCTATTGAAGGATATCTTGCTTGCTTCCAGGTTTCAACAATTATGAATAAACAGTGTAAATTCCCCTTTTTCCTAAATGCAAGAATTCTTTTATCTTTTAAGACATGATTATTTCAACATATATATGTTTCAGTGTTGTTCTCATGCCACTTCAAATTTTCTTCTAAATTTCCCATATATTTAGAAAATATCTGTTGAGAATTCATAATGGTAGTATAAATATATTTCTTCTGAAATAAACAAGCTTAAGGTTATTAAAATAATTTAGTAGAAATTCCTATTAAAGTGCTAATAATCCTGTATATTCCATGCTTCATGTATATTTTCATAGAATTATTCATTTTTATATTATATTTGAGTCATAATTTCCCCATTCTAGTACAACTAGTTATTATTGATTCCTTCTAGAATATTTTTTCATTTCAGTCATTATATAGCTTATCTCTGTTTGTTTGTTCTTCAGTTCTTCTTTATCTTTGTTAAACATTTCTTTTATCTTCTCCATCTATGTCTCCGTTCTTTTTCCAAGATCTTGAATTAGCTTTACTATGATAACTCTGGATTCCTTTCATGTAGGTTGCCTATCTTCATATCACTTAGTTGTTTTTCTGGGATTTTTTCTTGCTCCTTCATCTGGGACGTATTTTGTCCCATCTCATTTTGTCTGACTTTCAGTGACTGTGGTTTCAGTTTCACAGGCTAAAGTTGTAGTTCTTGGTTCTTCTGTCTGTCCCCTGTAGATGAGGCAAGAGACTTGTGAAGGCTTCCTGGAGGGAGATACTGGTACCTGCCCACCTGTGAGTAGAACAGGGTTGTGCCCTCTAGCAGGACTGTGTCAGGCAGCTATGTGCTCAGGGAGACTTTAAGAAGACTGTCTGCTGATGGATGGGGCTATGTTTCCACCTTTCTAATCGTTTAGCCTGAGGTATCCCAGCAAAGGAGGCTTCAGACTGTTTGTTAGTTAGGGACAGTTCTTGGAGAGAAAATGATCACCTCAAAGAGGGCTCACATCAATGAGTACTCACCAGAACTACCACTGTCATTGTCCATGTCTCCAAAATGAGTCATAGTCACCCCTGACCTCCACAGGAGACCCTCCAATACTAGCAGGTAAATTTGGCCCCATCTGTTATGAAGGTGAAACTCGCTCGGTCACGTCTGACTCTTTGTGACCCCATTGACTATATAGTCCATGGAATTCTCCAGGGCAGAATACAGGAGTAGTTAGCCTTTCCCTTGTCTTCTTCCCAAACCAGGGATCGAACCCAGGTCTCCCATATTGCAGACAGATTCTTTATCAGCGGAGCCACAGGGAAGCCGAGAATACTGGAATGGGTAGCCTACCCCTTCTCCAGATCTTCCCAACCCAGGAATTGAGCCAGCATCTCCTGCACTGCAGGTGGATTCTTTATCAATGGAGCTATCAGGGAAGCCCCAACTTTTCTTTCAAGGAGCAAGCATCTTTTAATTTCATGGCTGCAGTCACCAAGACCTGTCACTTTTTCTCTGGGTCTCATTGTGCACAAGATCTGTGTATGCCCTTTAAGAGTAGAGTTTCTGTTTCCCCAGTCCTGTGGAATTCCTTTGATCGGCTCCCACTGACCTTCAAAGCCAGAATCTTTGAGGGCTTCTCCGCACTGACAGACTTCATTTCTTGGGCTCCAAAATCACTGTGGATGGTGAATGCAGCCATGAAATTAAAGTATGCTTGCTCCTTGGAAGAAAAATTGTGACCAACTGAGACAGTGTATTCAAAAGCAGAGCCATTACTTGGCCAACAAATGTCCATATAGTCAAAGATATAGCTTTTCCAGTAGTCATGTATGGTTGTGAGAGTTAGACCATAAAGAAAGCTGAGCATTGAAGAACTGATGCTTTTGAACTGTGGTGTTGGAGAAGACTCTTGAGAGTCCCTTAGACTGAAAGGAGATCAAATTAGCTAATCCTAAAGAAAATAAACCCTGAATATTCATTGGAAGGACTGATGTTGAAACTGAAACTCCAATAGTTTGGCCACCTGATGTGGAGAACTGACTCATTTGAAAAGACCCTGATGCTGGGAAAGGTTGAAGGTGGGAAAAGAAGGAAACGACAGAGGCTGAAATGGTTGGATGATATCACTGACTCAATGAACATGAATTTGCGTAAACTCTGGGAGTTGGTGATGGACAGGGATGCCTGGTGTACTGCAGTCCATGGAGTCACAAAAAGTAGGACACGACTGAGTGACTGACCTGAACTGAACTGAATGTGAAGACTCATTAAAAAAGACGCTGATGCTGGAAAGATTGAAGACATGAAGAGAAGAGAATGAGAGAGGATAAAATGGTTGGATGCATCACCAACTCAATGTACATGAGTTCGAGCAAACTCTGGGAGATGGTGAAGAACAGGCAAGGTTTATATGCTGAGGTACATGGGGTTGTGAAGAGTCAGACATGACTGACTGAACAATGACAACAATCTCCTGTTCCCAGATCTCCATGCTGGGGAACTTGATGTAGCGCTCAGAACTTTCACTCTTGTGGGAGAACTTCTGTGGTATAGTTATTTTCCAGCTTGTAGATCAACCTCTCTGTGGTTGTGGGATTTTATTTTATCACATGTGTGCCCTTCCTACTGTCTCATTATGGTTTCTTCTTTGTCTTTGGATGTAGAGTACTTTCTTTCTTTCTTCTTCTTCTTCTTCTTCCTTTTTTTTTTTTTTTTTTTTTTGGTAGGTTCCAGAAGTTTTTGTTGATTTTTCAGCAGTTAACTATGAGTTTGATGTTTTTGTTAAAAAAACGAAAAAGGTAAGCTCTTGTCCTTCTACTTTGACATCTTGTCAGGAGCTCCATGGTTGGTTATTAAAACTCGGTTCTAAGAGATCAGATGTCGCTAAAAATAAAATTAATTTAATTTATTCACAACTGTTAGATATTTTGTTACAATATGTTAGTATTTTTATGTTACTTTCCCTAAATTAAATTTTTGAAAAAATTAGAAACAATTTTACACTTAAATTGTTTCTAAAATGATGGTCTAAACCTAGATAGTAAATTAATTTTAATATAAAAAGAATGTTTTGGGGTTTTGAGTGTGACTTGATGGAAGTTGAGTCCATAGCTACCAGAAAGCAGGAATTAGTGTTTGTGGTATTACCTGTACATGTGTGTGAGCTAAGTTGCTTCAGTCATGTCCAACTCTGCAACCCTATGCACTAGTGCCCACCAGGTTCCTCTGTCCATGAGATTCCCCAGGCAAGAATGCTGGAGAGGGTTTTCATGCCCTCCTCCAGGGAATATTCCTGTTGCAGGGATCCAACCTACATCTCCGTTGTTGGCAGGTAGGCTCTTTACCAGTAGCACCAACTGGGAAACCCATCACCTGTATAGCAAATATTAAATATAACCACAAAATTGAATAAGTTGATCTCATAAAGTATTAAAGAGAGAAGTAGCATGTTGAAGCACAAAGATAATATAATGATTATAATTATTTTGAATTAAAGTTAAAAACACAAATGTTATATTCTGGTTAAAGAAACTCCACTATTTTTTAATGAACCAACTGGAGATAACGAAACTCACTGATGCCAGGTCAGCACAAAAGTAATTTTCCATTTTCATGAGTAACAGATGGTGTGGATGGACATGAAAATTGGTTTCATAGAGGGAAAAATGGGTCAGTTTGGCAAGTTCATTTCAGAGAATACACTTCAGGAGCTAAATTCGTGTAGCCATTTTGGGAATGTTCTCCCACTGATATGGTTAATTAAAGGGTCATCTTGATTACGTATGCAATCTGTAGAAGAAGGTCTAGATGCCTCCCTTTGGTAAGATCCTCTCTATAGCCAGCTGGGTTTGTGAAAGCAAGTTTCTGAGAATTTTCATTTTATTTATTTAATGGAAGCTTAAATAATAAAAAGGGGGAAATCACATAATAAATTAAATTAGAGATACTTTGTTTTACTTGACACCTGCATCATTCTCTTACGAAGAATAATTATGGAAAATCACCAGGAGGGGCCATAGATTTTTTGATCAAAAATTAGGAAATTTTTTAGAATAATCAAGTAAAAATTTTATCTAAAAGGTTGTATTTTTGCCTTGGTAAGAAAATTATTTTATTTAATTTAGAAATGAGACTGAATGATCAGAAGACTCTTTTCTTTTTTTTCCCCCTCTTCCCTTCCAGTTAAAGGTCTGATTTGAAAAAAAAAAAACAATTAAAGGAGGTAAGGAAAATGAACAGCTGGGTCTGTTTAGTATGCCAAATAGCAGTTTTTACAAAGTTGTGCCTACAACAAGAAGTTCCATGGCATAGAGTTAGTTCACTCTTTCGGCATGGCAAAATTCATTCTAATCAAGAGACCTTTAACATGAACATGATGGGTGAAAAGAACATACCCCAGAAGAATTCTAAAACTGGGTTTAATGGAGACAACAAATGTAGGAACAAAAAATTATTGATAAAGTAAAAATACCTCAATAATTCACAATGAAAATAGCTATAAGATGTATAATGCATCATATTGTATGTAATTATAACACAACAAAATGTGTTTGGGAATATAGATAGTGACAGCTTATGATTAATTAACAAAATTAGCATGAAATTTTAGCACAGGAGATGAACATCACATGGATAATATAACAATTCTATAGTGTGAAAACCATAAATTCATAGACTATTCTAAAATTTATTAGAATAAATTTTATTCAAAGAACCATATCTAATAAGGAAAATAGGGAAACCATATATTTGAACATACCAAAAAAGTATCCACCTTTTTGGAAAAATAAATAATAAACTTTTAGAATAGATATATGGATGACAGAAAAATTTGGGGGAAAATGAAACAAACTGAATCATTATAACTATCAACTAGACAATCAGTGTGGCTTAGTTCTTTCTTGGTTTGAATTCATATATAAGGGAAGTACTGAGAGAAACTGTTATTGTGATCTAAAATATAATGCAATAATAAGAAATAGTTATTGACTTTGACATAAGAAAATCTGGGATGAATGAAAAAATGTTTTCCTGGAATTGAATTTACTAAAGCAAAGAAACATTTTACATAGTATATGTAATTATGATACTGCTACTGCTGCTGCTAAGTCGCTTCAGTCATGTCCAACTCTGTGCGACCCCATAGACGGCAGCCCACCAGGCTCCCCCATCCCTGGGATTCTCCAGGCAATAACACTGGAGTGGGTTGCCATTTCCTTTTCCAATGCATGAAAGTGAAATGTGAAAGTGAAGTCGCTTGGTCATGTCCGATTCTTTGCTACCCCATGGACTGTAGCCTACCATGCTCCTCTGTCCATGGGATTTTCCAGGCAAGAGTACTGGAGTGGGGTGCCATTGCCTTCTCCAATTATGATACTGCTGCTGCTGCTGCTAAGTCGCTCCAGTCATGTCCGACTCTGTGCTACCCCATAGAAGGCAGCCCATCAGGCTCCCCAGTCCCTGGGATTCTCCAGGCAAGAACACTGGAGTGGAATTATGATACTAGTAGATACTAAAATGCAGACATTAAATTATACTTACCCTTTACTTAGAATATAACAGATTTATTTAATGAAAATGCTTGCCAACAATAGTACAAGGTTAATCTTTGTGAATTTTTGCTTTTGTATGTTAAAAAGAGTCAAATACTAAAAATTTTAAATAACTCAACAAAATACTTATGATATGCAAATTAACAAGACAAAAAGATCCAAATTTGAAATGTTTTAAATATAAATGAGTACTCATGAAGAAGTTCTCAAAAAGGAGTGTGACTTGGCTGCCTGCCCCTGGTCCTCTGTGCTGAGTGTGATGTCCTAAGTCCCAGGAACATAGCTGCTTCTATTGTGTAGCTCTCTCCTGCCCTCCTGCTCCATTGTGAATGCATCCTGTGCTCCAAAGGGGAAACAAAGCACGAAGGTGCATATATGCTTGTTTAACCCAGAAGCAGTGCATGCCTCCTCTCACATTTCATTGGGGAGAACTAGACTTTTGATGTGTGCTCAAGAATAAGAGTAAATATATTATTGGCAACATCTAGTGCTGTCTCTCTGTCTCTCAAACACACACACACACACACACACACACACACACACACACACACACACACCATACATGGCAAAATTATTTTTGGAATAAATATGAGAGCTCAGCTAAGAGAACTCAAGAACCAGAGAACTGGGCTCCAAGTTCTGATTCTACTCATGGAAGAGACAGTGCTACTCATTTAAGCAATTTCTCCATATTTCACACACTTCCTGCAGTTCTGAATGATCATGCTCTGACTTACGGTAAAACCTAGCCTACATAAACTTGGCATGTAGTCCTTTTCTCGTTTCCTCATCTATAAACTATGGTAGTTTATTATCATCATCAAATCACAGAGTTTTTGTGAGAGTAAAATTATCACATGTATGTAAAGCACATAAGGCACCGCCTGCAGGCACATAATAAATTATTAGTCATTGACAGAGTTTTAGAAATAAAAAATTTAACAGAGTACTTTAATAATATTTTTCATTATATATATATAAAGCTTCCCTGGTAGCTTAGATGCTAAAGAATCTGCCTGCAATGTGGGTGACCTGGGTTCGATCCATGGGTCAAGAATATCCCCTGGAGAAGGAAATAATAACACACTCCAGTATTCTTATCTGGAGAATCCCATGGACAGAGGAGCCTGACAGCCTACAGTCCATGCATATTTAGTCATTCTGAACATACTTATTGAGCATCTCATGGTTATAAGGAGTTTGTAGGAGCTATGAACACAAGGAGAAAATATAGTTGGCCCTTTTAAAATAAAGATTATATTCTTGTGGATGGATATACATTAATTGAAGACCTACCATGTAAATATAAGAATAAAACTCAGGAACTTTCCAAGAGAAGAGGCACTTATTAAGGTAACAGTATATATTAGAGAAAGTTGTTTTAGTAAGTGAGGACATGAAAAAATCTCTAAATAGTTGTGTTGGATCTGAGAACTCTAGGCATTAATTAGATAAAAAAGATAAGATAAAAATGGAATAGAATTCTGGAAACTATTTCTGGAAGAGGAAAGATCTTGGACAAATTACCTGAAGCAGCTGGCTGAGCTATAGAAAGTGAAAGAATGTCCTTTAGTTGGATTACAGAAAAGCAGTAATGCTATGACACAGAATGAGACTTGGCAGAATTATATCAACATTTTTCCCAATTAAAGAATAATTTCTGTACATTATGGGTTTGAAACCTAGCAGTGAAAAGTCTAATGTATGAAATTGTAGGGGCAATTTTTACAAACTGACTGTTTTAGAAATGTTTATATATTTATTTAATTTCAACTCGAACACATTTTTAAATGCAGGGAACTGATAACTGATTGGTTTTGAACAATTCAGGGTACAGTCAAAATCAGCATCTCTTTCCTTAAAAATATACATCTCATTTAATTGTCTTATTTACCCCATGGTTCTCTCAAACTGAAACCTTTGCCTCATCTTTACATCACTGCTAAACTTCGTGAACACTCTTCTCTCACTCTCTCTCCTTTAAAAAAAAAAAAAATCAAATCCCATTTACAGCTCAACATACTCCAATGTGGATTTTGGCTCCATCCTTCCCCTAAAACTCTTCTTGATAAGGTTTCCAATGACTCTGGCAGCTACATCTGAGGATTACAATTCAGTCTTTATTGTGCCTAACCTAAACAAATACTTGACAGCATTAACCATTTTATCCTTTAAAGAGTTTCTCTTGAATGACTTCTACAACTGATACTATCCTTGTTTTTCTTTTATCTATTCATCTTTCTTCAGGTCAGTCTGCCCCTTCTTTCTTACACCTTAATATTGAAAACCTTCAGGTTTCTGTCAGGGGCCCACTTTTCCCTCACTCTGTGTTCTTTGCAAGTGCATACACCTCAATGACTTCAATATCAATCGCCCATTTGTAATTCATCAATTTATAATCCAATGACAATAACCTAGTTCAGTTCACTCATTATTTGCCTGGTGTAATGGTTAATTTTATGTATCAATGTGATTATGCCACCGGGTGCCCAGGCATTTGGTCAAACATTATTGTGGGTGTGTCTGTGAGAGTGTTAGTGGATGAGATTAACATTTCAATCAGTAGACTCGGTAAAGCAAATTGCTCTCCCTAATGAGGATGGGTCTCATTCAATGAATTGAAGACCAGAATAGAGCAAATGGCTAAGAGGGAACTCTTTCTGCCTTACTGCTTGAGCTGAAACAATAGTCTTTTCTGGCCCTTGGATTCAGTATGAAACATCTGATTTAGATCTCCAGACTGAAGGCTTTTGGACTAGAAATTACACCACTGATTCTCCAAGCCTTCAGACTTGAGCTACACATTGGATTTGAACTATTGGCCATTCTGTGCTCCCAGCTTGCCAACTGCAGGTCTTGGGTCATCTCAGCCTCTGTAATTGTGTGAGCTATTTCCTATTTGAGGAGACCTCTTTCTCTCTCTCTCTTTCTCTCAAACATACACACACACACGCACACCCCTAAGGAACTTTTTAAAATAAGAATTCCATTTTCATGTATAATATTTTTATGTTTTTATCTTTACTTACACATAGAGCTTAAAAAATATAATTCATGCATTGGTATGTACTAGATTTCAAGTACTCTATGGTTGTATTGGTTGCTTAGAGGTTTTGCCCATTTAAAATTTCTTAGAAATATTTTTGTTTATGAAAATGAGTTGAATGAGACTTTAAAGATGGTTTATTACTCCTACACTGCAAAATGCCTTGCTTCATGTTATCAATAAGTAGATCCTATCTACCACAGTAGAAAGCAGGTGTATTATTTTAATATCTGTCTGTCAAACAACAACATAATGAAAATAAAAGAGTGGATGTGTTTTTGTTAAGAAAGTAGAATACTTGATTTCTATTCTAACTACTTAAATAATTTTAGAAAAATTTCCTCTTTTTCTCCTCTTGTTTTCCCACTTACCTATAAAGTGCTATTATTTGAACTAAATGATCCAAAAGATTCCTGCCAACTCAAGCACTCTGATTGCAGATTTTAAAAATGTATAACATGCTTCACTTGCAACAAACAAAATGAAGACTTTAGGGGAAAAGGAAAATTCAGAAAAACAAAGCACAACCTGAGGAATCTATATACCATGAAATTATAATTATAAATTATTGAAATGGAGGTATAAGCAAAAACTGCAGGTATTTGAATACTAGTCCATTTTTAGAATCCATTATTTTCTCTACAATTATCTAATGCATAATTCTCAAAGTATTAAGTCTCCAAAAGATTAGGATTAAGATTATTTGTATCAGATCAGATATAAGATTATTTGTACCAACAGCTCTAGACAAGATTGGGCATAGTAAAAAATTAGCATTACTAATGTGTATTTCATCAAAGCAAATGCAAGGAGAATTAATGTTGCAAATAATAAACTCAATTTCACTTTACTGAAGTGCATTCTTTGATGACATTCTATTATGACGCTAGAGAGATCACAGATAAATATATAGTAGCTATATAACATTTTAATATGTTATTAAGTTAATGGAACTCTATAATAATCCACTCTGGCTGCAGATGGGGCCTCTAAGATAAGAACCGTGTTCTTACCTCCATTTTCTCTTTTAATAAAAAAAAGTTAGGGAAAGAAAATTCCATTTCTAATTTTAAACCATATTTTAGCTAGACCACGCAGTGACTTTCTTTCCTATATAATTGTAGAGTTTGAAGTCTCTGCTGGTAAGTCAAAGAACTATCTGCTTCAGTTACACATTACTGAGAATTTGTTGATCTTCAATTGAAAAGGAAATATTGAGTACAGTACCTTTGAAGCTTGATGACTTCTCCTTTGGAAATCATTTATACACTGGAAAGAAATATCTCATATGTCATCAGTCATAGCACATAACTACATTTTAAAATTATACTAGAACAGAAGCACAAGAGTAGAAAGAAATTTTTATGTGACATTCAAATATATTTATGTGTATCAAGGGAGTTATATTCAGTTTATATCTATAACCAGTTTATATATATAGCTAGTAGATATTTTGAGAATCTTAGAAATCATATAATCAATTATTTGATTTCTTCTCCTCTTTCAGTAATTTTGTTTTATTTTTAAGAAAAATAAAGGTCAAATCATAGTGACTACAGATGGAAAGCATGTCTACACAATATTTCATGCTTATCCATTCATTTAGTGAACACGTAATTATTGAACACCTACTCCAGTCATATATTTAACATTGGACTGAAAGGAGAAATGCTAAATTAAAATATTTCTGTGGAATAAAAATAAAATTGTATGGCTGCCAGATTTTTAAAATTAAATTTATCAGTATGGACACATTGAATAAATAACAATGCATTTTGTTGTAACAAATTCAGAAATAGTTGAGACTCTTATACACTGAGTAGCTGAGAAATTATCCTCATCAAAACAGGTAGGAAAAATTGGCACATAATCTTGCCATAAATCCCCTCTCTTGGGTAGGAACTCCTCTCAGGAAGGAACACCTAACTTCTAGATTTCCCCTGAGGAGAGAAGAATTTAGATTACATATCTAAGATCCGCCCCTCCCCCCCTCTTTTTTGTATGAAGACTATTTTTCCAATATAGTAAGGAGTGATGATCTTCCATTTTTGTTTCTTTTTAAAAGGGCAACATAGAGATATGATATGAGGTTTTAAAAATGTCCCTTATGAACTAAGCTATACTAGACTAATAATGTCAGTTTTCTAGAATTTGATAGTCTATTTTGAATAATAGTGAGTATGGATTGTTTATTCTCCTTACTAAGAATAATTCTAAAGTGTGTTAGCTGTTCAGTCATGTCTGACTCTTTGTGACCTCAGGGACTGTAGCTCCTCTGTTCATGGAATTCTCCAGGCAAGAATACTGGTGTGAGTTGTAATTTCCTTCTCCAGAGAAGCTTCTCAACTCGGAGACTGAACTAGCATTTCCTGCATTGCAGGCAGATTCTTTACCATCTAAGCTACCAAGAAATACAAGAATAATGCTAAATATGTTTTTAATTTTGTTTTGAAGATTCAAGATGAAGCTTAGAATATGGAACAATTACCTAGAATAAACCTGAAGTTTCTAGCTTTCCTACTACTAAAATTCAGTTTCTATCCTCTTAAGGATTTTGCATGAATTTAAGTGAAAACAGTGAGCTGAGGGCTTATAATATGACCCCAAAAGAAGAATGGCTCAAGTACACTCATATACAATCAGATTTTTCTCCACCTTCCTTGATCTATGTCCTCTTGTCCTTCCTGATAAGCATTGATCATGCCAAAAATTATAGTGGAAAGAACACTGGTCTAGGAGTCACACCTTGGATCAAGTCCAGTTACAGTCAGTTTCAATATGATCTTGGGTGAGTCATTTTTGCTCTATGCACATTAGATTTTGAATCTTCAAAATGAGAAACCAAATCTGAGATCCCTTTCAGCTTTAACTACCATCACATCTAACTTTGGTGGCTAAAGGATCTAGAATTCCAGATGACAGAAGATAAAGTATATTGAACTACTGGCCACAATTCCTTCATTCCTTCCTGCATCCTCACTTTCACCATGGCTTCATTGTCAGCAGGGTATATTTCCCTATCCCTTGATTTTGGGCTTGGCCATGTGACTTCCCATGACCAATGGTATATAGTAGGCATGACACAATTAGGAGCTCAAATGTGCATTACTTCTTAAACCTTTTTAGGAGCTTAGAATGTTTTATAAAATAAATATTAACAGAGGTCTCTAATAGCTGGGTCATAACTAGGATGGTTCTTAATGCCACTTTTCCCAGATCAGTCCTTGTTTTACACTTGTTGTTCTGGTGTAATGATTTAGTTCCCTTTACTTTCAAAAGTGATAATTTAGATTATAAATAATATAGTCACTGTAGAAAAACCTCTCAGTTCATCTTGAAAACTTACCTAGTTAATGCACAAGTTTACTGCAATAACAGGGCCACACCTTTGCTCTAGCAACCATCCCACAATAGATGTGTTTGGATCACAGATATTCCCAGGATGTGGGAATGGTAGCCAGTATTCCTTCTTAGTTTTCAAGTAATCTACATCCTAAGTGGTCCCCTTTCTCCTTACACCTTTAGAAACCTTTTTCCCTAACTTTTTTTTTTACTAGTACTGGAGGGACTGACTCCTATCTCTCATGACTCTGGAAGCTAGCAGTCTAGCTTTCAGTAGTCCCCTGGGACCACAGAGAGAAAAGGGTGGTTTTAAATGGGTACATCAACACTTCCTGTGGCTCCCCACTCTGGTCAGTGCAGAGCAAGGAGGCAACAAATCCCAGTTCCCAAGTGCTTCCTAAAAGGATTACACTGAACAGCTAATGTCCCAACTACCCAGTGGCAGTCCAAGAGTCTGGCATCTAACTAACTTGTCTTTGGGACTGATGAGGCAGATGATTGCTAGTTCCCTGAGAGCTTGAATGAACATGTGGGTACTCTCTGTGGTTTCTACCCCCAGGTCACTCCAGACATAAAGCTAAATAAGACAGCTTTCTTGGAAGGAGTCAGATTACACATGTACTAGTCTCCTATGGTCTATGAGGAACACGGGAAAGGTTTTGAACAATCCCATGGGCTCTTCCTGTGACTCTTTTCCCCACTCACTGTTAGAACAAAACCTACCTCCCAGCTTCCTCCTGGAAGGAGCCAGAATGCATATCCAACACTCCAATTTCTGTGGCTGCTGCCCCAGGGACTGGATTCTAAACTATCTATCACTTGGAGATGATGAGCCAGCAATCACAAGTCCTTTGAAAGTTTAAACAGGTGTGTGGGTATGCAGGTACATCCCAGTACTCTAGCAATAAAATCAGGGCTCACCTCTTTTTAAATAGAGCTACACATATAGACCCTCAACTTTTCTAGCTGCTCTCCAAAGACTGGCTTCTATACACCTGTCCCAGAGCTAATGGGACCCAGCACTTACTAGGCCCCTAAGAATGACAGAGTACAGCAGCAGCTGGAAGACCATGTGGTCTCAGCAGGTGTGTAGGCTTTGCCATAGCTCCTCTCCTCAGCTCAATGAAGAGTAAGCAGGTGATTGATGCCGCTACTCAGCTTCTTCCTTAGGAGAGAAAGAATTGAGGCATGTATCTAAAACCCCAAGTTTTCTAGCTTCTATTGAGTAGTGGGCTTCTGTCTCACCTGTTTCAGACTGACAAGGCTTCATATACTCTAGTCTCCTGGGAAGTGCTAAGAACAAAGACAGTGGTTCAAATAAGCACAAAAGTCAAGATGCATCCAGCATCTCTGGCCAGTCTGATTGGTGAGGGTCATCTGTTCTCTAAGAATAGTCTGTGGAGACTGAGAGAAGTGGCTGTTTCATCTGATGAGCAAAAACCAATGCAGAGAGTCAAGGAAAATAATGGAACAAGTAAATATGTTACAAATCAAATAATAAGATAAATTTCCAGAAACTGGCCCTAATGACATGGAGGTATCTGATTTACTAGATGGAGAATTAAAAGGTCAAGAGAGCAATACATGAACAAAGTTGTATACCTGAATATATGCAATTCCTATGTATCAGTTGCGGGCTTTCTCAGTGGCTCAGTGGTAAAGAATTTGCCTACCATGCAGGAGATGCAGGAGACTAGAGTTCAATCCCAGGGTCAGTAAGATTCCCTGGAGGAGGGCATGGCAACCCAGTCTAGTATTTTTACTGGGGAAATCCCATGGACAGAGGATCCTGGTGGGCTATTGTCCAAGGTGACGTAAACGGTAGAACATGAATGAAGTGCCTGAGCAAAGCTGAAAAAAATTGTCAGTGTAAACCTTTTTAGTGAGATTCCACTATAATGTTCTCCAGTATATTACTAGCTTTTGAAAAGTTAAATCAAAACTGAAGTAGGTTATTATTTCCCTTGTTTGTTCACTACTTGTTGCTCAAGATACAATTCCTTCATCTAACGAACATGTCTTAACATTAGTATTTGGTTATTATCTTTGGGTTTATAGATAGTTGAAAAGAAAATTAAATAAACATCCTTGCCGTAGAATCAGAGAAGTAATATTTCCTTCTTTTATATGTCATTTATATTTCTGCTGTAATCCTTACCAAATAATACTCTAAAGTAAATTATGATGATATATTTCTCACAGAAACTGACTGAGCTAAAAATACCTGTGATAGACTAAGCCTTGCAGAAAAATCAGGTCAATTTACTCTCAGTAAACTGAAGACCACCATTGCTTTCTGAAAAAGCTGAAAGCTCAGAATCATTTCCTCAACAGTTATAGTTATTTTTCTATTGGATTTATAAGATTATGGGCATGAGACTTATTTTTAAATACTATCTATTACTTTACTAAATATTTCTTTTTTATACAAATTATTTAGCTGATACTATAATAAAAGTTGTTGCTTCCCATATGGGCTCAAAATAATAACATAAGTCCATATTTTAAAAAGCACACATGGCCAGTATTTCGAACTACACTGATTTGTGTTTTGAGCAATTTTTATTCACTGTGACGTCAAAGTGTTTTAAAATTCAGAAAAGTTTTATACAAAATGTACTTGAAGTTACTTCACAGTTCAGTGAAATTCACTCTGCTGAGGCTAAATATAGAAATTTAATAGTCTACCATACTCGTGTCAAAGCTGGTTAAGGGGGGAAAGTAGAAAAGGTAATCCATTCACTCAAAATCTTCTGGGAAATATAACATGCATGGAACACTATGTCCCTTCTGGCACACTGCTGCTATAATTTTATTTACATTTTACTGAAACTTTTTTTTTAATAAACTAACCTAGAAAAGAATAACACCATTTTAAATGGCTTGAGACTTATGTGTTCATTTCTGATTAGCAACGTATTACGAGACCTTTATGTCTTTTCTATTTAAAATTCTTAAATCTTTAAATATAAATAGTTCAAGATGTACATAATCTAATGGTTGTAAAATAGATGCCAGAGCCATTTGAGGATTATTTCAGCCAAAATAATCTACGATTTAAAAAGAGAAACACCCAAGGCTAAGCAGGGCAAATTTTACTCTTTGTAGTCAGAAAATACACCCTTTGGTGTGTGTACTTCATACATCTTGAACACCATGATTCTGGCCCTCCTGATTCTCGAAGCTTCCATGAATCTCACTGAAGTATGCAACTTACCATTTTTAAAATGAAGATGACTCCAAAGTTCAAAGAATGATGAGTTCCAGTCTTGGCTCTTGCTAAATAGCGCAGCACTGGGAAGTTATTTTACCTTCCTCTGCCTCATTTTTCCTGATCTGTTAAATGTGAGTAGCATAGGTTGCAGTTCACAGAAGTATTTAGGGATTAATAAAACAGTACTGAAAAACTAAGACTGAATAGTCAGCTGAAGGATGGTAGCTGCTATAATTTCCATTTCTTTTCTGTATTAGGTTATGCATTTCCAGCTACCTTTAAGATATCTTTATTTAAGTTGTGTCACCAGTAATTCATACTTTAAAAGATCAATACCATGTACAAAATAAAACAATACATTAAAAAAAATACATCTCTGTCACAAACTATCTTTGCAATGCCTCAGCAGGAGTCTCATTCATGGATGATGGAAATGTGAAATTGTATTTGTCTTTCCTGTTCTACATCTGCAATTACTATATCCTCTCTATTCTCCATCCCTAGGATCCTTTTCAAAGCTTATTCTCAAAACTTAGGTGTCCTCACATATCTTATCTATGCTACTACCTCTTAGACTTACAGTCTCCTAAAAATTCATACTACCTCTGGTTATTTCTACTCCATAAAATCTAATTTTTGCAGTAATACTGTCACATTATGCCTCTGGCCAGAAAGTTTCAGTGGCACTTTGAAGCAAAACAAT
The DNA here is from genome assembly GCF_016772045.2 of Ovis aries. Lineage (NCBI taxonomy): Eukaryota > Metazoa > Chordata > Mammalia > Artiodactyla > Bovidae > Ovis > Ovis aries. Next base: position 48,877,414 of record NC_056069.1, read on the forward strand.
ACCAAATTTCCTATTCTATCAATACTAGCCTACTGCAGAAACCAGTGCAGGTGTATCTTCTTTACTTTGATCATTATGAATTATTACTATTTTCAACAAATACTCTATCTTTTCCAACCTTATTCTATTTGTCACAATTTTCCAATAGGTGTTCTTGCACGTAGCAGATGGTCAGCTGCTGGGAACCAGTGTGAGGAACTCCACCCATGGCAAAGGTCACGAGGAAGGAGGCTTCGGCATATGCAAAGGCTGATCAAGCCTCAGGAAACCCCCTGTTCCCGAGCATCTACTCCCAAAACCAGAGTCTACCTACTTTACTGTTTCATCCCAATGAAACAGTGCCTCTCACCTATACCTCTGACTTTACGGGAGGCTGACCCCCATTACATCTCTTGGAGAAGGAGTTAACTTACAGCTCCAAGTCAATAAAAATTCCTGGGCATGACAAGAGTGTTTCAACTTATGAACTCCTCTGAAGGTTATCTAGCCTGCCTGTACAGGTTCGTCCGGCCACATGTGATTGTTTACAGCCTCCCGATCGTGAGAGGCATGAGATGTTTTAGACTTACTAAAGGCAGATTCTTTTGGGAAGTTAGAAATTATTGGTATAGTGGGTTGGTTAGGAATTATATTGGTGAAGGGTTTTTCATTTGTTGTGCCAATAATTGCTGCTAATTCCCTGCCCTGGGTGTGACAAGGGTGTCTCAGGTCAAACCTCTCTGCTGACAGACTAGCTTGTGTGACAACCTCTCAACCATAAACAGCACAGAGAGTTTGGAATATTTTGAAAGTCTTAATTAGCATAGGGCTTTTCTCACTGTTGAGTCAATGATTGCCGCCAGGCCTCCATATCCGTAGGCACCTGGGAATATATTAATCAATGTATTTGGGATATAGAAAAGGAAATATAGTAGTTTTTGATGTTAGCAATACTAGACTTTTTGAGTTAATGAATTTTCTCTTTTGTAATAGATCACTGTACTTTGTTATAAATCACTGTGTCCTTGCTATGCAAAAATGTAACTTTATCACTATCTTAATACTAAATAGATCTTAAGGGGAATATTGGTGAAAGGATTTTCATTTGTTGGGCTGATGTCTTGCTGTTAAATCTCCATATTCCCTGACCTTATAATGAATATAACTAGCATATAGGAGAAATAAGTATTTAGCTTTAAGATTAATCACGTTAACCTTGGGTTAAATAAATTCCTTTCTTGATTGTAACTCACTACACCCTCACCCTATAGGAATGCAACTTTATTTGGAGGGTGGTGCCTGGTTTAAGAAAAAACACCCTTGGAAAAAAAATAAGTTTTTTGGTTATCAGAAAGAAAGGATCATAAAATGTCAGCAGGCCTCATGGCCAGAAGATGATGTAAAACCCCCAAAACCTTTTTTTATACATTCATGTGAAGCACCTGATTTTGACAAAGGTCAGGTCTGCTGACCCCCACGTGACTCTGTATTCATCCCTATGTGTAACAAAAGGTGTATAAGCAAACCTAAAAAATAAAGAAATGGGATCAGTTTCTGGAAAGACTGATTCCCCCATGTCGTTTATTTCTTGCTCCCCGTTTTTCTGGCTGAATTCCCATCTGGAACGTGGGTGCTCACCATGTCTACTTACTTGCCCAGGTTTTTAAGTTCCATATGAGAAGGAGCCCAAGGAGGGGCACCTTCCAATATTCAAGTGGCACTGGTGGCCCAACGTAGATGGTGCAAATTCCTTGTCTTGGAATTTTATTGGTATCCCATGTAAACCAAGTTATTCAGCCTCCACTAATATTTCCTGCTACACTATCCGTTTCTAATCTCTCTATATATCTGTAATTAAATAAGTTTTTTCCCAGGACGCTGATTCCTGATTCCATCCCCACCTTCGAATTACCCTGGATCCACCGGGGCTTGACCCCGGCAATCAGCTATTTCCACTGATGAAAGTGAGGGTTACAATAAGATGTAAAATAATAACTGAATATCAAATAAAATCAAATTCTAAGAGAATGTCTGTAAAGTGTACTAATTTCTTAGGGCTGTGGTAACAAGTACCACATATGTGTAGCAAATGCGTTCTCTCAAAGTGGTAGAGCTGGAAGTCAATAATCAAGATGCTAACGAGATTGGTTCCTCCAGAAGGATTTTGTGAGAGATGCTGTTCCATATTTCTGTCCTACCTTCTGGTGGTTTTCCTTGGTTTATCTATCACTCCAATTTCTGCAGCCATTGTTGTCACTTGGATGTCTTCTCCCTGTGTGTCTTGAGTCTTTGTATAGTGTTCTCCTTACTCTCTTTCCTTTTCTTATCAGAGGACCAGTAGTAATGGAATAAGGGTTCACTCTACTCAGTATGACCACATCTTAAATTATATCTGCATTGACCTTTTGTTTAAAAAAGGTCACATTCTGAGGTGCTGAGAATTAGGATTTCAATGTATCTTTTTAGGAGACATAATCCAACCCATAACAAAAAGAGAATTAGAAAAGCATGCATGCTGATGATATACCTAGGTTATCTGAGTTCATTCCACCTTTCCTCAGGTGGCTTCCCACTATCTGGTTGACTCCTCACTCTAACTACAGAGAGCCCGGTGGTGTTTAGCAACTAGTCGACCTCTATGCACTGCAATTTCCTCATCTGAAATGTAAAACTTAGGCAAAGTAGTAGTCTGAGAAGTCCTTACAAATAGCTGGGAAAAGAAGAGAAGCAAAATGCAAAGGAGAAAGGGAAAGAAAGAAAATGAAATTGCTCAGTCTTGTCTGACTCTGCAATCCCATGGACTGTAGCCTGCCAGACTCCACTGTCCATGGGATTCTCCAGGCAAGAATATTGGAGTGGGTTGCCATTACCTTCTCCAGGGGATCTTTCTGGCCTAGGGATTGAACCTGGGTCTCCCGCACTGCAGGCAGACTCTCTATCATCTGAGCCACCAGGGAAGCTCTAGATATACCCAACTGAAAGCAGAGTTCCAGAGACTAGCAAGGAGAGATGAGAAAGCCTTGTTACATGAACAATGGAAAGAAATAGAGGAAAACAGTCAGATGACTCCACTCTAATAGCAGAAAGCAAAGAGGAACTAAAGAGTCTCTTGATGAAAGTGAAAGAGAAGATTGAAAAAGCTGGCTAAATCTCAACATTCAAAAATCTAACATCATAGCATCCAGTCCCATCACTTCATGTCAAATAGATGGGAAAAAAAAAAGTGGAAAAAGTGATGGATTTTATTTTCTTGTGCTCTAAAACCACTACCAATGGGGACTGCAGCCGTGAAATTAAAAGGCACTTGCTTCTTGGAAGGAAAGTTATGACAAACCTAGACAGCATATTAAGAAGCAGAGACATCACTTCACCAACAAAGGTGTACATAGTCAAATCTTTGATTCTTCCAGAGTCATGTATGGATGTGAGAGTTGGACCATAAAGAAGACTGAGCACCAAAGAATTGATGCTTTCAAACTGTGATGCTGGAGAAGACTCTTGAGAGTTCCTTAGACAGCGAGGAGATCAAATGAGTCAATCCTAAAGAAAATCAATCTTGAATATGCATTGAAAGGACTGATGCTAAACCTGAAGCTCCAATACTTTGACCCACCAGTGCAAAGAGCCAACTCATTGAAAAATACCTTGATACTGAGAAGATTGAGGACAGGAGGAGAAGGAGGTGACAGAGGATGAGATAGTTGGATGGCATCATCGACTCAATGGACATGAGTTTGAGTAAACTCATGGAAATAGTGAAGGACAAGGAAGTCTGGTGTGCTGCAGTCCACGAAGTCACAAAATACCAAGGGAACATGATATGATTTAGTGATTGAACAGCAAGAATGTAAAACTTATAATAATTCTCATCTCAAGGCATTTTCATGAAGATTAAAGAATAGGAACACTAGTAAACCATTCAAAACAATGCCTGGCTTGCAGCAACCAATGCATGTATTATTCTGTTTATTATTGCAGGCATCTAGGAGGTAGTAGCCTCATATGCCCAGTGCTAGCATGAAGAGTTGGGCTTCTCTTTTAAATTCTTTTAAACACATGGTGGTGGTGGTGGTGGTGGTGGTTTAGTCACTAAGCCATGTCCAACTCCTTGACACCCCATGAACTGTAGCCCACCAGGCTCCTCTGTCCATGTAATTTTCCAAGCAAGAATACTGGAGTAAGTTTCCCTTTCCCTCTCCAGTGTCTCTTCCCAACCCAGGTATCAAACCGGGGCCTCCCACACTGCAGGCAGATTCTTTACCAACTGAGCCACCAGAGAAGCACCTTTAAGCATATACTCCACTTGATATCTTCCTATTTTCTGACTTCTTTTGTCTTTTCTTTCCCTTTTTTTTTTACCCTCCTCATTAAGATAGCTGTAAGAACAGCTATCTTAATTAAAATGTTTTAATTAAAGGTATTATTAAGATATTAATTCTTATCTGCCTGAGGCAAATATAGTCATGGAGGAGGAAATGATTGACTGCTTTACCCCTAAAGGTTGAAGTGCCCCAAGAATGAACAAGATGGCTCAGCTCTTCTCTACCTATAGTCCTTACCTTGATAATAACTTCCAGCCCCATGTCTTTATACACCATCTATATCAGAAGAAACTCTATCAAAAATCAACTGACACACACTTTTAATAACCCACATGATATCTACACAAAATCATTTAATTTCTTATTAAAACTATTAAAAACCTGAGTCAACCTCACATTAGATGAAAAAAATATTTTAAAACCAATTTTGTATTGCAAAATAATTACATAATAAATATTATTTTAATATTTTTCATATTTCCTAGCTACTACACCTCCCTCCAAATTTTAAATACTATGGTTTCCAATACCTGATTTGGGAGACACTTGGTTTGAAATTTTGAAATTATAAACGTCCTTTCTTTTTATAACTTTTTTTTGCCAATTTTTTTATACATCAAAAATGTCAATGAAAGTATTCTAGTGTAAACAGACTAAGAATTCATGCTGAAGATCCTTGATAGATAAAGAAAGCCTAGTTTTAGTTCAAAGTGAGAATCTACATGCAAATTAAATTTCATAGACGTTCAAGAAATTATAGTTATTTTCATCCCTGGGGACTTTGTAAAGGAAAAGCCATATTAGGTGATAATTTTTAATTAATTAGTAATATATAGACTATTGGGCTTCCTAGGTGGCACAGTGGTAAAGAGTCCACCTGCTAATGCAGGAGGTGCAAGAGATGTGATTCAATACCTGGGTTGGAAAGATCCCCTGGAGTAGAAAATGACAACCCATTCTAGTATGCTTGCCTGGAAAATCCCATGGATAGAGGAGACTGGTGGTCTATAGTCCATGGTGTTGCAAAGAGTCAGATATGACTGAGAACACACACAGATGTGCACACACACACACACATACACACACAATTATGTGATTCTTCATGACCAGGTAGAGAAAACTAATATATCTGCATAAAGAGCTTACGGAAATCCCAGTAGTTCATCATATTTCCAAAATTTACCTATATTACATCTATTTTAATTGTAAAGTAAATGTTAATTTTTACAGTTGATTTAAATTCCCATGTTTTATTTTATGGTTAATATGATGGAAGAATATTTGTAATTTACATAAAGCCTAGTTTTCCATATTGCATTGATGTATTCAATATTCCTTTAAATAAAATATATTATGATTTATAGAGTCACCTTATGTATAAAATTGCATTAAAATTTCCTATGGAATATTTGCAATATCTTTAATAATTTAAAGAATGTCAGACAAAAGTGTTTATTAAATATTAAATATTAAATGCAATGATTCCATTTCTACACATTCTACTGATGTGAAATAATATGTACTAGCTTGTGGGCATTGGTTCAAAAGAAGTAAAAACTGAGACAGGGAACTGAGAAAAATTTGTTGAAAATTTTAATGGCTATTCTGTAGAGAGCTTTAAATAGGCTCTGAGGGTGTATGAAATTGAAATAGATACCACACTCAGAAAAATACTTTAAAAAAAGCAGATGTATATGTAAGTATTTAAAATAACATTAAATATAGAATTAATGGGAAAAGAGCAAAAGTTATTATGTGTTTTTAGAAGATCTGCTTGTGGATGGGTAAATCAGGAAGTGCCCTGACCTGGGGCTTTTATAAACATAAAATGGGAAAGTGGAATAACTCAAGTACAGTCTAGTGAAGAGTTCAGTTGGTTTGTACAGATTGTATAACAAGAGATATGATTATATAAAACAGAAAAGTCAGCCTGGGGACAGATAATTCTAGGTTTCACATTAAAAAATAGTAAGGTAGATTTCAGTTGGTATGTAATGAAGTCTCTGTAAAAGATTTTATGCAAATATTTCATGATTGGGATGGCTTTAGGAAAATTAGTCTGACACTGTTGTGCTCTGTGAATTAGATCAAGGGGATAAGTAGTCCATGGAAGATTAATACGACAGTCCAGGGAAGTGGAATGAGTTATAGGACAGTTGAAATGAAGCATTGACTATATGGCTGGAAAACAAGAAAGAGGACAGTGAGTATAATGAATACTGGAGTGGTTAGCAGTTTCTTTCTTCAGGGGATCTTCCCAACCCAGGAATTGAACCCAAGTCTTAAACTACTAAAGCAAAAATATGTATTTAAATTCATTAACCTTACATCCTTACTGTATTTTTTCATACCATGACCTATTATTGAATTATAAATATTAATTGGGCCAAAATATAATTCAAATGAATCTTAAATTATAGTTAGTAGTAAATTATGAGAATGAGGGTATAGTTTTAGACACTTTTGTTTAACTTTGATGCTTAAAGAGGAGACTTCACTTTAAGTTAATGAGCTACAGAAATCTATAGAGACTGCAATATTACTTAATTTCAAGTCAGAATGCAATATTGTTGATTAATAGATACAGGAATAACATTTCTATCTGACATTGTTTAATTATAATCAGACTATAAATGGCCATGTTTTATTTCAAAACAAAAGTAATCCAGATAATTAGCTTCTATTATTGTCTGTTTCACTACTCATCCTTTGGCATATATTTTACTCATATTTTTTAGAAACTTCTGTTTTGATTAAATTACAAGCCCATTGAAGTCATAATACATTCATTTTCTATTACTGTCACCTCAATACATGACATTAAGTTGTGTAGACCCATCAAGATGGATGTGAAACTTTTTAGCATATTAAAATATTTGTGAAGAAACTTTCTTTTATGATTTAAGAAACATTTCTTCATAAAAAATGCAAGCAAAAATTCTAACACAAAGCTGTATTTCTTCCTTGGTTGGTTTCTTAACTATTTATATGTGGTTTTAGGTGAAGAATATAAAGGAGTTGAGAAAATTTAGAGAATTTTAATTACTTGTATTTAGGATTGCCCAGTGGCTCAGCGATAAAGAATCTGCCTGCAATGCAGGAGACCCTGGAGATTTGGGTCCAATCCATGGGTTGGGAGGATCCCCTGGAGAAGAAAAAGGCAACCCACTCCAATATTCTTCCCACTCCATGAGAAAATTCCATGGACAGGAGAACCTGGCAGGCTACAGTCCATAGCATCACAAAGAGTGACTGAGTGATTAAGTAGGATAAATTTAGGATCTAACCTTTCTGTCTTTACCTACCTTGAGGAGCAGATGATTTTATAAAAGACAATCTGAAATTCTTTTCCAAAATGAATATTATTGTTATTCTATAGCATTAGAATAAAAAGACTGGATTTGCATACTCAGATATAGAAGACAACACTGAACAATTGTGATGATACATTCTTTAAGGATGGTCATAGTTTTGACAGCACTGAGGAAGTGGTGGACTCTGGAGAAGGTCTCTAGAAATTCAGTCATGTTACACAGGAAAATCTTGTAAGTATAGTTCAACAAGAAGACCCCAAGGCCTAGAGACTCATTTTTGTAAGAAGAGTAGAGGATTATGATTAACTTGTTTTAGGAATGGCTGAATAAAAGGAACTTGGAGGGATTGAAGAGCAACTTGTAGAAAAAAAAAATAATAAGGAGGAAATGAGTTATACCAGAGGAAATGAGTTATACCAGAGTTAATGTAGGCAGGACCAGAAAGATGGTGAGGCTGGAAAGATGTTTGCCATCTGGAGATATAAACCATGACATTTTACTAAAAAATGAGATTTGTATTCCAATCTAGATCTAGATCTGAACTGAGTCATACAAATTTTAATCTTCTTAAGAACATAATTGAACAAGGCCTAATGTTTCTAGTTAGCTCAACCTTAAGATATGTTTAAAAGAAATAGAACATTGGCTTCCCAATAATGAGCTGTTGATTCATTGTCCATCAGATTATAAAATAACCTATAAACTAACCATATACTAGTCATTTTAGAATATTCTAATGGAATATATTTCAAGCAAGCAATCACTGTTTTAACTAGAAATTTGTAAGTATACCCTGATTGAATTCCATGTTTTCTTGGTTAAAATGTCTATAAGGAGTACAAAAGTAGGTTACAACTGACACAAATATGCAAAAATAGATGTCAGGCAGTTAGAAGAACATGTATTAATGATAAGGCTGATGAAGAAGAATTAAAAAGTATACCCTGACTATACTTTTAAAATTGCCAAGGAGTAGATCAAGACCAAAATTCAGACAAAGTGATAGAAGAGAAACTCCCTGATAATGCAGGTCATATCTACCAGGTAGACTACTTTGTTACTTCCAGAACATAACCATCCTCTCTCAAGCAGGTGACCAATACAATGGTAAATTTATCCATGATTCAAAGGTTATAGATGGTAGTAAATGTAGTTGTTGTTCAGAAACTAAGTCATATCTAACTCTTGGTAACCCCATGAACTGCAGCATGTCACGCTTCTCAGTCCTTTGCTCTCTCCCAGAGTTTGTCCAAACTTATGTCCATTGAGTCAGTGATGCCATCCAACCATCTCATCCTCTGTGACCCCCTTCTCTTGCCCTCAATCTTTCCCAGCATCAGGGCCTTTTCTAATGAGCCAGCTCTTCACATCAGGTGGCCAAAGGTTTGGAACTTCAGCATCAGTACTTCCAATGAATATTCAGAGTTGATTTCCCTTAGGATTGCCTGGTTTGATTTCCTTGCTATCCTAAAGACTCTCAAGAGTCTTCTCCAGCACCACAGTTCAAAAGCATCAATTCTTCGGCACTCAGCCTTCTTCATGATCCAACTCTCACGTCCATGCATGACTACTAGAAAAACCATAGCTTTGCTCTTCAGGCTAGAAATAAACATAGAGAAAAATCTTCATGGCATTGGAGTCGGTAATGGTTTCTTGGATATGGTACCAAGACAAAAGCCATAGGAAATGAAAGCAAAACTGGGTAAATGAAGTTATATTAAAATTTTAAACATCTGCGCATCAAAGAACAAAATCAACAAAGTGAAAAGGCAGTCTATGGGATGGGATAAAATATTTGCAAATCATATGCATAGTGAAGAGTTTATTTTCAAAATACATAAAGAACTGTTACAACTTAAAAACAAAAAATCAAATAACCCAATTTAACAAATGGGCTAGGGTCTTGAGTAAACTTTTATCCAAAAATGATACGCAAATGGGCAATAAGTATATGTAAACATATACGGCACAATTAATCATCAGAAAAATGCAAATTAAAACTGCAATGAGATATCACCTTATATCCATTAGAATAGCTACTATTAAAAAAAATTGAAAATAGCAAGTGTTAGTAAAGATGTAGAGACACTGGCATTCCTGCACTGTTGGCAGAATTCTGAAATGGTGTAGCTGTAATAGAAAAAAATTTGGAGGTTCCTCAAAATATTAAAAAAGAACTATTGTATGATCCAGAAATCTCAATTCTGGGTATATCCAAAATAAGAGAAATCAGAATATCTAAGAGATGTCTACATTCCCATGCTCACAGTAGCACTATTCACAAGCCAATTTATTCATTCTTAGAAAAGAAAATTAAAAAAATATCCTGTCATTTGAAACAGCATGAATGACCTTGGAGATCATGATACTAAGTGAAATAAGCCAGGAGGAGGTTGATAAAAGGATATAAGCTTCCAGTTATAAGATAGATGAGGGGCTAATGTATAACATGATGACTATAGTTGATGACAGCAAAATGTTTAACTGAAATTTGCTAAGAGGGCTTCCTTGGTATCTTAGACATTAAAGAATGTGCCCGCATTGCAGGAGAACAGGGTTCAATCCCTGGACCAGAAAGATCCCCTGGAGAAATGAATGGTAACTCACTCCAGTATTCTTGCCTGGAGAATGCCATGGACAGAGGAGCCTTGTGAGCTACAGTCTATGGGGTCACAAAGAGTCAGACATGACTGAGAGACTAACACACAAGAGAGTAAAATGTTAAAGTTGTCACCAAAAAAAAAAAAAAAAAAGATAAATGTGAGGTGATGGATGTCTTGATTATTCATTGGGAGAAATTATTTTACAATATTTATGTATATTAAATCATCACACTGTATACTTTAAATATCTTATAGTTTTGTTAGTTATTCTCCAATAAATCTGAGGGGGAACAGGAGGACATTCTGTTACATCCAACATTAGAAACAAACCTTGAGGACTTTGTGTTAAGTGAAATAAGCCAGTCACAAAAAGACAAACACTGTATGATCCCACTATGAGGTAAATGAAGGAGTCAAATTCACAGAAATAGAAGGCAGAATGGTAGTTACCAGGGCCTGGCGTCAGGGGGAAGGTAGTAGTTGTTCAGTGGGCTTAGGGTTTTAGATTCGCAAGATGAAAAAGTCCTGTAGATCTATTTCATAACAATTTAAATATATTTAACATTACTGAATTGTACATTTCAAATAGTTAAGATAGTGAATTTTACATTGTATTTTTTCTGCAATAAAAATATATGTATGTATATATACACATACATATATATACAATAGCATGAGATTTTTAAAATTAGTGATACAAGAAATGTTTACCATAAAACTAAAAGTAAACTTAAATTGAAGGGAAAAAAATGCAGGATTTGTTTTATAGAAAATGGAATCAGAAGTGGGAAAAAGAGAGGAAGAAATCTCCTCAGACTGTAGATGAGAAGGCCAAAAGAGAATTACAAAATTAACAAAAAGATAACATTATAGAGAATAGTGGAGAGAGATCTATCCTTCAGATAATTGATACTAATTTTAAAAATAAAATCACAGAGAAAAACAGGCCCTAAAATTAAAGTTTTGTGAAGTAACACTTTCCCGTGACAAAGCCAGTGTATGTAAATTTCTAGAAAATAAATGAAAGAGGGTCATAACTTAGAAATAGTTGCAAATTATCCTGAGGATCATAAAATTTTAGAACTCTCTTTAGGAAACCTGAAAAAAATCGGGGGTTCAAACTTGTGCTTTCTTACATGCACTAGTGCATAGAACAAAAAAACTGTATTTGAAGAACTGTATACCTGTTCAGATTATTTTCCTATATGAAGGTTAAATAAAAACTTTTGCAAATATCCAATTGTTCTGTCAAAGTTTCACTCATGCAGCTCTTCTTTAAAAATATTTCTTGAACATTTCAAACTGCCCTTGAATTTTTCCAAATTTAGAGTTTCATCCTACACAAAATCCAGACCATAATTTAAATTCTGTTGCTCTTGGTAGGAAGAAAAAGCAGAAATCTTAGAGATAAAGTTGTGTCATGTGTTTTACCATAGGCTTTTCTTACATTATCAAGTTCAGGGACACAGTTTATGCAAATGTCATCTTCTCTGCTTTAAGCCCTCTGCCTGTAAGTGAGATTGTCCAATCATCAAATAGTCTTGACCCAAAGAATTGGCTTTGCTTACTTGAAAAAGTAGAGCAGAAGTTAAAGCTATGTCTGTGGGCTACAGTGGAGTTTTAGAAAAGGAGATTATGAAACTTATTTCCAAGGAAGGCTTTCAGAGGAGAGGGAGGGCTGTTCTGACACTTTTTCTATTTTCCTTCAAGGTTAGTCATTCCATATCAATTCTCACACACACAAAAGGCATAACAGGATGGTTTTTTCCTATACTTTTATGGAAGTGTGAAAAAAATAGGCTAGTATGATTTTAACATAAGAAAGGATTATAAAAGGAGATTTGCAGGCATTTCATAGTCTCACTTTCACTACAGAATACAGGCTTATATTATGGTAAAAGTCCAGAGATTTTTTTGTGTCTTACTTAAGACAAATAGATACTGATTTAATCTGTCTCTTCCGCTTTCCATGAAAAGAGAGAGACATTATTACTTTTAGTAATGTCATGGGATCTTCAGCATATTTTGGATTATATTTCCAAATATTTTTCCAAATTTGTATTAAGTACAAGGAATCATGCAAAATGAAAGAGTAAGTTATGAAAATCACACAGTAAAAACAATAAAGTGTATTAACTAGAGAAGTCTAAATTATATTAAACAGGTTTATTGAGGTACCATCTGCATACCATGAAAATCCACTTACTTGTACAATTTAATAATTTACGTAAATTTAGATTTGTACATCATCATTACAGTCCAGGTTTAGAAAATTCCCTCAGTCCAGAAAACTCCCTTGTGCTCATTCATAATCATTCCTGGTTTCCACACACAACACCAGGCAACCATTAATTTATTCTCTTATTCAATAGTTTGGACTTTTCTGGGGAAAAAAAATTTATTCCAAAAATGAATACAGTTTTGTTTAAAAAATATTTTATGAAAGTCTCAGCTGAACTTTATGTTCCTGAATCTGTTGATCAGAATTCCAAATCTGAACTTTTACAAGAAGCAGTCCTGCCCATATTCCTAGGAGAAAAAGTTTACCAGCATGCCAAATGTTGTAAAAACCTGGTCTCACATGTTGATTAGAATGGTCTTATTCTCAGCACAAGGCTACAAAGAGTTGAAATATTATTTTTACAATACTCCATTGCTGTTTATCAGACACAAATACCTCTTTTAGGGATCTATTTTCCCTGCCATTGTTACTTTTTCACCCGAATCTGGTTGAACTTCATTATTATTAATATATTCTGTCGGGCTTCCCGGGGGCTAGCAGTAAAGAAGCTGACTACGGAGACAATGAAAGACATGAGAGACGCTGCTTCGATCCCTGAGTTGGGAAGATCCCCTGGAGGATCCTATGTCCACCCGCTCCAGTATTCTTGCCTGGAGAATCCCATGGAAGAAGAGCCTGGTGGGCTACAGTCCATAGGGTCACACAGAGCCTGACACGGCTGACTGGATCTAGTTCAGTTCAGTTCAGTTCAGTCACTCAGTCTGTCCAACTCTTTACGACCCCATGTATCGCAGCACGACAGACCTCCCTGTCCGTCACCATCTCCTGGAGTTCACTCAAACTCACGTCCATCGAGTCGGTGATGCCATCCAGCCATCTCATCCTCTGTCGTCCCCTTTTCCTCCTGCCCCCAATCCCTCCCAGCATCAGTCTTTTCCAATGAGTTAACTCTTCGCATGAGGTGGCCAAAGTACTGGAGTTTCAGCTTTAGCATCATTCCTTCCAAAGAAATCTCAAGGTTGATCTTTAGAATGGACTGGTTGGATATCCTTGCAGTCCAAGGGACTCTCAAGAGTCTTGTCCAACACCACAGTTCAAAAGCATCAATTCTTCTGTGCTCAGCTTTCTTATAGTCCAACTCTCGCATCCATACATGACCATTGGAAAAAGCATAGCCTTTACTAAATGGACCTCGGTTGGCAAAGGAATGTCTCTGCTTTTCAATATGCTATCTAGGTTGGTCATAATTTTTCTTCCAAGAAGTAAACATCTTTTAATTTCATGGCTGTAGTCACCATCTGCAGTGATTTTGGAGCCCAAAAAGATAAAGTCTGACACTGTTTCCACTGTTTCCCCATCTATTTCCCATGGGACCTGTTGTCATGATCTTCGTTTTCTGAATGTTGAGCCAACTTTTCACTCTCCTCTTTCACTTTCATCAAGAGGCTTTTAGTTCCTCTTCACTTTCTGCCATAAGGGCGGTGTCATCTGCATATCTGAGGTGATTGATATTTCTCCCGGCACTCTTGATTCCAGCTTGTGCTTCTTCCAACCCAGTGTTTCTCATGCTGTACTCTGCATATAAGGTAAATAAGCAGGGTGACAATATACAGCCTTGATATACTTTTCCTATTTGGAACCAGTCTGTTGTTCCATGTCCAGTTCTAACTGTTGCTTCCTGACCTGCATATCGGTTTTTCAAGAGGCAGGTCAGGTGGTCTGTATTCCCATCTCTTTCAGAATTTTCCACAGTTTATTGTGATCCACACAGTCAAAGGCTTTGGGATAGTCAATAAAGCAGAAATAGATGTTTTTCTGGTACTTTCTTGCTTTTTCCATGATCCAGCAGATGTTGGCAATTTGATCTCTGGTTCCTGTTTCTTTTCTATAACCAGCTTGAACATCTGGAAGTTCACAGTTCACGTATTGCTAAAGCCTGGCTTGGAGAATAGTGAGCACTACTTTACTAGCGTGTAAAGTAAAGATGTAAAGATGAGTGCAATTGTGAAGTAGTTTGAGCATTCATTGGCATTGTCTTTCTTTGGGATTGAGATGAGACCTGACCTTTTCCAGTCCTGTGGCCACTGCTGAGTTTTCCAAATTTGCTGGCATATTGAGTGTAGCACTTTCACAGCATCATCTTTCAGGATTTGAAATAGCTCAACTGGAATTCCATCACCTCCTCTAGCTTTGTTCTTAGTGATGCTTTCTAAGGCCCACTTGACTTCGCATTCCAGGCTGTATGGCTTTAGGTGAGTGATCACACCATCATGATTATCTTGGTTGTGAAGATCTTTTTTGTACAGGAGACAGGGATCAAGACCATCTCCATGGAAAAGAAATGCAAAAAAGCAAAACGGCTGTCTGGGGAGGCCTAACAAATAGCTGTGAAAAGAAGAGAAGCGAAAAGCAAAGGAGAAAAGGAAAGATATAAGCATCTCAATGTAGAGTTCCAAAGAAAAGCAAGAAGAGATAAGAAAGCCTTCCTCAGCAATCAGTGCAAAGAAATAGAGGAAAACAACAGAATGGGAAAGACTAGAGATCTCTTCAAGAAAATTAGAGATACCAAGGGAACATTTCATGCAAAGATTGGCTCAATAAAGGACAGAAATGGTATGGACCTAACAGAAGCAGAAGACATTAAGAGGTGGCAAGAAGGAATTTAGGACACCCGCAATTCTGTTTTATCTATAATCTCAAGGTTTCACTATATGAAAAATTCTTGGTTGAATCACCCTAAGGAAATAGATCTGTCTTGATTTTTAAGTGAATGTGTTCCCTAGATTTCACATGCTCATCTTCATGGATGAACAGCCGTAAGAGAATATGTGTGTGTGTATGTGCACGTGTGCACACGTTAGTCATTCATCATGTCCTACTCTTTGCAACCCCATGGACTGTAGGCCACCAGGCTCCTCTCTTCATGGAATACTCCAAGCAACTGGAGTGGGTTGCCATTTCTTTCTCCATGCAAGAGAATAGATCTCTTTTTCTTATAGATACACATCCTAAATGTCAAATTCCCACCTTCATCCTTGGACAGCCATTTATGGACCAGGCTAGTGAAAGCACACACTAGTTATAATCTTGACACATCACCATCAACACCTTAATTTCTTTGGTAGATATTTCAGTGAACTATAAATATGAAAATCTTCAACCTTTCAATACTATTTTTTAATTGTTCAGTGTCTAATCTGCATTAATTCTTTCAGAACTTTCTGGGAACTAGTGGCAACTCTCATTAAGGTTCCAGATTTGTCTCCTGACCTGTCATCCCTCACTGCTGTGCAGTTAAAGTTGTATGTTTTAAGTTACACCCAAGGTATGCCAAGGAAGTTTATTGACACTTTCTTAAAATGAGGATAGACAATAATCTGTATCCTATCTTTGGTGAACTCCACTTATATTCAGTTTCAACAAACAAGTCGGTAGAAGAGAATTTGGAGTCATTAAAAAGCCACCTACAAGAGACCTGCTGAGTCAAATAAGACAGAAATCATGACATTTTGCACAGATGAGTAACTGTACCCTAAAAAATGTCAATATCTTTCTGTTTTGTCAGAAGACAGAAATATACAAGTTGTTATGCAAGAGAACTCAGTTACCTGGGAGTGCACTGACGTAATGACATGGTTATAAAGGGATCTATGTAGACCATTTTAAATTTAGCTAAGTTTCAAGTCATCAATTCCTGAACTCTCATGGAAAAAAAAAAAAAGATACTAACTGGTAAATCAAAATTGCTGTTAACATCTGGTACTGGCACGATTAGTAGTTTGAGGCCACTGAGACTTCAAATGAATTAAATTTGAAATATGCTTCTCTTTGATAACTAGATGTAAAAAAAAAAGGTTGAGGCTGAAAGTGATTGATAATAGTTTTGTGTTTTGTTTTCTTGCTTTTAACTATATCAGTATATAATGATTTTCCTTAATTTCTATAACATGTAATTCTTCCTTTAGAGAAAAGTCATGGTAGGAAAGATAATATAACCTAAGGACAAATTCTGGGCTTTAGAATCAGATGTAAATCTGATTTTCAGCTCTGAGCTAACTATGCATTTGAACTTTCACATAAAATAAACACCTAATAGTTATTACCTAAATATTTATGTTATGCCATGAGAAGTGTAATCATTGGTCTTAATCTTCAAAGCAATTTTATAATGTAGGTGGCCCAGCTTCATTTCCCCATTTGAAACCTGAAAACAATTTATAAATAAAACTAGAGGTGTACTTGGACCTAAGTCTACATGACTCCTATATATATATATATAGGAATATATATATATATACACACACACATATAGATGCATATATACACACACATACATATAGTATAGGTTCATGCAATGGAATATTATACAGTAATACTAATGAAAGATCTGTGTGTGTGTGTATATATATATATTCATATATATTTTATTCTTAGATGTACATTCAACAGAAATGTATACTAATATTCATCAAAATTTATGTGCAAAAATGTCTGTAGCCTTACAAATGATATCCAAAGCTTAACACAACTGAAAGATCTCTGTGTGTGTGTATATATATATATATGTGTATGTATATGAATAAAATTTTCAATCAAGGAGTTTACATATGCTCAACTTTGATAATGTAAAAAAATGTATTTTTTTCTATGTGAGTTTTAGTTTTTATGTTACTAGGTCCTAAATTTCCCACTTTATCTTGTGGAAAGATATTTAACCTGTCTAAATATCATTTCACATTTGAACAAAAAAAGAGAATAACCTTTTGAGTATGAGAATTAAATACTGTGACACACTGATTCATGCATATTTGGCCCAGTGAAAGCAGAATAGCCTTATGAAAGTAGCTTACCATTTAGATTTTCTACATGTTTTTTTTATACCACATTAGTTATTTTGACCATGCTGTCTTGCTATTAATTCTAATCCATCAAAAACTCATACTTTATATACCCAGAAAATATTTTCATTTTAAGAAAAAATAAGTAAAAATATATATAAGAAATATCTGAGGTTTGTCATATGTAGTAAACACACCATTTGAGATCTAGAGAGTCAATTTCAAATAGCGTTACATTATAGCTCTGGGCTTAGAGTGGTAAACAAAACACAGTCCTTGCTTTCACTAAGCTCAGAGTCTACTACTCATGTAGTAAGTTTATCACTAATTACCAAGTTACATCTTTCATCTCTTTTAATTTGCTCCAGATTAATGCTCAGTTCTAGAACTATCATTGGGCTAATTGGAACTGGATTAAACCTCTTTTGACTTAAAAAAACGATACATATTTTAAAGGGATAGAGAATAGAAATAAACATAGTAAGTTTAGGAACTTGAGAACTAAAGCTCAATAAATATTTTTTGAGCAACTAATTCAGAATTCTGATTGATTATACAAAAGTATACTAAAACATGATCACTCCTATAAGAAATTTAAGAATAATTCAGAATTAAAGAGCTGCACTGTGAGTATAAGTGCAATTCATATTCATGTCAAATGGAAGAGTTTGTGTTTTTTTTTTTTATGATGGACAGTATGATGACTTTAAATTTGAATCACAAAGCTACTGGTCTAATGATTTAATGGTATCTTAAGCAATAAAACAAATCATAAATTTTTCAAAGTTTTCAGAAGGCACATTTTAATTTTAAATACATAAAACCATATTGCTCGGTCTTTTCCTACAAAATAAAAAAGTAGTTATTGATAGAAAAGCTTTTAAATTGTTTTAGTCAAACTCAAGTAAAAGCATGTAGAAAAAATAAAACATGAACTAAAAAGAGTTATACTAGAATATTGAACTCTCCTTGATATTCACAGAAATCAACACAATGTCCATTAGTGCAGAATAAAAAACATAAAACAATTCAGTGTAAAAAAAGCACCCTGCATTAATGGAACATTAAAGTTATGATTTAAACCCACAAAATTCAGGAAATTCAGAATTAGAACTCCCAAGGTAACCTTAACTGTGACCTCTTGTGCATGTACACTGTTTAGAAAATTGAGAATTTTGCCTTCCTGATCATATATCACTGTGAATAACAATTTTGAAGGAGGAATAAAAGGTACTTTTCCTTTGAACTACTGTATATGTTTAAAGATTTAGAAAATCAAATGATCAATCTTATGCTACCATCTGAGCTAATTATGGAATAAGAAGGAATTTTAAAAATATACTATTGAAAGCTGTATAAACTACAACATAATGCACAACCACTTGAAACATGATTTGAGTTTTCTTTTACATATATCCATAAGTGCCTACTATATAAAAATATTCATATTGCAGAAAGACAGAGGGGAATGTTATTAAAATTGAATAGCATGTAAAGAAAAAGGGTCAGGGAAATAATTGAGCTGAGTCAAAAGTAACATTCTTCATGAGGTTTCCCAAGTGTACTAGTGGTAAAGACACCATCTGCCAATACAGGGGACATAAGTGATTCAGGTACGATCCCTGAGTCAGGAAGATCCCCTGGAGGAGGGCATGGCAACCCACTCCAGTATTTTTGCCTGGAGAATCACATGGACAAAGGAGACTGGTGGGTTATAGTCCTTAGGGGTCACAAAGAGCTGGTCATGGCTGGAATAACTTAGCACACATGCACATAAGTGTCTACTATATAAAAACCTATTCACATTTCAGAAAGACAAAGAACGCTATTAAAATTGAATAACATGTAAGGAAGAGGGTCAGGGAAATAACTGAGCAGAGTCAAAAGTAACAGCCTTCATATTTTTAAATTTATGCTTTCCTGGGAAGATATTTTTATCTCTTCAGCTATGGCTTCTTCAGTTTTCAAATGAAAGGATTAAATGACATCATAGTTTCTTCTAACTTCAAAACTATATGATTCAATGAATTCATATAAATTAACATTCTAAAGTAGAATCATACATTTGACACTATGCTAATTCTTAAGTGACTTGTGTTAGGGGCTTCCCTGGTGGCTCGGTGATAAGAATGTGCCTGCCAATGCAGGAGATGTGGGTTCGGTCCCTGGATCAAAAAGATCCCCTGGAGAAGGAAATGGGAACCCCTCTAGTATTTGGGCCTGGGAAATCCCACGGACAGAGGAATCTGGCAGGCTACAGTCCATGAGGTCACAGAAGAGTCAGTCACGACTTAGCAACTAAACAACAATTTGTATTAGGGCTTAGTGAAATATGCCAAGAAAGAAAATGAAGTTGACAAATCACTGGGTCTCTCTTAGATATGATCAGTCTATGTTATTGATCCTGCCCTTTCTTTTGGATCTTTTAGTGAAAGAAAAAAAAAGAGAAAAGTTAACTCACTCATCCATCCAAATGTTAATCCAGTATTTGTGACTGGAGTTATTAGCATATATCTTCTAGTAAATTGAAAAACATCATCAAGCCTTTTGAGATATGTTTCTCAATACTATGAATATGAGATCAAGAATGACTATAAAGGTCGTAGTGTAAGAAGGCCATATCAGTGTCACTGAGGTATAGAGCTTTTCCAAGCAAAGTCACCATGGACCATTTTTTTAAAAATAAGGATATATATTTATTGAAAAGATAACCCAAAGAAAGCATATATATTTACAGATATATAAACGTTGGCATAATAGATACTATCATGGCTCCATTTCTCTTCCAGCAGCCAGCACTTTCATCTCTGTCAGACTGCTCTACCCAGGCTGCCAAAACCTGGTTTGTCTACATGCACAGAGAATATGCATATCCCAGAAGTATCTTGGAATTTACAGACATTGTGGTGGCTATTAACCAATGTCTGTAAATATCAATGATCCTCGTTTCCTATGCTGTCACATTCGCTGTCTTCACAGCTTCCCTGCAAAGCTGAGGCAATGTTATCTACCTTTCAAAGGATTTATCTGAAATCACAGCTTGTTCTAATACACTTCTGAATTGATTTGTGCAATCCTGGAATAAAAAGAAGGCCAGTCTTCCATAATGTGTTTATTTCAAAATTGCCTTGGAAGAGGGCTTCCTAGATGTACTAGTGGTAAAGAACCTGCCTGCAAATATATGAGATGTAAGAGATGCGGGTTCCATCCCTGGGCTGGGAAGATCCCTTGCAGCAGGCATACCAACCCATTCAAGTATTCTTGACTGGAGAGTCCCACAGACAGAGGACCCTTGTGGGCTATAGTCCATAGGATCACACATAATCTTACATGACTGAAGTGACTTAGCATGTATGAACACATGCCTTGGGAGAATATCAAGAAGGCAATCAAAAGAACTTTCAGGTGTTCAAGCTGAATTTAGGAAAGGTAGAAGCACCAGAGATCAAACTGCAGACATCCATTGGGTTATAGAAAAAACAAGGGAATTCCAAAAAAATATCTACTTCTGCGTCACTCCCTATGCTAAAGCATTTGACTGTGTGGATCACAACAAAGCGCGGAAAATTCAAGAGACAGGAATATGAGGCCACCTTACCTGCGTCCTGAGAAAGCTTTATGCAGGTCAAGAAGTAACAGTCAGAACTAGACATGGAACAATGGACTGGTTCTAAATTGTAAAAGGAATATGTCAAAGCTGTATATTGTCACCCTGCTTATTTAACTTATATGCAGAGTACATCATGCAAAATGCTGGGCTAGATGAAGCACAAGCTGGAATCAAGATTGACAGGAGAAATATCAATAACTTCAGATATGCAGATGACACCACCCTTATGGGATAAAACGAAGAGGAACTAAAGAGCCTCTTGATGAAAGTGAAAGAAGAGAGTGAAAAATGTGGCTTAAAACTCAACATTCAAAAAATTAAGATCATGCTATCTGGTGCCACCACTCAATAGTAAATAGATGGGGAAACAGTGGAAACAGTGACAGACTTTATTTTCTTGGGCTCCAAAATCACTGCAAATGGTGACTGCAGCCATGAAATTTAAAAACCCTTGATCCTTGGAAGAAAAGCTATGACTAAACTAGACAGCATATTAAAAAGCAGAGATATCACTTTGTCAACAAAGGTCTGCATAATCAAAGCTATGGTTTTTCCAGTAGTCATGTATGGATGTGAGAGCTGAAGGCTGAATGCTGAAGAATTGATGTTTTTGAACTGTGGTATTGGAGAAGAGTCTTTAGAGTCTTTTAGACAGCAAAGAGATGAAACCAATCAATCCTAAAGGAAATGAATCATGAATATTAATTGGAAAGACTGATGCTGAAACTGAAGCTCCAGTACTTTGGCCATGTGATGGGAAGAGCCAGCTTATTAGAAAAGACTCTGATGCTGGGAAACATTGAAGGCACAAGTAGGAGGGGGTGGCAGAGGACGAGATGGTTGGATGCCATCACCGACTCAATGCACATAAGTTTGGGCAGCTCTGGGAGATGGTGACGGACAGGGAAGCCTGGCTAGCTACAGTCCATGGGGTTGAAAAGAGTTGGACATGATTGAGCAACTGAAAAACAATAAAAAAAAAAAAGTCTAAGAGAAGTGGACATGTGAGAAAAGTCCTGTTTCGTATACAAGTGGGGAAATTCTTGCCGGGCCACCAACTGAAGTGTGAGTGGCATTCTGCTGACCTTGTTGTAGCATGTGCACTGTAACACCTGCACCTGCAGGCCACCAGCCTGGACCAGCCTGAAGGCACGCTTGAGCTGCTATTGATACACCCTCACCTCCAGGAGTTGTCAGAGTATGTGGATCTCATGTTCTCTCCATTCATTTTCATATAATACAAGTTAGTGTGATGCCCCACTAAACAATAGACTTGTAAAAGCAAGCCACATAAACAAACCTCCCCCCCAAAAAATGCATGACTTTTAGGTCTATTTAGATCAAAGGAAGCAATTGTACTTTGTTTTTAATTGCATGTGTTTGAACCCTTTGTTGAGTAAAAATGCAATTAGTTCTAAATATAGAATAACACAGACCAACATAAGGATTCTGTCTCAGGGCAACTCAATTCTAATAACCATCTGTGGAGTTGGAACTTCGTACCCAGCAATTCTTTAACCCAAGAGCAGAATGCAGTCTTCAAGAAACCAAAATGCCTTTGGATTTTCTGTTGTCGCTAAAGAATCATTGGGATCACTTGTGGAAACCTAGAAAGAGAGATTTGTATGGTCCATTTACATGAAGAGAAAACTGACAATAATGAATCTACTGTAGAAAAAATATTAAAGTGTTGGCTTAATATCATTTAGTAAAAACTGACCTGTTGGTGTTATAAGTTTCATTGCTGGATATTTTTGCCCAGCTTTCTTATATGTAGTTGGATAAATTAGGAGAATAATAACAACAAAGCTTAAGACAGTCTTTTCTTGAAAAACAAAGTGAATTCTAAAGAAACTAAAATGTCCTGTAAATCGAAAACATATCTCAACTGTTTTTACATTTGCATATTATATTTTAAATATTGTCAATAGGGACATGCATATTTTATGACTGAAATACTAATGAACAAATTATGCTGTAATCTGCCCTTCAATGGAACTTTATATCATGTTTATATATGTCACAAAATTTTTCACATTTTTGTTAAATATAATAATGTGCTACCAAGCTAATGCACTATAATTTCCTTAAGTTCTTCATTATTAGCCACTTTAGCTATTAGAGAACAGGCCTGAGGGAATAACCATGTGCATATTTCTGTTTTTTCTCTTCCTGACAAATTTCCAACATGAAATATTTATGACAATACACAAAGTGACATTGTAACTAGTTGAAGGTGAGGAAAGGAGTGTTTAAAAATTAGACTGCAGTCTTAACGGAAGTGACTGTCAATGATAAATTGTCTACTGAAGTACTAGGACAGAAATTCTGTCTCCTAATGGTATGTAGACATTTAGAAGTAAGCTTCCGTAGACATGCATTATCTCTTCAGTATTCTAAACTAGTTGTGGCTGAAAGCCTAATAGTGATTTCAGCACCTATTCAATATCATAGATACTTTTAAGTACCTATCAAACTGATTTTATCACCTTAAACTTTAGATTAAAATATTAGGCAGCAAATTCTGGTACATTCATACTGAAACAAAAATATAGATGTTATATACATTTTAGCAGGGCAAGCATTAATATTTTTAAGAGTGAGCACTCTGCCTTGTATAGGTAATAGAGTTTGGTGGGTTTTGTTCCATTATGCAAAATAGTAGTTTTTACTCTGAAATATCACAGCAATTGAGGCTAATATCATTTTAATAAACACCCTTTCACCAGTTTGAATGCCTTGTGGTGCTTTCATTCTCTTTCCTAACATAAGTACACTTCTTTATGGAGGAACAATCCTCTTATTAATTTTTCTCTTCACAATTACCCCTCAGCCTTTGTGGTCTGGTTGTTGGCCCTACCATTTGACTACTGAAACCTCCCTGACAATAAGCAGCGATAACCTCTGTGTGATGAAATCTAATGAACACTTTTCTGTCTCTATTTTATTTGACCTCCCTGCCACATCTGTTATTTTTTATTACTTACTCCAGAAGATTTTATTTTCTCCTTGTTGTCCTATAACTTTGCTATCTGAACTTTTTTTAAAATCCAATCCCCCTCCCGAAGTAATGTTGTACCCAATTCCCTCTTATTCTACTCTCTGCCTACTAAAAATAGTCATTCTCATGTTTTAAAAAGTATCTCCTCTATACTGATTCTATGATTTAGATTTCCTGTCCAATCCTATGTAGACAGTAGTAGATCTACTGTAAAGTAAATTTTCTGTCTACATGAGTAGCTTAAGTCTATTTAAAACTGGACCTAGTGCCTTGATGACTATTCTTATTTCAATACTTGTTCTAATGAAGAACCATCATCAAGTTAATCACCCAGGATTATGTCTTCCTTATCATCACTACAGCCATCCCTCTTCTTTCATCCTATACATCCAATTTGTCATTGTACACTATCTAAAAATCTTTATAATCTAGTTTTTTCACTTAATGCTCTCTGATATTTCTCCATGACCTCCTCTCCCAAACTATTAAAATATCTCCTTAACTCACATCCTGATAGTCATCCTCTAATCCTATCTCTGTCCAAGCTTCCTCCCCAGGCTCACCAAAGACATTTTTCTAAAAGGCACATTAGACAGAATCACTTCCCTGTTTGATCCACTGGATTTGAATAACCTGCAGAAAAGAATTCATACTCGTATAGCTTTGATTTCTATTTTCACCCACCCATTCATACATCCATTCATTAGACCGAGTTCCAAGGGTAAAGAGAATAATGAGTTCCCAGAGCTTATAGTCAAAAATGGAAGTCTTAAGTTTAGTTAGCAGTGATGTGTGGAATGAATGTATATCATAAAAATGGAAGCAAAGTTCTTATGTAGGCTTATAAACAGAGGACCCAGCAATGTTTCTGTTGAACAAAGACTTTATAATTAATCATAATTTGAAACTTATATATGAGTTGTCCAATTGACGGTGAGGAGAGTGTTGAGTGGAATGATTATCCCAAATAGAAGGAAGAGAATTATTCAGACTTTGAGACAAAAGAAAACATAGCTTTAGAAGAACCTGATGGAAAGTGGAGCCCAGGGATTTTACCTTCTTAAAAAGAATAAGAGAAAGTACAGATAGAACTTAGGAGAATTAGTGGGACAGGATGGAATTAGTGGGGTTACAGGACCCACTGTAACTTTAAAGAGGTAACATGACCACATTTGCATTAAAAATAAGCAAACAAACAAGCAACCAACAAAACATAAACCTTCTGGTTACAGAGTATAACCGCAAGAATCTTCATGATTGAGCTCCTGCCTACAGCCCCTACCTCAACTCCTCCCACTCATCCTCATGTCTCTCCTCCTCCAACTCCAAATATCCCCCATCAAAGTTAACATGGCCTTTTCCTGGCATTTATTCTTTTGTGTTTCTTCATCTATGCAAATTATTTTTCTAGTTCCTAGAATGTGCTTTTCCATTACTCAAATCATCAAAATATTCCTTATTATGCAGAGACAGCTGTAAAAGTTTCTCTTCTGTAAAATCATCATTGACTGTACTTTCATGCACTAAATACAGAACTCTATTTGAAGGCATTCATACTTACTTCTTTATTTCTTGGAATGAGGGCCTTCCCAGGTGGCTCAATGGTAAAGAATCTACCTGCTGAGCAGGAGATTCAGGTTCAGACCCTGGGTTAGGAAAATCCCCTGGAGAAGGAAATGGCAACTCACTCCAGTATTTCTTCTGAGAAATCCCATGGACAGAGGAGCCTGGAAGACTACTGTCCATGGGGTGGCAAAGAGCTGGACATGATTTCAGTTCAGTTCAGTTCAGTCATTCAGTTGTGTCCAATTCTTTGTGACCCCATGAATTGCAGCACGCCAGGCCTCCTTGTCCATCACCAACTCCTGGAGTTCACCCAAACTCATGTCCATCAAGTTGGCGATGTCATCCAGCCATCTCATCCTCTGTCATCCCCTTCTCCTCCTGCTCCCAATCCCTCCCAGCATCAGAGTCTTTTCCAATGAGTCAACTCTTCGCATGAGGTGGCCAAAGTAGTAGAGTTTCAGCTTTAGCATCAGTCCTTCCGAAGAATACCCAGGACTGATCTCCTTTAGAATGGACTGGTTAGTGACTGAAAAATGACCTAGAAAGACAATGTATTGTTAATGTTCAACCACTGCAGCTAGAACAATACCTGGCATTTGATGAAAAGAAAGAAAGAAAGGAGAGTAGGAGGTAGGGAGGGAGAGAGGGAGTTACTTGACCAATGTGTGGTATGTTCCTACTATTTCCATTATCAGGGTAAAATGCTGTAGTGGTAAAAAGGACTTCCCATGAAACTAAGTAATCTTACAGAATCCTTGACAGATGGTTATACAGACTTTGTTTGAACATTCACTGACTTGTGGCTCATTCTTTCTAAACTTAACCATTGTTTAA
This sequence comes from Ovis aries, assembly GCF_016772045.2. Lineage (NCBI taxonomy): Eukaryota > Metazoa > Chordata > Mammalia > Artiodactyla > Bovidae > Ovis > Ovis aries. Next base: position 48,903,723 of record NC_056069.1, read on the forward strand.
AATGTTGAATTTTTAGACCTGACATTTACCTGATTATTTCTATCCATTTTAACTAGTTCTTCTCCCTGAGGATTTATGAAATAAGTGAAAGAGTGTGTCTCTGGGTACTTTATGTTATTCAATATGTTTCCCTTAACACTTGCTATTTAATAATGCCCAGCATAAAATATAAGAATAGTAAGAAATAGAATTAAGGATAAGAATAATATGAAAGCCGTATTTGAAGCTAGTGTGCAAATTATTTCATTTACTACCTGATCACGTTGCAATCATCTTCCTGTGCTCTTGTTTCTTGAAGATTTGGGCCCTTAGTTTGCTGATATTCTTTCCAATATTTCTGTCCTGAACCATGATATTTTAATATCCCCACTGATGCTCTTTCTAATATCCTGGAATTGATATTCTCTACTCCAATTAATTATAACATAAATTTATCTTTCATATCCACATTATCCATGGTCACAGCTGGGCCTTTGTTACCAACTTTGTTACCACAACTACCTGTTCCTCATATTTCTCTAAAAAATCTTACCTCAGTAATTTTTGGACTCCAGAAGGATACATAATTCATTGAGTTGTAGAGCCTTTTTATCAAGAGATCTTGGAGATCTTGCTTGCTATCTTTCTTCTGCCATGTGAGCACTCAATAAAAAAATCTATCACCTGAAAGCCAAGAAGAGAAATATCCCAGAACCTTATCATACTGACACCTTGATCTTAGCTTTCCAGCCTTCAGCAATATGAGGAAATAAATTTCCATTGTTTAAGCCACCCAATTGAGGCCTCCCTAGTAGTTCAGCTGGTAAAGACTCCACCTGCAATGCAAGAGACCCTGGTTCACTTCCTGGGTGGGGAAGATCCTCTGCAGAAGGGATAGGCTACCTGCTCCAGTATTCTGGCCTGGAGAATTCCATGAAAAGAGGAGCCTGGTGGGGTCATGAAGAGTTGGACACAACTGAGTGACTTTCACAAGTCACCCAGTTATGGCATTTTGTTATGGCAGCCAGAGCTGACTAGGGCAGTACTGTTCTTCACAGAGGATGAGGAGAGGACAAAAAATTGTATTCTGTTGTATAATAATGGATAATTTTTATTTTTTTCATCATGCCACTATTTTAGTCAAACTTCTTAAAAACTTACTTTTATATTTTCATGCCTCTTTATTTATCTCTTTCTGTCCTGGCCTAGTTCCCTAAAGATTTTCTCCATTTTGTCTGGAAACTCTACTTCCTTTCTCAAAAACTAGAGCATATGGTTGTTTATTTTAAGAACTTACTATTTCTTATCTATTCGTGTGATCATTCTGCCTTTATTGCTCACAACGTTTTTGACAATATCAGACAGGAAAACAAAGATAGTGCTGATTGAAGGTCACTTTATTGCTTTCATCAGAATCTGTACTTCCTGGATCTCAAATTGAACAATATTTCTCTAGATCCCTTCTGAAAATAGCACTTGTAAATTGCCACTCCAAATTATCTTTATTTCACATCCATTTGTCAAAAAATTCATATTGGAGAAGAATTCTTACAAGTACCTTTATGCACTGGCTTATTATCTGATTCATTCTACAAATACTTTAATATTTGTAGATATCTATATCTAAATACTGAAATTGTATTGTTATCGCTTTCTCTATTAAAATGTGATATTTATCTACAAGTAAGAATCAGTAAGTCACCAATATTTCTTTTAGTTTTGTGTAATTAGGCAGCAATATTCATGGATTTTCTCCTTGTTCTGTCTTCATGTTTTCTATAGCTAAAAGTTAAGATTCCATATAAAGAAATATAGGATATTACACTAAGAAAGCAGACATTTATTTCTTACATTGCTATTCACCAAGATGTTGACATTTTATTTTTAATTATTGCATTAAATAGTTTCATTCAGTGCTTAAAGATTAATGACCTTTTATCCTATCACTTAACGTTTTTAAAATATGCTTGGGTACTATATATTAATAATTTGAAAATTATAAATATTTTAGAATATGCACCTTTAATTCTCTCCTTTTACCTTTTGAATGAATTCAACACACTTTAAATAATGTTATTTGATGATTCAATATATTTTATTCACTGATCAAATTTTATTGACCAACATCATACCAAGTATTGTTTTTCCTTTGTTCCCAAATGAATTAGAATACAGTAATAAAGAAATGTGAGTAGACAAGCATTTAAAACAGTGAAATAAAGATGATAATGGTAACCCTGTATGTGAGACAGCAAAAGAGACACAGATGTACAGAACAGTCTTTTGGGCTCTGTGGGAGAGGGCAAGGGTGGGATGATTTGGGAGAATGACATTGAAACATGTATAATATCATATATGAAATGAATCGCCAGTCCAGGTTCGATGCATGATATTGGATGCTTGGGGCTGGTGCACTGAGACGACCCAGAGGGATGGTATGAGGAGGGAGGAGGGAGAGGGGTTCAGGATGGGGAACACATATATACTTGTGGTGGATTCATGTTGATGTATGGCAAAACCAATACAATATTGTAAAGTAATTAACCTCCAATTAAAATAAATAAATTTATATTAAAAAAATAAAACAGTGAAATATTATGTTAAAGCAATATAGAATACATAAGTTTAACAAGAAAAAACAGAGTTTTAAAATGCACTGCCAATACTGAAGTATGTCTATTTCAGAGAATGTGGATTGGATAGGAAATGATGAGAGGTAGTTGGAGATTTAAAGAGATTTTTTAAATGTATTATTTCATAATCATTTATAATGTTATACTAAGTCATATAATGTTATATTTTAGATAGTAAATAATTACTGAATGTTTTATAAAGGGGGCATGGCACAATCATATACACATGAGAATTATTATGACTATAATTTGAAGAATACATTATAGACACACCAGCCTGGATTAAAAGTCAACTGTAGTGAAAATGAAATTGTAATCAAGAAAAAGTCAGACTTAAAGGTGAAGTATGGTGGTGTGAGTGCAGGTGGAGAGAAGTAGATAGATATAAGGAATATTAAAATTCAATAATAATTTAACAATATGTTTAATTGATTTCTACTTTATATAAAATAAAGCTTCCTTGATGGCTCAGTGATACAGAATCTGTCTGCAATGCAGGAGACTCAGGTTTGATCACTGGGTCGGGAAGATCCCCTGAAGAAGGAAATGGCAGGCCACTCCAGGTATTCTTGCCTGGGGAAATCCCAGGGACAGAGGAGCCTGACAGGCTTTAGACTATGTGGTTACAAAACAGTCAGAAATAACTTCACTATTAAACAATGACTATATAAAATATGATGTATTTATATCATATTTCAGTTTGTAACTAAGATTCAGTTACATTTATCATTGCAGCTTCCATTAATAGAACAACACCTAATACTAAAACTTTGGTACTAACGAAATTATCTAATGAGAGCGCTCAAATTAAAATTCCAGTGGTGATAGAGTAACTAGTACTAGCCTTGCTCAAAATGAAAGGACTGTATTTTTAGATACTGGACAAAAGGAGTTCTGTCCTTGGGAGAAGAGAAATATTCAAGTTAAAGTCCATCTGTCCTCCATTTTTCTGTGTGAGGGTACTTTCTAGAATAGGGCACAGGGAAGAAGAGGTGAAGCAGAGCACAGTGCTCTTGCTGACATGGATAAGCAGAGGTTGAAAAGGTAGAAAATTTCAGGGCAGAACCCTGAACAGGAAAGAATGGAGAAAACTACACTGAGGAGAGTACTGGCTATCTACATGGGGATTTCCATGAGTCTTTGCCTAAGGCTGATCTGTAGTTTTACGTGGCAAACCCTCTTGAGGCTAACAGAGAGGGACTGCTACTGGAGCGGCAAGCTGGATAAAGATAGTAAGGGTACAAAAAGTACTGGGAGAAGTTGGAATCCTGGCTGAGGGTTAACTAATTTGCACCAGAGTAATCTATGCCTTAGAAATAAAGTCCGTATACTACATAAAGGCCAGATCTTAAGAATAAGGTCAAAACAGAAATAGCTTTTTTTCCAAACCAATTATAAAATCAAGCCTGGACAAACAAAATAATTTACCAGCTACTTGCTCTTTGCCTGAGCAAAAAATAACACCCCCTAAAGGGATATCACATTATTCAGATAACTTCTAACATGTCTTCAAAAATGTCTGACATAACAGTTGAAAAAATAATTTTTCATATGAAGGTGTAGGAAAACATAATCAATTTAAAAAAAACAGACTGTGTGGTGCTAGAATTAGCAGACAAAGACTAAAAAGCCAGTGAATATGTTCAAATATATGAACAAAATGACTTACATAATGACTGATAAGAAAGGTGCTCTCAGGAGAGCAATTGAATCAATATTAATGGACCAATTGAAAATTTCATAGTTGAACATGACAGTGTAGAATATGAAAATTTTAATGGATGAAACTAACAGCAAATTGGAGACTAGAAGAAAAATATACATTTAGATTAATAGAAATGATCAAATCTGAAGCATAATCAAGAAATAAAAGTTTTTGAAAGCAATGAACAATGTCTCACTTTGGACAATATCAAGCATTACTACAGAAGTGTATGTATGTGTGCTCAATCACTTCAGTCGTGTCCTTCTCTGCGATCCCATGGACCATAGACCTCCAGGCTCCTCTATTCATGGAATTCTCAAGGTATGAATATTGGAGTGCGTTGCCATGCCCTCATCCAGAGGATCTTCCTGACCCAGGGGTTGAGCCCATGTCTCTTATGTCTCCTGCTTTGGCAGGTGGGTTCTTTACCATTATCACTGCCTTGGAAACCCAAGCAATGAATAAGCAATACTAAACACAAGGAAACAGCAGTTTTAATAATAGCTTCATTTTCATCAGAAACAAGGCAGAAAACAATAGGATAAATCTTTAAAGTGAAAAGGGAGGTAAGGAGAGTCAATTTAGAATTCTGAATCACACAACTTAAATGAATTGTATTTCAAATGAGTGAAAGAAAGCTCAGAGAATATTTTCCCTACTGATACACAGAAGAAATGCAAAAAAATAAAAAAAAAAACAAAAAAATAAACCCAAACAAGGAAGAGAAAGGAAAAAAAAAAAAGAAGAAAAAGTAAGTTTATTTTTTGAAATGATTAATAAAATGTATAAATCTGTAGATACATTCATCAAAGACAAAAGAAAATAGCATGAATTAGTAATAACAGGAGTGAAAGAGGAAACATCTTCACAAATAACAGTGATACAAAAACTAACATGGGGATATTATGAAAATGTTAATGCCAATAAATTAGAAACAGAAAAACTGGTTACTTTCCTTGACTACACAAATTATCAACATTGACTCCAAAAGAAAGAGTAAATTTAAATAGCCCTGTATTTATCCATAAAATAAATTTATAATAAAATTATTTCCTTCTACTGGAAAAAAAAAAGTGTGAGGTTTACTACAGATGTCTTTGTTCATGAATTTTTTTTTCAAAATTATAAGAAGAAATACTACAAGTCCTATACAAATATTTTGAGATAATGGAGGAAGAAGAAATACTTCCAAATTGACTTTAGGACAGCATTACTCTGATACAAAAACCAAATAAAGAACATTAAAGGGAAAAAATTCAGATAAGTTTTTAAAAAACATGCATTATATATATAAATATTGGTGACTATGACATAATAAGAGTTGAATTGGGAAGACAGAATATCATAGATAAAAACAAGTTCATAAAGTTAAGAGTCATTCCCCACAGATTTTGAGGATAGTGTTCTCTAGGAGAGAGAACACATAACTCTGACCAGAAGTGCAAACAGGTTAAAGTAAACACTAAATGTGAAGGTATCGCTGACCCAAGTTTAGAGATCAAACGGGAAGAGGAGAGGTGAACAGAAGTCTGAGCAAAAACTGTCTTCATCTTACACAGTCTCATGTCAAAAGAAATTATCTTGATAAGGACAAATTTTTTTACAAAAAGAACCCTTATTTTTTGGAGAAAAACAACTAGAAGTAATATTTTATTTAATCATATATTGGGTTAAAAAAATGTCAAATAGCAAGCAATGCTTTAAATTAATAATTGAAGAGTAATTGAAATATCTATAAGAATTAACAACAAACCATTGAATGTGTTTGCTTCTGGAGAGTGCTGTGTATTTGAAATAAAAAAAACTTGAAATTACTTTTAAGCCAGTCTGGGATAGTTGTGTTCTGGGAAAAAAAAAAAAAAAAAGGTGCCTGTATTGTTTTTAAATTAAAGAACACTGTGAAACAGGATTCCAGTAAAACTGAAAAAAATAAATAAATGCTAGATGATACTAGAACTAGGAGATATGCCAGTCAGATAATCAATCAGTCATTAAGTAGCAGCTGTCCTTTATTTCAAAGGGTCCATGTTAAAAGAAAAATAGTATACCAAAATTATGTGTTGAAGAATTGTATATTGAAGGAGCTTTCAGCCTAACCTAGTAGGACATATGCCTGCCCACATACAAATGCATACACCCATATCCTCACAAGCCACATACAAGTTGAATATACTTTTTGACCTTTAAGAGGATATTTCCTTGAAGAGAACCAGATATGTTGCAGTAGCTTATGACTGTGATCTTCTCAATGAAGAAAAGAGAACCCTTAAAGGTTTGACTGTGTCAAGGAGTGAAGTCGCTCAGTAGTGTCCGACTCTTTGTGATCCCATGGACTGTAGTCTACCAAGCTTCTGTGTCCATGGGATTTTCCAGGCAAGAGTACTGGAGTGGGTTGCCATTTCCTTCTCCAGGGGATCATTCCTGACTAGGGATCAAACCCAGGTCTCTTGCATTGCAGGCAGACGCTTTACCCTCTGAGCCACTAGGGAAAGGCCTTTGACTGTGTGGATCACAATAAACTGTGGAAAATTCTGAAAGAGATGGGAATACCAGACCACCTGACCTGCCTCTTGAGAAACCTATATGCAGGTTAGGAAGCAACAGTTAGAACTGCACATGGAATAGCAGACTGGTTCCAAATAGGAAAAGGAGTACGTCAAGGCTGTATACTGTCACCCTGCTTATTTACTTTATATGCAGAGTACATCATAAGAAACACTGGGCTGGAAGAAGCACAAGCTGGAATCAAGATTGCCTGGAGAAATATCAATAACCTCAGATACGCAGATTACAGCACTGTTATGGCAGAAAGTGAAGAAGAACTAAAAAGCCTCGATGAAAGTGAAAGAAGAGACTGAAAAAGTTGGCTTAAAGCTCAACATTCAGAAAACGAAGATCATGGCATCTGGTCCCATCATTTCATGGGAAATAGATGGGGAAACAGTGGAAACAGTGTCAGACTTTAGTTTTGGGGGCTCCAAAATCACTGCAGATGGTGATTGCAGTCATGAAAATTAAAAGACACTTACTCCTTGGAAGGAAAGTTATGACCAACCTAGACAGCATATTCAAAAGCGAGACATTACTTTGCCGACTAAGGTCCATCTAGTCAAGGCTACGGTTTTTCCAGTAGTCATGTATAGATGTAAGAGTTGGACTGTGAAGAAAGCTGAGCGCTGAAGAATTGCTGCTTTTGAACTGTGGTGTTGGAGAAGACTCTTGAGAGTCCCTTGGACTGCAAGGAGATCCAAACAGTCCATTCTGAAGGAGATCAGCCCTGAGATTTCTTTGGAAGGAATGATGCTAAAGCTGAAACTCTGGTACTTCAGCCACCTCATGTGAAGAGTTGACTCACTGGAAAAGACTCTGATGCTGGGAGGGATTGGGGACAGGAGGAGAAGGGGATGACCGAGGATGAGATAGCTGGATGGCATCACTGACTCGGTGGACGTGAGTTTGAATGAACTCCAGGAGTTGATGATGGACAGGGACCCCTGCAATTCATGGGGTTGCAATGAGTCGGACATGACTGAGTGACTGAACTGAACTGAAAGCTTTCTGTGGAACAACTGTATATTGTTAAATTACACATCTTAATATTAACTGACACTTAAGATACTTGAATACAAACATTTAAATTACTACTCTAAGTGGTAGTTTCTAAGTCCCCTGAAAATACTAGCTTTTTATGTTTTACAAGTACTCAAGATATATTTTGATGACATCTCTCTTCGTAGCCAACTGGGCTAAACTGTATCAATAAAAATAACTGCTTTTCTGTTTTGTTAGGAATGTTTGTCCATTTTCATTAGACTTAGGTTCTCATGGCTTAATTTATTTTTTAAGGAAATCTCAGTTAGAACAACAGCAGATATTCAAGTGTCAAGAAACTTCCCACACCCAACTGTTTTCCAAAGAGGTTCTTGCAACAGTGACAAAAAGCAGCTAAACCTTAAACAAAGGCTAGTATGTTTCATGACAGACAAGATATGAATCAAGTTTAGTTCAGTTCAGTCTCTCAGTCCTGTCCGATTCTTTGCGACCCCATGGACTGCAGCAGGCCAGGCTTCCCTGTCCATCACCAACTCCCAGAGTCTACCCAAACCCATGTCCATTGAGTTGATGATGCCATCCAACCATCTCATCCTCTGTCGTCCCCTTCTCCTCCTGCCCTCAATCTTTCCCAGCATCAAGGTCTTTTAAAATGATTCAGCTCTTTGCATCAGGTGGCCAAAGTATTGGAGCTTCAGCTTCAACATCAGTCCTTCCAATGAACACCCAGGCCTGATCTCCTGTAGGATGGACTGACTGGATCTCCTTGCAGTCCAAGGGACTCTCAAGGGAGTCTTCTCCAACACCACAGTTCAAAAGCATCAATTCTTCAGTGCTCAGCTTTCTTCACAGTCCAAATCTCACACACATACATGACCACTGGAAAAACCATAGCCTTGAATAGATGGACCTTTGTTGGCAAAGAAATGTCTCTGCTTTTTAAGTACAAAAGTATTTGCGACCATATCCTTTTATTCCCCCCAAAAGAGTGACTCTAATATAACAATTAGAGTATTTTTAGACAGTTTTCCTTATTATTATTTTTTGGATTAAATATAAAGCATTCCCTAAAAATAAAGGTTATATGTTTTTCTTGTTTGTTTATCAGGTAACAGCAGATCAGTCCAGCATAGTTTTTGTCCATAGATCCTTCTAGAGTGATTTTTCAGATCAGCTCACATTAGGAATCCATTTCAGCCCATCCTCATTGCATTCAAGTTCATACTTTTAATATAACTATATGTAATTCATGATATCTTAACTGCTTTCCATTCTCTTGTTTCTAGTCTTACACATATGCTCTTTTTCTTCTGTCTACAAGCATCTCTGACTCCTCCCCATCTCTAAAACTAACTCTCTAGCTCCTCACCTGAGCTGGATGAAACCCTAAATTCTTTTCTAAATTAGAGATTGACTCAAATGCAGACTCACCTTCAGCAAAATCATTTTCTGTGTGTTTTAGCAATAACTAACCAACTAGATGCCTGAATGATGATATAAACAAGGATGCAAAGCTGGAGAATGGCCCCCTCTCTCTTACTAAGCAAAGACCATCAAATATTTGTGGGTTATGACAATTTAAGTAAACAGAGAGAATAGTTTGTTTTTTTTTAAGCTCAAATAACTTTATACAGTCCATTAAAACAAATTATTTGCTTCTACAGAGAAAATTTTATTGAATCCCTAAACAGTTTCAACTAGGTATTTTCCTGTCGTAATTAAATGTTTAACTGTCTGTTTTGTTTATCATAGCCTAAACTCCATGAGCTGGGGATGAGGTTACCTATTTTGTTAACTAACAGCATAACTAGCATTAGCAAGCATTCAACAAGTATTTGTTCATGCATGCTGAGTATTTCTCATGTACCTACTATGTATCAAGCTGTTACTGGAAAATGAACAAAGAATAAGAGCAACAATAGCTTGTAAAAATGCTATCTGTCACAAACAAACAAACAAAAACAAACAAAAGAAAATTCTTCCAGGCAATAACAACTGATTACACATGAGGAAAAATTAAAGAAGTAAATGGAGTCATGTCAATGTATGGCAAAATCAATACAGTATTGTAAAGTAAAATAAAGTAAAAATAAAAATTAAAAAAAAGAAGTAAATGGAATTCTTATGGGCAACAGGAGGCAGAAGACAAAGGAAGAACATAATACAACCTACTGAGAAGTTCAGACTGTGATCAAACTATTGTGTTCCCCACCAAAATAACAAACTTGTGTTAAACCAAACAGAGGCATTTAGAAAAATAACAACAATAAAAAGAATGCACCTTTTGGTATCTATCTGAAGAAAATCCTCAAAGAAATATTCTTAACGAAAATATATTTGAACTGAGTGTATATATGTTAATCCTAATCTCCCAATTCATCCCACCCTCCCCTTCCAGTGTTCTGTGATTACCTGGATGAGTGGGATGGGGTTGAGGGTGGTGGGAGGCAGGGCCCAAAGGGATGGAATATATGTATACATATGTATACATATATATATATATATATGTATATATGTATACATATGTACATATGCTACATATACATATAGCTGGGGCTTCCCTGGTGGCTCAGATGGTTGAAGAATCTGCCTGCAGTGCAGGAGACCCAGGTTCAAACCCTAGGTCAGGAACATCCTCTGGAGAAGGGAATGGTCATCCACTCTAGTATTCTTGCCTGAAGAATTCCATGGACAGATGGCTGGAAGACTACAGTCCACAGGGTCACAGAGTCGGACACAACTGAGTGACTAACACTTTTATTTCACTTTCACTTTTATAGCTGATTTACTTCATTGAACAGCAGAATCTAGAGCAATACTGTAAAGTAATTATATCCAAGTAAAAAAAAAGATAATATAGATTTGAGTTAAGAACATAGATTTCAACAAGGAAAATAAAAGGAGAGAGGCAGCAGTGGTGTCGATTAATGAGTCTTGAAATGTGTTTAGTTAACTGTCAATGGATGAATGTGCAGTATAAGTGCAAGGCAAGATTCTTGAGAAAAAGAACACAGAAGAGAAAAGCTAGTAATATTCTGGAAGAGAAATAAAGTAAAATAAAATGCTATCCTAGCACAAAATAAGAAATTAGAAGGGCACTAGGAGGTGGGTGAGATTATTAAAGTTACACTTCTCTAAAAACTTTAACTTGTTTCATAGCGTTTTCCACAATAACATCTACTCCTCATTAGTCATGCATGTTCTGCATTGCTTAGTATGTGAGCAGAGTATTCTCATCAGAGACAATAAAACTAAACAGTAGGCACAACTTCTGCTGCTGAAAGGTTGTTAGATGATGGTGGGAAAAACACAGTTTTAAATAGAGAACAGAAAAATATTCAGGAAGCTGTGAACTTTCAAAGTGACTTTCTGCATCCAAAAAGGGAGGCCAGGAAGACAGATGTTTTCTAGAAAGGGATTGGTATAAAGGGGGGAGAAGTAGTAATTTGTTAATAGGATTGAGTTTATTGTTTCAGGTTAAGTCTTAGCTCTCTGCTGTTTCCTGGAAGCATGGCCATCAGAGAAGCACTACCAGCTGCCACCGCAGACTCCTGAAGCAACTGTGGAATAGCAAATAGCTAGACTGTCCCTGAAAAAGTGCCAGTTTGCTTCTCTCTCCCCAACTCCCCTACACTACACTCTTGCACTAAGACACACACACATACACACACAGCATATTTACTGCATTTTTTAATTGGAAGAATGTAAATATGCTTTTTTCTTACTATATCAAAATCTAATATGCATCTGCATAAGAAAAGAAATAGTAATCCTTTCTTTAGCCAGATCAACTGAAGCCTTCTCTGCCTCAGAGAAAGGATTTAGATCTCAGTGCCCTGCTGCAAACACAGTCATTAGAATACAAGGATAATTAAGCACATTTCAAAATCCAATGGGAAAAACTGGGATCAAATGTACCCCCAGCTGGCATGGGGAACTAGGAACCGGCATCTGTGGCTTATAATTCCAAGCCTTATGTTGTAAGAGAAAATGCTCATACTCTATTAGGGTCTATTTTCAATTGATCATTGTCTCTCTTCCGTTGTTTCATTTAGAAGCCTTGTAATTAACCTTCACCGAGAGGGTTCATTTGATGAAACGGATGGCACATTTTCGGCCGTATTGTTTGAGGAGTAAAATAGATCAATGTAATCAATAAGATTAAAATAGAATGTATTCAAATTGTTCAATGTAATTGGAGGTATTTGACATGTCTTAGCATATTAATGATGAGATTGAGGAAATAAATTAATCTCAATTTATAATAAAAATGGAAGAGCAAACTAAATGAAAAACAAGATACCCAAGGGGAAAAATCCTGCAGAGCTTTCTCTTACCTTACTAAATTGAGGTGACAACCTTGCTAGGGTCTCTAGTCCACTCATTATCACTACCATCACTATCACTGGGTCACCTTGTCATACATCACATTAGTTACAAACATTTCTGTAGAAACTGCAATAATCAGTGCACATCCAGACAGGTTGCACTGTCATCTCTCTGAAATGTTTATTGACAAAGTATAAGTGATTCAATGTATTGGCCAAGATTAGAACCTTCAGAGTTCAATCAGCAGGGAAAAAGAGGAGATGCATTTGATGCTTCTAAGCAAATTTAAACAAGAAATAGCAATAAAAGTGACTAATAATAACTAGTGTAATATAGCTAACAAACACTAAGAATATTTTCCATTCAATTTGTCTCCATAGGTAATGGAGGTAAAGTTGAAAGAGGCAGGTCAATTATTTAACCTGGGAACCAAAAAGGAAACCTACTGAATACTTGCATCTGTAGATACTCTCTCCTTTGGACACGTTTTCGTAGGGTTAGAATAGCTCATCTATTGCTTTTGTTCTATTCTTTCTTTGTTTCTTAGGAAAAGGTAGAGTCAGGAAGTAGTGAGTCAGTCAACAAATAAATTTCGTGAACCAATATTAGGCCAGTTCATGAATTTTGCAAACTATTCTCTCATTTACCATTTGCATGGCAGTATTAGAGTTGATGCAATAGAGAGACAAAAATGAGGTAATAGAAATGGGAAAACAATGTATAGATGAAATAATTCTGGCTATAATTTGGAAATAACCTCCTTCAAATGAAGGAGAAGTTTCCATAAAAATCGTAGATGTCTTAAAAAATATAGACAATTTTTTCTAATTTGTAAAATAATGCTACAGATGGAAATAAGCATCAAAAAGAAAGACTAAACCCTGGAATGTGCTCATATTTTTCCTGCTATTAGAATGAACTGTGTTTGTGTTATTAATAGACCCAAACAGCTTTTACTAGTATCATTCCCATGTCACAATGTGTTGACACATTATGTATTTTCTAACACATTTGGAATGCTAGGTTTCCCTAGTGAATCTCAGTATCTCAGAGGATACAAACAAAGTCTGAACACTCAGAATCATCCAAATCTGCTCTAATTTAGAGACTCAATGGACTGCCCAGCTGTCTTGAGACATTCATTATATGAGAAGAAATAGACCTTTTCTTTTTAGTTTTAACTTCTTTAATTATTTTTCCTTTCATTTTTTGGCATACTGCTATTATGTTTGCCATTTCTCTTTTCCTAGATCACATAACCAAATAAATAACAGGAATCAGGAAAGCTTAAAAAAATAGAGAAATTTAAAGAAAAAATTAAATTGTATAATAGAATATTATATTTTCACTCATAGTTTTTTATGAAATTCCCTCCACTAGAGTCTTTCAGTGTATACACATAGAGAGAAAATACATGTATATGTCATTAAATATGCTTTGAACATTTGATTTTCAATAGCTACATATTAGCTAGATTCTATGTAATTAGACATCTGAATTGTTTTTATCTTTACGCAATAACGGTTACCAAATACATTTGTGAAAATAAAATACTATTTCCATTTTTTATCATTTCCTGAATAGAGTTTCCTACAAATGAAGTCATGTGATCTAAATTACTGATTTTTAGAAGTTATTTATACTCTACTTTTGCTTTAGAGAAAAATTGAAAGAAATATGCCAAAAATGGAAAGGGCACAACTGCAAGTGTTTGAGATTTCACACCAAGTTATGTTGCTTGGCAGCCCTGTCAACTCTGGAAATTTATGTAATCTATTTGAGCTTCAGTTTCTTTGTCAATCCAAGAAGAATATAAACTCTAGACATTTCTTGACATGCCATTTTTAAGTGATTACCATAATTTCTTACAAATTGAGGTGCTCGTAACTTGTAACTATTATTGTTGAAACCTTCAAGCACTGTTTTGTGGGTGAGAACTTGTCCTCTGGAGACAGACAGCTTGAAATTGATTATTGGTTCTTCCACTCCACGGAGTAAGAAAATTTAAACAAGTTTTAAACTTCTTTGTGCCGCTGTTTATGATACTGATGATGCTTATTTCTAAGGATATTGTGAGGATTAATTGGTGATATGTTATAACTAATGTCCTAGAAAAATAACCTGCATATAATGCATGCTTAATAAATCTGGGTACTATGTTATTTTCCCAAGTGGTGCTAGTGGTAAAGAATCCACTTGCCAATACAGGAGATGCAATAGACATGGGTCCAATCCCTGGGTCTAGAAGATCCGCTGGAGTAAGAATTGGCAACCCACTCCAGTATTTTTGCCTAGAGAATCCCATGGACAGAGGAGCCTGGTGGGCTACAGTCCATGGGGTCGCAGAAGAGTTGGACATGATTGAGCGCACATATACATGTTATTTTCAATCTGCCATGTTCATCTTTTACCTCCTTAAAACTATATCTTTTTAAAATATATATATATATAAAACTATATTTTTAAAGTATAAAATAAATTCTTTCCAAATACCATAGTTATAAGAAGGTTAGTTTAGTTTTTGTTTGTTTTTTATGTCTTCAGTTAAGTTTTATTGAATGTCTTTGATTCTTATTCTTGGAATTGACTAACTCTGTATGTTTTCCTTATGTGACAGTAATTTCAAATGTTTATATACTATGAATTTTAACCATTTTTCTTTCATGTTTTCTTGCAAATTTTTCCTAGTTTTGTATTTTAATTTTGTTGCTATATTTTCTTTGTAGATTACCAGATTCAATTATTATCCTTGGGTTGGTTTTCATTTTTGCAGGCAAGTGGGTGTTGTTTTTTAGTCACTAAGTTGTGTCCGACTCTTTTGTGACCTCATAGATTGTGCCCACGAGACTCTTCTGTCCATGAGATTCCCCAGGCAAGAACACTGGAGTGAGTTGCCATTTCCTTCTCCAAAGGATCTTCCTGATCGAGGGATCAAACAGGCATCTCCTGCTTTGGTGTAAAAGTAAAGTAGTGTTAGTCGCTCAGTCGTGTCTGACTCTGCGATCTCATGGACTGCAGCCCACCAGGCTCCTCTGTTCATGAGATTTCCCATGCGAGAACACTGGACTGGGTTGCCATGCCCTTCTCCAGGGGATCTTCCTGACCCAGGGATCGAACCCAGGTCTCCCCCATTGCAGGCAGATTCTTTACCATCTGAGCCACCGTAGGCAAATTCTTCACCACTGAGCCACCGGGGAAGCTGTTGAAGTTCTGTTCAGAAGAGTTTGCTTACTTTTAATGGAGGTCAGAACATTATATTCTATAATTTTGTTGGCTACATTTAACTCTTAGACGTGTTCATTTATGTACGTTATTGGCTTGATGTTGGGTGTTTGGAACTGAGTATTTGTGACCTCCTAAATTTCACATGTTGAATCCCAAATCCCCATTTAGATGTAAGATTTTGGGGAAGTAATTCTTTCATGAGGTTGGAGCCTTCATGATGGGACTAGTGTTCTTATAAGAAAACAGGAGAAAAATGATCTCTCTCTGAGCACATGAGAATACAGCATAAAGGTATCTATCTTCAAACTGGGGAGAAGTTTCTTACTAGAAACCAAATTGGTGGCTTCTTGATCTTGGGACTTCATCTTCCAGAACTATGAGAAATAAATATTTGCTGTTTAAGCCATCCAGTTCATGATATTTGTTATAGCAGTCTGGGCTAAGAGACTGGGGAAAGCTTAATATAGAAAGGATATTACTGTCTACTAAAAACTTATTCACAACCTAAAAGTTGAGTAATGTATTTGGTGGGAATTTTTGGGACTTCAGTCCAAGGAGATAGCTTCTGAAGTAACCCTGAGAGAACTGTTCTAAGTTGGTGAGAGAGGAGCTAGAATATAGAGGAGTCTTGCAACAAAGAGCAGGCACTCTGAACTTCAAGATATTACTGTCAATTAAAGAAAACTCAATATCACATGATCTCAAAGAGTTTAACACTTTTGTATGTATAGGAAGATGCAAGAGACTGGGTTCACTGAAATCACTCCTTTGATAGGCACCTCAGCTATCTGGGGCCAGGATCCTGTGTTTTCACATGCTGAGTTTCCTCAGGGTTCACCATAGGGAGTGACTGTAGTCTGATGGTTGCTAGATGGCAGGTATTCCTTTCTTTTATCCACTCAGGGCTCACCAGCTCACCACTGTGGTATGCAATCACTGTGGCTGGGACAGCAATCACTGATGACTATGACATCTTTTGTTTACTAATATGGCAGGTAATAATCTACTCCTCATTACAAAGAGTCAATTTAATGAGAGCCATTGTTAAACAGTTATCTCTTTCTTATTTATGTATGATGATTTCTAAGTTATATCAGCCTATTTCATTCCAGAGATTCCTCATAACTGTTTCTCAACAGTGCTACACTATTATGATTCTGTATCTTCTATGGTTTTACACTAGAGAAGACAAGCCTCATAATGTATTCTGTTCTGAAACATTTTAGCTGATATATCCATTGTTTTATGAGTTTAGAAATAGATATATGTGTGTGTGTGCATGCTAAGTTGCTTCAGTCATGTCTGACACTTTGCAACCCTACGGACTGTAGCTTGCCAGGTTCTTCAGTCCAAGGGATTCTCTGGGCAAGATACCAGAGTGGGTTGCCATGTGTTCCTCCAGGGGATCTTCTGCACCCAAGATATATGTAACATGCTAACAATTAAAACTTAGTAATTTTTTAATAGTAACTTTTAATTGCAATGTCAAAACCTGCTTTTTTTGTCTTTTGATGTAATGATATTTTATTAATTTTAGTGATTTTGTAGAAAGGATATATCAAACTTTTGTTGGTAAAATTGAAGCATTTATTAAATTTCCATAAATCTTTGAAAAAATATAATGGATGTCTAAAATACTGGATTATTCTTTATTTGATTATTACAGAAGTCTGAACTTGAATAGCATGTTTATGACTTACTCTAGAAACTGGACACTCAGAAGACTAAATAGAGTAATTTGTGACTTTCAAGTATTGTGAAAAATCCTATTGGATTATATTTGTAGTAAAAATTGGTTCTGGCTTGATGTACCTTCTATTCAACTAGAGACATTAGTAACTCATTCAGTTACCCTAAGCATAAATGACAAATGTTGCAGAGAAATTCAAATTTAGTTAATCTTGAATAAAAGGGAGTGTACAAGTTTTGGAATGTGAAGTCAAGTGGGCCTTAGAAGGCATCACTATGAACAAAGAGAGTGGAGGTGATGGAATTCAAGTTGACCTGTTTCAAATCCTGAAAGATGAAGCTGTGAAAGTGCTGCACTCAATATGCCAGCAAGTTTGGAAAACTCAGCAGTGGCCACAGGACTGGAAAAGGGCAGTTTTCATTCCAATTCCAAAGAAAGGAAATGCAAAAGAATGCTCAAACTAACGCACAATTGCACTCATCTCACATGCTAGTAAAGTAATGCTGAAAATTCTCCAAGCCAGCTTTAGCAATACGTGAACCGTGAACTCCCTGATGTTCAAGCTGGTTTCAGAAAAGGCAGAGGAACCAGAGATCAAATTGCCAACATCTGCTGGATCATCAAAAAAGCAAGAGAGTTCCAGAAAACATCTATTTCTGCTTTATTGGCTGCACCAAAGCCTTTGACTATGTGGATCAAAATAAACTGTGGAAAATTCTGAAAGAGATGGGAATACCAGACCACCTGACCTGCCTCTTGAAAAACCGATATGCAGGTCAGGAAGCAACAGTTCGAACTGGACATGGAACAACAGACTGGTTCCAAATAGGAAAAGGAGTATGTCAAGGCTGTATATTGTCACCCTGCTTATTTAAATTATATGCAGAGTACATCATGAGAAATGCTGGACTGGATGAAGCACAAGCTGAAATCAAGATTGCTAGGAGAAATATCAATAACCTCAGATATGCAGATGACATCACCTTAATGGCAGAAAGTGAAGAGGAGCTAAAAAGCCTCTTGATGAAAGTGAAAGTGGAGAGTGAAAAAGTTGGCTTAAAGCTCAACATTCAGAAAACGAAGATCATGGCACCTGGTCCCATCACTTCATGGGAAATAGATGGGGAAACAGTGGAAACAGCATCACACTTTATTTTTCTGGGCTCCAAAATCACTGCAGATGATGATTGCAGCAATGAAATTAAAAGACGCCTACTCCTTGGAAGAAAAGTTATGACCAACCTAGATAGTATATTCAAAAGCAGAGACATTACTCTGCCGACTAAGGTCCGTCTAGTCAAGGCTATGGTTTTTCCTGTGGTCATGTATGGCTGTGAGAGTTGGACTGTGAAGAAAGCTGAGCGCCGAAGAATTCATTCTTTTGAACTATGGTGTTGGAGAAGACCCTTGAGGGTGCCTTGGACTGCCAGGAGATCCAACCAGTCCATTCTGAAGGAGAGCAGCCCTGGGATTTCTTTGGAAGGAATGATGCTAAAGCTGAAGCTCCAGTACTTTGGCCACCTCATGCGAAGAGTTGACTCATTGGAAAAGACTCTGATGCTGGGAGGGATTGGGGGCAGGAGGAGAAGGGGACGACCGAGGATGAGATGGCTGGATGGCATCACGGACTGGATGGACGTGAGTCTGAGTGAATTCCGGGAGATGGTGACGGACAGGGAGGCCTGGCGTGCTGCGATTCATGGGGTCGCAAAAAGTCGGACACGACTGAGCAACTGAACTGAACTGAACTGAACTGTACAAGTTTTAGCAAAAATATATCTTATCTGAGCTCTCCTGATATTACTGGGGGCAAGCATTTCACTGATCTCAAAATCTCTAAATAATTATCACTTATCCACATTAGCTAGGAAGAAATATATACTAAAGCACTACATCAGATATAAATGACTTTAAGGTTATCCCTGCATCATCTCATCAACAATGTTTTAAAAACATAATCAAGAGATAAGATTTTTGCTTCAGTTAGTGTTAATTTCTTGCTCAGAAAATGTATAAAATAACTATCTGCATAATGTCACTAGTTTACTACACGGTGGTGTTTAATGGGAAGTACATAATTCACTTAATACTCATGGAACACTTAAATCTTTTTAATGTTAATGACTGCATCTTCAAATATACTATGTAGACATATTCAATATATTTCTTTATGTTATTTCAATATATATTATATATACATAAAATGTATACATTATTATATGTAACTAGTACTAACATGTTTAAAAAGAGTGATTATACCCTTATCTATCAATGAAAGAGAACTTTCAAACTGCCTCAGTGGTAAAGAATCTGCTTGCCAAGCAGGAGACTTGGGTTCAGTACCTGGGTTGGAAAGATCTGCTGAAGAAAGAAATAGCAACCACTCTAGTATTCTTGCCTGGAAAATCCCATGGACAGAAGAGCTTGGCAGGTTACAATCCATGACAGTCACAAAAGAGTTGGACATGATTTATCAACTAAACAACAACAACATAGATGAAATAGGTTAAACCAGAGATGAGGTAAGTTTCCTTCCAGAAATAACATATATGATTTGTTCTCAGGATGGGGAACATGTGTATACCTGTGGCAGATTCATGTTGATGTATTGCAAAACCAATACAATATTGTAAAGTAATTAACCGCCAATGAAAATTAAAAAAATTTATATTTTAAAAAAATTTTAAAAATAATACAAGCATAAAAAAGTAATTTTTAAAGTTATAATTTCATCTTTTCATGGTTATTTATCCTATTTATCCCCCTACATAAAGATTGATTTCAGTAAATCAATGATAGCTCAGCTGGAAAAATTAAATATGTGAGATGAACATGCTTGAACATACTTCAAGGAATTCTTTTCATTTTCTTTTTCTTACCTGGATTATAAATCTGATTTTTTCAAGATAAGTTTTAATTGCTTTTGTAATAATTTGCCAAATAAAGTGATCATTCTCTGTGAGTCTTGATACTAGAGAACTTTACAATAGCCCAAATCATAGCTTACTGAAATTCTAAGATTCCTTTTAGATTCAGTCTACGAGTGATATTATTATGTTTCCCAAAATAAAAATAACAGAGAAAAACAGTTTTCTATAAAAATACTAGAGCATAAAATATCCTTATATATGAAACTTAGTTTTTATTTATTTCCAAACTAGATTGATATACAGACACAATAGCATAAATAGAATCTATATGATAATTTCATTGGATAAAGGCAAGCTACGTGACTTTCAATCAAGATTATGCTGTAAGACCACATATGGAAAATAATACACACACACACACACACACACACACATACATACATGCCCACATACAGTTAATTAATAGCCCAATATTTAGAAAGAACTTGCTGAGTCCACCTATAACTTGACCATTTCTGTAATTCATAACAGAATTTAAATCAGTCCATGGACTGAAGTTTCAAGCTTCTGATCCACAGTTGGCAGACAAGAGAGAATAGAAAAAAAAATAAAATAAAACAAAATTCCTCTGTAATCAAAGTAAACCTTTTCATTTAAAGCACAGTAGCAAAACAAGGCTCTCTACACAAAAACAGGCATGAGGGTAAGAATAACTTCCCCTGGAGAAGGAAATGGCAAACCACTCCAGTATTCTTGCCTGGAGAATCACATGGACAGAGGAACCTGGCAGGCTATAGTCCATAGGGTCACAAGAGTTGGACATAGTGACAAAATCACAAGAGGCACAATTTGAGACAAATCACCAGGATTGTATGTGGTTGACTCTACACTAGAGGTTTTTCCTGGTGACTCAGCAGTAAAGACTTGTAATGCAGGAGACACGGGAGATGTGAGTTCAATCCCTGGGTCAGGAAGATCCGCTGGAGAAGGAAATGGGAACCCACTCCAGTATTCTTGCCTGGAAAATTCCATGGACAGAGAAGCCTGGCAGGCTACAGTCCACAGGGCCTCAAAGAGTTGGCTACAACTGAGCGACTGAACACATATGTATTGGTAGGCACTGGAGTTGAAGTCATTGCCAAAACCTTTAAACAGAGAATGTAAAACACAGAGAAATAGAGATGCAAAACATTCCCAAAATATTAAGTCTAAAATGAATCACAACCATATAGTGACACACAACCACATGAAAGAAAACCTAGTGAATACACTTTAAGCCAAATTAAGTTGTTATAAAAATTTTAAGTATAATTTTAATTTTCAAAGGGAGATAGGTGAATAAAGCCAAGAAAGCATAATATCAACAACAACAACAACAACAACAATGCAAAAAGGAAGAAATTGAATATATATTTATATGATATTCAGTTCAGTTCAGTTCATTTCAGTCGCTCAGTCATGTCTGGTCTTTGAGACCCCATGGACTGCAGCACGCCAGGCCTCCCAGACTGTCACCAACTCCTAGAGTTTACTCAAACTCATGTCCATTGAGTCGATGATGCCATCAAACCATCTCATCCTCTGTCGTCCCCTTCTCCTTCCACCTTCAGTCTTCCTCAGAATCAGGGTCTTTTCAAATTAGTCAGTTCTTTGCATCAGTTGGCCAAAGTATTGGAGTTTCAGCTTCAGCATCAGTCCTTCCAATGAATATTCAGTACTGACTTCCTTTAGGAGGGACTGGTTGGATCTCCTTGCAGTCCAAGGGACTCTCAAGAGTCTTCTCCAACACCACAGTTCAAAAGCACCAATCCTTTGGCACTCAGGTTTTTTTATAGTCAACTTTCACATCCATACATGACTAATGGGAAAACCATAGCTTTGACTAGAAGGGCCTTCATTGGCAAAATAATGTCTCTGCTTTTTAAGATGCTGTCTAGGTTGGTCATAACTTCCTTCCAAGGAGTAAGTGTCTTTTAATTTCATGGCTACGGTCACCATCTGCAGTGACTTTGGAGGCCCCCAAAATAAAGTCTGTCACTGTTTCCACTGTTTCCACATCTATTTGCCATGAAGTGATGGGACCAGATGCCATGATCATGTTTTCTGAATGTTGAGCTTTAAGCCAACTTTTTCACTCTCCTCTTTCACTTTCATCAAGGAGATCTTTAGTTCTTCTTCACTTTCTGCCGTAAGAGTGGTGTCATCTGCATATCTGAGGTTATTTATATTTATCCCAGCAATCTTGATTCCAGCTTGTGCTTCATCCAGTCCAGCATTTCTCATGATGTACTTTGCATATAAGTTAAATAAGCAGAGTTACAGTATACAGCCTTGATGTACTCCTTTCCCATTTTGAAACGAGTCTGCTGTTCCATGTCCAGTTCTAACTGTTGCTTCTTGATCTGCATACAGATTTCCCAGGAGGCATTACATGTATGATATTAATATGATATTGCATGTATATAAAATAAATATAGATGTCATGGAAATATTAGTGTGTGTATGTGCTTATGTGAATTTAAAAGATAATCAAAGGTTCTAAATTAAATGTAACAACAATTTAGAAGAATGAACATGGTAGAAATAGCAATATTCTAATAGAAATTACTACAAAATGACTATAAAATTTTATAATTGAGAAAATATAAGTCCTCAAATTGAGTGAACACTTCAAATCACTGTAGTACACATTCTGTGAGCTCTAGACTGAGTCAATGGGAAAAGTTTCAGATTATTATACAGAAATATCAAAATAGTGAGCTCTTGACAAGTGTTCCAAATTTAAAATCCTCTTCTGTGATACAGAAGCAGAATTAATGTTACAAACTGTTTTTTAAATCACAATAAATACCATGTTGCAATATTAAGGCAGAGAATTTCATCTTCCCACATTCAGAACAAAGAATTCATGAATACATTCACTGTCAGAATAAGATTTGTCAAAGACTATTGCATCTGAATACAGTTATCATTAGATAGTGAGAGTGAGACTGTTAGTGGCCCTGCCAGTTGAAATTTGTCCTATTCAAGGAAGAGGAAAATATTGTCAAAAAAAAATAGCTCAACATGAAAGAAGAGAAATGTTTATTATAATTTGTCAAGGCCACATACTTAATGTAATTAAATTACTCTTTTTTATACTTTAACAACTTAGTCCTATTGCAAGGCTTCAGTCAATATCTAGGACTACTAGAGAGATATTCATAAAAAGAGCAATAACAAACTCAAGAGTAAATAATACTCACATGGCCAAAAGGAGTTAACTTCCAAGGCAAATGAACTTCACAGGAGACATACTTACAGCTTTAAGAACTTCTGACTTTACTTTCCCTCGTGCTAGGTCGTGTCAGTCGCTCCCGACTCTGTGTAACCCCATAGATGGCACTCAACTGGTTCCTCTGTCCCTGGGATTCTCCAGGCAAGAATACTGGAGTGGGTTGCATTTCCTTCTCCAGTGCATGAAAGTGAAAAGTGAAAGTGAAGTCGCTCAGTCGTGTCTGACTCTTAGCGACACCATGGACTATAGCCTACCAGGCTCCTCTGTCCATGAGATTCTCCAGGCAAGAGTACTGGAGTGAGTTGCCATTGCCTTCTCCACTTTCCATCCTGATGAGGGCCCAAATCCCATTAATGTTACCATTTCCTTTATATTGCTACTAATTTAGATTATTTTATTGGGGGCAAAGGGAGAAATTAACAGAAAACACAACAAAGAAATGAGGTGGCTATTTTTAAGCAATTTGTCTCAAATATTTAATGTGTATCTTATGTCTCACTGTTCTCTGCTAGGATTTATCACCTTTGGAAACTGAAATTAAATACAAGAAAAAATTCAAATTATAAACAATTGTAAGAGCACACATTATACTTGTAATTGATTATATTCAAGTGCGAGATGGTTAACTCAATGGGAAAAGAGAATTTTTTGAGAAATTCACAGCTCTGTTCCTTCTGATAGTTAAACTGCTGACAGGACCAAAAATATACCTGGGAACATCACTTAGTACAGCTGGTAAAAGTCAAGGGAACAGATATTTAAGGGGTAAACAGTGAAAGGTCACACACTAGTGATTACACATACATATGGTAGAAACCAACAGGGTGTTCAGGGGAAACATAAAGTTCAGTTGAGCTAATACAACAAAGAATCTATATACAAACATAGCATTTAGCCTAGATTATCAACACAAAATTTTTACTGGTTCCAGTCTTTAATTGATCTGTCCTTGCAAGCAGTGAAATATAATGTAAAAAAGTGGCATTTCCCCTGATATATTACTTGCAGTATCCAAGATCTTCTTACACTTAAGCACTACCCTTTTAACTTATTCCCCCTCATAGAGGGATATTTGTCATACATGTAAGTATTTATATAATAATTGTAATATTTTAAATCCATAAGGTTTTAGTCTTTTTAGTTAACCTAAGAAGATTAATGTTCATCCCTGTAAACTGATCAAATTTACAAATGAAAAGAAACAGAATAAGGAGCAGAAGGAGGCAGAGTGAGAGCTGAAAAGAGTAAAAAGTTTACGATGATGATTCCTGGCTGGGGACAGAGTATAATTTCTGAAGAAAAGGCATTCAACAATCAATGTTGTGCCAATAAGTGGTGTTTTGACAAACACACCCAGGTCTTTACATAAACAGCATCAGATACCCAAATCTCCTTTTCTATTTTGTATATAATATACAGCATCTGCTGAGTGTATTATTTATAATGCTTTGCAAAACCATGAAACAAAATAGAATGATTTTAAACTCCTGCACATGCATGCTTCAGCTTACTCTGAAGCAGGGCGATCATCATCTCCGGGGATCTACATGTCCATTTATACTCCATCACTGAGCAAACCCCTACTCCAGCTCCTGTGAAGAAATGGAAAAATCATTAGTTCATTGGCAATAGCTCCTGGTCGATGCCTGGCCCCCTCTGAGCATGACACACATGCCTCTATGATGGAGCTGACTTTCCCAGTCAGCCCATTCCTCCCGTGCCTGTGCTCCGCATTGCTGCCTTGGATCATTTCCTGGCTCAGCAGAGAAAGGTCTGGGATGAGTCTCTACTGAGACTGTTGCTCTGGCTGCTAAATCATTTCAGTTGTGTCTGACTCTGTGTGACCCTGTGGATAGTAGCTCGCCAGGTTCCTCTTTCTATGGGATTCTCTACCTGGAAACTTATGAGCTCCACTGGAAATCTAGGATGCCAGCATATCTACTCCAACTACACTTGTTGTTGTTGTTGTTCAGTGGCTAAGTCGTGTCTGACTCTTTGTGGTCCCCATGGACTGCAGCATACCAGTTCCTTCCGTCCTCCACTATGTCCGGAAGTTGCTCAAATGAATGTCCATTGAGTTAGTAATGCTATCTAGCCATCTTATCCTCAGCTGCCCCCTTCTTCTCCTGCCCTCAATCTTTTCCAGTACCAGGTCTTTTCCAATGAGTCAGCTCTCTGCATCAGGCTGCCAAAGTAATGGATCTTCAGCTTCAGCATCAATCCTCCCAATGAACATTCAGTATTAACTTCCTTTAGGATTGACTGGTTTGATTTCCTTGGTGAGGGTTGGGGGCATTAAATGTGTTATTAACTTCAGCACTTTTGAATATCATTTGAGTAACAAATGCTTAGTGAGTGCTTTTGAGCTACTTAGGTCCTGTATTAGGGTTCTTGCTAATAGGGTTCTTGCAACCCTTATTTTCTGACACTTTTTGAGGGCTTCCCTGGTGGCTCAGATGTTAAAGAATCTGTGATGCAGGAGACCCAGGTTCAATCCCTAGGTTGGAAAGATCCCCTGGAGAAGGGAATGTCTACCCATTCCAGTATTCTTGCCTGGATAGAGGAGCCTGGTGGGCTACAGCCCATGGGGTCTTAAGAGTTGGACACAACTGAACGACTAACACTTTCACGTTCACACTTCTTGTACTTGTGCTATGTTTACTCACTTTTGTTGCTGTCATTGTTCCATTTCCCTTAATGTGTCTCTGCCCAAACTCCACTCCTTTTGAGCTAGCAATCAGATTTCATAGTAGATGAATTTGTGGTTGTATGTCAAGGACCACTGATGTGTTAGTGGAAAATGCTAGTTTTTGTTATTCTCCTTTCTGGCAGATAATAGATGTGCATTTTAAGGGGAGCATTATCAGATCTCTGCCTTTCCTGTTTAACACACTGATACTGCTTTAAGGCAGAGATATTAATTCAAGTATGTCTAGTAGTAATTGTTTCTAGATGTAAAGCCCTGTACTACTAATATCTCCCTCTCACCTCCCAGGCCAGACGATAGTGTATTCATGAACTCATATTCTACTCCCACAAAAGATTATTGATTTCAATTATTTGTTAACTAAGACAGTACTGTTATACACACATTATTTCTAGAACAAATTATTCAGATATATAATTGAATGTTTATTAGACATTAGAATGTTATTAAATATTCAACTGTATGTCTGGATATAGTCTTCAAATTGTATTCATTGGTGGTTTTATCTAAGAAAACTACAGGCCAATATCACTGATGAACATAGATGCAAAAATCCTTAACAAAATTCTACCAATCAGAATCCAACAACACATTAAAAAGATCATACACCATGACCAAGTTGGCTTTATCTCAGTGATGCAAGGATTCTTCAATATCCACAAATCAATCAATGTAATACACCACATTAACAAATTGAAAAATAAAAACCATATGATTATCTCAATAGATGCAGAGAAGGTCTTTGACAAAATTCAACATCCATTTATGATAAAAGAAAAAAAAACCCTCCAGAAAGCAGGAATAGAAGGAGTATACCTCAACATAATAAAAGCTATATATGACAAACCCACAGCAAACATTATCCTCAATGGTGAAGAATTGAAAGCATTTCCCCTAAAGTCAGGGACAAGAAGAGGGTGCCCACTCTCACCACTACTATTCAACATAGTTTTGGAAGTTTTGGCCACAGCAATAAGAGCAGAAAAAGAAATAAAAGGAATCCAGATTGGAAAAGAAGAAGTAAAACTCTCACTGTTAGCAGATGACATGATCCTCTACACAGAAAACCCTAAAGATTCCACTTGAAAATTACTAGAACTAATCAATGAATATAGCAAAGTTGCAGGATATAAAATCAACACACAAAAATCCCTTGCATTCCTATGCACTAATAATGAGAAAATAGAAAGAAATTAAGGAAACAATTCCATTCACCATTGCAGTGAAAAGAATAAAATACTTAGGAATATATCTGCCTAAAGAAACTGAAGACCTATATATAGAAAACTACAAAATACTGGTGAAAGAAATCAAAGAGGACATTAGTAGATGGAGAAATATACCACGTTCATAGATCAGAAGAATCAATATAATGAAAATGAGTATACTACCCAAAGCAGTATATAGATTTAATGCAATTCCTCTCAAGGTACCAATGGTGTTTTTTTCACAGAGCTACAAAAAATAATTTCACAATTTGTATGGAAATGCAAAAAATCTCAAATAGTTAAAGCAATCTTGAGAAAGAAGAATGGAACTGGAGGAATCAACCTGCCTGACTTCAGGCTCTACTACAAAGCTACAGTCATGAAGATAGTATGGTACTGGCACAAAGACAGAAATATAGACCAATGGAACAAAATAGAAAGCCCAGAGATAAATCCATGCACCTATGGACATCTTGTCTTTGACAAAGGAGGCAAGAATATACAATGGAGAGAAGACAATCTCTTTAACAAGTGGTGCTAGGGAAACTGGTCAACCACTTGTAAAACAATGAAACTAGAACACTTTCTAACACCATACACAAAAACAAACTCAAAATGGATTAAAAATCTAAACGTAAGAGCAGAAACTATAAAATTCCTAGAAGAGACCATAGGCAAAACAGTCTCCAACGTAAATCACAGCAAGATCCTCTATGGCCCATCTCCCAGAATATTGGAAATAAAAGCAAAAATAAACAAATGGGACTTAATTAAGATTAAAAGCTTCTACACAACAAAGGAAACTATAAGCAAGGTGAAAAGACAGCCTTCGGAATGAGAGAAAATAATAGGAAATGAAGCAACTGACAAAGGACTAAACAAAAATATACAAGCAACTCCTACAGCTCAATTCCAGAAAAATAAATGACCCAATCAAAAAATGGGCCAGAGAACTAAACAGACATTTCTCCAAAGATGACATACAGATAGCTAACAAACACATGGAAAGATGCTCAACATCACTCATTATCAGAGAAATGCAAATCATGACCACAGTGAGGTACCATTTCACGCCAGTCAGAATGCCTGCTACCCAAAAGTCTACGAGCAATAACTGCTGGAGAGAGTGTGGAGAAAAGGGAACCCTCTTACACTGTTGGTGGGAATGCAAACTAGTACAGCCACTATGGAGAACAGTGTGGAGATTCCTTAAAAAAACTGGAAATAGAACGGCATTATGACCCAGCAATCCCATTGCTGGGCATACACACCAAGGAAACCAGAACTGAAAGAGACACATGTACCCCAATGTTCATTGCAGCACTGTTAATAACAATCAGGACTTGGAAGCAACCTAGATGTCCATCAGCTGATGAATGGATAAGAAAGCTGTGGTACATATACACAATGGAATATTACTCAGCCATTAAAAAGAATACATTTGAATCAGTTCTAATGAGGTGGATAAAACTGGAACCTATTATACAGAGTGAAGTAAGCCAGAAAGAAAAACACCAATACAGTATATTAACGCATATATATGGGATTTAGAAACATGGCAACGATAACCCTGTATGCAAGACAGCAAAAGAGACACAGATGTATAGAACAGTCTTTTGGACTCTGTGGGAGAGGGAGAGGGTGGGATGATTTGGGAGAATGGCATTGAAATATGTATAATATCAGATATGAAATGAATCACCAGTCCAGGTTCAATGCATGATACAGGATGCCTGGGGCTGGTGCACTGGGATGACCCAAAGGGATGGTACAGAGAGAGAGGTGGGAGGAGGGTTCAGGATGGGGAACACGTGTGTACCCATGGTGGATTCATGTTGATGTATGGCAAAACAAACAAAATATTGTAAAGTACTTAACCTCCAATTAAAATAAATACATTTATATTTTAAAAAATAGAAATCTGTTATCTGTAAGGTGTTAAGTTTGTTTCTAAACACGAGGTATCATCTAGTGGACAAATCTCAGTCTTTCTTCTAGGGGCTTATAATTTATTGAGAGTGGTTTTGAGGGTAGAGACAAAAGGTATCAAACAAATTCAAAGGTAATCGTCATAGTGTGGCCATTTCAGTGTCTCTAACTCAGTTCATATTGCATATTCATAGTCACCTAGTTCAAAAATCATCTTTACAAAAAAAAAAAAATTGAAGTATGCAGGCAGGCTACAGTCCATGGGGTCACAAAGAGTCAACAGGACTTAGCAACTCACACACATACATAAACACATAGTTGACATACAATATTATATTAATATTAATTTTAGGTTAGGTGTACCTTATAGTGATTCAACCTTTATATACATTACAAATTGATCACAATAAGTTGAGTAACCTCTTTCATCATACTTAATTACTAACATATTATTGATTATATTTCGCTTGACTTATTTTATACATGGAAGTTTGTACTTATTAATTCATTTTACCTATTTTTCCCAACTTCCTAACCCTAACTCCTCTGGCCAGTACTAATTTGCTCTTTGTATCTATGAATCTGTTTCTCTTTTTTTATTTGCTTGTTTAGTTTCCACATGTTAGGAAATTATATGATATTTGTCTTTCTCTGTCTAGTTTATTTCACTTAGCATAATATCCTCTACATTTAAGCATGTTGTTCCAACCATACGGTGTATGTATGTACACCACATCTTCTTTCTCCAATTCATCTATCAATGGACACTTAGATTGCTTCCATATTTTAGCTACTATAAATAATGAATAATTGATGCTTCCTAGCTGTAGTGTTGGAGAAGACTTTCGAGAGTCCCTTGGATTGCAAGAAGCTCAAACCAGTCAATCCTAAAGGAAATCAACCCTGACTATTCATTGGAAGGACTGATGCAGAAGCTAATGCTTCAATACTTTGGCCAGCTGATGCAGAGAGCCCATTAGAAAATACTCTGATGCTAGGGAAGATTGAGGGGAGAAGGAGAAGGGGATGACCGAGGATGAGATAGTTGGATGGCATCACAACTCAATGGACATGAGTTTGAGCAAACACAGGGAGATGGTGAAGAACAGGGAAACCTGGTGTGTTTAAGTCCATGGAATCACAGAATTGGACATGGCTGAGTGACTGAACAACCGAAAATAATGCTGTAATGAACAACATAAGGGGTACATATTTCTTTTTAAATTAATATCTTTATTTTTTTAGTATAAATACCTACCAAGTGGAATTGTGGAGTTACTGGATTTTGTGATAGTTCTATTTCTAATGTTTTAGGAAACGCCATGCTGTTTTACATTTTGGCTCCACTAATTTACATTCACACCAACAACAATTCATGAGGATCCCCTTTTTTTTCATAGGCTGACCAACACTTGTTTATGTTGTTTTTCCCACTGTTTTTTGATGACTCCTTTGTTACAATTTAATTGACCATATATAAACGTAGATTTATTTCTAGATTTTCTTTTTTATTCTGTCGACCTATGCATCTGTTTTTTGAGTTACTATGTTTTTGATTACTATAGTTTTGTACGATAGTTTGAAAGCTAGGAACATGGTACCTCCAACTTTGTTCTATTTTATTAAACCTGTTTTGACTATTTGAGGTCTTTGTGATTCCTTGTACATTCTAAGATTATTTGTTCCAGTTCTATCAAAAATGTCATTGGTATTTTGATGGGGGTTGCAATGTAAACTTATAGATTGCTTTGGGTTATAGGACTTTATAACAATATTAATTCTTCATTCCATGAACATGGAATATCTCATTTATTGGTGTTATCTTCAATCACTTTCATCAATGTCAAAATATCTTTCATCTCCAGAACCTTCACTGTGATTTAAGTGCCCTGAATCAAAGACTAGTGTACTAACAGAGAACCACTATGAACAATTCTATGAAGAAGGAAAGAAGTGACACCAACTATCCAAAACTCCATCATTCAATCAGGAGAGAAATTGTAGGTCACTAATGGTATATTGGTACTGGTTCCCCTGCAGCCACTAATTCATACATGTAAGCCCCCATTTACTTTTTGTCCAAAGAGAACCAGAGCAATTCATTCAGGTCTTGCAATATTATGTAACTTGTAGGAGTACAAGTTTGGAAAAGTCAGCACAGAATAATCACCTCAGTATCTGTGTCTTGAAAAGGTTATTATACTATATTAGAAGCCAGAGCCCACATAAATCAGTTCATTTTCTGCTAAATCCCAATCATAGAAATTGGAATTGAATGATAGTGGGGCAAGTTAATAAATTATATTGTTTTTAATATTTAATATTTGCAGAGCTATACTGCATTATTCCTTATTTAGCTTGTATTTTAAATTAACATATAATGATGCTGAAGCTGAAACTCCAATACTTTGGCCACCTCATGCGAAGAGTTGACTCACTGGAAAAGACTCTGATGCTGGGAGGGATTGGGGGCAGGAGGAGAAGGGAACGACCGAGGATGAGATGGCTGGATGGCATCACTGACTCGATGGATGTGAGTCTGAATGAACTCCAGGAGTTGGTGATGGACAGGGAGGCCTGGCGTGCTGCAATTCATGGGGTTGCAAAGAGTCGGACACAACTGAGCGACTGAACTGAACTCAACCCTTTAATAAACTAAGTTCTCTAAAACAAGAACTCTGGGGGAAAGGATTTTTATTTTAAATTTACTTGCTTCTATATCCTTAGCACCCAGAAAAATATCAGGTATATCATGTTTGCTTAGTAAATGCATGTTGGGTGAATAAGTACACTTAAGTATTTTCTCCTTCTTCCTAAAATTGTTGTTTGAACAGCATTCTGAAGAAAATTCTATTGCACAGATTTCCACTTTGTTTCATTTCTTCCTCATTGCCTCAAAATGAGAAAATTAAAAAGAACACATTAGGAAACATGAGGTAAAATTACCACCACTATGGGTTTATAAAATCCAGAATGTTTAAGGATTTTTCCAGCTGTCAGTAACAAAACTCCAATTCAAAAGATTTAATAAGCAACTAAATTATTGTTTCACAAAGCTGACAAGACCCAGTGATATATTTCTCAGGCATGGCTGAATAGATGCTCCTATTATATCCTCAGGGATCTGAGTCATTTTTTTTTTTTCGTTCTCAGTAATATTTTTCATTTCATTGACTTTTTTCTCAGGCAGACTTCAGGATATGGATTCAAGATGCCAGTGTTGTTTCCAGACTTATAAGGCATTATAGCTTGAGTTTTTAGAGAAAGAAAAATGTTATTTCCTGATACATCACTCTGATAAATGTCCAAAGAGAAATCAAGCCAGAACACAGGAGTGGGTAGCCTTTCCATTCTCCAGGGGATCTTCCCAGCCCAGAGATCGAACCCGCATTACAGGCAGATTCTTTACCAGCTGAGCCACAAGAGAAGCCCAAAGAGAAATGAGATTATCTCAAAATAACAAAAGTTTATGCGCACATATCAGAACCAACCGCTGGACTGCTAAGCCTGGGTCTCCTGCTGATCTCTGGGCTGGAGGCAAAAGTCAGGATGAGAATAGCTTTACCAACAAACTGGATAGACAAAAAACACTCTCAACCACTCATAGTCCCACAAGACACTGAAAAATCTCATTTCCACTTTCTTCTCAGATCATGTCTCAGCACAATTCTTACTATTTCCTTGTGATCTCTGTTTCAAATAGATTGACCTTATATTTTTTCCTAAATACATCAAAGCACATTCACTCCTAAACAATTTACACATGCAGCTCTATCTATCTGGAGTATTCTTCCTTCTTTTAACGTCTTCATCTTTATTAGAAGGACGGATGTTTATACATCAGCCAGCCATTTAGTGACAACTTTCTTATGGAAGCCATGGATGGTTTTCTAGCTTTGGCAAAATCCTTTAACTCATGCTCCCTGCAAAAAATGTATATGCTTTTATCCATAATTTGTTATTATTGTATATATTTACTTAAATTCTAAGTATTTGTTAACTTTTGGTCCTTTTACCTGCAGGAAGATAGCATTCTAGACTGAAGGTGACAGTCTAGAAACTTCCTGAAGTTTCCCTCAGCACGTGACATACTATATCTCTGGCACATAGTAAGTACTAAAAGTATTGACTAATGAATCAAAGCAACCATTAATTAACTGTTGAATAATTAATTATTAATCAAACCAGCAATAATTATTAATAATAATTAAACACCAAATAATTAAATGTTGGATAATAATTAATTAACTATTGAATTAACTAGTCCAGAGGAACAACTTTTTCAGTAAAGGTTGGTAAGAAGTAAATATTTTCAGGCCTTCACTTATATATTATGCTGTGTATTCTTTGGATTTGGCTTGTTTCTTTCCCTGTTTACTTTTTTACAGTTGTTTAAAAATGTAGCAAACATTGCTATCTCCTGAAACACACTAAATAGGTCACTAGCTAGATTTGGCCTTTGGGTCATAGGTGGTCCATCTCTGCATTAGTATACTGGCTGTTATAATTACCTCTTTAATTGCATAATTATAATGAGATTATATCTCCAATTCTTTTGCTTTACTTTTGTTTCTGAAATGTGTCCTTAATTATTTATCCTACCTAAATACAGAAATACTACTGTTCTCAGCCCTCAATCCCAGTCATATTGCTATGTTCTCTTTTCAAACCTATTTGTTACCAACTTTTCCTCCCTGCAAAATGCCTGTGCATTTCTTCTAATCTCCTGCTGTCTGTGCCACACTGTGTCTTTCCCATTTTTCATCCAAGTGCACCTGCTGCCCTGGCTTCTTATTGCTGTTTCAAATTTTTATGCTGCATCATCATCCCTTCTGCTTTCTGCAGTATATACTGTAATATTTCAGTAGAAGGAGAAGTGTTTATTTAAAATAAACTCAGTGAAACAGACATTCCTAGATTCTGACACCAGGGAAATAGCATGCCATCTGCCCTCCACTGGAGCTCTTTGCCTCAGGGACATAACCATATCACCCAGGTAAGCTCCTACTAATGTGTAGATTGTACTTCAACCTACAAATTGCGGTTGTCATTCTAGACCTGCGGTCCTTTTGCTGCTCTTAGTTCTATAGAACATTTTTAATCCTTTTTTTTTTTATATTGTGTATACTTTGACATTTCTTCCCTCTGAATGCAACAAGCACTAGTCTTGTGAATGGGGACCTTAGAACACCTCACCTATTATTTTCTTATGCCTTCAGTTACTCAGTGTGGATTGCAAGATTTTTTTAAAGAAAAAAAAAAGGCACATTTCAGTTATCATTATTGTATAGAGGTTAACAAAACCAGAAATGTGTAAATATCGATGTATAAGCATTTTAAACACTATACCTCGTGAATTCATGATTTATAAAAAAAAGTGAACATGCCATGTCTCACTGAAAGTGAAAGTGAAGTCGCTCAGTTGTGTCCGACTCTTTGTGACCCCATGGACTGTAACCTACCAGGTTCCTCCGACTATGGGATTTTCCAGGCAAGAGTACTGGAGTCAGTTGCCATTGCCTTCTCCAGGAGATCTTCCCAACCCAGGGATTGAACCTGGGTCTTCTTCATTGTAGGCAGACTCTTTACCACCTGAGCTACCAGGGAAGTCTGCTAATTTCACTAACTCACTAACTTCAAACCAAAAAAAAAAAAAAAGGAATCTGTCATCAGCTGACTCAAAGAAGAATAAAGTAAAGTGTGGCAAAATAAATTGCTTTCAGTGTTTACCATAGGTATCTATAAATAACACATAGTTAAATAACTCTTCATCTACTATGACAAATGGTACATAAAGATAAATTTACATATGATAAACTGAAGAGAACTTAATTTCATGAGTTTCTATAAATGGTCTCCTGAATTGCAGGCAGATTCTTTATCAGTGAAGACACAAGGGAAGTTCAAGAACACTGGAGTGGGTAGCTTATCCCTTCTCCACTGGATCTTCCTGACCCAGGAATGGAACCGGGATCTCCTGTACTGCAGATGGATTCTTTACCAACTGAGCTTTCAGGGAAGCCCATGAAAAATGGTACCTAAAGATAAATTTTATATACAATAAACTTTAGAGAATTAAATTTGATTAGTTTCTATAAATGCAGACACCCACGTAAAGACCAAAACAAGTAAAATTTAAAAAGTCTTCATTTCTCTAGAAAGTTCTTCTATGCTCGCCTGTCATCAATCCCCCCTCCACCCATGTTACCCATTTTTATTTCTATGTCCACAGAATTTGTTTTGCTTATTCCTGAACTTCATATAAATTTATACTAGAGTATGTATTATTTTGTTTCTAACTTTTTGGTTAACCATGATGTTTTGAGATTCATCCAAAAGTTCACTATTTTCACTGCAGAAGACTATTCTATTGTGTCATGAATAATTTCCAATTATTCATTCATTACCATGTTGAAGGAATTTTAAGCTGCCAAGTTTTGTCCATTATTAACAAATCTGCTGTAAACACTCATGAACAAATATTTTGGTAGTTGACTTAGGAGCCTATTTTACTAGGTTAAATACCCAGAAGTGGTTTTGCTGTGTTATAGGGTAGAAATGCTTTCTAAATTTATAAGATATTGCTAAACACTTTTCCAAAATTGTTGGACCCTGTTACATTCCCATCAGCAAATTTTGTGAAATTTAGTTGCTCTAACTCTGGGAGTTGGTGACGGACAGGGAGGCCTGGCATGCTGCAATTCATGGGGTTGCAAAGAGTTGGATACGACTGAGTGACTGAACTGAACTGAAGTTTCATAAGAAATATCAGTTACCTCAGATATGCAAATGACACCACCCTTATGGTAGAAAGGAAAGAGGAACTAAAAAGCCTCTTGATGAAAGTGAAAGAGGACAGTGAAAAAATTGTCTTAAAGCTCAACATTCAGAAAACTAAGATCTTGGCATCTGGTCCCATCACTTCATGGGAAATAGATGGGAAAACAGTGGAAACAGTTTTTTTTGTTTGTTTGTTTGTTTTGTCAGACTTTATTTTTCTGGACTCCAAAATCACTGCAGATGGTGATTGCAGCCATGAAATTAAAAGACGCTTACTCCTTGGAAGGAAAGTTATGACCAACCTAGATATCATATTGAAAAGCAGAGGCATTACTTTGCCAACAAAGGTCCGTCTAGTCAAGGCTGTGATTTTTCCAGTGGTCATGTATGGATGTGACAGTTGGACTGTGAAGAAAGCTGAGTGCCAAAGAATTGATGCTTTTGAACTGTGGTGTTTAAGAGGACTCTTGAGAGTCCCTTGGACTGCAAGGAGGTCCAACCAGTCCATCCTAAAGGAGATCAGTCCTGGGTGTTCACTGGAAGGACTGATGCTGAAGCTGAAACTCCAGTACTTTGGCCACCTCATGCGAAGAGTTGACTCATTGGAAAAGACCCTGATGCTGGGAAGGATTGGGGGCTGGAGGAGAAGGGGATGACAGAGAATGAGATGGCTGGATGGCATCGCTGACTCGATGGACATGAGTCTGGGTAAACTTCGGTAGTTGGTGATGGACAAGGAGGCCTGGTGAGCTGCAATCCATGAGGTCACAAAGAGTCGGACACAACTGAGCGACTGAAAGGAAGTCTCATAAAAATTTGGCACATACAGCATTTTAAATTGTATCCTTTTTAATGGATTTGAGATCATTTGATATGTATTTCTCTGATGACTAATAATGTTGAGTAAATTTTCAGTTGCTACTGGTCTTTCATATTAATATGATACCCTTTTGGGCTTTCATATAATTTCCTCTATGCTATTTTGGACAACTTTATTATTTTTTTATTATTAGTTTATAGGAACTCTTTATATATCTTAAATATACATATCTAACATGTATATTCTTTGTGTGCTTATTCATTTACTTAATAGAGTTTTGAAAATGTGAAAATTTGTTAAAGTAAGATTTTTATTTTAGAATAACTTGAGATATGCACAAAAATTGAAAAGATAGTGTAAGAATTTCCATGAAATCTACATCCACTTTCTCCCATTAATACCAAGACTTCACTGGTAGCTCAGGCGGCAAAGCCTCTGCCTACAATGTGGGAGGCCCGGGTTCGATCCCTGGGTCGGGAAGATCTCCTAGAGAAATAAATAGCAATCCACTCTAGTACTCTTACCTGGAAAATCGCATGGGGGGAGGAGCCTGGTAGGCTACAGTCCATTGGGTCACAAAAAGTCGGACACGACTGAGTGACTTCACTTTCACTTTCAGGGGTGGTAGTGGTAAAGAACCCACTTGCCATTGAAGGAGACATAGGAGAAACGAGTTCAATCCCTGGGTCTGGAAGATACCCTGGAAGAGGGCATTGCAACCCACTCCAGTATTCTTGCCTGCAGAATCCCATGGAGCCTGGTGGGCTACAACCATGGGGTCACAAAGCATCAGATATGACTGAGGTGATGTAGGGTAGCATAGCATATTCATTAAAATCAATGAAGCAATATCAGTACAGTATTGTTTCTTTAGTTTTTTCCTAATGTCTTTTTTTTCAGTTCCAAAATTCCAGGTAGTACATCTTGTAGCTATGTCTTCTTAGGCTCCTGGTGGTTGTAACAGTTTCTCAGGTGTTTTTGATAGCCATGACTGTCTTGAGAAGACTGGTAAAGGATTTTGCAGATGATTCCTCATGTGGAATTTGTCCAATATTTTTCTCATAATTATACTAGAATTATGTGTGTCAGAGGAAGGAAAGGAAGATAAAGTACTATTTGCATCACTTCATAAGATACATGCTATCAACCAGACATGGTAACTTTGATGACACGGCTGAGGTAATATTCATCTGTGACTATTAAGTCACTGTTAACTTACTGTTAAGTTACTCACACACTTTCCCCTACTCATCCCTTACTATATTTTTGGAAGACACCCATTATACACAGTGTAAACTTATATTTGGCATTCTTTGACACTGAAGATTTGTGTCTGCTCCTCCTTCTCCTATGTATTGATTTGATTATTTATTTTTATTGCTATGGATTCATGGACATGTGTTTAATACTTTTGATTATAATAGAACAATATTTTATTTTATTGCTAAAAATGTTCTGTCATTGGTTATTGCAAATTTTCCCATTGATCTCTATTTCTCTTTGACATGTTCCTGTGTGTGTGTGTGTGTGTGGTCTATTATTTATTTTAAATTAATATCATATATTTTTAGATCAGTTATAGGGTTACAGAAAAATATTGCAGAAAGCATAGAGAATTCTCATATTCTTCCTTTCCACCATTACCTAGTGCTTCCTATTTTTAAAATTTTGCATTGCTGAGATATGTTGTTATAACTCATAAGCCAATCTTGATACATCATTAACTAAGCCTCATAGTATACAATAGAGTTCATTTTTGGCATTGCACATTCTGGGTGTTTTGACAAATGCATAATGTCATATATTCATGATTACAATTTCATAAAGAATAGTTTTACTCTCTTAAATATCCCCTGAGCTCCATTTATTTGTCCCCACTATCTGACCTGAACATTCACAAATTTTTCCCCTGTCTCTACAGTTTCTCCCTTTCTAGAGCATCATACAGTTGGGATCATACAGTACTCAGGCTTTTTAGATGCTCTTCTTTCACTTACTAATATTCATTTAAGATTCCTCCATGGTATTTTTTGGGGGGGTGGGGGGACTTAATAGTCTTTTCTCTTTGTCACTGAATAGCATTCTATTGGCTGGGGGTACAATGGTTTGTTTCTTCATTCACTTGCTGAAGAACATCTTGATTGCTTCTAACTTTTGGCAATTATGAATAAACCTGTTATAAGTTTTTTTTTTTTTAATGTAGCTTTTGGGTAGAAATACATTCTCAGTTCACTTGGATAAATACCTTAAAGAATGATTCCTGTACCATATTTTAAGCCTATCTATTTAGCGTTGTTCAGTTCAGTTCAGTCACTCAGTCGAGTCTGACTCTCTGTGATCCCATAGACTACAGCACACCAGGCTTCCCTATCCATCACCAAGTTCCAGAGCTTGCTCAAGCTTATGGCCAGCAGGTCTGTGATGCCATCCAACCATCTCATCCTCTGTTGTCCTCTTCCCCTCCTGCCTTCAGTCTTTCCCAGCATCAAGTTCTTTTCAAGTGAATCAGTTCTTCGCATCAGGTGGCCAAAGTATTGGAGCTTCAGCTTCAGCATCAGTCCATCCAGTGAATATTCAGGGATGATTTCTTTTAAGATGGACTGGTTGGATTTCCTTGCAGTCCAAGAGTCTTCTCTATCACCACAGTTCAAAAGCATCAATTCTTCAGTGCTCAGCTTTCTTTATAGACCAACTGTCACATCCATACATGACTACAGGAAAACCATAGTTTGACTAGATGGACCTTGGTTGGCAAAGTAATATCTGTGCTCTTTAATATGCTGTCTAGGTTGGTCATAACTTTTCTTACAAGGATCCTTGCTCCTTTTAATTTCATGGCTACAGTCACCATCTGCAGTGATTTTGGAGCCCAAGAAACTAAAGTCTTTCACAGTTTCCATCATTTCCCCATCTATTTGCCATGAAGTGATGGGACCAGATGCCATGATCTTCATTTTTGAATGTTGAGTTTTAAGCCAGCTTTTTCAGTCTTGTCTTTCACTTTCATCACTTTAGTTCCTCTTTGCTTTCTGCCATAAGGGTGGTATTACTGCATATCTGAGGTTATTTCTATTTCTCCAGGCAATCTTGATTCCAGTTTGTGCTTCATCCAGCCCAGCACTTCACATAATGTACTCTGCATATAAGTTAAATAAGCAGGGTGACAATATACAGCCTTCACATACTCTTTTCCCAATTTGAAATCAGTCTGTTGTTCCATGTCTGGCTCTAACTATTGCTTCTTGACCTTCATACAGATTGCTCAGGAGGATGGTTAGGTGGTCTGGTATTCCCATCTCTTGAAGAATTTTCCACAGTTTGTTGTGACCTACACCGTCAAAGCCTTTGGTGAGAAACTCCAAATTTCATTTAGCTTTGTAAGAAACTGCAAACTTCTTCTAAAGTGGCTATAATATTTTGCATTCGAACCAGCAGCAAGTGAGAATTCCTGCTGCTCCATATCCTTTCCAGTATTTGATTTTATACATGTTTTGGATGTTAGTTATTCTAGTAAGTGTGTAGTAGCATTGCATGGTTGTTTTGCTTATAATTCCCAAAAGATATATGGATATTGAACATCTTTCATATGTTTATATATGTATATTTGAGCACTGCCTTACTTTCTGGCACTATTGGATGTCTCAGTTCAGTTCAGTTCAGTCACTCAGTCGTGTCTGACTCTTTGTGACTCCATGAATCGCAGCACGCCAGGCCTCCCTGTCTATCACCATCTCTCAGACTTATGCATTTTCTGCTTAAGTCCTAGAATCAGCCATTCCTCTAGGGAACCCTGGTTCTTTATTAATGGATAATGGTATTAGAAATCAAGATCTGGGTGTAAAACATGCTGTTACTACTGAGTGTCACTACTTCTAAACCATCACAGCTGATAGAAGGACATTTATATGTCTATACTAACCTGTATAGATATGCAACTATATTGATTGCTCTATGCAGTCTTCAATATATGTGTTAAGCTAACATGAGTTCACATCAAATTAGTCAGTCCTAAAGGAAATCAGTCCTGAATATTCACTGGAAGGACTGATGTTGAAGCTGAAGCTCCAATACTTTGGCCACCTGATGCAAACAACTGACTCCTTAAAAAAGATCATGATGCTGGAAAAGATTGAAGGCAGGAGGAGAAGGTAACAACACAGGATGAGATGGTTGAGTGGCATCACTGACTCACTGAGCAGGCTCCAGGAGATGGTGATGGACAGGAAAGCCTGGGGTCCCTGGGGTCACATAGAGTTGAACACAACTGAGCCACTGAGCAACAACAACAACAACAACAACCCTTGTTTAGGGGCTTCCCTGGTGACTCAGTGGTAAAGAATCCACCTGCCACGGCAGTAGATGTGAGTTTGATCTCTGGGTTGGGAAGATTCCCTGGAGTAGGAAATGGTGACCCACTCCAGTATTCTTGCCTAGGACAGCCCATGGAGAGAGAAGCTTGGCAGGCACAGTCCATGGGGTTGCAAAGAATCAGACATAGCCTAGCACTGAACACACAGGCACCCTTGTTTTAACTCTAGCTTCCCATTTTGGAAACTGGCTCCCACAATCTGCAAGAGTATACTTATCTGTTCAATTACAGTACACTGTATAGGGGGTATCAAATTCATCAACCATTACTCCCATGTGAAGCAATTTTGTCAGCTAGAGTGAAATGCTTATGCACAGTTGGTTTTGCCTGTAGTCTTACAGAATTCACTTATTTCCAAAATTACTTTTCAGTACTTTTATCTTTTTTCCTGACTCCCTTCAGTGAGGTTGTTTCATATATTTGTAATACAAGTAGATTGTTTGGTCACATTCTGATTTCCATTCTCAGATACTCAGAACTTCTGAATTATATTTCAAAATTTGCACGTATAAACATTTACTCTTCATGGTGTAAAGTTCTGTGATTTTGAATATTGCAGTCTGTTATGTACCCACCTTTACAGTATCACACAATATAGTTTCATTTCTCTAAAATGTCCCCTGTGCTTCACCTATTCAACCTCATTACCACTCCAAACTCCTAAAAAATGTTGTTATTTTTATTATCTCTATACTATTGCCTTTTCCAGAATGTCATAGAATTGAAATCATACAGGCTACAATGCACTCTTTTCAGATTGACTTCTTTCACTTACCATTAGACAAGTTTGTGTGTGTGTGTGTGTGTGTGTGTGTGTGTGTGTGTGTGTGTGGTTTGATAACTTTGTGTGTGCCCAGTCACTCAGTGTTGTCCAATTCTGTGCGACCCTATGGACTGTAGCCTGCTAGGTTCCTCGGTCCATGGAATTCTTCAGACAAGAATACTGGAGTGGGCTGCCATGCCCTCCTCCAGGAGATCTTCCTGATCCAGGTATTGAACTGGGGTCTCTTACATCTCCTTCATTACCAGGCAGGTTCTTCACCTCTAGCA
The DNA here is from genome assembly GCF_016772045.2 of Ovis aries. Lineage (NCBI taxonomy): Eukaryota > Metazoa > Chordata > Mammalia > Artiodactyla > Bovidae > Ovis > Ovis aries. The sequence goes on from NC_056069.1 coordinate 48,945,846, forward strand.
CCACCTGGGCTATTAACAACCCCTTGTATGAATATACTAAAGTTAGTTAGAAGAATGTGCATTCTGCTATTGTTGGATGGAATATATACTAAAAGTGTCAACCACATCTAGCTGATTGATGGTGCTAAGTCAACTGTATTGTTATTGATGTTCTGCCTACTTTATATATCAATTACTGGCAGAAGACTGTTGAAGTCTTTAATTATAATAGAGGATGTCTTTATACCTCCCTCAGTTCAATCAGTTTTTGCCTCATGAATTTGGTGTTCTGTTGCTAGTTTCATAGATGTTAAAGACTGTTATGCCATCTTGGAGAATGATCCCTTTGTCATAATATAATGTCTTGTGTGTTTGTTTTGTTTTTTTCTTTCCTTTTTTTTTTGTTCTGAAGTGTGCTTTGTCTGAAATCAATATAGCCAATACAGTTTCTTTTTATTACAGTATACATGGAATATCTTTATATCACATTACTTTATCTTGTTTATTAGTCATATACAGACAAATGGTTGGGTCTTATTATTTCTTATGCATTTTGATAATGTCTTTTATTTGGTGTATTTAGAAAATCCACAATTAAAATAGTTATTGACCTAGTTGGACTAGTATCTACCATGTTGTAACTACTTTCTATTCATTATTTTTCTCATTTCCCCCTTTATTTTGTTGTATTTGAGCATTTTATATTATTACACTTATCTATTCTCTTTGCATTACAATTATATAACTTTAAAAATGTTTAATGGTTGCCCTAAAATGTCAACTATACATTTTTAAGTAATATAACTGTACCTTCAACTGGCAATATTCCACTTCATATAAAGTACAAGTACCTTAAAGCAGAGTAAAACTGGAATTCTTAATTCCTTCCTCCCATCCCTTATGACATTACTGCCATTCATTTCACTTATATATGCTATAGTTAATAAATATACTATTACTATTATTCTCTTAAATATCTTTTAGATTAATTACGAATAAGAATAAAAGATTTTATTTTTCATCATTTATCCATTTCTTGACATTCTACCTTTCTTTATGAACATTCTGACCTACATTGTTTCCTTCCCTCTTAACAAACTTTTTAAAACATTTCTTGCATGGCAAATCTGCTCTCCATGAATTTTCTGAGTTTTTGCTTGTCAGAGAAAGTCTACTTCTCTTTCACTTTTGAACACAAATTATTTTTTCACAGATTTCTTGGTTGACAGAGGATTTTTTTTCATGTTTTCCAACAGTTTAAATGTATTAATCCATTCTATTCTGGTTTGCATAGTTGCTTGGTTATTGATAGAAGGTCCGTTGCAGTGTTTCTTTTTAGGTTTGTTTTTCCCTGATTTTAAGGTCTTCTCTATGACATTAGTTTTCTGCAGTGTGAATAGACACGTTTGTTATTGTTCAGTTACTAAGTCATGTCCGACCCTTTTTCTATCCCATGGACAGTAGTTTGCCAGGCTCCTCTGTCTGTGGGATTTCCCAGGCAAGAACACTGGAGTGGGCTGTGATTTCCTTCTCAAGGGGATCTTCCCAACCCAGGAATCAAACTCCATCTCTTGCATTACAGGTGTATTCTTTACTCCTAAGCCATCAGGGAATCCCTGTGAATATACAAACCTAGGTGCATTATTTTTTGTTTTGAATTTATTTTGCTTGATGTTAAAAAAACTGTAATTTGTTATTTCCTTAATTTTAGAAAGTTCTTGGCCATTATGAATTTAGGTTTTTGGGTTTTTTTTTCTGCTCCAATCTTGTTTTTCTTTCACTGTTTTAATTACATGTTCCACCATTTTAAACTACCCCGCATATCTTGTGCATTTTCTTCTGTTCTTTTTCTTGTTTGTCATATTTGATATTTCATTTCAGTTTAGAAAGTTTCTATTGAACTTTCTTTCAACTCACTAATTATTTCTTTAACTAAGTCTGTCCACTAATCAGTTCAGTGCAGTTCAGTTGCTCAGTCGTGTCCGACTCTTTGCGACCCCATGAATTGCAGCACGCCAGGCCTCCCTGTCCATCACCAACTCTTGGAGTTCACTCAAACTCATGTCCATCAAGTCAGTGATGCCATTCAGCCATCTCTTCCTCTGTTGTCCCCTTTTCCTCCTGCCCCCAATCCCTCCCAGCATCAGTCTTTTCCAATGAGTCAACTCTTCTCATGAGGTGGCCAAAGTACTGGAGCTTCAGCTTTAGCATCAGTCCTTCCAAAGAACACCAAGGGCTGATCTCCTTTAGAATGGACTGGTTGGATTTCCTTGCAGTCCACTGTCCACTAATGAATACCTCCAAAACATTATTCAACTTGATACAGTCCTTGTCATTTCTAGAAAGTCCTTCTGATTCTTTCTCAGTTTCTATCTCTCTGCTTATATTACCCATCCACTACTGATTTCATATTTCCATTAGAGCCTTCATCATATTGGTTATAGTTAGTTTAAATTCCCTGTCTGATAATTTCAACATCTGTGTCATATCCAAGTCAGGTTCTGATACTTGTTCTGTGTCTTCATTTTTTTTTTTCCTTGTCTTTTGGCCTGCTATCTAATATTAGTTGAAAACTAGACATGTTTAATAGATCCTCAAAATTGAGATTAATGGGCCTTTACTATGAGGATTTATGTTTTCAGGCTGGAATTAAATAGTGCATAGTATTAGCTGTAGTTGTAAATGCCAGAAGCTGTAAGCACCTGTAGTGTTTTTGTTGTTGAAGTTGCCATCTTAACATGGAGCTTCCCTTAGTACTCCTCCTTAGAGGAAGTCTGCTTCTTGCTCCCCTTTCAGCTGCTGTATACTATCATTATGCTAAAGCCTGTTGGTATGGTTGTCAAATGTAAGGGAAAGGAAGAATTCTAAAGTTTTATGATTAAATCTCAGAGTTTTAGTGGGCTTCTGTGTCTGGGTTGTGACTTAACAGTATTTTGTTGTTGTTGTTGTTGTTGTTGTTGTTGTTAGGTAGTATAGTTTTTTTTTTTTTTCTTTCCTTATTTAAGATGGGAAGTCTATGGGAGATGAACTTGGAGGAAAGAAAAGTTCTTCTCTCACTGAAATAAGGCTCTGAAAAAAAAATATTTTACCCTGGAATTTTTTTTTTTTTTTTGTAATGGAGAATGCTCTAGGCATATTTCACAATGACTAATCTTTTCCCACTGTCAGCATTATAAGGATATCTTTGAGAACTTATTGTTTTTCATGAAGAGAAAGTTTACAAATTTGTGGTGACTAACCAAGACCATAGCCCCAGGTTCTGGAAGCCAGCCTGGGGAATCCCGCCCATAGAAAAGGTCATGAGGAAAAAGGCCTGACAAACGCAAAGGCGGGATCAGGCCTCAGGGGTCCCCCTGGACTTTCTCGAGCATCTACCCCCAAAACCAGAGTTTGTCTGCTTTACTGTATTATGCTTTCCACCAGCTCCTCTGACATTAACAGGGGGCTTTCCCCCACCACCTTTTTCTGGAAAAAGTTAATTTAGAGCTTTTAGATAATAAGTCTCCTGGGCATAATAAGAGTGTTTCATCCAAAACCCCTCTGATAGCTTTCTAGACTGCCTGACAGGTTTGTCCGGACTCTTACAGCTGCGCATGTGATTGTTTGCAGCCTCCCGACCTTGAGAGGCACAGGAAGCTTAAAACATCCTAGGAATGCAGGGGCTTCCAAGGAGTCAAAATCATTAGAATAGAACTGATTAAGGGTTTCATTTTGAGCCAATACTTGCTGCCAAGTTTTGATATCTTTTATTTGTTGATATAGTTGGTATGTAGAAAGAAAAAAAAAAAAACAAGTAGTAGCCCTGGCATTAGAAACATTAGATCTTTGAGTTAAGTACTTTCTTTGTTATAACCCACTGCACCTTTGTTCTACAGGAATGTAACTTTATTTAGTACTTTGAGGGTGATGCAGATTAAAGAAAAAACACTTCAAGGGGAAATTGGTTTTCTGGTTGATAGACATTTATCTAGGAAAAGAGCCATAAAAATGTTAACAGGCCTCTTGACCAGAAGATAATGTAAATCACCTGAGACCTTTTGTACATGGAAGTGTATGCAAAAAGAAAGCCTGGTCTCAATAAGGGGCAGGACGGCTGCCCCTGCATAACTCTGTATATTCCATTATCTCTTTATGTACAACTAGGGGTATATAAGCTGCCTTTGAAAATAAAGTTGTGGGGTCTTGCACAGATGTTGGGCTTCCCCATGTCGTTCTTTTCTCCCTTTTCAGGCTGAATTGCTGTCTGGAGCACAGAGGCTCAGTATGTCTTCTTATTTGCCCTGGCTTCTAAGACCCACGTGAGAGGGAGCCCAAGGCAGGGCACCCTCCACTATTCAAGCGGGCACCGGTGGCCTACATAGACGGTGCAAGCCCCTTGTCTCAGAGGTTTATTGGTCTCCTGTGTAAACCAAGGAATACAGCCTCTTTTCTCCTCTATTTTCTCTCCTCTCTCTCACTACACTATTCTTCCCTAATCTCTCTTTATATCTCTAAATAAATAAATCTCTCCTCTCCGACTCCATCCCCACTTCAAATTACCCTGGATCCACCAGGGCTGGACCCCGGCACCCAGGTATTTCTCATTCACAAGCTAGTCCACATTTAAACTCCAAAAATTCACCAAATTTACCTTTAAACATCCTTTCAAATTATGGCTACAGTGACTGTTCTCCAAGTAAGCAGATCTCAGCTCTGAATCTTTAGATTTGTCTTTTTCTAAATTTCAGAGTGGGTGGTTTATGCTGCAATCTCAGTCCTCTGATAGGTTCAAGAAAAATTATTTTTGGTTTGTTAATTTAATTCTTGATATAAATACAGGTGTGATGACTTTCAAATTCCTTATATATTGGGACTGAAATCCAAAATTGGAATTATTTTTATAGAACCAAAATGTTTTTTTTTTACTCTAAATTTATTTATTTTAATTAGAGGTTAATTACTTTACAATATTGTATTGGTTTTGCCATATATCAACATGAATCTACCACAGGTATATACATGTTCCCCATCCTGAATCCCCCACACTCTTCCCTCCCTGTGTCATCCCTCTGGGTTGTCCCAGTGCACCAGGCCTAAGCATCCAGCATCATGCATCGAACCTGGACTGGCAATTCATTTCATATATGATATTATACATGTTTCAATCCCATTCTCCCAAATCATCCCACCCTCTCCCTCTCCCACAGAGTCCAAAAGACTGTTCTATACATCTGTGTCTCTTTTGCTGTCTCACATACAGGGTTATCATTACCATCTTTCTAAATTTCATATAAATATAAATGTATATATATATATATATATATATATATATATGTTAGTATACTGTATTGGAGTTTTTCTTTCTGGCTTACTTTACTCTGTAGAATAAGCTCCAGTTTCATCCACCTCATTAGAACTGATTCAAATGTATTCTTTTTAATGGCTGAGTAATACTCCATTGTGTATAGGTGCCACAGATTTCTTATCCATTCATCTGCTGATGGGCATCTAGGTTGCTTCCATGTCCTGGCTATTATAAACAGTGTTGCGATGAACATTGGGATACACTTGTCTCTTTCAATTCTGGTTTCCCACAGCAAACATTATCCTAAATGGTGAAAAATTGAAAGCATTTGCCCTAAAGTCAGGAACAAGACGAGGGTACCCACTTTTACCACTACTATTCAACATAGTTTTGGAAATTTTGGCCACAGCAATCAGAGCAGAAAAAGAAATAAAATGAATCCAAATTGGAAAAGAAGTAAAACTCTCACTGTTTGCAGATGACATAATCTTTTACATAGAAAACCCCAAAGACTCCACCAGAAAATTACTAGAGCTAATCAATGAATACAGTAAAGTTGCAGGATATAAAATTAAGACACAGAAATCCTTTGCATTCCTATACACTAATGAGAAAATAGAAAGAAAATTTAAGGAAACAATTCCATTGCAACAAAAAGAATAAAATACTTAGGAATATATCTACCTAAAGAAACTGAAGACCTATATATAGAAAACTATAAAACACTGGTGAAAGAAATCAAAGAGGACATTAATAGATGGAGAAATATACCATGTTCATGGATCGGAAGAATCAATATAGTGAAAATGAGTATACTACCCAAAGCAATCTATAGATTCAATGCAATCCCTATTAAACTACCAATGGTATTTTTCACAGAGCTGGAACAAATAATTTCACAATTTGTATGGAAATACAAAAACTCTCGAATAGCCAAAGCAATCTTGAGAAAGAAGAATGGAACAGGAGGAATCAACCTGCCTGACTTCAGGCTCTACTACAAAGCCACAGTCATCAAGAAGGTATGGTATGGTACTGGCTGCTGCTATTGCTAAGTCACTTCAGTCGTGTCTGACTCTGTGCGACCCCAAAGCCAGCAGCCTACCAGGCTTCCACGTCCCTGGGATTCTCCAGGCAAGAACACTGGAGTGGGTTGTCATTTCCTTCTCCAATGCATGAAAGTGACAAGTGAAAGTAAAGTCGCTCAGTAGTGTCTGATTCTTAGCCACCCCATGGACTGCAGCTTACCAGGCTCCTCTGTCTACTGGATTTTCCAGGCAAGAGTCCTGCAGTGGATTGCCATTGCTTTCTCCGATGGTACTGGCACAAAGACAGAAATATAGACCAAAGGAACAAAATAGAAAGCCCAGAGATAAATCCATGCACCTATGGACAAATTATCTTTGACAAAGAAGGCAAGAATATAGAATGGATTAAAGACAATCTCTCTAACAAGTGGTGCTGGGAAAACTGGTCAACCACTTGTAAAAGGAGTTCATGATCTGAGCCACAGTCAGCTCCTGGTCTTGTTTTTGTTGACTGTATAGAGCTTCTCCATCTTTGGCTGCAAAGAATATAATCAATCTGATTTCGATGTTCACCATCTGGTGATGTCCATGTGTAGAGTCTTCTCTTGTGTTGTTGGAAGAGGGTGTTTGCTATGACCAGTGCATTTTCTTGGCAAAACTCTATTAGTCTTTGCCCTGCTTCATTTCACATTCCAAGGCCAAATTTGCCTGTTACTCCAGGTGTTTCTTGGCTTCCTACTTTTGCATTCTAGTTCTCTATAATGAAAAGGACATCTTTTTGGGTGTTAGTTCTAAGAGGTCTTGTAGGTCTTCATAAAATCATTCAATTTCAGTTTCTTCAGCGTTACTGGTTGGGGCATAAACTTGGATAACTGTGATATTGAATGGTTTGCCTTGGAGACGAACAGAGATCATTCTGTCATTTTGAGATTGCATCCAAGTACTGCATTTCAGACTCTTTTGTTGACCATGATGGCTACTCCATTTCTTCTGAGGGATTCCTGCCCACAGTAGTAGATATAATGGTCATCTGAGTTAAATTCACCCATTCCAGTCCATTTTAGTTCGCTGATTCCTAGAATGTTGACATTCACCCTTGCCATCTCTTGTTTGACCACTTCCAATTTGCCTTGATTCATGGACCTGACATTCCAGGTTCCTATGCAATATTGCTCTTTACAGAATCAGATCTTACTTCTATCACCAGTCACATCCACACTGGGTATTGTTTTTGCTTTGGCTCCATCCCTTCATTCTTTCTGGAGTTATTTCTCCACTGATCTCCAGTAGCATATTGGGCACCTAATGACCTGGGGAGTTCCTCTTTAGGTATCCTATCATTTTGCCTTTTGAAACTGTTCATGGGGTTCTCAAGGCAAGAATATTGAAGTGGCTTGCCATTCCCTTCTCCAGTGCACATGGAACAACAAACTGGTTCCAAAGAGGGAAAGGAGTATGTCAAGGCTTTATATTGTCACCCTGCTTATTTAACTTATATGCAGAGTATATCATGAGTAACGCTGGACTGGAAGAAACACAAGCTGGAATCAAGATTGCCGGGAGAAATATCAATTACTTCAGATATGCAGATGACACCACCCTTATGGCAGAAAGTGAAGAGGAACTAAAAAGCCTCTTGATGAAAGTGAAAGAGGAGAGCGAAAAGTTGGCTTAAAGCTCAACATTCAGAAAACTAAGATCATGGCATCTGGTCCCATCACTTCATGGGAAATAGATGGGGAAATAGTGGAAACAGTGTCAGATTTTAATTTTTTGGGCTCCAAAATCACTGCAGATGGTGACTGCAGCCATTAAATCAAAAGATGCTTACTCTATGGAAGAAAAGTTTTGACCATCCTAGATAGTATATTCAAAAGCAGAGACATTACTTTGCCGACTAAGGTCCATCTAGTCAAGGCTATGCTTTTTCCTGTGGTCATGTATGGATGTGAGAGTTGGACTGTGAAGAAGGCTGAGCACTGAAGAATTGATGCTTCTGAACTGTGGTGTTGGAGAAGACTCTTGAGAGTCCCTTGGACTGCAAGGAGATCCAACCAGCCCATTCTGAAGGAGATCAACCCTGTGATTTCTTTGGAAGGAATGAAGCTAAAGCTGAAGCTCCAGTACTTTGGCCACCTCATGCAAAGAGTGACTCATTGGAAAAGACTTTGATGCTGGGAGGGACTGGGTGCAGGAGGAGAAGGGGACGACCGAGGATGAGATGGCTGGATGGCATCACGGACTCGATGGACATGAGTCTGAGTGAACTCCGGGAGGAGGTGATAGACAGGGAGGCCTGGCATGTTGTGATTCATGGGGTCGCAAAGAGTCGGACACAACTGAGCGACTGAACTGAACTGACTTGTAAAAGAAGGAAACTAGTACATTTTTCTCACACCATACACAAAAATAAACTCAAAATGGATTAAAGATCTAAACGTAAGACCAGAAACTATAAAACTCCTATAAAAGAACATAGGCAGAACTCAAATTTATACACTTGTCTTTTTGATTTAATAAATAGTTGTCTACCTTAAGGTCATGAAAATTCTTTCCTATATCTTCTTTCAGAAGTTTTATAGCTTTAATGTATACATTGAGGTTTGCCATCTATATCAAAAAATTGCTATGTGTGGAATTAGGTGAGGATTTAGAGTCTTTTTTTTTTTCAACATTTATCTAGTTGATGCAGCATCATTTGTTGAAACGACATTCTTTCATCCTGAACTTCTTGCTCTTTTGTTGCAAATCAATTGTCTATACAAATGTGAGCTGTTTCTAGTTTCTGTCTTCTGCTTCATTGATCAAGCTTACAAATCTTAGGTCGGTACTGCAGTGTCACAACAGAATCTTTAAAATATTTCAATATTTATCAACAGTCACCTATTTTAAAAAATAATTTGAAAGAAACAAAAGTATTGTCTTTTATACTTATCCATATATTTATTTTTTTTCCATGTTGGTCATTTTAATCCTGTAAGTACAAATGTCTATTTTGTACAATTCCTCTTTTATTTTGAAGAATTGTATTTAGTATATTTTATACTGCAGGGATTTCTTCAATGTTTGGTTTACCTAAATTGTCTTCTGTTTTCATTTTGGAAGAATGTCATTATTGTGTCTTGTGTTCTGGGATGGCAGTTACCTTTTGTTTTGTTATATTGTGTACTGTTTTATTTCTGATTTAAAATCTGCTGTATTTCCTATCATTGTTTCTTGTATATTATGTGCTTTTGTTTAGTCAGTTTAAAAAAATATATTTCTAGCTTTGTTTTTCAGAAGTTTGCTTATATAGTCCTTTCTTCAACCTATATGAGTTTTACTAAGCTTCTTAAATATTTAATAAAATATTTTCATAATATTTACAAGGCTTTTAGTAATTATTTTTTCAAATAAGTTTTTTTTTTCTTCCCCATTCCCCCTTTTCTCTACTTATGCTGTTAATCCAATTAGATGTATGTTAGCCCTGTTGATAGTCACAGCTCAATGAGGTTCTGTTCCATTCTATTTTTTACTTTTTGTTTTGAGTCTTTCTTTTAATTTTATATTGGATCTTCAGTCAAATTTATATTCCTTACTTTTGTCATCTCTAATAAATTGTTGAGTCCTTGGACTTAAAAAGAATATTTAGACATTATAGTTTTCATATCTACAATTTTCATGTGATTGGTATAATTATACTTTTTTTCTGAAATAGTCTGTTTATTATTACTATAATTTCATTTAATTTCATGATTTAAGAATCGATAATTTTATATTCTTTGCAGCCAAAGATGTAGAAGATCTATACAGTCAACAAAAACAAGGCCAGGAGCCGACTGTGGCTCAGATCATGAACTCCTTATTGCCAAATTCAGACTTAAATTGAAGAAAGTAGGGAGAACCACTAGACCATTCAGGTATGACCTAAATCAAATCTGTTATGATTATACAGTGGAAGTGAGAAATAGATTTAAGGTCCTACATCTGATAGACAGAATGCCTGATGAATATAGAATGAGGTTCATGGCATTGTATAGGAGACAGGGATCAAGACCATCCCCATGGAAAAGAAATGCAAAAAAAGCAAAATGGCTGTCTGGGAAGGCCTTACAAATAGCTGTGAAAAGAAGAGAAGTGAAAAGCAAAACAGAAAAGGAAAGATATAAGCATCTGAATGCAGAGTTCCAGAGAATAGCAAGAAGAGACAAGAAAGCCTTCTTAAGTGATCAATGCAAATAAATAGAGGAAAACAACAGAATTGGAAAGACTAGAGATCTCTTCAAGAAAATTAGAGATACCAAGGGAACATTTCATGTAAAGATGGGCTCGATAAAGGACAGAAATGGCATGGACCTAACAGAAGCAGAAGATATTAAGAAGAGGTGGCAAGAATACACAGAAGAACTGTACAAAAAAGATCTTCATGACCCAGATAATCACGATGGTGTGATCACTCATCTAGAGTCAGACATCCTGGAATGTGAAGTCAAGTGGGCCTTCGAAAGCATCACTATGAACAAAGCTAGTGGAGGTGATGGAACTCCAGTAGAGCTATGTCAAATTCTGAAAGATGATGCTGTGAAAGTGCTGCATTCAATATGCCAGCAAATTTGGAAAACTCAGCAGTGGCCACAGGACTGGAAAAGGTCAGTTTTCATTCCAATCCCAAAGAAAGGCAATGCCAAAGAATGATCAAACTACTGCACAGTTGCACTCATCTCACATGCTAGTAAGGTAATGCTCAAAATTCTCCAAGCCAGACTTCACAAAACATGAACCGTGAACTTCCTGATGTTCAAGCTGGTTTTAGAAAAGGCAGAGGAACCAGAGATCAAATTGCCAACATCCGCTGGATCATGGAAAAAGCAAGAGAGTTCCAGAAAAACATCTATTTCTGCTTTATTGACTATGCCAAAGCCTTTGACTGTGTGGATCACAATAAACTGTGGAAAATTCTGAGAGAGATGGGAATACCAGACCCCCTGACCTGCCTCTTGAGAAATCTGTATGCAGGCCAGGAAGCAACAGTTAGAACTGGACATGAGAACAGACTAGTTCCAAATAGGAAAAGGAGTACGTCAAGGCTGTATATTGTCTCCCTGCTTATTTAACTTCTATGCAGAGTATATCATGAGAAATCCTGGACTGGAAGAAACACAAGCTGGAATCAAGACTGCTGGGAGAAATATCAGTCACCTCAGATATGCAGATGACACCACCCTGATGGCAGAAAGTGAAGAGGAACTAAAAAGCCTCTTAATGAAAGTGAAAGAGGAGAGTGAAAAGGTTGGCTTAAAGCCCAACATTCAGAAAACAAAGATCAAGGTATCCGGTCCCATCACTGCATGGGAAATAGATGGGGAAACAGTGGAAACAGTGTCAGATTTTAATGTTTTGGGCTCCAAAATCACTGCAGATGCTGACTGCAGCCATTAAATTAAAAGATGCTTACACCTTGGAAGGAAAGTTATGACCAACCTAGATAGCATATTCAAAAGCAGAGACATTACTTTGTCGACTAAGGTCCATCTAGTCAAGGCTATGGTTTTTCCTCTGGTCATGTATGGATGTGAGAGTTGGACTGTGAAGAAGGCTGAGCACTGAAGAATTGATGCTTTTTAACTGTGGTGTTGGAGAAGACTCTTGAGAGTCCCTTGGACTGCAAGGAGATCCAACCAGTCCATTCTGAAGGAGATCAACCCTGGGATTTCTTTGGAAGGAATGATGCTAAAGCTGAAGCTCCAGTACATTGGCCACCTCATGCAAAGAGCTGACTCATTGGAAAAGACTCTGATGCTGGGAGGGATTGCGGGCAGGAGGAGAAGGGGACGACCGAGGATGAGATGGCTGGATGGCATCACGAACTCGATGGACTTGAGTCTGTGTGAACTCCGGGAGTTGGTGATGGACAGGAAGGCCTGGCGTGCTGCGATTCATGGGGTCACAAAGAGTCGGACACGACTGAGTGACTGACTGAACTGATCTTTGTATTATCTTCCTATTGCTCCATGACACGTTACTACAAATTAGCCACTTTAACCCCTTTCATCATCTTACAGTTTTGTAGGTCATCAACTTGGGTTTGCTTTGTTAGCATCTACTATATATATAGGGTCAATATATTTCTGTACTAGATACAAAGTTGAAATCAAGGTGCCTGCTGGACTGGCCTCTTATCCAGAGTCTTTAGGAAAATACCCACTTCCACATTCATTCTTGTTTTTGACATAATTTATTTATAGTTGTAGGACAGAAGTACCCATTTTTTCTAGCTCCTGGCCTAGGGCTATTTTGTAGCTTTTAGAAAACTTTCTCACATTCTTGGTTGGAGTGGTCCAATCCTTCATTTTGCCCTGCCATCTTAAAGGGCAGTAGTGATGGGTCAAATCTTTCTTTTGTTCCAAATTAAGCAAGTAGAAAACTATTTGCTTTTTAAGGGTGACTTTGCTTATAATGGTTCCAAGCAATAGGATATGTAGATGCAAATACACAAAGAAGAAGAACTTCATTGTAAGAAACTAGCACACATACTTATAGGCTAGTAAATCCAGTCCTGCTTTGTGGCCCTACAGTAGAGCTAATGATGTTGTTTCAATCTGAAAGCCAGAATTCCACAGACTGAGGGGGTGTCAGTAGTATGGATAAATTCCAAAGCAGTCTCCTGGATAATTCTCCCTTGTTCTGGAGGCCTGCATTTTTTCTTCAGGTCAGGCTTTCAACTAATTGGACAAAGCCCACCCATATTAGGGAGGGTAATCTGCTTTACTCAAAACACCACAAATCCCTGGTGGCTCAGTGGTGAAGAATCTGCCTGCAATCCAGGAGTCACAGGATCCCTGGGTCAGGAAGATCCCCTGGAGGAGAGCATGGCAACCCACCCCAATATTCTTGCCTGGAGAATCTTATGGAAAGAGGAGCTTGGTGGACCACAATCCATAGAGTTGCAAAAAATTTGATACAACTGAAGCCATTTAGCATGCCCTGATTGAAATGTTTCTCTCATTCAGACATTCCCTCTAAACTGATATATAAACTGAATCGCCATAATCTTTAACCTTCATTTTATCTGCTTTATCTCTTTTCCTGTGTTGCACGATATGATCATTGTTGTTATATCTTATTATTGTTTTATACCATTATTATTGTCCCAGAAATTCAGATGAAAAATTTTTGTGGGCCATTTTGTGAGTTCTGCCTATTACATGTTTAAAAATTCTTGTCTCTTCATTTTAACTAACCCATGTTATCTCAATCCTATTTATATTGATTGCTTTTTCTATTTAAATTGATCACATTTTCATGGATAGTATGTATGATAGGGTATACAGATTCTGAATTCTATTGTTTTCTTTGAACATATGTTTATGTTTGGTTCTAGTATGGAACTAACTTACTGTCACCTTCAACTTAGGAAGTTTGGTATTAAGCTTTTGTTTTATGTATTTATTTTAGGACAACTCTTTTAGTCAGAAAAAGTGGTTTTGATTTCAAGGTGTGGGAATTCTGAGTCTTAAATAATAAATCCAAAATTTTTAGCATATACCTTCCAAAGTTGTGTGACTCACATTCCATACTTTGTCTCTCCACACCTTAGAAGTTTTAGCCTTCCAGTGGTTATCTTTGCACAGGTTTCTTGAAGTCTCTTTTTTACATGTGTAGGTCAGGATACATTTAAGGATTCAAAGAGACCTCAATGTAAATAATAAAACTGCTCTTTTTGGGTGGCTTCTTTCTTTGCAGAATTTCCTTCCTCAATTTCCAACCAATCTGGGAGCCAAGAACTCTATATATTTATCCTCAAATTACTTAGACTGCATCTTTCTGCTTGAGTTCTAAACAATTTGTGCACCATGGACTGAGAATTTCACTCAAATTTAAAGCACTTTAAGAATTTCACTTAGTATGTTTCCCTCTTTCAGTGCTTTCCTTTTAGTGATTTTTCTATTTCCTTCCTTCAAATAGAACATTTTATTCATTTACTCATTAAATTAATTTTGTATTTTGTTCAGAGGTTATAATTGCTGTCTGTGAGAAGATTTGTCTGATATTAGTTGGTACTGAGCTGTGTTGCTATTAGATAGCAACATCCTATTGGCACTTAATTTAACATACTAACAAGTATTTAGATAATTATGATAATAATAGAAATATTCATAAATTCTAAATTTTGGTTTGTCCCTAAGTTTAGTTTGTCTTTTAAGTTTATACACACAAACTTTCATATGCATTCATACATACATATACATGTACATACATACACACACACCACTTTAGTAAAAATGGAATGTCATACAGCTGCACTTTGAGGAAGTACTGAAATTATTATATGCCATTCAATTTGCACTATTCAAAATAAGTACAGCTGGTCCTTGCCTAATCATACATTCTAAACTATTCAAATTGTTGGTTCCTTTAAGATCTAATTCAATTTCTATCTGCCAAATAAAGAATAATTCAACAACTGTTAACACTCACTGATATTTAAAACATGATTTAGCACTATTTTTCATATTGGGTTAGCTTTCTCACTCTTTGAGTCATATACATTACTCATGCTACCTCAACTTGAGAACATACCTCTTCATAATAATGACAAATTTAAAGGCTATTTTTTAAATGGCTCATAGAGGAAGTGAAAGAGATTAAAATTTATGCTTAAACAGATATAAATCACAACTCTGACTTAATGCTTAGCTTTGTGACTTTGACATATTTCCTAAATTTTCTGGGCTCAGTTTCCCCTTCTGAACAATGTATTTAAAAGTGTTCTGCAGTCTGGCCTAGCTGTGTTATTATTTTTCTAGGAACATATTTTAATATTGCAAGCATACTTTGCTTTCAATAATCTTTGCTGAGTGATTAATAATTCTATTTTCTTATTTCTTTCACTGTATTGTGAATACCCAAAGCTAATTAGATTTGTGTGCTTCTGTTTATTGAAACACTTTCAAACAACCAAAATTTCACACTTTTTGAATAATATTGCTAAATGATAAATCTCTGATATCAACAATAAAGATTACATAGCTATTTTAAGATTTTCACAGGAAATGAAATTGGTTACACAACTGTGGCTGAAAAATTTCAATGTGAAATGAGTAGGATGGTGAGAAACAGAATTTTTAAAACTTTAAATTTGCTTTGAAATTATACCAGGCTTTATCAGTTTTTTACTTTGCCTCAAATATATGGATGAGAAGTCTGACTTCTAGTAAACAGATTGACCATTAGAAAATTCAGAAATTTTCCCTTAGGAAATTTTTTATTGGAAGTGGGGGAGAGAAAACCAGTCTTCTATTTATCTTCCTCCAAAACACTTAATTATTATGCAACCCATTTAAACTGTAAAATCTCTAACTATAATAATTAAAATCAGAGAAAATAGAAGGATGTTTTATTTAGATTACCATGCTAAATAAGTTTATATGTGATATACTTTATCCCAAGACACTAACTTACCCAGCATCTGAAAAGTGTGAAATTATTTGCACAAATGCTATATTACATCTAGCTTATGATTTAGATAAGAAGTTTAAAACATTCAATTGATTTAGTTGTGCTGTCATAATATTCTCCTATATTTTACCATAGCTCTCTGTTAATTGCAGACTTCTTATTGATCTTTTTTAGGTGAAAGCAAATCTGGAAAAATGTGTAAACCATATCTTGTCAATTATGGAAAGATAAAACAGATTTTTCATAGTCATGTTCATGCTTACTGAAATAGGATGATGAAATTATATTTTTGGATTAATACATCTTTATAATTCTATGAAATTCTAATCAAACAGAAATTTGCAAGCTTTCAGAATACAACTAAATGAAAACTTCAGGGAGATATACTAGATTTTGATCAATGCATTTATAACTATTAAAAAACATGTAGGGATAATTGATAAAGCTAGAACACATTTTAATTTGAAGCCATTAATTACAGTAAATCTTTCTTCTGTTTAAACAAAAATGTTATATTTTGTTATTGAACAGAAAAAGCTGACCAAGTTTTAGTCTTTTTATTGTTTTTGTTGCTCCCATTTTTTCTTTCCTCTAAGCTAAGAAATAGCTAAGTGGATTTTTCAAAGGGAGATAATGATAATGGTGATAAATATTATTTTTATTAGTTTACTTGAGGAGTGCTATATTATACTATGGAGCTTCCCAGTTGGCACAGTGGTGAAGTATCTGCCTACAGAAGCAGAAGACACAGGCTCAATCCCTGGGTTGGGAAGATAATCCATGTACAGAGGAGTCTGGTGGACTATAGCCCATGGGGTCACAAAGAGCTGGACACAACTGAGTGAGCATGCACACATATTATACTATTGTATAATTGGAAAACAATGTAAATAAACATTTTTTTTCTTTTGTCACTATTCTTTGTACAATAGATCACTAAAATTGTATTTGACAAGAAGAAAAATTACAATGATATTATTAACAGGAGAAAACAGAAAGATAAATTTCATTACACTGAAGCTGAGATTAACTCTTGGTTCCATATACAGGCAATTTTCAGATATTATGTGTGGCAAAAACAGGCTTACATACTTCCTTTTTATTTCCATTAATTACTTTATTCTGAGTATAATTTAACTCTTTTCATTTTTAAAACAAAGCTATGAAGTAGGGAATATTATGTTCTCCCATGTTATAGCTGAGAAAAGTAAGTTGCTGAAAAGATAAATGACTTCCCTAGCATCTCGTAGCTAACTAACACAAAGCAAATATTTGGATTCTGGTATTTTGGCTGCCAGATCCATGCTGGCATTAACCATTTGATTATGCTTCCTAAGAGTAGGTGGGCTTTTCATGGACATGAGCTCTGAAAGAGCAGTTTGCTAAGCATGAACAGACAGAAGCTAAATGCTGAAAGGCCATGATGTGTGGGATTGAAGAAACTCTTGCTTTCCTGTTCTGGGAGACTTCTAGGCTGCTAAAGTGATTGAAAAATAATGTTATTTGATTGTTTCTGTGCGTGTGTGTGTGTGTCTGTGTGTGTATGTGTGTGTGTGCACGCACACTTAGTCACTCAGTCATGTCCAACTCTTTGATACCCCATGGACTATAGTCTTCCAGGCTCCTCTGTCCCTGAGGATTCTCCAGGCAAGTATATTGGAGTTGTTTGCCATGCCCTCCACCAGGAGATCTTCCCAACCAAGGGATCAAACTCAGGTCTCCCTCATTGCAGGCAAATTTTTACCATCTGAGCCACCAGGGAAGGTCTTCTATGCATAAAACTGTTCATAGAACTGCTAACCACTAGGATAGATACTTTGGTAATTTTATTTTTCAACCTGGCATGTCCCTAGTTAAAGGAAAAAATATATGCAAATGTCATAATGAAGAAGAAAAAAAAAAGGCGAAATGCATTGTCAACGCATTCAGCTAAAGACGGGCGCAAGGAAGAACAGAAATGGCATGAACCTAACAGAAGCAGAAGTGATTAGGAAGAGGTAGCAAGAATAATGCACAGAAGTATTATACAGAAAAGGTCTCTATGACACAGAAAATAAGCTGGTGTGGTTACACAATCTTACCCACCTAGAGCCAGACGTCCTGGAGTGTAAAGTCAAGTGGGCCTTAGAAACATTACTAAGAAGAAAGCTAATGGAGGTGATGGAATTCCAGCTGAGCTATTTCAAATCCTAAAAGATGATGCTGTTATTAAAGTGCTGCTCTCAATATGCCAACAAAATTGGAAAACCCAGCAATGGCCACAGCACCAGAAAAGGTCAGTTTTCATTCCAATATCAAAGAAAACCAATGAAAAATTGTTCACACTATCATAGAGTTACACTCATTTTACATGCTGGCAAGGTCATGCTTAAAATCCTTCAAGCTGAGCTTCAACAGTACATGATCCCAGAACCTCTAGGTGTACAAATTGGATTTAGAAAAGGCAGAGGAACCAGAGATCAAGTTGCCAACAACCACTGAATCATAATAAAAGCATTCCAGAAAATCATCTACTTCTGTTTTGTTGACTATGCTAAAGGCTTTATATGTGTGGATCACAACAAACAGGAAAATTCTTAAAGAGATGGGAATACCAGACCACCTTACCTGCCTCCTGAGAAACCTGTATGCAGGTCAAGAAGCAACAGTTAGAACCAAACATGGAAGAATGGATTGACTCAAAATTGAAAAAGGAGTACATCAAGGTTGTACATTATCACTCTCTCTACTGATTTAACTTATATGCAGAGTACATTATGAGATATTCTTGGCTGGATGACTCACAAACTGGAATCAAGATTGCAGGGAGAAATATCAACAACCTCAGATGATACCACTCTAATGGCAGAAAGCAACGAGAACTAAAGAGCCTCTTGATAAGGGTGAAACAGGAGAGTGAAAAAGTGGGTTTAAAATTCAACATTCTAAAGACTAAGATCATGACATCCAGTCCCATCACTTCATGGCAAATAGGTGGTAAAAAAGTGGAGACAGTAACAGATTTTATTTTCTTGGGCTCTAAAATCACAGCAGCGGTGACAGTAGTCATGAAGTTAAAATATGCTTTCTCCTTGCAAGGAAAGCTATCACCAAAATAGATAGCATATTAAAAAGCTAAAGATATCATTTTGCCAACAAAATTCCATATAGTCAATGCTATGGTTTTTCTAGCAGTTATGTATGGATGAGTGTTGGCCCATTAAAAAGGCTGAGTGCCAAAGAATTAATGCTTTTAAATTGTAGTGCTGGAGAAGACTTCTGAGAGTCCCTTGGACAGCAAGGACTTCAAACCAATTAATCCTAGAGGAAGTCAGTCCTAAATATTCATTGGAAGGACTGATACTGAAGCTTAAACTCCAATGCTTTGCCCCCCTGAGGAGAAGAAATGAGTCATTCAAAAAGCCCCTGATGCTGGGAAACCTTGAAGACTGGAGGAGAAGGAGATGACAGAGGATGAGATGATTGAATGGCATTACTGACTCAATGGATATGTGTTTGAGCAAACTCTGGGAGAAAGTGAAGGACAGGGAAGCTTAGCATGCTCAGCTCCATGGAGTTGCAGACTCAGACAAGACTTAACAAGAATAACAACAGCAAAAATAAGAGAGACGTTTGTGAATAAGGGTTGATTAAGAGGGTAATTGAGGGCATATATAAGTAGCTACAGAGTTTGAGGGTAATTCATGTAAGATAAAGTAAAACAGTAATTTAAGAAATATATATCTCAATTATCAGTTTATTTTAGTTTTAATACATATATGTAAAAGCATAGAGTTGTTCATAAGTTATTTTGTATCTTATTAACACACTCTGATGTCGAACTGCAGGAAGAAAGCACATATAGATGCACACGCACACACACATTGACAGCCAGATATGGCTCTCCACTCCCAGAAAACTCCTATTTCTTCTTTAAGCCAACACTGGAGCATACATCTTTAACGTTTTCCTATGTGAAATCCCATCTACATGTCATTACTGAAAAACTTTTCATTTGAGTCAATGTGTCATTGCGAATCTGGGAAAGGAGTTTTACTACACAAGACAGTATTTACCATCTAAATCTCATTAGACATACATCTCATACCAGCTCTGTCTAGGGAGTCTTCCTCCAAAGAGATTTAAATGTGAATTTTTGCCTTGTTTCTTTTTATACAGTTTAACTCATGCTCAGCTTCTTCAGATCTAGTTCCAGGTTGAACCACCAGATTAGAAGCCTATCCAAACTAGTTTACAATGATAGTCATCCAACAAAATTATCTCCCTTCCTGGAAGGAAGTGTGTTACTAATCATTAAAAAAGGTTATATTTGGCCATATTGATGTATAAACATAAATTGAATATATGGTAAAATATAAAAACCATTTTTCAAGAAAATATATATGATATAGTCTTCTTAAATCTAAGTAATTTAATCATGGATATTTAAGGGCTTTTCCTCAAAGAACTCTAAGAAATAATCTGTTATGGTTATATGTCCTTTAATTAAATATTTTATTTTATTAAAAAATACTAATTTTAGATAGCTATATCTCTGTCAAATGAAGCAAATCTAAAATCCTTTTAAAATACTAATGACTCACTTTTAGTGATTAAAAATATATTTGACTTGCTGATAACTAATATTCATAAAGTCATTTTTGAAATCAGAAATAAAATTACCTTGGTTTTCAGAAGCTATTAATGCAAATAATTATGTTTTCAAAAAATAGTATACTAGGTTTTATTTTCAAAGACTATTGAAATGAACTTAAAGATAAAGTAAGCCAAAATATTAGAAAGTTTTGCTATATACCAATGAAACAGTTGATTTTCAGGAAGACTGAGATTAACAAGCATATTATGAAAGCAACACTATTTTTCACTAATGCAATGATCTGGCTCATTCCCATAAAACTTCTAACGATCTTGTCAGGCTTTTGCAATATTTTAAGTTTTATTTTCTTGTGGTAAGAACACGTAACATGAAATCTACACTCAAATGTTTAAGTGTGTAATACATTATTGTTGACATAGGTGCAAATAGGTATAGCAGATCACCAGAGTTTGCTCATTTTGCATAACTGCAACTTTATTCCTGTTGAATAGAAACTCCCCTTTTCTCCGTCCTCTGCTGCTGCTGCTGCTGCTGCTAAGTCGCTTCAGTCTTGTCCGACTCTGTGCGACCCCATAGACGGCATCCCACCAGGCTCCCGCGTCCTTGGGATTCTCCAGGCAAGAACACTGGAGTGGGTTGCCATGTCCTTCTCCAGTGCATGAAAGTGAAAAGCGAAAGTGAAATCGCTCAGTCGTGCCCGACTCTTAGCGGCCCCCTGTACTGCAGCCTACCAGGTTTCTCCGTCCATGGGATTTTCCAGGCAAGAGTACTGGAGTGGGGTGCCATTGCCTTCATCTCCCTCCTCTAGCCTCTGGCAACTACCATTCTATATCTTCTATGAATTTGGCTATTCTAGATACCTCGTAAGTACTTATCTTTCTGTGATTGGTTTATTTCACTTAGCATAGTGTCCTCCAGGTTCATCTATGGTGACGCATTTTGCAGAATTTTCTTCTTTTTTAAGTCAGAATAATATTCCACTGTACTTCTTTCCTTATCCACTCATCTCTTGATGGACATTTAGATTATTTCCACTTCCTAGCTGTTGTGCATAGTGATTACTGAATGTAGGCTTGCTGATATATTTTTGATATCCTGATTTCAATTTTTTTCCTTTCAACAACCCTGAAGTGGGATTGTTCTCATATGCTAGCTCTACTTTTAATTTCTTGAGGACCCTCCATACTATTTTCCATAGCAGCTGTTCTAGTTTTAAAGCAGTAATATTACTGCAATCATACAGAATGAGATAGGGACATTTTTTTCCCTTCCATTTCATAGATAAGGAAACAGAAGTAGAGGGAGTTTAAGTCACCTATTCAATGTCTTGAAGCCGCTGCATGACAAAGCGCTAAAGCTGAAAAGAGACCTGTTGTACCTATTCTCTAAAGTAAGGTAATCCAGTGAAACTTTTCACTTGTTTCCCATCTGACCTGATAAACTCTAATCACCACCATTATATCACTATCACTGTTTCCAAGATGAGAGGAAAAAAGAGACATGGAAAAATAATACAGAGCTCTGCATAATATACTTATCTTTCCAATTATACTGAGATTGATACCTTATTTCCCAAACAAATATATCTCAGTTCAGACATTATCAATTAAGCACCAAAGACAAATATAAATGCTTTAGTCAGAATAGACCTTCTTAAATGAAACATGCTTATTCTACTATATAGACCCAGTCAGTATCTATATTAAATCAAAATTTGCATAACATAGGGCTAAAATCCAGTAAAATTTTTTCAAAAGCTGTTAAAAATGTTATTTGACATTTTGGGAAAAAAAGCTGACTGTGTTTTTTTCTAGAATTTCTAGTAGTTATTGTGTTCTTTTGTTGATCCAGCCCCTAGTGTATAAGTTGGTATATTTTAAAACAGCGAAGCATCACTTTATATAACAACATTTTCTACATACTGTGTTATTTTATATAATCTCTTCAATCCCCTAAAAGTGTCATTGAGTGAGGAAGTGGTTGTTTGGCAGTTTTACATTTATAATTGACCAGTAATGAAAATGTAAATGAGAGAAAAAAATATAAAATGTTGTCAGATGGTGATCAATTTATAGTGGAACTTTTCCATGTAGTGTTCTATAAATGAAACAATATTTGGAAGGAATTATCTTAGAAGAAATTTTTCCTGAGGGCATGCATATGGAGCATTTTCCAAACTGCTTTTGTTAAAATTTTATTGAAAGAAAATTATTTAAAAAGTTTATTAGTATTAACCTTCAGAAAATGAGTAGTACTTTTATTATGATAATAATATTGAGTATACAAACATCTGAAAATAACTCTATGCTTAAATACAGGTCTGCTATAAGAATATTGTACTGAAAAATAGTTTCATGTAAGTCTCTCTAATTCTTAACTCTGTGTGAATTAAAAAAAAAAAAAAACAAACTGAAACGCAGGGAAAACAACAAACAAACAAATCCCCAAATTTGAACTAATAATCTCCCACAGGTCTTCATTATAGCTTCTAGGTTCTTCATTCAGTCCAACACATTAGAAACTTTCAGAACCTAGATTTGGGTGAGTTTTCTTAGACAAACCATGAATGAAAGTAAAGAAACTTGAATCAACCACCATTGGCTGCCTTCCAGTTTATATATGAAAAATAAAGGCCAGTGTCCTCTTAAATTCTTCATTTTTTGTTTGTTTGTTTGTTTGTTTCTTGTGTGTTTGCTTTTTTTTTGGGGGGGGGGAAAGACGCATTACCTTAAGATTAAACTCCATATTATTTTTGTTTCTTTATGGACTTATTATTCTATGTTTAATGATAAAAACTTCTTCAGGGAATTGAAAATATCCTGCACAAAAAATAATACTTCAAAATGCTATTTCAGGGGAAAATTATCATGATGAACACTACTTTCTAGTCTACGTTGACCCATGTACCTTAACCTTTGCCAAATAAGTTACAGCTTACAGAGCCACAATAATTCTGCATAGTACATAAACACTGGTTTTTCAATTGGCGAGGTCACATTAAATCAGAGCAAAACAGCCGAGGTCATTGGTTTGATTTCTACTCTCCCATTAATTTCACCCATCAGCTATGGAGCAGTACCCTAACATTGGAAACTGAGCTTGAAAGTGTGAAATATTTTTTCTTCTTAAATTTGGGGAATGAGGTAAGAGAGTATAAATGGAAGTGTGCAAATAGATCATCAGTCTTTCATTGAAAAAAAAAAGAGAAAGATAAAACTGCAGTCTACAAAGGGGGTTGATGAGTATCACTTCAAGGACTCTACAAAAGTGTGCATTACTTGCACACACACATGGTCTTGAAGACTTAATCCTATACTTCAAACAGATGACTCCAAGTTGGCTTGTGCTTTAGACCCAAAGGACGTGTGATTCAGTGTGCTTTTAAATAATTCTGTGGTAGCATGCACAAGAATAAATAAATCCTAAAGTATCCGGTTGTTTGGTAGGTCTTCATTTTATTAAAAATCAGCATTTTAATATCAGGCAAGGAGTAATACTTTGCTGACTCTGCTTATTCAACTTTCAAACAATGATTTTGGAGAGGCTCTCTCTCAAGGTTCCCATTCAACCTAAGATTTTATGGCTTAGTGAGTTAGTTAACAGTTAATATGATACAAAGGAGGTCAAATAATATAGTCAAAGAATAAAATTAGAAAAAAAAGTGTTCACGTAGGAACCAGAGAATATTTAAGTAGCACAATTAGTCCTTTCTCAAAAGACATCAGGAAAAATTTGAGTTAAAGTGATAGGCAGATGCTAATATAAAAACAAGTGATTTAATATATAACTAAAAGGCCTGTAACTAATATATGGAATAAATTAAGATTAGTAACTTCATGATTTAGTTTGGTGGAAAAAGGCCCATACAGAACAATTATTAATTAAATATTTAGAGAGCAAAACTAACCATTTTAATTTTGATATCACTAAATTTTATTTACAGGAAAAAAACAAGAAAAAACCTTGTTGACTAATGATAATCTTAACGTGGGTAAAATTGTGGTCTCCCTCTCATGGCTATTGATCTTTTTTCACATTAATTTTTAAAACAAAATAAGGTTAATAGAAGCTATTCTGGGTTATTATATTTTTAGATGAGTTCAACAAATTAGCAGAATGATAATTTAATTCTATTATTGAATTATTATTTTAAAAGTTCTGAATTTTGTAGAATATCCATGTTTTGTTGTGAAACAGAATTATTTTTTGGTATAAATTATAGTTTTATATTTAGACATAAATCAGTGACCATATTAATTCAGTACTTAGGTAATGATTCAACTGATCTGTTCAGTTCAGTCGCTCAGTCGTGTCCGACTCTCTGCGACCCCATGAATCACAGCATGCCAGGCCTCCCTGTCCATCACCATCTCCCAGAGTTCACTCAGACTCACGTCCATCGAGTCTGTGATGCCATACAGCCATCTCATCCTCGGTTGTCCCCTTCTCCTCCTGCCCCCAATCCCTCCCAGCATCAGAGTCTTTTCCAATGAGTTAACTCTTTGCATGAGGTGGCCGAAGTACCAGAGTTTCAGCTTTAGCATCATTCCTTACAAAGAAATCCCAGGGCTGATCTCCTTCAGAATGGACTGGTTGGATATCCTTGCAGTCCAGGGGACTCTCAAGAGTCTTCTCCAACACCACAGTTCAAAGGCATCAATTCTTCGGCGCTCAGCCTTCTTCACAGTCCAACTCTCACATCCATACATGACCACAGGAAAAACCATAGCCTTGACTAGACGGACCTTAGTCAGCAAAGTACTGTCTCTGCTTTTGAATATACTATCTAGATTGGCCATAACTTTTCTTCCGAGGAGCAGGCATCTTTTAATTTTGTGGCTTCAGTCACCATCTGCATTGATTTTGGAGCCCAAAAAAATAAAGTCTGACACTGTTTCTACTGTTTCCCCATCTATTTCCCATGCAGTGATGGGACCGGATGCCATGATCTTCATTTTCTGAATGTTGAGCTTTAAGCCAACATTTTTGCTCTTCTCTTTCACTTTCATCAAGAGGCTTTTTAGCTCCTCTTCACTTTCTGCCATAAAGGTGGTGTCATCTGCATATCTGAGGTGATTGATATTTCTCCTGGCAATCTCAATTCCAGCTTATGTTTCTTCCAGTCCAGCATTTCTCATGATGTACTCTGCATATAAGGTAAATAAACAGGGTGACAATATACAGCCTTGACGTACTCCTTTTCCTATTTGGAACCAGTGTGTTATTCCATGTCCAGTTCTAACTGTTGCTTCCTGACCTGCATACAGATTTCTCAAGAGGCAGGTTAGGTGGTTTAGTATTCCCATCTCTTTCAGAATTTTCCACTGATAGTAATATTTATTTTAAACTGTTTATTATTTAATAGAATAGTCTTTTTTTCCATCTATATGGTACTCTTCTTATGATATACTTATAAGAATTCACCCAGATGTATATGCTTACATGACATCATCAAAGGTCAGTGAATCTTATACCAATACACATGAGCTTGCAGAAGGCTCACATGCCCAAGTAAGGAGAATATTATTGTTTTTCTTTCCTATAAGAACTTCTGCACTCTCGATAATACTTACGATATTTTATGATAATCTACAAAATATACAATCAAAATAATTTCTTATGTCATTAAAAATATTTTCTCAATTGATGAGGTACTGAGTGTTCATGTTGATCAGTAAATGTTTAAAAATACTAGTTTACTAAAATATAGTAAGAAATATTCACTTTTCAGTTACATTAAAATAAATCTTATTTCATGCATAATTTTTAAATTTATGTCTATATGATTAGGTACTACTATGTCTACGTGATATGGGTCTGGAGAGAGTTTACTATTGAGATCTATTTTTCAACAATTAACAATTCTTGTAGATGCTTTAATTAACTACAAATTACTTTGCGACTTTATTCTGGTTAATTTACTATTTAATAGTAACTTTGCAAATCTGAGGGCTTTGCTGATGGCTCAGCTGGTAAAGAACCCACCTGCCAGTTCAGGAGATGCAAGAGATGCAGGTTTGATCCCTGGATCAGAATGATCCCCTGGAGAAGGAAATGGCAACCCATTCCAGTATTCTTGTCTAGAAAATTCCATGAACACAAGAACCTGATGGACTACAGTGTTTGTGATCACAAAGAGTTGGACAAGACTAAATACATATGCCCACATGCATGCATGCAAATCTATGCCAACCACTCTTAGTACAATATTTTTGTAACATATTAATATAATGCTGACATTTTTAGCCCATGAAAACAATAATAATTATTTTCAATATTTGAAACCTATCACCTAATAGGACAAAAGTGCTCATTCTCACCTGGGAACCAATTGCCATGGCTAACAAAATCAAAGAGAATAATTTTGTAAATCTGTAATTTTTCCAAATGAATGTTCATATACCTTCAAATATCACCTTTATTTAGACTTTCAAATTAGTTTTTGTCTAAAAAAGCTTTGACTGCAAAGTAATCAAATGAAAAATGTATAATTTTCAGGGTGGTTATGAAGACAAGGTCAGCCGAAAATGCACGAACTTATGAAATTCCAGGTGAGCAGTGCAGAAAGGGTGCATGCATGCATGCTCATTCGCAGAGGAAAAGACAGATAAATGCAATATATGTGAGGTATGGAAAAGAATCATGTAAAAATAACAAAACAGGCATTTTCAAACATTTTGAATGGCCCCAAATCAATTTTTCCCTCAGTTCTCATCTCAATATGGCAATTCTATTCTGCAGCCAGAGTCATCTCTCTTTTATTTTTCCTAACACTAGCATATAATTCATCAGCAAGTCATATTATATTTATATTGATAGTCTATGTAAAATATAGCTGTTCCTTCATGATATTGTCGTCTTCTACTTGAATATCATCAAAGTCTTCATTTGTCTCTCAGTTTGACCAGTTCTATTGTTTTCTTTCCTACAGTCTGTTCTCCATGGAATGATCAAAATGACTCATTTAAAAATCTAATCCAAATGATGTTTTTTCTCTGCCCCGAATCTTCAAAATCTCCCTACCTCAGTTAGAACAAAATGCCTGGATGTAACCAGCCCCAGCAAACCTGACTCCTTGATGTCAGCAGTCATCTCATCACAGAGTTCTTTACTTTCAACTTACTGCTTTTCAGGCCTGATGGTCTCCTTGCCATTCCTCAAACAGCTGAGCAAGTTTCTGCTTCTGGGCATTTGCACTGGCTGTTCCCACCTGGAGAGTTCTTCCCACATGTAGTCAGACGGCTGGCTTCACTTCATTCAGCACTGCTCAAGCACCACATCATCAAAGACTCCTTCTCTAATAGTTATGCAAAAAGTCTCTCTTGATTGCCTGTATTAGTTTGCTATCACTCCTAGAGCAAAGTACCTCAGATTTGATGACTTAAACAACAGAAGTTTATTATCTCATATTTTCCATAGGTCAGAATTTCCACATGAGTCTCACTAGACTAAAATCAAGGCATCAGCAAGGGTTGTGTTTCTTACTCTCTAGGAGAGAATCTCTTCTCCTGTGTCTTCTGGTTTCCAGAGGCTGACCACCTTCCTTGGCTTATGCATCTTCTCATACCGCCATCACACTGGTTCGCTTATTCTATTTTCACATTGCTTTTTGAGCTATAAAATAGTCTCTGCTTTTAAAGGCTCATGTAACTATATTGTCTGCCAGAAACATTCAGGATAAACTCTGCATTTCAAGATCTTTTAATATAAGGTAACATATTCACAGATTTCAAATGAAATGTAGACATCTTTGAGTGTCATTCTTCTGGGTGTCTTGTTTTTACCTATGGTACTTATCACTATCTTTGGCATTTTTATACGCTTATTTGTTTACTTTCTTTTTCCCTTACCTGAATGCAATTTTTTTTTTTGAGAATAAACCTTTCTATATTTTCTTTACTGCTCTATCTCCAAGTCCTAGAAGAGTCCCTGGGATACTGGAGGCATTAAAGAAATACTTGTTCAATGAATAACTAACATAGATATTTGTAAGCAAGAATAAAATATTTGATTTTGAAATTAAGAAATATTACTCAAGAAATCTGTGATTTATTTGAATCTAAGAACAGAATTCCAAGGTAAAGTGAAATAATATATGTCATATATATTTCACTATAAAAATCTGCCTGCAAACCACCACTCCTCCCATATCTATTCAAAGAATGGTAGGCTAAATACAGAAAAATGAACAAATCTCATATTGAAAGTCAGCAATCAAATGACACTTTCATTATGCAAGAAGAACAAAACACACAATAGCATATTAACCACTAAGCTAGATGGTACAACAAAGATACTCAAGTATATATGGATAGGTAGTAGGGTCACTGGAGAACAAAAAATGAAGTCTAAACATTTCATACTATGAGTATAGAAGCTCACTGTCTTCTCACTGAAAAGTGTTAACACATTAAAATAATTATCATATGAACTTTTCCACTTTGGCTGTAATTATAAATCTATTTCAGATTTTATCATTTAACTCTTGATTATATTTTATTTTTTGAGAAATTGCATATAAGCAACATTATATTTTTGAGAGATTGAATGTAAATAAAAATATACATATTTATTTCTATTGGTTTAAAAAATGGGCATTTATCTTACTTGTGTTGTACACTGTGAACTAAGAACATAGAATAAAAGGTAATAATATTTTGGGAAAATTTTTCAAAGCTCTATTATTAATATTTGGAATGTATTTCCCTTTATGACAGCGAATGGCCATTTATATGTGACTGTACATTGTGCTAAATTTAAATACATTCATATATTATATACAGTTCACCTAGCTGTGTCAATACTACTGACATAATAAAGATTTAAATTTTCTAATCTGTATGTGGTTACCAATTGCATAACTGTTTTAGTGGCTTCTATTCGTGTATAATTTTCTCCCTTCACAGAAAAAGAAAATTAACGAAATGACAGAGTATATTAATCAGAGAGACAGAGATATTTATGAATGTATGTAGAATGTTAAGATTAAATGCTAGGATTAAATCCTTATTTTAACTTGGTCCACTTTTATCCTATATCTTGGTTTAATGAGGGGAAACAGCCCACTGTTGTGATGACAACCACCAGTCCCAAGCCAGGACCAGAAGCCTCCATTGATGATGCCAAGTTTGGAAGCCTCCTTATCCTAAGACTTTGATTCAAGCAGTTCTCTCCCGTTTCTAGGCCCCTGCTTATGCTTCTCAATTCACGCCTTCTCACATCACTACAGTCCTCTCTTAACCCCAGTGCAAGATATAGGAGCTGAAAACATCTAGATGAATTACTATGGCAGCAATCGGGAACTTATTCAAAAATATGTTAAATAGATCTGGAAGACATGAAGGGAGGTCTTTGGGAGAGAGAGAAAGGCAGGATTAAAAGAGAGGAAGGAATTCTTTTTGACAAATAAAAATTAAAGATAATAAAGTTTAAACATACTTTGATGATTCAGTTCAGTTCAGTCACTCAGTCATGTCCGACTCATTGCAACCCCATGAATCGCAGCACGCCAGGCTTCCCTGTCCATCACCAACTCCCAGAGTTCACTAAAACTCACGTCCATCAAGTTGGTGATGCCATCCAGCCATCTCATCCTCGGTGGTCCCCTTCTCCTCCTGCCCCCAATCCCTGCCAGCATCAGAGGCTTTTCCAATGTGTCAACTCTTCACATGAGGTGGCCAAAGTACTGGAGTTTCAGCTTTAGCATCATTCCTTCCGAAAAAACCCAGGACCAATCTCCTTTAGAATGGACTGGTTGGATCTCCTTGCAGTCCAAAGGACTCTCGAGTCTTCTCCAACATCACAATTCAAAAGCATCAATTCTAAATATAAATTTATTTATTTTAACTGGAGTTTAATTACTTTACAATATTGTATTGGTTTTGCCTATATTAAACAAACAAAAAAAAAAAGCATCAATTCTTCGGTCCTCAGCTTTCTTCACAGTCCAACTCTCACATCCATACATGACTACTGGAAAAACCATAGCCTTGACTAGATGGACCTTAGTCGGCAAAGTAATGTCTCTGCTTTTCAATATGCTATCTAGGTTGGTCATAACTTTCCTTCCAAGGATTAAGCGTCTTTTAATTTCATGGCTGTAGTCACCATCTGCAGTGATTTTGGAGCCCCAAAATATAGTCTGACACTGTTTCCACCGTTTCCCCATCTATTTCCTGTAAAGTGATGGGACCAGATGCCGTGATCTTCGTTTTCTGAATGTTGAGCTTTATGCCAACTTTTTCACTCTCCTCTCTCACTTTCATCAAGAGCCTCTTTAGTTCCTCTTTACTTTCTGCCATAAGGGTGGTGTCATCTGCATCCGAGGTTCTTGATATTTCTCCCGGCAATCTTCATTCCAGCTTGTGCTTCTTCCAGCACAGTGTTTCTCATGATGTACTCTGCATATAAGTTAAATAAGCAAAGTGACAATGTACAGCCTAGATGTACTCCTTTTCCTATTTGGAACCAGTTTGTTCTTCCATGTCCAGTTCTAACTGTTGCTTCGTGACCTGCATATAGGTTTCTCAAGAGGAAGGTCAGGTGTTCTGGTATTCCCATCTCTTTCAGAATTTTCCAGTTTATTGTGATCCACACAGTCAAAGGCTTTGGCATAGTCAATAAAGCAGAAATAGATGGTTTTTCTGGAACTCTCTTGCTTTTTTCCACAATCCAGCAGATGTTGGTAATTTGATTTTTGGTTCCTCTGCCTTTTCTAAAACCAGCTTGAACATCAGGAATTTCACAGTTCACATATTGCTGAAGCCTGGCTTGGAGAATTTTGAGCATTATTTTACTAGCGTGTGCTGCTGCTGCTGCTAAGTCGCTTCAGTCATGTTCGACTCTGTGTGACCCCATAGACGGTAGCCCACCAGGCTCCCCCATCCCTGGGATTCTCTGAGATGAGTGCAATTATGTGGTAGTTATGATGCTGTAGTTCTCACTCACGTACAAACACTTTAAAAGCATTAGGGCTATTATGATCCCATTTAATATGAGTTCATGCTGAAAGTCACAAATAATTCGGCATTTTAAATCATTCCTATTGTTTCGGAATTCTATGTGTAGCACTACTTATTTTATTAAATGGTGTCTTTATCTCATTTTTCTCAAATATTGATTATTTTGTTTGTACTTTATTTTACTTTATGAAAGAGACCATCTTACTTTATGAAAATGATGACAAATAACAAAAATAAAGTGGATGTAGAATACACATAAAAAATTTCCACTCCTGTAGCAGTATTTACAGAAACAATTAGGAACTTCACAAGTAATCATTCTTATGCTTTGATTTATTTTGTTTCTTAAATTTGAATTTAATACTTAAAGTAGGCAGTAACTGAATTGCTATTAATTTTAACAAATCACCTAGAAATTGCTTTTGATTTTGTATTCTTTTGCAATGACATTGAACCATTTGCATTAATTGAGCTAGGATAAGAAATGCAAAATGTTAAGCAAATGTGCTTAGCTTGAAATCTTGTATCTAGTTGAATAGTTGCTGTATCAATTAAATGAAGAGATTTATGAAATATAAGTCTCTATCTAAAAATAAAACTCTTCTAATCAGGGTGCATTTATTTTGCTTCTTGGTCTAACCATAGGCTGAATGAGATTGTGTTTTTAAAAATCTAAATACTTGATAAATCTTGGTGATTTTTTCAGCCAAAGGATATTTTGATTCACAGATCATGGTATCAAAAGTAAAAAAATCTTCACATAAAATTAAACAATGGTATAGTCACTAGATGAATGAATTGCCCCAACACAGATATTTCTTTTTTCTCCATGATTTTTATAATATATGATCTGATACCCAAGAATTAACAAATGGTTCAATAGATGTTTTGCTTTTGTTTTTGTGTGTTGTTTTGCTTGTGCTCAAAAGTGGTTGAAAAGCTGGCAAAGATTAAAGTACTCCTTTGGCACGTTGCAGGAGCTCAATATGTTTTGTTCTATTCCAATGACCTATATTCCTGGCTTCCTTGGTGGCTCAGATGGTAAAGAATCTGTCTGCAGTGCAGAAGATCCTCGTTCGATCCCTTGGTAGGAAGATCCCTTGGAGAAGGGAATAACTACCTACTCCAGTATTCTTGCCTGGATAATTCCATGAACAGAGGAGCCTGGTTTGCTGCAGTGCATTAAGTCACAGAGTCAGACACAACTTAGCCACTGAACTAACGGCAAGGGCATGAGAGCATCCCCTTCTGGCCTCCTGACTATTCTGACCTAATAACTCCTAACATGGTGTTCTTAGGTCAACAAAAGGGAAACATATATGCTTAAAACATCCGGTAAATTGGGAATCCTTTGTCACTGTAGTGGTTACATATATCTGCAGTAAGGAAATTATTGATACTTGGCCAGTTAGGCACTAGAAAGGGGTGATTTTTAAGTGTCACCAGACAGCCCATACAATGCTTTTTTCTAACAGTCAGTATAGTAAAGGACATCCCCTCATGTTTCTAATTTCACCTCAAGCCTCAACCTCATCTAAGAAATGTCTCTGACCATCTTTCTAGCCCTTGCCATTTAAGACCCTTGTAAGATACAATAGAACTGTGTCTTCTGTCATAACACTTATCACAGTGAACAGTAGTGTAATCATTTGTGAGATTAAACAATGATTCTTTTTTTGTACTAGAGAGTGAGCTCTGTGTAGTTGAAAACTGAATGAGCAATTGACTGTTTCACCAGTAACAGGAAAATATATGACACCTTCTAGTAGCTCCATAAGTAGCTGGAGAATGAAGAGATGCATACAGGGTGGAATGAAATTTCCCTACTGATATCTTTGAGGTTGATGCCGGTGACTTGACACTAGAGAGCAAATGTCAAGCCCAGCTTAACAGGAGTCAAGTACACTTTATTGTCCTTGTTTACTAGTGGCAAATAGATTTATTGATGTGTTTGTCTGTTAAATGTCAACACTGATTACTGCTCAAACACTCACCTATGATGGGAACTTCTCAGTCATGAATGACATCACAATGCATTAGAATTATAAGTAGTTCAGCTGCAAAATCATGGACCCCAGAGCAAAATGAAAATGTGAAACCTTTTGTTCAGAAATTATCAAGGAACTCAAGACTGTACTGGCAGGGCATTAAACCAAGTGTGTACTTCTTCTAAGCATGACTACACAGGATACATACCCACAAAACCAGCCGTCTGTATAAGGAAGAAGATATTTTCAGTTTTCTTTAGTTTTGGAATCTGACTTTACGAAACTCCTCTTCCTTCCCCTGTTTCTTCTCCTTGTTTCCTTCCCTCTTCTTCCATATTTTCACAAGAAGGATTACTCAGGGCTGAGTGTAATCACAAAAGGGACTGGAGTAAGAACAGACATTTGTATGCGAAGCAAGCTACCATCACTGGAGAGTATAAGAAGAGAGTTCAGAACCCCTCTTCCTCTGTTTGTTTTCCTGAAATTCTGGTGGGACTCTGTTTAATCAACATGCTGCCAAGATGGAACATCATCACCATGCGTTTTCACCACCATCCTCACCCTAGCATGTTGATTGCTGAAATTAAAACAAAAACTGACATTTATCAGAGTTGTAATACTATATTTTGAAACCTCGAGAGGAACTACTTCCACATTCATCACACACTTGGCAAAGTTCCCCCTTTCTTCCCCTTCATTTACTTTCCTGTATCACTTGTCTTCATTTCTGTCTCTCTCATTAGATGGTTAAATCCTTATTTAGCTGGGATCATGATTATAGCTCTTCCCCACACTCTCATAAATAGCACAATGTTTTGCAGTGCTTCTGCATATAATATATATGTGTTAAAAATAATAAGTGATTGCATAAACAATTCTCTCATTTGTAAATCATGAGTTTTAAACTGGGGTTTCTTTCTTTCCTAGACTGCTTTATAGCAACACTAAGTCAGTGATTCTCAAATTTCAGCTTTCAGAATCACTTTAAGACATTTGAAAACATGGAGTATTGACCACCCCCATAGTTTCTGAGTCAGTAGGTCTGAGACAATTAGAATCTGCCTTTATAACAAGGTTCTAGGTGATACTGATATTGTTGGTCCATAGACTATATTTTATAAACTGTTGTTCTAGACATTTAACGAAAAGAAAATTGCTACTTTTCCTCCAGTTCTATTGATGTGTAATTGACATACACCACTGACTAAGGTGTATTATGGCATAATGATGTGATTTGCATATATCATTAAATGATTACCATATTAAGGTTAATGAAACTTCATCATCTCATACAGATGCAAAATTAAAGAAAGAGAAAAAAAGTATTTTCTCCTGTGATGAGAACTCTTAGAATTTACTATCTTAACTTTCAGATGTAATCTACAGCAGTCTTCATTATATTTATCATGCTGTACATGACAACCCTACAACTTATTTATCTTACAAAGTTTTCACAGAAAAAGGTATCCAATGATACTTGATAAAGTACAGTAAAGAAGTCTTTATTCAAGGGGGCCATCAAGATGGATGTAGGGACCACTGCAATAGGGTCTGCTGTGGAGAAGAAAGGTTAGGCTTAACTCTGAATATAACATGTCTCAGTGTGTTCTTGCCTTGAGAATCCCAGGGATGGGGGAGCCTGCTGGGCTGCCGTCTATGGGGTCACACAGAGTCAGACACGACTGAAGTGACTTAGCATAAGCAGCAGTGGGAATTATAGCCAACGAGCAGGATGAGGCTGGGAGATGGAAGATTTTAGGAAAGAAACATCAGGGATAAGTTGGAATTTGGGCTAAACTGACCTAGTGGGATTCTTACTGAAAGTAGAAAAGACTAATCAGAAATCACCTGAGGGATGATGGAGCATGAGGAATGGAATAAAAAATTGAGGGCGATCAGGAAATGAGGGTGGAGATTTTGATTAAGCTGACTCAGCAGGATTCTTGCTAAAATGGAATAATGCAGAGATGAAAACAGAAGTCCAAAAGGCAGGGCTGGTTGTAAAAGAGTTCAGGGGAGCTAAGTAAAGTCTGATTAGTGACGGTCTTTGTCACAGGCCACATTGTTGATTCTATAGGAAGAATACCTGGTCATGTGCATAAATTTCCTAAAGACTAGGGTGACCACATTTTCATACAGGTGAGCTTCCAGCTGATATTTCTCATTGAATCAACAAATACTAATTTTGGAGGCAATTTTCCATATGACTCTCTCACATTTTAGAATAAACTCCCTTTTCTTTATCTTTAAAACATTTGTACAGAAACACCCTTGAATCATGAGTTAATGTTCCCACCAGTGTAGAAGGATTTGCATGCTGTATAGCAACATAAAAGCAGTATCTCCCTTTGGAGTTCAGGCAGTTTTGCTCACAGTGCTTTATATAAAAAGCAGGGTTACCTATACTTGGTGTCCCTCAGCTATAATGTCAACCCACTGCCTGTGCAACATCCACCTGCCCATCTTAGGCATTGCCCAAATGAGTTGTGGGATAAAGAAAATTGACACAGATAAGTTGGCTATGCTGTTCCCTGTGCCTTTTGTCTCTGACTTAGGAGTCTTGTTCTTCTGTCAATATCCATCAAGCTCACAAGCTAATTTGATAGCTTACATATAGGGTGAAATGTCACAAAATTAACATTTATTGACAAATAATAAGGAAAGGAAGAGGAAGAATGAAATATTTTGAAAGAAGAAATAAAAAAGTAGTTGTGATTTTTCTAGGCTTTTATAACAGATATTTATTTTAAAATAATGCCTTTTCTTCAAAAGATTCTAAGAATTCTTAGAATGGCTTTTCAGAGTGAAAATATTAATTATTAAGATGTAGTTTTTAACCACTCAGACCTAGTCTCTGTATTAACTACACAACATAAAATCTAAACATATGAGATATTTTTGTTCATTAAATACAATTGCAAACATATAAGAATTGCTTATTGTTTTCCACTTTTTTATTTGAAAGATTTTTCCTTTATTTACTTTCTCAGGCATGAACTGAAATCACAACCAAACAATGGATAATTCAGTCCTGATACTTCCATTTTACCAATAATTCAAAATGTAAAATAAACAACTATCCTTATTCAGGTAGAGATGGAAGCAGTCAGATTAAGTAAGAATTTACTTTTCAATAAACATGAAAATTATTCAATCTATTTTTTTTCTGCCTTGCAAAGATGATAAGATTCAATTTATTTGTAAATCTCTTCATATGTAACCAAAATTTTTTTCACTAAAAATACTTGAAAGAAAATCAAGTAATGCAGTTCAGATTTGATCTAAGAAAGAAAATCAGCCCTGACCTTTATACCTAAAGCACAGAACACAGAGGCTTATAAACAGAAGAGGTTAGGAGGGTCAAAATAAATTTAAAAGTAGATGTTCTTTCCTTAACTCTTAATTGTTTTTCAAAATAATTACATTTTTGGAAACATAATTGGCTATGTAATACCTTATTTGTTCCACCCCCAAATTAAATTATTTAAGAAATGTTGACACATGGTTAAAGAGTAGTAACAGAGGTTGTCATTACCAATGAGTGTTAGTAAAAGTTCAGTTGCAAATAACAGAATCCATTCAAGTGAAATGCCTACTTCAGTCAAACTAACTGAATAAAATAGTAATAACAATTTTATTATTATTTCATTTTGAGTGATAGATGGTAGTTTACAACATGAATAGAGAGGACTAGGTGAATATGAAGAGCACTTATAGCTCCCAAATCACACATCCATTGCTGTGGTTCAAATCGTTGCCTACACTGCCTCAGGAAGGGTGACTGCAAAACCATGCTTCTTCAATTATTACCTGCAGTGGCTGAATCAGTGCCTCTCAGCTTGCTTTTCTCTTTATTCACTTCAATTTCTAACTCAAAGATAATTAAGGACATTTGAGTAAACAGAATATGAATCACCCTAGATCACTCATTGCAGGACACTGTGCTTTAAAATTTTCCAGCCTCTAAAGTCCAATAAGCCAGACTGGTAAGAGATAAGAAAAAACGTGTCAAACATACTATGCCAAATTATTTTTCTGCCAATGTATTTGTGGAGAGTGAAGCAGTGTAGACAATCTCTATTCTCATTTCATAGCTGTAGAGAGAGAACCAGGTTTGATTAACCTCCTGTTGTAGTGGCTGCTGATGCCGCTGCTAAGTCGCTTCAGTCGTGTCCGACTCTGTGCGATCCCAAAGACGGCAGCCCACCAAGCTCTCCTGTCCCTGGGATTCTCCAGGCAAGAACACTGGAGTGGGTTACCATTTCCTTCTCCAATCCATGAAAGTGAAAAGTGAAAGTGAAGTCGCTCAGTCGTGTGTTATAGTGGAAATTGATATAATCTCTAACCCGTTAAAATAAACCTGGAAAAGCTACTGAGAAGCTATTGTTGTAAAAACAAGTATGTAGCTGTTTAGCAAGTGGCACTTTAAGGATTGATGCTTATTGTTTAGTGACAATGAGACAATTTTTAGGCATATAATTCCACATGGAATGGAAGGTTGTTTTATTTAATTGGTTTTAACCAGATTGTGTCTTTTACATTTGCACTGAAAGGGATCAGCCTTCAGAGGGTCCCTTATTGTAACGGGGGTAGCATGCTCTTCACTCTCTTGAGATTTTACAAGTATGTAAGGAAGTAAGGAATTTTCTGTGTAATTTAACATTTAGCTTTAAAAGTATGGAAAAATATATTTTTCTAAGTTTTCATCAGCTCATTTGCTTATAATGGTCATGTGGCCTTTCCTCACATTGAGGGATACTTTTGTGAGGCATTGACTGATTTGTCCCATTTATACAGAGTTTACTATTGCTTTTTCTGACTTTCTATGGGGTAACATTCCTAAGGTTAGGTACCATAGGGAAGCTTTACCCAATTCACAGGACTATGTTACATAACATTTCCAGAGAAAACAAAAGAAAGAAATTTGCAAAATCCCAATGAAACCACTTATAAAAAGACACAAAGGGAACTGAAAATGATATTGCTTAATAAAATAAAAACTATCAGAAGTTTTAATTTTTAGCCAGTTTTGTTTATGCTTAATTTTAATTTTTATTACTAAAGTTTTATTCAATAGGATAGCTTAAGAGTCTCTCCTGCACAAGGAAGGCATTACAAAAAAAAAAAAAAGGATAAGTTTTAAAATACTCGTTGTTCAAATTCTCTCTCTTTCTCTCTCATATCTGCTTCTGTACATCCTGAATTTTAGGATACATGGATGTTTTGTTTATTATTTATTTAATACAGTGAAATGTGAAAGTGAAGTTATTCAGTCATGTCTGATTCTTTGGGATCCTATGGACTGTAGGCTCCTCTGTCCATGGGATGATCTAGGCAAGAATACTGGAGTGAGTTGCCATTTCCTTCTCCATTTAATACAGTAACTGACCATAAGGTGGAAAATGCAATAACTGGCAATATCATTGTTTCAAATGGCAACCCACTCCAGTATAACTGTCCACAGAGTTGCAAAGAGTTAGACATGATTGAAGTGACTTCACACATACACCATTGTTTCATACTTCAAAGTTCTTAAATATTAGTAAAACGCATATTGCAGTGGATACCATTCTGTAACATCATGACAAAATTTTAATTTTAAACCAAATTTTGTTTTATTTCTCTAAATACTTTAAAAATATGCTGCCATATGATACATAGATATGGTGGCACTGCTGCTATTTTATCCAATTCTGTCATCTTCTCTAATAGTATGAGTGACTTTTAGCTGATCAAATAGCTTTCCAGAGTAAATACTGTATTTCCAAGCCTCCCTTGAAACAATTTGTGGACAGCTTTCTCATTTCCAGCAAATGAAACCGTAGAAAATTCCAGTGAAGAGGGCATCTTTTCCTTCTTTATTTTAGTCCTCTTTCTAGAAAGCAGATGTGGGGGTGATTGCTATTGTATTAAATATATGAGTTCAAAAGACTAGTTGAGCATTAAGAGAAAAGTAACCCAAATTTCTGATGACTTCACAGAGCACAGAAATCATAATGACCCAGAAATTTATGTAAGAGAAGAATAAACTTCTATTTTGTTTAAACAAAACAAACCAAAAAAACCTCTTATTTGGGGAACACATCATTTCATTTGTATTTTCATTAATAAATGAAATGGTTATTTTTCTCAACTGGACCAATTAAAATGTAATGTAAGCAACTCCTCATACTATGCAGTCATTTATTATGAAACTAATAAAAAAATAGTTAATCTAGTAAGAGACCATCATGTATGCACCTGACCTGTTGCATTTAATTAAACACTATAAAAATTTATATATGGACTAAGAGATTTTATAGTTTCTCTTGACAACCAATTTTAATATGTCAAAGGCAGTATTAGATTGAACAAACACATACATCATATTAACACAAATATATTACAGACAAAAAATGGAATTTTTATCTGATTCTAAGTTTAGCTGGTGGTGGTGGTTCAGTCACTAAGCTATATCTAAATCTTTTGCGACTCCGTGGACTGTAGCCCCGCCCCCCCCGCCCCCTCACGCCCAGGTTCCTCTGTCCATGGGATTTCCCAGGAAAGAATACTTGACTGAGTCTCCAAAGGATCTTCCCAACTGAGGGATCAAACATGAGTCTCTCATCACAGGCAGATTCTTTACCACTGAACCACCAGGGGAACCTCAAAAAACTAGCTGGCAACATTAAGTGAAGTTGCTCAGTCGTGTCCAACTCTTTGTGATCCCGTGGACTGTAGCCTACCAGGCTCCTCTGTTCATGGGATTTTCCAGGCAATAGTACTGGAGTGGATTGCCATTTCCTTCTCCAGAGGATCTTCCCGACCCAGGGATCCAACCCAGGTCTCCCGCATTGTAGACAGACACTTTACTGTCTGAGCCACCAGGGAAGTCCTAGCTGGCAACGTTGGTCCTATCATAACCTTGTAGTATACTAAACTTTCTTTGAAATCTTATTTATTAATAGTATCCCCACACCCTCTTTCTCCCGCAGATTGAGTTGCTTTCCTTTCCCATTATGCTAGGGGGCCTGCGGTTTCCCAGATGACTCAATGGTAAAGAATCCTCCTACCAAAGTAGGAGATACAAGAAACACAGGTTCGATTCCTGGGTCAGGAAGATCCCCTGGATTAGAAAATGGCAATCCGCTTCAGAATTCTCGCCTGGAGAATTCCATGGACAGAGGAGCCTGGCGAACTGTACAGTCCAAGGAGTTGTAAAGAGTCCGATGTGGCTGAGCACCCACACACACACATGTAAGAGGCCTACAGATGCTAGAATAATAAAATAGGTACCCAGGCAGTAGTATGACATTTCAGAAACAGTACTAAACTGAAATTCTAAATACACATAAGTATATATGTTATATGTTTAATATGTCTATATAAATATAAAATATGTACTGTCATTCTAGTTTTTATTCTGTCACGAGTTAGCTCTGTGTCCTTAAGTAGATCATTTACTATTTCTGAGCAGTAGTATGTATTCTAAAAAGTTATCTTCATAATCCTCCCTCAGCTTTACAGTTATTTTTATATTATATTATTATTTTATAGTATGTTAATGTAATTTATTTATTTAAAAAGGAACCTACATGAAGCCAGAAAAATATAAAAACGCTCATTATTTTGTGGAGCTATACTGACATCCTTTGGTAAGGTTTTGGTTGATTCCAATTTAACGTCGAGATAAATAAATAGAGCGATAAATAGTTAGATGGTTAAGTAAACAGAACCACCCAAATGTATATCTGCCTTCCTCCCCCCGCTTTTGGGCATGACACTCAAGTTTCTGAGAAAAAAAAAAAAAAAAGTTAAAAAAAAAAAAAAAGAAAAACAAGAAAGGAAACGATGTCCAGCCCCAACTCTAAATATTTTAATAGCGTTAATTGCATATTTACATCATGAATAAAATATTATATCTATCAAATCAAAAGGCAAAGC
The DNA here is from genome assembly GCF_016772045.2 of Ovis aries. Lineage (NCBI taxonomy): Eukaryota > Metazoa > Chordata > Mammalia > Artiodactyla > Bovidae > Ovis > Ovis aries. The sequence continues at coordinate 48,987,044 of NC_056069.1, forward strand.
AGGTAAGATTAAGCAGACAAGACTAGCTCACGAACATCCCCAAACGACGAGCAAGGTATGTTCTCCTATGACCATAAGCGATAAAAAAATAAAATATTTGGAGAACCAAGGAAAAGAAAGTTCACTGAAAGCAAAAATAAATATTAATTCAAACCGCAACCAAAATCACTCCGGTAACGATTCAGATCTGGTTGCAATTTGACTTGGCACTCGCTTCATGGATTTCGGCGATCTGGAGTTAAGGATGGTGCAGGGATATATATGTCAGATGAAGAAGAAGTATCTATTAAAAAAGAATTGCGAGAAGCAGTCCCGTTCTTGAGATTGCATTGCGGACACAGCCGGATTAGATCGGGCTGATTACCTTAGCCTTGAAACAGAGAGTCTTTCTGCCCTGCGGGGGAGGGGACGCCTTTCATCCGAAGCCCTCCTCTCGGATGCGCCCTCCCCTCGCATTCACTTGCAAATCGCTGTGTGCGAGCAAAAGCCAGCACTTCCCCAGTCTCTAACCTTCCCATGGCGAGTGCTGCAGCTCTATCAGCAGAACCTTTCTCTCCGAGTGAGGAAGGGTTTTTTTCCCCCTCCTTCCTTTTCTTTTCTTTTTTTCCCCCCCTTAATCAGAAGCACTGAATGAAAGCCAATCAGAGAGAACTCGCCCCCCGGTTTCTTCGGTTCCCTGCCGTCCAGAGTTAAAAGTGATGCTGAGAGAAAGCTTGAGTTAGATTGAAGTAGAATCAGTAATAGGAAATAGCCGAAAACAAACAAAAAGGGGATATAGTGACAATTTCTCCAGGGTTATTTTGGCTGGAACCAACTTCCGTTATCCAGAAGCTGATAAAAAAAAGGTAGGAAGACTTCATCTCTCTCTCTCTCTTTTTTTTCCTAACTCCCTTAAGGTCTCTTATTTTCTCTCCCTGGGGGAGAATGTTTGTTTTTAAGTTGTATTCGGCAGTTATTTTCAAATAATTATCTTTAACATGTTAAAAAATTACTAAGCATAAAACTATATATTGTATTCTAGAAACCACTGCTTTGAATAGCCGAAGAGGTAATGTGAAACTGGATAAATTACATATTTATGCTCAACAGTGGGTTATGTTGTTAGAGTTTGTGAATTCATTCACTCTGATCAAATGCTAATAATATATTATGGAGGGTAATTTGTTATGCTCATGCTTGTTCGTCTTAATGTTAAAAATCCCTTGAAGAGAAGATTGTTGCTTTGAACTCTATCATTGAACATTACTTTGCATTCCATATGAATGGATCCCCTCTGCACTTATTTATAGTCATAGTTCATTGTAGGTTCAATATAAGGAGAAATGACAGGCAGAAGACAGATTCCTTGAACCTGTCAATGGTCACTAAGCATCTACATAAATAAGAAAGATTGGCACTTATCAGAAATAGAATAGGCATAATTCCTAGATTCGCATTTTGTGTCTGAGTCAGAAGTATGAGAGAGGAAAGATGAAGAGGGGAGATGAAATGCATATAGTCAGCAGTTGCAGCATTTATTGTCTCTGCTGCAATAAAATCCATATTTTATGTGGTGTTAAATTAATGCAGCACATTGCAAGACTAAATGCATGTCCCCGACAAGTAACTATTGATAGCACTGTAAGTATGGGCAAAAGCAGTAGTCTGAAAGTGTTTTCCTGCCAATGCAATAAAAACCACCATCTCCTTATCATTAAAAAGAGGAGTCTACAGGTGCAAAGACAAACATCAATTTAAAATTGACCTCTCATCTTTTGCTTCCAAAAAAACAGATCTATTTCCTGTAATTGTGGTTCTTTATTCCAGTAAAAGCTTCTATTATCCGAAACTGCACATGTCTTATGCTCAGCTGTTCAGAGATGGATGTTTTCTTTTCTTTTTTTTCTTGTTGTTGTTGTTTTCTTGAAGGATCTCTATTAAAAATAGTCTGTCCCTCTGATGCTGACAACTGGTAAACCTCAATGTATATGTTAGTAGACTTTCTCCCTCCACAGCATCTTCCTCTGGGTCCTCCTTTAAAATGTAACTACAAGAGCTTCTCTGTGGTGAATAACACTTGGCAAGAGTGTGCTCATTTTTTAGGTCTGGTATGGTGAGGATTTTTAATTAGTAGAACTTTCATGAAAACATTATGTCACTGACAAGAGCTCTAGATTCATTTTTAGTTAAAGTGATGAAAATAGGAAGGGGGCTGTATCATAGAGAAAGAGGTAAATGACAAGTTAGATACCTAATCTTCTTGCCCCTCTCCCTACAGCATAGTTAAGGTGGCACGTTTGTATTCAATGTGTAATGCATAAGGAAATAGTGATTTATTGGGAGTGGGGTGGGCTGTGGAGCAAAGGCATTGGAGTGTGCTCTGATCTAAGCAGAGTGTGTTTGTGTCTTAGGAACATAACAAATACAGATCCATTCTGATCATGAAAACATAAAGAAGTGCTTCTTTAACTTGCTTTCACTTAAAAAAATTATGTGTTTTTAGAGTATGAGTGAATGTCTGCTTTCATTAAATCAGATACTTCTTTGGTTTCAAATACTTGCTGCTAACAAATTGACTTCCCTAGTGAATGCGTATGTCTTTTCTGACTCCAATCAAAGAATAGAATTCCATACACTTACATGCCTGAAAAGGGGGAGAAAAGAGAGAGAGAGAAATCCCAGGGACTTGGGAAAGGAGCACATAATCTGTATGGCATCCACATAGGCATGTATATGTGTGAAGTCAGTGGTCAAATTGCTTGATTCCTGATTAATACTTCAGGTGATAGACCTAGATGTTTATAAAACCTAGCTGTGTATTGATAAGAATGGTACTATACAGGTATCCAGTTTAGTATTATACTGTTATATTTCCACTTACACTAAGATTTTCTAAAGGAAAAAAAAGGATAGAAAATTGACTTTCTATCTAGAGAGATATACATTACTGGCACAATATTAAGAAAGTGTATTGGAAAGAGGCTTTTTATTTTTTTCTTGAAAAAAAGAGAGTGTTTGAGACTGAAAAGGTTAATTCCAGCTGTGTGAACTCTGTTCAGAGTCTAGAATCCATCTTTTGATCTTCATTTAATAACACATGTAAACAAATGACTGAGGCAAAGTATCTATTAACTGGGGGATATTGGACATATGAACTATTTCATATGTTTCTTAACCTACTTTGCAGCAAGTGATAAGCCAGTGCTCCTGGAATATGTCATTTTTATACCAAATCATTCCGCTAGGCTGCAGCACAGGAACAACCTTCGCCCTAATGATGCTGAATCAGCAGCATAGTGAACCATATTTTTAAGTGTTATTATCAGTAATAGCATTGCATCGTAAGCAATTAATACAAAGCAGGGCTGTAAAACCAACTACCTCTAGTCTAGCCCTTGGGTTTTGAAAGCATTGTCCATAATTTAGTCTTTTTTCTGCCATGCAAATTACATTCTAATACTGTTGCCACATTAAGAAGTGTTCCTAAAATACTGAAACAACAAAGTATTAAGTAGAGAAATATACAACTGATTTATGCCAATCATAAGTTATTGTACGCAGCTATTTGGTCTCCAGGTTCCAAGTCTATTTTTGAAAACTCTACTTTTGATTAACCCCAAATCGTATCTGGAATAGGGCTTCAGAAAAGTGACTTCACTCATCATATTATGTTTGAAAGTCGTGTCTGAAACAGGCTGAAGTTAAAACCCAAGTAGCAAGAAAGGTGCCCTTATTCTAGTTAGGCTTATACTGAGCAATGGTAGACTCAATTAGGCCTTGTATTAAGTGTGTGGTCCTTATTATGAATGTTTTGGAAAAAAATCTGAGTCCAAAGAATAGCTTATGAATTTATAATTGAGAAATGCAAGTTGGCATAAAAATGATTTTCCTTTTCTTCACAAAGTGAGTTCATGAAGAAAATTTTATTTTTTCATAATTACAATAACCTATAATAGGCACATAGAAAAGCCCTGAATTTAAGCATTTTAAAGTCTGCCTCCCCCCGCCCCCAATTAAAGCATTTGAATTATGTCTACAGAATAGTGGTATAGCAGCCCATGCTTTTACATCTGATAATATTCAACACTCAAAATTACAGATTTTTTATCACACATCTGAATGAAAAAAATTTCAATCAACAAGGAGTGTCTGTTTTCTAAGATAATGGTATCAGCTCGGGGTCACCTCTTTCCTCTTCTATTCTTATCCTACAGCAGCTTCACCTTACTTGATGTTTCAGTATGAGACCTCGAGCCTTTTTATAATCTGATTGTGCTGTCTTTCGTAAGGGTATCTAAAACCAATGAGGCCATTTTTGCCTTTGCCATACCTTTTTTGTCCAAGTAACTCAAGAGGCAGACATTGTAAGAAAATCGCATCTGTCACATTAAAAGATATATATTTCTGGGAATGCATTATTTTAATGTCATATTAGCATTGATTTGTTAAAATTATGTTTCAGCGTAACTTTGGCTTAACTCTTTATTATCAGTGCAACTTCTCACAAAAAAAAAGTAACTTGATTTTTTTTTTTAAAGAATAAAGGTGCTTTGTTTTCACCAAAGTCTTTTTACTTTTATCCTGTGTCTCTCTTGCCATACATGTGATTTTCTCTATATCACTAAGAGACATTTGTTAAATATCACCATACTGGTGATGGATTTAAAGAAAGGGAAAGCTGAAAATTGAATAAGAATGAGTAACATAGCATTACATTTTATGATATAAAGTGTAACATTCCTTGAGAATAACGACTGTAGGAGGCTGAAGTGCCTTCATATAGCAGTCCCTTATAATAGAGGGAATATATCCTTAGAGAGTTTGTCAGTAGCAGTATAAGCACTTCATCAAACCATGTGATCTCAGTGTTAAGTACCCCCTGCTTTTGTTGTTTTAGGAAGCAGCCTTGATACTACGTACTCTACATGATGCAGAAATATAGTTTAACAACACTTTCAGTTTCAGGACAGCATTAAGCAATAGGCTATCTGGGATAATATAACAACATTGCTTCACAACAGGAAATTCAGTATTAAAGGATGTGTCAAAGCATTTCAGAGCCCTACTGGTTTCTCTTCTCCATTCTTGCCCCCATCACCTCCTTTTCCCCCTCCCATTTCTTCTCCCTTCCTGCCTTCTCCTCTTCCTCAATTTATGACAAATACAAACATCTTTGAATGAGTTTTCTCTTGAGCTTTTTTTTTTTTTATATTATCCTATTGGAAATACAATTTCTGTAAATCTTGTGATTTTTATGGTCAGTATTCTATCATCTGCCACATTATACATTGGATTTATTATATTATCCTTTGCATTATACCATAAAGTATATGATAGTTCAGTTGACTAGAGCATGTCCTTTCAAATGAAAGCAATTTTTATAAACATTATAACACCTAGACATTTAAGGAATTGAAATTGGCACCAATGTAGTTTACTGCAGTAGCAAGCAAAGTATGGGAATTCAACATTTATTAATGAAATGACTTCTCCAATGTATCAGAATGTGGAATGCATAAGCATGAGTTATTATACTCAGTGCATCACTTATTGATTGGGAATCTTTGTTGATTTACTGGAACAGAGGATATTGAAACAGTTTGAAACAGACTTGATTTTAAATGTAAATTAAACATCAATTTCATTCATTAGATGTTGGTTCTTCTTTGTTGCAAAATAAAGATATTACCAAGGTGGAATGTAAAAAAGTGTAAGCTGATTTAAAAATGAGCAAATGTCTATTCTAGATATTGTAAAGAATTATCATTGTTCCTACTTCTTTCCAGTTGAAAGTTTCGGAAACAAAAACCATAACAATAATCAAGGTCTTCCCTGTTAGCTCAGCTGGTAAAGAATCAGCCTGCAATTCAGGAGACCCTGGTTTGGTTTCTGGGTCAGGAAGATCTGCTGGAGAAAGGATAAGCTACCCACTCCAGTATCCTTGGGCTTCCCTGGGCTCAGCTGGTAAAGAATCTGCCTGTAATGCGAGAGACCTGGATTTGATCCCTGGGTTGGGAAGATACCCTGGAGAAAAGAATGGCTACCCACTTCCGTATTCTAGCCTGGAGAATTCCATGGAACAGTCCATGGGATTGCACAGTTGGACACAACTGAGTGACTGATCAAATTAAGCAGACCATGTAGGGGATTTAAATAGTCAGTAAACTGAATAAGATTAGTGTTTTGACTTGGGTTATTCTAGTAATTCTCTGCTATGTTCACATGGTATTTATAAACACAAGAATTGAAGTTGAATTTTGACATAGTTATTTAAGTAGATCAAAGGCTATCTGTGTATTTGCCTAGGCTATTGAGTGCGTTTTTGCATAGTGTTAGTATCATGAGTTTAAAAAATGTGATTGGTTCTCCTCTTTTTTGTGACTCATCTCCTAATAAAATCAGGTTAAGTCAACTCCATTTGATACCCATTGTAACTTCTGGGATTTTTAAAAGGAAATACAAAGAATGTTTCCATAACTCTTGGATCAGACTTCAAATTTAGGTGAAGTACCATAGTGTTTCTTGATAATTTGACTTCTTAGCATCAGGTTGAAATTAATAGCCTCATGTATAGATTGACTTGAAAGCATTTAAACTGTCTAAGGGCCTTTAATGGTTTTGTGTATACCATGTAAATCTAAGTGTGCTGCTCAGTGGCATTTGACTCTTTACGGCCCCATGGACTGTAGCCCGCCAGGCTCCTTTGTCCATGGGATTTTCCAGGCAAGAATACTGGAGTGGGTTGCCATTTCCTTCTCCAAATCTGAGGGTATAGTATATTAATTAATTATTTTATTTAAAATATTTGCTTTAACTTTAAATATTTAAATATAAAATTATTTACATATAATTTAATATAAATATTTGAATACGAAAATATTTTTTTAAATAGACCAGAGGTTAAGATTTATGACCTCAAACTTAACTGGTTTCAATCTAATACTAATAAAATAAAGACTATGAATTGTATATTCTTTTCATACTAACAGTGATACTTATTTGCTTTAGCAGTGACACAAAGAAAAGGTACCATTGGGATAAAATCAGGTGTATATCAACTTATTTCATCAAATTGAGTATGCAATGATTATTAGCCTAGTCAAATATAATATTTTGTTTTACTTCTTTCTGAAGCATTCTAAATTGGAGGTTGTTCCTGTTCTATAGCCTTGGTGCCAGAGTGACTTTTTAATGTGTAGTCCCAGAGAGTGAAAACCAGAAAGGTACACAGTTATTCTGTCTGCATCTAGCTTCCTAAATTTTAATAAAATCCTTTCCCAGCGAATAAGTACCTATGGAAAGTCTTTATTGCTTTATCCACTCCCTTCAACAAGGCTTCAGTTAGTCTTTTGGAGAGTTGTTGAAAATTGAATGCCAGCTCCAGGCAAATAATACTTAAAAGTACCCTTTTCTATTTCCTTTTTTTCCCTTTTATTTATTTTTTCCTGATTGAGTGAAGAATGGAGATTTTCTATAGAATTTCTATATTTTAACCTAACTACCAAGTTTTTGGATAGATTCATTTTAAAGAGAACTATGTTTTTCTAAGATTCTCTTCTGCCTTTTAAAATATGCTCTAATTTTTCAGTTATTGCTAACTAGATCATTCTACATAAAATACAAGTATTCACTTTTAATATTAAAAAAAATTACTTACTGGGGAAATGAAATGTCCCTAATATCTAAGTTAAGAAACATGATTTCTTGGCTAGACTTAAAGTTGGACTGTCCTTCATAATTGAGTATCTGAACAAAGTAGGTCTCTTTTTTAAGACAAAGCTATGCCAGAGAAGGCAATGGCACCCCACTCCAGTACTCTTGCCTGGAAAATCCCATGGATGGTGGAGGCTGGTAGGCTGCAGTTCATGGGGTTGCTAAGAGTTGGACACAACTGAGCTACTTCACTTTCACTTTTCACTTTTATGCATTGGAGAAGGAAATGGCAACCCACTCCAGTGTTCTTGCCTGGAGAATCCCAAAGACGGGGAGCCTGATTGGCTGCCATCTGTGGGGTCGCACAGAATCGGACGTGACTGAAGTGACTTAGCAGCAGCAGCAGCATGTCAGTGTTAAGTATATGATCTCTCCTGGACATCCAGTCTAGTGGAGATGTGAAGTTAGAGAAATGGCAACCACAACCTTGACCTCAGAGCAAAGACATTAATTCACCATTTTATAGGTAAAGCTTGGATCCAACCAATTTCTAGGTTTCAAGATGAAAAAAGTGTGAATTATAAAAGCCTTATCTCCTCTAGAAGCAAACTGAAGCACACATATAAACCACTGCCCCCAAAAAAATTCTTAAGAGAAATGTTAATTGTTAATAGTGTTAACGAACTAAATTATTATAGTGAAAAATTCACGGTCATTAATTTAACTGTTTTGCTTTTAAGCTATCATATATACTTAAAATATGACTTTCTTGTACATGTATAACATTTTTATTTTGCCTTTTACTCAATAAATCTAAATGGTCCCCTGGGTATCTAAACAATCACTTGCTCAATCTTTTTCTTAGCTTCTAAGTAACTGTATTCATTTGGGGGGAAGTTCTATCAGCCATTCCCTTAGTGCCACACCCAGAGACTAAATCTAATATAAATTTTGTGCCTGAGAAAAAGAGGTTTTAATGTGAGATGTTCACAATAAATATCTTAGGATTTATAATAGAAATATCAGTATTTATGTTCTCAATGTGTCAGTTATTGTGGAAAAGTGGTAAATTAGCAGAATGTCATTGGGCAGTTACCTATTCCTCCACCTAACAGATTCTCTAGTTTTTATTTTCCTTAATGCAAACTACCTAATAAACTTCTCAGTATCTTATTTAATTATTTCATTTTTATGTTCACTGTTCTTTAAGTGCCTACCATGAGCCAGACTGTGCCAGCAGCCAGAGATACAAGATTGAAGAGAGAGAAAGACAAAACAAAACCTTTTTTGCAGTGAGATGGGTTGCGCTGATGGTTCAGATGGTAAAGACTCCATCTGTAATGCTAGGAGACCTGAGTTTGATCCCTGTGTAGGGAAGATCCCCTGGAGGAGGGCATCTCAATCCACTGCAGTATTCTTACCTGGAGGAACCCAGGGACAGAGGAGCCTCACAGGGTATAGTCCATGGTGTCGCAAAGAGTCAGACATGATGGAGTGAGTGACACTTTCAGTTTCATTGAATAATTACATTATTTGGTATTGTATTCTAGATTTGATTAATATAAGAATGATAAGTATCAATTACTTTTCAGATGATAATATGAGGCTCTAATCTCATTTACTTTTTTAAGCCATATTATTGTATTCAAGGCCATGTGACATCATTCAGCAAACTATCAAAATGAGCACGTAGATTAGTCCAAGATACATTTTTGTGGTTTGATAGAAAACAGAAAAATTCTGTAAAGCAATTATCCTTCAATAAAAAATAAATTAATTTTTTTAAAAAAGATGCATTTTTGTGTAGCCTCAGGTTCAGTCACTGGAGGCCTGAGGGTGGGTTCTGAGTTGGAGCTTCAGTTAGGGGCAGCCACGGTAGTTGGTGATCCATATTTGAGCTTTATGTGTACAATAGCCAATTGTTGTCTTGCAGGAAGGCCTCAAATTTGAGACTAACATTCCAATCCCAAGCAAGAAGCCTAAATGAAAAGCCAGCATATCTGAAAACTGGGTAAATCCTCAAATTATATTGCTAAAAATTCTTAGGAACAAAAGTTTCCACACCCCTCAAGCAATTAAAATATTCACTACACAGAAGCCATTGAGTTTCAAAGTTGGTCACATTGTCGAAAAGTTTGTTCCATATAATATTGTTTAATAGAGAGATAACACAATCATAAGGCTATATGCCAGAAGCACTGAGATTACGTTTCTTAATAAATGTAGTAACTCTTACCTAAATATACTCACAAAAACTTTTGATGGATAAAAACATGAAAGGTGGCACCCAACCGGGTTCAAATCCTGTGTCACTTACCCTGTATTTAATATTCCTGGTAGTTTTTCAGCTGTAAAGTGGGGTTAATAATTGAACTTCTGTGATAGTACAGTTGCCATGATGGTAAGAAACAATAACTCTAAAGTACTAACAATTCCTGTCATATAATAGGTGTTCTAGTGCTAGGTATTATTATTGCCTATTGTTCTATTGGCATTGTTATGACTTATCTATAAATTTATGTGAAAAATTTGTTTTTTTCACATAAATTGAGTATGTTTTATTTTAACCATAGCATGTGACGCAACTTGTATTTAACGTGTATCATGTAATGATAATTTTGTGTTTATGTTGAGGTGAAAGCTACATAGCATTTTACACTGATTTCATCACTAATTCTACTGCCAATATCACAAATTTCTCATTCTAGTTTTTTGTTTGTTTATGAAATGGGAGTTTGAACCATATAATTTCCAAGGACACAGTTTATCTATTGTTCCAACTGGAAAGGGCTAATACAATCTATTGTTGAAACTGGAAAGGACTCAATATATTACTGTTAAAATGCCGACATTCCCTAATGATTGTGAAAGTGTCAAGAGAACATAACCTGAAAACTTAAGCTCCTACATTCTTAGAATCACATTCAGTTAACTGCGTGAACTAGGGAATTAATGGATACACATTTTGAAAATGATGTGAAAGACCTAAGAAGGGGACAGAGGAGGGAGAAGACATTAGAAAGATGGACACTAAGTGTTGTGAGTTCCATAAGCCACATAAACTCACTCAGGTGAAACATGAACCGTTTCTGAATATACTGCAGTAATGGTTCCTTTCGCAGATTCTCCTTCTTGAGGTCAGAGTAATGAAAATTAGAACGAGAATGATGAACAAAGTCAGTGCATTGCAGAAATAATCCCATTAAGTTTTGATACCTATAAATCTCAAGAATAGTTCCGCAGTCTGTATTACAAGCTGAAAGGTCAGTGGGTCAGAAAGGCTATATTACAAGCTGAAAGACTAGGTTCAAGAAACCTTGTGATAGAGACAGCATCTGCTGCAAAATGTGAAAATTTTATAATTTTACTTATAAAATTCATTTTTTTAAATTCTCCACATTTAAGGATATATGAGAATCAATTAAAAATAACTTTTTTAGGCCTTTTTGTGATTCTATTTAATATGGCTATTAAAAAGTCTCTGGAATTACATAAAGAAATCAGGATATTAAGATTACAAATTATACACCTCTGTGAGTCCATAAGTTCATCTTTCTTTAAAAGTTCATTTTAAAAATCAAAATTACATCACATTTTTTATTTTTCAGTTTTATTTATAATTCAAGATCAATTATGTTTAATTTAGAAATTAACATATTTAAAGAATAAACTTAGCACTTTAATCCATCCACATGTAGAGATTAGGTGAGTCATAATAGAGACTACTAAACCTAGCCAACAAATACAATTTTGTGAACAAAGTAAAGATAATTCTCACTTTTTATCTTAGCTATATATATAAATTTATTACATATTCTTTACTATTTAATCAAAGTCACAGTTTTCATAGCATCTTCTTTAATGCTATGGTCACTTAATTGTTTTGTCATGGCTTCACTATAATATTTGACTAAACGATTTAACTTTATGGCTGATTAATTAGAATGGCTAATTTAAAATATTCTATTGATAAGATATATTTTATTTTACTTGATTTTCTAAAGGCATGCATATTAGACCCAAGGGCTAAACATTAGGCATCATTTTCCTTTAGTTGTAAAATTCTTTATGCAAGAGAAAAAGTTTATTAACTTGCATATGTATTTCTTTTTACTTAATTGGGAATCAGGTGAGAATAGAAGTGTGCAAAACTATAGCATAATTAATTTTAAAACCTAAGAAATGAAATGTCGTACATGTATATAGACTAAATCGTTTCTTTTCAAAATCCATCAAATTCTTCAAGGTTTTCAGCCATTTAATGTGTTTTGGAAGACTGCATTTGAAAATAATATAAATTCTACCTAAAATTTAATCAAAATGTTGAAATGAGTTTATTTTTCTGAAGTATTGACCCATTTTTAGGGTAAATTGCTGCTGATTATTTCTGGTAAAATTCTGTTCGCCTTACAAGAAGTAAAACATACTTAGGTGTTTGGAGCCACCTTGTGGCTGTCTCATAGTATATTAGGGAAAGTTCCCTCTCCAGATTCTCTCCAACTGAAGGTTGCACTTGGGAGCATTGTAATCAACATTGTGAACTTATATTACGGTCTTTACAATAGCATTACAAATGGTTCTTGTTTAGGCTGATGCAACTTCATATTTATATGTCTACATGAATTACAAAAATACTGTTTTTCAAAAGTCTAACGAAAATATTTTAACCAACCCTTTTGAGGCAATATATAATTTTTAAACTAAAATATATTTTTACTGTGCAGCTGCAAGTCGACTCTAATGACTCCTTACACATTTCGCATTCTCAAAGGAAAATTCCATCCAGCATCCCTTGGTGTCCAACACAAAGAAACCAGGGGCTATGTTATTGTGAATTTTGCATTTTGTATAACTTAAATGTAAATATTCAGTCTGCATGAGAAGCATGGGACTGCTGCCAGTAACCCCTGGGCATTGAATGTGTTTTTCAGGAGGCTCACTGGAAATTCAGAGGGGCAAATTGTTTGCTCTCATTTTACATAAATATTAGGATAATTTATAATTTATATGGTGCCATGTACATATTCACCAAATGTATCTTTTTATAGGTTTTTTTTGTAACCTAACACAGGAGAGCAGGGCCCATGGTTACTGCTTCTTTTATAATTTTACAAGGAAGTACCTGAATTTAGAAATAAAACAATACTATTATTTGCTTGAAATTCAGAATAGTCACTTTTAGAGTTTTAAATCCAGAACTTTCACTGAGTTTTTACACGGTCTTACTCTTCACTATGTAATTTATTATCTGAGGGTAAAAATTAAAAAAAAAAAATTGATCACCCATAGCAGTAGATGAGCAGAAGTTCTCTGATTTATTGCTAAGTCTATAGCTGTTTCTCCCGCTCTCTCCCTCCCTCTTTCTCTTTCCATCTATCTCTCTAGACATACTTGGTTACCATCGTAAACTATTATCATTCATCATCATCATCATCATTAAAACCTCGGTAAGACTTCAGTTCCAAGACTGGACAAGAAAGAGTCTAGTCACATTTACAGGCTCCAGTGTGAACAGCTCCTAAATTGCCTTTCTTTGGGGGCATGGAGATGATTAACTGATTAACTTTAAACGGATGGAGATTAATTGAAACTGAAGACAAGTTGATAAAATAGCAAAAATCTTCCGAATATTATCTGTATGTTCTGCATTAAAGCCATGAATTGTCCATCTTTATAAAGGAAATCATTTTCTCTATTTTGAACATGCTAGACTGCCTCTTAATGTAAAACAAGTGGTCAGAGCACATCATTTCTCATGCGCAGCCCAACAGTCTGACTGAAAGCAAAGATTACTTTGCTTCCCATTAACCACATTCCCTCTGTCAACAAATGTGCTTCTACTCTAAGAGAAGAGATATTGCTGTTGATTTGCTTTATTCTCAAAAGACTGATAAGGTTTTCATTCTATGCAGTGGTTCACACTGTGTAATTTAAAAATATTAATATATAAAGTATACATTTCAATTCAAAAGGGAGACAGAAATTGAAATAGATATATTTAAGAGATTAGAAATGTTTAAAGTTTAGAAGAATTCTTGTGATGATGTCATATTCATTCACATTTGATTTCTACGTTGGGAGGATTCCTTGGAGGAAGAAATGGCAACTCACTCCAGTATTCTTGCCTGTAAAATCCCATGGATAGAGGAGCCTGGTCGTCTACAGTCCATGGGGTCGCAAAGAGTCAGACGTGACTTAGCAACTGACCACAGTTATTGCTTATGGCAAAGTCTTTTTTGCAAAATGAATAATAAATGAACAATCATAGATGTCAAAAGAAACATATAGAACTCTCTCTGTTGAGTAAGAACCAAGAATTAATCCAAGACACTTTAGCCACATTTCTAAATTCCTTCTCATTTTTAGTCTAAAACATAGCCTATCTATTTACCCGATAATTTTGCCTCAAGTGATAAGGGAGATTTCCATAATTAACCATCATCCTGAGATGATTTTTAAACCTCTTAAAATTTTCTTCACTGTCCTAGAGCTAAAAATTCATTGTCAATGATCTTGTCTCCTCCACCCTCAATATACTTACTTGATAAATCTATTTAATTCTAACCATATACCAAATATAAAATTGGTGTTTTTAAAATTTCAACTCAATACTACAAGAGAGGTTAAAATTACATTTTTCCTTCACAATTCAACCATATTTTAGGTTTCTTAATACATATTTCAGGGTTTGCTAGGAACTTTGAGAAACAGTTGTAAATCACATGATCCCTTCCTCAATGAGAAGAAAATATTGTAGGAAAGAGCAACATTTAAATATGCTCATTTAATATGTTGTAAATTGCTTCCTTGGTGGCTCAACTAAAAATTCACCTGCATTGCAGGAGAGACAGATTCAATCCTTGGGTCCGGAAGATCTCCTGGAAGCAAAAATGTCAACCCACTCCAGGATTCTTGCCTGGAGAATTCCATGGACAGAGGAGCCTGGTGGACTGTAAATTAGTGTTTTGCTTGTAGGATGGGTGAAATTTTAGGGAAATGTAGACAGGGGAACATGGAAATTTAATTCTGGGGGAGGCTTGAAAGGTGAAATTATTTCATTGCTTATTAAGAGATGAAATTAATGAAACAAGAAACATAACTTTCTGCATATCCAGAGACCTCTTAACCGTTCTTCTCTTTTTCCCCTCTGAAAGTCAAAGTATCAGTTGCTCAGTTGTGTCCAACTCTTTGCAAACCCATGGACTGTAGCCCACCAGGCTCCTCTGTCCATGGAATTTTCCAGGCAAGAATACTGGAGTAGGTAGCCATTCCCAGCTCCAGGGATCTTCCTAAAATATATTTTTATTAATTTATTTTTCATATAATTGTTAATTGAATAATACTTACCGGTTTTCCATTGTGGAGAAGGAAGCATGTTTACAACCAAAAAGTGATGGAAAATAAGTCATATTCAGACTTTTTGACTTCTTTCTTCTCTACAGGAGAGACAATCAAAACAGAAGCTACAGTATAGCCT
Organism: Ovis aries; assembly: GCF_016772045.2. Classification (NCBI taxonomy): domain Eukaryota; kingdom Metazoa; phylum Chordata; class Mammalia; order Artiodactyla; family Bovidae; genus Ovis; species Ovis aries. Next base: position 49,002,153 of record NC_056069.1, read on the forward strand.
GGTACTGGCAAGGAACAGTGTCAGCACAGGGCGCTATGACATTAAAGATGTGGGCATATGGCATTGTTTGAGTACAAGAAGGGGCTCTTTCAGGGATGATTAAAACTAGGCCCTTAGAGCTGTGACATTCTATGTATGTGATCAATAGCTCAAAAATTCCGCACAAGTTCATTTTGAAAGATATTGTTACCTAGTGGTAAATTGTTCTCACTCCAGAGTTGGGCAGATGTACGTATTCTGTCCTTCTTGAGAATCTTGGCCAAGATATTTAATCTAGCTAAGCCTCAGTTTCCTTTTCTGAAGGATGGGATCAAGTGGCTACTTCTTAAACCTGCTGAAAGTATTAAATGTAACTATACTCATAAAGCACTTACTAGGATTAACAAAGAAAAGAAAAGACAACTTATGGAATGAGAGAAACTGTTTGCAAATGATGTGACTGTCAAGGGATTAATCTCTAAAATATATAAAAGTTCATACAACTCAGTATCAAAACAACAACAAGAAAACCCAAATTAAAAAAAAAAAAAAGAGAAGATCTAAATAGAAGTTTCTTCAAAGAAGACATATAAATTGCCAAAAGGCACATGAAAAGATGCTCAACATACTACTTATTAGAGGAATAGCCATATATATTTTTAAATTTTTGCTGAATGATTTGAATGTACACACCAGAAAAGTAATTTTAACTAGAAATTGCTATATTGTTTTTTATGTCTGAATCCATACACTAATTCTAAAATCCATTTTTAAAAAGTTTTCATAAATACATTTTAAATATATTCTTGAAGGCAGGTACATTAAAGGGGACATTACTCATTTTGAAATATGCAGATTCTTATTTCATTCCTTTTGACTCATTTTATAGTCACCTATTGGAGAAGGAAATGGCAACCCATTCCAGTATTCTTGCCTAGAGAATCCTGTGGCCAGAGGAGCCTCGTGGGCTACTGTCCATAGGGTCGCGTAGAGTCGGACACGACAGAAGCGACTTAGCATGCATGCATGCATTGGAGAAGTAAACGGCAACCCACTCCGGAATTCTAGCCTGGAGAATCCCAGGGACGGAAGAGCCTGGTGGGCTGCCATCTATGGGGTCGCACAGACTTGGACACGAGGGAAGCGACTTAGCAGCAGTAGCAGCATAGTCACATACTGGTTTAAGCACATATGTACAGAGTTTTATGTTGTACACTGAAATGAATATAATCAGTTCAGTTCAGTCGCTCAGTCGTGTCCGACTCTTTGCGACCCCATGAATTGCAGCACGCCAGGCCTACCTGTCCATCATCAACTCCCGGAGTTCACTCAGGTTCATGTCCATCAAGTCAGTGACGCCATCCAGCCATCTCATCTTCTGTCGTTCCCTTCTCGTGCCTCCAATCCCTCCCGGTATCAGAGTCTTTTCCAGTGAGTCAACTCGTCACATGAGGTGGCCGAAGTACTGGAGTTTCAGCTTTAGCATCATTCCTTCCAAAGAAATCCCAGGCCGATCTCCTTCAGAATGGACTGGTTGGATCTCCTTGCAGTCCAAGGGATTCTTAAGAGTCTCCTCCAACACCACAGTTCAAAAGCATCACTTCTTTGGCACTCAGCTTTCTTCACAGTCCAGCTCTCACATCCATACATGACTACTGGAAAAACCATAGCCTTGACTAGACGGACCTTAGTCGGCAAAGTAATGTCTCTGCTTTTGAATATACTATCTAGGTTGGTCATAACTTTTCTTCCAAGGAGTAAGCGTCTTTTAATTTCATGGCCGCAGTCACCATCTGCAGTGATTTTGGAGCCCCCAAAAATAAAGTCTGACACTGTTTCCACTGTTTACCCATCTATTTCCCATGAAGTGATGGGACCGGATGCCATGATCTTCATTTTCTGAATGTTGAGCTTTAAGCCAACTTTTTCACTCTCTTCTTTCACTTTCATCAAGAGGCTTTTTAGCTCCTCTTCACTTTGTGCCATAAGGGTGGTGTCATCTGCATATCTGAGGTTATTGATATTTCTCCAGGCAATCTTGATTCCAGCTTGTGCTTCTTCCAGTCCAGCATTTCTCATGATGTAATCTGCATAGAAGTTAAATAAGCAAAGTGACAATATAGAGCCTTGATGTACTCCTTTTCCTATTTGGAACCAGTCTGTTGTTCCATGTCCAGTTCTAACTGTTGATTCCTGACCTGCATACAGATTTCTCAAGAGGCAGGTCAGGCGGTCTGTATTCCCATCTCTTTCAGAATTTTCCACAGTGTATTGTGATCCACACAGTCAAAGGCTTTGGCATAGTCAATAAAGCAGAAATAGATGTTTTTCTGGAACTCTCTTGCTTTTTCCATGATCCAGTGGATGTTGGCAATTTGATCTCTGGTTCCTCTACCTTTTCTAAAACCAGCTTGAACATCTGGAAGTTCACGGTTCATGTATTGCTGAAGCTGGCTTGGAGAATTTTGAGCATTACTTTACTAGCGTGTGAGATGAGTGCAATTGTGCGGTAGTTTGAGCATTCTTTGGCATTGCCTTTCTTTGGGATTGGAATGAAAACTGACCTTTTCCAGTCCTATGGCAACTGCTTAGTTTTCCAAATTTGCTGGCATATTGAGTGCAACACTTCCACAGCATCATCTTTCAGGATTTGAATAGCTCTACTGGAATTCCATCACCTCCACTAGCTTTGTTCGTAGTGATGCTTTCGAAGGCCCACTTGACTTCACATTCCAGGATGTCTGACTCTAGATGAGTGATCACACCATCATTATTATCTGGGTCATGAAGATCTTTTTTGTACGGTTCTTCTGTGTATTCTTGCCACCTCTTATAGACTAAGTAAAAAGCATTGTTATTGATAAACAACATAGCACAGGCTTTGAAATCTAAGTATTAAAATGACTCTAAACCAGTCATTATTAGGATTCATTAGTATAAGTCAGAAAGCTGAAGTAATGGGGGAGAGGAAATTTTTATTTGACCTTGGCTTGGAAGATGTATAGAGTGTGTGTAAAGGGCAGACATTATAGAACTTATGCCTCTATGAGCAATGGTAGGAACAAACATGAGGATATGGTTGGTCACTGAAGAACCAAAGTGGGTCTATGCGGAAGAACTATATTTGTAAAGAAACTTATATATTGGGTTAAGGAGTTTACATATGATTTAAAAGTTCATTAAAAGACCCTCTTAAAAGTTCATTTCAAAAGATATTCTTTTGCTGTTAGCTCATTGGGATGAATAAGATTAAAAAAAAAAACCACAAAACTCAACCATTATTCTTAGCATTTTATACGCCTCAAATGGTGGGGTTGATATACATCCAAATGTTTCAGAGTTAACCAAAAACTGTTGTCTCCCCAAGGAAAGCCAACCTGAGAGTGCCAGTATAATTGTACTAATAATACCATATCTGATTCTGCCCATTCTCCATCCCTAACAATAGTGCTCAGTTGCTCAGTCATGTCTGATTCTTTGCAACACCATAGACTGTAGCCTGCCAGCTCCTCTTTTCATGGAATTTTCTAGGCAAGAATACTGGAGTGGGTTACCATTTCCTCCTCCAGGGGATCTTCCCAACCCAAGAATCATACTCACATCTCCTGCATCTTCTGAATTGGCAGTCAGATTCTTTACCACCGAGCTAATTTTCTCATGCTGCTGCTGCTGCTGCTAAGTCGCTTCAGTTGTGTCCGACTCTGTGCGACCCCATAGACGGCTGCCCACCAGGCTCCCCTGTCCCTGGCAATCTCCAGGCAAGAACACTGGAGTGGGTTGCCATTTCCTCTCCAATGCATTAAAGTGAAAAGTGAAAGTGAAATCGCTCAGCAGGCCCCTCTGTCCATGGGGTCTTCCAGGCAAGAGTACTGGAGTGAGGTGCCATTGCCTTCTCCGAATTTTCTTAGATGTGCTCTCAAATACATATATGCTGTGAGTTATCATTTGATGTCTGCTATTGTCCTCCAGTTTGTATATAGTTCCTCAAGGTTGATTGCTCTCTAACATTTTCTCCTACTGATAAAAATGTAATTTTCTCTGGTCTATGCTTGCTAACAATATTCCGATGTCTAAAGCTGATGGTCACGCTAATGAATTAGCATCTCTGATGTATCAGATAGTTTTGTTTAAATTCTCCTTTAATATAAGCTTATTTGTGTGATGGGATTATTTATATCAAACTCCATTTTGTTTAGTTTTATTTCCTGAGAAAACTTGTTCTTAGTCTCATAACTAGTTATTGGCAAAATATGAAATAGAACTTTGTTATCATTACAAGGTTATGGGAATAATTAAATATTTCCTTACTTCAGAATGAAAGCTCAGATGATATTAATGTCATAACCTTACCTTTTTTTATAATTAAGATAATACATGTGATACAGTATAATATGTTACACAGTACATACTCAATATAATAATTAAAGCTATCATTGTAACTTCACTATAATGATTATTTGTAAGAGATGATATGTTATTACAAAGTTTTAAAGCAAATGATTAAATATTGATAATACCTGTAATATAGATAACTGTCATTTATTGAGAACTTAATAAATGCTATACACTGTACAGAATGCTTTACATCTATTATTTCTTTAAATGACATAATAAAGGAAACAGGAAATCTTATAATCTCCATTTTATAAATGAAAGAACTGAGGCACAGAAAGTTTATATAACTTTCACAAATTACAAAGCTAGTGAGAGACCGAGTGCAGACTCTGAAAATATGGTCCCTGCTCTTCTATTCTTCAGCTCTACCCCATATTTATGTAAGTCATGTGTGCATTCCTTCAAGGAGATGTATCATCTTTATTTCTACTTCTATTTTACTTTTTTATAAAATTTCTATTTATCAATAACTTAATTCTATTACTTCAAAAATATGTTTTTCAATAAGATAAGGTAGCACTCAGTTGTGTCCAATCATTTACCCGAGTTCAATTCCTGGGTCAGAAAGATCTGCTGGAGAAGGGATAGGCTACCCACTCCAGTATTCTCGGGCTTCCCTGGTGGCTCAGCAGGTAAAGAATCTGCCCACAATGCGGGAGAGCTGGGTTCAATCCCTGAGTTGGGAAGAGCCTCTGGAGAAGGGAAAGGCTACCCACTCCAGAATTTTGGCCTGGAGAATTGAACCAACTATATAGTCCATGGGGTTGCAAAGAGTCGGACACAAGAGACTTTCACTTCACTTCACTTCAAGGTGGCACTAGTGGTAAAGAAGCTGCCTGCCAATACAGGAGACATAAGAGATACAGGAGATGTGAGTATGATCCCTGGGCTGGGAAGATCCCCTAGAGAAGGGAATGGGATCCCACTCTACTACTCTTGCCTGGAGAATCCCATGGACAGTTAGAGCCTGGCAGGTAGCAAAGAGTGGGACACGATTGAAGTGATTTAGCATGCACACAGCCTAAAAATAAGTAGGGTTTAGGATGTAAAATACTGATACAACAGATGTGCTGTATTTTAAGCACTGTTCTAATAACATGTGTAATTCAGTGGTCAAAATTTGTGGATAATAAAAACTTGCCTTGTAGGTCGGAAAAAGTTCACTGAAACAACTTAATTACTTAAAATAACCATAGCTTGCAATGTAGCCATAAATTTCTTACTGGATTTTTACAACATTCTCTTAGCATTATTTAGTAGTTTTTTTTAAATGCTCCCACTTGGAGAAATAAGGCATATAGTGATGGTTTTTAATTACATAAGGTATTTTTTCAAGTATACATAGGAAATAGTCACAGCAATTGTTTCTGTAAAGAGAGGTGAGGGATTCATATGTTGCTAGAGAACCGTTTTCATTGTATACACATTATTTCATTAGAAAATATTATCATAAAAGTGGAATAATTTTGGAAAAAAAATTTTAAAAAGCTTGTCACTTATCATGAATTGTATTGAGTATATGAAAAATGAAAGATTCCAAACTCTAAAAATTGTTTTTATACCATAAGTTAATCTATTCATTGTCTCTATATAAAGCAAAATAAAACAATGAAAAACTAGCAAGTGTTTGTATATGCAGATACTCGTCACTGAGTGTTAGTAACTGAATAGAATAGTTATTATGATAAAAGCATTCAATAATATTTATTTACATGGCTTAATCATAAGATTTTATGGATTTATTTTAAATCACTCTGATAACATCATGTTAAAGTTGTGACAAGAACCTGTTTTTCTCAAACCTGATTCAGGCTATACGAATTTGAAAGCTGTGAGATTTGTATGATAATTGAATATAGTTCATATAAGAATATATTTAAGGTGAATAGCTGTCTTATAAGAAATACTGATGTTATTTTGGTATCCAGTTTTCTGTTGTGATCATTGTTGCTTTCATATCATTTTTAAGTTTCTAAAAAAAGCAGGTAGAAATATTTTATATCTTATAGACTTTTGCCAAATGGACTTCAAACAATATTGCAGTGAATTATATGAAATTTATTTGAGAATTTTGCCACCTAAAGAAAACTGAACCAAGAGGTTACTTCACTGTATGTGTATTCGTCTCTAAAGAATTTTTGTTTTAATTCTGGTGCCATATCCACTTATCAAGCACTTAGTTTTGGTGAACCAAAAGTATTTGTTACCTAAAAATAATATTAATTTGAATGCTATTAGTTTTGAGAATTTTGAACAGTTGTTTATTTTTTATGTTGTATTATAGACACAAATATTTATCATTTTATGAAAAATGTGTATAAGCTCTTATGCTTAGTTTATACATGTTCCAGTATCATTATTCTACAAATCATCACATCAGTGAAGCAGCAAGTATCGTGATACAAGAACAAGATTCAACATAAATGCCCTTGATAAATTTGAGGTGATCTTTCAAACTTGGAAAATGTTTCCATTAAAAATTACTGAGATAAAGTAATACATAATGATGGCATTTTATTCTGCACAACATGAAATTTAACATTTAAAAATGTGATGGAATGCATGGTATAAGAGAACGTGATAGAGTCCTAACAGCAAGAGACTAAGATGCTTCAAAACAAACCTCTCTCTGTACCAAAATCTAGAATGTCTCTTTGGTTGAGATAGTCTTTAGTACATTTTCATGTCTGTGAAATTTGTGAATATGTGTATATGTGTGTATATCTATATGTATATATATATATGTGTGTGTGTGTGTGTATACACATACACACATCACATGTTCATAATGCTCATTTGGAAATTTTACCTTGGCTGCAGACAATTAATTTCTTCAACAACCGTTGAGTCCTTGTTATGTGTAGAACATGGTGCGCATCAACTCTTGCTAGTTAGCCCATGTTACTAAGACACTTGGTTCTTTAATTTCGGGGTGAAAATGTTCAAGCTCAGTCACTTAAAATATAACTATGGAACAAGGATAACCCTGTACTGTGGCAAAGAGAAAAGCCATATTAATGGCATATTGGGCCACTTCCCTTGAATAGTCTAGAATTGATTTATTGTATGTTTTTTATCTAAAGCTTTTATGAGCCTATTATATTCTCAGCCTGCGTTACTTCCATGAGCACTCCACCTAATAAATAAAGTAATATGGCACTTTCCATTATTTGTCCTAAATTTATCTCTTTTAAACTTCAACGAGTGCCCTCAGACCTAGTATAACTGAAGTGTGTAGAGAGCTTGGCATCGCACTATCCACCTTCTTCATGATTTAATAAATGTCAGGGTTTCCAGATTGAAGATTCTAATCGTTGCAGTCTTCCTATACAGAGTGGCTCCATTTCTTTAATGATAGTTCAGTTGTCTTTCTATGAGCATTTTCTAGTTTCTTTGTATTTCTTTAAAGTAATGCCGTCAGCATTGTGTGAGAATATTCAAGCAAGTGGTTCATAGAAGCTCATAATAGAAGGAGTAAACCTTTCAGAGTAGGTGTCCTAATTCTGCCCTTGTCATCAGTCATGGACTCTTTAACATTTATCTTAATAACTCTTGAGTTTATTTTGCTTTCAACAAAAATTGGGCATTTAGAAGAGATGACTTCAAAGTTCCTTTCCAAATCTGAAATCTCAGAAATGAAATTACAAAATTATTATTTATTAAAAAGAAGAAATAACTTTTGGATGTAGATAATACAATAAGGAATACAATGAACTGATTTAGACTTTGCCTTCCTGTAGTGGATAATATGGAAACACTAACACAATTTCGTGTATTGACATAAGAACTTCATGCCTCAAACTATCACCATGGTGGTGGTGTTATTTAGTCACCAAGTTGTGTCCAACTCTTAAGTGAAAGAGGAGAGAGAGTGAAAAGGTTGGCTTCAAGCTCAACATCCAGAAAACAAATATCATGGCATCCAGTCCCATCGCTTCATGGAAAATAGATAGGGAAACAATGGAGAGAGTGGCAGACTTTATTTTTTGGGGTTCCAAAATCACTGCAGATGGTGACTGCAGCCACCAAAATTAAAAGACATTTACTCCTTGGGGGAAAAGTTATGACCTACCTAGACAGCATATTAAAAAGCAGAGACAATACTTTGCCAACAAAGTTCTGACTAGTCAAGGATATGATTTTTCCTGTGGTCATGTATGGATGTGAGAGTTGGACTATAAAGAAAGCTGAGCACTGAAGAATTGATGCTTTTTGAACTGTGGTGTTGGAGAAGACTCTTAAGAGTCCCTTGGACTGCAAGGAGAGCCAACCAGTCCATCCTAAAGGAGATCAGTCCTGGGTGTTCATTGGAAGGACTGATGTTGAAGCTGAAACTCCAATATTTTGGCCACCTGATGTGAAGAGCTGACTCATTTTAAAAGACCCTGATGCTGGGAAAGATTGAAGGAGGGAGGAGAAGAGGGCAACAGAGGATGAGATGGTTGGATGGCATCACTGACTCAATGGACATGAGTTAGGGTGGACTCTGGCAGTTGGTGATGAACAGGAAGATCTGTCATGCTGCAGTCCATGGGATTGCAAAGAGTCAGACATGACTGAGTGACTGAACTGAACTGAACTGTGTCCAACTCATTTGTGACCTCATAGACTGTAGCCCACCAGGCTCTTCTGTCTATGGGATTTTCTAGACAAGAATACTGGAGTGGGTTGCTATCTCCTTCTCCAGGGGATCTTCCTGACCCTGGGATCGAACCCATATCTCCTGCATTGGTAGGCAGATTCTTTACCACTGAGCCACCAGGGAAGCCCAGTTACTATTGTAACGTGTCCTTAATGTGTCACCTCATCATAGCTGTCTTTAAATGCCTCCGACAGTTTACGTTTTCCTTCCCCATTGCTTATGTTGTTTTCTCACTATTTGATTAAATAATCTTAACAATATTTGATATTTTCATTGATCCATTTAAATATTGATTGAAGCAATGGAAAAAAATCCATATATAAAATAAACTAAAATCTATAATTCTATGGACTTTACATTCCAAAATGGGGTTCAGACTATCAAAACCTGAATAACAAAAATATTTAATATGGCTGATTATAATAAATGCTGTGGCAGAAACAATGCAGAGAAGCTGGTATTATTTGATCAGAACTGATTTATTTCATATGATAGGATGCTGCTTCTTTATGACTGAGTTTTTGTTGCTTACTATACCTTGGAGCACCTAGTGAGTTCTTTAAAAAAAATGGTTGCTGTATCGTTATCTCTCTACATCCTGTTTTTTCCTTCTAGTTGCTCCTGTACTTTGATAGTGAAGAAATCTTACAGAAATGTATTTCTGAGAAAAAAAAAAAAAAAAAACTAAAGAGGACTTTCATTCTCACTAGATAAGGTACAATTCAGAAAATGCAAACCAAAAAAATAGTTCTGAGTGATAACATTTTTCATTTTCATCACTGATATAGTTGACAGTTGGGTGAAGGGAAAAAAAAAAAAAGACATGAGCCGTGAGACAAATCACTAAAAACACATATGTGGTTATTTAAAAGTACAGCTCACCCTGCAATTGCATTTGGAATTCAGCGTTGCCTTCTGCTTGCTTTGTTGTTGATAGCTTTCCTTTTCCGCAAGGTAAGAGATACTCTGACCAGAGGGTTGTTTGCTCTCATAAATATTTTTGTTCACATGATGCTTAAACATTGTTGAAAAGCTCCTGTCAGACCTGTAAATCTGTTTGGGATTTTTTGATTCTCTGTTGCTAACTTTGCATCATTTTCCATTCATGTAGCTCCGAGGAGATTGAAAAGAGAGCGTTTCTCTGATTGTTTAAATTATTTCTGATTTGAAAGAAATATCTTACTAGAAGCATGCTCAATGATGGTTCTCTTTCAAAATTTGTTATGCAATTTACATGTTTTGAACTGTCACTGCACATTTGTTCTGTTGTATACTGTTATTACCTTTGCTCCTCATTGCATGGCATATTTTATATGCAATCATCAGACACTTTCATGCTCAAGTGGTCGTTAGCTGTGTGCTCTCCAGCTGTTCAAAACTGTTAAATAAAACTAGTCCTCCTGTCAGGAGTGTGCGTGACTGCCTTCGCTGCGTCTTTAGGAACCACTGGCTGGGAGCTGGCTGGGAGTGAACACATGCTGCCTGGAGCCAGTCGCTCTGTTTCTCAGTCCTGAGCCTGCTTCCTGTGTGACACAAAGGAAAGGTGAAATAATACTCACTTCTGGCAGAGGCATATCATTTTCTTTCTTTCTTCTTTTCAATACACTTGACATTATAAGCACTGCACACTTTGAAGCGATCGCTCATATTTTTATGTCCTCAAACATTCCAGAGCTAAGGTCAAATAGGCAAGTCACTTAAATTTATTTGGCTCAGAATCCTCTCTTTGAACTCAAAGAATTGAACTGGATGATTTCTGTGTTTTTTTTTTCTTTTCTGAGTTTTACAAAATGAAATGATTGGAAGCAAATATTTTATTTGAAAAATATGAAGGTAAAATACAAACCTGACATTAGAGGGATTTGTTTCCCCCCAACTACCTGTTTGTTTGTTTTGTCATTAAAATACAGGAAGCAGTGTTTGGTGTCTCATGAATATTGAGAGCTGCCATACTCTCACTTCCAATAAATGCCTCTTCTGTCCTAAAATTTAAAGACCTGGGAACCTGAAGAAGAGTTATACAGAGTTTGTGTCCAAAAGTTGATGTTGCCAAATTTAAAGTTCATCATGATTATCACTGTCAAACTGGCAAAGATTGGGAATGGTAATCCATTCTCTAATCAGAAACTAGAATTATTTGGCTAAAGCCATTTCTGATTCTGCACATTCTCATCCATCCTAATGTATTCAAAATTTTGCACCTGACTAGAACACATTCTTTGGTATCAACAGAGCTAATGAATCTGATGTAGCTTATCTAGGAGAATGCTCCTTCTTTCTTCATACTCCTATCCACTCCCTCCTGGCAAATTCTCACAGCCCTCTTATGACGAGGATCTTTTTAACCCACTATGTGTACTGTTGCCAACAACTTTCAGAAGCGATATAAATTTGGTCATCAGTCATTCACCAAATCCCTGGAGGAGGGTATGGCAACTCTCAGGTTCAAGAATGTGTGTAAGGCTAATCTTTACCTTTGAAACAGAAATAGGAGTCTTTGTGACTAATTTATTGGATCCCTCTATGCTATAGTTGGGGCTTCCCTGGTGACTCAGACTGTAAAATATCTGCCTGTGATGCAGGAGATCAGGGTTCAATCCCTGAGTCAGAAACATCCCCTGGAGAAGGGAATGGCACTCCAGTATTCTTGCCTGGAAAAGAATGAACAGAGGAGTGGTGGGCTTCAGTCCAGAGCATCATGAAGAGTTGAGCATGACTGAAGCAACTGAGCATGCATACACGCATTCACCAAATCAAGTGAAATGTTTTGTCAAAGGTCAGCTGTTGGCTCCTGATTTTGAGTTTGTGCTGACATTTTCTGGAGTCTTTATCCTGACTCAGTCAGTCAATTCAGTTGCTCAGTTGTGTCCGACTCTTTGCGAACCCATGGACTGCAGCACGCCAGGCCTCCCTGTCCACCACCAACTCCCAGAGTTGATTCAAACTCATGTCCATTGAGTTGGTGATGCTATCCAACCATCTCATCCTCTCGTCCCATTCTCCTCCCACCTTCAATCTTTCCCAGCATCAGGATCTTTTCAAATGAGTCAATTCTTCACATCAGGTGGCCAAAGTATTGGAGTTTCAGCTTCAACATCAGTCCTTCCAATGAATATTAAGGATCTCCTTGCAGTCCAAGGGACTCTGAAGAGTCTTCTCTAACACCACAGTTCAAAAGCATCAATTCTTCGGCACTCAGCTTTCTTTATAGTCCAGCTCTCACATCCATACATGACTAGTGGAAAAACCATATCCTTGACCAGACAGAACTTTGTTGGAAAAGTAATGTCTCTGCTTTTTTATATGCTGTCTAGGTTGGTCATAGCTTTTTCCAAGGAGTAAGCATCTTTTAATTTCATGGCTGCAGTCACCATCTGCAGTGAGTTGGAGCCCCAGAATATAAAGTCTGCCACTGTCTCCACTATTTCTCCATCGATTTGCTATGAAGTGATGGGACCAGATGCCATGATCTTACTTTTCTGAATGTTGAGCTTTAAGCCAGCTTTTTCACTCTCCTCTTTCACTTTCACTCCTTATCGCTTTCTGCCATAAGGGTGGTGTCATCTGCATATCTGAGGTTATTGATATTTCTCCCAGCAATCTTGATCCCAGCTTGTGCTTCATCCAGTCCAGTGTTTCTCATGATGTACTCTTCATATAAGTTAAATAAGCAGGGTGACAATATACAGCCTTGTATATTAGACAATATATATAAAGGACAATATACTCCTTTCCCTGTTTGGAACCAGTCTGTTGTTCCATGTCCAGTTCTAACTGTTGCTTCCTGAGCTGCATACAGATTTCTCAAGAGGCACACAGGTGGTGTGGTATTCCCGTCACTTTAAAAATTTTCCAGTTTGTTGTGATCCACACAGTCGAAGGCTTTGACATAGTCAATAAAGCAGAAATTGATGTTTTTCTGGAACTCTCTTGCTTTTTCGATGATCCAGCAGATGTTGGCAATTTGATCTCTGGTTCCTCTGCCTTTTCTAAAACCAGCTTGAACATCTGGAAGTTCACGGTTCATGTACTGCTGAAGCCTGGCATGAATTTTAAGTATTACTTGACTAGTGTGTGAGATGAGTGTAATTGTACGGTAGTTTGAGAATTCTCTAGCATTGCCTTTCTTTAGGATTGGAATGAAAACTGACCTTTTCTAGTCCTGTGACCACTGCTGAATTTTCCAAATTTGCTGGCATATTGAGTGCAGCACTTTTACAGCATCATCTTTCAGGATTTGAAATAGCTCAACTGGAATTCCATCACCTCCACTAGTTCATAGTGTTGTGTCCTAAGGACCACTTGACTTCACATTCCAAGTTGTCTGGCTCTAGGTGAGTGATCATACCATTGTAATTATCTGGGTCGTGAAGATCTTTTTTATATAGTTTTTGCGTATTCTTGCCACCTCTTCTTAATATCTTCTGCTACTGTTAAGTCCATATCATTTCTGTCATTTATTGAGCCCATCTTTGCATAAAATGTTCCCTTGATATCTCTAATTTTCTTGATAAGATCTCTAGTCTTTCCCATTCTACTGTTTCCCTCTATTTCTTAGCACTGAGGAAGGCTTTCTTATCTCTCCTTACTATCGTTGCTACCGAATAACCTCAAATAGATCTAACCAACCACAAAATAGTTTCTGTTTGGACTTCTAGATGGCGACCAATCTTGGAGATTTCAAGGAGATCAGATCACTTCTGTGGTTTTCTTTCTCTTCACTACTGCTCTAACACTTTTCAGTTTTCTGGGTGAGGGGTGAGTGGCAAGGGCACTTATTGACCCCCTAAGGAGTAGCTCCCCTGACCTGGAACTTCTTACTTTCCTTGAGTAGACAGCTGAAATTGGAGGCTCATTCCTGAACTGCATTCATCAGAGCTACCAATATTTGCTGCATGCTGGCAGATATATCCTAGTTTCAACCTCAGGCTATTAAGTCAAATGCTGATAGGTCTTGTATATTATGCTGGCAGCTAGACCTTGATGATAGGATGAAACTAAAAAAGATTGGTCGCCATCTAGAAGTCCAAACAGAAACTATTTGGTGGTTGGTTAGATCTAGCCTTCAAAAGTTAAAGCAAACTGTCCAGAGCTAATCAGACAGTGGAATTGATTGCTGCTTTATGGGGTTTATATATTTTTTCTGTGCCTCTTCTGTCAACATTCTTTATGTCTAATTGAATACAGACTGCTATAAGGACCATTTACAAAACCATGGCAATGATAGAGGGAAAAAAAAAAAACTTTTTCTTTGTTTCTTAACTCTGATAATATATAACTGGCATATTCATAGTTGATTACTGAGAGTAATTCTAAATAATATATAAAAGTCAGAAAAGTCCAGCTTTGACAACTTTTTGTCCTGTCCTTTCTACTCAGCTTAAAAAATAGTTGGATTTATATAATTTTAAATAAAATGCAGTGTTAATGTGCTGCTGCATTTTAGAGACTTTCCCTCATTCAAAGGTCAGATTTTAAGAAGAATACATTTTATATCTTATGCAAGGTGTTTTCTTATCATGACTTGTTTATAAATAAAGCTTCTTCATTGTAGACAAAATGAAGAAATTTGCCTTTTAATACTATTCTTTCACTGTGTATTTGGAGGCTTGATTATTTAAAAAAAGATTATTCATACCTTATAGGAGTGTGGAATCTTCTTGTAATGTACATAAATTTGTTAAAATGTAATAGATGTAAATAACTAAATACCACATTTTGAACTGTCTGACAGAAAGACAATAGGAAAAAATTTAAACTCAGGAATATTAGAAAACCTATTTCTATGTATACAGTGGGGAAAATTTAGTGCCAGCATATGTGAGAAATAAGGGCTTTATGTTTGTGACAGTAAGGTAAGATTGAAAAGAAAAGAAATTCCAGTGTATTTTTGGAGAGATGTCTGTATCTATATATGTCAGTATACTTTATTTTACTGCTACAAGTGTAGTGCTAATGAACAAACATCAATGTCTATTCCTCAACAAAGATTTAACCTCAACAAAGATTTAGAAAATAATAATAGTAATCCCAGTATGATATTATTTAAGTGGAATGAATACAATATTAAATTACATATTGTTTTTGGATATACACAGTTTGGTAAAAATAGAAGAAGATGCATATAAACACATACAACTTAATGATGCTGGTTATTTGTAGGAGAAGAAAAATAAGGCTTGGAATAAAGTTTATTTTGATTTATTAGAAAGAGATTTCTGAAGCAAATATTCTGCTTTACTAGCATGTCTAGTAAAACATTGTTTTTGGTTATTTGAAGTTTTGTTGCAGCATTTGCTATATTTAAAATATAGTCATTGACATATCCATACTTGAATGAATGGACAATATCATATAACATTTTTAGAAGTTGTTCCAAAATTTTAACTGTTAAGCATTCCAGATATGTATAACTTCCTCTCCATGCATATTATTGAGAAGAAAGTTCAGATTTTCCTTTTTCCAAAGTATTTATGATCACATATACAAGTATATTATAAAGTTGTATTTCTACTTGAAACATAATTTGCTTTCTAGATACCAATGCACATCCCATATTTTAACATAAAATACTACCAATATTATAACCACTTATACTCTGATATAAGTTCTAATATTAAGATATGTATTTTTTCTTTTTAAAGGCATAAAGGAGAAATATTTATAGTTTTTAAAGTTGTCTTCAATTTTCATCTGAGAAGAATTCAAGATGCTTAAGTGTGTGTGTGTGTGTGTGAGTGTAGGGGTTAAAGTCATTGACAGTAAAAGACTATATACTTTGTACCTTTATTTCACTTTATACTATTATTATTTTTCCAGATTTTTTATTCATAATTTTTTACCAATTGTTTTAAAATCCTTTCAATTAACATGATATTTAATCAATAATTTAAATATCACTATTAAAACTCTTATGACTATACTGTTTGTATGTGTATGTATTAAGTGATAAGCAAGAAATCATTATTGTTTTTTTTAACTTTATATTTTCATTAAAATTGTATTAACTTTATCTTTTAAACCCTGGCCTAATTTTGTTCTGACATAATAATTTCAAGGGGATACTGATCCACTTCACTGATAATCATCTAACTTATTAAACAAGTGGTCAGTTAACTAGTCTGGCCACTACATAGAATCACAAAGGAGAGCAATTATATTGTTTAATTATCAAAATAATATTTGAGTATTTCAACAGTTAAATCAAATGTTTGTCCATGGTCTTGGAACTTAGTGTCTACAGGAACACACCCTTTTCTTCAGTTGGATTTCTTGTTCCTTTGTAGAGGTTATTTTATACTGAAATTAAATGATATAAGTATTTAGAGCATTTTGTCATGCCAGCGATAAATTTCCTATCATCTTAATCGTCCTCAATATGTATTTGATAAAATACTTACTTGATTATTTAATTTTGAGTTATTTGCAAACTTCAAAGGCCTCTGTCAAAAGTGTGTTGTTGTTGTTGTTGTTGTTGTACAGTCACTAAGCTGTGTCTTACTCTTTAATTATAAAAATTAAAAATTTTAATTTTTGTAATTGTTATTCTTTGTTTTAGTATATTGTATAGGATTGTTCATGGGAAATAGATGGGGAAACAGTGGAAACAGTGTCAGACTTTATTTTTGGGGGCTCTAAAATCACTGCAGATGGTGACTGCAGCCATGAAATTAAAAGATGCTTACTCGTTGGAAGAAAAGTATGACCAAACTAGATAGCATATTCAAAAGCAGAAGACATTACTTTGTTGACTAAGGTCCATCTAGTCAAGGCTATGGTTTTTCCTGTGGTCATGTATGGATGAGAGAGTTGGACTGTGAAGAAAGCTGAGCACCGAAGAATTGCTGCTTTTGAACTGTGGTGCTGGAGAAGACTCTTGAGGGTCCCTTGGACTGCAAAGAGATCCAACCAGTCCATTGTAAAAGAGATCAGCCCTGGGTATTCTTTGGGAGGAATGATGCTAAAGCTGAAATTCCAGTACTTTGGCCACCTCATGCTAAGAGTTGACTCATTGGAAAAGACTCTGATGCTGGGAGGGATTGGGGGCAGGAGGAGAAGGGGACGACAGAGGATGAGATGGCTGGATGGCATCACTGACTCAATGGACGTTGAGTCTGAGTGAACTCCGGGAGTTGGTGATGGACAGGGAGGCCTGGCGTGCTGCGATTCTTGGGGTCGCAAAGAGTTGGACACGACTGAGCGACTGAACTGAACTGATAGGATTGTGCAAACTTAACTCAAAGCATGAGTTTATTTTTGAACTGATTAGATCAGCTATATAAAATCATAATGCTAATGTTCTAATCCTTAAATATTTATTTGTTAACTTGCATCTTTAAATTAGAAGGGCAGGAACACAGAAAAATATCTAAGCACCCATTTGCACATTTTAGCAAGATGCACATTACACTCTCTTCTATGAAATTGAATACAAATTATATGTGAGCATGTAAGTTTTAGGAAGAAAACATAAGTATAAGCTATTTAATTTAAAATAGTTGTCATTGTGTATTAAAAATATGAATGTTATTAATGAACTTGCAGGATTTAAACTGCTGGCTGAATAAAATTTGTTGTTTAAACTTAATATTCAAATATCCAAAGTTTCAAGTCCTTACTTATGCTTTTTTAAAATTATTTTTTAAATCTTCAAATAAAAGGTTAAAACTAGGACAAAAAGTCCACCAATAATTTTAAAAACTTTCACAGAATGTCCTGGGAATAAATCTTAATACTACTGGTTCTAATGAGGTAGATATTACCTGTATTGTAACACATCCTCAGGGATTCAAATGGCAAATTCTTAGAAAGTATTAATCCCACTGAAGTGAACATTAAATGTCATTGTGGCTGGAAATTTATTTAGAAAAATCTCACACTTGCCAAGTAATAAATGATATTAAGATTTTTTTCAAAGTATTATGTTAAGATGGCCAGCATTCTTTTTGCTTAATGAGAAAATTGCTTTCTTGTGAACAGAACTTTAGGAAATTTTTGAGAACAAAGGAAAACATTCAGAAATAAAAAGAAATACTTTATTTTATATGGAGCTAAACTAACGAAGATTGTTTTCTTTCCAGTTATACATCTAGAGCTTGTCACAGGAAGTTAAAATGATTTGTTTTCAAGTTTTAGTCAGTCTCCAGGTATTGAATATAGTTAGATTCTTAAGAAACCCTATTGGATCTGTAAAGTAGAAGGCCAGAAATAGGTTAACTGTACAGTTGCCGAGAGTAGGGATTCTGTGCTAGTCAAGGAGAGGAGTTCTTCTGGCTCTGCTCTCTTCCACTCACAATTCTGAATTCCTCCAGTGATAAGACCCTGGGATCTATTAACGAGAGATATCACTAAGAACTGCTAAGATCCTTTCAGAATCCTATGCTTAAATCAGTCAGGATCTAAGGACATGAAATTATAGGAATTTATAGATTTCAATGTGGTGAAGTCTATGCCTGTGAGACAGGAGCTGATGTGGTCTAACATATAAAAATCTAAATATGAGATTAAGAAAGTGGTAAAAGAATGAATTCTATCTAGCTGTTGGAAATTTTCTTCTAGTTTTTGAGCATGTTTATTCCAATTAACATTCCTAGAAACTGTCACCATTGCTCTTGGATTGGGTTTGAGGCCTCACTAAGTTGACCATGAAGTGAAATTTAGATAAAAAGACCACTTTAACATATTGATCCATGTTGGGAAGATCCCCTGGAAAAGGAAATGACAACCCATTCCAGTATTTTTGCCTGGGAAATCTCATGGGGTTAGGAGCCTTGTGGGCTACAGTCCATGGGGTTGCAAAGACATGACTGAGCAACTAACACTTTCAGCTAATGCATCCAAAAATCTTTTAGGTACCAAGATATTATCACTAACTTGAAACTTTTATTGACATTCTCAAAATGTCCAGTTTTTTCTGTCTCCCTCATTCATAGTTAGCCTGGAAATTGTCCACAGTATCATTTAGAAATCTAGGGGGCAGATATTTGTGCTGTTACCATGTTTATCACTCAGGTGTACTTAAATAGTTAATCATTCCCCGGACTGTCAAAATTTGAAATGACTCAGGTCCACAATTTGGCTGAAGAGCTATGCATCTTTGTTTTAGTTGGAGCATCATTTTTTATGCCTGACCAACCACAAGGTTTTCCTGTTATATAAATCATGTGAACTTTAGAATTCTGCACATATATTTCAGTTCAAGAGATTCTATGATCAACCAGCCATTGAAAAATGCACTCTTACGGCACCACTATTAATTACAGAGATTACATTTTGCATCTGATGGTTTATTGATATTATTTGGTCTCAACACCCAAGAATCTCATTCTGCCATGGAATAAGTGAGCCTATTTACTGCAGAATCTCTTAGCAGCAGTTGTAGCTAGGAGAACAACCCCTACAATACTTTTAAAAGATATTGATGTGCCATCATCCATGTATTTCTAAATACACAGGATAGAAAGCATTTGCCATCTTCTCTTAAGGGATTTAAAGAATAGGTTGAGTGAATTACACACAAGAAAACCACTCTACCATTCTTACTTCTGTAATTAAATGACATTTTTAATATACAAAATGTCAGAGTTTGGGGTTATCTCAGAGTCTTCATTAAGTCTAAAATTTAATTAGCTAACTAAGCAACAAAGCAAACCTATTTATGTGCTGAGGTTAGCACACCGATTCTAAATTTCTGGGAAAGACAACCATATTAATAAATATTGCATTCTAAAATGATGTACTTCAGTCTTTGCTTTAGTACATTCAAAATGTATTCCTGTATATATTTTCTAGATTTCTGTTGATACAAATCCAAAATTATTACAATTTTTTCATGCTTCATCATCTCTTCTAAAATTTGAGTTTGTAATTGGTTCCCTGCGGCATGTTGAGTTCTGATTCTAATTTAGATCAGGAGATAATTAGAAGTGGTGGAGGATGGGAATAATAAGAATAGTTTTCCCTGTTTAGGTAACTCTTTCAGATTAGGTTGTTATTGGATTTTAAGCAAAAGAGGCCTTCTTGGACTTGAAAAGAAAGGCTGTTTCTGCTAATAGGGGAGACTCAGAGATGTTTGAGATTTTGGGGGACACTGAGTCATCTAGATCCTACCACAGTTTTCTGCTCCAGTATTCAGAATCCCTCTTAGTCTATATGAGTCCATTAGCTTTCCTATACTGTGGTGGTACGGGCACCCCAGGTGGTGCTAGTGGTACAGAGCCCACTTGCCAATGCAGGTAACTTGAGTTCCAGCCCTGGGTCAGGAAGATCCCTGGAGGAAGGCATGGCAGCCTACTCCAGTATTCTTGCCTGGGAAATCCCATGGATAGAGGAGCCTGGTGGGCTACAGTCCATAGGCTTGCAGATTCGGACACAACTGAAGTGACTTAGCCCTTAGGATGCACACATACTGCGGTAGTAATGAGACTGTGTATGCAGCAAACTTTTAAATTTTATAATTGGTAGGATTAAACTTTTGAGTTTGGAGTTGTGAGTTAAGTCTACATTTATAGGTGATACAAGATTATTTTATCAAGCATAAAATTCCCATGGTTTCTCTCTGTGCCTTCAGCTAAGACTTAGGGCTTCATACTTGTGAATTGTTTCGTTCAAGCTGTCAGTATAGCTTGAAACAACAAATTCACCTTCACAGTTTACACGTTCCTTCTGCCCTTCAATATTGTTCTCTGAGAACAGCCTCCTGATCCCTCAAAGTTTTGTGGCTTAGTGGGCATTTTACTCTAGGTTATAATTTAATTTACTATTTTGCTACTGCAAACCATAGGATGATTAAAATTTTATTTTTAATTTCAGCCAATTTTTTGTTTTGTTTTGAGCCATCAGCTGTGTCTTGTCTTGTAATAAAGTGGACATTTCTTTTATTGCCCTAAAGTTCTGTTGCTGGCAACCACCCCTACCAGTGTGTGTATCACTGAGAATTTTGATGCATCGAGTTTGTAGAGACAAATTCACATATGGGTTTCCGAACTGTAAAAGAAGCTAAGGAATCTATTGTTTGGAATTCTTCCTTGGGAGTCAGGAACTATAAAGCAGGATTTTCAGCCTACATTGGAAGACTATTTGAAATAAACGTGTCAGCAAAAATAATGACAAACATATAATACTCTGATTCTTATCTTTCCATTGGGCATTTTCTATTTATTTTTTACTTATTTTTTTCATTGTGATCCTTATTGTTTTTTTCTTATTATTTGTCAAAGTTCATTGAATGAATTACAAAGTCCCTTAGAGATATCAACTCCTTTATC
Source organism: Ovis aries (assembly GCF_016772045.2). Classification (NCBI taxonomy): domain Eukaryota; kingdom Metazoa; phylum Chordata; class Mammalia; order Artiodactyla; family Bovidae; genus Ovis; species Ovis aries. The sequence goes on from NC_056069.1 coordinate 49,023,435, forward strand.
ATATATTTTGCATGTATTTTTTCCCAGTATGCACATTGTTTTTAAAATGTGTAGGCTTGTTATTATTAAAACTTTTATATTTACTATCTCCTCGGTTAATGTATTAAATTTTTCTTTAAGACCTTTTAAAAATCCCTTAACCGTATTTGTGGTATGCTATTTTCATAATTACCTTTTGATTTATTTTGATTTAGATTCCATTAGGATCCTAAGTTGTGTTATGTTCTTTTCTCCAAATGTCTCTTAAAAAGTACCAGTCATCTTTTTTCTACTGATATGAAATTAATGTATATTTGGAAATATAGCCAAAGCTTATATTTAAGTTATTTCTTTGTTGTTTTTGTGTAAACAAGACAAAATCCTAGGAGTTTTCTTGCTCCTTGTTCTTAAAGGCAACTGACCCAAACAAGTTGCATGGCCAAGATGAAAGTGAGTGGCATGAGGATGTGGGTGTCATTAACCCAACAACTTCTCTTTGTAGGTAAATGGCAAAAGGTAGAGATATATAATCCTAATAGAAGAAGCAAATGAAGACTTAGAAATGCTTATTTCTTTATTCCTTTGTACCATCTTCCTTTAATTTATAGCTAGATGTTTCTCTATTCTTTTGTTCCATTTTCATTCTGCTATCGAAAAATATTAAACAATATTTTCCTTTTACTCTTTTTTTCTTCCAGTGTTATTAAAATGTAATTGACACAGCACTGTGTAAATTTTAGATGTACAGCATGATTCAGAAGTACATCATGAAATGATTATTACAGTAAGTTAGAGAATGTCCATTATCTCATTTGTATACAAAATAAAAGAAAAAAATTATTTTGCAATACTCTCAAAATCTTTCTAGTATATTTACTCTTTAAGTCGTCTGGATGTTGTTGACATTCCTAGGTGATGAAAATCTAATTTTACTTCAAATAATCAACTAATTTTATCAGCTAACTTTGCATGTATGCATTTTTCATGCTTTAAATTAGCATCAACTGTTTCTTTTCGAATTTGGGAAGGTATTTGTGAGTATTGAAAAATATCAAATAAACCAAGATCACTTAGTCATCAAAAATACCACAAAAGTTATTTTAATGTCATTATTCCCCAACACCAAAATTCAATAATTTTTTACTTGTTGAGTAAATGCATTTCAGTGAAAACTAAGATGAAAATAAGGATAGAGACTGAGTCAGGATAAAACCTCTAGTAAACGTATTCTGTATGCTGTGGCTTACTGAAGGTCACTGAAACAGACTTTTTGGACCCTCCTAACCTAAAGCATTCTTGACTCTGCCTTCTCCCACATAAAACTTCCTGTGAATTTTTGCAGCTTGTGTCTCTGCCAGTTAGAATAGAGCCTTACTAAGCCTTAACGACCACACACTTTAGTGTAAAGAAACTTTTTAGTATTTTTCTGAGTTTTGGTTCATTGTACTCCTGGAGAGATCCTATGTGTAAGCTTGAGGGTATACAGAATGTTTCAAGGATTTTAGTGTGAGACTAGTATCTTGAGTTTTGGGTGATTGGACCAGCTATGCTAGTATGAGCCTTTGGGGAATGATGACTCATATTTTGCATTTGTACAATTACTGATATGGATTAGATTAACCCTGAGGTCATTTTGAATTACAAGCTTTTATGAAAATAGCTTAGAAATGGAAAAATAGAAAAATATGCTATAAAAATGTTGGCTTTTCTTGTAAGATTGCATACAAATTAATTAGCAAACGTATGCTTAAGGCCTACTTCTTTTTAGGACTTTAGCCAGGTGCTGATTTCAGTCTTCTTTTTCCTTTAAATGTGCACATTTTGCTTAGAGTTTGCTTTCAGTGCTTAATTAAATTATCCATCTAAATATAAATATTCTAGGCAACTTTGCAATCTGTGGTTCTTAATTGGCAGATTTCCTCCTCCTCCCTCAGAGAATGTTTGGCACTATGTAGAGAAGGCAATGGCAACCCACTCCAGTACTCTTGCCTGGAAAATCCCATGGACAGAGGAGCCTGGTAGGCTGCACTCCATGGGGTCGCACAGAATCGGACACGACTGAAGCGACTTAACAACAGTAGCAGCAGATATTTTTGTCTGTCACAGCTAAGCAGGGGGCATTGCCACTGTCCTTAGGGTTTGAAGGCCAAGGATGCGTTCCATAGAGTGGCCTCCCACAACCAAGAATTACTCAGTTCAAAATATCACCAGTGCTGTTGTTGAAAAACTGCTGTAAGTTCTCTAGGCATACACAACTTGGCATTTGCAAGGAGCTGGATTTGCAGTTCTTTTCAGGAATGGCCTTGCACAAAAGGGATATGGGTTTTAAAAGGATGAGATCCCTTGGAGAGATGGGATGGGGAGCAGAAAGAGGCTATCGAGAGAGCAGATGTACATATAATTATAGCTGATTTGCATTGTTGTTTGGGCTTCCCTGATGGCTCAGACAGTAAAGAAACTGCCTACAATGCAGGAGACCCCAGTTCAATCCCTGGGTTGGGAAGATCCCCTGGAGAAGGGAATGGCAACCCACTCCATTATTCTTGTCTGGGAAATTCCATGGACAGAGGAGCCTAATAGGCTACAGTCCATGGAGGTGCAAAAAGTCATACACAGCTGAGCAACTAAACATGGAAAGGCATGGCCAAAACCAACACAACATTGTAAACATTTGAAAACTATATGTGTGTGTGTGTGTGTGTGTGTGTGTGTGTGTGTGTGTGTGTGTATACTGCATGGCATTTAAAAAGAGAAAGACATTGCAATTAAACTAGTTTTTTTTTTTTAAATAAAGAAACTCAGAAAAAAAATAAAAGGAGATGTTAAATTAAATGGAATAATAATATGAGTGATTTGTGTTTTTCTAAAATCACTATCTTGCTTTGACATTCTTGAAAAAGAAAGCATTCTTATAAGAGAGATGCTAGAGGAAAGAAAGGTGCATGTACTCTGAGCATCAGTGTAATCTGTAGTCATAGCATAGAGTAAATTTAGCTGGCATGCGAATGGGTAAACACAAGGTTTTGGCCTTAGTCCAGCGGTCTATTTGATATATAAATTTGATACTTCTGTTTATCTGGAATCAATTAAAGCATCTGAATATCTACCAAAACATTCTGGAGAACAAATTTCATTTTGTTTCACACCAAATTCTCACAAAATAATAATTGATCATATAATGCTTTTTTATTAACGTGGAAAATATTAGTTATGTTTAGATTTTCCAAAGCAATTCCAACCTAGTAATAACTCTTACACTCTAGTGACTTCATTGATATTTATCAGCACTAGACTGGTTTTTATATTGATTTATTGTGTACTTTCTTCTCCTTTGTTTTATCATCTTTCATCTTTAAGAAATTCTCGTGTAGAACACGTATTCAGTGTTCTTCCCTTAAAATGCAAAAAAAAAAAAAAACCCTCTTGAAAACCATAATACTAACCACAATACAAATGTATTGCTGAAGAAACAAATTTCTGATGCTCATTATCCTCAGAAAACACATAAAATCATTCTCCTTTTAGTAACTTAGTCAAGTCGTCAAAGTCACTCAGTCGTGTCCGACTCTTGCGACCCCATGGACTGTAGCCCGCAAGGTTCTTCTGTCCATAGGATTCTCCAGGCAAGAATACTGGAGTGGGTTGCCATTTTCAGTAACTTAGTGAACCATTTAAATATTGCTTGCAGCAGAAAAATGAGATAACTAAAGTCTACCTTTTTATTCAACATGGATAACTGTTAAAAATTACTAAAACTAGACCCTCCCTCTTTTTTTAACTTGCCAAAGAAAGCTTAAGTCCATGCATTGTAATGGAATACATACTTATTTTTTTGAAAAAGTATAACAGATAATTATAAGCAACATTTGTGTTAAAAAGTATAGTTGCCATGGATATAATCTGGAGTATTTAAAACAGAAAGTGCGCTTTTACGTTGGCAATGTGAAAAGATACATTAAAAACTCTATGCTGCTAAGTCGCTTCAGTCATGTCCAACTCTGCAACCCCATAGATGGCAGCCCACCAGGCTCCCCCATCCCTGTGACTCTCCAGGCAAGAACACTGGAGTGGGTTGCCATTTCCTTCTCCAATGCATGAAAGTGAAAACTGAAAGGAAAGTCCCTCAGTTGTGTCTGACTCTTAGTGACCCCATGGACTGCAGCCTACCAGGCTCCTCCTTCCATGGGATTTTCCAGGCAAGAGTACTGGAGAGGGTTGCCATTGCCTTCTCTGAAAAAAAACAAACAAACAACAACAACAAAAAAAAACAAAACAAAACAACAACAACAAAAAAACCTCTATAGTCAAATCATAATCTGTATTTGCCAAACATTTGTGTAGTGAATATCTGCTATGCTCGATCACAGTAAGAACCACGTATTGCTTCAAGCCATAATTTCCAAAAGATATGGCATACTCAAACTTGACCACTAAGCTGAATTACATAATGAATCAACTTATCACATAAACAGTATAAAAAGAATTAGTCTAATGGGTAGACTTGAAAGTGAATCCACACTTAATCGGAAATCAAGTGAAGACTGAGGCCTCAGAAAGCACCATCCATGATAAATAGAGACAGTTTCAGGGAAGCTCCCAGGCCTTAGAATATAATTAAATTTATTCTTCCTTTCTTTATTTTATTTGATTTGTTGCTAACAGACATTGTTCTGCAAATGTGCCAAGACTGCTTTGTACATTGTGCCTGAAACAAAACATAATAAATATTAGTTTCTTGTATTTGTGTAGAATATATTTTAGGGACAGATAATACATAAACAGTAGGCCAAATTAACAATAATATTATCCTGTGATGAAAAATATAAAAGTAATGAATGATATGAAGTGAAGGAAAATGTCTCTGAGGGCTAGTTTTAAGTAGAATCATCAGACATTTTTGAGAAGGTGATATTTAAGTTGAGATGAGAAATGTGAAATGTGAGGTATGTGAAATGTGAGTAGAAGAGCTCTCAGTGCAGAGGGAACAGCAAGCATAAAGATCCTGATACAAAAATGGACTTGAAGTATTGGGTGAAATGAATGGAGTCCACTCTACTAGAAGATGATCAGTCAGTACAAACACATGAGAAATGAATACAGAGAAATAGGCAGGAACTATATTATTGTGAGTACTTGACTATTCTGAGAAGATGGGGCAGGGGAAGAAATGAAGAGCTGTTTAATGGATATAAAGTTACATTTATACAAGATGAGTAACTTCTAAAGATGTGCTATACAACATAGCGCCTACAGTTAACAATGCTGTGTTGTGCATTTAAAAACTTGCTAAGGAGGCAGAGAGCATGCTCTAACCACTTACACACAAGAAAAGCAAGGAGACTAGAAATCTTTTGGAGGTGAAGGATAGGTTTATTATCTTGTTTACAGTGAGGATTTCGTAGATGTATGCATATGTCCAAACTTAACAAAATGCATGCATTAGATATATGAAATTTTCTGTCTAATGTGTCCTCAATAAAGTTAGTTTAAAAAGAAAGCAAGCAGAGTTAAGAATGAATGTTAATGAGTTGTGGAGGTGGTCACATGTACCAGTGACATCAGAAGGTGCAAATGCCTGCAGCTTTGATCCTAGAGTTGAAGGTGACCTGATGGTTGAAGCCAAAGACCACATCTTCTTCAGTTATATTTCTAGGCAGTAGGAAAATGAGGGAGAACACTACAGAAAATGAACCCTATTCTCTTGGATTTTCACAGAACCAGCCAGTGGTGAAATGAAAAAATGAGAATGAAGGTAAACATAAGTTTTGTGCTACACCTCAATTTAAACAAGTTCCCAGGATCCATCTGCATATACAACCTTTTAGTCTATTAGGCAGAGAGAGTTAATGTAGATATCATTAGCCTTCTCAGGTGGCTCAATGGTAAAGAATCTGCCTGCCAATATAGGAGACATAGGAGATGTGGGTTCTATCCCTGAATGGGGAAGATCCCTGGAGAATGAAATGGCAATCTGCTCCAGTATTCTTGCCTGGAAATCCCATGGACAAAAGGAGCTTGGCTACAGTCCATAAGATTGCAAAGGGTCGGACATGACTCAGCTACTGAGCACACATGTGCCTGGTTCTCTATTTACGTTGTCTAAAAAACAAAACTGAATTCTTGCTTCATCAGATGGTGACCCCAACAATGAGAAGGCTGTGAAAGGCAACAGCAGAGAAAATATGGTGAGATTGATCCTGACCCATTTCACAGGCTTCTGTAACTGTCCAAAAAAAAAAAAAGGTGAAAAAAAAGTTCATCTGTGCTGTGTATTGTATCTTCATAAAAGACTGATTCATGAATGCCATTAAACAATATGACCCCAAATTATTTAAGGCTTGAGATAATCACCAGGATACCATAGGTAACAACATTGCCCAATTCCTAAATACCAAGAATGTCTTCACCACCTACCCTTGATATTTCCAAGGATATTCTTTCATTTTTGTGGTAGATTAAAGCTATCAATCCTTTTTTTCAGCAAAGAGGATGCTTGCAAACCAAACAATAGAGAGGAGAATACAATGAAAACAATGAACAAAATTTTGAAAACTGAAGAAAAGAAAGCACATAGAAAATAAAGATGATTTAGTCTTTCTTTTTGCAACAAAGGCTATAAAAGTGAATCATACTGCAATGAAAATGAATCTTATCTAACCACCCATTTATTTGTACTTGCTCATAGATGTATTAACAGCAGCAAGTACAAATGTATTATTTCTCCTGTGTTATTCCAAGGTACTTTCACTAACTGCATAGTCAAACAAAACAAGTAGTAAAGATTTGGTGATGATACCTAAGCAACTCTCCACACATTTTCTACTGCTGATTTGCACTTCAATTATCCATTTTAATTTTGAGAAACAGACACCTCCAGTAAGAGTAGAGTGAAAATCACTGTATTGCACTCTTTAGCATTTTGTCTCTATGGAAAAGCTGTAGGATTATCCTAGATGAGGACAGTGAGTTCCACCATCAGTTACTTGCAGTTTGTCTCAGAGCAGTAGATGTGAGTTATATCTCTCAGGGGTGTGTCTTCAGGCTTTGCAAATAGGTACTGCACAGTCCTGATAAAGAAATCCAATCATCCTTTTAAAACGACTCAAACATATGAGTAGTATTCCATCAGAAGATGTTATTACCGCATGTGTTTTTGATGGACTACAAACTATCTTATTATTCCCAAAGTTTAATTTATGTCACATCAGTTTCATTATATTGATTAAATGGGACCACACCAATATACCTGAACAAAGGCAAAAAATTACTATTTAAACTGCTATAAGAAATATGTGTATAAAGTTGAGGGCTATATAGTTTCAGGAATTGATTTCTTAATTTCTAAATACAATTGTTTTCATGAACCTTTTTTTTTTTGCACCAATGTTATAGAACTACAAAGAACATTGAAAATGTATATTAACACATTTGTAAGTTATTATAATTCATCAGATGTGTGAGTACTGTTATTTTGTGTTAATTGAAAGAGATTTTCCGTGTTCAAAGATGGTAAAATGTGAAAAAAAAATGCATCTTTGAATTGACTGGATGAATCCATAAGAAATGGAATTTATACCCAAGGAACTTTTGTTTTTTTAAAAATGGCACACATTGCAATTGGAACCACAATAATTATAGCATTTATTGGGGTTTAGGAAACTATTGTTACTTCCAGTGGGCCACTAGAACACTTTGTCTCTTTCCTATTTTTGTATAATCATAAGCAAGTGAATAGATAGTTGTTGGCAAGATTCAGTTCCTTACTGGTTATTGGACTGAGGGTCCCAGGTTTTTGATGGTCACCGGCCATTGGCTGGTGTCAGCTCCTTGCAAATGATTCTTCCCTTCATGGCAACTTAATGATGCAAACATGCAAGCAGAGGAGAGAGTAGAGAGCACCTCTTAGTAAGACGTAAGAGGCAATTTTTGAAATTAATATCCCGTCATTTTTCCTGTATTGTATTGATGAGAAGCAAGTCACTAGGCCAACTCACATTCAAGAGGAAGGAGCAACACATGGGTGTGAAGACCAAGAGGAAGAGATCTTCGGAAATCATTTAGATGCATACCTACCGCTACTATTAACAAAAAATCTACTCTGAACGATTTGTCTAATGATCCTGTTTATTCTCTCTTTTATGTCTTTGTTGCTGTATAAGTAATAAACAGTCTACTGTTAGAAGACAGTATAATTAACAGGAGAGAATGACTTTTAAAATCTGAGTTTTGCTGTTAACTAGCTATATTGCATTAGATACGTTAGTTAATCGGTCAGACTTCTTTATCAAGTCAATGTGATTAATATTTAATATAACTTAGTTGTAAGTATTCTATTAGGGAAATACAAAGTGTTTTGTATGAATTTGTTGAGTGACTATGTGTTCAAAGATCCATGCTAGATCTTAGGGATAAATATTAGAACAGTAAATAATCGAAGATGAAAAACAGCATTTAAACTATGTAAAAATGTGTTTAGCATATGATAGCACTCAGTCAGTGTTGGCTCTGAAGAAGCTTTTTTTGTACTTTTTCTGTTTTCTTTTACTAAACACTAATTGTTGATTCTTCAGTGACAGCAGAGAAACAGCTGGCATACCTTGAGATCAGTTAAAGGCCCAGCACTCGTCCTCAATCTCACCTCTTAATTTACATTTCTTTACCTCTTAATCATTTCCCATCTTTTTTCCCTACCCTCTAAGTGCAAGTAAGTACAAGGCACTCAAAATCTTGGGGTTTTGAACTGGGAAAAATAAAACCTTAAAAATGAGAATATTGCCAGGAAATATTATTGATGTTAGTGTGAAGATTTCACCAGAAATAAATCAAATCAATATAATTTTTATATTCAGGGATCCTAGTTCCATTTGGTGGATCTATTTAACTTTGCCATTCAGAGGAAATGTAATGTTTTATTCATAAGTGTTTTTGAAATAGAGGCCAAGCATTCATATTTATAATATGAAAAAACATTAATATTTAAATATCTATCTCTAAATTTAATCAAATGCAATTAGCTTAATGGAAGCAAAAATACAGATGACCCTGGTTAATATTTTCAGATGAACTATAAAACTACTGTTTATTGAAATTAAGATTATATAATTCAATTTATATTTAAGAAGCTATTTAATATGATGCTATTTTCTGTAGCCCAACTCATGTATCTTGAAGATTCTTTGCCTTATTTCTCTGATTTGTATAATTAGAAATTAATTTACAGTAGTTTAAGAATGAATTGAGACTTCCCTGGTGGCTCAGATAGTAAAAGCTTTCTGCCTATAATGAAGGAGACCTGGGTTCCTTCCATCCCTGGGTTGGGAAGATCCCCTGGAGAAGAAAATGGCAACCCAGTCCAGTACTCTTGCCTGGAAAATCCCATGGATGGAGCCTGGTAGGCTATAGTCCATGGGGTCACAAAGAGTCAGATACAACTGACAGCGATTTCACTTTCCGTTTCTAGCACTTATGAAAGTACCTTGCTCAATAGTTAGCATATGATAATTGCTCATATAAAAATTGGTTTTCTAGAACTGTCTCAGACAAAACTAGTTCTGGAGTTTCTTCCTCACAATATGCTCAATTATTTAGAGCTCTCTGAGGCTAGATACATTCTTCAGTCATTTTTTTTTTTCTACCACCCAGTCTGTGCTTCTAACTTTTCCTCCATCAAGCCTCAAGGATGTTGACTTGGTCATGGAAAAGGAAGAAGGCGCCAGGGGCCAGGAGACTGACACTATTTGACCACTGGCCATTATACATTTTATTTCTTATCATGGGAGCCATTTTTCAGAATCTATAGTGATCTCTCCCTTTCTAGTGATGTGGGAATTATCCTACATTTTATTGTTAGTTCTCTCCACACTGAGGTAATTAAGAAAGCTTTGCAAATACAATAATTACTGACTTTCAAGGCACTTATTTTGCAAATACTGATGTTTTTGCTGAGGAAAATACAATTTAAAATTCCATGCTAAATATTCACAATCTTATTCTTTCCACACTCTCAGAGCCTGATACCTGAAATCTCTAGCCCAAAGAATAATGTTAAATCATTTGGGGTGTGGTAACAAGGACATGTAATGGGAATTTTTTAAATGCTCAAAGTTTAATAACTTTAAAAATGCTGCTTATTCATTTTCCTCTATTTTCCCTAGTGAATTTTAAGCATAGGCAAAAAAGAGTATCATTATACCTTTTAAATCCTTATTATTTATCACAGTATCTGGTTTTTACAAGGTACACTATTAAAGAATTGTTCATTAAAATGTTTAAGTAACAGAATGATGAAACTGTTAATGGTTTCTTTTCACTGAGAGATCAGAATAGTAAAATTTGCACTGTTTTGAACTTGTTTGCTAAAAAAAAATAAGATAAAATAAAATAAGTAAATTAAAACATTAGAGAGAAACATGTATTGACAATAAGAAAAGTCAAGAGAGATGGCTCAGTTTCCTAACAAATCAATTATCATTCCATACCTTTTCTCTTTAGTACTCTTTTCTCATTAGCCCTGGTTTAGAATGGGATCATGCTGGGGATTTCCATGGCAGTCCAGTGGTTAAGACTCCACATTTCCAATGCAGGGGACACAGGTTCAATCTCTGATCAGGGAACAATATTTACCATGTGGTACAGCCAAAAATTTTTTAAAATGAAAGGAATGCCTTTTTAAAAACAGGGTAATTCTGTCTACAATTTACTTTCTTTTGTAAGAATATGTCCACGTTAGTATTACAAAAATACAAAACATTACCTCATACACACTGTTTAGTAGTTTCCTTTCTTCTAATAATAGCATTTCTTTTTTTAAATTGATTTTATTTTTAAATTTTATTTATTTATTATTATTATTTTTAACTTTACAATATTGTATTGGTTTTGTCACACATCAACATGAGTCCACCACTGGTGTACATGTGTTTCCAGTCCCGAACCCCCCCCCCACCTCCCTCCCCATACCATCTCTCTGGGTCATCCCAGTGCACCAGCCCCAAGCATCTTGCACCCTGCATCGAACCTAAACTGGCGATTTCTTTCTTATATGATATTATACATGTTTCAATGCCATTCTCCCAGTCATCCCACCCTCTCCCTGTCCCACAGAATCCAAAATACTATCCTATACATCTGTGTCTCTTTTGCTGTCTCACATACAGGGTTATCGTCACCATCTTTCTAAATCCCATATATATGTGTTAGTATACTGTATGGGGGTTTTTCTTTCTGGCTTACTTCACTCTTGTCAAAGTATTTCATAGCAAACTGAGGGTTCAAACATTATCAGGCAACTAAAGTTTCCATTTGATGTTATCGAATACAAAACAAATGAATAAAAATTGAGGGCTTGCTTTAAAAATATAAAATCATCTTTACAATAATACTGAATGAATAATTTTTATCAGCAGATAATCTTTAATATTTAGGTCAGGTTATGAGATAAAATATTTAAAGTATTACAACCCTTTAATGAAAATTATCACAGAGATTTGCCTTTGCTTCAGTATGAGCAAAGCTTTCATTTGTATGATCTTAGGTGAAAAGCCTCTCCCAACTCTGTGACTGATATATAATTCAACATCTTTTGAGATATCATTCATTTGACTCTTTTGATCATAATTATAAAAAGTAAAACTAACAGATGTCCTGAGATAACAAAGTGTAAAGTCCAACATATGGATTTCAACTCAGAGGTCTTGAATTTTTCTAGGATTTACAAGGAGTTGTTAAAAAGCTTAGCACATAAGCCATAAAAATATTATTCCTTCTTCATAATTTATGTTAGAAATTTATGTGGGAATAAAGTAGGAACAATAGAAGCCTGGTGGGGTCTTTTATAACTTTCGTTCTTGTAAATAATGCAACTGTGTCGAGTTCATTTCCCTAGTTGGCCGCCCCTACAGTGTGCCTGTTCCTATTTTGGTTCTGTCCCATCAAACACTTGTAAATTGAAAATACCTTTGAGAATAACTCTCTCGCCTTTGTGTCTATCTCCAAGGGAAATATAATCTTGCTTCAGTCATCTAATTAGCAGTAGGAGTCTCTGTGCTGCAGGCTGCGACATCAACACAAGTGTGATGAGTCAGTGTGCTGACATCAATGAACACTTTATTAAATTACACACTCCTCTAAGCAGGCATGGGCTTTCAGAGCCCTCATATTTTATGCACTATTGCACTGACTCCCTCATTTTGGAAACTGTGAGTGTCCAGGTCAAGCTGAGGAAATAAAGTCCTGAAGAGATTATGGAGGTTTCTTTCCAAAAGAGATTTGGCACAGTTAGGTGCTAGGTGTAACCTGTTGTTTTGACAACTGATAACTAGCTAGAATAAAATAGTAACAGGAAGAGAGACGGGACATAGAATTTAAGACTTCTTTTTTTTCATAATGCCAACCTCTCAAAGTAAAATAAAGGATCCATTGATAAGAATAAAATTTCAGAAATTATAAACCTTTTCTAGAAATTGAATATTTAGATGTATAAATATTATGCAGTACTTTTTTGTCTCCTGAATAATTTATATAAGTGTACACTCTTAAATGCTTAATTATTAAAATATTTAATAGCCCATAAAGGAAAGTGCAATAAAGGTGAATATCCCTTTTAAAAACTGGCATTTATAATGGTATTTATCCTCTTACATAATAGGCCTCTTGACAGTTGTAAGGTGAGATTTCAATAGTGGTCTTGATTTGCATTTCCCTGATATTTAGTGATGTTGAGCACATTTTCATTTGTTGGTCATTTGTACAAAGATATAATTTGTAAACAGTAAAAATCATCCTTTGTAATATAAAGTTCTATAAATTTTGACAAGTATGTAGAGACTTACAACAAACAGAATCGATAGAGAATGTTGCCATCATCATCATCAAAAGCTTCCTGATGTCAATTTGTGGTGACTATACCCTAGAAACCATTATTAATCTGTGGTGTTATGTATCTCTAGACTTTCACTTCTTCAAGAATGTTATGTAAATGATTTCATGTACTATATATGTATTTTGAGGCTGATTTATTCTACATCAGTCAGTTCAGTCAAACAGTCATGTTGGATTCTTTGTGATCCCATGGACTGAAGCACACCAGACTTCACTGTCCATCACCAACTTCAGGAGCTTGCTCAAAACCAGGTCCATCAAGTTGGTGATGACATCCAATCATCCCATCCTCTGTTGTCCCACCCTCCTCTTGCCTTCCATCTTTCCCATCATCAAGGTCTTTTCTAATGAGTCAGCTTTTCACATCAGGTGGTCAAAAGTATTGGAGCTTCAGCGTTAGTATCAGTACTTCCAATTAATTTTCAGGATTGATTTCCTTTAGGACTGACTTATTTAATCTCCTGGCAGTCCAAGGGACTCTCAAGAATCACCACAGCTCAAAAGCAGATTCTTCACTGCTCAGCTTTCTTTATGGTCCAACCCTCACATCCATACATGACTACTGAAAAAAACATTGCTTTGACTAGACAGACTTTGTTGGCAAAGTAATGTCTCTGCTTTTTAATATGTTGTGTGAGTTTGTCATAGCTTTTCTTCCAAGGAGCAAGCATCTTTTAATTTCATCACTGTAGTCACCATCTGCAATGATTTTGGAGCCCAAGAAAATAAAGTCTGTCACTATTTCCATTGTTTTCCCTACTATTTGCCATGAAGTGATGGGACTGGATGCATGATCTTCATTTTTTGAATGTTGAGTTTTAAGCCAGCTTTTCACTCTCCTCTTTCACTTTCACTAAGAGACTCTTTAATTCCTCTTTGCTTTCTACCATAATGGCAGTGTCATCAGCAGATCTGAGATTATTGATATTTCTCCTCACAATCTTAATTCCAGCTTGTGCTTCATCCAGCTTGGCAATGCGAATGATGTATATAAGTCAAATAGGCAAGTGACATATGCCCTTGATATACTCCTTTCCCATTTTGGAACCAGTCCATTGCTCCACATCCAGTTCTACTTGTTATTTGAACTACATACAGATTTCTAAGGAGGCAGGTAGGGTGGTCTGGTATTCCCATCTCTTTAAAAAATGTTCCGCAGTTTGCTGTTATCCACATGGCCAAAGGCTTTAGCGTAGTCAATGAAGCATGAGTAGATGTTTTTCGAAATTCCCTTGCTTTTTCTATGATCCAGCAGATGTTGGCAGTTTGATCTCTGGTTCCTCTTCCTTTTTTTAAATCCAGCTGGAGCATCTGGAAGTTTTCAGTTCATGTACTGTTGAAGCCTGGCTTGGAGAATTTTGAGCATTTCTTTGCTAGCGTGTGAGATAAGTGCAATTGTGCAGAAGTTTGAGCATTCTTTGGCATTGCCTTTCTTCACAATTGGAATGAAACCTGACCTTTTCCAGTCCTTTGGCCACTGCTGAGTTTTCCAAATTTGCTGCCATATTGAGTGCAGCACTTTAATAGCATCATTGTTTAAGATTTGAAATAGCTTAGCAGGAATAGCTCACCTCCACTACCTCTGTTATTAGTGATGTTTCCTAAGGCCCCCTTGACTTTCCACTCCAAGATGTCAGGCTCTAGGTGTGTGATCACACCATCATGATTGTCTGGGTTATTAAGATCTTTTTGTATAGTTCTTCTGTGTATTCTTGCCACCTCTTCTTAATCTCTCTGCTTCCATACCATTTCTGTCCTTTATTGTGCCAATCTTCCCCTTTGTATCTCTGATGTTCTTGAAGAGATCTCTGGTCTTTCCCATTCTATTGTCTTTCTCTATTTATATGCATAGACCACTTAGAAAAACTTTGATCACCATTGGCTATGCAATATTAGGAAGCCCTGTCTATAGTTCTTCAGGTACTCTGTCTATCAGATCTAATTTCTTGAATCTCTTTTGCATTTCAACTGTATAGTCATAAGTGATTTGATTTCGGTCATACTTCAATGTGGAGAAGGCAATGGCACCCCACTCCAGTACTCTTGCTTGGAAAATCCCACGGATGGAGGGGCCCCATAGGCTGTGGTCCATGAGGTTGCTAAGAGTCAGACATGACTTCACTTTCACTTTCACTTTTCACTTTCATGCATTGGAGAAGGAAATGACAACCCACTCCAGTATTCTTGCCTGGAGAATCCCAGTGACGGGGGAGCCTGGTGGGCCGCCATCTATGGGGTCGCACAGAGTCGGACATGACTGAAGCGACTTAGCAGAAGCAGCAGCATACCTTAATGGTCTATTGGTTTTGACTACTTTCTTCAATTTAAATCTGAATTTTGCAATAAGGAGTTCATGATCTGAGTCACAGTCAGCTCCCAATCTTGTTTTTGCTGACTGTATAGAGCTTCTCCATTTTTGGCTGCAAAGAATATAATCAATCTGATTTTGGTATTGACCATCTGGTGATGTCCATGTGCAGAGTTATTTCTTGTGTTGTTGGAAGAGGGTGTTTCTCTGAGCAGTGGGTTCTCTTGTCTAAACTCTTGTAGCCTTTGCCATGCTTCATTTTGTATTCCAAAGCCAAACTTGCCTGTTACTCCAGGTATCTCTTGACTTCCTACTTTTGCATTACAGTCGCCTATGATGAAAAAGACATCTTTTTTTGGTGTTAGTTGAAGGAGGTCTTCATAGAACCATTCAGCTTCTGCTTCTTCAGCATTAGTGGTTGGGGCATAGACTTGGATTACTGTGATATTGAATGGTTTGAACAGAAATCATTCTGTCATTTTTGAGATTCCACTCAAGAACTGAATTTCAGATTAATTTGTTGACTATGAGGGCTACTCCATTTCTTCAATGAGTTATTGCCCACAGTAGTGGATATAATGGTGATAGCTTATGGTGAATGTTGTCAGATTTGTGATTTCCAAAGGAAAGAATTTTGCTTGAAGACCAGGGACTCAGCTTCAGTCACTCAGAGCTTTGTGTGGCAAAAGTTATATTACAGTGTAAAAATGATACAGAAAACTTCTGACAAAGACATCAGAAGGGGGGTGGAGACTGACTCACTTACTAGTTTGGGTGGGACTTTATATACTTTTTCAATGGGTTACTAGCAATAGAAAGGTCTTACCAGACCCACTCTCACATATACATCTTAAGATAACAGGATTATTCTGAACTATCTTGTTAAGAACAAGAAACATGTCCTCCAGTGAGATACATTGTTGTTATATAATCATTGTGAGTGAAAATCACTCGGTTGTGTCCAACTGTTTGTCAGACCCATGGACTGTAGCCCACCAGGCTCCTCTGTCCATGGAATTTTCCAAGGAAGAATACTAGAGTGAGTTGCCATTGCCTCCTCCAGGGAATCTTCCTGACCCAGGAATTGAACCTGTGTTTCTTGCATCTCCTATATTGGCAGGCAGATTCTTTACCACTTTCACTAACAAGGAAGCCATGTGGTGGTAGAAGTCAGGAAAATAAAATGGCTCCAAATGGAAATGCATGGTATATAGTATTGATACTTCTTTTGATTAACTTAGTCCATCAGGGGCCATTTATGGCACACAGACACACACACACACACACACACACACACACACACACACACACATACAAAACAGTAGGAAATGCATTTCCTCAAGATGCAGAATACCTATTTAGAGGAATGATTTAAATGTCAGGGTATGTGAAATAGAAGGCCAGTGGGAATTTGCTATATGACACAGGGAGCTCAAACCTGGTACTCTATGACAGTCTAGAGGGGTGGGATTGGGTGGGAAGGAGGTTCAGATGGGAGGAGACATATGTATACCTATGACTGATTCATGTTGATGTATGGCAGAGACTAACACAATATTGTAAAGCAATTATTATCTAATTAATATTTTTTTAAAAAATCAGGGTATAATGCCATATAATAAGTAACTTCATGCAAAAATTCAAATTTGTCATATCCACGTGGATGGAGTATACATTGAAGTTATATCAATTATCCCAGGGACCTAGGAAAGGTTGAGTAGCACTCTGCCTTAAAATAATATTTTGCAATTAACTGAATAGATGGCATTTTATAGATTGAGTCCTAATGGTCCAATTCTAATGTACTGCCTCTTTTCTGATACTAGTCTTAACCCGCTGAGTTCTTATTGAAATGATGAATCCTTCTGGTTCCCACAGCGATTGTGACTGAATGTATGTCAAGTACATAATTGTTTCAGGGGCCAGTGCATAACCTCTTTTAATGTCTAAAAGCTTACGGCTTTAGTACCTTCAATAAATATAGGGATTTTTGTTATACTGATTTTTTTTCCATTGGATTTGATATCAAATGATTCAGTGAAGCTACTGTAAAGGTTAAAAATAATTGCAGGTAATAATTTCCCCATTGATTTTTCCACTACCAAAAAAGTGATATACACATATGTAGACACCAAAATTTTCAAAACTGGGTAATCATAAAACTTATTATGTGAAATATTGCAAGTTGTATTTCATTTGGAATTCCAAGAGACCTAGGAGGGGATTGATGGTAAGGCCAGGACCTGGATATGAGTTAGTGAGAACAGGGGATATCAACCTCTGAGTATAATTGTGCTCTTAAAGGAAAATTTCAAAATTCTGCCCTTTTTTGTTAAGTTTTATTGGGATATAGTTGCTTTGCAATGTTGTGTTAGTTTGTATCATGCAGCAAAGTGCATCAGTTGTATGTAAAAAATTTCCTTTTTATTAACTACTTTACAGTCTTAACCAATTCCAACTTGCTTTCCAGAGACATATTCCTTAGAAAAGAAAAATTATCTGTTGAATCTTTGTTCTCAAGGGGACTTGAATAATAAATTTATACATAAAATTCAACATGTCAGTGATGTATTTCAAGTTAAAAGCAATCTGTAGAATTTATAAGTCTTAACACAATATTTTAGTAACATTTTAACTAAATATTCTTTAGGCATGGCAGCCCAATCCATTATTCTTTCCTGGCGAATCCCATGGACAGAGGAGCCTGGCAGGTGACAGTCCATAGGGTCACAAACAGTTGAACATAATTGAAGCCACTGAGCATGCATGCACTCACCCAGAATCTTACTGCATGTGTCCCGATACATCCACGGTCTGTAGTTCCCACACCTCCTGCAGTGACAGAAATCTCCCATTCCCAGTGGATCTGTCTTACTTGTGCTCAGCACACTGGAAACTAGCCAGGGTGTCTTCTAGATAAGAGTATTAAAAGTGTAAGTTTTAATCATAATAACATCTATTCATTATTAAATATTGAAGGACATTTCAGAACAGTGCAAGGGAAATCTGGTGACCTGAGTTATATCTCTGGTTATGACACTAACTCTTGGAGACTGAGCACATCACATAACATTACTCTTGAAATTGTTTCCCTATCCATCAGCTTAAGTTCTAAGAGAAGAAAATTATCTCTGAAGTTCAGTTTAAAACTACGTGATCATATATTTGCTGCTAAGGTCAGGGTTGATTTCTCCATTAGGTAGAATAGGAGGGCTATAGTCCATAGGGTGGTAAGAAGCTGGACATGACTGAGCGACTAAGCACACTACGCTGATGCACTGGGATGACCCAGAGGGATGGGTGGGGAGGGAGGTGGGAGGGGGATTCAGGATTGGGAACACATGTACACCCATGGTGGATTCATGCTGATGTATGGCAAAACTAATACAATATTGTAAAGTAAAAAATAATAATAAGCACAAAGTAGGCACAGAGCTTAGGATCCTCATTATTTTGGGGGAAGGGGACCTTGAAAAATGTTTGTATTTTTTAAGTCAGAGGAAAAATTAAATTTTAAGTCAAAGATAATGCTTCAATAAATAATATTAATATGCGTGTCTTTATTTGAATGCTGTTGAAAAATAAATTTTCTAATATTATTTTATCAACAAAGAAGCCCTTGAAGGCAAACTGTCCAGAGAAGTCATAACACAGCCCTAGCTATGGTGGACAAAATTGTGGCTGAAAGGTTAGAAGATTTGGAATTCACATTGTAATAGACCTGGGCTTCAATTTAGATTTGAATGTAGTCGTCTTAGAATTGTGTCAAAGAAAGTGAAATCGTTTCCTTTCATCAGTGCACAGCCTTCTTTTTTCCTCTGAGCTTTGCACATTTTCCCCTTATTCATGACCCATCATGTACTTATGACCCATTTTTCTAATTCCTGGAAAACAATTCCATCCCATTGTGTTCCCACAACTCAGTTTAATTCCTGTGCTTATCTGTAAACTTGTGCTCATGTGTGCTCACACAACATGCACACCCATACACACACAGTGACACCCTGCTTCCTTTTCCCGATGTCAGCTAAACCATGATTTCCTCCAAAAAGATGTCTCAGACCACCTGTGTTTAGATTAGATCTTCCTTTCACCCATCCACACTGTTCATTCTTGGATACTGAGAACCATCTAGCCTCTCACTGAAATGTAACAACTTTCATATTGCAAAATACAAGGCACAGAGACAATACTCCATAAACACTGCCAAGAGAATAATTCTGAACCTCAGTAGCCTCATTTATAGAATGAAAATTCTAAACCTACTCCACTCAGATGGGTAAAATCACATACACACCAGTTTCTGTGGCTAGTTCATTGAGGAGTTCATCATAATATCACATACTACTCCAAGGATTTAAAAAAACCAATAGTATGCTTTAGTCTAGAGACTATACTTAGGCACTGATAGCTTTTTAAAAAGTTCAATAAGTATGAGAAGTTAAATATTATATTCCCTTTTTGGTTCAGCTGAAAACTATGATGAAATTGCTACTTAGGATTGAGCCAAACATTATAAAAATTGGACATAAATGATGACTAGTCTCTTTATGTCCTCAGAAGTTGAAATATAACTGATACAATGCTTTGCCAATTGTATATTTCAGCTACAGATATATAATTTTGGAGTTAATCCTTTTTATGTAATGGGCCTCCAGGTAGAGGTAATGTAGGCTATCTACAACGGCCTTTCTGCTGCTGCTGCTGCTGCTGCTAAGTCGCTTCAGTCGTATCCGACTCTGTGCGACCTCATAGACAGTAGTCCACCAGGCTCCGCCGTCCCTGGGATTCTCCAGGTTAGAACACTGGAGTGGGGTGCCATTTCCTTCTCCAATGCATGAAAGTGAAAAGTCAAAGTGAAGTCGCTCAGTCGTGTCCGACTCAGTGACCCCATGGACTGCAGCCCACCAGGCTCCTCCGTCCATGGGATTTTCCAGGCAAGAATACTGGAGTGGGGTGCCGTTGCCTTCTCCAATGGCCTTTCTAGTAATGTGCAAATACTGAAGCATATTTATGGTTAAAAAGTACTGTTGATAAAATTTGCTGCTTCTTTTATTTAAGCCTGACCATCTATCTCATCAGTGCCACCAAGATCTAGCTTTTATCACTGTGCTTATACTCATGTAATAACTATACTTTTATGTTAAGTATATTTTATTCATTCACAGTATATCTCCACATGTGCACTAATTTTGACTAATTTTCACAAATGAGTATCAGCTATAGTTTTTGCACTTTCAAGTATAACAATAAGAACTCATTTTGCATTACTCAGGGAAGTACCTATGTCACACATTCGCATAGTAAAGTAAGCTGAAGTAAGCAGTGCTTGTTTATACAGTATTGGTGCCTGCACAGAAGGTCTTTATAGAAACAAATTTGAGTGGGAATGATGTTTAAGGGGTTCTATTTTCCAGCTATGGATATTTTTTCTTACATTCTATTAATAATGTGAAAATAAGACATGACACGCATCATGGGTAGGAATTCCTAATCAAACTCCCAAACTCTCTCTCCCTATCTCTTCACTCACTGATTTTTAGAAACAGTTCAAGTCCTGGATCAGAGAAAATTGGGTACCAGATGGCTATTATCCTAACATCTTCAAGTTACCCTGAGAGCATTCTTGCTACCAATTGCCACGTAATGAAATAAATCCTACTACAGCAGAATAAGACTTCCAGGAAGCAGCAGGTGTAATGTCACAGCTGTATTAGCAGTGCTAACTTGTTTGTGGATCAGGTTACGTCTGGGACTGTCACGCTGGCTGTTGAAGTTAAAAAGACTGCTGAGAAGGTAGCAAAAACTCTAGGGTGCTATTCTTTACCTTATTAGCAAGAATCTTAGAGAAAAGTGGCCTCACCAATTTACGTGTTTCACTCAGTAGTGCTTCTCTTTACCCCAGTATGAGCTTTATCCAGCCATTGCCTAGGATTTATATGGGTTATATCTACTTTTGCAAATTATCTTGTTAAGATGTTGCCATGTATAACTGAAGAAGTGTATTGCTGGTTTATGTGCAAGCCATATGCCTGGAGAATAAAATTAATTTGGAAAGATCTTGCTTGAGTGAGGAATCTGAAGATTTTGAATCAGAGAAGCATAGCAAGGATCAGGCTTCTTGGAATTCTGTCTGTATTGACAATAATCCTCACAATGTTTGGTAATTTACCTGAGACTAGCAAATCTTAGAGTTTATTTTTCATTCAACAATAATATGTCGATTGTATTTGACTAATGTCTTGTGTGAGGGCTGTGGTGTTATATATAAAGAGAATATAAGCATAAAATGGTATAAATGGTCCTTGACATGTGGTTGTGATTTTTTTTTTTTAGAGGGAGGAACCACGTTTCCCTCTCATTGAAATATTCTAGAAAAGCAATAATATTCAACCCAGTTCAAAAAAAATTTACTGAGCCCTTGTGCAATCTCTGGGCTTCTCTGGGTGGCTCAGTGGTAAAGAATCCACCAGCAAATGCAAGAGACACAGGTTCCTTCCCTAGGTCAGGAAGATCCCCTGGAGAAGGGTATGTCAACCCACACCAGTATTCTTGCCTGGGAAATCCCATGGACAGAGGAGCCTGGTGGGCTGCAGTCCATGGGGTCACAAGAGAGAGGGACACAACTAAAGAGCAATTGTGCAATCCCCATATTAGCAACTATGGATGCAAGACATAGATTCTGCTTTAAACTTACAATCTAAACAGAGACACAAATGCAAATACATACTTAAAATAGAGTGATAAATATTCAATGTAGAATTATGTATTTTCTATGACATTAGAGCACAGTAGGTAATGTGTAATGAACTCTTGGAAAATATGATCAAGCATATGGACTCATATTATTTGAGTCCTTAGTGTAATGCTTTGATTCAATTATCTCGCAAAATGCTTCATACTAGATGCATAAAATGGTATCAGCTGCATAAAAAGGAAGTATTTAGTATGCACTGGCTCATTTTAATTGTATAAACACACCTGAAAAATGTTCCTTTATTTCTCAGTGCTGAAATTTCATTAGATTGTATTGGTGCTATGAAACTCTAAAAGGATTAAAATTGTTCATCCATGGAGGCTTGGGTTCGGTCTCAATAATCTTTAGCACTTTCTATTACGATTATAAATGGTAAAATTAAAGGGAATAAAAACTAGAACATTAAGATTCTAATCAACATAATCAACTGACTTGAAGAATGACTAATTCCCTTTATTAAGGATGGATTGCAGTTTAATTGATCACCTGTTATGTGTGGAGACCTAATTAATAATTGAGATAAGTCAAAATGCCTATTTTATTTCGTGATCTGATGTTCTTGGCTTCCTATGTAATAAAATTAACATTCTATATAGAAAATAATGGTAATGATAAATATTTCAGAAGAATAATAAAGGCTGTGATAACAGAGATGAAATAATATTTAATGGGACAAATGCTTTAAAATGTACATATAGAGGAAAGCATAGTTTGTAGTATGAGAATAATTGCTGTAATGTGTGTAATGTGTGTGGTTTGAATCAGATTTTTCTAGTTAAACATATCCAAAAAATGATTGATTATTTAGAAAACGTGTTCTGATCTTCCCACAATTGGAAAATAACATCTTATGTGTTATTTTTATTTTTCCATCAGTGTAATAAGCAGCACACCAGGCCTATAAAGCATTAAATAGGAAAAAGTCAAATGTTTTGATGATGAACTTCCAAGCAGGTGGTTCAGCTGTATTGACATTACAAGGGGGTTGTTAGAAATGCAAAATCTATGCCTCACCCAAGACATGTGGAATGAGATCATGGATATTTAATAAAAGCCCCAGAAGATATGAATATGTATTAAAGTTTGGAATTGTGGGAAGGCAGAATGCTAAGGGATGCTAATGTATTGATCTTAAACTTCATGTGGTATTTGTATTAAATTATTTTTGAGAGTAAATAAATGTAGTTTTATAAGAAGTTCTTCAAAATAAAATATGTTAACTATTTATGAAGCTATAGAATTTCATTAATTTTAAGCATTTTTTTAACACCAAGCAATATTTCAACTGCAGTCACAACCCAATTGATTCCTTCTGAGTATAACTGTTTAAAATTTCAAACAAGTACAACTTCTTTATATAATATTTTTATACTCTAAATTTAGCTTTAGGTTTTTACTGTGAGTAGCCCAACTTATTCAGAAAGGCTATTTTATAAACATATGAATTACTTAATTCAAGAAATGTTTAAACACACACACACACACACACACACACACACATATATATATGTGTATGTACAACAATATCCTATTCACCAGTGAGGGAAATTCAATAAAGTATAATTATCTCAGCAAAATTTAGAATAGTATATTAGTGGAAGAGTAGTTTATATACATAAAACTTACATGTCAGACTTGAAATTAAACAATTGAAAATAATGTGAAATAAAATTTAAAACTCATCTGGTTCAAGATATTGCTACTAATTAATGAATGATCAAGTACAGGTATTATCTTCCCAGTAGCAGACTCATTTTAAAAATGTTGATTTGGGTCTTGGTGAAGTGGGTTTTTGAAATTAATTTAGCTAATATATTGTATGATTAGTTTTAAATAAGAAAGATTAAGGTTAAGAAATCTGTTACTAGATGTGCATTCATTTGTATGAAATGATGATTTAAAGCAGTGCTGTTGTTCAGTCACTCAGTCCTGTCCGACTCTTTGAGACTCCATGCACTGCAACATATCAGGCTTCCCTGTCCATAACCAACTCACAGAACTTGCTCAAACTCATGACCATGCAGTTATCTCATTCTCTGTCATCCCCTTCTCCTCCTACCTTCAGTCTTTCCCAGAATCAGGGTCTTTTCCAATAAGGCAGTTCTTCACAACAGGTGGCCAAAGTATTGTAGCTTCAGGTTTAGCATCAGTCCTTCCAATAAATATTCAGAATTGATTTCCTTTCGGGTTGACTGGTTTGATCTCCTTGCTGTCCAATGGACTCTTAAGAGTCTTCTCCAACACCACAGTTCAAAAGTATCAATTCTTTGGTGCTCAGCCTTCTTAATGGTCCACCTCTCACATCCATACATAACTATTGGAAAAACCATAGCTTTGACCATATGGAAATTTGTTGGCAAAGGACTTTGTTGAAAAGTACTTGCTCTGCTTTTTTATATGCTGTATAAGTTTGTCATAGCTTTTCTTCCAAGGAGCAAGCATCTTTTAATTTCATTTCTACAGACACCATCTGCAGTGATTTTGGAGCCCAAGAAATTGAAGTCCATCCCTGTTTCCATTGTTTCCCCATCTATTTGCCATGAAGTGATGGCACCGGATGCTATGATCTTCATTTTCTGAATTCTGAATGTTGAGTTTTAAGCCAACTTTTTCACTCTCCTCTTTTACCTTCATCACAAGGCTCTTTAGTTCCTCTTTGATTTCTGCCATAAGGGTGGTGTCATCTGCATATCTGAGGTTACTGATATTTCTCCCGGCAATTTTGATTCCAGCTTGTGCTTCACCCAGTCCAGCATTTCACATGAGGTAATTTGCCTATAAGTTAAGTAAGCAAAGTGACAATATATGACCTAGACCTACTCCTTTCCCAATGTGAAACCAGTCTGTTGTTCCATGTCCAGTTCTCACTGTTGCTTCTTGATCTGCATACAGATTTCTCAGGAGGCAGATAATGTGTTCTGGTATTTTCATCTCTTTTAAGCATTTTCCACAATTTGTTGTGATCCACACAGTCAAAGGCTTTTGCATAGTCAGTGAAGGAGAAGTAGATGCTTTTTTTTTTTTTTTTTTCTAAAATTCTCTTGCTTTTTCAATGATCCATAGATCTTGGCAATTTGACCTCTGGTTCCTCTGCCTTTTCTAAATCCAGCTTGAACATCTGGAAGTTCTCAGTTCACATACTGTTAAGCCTAGCTTGGAGAATTTTGAGCATTACTTTGACAGTGTGTGAGATGAGTGTAATTGTGCGGTAGTATGAACATTCTTTGGCACTGCCTTTCTTTGGGATTGCAGTGAAAACTATCTTTTTCAAGTCTTGTGGCCACTGCTGAGTTTTCCAAATTTCCTGACATATTGAGTGCAGCACTTTCACAGCATCATCTTTTAGGATTTGAGATAGCTCATCTGGAATTCCATCATCTCCACTAGCTTTGTTTGTAGTGATGCTTCCTAAGGCCCACTTGACTTCACACTCCAAAATGTCTGGCTCTAAGTGAGCTTCACATCATTGTGGTTATCTGGGTCATGAATATCTCTTTTGTATAGTTCCTCTGTGTATTCTTGCTACCTCTTCTTAGTATCTTCTGCTTCTTTTAGGTCCATATTATTTCTATCCTTATTGTGTCCATCTTTGCATGAAATGTTCCCTTGGTATCTCTAATTTTCTTGAAGAGATCTCTAATCTTTCCCATTCTATTGTTTTCCTCTATTTCTTTGCATTGATCACATGGGAAGCCTTTCTTATATCTCCTTGCTATTCTACATTCATATGGATATATCCTTCCTTTTCTCCTTTACTTTTCACTTCTCTTCTTTTCTCAGCTATTTATAGGGTCTCATCAGAGAACCATTTTGCCTTTTTGCATTTCTTTTTCTTGGGGATGGTTTTGATCACTGCCTCTGGTACAATGTAATGACCTTCTGCCCATAGTTCTTTAGGCACTCTATCAGATCTAATCTCTTGAATCTATTTGTCATTCCCACTTATAATTGTAAGGAATTTTATTTAGGTCATACCTGAATGGCCTAGTGGTTTTCCCTACTTCCTTCAATTTAAGACTGAATTTGGCAATAAGGAGTTCATAATCTGAACCACAGTCACTTCCTGTCTTTTTTACTTTTTTGCTGACTGTATAGAGCTTCTCCATCTTCGGCTGCAAAGAATATAATCAATCTGATTTCAGTCTTGACCATCTGGTGATGTCTATATGTAGAGTTTTCTCTTGTGTTATTGGAAGAGGGTTTTTACTATGATCAGTGCCTTCTCTTGGCTAAACTCTGTTAGACTTTGCCCTGCTTCATTTTATACTCCAAATCCAAACTTACCTGTTTCTCCAGGTATCTCTTGACTTTCTACTTTTGCATTCTAGTCCCCTATGATGAAAATGACATCTTTTCTTTGGTATGTGTTAGTTTTAAAGGTCATGTAGATGTGGTGGCACATTAAGTGGGAGATTGGGGTGGGAAGAACTTAGAGCCATGGAGGGAAAAAAAAAAAAAAAAGCAAGGGACTATATTGACTGACCATGTAATAGGTGTACTTGGTGAAATGGAAGCATCAGTGTGTGTGTGTGTGTTATTCCATTAGTCATGTCTGACTCTTTGAGACCCCATGGAGTATAGACCTCCAGGCTCCTGTGTCCATTGGATTCTCCAGGCAAGGAGACTGGAGTGGGTAGTCATTTCCTTCTCCAGAGGATCTTCCCAACCCAGGGATTGAACCTGCATCTCCTGCATTGGGAAATCAACTCTAAATATTCATTGCAAGGACTGTTCCTTTGGCCAACAGATGTGAAGAGCCCACTCATTAGGAAAGACTTGGATGATGGGAAAGATTGAACGCAAAAGGAGAAGGGGACAGAAGAGGATGAGTTTGATAGATAAAATCACTGACTCAATGGACATGAATTTGAGCAAACTCCGAGAGATAGTGGAGGACAGAGGAGTCTGGCATGGGGTTGCAAAGAGTTGGATGTCACTTAGCAACTGAACAACAACAAACTGGAATAATTATTATTTGTAACATTTATAATGAAGGAATAAGGCTTTGAAAAAGTTAATAAGTAGGTTTCTAGCAACATAGAACATACCTGGGAAAAATTAACATTAAGCAAATTAACCTGGTTTGTTTTGCATAATTTACTATTTCTATTTCGTGTGTGTTTATGAACTGCTGATATTTTTTGGAGTAGTTTTGTGTTTCCAAGAAAATAGAGAAGATACAGAGTCTTCCCATATACCCACTGCCTCCACAACTGCATGTCCTTTCTCATTATCAATATCCCTCTCCAAAATGCAACATTTTTTTTTTTTTTTACTGAGGAAGGACCTACTCTAAACTATCCTCAAGGTCCTTAGAGTTCAGTCTTGGGTGCTGTGCATTCTGTGGATCTGAACGAATGTTTAAGGACAAATGTATAAGCTTTTTGAAGATCCTGTGGATACATCCTTTTGTTCAGAGATTCTTTCCTCAGCCAAACTGAGTCTACCAATAAGCCCATCAGATGTTCTCTTTACTTATAGTGATTTTTGTCTCTCATGTTTATTTTTAGATCTTTCTTAGGATTTCCATGACTCTGCTTATATTGATCATCTGTTCTTACATGCTTCTTATTTTGTTCTTTAGATTCCTTAGAATATTAATCAAAGTTGCTTTAGATTTCTAGTTTGATAATCCCAACACTCCTGCTATGTCCCATTTGGATGCTTGCTCTTATCTCTCCAATTTGCACTCTTTTGCCTTTTGGCATGGTTTGTAATGTTTTGGATAACAGGATATGATGCACTCAGAGATGGAGCTGATGTAAATAATCCTTTAGTAATGCTAGTGGAGGTGATGGAATTCCAGATGAGCTATTTCAAATCCTAAAATATGATCCTATTAAAATGTTGCTCTCAATATGTCAGCAAATTTGAAAACCACATCAATGGCCACAGGACTGGAAAATGTCAGTTTTCATTCCAATCCCAAATAAAGGTGATGGTAAGGAAATTTCCAACCACTGTACATTTGCACTCATTTCACACACTAGCAAAATATTGCTCAAAGTCTTTCAAGATGGGCTTCAACAGTACATAAACCAAGAAATTAAGATGTTCAAGTTGGTTGTAGAAAAGGCAGAGAAACTAGAGATCAAATTGCCAGCATCTGTTGGACCATTAAAAAGGCAAGGGGATTCCAGAAAAGCATCTACTTCTGCTTCATTGACTATGCTAAAGCCTTTGACTGTGTGGATCACAAAAAATTGTTAAAAATTATTAAAAGAGATGGAAATACCAGACCACCTTACCACATCCCATGAAACCTGTATGCAGATCAAGAAGCAACTGTTAGAACTGGACATGAAACAAACGACTGGTTCAAAGTTGGGAAAGGAGTAGGTCAAAGCTGTGTATAGTCACCCTGCTTGTTTAACTTATATGCAGAGTATATCATGTAAA
Organism: Ovis aries; assembly: GCF_016772045.2. Lineage (NCBI taxonomy): Eukaryota > Metazoa > Chordata > Mammalia > Artiodactyla > Bovidae > Ovis > Ovis aries. Next base: position 49,051,757 of record NC_056069.1, read on the forward strand.
ATTTGGGGCTGGAAGAATCACTAGCTGGAGTCAAGATTGTGCGGAGAAACATCAAAACCTCAGATATGCAGATGATGCCACCCTTATGGCAGAAAGTGAAGAGGAACTAAAAGACTCTTGATGAAGGTAAAAGAGGAGTGAAACAGCTGGCTTAAAACTCAACATTCAAAAAGAAAAAAATGACTATGGCATCTGGTCCCATCACTTCATTGCAAATAAATGGGGAAAGAATGGAAACAGTAACAGACTTTTGTTTCTTGGGTTCTAAAATCACTGTAGATAGTGACTACAGCCATGAGATTAAAAGATATGACAATCCTAGACAGCATAGTAAAAGGAAGACATATCAGTTTGAAGACAATGGTTCATATAGTCTAAGCTGTGGTTTTTCTACTAGTCATGTATGGATATGAGAGTTGGACCATAAAGAAGGCAGAGAGCCAAAGAACTGATGCTTTTGAACTGTGGTGTCGGAGAAGACTCTTGCGACTCCCTTGGACTGGAAGCAGACCAAACCAATCAATCTTTTAGGAAATCAACCCTGAATATTCTTGAGAAGGACTGATGTTGAAGCTGAAACTCCAATACTTTGGCCACCTGATGCAAAGAACCAATTCATTGGAAAAGACTCTGATGCTGGGAAAGATGGAGGGCAGGCGGAGCAGGGGGCAACAGATGAAAGGGTTGGATGGCATCACTGACTGAATGGGCATGAGTTTGAGCAAACTCTGGGGTATAGTAGAGAACAGGGAAGGAAGCCTGGTGTGCTGCAGTCCATGGGGTCATGAATACTCAGAGACAACTGAGCGACAGTGTGATAGATCTTCCCGACCCAGGGATTGGACGGGATCTCCTGCTTTGCAGGCAGAATCTTTACCAGTTGAACTGTCAGGGAAGCCTAGGGGTGGGGCAGGAGAAGCATTCTATAGTCTGTGACTAGTTCTTAGTCTTTCAGTGATTCTGTGCCTCTGGACTGAACTTCACAAATGTTTCTCAAGGTTTTCTCACTCCTTAGGTGGGCCAGAATGTATTTCCTCTTTCCCTATGTAAGGTGGTACTAGTGGTAGAGAACTTGCCTGCTAGTTCAGGAGACATAAGAGACATGGGTTCGATCCCTAAGTTGTGAAGATCCCCTGGAAGAGGGCCTTCCAACCCACTCCAGTATTCTTGCCTGGAGAATCCCGTGGATGGAGGAGCCTGGTGGGTTACAGTCCCTAGGGTTGAAAAGTCACTACTGAAGCGACTTTGCACACGGGCAGTTCTCCAGCAGGTTAGGCTCTGGTTGACTAATTTCCCCTGAGGGCTGGCCTTATTAAGAGCAGAATGATCTGATGTATGTAAAAATGTTTCCTTTACCCTCTCCCTGGAGAAACACAAGGGGATTTTTCTCAGATATTTACTGTGGAAACTTGGAGGTGTTCTTGACGGTAAATCACACCGTGTTGAGGACTTGCCTCTTGGAGTTTTTAAATCTCCGAGCTACACTCACTGAACCTCCAGTAGTTTATCAATTACAGTTCAGGTTTGCCACTCCATTACTGGTTCTGGCTGATTTCTGCTCTTGAGTCTCTGGTCAGTTAAGCCGAGCTTCCTTCTGTTCATTTATCTATCTTCAATCTTGGAGGCAGTAGTCCCTGAGTCCCCCTCCATTGTTATGAATCCAAGAAGAGTTGTTAATTTTTTAAGTCTGTTCAGGTTATCTTTGTTTTTAGGATGGAGTGGTATTTTTTAAGCTCTGTCCTTGCTTATGAACTTAAAATGTCATTCTTTTTTAATTGCTTAGTAACATTCCACTGTATGCATATAATACAATTTGTTCATCTATTCACCTGTGACATTGACTTTTCTCTAGCCTTTCCCTATGCACATTTTAGATGAATATCCTTTATTCCACTTGCATAAATGTCTAAATCTGCTTGTCTTATTGGTACTGTAACAACTCACAAACTGAATGACTTAAAATATTACAGATTTATCTATTAGATCTCTAGAGGTCAAAGGGCTTCCCAGTGGCTCAGTAGTAAAGAATCTGCCTGCCAATGCAGAAGACATGCACTTGATCCCTGGATAGGAGAGATCCCCTGGAGAAGGAAATGGCAACCCACTCCATTATTCTTGCCTGGATAATTCCATGGATAGAGGGGATTGGCGGGCTACAGTTCACAGGGTCACAAAGGAGCTGGACAAAACTTAGCAGCTGAACAACAGCAAGAGGTCAAAAGTCTAAAATCAAGATTTCTGCCTGGGAGAAGGGGAAGACGATGCTCCAGGGGAGTAGCCATTGTTTGGCTTCTTTACCTTCCAGGGTGGCCTGTAATCCTTATCTATTGTACTCTTACCTGGGACACTCTAACCTCCAACATCTGTGATTATCTCTTTTACTGACTGATCCTCCTGCCTCCCTCTTATGAGGCCCCCTGTGATTACCTTGTATGTGTGTGTTCAGTTGCTTAGTCATGTCCACAGTCGTGTTCAACTCTCGCAACCGCATGAACTATAGCCCGTCAGGCTCCTCTGTCTATGGAATGTTTCCAGGCAAGAATAATGGAGCAGGTTGTCATTTCCTACTGCAGTGTATCTTCCTGACCTAGGGATTGAAACTGTGTCTCTTAAATCTCCTGAACTGGTAGGCAGATTCTTTAGCACTGCACCACCTGGGAAACACCTGTGATCATATTCAAAGAAAATAAAAGTGCTAGTCACTCAGTCATGTCACAAAGTGACTCTTTGTGACCCCGCGGACTGTAGCCCCCACAAGCTCCTCTGCCCATGGGATTTCCCAGGCAAGAATACTGGAGTGGGCGGCCATTCCCTTCTCCAGGGGATCTTCCCAGCCCAGGGACTGAACCCAAGTCTCCTGCATTGCAGGCAGTTTCTTTACTGTCTGAGCCACCATTGATTTTGTCTAAATGATCCAGGATAATTTCCTAGATCCCCAAGATTTTCAGTGAATCATATCTCTAAAATTTCCTTACCCTGTAAAGTAGCATATATATAGATCCATATTTTAGAATTCAGGGCATAAACATCTTTGAGGGGCCATTTTTCAACTTACTACACTGTTTCAAAGAGTTTATCTTATTTGACAATCCCGTCAAAGGTGTAAAAGAGTTCTCATTCCTCCACATCCTCACTGACATATGCTTGTCATCAGTCATTTTAGTTTACATTCCTCAAATGATGAATGATGTTGAATATCTTTTCATATATTTTTTGCCCTCTATCTTCTTAGGTGAAGTGTCAATTCAAATCTTCTTCCAATTTTTATTGGGTTTTGTGTTTTTTGATGGTTGATTTTGAGAATTCTTTATATATCTGGATACAAGTCTATAATCAGATGATTTACAATCTGTTATCATATACTCATGCCAGACTAGGATGTGTCTGTATTTCCTCTTAACAATGTCCAAACTCATCAAGTTGTATACAATGAGTATTTCAGCTCTTTGTATTTCAATCTGACCTAAAAAAAATTGGTTAAAAACAAAAATGTGATAAAGTAATAGCATGAAAAAAATGAAAATACTCAGGTTATATTTGACAAATGTGGACAAGACTTATGTACTGAAATCAACAAAACATGACTGAGAGATACATATAGTGTTCATAGTTCAGGAGAGTCAATGTCATTATGATGCTCATTTTTCTCAAATTTATCTATAGATTCAATGCAATCTCCATTAATATCCCCACAGATTTTTATATATAAAATGCAAGGTAACTATAAAATGTAATGGAAAATGCAAGGAGTTCTATAATATCCAAAAATACGAAAATTAAAAAACTAAAATTGGAGGACTAAGATTATTTGATTTCCAGACTTACTAATTATAGTGATTAAGACAGTGCTCTATGGGTATAAAGATGAACAAACAAGCAAATATATATGAGTCCAAAAATATATAAATACACATAGATATACAACTGATTTTTGACAAAGTTACAAAAGCAATTCAGTGGAGAAAGGATGCACTTCTCAGCAAATGGTGCTAGAAAAATTGGGTATTCATAAGCAAAACATCAAACTGCAATTCATATCTTGAGCCATATACAAAGTTTGATTCAAATTGGACCATACATGCTAAGAACTTAAACTATAAAACTTCTAAAAGAAAATACAAGAGAAAATGTTTTTGACCTTAAAGTTATGCAAAAATTTTTAGATATGAGACCAAAAGCACAATCTATTAATGAAATAAATTCATATATCTAATTAGTCATGGTTAAATGTATTTTTATTTAAGCTTGTCATTGCTTGAGATGGTTTTATCAAATACATTTATGGAGAATATATTTAAATATCTTTTAATTATCTTCAGTTCAGTTCAGTCACTCAGTTGTGTCCGACTCTTTGCGACCCCATGAATTGCCAGGCTTCCCTGTCCATCACCAACTCCCAGAGTTCACTCAGACTCATGTCCATCAAGTCAGTGATGCCATTCAGCCATTTCATCCTCTGTTGTCCCCTTCTCCTCCTGCCCTCAATCCATCCCAGCATCTGAGTCTTTTCCAATGAGTCAACTCTTCGCATGAGGTGGCCAAAGTACTGGAGTTTTAGCTTTAGCATCATTCCTTCCAAAGAACAGTCAGGCCTGATCTCCTTTAGAATGGACTGGATGAATCTCCTTGCAGTCCAAGGGACTCTCAAGTCTTCTCCAACACCACAGTTCAAAAGCATGAACTCTTCAGTGCTCAGCTTTCTTCACAGTCCAACTCTCATACATCTTAAATCAGTATTAAAATGCATTTAACTATATATTCTTCAGAAAATATTTTATGAAATAATAGAAACCAAAATAATAAGTGAAGTCGCTCAGTTGTGTCCAACTCTTTGCGACCCCGTGGACTGCAGCCCACCAGGCTCCTCTGTCCATGGGATTCTCCAGGCAAGAATACCGGAGTGGGTTGCCATTTCCTTCTCCAGGGGATCTTCCTGACCCAGGGATCAAACCCAGGTCTCCCACATTGCAGGGAGACGCTTTAACCTCTGAGCCACAAGGGAAGCCCCCAAAACAAAAATGGTATATGTATATATATATATATAGCTCCAATTGTTTACTAACAACTTTTAAAAATGCAATGTCCTCATCCTCCTTCCTAAAAATATTGATAATTAAGCTTCTAAACCTATAAGTAAAGTTATATTGTATTGAAAATAATCAATATAGCAAGTGCTAGCAAATAGTTTTAAATTAAAAAAAAAAGAGTTGAAATGAGAATCTTGCTTCAATAAGTTTCAAGGCTTTCATAGAAGATAAAAGAAACCCTCAATTGTACAAACTCTCCTCTAACTCTTAGAACAGTATAAATTTCTGGAGAATACTATCTAGAGTGTTCTGATGCATTTAAAAAGTCAAATATCATTTTGGTAAATGTTCCTATTACTTAGAATCCAATCAATCTGAGTTTCTGTAAAGTCAGTACTTTGTGATGTAAAACCATTTTATGCATCAGATAATTTCTTTTCTCCCCAGTATAGCATTACATGACAGATTTTAATACAGGTTATATCTGTCATGTTGAATGCTTCATGTGCTGTAGAGAGTTCCACAGTCATTTAATACACTCTGGGGAAATACTGCTTCATCTTTAATCTTACTTCTGAAGCATATTTTCATTAACCTTTAAATCATCTGAATAATAAAACAAACACACAAATAAGTAAATATATTGCTTAAAAATCTTTGTGAATGAAACCATACATGTAAATGCTGGAGCACTTAAGAATACATTGTCATATTAAAGAAATGAAACTCAATCCTCTTGGTCCTCCAACCACTTTTTATAATATTTTTGGTCTCCCAACCACTTTTTGTTGTATTTTATCATATCCTGAAATAAAATGCATACCTAACTGAAAATAAAAAGAAGATAGGAAATTTTAAATAAAAATAGCCTTAAGAATAATATAAACAAAGAATAAAAGTAATGATGATTTGAAAATATTATTTTCATACATAAATATTTGGGCTTAACTTTATAGAGGAGTTAATGATGCTCAGATGTTTGAATCAATTTATAATTCATGCATTCATTCAATCAGATTGTTTAATGAACATCTACCATGTGCAAGATTCTGTTCTAGGTACTGTGAAAACAATAGCAAAGAAAAGAGCAAAGTTCCTTTTTTACATGGGATGATGACAGGCAGAATATATGCACAATAAATAATAAATAAAACACATGTATATTGAGATCTAGAAAATATTAGGGGAGGTTTTAAGAAAGACCCAATGGAAGCAGGGACTCTGCCTATGTGGATAACTACATGGAAAAACATTCCAGTTGGAGAGAAAAAGTAAAGAGGTCCTGGTTGAAGAGAGGGGTATATGAGGTATATTGCAGGTGGAAGCAAGAGGGACACTTTGGCTGGAAAAGAGTCAATTTTGAGTAGTGACCTGAGGGATTGAAGTATAGCATGAGGTCAGAAAGGAGACCAGCAGGTATGAAAAGGAGTACTCAATTGTAGGTCTTTGTGAGATGCTGGGTTTTAATCAAAACGAGGTGCGAAGCCATCAGAGGGTTTTGTGCAAAGTTACATGATCTGATTTACATTGTAGTGGGATTATTGAAAGACTTCCTGGGTAGCTCAAATGGTAAAACAAACAGTAAAGAATCTGCCTGAAATGCAGGAGACTTGAGTTCGATCCGTGGGTTGAGAAGATCCCTTGGTTAAAGGAATGGCAGTCCACTCCAGTATTCTTGCCTGAAGAATAACATGGACAGAAGAGCCTGGTGGGCTACAGTCCATTCGTTCACAAACAGTCAGACATGACTGAATAAGTAACACACACACAGGATTTACCGGAGATACACTGCTGAGAAAAAATAACTGCAGGTGGAGAGCAGTGAGAAGGCTGGAGCATCATGGAATTCCAGATTAGCATAGGGGCAAGTCTGTGGTGATACATTGTGCAAATGTGTCAAAGCTGGAACTTTCAGCATGATTAAATCCTTATACACAGTAGTGTAAATTATGTCCCATGTTGATTTACTGTAATTGTGATTTTTATTTTCTGCTCTAGGAAGCTCTATTTGTTTCACAGATCTACCTGAGAGAGGAGAGAAGAAAAGTCTTCAGCTGAAGACACTCAGATTTTTTTTATTTTGGCTTTTTTTATCTTTGAGGTGGATGAAAATTGAAGAAACTGTGCTGCTGTTTAAAATAATTATTTGAATATCATTGCATTGCATGATAAGTGCCTATTTCCTGTAGTTATTAAAATCACTATTTTGTTTTCAGAATTTTAATTTATGTTAAATTACTCTGGGAAAGTTGGCATGTAAAATTAACTACATCTCCACTCTATACAGGGGTTATAATTCCTAAAAACTAGTAAAGTTCCAAAAGGAAAAAAAAATAATTAGGCTTAATATGTCCTTTCTTTGGAATTTGTTTGAAATTGTTTGCAATCCTCTATTCTTATAGATATCTTACTAGACAAGTCATATCTCCAATGTCATATCTCTAGCAATTACTTTATGTAAGAGAGGGAAGGTAAATATTTTCATTGCTATCATTAATTAATCTTTGTCACATTAAATTTAAAGTGACAGGTAACATTTATAATGTTGTCAACTGACTTTTTTAAATTTGTTTGTTTGTTTGAAGCTTTTGGAAACATGTCCAAAACATTGATGAAATGTTGGAAACCAGTTGAAATACAGTAAAATTCAACCGAATAAAATAAGACTCCTTTTTCTTCATCCACGTTGGAAATTGTCAAGAAGTGAACTATGACAATATATCAATTTTTGCTACTATTTCTACTCTGGGTATGCCTGCCACATTTCTGTTCTCCAGAGATAATGTTCAGAAGGACTTCTGTGCCTCAGAAAAGAATTTTAGGTGCACGTGTACCGAGGAGTGATGGCAAAATACTTCATCGTCAAAAGCGTGGTTGGATGTGGAATCAATTTTTCTTACTGGAGGAATATACAGGATCTGATTACCAATATGTTGGCAAGGTAAGTCTGTATTGAAATTGCAAATATTTACATTCTTTTACATATATATATATATATATATATCTCATAAGGAATACTTGAAGTTTATAAAAATTACCATTCTTACAAATTTTATTCTTTAAATATTCCTAAAGCAATATTTGATTATGGAATACAAATTATAAGTTTAAAACTATGTAATGAATATGGAATGATAAATATAGGAGTTCACTTACTAGAATTAATTCTGCCTACTACCTTGTGGATTAGAGGTAATAAAATTGCAATTTCAGAATTTGTATTTAAAAATCAATGAACGGAAGAAAACTATATGTCAGTCTAGTCACTAAAATTGACAATGCATGAATATTACACGTATAGTCTCATTGCTGTTGACTTTAGTGAGGAAGAAAAGATGTATTTAGAAGTTCTTTGATATTTTGCAGAATGAGAAAGCAAATGTCATTAGAAACATGCCCTAAGGCCAAAAAAATGCTTACTTATAAGAAAATGTATTCCAAATATTAATGTTACTTATTTTTCTAAAGTCCTACCACGGGTACATTTATGTAAGGGAGAAACAAATGGAAAGACAAGCAGTTAAAGTAGTTTTCTAATCAGGACATGATCATATGAGGAGATTTCATGCTGTTCAGTTATAAAAGTTTGGGAAGAAAATGATCTGTGGTTAGGAATGGAAGGATAAATGTGACAAAATTAACGATGAATGCTTTTATACACTGGGTTGTATTAATTTCAGTTTTCTTTCTTGGCACCATCTGAATCTAATCAAAATTAGGTAATTTCTTAAAGAAAGAATTATTTTAATGGTGTTATTATTTTTATGGACAGTTTATGAAACTATGTTAAAGGAAAAAAAAGTTAAACACACAAAAGACAAACAGATATAATCACATGTTCTTATAGCTCTAGTGAAGACTATAAAATTATGATAGCTCCATGATTGTGTCAGCAGTTATTGCATCAACCTAATTAAAATCATGCTTGAAGTTTTTGTCTTCTAAGAAAAAGAATTTGAGAAAATATATGTTCATTGATTTTTAAACACTTTGGTATGTTTTTTCATGTTCCAGTTATTATAATCCTTTTAAAATTTCTGGCAATATAAGAATGATGGCATTAAAGGTTAAATGTCATACATATTGACTGGAAGGAGAAAAAAAGAAATGGCAACCCAAGCAATTTTACCAGAAAGCAAGCAGTAGTGGACTTATCGCAAGTGTCATCTGATCAAATGCCTGAGATCAGAAGGTGAAGGCAAATTTTATGGTTGCTGCAATAGGCAACTTTCAGTTTATGTAACCAACCACATGAAAATATAATAACTGAAATTTGATCCATACAAATTATAAATGGTTTCATTTGGTTCTTCCTAGACATAGCAGTTATTTGCATAGATTTTCCTTCATCTAGTCCTTAATGAGTAATAAATGTTGCTAAATTGATTATTATTGCATTATGTGCTTTTGTGATAGTCAAGCTACTTTATGTGCTTTCATTTGTACTCTCTACAAAAAATATCAATAACTTGAAATCAAAAACTTCATATCTCCTTTTCTAACCCTTAGATTTTAATATTTAGTTGATTGGATTAACCTGAGTTGTATTGGACTGAATTCTCAGAGTGGTGGTCTGGTACCACTTAACTCTTTCGTGGGGAACACTAATGTATAATTTACATTACTATGGGGTATTAAAGATGGTAAATACTTAAAAGACATACACATTTTGATAAACAACTCAAGTGCTGCTTCCATAGTCTGCTCTATAAAAGCAAGTCAGAAAACTCTTTAATAAGTAGAGTCATAAGGAAGTTAAAGAATGTGCTCACCAGTTTCGTCTATGTGTTCTGAGCTACCAGAGCAACAGAAATAAATATATTCAATGCTGTAACTCTGACTTCTGATATTCAGAGCATCTGTTATTTAGCTTATATTTCAAGTCCATTTTGTATTTCTATCATTTATTCATGTAGTGACCTATGAGTATGTATGCTTGGTCTCAGTCCTGTCTGATTCCTGCAACCCCGTAGACTGTAGCCTGCCAGACTCTTCCATCCATGGGCTTTTCCAGGGAAGAATACTGGAGTGGGTGGCCATTTCCCTCTCCAGAGGATCTTCCTGACCCAGAAATTGAACCCAGGTCTCCTGCATTTTAGGTGGATTCTCTAATGACTGAGCTACGAGGGAAGCCCAACCTGTGAGATATCTATCTTTAAATTTCCCTTGTCTATTGCCTTATACAATATAATATATATAGTATATGTGCATATTATCATTGAATGTTTATATTGCATTAATTACTTATATAAAGATCTTATTTTAGAGATAAACATATCAATGTGTGTATGCAAAAAAGATAATATGCAATATAGAATATTTTATAAATGTGCATTTTAATGAATATAATAGGGGCTAAGATATATTCTCTTCATAAGATATAATTTTTTTTTGAAATTTCCTAGATAGTCTTTCCAACATTACTTCTAATAAATGTATTACATATTCATTCTTTCAGAAATTCTGGTTCTAGCTTTTACTTTGTTTAAAGTAAATATGTAATATTGATGCTAAGTGATTCAACAAATAGTTTAGCTTAGAGGTAGAAGTTATAATTGTCCCAAATACTAGACACATGGGAAGACAATGACAGACGCTCCATTGTTGTGGGAAACATAGTGGGAGCTCTGAGTAGAGTCAGTGAAGAGACTTAAACAATGGGGAATTGAGGACAAAACTGAAAAGCACATGCATAAAGAGGGGGAACCTTTAAATACCAAACAGCCAATGTGAGAAAATGAGAAAGTGAAAGTCGCTCAGTAGTGTCTGACTCTTTGAAACCCCATGGACTATGCAGTCCCTGGAATTCTCCAGTCAAAATACTGGAGTGGGTAGCCTTTCCCTTCTCCAGGAATCAAATCCAGGTCTCCTGAATTGCAGGCAAATTCTTTACCAGCTGACTAACAAGGGAAGCTTGCAAAACAGCCAATAGATCCTGTAAAAAAATGGATGGCATATAATTTCTTAGATAAAAACCCATTACTGCTTACAGAATTAAAGCAAGAGAAAGAACCCCTTGTCCTCATTGGGTTAAAGCAGAAGAAAGCTTAGGAAAAATATGTAACTGCCAGTCTAAACACTCATATATATCCTTGCTACTGCCACTATTTTTCTCTCTCAGTGCTTAAATCAGTTAACTTCTTCTGGCCTTCAGTTTCTCATCTATTGTGTAATCATATCAGTGGTTTTGCCTTATATATAAATATATACTTATATTTATATATTTACCACTGAGCCACCAGGGTAGCCTATAATGTACATTATATATACATCAGTTCAGTTCAGTTCAGTTCAGTTGCTCAGTCGTGTCTGACTCTTTGTGACCCCATGAATCGCAGCACACCAGGCCTCCCTGTCCATCACCAACTCCCAGAGTTCACTCAAACTCACATCCATTGAGTCAGTGATGCCATCCAGCCATCTCATCCTCTCTTGTCCCCTTCTCCTCCTGCCCCCAATCCCTCCCAGCATCAGAGTCTATTCCAATGAGTCAACTCTTCGCATGAGGTGGCCAAAGTACTGGAGTTTCAGCTTTAGCATCATTCCTTCCAAAGAACACCCAGGGCTAATCTCCTTCAGAATGGACTGGTTGGATCTCCTTGCAGTCCAAGGGACTCTCAAGAGTCTTCTTCAACACCACAGTTCAAAAGCATCAATTCTTCGGCTCTTAGCTTTCTTCACAGTCCAAATCTCACATCCATACATGACCACTGGGAAAACCATAGCCTTGAATAGGCAGACCTTAGTTGTCAAAGTAAGGTCTCTGTTTTTGAATATGCTATCTAGGTTGGTCATAACGTTTGTTCCAAGGAGTAAGCATCTTTTAATTTCATGGCTGCAGTCACCATCTGCAGTGATATTGGAGCCCCCAAAAATAAAGTCTGATGCTGTTTCCACAGTTTCCCCATCTATTTCCCATGAAGTGATGGGACCAGATGCCATGATCTTCGTTTTCTGAATGTTGAGGTTTAAGCCAACTTTTTCACCCTCCTATGTATATATAATGTACATATTATATTAATGTACATTATAGGCTACCCTGGTGCCTCAGTGGTAAAGAATCTGCCTGCTAATGCAGGAGATGCAGGTTCGATCCCTGGGTCTGGAAGATCCCCTGCAGAAGGAAATGGCAACTCTAGTGTTCTTGCCTGGGAAATACTATGTACAGATGACCCTGGTGGGCTACAGTCCGTGGAATCACAGAAGAGTTGGATAGAACTTAGCAACTAAACAACAACAAATGTACATTATATTTTTAATTTTATATGATTAAATTATAAATATGAAATATATAAGCATTTAAAAACCCATTTATTAAGAAAAAGAATAAGAAGAAATAAAGGAAGACTGAGAAAAAGAAGAAGAAAGCCAATGGCGGAATTGCCACTGCCATGGCTTTTATTAAGAAACTAGCTAAACCCATGATGAACTCAAAGCATTTCTTTGTTCACCTCTCAATAAGCAAACAAATATTTTCCTCTAAATAATTTAATCAAATGTATTCTAAACCAAAATACGTTTCTCCTAAGTTTTTTTTTTCCTTTTTCAGTGAACTAATCACAATGTTGACCTTTAAGATGAGATAGTGTCTGCTAACCTTTCTTTACCTTCCAAAACAAGGGTTTTATAACTTGAACTTCAAGTATCTAGTTTGCTCTATGCTGCTTTCATATCTCAACTTCCTACGAACATTTTTTAATTCCCCAATTTAAGATTTGAGAAACATTGTGTTTATCAACTATTTTTATTAATTTTTTTTACACATAGCTTATCACAGATTTCCATTGCCTGTTTCAGTTGCTCTAAATAATTTCAAATTTCTAGGCTTCCAAAAATTCAAATAAATAATGACATTAAGCTAGATATGCTTGAATTTACTTTGAGCTGTAATAAACACACAGTTCTAAGTGAATTACTAATTCTATTTACTGTCCAAATTTTGCACAGTATATAATAATGATTCTGAAGTTGAGAAAAACATGTTAAAAATAGATTTTTAATCAAAAGCAGAGAATGAGAAAGATCCCCAAACACTAAAAACTTAATAACATAATTGAGCAACAATAAATCTGATTCTGAGGCAGCATAGTATCAATAAAATAATTCATTCTAGGAAGTAAAAACATAATAATTTTAATAAATAATTAGGGCAACTGTCTTAACTTATTGACTTAATGTAAAAATACACCATCTGGACACATGAAAGAGATTCTTGGGGCCTCCAAGTGATTCAGATCTGATAGTCTCATTGATGTCATCATTCTCTAAATGTAAAATACATTTAACACGTAGATTCTTTTTTCCCAGTGATAGATTATTATTATCATTATTGAAGTATAGTTGATTTACAATGTTGTGTTAGATTTAGGTGTATAGCAAAGTGAATATATATATACACACAATATATATTCTTTTTCAGATTCTTTTCCCTTATAGGTTGTCATAAAATATTGGCGTGTCTCCTGCATCTCCTACATTGTCAGGATAACAAAAAGTTATGAGACTCTTTCTGTCTTAGAAACCGCACAGACCCCAAAAGCCTGAAACGCAGCAATATTTGGCACTTACTATTTTGTCCGAGGCTTTTGGGACTTGTGCTCTGTCTGAGATGAAAGAGTCTCGTAACTTTTTGTTATCCTAACATAATTTAAGATTTGCATTACACTAATCTATGCTACTCAATGACGAGCTTGGAGAGGCAAGTTATTTTTATTTGTCTGTTTATCTCTTTGGAAGGGGTTTTTAATGTGCAGCAGTTTATAATTAAGTTATTATTGGAAATTTCTAGAAGAAACGTCTTCCAAAATCAGGGGAAAAATAAAAAGTGTTATTCATAAGAGAATCACCCGACTTTAAACATTCACAAAGTCAGAAAGTACCAACTGCATTCACCAAATTAGATTGTATGTGTTTTGTTCTTAATAATATGGGTACAATCAAATCAAACCTAGTTGCAACCAGGGAAGGACTAGTTGGAACTGAGATAGAAGAAACTGTGCTGACCTCCCACTGCGATCTGCCTATGGAGGAAGAAGTTCTCAGGTGAACTTGCGGAAGAACTTTATATCGGAGTTTAGAGAGTTAGAAGCACTCACTTTGACATTTTAAAAACTGTGATGTTGAGGCCAAAAGTTCCCAGGTGATTTTTTCTTTTTTTTTTCTTTTTTTTAAATACAAGCATGATGAAGAGAACCTACATAAAACACACACACATTTAGCTGTTCCATGCATATAGGCTTGCTTTAGTGCTGAGATGGGAGAAGGAACGGTCTTGTGATAGAGTTATTTTCTATCTGAACCCTAGTAATGAACACCATAAAAGAACTGAGCACCAAACAAATTAATACAGTGAGTGATTTTAGTTGGAAAATATCCTGGAAGAAAATAAATCAGAGTGACTTGATAGACATCAAAAGAAAATCCTTTAGATTAAATGATTAATGAAAACCTTCTTGATGAGATATTTGGATTTTTGAGGTGAATATAGACGTCCCTGGGTTGGGAAGATCCCCTGAAGAAGGAAATGGCAACCCACTCCAGTATCTTGCCTGGGAATCCCATGGAGGGAAGAGCCTGGTAGGCTACACTCCGCAGGGTCTCAAAGAGTGGAACATGACTGAGCTACTTCACTTTCACTTTCACATAGACGTTATTTCCTTAGTATAGGTAAAGGGAATTTGCTCAATCATGCCCGGCTCTTTGTGACCCCCATGGGATGTAACCTACCAGGCTCCTCTGTCCATGGAATTTTCCAGGCAAGAGTACTGGAGTGGGTTGTCATTTCCTTCTCCAAGGGATTTTCCCAACCCAGGGATCAAACCCGGGTCTCCTGCATTGCAGGCAGACACTTTATCATCTGAGCCACCAGGGAGTTTAATATAGGTAAAGCCCACAATAAAAAAAAGATGACCCTGAATTAGAATTTATAAAGACTCTACTAATCCTCAAGTATTTTTAAATAAAGTTATGTCCTGCAAAACCCTGATACTGTTTTCCAGGCAGACCACCTTTGGTTTTTCATTTTCAAAATGCATCCAATGTCATTATCTCTCAATATTTCAGCTAGAAGTTACATTGGAAAATTATGCTCACATCCTCAAAGCTCACTATAACATTTTAACAAAGTAGTTAAATTCAGGAAGATCTTAAGCTATGTTCCAGATATGCGTGGTAGAAGTTCAAAACCACCCATAAGTGGTTTAAATATGAGAGGCTGTAAAATAAAATGTGCACCTAAAATTTTGTAAGCTTTTTTGGGAAGCCATACTAATTCATGTTAACTCATAAGTGATCAGGTAACACTGATTTAAGCATTTTATGTATTAATGTTATAGCATGTTATTCTTACATAGAGATTTTACTGTTTTATTTACATTTTTAAGAAATTGGTTTTGAATTTGGGTTTAATGTGTAAGCATTCTATTTTTTCCCATTTAACTAAGGGGAAATAGACTTCTTGTTAGCACTTTCCAATAAAATATCCAATGCCAAATATTGAATTAAAAAAAAGATAAATGGAATTAAGTATGGGATACTCATATATAAAAAACAACTTCAATCATTCTTTTACTTAAAAGTTCTTACTGGTAGTAGTGACAGTATATAACTACTAAACTCTTCCATGAACTTACTTACATAACATGCTATATCTCTGTAACCCTCACAAAACAACAGTACATCCACATCACCTAAATAGTTTACCACGCTCACTGCCCTTCCTGTACTCTAGTGAATTGTGGGAACTCTGTCTTTCCGCTCATCTTTATACCCTTGATTTAGTAACCCAGAGAAGCTATGTTTCCATCTTTTCTTTCCCACCAGCCTTATTTTTATATGCCCTTCTCTTGGACTTACCATTTTATAATCCCCTCCACACAGAAGCTCTCTCATCTCTTTTTTCTGCTTCTTCAGTTTGTCACCCAGCATCTTTTAAAATCTACATCTCTATGCTGTGTCCCCTGAATTTATTTTCATTGGAGTATATCTTATATAATAGATAACTATAGATTTATTTTCTAAAAATAGTATTTCTATGCTTTTAGACCAGTTAATTAACAACTATTAGTAACAGAAGTAGATAGAAGTACTTTGATAATAATAATTTTTTAAAAATGACTCAATTTCTCTGTGCCAAATAAACTTTTTAAAATATTAGCTATTATTTTAAAATATTAAAGTTAAGAAAAATTTAGATCTACAATTTAACCCATCATTTTTCAAATACAGAACTTTAAAAAATATAATAATCTTCTAGTGAAGATTATGTGAAAATTGACTCAGACATTTGGTAAAGTTTGAGAGAAATCTCTGTAAATGAAAAATGTATTGAAATCTCACTTAAATTTGTTCTGTAGAAAGTCTCTTAGTATAATTAATCAGTAAGAAGTGAGTGTATAATGGCCATGAAGCATAGGAAATTATTATTATGGCATTATGAATTTCTACCAAAGCCCTCTCATTTTCTTTCTTGGAGACAATATACAATTATATATAGTCAATTAAATTTTTGTCCTCTTTGTACTAAACAATAATGTTCTTTTCAGTAAAGAAAATGAAAAAAGGGGATGCATGTTATTATGCTTGCTCATCAATGTCTCATACTTGGAATATGTTCAAATATTCAAATTCTCAGTTGCTTCTTATGAAAACCTGAATAGAAAAGGACAGTACACTTCAATAAATTTTTTGAAATGAATTCTTAAATATTTACAGATTATAATTATGTCTGACTCTTTGCAACCCCATGGACTATATGTTCCATGGAATTCTTCAAGCCAGAATACTGAAACGGGTAGCCTTTTCCTTTCTAGGGGATTTTCCCAACCTGGGATCAGACCCAAGTCTCCCGCATTGCAGGTGAATTCTTTGCCAGCTGAGCCACAAGGGGAATCCAATATAGTCAAACTTCTACTTTCATTTTATCAAAAAACATGATTTAATCTGAATTTTATTATCATTATTAATATTGTTGGTGGTTGTATTACTGTGTTGCTAATTGAGTAACTGCATTTCATGGGCTCCTGGTAATTATAAACAGAAGTTAAAGAAAAGCATATTAGTTTGCAGGTAGATGAACTAAGTTTAAAAAAGGGAACAATGATTTTGCTGGGATATAATATACAAACCTTTGGTTTTCTCCCTGAAACTCTAATCTACAGGAAGCAAAAACACTTTATGCAAATTTCAGATTCTCTCTGGTAAAATTCTTTCACTAACCTCACTTTTAAAGCTATACTTTATGCATTTATAGATTACATAAAAGTTATTATATTTAGAATTTTAAATTAAGATATTAAATCTCAATCCAGGATTAAAATTATTTTATCAAATAGGAAATTAAGCTATAAGAATGTGTACTACTTTTATCTCAAGGAACATCTCCTATTTTGACTGCTGTTTAGCTTAAATTCCCTCAGTGAACTCCTCAGTTCAGTGTTGTGTCTCCCAAATACTCCCAAAAAACTCCAAGAAAATTGAATTCTTCAATTTTCCCTGATACTAGTCCTGCCACTATGTAAAAAAAAAAATCATAAGCTTAGCACCAAATCTAGTTTGTAAATCCTGGGTTATCCTGAGATCAGAGGAGCAGAGGAATAATGTTGTGAATCATGCACTGGTGTATGCATTCCTGAGAGCTGAGCATCCAGGAGTGCAGTGATGAATAGGTTACCTGACTTTCTTTTCTGAATAATATCCGCACAAAACTAAAATTGCATTGGTAACAGGAATATTTCTACTGCGTCATAGAAAAGTCAATTTATTTTTGTAGTTGTTATATGTTTGTTATTTAATTTATATGTTGAATTGATAATGCATGCACTTTGCATAAAATTTAAAAGGCAAAATAGGGTATATATCACAGTTAAAATTACCACTACGACTCCCACCAGGATCCATAGTTCTCTTCCTCAGAAACTGCATTGATCAGTTCTGGGTTTTGTTTTGTTTTGTTTTTTTACATATATACTCCAAAAGATATTATAGAACTACTTAACAAGTATTTACTGTTTTTATATAAATGGTGGTGTACTTTATACAATGTTATAAAACATAATTTGTTTTTTACTTAAAAATGTAATGACATATTCCATTTCAGGGCAAAAAGATACATTTCATTTTTTAAAGCATTTAGTAGCTTTATAGCATTATTTCCAGTGAATATATTGCAATTTATGTTACCATTTCTTTCTGAAGGACTTTTATTCTTTTAAAAAATTAAGTAATATAATCATATGTTATTTCACACAGTGCTGGTATAGCTTTAGGAATATGACTAGACTTCAAATGTTGAAATAAAGTTTGGAAACTTTAAACTTTCAGAGATATTGCTAAATTGCTCTCCATTAATGTTGTTTGAATTTATCATGCCAACAGCAAGGTATGTAAGCAACTCTTGTTGTTCAGTTGCTAAGTCATGTCGGGCTCTTTACGACCCCATGGACTGCAACACACCAGGCTTCCCTGTCCTTCACTATCTCCCGAGTTTGCTCAAATTCATATCTATGTAACTCTTTAATTGTTTAAATCTCTGTACTATCAACATTTGTAATAGTTTTTCAATCTTGTAAATTAAAACACTTCCCTTATTTTAAGTGAGAGTGAACATTTCTTCACGTGTTTAAAGCATTTTCTATTTAAATTAGTGTTTATATCCTTCACCAAATTTTCTATTGTTAAACTAGGTTTTTTTTGACCTGTAAGTTCTTTTTATTAATTGACCCTTAATTCTTTTTTTATTTTTAATGTAATACATAATGAAAGTTGAATAAAACACACATAAAAACTTTAACAAATAAGTGTATGACCTCAGCCCCAGTCAAGAAATGGAGAATTAGTGGTCCCTAAGAACCCCTGTGTGTCAGTCTATTAGCAACAGCATCATTTCTCCTTTATAAAAGTGGCAATTACATTCATTTGGGGTTAATAATGTCTTGTGTTTCTTTATAGTTTGAGCCAGTCATAAAGAACGTGCTGAGTTTTAAATGTTTCTGAAATTTAAGGTAATCATTGCTCATATATTCTTTTGTGTCTTTTGCCCAAATGGGGTTATGAAATTAAACCATATTTTGTGCAGAGTATCTCTGTGTTTGGACTTAGTTTTACATTATTATCAATAATGGAGATACAATGTTGTCTTTTCACCTTACTTTGGTTCTTGCTCACAGTACTTCTGTGAATGTTTCTGTACATGCACTCTCTTGCTTAAGTACATTGAAAGAGTATATAATTAGGAATAAATTTGCTGATCTTTACTGTGTGCCTAGCTTCAATTTTTCCAAGTATTGCCATTTTAGTTTCCTCAATTTTAACCAGTGCATTATCCCACTGTCAGTATGCAATGGTTTCTTTTATTCTAAGTAGAGATTCAATTTTGTTATTTTTAGACCCTTCTTTTTTAAAATCTGATGTTTTAATTGGCATTTTCCTAAATAACAATAAACTGTGTGTGTGTGTCAACAAGTTTTTCAAGTGTTCTATCAACCATTTCTTCAGGTCATCTATTCCTTGCTTATTGGTTGTTTCATTCTGAAATCCATAATAGGTGTGGAGCACTTATTATTTTTAGATACACTCTAGGTTACCAGGTTACATCTCTGAATAAAAGACAACACATCCTGCGTCATGAAGCTCACTTTTTTTTTTTTTTTGGTGGGAAATGCAGGAAATTAAAAATAAATATAATAAATATAGTAGTCTTATGGTATGTTACATGATAAAAGTTGCTATCAGAAAAGAAGAGAGAGGTACTCCTCTGGTGGTCGAGTGACTAAGACTCCATGCTCCCAATGCGGAGGGCCTGGGTTCAATCCCTGGTCAGGGAACTAGATTCTATATTCCAAAGCTAAGAGTTCACATGCTGTAACTATGAGATCCTACATGCTGCAGCAAAGACCCAGTGTAGCCAAGCAAAGAAAATATTTTTTTATAAAGAAAAGAAGAGAGAAAGCAAGGTAATACATATTGAGGGGTGGAACAGAGCAGGTGATGGTGGTCAAAGCTTCATCACTAAAAAGGTGATATTTAAGCAAAGGATTTGGAGGAAGTGAAAGGGGTAACTAATAGCTATTAATGGAATACGTTTTTCTTTCTTTCTTTTTTTTTTTGCATCAAGATGAAATGGTTACTACAGATATTTTAAATCAAGAGATTCCCCATGAATATTCAAGGGAAGGCAAGGAGGTATGTGCCTGGGGCAAAAGAGGCAACAACAACAATAACAACTGAAGGGGAAGGCAGAAAGTTTAACAGTATGCACAGATCCTACAGAACGTGGTAGACAGAATAATTCCCTCAAAGACTATTGTTATTGTTCAGTCACCCATTTGTGTCCAACTCTTTATGACCTCATGGACTGTAGCATGCCATGCCTCCCTGTCCCTCACCATCTCCCAGAGTTTGCCCAAGTTCATGCCAATTGCTTTGGTGATGCCATCCAGCCAACTCATCCTCTGACATCCAAAGATATCCACATCCTGATTCTCAGAATTTGTGTATATGTTATTCTAAATTGCAAACAGAGACTTGTAGCTGTAGTAAATTTGAAGCTCTTGAGATAGGAGAGATTATATCCTGGATTTCCTATGTGATCCCCATGTAGTCCCATGGTTCCCTGTACGAGTGAGGCAAGAGGGTTAAAATCAAAGGAAAGGGATGCCACAATGGAATCAGAGATTAAAGTAACAAGCTTTAAATGTGGAAGAAAGGAACAGGGGACAAGGAATGCATAGACCCTGCAACAGCTGGAGATGGCAAAGAAACAGAGTCTCATTTTTGAGCCTCCAGAATGAGCAGAGCCCTGCCAACACCTTGCTTTAGCCTTCTGACTTCCAGAACTGTAAGAGGATAAATTTGTGGTGGTTTAAGTAACTAAAGTTTGTGATTTTACAGCAACTATAGGAAGCAAAGACATAAGATACTGTATTTTGTCTTTGACTCTGAGTTGAAATGGGATGATATTGTAGAATTTTTAGCAGAAGATTGACACTGTATGAAATAAGTTATTAAAATATCAGTCTGACTTCTGGCTTTAAAGTTGGCACAGTAGAAATTGGTGTAGTTTCATGCATAGATGTTAGGGAGCATTGTTACAGATGACTCAAAACATTTTGGGCTGAGCAACTGAAAATTGGCTTGCTTTTATTTTCAGTGGTAGGGCATTAAGAGTAAAATCTCGAGTTCATCTTTGGATATGTTAAAATAAATGGAATTTTGTGATTATATGAGTTCAGGAAAGACTTCTAAACTGGTCTCTTAAAAGTCACCAGCATATAGATGGAAGATGGGACTGTAAGATATCAAGAAAGTGATTGTAGTCATAAGTGAAATAAAGCTGCTTTCAAGAACAAACCCACATTAGGATGTGTGTGTGAGAAGGAGGAGGATGTGGGACAAAAGAAGAGAAAATAACAAATACAACCAAGAAAGAGTATTCTTTGAACTGTGAGGAAAACTAAGAGCTTGGAGTGTCTTAGAAGACTGGCAAAGAACGTATTTGGAGAGGAGAATGCGTTAACTGAGTCAACAGCTGCTAAGTCAAATACGTGGAGAGTTCTATTGACTTTCGGTTCATGGAGATTCTAGGTGAACTTACTTTTATGGTTCCAATGATGTGGGTCCAGAATTCTTACCATAGTGGATCTTAAAGGGAATGGAGAGAGAGAAATTGGAAAAGTCACACACAGGGAACATTAGAGTCTTGCTGTGAAGTGGAGGGAATTTTCGTAGCACTCTCTGATGGGGAGAGTATGAGTTGGATCAAAGAAAAAAAAAGGAACAACCTTTTTTTTGACTTGTCTTTCTGCATTGAAAAAACTCCAATAGAATATTGAATAGATGATATGAGAGGGACTATATTTTGTTCTTAATTTTAAAAAGTGCTCAACAGTTCAGTTCAGTCACTCAGTCATCTCCAACTCTTTGTGACCCCATGGATGATGGCACACCAGGCCTCCCTGTCCATCACCAACTCCCGGAGTTTACCAAACTCATGTCCATTGAGTTGATGATGCCATCCAACCATCTCATCCTCTGTCGTCCCCTTCTTCTCCTGCCTTCAATCTTTCCCAGCATCAGGGTCTTTTCAGATGAGTCAGCTCTTCAGAGCAGATGGCTAAAGTATTGGAGTTTCAGCTTCAGCATCAGTCCTTCCAAGGAATATTCAGGACTGATTTCCTTTAGGAAGGACTGGTTGGATCTCCTTGCAGTCCAAGGGACTCTCAAGAGTCTTCCCCAACAGCACAGTTCAAAATCACAGTGCTCAACATGTTATCATTAATTGTGAAGTTTCTTAAGGTTGTTTTAAAAGACATTTTTATAGGACTGAAGGATTTTCTTTTAATCCTAGTTTGCTATGCTTTTAAATCATAAATGAGTATGAAATATTGTCAAATATAGGTATCCATCTGTTGAATTCTTTATTTTCCCTTCAGTATGTTACCAAGGGATTACCTTATTTTTCTTATTTGAACTAAACTTGAAGATTTGGAAATAGGCCACACTGGTAATGATATAAAGCTTTATATTGTCAAATTCCATTTGCTCTTTCTTTGTTTAAAATTTCTACTTGTCATTCATTTTCTTTTTTTAAATTTATTTATTTTAATTGGAGGCTAATTACTTTTACAATATTGTGTTGGTTTTGCCATACATCAACATGAATCCATCACTGGTGTACACGTGTTCCCCATCCTGAACCCCCCTCCCACCTCTCTCCCCCCGTACCATCCCTCTGGGTCATCCCAGTGCACCAGCCCCAAGCATCCTATATAATGCATCGAACCTGGACTGATGATTTGTTTCTTATATGATATTATACATGTTTCAATACCATTCTCCAAAATCACCCACCCTTTCCCTCTCCCACAGCATCCAAAAGATTGTTCTATACATCTGTGTCTCTTTTGCTGTCTTGTATACAGGGTTATTGTTACCATCTTTCTAAATTCCATATATATGCATTAGTATAAGGAAATGGCAACCCACTCCAGTATTCTTGCCTGGAGAATCCCATGGACGGAGGAGCTTGGTGGGCTACAGTCCACGGGGTCGCAAAGAGTCAGACACAACTGAGCGACTTCACTTTTACTTTCATACTGTATTGGTGTTTTTCTTTCTGGCTTATTTCACTCTGTATAATAGGGTCCAGTTTGATCCACCTCATTAGAACTGATTCAAATGTATTATTTTTAATGGCTGAGTAATACTCCATTGTGTATATGTACCACAGTTTTCTTATCCATTCATCTGCTGATGGGCATCTAGCTTGCTTCCATGTCCTGGCTATTATAAACAGTGCTGTGATGAGCACTGGGGTACACGTGTCTCTTTCAATTCTGGTTTCCTCGGTGTGTACGCCCAGCAGTAGGATTGCTGGGTCGTACTGGAAATAAAATCATTCATTTTCATACAAGATATCACTCAGTAAAATTACTGTTCCTATTATATTTAGACATCAAAGTTACAACAGTCACATAAAATGAGGCAGAAAGTATTACCACTTTTTCTGTTACCTTATATCTTAATAATTTGTGTATGCAATTGTATTAATGCTTTCTTGAATAATATCTAGAATTCGTTTAGAAATTTCTTCTTTACAATTGTTTTATTATAGGGAAATGTGAGCTATTGACTTATTTTCTTTAATGGTTATAGGATTACTCAGGTTCTCTTTCCTTCTTGACTTAGTTTTTTCTAAATTTCATTTTTGGCATCTGTTAAATATTTTGACATATAGGCTGATGGGCTAAATCTAGAAAGCTTCTTAGCTCATGGTCTAGAAAGAATTTATATATGTTTTTAAGGCTAGATATTTTTTTAAGAGGAAAAAGAGGAAGGCTATGGTGCAGATATTGTGTGTAGCCCTCAAAGTTCAAATATTTATTTTCTGCTTCTTCACACAAACACAAAAGTATGTGGAGCCTGTGTTAGAGGCATTTTTAGGAGGAACAGCACAGAAAGTCCTCTTTTTCTATGGTCATATGGGACTATGAAAAGGTTTGTGTAAGTGAAACCATGCAATATCATTTTAATAATCAATGAGGAAAATTAAAACTGTTCTGTTACCTTAGAATTTTTTTTTCAAATCTTCAAAACCAATCTAATATTTGCTATTAATTTACAGGAAATAAAAAATGTATAAAACATATTATTTAGTCTGCTATAATTTGAAAGAAATTATGCTATAATTTAGAAACATTGATAATTAAATAATTTTATTTTCTACAGAAAGAGTAGCTTGAATAGTGCTTACATTCTTTTCCTCATATACATGAACTTTTTTTTAATGCCTTGACCAGATTCTCATATTCCTTCCTAAGTGTTTTTCTTGTGAAACGTCTTTAATATGTAATGTTATCTGGAGGCTGAATTGTAAAAACACCACAGAATATTTTATCACTGTTCACCTCCTGTCCACCTGACTTGTACTGTCATTGACTTTTATGTTCCTTGTTTGTTTGGATTTATTCACACATTTTCCATTTTCTTCACTATTTCCCCTTATATATTAGACTTTCAGTGAGAGATCATCTGCCTTTGCTATGAAATAAGTATATTCATTAGTGTATGTGCTAGTGATGGTATCTTCAACTTTATTTTATCTGAGGGTATTTTTGGCTTTGTGTTAAAAAGTTAATTTTTGTGGTTACAGAATTTGAAAGTGATAGCTATATTAAGTAGCATTTCTCTGCTCCCTGGATTATGAATGGATTGCTGTTTCTGAGAAATCAGCTGACCCTCTGCTTCTTCTTTGAAGATAATTCACATGTTTCTATCTGACTTCTTTCAAGTTTTATCTTTAGGGTGCTCTGGTTTACTTAAAAAAAATTAACATGGCTCAAAATATTATTGAGGCTCATCTTGCCATGGTCAGTTTTTTTTTTTTTTAACCTTTAATTACTTAAGCCTTTTCCCCTCTATTCCTCCAGGTTTGCTTACAGTAAGGTAATTTTCTTTCTAATTCTATAGCATGAGCAACTGGTTTTAACTGTTAAGTGTTTGAATGTTGAGTCTACATCTTTGGCCTTGAATTGTGTACCTGTTATACAAGAAGTACAACAAACGTGAAAAACAAGTTTTCTCTTATAAACATATTCACATAGTAAAAGCAGCTTTATGATTTGCTATTCTACTTACAGACATACCTGACCTAAGGTGTTTATTTCCCATTATACATGGTTCTGTCATCTCGCCTTGTCTTTATTACTTTATTTATTTATTTTTTTTTGCTTTTGTGTTGTTTTTTTTTTTTTAGTTTTTTATTTTTTAAATTTTAAAATCTTTAATTCTTACATGCATTCCCAAACATGAACCCCCCTCCCACCTCCCTCCCCATAACATCTTTCTGGGTCATCCCCATGCACCAGCCCCAAGCATGCTGCATCCTGTGTCAGACATAGACTGGCGATTCAATTCACATGATAGTATACATGTTAGAATACCATTCTCCCAAATCATCCCACCCTCTCCCTCTCCCTCTGAGTCCAAAAGTCCGTTATACACATCTGTGTCTCTTTCCCTGTCTTGCATACAGGGTCGTCATTGCCATCTTCCTAAATTCCATATATATGTGTTAGTATACTGTATTGGTGTTTTTCTTTCTGGCTTACTTCACTCTGTATAATCGGCTCCAGTTTCATCCATCTCATCAGAACTGATTCAAATGAATTCTTTTTAACAGCTGAGTAATACTCCATTGTGTATATGTACCACGGCTTTCTTATCCATTCATCTGCTGATGGACATCTAGGTTGTTTCCATGTCCTGGCTATTATAAACAGTGCTGCGATGAACATTGGGGTACATGTGTCTCTTTCAATTCTGGTTTCCTCGGTGTGTATGCCCAGCAGTGGGATTGCTGGGTCATAGGGAGTTCTATTTGCAATTTTTAAGGAATCTCCACACTGTTCTCCATAGTGGCTGTACTAGTTTGCATTCCCACCAACAGTGTAGGAGGGTTCCCTTTTCTCCACACCCTCTCCAGCATTTATTGCTTGTAGATTTTTGGATCGCAGCCATTCTGACTGGTGTGAAGTGGTACCTCATTGTGGTTTTGATTTGCATTTCTCTAATAATGAGTGATGTTGAGCATCTTTTCATGTGTTTGTTAGCCATCCGTATGTCTTCTTTGGAGAAATGTCTATTTAGTTCTTTGGCCCATTTTTTGATTGGGTCGTTTATTTTTCTGGAGTTGAGCTGCATAAGTTGCTTGTATATTTTTTCACAGAACTAGAACAAATAATTTCAAGATTTGTATGGAAATACAAAAAACCTCGAATAGCCAAAGCAATCTTGAGAAAGAAGAATGGAACTGGAGGAATCAACTTGCCTGACTTCAGGCTCTACTACAAAGCCACAGTCATCAAGACAGTATGGTACTGGCACAAAGACAGACATATAGATCAATGGAACAAAATAGAAAGCCCAGAGATAAATCCACACACATATGGACACCTTATCTTTGACAAAGGAGGCAAGAATATACAATGGAGTAAAGACAATCTCTTTAACAAGTGGTGCTGGGAAAACTGGTCAACCACTTGTAAAAGAATGAAACTAGATCACTTTCTAACACCGCACACAAAAATAAACTCAAAATGGATTAAAGATCTAAATGTAAGATCAGAAACTATAAAACTCCTAGAGGAGAACATAGGCAAAACACTCTCAGACATAAATCACAGCAGGATCCTCTATGATCCACCTCCCAGAATTCTGGAAATAAAAGCAAAAATAAACAAATGGGATCTAATTAAAATTAAAAGCTTCTGCACAACAAAGGAAAATATAAGCAAGGTGAAAAGACAGCCTTCTGAATGGGAGGAAATAATAGCAAATGAAGCAACTGACAAACAACTAATCTCAAAAATATACAAGCAACTTATGCAGCTCTTTATTACTTTAAAAGAACTGTTGTTTATATTCTCTCCAGCATTTCAAATTGTTTTTAACATAATTTTTCCAAATAACTTCTCTGCCATATCTGAAAATGAAGGTCTCTTCCTATGAGTTTTATTAGGAATTGCAAATATATATTCCCTAGTATAAACTGTGTTTTACCATTTGAGTGTGTATCTGTAAATAAATTATTCAGTTACTTTTATGGAGTTAAATTATTTATTTCTTTTGTTTTCTAAGCTGTTTCCCTTGTTCTGATATCTTCATGGAAGAAACTTCTTTCATTCTTTTTTCATTTCTCTCTAAATCATGTTATTCCAAACTCAAGTAATTTAGTGTTTATTTCCTATATAACCACAACATACCATCAAAATCAGGAAATTAACACTGGTGCATTATAGACATTACTTCAGACTCCATTCAAATTTTGCCACTTTTTCCAGTATCATTATTTTTGGAAAATCGAGGCAGTTCACAATCATACATGGTGTTAGTTGTCATGCCTCTTTTGTTTATTTCTGTTTTATGACATAGTTCTCAATGATTCTTTGATTTCTTGATCCTGACACTTTTGAAGATTACAAGCCACTTATCTTCTGAATGTTCTTCAATTTGCGTGTGTCTGATGGTTTCTCATGATTAGATTTGGGTTATGCATCTTTGCTTTTGAACTGTGGTGTTAGAGAAGACTCTTGAGAGTCCCTTGGACTGCAAGGAGATCCAACCAATCCATTCCTGGGATTTCTTTGGAAGGAATGACGCTAAAGCTGAAACTCCAGTACTTTGGTCACCTCATGTGAAGAGTTGACTCATTGGAAAAGACTCTGATGCTGGGAGGGATTGGGGGCAGGAGGAGAAGGGGACGACCGAGGATGAGATGGCTGGATGGCATCACTAACTCGATGGATGTGAATCTGAGTGAACTCCAGGAGTTGGTGATGGACAGGGAGGACTAGCATGCTGCGATTCATAGGGTCACAGAGTTGGACACGACTGAGCGACTGAACTGAACTGAACTATGCATCTTTAGTGGGAAATCACACAAGTGATTCTGTTCTCATTGCCTCTTATCAGAGGGTGCAAGGTTTCAAATTGTGCTATTCTTGGTGATCACTATGATTATTGGATTAAAATGGCATCTTCACTATAAAATTATTCTCATAAATTATTTCCTTTTTGTTTAAATTTGCTTTTTAAAGCTTTTCTAAGAGCAGTTATAAGTTCACAAAAAGATGGAGAGGAAGGTGCAGATATTTTACATATATCCCTTGCCTTGACTTGTGCATACCTTTGCAGTTATCAAGATCCCCCACCAGAGTGGTGCATTTGTTATGACTGATGAACTTACAGTGACACATCATAATCACTCCCAAGTCCACAGTTTACTTTGTAGTTGACTTTCTATGCTGTACATGCTATGAGTCTGGGCAACATATGATGACACTTATCACTGTGATGAAAACATAGGGACAATACTCTCCTTATTCATCCCTCCCAATCCCATAAATATGACAACCAGTAACCTTTTACTCTCTCCAGCTTTGTCTTTTCCAGAATGTTACGTAGTTGCAGTCACACAGTATTCAACCTTTTCAAATTGGCTTACTTCATTTAGTAATATGAATTTAAGGGTCTTCCTTGTGTTTTCATGGTTTCATAGCTCTTTGTGTGTGTATGTGCTGAATGATATTTGTCTGGATGTGTCATAGTTTTATCCATTCACCTACTGAGGGGTATCTTGGTTGCTTCTGAGATTTGACATTTATAGAGAGAACTGCCTCTAGGTATTTTATGAACATAAGTTTTCCATGTCTAGTTGTTTTGTGAACATCCGTGTGTACATGTTTTGTGAAGTTTTCAACTCCTTCCTTGGAATACTGCGTTGGATCAAAATGGTTAAAGTTTGCTTAATTTTGTAGGAAATCAGCAAAGTATCTTCCAAATTGGCTGTACTATTTTGCTTTCCCACTAGCAAAATATGAGGTTTCCTGTTGTTCCACATCCTCACCAAAATTGGGTATTGTCAGTGTTCTAGATTTTGGCCAGTCTAATAAATAGTGGTATCTCATTGTCATTTAGATTTGCATTTTCCAGATAACATATGATATGGGAAATCATTTCATATATTTATTTCCTATCCGTGTATCTTCTTCAGTGAGGTGTCTCTTAAGATTTTTGACCTATTTTATGCTTGAGTTCTTTACTTTTACTGTTGATGTTTAAGTGTTCTTCATGTGTTCTGGTCCTTTATCAAAAACAGCATTTTCTCAAATATTTCCATCTGGTCTGTGGCCTGGGTTCTCATTCAGTTGCCATTCTCTTTCACAGAACAGACATTTTTTATTTTGATGGAGTCCAGCTTCTCATTTATTTATTTCATGGATGTGCCTTTGGTATTATATCCAAAATATATCACCGTATCTGAGGTCATTGAGGTTTTCTCGCAAATAATTTTCTAGGAGATGTATGGTTTTGAAATTAGATCTGTGGTCCAATTTGAGTTTGGTTTTGTGTTGGATATATGCCTGTGTCCAGATTAATTTTTGCATGTAGATGTCTGGTTATTCTAACACCAATTTGCTGTAAAGACTATCTTTATTGTATTGCCTTTGCTCCATCTCACTGACCAGTTAAATACATATGTAAGTCTATTTGTGGGCTCTCTATTCTGCTCCACTAATCTATTTGTCTCTTCTTGCACAAATACTTCCCTCTCTTGATTAGTATAGTTTTATAATAAGTCTTAAAGTTGGATAGTGTCTGTCCTTCAATCTCATTCTTTCCCTTAAGTTTTGTTTTGGCCCCAAGGCTTTTGCCCCTCTATATAAACATTGTCATTATCCAAAAAATAACTTGCTGAGGTTTTAATTGAGATTGCCTTGAATCTCTAGATCAAGTTGGGAAGAACTGATATCTTGATGATATTGACTCTATCCATGAACATACAATTTCTCCTCATTTCTTTAGTTCTTATTTGATTTCAGTCTTCAGCATGTTTTTAGTGTTTATTCTGTGGATTTTGTACATCCTTTTGAGATTTATATATAGGTTTTTAATTTTGGTAATGATACTGGGGCTTCCCTGGAGTCTCAGTCAGAGGTAAAGAATCTGCCTGCCAATGCAGGAGATGTGAGCTTGATCCCTGCATCAAGAAGATCCCCTGAAGAAGGAAGTGGCAATCCACTCCAGTATTTTTGCCTGGGAAATCTCTTGGACAGAGGAACCTGGTAGGCTACAGTCCCTGGAGTCCCAAAAAGTCAGACACAACTTAACAACTCAGCAACAACAACAAACATAATGATATCAGTGTCCTTACTTTCAGGTTTTACTTGCACATTGCTGGTGTATAGGAAAATTATACTTTTGTATGCTAACCTTGTATCCTGCAACCTTGCTATAATCACTTATAAGTTTCAACAACATTTTGTTAATTCTTTCAGATTTTCTATATAGTTGGTTTTATCAGCTATGAATAATGCTATTTTTTCTCCTCAATATGTACACCTTGTGTTGCTTTCTCTTGTCTTATTGCACTAGCTAAAACTTCTAGTATCATGTCGAAAGGAGTGGTGAGAGGAGTCATCATCTCACTGTACCTGATCCTAGTAAGAAAGCTTCACGTTTTCTACCTTTAAGTATGATGTAAACTGTAGGCTTTTGTAGATAATCTCTATTCGGTTGAAGTTCCCCTCTACCCTTTATGTACTTAAAGTTGTTAACATGAATGAGTGTTGTATTTTGTCAAAAGATTTTGTGCATATATTGATATGATCATATGATTTTTGTTTTTCAGCTTATTTTTGCTAAATCTTTTTTACTTTTTCTAACTCAGTTTGCTTTCTTTCCAGATATAGTCTTCTCTTTTATCTTCTATGTTTACAGCAAGTTCTACTGTCTATTTTGTTTCCTTTATTGTTGTCCCATTTTGCTCTCTTCATTCTTTTTGCATGAATTCTGTTTATATTTTAATCCCTTTCTCTGTTGTTAAATTATATAATATCAACTTTTATGTCAATATTTGGACTCTCATTTCATGAAATTCATTTTCTGTTACTTTTTCAAAAATAATTAATTGCGGCTATCCAGAATGTTGTGCTCATCATTCTTATGTGGTTTAAAATAATTTATTATGTAAATCATTATCTGGAATATTTTGGAATTTCACATAAATTGCTTTATACTTTTAATTGTTTTCATAAAACAAAATACATGCTTGTTGCATCATAATATCCTGATAACCACTTTTTGTATTTGTCCATTGATCCTTATTTTTTGCTCTTTTTTTCTTATTCTAGTATAATTATTCAGGTTTAAAGCTGGTCTATTTCTACTAATCAATTATTATAATGTTTGTCCTAGTCCAGTTATTTACAGGCAATATGTGAAGCAGAGACAAGAGTGCAAGTCAGTAATTCTGTGTACATGTGAGTATGATGTGAACAAAATGTGAGTGTGGTGTGAATAAGAGACAAGGCTTTCATTCGTTTAATTTTACTTCATTGCAGCCAGCTCAAATTAGTGGCTCTCAGACTTTTCAAAATATAATTTCTTTCCCTTCGTCAGTCTCATGCTAGCATAGTTTCCTCTAAATTATGACTTTCTTGTTTGATTCATTTTACCTGCCATTCATGTGTCAAAACTAATCCTCTTTACTCCTGTCATTAGTCCATATAGCCATTCCCTTTTTGCTAAATAAGAGGGTCTTGATTTTTTTTTTTGTCATGTAATGTCAAATATTTTGTCAACTTGAATTCTGCCAAAATGTTCTTAGATCCTCAGCTCCAAGTATTCTTTCTTAGTGTCTTTTCCACCTGTCAGTTAAAAATTCACCACATATGGGTAACTTTAGGGCATTCTTTGGTTTCTTTAAACATGAGGCTGGCATTTTTCCTTCTTGATCTCCTAAATTTCTTTACGTGTTTTATTCTACTATTATTTTTTTTCTTTTATAATACTGTATTGGAGGGAAATCCTCTCTACGTATTGTTCTTTTTAAACTAGGAGTTGTAAGGCAAGTTTCAAAATCTTCATTCTGGATGTCCAGGGGGTGGTGGACTTTATTCTTCTAACTCCATTTCTTGGGTTTCTCAGGTGATTTTAAGCCTTTAATTAATTTTAACTTCTAGCCCAGCCAGAGTACTAGGAATATATAATTTCTCCACCCCAGTCTGGACAATTTTTTGTTTTTTATTTTGCTTTTCCTAAAGACTAGTTTGGTAAAAATATCATGGAGTTTTGAATCAGAAAAGCTTTACATGAAGTCCACCCTTGTCTGCCTGGATTTATAATTTGTATTTATGTTTTTCACTTTTAAACTAAACATAGAAGTAGTAGTATGCCGGAGCTAATTCATGCCTACTAGATCCCATGACTGCTAATGTCTTGGTGGTAGTTTTAAACTGAGCATGGTATGGTATTTACAGCATGGAAATTGGCAAACTGTAACAATCAGGCCTCCTTCCTCCAGAGAGTTAGTTGCTAAAGATTACCACTCAGCAGCAACGTTCTTTTCATGAACATAGTATTGAATATATTAATTTATGAAATATATTAAGCGTTTTCTGGCATGATGTAAATACTCAATAAACATTAGTCATTTCTTGCTTGCTTGCTTTCCTATTTCTGTACTCTAACCAGTGTCTTAACTTCAGTTCTTATGGATCTCATGGAACTTCCTCTTAAGTTTTTCATTGTTCTTATACTGACTTTGACTCAAAGCTGAATAATAATGCTTGCCTGGCCTCTGACTTAATTTATTCTCCTTTCATATCATTGTTCACTCTTTCCTTTCTCTGAAGTATTTACTTAATGCAGACCCCTGTGGCTTTTAGCATTAATCAATTTTTTTTTTAGTTTAATTAAAGCTGTTTCTGTTACTTCTCACATCTTTTTGTCCAACTTCTTAAAATCTTTCCCTTCATCAAGTTTTGTCAAGGTTCATCATGAATCTCACTATAAAATGTAGTGAAGCATATAGCTTATTAATATATTTACCCTATATATGCAACCCACAACTGACCACTAAAATGCTAATTATGATGAATGCCACAATAAAGTGAAAGAAGACTGAAAAGTGATTCTCCTCTCAGACTCTTAAACTGGGTCTTTTCTGATGCAAAATTCCTCTTCCAGTAATTTGAAACCTCTAAGAGATGGAATGAGCTAATGGACACTGCTTCTTTTCTTTTTCTCAGAACACATTTTGAAAAAGGCTAGATCAGGAACAGATCTTTATTAAAATAGGTAATAAGCTAGTAGGATTTCAAAATCAGCAGCTATGAATAAATTCTTCATCTCACACTACCATGAGTCTGGCCAGATCATAACTTCCTTTGGCAAAATCAATATTATTTCAAACCTTTCAAAAGAGTAGTATTTTTCCTTATTGGAAAAACTTAAATGGTTCCAAAACAAATTAGATGAAAAATGTATCCCAATCAGACATTTTCTAGATATTCTCTAGAGGTAGTCTTTAAATTTTGGGTATGATTAGATCAAAATGCAGAGAACAGTTTACTGTGTCAATTTTAGCAGTAATCAGATAACAATCAACAATAGTATATATTTTACATGTTGCATGAGATAATCTTTCAAAACATGTATGAGGAGTTTCTTAGGCATCAACACTTGTGGAAGAGAGATGTGAGAATGAGGAGAATGAAGAGAATTAGTAAGTGATGCAGGCCCTATGACCCTAATCCACATCTTGGGATCTCTTGAGTTTAAATATCCTATCAGCTGTAGGATTGAAATGGCTAGGCCCTTACACCTCTGTCTCCATCAGATTAGGGATGTGAACTTCCTTCACAAACATAAGTTTGGGTGAGATAGCTCTCTGAAGTTGAGACAGTTCTTAAAGGTGATTTCATACAGTTGGAGCAACATTCCCTTCTTCCAGGCAGAACTGGGGCTTGATGACTCTACACAAACCCCACATAAATATTTTTAGCCTTATTGTTTTCAGTGAAAACAAAATTGAATACAAAGACTTCTGTCACTGTTAAAAACATAGGCAAAAATTTCTGCAGATTAATAGCTCTAAGAAAATAATGGATTCACAGTGCAACAGAAATTTGGATCTTTTTTCAGGCAAAAATATATTTCAAAGAAAGCAGACATCTGCCCACATAAACATACACAAATGACAATTGCCTCACAATAAAGAATAACAATTTGGGGGGAAAAAAAAGGTAGGCATTTGAAATATGTTTAGTAAGTCTACTAAAATTTTGTAACAATAAGTAATTGAAATTAGGAAAAGGATGGAGTCATTTGAAATAATATAAATGTGCACAAATTATTTTAGAAATTACTCTACTGGTTCTGAGGCAAAGCTGTGTTTCTGACAATAAAAGTTAATTTCAAAATATCTCAATAAAACTTTAGAAGCATACATTTATTACATTTCTTTTCACATAAGTATAAGCAGTATTACATATCAGCTATATTAAAATTAGTACACTAATAAAAAGTTTCTAAAATAATTTATTTTATTATTGTGGTAAAATATACATAACATAAAAATTACCATCTAAATATTTTTAAGTATACAAAACAGTGGCCCTAGAAACATTCATAGTTTTGAACAACCATCATCAGTACCCATCCAGAGAATTTCCATCAACCCGGACTAAAACTCTGTATCTATGAAACAATAATTTTCCTTTACCCTCTACCTGAGCCCCTAGTAACCACTATTCTATTTTCTCCCCGCGAATTTGCCTGTTCCAGGCAACTCATATGAGTCAGACAATATTTGTCCTTTGGTGTTTGGCTTATTTCACTGAACATAATGTTTTAAGGTTCATCATATTGTAACATGTTTTGGGAAGCCATTCCTTCGTAAGGTTGAATAATATCCTGTTGTATGTACAAACCATATTTTATTTATCCATTCCTCTGTCAATGAACATTTGGGTTGTTACCGCTTTTGACTATTGTGAATAATTATTTTATAGAAATAAATATTTGAGACTCAGCTGTCAGTACTGCTGTATATATACCCAGATGTGGACTTTCTAGATCATGTGATGAATCTGTATTTAATTTTTTGAGGAAGCAACATATTGTTTCCCCAGGGACTGCATCATTTATACTCCCAGCAACAATGGAAAGTGGTTCAAATCTCTCCACATTGTGCCAACAGTTGTTGTGTTCTTTCCTGTTTTGTTGATAATAAGCATCCTAATGAGATCTCAGATGTTTTGATTTGAATTTCCCTAAGGACTCCCAGGTGTTTGTTGTTGTTTAGTTGGTAAGTCCTGTCTGACTCTGCAACCCCACGGACCTTAGCCCACTAGGCTCTTCTGTTCATAGGATTTCCCAGGTAAGAATACCAGAGTGGGTTACCATTTCCTTCTCCAGGAAATCTTCCTGACCCGGAGATCAAACCCACATCTCCTACACTACAGGCGGATTCTTTACCACTGAATTCCCAGGTGGTGCACTGGTAAAGAATCTACCTGCCAGTGCAAGAGACAGAGAGATATGACTTGATCCCTGGGTCAGGAAGATCCCCTGAAGTAGGAAATGGCTACCCACTCCAGCATTCTTGCCTGGAAAATTTCATGGACAGAGGGCCCTGGCAGTCTACACAGAGTTTAGTTTGGGTTGCACAGAGTCAAACACGACTGAGCACAACACAACACAGCACAAGGATTTAGTGATGTTAGACATTATCTCATGAACTTATTGGCTCTTTGTATATATTCTTTGGAGAAATGTCTATTCAGTTTATTTCCCCCATTTTTAACTGGAATGATTAAAATGGTTTCATTTTGAATTATTTTTATTTTCAATTAAGAATATATTCTCTGTGCTCAAATATTAATATTTTTACCTTTGATTTATATTCTATATTCTTTATTTTTATAATATACTTACTTTTTAAAAAGGTTTTTGAAATTGCTTATGCTAAACACAAGGGACTTCCCTTGTAGCTCAGTTTGTAAAGAGTCTGCTGCACTTCAGAACACCTGGGATCGATGCCTGGGTCAGGAAGATCTCATGGGGAAGGAAATGGCAACCCACTCAGGTATTCTGGCCTGGAGAATCCCATGGACAGAGGAACCTGGCAGGCTACAGTCCATGGGATCACAAGAGTCAGACAAGATTTAGCGACTAAACCACCACCATGCTAAACACAAAATTAAAAAATACACAGTTAAGACAAACAACCTTGTAGGTATTTTTAGGGAGAGTAGATCACAAGAACTATGTTGAAATCCATTTTCTACAACTAATTCCCTGTATGATTATGGGAAAATAATTCAATTCCCTGGGTTTCTGGTTTTATTATCCCTAAAAATGCATTATTTGGCTTAGAACAAATTTCAGATACCATTGCATTCTATAATTCTATATTAACATAACTGATAAAAAGCAAAGGAAGAAACATATATACATAATTACATTATTAATTATAGGAATGGGGAGATAATATTTGCTGGCATATTAGACTTTATCAATAAATCTTAAGAAAAGCATTTTTTAATTTTAAAGTGTTATTTACTTACCTATAGCAAAACACATTGACCTTAAATATGATTTGATGAATTTTGACAAATGCATCTACCTCTGCAATCATATGAAGATGTAAAATATCCATCACCTTGGAAAAGTCCTGTTACTTCTTAGTCAACCTCCTACCCACAACAGGCAACCATTGTTCTAACTTCTTTCACCAGAAAATTGATATTTCCTCATTTAGAATTTTATGTAAGTGAATTTATAAAGCAAATATTCTTTTGGATGTGATTTTTCTCAGCATAATATTTTTTGAGTTTCTGCATGCTAATCAGTGGTCTGTTCTTTGTTACTGCTGAGTGGTGTTCATTGTACTAGTATGGCACATCTTGTTTATCCAGTCACCTTCTAATCAGTGTTTGGGTCATTTTGTGTATACATGTTTGAGTGTGTCTGTGTGTGTGTGTGTGTGTGTGTGTGTCTGTTTATGTGTTTGGCAAATGCATAGAAGTGAAGTTTCTGGCCATGGATTAGGTATATGGTTAACTTAGTGAAAAAAATTCTAATTTTCTGAACTGATAGTATATACTATTTTAAACCCTTAGCACTAAGAGAGGAAAAGGCAATGGCACCCCACTCCAGTACTGTTGCCTGGAAAATCCCATGGACAGAGGAGCCTGGTGGGCTGCAGTCCATGGGGTCGCTAAGAGTCGGACACAACTGAGTAACTTCACTTTGACTTTTCACTTTCATGCATTGGAGAAGGAAATGGCAACCCACTCCAGTGTTCTTGCCTGGAGAATCCCAGGGATGGGGGAGCCTGTTGGGCTGCCATATGTGGGGTCGCACAGAGTTGAACACGACTGAAGCGACTTAGCAGCAGCAGCAGCAGCAGCACCAAGAGAGGTTCTATTGTTTAATGTTCTGGATGACATTCGTGTTGGCAATGTCATTGCCAATTGAGCCATTCTGTAGAGTGTGCAGTGAAATTGCAATATGGGCCTTTATTTCCATTTCTCTCATTTCCCTCAGGACAAAGAATGTTGAGCATCTTTACTGGGGCTGCACAAAATGGTTAATGATTATATAACATACATATAATCCCTTTATGCAGTTCTTTTCTACTTTGGCCCACTATTTTATTCGGTTGTTGAGATTTTATAATTGAGCCTTGAGTTGTTTATATTTGCATGTAAGTTTTTTGTCAGATATATAGTTATTTAAAATAATTTTCTGCCAGTTTTTGGTTGGCTCATTCATTTTCTTTATGTTAAGTTTTTAATTTTAATGAAGTCCATTTTATCTTTTTGTTTTTCTCTTTTTATGGTTAGTGCTTTCTGAGTCTAACAAAATACTGATTACCTTAAGGTCATAAGATTATTCTTCCCCCATATTTTCTTCTGGTAAATGTATGGTTTTATATTTTCCATCCCAATCATTTATACATTTTTGTGTATATCATAACACACGAAATGTAGTTTTTTATTGTTTTTCTTTTCCATATGGAGATCTATGTAATGAACCAGTTGTTCTAGCATAATTTATGAAAACACTTTAATGTTTGAAATGTCATCAGTTCAATCAGTTCAGTTCAGTCACTCAGTCATGTCCGACTCTTTGCTACCCCATAATCACAGCACACCAGGCCTCCCTGTCCATCACCAGCTCCCAGAATTCACTTAAACTCACATCCATCGAGTCAGTGATGTCATCCAGCCATCTCATCCTCTGTTGTCCCCTTCTCCTCCTGCCCCCAATCCCTCCCAGCATCAGAGTCTTTTCCAATGAGTCAACCCTTCACATGAGGTGGCCAAAGTACTGGAGTTTCAGATTTAGCATCATTCCTTCCAAAGAACACTCAGGACTGATCTCCTTTAGAATGGACTGTTTGGATCTATATATCCTTGTCATATGCCTTAGTTAAAACTCAGCTGACCATATTTAGTAGCCTGTTTATGAATGGTTGACTCTGTTCCATTGATCTATTTGTATATTATTTATGTTGTCTAGCTTATTGTGCCTTTAAGGTAAGTTTGAAGTCAAGTGCACCAACTTTGAGATGTGTAAGAGAATTCACTTGTTGATAAGTTAACAACTTAACACTCAAATAGCTAAGAGAAAAATAATTTTTTTATACTGTAGTTCCAACTTTCTATATTTCTGTGTTTAAAATGTTTTAACAAGTGTATTTCTTTTGCAGTTAGTACACCTGTGACTGTATTTTTATTTATGATTTGTGATGGTTAAGATCTTCAGTATGATATTAAATGGAGATGATGAGAATGGAAAATTTCCTGTTTTGATCTTACAGTTAAATCAGTATGCATTTTTATATCTTATGTGATATTAACCACGGGAATTTTGTAGAATAAGTAGAAAATGTTTTGAAGCTACTTATAATGAAAGAATAAAGTAAAAACACACAGTTAAGGATAATAGTTTTATAGCTATTTTTCTGGAGAGTGTATTATGAGACATGTTGTACCCATGCTCTTCCATAATTATTATGATTATGGGAAAATCATTTAATCCATTGAGTTTCTGGTTGCATCTTGACTAAAAGCAAAATAAGTAGGTGAGGTTAAATTTGAGACATGCTTGCATTTTGTAATTCTATATTAACATGCTAATAAAATAAGAAAACCTACATTCATAAGAAGAAAAGATAATAGCTCCACTTATTTTGCCTTTCTCTATAAATCTTTCCCAGAGAAGGCAATGGCAACCCACTCCAATGTTCTTGCCTGGAGAATCCCAGGGACGGGGGAGCCTGGTGGGCTTCTGTCTATGGGGTTCCACAGAGTCGGACATGACTGAAGCGACTTAGCAGCAGCATAAATCTTTCCAATAAAATTATTTCCAAATTATTGAGGTGTAATTTTCATATTCCATGTTTCCTAATAAAAATAAATATGTATTTTAAAAATATGTGTTATTTTAAAATATACTATATTAAAATAATGAATTAAAACATATGAATGATATTTTGCTAAACTAATTACATTTATTTTTTAATATATTTTTGTTTTTAATACACAATGTATTTTAACAATTTATAATATTATAAGTTTAATATATAATATATAATCATAGTTGAATTTAACTGTTTAACAGTTACACACGATTTCACTGTATGCATCTACCAAAATGTAAACAAAAATGACAAACAATCAGCTCTGCTCAGAAGGATTTATATTCAGTTGGTCAACATTGAGTCAGATGAGCTTTATGTTTGCACTTTTTTTGGTTTTGTTTTTTAAATTCCTATGCAACATTTTGTGCATGGAAATAGAAATGAGCCTGGCCTTCCCTAAAGTTCTGAATCTCTGTTTTTAATTAATTATTGTGGGCATTGTTTCATGCCTTTAAAATGTTATGATTTGTTGCTTCAAGCTTAAGCTTCTTCAGGATTTGTTAGGGATGAATTGATCTTAATGTCATTTTATGCTGTGGTATTAATTTGCTTTAATTTCCCATCATACTTTGGCCACCTAATATAAACAGCTGACTCATTTCCTAATGCTAGGAAAGACTGAGGGCAAGAGAAGGGGGTGGCAGAGGATGAGATGATTAGATAACATTACTGACTCAGTGGACATGAGTTTGATCAAACTCTGGGAGATGATGAAGGACATTGAAGCCTGGCTTACTTCAGTTCGTAGGGTCGCAGAGTCAGGCATATCTTAGAGACTGAACAACAACCTAGCAAGGATATCTTGGTTGCTTCAACTACAGTTGAAGGTTCCATGAACTTCCACGTGCAGGTATTGTGTGGACATAATTTTTCAGCTCCTTTGGGTAAGTACCAAGGGGCATGATTACTGGATCGCGCGGTGAAAGTAGTATGTGTAGTATTGTCAGAAACCTTCAACTGTCTTTAAAATGGCCGCACTATTTTGTAATCCCACCAGCAAAGAGGAGGAGTTGCTCTACATCTTTACCAGCAAGTTTGTTGTTAGTGTTCCAGATTTGGGGCATTCAAATAGATGTGTAGTGGTATCTCAAAGTTATTTTAATTTGCATCCCCTGATAACATATGAAGTAGGGGATCTTTTCATGTGCTTATTTGTTGTTTGCTTCCTTACTGTTGATTTTAAGATATCTTTCATCAGATATGTCTTTGCAAATTTTTCCTTCCAGTCTTCATTCTGGCATCTAATTCCCTTGACATTGTCTTTTGCAGAGCAGAAGTGTTCGATTTTAATGAAGTCCAGCTTATTAATGTACTCTTTCATGGATCATTCTTTAGATATTGTACCTTAATGTTATTAACTAACATACCCAAGCTTCTTTACAGTTTCTCCAATACTATATTCTAAATGTTTTGTGTTTACGCTTAGATCTATGATCCATCAAATCAAATGCAGATTTATATAAAATACATATTTCTGAAGTGACTATAGTCATTTCAGACATTTATCTTAATCCTCCTGATATTTTATTTTTTACTTTAAAATGACATGAATTTTCTGTTCTATTCATATTTTACTATTTGTATAAATACAATGTGTGCTGTGTGTGTGTGCTGAGTCCCTTCAGTCATATGTAACTCTTTGCAAACCTGTGGACTGTAGTCTGCCAGGCTCCTCTGTCCATGGGGTTCTCCAGGCAAGAATACTGGAATAGGTTGCCATGCCTTCCTCCAGGGAATCTTCCCAACCCAGGGATTGAACCCAAGTCTCTTACGTCTCCTGCATTGGTAGGTGGGTTCTTTACCTCTTGCACCACCTGGGAAGCCCATAAACATAATATTAGCACTATAGTTACAAAAATGAAATATATGTAATATGTTTAAGCATTAAATA
Organism: Ovis aries; assembly: GCF_016772045.2. Lineage (NCBI taxonomy): Eukaryota > Metazoa > Chordata > Mammalia > Artiodactyla > Bovidae > Ovis > Ovis aries. Next base: position 49,092,948 of record NC_056069.1, read on the forward strand.
ATAAAAATAGTACTAATTTCTGTTTATTATAGCTTCTTGACCTTTTAGCTAAGATTATGTATAATATCTGTTCTTATGAGTTTAATACCATTTATTGAGGACATAATGTATGCCAGTTATTGCTAGGCAACTTACATATTATAATTTATAAACAATTGCAATACAAAAGATTGCTGTTCTTACTTTATCAAGAGGAAACTGAAGCTTTGAGAGGTGAGTTATATCTAGTTACTAATAAATTTCCCAGCTAGGATTCAAATCTGGTACTATCTTATTCTTTACCATCTGAGCCACCCTGGGAAGCCCATCTTATCAAGAAACTTGGATTAATTCACTCTAGTGTGATAACAAATCAGTAAATAGATGTAAAACATCAGAAAGAAAACACAACTTCATTGTATTTTATTTTTGCGGGTAGATTTCTTATTGAATACATAAATCTGTCAGCAATAAATTTCAACCTGAAATTGCTTTACTCTTAAAATAGTGATAACCATTTATAGAAGAAAGAACCCTGGAGTGTCTACTTCAGGGCACATTACTGGCCAAGATTCCTTGAAAATATGACCTAATCTCCCAGAGTCTCAGTTACTCTGTTTTTAAAGGAAATAATAACATCTATTTATGTGAGCTGTAATTTTGGAAATCAAAATTGGGAGATGAATATGCAAATTCTTTTAAATCTGTCAAGCTCCTTTCAAATGCATAGTATTATTGCAATTTAGGACACATATTAATGAAAAAGCGCATCAACTTCTAATGAAAGCATATTTAATTCAGTGCAGTTTTAATTACAAAATGAAAAGAGGAAGCGAAAGGAAACACCCAGAAATGGAAGCAGCAGCATAAGTAGTAATTACATGTTGACCATGTGCTGTGTTGCTTGTTGGGTATTCTTCCCAACATACTTTCCTACTGGCCTGTTTAATATGCTGGAAACATGGAAACCAGGAGAAATGTGAAGAGTATTGAAACACAGATACATAATTGGAAATATTTCCAAATGAAGTATCATCTTGTTTTTAATTTAATCAACAGAAAGTAAAGAAAATCTTATCTTTAGTTAAGCAGCTGGAATCTTAGATTACTGAAGTAAAATCATACACAAATGTTACATTAAAGGCAAGACAGAAATAGTTAGACGGTCATAAATTTGGAGATAAAGCAATGAAAACTGGTAAGCCCTTTAACAGCAACCAAATGAAATTAACAGAATAGTAAAAAGTCATACTTTACCACATGAGTTTAAACATATGTTAAAATACTTTAAAAGCATGAAATAAATGTGTGACTGTAAATTTAATTTGTTCTCTGGCCAAAAGCAGTATAGCAAGTGAAATCTGGCCTATAAAATGAACTGTGGTGGCTTTTTTTTTTTTTTTTCCATTTTTAAACAGTTCCAAATGGAAATTTTGATTCTCCATTTTTTGAACAGCAATTTAAAACAAGACTGTAATAGTTCTTTCTTAGGAAATTCAGACCTTGCTCTCAAAGCCTCACTTTGCAACCAGTTTTTGGTTTGTTTCTTAAATTTACTGTTTTGTTTTCAGATGCATCCATATTTTGTAATATTGTACCCAAAATTTTAAGAACACACTCTCTTTCCTGCCCCTGATATGTTTTTAGTCAACCAGAAACCTTTAGAGTTTTCTTTTCCAATAAACACATTTTTTAAAGTAAAGTACTCAGGTATGAATCAACTCAGTACTGAAATGTTTGAAGGAAGTGTTGTTTGTTGATTAAATATTGATCTGAGGTCAATCTATACATGTTGTAGCTCTATTTTTTTTTTTAGGGATAATTCATTAAGATACTTTAAGTGCCCAGATATATATTTGTGTACACAGATTAATAGCTAAGAAATGTCACAATCAAATAATTAATTTCAACAGCTGTCTATTACTAAAATTGGATGCAGTATACACCTTGGTTAAGTAGGTTTATAGGATGAATTGCCTGGAGAGTCAAATGACCTCAGCTTTCTTTCTTTGCCTGTTTATTTCTACTAAACAAAAGAAAAATAGTTCCATTAATACCTAACAGCATATTTATTTGTGTGCACTAGTAAAATAAAATGAGGAATCAAATGTATGTTTTTATGAGAACCGTCCTGCTAATAAAGACCAGTTAAAACAAATGTTTCATACTAGGTAAACCCTCCCAACTGCACACCTTAAGCAAAATGTTTGCTTTTAAAGGATAAGATTAAAAAAAACACCAATAAATAAATAAAAGTGCTAGGATGCTGAATGAGGTAGAACTAAGCTCATGAGAAAATACACTGTATCTTATAACACATTAAATGCAAAATATTTTGATAACTAATATATGTTATCTTTCATATTGACAGATCCCCACAGGGTAAAAATGAAGTCTTCTCTATCATTGAACACCTGAATTCTAACATTGCACACATGAGTTTACTGAACCAAACTGATATAAATTTTAATAATTGGGATATCACTTCTTATAATATTTCTTTGATTTCTTTTCTTTTCTGCTCCTTTTTCTATTCTACTTTTTATGCTGACATCTTTATTTATTGACTCTGATTTGTTTTCATTGTTCAATCTCAGAAGCATACCCAGTGAAGGGTCATGGATTTTAATATCTCTTAAAATATACACTATTCCTTTGGAGGATTAAATAGTGTTGTCCATATAATGTGTGGTCATCTAAAATAAAAATATATTTTTCTAAATTAGTCCTTTAGACTAACTGTGATTTTTAAATTTTTCATCCCAATAGATTTTATTACTTTACTTAAATTCATATAATTATTTTGTAATAGTGAGCTTACTTGCTACATATAAATAATAATTTAGAAGATTATTTGAAATTATGAACATTTTGGAAAATTCAGAATTCCAACCATAGCTTATAACAGTGAAGTTTCAAACAAAATTAGTGATGTAAATTGTACATTATTTTTCTATAAAAAATATCCTGAAATGATAAAATATTTTAACATTGTATTAAACAGTTTCAGTTACAAAAAAATTTGTCCACGAATATAGGTAATTCTTAACCTTATTTACTGAAAGTCTTACAGATTTTTAACATTTAAATAATCTGGTAGCTGAGTGCTTAAGCAGTGCTTCTGCCAAGCAGAAGACTCAAGTTCAGTCCCTGGGTCAGGAAGATCCCCTGGAGAAGGAAATGGCAACCCACTCCAGCATTCTTGCTTGGGAAATTCCGTGGATAGAGGCACTTGGTGGTCTGTAACCAATATGGTCTCAAAGAGTCAATAGACTTTCCTTTTTTTTTTTTTTTTTTTTCTTTTCAATCTTTGGTTACACTGTACATTTTTTTTACTTTCAGTTTAAAAATTATAATTTGTCTTGTTTTTCCTTTTACTAGCTTATTTGGCTTGGTTTCCCTGTGGCTCAGCTGATAAAGAATCTGCCAGCAATGCGAGAGACCTGGGTTTGATTCCTGGGTTGGGAAGATCCCCTGGAGAAGGGAAAGGCTACCCACTCCAGTATTCTGGCCTGGAAAATTGCATGGACTGTATAGTCCATGGGGTTGCAAAGTGTCTTGCAGGACTGAGTGACTTTCACTTTCCTTTCCCATGCTTAGTTTGCTGAATACCACATACAAGTCTAATAGGCACAAAAGTATTTTATTTGCATACTTTCCCTCTTGTTTTTAAAAAAAGAATCTTGAATTCTAGGGCTGGTTAAGTTTTAGCAAAATATAAAATTTATGTAATGATTTATCATAGGAATTAAAAACAAGTTAAATTCCAGCTTGAGAAAATCGCTAATCATCATTAGTTGCATCTTCAATCCATTCCATTCATCTTATTTGGTTTAGTGACTGTAAAAATTTTTAAGTAATTGTTCAATTCATTTGGGAAGGTTTAGTTGGGACGTCATCCAGTTGCTGCAGAAGCTGAAGTAGTTATTTTTTCTTACAGACAACCTCAGGTCTTTTTTTTAACTGACTAGAAATAAGCTATGTAAATTTATCTCATTACCTTTTCCCTTGACTAATGACTATAGGATGCAAATAAGTTAGCTAAATAATGAAGTTAAACTATGGAATTTTAATGATGCATTGCTTTTATTTTAAGGTGAAAAGGATCACAAATGAAATTGAACACAAAATTACATGGATATTTATTGACGCCTTTATTCAAGCAGCATTCGGTTCTATTTTACTAATAACAGAATGGCTATAAATTGAAAACAGTGCAGTGGAAATAGGAATGATAATTTAATATATAAAAATAAGAGAACAAATAGTGAGCCTTTTGTAAGTGGCAATAAAATCAAATTACAAGTAATGCCAAAAAAGCAAAAAATTTCAACTTAAACTTTTTTTTAGAATATTAGTGGTAAATAGAAAGCATATCTAAATTGAAATATAGAAAATGAAATATTAAATGCAAAATAAAAAAGGAATGCTCCTGCTACATGCATGCTCAGTCGTGGCTGACTCTTTGCAACTCCACAGGACTGTACCCCTCCAGGCTCCTTTTTCCATGAGGAATAGATTTTAATAACTCCATTTTCATCTGTGTTCAAAGCTGTACTACACAGTACTAACACCCAAAGGCCATCCACTCTGTCACCACATCACCACCACAACTGCGCATTAACATTTTCACAGGATTCAGGCAAAGGAAATGATTTAGGCAAACTTGAAAAGAAGAATACCTTCAAATACAGCTTATAGTTATGATTTTAAAATTAAAAACATGAAAATATATTGAGATTAAAAATTTATCACCTTGGTTTTAAATAATTTCAGATATGTGAGAGCATATATAAAAATATGTTTGTGATTAACTCTAGAAAACAAGTGAATGTGCAATAATTATGAATGTGTAGTAATAAAAATAATATCCAATTAATAATAGATTGTCACATGTGCTTTCATGTGTTGGTCTCTTATAGACCAATGAGCTTCTCTGTAATAAAGATGCATTAAATATTCTATTAAATTGTATTAATATTTTAAATCTATTCCTTATAATTTTTATTCATTAAATTTTAAGAAATCTTTCAAGTAATTATTATTTAATAGATAGTTCATCAAAAATTTTGTTAACCATTAGTGTTAAAGGGAACTTTAAGAGATTTTTCAGTAAAGATGGAACATAATAGTTTCAATTAAACCTTATGAGAAAGACCTCTTGAACTAATCATACAAAACAACTACATTTTGTATTTTAAATATCCTTCAAATTTGGAGATTCTACAGCAAAAAATAAAAAATTAACACGACCCTCACAGTTATACTTTACTCAATAATATAAAGTAAACCACAATTATTTGTGAAGCAATTAGAGCCTACAGTTTTCATTTGACTCAGTATAATGCACTATTTTCTTAAGGTAAGTTTCCTTCAACATGATATCCTCAACACTCTCGGTTATTTCCTTTCCCACATAAAGAAGAAGAAAGTGAAATGATATGTGTATGTAAGAAACTCAAGGAACAAACTGACGAGATTTCAGATGAACAAAAATTACTAAATGTGTAGTGTGTCACTGCGATAGGCCCACCTTATCACCAGAACAGAAGGTCCAGAACGGACACCACTAATGTCCACACATTAATGAGAGCACTAGGGAGAAAGCTGAGATGGAAGTATTATTTGAAAGTATTATGCTTTCAACTTTAATTTGGACTCATTGGTTAGTTTACTTCTTTCTCAACAATCCATTACCTTGATGTCTTCTCCTTCCTACCCCTCCACCTCCCACCTCTACTAAAAAGAAGCAAGGCATCCAATAAGATATCTTCCTAGAAGTGATTATGGCTCTCAAATTGGGCATTACTAATGCCTAATATTTATGTACAGTAGTGGAGATGGGAGCTCCTCACCTACATGCTTCCCATTTGTACAGTTTTAAATTTCTCATTCCAGATAGATTGTTTCCTTGTTGGAAGACCTTTTTTTTTTAAAAAAAATTTTTCTTCCATAAATCCCTCATGTTTCTTCACTTCCCCATATTAACAGTCAATTTGCTTAATTTGTACAAACAGAATAGTACATTCTAGAACAGAATAGAAAATAGCTCACTCCCCAGTGATATTCCAGGAGAGTAGATAAAAACCTCTGCCTTTCATTCCTGATGAGGATTTGCTGACATCCCAAGGAAATAAAGGTAGTGCTAGAAATCTTGGGGATTTCCACTATATGCACAGTGGGTCTGTGATGCGCCATCAGCCCTTGGGAACTGGTAAGCCAGGGGAACTGTACAAGCCTGAAGTTTAAGCTGTCTGCTCTACTTACAATAATAAACTGTCTAAGTCAATTTGGGCTCATCATGTCCTTAGTGGCCAAATTTATGGAAGTGTGTGTGGCAAGGCAACCTAGCAGCTGCCACCATGCACAGCTTGCAAACAGTTTGGCTGTCTGACAGTCCCATTTGGACAGCGTGTAGTCCTCATGGTCAAGCTTGTAAGGAAGAAGAAAAGTCATTTAAGCCTTTAATGAATCTTTTACACAAATGTAAAAGAATAGCAAAATGTCACCAACACTTTAGAAAATCCCACAACACAAAGAAAAGAGAAGAACCTCATTTAACAAATAGAGCATCAATCTCTGGGGGAATAAGAAATAAGTCAGAGAAAAGTAAAGAACTTTAGAATAATGAAATTATCTTCTAAGAAAGTGGGAAAATGTAAGATGTTTTTATAAAATGACTTATTTGAAACAAAAAATGTATTTCAAATTGTAAATAGTCAAACCAAATTTAAAATTTATTATTTGAATAAAACACTCAAGGATTAATCCAGAATGTCTGATAAGGTTCTAAGAGAAAACAAGAAGAGAGAAAAGGACAGAGAGAGAGAAGAGAGAGATCAGAAAATGTAGAGATAATGAAATATTAGGCAATGTAGAGATAATGAAATATTAGGCAATGTAGTATTTTTTCACAAAGCTGAGGAAAAATATCAATGATCAGACTGAAAAGATCCCATAAAACATTAAAGTGAAGGACCTTAATTTCTAGAATTATTCTCACGAGATTTTAAAACTATATGGACAAGATCTTTAGTGTAAATACCATATAACCAGATCATTTTTTTTTCTATAACTAAATGAAAATCAGGTCCTGAGTAAACTTTTCATTAACAGTATTGAGTGTTAAAAGAAAATGTCATAATTTCTAAAATTTTCTGAGAGAAAGATTATTTGGAACATAACATTATATATTTAGTTAAATTATCCATCAAGACATTTGAAGAAAGCTGTTACTGTAAATCATAGAAAAATAAAAAGAGAGAAAAAGCAACTTGAAGTTAGAGAATATGTAAAGAAAAAGCTCATAAATAAGCACCAGTTTCCAGGTATGCAGACATTATATATTAATATATAATTCATATTAATTAACATGTTTCACTTATAAAATAGAATAACTTTCTGGCTAGCCACTGCTGCCTGATACTAGAAAATTTAATTATAATAGTGACAGCAATTTTATGATTTGGCATATGGTTTCTATAGTTCAGGATGTTAGGAAGGACTTGACTGGGTGTGTCCGGCTTTGAGCATCTTGTGAGGTTTCAGGCAAATGATAGGTGAAAAGTAGAGTACCTGGGGTGGTCTGGGGTTGTCTGGCTCCCAGACTTCGTATTTTTCCATGTGGTCCCTCCATGCCCAGTTGGGGTTCCTCAGTGTCTGGTAGCTTCAGGACAACAGAACTGCATACACAGTGACTCACTGGCTCAAGTGTTACAGCTCACAAAGTAGAAGTCTCTTCACTTTTTCTGACTCAGCCTTAAAAGTCATGCATCATCACCCTGACTACATTCTGTCTATTTCAAGATTCAAAAGGCGAGGAGCTTGATTCGACCTCTTGTTAGGGATTCACGAGGAGGGCTTTGGGCATTTCCTCTTGACAGGGGAGAAGTAAGTTCTTAGAAGAGAATATAGAATGGAAATATTGTTGCAGTCACCTGTGGGAAATACTGTCTGCTACATATACATGATATTTTTTTAAATAAATGAATTTACAGAGAAGAAAAATATGTACTTGGAATTCAAACATATGACAACAAATATAAAAGTCTCATTAGATGATATGGAGAGTAACATTCAGAACACAAATTGAAAGTAAAGCAAGAAGACAAAAAGATGGAAGATCAGAGCTAAAGAACAATTAAAGGGGAAAACGAAGAGGGCCAGAACAAAAGAAAAAAAAAAAAAAGGAAGAGAGGGCATATCAATAAAAAATTCACTAGAATAAACAGAATGGTTATAGGATTAAAGAGTGAAAGAGCCTGGTGTGTATCCTGCAATTTTAATAGAAATGTACAAACATAAAAGAACAATACCATAAATTTTCAGAAATCTGGACAGACAAAAGATTCTACAAGCCCCCAGAGAAACACAGAATCATGAGTCTTATACAAAGATCAAGCATAAGAAATACTGCAGATTTCTTAACAGTGATACTAGTATGAAGATGATAGAGTGTTGTATTCTATATTGTCAAGAAAAAAAAAAAAAGAACTCAGCCTTGATTTCCTTGTCCAACAAGAAAGTGCATGTGTATTCAGTATTGGATTTCACATCAAAGTCAGAGTGAAAAACAATGAAAAATAGAAAACATACTAAAGATTGTGATAAAAAAAATCAGAGGCTAACAGCTATTTAATATAAGTAAACTTTGAATCTCAAACAGTCCTTTTCAAAACATGTGAAAAGGGTCTGGGAAATTATCTTCAGAAAGATGAAACCTATTTAGCCTTTGCAGCTTGAGAGGAAATAAAGGCAGTGGTGGAAGAGTTTATGGTTGAAATTAAGGGGAAAAAAGTACAGAAAGTAAAGAATTTAGACAATTTATATTTGTGAGGAAAGGAGAAAGTAGAATGGTGTCAAAGACATTGTGTTGGAAAGGAAAATTAACCATTGTGGGACTGGAGGATTAGAACCAAAATCAACTCTGTGTTTTGAAGAATCTACCTTAATCATATTTACAAAGAAAGGTTGAAAATAAGATTCAAGGTAAGAAAATATTTTTCTCCTAGGTTATTTGGCCTAATTACTAAATTGATATTTAACAGGTTAACAAGAGAAAAACAAATTTAATTTTGGATGTACCGGGGAGTCCTAAAGATACGAGGTTCAAAGAAATGACTGAAGCAAGCTGTTTTTATACCTTTTAGACAAACAAACAATACTTTTTCAAGAACTGGCAAAAACAAAAGGGCTTGGGCTCTGGGTAGTACATTAATGAAGAAGTAGCAAGATTTGTATATAAAGTCTTCTTAGTCCTGCATATATAAAGCTGAGCTGATGACTGTGGAAAACAAAATTGGTTTAGTAGCTGAGTGGTAAGAGATCAGCAAAGGGAGAAAAGAACTTAGATTAGAATGTTAATGAAAAAAAAAAAAAAGGATCAAATTGAAGCACATTTCCCCATACCCCATTAACCCAGCCTCCCAATCCTAGGAATAGATCAGTCCCATAAAACTGGCTCTGCTTCATTTATCTGATGGGAAGTGTTAATCTTCTCTTTGAATAGATATGTTAGACAGTATTTGTTTCATATGCTTTAATAGAAGCAGCATTTTCCCCAATGATTGTATACTCTCCTCCTTGCTGAGAAGTCAGTGTATCTATTAAGTATGTGCTCAGTTGCTCACTCATGTCTGACTCTTTGTGACCCCATAGATAGTAACCTGCCAGGCTCCTCTGTCCATGGTATTTCGCAGGCAAGAATACTGGAGCAGGTTACCATTTCTTACTTCAGAGGATCCTCCCAAATCAGGGGTCCAATCTGTGTCTCCTGAGTTTCCTGCATTGACAGACAGATTCTTTACCACTGTGCTGCCTGTGAAGCCTATATCTTAAGGGTATACCATAATATTTGGAGTTCAACAGGGGCTAACCTGTTTATTACTCACTGGAGTAGTGCTTAGGTACACATAACACCGGTTCTGTTACCATAGAAAGGTTTAAGATTGCCTTTTTCAATTCATGAGTTCCAAAGTTTGGGACTTAGTCCTCAACACTGAAAACAACTTGGGGTGTGGATATAGAAGCTGATTTTTTTTTTATGATTTCTCACCCAATTCTACCACTTTTGTGATAGACCTTTATGGACAAAGGAGCTCAAGTTTGTAATTTGGTTAGTATTTAAGGTAGAGTTTTCTGGTGGCAGAAGAAGCTAAGTATCTGAGTCCAGAACATCCTGATCACTTAGGTGGGAAACTTTTATATATCTTGTTGCTGCATAATAAAGACATTGTGTGTGTGCTCAGTCACTCAGTCGTGTCCAATCTGTGATGCAATGGACTGTAACCTGCCAGTCTTCTCTGTCCATGGGATTTCCCAGGCAAGAATACTGGAGCGGTTGGCATTTCCTCCCACAGGAGATTTTCCCGACCCAGGGATCCAACCTGTGTCTCTTGTGTCTTCTGCATTGGCAGACAGATTGAAAGACAATGTGATTCAAAAGCAAGGTGGGAAAAGAAACTATTATTTCCTAGACCTGAGAATTCAATGTTACTAGTAATGTTTGTATCCAACTAATTATCTCTACTTTTTTATGTACTCCTTTCACTTGGTAAAAGCAGAACAGATTGTGGAATATCTGATACAGGTCTGAAGTTTGGCTTTGGCAACAATAAAGTTTAGTTTTATCATCTGACCAAGTTTGTGCATATTTTGAGATCATCTGTGTAGAGTTCGGGGTATTGGACAGTCTAATCAAGGGAGCAGCTGAGAAACCCTATGTTGTACAAGGATGACTTGGCATTTGGTGATTTGGCAAATATCTGTGCCATACAAAGTAGTACTGGAGTCACTTTTCAACTCCTTGGCAGGTTGGAAGATGCCATCTATATAACTGAGCCACAGAGCTTGGCTGTTGTGCTGCCCTGATATGTCACCCAGGAAAGGTCCAGTGGAAGGTCTGTTTTCAACACCAAGCAAAAAGTTTTCACCTATTGTCTTTATCAGGGCAAGGAACAGCCTTGAGTATCTGTAGAGGTTTTTCTGAGTCCAGATAACTCACTAGAAAGAGGCAGACTGCTGTTTTTCTAGCCATGGAGAGCACACCCTATTGTTTCCTGTCTTCCATACTTAGTCCACTACATATTCACATTGGCAGGAATTAAAACTAGTTCAGCTTCTTTTGTACTATAGATGTTGATATCAGATTGATTATTTAACATGACCAGTAAACTGACATAAAGGGGCATTTGGTTTGCCCCTGACCTGTTGAAAAAGAATTAATAAGAGCAAGATACAGGTTGAAAGAGAGCCCATAATAGAAGCGTAGAGGGGGAATAGATGGAAACAAGCAACCTCTAGCCAGCCTTCTAATAAATGATTCATTAATGTGTTGGGGGGTAGTGTTCATTAACAAGAAAAGGTACTTTTGCTTTGTTATGTTGTATTTATTTTTTGATTTGTTTATGGGGAGAATTTAAAAGCAGGAAATAGCTGCAAGTAAAGTTTTTTCATCCCTGGATCTAGGGGAAAGTTGTCTGCTTCACATAACCATCTGCTTCTGGAGACTGGGAACTGGATCTGGAAAAGCTAACTTTAAGGTCGCTTGTAGAAATTTTCTCCTCGCTGTCCTGATGATGATGACCTGGCTGTATTTTGGTGTGGCTTATGTAAATCCAGGGGGATTTTTCTTGTTTTAATGGCAGAGTAGGTGATTAGCAGTACCCCTTAAGTTCCTTCCCAGCTGGCTGACAGTGCGTGCTTTCCTCTAAAGACTTTAATGTATACCTGGTCTCCTAGCTGAAAGTGATGGCAAAGCTTGTCTATAGATGGAAATTGTGCCCCTTTCACCTGTTGGCAACATGCTTCAAGTTACTAGTTAGTTCTTGTATTGAGCTAGTCCTAGCATCAGAATGTTCATGTAAATTCCCACAGTGTTCCCTTAACCTAATAATAGAAGGTTTAGTGATGCCAGTAGGCATAAAAAGGACTTTAGGAAAAATCTGATAAGAAACTGGACAAATGACCAGAAGCATTACCCCTGACCCTTATAAAGTTCCAAAATGTTCCAAATAGGTGACATGGATTAACCCCTTTGGAAATAATATTTGGACACCAGATGCTACAGGGTCTAAGTGAAATGAGAAATATGTTATAGGGTGTATCTGAGAGACAGAAGTTTGTCCTAAAATACCCGCCGCAATTCCATTATTTTCATGGCAGTAAAGATGAAAAGGTATGTCAAAATTAGGTAAGCCGAGAGTGAGGGGTATGGATAATTTTAATTTTAAGGCTTCAAAGGGGATTAATACCTCTGATATTCAGGAAATTGGCTCCATGTGGGATGAGGGCATTGGAGGTTTAGCAAGGGCAGCAAAATGAAGAATCCATTGGCTGTGGGGAACTCTGCTCAATATTATGTGGCAGCTTGGATAGGAGGGGAGTTTGGGGGAGAATGAACACATATATATGTATAACTGAGTCCCATTGCTGTCCACTAGAAACTGTCACAGCACTGTTAATCGGCTATACTGCAATATAAAATAAAAACTTTAAAAAAATTGGCTGCAGTAACCAATTACTCCTAAAAATTTATGCAACTTATTTCATTCGGGATAGAGGGACAGACAAAATTGATCAAGGAGTCTTGGGGTGAGCATCTAAATGCACCATATCTCAATCTCATGTCTGTCCTCCATGGATAACAGTATTACACGCATTGAGGTTTAGTTCAGAAGGCTTTATGAATTAGTTCAACTAGTGCTCTTAGATCACTAGAGAGCAAACAGAGTTCTACAAATTCAGATGGAAAAAGTGAGCTAGATATCACAACAAAATATAAAATTATACTGACGAGCAGCTATATGTCCTTAGTAAATGCAGATATATATCTGTATATATATATATATATTTTTTTCCTTTAAGGGAGTAATAGAATTGTATGTTAGTTTTTGTTATTTTGACGGAACAGAAGGGAAGCAAGAATGTAATTTTGGATCTGTTAAATGTGAAATGTCAATGAGACATCCCATTGAAGACAGATGCATATTTAGAGCTGAGGTTGAGAGGAGAGGATTGAGTTAAATATATACATTTGAAGGTCAGTGTCACACACATTTCATTTAAAGGAAGTGAAAGTTGAGTTTTAGAAGGGAACTGAATAGGAACAAAATACACCACCCCAAAATATGCCTCCTTGGCATATTATTTTAAGCTGATTGTTTTTAATAAACAGCAGACATAAGTTAAGCTCCAAAAGCTGAGTATAATTCACCCCCACTCAGCATATTTGAGAAGCTGGGAAAATTCTGAGGGGCTGCATGGGTGCACGCTCAGTCACTCAGTTGTGTCCGACTCTTTGTGACCCCATGGACTGTAGCTCACCAGGTTCCTCTGTCCGTAGAATTTTCCAGGCAAGAATACTGGAATGGGTTGCCATTTCCTATTCCAGAGGATCTTCCCCACCCAGGGATCAAACCCATATCCTTTGCATCTCCTTCACTGCCAGGTAGATTCTTTACCACTGAGGCTGAGGTGGGTCCATTTTTCCTGGTTTGTTATGGTGGGGGTAAGGAGTTCTCTTACATACTAGATGAGGAATGATTTATTCAGATGTTTGACAGAATTTATGCTTCAGAGTTTCTGCATAGAATATGTCATTATAAAATACCTAAATGTTTCCAAAGTATGCAATATGTCAACATGAAACCACTGTGAATATGCACTTATAGTTTCCTTAAGGTATTAAAACACTTAAAACATCAGCAATCAGAGATTAGGATGCTAATTATAGGCCCCCAGGTATCTAAAGAAGTTGAAGTACGCTACATTACCTTCAGGACCCATAGGAAGGTCCCAGAAAATTTTATTTAATTGACTTAGGTTATGTTATAGGCATTTGGGCTTTTTAAAAATCTCACCAGGTATTTCTAAGATTAAGCTAAGGCTTTGGAGATGCATGCAGTTTTTGAGACTAGGAAGAGTTCATGTTAATAAAGTAAAAATAAAATTTACAAAAAAATTGAAATAAATATTTAAAAAAGGTGAAAAAAAGTGATACTTTCTTCAATTTAATCTGTAAATTCACTGAAATACCAATAAATTTTTTAGCAAGATTTTGGTTCTTTATTATTTGTTCTGCTTTTTAAAAGAAAGTAACCTGCTGATGTAAAACTACATATGGTTAAGGACCAAGAACCTCCAAAACAATTTTTTTAAAGACAGATAAGGAAGGGTCCTTATTTGAACTGATATCAGCAGGCATTTGGAAACCTTCAGAAATTGAGTGAATATTCGATTAATAGTAATAATATTATATTGGTGCCAGATGGAACAAAATAGAGGGATAAAAAACATACCCTTGGTTATATAGAAAATTTTGCTTCTTGTCCTCCTGGAAATGTCCTGAGACACAGGCAAGCTGTGACCTCTAGACCCATCCTTGGGCCGGTAGCATGTCTATGGGTGGCTACATCCCTTCCTGGGGGCTCTCCAGTCCTGCCCCTGGGCCTCACTGCCTCACAGTCTAGGAGGAACAGCCAAGGTGTGGAGCGGGCCTGTGCTGCCTGACGTGGGCATCCATGTGTGTCTCATCCTGGGAGGTAGTCCAGCAGGGATCTGCCTGGTTCTGGCAGTTTGAAGAGAGTCAGAGGAAGTGGGCCTCAGGGGCAAGGCAGCTCCTCAGGCTGGATGTCTGCGGTCCAGAATTATTCAGGGGCACAATGTACATCACTGGCTTCTGGATGCCAAAGGCCATGAAGAAGAGTTGACTAGGATGGTGCTGAAGATCAGACTGGTGGCCAGATTGCTGAGAAAGTCCAGCTCGGCATGCTTGAGGGGTTGTGTTGTTGAGGTCGTACTTGAGGAGGAAGATGAGCACCTAGCCCATGCAAGTCTGTAGCATCAGGTAACTGGAGGAGGTGAGCTGGGACCCTGCTGTATGATGGTCTTCAGCTGAGAGGTAGTTACCATCAGCAGCAGCATGAGTGTGGCCTTGGCTGTTTACATAATGGTTAAAATTTAAAAAAAAAAAAAAAAAAAAAGATAAAGCATACCTGTGCTTATACAGAAGGGCTTCCCTGGTGGCTAAGATGGTAAAGAATATACCTGCAATGCAGGAGACCCAGGTTCAGTCCCTGGGTTGGGAAGATCTTCTGGAGAAGGGAATGGCAACCTACTCCAGTATTCTTGCCTGGGGAATCCCATGAATAGAGAAGCCTGGAGGGCTATAGTCCATGGGGTCACAAAGTGTCAGACACAACTAAATGACTAAGCATAGAGAAAAATTTTTGATGAATTGGAATTAAAATCAGTGGTTTAATAAATATGTATTGTAAATCCTTAGAAAAAAAATCAGATCTATTCCTAACTCCACATGAACACACACGCAACATAATATCCAGATGGTAAAAGTGAGGTACATGTCAAATTAGAATGCGTGTAAGAATTAAAGATTTTAAAATTTAAAAAATAAAAAACTAAAAAAAAAAGAAAAAAAATAAAAATATTAAAAGCAGAGATTACATGAAAACATAAGTATGAGTTTTTGTTAGGAAATATTTCTTGAATAAGATGCAAAAAGGAATAACTATAAAATAAATTATTGATAAATTTAAGTATGTTGAAATTAAGTACTCTCTAAGACAAAAGGAACTACTGCCAGTGTTAAAAGAAACTTCCCAGACTAAAAGAAGAAACTTGCAATTATATAACCAAGAAGCTATTAATATTCAGGTATATAAATGATTTGTTACAAATTGAGAAGAAAATGACAGAGCAAGAGGAACAAAGGGATAAAAAAGGTATGAAAGCACAAAAGAGACACATGAAATCACCTATGAAAATTAAGTGAGAAAGTATGTCTCATTCAAAGGAATAGCAAGTGTTAAAACAGGAGATGGAATAAACTCAGCATGTTCAAGAAACAGGAAGGTCAATGTGATTTCAAGTAGTTAAAGGGAAAAATGGAAAGAGTTGAGGCCAGCGTGACAGGACAGGACTACGTCATGATGAATGTTGTGAACAACGGTAAGGTGTTTAGACTGTGTTCTAAGCCTTCCCTGGTGGCTCAGAGGTTAAAACATCTGCTGCAATCCCAGAGAGCTGGGTTCAATCCCTGGGTTGGGAAGATCCCTTGGAGAAGGAAATGGCAACCCACTCCAGTATTCTTGCCTGGAAAATACCATGGACAGACGAGCCTGGTGGGGTACAGTCCATGGGGTCGTGAAGAGTCGGACATGACTGAGCAACTTCATTTTCACTTTAACTTTCAAGTGTGATGAGAAACCATGGGTAGATTTTGAGCAGAGTTAGGGCATGTACTGACTTGTATTTTTAAATGATGCCTTTCATTAGTGGATGGAGAGTAACCATAGAAAGATGGAGCTAGAGCTGTGGAGGCTAGGTGGGCAATTTAGTGACAGGTTATAGTGACTTGTATTGGAATGGCAGTGTGGGGGGGGCTGTGAGAAGCAGTTGGAGATATATTTGCAGTCCAAAAAGATTTGCTTATGGAATATATGGGTAGAATTGGGGGAAATAAATCAATGGTCTCTAGGATTTTAGTTTGAAAACCTGGCTAGATAATTATGCTGTTTACTAAAATGAGAAGAGTTGATTAGTGGGAAAGGTGGAGATTAAACATTCAGTTTGGGACAAGTACTATTACTCACTTTGCAAAAATATAAATGGAAGGAAAGGATGCGCATAAACTTCAAGATGATTATATGTATGAAGGTGTGAGGAAAGGAATGAAAGAACAGAGAAGGCTTCAACCGATGAATTACAGTTTATTTTAATTTTATTTTCTTTCTTAAAGCAAAAAGAATCCAACATAAATTTGCAAAATATTGACATTTATGGAACCCTGGTGCTCACTTTTTGCTTTATTATTCTCTGTGTTTTTCTTTATATTCCGTTATAATGGCATCCATTTCCTTTGGGAGTTATAGCCAGACTTAAAAGCCAAGTGTTTTGGGTGGGTGAAGGTGGTGGAGTCAGAAGGAAGGTAGGAAGATATCAAGATAAATTATGCTAACTTTGAACTGAGGAATAATAATCATATGAAAACATGCATATCAATACTGCACATTTCAATGTATTTTCACAAACCAGTTTAAACTTAGAATTCTTTGAATTTTTATTCCCTCTTCTTCATTTCTATTACATTACCATCATATACTTTATTCCAGTATCCAAAGATAGTATTATTGTTTTGTATACTCAGTAGTCATTTATATTTACCACATAATTGCAGTTCTGATGTTGTCATTCCCTTCACAAGTTTTATTTGATGTTGTTTTCTTCTGTAGAAACTTCAGTTTAACATTCCTTTAACTGAATACCTATTGGAGTAAATACCCTTAGTTTTTGTCCAAAAACGCATTTATTTTACCTTTCTTTAAGAAGCCTGTTTCTGCACAGTGTAGAATTTTAGGTAGCTCGTTATTTTTGGGAAGATGTTGGTCCATCATGTTTTGCCTTCCATCATATCTTTTCGGAAACAGGCAATTAGACTAATGCTGCTTTGAAGTTAATGTATCTTTCTTGCTCCTGAAAACTTTTAGTTTTCTTTATGTTATCAAATTGCAAAAATGTGACTATAATGGGATTATTTGTTGTTTTACTTTTATTTGAGCTTCCCTGGTGGCTCAGTCAGTAAAGCATCTGCCTGCAATGCAGGAGACCCAGGTTCAGTCCCTGGGTTGGAAAGATCCCCTGGAGAAGGGAATGGCAACCCACTCTAGTATTCTTGCCTGGAGAATTCTACAGAAGAGGAGTCTGGCAGCTATAGACACGGGGTCGCAAAGATTCAGACATGACTTAGCAACTAACACTTTACTTTTATTTACTGTTTCAGAGTTTCTCAGATCTTACTGAATCTGCTTCTTGGTATCTTTCACCAGTTTTTAGAAATTCTTACCCATTTTTTCCTTCAAATATAACTTCATTTCATTCTCCTTTCTTTTTTCCTAGATATCCAATTTCATGTGTGTTGCACATTTTGAGTTTATTTCACAAACATCCAATGATCCTAATTTCTTCTCATGATTTTTTCTTTCTTCATCTCAGGTTTGCATTATCTATGTACCTAACTCTAAGGTGACAATCTCTTTTTACCTTCCCAAACATGAATCATATGTTTTGCTAACCCAATCTGCTGTAAAAACTCTATAAATTTATGAAGGTCAGATATTGTATTTTTGGTTTAGATAGCTTTTTTTTAAATTATTCTTTTCTCAATCTCCATTTTTCATCTGTTCTTTCCATCTTTTCCTTACTTCAATACCTAGAATTTAAGGTTTTAATTTAGTGGTCTAGGGCCATATTCATAACCTCTGATTCTGCACATCACATGGCTTTTGTATTTTATGCACACACACACACACACACACACACACACACACACAGACATGAACAAACGAATTTGTGAGGGAGGGGGATTACGATAGCATTCATAGCCCTTTTTCGGATTTCTATTTCAGTCATTTCAGTCAGTACTTTAAAAAATGCAATGACTGTAAAGATCCAAACCCCTTTTCATTTTCCCCTCCTTACTCATAGAGACAGCAGGCAGTTGCCTGGTCCTTCTCCTTTGGGCATCCAATTATGTACTTATCACTCTATAATTTTCAAGATAAAAGCAGCTTTACAAGCCTTACAAATCCAACAGCTTCAAATACTGCCTCTGTTGCAAAGTCTCCAAAACTTGTAAGTCCTAAAATGGCACACAGAGAGTTCTCATTAGTCTCTTTAATTTAGTTTAGTTCAATCCAATTCAAGAAATAATTATTTAAATAAACTTCTTCTGTGAATACGTATCTCTAGCCCTCTCCTTCCCTTCATATCATTGTATCTTTCTTGATTAAGAGGCAGAAGGAAAGATTGTCAGCTGCCTGTG
This sequence comes from Ovis aries, assembly GCF_016772045.2. Lineage (NCBI taxonomy): Eukaryota > Metazoa > Chordata > Mammalia > Artiodactyla > Bovidae > Ovis > Ovis aries. The sequence continues at coordinate 49,111,765 of NC_056069.1, forward strand.
TCACTCATTAAGAAGAGATGATCACTCTTCATTATTTCTTCTCTGATTTCTGTAGACCTTATTAATCAAAAATGGATCTCTTAGTTTTAAGTATTTTGCACATACTTAATCTTTTTAGACTTGTATTTGTGCTCACTGTGTGTGCTCAGTCTGACTCTTCATGGCCCAATGGACTGTAACCCTCCAGGCTCCTCTGCCCATGAAATTTTCAACTTAAGAATTCTGGAGTGAGTTGCCATTTCCTACTCCAGTGGATCTTCTTGACCCAGGGATCCAACCCGCATCTCTTGTGTCTCCTGCACTGGTAGGATTCTTTACCACTAGCCCCACTTGGTTAGACATTATTTACATATATTCCTTTATTACAAATCTAAGATGCTTAAGAAGACTTCAAGTTGTGGAGAAAAATATGGTGAGAAATGTTCAATGTCATTTTCACACCACAAGGAAATACTTTGCATAATTTAGTGATTTTCAAAACTGTAAGACATACGATGCCAGGCTTCTGAAAGAATATAAACTTTCTCTGAAATATTTCCCCAATAACTCTCTTTGGAGAGGAAAACTAATACATAATTAGGAAAGAACATGTCTACTGTGGGTTATGCATACTATTTAAGATTGTGAAGCAGATAATGCCCTAGAAAAGTATGCTTATAGAAAACTTAAATAAATGCCTTCAATGAAATATTGGTATCTTCACAGTACTGGGAAAGAAATGTATGAGTTGAGACACCGTGTGACCGTGAATTGGCAGCATTCCTTGCAGGAGATGTCTTCTAGAATTTAATAGCACTCTCTGCTAAGAAATCCGACCTGCTGCAGGGTCTTGAGTAATTCCCAGCAACTTCTAAGAAAGACCCCCAAAATGCAAGATAATCCTAAACTGAGCTCACCAGTTAAGGTGGCCCAAAAGCACAAAGCCAACTTTCAGTAGGCTGAACTCTCAAAAGACAAAACGGAAGAGGAATCTCTGGTTTTTAAATGTGGGCACCTCCTGGAGTTTGTATACTTGAAGGGGCTCTCTAGAGACTCTGTCAAATTCGGGTGACAACCACTTAAGTTTTTTCTGGATCCTAAATTATTTAGACAACATTGTCTATCAATCACTTAATCCTCTATTCTTGCTTCTGGTCTCAGAGAGAAATTGTTCAGAAAATTGTTTATTAATCTGAGTCATCTGTATGGGGCATTTTTAAACTATCATATTTGGTTTTGCAATCCATTGCATTGATAGGCTTTATTTCTCATCCCTATTTCTATTTTTTTGGAGGAAAAATTGTTTCATTGGGATTCATAAATAGAAAAATAATGTTCAATTTTACTCTGTAAACTTTGCGCACTCAAGATGTGCAACCCCTCTCACCCTTTTTTCCCCTACTTTCAACAAAATGAGTAACTACTTATTTATTTCTGGCCAGATTCTATTTACAGTAGTATGCTTTCAGCTGCATTCTGATGTGAGACCATCTTCACTATCTTTTTTAATTGGATGCAAATTTAAAGTTACTTGATTCAGTGCCTTAACTTCCATTTGATATTATAATATCAAATGTTTTATTATGTTAGTCACTAGAGCAATTAGAGCAAAATGCTAATGATGATGGTACCAGAATAGCATAGCATATTTGCCACATGCTGAATTTTTTAAAAAACAAATATAGAATATATTGGCTGTTTGAAAGAACAGCAGGCATAAAATTATCACTGTATATTAGAAAATCTATTCAACAGTTTTTGATATTTTGAAGTTAATGAACACACACAAATGATAAATTGTTAAATTCAGATAGTGCTTCTTATAGTCCTTTTGATTCATTTATCAAAATGTGTCCTTCAATAACTAGTCCATCTGTGTACGCTCAGTCATGTCGAACTATTTGCAACCCCATAATTGTAGCCTTCTAGGTTTCTCTGTCCATGGGATTTCCCATGCAAGAGTACTGGAGTGGGCTGTCATTTCCTTCCCCAGGGACCCAACCCAGGTATCTAACCTTCATCTCTTGCATCTCCTGGCAGGCAGATACTTTACCACTGTGCCACTTGAGAAGCCACTTTGATAACTATTAATAATCTAACCATTATAATTATAATCATAATCTAATTCCACAAGTATAATTCTAAGTTTCTCAAACCAAATACCAATGATTACCAATATCCAAAAATCTATCAATATTCTGAATGAGGAAGAATCCCACCTAACAATATAAATTCCTCAGACTTTTACTGGCAGATTGATAGATACAATTTTGTACATTTTAAAACTTGGTCATTTTTCTTCTAGCCAGGGAGGAAAATACAAGATAAATTTTTTTTATTAGTTATCCTTTTGGTGACAAATTAAATTCCCTGTACTTCATAGACCAATACTTTGACTGCTTTTATATTTCCAAATTTATGTGAAAAACTGAAAAATAAAAATGACTGATATTAAGAAGTAAAATTTCCACCAAGAACTCATCCTGAAGTGTAATCTTAAATTAACTCCTATGTGACAAAAATTGAATGGATCTCAGTTTCTTCCTCTTAATGGTAAAGGTGGTCTTAATCTATATAAGCCACAAGACCCCTTTTAGCATACAAAGTTTGTTTTAGACAAGTATCTTAAAATGAACATGAAGCTTTACATGAAATGTTTTAAAATTATCAGAAATCTTCCATATTTAAAATTACTAGCCTTTAACTAAATAATTTGTTGCTGAAATATTTATTTAAATTCAATGGATTGTTTAGTTTTAATTATTAAACTAATCAATATAAGCAAATGAGTTATAATAACCCCATCCAAATTTAGAAAGTTAAATAATTGGAAAATAACTTATAAATGTGCAGCAGAGTATCAGTTGTTCTATTTTCATTAATTGTCATGTATCTTGCCATGTCCTTTATCTACTTGTGAATTTACAAGTAACACAGCAGGTTGTGAATTTTTAATAGGCTTTCCTCAAGGAAAGAAAAGGTCAGTATTAACATAAAATTCTTCTTAAAGATTTGTGGCACAAATGTTTCACACTGGAGAACAGGTGTTACTGAAGAACTAAAGCTTCAATAATCTGACATTTTTTTCTATGTTTAAAGAAACCTTAATATCTCACATAATAAAATAGCTCAAGGTCAAATCAATATAAAATTTATTTCAGGGTAGATGCTATAAGTTCTTTGGCACTTTTTCCATAATCTTTCTTCTCAATAACACAAACAACTGATTTTGTTCAATTAAATGTTTAATAAATCCAAGTACTGATAACTAATATCTAAACCAAAAATGTAAGTGTAATAAGAAAAACTACAATTATGAAAGATTAAATCTTCTCTGATCTTTGCTTATTATAGTAAGTGAATTTAATGTAAAATAAAATTTCTATCACACACAAGAAATGAGGGAGATAAACAATAGCAAGGTAAGAAGAGAAGAGAATGCAAAGAAGAAATAATTACGGTAATAAAGAGAAGCTTAAAAAATAGAGCTTAAAAAATAGAAGCCTAAAAAATAGTTTAAGCAGAGGACTATAATTAAAGAACTTTGTCCATTGGTCTTTTTCTGTAATTTTTAGAAAATCAACATCATTGTCATACCCTTTACTAGTTAACTCTCATCTCCCATCAGGTTTATCTAGAGTAAAAAGCAACTCGCCAAGTCTCAGGACATGTAGAAATGCATCTTTCTGCCTTATAGTATGTACCTGTTTTATCTTTTTACTTTTCCAATTCTCACATATGTCTATTTGAATAATATTTCAATAAACATAGACTAATGCAAAGCCCTCAAATATGGTCATTTTGTCCTTTTATTCTAGTGTCACTGTTCTATTGTTTCCCTCTGTGAAAAAACGTTTTTTTCTTTACTTTTATGCAAGTTCTTAGAGTTCAAGAAAAATATATTATGTCTGGTTTCTTAAAACGAACACATAAATCCATAGATCTAATTTGTTTCTCTTACGTTTGAGAGGGAAGAAGTCTTTTCATTTCTGAATCACAAAACCAGCACTCCAGCTTCCAACTGACATCTCTGATTCCCAGCTATCATGTTCAATTTTCTAATCCAACGGAAACTCCCCCAGTATGTGGTCCAATTACAAGATTTAATTTTCACTCTCTGTAGTATAAGTGATTCCAAAACTGAACTTTCTAAAACTTGAAGTCTCACCATACTAGCAACTTCTTTTTTGTATGCCTAACTGATTAGAAGAGCAGAACTGGTCTTAATGATTCCCATCTTGCCTTATTTCCGTCTCCACTCTGAATCTACATTCTATATTCATCCAGTGTTCTTTATGAGATATAAAATTTGTAAAATGCAGGTTTAAAAAATCCCCAGGATTAAACCTCTACTCCTTCTTTACCATGAGACTTGTGTGATATATATTTAAGGAACTCCACTCTTTCCCATAAGGAAAAGTTTAGGGACTCTCCTGTGAATTTCTATTACTGTATTCGAATCCCCCATAGCATTAGGATGAAACTGCTGATTTCCTTTTAGAAAGACTTGATTCTTATGAGAGTAACTAAATATTTCTCGATTAAAACTGTTGAATGAATAGACAGTAAACACTGTAAATGTCTAAAAAACATCACAAAGTTATCTGATGAGATGATTGATAATATCAATAATCTTTTCTTGAACTATTTGTTTCCCACACAGAACAAGAAATATGCAATGCTTATATCTGTCATTTGGAAAATTGAAGCTGTATTGCACATTCATATAATTGGAAAGTTTCCCAGCAACTATGTGCATTTTCAATTACTAAAATGCCTCAATCTCATGACTTTTTTTCCCCTGGACAACACAGTCATATGTTACTTCTGAGAGCTGTTTTGTTAAACACAGATATTTCTTATTTTTCAAGCTTACTTTGTTGTTTATGAATAGCTAAAAATGCAGTAAAAATGTATTTGTTACCTGACTTCTAGATCTTCTTCTCCAAAGTACCTATCCATTTGAGATTTTCTTTTTTTCTGTTATATCTGTAATAATGAGGTTTTTTATCCAGAAATCAGGAAAATGAAGTTTGATCCAAATTTAATGGCTAAATGATGATTACTACAAATAATTAACTGAAAAACAAAATGCTTTTATAGACCAAGCAGTAACAAGTAATGCAATATATTGGGGGGGAGGAATTAAATATTTGTTTAATTTAAACAATTTTGATGCCCACTTAAAAATACTTTCACAGGCAAGTTCATTGACATACATAAGCTCCTGTAAAGCAAAATGAACTTTCAAATAAGGGAAAATATTCTACTTTAAAGAGAATATAATCAGTGCAATATTTCTACAGGTAATTAGATAAAAATTTTTGCTGGTTTAAGTAAAGAGCAAAAAAATCAAACCTATTTAGGTGAATATCTAATTCTATAATATTTTGCATAATTGAAGGATATTGTCTCCAATTTTTATATCTCTGGGCTACAGGTAAGTATGCCTATTCTTATTAATGACTACATTTTATATGAGTGTAAAAAAATATGTAACCAATAAACTTATTTACAAAGCAGAAACAGACTCACAGACATAGAAAAAAAAACTTATTGTAACCAAAGAGGAAGGAGGAAGAGGAATAAATAGGATATATGGGATTAATAGATACATACTACCTATACATAAAGTAAAACCACAGTGACTTACTGTCTAATACAGGAAACTATATTCAATATCATAATAACCTATAATAGAAAACAATAAACAAGAATGTATAGCCAAATTAATTTGCTGTATACCTGAAACTAAACTATATTGTAAATCAACTTTGAAAGTGAAAGGGAAAGTCACTCAGGGTGTCTGACTCTTTGCGACCCCATGGACTATACAGTCAATAGAATTCTCCAGGCCAGAATACTGGAGTGGGTAGCCTGTCTTTTCTCCAGGGGACTTTCTCAACTCAGGGATTCAACCTGGGTCTCCCACATTGCAGATGAATTTTTTACTAGCTGAGCCACAAAAGAAGCCCAAGAATACTGGAGTGGGTAGCCTGTCCCTCTTCCAACAGATCTTCCCAACCCAGGAATTGAACTGGGGTTTCCTGCATTGCAGGCAGATTCTTTACCAACTAGGCTATCAGGGAAGTCCAAAACTATACTTCAATTTTTAAAAAGACAACATGGGCATGATGATGTCTAAGTAATAATACATGCTCTACCAAAACTTCAAAAATCTACACATTGTTTTTCTATTTCTTACCAGATAAAAAGCAAAATAAAAAATTTAAATGATAATCTCTTACTATAAGTAATCAAACCATGATCATAGCATTAAAAAAATGTTTATTGGTTGGGTGATGTAGTTAGAGAAAAACTTACAATCCTTGTGTTTTACAGAGCCATGCTCTGTTTATCTTATGGCTAAGTCTCTACCTTCAGGGGAAGAATTCTGTGACAAGCAAGGGTTGTCACATCCACTGGCACATCCACTTCCAGACCATGCTCAAAGTACTTGAGACTCATTATTCCCTGCCCAAACATCCTTAAATTGCTTCTAGATCCTGAAGAGTCCCTTCTCCAGGCCAGGCTACCAAAGGCCAGATTTACCCATTATTATGAAGCTTTAATCTTGAGGCTGGTCTAGTGTGAATTTGTTAAAAACAATATACAGTCACCCCTACACAACTGTGAGCTCAGTGTCTGTGAAAAGTGAAAGTGTCAATCGTTTCTGACTTTTTACAGCCTCGTGGACTGTATCCTACCTGATTCCTCTGTCCACAGAATTCTCCAGGCAAGACTACTGGAGTGGGTAGCCATTCCCTTCTCCTGGGGACCTTCCCAATCCAGGGGTGGAATCCAGGTCTCTGGCATTCAAAGCAGATTCTTTACCATCTGAATCAACATGGAGATTCAACCAATCTCAGGTGGTAAAAATAGTGCACAATCCACGGGTGGTAGAACCCACGGATGCTCAACCTATAGATACTGAGGGCTGAGGGCTTCCCTGGTGGCTCAGATGGTAAAGAATCTGCCTTCAATGAAAGTGACCCAGGTTCAATCCCTGGGTCAGGAAGATCCCCTAGAGGAGGGCATGGCAACCCACTGCAATATTCTTGCCTGGAGAACTCCATGGACAGAGAAGCATGATGAGCTACAGTCCATGGGGTCACAAAGAAATGGACATGACTTAGTGACTGATACACACACACACAGGACTTCACTGCACCATTTTATGTCAGGATTCAAGAAACTTCAGAGTTTAGCATCCACTGGGATCCTGGAATCAATCCTCCATGGATACTACAGGGCAATTGTTGGGCTGCTGTCGCTTCAGTTGTGTCCAACTCTGTGTGACCCCATAGATGGCAGCCTACCAGGCTCCGCCGTCTCTGGGATTCTTCAGGCAAAAACACTGGAGTGGGTTGCCATTTCCTTCTCCAAGGCATGAAAGTGAAAAGTGAAAGGGAAGTGGCTTAGTCGTGTCCGACTCTTCGCGACCCCATGGACTGCAGCCTACCAGGCTCCTCCGTCTATGGGATTTTCTAGGCAAGAGTACTGGAGTGGGGTGCCATGCCTTTTCCAGGACAATTGCCAAATGATACATGGGCTCTTGGACAGTATTAGGACTGGAATGGGATGTGCACAGGGCTGAAGCCACATCAATGCATGTGATGACTAGATTCTAGAAGATTAGTGTTGTTGCTCTGTATTGCATTGTTTCTGCATAAAACTTGTTTACACTTGTTAAGAAGATAGATTTCTTGGGGCAGCTGCTGTTTTTTGTCTGAATCAAAGAACGATGGGTAAGTTTTCTAATGTAGGAGCTGTGTCATGCAACTTTGTCTGTCCTTCAATCCTTAAGATACTGTGAATTCCCCAACAGAAATGCAGTAATTAATAATAAGTTTACAGGAGATAAATGTTGTGTGTAATATGAGAGTAACAGGATTTTCCATTCACAGCAAGAGATGAGAGCGGCAGTGTTTACATCAGCATATCAAGACTGATGACTTACGTCTTTGTCGGGAGTTATTTGCGTACAGAAATGGTTATTTACCAAGCTAAGCAAAGAAAGGAGCTGTGTTTGGTCTATTTTATTACTTTTTTCCATTTAGAATAAAAATCACACTGATATGGAAATGGCTAGTCCTATTGTTTAAAGTATATAGTTGAGTGTGATCATACTTACTCAGCTCTCATTTCAAGAACTAAGATAACTGACCTCATTATTCAAAGATGGGGCTTGAGAGACCTTCTTTGAATTCTTTCTGCATTATGTACCTTTAGACATTATCATGGATATGCTCATTTTTATTTCCCCTAGCTTCATTCAGACCAAGATAAAGGAGATGGATCCCTCAAATATATTTTATCTGGAGACGGAGCTGGTACTCTTTTTATTATTGATGAAAAAACAGGTGACATTCATGCCACAAGAAGAATTGATAGGGAAGAAAAGGCCTTTTATACTCTACGTGCACAAGCTATTAACAGAAGAACTTTGAGGCCAGTAGAACCAGAGTCTGAGTTTGTGATCAAAATCCATGATATCAATGACAATGAGCCAACATTCCCAGAGGAAATTTATACAGCGAGTGTTCCTGAAATGTCAGTTGTAGGTGAGTTCATTTACAATGTTTATGGTGGCATTAAAAATATATAAAAAATAGTTATCAAGAAATTCTTAGAATATTGTGCTCAATTAACTGAAGTCATCTTAATTTAGGAAATCTTTGATTTCCTAAGAGTACATACTTAATTTTATGAATAAAAAATGAGTCAGAAAAAAGATTAATGCATTTTTCACCTCCTATGGGTTAGTAAATTTCTATAATATAATAGACACTTCCCTCAAAAATCCAAGAAAATACCATTGAACTTCAGTAGAAAACTATGAAAATACAAATGTTTGTCACATGTATTTGGAGAATAGTTGTGTAAAATTCTGACTCCAAATATAAGTACACTTAGAACACTATCAGTGTAATCTGGAGTCTTTATATGTGTACTCTCATTGTAATTTGTCTAAAGAGTTTGTATTACCTAGATGACATGAACAATGAAATTAATTAGATTTTTTTACTACTTCACATTAATTTTTAAAAAATATTTCACTATAGCCATTATATATAAAATTTTCCTGATATAAATCTCTTATTCAAATAAACCAGTTAAAAATCAAAAGCTAATGACAAATGGATACAGAATTACAAAATTAAGTTGCAAAAGCTGTGAAACAGAATGTGTGAAAAAACTGGAAGTATAACTTTCAAGAAAATAGAATTTGCTTTTCAATAAATAAATAGAAGTTGTTGGTAGGCAAAGAAAATTAAGACTGATTTCATATTTTTGTTAAATAAGAACTACAGAAAAGTAAATATCAGGAAATGATAACATTTATAGAGATGTGTATTCAGATTTAGTAAAATATATTCATTTCTCAAATGTAAGAGAAGTAAACTGATGAAGTAATTCTGATATATTTTCCTTGTAACAAATAGAAAATGTCACACTGCTTTTCTCAAAAGCATTGTTCAGGGATTATTATTTAATATTTACTTCACTAAATCCCAAAGACTTTTGGCAATCACCTTAATATAAAGCCCTTTTATATATTTTGAACTTTATTAAATAGCTTTTAATAGTTCATGGGACTTGGGATCATCTTGGACTGTTTCTAAATTTAGAATTTAATCTATTCATAAAACTGTATTCTGGAGCAGATGTTAATTATTTTTATAGTTAATTAGTGGAGAGAGGGAAAGAAAAGCATACTTACTCCTTTGTGATTAGATATGCCCTTTACACGAAACAAATCTATTATGTGAAAGTGAATTTAAATATCAAATCAGAGCATTTGTAAAGTGTCTGCCTGTACTATAATCTGATACACTATCAGCATTATCTATTACATGAATGAAATGCACTTGTTAGCTGAATAAAATACCTTGTTGAATTCAAAGTTTACCTGTAATAACTCTCTCTATATTTTTTCATATAAATTATATACAAAAGTTTCTTTAAGAGGTCATTATTAAAGCCAAAAATCATTCAAGTCTTCCATGAAAACCAGTGCTTTTGCTCCTCCTTCTGGTACTGTGCAGAACTAAGCTGAATTTGGATACTTCAGGTACTTCTGTGGTGCAAGTCACAGCTACAGATGCCGATGACCCATCCTATGGAAACAGCGCCAGAGTCATTTACAGCATACTTCAAGGGCAGCCATATTTCTCTGTGGAGCCTGAAACAGGTCAGGAATCATGAATCAGTATTTATTTAATAAACTCTATGATCGTTATACGTTTTAAAAAAAGGAACATCACCTTAACATTAATACAGAAGAGTGATGATGCCACAATTAAAAATATAAGAACTCAAAGTTGAATGATTGTGCAAACTAATGGGAATATACCTGCTTTTATATTTTTCCATTTGGGTTTAGGGCACTAGATAGCATAAATGACATTCTTTAGAAAATAGAAGAACCTCACAAATTGGAAAATTTTTCTAAGAATCATTTTTACAATCTAGACAATAAAAAGCAATGGAGAAAACATTTTTGTCTTTCAAAAATCACTACATTGGATTTGCAATTTGTGAGCTTAATCAAATAACAATTGAGATTTTAATGACCATAATAAAAGTTTTCTTTTTTTTCTTCAAGGTATCATAAGGACTGCTTTACCAAACATGAACAGAGAAAATAGGGAGCAATATCAGGTGGTAATCCAGGCCAAAGACATGGGCGGCCAGATGGGAGGCTTATCAGGGACCACCACGGTCAACATCACGCTAACAGACGTCAATGACAATCCCCCGCGCTTTCCCCAGAGTAAGCTTTCTTTAACGGCCTTTCTGCAGGGCAAAAGCTTTAAAGTGAAAAAAGAAAAGAGAAAAAGCAACTGTCAATCATTTCTTTTAAAACAGATTGAAATGTGCTACAAGGATGAAGAAAATAGATGTATATGCTGGTGAATTCATTGTTTTTAAAAGATAAAAATTAAACATTTCAAACATAGTTCTTTCAGAGACAGAGGGCTCTATGATCACAAGCTCTCTCCATATATATTTATATGTACCTATATGTTCTACATCTATGATTATCATCTAAGAACTATTTCTATCAGTTAGCAAAGGAAATGTTTTATTAAAAAAAACTAAGTTATACTTTCACAATGAATGTGTTTATTTCTACTTAGAGTTTAATAAGAAAGATTCTAATTTAAGGATAACATTTTTCAGTAAAATAGCTAATTTTTCATGTTATAAAGACTTAGCCAAAAAAAAAAAAAAAAGACCTAGGCAAAAAGAACTACATAGGGAGAAACTTATAACTAATCAGACTTCCATTTGCTAGCTCTGTGCTAGGCTTACATGTGTTTGGAATAACAATCTTACTAAAACATTTGTATTTCTGATCTATTTATAGATTTATTTTGTGGTATAAAATGAATCCTTCAAATTCTCGAAACAGGTCAGGAATAGGTTAAAAACCATTAGCATCTGACCATATAATTACATTTGTTTATTCTTTTTTATACAAATTTTTTAGAAAACATGCAGCTAGAGCAGATGATACTGGGTCTTAGAGGACATTGCCAAGACTCGGTCAATTTCCTGTTAATCTAAAAGACCCTTTATTTCAAGATGGATTCTCACATTGTTAGGAAATGTGGTATAAAACAGAGGCTTTGGGATGATTTATGTTTTTAATTTTTAACATTTGCTGCATATTAACTTCTAAATTGATCTCCTAATTTTAGCTTTTTTTTTTTGGCCTTATGTAACTTTGTGTTTATGTATCAAAATGTAAAAAGCAATAGCATTACATGATATTTATATGTTTACACTAAAGATCATTACACAGAAAGAATTATAGGCTAAGAATTACTGTGTTGTTTTGACTCTTTAGAAGCATTTCACCTTTCTTCTTGTAGCAGTTTTATCTAACTTTGATTATTAATGATGCATGATTTTAATCAAATTGTTTAAAATCATGTGTGTTGAAAGATTATAAAATTTATATAGAATAATCTTGAGTGGACTAATCATATGCTCATGTATTTTTGATGATATTTTGTTAGATATTTAATTTACATGTCCTTCAGCCATTGCTATTGTGGTATTTGACCCAAAACACAGAGAGAAAGGTGTCTGCTTATCCTGTTTTCCAATTATCAGGCTTCAACTTCAGGGTAATTTTAGTACTGGCAGGGAAAAAAAATCAAGAATAAATCTTTATAGTTCTTTCAGAACAGCTGTAAAGACATGCCTATACGCTAAAACTTAAATTTCACATTTTACATTTCTGACCACCTTTTAGCATGAGCCTCTTACCAAGGGAACTTCCCTGGTGGCTCAGACGGTAAAGCATCTGTCTACAATGCAGGAGACCCGGGTTCGACCCCTGGGTCAGGAAGATACGCTGGAGAAGGAAATGGCAATCCACTCCAGTACTATTGCCTGGAAAATCCCATGGACAGAGGAGCCTGGTAGGCTACAGTCCATGGGGCCGCAAAGAGTCAGACACGACTGAGCGACGTTCCTGTCATTCCTGTCTTACCAAGAGAATAGGATGCGAATCCAGAAAAACAAGCTGTAACTAGCTGCACAGTCCACAATGAGCAGAAGTATTTGTGAGAAAAGTATTTTGAGTAAAAATGACCCTTAAGAGGATTATTTACATTTTATTATTTTTTTACATTTTATTTTTAATGTTAATTAATTGATTTATTTGGCTGCATTGGGTCTTAGTGGCCACATGTAGGCTATTTCATCTTGGCATGCAGGCTCCTCTCTAGTTGAGGCCCATAGGCTTAGTTGCCCTGTATCATGCAGGCTCCTCTATAGTTGTGGCCCATGGGCTTAGTTGCCCTGTGTCATGCAAGCTCCTCTATAGTTGTGGCCCATGGGCTTAGTTGCCCTGTGTCATCCAAGCTCCTCTATAGTTGTGGCCCACGGGCTTAGTTGCCCTGTGTCATGCAAGCTCCTCTATAGTTGTAGCCCATGGGCTTAGTTGCCCTGTATCATGCAGGCTCCTCTATAGTTGCAGCCCATGGGCTTAATTGCCCTGTATCATGCAGGCTCCTCTATAGTTGCAGCCCATGGGCTTAATTGCCCTGTGTCATGCAGGCTCCTCTCTAGTTGCAGCCCATGGGCTTAGTTGCCCTGTGTCATGCAGGATTTCAGTCCCCTGACCAAGGATTGAACCCATGCCACCTGCACTGGAAGGTGGATTCTTAACCCCTGGACCAACAGGGAAGTTCCAGGATTATTAGAGTTTCAGTTCTCAAGAACATATATGCACATGTATCCAAAATACACAGCCTATTTAAAATGTATGCATTTGATAAACAAATTAATAGATTCTAATTAAATGGAAAAAAGAGACATTTGAACAGATGAAAATATCCAGTAAAATTTGTTGTATCATTTTTCTTCTACCACAATACCTTTATTTATTCATTCACTGATTACATTGTTTTCTTTTGTTAAGTCAGATTTTGTGGTTGGTATCTGGTAGGCACATTACACAAGCCAGGATATAATAGTAATAGTAATAATAATAATAATAATAATGAAAAGAAAGAGCATAGCATGTTTTCTGAATAGCATTTTCATTTCACCATGCATCAAGTTACTTACTGACCTACTTTATTTTGTCATAACCCATTGAAGTTAGTATCTGAACTCCATTCTACAAATGAGAAAATGAATGTTATAGACATTAAGGATGAACTGCAAGTAATGGCAGAATTGGTTTGAAATCCATGCCCAACTCCAGATGTATACCATAATATGTTAGAAGAAGTTTTAGAGCATCCTGTATCCTGTCTCATTATGTTTAAATTATAAATGGAAATATAATTTATGGATTTTTATTTTCTCAATTATCTTTTCTCCTATGAATATTTGCAACCATATCTTACTATTGGGAACACTCAGTCATGGCAATTAGAATGTTACTTGATAGTCTAAGTTAACTAATATGCAGAAAACTAGGTTTTAATTTCTCATCTCACTTCACTAAATAGCCAATGTTTGGTGAGAATTCCACAGGTTATAAAGACCTTCATATGTAGCATATCACTGACACTCACACGTTACTTGTATACACACATTGCTATTATTATCATACCCAATATGCAGAAGTAAAGGGGGTTCAGAGTGGAAATAATAAAGAGAACAAACTAGTACTGCCTAATAAAAATAGAATGCAAACCAAGAATGTGTGCCACAAATGTAATTTTAAATTTTCTATCAGCCATACTTAAAAAATTAAAATAAGCAGGGCATATTAATTTTAATCATATATTTTAACCCAATATTATCCTTTAAACATATCATTAATATAAAACTTATACAGATGTTTTACATTCTTTTGTCACATAAATCTTTGAAATATTCTCTTTCATCAAGTATATTCCAGTTATATCAAACTCAAGTCAGATATTCGCAATCAATAACTGCATGAAGGTTAGTGACTTAACTGGTATCTGCCATATGAGACAGTTTAGGACAGACTATGGAGTCATTCTCATGAGCCCAACTCTGTCTTCTTCATTTGCAAGCTTTCTCATGTTGGTCCATTTGAATGACCTCTTAATAGAAGGTGCCATTCCAGTGCCATTCAGTAAAACTGGATACTCAAATAATTTTGAGTATATGAAGTACTTGACTCAGTAGTTGGCTACTAATGTATTTCTGTGCTCAATTACGTTAATGTGTACAAGTACTGCTCTATTTTTATTGTTGTTTAATATTATAAAACTGGGTTAAAACTTAAACTTCCATGCAAGTTAATCCAAGTTCAACATTTTCTAATATGGTACGTCTGTAGGAGATAAATATCTCAGTTATTTGGAAGGAATAGAAACAGATGAAAGCCCACATGTCCTTCATTGCTTATCTTATTTATTGTGTAGATCTGTAAAAATTGATCTCAATCAGAGACAGTTTTGTCTCCCAAAATATATTTAACAATATCTGAAGACATGTTTGTTTGTCTCAACTGGTCACTACTACTGGTATCCATTGGATGTAAGCTAGAAATGCTGCTCACCATCCCTACAAGTCACTTGACAAAAAATTATCTGACCCAAGGTTGAGAAACTTTGATATTATTTGAGGATCTCTTCAAGTGAAATCAGAAATTCTTTCATTTAAAAATTTATTCATTGAGACGCTCTTTTTCCAAACACTATTGTATAAATGCTTTTTGTCCCTATGATCGTTCATTAAAGTGGGAGAGGCAGATGATACAAAAGAAAAAAAAATGATACAGACATGGTATTCACTCAGTTCTGGGTAAAAAGAGAAACATTGAGTGTTCCAAGGGGGACGATAAGGGAAGATCTTGCTCATGAGGTGATATTTCATCTAAACACTTCAAAATGTAATAGTTCATAATGGAAAAGGATTTGCCTGCCAATGCAGGAGAGGCACGAGACAGGTTCAATCTCTGGGTAAGGAGGATCCCCTGAAGTAAGAAATAGCAACCTGCTCCAGTGTTCTGGCCTAGGAAATCCCATGGACAGAGAGGCCTGATGAGCTACAGCCTATAGGGTCACAAAGAGTCAGACATGACTGAGTGACTGAGCGCACACACACAGAAAGGTGGGAAAGTCCTTCAAGCAAAGGAAACAGCAGATGGGCAACTCTGAATAGGAAGCTGAGTGATGCTGAATGGAAGTTGATGGTCAAGAAATGAAGACCAAGGTGGCTGGATCATACCAAACAAGAAGGTTGCTGGGGGAATAGATCAGCGAGCCCTGCACTCACAGAAACATTGGCAATAGTAAATTATTATTGAAAAAAAAAAAAAAACACAGCTAAATGTGTGATCTAAGTTCCCATTATGGTCTTGTGGCTTTACAGGTATAAGCATGTGAACATTGGTAAGACATGTGCACCTTAGCATGGTTCTAAAAGAGAAGCAATGGATTAGAAGGTTGAGGTGCACCTAAAAACTGAGTTCCAAAAGGATTTTAGGGTTTTTCTCCAGATAGTAAATTGGATTTTCACTACCAAAACAATGTATCTGGTGAAATTATTTCAGAATCCTAGGTTGTTTCAAGTGACTCTGATTTTAAAAACAATTAGTGAAAAAAAATATATATATATATTGCTTTCCTTCCGATGATAGGCACAGTGCTTGCAATTAAGCATATGAGGGTTAATAAGTTTTTGTTACCAGAAAGAGGACTTTTTTCAGGGCCTGAGAGTGGGCTCTTGACTAACACTTGGAAATGAATTGTCTGAGGAGACAAACATACTGACAAAGCAAAAGTCTATTGGGAAGGAGCCCCAGGGGAAAAGGAACCCAGGAGAACCAGAACCGCTCTGCCATATGGCAACGTCTCAGGTTTTACGATAATGGGGTTAGCTTTCTAGGTTGTCTCTGGCCAGTCATCCTGCTTGTCCTTGATGGTGCACACATCTCAGAAAAAATGAGTTTTAGCTTCAGGGTCTCTGGTGGGTTGACAGGACATATTAGGAGCTGGCATCTCTCCATCCTTTCGGCCCCTCCCAAATTCTCTCAATTTTCCACAGCAGCACTCCAATTTCTTATTGGGATCTCCCATTGTGAGGCAGCTCAAGCAGTTATTATTGTACCTGGCCAAGGCAGGTGTTTTTGTATGTTAACTGTTCTCTAACATCTTGAATCCTGATTACAAATGGCTTACTGTCTAGCAGGGGAGAGAATATTTCAATATGAAATGATACATGTGATAAGGGAACTTGGGACAGAATTTAATGAGCGAACAGAGAAGCAACACTTTTCCAAACAGAGGGGAGGAGAACTGAGTGCATCCTTTACAATGGAAGATATTTTTGAAAGACTTTATATTTTGATACAAACCCTTTCTTCGAACTACTACAAGCCATAAGGGCAGGGAAACAAGGAGAATTCATGAAGTTGGAAATTAGCAAAATTAGCAATGTAGGATATTAGCAAAGGACATATTTTGTGCAAGTAGAAAAAGAAAATGGTAAAAGATTGCTTCAAAGTGGTGGTGAGAATTATCTTCGGTGATGCTTTTAATGTTTACTTTTCTGTATTATCTATTTTGAATCTATTTTTATAACTTGATACAAGAAAACCAGAATAACAAAGGATAGAAAAGAACAAGAGTGACAACTGCTTCAAAGTCAGATAAAATGAGTTTTGAGTAGCAGCTATTGGAATTTACAT
The DNA here is from genome assembly GCF_016772045.2 of Ovis aries. NCBI lineage: Eukaryota > Metazoa > Chordata > Mammalia > Artiodactyla > Bovidae > Ovis > Ovis aries. The sequence goes on from NC_056069.1 coordinate 49,128,884, forward strand.
AATGAGGGTAATTGTGGATGATCTTCCCCAACTGGTTTTAGTAGAAGTCATTTAAAGAAGCTGTAGGGTTGTAAATTGAGGAATAAAAGATAGTCAGAAAGAGGATCAAAGAAATAATGCCTGTACTTTAAAAAGCTTAGGTGAACAAGAAAATAAAATAGAGAAGGACTATATTGTAATAGTTAAAAAGAAATCCTAGATTAAAGGTGGCTCAGTAGATAATTTTTGAGAGCATCCTTTATCCAGACTCAAAGCAAGAATTAGGGCTACAGTTAACCCAGGACATGAGCTACTGGTGGAAGGTGTAGAAAAGTAAGTGATGATCGCATCAAAATACAATATGATGTCTGGCCATGGGGTAAGTACATGAAGAACAGAAGGAAGAATAAAGGACTAGTTATTTTCAGCATGAATAGGAGAGGCCTTTCTCTAAGGAGACCTGAATAATTTTGAAAATAGAAAATGCATACAATTAGACAATTTTGCTTCTCTAATTGTCAGTTCCTGCATATATAGTACTTGAAATGAAGTGAAGTGAAGTGAAGTCGCTCAGTCGTGTCTGACTCTTTGCAACCCCATGGACTAAAGCCTACAAGGCTCCTCTGTCCATGGAATTTTCCAGGCAAGAGTACTGGAGTGGGTTGCCATTTCCTTCTCCAATATAGTACTTAGAGTGCTGCAATTAACAAATAAGGTCACTTATAGTAAATGTTTTCAGTAGTAACTGTAACATATAGTTTCTCCCGGTGTTAGTGCCTGCTAAGTTGCTTTAGTTGTGTCTGACTCTTTGCGACCCCATAGACTGTAGCCTCTAGGTTCCTCTGTCCATGCAATTTTCCAGGCAAGAATACTGGAGTGGGTTGCATGCCCTCCTCCAGGGGATCTTCCCGACCCAGGGATTAATCCATGTCTCAAGCTTCCTGCTTTTCCTTACATAATGATTTGCCTCCTTTCCTTATTCCTTCTCCACGAGAATGTACAATGTTTCTAATCTTGGTTTTCTTGCTCTGATGCTGTGCTGTTACTCACTGATGGCCAAAAAGTAAATAAAAGTGCCTTAAGTCTAAAGTACCTATAACTTCAGCAAAATGAATGAACTTACCTCGTATGAATAAAATAACATCCATGGATGAGGACTTCAGAGCAAATGTTTCTGCTCTTCAGGCAGTCAAACATCCAATGGTCCTTGAATTTTACTATGTTTCATTGTGCTAGGATAGACAGACGTCACACTCCATCACCTGTATTCTATCCACCTGGTATTTTCAGTTGAGTATTTTAGTTTCTTTTACCCCACATACTTCCTTCTTTCCCTAAAAATCAGAAAACAAAATAGGCTTTGTGGAAAAGGACTATGAAGAGATTAAAGTACTGGAACCTGATCATTGTAGCCTTGGAAAAAACACCTAGGACAGTGGGATGTGTGCCCAAATGGTCTTTTTAAAAAGCACCTCTGGAATAATGCTAGGATAGTGTTTCCTCTTGAATCAGAATCAGTGATTAAGGAATAGATGATCTGCAGAGGCAAGGCTAGTCTCATTGCCTTAATACAGAAGAAGATATTGTATGGTAAGACTCTCTCAAATACATTCCAAAAAGAGAAAAATAGAAACAAAATGACCAAAAAAAAAAAAAAATAGACATTGGAAAGGAAGGTCCATGCCTAGAGAAAGTTTACAAAAGCAGTTATGTGGATGATGAAGGTTCTAGTCAACCAGCTGATGTCCAGAAGACTTGGCTGTAGTACTTGGATGGGACAGTATTTCACTAGAACTCAAGAAGGAGGGGCTTCCCAGCTCGTGCTAGTGGTCAAAAAAACCCACTTGCAATTGCAGGAGATGAAAGAGATCTAAGTGTGATCCCTGGGTCGGAAAGGTCCCCTGGAGGAGAGCATGGCAACCCACTCTAATATTCTTGCCTGGAGAATCCCATGGACAGAGGAGCATGGCAGGCTGCAGACCACAGGGTCACACAGAGTCAGACACAAATGAAGTGACATAGCAAGCACACACTCAAGAATAAAAAAGAACATCTGACTGAGATCCGGCAAAAAAAAAAAAAAAAGAAAGAAAACAACTTTAGAACATAGTTTGAGAAGACCACAGCTTGTTATTCATATGTGGCTGATTTTCCACACATTGCAACACAGAGAAAAGAAAGGAGATTATTTTATTATCTACTTAGTAATGCATATGGCCTCCAGAGAAACCCAGTTGTCTTAGGACCACGCCCCTGGTCTATTTAAGACACAGACCTCTTTGCAGACAGCTTAGATGGACAAGTGGAAGTCAGGAATCAGTATCAAATACATTTATGTAGTAGTTGAGCTGGGAATTTATGACGAGAGAGAATTTATAAGCTCCAAAAATGTTTGATTGAGTAATGGGCTTCTTTGTATTTATTTATTTTTGATCTCTTAATATATTTCAGAATATTATGTATCAGTTCAGTTCAGTTCAGTCACTCAGTCGTGTGTGACTCTTTGTGACCCATGAACTGCAGCATTCCAGGCCACCCTGTCCATCACCAACTCCTGGAGTCTACTCAAACTCATGTCCATCGAGTAGGTGATGGCATCCAGCCATCTCATCCTCTGTCGTCCCCTTCTCCTCCTGCCCTCAATCCCTCCCAGCATCAAGGTCTTTTCCAATGAGTCAACTATTCATAGATAATTAACATCAAATTTGTGACAATGTGATGTATTTCTTATGCAAGCTTACAGATCTATCCCAAGTGCCCTCCAAAGAGTAAATTTATTGCTGCTTACTTTTTTTTTTTTTTTTTTGGTTGCGACATTGAGAATGGTAACAAAAATCAATTTTTTATCATTTGGTTGTTGGTTCTGAAAACTAGCAGAGAACTTCTACTTATAGGAAAGGTTGTTTTTTTTTTTTTTTTAAGATGATGGGACATTGGATGTACATATAAACTTAATGAGACTAATTTTCTGAGTATTTTGATGCTAACACTTTTCTATAAAATTATATTTAAAGATTATACAGAAATACAGACAATTCAGATACCATAGCATGCAATTCTAGAATCACTCAAAGCCTGGAAGAGGTTTCATAACTATGTTTGTTTGTTTTAACTGAATGACCTTTATTGGCTACATTTATTTAGCTCATTAAATAACATAAATAGGGATTGTCTGGTTTGCCTACACTTAAATAAAATACAGCAACAGTATGAAAATAATAGTAATAGGCACAATGTTATAACGTGGATTAAACACTGTACAATATGATGTAAAAGTAACTCGCTTAATCTTCATATCTGTATAATTATAATAATGTAACATTTATCTCCCCTTTTATTAGTTCAATAAAAACATGAAACTTAAGTCACTTGTTCATTGTTTTACAGCTGGAAAAGAAATAACAGTTTCGATGGCTCAAAAATCTGTGCTTCTAACCATTATACTCAAAAAGAAATTGCCACATCAAAGATTCTCTTTATCTTCCCTGATGAATCTTTCCTTTAGTTAATTCAGTGGTTCACTAGTTGGCTGTAAAAGGGAACAACTTCAGATGAGACATAATGAATTCATAAAATATCCATGTATTTTGATACAAACCCAGGTAAATCAAAACTTTGTCAGTTGTTGTTCATTTGCTAACTCATGTCTGAATTTTCACGACTCCATGGACTGCAGCACAGCAGGCTTCCCTGTCCTTCCCTTTCTCTCAGACTTTGCTCAAACTCATGTCCATTGTGTTGATGATGCCATCTAGCCATCTTATCCTCTGTTGCCCCCTTCTCCTCCTGTCCTCAGTCTTTCCCAGTGTCAGGGTCTTTTCCAGTGAGTTGGCTCTTCCCATCAGGTGACCAAAGTGTTAGAGATTCAGCTTCAACATTCCAGTGAATATTCAGGACTGATTTCCTTTAGGATTGATTGGTTTGATTTCCTTACTATACAAGGGACTCTCGAGAGTCTTCTCCAGCACCATAAGTTCGAAACTGTCAATTTTTTTGGCGCTCAACCTACTTTGTGATCCAACTCTCACATCTCTGCATGACTACTGGAAAAATCATAGCTTTGATTATATGAATGTTTTTTGGCAGAGTGATATCTCTGCTTTTTAATACACTGTGTAGGTTGATGATAGCTTTTTTACCAAGGAGCAAGCATCTTTTAATTTCATGGCTGTAGTCACAACCTATAGTGATTTTGGAGCCCAAGAAAATGAAATCTCCTGCTATTTCCATTTTTTCCCATCTATTTGTCATAAAGTGATGAGACTGGATGCCATGATCTTAGTATTTTGAATGTTGAGTTTTAAGCCAGCTTTTTTACTTTCATCTTCATCAAGAGGCTCTTTAGTTTCTCTTTGCTATTTGGTATCATCTGCATATCTGAGGTGCCTTTGCAATATCTAAGGACCAAACACAAGTGAATGCTTTATTGGATCCTTCTACTGTTTGGTGGGTAAATAAACAAGTTTTCATGAGACAAGGTCTTTCAAGGAAATGTCTATATGATACACACAGAGATTTTAATCATGTAGTTTCAGTGAGTTGTGAGACTACCGTAATCCCTGCCTGGTACCAGGGAGGTGTGATTTAATAAGTGCTGATTTTCACTTTGTAAATAGAGTCAGCCTCTCCTCTACTGAGGATTCTAAGTTAATGTAGACCCCAGGCTGATCTGCATATTTTAAAATTATCAAATACATTTCAAGTAGAGCAATAGTCAGGTGTGTCCCAAGGAAGATGCTTCAGCCTGAGAAAGGATGGAAAGAAATTAAAAATGTCTCTTTCCCCCCTTTTTTAATGTAGAAAAAAAGGATATTCTTATAGTCAAAAGCACTGTTCTACTATTTATATAGGTTAGATAGTGGCTCTGATTTTTACTGGGATCACAAAAATATCCTCATATATTTGTAGGATTTTTCCCTATGGACCTAGTACCTATAATTTGGAAGAATTACAATGAAGTCATGCTATTAAAGCACTCTTTGACTTATTAAACACTTACTACTATGTGGAAGGAAGTATGATAAAAATAATAACTGATAATATTATAGTGATAAATAAACAAAACATTAATAAATCATTTGCATTTTGAAAGATTATAAATTCATAACACTTTTTTTTCTCACACACATATACATGCATTTTTATTTTACTACATTGTAGATTCTCTCACACACATTGTCTCCCTCACTCTTTTGTTTGCTTTTGTCTATAGATGTAAGTTATACATAAGTTGCATAAATATAAGTATAATATACATGTACATTTAGGTACATAAGCATGTAAGCTTATTTACAGAAATATAAGTGTAGAATGATACAAAAACATTTATGCTATAAATATATTTAACGCCCAAATAATAAAATGATCAACGCTTCAGATGTAAGGAGACCAGGAAAGAGAAAAATATTTAAGTATTTTCCAGGAAAGAAGACAGGCATTGAGAGGGAGAGCATATTTGTTAGGGAGGACAGAATGAACAAAGGTGACATTTGGAAAAATGTGCGTGATTTGGTGTGGCCGGATCCCAGGATTTGTAGCAGAGGTTGTGCAAAATGAAAGTGGAAATATAGCAGAGTCAGCATCATGAAGAGGGTTGATACAAAAATAAAATGCTACCTGTATTATCTAAGGCAGCATTTTTTAAGAAAGCACCAGCTACATACAGTTCTTCATTTTGTCTAATTATTCTGGCAGCAATGGAGCACATTGCTTGGATCGGAAGAACAAGGGTTGATGAGTGTCTGAACTGAATCAGAGGAGAGGAGGGATTTGAGATACAGTTAAGTGGGTGAGCCATAGGATTTAGTAATTAGGTCGACAAAAGGTTTGAGGGAGAAAGAGAGCAAAAGATACAGTCTCATTTTCTACCAGAAGAGCTTGTGTGAAGAAAGAGGCAGGGATTCAATTTGATTAGAACATTTTAAATTAAGATGCCTGCAAAAAGATGGTGGATTTTAAATACCTAATACATAGTGAACAACATATACAGTGGATTTTTAAGTATCTAGTAGATCGTGAACTATATACACGTGAAATATACATGAGAATAGACACCTATAATCTCAGCTAAACTCAACATTTAGTCTGACAGAACTGAGGAAATGGGCCTCCGTCCGAGGTGGCGCTAATGGTAAAGAACTCACCTGCCAATCCAGAATATGCAAGAAATGCAGGTTAGATCCCTGGGTCCGGAAGATCCCCTGGAGGAGGGCATGCAACCCACTCCAGTGTTTTTGCCTGGAGAATCCTACGGACAGAGAAGCCTGGTTACAGTCCATAGACAAACAGGGTTGAACATGACAGACGTGTCTTAGCATGCATACAGCAGGTACTCACACAACTGAGGAAATATACAATTTCCAAGTATGCTGAAATATATAATTTTCTAGAAAAACATAGTGTGTAGAAATTATACAAAAATCCACCTGGAACTCTCCAGTGAATCCTGTAGAAAGTTACCTTAGACTAAATGATTTATCATTTTGTTAAATGGGATTCAAAGTCCCTCTGTGTTATTGTGTCCTCTAGAACACACTTGAAAAATACCCCTAGGTATACATAAAGATCTATAGAAATAAAGCTAGCTGCACAAATTTGTTCAGGCTCAAATGCTGTTAACAGTTTTTAGTAAGACTATAATTTCAAGGGAGACACATTGCAGAGAGACTGAGTACCTAGTACAATGCAATACGTTTATGAATGACTCATTTAAGGTTATCTTAACCTTCCCGATTCTATATACTTTTTATGTTCCTACAAATTGCAGTTGTATGTATCTATTGATGCCAATTAACTTGGAGACAATTTCAAAGAAATGAATCAAGATGGATTCCCTAGTCTCTGGGGATCAAATGACAGTGTCTCTGAAAGCTTTGTCCCATTGCTTTCTTCAATGGCATGAACAGGAAACTAAGACACTTTGCAGCATCTTGTTTTGCTCTAATTTAACTTAAATGCCTTAAGCTAAGTTGGTGATCATGTCTCCGGTGTTCACAGATTTAGGTTTCTGCCTTTCCTCTGGTGAGTGTCTTCAGTTCCAAAGCCTCAGTCCCTTGTCAGTCTCTGGTGTGACTTTGAGCTCTCCTCTGCTTTTCCTAAATGCCCATTTAGCACTGCATAATTTCCTTAACTACTCTGCAGTTTCCTCTCAGGAGCTTTATCTTGTTTTTAATTTCTTCCTGTTAAGCTCATTAGAAAACATCTTTTAAACATTATACAACAGAATGGTTTATAAACGTGCATAATTGTGTCATTTTTCTTAGAGCAAGTATTGTTTGAGATTATTATGTGGCATAGAGATGTTACAATAAGATTATATGCAAAACAAATAAAAAAATTAAACTAATGTTAAATTATTTTGTTGATTCACGTGTATAGTGCTTTATTCTCACCACTCTGGGAAAGTAGAGAGGTTCTTAATGTACATGTGAATAGAAATAAGGGCAGGAAACAAAGGAAAGAGTCAAATTATATCTCTTTGAAACTTATTGTGTTTTGTTTTGTTTTGTTTTGTTTTAATCAACAAACGGCAGCTATTTGTTGCCACGATTCAAAACCTGTGTTTGCCCTCTTTGCTCTCCCATTCGTTTTCTGGCATCTAATTTGTTGTTCCTGAGGAAGTCACCCTGTCACAGCTCTAACTGTGCCCAGCTTCTGCCTTTCCTCCCAAGTCTCTTATATTGAGCTATCAGTTAATTCTAATCCTAGTACACAAATCTGCAGTGTTTTTCATACTCAGTGCAGAGGTCCTAATGATTAAATTTTAGTAGAACAAGTGACCTGGAATATTTAGTCATGAATCAAAAAAAAAAAAAAAAAACACAGAAGTACATCAAAATTGTTTAAAATCATTAATAAATGAAAATTTAGATGTTGTGTGAAGGTGTTGATAATAGCCTCAACATACTCTTATTTAAGTAGCCTTATCTTTTGGCCGGTCCTTAAGAAGTATTCTTTGCAATATCACCATTTAGGTTTTTATTTCTAAATGCAAATTTGCACAGGCAATTTGGAAATGGCAATTGCCTTTCTCCTCTTTGCATTCGTGTCTTTGTGCTTAAGTCGATAACCAAACTAAGAACATACTCAACCGGGAAGAAATATTTATCTGCCCTAAACATTAAAAGAGAAGCAAATGATTCAATCTGACACCTGGGAATGAATTGGAAATAACTATAAATTGGAATTGATAGGAAAGCGTACCACATAATTAAAGCTTCATCAACTGTAAGGTAAAAAGTAAGAAGCATGCAAATAGATGCCTTTAAGGAAACATGAAATGTAGGATGGATGGCAGGTGCTACTTTGCCTTTGACAGTGAGTGCAGTACAGTCTGTCTCCTTTCTGGATCCTCTCCTGCTGTTCCCCTTACATGGTAGACTCCTTTGCAAGCTCTTCATTAAAGCAATTTCAGTTTGCTTGACAAACTAGCATACCTATGTTCAACAGACAAGTTTTGGAAATAAATTTAAGAGTATGAATGAATAGCTCTCTCATACCTTTAAAATATAGAAATGCACTTTTTAAACTTTGAAGTAGACCCAATAAATCTCATCCTTGAGTAAGTTTCTTAGCATAAACACAATTCTAGAGAAAGCGTCATCTAACTATGCATCGTGAGCACTGAATAAAGATTTATTAAATAAATGAATTACTGAAGTGGCCATATAATCAAAACAATTATGAATGTATATGTTCTATATGTGGATACAACATATATGTTTTTTATAGTATGACTATCTGAATTATTTCAGAGGAACTAAATCTATGGTATTTTAATGAATGAGCTCAATCTTAGTCATTGCTTTTCTGAAAAGAATAGAACTCCTTGAAAACAATTTGACTAGTGTTTCCAAAAAATAAATATAATTTTGTGCATGTATAGAGGAGCCTGGCAGGCTACAGTCCATAGGGTCGCAAAGAGTCCCTGATGCTGGGAGAGATTGAGGAGAAGAAGGCAACAGAGGACAAGATGGTTGGATGACATCATCGACTCAGTGGACATGAGTTTGAGCAAACTTCAGGGGATAGGAAATTACAGGGAAGCCTGACGTGCTGCAGTCTATGGGGTCACAAAGAGTAGGACTCTACTAAATGACTGAACAACAACATAATATGAATCAATGGAGAATGATCACTTCCTACTAAACCTCAGAAAGTACTGAAAATTAACATGGATAATACTTACTCTCATGAAAATGAAATAACCTTCTGATGGAAACAGTCTCTGCACCTGCTGCTGCTGCTGCTACTAAGTCGCTTCAGTCATGTCCGACTCTGTGCAACCCCATAGACGGCAGTCCACTAGGCTCCTCTGTCCCTGGGATTCTCCAGGCAAGAATACTGGAGTGGGGTACCATTTCCTTCTCCAATGCATTAAAGTGAAAAGTGACAGTGAAGTCGTTCAGTTGTGCCTGACTCTCAGCGACCCCATGGAATGGAGCCTACCAGGCTCCTCCGGTCCATGGGATTTTCTAGGCAAGAGTACTGGAGTGGGTGCCATTGCCTTCTCTGCACCCACCAAAGAATAAAACAAAGAAATAAAAGGTTTTGAATCCTTGACCAGAACTATACCAATGACAATTTCAAAGCAGACAGATTTTCAGAATCTAAGCCTGTGCCTAAAACTACAACAATCTCAAAAAAAGTCCAAACTAAAAATAAAAAGTGGGAGAACAAATTTGCAGAAACAATACTCCCAGTGAAATCTATGATACAGTAAAATTAATTAAACAAACAAAAAAACATTTTTTGTCTTTTTATCTATCTCCCTGCTAAAAGATCCATGATGCAGAAACTTTCTACCATAACCTGATAATCTCCAATTTCATCAGGATAATTTTCTATTTAATTTAAAAAAAAATTCACTTCAGGGAATTTTCTGGCAGTCCACTGGTTAGGATTACATTTTCACTGCCAAGGTCGTGGTTCAGTCCCTGGGCAGGGAACTAAAATCCCACAGGCCACAAGGCGTTGCAAATGATAATAATAATAATAATAATAATAATAATAATAATAATAATTTGCTCCAAAGTATTAAATTCATAGATAAAATTTTAAAATAGAAAATAAGCCACCCATTCCGTTCTTCCTCCCCATAGCTCTAATCATCACAGAAAACAATGATAAATTGTTACTCTTTTTAGTTCACCTAGGTTAACTGTAATTAAGTAATATTTTCTTGTTATTTAAAAAAATTTTGAAGATTGCCTTTTGATTTCTTTTCATGATTCTTAAAAACGGAGCTCAGTGGCATCTCAATCTATTCTCCCCTTAATATAATTATAACACATTTCAAAATTTTTCTATTGGTTATATCACCAAGTTTAACTGTTATGAAATTTCTTTTATATCCACCATTCTCAGCCTTCCTCTCTTTCTATCCCAATAGCATTTTCACTGAAGCAGTAAATAGATCTAATACATTTTAACCATATCTTTAAAAAATTCTTTATAATTTTTAAAATGCACTTTTCAAAGTATTATGCATGTAAACATAATTATTAAATTTAATACAAAGTATTAAACATGTAAAACATGTTTTACATTCAACATGTTAAAGTTGAATATTTAGTTCAAAACTGTAAACTAAAGCATACACCAGCTCTTAAAAGTCTTAAGAGAAACTAAGCCAGATATTTTATTTTCCATGGAATGATTTCCACTATTGACAAAGATCCTCTTTAGTAAAGTTGTATTTTCAGAGACGTTACAGATTTGCGCTTTAGAGGTGCTATTCAAAATTTATTAGTCAAAAATCATGATAGCACTTAGCTTAATTCTAGCAATATTCAGAATTATAAACCTAGGTTCATCAGTATTCCCCCTTCAGCATGGACTGGCTAATCTCTGGAGTTCAGGAAAGTCTGCCATCCCAGACATTTCTTTTTCATTTTCTTAATTCGGATACATAGCTCTCTAGATCTTCTGTATTCCTGTTTCTTGATTTAACTTCTTATTTTCCTGGAATATATTCTTCATTCGGTTATTTTAAAAGGGCTAAAGTGAAAGAAATTTGCTGAGTCTAAAACTATCTTTATTGGGCTATCATACTTGATTAATATTGTGGCTATAGTGAATATTCAAGGTTCAAAATAACTTTATCATCAAATTTTGATGACATTGCTCAGTATCTTTCTAGGATCGGGGTTACCTTGAAAGGTCCACTGACATTTTGATCCATGTCTTTTATTTTTCCTAACCTCAAATTATATGTTAATTTTTAATCATGTGGACTTCCTTCCACTGTCCTCTAGCTCACCAGATCTGTCCTTTGTGATTTTAATTTTCCCTTTAACCCATCCATTATTTTTTAACTGCTTCAACCCTGACTACTACCAGATGTTGTATTTAGCTTCATATCAGTATAGGGAGCCACTTTTCATTCTCTAGTAAAAATTTTATAACTTTCATTCCTTAAAACATAATGAGTATATTTTTTTCTGATTTTATTTTTTTTTAATTTTTAAATTTTAAAATCTTTAATATATTTTAAAAATATGCTCCACCTGATGACTCTACGTTACTTGTTTTGTTGATGTGATCCAGCTAAAGTGTTTTACTTGTCTTGATTTTGCTTTTGAATTTTATGTTATTCCTGCTTTTCACTTTTTTTTTTTCTTTTCCTACTGACTCTACTTGTGATTCTTTTTGTGTTATTATGTATGTGGGATCAAACCCAGGTCTTCTGTACTGCAGGTGGATTCTAAACCACTGAGCCACCAGGGAAGCCCTGAATTTTAAATGGAAGATATTTATTTCCATCAAGTGCCAGTAAAGACTAATAGCACTTTTAAACAAAGCTGTATTTGTCAATTATTTATGGTGTATATGGGTTTGCTTGTTTGTTTTATGTTTTCATATAGCATGCAGTAGCTATAAGAGAACATAAGTAATCACTACTTTAAAGCATTACAAGGACTTTAAAAATAGTTTTCATTCACATGCAAGACTCTCAAATTGTGTGTGTGTGTGTGTGTGTTTGAGGGAGATTATTCACACACACACACACACACACACACACACACACGTAGTATTTATGGTTTTCCAAACAGAATAGTGTTGAGGTCTTATTTACCTTTTGTAAAAATAATGTCCCACTGTGTATAATTTTCTGAAATTTGCCTTTTTCCACTTAATATGATGCAACTAAGATTTATCCATATTTTTGATGTAACTATAGCTTATATTTTTCAATTTTATATTATGTTAGGATGTGTGATAATATAACAGTTTATTTACCTATTTTCAGGCTGTTTGACATTTGGTTTCTCTATTTTTTTTAACTTTATAAGCAATAATTCCATATGGCATTTCTGCAGCTATTCTTCTCAGAACATTGGTGGATTTTATTTATGATAATATTTAACTTCACATCATAGTATCCTATTATGGGTTGAAATATGTTCCATAAAAATACAGCTTTAAGTCTTTATGTGAAAATAGGGTCTTTATAGAGGTGATCAAGTTAAAAGGAGGTATTTAAGTTTGGGGCCCCTTTTGTAATATGAATGGTATCCTTAAAAAGGGGACAATTAGAATACACAGAGGGCCATGCACAGAGGGCCGACAATGTGAAATTACAGGGAAAAGATGGCCACGTGGTTGGAATGAGGCATCGACAAATCCAGGAACACCAATGACTGCTGGCAAGCACTAGAAGCTGGAAAAAGCAAAGAGGGATCTGCTCTAGAGCTGTGGAGAAAAGAATGGCCCTGCCAGATACTTAGGTTTCATAATTCTTGCTTTCAAAACTGTAAGACAATAAATTTTTATTGTTCGAAGCCACCTAGATTTCTTTAAGCTTTTTTATTTTATATTGAAATCAGCCGATTAACAATGCTGTGCTACCTTCAGGTGGATATCAAAGGGACTCAGCCATACACATATGTGTATCCGAAGGAAGAGACAGGTTTCCAGGCAAAGAATTGTGTAGAAAATCTTTCATAAGGAAGAAAACTACATTAAACCGAAGAGGAAGAATGTATTTGAGAAACGTAAAGAAGACCAGTGTATGGAGACTATTAATTAAGGGAGAAAATGACAGGAATAAGAGTCTGTGGAGGGCCAACCTATCTATGTTTTAAGTACAAATTGAGTTGTCAAATAATTTCAAAGCTCTAAATAATTATTGATTAAATTATTGTTTTCAAAAGGGTGATATGGCTGCAGTGTGCACTCAGAGTATAAAAGATTTAATTGGATTTGGCTAATTATAAGACCTGGCAGATGAGTTAGGTAGTTTCTCAGATATCCAATAAAAGAAAAAGTACATAGTGGCTATTACATTCAAAGAAATACAATGGGAATATGGCAGTGAAAAATTGCGAAGTCGGCCCTGTCTTGTGTAACATCCTCATGATACATACAAATAAACAAGTAAATCATATAATACCTAGCAGTGGTAAATGATAGGAAGAGTGATGCCTTCTCAAAAAGGTTCTTTTTAGTAAAATATTAAGCTTCCAAGGGATCATAGATGAGTGAGTAGTCACCTGAAGAAGAAAGAGGATGAACCATCTGATTATCCAGGAATAGGTGTTTCTAAGAGAAGAAAGAGCAAAGGCAAAGAGAGCCAACAAGACAGTAACTAAGGAATGAACTGAGAGTTGCTGTCAACATTGTGTCTCTCCAGAAATTAATGGAGAGAAAAAAATGTAGAAAAAGAATTGAAAAGTACACATTAAGTGACCAACCACGGTGTGGTAGAAACGGAGACCTAATGGTGTCTCCTAGGAAAGGACTTTTCACACTGAGATGTTATTGGCCTCTGTATTAGTTTGTTAGGGCTGCCCTTCAAGGCACCACAGAATGTATGAGATTTCTCTTCTCATGGTTCTTGAAGCTGGGAGTCCAAGATCAAGATGGTTTCTCCTGAGGTTTCTCACTGACTTGTAGATGGCCATCTTCTTTCAGGTTTCACATGGGCTTTCCTCTTGTGCTTGAGTGTGTCTAAACACTTGTCATGTTAGATTAGGGCTCAACCTAACATCGTCATTTAACCTTAATTACCTCTGTAAAGATGTTATATTCTAGTACAGTCATATTCTGAGATCCTGAATAGGGTTTAGGAGTTCAACTTATGAATTTTAAGGGGCCTACCCCCCCAAACACTCAACACATAAGAGAGCCATTTTCTCAGATTTGGTAAATTGTGTTATAACTATTTGAGGACAACGGGGGAAGAAGTTTATGTGAGGGAAATAGTATGTGAGAATATAGAGATGTAGGAAATTAATTTTTGACAAGAAAGATTTTGAAAAGTCCAGTTTGGTATAAATATTTCCTGGAAGTGACAGAAGGAAAGACACATTCAGTTCAGTTCATTTCAGTTCAGTCACTCAGTCGTGTCCGACTCTTTGTCCATGAATCGCAGCACACCAGGCCTCCCTGTCTATCAACAACTCCCGGAGTTCACTCAGACTCACGACCATCAAGTCAGTGATGCATCCAGCCATCTCATCCTCTGTTGTCCCCTTCTCCTCCTGCCCCCAATCCCTCCCAGCATCAGAGTCTTTTCCAATGAGTCAACTCTTCGCATGAGGTGGCCAAAGTACTGGAGTTCCAGTTTCAGCATCATTCCCTCCAAAGAACACCCAGGGCTGATCTCCTTAAGAATGGACTGTTTGGATCTCCTTGCAGTCCAAGGGACTCTCAAGAGTCTTCTCCAACACCACAGTTCAAAAGCATCAGTTCTTCGGTTCTTAGCTTTCTTTACAGTCCAACTCTCACATCCATACATGAGCACTGGAAAAACCATAGCCTTGACTAGATGGTCCTTTGTTGGCAAAGTAAGTCTGCTTTTAAATATGCTATCTAGGTTGGTCATAACTTTTGTTCCAAAGAGTAAGCATCTTTTAATTTCATGGCTGCAGTCACCATCTGCAATGATTTTGGAGCTCAAAAAAATAAATTCTGACACTGTTTGCACTATTTCCCCATCTATTTTGCATTAGGAAAGATATAGTCAGGCCAGAGTATGACTAGCTAAGAGGTCTGGACTTTATTATGTATATTAAGGAGAATTACTTAAGGTTTATGAGTGAGAATCTACTCTAATCAGAAGTGTGCTTTGGCTCAATTAATCTGTCAGTAGCATGTAGTTTATAATCAGGTGCTAAAACATAAATCTCATTTAGCAGGAGAGCTGGTTTATGCTGGAAGCGCAACTAAAGTCAGGGGCTTAGATAAATTCTTGTTTTGCTCTGAATGGAAGAGAGTTTGTCAGAATTTAGTGTTTTCACACTGACACTGTGAAGGACATCTTTGTATTCCTCACAGACTATCCTTTGTGTCTCCTGTCACAAACAGAAGTGGGGTTCCTCCCCACTATGGCTGATTGCATGGTATTTTGTAATGTTCTGCTCTGCAGCTGCAATAAACTGAGTAGTAAATAACTGAAAACAAGAAAGGAAAAACAAAAATATGTTCATTCACTGCAATATAGAAATATTTGTGGTATATTCTGTGATGTGCTGTGATTGTATAAACACATACAGGTACATATTTGTACTCAAAGCTAATCTCTAGTTACTTATGCAAATGCCAAAGAAGACAACATGCTCTTTTTAAAACCAGAATTCTTGGTATAGGTTGTTTCACTAGTAAGCACAGATCAAGCACCCTATATTTCTACTTTTTCTGTCCCAAAACTATATATTATACATATTGTGTGTATTCAACTTATTAGTAAACATCTAATGTAAAGTTTAAGATTTATAATATTTTCTCATACAACATTTTACTTTTAAATACTCTACTGAGGAAATCTCTCTTTCTCTCTCTCTTCTTTTCTGTAATCTGTGCAGACACCATCCATCTTCGAGTTCTTGAATCCTCCCCAGTTGGCACAGCCATTGGAAGTGTAAAAGCAACTGATGCTGACACTGGGAAAAATGCTGAAGTAGAATACCGAATTATTGATGGTGATGGGACTGATATGTTTGACATTATAACTGAGAAGGACACACAGGAGGGCATCATTACTGTGAAAAAGGTGCAGAACAGCCGTGGAAATAATCATCTGTTTAGAAAGTAGATATTTTGCTATGTGTTATCCATTCAAGCATTGTCCATTAAGAAATATCCCTATCATGTCCCACTGTAAATGCATAAGTATGAGGGACATAAAGCCAAAGATCACCTTGGATGTTCTGACCCAGTGCTTTTGTTAATTAAAACATGAAACCTGAGATTTTACAAAATTTAGAAGGCAAGGTAATATATGTGTGATTGTATTTCTGAGTCACATTAATTAAAGCCCCTTATTAACATTGTTTCCTTAAAAATAGTTAACAGCTAATAATAGCAATATATCATCACAGTTGGAGGCATAAAAAGTAACATGCCATCTATCCAGATGTATGAAGCAATAATTAGAGTTGCTAATGAAAAGAGACAGCATGGATTGGAAGATAATTTCATTGTTCACATTTTCCCTTCTGCTACATAAATTAAGCTTTTCTGCTCACATATGCTCAGTGATACAATTTAAAGGTAACTAGTTTTTTATTGTAGCATCAGTACCATCATTATAAGAAAAAGTAAGGCCCAGTAGAATTTAGGTCCTAATAAAACATCCTGCATACTATTTGCATAAAGTAACCACTAGTTAATCACAAAACTCTCCTCAGGTTCTATTACAAAGTTCAAAGTATGCAATGACAATGGCCTGCAAAGGAGGGGCCAACTCAATATTTAAGTTTCTTTTTGTTTCATAATGTAACCTAATTACCAATTACTATCAGAATTTTTCTCTTTACCTAAGGTTGTTCTTATTTTCAGTGTTTCACATAACTGCTGAAAGGTTTTGTATTAGTCTTCAAATTTTCATCAAATTTATGTAGTACCATGGGCCTGTTAAACGGAGTGGAAATATCACAGCAAATATTTTAAAAGATTACTGAATTTTTTGCTTTGAAAAATTTAGCTGTAGCCAGCAACTCAGCACATACATATATACACACAAACACACACAATCCACCAACCCATGTTTTATAATGGGTTGCCATCATATAAAACAGATATTAATATCCATTTCAATTTTTCTAAGATTTAGAGTCTCATTTTCCTATGTACATTTCAAGTACATGAAAATAAAACTGAATTCCACCTGATATGTAAAAGTAGTTTTATTTTATATTTTATATTTTTATTACTTTAATTATTTACAGTTAATGAACAACTTGACAGAACTCAATTAGGCTTTAAAAGTCACTCTGTAATTTGGAAAGGACATATGATTCAATTTCCTTCTATCTAATTTGATGATTTATTTGCTTATTTATTCTTAATGCAGCCACTTGACTATGAGAGCCGAAGGCTTTACACTCTGAAGGTTGAAGCAGAAAATACCCATGTGGATCCACGTTTTTATTACCTAGGACCTTTCAAAGATACAACAATTGTGAAAATCTCGATTGAAGATGTGGATGAACCCCCTGTTTTCAGCCGATCTTCCTATCTGTTTGAGGTTCATGAAGATATTGAAGTGGGTACAATCATTGGTACTGTAATGGCAAGAGACCCAGATTCTACTTCTAGCCCTGTTAGGTAAGTATGCTTATGCTTACAATGAAAAGAAAGGGAACTGAAGTAAATGGAGAGATGATGAAATTTTATTTAAAGCACTAAATGCATTGAAAGAGCTGTGCATACATTTGCTGAGCACATGTATTTAAAATAAATTGTTTATGTTCTGGGGCAGGGTAGGCATAAGGTTTACAGTTTGCTTCAGTTTTAATTATGCCTGTTACTGAAAACTGGCTTGCATCTTCCTATCTCTTTAAAGTATTTATTGTTCTGACTGATGCCTGATACAGGTAAAGGAGATGTTTTTCAGCTGTGCATTTGCAGCGTAACTAAATCAACTTATTTGTATTTTTGGGTTCTTAAATAAAATGTGAGCTTGAGAGAAGCTTTAGTAATTAAAATGAATATAATCATAACAATGTCATAAGGCACTACGATTTTAGAAACTCTTCTTTATTCCTACCAGCAAAGGGGAGAGTTTTTGGTTGTTCTTTTGGTTATATCAGACAACTTAGAACATTCTAGAAAGATCAGAATCATTTCAAATTTTTCCTTTGCTTTGTTTTCTGATGGCACCTAAAAACATATAAGATGTGATAAACACATACAAATGAGAAAGACAAAGTTTTCGTTGACATTTGTTCTCTCATTTTTAAAAATGTATTAAGTACCTATATATACAATATTCAGCATCAAAATGACTACTCACTTTAAGCTGTTAGTCCATCACTTGTTTTGGATTTCATTTGCTTCCTTAATCCTGAGCAGACTGGTTTTGCTTATCCTTTTTATAATGTGGGCCAGTCAAGAAGAAGTTCAAATGGTTGTACAGTTTCCAAGTACACACCTCTCTGACTCCTAACTATGCAGCAACAGAATTCTGGGAATATGTAATTTTATGTACCATGTGACTCTAGCTCAAAGTTTAAATTCTCTAAGTCCTGTCATATCCTAAGTGCAGTCATTCATATATATATATATATATATATATATATATATATATATATAAAATTTAATTTATGTAATTTTACATAAACATTTTCTTATAGTCACATACAGCATGACAGGTTACATATTGGCAGCCAAAACTTGCATATGGTACTCAAGTATAGCTCCCACCTGCCAGCATGACTTTCTCATAAATGTCTTTTCTCCCATCCATTTGTCTTCACTATTGCTGCATTCTTTTTTTGTCTGCACTATTGCTGATTTTTTTCAAGATTTTTTTGTTATTTATTTGGTAAACATTTATTGAATATACACTTTTATTTTTTTTATTTTTTCCCTATTAAATACCTAACAAGCATTCCCTTGACATAGCTCCTAACTGACTTTAACAGCCTGTGTTCTGTGTTTCTAGTTTTCAAAGAGCCTTTTTAAAATAAAAAATAAGTTCAGTTTACATCTAATGACATTATAAAGTGATGATATAAAGATCTTAATGAAATAGATTCTGACTGCATGGACTGTAGCCTGCCAGGTTCCTCTGTCCCAGGGATTCTCCAAGCAAGAATTCTGGAGTGGGTTGCTACTTCCTTCTGAATCCAGGGATCAAACCCACATCTGTTACATCTCCTGCATTGGGAGGCGAGTTTTTTTTACCACTAGCACCATCTGGGAAGCCCCGTCTTATAGACTAATGGTTATTATATGTTAAAATATGTCTGTGGATTCTTCTTTAATTAAATTTTTCATCAAGATGCAAATCTACGGACCAGGAGAAAAAAATATCCATTTATATCTACTAAGCAACAATGAATTAATGACTTCAATGCTAGTTAATGACAGAGTCTAGCCACGTTTTTTGTTATATATTTGAATTTATACTACCAAGGCAGAAAATGAATATGAATATTTTTGGATGTTAATCTTGATATACCATGCAGATTTATATATACATATATGTTTATATGTAATCAAAGTAATAAAGTAAATTTACTAAACCAATGCATTTAGAGATGGATAACCCACTCCAGTACTCTTGCCTGGAAAATCTGTGGGCAGAGGAGTCTGGTGGGCTGCAGTCCATGGGGTTGCTAAGAGTTGGACACAACCAAGCAATTTCACTTTCACTTTTCACTTTCATGCCTTGGAGAAGGAAATGACAACCCACTCCGGTATTCTTGCCTGGAGAATCCCAGGGACTGCGGAGCCTGGTGGGCTGCTGTCTATGGGGTCGCACAGAGTCGGACACGACTGAAGCGACTTAGCAGCAGCAGCAGCAGCAGCAGCAATGGGGCTTCCAAGGTGGCGCTAGTGGTAAAGAACCTGCCTGCCAATACAGGAGGCATAAGAGACCCAGGTTTGATCCCGGGGTTGGGAAGATCCCCTGGAGTAGGAACTGGAAACCCACTCTAGTATTGTTGCCTGGAAAATTTCATGGACAGATGAGCCAAAGGGCTACAGTTTATGGGGTCACAAAGAGTCGGACACTACGGAATATACACACACACATACAATAGGATAATACTGGTCATATTATAAACTGTCCATGTCATATATCATGGATGCTAATGCAATAATCAAAAGGATTTACCTAAAATATATCTTCTGGAACTGATTTCTAAAATGAAAATGTTAGATAACACGTAGAATTTATCAATAGAGAATTGAAAAATATACAGTTGATCCTTGATCAACTTGGGGATTAAGGGTGTAGATTTCCACTGCCCTTGTGCAGTCAAATATCTGAGTATAACTTCATAGCTGGCCCTTGCATCCATGGCTCTGCATCTGAAGAGTCAACCTCAGGTTTATTTATTTTAATAAATGCATACTGTAATTTATATTTGTAGTAAAAATGGAACCATAGAATTCAAACCCATGTTGTGCAAGAGTCAGCAATAATTATGTCAACTGTGAAAAAGAACTAGGATCTCTCTGCATCTTCCAGACAATTTCACATGATCATTTAAATTTATCATTGTTTTCTAAACTGAAGTACAAAAAAAAGACAAAACACATATAAAATGGCTTTGACAAAGAAAATGATACTTTATATTGATTTATAACCTTCAATTTCCTGCCATAATTCTATAGAAATAAGGATATTTATTATTTGCCAAAATGCCAAAGGAGTCATTATTTCTTTTATTCAACAAATATTCGTGGGTGACCATATCAGTTACTAATATGTTTCTCAAAAAATTTTCAGTTTGTTAAGAAAGTAGATTCAGTGTGAGAAGTAATATTCATTGAGTATGTACTAGACACTAAGTATGATGCTTGCTGTTTTCATGTTTGATTTCCTGTTTGAGATGTAAGATGAACACCTAACACAATATGGTAAATGGCAAGGTGCTTTAGGATGAAAGGGGACAGATAGCTTCTACTTCAGGTAATAATGGAATACTCCAAGGAGGAGGTAAAATTTATGTTGGATATTTCAGTAGTGTAAAAATTTTGTCAACTTGAAATGTAATTTATGAATTATTTCAGATACAATATTTTGCTTTATTTGTGAATGGCTAAAACATGTAGTTTGAATAGAAAACTAAATTCATGTTATGTTGTTAGAGAGGGCTGGGGTTTATTAAGGAAATTTGTAAATTACTAGTCTATTCCCCTTAGAACAGACTTAAAATAAAAATCTAAAATAGGCCATCCTCAAACATAAAATCACATTAACTCTATTGGTCTGTTAAATTATTTTTCTAATACAATTTATTCAAAATCCAGCATAAAGATCATATATTTCAGCTACTTTTTGGAAACATTATACAAGTTTGGAACAAGAAAAGAATAAAAAGTTTTATGGCACTTTCAAAATTATTTTGTATTATTACTTATAAAATATAATTTAAAATACTATTTCATATATTTTCCTTAAATAAATGACTATTGTGGCTTAGGAAAATATGTGCCATAACATATTACTCCAGTTTTGTCATGTTTATCTTGCTTTATTTTTAAAATGTTTTAATAGGGAACATTAAAGATAACTTGGGGGATTATGCTTGCTGCCTCCAGAATTTCAAGATATTCATAAACCACTAGGAGTGTGAAGTGGCAGGAACCACCAATGAGAGTTACTCTTTTAAACCTTGAGTGACAATCTCCAAAATAATGGGATTTATACCAACTACATCATCCTAATGGATAAACCTGTTGTTAGGCTTTGGAATAACACTCAACACTATGCCTTTAATCAATTTGCAGAATAGTTGCCTTTTAAATACATACACTAAGATTTTATTTGATAAAATATCTAGAAACTCCTATCCCAAACTTTTTTACTCAAAATATCTCTGGTTAAAATGTATGCATTTTATAGTGATACATGTAGGTAAGAATCTGAAGCAAACCAGGTATCATATTGAAACTTTGAAACTTTGGAACACTGTCATAATTTGATAACCTACTACTCTGAGGAAACTAACATCTCCAATATTCTTACTCCAAAATTTGCTTCTGGGAATGATCTTTTGTATTTGACCCATGTAATAATTCTTTAATAGGATTAACAATCACTAGATAAATTCAGTTGGTAGGGTAAAACTTGTAATTCTAAGCTTTGTGGAAAAAAATACATCAGGGCCAGTTAAATATGCAATACATAGTGACTTAATAACATAAAACATTGAGAACACCAGCATTTAAATGCACAGTAAAAGTCAATTCAGCCTTAGGAAGAGGTTTTGGGGAGATGGTAGAGGGTCAATGTGTATAAGTGTGTGTATGTGCGTGTGTGTGTGTGTGTGTATATGTGTGTATGATAAATCCATGACACAGTCTGCATTCTGGATCAGTACTTTGCCCTTTCCTAAAATTATTAAATATCACTATATGTGTGTCTCTGCATTTCACCCTTTTCTCCTGCAAGCCATCAATAATACTGCCATGTATTTTTCTCTGCCTTCTATGTTCAGATTTTCCTTGGATCGCCATACTGACCTTGACAGGATCTTTAACATACATTCTGGAAATGGATCCCTTTATACATCAAAGCCACTTGACCGTGAACTATCTCAGTGGCACAATCTTACTGTTATAGCTGCTGAAATCAGTAAGATGAATTTTATGTATATCATATTTAGCATAATTTTAGGTTTTATTTTATATTAAGAATAATTCCATCTCATTGCACAAATGAATTGTAATTTTAATCTAAGGTTTGAAAGGGCTCCTTAACACCTATAATTTTTTTAATAGTTTCTATATATACTGAGAAATAGCTGTGGGCATCCACAGATCTACATTTAGTATTAACTAATAAAAATGATCTAGAATTAGAAACTAAAGATATTCTCTTTGGGGGAAAGGGAAGTGCATTAAATTCATCACATGGACACTATGAATTAAAATTTATGCTGAAATGCTGGAAGTCCATTTTTTAACAATAAACACAGAGATAGATATGATTACTTCTTTTTGACAGGTGAAGAAACAAAAGTATCCTTAATAATAGCTAATATTAAGCACTCTAAACAGGTATTCTAAGAAATTTAAATCAATTTTTCTTCCTAATATTTGTATTGACCTTATTTAACAGAGAATGAAGTAAGACTCCAGGGATTTTAGTAACTTGTCCAAAGTCACAATGCCAGAAGTAATAAAACTGGGATTTGAAACTAGTCATTCTGTTTTTAGATCTAATAATTATTCTATACTTAATTTATAAAAGTTCACCCAACTAGTATCAGACAGAGCCAGCATTCAAAGTCATGTGTGCATGCTAAGTCACTTCAGCCATGTCCAGCTCTCTGTGAACTTATGGCCTGTTGCCCACCAGGCTCCTCTGTCCATGGGACGCTCCAGGCAAGAATACTGGAGTGGGTTACTATGCTCTCCTCCAGGGGATCTTCACAGCACAGGAACAGAGCCCCGTGCGTCTCTTGTGTCCCTTGCACTGGCAGGCAGGTTCTTCACCCTAGCACCACCTGGGAGGCCCTTTCAAAGTCTTATTTGTCTCCAATTGCAAATGTTCTTACCCATATACAGAACTGGGATACATAATCTTTAGAGCTCATTGTAAAATGAAAATCTCAGGCCTTATGTTAAAATATGATGAAGAAATTTAAGATGGCAACAGCAGAGCATTAAATAACGGTGGGGCCTTCTGAGTGTGAGGCCCTGCTCCATTGTACATGCCCCTGAAGCAAGCCCTGTCCACACATGCAAACCTGTTCATGGTTTCTGATTTCTGTATTATGACATGTGCATGGAATAGAGCAACTCTGTCTTAAATAGAAGCATTAATTAGGGACTAAATCATGGTGTTAAAAAAAAAAAGACTATACATTTCAGATCTGAAAAGTAAGCTGAATCCACAAACACATAACAAGGTCAAGTTATTTGAAGTAATCATCCCAAGATTTGGAAGGCAGGGCACTGGGGCTGAAATATCAAGCCCCAGAAGGATGGAGCTGGGCCAGACTCATCATCAGCAATGAACTTAATGCCTCAAGAGAAAGTACTAGACTTAATTTTTTTTCTTACATCTAGCTCTGAAATATAGAGGAACTCTACCATCCAAATGATCCAGGTTTTCCATAATGAAATATAAATGGCTGTACCTCTCAGGGTGAACTGAAGAGTTGTTGAGGTTTTCTTAAGGAAAGGTTTTATTTCTGTATCTGTATCCATATCACAATGTTAAATGTGCTTGACAGGATCCAGTCTGATTATTCAAAAATCACGATTGTTTGTGCTCTCTGCTCTAGTCAAGCTCCTTATTCAAGCCTAATGAGCTAGGAATTGCATTTTCCATTTCAGATACTTTGAGAAATTTAACTTCTAAAGCTAGTTGAAATAATTACAATTCTGTAAAAAGCTAAGTCAATTA
Organism: Ovis aries; assembly: GCF_016772045.2. Taxonomy (NCBI): domain Eukaryota; kingdom Metazoa; phylum Chordata; class Mammalia; order Artiodactyla; family Bovidae; genus Ovis; species Ovis aries. The sequence continues at coordinate 49,153,176 of NC_056069.1, forward strand.
TGTTCTTCGTTTTAAGAACTAAACCTACTTTTTGCCCTTAAATAAAACCAGTCTACGGAGTAACTGCTGGAAATGCCTACCTGCCAAACCACACACAGTGAGGGGCCCATCACGCTGTTCTGATTATTAAATGGAATGAGGGTGAGAGGGAAACAGCATATAGGGCATTGTTTTTGCTAGATTTTGAACACTGGTAAGTGTGCCATTCATCCAGAACGGTGCAGAATGGCCTAAAAATGTACATCTTATCAATGTTTTTCCAGATCCTGCCTCTAACAGTTTAATTCTACATTCCTTAGCAGTGTATCCTATCATATGGTAAGTTCTATTCTAGGCAGTCATTTAGTGCATTATACCATGGAGTAATTTATTCTTCTTGGGGAAAAAATTAAATGCCATGTGGAGAATATAAAATCTAAAACTAAGGTCACCATCAGGGATTGTAAAACACATGGTTGTAGAAATCAATGAGTTCCTATAACCATATCTGAGAATTAAACTATAAGCATTGCAATACATTCTGAGAACAGTAGAGCAAAGTTTCTGACTAAGGGCTCCATTTTCCATACCTGCTTCCTTATTAGTAGAAACTCTTGCCCTAAGGAGGTACAAAAGATACTTCTTTCTAAAACCTGGGATTTCTAGATGGCGATTTATATTTTCTTCTTCCTGGAGGTATAGAAAAGCCTGTGAATATGTGGCATGGTTTTACCTTAGGACATAGATTTTAAGATCGTAGATTGCTCACAAGTTCTCGGCCGAGAGGCTCAGGTGGTAAAAATAAGCCGGCTCCTATTCAGTATGATGCTTCCTGGGAAGGCTTTGTATTTTTATTTATACATAAGCTGCCACATCTGCCAGTAAAAAGATTAGTGTAAGCACTGTTTTTGTTTTGAATAGATGACTCCAGGCCTGATGCTTTACAAAGCATGTTTATCCCTGTGGATTTAGCTTTGATTTGAAGAGCCTTGAGTTACGTGTAAAGAGGCTGGAGAATCTCTGTATTGTGTTAGAGAAGGGACTGACAGTGCAATTTTTTTAGATGTGAAACTTTTCTGTCTTTCTTGGCTTCTGTGGCACAGTTAGAAAGTGAATTGCTACCAACAAAAGAGTTATTTTTATGTCAAGACTTTGTATTGAAAGAAAACATTTTGCTTATGTCCACTAACTATAAAAGTAGGTTAAAGAGCACATTCTAGAAAATATGAATCATACCTCCCCACTCTTCCCCATAGCAACAAGTAACTCTGGGTAGTTGAGGATTCATTTATAGGTGAATCACTATGCCTCTAGGTATTAGCAAATGGCTTAGGAGTAAGATAGGTAGAAAAATAGTGGAATAGCATTTTTCTCTTTTTTTCTCTTCTCTCCACTTTTCCCCAAAAGTACTCCTCTTGACCCCCACATGAACTGTAAGAAAACTAGTTGACGTATTTTTATAGTGTAGATGCTTTGTATGGAGAAAGAAAGATTAAGCTTTTAAACAATGTAAGGAAATGAAGAAGATATGACAGTGAAAATAAAGACAATCTTAATAACAATAGTCAATGTGTATTGAAAGTGAAAATCGCTCAGTCCTGTCCGACTCTTTGCAAATCCATGGGCTATAAAATCCATGGAATTCTCCAGGCCAGAATACTGGAATTTGTAGCTCTTCCCTTCTCTAGGGGATCTTCCCAACCCAGGAATCAACCGGGGGTCTCCTGCATAGCAGCCGGATTCTTTACCAACTGAGCTATCAAGGAAGCCCCTGATAATAACAGGTATTAGTGTTGAGTGTTTACCAATGAACTGATACTTTGTTAAGAAATTTTCTTGTATTCACTCACCTAGTTATTCAAATAACTTCATAAGATCAAAAGTTCTATTTTGATTCATGTTGAGTAAACTGAGGCATTAGAGAAAGAGTGTAAACTGGACAAAGTTAAACACTGAATGAATGGTGAACCTGGGAATCCAGTCTGACTCCAGAGTCTAAACTCTAATAACCACCTGACATACTAAGAAGTAAAAAACATGTAGCAGTAGATGAGCAAATATGAAATTAGAGTCTGACAGCTGAATAGTTTTGGGTTAAGAAGGTTGAAGGAGGACTGAACAATAGTGTTAAAGAAGGGAAGTGTTTTAAATTTTCTCTTGGAAAGAGGAAAGAAAGGTAAATCCATTTCAAATGGATTTAGAATTCTGTCTGCCTCCCTGACAAACAATTAGCTCTTAGATGTCAGTTTTTGAAACTGCTGATTTCATTATTTTAGTTACATTATAATTATATGCAAAAAAGGAAGCAGAAATAAATTATTTTGTGTCGTGATGTACTCCCTGTTTGTACCTGAGAAGATTTTTTTAACCCTTGTATCTGAAAACTATTTAGATAAAATTAGAAATTCAAATAAATTTCACAAAGGGAAAATCATTATTCATAACCCATGGAGATAGAGGCCATTTGATAACATGGTTACTATCCCCCAGCTCACCTACTTTTTTTTTTCCTTTGCTTTATTTTTAGCTAATTACTCCTTTCTTCTTTTATATTGATCTTGAGTTTGATTTTGCCAGAGTTCACAAAGAAGTTGAACTATATCCAGAGACTGAGATTTTGAGATCATGAAGGCTGATGACTATAACCTTAATTTAAGATGCTCAAACACTCTCAGGATATCAGTGCAAGTTCCTGGAAAAATCCTTAGAGGGCAAAATACAGTTATGATTAATATGAGTTTGTTACCCAAGGATAAGCTAAACAGACATGTTTTAAAATTACATTTTAAAATTTACAAAAAATGCATGTTTTTATGTGAAAATTTTGATGATCTTGATTTTGGCAAAAAGACTAATGATTATTATACTACATATAACTATTGAACTAATATTGTTATACAAAATTGAGCTTATATGAAACGGTACAATTAACAATTTTATTAATGAAACATTTAAAATCTTGTGTTTCATTGTAAATTTCCATTCAATTTGATAGTACATATATAGTAAAATTTCCAAAAAGATAGTTGACAGTAGCTGTTGAAATATATTTTAGTGATAAAAGTAGTCAGAAGGGTAGGTTGTAATTAACAACTACCACATAGAAGGGGACCTCAGGCAAGTTACTGATTCATCTAATACTACTCTTTATCCAAAAAAATGGTATAAATTATGAAATCTAATGATGTATAATAAAGATTTAATAAATATTTGTTCTTATGTTGTATATTTGGAGAGTGAAGACACAAATATTATGTGAAATCAATTACACAGGATTGTGCTTTTAAAAAGATTTTTCAAAATATTAATTGTACTCTTGAGCCCAATAATAGCTGAATTCATGACTACTTAATTAGGCTCTGTAGTAATTTTCTTTATTGCATTTGTTCATTATGATAGTAGAATGAAGTTGATGCTATTTGAATATGAGCACTTAATATCTGTAAGATGCTTATATAAGTTAAATCTGGTGTACAAATGTGTCTTCCTAAACAAACTTTTCCTCTCCTTTTTCTAGACAATCCCAAAGAGATGACTCGAGTGGCTGTTTTCGTGAGAATTTTGGATGTTAATGACAATGCTCCACAATTCGCTGTGTTCTATGACACCTTTGTCTGTGAAAATGCCAGACCAGGACAAGTAAGCACCCATAGGATTTAAAAGCATAGGAAGATTTTCAAGGGGCACTTCAAATATTTTTCTTTTCCTAATCTTGAGAGGAATGAGCAAACAGAGATAAAATCATTCATTGAAAGTCCCAGAAATATAATTAGAACAAACAAATAGCAAAGCCCAGTTAGTCAGTGAGTGTTAGTCACTCAGTTGTGTCCTGCTCTTTGATACACCATGGACTGTAGCCCTCCAGGCTTATCTATCCATTGAATTCTCCAGGCAAGAATACTGGAGTGAATAGCCATTCCCATCTCCAGGGGATCTTCCTGACCCAGGAATCGAACCTGAGTCTCCTGCATTGCAGGCAGATATGAAGTAGTAGCTGCAAAACTTAAGGTGTAAGAGAAAATAACTTTTTAACTTTCAAAAACAAAGACAAATGAATAAACAAAAGGGAAAAGAAATGCTGATGTGTCATTAGATAAATATTGGTAACTGCTTGCAAGACAGGAAATGAAAGTTGGGGAAAACACAAATATTTGAGATCATCAAAACATTCCATCACTATTCCAACATATTCAAATACAGTTTTGGAGCAGGGCAAAAGAACTCGCTCCTAAGGCTTAGACTTGTGTTTCATCATTACAGCAACACATAAAGTGCTTAATGACTTGGTTTTCATCCTTTAAAGCATTCTTCCTATACCAGCTTTGTTTATAACTCTTCAAATCTTTTCCTCAGTGGGCTCATTCTGTTGTTTGAAAAGTGCCAGCCTGTATGGTTGAAAGAAATGCTCTTAATTGGTTTGAGTGCCGTTTTCACAGAAGGGAGCTGCATGTTATAAATAATAATTGGAAATCAAACGTGTTTTATTAAAGAAAGAGAAGCCATTACGAAACTGTATTGTGTTTAGACTTCGTTTGATGCTCTTTATAAACATCAATGTCATTGTTACATTTTTATGCAAATTATATTGTGAAATAAATTCTTCCTTAGGAAGATTCTAACAGAAATTCAATAGCCTGTCTATTGTCTGAAATGGTAAAATTGCTGCAATTGGATTCTTTTTTTTTTTTTTTAGATGAAAATGTTATGGAAATGTTTAATTTGGAATATTTAAAGGACTTAGCTACTTCCGACCTACTTCTTCATGAAACAGTGTGCCCTAAAAATACCATTCCAAATAGTTCTGTGCTTGGCAGGCTCAGCATGATATAAGTTGAAGCCTTTTCTGTAGGAGATGAATTACCCACTTTGAAACTGCTGCATACATTGCTCCCTCTATGGTTATTCTATTTGATTTTCAAGAGATATCTTTTCAGAGCATTTGAGTCATTGTAAATATGCATTCCCAAATGTATTCAAAATACACAAAATAAGGGATTGTGTTTGTTTATTTTCCTTATGCCTTTTTTCTTTCTTTGAACCTATATCTGGCTCAGTAATTTTATATTCTTTGAACTTTTAAAACCAAGTTGGTATATTGAGGGAAAATAATAAAATCAAAGATGATGTTAATTTTAAAAAGTAATTAGTCTATTTTGACAAACTTGACAGGAAGAATATGATTATTAATTTTTGTCTAATTGGCTGCATGTGCAAAACCTTCCCATATTAGTTACTTTTAATAAGACCAGCTTGTTAGATGTCAGTTTGGTCTCATAGGCAGAAACATGTTTGCTTGAATTAAACTATTAAATACTCACTGGTGGAATTCTAGGTTACATCATCCTAGCAGGCAAAATCAAAATAGTTATTTGATAAAGTCTTTCCTCACTGAATCTTTCTTAAAATTAATTTAAGTCTGTCTTCCCTCCTTCCAGGGAAGTAGGAGCTTTTGGGGGACTTCTGGATTTGCTTTAGTTATTTATACAGTAGTTCAGTCCACCCAGAACTTCTCTGAATTAAGTGCTCTTTAAGAGAAGCATTTAATCAATATGGAACATAATTCCATTCATTTGGGGTATGGACACATTGAGGGTATGTTTTGTGTGCTAAGTGGCTCAGTCATGTCTGACTCTTTGCGGTCTCATGGACTGAAGCCACCAGGCTCCTCTGTTCATGGAATTTTCCAGGTAAGAATAACTGGAGTGGGTTACCACTTTCTACTCCAGGGGATCTTCCCTACACAGGGATCAAACCCACATCTCTTGCATTGGCAAGTGGATTCCTTATCACTCGCATCACCTGGGATGCCCCAATGAGACAGAAATAAAGCTAAGTGTCACCCCTCCTCCTTTCTTGGGGCTTCCCAGATGGTGCCAGTGCTAAAGAACCACCTGCCAGTGAAGGAAACATAAGAGACATGGGTTCAATCCTTGATCTCTGGGTAGGGGAGATTCCCTGGGAGAAAGAAATGGCAACCCACTTAATTAGTCTTGCCTGAAGAATCCCATGGGCAGAGGAACCTGGCAGGCTACAGTCCAAAGGGCTGCACAGAGTCAGACACAACAGAAGCTATTTAGCACGCACCACACTCTTTTCTTGTCTATTCCCCATCTGAAGGGTAGAAGACTTTCCCCCTTGGAAAAGGATGCAATTTACGTATATGAATAGTCCCTTCTTATGCTTAAACAATTGAAGGCAAAAGAAGAGGGCAGCAGAGGATGAGATGGTTGGATAGCATTACAGATTCAATGGCCATGAACTTGGACAAACTCCAGGAGATAGTGAGGACAGAGAGGTCTGGTGTACTGCAGTCCATGAGGTCACAGAGTCGGACACGACTTAGCAACTGGACAACAACAATGCTCGAATGAGGCAACCAGATTCCCATTTTTTCCATTTGACAGTCAGAGGACCTTGGGAAGGGGCAGAAGAGAGGACTGGCTATTTCTCTTTCTTCCATTTTCTCTCAGGCATGCCTTGCTCCTTTAGTTAATAAAATATATTTTAATAATATTTAATATCATTGGCTCAATAACATTAGTTTGAGCAAACTCTGAAAGATTAAATGGATAAGTCATTAGCCATAAATTCTTGATTTATTTAATCTTAAATTACCACTAAAAAATCATAAAATGATGTTATATTTTTAAATAAATATTTTGAATTATTTCAAGTTTTAAATTATTTTTCTGCTACTTATTTCTAATGAGAAATATTTATCTTTATTTGGCCCAGTTATATTTCTTGCATCACTCTGAAGTAAACAATTCGAGAGTACTTCCATTTTTATTTTTATAGAACAATATAAGAGAAAAAATAATTTAATATGGAATAGTTAAAATAATTTATTTTTCTAATTATTTTACAGTTTTAAACTTCATTTCAGTTCAGTCACTCAGTCATGTCCGACTCTTTGCGACCCCATGGACTGCAGCACACCAGGCTTCCTTGTCCATCCACCAACTCCCAGAGCTTATGAGTCCCTTTTTAATCAACAAAACACCAGTAACAAACATTTCCATCAAATATCCATGTAATATTAAATTAAGTTAATGCAGTAAAAAGTATATTCCTTTAAGAATAAATTTGACCATTTTTATAGGCATTGACATATTTAACAACTTTTGAAGCCTTCCTGAAAAACATGCAAAAAACACATAAAATGTTATTATACATATAAGTTAAGGAAAAATTGATATATATGCAACAATATATAGCTGTTATATATGTGTAATATTAATTCTTATATAATATGTTCAAAGTAGTGATATGATCATTGGATAAGGTGTTATATTTTCTTTGTTACTAGATAGCCTCTTATAGTCTCTTATCCTAAAATAAATCAGAGCTAACCCCTATAAAATAACCATTCTCCATAGTATGTATATGTTGAATTAAAAAATATGTAATTCTATTGAGAGTGCAAATGAATAACTACTCTAAAAATAGATAATGTTTTTCTTTCCTTTATAAAATTATGCATAATGATTCTATAAAATTTCCACATTCTTTGAATAGTTTTCACTTATTTTTGATGAAGAAGGAAGCTATAATTATAATAACTTTCTAAATTTTCCTACATTAAATAACTCCTCTAGATAAATGTTTAAACATACATGAAATACCTACTTATTTCAAATGCTACATCTAAATTCTTAAAACTATAAAAAATACTATGTTATTGCTCATTATTTTAATTAAAAAATGGATAGTATTCAGGAGAAATTGATAGTGAGAAAAAAGAAACAAAATCGAGAGAGTGAGAGAATGTTGCTATTGTGTAATAAAAGGATAGAATAACTGAAATAAAGATGCATGCTTATAAGGAAGAAAATAATTGTCTTTCAAAATGTTGGACAAATTGGATACTAAAAATTAAATATTATAAAGAAGATTTTAGCCATGGAAGCTTGATAAATGTACATTTTTTTTTCTCTTCTGCAGCTAATACAGACTATAAGTGCAGTAGACAAAGATGATCCTTTAGGTGGACAGAAATTTTTCTTCAGTTTAGCTGCTGTTAATCCAAACTTCACAGTACAAGACAATGAAGGTAAATTTTGGAATGTGTTCATTATGATTTAAGGTGACTTAACAAGAAATTTTCTCCAAATTAACAGCTACATACACATGATATATTAAATTTATAGATCTGATTGCAAAGGTTTGTTTTCATTAGATTTTTAATAAGATATTTTGGTAATTTCTTACTTAACAGAGTTTACATTGTTGAATTTTAAATAATAAAATACATGAAAGAAGACAGTATGTGGATATTAACGAAAACACTGGATCTTGCAAACTTCAGAAAGGCCAGAAATAATCAGTTCTTATAACAAAATAGTAAGCCACACAAGGAAATGAATGCCTTGGTGAGACTCTAGTGCAAACTTCAATGAGATTTAGCAACAACAGATTCACCATAGTCAAAAGGCCTAGAAGAGACGAAAAAAAAGAAAAGAAAAAAGCAGCCACATTAGCCTGTGAGGGAACTAAGAGCAAAAACATAGTTGGCAAAGATGAGATACACTATTTTCCTATATAACATATGAATTTTATATGTGATCAAAAATACTAAACATATTTATTGAATTCTTTTTTAAAAAAAAAAGCAGAAACAAAACAGGTATGCTTGTTTTCGAGCAGCTATAGATATAATTATATACTCTTGCAAGAAATCTAATAACTACATTGGCATATGTACAATACTTTCCATGTATGTATACTGGGAGAGCGAGGTTGCTATAGTGCATCTGGTTGGCTTTCAGAATGTCTGAAAGCAGTTTAGGATAATGGATAGTTTTACACTGAGCAACTACTCATTTTTAATATTATAGGATTTTTGCACAAATCAGTTGAAGGGATTGCATCAGTTGGTAACATCTGTTTACTAAATCTGAGCTTTTGAAATGTATATGTTTTCTATCCCTCTGTGTGTGTTAGTCACTCAGTTCTGTCTGACTCTTTGAGACCACATGGACTACTTTGTCTGCCAGGCTCCTCTGTCCATGGGAATCCCCAGGCAAGAATACTAAAGCCAGTTCCTATTCCCTTCTCCAGGGGATCTTCCTAACCCAGGAATGGAACCTGGGTCTCTTGCATTGCAGCCAGATTCTTTACTGCCTGAGCCATCAGGGAAGCCATTCTACTCCTTTGGACACCTAAAATAATTGTGATTGGAAAAATTAACATAGAATTGGTAGATAAAATGCAAAATGCCAAATTACATCTGAATATCAGAAAAATAATACCCATCATTTTAATTTGCTGAATCTGGTAACTTAATCATAGGATTTAGACACGGCATTCTTTGTACTGAGTTGACAATATTGAACCTCTTTCTAATTGTATTTTAACTTGTTTTATATTCTTGTTAAACTGAGCCCTGGATCTCAACAAGCCATCTCTCAATTTTAAAAAGATTAAGAGACTTGAAATAGAACTGTCTTATCATAGCATTTCACAATTACTGGGAAACAATTAAAAACTAATCTTAATTAATTTTTGATAAATAGTACCATTTTCCTATATTAGGTATAGTTCCTGATCCTATGGCTGAAGCCATATGAATACAAACCTGAACATAACTAACTAGAATACCAGTAAAGTCTGGCACTCCACTCCAGTACTCTTGCCTGGAAAATTCCATGGATGGAGGAGCCTGGTAGGCTGCAGTCCATGGGGTCGCGAAGAGTTGGACACGACTGAGCTACTTCATTTCACTTTTCACTTTCATGCATTGGAGAAGGAAATGGCAGCCCACTCCAGTGTTCTTGCCTGGAGAATCCCTGAGGCAGGGGAGCCTGGTGGGCTGCCGTCTATGGAGCTGCACAGAGTCGGACATGACTGAAGTGACTTAGCAGCAGCTGATGGAATATTTGATCTAATCTTGCATAAATTCACTACTTTCTATTAATGGGTGAATTTTGAAAGAAATTCCAATGACAGACATGATCTTAAAGTTGATCTTCTTGAAAAAATACCCTTTCATTTATCTATAGCCTCATCTTAAAAATCTTTTAATTCTTTATCTTTTAAAAAATAATTTTCTGCCTCTGTGATACTACACTTGGTATCCCATGCATAAGAATCTCTTACTTTTCACTAATTTACAGATCAAAACTTTATTATATGATGATTTTTATGAATACTTAATAAAATGATTTGTATAGAATGGTTAAACTGAAAGCCACTCAGTCATGTTTGACTCTTTGTGACCCCATGGACTGTACAGTCCATGGAATTCTCCAGGCCAGAATACTGGAGTGGGTAGCCTTTCCATTCTCCAGGGGATCTTCCTAATCCAGGGATCGAAGCCAGGTCTCTTGCATTGCAGGTGGATTGTAAAACTTCTGTTGATCCTTTAATGTATCAAAGCTATTGTAGGCAAAATTAAGATTTTGAAATTTTTGAAAAGTTAAAAAAGTCTAAGCAAGAGGATTATAAAAATGCTTACATGCTTATAAATGATTTATTTTAGTGTAGGTTTGTGAAAGGAAGAGCTGTATCCTAACACTTATTGGAAGAGAAGTCAAAATTGCAAAATTATCAGGGTTACAGTTGATTTATTAAATTTGCTTGCGCACATCTCTTTTGCTAGTCTACTTTCCTAGCTTATGTAGTAATCTACTGATGTAGTAAAATTTAACTTCTTGCTAAAATTTGGGAAATGATTATGTTCAACCAATATATTGCAAAAATATTGTCACCCCTCTTCTTTTACAATTTTGCTAACGTGCTTCTTTGATTTAGCAATTGCCTAACACTCCCTTACATACACTGGCATCTTAAATAGCCCTGTGGGGTGGCTAAAAAAGACCCAGCACATTGGATAGAGTGTGAAATTATCATCCATGTATATTTATTTTTCAGTATTTGTCATATAAAGCTAGAAGAAATATTATTAACTCACAACCCAGATTTGAGGATACTGGATAAGTTATCAGATAAAGGAAATATCAGTAGCAATGTACTAGGTAGTAGGGGCTAGATTAAGTCTCTACTTCTTTCAGTATGTCTGTCAGGCACTCTTACATTAGTGTCTTCCACCAGATATTTAAGTTATGCACTAAATTAATTTTAATGTGTGGAAATCTAAGTTCAAAAACATTAAGTAATTAGCTCACTGTTCTTCATATATTGGGACGTTTGAAAGTTTTTGACTGTATTATTGATTCTAAAAGTGCTAGTACCTAATATTTTTCTTCATGAATATTAATATTAATGTGTGTTTTGTGTGTGGACACATATATTTGTAAACAAAAAACATTTATTAAGATTTTTTCTTTGGTATGCATAATATTTTATGTTTTTTGAAAACTCTGAAAATCATATGGTACCATCTCTATAGTCTTCATAAATGATCCACTTATAAAAATCCACCATTTTGAACAGTGTGAGAATTAGTTAAAAATTTAATAAGTAATCATGCTATTAGATTCCTCAAACTATCTTATTTATTTTATGTATATTGCCTTGACTCCTTAAACTAGCTTATTTATCTTATCTATCCAAATGGCCATGCATACATTTGATAACAATTTTGTGTTTTAAAAAGACACCTTTTTATCATATTTATGTGTTAAACCATGGTGATCAGGATAAGACAAATCAATTGTCCCCAGCTATTTTTAATATGTTAAAATTTATTTTAGATAATACTGCCAGAATTTTAACCAGGAAAAATGGATTCAATAGACATGAAATAAGCACTTATCTCTTGCCCGTGGTGATTTCGGACAACGATTACCCGATTCAGAGCAGCACGGGCACACTCACCATCCGCGTGTGCGCCTGCGATAGCCAAGGCAACATGCAGTCCTGCAGTGCTGAGGCGCTGCTCCTGCCTGCTGGGCTCAGCACAGGCGCTTTGATCGCCATTCTCCTCTGCATCATCATTCTGCTGGGTAAGAAAGGTTGGGGAAAATGTGCTTATTTCCTAGATGGCTTACTTCACTGTGTCTGTAAGAAATGTTTTTGTTAAAATTGCTGTTTTTGTTTAGTTGCTAAGTCCTAAGTTCCCCTTGGTTGGGGGAAATAACCAAGATGGAACACCTCTAAAGCTTTTGTAGTGAAGAAAGTAAAAGTGGTAGTGTCTCAGTTGTGTCTGACTTTTTGTGACCCTATGGAATGTAACCCACCAGGCTCTTCTGTCCATGGAATTTCCCAGGCAAGAATACTGGAGTGGGCTGCCATTTCCTTCTCCAGGGGATCTTCCCAACCCACGGGTCGAACCCCAGTCTCTCGCACTGCAGGCAGATTCTTTGCTGCTGAGCCACCAGGGAAGCCCGTCTATTAAAATATTTCCCCCCAAACTAACCACCCCCCTGAATGTAAGTTAGATATCAATTAACCAGGATTGTTGTTTATATTAAAATACATCTGATCGGATAGAGGCATGACCTGTCTTTCTTAAATAATGAAACTGAAAGTTGAAGATATTTAACACATTTTGCAAGATTTCTGAGTGGCTAAGCCAAGGCCAGGCACCTCACTGTTGTCATTGTGTACATAGTTTTTCAGTAAACTGTATTTCCACTTTTTTTCTTATTATAGTTGGATGAAGGTCTCACTATGATACCTCTTTACTGTTTAATGTTAACAAAACCCTTTATCTGGTTCACTTGTCCCTAAAACGACAATATTTTATTCTATAACCCAGAACGAATTGCTTTATAACTGCTTTTGAATCAAAAATCAAATTGCTTACTCTCTAGTTGCATTATCTTAAAGCTATTGTGAGTATTCCTGTGACCCTAATCAGAAAATACTGTACCTGACATTTTAAGAAGCAGTGAAATGAACTGGGATTTTGAAGCCAGTCTTAGTAAGTTTAATTATTCTCATTATTAGAAACTTTTTTATTGTGTAAGATCATTTAGTTGATAACAAGCTGTCTGAGGTTTTAAATCATTAGATCGCAAGTATATGTGTGGGCACAAATTATGAATTTAGCCAAAATAAAAGGTCATATTTCCTCAAAAACTTGTAGAATAAACAGTTTCTTTCTCTTGGTGGTGGCCTATTTATTTTTTAATCACTTTGAAGGTCAAGAACAGTTGTCAATGGATTAAAACTTTCCTTTTTTGTTGCATTTAAAAAAGCCCCTTGTTTGCTCTCTTAGACCAGCTTGAGGGCTAGAAGTCTTACAGTTCTAAGTAATAAAAGTGAAAAACATAACTTAATGCCACGTTACATAATAATATAATTGCCTTCATTCAGGCTGCTACACCAGAAAGCCTTAGACTGGTAGCTTGAACCACATAAATTTCTCAGAGTCTGGAGACAGGGAAGTTCAAGATCAAGTCCAAGATTTTATGTTTGGTGAGGGCATACTTCCTCTTTCATGGATGGCTGTCTCATCTTATATCCTCACATGGAAGATAGAATCATCTCTCTCATGCCTCATTTGTTCTATTAAGTTTTAAAATTTCATTTATTTATATTTAAAATTACTTCATTTATTTATTTTATTTTTGATGGGGCTGGGTCTTCATTGCTGTACGGGGACTTTCTCTAGTTGCACAAAGTGGAGGCTGCTCTCTAGCTGTGGTGTTTGGGCTTTGTATTGTGGTGGCTTCTTGTTGCAGAGCACAAACTCTAGGGAGAGCAGGTTCATTAGCTGTGGTACACACGCCTAGTTGCGCCATGGTATGTGTATCCTCCCAGACCAGGAACTGAATTCGTGTCCTTGCATTGGCAGGCAGATTCCCATTCACTAACCCACCGGGGAAGTCTTTGTGTCTCTTTTTATAAGAACACTAATCCCACTCACTCATGAGGGTTCTACCTCCATGACCTAACTATCTCCCAAAGACTACACCTCTATGTACCATCACATTGGGAATATATTTAGGCTTTAAGATATGATTTGTAGGGGAGACATTACATCCCTGATACCTCATTTGGTAGAGAATTCACCTGCAATGCAGGAGATCCTGCTTCAATCCCGAGGTTGGGAAGGTCCCCTGAAGAAAGGAAAATCTACCCTCAGTAGTATTCTGGCCTAGAGAATCCTATCGACTGTATATTTGCAAAGAGTTGGACACAACTGAATATCTTTCACTTCACTTCACTTCATTAGGTCTCAGTTTAGTTCAGTTCAGTAGCTCAGTTGTGTGTGTCTGACTCTTTGTGACCCCATGAAGTGCAGCACGCCAGGCCTCCCTGTCCATCACCAACTCCCAGAGTTCACCCCAACTCATGTTCATTGAGTCAGTGATGCCATCCAGCCATCTCATCCTCTGTTGTCCCCTTCTCCTACTGCCCCCAATCCCTCCCAGCATCAGAGTCTTTTCCAATGAACCAACTCTTCGCATGAGGTGGCCAAAGTATTAGAGTTTCAGCTTTAGCATCATTCCTTCCAAAGAAATTCCAGGGTTGATCTCCTTCAGAATGGACTGGTTGGATCTCCTTGCAGTCCAAGGGACTCTCAAGAGTCTTCTCCAACACCACAGTTCAAAAGCATGAATTTTTTGGCGCTCAACTTTCTTCACAGTCCAACTCTTTACATCCATACGTGACCAATGGAAAAACCATAGCCTTGACTAAATGGACCTTAGTTGGCAAAGTAATATACCTGCTTTTGAATATGCTATCTAGGTTGGTCATAACTTTCCTTCCAAGGAGTAAGCGTCTTTTAATTTCATGGCTGCAATCACCATCTGCAGCTATTTTGGAGCCCCCAAAAACAGTCTGACACTGTTTCCACTGTTTCCCATCTATTTCCCATGAAGTGATGGGACCAGATGCCATGATCTTCATTTTCTGAATGTTGAGCTTTAAGCCAAATTTTTCACTCTCCTCTTTCATTTTCATCAAGAGGCTTTTTAGTTCCTCTTCACTTTCTGCCGTAAGAGTGGTGTCATCTGCATATCTGAGGTGGTTGATATTTTTCCCGGCAATCTTGATTCCAGCTTGTGCTTCTTCCAGTCCAGCATTTCTCATAATGTACTCTGCATATAAGTTAAATAAGCAGGGTGACAATATACAGCCTTAACATACTCCTTTTCCTATTTGGAACCAGTCTGTTGTTCCATGTCCAGTTCTAACTGTTGCTTCCTGACCTGCATACAGATTTCTCAAGAGGCAGGTCAAGTGGTCTGGTATTCCCATCTCTTGAAGAATTTTCCTCAGTTTATTGTGATCCACACAGTCAAAGGCTTTGGCATAGTCAATAAAGCAGAAATATATGTTTTCTGGAACTCTCTTGCTTTTTCCATGATCCAACAGATGTTGGCAATTTGATCTCTGGTTCCTCTACTTTTCTAAAACCAGTTTGAACATCTGGAAGTTCATGGTTCATGTATTGCTGAAGCCTGGCTTGGAGAATTTTGAGCATCACTTTACTAGTGTGTGAGATGAGTTCAATAGTGCAGTAGTTTGAGCATTCTTTCTAGACCTGTAATAAATCCAATTTCCTTTAAGTGTTTGTTCTAATGAGATTAAGAATATATATATATATATATATATATATATATATTCATATATGTACCTGGTAAGATCTTTTCCCTTACTTTCCTCATCTAATTGAATTCACATCTGTTTCTTCAAATCATAATTTTTAAAGGATTATGATCAAAATGTTTGGGAATAAGGAATGAGGTTGAGAAACTAACACAACCAGCAGGAAATTGATTTTAACTTTCTCCTTTTATCTCTTACCATTATTATGATTACTAAAGTAATAAATTTATTATTATTGATACCTTCCCACAGGAGTAGGGAAATAACCTGTGTGAGTGATACACATTTCTACTTGTGGATCTATACTTATTATTAAGATACATCTAGTTGAGATTCATTTTCTATTGATGGGTGGAGCTGTGTTCCCTCCCTGTTATTTACCTCCAGCCAAACGATGGTGGAGGTAATGAAGATAATGGCGACCTCCGTCAAAAGGTCCCAGGTAAGCACTGCTACACTCAGTGCCCCCAACCCTACATCAGGTCACTGCCAACCCACTCCTCTGCCAGAGACTCCTGGCCAGTCAAAGGCAAGTCTGGATAAGTCTCTTGTGGGATCACTGCTCCTTTCTCCTGTGACCTGGTGTATACAAGGTTCTGTTTGTGCCCTCCAAGACTCTGTTTCCCCAGTCCTGTGTAAGTTCTGGTGGCTCTATGATGGGGTTAATGGTGACCTCCTTTAAGAGGGCTTATGCCATACCCAGTTATGCTGCAACTAAAGCCCCTTGCCCTGCAGCAGTCCACTGCTGACCCATACCTCCTGGGGAGACACTCAAACATAGGTCTGTCTCAGTCTTTGTGAGGTCTCTGGGT
The DNA here is from genome assembly GCF_016772045.2 of Ovis aries. Taxonomy (NCBI): domain Eukaryota; kingdom Metazoa; phylum Chordata; class Mammalia; order Artiodactyla; family Bovidae; genus Ovis; species Ovis aries. Next base: position 49,169,432 of record NC_056069.1, read on the forward strand.
CCCTGGGTCATGGTGTGCACAGTATTTGAGCCCTCCAAGCAAAAGGCAAGGGAGAAAAGGAAAGATATACCCATTTGAATGCAGAGGTCCAAAGAATAGCAAAGAGAAATTAGAAAGCCTTTCTCAGTGATCAATGCAAAGAAATAGAGGAAACAGTAGAATGGGGAAGACTAGCGATCTCTTCAAGAAAACTAGAGATACCGAGGGAACATTTCATGTGAAGATGGGCACAATAAAGGACAGCAGTGGTATGGACCTAACAGAAGCAGAAGATATTAAGAAGAGGTGGCAAGAATACACAGAACTATACAAAAAAGATCTTCACAATCCAGATAATCACAGTGGTGTGGTCACTCACCCTGAGCCAGACATACTGGAATGTGAAGTCAAGTGGGCCTTAGCAAACAGCAGTATGAACAAAGCTTGTGGGGGTGATGGAATTCCAGTTGAGCTATTTCAAATTCTGAAAGATGATTCTGTGAAAGTGCTGCACTCAATATGGCAGCAAATTTGGAAAACTCAGCAGTGACCACAGGAATGGAAAAGGTTGGTTTTCATTCTAATTCCAAAGAAAGGCAAGTCTGAAGAATGCTCAAACTACCACACAATTGCATTTATCTCATATTCTAGCAAAGTATTGCACAAAATTCTCCTAGCCAGGCTTCAACAGAACATGAACCATGAACTTCCATATTTTGAAGCTGGATTTAGAAAAGGGAGAGGAACCAGAGATCAAATTGCCAACATACTTTGGATCATCAAAAAAGCAAGAGAGTTCCAAGAAAACATCTACTTCTACTTTATTGGCTATGCCAAAACCTTTGACTGTGTGGATCACAACAAACTGAAAAATTCTGAAAGAGATGGGAATATCAGACCACCTGACCTGCCTCCTGAGAAATCTGTATGCAAGTCAGGAAGCAACAGTTAGAATTGGACATGGAACAATAGACTGTTTCCAAATCGGGAAAGGAGTATGTCAAAGCTGTATATTGTCACCCTGATTATTTATCTTATATGCAGAGTACATCATGAGAAACTCTGGGCTGGATGAAGTGCAAGCTCGAGTCAAGATTGCCAGGAGAATTATCGATAACCTCAGATATGAAGATGATACCACCCTTATGGCAGAAAGTGAAGAAGAACTAAAAAGCCTCTTGATGAGAGTGAAAGAGGAGAGTGAAAAAAGTTGGATTAAAGCTCAACATTCAGAAAACTAAGATTATGGCATCTGGTCCCATCACTTCATGACAAATAGATGGGGAAGCAATGGAAACAGTAAGAGATTTTATTTTGGGGAGCTCCAAAATCACTGCAGATAGTGACTGCAGCCATGAAATTAAAAGATGCTTACTCCTTGGAAGAAATGTTGTGACCAACCTAGACAGCATATTCAAAAGCAGAGACATTACTTTGCCAACTAAGGTCCATCTAGTCAAGGCTATGGTTTTCCAGTAGTCTTGTATAGATGTGAGAGCTGGTCTATAAAGAAACCTGAGCACCAAAGAATTGATGCTTTTGAACTGTGGCGCTGGAGAAGATTCTTGAGTCCCTTGCACTGCAAGGAGATCCAACCAGTCCATCCTAAAGGAAATCAGTCCTGACTATTCATTGAAAGGACTGATTCTGGAGTTGAAACTCCAATACTTTGGCCACCTGATGCAGTTCAGTTCAGTTCAGTCGTTCAGTCGTGTCCGACTCTTTGCGACCCCATGAATCGCAGCACGCCAGGCCTCCCTGTCCATCACCATCTCCCGGAGTTCACTCAGACTCACGTCCACCGAGTCCGTGATGCCATCCAGCCATCTCATCCTTGGCCGTCCCCTTCTCCTCCTGCCCTCAATCCCTCCCAGCATCAGAGTCTTTTCCAATGAGTCAACTCTTCTCATGAGGTGACCAAAGTACTGGAGCTTCAGCTTTAGCATCATTCCTTCCAAAGAACACCCAGGGCTGATCTCCTTCAGAATGGACTGGTTGGATCTCCTTGCAGTCCAAGGGACTCTCAAGAGTCTTCTCCAACACCACAGTTCAAAAGCATCAATTCTTCAGCCCTCAGCTTTCTTCACAGTCCAACTCTCACATCCATACATGACCATAGGAAAAACCATAACCTTGACTAGACGGACCTTAGTCGGCCAAGTAATGTCTCTGCTTTTGAATATGCTGTCTAGGTTGGTCATAAGTTTTCTTCCAAGGAGTAAGCGTCTTTTAATTTCATGGCTGCAATCACCATCTGCAGTGATTTTGGAGCCCCCAGAAAATAAAGTCTGACACTGTTTCTACTGTTTCCCATCTATTTCCCATGAAGTGATGGGACCAGATGCCATGATCTTCGTTTTCTGAATGTTGAGCTTTAAGCCAACTTTTTCACTCTCCTCTTTCACTTTCATCAAGAGGCTTTTAGCTCCTCTTCACTTTCTGCCATAAGGGTGGTGTCATCTACAGCTGACTCATTTGACAAGACCTTGATGCTGGGAAAGATTGAAGACAGGAGGAGAAGGGGATGACAGAGGATGAGATGGTAGGATGGCATCACTGACTCAATGGACATGAATTTGAGTAAACTCTGAGAGTTGGTGATGGAAAGGGAGGGCTGGGGTGCTGCAGTCCTTGGGGCTGAAAAGCTCCAACAGGACTGAGAGACTGAGCGAGCAGTTGAGTTGAGATTCATATGTGATTTTTGTAGTTAATTCAGTGTAGTATTTTGAATTCACTCTTTGCCATCATGTGACCCAGCATTTCCTTTAATCTCTTGAGTCGTATATATTTCCATGGAAAATCTGGTAAATTTCTAAGCCAATAATGTCTAAATAATGTGGTCTTTCCCCCACGAGTAATTAAGGTGCTCCAGGAACAGCACAAGAAAAAAAAGTACGTAAATCCATCATCAAATCTTTTTAACAGATATGAATACTTTATATCTTGTGAAGAAAGCTGCCTTTTTAACATTGCATACAAATGTAAAACTATGGGCGTATGTTTGCCCTTCTTAATTGTTTTATGTGAAACTGAATTTGATTTGGGTCTTTTTTATGCAACATCTTATGTCACTATTTAATGCAAAATAGAAATGATATCTACCATCAGGAACTATCTTTAAACAGTTCTTAGAAAAATAGGCAAGTCACAATATTTCAAAAACTCTTACACATTGCTTTAAAAATAATTCAGAATCACTGTTCTTAAACTTTAACCATTTTAGTAAATCCTTCAACATTCCCCTTTCCTCTCATCATCGCCCCCTTCAACTCTGCAAAAAAAAAAAAAAAAAAAAAAAATTAAGAAAGTGCATAATTAATCCTAAATTCTAACCTGTTCCAGAAAAACCTAAATAACTTAAACTGGTTTATAGTAACTCCCCTTGTTATTTATAAAGTGTTTCAGACGAATCTCTAATGCATCTTTCTTTTTTTTTTTTTTCTTCCTTTTTATTTTCTGAAGTTATAGTAGTACTGTTCGCAGCTCTGAAAAGACAGCGGAAAAAAGAGCCTCTGATCTTGTCTAAAGAAGACATCAGAGACAACATCGTGAGCTATAATGATGAAGGTGGCGGAGAGGAGGACACTCAGGCCTTTGATATCGGCACCTTGAGGAATCCGGCCGCTATTGAGGAAAAAAAGCTGCGGCGAGATATTATTCCAGAAACCTTATTTATCCCCCGGAGGACTCCGACGGCCCCGGATAACGCGGACGTCCGGGATTTCATCAATGAGAGGCTCAAGGAGCACGACCTGGATCCCACGGCGCCTCCCTACGACTCGCTCGCTACCTACGCCTACGAAGGGAACGACTCCATCGCCGAGTCTCTGAGTTCCTTGGAATCAGGTACCACTGATGGAGACCAAAACTACGATTACCTCCGAGAGTGGGGCCCTCGGTTTAACAAGCTGGCGGAGATGTACGGCGGCGGGGAAAGCGACAAAGACGCTTAACCAAGGATATCTGTTCTGCTCCGGCAAAGGGAAGTTAACTTGACCCACACCGTCTCCACTTCACAATGTTTGGTATTCCAGGAGAATTTTCCTGCCACTCAGCACAATTTTCTTTCCCCATTTCCTTTTTAATTTGTTCAGTAATTACATTAATTCTTCCCTGTAGGATGTCTCATGAAATATATACGACATTTTATTTAATCACTTCCAAGAGCCAAAGCTATGGAAATTTAGTGTCGTTCATCTTAGGAAATAAAAGATAATTTCAGAATCATGAACAGGATAGTCCTCCCTTAAACAACCTCACAGACAAGCCGCTTCTGTTAGGTACATGCCCTGCCCTTGCAAATGAAACTTTTAAAAAGGTGAAGAAAAATTTCAAAGTATATCCTGTTCTGTACATTAAATTAAAAAAACAAAAACAAAAACATGTACATGTGGTGTTAGTAGATGTGATATGCAACCTGGTATACAAACGTTTGTGCAATTTCATTTCATCAAATTCTATCTGCTAATGTTTTATATTTATATTTTTGTATTTATTTTTAAAAAATAAACCAGTTTTTACAACTACCTTGTCTGTAGCTTCTTTTTTTAATCCCCCCCACCCACCCCGCCCCGCCCCAGGAAGAAAGCATTCTCCAGGGACTAAATATTTTGGTACAAAATTACACTGAATGCAGGTAAGAACACAAACTCGTTATAATTACTATTGAGTAACCAAATCCATATGATTTGCATAAGAATTATTTTTCCAATCAGTCTTGCTATTTTGTGATATGTGAATACCCCTTCACATTAAAAATGATCGTCATTTACAGATCACCTAAAAATTTACCATGTAAGAAAATTTAAAACATAGCCATCTTGCTACTAAATATCCCCAAACACCAGCAATGCAGTCATTTCATTTTGTTTTTAACTCACTAAAATAATATCTGAAAGAATGAAACATTTTCTTATTTTTGTATGACATTTGTGCTATTCAGGTTTATGGGCAATAATAGTTCAGACAGATTTCATACTGAAATAATCTTTTAATGGAAAATATGCTTACCTCCCACAGTGACTGAAATTCTAGTAATGACAGTAATAATGCTGAGTATTCCATTAAGATACAGCAATGTAATTATGTAAAATTTCCAGAAATCCATTACATATTACATATTTGTAACAAAGTCTGTTTTTCTGTCAATGAATGATTGAATAGAAAGGGAAAAGAAGTACTGACTGTTAATTATCCAGAGTTCCTGAGATTCAGGGAAGCCAGCTACCATTAAATGATGCCTCTTTTCTCAAGATCCAAACATGATTTATTCATAAATGGAGCACTTTGTTGGGTCTACACCAGGAAGTCACATTCCCTGCCGAGTTTATCATAAACAATACCAAAGATCTCTGTGCTTTTCAATTAGTGAAAATGGTATGCTTTTGGAGTGAGTCAAAGGGCAATATTGACATATCCTTAATGCAGAATTAATTTTTACAGTCTTCTTGAATGATATTTTCCCCCCAGCTTCCAGACTAAAAGACTTACATCCCTCTGACCACAGAGGTTTTAGTTTTCATAGTAATATAATCATGAAAGAAAACCCATGTGTTTTAATTAAAATTACAGTCACCTTAGAAAGCTAAATGAAAAAAAAAAAAAAAGCTAAATGACATATCAGACCATAGTAAAGCCTAAGTTGGTCAGCTTCCTATATTCCAAGAACCCATTCTCACACTCAGAAAGTTGACTGTCAGAAAGACAAAATTTAAGGGAAAAAGAACGTTTGATCATATATGCTGAACTAAAGAGAATACTCTTTATTCAAATAAAATCAGCAAAAAATGGAAAAGATGAAAGTATATCTCATGAGCATTTTGTGTTAGTTTATGTTCAAACTATAGTGTTCATCTGATTGAAAATTAGTTTAAAGAGTTCCAGCATTAGTTATTTTTATTAGTATTAGATGTCAGTAATTAGAATTTGAATATTTATAATTATCCTCATTCAGATAATTTCAGACGTTAACTTGCTCTGCCATTTACTTTGTCATCCAATTTTTATATATTTTAAGAATCAGTGAGCTCTAGCATCATTCAAACCAGGCTTACAAAAATTCTTTTTTCAAGAGATTGATTAATAAGCTTCTTTGGCAATATAAAATCTACATTGCACAGAAATCATTTTGAAAAGTATTGAGACGGTCCTTGGTATCAGATACTCTAATATTTTTTGATAATGAAGGTGATGTGTTATATAATTAATTTCTTAGAGATTTTGAAACTAAAGAGTATACCTATAATAATGGGCTCAGACTGTAAGTTTCTCTTACACTATGCTCTCCCAAAGGCATGCCCAATATATAGATTATTCTATGTCCACAATTTCTTTTATATGGGCAGTGGGGAAAAATGTCTCTCAGTGACATGCTGATTTTATGAGACAACTATGCACCTATTTCTTCATTCATCTATTATTTTGATCACTTATTATAAAAATCAGAATATTCCAGATACTAGAGATGTAATATTAATAATCATATGTAATTTTTATATATGCATGTAATTCCTCTACTAATGCAAAGGGGGGGGGGGCGTAAAATAGTTACCAAAACAGAATTTGTAACAAAATACCTATTACTAACTTTTTAAAGCATGATGAAAAGTAATTATTTTGTTGTCCTTTTTCATGTTTTAAATATTCAGACAACAGAAATAAAATGGTTTACAAACCTTTGGTGATTAGAAATGGTGATTAAGTTAATCAGTTCCCCTTTTTCTATTTTCAACAGAATATCAAAGAAAATTTATGTAATGATAAAGTCATACTCTTAGTATGAGTTTTTCTCTGCATAAGTAGATATTGTCACACAACTTCAAGAGTTCCAGACACTTTTTGGTAGACTCAAACATACAAACCATGAGAAATTAGATGTTTGGGCTTCCCTGGTGGCTCAGATGGTGAAGAATCTGTCTGCAATGTGGGAGACCTGGGTTCGATTCCTGGGTTGGGAAGATCCCCTGGAGGAGGGCATGGAAGCCCACTCCAGTATTCTTGCCTGGAGAATCCCAATGGACTGTAGTCCACCAGGCTCCTCTGTCCATGGGGTTGCAGAGACAGACATGACTGAGTGACTAAGCACAGCACAATTAGATGTTTAGGATGGTCTAAAATAAATAAGATTAAGAATTGAGAATTAGGGATGTCTACATATTCAGGTTCATTTATCAACACATCTACTATGAATCTATAAATAATCACTTCACCAGGCCTTCACCAGCTACAGCCCTCCCTGTGGGCACTGGCTTACCCTGTACTGTACCTCCCTACCCAGTGGTCTTGCTCCTGGGTGGGCACCACTGGGGCCTCTGAAGAGCTAGGCAAGCTGCAGTTGCTGGTGGCAGTGAAGGGAACCTCCTTGACTCACATGTTGCCCTTTCAGATCTACTACAAGTACCCTCTGTTCCTGAGCTTGAGGTAAAATAGACCCTTGGCGTCCTTTTTCACCTTCCTATTGCTCTGTAAGAGTGCAGGACTGGCCTAGAGAGAGGGCGCTCCAGCTTGGACATCCTGTCCGTTCAGTTCAGTTCAGTTGCTCTGTCGTGTCCGACTCTTTGCGATCCCATGAATCACAGACGTCCTGTAGGTTGAAATAATGTTAAGATAGTAGCATCTGGTTAATTTTGCTTAGCTGCTGGAGACAACTGAGTCTTTCCTTCTTCACTCCAATGCTTCATTCAACACCAAGACTTTTTAGTTGTTGTGGACCATACTTTTTTGGGAAAATTCCCCATCCAAGAAGTTGGATACCTTTCATCTTCAAAGCATATACAGAATCCCACCATGTTTCATCACTTCCATTGCTAACCTGAACCATCTACATCTGCTTTCTTGATTATTAGCAGCACTTAACTTCTCTAACTGTTCTCTCTTGTGTCACCTTGTCCCACTCACACTCCACCATCAGCACTGAGATCAAAGAAATATTTTTAAAAATGAATTTCCCATTTGATTATTCCCTGGTTCTAAACTCTCTTCTTCCTCATTTTATTCAAGAATAGAAGGCAAGCTCCTTATAATGTCTGAAACCTTATAATGTCCAGGACCATTGACCTCATCTCCCATTTATTTACTCCAGCTCCCACTTATTTACTCTCACTCTTTTCTATTCCCCTCTGCCTTCATGTGTGTGACCATTCCTTCTATCTCCCACTGTGTCCTTACTTTCCTCAAGTTCTTTATGAAATGCTATCTTAATTCAGGTCTGCCCTGTCCACCTTACTTAATGGAAAGTCCCTCAGTCATGCTGGACTCTTTGCGATCCCATGGACTATACAGTCCATGGAATTCTTCAGGCCATAATACTGGAGTGGGTAGCCTTTCCCTTTAGGGGATCTTCCCAACTCAGGGATTAAACCCAGGTCTCCCACAGTGCAGGTGGATTCTTTACCAACTGAGCTATCAGGGAAGCCCTGAGCTATAAGGGAAACCCAAAGTCGCTCAGTCATGTCCCACTCTTTGTGACCCTTACTTAGAGTTATAGAATTTCCCTAGGCTGACCCATTGTTCTTACTGCAATGGTTTTCTCCCTAACATTACCACCATTTTAATGTGTTATATGACTGATTTGTTACTCTGATTATTTTCTGTCTCTCTCAAATAGAATGTGAAATTCACGACAGCATGGATTTTGTGTTTTGTTCTTCGTGCTGTCCGATAAACAGAATATATCTGTTTAGGTATTCAATAAACACTTGGAAGAATTCATAAATATTGTGCTATTTATCATACATTGTTATATTAAAAATGTAAATGTATATGTATACATATTATGCTTACGATATTTCTGTCTCCTCCTTTTTAGATAGTGAACTACTCAAGGTTATAGGAGGTGTCTCTTTGTTTATTCACCAAGAACCATTTTACTTCAAGACTGATACAATACTTAGTACTTGAGTATTTTTTTAGGATAAATGTTGATTAGCCAATGATTATCTTGGCTAATTATTCTAGGAAACTAGAGGTGCATCTTTTCCAAAAAAAATTTAATATGAAAATTTTATGCCATATATTTACTTTTGATATGATTTCAGATTCAACATTGTAGCTAACCTTTAAGAAATTACCACTTACTGATTTTTTGTATAGTATTATAGCAAAGAAGAATTTCCACAATTATCTGAAAAGATGTTTAAGATACTTCTGTCTTTTCCAATTACTTATCTGGGTGAGGCCAGATATTCATTATATCAACCAAAACAACATATCACATCAAATTAAAGATAGAAGCAGAGAAGGGCACACAAATCTGAGAAAGTCAAAACAATGTTTTAAATGAAGTTATATGGTTAATGTGTTTGGATTATTTACAAAGTGCTAAAAACTATAATAGTGGGAACTGACATAAAATAAATTAAGTGCTAGAGGAAGGAACTGAATGACTTTTCAGGTTCTGTTCTGATGTGGCTGGAGTCTGGGACATGACTTTCAGGAAATTAAGATTGCAAAAAACTCAAGTAAAGGGATAGTTGATCAGGGAAAGTTTTGAGAAAGATTATAATGAAAGGGAACAGAAGACCAGAGCCCGGAGGAAGCCTATCCTGCTTCTTTGCCAAAAGGCACTGGCATTCAATGTTTGAATTGATCTGCTTCTTGTATTCTTTTCTTGTTTGTTTCCTACAGGCTGTGATTACTAACATAGAGTTCCATTTGCATTTTCTTGATTACTTTTAAATGTCTCACTTGTCGAAACTGCCAAAATATACTAAGCTACTGATATGCAAAGAGAACAGCCTGTAAATTGACCTAGGCATGGATGCTTCCTTCATGGCTCAGTGGTAAAGAATCCGCCTGCATTGCAGGAGATGCAGGAGATGCTGGTTCAGTCCCTGAGTCAGGAAGATCCCCTGGAGGAGGGCATGGTAACCTACTCCAGTATTCTTGCCTGGACAATCCCATGGACCGAGGAGCCTGATGGTCTACAGTAGGGCCCCAAAGAGTGGGACATGACTGAAGATACTGAGCATGCAAGCATAAACTCAGGAGACAACCTTGAATAAAGAACTCACACAAAAAAAGAAAATGATCTGAGGGAATTAATGTGAATGAGCAAAGATACTTGGAGTCAAAGGTACACTGATGGTTAAAGACAAAAATACAAATATAAAAAAACATGAACTCAAAACAAATAAATAAAACAAGCCAGAAAAACTCTATAATTTTTCATCCACTCAAACATTTTTTAATACATGTTATACTCTTTATCCAATTTCCATAAAAATGTTTATTTCTTTAAGATTACAAATATTGTATTTACTTCCATACTGAACTGGCTAAGTCATTTTCAGATGCGGAAACCAGCTAAGCAAAAGAAGAGGAGAAAAGGCTCATTTCACAACTCAAATTAGTAAGAGCAAAAACAAACAAACAAAGGCAAATAAAATTACTTGGTTTAACCTTACTTTCTACTACTATTATAGATGGGATTCTTTAAGAATATGCATAAATTAGTAGTGCAGTAGACATTTTAAAAATTAAACTAAAGGATTTACATAGGAAAGAATTAATAAGAACATAAAAGAACACTGGTAGACAACCCGTCAAAGTTCTTTTCCAGCGGTGGAACTATCCTGAATTTGGAACATGACATTTACAACTCCACAGGAAGAATAGCACAGCAACTTCATTCCCAAATTTATCTGAACAAACCTCCTACACAATGTGAAATATTTAGGAGCTTTCCTAAGACTCTTTCCATGATCTTTGCCTTTCTCCTTTTACAATCAAGAGGATTTTTTATTTTTTGTCAACTTTTCTCATTTTAAAGTTGCTTAGCCATTGCATATAAATAAGGCTTCCCAGTTGGCTCAGTGGTAAAGAATCTGCCTACCAATGCAGGAGACACAGGCTCAATTTCTGGGTTTAAATGAGTTTTTAATCAATATGTAAAATCTATGCCACTATGTTACAGTTTACATTTATTTCCATTATCCCCACTATTAATATAGCTTATAATAAATCTTTCCTAAATGATTTTGTCAATGTCAATGAAACGTTGTGAAAAACAGTGAGACAGTGATGGAATGTACTTCTGGCATATTCTACTTTTCTTTTAGAAGAGCAGGACTTTAGCACTACAAAGTTATTTATTTGAAATTATTATTTACCTTTTCTCATCTTTATTGAGATATAATTGATATATAACATTGTGTAAGCTTAAGTGTACAACATAATGATGATATATGTATACATCTTAACTACATAACTTTCATATTTGTTTACTCAAAGAGTTAAACCTTTTTACAGGTAGAATTTATCTCTGCCTTTGTAATGACTCTAAGCAAAGAAAACAGTCTTTCAAAAGGGAGTAGGCACCTTAGTAGTGCCAACATATGGAACATTCTATTGCTAGACCTTTCTAATTTAGATTAAAGCAACTCCTTAATTTTTAGGTTGCATTTGGTTAAACACTTAAACCTGATAAAATGCTAGTTCCAACCAATGCATTGGACATTTAAGTAGGTATTACATTAATACTGGTTGAGTGATTGATTAATCTTGGCATTCTAATACTTTGTTTTCTAATTTTGGCACTGTGGAAAATGTCAGGTTCCATGCCTTCTCTACCCTCAACCAAAAAGGCAACATGTTTCATTCATATTTGAAAAAGCATATTCTAGAAATGTCACAGTAACCTTTTAAGATGACAGTCTCTGCCTAGGAATTCTTGACAGCAGCTATGCACAATTATGCCAGCTATATATCGAAAATTTTTTACATCATCTTCCAAAAGTGATAGTCTGAGCAGACAGCATTTAGATGATGGAAGGAAATGCAAACTTGATGCACACTTTTATAAGCTTTGAGATAAGAATAGAATAAGTAAAGTTCCATTTCTGGTTTATTCTTGTTGAAATGAGTAATTTATTTAAAGATTAATCATAATAGGTTTTCATTCCTTTGTGAAGTTTATCTCAATGCCTTATTAATATAAAACATTGAACACAATTAATTTTTGTGCCTTGATGCTTTCATTGATGTATTTGTTTTCAATTTTATTGAAAAGTAAGAAAAATAAAGACAAATGCCAGAGTTGTTCTCCAAATCATTTAAAATATAGTGATGCATCTCTTAAGTAATAAACATAAGGACCTAAAATATTGATGATTAAGAATATCTTTAATATGTGTTTTTATACATAGAATATTAAGGTTATATCTAATTGATGATAATAGTAATGAAACTGCCTGCCAATGCATCAGGAAGATCCCCTGGGGCAGGAAATGACAAGCCAATCCAGTTTTCTTACCTGGGAAATCCCATGGACAAAGGAGCCTGGTGGGCTACAGTCCATGGGGTCGCAAAGAATCTGACATGACTGAATCGACTTAGCACAAATGCAGTGATTAAAATGATAGAGATGATAATGATAAGGATAATTTTAAGTAACATTTATGTGCCTAATATTCCAGAGTTTGTTCAAAGTCTTACATATACCTTTAAGTGTCACAATGACTCTGTAAGGTAAATACTACTATCATCTCCATTTTATATATGAAGAAATACAACTGAGGATTAAATAAAATTGCCCAAGTTTCTACTCTTTTTATACAGTGGAGCTGGGAAGCACAATTGGCTCAGTTCTAAGGTTGGTGCTCTTTAATCCAAGCTTTTGTTCTTGGTAAGGATAAAATAATAAAATCTTTATATCTCAGGGTAGTAATGATAATGAGGAGATTTCTATCAAGTGTTGTTTATAGAGAATGAACTTTTTAATTAAACAATAGGTCGTTGCATTTAAAACACACAATTGGCTTTAGCTTCATGGCTGGGACTGGGCTATCTTCTAGGCCAGTAAAATTTCTATAATTCTGAACTCTCAGTTTAGTTGGGGTTTTTCCCCTTGGGCTCTCTAACAGAGGAGGGATTCTATAATCCCTTCCTCAATTGGGCCACAAGTGTGTGGAGAGACAATTGAAAAATTGAAATAGTAATGAGAGTATTTCTCTGGTAAGTGGACATGAATGATATCCTTTTTAATGCTAAAGGGATGGGAGTTCCCTATAAGCACAAGCAAGGGAGTCCTTGGAGAAGACTAGTAATAGGTGTGTGTTGAGGGGTGGAGACCCCAGGGCCAGAAATTAAGCAATACTGGAGCTGGGAAATCAACCCTGAGTATTTGTTGGAAGGACTGATGCTGAAGTTGAAATTCCAGTATTTTGGTCATCTGAAGAAGGCTGAGAGCCGAAGAATTGATGCTTTTGAACTGTGGTGTTGGAGAAGACTCTTGAGAGTCCCTTGGACTGCAAGAAGATCCAACCAGTCCATTCTGAAGATCAACCCTGGGATTTCTTTGGAAGGAATGATGCTAAAGCTGAAGCTCCAGTATTTTGGCCACCTCATGCGAAGAGTTGACTCATTGGAAAAGACTCTGATGCTGGGAGGGATTGGGGGCAGGAGGAAAAGGGGACGACTGAGGATGAGATGGCTGGATGGCATCATGGACTCGATGGACATGAGTCTGAGTGAACTCTAGGGGATGGTGATGGACAGGGAGGCCTGGCGTGCTGCGATTCATGGGGTCGCAAAGAGTCGGACACGACTGAGTGACTGAACTGAACTGAACTGATGCAAACAGCTGACTCATTGGAAAAGTCCCTGATGCCGGAAAAGATTGACAGCAGAGGGAGAAGAGGACATCTGAGGATAAGATGGTTAGACGCATCAATGATGCAATGAACTTCAACTTGGGCAAACTTTGGGAGATAATGAGGGACAGAGAGGCCTGGCCTGCTGTGGTCCAAGGGGTTGCAAAGAGTTAAACATGACTGGGCAACTGAACAACAACAGCAACAGAGCTTAGGATAAATATATCCACTGGGTGGGGGTGGGGTGGGGGTGGGGCACTTACGGATTAAAAGCTTGAAGAGTATATATTTGAATAAACCACTGTTCTTCTCTGTACGTTTGGTAAGCTAGATGGCAATTCCACAAGAGACCATGGGCTAGAGCCCGGTGACTGCACTGTGGGAGAAGAAATGAGACCTTGATTTGAATCTACGATTCCGTTGGCCCCGCGGGGATGAGCACATACCTGGCTGAGGAGATCGCATGATGAGATGGAGCATTTTGAAGGAAATCGATCAGCAACGTCTAGCGCAAGGATCTAGTGATGGTGGTCGCACACCTATTAGCTCCAGCAGAGGGCACCATGTCTGTGCTCTCTGTGGCCTCCAGAATGCTAGGAAGTCCCCACAAAGGGGAAGAGGACAAATTCTATGAGAATTCTCTGGATTCAGAGTTCACTGGGACATCCTCATCATTGGACATGAAATCTGATTCACCTGGGTTGCTCTCTCAAAAAGAGTGAAAGATCCTCTGGACCTTATCAACCTAAGGAGAGTTACACTTCATCCAATCTCTTCCTTGGACTTTGAGCCTTCGATATAATAACTGCAATAGAAGGGTAAGCTTCCTGCAAGTCATAAAAATCCTTGTAAGCAGGGGAAGGGATTTTTCTCTCTTATATGGCTTGTGCCTTTGGTTTGGACTCTCCCTCCTCATTTGAAGACTTGGTGATGGCATTGGGATTCTTGGTGGCAGCTGCCTTTGCTTTAATTCTCGTAGACCTGATCCTGGGGTGGCCCCTTATGAGAGGGTGGAGTGAGGATCATCAGTATCACTCAATAATTTGGCCCTCACACTCTGGGAGTCTTTTAGAAGGTTATGTATATTGGGGTCAGCTTTCCTGGTGGCTCAGCAGTAAAGAATCTGCTTGCAATGCAGACTCAGGAGACACTGGTTCAATCTCTGGGTCTGGAAGACCTCCTGAAGGAGGGCATGGCAATGCATTCCAGTATTCTCACCTGGAAAATCCCGTGGACAGAGAAGCCTAGTGGGTTACAGTCCATAAGGTCGCAAAGAAACGTGACTGAAGTGACTGAGCACAGTAAAGCACATTATGGGGTCCTTGGGAAAACCAGACTATTGCCTCATTTCTGGGGAAGTGAGTAACAGTTCAGAGTTAGTATTAAACACTATCCTACCAACTGTCAATCAGCCCCCTAGCTTATTTTTTTTTTCTCTTCTCTCCTACTGTACCAGGTCTTTTAAAATATTTTGCATCTGAAGACAGATGGTCCCTGAAAAGATCTGCAGTGGACATCCCTTGGTGGGGGAGTAGGTAGTCACTTCCCTCTCCAGGATGTTTCAACACATCTCACAGAGATGTGGTCAGCTTTCCCTAGAGTGATGGCATCAGGATCATTCAGACCTAGACTTGGAGAGTGAAGAATTAGGGTTTTGAGATGTGGGTATGCCTGGCTGCTGAGCAGTGCCCTGGCTGCTTTTATGGGCATTTCCCATTTGGTTAGGAGTTTGATGGGCTTTCCTGGTAGCTCAGAGAGTAAAGAATCTGCATGCAATATAGGAGATCTGGGTTTGATTCTTGCGTTGAGAAGATCCCCTGGAGAAGGGAATGGCTACCCATTTCAATATTCTTACCTGGAGAATTCCATAGACAGAGGAGCCTGGCAGGGTATAGAGCTCAGTGTTCTGGTACAGCCTGAAAACACAACAGCCAGGGAAAGATAACCTCCCCCTCCTCTTTCTAGGGTCACTTCCTGGCACATTTATACAGTACCCCACACTTGGGAGGGAGGAAATTGCCACTTTCCTCTCTTGGCCACTAACTAGCATCATTGGACCTTGTGAAAACTTAGCCAATTGTCCTAAGAATTGGTAGTTGGGTTCTTGTGTACCTTTGGGAAACACACCTAAGTCTAACACCTGCGGAGGAACATTACTCCTTTTCCTGTAGGTAGAAAACACATCTGTAGCACCTGAAACCAGCTCTAGTTATCAGTGCTCTGAGGTTCAAGAGGATTCTGGTTGCTTTTTTTCAGAATTTTCATTTTTGCATTTTGGAATGGGAATTTGAGATAAAACTCGCAGAATCAGTACAATGCAGTGAAAAATAGCACGTGTAGGCCAGTAAGAGTGGACCTTTTCTAGACAGAGTTACCCACCTAGGAGAGCCCCTCTGTAAGACATGTGTAGCTAAAGAGCATTCCTCACGGTAATAGCAAGCTTGATTGGATCCACTCTACTCATAAAACCAATTGTTCTGGGTTTGCTAAGGTAACATTTGTAACATAAAGTCCTAAAGTGTTGGGTGGTGAGCCTTGGTTCAACATGGGAAGTGAAATAGAGAAATTTATTACTCATAGGTCCTGGGAAAAAGTACCAAGTCTGCCCCGAGAGGAAACATGAAGCTCAATGCAGGGGATAAGTAGAGAGAGTAGGGCAGGACATGGGCCCATTATTTTATTAGGGTCACAGGTGGAGTGCTTGGTTCCTAGGCTAAGGAAGGTTGGTCAATTCAAACTACAAGGAACAAGGTTTTAATATGCTACTGTTACAAATTATAACAAATTTAGTGCCATAAAAACAACAAATGTTTATTAACTTGCAGTTCAGAACTTCAGTACTTCCGTGATCTGATGGTTGTTGTTCAGTGGCTAAGTCATGTCTGACTATTTGCGACTTCATGGACTGCAACAAACCAGGCTTCACTGTCCTTTACTGTCTCCCAGAGTCTGCTGAAACTCAAGTCTATTGAGTTAGTGATGCTATCCAAACATCTTATCCTCTGTTGCCTCTTCCTCCTCTTGCCCTCATTTCTTTCACAGTATCAGAGTCTTTTCCAATGAGTCAGCTCTTCCCATCAGGTGACAAAAGTATTGGAGCTTCAGTTTCAGCATCAATCCTTTCAATGAATATTCAGGGTTGATTTTCTTTAGGATGGACTGGTTTGATCTCCTTGCAGTCCCCGGGACTCTCAAGAGTCTTCTCCAGCAACATAATTCTAAAATATCAATTCTTCCTTGCTCAGCCTTCTTTATGGTCCAATTCTTACATCCATACTTAAAAAGTTAAAATCAAGGTATCCATCAAGTTCAGTTCATTAACGGCCTCTGTAGGGGAGAATCTATTTCCTTGACTTTTAAACTTTTAAAGTCAGTTGCAGTCCTTAGTTATGGTTCCTTTTCTCTATCTTAAAATCCGTCAGTGAAGGCTTGAGTCTTTGCATTACATGACTCTGAATTTCCCTTCTTCTATTATCCATTGCTAACATCTGCTGGATCATTGAGAAAGCAAGACAGTTCCAGAAAAAACATCTATTTCTGCTTTATTAACTATGCCAAAGCTGTGTGTATCACAATAAACTGTGGAAAATTCTGAAAGAGATGGGAATGCCAGACCACCTGACCTGTCTCTTGAGAAATCTGTATGCAGGTCAAGAAGCAACAGTTAGAAGTGGACATGGGACACCACACTGGTTCCAAATAGGAAAAGGAGTACGTCAAGGCTGTATGTTGTCACCCTGCTTATTTAACTTATATGCAGAGTACATCATGAGACACACTGGGCTGGAAGAAGCACAAGCTGAAATGAAGATTGCCGGGAGAAATATCAATCACCTCAGATATGCAGTGGAGAAGGCAATGGCACCCCACTCCAGTACTCTGGCCTGGAAAATCCCATGGACGGAGGAGCCTGGTAGGCTGCAGTCCATGGGGTCGCGGAGAGTTGGACATGACTCAGTGACTTCACTTTCACTTTTCACTTTCATGCAATGGAGAAGGAAATGGCAACCCACTCCAGTGTTCTTCCCTGGAGAATCCCAGGGACGGGGGAGCCTGGTGGGCTGCCATCTATGGGGTCGCACAGAGTTGGACACCACTGAAGCAACTTAGCAGCAGCAGCAGCAGCAGATATGCAGATGACACCACCCTTATGGCAGAAAATGTAGAAGAACTAAAGAGCCTTTTGATAAAAGTGAAAGAGGAGACTGAAAAAGTTGGCTTAAAGCTCAACACTCAGAAAACGAAGATCATGGCATCTGGTCCTATCACTTCATGGCAAGTAGATGGGGAAACCGTGTCAGACTATATTTTTGGGGGCTCCAAAATCACTGCAGATGGTGATTGCAGCCATGAAATTAAAAAAACGCTTACTCCTTGGAAGGAAAGTTATGACCAACCTAGACAGCACATTAAAAGCATAGATATTACTTTGCCAACAAATGTCAGTCTGATCAAGGCTATGGTTTTTCCTGTGGTCATGTATGGATGTGAGATTTGGACTATGAAGAAAGCTGAGCACCAAAGAATTGATGCTTTTGAACTGTGGTGTTGGAGAAGACTAATGAGAGTCCCTTGGACTGCAAAGAGATCCAACCAGCCCATCCTAAATGAGATCAGTCCTGGGTATTCATTGGAAGGACTGATGTTGAATCTGAAACTCCAATATTTTGTCCAACTGATGCAAAGAACTGACTCATTTGAAAAGATCCTGATTCTGGGGAAGATTAAGGACAGGAGAAGGGGACGACAGAGGATGAGATGGTTGGATGGCATCACCGACTCAATGGATATGGGTTTGGATGGACTCCGGGAGTTAGTGATGGACAGGGAGGCCTGGTCCTGTGGTTCATGGGGTTGCAAAAGGTCAGACATGACTGAGTGACTGAACTGAATTGAAGGACCTTATGATTACATTGAGCTCAACCAGAAAATCTGGGATAACCTCTTATTTTAAGGTCAACTGATTTGTAACCACATTTCCATTTGCATCCTGAACTTCTTGTCAGGTAAAGAAACATGCAAGATTAGGATGTTTTTACCTTAAGGGTGTTAGGGACCAAACGACGGTCTCTAGGACCTGAGTCATGTTTACCAGAAAGAGACAGGATATGCGCTCATCCTGCCTGGCCAATCATGTAACGCCAGCTACTCCTGTAACTGAGACAAAGAACTGCCTGTATATAAGCTGCCATACTCCTTTGTTCGGGGCTCTTGTCAGATTCCCTTGTGTGGGATGAGACTTGGGCCCTAGCGTGCTAGGAATAAACAAACTCCCTTCTTGCGTTTGCAATACTGTGATGGACTTGCTCTCTTGGTCCGTTCGGAGATACGGGCTCAGAGCATAACATCTGGGGGCTCATCCGGGATCTCCGTCCCACCGGGGAGAACAACTCTCCTGGTAGAAGGGAGTAACCTCGTTAGGAGATAAGAGCTCTGAGCACCAGTGCTAACGTTGCAGAAGCCCAGATTAAGTCCGGGGCCCAGTATCGTACTGGGGAGGCATCTGGCTGTGAAGTGCAGAGGCAAGTCCAGCATAAGGCTGGGGCCTGGTTTCATGCTGGGGAGGCGGCTGGCTCTGTGAACATCCTGCAGGTAAGATTGAGTGCATTGTCGGTGGCCACCTTGCATTTGTTATGTGTTTATCTATGTGTGGTGTCTGCGTTGCTCTTTGTGTGCTCTGTTGGCTCCCAGTGTACTTTTCTGTGATCATGGGACAAACAACTTCTACTCCTTTATCTCTTATGATTAACCACTTCTCTGATTTCAAGTCTAGAGCTCAGAATCTTTCGTTACTGGTAAAGAAGAGCAAACTGGTGACTTTCTGTTCCACCGAGTGGCCCACCTTTGATGTCGGATGGCCACAAGAGGGAACCTTCAATCCCCAAATTATCCAGGCAGTTAAAGAGAGGGTGCTTACTCCTAGTCCTGCCGGGCACCCAGATCAGACTCCCTACATTCTGGTCTGGCAGGATCTAGTGAGAAACCTACCAGAATGGCTTAAACCCTTTGTTCTCGCTCCTCCTAAACCTCCCCGTCCCTCTTCCCTAACTCCAACCTCACCAAGCCCACAGGTGCTAGTCATGAAGGCTTCCAAAGAAAAAGAAGGAAAAAAGGATGAGAATCGACCAAAACCGGTCTTCCATGAATCTTCTCTGTATACTAATCTGATAGATCTGGAGACCGAATTGTTCCCAACCCTGTATGCGGATCCACATCCACCCTTGCTTCCACAGGTTCCACAGGTTTCATCGGGAGAAGCCAGGAGACGAACCGAGCCTTCAGCTCCTCCCAGAGGAGGGGGCCCCACCCAGGGAACTCGGGAAGAACAAGAGAAATGGCCAGAGTAGCGGAAAAAGACCCAGAAGTCCCCTCCTCCACCGTTCACGCGTTTCCGGTCCGGGCGGGACCAGCCAGAGAGGGTGGAGAGCGGACATATCAGTATTGGCCCTTCTCCACTAGTGATTTGTACAATTGCAAAACCCAGACTCCCTCCTTCTCTGAAAAACCGCAGGGTCTTATTGATCTTTTGGAGTCTATCCTTTTTACTCACAATCCCACTTGGGATGATTGTCAGCAACTGTTACAGGTGCTTTTCATTACAGAGGAGCACGAGCGGATCTTGTCAGAAGCTTGGAAGAATGTGCCAGGGGTGGATGGGAGGCCCACAATACAGCCTAACCTCATTGAGGAGGGATTCCCCTTGGTGCGACCCAACTGGGACTTTGAACGTGCTGAAGGTAGGGAGCATCTCCGAGTGTACCGTCAGACTCTTATGGCTGGCCTTAGAGCGGCCGCCAGGAAGCCAACTAATTTGGCCAAAATAAATTCAGTGAGGCAGGAACCAAATGAGAGCCCAGCAGCCTTCCTTGAAAGGATAATGGAAGCTTTTAGACAGTATACCCCTATGGACCCACAGGCAGATGAGTCATGAGCGGCAGTTATGTTAGCATTTGTAAATCAAGCAGCCCCCGATATTAGAAAAAAGTTACAAAAGATAGAGAGGTTAAATGAAAAATCCTTGCAAGATCTAGTGAGGGCAGCCGAGAGAGTTTTTAATCATAGAGAGACCCCAGAAGAGAGAGAGGACCGCATTAGAAGAGAAGAAAGAGAATTTAGATCTGAAGAAAACCGTAAAAATCAAAAAGAGCTGGCCCAGATATTTTTTGCTGGGGTTAAAAACAAAAACAGGTTCCAAAAAGGGAAAAAACTGGACTCAAAAACTGAAGAAGAAACGTCAAGGCGTAAGCTTGAGAAAAACCAATATGCATTTTGTAAAGAGTTTGGACATTGGAAAGATAAATGCCCCAAGAAAAATCTAAAAGAGGGGCCCAAGAACCCCAAGAATAAGACTCCATCTCCAGACAGTCATATCCTCTACACGGGTGAGGATAGCGACTAAGGGGGTCAGGGCTCGAAGCCCCTCCCCAAGTCCTGGGTAACTATAAATGTGGAGGGGAAACCGGTTGGCTTCATGGTGGACACGGGAGCCCAATACTCAGTCTTAAACCAAAAAGATGGACCCATGTCTAAGAAAAGTAGCTGGGTGCAGGGAGCAACCAGGACTAAACGATATGGATGGACTACAAAACGGCATGTGAACCTGGGGGCCCACCAGGTAACCCATTCTTCTCTGGTGATACCTGAGTGTCCAGCGCCCTTGTTGGGAAGGGATTTACTGTCTAAAGTAAATGCCCAAATTCATTTCAACCATGGACAAGTGTCGGTTTTAGATGGGACCGGGCATCCTCTTCAGGTCTTGTCTCTGGCATTAAAAGATGAATACAGACTACTTGCCAGAGGCCCCAGTGACAATAAGCCCCGAAGTACAACCATGGGTTCAAAGATACCCTCAGGCCTGGGCTGAAACTGCAGAAATAGGACTAGCCAAACAGAGGCCCCCTATCATTGTGGAACTGAAAGCCAGTGCTTCCCCGGTGAGGGTACAACAGTATCCCATGAGTCAAGAGGCTCGACAAGGAATTACTCCTCATATACAATGCCTCATAGATGCTGGGGTCCTAAAAAGGTGCCGGTCCCCATGGAACACTCCCCTGTTGCCTGTAAAAAAGCCTGGGGGGACTGATTTTAGACCAGTTCAAGATCTACGAGATGTCAACAAACGGGTGAATGATATTCATCCTATGGTTCCTAACCCTTATACATTGCTAAGCAACTTGCCCCCAAACTACATTTGGTACACTGTTTTAGATTTAAAATATGCCTTTTTCAGTTTGCCTCTTGCCCCCGCAAGCCAAGAGATCTTTGCCTTCGAACGGCAGGAAGACGGTGGTCAGACCCTTGTGCAGCTGACATGGACTCGCTTACCACAGGGTTTCAAAAACTCTCCCACGTTATTTAATGAGGCCCTGGACGAAGACCTCTGTGAGTATCGGCTTGAACACCGTACCATTGTTTTATTACAATATGTTGATGACCTTATGCTGGCAGTGGCTACAGAGAAAGAGTGCCAAGAGGCAACAGGTGACCTTCTCCAAACCTTGGGGACTTTAGGTTACAGGGCTAGTGCCAAAAAGGCCCAGATTGCCAAGCAAGAGGTTACATACCTTGGTTATAAGATAAAACTGGGCCAGAGGTGGCTAACACAGGCTATGAAAGAAACCATCCTCCAGATCCCTGAGCCAGCTAACCCTAGACAAGTGAGAGAATTTCTGGGAACTGTGGGATATTGCCGGTTATGGATCTTGGGGTTTGCAAAAAAGGCCAGGCCCCTATATGAAGGGACCAAAGAAAACAAGGACTGGAAATGGACTGAGCCAATAAAAGAGGTCTTCCAAGAGCTCAGGCGAGCCTTGCTAGAAGCTCCTGCCCTTGCCCTCCCTGATCCATCTAAGCCTTTCCAATTATTTGTAGATGAAAAGCGGGGGATAGGAAAAGCGGTACTAACACAGAGATGGGGACCATGGAAGCGACCTGTAGCTTACCTTTCCAAGAGACTGGACCCAGTGGCAGCCGGATGGCCACCTTGCCTCCGTATCATAGCGGCCACTGCGCTCTTAGTCCACAATGCTGATAAACTGACTTATGGACAGAGACTCTTGGTCTACACTCCTCATGCCATAGAGAGAGTTTAAAGCAACCCCCAGGTAAATGGATTTCTAATGCCCGCTTGACACACTACCAGGTCTTGCTACTTGACACTCCACGGATTCATTTCCAAAAGCCCTGCACTCTAAATCCGGCCACTCTTTTTGCCCAATCCAGGGGAAAATAGCCCCCTCCATGACTGTGATGAGATACTGGCCGGAGTAACAGCAATGTGAAAGGACTTAACCGATACTCCACTGGATAACAGTGAGCTAAAATGGTTCACAGATGGCAGCAGTTATGTAAAAGATGGACAGAGACGGGCGGGAGCCGCAGTAGTAGATGACTCTGGACAGACGATATGGGCAGAAGCCCTTCCCCTGGATACCTCAGCACAGAAGGCAGAATTAATTGCCCTGATTCAAGCATTAGAGAGAGCCAAAAGAAAAAGAATAACTATTTTCACTGACAGTCGCTATGCTTTTGGCATGGTACACATCCAGGGCCCGATATATCAGGAACAGGGGTTTTTGAAAGCTGAAGGAAAAGAAATTAAAAACTTGCCTGAAATCTGTAGACTTTTAGAGGCTGTACAGATGCCTCGGGCTGTGTCAATAGTACACGTACCTGGACATCAGAAGGGTGAGAGCCCCACGGCATGAGGGAATCGTGCCGCAGACCTGGCAGCTCGAAAAGTAGCTGATGAAGATTTCATCACCCCTGTGTTGGCGATCGGACTTCCACCTCCAGGTATGGGAACTCTGCCCCCAACCCCTGAGTATTCATCCACAGACCTTGCTTGGATCCAAAAACACACCAACCTTCAAAAAGATGAAGATAGATGGTACCGAGACTCAGACGGCTACTTGACTGCTCAGTTGGGACAGCAACTATGTGAGCATTTGCACTTGTCTACTCATCTGCGAGAAAAGAAGACTCTGATGCTATTTCAAACTGTGTGCCTGCGATTTCCCCGGCACCAGACAACTGTAAAGAGCATAGTGCATGCTTGTAAGGCGTGTCAACAGATGAGGCCAGGAAAAGGACAACATGCAGGACTGAGGTATCGGGGAGAAGGACCAGGGAAACACTGGGAAATAGATTTCACCGAGGTAAGGCCAGGCAAGTATGGTTACCAGTACTTGTTAGTGTTGGTGGATACCTTCTCAGGGTGGGTGGAGGCTTTTCCTACAAAGGGAGAAACCGCGATGATAGTGGCAAAAAAGATTAAAAAAAAAAAAAAAGAATAGTTCCCAGGTTTGGCCTGCCAGTGACCGTCAGCTCTGATAATGGACCTGCTTTTGTGAGTCAAATAGTTCAAAGCCTTGCCCTAGCCCTGGGGACTAAATGGAAGTTACATTGTGAATACAATCCACAGAGCTCAGGGCAAGTAGAAAAAATGAATCAGACTGTAAAAGAAACTTTAACTAAATTGGCTATAGAGACTGGCGGGGACTGGGTGACCCTCCTTCCCTTCGCTCTCTTCCGTGCGTGTAATACTCCTTATCAACTTAATCTGACCCCATTTGAAATTCTGTATGGGAGACCTCCCCCTGTATGCCCAATATTTGAAGGAAAGAAATTACCACCTCCCACGGTTGGGGCAATTCCAAGAAGCCTTGATGGCCTTAAGCAAGGTACACTCTCGTGTCTGGAAACTGCTCCGGGAAATACATGTGGGTCAAAGTAAGGGAACTATTCCCTCACATGACATTGGCCCAGGAGACTGGGTATGGGTCAAAAGGCACCAAAACCCAAATAGAAGGGTCCTTATGTTGTTCTTCTTACCACCCCAACTGCCCTAAAGGTCGACGGTATCGGGCCTTGGGTGCATTGCAACCATGTACGCCCAGCTGCTTCAGCAGAGCAGGAAGACGCTAAAAAAGAATGGGAAGCATCTCTGCACCCGTCCAACCCCCTGAGGCTAAAGCTTCGAAGGTGCCAACAGGACCAGGACAACTCGGCTGGGCCGTCTTGTGGATGACCCATTTACTCTGCTCTGGAGTTGCCAGCGTGAACCCGCATCAACCCGTCAAAATCACCTGGAAGCTTCAAAATGGACTAACACGAGAGGTGCTAAACTCCACTACCGCAATACATCCACCAAACACATGGTGGCTAGACTTGTACTTTTACCTTAAGCCTATGGTAAATGTGCCTTGGGCTAGGGGTTATCTCCGAGAACAAGGGTTCTGGGCATGCCCAGGCGCACCCAGACATGACTAAAAGACCTGTGGTGGGGGGGTGGGGGGTGGGGCACAAGACTCTTATTGTAAAACTTGGGATTGTGTTACTTCTAATGATGGACCTCAGTGCTGGGAAGTAAGAAATCGAGATTTACTTAATTTTTCATTCGCCAAGCCCCTCCCTAGGGTCCTCGGAGATCCAACTTTTAGCTGTGAAAGTTGCAATTATGCACATGTCAGAATAAGGTTCAATCCAGAAAAAAGCAAAAAAGGGGGGACCTGGATCTCTGGCCTATCTTGGGGGCTGCAGACGAGGAAATCAGGAGGGTTTGGGGTTGATGGGAAAGTGATTATAGTAGTGAGCCAGGTCTTGGAACCAATTCTTGTACACAGTATCGGGCCCAACAAAGTAGAAAAGCTGACTGTAACCCCCCGCCTAACGACTTCCATGCCAACATCTTTGGCAGTGAGCCCCAAAGCAGAAGCGCTCGCTAAAATAGATCCCCTATGGAAGCTGATTAGGGCAGCTTATGCCACCCTGAATCAGACCCATCCTGAGGCAACTAAATCTTGTTGGTTATGTTACAACTTAATTCCCCCTTATTACGAAGCAGTAGGCCTCAACGCCTCTTATGACTTGGCCAACAGCACCGATCCTCCTCAGTGTCATTGGGGGGACCGAAAGGTGGGTCTGACGATGAAAGAGGGATGGGGAAAGGGCTTATGCATGGGCACGGTGTTACCAGCAAAGTCTCCACTTTGTGTGCATGTCTTCGAGCCTGATGATTTGCCTGTAGCTAAATGGTTAATACCTCAAATGGGGGGATGGTGGGTCTGTTCACACACGGGGCTAACTCCATGCCTGCATAGCTCAATCTTTGACCCCAAAGAAGAATTCTGTGTTATGGTGGCTGTCGTGCCAAAGATTCTGTACCGACCAGAAAAAGCAATATATGATTATTGGGCCCCAAAATAACTCTAAATCCTCCAAAAAGAACTTATAAAGTTAAGAGGGAACCTCTTACCGCCATAACCATAGCAACTATGTTCGGTCTTGGAATAGCCGGGGCTGGAACCGGAATAACAGCTCTGTCCCTGCAAAGCCAAAGATTTAACTCCCTGAGAGTGGCCATAGATGAAGACATTACCCATATAGAGCAATCTATTAGTCAGTTAGAATCATCTCTAACTTCTCTATCTGAAGTAGTTCTGCAAAACAGGAGGGGATTAGATCTGCTCTTTCTGCAACAAGGGGGACTCTGTGCTGCCCTAGGAGAAGAGTGATGTTTCTGTGCAGATCATACAGAAATAGTTAGAGAATCTATGGCCAAAGTGAGAGAAGGACTAGCCCAACGTAAACGAGAACGTGAGGCTCAACAGGGATGGTTTGAATCTTGGTTTCAACAATCCCCTTGGCTGACTACCTTAATCTCCACCTTGCTAGGACCCCTGCTAGTACTTTTACTAATGCTTACCTTTGGCCCATGTATTATCAATAGACTTGTAGCCTTTGTAAAGGAACGCATAAATACAGTACAGCTGTTTGTGCTTCGACAACAATATCAAACTGTGTCTCAGAACTGAGGGGAAGATTCCTCTATATGATCTAAGGACAGGGGGGAACGTTAGGGACCAAACGACGGTCTCTAGGACCTGAGTCATGTTTACCAGAAAGAGACAGGATATGCGCTCATCCTGCCTGGCCAATCATGTAACGCCAGCTACTCCTGTAACTGAGACAAAGAACTGCCTGTATATAAGCCGCCATACTCCTTTGTTCGGGGCTCTTGTCGGATTCCCTTGTATGGGATGAGACTTGGGCCCTAGCGTGCTAGGAATAAACAAACTCCCTCCTTGCGTTTGCAATACTGTGTGGACTTGCTCTCTCAGTCGGTTCGGAGATACGGGCTCGGAGCATAACAAAGGGAGCCATTATTCTGCCTACATATATATATATATATATATATTTTTTTTTTTTTTTCCTTTGGCTCTGCTGGGTCTTTGTTGCTTTGAGGTCTTTACTTAGGTGAGGTATGGCCTCTCTCCAGTCGAGGTGCATGATCTTCACCTTGCAGGGGTCTTTCTTGTTACTGAGCAGGGGCTCTAGGGCACACAGCCTTGAGGTGGGCTCGGTAGGTGCAGCACATGAGGTGGGTTCAGTAGTTGTGGCTCCCAGGCTCTAGAACACAGGCTCAATAGCTGTGGCACATTGGTTTACACTGCTCTACAACATGTGGGATCCGCCTGGATCAGGTATTAAACCCAAGTCTTCTGCATTGGCAGGTGGATTCTTTACCACTGAGCCACCAGAGAAGTCCCCTACACAGGTTTGAAGTTCAAAAACATCCACTTCTGTTACTTTGTATGTGTGTATGCATGCTCAGCTGTGCAACTGTGTCCAACTCTTTGCAACCCCAAGGATTGTAGCCCACCAGGCTTCTCTGTCCATGGAATTTTTCAGACAAGAATACTGGAGTGGGCTACCATTTCTTCCTCCAGGAGATCTTCCCGATCCAGGTTTTAAACCCATGTCTCCAGTGTCTCCTGCTTTAGCAAATGGATTCCTTACCACTGAGCCACCTGGGAAACCAGTTTAGTTTATATTAATCAAGTGATGACCTCTTTAGTGTTGGATGTAAGCAGGGGAAGGTGAACAGTTGGTGAGTTTTGTTTCTACCTAATTTCTGTAGGATCCTTAATCCTCCACCCCTCATTCCTTTTATCCTCTTCTTGATCTATTATCTTCTCTAGAGAAGTATTTCCACATTTCGGTCCTTTTCTCTTTCAAGCAACCTTCCTATAACTGGTGTTGTGAAAACTATCAAATCTCAGATATGTGTTCAGTATTTTGACTTTTAGTACTGGAATTTCTCAAATTGAAGGTAATTTATGTTGAAATTTTCCTCTTTCCCTTGTGCTTTCTCAGGAAATCTCTTAAATTTCCTCTCTTGCACAACTGCCTTTGCTCTCTTTACCTTCAGGTTGCAGCACTATGGAATGTTAGTGTTTATGTCTCTACTCACAAGTAATGAAAATTTTATCGTATGGTCTGTTTCTTAGTAAATCTGAAGGTGTGGCAGATGTGTGCATGTGTGTGTTTTACCACTCATTGGTCTTAAGATTTCGGTGGGGAGAATATATAGAGAAAATGTGATTCAAGCAAACATTATTATCTTTTAGAGTCCAAGTTTTCTTGTATATTTATTCTTTACAGCTAAAGAGCTGATATTCTTTCTGATGAAGATGCATCTCTTTGCTTAAAACTAAAATATACTGGTAAAGATAAAGCTTTTAACAGGGATTTTAATTTTTTCTAAATGGCAAATCCTTCTATGCCATCTTTTTTTCTGTTTTTTTTTTTTTTTCTGTAACTTGTTGAGACATGACTGGCTAAAATTGAAATCATTTAGTAAAGCAAAAATATGGTTCTTTAGAACCAAATAAAATTGCTATTCCTAGAATATCTCAGAAACAGCAAAAAAGGCAAAGCAAAATATGTCATATGCAAATTCAAATGTTCATATATTAATCGAAAAATCATGCAGAGATATGAAACAATTAATTCCTATCTCAGTTTCTAGTCCCAAATTATCTTTGAATAAAAGGAATTTGAACTAGATGATTTCTGTTTCAGTAATTATAGCTTTATACCTAATAGCTCTGTTTGCTTTCTACTACTAAAATTGCTTTTTATTCCTATTTCATGTCTTCAGTATGTTCTTTTTTTCTTTTTCTTTCCCATATGAACACATATACCCACACATTAGCTCTGATTCTCTTTGATGGTGATTTATATTCCTCATGGTATTTAACTGTGGTTGTCTTTCTCATATGTCATGTTTTCATTTTGAATGCTCATGGAGTTTTGCTTTATTCCAGCTAATTATAGCCAACTGAAGCCAATGGAAGGATTAGTTTCTAAGCTCTGTCTTGTTCTCTTTTAGTTAAAATTATAACATATTATTTCAAACTTTTGTTTTATTGCAAACAATCATGGAAATATATTTTTCATAGTGTATTTAATAAAGTGACATATACTTGTATTTTTTAAAAATATTTATTGAATGTCTACTGACTATCAGGTATTCGATTAACACTGAATAATAATAATACATTGTATTGTGCACCAATACAATCTGACTTTAGGTGTCAGGACTGAATAAAACAGACTAATAATGGATATGTCTTCAGGGAGCTAAAGACAAGAAAATTAGACAAGAAAATAAATATATGATAACTATATACACACAGAGAGACACATATAGATATACAGCTAGAAATAGATACAGATACACACACAAGGAGATCAAATCAGTCCCTAAAGAAAATCCACCCTGAACATTCATTGGAAGGACTGATATTGAAGTTGAAACTCCAATGCTTCCTGTTACTCAGAGCGGACTCACTGAGAAAGACCCTGATGCTGGGAAAGATTGAAGGCAAAAGGAGAAGGGAACAGCAGAGGATAAAATAGTTAGATAGCATCACTGACTCAATGGACATGAATCTGAGCCAACTCCAGGAGACTGTGGAGGACAAAGGAGCCTGACGTGCTGCAGTTCATGGGGTCACAGACATTCGAACACAACTTAGTGACTGAACAGCAGCAACACACACACACATTGAAAAGATTAACTTATATTTTAGGAAAATATACTTAGTGCCACTCATGTGATACACCTAAGTGTTTCCATTCACTTTCTTTTCATTTACGCACTTTTTTTGTGGCCCACCAAAATGGTTTTTTTGCAAACAAGTATTTCTCCAACCTGCTCTAACCTTAATGTGGGCCTTTTGTCCTGTCCCTCTTCAGGGCAGTGATTTCTCCAGTGATGAGTTCCACGTAGGTCACTATATATTCCCACAGAGTTTTCAGAGTCCAGCTGTAATTGCGAACAGATCCTTTAATCCTCCTTCTCATGGGTTCAGGATGGAGCCTGGGAGCAGATTATTGTTTTTCATTTGGTCAAAACTGTCAATGCAAGCTTAAGTATTTCATGACTTTAACTTTAATAATTTGAGAAAATTGGATTTAAGTTATAGGGAAGGGACTTCCCTGGCAGTCCAGTGGTTAAGACTTCACTTTCCAATGTAGGGGGTGTGGGTTTGATCCCTTGTCTGGCAGCTAAGATCCCACATCTCAAGGCCAAAAAAAAAAAAAAGAACAGAAGAAATATTGTAACAATTCAATAAAGACTTGAAAAAAGAAAATAGTATTCCAATATTTTAAAAATACAGAAAAATAGGAAGATTAAAGGAAATATTAGTCAGTCATTGATTCTTTTTGCAAAAGAAGAGAAACAAGAAGCAATGGCATATTTACCTACCAAGTTTTTAGGTATGTTTCAGACATGACTGAAGCAACTTAGCAGCAGCAGCGGCAAGACCATAATTACCAAGAATATTTTAGGATTGTCTTATAAGTGAGGAAAAGATTATCATTCTGTTATTATGATACAAAGCAAAAAATTAAAAAAAAAACTATTTCTTAAAAAATATTAAATTAAGAGTAAAACCCAAATCTATCTTATCTGTATAAACAAAATTACCAAGATATTAAAAATATGCTTTAAATTATATAATTACATAGGGCTGACCTAGCTGTGGAAGAATAATGAATACAATATTTAAATATGTAACCATCATGCTTTTTAAGATGTAGTTGAATATACTGATATTTAAATTAACATGTGATTGAAATACTGGAGAATATCCAGACTGTAAAATATATTAAAATATGTATTGAATTTTCTTATTTATTCTTGGATATATTTTTATAGTTTATTGGTTTATCTTAACAAATATATATGTTACACACACACCTTTATATCAGTTCAGTTCAGTAGCTCAGTCATGTCCGACTCTTTGCGACCCCATGAATCGCAGCATGCCAGGCCTCCCTGTCCATCACCATCTCCTGGAATTCACTCAGACTCATGTCCATGGAGTCCGTGATGCCATCCAGCCATCTCATCCTCTGTCGTCCCCTTCTCCTCCTGCCCCCAATCCCTCCCAGCATCAGAGTCTTTTCCAATGAGTCAACTCCTCACATGAGGTGGCCAAAGGACTGGAGCTTCAGGTTTAGCATCATTCCTTCCAAAGAAATCCCAGGGTTGATCTCCTTCAGAATGGACTGGTTGGATCTTCTTGCAGTCCAAGGGACTCTCAAGAGTCTTCTCCAACACCATAATTCAAAAGCATCAATTCTTTGGCGCTCAACCTTCTTCACAGTCCAACTCTCACATCTATACATGACCACTGGAAAAACCATAACCTTGACTAGACAGACCTTAGTCAGCAAAGTAATGGCTCTGCTTTTGAATATACTGCCTAGGTTGGTCATAAGTTTTCTTCCAAGGAGTAAGCGTCTTTTAATTTCATGGCTGCAGTCACCATCTGCAGTGATTCTGGAGCCCAAAATAATAAAGTCTGACACTGTTTCCACTGTTTTCCCATCTATTTCCCATGACGTGATGGGACCGGATGCCATGATCTTCGTTTTCTGAATGTTGAGCTTTAAGCCAACTTTTTCACTCTCCTCTTTCACTTTCCTCAAGAGGCTTTTTAGTTCCTCTTCACTTTCTGTCATAAGGGTGGTGTCATCTGCATATCTGAGGTGGTTGATATTTTTCCCGGCAATCGTGATTCCAGCTAGTGTTTCTTCCAGTCCAGCGTTTCTCATGATGTACTCTGCATAGAAGTTAAATAACCAGGGTGACAATATACAGTTTTGATGTACTCCTTTCCTATTTGGAACCAGTCTGTTGTTCCATGTCCAGTTCTAACTGGTGCCTCTTGACCTGCATACAGATTTTTCAAGAGGCAGATCAGGTGGTCTGGTATTCCCATCTCTTTCAGAATTTTCCATAGCTTATTGTGATCCACACAGTCAAAGGCTTTGGCATAGTCAATAAAGCAGAAATAGATGCTTTTTCTGGAACTCTCTTGCTTTTTCCATGATCCAGTGGATGTTGGCAATTTGATCTCTGGTTCCTCTGCCTTTTCTAAAACCAGCTTGAACATCAGGGAGTTCACGGTTCACGTATTGCTGAAGCCTGGCTTGGAAAATTTTTGAGCATTGCTTTACTAGCATGTGAGATGAGTGAAATTATGCAGTAGTTTGAGCATTCTTTTGCATTTCCTTTCTTTGGAATTGGAATGAAAACTGACCTTATATGTACATGCATTTAGATACTGTTAAATAGTTTTAAACACATATTTAATGCCATTGTATGTATACTATAAAATTGTTATATACACTCATGTAATTTTATATATTTATACAATTACAGAGATAATTATGTATGTATTTTTACACATAATACTTCTTTGTAGTGGTTTTGTTGTAGATCAGTATTCATAGATTAAATCCATTATTTTGCTTTGAGGTATGCTATTTTTTAATGTATAATTTATTTATCAAGGTTTTAGGGTTTTGCCATATATGTGTATAGTATAATCTTCACCTCAATTAACCTATAGAATATTTTCATCATTGCTCTAGGTTTCTCATCCTGTTTTAGTAAATCTATACTCCCAAGCCCTCCAGGGCAAAACAGTTTTCTGATTCCTATCACCATCAATTAGTTCTGCCAGTCTAAAACTTAATCTGGTAAGACTACTGGGAAAACCATAGCTATGACTAGATGGACCTTTGTTGGCAAAGTAATGTCTCTGCTTTTTAGTATGCTGTCTATGTTGGTCATAGCTTTTCTTCCAAGGAGCAAGCGTCTTTTAATTTCATGGCTGCAGTCACCATCTGCAGTGATTTTGGAGCCCAAGAAAATAAGTCTCTTGCTGTTTTGTTTTCCCTTCTATTTGCCATGAAGTGATTGGACTAGATGCCATGGTCTTAGTTTTCTGAATGTTGAGCTTTAAGTCAACTTTTTCACTCTCCTCTTTAACTTTTATCTAGAGGCACTTTAGTTCTCCTTCACTTTCTGCCATATGGGTGGTATCATCTGCATATCTGAGGTTATTGATATTTCTTCCAGCAATCTTGATTCCAGCTTGTGCTTCATCCAGCCCAGCCTTTCTCATGATGTACTCTACATGTGAGTTAAATAAGCAGGGTGATAATATATAGCCTTGACATACTCCTTTCCCTGTTGTCCCATGTCCAGTTCTAACTGTTCCTTCCTGATCTGCATACAGATTTCTCAAGAGGCTGGTTGGGTGATCTGGTATGCCCATCTCTTTCAGAATTTTCCACAGTTTGTTGTGATTCACATAGTCAAAGGCTTTGGCATAGTTGATAGGGCAGAAATAGATGTTTTTCTGGAACTCTCTTGCTTTTTCAATGATCCAGCGGGTGTTGGCAGTTTGATCTCTGGTTCCTCTGTCTTTTCTAAATCCAGCTTGAACATCTGCAAGTTCACTGTTCAGGTACTGTTGAAGCTTGACTTGAAGAATTTTGAGCATTACTAGCGTCTGAGATGCATGCAATTGTGCTGCAATTTGAACATTCTTTGTCTTTTAGACAGCTTTACATTTATTAAATCTTTTCTGCAAAATTGTGACTTGCCCTATCATTTTCTCAATATTTATTTTGAGGAGTTGAAATGTATAATTTGAGAAAGTCTAATATATCCATTTCTTTCTACATTTAAAGATTTTAGTGCTTTTTATAAGAAATCTTGACCTCGAGTTCACAAAGATAAAATCCTAAATCTTTTTCCAAGACATTCTAGTTTGAATATTTATCCTCAGTTTGATTATCCATTTCAATTTAATGTTTGTGAATCATTTGAGTTAATAATATTAATCCTCATTTTCCCTTGTACAAACACCAAGGTGTTTTAGAACATTTCTTGAAGGGAAAAGCCTTTCCCTGGTTAATTACCTTAACGTTTAATCAACATTTAATTGCTCATATATGGTTATGTTTACTCCTAGACTTTTTATTCTGTTCCATTGATCTTTCATGTATCCTACATTCTCCTAATTTAATAGATTTCTAGTAACCATGGGGCTTCCTTGGTAGTTCGGACAGCAAAGAATCTGCCTGCAATGCAGGAACCTGGGTTTGATCCCTGGGTTGGGAAGATCCCCTGGAGAAGGGAATGGCAACCCACTCTAGTATTCTTGCCTAGAGCATCCTACAGACAGAGGAGCCTGGTGGGCTACAGTCCATGGGGTTGCAAAGAGTCGGATACACCCGAGAAACTGACACTTTAGAGTAATTGTGGTATTAAAATCAAGTAGTTTACACATTCTATCTGTGTCCCTTCTGTATTTTTATGTTCATTTTAGAATAAACTTAACAGTTTCTATTAAGAAAACCTGTTGGATTACTCCACGGTTGACTTTGAATTTGCATATTATTTTTGGAAGGATTTACATAATATGTCTAAATTCTTTAAATTTATGACATGATCTATGCTTCCATTTATTCAAATCTTTCATTTCTCTCTGTTCTATTTTACAGTTTTCATTGTAGTAGGCTTGCCATATTTATTCCAAGTATTTTTTATTTGAAGTTGCTGTGAATAGTATTATTTTTAAAATGGCTTTAATTTTCAAGTTTGTTTCTAGTGTAGTAAAATACAATTAATTCTTTCATGTTGATTTGGGTCTTACAATGTTGCTAAATTTATGTGTTAGAGTATTTTTTCCTGATTAGTCTCTTATACAAAAAGCAATTTAATTTTCTGAGAACAAAATAATTTCTTCTTTCTATATTTACTAAACAAATTTATTTGTTTTCTGTTTGCATTGGCCAAGAACTCCAACAAAATGTTGAATAATACTGAGAGCAGGTGTCCTTGCCTTGTTCCCATCATAGGAAATGTGTGGTCCATACACTAAGTATTAGGTTAGGTATTGGTTTTCATGGACATCTTTTATTATATTAAAGATGTTCCCTTTGATACCTAAGTCACTGAAACTGTTTCTCACAATTGGGTATTGAATTTTGTCAGATGATTTCTGTGCATTTCTTAAGATGGTTATATTGATCTTATTTTTTATTCTGTTAATGCTGTTAATTACACTGATTGATTTTGAATGTCAAACGCATCATTTTAAGTCATTTACAGATGTCAACTCTTTAAATCGTTAGAGCATTTCAGTGAGAGAGCTCTTATTAATTTACCCAAGGTTGCTCAGATAAAATTTGTCAAAATAAGATTTGACACTGAAAGTTTAATACCTGAGTCTATGTTCTTGCTGCTGCTAAGTCTCTTCAGTCGTGTCCGACTCTATGCGACCCCATAGACATAGCCCACCAGGCTCCCCCGTCCCTGGGATTCTCCAGGCAAGAACACTGGAGTGGGTTGCCATTTCCTTCTCCAATGCATGAAAGTGAAAAGTGAAAGGGAAGTCGCTCAGTCATGTCCAACTCTTCGCAACCCCATGGATTGCTGCCTACCAGGTTCCTCCATCCATGGGGTTTTCCAGGCAAGAGTACTGGAGTGGGGTGCCATCGCCTTCTCCACAATGTTCTTAGGCAATCCTATATTTAATGATAGTCTTTTGTCATCAGCAACATGAATAAAATCACTTAATACTCTTATAGCAAATATAAATGATACAAATCTATATTATAAATAAAACAATATACGCATTTTGAACAGTCAGATGATACAAAAATGTACTAAAGGTAAAAAATCTTTGTGAAATCTCCTAGAAATTTTAGTATTTATGGAATTAAGGTGTCTAATCTCTATCACCTAATTCTTAAGGAAGAAAAAACAAATGTCTCTTCTTAGCAGAAGCCCTCATTCCTGTCAGCTTCACTTGGTTTAATGATGAGAAAAACAATAAATGTTTGGCAAGCATTTAAACATGTGACTACAGTTTTAAAAGCTGGTGATAAACATTTTTTCAACATGAAAAGTTAAAATTATAACAGCTCAGCCCTCTTGAGGGCTTTCATTGAATTCTTTAGTTTGCGAACAAAGTCCTTCCGCATAAAAACACCCGAATATTACAAAAAATACAAAATTAAAATTAGTACATTGCATTTTCATACTAAATAAAATAATTTTGAGGATTTTTCTCATATCAATCTTACCCAATAAAGAATATTAACAGAATTAGAATGCAGTTATTTAAATTTTTTCACAGGAGAGCTAAAAGATACTTATTTCTATGGTAACTAATATTTTGCCTTATATAACATGCTATTCCAAAGTACAATAATATGCATTATTTTATTTTGATCTTTAATAATTCCTATGGGACTTTCCTGGTAACTCAGTGGTAAAGGATCCACCTGCCAATGCAGGAGATGTGAGTTTGATCCCTGGGATGGGAAGATACTCTGGAGAAGGAAATGACAACCCACTCCAGTACTCTTGCCTGGGAAATCCCACGGGTAGAGGAGCCTGGTGGGCTACAGTCCACAGGGTTGAAAACTACTTAGTGGTTAAAAAACTACAACAAGTGTTTCTATAACTGGTAGATCCTGTTTCATATTTACTAGTCATATTTCAATGACATTTGCTTTCTGCTGATTTTGAGGTGTTTATTCCCTTACCAATTACCTTTCCTAAGTAATTTTTGTCAATTCTTAACCCTTAAGAATTATGTATAAATCGGCTGATTTTTGGACGTCACTATGTTCTCCTCAAATTTCCTGAAGAATTTTGTTCATAGGTCATAATTTCAAAGGATAAAATTGAGATGAGGGGTCCCTTCCTCACTCAAAATCTTGACCCCTGCTGATTATGTCAGCTCTGTGTCCAGTCTGACAGGAAACACCATGTGTTAGAACATTCTGCTGTCCTAACCTGCCAAATCCTGCTTCAGTGTCAAAAGGAGGAAGTGTCTCTTCCCAGTGTGGTGCTCAGACAGGAGCTTCATTCCAAAGTACATCAAGGTTCCCACAGTAGAAGTGCTAAGCAATCTGTAATTAAGCTCATTTCATGTAACCATAGATGAATGTGGCAGAGTCTAAAAAGACACCAGCCATATCCACATTTTTTTCTGCTCTGAAACATGTCATTCTCAATTACTCAGCTCTGGCGTTTGATGTGAATCACCATGACATACCATAACGTTTTGAAAGGTGACCCTTGGAAGGGCATCTTCCTTTTCTAGATTTGGCCCCATTTAGGGTCTACTTACCCTGGAGAAGGGAATGGGAACCCACTCGAGTATTCTTGCTTGAAGACTCTCACAGACAGCGGAGCCTGATGGGCTACAGTCCCTGGGATGGCAAAAAGTTGGACATGACTGAAGCAACTTAGCACAGCACAGGGTCTACTTAGGACTTCCCTGGTAGCTCAGCTGGTAAAGAATCCACCTTGAAGGCAGGAGACCTAGGTTTGACTCCTGGCTTGGGATGTTCCCTGGGAGAATAGATAGGTTATTCACTTCATTATTCTTGGGCTTCCCTGGTGGCTCAGATGGTAAAGAATCCACCATGCAGGAGACCTGGGTTTGATCCCTGGGTTAGGAAGATCCCTTGGAGGAGGGTATGGCAACCCTCTCCAGTATTCTTGCCTGGAGATTCCTCACGGACAGAGGAGCCTGGCAGGCTACGTCCATGTCCATGAGGTCATAAAGAGTTGGACATGACTGAATGACTAAGCACAGCACAGCAAAGTGTCTACTTAACCTATGCTTTAAAACATCAAGACTTATGGTGAAGTGGAGAATACAATTTCTAATTGTAAAGGCGATGATGAGGGTTTCTTAAAGAAATGGGAACTGACTTATATCTGAATGGTAGACAAGAGTCCTCTCAGCAATCAGAACTGGTAAAGCCTGGTGGGGATGCAAAATGGCACCATCACTTTGGAAGACAGTTTGGTATTTTTGTATAAAACTAAATGTGGTACTACTACCATATGATTCTACAATCATGCCTTTGATATTTATCCAAGTGAGTTGAAAACTTAAGTGTATACAAAAACCTGCACATGCAACTTAAAACAACTTTATTTATAATTGCCAAAGCTTTGTTGCCAAAGCAACAAAGATGTCCTTCAGCAGGTAAATGAATAAAGAAATTGTGGTGCATCTGAACAATGGAATATTAAGAAGCATTAAAAATAAATGAGCTACCAAGTCATGATAAAGACATAAAGAAGCCTGAAATGCTTTTTATAATTGAAAGAAGCCAACCTGGAAAAGCTATATACTGTATGATTCTAAATATATGACAAAAGGTGAAAGCTATTGAGAGAGTAAAAAAAATAAACAATTGCCAGGGCTTGGGATAAGGGAGGGAGAGGTGAATAGGTGGAGCACAGACCATCTTTAGGACAGTGAAATTATTCTGTATGTTACAATGTGAAGTGAAAATCAGTCATGCCTGACTCTTTGCAACTCCATGGATTATACAGTCAATGGAATACTCCAGGCCAGAATACTGGGTAGCCATTTCCTTCTCCAAAGGATCTTTCCAACTCAGGGATTGAACCCAGGTCTCCCACATTGCAGGCAGATTCTTTTCTGTCTGAAATCACCAGGAAGCCCAAGAATACCGGAAGGGGTAGCCTATCCCTTCAGCAGATCTTCCCAACTGAGGAATAGAACTAGAATCTCCTATATTGTAGGTGGATTCTTTACCAACATTAACTGGCTGATATTAGATTGAGCCATATAAAATAAAAAGTTTAAAATTTTTTCTTGGTCAAAAAAGTCAGATTTGGGAAACTTTATGTAATTTATATAATTATATATGTGATTTATTATATAATACTGTACATAGGTTAAATCACATAAAATTGCCCATCTCTGACTTTTTTGACCAAGAAAAAATTTTAAACTTTTATTTTATATGGCTCAATCTAATATCATCAATTTAATGTTAATTTGTATTTATATAAGGGGGTGACTCACCAAGGTGATTTTTCTAGGTTGGTGGTCAATATAAAGCTTCAAAGAAGGGTGAGCCCGGTGTACTACTTACATTTTGCTGAGGGAGTCTTTTGGTTTTGTTTTTGCTTTTGCTTACTGAGAAGCATATGGAAGAGTGAGGCCAGAAGCTAAATGCTTGAAAATACAAAAACAGGGGGAGACTTTAGATAATGGCATCAAGAATCCATTGGTTCAGCATTTGGTTTCTGTATTCAATATGTGTTCAAGAAATATTTAGATATATCTTTCAGAAGAGGTATCCTTTTACACACTAGGGTTACAAGATTTCTCAATTGAGACAGTCAGGGTACAAGAAAGAGCATTGAAAACCAGAGGAGGGGAAAAAAAAAAAAAGACTCCAAATTTAATGGATTCCAAAAATCAGAGAGATGAGCAGAAAATCATGAAGAATCTTCTGCTCCATCTGGGATGACAGGTCATTCTCCAGATCCATTGAGGATTTGTGGGGAAACGCATCTGATTTATACTTTAGAAGTAATTTTATTTGCTGTGAAATAAGCTGATTAATTAGGCATGTTAAAAAGGCAATGGCCATTGAGGTGAATGCAGCAGGCCAGTCAAGAAATGATGGATGTGTAACCAAAAGTGAAAGTGGGAATAAAGAGGGCAAATTTGAAAATATTTAACATAAAAATATCAGGAAAAAAGGGACTTCTCTTGTGGCTCAGCAGTAAAGAATCTATCTGCAAGTGCAGGAGACACGGTTTCGATCCCTGGGTCAGGAAGATCTTCTGGAGGAGGAAATGGCAACCCACTCCAGTATTCTTGCCTGGAGAATCCCAAGGACAGAGCAGCCTGGTGGGCTACAGTCCATGGGGGCACAAAAAGTCAGATAGGACTGAAGTGACTGAGCATTCACACATGCACATCAGGAAGAAAAGAACAGTTACACAGATTATGAATCTCAGGTGGGGACTTCCCACAGTGGCTAAGACTCTGTGCTCCCAAGGCAGGGGACCTGGGTTTAACCTCTGGCCCTGGAGCTAGATTTCTTGTGCTGCAACTAAAGATCCCACATACGCTGGAAGATCTCACATGCTGAAACTAAGACCCAGGGCACAAAATGAATAAATAAATACTGTTTTGTTTTTTTTTTTTCCTTTAAAAAGGGAAAATCTCAGTGGTTAGTTAACATGGAAGGAATAGGTTTCAAAGAGAAAACAAGGACTTTGTAGTTTGGTGTAAGGAATGGGGGAATGTTGCTGTCATTTCCTGAGAAAAAGAAAGAAAGAATCAAGGAAAGCAGCACATTTTCAAATAAAAATCTCTGTATTAAAGGTGAAAATCATATTAAAAGTACAATATTTAAGGTATTGAAAAAATATAAACCTACAACACAGACAATAGCAAAGTAGAGATTGTTAAAATATTGGGGCAAAATAATGAAGTGAGAAAAGATACACTCTCTCTTTCATTTACCATCTCATGTATGAACTAAAAAGATTATTTCACAAAAAGAGAATAAATCTATAGAAATTCAGCACAACAAGAAAATTGATATCTCTTGACAAAAATACTGACGGGAACCCTAGAATTTAGAAAATAGATAGACTCAGAAACTTGTAAAATACTTCCACTTCCCAGAACTTGTACAACAGATAATTGCTTCAAAAGTAGTAGAAGAAGCATCTGTGTGCCAAGCTGAGTCAATGCATGCAAGATGCAGAAATGGACTTGGAAACATTTGTTGTCAAGGTGACTAATGGGAAAAATAGATTTGGAAGAACTAGACTGTTAAAGTCCCTCCCGTTTCTGGTCAGAATTAGCAGTAGTGGCACTTGATCTTGAGCTGGAGTAGTGAGTGTCAGCCCTGAGAATTAAGAGACAGAAACTTTCTTGGGAGCTCATTACACCCAGGAGATAGGGAAAAGCTCATATCCAAAAGAAATGACCCCGGCATGTCTTCTCAGTAGTAGCAGTACATAATGTCCATTTTATATGGCACCTGGGAACAACCGCAGCAAATCACAACAGAAGTAGGATTTCCAAATAGTCAATACTGATAATAATAATAAAATATATTAAATGAGTCAGCAAATATGGGGAACAACTTTCACAATGAGACTAAAGAAACAAGGTAAACTAATGAATTAAACAGAATGGAGATAGGAAATTGGAGATTTTAGGATGAATATAATAACAAAAATCTTCAGAGAGATGTCTTTGGATATGAAGTTGGAGATTAAATTTTTCTTTTCAAAATAATGTAAATTCCCACATGTGTAGGATTTTGTATCAGTTTAAAATATTCACCTTCTTTTAATGGACAACATTTATAAATTGGGTTTTCCAGGTGGCTCAGCTGGTAAAGAATTCGCCTGCAATGCAGAACTGGATTCAGTCTTTGGGTTGGGAAGATCCCCTGAGGAAGGGAATGGCTACTCACTCCAGTATTCTGGCCTGAAGAATTTAATGGACTGTATAGAATTTATAAATTATTTTATAAAGTAATTGCTTTTACCTTACAGTTTATTTTCAGTTAAGAGCATGCCAAAGTATTTTCAAAATAGTATTGCATAAGGGAAAGAAAAATAGAACTCTTTTATAACACATTGTCAAGACATCCAACAGTATTTTTTTAATCTGAATTTTTATTTTTGTTTTAAGATTGCATCAGTTCAGTTCACTTCAATAGCTCAGTTGTGTCCGACTCTTTGTGACCCCATGAATCGCAGCATGCCAAGGCCTCCCTGTCCATCACCAACTCCCGGAGTTCACCCAAACTCATGTGCATCGAGTCGGTGATGCCATCCAGCCATCTCGTTCTTTGCCATCCCCTGCTTTGCCATCCCCTTCTCCTCCTGCCCCCAATCCCTCCGAGCATCAGAGACTTTTCCAATGAGTCAACTCTTCACATGAGGTGACCAAAGTATTGGAGTTTCAGCTTCAGTCCTTCCAATGAACACCCAGGACTGATCTCCTTTAGGATGGACTGGTTGGATTTCCTTAGGATTGTATATGCTTAGTTAAATAAACAAAATCTTATAGTCCATGCTATTTATCTTTTTGATGTGAAAATTGTCCAAAAGTGTAAAAATTGATTATCAAACTTTATACTGTCACCTGGAGAAGGCAATGGCACCCCACTCTGGTACTCTTGCCTGGAAAATCCCATGGACGGAGGAGTCTGGTGGGCTACAGTCCATGGGGTTGGTAGGAGTCAGACACGACTGAGTGACTTCACTTTCACTTTTCACTTTCATGCACTGGAGAAGGAAATGGCAACCCACTCCAGTGTTCTTGCCTGGAGAATCCCAGGGATGACAGAGCCTTGTGGGCTGCTGTCTATGGGGTTGCACAGAGTTGGACATGACTGAAGTGACTTAGCAGCAGCAGCAGCAGCATACTGTCACTTAAGTTCTGGCCTTGCTGATTGAGTATGTAGAGTTCACATTCTAATTTATATTTCTGAATGTGATTGTAATGTTAATTTACTTACCCTCAGTATAAATTCCTTGAGGATAGGAATAATATTTTTATTTGCCTTTTTTTTTCACAGAAATTGTGCCCAGAAATCTCCCTTTATGTGTATATTCCAACAATGTTTTATGAATGAATAAAACAAGATTATTTACAAACTTCTTTATATTTTCTTCTGTGTGAACAATGTGACATTGTCTACAAATGAGTCTTTAAGAGAATCATTACCTTGTGCATTACTTTGTTACTCAAAACCACTTTTTAAAGAAATAGCGTTATAATTAAATCAATTGTGAAGTCAGCTCCAGTTGTGAAGTGTTTATGAAGTAGGCTACTTGAACATTTTTAAAGAAAAAAATAGCAGAAATCACCTCTTTCTCATACTATCTTCTTTCTTGTCTCATTCTTTTCACAAATGTGAAGATAGTTTCTTGCAATGATTAGGAGATTGTCTGACACCTAGTGGACACTCACTAAATGCTTGTTAAATTATGCTGTGAAAATACAGGAGAGAAAGAAATGAGGCCAATATCAGCGGAGTATGTAAAGCACCTTAAAATGCCTAAAGGTACAGCTGAGAAGAGAGAAGGGGCTGATTTCTTAGAAGCTTCCAGAAGGCACTCTTTAAGAGCATCCTCCTAGAGGTTAATACAAATGTCTTGACTCGTTAAAACTAAAAGGCGATTAAGAACAAGACCTCCTAATCCAAATATGCACATTCATTTAAGAAGTGGATATAATAATCTAATTATAATTTGTAATTTATCCACACAATTGAATGATTTAACATAACAGAGAAAATGTGAGGTTTTGATACGAATAGAAAATATTTTGTATTACTATTTCACAGATTGTTATTAAGTTAGCAATTCAGTTTATTTAGAGGCTTAAAATCAACCACACATGTTACACAAGGAATCAGTGAAAGAATAAAAGGATACAGACACAAATATTTCACCTACATCAGTTTAGGTCAAATGTGACTAATTCAATAACCTTAGAATACTCTGCCTACTATTTTAAATAAAAAGCATTTTTCTATCTAAAAAGGTTTTTTATATATACTTTTTAAAATTAAGTTGTCATAAATGAACATATCTGTGCATTTTTATTTAAAATGATTCTTTAATGAAAGTTAGCGAATATTTCATTTCTCTTTCTTGGATTTTATATGCTGACAGTCAAATTTAAGATAATATAAAACATAATCCTATCTATACACCCAATGTGTCTTCATTAGTCAAAGTCTCTGCTTATCTATTTATTTTTGGCCTCAAACCATATACAGATGCAAACACGAATAAGAAGTTGGCTTTAGCTGAGAGAAGAGACCTGTGTTCAGTCATTGATGTGTGTACCAGGTGTGCAACCTGCCAGGCACAATTTTGCTAAACACCTATGTGCCTTGAAAGAGTCTGACCTACTTGTGATGGGGCCCAATGGTGCACAGGCAGATGGAATTTCAGAGCCTCAGAAGTGAATGTAAAAATCAGCGTTCACATGGACTTGCTCTTCCTTCAAAACAGATTCAGATTCATTATAGTTTGAGCAGAGTATAGACTTCTAAAGTGAAAAGAAATTGTTAGTGGCTCAGTCATGTCTGACTCTTTGTGATCCCATGAACTATAGCCCACCAGGCTCCTCTGTTAATGGAATTCTCTAGGCAAGAATACTGGAGTGGATTACCATTCCCTTCTCCTGGGTTTCTTCCCAACCCAGGAATCGAACCTGGGTCTTCTGAATTTCAAGAAGCTTCCTGTCTGTTTTAGCCATCAGGGAAGCAAGATATACTTCTAAAGTTGCCATCATTGACTACATTGCAATGATTAGAATTGGCATCAATTATATGATTATGAAATTTTGTAACCCCTCAATGAAATAACTTGATCCCCTCCACTCCACTCAAAAATAAGAAACAAAATACAATGAAGGAACACATGGGTTACAAGCCAGAAAAATGAAAATATTGTACGTAAGGCTAATTTGCTTGCCTGTTTCAATATAAGAGAAATTGAAACCTTTTTAAATGCTGATATAGTAAGGCGGTACACACTGTTTCTTTTAGCCCTTTAATTATTTTTAGGTTTAGTTCAAGTTACACC
Organism: Ovis aries; assembly: GCF_016772045.2. NCBI lineage: Eukaryota > Metazoa > Chordata > Mammalia > Artiodactyla > Bovidae > Ovis > Ovis aries. Next base: position 49,213,583 of record NC_056069.1, read on the forward strand.
ATAATCAACACTGACATGTATCAATGGTATTTTTTTCTAGCACATCTAATCACATAAATATATAGGCATAAGAATGATACATAAGTTGGATTCAATGCTGAGACTAGCCAAACGGTCAGTCAGTTCAGTCACTCAGTCGTGTCCGACTCTATGATTGAGTCCAAGAACAACATTTTACAAACTCAGTTGTACTTTACAGGACAGTCCACCTGTAAGTTCATATTTAAAGCTGGGTATTTAAGAGTTTCTATAAAGCAGTCATAGTATCTTGCACTCCAGAACAACCATAGGCATATTGATATAAATAAAATGAGAAGATTAATCTATATTCATTCAGCAGTGATTCATTGCCTGGTGATGGAGTTCTAGAATTTTGTTAATTTCTGGGTATTCAAAGCTGGATCAGTCAAGGGTTCTCACCTCAAGGTCACTGTAGAGGGTGTCAGCATTAACAGAGATATGTCCTGTAAAAGCACAGGGTACCATGACTATGTGGAAATTCACAGAAGGCTTCACAAAGAAGACTAGTCCATCTAAAATTTGGAGGAGTTGTGTGTTGTGTGTGGATAAATGTGGAAAGATATTTCATGCAGCATGGATGACATTTGAAAAGGAAGGAGGCAAGGAACAATGATGATTTTTTTTTTTCATGGAACATTTTTACTTAGAGAAGTATCATGTTGATCTTAAGGTCTTGTAAGACTAAAACTTACCTGATTTAAAATAGACCATTTCTTCATCCTCCGCAATCATTTCTTAACAGATTCTCTCTACCAACCACTTAATGATTTAAAATACACTATAGAAAACAATTGTTTCCTATTATTTCCTCTTCTTCCTCATTTTCCACATATAGACATGGCTCACACATGTTTTCTCTCCTTCATATCTTCCTCTGTTAGGAGATGGTACCACATATGGGTAACTCATGCTGAGTATGGAATCAGATATACTGGGGCTTGAATGTCAACTTCAACTTTCCAAAAACTCTTGGCTATTCCACATATTATCATTCAGTACATTTCAGTCGTTCAGTAGTGTTTGGCTCTTTGTGATCCCATGGCCTTCTGCATGGCAGGCTTCCCTGTCCATCACCAACTCCTGGAGCTTGCTCAAACTCATGTCCATCTAGCCGTTAATGCCATCGAACCATCTCATCCTCTGCCATCCCCCTTCTCCTCCTGCCTTTCAATCTTTCCCAGCATCAGGTCTTGCCAGGACTGGGCATCACAAATTATAAATTAAACATAATAATATTGGTTTCATCAGCCTTATCGTGATGGTTAATTTTACATGTCAACTTGAGTAGATTGTGCTGTCCAGTTGTTTGGACACACACCAGTCTGGATGTTGCTATGAAGTCATGTCTTTAGATGTGATCAACATTTCTAATCAGTGGATATTGAATAAAGCAGAATCTTGCATAATGTGAAGGCCAATCATTTAAAGGCCTTGGGAGCCAAAACAGGCTTTCTGAAGGAGAAGGAATTCTGCCAGAAACTGTAACAGAAATTCTTCCTGCATTTCTAGCCTGCTTGCTACCCTACAGATTGCAGACTTTCTAGCCCCCACAATCAAGACAGCCAGTTCCTTAAAATAAATCTGTCTTTCCCTCCCTCTCTGTTTGTCTCTGTCCTCTGTTTGTCCCTTTCTGTCTGTCTTTCTCTGCTTTTATGTTTCTCTGGCTCTATCTCTCCGTACGTGTGTGTGTGTGTGTGTGTGTGTGTGTGTGCGTGCTCAGCCACTCAGTCAATATTATCTGAATTTATTTAGGTCCTGCTGATTATAAATATTGTTGTTTTGCTAACTTTGTTCTATACAGTGGATGATTGTACTATATGAAGAGATTCTATGAAGAGATTCCACAGCTTGCAGCATCTTCCTGTCCCAGCAAGTCCTCTACACAGCTGCTGGAAAGATGGAAAAAGCCTAATATTATTAAAGCAAAACAAGTAAGAATAGCATTGAAAACTGAGTACAATTAGGCACTGTGTTCATCACATAAATTTTATTATTTTACTTAAACCTGAAAAAGCCATAAAGGTATATGAATATATTAGTTTAAGCCCATATTTCAACATGGAAACCAAGTCTTTGAGCTGTCAAGTAATTTGTCCAAGGTGAAACAGTTATTACAGGCTAGAAGCAGGATTCAAGCCAAGTTCTGCCCTACTCCATTGCCCACAGTTCCTCCATATCTCAATGTCCCTTTCAAATTTAACATTTAAAAGTTCTTCTCCAGCTAAGCCACCTGGCCCATAACCTTTACTTTCCTTTTCTTTAAATAATGTTTTACTCACTCTGCATGAAAAATTCTTGCACTTTAAAATATCTGATTTTTTGTGCCATTTCCCTGTTTCCTGTCTGGTCCATCTGGCAGACTGTTTCAAACACTATAGAATTCTGATTGAAAGCAACCTTCTCTGGGAAAACTCCCTGACAACCAATCCATCTGAAGAAGGAGTGTGTCCTCTTCATCCTCTGTGTTATGGAAGTACCACATATACCCCTCTATTATGGCATTTATTATATTCTACTGCGGCTATTTTTCCTGCTCATTTAGAATCTGTAATATAGAGAGGCAAAAAAAGGATATGCCCTATTTATCTTCCTATTCAATTACATAGTGGAATAGAATGAATATTTGATAAATGAATGCAAGAATGAAGTGAGGTTGGGAACAAAAGTTGTAAAATTGTTTAAAATAGGTCTTGCTTTTTAAAATGCCAGCAATATAGCAATTAAAATAAAATTTTAATTAATTTTTTACTATAGGCTAAGAATGTTGATAATAAGAACTAGGTTAGGCAGAGTGAAATAAAAGATGATTTTCTGATTGAATTATGTTGAAAGAGCTTTATATTTTCCTGAATTTACAGATTTTGAAGGAAGAGAAAAAACTATTTCATGACTTAAATTGATTAGACATTCTAGAACTTTTGAAACACACAGAATAATTATATAAATTTCTTCTTAATTTTGTATCTCTGACCCAAGAGTCAAAAAGGAAGAAAAATGAAATGTCTAACTTTAGGCAAAAATAAGCATCCTGCTAATTACAGTGAGGCAATTATACTACATAAGCATAAAAATCAGATACTAATGAACTACTTTATATAAACCTCAGTTCAGTTCAGTTCAGTCGCTCAGTCGTGTCTGGCTCTTTGCGACCCCATGAATCGCAGCACACCAGGCCTCCCTGTCCATCACCAACTCTAGGAGTTCACTCAAACTCATCTCCATCGAGTTGATGATGCCATCCAGCCATCTCATCCTCTGTTGTCCCCTTCTCCTCCTGCCCCCAATCCCTCCCAGCATCAGAGTCTTTTCCAATGAGTCAACTCTTCTCATGAGGTGGCCAAAGTACTGGAGTTTCAGCTTTAGCATCATTGATCCATCCAAAGAAATCCCAGGGCTGATCTCCTTCAGAATGGACTGGTTGGATCTCCTTGCAGTCCAAGAGACTCTCAAGAGTCTTCTCCAACACCACAGTTCAAAAGCATCAATTCTTCAGCCCTCAGCTTTCTTCACAGTCCAACTCTCACATCCATACATGACCGCTGGAAAAACCATAGCCTTGACTAGATGGACCTTTGTTGGCAAAGTGATGTCTCTGCTTTTGAATATGCTATCTAGGTTGGTCATAACTTTCCTTCCAAGGAGTAAGTGTCTTTTAATTTCATGGCTGCAACCACCATCTGCAGTGACTTTGGAGCCCCCCAAAATAAAGTCTAACACTGTTTCCCCATATATTTTCCATGAAGTGATGGGACCAGATGCCTATAGAAGCCTAGTTATTCCAAAAAGTGGAAATGGCTTTGTGAAAATACAAGGACTCCATGGTTATTATAAAAGAAATGCAGACATTTTGGGGATTTGAGTGTACATAGTGATTTCAGATTCTCCAGGAAAATATATTTCTAATTTTCTTTTAATTTCAATATATTAGTGAAAATATAAATGCATGAAACTGCTGATAATGAAGGAAAGCCCTATGGAGTACTGTCAAGAGTATGATTTTTTAAAGCATTTATTTAAATATCTCTAATTCAATTTCTGAGCTTTTCTTTTAATATTTATGGGCTTAAAGACACACTATGTCCTTAATATGCTTCTATTTTTTAATTCATAATATGAAGATAAGAACAATTATTTTCAAATCTCACAGAGCTGATATCAATGTCAAAAAATATTATTGCCTATGAAAGTGCTTGATAATATTAAACTACTACATTTATATTGCTAATGTTCTTAATCATGTTACTTTTATAATTTTTGTTTAAAAAAGGAAGATATTATCCCAGTGATATAACCACCAAAAAGTGAACTATAATAGGTAAAAAAATAATTAAAAACATTTTTTTGTATAGCATAAGGAACTCTACCCAATTATCTGTAATGGTCTATAAGATAAAAGGATCTTAAAAAAGAGTGGATAAAGGTAGATGTGTAACTGACTTACTTTGCTGTACATGTGAAACACTGCATTGTAAATCAACTGTACTCCAACATAGATTTTTTTAGAAAAGAACAAATATTGAATTTCCCTGGGAACTGTGTATGTGTGTTTTAACTTGGGCTTAGAAGTATGTGCTATGCTAGATTTTAAGAACGGTACTGTAACAAATGTGTTTGGAGGAAAGACTTCTTCGAGGGAGGAGAACAAGTCATAAATTCTTCAGATTAGCTGACTTAATCCAAATATTAAAAGTCTCTGTAGAAGGCTGAAGCGTTGCATTTTTAAATAAACTGTTATTGAAATATAGTTGATTTACAATGTTGTGTTAGTTTCAGGTATAACAAGAAAGTGATTCAGTTTGAATATATATATATATATATATTCCTTTTTATATTCTTTTCAATTATAAGTTATTATAAGATGTTGAGTATAGTTCCTTGTACTCTACAATACGTCTTTGTTGCTTAACTATGTATATATGCTGTGCTGTACTAAGTTGCTCTAATCATGTCTGACTCTTTGTGACCCTATAGACTATCCCCTCTCCATGCAATTCTCCAAGCGAGAATGTTGGAGTGGATTGCCATGCCTTCATCCAGGGGATTTTTTTTAACCCAGGGATTGAACCCTCATCTCTTATGCCTCCTGCATTGGCAGATGTGTTCTTTACCATTAGTGCTACCTGGGAAGCCTCTATTTATATATAGTAGTGAATATATTTTACCCCCAAACTGATAATTTTTACCTTTCTTCCCCTTTGATGGCTCAATCCATAAAGAACCTGCCTGCATTACACGAGACCTGAGTTCGATCCCTGGGTTGGGAAGATCCTCTGGAGAAGGGAATGGCTACCCATTCCATTATTTTTACCTGGAGAATTCCATGAACAGTGAAGTCTGGGTCTATGGGGTTACAAAGAGTCAGACACGACTGAGTGACTAACACTTTCCCCTTTGGTAGCCATAAATTTGTTTTCTATGTCTGTGAGTCTATTTCCATTTTGTAAATACATTCATTTGTATCATTAAAAACATACATTCTAAAGGACTTCTGATAAGGTAATAAGATGCAGATAGAGTGCAAGTCATTTGTGCTATAGAAAGGTGATGTTTCAACTCAAGCCTTCTTGCCAACTTCAGAGACAAAATACAGGATTGAGTTTGGCATTTCCAATGATTGTTGAATAAATCTGAAGAATAAAGGCAAAGGAACACTTTTCCTGGTATGATTATTCAGATTCTTAAACTAGAAAATGAGAAAATGAAGAAAGGAGCAGTACCTCCAAGTAATCCTCTGCCCATTTCTCCACACTTTTTCTTTAAACATTTTGATTTTTAACAGTCAAATCTTCCAACTTGGTATGCAGGTAGCTGGTCACTGCCTTTGTGCTACCCACTAGAGGCATCCAGGTGGATGGAAACTTGATTTTCAGCTGGATGATTTGAAGTAGCCGGATGCTATGGCCTAAATTGTGCCCTTCCTTCCCCAAATTCCTATGTTGAAGCCCTGATTCCCAAAGTGATATCTTTTGGAGATGAGAATTTGGGCATGTAATTAGGTTTAGAGCAATCATGAGGGTGGCATAGACATGATGGGATTTGTTTCCTAATAAGGAGAGACCAGAAAGCTGTTTTCAATCTCTCTCTCTCTTTTTTTCTGCCATGTGAGAACACAGGGAGAATGTGGGCATCTTCAAGCCAGGAAGAGAGCCCTCACCAGAACCCAACCTTGCTGGTACCCTGCTCTTGGACTTCCAGACTCCATAACTGTGAGAAATAAATTTTAGTTGTCCAATCCATCCAATGTTTGGTATTTTGTAATGGCAGCCCAAACTAAGATAAAGAATATCCAGTGATGTAGTCCTAGACTGGATCTAGGTTTCAGAGTATTTAGACTAATATTTCTGATCAGATATCTCAGAACCAGAGATTATCTCATTAGATGTCTCTTTTCCTTCAGCTTATTGTATAAGAAGGTCTTCCCTGGTAGCTCAGCTGGTAAAGAGTCCACCTTTGATGCAGGAGACCCTGGTTCAGTTCCTGGGTCAGGAAGACCCCCTGAAGAAGGGATAGGCTACCCACTCCAATATTCTTGGGCTTCCCTGGTGGCTAAGTTTGTAAAGAATCCAACTGCAATGTGGGAGACCTGGGTTTGATCCCTGGCTTGGGAAGATCCCCTGGAGAAGGGCACAGCAAGCCACTCCAGTATTCTTGTCTGGAGAATCCCCATGGACAGAGGAGTCTCACGGGCTACAGCTCATGGAGTCACAAAGGGTTGGAGATGACTGAGTGACTAAGTTCATTGTATAAGAAGTGGTGGTGTCACTGTTAATTGATTAATTCAACTAGAATTTTAACTCATCAGAGATAAAAAATTATTCATATTAGTTTAAATACTTGATTAGAAAAAGTGAAAGTTAGCAAAATATGATTAAAAATAAAATGTTTAAAACTGAGACCTTTGGATATATCATATAGTTTAAGTTTTCTCCTTTATCTTCTTAACCAATCTGAAGAATGTATCATAACAAAACTAAAGAGTCATGTTAAAACATTTAATGCAGTAACATTTATAAAGAGGATTTTTAAAAATAAAATCTTTGCATTGTACGAAATTATTTACTAATTTTATAGAAAAATTCCTTGAGTGAATTACTATACAACTATTAAGTTTATTATGGAAAAGTTGCATAAGTGTCATATGTAAGTTATCTGTGTGTATATATACACATATATATTCATGCATGCTAAGTTGCTTCAGTTGTGTCTGACTCTCTGTGACCCTAGCGCTGTATACCAGGGTCCTTTGTCCATTGATTTCTCCATGGAGTGAGTTGTTATGCCCTCTTCCAGAGGATCTTCCCAACCTGGGGATCAAACCCATGTCTCTTATGTCTCCTGCACTGACAGGTGGGATCTTTACTAGTAGTGCCACCTGGGAAGGCATAAAAAAATAATATATATATATATGCATATATATATACAAATACTTACATATATAAGCATACATATATCCATTATAACTAACTACAAGTGTAAAATATCAAACTATCTATAGTTTTTTTCTGGCAAGGATACTTTTTTGTAATATATTTCAAACTCAAGCTTCAAAACTTTTATGATACACATCTAGTGCTTGCTTAATAGAAAAGTTATTCTTATAAATAAGGTTATATGGAGAGAGGTATTACATGACTATAAAGTATGTTATGAAATATAAAGTCAGTTCCCCTTGATATTTATGGCAAAGAATTCATTTATTACCCAAATGTTGAAATGTTATAAATTGCTTGTATGTATTTGTATCCAATTAGTATATATTAATTAAATATTTGCAGTATCCACCCTGAAAAATGCTCTAAAAGAAAATTTTAAGTAATTTCTACTATTATTTTAAAACTAATCACAGATTAAGATTTGTATACTTTGACTTTTTCTGAAAGTCTCAGGAGTTCAGTGATTATGAAATAACACACAAATAAATATATTTAAATCAAACAACAATGGTAGTTGTTTCCCAAAGAAAAACAAATGCAAGAAGGCAAAGTCGTTGTCTAAGCAGGCTTTACAAATAACTGAAGAAAGAAGAGAAACAAAAAGCAAGGGAGAAAGGAAAATGTACATACAACTAAATGCAGAATTCCAGAGAACAAGGAGAGACAAGAAGGCTTTCTTCAATGAAAAAAAGCAAACAAATAGAGGAAAACAACAGAAAGGGTAAGACTAAAGATATCCTCAAGAAAAGTGGAAATATCAAAGGAATATTTCATCCAAAGATGGGCAAAATAAAAGACAAAAATGGTAACGTCTGTATAGAAGCAGAAGAGATCAAGAAGAGATGGAAAGAATATACAGAAGAATTGTACAAAAAAATATCTTAGTGACCCAGATAACCACCATGGTGTGATCACTCACCTAGAGCCAGACATCCTAGAATGTGAAGTGTAGTGGGCCTTAGGAAGCACTGCTGCCAATAAAGCTAGAGAAGGTACTAGCATTCCAGCAGAGCTATTTAAAATCCTGAAAGATGATGCTATTAAAGTGCTGCACTCAATATGCCAGCAAATTTGGAAAACCCAGCAGTGGCCATAGGACTGGAAAAGGTCAACCCTCATTCCAATTATTAAGAAAGGCACTAATAAAGATTGTTCAAACCACCAGACAATTGCACTCATCTTCCATACTAGTAAGGTTATGCTCAAAACCCTTTAAGTTAGGCTTCAACATTCCATGAATGGAGAACTTGCAGAGGCTCAAGAACCAGAGATCAAATTGTCAAGAGAGAATTCCAGAAAAAAAATCCGCCATAGTTTCATTGATTATGTTAAAGCCTTTGACCATGTGGATCATAACAAACTGGAAAACTCTTAAAGAAATGGGAATATCAGACCATCTTACCTGCCTACTGAAAAATGTGTATGCAGGTCAAGAAGCAATAGTTACAACCCTGTATGGAACAACTGACTTGTTCAGGATTGAGAAATGAGTACGGCAAGGCTGTTTATTTTCACCCTGTTTATTTAACTTATATGCAAAGCACATCATGCAAAATGCTGGGCTGGATGAGTTACAAACTGGAATCAAGATTTCTGGGAGAAATATCAAGAACTTCAGATATGCAGATGATATCACTCTAATGGCAGAAAATGAAGAGAAATGTGAGAGCCTCTTGATGAGGGTGAAGGAGGAAAGTGAAAAAGCCAGTTTAAAACTCAATATTAAAGAAAACTAAGATCATGGCATCCAGTCCCATCACTTCACGGCAAATAGAAGAGGAAAAGGTGGAAGCAGTGACAGATTTCCTCTTCTTTGGCTCTAAAATTGCTGCAGATGGTCAGCACAGCCATGAAATTAGTAGAGGATTGCTTCTTGGCAGGAAAGTTATGACAAACCTACACAGTGTGTTCAAAAGCAAAGACATCACTTTGCTGACAAAAGTTCATATAGTCATGTATGGATGTGAGAGCTGAACATTAAACAAGGCAGACCTCTGAAGAATTGATGCTTTCAAATTCTGGTGCTGGAGAAGACTCTTGAGAGTCCCTCAGAGGGTAAGATCAAATCAGTTAATCTTAAAGGAAATAAACACTGAAAACTCTTTGGAAGGACTGATGCTGAAGCTGAGGCTCCAACACTTTGGCCACCTGATGCAACCAGCTGATGCATTACAAAATATCCTGATGCTGAGAAAGATTGAAGGCAGAAGGAGAAAAGGGCAACAGAGGATGAGATGGTTGGATGGCATCGCCGATTAATTGCACATGAACTTGGGCAAACTCTGAGGGATGGTGAGGGACAGGGGAGTCTATTGTGGTGCAGTCCATGGGGTTGTGAGCATTCAAATATGGTTTGGTAACTGAACAACATCAATAATAAAATAATGATCACTGTTGTTCAGTCACTAAGCCATATCCAACTCTTCGCAACCCCAAGGACTGTAGCACACCAGCCTTCCCTGTCCTTCACTGTCCCCTGGAGTTTGCCCAAATTTACGTCCATTGAGTCAGTGATGCTATCTAACCATCTCATATTCTGTTGCTCCCTTCTCCCTTCAATCTCAATCTTTCTCAGCATTAGGGTTTTTTCCAATGAGTCAGATCTTCACGTCAGGTGACCAAAGTATCAGAGCTTCAGCATCAGTCTTTACAATGAATATTTAGGGTTGATTTCCTTTAGGATTGATGGTTTGATCTCTTGCAGTCCAAGGGATTCTCAAGAGTCTTCTCCAGCACTACAATTCAAAAGCATCGCTCAGGTTTCTTTATGGTCCAACTCTCAGACCTGTACATGACTACTGGAAAAGCCATAGCTTTGACTATATGGATCTTTGTAGGCAAAGTACAAAGTTTCTGCTTTTGAATATGCTGTCTAGATTTGCCATAGGTTATGGTGGCTCAGACGGTAAAGCGTCTGCCTGCAATGCGGGAAACCTGGGTTCGATTCCTGGGTCCAGAAGATCCCCTGGAGAAGGAAATGGCAATCCACTCCAGCACTCTTGCCTGGAAAATCCCATGGATGGAGGAGCCTGATAGGCTACAGTCCATTGGGGTCGCAAAGAGTTGGACACAACTGAGCGACTTCACTCACTCACTCACCTTCCAAGAAGCAAGCCTTTTTTTTTTTTTAATTTCATGGCTGTAGTCACTGTCCACAGTGACTTTGGAGCCCAAGAAAATAAAATCTGTCATGCATAATTGCGTTGCAAAGACTTAAATATAGCCTTATGTCAATGGTAATAGTATTAAAAAGGAGGATTATGTGATGATAAAGGAGAAAGAGGTGAGCGGGACACTGAATTTTTCAGTCTTCAGGTCTTTGTCTAGATTTCTTTTTCCTGACCTTATGAAAACTAGTATACACTGCTATAGAACCTCTAGAACATGCTTTCCTGCATTGTATTTATTTTGTCATTTTCCCCCACCACTGTAGTGTAAGCTAGAAGAAGGAAAGGATCATGTTTTTATTGCCCAGATCATATGCTCCCTATGTATCACATTGTCTAATGTATTGGAAGTAATCAATCAGCATTTTGAAATCAATTATTGAGGAAGAATGCACAAATCAAACAAAATGAAATAGGCAGAAAACAGGGAATGAGACAAAAAGGAAAACATCTATATTGTTGACATTGTTTTCAAATAGAATTACCAACTAATAAGTTGGGTTCCTTTATTTTTCTATTTTATCTTTAATCTAAAACAGTGTAGAAGTAGACATTTGATATATCTGTAAGAGGTGTTCAAAGGTTATTAGTTAAGTCCCTTAAAATCAGATTGCGACAACAGAAAGCAAGCTACTACCTTGTGAATTAATACTATGTAGATAACATAGCTATTTTAGCAATGTAGAAATCAATCCACCAAAAATTATATCAATATTTATTTTCAGAAATTGAAACACAAAATACTTAGGTATTCAACATTCCTGATGAGTCAAGAGACCAAAGAGCAAGAAAACATAAAGATCAATTAACTATAAAGGGGAAACAAACAAACACACTTAGAGAAACAAGAGTGGTGTGTGGAATTTACTGAATGTGATAGCTTGCTATTTAAGGGAAAATTACACTTGTGCCAAATGTTAATACAAATGAAATATTATAAAATCTCCATCAGAACCTCTGAAGACATAGAAAGCAAATATTCTTCTTTGGTTTATTGTAAAGTCAGTTACAAATAAAACTGAGAATATTGTTACAAATCGCTGGCCATGGTGGGAGAAACACAAAGCCACAGGAACTTTCAATTAGTCATGAGCTGCCTAAGAGGTCATGCTCCATTGGGACAATGGATTTGTTTCACTTTAGGTCTGTACTGTTAGGTAAAAGGAATTACTGCTTGAGATATTGTACACTGTGCCAGTTTCAATACACCAAGAACAGAGTGGCTGTAAATTTTAGAAAATCTATTCTGGGGCACCATGGGGAAAAGTTGCAATAAGGCTGATGAAGGTTAAATAGACCATATATTTTAGCTGGGGCTACAAATCTATAGCAAACTCAAGCCAAGAGAAACAGGTAATGTCTCCAGTTGAAACAAAAAACCTTATTTTGGACTATTGTAAAAGAAAAATTCTCTGAAAAAAAAGCAATAATGTATGACTTAATGAGAACTTATTTTCTATGGCTTCCATTTTATCTGAATTTATTTTTTTCTGTGTATAGTCTATAATATTTATGTCTATCTTCCTGTAACTGTATTTTATTTTTTTAAGGAAAATAAATGTTAGTCACTCAGTCATGTCCGATTCTTTTGCAACCACATGGACTGTAGACCACCAGACTCCTTTGTCCATGGAATTCTCCAGGCAAGAATACTGAAGTGAGTTGACATTTGGGTCCTTTGAAAAATGACTGAGACTTGAATTATTTTGGTTTACAACATCTACACCATTTAGTGTGCAAGTATTAGTCACAAAATACTTCAATGGTGATAAACGGCATCTGTTGATATTTTTAGTACGATTAATGAGTTAAATAAAAGATCAACAGAGCAGAAGACTCCCTCAGATATTCTGGCAATGTAGAAGAAGTAACAGAACTTTAAAAAGCCATAGGAAGAAAGCTGCTACTGAGAAGCTAGATAATGCTACCACTCAGTGTTGACTGGCACACGCAGTGTTGAAGAGGGATTAGCTTTCCTCTTCTACCTGATTTCACATTTTTATCTAGGAAGTCCTCTTTACTGCTTTATTTCTTAGTTAATTTTCAAATATTTTGATTTTTGCTTATTTCAAAGGCAATTCTCATTGGTGTGTTTACATGTTCTGTGATAGCTTTGATTGTCAGCTCTACTTTCAAGGATGTTTGTACAGCAAAGAGCCTTGAAAGATAGAAATAGATAGAAATATCCTTTGTGGATAGAATGCAGATGTGTTTCCTGATGAGTTTGATAAAGATAATGGCTCTGTCTGTGGCAAAGTTTGGGCAACTTCGCTAAGAACCTTCTCATAAAATGGGGATTTTCTTAACCTTGGAGTTCCTCAGCTTGGGTACGAATCCACTTATCCACTCTAAGTGCAGTGTGCAACTGGGCCTACTTCCAGGTTGCTGTAATGGGATTTGGGAGGCAAGTAGAAACAAATGTACATATAAAATCAGGCTGCTTATTGTTCAGGGAATAATAAACTCCCTTATTTGTGGCCCAGAAATTACCTGTTTTCTGCTAGAATCTGTGAGATTGTGGCAGATTCACTTCACAGTTCTTTACATCTGTAACGACAAATTCTTTTTGTGATTATTCATTTTGAGGAAAGACAAAAGTAGAGCACATATAGGATGAATTTATGATCTGCAAACGTGATGACAGGAAGCAGAAGTAATAGCCTTTTGAGTGTGACTAGAAGAATGTTACATTAACTATTTCAAAAATATCTTCTTTGAGTAAGAAAAGTCTGTGTTTCTAAATAAGAGGCATTTTGGGTCAACAAGAAAAAAGAAATTTTTTTTTCAAAAGTATCTGCTTTTGATGGGAAAATATTTTTCAATGGCCAGAGATGATAGACCTATATTTTTCTAATTAGGTGAGGGGTGTTCTTTACTATAGGAAACCTTAGGTAAAATTAAACTGATCATTTTCAGGAATTGCTGCAGACTCCACTATTTCAGTTAACATCTTAAATAAAAAATCCTCCCTAATTTCCCATTTCAAACAAGCAACTGAGGAAGAGTCCACAGTCAAAACTACTGCTGAGTATTGGTCATTATCATCTCCTCTGTCTCTTAGCCACATTTATTGTGAAGGTCAATGTCCAGACATGAATGCCTTCTGTCCTGTGAAAGAAGTTAGTTGGATATTACCTGTAAGTCCTTCCTTAGGTGTTGTGCATAATTAAAAAAAAAAAACAACAACTCCACCCCAACTATTTTTTTATTGTCTAAAATTATATTTAGAAACTAATATGGAGTAAAAATTTCTAATGCACACTTTTGGGTTTGGGAAAATTCCTCAAGATTCTCAATAGCCAGCTAAAATATTCCATCAGTATGTCTGATTATTTCTTGTTTCATTGGTCTGCTTTTTTCTGACATACCTATTAAAGGATAGTAGTGATATTTTATATGAAGGGATAACATTCATAATTTAAAAATACATTTTTTTGCAAAGTCTAAATTTTCAGTGGTTTATGATAAGCAAAAGCTTATATTTTGGTATAGATTATGTTCAGTAGGATTCAGTAGGTGTTTTTTTTTTTTTAAATTATCACAGTGTTCTATCTACTCTATGTGTTGTGTGATTTATATTGACTAGACCTAGAACACTATGCATACTTCCTTATGATCATGGACCCCATTCTTGATTGTCTCTCATAATTAAACAGTCAAACAACTGCCCTTTATCTTCACGTGTTAATCTTCCATCAGTCCATAATCAAAGAAGTCTTCTGTTTAACTAACTACAACTGTATGAGGCAGTCATCAACTATTTTTCTATAGTGAATCTATGTGAAGATTCTCTCAGAGAATTTTTAACTCTGTTCAGCTCATCTTGAGTATTTAAATTTGTTTCTCAGCCCTAAATATATTCCTTTCCTCTCCAACCAAAATGAGGTAAATGTCAGGCTTTGGATTTGATTTAAATTTACACCCAGCTCTTTCATCTCAAATGCACACATCTCATCTGTGACTGCTTATCACTGAGATGACTGAAAGCAATTGCTTTAAGTGCCTAACTCTATATATCTGAATCCATCTGTAGAACTTTGGTGCCACACTCACATATATCACCATGCCCCAGGCTTCTGTGAGTCTCTCCATGGAGAATATAAGTTTCATAAGACACACACTTGGCCTTGAATCACTGTATTAACCTAACTCCTTTGGCATTCTCTTACAAAATTGGATGAAGAAATTATAGTCAAGTGTCAAAAATTGAAGACTTGGGAAACAAATAATGAAACACTGAATATTTGTTATACATCTGAATGAAAGTTAATACATACTACTGAAGAAAAGATGTTGCTTGAGCAGAATTTATTCCTTTAAATATTAAAATATTTTTCCTTGTCCACTAATTACTTTTGCTGTTTGTTAACCAGAGCTGACCCATTATAAATTATACATTTAATGTTTATCTATATTTAAAAAAAATAAGACAGGGAAATTGAACAAAACAAAAAATCCCAAATTCTCTTAGACTAATAAATAAATTTCAACATGTGAAACCTAAATATGAATGTCAAAGATCATATTCACCTCAGCAATATTGTGGATTATTATCATCACAGCAATCTGAAAGCATTTTGTGAATGGTAACTGTATGGAATTTAAACTTGTCAAATTCCTTCCCATACACAAAAAAATCCATCATATAACACTCTCAGTGGTCTGTGAGATAATTATAGATTCTGATTCAAACTAGAAGTAAGCAAAGTGGATTATTTTTAAAAATTGCTAGTCTGTTTTTCTCAATAAATTCCAGTACTCTGGCATTTTAAAGAAATGCTCAGTAGTCTAAAAAGACTATAGAATATGCTTGTGCTTAGAGAATATAATTATCATTTATTATTTTATTAAAATTGGATTAGCTTAATATTCATTACAGCAAACCAAATACTAATTACTTTCAAATTTGGAGAGTTCTCTCATAAAGTTTCAACCTTTAAAAAATTGTTCTATATGATTGAATTAAGTGTGAACATATGTCACTAAATCTTCCTGTAAATCAATTCCAAGTAAGGTGGCATTTACTGTTATGTTACATGTTGATCTATTTCCAAACATGATCTATTACCAAGTAATCTTTAAACCAGCTCCTGGCTCTGATGTCTTAGTTGAAGGCAGCAATATTTCTTAACCCTGAAGGTAACAAGATAAGGATACACTGGTGGTGGGAGGAGGGGAGGCTGAGAATCCAGGGACCCCACGCACGTTCAAGTCTAGGAGCAGTTCTACCTTGTGTCCTGGGAAGGATAGACAGAGAACCCGTCCTCTCTGAGAGAGGGCCCTCTGGTCTCCAGTCCAGGGCCTGGCTTCTTGAGCTCTGGAGAGGCCAGTTTAAAAGTCTCTTTTCCCAATTTAGGAGTTAGGGTGGAAGCATAAGCACCTGCCAGGGTTGGGTGAGGCAGCTTCAGTTCATCTGCAGAGAACTCCCTTCATTGCTCCTTTTATTCCAGCCAGACAGTGTTTTCATCAGTAAAATGCAGAGAAGTTATTCTCAGATCACCTGTCCTGTTAATACTGCTTTTTAACATTTAGTCAGTGTACCTACAACAGCCTGAAAGGGAATGCAGATTCATTTTCTGTTACTTTGTAAAAATCAAGTCATTTACAAATAATTAAATCATTTATTTTTGAGTGTTTTTATGAATGGTAGATTCCTGGATGCAGTGTTATTCATAATATATGGAAGAAAATATTCTTGCATGAGTGAGCAATGGACACAAAAAAACATAGTACATGGCAGTGTGTGATGAGAATTATCAGTTATGGAAGGGAGAAGTTGGTGTCCTTCAGGCCTTTGACAGAGGCTGGATTTTGAGCAGGGATGGGATTCAGCTAGCATTCTAGGGAGAGGAAACAGTAAAAGCAAATGTTTCCAGCAGAAACATACACAGCACATTTAGGGTGAAAGAGCAGTCTGGATGTTCCCTTGTGGTTCAGGTGGTAGAGAATCTGTCAGCAATGCAGGAGACCCAGGTTAGATCCCTGGGTCAGGAATATCCCCTGGAGGAGGGCATGGCAACCCATACTAGTGTTCTTGGTTGAAGAATTCTATGGACAGGGGAGCCTTGTGGGCTATAGTCCATGGCATCACAAAAATTTTGAAGAGGCAAGTAAATTAGTGCTTAACTAGAAACTTATTGTTATAAATGCATATATTAAAAGAGGGGGAAATGAAAAATCAGTGAGCTAACATTCTGTTTTCATAAAAGTAGTAGAAGAAAAATAAATCTAACTCAAGCACAGTGAAAAGAAATAAAGATTTAAAAAACTCATCAAATAAATAAAAACATATAGTGGAGAAAAATCACTTCTTTTGAAAAGTTTAAAAAATACTTGGTAAATCTTTATAGTTATAAATCTCATAAATCTCCATTGGCAGTATCTCATAAAGCTGAATATATTGATTCAATAATTCTAATTACTGCACATGGTGACTGCAGCCATGAAATTAAAAGATGCTTACTCCTTGGAAGAAGAGTTATGACCAACCTAGATAGCATATTGAAAAGCAGAGCCATTATTTTGTCCACAAAGATCCATCTAGTCAAGGCTATGGTTTTTCCAGTGGTCATGTATGGATGTGAGAGTTGGACTATACAGAAAGCTGAGCGCTGAAGAATTGATGCTTTTGAACTGTGGTTTTGGAGAAGACTCTTGAGAGTCCCTTGGACTGCAAGGAGATCCAACCATTCCATCCTAAAGGAGATCAGTCCTGGGTGTTCATTGGTAGGACTGATTTTGAAGCTGCAACCCCAATACTTTGGGCACCTGATGCAAAGATCTGACTCATTTGAAAAGACCCTGATGCTGGGAGGGATTGAGGGCAGGAGGAGAAGGGGACTAAAGGGGATGAGATGGTTGGATGGCATCATCGACTCAATGGACATGGGTTTTGGTGGACTCCGGGAGTTGGTGATGGACAGGGAGGCCTGGCGTGCTGCAGTTCATGGGGTGGCAAAGAGTCAGACACGGCTGAGTGACTGAACTGAGCTGAACTGAATTCTCGGTTTATATCCCCAAATTTAAATATGTGTTCACTAAAAACTTGAACCTAAGTGTCACAAGAACTAATTTTTAATTGCTCCAACAGGAAGTTAATAGATGTCCATAACTTTTGAATGGGTAAATAAATTGTAGTTATTTACATAACTAAATACCTACTAGAGATGCAAATAAATGACTATACACAATGACTTGGATAAATCTCACAGGCATAATGTTGAGTAAATAACCTGCACAAAGGACTACATCATGCACTATTTCATTTATATGAAGTTGAAAAGCCATGCAAGACTAAACAATATAGTTAAAGACAGAATTTGTTGAGCTAGGGGGTGACCAGGATGAGAAAGTAAGGGTCCCTGGAAGACTGGAAATGTTTTAATGTCTGAGTTCTGCTTACAATGTTGAGCTCACTTTGTGAAACCTGAAAAAAGAAGAAATGTTGTTTTTTTTTTCCTTCTGTAGACTCTGTATAATTTAATAAATGTACTGAAAAATAAATAAGTCACAGAATTATAAAAAAAACATCTATATATGTACTCTAAAATATATGGTAGCATTTATATTCAATTGAAACCCATAATATTCAATTTTCTAAATATGCCTTTTTATCTTTTTGAATTTGGAAACGTTGCCTTTAGAATGAAAGTAAATGCAATATTTAAAAGTGATTTAATATGAAGATCCCAGCATGATTTTATATTATAGATCACAGTTCTTTACTAAATAAGCACTGCTGCTGCTGCTGCTGCTAAGTCGCTTCACTCGTGTCTGACTCTGTGCGACCACATAGATGGCAACCCACCAGGCTTCCCCATCCCTGGGATTCTCCAGGCAAGAACACTGGAGTGGGTTGCCATTTCCTTTTCCAAATAAGCACTAACAAAGACTATTTTGTGCAAAAAAAAAAAAAAAGTTATGGATAATTTGGTTTAGATAAAATATTGAAAGAAAAAAAACAGAAAAGACTAACACTTTAAAAATGGTTTATTTCCAAAAGACTGCACTTTTATTTTTGAAGTCTCTTTATCTCGAAGTGCTGATATGGATACACACCTCCAATAACATTTTACTAAGTTATTTTTTTAGCACTGCTGAATTTATTAGGCTAAAACTAATTGAGGAAAATATTTATTTGAGGGTATATGTACATACCATCACTGTGAAATAAACAAAAACTCCAAAAATGAAAGCAGTACCTCTTTAAAACAAGAGAGACCAACCAGCCACTTTTCTGCAAGTTGACTGCTTTGGGCTCCGTCTGACCTTGACAAGACAAAGGTTTATCCTTACAAACTTACATTTTGCGTATCTTGCTTGCAGAGCCTGCAATAGTTGACTACTTAGGGGCTTAGCAATTGCCTGATACATGCTCATATAATTTGACACACTGGAGCATCTGAGATGAGGGACTACTTGACAGCAAAGAAGTGATGGAAATTGCCTCCACTGGTCAATACATACATAGAACTGTTCATAAGAGAGGGAGAGGGTGGGATGATTTGGGAGAATGGCATTGAAACATGTATACTATCATATAAGAAATGAATCGCCAGTCTATGTTTGATGCAGGATACAGGATGCTTGGGGCTGGCGCATGGGGAAGATCCAGAGAGATGATATGGGGTGGGATGTGGGAGGGAGGTTCATGTTTGGGAACTCATGTATACCCGTGGTGGATTCATGTCAATGTGTGGCAAAACCAATACAGTATTGTAAAGTAAAATAAAGTAAAAATAAAAATTAAAAAAAAAGAAGCCTGCCTCATAGAGTACTAGAGCAACTTTCTAAAGCTAAAGCTTCATACTATAGAAAGATGTTATCTTCCTAGGTGGCACTGTGGTAAGAACCTACCTGCCCATGCAGATGTAAGATCATCAACCCAGGTGATCCTTGGGTTGGGAAGATCCCCTGGAGAAGGGAATGACAACCCACTCCAGCATTCTTGCGTGGAGAATCCCATTGACAGAGGAACCTGGTGGGCTACACTCCATGGGGTTGCAAAGAGTCAGACACAGCTGAAGCAATTTAGTATGCATGGATGGAAAGACGTGCTACTGTCCTTTAGGACGTAGTGAATGCTTTGAATTTGAGAACTTAATGTGTTATGGAAACAGTGTCAGACTTTATTTTTTGGGGCTCCAAAATCACTGCAGGTGGTGACTGCAGCCGTGAAATTAAAAGATGCTTACTCCTTGGAAGAAAAGTTATGACCAACCTAGATAGCATATCCAAAAGCAGAGACATTACTTTGCCGACGAAGGTCCATCTAGTCAAGGCTATGGTTTTTCCTGTGGTCATGTACGGATGTGAGAGTTGGACTGTGAAGAAGGCTGAGCACAGAAAAATTGATGCTTTTGAACTGTGGTGCTGGAGAAGACTCTTGAGAGTCCCTTGAACTGCAAAGAGATTCAATCAATCCATTCCTGGGATTTCTTTGGAAGGAGTGATGCTAAAGCTGAAACTCCAGTACTTTGGCCACCTCATGCGAATAGTTGGCTCATTGGAAAAGACTCTGATGCTGGGAGGGATTGAGGGCAGGAGGAGAAGGGGACGACAGAGGATAAGATGGCTGGATGGCATCACGGACTCGATGGACGTGAGTCTGAGTGAACTCCGGGAGTTGGTGATGGACAGGGGGACCTGGCATGCTGCGTTTCATGGGGTCGCAAAAAGTTGGACATGACTGAGCAACTGAACTGAATTGAACTGAAATGTGTTATCAGCAGGAAGAATGCTTGGATCTTAGAAACAAAGGGGAGAAACAATAGTGGTTCCATTCACCAAAACTCTGGAGTGTTTTGTGCTCTGTGTACCTGGAATTGTCTTCTCCATGAGTTGGAGTCTCTGGTCCCCCAAAAAAGGCATGATGTTAGGAAAGGAGCAAGGGTCTCATTAGACTATAAACTTTGGCTGCTGCTTGAACATCCTGGACTCCTTGTGTCCAGGGACAGCAAGTAAAAATAGGAATCACTGTCATTTGTTGTTCAGCCTCCCAGTCATGTCTGACCCTTTGCGACTCCTGGGACTGCAGCATGCCAGGCCTCTGTGTCCCTTACATCTCCAGGAGTTTGTCCAAGTTCCCGGCCAGTGACTCAGTGATGCTGTCCAACCATCTCATTTTTCTGTTGCCCTTTTCTCCTTCTGCCTTCAATTTATCCCCACATCAGGGGCTTTTCCAATGAGTCAACTATTGGCATCAGGTGACCAAAGTGTTGGAGCTTCAGTTTCAGTCCTTCCAATGGAGGGGTGACAAATTCTGACTAGCAGGAAGGGGAGGCTACATATAACAGGGTCTGACAGCAATATGCAGAAATGAGCTTTGTGAACATTTCGGTTCCCACTGGTCCTCTCACCCTGGAGCCCTTAGAACAATAAGTCAGTAGCTTTAGTTATTACTGTTATCTCCATTACCATCATTCCATGCTTCTTATTTGTCAGTCTTCTTGTATTCAAACTTTATTCTTCTTATCTTTCTACAGGAAACACATATGCACACACACACAGGCTTAAGAATCCTCTTTTAAAAGAGTTATGGCATGCATCCTCTTAAAGTTCCTGTGAAAACAAAGGTGATTCTAAACATAAATACCGCATTTACCATAAAAACAGGTGTTACAAGAAAGGGGATATATACTTTATTGATTGTATATTACCATGTGAGTAATATAGGCATGAGCAATGATAACTTCTTTCAGTATTTGTATCAGTTTGCAGACTTTATTTTCAGGAACTTCATTTAATCCATGAGGATATTAATGAGACTTATAAGAACTGCTAAAACCCTTAGTTAATTATTGGTATGCTTTCAATTATTTGAATATATTGGACATGAATAATTAATTTTTTAGTTCTCATTTTAATATTTTTCATTATCGAGCTTAAAGAAATTTTCTGCTCCCTCCATGAGACACACACATATACACACACACATGAACAGAATCAGAGGCTTTGCTATCATACTTTCTATTCCCTCTCACTATATTCTGTAATGTTAAGGGAAATTTGAAAGGAACTCATTTTATTTGGAGCCTAAAATATGTTGTAACCATCATCTCATTTAGTCCTACCAACACACTGAGTGGTTGTCATCACCATCCACAGTGGTAAAGAGATTAATCAATAAATCTAAGGGAAAAAAAAAGTTCTCAATTACAGAACTGTAGAGTCAGGAATTAAGTTCGGGCCTGACTCCAAAGGTCACGCCTTTCTCTCTATAACTTATCTCCTTTTCCATTATACTATTAGAATCATCAACCAATGAATGTGTATGAACTTAGCAGTGTATATTACAGTGACATGTTTATACATTTTATTAGCATTAAAAAGCTAATGGTTATTGCTATATTACTGAAATATATGTTGCATAGTCTTAATGGTTATTGCAATATTAATAAGGTATAAAAGAATATTCTTAGTGGTGATTGCCATTTTAAGAAGATATATGAAGAAGTTTATAGGCTACAAAAGAAATAAATATACTAAAGGAAAACACTGTCATAATGCATATTCCAAGAGTAACACAGCTTGAATGGTTATAGATTACAAAAGTCATTTCACTGGAAAATAATTTTAATGTCTAATAAACTTAAAATGATAGAGAAGAAAGATATACTTTAAAGGACTCCCTGTCATCAGGCGAGCCCTGCTTCAATCCATCTACTAGAATTCTCTTCTTCCTAAAATATAGTTTGGAAAGTATTAAATCAGTCTTCCAAGTCGCTGAAGTTCCATTTCATTCAGTAGTGAAAAAAAATAAATAAATAAGGTCCATTTCCGGTAACTTGATGTAACAAGCCAATCATTACCTGACTCATCTAAATTTCTAATTTCTAAACTGATTTTCTTTTTTGGAATAAATTTTATTGACTCACTGTGCATGTAAATTTTAGTTACATATTATCTCTTCTCCTAGATTACCACTGTCTGCATGTACATAGAATAGTTCTTCTATCTGTGAAGATTGTTAACACCTTGTTCCTATCTTATTTTGTCAACAAGCTTGCATTAGTTCTGTTTAGTCACTCAGTCATGCCCAACTCTCTGCAACCCCATGCCAGGACTCTCTGTCCATCACCAACTCCTGGAGCTTGTTCAAACTCATGTCCTTTGAGTCAGAGATGCCAACCAACCATCTCATCCTCTGTCATCCCCTTCTCCTCCTGCCTTCAATCTTTCCCATCATCAGGGTCGTTTCAAATGAGCCAGTTCTTCGCATCAGATGGTCAAAGTATTGGAGCTTCAGCTTCAGCATCAGTCCTTCCAATGAATATTTAGGATTGATTTCCTATTATGATTGACTGCTTTGATCTCCTCACAGTCCAAGGAACTCTCAAGAGTCATCTCCAATATCACAGTTCAAAAGCATCAATTCTTTAGTGTTCAGCTTTCTTTATGGTCCAACTCTCACATCCATACATGGCTACTGGCAAAATCATAGCTTTGACTAGATGGATCTTTGTCGGCAAAGTAATATCTCTGCTTTTTAATATGCTTTTTAGATTGGTCATAGCTTTTCTTCCAAGGAGCAAGAATCTTTTAATCTCATGGCTGCAGTCACCATCTGCAGTGATTTTGGAGCCCAAGAAAATAAAATCCCTCAGTGTTTCCATTGTTTCCCCATCTATTTGCATTGAAGTGATGGGACTGGATGCCATGATCTTAGTTTTTTGAATATTGAGTTTTAAGCTTTATCACTCTCTTACTTTCATCAAGAGGTTCTTCAGTTCCTCTTTGCTTTCTGCCATAAGGGTGGTGTCATCTGCATATCTGAGGTTGATATTTTTCCCAGCAATCTTGATTCCAGCTTGTGTTTCATCCAGCTCGGCATTTCACATGATGTACTCTGCATATAAGTTAAATAAGCAAGGTGGCAATACTCAGCCTTGACATACTCCTTTTCCAATTTGGTGCCAGTCCATTGTTCCTTGTATTGGTCTAACTGTTGCCTCTTGAACTGCATACATATTTCTCAGTTCACATTAGAAACATTTCTAAATATTGTTTGAAATTGAATTTTCAGTACACATTTTAATTGTGTATTACTGATATGTAGGAATACAATTAAGAAAAGATGCCATTAGACTGAAGTGGTTTCAATCCACTGGTAGTTTATGTAAACAAAATCTAAGGTACAGTCAATACACTCAAATCCCAGGGAAAAAACTTAAGAGCAACTAGTACAGACGGCCAACTAGGCTTTCCTAAATAAGGCAACTGCTTAAGCAATAGTGACTCAAATAATTTATTAATATTTGCTTTGCCTTCTAGTCTTCTTTTTAAAAGACTTTCATCTCATTTCTGTCTGTGGAGTTCTCCTAACCAATTTTGGTTTGCTTTGCCTGGTTGGAATTATATTTGCTCAAATAAAATATTAGGAATTCTAATATGGTTCAGTTTATCTTTTGATAGATTTTTTATTTAAAGTTGCTTTTTCTAATGATATTATAACAATGAAAAATGTCCTTTACTTAGAATTTTCCTTGTATAATATTTTAAAAATACCTCTACCTCCTATGGGGCAATTTAGACCATTTTACTGATTATACTTTTCAGTGTATTAAAGACTAATTTCTACTATTATAATTTGTGTCTTTCTATACTCCATCATTTATGGTTTTTTTCTCCCTGATATCTTTGGAATTTGGATGTTTCTTTAGTTTCCCACCCATTCACATACTGGTTTAAAATTTATACACTCTTGTTCTTTTTTTTTTTTTTAAAGTCTAATTTTGAAATTGCTTCCCCAATGGCTCAGCAGGTAAAATATCCACCTGATGTGGATTTGATCCCTGAATTGAGATGATCCCTTGGAGTAGGAAATGGCAACCCACTACAGTATTCTTGTCTGAAAAATTTCATGGAGAGAGGAACCATGGATTGTAGAACAATGGGCTACAATCCATGGGACTGCAGAAAGTTGAACAAACATAGATTGAACAGAATGCAGCAGAGTCCTAGAGCTAACAAATTTTAAAAAATGATGTGTGCAATCCTAAAATAATCTACTCCAGGGCAGCACATATTTGGATACAGTACAATAGGTAACCAATTTCTTTCCTCACCAATCCCTATGATTGTTTAATGTTTCAACAACTAGCCTACATATTGATAGACCAGGATCTGACAGCTTTTAAAAACTTCTCATTGTATTTAGTTACCTGCAGTTTCACTAAGATATGCCCACATGATGATTTATCTCATTGAATTCTTGTGCCTTTTGAATCTGAGAAGTCATTTCTTTCAACAAATTATTCCTTTGCCTTCTCTCCAGTCTTTCTATTTCCTCCTGCTTTCAACAACACTGGCTAGGCTATCCCCTAGATCATTATAGTCTCTTTTCTATTTTTCCTTGTATTGTAATATGCATCAGTCTCGGGTCTTTCTATTTTTTTACCTGAATTGAAATTAAATCCACTGATTTAAATGTAATAAGCTTATAAGTTTTACTCTATAACATGCTTAGATATATCACAAATGAATTTAAACTGATCTTTTCTCTTTTGGTTTCTATGTTTGATTTTCTTGTAAGTTTAGTTAATTTCTTTGTTTTAAATAGATTAAACATTGTTACTTATTTTATTTACTAATAAATGACTCATGACATATTTTCCTTTTCTTACCTTTGGCCTAGATAATAATTCTTTCTCAGTACTATATATATTGCAAATTATTTCTTCCTATATAGATTTTTAAACCTTTGAATATGCAAGTCCTTTGCTCTATATTGTTGCTTTCTGTATTGATATAGTTAAATCTGGGTGTGTTCAACAACACTTCTTTCCAGTACTTTTTGAGTTTTTCTATTTATGATTATTAGCTTTGTAATTTCAATTAACTTTTGTGTATTCAAAATAAAAATCTAAATTTCTTTTCCTATATGCAGAAGCTATTACACAACATGAATTTCTGAATGACTAATATTTATTCCACAGATTAAAGCTCGACATTCAGAAAACTAAGATCATGGCATCTGGTCCCATCACTTCATGGGAAATAGATGGGGAAGCAGTGTTAGACTTTATTTTTTGGGCTCCAAAATCACTGCAGATGGAGATTGCAGCCATGAAATTAAAAGACGCTTACTCCTTGGAAGAAAAGTTATGACCAACCTAGATAGCATATTCAAAAGCAGAGACATTACTTTGCCAACAAAGGTCCATTTAGTCAAGGCTATGGTTTTCCCAGTGGTCATGTATGGATGTGAGAGTTGGACTGTGAAGAAAGCTGAGCGCCGAAGAATTGATGCTTTTGAACTGTGGTGTTGGAGAAGACTCTTGAGAGTCCCTTGGACTACAAGGAGATCCAACCAGTCCATTCTAAAGGAGATCAGTCCTGGGTGTTCATTGGAAGGACTGATACTAAAGCTGAAACTCCAGTACTTTGGCCACCTCATGCGAAGTGTTGACTCATTGGAAAAGACTCTGATGCTGGGAGGGATTGGGGGCAGGAGGAGTAGGGGACGATGGAGCATGAGATGGCTGCATGGCATCACTGACTCGATGGATGTGAGTTTGAGTGATTCCGGCAGTTGGTGATGGACAGGGAGGCCTGGAGTGCTGCGATTCATGGGGTTGCAAAGAGTCGGACACAACTGAGTGACTGAAATGAACTGAACTGATCCCACAGATATGAAATGTCAAATTTATGATATAATAAATTTCCACGTGGGTGGGAAAAAAATAACTAGTATGAGCTGCTGGCTTTCCCCCAAAATGGGAATACTTCAGGCTTGAGATGACAGAGAAATATGTGGATCTGGAAAACTGACACAAAAATCTGTGTGAAAGCTCTTTAGAAATAGGAGGCATTTAAGAAAAAAATGTCATCCCAGGATACAGTGTGCATGTTTGAGGGGCTGACAAAAGAAGACAACAGAAAATGGAAAATCTTTCCATGCACTTAAAAAATTTTGGACTGTTCTATTACCACTTGCAATACATTATATATTTTGTTACATATATGAAATATTGAAGTGATAATTCAATACATTAAGAAAATATCTCGATAAATTTTGTTTCATATTTGTGACTTTAAAAATATATTTGATCAGAAGGAATGTAAAGGAACATTCTATTAATACCTTAAGATGCCTATATTACACATACTGAAAACAATCATCAAAATTCACGGAGTTACTAAAATTCATTTCTCTTAAACTTGAAAAAAATTTATAAAAGCATGTCTGTCACAACTGCTATTGCTTTTAGTTAAGCCCTATGAATATTTTAAACCAAGAAAAAAGTGCTGTAAGAGAATGCTGCAATATCTGCTAGAAAAAGAAGAGAATTAACTTTTTAATTATTTTTAGGCTTTATCAGCCACATTATAAATCCATCAGGTGCAGCAAGTCATTTTATGGATATTGATAAAGTGATTCTAAAGTTTACATGGAGAAGCAAAAGACCCTGAATAGCCAATACTATATCGAAGGAGAAGAATGGACTTGTAGGACAGATTCAACCATACTTCAAGTCCTACTATAAAACTATAGTAATTAACATGATGTAGTATTGATGAGGGCTCACCTGGTGGCTCAGACAGTAAAGAATCCGCCTCCAATGTGGGAAACGTGAGTTCAATCCCTGGATTGGGAAGATCCCCTGGAGGAGGGCATGGCAACTCAATCCAGTATTCTTACCTGGAGAATCCCCATGGACAGAGGAGCCTGGTCCCAAGAGTCAGACATGCCTGAGTGACTAAATACAGTACTGATGAAAGAACAGGCAAATATGTCACAAGTGTCACAAACTAGAGACCCCAGAAGTAGATCTACATAAATATAGTGAACGGATTTTTGTTAAATAGCAAAGGCAATGCAATGGAGCAAACAAAGATAGTCTCTTCATCTTTGCAAAAAATGGTGCTGGAATGACTGGTTGTTCACATGAGACAAAAATGAATGTAGAAATACCTTATAACCTTCTCAAATTAACTCAAAAGGGAGCACAGATGTAAATGTAAAATACAAAACTGTAAAACTCCTAGAAGTAATAAGAGAAAGCCTACATATATATGTGTTAGTATACTGTATTGGTGTTTTATAACGGACTTTTGGACTCAGAGGGAGAGGGAGAGGGTGGGATGATTTGGGAGAATGGGAATTCTAACATGTATACTATCGTGTAAGAATTGAATCGCCAGTCCATGTCTGACGTAGGGTGCAGCATGCTTGGGGCTGGTGCATGGGGATGACCCAGAGAGATGTTGTGGGGAGGGAGGTGGGAGGGGGGGTCATGTTTGGGGACGCATGTAAGAATTAAAGATTTTAAAATTAAAAAAATAAATAAATAAAAAATTTTTTAAAAAAAGAGAGAAAGCCTACATGATTTTAGGTATGGGGATGCCTTTTTATTTATTTTTTAATATTAATTTATTTGGCTGTGCCAGGTCTTAGTTGCAGCATGCGGGATCTTTTGTTGCCTTTCATTGCACCATGCTGGCTTCTCTCTAGTTGTGGCAGGGGCTTAGTTACCCCACAGGATGTGGGATCTTACTTCCCCAGCCAGGGATCTAACCTGTGCTCCGTGCATTGGAAACTGTATTTTTTTTTTTTTTTCAAATCCACTTTTATTATCCTTTTTCTCCTCACATACAGAACTTTTACACATACTGAATTTCTTGTATCTGTAAAATTATTTGATGTTGGTCACATACCATTTAACCCCTAAAACTTTGCTGGCATAAAAATATGACAGTTAACCAGTCAATCTATAAAATATTTACATAGCACAGTACATTACGTTTTAGACACTTGGCAATTAAACCACATAAAAATTGGACAAGACCCCCAACCTACATGTTCAGAATCAGGTGTTCACAGTTCCTATCTGGTGACTGTACATGTGTCAAAAGGCAGCAGAGGCAACAGGCAGTTACCTCAAAGGACATGGACCACTGTTATCTGGAAGCACACTATGTCATCCCAGTGTCATGTACCACTCCACCTTTCTCTAAGGCGGTCTCATAATTCTGCAATGGCAGGTCTGGCTGATACAAAATGAAGACAGACAACAAAACATTTACTTTGTGGAGACGTCCTAACTCCTACTACGCGTGCATGGTGATCTTGAATGCAACTCGTCCTAAAAACTTATCATGGTCATTCTGAGTTTTTAGGTCGGGTGATCTCAACTGTTACTTTTTTTACATCACCATCACTACCAAAGCTGAGCTGGACAGCAACTAGAGACTGCACATAGCTCCCATGCAGTTTTGTTTTGTTTTCCATAGTATGGAAATATTTTAAATCTATCTTTCCATTGGGAGGATAAGTTGATAGAACTGCTGTGCTTTCACATTTTGCAATACAGTCTATCCTTGATTCTCCTTGAGGCTTTAATACAATTATTCTGCTAATTTTCACAAGGATACAAGGGTTTCCTGATTGGTAGCCAAATGTGGGATCATCCATACCACAGTATGCTTCAAGTAAGGAAAGAGGAAACTGACATGCTGTGTATTCTGGACCCTTCTGCTCAAAAGTTTCTATTGGCACAATCTGTGAGATTCTTCTGTTCTTCTAAGCCAAATGGCTTAGGTCATCAATGTACGCTTGATGAGATACTGAATCAGACAGGCTGAATGAAAAATCCAACGCTGGCACTGGTTTTGGAAAAACCACAAGTCCAGGACTAGGAATCTGGTCACGATATTTTGGAACCTTCTTCCTTCAGAGTCTGAAGCATGGCCCACATCCCGCGAATGGAAAGAGTGCAACCAGGAACCCATAAAAGACTGGAGAGAAGAGCAAGGTCAAACCCCAGCTCTTGGCGGTGCGCCCCAGGAACTCTCCGGTGGTCTGGTTGTGATTCCACTCGGCCAGACTCCGGTTGAAGGACTTCTTGTTTCTCTTCTTCATGGTGTGTGTGCCTACTGCCAGGGGAGCGGCGGGGCGGAAGCTGTAAGGAGGATGGAGGTGCATCCCTGTTACAGAGCAGAGCAGCCCTGAAACGTTGGCAGAATGCGCATCGGCGGAGGAAACCTCCTCAATGCAGTGAGCGTTCAAGCAGGAGTGTATTCTTTACTATTATTATTATTTTTATTATTGAGGGATAATTGCTTTACAAAACTTCATTGTTTTCTTTCAAACCTCAACATGAATTAGCCATCTCCCCTCCCTTTTGAGCCTCCCTCCCATCTCCCTTCCCATCCCACCCCTCTAGGAAAGTTATTCTTAACTGCTGGTGTTTGTTGTTCAGTCACTAAGGTGTGTCCGAGTTTTTGCAACCCTGTGGACTGCAGCATGCTAGAATTCCCTGTCCTTCACTCTAACCCAGGGTTTGCTCAAACTCATGTCCATTGAGTCAGTGATGTCATCCAAGCATTACATCCTCTGTCGTCCCCTTCTCCCCCTACCCTCAGTCTTTCCCAATATCAGAGTCTTTTCCAATGAATTGGCTCTAGGAATCAGGTGACCAAAGTATTGGAATTTTAACTTCAGCATCTGTCCTCCCAATGAATATTCAGGGTTGATTTCCTTTAGGATTATCTGGTTTGATCTCCTTGCTGTCCAAAGGGCTCTCACCAGGGAAGTTCTGACGATTCCTTTTTAGATATAGAATCAAAAGCACCATCCATGAAAGAAATAATATTTACTTCATTGAAATTAAAAACTTCTAACCTGTAAAAAACAATATCAAAAGACAAGTCAAGACTTGAGGAAATATTTACAGAAGACACATCTGAACAAACTAAGCATACTCTTGTCATACTATTGAGCAGTCAAGCTCCTTCATATGTACGCAAAGGAGTTACAAATTATGTCTATACAAAAACATGCACTTGGATATTTATAGCAGCCTTATTTTTAACTCCCCAAACTTGGAAGCAACCAAGATGTCCGTCAGTAGTTGAGTGTATAAACTGTGGTATATCCAGACAATGGAATATTATTCAGCACTAAAAATAAATGAGCTATGAAGTTTTGGAACAACATGGAGAAATCTTAAGTGTATATTACTTAGTGAAAGAAGCACACCTAAAAAAGCTACATATGGTTTGATACCAAATGTACAACACTGGAAAGGGCAAAGCTTGGAGATATTAAAAAGACCAATGGTTAGTATGGTTGGAGGAGTGGGGAAATTAATTGGTAGAGCATGAAAGATATTTAATACAGTGAAAATACTCTGTCTCATATTATCATGATGGGTATATGTCCTTATACATTTATCTAAGCAGTGAGAGCTGTTGTATGATAGATTTTACAACACCAAGGGTGAACCCTAATGTTTTTTGGATGATAATGATATATCAATGTATGTTCATCCTTAGTAAAAATTAGCACTGAGGTGAGTGATGTTGATAATTGAGAAGAATATGTATGTAGGTGCAGAAATTATATGGAGAATTTCATTATCTTCCTCTCAATTTTGCTTAAAACTTATCTTTTATAAAAGTCTTAAAAATACATCAGAGTTTGAAACTAAAAACAGATGAAACTTCATCAAAATTGCTAAATATAATATCCACTTATAAAATTTAATGATTTTTATTTAGAATATTACTTAGTATAAAAACTGAAAGCAAGATTAATATAATTAAAAATCAAGAAAATATTTTTTAAGAATTAATACATAACCAAGTCACAAGAAACTATGAAGAATTGTCAATAAGTAACATGAAGAAAATCTAAATAAAAATAGAGATAAATCAGCTCATCAATAACAAATTTTAGCATTGTAAAGTTTGTAATCACTTTTTCAAGTAATAGGTAACCATGTTTATGTTCAAGAGAAAAATTTAACTGTGTATATTTGAAACTCTATACATTTGTAATTTTAAAAGAGTAAAAGTTCATTGTTAATTAATTTCTTGTGGGAACAGAAACAGAAATCAGCTTAGCAGGTACACAGATATACTACAGAAACACATATTTTAAAACATTTTCTTTTCTTTTTTTTCCCCAAAAATCAGGAAAATAAGACTGATGGAATACACTAGAAAGCTCAGAAACAGATGTACCCAGGAAGATACAGCAATAATGGTACCTGAAATAATAAGGAGGGGTGGAATATCTAGGATTTGATTTAGAACAATCTGGCACACCACATGCAAGAAAAAAATGGCCCATATTTTGTTATTAAAAAAAATGTAAAAAGAATTAAGATTGTGGAGTTAATTATAGAAAATTCCAGACGATAAATTGACAAATAACTGCATTCTTGAGTCAGGAAAACAGATCTTTAGAAAGCTAAAAAGGATAATTCATAAGAAGAAAATATAATGATTAGAGTATATAAAAACCAGTGACTGTATTCAATGTAAAATTCTATACTATGTTAATTAAAGCCAGATAGTCACACAATTTAAATGATATGTAAAGCATCTGTACAATGTCTAAAATAATTGGAATGCAGTATAAAATGGTACAGATTATAGGTCATTGCCTGTTTTCAAATATTGGCACATATCTGATTTTTGTTGTCTCTGTTTTTGTAATTGGCATATTTCTTAATGTCCTTGTGGATCAGATTTCTTTTTATGTTCCAGTGTTATTTTGATCACTGTACTTTTATGGAAATTAATCAAGTTCAGACATGGAATAAGATCAGAACAGTGCATGGGATATAAACATTTAAATAAATACAGTTATTAATATGCATTAAAATATAAGCTATTATTTTGTCTTATTACTTGTCATCTTTTACCAACAAAGGCATATAATTTAGATCACCAAAGGGATATTTAAATTTAATAAGATAAATACAAGACAACAAATAGAAATATGGCCACAGATATAATTAGGCAATTCATAGATGGGGAAACAGATGATTAATAAGTAAAGCGTATCAAACTTAAAGGATATGCAATTATCGTTTTCACTTTCTATCATCCCTGCAATTTGCATGTAGTTTACATTTATTGTTTCATGTGATTTAATTGGCAGATTTTTACACTGTACATAATTAATGGAGAAGTGGATCTAAATTATTTGCTGTCTCATCATTTATGAACAGAGTATAAAAACTCCTTAGTCTCAGAAGTAATCAGAGAAATGCAAATTTGAGAAAAGAGAAAACTTTACACTCATGACATTGACCCAAATACTGAAAAAGTTAAGTTACACAAAAGTCTGGTGAAGATTTGGAACACAGAAAGCATCCTGTGGGGTTCCCTTGTGCCTCAGTGCTGAAGATACTGCCTGCCTGCCAATGCAGGAGATTTGGATTTGACCCCTGGTCCAGGAGGATCCCTCATGTCATGGAATAACTAAGCCCATGAACTACAGCTACTGGGCCTGTGCCCTAGAGCCCGAGAGCCACACACACTGAGGCCACACCCTAGAGTCCATGCTTCACAACAGGAGAAGCCACCACAGTGAGAAGCCTGCACACCCCAACAAAAGAGCAGCCCTGCTCACTGCAACTAGAGAAAAGCCCTCAAAGTCAAAAATAAATAAATAAATACAATTATTTTAAAAAAAGAAAAAGAAAGCATCTTGTATCTCTAATGGGAGTATACAACCCTGAAAAGTCATCTGGGAGTATGCAATGAAAGTGGTTATTTGTATACCACAAGACTCACCCAGATTTCTTTTTTTTTTAAAATATAAATTTATTTATTTTAATTGGAGGTTAATTACTTTACAATATTGTATTGGTTTTGCCATACATCAACATGAATCTGCCACAGGTATACATGTGTTCCCTATCCTGAACCCCTATCCCTCCTCCCTCCCCGTACCATTCCTCTGGCTCATCTCAGTGCACCAGCCCCAAGCATATCTGTCTAATCTCCATTGTATACATCCCAGAGAAGTTATTACAAAAGTACTTTAAAATACTTCACATTGGTAACTATAATGTATTTGGGGGTTTCAAGATCATTTAGCAATAACCTAGGATTTCATCCTATTCAAATATCAGACATACGGTATGGAATATAGTCAACAACAAACTACATATATACACAGCAGCATAGGTTGATACATACATAATGATGAATGAGAAAAATCAAGAAGTGAAAAATATATTCATGTAAATTAAACGTTACATACAGGCTAAAACACACAATTAAATATATGTGTTCAAATGCCTATACAGATAGACATACAACATTTTTTACTAGAACTTCTAAATGGGAAGATCCCTTGGAGAGGGACATGATGGGACACTTCTATATTCTTGCCTGGAAAATCCCCATGGATGAAGGAGACTTGCAGGCTATAGTCCATAGGGTTGCAAAGACTGAAGAGACTTAGTGCTCCTGGAGTTAGGGAAATAACAGTGGGGATTCAGGAATAGAGTGGGAAAAAAAAAAGAAAGGAATTGTTCATTTTTGGCCCACTGATGATAACATATTAAGAGCACAAGTTTGACATTTTAAGTTAGACAATTAATGAATGAATATTATACTGGTTTGGGGCTCTAGATTCTGTTTCCTTTGTGTTTGGCATATTCCTCACCAATTGCACATATTAGGTGCTGCTAGGGGTAAAGAACCCGCCTGACGATGTAGGAGACACGAGACATGGATTTGATCCCTGGATCAGGAAGATCCCCTTGGAGAAGGGGATTGTGACCCACTCCACTACTCTTGTCTGGAGAATCCAATGGACAGAGGAGGTTAGCGGGCTACAGTCAATAGCGTTGCAAAGAGTTGGCCACAACCTAATTGACCTAGCATGTAGCAAGCACATGTTCACTTTAAATCTGATCTTCTGAAGTTCTTACTCCCTCAGTGTGTTCATCATTTCCAAAACTTCTTGTTGGAGAAGGTCATGGAGAGGACTTGACTGCTGGTTGACCTGCAAGCTGGACCCAGACAATCAGAGATTCTTCCCCTATCCCCCACCCCAGAATGTATGTTCCCACCCATCATTCCAATGCTAAGAGCTATTTAAAAGACACAGCTTTGAGAGAGTAAAGTGTTGTTGAGACCATCTGGACTGAATATGTGACCAAACCCAATTAAGGTCTCTGTATAAACTTTTAAGATCCTGACAGGCAGATGCTGAGAACTACTTGTCTTGTGGCTGCCAAGACAAGTCTCATGTGTAAAGTTCCCTTACTTATGAAACCTGGCACTTGTTAACTGAGAATGGTCTGCCTCTTCTACGTTTTTGTTTGGTCTCTTCTTGCCCTTTTTTGTATAGGGACCAGTTTCAAATTTCACTCAGGTGCCAAACCAGCAATAGTGGAGTAAGCCAGGAGACTAAAGAAATGGGTCTTGGGAAAAAGGCATCCACAAGGGAAATCCCAACGGTGGTGCTCAGTCACTCAGGCATGTCCAACTCTTTGCAGCCCTATGCACTGTAGCCCTCCAGGCTTCTCTGACCATGGAATTGTCCAGGCAAGAATACTGGACTGGGTTGCCATTTTCTATTCCAGGGAATCTTCCCAACCCAGGAATCAAACCCAGATCTCTCATGTCTCAAGCATTCTCAGGCAGATTCTTTACCACTAAATCCCCCTGGGAAGCCCAAATAGGCCATGAACCTCTACATGGGGAGTTGTGACCCCTAGGATAGATGTCTGTAGACTATGTGGATGCTCTAAAAATGTTGGCTGATTTGATGCCCGTGTGTGAGGAACTGTGCACTCTGGAATAGAGAGGAAATAAAGGCCTGTGCAAAGGGCTGGCCTCTGCTACGGGCTATTCAGCTGGCCACAGATCCTAAAATAGAGATTGTAGCCTGAGTTAGAAAGTTGGAAGAAGAGCTAAGATTAGAGGGGAATGTATGATGGTTCATTACTCTGCAAGCTTTGGGATTGGCAAACAAGATGGGAGAGTAAGATATTATGTCTGAGACCCCAGCTTGCCATTTTGCAAGGCTTGGCTGTGCTTAGGCGCTCAGTCATGTCCTACTCTTTGTGATCCCATAGACGGTAGCCTACCAGGCTTCTCTGTCCATGGGGATTCTCCAGGCAAGAATCCTGGAGTGGGTTGCCATGCTTTCCTCCAGTGGATCTTCCCAAGCCAAGGACTGAGTCCAGGTCTCCAGAATTGCAGGCAGATTCTTTACCATCTGAGTCACTGGAGAAGCCCAAGAATACTGGAGTGGGAAGTATATGGAGAGTACAATCTGCATTGGATCAAGGTTTGGGCACTGTGGCAAAGCCTGTGGGACCTGGAGAGGAGGGATTCTTTGGAAAGTGAGAAAAGCAAGAAGAAATATATGGTGACAATTGACAATGAAATGGACAAAATATTCCATACAGTCTGATCCCCAGTACAAAAGAAAACTGAGACACAGCAGCAACTATCCCAGTCAATGGGGCAACTCCCAATTCAGGAAATGGTGATGATGAGAGAATGTACTTCCACTGAACTTGGTATAGCTGACATGTTCCAGCAAAAGGCCAGGAAAAGCATGTAGGCGTCGTTAGCAAGGCTATGGGACACCTGATGGGGGTGGGGATGGTGTGGTGACAGCCTTTCTCTGACTTGGGGCAGAAAGCACAGAAAATGAGCAGTATTACTGTGCACTCTGCTCTCAGGCAGCACCTGCATAATGCTCAGGGGTTCAAGGTCTTCACTTCCTTATAAATTGCATTCTTCTAGCCTGCAGGAGGTTTGGCCCAATGAAGGGGATCTCCTTG
Organism: Ovis aries; assembly: GCF_016772045.2. Taxonomy (NCBI): domain Eukaryota; kingdom Metazoa; phylum Chordata; class Mammalia; order Artiodactyla; family Bovidae; genus Ovis; species Ovis aries. Next base: position 49,249,751 of record NC_056069.1, read on the forward strand.
GGCACATGGGGCCCTGTAAGTCCATAAAGGAGGTACAAAAAACTCATACGGAGTTGGGAATAAGATCGTCTATCTAAGTCCCTGTGTTTGAAGGCCCTTAAAGAACCAACTGTCAATGCATGGGACATAAGAGATGGAGGTTCAATCCCTGTGTAGGGAAGCTCCCCTGAAGAAGGGCATCTCAGTCCACTCCAGTATTCTTGACAGGAGAATCCTATAGACAGAGGAGCCTGGTTGGTTACAGTCCATGGGATTACAGAGTTGGATGCAACTGAAGTGACTTAGCATACACAATCAGACCACATTCATTTCAAGAATAAAAGCCAAGATAAGCCATTCACCCCCAACACCTGGTATAAATGCCAATATCCATAGTGAATCCAGATGTGGGACAAAACATATGATGTTGAGCGATCCTTTGCTGATCTGAGGGGAAAATGACAGATCCTGGGAATGGGTATAGGCTGTGGGGAAGCCATAAGATAGAGAGGAAGCTAAAAGCTAAAACACCACCTTGATTAGATTTTCACTATGGGATAATCTACTATTTTTGTAATTATTTTATAGGTTTCTGTTATTCATATATTTTTTTTATTTCTGCAAGAAATTTGTCACAGTTTTGGGGAGATTTTTATATCTTGTCATTTTATTAATAAGAAATTATAATTTTTCTAGCTGTATTCCTTTATGTATGTTTTTAAAATGTATGCCTAAACATTTTTCTAGATTTTAATTGCCCTAAGCTTTGTGCATGTTATATTAAAAATTACACTATTTTTCCAATTATATAATTCATACTTTAATTCTTGGTAATTTATTTTTTTCATTTTTAAAATAGCTTCCTGAGGAGAAAACTTAGTTGCTGTATTTTAAGTTTTGTACATCTTTTGGCAAAACGGATTTTCTGTTTTTTGGATGTGATTCTTTCACTTTCATTCCATCATTATAAGAAGATATATTTATAATTTAGCATTAGTTTTCGTAGATGTCTGCTTTTATTGCATTGTCTTTAGGGAGAATGATTTGTAAGAAGGTAAATTTTGAAATTTGTTGACCTTTATTTTGTGACCTAATATATCATCAGATTTTCTTTATGGTTTCTGCGAATTGGAAAGAAAATTCAGTTATAGCTTTGTTGATTATAAAGTTATTTATATAAGTATTATATTAGTTATTCCAATCCTCAGTATTTTGCTTATATTTTGACTTGGTTTCTTGGTGTCAAAAATCAGCCTATAAGAGAATTCTATATTAAAGTTTTGCAGATGCAACTTAGCTGCATAATTTTTCAGGTCTTTAAAAAATAAATAAAACATAGATGAATTTTGACATTTTAAAATTTCATGTTTAATCTTTTACTTGAAAGATGATTTTATCAATTCACAAAAATGATAGATAAATATGGTGCTTAGATTTGTCCTGTAATCTTAGTTTTTATTTTATCCTTGCCTTCCTTTTCACATACTCACGCGGTTCCACATTTCAAAATTTAAAACTTTGATAGAGAATTTGTTTTGATAAATGCTTATGCTAATATTTAGATTATTTTTTCTTTAAATAGTTGGCCATCTGTATCAACCTATGATTAGCATTTTATTTTTTTGCATTGCTTTTCAATGGGTCTTTATATAATATTTATCCATTATATTTGTGTCTATTATTATTCACTCCCTGTATGTGCTCAGTCACTAAGACTAATTTGACCCTCTACAACTCTATGGACTATAGCCCACCAAGCTCCTCTGTTCATGGTATTTTCCAGGCAAGAATACTGGAGTGGGTTGCCATTTCCTCCTCCAGGAGATCTTCCTGATGTGCGGATTGAACCCACATCTCCTGCACTGGCAGGCGGATTCTTTACCACTGAGCCACTGGGGAAGCCCTTTACTATTCACTAAATTTTATTAATCTGCATAATTTTAAGCCAATGTCAAACATATCTAATTATTACAACTTTAATCATCTTGTTACTAATTTTTAAATAATTTTCTCATCTATCCAGTTATAATTTACTATTTATATAATATTTAAATTTTTCTTATTTAATGATTGTTATATAGATGCTTTGAGCTCAATTTAATAGATAAAAGAACATTTTCTGTTTATAATATTTACCACATTGAGTATTTATCTTCAAGAAAAAATTATGTTTCCATTCTTCATAGTTTTCTTTTTTTTATTTCTAGTTCAATTCAATTATCTAACCTAATCTTGCATACCCTAAAGTGTCACCTTCTTAACTATTGTTACTATAAATGTTTCTTTTCTATATTACATTCTTTTAAAAAGTGATTGCTGGTACTGAGTGATAGAGCATTTATTTTTCTTTGAAAATTAATATGTTCATTCAATATAGTTGTGTAATTATTTCAGAAATTTCTCAAAGTTTGTAGGCCCAGATTACAACATAGATTCAATTTAGATGATTTGTCAAATGAGTATGTTTAAAAAAAAAAAAGATGGAAAAAGAGATTGAAAATATTAATGTGACAAGTTTTCATTACAAAAAACAGAATTACAGAGATAGAGAAAGTTAGAACATGAAAGTGGATTTGAGTCTCAAAAAGATAGAAAGAATTTCTGTGAATGTAACTGACCTAAAAGAAAAAAAGGATTGATTAGAGATTTCTGAGGAGAATTTAGTGTCACATCAGGAGACACTAAGGAAGTAGGCAGAATGGGAACTGCTTTTCCAGGAATTTGGTTGACTCATCTCTAGACACAATGAAGTTACCAAGCATGATAGAACAGTTTGGAGGATACAAGAAGGCTGTCTCCTCAGTTTCTGAATGTTACCTTGAATTATTCCCATGGGTTTTACAGATGCCAAATTAAATCTTGTAACAAAATCATATTACTGCATATTTCTTTCCAATTACCTTACATCTTTTGTATTTCTCTACTTTATTTTTTGGGGCTCCAAAATCACTGCAGATGGTGATTGCAGCCATGAAATTAAAAGACGCTTACTCCTTGGAAGAAAACTTATGACCAACCTAGATAGCATATTGAAAAGCAGAGACATTGCCAACAAAGGTCCGTCTAGTCAAGGCTATGGTTTTTCCTGTGGTCATGTATGGATGTGAGAGTTGGACTGTGAAGAAGGCTGAGGGCTGAAGAATTGATGCTTTTGAAGTGTGGTGTTGGAGAAGACTCTTGAGAGTCCCTTGGACTGCAAGGAGATCCAACCAGTCCATTCTGAAGGAGATCAGCCCTGGGATTTCTTTTGGAAGGAATGATGCTAAAGCGGAAACTCCAGTACTTTGGCCACCTCATGTGAAGAGTTGATCACTGGAAAATACTCTGATGCTGGGAGGGATTGGGGGCAGGAGGAGAAGGGGGTGACAGAGGATGAGATGGCTGGATGGCATCACTGACTTGATGGACGTGAGTCTGAGTAAACTCCGGGAGTTGATGATGGACAGGGAGGCCTGGCGTGCTGCAATTCATGGAATCACAAAGAGTCGGAAACGACTGAGCAACTGAACTGAACTGAACTGAGACAAATTGTACTGAAAAACTATCATCATCATCATTATATGCCCAGTGTTTTTAATAGAACACATCTACTCTAATATTTCATGAATTTTCCAAACACATTTCATTGTTTATTATTATTTTTAGTAAGGAGAAAATATATTCAGACATTTATTTTATAATGTGTAATTGTGTCTGGGAACTGAATAGTCAGAGAAGACTTATGATGGGCTAGATTGAGGACTATTTTAAAAAATGAAACTAGTCTTTACATTTTCTCACCATATAAATTCTACATGTATAGGGGAACAGTATGGATTTTTCTTAGCAATAGAGCTACCATATAATCCTACATTGCCACTCTTGGGTATATATCCAGAAAATGATCTGAAAGGATACACACACCCCAGTGTGCATTGCAGCACTGTTCTCAATAACCAAAACATTAAAACAATCTAAATGTCCATTGACAGAGGAATTGATAGAGATATGGTACATATATACAATGGAATATAACTCAGTCATTATAGAGAATGAAATAATACCATTTTCAGCAATATGGATGGACCTACAGAGTCCATACTGAATGCATGAGATCAGACAGAGAAAGAGAGTTCATACTGAATGAAGTAAGTCTGACAGAAAAAGATAAACATCATGTGACAGTCCTTATATGGGAAGTCTAAAAAGAAATGATACAACTGAATTTGCTTACAAAAGAGAACCAAACTCACAGACTTAGAAAGGGAACTTAAAGTTCCCAAGGAAGAAGGAGTAGGGGGAAGAGACAGTTTGGGATTGATATGTACACACTGCTATATTTAAAATGGATAACTAACAAGGATCTACTTGTAGCACAGGTTACTCTACTCAATATTATGTAACAAATGGGAAAAGGGTTTGAAAAAGAATAGATATATGTATATGTATAAGTGAATCAGTTGGCTGTACAACTGAAGCTATCACATCATTGTTAATAATACTTCAATATAAAGTAACAAGTGAAAAATAAATTATATATAATTTTATGCAGAAATACACATGTAAATTATATAAATACATATATGTGTGTGTGAACTATGCAGTATGACCTCCTCTGCTTCATTGTTGTCCACTCTTAATGCATGGAGAAAGTACACAGACATACATGTTTGCATGTATACAGTTAAATCTATATACATATATATATATAATCAACACAAAACTTGTGTTTCTTATTTGTTTTGGCAACTGACTTTAAACTTCAAGACAAATAAAATGGTAGGTCAATTATGAAATAGTCTAACATAATGACATAATTCACCAAATTGATTGCTGTTCAATTAAAGAATCCATCACTTTGTGCAATTTATTTTATTAAATTGTCACTAAACTGTCCAATTTGCTTATTTCAGTTTATTTATTTGAACACTGTTAGAGAATGTTTTCTAAAATTCATAAACATTGGAAACCAAGGTCAAATCACCATTATAACAAAATAGAAGACATCAGGTTTATAACTGGCAAAATATCTCCTGTGCTATCCTAAAATGTACCTCCCTGTCACAGATTGTGAATTATGTCATTTAGAAATTATTGAAAAATAACACAAATATCAATAGGGAAAATGTTAAAATGCCAAGTTACATTAACAAGAAAATATTACACTGCATATATAAAGTTGAAATGTTTTCAAGTGGTGTAAATATATTTAATTTCAAATATTACTGGCTCAGATATAAAATAATAAAGTAAAAATGTATATAGTATTTAAGTATAGAGCATATCTTTGATAATTTATAAGCAACATTTTTGCATAATTTTCTTTTGAAATAACTTGAACTAAAAAGGATAAAGCATCATTCAGATCTGAATGAGGATAAACAACATATCCCTTCTCCCTTCAACTGCATCTGTTTATCCTGCAATGCTCTCAAATAAGAGTCTCAGGAATCCAAGAACTATCCCCTGATTTTGGCTCAGAAACATAGATTGTCTGGATGAAAGAGGATTCAGGTTTTAGCAAAATCGGCAGTGTACTTGAAGATTAGCCATGAGCTTCAAATACATGCCAACAGCAGCAGCTGGCCTTTAAAAGACTCACATGTTCATTTCATTTCTGCTCATTGATTTATCTAAAATGAGTGAAGAAGAATAAACAATAAGAAAAGGAGGACATGAGTATATTACAGTGTTTTTCACTGTTCTGGAGTTAAATTTTTTTGTCATTTAAGGGTCAGTAAGTTTTCATGTAATAGTGAATATTTGGGACCATATCTTAGAAACTTTCTCAAACAATAGTCTTCACATATTATGTACTATGTGTATGTATGTACATATGTGTGTATGTAAGCATGTTGGTATATGCCATACAAGTATGTGAAGGGGAGAAGGAAAAGGCAACCCACTCCAATAGTCTTGCCTGGAAAATCCCATGGACAGAGGAGCCTGGTAGTCTACAGTCCATGGAGATCGCAAAGAGGCAGACACGACTGAGCAACTTTCACATACACATATACATACACATGAACATAGATATATGCATACACATACATATATATATACACATGCATATATACACAAACATCATTGAAAGTTTACAATTAATATGAAAAGTAGAAGCAATGTATTAAAAAATACATAATTTGCTGTCTCTCTTGACTATATATCAAGATTACATAGCTACCTATATGTAGAGGTGCTGATAAGTAACTGTGATAGCTGGCTATTAGCACTATTTTAATACCATATGTAAGAATCCAAGGTGGCACCATCAGTAAAGAATTTGCCTACCAATGCAGGAAACACAAGGGGTGTTGGTTCAATCCCTGGGTCAGGAATACCCCCTAGAGGAAGAAATGGCAACCCACTCCAATATTCTTGACTGGAAAATCCCATGTAGCCTGGCTGGCTACAGTCAATGGGATAAAAAAAAAAAAAAAAAGCCAGACACAAGTTAATGACTAAACAACAACAACAAAGATCACTCTAGCAATGATAGCTATCCAACAGTGGATGGAAGGTTTTGGGACATAAGCCTAGAGACCTAGAGACGCAGAAGGATGTGACTGGGGACTGTCCTGGGGCTTCAAAGGGACACCTCTGTAGCTAAGCATGTTTAGAGAAAATCTGTAAAAAATATGTGGCATTTCATTTCTGAAGATGGGAAGGGTTTATAAGAGAGTTCACTCAATTGTTTGTAATAGCCTAAACACCTTTTTTCAATCTCCCTTGACATTATACTTCCAAATGATATCATTCAATTTGCATAAAAGTTCTTCCAAATGGCAATGTGTTGTCTTAAGAAACAGAAAATATGGAAATTCAAGAAGATATCTACAGCATGTTTTGCAAATCTGTGAGTTGAATAAATTTTGAAATCATTAAAAATAAAGTGAGAAAATTTCCTCTTCTCACAGGATCTATCATTATGGGAACATCTGGCATTTGGAAAACAGATATTAAAATAAAATTCATGAAATTTTCCAATATTGTGCACATTATATAATTGATCTTTTTAAGCAGATTTTTCAAGTTAGCTGTTCTTGTTTTCCTCTCAAAACATATTTTATATGACCAAAACTTTCTATGTTATATTAAAATATTTTAATAAGAAAATTATAGTATGGTTTTTAAAGAAAATTAAAAGTATAATAACTTCATGGTTTAAGAAATTATTTAAGACAAGTAAAAAATATACATCATATTCCCAGGAAGGAAGTAATCTAAAATATCTCCACCAGATTACATCTTTTATCTTCTTGGAGAAGCAGCTGTGTGTTGTCATGTATCTGTACTGTTTGAAAAATAAAATGCATAATTAGCAGTTATTAAGACAGTAAGGTTATTCTGTGCACATGCCAGTCTTCTTGATGTCCCCATGCAAGGGAATTCTTGCCTCATAGTAAAAACAGAAGCAACGTTTTATTTTAATGTCCATGAAAGACCATGTCCAATCATAATTTAGAGTGAGTTTTCTTCAAAGTCCTTAATTACAGGTCACTTCAGTGGTGCAGCAGATGGTAGAATGTAAAGTGGATAACAAGACACAAAGACAGGTACCAGCGAGTTTGAGGGAATTTCTTCTAAGATGTCAGTCTTAGCATTTGGTGACATTGGGACTCCCAGGGCAAGATCATGGGTGGAGTCAGTGCTAATCTTAAATCACTTAAGAACTGATAATTGCCTTAATTCTAACAATCAAGGGGTGTTAGTTATCACCTTGAGTAAAAAGTATACAGAGTTGTCTTTTGTAAACAAAGTACTATTTCTCATTTTTTATAAATTTTTATTAGCAATCAACAACTTAAAATATATGTCTGGTAAACCAAAAATAAAGAAATGAAACAAAATATTTGGAGAACTTAATTTGTATTAGCTAGGACATTATTAAACACATCAGTGTAAACCAGTATATATATTTTTATAATTCATACAGGAAAATATCTCATGATCTCTTTAAAATCCATTTCTGTTGGTTTGACTATCCTTGGAGATGAAAGGAAGATAGAGGCTAGGTTGTCACTGCTTTGAATGGAAGGACCCAAGTGCCCCTGGGATCTAGTAATAGCTTATTTTAAAATTCTAGAACTCGTCTACACCAAGATCACCAAACCAGTTTAAATACAATAAAAAAGAGTCTACAAGGAAAAAATAAAATAAAATAAAGTTAGATACTAGACTTGGGGGAAAAGATTCCTTAAGCAAAAGCAAAGCCAATAACAACCAGAACAGAAATACAGCAGAACGCTTTAAAATTTTTCTTATTTGCTACAGTGGATTAAATGGAGCTCCATTAACTAACCATGTCTAAAACTTTGAGAGTGAACTATTGTCTGGCATGATTGAGGAATTTTGTAATGCTCCAAATTTCACTAGAGTAGCACTCAACACTTCAGCACAATAGTATGTATAAATACAAAATTACAAACTAGGTAGTTCTTTTGTGTTTTAGAAATAAGAACCTAGACTCTGCAGCATGTTCTTTTTGTTTGGAATTGACTTTTTCCCCCCCAAAGTCAAAGAGTAACATTATGTTCAAACAATAGTGACAATACTAACAAACAAAATGTGTTTATAACCTCAGGAAAAAAGCTACTAATAATTATTTAAATATTTTATCACTGCTGCTACTGCTACTGCTAAGTTGCTTCAGTCATGTCCGACTCTGTGCAACCCCAGATACGGCAGCCCACCAGGCTCCCCCCGTCCCTGGGACTCTCCAGGCAAAAACACTGGAGTGGGCTGCCATTTCCTTCTCCAATGCATGAAAGTGAAAAGTGAAAGTGAAGTCTCTCAGTCAGGTTCGACTCTCAGCGACCCCATGGACTGCAGCCTACCAGGCTCCTCCATCCATGGGATTTTCCAGGCAAGAGTACTGGAGTGGGGTGCCACTAAAAGTGGCATAATTGGGCTTAGAGAGGTAAGCAAATTAGATAGACCAAATAGATACCTTTAGGAAAAATACCTTAAACAAAAAGCAAACAAAAAAGACTCCATTTTCCTACTTTAGTCATACATTAAATTGATTTTAAAACAATGACATTATTGTGTTTTTATCTTTGATTAATATTCCTTTAAGAAAAGCACAGGACAAAGGACAAGGAAAACTTTTTTTCCCTTTAATTAGGAAGAAAAGTGAAGTTGGTCAGTTGTGTCCGACTCTTTGCGACCCCATGGACTGTAGCCTACCAGACTTCTCAGTTCATGGGATTTTCCAGGCAAGAGTACTGGAGTGGGTTGCCGTTCCCTTCTCCAGGGAATCTTCCCAACCCAGGGATTGAACCCGCATCTCCTATATTATAGGCAGATGCTCTACCCTCTTAGCCACCAGGTAAGCCTAATTAGGAAGAAAGTATTGCCTAAGTCTCACAGTTTATTGCTAAGTGTGAGGATATTTAGTAGTAAGGACCAATCAAAGGGAAAAAAAAAAAAACCTACCTTGGCAAACTACAGTGCAACTGATTTAATACACACACACACACACACACACACACATAATATACATATATAATAATTCTTTTTTATATTCCAATTACAGATAATGCAAATTTCATTAAATGTATTAGAATTCGGTTAACTTAAAACATTGTCCTGGTCTTATTATCTCAGAAAACTCAGGAATGCAATAGAGATAGAAAGAAATGATGACTTTTTCCTTCTTCTCTTATAGATTCTTTGGCTAGTCTGATAAATGATGTAAGACAGATTAATGAAAGAAAAACACATTTAATTTAATTCTGTACATATAAGAAGCTCAAGGACAGTCAGGTTTATTTGGCATCCTCCGCTAAGGAGAAGGGGGTGGGGCCTGGGGCTTCAAAGGCAAGTCCATTGGCAGCAAAATAAAAATGCTTTTCCTGCTCTCTTCAGGTTATCCCAATGTCACCTACCATGAGCAACAAAGTCTCCGGAGACACCACCTAGGAGGCCGTGCAGAAAGTCGTTCAGGGGTACCAGTGTGGGAAGTGGAAGCTTTTGGAGACAGTGGAGCTTCAGGTCAGTCTGAAGAACTATGACCTTCAGAAGGACAAATGCTTTTGGGACATGTAAGGAAAGTTATGACCAACCTAGATAGCATATTGAAAAGCAGAGACAGTACTTTGCCAGCAATGGTCCATTTAGTCAAGGCTATGGTTTTTCCAGTGGTCATGTATGGACGTGAGAGTTGGACTGTGAAGAAAGCTGAGTGTCAAAGAATTGATTCTTTTGAACTGTGGAGTTGGAGAAGACTCTTGAGAGTCCCTTGGACTGCAAGGAAATCCAACCAGTCCATCCTAAAGGAGATCAGTTCTGGGTGTTCATTGGAAGGACTGATGCTGAAACTGAAACTCCAGTACTTTGGCCACCTCATGCAAAGAGTTGACTCATTGGAAAAGACCCTGATGCTGGGAGGGGTTGGGGACAGAAGAAGAAGGAGACAACATAGGATGAGATGGCTGGATGGCATCACTGACTCGATGGACGTGAGTTTGGTGAACTCTGGGAGTTCGTGATGGACAGAGAGGCCTGGCGTGCTGCAATTCATGAGATCACAAAGATTCGGACACTACTGAGCAACTCAACTGGACTGAGCTGAAGATTAAGTCTGCTACATGCCTCAGGTCCTCTGCATGTGTTCTGGGGACCAGAACCACTATGACGAGGCCAAGGCTATGGATATTCCCCACATGGACATGGTTAGACACTGAAGAAACCCAACAAGAATAAGAAACTGGTCAAGAAGATGGCCAAGAAGTATGACAACTTTTTTGTTTCAGAGTCTGATCAAATAGATCCCACATATTCTCGGTAGAAACCTGAATAAGTCTGGCAAGTTTCCTTCCTTGCTGACCCACAATGAGAACGTGGTGGCCAAAGCTGATTAAATGAAGTCCACCATCAAGTTCTAGATAAAGAGTGCTGTGTCTGGCCGTAGCTTTGGGCCACACAAAGATGACAGATGATGTAGAAAATCCACTTAGCTTTCAAATTCTTGGTGCCACTGCTCAAGAAAACTTGGCAGAAGGTCTGGGTTTTGAACATTAAGAACACCATGGGGAAAGCCCAGTGCCTGTACTAAGGTACAAGCTTAATAAACCATACTTCCACCATTTATAAAACAACAACAAAAACAACAATAACATAATTTTCCTGCCATGAAGACATAATGGGACACAGAGAAAGCTTTGAAAAAAGATGTGTTCCTAAATTCTACCCAGACTATCAAAACCAGCTTATAATCATTGTAGTTATCTCTGGTGATTACTCTCTTCTTGGTATAAACCCTCCCTCTAAATTCTTATACACAGTTAAGTAAACTTCCAGACTCTTTAGTCTCTTAAAACTAATCAGCCCAAAATAATGCTCATAACACAGAGACATATTTGGGGTGGCAGATTTTGCTCCCCTACAAGATTCATATGGTCCTAAATTTGCATGTACCTTACAGTTCTTATTTTATTAAGATATTATAAAATTTCTGTCAAATTAAAAGTATCAAATAATGCAAACACTTTGAAAAAGAATCACTAATCATGTCTCAAAACTAAAATTAAAATTTTACTAGATAGATTTTCATGTTAATACTAATCTGGCAAAGAAATCTCTGTTACAGAAAAATATTACATAAAGCCACAGAGATAACAATAAATAAATACAGTTGCTATCTGTATGCAGGCCAGGAAGCAACAGTTAGAACAGGACATGGAACAACAGACTGGTTCCAAACAGGAAAAGGAGTACATCAAGGCTGTATATTGTCACCCTGCTTATTTAACTTCTATGCAGAGTACATCATGAGAAACGCTGGACTGGAGGAAACACAAGCTGGAATCAAGATTGCTGGGAGAAATATCAATAACCTCAGATATGCAGATGACACCACCCTTATGGCAGAAAGTGAAGAGGAACTAAAAAGCCTTTTGAGGAAAGTAAAAGAGGAGAGTGAAAAAGTTGGCTTAAAGCTCAACACTCAGAAAACAAAGATCATGGCATACGGTCCCATCACTCCATGGGAAATAGATGGAGAAACAGTGGAAACAGTGTCAGACTTTATTTTGGGGGGCTCCAAAATCACTGCAGATGGTTACTGCAACCATGAAATTAAAAGACGCTTACTCCTTGGAAGAAAAGTTATGACCAACCTATATAGCATATTCAAAAGCAGAGACATTACTTTGCCGACTAAGGTCCATCTAGTCAAGGCTATGGTTTTTCCTGTGGTCATGTATGGATGTGAGAGTTGGACTGTGAACAAGGCTGAGCGCTGAAGAATTGATGCTTTTGAACCGTTGTGTTAGAGAAGACTCTTGAGAGTCCCTTGGACTGCAAGGAGATCCAACCAGTCCATTCTGAAGGAGATCAACCCTGGGATTTCTTTGGAAGGAATGATGCTAAAGCTGAAACTCCAATACTTTGGTCACCTCATGCGAAGAGTGACTCATTGGAAAAAACTTCGATGCTGGGAGGGATTTGGGGCAGGAGAAGAAGGGGAAGACAGAGGATGAGATGGCTGGATGGCATCACAGACTCAATGGATGTGAGTCTGAGTGAACTCCGGGAGTTGGTGATGGATAGGGAGGCCTGGGGTGCTGCGATTCATGGGGTCGCAAAGAGTCGGACACGACTGAGCGACTGAATTGAACTGAACTGAACTGAACTGCTGCCTAGGAGAGACATTCAGCACCTCTGCATTGGTAAAGCTCTCCCACATACTATGAGGACTTCCCTGGTGGTCCAGTGGTTAAGAATCAATGCAATGCAGGGGATAAGGGTGTGTTTCCCTGGTAAGTGAACTAAGATCCCACATGCCATAGACCTAAGCCTGCATGTCACAACTAGAATCTATGTGAGCCACAATGAAAGAAAGTGCGTAAAGCAAAGAAGATCCCTCATGCAGTCAAAAATAAATAAATAAATAGCCATTAAAAAGAAGACACACTGTTTAAGAGCAGTATTTATTCTGATTGGCCTGTGCTTTTTCTGAAATAGTTGTTAGCTATTTTGAATATCTTTGCTGATTTTGGCAAACTGTTACCATGGATTGAATTTCAATGTGTAGGCTGCCATATCCTGCTAGTTCAAGAAGTTAAGCACTGGGTCTGTGAGTGGCTCTATACTGTGGTCAACTAGGGGGATAATCCTCTTGACCACATAAGGAGAGTTTATACTTGAATTAAGACGGCAATGTTCATGAAGCCATTCCATGTTCCATGTGGTAGAAAGCCATTGAGCTATCTCAGGTCCAAAAGAAGGCATAAGTTAAATCATTGTGTTTTGAAGGTTAGAAAGGAAAAGCAGAGTTCTTTCTCCTCCACATAAAGTTCCAGCATCTGCAGAGCTCATCCAAGTTTTCTTCAAGTAGCTTATACATCTCCCTAAATTTAGCTATGAAATTACCTATCCCTATATCAGTCGTGTCTGACTCTTTGTGACCTCATGGACTGTAGCCTTCCAGGCTCCTCTGTCCATGGGATTTTCCAGGCAATAGTACTGGAGTGGATTGTCGTTTCCTTCTCCATATAAAAACTGACAACTAGCACACCCTGGTGTCCCCTGCCTTCCCAGATGGCCCAACTCTTGTCTGTGGAGTGTGTGTCTCCTTGAATTAACCTTCTTTTGTTTTACTGCGGCCTGCTCTTGAATCTTTTCCTGTGTGAAGCCGAGAATCTATACTCAGCGGCTCTTCCAGGGACTTACCTAAGACCTGGAATGTGACCATTCCTTCAGAGAGCACTTTTTTCCCTGTAACACAAGCCCCAAGACTTCTCATCTTATTTTGAAATAAGGACACTGAACATGTAGTTGGTTTAGGAATAAGGTGGTATGATATGATGATATAAGTGATCTGATACTTAATCTGGTATGATAAGTGTTTGAGGGGATGAGGATATGAAGACTGAGAAACCCTGGGAGAATGTTTAAAGGCAGAGATTGGAGTTATGCACCTGCAGCAAGGAACACCAATGATTCTGGCAAAATAACAGAGGCCAGAAAAGTCTCTACAGATTTCAGAGAGAGCATGGCCCTGCAGATACCAGAATTTCAGGGTTCTAGGCTTTAAAACTCACAGAACACTTTTACATTGCTTGAGCTTCTTAGTTTGTGGAATTTCATCATGGCAGCACTAAGAAACTATTATTTCTATCTAAGGAAATGTTCACCTAATTAAAACAAATGTTAAACTATTATATTTTATGCCAGTTACATTCCTAGGAATATTGCTTTTTGTATTGATTCTTTTTCCGCAATAATAAAAGCACAAGATTAGAATATAGAATCCATGTCTTCCTTTTTCTATGATGTTTGTCTTTAGTTCAGTCTTTAAAATGCCCAAATTCGTGTTCTTACACAAAAAGATTTCAGACGAAACCTCTACAGTACTCTTGAAAATATTTCAGGTCCTGACATGCTTTATCAAGAAGCCAGGTCTCCTACACTACTTCTTAAACAAAAACAGAGTCATATCTGAAATGGTCTACTTATAAATTATTTGTGTTAACAAAGACAAATGCAGTCTATTCCTTTATTTTTCTATAAAATGGCCTGTTACCTAGTAGGTCTTTATTAAATATTTCTTGACTATGTGATTATATTAATATATGAATGGATGTAAAACAAAAAATAACTGTGGTAAGTAGCAATGAAATTGTACTTAAGATTTGCTTTATAAACTACATAAGGAAAAATTCAGACAGAGGTATTATCTATTTTTAAGGTAATAGCATATTGCTTAGGATATAGAAAGGAGCTATTATTATTATTTTTTTTGTCTCTTATTTTGCCATTGTAGTTATGTAAACAAATATACTTGGAGAAGGAAACAGAGATCATCTTCAAATGTTCTAGTACTTTTCTATCAAGAATGAGTGCAGATTCGGAAATGCCAAGCATTAAAGCACTAATAGAATCATCCATAGTTAGGAAATAGGAAATTTCCCTCTAGATTTGACTCACGATTATGGTCATAAAATAGTTTGACCCAGAAGCACTGAAGAAGTGCCACACAGTGAAAGGATTATGTTAATTTGGATTATATATGGATGCAACTCTGGGAAAGCTATGTATAGTGAAGGTTCTGTTACTGAATTATAAGTTGTTGGGTGCCTAGGCTCCACAGACATTGAAAGATTTTCTATTTAAAGGTAGGCAGCTAAAATGATTTCATGCAAGTTTTGAGGAAACTATAAATGTTAGAACATATTTTTCTCTATTATATTAGAACATGTATCCCAAATTTCAAGAAATCAGCTTCTGTTGTTTTATGAACAGTACCAGAGATCATCTCTCTGGCATTCAAATAAATTGATGAGATTTATCCTTTTTAATTCAGTCAAAATATATTTACATGTGGTAGAGGAGGAAACAACATAAAGGGTTTTAAAGAATATTTATATATCCTTACATGCCTCTCAAACTATAATTCTGTTCCTCTTTATTTTTAAACTTTGAGTCATTTCTCACAGTTTCTGATAAACCAAATTTCTTCCTTCTTACTTTTGAGTGTAGGTATATATTTTATATACCATCAAGACATGGGAATTCTTTGTAATTCTTAAATAGGTGGGAATACCCTACCACCTGACCTGCTTCCTGAGAAATCTGTATGCAGGTCAAGAATCAACACTTAGAACTGGGCATGGAACAACAGACTGGTTCCAAATAGGAAAAGGAATACATCAAGGCTGTATATTGTCACCCTGCTTATTTAACTTATATGCAGAGTACATCATGCAAAATGCAAGGCTGGATGAAGCACAAGCTGGAATCAAGATTGCAGGGAGAAATATCAATAACCTCAGACATGCAGATGACACCACCCTTATTGCAGAAAGTGAAGAGGAACAAAAAAGCCTCTTTGTGAAAGTGAAAGAAGAAAGTGAAAAAGTTGGATTAAAGCTCAACATTCAGAAAACTAAGATCATGGCATCTAGTCCCATCACTTCATGGCAAATAGATGGGGAAATAATGGAAACAGTGAGAGATTTTATTTTCTTGGGCTCCAAAATCACTGCAGATGGTGACTGCAGCCATGAAATTAAAAGATGTTGGCTCCTTGGAAGAAAAGCTATGACCAACCTATACAAGCATATTAAAAAACAGAGATGAGAGTTTGTGGACAAAGGTTCGTCTAGTCAAAGCTATGGTAGTAGCTCTGACTACTACTACTACCACTATTTTTCCAATAGTCATGTATGGATGTGAGAGTTGGACCATAAAGATTAGTGAGCACTGAAGAGCTGATGTTTTTGAACTGTGGTATTGGAGAAGACTCTTGAGAGTCCCTTGGACTGCAAGGAGATCAAAGCAGTCAATCCTAAAGGAAATCATTCTTGAATATTCATTGAAAGGACTGATGTTGAGGCTGAAACACCAAAACTTTGGCCACCTGATGCAAAGAACTGATTCATTGGAAAAGACCCTGATGCTGGGAAAGATTGAAGGTGAGAGGAAAAGGGGATGACAGAGGATGAGATGGTTGAATGGCATCACCGACTTGATGGACATGAATTTGAGTAGGCTCTGGGAAATGGTGATGAACAGAGAAACCTGGCGTGCTGTAGTCCAAGGGGTCGCAAAGAGTTGGACGTGGCTGAGCGACTGAACTGAATTGAACTGAACTGAACTATTTTGCGTGTGTATTATTTCTTAATATCATTTCCTAGATGTATTGAATTTGATGCACAAAGAAGAGAGAATTGATACTCAGTTGTCATTTTGAAAATAATAATGCCTAAAAGGTTTATTTCTAGGATTTGGTAAATATCATAAACTATGACTGCTTGGACTTGGGTCAGTATGTGTTAAAACCAGTTTTAATCCAATTTTATTCTGATCCTATCATTTCAGAGGCATCTTCTCACCAGTTCCATCTCTTGGTATTTTAATACACACTCAAGTTGACTAACCAGAGGTATGTCTTAAAGTACAAAGTGTTGTTTGAATTTCATACAGCACTAACAACAATGGAGAAGTCACAATTAAAAAGAATTTATTCTTTACACAGCTAGCTGATTTCATTATTGACATCTATGCTTTTCAAGGGGTCTTGACTTTTTGTGTTCAGTTTAAATCTAATATATTTTGTATTTTCAAGCCAATAAGACAAAAGAATTTCTGTAGCTCATGAAATAAGATCTATTCATCTCACAGACATGTGATAGAGAGGATGTATACCTAACCACATTTTAAGAAGGTGATTTGATTTTCATATTGGGATACATTTGGGGACCAACTTTGAACAATAACTTGTCCCTTGAGGTTCCTGGAATCTTGTATTTTTACTAGTGAAAGGTCCTGACAAACTGAAATGCAGAGAAACTTCTCCCATTTAAACACTTTACACATTTACAATTTTCTCTCTATGTCTCAGACTAGTCAAGTTGTCAGACACAAATGAAAACAGACTTCCCTTTATGTAATGCTTTCTATGGTCCTATAAATAGTAAGTCTCCCTGCTTGCCAGTACATGGGAAGCCAACTATTGTTTTCTATTAGAACCACTGTATGAAAGTTAATATTAACTGGACTATGTTGTAGTTCCTTTTAAAGATGTCTAACAAGGAGCTACCAAAATCTTTGTAGGGAAATTGACCCAGACAATTTAGATGCATTATTCATAAATCAGAAACAAAACTGCTTCAAAAGATTTCCAAATATGAATTGATAAAGCCTGTTCCAGCATCATGATGTAGTTGGGTGGTTAGTAAGTGTTATGATCATACAGTTTATTATCCAGACCTGTGTGTTTTGGAGTGAATGAGGGGAGTTATTAATTGTTCAAGAAAACAACCATAATGGAAAAGTCTTGGGCAAGCTTTAGCATATGCTTACCAGTTTGCAACTTCATGAAATCTGTCAATATCAAGTAGTATCTGATGGGGTTTGTGTTTCAACAGACAAATCCATAAGGTATATGTTAATTAGTGTATGTTTAATTAGCAGATACATATACAGTAATATAAAGATATTTTCTTATTCTAAAACTACTTGATTAATAAGAAAACCCCAGACTTGACACTTCTTAACTCTATGGCCCAACTCATTTAAATAATTGATCTATATGGAAACGCACATTAATATTGCTTAATAAATACTTTGTTGTGTGCTTAGTTGCTCAGTCATGCCCTACTCTTTGGGCCCCATGGACAGAGTCGGACACATTATGCACAAATTCTCATGCTTATGAATCGAAATTGTAGATGAATCTTTTACTTCTACCACCACTGCCAAAAGATTTTTCTTTTAAGACATCCCCATCCAAGAAGTTAAACTTCTCTGGCACTTTATGTAGGTTGCTGCTGCTGCTGCTGCTGAGTCGCTTCAGTCGTGTCCAACTCTGTGCGACCTCATAGATGGCAGCCCACCAGGCTCCACTGCCCCTGGGATTCTCCAGGCAAGAACACTGGAGTGGGATGCCATATCCTTCTCCAATGCATGAAAGTGAAACGTGAAAGTGAAGTCGCTCAGTCGTGTCCGACTCTTCGCTACCCCATGGACGGCAGCCCACCAGGCTCCTCCGTCCATGGGATTTGCCAGGCAAGAGTATTGGAGTGGGGTGCCATTGCCTTCTCCGTTATGTAGGTTAGTTATCACAAATTATGGATCCAGGAACCTCAATCTTAAGTACAATTGAGATTTAAAATTGCTTTTTTTTCTAAAATAATTTTAATTTAATAGGCTGGCTGCCTGAAAAAGAACCCATGTGAATATATCTTTACTTCCTTTTCTACTGCAAAAATTATTGTTCTGTTCTGAGCACATTTTAATAAGATGATAGGTCAATCTAATAGTTTCTGGTCTTATTTGTGAATTTTATATGACAAATATATTTATGATATTTCATAACTCAGTGTATTTTCCCAGTTGTCCCAGTTAACCTGCAATCCTGTAACAAAAATGCTTGATTTGAAATCAATTACTATCAATGCGATTAATCAGCATCCCAAAGTAAAATTTATTTACAAATTAAATGGGTATTTTGATGTACAAATTTGTATTATAGTTACTTAATCCAATGTTAATTTTTTAAAATCTTCATTATTTTAACAAGAAGCTTAGCTTATATGTAATACTTTTATAAGCTTAGGTATTTTGAAATTTAATTATGTATTTTCCCTCTTTACAACCTATATATGATCTAATCTAGTTTGTTTAGAAAAATCTATAATCATTTTATAAATGCCAATGGTTTTAGTTTATCCTTTGCATAGGTATGTTAATTAAAGATATGCTTGTTTTTTTCTTTTTGTTTTCTTTTCATCAATGTGAAAAATGCACTCTGATACAAGGTACAAAATTAGAATAAGACAGATTACAGGCTGAAATGGATTGTAAATCAACTTCTGTACTGTGAATATTTTATAGCAGGCATTTGCAAAGTAAAAAATCTGACATTTATACAGCAATGCATGCATAATTTCCCTCTTACATGTTATTTCCCTGAGATGAAAGTAATTTTAAAATGCAAGGTCAAAGAAATGATTACCCCTAACAAATAGTAATAGAAGTTGAGGACAAGTATCAGGAAGCAGTTTGGCATTTTTCTGTTCTGTAGAGCATTTAATATCTAACGTACACCTTCAGATAAGACTAAGAAAGTTGAAGTAGGAAATCTTTGCTGGAGATAACTTCAAAGTAGATAAATCATTCCCTTAATTTAATAGCTGTTTTGTTTCTGACCCAAACACAGTTGGAACTGTACTTGTGGGACTCCATTATCTCCTATATCTGATAAATGGTATGACCAGGACAACCTCAGTCTCCGCAGGAGAGACACTGAACAAATTGTCAGCATGATTTACATACAAGTTGTCAACAGCATCTGGGTTTCTCCGTGAAAGAATGATGGGTAACAGATGTTCTGGGAAATGCTACCATCTGCCCTTTCTCAAAATACATCCCCTGTGAAACAATACATTTGAATGGATGCCACAGCGATACCTTTCTTTTGAAAAACTTGAACATCCTCAATATTTCAATGTTACTTGTGGCCATCACAAAAGCAAACGGGCTTAAGAGTGTAAATGCAATCAGGCTAAGTAAGCTGACAGGTCCTTAAAAGGTCTTTAAATTTAGTCACATAGTTTGGAAAGAGAATGCTTGATGACTCTCTAGGGGGTATACTGGAAAAATTGTATCAGGAGGTCAGGAACTCCACTTGTGCTTATCTACTGAATGATGTTACACTAGTGTATTATTTCGTAAGTGATTTGTTGAAACTCTGCAGTGCTTTCATAATATTTTAAAACTATTTGCTGCATGCACTTGTTTATAGATATAAACTTAGCAATGTATCAATGTGTGGAAGGTTAAGTGTGCAACAGTTGAGCAGTACTAACAATAGTAGTGGGTCAAGGCTCTCAACAGGGAAAATTACCCACTTTCTTAATCCATTTCTCCTCAATATGAATTATTTTTTTAAATAAAATGTTTCTTCTATAGAAAGGGTGACAAGATAGGTATTTGCTGGACTTGGAACACAATGTGCAATGAAAAATTCCATTGAATTTAACTGTATTTTAAGAACCTACCAGTTTTATATACCAAATTATTAAGAACATTATTTGTAAACATACAATTAGTGCAAGAAAATATTCACAATTTTTTTCTCTGTGGATTTATCTTATTTCAAATCCTAATGTATAGACTCCTTATGCCTGTGATGATAATACATGTTTTAAAAATAGGATAATAAAGGTTCATCCTAACAGTCACTTAATAATATATATGAAAATGATATAGACTTTGCTTAATTTACTATGATTTTTATTATAATGATCCTGAGAAATTTTAAGAACTAAATGCCTTTCAATATTAAATATTATCTTATTTATGCTCTACATTTTATCACACTTAAATGTATCAGGATTCTCCTACAAATTTCTGCTTACTTGCTCAGTCATGCCCAGCTCTTTGTTTTGCATGGACTGCAGCCCATCAGACTCCTCTGTCCATGGAATTCTCCAGGCAAGACTACTGGAGTGGGTTGCCATTCCCTTCTCCAGTGGATCTTCCGGACCCATGGATTGAACCTGTCTGTTTTGCAGGCAGATTCTTTACTATTTGTTCTACATAATGCTTACAGATTTGTTAGAGATGACAGTACTATGGTGGTGGTGGTTTAGTCACTAAGTCTGACTCTTGCAACCCCATGTACTGTAGCCCACCAGGCCACCAGGCTCCTCTGTCCATAGAATTCTCCAGGCAAGAATACTGGAGTGGGTTGCCATTTCCTTCTCCAGTATTTTGGAAACCAGATTCACAAAAGTAGCTTAATCTTAATAATAATTCTGAGCAAAAAGAAATATATATTTCTTTGGAATTGAATATATCATTGTGAGAAGATTAGATTAGCCTGAGAGTGGAATCATCTACCCTCAGATGTACACAGGACCCTCATGGTTGGTCAGAATCTTGATATTAAAATAATTAAATTGTTGGACTTCCCTGGCAGTCCAGTGGTTAAGACTTGTGCTGCCAAGGTAGGGAGGGCAGGTTCTATCCCTGGTAGGGAACTAAGACCCCACATGTTATGTGGCACAGTCAAAAAATTTTTTTTTAATAATTAAGATCACACACATGCACACATCCAAACAGGAAAGTAATAGCCAGCTAGTATGTAGGAACATACATAGGAACCCCTAAAAACTGGCCCAAGCCAATTCTCTTTCGTGTTAGAATCCTAGGAAGAACTTATGTTCTTCACTTTTATTTTTTAATTTCATTTTCTCTTCTTAGCTTTTCACCGTCATCTTTGATAAAATCTACAAAGGAATTGCCAAAGATAGTTAGACAAATCTGATACAGATATCCACTGTGGATAGTTTGAAAATTTAATTTACATGAGCTCATATGTCAAATTAATTTCATAATTTGTTTTTGTTTATTTATTTGTTTTTATCAACAACAGGGATAGGAACTTCACAGTCATTCATTTATCTATGATAAATTTGGCTAATTTTTCTATTTTCACCCAGCCATAAGTTGCAGACATAAGTGAGTCCTCAATATGTACAATTATAGTTTACAGCAGAGGGCAAGGATGAGTGTTATTTTATTAGAGATAACATGCAGTGTATAAGAAATTGATTTTAATGATGGCTAACATTTTCCACTCTTATCCCTGATATCCTTTTTTTTTTTTTGCTATGTGACTTTGCAATCTCTCTCACTAAAAAACTTGAATCTGTTTCCCCAGTACCAAATTTTGAGCTCAGACAGGTAACTCACTTAGGTCAATGCGATGTTAAAATATGTGATACATAAGGAGGCTTGAAAAATGCTCATGTGTGTTAATTTTCTCTCTTGTTTCTCTTTGAATGACATGAGAATTTACCTACTGGAGGATGACAGACCACACGGTCGTCCCAAAAGAGGCGATTTCAGGTCATCTGAAGGCCAGAAGAATCTACAAGCATGTGAGAAAACTCTACCTAAATTGAAAGATGAAATATGCATGAACTTGCCCAATTAAAATCAGTGGAATCCCTGCAGATGTGTGAGTTAAATGAATGTTTAATGATACATGTCACTGAGATTTTGTGGTTGATTTCTACATAGCATAATTGTGGTAGTAGATAACTAATGCACAAATGCACAACGAAGAATTGATGCTTTTGAACTGTGGTGTTGGAGAAGACTCTTGAGAGTCCTTTGGACTGCAAGGAGATCCAACCAGTCCATTCTGAAGGAGACCAACTCTGGAATTTCTTTGGACGGAATGATGCTAAAGCTGAAACACCAGTACTTTGGCCACCTCATGCGAAGAGTTGACTCATTGGAAAAGACCCTGATGCTGGGAGGGATTGGGGGCAGGAGAAGAAGGGGACGACAGAGGATGAGATGGCTGGATGGCATCACGGACTCGATGGACGTGAGTCTGAGTGAACTCCGGGAGTTGGTGATGGACAGGGAGGCCTGGCATGCTGCGATTCATGGGGTTGCAGAGTCGGACACGACTGAGCGTCTGAACTGAACTGAACTGATCCTTTGTTTTTATTGTTGTTGTTGTATTTTTTTTGACCAGCATAATATTTAAAAAATGTGATTTGAATGGATGTACTTAGAAAATACATCTTCCAATTAACTGGAATCAATTAGATCCTACTGTTGTACGTCCAAATCACAGATTTTTGTTACTTGCTTGAATTTTGTAAACTTTTACAGCTCTTGATCTTTAGGATATTATAAAATATCCATTCTTTGTCAATTGTAAAGTACTTGACACAGACTTTTGTTTTACAAATCTAGTTGTCTATGAGCTTAAATGTCTCTGGCTTTTCTGCCAAATAAAAGTATTTCACGAAGTCACTCAAATACAGTTCATGTTGTTAACTTGTCTTGCAGGGTTTGTTAATTGTCAGGACCAGTGTGATATAGAAAACACAAATAATGCTCTTCCTAGGATTTTAAATAGTAAAATAATAAATTAGAAGAAAAGAAAATCAGCAAAATCTGTCTCTGGTTGCAAGAACGCTGAACAACTTTATAGTTAAATTTTGCTTTCAGTAATAAAAAATCTAGTTCTGAATTTAGTTAGATGTTCCAAATATAATCAAAAAGTTCAGGTAGTTTTGTTGATGTGTATTTAGTTAGTTAAAATTATTTCATTTCATTAATATTTTGTTCATGTGTCTCTTCTAAAATGTTATATTAGGTGATAGCATATCAAGCTAATAGTCATAAACATATGGTATAGATAAATGTCTAATAATTTATATGATGCAAAATCCATCACAAATAGCTCCTTTCCAAAGCATTTTATTTTCCTGAACTGCTCTAAACTACATTTTTTTTCCCCCATTGCATTCCTCTATTCTTCCTTCTTTCATTTGATATGTATAGTTCTATACTGAGTATATTTCAATTCTAAAAGACGATGCTGTGAAAATGCTGCACTGAACATGGCATCAAATTTGGAAAACTCAGCAGTGGCCACAGGACTGGTAAAGTCAGTTTTCATTCCAATCTCAAAGGAAATGCCAAAGAAAGCTCAAACTACCACACAAGTACACTCATCTCACATGCTAGAAAAGTAATGCTCAAAATCCTCCAAGCTAGACTTCAACAATATGTGAATCATGAACTTCCAGATGTTCAAGCTGGTTTTAAAAAGGGCAGAGGAACCAGAGATCAAAATGCCAACATCTGCTGGATCATCAAAAAAGCAAGAGAGTTCCAGAAAGACATCTATTTCTGCTTTATTGACTATGCCAAAGCCTTTGACTGTGTGGATCACAATAAACTGTGGAAAATTCTGAACGAGATGGGAATACCAGACTACTTAAACTGCCTCCTGAGAAATCTGTATGTAGGTCAGGAAGCAACATTTAGAACATTTAGACATGGAACGATAGACTGGTTCCAACTACGAAAAGGAGTACATCAAGGCTGTATATTGTCACCCTGCTTATTTAACTTATATGCAGAGTACATCATGAGAAACGCTGGGCTGGAGGAAGCACAGGCTGGAATGAAGATTGCTGGGAGAAATATCAATAACCTCAGATATGCAGATGACACCACTCTTATGGCAGAAAGTGAAGAACTAAAGAGCCTCTTGATGAAAGTGAAAGAAGAAAGTGAAAGAGTTGGCTTAAAGCTCAACTTTCAGAAAACTAAGATCATGGCATCTGGTCCCATCACATCATGGCAAATAGATGGGGAAACAGTGGAAACAATGCCAGACTTTATTTTCTTGGGCTCCAAAATCACTGCAGATGGTGACTGCAGCTATGAAATTAAAAGACACTTACTCTTTGGAAGGAAAGTTATGGCCAACCTAGACAGCATATTAAAAAGCAGAGACATTGCTTTGCCAACAAAAGTCCAGCTAGTTAAGGCTATGGTTTTTCCAGTGTCATGTATAGATGTGAGAGTTGGGCTATAAAAAAACTAAGTGCCGAAGAATTGATGCTTTTGAACTGTGGTATTGGAGAAGACTCTTGAGAATCCCTTGGACTGCAAGGAGATCCAACCAGTCCATCCTAAAGGAAACCAGTCCTGAATATTCTTTGGAAGGACTGATGTTGAAGTTGAAACTCCAATACTTTGGCCACATGATGTGAAGAGTTGACTCATCTGAAAAGGCCCTGATGCTGGGAAAGATTGAGGGCAGGAGAAGGGGACTACAGAGGATGAGATGGTTGGATGGCATCACCGACTCTATGGACATGAATCGAGTATACTCTGTGAGTTGGTGATGGACAGGGAGGCCTGGCGTGCTACAGTCCATGGGGTCGCAAAGAGTCGGACACAACTAAGTGACTGAACTGAACTGAACTGAATACTGAGTACCTGCAATGTGCTTGACCTTTATAATATCAAGCTGTACATATCTTCTTCCTACAAGAAGGCTTTAGTCTGTATAGGAGGTAGACTTCTAAACAAATTAACTCCTATCAATCTTATCTAAATCAGATATCTTGCATTTCTATTACTTTCAAGATAATGGAGGTTTGTCCATTATGCACTTGATTATCAACTCATCAAGGCTAGTCCCTTTTTTATCCACAGATAAAATTGCTGTTCGGTGAATTCCAAAGCCCTAGAACTGTGCATGACATGCCCTGGCTCCATTTTTGGATGCCTCTCTGGAGCCCAGTTCACATCATCTGGCCTCTTTGATATCCCCTGAAGTTGTGGTCCATAGGCCCTGAATCTCTGCTGTCTGCCCTGAGGTCTTCTCTGAAACTTGAGGAACTCACTTAGTCTAGAAAAACACACTCTGGATTGTGGAAGAATTAGTGTCTGTGGGGACAATGCTCAAACAACTGGGGAAGGGAGCTAGTGAATAAATATTATAATTTATTGTAGTAAACAAATATTGCAATTCTCTTGTACAGTTCTTGGAGCCATTCTCTTTATGCTTCTCAGAAAGTCACAGAGGACTCAAATTTGTAAGCAGTCTTTTCCTCCCTGCCTGCCTTTGCTCTCTGTTGTGTTGCCCCAGTTTGCTGGGTTCACTTCCACCTGCCTGCACCCAAATTTCTCTCTGGTCTCAGAGGAAATCAACTAAGTCACCCCTTTATAAAATACTCATTTATATTTTCATATATTTTATACTCCGTAAATATTCATTGATAGATAAATGGCTTCTCATTGTTTAGCAAAATCCTTCACAAAGTATCTAAATGAATGTCTTCAAACAATAGTGACACTGTCACTTTCAAAACCCAAGGTTCCATTAAGTTCATGATTTGCTGATTATTAGATTATAAAATTAATATGGAGTATGCAATGCATAGACACAATTGTCTTTGATTATTAAGGAACTATTGAGTTGGCCAAAATTTCTATCAATGTTGTAGTTCAGTCACTCAGTCATGTCAGATTCTGCGAGTCCCAGGAACTCAGCACTGCAGGCCTCCCTGTATTTCACTGTCTCCCAGAGTTTGCCAAAACTCATGTCCATTGAGTCATAATGCTATCTAACCATCTCATTCTCTGGTGTCCCCTTCTCCTCCTGACTTCAATCTTTCCCATCGTCAGGGTCTTTTCCAAAGAGTCGACACTTTGCATCAGGTGGCCAAAATATTGGAGCTTTAGCATCAGTTCTTCCAATGAATAAACAGGAATGATTTACTTTAGGATTGACTGCTTTGATCTCCTTGCAGTCCAAGGGACTCTCAAGAGTCTTCTCCAACATCACAGCTTGAAACCATCAATTCTTTGGTGCTCAGCCTTCTTTATGGTCCAACTCTCACATCTATATGAGACTACTGGAAAAGCCACCGCTTTGGCTATACAGAACTTTGCTGGCAAAGTAATGTCTATGCTTTTTAATATGCTGTCTAGGTTGGTCATAGCTTTTCTTCCAAGGAGAAAGTGTCTTTTTAATTTCATAGCTGTAGTCACTGTCAGCAGTGATTTTGGAACCCAAGAAAATAAAGTCTGTCACTGTTTCCATTGTTTCCCCATCCATTTGCCATGAAGTGATGGGACCAGATGCCATGATCTTGCCAAATGTTCTTGAATGCGGAGTTTTAAGCCAATTTTTTCACTCTCCTCTTTCACTTTCATCAAGAGGCTCTTTAGTTCCTCTTCAACTTTTGCCATAAGTATGGTTCCATCTACGTATCTGAGGTTATTGATATTTCTGCCTGCAACCTTGATTCCAGCTTGTGCTTAATCAATCCTGGCACTTCACATGATGTACTCTGCATGTAAGTTAAATAAGCACGGTGACAATATACAGCCTTGACATACTCTTTTTCCTATTTGGAATCAGTCCATTGTTTCACATCCAGTTCTAACTGTTGCTTCTTGACCTGCATACAGATTTTTCAGGAGGCAGGTAAGGTGGTCTGATATTCCCATCTCTTGAAGAATTTTTCACAGTTTGTGGTGATCCCACAGTCAAAGGCTTTAGCGTACTCAATGAATCTGAAGTAGTTGTTTTCTGGAATTCTTTATTTTTTCTGTAAGCCAGCAGATATTGACAATTTGATTTCTGGTTTCCTCTGCCTATTCTAAACCCAACTTGTACATCTGGAAGTTCTCAGTTTATGTACTGTTGAAGCCTATCTTGAAGGATTTTGAGAATTACCTTGCTAGCATGTGAAATGAGTGCAATTGTGCGGTAGTTTGAACATTCTTTGGCATTGTCCTTCTTTGAGATTGAAATGAAAACTGACCTTTTCCAGTCCTGTGGCCACTGCTGAGTTTTCCAAATTTCCTGGCATATTGAGTGCAGCATTTTCACAGCATCATCTTTTAGGATTTAAATAGCTCAGCTGGAATTCCATCACCTCCACTATCTTTGTTTGTAGTGATATTTCTTAAGGTCCACTTGACTTTGCACCCCAAGATGTCTGGCTCTAGGTAAATGATCACACCATCATGGTTATCCGGATTATGAAGATCTTTTTTGTATAGTTCTTCTGTGTATTCTTGTCACTGCTTCTTAATATCTTCTGCTTCTGTTAGGTCCATACCATTTCTATCATTTATTGTGCCCATTTTTACATGA
The DNA here is from genome assembly GCF_016772045.2 of Ovis aries. NCBI lineage: Eukaryota > Metazoa > Chordata > Mammalia > Artiodactyla > Bovidae > Ovis > Ovis aries. The sequence continues at coordinate 49,277,658 of NC_056069.1, forward strand.
AATATTCTGTTGGTATCCCATTGTATAAGATGTCAATAGCTTACCAACTGTTTCAATAATATGAGTTCCTTTTGTGTGTATGTGCTCAGTCCTATCTGACTCTTTATGACCTCAAGGACATGGCCCGCCAGGCTCTTCTATCCATGGAATTTTCCAGGCAAGAATACTGGAGTGATTTGCCATTTCCTCCTCCAGGAGATCTTCCCAACTGAGGGATTGAACCTGGGTCTCCTGCATCTCCTGAATTGGCAGGTGGATTCTTTACCACTCTGTTACCTAGGAAGCCCCATGAATACATATTACCTTTGTATGATTCTAAAAGTTTAACACTTATTTGTATTTTTCAAGATGCGGTATTACACCATTCATGGCTTAAACACTTTGCATTTCCTGTGTGAAACAGTATGTTTATGTTATGGATATAAATCTGGTTTTGAAAAAATAATTAAAAAATTAAGATGGGCATTTTATTTGGAGGGATACATATATGAAGAGAAGGTTTCTGGAGAATTAAACAAATAACACTTAATATTTAATACACAATAAAATTTAATATAACAAAGTGGAATTTTCTAGTGGTGTTCCCTGGTTTATAATATTAAAGCAATATTTCATTGGAACAAGTATGGGAAGTTTTATATGATATGAAATTGATCATAAAAATTTATAGATCAATTGTAAGATAAACCACATAGCAAATAAAATTCTTAAAGGATAAAAATATCCAAAGTTTCATTTCTGAAGCAGAAAAGTAACACAAGTGTGGCAGACAATTTTCTTTACTCTTGACATTTATTTACTTATATAATAAAATTTAATTGTCTGTGCCTCTTAAAAATGGCTTATTTGCTGTTATTTAGAGAAAGTACATTTATTTCACCAATTACATTTTAAGGTTTGAAAATAGATCTGCTTTTACATTTTATAAGTGTCAAGGAAATGATGTTAGATTTTCTTAGTATGCTGTGTTTTAAGCTGTTTCCCTAATTTAATAAAATCTAGAATTTTAGAAACAGATTAATAATATTATTTTTGTTACATGTACATTTATATTGATATGGATGTATAAATAAATGCCTGAAATTTTAAGATTCTATTTTAAATAGATTTTTTTTTCTTTTTGGTTTCTGTTTCTTGTTTCATTTGAAGTGTTGTGCATTTCACAGTCAGTATTTCATACAGTGTACATATGTGAAATTTTTTAAATACTTTTTTATCTCTGAGAATTTAGCTATTACCTTTTTTTTTTGATAAGGGACTGTTCAGTAGCATTTTGTGGTTGTTTTGATATTATATAATATGGTACTTCTCTAAATGCTTTTTCAATAAGTTGCTCATCTTAAAGATATTTTACTTCAGTTCTACTAAAAATTGAATGATTTTGTCACCTCAAGATTTGTATGCTGAAACTGCGCCACTAATGTGATGGCATTTGGAGATGGGGACTCTGGGAGGTGCTTAGGTCATGAAGGTAGAGCCCTCATAAAACAGATTCCTGTGCTTATAAACTGGACCCAGGGAACCCCTCCACCATCTGAAGACAAGGCAAAAGTACTGGTCTATGAACCAGGAGGTCAGATCTCACCATATCTTGAATTATCCAGTTTGTTGATCTTAGACTTCCCAGTCTCTAGAATAGTGAAAAATCAATTTATGTTGTTTATAAGCCACCCATTCTCTTGGTATTCTGTTAGAGAATATTGACCAAGACAAGCACCTATAGACTTAAATTTTCTTTTTACTTTCATATTATAATTATATTATATTATTTTACTTCCATATTATATATTTGTATTTTCCATATTATATTACAAATACGTTAACCTGTTTAGCCAGTTTTCACAATTTATTATAATTACTGCTGCTAAGTCGCTTCAGTCGTGTCCGACTCTGTGTGACCCCATAAATGGCAGTCCACAGGTTCCCCCAGCCCTGGGATTCTCTAGGCAAGAACACTGGAATGGGTTGCCGTTTCCTTCTCCAATGCATGCATGCATGCTAAATTGCTTCACTTGTGTCCGACTCCGTGCAACCCCATGGACAGCAGCCCACCAGGCTCCTCTGTCCATGGGATTTTCTAGGCAAGAATACTGGAGTGGGTTGCCATTTCCTTCTCCAGTTATAATTACTATAAACAATTAATTGATTAGTGCATTTTTGCACTTTTTAAAAAATTTGGTTCTTGAGAGAGTTTGTGTTGTTTTTTAGAATTAATTTATTTAAATTTTATTTATTATGGCTGTGCTGGGTTTTTATTGCTGTGCATAGGCTTTCCCTAGTTGCTGTCAGTGGGCGGCACAGGGCTTCTCATTGCAATGGCTTCTCTTATTGCAGACCAAGATAAGAGCTCTAGAGCTCAATAGTTGTGGCGCAGGTACTTTGTTGCTCCGCAGCTCGTGGGACCTTTCCTGACCAGAGATTGAACCCATGTAATTTGCCTTGGCAGGCAGATTTTTAATCACTGCTCCACCAGGGAATTTCTGCATTCCACTTTCTACTTTATAAGTGGACCAATGAGAATCTTTGCTAGCAGCATGGAGCTATGGCAGCTGAGGGGGAGGGGCGGGGTGGGGGCGGGAAAAGCAATGGAAGAATGTGCACACTATAGGGGAGAGCGGATAGAAACAGAAAAGAAATGTACAGAAGAAAAGAACTGGAGGAGAATGTAAACAGGGAAGAAAATGTCAGTGATCACATGCATAACTGACACTATCCCCTCTTGCTCTGATGATTTTCACTTCCTCTCTGGTTGAGCCTGATTAGGACATCAGAATCATCACTGCAGGACTCCAGACAGTCCTCTTAGTTACTCAAGATTAGATAAATCCTATTTATCACTCTAAGCTTATAGGTTATTTTTTCCCCCACTTCTTAAAAAAAAAAAAAAAAGTCTTATTAAGCTGCTCTCTGTATGTCAAAACATCTAGAACATCTGGGGAATTGCTGATCAAATCACAGTTTTACTTTTCTTAATAATCAGATATGACATCATGGGTATTCATTTCCAGTCTTGTGGTAATCTTCCTTTTCCTCTAATATCCCTGGATTCCACAGGGATATTTTCCAAATCATTTTCATCAGATGAAGAGGATTTGGTAGTTATTACAAGAGTTTACAAGTCAGCCTGGCACAATAATATCACATTCTTAGGCAGGTGGTTTAGTTGCTAATTCATGTCCAACTCTTGTGACCCCATGGACTATAGCCTGCTAGGCTCCTCTGTCCATGGGATTCTCCAAGCAAGAATATTGGCGTGAGTTGTCATTTAACTTCTTTCCTATTGGTGAATATTCATGGAAAGTTAACCTTAAAATTACTTTCCTGTAGGTCTAAGAAAGTCCCTGGAGATCACTGTTTTTTGTTTGTTTAATTTGTTTGTCCAGTTACATCTCTAATACATTTTAATAATTTCTTATCAATTCCTTCTCCAAACTTTTGGAGTCCTGTATGTTTTAGAATGCAGTTTGTTTTTGGATTTTAACATGTACATCAGCAGCACGTACATCACAAATGTGCCAAGATCTAGGGCTAAAGTCTGTAGTCAAATTTCTCTATTGCCGAACATGAATAGTTACAGCTTGTGGGCTAAATAATGGCTATATGAGACCAGTTTTGCTGCCAAATGAACTTGCACAAAACCTTCCACAGCAGTAACAATGGCAACTGCAGACTTTGGTTTTCTAAGGTTTCAGGGTTTGGGAATTACTAATAGGATATTGAGAGATGTACTGTTAAAAAGGAGATTTAAATTTTCCTATTATTAAAATTTATTAAACTGTTCTTATTATTTAAAGTGATATTTGATATCCAAACTTAAGTAAATGTTTTCTGTAATGCAAATATATAGACAATTTAAATTCCTTTATGACTTCAACTTTGCACATTAAAAAAAAAATAGAATCTAGACAAAGTGTTAGGTTATTTTTCTCATCTACACTGAATAGAATGGATTGAAGTTTACTTTGCTTACTGGTTTTTTTTTTTTTTTTTTTTTTGCCCTTTGTATGATGTCTCTGAAATAGATTTTTACCTAAATTCTGTGTAAAGTAATGCAACCCACCAAGACCATTTAAGTATCTTGTGGTATATTGAATGATATCTTGGGTTTTTAAGAAATGTATATTCAATGAATAAATGTATTGCCAAAAAGAAAGGTGATATTGAATTAAAGACCCAATATTTTGGCAAAGCATCATTACCCATAGGAGTCTCACTAATGCTTTGGCACAAAAATTGGGTAAACAACATGAGGTTTAGCAAATCTATTTAGCCCTAGGGGAGGACTTTAGCATAGAGAGAACAATGTGGAACATCAGCTTTTACTGTGTTTTCCAAATGGTCATGGCTATTTTATGGAGATGAGGACACAGGTCATATTGCATTTCCCAAGTAATATATTCACAAGTGTGCAGGCATTTCAATACTGGAGGCTTTAAATTCACCACAACTATCCTCCCCAAACTATCCACACCAAAACAGAGAAGTATGCACATGAAACAGTTTCTTATAAAGAAGTTTTCACATTTAAAAATGTATTTTGTATATATATATATATATATATATATATATATATTTTTTTTTTTTTTTTCCTATGAATTCATTCACTGCTAAGATCATGGCATCTGGTCCCATCACTTCATGGGAAATAGATGGGGAAACAGTGGAAACAGTGTCAGACTTTATTTTCTTGGGCTCCAAAATCACTGCAGATGGTGACTGCAGCCATGAAAATTTTTAAAAAACTCTTACTCCTTGGAAGGAAAGTTATGACCAATCTAGATAGCATATTCAAAAGCAGAGACATTACTTTGCCGACAAAGGTCCTTCTAGTCAAGGCTATGGTTTTTCCAGTAGTCATGTATGGATGTGAGAGTTGGACTGTGAAGAAAGCTGAGCACTGAAGAATTGATACCTTTGAACTGTGGTGTTGGACAAGACTCTTGAGAGTCCCTTGGACTGCAAGGAGATCCAATCAGTCCATTCTAAAGGAGATCAGTCCTGGCTGTTCTTTGGAAGCAATGATGCTAAAGCTGAAATGTCAGTACTTTGGTCACCTCATGCGAAGACTTAACTCATTGGAAAAGACTCTGATGCTGGGAGGGATTGGGGGCAGCAGGAGAAGGGGACGGCCGAGGATGAGATGGCTGGATGGCATCACTGACTCGATGGACGTGAGTTTGAGTGAACTCCTGGAGTTGGTGATGGACAGGGAGGCCTGGCGTGCTGCAATTCATGGGGTCACAAAGAGTCGGACACGACTGAGCGACTAAACTGAACTGAACTAAACTGAAATATATCTTTCCAATTAAGATCTATATTTTCTTTGCTGGTGGTAAGGTAGTACACTAATGTGCAGAATCTTGTTTTTGTTAGAACTGCATAAAATCACCCTTCTGGATGGAGGGAATTAGGACATTATTCTACACCAGAGCACATTAAATTTTCAGCCACCATTTGGTCCCTTGGTTGAAAATTGCTGTGGGAGCTGTTTAAAAGTGATTCCTCTAAGTAAAATCTCTGGCTGTCTGTCTCTCTCTGTCTCTGTGTGTGTGTCTCACTCTTTATCTATCTATCTATCTATCTATCTATCTATCTATCTATCTATCTATCTGTCTATCTACCTATCTATATAAATGTATACTTGGGTGTAGTATACAGAACAAATAAATCAATAGATGTTCACTACTAACTTCAAGCTACTTTGAAATAAGATGATTATGCCATTACTACAATGTTTTGTTATGTTTCTCTTAATCTACTGTTGTTTTATTTTCATACTCTGTCACACCTTAATGTTGAAATAAGTGAAGCCCTCCCAACTGAAATCAAACTGAGACCATTTATTAAGAACCCTCTACAGCAAAGAATTAGCCACAATCATTTGAGTTTGCCAGAGATTCAAAGGCAAGCAGGAGGTAGGGAAGCTTAATAAGGGAAAAAAAGGACAAGAGTTCTGCTATATTCTGAATGAAAGGTATTGTTGGAAGAAAGTTGGGGAAGGACTAATGAGAAGTATGGGCATCTTTGTGATAGGTTTGGGAAGCACATTTGATGTTCTATTGTTGGTCATAAGTTGAAAGTGGGCCAGAAACATAAAAAGGGAGGAGGGACGCTGGCAGTCATTGATCATATCCTGACAATTTTGGATGGGTTGTTTCTGAGGCTGTGGTTTGGTTTCCTGGGCTGGTTGCTAGGGAAATTGTGGGTTCAAGTTCTATTGTCATATGTGGTTTGGCCAAGCCCACTTGTATATTCAGCCTCTCATTAAGTATTTAAAACACAGTGGTGACTACCTATGGCAAAAATTCCTACAGGTTTATCAGGTTTTAGGAATACAGCTCCTCATCTCCATCCCAACCAGATTTGAGAATCACTGTCTTCAATCTTTTGTCCTTTTTTTTTTTTTAAATAAATACTAGGAAATGATAAAATAAAAATATTTTTTAAACAATTGTTTGAGTTTAGAGAGCTTTTAATATTCTATTTTTTTTCCCCTCCAAGAACCCCAGAATGTTCAAAGAAGATCTCTTTGCCAAAGGTCAATGTTTTCTGAAAAAGGACAGCCTTATATCTTACGGATAGATACTAAGACTGCTTGACTAAGGGACCCTAAAAATCCCACTCATTTGCAAGTTTTTCTCCATTGCTTTGATGATTTGTAGTCCAAGAATCTGCTGAACAGACATATACATAGTTTGCCTAAAGCAACATAATTCGTAATTTTATAATTTAACTACCTCAGACTCTTTAACAATGCATCATTCTGTCTTTTACCATAGCCCAGGTAGATGAATGGGCTTTCCTGAGGGCTCAGACGGTAAAGAATCCATCTGCAATGCCCGGGACCTGGGTTCCATTCCTGGGTTGGGAAGATCCCCTAGAGGAAAGAATGGCAACCCACTCTAGTATTCTTGCCTGCAGAATCGCCACAAACAGGGGAGCCTGGCAGGCTACAGTCTATGGGGTCACAAAGAGCCGGACACGACTGAGCAACTAAGCACAGCATACACATAGATTAACACAGCAAAGAGAATAGATACAGAAAACTTGAGAAGTATTCACACAACATAATTTTAGTTGAGGTTTATAAAAACTTAGTGTTATGCTCAGAAAAGCAATGATATTATTACTATTTATAACAGGTATTTGATTAACCAACTGTATCGAGATACATGGGAAATGAAGCTCTATGAAATCGTGTACTGGGATTTACTGCTGTTTCTACACCATATGGAATATTTTGCATCACAACCATTCAATAAATAAATGGTAAGGAGATGAATATTTGAAAGTTACTATTTTGTTGACATTCAATGGTTCTTTTTTCCTTTTTTAAATTTTTATTATTATTTTTTTATTTTTATTTTTACTTTATTTTACTTTACAATACTGTATTGGTTTCACCATACATTGACATGAATCCACCACGGGAGTACATGAGTTCCCCATCCTGAACCCCTCTCCCACCTCCCACCCCATATCATCTCTCTGGATCATTCCCATGCACCAGCCCCAAGCATCCTGTATCCTGTTTCGAACATAGACTGGTGATTCGTTTCTTACATGATAGTATACGTTTCAATGTCATTCTCCCACATCATCCCACCATCTCCCTCTCCCTCTCCCTCAGAGTCCAAAAGTCCGTTCTATACATCTGTGTCTCTTTCGCTGTCTCGCATACAGGGTTATCATTACCATCTTTCTAAATTCCATATATATGTGTTAGTATACTGTATTGGTGTTTTTCTTTCTGGCTTACTTCACTCTGTATAATCGGCTCCAGTTTCATCCATCTCATTAGAACTGATTCAAATGTATTTTTTTTAATGGCTGAGTAATACTCCATTATGTATATGTACCACAGCTTTCTTATCCATGCATCTGCTGATGGACATCTAGGTTGTTTCCATGTCCTGGCTCATTCAATGGTTCTTAACCAATCCCCTCCCTCCACACACACACACTAATGTGTCCTGCATAAATTATTCAGGGCTATTATGATCTTTGGTAAACATGATTTTGATAAGAAAAAGCATGTAATTTTTATGCTAAAAAGAAAATGATGATTTGGGGAGAAAATGTTTAATCTTGTCTTTCTCAATTTTATTCTTTCAGAATAAAGTTCATCCTTTCTGAATTTATTTTTCTTGGTTATCTGTTTTTCTCTACTTAATCTTCAAAGTACCAAATCCTTAATGTGTTAATTATTTTTATTATTTATGCATCAGAAATTTTTGTTTGATTTTCGCATGTTTTCTTTCATTCAACATTTTGACAACTTATCGTTTTTCAGACCCTACATTGGGTAATATAAGTCTGAAGAATGACTTCAGCCTTTAACCTCATGGAGATCTTCAATTTCCATGTTTCAATTTCTTTCAGGACAAAATTTTTTTAAAAAAATGAATTTCTCACATAACCACAGAATTCCATGTTTTCCTACATACTCTTGGCATGATTTTGTCCTAATTAGAGCACTCAAACTTGTGGTTGTTTTAGTTTACTCTTATTAGTTCTCTCTACTTATTAGCATTATAAAATTGATGTAATAAAAATATGCTCAACAATTAGAATAATCACTTGCATTTAGAAAATTTGGGTTGCAAGTGGTGCAGTCACACAAATATATTTTGAGATGAAGAGAATCAGGCAAAATAAAGAGTCTCCTAAAATATAACACCAAAAATATTTCTTAATTAGTTGGTGATTTTAACATATGTTCACACATTCTTTGCTACGCTTCCCTCCGGGAGGTAGATTTAGTTATCCTCACATTGCATATAGGTTGGACTTAGTAAACTCCTTGTAATGAACAAAGGAGGCAACAGCTTTTATAAAATATAATTTTACAGTAGCAAAACGTGGCAGACACTGTTGTAACCAAGTGGTCAAGGTTAACATCACCAGATGATATTTAGTATCACCTACTTCCCAACAGGCTGCAATCAGAAGGGCATTTCACCTCTCTGGCATTATCTCCAATATTCATAGCATTTTCTAACTGTGAGGAAATATTAGACAAACCAAGTGGAAAGAAGCACTGAGGAACTAAATGCAACATACTATTCTGGACTATGACTTGGAATTAAAAAAAAAAAAGGACATTAGTGCAAAAACTTGAAAAATATTAATAAAGTATCTAGTTTAGTTAATCCTACTGTAACAGTTAATTTTTTCGTTTTGACAGCTATGCTACAAGGAGGTAAGGTGTTAACTTTAGGGGAAGCAGGAGGAGGGATGGACAAGAACTCTGTAAGCTCTCTGTAACTCTTGCGGCTACTGCTAAGTCGCTTCAGTCATGTCCGACTCTGTGCGACCCCATAGACAGAAGCCCACCAGGCTCCCCTGTCCCTGGGATTCTCCAGGCAAGAACACTGGAGTGGGTTGCCATTTCCTTCTCCAATACATGAAAGTGAAAAGTGAAAGGGAAGTCATCAGTCTTGTCCAGCTCTTAGTGACCCCATCGACTACAGCCTACCACGCTCCTCTATCCATGGGATTTTCCAGGCAAGAGTACTGGAGTGGGGTGCCATTGCCTTCTATTTCAAAATAAGAGTTTTAATAATGAGCCTCTGTCACTTTACTGAACAACTGGCCAGTTTCATAAAAATACTATTGTTTTGTCAGATCAACTCTTCTTCAAATTGTCTCTTTGCTTCTATGCATTATAATGTCAACTTGTGATTTTAAACTTTCTTATTTCTGTTTTATGTAAAATCTATACATTAAGAAATATAATAAGCATATTACCATTTGACAAAAAAAAAAAGCCAACTCTCTGGAATTTGTGATAAACTGATACTTTCCATTTTGCCTTTCTATGGATGAAAGAGCACTGATCTAGGTGTCTAAAGACAGAATCTGGACCCAGATAGGCTATTTAAAAGCATGTGCTGATACAATTGTTCAACCATTTTAGAATTCAAATTTCTTATCTGAATATGTAATTATGTTTATTTAAACTTAAGAGATAGCAATTCTGCCAAAAATAGTTTCAGAAATTAGCTGTATTACTTAAAAAAAGAATAAGAGCTTATTAAAAATACTAGCTATTAACGAATATTAAAAACAAACTACATTTTTATATACAAGAGCATAAAAGGATTTAAAATATAATTTTAAACATTATTTATAATAACAAAAAGATTATGTTGGAAACAAATTCTCTATGAATTTGTTAGTAAATTTCATGCAAATCCTAAATAAATAAATAGTTTTTCATGAAACTTAACAATCTCATTCTGCAAGTTGTATAAAGAGTAAAAGCAAAGAGTTGCTCAAAATTTTCTGAATAATAAGAACTAGATGAGTCAACTTTCCCTGTCAGGTTTAAAAATTACTACAAAGTTATAGTAATTAAGAAGTTTTTTGTAATAACACAAAAATAAAATGTAGACCAACTGTACAGAGTAGAGACTGCAAAAGAAACCTATTTATAAAAACATTGATATATAATAGATATTGCCTTAGATTAAGTATATAATGGTGGATTCTGTAGTAATAAGAAAGAAAGCTGACGATCCATATACACAAATATAATAGATTGTTACCACACTTCATGGACAAAATTAATACCAGAAAAATTAAAGTCATAATTGGAAAAGAAAAATTACAAAACTTAGAAAAAACAGGACAAAAATTTTATCCTTATGAAGCCAGTATTAAAAATATAATATATAAAATATAAAAATATGTGAAAGATCCAAAAACACAGGAAACTGTTGAACTAGTCAACCATTCTAAAGTTGAGTTTTTTGATCAAATAATAACAATAAAGGGAATGAAAACATACGCTACAAAATAGAAGACACTTGCTGAACATGTAATTATGGCATTCAGGATACATGAAGAATCATAGAAATCCTTAAGAAAAAAAAAGGCAATAGAAAAAAAGCCATAACATAAACAATTATTTCATAGAAATCCCATGATTGTCTAATTAAGCATTAAATTAATTGAGCATACAAAAACATGTTCAAAATCATTGAATAAAGAAAATGAAAACTAAAACCATGGTGAGATTCCATTTTACATCCTGCATTAAAACATTTAGCAATCCCATTACTGGTGAGTATTTGAAATAAAAGGGGACACATACGCAACCAGTATGGAGACGAATTGCTCTAATCCTTGAGGACATGCAGGCACCATGTCTATAAGTGTTAAACATTTCTAGGCCATACAACCCAATGTACTATCCCAGAATTACATGAGGACTAGCAGACCTTTTACAAGGCAGTTTACAGCAACATTGTCGAAAATAACGAGGATGATGTTGAGCAGGATAAGGGTGTAAATTCTAGCTACAACAGTACTGTAGATGGATACTAGATACCAATGATGAGGAGAAAAATGATCACATTTAGCTTAATACTTGCACAAGTGAGGAGAGGCCATGATAATAAATTTGTCCTGAAATAGCAATCACTTAACAAAAAGAAGGTTTATTTCTTCTTGTACAGTCCTACATGAGTCAAGCAATGCATTTGAGCACCTCTTCTCCATGACTTAGAAATATCAGTTGTTTCTGATTTATGAATTTACCACTCAAGATGTTGTCTTCATTGTTGCCACAAAAAGGGCAAATGCACAAAATAGCTTACTTTTCTATGCTCTGGTCTGGAAGGTACACGTGTCCTTTTGCCATTGGTCAAAACCAGTCAAGGGTCATAGGGAGATATGGATGAATATCTGGCTATTCGGGAAATAATAAATGGAGCTATCTCAATAGCATTTTCACAAGATCAATAGCAACAACAACAATCACAATTTACTCTTTAGGAATAACCAAATATGAGTTTGATTATAAGAATCAAAGAAAGAATAGAAAATAAAAATATTGACTACATTAAGTAAGAAACAGAGCAACAGAACAATGGGGATCAGGAAGAAGACAGAATTTTAGTAGTGCTTTATATTAGAAGTAATATAATTGGGTCACAATATCTTTTTGTTATAAATAATTCTAGTATAACTTCCATTTAGATTTCATGCTTTCTCTTTCATGGATAAAAAGTTTTATAATAAACCTAAAGAACATCCATAATGTGGGTAATTTTAATTTTTTAAGAAATGGACTTTTCTTCATTAGAAGAAATATACAAGGAAGGCACTTATGCCACATTAAGCCATGAAATGACTCTTTAGTGGAAACCTATAAATTCCTCTTGTGTTATAAATTTTTAATATCTTTTCCTTGACTGTGTCTCTCCCTTCTTCTCTTGATTTATTAAACATATTAAATAGCATAAAATTAAACTTTATGTTACCCCTAAGTAATGGCAAATCAGTCCTAAGATTGATTTTGAAAATCCACAAAAGTTGAGATTTGAAATATTTTATTCATGCCCTAAAAATTAGCTGGACTAAAGCTACATACATAAAAGTGCCCAGGAATTCAAGGCTGCAGCCTAATCTGGCCTTCGGGAGAATCCGAAGAAAATTGCATACTCAGAGGTTTTCCCCATCTACACCTTTATTTCAGAGCCCCAAAGCACAAAAGCTGGCTTCATGATTTATCAATAACTTCCTTCTAAGCAATTCACTTCCTTTCTTCTTGTCTTATAAGTTATTTACAGGCAATACTTTGGTGAAGTCAACCCCTGGTGATTTTGTGCTCCTTTGGGGAAGACAATTGTTAGTCTGCTCTGGTATACTAAAGGCAAATTCTGCACAGCTAATATAATCTTTTAGAGTTTTTCCTGAGGTTTTGGAGTTCACTGTAATATGACTTGCATAGTAACTAGCCTGCAAAATGGAGGGAGTGACAGGAATGTACTTCCTAATAAGACTCTTGCAGAACAGAAAGCCTAAGATATAAATAGAGGGGAAGTTTCTATTGGGTTTTACCTACCAGAAGAATTTTCTCAGTTTCTGACACTCGCCTCCTGCTTCCAAGTGACACTATGTGAGGAAAAGAGAAACCTAGTTCAGAGAAAGAAAAGAGAAATGCCTTAGAGAGGATTCTATTTTCTGTCCTAGGAAATTCAGGGATCTGTATATATATATATTTAGTGGATTGATGGAAATTCCTGAAATCTCCAATGGCATGGACCTTGGCACCAGAGAAACCACTGAAACACTTTCGCCACACAAAAATGAAACAATTAATTTTGGATATTCATCCCAGAGGCAAACAGTAAAATTGAAGAGTGAAGGATAATGATCAAAGAATTGCTTCTATCATTCACTTTCTTATTAAGCAAATAACATTGCATTACCTATTTCTGTACAAATAGCCATATCTCATAAATATAGCCCCTTCTGACATTAAAATGAGTGATTATTGCATATATTTGTGACAAATAGCTTAAATCATAAAAAATATATAGGTAAAACAGCAAATGTTCTTTTTCTGATGACTTTAGAAGATACATCATAGTTTTATTAAGAAATAATCAATTTTTCATAATTAATTTAACAACTTGTGGTTTTGAGTAACACAATATTCTTGGAAATTTTTATTTATTTATTGATAAATTTATTTATTGATAGAGCACTTGATATATTCCAAAACTCAGTAGCTAGTGGGCTTTTATTTTTTTATTTTTTGCTAGTGGGCTTTTAATCAATACCACTTTAAGATAACATGTACTAAAGAAAAAAAGCGTCAACAATTTGCAAACCAAAGAGGAATAAATATCAGAAGAGAAGCAACTAGAGATAGAAAATTCAATGCTCCCATTAAGTTTTTAATACTTTATGTTATAGGAATGAAGAAAATAGAATAACACTTTCACTTTCATCTGATGGAAGATAAGGAAAACCTGTAATGATTGAGAAGCTCCTGGAAGGCCTCTGTGGGACAGCCGCTTGATATTAGGACTGAAAGGAAAACAGGAGCAGCATGTTGTAACCTCCTAAAGGACAACTAGACCATCAAGGCCTCTGGACTTTTTTTTTGGTATTGATTATAATTTTTTTTTAATTGTTCTTAGAGGTTTGGTTTCAGAACTCCTTTCTGTTCTTAAATGTTTCAAAATACTTAAAAGATGCTATTGGGTAGCCTAAGAAACTTTTTAAAATGTGTGTGCATGTGTTCTAGGTTGCTTCAGTCTGTCCAACTCTTTGTGACCCCATGGACTGCAGCCCACCAGGGTCCTCTGTCCATGGGATTCTCCAGGCAAGAATACTGGAGTGGTTGCCATGCCTTCCTCTAAGGGATCTTCCCGACTCAGGGATTGAACCAGGGAACCAGCATCTCCGGTGGCTCCTGCCTTGTAGGCAGATTCTTTACAGCTGAGTCACCAGGGAAGCCCTTTAAATGCAGCAATGTTTACTAATGTTTACCATTTTAGAAACTGAATTGGGGCAATTGTTAGAATATTTACACAATAACTTGTTTGAGAAAACAATGATAAATCATTGCATGTTAACATATTTCATGAAACTAAAAAAAGTTAAAGCACTTTATGAAAAAGCCAGCTTTATTTTATGTTTTCGCAAATGTCTTTAATATGTAACTTCATAAAAGGTAGCTGGATGCTTATATTTTTTTCTGCATTTAAACTGTTTCAGTACAGAGTTTGAATTGGCATGTATGAGGAAAATTGGGCCTCATACTTTTTTGTGTGTGACCAAATAAGATTTTAAAAGTGAAGAGTAAACTTTTCGCATAAATATGTATTTTTTTTGTTGTTGTTATTATGCCAGTATTTGTTGCATAATTAGGCCTCTCAGGATGGCCATTCTCTTGCTATCTGTATATACCCTGATAGACCAGTGCCTGCTACACCTACCCCACATGCAAGTGACTGACCCTGCTACTGGTCCCAGGCCCCAGTTAATGATTATTCTTATCAAAGAGGTGGTAAGGGGTGTGCCCCTCTGATAGTTTTCATGGTAATTGATGAGCCATCCCTTTGTCAATTCCCTCATAACTGGCAGTCTCCTCCCGCCACTCAGTGAGCAAAGCCTGCAAGCGTGTCCTGCCCATCATCATGCAAGAACGAGCTATTGTTTCATATAAGCTCCCTCATCCATAAACCACTGATGTCTCTGTTGCTGACTAGAGGCTCTTTCTTAGATCTTAAAGTTGGGCAAGTGCAGGCCTTGTAGGCCTGTGGGTTTCAGCCCAACACTTGTTAATGCCATTTCTTGAAAGTTAGTTGTAACGTGTGGAATCTAAAAGCATATTGACCCTGTTATTTTTCACTTTGTTATATTAAAACCTCATACTTTACACTTTGACAGTATCTTTTATCATGCAGGATTTTGCAACACCATGCATTAGTCATTTGGAAAGTATTTGTTTACTAATTGTGCAGATTACCCAAAATTTAATGCGTTGGATAAAACATGTATATCTAAAAATTGCATTTTTAATTTTAGTTCTGATTTCATTAGAAAACCTGTAATTGTCAGAAAGCTGTCATGTTCATAGCTACAGATACAAGTTCTCCCAATTTACAATTTTTCCCTTGGATCTTGAATGTCATCATTCACATCAGGTAGTGTGAACTGATTTCTTTGAAATGGCATACTCATTGCATTCATTTTAAAGAAAATATGCCAAACAACCAAGCCTGAAAACTAGAAATTTTCTTTTTAAAAAAAATTAATTTATTTTTTAATTGAACAATAATTGCTTTACAGAATTTTGTTCTTTTCTGTCAATCCTCAACATGAATCAGCCATAGGTATACATATATCTGCTCCATTTTGAACCTGCTTCCCATCTCCCTCCCCATCCCATCCCTCTAGGATAATACAGAGCCCCAGCTTAAGTTTCCTGAGACACACAGAAAAACACCCGTTGGTTTTCTATTTGGCATATGGTAATGTTAAGTTTCCATGTTAGTATCAACATGCATCTCACCCTCTCCTCCCTTCTCCTCATGTGCCTAAGTCTATTCTCTATGTCTGTTTCTCCATTGCTGCCCTGCAAATAAAATCTTAGTACAATTTTTCTAGATTCCATATACATGGGTTAGCATGCAGTGTGTATCTTTCCTTTTCTGACTTACTTCACTCTGCATAATAGGCTCTAGGTTCATCCACCTCATTAGAACTGATTCAAATGTGTTCCATTTATAGCTGAGTAATATTCCATGGTATATATGTACCAACACTTCTTTATCCATTCATCTGTTTATGGGCATCTATGTTGCTTCCATGTTCTAGCTATTGTACATAGTGCTGCAATGAACAATGGAACACATATGTCTTTTTCAATTTTGGTTTGCTCAGGCTATGTGTCTAGGAGTGGGGTTGCTAGGTCATATGGTGGCTTTACCCCTAGTTTTTTAAGGAATCTCCACACTGTCTTCCATAGTGGCTGTATCAATTTATATTCCCACCAACAGTACAACAGCATTTCCTTTTCTCCACACCTTCTCCAGCATTTATTGTTTGTAGACTTTTTATGATGGCCATTCAGACTGATGTGAGGTGATATCTCACTGTAGTTTTGATTTACATTTCTCTAATAATGAAATAAGATCATGGCATCTGGTCCCATCACTTCATGGCAAATAGATGGGGAAACAGTGGAAACAGTGTCAGACTTTATTTTTCTGGGCTCCTCAATCACTGCAGATGGTGACTGCAGGCATGAAATTAAAAGGCGCTTACTCCTTGGAAGGAAAGTTATGACCAACCTAGATAGCATATTAAAAAGCAGAGATATTGCTTTGCCAACAAAGGTCCATTTAGTCAAGGCTATGGTTTTTCCAGTGGTCATGTATGGATGTGAGAGTTGAACTGTACAGAAAGCTGAGTGCTGAAGAATTGATGTTTTTTGAACTGTGGTGTTGGAGAAGACTCTTGAGAGTCCCTTGGACTGCAAGGAGATCCATCCAATCCAACGTGGAGGAGGTCTGTTCTGGGTGTTCATTGGAAGGACTGATGTTGAAGCTGAAACTCCAATACTTTGGCCACCTGATGTGAAGAGCTGGCTCATTTGAAAAGACCCTGATGCTAGGAAAGACTGAGGGCAGGAGGAGAAGGGGACGACAGAGGATGAGATGGTTGGATAGCATCACGTGGGTTTGGGTGGAGCCCGGGAGTTGGTGATGGATAGGGAGGCTTGGTGTGCTGTGGCTCATGGGGTCACAAGGAATCGGACACCACTGAGCAACTGAACTGAATATTGAGCGATGTTGAGCATTTTTTCATGTGTTTGTTAGCCACCTGTATGTAGAAATGCAAATGATTTCTCTGTATTGATTTTTGTATCCTACAGCTTTGCTGAATTCATTGATTAGCTCTTGAAATTTTCTGATACTATATTTAGGGTTGCAGTATAATGTCATCTGCAAACTGTAAGAGCATTACTTCTTTTTTGATTTGGATTCCTATTTTTTTTTTTTTTCCTGCTCTGATTGCTGTAGCTAAGACTTCCAAAACTGTGTTGATTAATAATGAGGAAAGTGGACACCCTTGTCTTGTTCCTGATCTTAGGGGGAATGGCTTTAGTTTCTCACCATTGGGAATAAAGTTTGCTGTCGGTTTATTATATATGGCCTTTACTATGTTGAGGCAGGTTCTTTCTATGCCCATTTTTTGAAGAGTTTTAATCATAAATGGGTACTGAATTTTGTCAAAGTCTTTTTCTGCGTCTGTTTAGACTATCATATGGTTTTTATCTTTCAATTTGTTAATATGGTGTATCACACTGATTGATTTGTGTATATTGAAGAATCCTTTCATCCTTGGAATAAACCCAACTTGATCATGTTATATGAGCTTTTTGAAGTGATAAAATTTTGTTGAGGATTTTTGCATCTATGTTCATCAGTGATATTTGCCTGTGGTTTTATTTTGTGTGTGTTGTCTTTGTCTGGTTTTGGTATCAGGGTGATGGTGGCCTTGTAGAATAAGTTTGGAAGTGTTCCTTCCTCTTCAATTTTTTGAGAGTATTAGAAGGATAGGCATTGGCTCTTCTCTAAATGTTTGATAGAATTTTCTTGTGAAGCCATCTGGTCCTGGGCTTTTGTTTTTTGGGAGATTTTTGATCACAGCTTCAATTCCAGTGCTTGCAATTGGGTTGTTCATAATTTCTGTTTCTTCCTGGTTCAGTCTTGGAAGACTGAACTTTTCTAAGAATCTGTCCATTTCTTCCAGGTCATCCATTCTATTGCCATATAGTTGTTCATAATAGTCTCATAATTATTTGCATTTCTGCATTGTCTGTTGTAACCTCACCTTTTTCATTTCTAATTTTGTTGATTTGATTTTACTCTCTTTTTTTCTTGATGAGCCTGGCTAAGACTTCCAAAACTGTGTTGATTAATAATAAGGAAAGTGGACACCCTTGTCTTGTTCCTGATCTTAGGGGGAATGGCTTTAGTTTCTCACCATTGGGAATAAAGTTTGCTGTCGGTTTATTATATATGGCCTTTACTATGTTGAGGCAGGTTCTTTCTATGCCCATTTTTTGAAGAGTTTTAATCATAAATGGGTACTGAATTTTGTCAAAGTCTTTTTCTGCATCTGTTGAGACTATCATATGGCTAAAGATTTGTCAATTTTGTTTATCTTCTCAAAGAACCAGCTTTTAGTTTTATTAATATTTACTACTGTTTCTGTCATTTCTTTTTCATTTCTTTTTGCTCAGATTTTTATGATGTCTTTCCTTCTGCTAATTTTGTATGCAGTTTTTGTTGTTGCTGTTCTTCTTCTTGTTCTAGTTGTTTTAGGTGTAAAGTTAGATTGTGTATTCAAGGTTTTTTCTGTTTCTTCATGTAGGTTTGTATTGCTATCAACTTCCCTCTTAAACTGCTTTTGATGACTCCCATAGGTTTTGAGTTGTAGTATTTTCATTGTCATTTGTTTCTAGGGTTTTTTTTTTTTTATTTCCCTTTTGATTTCTTCAGTAACCTGTTGATTATTTAGAAATTTATTATTTACTCTCCATATGTTTGTGTTTTTTATGTTTTTTTTCTTTTTTTCCTTTGCAATTGATATCTAGTCTCATAGCATTGTGGTCAGAAAAGATGCTTGATATGATTTCAATTTTCTTAAATTTACTGAGGTTTGATTTGTTACCCAAGTTGTGGCCTATCCTGGAGAATGTTCCATGTACCCTTGAGAAGAAGGTGCATTTGGAAGGAATATCCTGATGATATGAATGAGGTCCATTTCATCTAATGTATCATTTAAGACTTGTGTTTCCTTATTAATATTCTGTTTTGCTGATTTGTCCATTGGTGTGAGTAGGGTGTTATAGCCTCCTACTATTATTGTGTTATGGTCAATTTTTCCTTTTATGTCTGTTAGTGTTTGTATTATGTATTGTGGTGCCTCTATGTTGGGTGCATAGATATTTACAATCATTATGTTTTCTTCTTGGATTGATCCCTTGATCATTATGTAATGTCCTACCTTATCTCTTGTAATCTTCTTTAAGGTCTATTTTGTCTGATATGAGGATTGGTACTCCAGCTTTCTTTTGTTACCCATTTGCATGGAATATATTTTTCCATCCTCTCACTTTCAGTCTGTATGTGTCTTTAGGTCTGAATTTGCTTTCTTGTAGACAGCATATATATGGGTCTTGATTTTGTATCCATTCAGCCAGTTTGTCTTTTGATTGGAGCATTTAATTCATTTACATTTAAAGTAATTATTGATATAAATGTTTCTATTGTCATTTTCTTAATTGTTTGGGGTTGATTTTGTGGATCTTTTTTCTTCTCTTGTATTTCTTGACCATATAAGTTCCTTTAACATTTGTTTTAAAGCTGGTTTGGTGGTACTGAATTCTCTTAACTTTTGCTTGTCTGAAAACCTTTTGATTTCTCCATCAGTTTTGAATGTGATCCTTGCTGGGCACTGTAATGTTGGTTGTAGGTTTTTCCCCTTCAGTACTTTGAATATATACTGCCATTCCTTTCTGGCTTGCAGAGTTTCTGCTGAAAGATCAGCTGTCAAACATGGAGTTTCCCATGTATGTTACTTGTTGCTTTTCCCTTGCTACTTTTAATATTCTTTATATATACCTAGCATTTGTTAGTTTGATTAGTATTTATCTTGGCCTGTTTCTTCTTGGGTTTATCCTATTTGGGAGTGGTTGACTATTTCCTTTTCCATGTTGGGGAGATCTTCAACTATAATCTCTTCAAAAATTTTCTCATATCCTTTCTTTTTCTCTTCTTCTTCTGAGACCTTTATAATTCAAACATTGGTGCATTTGATATTGTCCCAGAGGTCTCTGAGACTGTCCTCAGATCTTTTCATTCTTTTTGCTTCATTCTGCTGTTCAGAAGTTATTTCCACCATTTTATCTTCCAGCTGACTGATTCATGCTTCTGCTTCAGATAGCCTACTATTGATTCCTTCTAGAGTAGTTTTAATTTCAGTAATTGTGGTCTTTGTCTCTGTATGTTTATTCTTCAATTCTTCTAGGTCTTTGTTAATTGATTCTTGCATTTTCTCCATACTTTTTTCAAAGTTTTTGATCATCTATATTATCATTATGAATTCTTTTTTCAGGTAGTTTGCCTATTTCATCTTCATTTATTTGGATTTCTGTGTTTCTAGTTTGTCCCTTCATTTGTGTAGTATTTCTCTGCCTTTTCATTACTTTTTTTTTTTTTTTTAAACTTATTGTGTTTGAGGTCTCCTTTTCCCAGTCCATAAGGTTGAATTCTTTCTTCCTTTTGGTTTCTGGCTTCCTAAAGTTAGTCCAGTGATTTATGTAGGCTCCTATAGGGTGAGATTTGTGCTGAGTTTTTGTTTGTTTGTTTGCTTTTTTTGTTTTTCTTTTGTTGTTCATGGATAAGTAATGTGGTAATCCTGTCTGCTGATTATTAGGTTTTCATTTTTATTTTGTCTGTTGTTTAGATGAGGCAGGTGACTTCCCTGGTAGCTCAGATGGTAAAGTACCTGCCTACAGTGTGGGAGACCCAGGTTCGATACCTGGGTTGGGAAGATCCCCTGGAGAAGGAAATGACAACCCACTCCACTACTCTTGCCTGGAAAGTCCCATGGACAGAGGAGCCTGGTAGGCTACAGTCTATGAGGTCTCAAAGAGTTGGACATGATTGAATGACTTCACTTCGTTTAAATGAGGCATCCTGCAAAGGGTTCTATACCCAGGTTGTGTTATGCCAGGTCTTGCATTCAGGTGGTTCCCTTTGTGTGAGTTCTCACTATCTGATTCTCCCTAGGGTTAGTTCTCTGGTAGTCTAGAGTCTTGGAGTTAGTGCTCCCACTTCAAAGGCTCAGGGCTTGATCTCTGGTCAGGACTGAGGATTCCACAAGTGGTTTGATATGGCATTAAGTGAGATTAAAACAGATACTCAAAAATGAGACGCCAAAGATGAACCCCAGACAAATGTCAGTTACAAAATCAAGCAAATAATAGCTAAAATAATGGAATATACACCCATAAGCAATATAAAAACAGTCCAACAAAAATAAAGAACAATAGATGGACACAGTGAAGAAAGGAAACCAAAAATTATATCTACCAGTTAAGAACAAAACTCGCTAAAGCACAAACTGGAAAACAAAACTAAAGCAAAGAGCTAAGTGGGAAATAAAGCAATGAAAACAAAGCTAACAAATATGTTTAGAGGAAAGGAAAGAAAGAAAAGAAATAAGAATACATATGCAAAATTACATAGAGGTAGATAAAATTTGTATATATTAAAAATTAACTGTAAGAGGAAAAGAGTTATAGGAAAAGCGAACAGAAGAATAAATGTAGAAAAATTATAATAGGTTTTAAATATTAAAAATTAAAATTTTAAAAAGAGAAAAAAAGGAAGAAGAATAAAACAAAAACAAAAAACTCCACAAAACTGTAAAAGCCCAACACAGAGGCAGAGGTTTATAATAACAATAAAAAATGCAACTGAGGAAAAAAAAAAAAAACTCAAAAGCTTAACTGGATTGAATAGTCCCAATAAAATTGACAACTACAGTGGGGGTGTGGGGAGGAAGGAAAGGAAAAAGACAAAAAAAGTTTAAACAAATCCAAAAGAATCTACAGAACACGTCAAAACATAAGAATAATAAATGTTTTTCTTGAGTCACTGCATTCAGAGTCCTCTCCCTTGCTGGAAGTCACAGTCCACCTCAACTCCCTAGGATGCCCTCCAACACTGTCCTGATCTCTGGACCTGCTGTGGGGGCAACTCAGATTCTAATCTGGTCCTACTTCTCTGTTTTCTTGCCTCCAATGTCCACAACTATAAGAACTAGTACATTTTCTTTTGTGGAAGCTCCCAATATCCTTTTATCTATTCCATAGACACAGAGTCTGCCTAGTTGATCATATCAATTTAATCTGCAGCTTGTATACCTGGTGGGAATGTTTTGGGTCTTCCTCCTTAGCCACATGGCCCCTGGATTTCAATTGTGGTTTTATTTCCACCTCTACATGTGGGTTGTCCACTGGGGTTTGCTCCTGAGGCTGCCCTGGAGGTCTTGGGTCTGCCCCAGTGAGGGCCAGTTGTGGGGACGGTATAGTTGCTTGGGCTTCAGGGGTTCTGGCAGCACCATGTACTCAGGGGAGTTGGTTGCTAATGCAGCAGGAAATATAGTGCTCTAGAAGGGTATGGCAGCCAGTATTGACCAATACACTCCAGTATTGGGGTACACTCAGGGAGAACCTCTCTGACAGAGAAGCCTGGCAGTCCACAGCCCACAGGGTTGTAAAGAGTTGGACACAACTGAAGCGACCCTGCATCCATAGATGCAAGACTCCTTTTTGTCTGTGGTGGCTCTGCCCCAGTAGGGGTTGAGCATGAAGGTGATGCAACTATTTGGGTTGCCAGAACCCTGGTGGCACAAACTGTGCAGGAACATGGAATGCCTCAGCTGCAGGAGTTATGGCCCTATCAGAATCTTTTTTTGAGCCTCTGGTAGCTGGTGATCAGAAGGTCTCTTTGGCCAGTCTTTCTCCATAGTTCCACCTGTTCAGGCACTTGGAGGGCTCCCTTGCCTGGGGACCTTCTCTGTTGTTCAGTGCATTAAGCACATAGATTGGCCCCCCCGGCTGGGGTGCTACTCTGTAGATCTGAAGTGCCTGCACATCAGGCACTTAAAGGGGCGCCCTGGGTGGGGTCCTATTCCACAGTTCGGTGCATCACATTCTTGATGGGCCAGCTTTTCTGTTGTTCAGCTGCTGATACTGGAGTGTGGGGAGAAAGAGGCTATGGTGATGGCTCCACCCGCTATACATGACTCAACAGTATTGCCTTGTTTGCATGGCTGCCTGGCTTTCCTCCACAGGCGTTTCCCACCACATCTCCTCCCTCACATCCCCTCGATATGTCTCTCTGCAGTTAACAGTAGCCCTCACCTGAGGACTGCTCCACAATCCCTAAACTCCGGCTCCCAGCCACTGCGCCTTCCAGGGGATCCATGTCCCTGTCTGAGGTATGTATGGCTGTGGCAAGGACTGTCTGATTCTCATTTCATTTAGGTTGCCACAGATCAGCTCTTTCACTCTCAGCCTTAAATGTGTTTCCTCTGACTCAGACAATTGCCCCTTTTTGGGGATCAGACCTGCTTCAGTTCCCCCGCCCACTGAGGACAGGTCCAGTCCTGCTAACACTCCTGTTTTTTCCCCTAGTTCCATCACCCTACTGAGTTTTGCATGATTCTATATATTCTTTCCTGCTGGTGAGGTACTCCTGTCTACTTTTAGCTGGTGTTCTGCATGCAGTTCTGTGTCTGAAGGGATAATCCTGATGTATCCATGGAGAGAGATGTACTCCACATCCACCTACTCTTCCCCCATCTTTTCCTCCCAGAAATTTTCTATTAGACAGTCTTTCAAATGAGAATGCTTTTCTTTGAAAAAAATTGATAGGTGAGCTTGCAACTGATACAACTGGCTTTCCTTCAGATAGCTGTGGTGGCTTATACAAACTCCTCATTTCTTCACTTAAAATATTGAAAATAATGCATATTCAAGTATCAAGATTAAATAAAATTTGTAATTTTTAGGGCTTTTTCAGGAGTATTTTAACGTGAAATGCTGAGTGGATAATGGCAAAGAATTCAGTGACTAGGACTCCAGTTTGATACCACATTTAGAACTAATACAAAGTATATAAAAGTGCTAAATATTCTTTCTAATTATGTTTAGAATTAATTGTGTATAATTTTTTCCAAATGACTTAAATAATGAAACATTCTAGAATAAATATAGCATAGTATCTATTTTCAGGTATGCATGTATTTTTTTCTACTTAAAGAACAGGACACATTTTACTCTAAAAAATAAAATGATATTTTTTAGTTTGGAGAAGAAATATATTTTGGCCTCCATTACCAATCAGTACACATATGAAGAAAAATTCTATTTTCTCTCATAATATATGTCACAAAAATATACTTATAGTCATGGAAAACTGTGGACTGTATATTTTTATAAGGAGTTTTGTAAAGGATTTTACTAATAGGATTATTTATCATGATAAAAGGTAAGTTTTAAATTTTACTTTTGCCTAATACAGGAAATGTAAAACTAGCAAATATATTGTTTACTATGTTATTTTGAAACCTTTTAGTAGTTCTTTTTCTTTTATGGTAGACTAATTCCTAATAATGAGTACTTAAAGGGTAAGTTGCAGGGGACATATACTTCTAAATTTTTAATGACTAAGACTACTTGAAAGAACTCTTAAAGTTTCTTTTGTGTTTTATTAACTTTTTTCCAAGTATCATATTTAAAAGTAGCAGGTAAAATTGTGAAAGAATTCTAGGTTAATATATACTACATATATTAACTAGATTTCTAAATTACCTTTGCAGGATAAAGAATTATAGTCTACATCAAACAGAAAGTATACCTAACATTACTCACCTAATCTTTAATTCAGGTCAAAGTTTTAAATCTCTAGTTTTCTTGGCTGAAAATGCTTTTTGCTCTTTTTTGCTATTTTCTAAATCCAGTTGAATCTTCAATAGAAAATCGAATGTCATGTCTTTAAAACATATCTTTTAAAGTTAATACCAATAATATTTATTTGAAATTTTCTCAAACCAATATGCTTTTACTGCAAATACAAATATAAGAGCTTTTCATTTCTTAAAATTTATGGTTAAACATAAACATTTAACCTGTAAACATTTAAAAGTAAAATTTTAAAAAAATAAGTGTAGAATAGCAGAAGATATTTGAATTTCCTTAAAATTAGAATTGACTACTATAATATCTTCCAGATGACTTTCTAACTCCTGTGAGGTAAACAACTTCCTGGACAGTAGTGAAGCTGTAACATTTTCAATTTTCTCCCAGCTGGACAACAACTTGCTTCAACAGCTGCTCCATCTTTGCCTAGGGGCCACTGAAGACCTGGATTTCAAAAGAGACAAACTAGCTTAGAGCAATGAATTGATGAAGCAGCCATTTGAATTTGGACAGTTATTTACTTCCTTACTTAAACAAGCAGGTTCAGACTCAGTTTTTGTCATGAAAAGTTTACTTTTTTATTTTAAAAGCATAATCTCATAGAAATTTAATATTGGATAGCTAGGAAATTATGCATTGAATGTGTATATATATATCTATATATGAATTATAAGCTAGCTTGGCTTTTTAGAAGGTCAAGCATCAGAAACATTTTTAAGATAGTCATCTTTTCTCAGGCATGTATTTTCCCCAAATGTTTTAATAACTTGATATAATGGCCAACATTTAGAGCTTTGGCCTGGACCCTGGTGTCGGTGATAGCCAATGAGATGTGAAGAATCAGAATAGAGATAGGGAGATCCAACTGTTGTGATGGACAAGGGGTCTTTGTGAAATCTTAAAACAAAGAAGAATCTTTGAATATAGTTTTACACTCTTCCAACTGAACTATTTCATAATCAATTCAGTTCAATCACTCAGATATATCTGACTCTTTGTGACCCCATGGAATGCAGCACACCAGGCTTCCCTGTCCATCACCAACTCCTGGAGCTTGCTCAGACTCATGTTCATCTAGTCAGTGATGCCATCCAACCATCTCATCCTCTGTCATCCCCTTCTCTTCCTTCCCAGTATCAGGGTCTTTTCCAGTGAGTCAGTTCTTCACATAAGGTGACCAAGTATTGGAGCTTCATCCTTAGCATCAGTCCTTCCAATGCATATTCAGGTCAATTTCCTTTAGGATTGACTGGTTTTATCCCCTTGCTGTCCAAGTGGCTCTCAAGAGTGTTGCTCAATGCCACAGTTCAAAAGCAACAATTATTTGGTGCTCAGCTTCCTTTATGGTCCAACTCTCACATCTATACATGACTACTGGAAAAACCATAGCTTGACTATACAAACCTTTGTCAGTAAAATAATGTCTCTACTTTTTAATATGCTGTCTAGGTTAGTCACAGATTTTTTGCCAAGGAGCAAGAGTCTTTTAATTTCATGGCTGCAGTTACCATCTGCATCTTGCAGCCCAAGAAAATAAAGTCTGTCACTATTTCCATTGTTTCCCCATCTATTTCCATGAAGTGATGAGACGAGATGCCATGATCTTAGTTTTTTGAATGTTGAGTTTTAAGCCAGCTTTTTCACTCTCCTCTGTCACTTTCATCTTGAGGCTCCTCAGTTCCTCTTTGCTTTCTGCCATAGTGTGGTGTCATCTGCATATCTGAGGTTACTAATATTTCTCCCACCAATCTTGATTCCATCTTGTGCTTCATCCAGCCCGGCATTTCACGTGATGTACTCTGCATATAAGTTAAATAAGCAAGGTGACATATATAGCCTTGACATACTCCTTTCCCAATTTATAAACATTTTGTTGTTCCATAATAACATAACATAGTAAAATATACACTTCCTTCCTCCTCCTTCCTCTCCCTGCCCATTCCTTCCTGATGAAGTCACAGACCTAACATAGTAGCTATTATTTCCTTCTTGTTAGTGCTTATTAGAAGGGTTTACTAAAATCCCGGGTCTGGGATCAAAAGAACAAGCTTCAGTTCCTACATCTGTAAAATAAGAGTGTTCCAAATGAAACTATTGGTGTTAGAAGGAAGAAAATTGATTACTCTTATGGCAGTCTTGGTCAGATTCTGTTTCTTAATCTGAGTCTGGTTAAATATTTGAAATACTTTTGTAATTATAAGTCAATATTAATAAAGGAAACTAACATCTATTAAACTCATATTAGAAATCAAGTTAGGCTATGTGACACAAAAGAAGTGGTTCCTTTCATTCAGAAGATAGAAAAGAGTCAGAAAATTGGCAAATGAAAAATTCAAATCTTTAATTAAGATTAAATTAAAAATTTTAAAGCCAATAATGACACTGTGATTCAGACACAACCTCATTTTAGAATGTAACCCCTTGGTTCCCTGCACATATGTACAGGGCATGCTTAGTCTCTAAGTTATGTTTGACTCTTTTCGACCCTTGGGACTGTAGCCTGCCAGGCTCCTCTGTCCATGGGATTTCCCAGGCAAGAATATTGGATTGGGTTGCCATTTCCTTATCCAAATCATTCAGGTAGTTACCACTTATTCCATCCCATCACTGAATCCTCCCAACAAGCCCAAGGCTAGCACTGCTCATGGTTCCCATCTGAGTTTTACAGATGGGGGAACAAAGGCACAGGGATAGGTAGGGGTATATAGGTATAACAGAAAATGCTATAATATGTGAGGTAAGAGGGATATAAGTTTTGATTCAGAGGGAACCTTTGGAACATGGATGAACTGGTGAATTATGAATTATAAGTTCAGTCGTGCCTTAGAACACCTGAGAAGCTAGACAGCTTTGCAGGCATTCGTGGTTATAATCACTTCCTCAGAAAAATCACCCTTCAGCAGAGGCAAGAAGAGAGAGGAGATGAATAGAACAGTGTAGGAAAGAAGTCTGATGCGTGGTAAAAGCCATGCAGGGAGTAAAGATGAGATTTTTTTTTTTTTCCCCAATGGAAATCACAAAGAATAAAGTTGTTTTTGCCTTGTTGTTGTTAAGTCACTAAGTCATGTCCAACTCCTTGCGACCCCATGAACTGCAGCACGCCAGGCTTCCCTGTCCTTCACTATCTCCCAGAGTTTGCTCAAACTCATGTCCATTGAGTCAATGATGTCATCCAACCATATCATCTTCTGTCACCTCTTTCTCTTCCTGCCTTCTTGGGGCCACATCAAAATGACAGCCATGACTGCGGTAGCTATGGCTGGTGCTAACTGTGAGTGTCAGCAGTACAGAGCTCCTGAATATTTCTTTTCAAAAGGCTGGCATCAGAGTTATTCCTTATGTCCTCCATGATACCCCCAAACAAAGATTAATTGCCATGGAAACCCTGGTGAAATGACATACTTAGATAGATAAATATATAATTTGATAGATAAATAGACTGGTAATGGATATTTGCATTTAGATATTTGGGAATGAATCCAAAGGGATTCTGAACAAAGGCTCTTGTGCTGCATTTTCCAACACTTTAATTTGAAAGCAGTTTTTGAATTTCTCCTAGACTAATTATTATTTTTTTTTGTTGTTGGTGGGGAGAGGGGAGAGGAAGTGAGGAGCAATACTTTTTAGAAACTTTTGCTAAGTAAAAGAAGGACTTTATAATGGGTCTGATTTGTGTACAGAATACTGAAGCATCCAGAATAGCACCATAGGGGTTCCCAGAGTCTGGTCTAACAGATCATATGTAAGACTATATACATGTGGAAAGAACTTAGGTTATTTTGGAAGAAAAGCTAAGATCATTGTTGAGAAGCATGTGTGATGTTTGGCTCTCACACAAGTGAGAGTTTGGAAGGTGGGTAAATATTAGACAGCATCACCCACTCAATGGACATGAATTTGAGCAAACTCAAGGAGATAGTGAAGGACAGAGGAGCCTGGTGTGCTGCAGTCCACAGAGTCACAAAGAGTTGGACACGGCTTAGTGACTGAACAACAACAATACATATGTCAGAAGGGTCAGGAACCTTCACAATGAGTCCAGAGAGGCCCTGCCTAGAGATTATAATTCTAGAGTTGCAATTATATGTGATTCTAGGAAGGAAGGAGTTGCAGTACAAAGGAATCATTCCAGATTCTACAACTGTAGCATTAATAAATTGCTTTCAAAGGTCAGATTTATACTAATGATAAAATTATGAGCTGAATCTTGATCTCCTGTAAAGAAAACCTTCCCTAATGTGTTAGGAGTGAATTCCTGAAATGAAGATATGTTTTTCCAAGCTAGTTAGCCCTTTGAGTCAAGCGAGGTCTGGTGGTAAGAGGAAGTGGAGAAGGGAATAAGTGTGTGTACTTCACAGAAAAGGGAGGAAGGGAGACCGGTTTAACTTATTTTTCTGCTGTGCCCCTGGCACTCATGAAAGCATTAAATAGGAGGACCAACTCATTTAAACCAGTTATTTTGGGAATGAAAAGGGATACTATTAATAATTAGGGTGGACAATGGTTGTAAATTGGGCACACTATCATTAAGGCAATTTTTGCGTGCATCAGCTGGAATATTCAGGACATGGAGAACACAGTTCATTTGTTTATTCAGTACTTGAGTTCTCTGTCCTTTGGACCTTTTAGCACTGTCAGAGTTGTAGGGACAACTGCTTCTCTGGCATTTATAGCTTCCTGAACTTTCTCCCTGGTTGCATTTACATAGGTCTGATTTTCAACCTAGTTGGGAATTTCTTGAGAGAGGAGACTATGGCTAGTGTAGATTGGGACATAGAAATCTGTGTATTAAAGGTCAAATCAGAAGAAATATTAGAGAGAAGGGAAGTAAAGATGACTCAATTTGTGAAATTGGAGTTAATCTCAAATTCACCTTCTTTTACTCTTTCCATATTGTGGTGGTGGTGTTTTCAGTCACTCAGTCATGTCTGACTCTTTGCAACCCCTTGAACTGCAGAAACATGTCAGCTTAAATCACATAGTTTACTATTTTTTTCATCAGTGAATTGTTTTAAAAAGTCCTTTGTCAATATTTGGGCACTGACCACCACAATTAAATGGCTTTAATTTCATCTGTGTTTTCATCTATTTGAAAGGAAAAATGAGACTTAATAAACTTTTAAAAAGTTAAAATATACAAGGATGAATTTTTCACAATATTTCAGTCACCCATTGCAAGCATTTATTTTTTTCCCCGAACATAGCAAAGGAATATATGCCAAAATACAGGAGTGAAATTTACCAGATGTCCAACAGCCTCAAGCCACACAGATATTGGTCAAAACTTGAAAATTCACAGATGTAAGACAGTCTGTTATTCTGCTTCAAGCACTATTTTCATTCCAGTAAAGCCACTGAAGTGTATGACATCAGATAAATCTATTTATATTTTAAATTTATAATTTTGATTAAATGAAGGCTTTCAATTTATAGTATGTAAAGCAATGGCACCCCATTCCAGTACTCTTGCCTGGAAAATCCCATGGATGGAGGAGCCTGGTAGGCTGCAGTCCATGGGGTCACTAAGAGTCGGACACAACTGAGCGACTTCACTTTCACTTTTTACTTTCATGCATTGGAGAAGGAAATGGCAACTCACTCCAGTGTTCTTGCCTGGAGAATCCCAGGGACAGGGGAGCCTGATGGGCTGCTGTCTATGGGGTCGCACAGAGTCAGATAAGACTGAAGTGACTTAGCAGCAGCAGCAGCAGCAAGCATACTTTCACTAATTCTATTTATACCATTTGATATTTAGTCATAGAAATAGAATAAAATATTTCTAAATAACAAATGTAGATATTTTCAGCTAAATAAAATTTAATAATTCAAATCTTAGATCAGCTTTGTTTTATATGATGTGTTTTATAAAAATATTAAAAATACATTTATAAAATTTTAAAGTAAAATTGGTGATTATTTATTTATTTATTCATTTATTGTTTATTGAATACCTACTCTGCAGCAGAAATTGTACTAGATACTGTGCCAGCAAACAGAATCTCATAGATTCCCTCCCTACATTTTTCTTTTATAAATAAAAAATAATGTATTCTGCTTGTTATATTAACACTTTAAAGGAAACACATAAAGGACTGAGATGAATTATGAGTATGGAGATAGGGTATTGAAGGAAGGCATCTCACTGAAGAGATCCCTTTATATCTGGATCCAAGGAATGAGATGCTGGTCATGTGAGAATCGGGGAAAGGAACATTACATGCTGAGAAAACATCACATGCAAAGGCCCTGAGGAAGGAAAGAATTTATTATATATGAAGAACATAAGGAAATATATTGGATACAGTTAAAAGGCTGTGATCAAGTTTAGAGTTTATCTAGGAACAATGAGAAAACAGTATGCTTTAACAGTATGTGATTAAATGAGCATTACTATCACATACTATTCTGTTAGGGGGGAGAGTAAATGACTGAGAAGGAGTAAATCAGTTAACCTGGTTAGGAGACAAAATAAAGGTCAGAAAAGGCAAACACCTAACAGAAACAGAAGAGATTAAGAAGAGGTGGTACAAAAAAAAAAAAAAAAAAGTCTTATTCACCCAGATAACCACAATGGTGTGATCACTCACCTAGAGCCAGAATCCTGGAGTGTGAAGTAAAGTGGGCCTTAGGAAGCATTGCTAGAAACAAAGCTAGTGGAGGTGATAGAATTCCAGCTATTTTGAGCTATTACAAATCCTAAAACATGATGCTGTGAAAGTGTTGCACTCAACATGCCAGCAAATTTGGAAAACTCAGCAGTGGCCACAGGACTAGAAAGATCAGTTTTCATTCCAATCCCAAAGAAAAGCAATGCCAAAGAATATTCAAATTACCATACAATTGCACTCAGTTCACATGCCAGCAAGATAATGTTCAAAATCTGTCAAGCTAGGCTTCAGCAATACGTTAACTGAGAATTTCCAGATGCACAAGCAGGATTTAGAAAAGGCAGAGGAACCAGAGATCAAATGGCCAACATCCATTGGATCATCAAAAAAGCAAGGGAATTAAAATAACAGCAACAAAAGTCTACATCTGCTTCATCGACTATGCTAAAGTCTGACTGTGTGGACCACAACAAACTGTGAAAAACTCTTAAAGAGATGAGAGTACTAGACCAACTTACTTGCCTTCTGAGAAACCTGTATGCAGTACAAGAATCAACAGTTACAAACAGACATGAAACAATGGACTGGTTCCAAATTGGGAAAGGAGTACCTCAAGGCTGTATATTGCCACCTTGATTATTCAACTTATATCCAGAGTATATCAGGGGAAACTGCTAGGCTGGATGACTCACAAACTGGAATCAAGACTGTGGGGAGAAATATCAACAACCTCAGATATGCAGATGATACCACTTTAATGGCAGAAAGTGAAGAGGAATTAAAAAGCTGCTGGCGAAGTTAAAAGAGGAGACTGAAAAAGCTTGCTCAAAACTCAACATTCAGAAAATGAAGATCATGGCTCCCAGTCCCATTATTTCATGGGAAATAGATGGGGAAAGAGTGGAAACAGTGAGAGATTTCATTTTCTTGAGCTCCAAAATAACTGCAGACAGTTACTGCAGCCATGAAATTAAAAAAACGCTTGCTTCTTGGAAGAAAAGATATGACTAACCTAGACAGCATATTAAAAAACAGAGACATTGCTTTGCTGGCAAGGTTCTATATAGTCAAAGCTATGGTTTTTCCAGTAGTCATGCACAGATGTCAGAGTTGTACCATAAAGAACGCTGAGAGCCAAAGAATTGATGCTTTCAAACTGTGATACTGGAGGACTCTTGAGAGCCCCTTGGACAGCAAGGAAATCAAACCAGTCAATCCTAAAGGAAATCAATCCTGAATATTCATTGGAAGGACTGATGCTAAAGCTGAAGCTTCAATATTTTGGTCACCTGATGTGAAGAGACAACTTAATGGAAAAGACCCTAATGCTGGGAAAGAATGAGGGCAAGAGGAGAAGGGGGTGACAGAAGATGGTTGAATGGCATCATAGAGTCAACGGACATGAGTTTGAGGAAACTCCAAGAGATGATGAAAGACAGGGAAGCCTGGCATGCAGCAATTCACATGTCACGAAGAGTTGGACATGACTTGGCAACTGGCAAACAACAGCAAAGAGATGATTGCAACTAAAACTAAGGTGCTTTCATGAAAATGCATTAGATGGGAAAAAGAGGAAAAAATTATGTTGCTGCACTTAGGGGATAAAATTGATAAGGCTTTTGAATGACAGAATGGTTATCAAAAAATGGAAAGGTACAAATGAAACTCAGGTTTCAAGCCTGAATAAGTGGACTGTGGGTGTGTGTGTGTGTGTTTTAACCAAGATAGAGAAGATTAAATTGAAGGAATCATAGTATGTTCCAGCAAAGGGAAAATTGGAATGAGGGGAAAAGAAACAGTTTATGCACATTTAAATTTTGAGGAATCAAGGAGGCATTTATTTAGAAATGTGAGCACAAAGTTGAATGAGTTTGGACTCAGAGATACATCCTATTCTGGATCTACACTTTTGGGAGTCATTGTGATAGGGCAATATTTAAATCCATAGGAATTGGCGATATCACTCACAGAGAAAGTCTAGAAAGAAAAGAGAACCAAAAAATTATCTATGAAATATAGAATGTTTATAGACTGAATAGAGGAGAAAGACCAAACATTTGAAATAAATCATATAACATAAAAAATATGAAGAGAAGAAAAGAAACATTTATCAAACATTTCATATGAAATGTGTTGATACATATTATCTCATTAATTTTTAAGTCTATTTTTAAATTGCATATTGTTGTACTCAACAGATTATACTAAGAAAAACTGACATTTATATAGATCTCATCAGGTCCAAGGGCTTCTTAGGTGGCCCTGTGGTGAAAAATGTGCCTGCCAAGTAGGAAATGAGAGTTCAATCCCTGGGTTGGGAAGGTCCCCTGGAGAAGGAAATGGAAACCCACTCCAGTATTCTTGCCTGGAAAATCTCCCTGACAGAGGAGCCTGGTGGGCTACATTCATAGGGTTGCGAAAGAATCAGATTTACTTAGTGACTAATACAATAAAGAAGCAGGCTCTGATGGAACAGGGGAAGATATTTTAGGGGCTTCCCAGGTGGTGCTAGTGATAAAGAAGGATATATGTGTGCATTAAATTCAAAATACACATCTAATCATTAAGAAACTGTGATAGAGAAGAAAAATCTGACTCCATACTAGATCTATTCCTTTCACTTTGACCTCTGCGCTTTGGTGCTTAGTCATGCTAACTCTACTCCTTTTATGAAAATATGTTGCCTATATCCTGAAATATACAGAATAACCTTTTCTCAGGACTCTGACCTTCAAGAGTCCAATCACACAGTGATAAAAAGTTGCAGAACAGAGAATAATATTTGTCCTGTTGAAGGTTTACAGGAACATCACGTGACAGCTGCAAGAACACAGGATTCCTATACCAAGAAGTCTGCAACAACTTTTGGGCATAAGTGACGCATCTACTTGCATGACTCTGAAGTAAAACTTTTTCATCTCCAAACTCCAATGTTTTGGTTTATTTGGCCTCACGTTGCATTGGGCACACAACTAGCATTTGGTAACAAAATGAATGCATAAATTAACTAACCAGAAACAACATTTGGACCTCTGCCTCTAACCAGTGTGATGCAGTCTTCTTATATCACAGCTTTGGTGAAAGAAAACTGCAGAAATAACTGATTATTTCACAACAGGGTATTTCTAGGAGCAGGGTTTATACCATCAGACATTGCTTGGAATATTGTCACAATGTGATATCATGGTGATGGAGTCCTGATAGAGGGATTTCAGTGAGGCCAGGAAATACTACGGAGCAAAGAGGAACACAAGGACCAACTGTATTCATGTGGTTTTCTTCCTTTCTGTAATTATTGAACTAATTATGCTTTAAATTAGTCCTTTCAGTTGTTCTGTAGAACCCATCTCCTCTGACCTATTCAGCAACTTCACTCCAGTGATCATCCGCTTCATCTTTCAGATCATCAAGTGGAACCATTCCCATGGCACCAAACTGCAATTTATCCATATTTAAAGAAAAAGGAACAAAATTCCTTTGATCTTTCCAAAGTAAGTGTTTATCTTGATTTTTAAAAATTTGGTTTTGAATATACTCCTAAGGTCTTTGTTTTGTTTTGTTTATCTCTAATGTCATTTTGCCAAAGTAAACAATAATTTCCATCTTGCTTTACTAAACGTTCAAGTCTCAGTTCTCATGTAACCCATCAACAGCATTTGGGACAGTTGATTACCACCATATTTTGAAACAGTTCATCCACTTAGTATATCACCAGTTTCACTGGCTACTCATGCTCATCTCCTTTTGTTTCTTCTTATTCCCAAGCTCTTAACCTTGGTATGCCCCAAAACCCTCTTATCTTCCATACTACACTTACTACATGGGTGATCTTATCATGCTCCATAATCTTAAATACTACTTGTATCTCATGAGTTCCAGGTTTATATGCTGATCCTTTAAAATCCAGATGAATACAACTATTCAGAAAACACTTACAGTTGGGCATCTACTAGGCATTTCAAACTTGCCATGTGCTTAGCCCCACTCAGGACCTTTCCGTTTCAGCATTCTCCTCCTTCCTTCACCCCACCAAACCCAATGAACCCATACTTACATTTGATAAGGTGAAAAACAGAAACAAAAAATCAGGTTGATATTTGATTTATAATATCTGATGTTTGATTTAGGTGTTTAAGCCATCAGCAAATCCTATAGGACTGACCTTAAAAATATGAGTGCTTACATATGAATTAGAAAGGCATTGAAATAATTAAATAAGATGCTATTAAAAACAAAGCAATTATACAGTGAAATTTAATACAGGTTATTACTTTCAGGTGAGATAAAAAGAGATAGAGATGAACATATAACTGTAAGCTTCCTATAGCTCCAAAAAAGCTTCAGTTCAGTTCAGTCGCTCAGTCGTGTCCCACTATTTGCGACCCCATGAATCGCAGCACGCCAGGCCTCCCTGTCCATCACCATCTCCCGGAGTTCACTCAGACTCACGTTCATCGAGTCCTTGATGCCATCCAGCCATCTCATCCTCTGTCGTCCCCTTCTCCTCCTGTCCCCAATCCCTCCCAGCATCAGAGTCTTTTCCAATGAGTCAACTCTTCGCATGAGATGGCTAAAGTACTGGAGCTTCAGCTTCCAAAGAAATCCCAGGGCTGATCTCCTTCAGAATGGACTGCCTGGATCTCCTTGCAGTCCAAGGGACTCTCGAGAGTCTTCTCCAACACCACAGTTCAAAAGCATCAGTTCTTCGGTGCTCAGCCTTCTTCACAGTCCAACTCTCACATCCATACATGACCACAGGAAAAACCCATAGCTTTGACTGAACGGACCTTAGTTGGCAAAGTAATGTCTCTGCTTTTGAATATACTATCTAGGTTGGTCATAACTTTTCTTCCAAGGAGTAAAGTGAAAGTGAAAGTGAAGTCGCTCAGTCGTGTCCGACTCTTTGCGACCCCATGGACTGTAACCTATCAGGCTCCTCCGTCCATGGGATTTTCCAGGCAAGAATGCTGGAGTGGATTGCCTCCACTCCAGGGGATCTTTCCGACCCAGGAATCAAACCCGAGTCTCCCACATTGCAGGTGGACGCTTTACCATGTGAGCCACCAGAGAAGCCCAAGTGTCTTTTAATTTCATGGCTGCAGTCACCATCGGCAGTGATTTTGGAGCCCCCCAAAAATAAAGTCTGACACTGTTTCCACTGTTTCCCCATCTATTTCCCATTAAGTGATGGGACTGGATGCCATGATCTTCGTTTTCTGAATGTTGAACTTTAAGCCAACTTTTTCACTCTCCTCTTTCACTTTCATCAAGAGGCTTTTTAGCTCCTCTTCACTTTCTGCTATAAGGGTGGTGTCATCTGCATATCTGAGGTTATTGATATTTCTCCCGGCAATCTTGATTCCCGCTTGTGTTTCTTCCAGTCCAGCGTTTCTCATGATGTACCCTGCATATAAGTTAAATAAGCAGGGTGACAATATACAGCCTTGATGTACTCCTTTTCCTATTTGGAACCAGTCTGTTCCATGTACAGTTCTAACTGTTGCTTCCTGACCTGCATACAGATTTCTCAAGAGGCAGGTCAGGTGGTCTGTATTCCCATCTCTTTCAGAATTTTCCACAGTTTCTTGTGATCCACACAGTCAAAGGCTTTGTCATAGTCAATAAAGCAGAAATAGATGTTTTTCTGGAACTCTCTTGCTTTTTCCATAATCCAGAGGTTGTTGGCAATTTGATCTCTGGTTCTTCTGCCTTTTCTAAAACCAGCTTGAACATCAGGGAGTTCACGGTTCACGTATTGCTGAAGTCTGGCTTGGAGAATTTTGAGCATTACTTTACTAGCATGTGAGATGAGTGCAATTGTGCGGTAGTCTGAGCATTCTTTGGCATTGCCTTTCTTTGGAATTGGAATGAAAACTGACCTTTTCCAGTCCTGTGGGCACTGCTGAGTTTTCCAAATTTGTTGGCATATTGAGTGCAGCACTTTCACAGCATCATCTTTCAGGATTTGAAACAGCTCAACTGGAATTCCATCACCTCCACTAGCTTTGTTTGTAGTGATGCTTTCTAAAGCTACCAAAAAAAAAAAAAAATCATAAGCATAATGACTTAGACCATAAGTTCTGGAGGTAAGTGGCCCCAAATGGGTCTCATATGGCTAAAATCCATCTGTTGACAGGTTATTAAGCCTCCAGTTTCCTTCTGGAGGCCAGAAAGAAGAACCTACACTCTTGCCTTTTCTGAGTTTCTAGAGGCTGCTCATATTTTTTGGCTTTCTTTTCTCAAAGCCAACAATCCCATCACTCTAACCTCTCCTTCTGTCACCATGTTCCCTTCTCTGATCCTCCATCTTCCCCTTTTCACTTACAAGGAAAATGTTGATTGCATTCGTCCCACTTGAATAAACCAGGCTATATCCCCATCTTAGGATAATTAATAACATTTTCACAGTCTCTATGTAAGGTAACATATTCACCCATTCCTGGGATTAGGACATGGGCATCCTTGGGATTCTACCCGCTCCCAATACAGTAAGCCAGTTCATTGGGTGGAAGGTCAACACCTGGCTGAGTTCCACAAGGCTGACACCTCTGACTGCTTGGGTCCAAGCATCAGTGCTGTCCCTGATGCAAGGCCCATGTGTGAAATCAAATGTTAATATTCATTTTAGAGTTTTTTTCAATGTAATCAAATGGTGCACATTTTTCAAAAATAAAATAAATCTGGAAAGTTCAATAACCTCATGCAACACAAATAAAATAAGTAATGGTATAATTATAACTAGAAGACTCTTTGGAGGGGAAAAAAAGTTTAAATTTTCCATTGTAATGTCTGGAAAGCAAAACTTCAGAAAAATAAGTGGCCTGTCCATGACTGCAAAATTAATCAATGACACAATGGAAACAAGAATGATGGCTCATTTCTACCTTTAATGTCTGGGCAGTGTCCTTAAATTGAGCTACTCAGTAGCCTGCAAAGGATAAATGTAACATAAATTTATACCCTCAGCTCCTAACACTTTCTTTTTATTTATCTCTGTTACTGCGAATTTTCCTATGAAATTATCTTACATCTATACTTTCCTGATGGAAAATTGGACCATAAAGAAAGCTGAGTGCCAAAGAATTTATGCTTTTGAACTGTGGTGTTGGAGAATACTGTTGAGAGTCCCTTGGACTGCAAGGAGATCCAACCTGTACATCCTAAAGGAAATCAGTCCTGAATATTCATTGGAAAGACAGATGCTGAAGCTGAAACTCCAATACTTTGATCACCTGATGTGAAAAACTGACTCATTGGAAAAGACCCTGACGCTGAGAAAGATTGAAGGCAGGAGGAAAAGGCGATGGCAGAGGATGGGATGGTTGGATGGTATCACTGATTTAATGGACATGAGTTTGAGCAAGCTCAGGGAGTTGGTGATGGACAGGGAAACCTGGCGTGCTGCAGTCTATCTGGTCCGAGTTGGACACGACTGAATGAGGGAACTGAACTGAACTGAACTGATACTTTCCTGAAAAGGAAGTGAGAACTTTCAGGATATTTGCATGATCTTACCTATTCAATATGATGTGATAATAGAAATCATAGTGTTTAAAACAATAGTTTCTCCCTTTTTGAAAGAATTAAGTGATTGCTTACTGTCAAATGTTTTCTGTTTAAGAAGCTTATTTTAAATAATCATTTAGAAGGAGACAATTAATGGGTTTACGTTTGAGGTGCTATTGTGAGATGATTGTAATTTAAATGTGTTTTAGCCTTCTAATCTTAGATGAGGCAGAGTCTAAAGATAAACTATCTGAAGTATATGAAATTGACTTGGGACATTTTAGATGGCAAGATACTTTTAAGTTCTATTTCAGTCATGGTTTTGATCTCTGAATATGTTTGAAGTTCTGCTTTTATTTTTGATAAACCTACCAATTTAAATTGGCAAAGACAAAGTAATTGTATAATTTAGTTTGTTG
Organism: Ovis aries; assembly: GCF_016772045.2. Taxonomy (NCBI): domain Eukaryota; kingdom Metazoa; phylum Chordata; class Mammalia; order Artiodactyla; family Bovidae; genus Ovis; species Ovis aries. The sequence goes on from NC_056069.1 coordinate 49,317,002, forward strand.
TGGTTATTGGATTAGTTCCTTCCCTATATAAGAGCATGACTCAAAGAAGTCTATGATGGCAAAAACTTAGCAGAGGAAGACAACCAGTTATTCTGTCGCTTCATAATGGCAGCTTTTTATCCTCCGACCCAAGGTCAATTGCATTGTCTTTGGTGAAAGATAGAGTACTATTGCTAAGAAGGATTTTTACTGGGCAGCAATTCTGAATCTATTTCCTCTGATGAAATGTCAATAGCTTTCTAGGACAAAATGTAGTTTTTCTAGAAACAAAGGTGAAATTGGTTTGAAAATGTACTCCACAAATCAATCCCTTTCAATATAAAACATTTGAGAAAGAAAAATTAACAAGTAACCCAATATGCTGTTATGTTTCCATCTTTTTATTTTAATTTATCAAGCATATTACATTTCTCCAAAAAAACCAATTTAGGGAAGCATTGATGTTCTTCTAATGGTTTTAGAGTCATAAAACTTGTAGTAAAAAGTCAGCTGCTGTGAACCTGGAAATTCCTGAAAGCTAGCAAGTGATAAAATCCTCTGAAAGGACAGACTCCTAGGATAAAATATGCTATGCAGCATTATAGAAAACAAACCAGAATATTAATAAAATTGCTTACATGTGCATTCAAAATAATATACTCTTAGAGATGATATTTTAGAATTATGATAAAATGCATATTTATCATTAATGGTAATATTAAGTTCCACCTTCCAAAATTTTTTTTATCACTAAATTTTACAAAAGCTTCTTTTGCTCAGTTTAAAAAATGCAATTCTCTTTAAAATTAAAGCAGTAAAAATATAATCCAACTGAAATAGATCTTAATTTTCCTTATAAAGATCTTAAACTCTCTATAATTTTCCCCATAAGTAGCATTAGTAGCTAGTCAATTTCCTGAAAACTGTTTGCAATGCAGATATTCACACGCAATAACAAGTTCTGTTATAAAACAGCAAATTCCAAAATACATATTTTTATTTCCATGCATATATGAAAGTGAAAGTTGCTCAGTTATGGCCAACTCTTTGGGATCCCATGGACTATACAGTTCATGGATTTCTTCAGGCCAGAATACTGGCATAGGTAACCTTTCCCTTCTCCAGGGGATCTTCCCAACCCAGGAATCAAACCCAGGTCTCCCACATTGCAGATGATTTCTTTTACCAGCTGAGCCACAAGGGAAGCCCAAGAATATTGGAGTGGGTAGCCTATCCTTTCACCAGCAGATCTTCCTGACCAAGGAATCAAACAGGGGTCTCCTGCATTGCAGGCGATTCTTTACCAACTGAGCTATCAGGAACGCCCAGCATATATAGGACAAGGTACTCCAAATGGGTAGTGGGGAACAGAAGGAAAGGAGGCAAGTAAAGCAAAGACAGAAAAGAGAAAATCCACAAGAAATACTGAATTTTCTCTGCGCAGGAGGGCAGGTCAAAGGCAATAGTAATAGCTCAGATGATCATGGTTTCTTTAGCAGCACCGATAAGACTATTCTGAAGATGGGCAAGTGATTGAGTAGTGAGTCACCCTCCTACAGGACACACAGTACCACCAAGATGATCTTCCTGAAACAGCAAGAGCTTTTTGGATGATCATCTAAAGTTCCAACCACTGATTAGAGAAATTCTGAACTTCCTCAGTTCTGGGATTCCCAAATGTCAGAAGCCCCTTGAAGGCCCAATTACTTAATACATTGTCTACAAAAAGCTGTCCTATGAACATATTTAGATGTAGAGCTCCTTATACACCATGGCGTGATCTGAGCTAAAGGACAGAATTCTACTTTTTAAACTGGGGCAGGAAGACCCTGAGTGTGTGTGTCCAACTTTCAGTGCCAATTGGATCTGCAGTAATGTCAACACATAGAGCCCATGGAAGATGCTTTGCTCAGTTCTTCTAGAAGAAATCAGATCTATTTGCAAAAAACATCTAACCCTTTCTGGAAGAAAGAATAATCATTAGTCCCCATTAGAGAGAGACAACATCAACATGTGCTTACCAAACTGATGAGGATTGACCCACTTTTTCTGCTTCCATATAACTCAACTACTTCAGGCTTACAGAACAGACTCCAATGAATGCCCAGTTCAACAATCCTTTGTTCACACCTGCTTCAAGAAAACCTTTAGTTTTCCTCTTCTGTCCTTCCTACCAAAGTCAGCTGTGTTCCACTGTGCAGCACAATGATATGGCCCTATATTATCTTTGAGAAGCTCTGTTCCCTAACCTTTGTTCAAAGGATGAGGATCACACAGGCCTCTTGCAAAAGCCAAAATCATCATAAGCCTCTTGAGGCTGACTCCAGTATTCCCATTGCCAGAAAACAGTCATGTTCACCTTTCAGACAGTAAAGAATCTGCCTGAAGTGAAGGAGACCTGGGTTCAGTCCCTGGGTTGAGAAGATCCCCTGGAGAAGGGTATGGCAACCCTTCCCAGTATTCTTGCTTGGATAATCCCCATGGACAGAGGAGCCTGGTTGGCGATAGTTCACCAGGTCACAAACAGTTGGACAAAACTGAATAAGCATTCACCTTGTAAGAATAACTGAGTGTTGTACTTCTACACCAAGCAGTTGAAGGACTCTGTTCCAAATCACCTATGTAGGGTTCACTTCTTTCTCTCTTCCTGATCTGTCAAGTGACAGTCATCTGGAGAAGTTGAAGGGCTATGATACATGCCCAAAAATATTTCTGGCACCATCAAAGATGATATCTAAGATGACAGGTTAGAAATTCACCATCAATTCTCAATCCTTTTGTTGTTTATGAGTTTCTGTCACAACTTGTAAAGACTTTTTTTTATTATTCTAAGCAGAAATGTTCAACCTTATTTATTCACACAATGTAGGCTGAGAAAGGGATGTTTTCCTTGGTGAGTAAAAAGAAAGATAGCAAGAGCTCAGCAACTATAACCATTTCATTGGCAAAATGTGTTTTTTGTCTTTCAGGGGAAGATACAAAAGACATAGGAACACTGTCTGTCTTCCCTCTGATTATATCTCTATATCTCAATTCATTTGATTCAAGGAAACAAAAAGGAATGATGTGAAAATATATGTCCATCTATTATAATAGAAAACACATTTATAGAAGTAGGATTGACCTACTCACAAAATTTTTGCTTTTGCCTTCTGTCCCCATTATGTTAGGCTTGACTGGCCTAGAGGTTTTTGTTCCAAAGGGAAGAATATTCCAGCAAGAAACAGAAAAATTATTCCTTTGAACTATGAGATGATATTGCCTTTTGCCTCTTAGGAATTCAAATGCCATTGAACTAACAGTCCAAAGAAAAGGGTTACTGTATTTGTGGGGGAGACTGATTTTAGCTATGAAGTAGAAATTGGTTTGCTACTACCACAGTGGAAGTAAGAAGCACTTTGTCTACAAAGTAGATCCTCTAAGGTGCCACTTATATACTAAAATTATCCTAAAGTTAAAAGTTTATTTAAAGAATGAATATAACTTTTCAGGAACCTTTGAACTTGATGATATCATAGGCCAATATTTTGCTAATGCTTGGCTAATACTACATAGCTGATTTTAATTTCCACAGTCCAAAAGGAATTAAATTTCAAAAACGTTAATACTATGTTACTATCTGGAAATGACTATTGGAATTTGTCACATGGGATATGTTTAAAGGCATTTGAGATTTTCATAGTTCATATCTGAGAAAACTATATCTGATCAAGACATCTAAAGAGGAACTTGAATTTATCATTGGTGATTTTGTGATGATAGGGTAACACAAACTGCTGGATGCCTGGATAGCAAAAAGAGGATAGCACAACTTGAACCATTTCATATCATACAAAGAAAGAATCCTGAAAGAGCTGATAAAATACTCTACTTCAGTGTCTATACTCCATTATATGGGTCATTAAAAGCTCTACATTTGTGATTTATGAAATAATGAGATACGAATCAGCTGAAAAAGACCAGAGGATGTTGGTGATGGTTTCATATACATCAAAAAATAAAGAAAAAGAGGCAGAGACAAGTTATCTTTTTTATACTCAAGGACATAATCACCAAAGTGGCCTTTTCTTTTATCATGGTGAAATGTCTATACATGGTCTGATGAGTAATGATGACAAGTATTCCACCCATTTCTGGGACCCTGCTAACTCACTTCATTAAATGTATTCAGCTAATGAAGCTGAGGTCACAGGATCAATCCCCCTATGGTCTTTATATTTTCCTAACTGCCATCACGCAGAATCATTTAGAGAATTTAGACTGGAAATATATAGACATTCAGTCTAGCTAGGCATCTTAATTAGGTCAATTCCCTGCCATCAGAAAGAAGCATCTTTGTGAAAGCATTTTATATAAAAGCTTTTAAAAAACAATTTGTTTCATTATATACCATTTAAAAAACGATGTCCTCCTAGTTTGTATTTTGTTTAATATACTAATCTAAATACCAAATTATTCCATTAATAGGAATTATAGGGTCACAAGAAGATGTAATTGAAGCAGCAAATTTATCCTATTTTCTTTTGTGCCTTTTGCTTAATTTTTTATTTGACCTTCAGATTGTCAAAAACAGTAGTCAAAACCGTGTTTAGGAACAAATTTATGATTTTAGCATGTGTAGTATTATGTATCATTTTTGCCTCAATAAGGTCATAGGAATAATAAATAGAGAAAACATTCATAGGTTTGCATTTTTGTCCACTAGGTTTGTGAAATATTAAGGCAAAATTATTTATAGACTATTTCATCTTGGTCTTACACAACACACACGCACTTTTTTTTTTTTTCCATCCACTAAATTTTGGAAAAATTTTAGTAACAAAACTTCAAGCCTAAAATATCTACAGTTTTGATACACATAATGTGTTAATTTATAATTAAAACATTGCTTGGTTATTTAAATTTTTTGTACTATATAACAGTACATAAGAAGAAATAAAGTAACATAAGGATTGTGGTAAAGAATAGCACTGGTGGTAAAGAATCCGGCTACCAATGCAGGAGACATGGGCTTGATCTGTGGGTTAGGAAGATCCCCTGGAGTATGAAATGAAAACTTACTCCAGTATTTTTGCCTGAAAAATCCCATGAGCAAAGAAAGGAGACTGGCACCCTACAGTTCATGGGGCCACAAAGAATCAGACAGCTGAGCACACACAACAATGATATGTAATGAAGGGCAGAAAAAGTAAGTTTAAGATATAGTGATTGGAGTCAGACTGCCTGGGTTTGTGTACTGGTTCTATCACTTAACCAGTCACAAGACTCTAGTTTTTCTTATGTTTCTAGTATTAATACTTTACTTCCCTAATGCCATTTAGACTTGTACATATTTCAAAGTCTTATTATGGTGTTTAAAGGAGTCATAGGTTGGAAGCATATAGGGCCACGTTTGGCACAGGATAGCGTCATATATTTTAGGTATCTGTTTTCTATCATCATCATCATCATTGTCATTATATGATAAAAATGGCTATAACTATTTTATAAGGAATGTGAACTGTATGAAAGTAAAAGTGAAGTTGCTCAGTCGTGTCCGATTCTTTGCGACCCCATGGATTGTAGCCCAACAGGCTCCTCCATCCATGGGGTTTTCTAGGCAAGAATACTGGAGTGGGTTGCCATTTCCTTCTCAAGGACATCTTCTGACCCAGGAATTGAACCCAGGTCTCCCGCATTGCAGGCAGACACTTTACCGTCTGAGCCACCAGGGAATCCCATGTGAACTGTATAGTTTGTTAAACTACTAACTCTTGCCACATATATAAAGTTGGAAGTCTATATGGTTAAAAAAAAGTTACTTTATTTAACTATTTAATTGCTTACAAACAATTTGTACTTAAGAACAAAGTATACAAACAGGCTTTAACCCAGGGATGCCAGCCAACTTCTTGTTGGAAAAGTGAACCCTATTGATGTAAAAAAAAAAAAAACAAAAAAAAAAAAAAACACCAAACTTAAAAATGGGCTTGAAACAACAGATGATACTCAGTGGGAATTTCAAAGACCTAAAGAAAATTATAATATACCAGCTTTGTATTTGAAGGACAATATTGATATTAGCAGATACGGGAGATCTGTCTTCCATTTTATGACCTACTCTGGAAAGAACTAGGGGGCTAAGAATGTTTCTGATCAAAGAAGATCAACCTCTGTAGTTTTCCCATAAAGGTACAGTTTTTTTGACTTAAGTATTAGTTGCTAAAAACTCAAAAACCCTGTGACTATTCAATAGTATAATGCAGTACAGTGATGTTGACCAAACTAATTGAGAGAAACCTCAAAATATCAGGTACAAATAGCAAGCTGATTTAAGACTCACTATATATATTTGTGTGTGTGTATAAATTTACACACATACCTAATTAAAAAAAAACCTCACACAATCATATACATGTGTATTTAACAATTTAACACCTTATGTACAGGTATTCCATTTTAATTTAATCCTCTGACCTCAGTAGACCTCTTTACCTGCTAACTAAATTCTCTCAACCTAATTCCCCCATTGGTCGCCATTTGCCTTTTTTTTTTTTTTTTTTGAAAAAGTTAATTTATGATAAGCTGCTCAAATCCTAATTAACTCTATGTTATTTTATAAGATCCAGGGTTGACAGAATTTTACTATTGGGTGGAAAGAATTTTCTTATTTCATGGAAGACGGAAAATGCATACAGTTAGCTAACAGCAGACAAGGTGGTAAAGTAGCTGCAATGTTTTAACACTGATACATTAATACAGACCCCAAAGAGAACAAAACCTAAAGCATACTAGGTGTTTTCATACATCCCATTTTGCTAAAGACAACTCTCCTTCATCCTTTGTTTTCTCTGCTGATTCACAATAACATCTTGGAGAGAATTTACTATCTATAAAATTTCTATTTCTGTACTTAAATCAGGCTCTTAATCTCATCTCCCTTTATTATATTCCCATTGTACTAACAGAGAATCTATGTGGATAATTTAGTAACTGAGAAGTTCTTCCTGATAAGTCTAAAGCTACCTGATTTTCTTCTCAGTATGGTACAACCATCTTAAGTTTCCCTGATGCAAATTATGCAAAGAATCAAACAATTACTTTCTGTTATCTCTTGTGTACACCAGCTAATGCCAAACTGACCCATCTGCTTATTTATTGTTTTCACTGCCCTTATGAGTTTAACAGCATTTTAATTTTATTTGTTCAGTTCTATAAATAATTATGGGTACATATTTTAAAAAATGAACTTGAGAATATTAGTATGCTTATCACTTGTTTTATTCCTCACTTTAGTCCTAAAATCATCTACAGATTTTCCTTGAATAGATTTAAGCTCTACCACATGTGGTTACATTTCCAAGTGCTATTTATTCCATTTGCAAATAGCTTTCCCTCTATATTGTCAGTGCATGGGGTGCAAACCCATTATCAGGGTAAATGGAAGTGGTGTCTGCAGAGTGCAACCCTTTATAGAACTTCAAGCTTTCTTGTTCAAATGCTGAATTCTTGGTATGCTTCACATTTACATTAATAAAAAAGGCAAATAAGTCCACATCTGCATATATATGCATATATATAAGTGCATATATACATATATGTATCTACAGTATATTCCTGTCTTCTATAAATTTTACATAATTTACTAAGTTTGCATTTATAAAATTTTGAATGTATTGCATACCTTTCCTTCTTTTGACCAAAATCTTATCATCAAAAGGCTCCTGTTGATTAATCTTGCTAATTTATCAAGTTTGGATTAGGATATGGGAGACAATACCAAGGATATGGGTAAATAACAAGTATCAACATAAAACTTATGACATTCATATTGGCAGAGATGTTGGACAAAAGACTGAGCCAATCAAAAGAAAAAGAAAAAAGGCAAATGATAATTAGAAAAGAAGCAGCAAGATAGTAGAAATAAGTCTTAAATTATCAGTAACTAAAACAAATACCAAGGTTTAAAGTAATTGGCTAAGAGACACTACAATTTAAAAATAATTCATTGTATTATTTCTATAGACACATATTCAAAATAAAAGACATAGAAAACTTAACAATAAGATTATATAAGAAAGTGGGTCAAATAAAAAAAGAAAAAACAGTGAAACTGATGTTTTAATGTAATCAATATCCATATTTAGCATACAGAAAAAATGTACAAATCAAAAGTGCTGTGGTCCAGCCCTGGTGGATCTAGGGAATTCGAAGCAGGGATGGAGTCAGTGTCTAGGAAAGAACTATTTAATTAGAGATATAAAGAGAGATTAGGAAAGAATAGTGTAGTAGGAAAATTAGTGGAGAAAAGAGGGTGAATAACTTGGTTTACGCGGAGAACCAATAAAACTCCGAGACAAGGAGCTTGCACCACCTATGTAGGCCACAGGCTTCTTCCCAGTCTCCCGAAGGAGCAGAGACACAAAGTGCCTCCCTGTTCAGATCTTACAAGCCCAGGCAAAATTAGTAGGCTTGGCGAGCCTCCGCAGATCCAGATGGGAATTTGGCCAGAAAAGAAGAGAATGAGAAAAGACCACACGGGGGAAACCAGACTTTCCAGGAACTGGTCCGTTTCTTTATTTTCCAGGTCTGCTTTTATACCTTTAGTTGTACACAGGGATAAATGTAAGAAACAGAGTCACGCAGGGTCAGCTGCTCTGACCCTTATCTAAAGACAGTATTCTCAGCATATCTTTGTTCTTACAAGGGTCTTAGATTTGTTTACAATATCTTCTTGTCTGGAGACCGATTAACATTTTATGGCCCCACCTTTCTTTCTATTGATAAAGGTTAGTCGATCAGAAAACTTGTTTTCCCTTAAGATCTACTTAGTCTTAAGATAGTGATAAAGTTACATCCTTACATAGCAAGGACACAATGATTTATAATAAAGAAAGAGGAGTACAGTGATCTATAACAAAGAGAAAATTCATTAACTCAAAAGTCTAGTATTGCTAACATCAAAACTACTATATTTCTTTTATTTACATTCCAATTACATTGATATTTTTTATTTTTTAAATTTTAAAATCTTTAATTCTTACATGCGTTCCCAAACATGAACCCCCCTCCCTCCTCCCTCCCCATAACATCTCTCTGGGTCATCCCCATGCACCAGCCCCAAGCATGCTGTATCCTGCGTCAGACATAGACTGGCGATTCAATTCTTACATGATAGTATACATGTTAGAATGCCATTCTCCCAAATCATCCCACTCTCTCCCTCTCCCTCTGAGTCCAAAAGTCCGTTATACACATCTGTGTCTTTTTTCCTGTCTTGCATACAGGGTCGTCATTGCCATCTTCCTAAATTCCATATATATGTGTTAGTATACTGTATTGGTGTTTTTCTTTCTGGCTTACTTCACTCTGTATAATCGGCTCCAGTTTCATCCATCTCATCAGAACTGATTCAAATGAATTCTTTTTTTACGGCTGAGTAATACTCCATTGTGTATATGTACCACAGCTTTCTTATCCATTCATCTGCTGATGGACATCTAGGTTGTTTCCATGTCCTGGCTATTATAAACAGTGCTGCGATGAACATTGGTGTACATGTGTCTCTTTCCATTCTGGTTTCCTTGGTGTGTATGCCCAGCAGTGGGATTGCTGGGTCATAAGGTAGTTCTATTTGCAATTTTTTAAGGAATCTCCACACTGTTCTCCATAGTGGCTGTACTAGTTTGCATTCCCACCAACAGTGTAGGAGGGTTCCCTTTTCTCCACACCCTCTCCAGCATTTATTGCTTGCAGATTTTTGGATCGCAGACATTCTGACTGGTGTGAAGTGGTACCTCATTGTGGTTTTGATTTGCATTTCTCTAATAATGAGTGATGTTGAGCATCTTTTCCTGTGTTTGTTAGCCATTCGTATGTCTTCTTTGGAGAAATGTCTATCTAGTTCTTTGGCCCATTTTTTGATTGGGTCGTTTATTTTTCTGGAATTGAGCTGCATAAGTAGCTTGTATATTTTTGAGATTAGTTGTTTGTCAGTTGCTTCATTTGCTATTGATTAACATACTCCCAGGTGCCTAAGGATATGGAGGCTTGGCTGCAATCATTAACTCAGCAATGAAACCCTTCACCAACATGATTTTTACCTTTAGAAAAACCCTATGCTAACTAAGACTTTCAAAATACTCCAAACTCTCTGTTCTGTTTATGGTTGAGAGGTTGTAAACAATCATGTACCTAGTAGCAAGAGTGTGGATAATCCTGTTCCACAAGCTAGTCTGCCAGCAGAGAGGTTTGACCTGATAGACTCCTTTTATATGCAGGAGACTATTATCTAGAGCTCTAAGTTAATTTTCCAGAGAAAGGTGGTTGGGGATAGCCCCTGTTAATGTCAGAAGAGTGTAGTATAACAGACAGATTTTGGTTTCGGGGGTAGATGCTCGAGAATCTTCAGGGGGACCCCTGAGGCTTGACCTCACCTTTGCGTATTCTCAGGCCTCCTTCCTCATGACCTTTGCCATGGGTGGGATTCCTCACACTGGCTCCTGGCACAAAAGTATATTATATTCTTTGCAGCCAAAAATGGAGAAGCTATATACAGTCAGCAACAAAAAGCTGACTGTGGCTCAGATCATGAACTCCTTATTGCCAAATTCAGACTTAAATTGAGGAAAGTAGGGAAAACCATTAGACCATTCAGGTATGACCTAAATCAAATCCCTTATGATTATACAGTGGAAGTGAGAAATAGATGTAAGGCACTAGATCTGATAGACAGAGTACCTGATGAACTATGGATGGAGGTTCGTGACATTGTACAGGAGACAGGGATCAAGACCATCCCCATGGAAAAGAAATGCAAAAAAGCAAAATGGCTGTTTGGGGAGGCCTTACAAATAGCTGTGAAATGAAGAGAAGTGAAAAGCAAAGAAGAAAAGGAAAGATATTCCCATTGAAATGCAGAGATCCAAAGAATAGCAAGGAGAGATAATAAAACCTTCCTCAGTGATCAATGCAAAGAAATAGAGGAAAACAACAGAATGGGAAAGACTAGAGTTCTCTTCAAGAAAATTAGAGATATCAAGGGAATATTTCATGCAAAGATGGGCTCAGTAAAGGACAGAAATGGTATGGACCTAACAGAAGCAGAAGATATTAAGAAGAGGTGGCAAGAATACACAGAAGAACTATACAAAAAAGATCTTCATGACCAAGATAATCATGCTGGTGTGATCACTCACCTAGAGCCAGACATCCTGGAATGTGAAGTCAAGTGGGCCTTAGAAAGCATCACTATGAACAAAGCTAGTGGAGGTGATGGAATTCCAGTTGAGCTATTTCAAATCCTGAAAGATGATGCTGTGAAAGTGCTGCACTCAATATGCCAGCAAATTTGGAAAACTCAGCAGTGGCCACAGGACTGGAAAAGATCAGTTTTCATTCTGATCCCAAAGAAAGGCAATGCCAGAAAATGCTCAAAGTACCACACAATTGCATTCATCTCACATGCTAGTAAAGTAATGCTTAAAATTCACCAAGCCAGGCTTCAGCAATACATGAACCTTGAACTTGCAGATGTTCAAGCTGGTTTTAGAAAAGGCAGAGGAACCAGAGACCAAATTGCCAACATCTGCTGGATCATGGACAAAGTAAGAGAGTTCCAGAAAAACATCTATTTCTGCTTTATTGACTGTAGAAAATTCTGAAAAAGATGGGAATACCAGACCACCTGACTTGCCTCTTGAGAAACCAATATGCAGGTCAGGAAGCAACAGTTAGAACAGGGCATGGAACAGCAGACTGGTTCCAAATAGGAAAAGGAGTACGTCAAAGCTGTATATTGTCACCCTGCTTATTTAACTTATATGCAGAGTACATCATGAGAAGCACTGGGCTGAAAGAAGTACCAGCTGGAATCAAGATTGCTGGGAGAAATATCAATAACCTCACATATGCAGATGACACCACCCTTATGGCAGAAAGTGAAGAGGAGCTAAAAAGCCTCTTGATGAAAGTGAAAGAGGAGAGTGAAAAAGTTGGCTTAAAGCTCAATATTCAGAAAAGAAAGATCATGGCATCTGGTCCCATCACTTCATGTGAAACAGATGGGGAAACAGTAGAAACAATGTCAGACTTTATTTTTGGGGGGCTCCAAAATCACTGCAAATTGTGACTGAAGACATGAAATTAAAAGATGCTTACTCCTTGGAAGGAAAGTTATGACCATCCAAGATAGCATATTGAAAAGCAGGAACATTACTTTTCCAACAAAGGTTCACCTAGTCAATGCTATGATTTTTCCAGTGGTCATGTATGGATGTGAGAGTTGGACTGTGAAGAAAGCTGAGTGCCAAAGAACTGATGCTTTTGAACTGTGGTGTTGGAGAAGACTTGAGAGTCCCTTGGACTGCAAGGAGATCCAACCAGTCCATCCTAAAGGTGATCATTCCTGGGTGTTCATTGGAGGAACTGATGCTGAAACTGAAACTCCAATATTTTGGCCACCTCATGCGAAGAGCTGACTCATTGGAAAAGACTCTGATGCTGGGAGGGATTAGGGTCAGGAGGAGAAGGGGATAACAGAGGATGAGATGGCTGGATGGCATCACCGATTCAATGGACATGAGTTTGAGTGAACTCCGGGAGATGGTGATGGACAGGGAGGCCTGGTGTGCTGTAATTCATGGGGTCGCAAAGAGTCGGACATAACTGAGTAACTGAACTGAACTGAACTGATAGGTTTCTAAAAAAGAAGAAACAGACCCACAAATTTCCCTCATGAGAACTTCCAGGTACATTCCTTCTCCTGGAATAACCAGTATTTGAGCTTTAAATGCTATGAATTCACTTGGCCTGGTTTATACTTTTTATAAATGGAATCACATAGTATGCATCATTTACAGTCTGCTTTTATGCCTCCAATTTTTTGTTTTCAAAATTTACCGTTTTTTTCATGAAAGTGAGGCTTGTTCATTCTCATGACTCTCTCATGTTCCAGTGAATTAGTTATCTATCACTATAAACTAAACTACCCCAAAACATCAAACTTAAGGAAAGACACACTTATTATATTGTAGTTTCTTTGTCTTAGGAATCTAGGCGGAATTTAGCTTAGTCATCCTGGTTCAGGGCCTATCACAAGGCTGCAGCCAAGGTATAAGCCAAAGTGACAGTCAATTCAAAAATTTAAAGAGGAAAATCTGATTCCAAGCTAACTCACATGGTCCTCTTAATGTTGGGCAGAGGTATGGGTTCTGTGTCTCGTGAGCCCCTGTATAGGGTAATTCATACCATGGCAGCTGGTTTCCTCAATGTGAGTGTGGAAGAGAGAGAGAGAACACTTAGGACAGAAGCCGCAGTTTCATGGTCACTTAATCTCAAATCTAGATTGCCAGGAGAAATAACAACCTCAGATATGCGGATGATGCTAGATGCAGATGACTGTGGTGCTAGAGAAGACCCCTGAGAGTCCCTTGAACTGCAAGAAAATCTGACTGTCAGGCGAGTGTGCGCTCCTCAGGTCTGTCTCGTCACAACAAAGATTTGGAGTTGACGGACTTTAAAGCAATCAGCATGTCACAGCTCTCAGGTCTGGAACAGATCGTGTTATAGCTCTTAGACAAATCAGTGTTACAGCTCTATTTTATTTAGATAATAACAGGAAAATCCATCCTCGAGGCATGAGGGCATGCTGACCTAATGATGCAAAGAGAAGAAAGTGGGGGAGCCCGCCAGCATGAAAGAGAGAGAGAGACACTCCCGGCCGGTTGACTCCTCTTTTTATGTGTCTTTTCCTCTCCATGGGCCTGCTCTATGTAAATTGGGCTAACCAGGAGTGCTGTTTATTCTACCTGAGGTCTTCACTCCAGTCCTCAGACCTTCCTTTGTTCTCTTTTCATGGGCTTTTCCCTTCCTTGTCTTTTAGCCACCACCATTCTGGACTCGTATTACCTATTCTAACTACCTAACAAAACTATTCAAGGAAATCAATGCTAAATATTTATTGGAAGGACTGCTGCTGAACCTGAAGCTCCAATACTTTGACCACTTGATGTGAAAAGCCAACTCATTGGAAAAGACCTTGATGCTGGGAAAAGTTGAGGGCGGGAGGAGAAGGGGATGACAGAGGATGAAATGGCTGGATGGAATCACTGACTCAATATATTATATTGATTATCAGACTATAATCAATCTGATTTCTACATTGACCATCTGTGTTGGCGATGTGTAAAGTCATCTTTTGTGCTGCTGGAAGAAGGTGTTTGCTATGACTAATAGTAAAAAAAGATAGTATATGTACAAATAAATGTGCATACACATATGTATATATGCACAAATATATATATATATACACACATTATATATATTTTATATCTGTAAACACATTTATTTGTTCATATAATATCTTTGCTCTCCCCCACTTGGCTCAGTGACATTCAGGAAATTACTATTCTCTCCACACCTCATGACAGTGCCACGTGTACACACATGGGACTATTCTTGGGCTCTCTTATGTTCCATTTGTCTATTTTCTTGTCTTTGTTCCAATAGCATGTTATTTTAGCTATCATAACTTTTTGATATTTATAATATCTAGAAACATCTATATTTTATTTTCAGGATTGCTTTCTTTATTCTTATATTTTGCATTTTCAGAAATATTAAAAGTAACATCAGTTCAGTTCAGTCGCTCAGTCGTGTCCGACTCTTTGCGACCCCATGAATCACAGCACACCAGGCCTCCTTGTCCATCACCATCTCCCGGAGTTCACTCAGACTCATGTCCATCGAGTCACTGATGCCATCCAGCCATCTCATCCTCTGTCATCCCCTTCTCCTCCTGCCCTCAATCCCTCCCAGCATCAGAGTCTTTTCCAATGAGCCAACTATTCGCACGAGGTAGCCAAAGTACTGGAGTTTCAGCTTTAGCATCATTCCTTCCAAAGAAATCTCAGGGATGATCTCTTTCAGAATGGACTGGTTGGATCTCTTTGCAGTCCAAGGGACTCTCAAGAGTCTTCTCCAACACCACAGTTCAAAAGCATCAATTCTTCGGCACTCAGCGTTCCTCACAGTCCAACTCTTACATCCATACATGACCACAGGAAAAACCATAGCCTTGACTAGACGGACCTTAGTCAGCAAAGTAAAGCAACATCAATTTACCTCAAATTATTCAATTAAATTTACTGATAATTACTTGAGTGTCTCTGATATTGTGGGGTTTTTTTTGCTTGTTTGTTTTATTGTCAAAATTATTCTGTAGTCTTTTTTGTTTTGGTGACATTTATTCTCTTTCTCAGTCATGATGATCACAGGTGATTCTTCACATTTTCTCACTCTGATAACACATTTTGTGGTTGATCATGGCTGCTATCTTGATCATTATATATATATATATACACATACATACATACATCATGCATGTATGTGTTTGCCAACTATTTATGAGATTTATAAAGGAGAGACTTATAGAGGTCCTAGTCATGAATAGTTATTTCCTATTAGCATGTAGAAAGGAGACAGTCTGGTTTTTTCATCTACGTGTTTTTGTTGCTATGAACTCGTCTAATACTCATGGCTAGGTTTTGGTATTCCCCTGCTGAACATAAGAAACTTTACAGAACATCAATCAGAACACTATTAACTACTCATGTCTGAATACATACTGATTTCTTTATACATGTGAGATTAAGAGTTTACTAGAGGAAATAATTTGTTTTGTGATTGAGAATTTGTCATTTTCCAGATTAATTAAAAAACATGAGCTGTTTATAGTTTATACACTTCTAAGGTAATAGTTTAATTAGAATTTGTATTATTTCAAAAGATTTTGATGAATCAATGCTTAATGAAAACATTATCTGAGTACTAGTGTTGATGAAAATATCAACATACTGAATAAAGGAATCAACATTTCATCAGATTTAATTTGTTTCATAAATATACTTGCCCTTATTACATTGAAATTTCTAATGAGATGTTAATATTCAGCTTTGAATATCTACTAGTTAATGTCCCTAGAATGGATTATTTTGCAAGAAATTCAAAAAATGCAAATATTAAATGGCAAACAAAATGCAGTATCTTTATAAAGCTGCCTTTATGGGCATTATCTAATGTATGTATGCTATCATATTAATATATTTTGTTTTCTCAACCCAAACTGTTTTCATGGGATTTATGTGCATTATACTATTTATGAAGTTTAATATGATTCAATATGAAAAAGGCATTTGCATTTTCACAGGATCCTTCAGTAGATTTTGTGCCAAGAAGCTTACATTGCCTTGTAATTCATTTGGATTTTAGCAGTCTGTGGACAGGATATTTAATGGCCTGGCCTTACTACTCGGTGGCACTTAACTCTCTCAGACACTATGCACTTAAAGAATGAAAAGCCAACTGTCTTTATGATAGAAAGTATCACTGCATTTCACACTCTCTGATGAATCATCGTATAAATTTCTTTTATACTCTTTTACCATACAGTGAACAAAATCTTAGACCTCATCACTCTGTCAATTATTGTGACATTGCTGCATCATCCTGTTGCAAAGAGAAAAATCTTAAAGATTTTTTTAAAATACAAATTTATTCCAATTGCTTATTTACTTTCATATCATCTATAAACCAGTCTAGTTGAAATTTCAGTCTAAGGCCACTAATAATAGCATTATTTTTTCATTTTTCTTGACTTCTCTGTGATTTTGATATGATGGGCAATTCTCCTCTTTAACATGACCCCTTTTCTCTTGGTTTCTGTGACTCAACTTTTGTCTTCTTGTTTATCTTGGGATTGCTGCCCTTAATTCTCTGTCAGATAATCAACTTGTCTTGCTCATGACAGTTTTCGAAGTTTGCAAACTTCGTGATGATTTCCCTTCTCTTCCCGCTTCATACTCTCCTCTAATTGACATTCACTATTTCATGTCTTTCATCTGTCATTTGCTGACCTCTAAATACACAGCTCAGTTGCACGTCCCTCCTGAGAAATTCAAGCTCAAATATTCAGCTATCTTATTAACTGCTCTACCTAACTATATTATGAGCTTTTCTTATCTCACACACCAACAGTAAAATCTTAAGGTTTTCCTGAAACATATTCCTCCCTAGTGTTCTACATTAATATAGAAGCCTCTATTTCTGTATTCATCTGTCTTTATTCATATCTATTAAACCATCAAGTCTTGCTCATCTTGCATCTAAAATATGTACACAGCTTACTTTCTTGATCTTGTTGGCTAAAATAGCAACAAAGCCATGAACGTATTTGTAGCCAGACTGCTGCAACAGCTTCCTAATAATTTATTCTACTTTCCTATTACTCCCCTCACAAACCATAGTGGATTGACAGGTTTTATTGCAGAATCCATTTCTCTTTTACTTATTTCTAGACAAAATATGGGATTTCAAATCTTGCAACTTTAGAGAGATTGATGTCAATCTCATTTAAGGGCGAAGGTCTACTTGGCTTAATAAAATTCAGACTAACACACTCTCGTAGGGAAATGTTTGTTTAAAGGTTCAATGAATGAGAAAGATTCTGCATATCAGAATCAGTGATATTCCATTCTGGGAATATGGTCAAGCTGTAGACAGAGTAGAATTTTGTGATTTTAGTTTTCTGCAGGGTACTACTCTTCTTGCTGTTGTTTAATCACTAAGTTGTGTCCAGCTCTTTGCAACCCCATGGACTGCAGCACACCAGGCTTCCCCATCTTTCACTATATCCTGAAGTTTTCTCAAATTCATGTCCATTGAGTCGATGATATGAGTCAAGTATGTCATCCTCTGTTGCTCCCTTCTCTCCTGCCCTCAATCTTTCCCAGCATCAGGGTCTTTTCCAGTGAGTTGGCTCTTTGCATCAGGTGGCCAAAGTACTGGAGCTTCAGTTTCAGCATCAGTTCTTTCAATGAATTTTCAAGGTTTATTTCCTTTAGGATTGAGTGGTTTGATTTCTTTTCTGTCCAAGGGACTCAAAAGAGTTTTTTTCCAGCACCGCAGTTTGAAGGCATCAATTCTTCAGTGCTCAGCATTTTTTATTGCCCAACTCACACATCTGTACATGATTACTGGAAAAACCATGACTTTGACTATACAGCCCTTTGTCAGCAAAGTGATATCTTTGCTTTTAAATATGCTATCTAGGTTTGTCATAACTTTCCTCCCAAGGAGCAAGAGACTTTGAATCATGGCTTTATTTTGTAAAGTGCGTGTGTGTTTGTGCACATTTGCACACATTCTGTTATGTCTGACTGTGGCCTCATAGACTCTAGCCCACCAGGCTCCTCTGTCCATGGGATTTTCTAGGCAAGAATACTGGAGTGGGATGCCATACCCTCTTCCAGGGTATCTTTCCAATCCAAGGATCAAACCTGCATGTTTTATGTCTTTACCACTAGTGCCACCTGGGAAGTCCCATTTTGTTGAAAACAACT
This sequence comes from Ovis aries, assembly GCF_016772045.2. Taxonomy (NCBI): domain Eukaryota; kingdom Metazoa; phylum Chordata; class Mammalia; order Artiodactyla; family Bovidae; genus Ovis; species Ovis aries. Next base: position 49,335,358 of record NC_056069.1, read on the forward strand.
CCAATTCCTAGGTGATACAATGATGTAAATATAGTGTACTCTTTTGCACCTATTTTTACAGAGGGGAGATCACCACACTTGTATGCCTAGTATCTTTACTGCCTTCCCAGTGGGCTAAGAATAAAATATGAACCCTTTACTTTGGCTGAAATGGCTCATATGGGTTAGATTCAGAACAAGTCAGTAGAGAAGTACTAACTGATGCTGGGTTATTGAATGTATTAAGTGACAGAAACAGTGATTTGTAAGCAATGAATATTCTTAAAATGTGAGTATTAAAATATGGTTATAAGAAGATTGTAAAAGGATAATGAGTATGAAAAACAATAGAGGTAGTAAGGAAACACAAAAGGGTATCTTTATGAAGATGAATAAGACTGATGAAGAGGAAGATTAAGACGAGACAGAAAGGGTGGCAGATATATCATATTTTAAGAAGGAAATGGTGGGTTGGCAGTGAAAAAATCCTCTGTGGCTTCTAGTATAAGATGACTGACTAAATTTATCTTTTGTGTCAGTCAGCTCAGTCAGGCATTTATAACAATATTCCATAGGTTGGGTGGCTTAAGCAACCAAGCTTTATTTTCTCACTATTTTGGAGTCTGGAACATTATTGTCAGAGTGCTAGCATTGACAGATTCTGGTGAGAACTCCTTTTCTGGTTTTCAGATGGCCCCATCTCTCTGTGTTCCCAGGTATCTCTTCTCTGTTTATGCATGCAAATAAAGAGGAAGAAATAGAGAAAGAGAGTGAGAGCGCTCACGTTTCTTTTTATAAGGGCACTAATCTCATCATGAAGTCCCTGCTCTCATAACTCCATCTACATCTAAATGTGATTACTTCTTAAAAATCCTACTTCTAAAAATCATCACATGGTGGTTAGTGGTGGGGCAGTAGGGCTTCAACATATGAAATTTAGGGCCTCACAAGCATTTCAGTACATAGTACCTTTCCTCCCTAACAAAATTACATGTCAAGATAGCAAAAGTAACAAACAATCCCGTAGCAGAGTGGTCTACTAGGAAGACTGCCTTAAAAGACCAGAAACATTAAAATATTTCTGGGAGTTATAAAATGGCTGTCATTTTATTGATAGGGAAACATAATGGAGCTGAGGGGAATCAGAATTGAGTTTAGATAAATGAGTGAAAATCTGACAAGTGTACTTCTTTTTAGAAACAGAAAAAAAAAAATCCAAGATCAGAAATAGAAGGAGCTGTAGTTCAGAGTTAATTAGTAGGAAAATTGTTGAAATGATTAGATGTAGGAATATAGAATAATGACCCATCCCTAGCTGGTAGTTGAATAGTTACAACATTTTTCTCTAAAATAATGTCCAATAAGAAGAAAGAAAAAGGTTTATCAATAAAATTTATGGGAACATTTATGTTGGAAGAACCTATTCTAGGCATTTTTTAATAAAAAAAAAATAGAACAGTGCCTCATATAATATTCTGTGATACTGAGACAGAGATGAACTGAAGCTGAAAGGTTAGATTTTCTAACTTTTCTACAAACACAGAGATCAGAAGTCTTGACTGTGAATCCCCAAACACTCATAGTGCCCAGGACTCCTGTAATCGCCTCTGTTCACTCTGGAGGAATAGTGATTTCACAGGAGTGAAGAAACCAAATCAAGCAATGGATATTGAGTCACCTTGGACATATTTTCTAAATATAAAGTAGTCTATAAAGTCTTCAAAGTGAAAGCGAAGACTTTCAGTCATGTCCGACTCATGCAACCCCATGGACTGTAGCCCACCAGGCTCCTCCATCCATGGAATTTTCTAAGCAAGAGTACTGGAGTGGGTTGCCATCTCCTTCTCCAGGGGATCTTCCCAACCCAGGGATCGAACCTGGGTCTCTAGCATTGTGGGCAGATGTTTTACTGTCTGAGCCACCAGGGAATCCCAAAGTCTTCAAAAATTCAAGAAAAATTACCACATGATACAGGCATAAAATTAGAACAAAATCCTCAAAATAAAAACACAAATTAACAAATGGGGTATCAGTATCTAAGAAATAATGTTTAAAACAAAGGTAAGATATATACAGAAAGATTAAAGTCTAATTTGCTTCCATAACGTATTTTGAAACTGCAACAGCCATGGGAAAATAATATCTATGATATTAAATAAAATAGGAAACAAGCATATTTAGTAATTAAAAATAGGATTGACAAAGTAGAAAGGTAAATCAATTGAAGGATTAATGATATGGCTGAAGATTAGTTTGGTGAAATGCAAAAAGAACCTAAGGGTTTCCTCCACACACTCAAAATTTTAAATATATGTTGCTTACATTTAACTAAGCTTCATTCTGGTGGTGGTTTAGGCGCTAAGCCATGCCCAGTTTTTTGGGACCCCATGGACTGTAGCCTGCCAGGCTCCTCTGCCTATGGGATTCTCCAGGCAAGAATACTGGAGTAAGTTTCCATTTCCTTTTCCAGGGGAACTTCCCGACACAGGGATCAAACCCAAGTCTCTTGCATTGCAGGTAGATTCTTTACCCACTGAGCTATGAGGGAAGCCCAGCTTCCTCCTAGCTCATATGCAATTTATCTCTGATATTCAGCCACAGTTCTTCCCTGTGTTGGTAAATAAACCTTTTTAGATATATTCTTGCTATTTTTATTCATGATTATTTCTGGATGATTTATCTAAATCCAACTTATTAGAACCAAACACTAAAGCAATCACATTTGAATAATATTTTATACTGGTTAGACATGCTTTTTAGAGAAAGATATGGATGTAGTCCAACTATAATCTGGAAATAGGTGGTCCAAGGACTGGCAGGTTAACGATATGACTAACAGCTCAACATCTGTCCATTTCTCTCTTGTCTTAAGTGTCTTGGAATGTTATCCATCTGTTCCTCTATTGCGTTGTTCACAAGATGCCTGCTATTGCCTTAGAGGCACTGTTGAATTCATGACAAGAGGACAGAAGCACAGTGGCAAATGTGAACCCTTCTCTCATGCCTGTCCCTCTTTATAAGAGGGGGACTTTTCTGTAAGCTTCCAAAATAACTTCAGTTTTTCATGGGCAATGCTTGATACTGCAAAAGGAGCTAAGACCATCTTTCTTGAAATCACAGTGTCTTTGTCCAGTACTGAATATCACGTTAATAACGAGGAGATGAGAGAATGCCTGGTAGTTTCATAAGCATGGCCCACAGAGCACTGACACAGGTCTCCTGGAAAGGAGAAAATCAACAACAGCAAGAAAGACATATATAATAGTTTTCAAAGATCTTGTCTGTGGAATACAGGGGCCCAGTGTTGCTGCAATTGAAAGCAAAAGAGTGTATTAAGGGAGTATGTATTTAAAGGTTACTGTTTATGCTTGCTGCATGCTAAGTCACTTCAGTTGTGTCTGACTTTATGCAACCCTATGGACAATAGCCCATCAGGCTCCTCTGCCCATGGGGATTCTCCAGGCAAGAATACTGAAGTGGGTTGTCATGCCCTCCTCCAGGGGATCGTCTCAACCCAAGGATGGAACCCGCATCTCCTATGTCTCCTCCATTAGCAGGTGGGTTCTTTACCACTAGGGCCACCTGAGAAGCCTGTAACTGTTTATATGTACACACATATATACACATAGACCTACCTTTTTTTGATATATATTTTAGTAATATCATTTCACATAATCATCTTCAGTCTAGGATGTAGAACACAGAGTTTAGTATCTTAGGCAGAAATAATCTTCATTTAAGCAGTGTTGTTTAAGTTCTTATTTTTATTTGATCTCAGAAACATAATAATTGGTTGTGAGCAAGATTCATCCACTTAGGTAGCCAGAGGCACCCTGATAACCTAGAAGTATTTATCCCAGAGAACATCTGCATTTTCCCAGTACATATCTTTGTATCTGGTATTTAAGTTACTTTTATTTTTAATCTATGCTTTTAAATGGATGTGTAGCATCATTTTTCAAACTTTTAGCCAACCAGCCTACATCACAATCACTTTCAGCTCTCTTTAATAGGTATTTATCGTTAAATGAAAATTTTTAATCTTTCAGTTCAGTCACTCAGTCTTGTCCGACTCTTTGCGACCCCATGAATCGCAGCACGCCAGGCCTCACTGTCCATCACCAACTTCCGGATTTCACTCAGACTCATGTCCATCGGGTCAGTGATGCCATCCAGCCATCTCATCCTCTGTCATCCCCTTCTGCTCCTGCCCCCAATCCCTCCCAGCATCAGAGTTTTTTCCAATGAGTCAACACTTCGCATGAGGTGGCCAGAGTACTGGAGTTTCAGCTTTAGCATCATTCCTTCCAAAGAAATCTCAGGGCTGATCTCCTTCAGAATGGACTGGTTGGATCTCCTTGCAGTCCAAGGGACTCTCAAGAGTCTTCTCCAACACCACAGTTCAAACGCTTCAATTCTTCGGCACTTAGCCTTCTTCATAGTCCAACTCTCACATCCATACATGACCACAGGAAAAACCATAGCCTTGACTAGATGGACCTTAGTCAGCAGAGTAACATCTCTGCTTTTGAACATGCTATCTAGGTTGGTCATAACTTTTCTTTCAAGGAGTAAGCGTCTTTTAATTTCATGGCCGCAGTCACCATCTGCAGTGATTTTGGAGCCCCCCAAAATAAAGTCTGACACTGTTTCCACTGTTTCCCCATCTATTTCCCATGAATTGACACACTTATTAGACATAATGAAATTATTCTTTCTTACCTTGACTCAGTGATATCATATACTAACTACTGTAGACTGATTATCTTTCCAAAATGTAGGAGGATCTTTTGATCTCTCAACAGCCACTAAAATTATGATTAATAATAACATAATAATATACAAGTTTAATCTGAAAATCATATCTTTCTACAAACCAAGAGTAAATTACACTAGTTTTCTAAAAAGTTAATTTCTTAAGGGTTTCAGAAAATGTATTGTAAATAACACATTTGTTTCAGAATTATATCTTATGCATGTATACAATAAAAATTAAAATGAGTCTTTTCATTTTAAGGTCTTAATCTATTTGTTCTAATTCAATCACAAACATGGATTACAACCTAATTGATCTGGTTTCTTTATATTTTTACTTAACACATTTGATTTTGAATCCCAAGCATTTGAGATTGCTATAATACACAATAAAAATTGCTTAGTTTACGGCTAAAGAATATTTTTGAAGCAAAAATATATGCATAAATATAACAGAAAATGGAAGGAATCAGTATTCAAAAACGTAATCTGTGAAACAATTCTCTATAACGATTCCAATCAAGTACAGTTCCCTAAATATTCCATTTAAAGTATAGGTTGCTATTATAAAGCACTCACATAAAATAAGAAATAGAATTCCAAGTACAGTTCAAGACATTTTTATTCATGATAATCCTATCATTTCTTCACGCTATTTCAAATGCCATTACCATAATCCCTTAAATATTTTTTGCCTTTAGCTTCTTATAATATCTCCATATACCAAATGAAGAACATCTCAAACAAAAGAACATTTTCCACTTCATGATTAGGTGAGAAACTGAGTTTCAAACAGATTCTCTTGATGCATTCCTATATTTCTTTCTAGTTTTAAATTATATAATGTATTAAACTTTCTTCTCTTTTAAATGTGAATTTTGAATGACATTATTTTTTGAACATCTGAACATGAATTCTCTTCTAAACTAGCTGACATTAGTAATTCTTTATCTCAAACTTTGATTGCCCACTCATTTATTTTCTAAATGGCCTTTATGTACTTTGATATTTTTTTGCCTGTTATGTGAAGCACTTCATCTTTTAATTTATCATCTTTCACCCAAATCCTCCACTTCATTATTATTCTATTTCGTCTAATCTCTTTATCTCTAAATAAGCTCTGTTTTTCCCCTTCAGGTTTTTAAGTGAAATAAAAGCACATATTTTTTGTGGTAATGCCCAGGGGAATATTTTAGTTAACAATTCTTTGGGTGAAATCCTATTATCATTAAAACTCTTTAGCGGCTACCCTTGAAAAACTAGCTAGTTTCATTTTGATCCAAACCGGATCCAATTTAGTCTTTATTTACTAAAAGACTTTTTGCAGAGTCGGACACGACTGAGCAACTTCACTTTCTCTTTTCACTTTCATGCATTGGAGAAGGAAATGGCAACCCACTCCAGTATTCTTGCCTGGAGAATCCCAGGGACAGGGAGCCTGATGGGCTGCTGTCTATGGGGTCACACAGAGTTGGACACGACTGAAGCGACTTGGCAGCAGCAGCAGCCTGATTTGTACATATAAGTACTTGATGAGTTTTTGCTTGCTGTATGATGTATTTAAGACATGCACACACAGAGAATGGGACTATCTAGGTTTTCACTTTCATGCATTGGAGAAGACAATGGCAACTCACTTCAGAGTTCTTGCCTGAAGAATCCCAGGGATGGGGGGAGCCTGGTGGGCTGCCGTCTATGGGGTCGCACAGAGTCGGACACGACTGAACCGACTTAGCAGCAGCAGCAGCAGCAGGTGTCATTAGTATGATATATTTAAGATATGCATAAAGAGAGAATGGGACTTTCTAGGTGGCCCTAGTGGCAAAAAACCCACCTGCCAATGCAGGGAGAGCTAAGAGATGCAAGTTTGATCCCTGGGTCGGGAAGAACCCCTACAGGAGAAAGTGGCAAGGCACACCAGTATTCCTGCCTAGGGAATCTCATGGACAGAGGAGTCTGGAGGGCTATAGTCCATAGAGTTGCAAAGAGTAGAACATTACTGAACCTTAGCACACATGGACTGTAGCCCAACAGGCTCCTCTGTCCATGGGACTCTCCAGGCAAGAATACTGGCGTGGGTTGCCATGCCCTCCTCTGGGGAATCTTCCTAACCCAGGAATCAAACCTGCATCTTTTACGTCTCCTGCCTTGGCAGGTGAGTTCTTTACCCCTAGTGCTACCTGGGAAGCACACACAGAGAATGAGAGATAGATGAATGGATATGACTATATTATATATACTAAATTAGATACACATCATACTTATTATATGTAAAATATGAAAAATGTTTATGCATTTAACTATTAAAATAGTTCAATAGAATTCAACTTTATCCTTACAGGTTGATATCAATATTGCCAGAGTCTCTATATTTTAAAATTTTATAAAATGGATATAATAATTTATGCAAACTACTGTTTATATTTATGAAAATTTTATCTATTTATACATTATAAAGAATAATAAATAATCATATTGGAGTAATCAGCTATCCTACAGATGAAATTATTAAATATATGGGAAGCAATAAAAGTGAAACAGGAAAATGTCAGACTTTATTACTAAAACCAAGAATTATTTCTTTGAAAATACCAACAATAAAATGAAGCTTTAACAAGTATAATAGAGATTCAAATAAAGAACATACAAATAAGCTAATTAGAAATGAGAATAATAACTGCATACACTGGGTGAGTTTACATACAAACAAAGAATTGCACTTGAAATACCATGTAAGCTTGATATTTAAATATAATTTTATAAAATCAGTTCAAGAAATGATTAAAATTTTGAATTGTCCATAATATCATTACAAGTATTAAAACGTTTCTTCCCTAGTGGCTCAGCATAAAGAATCCGCCTGCCAATTCAAGAGACACAGGAGATGCGGTTTCGATTCCTGCATTGGGAATATCCCCTGGAATAGGAAATGGCAACCCTCTCCAGTATTATTGCCTAGAGAATTTCATGGGCAGAGGTGCCTGTCAGACTACAGTCCATGGGTCACAGAGTCAGACACAACTGAGCACACACACACACGCACACACACACACACACGAGTTATATATATATTTTTTTAATTTACTTTTTTATTGAAGGATAATTGCTTTACAGAATTTTGTGTCCTGTCAAACCTCAACATGAGTCAGCTATAGGTATACGTATAACCCCTCCCTTTTGAACTTCCCTCAAGCATTAAGATATATCGAGATCTACGACTTAAAATTCACTGAGTTCATCTGTTATCCTATACATTGTTTTGAAGTACAGTGAAAGATATTTTTCAAACAGTTAAAAAACTAATACAATATTTAAAAAAGAAAAAAGTAAATGAGAGCAGGAGACATTACTGAAATCTTTCATCTCGCTTATGAATAAAGGTGGAAAAATCTACACAAAGTGCCTGAAAAATCATACCCAGCTAAGTACTTGGTTAGCTAGGGCTATTCATTATTTCAACTCCATATATTACTCTCAGTAGATGACAAAAAGTTGATTAAATTTCAAAATCTATTCCTGAATAAAGACTTATAAACCTAAAAATAGAAGATACATTTCATATATTTGCATTCCTAGGAAAAGAATAAATCTACAGAAATATTATAGAGATAAAACTTTCCAATAGTGTCAAAAAGATGAACAAGGTCTCACGGTGCACTGTGCCTATCATTGAACAGTTTGCTGACAGTTGTAGACTGTATTGCAAGTGAAAAATAAATAAAAGCATAATGCTGAAGAGAGCAACACTTAGCAGGATTTTCTGAATATGTCATTATACAGCTTGAACATACAAGACAGTAGATTGCAAAATATTACACCTAATTTTAGAGTATAGTGCATATTAATACACGTCCAATTTAAAATGTAACTCTTCTCTCTAACTGCATCAGTTCAGTTCAGTTCAGTCTGCATAGGATCATCTAAATTGAAGATTCCATGTTAAAGGAAGCAAAGCATATTCTCTCCCAAGAAGGTTGCTATAGGAAAAGATGCATATGCTTCATGTATCAAAATCTTATAATTGTGAAATACTTTTTTTAAATGAAAGATTCTTTAAAAATGAAACAACTGGTTCTCATTTTTTTTGAAAAAAGGACATGAATAATGAAAAATGTATGAAATGAGAAAGTACAGAATTGAATTGCACTATGACTCACCTCCCCTTCTCTAAAAAACTAGTATATATTCTTCATTATGAATTTTATTATTCATTTCAAAAATCATATGTAGAGAATAGTATAATAGTAGAGTATCTTATTTCCCAGAAAGAGATAAGCTTTCTAGTTTTTTGAATAGTTTTTGAATTTTCTATCACAATTTTTTAGTTCATTAAAATAAAAGAGAGCATTGAGGATAAATCTTGAGTGCTATTGGCTGTCTGCCAGCTGCAAGCTGTCCTCTCCATCCTTGAGAGGTAAATGGAGAGACAGATAGATGGACAGACATCTCCTGCTCTTCATTTTTGTTTTTCTATTAAAAAAAGAAAACTTAGGAAAGAGGGATTACATTATATTCTCAAATCCAATTCATGTAGTTTTAAAAATTATTGCACAGATATATATTATGGTGGTGAGATGTTTAAGGAATCTTCCTTTTTGAAAGTATTGTAAGTAGTAGAAGATACTAGTTTGGTGAAGAAGAAAATTTTCAAATTATTTTCTTATCAGATAGAAGAAAAACCCTATACTAAAATATTTTTACTTTTAAAGTAGGGTTCATAATTGAATTATTCAAGCTATAAAACTTTGTTTCATTCTCTAGATTTACTGTGTTTCAGAAATTCAATGGAACAAGATACACTTTCTAAGGGCTTCCCTGGTGGCTCAGACAATAAAGAATCTGTCTGCAATGCAAGAGACCCAGGTTCGATTTCTGGGTTGGAATGATCTCCTGAAGAAGGAAATGGTTATCCACTCCAATATTTTTGCCTGAAGAATTCCATGGACAGAGGAACCTGGAAAGCTACAGTCCATGGGATCAGAGAGGTCAGCCATGACTGAGTGACTAACACTTTCACTTTATGCTTTCTGTTTTAATATATTATTTTTTAAATCATAATTGAACATTAGAATCATTTGGATGACTTTGAAAAATGATAGATATGAAAACAAACTGCCAGATTGTGTTTTAATTCATTTGAGGGTAAATCTAGGCATTTATTTACTAAAAGCTCACTTGATAACTCAGGCTTACAGACAGGTTTGAGAACCACCTGGAATCAAAATCAAATTGTCAGGTTTGGAATTTGGAATAAAAGTTACTAGATAAGATTTTCTATTCACTACCCAAATTCCAAGTGAGATCTAATTGTGAACTTGTATTTCAGTGAAAAGGTTAGAAAGAGCAGATGTGCGTTATGGTCTCAAAAACTCCCAATTTCTACATAATTTTTGAAACAGCAAAGAACATCATATAAGAGAGTTGCTCCAAAAAATTTAAGCTAGTCACTTGTTAAAATATCTTTATGATGTATATTGAAAATGGGTCAACATCTGTATTCATCTCAGACTTAGCATCACTTGTCTTTTTAGTTGTGATACTCTCTGGTTCTAGGTATAATAAACGATCTTTGATTTTTACTGTTTTGGGTACTGTATTAGGATCCTATTTAAATCTATTTCATCAGGTCTTTGCCCTATTGAAGTTTAGTATGTAGGTTCGGGCCTAAATTTGTTAACTGTAGACCGCTGACATCTTAACTCACTCAGCTCTTGCACCTGTGGTCTGGTCTTTCTTCCTCTGCCCCCAGGAAAGCTCCCTCTACCCTGCCAGTGCTGCCCATGTTGCTATGTAGAGGGTGAGGAAGTTGGGTGGAGAATGTTTCCTCTGAAGTGTTCACCATATACATGATGTCATAAGCTTCCAGTTCATCTTTGCTACTGCTCCTGGGCGGGGGGCGGGGGGGGGGGAGGAAATAGCTGGGTAGAGCCTCTGTCACTTGGTGAAAATCAGTAAATCTTGAGACTAATTCACTTTCTGCTTTTGGAGAAACCACAAAATACCTGACTTGGAGCTTGCAAGGTAAGTCACTTCAGTTATGTCCGACCCTTTCAGACCCTGTGGACCATAGTCCACCAGGCTCCTCCTCTATAGGATTCTCCAGGCAAGAACACTGGACTGGGTTGCCATGACCTCCTCCAGAGGATCTTCTCAACCCAGGTATCGAACCCACCCATGTCTCTTACATCTCCCTCTTTGACAGGCAGGTTCTTTAACACAAGTGTTACCAGGAAGCCCAGCTTGGAGCTTGGATGCAGTCAAATCAGCTCTGTGGTTGCCAGAGCTGTTGGGTGTTGGATGGAACTATCTGTCTGCCTCGTTGGTGCTGTCACTGCCACTGGGTAAGAATCAATTGATGAATCTCCTTACTAGATCTCTACTGAGCCCACCCTTTCCTAGTCTTTTGGTCAGAGGGCAGATATTTTTCTGTGTTCATGTTTTCTCTGCCTGCTGCGAGTTCTGGGTAAACCTAAAACTCAGGGAACTCAGAAAAGCATTTCTTCAAGACTTAAGGTCCTTAACCTTAAAAGTTCTTTCCACCTTTCAGAGTACTTTTACGATTATAAAATTATTCCCAAAGTATTTCATTTTATTTAAAAGCTAGGAGAAGAGAAAAATGAATGTATGTCTTTTTTAAAAATATAAATTTATTTATTTTAATTGGAGGTTAATTACTTTACAATATTGTATTGGTTTTGCCATATATCAGCATGAATCTGCCACACGTATACATGTGTTCCTCATCCTGAATCCCCTCCCTCCTCCCTCCCCGTACCATCCCTCTGGGTTGTCTCAGTGCACTATCCCCAAGCATCCAGTATCATGCATCGAACCTGGCTTAATTGGGACTAGAAATATTTATTTAATATTTAATATTTAATATTATATAAAATAGAAGTTATTTTATACATGGAATTGCATTCAAAATTAATTATTTTAACAATTAAAATAGCCAGAGAGGGGAAAAAAGTCTGTACTAATAATGAAATCCATATGCTGTCACTCAGTCATGTCCGACTCTCTGCAACTCCATGGACTGTAGCCTGCCAAGCTTCTCTCTCCACGGGATTCTCCAGGCAAGAATACTGGAGTGGGTTGCCATTCCCTCCTCCAGGGGATCTTTCCAATCTAGGAATGGAACCAGGTCTCCCACATTGTAGGTGGATTCTTTACCATCAGAACCACCAGGGAAGCCCAATGAAATCCATATCCTCATGCGATTGTCTCTATACTTTCTTGTCAATAAAATAGTAGAAATCTATGCATGCATGTGTGATTAGTTGTGTATTATTCTTTGTGACCCATGTACTGTAGCCTGTCAGGCTCCTCTCTCCATTGAATTTGCCAGGCAAGAATACTGGGGTGGGTTGCCATTTCCTACTCAATGGGTCTTCCTGAACCAGGGATCAAAACTGAGTCTCCTGCCTTGGCCGGTATATTATCAACTGTGGCACTTGGGAAGGCAGTAGAAATCTATAGCCCCAACTAATTTTGACCCGAATTTCTTCTTTTCTATTTTCCCCATCCTGGATCAAATATCAAGTTCATATTTCAAAGTTCTCTGATTTTTGTCATGGATTCTGCTCATTTCAACCCCAAAGAAAACTTTCTCTTTTTTTTCCTCCTAATATGTTCTACTTCCCTTTTACCAGATTTATTCTTTTAACAAAACTACTGACTTTAATGTTATAGTTTATTTCTCACACCTAATAAATTATAATGTCTCATAATGTTAATTATTTAAAACTATGAATATTCTGTAATTAATTCAAGCTTAAAATTAAAAGAAAATCAGATGTTATAATCAAATCTGCTAATTCAAAATTAGTTAATAACCAGAATACTGAAAAAATAATCCCTAAAGTTAATAACTCAGGACACATTTACTATTAAATACTATCTGCAATAGTAAGTATAATTAGCATTGCCATTCAATCATAGAAGTAAACCCAAGTCAATATCCATCTAATTGATATGATACAATCAAAGTATCTACCATTCAGGCAAAGGTATTTGAATTCATTTGCTAAACTGATTCACTAAGTGTTCTACTTGTCAGGAGTTAAGAAACTTTGTGAATTATGAAGCAACTAATGATTTTTTATTTTACAGGACACGCAGTAGGCAAATATAAAATGAAGACTTCAATAGTTCTCCAGTCAGTTACTCTTGGACAACTTGTGCAAGCATTTAAATGTTTAAAATATTTTTTCTACAACTCACATAGTGAGAAAGAATCTTAGAATATATTATAAGTTAATTTATGGTTATGAAAAAATCTCTACATAACAGTAAAGTTTAGTGAGTGTGCATGACCAAACATTTTTATGTTTCTTTCAGAGACATATGGCATATAAATAAAAATTGTAACATATGTGTGGTGACGACTGTTTATTGCTACACAGAGTGAGATACAAATAGTATTATCATAATTTTAGGATGAGGACTGAAGCACTGAAATTAAAAGATGTTTGCTCCTTGGAATAAAAGCTATGACAAACTTAAACGGTGTATTAAAAATCAGTGGTTCATGTAGTCAAAGCTATGATTTTTCCTGTAGTCATGCACGGATGTTAGAGTTGGACTGTAAAGAAGACAGAGCAACAAAGTATTGATGCTTTTGAATTGTGGCACTGGAGAAAACTCTTGAGAGCCCCTTGGACTGCAAGGAGAGCAAACCAGTCAATCCTAAAAGGAAATCAACCCTGACTATTCATTGGAAGGACTGATGTTGAAGCTGAAGCTCCAATACTTCGGCCACCTGATGCAAAGAGCTGACTCATTGGAAAAGACCCTGATGCTGGGAAAGATGGAAGGCAAAAGGAGAAGTTCTGGTGGAGGATGAAATGATTAGATAGCATCACCAACTCGATGGACATGCATTTGAGCAAACTCCAGGAGACAGTGGAGGCTGGTGTGCTGCAGTGCATAAGGTTGCAGCAACTTAGTGACTGAATGAAACAACAAAGAATTTTAAAATATGGCTAAATTTAATCTCACCTATCATGAACTACTGAATAAAAAAGCTGTAATCTTTAAAGTTTTTCCTCACTTCTACACATATCTCATACATGCCTTTTCTTAAGGATTTTTAAGACCTAATAGTAGTGATAGTCCTCAAAGAGCAGATAATACATATTAATTATTTAGGCAATATATTGTAATCTCAGTTTTAAAAAAGTGTTTTTATACAGTAACTATTAAATAAAATTAATTTAGAAATTTGCATTTTTCACAATTTATTTTAAATAATGCATGCTCTAGGGAAAATTGACAATTATATTAAAATTTTAAAAAAATAAAGTTTAAAAAGAATTAGAAAGAATTAGCTAATTGTTAACTGCAACTTTTTGTGAGGAACTAAAATTTAATGTTATGTTATGGTGTCAGAAATTTGATTATTTACATAGACACCTGATGCATTCCTGTCACTGTGTAGAATAGAAAAAATTTGCTAATAAGAATATAAGATTGAAGTGCATATTAATTGTTCTATATTTGGTATTTTCAGTTATCCTGAAACTGAGCTGTATTTGACACTTCATCAAGTTTTTTATCCTGCAAAAACAATGATACTCGTGCTAAGAATAGATAACAGATGACAAGTTTTGAATTGAAACTTGAACTTAGTAGAAATATCATAATACTAAAATAAATGTCCTTTGCATAAAACACATGGTTTAAAAATGAAAAGCAACATTTACCTTTTTAAAAATGTGTATGAGATATTAATTTTCATTTTTAAGTGAAAATGATCTTATTTACTGTAGCAATTATTATTTTACTTTGTTTTATGCAGCATGCTTGGGGCTGGTGCATGGGGATGACCCAGAAAGATGTTATGGGGAGGGAGGTGGGAGGGGGGTTCATGTTTGGGAAAGCATGTAAGAATTAAAGATTTTAAAATTTAAAAAACTAAAAAATAAAAATAAAAATAAAAAGATTTTATAAAAAAAAATAAAAGTTTCATCAAGTAATAATAGACTAGCAATGATGGATTATTGGGTATCAAACTACCCTCCTATTCAGAATAATTTAAAATCATATATAATATTTGAAACAACTGTTTTCAGGACTTGGACAACAGCAGTTCTAGTATGATTCCTGGAGTAAGTTAGACATACAAGGTGTACTCCACAGAGGTCCAGAGACTGCACAACGCTGGGAACAACCAACCAGCAAGAATGAAGACGCCTCACTGACCACTCTAGGAATTCAGTTCAGACCCAAGAAGGGCTCTGCTTTCTTTGCACCATCACTGTATACATAAGTTAACACCCAGACTGTGCTCAGTAGTGTCTGACTCTTTGCTATCCTGTGGACTGTAGCTCACCAACCTCTTCTATCTATGGAATTTTCCAGGCAAGAATATTGGAGCAGGTTGCTAGTTCCTTCTCCAGAAGATCTTCTTTAGCCAGGGACTGAACCGGTGTCTCCAGCATTGCCTGCATTGGCAGGTGGATTCTCTACCACTGTGCTACTGGCCTGGAAAGCCATCCATAGTTTTAGAGTTAGGCCTCTACAACAGGCCTACCAGAGACAAATCCAAGCAACCAATAGGTCAAGTTGAACTGTCAGTAAATTTACTGATCACTAAAGCTAAAATCAATGCTAAATCTATACACTAAACAATGTAGCATCAACAATATATCATATATGATAAAAAGTGCTAGATACATGAAAACACAGAAAGATGCATTACATCAGCAAAGAGAAAAATTCAAAGATGATGCTGCTTTATAAAAGGAAAAAGTTTTAAAACATTTAACAAAGAGGATGAATGTGATAAGTGGAAGGACTGAGAATCTCAGCAAAAAATAAAATTATTAAGAAAAAAAAGAATGAGATGGAAATTCTGTAACTGAAATAGAAGTTCTCAAGAAAAGTTTGGTGTGATGTGGAATTTATCAAAGGACATACAGACACATACACATATAAGACAAGAAAGTGAAGAACATTTTAAAAGAAGAACATGGGGAGATAAGGGTTTGTCTAATTCCAGAACTTGAATTTCAGAGATCACAGTAGATGGTTTTGAGGTTGGAATGTCAGGGAGGGATGAGAATTAGTATCAAAATAAGAGATGTGCAAAGCCACTTGATGCGGATGTCGTGTGAGAAGGAGAATACTTCAGTGATTAAGAAAAACACATCTGTAGGAAATAATGGTATTTTTTCCTGATCGTGTTTTACAAAAATCTGATAATTGGTCTTATTTTGGAGACAATTTTTGGGCAATGGTAATAGTGAATGAATGTGCTTTTGGAGTTGGGGGGAGAGTGTAAGAGAGTCTTGGCAGAAGCACAGATTCTGGGGTGGGAATCCTTTTATATTTTGCAGTGAGTAGCACTTAAGCTGGGATGTGAGTATACCAAAGCCATTTTATTTTCATCAGTGCTTGTTTCAAAACATAGGAATTGTTTAATATATCACTTTGAGTTTTATTTTTTTTTTCATTAACTGGTTTCCCAGTGGACATTCTGCCAATTAAAATGGCATAGATTAGATTAACCTCAATTTTAAATTATACTGATGTAGCCATAGTTCAAAAGTTTAGTTAATAATGAGTACTCTTTTTTAAAAAAAATCATTTATTGTAATTGGAGGCTAATTACTTTACAATATTGTGGTGGTGTTTGCCAAACATTGACATGAGTCAGCCATGGGTGTACATGTGTCCTGTTGTCACAAACCCCCCTCCCACCTCCTTCCCCATTCTATCCTCTGGGTTGTCCCAGTGCACCAGATGAGAGTGCCCTGTTTTATGCATCGAACTTGGACTGGTCATCTATTTCACATATACATACATATTTCAAAGCCATTTTCTGAAATCATCCCACCATTGACTTCTCCCACAGAGTCCAAAAGTCTGTTCTTTATGTCTGTGTCTGTTTTGTTGTTTCACATATAGGGGCATTGCAACCATCTTTCTAAATTCCATATATATGCATTAATCTAGTGTATTGGTGTTTTTCTTTGTGACTTGCTTCACTCTGTATAATAAGCTCCAGTTTCATCCACCTCATTAGAACTGACTCAAATGTGTTATTTTTAAAAGCTGAGTAATATTCCATTGTGTATATGTACAAAGACTTTCTTATCCGTTCGTCTGCCGATGGACATCTAGGTTGCTTCCATGTAAACAGTGCAGAGATGAATATTGGGGTACACTTTTCTCTTTGAATTCTGCTTTCCTTGGTGTGTATGCACAGCAGTGGAAATTCTGGGTTGTATGGCAGTTCTATTTCCAGTTTTTCAAGGAATCTCAACACTATTCTCAATTGCGGCTGTACTGGTTGCATTCCCACCAATAGTATAAGTTCAGTTCAGCTCAGTTCAGTGGCTCAGTTGTGTCCTGCTCTTTGTGACACCATGGGCTGCAGCAAGCCAGGCCTGCCTGTCCATAACCAACTCCTGGAATTTACCCAAACTCATGTCCATTGAGTTGGTTATGGCTTCTAACCATCTGATCCTCTTCTGTCACCTTCTCCTCCCACCTTTAATTTTTCCCAGCATCAGGGTCTCTTTCAAGGAGTCAGTTTCTTGAATCAGGTGGCCAAAGTATTGCAGCATCAGCTTTAGCATCAGTCCTTCCAATGAATATTCAGGACTGATTCCCTTTAGGATGGACTGGTTGGATCTCCTTGCAGTCCAAGGGAGACTCACGAGTCTTCTCCAACATCAAAGTTCAAAATCATCAGATCTTCAGCACTCAGCTTTCTTATAGTCTAAATCTCACATTCATGCATGACTATTGGAAAACCATGACTTTGACTAGATGGACCTTTGTCAGCAAGTAATGTCTCTGCTTTTTAATATGCTGTCTAGGTTAGTCATAACTTTTCTGCTAAGGAACAAGGGTCTTTTAATATCATGGCTGCAGTCACCATCTGCAGTGATTTTAGAGCACAAAAACATAAAGTCTCTCACCATTTCCACTGTTTCCCCATCTGTTTGTCATGAAATGATTGGACCAGACGCCATGATCTTAGTTTCTGAATGTTGAGTTTTAAGCCAATTTTTTCCCTCTCCTCTTTCACTTTCTTCAAGAGGATTTTAGGTCTTCTTCACTTTCTGCCATAAGGGAGGTGTCATTTGCATTCTGAGGTTACTGATATTTCTTCCAGCAATCTTGATTCCAGCTTGTGCTTCATCCAGTCCACCATTTCTCATGATGTACTTTGCATATAAGTTAAATAAGCAGGGTGACAATATACAGCCTTGACATATGCCTTTCCCAATTTGGAACCAGTCTGGTGCTTCATGTCCAGTTCTAACTATTGCTTCTTAGCCTGCATACAGATTTCTCAGGAGACAGGTGAGGTGGTCTGGTTTTCCCATCTTTTGAGGAATTTTCCACAATTTGTTGTGATCTACATAGTCAAAGGCTTTGGCATATTCAATACAGCAGAAATAGATGTTTTTCAGGAACTCTGTTGTTTTTTGATGATCCAACAGATGTTGGCAATTTGATCTGTGGTTCCTTGCTTTTTCTAAAACCAGTGTGAACATCTAGAAATTCGCGGTTTACATACTGTTAATGCCTGGCTTGGAAAATTTTGAGCATTACTTTGCTAGCGTGTGAAATAAGTGTAATTGTGTGGTTGTTTGAGCATTCTTTGACATTGCCTTTTTTTGGACTGGAACGAAAACTGACTTTTCCAGTCCTGTGGTCACTGCTGCGTTTTCCAAATTTGCTGGCATATTATGGAACAACAGACTGGTTCCAAATAGGAAAAGGAGTACATCAAGGCTGTATATTGTCACCCTGCTTATTCAACTTATATGCAGAGCACATCATGAGAAACGCTGGGCTGGAAGAAGCATAAGCTGGAATCGAGATTGCAGGGAGAAATATCAATAACCTTAGATATGCAGATGACACCAACCTTATGGCAGAAAGTGAAGAGGAACTAAAAAGCCTCTTGTTGAAAGTGAAAGAGGAGAGTGAAAAAGTTGGCTTAAAGCTCAACATTCAGAAAACTAAGATCATGGTATCTGGTCCCATCACTTCATGGGAAATAGATGGGGAAACAGTGGAAATAGGGTCAGACTTTATTTTGGGGGGCTCCAAAATCACTGCAGATGGTGATTGCAGCCATGAAATTAAAAGAGTCCTTTGAAGGAAAGTTATGGCCAACCTAGATAGCATATTCAAAAGCAAAGACATTACATTGCCAATAAAGGTCCGTCTAGTCAAGGCTATGGTTTTTCCTGGGGTCATGTATGGATGTGAGAGTTGGACTGTGATGAAAGCTGAGTGCCAAAGAATTGATGCTTTTAAACTGTGGTGTTGGAGAAGACTCTTGAGTCCCTTGGACTGCAAAGAGATCCAACCAGTCCCTCCTAAAGGAAATCAGTGCTGGGTGTTCATTGGAAGGACTGATGCTGAGGCTGAAACTCCAATACTTTGGCCACCTCATGCGAAGTGTTGACTCATTGGAAAAGACCCTGATGTTGGGAGGGATAGGAGGCAGCAGGAGAAGGGACAACAGAGAATGAGATGGCTGGATTTCATTACTGACTCGATGGACGTGAGTCTGAGTGAACTCCAGGAGCTGGTGATGGACAGGGAGGCCTGGCATGCTGGAATTCATGGAGTCGCAAAGAGTCGGACATGACTGAGTGACTGAACTGAACTGAACTGAGTGAAGCACTTTCACAGAATCATCATTTAGGATTTGAAATAGCTCAACTGGAATTCCATCACCTCCACTAGTTATTTGTAGTGATGCTTCCTAACGCCCTCTTTACTTCCCATTTCCAGATGTCTGGCTCTAGGTGAGTGATCACCTAGATTATCTGGGTGATTATCTGGGTCGTGAAGTTCTTTTTTGTGTAGTTCTTCTGTGTATTCTTGCCACATCTTCTTAATATCTTCTGCTTCTGTTAGGTCCATACTATTTCTGTCCTTCATTGTGCCTATCTTTGCATGAAATTTCCCTTGGTATCTCTAATTTTCTTGAAGAGATCTCTAGTCTTTCCCATTCTATTCTTTTCCTCTATTTCTTTGCAGTGGTCACTGAGGAAGCCTTTCTTATCTCTCCTTGCTATTCTTTGGAACTCTGCATTCTAATGGTTATATCTTTCCTTATCTCTGTTGTCTGTTGCTTTTCTTCTTTTTATAGCTGCTTACAGGCCTTCTCAGACAAAGGTTTGCCTTTTTACATTTCTTTTTCTTGTGTATGGTCTTTTGCATTTTTTTTTTTCTTGGATATGGTCTTCATCACTGCCTCCTGGAAAATATCACAAACCTCGGTCCATAGTTCTTCAGACACTCTATCAGTTCTAATCCCTTGAATCTATTTGTCACTTCTGCTGTATAATTGTAAAGGATTTGATTTAGTTCATACCTGAGAGTAATCTAGTGGGTTGTCCCTACTTTCTTCAATTGAAGTTTGAGTTTGGCAATAAGGAGTTCATGATCTGAGCTGCAGTCAGCTCCTGGTGTTGTTTTTGCTGATTGTATAGAGCTTCTCCATCTTTGGCTGCAAAGAATATCATCTATCTGATTTTGGTATTGACCATCTGGTGATGTCCATATGGTTTGCCCTGACCAGTGCTTTCTCTTGACAAAACTCTATTAGCCTTTGCCCTGCTTCATTCTGTACTCCAAGGCCAAATTTGCCCATTACTCAAGGTATTTCTTGACTTCCTAGTTTTGCATTCCAGTCCCCTATAATGAAAAGGATATCTTTTTTGGGTGTTAGTTCTAGAAAGTCTTGTAGATCTTCATAGAACTGTTCAATTTCAACTTCAGCATTATTGGTCGAGGATAACTGCAATTTTGAATGATTTGCCTTGGAAACAAACAGATCATTCTGTCATTTTTGAGACTGCATCCAAGTACTGCATTTTGAACTCTTTTACTATGATCGCTACTCCATTTCTTCTAAGGGATTCTTGCCCACAGTTGTAAATATAAAGGTCATCTGAGTTAAATTCACCCATTCTAGTCCATTTTAGTTCACTGATTCCTAAATGTCAATCTTCACTCTTACCATCTCTTCTTTGACTGCTTCCAATTTGCCTTGATTTGTGGACCTAACATTCCAGGTTCCAATACAATATTGATCTTTAAAGCATCAGACTTTACTTGCATCATTAGTCACATCCACAACTGGGTGTTGTTACTGCTTTGGCTCCATCTCTTCATTCTTTCCAGAGTTAGTTCTCCACTGATTTCCAGTAGCATATTGGGCACCTACCAACCTGGGGAGATAACCTTTCAGTTTCCTATCTTTTGCCTTTTCATACTGTTCATGGGGTTCTCTAGGAAAGAATACTGAATTGGTTTGCCATTCCTTTCTCCAGCGAACCACATTTTGTCAGAACTCTCCACCATGACCCATCCATCTTGGGTGGCTCTACATGGCATGGCTCATAGTTCACTGTGTTAGACAAGGCTTGGTCCATGTGATCAGATTGGTTGGTTTTCTGTGATTTTGGTTTTAGTCTGTCTGCCTTCTGATGGAGAAGGATAAGAGGATTATGGAAGCTTCGTGAGGGGATAGACTGACTAAGGGATAAACTGGGTCTTGTTCTGATGGGCAGGGCCATGCTCATTAAATCTTTAATCCAATTTTCTATTGAAGAGTGGGACTGTGTTCCCTCCCTGTTATTTCATCTGAGGCAAAACTATGGTGGAGGTGATGAAGATAATTGGGACCTCCTTCAAAAGGTCCCATGCATGCACTACCATACTCAGTGCCTCCAACCCTGCAACAGGCCACCACCAACCTACACCTTGCCAGAGACTCCTGGACACGCACGGGCAAATCTGGATCAGTCTCTTGTGGGGTCACTGCTCCTTTCTCCTGGGTCCTCTTGAGGTTCTGTTTGTGCCCCACCCCACCAAGAGAACTGTTTCCCCAGTCATGTGTAAGTTCTGGCAGCTCTATGGTGAGTAAATGGCGACCTCCTCCAAAAGGGCTTATGCCATACCCAGGTCTACTGCACCCAGAGACCCTGTCCCCATAGCAGCCCACTGATGACCTACACCTCCTCAGAAGACAGCCAAACATAGTTCTGTCTCAGTCTCTGTAGGGTCTCTGGGTTCTGGTACCCACAAGGTCTGTTTGAGCCCTCTGAGCATCTTTAGCAGGGAAAGGATTTGATTCTAAATGTGATTTTGCTCCTCCTATCATCCTGCTGGGGCTTCTCCTTTGTCCTTGGACATGCAATATCTCCTCACAGTTGCTCCAGAGCCATGTAGACATCTTGGATAGTTCAGGATACTTGCAATTTATACTTGCTCTCCTTGCTTAATTATTAATAATGGAAATTTCAATATTAAAGTGTTCCAGATTGCTTAGATCTCTATAAATATCTTGTTATAGGAGAAAGCAAGTAAATTATCAAAGAAAGACTGAGTTTTTGTAAATTATCAAAGACTCAGAGTTTATAACGGAGTCAATAGTCAGTCTGAAGTCCTAACAAGTCAATAATAGGACACTTTGAGAATCAGTAAGAGTAATAACATAAGTGATTGAAATGTATAAATATTTTAGATCAGAAAGCCTATCTCTATGGGATTATTTCAGCTCATAAATGTAAAAAAAAACTTAGAATTAAAATGTCATAAGTGCGAAATCAGAAAAAGTTAAAAAAAACTAAAGCATGATCATCAATAGCTTCTGACATCACAAATAAAAGACAAATAAATCATATGTGTCTCCTGAGGGGAAAAAAAAAATAACACCTATGAAGTATTTTTGCTGAAAGTGAGCAAGACAGAGAGAAAGAAAGAGCTGGGAGAATTAAATCAATTCTCTAAATATAATTGCCAATTTAGAAACAATATGATGATAAAGGCAATTGTTTAATAATTCTACAAGAATACAATCAGAAGTAATACAAGATGTTAGTAACACTATACTCAGTTTATTCAATAGTGATGGATACAAAGAGAGTAGATTTTGATAACATTAGGAAGTTATACTTCTTGTTTTAGGTTTATTAATAGTGTTTTAGGTACATAGTTCATGAGTTCTTGTTTTTTTACAGATATATATTAACATGTTTATTAGTGAATTTATATGACTCTGGAATTTGCTTCAAAATAATCCATCAGGAGAAATATGTGAATTATAAAAAAGACAAAATTGGTCACGTGGATAATTGCAGAAAAATAGTAAATTGTTACATGTGCACTGACTATATTATTCTCCTGATTTTTAAAATATCTTCAAGATTGGCTATAATAAAATTTTTAAAAATATCTCTCTCTTTTCTTTCCAGCCAGTTCCAGTGTTTGGGATTTTCAGAGGCAATTATTTTGATTAAATAGAAATAATGGTTGGGTAAGTGGAAATTCATTGCTCAAAGGCAGCAGTTGATGTCAGAACTAATATTCGTGCTGTTTTGTCATTAATTCTAAGATGAGACTTTCATTGACTTTTGATATATGAGTTGTGGCAGGAGATTTTTATTATATAGCCTGAGTTTCAAAGAAGCAAAGTAGGCAAATCTTTTACTAGGCCCCTGATTTTTATTTGAGAATTTGTTTAATATGATATTTTTAAACACATAGTAATAAATGAAAGATGTTAAAGTTTATGTTTGTCACTAAAGAAGAAAAATCTTAAAGACATAGATGAGAATAAATCATTTGGAGTTGAACTTAAGATGTGTGATTGTTTTCTTTTGGATGTTGTTATCCTATGTACTCCACTTCAATGTTCCAAAAATATTAATAAAATATACATAGGAGGCCTACTCAATGAATCTTTGCCTCATACCATTATAAGTATTGTAATAATTTTTGAAGTCTGCTGACTTCACGTTGTGTACCTTTCATAAAAATATAAATGGTAAAGTATCAATTTCTTGGGAGGAGGATGGAATTAGTGTAGTAATATTCTCCCAATCTAAAATATCATTTATACAAAAGGGACAATTACAGCAAACTCAAATGGCAATATCATGAGATAAGAATTTTTTCAAAAGAGCTTTAACACAAAAGGGCAGGAGATATATATTATTAGCGCAATATGTCAAAATGAGTTTAAGCAAACATAAACAAGTAAGTAGATAATGAAAGGAAGCAAGTTAGGTCATGAAGAGGGAAACAAGAAATCTACCTGGCTAGGATGCCTTACTCTGGATTTAGCAAATGTTTATTTGTGGAAGTTTAAAGAAGATATTTTGAATACGTACCAAAAATATTTTCTTTAAACTTCCACAAAGAAACATTTGCTAAAGTACGGGGAGGGAGGACCGGAGAGGGGTTCAGGATGGGGAACACGTGTATACCTGTGGTGGATACATGTTGATGTGTGGCAAAACCAATACAATATTGTAAAGTAATTAACATCCAATTAAAATAAATAAATTTATATTAAAAATAAAGGCAATGGGAAGAACAAAAAAATTAAAAAATAAAGAAGATATTTTCTGGGTAGCAGTTAATTTAAAATAATTTGGGTTCAATTCATATTTAAATTCTTTTCTGTTCCATGGTAAAATAAAAATTGAAGTATAGAAGGGAACATTGTATTTTTTTCTTCTGAGGAACATTTAAGCATGAATGCTGCACTCAAAGCAAATGTGTTTAAACACACACACACACACACACACACACACACACACACACACACAAACTGGTCAGTTTCTTCAATTTAGTTCAGTTCAGTCGCTCAGATGTGTCCGACCCTTTGAGACTCCATGGACTGGAGCATGCCAGGCTTTCCTGTCCATCACCAACTCCCAGAACCTGCTCAAACTCATGTCAATGGAGTCAGTGATGCCATCCAACCATCTCATCCTCTGTCATCTCCTTCTCCTGTCTTCAATCTTTCCCAGAATTGGGGTCTTTTCCAGTGAGTCAGTTCTTTTTATCAGGTGGCCAAAGTATGGAGCTTCAGATTCAGCATCAGTCCTTACAGTGAATATTCAGGATTGATTTCCTTTAGAATTGACTGGTTTGATATCCTTGGTGTCCAAGGGGCTCTCAGGGGTCTTCTCCAACACCATGGTTCAAAAGCATCAATTATTCAGTGCTCAGTGAGGATTCTCCTGACAAGAATAGGTGAATAGGTTGCTGTGCCCTCCTCCAGGGGATCTTCCCAACCCAAGGATCAAACCCAGGTCTGCCGGATGCTGGTGGATTCTTTACCATAGGTGCCACCAGGGAAGCCTGGTCAGTTTATAAGATTTTCTTTTTTTAATTAGAAAATAATATATAGCGGCATGTTAGAATATTGACATATATATATATGTATACTATTTATGCTAGCATATAGCTTTTAAGACTCCATTCTTAAGTGTTGAAGTGCTTTTCATGTCGAAATCTTCCTACTATGGATATGTAGTATGTTTCTTTTTAACTTTATTCATGAATGGAACAAAAATTTGCATTGTTTTGGCAGTAATTGTTAGAGACTTAATTTTCAAATTTTTTATGAAAGAGAGGTCTTATTGTGATTAATGTTTCTCAAAACTTTCTAAATATCTCTTTAGATCATTTTCTCCCAAAATAAATGCATTTGTAGTCCTCAGAGTATTTTAATGTTGTTTTAGCATGAATTTATTTTATTTGGCATCTGAATGTAAATATATGTATCAGTTCAGTTCAGTCGATCAGTCGTGTCCGACTCTTTGCGACCCCATGAATCGCAGCACGCCATGCCTCCCTGTCCATCACCAACTCCCGCAGTTCACTCAGACTCATGTCCATCGAGTCAGTGATGCCATCCAGCCATCTGATCCTCTGTCGTCCCCTTCTCCTCCTGCCCCCAATCCCTCCAGGCATCAGGGTCTTTTCCAATGAGTCAACTCTTCGCATGAGGTGGCCAAAGTACTGGAGTTTCAGCTTTAGCATCATTCCTTCCAAAGAAATCTCAGGGCTGATCTCCTTCAGAACGGACTGGTTGGATCTCCTTGCAGTCCATGGGACTCTCAAGAGTCTTCTCCAACACCACAGTTCAAAAGCATGAATTCCTTGGCGCTCAGCCTTCTTCATAGTCCAACTGTCTTATCCATACATGACTACTGGAAAAACCATAGCCTTGACTAGACGGACCTTAGTCGGCAAAGTAATGTCTCTGCTTTTGAATATGCTATCTAGGTCAGCCATAAATTTTCTTCCAAGGAGTAAGCGTCTTTTAATTTCATGGCTGCAATCACCATCTGCAGTGATTTTGGAGCTCCCAAAAATGAAGTCTGACACTGTTTCCACGGTTTCCCTATTTCCCATGAAGTGATGGGACCGGATGCCATGATCTTCGTTTTCTTAATGTTGAGCTTTAAGCCAACTTTTTCGCTCTCCTCTTTCACTTTCATCAAGAGGCTTTTTAGTTCCTCCTCACTTTCTGCCATAAGGTTGGTGTTATTTGCATATCTGAAGTTATTTATATTTCTCTCAGCAATCTTGATTCCAGCTAGTGTTTCTTCCAGTCCAGCGTTTCTCATGATGTGCTCTGCATATAAGTTGAATAAGCAGGGTGACAATATACAGCCTTGATGTACTCCTTTTCCTATTTGGAACCAGTCTGTTGTTCCATGTCCAGTTCTAACTGTTGCTTCCTGACCTGCATACAGATTTCTCAAGAGGCAAGTCAGGTGGTCTGGTATTCCCAAATCTCTCAGAATTTTCCACAGTTTATTGTGATCCACAAATATATGTATAATAAGTTATATTTTATGAAATGTTTGTTCATAGCTCTAGTATTTTTTTAATCTTTTTTTTTTCTTGCTTTGAGGATCTCACATATTTAGAATATGTTTTGCAAATACTTTCCCAGTGGGTGGTTGGCCTTTTTACTCAGCTATCATATTTTTTAACATACTTTTTAAAAATTTTACATCATTAAATGTGTCCATATTTTATTTTTAATCACCTAGAAGTATATTAATATATATCCCCTACTCATTGGGTGGGATTTACTCATGTGTTCTTCTATCATTTGCCTGATTTTATTTTCAGATTAAAATCTTTGATCCACTTGAACTGCATATCTTGATATATACTATGAAGAGCAAATCCAATTTTAAATTTTTCCACATGACTCTATAGTTATTCCAGAACCACTTATGTAAAACACCACTCTTTCCTTCCTAATTTGAGACTGTAGCTTAATTTAATATATGAAATTTACATATGCAAATTATTTTTTGCATTTTCAAAAATAATTTCTTAGGTAGATATTGCTGTGTACATGGCTATACAAATGTCAACTAGATTGCCTATTCTGGTACAATTAAACTTGCTTTTTTTTCCTAGGAAGGCAAAATTTGACATAGCTACCTGAAATAAATGAGAGGAAGTTTCTGTTTGTTTTCCAGTCACCACTGTGCTGTGTCTTCCAACAATCAAAATAGCGCTGGCTTTAAGAACCATTTTTTTTTTTAAATTCTGCTTAGAAGTCCAATGATGAAAGGTATTTATCTTTAATTCTAAATACTGAATTTTTGATCTGTCATGTACTATCATCCCAAGACAACCAGATGGTATTATAGACAATGATACAATCTACAAATTAACTATGTTGAATTTTGTCCTTGAACTACAATATTTTTATTCCTAATAAACAAGCTAGACCACTTTGATTAGAAACACTCATCTGGTAGCCTAGATGTAAGACTGCATCTAAATAGGGCCAGTGCCCTGCTAAGGTTTGCTATCCAGTCCACATGACAACCTCAGTTATTACGATGATACACTGGTTCCAAGACAAGGAGACTCATCCTCAGAGTTAGGCACACTGAGTGAAAATGAACATTCCTGTGTACTACAGACATTAGCCTAAATTGCCCTTTGGTGCATTATTTTTCCCTGTTTTATCCCTGATTTGTTTTCTAGGATGGGAGGAAAGTGTATAACTTTGCAATTCATTTGGAGTTTGGGCTATTCTTTTTGCTTTCTGCTACAAAGAAGAAAATGTGTGTGTGTGTGTGTGTGTGTGTGTGTGTGTGTGTGTATGTGCATTTGTGATAGGGAGAGACATCTATTTTAATAACAGTATGGCCAATGTCTAATTCTAGAATGTTGAGTTTTATATGTATGTTTGTGTGTGTGTGTGTATGTATAAAATCAACATAGCAAATCTAAAACAGAACACATCAATCTCCATTTTCATAATGTTTAACATATTCTTCTTTCCCCATCTAACTGGAGACTCCTCTTTATATAAAATAAGGACATAAATAAGTTCCATTTATAAGATTAGGAATAAAATGAGTAGGGAGTACTATGTATGAACTCAACCACTCCTTTCCTCCAGACTCCTCTTGACATGTTTTTCAAAATATTTCCTCTTTCTTTCTTCTGAAATTCAGTCAGTGTCTTTATGATATTGATAGATTTTGGGCAACATAAAAGGCTTAGATAGTTCAGGGATGACAAAGAGCTGCAGGCTGACATTAATCTGGGTGTGAGGAATGATTCCAGGAGACTCCTGGTGGTGGTGGTTTAGTCACTAATCCATGTCCAACCCCATGGACGATAGCTTGGCAGGGTCCTCTGTCCATGGGATTTCCCAGGAAAGAATCCTGGAGTGGGTTGCCATTTTCTTCTCCAGGGAAACTTCCTGATCCAGAGATAGAACCCAGGTTTCTTGCACTGCAGGTGGATTCTTTACCTACTGAGTTACCAGGGAAGCCCGTTGTTGTTGTTATTCGGTCACCAAGTCATGTCCAGCTTTTCATGACCCCATGGACTGCAACATGCCAGGCCTCCCAGGGAAAACTACGAATACAAAATAGGGATAAGCTGTATGTGTATGTGGCCTGTATATTCAAAGGTAATATGGGAACAGACTATGTACATACCCAGCTATCAGGATGGTGGATGTCACAGAGGTCTAACAGGAAACTGCAACTATGATGTAGACAATGTCTAGCTACAGCCTTGTCTGACACTGGTTATTGGGGGAATTGAATGAAGGATATTATTAATATTACAAAGGTGTGTGAGTAAGTGTGAATGAGTGTGTACCTGTATATGTTTGTAATAGAGAGAGAGAAATGGAGTTTAACAGTAGGTTGGCCAATGTCTAATTCTAGAATGTTCAGTTGGCCCTCTACAGTTTTATCCTCAGAAGTTCTGGGGTTACCAGAAGGTAAAAAAGGGGCACATGCCCAAAGCTGGAAGGCAGAAGATCTGATGAAGATAAAAGCAAGTTTTTAAATCTCAGTGAAGACACTACCCTTAACAACTGAAACTTGCTGTGGTTTTCATATATATTTCCTTTTCTATGGAAAGGGATGTTGCTGGTGCTTGCTGCAGGACAACTGAGGAATTTCACCAAGATAACAACATACCAACATTAATATACCTAAGGTTAGGTTCTGAATGAAAATCTGAGTTGTCAAGCATTAACTCTGACCCCAAAGTAATTTTGTGCAGTATGTGTAGGTAAAGACACCCAAGCTAGATTTATTATATGCCCATGCAAATAAATGCTTGATTAGAAAAGAGGAGTACGGATTATATTCTAACATTTTTTTATAAAGAATCACCACCAACATTTTTGTGTATTTCTGATAAATAACCTTCCTTGAATCTCAGTTTTTCTTCTGGGTTCAATGTATTTCTACTTGAACTAGATCCCATAGCACTTATTTCAAAAACTGTTACTCCTGTCTGCTCCCCACCTTGCTAGAAAATTGTCCTGGTCTTGGTTTACTTCCTTTTAAACAAACAAAAAAAAGTCTATTTTTTTTCTAACTCTATAAAAATGGTTAAAATATTTAATTTGGTAAAATCTCATTTTGAAATTTTTTTGCCCCAATATTCTCAATATAGTATTCCATTGTTCTTTTTTTTTTTTTTTAACTTCAGTTGTTGCTAATGAAAAGTCTGCTGCTAAGTCTAGGTAATAGTCTAAATTATTTGCTCTCTTTGTGTCCTCTTTGTTTTGAGATTCTACAGTTTCAATATTATGCTTGAGTTATGAATTCATTTTATTTTTTTTTCTTTTTTTTTTCTTCTTTTTTTAGTTTTTTATTTTTTAAATTTTAAAATCTTTAATTCTTACATGCATTCCCAAACATGAACCCCCCTCCCACCTCCCTCCCCATAACATCTTTCTGGATCATCCCCATGCACCAGCCCCAAGCATGCTGCATCCTGCGTCAGACATAGACTGGCGATTCAATTCACATGATAGTATACATGAATTCATTTTAGTTTTTATTTTTGTTTAATGTATTTGGAACTCAAAGTTATTGTGATTTTACCACCTCTAAGATAATTTAACCGTATTTCATTAGATTATTACATCTATCCTTATTCTGTCTTTTAGAACTCATATTAGACATACTTTGAAACTTCTCATTTGGTCCTACAAGTCTAATCACCCATCATATATTTTGCATTTCTTTTTTCTCTCCATGGGCTTGCCTGGTAACTCAGCTGGTAAAGAATCCACCTGCAATTCAAGAGACCCCAGTTCAATTTCTAGGTCTGCAAGATCCACTTGAGAAGGGTAGATTATGCACTTCAGTTTTCTTGGGCTTTCCTGATGATTCCACAGGTAAAGAATCTGCCTGCAATGCATGAGGGTAGGGAAGATGCCCTGGAGAAGGGAACAGCAACCTACTCCAGTATTCTGGCCTGGAGAATTCGATGGACTGTGCAGTCCTTGGGGTCTCAAAGACTGGGACATGACTGAGCAGCTTTCACTTCACTTTCTCTCCATGGTGCATTGTGGGTAATTTCCTTAAATTTATGTTCTAGCTCATTAAATTCCCTAGATTAATTTAAAACATTTAAAATTTAGCATTTACTTTAAAAATTAACTATATATATATATCATTTATAGGAGTACTTATTTGTTCTTTTTGATGTTTTCTTGAGTATTTTAATAGTATCCAATATATCCTTATTTTAAATAGAAGCTTTTCTATAAAACATATGTAATAGTTTTATTATGTAAAGATGCACAAACTTGAATCCCATTCTTAGTAGATGTTGACTCTCATTTATTACATAATAATTACAGTCATTTTATCTCTGAATTATGGGAAATCTTTATATGTGTGTTTTAAAAATTTTGACTCAAATTTGTTTATTTTCTGAAAGGATTTTCATTTGCTTCTGCCAGGAAAACAAAGATAACACTCTCCTAAGATGATATTTATTTAATTTTTTGCCTCACTAGTCTGAGTGTATTTAAACCCAAAATAGTGGATGGAAAGATCCGAATTTAAGAACTGTGAGAAGACACTGATTTTCCCTCTTACAAACAGGCTAAATGTACGCTTTCACATTTTGAAGTTTCACATTTTTGAAGCTGAATTATTACTTATTCCAAGTAAATATAGTGCTTTAATGGGGAATCTCAGTTCTAAATAAAAATACAACATGAACCAAAGAATTGATCTCTGACTTCAATATAAGTTCAAGACACTAGTTGTCCAAATCTGAAATTCTTAAGAACACTGGTTTATCACAAGGTTTTGAATCATCTATTTTCTGCCTTTCATTTATTTACTTTATTTTGTCAAGACCATATCTGTGCTTTAGAAGTGTGTAATTCTGTTTAATTTAGAATTTGTATTGGCAAATGCATCAGTCTTGCTAAGGGAGAGGGAAAGGGATAAAGAAACAGAAAGAGAGAGAGACAGAAGGGAGAGAGAGAGAGTTCGAGAACTTTGAAATTTTATGACTGATGATAATCACTACAGGTGACTTCTTGCTCAGTTTTTCCAGAATTACTTATTTGTTATTTATCAAGTGATAAATTGTTATCCTAGATGATAGCAGCTTATATCCACATGACAGAGCATATGAAGTTTCATGAGTAGAAATAGATGTAATGTGTTCCCCTATGAAAGTCAAGAAAGAATTATATGCAAGTAATACAGAAGATAGACTACTATAACAGACTAAAGTTTTAATATAAGATGATATATTGCATCAAAAGAAAGTTGCTCTAAGTTAAAAATTAAAGATTCACTGCTCAGTACGTGAAGCTGTAAACAATAACCTTGCTGAAAACAATGTTATATTTAAATTAAAGAGTAAGTTTCCATGAAAGCAGAGAAGAGATGCTTTTCTTACTAGTACAGATAATAGTCTGAGAAGTGCCAAGATTATTTTTAAATTCCCTTTTCAAATAAAATGACTAGACCATGTGTTCAGTTCAGTTCAGTCTCTAAGTAATGTCTGACTCTTTGCGACCCCAAGAATCACAGCACACCAGGCCTTCCTGTCCATCACAACTCCCAGAGTTCACTCAGACTCATTTTCATCGAATCAGTGATACCATCCAGCCATCTTATCCTGTCATCCCCTTCTCCTCCTGCTCCCAATCCCTCCCAGCATCAGAGTCTTTTCCAATGAGTTAACTCTTTGCGTGAGGTGGC
This sequence comes from Ovis aries, assembly GCF_016772045.2. NCBI lineage: Eukaryota > Metazoa > Chordata > Mammalia > Artiodactyla > Bovidae > Ovis > Ovis aries. Next base: position 49,367,400 of record NC_056069.1, read on the forward strand.
CAAAGTATTGGAGTTTCAGCTTTAGCATCATTCCTTCCAATGAACACCCAGGACTGATCTCCTTCAGAATGGACTTGTTGGATCTCCTTGCAGTCCGAGGGGCTCTGAAGAGTCTTCTCCAACACCACAGTTCAAAAGCATCAATTCTCTGATGCTCAGCTTTCTTCACAGTCCAACTCTCACATCCATACATGACCACAGGAAAAACCATAGCCTTGACTAGACAGACCTTTGTTGGGAATGTAACATCTCTGCTTTAGAATATGCTATCTAGTTTGGTCATAACTTTCCTTTCAAGGAGTAAGCATCTTTTAATTTCATGGCTACAATCACCATCTGCAGTGATTTTGGAGTCCCCAAAAATAAAGTCTGTTTCCCCATCTATTTCCCATGAAGTGATGAGACCAGATGCCATGATCTTAGTACTTTGAGATTTTTATTAAAATGATTAATTGCCTTAACTTTATTCAGTCCAAAGTTAAATTATTACATCTTTCAAGTAAATATAGTATGTGAAATTAAAGTATTAAAAATTAACTTTTCATAATTACTCTTTATTGAAATGAATTATTTAGAATTAATATGTAATAATTCTAATACTAATTTTCTTTTTGAATCTTTGGTAAATTAGTTAATCCCTTTAAATAGTCTGAGGAGCCTACATGTGAAATAATTTGTGTTAAGAAAGGAATTGGCAACTTCAGTATAGGAAATATTGAGAAGAGGGAGGGTTATAATTTAGTATAAGTGTCATAGAGGATAAATCATTATTTTAAAATATCTTTAAAATGTTCCTTCTTACTCAAAGGACCATATTTTTTTAAAAATATAGTTTACCCTTAAATTTTATCAGCTGAAGACAGTCTGATTTTCTTTTCCCCTTGAGACTGATTAAGCCAGAGTTTAAAACAGAAATAAAATAAAGCTTTATTTTTCTATTCCAAAGAGTGGTATAAGATGAACCATGCTTATTTAAATGTGTTTCACAATAATACTTAATAAAACTTCCTTAATAACTTATGCAATTCATGGTATCACTGATTTACCTCCCCAACTGAGCTCTCTTTAGATAATTACACAGATTAAGGTAACTATTGATGAGAAAAGATAGTTTCCTAACCATGGTGAAAAATATTAAATAGTTTTAAATCTATAGCTGAATAAAATATTCAGATTTTTTTTAACAAGAGATGGCTGCATAGAAAGAAATAAATACCAATATCCAAATTATTTTGAAACTTCTACTTGTTCAGTTATACACCATTTACCTTAAAGAAATTGATAGTCATTAAGTAGTAGTATATACTAATTCAGTACTTTATTCACATCTGAACTTTTACAATCAAGCAAAATGCCAGCTGGAATTAAGACTGCCAGAAGAAATATCAATAACCTCAGATACACAGATGACACCACTCTTACGGCAGAAAGTGAAGAACTAAAGAGCCTCTTGATGAAAGTGAAAGAGGAGAGTGGAAAAGTTGGCTTAAAATTCAACATTCAGAAAAGTAAGATCATGGTATCTGGTCCAATCACTTCACGGCAAATAGATCGGAAAACTATGACAGACTTTATTTTTTGGAGGGCTCCAAAATCACTGCAGATGGTGACTGCAGCCATGAAATTAAAAGATGCTTTCTCCTTGGAAGAAAAGCTATGACCGACCTACACAGCATATTAAAAAGCAGAGACATTGCCGACAAAGATCCATCTTGTCAAAGCTATGGTTTTTCCACTAGTCATGTATGGATATGAGATTTGGACTATAAAGAAAGCTGAGTGCTGAAGAATTGATGCTTTTGAACTGTGATGCTGGAGAAGACTCTTGTGAGTCCCTTGGATTGCAAGGATATCAAAGCAGTCAATCCTAAAGGAAATCAGTACTGAATATTCATTGGAAGGACTGATGCTGAAGCTGAAACTCCAATACTTTGGCCACCTGATGTGAAGAACTGATTCGTTGGAAAAGACCGTGATTCTGGGAAAGACTGAAGGTAGGAGAAGAGGGGATGACAGAAGATGAGATGGTGGGATGACAGAAGATGAGATGGTTGGATGGCATCCCCAACTCAATGGACATGCGTTTGAGCAAGCTCTGGGAGTTGGTGATGGACAGGGAAGCCTGGCATGCTGCAGTCCATGGGGTTGCAAGGAGTTGGACATGACTGAGTGACTGAACTGAACTGAACTGAACTGTTACCAAAGGAAGAGATTCCATGAGAAATTCTTCTCTAACTATTCTAAAGATACCCTATAATTTCTCTCCTCATTGTTATTGAGGTAAAATGATAAATATTTAAGTTCTATATAAGGTATATTCGGAGAAGGCAATGGCATCCCATTCCATTACTCTTGCCTGGAAAATCCCATGGACAGAGGAGCCTGGTAGGCTGCAGTCCATGGGGTTGCTAAGAGTCGGACATGACTGAGTGACTTCACTTTCACTTTTCACTTTCATGCATTGGAGAAGGAAATGGCAACCCACTCCAGTGTTCTTTCCTGGAGAATCCCAGGGATGGGGAAGCCTGGTGGGCTGCAGTCTATGGGGTCATAGAGAGTCGGACACTGCTGAAGTGACTTAGCAGCATATAAGATGTGCTAGTATCAAATGTGATGATTTGATCTACATTCCATTGTGAAATCATCATCCAGTTCAACTTAATAAACATATCCATCACCAAAGCTATGAATAAGTCCCAGAAACTGCATTTCTTTTAACTTAGCATATCTCTTTACAGGTGTAATTCAGCAAGATGTTGTTATTTATTCACTAAGCTGTGCCCAACAATTTTGTGACCCCATGGACTACAGCCTGCCAGGCTCCTCTGTCTTTGGGATTTCCCAGGCAAGAATACTCATGTGGGTTGCCATTTCCTTTTCCAAGGTATCTTCCCAACCCAGAGATCAAACCTGAGTCTCCTGCATTGGCAGGCAAATTCTTTACTGCTGAGCTACCTGGAAGCCCCAGTTCATCACATTAGCAACTTACAAAACTCTAGATGTCTCGATAGAAATAAACCATATAAAAATGGGGGCAATCTCCTTGCCTGAAGACAAAAAAATAATTTCACAATTTTGCTGTCTCATTGAAAAGTTAATAGACCAAGTATATATGAATGAAGTTAAATTGTTATTGACTTTAAGTCCCAGACACAACAGAGCTCTAAATTTTGTTTCCAAAATTAACACATCTTTAGCTAAAGTGTATGTGTTTTCAGTGGATGGTTTTCTAAACTAGAATTACACATCAAACTACAAGTCAGGCAAAATGTCATATAATCCTGAAAATAGTGATGTGCTTTTTATCCCATAGAGAGGGGAAAAAAAGGGATTTTTAATGTATATTTTGATATAGAAAAGGTAAGTTAAAATTATATGTTAGTTATTTTGTCTCACATAAGCTTTCTTTGAAATCTTAAACCTACAAGTATGTCCTTTAGGCAACAGATTTTCTCCTTGCAATAGAGAAGGGAAATTCACCAGATGTGAATAAATGGATGGAAATTTGCCTTAAGACACAACACATTTAGTTTTCTTCTTCATGTATATTGAAATCTCTTCTTCCTTATTCTACTATTTGGAATTATAAAGTTACCATCTCTGTTCTAGTGTCAGATATTTGTAACATGATGTAAGTGGACAAATTGCCACTCTGACATCAGCCAGTGACAAATTCATTTCACTGGTATATTTCCTCTTTTATAGATATTGACAATTCTGAATCAACAGATAATACAGAGTTTCTGAAATCGTAAAGTCAATGAATAGCTCTTAAGACACTATGGGAGAACAAGATGCTGGAGGAGTAAGTTGACGTGGATCTCTCTCCACGGATACATCAGGAATACACCTTCAGACACAGAAGTACATGCAGAACACCAGCTGAGAGAAGACAGGAGTACCTGACCCTAGAAAAGAATACACATAGAAAAGAATACACACAATCCTACTGATAAAACTCAGTAGGATGAAGGAATTAGGGGGTAAAACAGGAGTGTTAGTAGGACTGCACTTGCCCTTAGTGGGTGGGGGAATTGAAGCAGGGGTCTGATCCCCACAAAGGGGCAACTGTCTGAGTCAGAGGAGACACATTTAAGGCTGAGAGTGAAACAGCTGATCTGTGGCAGCCTAAACAGAACAAGAATTAGACAGTCCTTGCCGAAGCCATACACACCTCGGAGAGGGACACAGGTCCCCTGGAAGGCACAGCAGCTGGGAGCTGGAGTTTAGGGATTGAGGTGCAATCCCAGGGCAAGGGCTGCTGATGACTGTGGAGACACAGATCGAGGGGATGTGAAGAAGATTATGGTGGGAAATAGCTGTGGAGGAAAGCTGGCAGCCATGGAAGCAAGGTGACACTGCTGAGTCAGGTATAGAGAGTAGAGCCATCACCATAGCCTCTCTCTCCCCACACGCCAGCATCCACAGCTGAACAATAGAGAGTTGGCTGATCAAACACTTGAGACACTGAGCTACAGAGTAGAACCCCAGCCAGGGGTCCCTTCTATGTGCCTAATGCACCAAACAACAGAGAATGGCTCCAGGAAAGGGAGTCCTCTTAAGTGGCTGAACAGGAGGAGCTATGGAGAAAGACTGACCAAAGAGGCCTTCTGGTCACCAGCTACATGCTCCTCTTATGGGGGCAAAACTTCCACAGGCAAAAAAAATCTTACATCTGTGTGGACAGGGTTGCCTTGGTCGTGTCCAACTCTTTGCAGCACTGTAGACCATGGCTAGCCAGGCTTCTCTGTTGGGAGGATTCTCCAGGCAAGAATACTGGAGTGTATTGGCCAATACTGGTTGCCATACCCTTCTAGAGCACTATATTTACTGCTGCCCTAGCTGCCAACTCCCCTGAGTATCTGGTGGAATGGAATATAGTTCCATTATTTTACTTATTATTTGCCTGATTTTGTAACTGCCATTTATCTGAGGTTCATCTTTGGTTTCTCATTTTTGGGTGTTTGCTTTCATCTCATTTAATGCCATATCAAACCACTTGTGGAATCTTCATTCCTGACCAGAGATCAAGCCCTGAACCTTTGGAGTGGGAGCACTGCCTCCAAAATCCTAGACTGCCAGAGAAATAACTGTGGGGAGCATCAAATAGTGAGAACACACACTAAGGAAACCACTTGAATACAAGACCTAGAATCACCCAGCCACCAATAGCACCCCATGCAAGACACCTCATCTAAACAACAAACAAAACAAAAATACAAACCAAATCATCAGCAGACAGGATTACCACCTCACTCAGCCTTGCCCATTGGAGGAAAAGCAAACAAACAACAACAACAAAAAAAACCAAACCAAAAAAACCCAGCACAAATCTCACCCTATATGAAGCTTACACAAACCACTAGACCAACTTTCAGTATAGTTCAGTTCAGTTCAGTCACTCAGTCCTGTCTGACTCTTTGTGACCCCATGAACCACAGCACTCCAGGCCTCCCTGTCCATCACCAAATCCCGGAGCTTACCCAAACTCATGTCCATCGAGTCAGTGATGTCATCCAACCGTCCCATCCTGTTGTCCCCTTCTCCTCCTGCCTTCAATCTTTCCCATCATCAGGGTCTTTTCAAATGAATCAGCTCTTCACATAAGGTGGGCAAAATATTGGAGTTTCAGCTTCAACATCAGTACTTCCAATGAACACCCAGGACTACCTCCTTCACGTTGGACTGGTTGGATCTCCTTGCAGTCAGTCCAAGGGACTCTCAAGAGTCATGTCCAATACCACAGTTCAAAAGCATCAATTCTTCTGTGCTAAGTTTTATTTATAGTTCAACTCTCACATCAATACATGATTACTAGAAAAACAGACCTCTGTTGACAAAGTGATGGCTCTGCTTTTTAATATGTTGCCTAGGTTGATTGTAACTTTCCTTCCAAGGAGCAAGTGTCTTTTAATTTCATGGCTACAATCACCATCTGCTGTGATTTTGGAGTCCAAAAAAGTAAAGTCAGCCACTCTTCCCACTGTTTCCCAATCTATTTGCCATGAAATGATGGGACCAGATACCATGATCTTAGTTTTCTGAATTGTGAGCTTTAAGCCAACTTTTTCACTCTCCTCTTTCACTTTCACCAAGAGGCCCATTAGTTCTTCTTCACTTTCTACCATAAGGGTGGTGTCATCTGAGGTTATTGATGTATCTCCTGGCAATCTTGATTCCAGCTTGTGCTTCTTCCATCCCAGCTTTTCTCATGATGTGCTCTGCTTATAAGTTAAATAAGACCAACTTAGGAGGGCAGAAACCAAAAGGAAGAAATAATTCAACCTTGAAGCCTGGGAAAAGGAGACTTCAAACACAATGTTAATACATTATATATATATATATATATATATATATATATATATATGCACATATATATGTATATGTATATAATGAAAATGCATAAAAAATACTACACTAATGAAGAAACAAATTGGACACAAAGAAGTAAAATAAATGAAGATGAAATAGGCAAACTATGTGGAAAAGAATTCAGAATAAAGATAGTAAAGATGATAAAAAAAAAACCTTGAAAACAAAATGGAGAAAATGCAAGAATCAATTAGTGAAGACCTAGAAGAGTTAAAGAATAAACATACAGAGACAAACAACACAATTACTGAAATCAAAAATACTCTGGAAGGAATTAATAGCAGAATATCTGAAGCAGAAGAATGAATCAGTCAGCTGGGAGATAATGTGGTGGAAATAACTTCTGAAGAGAAGAATAAAGTAAAAAGAAGACTTCTGGGACAATATCAAACACACCAACATTTGAATTATATGGGTCCCAGAAAAAGAAGAGAAAAGCAAATGGTATGAGAAAAATTTTGAACAGATTTTAGTTGAAAATTTCCCCAACATGGAAAATGAAGCAGTCAATCAAGTCCAAGAGGTGCAAAGAGTCCCATGTAGGATAACCCAAGGGGAAACATGTCAAGACACATACTAATCAAGCTGCTGCTGCTGCTGCTGCTAAGTCACTTCAGTCGTTCCTGACTCTGTGTGATCCCATAGATGGCACTCAACAGGCTCCTCTGTCCCTGGGATTCTCCAGGTAAGAACACTGGAGTGTGTTGCCATTTCCTTCTCCAATGCATGAAAGTGAAAAGTGAAAGTGAAACCGCTCAGTCGTGTCGGACTCTTGGGGACCCCATGGACTGCAGTCTACCAGGCTCCTCTGACCATGCGATTTTCCAGGCAAGAGTACTGGAGTGGGTTGCCATTGCCTTGCCCAACTAATCAAGCTAACAAAGGCTAAACATAAAGAATATTAAAAGCAGCAAGGTGAAAGCAACAAGTAATATACAAGGGAAACCCCATATGTTTAGCAGCTGATCTTTCAGCAGAAACTCTGCAGGCCAGAAAAGAATGGCAGAATATATTTAATGTACTAAAAGGGAAAAATCTACAACCAAGATTACTGTACCCAGCAAGGCTCTCATTCAAAATTTATGGAGAAATAACAAGCTTTTCTGACAAGCAAAAGTTAGGAGAATTCAGTACCACAAAACTAGCTTTATGACAAACGTTGCAGGAACTTATATAGTCAAGAAATACAAGAGAAGGAAAAAGATCTACAAAATCAACCCTAAACAATTAAGAAAATGGCAATAGGAACATATTATCAACAATTACTTTAAATGCAAGTGGATTAAATGCTCCAACCAAAAGACAAAGACTGGCTGAATGAATACAAAAAGAAGACCCATATATATGCTGTCTACAAGAAACCCACATCAGACCTCAAGACACATATAGACTGAAAGTGAGAGGATGGAAAAATTTTTTCCATACCAATGAGGAGTAAAAGAAAGCTGGAGTGGCAATCCTCATATCAGACAAAATAGACCTTAAAATAGAGTATTACAAGAGAGAAGGAAGTGCATTAATAATGATTAAGGGATCATTCCAAGAGGAAGACATAACACTTGTAAATATCTATGCACCCAACATAAGAGCACCTCAATACATAAGACAAACACTAACAGACATAAAAGGAGAAATTGACAGTAGCACAATATTAGGAGGCTTTAACACCCCACTTTCAACAATGGGCAGATCATCAAAACAGAAATTGAATAAGGAAATATAAGTTTTAAATGATTCATTAGATAGATGGATCTCATTTATATCTTTAGGACATTCCATGCAAATGAGAAGAATACACCTTCTTCTCAAGCGCACATGGAACATTCTCCAGTATAGACCACATCTTGGGTCACAAATCAAATGTCAGTAAATTTAAGAAAATTGAAATCACATCAAATATCTTCTCTGACCACAACACTATGAAAGTAGATATCAATTACAAGAATGAAACTGTAAAAAACACAAATATATGGAGATTAAACAATATGTTTCTTAATAACCAACAGGTTACTGAATAAATCAAAAAGGAAATAAAAAAAATTCTAGAAACAAATGACAATGAAAACACAACTCAAAACCTATGGGATGCAACAAAAGCAGTTCTATGAGGGAAGTTTATAGCAATACAATCTTAACTCAAGAAACAAGAAAAACATCGAATAGACAACCTAACTTTACACCTAAAACAACTGGAAAAAGAAGAAGAAAACTCCCAAATTAGTAGAAGGATAGAAATCATAAAGATCTGAGCAGAAGTAAATGAAAAAGAAATGAAAGAAACAATAGTAAATATTAATAAAACTAAAAGTTGGTTCTTTGAGAAGATAAACACATTGAAACACTTTTAGCCTAACTTATCAAGAAAAAAAGAGAGAAGAATCAAATGGACAAAATTAATAGTGAAAAAAGAAAGGCTATAACTGACAATACAGAAATACAAAGGATTATATTATTATGAACAATTATATGTCAATATGACCTGGAAGAAATGGAAAGATTCTTAGAAAAGTTCAATTTTACAATACTGAACCAGGAAGAAATAGAAATTATGAACAACCCAATTACAAGCACTGAAATTGAAGCTGTGATCAAAAATCTCCCCAAAAACAAAAGCTCAGAACCAGATGGCTTCACAGGAAAACTATCAAACATTTAGAGAAGAGCCAATGCCTATCCTTCTAATACTCTTTCAAAAAACTGAAGAGGAAGGAACACCTCCAAACTCATTCTACGAGGCCACCTTCAACTTGATTCCAAAACCAGACAAAGACAACACACACACACACACACACACACACACACACACACACACACACAACATGCCAATATCAGTGATAAACATAGATGCAAAAGCCCTCAACAAAATTTTAGCAAACAGAATTCAGCAACACATCAAAAAGCTCATACACCATGATCGAGTTGGTTTTATTCCAGGGATGCAAAGATTCTTCAAAATACGCAAATTAATCAATGTGATATACCATATTAGCGAGTTGAAAGATATAAAACATATGATAGTCTCAATAGATGCAGAAAAACCCTTTGATAAAATTCAGCACCCTTTTATAATTAATACTCTTCAACAAATGGGCATAGAAGGAACCTACCTCAACATTGTAAAGGCCATATACGATAAGCCTACAGCAAACATTATTCTCAGTGGTGAAAAACTGAAAGCATTTCCCCTCAGATCAGGAACAAGACAAGAGTGCTCACATTCTTCACTATTATTTAAGATAGTTCTGAAGTCCTAGCTACAGCAATCAGAGAAGAAAAATAAATAAAAGGAATGCAGATTAGAAAACAAGTAAAGCTCTCTGTGTTCGCAGATAACATGATACTGTACTTATAAAACAATAAAGATACTATCAGAAAATTACTAGAGCTGATCAGTGAATTTTGAAAGTTTAAGGACACAAAATCAATACACATAAATCACTTGAGTTTCTCTATACTAAAAATGAAAAATCAGAATGAGAAATTAATGAATCAATCCTATTCACCATTGCAACAAAAAGAATTAAATATCTAAGAATAAACTTACCTAAGGAGACAACAGAACTATGCACAGAGAATTATACGATGCTAATGAAAAAAATTAAAGATGACATAAACAGATGGAGAGATATTTCATGTTCCTGGGTAGGAAGAACCACTATTGTGAAAATGACTATACTACCAAATATAATCTACAGATTCAATGCAATCCCTATAAAATTACCAATATTTTTCACAGAACTAAAACAAAAAATTTCATAATTCATATGGGAACACAAGACCCCAAATAACCATAGTAGTCTTGAGAAAGAAGAATGGAGCTAGGGAAATCAACCTTCCTGACTTTAGATTATACTACAAAGCTACAGTCATCAAGAAAGTATGGTGCTGGCACAAAAACAGAAACATAGACCAATAGAAAAAGAAAGAAGGCCCAGAAATAAACCCATGCATCTATGGGTACCTTATATTTGACAAAGGAGGCAAGAGTATACAATGGGGTAAAGACAGCCTCTTCATATGGTGCTGGGAAAACTGGACAGCTGCATGTAAAAGAATAAAATTGGAACACTTCCTACCACCATAGACAAAGATAAACTCAAAATGGATTAAAGACTTAAATGTAAACCAGGAACTATAAAACTCTTAGAGGAAAACATAAGCTGAACACTTGATGACAAAAAACAAAGCAAGATCCTCTATGACCCACCTCCTGGAATAATAGAAATAAAAACAAAAGTAAACAAGTGAGACCTGATTAAACTTAAAAGCTTTTGCACAGCAAAGGAAACTATAGACAAGGTGAAAAGACAGCCCTCAGAGTGGGAGAAAATAATAGCAAATGCAACAACTGACACAGAATTAATTTCCAAAATATACAAGCAGCTTAATATTGGAAAAACAAACAACCCAATCAAAGAGTGGGAAAAAGATCTAAACAGACATTTCTCCAAAGAAGACATACAGATGGCTAGCAAACACATGAAAAGATACTCAGCATGGCTCATAGAGAAATGCAAATCAAAACTATGATGAGATATCACCTCACACCAGTCAGAATGGCCATCATCAAAAAGTCTACAAATGATAAATGCTGGAGAGGATACGGAGAAAAGTGAACATCCTTGCACTGTTTGTGGAAATGTAAATTGATACAGCCACTATGGGAGATGGTATGGAGATTCCCTAAAAAGCTAGGAATAAAACCACCATATGACACAGCAATCTCACTCCTAGGCATATACCCTGAAGAAACCAAAATTGAAAAAGACATCTGTATCCCATTGTTCATTGCAGCCTTATTTACAATAGCTAGAACATGGACGCAACCTAGATGTCCATCAACAAATGAATGGATACAGAAGTTGTGGTACATATACACAATGGACTATTACTCAGCCATAAAAAGGAATGTCTTTGAGTCAGTTCTAAAGAGATGGATGAACCTACAACCTATTATACAAAATCAAGTAAGTCAGAAAGAGAAAGATAAGTATCATATTCTAACACATGTATACGGAATCAAGAAAAATGGTACTGAAGAATTGATTTACAGGGCAGCAATGGAAACAGTCACAGAGAATAGACTTATGGACATGGGAAGAGCGAAGGAGAGGGTGAGATGTATGGAAAGAGCAACACAGAAACTTACATTACCATATGTAAAATAAACAGCCAATGGGAATTTGCTGCATGGCTCAGGAAACTCAAAAAGGGGCTGTGTGTCAACCTAGAGGAGTGGGATGGGGAGGGAGGTAGGATGGAGATTCAAAAGGGAGAGGATAGATGTATACCTGTGGCTGATTCTTGTTGATCTTTGACAGGAAACAACAAAATAAAGCAATTATCCTTTAATAAAAAAGTAAGTTAAAGAAAAAAAGGAAAAAGAGACACTTAGACAAATATAATACAATAAAAATTACAGTTACATTATATCAATAAACATAATAACAAACATTAATGAAATAGAATAGCAATTAGTTTAATATTTATAAAAATAAAAGCATTCAAAAGAGTTATATATATACATATATCTTATAAATGAGATGTTAGGTAAAGAAACATAAAACTTTAAGAATAAAGTTATTTTGCAAGATATATGTCATCCTAAAATATTTATTTACCTTTTTTAGAGTCTTTGAGAAAAATTTATATTTAAAAAATCTAATACACCGAAATGCACTGTAAAATGTAGTGCTATTGTAAATATCAATTACTGCAGATAACAGTATTTGACTCAAATTTATTAGTATATATAAAGGAGATATTTTAAAAGTCAAAATCAGTGTTTAAAAGATCATAAAAATAAAACTATGTTTATGCTTTTTAAAAGTGTTCATTTCACTACCTTAATTCAAAGTGGATTACAAGTAATTATTTATGGGTGCATGCATAGAGGAAAATCCTTACCATTCATTTTTTGGTTTGCTATTCTTATAAAGTTCCCAGAACTTAAATAGTCATTCATAACTTATAATACTATCTAAACAATACATTGATGCCTCAAATCCTTTTTGGAAAGAGGCAGGTATAATGAACAAGGGAAAAAATAAATGGGAACAATTTAAAGTTTCTGCCATGTAGATTTTAAATTATCTGCATGACCTACATAAGCGATTCCTGGGTACCTTAAATACTTCAGAGGGTTAGTGTTGAAATAAGTACTGCTTGAATTTGTAATCATGTCTCTGATTTTATCAGCAAACTGGTACATAGAGAACCTGTCCAAGAATAGCTTGTCTATTTGAGTTTTCATTTCTGTAAGTAATGGATATTCACCCCTCCTGAATTGTTTAAAAGTTTCCAGCTGTGGTGCCTGAAACATAAGAGAATCTGAATTAACTCTAACGATGAGCCTATTGTTTAGTCACATCAGTTGTGTACGACTCTGAGAGCCCAAGGACTGTCGCCTGCCAGGTTCCTCTGTTCATGGGATTTCCCAAGCAAGAATACTGGAGTGAGTGACCATTTTCCTATTCAGGTGATCTTCCTGCCCCAGAGATCGAACCTGCATCTCCTGCATTGGAAGGCTAGTTTTTTTTTAACGCTGAGTTAACCTGGAGACCTGTGCAAGTCAAGGTTAAATATCAGCATTGATCAAAATCTGTGTAATGATTATTTTACTTAAGATTCAGTAGTGAGACTTCCTAAGAACCACGGCCGCTTGGAGCTGGCCTCCATCAGTGTTGGGTTACACTGCCCCTTTGTTGACAAAAATGAAGACTGTCACCTTTTTAGTCCACTGAATATGGGGGTTACCTGTGTCAATCTAGTTCCCTAGAAAAATAAAGAGGACTCAGGGAGGGAGGTTACTGAAGACTAAGAAAGATGATCTGTTTCCTCTCAGGTATATCCTCCCATTTGACTGAATCCATGAAATCCTGACCGTTTCTTTACATCTTTGATATCTTCTGCCTAAAATAAAATGTCTTGCTTATTTCCCTTTTTAAAGAAAGAATATTTAATACTTTTTTTTTTCATTTTTAACTTCAGACTTTATCTAACATCATCAGAAAAAAGGGTAACATCCTTTGCCCTCTCTGTGTGATTTTTCCATAGGGGACCCTATTAAAAAAATGGTATTTTCAGTCTGAGTTGATTTTAAATTCTATGTTCTTTAATATATAGTGAATTTATCAAATTATTTCTACTTTGTTTAATATCTGTTTAGATAATATGAATTAGAAATATCAAGGGAACATTTCACCCAAAATGGGCACAATAAAGGACAGAAATAGTAGAGATCAAGTAAACACTGAAGAGATAAAAAAGTGATGGAAAGAATATGCAAATAACTGTACAAAAATAAAGATCATAATGAACCATACAACTGCTATGATGTGGTCAGTCACCTAGAGCCAGACATTTTGGAGTATGAAGTCAAGTGGGCCTTAGGATGCATTGCTGTTAATACAGCTAGTGGATGTGATGGAATTTCAGTTGCTGCTGCTGCTGCTAAGTCGCTTCAGTCGTGTCCGACTCTGGGTGACCCCATAGATGGCAGCCCTCCAGGCTCCCCCGTCCCTGGGATTCTCCAGGCAAGAACACTGGAGTGGGTTGCCATTTCCTTCTCCAAGGCATGAAAGTGAAAAGTGAAAGTGAAGTCGCTCTGTCATGTCCAACTCTTAGTGACCCCATGGATTGCAGCCTACCAGGCTCCTCCGACCATGGGATTTTCCAGGCAAGAGTACTGGGGTGGGGTGCCATTGCCTTCTAGAGCTATTCAAAACATGAAAGGACGATGCTATCAAATTGTTGCACTCAATATGTCAGCAAATCTGGAAGACCCAGAAGTGGCCACAGGACTGGAAAAGGTCAATCCTCATCCAAATTCCCAAGAAGGGTAGTACTAAAGAATGTGCTAACCATCAGGCAATTGTACTCATCTCTTATGCTAGTAAGGTCATGCTTAAAATATTGCATGCTAGACTTCAGTATTATGTGAATCAAGAACTTTCAGACACCCAAGCTGGGTTTAGAAAAGGCAGAGGAACAGGAATTCAAATTGCCACTGTTTGCTGGATCATAGACTGAAGTGAAGTGAAAGTCACTCAGTTGTGTTAGACTCTGTGACCCCATGGACTATACAGTCCACGAATTCTCCAGGCCAGAATACTGGAGTGGGTAGCCTTTCCCTTCTCCAGGGGATCTTCCCAACCCAGGGATCGAATCCAGGTCTCCCTGAGTTCTTTGCAGGCGATTTCTTTACCAGCTGAGCAACCAGGAAAGCCCGGATCATAGAGAAAGCAAGGGGATTCCAGAAAAACACCTACCTCTGTTTCATTCACTATGCTAAAACCTTTGACTGTGTGGATCATAACAAACTGCGGAAAGCTCTTAAAGAGATGGGGATATCAGACCATCTTACCTGTCTCCTGAGAAATCTGCATGCGGGTCAAGATGCAACAGCTAGAACCCGGTATGGAACAACTGCTTGGTTCAGAATTGAGAAAGGAGTATGACAGGGCTCTCTGCTGTCACCATGTTTAACCCAAATGCTGAGCACTTCAGGAGAAATGCCAGTTTGGATGAGTTACAAACTGGAATCAAGATAGGCAGTAGAAACATCAACAACCTCAGATATGTGGATGATACCACTCTAATGGCATAAAACAAGGAGGAACAAAGAGCCTCTTCATGAGGGTGAAGGAGGGAAGTGAAAGAGTCATCTCAAAACTAAATATTAAAAAAAAAAACAACAACACTAAGGTCATGGCATCCACCCCCATTACTTCATGGCAAATAGAAAGGGAAAAGGTGGAAGTAGTGACAGATTTCCTTTCTTGGGCTCTAAAATCACTGTGGATGAAATCAGAAGATGATTGCTTCTCAGCAGGAAAGCTATAACAAACTTAGACAGTATGTTGAAAAGCAGAGACATTACTCTGCCGAAAACGGTACATATGGTCAAGGCTATGGTCTTCCCAGTGGTCATATATGGTCGTGATAGCTGGATGGTAAAGAATTCGGAGCACCAAAGACTTGATGCCTTTCAACTATGGTGCTGGATAAGACTTGAGAGTCCCTTGGACAGAAAGGAGATCAAACCAGTCAATCTTAAGGTAAGTCTACCCTGAATACTTACTGGAAGGACTGATCCTGAAGTTGAAGCTACAGTATTTTGGTCACCAGATGCCAATAACTGATTCATTGAGAAAGTCCCTGATGTTGGGAAAAATCGAGGACAGAGGAGAAGAGGGTGTCAGAGGATGAGATGGCTGGATGAAATCATCTATGCAATGGACAAGAACCTGGGCAAACTTTGGGAGATGGCGAGGGACAGGGAGGCCTGTTATGCTGCAGTTCATTGGGTCTCAAACAGTTGGACGTGACTGGGCAACTGAACAATAACAGACTTAAAAAATTTATTTATTGTGGAAAGAACACTTAACATGAAGTATACCTTCTTAGTAAATTACTTCATGTTTTTAAAAAACTCTGTGCAATACAGTATTGTTGGTCATAGGTATAATATCATATAACAGACCTCTAGAACTTATTCATCTTGCTTAACTCAAACTTTATGCCTGTTGATTAATAATTTCATCTTTTTTCCCTATCCTGGTGCTTGGCAGCCATAATTCCATTCTCTGATTATATGAATTTGACTACTTTAGCTACTTCACATAAGTGGAATTATGCACTGTCTCTTTGTAACTGGCTTCCTTCCCATATTTCACTTATCCCATGTTTGTTTATTTCTTATCTATTTTTATCTCATATTTATTTTCATATTTTTATTATCCTATATTATTTATAGCTACTGTTTATAGTTTATAATTTGTACATAGTAGGCCTAGTAGTAAACACAGTAATAAACTCATATACACTGAGTTTGATAGGTGAGTGATGCCATCCAAACATCTCATCCTCTGTCGCTGTCAATATGTTGGAATATTTTAACTATGATCATCTTAATTCAAATTCTTTAATGTTTTCAGTCAATTTTGTGTTATTATTGTTATAAACACTAGACTTTATTCCAAAGATTTACAAAGTTTCTAAATTCATTTGTGTACCAAGTTTCTTTCATATCGTTACTTTTTTTTTTTCCTTCCTGATAATTTTTTTCTAGATATTTCCTTAATAGATTTTCTAGCAGGAAGAAATTCCCACCTCAAGGCCTGAAGAGATAGATAAGAAGTGATACTGGAGCTTTTAATACTTTAATACTATAGCTCCAAAAAAGAACAAATGCAAATTATTTGAAGACTTTGATAAAGGAACTCTCACCAACCTATGGACCTGGAGGGAGAAAAATTATGGAATAATTATTTCATATTTGATTCCATTCTCTGATTTCCAGCTGATGATTCCCAGTGGCTAAAATAAAGCTGGTGTGGGTGGGGTGGTCATAGCCCAAGAGAGCTGGTTTGTATTCATTGCCTTCCTCCATCTTTTTCCTTCTTTCCTTCCTTCCTACCTTGCCTACCTTTCTTCCTTCCAGAAGCTATTTTTTGAGAAAACTGTGCATTGTGTGTACAATTCTACACACAGGGGTTTCACTGGACTTGATTTTTTGTCTCATGGAGTTTAAACTCAAGATATAGATAGTTTTTATTTCTCCTTTACTATTGTTGATTTCCCTTGTAGCTCATTTAGTAAAGAATCTGCCTCCAGTTCAGGAGACCCAAGTCGGATCCCTGGGTCAGGAATATCCTCTGGAGAAGGAAATGGCAACCCACTCCAGTATCCTTGTCTGGAAAATCTCATGGACAGAGAAGCCTGGTGGGCTGCAGTCCACGGGGTCTCAAAGAATTGGCCATGACTGAGCGACTAATACACACACACACACACACACACACACACACACACACACACACACACGTAGGATAATTTTGCTAGCTAAAAATTTCTAGGTTTTCTTTTGTCATTGCTTTCTTTCAGTGTTTTAAATATTTTATTCTAGTCAATTATTTTTTTAATTTTTTAATTGGAGGATAATTTCTTTACAATGCTGCATTGGTTTCTGCCATATGACAATGCGAATCAGTCATAATTATGCACATATCCCCTCCATCATCAGCCTCTCTCCCGACTCTCATCCCACTCTTCTAAGTCATCACAGAGCGCTAGGCTGGGCACCTTGTGGTACACAGCAACTTCTTATTTTTAAATCAATTTTATACATGAGAGTGTATATAAGTCAATGCTAGTTCTCAATTTGTCCTACCCTCTCCATCCCCTGCTGTGTTCACAAGTCCATTCTCTACATCTGTGTCTCCATTTCTTCCCTGCAAATAGGTTCATTGGTACTATTCTTCTAGATTTCATATATATGTGTTAATATATGATATTTGTTTGTCCCTTTCTGATTTACTTCACTTTATGTAACAAGTTCTAGGTTCATCCACCTCATACTATTCTATTCTCTTTCAATTTGCATGATTTCTGTCAATAAATACACTGCAACACTTATCCTTAATTATCTACAGGTTAGAGGTCTTCATCCACAAAACTCTCATTCTATATTTCTATTAGTGCTTGGCTTGACTCATTCATTTATTGAAGGAATCTAAAGTAAAGTTTAAGTTCTGGGTATTTAAACTCATTCAATTACCTACATTTTAATTTAATTAACCAAGGATGAATTGAACATAACTATAGGCCAGACACCTTTAGCTGCTCACTGATCATTAGACATAGTTAGACATTTAAATAGAGAGAATAACGTACCATCACAGGTGCCTTGAGAAAAATGCATATGAAGTACATAAAATGTACATAGACTGAGTGAGAACTATGGAGCAGACCGGTTCCAAATCAGAAAAGGAGTATGTCAAGGCTGTATATTGTCACCCTGTTTATTTAACTTATATGCAGAGTTCAGTTCAGTTCAATCGCTCAGTCATGTCCGACTCTCTGCGACCGCATGAATCGCAGCACACCAGGCCTACCTGCTCATCACCATCTCCCAGAGTTCACTCAGACTCACGTCCATCAAGTCCGTGATGCTATTCAGCCATCTCATCCTCTGTCATCTCCTTCTTCTCCTGCCTCCAATCCCTCCCAGCATCAGAGTTTTTTCCAATGAGTCAACTCTTCTCATGAGGTGGCCAAAGTACTGGAGCTTCAGCTTTAGCATCACTCCTTCCAAAGAAATCCCAGGGTTGATCTCCTTCAGAATGGACTGGACGGATCTCCTTGCAGTCCAAGGGACTCTCAAGAGTCTTCTCCAACACCACAGTCCAAAAGCATCAATTCTTCGGCGCTCAGCCTTCTTCACAGTCCAAATCTCACATACATACATGACCACAGGAAAAATCATAGCGTTGACTAGACGGACCTTAGTTGGCAAAGTAATGTCTCTGCTTTTGAATATGCTATCTAGGTTGATCATAAATTTTCTTCCAAGGAGTAAGCGTCTTCTAATTTCATGGCTGCAGTCACCATCTGCAGTGATTGTGGAGCCCAGAAAAATAAAGTCTGACACTGTTTCCACTGTTCCCCCATCTATTTCCCATGATGTGATGGGATCTGATGCCATGATCTTCGTTTTCTGAATGTTGAGCTTTAAGCCAACTTTTTCTCTGTCCTCTTTCACTTTCATCAAGAGGCTTTTTAGCTCCTCTTCACTTTCTGCCATAAGGGTGGTGTCATCTGCATATCTGAGGTTATTGATATTTCTCCCGGCAGTCTTGATTCCAGCTTGTGTTTCTTCCAGTCCAGCATTTCTCATGATGTACTCTGCATAGAAGTTAAATAAGCAGGGTGACAACATACAGTGTTGACATACTCCTTTTCCTATTTGGAACCAGTCTGTTGTTTCATGTCCAGTTCTAACTGTTGCTTCCTGACCTGCATACAAATTTCTCAAGAGGCAGGTCAGGTGGTCTGTATTCCCATCTCTTTCAGAATTTTCCACAGTTTATTGTGATCCACACAGTCAAACGCTTTGGCATAGTCAGTAAAGCAGAAATAGATGTTTTTCTGGCACTCTATTGCTTTTACCATGATCCAGCAGATGTTGTCAATTAGATCTCTGGTTCCTCTGCCTTTTCTAAAACCAGCTTGAACATCAGGGAGTTCATGGTTCACGTATTGCTGAAGCCCTGCTTGGAGAATTTTGAGCATTACTTTACTATCACGTGAGATGAGTGAAATTGTGCGGTAGTTTGAACATTCTTTGGCATTGCCTATCTTTGGAATTGGAATGAAAACTGACTTTCCAGTCCTGTGGGCACTGTTGAGTTTTCCAAATTTTCTGGCATATTGAGTGCAGCACTTTCACAGCATCATTTTTCAGGATTTGAAACAGCTCAACTGGAATTCCATCACCTCCACTAGCTTTGTTCGTAGTGATGCTTTCTAAGGCCCACTTGACTTCACTTTCCAAGATGTCTGGTTCTAGATTAGTGACCACATCATCATGACCATCTGGGCCGTGAAGATCTTTTTTGTACAGTTCTTCTGTGTATTCTTGCCACCTCTTCTTAATATCTTCTGCTTCTGTTAGGTCCAGACCATTTCTGTCCTTTATCGAGCCCATCTTTGCATGAAATGTTCCCTTGGTATCTCTAATTTTCTTGAAGAGATGTCTAGTCTTTCCCATTCTGTTGTTTTCCTCTATTTCTTTGCATTGATTGCTGAAGAAGGCTTTCTTATATCTTCTTGCTATTCTTTGGAACTCTACATTCAGATGCCTATATCTTTCCTTTTCTCCTTTGCTTTTTGCCTCTCTTCTCTTCACAGCTATTTGTAAGGCCTCTCGAGACAGCCATTTTGCTTTTTTGCATTTCTTTCCTATGGGGATGGTCTTGATCCCTGTCTCCTGCACAATGTCATGAACTTCATTCCATAGTTCATCAGGCACTCTATCTATCAGATCTAGGCCCTTAAATCTATTTCTCACTTCCACTGTATAATCATAAGGGATTTGATTGAGGTCACACCTGAATGGTCAGGTGGTTTTCCCTACTTTCTTCAATTTGAGTCTGAATTTGGTAATAAGGAGTTCATGATATGAGCCACAGTCAGCTCCTGGTCTTGTTTTTGTTGACTGTATAGAGCTTCTCCATCTTTGGCTGCATAGAATATAATCAATCTGATTTCGGTGTTGACCATCTGGTGCAGAGTATATCATGAGAAATGCTGGGCTAGATGAAGCATAATCTGGAATCAAGATTGCCAGGAGAAATATCAATAAGCTCAGATATGCAGATGAGACCAACCTTATTGCAGAAAGTGAAGAAGAACTAAAGAACTTCTTGATGAAAGTGAAAGAGGAGAGTGAAAAAGTTGACTTAAAGGTCAAAGTTCAGAAAGCTAAGGTCATGGCATCTGGTCCCATCACTTCATGGCAAACAGATGGAGAAACAGTGGAAACAGTGACAGACTTCATTTTGGGGGGCTTCAAAATCACTGCACATGATGACTGAAGCCATGAAATTAAAAAGCGCTTACTCCTTGAAGGAAAAGTTATGACCAACCTAGACAGCATATTAAAAGGCAGAGATGTTACTTTATTAACAGAGTTCCATCTAGTCAAAGCTATGGTTTTTCCAGTAGTCATCTATGGATGTGAGAGTTGGACCATAAAGAAAGCTGAGTGCCAAAGTATTGATGCTTTTGAACTGTGGTGTTGAAGAAGACTCTTGAGAGTCCCTTGGACTGCAAGATGATCCAACCAGTCCATCCGAAATGAAATCAGTCCTGAACATCCATTGGAAGGACTGATACTGAAGCTGAAACTCCAGTACTTTGGCCACCTCATGCGAAGAGTTGACTCACTGGAAAAGACCTTGATACTGGGAAAGATTGAAGGCAGGAGGAGAGGGGAGCAAGAGAGGATGAGATGGTTGGATGGCATCACTGACTCAATGGACATGAGTTTGAGTAAACTCTGGGAGTTGGTGATGGACAGGTAAGACTGATGTGCTGCCGTCCATGGGTTGCAAAGAGTCAGACACAAGTGAGTGACTAAAATGCACTGAACTGAACTGAACTGATCTGAGTGAGTACTTCTCCTTGAAGTTTCACTACCCATTTATTTTTCCACCACATAAGTTCTTGAATCTCATTTCTGATGAGTTGAGTCCATTACTTTTATTCTCCAGTCACTCAGGAGGAGTGGCATCCCTGTCATGACTATTAAGACTGACCTGTGAATAACCTCACTCTGGTGACCAGTGGGCTACCATGTACATCTCTTCATAGATGGGAGGGAAATATACATGCACTCAGAACCCTCCCACTGTGGAGAATGGAGAAACATGGAGAGGAGCACAATTGTACCATTACAAAACCTGAATATTTCTTTTTCATCTATATAGGTAATGGGATAAAAAACACAAAATTGTAGCCAACTCCAAATAGAGCTTCTTGCTTTGAAATTAAAATAAGTTAACTCTACAAATAATTTCCAAATAGAGATTCTTACAAACATATAGTTAAATCAATTACATAATTCCTTCCAAGTCATATATTATACATTCTTATTATACCTGATACATTAAAAATTATAATTCTTATGTATAATTTTAAGACTGTATGATATTTCCAAATTTTTAAAAAGTTTTGAATTTTACTTTATGTTTAACTATTCAATGAGCATTTTGTTAGGGTTGGCTCTTTTTAAAAATCTGTTCAGAATATCTAAGTAGCAAAATAAACTTTTTGGGAATTCTATAAGTTCCAAATGATTTACTTTCAAGAATTTGAAACTATATTCAAATATGGGTTATGTATCATGGCCTATTTTTAATGGTATAAGTAAAAGTTGAATATATTGCTCAATTTTGTGTTTCTCAGTCAGACTTAATTTATACTCATAAATAAGTTAATCTAGTAAATCAAATAGGCCTCAAAGGGAAAACAAGGTATATTTATTTCCTTTTGCCTATACATTGTCACTATATGGCATATTTAGAAAAACTATCAACATATATCTATCTGGGTTGAAATATATACTCCTATCCTCAATATTTAAAGTTAATGTTAGAAGTGTGTACATTTAAAAACATTCAGTTAAATTCAATTCAGTTCAGTGGCTCAGTAGTGTCCAACAGTTTGTGACCCCATGAATCACAGCATGCCTGGCTTCCCTGTCCATCACCAACTCCCGGAGTTTACCCAAACTCATGTCCATCGAGTTGGTGATGCCATTCAGCCATCTCATCCTCTGTCGTCCCCTTCTGCTCCTGCCCCCAATCCCTCCCATCATCAGGGTCTTATCCAATGAGTCAACTCTTCTCATGATGTGGCCAAAGTATTGGAGTTTCAGCTTCAGCATCAGTCCCCCTAATGAACACCCAGGACTGATCTCCTTTAGGATGGATATATTGGATCTCTTGCACTCCAAGGGACTCTCAAGAGTCTTCTCCACAGGTATACATTTGTATGGCAAAACCAATACAATATTGTAAAGTAATTAACCTCCAATTAAAATAAATAAATTTATATTTTTTAAAAAAAGAGTTTTCTCCAACACCACAGTTCAAAAGCATCAATTCTTCGGCGCTAGCTTTCTTCACAGTCCAACTCTCACATCCATACATGACCACCAGAAAAACCATAGCCTTGACTCGATGGACCTTTGTTGGCAAAGTAATGTCTCTGCTTTTTAATATGCTATCTAGTTTGGTCACGACTTTCTTTCCAAGGATTAACTATCTTTTAATTTCATGGCTGCAACCACCATCTGCAGTGATTTTGGAGCCCCCAACAATAAAGTCTGACACTGTTTCCACTGTTTCCCCATGTATTTCCCATGAAGTAATGGAACCAGATGCCATGATCTTCGTTTTCTGAATGTAGAACTTTAAACCAACTTTTTTACTCTCCTCTTTCACTTTCATCAATAGGCTTTTTAGTTCTTCACTTTCTGCCGTAAGGGTGATGTCATCTGCATATCTGAGGCTATTGTTATTTCTGCCAGCAATCTTGATTTCAGCTTATGCTTCTTCCAGCCCATCTCATAATGTGCTCTGCATATAAGTTAAACAGGCAGGGTGACAATATACAGCCTTGATGTACTCCTTTTCCTATTTGGAACCAGTCTGTTGTTCCATGTCCAGTTCTATCTGTTGTTTCCTGACCTGCATAATGATTTCTCAAGAGGCAGGTCAGGTGGTCTGTATTCTCATCTCTTTCAGAATTTTCCACAGTTTATTGTGATCCACACAGTCATAGGCTTTGGCATAGTCAATAAAGCAGAAATAAATGTTTTCCTGGAACTCTCTTGCTTTTTCGATGATCCAGCAGATGTTTCAATTTAATCTCTGGTTCCTCTGCCTTTTCTAAAATCAACTTGAACATCTGGAAGTTCACAGTTCACGTATTGCTGAAGCCTGGCTTGGTGAATTTTGAGCATTACTTTACTAGCATGTGAGATGAGTGCGATTGTGTGGTAGTTTGAGCATTCTTTGGCATTGCCTTTCTTTGGGATTGGAATGAAAACTGACTTTTTCCAGTCCTGTGTCCACTGCTGAATTTTCCAGATTTGCTGGCATATTGAGTGCAGCACTTTCACAGCATCATCTTTCAGGATTTAAAATAGCTCAACTGGAATTCCATCACCTCCACTAGCTTTGTTCGTAGTGATGCTTTCTAAGGCCCACTTGACTTCACATTCCAGGATGTCTGGCTCTAGGTGAGTGATCACACCATTGTGATTATCTAGGTTGTGAAGATCTTTTTTGTCCAGTTCTTCTGCGTATTCTTGCCATCTCTTCTTAATATCTTCTGCTTCTGTTAGGTCCATAAAATTTCTGTCCTTTATCGAGCCCATGTTTGCATGAAATGTTCCCTTGGTGTCTCTAGTTTTCTTGAAGAGATGTCTAGTCTTTCCCATGCTGTTGTTTTCCTCTATTTCTCTGCATGGATCACTGAGGAAGGCCTTCTTATCTCGCCTTGCTATTCTTTGGAAGTCTGCATTCAGATTTTTGTATCTTTCCTTTTCTCCTTTGCTTTTCACTTCTCTTCTTTTCAACGCTATTTATAAGGCCTTCTCAGACATTAATAAGCAGTAAAAGAAAAAGTAAATATTTTAGATGATAAATTATAAATTGCCATAGGAGTCATTTAAGTGGTGGTATTTTTTTCTGAACTTAATTTGTTTCATCATCTTTTTTAAAAGTAATAAGAAGAAACAAAATGTTATAAGAATTATAATTGGTATTTTGAGTAAATCAATTTCAAAGTAAACGAAACCTTCGCTGAAATGAATTTTCAGTACACGATTTCAGTTACATTGTAAAGGAAAATTTCCCTTTATAGGAGCGCTTGTCCAAAGAATATGAAAACTTAACTGTGTTGCCTTATTACAACTAGCTTTAACCTGGTGAAATATGAAAGCAGCTGTTAACTTTAGGTGCCCTGGGGTTCCAAGATTTTACTAGAACTAATTTAACTAATTTTCTTGATCATTAGACAATGGGGCTTAGTTTCTATAAATTGCCTACAGACCTGAAAACTTTTCTCTCTTTTCTTAAATAAATATCTAGAAATATTTGCTAGGGCACAAGATAACGTATATGTTTGATTCAGAAGAAAGTACCATATTGGTTTCTAAAGTGCCTATGCTATTTTTATTTCTAGGAACTCTTTATTAGTATTTTGCCAACGTTTGGTTTTAGTCATTCTAGTGAAAGTATAGTGGTATCTCCTTACAATTTTAAAATGCATTTTTAAATGACTAAGTATCCCTTTTCTATAACTACTGGCTTTCTTTTTTTTTTCTTTTGTAAATTATTTATTGAATTGTTTTTCTTCTTTAAATTTAATTGGACTGTCTTCTTATTATGGAGTTGCAACCTTCTTTATATATATTTTTGAGATGGAGTTATTATAAAATTAATTTATTGCAATTATCTTCTCCCAGTACTCAGTTGCCTTTTATTTTGGTGGTTAAAAAAATAGTGGTTTTTAAGGAGCAAGATGTTTTAATAACTACATTAAAGTCAACTTATATATTTTTTAATATTTTGCCTAAAAGTTGTAATATCTAAGACTTCTTTGTTTATCTCAAATTACAGAAGATTTCCCCCATATTTCCTTTCTGAACTATAGATTTAGCATTTACATTTAAACCTTTGTCTGTCTTAGCATGTGTTGCCAAAATTTCAAATCCAAAGATAAGACAGTCAGTAAGAAAAGTGAAGGAGAGCAAGGAAAAGCTGGAACCCATAGCAAGAGTTGACGTTCATGAGTATGGACTGATACGAGTCAGTTCTTATTGCCTCTGGCCTATGTGGCATGCACATACTACAGAATCCAGAGCACTGAATTCTGGAGATAAACATACTATCTGGTTGAAGATTGGGAAAACTTGAAGGAGGGTCCTGGGGAGAATGGATAAATGCATTCCTGGACACTGATGGAAGCCAGTGAGGTAGGCCAGCAGATACATCAGAACATATGTATGTACTACAAAAATTGCTCTTTCACTAGTGTGCTATCACACGCTAAATCTCACAAAACAATTTTTATCCTATCCCACTCTGACCAGAAACATACATGGAAGAGAATTCTTGGAATCCTAGCCAATCCTAGAAGGCTGACAATATTACAAAGATACAATGTCTCACCACTTGGAAACAATACCCATATATCTCAAACTATACTTAATATCCAAATAATTACAATAACAATGTCATGCTTTCACCTAATGTAACACACAAATCTCATTTACAAAGAGAAATTATAAACTATTCTTGTTTTTTCTCAGAAGAGCTTATTAATACTAATCCATTTTAGTCACTGGGTGATTTTCTGTGGTACTAGCTGACTCATTTTGACTTCTTGCAATATAAATATCATAATACAAAGTTAACCACTAAACATTTTATATAATAAGATGCACAGACAAATAACCCACATACATTCAAATCAAACTGAAGAAGTACTTATAATTGTTATTGTCTTTGTATCTAGAACTGGTTACGTAACTCATATTAATAACTAATTCCAACTCTATTCTTTTCACATTTCTTAGCAAGTTCCTCAGTTGACTGTGATTCATGGTGGCTCAACTGGTAAAGAATCTGCCTTCAGTGCAGGAGACCTCAGTTCAATTCCTGAGTTGGGAAGATCCCCTGAAGAAGGGATAGGCTATCCATGCCAGTATTCTTGCCTGGAGAATTCTATGGACAGAGGAGCCTGGCATGCTGCAGTCCAGGAGATTGCAAAGAGTCAGACATGAATGAGCACCTGAGCACTAGCACCAGAGCACACAAGATTATTTTTAATGCAATTACTTTTTGGCAACTGTAATAAATATAGTATTTATGTATCCCAGTGGTTCACATGATAATCCATTTGACTAACTCAGCTCACTTGCATAAGAAATTCTACAACAGCTTCTTCAGAGAGAAATCTTGAGAAAATCTTCAAGTTTTGAGAAAACACTATTTGCCTTTCTTAAGTATCTTTACCCCAATATCCCTCCTAGACAAGCTGTTAGGCACAAACTCCTTCAGTGTAGTTTGCAAAAGTTTCATCATTTGTTCTTTAAAAAGTAGATAGTTTATATTCTTGGTAGGTCACCAATTAGGTGTTGACCTTAGGAAAAGAAAGAAAGTATTCAGAAATATCTTTGCAATTTTCATGCGATACATTTTAGGCAGTGCTCAGAAAAAAACATTTTTGAGTTAGAAAAAGTTGAGCCAGCTCAAGAGCTGCCATTTATTAAAGTTACGGTCAAATCACTGGACTTACTATTTTTTCTCTTAAGATAAAAATAATATAGGGCCTCATTCAATTCTTACTATGAGTATTAAAATGCTTTTAACTTGTGTACACACACAGGTATATATGTGTATTTCTTACCATCATACCTAGTACATACACTATTAATACATATCATAATAATTATGCGATAGTTACTATCATTACTATTGTCATTAATACACTCTTAATAGTTTATATTTATCCTAAAGGATAATGTGCAAGAAACAAAAAAATGGAGTATAGATTCATGAATTTAAAATCTCTTTTATAAGGTACTTTATTTCAGTCAGAGTTTGTTTTTCTGGTTATGAGTCATTTCCCATCAGAAAGGTTAAAGGTTTAAGAGGTAGCTTAATTCTCTCAGGCACAGAGATAACATTGGTGCACTTATGCAATTATTTTTAATGATGGCCTGTTAACTGAAATATTGGAAAACAACTTGTAAATATATTTATACAGTTTCAAGAAAAACGTATTCTACTGGAAGGATGTGAGTAATACTTCTTTCATTCAATATTAGTATTTTTGGAAGCCAAAGCAGAATCAATTAAGTTATGATTACAAAAGAGAACACTACTTAGAGATTTCTAAAATACTGAAGCAAAATGAGGAAATTTGGTGATAGTGGAGATATTCCCTCTTTTATCAATTTACTCCACAAGCCAATCTGTTCATTTGGATGTACTCATTTAAAGTATAATGAAAATAATTTATAATATCAAATCTAGTGGCAATGTGATTTCACTCTCTACCTAGTAGTCTGTCATAAGCAATTTGCTCTTCATAGAATGTAGTATTTCAAACTGTTCACAATTCTGCATCATAATTATTACTTTGAGTTATTAACCTACAAAATATATACATATAAGCTTTATTAAAAACATCAATGTGGGCACTTAATAAATGTCTCAGTACATCTTATTGTAATTAAACATAACTGGTCAAAGCTCAGTATGCTTATATTTTAAAACTGCAGATGATAGAAACAATCAAATGTTATAAACTGCAAGTGTGATAATATGAAGCAATATAGTATTATCCATCACATACAAGTGTGTTACTATGAGACCCACATAATTTATCTTATTCTAAGCCAATAGTCTAACAGGTCTCCTTGTTCCCATTCTCACTATCCCCACATCTCTCTCTCAGCACCTACTTATCCTTTAAACATACAAAAGAAACCATTTCACTCCATTCTCAGAACTGTCCAGTGGCTTTTGATCATATTCCAAAATCAAATGAAATTATTTTAATAATTATCCAGCCCCAATATGAGTAAGATCTCTTCCTCTACCTCACTCACCCCATTTTCTGCCACTGTTCTTAACATTCCCTTCAGTCACATGGATATGCTGAGTGTTCCTGACCCCAGATATTTGGCTCAATCTCTCCCTTCTGTGAGGTTCCTGATCACAAGTCACTTATTTGAGAGGTCATCTCTGGTTATTTTGCATACAGTAAGAAACCCAAACTGCACAGTTTATGTCTCCTGTATTTTTTTGGTTTTAACTGCAACACAATATCTGATGTTTATCACAGCATTTACATTGTTCATTTCATCTGTCTCAACCCATGGATGGGGTGGGCAGGGTTGTCTATGAACACAGTGTTTATAAACCATCAATGGCTATTTGACAAATGCAAGAATGCATCTTAGGTTCTACGTTTCAATGTAGTTTTAAAGGATAAGTTGTAGTACTGTAATTTTCTACTCTCTCTCATACACACATATTTTAATGTTATACAAATTAACTATTGACAACTTTCAATTTCTTGCTTAAAACTATTTAAGGTGCAATACACAATGCAGACAGCAGTATTAAAAAGTCAATAATGCCTAAAGTCAGTGTGGATATTGAAATGTCTTGTAAAATCAAAGGAAAATTTAAATTAATCTATCATGGTTTGGTTTCTCTTAAAAATTAACTAATGTGTCTTAATATATACATTTTTTAACCAAAGCATGTATGACTCAGATGTCATCATGATTATATTTTAGACTTGAGAGACATAAAGTGAGCAACTCTATAAGTAAAGTGTCAGAAAAAAATATATATAAGAGCATCAGATAGTGATTAACAGATTAATGAAAAATCTGTAACAGAGTATTGTACAGATCTATTTAATTTGGGAAGGATCAGAGTGGCAGCAGTCAGTCAGAGGTCTAGTTTTAAGTGAAGTGGGACATTTTTAGAGCCTCTTAATCCAGTTATAAAAATCAATGAAAAAAAATCACACTAGTTGCTCAGTATGGTAGCATCTGTGGGAGCTTGTAGACCATTTCAAAGGCACAGAGATAATGCAAGAGAGTAATTATGGTGTGCTGAATTAGAGAGGTATTGATGGAAATGCTGAGAAGTTGAACATTTCTCAATATGTTTTACATGTGCTAATGACACATGTGGGATGAGAGAAAAAGGCAAGTGTCCAGCAAGATACACCTGTTTTAGAAACAGAAAAACAGAGTTCTAAAACTTGAGATTGAGTAGATTTAAAAACAAACTGCAGGGTGATGCAATTTTTTTTTTTTTAATGAATCAATTGAACCAAAGGCACTAGTCATTCAATTAAACTGGAATCTAGGTGTTGTTGTGAGGGTAGTTTGAAGATGTGATTAAGACCATAATCAGTTAGCTTTAAAGAAGTGACAATAACCTGGATAATCTGTGTGAGCCCAATTCAATTAGTTTAAAGCCCTTAAAAGCATAGCTAAGTCTTTCCTGATGGAGAAATACTACCTCTGGACAGCAGCTTCTGCTTGAGCTCTAAAATTTTGGCCTGCCTCTACAGTCTGTCCTACAATTTATATGACCTGAAGAGAAACCAGAGTAGTGCCCTACAATTTGGAAATTGTCCTAGCTAGCTTTTGTAAGCCAGTTCCTTGCAGTATGTCTCAATTATCTTCTGATTTGCTTCTCTGGTTGATTCTGGGTTAATAAAGTTATATAGTAGGTTTCAGTTTGCTTGTTTGCTTGTTTTTTCCTTGAGATACCTGTGAATCTCACATATGAAGATATCAGCCAAATATCTGAAAACTAATTCTAAATGTCATGGAAGCTGTATCAGCTGGAGATCTATATGTTAGAGTTATTAGTCTACAAATAATTGAAGTAGGTCAAAATATGAAGCTGCAAAATATACCTACTGGAATTATGAATAATAACTCATTTGGGGAGGAAAGGGTCTTCACAGATGGATTTAAGTTAACAATCTTAAAGAGATTATCTTGGATTATCAAAATGGATCAAAATGATGAGTGCCCTTGTAAGAGACATGCAGAGAATAGACTTGCAAAGAAAGATATCAAACGACTCCAGAGGCAGGCATGCAGTCATGCAGCCACAAGTTACAGAATGGCGACAACTGTCTGAAGTTAGAAGAGAGGAATGCACCCATGCCAACATCCTGATATCAGATCTCTGGCCTTCAGAACTGTTTCTGTCATAATTTGATGAAATGTAATACAACCATATTCAAAACCATAAGAATGAAGAAGACATGCTAACAGATGAATATATAAAGAAAAGAGAATTTTAAGAATGGATTCCTGGAATGCTCCAAAATCAAGAAGTTGGGAAAAGAAGTGAGATTAACAGAGATATTTGAGAGGAAACACCTAAAATGTACTTGGAGAACCAAAAGAATGTGTTATTTCAGATCCAGGAAAATAAGCATGGTAAGAAAGATTGGGCAACATGACCCAACTCAGGTCAGAGGAGTTTAATATTGAGAACCGACATTAATATTTCATGAGATGAAGTCATTGATAACAATTGATTAATTTTTTTTTTTTTTGTAATAAAGGTTCAGTCTATGTATGGCAGTTAAGCACTAATTTTGTGTTCAACAGAGAATGAAAGTAAGTACACTGAGTAGTGACATCACTTGTGGCATTTTGACTTAAAGGAAATTAGAAGAAGGAAGTAGTGTAGAGCCAAAATAGTGAGGTCAAGGATGTGTGTATGTGTGTGTGTCTGTATGCGTGTGTTTCATGGGAGAAAACACACTGTATTGACTCACTGGTGTACTGCCACACTTTCTGAGAAAGTTATCAAATAATAAGATGTAACAAAAGCAAAAGCAATGAAAACCTACTCTGTATGTGTTATTAGAACTGATTTATTGAGATCCTGGGGAAAGAAGACCCTATTTAAGAGATAAGTGAAAAAGGAAAGTGAAGTCACTCAGTCGTGTCTGACTCTTTGTGACTCCATGGATTGTAGCCTACCAGACTCCTCTGTCCATGGGATTTTTCAGGCAAACTACTGGAGTGGGTTGCCATTTCCTTCTCCAGAAGATCTTCCTGACCCAGGGATTGAACTTGGGTCTTCCACATTGTAGACAGACGCTTTACCATCTGAGCCACCATTTAAGAGATAACTGGCAAGTAAACATTAAAAACAGAGTTTTCTGGAAGTTCTCTGATTCACTAAATTATGAAATAGCTCTTCTTTCTGAGAAGAGTAAATGAACTTGCTAATGTAATTGTGTAATCAGAAAACTAAGAGTTATTTGCCTCTGTTTTCTACTTCAAATGCCCAATTTGTCCAGTTCCAGAAAAGGTATAGTGTTTGCAGATTAGCTTGTGAGTTACTAACAAATAAATAAAGTTGTGTCGATACTAACAGACTTGTACTGCCTGCTTTGTTTCTATAATTGACGTTTTTCCAAGTCAATGTCTATTTGTTTTCTTTTTCTTTTTTTTTGGCCACTGAACTGCCTGGGCATGTATTTCTCTCTCTCATATTATTTGCTATTGATTTCAGCATGTTTCGTAAAAGGAGTTGACTCTGTTCTTTGGACTAGTTTTAATGTTTATTACAAAACGGGCAATGAGGTACATTTTAGGACAGCAAAAAGAGAGGTTGGTAATAAACCATTTCTAGTGTCCCTTTAATCTTCATCTAAAATAATCTTTCATGTTTTAAACTTGTTTCTGTGCTCTACTGATGTGAGTTTTAGATTTTTTTCATCCTGTTTGTCTTCTTTCCTTCTTTCATCTCTTTTACCCCTTCTCCCTCTTCTCACTTCTGCTTTTCTTCATTTATTCCCTTCTATCAGCAGTTGTGAGGCAGGTAGAAAATATGAAATTTTTTTTTTCCTTTCAACCACATTCTTTTGGAAAACAGGAAGAATTTTTGAAGGAGGAAAATAGGTTAACCTTCTTTTATATCTTTCTCCAGAAGTGATAATGATCAATAAAGCCAATATCTAATTATACATTTTCTTATCCTATTAAACACAGAGAGGAAGACTTTTGTTTTGCTGTCAAAATATTAAAAGGTAAAAAACATATCTATTTCAGAGAAAGAGAAGTATCACGAGGATCCATTAAAATCACATGCACCACTTTTCTTTCCTTGTTCTCACATTTCTCTGTTCTCCCTGGAGAAGGTGTGGTCACTCTCAGTTCTAAACCTCAGAACTACTAGTGACAGTATATCAATACCGTCTCCCTGTAGACAAAGAAAGCATTGACATATGGCCAATATCCAGAGAGCTCTTTGGCCTGAAATCTAGATCATTCAAGTATTTCCTGGAATGGATTTAATATATTTTAATGGCCCTACAGCACCAAAAGCTAAATAACAATTCTGTGGGCAGCAATAGCTCTTTAACTGACAGGTGATTCAGCTCTATTCCTTGTGAGAAGGGGTAAGGTTCTGAGGTAAGTTATAAGAACACTGACCACGAAAATATGGGGTTAAAGGCAAAGTGAAAATGCATGGACATCAGTCATGGCCAGTAGGGCAGGAGTAAAGTGTAGCTCTCCTAGTGCTTGGAAGTACACTGGTTTTTTCCAACATGATGCAAGAAAAGTGGAACGCAGGGAAGCATATTAGGACATTCGTTCACCCTATCTTTATGCTTTTACACTTTAGGTGTATGAGTTTTTACTACACTTATCTTCTTTTTAAAATTCCCAGTGATGTGAACATACTAAGCTCACACTAAGCAGATGATCAGTCCTTTGTTTCCTTATATTTGTGTAATTCTTTATTCTATTGATTATTTTGTAACAAAGTCCATTGTCAGAAATGGACTAACTATGTGTAGTCACCTCACTTACATCAAGAATAAAGGCCCCATTTTAGAGTTGAATAATGAAGTTTACTGAGATTCAGATTCTTCTACTAAAATAAGGTGTTTGAACTACATAAATTATTAAGTTATTTTTAGTTCAGAATTGCTTCATAGATGTACAAATAAATCAGTGACATTCCTTATAAGGCTTTAGGAGAAGCAAAATAAACAGATAAGCAAAATATTTTGTATTTTTGTATCAGCTAGATACTTGATGACAGGCTTCACATAATGAAAGCACACTTATAATACAGAGGCTGTGTAGATGATATTCTCTGTGGGATTTTTTATAACTTTTCCTTTTAATTCAAATTTTGATTCGAAAAGAAATCTGATTCTACAGTAAATTTTTAAAGTAATAAAGTTTTATTAAAAGATAATCATCTATAACATTTGAATATTGCAATGGGGGCATGTTTACTTTAAATCAGTGAATGTATAAATAAAGTCAATTTGGTATATGTCTAAACTGTGAGTGTAAATAAGTTTCTGTTACACTATTTCCTGTATTTCTTAGTTTGTTTGAAATTATTACAAATAAAAATACAACTTAAAACTTTGAAAAAATAGACCATAAATATATAAATAAGGGCAGAATTATATTTTAAGAATAGTTGGGTAAAGGGCCGCAAGTACGAAAAACATTTTTATGGGTTAGAAAGAAGGAGCAGTAGTAACACATTTTTTAATGGATGGTCAAAAAATAAATATGGACTACACATATCCTAAATCAATTCAGAGTATTGGCAAATATAATACAGACCCCTAAATATACTCAGAAATAAAGCCCTTCAATTTACATCAAATTGTACAATGTAAGAACAAATTGAACATAAAACAAAAGAAAATGGAGAAAAAAAACCACACACACATAAACACACACTTCCCAGAAAAAAAATAAGGGCAAAATAGACTATAACCAGAAAACTGTAGGTTAAAACAGTTGTTGAGCAGGTGCATATATCTTCTTCAATGTTGACCACATACATTTAAATTTCTAAATAGATCTTTCTCCTGTAATCAATTCAGAAGTACATTTCTTGCCATTTTTACCTCCCAAAGATACCATTTTATACTGAAAGTGGTCCTTAGGAGACTATGAATAATTGAAAAGCAAAGACAAGGTATACAATAAAAAAGAAAAGCAGGCCAGTGTTCAGAAATAACTTTTTACCATGCTGAATAAAAAACACTTGAATGCACTTGTGACGTCCCATTTGTATTAATATCTTAGAGCAAGAGTTTTCCATTTTTTTTAGTTTTGAAACTATCTCTTTAAACAGAGCCTTAGCCAGCATCCTAAACAAATAAAAAATAGAAAAGCAGTGCAATGTTTATTTAAAAGACACTGTGGGAGAACAGTATAAAATGTCCTGCCCATAGGCCCAGAAACACACACATACACATGAGTAGTACCAAGAGACTTAGTTCATTTCTCATTACCATTACATTTTTCAAGTTCTTCATTTTTAATTCTTATGCATATTGATGCTTAAAACTAAGATAAAATATGCACTTAATGTGGTAATATCATATTATAGATACAAAAATTATAAAATAGGAATTTTAGTGTAAATTTACAGATAGAAAATCAATTATGCAATATATGTAGGAAAACAATTC
Source organism: Ovis aries (assembly GCF_016772045.2). Lineage (NCBI taxonomy): Eukaryota > Metazoa > Chordata > Mammalia > Artiodactyla > Bovidae > Ovis > Ovis aries. Next base: position 49,402,146 of record NC_056069.1, read on the forward strand.
ATATGTTAAAGTATCAGATTGTGAGAGATGAGATTAATTACAAGATTCTTCGCTCTTCACATAAGGTTCCATTAAAATAAGGCAATTAAGTACTGTGTAATGTGTAGTGTCACTCAGAGCCAGACATCCTGGAATGTGAAGTCAAGTGGGCCTTAGAAAGCATCACTATGAACAAAGCTAGTGGAGGTGATGGCATTACAGTTGAGCTATTTCAAAACCTGAAAGATGATGGTGTGAAAGTGCTACACTCAATATGCCAGCAAATCTGGAAAATTCAGCAGTGGACACAGGACTGGAAAAGGTCAGTTTTCATTCCAATCCCAAAGAAAGGCATTGCCAAAGAATGCTCAAACTACCACACAACTGCATTCATCTCACACGTTAGTAAAGTAATGCTCAGAATTCTGCAAACTAGGCTTCAGCAATACATGAACTATGAACTTCCAGATGTTCAAGCTGGTTTTAGGAAAGGCAGAGGAACCAGAGAGCAAATTGCCAACATCTGCCGAATCATCAAAAAAGCAAGAGAGTTCCAGGAAAATATCTATTTCTGCTTTATTGACTATGCCAAAGCCTTTGACTGTGTGGATCACAATAAACTGAGGAAAATTCTTCAAGAGATGGGAATACCAGACCACCTGACCAGCTTCTTGAGAAATCTGTATTCAGGTCAGGAAGCAACAGTTAGAACTGGACATGGAACAACAGACTGGTTCCAAATAAGAAAAGGGTATGTCAAGTCTGTATATTGTCACCCTGCTTTTTTAACTTCTATGCAGACTACATTATGAGAAACACTGGGCTGGAGGAAGCACAAGCTGGAATCAAGATTGCTAGGAGAAATATCAATAACCTTAGATATACAGATGACACCACCCTTCTGGCAGAAAGTGAAGAGGAACTAAAAAGCCTCTTGATGAAAGTGAAAGAGGAGAGTGAAAAAGTTGGCTTAAAGCTCAACATTCAGAAAACGAAGATCATGGCATCTGGTTCCATCACTTCATGGGAAATAGATGGGGGAACAGTGGAAACAGTGTCAGGCTTTATTTCTGGGGGCTCCAAAATCACTGCATATGGTGATTGCAGCCATGAAATTAAAAGACGCTTACCTCATAGAAGGAAATTTATGATCAACCTAGATAGCATATTAAAAAGCAGAGATATTACTTTGCCAACAAAGGTCCATCTAGTCAAGGCTATGGTTTTTCCTGTGGTCATATATGGATGTGAGAGTTAGACTGTGAAGAAAGCTGAGCACCGAAGAATTGATGCTTTTGAACTGTGGTGTTGGGGAAGACTCTTGAGAGTCCCTTGGACTACAAGGAGATCCAAGCAGTCCATCCTAAAAGAGATCAATCCTGGGTGTTCATTGGTAGGACTGATGTTGAAGCTAAAACTCTAATTCTTTGGCCACCTGATGCGAAGAGTTGACTCATTGGAAAAGACCCTGATGCTGGGAGGGATTGGGGGCAGGAGAAGGGGACAACAGGGGATCAGATGTTTGGATGGCATCACCGACTCAATGGACATGAGTTTGAATGAACTCCGGGAGCTGGTGATGGACGGGGAGGCCTGGAGTGCTGCGATTCATGGGGTCACAAAGAGTTGGACATGACTGAGAGACTGAACTGAAATGAACGTGTAGTGCTTAATCATCATACATGAGGTAATATATTAAATCACACTTTTGCCAGAATAAGTCCATATAAGTTTAGAAATTACATTTAAGTATTAGACAAAACTCTAACTCAAAAAAGATATATGCACCCCTGTGTTCATAGCAGGACCATTCACAAAAGCTATGACATAGAAGTAACCTAAAATGCCCATCGACAGATGAACAGATAAATAAGATGTAGTACAATGGAATACTACACTGTCATCAAAAAAAGAATGAAATAATGCCATTTACAGCAACATGGACAGACCTGGAGATGATCATACTAAGTGAAGTATGTCAGAAAGAGAAAGACAAATATCATATATCACTTATATGTGGAATCTAAATCTTGACACAAATGAACTTATATATGAAACAGAAACAGACTCATGGACATGGAGAACATACTAGTGGTTGCCAAGGGGAAGAAGGTAGGGAGAGGAAGGCTCCCATGGAGTGGGAGGCTGGGATTCAGATGTAAGCTATTATATAGAGAATGGATATACAATGTCCTGTTTATAGCACAGTTAGCTATATTCAATATCTTATGATAAATCATAATGGAAAATAATATTGAAAGAAAGAATGCATATTTATATGTGTGTGTAACTGAAGCACTTTAATGCACAGTAGAAATTAACCCAAATTGTATATCAGTTACACTTCAATAAAACTTTTAAAGATATAGTCAAAATGTAATTTGATTTCCCACATATAATAGTGTTTTTCAACTTTGCGGGGATAGATTCAGTGAATAGATTCCAAGATTATATTTTCTATGTGTGTCACTTGTGTCAATATTACATTAATAGTCAAGATAACACATGTTGAAGAACAACTTCCATACAAACTCTCAAAAGCAAGAATAGGATCATTATTTAGTAAGGGACTGGACCACAAGATAGTTCAGTAGAACCTGAATTAATTGATACAGCTACTTTAGATAGCATTCTCATGTGACAGAAATTTCCAGAAAAATGTCTTCTGATATGTTTGTTTAAAATGGTATGAGCATCGCTACAAATGACCCAATTGTGTTCCCTTTTGTGGCAGAGTAATGTTCCACTGTATATGTGTACCACAACTTCTCTATCCATTCATCTGTTTATGGACATTTTAAGGTGCTTCCATGTCCTGGCTACTGTAAATAGTGTTACAATGAACACTAGAACAATTTTGGATCATTTGTACTGATGTGATGGGCCTACAGTCTGTCATACAGAGTGAAGTAAGTCAAAAAGAGAAAAAACAAATATCATATCTTAACACATATGTATGGAATCTAGCAAAATGGTACAGACGGACGCAGGAATAGAGTGAACATGTGGACACAGCAGGGGAAGGGGAGGGTGGCATGAAGTGAGAGAGTAGCCCTGACATATATACACTACCATATGTAAACTAAATAGCTAGTAGGAAGCTGCTGTAAAAGACAGGGAACTCAGTTTGGTGCTCTGTGATGATCCAGAGGGGTGGAATGTCGGGGTGAGAGGGAGGCTCAAGAGGGAAGCATTATGTATACATATGGCTGCCTCACTTTGCTGTACAACAGAAACTAAAACAACATTTAAACTAATTATACTCCAATAAAAATTGGTATGAGCATTTGGGAATATAAAAAAGCATATACTCAATAAAGATGAGTACATCCTGCACAACAAAAAATGACATGATCAAGAAATTTATTCCCAAATTATATCTTTTCTGCAAATGCTTTTAGATCACTGCAGATAGAATACTATCGTGCTCAAAAGAATAGTCTTTCCAAAATTTTTCTAACATTCAAAAGAAGTATATAAAATCGTCAAGAACTTTTAATTTAAAAATTTTAGAAAAGGCATAGCATCTGCAAATTAGTTCAACAAAAAACTTATTAAAAACAACAGAAAAACTCAATTATATTATATTTCCGGGAGCACTGAGTACTTACCTAAATTACAGTCATCAGGAACACCAGCTGCAACTACACTCTTCAGATTTTTGCTCCAGGCAACTTAAATCTTAGAACTACTTTGGAAAGGGGATCCATGAAAATGAAATAAGACAACTAATTGTTGCATTAAGCTCATTGTGGCACAGGAAAAAGAGAAATAAAGTCATTTGGCAAGAGGGCATGTCCTACTAAAAGCTTGCATTATCTAAGTTCTAAAGGATCATCTCCATAAATCTTCTATGTACTTTCTTATTTTATTTAATAACATTGCTTGTTTACTTCATTATGTTGCCCTGTGTTTATTGAAAACTCATCATTCTCATTCTCCAGCCACTGAAAGATTCCTCTCCAGCTTCAGACTGCAAGATCTTCAAACTTTGCTATATATCAGTTACTTGATGCTTGTAACTGATCTAGATGCTTGTAAATGATCTAGACTCTCAAGTCCCAACTCTAAAAGTCTAATCAGCTGTGAGAGGAAATCAGGAAAAGACAAATAACAAACAGCTACAAAAAACAAACACAAAAAAAACCACTCAAAATTATTCTTTCTTTGTAGTATTTTCACTAGTTTTCCCAGGTATACTTTTTACTTTTCACAAAATACAGTAATTAAAAAACAAAAACAAAAACAAAAAAGTCAAGTAGCTGTAAGGGACAGTAAAAGTAAATAATCATTCTTTGGGCTTCCCAAGTGGCTCGCTCAGTGGTGAAGAACCTGTCTGCCAATGCAGGAGACATGGAGATGTGAGTTTGATCCCTGGGTTGGGAAGATCCCCTGGAGGAGGATATGGCAACCCACTCTGGTATTGTTGCTTGGAGTACCTCACAGAGAAGCCTCTTGAGCTATGGTCCAAGCGGCCTTACAAAGTCAAACATGCCTGCAGCAACTGAGCATAGCATAATCGTTCTCTACCTTGTATTTCTGCAATCCAATGCCCTCTCCCCAGAAAGAAATACTAGTAACACTTCACCTCCTTTTTCCCTTCTTAGATTTTCTGGTGGGTGCCTCTATCAATAAAATCATGTGTCTATATTGATGCTTCTTTTCTTATAGTTTATTTTTTGTTTCACAATTTTTGTGTGTGTGTGTGGCATCTTGTGTCCATGTGCTTTTTTTTTTTTTTTTTTTTTACTTTACAATACTGTATTGGTTTTGCCATACATCAACATGAATCTGCCACGGGTGTACATAAGTTCCCTCTCCTGAACCCCCCCTCCCACGTCCCTCCTCCCTCCCCATACCATCCCTCTGGGTTATCCCAGTGCACCAACCCCAAGCATCCTGTATCCTCGAACATAAACATCATCTATATGTTATCCTATGACTGAAAAAGGCATAGCTCACTCAGACAATATAAATTTCCCCAATCTCAATAACAGTACATGACTAATTTAGTCCTCTAGGTCGTGATATAAATTCCATATTCAAATACTTAGTGAAAACTAGGTCTGTCTGAAAACATTTATGTATTTTCAAATCTCATTTATTTTTCAATGGTGATTTTCAAATTGATGTAGCAAAACTCTGGTTATGTTTCCATTATTGGATTCCTTTTGAGGCCATGGGGATTCCCTGGTAGCTCAGCTGGTAAAGAATTCACCTGCAGTGCAGGAGACCTGGGTTTGATCCCTGGAGAAAGGCAGAGGTACCCACTCCAGTATTATGGCCTGGAGAATTCCATGACTATATAGGCCATGGGGTTGCAAAGAGTCAGACATGACTGAGTGAATTTCACTTTAAGGCCTTGAGTTCATAAACAGAAGCAGGAAGTATTACAGGTGACAGTCTTGGTAGAGGCATGTGGTGAACCTTCTTATCTTTCCCAAAGCATTGCAAGCAGTGATAAGGCTGCATCCATGATCCATTACCAAACTTTGGATAAAGTAGAATAGTTTCAATATATTATGAATATCATGTATTTTATTTATCAATATTAACTGGCTAAAGCTTTGTGACTGGATAGTACATAATTAACATGTCACAAAAGCTTAACTATAAAACTGTTCACTATTTAGAAGAATAAATTCACATTCCATTAAATAAGGATCATCACCACTTTAATGGTCTACATGTTGCTTTTTAATAGCAATATAAGTAGCCAGAAAATTAAATAGGTTTTTTATCTAATACGTATTTTCACATTTGAGTGTAGTCCTGGCAGAAGATGACTGAGAGAGCTGCAACTGATCAGGTCCCATTAATGTGAGATTGCTTGTGAAGTAGTACATTTTCTAATATCTCATGTGGAAATGTCATGCAAATTATTTGTAAATGTAAAATCCTCAAGAGCAAAGCTACATTAACTGTTCTTATTACAAAGGTATGCTCAATAATTTGCAATCCATCAATGGCTGAATTGAAAATAAATTGTTTCTCTGCAGTTCCAAAGTGCAGTAGAAATGTAAACAGCACCATCTTCTGGATTACACAAATTCTCATAATTGTTTTAGATGCAATAGACATGCTGTTTTAAACAGATATTTAACACATTAAACATTACATGTGTATACTGTATATTTAAAAGTTTCTAAGTTATAAGAGTGGCAATTAGTGATGTTAAAAGTAATGTGTTGATAAATATAAGCATTTTTGTATACATTAATTTGAATATTGAACTATAATCCAAGTATAAATACTTAAGAATGTAATAAATAAGAGGATACAATTCTTGTCTTATTGATTTCATCTGTTCATAGCTTCTATCAGTTTATGAAGTATATGAAGTAGAGAAAACAGAATTTCATAATTTGGATATTTCATGAAAATATAAAAAAGAAAACAGACAATATCAATATCAACATGTGCAGTCAATGATCATATCCGGAAAGGCAAACCTCAATAAATGATTCCCCCAAATAGCTAAAAGAAAGTTATTTTACCGCTTTACCACTTTCTTATCTCACTGTTAACTGGCCTTAACAGGAAGAAAGTGTCCAAGGACATTGTGTGCCTTATAATATCGCTATGTTTTCAACTGAAATATAATTCTAGTGATTTAATTTTATATTTGCCAATAACAAAGAGTAAACATGAAACCTTTATTCTTTAGTTCAAAGAAAGTTGCAAAAAAAAAAAAGCTAGAAAAATTGAGGGAAACCAAGATATGAAAATTAGAAAATTAGGTAACATAGACAAATATAATTAATGAAAATGTTTGTTTTTGTTCACTCTGTCATTCCCCTAACAGATACTCTTTTCACCTGTTCTCTATGGCTGGCCCTCATCTTTCTTCTAGTTATTAGCCATCTCCTGGTGTCAGTTTATTTCTGCCTTAGGCTGGACAGCAGGACCTTGCTCTTTAAACACTGCCTTCTCAGTGTTTTCAATGATATGTGAGTCCCTTTATCTGCACCCATGGACACCTTATCTTTGACAAAGGAGGCAAGAATATACAATGGATTAAGGACAATCTCTTTACCAAGTGGTGCTGGGAAAACTGGTCAACCACTTGTAAAAGAATGAAACTAGGGCACTTTCTAACAGCATACACAAAAATAAACTCAACATGGATTAAAGATATAAATGTAAGACCAGAAACTATAAAACTCCTAGAGGAGAACATAGGCAAAACACTCTCCGACATACGTCACAGCAGGATCCTCTATGACCCACCTCCCAGAATATTGGAAATAAAAGCTAAAATAAACAAATGGGACCTAATTAAACTTAAAAGCTTCTGCACAACAAAAGAAACTATAAGCAAGGTGAAAAGACAGCTTTCAGAATGGGAGAAAATAATAGCAAATGAAGCAACTGACAAACAACTAATCTCAAAAATATACAAGCAACTTATGCAGCTCAATTCCAGAAAAATAAATGACCCAATCAAAAAATGGGCCAAAGAACTAAATAGACATTTCTCCAAAGAAGACATACAAATGGCTAACAGACACATGAAAAGATGCTCAACATCACTGATTATCAGAGAAATGCAAATCAAAACCACAATGAGGTACCCTTTCACACCAGCCAGCATGGCTGTGATCCAAAAGTCTACAAGCAATAAATGCTGAAGAGGGTGTGGAGAAAAGGGAACCCTCTTACACTGTTGGTGGGAATGCAAACTAGTACAGCCACTATGGAGAACAGTGTGGAAATTTCTTATAAAACTGGAAATAGAACTGCCTTATGACCCAGCAATGCCACTGCTGGGCATACACACTGAGGAAACCAGAATTGAAAGAGTCACATGTACCCCAATGTTCACCGCAGCACTGTTTATAATAGCCAGGACATGGAAACAACCTAGATGTCCATCAGCAGATGAATGGATAAGAAAGCTATGGTACATATACACAATGGAGTATTACCCAGTCATTAAAAAGAATACATTTGAATCAGTTCTAATGAGGTGGATGAAACTGGAGCCGATTATACAGAGTGAAGTAAGCCAGAAAGAAAAACACCAATACAGTATCCTAATGCATATATTTGGAATTTAGAAAGATGGTAACAATAACCCTGTATGCGAGACAGCAAAGAGACACAGATGTATAGAACAGTCTTTTGGACTCTGTGGGAGAGGGAGAGGGTTGGAGGATTTGGGAGAATGGTATTGAAACATGTATAATATCATATATGAAATGAATCACCAGTCCAGGTTCAATGCAAGATAGTGGATGCCTAGGGCTGGTGCACTGGGATGACCCAGAGGGATGGTATGGGGAGGGAGGAGGGAGGGGGGTTCAGGATGGGGAACACTTGTATACGTGTGGTGGATTTGTGTTGATGTATGGCAAAAGCAATACAATATTGTAAAGTAATTAACCTCCAATTAAAATGAATAAATTTATATTTAAAAAGTTAACCTTCTATCAACTCAACCTTCCAACTTCTTTCAGCTTGGACTGGACTGAATAGTGTAGGTACTTAAAGACAATATTGTATGATATATACCACTTACATGTGGCATCTAAAAGACTAAACTCATAGAAACAGAGACTATAGTAATGGTGATTGGGAGCCAGTGACTGGGGAAGATGGGAGAGGTTGGTGAAAGGGTACAAATTTCTAGTTAGACTATAAATAACTTTGGGGAATCTAATGTAAAGCATCGTGATTATAGGTAGCAATACTGTACTGCACACTTTAAAGTGGCTAAAAAAGTAGATTTTAAATGTTCTCATCACAAACAAGGGAAAGTAATTATATGACATGATAGAGGTGTTAGTAATGTTAAGGTGGATAATTATGTTGTATTACATGAGGGTGTCAAACCAACCTCAAATTTACACATTATGTCAGTTATTCATCAATAAAGTTGAAAATGAAAGAAAAGCTAACATTGTTAAAAATGTAAAGTGTGACCTTATTTCTTTGAGTTGAGGTTTGCTAGCATCAGATTTGAGATCCTAGATCCCCGTTTTCCTTAGATGTGAATGTCTGACTATAGAGTTTCTACAAGTTGCTGATTCTGTCTCCAATTACTATTTCCAAAAGCAAAAAAAGAAAAAAAAAATTACAGGGGAAAGTTGGGGAGCAGAGGCTAGTTGGTATATATGCCCAAAGGGAAGACAATTTATAGTAAAATAATACAATGTTTATTTGACTTTTTATTATGCATATTATGTACATAATATGTACATAGTTACATAATATTACCTGTTTGTAAATATGTACATAATATGATGTAAAACATAATATTATATATATGAGGACATTGACTGAAATGAAATCTAGGCATAAACAGCAATTTAAATGAAATCTTTAGAAACTTAGTCTTTCCTTTGAGGTCCATTGAGAGCCATTAAAAATGTTTAAGCAGGGGAATGGCATGAACAAAGTCTTTGTTTCATGAAGATTCTCTTCTCCAGCACAGAAATTCAAATAAAGGGAAGCAGTCTGGGAGGGGGAAAAAAAAAAAAAAACAACAAACAACTGAGGAATTTGTTTGGGGAATTACTAAGATCTGTTGACAATTTTGGTTTTTTGATCAATGTAGGAAGAAGGGAGAGAACACCCCTCAGATTTTAGTCTTCTGTTCATAAATGATGGTTCCCTAACATAAGTTAGGGAACATAACATAACATAAGGGAACAGGGAATATAACATAAGGGAACAGGGCAAAGGAAAATATTAGAGAGCAATTTGATCATTCAGTTTCAAAAATATAGAGTTTGAGATATATGCTATTGGTACTGTGTGCTATAGAAAAGTGATAAGTTGATACTTCCTCTGTATATATCAGGAAAAAGGAACAATGTCTGTGACAACATAGTTGTGAGCTCACTAAGATCATCTGAATTGCAAGTACAGATAATTATATCCATTTTGTTTGTTAACTGAACCCAAGAGAATAAACAAGGTCATTGACAGAGCATATTCAGTTCAGTTCAGTCACTTAGTCACGTGTCTGACTCTTTGCAACCCCGTGAATCACAGCAGGCCAGGCCTCCCTGTCCATCACCAACTCCCGGAGTTCACCTAAACTCACGTCCATCAAGTTGGTGATGCCATCCAGCCATCTCATCCTCTGTTGTCCACTTCTCCTCCTGCCCCCAATCCCTCCCAGCATCAGAGTCTTTTCCAATGAATCAACTCTTCGCATCAGGTGGCCAAAGTACTGGAGTTTCAGCTTTAGCATCAGTCCTTCCAAAGAACACCCAGGACTGATCTCCGTTAGGATGGACTGGTTAAATCTTACAGTCCAAGGGACTCTCAAGAGTCTTCTCTAACACCACAGTTCAAAAGCATCAATTCTTTGGCACTCAGCTTTCTTCACAGTCCAGCTCTCACATCCATACATGACTACTGGAAAAACCATAGCCTTGACTGGACGGACCTTAGTCGGCAAAGTAATGTCTCTGCTTTTTATATGCTATCTAGGTTGGGGATATATAAATGAAAGAAGCATTGTATTAATAGGTAACAGGATAACTACAGAGAGATGGCCTTTTAAGAGACCAAGTACAAGATGAGAGAAGGAACAGAAAAATGGTGCTTTGAAATATATGAAAAATAAATTATGAAAGGGAATGTTTAAAAGTGCCCAAGGCTGTTGAAGCTCAGGTGACATTGGGTCAAAATGTGTCTATAGAAACTTTTTATCTATGCAAGAGCAATTTTCATGGATTTTTGGCTGCTAAAGGAGTATTCATAATGTGTGTGATAATAACTGTCTTTTTTTTCCCCATAAGCACACTTCTTGTCTTTCTTTCACACCGTTATTCACTCTGCATAAGACTGTGTGTGTTCTGTATGCTCAGTTGCTAAGTTGGGTCTGACTTTTTGAGACCCCTTGATTGTAGCCTGCCGACTACTCTGTCCATGGAATTTTCCAGGCAAGAATACTGGAGTGAGTTGCTATTTCTTATTCCAGGGGATTTTCAAGACCCAGCAATCCAACTGAGTCTTCTGCATCTCTTGCCCTGGCCGGTAGATTCTTTACCACTGTGCCACCTGGGAAGCATAAGACTATACAGAGATTTATTTGAAGATTACACTTGGAATGGATAACTGAGCTTAGCTTAGCTATCTCTTATTTCACCTTGAGAGTGAGTCTTTACCGTATGACTTCCCAGTGCTTTTTGTATTGATGCTTCCTCCTCAAGAGGGAGAGTCCTGCTTCTATCACATGATCCTGTGATGAAACCAGTGCATCAGTTTACTGGGACTGTTGTAAAACAGACTGACAAACTGAGTGGTAACAGAGATGTATTGTTTGATGATTCTGGAGGTTAGAAGCTGCAGTCACGATGTAAGCAGAGTTGGCTCTGTCTACGGGCTCTGAGGTAGAATTTGTCCCATGTCTCCTTCCTGACTTCTGGTAATCTCAGGCTTTCCTAGGCTGGTAGATGGTGTTCTCCCATCTATAGGAGCCTTCCCATAGTCTTGCCTATGTATCTGTCTATCTCTGCATCCCAATTTCCCCTTTAATAAGGATACTTATCATACTGAAGTCAGATACACTTAATGTCCTTATCTTAACTTGATCGTATACAAAGACTTTTTTTTTTTTTCTTTTCAATATCAACACTCAGTTGTGTCCAACTCTTTACAACTCCATGGACTGTAGCATGCCAGGTTCCTCTGTCCATGGGATTTCCCAGACAAGGATATTGGAGTGGGTTGCCATTCCCTTCTCCAGGGGATCTTCCTGGCTCAGGGATCGAACCTGCATCTCCTGTGTCTCCTGCAATGGCAGGCAGAATTTGTATCACTGTGTCACCTGGTGATCATATACAATGACTCTATTTCCAGATAAAGTCACATTAATGGGTACTGGGCGTTAGGATTTCATCATCATTTGGGAGGATGTGTCAACTCATAACTGTAGGAAGTCTGCCTAATTGCTGGTGCCAGTACTAGCTATCAAATATACCTGAAGCCATATTCTCCAATTTAGTTATTTTCATCAGAAAGGTTAACTTTTGGCTTCCACAAATACATTCTCCACATTTCAATTTGTTCAGAAACCACATAGGAAAATATATTTATGGTTTATTTGGCTCCCTCAAAGTTCCCACATGTGGGAAGAATGTAGTTTGCAAAACTCCTGGGATCATCACAAAAGCAGGCTGGAGCCAATTTGTACCAGCTCACAAGATCCAGTGTTAAATTTTTGTTACATATTTAAGAATTTTGAGAGTTAATTGTATACAGTTTTTATTAATAATTAAATCATATGAACTTGACAAATATATTACAATATATACACACAACTCATTGGTTCCTAATTGTTTAACTTCATTTCCCTACTGTCCATGCACTTGAGTTATTGGGCTCTATTGTATCTATGTGGTAGAACTACTGCATAATACTAATGATGTGTAGCTGTGCATGTCTTTCCAGCTTTGCACTTAGTGACATCATAATGGTAACCGGAAACATCATAAAAGGCATATTTACTCCACATATGTTAGCAAATAGTATCAGTACTAATCAGGACATTGTGTATGGTTTTGTTAAATCTCTTAAGAGTATGATTGAGACAACACATTTGAATATGTTTTGTCTGCAGCTGATATTTTGTAAATAGCTAAAAAAAAAAAAGAGAGAGAGAGAGAGAGAGAAAATAGTGTCCCAGTATTCCAACACCTCTGATACAATAAAATTGTCCCTTGCATCATTGGCAAGTGAGTGGATTTCCAACATAAATTGGCATTATTTTATTTTTGTTTTACTCATTAGTATAAACAATAATGCAACCAACACTCTCATTGAATTTCGAAGAATCAGTTGCTAAATCGTCACCAGTACATCCCAGAATAGCAAGGAATTAATGGTTGGAGGTTTCTTTGTTGTTTTGCTTTTGGTTAAGAATCTTGACACTACAGGTAAGCCGAAAGATACGCAGTCAATATAGCTTTGTTGGTTTATGTATTAGAAGAGATTTCAAAGGTTTAAATATTCACTAAAAAATTTTATGTATGTAGAGAGAGAGAGAGTGAATCTGACTGGGAAGGTAATATACTTGAAGAAAAGAGATAAGAGCATACCTATGATATGATTGGAGAGTTTGGTCATGAGAGTTGGAGGCAACTCTCCCTTCCATCTTGAGAAGTGAAGTGAAATGAAGTGAAGTCGCTCAGTCATGTCTGACTCTTTGCGACCTTATGGACTGTAGCCTACCAGTCTCCTCTGTCCATGGGATTTTCCAGGCAATAGTACTGGAGTGGATTGCCATTTCCATCCTGAGAAGAAACAATGAAATCATGAGTGAGAGCAGGTGTAGGTAAACTAGTACAATTACTAGTATTGCAATATACGGAGAGAATCACACTTGATATTTTTACATTTTTCTATAGAACAAGTTTTGTATTGAGAGTGCAAAGAAAGTCAGAAAAGTAAAGAATCTTATATGTAACAGTAGTTTTGAGTAACCTACAGAGACAATGAGTAGTAAAACTAAATATTGGAGAGAATTGGGGGTTGAAGACAATAATATGTGATATCCTACCTGTTTGCTTATTACCTAATAATTTGCCTATATGGTTTAGCCAACTCAAAGCCAATGAGTAGAAGCTGGAGGGTTGGGCTGATCTTTTTTAATCAAGACATTTGAAGAGATTCATAAATCAATGAAATCTCTAACCTAGGTAATAGGAAATATGTCAAAAATATGTCATAGGGAATTTCACCTTTGCATTGTCTTTCTTATATAATTTATACTGTTTGAAAAAAAGGTAAATTTTTAAATGAAATAAAAATGCATGTTATAAATTCAAGGGTTATCCTTAAAATAATGAAAATCATATAGCTACATATATGTCATGCATAAAAAAATTAAATTCAGAATAATATCTCCAAACTTTCCTTCAAAGAGACATTATTAAGCCACTGATATCTGCTTCCTTGGTGGCTCAGATTGTAAAGAATCTGCCTGCAATGCAGGAGTTGCAGGAGCTGTTGGTTTGATACCTGGTTTGGGAAAATACCCTGGAGAAGGGAATGGCTATCCACTCAGTATTCTTGTCTGGAGAATTTCATGGACAGAGAAGCCTGGTAGGTTACAGTCCATGGCACCACAAAGAGTTGGACATGACTGAGTGACTAATACTCGCACTTACTATTTTTATGAAATTTTTTAAGAATACTTTTCACAAAATACTTTTGTGTTTTTTTTCAAATTTTTATCTGATTAAAGATAAGTTTTTTAAAGATTTTTTTTTAATGTGGACCATTTTTAAAGTCTTTATTGAATTTATACAATATTGTTTCTGTTTTGTGTTTCAGTTTTTTTGGCCACAAGGCATCAGGGATCTTAGCTTTCTAACCAGGGATCAAACCTGTACCCCCTGCATTGGAAGACAAAATCTTACCCACGTGACCACCAGGGAAGTTCTGGTCTTAATGATTAGCCAAATGACAATTAAATAGTCTTAATGCTAAGTAGAACATAATTAAAATGAAAATAACTATTACTATCCATGATGGTTTCTGTTCCTAAAACTAGTGCTATATTTGAGTAAATATAATTTTAGATTACTCTCTATTAGATAGAAAATAGATTAGAGTTTAATAATACAATTTTTTATTACTCTGCCATTCTCTTATCATAAGAAATTCTTGACAAGAAATATAACTATAGTTTACACACTGATTTTTATTTATTGAACATATTTTCCTGACCAAACTATTCAGTTTGTCTAAAAGACTGAAATTTTTATGATAGTTTATATGTATTTTTACCTGCAGGTAGAAGCAAAATACTATTAGCTGAGAGCAATTATCTTCTTTGCTATCAGCACTGTTATTATAAAATACATGCTTAGATGCAGACTTCCTAAAATCCTTAGAATAGAGTTACTTTTTGTTCTTCTGTAAGTTTATGCAAATGGATCATAATTCTAAATTAATGGCTCTTAAATTGCTGTTCCCAGAGGAGTAACTTCCATCTTAACTTGGAGCTTAATAGAAATGCAGATTCACAGACCTCACCCCAGCCCTGGCACACTGTTCTACAAGCCTTTCAGGTGATTCTGGAGCATACTGAAGGTAGAGAAGTACAGCTATAAATCAGGGTTGTGCAAAAGAACTTTCTTTGATGATAGAATTGTTCTATATCTATATTTTTCACAGTGCAATAGCCAGAAGCCACTTATGCCACTAAATGGCTAGTATGGCCAGAAACTGATTTTTAACATTATTTAATTTTAATTTATTTAAAGGTAAAATTCCATATGTGGCCAATTTCTATTGTTTTGGACAGTACAAGTCTGAGTAAAATCCACAGTTTGTATGATTAGAATCACAGACAATTAGATTCTAAAATAAATAAAAGCTGATTACATCTTTCAATATTGGAAAAATTGCTGAAGATTGCTTTAGCTATTGTAACTATTGATGCTATAATTTACTAAACTATTAGAGTTCTTGATGCTATAATTTAGTAAAAGAAAAAATAATAATCCATTACAATTATGATACTAGCAAAATTTTTATTTTTTTATTTTTACTTTATTTTGCTTTACAATACTGTATTGGTTTTGCCATACATTGACATGAATTATCCACGGGTGTTTACTTGGGCAAAAGTTTTGAGGCAAAAATTGAATACACAATGTTTATATTTTTTAACAAAAAGTGTAGCTGAGTTGTGGAAAGCAGAAAGTTCAGATGTTGTACACACCCTGTATAATCCTCTCTCCTTAAGTGGATTGGGGCCAGTGAAAGTGATGGACTCATGTTCATGCTTAAGTTAGAAATAAATAAATTTTTCAAGTGCAATAAATGTCCTTAAGCACTTGATAGTAAGATAATCAAAAGGGAGATGATTCTGAATGAAACTATCAGGTGAATTTTTAAGGGAGAGAGTCATAACCATAACCAAGGGATTTTATTACTGGGCTATAAGAATGGTTCAACATGAAAACTGATTAGGCAATATCACCAAAAAGAATGCAATACTTAGGAATAAAATTAACCAAGGAAATTAAAGACTCGTATAATGAAACCCAAATATTGATGAAATAAATTAAAGAAGGCACAATTCAGTGGAAAGACATTCATGTTCATGGATCAAAAGACTTAGTGTTAAAATATTTCCTCTAACCAAACCTATCTATAAATTCATTGCTGCTGTTGCTGCTGCTTCCCTATCAAAATTCCAATGGTATATTTTACATAGAGAAAAATCCCAAAAGTCATATGGAACCTCAAAAGACCCTGAATAGCCAAAGCAATCTTCAGCAAGAACAAAAACTGAAGGCATCATAATTCCTGATTTCAAAATGTATTATAGAGTTACAGTAATTAAAACTGTATGATATTGTCATGAAGTCAGACATTTAGGCCAGTGGAACAGAATAAAAACTCCAGAAAATAGTTATCTATACAGAGTCAACTAATCTTGACAAGGATGTCAAAAATACACAGTGGAGACTTTACACTCTGAAGAACAAATGATGTTAAGAAAATTGGATATTAATATGCAACAGAATGAAACTGGATGGCTATCTTACACCATAAATAGAAATTAATTCAAAATAGATTAAAGACTTAACTGTAATAAATGAGACTGTAAAACTCCTAAGAGGAAACATAAGTAAAAAGATTCATGACATTGATTGCGAAACAAGAAATAAAGGCAAAAATAGGTAAGTGAGACCACATCAGACTAAAAAGCTTTTGCACAACCACGGAAACAATAAACAGAGTGAAATTAGAAATCAATTATTGTAGACTAGCTCAGTTCAGATCAGTTCATTTCAGTTCAGTCTCTCAGTCGTGTCCGACTCTTTGTGACCCCATGAATTGCAGTACACCAGGCCTCCCTGTCCATCACCATCTCCCGGAGTTCACTCAGACTCACGTCCATCGAGTCAGTGATGCCATCCAGCCATCTCATCCTCTGTCATCCCCTTCTCCTCCTGTCCCCAATCCCTCCCAGCATCAGAGTCTTTTCCAATGAGTCAACACTTCACATGAGGTAGCCAAAGGACTGGAGCTTCAGCTTTAGCATCAGTCCTTCCAAAGAAATCCCAGGATTGATCTCCTTCAGAATGGATTGGTTGGATCTCCTTGCAGTCCAAGGGACTCTCAAGAGTCTTCTCCAACACCACAGTTCAAAAGCATCAATTTTTTGGCACTCAGTCTTCTTCATAGTCCAACTCTCACATCCGTACATGACCACAGGAAATACCATAGCCTTGACTTGATGGACCTTAGTCGGCAAAGTAATGTCTCTGCTTTTGAATATACTATCTAGGTTGGTCATAACTTTTCTTCCAAGGAGTAAGTGTCTTTTAATTTAATGGCTGCAGTCACCATCTGCAGTGATTTTGGTGCCCCCCAAAATAAAGTCTGACACTGTTTTCCCATCTATTTCCCATGAAGTGATGGGACCGGATGCCATGATCTTCATTTTCTGAATGTTGAGCTTCAAGCCAACTTGTTCACTTTCCTCTTTCACTTTCATCGAGAGGCTTTTTAGCGCCTCTTTACTTTCTGCCATATGATTACACAGTGGAAGTGAGAAATAGATTTAGGGGCCTAGATCTGGTAGATAGAGTGCCTGATGAGCTATGGAATGAGGTTCATGACATTGTACAGGAGACAGGGATCAAGACCATCCCCATGGAAAAGAAATGCAAAAAAGCAAAATGGCTATCTGGGGAGGCCTTACAAATAGCTGTGAAACGAAGAGAAGTGAAAAGCAAAGGAGAAAAGGAAAGATATAAGCATCTGAATGCAGAGTTCCAAAGAATAGCAAGAAGAGATAAGAAAGCCTTCTTCAGTGATCAATGCAAAGAAATAGAGGAAAACAACAGAATGGGAAAGACTAGAGATCTCTTCAAGAAAATTAGAGATACCAAGGGAATATTTCATGCAAAGAAGGGCTCGATAAAGGACAGAAATGGTATGGACCTAACAGAAGCAGAAGATATTAAGAAGAGGTGGCAAGAATACACGGAAGTACTGTACAAAAAAGATCTTCACCACCCAGATAATCGTGATGATGTGATCACTAATCTAGAACCAGACATCCTGGAATGTGAAGGCAAGTGGGCCTTAGAAAGCATCACTACAAACAAAGCTAGTGGAGGTGATGGCATTCCAGTTGAGCTGTTTCAAATCCGGAAAGACTAGCTCATATATAGTGAAATAAATCTTGGGCTGAGTATTTTCCACTAATTAATGTAATCAATGTGAAAAAAACACTGAATGATGACCACTATTGTTAAACTTTCTACTTGAGGGCTGGGAAACGAGATACAATGTATTTTATCTATCAGTAAAATTTTACACAAGAAAGTAATATGTCAAGGATTTGAAAATAGGGAATGTGGTTACAGGATCTTTGTGCTTGCTTACCCAGTATTCTAAGTTGCCTCTCAAAAAGAACAGTTAATTTGGAAATATGGAAAACAAGCTCTTCTCTTTCTCTTATTGAGAAAGCTGTTTATCTCTCAAAGCTTTGTGACAGATGTTGATGTTAAGGAAAATATCTTAAAAGAAGATATTTGTCTGATAAGGATTACAAATGTTTATTGTTTTAAGTTACTAAGTTTTGCTATAATTTTGTTATACAGTGATAGGTAATCATTAGAGTAAAAATCCTCTAGATGAATATATCATAATTTAATATTCCCCTCTAGTTGGATGGGCTTCGCTTGCGGCTCAGCTGGTAAACAATTCTCTTTCAATGCAGGAGACCTAGGTTCGATCCCTGGGTTGGGAAGATCCCCTGGGGAAGGGACAGGCCACCCACTCCAGTATTCTGACCTGGAGAATTCTATGGACTATACAGTCCATGGGGTCGCAAAGAGTCGGACATGACTGAGCGACTTTCACTTTCACTTTCTAGTTGGACATTTAGGTTGTTTCTAGTTTTATCTCATTATAAGCAATTATATAATGCTTTAAGACCTATTTCTAGAAATGGAATTGCTATTTAATATAGCAATAATTAAAAATCCTATTTTAAATTATGATAAACATTGGCAAACTACACTCTAAAAAGTTTAACAACTCTACTACATCACACCTCCGCCAAAGTGAGGCTTCTAGAATTTGAGGGGCAATTAACCAGAGGAGTTAGTTGTACAAGTAGGCAGATCTTGAAAGCTGTTTACTGTAGCCTGTGTTCTAGTACTAAGTTACACACATCAAGAGCAAAATTTTGCAAGACCTGGCAGAAAACAGTACTAGAAGGTTGTGAGGAAAACAGAAATCATAAAAGATGTACACTTGTATAGACATTGCCCATCTGTAATGTTAAATGACTCTGTAGGAGAACACACAATTTTTTCAAGTGTACATGGACCATTTACAAAGGTGGACCATTTACAAAGATGAACCATTGTATGGAACAATAAATAAATCTTGATAAATTTCAAAGAATTTTAATCATAGAAAATATATACCATGACCAAACTGAAATTAAAATCAGCAACAAAAGTATCTGGAAAATCTTCAAATAGTTGAAAACTAAGCAATTTTCGTATAGTCATGAATACATAATAAATAAATGAGAAAACAATTATTTAGAACTCTGAAACAAGAACATTTCACAACAAACTGTGGAAAATTCTTAGAGATGGGAATACCAGACCACCTTATCCATCTCCTGAGAAACCTGTATGCAGATAAAGAAGTAACAGTTAGAATTGAACATGGAACAACAGACTGGTTCAAAATTAGGAATGGAGTGAATCAAGACTGTATACTGTCATCCTGTATATTTAAGTTATGTTACAGAGTACATCATGGGAAATGCCCATCTGGATGAAGCTCAAACTGGAATCAAGATTGCCAGGAGAGAAATATCAATAATCTCAGATATGCAGATGACACTACCCTTGCGCAGGAAGTGAAGAGCTTTTTGATGAAGGTGAAAGAGGAGAGTGAAAAAGTTGGCTTAAAACTCAACATTAAAAAAAAACTAAGATCATGATATCCCATCTCATAATTTTCATGGCAATAGATTGGCAAACAATGGAAACAGTGAAAGACTTTATTTTCTTGGGCTTCAGAATCACTTCAGACTGTGACTGCAGCCATGAAATTAAAAGAGGCTTGCTCTTTGGAAGAAAAGCTTTAACAAACATAGACAGTGTATTAGAAAGCAGACACATGACTTTGCCAACAAAGGGCTGTGTAAGTAAAAGCTATGGTTTTTCCAGTAGTTGTGTATGGATGTGAGTTGGACCATAAAGAAGGCTGAGCACCGAAGAACTAATACTTATGAACAGCAGTGCTGAAGAAGACTCTTGAGAGTTCATTGGACTGCAAGGAGTCAAGGCAATCAGTCCTAAAAGAAATCAACTCTGGTATTCATTGGAAAGACTGATGCTGAAGCTGAAGCTCCAATACTTTGGCCACCTGATGAAAAGAGTCAGCTCTTTGGAAAAGACCCTGATTCTGAGAAAGATAGAAGGCAGGAGGAGAAGGGGACAAAGATGGAGGATGACATGGTTGGGGACAAACCATGAGAAGGGGACAAATACAGAGGATGACATGGTTGGACGGCATCACCAACTCAATGGACCTAAGTTTGAGCAAGTTTCCAGAGATGGTAAATTACAGACAGGGTATTTGGTGTGCTGGAGTTGATGGGATCTCAAGGATTTGGACACGACTGAATGTCTGAACAACAACAAGCAAAAACATAATCAAAATTTAGAGACACAGATGTGTGTCTATTTTACCACAGATGTGTGATGTATTTAAATTAATGCTAAAAGAACCATTTTGGTTTTAAATATTTGCATTTGTAAGAAAAAAATTTTAAATCAATGAGCAAAGTTTCCTTCATTAGAAATGAGGAAAAGAGGAGCAAATTAAATCTAAATTAAGTTAAAATATGGAATGACTAAATATGAGCTGAAGCCAATAAGAAAAAGACAAATAAAATAAAAATGAATAAAATTAAGAGCAAGTTACTTGAAAAGATTAATGAAACTGGTAAAACCCTAGCAAGACTTATCAAGAAAAAACTGAAATCAAAGCATCAACTGAACTACAGTCTCACTTAAGGTTAGATATCCTATTACACTCTTACTGATTATTGTTAGAATTACTGATATGACAGGTGGAAAAGGAGACATCACTACAAATCCTACAAGAATTAAAAAGAAAATAAGGAAAAAGTATATACAACTGTATGGGAATTAGTTTTACTGCTCAGAGTACATGATAAATTCCAAGAAAGACACAGATTACCACAGTGGCATAAGAAGAAAGAAAAAGTCTTAAGTGTCATGTATTTATGAGAGAATCTGATATTCTGAGAGAATCTGATATTCTAAGAATAAACATTTTATATTTGAAGGAAATATTATATCTATATTCTTTACAAGTAATTTATTTTAACATTTATTAAAGAAACAATGCCAGCATTATACAATATAATTCAGATAACATAAAAGAAGTAACACTTTCCATTGGTTAAGGGGTCAGCTGAAACTTGACAGCCATGGCTTAAACTAAGATGATGGGGAAAACTGAACAGACATATGATGCTAATAGACTGGAAGGTTCATTATTTTTGAGATGTCTATTCTTCTTGAATCAACCCAAACATTAAAAAAAAAATTCCATACCAAATTGACCAGGCTCTTCTGTGCTAAAGAGAATTATGTGAGCTGGAACTATTTTAGATTAAATTATAATTTCAAGTCTAGTTAGGTAGGACATTAGAGAAAACAACTAGCTGGTATAAATACAGATATGCGTGTGTGTGTGTATGTGTATATAATGTATATATGTATATATATATTTTTATTATTTCAGAGTACAACAAAACTTCAGGGCATATGGTTACTTTAAGTGATATTAGGCAGAATAATTGAGTACTAACCAGGAAATGGACAAAAGAGGATTTGGAGAAATCAAATAGACCAGAGGTTAAGGGAAGTGGGTCCAGAACCCAACTCCACTGCTGCCTTGTGTTACCGCAAGGAGTAAGGGAAATAGCTGTAAAGTCCTTGGTCAATATCCAGCACATGCTAAAACTTATATAAAGACTTATTGTTATTAATATTAATGCTGGAAACTAAATGAAAGTATAGAGTTTTACGAACTCTGAGTTTCACTTTAGTCAGATTTTGCTTTACTTTGGGAAAGCAGAAAAAAGAAAATAAGACCATTTACATTAATTCAAAGTATATTTTCCATCTGAATAAAACATATTCAGTGAAATTGAGTTTATTATTTATAATCAAATTTCTCATAATTCATCTTAGTAAGTTTATCCATAATTCTCCAGTGAAAACTACTCAGTTTTTATATAGAAGGCTTTCTCTGTGATTTTATTCAAATTCTACTCAATCCAATCAAAATAATTATAAATCAGGAAGACATATTTTGAATCTGATAACTCAAATTTAAGAATAACCTGTGTTTTATTTAGCCTTTTTCATTATATGATTAAAGACTAAGAATCAACTTATTTTGAATGGAAAAGATTAAGGAAAATAAAGATTTATCTGTCATTAAGGAACTTTTATCTTCCATAGCTCAATGCCTGCCCATTCCAAGAAAAGCCAAATGGCCTTACCTTTTTCAGCAAGGCATTAATACCTGTTGTGAAAAGCCTTTATTAGTGCTAATTGTTCCAGCAAGCAGTGAATAGGAAACAGCAGGACCAGGGGTTGAATGTAACTCTGTGCAATAAAAAGAAGTTCTATACTTCACAGGCTTCTAAGCATGCAGCTAACCCTCCTGATTGCAAAAGGTACAAAGTGTCATTAAAAGGCATCGAGATTTCCCAAAGACAATTATAAAGGCATATAACATCTGTTCTCAATCATGGTCAACAGGAGAGAAAATGGGCTCCACATGATATATTACATACTACAAAAGGGTCCAGCTGTGTGAAGGAAAGCATGTGAAAAGGCAGTGGCCAAGGAAAAACAGAGCAGAGGAAACATTGTTAACAAGATAGTGACCCATGACAATCTCTTTGAGTAGCTCTGTGGTGCCAAGATATGTCTGTTATCCCACAAAAGGGACCACCTATGACATCCTCAATCATTGGTACTACACATAAACAAATACTGTTTACAAGACAACTTGGATTTGACATTTCAAAGAACTTCTAAAAAAAACTACGTGGGGCCAAGCATTTTCTCTGCCATTTGTTCTAATTGCCCAGGGTCAAAATTGCTTTTATCTCTTTCTAGAAATCTATCACTTCAAACCATTTTGTAGCACTCAAAATTAGAACAATAATAATCTTATAATAAACTCTATATGCATAATTATTGCTGAGAATAACACTTAGGGGAAGTTATATGACCATTAATACATTTGACCCCACCACTTCTCTCTCATTTCTCCACTTCCTCTCCCTCTGTTTCTCACTCTTCTTGAGTTTCAGCCATAAGACTCCCTTACTGTCCTTCCAACATAAGAAGCACCTCCAACTGGGCCTTGGTATGTTATTCTGTCTACTTGGTGTGTGTGTGGTGTGCTCATTCGCTAAGTCATATCTGACTCTTTTCTGACTCCGGGGACTGCAGCATGCCAGACTCTTCTGTCCATGAGATTTTCCCAGGAAGGATACAGGAGTGGGTTGCATTTCCTTCTTCAGGGGATCTTCTTGACCCAAGGATCAAACCTGCATCTCCTGCCTGCGTCTTCTGCATTGGCAGGTGGATTTTTTTTTTTTAAACAGGTACTCAAACTCTGCACATTCCCAAGAAAACGCTGGCTTTTGACTTGCTCCAGGTAGATAACCCTTGAACCTTTAGAATATCCTGTCTGATGGGAATGCTTTTATAAATCTGAGACGTTGGGTTATCTATTGCTTATCCTAACATGCAATTTATGGTGAAAACTTATTGTTGTATGCCTGGAATTTGGGGCCACTCTATGTCAGTTTGACCTGTAGGGGGTTGGAGTTCAGGTGGCTCAGGTCAGTCAGATAGATGTTCTATGCCTACCTGACAGGCTACCAACAAAAACGCGGAATCTCTTTTCTTTACTGTATATATTTTAGTACTCAGACAATGGCAGAGGAAAAATAACTTTTCGAAAAGCTTTTATATAAAAGCCTTATTTTCTTCTGATTTGAAGATATCAGGTCCCTTGAATAACCTTGAACCATAAATATTGCATGTGAGATAGTATTGTTTTTCTTAAATAAATCATGGTATATTCTTGCAATTTTGACGGAGTGAATCATCCAAGCAAAACAACTGCTACCCAATACATTAGGGCATGCAGGATCGCTAAAAAGACAATAGTAATGTCCAGAATCTATCATCTGTCCACATAATATTGATAATATGCCCTCCTTCTCATTGAGAAATCTTAAAAAATGCATGTTTAAATTCATCATACTCATACCATTTTAAAGGGAGACAAGTCAAATTTTATTCCACTTGCTCCATTAAGTTCTATTTCCAGGATCTCTGTTGTATCAGATCTCATCTTAACTGGATTATACCAGTGCACTTCATATTCCAATTACATATAACTAAGATACATGTTTCTAACATATATGATCTACAATAAACAAAAAGAACATAATATGTACAGTGAACTACCACAGGTAACATGTTACTACTTGAGTCAGTCACTATACTGGGATATTAAAATGTTCAGTAGCATATTGGGCACCTACCGACCTGGGGAGCTCATCTTTCAGTGTCCTATCTTTTTGCCTTTCATACTGTCCATGGGGTTCTCAAGGCAAGAATACTAAAGGGGTTTGCCATTCTCTTCTCCAGTGGGCCACATTTTGTCAGAATTCTCCACTATGACCCATCCATCTTGGGTGGCCCATACAGCATGTCTCATAGTTTCATTGAGTTAGACAAGGATAGTCCATGTGATTAGATTGATTTATTTTCTGTGATAGTGGTTTTCAGTCTGTCGGCCCTCTGAAGGCTTAGAGGCTTATGGAAGCTTCCTGATGGGAGAGACTGACTGAGGGGCAAACTGGGTCTTGTTCTGATGGGTGGGGTCATGCTCAGTTCAGTTCAGTTGCTCAGTCATGTCCAACTCTTTGCGACCCCATGAACTGCAGCACGCCAGGCCTCCCTGTCCATCACCATCTCCCGGAGTTCACTAAGACTCACGTCCATCGAGTCAGTGATGCCATCCAGCCATCTCATCCTGTCATCCCTTTCTCCTCCTTCCCCCAATCCCTCCCAGAATCAGTCTTTTCCAATGAGTCAACTCTTCGCATGAGGTGGCCAAAGTACTGAAGTTTCAGCTTTAGCATCATTTCTTCCAAAGAAAGGGTCATGCTCAGTAAATCTTTAATCCAATTTTCTGTTTATGGGTGGAGCTGTGTTCCCTCTCTGCCATTTACCTGGGGCCAAACTATCGTGGAGGTAATGAAGAAAATGGTTCTGTTCAGTTCTGTTCAGTGGCTCAGTCATGTCCGACTCTTTGCGACCCCATGAATTGAGAGCACAGGAGGGCCGAGAGGTGTCACTCCAAGTTTAAGGTCAAGATGGGAAGTGGTGAGGAGATACCCCTCATCCAAGGTAAGGCACAGCAGCTGCGCTTTGCTGGAGTAGCCGTGAAGAGATACCCCACAACCAAGGTAAGAAAAACCCAAGTAAGACGGTAAGTGTTGTGAGAGGGCATCAGAGGGCAGACACACTGAAACCATAATCACAGAAAGATAATGGTGACCTACCTCAAAAGATCCCATGCCTGTACTGCTACACTCATTGCCCCCAACTCTGGAGCAGGCCCCTGCCAACTGATGCCTCCACCAGAGACTCCCAGACACCCATAGACAAGTCCGAGACAGTCTCCTGTGGGGTCACTGCTCCTTTCTCCTGGGTCCTGATGCATAAGGTTCTGTTGCGCCCTCCAAGAGTCTATTTTCTAGTTGTGTGTAAGTTCTAGCAACTCTATGGTGGGGTTAATGGCAGCATCCCCAAAAGGGCTTATGTCATACCCATGTCTGCTGTACCCACAGCTCCTGTCCCTGCAGCAGACCACCGCCAACTGGTACCTCCACAGGAGATGCTCAAACACAGTTCTGTCTCAGTCTCTGTGGGGTCCCTGGGTCCTGGTGTGCACAAGGTTTGTTTGAGCTCTCTGAGCATCTCTAGTGGGAATGGGATTTGATTCTAAATGAGAATTCACCCCTTCTACCATCATGCTGTTTGTGGGGTCTCAAGGCAAGAATATTGAAGTGGTTTGCCATCTCCTTCTCCAGTGGACCACATTCTGTCAGACCTCTCCACCATAACCCATCTGTCTTGGGTGGTCCCACACGGCATGGCTTACTTTCATTGAGTTAGGCAAGGCTGTGGTCCATGTGATCAGATTGGCTAGTTGATGAACTCTCCAGGTCAGTAGATGCCGAATATACTCCTGGAAATCAATGTAGAAATAACTCCAGAAAGAATGAAGAGCAATATTGTATAGGACCCTGGAATGTTAGGTCCATGAATCAAGGCAAATGGGAAGTGGTCAAACAGGAGATGGAAAGAGTGAATGTTGATATTCTAGGAATCAACAAACCAAGATGGACTGGAATGGGAGACTTTAACTCAGATGACCATTATATCTACTACTGTGGGTAGGAATCCTTTAGAAGCAAGGGAGTAGCCATCATAGTCAACAAGAGTCCAAAATGCAGTACTTGGATGCAATCTCAAAAATGGCAGAATGATCTCTGTTTGTTTCCAAGGCAAACCACTCAATGTCACAGTAATCCAAGTATATGTCCTGACCAGTAACACTGAAGAAGCTGAAGTTGAACGGTTCTATGAAGACCTTAAGACCTTTTAGAACTAACACCCAAAAAAGATATCCTTTTCATTATAGGGGACTGGAATGCAAAACCAGGAAGTCAAGAAACACCTGGAATAACAGGCAAATTTGGCCTTGGAGTACAGAATGAAGCAGGGCAAATGCTAGTAAAGTTTTGCCAAGAGAACGCACTGGTCATAGCAAATAGCCTCTTCCAACAACATAAGAGAAGACTCTACACATGGACATCACCAGATGGTCAAAACCAAAATCAGATTGATTATACTCTTTGCAGCCAAAGATGGAGAAGTTCTATACAGTGAGCAAAAACAAGACCAGGAGCTGACTGTGGCTCAGATCATGAACTCCTTATTGACAAATTCACAGTTAAATTGAAGAAAATGGAGAAAACCCCTAGACCATTTAAGTATGACCTAAATCAAATTCCTTGTGATTATACAGTGGAAGTGAGAAATAGATTTAAGGGCCTAGATCTGATAGACAGAGTGCCTGATGAACTATGGTCGGAGGTCCCTGACACTGTAGGGGAGACAGGAATCAAGACTATCTCCAAGAAAAAGAAATGCAAAAAGGCAAAATAGCTGTCTGAGGAGGCCTTACAAATAGCTGTGAAAGGAAGAAAAGTGAAAAGCAAAGGAGAAAAGGAAAGATATAAGCATCTGAATGCAGAGTTCCAAAGAACAGTAAGGAGAGATAAGAAAACCTTCCTCACCAATCAATGCAAAGAAATAGAAGAAAATAACACAATGGGAAAGACTAGAGATCTCTTCAAGAAAATTGGAGATGCCAAGGGAAGATTTCATGCAAAGATGGGCTTAATAAAGGACAGAAATGGTATGAACCTAACAGAGGCAGAAGATATTAAGAAGATGTGGCAAGAAAACACCAAAGAACTGTACAAAAAAGATCTTCAAGACTCAGATAATCACAAAGCTGGGATCACTCACACTCATCTAGAGCTGGACATCCTGGAATGTAGTCAGGTGGGCCTTAGGAAGCAGCACTATGAACAAAGCTAGTGGAGGTAATAGCATTACAGTTGAGCTATTTCAAATACTAAAAGATGATGTTGTGAAAGTGATGCACTCAATATGTCAGCATTTGGAAAACTCAGTAGTGCCCACAGGACTGGAAAAGGTCAGCTTTCATTCCAATCCCAAAGAAAGGCAATGCAAAAGAATGCTCAAACTACCATACAACTGTACTCATCTCACACGCTAGTATAGCAATGCTCAAAATTCTCCAAGCCAGTCTCCAGCAATATGTGAACCATGAACTTCCAGATGTTCAAGCTGGTTTTAGAAAAGTCAGAGGAACCAGAGATCAAATTGCCAACATCTGCTGGATCATCAGAAAAGCAAGAGAGTTCCAGAAAAACATTTATTTATGCTCTATTGACTATGTGAAAGCCCTTGAATGTGTAGATTACAATAAACTGTGGAAAATTCTGAAAGAGATGGGAATACCTGACCACCTGACATGCCTCTTGAGAAACCTGTATGCAGGTCAGGAAGCAACATTTAGAAGCGGACATGGAACATCCATCTGGTTCCAAATAGGAAAAGGATTACATCAAGGCTGTATATTGTCACCCTGCTTATTTAACTTCTATGAAGTGTACATCATGAGAAACGCTGGGCTGGAAGATGCACAAGCTGGAATCAAGATTGCTAGGAGAAATATCAATAACCTCAGATATGCAGGTGGCATCACCTTTATGGCAGAAAGTGAAGACGAACTAAAGAGCCTCTTGATGAAAGTGAAATAGGAGAGTGAAGTGTTGGCTTAAAGCTCAACATTCAGAAAACGAAGATCATGACATTCGATCCAATCACTTCATGGCAAATAGATGGGAAAACAGTGGAAACAGTGATTGACTATTTTTCTTGGCTCCAAAATCACTGCAGATGGTGACTGCAGCCATGAAATTAAAAGACACTTACTCCTTGGAAGGAAAGTTTTGACCAACCTAGACAGCATATTAAAAATCAGAGACATTACTTTGTCAACAAAGATCCATCTAACCAAAGCTATGGTTTTTTCCAGTAGTCATGTGTGGATGTGAGATTTGGACTATAAAGAAAGCTGAGCACTGAAGAAATGATGATTTTGAACTGTGGTGTTGGAGAAGACTCTTGAGAGTCCCTTGGACTGCAAGGAGATCCAACAAGTCCATCCTAAAGGAGATCAATCCTGGGTTTCATTGGAAGGACTGATGCTGAATTTGAAACTCCAATACTTTGGCCAACTGATGCAAAGAGGTGACACATTTGAAAAGACTCTGATGCTGGAAAAGATTGAAGGCAGGAGGAGAAGGGAGCAACAGAGGATGAGATGGTTGGATGGCATCGCTCTCTCAATGGGACTGAGTTTGAGTAAACTCCAGAAGTTGGTGATGGAAAGGGAAGCCCGGCATGCTGCAGTCTATGGAGTCACAAAGAGTCAGACAAAACTGAGTGACTTAACTGAACTGAACTGAATATGTTCAGCGTAGTAAGCTAATTGGCAGATTGTGGGTATTGAAAGTGTAGCTAATAAATGAAAAGAGAGTGATCATGAGCAAAGAATAAAAATTCTAAATGATCAAATTGAGAATTAAGTATCTGAAAGCAAAAACTACTTTTAAATAGTGATATAATTATTTTGATAATTATAAAGTCCTCTGTGAAGTATATGGAGTAATAATATCATTTCATCACAGTGAAATACCAAGCAGTGATGTTTGTTCAAGAAAATATGAAAAATAGTAATAACAATGCAGATCTAAAGCAGTAAGATAGGTGATGAAATCAAACACATATTAGGTGTTTTGAATATTAGTGGGGTTTTTTGCATGAATATCTATTTGTATTTGTAGTCAATAATTTATTCTTATTCCTAAGTCCATGTTCTGCTGACTTTGCAAAATGAGATGGGAAGAATATTTGTTTTTAATCTACAGATAAATTTGTATAGAACAAGTGTTTTCTCCTTAAATGTCTGAAAGAATCCCTACGTGAAGCTCATTTGAGACTGGAGTTTTCTTTTTAAGAAAATACAAATTATGAATTCAAGTTCATTAATAGTAGAGGATTATTTAGATATTCTAGTTATTGAGTCAATTATATTGTTTTTAATAAAATTATTTTAGAATGTAAACTAAAATTTTTCTTACTACTTCTTATTTTTTATAACTCTAAGATAAATGGTAATGTTTCTTTTTATTCTTGGCATAGAAAATATGTTTTATTAATATAATGAATTTTATTTTTATTAATATTTAGGAATTTTTGTTTTAAAAATTGTTTTACTTATTTCATGTTTATCATAATTTTCTCTGCTTCTCTTGGAACTGCTTTGTTCTGCTTTCTCTAGCTCTTTATAGTAGTGTGCTAGCTTCCTGCGGCTGCTATAACAAATATGGATGGTTTCAAGCCACATTCATTTATTATTTCATAGGTCTGGATGCCAGAAATCCAAAATCAAGATGTTGGCAGGGCTGAATCACCCCCAATGACTCTTAAGAAAATTCTAGACTGCCTTTTCCAGTTGATGATGGCTCTGGGTATTTCCTGATTAAGGACATATCCCTCCAACCCTTTCATCTGTAGTCACGTTGCCTCCTGTTCAGTATGTCAGATCTTCCTCTGGAACTGTCCCTGGATTAAGGGCCCAAGGAAATACCTAAGGGAATATCTATTAATAACATCTGCAAAGATCCTTTTACTAAATAAGGTAACATTCCAGGTTCTGGGAATTAGGATACTGACATACTTTCTGAAATCTAACATTCAACCCAATGCAATGTGTTAGTTAAATTCTTCAATTATGGATTTTCTCATATGTGTTTAAGGCTATAAACTTCCCACTGAACACAGATTCTGTGCAACAAGTTATGACACTTTTTACTTGTATTTAAACTATTTCTATAAGTAATATATATATACATCCTATTAATGTTATTGATTCAAAATATTTTCTGATTTCTTCATTGAAATATGGTACATAAAATACTTAGAAATGTTTTGCTTAATAACATTGTTTTATTATCCTTTTGGTATTAAATTTTAGATTGCTTTCACTGGAGTTAATAGTTTCAGTATACCTTTGGTCTTTGAAACAAATATATATTTGCCCAGAATTAATAAATATTAAAAGTTTTCATATTTTCTTAAACTTTATTTCATTGGTGGGGGTTATGATTCTAAACATGTAAATTGTATCACATTTGCTAATCTTGTTATTCAAATATCTATTTTGAATTTGTCATATTTTTCTATGTTATGAAGGAATTATGTTGATATTGTTCAATATTTTAAAATTTCAACTTTAATCAGTTGCTTTATTGTATATTTTGAAGTTATGCTATTAGTTTCATTGAAATAGGAATTTTATAGTTTTATTTAAACTTATTTTTTTCATAATTAAATGCATCTTTTTATATCATATACATCTGGATTTTAGTTTATTTTGACTGAAAACAGTTTGCTGTCGTACACTAAGATGTTCAATAGCAAATGAAATGCAAAATATCAGACTAATCTGATGGTTGTTTTATTGAACCCTTTCAAAATTGGAATTCTGGCAACTCTGAGTGGTTTCTTTGCTTCCTCATCCTAATGAGACTCTCTTATTCAGTTTCTATTCACTGCACAGTTAATCCTTGAATGCCCTGAGTGAAACAGCAGCAAGAAGTATGTGACATGGCTTAGTGCCATCCTTTTCTCGAAGGTAATGGTCATTCACGTTTAGTCTGTCTTGGTTGTACTCTGAAGCCTTCAAATAATTTTTTGTGCATTTTCTCGAGTGCTTATAATTGGTCTCTCAAGGAGGCTTTAACTTTGACATGGCTAGAAGCCATGATGCTTTTATAAGGGGGTTGTGGAAAGCAAGCATTGTTGGAAAAAGCACCAGTTGCATATTTCCCATTCATTCAAATCACGTCCTGAGGCAGTCTGCCCTTTCACATGGATATAGCTTGTCACAAAGTTTTGATAGTTTTTCCAAGTTCCAAATTCAACGTATAGCCATTTCTCGGAAGTCAGTGGAAGAACACACACACAAATGTGGCATATGAAAATAGAGGTTTATTTATTTGCAAATGAATGGTTCAAATAAAGATGTCAGAGCTAGTAGAGCACTTTTCCACTGTAAACTTTTTTTTTTTTTCCCACCTATGTCCACAGTGGCTGCTGCCATTTTCAGTTGCCCAGCAATAGCTAAGAGATGCTGAAGTAGACTTGCAGGTGCTTCTTCCTCTTTAGAAATGACAAGTTGTACACTGGTGCAAGAATTTGGCCACAAAAAGCTACAAAGAAATGTATCTTTGCCATTGATCAGGTGAAAACCTGAGAGCTCTCTAACTGAATAAGGAAATTGATATAACTCTACAGCAAGTAGTTCCTACCATTTCCATCATTGCTTTCTCAGGAATAGAGAAGATATGGAGATGTTCAGAGTATCATGTGGTATGGAGGTGTAATGCCAAATGAAACCACAAAGTTCTAGTCTTCTGAAAGAAATCAGATACAACTCTATTCACTTACAATCCTACAGATCATTTTCTATCAAGTAACTTTAATACCAGCTGATGAAAGCTCTCTGAATATGCCCTCCTTTAAAATTATGTTATCTAAAGTACAATGGCATCCCACTCCAGTACTTTTGCCTGGAAAATCCCATGGACGGAGGAGCCTGGTGGGCTGCAGTCCATAGGGTCGCTACAAGTCTGACACGACTGAGCGACTTCACTTTCACTTTTCACTTTCATGCATTGGAGAAGGAAATGGCAACCCATTCTTACCTGGAGAATCCCAGGGATGAGGGAGCCTGGTGGGCTGCCGTCTATGGGGTTGCACAGAGTCGACACTACTGAAGCGACTTAGCAGTAGCAGCAGCAGCAAGTACACCCTCCACAGTCTGACAGCTTAAAGCTCCTTACACCATACTCAGAATGAAATAAAATTTAATTTTTATGTAGCCTTTGAGTTTAGTTTCTTCTGAAACATGTCATTGTTTCTTCAGCTGATTTTTGCCATATCAAATTCTTCATTGAAGTAGTTATAAAATTTTGCACAGTAGTGTTAAAGTGCAATTCTGAAAGCTTAAAGTAGATACTATACTCTCAATTCATTGTATGCGGTAATCCTTTGGCTTCCCAGGTTAAAAGTGCCAATATCAAAATTGTCAATTTCACTGAGAAAATTCATATAGCAATGCCTCCGTTTTCATATAGTTAAGGTAGTTATTTTCATCAATTGTTTTAACTTCACTTTCTAGTATGATCTCTGAGTCAAGAAGATCCCCTAGATATGGAAAAGGCAACACACTCCAGTATTCTTGCCTGGGAAATCCATGGACAGAGGAGACTGGTGAGCTACAATCCATGGGGTCGCAAAGCCTCAAAAATGACTTAGCGATTAAACAACAAACAACTAGCATAGCTAACATTATTGATGCATTGGTTTCAATGCACAGTGGAAATAGAAGTACAGAATAAAGGTCCTCTTTATTTTCTTCTTTGGTTTGTTTTTAAGTGACACACTATTGGAGTTAGTGGTAGTAACAAAATTGGAAGTAGGACTGAATGAATCTTTGTACATTTGAGAGGCCTTCTAATTCTGCAGATCAATTCTTACCATTGCATTTTTCTCAAGGATCATTTCTAGTAGACTGATTTTCTCTGGGGTTGTAGCTGGAGATAGGAGTAACTAAGTATTTTTAGTTAAATCATTTTATATTTCTTAAGATACATTTGATAAATGGAAATAAGATTTTGACCAGGTCAAGTGCAATCACTTTAATATAGCTGTATAGTTCATTCAAACTGTGGGTTTCTCTCCAACCCATATACATCATCCAAAAAAAAAAAAAAAAAAGACATTTTACAAGAAAGAGATATGCTGTAAACAGTTGTAAATGGGAAGATAAATGTGATCAATAACATAAAGAAGAAACTAAAGAATAATTAATTCCCATTTTTATATATTATGTATGAGTTGGCCCTTGGAAATTCACATGGGCCTATGTGAAAATCATGTGATAACTGTTGTGATGTTTAGAACTCAAGAAATGGGTCACAACCTTTCTCCCACACTGAATAATTTTCACAAGTATGCATATGAGGGATACCTTTTTAATAAATACCGAAAGTAAATCCCAGATCACTAATATTCCATTAAGAAGGTCAAATTTAATTGCATGTATTATAGATCTTATCTTTTTCTCTATTTTCCCAAGTGACAAGGAAAATGTAATTATTTTTGAAGCATGATAATATGCTATAAATGTGTGACCTTTTCACAGTTTAAGCAATAAAACTCACTCTAGGGTGTTTGTTGGAACATAATATTAACATAACTAAGCTATATTGATTTTGATTAAATATGCTAGCATGTTACTGATAACATATCCTCTAAAGTGTTTTAAAGGACCATCATGTATTGCATGTATAAAATTGCTTAATATTTGAAGACATTTTTCTGCAAACATGTTTGTCTATTTACACGGTTTGTGAACACATATTCTTTTTTAAATTATTTTTTAAATTTTAATTGGAAGTTAATTACTTTACAATATTGTGATGGTTTTTGCCGTACATATGTTGACATGAATCAGCCACAGGTGTACATGTGTACCCAATCCCGAACCCCTCCTCCCACTGCTCTCCCCATTCCATTCCTCTAAGTTGTCCCAGTGTACCAGGTTTGAGTGCCCTGTTTCATGCATCAAACTTGGACTGGTCATCTGTTTCACATATGGTAATATATACATTTCAATGTTATACTCTAAAATCATCCCATTGTCACCTTCTCCAATAGAATCCAAAAGTCTGGTGAACACATTTTCTTAATTAAAATACTCATTTTAGTGTATTTGGTTTGGTCAAAATATTTGTTCTAACATGTTAGGGAAAAATTCAAATGAACCTTTTAGCCAAATGATACTACAAAATTTCTCCTGCAAGATACAACCTTATTTTCATATACTTGGAAAATATTCATACTAAGAATATTGAAAGAACTTCTAATTTGTGAATTGATAGCTTCAATTTTATTCTTGTGTTGTACAGATGATCAGAAACCAGAAGTAATGTAAATGAACTGATTCTAAAATTGACCACCTCACAATTTAATATCTAATGAATTCTTGCCCAATTCATGAATCCATTTTTTTCACCAGATGTGTTAGCAGCTCAGTCATGTCCAACTCTTTGCAACCCTATGGACTGTAGAATGCAAGGCTTCTCTGTCCATGGGATTCTCCAGGTGAGACTACTTCAGAAGGTTTCCATGCCTTCTCCATAAGATCTTCTCAACACAGGGATCAAACCCATATCTTATGCATTGCAGGCAGACTCTTTACCATATGAGCCAACAGGGAAGAACTTTTTTGCTAGCTAGACATATTATTTTTCCTTACTTATTAACTGTAGATTACATATGATGTAATAAAATATTCATATTTCATTGATAAACCAAAGCAGCACTGCATATATTAACTTAGGTATAAAATATCATACACATTTTAGTAAAAGTGAAAGCTAAGTTTTATTGAAGATTTATATAAATTAGCTCAGGTAATTCAGCTCAAAGCAAAGGGTAAAAGGAAAGATATGCCCATTTGAATGCAGAGTTCCAAAGACTAGCAAGGAGAGATAAGAAAGCCTTCCTCGGTGATCAGTGCAAAGAAATAGAGGAAAACAATAGAATGGGAAAGACTAGATATCTCTTCAAGAAAATTAGAGATACCAAGGGAACATTTCATGCAAAGATGGGCTCAATAAAGGACAGAAATGGTAGGGACCTAACAAAAGCAAGAGAAGTTAAGAATAGTTGGCAAGAATACATAGTAGAAATGTACACAAAAGAGCTTCACAACCCAGGTAATCATGAAAGTGTGATCACTCACCTAGAGCCAGACATCCTGGAATGTGAAGTCAAGTGGGCCTTAGGAAGCATCACTACAAACAAAGCTAGTGGAGGTGATGGAATTCCAGTGGAGCTATTAAAAATCCTGAAAGATGATGCTGGGAAAGTACTGCACTCAGTACGCCAGCAAATTTGGAAAACTCAGCAGTGGCCACAGGACTGGAAAAGGTTAGCTTTCACTCGATTTTCAAAGAAAGACAATGCCAAAGAATGCTCAAACTACCGCACAATTGCACTCATCTCACATGCTAGTAAAGTAATGCTCAAAATTCTCCAAGCCAGGCTCCAGCAGTATGTGGATGATGAACTTCCAAATGTTCAAGCTGAGTTTAGAAAAAGCAAAAGAACCAGAGATCAAATTGCGAACATCTGCTGTATCATGGAAAAAGCAAGAGAGAGTTTCAGAAAAACATCTATTTCTTTCTAGCAATCAGAATCCAACAACACATTAAAAAGATCATACACCATGACCAAGTGGGCTTTATCCCAGGGATGCAAGGATTCTTCAATATCCGCAAATCAATCAATGTAATTCACCACATTAACAAATTGAAAAATAAAAACCATATGATTATCTCAATAGATGCAGAGAAGGCCTTTGACAAAATTCAACATCCATTTATGATAAAAACTCTCCAGAAAGCAGGAATAGAAGGAACATATCTCAACATAATAAAAGCTATCTATGACAAACCCACAGCAAACATTATCCTCAATGGTGAAAAATTGAAAGCATTTCCCCTAAAGTCAGGAACAAGACAAGGGTGTCCACTTTCACCGCTACTATTCAACATAGTTCTGGAAGTTTTGGCCACAGCAATCAGAGCAGAAAAAAGAAATAAAAGGAATCCAAATTGGAAAAGAAGAAGTAAAACTCTCACTGTTTGCAGATGACATGATCCTCTACATGGAAAACCCTAAAGACTCCACCAGAAAATTACTAGAGCTAATCAATGAATATAGTAAAGTTGCAGGATATAAAATCAACACACAGAAATCCCTTGCATTCCTATACACGAATAATGAGAAAGTAGAAAAAGAAATTAAGGAAACAATTCCATTCACCATTGCAACGAAAATAATAAAATACTTAGGAATATATCTACCTAAAGAAACTAAAGACCTATATATAGAAAACTATAAAACACTGATGAAAGAAATCAAAGAGGACACTAATAGATGGAGAAATATACCATGTTCATGGATTGGAAGAATCAATATAGTGAAAATGAGTATACTACCCAAAGCAATTTACAAATTCAATGCAATCCCTATCAAGCAACCAGGCACATTTTTCACAGAACTAGAACAAATAATTTCAAGATTTGTATGGAAATACAAAAACCTCGAATAGCCAAAACAATCTTGAGAAAGAAGAATGGAACTGGAGGAATCAACTTGCCTGACTTCAGGCTCTACTACAAAGCCACAGTCATCAAGACAGTATGGTACTGGCACAAAGACAGACATATAGATCAATGGAACAAAATAGAAAGCCCTGAGATAAATCCACACACATATGGACACCTTATCTTTGACAAAGGAGGCAAGAATATACAATGGAGTAAAGACAATCTCTTTAACAAGTGGTGCTGGGAAAACTGGTCAACCACTTGTAAAAGAATGAAACTAGATCACTTTCTAACACCGCACACAAAAATAAACTCAAAATGGATTAAAGATCTAAATGTAAGATCAGAAACTATAAAACTCCTAGAGGAGAACATAGGCAAAACACTCTCAGACATAAATCACAGCAGGATCCTCTATGATCCACCTCCCAGAATGCTGGAAATAAAAGCAAAAATAAACAAATGGGATCTAATTAAAATTAAAAGCTTCTGCACAACAAAGGAAAATATAAGCAAGGTGAAAAGACAGCCTTCGGAATGGGAGAAAATAATAGCAAATGAAGCAACTGACAAACAACTAATCTCAAAAATATACAAGCAACTTATGCAGCTCAACTCCAGAAAAATAAACGACCCAATCAAAAAGTGGGCCAAAGAACTAAATAGACATTTCTCCAAAGAAGACATACGGATGGCTAACAAACACATGAAAAGATGCTCAACATCACTCATTATTAGAGAAATGCAAATCAAAACCACAATGAGGTACCACTTCACACCAGTCAGAATGGCTGCCATCCAAAAATCTGCAAGCAATAAATGCTGGAGAGGGTGTGGAGAAAAGGGAACCCTCCTACACTGTTGGTGGGAATGCAAACTAGTACAGCCACTATGGAGAACAGTGTGGAGATTCCTTAAAAAATTGCAAATAGAACTACCTTATGACCCAGCAATCCCACTTCTGGGCATACACACCGAGGAAACCAGAATTGAAAGAGACACATGTACCCCAATGTTCATCGCAGCACTGTTTATAATAGCCAGGACATGGAAACAACCTAGATGTCCATCAGCAGATGAATGGATAAGAAAGCTGTGGTACATATACACAATGGAGTATTACTCAGCCGTTAAAAAGAATTCATTTGAATCAGTTCTGATGAGATGGATGAAACTGGAGCCGATTATACAGAGTGAAGTAAGCCAGAAAGAAAAACACCAATACAGTATACTAACACATATATATGGAATTTAGGAAGATGGCAATGACGACCCTGTATGCAAGACAGGGAAAGAGACACAGATGTGTATAACGGACTTTTGGACTCAGAGGGAGAGGGAGAGGGTGGGATGATTTGGGAGAATGACATTCTAACATGTATACTATCATGTGAATTGAATCGCCAGTCTATGTCTGACGCAGGATGCAGCATGCTTGGGGCTGGTGCATGGGGATGACCCAGGAAGATGTTATGGGGAGGGAGGTGGGAGGGGGGTTCATGTTTGGGAATGCATGTAAGAATTAAAGATTTTAAAATTTTAAAAAATAAAAAACTAAAATATTAAAAAAAAAAAAAGAAAAACATCTATTTCTGCTTTATTGACTATGCCAAAGCCTTTGACTCTGTGGTTCACAATAAACTATAGAAAATTCTGAAAGAGATGGGAATACCAGACCACCTGACCTGCTTCTTGAGAAACCTGTATGCAGGTCAGGAAGCAACAGTTAGAACCGGACATGGAACAACAGACTGGTTCCAAATAGGAAAAGGATTACGTCAAGGCTGTATATTGTCACCCTGCTTATTTAACTTATATGCAGAGTATATCATGAGAAACGCTGGTCTGGAGGAAGCACAAGCTGGGATCAAGATTGCTGGGAGAAATATCGATAACCTCAGATTATGCAGATGACACCACGCTTATGGCAGAAAGTGAAGAATAACTAAACAGCCTCTTGATGAAAGTGAAAGAGGAGAGTGAAAACGTTGGCTTAAATCTCAACATTCAGAAAACGAAGACCATGGCATCTGGCCCCATCACTTCATGGCAAATGTATGGGTTAATAGTGGAAACAGTGTCAGACTTTATTGTTTTGGGGCTCCAAAATCACTGCTGATGGTGACTGCAGCCAAGGAATTAAAAGACGGTTACTCCTTGAAAGGAAAGTTATGACCAACCTAGACAGCATTTTGAAAAGCAAAGACATTACTTTCTCAACAAAGGACTCTAGTCAAGGCTATGGGTTTTCTAGTGGTCATGTATGGATGTGAGAGTTGGACTGTGAAGA
The DNA here is from genome assembly GCF_016772045.2 of Ovis aries. Classification (NCBI taxonomy): domain Eukaryota; kingdom Metazoa; phylum Chordata; class Mammalia; order Artiodactyla; family Bovidae; genus Ovis; species Ovis aries. The sequence continues at coordinate 49,441,421 of NC_056069.1, forward strand.
AGGCTGAGCACTGAAGAATTGATGTTTTTGCACTGTGGTGTTGGAAAGACTCTTGAGAGTCCCTTGGACTGTAAGAAGACCAACCAGTTCATCCTAAAGGAGATCAGTCCTGGGTATTCATTGATAGGACTGTTGTTGAAGGTGAAACTTCAATACTTTGGCCGGCCACCTGATGCGAAGAGCTGACTTATTTGAAAAGACTCTGATGCTGGGAAAGATTGAGGGCAGGAAGAGAAGGGGATGACAGAGGATAAGATGGTTGGATGACATCACCAACTCAGTGGAAATGGGTTTGGCTGGATTCCAGGAGTGGTGATGAACAGGGAGACCTGGTGTGCTGTAGTTCATGGGGTCACAAAGAGTCGTTCATGATTGAGCGACTGAACTGAACTGAATTCAGCTCATGTAATTTACTCAGCAACCCTATTCAGTTCAATTCAGTCACTCAGTCATGTCCAACTCTTTGCGACCCCATGAATCATAGCACGCCAGGCCTCGCTGTCCAACACCACATCCCAGAGTTCACTGAGACTCACATCCATCAAGTTAGTGATGTATCAGGCATTGATTATTTTTTAAAAAATGTGAGTCTGTGTAATCTAGAAGGGCCCAAATATTCATTACTAATTTAGCACAATATAATTTGATTACTCATGCATGTAAAGTCTAAATGAGGAATTTCTGATTAGGACTCAATTCCATCAAGTCATTCAGGGAACCAAGTTGATAAAAGTTCTTCCTACTTTAACACAATACTACTGTGGGGATCGATACTCATTCAGTAGATGGGGAAGAGTGATAGAATCACATACATTAGGTTATGATGAGCGAGATTCTCTTCACATGCCCCTGGCTCTAAATATGTCACAGGAAAAGTTCTCAGAAACAGGGAACATTATTAGCCCAGGAAAAATTGTATTTTTCTGTGCTATTAGTCTCTATTAGAGACTAATATCAAATATCTGTTCATCAAATATCAATTTCATCATCCTTTTAGCATATAAATCATTCTCATTCTTTTCCTAGTGGAGATCCAACGTTTTTCCATCAAATTCCTTCACCCAGTTAGATGAAGCTTCGACGCTGGAACATGTGAACCAAGAAGACAGTTTACTCCCAAGTCATACACTATAAAATGGTGGGGTCAGAGGTAATATCATTGTAATTAATCCCTATTTTGAAAACAAAGTACAGAGACTACATGCCAGAGAAATGGTGAAGTGCAAAGTTGGGGGAGATCCTTAATTACAACCTAATTCTGTTCTTTGGATTTAAAATCTCTGGTCTATTGTCTTGGAGTCCCTTGCTTAAATTTCTGGGACAACCTTTGCCTTTTTGAGGGCACATAAAATAAGCATGGTGGAGAAGGCAATGACACCCCACTCCAGTACTCTTGCCTGGAAAACCCCATGGAAGGAGGAGCCTGGTAGGCTGCAGCCCATGGGGTCGCTAAGAGTTGGACACGACTGAGCGACTTCACTTTCACTTTTCACTTTCATGCATTGGAGAAGGAAATGGCAACCCACTCCAGTGTTCTTGCCTGGAGAATCCCAGGGACGACGGAGCCTGGTGGGCTGCCATCTCTGAGGTAATACAGAGTCAGACACGACTGAAGTGACTTAGCAGTAGCAAAGTTAGTATGGAAGCAGAAGGCTATATCTTATGGAATGTAAGACTTCCATAAACAGCGTCCTATGCATGAACATCTGAGATCTTAAGAATACCTTTAAAACCTGTTTAGCCTAAATATATTATAGTTTTAGTGTTTAGTTTTGTTGGTATTATGTGAAAGTTGCTTAGTCGTGTCTGACTCTCTGTGACCCCATGGACTATACAGTCCATCGAAATTTCCAGGCCAGAATACTGGAGTAGGTAGCATTTCCCATCTCCAGCAGATCTTCCCGACCCAGGGAACAGATACAAACTACTATATAGAAAATAAATAATCAACAAGGGCCCCCCAGGTCTCCTGCATTGCAGGCGGATTCTTTACCAGCTGAGCCACAGGAGAAGACCCAGAATACAGGAGTGGGTAGTCTATCCCTTCTCCAGGGGATCTTCCCAACCCAGGAATCCAACGGGGATCTCCTGCATTACAGGCAAATTCTTTACCAACTGAGCTATGAGGGAAGACCATTGTTGGTATTATAATTTCCCCAAAAGAATAACATGCTTCTGACTTACTTGTTTCTAGTCAGTACTATACCTTGTGCCAGTAACCATACTGGAATTTTGTATTGGAAAAATTTGTGAAATGCAATTCATTTCCTTGCTTTGACTTCTTTCTAATTCTTATCCAAACAAATTACAGCTACCTATTCTAAAGGAGATCAGTCCTGGGTGTTCTTTGGAAGGAATGATGCTAAAGCTGAAACTCCAGTCCTTTGGCCACCTCATGCGAAGAGTTGACTCATTGGAAAAGACTCTGATGCTGGGAGGGATTGGGCAGGAGGAAAAGGGGATGACAGAGGATGAGATGGCTGGATGGCATCACTGACTCGATGGATGTGAATGTGCGTGAACTCTGGGAGTTGGTGATGGACAGGGAGGCCTTGCGTGATGCAATTCATGGGGTCACACAGTCGGACATGACTGAGAGACTGAACTGAACTGAACTGAACTGAACTGAGACAACCCAAATTTATGTGGGAAAGAAATACTCTTAATCATATTTTTGTCCCAAAAATGATTCTTAATTGGCTGTTTGTATACAATCTCCTTTCAATTTATCTTCTCTCTTCAGAGTGAAGGAAGAACTGATTTTTCTGTTGAGGCTACACTTGAGCTAGCAGCTTCCTTTCCTACAGATGAGTTATTATCCCATTTATAGGTGAGAATAATGAGGCACAAACTCTGGGTTGTAAAATGTATCTTGTGGTTTTGAAGTTAAAATTTAAATGCAGCCAATTTCCTAAAGACAGTATGACCTGCTCTGATGTCTCTTACACCCTTTATCTTCTGCCCATAATGGCTTCTTTCTGTCGGGGTTCAAATATTGATCTACACAGCACAGAAGTGGAACAGATTTTATTACATTTCCTCATAATCCTCATGAGTTCTTGCTATGTTTCTTTGAATCCAATGCTTCCTCTATATTTCACTGAAAAATTGAAGTCCATCTGCATATAACCTCACTGAAGTGGGTGTCTTGAAGTATAACCTGGTTACACATTTCATCTATAACCAGGGGCAGGTCCAAGTTTCACTCAGACTGCAAGGAAAACTCCTGTTACATGTGCGCATCTCTACACATGTGATAAATCTGAATTTCTGCAAGTGGCATTGATTTCATGTTTTAAGACCCATTCATATATGTTAAGCAAAGGGATATGCATATGGGTGTTTTATGGCCACATCAAATGATTCTTCTGTAGCAATATAGAGTGGGCAAATATTTTGAGTGAGTTGATGTGATAAATTTTTACGTGCTTTTTCTTAAAAACACTGTCTTTATACGTTGTCATATTTCTGCACTCATGCTTGTCAGTTAACAGAAGCTCAGAAATATTTTAAATGAATGTTTTAAAGGAAAATTCACTGAAAATTCCATGGGAGTAGATCTGAGAGAGGTCCTTCCCTTCCCCAGGTTTACTTTTAAAGTTCTGTAATGTATTTCTATGATTTGTGTGGAAAAACCAGTACTTTCTTTAACTGTCTCTATGGTAGGCAGAATAATGACCCTCCAAAAGGCCAATGTCTTGATTCCCTAAAATGGTGAATGTGTTACATTACATGTTAAAGAGACTTAGGTAGATGTCATTCAGGTTGAGATTCAAGTTGAGTCATATTGAGATGGGGAAATTATCCTGAATTAACACAGGTAGACCCAGCCTAACCACGTGAGTTTTATCTTTTAATTAGTGAATGAATTTATGTCTGTGCTGGGTCTTTGTTGCCTTGTGAGGGCTTTTCTCTGGTTGCAGAGAGCAGGGTCAATCTTCCAGTTGTGGTGCATGGGCTTCTCATTGCAGTGGCTTCTCTTGTTGTGGAGTACAGACTCTAGGTGCATGTGTTTTGGTATTTGCAGTTTACAGACTCTAGAGAATGGGCTCTGTAGATTTGGTGCAAGAAATTAGTTGCTCTGAGGCCGGTGGAATCCTCCCAGGCCAGGGCTTAAACCCATGTCCCCTTCATTGGCAGTCAGATTCCCATCCACTGCACCACCAGGGAAGTCCACCACATGAGTTTTTCAAAGCAGAGACTCATTAGAGGAAGCTGTGTTCTGAGGGAGCTGTAGTCGGAAGGATTAACAGTCAGAAGAAGCTGTGACAATGGAAGGAAACCAGTGGCATTTGTTAATTGTGACAACTGAGGATTAAGGGGGTGGGGAACCAGCTAAGGAACGAGGTGTCTTCAATAAATTAGAAAAGGTAAAGAAATGGATTTTCCCATAGAGCCTCAAGAAAGCAATTCAGGCCTGCCTGCTCACTGATTTTAGCCAAGTGAGACCTGTGTTAGACTTCTGACCTCCACAATTATAATATATTCAATTTAGGTTGTAAACCACTAAATTTGTGGCAATTTGTAACAGAAGTTGGATCTCTTAGTTTGTATTAAAACACAAATAGAAACCCAATATCAGTATCTATCTTATATTTACAATAAAAATTGCTTGAAATTTCAGCTTTTTGCATAAGCATGCATGATAAGAGCATTTTCTTGTTGCTCCAAAACTGACAACTAGGATCCAAAACTGAGTCTAGAAGATATGCCTCCTATTCTAATAATTGAGAAACTCATGGATAAAAATGTGTGGTATCTATGAGAGACATGTGTGCCCCTTCATACTACTTGTGTGGTGAGTTTCAAAGACTAAACATTCTATTTTGGGAATAGCATTTACAGAGGGAATTCTTGAAATGGCTTAAAGAGCCATTCAAGCCATTCAGAACTTGAAATGGCTCTCTTTAAGTCTCAGGCATCTTATAAACAGTCTGATCTCTACTTTCACTGGGCATTCCTGATGGCAGGAGAGTTATTCCTTGGTCTTCATCAGTTGAATAGTATGTGTCAGTACAAGTTGGTACAGAAAGAAAGGAACCTCAAGACTTCCCATGAAGCAATACTAATGAGCTGGTGGTTAAAACAGAAGCAGAAAAAGAAAGACTATGACAGCAGAGACTATTCTGCATCAGAAATACCATTAGAGTGGGGTGTGGTCTACAGAAAGTATGCAATAAATATGTCATGAGTTCATTCTCTGAAAGGCAAAATAAAAAGTCATAACAATACTCATTAATTAAATGCAAAGAAGCATAACCTAAACATAGCCTATAGAATTTCACTAAAAATAATATGTGTTTGAATCTTAAAAAAAATTTTTAAAGACCCATATCTTATGCATGAGTACACAGAAAAAAGCTAATTGCCTGGAAATATAAGAAGGTCATATGCAGATATAATAATTACACAGGCATGACTGAATTAATACATAATAAGAATGAGGATAAGCATGGACTTTTATTAGTATGTGATATATAGTTTGAAATTGATTTGCTTCACCACAGTCACACTTTTCAAAAAGCCATATTTGTAGTCAAATGACCTTTTCTAAGAAACAAAAATATCTATTGCTATATAAATATTTTGTTAAATTGTTTCATGCTTGGGTAACACTTTTTCTATTTTAAATTCAATACTTTCTATTCTTAAATGCTATCTAAAAACTAGCAGTCATTTAAAATATTGGATATTTTCTGAAGTCAATATAAGGCGAAAGTAATTAAACTGAAATAAAACAACAGTTCACAAATGAATTACTTATATGCAGTTAGAATAATGGCAAAATTACTATTTTTCCAATAATTCAGTATGATTTGATACAAGAGTAAGGTGGTTCTGTACAAAAATATATGATGAGGGCTCAACAAACAGTGTCAAAACTTCAGTTTTTATATGGGGAACACATCTAGAGAGATAGTTATATGGATCTGCTAAACTTGGATGGATTTGATTAAAAATAGACACTGGCTGGCTGAAGATTAATCTAAGATGGTGGTGACTCAGAGCATTGGAAAAAAATTTTATTATCTTCATCCTTCCTGGGGTCATGAGAATATCCTGAGAAAACCCATATCATAACAACTTTGTTGTTTTACAGTAGTTCAGTCATGTCCAACTCTTTGCAATCCCAGGGACTGTAGAACTCCAGGCCTCCCTGTCCATCACCATCTCCCAGAGTTTGCTCAAACTTATGTCCACTGAGTCAGTGATGCAACCCAACCATCTCATCCTCTGTTATCCCCTTCTCTAGCCTTCATTCTTTCCCAGCATCAGGGTCTTTTCCAATGAGTCAGCTCTTTGCATCAAGTGGCCAATGTATTGGAGCTTTAGCTTCAGCATCAGTCCTTCCAATGAATATTCAGGATTTATTTCCTTTAGGATTGACTAGTTTGATCTTCTTGCTGTCCAAGGGACTCTGAAGAATCTTCTCCAGCACCACAGTTTGAAGGCATCAACTCTTTGATTCAAAGCCTTTTTTATTGTCCAGCTCACATATCTACACATGACTACTGGAAAAACCATAGCTTTGACTATATAGACCTTTGTTGCCAAGGTAATGTTTCTGTTTTTTAATATGCTGTCTAGTTTTATCATTGCTTTTCTCCCAAGGAGCAAACCTAACCAAGTTAAACTATGAGCCATGCCTTGTAGGTCCACCCAGGATGGATGGGTCATGGTGAAAACTTCAGATAAAACATAGTCCACTGGAGAAGGGAATGATAAACCATTTCAGCATTCTTGTCTTGAGAACCCCATGAACAATATCATAAAAATGGCAGAGAGTAATTGCACAAGCACAGACATGCAAGTGCTTTTTAAAAGTTTGTGCTTAGAACACATTTGACCCATTGTCCATTGCCCAAAATAAGTTGTAATATCAGGCCAGAGTCAAAGTGGAGAGCACCACACATTTATAAGGCAAATGATGTGATTGTAGGGAGGGCTGGAATTAGGGATATTACAATACCATAGTCAGAACTCAGCAGAAATTATCCATGCCCCTCCCACACTGTCAAATAGTCTTAGCCTTATTTCAGAAACTCCAGTGATTTTGTTCATCTGTGTCACAATCTAGTGTGATGTACAGCAGCTCAGGGTATGACTTCTCTTGATTTGAGGGTCTGCACCCTAAAAGGACAAGATGTCCTCTTCAACATCAACCAGTGGTAAACAACAATAATAAATTGTCTAGCTTGAAACATGGGAGAATTGTAAGTACATAGCAATATTGTTCAACAGCAATTTTTCAATGCCACCAGGCAATTGTTGCATGTATCCTACAACAGAAGCAGGATGTGCCTGCCTATTAGACCCTGTCTCTGCTCCCTGGGATTAATTCTCCACTTCATTGGACAAAATGACTTTTGACTCTATCCTATAGGCTATTCATTTCTTTTCCATAACTCTCCTTGACCAGTTGTGAAAACTGAAAAATATGCCCATTGATTATTCTTTCAATGTATGTCTTACCAGTAGAAAGCTCAGATAAATTTTATTACTCAAACTTCTCTAGAAAAACAAAACAAATGGAAGTGTGTGTATATATATATACACACACACATATATATATATATTCTGTTCAGTCTCTCAGTCGTGTCCGACTCTTTGCGACCCCATGAACCATAGCACGCCAGGCCCCCCTGTCCATCACCAACTACCAGAGTCCACACAAACCCATGTCCATTGAGTCAGTGATGCCATCCAACCATCCCTCCTCTGTCGTCCCCTTCTCCTACCCTCAATCTTTCCCAGCATCTGGGTCCTTTCAAATGAGTCAGCTCTTCGCGTTAGGTGGCCAAAGTATTGGAGTTTCAGCTTCAACATCAGTTCTTCCAAAGAACACCAGGATTGATCTCCTTTAGGATGGACTGGTTGAATCTTCTCGCAGTCCTAGGGACTCTCAAGAGTCTTCTCCAACACCACAGTTCAAAAGCATCAATTCTTGGCACTCGATTTCTTTTTTTCTTTTCTTTTTTTTTTTTTTTTTTTTTTACACTCAGGTCATCTGAATTTATTTATTTATTTTAAATATAAATTTATTTATTTTAATTGGAGGTTAATTACTTTACAATATTATATTGGTTTTGTTTATAGTCCAACTGTCACATCCATACATGACTACTAGAAAAAACATAGTCTTGACTAGACCGACCTTTGTTGGCAAAGTAATGTCTCTGCTTTTTAATATGCTGTCTAGGTCAGTCATAACTTTCCTCCCAAGAAGTAAATGTCTTTTAATTTCATGGCTGCAATCACCATCTGCAGTGATTTTGGAACCCAGAAAAATAAAGTTGGCCACTGTTTCCATTGTTTTCCCATCGATTTGCCATGAAGTGATGGGACCGGATGTTATGATCTTACTTTTCTGAATATTGAGCTTTAAGCCAACATTTTCACTCTCCTCTTTTCACTTTCATCAAGAGGCTCCTTAGTTCTACACTTTCTGCTATAAGGGTACTGTCATCTGCATATCTGAGGTTATTGATATTTCTCCCAGCAATCTTGATTCCAGCTTGTGCTTCATCTAACCCAGTGTTTCTGATGATGTAGTCTGCATATAAATTGAATAAGCAGCATGACAATATACAGCCTTGATACACTCCTTTCATGATTTGGAATCAGTCTGTTGTTCCATGTCCAGTTCTAACTGTTGCTTCCTGACCTGCATATAGATTTCTCAAAAAGCTTGTCAGGTGGTCTGGTATTCCCATCTCTTTCAGAATTTTCCACCGTTTATTGTGAACCACACAAAGATATTAAATATATATGATTATCAAATTACGTTATTAATTAAATCACTGCAGATGGTGACTGCAGCCATGAAATTAAAAGACACTTACTCCTTGGAAGAAAAGTTATGACCAACCTAGATAGCATATTCAAAAGCAGAGACATTACTTTGCTGACTAAGGTCTGTCTAGTCAAGGCTATGGTTTTTCCACTGGTCATGTATGGATGCGAGAGTTGGACTGTGAAGAAGGCTGAGCCCCAAAGAATTGATGCTTTTGAACTGTGATGTTGGAGAAGACTCTTGAGAGTCCCTTGGACTGCAAGGAGATCCAACCAGTCCATTGTGAAGGAGATCAGCCCTGGGATTTCTTTGGAAGGGCTGATGCTAAAGCTGAAACTCCAGTACTTTGGCCACCTCATGCGAAGAGTTGACTCATTGGAAAAGACTCTGATGCCAGAGGGATTGGGAGCAGGAGGAGAAGGGGATGACTGAGGATGAGATGGCTGGATGGCATCACTGACTCAATGGACGTGAGTCTGAGTGAACTCCAGGATGGACAGGGAGGCCTGGCATGCTGCGATTCATGGGGTCGCACAGAGTCGGACACGACTGAGCAACTGAACTGAACTGAAATTATATTATTAATTTTATATTAAATATTAAATCAAAATATTAAAAATATATGAGTATATTCAACATAGATTGGCGAGGTGTATTTTGGAGGTGATGGGAGAATATAAGAAAAGTTGACAGTGGAAAGCAAAAAGGTCTGCCACTATGCCTTATTAACCAAAAGTAAACCATCTTAGCACAGTGCTTTCTGTGTTTAATCCATTTTATTTTCACTGAATATTTGTATTTAGGTATTTGGAATATAAAAAAGGCTTAAGGCAAATGTTTATGCAAATTTCAGACAATAAACTTTGCATAATCAATTGCAATAATTTAAAAAATATATTATCTATACTATAACAAGAAATTGTACTTTATGGCTAGTAGATATTAAAACAAAGTACATGTTTAAATGACCCACTTAAGTAATTAAAAGCAACAGATAAGAGAATATTTTATATACTTTTTAATATTTTAATACTTTTTAATGTTTTGTGATCTACTTGTATTCTTCTAAGTAATTTTTCTCAAAGTTTCACAATTTTTATTTTAAAGAAAAATTAATCCATATTGTACTGAATTCTTTATACTTATCACAATGTTTTGTATGAGATGTTTTCTATCTGTAAATGTTCTACGCTTCTTAAAAGCCCTTAATTCTATGTTTCACAAAGCTATTTTATCTACAATTTAAGTCAAGGCTCAAAAGACTCAAATTTATTTGCAAATGGAAAACTTAGAGAGTTAGAATGACTTGGAAACACTTCCTATTACAGTATATTTGAATGTGTATGAAAAAATTGTTAAACCCCAAAACAATATGTGAATTTTAACTCATTCTGATATGACTTCTAACTAGAATATATACACATATTTCTTTGAAAGTACAGATACATTCTATCTTCCATTCAGGTATGAATGTCTCTGATTTATAGTAATTGGGATCATTTTTGACAATGTATTGGACTTCTCAGAATAAAATAGCAATAGTTTATAGGCTCTATATAACTGCATTATATATATGAATGCAACATATTATGCTCTCTATTATTACTTAGATATGCTCTTCAGCAATTTCCCCTTCTCAGGTTCTATATCATTTACTGCTTTCATTTTTAATTCTTATCATAGACAATGTTAAATTGTTAATTCTACATCTTACACATTTGTTTTCTTCCAAAATACAAGTGAATTCTGCACAGATATTAAAAATTTACTACTTCGTGTCTCACAAACTGACAAAAAACATGGTTTGTTTTTAGAATTTGTGCAGTAACCATATCATTAATTTCTTAATAATCTATTTCTGGGTAAAAATTGAGCTTGGAATACATGTAGGATAGTTTTATTAACTGTGCTGTATTAATAATTAATGTCTGTCATCCAAACAAAAGTTTTATTCATCCTGAGACACAATTAATACACACCTGAGTGAAGTGGGTGTTTGACAATAATGATGTGCTCGTATAAAGAACTGTGGAGACATAAAGTAAAGATTTCAATTTGGCTCAGGGAACATAGACCAGGTTTTATGGAAAGTTATAAATATGTTTGGGCTTCTCAGTTGGTGCTAGTGGTAATGAACCTACCTGCCAATGAAGGAGACATAAGAGATGCAGATTCAATCCTTGGGTTGGAAAGATCCCCTGCAGGAGGGCATGGTAACCCACTTCAGTATTCTTGCCTGGAGAAACTCATGAACAGAGGAGCTTGGTGGGCTAGAGTCCATAGGACTGCAAAGAGTCAGACATGACTGAGGTGACTTGGTACTCACTCATAAACATGTCTGCATCATTGCTACATGCCTATTCTCATTTATTTATTTTCTGCACATTCCCAGTGATTCATAACATGGTAAAATGGCATGTGGGTTGCAATTACATGCACACACACACACATACACATACAAAGTAGTGGAAGGAAATTTCCTAGAATTTCCAAGGCATCATGAATTCAAAGCATAAGCAATTGTGCCAGTAATAAATTCAATAAAAACTGGACAACAAAACTTTGATATCTGCATCAACTCTGTTGATACTAGTCAACAGGTAACTATAGCCACATGTCAAAGGTTGCAAGAGTTTCAATTAGCTCATATTCATGTTAATTAATTGACAGGGCATGAAGATCAAGTGTTATCATTTTGGAGGGGAATTTTCAGTACTTTCCATATCAAGTCTTAAAAACTCAGTGTGAATTCCATAATTTATCTGCAATAATACTGGTTTCATCAACATAGATGGTGCTTTGGGTAGTTGTAGTGGCTGAAAATGCTGACAGATAGGATATAGATGGATAGAAGAAAGTGGTCAATATTATAAACTATCTGAAAGAAAAAATTTTTTTTCAAATGAAAAGATTATATCAAAATCTTCTATTTCATAATGACTTGAAAGAGGCTAGAACTTTTCAAGAGTGAATGAGACTGGAACCTCAAAAATTAGTGATTATTTCAAGGATATTTTTATCTTCAACCTGTTGAGGACGGGGACACATAGAATCATTTTAGTTCTGAACAGGAAGTAATTTTTTAAAAGGTCACAATTTATTAGGCACTTTTGTGTGACAAACTAGGTGTAAGAAACATGGAGATTAAATAGACGTAATCTCTGTTCCTCCAATTGTATGAAGAGCTTTTTAAAGATATTGCTGTTTATATAATGTTATGTATGTTATAGTTATTATAATAGAATACACATGTTTTTAGTTTTTGTGAAATTAATACATATTTGAGCCTGTAAAGATAAGTAAAAATTAGAAATGCCAGAGGGCTACCTTATCAAAGATTGACTATCAATCATAAGAGCTAATATTTATTCAAGTGCTTTCTTATTATTTCAGTGCCTTCTTGCCTTTGAAATTCTTCTAAACACTTTGTGTGTGTGCTAAGTTGCTTCAGTCATCTGACTCTTCATGGCACTGTGGACTGTAGTTCACCAGGCTCCTCTGTCCATGGATTCTTCAGGCAAGAGTACTGGAGTAGGTTGCCATTTCCTTCTCCATGGGATCTTCCCAACCCAGGGATCAAACACATATCTCTTATATCTCCTGAAGTGGTAGGCAGGCTCTTAACCACTGGTGCTACCTGAGAAGCCCCCAAACACTTTATATGGGTTATTATTTAAATCTTCAAAACAACTCTATGAGGTGGCCCTATCATTATACCAACATTACAGATGGGAAAACCAAAACTTAGAATTGTCATGTAACTTGCAGAACATCACAAAGCTAATGGCAGAAGAGACAGATTGAAAACCCAGGTAGCCTGATGCCTCATCCAACACTTTTAGCATCTTAGTAAACAGATAACAGTGAGCTGAGTAAATTTACCTTTTCCTAATTATTACCTCTAGTCATTTAAAGTTTGGTTGAAATAGGTACAATGCAGAAAGGCAGACTTAAGATCTGATGGTCCTATGCTATGGAACTTTAAGACAATTTAGGAATAGAGGCTGGGACACCATTCAGAGATAACTGTGTGGGAAATATGTCAGGGTATGACTTATGAGAGACACAGACATGGATGAAAGGCAGGGGGGGTATTTCAGATGCAGGCATTAAACTTTCCAGAAATTGATATTTTATCAGGTATAGAAAGTAAATAAAGGATGAAGGATGATTGCGTAGGTGATGGTAAATGTAACTGAGAGAGGAAATGCAAGCATAACAAACCTGGATTGTGATTTGAAAAACTGGAGAGAAGTAGATGCTCCACCTAAATTTTGATTGAAATACCTGTTGAATATTTATATGGAAGTGTATATCATACAATTGAATATATGTCTGAGGCAGAGGGAAAGAAAAGGGTCTCTGAGTTACATTTCAATTCATTTTAGTTTAATTTAATGGATATTACTGAGCAAGTAGTATATTTTAGTTAAAGAAAGAGGGATGGAAAGACTAACAAGAAATCATTCCTGCTCTCAAGGATTTAAACATCTAGGAAGATTCATCAGTATATGGGTGGAACATCAATTACATTACTCTAGTATAACATTAGATTGAAAGAGAAACGGACCAAGTCCAGAAGTGGAAACAATGAAGAGACTGATTAAAATGGTAAAATGATTACAAAGAAGACATAAAAAATGTAATGTTTGGGTATAACAGTAGTTTAATTTCAATAAGAGAAAGCTCAACAGTGCCCTTCACTTACAATGTCAATTTCCAGCATGCTATTTTATATTTCACTCTAGCTGTTCCCTTTTATAAACATTTGTTTGCAACCTTAGGATCACTCTATTTATCCAACAATGCATTCTAAATATGTACAAAAACTAAAACTGTCTGTCCTGTTCCTTCTTCTTGTTTTACTTGTATTCTGTTGCTTTCAGTGGATAGAAACTAGATAAATGCAGTGAAGATGAAATCCTAGCTTATGGGAAAAGTATGACTGCATAGTACAAGATTTGTCAAAAAATCACATCAAGAAATGTAAACGTATTTCAGTTGTGATTTATTTTTTTATGTTTAACATGCTTTAGAAAAAGCATATATGTTGTTCACTTGCTCAGTCATGTATGACTCTTTGTGACCTCATCGACTGCAGTATATCAGGCTTCCTTGTCCTTCACTGTTTACCAGAGTTTGCTCAAACTCATGTCCATTGAGTCAGTGATACCATCCAACCATCTCATCCTTTATTGCCCCTTTCTCCTCCTACTCTCAATGTTTGCCAATATCAGGGGTCTTTTCCTGTGAGTTGGCACTTCACATCAGGTGGGCAAAGTATTGGAGCTTCAGCTACAGCATCAGTCCTTCCAATGAGTATTCAGAGTTGATTTCTTTTAGGATTGGCTGGTTTGATCTCCTTGCTATCCAAGGGACTCTCAGGAGTGTTCTCCAACACCACAGTTCAGAAGCATCAATTCTTTGGTGCTCAGCCAAATGGTCACCAAATATGGTTCAGTATGGTCCAGCTCTCACATTTGTACATGGCTACTGGATAAATGATAGCTTTGACTAGACAGACCTTTTTCAGCAAAATAATGTCTCTGCTTTTTAATACGCTGCCTAGGTTTGCCATAGGTTTTCTTCCAAGGACCAAGTGTCTTCTAATATCATGGCTGCAGCCACTGACTGCAGTGATTTTGGAGCCCGAGAGAATAAAGTCTGTCTGTCACTGCTTCCACTTTTTCCGCATCTATTTGCCATGAAGTGATGGGACTGGATTCTGTGACCTTAGTTTTGAACATTGAGTTTTAAACCAGCTTTCTCACTCTCCTCTTTGACCTTCATCAAGAGGCTCTTGTGTCATCTGCATATCTGAGGTTGTTGATATTTCTCTTAACAATTTTGATTCTGGCTTGTGATTCATCCAGCATGATATTTTGGAGGATGTACTCTGAATGTAAGTTAAATAAGCAGGGTATAACAATTTACAGCCTTGTCATACTCCTTTCCGAATTCTGAACAAGTCTATTGTTCCATGTCCAGTTCTCATTGTTTCTTCTTGACCTGCATACAAGTTTCTCAGAAGGCAGGTAATATGGTTTTCAAGAATTTTCCACAGTCAAAGCTTTAGTGTAGTCAATAAAACAGAAGTAGATATTTTTCCCTAGCATTCTCTTGCTTTTTCTATGATCCAATGGATGTTGGCAATTTGACCTTTTGCCTTTTCTAAATCCAGCTTGTACATCTGGACATTCTTGGTTCACATACTGTTGAGGTCAAGCTTGAAGGATTTTGAGACTTATCTTGCTATCATGTGAAATGACCTCATGTGTGCTATAGTTTGAACCTTCTTTGGCATTGCCCTTCTTTGGGATTGGAATAACTGACCTTTTCCAGTTCTGTGACCACTTCTGATTTTCCCAAATTTTCTGGCATATTGAGTTCAGCACTTTAAAGTATTATCTTTCAGAATTTGAAATAGCTCAAGTGGAATTTTATCCCCTTCAATAAATTGGTTCATGTCAATGCTTCCCAAGGCCCTCTTGATTTCATACTCCAGGATGTCTGGTTATTACGCTGGTGACCACACCATCATGGTTATCCGGGTCATTAAGACCTTTTCTGTACAGTTCTGCTGTGTCTTCTTGCCAATTCTTCTTAATCTCTTCTGTTTCCAATTGGTCCATAATGTTTCTGTCCTTTATTGTGCCCATCTTTGTGTGAACTCTTTCCTTGGTGTCTCTAATTTTCTTGAAGAGACCACTAGTCTTTCTCATTCTATTGTTTTCCTCTATTTTTCTGCATTGTGCACTTAAGATGCCTTTGTTCAGTTCAGTCACTCAGTCGTGTTTGACTCTAAGCGACCCCATGAACCACAGCACGCCAGAGCTCCCTGTCCATCACCAACTCCTGGAGTCCACCCAAACCCATGTCCATCGAGTCGTGATGCCATCCAACCATCTCATCCTCTGTCGTCCCCATTTTCTCCTGCCCTCAACATTTCCCAGCATCAGGGTCTTTTCCAATGAGTCAGCTCTTCGCATCAGGTGGCAAAGTACTGGAGTTTCAGATTCAACCTCAGTCCTTCCAATGAACATTCACCCAGGGCTGATCTCCTTTAGGATGGACTGGCTGGATCTCCTTGCAGTCCAAGGGACTCTCAAGAGTCTTCTCCAATACCACAGTTCAAACGCATCAATTCATCAGTGCTCAGCTTTCTTTATAGTCCAACTCTCACATCCTTACATGACCACTGGAAAAACCATACCCTTAACTAGATGGATCTTTGTTGACAAAGTAATGTCTCTGCTTTTGAATATGCTGTCTAGGTTGGTCATAACTCTCCTTCCAAGGAGTATCTTTTAATTTCATGGCTGCAGTCACCATCTGCAGTGATTCTGGAGCCCAGAAAAATAAAGTCTGACACTGTTTTCACTGTTTCCCCATCTATTTGGCATGAAATGATGGGACCGGATGCCATGATCTTCGTTTTCTGAATGTTGAGCTTTAAGCCAACTGTTTCACTGTCTTCTTTCACTTTCATCAAGAGGCTCTTTAGTTTTTCTTCACTTTCTGCATAAGGGTGGTGTCATCTGCAAATCTGAGGTTATTGATATTTTTCCCAGCAATCTTGGTTCCAGCTTGTGCTTCCTCCAGCCCAGCGTTTCTCATGATGTACTCTGCATAGAAGTTAAATAAGCAGAGTGACAATACACAGCCTTGACATAATCCTTTTCCTGTTTGGAACCAGTCTGTTGTTCCATGTCCAGTTCTAACTATTGCTTCCTGACCTGTATACAGGTTTCTCAAGAGGCAGATCAGGTGGTCTGGTATTCCCATCTCTTTCAGAATTTTCCACAGTTTATGGTGATCCACACAGTCAAAGGGTTTGGCATATTCAATAAAGCAGAAATAAATATTTTTCTGAAACTCTCTTGCTTTTTCAATGATCCAGCAGATATTGGCAATTTGATCTCTGGTTCCTCTGCCTTTTCTAAAACCAGCTTGAACAGCTGGAAGTTCATGGTTCACGTATTGCTTAAGCTTGGCTTGAATAATTTTAAGCATTATTTTACTAGCATGTGAGATGAGTGCAAGAAGCCTTTGAGACAATATTTTATATTGAAATGTAAAATATTTGAGAAAAAATAGTTTTAATCTAATTCAAACTCTCATACTTGCTCCAGCAATTTTAAGAAGGAAAAATTAAAAATGTAGGTTATTATATGATATATGAACAAAAGATATATATTTTGAGTGTTTTTCACATATGTATTTATCAACCATTTATAAAACTGACACTTAAAAATGCATGAGATAATGTAAAATTATAAAAATCCATATATCAATACGTAGATAGTCCCCATATCTTGCTCGGAGAATCCCAGGGATGGGAGAGCCTGGTGGGCTACCATCTATGGGGTTGCACAGAGTTGGACACGACTGAAGAGACTTAGCAGCAGCAGCAGTAGTCCCCAAATATGACACTTATAATCTATTATTCAGAAAACTTCAACAGTAATTTAGTTGACATTGGCTAAATGAGGAAAAATTGTAAAGACAATATGTAACAAAATAACAACTTTCTCCGACAGGCTAAAATTATAGATATTTCCTGCTAAAGATAATACAATTAGTATTGATAGGGAAAATAATAATATAAATGATAATAAAGTGAATTGATTGCAAGGGCAGATCAGGAGGTCATAAAATTAGCTTCTAGACATAATTTTCAATCAATAATATGGAATTATAAATGTAATGGTATTATTTTATTTTATACTCATGAAATCAATTTCAGTGTCCCTAAAGAAAAAACTGAAATAATTATTTTAAGTATCTTTAGATAATTTAAATAATAATAGCTAAGAGTAGGTAAAAGTAGCTGGCAAATTGAAGTTCAATTAAAAACATTATGGAAGAGACTTCCCTTGTCACACTCCCCAGACAAAGGCAAGGTTTGATCCTTGTTGGGGAAGTAAGATTCTGCATGCTGTACTGTGTAGCCAAAAAAAAAAAAAAAAAAAAAATACAGAAGACACAAAAGGGTATTTGGAAGATATACTAAAGAAAAGAGTCAGAATTATAAAAAATAAATTATGTTTTTATTTATTTATTTATGTATTTTTATTTTATTTTTTTAATAAATTATGTTTCATTCTTTCAGCTGATGAAACACAACATAACCACTACACAGAAAGGAAGTATGAGAGACATTTTAGTATTAGAATCAGTGGTGTCAGAGAATGTGTGGACTTTTCACATGAAAAGTCATTGAAAGAGAAAATGCAAATTTAATGTAATTTGATATAATAATGTCTACTTTAAAGGAGGCAAAATTACTTTCTGTCTAGGCTGCGCTACCTATAGAGTGCTGTATTAATTTTAGATTCAGTAATTTAAAATTAACTCAAGAAACTGAAGAAATGAACAGATGGGTAAAACTTTGGAAGCAATGTTATCTGAGGAATGATGAGAGGGGTATGAAAGGTAATACTTAGAATAGGGCTAGTTTTTTTTTCCCCCAAATTTTTGAATAATCTTTATGTTGGAAAGAAAATGCTCATTCACTTTTTTTATCTACAGGGTAGAATTAGGATAAGGAATAAAAACATATTGTAAGAATTCTTAAATGAGAGATAACCAACAATAACGTATATAACATTTTATAGAAATATGTTCAAATGGTGTCAATTCAGTCTATAGACTTTAAGGAAGACTGATTAATTTTGAAATTTTACTCTTCATATAATTTGAACATTTTCATACTAAGAAGTGGTAAAGATCAAAAGGCATAGATAAAATCACTTTGATTTATGTTTATGTTTTATCTGCTACATATGTTTTCATTTATCTTGATCACTTTGCGGTCAGAGCTGTTGTTTATTATTATTGATTGCTTAAAATTCTAGACATAAACTTGAATTTCTTTAATGTGCATTTAATTGATTTGTGCTGATTATATTGGAATTTTAAGTAAAAACTAGACAATGATGATTTAGAAAAAATAAGTTATCTACTAATATGTTTTACATTTACATAATATTTTCAGAGCAAATAAGATAACTTTCTGTAAAATTGAAAAATAAAGTGGTGCAGCAGGCCATTTCTATTCACAAGTAAAATGGATATACTCTTTAAGGTAAATTAGTCATGAGAAATTTTAAGTATAAAAATAAATTTGGACCTTAGAGATGAATAAGCTGGAAAATGATACTAAAGTGTCAAGGAGCTGACAACTGGGAATAGGAATTTTGAGTATGCACTGAGACAACAGATTTAATTGATGTGCAGAACACATCATAGATCAATAAATGAAATCCTCCATAAAATTGGATCTCCTCTAAGAGTTTTATAGTTTTTGGTCTTACATTCAGGTCTTTAATCCATTTTGAGTTTATCTTTGTGTATGGTGTTAGGAAGTGTTCTAATTTCATTCTTTTACAGTAGCTGTCCAGTTTTCCCAGCACTGTTTTTTGAAGAGGATTTTTTTTTCCCATTGTATATTCTTGCCTCCTTTGTCAAAAATAAGGTACTCATAGGTGCTGGGATTATTTATGGGCTTTCTATCTTGTTTCATTGGTCTATATTTCTATTTTTGTGCCCGTACCATCCTGTCTTGATGACTGTAGCTTTGTAGTATAATCTGAAGTCCGGAAGGTTGAATCCTCCAGCTCCATTCTGCTTTTTCAAGACTGCTTTGGCTATTCGGGGGTCTTTTGTGTTTCCATATGAATTATGAAATTATTCTAGTTCTGTGAAAAATGCCATTGGCAGTTTGATAAGGAGGGGATATATGTATACCTATGGCTGATTCATGTTGAGGTTTGACAGAAAACAACAAAAGTCTGTAAAGCAATTATCCTTCAATATAACAAATAAATTAAAAAAGTTGGATCTCCAGCATAAAACTCACATCCTTCTAATCAGTACTAAATATCCCTGCTAGTGGACCTAGGCAAACATGAAGAAGGTATATGAGACACAAAGAAACCCAAGAAAACAAAACTAAATTCTTTTGTGTAGAGTCACAGTGAATCAGTTTAGGAAGTAGTGATAAAAATTTATTCCACCCACAAATACTCAGATGATTAGAAATTAATTAAAAGTGGCCTGGAGTTCTTCAAATCTGTGAGAATAAAAAGAAAATCTATATCTACCCTACAGTAAAAAAAAAAAAAATTGTTCAATAACTGTTGATGACCCTATCAAGACAGATGAAAAGCAACCAAACAAATTCATATAAACCACATTTGCTATTAGGAAAAACAAACAAACAAATAAAACACATCTCAAGAAGGGAAAAGGAAAAAAAAAAAAACATTGCGATAAAAAATATACACTGAACACAGAAAAACTTTACAGAAATAAAAAAGAACAAACTGAATATAGCATAATATATGTAGTTTTAAGTTGTTCAAAAGTTCTCCCACTGCCAGAATAAAATGAGATTATATTTTTAGAAGAATAGATCATTTTGATAAAAAAAAAACAAATAAATTATCTAGAAATGAAAGTGAAATTTATAAGCATCCAGCCCCCTGTTTCAAAATATCTCTGTGTTAAAACAAACTAGAGTGGCTTTTGTTTATTTTTCAACTGAAAGTTTTATGCATTCCTTCCTCTAGATTCTTTTCAGCAATAGACTTCCTGTAAATAATACTCATGTGCTAATGGTGCCACTTATAAAAATACCTTCTTAGAAATGGAGATTCTCAAAGGAACTGTTATCTGATTATGGGATCAACTTAAACTTAAAGATTGCTTAATTATAACTTTAGAAAGTTTATTCATACATTCTGTATGGATGAAAGTAAAAGTGAAAATCTGTCAGTCCTACCCAACTCTTTTTGACTCCATAGTCCACCAGGCTCGTATGTCCATGGAATTCTCCAGGCAAGAATACTGGGGTGTGTAGCCATTCCCTTCTCCAAGGAATCTTCCCCACTCAAGGATCAAATCTGGGTCTCCTGCATTGCAGAGGGATTTTTCACCATATGAGCCACCAGGGAAGCTAGCTCCTTAAATATGCCACTATAATTTCACACCATTAGAATAACGATTTACATATGAAACTATTTAGTTACAGATTAGGAAATGTTCTCTCAATATGAAAGGAATCCATTATGAATTAATGATATTAACACTTGATATCACATTAGGGTTGCTGCTGTTGAAACACATTCTGTCTTGTATTCACTCCTAATATTACTTTCAGAAAATGGTAAATTTTAACTAGTGAGATTCTTTTTTTTCTCTCTCTCTCTCTCTCTTTTTTTTTTTTTCCCCACCTGATTATATGTTAACAGCAAGGAGGTCAAATCAGTCAATCCTAAAGGAAATCAACCCGAATATTCATTGAAAGGACTGATAGTGATGCTGAACCTCCAATACTTTGACCACCTGTTGCCAAGAGTTGATTCATTGGAAAATATCTGATGCTGGGAAAGACTGAGGGTAAGAGGAGAAGAAGTTGGCAGAAGATGAGATGATTAGATGATTAGCATCATTGACTCCATGGACATGAATTTGAGCAAACTCCAGAAGATAGTGGACAGAGGAGTCGGGCATGCTGCAGTTCGTGGTGTCACAAAGAGTTGTACATGACTTAGCAACTGAAAAACATCAGCGAATACATTGACAGCCAAAGAAACAATCTAAAAGTTACAGTTAAATTATTCACTGGCCAACTCATATCAGGAATATCTGTTCTTGGAATCAAGATTTTTTCTTTGTCTCCTTTATGTCACAGCATGTAAAATAACAATCAAGATGGAATGAAGTTGGGCAGAATAAAATTCATAATGACAAGGAATATAAATATTAATATCAGCTCAGTTCACTTCAGCCATTCAGTTGTGTCCAACACTTTGCCACCCCATGGACTGCAGCACGCCAGGATTCCCTGTCCATTCCCAACTCCTAGAGTTTACTCAAACTCGTGTCCATCGAGTCAGTGATGCCATTCAAACATGTCATCTCCCGTCGTCCCCTTCTCCCACCTTCAATCTTTCCAGCATCAGGGTCTTTTCAAATGAGTCAGCTCTTCACATGAGGTGGCCAAGTACTGGAGTTTCAGCTTCAGCATCAGTCCTTCCAGTGAATATTCAGGACTGATTTCCTTTAGGATGGACAGGTTGCTTCTCCTTGCTGTTCAAAGGACTCTCAAGAATATTCTCCAACACCACAGTTCAAAAGCATCAGTTCTTCGGCACTCAGCTTTCTTTATAGTCTAACTCTCACATCCATACATGACTAATGGAAAAACCATAACTTTGACTAGATGGACCTTTGTTGGCAAATGTCTCTGGTTTTTAATAGACTGTCTAGGTTGGTCATAACTTTTCTTCCTAGGAGCAAGTGTCTTTTAATTTCACAGCTGCAGTCACCATCTGCAATGATTTTGGAGCCCAAGAAAATAAAATCTCTCACTATTTCCACTGTTTCTCCATCTATTTGCCATGAAGTGATGGGACCGGATGCCATGATATGAGTTTCCTGAATGTTGAGTTTTAAGCCAACTTTTCCCTTTCCTCTTTCACTTTCATCAAGAGGCTCTTTAGTTCCTCTTTGCTTTCTGTAATAAGGGTGGTGTCATCTGCATATCTGAGGTTATTGATATTTCTCCCAGCAATCTTGATTTCAGTTTGTGCTTCATCCAGCCTAGCATTTCTCAATGAGCAGGGTGACAATATACAGCCTTGATGTACTCCTTTCCCATATCAGTTGTAATAAATCACTGCAAAACCTAGTGTCCTCCTTCCATCAAGCAATTATTGTTTATCATATTTCTGTGTGTTGGCCATGCATTCTTCCAGCCTGAGTTGGCCAACCTGCAGCTAATTGACCTCATAGTGTTTGACTTATCTGACTCATATTTATGGGTTCTCAACAGAAAAAGCTAGAGTAACAAGAATGTATGGAACCACTCTCTACTTGGTCTCTCATTGTCCAGCCAATCTCTCATCACTGGTTCACATGGTAGGAGAAGATATTCCATAAGCAAGAAAGAATATGTCCCAAAGTACCATTACTTTACATTCCTCTGCCTTCCTTACCTTTTTAAGGAAAGTCATGTAGCCAAGCCCAGAGTCAAACTGAAAAAGCATTATCCAAAGGTCTGTATTGGATGGTTTGCCTTGGAGACGAACAGAGATCATTCTGTCATTTTTGAGACTGCATCCAAGTACTGCATTTCGGACTGTTTTGTTGACCATGATGGTTACTCCATTTCTTCTGAGGGATTCCTGCCCCCAGTAGTAGATGTAATGGTCATCTGAAAGTTAAATTCACCAATTCCAGTCCATTTTAGTTTGCTAATTCCTAGAATGTCGACGTTCACCCTTGCCATCTCTTGTTTGACCACTTCCAATTTGCCTTGATTCATGGACCTGACATTCCAGGTTCCCATGCAGTATTGCTCTTTACAGCATCGGATCTTGCTTTTATCACCAGTCATATCCACAACTGGGTATTGTTTTTGCTTTGGTTCCATTCCTTCATTCTTTCTGGATTTATTTCTCCACTAATCTCCAGTAGCATATTGGGCATCTAATGACCTGGGGAGTTCCTCTTTCTGTATCCTATCATTTTGCCTTTTCATACTGTTCATGGGGTTCTCAAGGCAAGAATACTGAAGTGGCTTGCCATTCCCTTCTTCAGTGGACCACATTCTGTCAGACCTCTCCACCATGACCCACCCGTCTTGGGTTGCCTCACAGGCATGGCTTGGTTTCATTGAGTTAGACAAGGCTGTGGTCCTAGTGTGATTAGATTGACTAGTTTTCTGTGAGTATGGTTTCAGCGTGTATGCCCTCTGATGCCCTCTTGCAACACCTACCATCTTACTTGGGTTTCTCTTACCTTGGACGTGGGGTATCTCTTCACGGCTGCTCCAGCAAAGCACAGCCGCTGCTCCTTACCTTGGACGAGGCATATCTCCTTACTGCTGTGATTCCTGACCTTTAACATGGGAGAGCTCCTCTAGGCCCTCCTGTGCCTGTTCAGCCACCACTCCTCGCATTGCTCCTCTGGCCTTCGGCCCTGGCCTCGGCCGTGGGTGGCTTCTCCCAGCTGCCCCCCCTGGCCTCAGGTCCAGGGTGGCTCCTCAGGGTCACCGCCCCTGGCCTCAGGCGCAAGGTGGCTTCTCCTGGCCACCACTGGCCTGGGACGCTGGATAGCTCCTCCCAGCCACCGCCCTGACCTCAAACGTGGGGTGTCTCCTCCTGGCCACTACTGACCTCAGACGTGGGGTAGCTCCTCTCAGCCGCTGCCCCAGAGCTCCGACGCAGGGTGGATCCTCCCGGCCGTTCCTGTGCCATCGCTGCCTGGCACTCTCGGCTGCTGTCCCTGACTTTGGACGTGGGGTAGTTCTCGGCCGCGCTTAGTGTGCCAGCCACCACTGCCGCCTGCGCTTAGTGCACCAGCCCACCAGTAACACTGAAGAAGCTGAAGTTGAATGGTTTTATGAAGACCTACAAGGCCTTTTAGAACTAACACCCCAAAAAGATGTCCTTTTCATTATAGGGGACTGGAATGCAAAAGTAGGAAGTCAAGAAACACCTGGAGTAACAGGCAAATTTGGCCTTGGAATGGGGAATGAAGCAGGGCAAAGACTAATAGAGTTTTGCCAAGAAAAAGCACTGGTCATAGCAAACAACCTCTTCCAACAACACAAGAGAAGACTCTACACATGGACATCACCAGATGGTCAACACTGAAACCAGATTGATTATATTCTTTGCAGACAAAGATGGAGAAGCTCTACAAAGTCAACAAAACCAAGACCAGGAGCTGACTGTGGCTCAGATCATGAACTCCTTATTACCAAATTTAGATTCAAATTGAAGAAAGTAGGGAAAACCGCTAGACCATTCAGGTAGGACCTAAATCAAATCCCTCATGATTATACAGTGAAAGTGAGAATAGATTTAAGGGCCTAGATCTGATAGATAGAGTGCCTGATGAACTATGGAATGAGGTTCGTGATATTGTACAGGAGACAGGGATCAAGACCATCCCCATGGAAAAGAAATGCAAAAAAGCAAAATGGCTGTCTGGGAGGCCTTACAAATAGCTGTGAAAAGAAGAGAGGTGAAAAGCAAAGGAGAAAAGGAAAGATATAAGCATCTGACTGCAGAGTTCTAAAGAATAGCACGAAAAGATAAGAAAGCCTTCTTCAGAGATCAATGCAAAAAAAATAGAGGAAAACGACAGAATGGGAAAGACTAGAGATTTCTTTAAGAAAATTAGAGATACCAAGGGAACATTTCATGTAAAGAGGGGCTCGATAAAGGACAAAAATGGTATGGACCTAACAGAAGCAGAAGATATTAAGAGGTGGCAAGAATACACAGAAGAACTGTACAAAAAAAGATCTTCATGACCCAGATAATCATGATGATGTGATCACTCATCTAGAGCCAGACATCCTGGAAGGTGAAGTCAAGTGGGCCTTAGAAAGCATCACTATGAACAAAGCTAGTGGAGGTGATGGAATTCCAGTTGAGCTGTTTCAAATCCTGAAAGATGATGCTCTGAAAGTGCTGCACTCAATATGCCAGTAAATTTGGAAAACTCAGCAGTGCCCACAGGACTGGAAAAGGTCAGCTTTCATTCTAATTCCAAAGAAAGGCAATGCAAAAGAATTCTCAAACTTCCACACAATTGCACTCATCTCACATGCTAGTAAAGTAATGCTCAAAATTCACCAAGCCAGGCTTCAGCAATATGTGAACCATGAACTTCCGGATGTTCAAGGTGGTTTTAGAAAAGGCAAAGGAATCAAAGATCAAATTGCCAACATCCGCTGGATCATGGAAAAAGCAAGAGAGTTTCAGAAAAACATCTACTTCTGCTTTATTGACTATGCCAAAGCCTTTGACTGTGTGGATCACCATAAACTGTGGAAAATTCTGAAAGAGTTGGGAATATCAGACTACCTAACCTGCCTCTTAAGAAATCTGTATGCAGGTCAGGAAGCAACAGTTAGAACTGGACGTGGAACAACAGACTGGTTCCAAATAGGAAAAGGAGTACATCAAGGCTGTATATTGTCACCCTGCTTATTTAACTTCTATGCAGAGTACATCATGAGAAACGCTGGACTTGAAGAAACACAAGCTGGAATCAAGATTGCTGGGAGAAATATCAATAACCTCAGATATGCAGATGATACCACCCTTATGGCAGAAAGTGAAGAGGAGTTAAAAGCCTCTTGAAAAAGTGAAAGAGGAGAGAGAAAAAGTTGGCTTAAAGCTCAACATTCAGAAAACGAAGATCATGGCATTTGGTCCCATCCCTTCATGGGAAATAGATGGGGAAACACTGAAAACAGTGTCAGACTTTATTTTTTTGGGCTCCAAAATCACTGCAGATGGTGACTGCAGCCATGAAATTAAAAGACGCTTACTTCTTTTTAGAAAAGTTATGATCAACCTAGATAGTATATTCAAAAGCAGAGACATTACTTTGCTGACTAGTTCCATCTAGTCAAGGCTATGGTTTTTCCTGTGGTCATGTATGGATGTGAGAGTTGGACTGTGAAGAAGGCTGAGTGCCGAAGAATTGATGCTTTTGAACTGTGGTGTTGGAGAAGACTCTTGAGAGTCCCTTGGACTGCAAGGAGATCCAACCAGTCCATTCTGAAGGAGATCAACCCTGGGATTTCTTTGGAAGGAATGATGCTAAAGCCTAAGCTCCAGTACTTTGGCCACCTCATGTGAAGAGTTGACTCATTGGAAAAGACTCTGATTCTGGGAGGGATTGGGGGCAGAAGGAGAAGGGGACGACCGAGGATGCGATGGCTGGATGGCATCACGGACTCAATGGATGTGAGTCTGAGTGAACCCCAGGAGATGGTGATGGACAGGGAGGCCTGGCGTGCTGCGATTCATGGGGTCACAAAGAGTCAGACACGCCTGAGCGACTGAACTGAATTGAACTGAACTTAAAGGTCTGTATAGATGGAGGTGGTATATGAAATATATTTTCACATTTATACAGAATAGACTTTTAGAAGAAAAATTAATATGCATGTGTTATAATTTTTATATGACCAGTAAGATCACCATATGAAAATTATTTGTTCCAATTAAATGCTAGCTAAGAAATCTCTAATTTCATTTTTCTTTCCTATACAGATTTTATACTAGATAATTCACTGGAATGGAATCTCAGAATTTGCATTTATAGCTCATAGGTATGAATATTTAATATTGACATATACTCTATGGGCGTCCCTTGTGGCTCAGGTGGTAAAGAATCTGCCTGCAATGTGGGAAGCCTGGGTTTGATCCCTGGTTGGGAAGATCCACTGGAGAGGGGAAAGGCTATCCACTCCAGTATTCTGGCATGGAGAATTCCATGAACTGTATAGTCCTTGCAGTCACAAAGAGTTGGACACAACCAAGCAAATTTCACTACAATCTATAATCTCCATATATATATATATATGACATACATTTCCTTCAACATAAATTTCTTAACATTCTTGAAGGCTTAGAGCTTCTGAAAGAAAATCCATATCCATGCTTTCTTTATTATATTATAATCTCTTCCATTTAGAAAGCCATGATACAGGACATTCTAAAGCTTAATCATATATAATAAACAAAGGATGTTTAATTTTGAGAATATTTCACATAGATACCATGAATTATCTATATTTAATCATATCTCTTATCAAAAATGAAATCCAGTATACTATAAGCTTTCTATCTTTGTTAAAATATCCCATTAAAAAAAAAATCCCATGGACAGAGGTGCCTGGCAGGCTACAGTCCATACATTGGTAAGGAGTCTGACATGACTGAAGTGAGAGCACAGCACAAGAGCCTCTAGACATATTTACAAAAGAACCATGAAAGAAGGAAGAATGTGATCAATGTCCCTGCTTGATTTGAGAAAGAATTAGTTAAAACATCTTGTAATATTTTATTATGTGTCTGCTCAGGCAGGTATAACAGAATACTGTAAACTGCATGACTTGAACAGCAGACATTTATGTCTCATAATTCTGAAGGCTGGGGAGTCCAACATCAAGGTGCTGACTTATTCAATAATGAGAGTTCATTCCTGGCTGGCAGAGGGCCATCTTGCTATCTCATCACATGGTAGAAGGAAATAGATAATCTCTATCATGTTGGCTTAAAACTCAACATTCAAAAAACTAAGATCATGGCATCTGGTCCCATCACTTCATGGCAAATAGATGCGGAAGCAATGGAAACAGTGACAGACTTTATTTTGGGGGGCTCCAAAATCACTTCAGATGGTGATTGAAGCCATGAAATTAAAAGATGCTTGCTGATTGGAAGAAAAGTCATGACCAATCTAGATAGCACATTAAAACACAGAGACATTACTCTTCCAACAAAGGTCCATCTAGTCAAAGCTATGGTTTTTCCAGTAGTCATGTGAGGATGTGAGAATTGGGCTATAAAGAAAGCTGAGCACTAAAGAATTAATGCTTTTGATCTGTGGTGTTGTAGAAGATTCTTGAGAGTACCTTGGGCAGCAAGGAGATCCAACCAATCCATCTTAAAGGAGATCAGCCCTGGATGTTCATTGGTAGGACTGATGTTGAAGCTGAAACTCCAATACTTTGGCCACCTGATATGAAGAGCTGACTCATTTGAAGAGGCCCTGATGCTGGGAAATATTGAGGGCAGGAGAAGAAGGGGATGATAGAGGATGAGATGGTTGGTGGCATCACCAATTCAGTAGACATGGGTTTGGGTAGACTCTGGCAGTTGGTCATGGACAGGGAGGCCTGGCATGCTGTGGTTCATGGGGTCGCAAAGAGTCAGACACAACTGAGTGACCAAACTGAACCTATAGAAAGGAACAAATAGATGCAAATATCAGAGCTGTTGATTCTCCATACATCCTCTGATGAAATAACAATATTCCTATTTTCAAGAAAAGAATTATTTTCATGATACAACTAACATATACATTGAATATTACCTTGTGCTAGCAAAATCATACAACTTTATTTTATCATGAAAATAGCCATACATTTACATAATTTTCCATCTTGTCCTACATATGATAAAAGAATGGGATTTAGAAAGAGAACTGAAAATACAAGAAAAGTATGGCAAATGATTTCATAACCTGCCTTCATGTACTTACAGAAGGATAATTGGTAGACATTATAAAATGTCAGCTTTATCTATAGTAAATATAATTTACACAGCAGAAAAGAGTGATTAGAGTCAGATCACTGAGAGGCTAATGAAAAGAGCCATCGGCACAGACGTGGATTGTTCATTCTGCAACAGATCAGAGAAATGACAAGTGCTGAAGGTGTTTTTACATGCACTGAAACTCATCGCAGACATGCTCAATCATGCCCTGGGATGCAGAGCAATCTAATCATTTCTATTAAATAATTCAAATTCTGTGACCTGTGTTTGACTCACACTTTGAAAGGTATTGAATTGAGTCATTCATTGGTGGGAAGTTAAAGCATATTTCATAAATTGGGCTTGTAAGGAACATTAACAAAAGAAGCCTTAGCAAAACAGAATAGAATAGAGGGATGGGGCTTGGCAGAAACAATAAACTAGAGATCGAATTGCAAAACTAAATTGCAAAGACAACATAAATAGATCTTATATGCTGTTGAAAATAACAGTCAACATATTTGTTTTGTAAATGATAGCCTCTAATAACTATTAAAGGAGTTATTTGAAAAGTTTCATGTTTTATTTCATACTCCAGTTAATGAGATTGTAGAACTTAAAACACCGCCTAAGGAGGAGAGGATGAAAAAAGAAAATAATGCTGTAGCATCTTGTGGTAAATGAGTGCTATTGCCTAATCAAATAAAACTGAATTGCAAGGGAAATCAGAAGGAAGCAGAAATATCTGAGAAAACACCCAGAAAAAAATGTAAAGGAAACCTAGAATACATGAAAGAGGAAAGGGCAATAGTAACAACTCTTTCTTTATATATATATATATATAAATCATGTATATTTTTGGATAATAAATCAATTGGAGTAATAAAATCCTGTGAATTGCTCATATTATTTAAAATTTCGTTAAAGTATGTGATCAATATTTGGGGTCATTTTAAACAAGAATATTTTAGGGGGGCGGTCCTAAGATGGCGGAGGAATAGGATGGGAAGACCACTTTCTCCCTCACAAATTCCTCAAAAGAACATTTCAACGCTGAGCAAACTCCACAAAACAACTTCTGAATGCTGGCAGAGGACATCAGGCAACCAGAAAAGCAGACTATTGTCTTCGAAAACAGGTAGGAAAAAATATAAAAGAGGAAAAGAGAGACAAAGGAGGTGGGGAGGGAGCTCCGTCCCGGGGAGGGAGCTCCGTCCCTGGAAGGGAAGCCTGTCCCGGGAAGGGAATTTTAAGAAGAGAGGTTTCCAAACACCAGGAAACACTCTCCCTGCTGACTCTGTGGTGAGCCTTGGAAACACAGAGGGCAACATAACAGGAAGGAAAAATAAATAAATAATTAAAACCAGGAAATTACAAGCCCAACAGTAACTCCCCCAGCGGAAAAGCAGCACAGACGCCTGCATCCGCCACTAGTAAGTGGGGGCAGGGCAGGGACGCGTGGGAGGCGCGGGCTGCAGAGCTTTGTAAGAATCGGGCAGGAACACCCCACGCGTAACAAGAACAATCTAACTTGGGCTAGCAAACCAGACTGTGGGATAGCTACCACGCAAAAAGCTCGAACATAAGACACCGCCAGGAACACGCACAGAACAAAGGACGGAACGGTAAAAGCCGGCTGCTGACCATCCCCCGCCCGGGACAGGCAGCCAGAGCCGTAAGGGCTGGAAAGGGGCAATTGCAGCTGCGGAGAGACTATACCTACCAAACTGCAAGCAAGCTTCTTTGCTAAGACTTCTGGGGGTGCTAGACAGTCACCATCTGCCTCACAAGGGGCGCCAGCGGTACACCCAGAAAACTGAGCAGCAGGGGCAGAAAAGGGGACTAGTCGCAGCGATGGCGCTCGCCAAACTCCTGAGCTACTCGGACCTGGGAAGGGCACAAAACGCAGTCCCAACCGAATCTGAGCCTCTGAGGGCTACCTGAGTGCCGAACCTGAGCGGCTTAGACCGGGTAAGTGCACGCAGCCTAAGGCCGGCCTCAGATGGTTCCCGGCTGAGCATCGTAGAACCGGAGCGGTTTGTGCGCTGCGAGAAGGGACAGGTCCAGCGAGGCTGAGATACTGTGTGCACACGACAGTGCTATTTGTTTGCAGCATCCCCCCTCCCCACAGCGCGACTGAACTAGTGAGCCTAAAAAACAGCAAACAGAAGAAGTCAAACAGAGGGAACCGCCTTGGAAGTGACCCCACACTGCCCACAACATCAGAGAAGGGCTAGATATATCTTTACTATTTTTACAATCATTCCTTTTTTTTTTCCCCTCTTTTTTTTTTCTTGCTTTTTTTTCTAACTTTTTTTTCAAATTGTTAAGTCTTCTATTTCTCCTCTAATTTTTATTTCCATAACCTACTATTACTTTTCAAAAAAAAAAAAAAAGACCATTTTTTTTAAGGCAAACCCCATATATAGTCTTTATGTAGTATGGTTGGAATTTTTTAAATATTCTTGTGGCTTTTTTTTCTTTTTTCTTTTTTCCTTCTGCTTCTTTTCTTTAATATTGTATTTTTGAAAATCCAACCTCTTTGTTTTTTGGTTTTTGTTGCCAATTTTGTAATTTTAAAAACTCAAACTTCACTACCCAATTTTACCTGAGAGCGAGATTACTGGCTTGACCACTCTCTCCTCCTTTGGACTCTCCTTTTTCTCCACCAGGTGGCCTCTGTCTCTTTCCTCCCCCATCTCTTCTCTATCCATCTCTGTGAATCTCTGTGTGTTCCAGACGGTGGAGAACACCTAAGGAACTGGTTACTGGCAGGATTTGCCTCTCTCCTTTTCATTCCTCTCTCTTATCCTCCTGGCCACCTCTGTCTACTTCCTCCCTCTCATCTTTCCAGTATAACTCTGTAAATACCTCTGAGCGGTCCAGACTATGGAGCACACATAGGAAGTGACTAATGGCTAGCTTGTTCTCTCCTCTTTTGATCTCACTGCATCCCATTCCAGTCGCCTCTAACTACCCCCTCCCTCTTCTCTTCTCCATGTAACTCAGTGAACCTCTCTGGGTGTCCCTCAATGTGGATAAACTTTTCATCTTTAGCCTAGATGTTTTATCATCATGCTGTATAGATGGAGAAATCTAGAGGCTACTGTAAAAATAAAAATGAAAACCAGAAGCAGGAGGCTTAAGTCCAAAGCCTGAGAACATCAGAGAACTCCTGAATTCAGGGAACATTAAGCAATAGGAGCTCATCAAACGCCTCCATACCTACAGTGAAACCAAGCTCCACCCAAGGGCCAACAAGTTCCAGAGCAAGACATACCATGCAAATTCTCCAGCAACACAGGAACACACCCCTGAGCTTCAATATACAGGCAGCTCAAAGCTACTCCAAAACCTTTGATGTCTCATAACCCATTACTGGTCACTCCACTGCACGTGAGAGAGAAGAAACCCAGCTCCACCCACCAGAACTCCAACACAAGCCTCCCTAACCAGGAAACCTTGACAAGCCACTGATACAACCCCACCCACAGTGAGGAAGCTCCATAATAAAGAGAACTCCACAAATTACCAGAATATTAAAAGGCCACCCCAAACGCAGCAATATAACCAAGATGAAGAGACAGAGGAATACTCAGCAGGTTAAGGAACAGGAGAAATGCCCACCAAACCAAACAAAAGAGGAAGAGATAGGGAATCTACCTGAGAAAGAATTCTGAATATTGATAGTGAAAATGATCCAAAATCTTGAAATCAAAATGGAATCACAGATAAATAGCCTAGAGACAAGGATTGAGAAGATGCAAGAAAGGTTTAACAAGGACCTAGAAGAAATAAAAAGAGTCAAAATATAATGAATAATGCAATAAATGAGATCAGAAACACTCTGGAGGCAACAAATAGCAGAATAAGGGAGGCAGAAGATAGGATTAGTGAAATAGAAGATAGAATGGTAGAAATAAATGAATCAGAGAGGAAACAAGAAAAACGAATTAAAAGAAATGAGGACAATCTCGGAGACCTCAAGGACAACAACTAAGGCCGTGAAAAAAGACAAAGAAGGCCACTACATAATGATCAAAGGATCAATCCAAGAAGAAGATATAACAATTATAAATATATATGCACCCAATATAGGATCACCAGAATATGTAAGACAAATGCTAACAAGTATGAAAGGGGAAATCAACAATAACACAATAATAGTGGGAGACTTTAATACCCCACTCACACCTATGGACAGATCAACTAAACAGAAAATTAACAAGGAAACGCAAACTTTAAATGATACATTAGACCAGTTAGACCTAATTGATATCTATAGGACATTTCACCCCAAAACAATGAATTTCACCTTTTTCTCAAGTGCTCATGGAACCTTCTCCAGGATAGATCACATCCTGGGCCATAAATCTAACCTTGATAATTAAAAAAAATCGAAATCATTCCAACCATCTTTTCTGACCACAATGCGTTAAGATTAGATCTCAATTACAGAAGAAAAACTATTAAAAATTCCAACATATGGAGGTTGAACAACACACTTCTGAATAACCAACAAATCACAGAAGAAATCAAAAAAGCAATCAAAATATGCATAGAAACTAATGAAAATGAAAACACAACAACCCAAAACCTGTGAGACACTATAAAAGTAGTCCTAAGAGGAAAGTTCATAGCACTACAGGTATACCTCAAGAAACAAGAAAAAAGTCAAATAAACAAACTAACTCTACACCTAAAGCAACTAGAAAAGGAATAATTGGAGAACCCCAGAGTTAGTAGAAGGAAAGAAATCTTAAAAAATTAGGGCAGAAATAAATGCAAAAGAAACAAAAGAGACCATAGCAAAAATCAACAAAGCCAAAAGCTGGTTCTTTGAAAGGATAAATAAAATTGACAAACCATTAGCCAGACTCATCAAGAAGTAAAGAGAGAAAAATCAGTTCAATAAAATTAGAAATGAAGATGGAGAGATCACAACAGACAACACAGAAATACAAAGGATCATAAGAGACTACTATCAGCAATTATATGCCAATAAAATGGACAACTTGGAAGAAATGGACAAATTCTTTGAAAAGTACAATATCCCAAAACTGAACCAGGAAAAAATAGAAAATCTTAACAGACCCATCACAAGCACAGAAATTGAAACTGTAATCAGAAATCTTCCAGCAAACAAAAGCCCAGGTCCAGACGGCTTCACAGCTGAATTCTACCAAAAGTTTTGGGAAGAGCTAACACCTATCCTACTCAAACTCTTCCAGAAAATTGCAGAGGAAGGTAAACTTCCAAACTCATTCTATGAGACCACCATCACCCTAATACCAAAACCTGACAAAGATACCACAAAAAAGGAAAACTACAGGCCAATATCACTGATGAACATAGATGCAAAAATTCTCAATAAAATTCTAGCAATCAGAATCCAACAACACATTAAAAAGATCATACACCATGACCAAGTGGGCTTTATCCCAGGGATGCAAGGATTCTTCAATATCCACAAACCAATCAATGTAATTCACCACATTAACAAATTGAAAAATAAAAGCCATATGATTATCTCAATAGATGCAGAGAAGGCCTTTGACAAAATTCAACATCCATTTATGATAAAAAAAAAAAAAACTCTCCAGAAAGCAGGAATAGAAGGAACATACCTCAACATAATAAAAGCTATCTATGACAAACCCACAGCAAACATTATCCTCAATGGTGAAAAATTGAAAGCATTTCCCCTAAAGTCAGGAACAAGACAAGGGTGCCCACTTTCACTGCTACTATTCACCATTGTTCTGGAAGTTTTGGCCATAGCAATCAGAGCAGAAAAAGAAATAAAAGGAATCCAAATTGGAAAAGAAGAAGTAAAACTCTCATTGTTTGCAGATGACATGATCCTCTACATAGAAAACCCTAAAGACTCCACCAGAAAATTACTAGAGCTCATCAATGAATATAGTAAAGTTGTAGGATATAAAATCAACACACAGAAATCCCTTGCATTCCTATACATGAATAATGAGAAAGTAGAAAAAGAAATTAAGGAAACAATTCCATTCACCAATGCAACGAAAAGAATAAAATACTTAGGAATATATCTACCTAAAGAAACTAAAGACCTATATATCGAAAACTATAAAACACTGATGAAAGAAATCAAAGAGGACACTAATAGATGGAGAAATATACCATGTTCATGGATCGGAAGAATCAATATAGTGAAAATGAGTATACTACCCAAAGCAATTTACAAATTCAATGTAATCCCTATCAAGCAACCAGTGATATTTTTCACAGAACTAGAACAAATAATTTCAAGATTTGTATGGAAATACAAAACACCTCAAATAGCCAAAGCAATCTTAAGAAAGAAGAATGGAACTGGAGGAATCAACTTGCGTGACTTCAGGCTCTACTACAAAGCCACAGGCATCAAGACAGTATGGTACTGGCACAAAGACAGACATATAGATCAATGGAACAAAATAGAAAGCCCAGAGATAAATCCACACACCTATGGACACCTTATCTTTAACAAAGGAGGCAAGAATATACAATGGAGTAAAGACAATCTCTTTAACAAGTGGTGCTGGGGAAACTGGTCAACCACTTGTAAAAGAATGAAACTAGATCACTTTCTAACACCGCACACGAAAATAAACTCAAAATGGATTAAAGATCTAAATGTAAGACCAGAAACTATAAAACTCCTAGAGGAGAACATAGGCAAAACACTCTCTGACATAAATCTCAGCAGGATCCTCTATGATCCACCGCCCAGAATTCTGGAAATAAAAGCAAAAATAAACAAATAGGATCTAATTAAAATTAAAAGCTTCTGCACAACAAAGGAAAAATAAGCAAGGTGAAAAGACAAGCTTCGGAATGGGAGAAAATAATAGCAAATGAAGCAACTGACATACAACTAATCTCAAAAATATACAAGCAACTTCTGCAGCTCAATTCCAGAAAAATAAACGACCCAATCAAAAAATGGGCCAAAGAACTAAATAGACATTTCTCCGAAGAAGACATACGGATGGCTAACAAACACATGAAAAGATGCTCAACATCACTCATTATTAGAGAAATGCAAATCAAAACCACAATGAGGTACCACTTCACACCAGTCAGAATGGCTGCGATCCAAAAATCTGCAAGCAATAAATGCTGGAGAGGGTGTGGAGAAAAGGGAACCCTCCTACACTGTTGGTGGGAATGCAAACTAGTACAGCCACTATGGAGAACAGTGTGGAGATTCCTTAAAAAATTGCAAATAGAACTACCTTATGACCCAGCAATCCCACTTCTGGGCATACACACCGAGGAAACCAGAATTGAAAGAGACACATGTACCCCAATGTTCATCGCAGCACTGTTTATAATAGCCAGGACATGGAAACAACCTAGATGTCCATCAGCAGATGAATGGATAAGCAAGCTGTGGTACATATACACAATGGAGTATTACTCAGCTGTAAAAAAGAATTCATTTGAATCAGTTCTGATGAGATGGATGAAACTGGAGCCTATTATACAGAGTGAAGTAAGCCAGAAAGAAAAACACCAATACAATATACTAACACATATATATGGAATTTAGAAAGATGGCAATGACGACCCTGTATGCAAGACAGGGAAAGAGACACAGATGTGTATAACGGACCTTTGGACTCAGCGGGAGAGGGAGAGGGTGGGATGATTTGGGAGAATGACATTCTAACATGTATACTATCATGTAAGAATTGAATCGCCAGTCTATGTCTGACGCAGGATGCAGCACGCTTGGGGCTGGTGCATGGGGATGACCCAGAGAGATGTTATGGGGAGGGAGGTGGGAGAGGGGTTCATGTTTGGGAATGCATGTAAGAATTAAAGATATTAAAATTTAAAAAATAAAAAACCGAAAAAAAATAATAAAATGATTTAGATAATTATATTAAAAAAAGAATCAAGCAAGTAGCAGCAGCAATAGCAGCAAAGTAATTAGAAAGCAAGGGTGAAATTAAAGCAAAGAAAAATAAAAAAAAACTTTCAGTTTGTCTTGCCATAAGCCCAAATGAATGAAGGAATTTATCTAGAAAGAGAAAAAATTTGAGAGATAAAGTATCATTCATTCTGAACATACTATTCATTTATAAAAAATACAATGACAATGGGGAAAACAAAAGCTGAACTAAAATTTGCATAAGAGAAAAAAGAAAATAACTGCCCACTGTAGAGTGCCATACAAAAATGCCACCCTTTTAAACATGTACAATGTGTTTAGTACCTACACGTATGCTAAAGTCACCTCAGCCATGTCTGACTTTGCGATCCTGTGGACTGTATAAAAAAGTGCCCTTTTCATTATAGGGGACTGAAATGCAAAAGTAGGAAGTCAACAAACACCTGGAGTAACAGGCAAATTTGGCCTTGGAGTACAGAAAGGAGCACGACAAAAGCTAATAGAGTTTTGCCAAGAGAATGCACTGGGCATAGAAAACACCCTCTTCCAACAACACAAGAAAAGACTCTATCATGGACATCACCAGATGGTCAACAACGAAATCAGATTGATTATAGTCTTTACAGCCAAAGATGGAGAAGTTTTATACAGTCAGCAAAAAAAGACTGGGAGCTGACTGTGGCTCAGATCATGAACTCCTTATTGCCAAATTCACAGTTAAATTGAAGAAAATACAGAAAACCACTAGACCATTCAGGTATGACCTAAATAAAATCCCTCTCAATTATACAGTGGGAGTGGCAAATAGATTCAAGGGACTAGATTTGGAGTGCCTGATGAACTATGGGCTGAAGTTTGTGACATTGTACAGGAGACAGGGATCAGGCCATCCTCAAGGAAAAGAAGTGCAAAAAAGCAAAATGGCTGTATGAGGAGGACTTACAAATAGATGGGAAAGAAGAGAAGTGAAAAGCAAAGGCATAAAGGAAAGATGTACTCATTTGAATGTGGAGTTCCAAAGAATAGCAAGGAGAGATAAGAAAGTCTTCCTCAGTGATCAGTGCAAAGAAATAGAGGAAACAATAGAATAGGAAAGACTAGAGATCTCTTCAAGAAAATTAGAGATACCAAGGGAACATTTCATGCAAAGATGGGCTCAATAAAGGACAGAAATAGTATAGAACTAACAGAAGCAGAAGATATTAAGAGGTGGCAAGAACAAACAGAAAAACTATACAAAAAAGATCTTCATGACCCAGATAATCATGATTGTGTGATCAATCACCTAGCCAGATATCCTGGAATGAGAAGTCAAGTGA
Organism: Ovis aries; assembly: GCF_016772045.2. Taxonomy (NCBI): domain Eukaryota; kingdom Metazoa; phylum Chordata; class Mammalia; order Artiodactyla; family Bovidae; genus Ovis; species Ovis aries. The sequence continues at coordinate 49,479,524 of NC_056069.1, forward strand.
GCCTTAGGAAAAATCACTAGGAACAAAGCTAGTGGAGGTGATGGAATTACAGTTGAGCTATTTCAAATGCTAAAAGATGATGTTGTGAAAGTGCTGCACTCAATATGCCAGAAAATTTGGAACATGCAGCAGTGGCCACAGGACTGGAAAAGGTCAGTTTTCATTCCAATTCCAAAGAAATGCAATGCCAAAGAATGCTCAAACTACCACACAATTGCACTCATCTCACACGCTAGCAAAGTATTGCTCAAAATTCTCAAAGCCAGGCTTCAACAGTACATGAACCATGAACTCCCAGATGTTCAATCTGGACGTAGAAAAGGCAGAAGAACCAGAAAACAAATTGCCAATATCCGTTGTATTATCAAAAAAGCGAGAGAGTTCCAGAAAAGCATCTATTCCTGCTTTATTGACTATGCCAAAGCCTTTGTCTGTGTGTATCACAATAAACTGTGGAAAATTCTTCAATAGATGGGAATATCAAACCACCCAACCTGCCTCTTGAGAAATCTGTATATAGATCAGGAAGCAATGGTTAGAACTGGACCTGGAGCAACAGACTGGTTCCAAATAGGAAAAGGAGTACATCAAGGCTATATACGGTCACCCTGTTTATATAACTTATAGGCAGAGTACATCATGAGAAATACTGGGCTGGATGAAACACAAGCTGGAATCTAGATTGCTGGGAGAAATATCAGTAACCTCAGATATGCAGATGATGCCATTATTATTGCAGAAAGTTAAGAAGAACTAATGAACCTCTTGATGAAAGCCAAAGAGGAGAGTGAAAAAGTTAGCTTGAAACTCAACATTCAGAAAACTAAGATCATGGCATATGGTCCAATTACTTCATGGCAAATAGATGGGGAAGCAGTGGAAACAATAACAGACTTTATTTTGGTGGTGGTGGTGGGGAGGCTCCAAAATCACTGTGCTGGTGATTGCAGCCACGAAATTAAAAAATACTTACTTCTTGGAGGGAAAGTTATGACAAACCTAGACAGCATATTAAAAAAAAACAGAAACATGACTTTGCCAACAAAGGTCTGTCTAGTCAAGGCTATAATTTTTCCAGTAGTCATGTATGGATGTGAGAGTTGGACTATAAAGAAAGCTGAGCAGTGAAGAATTGATGCTTTTTGACTGTAGTGTTGGAGAAGACTCTTGAGAGTCCCTTGGACTGCAAGGAGATCTAACAAGTCCATTCTAAAGGAAATCAGTAGTGAATAGTCATTGGAAGGACTGATGCTGAAGCTGAAACTCCAATACTTTGACCACCTGATGCAAAGAGCTGACTCATTTGAAAAAACACTGATGCTTGGAAAGACAGAAGGTGGGAGGAGAAGGGGATGACAGAGGATGAGATGGTTGGATGGCATCGCCTACTCAGTGGACATTAGTTTGGATAAACTCTGGGAGTTGGTATGGACAGGGAGGCCTAGCATGTTGTTTGGGTGCATATATCTTTTCAAATTACAGTATACCTTGGATATATGCCTAGGAGTAGAATTGCCAATTCTGTTTTTACTGTTTTGAGGACCATGGTGTTGACTATTTTGAGGACCAAGTCCATGGGGTTGCAAAGAGTCAAACATGACTGAACAACTGATCTGAACTGAACTGTTGGACTGTAGCCTGCAAGGCTCCGCTGCCCATGGGATTCTCCAGGCAATAATACTGGAGTGAGTTGCCATATTGTTTTCCAGGGGATCTTCTTTACCCAGGGATGGAACAAGCATCTCTTATTTGTCCTTCCTTAGCAGGCAGATTCTTTACCACTAACACCAGCTAGGAAGCCCTTATTTAGCAAGGCTGATTTTCTTTTCACGTGCTTTTTTCTTTGCCATCTTCCCTCATAGCTCAGTTGGTAAAGAATCTGCCTGCAGTGCAGGAGACCAGGGTTCTATCCCTCAGTCGGGAAGAACTCCTGGAGAAGGAAATGGCACCCCACTAGAGTATCATTGCCTAAAAAATCCCATAGACAGAGGAACCTGGTGGCTGCAGTCCATGGAGTCAATGGCACCTCACTCCAGTATCGTTGCCTAGAAAATCCTATAGACAGAGGAGGCTGGTGAGCTGCAGTCCATGGAGTCACACAGAGTCAGGCCACTACTGAGCAACTAACACACTGTATATCTTTGGTGAATTGTGTTCAAATATTTGACTTCATATTATTGTTTATTTTTTCTTTTAGTTGATTACTTATCTACAAGTTCATAGATAGAGACAAAATATTTGCATGCCACATCTAACAAAGTGTTTATATCTGACATAAGATATTTAATGTATTAAAATAAGTTTAAAAAAAGCATGTGTGAAGTGGTAAATGACAAAGATAATTACATCAAAATCTAAGCTTGTAAAATGATTATTTTTAAATGACATTTCTTAGTTTTTGTATATGAAACAATGCTAATTTTATTCAATTTTTCAATTTATAGCCATAAGCTGTTACATTTTATTCTTTTTCCCATCTACATGGTTTGTAGTGATGTTCCCTCTTCAATTTATAATATTGTAATTTGTGTCATTTCTCTTTTTTCTTGATTAATCTGACTAGAGAGTGATAAAATTTATAAAAATCTTTTCCTCAAAGCAGTTTTTGCTTTCACTGAACTTGTGTATTATTTTGTTGTTTCTAATTTAATAGATGTCTATTCTTATGGCTTTATTTCTTCCTTTCTACTTGCTTCTACTTGCTTTTCATTTAATGTGCTCTTTTTTATACTTTCTTAGATGGAAATATGTATTACTTATTTGAAATCATATTTTTATATGAAAATATTTAATGCCACAAATTTCCTCTGAATTGCTATTTTTGTTACATTCCACTAATTTTAATATCTGTGTTTTCATTTTATTCACATAAAAATTTTTATTTTATTTTAATCTTCCTCTTTGACATGTGGATTATTCACAGTTAGACTGCTTATTCACCAAATTTAGGAATTTCCCAATTATCTTTGTGCTATCAATTTAAATTAATTATAATTTATTAACTATTATCAATCAATTATTAATTCTCACATAAGCTGCAAAAATACTAGAAGAGAAAGCACAACACTAATGGTGAGTTTTAGTGCAACTAGTTAGAAAAAGAAAGGCAATTTGGAGTAGTGTTTCTGTTGGTTGGTGTTTGAGAAACACAGAAAAGTACTTGTGATATATACAAATAAATATTTGACTGTTTTGAAATTACATTAATTAAACTCTACTTCTTAGACTTAAATATTGCTATAATACTGGATCATGAAACTTTCTGAATCAACAATGTGAAACATTTTTTTAATTAAAGTCCTATACTCTGAAAAGCAGGTTTTTCTCAATGCTTTCTTTATTGGCAATATGAGCCATACAATTCTTCATGGTCAGTGCTTGCCCTGTGCAATGTAGGATACTTAACAGTACTGATTTTTTTTTTTTATTCCATGCTAGTAGCACCTGTGTCCACTTGTGACAAGCAAAAATGACTCATGAGATCCAAAAAATACCCTCGAATATAGACAAAAATCTCCTAGGGGGCAGACTCATGCCTGTCGAGAGCCACTGCTGTAAAGGAACTTAGTCCTAAGCACACTGCCCAATAAAACTTCAGCATCTTCTTCTCTGTCATGGAGTCCATGTCCCCAGAAAGCTAACCTGCAATTGTTGGCAGTTCTGAAAAAGCTGATTTGATAAGGTGCTTCCTCTTGGTGGGGGATGAGATTTTTGTAGAATATTGAGAAGATGGTGGTATTTTGGTCAGTGTCTCATGAGCAATGCTGCTCTGGCTCTGAATTTTTTGGAAATATTAACGTCACCACAGTAACCAGTCAGAAACTTAAGAGTCACATTGGACTTTCATGTGTATCTTGTCATTGGCAAAGTCCTATCTGTACTGTCTTGTAAAATTTCAGTCATGAGTGTCTATTCTTCCCCCCACTGGCTATTGCCTATGTTCTTGTCTTGAGCATCATTCTTTAAATTTGATTGTCTCAAGTTAATTTCTAATCAATCCTCCATTAGCTAGTAGAGTGGTCATTTGAATATTAAAAATTTATCTGGACACTTCCAAACTTAGCAATCTTCTGTGGCTTTTCATTATATACAGAAAAAAGTATGGCACTCTGTAACAGGTTGTTGGGGATTATTCTCTTCCTTACATTGCTGTCCTTCTCTCCTGCTCTATTTTTCCTACTATAAGCTATTATTATAGAGCATAGTTAACATTTGTAGATTATGTGCTACTAATCAGGACAAGAGTTGTCCAAAGTGACTTTTATGGGCTACTTCATGTAATCTTCACAGAGTACAAGCCTACTAAACTACTGACAACATAGTGAGTATATCAAGCTAATGTGTGCCTCAATTTCCTACTATTTCCTCCACATCACATGGTGACATCCCCTTTCTCCTTTCTGCTTTGTAATTATTGGCTAATCCTCCCAGACTCTGTTCCTTTATTACCTCCTCTATTAATACTTTCTGCTTGCCACTTCAAATGTTAGTGTTGACTTACTCCCCACCATTCATTTTAGACATTTCTATCATAAAAGCTCTAAAGCTTTATTAAAGTCTTGTTTCAATCATTCACCTTCCTACTGATCTTTTAGCAATATAATGATGAAATAAATCATATCAAACATTTTCTTTTTTGCAAGGTAGATGATTTAATGAATTTTTAAAAAATCAATAATACCACTGTCTTATCCTGCCAACAAGAACAATGATTAAATTAGTTTCTCAAATGTATATAGTTACTGCCAAAACTTGGTTTAGAGCTGCATCACAGTACAGCTGCAAAAGGGTAGATTTTAAAACCAATCACATCAGGGTTTGAATCCTGGTTTTTGTCTCCTATTAATACAGAAATTCATCCATGGTTCCTTTTTATAATAACACTTACCTCTGAATGTGATGATACGACACTTTATTTTTTTCAACAAATCTGAAAGGCAGACTGATTACTTCCAATTACACATTGGGCATATGAAAGCCACAAAGGACAACCAGACATGTTTGACTTTACAGCTGAGCTTTAACTCTACCTTCTGATATGTCAAGTTGAGTGAAATCAGAACTGGTAGTCAGAAATACAGACTATTAACAGTTACTTCGTGTTCTATAAAACCATGATTCTACCCCTCAGATTTATTGAAAAATATAAATGTCAGTCTCAGGATGCATGGTGCTGCTGCTGCTGCTTCTGGTAAGTCACTTCAGTCGTGTCCGACTCTGTGTGACCTCACAGACGGCAGCCCACCAGGCTCCCCCATCCCTGGGATTCTTCAGGCAAGAACACTGGAGTGGGTTGCCATTGTATGGTGCTAGGGTCTAACTGGCTTTCACTATAAACCAGGTTCTCTTAAGTTGTCAGGTTTTGCGAATGTTCCTTTTTGCAGTAGCCCAGAGTTGGAGCTAATAAAGGAAGCCTTGTGTGGGCCACAAGTTGATAGTCAGACCTCTGTTAATGGCATATGGAAGAGTGTCATCTACATCCAATAAAACAAGCCACCATGGCTGCTGGAAATGAATTACCACATTACCTGCTGCCTTCCATCCTCTTCCACAATTTCTCCCATTCAACTAAAATTCCCCTGCACTTGCACCTTTATATTCTGCTTTGTGTTATCAAATTCCACTCTAGGGCCTGCTACCATTTGTATAGCACTGTTCTCCGTGACGGAAAATTAATTGATAAGGTGATACTTCATTGCATTTGGAAAATGAACTGGCTTTGTAGAGAAGAAATGAAATGACTGAAAATTCTCTTAATTATAAAAGTCAGCTACAAAGGCAAAAACCAATAAACCAACCTAATAAAGTTGTTTTTCACTTTCATTTGCACAATCTCAGTATTTAATTTAAGTGAAATTCAAATAGAAGTTTCAGCAGCAAGCCAGCAGATCATGATGTTTATATTAAAAAATGTATAGGTAAATTATCATTTGGTACTAAGCATTTAATAAACACCAATAGCATCACTTCATGGGAAATAGATGGGGAAACAGTGGAAACAATGTTAGACTTTATTTTCTCAGGCTCCAAAATCACTGCAGACGGTGACTGCAGCCATGAAATTAAAAGACGCTTACTCCTTGGAAGGAAAGTTATGACCAACCTAGATAGTACATTCAAAAGCAGAGAGATTACTTTGCCAACTAAGGTCCGTCTAGTCAAGGCTATGGTTTTTCCTGTGGTCATGAATGGATGTGAGAGTTGGACTGTGAAGAAGGCTGAGGGCTGAAGAATTGATGCTTTTGAACTGTGGTGTTGGAGAAGGCTCTTGAGGGTCCCTTGGACTGCAAGGAGATCCAACCAGTCCATTCTGAAGGAGATCAGCCTTGGGATATCTTTGGAAGGAATGATCCTAAAGCTGAAACTCCAGTACTTTGGCCACCTCATGCGAAAAGTTGACTCATTGAAAAAGACTCTGATGCTGAGAGGGATTGGGGGCAGGAGGAGAAGGGGACGACCGAGGATGAGATGGCTGGATGCCATCCTGGACTCGATGGATGTGAGTCTGAGTGAACTCCAGGAGTTGGTGATGGACAGGGAGGCCTGGCGTGCTGCTATTCATGGGGTCGCAAAGAGTCGGACAGGACTGAAGGACTGAACTGAACTGAACTGAAGTGAATAGATAAAATTACTATACTATTAGATAATCTATCAACTAGATTTGCATCCAATGGTTTCCTCACTTTTAGAAGATATTAATTATAACAGATTAATTGTGAACAGAAACAAAAAAGAATATATTTTTATGTATTTCTGAATTGTTTAACTTAAAATTATAAAATAAATTGATATAACCTTGAGCTAATTGGGTAGTAATTATGCTTCTGAGTTTTTTTCCTTAATACAGTTGCTTATTTAGAATGCTTAAATGAATGTGTTTTATATTAAACTAAATATAATTTAACTTTAATTTTATAACAAGAAAAAAAAAAAAAACACCCAGAAGTACCTAATGGCTACTTGGCTGACATTTTTCTATTTATTGATATAGAGGTAGTCCCCAACATTCCATTGTGATATATTTCTTTAAAGCATATTTTAACAGAAAAACAGTATAAAGTAGAGTTTTCATAGGACAAAAAGGCTGCAGATACTGTTTTGACACTAGATGGCATTCCTGTGTAATCAGAAGAGCAAAAGGCTAAAGCAGTCTCTGCTGTTTCCCAGGACATGTCATAAATTCCGATTAATGAATTGTAGCTGAAGAACTTTAAAGCAGGCTTTTATTCAGAAGATAATGTGAATAAGCTGATTTTGTAACATGTTATTTACAGTTTGCTGGCTATTAAAAATTAAAAACCTTTTTTTCTGCCTTCATAAATTATAAGTACAGATTCTAGCTACTAAAGTTATCTTTTTGCTTTTTTCTATGATATCTATTCCCATGCAAGTATTTGTGTTTATATTAATAATGCAGAAAACATTTACTTCAATTTTCTATAATATACTGTCCTAAGATGTTTTAATGGGAAGATAATTCCACAGATCAAAGTTAAATATTATCTTAGGTTCATTGTCAAAACTTTAAACAACATATAGGAACTTCTTAAAATTATTGTAAAAGTTAAAATTTCAAAAAAATATCTTATAATTTGTAATTGTATATGATGGTGAAATAAGCCACTAATTTAATATGACATATCCTTTGACATTACGTTACATGTATGTGTCTTGTCAACACATAGCTTCTCAAACTTATATAACAAAGCAAACTCATAAAAAATGATAAGAGAAAAATGAAGTTGTCCTAAACGTGGAACTGAGGGATAGATCTATCAAAAACCTGGAAGTCATTCTTGGTACACTAATGAGATGCTCAGTGCTAGATATAAACACACAATAATTAAAATTTTAATATAATTAAATACCTCTTTCAGAATTATAGCAAAAAAATACATATCATTGGATTTGTCTCCGTGAAACAAGAAGAACATTAATTTTTGTAGTAAGAGAGCTTAGTTAGTGACATAATGTATGCCCAGCACATCACAAATATAATTGCTAATTTTCAGAACAGTCCATTTAACTCAATTCTATTTCCCTCCTACTTAACATGAGAACATCTTGGGTTGAAAAATTAAATTACTAATCACAGGTCACCAAATGTCAAAGCCAGAATTTGACCCACAGCCTATTGCACCACACCCAGTGAATCACTACATAATTCAGCATGCTTGTCAGGGAGTGGATTGTACTCCCTACAAATTCATACGTTGAAGTCCCAAAGCCTAGTACCTCAAAATTTAACCATATTTAGAGGTGGTACTAAAAAAAGTAATTAAGTTTAAATGAGATTATATATGCTTACCTTGTGGCTCAGCTGGTAAAGAATCTGCCTGCAATGTGGGAGACCTGGTTTTCTCCCCTGGGTAAGATCCCCTGGAGAGGGAAACAGCTACCGGCTCCACTATTCTGGCCTGGAGAATTTCTTGAACTGTATAGTCCATGGGGTTACAAAGAGATTATATGTGGCGGTGTCCATATAGGATGAAAAAAAGAAAGTGGGGTACATGCTCAGAGAAAAGGCCATGAGAGGACTTAGTCGGAAGACAGCTGCATGGCAAACCAAGAGAGAAAGGCCTTAAGACAAAACAAACCTGCCAACACCTTGATCATGGATTTCTAGCCTCTAGAACTGCGAGAAAATGTTTCTGTTGTTTAAGCCACCCAGTCCACAAAATTTTGTTATGGTAGCCCGATCAATAAAAATTATGTTCAAAATCATATCCTTAACATTTAATGGAATCTGCCTTATAACGTTTTCTAATATATTTAAAACAAAGAATCTTTCTGCAAAAATATTCTTAAAACAAAATATTATATGTGTATGTGTGGTAAGTCGTTTCAGTCATGTCCTACTCTGCAACTCCATGGACAGTAACCCACCAGGCTCCTCTGTCCATGGGATTCTCCAGGCAAGAATACTGGAGTGGGTCGCCATGCTCTCCTGCAGGGAATCTTCCTGAGCCAGGGACTGAACCTCATCTCTTACATCTCCTACATTGGCAAGTGGGTTCTTTACCTTTAGAGCCACCTGGGAAGTCCCAAAATACTTCATGCACAATCATAATACTAGTATGTATATGAGAAAGGGAGAGAGAGAAAAAACTACTCTGCTACTATTTGTCCTAGAGAAGAACTACAACAAATAAGCCTTCAAATTTATTCAGTCACTTTTAACACCTTAGAAATATTTTTCCTGGTATATATTCAGGTAAAAACTAAAGTTAAAAACTAATGCTTAAGTGAAATAGAATATTTTTTAAAATCTTATTTAAATTGTCTGCAACACCAAGTATGCACTGGAAATTTCAAATATTAAAGCAAAGTCTTAACTTTATTGATACTAAACTTGTATCTTTCCCATGCATGATAGTGCATGCATGCGTGCTCAGTCATTTTTGACTCTGTGCAATCCCATGAACTTGATCAGGCTCCTCTGTCCATGGAATTTTCCAGGCAAGAATACTGGAAGAAGCTGCCATTTCCTTCTCCAGGGAATCTTCCAATCTAGAGATCAAACGTGTGTCTTTTGCATCTCCTGCATTGGCAGGCGGATTCTTTACCATGACACCACTAGGAAGCCCATATATCTTTCCCATGAAAGTATTTAAAAGTACTGATACTCAAGTAACAATAATCACTCCAACCACAACCTACTTGGACTCCCAGTGAATATGTGGATGATAGCTAATGCTGTGCTGTGCTTAGTTGCTCAGTCATGTAGATCTGGCTTAAGTCAAGTACAAGTTGAGAATCACAATTTATGATGCACCAGAAATAAAGAAATTCTCCAACACTAATGATCACTCATACAGATACAGTATTCAGTTTGAAAATTCTAGTACTTTTTAAATTTGTAAAAATTGGAGTATCAAAATTTTAATTATTTTAATTGATTGGAACAGATTGAATGAATAACAATCTATGACTTCACAGGAGGACTCGAACGAAAGAAATACAAAAACCTAACAAATAAACAAAAAAACAATGATCACAATTAGATGTCTCTAATAAATCAGTTTTTTAGTCCAAAAATTGATATTAAAGAAACAGGCAAACTTAGTCTGCTTTTGATTAAAAGGGTACTTCATTCCACATATAATTCTAGATAAGTAAGAAATCATACTCTCATGACAACAATGCTAGTTCAGAAAAATGAAAGGAATCAGGAAATTGAAAATTGTCAATAGCCCCTCACTGATATCATTAATTCAGTAAAGAACCGCCAATTAGTGCTAAACCCAACAGGTGAAATACTGTTGGATAATTGAACATTCACAGAGTTCCAAAGTACTATGCCATGAAATCATTTCTCAACAAAATATAGTAACAATGCAATGAGAAAATAAAATAGCATAATTCATTTCTTGATGTTAAAACATTCAAAATGAATCCAACCTCTCTCCTTTGGAGATAATTTCCTATTTACATAAAAAGAGAAGGCAGAGGAATATGTTAAATAACAATTTGGAAAAGGTGACAGAAATCTAGAATAGATAACATTCTCCAGGTCAAATGTCTTCAACTTTCCCATAAGCCAATATGAGAAAAAAGGATGAAGGCTAACGTTTTACTAAGTTAAATAGATTGTTAAAACATAGCAAGAAAAATAAATGAGTGGATATTGCTTATATATTTTATTTAGGGGTTGAAAACAGTTACTAAAGAAATTTTGGATAAACACTGGAAAAATCAGAAATGAAATGTGTAATATATATTAATTTTGTTAGCATGGTATTTAATTGCAGTAAAATATGAAAACTTTAGGATTTGAACATACTTGTTCACAATTTTAAACATAAAGTACTATGACACCTGCTAATAACTTTTAGGTATTAAACACCTAAAATACCTTCATTATTGCTCTCCTGGTATCTCAGCTGGTAAAGAATCTGCTTGCAATGCAGGAGACCCCATTTTAATTCCTGGGTCAGTAAGATCCACTGGAGAAGGGATAGGCTACCCACTCCAGTTATTCTTGGGCTTCCTTGGTGGCTCAGCTGGTAAAGAATCTCCCGGCAATGTGGGAGACATGGGTTTGATCCTTGGGTTGGGAATACTGCCTGGAGAAGGGAACTGCTACCCATGCCTGTATTCTGGCCTAGATAATTCCATGGAATGTATAGTCCATGGGGTCGCAAAGAGTCGGACATGACTGGGCAACTTTCACTCACTTCACTTTCACCTTCATTATTTGTCTTCTGTGTGGGCAAATGAAACAGATGATCAAAACTGAAAAAATCTGTGAATCTAGACATTAGTATACTTGAGTGTTCACAATATTACTCTTTATGCTTTCCTTTGTTTTTGAACATTATTCTCATAATAAAAGTTTAAGGTTCCTCAGATTGTTTTCTGATTTACCTATTGTAAAGAACATCTACAGTATAAATATCCGTATTTAGTACACAGCATGAATAATAGTTGTTTTCACAGCAGTGAGACTATTAAATCCAGTGTTCTGACATATAAGAAACATGCAATTTTCCAGTGTCATATGTTTATAAAGAGACATCTTCATGTCTCTTATAAAGAGACAAAACATGTTATTTCTAATTCATGTAGTCAATTAGATGAGTTACAGTTAAAAATTCCTTCTGAGTATTTTATACCAGACTATCAATCATTTAAAGACTTTGAAAAAACAACTGTCATTTAGTATAGGTTTAGATGACAGAAAACTAATTTAATGATTTGAGGCTATGTTCTCTGTCATGTCAGGAGTGTACTGCTCAGAGTTCATTACCAGCTCTGCATGACCTGACAAAAAATCCAATACAGCACATGCCCCATGGTATTTAGTAGTAAGGGATAAGAAGTCCTTTGCCTGATGAGATGACAAGGAGGGAGAGATGGCAGGTAATTTGCTTTTTGTGACCTCTAAGTCTTTCCCATTACTTACTGATAGCAAATGCACACTAGGTGAGCCCTGTGAGGGCAGATAATCATAGTCACATATGGCTATTGAATTTTTGTTTACTTGACTTTACTTAATTGTATTCTATGGAAAGCAATTAGTGACTTTGAAAAATCAAATTTATCTTTCAAAATTATAAACTGATTTTTGACTAAAAAGAGAAGTATTTCATATTACTGAAGTTTTCACTATTTTTTTTTTAGGAACTGTACTTCTCCACCAGAAAAACACACATATTTTGCATTGAGAGAGTAATTTTTATAAGTACTAATATGTTACTGACTTGCCACATGGATCCCCCTCAACTGCCATCAACATCTCATCTGGTCTTGAAGCCAAATATGTACATTTCCTGACATTAAACATTATCCATTTAAAAATTAATTGAAGGGAATTCTTCCTCGTGGAATTGATTCTGAATTTGTTAACATCCTTGTGAGAAGCATCTACTTGCAAGTTCTGAAAACAAATGTACAGTTTCTTAGTGATAAATATGGAATTCTTGTACTTTATTCAAACCCAGATGCATTGATTCATATGTGTATATAATTGCATATATGTATGTATTATTGCAAGATAAGTATGACTTGAGAACTGTCACAGACTATTTTTCATATTTAAGAAATGCTATGAGACAGCTTGTCACTAAAAAGTCTTATTTCTACACTAATGAGGCTAATAGATTTTTAAGTTAATCAGGGTAATAGTAATAGTTTCACAAACTGACTCTGAATGCAGGTTGGTAACTCAGATATATCTTTCTTTTAAACACATTCTTGTCTAAAGTATGTGATGTTCTATAAGGCTAAATGTAAACAAATTCTATTAATTTTCAACAAGTTACTGTTAAGTAAAATAAAATTGCTGTTTGATTGTAACAAGGAAGACTCCAAACAGAACATATTAAATCAGCATTATTGGCAGTTGGAAGACACATTGCCTAAATTACTGTTAGTGACTAGGGGAATAAATGACCAATTTCAAAGTTTTAGAAGCACTTGGAAGAGTAAATGAAGATAGCTTTGGAAAATTGCTGATGGGAATTCATCATAATGGAAGCCTGAGTTATATAAACAACATTTATTTTCCTGAATTGATCATTCTAAGAGAGAATAAAGTTGGGTGAAAAGAGATTTCATTTTTTCAGCATCAGAAAAATGCTGAAATAGCATAAGATTCAAAAAGAGCTATGGTTGGTACTAACCCAGTAGTAGAAAACATTTAGTTTACATCATGTTGAATTTGAAAGTCTGAGATTTAGGTTACCACAGAGCACTGGATACAGTTTCCTGAGTTACACAGTAGGTTCTTATTAGTTATCTATTTTATACATAGTATTAGTGTATATATGTCAATCCCAATCTCCCAATTCATCCCCCTCCTTTACCCCTCCTTGGTGTCCATATGCTTGTTCTCTACATCTGTGTTTTTATTTCTGTTTTGCAAATAAAATTTTCTATACCATTTTTCTAGATTCCACATATATGCATTAATACATGACATCTGTTTTTCTGTTTCTGACTTCACTCTATGGGATAGTCTCTATACTCCACTAAAAATAATTTCAAAAAATAAAAGTAGCAATCTGCAATTTATGTAGATGCCCAATAAGAACCTCCAAGTGTTCTCTTTTTAGAATATGATATGTGGGATTTAGAAGCGTGATGTATCAAGAGTATTAACTTGTATTTGACACTAGGTATTGCTGCATTCAGGTACAGTTCTGCCAATTTGGTGTCTCAGTTTAGTAAGACAAAAAGTGGTTAGATTTGCTGTGCTGCTGCTGCTGCTGCTGCTGCTAAGTCGCTTCAGTCATGTCCGACTCTGTGCGACCCCATAGACGGCAGCCCATGAGGCTCCTCTATCCCTGGGATTCTCCAGGCAAGAATACTGGAGTGGGTTGCCATTTCGTTCTCCAATGCATGAACGTGAAAAGCAAAAGAGATACAGATGTGTAGAGCGGACTTTTGGACTCAGAGGGAGAGGGTGGGATGATTTGGGAGAATGGCATTGAAACATGTATACTATCATGTAAGAAATGAATTGACAGTCTATGTCCGATGCAGGATACAGGATGCTTGGGGCTGGTGCACGGGGATGACCCAGAGAGATGTTATGGGGAGGGGAGGTGGGAGGGGGTTCATGTTTGGTAACACATGTACACCCGTGGTGGATTCATGTCAATGTATGGCAAAACCAATACAGTATTGTAAAAGTAAAATAAAGTAAAAATAAAAATTAAAAAAAAAAGTGAAAAGTGAAAGTGAAGTCGTTCAGTCGTGTCCTACTCTTAGCGACCCCATGGACTGCAGCCTACCAGGCTCCTCCCTCCATGGGATTTTCCAGGCAAGAGTACTGGAGTGGGGTGCCATTGCCTTCATCAGATTTGCTGTATATATGCTATAAAACTATAAATGAAGATATCTGGTATAGAAAGTATATTCAATACATGTGCTCCAAGGGTGAGTTTGACAGGGTAGGAACTATGATCTATATCTCTAAGACAAATTTTTTAAATTTCACATTTTTTTCAAATGTTTATAATTTTAGTAAACATGAAAATAATATTCACATACACCTATGTTTCCAAAGCCTCTAAGAAATAAATATTTAATAATAACCAATTTGAAATCACTGACCTGAATGAAGCTCTCAGGATAATTAAGAGATGTTTTACTGTTATTTATTTGATTTTTATTTTAATTCATAGGTTTGATCATTTAAGAGAAAATACCTTATCATAATTAAGTTATTTTATTCATAAAATATGCCCTCTTCTTTTGAAATTACAGTTTTATATTTCATACTATAGGGAAGAAAGGAAATGGTCTAATTTTTATGCTTTATTTCAAAAATTCAAATATTAATGGTCTAATTTTTATCCTTTATTTAGAAAATTCAAATATTAATAAACAATTCTAGTGAATTTATAATGAATAGATGTTCAAGGAGTAGCTCTCATTAAATGACCTAGTGATATATTTCATCCTACTGTTAGTTTATATATATGCATTTCCCATTAAAAACAGGATCACTTTGTACTTTTAATGTCTGTAACTTGTCTATCCTTAATATTCTCTTGGGATACTGTTCTTAATAAAAGTAACCAAAGCTTTTGATCCACACAAAGATTAGACTCTACTTTCTCTCTCCCTTTCTTTTTTTTCTTATTATTTGGAATGGATTCCTTTACACAGGTAAAATGTTTTCAAGTGCAGTGCCCAATTTAGATCAGTTATAAAAGCTAAACCTTAAAAAGAAATAGTGGAATATATGGTTGAAAGGCAGGTGGTTGTTATAGTAGGTCTCAGATATGATGCTGAGCAGATTGAAATTCTCATGACAACTGTACAAAATCTATGAAATTTATACCATTGCATTAAAATAAACAGATATACTTCTGATAGATGCCAATGTCTGCTCTACTAAAAATATAGATTTGTTATGAAAGACTATAGTTAAGCAATTTTGGAAGACTCTTGCCACAACCCAGATAATAAAGGCACAAATTAGATCAATGATAGCTATGAAGGAAACAGATGGTACTGAGGTAGAAAAAACCATATGCAGAAATGAGAAATTGGAAACTTATTCCATGACAAGGACATGAGGTCTTTGTTTTCATGTCTTGTTTAAGTGTAACATTTATCACTTTAAAACTGAAGCATTAAGTCACAGAAAATATTCCTCTGGAAATTATTCATTTGAAGTAGGATTAAAAGCAATATGTAGGTACCACATTAGGACACTGTAATAGTATGAATAAGCAATTGGCAATAATTAAGATTTGTACTGCAACTGCTGAAATAATTCATAATGAATATAAGTTAAAATTTCTGTATTACATAGGAATAAAGTTAATAAAATAAAAAGTAAGTTATTTAATGTTGTGTGTATATACATTTTGTACATATTAATTGTAAAATCATATGGAATAGAACATAGATATACAACACAGGTAGATGTTTAGAGATGAATAATTATTAGAAAAATGGAAAGTTTTCATATGATCTATAAACATAAGCCTGAACTTAAAAATAAGTAGCAATTTAGAGTTGCCAGACTTAGCAAAATTAGTTGTTTGAATTCAAATTAATAATTAACAATTTATTACTGTAAGTATATCCCACATGATATTTTGTATATTTTTATACTAAAATTTATCCATTATTTATGTAAAATTCAAATACAACTGAATAGCCTGTATTGTATCTGGCAAACCCAGGCTTTAAGGAAAATAGCAATCCAACAAGGAAAACTGCTTGCTCCTGGGAAGAAAAGTTATGACCCATCTAGACAGCATATTAAAAAGCAGAGACATTACTTTGCCAGCAAAAGTCCATCCAGTCAAACATATGTTTTTTCCAGTAGCATGTATGGATGTGAGAATTGGACTATAAAGATTTGAGTGCTGAAAAATTGATGCTTTTGAACTGCGGTGTTGGAGAAGACTCTTGAGAGTCCCTTGGGCTGCAAGGATATCAAAGTAGTTGATCCTAAAGGAAATCAGCGCTGAATATTCATTGGAAGAACTGATGCTGAAGCTGAAGCTCCAATACTTTGGCCACCTGATGCGAAGAACTGACTCACTAGAAAAGACACTAATGCTGGGAAAGATTTGAAGGCAGGAGAAGAAGGGAACAACAGAGCCTGATATGGTTGCACGGCATCACCAACTCAATGGACATGAGTTTGAGCAGACTCTGGGAGTTGGTGATGGACAGGGGAGCCTGGTGTACTGCAGTCCCTAGGGTCATAAAGAATCAGACACAAAGTCAGACTGAGAGACTGAACTGAACTAACAGTGAGGTCTGATAAACATGTCACATACATGCTGGGGTGAAGGCATATGGTAGAAACAGAAAAATATGCAATTAGATAGAAATCCAGATCTGATCAGTATTAAATGTTAGGCAGAGAAATGTAATTTTTTAAATTACAAAGATTAGACTGTTTGAAACTTTGATCAAAAGATCAATCAAAATATGTTTAAGAATAATCTGTCTAGAAATTGAATTCTGGATGGATTGGAAAGTTAAAGACACTGGAGTCAGATAACGGATTCAAGAGACCGTTTAACCTAGGTTTGTAGCATGCTCTTCTGATGAATTATGGAAAAGAAAAGAGGAAGTCTATGAAAATAGGGAAAATGTGGTCAAGAATAGCAAATGCAATCACAAAGATAGGGCAGCCAGAAAGAGTATGATGAAAATACTGAATTTCTTACCAGGCCTTTTTTTTTTTTTTTTTTTTTTTTAGGTTACTATCTTTCAAAGCTTAGTGAACAGGGACCTTCTGCTTTCAGCTATAAACGAGTGATGAAACTAGAAAGCTCTCCATCTGTAAACAACTAGAATACCAGGCAGGATTTAAGAAATATTTATGTTCAGATACTAGGACACATGACATTGTGAAGTCTGATGGGAGACACTTTCTATCCTTAGGAAGGGGAGACCTGGCGGAACGTGCTTGCTCTATTCAGCCAAGGAGTCATAGATCAGTATTTGCGGAACTAAGATGGGTGGAATTTATTGGGCACGACAGAAGAGAGGAGTCGTCTGTGGATAATTTATTAACAGTTAAGTAAGAGGGTGTTTGGGACTTCCCAGTTGCGCTAGTGGTAAAGAACCCAACAGTCAATGCAGGAGACATAAGAGATGTGTGTTTGATCCCCTGGAGGATGATATGGCAACCCACTGCAGTATTCTTGCCTAGAGAATCCCATGGACAGAAGAACCTTGTGAGCTAAAGTCTATGGGGTCTCAAAGAGTCATAGCAGGACTGCAGCAACTTAGCATGCATGCATGCAAGAGGGTCTTTAGTCTGGGACAACTCTAGTGCCTTTGGTAATGTATGTAAACAAATGAAGCCCACAGTTTTATTGAATGTGAGAAAATGCAACTCAGGAATAGCTACTCCTAATGAGTAAACAAGACTGTCTTCATTTTGAGAAAATGAAGTTTGAAAAACAAATATTAAAGGAGCCAACTCTCACATCCATACATGACTACTGGAAAAACCATAGCTTTGACAAGATGGACCTTTGTTGGCAAAATAAAGTCTCTAATTTTTAATACACTGTCTAGGTTAGTCATAGCTTTTCTTCCAAGGAGCAGCGTCTTCTAATTTCATGGCTGCAATCACCATCTGCAGTGATTTTTGGCACCCAAGAAAGTAAAGCCTGTCACTATTTTCATTGTTTCCCCCATCTATTTGACATGAAATGATAGGACCAGATGCTGTGATCATTGATTTTTGAAAGTTGAGTTTTTCACCCTCCTCTTTCACTTTCATCAAGAGGCTTTTTAGCTCCTCTTCACTTTCTGCCATAAGGGTGGTGTCATCTGCACATCTGAGGTTACTGATATTTCTCCAGGCAATCTTGATTCCAGCTTGTGTTTCTTCAACTCCAGCATTTCTCATGATGTAATCTGCATAGAAGTTAAATAAGCAGGGTGACAATATACAGCCTTGATGTACTCCTTTTCCTATTTTGAACCAGTCTCTTGTTCCATGTCCAGTTCTAACTATTGCTTCCTGACCTGCATATAGGTTTCTCAAGAGTCAGATCAGGTGGTCTGGTATTCCCATCTCTTTCAGAATTTTCCACAGTTGATTGTGATCCACACAGTCAAAGGCTTTGGCATAGTCAATAAAGCAGAAATTGATGTTTTTCTGAAACTCTCTTGCTTTTTCCATGATCCAGTGGATGTTGGCAATTTGATCTCTGTTTTCTCTGCCTTTTCTAAAACCAGCTCGAACATCAGGGAGTTCATGGTTCACGTATTGCTGAAGCCTGGCTTGGAGAATTTTGAGCATTCCTTTCCTAGCATGTGAGATGAGTGCAATTGTGCGGTAGTTTGAGCATTCTTTGGCATTGCCTTTCTATGGGATTGGAATGAAAACTGACCTTTTCCAGTCCTGTGGGCACTGCTGAGTTTTCCAAATTTACTGGCATATTGAGTGCAGCACTTTCACAGCATCATTTTTCAGTATTTGAAACAGCTCAACTGGAATTCCATCACCTCCACCAGCTTTGTTCATAGTGATGCTTTCTCAGGCCCACTTGACTTCACATTCCAAGATGTCTGGCTCTAGATGAGTGATCACATCATCATGATTATCTGGGTCGTGAAGATCTTTTTTGTACAGTTCTTCTGTGTATTCTTGCCACCTCTTCTTAATATCTTCTTCTTCTGTTAGGTCCACACCATTTCACTCATGTCCGAGGCCAGGGCCGGCGGCCAGGAGGAGCAGCCCGAGGAGCGGTGGCTGAGCAGGCACAGGAGGGCCTAGAGGAGCTCTCCCACGTTGAAGGTTAGGAACGGCGGCGGTAAGGAGATATGCCTCGTCCAAGGTAAGGAGCAGTGGCTGCGCTTACGGTGAAGAGATACCCCATGCCCAACGTAAGAGAAGCCAAGTAAGATGGTAGGTGTTGCAAGAGGGCATCAGAGGGCAGACACGCTGAAATCACACTCACAGAAAACTAGTCAATCTAAGCACACTAGGACCACAGCCTTTTCTAACTCAATGAAACCAAGCCATGCCTGCAGGGCAACCCAAGACGGGTGGGTCATGGTGGAGAGGTCTGACAGAATGTGGTCCACTGGAGAAGGGAATGGCAAGCCACTTCAATATTCTTGCCTTGAGAACCCCATGAACAGTACGAACAGTATGAAACCAACATTAACCCAAGAAAAAAAAAATAGAAATTATAAATGCATTAAATAAACTGAATTTGTAATTTAAGTCATCAGAAAAAAAAAAAAAATCAGGCCTTAATGACTTCAGTGGTGAATTCTACCAAACATGTAAGGAAGAAATAACACTAATTCTATGTAGAGTCTTCCAGAAATTAAAAGTAAGCCTTCCCTCAAAAAATGTTATGAAATAAAATGAATGCATGCATGGAAAATCAAAAGCATCAGTCCTCAGTTGAATTCAAACTAAAATCACAAACTGTAAGAATTTATATTATGGAATGAACGCTTGTGTCCCTTTAAACTTTGCATGTTGGGGGTCTTTGGGAGATGATTAGATGCTAAGGGTGGTGTCTTCACAGATATGTTTAGTACCCTTATAAAAGAGACCCCCAAATCTCTCTTGTTCTTTTTCTTCCATTTGAGGACACAGTGAGAACAAGGCCATCAATGTTCTAGGATGCAGGGTCTTACCAGACACTGTACATTCCAGGGCCTTGCTCTTAGATTTCTCTGCCTCCAGAACTATGAGAAATTTCCATCAGGTGTAACATAGTCATAGAAACTGGAGCTTAGATATGGAGATATTTGTTGTATTTCTAAGTTTTGTACCAGCTTATGTCAGACACAGGTCTTGTTATGTAAAACTGCTTCTCAAGTATCTACCATCTCAATCACTTAACAAAAGTCCTTAACTTAAAGTATCTATTGTAGCAGTTCACCAATTTCACTTTTATTTAATCATTTAAAAATCCCAAATTGAGAATGAAAGCTTTGATTGTTAATAAATTCTCTGAGCCTGTGCATACAATAAGCTGTTTCTATTTAAATAAAGGGAAGAATTAGTTCCACTTTTTAAATCTTGACTAATTTAGTGGAGAAGTATACATATATACAAATATTGAGTATACATGTAGTATTCTATGGGCAACACAAATAGGATCCAATCATAATTTGTGCTACCAATATGTGACAAATGTTTTAAAAAATCAATATATTTAAATACAGTTAGATATTCCATTTTTTTGTAAAGGAAGATAAAAGTTTAAAGAATATTCACAGAAGAGCATAAATAATAACTTCAAAAAATAGCAAGAAAGGTCATAATTCAATAAAAATTACTTCAGCCTTAAAAACTAATATCTCATTTAATAGCTTTTTTCTATAAACTGTTTATTAAATATATGCTTATTATTAAGCACAGATTTTTCTAAAATAGTCCTTGTTTTTGCTGGTTCCAAAGATTATATTCAGAATTGGTGGCAAAAACTGAAGTATAATATTTCTCCAGTTAATACTCCAGGTATTCAAAAGTAATAATATTCTCATTTGCTCATTCAACTTTTTTCCATGTTAAATTAGAGACTGAATAGTGAATAGATTCAGTGATAAAACTGTGATAATAGACAGATCATAGACCTTTGATAAATGGAGAAAAATAAAGGGCAAGTTTATCATTTTAATTGTAGGAGAAGCTGGGATTGGATGATTCTTTCTAACTTTGGTAGTTTTAAAATTTTGTTTAACTGAATGTTATGTTTGAAGCCAAAAGAAAAAGAGCCAGCAGAATTTTTGTGATTTGGTAAGAGATCTTGAAAAGAGAGAGACTGCTGATTGCCTTAATAAGAGAGAGAAAATGTAAATCATTTCTTAACGTAAAGACTTTTAGAAAGACATTGGGCAGAATTGGCCCTTCTCCTGATACTGGACACACATTTTAAAGAAGAAAAAAAAAAATTGTAAAATTAGAGATCTTTAGATGCTAAGAAATCTTATTTCTAATGAGACTAAAGGTAGAGAAAGAATGGACAGTAGTGTGAAAACTGAATTTGAGAGAGGTGTAGCTGTCAAATAGGGTATCTGGAAGGACATCACTGGAGCGAGCGCAAGGATGACCGTGTATGCTGTGTTTCTTGTCACTTCAGAGGATGCCATTCTCAGTGTAGTCATCATGGGTACATACAGTTATTAGAAACTTCCTCGCAATACCAGTGAAGTGCTTTAATTCACATAAAGTCACCATGTTGGTTAATGATGGAGTGGCAATAGGCAATAGATTAAGTATTGCAGAGTGCTGCACAGGGCCTGAGTGATATTAAACCAGTATGGATAGGCAAAGGCTACCCAGGGAAATGGGCGCAATCAAATAAACATGCTCAACTATGCTCACTGATGTGTGACAGACATATTTTTGAGCTAAATGGAGTCTAACTTGAATGCAAAAAAATAAGAAAATCTAATAAACATTGCAGAGAATGTGTAACAAGTCTGAATATACCCGACTCTTGCTTCATTTCTCCCTTCTGCCCGTCCTCCTCTCCTGGCTTCTGTCCTCCTTCCTTTCATTTCCTATTTCACTTCCTAGTGCACAACATAGAGATTTGACATTTCTATACATTACAATATGATCGCCATAATTACCACCTGTAGGCATGCAGAGAGATATTACATTATTATTGGCTGCATCCCCACACTGCACATTGAGGTACATGAATACACCTGATTTTGGTCTGAGAATTATAGATATCATTCTAGAGTTTTCAAAAGATGCCTTAAGAATAAGATAGTTGAATTTTGCACCATCAGAAATTAATGATATGTCTGAATAGTGATTTAACTTCCCAGTATTGACAAGTATTATTAGTTAGAATAATGAAAACAGAATTTTTAAAAAGTGTTCTGGATTTTCCCTCTGATTAATGTTTTATTATCTAATCTGTTTGCAGATTTAATGAGGAGAAATAATTATGGCAATAAAATGGTAAATTAATTCTGATCATAAAGTGATTTTAACTTTATGCTATATATATATATAATTTAAATGGTGGTAAGTTTTATCACATTGTTGATTTTTACTACCTTAATCTTGGATTTACTGGCAGCGGTAGTTTTATCAGATTTTATATTTTTGTAAGCAATTCTAATCCACTTGACTGACGAGTTTGCTTGTGACAAAGCTGTCTTTTGTTATTTAACCAGCTATATACATGGATTTAACAGAAAAAAAATGGGGAGGGGATAAAACAAATTATATAACAAAAATTGTAATACAAACTATTTCGGTTCATATTAGAAGAAAGAGTATAAATAATGTTATGCGGCATTTACAATTATTATGCTATAGTCCACATTTAAAGTATATTTAAATCTAAAATTTCTGTTATTAGTTATAAACTTTAACTTTTATTTCATGTGTCAGATTATGAAATGTGGGGTGAAAATTTAAAAACTCTTTGGTGTATATATATAGTATATATGGTGATCCAGAGTCATGCATTATGGTTTAAAATCTCCACTCCATCACTTACTAGAAATACACATTTCTATAAATTACCTAACCTCTCTATATACCATTTAGCTTATCTGGAAAATAAGGGTCATGATAGCTCATACTGTTGTGCTTAGTCGCTCAGTTACATCTCACTGTTTGCGATCCCATGGACTGTAACTCACCAGGATCCTCTGTCCGTGGAATTCTCCAGGCAAGAATGCTGGAGTCGGTCATCATGTCCTTCTCCACATGGTTGTTAGGAAGAACAAAATTGTCATGAAATAAAATACTTAGGAGAGTCTGGCACAGAGAAAGTGGAACTGTCCAAATCATTCACAGAGATTTCTTATATTGCAATTTTTTTCTTTTTATATTTAAAAAAAGCTTTGTAATATGTTTAATCTGTCATTCTCTCCAGCAATGATTCTACAATGTTCTGTTCACTTTAGAAATAAATACCATGGTATAGCTTAATAAAACAGATTTCCAAGAGTATAAGGAATTGCTATTATGTACCAGGGCTCCAACTCCCAGCCTCACATTTTAGCACAGCTCTTGCACTTTATGAATTTTCATATTTGGCCTCTGTATGTTTAATCTATTAAAAGCTCAGTGGGTGAGTCAAGTGTTCATACCTGGTTAAGAATCATGATTAAGGTTATATAAGATTTCCCTCATATTAAATTTTAGAGTCACTTCTTTGATTTCCATGGTTTCAACACAGTAGTTGATATTGTTACACCAAAAATAACAACATTTGTTTAATTCTATTTCAGTAGAACTTTTAAATTAACTTTATGAATAATAAAGATATGAATAAATCTCCTTGGGATATTCTTTTAAAAATATTACAATGGTTTCTGATTTTTTGTTGTAATATCTTCCTAGATTTTCATAGCTTTCACATTTTTGTGCTGGCACCAGAATTCAATAAGTAATGACTTTTGAAACTCTGGATAAAAAGTTATGTTTGTTCATTTAAAATATTTAAATTTTTCTATGATTCATCTGTCTCACCCCATGATAGAAGGTTATTTATAGTATATTCTACACCTCCAAACTCAGTATCTATTTTCCTTCTTAGGATGATAGGGTTCAGTTCAGTTCAGTTGCTCAGCCGTGTCCAACTCTTCACGATCCCATGAAATGCAGCATGTCAGCCCTCCCTGTCCATCACCAACTCCCAGAATTTCCTAAAACCCATGTCCATCGAGTCACTGATGCCATCCAGCCATCTCATCCTCTGTCGTCCTCTTCTCCTCCTGCCCCCAATCCCTCCCAGCATCAGGGTCTTTTCCAATGAGTCAAATCTTCACATGAGGTGGCCAGAGTATTGGAGTTTCAGCTTTAGCAGCAATCTTTTCAATTAACACCCAAGACTGATGTCCTTTAGGATGGACTGATTGGACCTCCTTGAAGTCCAAGGGACTCTCAAGTCTTCTCCAACACCACAGTTCAAAAGCATCAATTCTTTGGCTCTCAGGTTTCTTCACAGTTCAACTCTCACATCTATACATGACCACAGGAAAAAACATAGCCTTGACTAAATGGACCTTTGTTGGCAAAGTAATGTCTCTGCTTTTGAAAATGCTTTCTAGGTTGGTCATAATTTTCCTTCCATGTAGTAAGTGTCTTTTAATTTCATGGCTGCAATCACCATCTGCAGTGATTTTGGAGCCCCCAAAATAAAGTCGGCCACTGTTTCCACTATTTCCCCATCTATTTCCCATGAAGTGATGGGACTGAATGCCATGATCTTCGTTTTCTGAATGTTGAGCTTTAAGTCAACTATTTCACTCTCCTGTTTAACTTTTATCAAGAGGCTTTTAGTTCCTCTTCACTTTTTGCCATAAGGGTGGTGTCATCTGCATATCTGAGGTTATTGATATTTCTCCCAGAAATCTTGATTCCAGCTTGTGCTTCCTCCAGCCTAGCGTTTCTCATGATGTACTCTACATATAAGTTAAATAAGCAGGGTGACAATATACTGCCTTGATGTACTCCTTTTCCTATTTGGAACCAGTCTCTTGTTCCATGTCCAGTTCTGTTGCTTCCTGACCTGCATATAGGTTTCTCAAGAGGCTGGTCAAGTGGTCTGGTATTCCCATCTCTTTCAGAATTTTCCACAGTTTATTGTGATCCACAAAGTCAAAGGCTTTGGCATAGTCAATAAAGCAGAAATAGATGTTTTTCTGGAACTCTCTTGCTTTTTCCATGATCCAGCAGATGTTGGCAATTTGATCTCTGTTTTCTCTGCCTTTTCTAAAACAAGCTTGAACATCCAGAAGTTCACGGTACACGTATTGCTGAAGCCTGGCTTGGAGAATTTTAAGCATTACTTTACTAGCATGTGAGATGAATGCAATTGTGCGGTAGTTTGAGCATTCTTTGGCATTGCCTTTCTTTGGGATTGGAATGAAAACGGAACTTTTCCAGTCCTGTGGGCACTGCTGAATTTTCCAAATTTGCTGGGATATTGAGTGCAGCACTTTCACAGCATCATCTTTCAGGATTTGAAATAGCTCACCTGGAATTCCATCACCTCCACTAGCTTTGTTTGTAGTGATGCTTTCTAAGGTCCACTTGACTTCACATTCCAGGATGTTTGGCTCTAGGTGAGTGATCACACTATCATGATTATCTGGGTCATGAAACTCTTTTTTGTGCAGTTCTTCTGTGTGATAGGTTTACTCTGGTACTATTTAAATAATGAACAAATTAGCCTTTATAAATATTTTGCTATAAAGAACTAGTGGGGAAGGTATGTTTAAAAATTTGTCTTTTTCTTTTAAACATATTTTTCTGGGATAAATCTGTTTCATTAAACTGGCAGACCTCTACTAAGTTTAACACCAAACTGAGAACTTGATTTATTTTATGTTCTCAGTTACATTTTTTTTAGTTGAACACTTAGAGTCATAGAGTAGAATGTTGTTGTGGTTCAATCATCCGGTCTTGTCCAACTCTTTGCGACCCCATGGACTGTAGCACACTAGGCTTCTCTGTCCCTCACCATCTCCCAAAGTGTGTTCAAGTTCAGGTCCATTGCCTTGGTTATGCCATTCAGACACAGCATTCTCTGACGCCCCCTTCTCCTTCTGTCCTCAATCTTTCCCAGGGTCAGGGTGTTTTTCCAATGAGCCAGCTGTTCACATCGAGTGAAAAAAATACTGGTGTTTTAGCTTCAGCATCAGTCCTTCCAATGAGTATTCAGGGTTGATTTCCTTTAAGTCTGACTGGCCTGATCTCCTTGCTGTCAAAGGGACTCTCTGGAGTCATCTCCAGCATCATGGTTTGAAGGCATCAATTCTTTGGTGCTCTGCCTTCTTTACAATCCTGCTTTCACAACCATATGTGACCACTGGGATGATCATAACCTTAACTATGACCTTTGTCAGCAGAGTGATGTCTCTGCTTTACTACACACTGTCTAGGTTTGTCATAACTTTCCTGTCAAGAAACAAATGTCTTCTGATTTCATGGCTATAGTCACCATCCCCAGTGATTTTAGAGCCAAAGAAGAGGAAATCTGTCAATACTTTCACCTTCCCTCCCCCTTTATTTGCCATGACGTAATGGGGCCAGATGCATGATCTTGGTTTTTTAATATTTAGTTTTAAGCCAACTTTTTTACTCTCCTTCACCCTCTTCAAGAGGCTCTTTAGTTCTTCTTTGCTTTTTGTCATTAGAGTGGTGTCACTTGCATATCTGAGCTTGCTGATGTTTCTCTCACCTATCTTGATTCCAGCTTTTAACTCATCCAGCCCAGCATTTCTCATAATGTGCTCAGCATATAGATCAAACAGGGTGACAGCAGACAGCCTTGCCATACTCCTTTCTCAGTCTTAATCCAATCAGTTGTTCCATACAGAGATCTATTTGTTGCTTCTTGACCCTCATATATGTTTCTCAGGAGACAGGTAAGATGGTTTGGTATTCCCATCTCCTTAAGAGATTTCCACAGTTTGTTATGATCTATAGAATCAAAGGCTTTGGCACAGCTGACAAAACAAAGGTAGGTTTTTGTTTTTTTTTTTTAACTCCCTAGCTTTTTTTTATGATTCAGCAAGTGTTGGTAGTTTGGTCTCTGGTTCCTCTGTCTTTTCTAAATCCAGCTTGGGCATGGAAGTCCATGCTTCACATAATGCTGAAGCCTAGCAAGTAAGATTTTAAGCATGACCTTACTAGCATGGGAGATGAGTATGATTATCCGATGGTTAGTACATTTTTAGCACTCTCTTTCTTGGGAATTGGGATGAGGACTGACCTCTTCCAGTCCTGTGGCCACTGCTGAGTCTTCCAGATTTGCTGACATATTGAATGCAACACCTTCATGGCATCATCCTTTATAGTTTTGAATAGTTCTACTGGAATTCCATTGCATCCATTAGCTTTATTAAGAGCAGTGCTTCCTAAGGCCCACTTGACTTAGTTCTCAGAGTGTCTGGCCCTGGGTGGCTGACCATACCATCATAGTAGTATGGTTTATCTGTATAATTTTATACCATTCTTCCATATATTCTTTCCATCTCTTCTTGATCTCTACAGTGTCTACTATGTCTCTACATTTTACATCCTTTATTGTGCCCATCTTTGGGCAAAATGTTCCCTTAATGTACTACTGTCCATAATATTATCCAGAAGGCAGTGAAGAAAACCATCCCAAAGGAAAATAAAAGCAAGAAGGCAAAGTGGTTGTCTGAGGGGGCCTTACAAATAGCTAAAGAAAGTGGAAGAAAGTAGAATATTGATTATCAAATATCATGGGGTGAAGGAGATGGT
This sequence comes from Ovis aries, assembly GCF_016772045.2. Classification (NCBI taxonomy): domain Eukaryota; kingdom Metazoa; phylum Chordata; class Mammalia; order Artiodactyla; family Bovidae; genus Ovis; species Ovis aries. The sequence continues at coordinate 49,507,197 of NC_056069.1, forward strand.
GGTCCTGGTCAAAGGATACATGGCGTGTTGCTCATTCATATCTGACTTTTTGTGACCCCATAGACTGTAGCCCACCAGGCTCCTCTGTCCATGTGGAGTCTCCAGGCAAGAACACTGGAGTGGGTAGCCATTCTTTTTCCAGGGGATCTTCCTAACCCTGGTTCTTCCAAGCCCACATCTCCTGCATTGCAGGCAGATTCATCCCTGCCTGAGCTACCAGGGAAGCCTTCAGTTATAAGATAAATAAGCTCTAGCGATATAATGTAAACATGGTGAATACTGTTAATAATACTGTGCTGTAGACAGAAAATTTGCTAAGAGGTTAGACGATCTTCATGACCAGATAATCACGATGGTGTGATCACTCACCTAGAGCCAGACATCCTGGAATGTGAAGTCAAGTGGGCTTTAGGAAGCATCGTTATGAACAAAGCTCATGGAGATGATGCAATTCCAGTTGAGCTATTTCAAATCCAAGAAAGATGATGCTGTGAAAGGGCTGCACTCAATAAGCCAGCAAATTTGGAAAACTCAGCAGTGGCCACAGGACTGAAAAAGGTCAATTTTCATTCCAATCCCAAAGAAATGCAATGCCAAAGAATGCTTAAACTATCGCACATTGCTCTCATCTCACACACTAGCAAAGTAATGCTCAAAATTCTCCAAGCCAGGCTTCAATGGTACATGAACCATGAACTTGCAGATGTTCAAGTTGGATTTAGAAAAGGCAGAGGAACTGAGGATCAAATTACCAACATCTGTTGGATCATTGAAAAAGGGAGAGAGTTCCAGAAAAACATCTGCTTCTGTGATATTGACTATGCCAAAGCCTTTGACTGTGTGGATCACAACAAACTGTGGAAAACTCTTAAAGAGATGTGAATATCAGATGACCTGACCTGCCTTGTGAGAAATCTGTATGCAGATCAAGAAGCAACAGTTAGAACTGGACATGGAACAACAGACTGGTTCCAAATAGGAAAAGGAGTATGTCAAGGTGGTATATTGTCACCCTGCTTATTTAACTCATATGCAGAGTATATCATGAGAAATGTTGAACTGGATGAAACATAAACTGTAATCAAGATTTCCAGGAGATATATCAGTAACCTCAGATATGCAGATGACACCACCCTTATGGCAGAAAGCAAAGAGGAACTAAAGAGCCTCTTGATGAAAGTGAAAGAGGAGAGTGAAAAAGTTGGCTTAAAGCTCAACATTCAGAAAACTAAGATCATGGCATCAGTTCCCATCATTTCATGGCAAATAGATGTGGAAAAAGTGAAAACAATGACAGACTTTATTATTATTATTATTTTGGCTAAAAAAATCACTGCAGATGGTGACTGCAGCCATGAAATTAAAAGATGCTTGCCTCTTGGAAAAAAAATTATGGCCAAGATAGACAGTATATTATACAGCAGAAACATTGCTTTTCCAACAAAGGTCCATCTAATCAAAGCTTTGGTTTTTCCAGTAGTCATTTATGAGTGTGAGAGTTGGACAATAAAGAAAGCTGAGTGCCAAAGAACTGATGCTTTTGAACTGTGGTGTCAGAGAAAATTCTTGACAGTCCATTGGATAGCTAGGAGATCCAACCAGTCCATCCTAAAGGAAATAAGTCCTGAATATTCATTAGAGAGACTGATGCTAAAGCTGAAACTCCAATACTTCGGCAATCTGATGTGAAGAACTGACTCATTTGAAAAGACCCTGATGCTGGGAATGATTGAAGGCAGAAGGAGAAGGGGCAACAATGGATGAGATGGTTGGATGGCATCACCAACTCAGGACGTGAGCTTGAGTAAGCTCCGCGAGTTAGTGATGGACAGGGAAGTCTTGCATACAGCAGTCCATGGGGTCGCAAATAGTTGGACATGACTCAGCAACCGAAATGAACTGAACTGACTCACCGCACATAAGGAAGTGTACTTGTGTGAGATATTGCCTGTGTTAGTTAACTGGATTGTGGTAATCGTTTCACGAAGTATGTGTATGTCAAATCATCACATTACATTCTTTGCTTGCAATTTTACTTATCAATTGTAATTCAGTAAAACTGAAGGAATAAGAAAGAACTTTAGATGTCCACTAGCAAACCATCAGGATGACATCTGTAGCTGGAAAAACAATTTAACTAATTAATATTTGTTGCAAGAGAAACAAAGCATGTAAAATCATGGGGTGTTGCAGAAAGAGTTTAGGAGGGACTGTTATAGGTCTAGAATGTGTTAGGCAATTTTGATGAGAGTTTAACAAAGCAATAGTTTATTCCAGATAGGTCACTTTGAGAAGCAAGGACAGTTCTGGATTGTGTCTCTATCTCATACTTTTTTTAAAAAATCTAAATTATGGAACAAAGTGAAGCCAGTTTGTAATCTTCAAAGAAGCATCAAACAGTCATCACACCAGGAAAGAGGTATTATAGCACTTTCAATATTTTAACAATGTATTAACGCATATAAGAATTAAAGATTTTAAAATTAAAAAAAAGATGTAGAAGAAAAATAAAATAAAATAAAATAAAATACTTGAAATGCATAAAAAAAAAGAAATTATACTTACCATAAAATGCAGCAGTTACAGTCCTTGTCACCCAGGAAAAGAGAAAATGTATATCCATACAAAGACTTGCATGTGACTGTTCATAGAGGCATTAATCATAATAGCAAAATAATGGAAATAACCCCAATGTCCATTAATTGGTGAGTCAATAGAGAAAACATATACAATGAAATTCTATTCAGCAATAAAAGGAATGAACTGCTGATACATACTGCAACATGGATAAACCTCAAAAACCTTATGCTAATAGTGGAGAGTCATATGTAAAAGGCTACATACTTTATGACTCCACTATTTTCTAAAATGAAAGCAAATCTGTGATGACAGAAAGCAGGTTGATGGTTACCAGTGGCTGGGGGTGAAACTGAGAAACATAGCCTAGAAAATTCTGAGACAGAGAAATAAGGAGTCTCTAGTCCTATCAATATTAAGACATATGACAGAATTACAATAATTAAAGCAATATGCTATTAAAATAGTATTAAACTTAGTAAGAACAGATGAATGACTCAATGGAATAGAACAGAAAGCTTAGGGAAAAAACAAAGACATATAGGTATCTGGAAAAAAATAAGACTGAATTCCTATGTCACACCTTGTATAAAAATGAATTTGAAATGGATCAAAGCCTTAAACATTTTTTAAAAAATCATAATTGTGCTAGGAGAAAGAACACTTGGGGAAGTTTTGTTACTATCTTGTAGTGGAGAATGTTTTCCAAAATATGACATAAAATCTAGGAAAAATAAAATAAAAAAAAATAAAAAATAAAATATCAATCAATGTAAATTAATAATTATAAGTAAATAATATGTCATGGTTTGTGATCCCCCATTTTTTAAGGTTAATCTTAATGACTCATCAACATTCTTACCATTGGCAATTGGGTCTATTTTAGGAAAGCAAATTAAAATATGTCCAGAAGAAATAACAACTCAACTTTTACAAATAATTGTCAAATGGTATAACATTTAGAATGTAGAGATTTTTATGATGTTTGACAATGGTTTCATGAAGCAGAGAAATTTGATTTTAATTTTAAAGCAGACTTATAACTTAAGATATTTGTGTGCTTGATAATTTGAAAATAGTTGAGAATCTAAACAGTCTTACAGCACTGCCCCACTTGCTGTTACTGACCAATTACAAGTGAACCTTGGTTACCCAATTTTCTTATTTATAACTATATTGTTACATTTCATCCACCTCTCACTAAACCACTTACCACAGTATCACGCAATTAGAAAAGAAGTTTTCATCAACTTATCTTTCTTCCTTAGAGAAAGAACACTGATTCTCAAAGCAAACAATGACTTCACTTTTAAAGACTATAAAAGTTTTTAGAAAATGAAAGACTTGCAAACCATATGACAATTTTCCAGTGGTGGCATGTGAATGTTTTACATAAACCATAAACTTAAAAAAATGTTTTTGTGACTCTGTTAAGACATCATCAGATTCAATAATTTTTAGTATTTGCAGAAGAGATACCATGAATAAACATGGTTAAGATTATGAATGAGAAGTTGGATGATTTCTGTTCAGGTTTACACTTGTGCTTATTTGTATTAACACAGGATTGCAAATATATAAATTTAATTAGGCTATTATTTTTCCTGATATGATTTAATTTCATAATTGAACCAATACCATAAATAACTTTATTTGTATTACTGGACACCTGTGTTAAATATATTGATAGATTTTGATTGTTATGTCTTCTTCCAAGCTTCCTATAACATGAAGAGTAATTAGCTTCTAACAGTGAATGGTTTTGCAACTATTTTTATCAGTATAGTATTCTGAATTTGCTTTTTCATAAGAATAATGTATATTTTTTTGATGTGTGTACTCATTCTTGTCCAACTCTTTGTGACCCCATGGACTGTAGCTCTCTATGCTCTTCTGTCCATGGGATTCCCTAGGCAAGAATACTGAAGTGGGTTGACATTTCCTTTTCCAGAGATCTTCCTGATCCAAGGATCAAACCAGATTATCTTGCAGCTCCTGCAAAGGGTGGACTACCTACCATTGCACCACCTGGGAAGTCCAAGAGTAATATAATGTAGAGTTTAAAACAGAATCTAGGGGCTTTCCAGTTTAATATTTAATTTCTATGACCTACAATTTTATGTGAACTGGAACAGATTATTTAGCCTCTCTTTCAAAAACACTGTTTTTCACCTATTTTCTTTTAAATAAAAAGTGTTTAAAAATAATACTTGACTCATATGGTGGTTTTGAGCTTTACAGGAGTTAAGAAGTACTTAGCAGAGAATCAGGTATACATGTGTGGGCCATGTTATTATTCCTTGTTTTCCTGTCACTGGGTCTTCATAACACTACTCATTCATTTTATCATTCCTTTCTTCCAGAATTGTCAATTATATACAGTGACAGTGCTGCTGCTGATGCTGCTAAGTCTCTTCAGTCGTGTCTGACTCTGTGTGACCCCATAGACGGCCGCCCACCAGGCTCCCCTGTCCCTGGGATTTTCCAGGCAAGAACACTAGAGTGGGTTGCAATTTCCTTCTCCAATGCATGAAAATGAAAAGTGAAAAGGAAGTCGCTCAGTCGTGTCCGACTCTTGGTGACTCTAGGAAATGTCAAACTGTAGCCTGCTTTTCAAATAACCCCTTTCTAACATTTCTGGCCTGTGTTCCAGTTTTTCAGCATAGAGAATCATTTTTTGACTACCTGTTTCAACATCCCAAATCAAATAAGGGCCAAAGTTGTGTACTTTTTAAAAGAGATTCAATACATAAACTCCAGTCCCATTTCTTCTTCTTTTTATCTCCTGGCTAATTTTCTTTCTTCCCTTTGCAAGTAAGTATGGCTATAAGATGGAGAAGGCAACAGCACCCCACTCCAGTATTCTTGCCTGGAGAATCCCAGGGACGGGGGAGCCTGGTGGGTTGCCGTCTATGGGGTTGCACAGAGTCGGACACGACTGAAGCGACTTAGCAGCAGTAGCAGCAGCATGGGTATAAGAGTGAATGTTGGCTAAATGAGTGAGGATGATTGTGATCAAGTCATTTCCAGGTGCATTTAATCATAACATCTCACACAATCCTCCATGTTTCTTCTCCTTCCTCAGGGTACCAGTCAGAAGAACAAAGGAGCCTAGATTACTGAATGACTTAAGTGCATGATATAAAATCTCTCAACTGACTGCATTGTATTAGCATATAAGAAACATAAAGGTTTTTGTGTGCAAGACATGCCATGTTTCATTAGTGTAACTCTTTGTGGCCCCATGGACTGCTGCACACCAGGCTTCCCTGTCCTTCACCATCTCCCAGAGCTTGTTCAAATTCATGTCCATTGACTTGGTGATGCCATCTAACCATCTCGTCCTCTGTCGTCCCCTTCTCCTTACACCTTCAATTTTTCTCAGCATCAGGGTCTTTTCTAATGAGTCGGCTCTTCGCATCAAGTGGCCAAAGGATTGTAGTTTCAGCTTTAAGATCAGTCCCTCCAGTGAACATTCAGGACTGATCTCCTTCAGAATGGACTGGCTGGATCTCCTTGCAGTCCAAGGGACTCTCAAGAGTCTTCTCCAACACCACAGTTCAAAAGCATCAATTCTTCAACATTCAGCTTTCTTTATAGTCCAATTCTCCCATCCATACATGACCACTGGAAAAGCCATAACTTTGACAATATGGACCTTTGTTGACAAAGTAATGTCTCTGCTTTTTAATATGCCATCTATTTATAAAAATACCTTCTCTAATAACTACATGATAGAGTCTAACATGCACGTGAACTTAGCAAAGGATGCTATAATATTTTAGCAAACACAAAATTTTAAAACTTTAATCTTCTTGATTTATTGAAATATCATAGAAGTGAATTAATCTTGCAGGTATTTTACCTTACTTGAAACTGGCTCAGTGGTGCAAAGAAACTTCATATCTCTCTCCACTTAATTTTCTTTAGTGTATATGTTCTAAATTCTAATTAATAAGTGTAGTCAGAGATTTCAAAATGTATATCTCACACAAAATTCTACCATATTCACCTTTTCTGAATAATTCTCTCATTATATTCAGAATAGTCAATACTTTACATGTGCATCATACCAACCCAGCTGAGGTAAAGTGAAAAGAGAAAATGAACTGAGAAAATATAAAAACTGCTGACTAGCTCCTCTCTGTTTTACTAAGGTCAGGAGGAGAAAATATGAAGAGGAATTTCAGCATGAAGGATTTGGAATTACTTCCTGTCAACAAGGGCCCTAAAATATATGCTTTTTTGATTGAACAATAAACTTAGGTAATAAAGCAGTAAAAAATCCAATAATGTCTGATTACACAAATATTTTATGTACCATAAGTAAGTCAATACACAATTTAAAGCAAAAACAAAATCACCAAATGTTATTGTACCTTAGGTTAAATATTTCGACCATTATACTTTGCCATGAATTGAGCATTAATAATTGCTAATCACTATGTAATACAATCTTTGACAAAGGTTTTAAACCATTTTATGTGCTATTTAGGCACAGAGTGCTTAACAGAACTTAATTCATCTTCTAAATCTTTCATAAACTTTTTGATGAAGGGGATACCAATTCTATATCAGAGATAAAATGTTAACAATAATCTCCATTTACTGCATGATAATTCATTCTCCCAATTATAGAACTGAAAAATGTTTTCTACAATTATCTGATTGTTTGATATGATATTACTTACCCTGTGTCTAACTAAAAGATAATGACCCTATTTGTTTCTAAAGGTTTCTGATAAATGTACCAAGCAAATGAAATTGAGGGAGGGAAAACTCAGCTAGATTACAATTTTTGTCCTAAAGTGTCTTCCCTGGTGGCTCAGACAGTAAAGAATCTGCCTGAAATGCAGGAGACCTCGGTTCGATCTGTCAGCTGGAATGATCCCTGGAGAAGGGTATGGCAACCCACTCCAGTATTCGGGCCTGGAGAATCCCATGGACTTTATAGTCCATAGAGTCTCAAATAGTTGGACACGACTGAATGACTTTCGCTTTCACTTGTAAGAGTGGCAGAATTTTACCCCCAAATCCTTAGACTCTGCCCTGTGATTCATCTATCAGTCAGTTCAGTTGCTCAGTCATGTCCAACTTTTTGTAACTGTTTTTGTAGATTCATCTATAAAAGCTTGCAAAATGCCCAAAACAGCATCTCTGTCTGCCACTGACACCCTTCATTTGGGATTTTTATGGTAGAAAAGGAAAAGCAGGGAGGGATTAATGTGATCTAAAATGAGTTCATTTTCATACTTGGCTAGATACACTTTTTACTATGTTTATTAATATTTTTGATGACTTCAAGTAACATCTGGGGTAAAATCCTGGTATTCATAGGCTTTTAGGCACAAGGTCACGCTTATTTGTAAAGCTATTTTTGCCCATTTAAAAAGTAATTATTTCTGGGCTTTTATGGTAGGCATGATGAAGTACAAGACTAGAACAGCTTCTCCTTACAAAATACCAAACCAGAGTGATACTGAATTCCTCGAGGGATTGCAGAGTTTAGTACTATCATTTGAAAGGTTCAGGAGTGGTGATATGACCATATTCCCATTCAACCTAACTATTTGGCTGGCACAGAAAGAAGCCAGTTTTTGTTTGTTTTTTTTTTTTTTTTTTTTTTTTTTGCAACAGGTCTCTCAATATATTTTTCACATTGGTTTGATTTCTCTGGTAGAGCCTTGACTGATTCAGATTTTGGTAACTGCAGTAGAGTACTGAAATAAAAAAATAAAATAAAATAAAAACTCCTGAAAATATGGAAACAGCTTCAGACTTTGGAAGTTGACAGATGATAGAAGATTTCAATAATTCTGGTTTTATTTGATCATACATTGTGGGTGAGGGCGTAGAAGAAATTGAGCATGAGAGAGAAAATCTGTCTCATCTTAGAGAATATCTAAATCATCTTAAAAAGACTTTCTGGTGTAAGAGTTAAAAAGGAAATGAAACAAAAGTTACTGGAAACTGGAGGAAAGTTGATCCTTTTTATATAGTGTCAGAAAGCTTAGTTGAATTGCATTGTAAAGACATGTGGAAAGCAGAACATTTAAGCAATGAACTTGTGTGTTTAGATGAGATTTCCTAGTGAAGTGTTGAAGATGTATTGTTTCTTCTTACTGCTCATAGTAAAATTCAGAGGAAAGAAATAAACTGAGGGAAGAACTGTTAAGCAAAATGGAACTAGACTTTAATGATTTGGGAAACTGTGAGCCTATTCAAATTGCCAAAGACTCTAAAATGAAAAGATTTACTGTCAGCAAAATATGCTCTTGAGAGAAAGTTAACCTTTAACTAGTGCCCCCGAAGTGTCAAAATGCCAGAGTATTCAATCACATAGATTGGTGGTGTGACACTAGAAACAAAGGGGAAAAGGGAGATGTGAAAATGCAAGCACAGATTGGATTGATGTAGGGCCATGAGCCAAAGAACTCAGGTATCTTGTAGAAGCTAGAAAAAAGAAGACAAATTCTCCTCTAGAGTCTCCAAAAAGATCATAGCACTGTCAAACCTTGATGTTAGACTGTGTGCATGTGTGTGCTAAGTCATTTCAGTCATGTCCAACTATGTACACCAGGCTTCTCAGTCCAGGCAATTCTCCAGGCAAGCATACTGGATTGGATCACCATGCCCTCCTCCAAGGGATCTTCACAACCCAGGGATCAAACCTGCCTCTCCTACCTGTCTCTTTCATTGGCAGGCAGATTCTTTATCACTAGAGCCACCTAGGAAACCCTGATGTTAGATTACTAAGACTGATTTTATACTTCTGAACCAAAGAACTGTAGACTACCAAATGTGTTTTGTCATTAATTTTGTGGTAACCTGTTGCAATAAAAATAGAAATTTAATGTATGAATTCTGTTCATTCAAAAACATACACTGGGAAGAAACATACTGTCCTAAAAATAAAAATATATATATATAATTTCTTCTTGAATTCTAAAAAACTGTTATTCTCCCCACCCTTCATGAATAAAATTTTACAAATATATATTATTGATGCTAATATTCAAATGTCCTTCAACCCTTTAAATATAGGTTTCACCTTTCTTTATATGTTAATATAAATATTAATCATAGAGACAAATAAAAAATTAATGCCAAGTTTTTAATTCAGAAAATCAATATTCAGTAAGAAATAACTTGACCTCATGTGGTTTTAGGGCTTACTAAGTGGCCCTAGTGGTAAAGAATCTGCCTGCCAATGCAGGAGAACCAGGTTCGACCCTGGGTGGGGAAGATCCCCTGAGAGAGGGCATGGCAACCCACTTCAGTATTCTTGCCTGGAGAATCCCATGGACTAGGAGCCTGGTGGGCTGCAGTCCATAGGGTCACAAAGAGTAGGAAATGATTGAACCAACTTAGCAAGCATGCATATGGTTATAACTAATGTTCCATAATCATTACAAAGCTTGATAACTAATAAGGAATATTTTTTATCAAATTATATTTTATAGCAATTATTTGGATTATTCTTAGAAATATTTAACTTATCTCTCCTCTTCTGCAAAGTTTTTGGAAAACAGTCCATGCATAAATTGATTGTAACACGTATATTCTTGGAGAAAAACAATTTACCTGGTGTATTAGTTTGTTAGGTCTGCCATTAAAAAAATAAATAACCACAAATTGAGTGCCTTAAAACAACAGAAATTTATTTTCTCACAGTTCCAGAGGCTAGAAGCCTTAGGTCAAGGAGCTAACATGACTGACTTCCTCTAAGGCCTCTGTCTGGTTTACACAAGGTCAGCTTTTGTGGCCTCTTTACAAAGTCATCCCTCTGTTTATAAGACCTCTGGTGTCTCTCTGTTCTAGTCTCTTCTTATAAAGGCACCAGGCAGATAGGATTAGGACACACCCTAATAAGTAAGTGAAGTTGCTCAGTCATGTCCGGCTCTTTGTGACCCCATGAACTGTAGCCTACCAGGCTCCTCCATCCATGGGATTCTCCAGGCAAGAGTACTGGAGTGGGTTGCCATTTTCTTCTCCAGGAGATTTTCACTACCCAGGGATCAAACCCAGGTCTCCCGCATTGTTGGCAGACACTTTACCGTCTGAGCAACCAGAGAAGTCCAATTTTAACTAAATTACATTTTAAAAGCTCCATCTCCAAATATATATTGGGTAAGAATAGGGTTTTAACATTTGAATCTGGGAAAACATATTTCAGTCAATAATAGATGGTGAAGTACATTGGTATTATAACATCTATCTTGCAAATTACATTTGAGTTCATAGACATAACTATACTATAATCACCCTTTTTTAAACCTTTTGTAAGAACTTTTTCCAAAATCACTGCAGATGGTGACTGTAGCCATGAAATTAAAAGACAGCTGCTCCTTGGAAGAAAAGCTATGCCAGCATATTGAAAAGCAGAGACATTACTTTGTTGACAAAGGTCCGTCTTGTCAAAGCTATGGTTTTTGCAATAGTCATGTATGGATGTGAGAGTTGGACCATAAAGAAAGCTGAGCGCCAAAGAACTGATGCTTTTGAACTGTGGTGTTGAAGAAGACTCTTGAGAGTCCCTTGGACTGCAAGGAGATCAACCAGTCCATCCTAAAGGAAATCAGTCAAGAATATTCATTGGAAGGACTAATGCTGAATACTCTGATTAATGCTCTAATACTGATGCTCTAATACTTTGGCCAACTGATAATGAAGAACTGACTCCTTGGAATAGACCTTAATACTGGGAAAGATTAAAGGCTGGAGGAGAAGGGGACAACAAAGGATAAGATAGTTGAATAGCATTACCAGCTCAATGAACTTGAATTTGAGCAAGCTCTGGGAGTTGGTGATGGACAGGAAAGCCTGGCGTGCTGTAGTCCATGGGGTCGCAAAGAGTCGGAAATGACTGAGTAAATGAACTGAACTGATTGATGAACTTTTTCATTAATATCTGTTTGGTTCATATTTACCCAATTTCTCAATTATTATATAAAAATAGAGAAAATTATATATATACATATGTGTGTGTATATACTTAGTTCATTTGATAATTTATTTTAAAAGAAAACCTGTGATGATTCAATAGTCCAAAAACAAGGAAAAATATCAAAATATTTGCATTTTGACTGATCCTTTTTATTAAAACCTTTTAAACAACAAAATGCTTGGTGGAACTATTCTTGCATAAAATAATAAAGAGAGGATGAGTTATTCAACTAAATCACAGAGAATGCTTAGATAGCAGATGGAAACTGTAGGACTGGAGATGAAATGAGATTCTTAAACTCTGTGGGAACTCATAGAAACCTCAGCGAAAGTTGGGACTTGCCCAAACTAACAAAACTGAGGGCTTGAGGAGGGAGTGGCAGATGATAGCGGTAGCCTTCTGAGAAGTTTTGCTAAGAATGCAAATACCATTATGTATTTTAAAACTTGTTATGGGTTATTAAGCTGAACATCCTACCAAAAATAAAAACATTTTTCATAGCTCTTGAAGACAGATACTACTAAAATCACTGTGCTTCCTGGTATAATCAGAATTTAAATTCTTTAAATGCTTTCTAAAAGAGTTTACAAAATTAAAACAATCAAACATATTGCAAAAGTAAATACAGCAAAATGTGCTATCTGCACTGGTAAGATTAGATTCATTATTTGGGCAACTGTTAGAGCTGTGCTGAGGAGAGGTTTTTGCAGGAAGTATAGTGATTACAAGAACATATAGGCAAAGAGAGCATCTTACTTCTAAGACATAAATCTTGAAGAGGCAATGATCATTGTAAGATATATTAAAAAAAAAAAACAGATTAAGGTTGGGAAATGACAGTAAACTTCAGTGAATAAAACAATTTTACCAGCCCTGGGGCACTTGGAATATGGGATATACTTCAGCCTCCAACTAAGAATCAGACCCTCCTTCTGTCACTCACAACAGGCACCAAAGTGTCCTTTGTTAAAGAACAAATCAGTCATTTTCAGGCTTCTATGACTCTATTTATATTCTTCCCTCTTGGAATTGCCTTCACTTCGTTGACTAATGACTAGATATTTGCAGAGATCCACCTCAAAAACTGCCTCTGTTTGTGCTCTCTTATTATATAATTAAAGTTCACTTTACTTCTTTTTATATGGGAGGGTAGATTACTATTTGAAATATTTTGTCTACAATTAAATGTGTTCTATACACCTACCTTCCTTTGTACTCTTGCCTTTGTTGGTACAAGTAAGAGAAGAGTCGTCATTTCCCTTTGCTTCCAAATCAGCATAGTCAGAGACGTTAGTTTGCTAACAAAGGTCCATATAATTAAAGCTATAGTTTTTTCCAGCTGTCATGTACAGATGTGAGAGTTGGGCCATAAAAAAAGGATGAGTGCCTAAGAAGGGATGTTTTTGAACTGTGGTGCTGAGAGTCCCTGGGACAGCAAGGAGATCAAACAAGTCAATCCTAAAGGAAATCAACCCTGAATATTCATTGGAAGGACTGATGCTGAAGCTCCAATACTTTGGCCACCTGATATGAAGAGTCAACTCATTGGAAAAGACCCTGATGCTGACAAAGATTGAGGGAAGGGGGAAAAGTGGATGACAGAGGACAAGATGGTTGGATGGCATCACTGACTCAATGAACATGAGTTTGAGCAAACTCCAGAAGATAGTAAAAGACAGGGAAGCCTGAAATGGTGCATTCCATGGGGTTGTAAAGAGTTTGACATGAATTAGCAACTCAACAACAGCATTACCATGTCAGAAGAGGTGGCTTCAAATGCCACATGTCCTGAAAGTATCTTACCCTCCCATCTTATCCAGAGTTTCAAACTGAGAAATGAGATCTGTGTCATTCATCACACCATTTATTTCTGTCATGTCTATCACAAGAAACTTGGATTTCAAGATATTGTTTATTCACAAGCTCTAAACTTCCTGAATGGGTTGATGGGTATTAAGTAAATCTATTTTACTACCCTTCTCATCCTTATTTCCTGTGCCTATTAATATCTGGCATCCTATATACTTTAGTTATTATTTGTCTGCCTTCCTTCATTAGAAAATATGCAAGATGAAGACAGTTTTGTGTATGTGCATGCCTTGTTCATAGTTGTATCCTAAGGGATTGGAACGTTTCCTGATTCATAATAGGTGCTAATTTTATGTCATTGAAAAAAATATATACGCTTAGAATATAGTAGTTCCTTGATAGTTGCTTGTGAAATATATCAAAGCATTTATTTTATGTAGAGCAGTAAAGTAATTATAAGCTGACTCATGTTAGGCATACATTGTTATAAACAAGTAAAACAAAAGTTTACTTTTAGTTTTGATAAAAGTAAATCTCATTCATTACATTATGAATTCTGAATTGATTTTAAAAATTACTAAACTTATCCTAAAGATTGATTGACAACTCCCCTAAGATTATGAGAAATGCTATATTAAAAGTAAATAAATTCAGATATTTTTCTCAGTTTTGTTTTTCTTATTTCAACTAAATATCTTACATGGGTATAGCTACTTATAAATGGTCATGTTTATATGAACTCTGAGACATTCTCATATTCTATTTTAGCATATGCATATATATGTACATATTAATAACATGTTATTTAGTTGCATGGTGGAATATTATACAGATATGAAAATGAAGTATGTACAAATACATGTGAGAAAAGTCTGTCACACTGTTAAGCAAATAAGCCAATATGAAAGAATACATACATTTGGTTCTATTAATATAATGTACAAAAACAGACAAGCCTAATCTGTGCTCTCAGAAGTCCAGATAGTGGTTATCCTTGGGAGACAACAACTGGGAGGGAACAGTAGGGTCTTCCAGGGTGCTGGCAATATTTTTTGATCTGGTTGCTGAATATATGTGAGTTTTCCATTTGTTGTTGGGGTCCTTTAATTGACCGGGACCTGGCAGTCCGGAGGCGACCATAAGAAAGTGAAAAAGAGAGGCTGATATTCCGTGGTTTACGCAGAAAATGAATAAAGTCCTTGACACAGGACTTGCGTCTCTCATGAAGGCACTGGGCTCCCTCTTGAGGGGTGGTGAAGGTACAGGGCGCCTTCTCGAGAGAGTCTTAGAAGCCAGGGCAGGAAAGTGAGCAAGACAGGTCTCTGCACTCCAAGGAATCAGCTGAAGAGAGAGAGATAGAGAAAGAGGGAGAGAAAGAAAGACACAGGGACCCAAGCTCTGATGGCACAAAGGTACTTTAAGGAATTTTCTGTGAGTATATAAAAGCTGTGGTACAGGAAGTTTCTTACATCTATGATAAAGATCAGAAAACCAAGCGTATAACGACTGTTACCAAGGGAACAAGGGATTAATAATTGCCACAAGGTCAGAAAACCACCCATATCTCAAGAAAGGGGATCAAGACCATGCAGTTTTTTCGTAAAGAGGACGTTTACTAAAGGAGACTCAAGCCTGTCTCACACAATGACCCTGGTTCGTGGGAGCAGTGTTCTTCTCCGCTTGAAAAGAAACAAAGGATTTGTGAGAAACAGCACGTAGGAATTCCCCCTGTTAAACATTCCCTGACACTATCCTTTCCTAAGAAAAGGAGAAATGGTAAGCAGATTATAGAAAATACATGTGGCAATTGGATACAAAAAATAATATGCTCAAAGCCAAATATATAAATGTTTCTAATGGATGAAAAAGCCACTGATTTGTTTATACACATATATATATATATATATATGTGTGTGTGTGTGTGTGTGTGTGTGTGTGTGTGTATCACTCTACACTAAAAAGTTTAAATAAAATCATGTGCTTCTGACTAAGTACATGTGGCAATTGGATACAAAAAATAATATGCTCAAAGCCAAATATATAAATGTTTCTAATGGATGAAAAAGCCAGTGATTTGTTTATACATATATATGTGTATATGTATATATATATATATATATTTCACTCTACACTAAAAAGTTTAAATAAAATCATGTGCTTCTGACTAGATAATCACCTCATAGTGATGAATTTATTCCTCTCTCAGCCATCTGCTTAATTCCTACCTGCCTTTTCCAAACAGTGTCGTCCTCTAATATACAGACTAGATTTGCTATGGGTCTGGCTACTAAAAGCATATGTATATTTTTATTTAGAACATGTTTTCCTTAAATTTTTGTTCACAATTTGTCTTTATCATTAACACTTCTTGATAAAAGCATTCACTTTTCTTCAATATTTTAGGAACTTCCGGCCACTGAAAGGGCTGTAATTACCTATAGTGCAGCATACTCATTTACAATAAAAGAACACTTTTGGTCTAAGGTACAAAAATGTATCTAGACAGAAGCAGATGTCTCTGAAGATGGTGCTCAGATTCCAGCTATGTTTATTATCCAAAATAAAACAGCGGTTGTGTTTTCCAAGAGGGCTATTTTATTAGTAATAAAATATTCTTGGAAATTATATTTATATATATGAGAAATTGAAAGAAACATACTTTAACAGATGCTATGTTTTAAGAAATAGTCCTCCCATAAAGAATAATTCCTTTTATGTAATGAATTTAGCTAGTCCCTAGATGTTTGTATCAGTACATTTTAGTCATCCCTACTAACATAATCTGTCATCTAACATAAGAGTTTCCATACAGCTGATTTTTTTTTGAGAAAACATACTATTGACAGAAAGCTTAAAAGTTAATAGCATTTAAAATGAAAACTTGCAAAGCTACTCCCATGAAAAACTGTATACATTCATTGTGATCCCACAACTAAAAAGAATATATGAGATAACTGAGGTCTAGTCCAAAAAATAAATATGAAGAATGGAATACATGGCAATGAATTTAAAATGGCAATTTTTTATTTGGTTAATACATAAAATAATTCATTCTTACATGCAGAGATTGCTTTACACTTTTAATTTGTTTACATCAATAAACTAAAATTTAAGCAGGAAGGTTACTAGGCTAAAATAACTGTAAAAACATAAATAAATAAACAGAAACCTCGATTAAATAAAGTTCGGAGGCCAGCAAGTGGAGCTCTCACATTGAGACAACAGCAGAGTCCAAAATGAAGAAGAAAGATTCCTTGGCCAAAGAAAAACCCACTCTTTGTTTACTATGTAGTACTCTCAACTTCATTTTTCTCCTTTAAAAGTATTCTTCCCCTTGTCTGGTCTATAGAGACTTGCACATTTCACACTATGGTTGCAGACTCAGAACTGTAATTCTCTACAGATCACAAATAAACCCACCTTTGTTGGAGAAATATCTGGCATTTTATTTTATTTTATTTTTGCATCACAGTACAAATCCTTGCCACATTTCAAAAACAAACAAACCAAAAAAAAAAAAAAAAGGTTTAAACCCAAATTAAATGAAACTCTAAAATAAATCAAAATACAAGAAAATGGAATCCAGAAAGGCTTGACATTTTATTTTTAATGATTCAATTTTAAGGGTATTGATGGTATTTTTAATGGGGGAAAATCCCTCAGAAAACCTTCCAATTGCATGTTTCCAAAATAAATAGCAAGAGAATCATGTACAGATTGGCAGTTTATTACTTTTTCCTTTGTATCTAGATCATTTTCATTATTCTTTCAATTTGCATGAAACTTAGAATTAAATTCTAATATGAGATAAAAAACCATCCATTTTTATTAAATGAAATAGAAATTCCTTTATCCTTCATTGTCCCTAAAATATAAATTAAGTATGTGGATATAGAGATATTTTCTTTCCTATTTCTTTCTTTATGTAAAAATGTGAAGCCACATAGAACTTAAAATATTTAATGACATAAATAATATAGCATTAATTAGCAGATTCATAAGGTGTCAATCTTTGAGGCCAAATTCTCATGGACTATTCTACTACGCTTCATCAGTCTTCTAAACCAGCATGAATCTCTTGACTTATTTAAGGTGATGCTTTTTAAAATATTTTTTATGGATTTATTTATCCCTTAATTTGACTTTTGCTTATTAAAAATCATTGAAATGTAGAACCTATCACTCTGCATAGTAAAATAGATGTAACAATATAATCATTTAAAATATAATGTGTTGGGGAAACAATGAATCTGTGTATACCATGCAGCAGTGCACTTAAAAAGGAGGCTTCCTTGACTGATGTTTAGAGAGCAATACACTATTATTTCTAAACTGTGACGACTTCACCAGGCAGTCTGAAAAACGGGGATATGCTGGTCAATGGAAGTGGCATGGCTGGGACTGTATTATGTGTTTAGAGAGATTTAAAATCGTGGTATTGATGGTTCTTTAAGAGGTAGAAATATTAAAAAAAAAAAAAAAAAAACCTGGGACTTGCATCCAAGTCCCACAATATTTCTTTCTTTACGTGTTCAACAAACATCCAATAAGCACCAACTTTGAGCCTCCTGAAGGGTCAAATGATGAATAAAGTGAACTTGGATTATTCTTACTAAACCTAGTGCTCAATGGATAAAAAGCTTACAGTATTCAAAAATGCAAATTAAAAAATAAAATAAAATAAAAAATAAATAAAATAAAAATAATTTAAAAATGCAAATAAAATGTGATTGGGCTATTGTAGGAAGATGAGCTGGTCTGGTTATTTGTTGTATAACAATCTTCTCTCAAGTTTAGTGGTTGAAAACAATTTACTATAATTATTGGTACTATTATTATTATTATCACTCTGCTAGTTTGACTAGATTCAAGTAAGTAGTTCTCCCATGAAGCTGCAGGAAGATGTTGGCAGAGGCTAAATCAACTGAAGGCTCAATTAGGCTGGAAATCCAAAATGACATTTGGTACAGAGTTGCTTTCTAAGAGCATAGCTGAGCTGTTGACAAGCACATCAACATGCAGCTTTTTCATGCAGCTTGGCCTTCACCGCATGGAGGCTGGGTTCTGAGAGTGAGCTCTAAGCACGAGGAAGCAGAAAAGTACAAGACTATGTAAAGGCTATGCCTTGAAATGCCATATACTCTAGGTCAACCCAGCTTCTTAACCTGCCCAGATTTAAGAAGATGGAAAAATACCTACTTTAGAAAATGAAGTCCACTCCACTAAGCATATAATTTGTTGTTCAAGTGGGTTTATTTCTGATAAGGAAAGTAAAGTTTTCTACATATTTCTATTTTTACACCTGTATAATTTCCTGTTTCTGACTTGACACCTAGAGGTTTCTTGGATCTTACCAGACATGTCACTGGGCCAGAACATTGCAGGCTGGTATATGGAATGGCCAGAAAGAGAATAAAAGATTCTCTCTTACTGCAAGCAGTAAAATGTCCTTAATCATTGTAACTGAGCATTTTGCTTTAGTGACATGCCCTGCACACTGACCTTGAAAGGGAAGTATTAGTTATGTTGCTTTTAGAATGGTTCCAGACAGAAGTACAGTCACCAGTAATTTTCTAGCAGTAATCTATTATGGAACATGTATATCAGTTACTACTAAATGGCCACCCAGAAAGAACTGAAAATAAAATTTAAATGTTTTTCTAAATCATTGAGGCTACTTTACTACAAATTTCAAAAGAATACTTCATTTACAAAAATAAAAATTAAGGGAACTATTAAATCAGATTGGAAGCATGGAAAACAGGCATAAATTAGGACTGTCCTTGACAATCCAGAATATGATCTCCATAAAGGATGTATATACACAATATTAAAGAGGCATACAGAGGAATAGCTACTGAAATCTATTGGAGGACATTGAAGGATTTTTGACAAGCTAAGCATTTTCGACGTTATCCATGGGCTGTGTATAATTCAAGCATGAAAATGAAACATCAGATTGGCATTTCAGAATCATAACTATATAAATATAGGAAATGGATTTGAGCAAGTATGTGCAGAGAGCTAGAAAAACAATGAAGAAGCAATAACCATTTTCAAGACAATATGTGTTACAGGAGGGTATGAAATAAAGGGTTAGCAATAAGGATGAAGTAATAGAATTTTATTTAATCAAAATATACAATAAAGAATTATTAGACATTATTACCAAGTATTTAACATGGTACTATCATATCACCATTAGCACAATTTAGTTTCAAGATCACTATCAATTCAAGGAGAAATGGAAAATTCCAGCTTTTCTTGATCTGAGATTTAAGCACCAACTGTCTTCCTGAGCCTCTGCTTGTTAATATTGAATATAATTCACAATCAATAACAAAAAATTGATTTTTCAATCAATGATAATTAATGAAAGTAAACATAATAATTGTAACAAAAAGTTCCAGTAAAACATGTATATTCTGGAATGTTTTGCATCAATGATTGTCCAAAATGATATCAAAGTAGTATGTTCTGTGTGTAGTTTCTAAGTCATATCCGACTCTTTGCGACCCCATGGACTGTAGTTTGCCAGGCTCCCCTATCGAGGGAAGCACAGAAAGCAGGATAAGTAGGCATAGAAGACTGATGTTCCCTCATCTTTGTTTTAGGGAAATCATAGTCTGTTTGGGCTTCCCTTGTAGCTTAGCTGGTAAAGAATCCGCCAACAATGCAGGAGATCTAGGTTCGACTCCTGGGTTGGGAAGATCCCCTAGAGAATGGAAAGGTGATCCACTTCAGTATTCTGGCCTAGAGAATTCCATGGACTGTATAGTCCAGGGGTTCCCAAAGAGCTGGACACTACTGAGCGACTTCCACTTTCACCATAGCTACTTGGAGGTAGGTTGATTTTATTTTCTTTTACTTGACATTTTTGAGTACTAGCCAATGTGGAAATCCAAACAATCCCTTCTTGAGGTTGGCATGCAAATGTATGCACACTGTTTCTTTACAATCTATAAGAGAGATAATATAGTAGTTTGGAGGAAAGCTAGAATAACAAAAATGAGCAGTAAGAAACAGACATCAGTTCTATCTGGTTAGTCCACTCGTAAAACAATTCAAAATTTCATTGTGATTGTATTGGCATTACATATCAGTAATGTAATGTCTATAAATGTCTATAAAGTACTTGAGTCATCACCATGTAGCAATTTCAGAGCAAAGGCTCTGGTGTGACACACCATGAGTTTGAATCTGAAGCCTTTGGTGATCAAAAAGTCTGGATAGGCTAACTTCTCTAATTCAACTTCCTCAATGGTCAGTCAGGGATACTAACAGATACTTCTGCTGTGAAAGGATCTGTTCAAAATTAAATGAATTGATTAATATAAAACATATAGAACACATAATGGCTTAGGGATAGAATTCAGTTCAGTTCAGTTCAGTCGCTCAGTGGTATCTGACTCTTTGCGACCCCATGAATCGCAGCACACCAGGCCTCCCTGTCCATCACCAACTCCCGGAGTTCACTCAAACTCATGGCCATCGAGTCAGTGATGCCATCCAGCCGTCTCATCCTCTGTCATCCCCTTCTCCTCTTGCCCCCAATCCCTCTCAGCATCAGAGTCTTTTCCAATGAGTCAACTCTTCACATGAGGTGGCCAAAGTACTGGAGTTTCAGCTTTAGCATTATTTCTTCCAAAGAACACCCAGGACTGATCTCCTTCAGAATGGACTGGTTGGATCTCCTTGCAGTCCAAGGGACTCTCAAGAGTCTTCTCCAACACCACAGTTCAAAAGCATCAATTCTTCAGCACTCAGCTTTCTTCACAGTCCAACTCTCACATCCTTACATGACCACAGGAAAAACCATAGCCTTGACTAGATGGACCTTTTGTAATCCAGACAGGGACACCTTGAGAGAAAAAGGGTGAATTGAGAACTGAGACTGTCATAGGCAAAATATCCACCTAATTAAAAGTTACTGCGTGTATATTGTGGCATTGATCTCCTATGAATCAACCTCTATTTCATGAATACAAGCATCAGACAGTGTTTGTACCAGACACTGTTTTGTGCACATAAGACTATGTGTGTGTGCAAGCTGTTACTTCAGTTGTGTCTGACTCTATGACCCCATGGACTGTAGCTTCCAGGCTCCTCTGTCCATGGGATTCTTCAGGCAAGAATACTGGAGTGTGTTGCCATGCCATCCTCCAAGGGATCTTCCCCACCCAGGTACTGAACCTGTGTCTTTTACATCTCATGCACTGGCAGGAGGGTTCTTTACCACTAGCACCACCTGGGAAGCCCTTGTGCATGATACTATCAGTCTTCAAAGCATAGAAATTCTGCGGCTGTCACAGGATAGTGAGAGATTTCAGTGATTGTTTAAATTATTTACTATAACTGTAATAATTTTATGAAGAAATAAAATTACTTACAATGTTTAGAAACATAAGACAAAAATTATACATACCACAGAAATGAAATAAAATGAAAATAATAGCTCAATTTGCATTAACTTTTTAGAGTTCTTTATTTCTTTAATCACTAGAGGAGATTTAACCTACTTTTAGGTATTGCATGCTTAATGTATTATAAGAAAAAAAATTAATTAAATGGGAAAATATGTACCTTCTTTCACAAAACAGAACTTTTAAAATGACTAAAGTTGATTTGCTTACTTTTAAGTCATTAATTGATGAATTTGTATTGATTTCTACACGTGGTAAAGAAATCTATTTGAAAGAAAGATGGGTTAGTTGCTAGTGCTAACAAAACTTTAAACCACTTACATGGACAAGCATCTAGGTTTTTAATAATTTTAAAATTTTAACTGATACAATTAATTTAGAATGTGCAAGTAACATTTGATTTAAATACGTGGTGATATTATGAGATTTAAGAATTACAGGATACTACATTCTGCTGTTAGTCAAATTGGAGAATGCAAAGACAAAAATATATTCTGCTTAATTATTTCATTTTAACTTTTTGGGAAGCATTTGGCCTGTGCATGGTACATATTTCTGCTGCTAATCATAGAACTGGAATAACATTCATATTATTGAGTTTGTTTTAGAAACATTTCTCGTGTCAGTCTTGAAAAAAACTTCATAAATATTAGGCAGTAGGAAAGGCAACCTAAGTAACTTGACTCCTTAAAAAGTTTGTTCTTGCCCACTTTATATCTTCATCTATTGATATATCTTGGTTTAAAGACTGAAAATTATTGGCTCTATGAAGGAAAATGTGCACATATGTTTGTGTCTGTTGAATAAGTAGAGTTAAAAAAAATAAGATATATAAATAGCCCAGTTGTGTCCGACTCTTTCAGACCACATGGGCTGTAACCTGCCAGGCTCCTCTGTCCATGGAATTCTCCAGGCCAGAATACTGGAGTGAGTAGCCATCCCCTCCTCCAGGGGATCTTCCCAACCCAGGGATCAAACCTGGGTCTGAACCGTCAGGGAAGCCACTACTTACTAATCTATGTATCTTGGGTAGAGGTTGAAAATTATTAGCTCTATAAAGGAAAAAAATGTGCATGTATGCATGTCTGTTGCATGAGTAAGGTTAAAATTGAAAATAAACAGTAATTCAAGGATTTGTTCTTTTTGTTCTGAAGGTTTATTATCAGCGGTTTATCAACATGCAGGCACATGGCCTGAACAAGGTAAAGATGAGAATTGCAAATTAAATGGAATTTTCTGTCAAGAAGAGGTGAGTGTATGGAATCTATCATGACCGTGTTCTTCCACCGACTCCTGTCCATCATGAATAGAACAAGAACAGGGCTGTCAATCACGTCTAAAGTTCTGCTGCTAAAACGTGAGACTAGTAGTAGGAGTTCCTGTCCTGTGATTGCTCAGCTTATAACCCCATTAAATCAAAACCAACGACTTACTCTCTGAACTATGTCCATGCCTCTATTCTTGTCAAGAAATATAGCATCATTTCATGGTTCTTAATTTATTGAGAACTTAAATCTAAGAATTTTCCCTAGATTGTATTTCTGACTTCCTAAAAGCAATTGCAAAAGTCATTTACTCTTCTGTGCACTCCAACCACACTCTTTGTCAGGAAAAGGAATATTCCTCTTTCTCCCCTAGGTACTTAGATTAATTTATATTAGTATAGAACTTTTCACTTTGTATCATTTTTCATATAAAAATATCAAGCTTTTATTTCATCTTCATGTACTTCCTGTCAATTGCTTCCCCTGTTTTATTTCACAGTAATATTTTAAGGATCAGTGCCATTATAATCTCTGAAGGAACTGCCCTGAAGACTGTTTATCAAGAGAGTACCTTCCTCTGTTTTGCTTTTGCAATCAGCAAATGTGAACTGAAATATTTATTTTAAATATTACACATATTATAATGTTTCATATGTCTCTAAATACTATAAGGATGAAGAGGGAAAAGGATTAAATGTAGGTTTTTAAAGTTGCTTTCAAGTGTGTGTTTGCATGCTAAGTTGCTTCAGTCATGTCCAACTCCATGTGACCCCATGGACTGTAGCCCATCAGGCTTTGTCCATGGGATCTAAGCTCAAATGTTACTGTGTGATATTTCTGCAAACATTAAAATCTTCTTTGAAAAACATCAAAGAGTACCTTAGACTATATTGCTACTAAGTATTGAGACACTTTTGAAATCCCTAAGTGGGATAAATATTATATATACATATGATATTTCATTTGAATTTTGAAAAAGCTGCAGATAATTACAGCTGTGGACACCAATGATAACCCATGATTGGAAAATGAGCTATATATATACACATATATATAAGCAGTATGTTCTTATAAGCAGGAACAATCATACTGTTACACAAAAACACAATCAAGATGTTACTTAACTGAAAGTTATAAAAGTATAAAAAGTATATAAGAAAGTATAATACAAAAGTATGTCAAAGTATAAGTATGTAAATTTCCCTACTACCAAATGTTATTTCTATTATTACTGTCACAGTAACAATATATTTTTAAACAAAATAATAAGATAGTGTTAAGCTCCAAAGAATTGATGCTTTTGAACAATGGTGTTGGAGAAGAGTCTTGAGAGTCCCTTGGACTTCAAGGAGATCAAACCAGTAAATCCTAAAGGAAATCACCCCTGAATATTCATTGGAAGGACTGATTCTGAAGCTGAAGCTGCAATGCTTGGCCCCTGTTGCAAAGAACTGACACATTGGGAATGACCCTGATGCTTGGAAAGACTGAGGGCAGGAGAAGGAGGGGACAACAGGATGAGATGGTTGGTGGCATCACCGACTCAATGGACATGAGTTTAAGCAAGTTCCAGGAGCTGCTGATGAACAGGGAAGCCTAGTGTGCTGCAGTTCATGGGGTTACAAAGAGTCAGACATGACTGAGTGATTGAAGTGAACTGAAATACTAACTCAAAAGGTAGACTATAACCATACCTTCGTTTTACCTTTATTAAAGTGAAAACTTTCTGTGAAATATTTACAATTCCAAATCGAGAGAATAATTCATACATTAGTTTAATATAGCATATATTATTTTAATGATAAAAGACCATAGTTTTCTATTCATAGCCACACTTCAAACTGATTGCTATTAAAAAAAAAAGTAAAGACAGCATGTAATGAAACATGTTTTAACAATAGATGATCTACTTCTCAGGCTAAAACAAATTTCAAATAAAAATTAATAGTATAAGCTAAAGAAAATCTCCTTATCATCTGGTATCTGATATACCCACTTGGACATAAGGAATTGTAAACAGAGCAAATATCTAAAAATTTACAAAAGAAATTAGTGTACATTTTTGACTGGGATGATTAGAGATTTTCATAGTAGGATTGCAATCATTCATCTAATTTTGGTATTTACACCTTATGTATAACAACTCATAAACCAAGCCCAGGCTATTTTGTGTGGTTATATATAGTGAGCTCCCCAAGAAACTGTAGACATGAGCTGAGGGATAGGTAGCAATAAAATGAAAGTAAATCCCATGAGAGTTTGAGCCACTGACCTGTACGCTATATTAGTTGTTGCTGTTCAGTCACGTCCAACTCTTTTCATGTCTATCACTATGGACTACAACACAGCAGGCTTCCCTGTCCATCACCAACTTCCAGGGCTTGCTCAACTCATGTCCATCAGATTGGTGGTGCCATCCGACCATCTCATCCTCTGTCATCCGCTTCTCCTCCTGCCTTCAATCTTTTCCAGTGTCAGTGTCTTTTCTAATGGGTCAGCACTTCTCATCAGGTGGCCAGAGTATTGGAGCTTCAGCTTCAGCATCAGTCCTCCCAAAGAATATTTGGGGTTGATTTCCTTTATGGTTGACTGGTTTGATCTCCCTGAAGCCCAAGGGATTCTCAAGAGTCTTCTTCAACACCACAGTTCAAAAGGATCAATTATTTGGTGCTCAGCCTTCTTTATGATCCAACTCCCATATCCATACATGACTACTGGAAAAACCATAGCTTTGACCATATGGACCTTCGTTGGCAAAGTAAAGTCTCTGCTTTTTAATACTCTGTATAGGTTTGTCATAGCTTTCTTCTGAGGAGCAAGTGTCTTTTAATTTCATAACTGCAGTCACCATCTGCAGTGATTTTGGAGCCCAAGAAAATAACATCTCTCAGTGATTCCATTGTTTCCCCATCTATTTGCCATGAAGTTATTGGACCAGATGCCATGCTTTTAGTTTTTTCAAATGTGGAGTTTTAAGTCAGCTTTTTCACCTCCTCTTTCACCTTCACTGACAGGCTCTTTAGTTCCTCTTCACTTTCTGCCATAAGGGTAGTATTATCTGCAATATCTGAGGTTATTGATATTTGTCCCAGAAATCTTGTTTCCAGCTTGTGTTTCATCCAGTCTTAAATAAATAAGATAGTTGCTCAGTCATCTCTGACTCTGTGACCTTTTGTACTATATCCTCCAGTCTCCTCTGTCCATGGAATTCTCCAAGCAAGGATACCAGAGTGGGTTGCCATTTTCTTCTCCTGGGGGGATCTTCCTGATACAGGGATCAAACTCAGCTCTTCTGCATTGCAGGCAGATTCTTTACCATCCAATCCTTGCTCAAAGTGGTTGCGTTATGGGTTTTCTCAGAAAGTGGTTCAAAGCAACACAGACATAAGTGATAAAGATTACCTTTATAAATCTAAGTGGTTCAGTAATTATGGAGCTTCTTTATCAGGTGCTAGGTCGCTGGATTTTCATTGAGTCTTCATCCTACCTTCTGGCAAACATATTGTCTTAAGAAGTCACATTGATATTTGCCACTTTTTGCTTACATGTTCCACTCATCTTGCTATCCCTAACTGAATGATACAGCATGATAATGTGGGCAAAAACAAAAGATCAAGCTAACAGTGAGTCTGATTATTCTAGGAACCTACCTGTAGGACTTAAAAAACTCTGATATTAAACAGTAGAGTTGTATAGATGTCCTTATGAGAACACATGGATTCTGCTGGCATTTCTTTTTTGATAAAGCTGGCAGAGGTAGTATTTGTCTACCAAAAGACAAAGGCTTTGGAGGTTAGATCCAGTAAAGATAAAATAACTATCACAGCTGGTGGAACTGTAGTCAACACCTGATAAGAATTTCATTAGTAAACACTCATTTATCAATATCTGTATTTTTTAGAAGTCAAAAAAATTCAGAGAAAGACACTTCTACATTTTTCATGTCTCTGAGTGTGGCAATATTTGCAACCTGTCAGCTATGGTAAATTGCTTTTGGTTTAATAATTTGTTAGAATAGGAAAAGGAAAGTACTAAGGACTTCCACTTTTACCTTTTTACACCCTAACTTGTGGTTTAGGGACCTGACACAGAAATCCTGCCAGTTGTTTCCCAGTGATATATTTAAAAACAGGAAAATAGTGAAATATATGTTTATGAAAAGGTTTAAGATAGGTTTAGATAAACCTCTTCATTTGTCATTTGATTTCTTGTGTTATTTATGAATTTCTTTCCTCTTAGTTCCATACTCACCCATAATTATGTTCTGTGTTAATAGTATTTATTAAAGCAACTTTTCTTTAAGGGAACATAGTGTTTGGCTCTCAGCAGTGCATTAGAGACACATGGCAGGTAGATGACATTGCTCAGAGCTTTTGACTATTACTCTTTACCAGCTGAACCACAAGGGAAACCCTTGACTACTACAAATGCATTCAAATACTTCTATCACTGTAAGTATTGTCCCAATTACATTATAAAAAAGAAATTCTAAAGCTATTTTTATTAAAAGCTACTATTGAAATGGCAACCCACTGCAGTATTCTTGCCTGAAAAACTCCATGGACTGAAGAGCCTGACAGGCTACAGTTCATGGGGTCACAAAGAGTCTGACATGATTTAGTGATTAGACAACAACAATAACAATGTGGATTATAAGTTTGTTTTTGTGAGTTATTGTTTTAGTTTTATTGAATCTAGGTTCAGGTCATTCAGTCAGGCTAACTACTAGAGACACTTCTGTGGCAGGAACTAACTCAATGAGTCCAAACACTCTGGTTAGTCCAGGTTTGTCCAGCGTTACATACATTACTCTATGAAATAACCTCTAGGATTTTTTCTCAAAAATATTCCTAAGGTTCTGCCAACATAAATGGTAAAATATTTGTCGTACTTTAGTAGAGATTATAGCCACATCCAAGCAAGATTTTGACCTGTTCTTGAGTGATTTAGTTATTTTACCCTTTTGATCCATATTTGATAGCTCAATTGGTAAAGAATCTGACTGCAATGCAGAGACCCTGGTTCAATTCCTGGGTTAGGAAGATACACTGGAGAAGGAATAGGCTACCCACTCCAATATTTCTGGGCTTCCCTTGTAGCTCAGCTGGTAAAGAATCCACCTGCAATGCAGGAGACCTTGGTTCTATCCCTGGGTTGGGAAGATCCCCTAGGGAAGGAAAAGGCTATCCACTCCAGTATTCTGGCCTAGAGAATTCTGTGGACTCTAAAGTCCATGAGGTTGCAAAGAGTAGGACACAACTGAGTGGCTTTCACTTTCACTTCATTATCCATATCTAGTTGGGTCTAAATGCAATGACAGTTATTAAGGTGGGCCTTGAGCAAGGCCGGTATCTGTGTGCAAGCAAATGTCCTTTTTTGGAATTGTTTAGGTTCTCTGAATAAGAGGAGACTGATCTCAGATGAGAGGAGAAAGTGTTGGCTGAGAAGGGAGGCAGAATGCTATGGGGCAATGTAATATAGGTAGATTCATTAGAATTTACCCCCAGGTGCCTGCTATTCTGTCTCCCAAGTTTTCTCAACCACTTAAATTTAGTATAAATGACCTTCAAGGTTGTATATTACACTTATTTTGTAACTCTTTATAGTATAGTCACAGATATTTGGATTCGAAATTGGATACATTGACCTTGGAGAAGATTATTTCAAGACAGACATAGAAGATCTCTGGTCTTCCTATCTGGTCCAGAATGGAGACTGAAAATAATTTTCTGGTCATTTACTTTCTATAAGTTCTCCAGTATAATCAGAAGCTGTCGTCACCTCATAGTCACCTTAAACATTTCCAATATGCCATTCTGTAGCTTGTGTAGCTTCATCTCCTAAATCCTTGCTTTCTGTGAGAACATCATTCGAGAAAATAATGCTATAATTTAAGTAAATATTTTGCTACTCTACTCTCTGTGTCTATCCAAACCAATTTACCACTGATGATAAGACTGTTACTAAACTGAAATCAAGCCAAGTCATACATGGAGTTCCAAATTTCTGTTTAATGATCTTTGTGAAAATATTTCAAACATCTAATACTTTATCAAGAAATATTGAAATGGGAAAACATAAATTTACATTATTTGTTTCGAATGAGTATTAAATGTAGGAATTTTGATGATTGAAAGCTATTCTAGAAAATGATCAGTGAGAACATTTCTAGGTTTCAGCTATTGGACACCAATAGAAATCAGAGGAAATAATGATACATAGAATCAGTTGCTTTCAACACCAGAAATAGATGATTAACGTTAGTAGAAAGAGGCCTAAAAGCCAATGAAAATATCTTAATTTTTGCCTTATTTTAAAGCAAACACAGCTTTCCTCAGTGTCAGCTAGATAAATAGGTTTTCATTTTCTTTTGCCATCAAAACAATTCAATAGCAACATTTAACCTGAAGCTTGATATTTAAGAGCCTATGAAATGAAGATTTAAGGATTTCAGTCCTTATAGTAAAAGAGAAAACATAAAAGAACAGAAGGAAAATATCTAGCACAGAGAGACAGTGATTGCTTTGATCAGAGGATGTTTTAGTCTATCTTGGCAGCTACAAGATAATACCATATGCTGCATAGCTTATAACAACAGAAATTTATTTCTCATAGATTTGGAGGCTGAAAAGTTCAAGATCAAAGCACTGGCAGATTTGGTATTTAATGAGGACCCAGTTCCTAGTTCATAGATATCCATCTTCTTCCTGAGTCTTCACACAGTGGAAGGGATCACTCTGGGATTCCTTTCCTTTTTTTTTTTTTTTTTTCTTATTTTAATTGGAGGCTAATTACTTTACAATATTGTAGTGGTTTCTGGCATACATTGACATGAATCAACCATGGGTGTTCATGTGTCCCCCATCCTGAACCCCGCTCCCACCTCCCTTTTACAAGGGCACTAATCCCATTCATGAGCACTACACCCTCATGACCTAATCATCTCATAAAGGCCCTGACTGGAAGCACCATCACACTGAGGACCAGTTTCCAAAAGAGGAAGTTTTAAAGGACACAAACATTCAGTATATAGCAAATGTGTTCTAAATTCTAAATTATCTAAATTGGTTGTAAATAGGAAAAGGAGTACATCAAGGCTGTATATTGTCACCTTGCTTATTTAAATTATATGCAGCATACATCATGAGAAACGCTGAGCTGGAAGAAGCACAAGCTGGAATCAAGATTGCCAGGAGAAATATCAATAACCTCAGATATGAAGATGACACCACCCTTATGGCAGAAAGTGAAGAGGAACTAAAGACTCTCTTGATGAAAGTGAAAGAAGAGAGTGAAAAAGTTGGCTTAAAGCTCAACATTCAGAAAATGAAGATCATGGCGTCTGGTCCCATCACTTCATGGCAGATAGATAGGGAAACAGTGGAAACAGTGTCAGATTTTATTTTGGGGGGCTCCAAAATCACTGCAGATAGTGATTGCAGCCATGAAATTAAAAGAAGCTTACTCCTTGGAAGAAAAATTATGACCAACCTAGATAGCATATTGAAAAACAGAGACAATTACTTTGCCAACAAAGGTCCTTCTAGTCAAGGCTGTTTTTCCAGTGGTCATGTATAGATGTGAGAGTTGGACTGTGAAGAAAGCTGAGTGCTGAAGAATTCATGCTTTTGAACTGTGGTGTTGGAGAAGACTCTTGAGAGTCCCTTGGACTGCAAGGAGATCCAACCAGTCCATCCTAAAGTTGATCAGTCCTGGGTGTTCATTGGAGGGACTGATACTGAAACTGAAACTCCAATATTTTGTCCATCTCATGCAAAGAGTTGACTCATTGGAAAAGACTCTGATTCTGGGAGGGATTGGGGGCAGGAGGAGAAAGGGACGACAGAGGATGAGATGGATGGATGGCATCACCGACTCGATGGGCTTGAGTTTGAGTGAACTCCGGGAGTTGATGATGGACTAGGAGGCCTGGCGTGCTGTGATTCATGGGGTCACAAAGAGCTGAGCACAACTGAGCGACTGAACTGAACTGAACTGAACTGATTTGCTCTGTTGGAAATAGACAGGAGGAGTATAAATTAATGGTCAGTGAAGTCAGGAATTTCTTTCATTAATCAAGGAAAGGAAAGAGATAACAGGAGTTTGCTTCAGGATGGTAATGTTGAAGTTGGTGAGAAATATTCAAACTCTGAAAATGTTTTGACGGTGAAACTGAGAGTGTCTGCAAATGAACAGGATGTGGTGTGTGAGGGATCAGGTGAGCAGTCAAACACTATTACGCCTCAGTGCTGAAGGAGTGAGGTGCCCTTAAAATGGATAAAAAATAACATGGAGAGAGTTTATTGAGGAATAATACAATGACTTTAGCTTGTATACCACATTTTAGAAGTTTATTAAAATGCAGCCAAATGCATGACTAAAAGGATTTGAGTGAGAACAGGGAGAGAGAAGTTTACATAGAAGTAAAGGAAGTTTTAGATTTTTTCCAAACCTCCTCATATAAAATACACATGTGGCTATGCACACACATACAGACACACAGAGATATCACCTTAACAAACTGGATGCACTGACATGAATCACAATAATTTTCTGAGGTCAAATCACTAATATTAGTAGGGCTAATTTAATGTGGCAACTGTGTGTGAGAAAACAAAAGGAACAAAATTGGAATGTTTTTGATACTCCGAATAACCTAAAACCTAGAAAATGCAATTTAATATTGTTAACTAAAAGGAAGGCTACCTTTTAAGTCTGGAAGAAGAAGCAGGTACAGGAATGCAACAGCCACAACTGGGAGGAGTCTTCCTACAATTCCTCTTACTGATGAATGCCAGAGGACCAAAGAAATACAAGTACTTACTTCAGTAGACTGGTTCTCAGAGATCTTAGAAATATTCAGTGGAAGATAACCTTTAAGACAAACAAAAACAAAACACACTTTGGGGTGGAATAGAACTTCAACAAAGATAGAATACGGAGGTATATTCAAGAGAAGTTTGGGCACCAATAGGAAATACAAGTTGAGAAAACAGACAAAACTCAGAACAATTTGGGTAAATTCATAGAGTTGTTGTTCGGTTGCCAAGTCATGTTTTACTCTTTGCAACCCCATTGACTGTAGCACACTAGGCTTCCCTGTCCTTCACCATCTCCTGGAGTTTGCTCAAACTCATGTTCATTGAGTTAATGATGCCATCCAACCATCTCATCCTCTGTCATCCCCTTCTCCTCCTGCCCTCAATCTTTCCCAGCATCAAGATCTTATCTAAAATTTTATAAAGGGAATATGTTAAGAACAGTCACAAGGGTTGCTGAGCATTTCATTATTTGGTTAGCATAATATATGAATACACAAAAATAATTTATCTGTCAAACTTTGTCACTTTTATAAAAATCATTAAATATACCACATGTTTTAGACTTTTAAATCATAGTATGAAAATTAAGCATTCATAACTCTGTGTATTTAGCATCAAATTATTACATATTAATTATTAAGTACAATTTTGTTTCTCTCTAGAGGCAAAGATGTTAAAAATTAGTTTGAAACTATGCATGATGAAGTCACAGACTCTTCTGTATCTATGGTGACCATATTCTTAAGATTCTAAACATAAAGACAGAAAAATGTTTCTTGACATCATCAGAAGATTATGGATAGACTCAAATATAGAATTTTATGACTTTAAGGCCTTAACTTGATTCTTTTGTAGTAAAGATACAATCTTCTATAATATGGAAAGCTGGAAGTGGTTGCTTCTATTTCCAGCACTGTAATGTATGAACTTGCAAACAAATGAGAAAATTTCAACAGTGATTCTACCATTGATTACTATCAAGAGAGCATTCTGCAATTCATAAATCTTAGTGAAGCCTATTTTGCAACCTGTCATCTTTTGTAAATCACCATTTCCTTTGTAAAAAATAGAGTATGTTGGGAATACAAAACAGCAAAGCATATTTTAACCTATCTCAATGTGTGATGAATTATACTTTTCTATTTGAAGTAGATAAAATGAACATTTATCAGAAATATAACTTAGTTGTAGCTACAAGACATCCAAGAATATGTTCTAAATAAGACTACCATTGATTTGGACAGATCAAATGAATATAAATCATGACTAAATATAATCATCTAGTTTGGCATGATTAAATACTTTGGGACTATGATTTATTTAGCTTACATACTAGATATTTTAAACATATGTTGTGATCTCAGTTTAACTGGAATAATTTACTATCTCCCTCTCTCTGCCAAGCAAAAATGAAGGAAAATTAATTTGATTTCTTAATACATGGGGTGCTCTGCTATTGAAATTGGTCAGAAAAATGTGATGTATATTTTTTAAAATGTAGTAGGCTCCAAGTTTTAGTAACAGATAAACCAACTACTATTTTATACAGTAATACAACTCTTGAATTGCTGAAGAAAACAGAGATGTCTAGCTCATTTCTTGGTGTTATACTGGCCCTCAAAACAAATCTCTTTGCTTGAAAGATGTATGAGTGTTGGAAAAAAATTATTATTAAACAGTCATGCTTTCATTTGTCACTTTTATGTTAACTAGAAGGGAAATATGACTACATCCAGGCTTGACCATGGTTATGGGGTGGACTTTGGTAGGCAACAGTGATCCTAATACTACATTCCAGGGTTACTATAGAGAATGACAGACAGTATAACCATGGGACAGAAAATATAGACAGATCCAGAAGTCAAAATATTGTCTTATGACCAACGGTGAGGATTCAATTCAAGAAAATTAAAGATGATTATTTAAGGAGAGAAGGACTACTTAGAAAATAAAAAATAAAATGAAGAGTATCTGCAAGAGAGCATTATGACTACTTTCATGGGTCCTTCCTCTGAGAACCCTGAGAAACCCTAATTTTAGTAACAGCTTTCATATGGTAATATTAACATTTAGGGTGTAGGGGTAAAGACTGTAAGTGAATTAATACTCTATATCTTTGAAACTTTTTGTGTAAGTCTGAAATCATTTCAAAATGAAAGTTAAAAATTAATATATAAAACAAAAAACGCCAAATTACCATTTGATATGATATTTGCCTTAGAAATTGTTCCAGACTTTAGCTATATATACTATATATATATGAATATATACATATTACCATATATATATACACATACATATACCATATACATGGTGCAAATATGTTTATAAAAGTTATATTCTCTTTTGTATTGATCCCCTTGTCATTTCATAATGTACTTTTGTTTCTGTGATTAAAGCCATTGTTTTAAAGTCTACTTTGTTTCATCTGAGTATCACTACCCCAGCTCCAGCCTTCCTTTTGTTTCCAATTTGAGTGGAATATCTTTTTCCATGCCCTCACTTTCTGTCTGTGTGTGTTTTTAGACCTGAAGTGAGTCTCGTAGATACACATAGATGAGTTGTTGTTGTTGTTTTTTTAATCCAATTAGCCACAGTATGTATTTTGATTGGAGCACTTGGCCCATTATCATTAAAATGTTATGTTTATGTATGTACTTAGGGACAGAAGAGCCTGGTAGGCTGCCGTCCATGTGGTGGCTAAGAGTCCGATGCAACTGAACAACTTCATTTTCACTTTTCACTCTCATGCATTGGAGAAGGAAATGGCAACCCACTCCAGTGTTCTTGCCTGGAGAATCCCAGGGATGGCAGAGGGGGGTGCTGGTGGGCTGCCGTCTATGGGGTCGCACAGAGTCAGACACGACTGAAGTGACTTGGCAGTAGCATTGCCATTTTGCTACTTCTGGTTGCTTTTGTAGTTGTTTTCTTTCTTCTTCTTTTAGTCATTTCCCTTATCATTTGATGATTTTCTTTAGTGTTATGTCTGCTTTCTTCTCTCTAATATTTGTATATCTGTTGTAAGACTTTGATTTTCAGTTACCATGGAGTTTCTATATGTTAACTACATCTACTTGTCATTTAAGTTCAAGCACATTCTAAAAGTTCTACATTTTTTATTCCTTCCCCTAGCTTTTTGTGTTTTTGATATCACATTTTACATCAGTATGTTTATCCCCTGTTTACTGTAGTTATAATTGATTTTACAATTTTTGTCCTTTAGCCTTCATACTAGCTTCTTACATGGTTGATCCACAGCTTTTCCTATGTACTTGTCTTTACCAGTGGGATTTTTCCCTTCCTATAATTTCATATTTTTTGTAGCATTTTCTTTTTCATTTAAAGAAGACCCTTTAACACTTATTGTGAAATCAGTTTAGCATTAGTGAATTCTTTTAATTTTTGCTTGGCTGAGTTCTTTCTCTTTCAGTTATTAATGATAACCTTGCCAACTACAGTATCCTAGTTCACAGGTTTTCTTCTTTTGGCACTTTAAGTATTTCATGCTGCTCTCTTCTGGCCTGCAAAGTTTCTGCTGAAAAATCAGCTGATAATCACTTTATGGGGGTTTGTTTGTATGCGCCTTTTTGTTTTTCTCTTGACATCTTTAAAATATTTTTTAAATTTTGCCACTTTAATTATGATATGTCTTGGTGAGGATCTCTGGCACACTTTGTTTGGAACTCTGTGTTTTTGGTAGAAGGAAATATGTTTCCTTTTTTAACTTCAGGAAATTTTCAGCCATAATTTTATCAAATACTTATTCTCTTCTCTTCCTCTTCTCCTTCTGAGACCCCTGTAATGCAAATGTTAGCACTTTTGATGTTGTCTCACAGGTCACCTAAACTGTACTCACTTTTTAAAAATTTCCTCTTTGCTGTTCTGATTTGGTGATTTCTATTATTCTACCTTCCAAATTGCTTCTGTGTTCTTCTGTATCACCCAAACCCCCACCTGCTATTAATTCCCTCTAATGTATATTTTATTTCAGTTATTAAGGGTGGGGCATAGCCCAAGGGGTTAGAAGAGGAACTCTAACAGAGTTGGGCTTCTCATGGGTATGCTGGCAGTATCTGCCTTGCTTTGGGATGTGTCCAGGGCCCAAGAGTTGGAGGCTGAACTCTGTGCTGGCTTCACTTCTTCCCAGATGCATATGCCTTGATTAGAGGCTGGGTTGGGGCAGGAGGCATTGGTTGAACAACACTGAGCTGTCTCTCCTCCACCTTGTCCAAGTATGCACAATGATTGATGTATGCCGCAGCAGTGGCAGTTTGCTGTGGATCTGGCCTAGCTCCCTTTCAAGAGTGTGAGCAGGGACAGGCATTCTGAGATGAGTCTGGATCCTTCCTGAGTGTGTGCAGCAAATCATCTGCTGGCAACGGGTATGTCCATCCTGGTCAGAGACAAGGTCAGGTCCAAGAGAACTCCATCCCCTCTATGTGCACTCTCTTGCTGGATGTGCACATGAATGTCTTGCACACTCATCTATTTCCTCCATGTATGCACTTTTTGGTTGGCAATGGCAGCCTCCACCTTAGTGGGGAGCAGCACCCACCAGGGTAAGAGAGCTGGATCAGGAGCCCAGTGGTGGCTGGGGACATGCACTGGGATGGCTCTGGAAAGACAGTCATAGACCCAGGCAATTCATATGTATATTCTAAGTCTAGGTATGACATTCAGTCATTTCTCCCCTCCCCCAAGTCAATCATCCATCCATTAATTTATTTAAAAAAAAAAAAAGAAAAAAAAAACTTGGATGATCTTTTATGTACCAGGCACTGTGTTGAACCCTGGAGAACAAAATTTCCTGCAAGATGTTGATCTAAAACTCAGAGATCTATACTCCAAAGGAGGGGAAAAACTGGTGAATCAAACATCATAGTGCAGTAGAGAGAAAACTAATAGTTATTTTTATATCATCTTATGATTGAAAAAGAGTGCCTATAGGTCTAGTTATCATCTGCCAAATATTTGACAAATTTGAATTTAATTAATCTTCAAAACAACCTGTGACTTTGATGTCATCTACTTTGCACTTAAGAAGAGTAAGACAATGGAAGTTAAATATTGTTCCTAAGGACATTCAGACAGGTAAATGAATAATTTAAGGAAACAGGCTTGCCAGACCCAATTGTAATGTGATTGTGTGCCTGTGTCTGTGTGTGTGTTTGTATGTGTAGACTTCCTTTCACCAACAAAGAATTCTTTGATGCCAGCAGGGTGTAAAAGAGCTCAATTCAACTCAATTATGACACTCTCTACTGTGAGATAGAGTAAGATTTCATAGGTGAAATCTTATGAAGTCAGTCACTGGGTTCAGGAGTAGTGTGATTCGTAGTATGCCGTATCCTCCTAGTTTTAGTAGGAAATGGTTCAGTCCCATGAGACAACCCTTCACTTGAGATGCCAGCCTCAAGCCTAGGTTGTCCCTGTGCTTATGACCAACTGATTAAAAACAGGATGTTCCAACAACCCTTCCAACTCAGGATGCCGATCATAAATCCAGTTTGTTATCTCTGCCCCTGACTGGCTATAAATTCGGCTATCATTCCTGAAATTTCCTCTTTGAGTTTAATTTACAAGAAAGGTTTTCATAACTTAGATTAAACTTACCAAAAGGAAAATTCTGACTTCACAAAACTTATTGGATTAATATGGCTATATCGTTGGCTAATGTTCTTTGTACAATGTCCAAAATCATATCAAAAATTACTAACCCAGTTAAGAGATAGACACAATACGTGAAAATAAAAACAGAAAGCAGAAAACAATGTAACATGATGTCAGGTGTACTAAGTAAAATGAGTAATCAGATAAAACTCTAAACAATTGATAAAATTAAAAGTTTATAATAAAATATTAAAAATAGAAGGAAAGATATAAAAGTAAACATAATTGTATTTATTAAAACATGAATAAATCAAAACTGTAGAGATGAGTATATACTTTCTGAGATTAAGAATTCACCTGAACAAAAGTTTAGGCAGCAAATGGCAGGAACAATAAAATGAATGACACAAGCATGAAAAAAAGCCAATCTGCATAAATAAAAAACATTCATTGGAAATACAAGGGATAAAAGACATGTGAGATAAGTAAAATTTTAACATATATACACTTTTAATGCCAGAAAAAATAAAAAAATGAAAATATAAATGCTGATAATTTTCTAAAATTGATGAAAAATACTAACACAAAATCAAAACTCTCACTGAATTTCAAGCCAGTGTCCCTACACAGTTACAGTAAAACTCTTGAGAAATACGCCATAGATAAAATCATAAAATCTAGTAGAGGAAAAAAAAAATTTTTCTTCAAAGGAACACCAATAAGCTTGACAGGTAATTCCTCAACAGAAATAAGGAAAGCAAGAAAATAATCAAACAACTCTTCAGCATAATAAATGAACTAGAGTTCTATACAAATGAAAATGTTTTTCAAATTAATAGTGGTGGTGAAAAACACAGAAATAGAGTATTTTTGAATACAATTTTAATTAATAGTGTTATAAATATCAATTTATTGCTTTGACAATTAGTATAGGATTAAATTCTATGAAGGGTATACAGGAACTTTCTATTTGGGAAATATTTTTCTATGTGAAAAATTACAATAGAGAACTAAAAATATAAATGGAACAATAAACTTGGCTTCCCTGGTGGCTCAGATGGCAAAAATCCACCTGCAATGCAGGAGACCTGGGTTCCATCCCTGGATTGGGAAGATCCCCTGGAGGATTCTAGCCTAGAGAATCCCTATGGACAGCAGAGCCTGGCAAGCTACAGTCCATAGGTTTGCAGAGTCAGACACAACTGAGAAACTAAGCACATAATGATAAATTGACAGAAATTACATGGAAAATATGCAAATCTACAACATTAATACTTTAATAAGTGGCCCAATGAGGGTGATGGATTTTTGAGGCAGCCTCCTCAATTAATCCAGTCTATACTAGATGACCTCAAAGCCAACTAGCAAATGTGTATGTTGGGTACCATCTCCTCCTTCCTGTTTCTGAATGTGGTAAAACAAACTACCCTAAAATGCATAGAATTGAAACAAATATACTTTTTTATTGCTGGAATTGGATGAAGTGACTCATCTGAGACTATTCTGATTCTCAATTCTCCCTCAGGAATTATAGGCTTAAAGTGAAGTGGGGTGTTTTTGTTTGTTTGATTTTTTTCTGTTTTTCTCATGATGCTAGCATATGCCCAAGAGAGCAAGTAGAACAGACAAGGACTCTTAAAACCTAAACTCAAAACTGGAAACCAGTCAGTTCTGTCTAATTCTATTGGTCAACACAAGGCAAGTGGCCAAGCTGAACGTAAAGGAGGAGGAAAGATATTCCACAATAGAGGTAGGTGAAGGGAATAGTTAGAGTTAATAACATAGTCCACCATAGTACACTCTTAGTTAGGAGTTATGCCCCTCCTACTTGGAAAATGTGCTCACTGCAAGATTCCCTGTCCACTCAGCAATCATGTTGTGATATTCAAAATCCAGGTTGTTCTCAACTATGCCTGCATTCTAAGTCACTTCAGTTGTGTCTGATTCTTTGTGACCCCATGGATCATAATCCATCAGGCTCTTCTGTTCATGGGACTCTCCAAACAAGAATACTGGCAAGGGCTGCCATGCCCTCCTCCAAGGGATCCTTCTGACCCAGGGGTCAAACCCATGTCTCTTATGTCTCCTGTATTGGCAGGAGGGTTCCCCAACACTAGCACCACAATATCACCAAATGGTCACCACCAAGCATTAGCTAACACCTCCATCAGGTAAGTTGCCCTTTCTTTTTGGTGATGAGAACTTTTACAATCTACACTCTTAGTAGCTTTGAGTATGTAATACAGTGTCATCAGCTTTCACCACTGTACTATACATTAGCTCATTTTGTTCTCTGTTCTGAATGTCCATCCTCACCCTAAGAAACCAAGTCATACCTTTCTCTCTATTGAATTTAAATATGGCTTCTCCTGATCAGGTGACCTATGGACAAAGCAATTTACATGCTCTCCTTCTCTACACACTCCACAAAATGTTAAAGCCTAAAGACAAAAACTGCAGCAAACTTTCATTCAACATAAAGGATAATGAGAGATGTATTAACACTCACTGAATCTTAGAAATTTGGAAGTCTTGCTGAGTAAGGATTGGCAGGTTCTCCTATAATGAGAATAGAGGATGTTTCTTAATTAGGTTCTAGTTTTACTCAGTATTGTCTCTGTTCATTTTTCTCCAAGAGTTTTTTTTTATGTTATCTTCAGTCACCTATAAAGAGACCATTGAAGAATATTATCTCTTTGGTGGTGGGCAATTTTTTTTAAACCTTCTTTCTGCCTTTAGAACGTTCAAATTCCAATGAACATTTCATATCTAAGACACTTCAGTCATATATTTGGTCAGATGGAGATAATTTCTTCAACAAGACCTTCTGAAACAGTATGGTTTTCTGTGTATTAAATTCTATTTACTCCATTAAATAAAAGCTATAGGTAAACATTCTCTTGCTTTGTTTTAGTCACTAAGTCATGTCTGAGTCTTTGTGATCCCCTGGACTGTAGCCCACCAGGCTCCTCTCTCCATGGGATTTTCAGGCAAGAACACTAGAGTGGGTTGCCATTTCCTTCTTCAGTGGAAATTTCTGACCCAGGATCATACCCACATCTTCTGTTTGGCAGGGAGATTCATTACCACTGAGCAATCTGGGAAGTCCAAATATTCTATTAGACATATGTTTCTCTCTTCTGTAACAGAAAAAAAAAAAATAAAAAATAAAAAAAAATTGGGCTACTGTGGATGCTCTATACTTCCTAGAGTTTCTTCTTTTCTGTTAAAGAGACTACTAGAGTCCACTGGTATATGAGTTACATGATTTCATTTGGAAACCATATAATATTGGGTAAGGCCTTTGATTTGGTCTAGGACCACATGATGCAACTGAATTTGAAGGTCTTTTACTTATTGAGGGGTCTGGATATGAGAAGTAATTTCATTTTATTTTCGGAAGATGATCGATTTTTATGTCTTATCATATGCAGCTAAAAAGGAACAATTAATTTCAAATATTCTACCTGAAAAATATGCTTCTGTTGACATTATATTAAATACATTTTCTGTCTTTTATGTTTTTGTAGATTTAATTTTACCAAATGCTTTGCAACTAAGTAATAAAGGCCAACATTTTTTAAATTTTCCTTAAACAGTTTCTTCACCATTTCCCCAACCATCCATTCTTTATGTGGTTCTAATGACAGTGACAGTAATAAAGGAACTCTTTTATTATAGTTGTATCCTCACTTCCAGTTTCACATTTTAAATCTGCTAAGAAAAGTTGTGTATCAAATAACCCCTAAGATCAATGACTGAAAATGAAAACGTTTATTTTCACATATACACCCATATGTCAGCATAAAATCAACTGAAGGAAATGAGTCAGACAACAGCTCCAAATCTGCATAGGGTTCAAGTTTGTATCAGTGGGTCAGCTTAGAGAGAGTTGTTTTATCTGAGACTTCTTTGCTCTAGTTGTCTTTTATTCTCCTGAAATCAGAATCGTTGCCCAAGTGTGTAGTCCTAACCACATGGCTTAAGAAAATGTTAAGTGGAAACAAGTCAAGTATAGAAAACCAGTGCACCAGCCCCAAGCATCCTGTATCCTGTATTGAACCTACACTAGTGATTCGTTTCTTACATGATAATATACATGTTTCAATGCCATTCTCCCAAATCATCCCACCCTCTCCCTCTCCCTCTCCCACAGAGTCCAAAAGTCTGTTCTTTACATCTGTGTCTCTTTTGCTGTCTTGCAAAACCAATGCAATATTTTAAAGTAAAAAAAATAAAATTTAAATTAAAAAAAAAAAGAAAACCAAAGTCAAGAGCACACTGAACATCTGTAGTACATGGAACTTTAATGTCATACATATGGCAAAGTGTGTGGACACAAGGCGGACCAACCAACAGTAAAAGTATAATACAGATTTATATAACCCTAAAGTTTCCTTTTTTAAAAAAGTATTGTACATACTCATGTTTCTGCTTGAAGTTTCTGTTTCTCTATACCGTATGATAACTTAATATTAAAATCATACTTTCTAGGTTCAATACCAACCCTTTTTATTGCCAATGAAGTTTCCATTACTTCCCCATCCAGAAATTATGCTTTGTCTTACTAGTCATACCACTCCATTCTGATCATTACTATGATTGTACTCTTTAGAGCTTTGTACTATATTTGTATTCATTTATTCAAATCCAGTTCTTATTTTAAGTTGGTAAGAAAGAAAGAAGTATCTTTTGCATCATTTCAAGAGTGTTGCATATAATCTTTTCCATTATGGTTATTCAATATATTTAATTTAGTTATTAAATGGCACCAGCTAACAAGTCTATAATATCTCTGTTCTTGATTTATCAATTTGTTTTAAGCCTTCAAATTCAGTTTCCTTGCATAGATGTTAGAATCTTCCTTATCTAAAAAGATTACATTTTGGGGACATGCATTTATTTAAAAACTAACAAATGTTGAAAACTTATCCATATCCTCTACTAATATTAGTCTGATAAAAAGTGTACATGACTTTGAAACTTCACCTCTGAAGTGCTTTACATGACCTGGAAAAAACTATTGCTAAAAACAGTTACACAATTCATTGCATTATAGCAAAAGTGATATTTATAAACCAATTCAAATGAAGTACTACTATTGTAAGAATTTCATTTTGGTATCTAACCATATAAAAAATCATTTTAATCATAGAGTCTACTTTTCATGTATCTAGCAAACACATTATATTTAATATAGTGACAATTTTTTATGTCTTATGTTGATCCATGGGCTAAAGCAGACAAATAATTGTAAGCAAATATATGCTGAATGATAAAAAAATACCCAGGTTTAAGTAATATGAGGTGCTAGGCAGCACATTTACATAAGTATCTGTTGGCAACCACTAACAAATGCATGTCACAGCTCAATATAGAAGTGTTAGTAATTTGTCTGGCAGCCATGCTCCTCCTTTAGATTGCAAGCTATTAAATGTGATGTTTTTGAACTGAAGGGATTTGCTTTTTTATTACCAAGTTTATATTATGTGTCATTATTTTATATTCTGAAAACATGATTCTCTCATCTTAGATTAAGTTTCAACAGCAATTTAAAATCACTAATAAACTCTAGAAACAAATTACTATTAAAGAAAAA
The DNA here is from genome assembly GCF_016772045.2 of Ovis aries. Taxonomy (NCBI): domain Eukaryota; kingdom Metazoa; phylum Chordata; class Mammalia; order Artiodactyla; family Bovidae; genus Ovis; species Ovis aries. The sequence goes on from NC_056069.1 coordinate 49,550,249, forward strand.
AGAGGAAAAAAGACAGTGCTATTTGATGCTGAATTTAGTTTAAAGAATCTATTTAATCAGCAAGAAATATTTACTGAGTAGTGCATTTCTTTATGTCAAAAGTAATCTTTATCATGTTGGATCCTAGTAGCCATTAAGCTACACTTGAAATATTCATCTTCCCAACATAGCTTTTTATGCAGATTATATTACAAAATCACATTAAATTGCTTGGTGAAAAGCAATTCTGCACTCCATATCTAATCACTTGTTACTCAGACTTGACTCAATCAATCATAAATATTTAACAAATTATTGCTACATATCTATAATGTGCCCCTAAGAAGTTTATAAGATATAGTTTCTGTCAACTTGCTTATATTATAAGTGCATGAACCTGATCATATTAAGCACTGAAAGATTCTTAACAGTATCTTAGAAAAGTATATGGCAGAGAGGCATTTTTCTCATAAAAAATATTCAGTTTTTCTTGTATTAGTAGGGCTAAACAACAGATAGGGAAAAAATATCATATAAATTCTTATGTTTATTTAAATGTCAAACTGTCAAATGACTGCAACAATAACTTCCTTAACAGCTCTGAGTGGTAAGAAGGTGCTTTCTGAAGAGAAAGCATATATTAACCCAGAGGGACAGGTGATAAAAACAAAATATCAAGATAAGTTAACATTATGAGTTGTAAGAGTTGGACACAACTTAGAGACTGAACAACAAGATGAGTTAATCTTACAGTCAAGAGAGGGCGTGGTTTATATAAAGATGGCTGTGGCAGACAGACTCTAGAATGGTTCCTGAGAGCTCCATGTTTTGGTATTCACATCTTTGTGTGATTCTCTCCCCTTGAGTGAGGGTGGAATCTAAGACTTGGACTTGCTTCTACCCAATATTACAGAGCAAATATGATAGGATCCACATAGTGACTAACTGTACACAATTATTTTCCAAGAATGTTAATCATGTTATTAGAAGACTCTATTTTCTTTGATAGATCCTAAGTCTCATGCTGCCACACTCTGTATCTCCTTTGGAGAAGGCCACAGCAAGGTGGAAAAGGCAGCTTCCAGTCAAGAGCTACCAAGAAAGTGTGGTCTTAAGCCCAGGATCCTGCAATAAATGGAATGTTGCTAACAACCATGTAACCTTGGAAACAGATTCTTCCACAGTTGAGCCTGGGATGAGATTGCAACCTTGGTCAACACTTGAAATTCAGCTGTGTTACAGCTTGAAGAAGAGGACCTAACTAAGCTCTTCTGTAACTCCTGACTCACAGAAAATAAAACAAAAAAAAAAAATCTTGGTTATTTTAAGCCACTAAGTCTGTCCAATATTTGCACACAGCAATAGACAACTGGTACAGTAACTAAAATTTCAGCTTTTTAAATGGCAAGCTTATGATAGAACAATGAAAAAAGAAAAAGATTATTTGCTGTTTATGTATACCCCTACAGATGATTCATGTTGAGGTTTGACAGAAAACAGCAAAATTCTTGTAAAGTAATTATCCTTCAATAAAAAAATAAATTAATTTAAACAATGTGGAGGACTATAAATGCCAATACATTCTATATATTTTCTTGTACATAACTGTGTCTCAAGGAGGTAAGTAACATAGTCATGAAATATTCTGCTACAGATAGGAGTTTGAAAAGTAATTGGGAGCAGTCTCATTATGAATATGATGTGCTGTGTGTGTGCTGTGCTTCGTCACCCAGTTGTGTCTGACTCCTTGTGACCCCATGGACTGCAGCCCACGAGGCTCCTCTGTCCATGGGGATTCTCCAGGCAAGAATACTGGAGTGGGTTGCCATGCCCTCCTCCAGGGGATCATCCCAACCCAGGGTTCAAAGCCAGTCTCCTGTACTATGGGTGGACTCTTTACCATCTGAGCCACAGGGAATATGATAAACAGATCATAATTTAATTGGCTGCTTAAGAGGCTTGTAAAGGAGTTGAAGGACAAGGTAGAATAGCCTGTGCTAGGCTTGAGGCAAGTGAAAATAAGTAAGAAGAAAAACTTTCCATAGTACAATTTACAGGTTGCTTGTATAAAAGGGGGGAAATAAGATAAAATGCAAATTGTAGCACTAAGCTTGAAAATTTGCTTTTAGACTGATATTTTTAAAAGCAGAGAAAATAAGAGGGGACTGTATTGATCTGTCAGGAAGAAGGTCTGGATGAAGAATATAATGAGTTCATTTTATCCATGTTATATGGATGTTGCTTGAAATACTGGCAAGGTATTTTAAGTGACAATCTGAGGAAGGGGACTTAAGAATAAGAGTTAAAGTTGAAGTTATGGGAATGTATATGATGAGGTAATTATGAAAGTTGTTATATTAAGATAAATAAGAAGAGGAAACATTTCCCAGGAGCAAAGTGAGAAGAAAGTGAAGTTGATCAGTTGTGTCCCCATCTTTGTGACCCCATGGAGTATAGCCTACCAGGCTCCTCCATCCATGGGATTTTCCAAGAAAAATACTGGAGTGGCTTGCCATTTCCTTCTCCAGAGGATCTTCCTGACCCAGAGATCAAACCCAGGTCTACCACATTGCAGGTAAACGCTTTGCCGTCTGAGCCACCAGGGAATCTCTTCCCCAGGAGCAAAAGAAACAGGCAAAGAGAGTAGTTATGCCTAATATACTCAGGAATAGAGACACTATTATAACACATTCACTATTTAAAGAATTTAAGTACCATTAAATTACCATTTCCTTTACTCTTTTTTAAAATAATATTTGTGTTATTTTTATAGAGTATATTCCTCCATGACCTGTTAATTATTTGGAGAATTAAATAGAATGTAGAAGGCTCCAAAATCACTGCAGATGGTGATTGCAGCCATGAAATTAAAAGACACTCCTTGGAAGAAAAGTTATGACCAACCTAGATAGTATATTCAAAAGCAGAGACAGTACTTTGCCGACTAAGGTCCGTTTAGTCAAGGCTATGGTTTTTCATTTGGTCATGTATGGATGTGAGAGTTGGACTGTGAAGAAGGCAGAGCACCGAAGAATTGGTACTTTGAACAGTGGTGTTGGAGAAGACTCTTGAGAGTCCCTTGGACTGCAAGGAGATCCAACCAATCCATTCTGAAGGAGATCAGCCCTGGGATTTCTTTGGAAGGACTGATGCTAAAGCTGAAACTCCATTACTTTGGCCACCTCATGCAAAGAGTTGACTCATTGGAAAAGACTCTGATGCTGGGAGGGATTGAGGGCAGGAGAAGAAGGGGACGAGATGGCTGGATGGCTTCACTGACTTGATGGACGTGAGTCTGAGTGAACTCCAGGAGTTGGTGATGGACAGGGAGCCCTGGCGTGCTGTGATTCATGGAGTCTCAAAGAGTCGGACATGACTGAGTGACTGAACTGAACTGAACTGAGAAGGCTAAATGAGCTTAATGGAGGCTTCCCAGGTGGCTCAGAAGTAAAGAATCTACCTGTCAGTGCAGGAGATGCAGGTTTAATCTCTGGGTGAAAAAGATCCCCTGGAGAAGGAAATGACAGCCCAGTCCAGTATTCTTGACTAGGAAATTCCATGGACAGAGGAGTCTGTTAGGATACAGTCCATGGAGTTGCAAAGAGTCAGACATGACAGAAAGACTGAGCTTACACGCACAAAGGTAGATCCTAATCCAGTTATGATTAGTGTCCTTATAAGAATAGGATATTTTTATCACAAAGACACACACGGAGGGAATACCATGTGAACACCAGAAGAAGACAGTCATCTACAAACCAACCAGACAGCCCTCATAAGAAATGAACCCTGCTTACACCTTGATCTTGAATTTCTGGCCTCCAGAAATGTGAGAAAATAAATTTATGTTGTTTAGCTGCCTGGTATATGATACTTCATTATGGAAATCCTAGAAAAGTAATGCAGATTACAATCAATGAAATAACATACTTGTTTAAAATGTATAGCAAAAAACTAAGTTTTAACAAACATATCTTATTATAAAGAAAGCTGGTTTCAATGTGATCTCTTTTTGAAGAATTTTTCTCATGCCTCTGATGAAGACAAATAAGAAAATGTGAGAAAGCTTTTTTTCAAAAATACTACATGTGTATCATTAAGTTACACATTTATGTTTTTTTCCAGAATATAAATTTCCAGAGATGGAGTAAATATTAGCAGAATCTGCCTAATTGCTTACATGAGAAATCTAATATAATGAAACTCATAGAAGCAGAAAGTATCATGGTCTGTGCATGGGTTGGAAAAGAATTTCCAGACACAAAGTGTTTCAGGATAGAGTTTCTTAGAGAAGGAGATCTTATTAGAATAGTGGGCTGGCTCAAGAGAGAGCCAACCCTTTTCACAGGTTAGTAGGCAATTTTTATAATCTCAAGACAAAGAAAATTCCTGCTGGAAGGTTGGCATTAGGTGATTGGTTAGGGTGCTATAAGGTGTAAATTTTACCTAATATGGAGTCAGGGAGATGGCTGGTTTAGGTCAGGGGAGCTCATGGCAACAGTCGCTATGATGTCAGTTCTGGAGATGACCTTAATAAAGGGTTCTAAAGCTGTGGCCCTGGCACAAGGCTTTACACCTGTGATCTTGGTATAGGGCTCCACAGAAAGTATGGTGGCCATTACTAGGAGCTAGGAAGAGGAGGAAGTTACAAGTTGCTGTTCAAGGGGTATGAAGTTTTGTGATAGAGAAGAACAAATCTGACTCCATATTGGATCTATCCCTTTCGCTCTAAACTTTGTGTTCTGTGCTTCATCGTGCTGGCTCTGCATCTTTGTAAAACAATGTCACATATAGTCTGAAATATACATCATAGCCCATTCTCAATACTATGCTTCCCAGAGTTGACCTTTAAAGGTATAACACTTTTCATTCCTATAAAGAGAAAAAGTTACAGAACAGAGAATAACACTTGTGTTGTTGGAGAGTTACAGAATAATTGTGATGAGACCTACCCAGACAGCTAAATGAACAAATGATTCTGACACCAAGATGTTTCCAACAGCCAGCCACTCCCTTCTCCTTTCAGTACAAATGAACTCTGAATTCAGGTAAGATGTTTCTTTGGGACGCTAGTCCATCATCATTTCAGTCTACTAGCTTTCTTAAAAGTTATTATTGCTTGCCCAACAACATATCTCTGATTTATTGGCCTGTTATTCTATGAACAGTAAGAGTTTGGGTCCAGTAATAGTTTCAGTTCTATAAATAAGACAAAAGTAAAGCCATTTTGGAAAAGGACTGAGGGAACAGCCTTGAGCCAGGAGAAGGGACACACCCAGTAAAACAAAGTGCTAAAGGCTTGGGTATCACAGATGGTAACCAAAGACCCACAGGAGTAAAAGATTAGCTCTATCTCTATTCCATCAATTTCTGTAGGTAATTTCTGAAAAATAAGAGCAGGACTATAAATTTGTCACCTTATAGAATCACCAAACTCAAAGTTCCCTGAAAGATATAGATACAGGCCCAACATATGTTCCTAAGTTGCTTTTGTAGGAAGCAGACTCCCCCCACACACCCGTCCAGATGAAAAATGCTGATTGCAAGCATGTAGATCGCAGAACAGTTGAAACCATAGGATTGATGATGCTCAGAACTTCACCCGATACCCCTCAGTCTAAGAATTGCATACATACGGACCAGGCACCCTCATAGTGTCTTGAAAACATCTTCCTTAGAAGTGCTAGGGGAGTTGGTAATATTTTCTGTCTTCCTCAAAAGCTATCCTTTCAAAATAAGTTTTGCTTTCCTAACAATATGAGGGTGTGATATTCATTTTTGTGGTACTGCTGCCCAAGAATCTGGAAAGGGTCTGAAAGCTAGTTAAAGAAGTTATAGAAATCTGGTGAAAAGCATTGTACTTATAGTTGGTAGTACTGAATTGTGCACACTTAAAAATGTGTTGAAGATATCATATATCTATTCTGTCCATGTATGTATATATGTATGTATATATGATGCATGTATGATGTATGTATGTATGTATGTATATATTATGGCTCAGCTGGTAAAGAATCTGCCTGCAATGTAGGCGATACTGGTTCAGTCCCTGAGTTGGGAAGATCTCCTGGAAAAGGACATGGCTACCCACTCCAGTAGTCTTGCCTGGAGAATTCCATGGACAGAGGAGATGGTGGGGTGAAATCTATGGGAACATAAAGACTGAGACGCAACTGAGTGACTAACACGTTCATGTCACTTTTATATATATATGTATATATAACATATAAAATGTCATTAAATGTACAGTATGCATGCATGCATGTGTGCTAACCCAATTCAATATCTGAATCTTTGTGACCATATGGAATGTATCTCAACAGGATTCGCTGTCCATGGGAAACCCCAGACAAGAATAATAAAATAATATATAGCATCATTGTATACATAGTTAGTTCAGAAGAGTTCAGTCACCCAGTCTTGTCACTCTTTGCGACCCCATGAATTGCAGCACACAAGGCCACCCTGTGCATCATCTCCCGGAGTTCACTCAAACTCACGTCCATTGAGTCAGTGATGCCATCCAGCCATCTATCCTCAGTCGTCCCCTCTTCCTCCTTTCCCCAATTACTCCCAGCATCAGAGTCTTTTCCAATGAGTCAGCTCTTTACATGAGGTGGCCAAAGTACTGCAGTTTCAGCTTTAGCATCATTCCTTCCAAAGAAATCCCAGGGCTGATCTCCTTCAGAATGCACTGGTTGGATCTCCTTGCAGTCCAAGGGACTCTCAAGAGTCTTCTCCAACACCATATTTCAAAAGCATCAATTCTTCAGCGCTCAGCTTTCTTCACAGTCCAAATCTCACATCCATACATGACCACTGGAAAAACCATAGCCTTAACTAGACAGACATTTGTTGACAAAGTAATGTCTCTGCTTTTGAATATGCTACCTAGGTTGGTCATAACTTTTCTTCCAAGGATTAGGCATCTTTTAATTTCATGACTGCAATCACCATCTGCAGTGATACTGGGGACCAAAAAAACCCAAAATCTGACACTGTTTCCACTGTTTCCCCATCTATATCCCATGAAGTGATGGGACCAGATGCCATGATCTTCGTTTTCTGGATGTTGAGCTTTAAGCCAACTTTTTCACTCTCCACTTTCACTATCATCAAGAGGCTTTTTAGTTCCTCTTCACGTTTTGCCATAAGGGTGGTGTCATCTGCATATCGGATGTTATTGATATTTCTCCCAGCAATCTTGATTCCAGCTTGTACTTCTTCCAGCCCAGCGTTTCTCATGATGTACTCTGCATAGAAGTTAAATAAGCAGGGTGACAATATACAGCCTTGATGTACTCCTTTTCCTATTTGGAACCAGTCTGTTGTTCCATGTCCAGTTCTAACTGTTGCTTCCTGACCTGCATACAGATTTCTCAAGAGGCAAGTCAGGGGGTCTGGTATCCCCATGCCTTTCAGAATTTTCCACAGTTTATTGTGATCCACACACTCAAAGGCTTTGGTATAGTCAATAAAGCAGAAATAGATGTTTTCCTGGAACTCTCTTGCTTTTCCATGATCCAGCAGATGTTGGCAATTTGATCTCTGGTTTCTCTGCCTTTTCAAAAACCAGTTTGAAACTCTGGAAGTTCACAGTTCATGTATTGCTAAAGCCTGGCTTGGAGAAATTTGAGCAGTACTTTACTAGCATGTGAGATGAGTGCAATTGTGTGGTAGTTTGAGCATTCTTTGGCATTGCCTTTCTTTGGGATTGGAATGAAAACTGACCTTTTCCAGTCTTGTGGCCACTGCTGAGTTTTCCAAATTTGCTGGCATATTGAGTGCAGCACTTTCACAGCATCATCTTTCAGGATTTGAAAGAGCTCAACTGGAATTCCATCACCTCCACTAGCTTTGTTCATAGTGATGCTTTCTAAGGCCCACTTGACTTCACATTCCAGGATGTCTGGCTCTCGATGAGTGATCACACCATCGTGATTATCTGGGTCATGAAGATCTTTTTTGTACAGTTCTTCTGTGTATTTTTGCCACCTCTTCTTAATATCTTCTGCTTCTGTTAGGTCCATACCATTTGTGTCCTTCATCGAGCCCATCTTTGCATGAAATATTCCCTAACTTTCTTGAGGAGATCTCTGGTGCTACTGCTAGGTCACTTCAGTTGTGTCCGACTCTGTGCGACCCCATAGATGGCAATCCACCGGGCACCCCATCCCTGGGATTCTCCAGGCAAGAACACTGGAGTGAGTTGCCATTTACTTCTCCAATGCATGAAAATGAAAAGTGAAAGTGAAGTCACTCAGCAACCCCATGGACTGCAGCCTACTAGGCTCTCCACCCATGAGATTTTCCAGGCAAGAGTACTGGAGTGGGGTGCCACTGCCTTTTCCATGAGGGGATCTCTAGTTTTTCCCATTCTGTTGTTTTCCTCTATTTCTTTGCATTTATCACCGAGGAAGGCTTTCTTATCTCTCCTTGCTATTCTTTGGAACTCTGCATTCAGATGCTTATATCTTTCCTTTTCTCCTTTGCTTTTTGCTTCTCTTCCTTTCACAGCTATTTGTAAGGCCTTCCCAGACAGCCATTTTGGCTTTTTTGCATTTCTTTTCTGTGGGGATGGTCTTCATCCCTGTCTCCTGTACAATATCACAAACCTCAGTCCGTAGTTCATCAGGCACTCTATCTATCAGAACTAGTCCCTTAAATCTATTTCTCACTTCCACTGTATAATCATAAGGGATTTGATTTAGGTCATACCTGAATGGTCTAGTGGTTTTCCCTACTTTCTTCAATTTAAGACTGAATTTGGCAGTAGAGCTCATGATCTGAGCCGCAGTAAGCTCCTGGTCTTCTTTTTGCTGACTGTATAGAGTTTCTCCATCTTTGGCTGCAAATAATATAATCAATCTGATTTCAGTGTTGACCATCTGCTGATATCCATGTGTAGAGTCTTCTCTTGTGTCGTTGGAAGAGGGTGTTTGCTATGACTGGTTCGTTCTCTTGGCAAAATTCTATTAGACTTTGCCCTGCTTCATTCCGTATTCCAAGGCCAAATTTGCCAGTTACTCCAGGTGTTTCTTGACTTCCTACTTTTGCATTCCAGTGCCCTATATTGAAAAGGACACCTTTTTTTTTGCATTTTAGTTCTAAAATATCTTGTAGGTCTTTATAGAACCTTTAACTTCAGTTCCTTCTGTGTTACTGGTTGGAGCACAGACTTGCATTACTGTGATATTGAATGGTTTGCCTTGGTAACGAACAGAGATCATTCTGTCTTAGAAACATTCCTTATTGTTTTAATGCTGTCATACATAAAAATTTAACAAAATAGTCTCTGTGAATGAAGAGTGACATCCAGAACAGAAACAAGGCAGAGTCCAACCAGGAATATATACAGAGAAAAACTGTTTGCCTGAATGAGAAATTGTCTCCCTCTCTTCCATGCACACTCATGTCAGTAATCAGAAGCTCCAAACACTGTCCAGGAGAAGCAAAAGCTATCTGAATTACAAAGAGTTCTCTTTAATCTTGTGTTTTAAATACTTAGATTTTTTCATATTTGTATTTTGTTCATTTGAATAGGTAGTACAGACATGTGGTAAAAAGAAAAAAATGAGATTACTAAAATGAGTAAACGGTGAATAATTCTTTACCCTTTCACTTTATTTCCAGAGTTTTCCAGAACTTTCCCTCAGAGGCAGTCACTATTCAAACTATAACTAGTTGAACATTCATACAAGCAAAAATTCATGTGTGCATTCCATGAATTTTTAAATGGTATAGTAATAGACATTCTGCTTTGTTCTTAAAATTATTCAGTCATTGCATTTCATTTAAATTGCTCAATAGGAGGTATTGATTTTAAACTCAATCTTCCATTGATAGAGCTTATACTGTGTGTTTATGTATTCTGGTTACACAGTATGCTGGAACTGACTGTCTTATATATATTTCTTCTATAGCTCTCATAACATTTTGCCAGTCATCTGAAAAAGTGAAACAGATATAGAGAAACATAGTTGCAAAAAACTATAATAATATAATTACAGGATTGGAGTTGAAATATATATATATATATATATATATATTTACCATATATAGTCCCCAAATTTAGCTTAATGTGTGCTTGAAAATGGCCAACTCCTTAAACAAACGGCTTTTGTTCTATTATACTCATGTTGAGAATTTCATCCTTATCTCCAGAAATCTTGGAAGAGGCGTCTGCTTCACCCTTAAGCAATTCTGGCTCTGATAGTCCTTCCTCAGGGTTTGCAATCTCCATTCTAGAGCTCACCTTCTATCCTACAGTACTTTTTCTTCCCTGGTTGTTCAAATATTGAATCTGTCTTATCTCATAAGGTGTCACCTAAGCTTGTGTGATGTAGATTTTGAGTATCCTTGGAATGAGAAGGTAGAAATTGGGAAGTTTTAAAGCAAACTACCCATACTGAAAGACATTAACAAGTATGTTAACATATATTTACTATTGAGAAGGGCATGGCAACCCACTCCAGTATTCTTGCCTGGAGAATACCATGGACAGAGGAGCCTGAAGGGTTACAGTCCATAGGGTCTCAAAGAGTCAGACACAACTGAGCGACTTACACTACTACTCTATCCAAAGTTTTCAATTTTCCAGTTTGTCAAAGCACGTCATTCTTTTGATGCTTTCTTCTCTTTGTGCTTCAGTTCAGTTCAGTCACTCAGTTGTGTCTGACTCTTTGCGACCCCATGAATCGCAGCACGCCAGGTCTCCCTGTCCATCACCATCTCCCGGAGTTCACTCAGACTCACATCCATCGAGTCTGTGATGTCATCCAGCCATCTCATCCCGTGTCGTCCCCTTCTTCTCCTGCCCCCAATCCCTCCCAGCATCAGAGTCTTTTCCAGTGAGTCAACTCTTCGCATGAGGTGGCCAAAGTACTGGAGCTTCAGCTTTAGCATCATTCCTTCCAAAGAAATCCCTGGGTTGATCTCCTTCAGAATGGACTGGATGGATCTCCTTGCAGCCCAAGGGACTCTCAAGAGTCTTTTCCAACACCACAGTTCAAAAACATCAATTCTTTGGTGCTCAGCCTTCTTCACAGTCCAACTCTCACATCCATACATGACCACTGGAAAAACCATAGCCTTGACTAGAAAAGTAATGGCTCTGCTTTTGAATATACTATCTAGGTTGGTCATAACTTTTCTTCCAAGGAGTAAGCGTCTTTTAATTTCATGGCTGCAGTCACCATCTGCAGTGATTTTGGAGCCCCCAAAAATCAAGTCTGACACTGTTTCCACTGTTTCCCATCTATTTCCCATGAAGTGATGGAACTGAATGCCATGATCTTTGTTTTCTAATTGTTGAGCTTTAAGCTAACTTTTTCACTCTCCTCTATCACTTTCATCAAGAGGCTTTTAACTCCTCTTCACTTTCAGCCATAAGGGTGGTTTCATCTGCATCTCTGAGGTTATTGATATTTCTCCTAGCAATCTTGATTCCAGCTTGTGTTTCTTCCAGTTCAACATTTCTCATGATGTACTCTGCATATAAGTTAAATAAGCAGGGTGACAATATACAGCCTTGACGTACTCCTTTTCCTATTTGGAACCAGTCTTTGTGCTTGCCTCTCCTTTATTTTTCCTTCTCACCCTCCTTATCCTCTGTGTCCTTTCCTTACTCTTCTCTAAATAATGGTCTGAAGTTAATATTTCTCCCCATATACTGACGAGTTTAGTTCTCTCTTGTTGATACTTTATTCCAGGACCATTTTGCCTACATACATATACATATGCATATATATGTGTGTGTGTATACATACATATATGTATGTCTACATATGCATGTAAATGTGGAGAAGGCAATGGCACCCCACTCCACCCACTCCAGTACTCTTGCCTGGAAAATCCCATGGACGGAGGAGCCTGGAAGGCTGCAGTCCTTGGGGTTGCTGAGGATCAGACACGACTGAGCGAATTCACTTCCACTTTTCACTTTCATGCGTTGGAGAAGGAAATGGCAACCCACTTCAGTGTTCTTGCCTGGAGAATCCCAGGGACAGGGGAGCCTGATGGGCTGCCATCTATGGGGTCACACAGAGTAGGACACGACTGAAGCGACTTAGCAACACACATATAAATGAGGTAATCTTCTAAGCCAAATGCCATTGACTTTTGATTTCCAACTTTTATCAGTAAAAATAACCGCTACTGAACTGAAATTAAGGGATTTGTTTTAGTAAATCAAATTGTTAGGCAAAATTTCTTGCTTTTAGTGTTCACGAGCAACCTGAAGTCATATAACATAAAAATGTTTATCTAATTTGCTCAGAACATAACTTCCTATACATACATTTCTAAGCAATTTAATGCTTAGACATAGGTTATGGATACAATCAAGTTTTGTTTCATTATAGTTCTTGCTTTAAACAAGGTTCTGTATGTATATATTTTCCCCTTTGAAAACACAGAAACAAACTGACATAGAAACACTAGATTAATATCAATGAACAGTAGAGAAATAGAGGTGAAACTAAATTCTTTTTTTTAATTTTTATTTTTACTTTATTTTACTTTACAATACTGTATCGGTTTTGCCATACATTAACATGAATCCACCACGGGTGTACATGCGTCATTATAATAAAATCTCTTCATCTGCCATGGACCCTTACTATCCAAGTTTGACCACATTGAAATTATATGTATTGATATTATTTCCATAGACACTACAAAACTAGAAAATTTTATTTACTTTAACAAATGCATGAGTAAATAATTTTTCATTGTTTCCAAGGAATACAAAGTTTTGTAATAATAAAAACATCACTACCATCTTAATGTAATAATTTGTGTATAATTAGTATTATTATTATATTAGTATAATAACTAAGATTGTGGCATTTAAAGGAATCAGTTTCTAAGCTCCATAAATTGATAGCTGTGTGGCTTGGCGGGGGCGGGGGGGGGGTTAACCTCTCTAATTCTTACTTTCTTAGTATGTAAAATGAGAACCAAAACAGTCTTATTGCTTCTCATTTGATTGATGCAATGATAAAATGCTTAAAAAATGCACAATATTTAGAATAGTTATTGAATCATACAAAACCAAAAGATAGTTTTAGTCAAATTTATTCTTTAATTAAAAGTCAATAGGTCCATGGCAGGATCAAGTACCAGATAAACAGAAAGACAAAGTGTGTACTATAAACTGAGATGAAATTTATGGGAACATGGGCTACCTAAAAACAAAGTATTAAGATTTTTTAAAAGATTCCGCTTATATATGTAGTGTAAAGTAAGTATCATTGCCATTCTTCTATTTCCACATTCTTAAATAAATTTTGAAAAATTACATTATAGGAATCAGGGAGAAAAAATATATATATTTTGCATTTGATTTTTCTATGAAATGCATATAATTGTAATTAAATTTAATAAAAGCATGTACAATTGTAACTTGCTCAGACTTGATATTTAGAGTTATTCATATTTCTAAATTATTTAAGTTCTGCTTAGCAAACAACAAAGTTATGTATTTGAAAGATACCAAAAATATGTGAGTACCATCTAGTGGTAAAACAGGAGGTAAGCAACAGGCATGAGAGAAAGGGGGTTAAAACAGGTCAGGGGAACACACAGCAGAAAGCTTATATGAAAGAATGAGGTTATAACCAGAATCAGTAAAAATAAAAAAGGAGCACATGTCTTTATTAGAGTGTGTTTGCTGGTTAGACAGTGAAACACCTGAGATGTAACAAAAGGGAACAATGTACATGTATCAAAACTATGCCCTTACCACACTTCTCTACAGTGAAGACTCAGCTAAATTCTAGAACCCTAAAGGTTGAAATGATTGGAATTTAAACCCATCATATTGACACAGAGCACCGGTAATGCTGCACTATTGTGAAACAAGGCTTGACATGGGGAACTGGAAACTAGGGATTTGCAGATTACTGTATAATACACAGAAGTAAGCACTTTGCAAACGGCATTGCACTTGAGCAATGGGGTTTGCCTTAAGTATGACAATCATTATAGAAACAGTGGTATGTTTTGGAATATACTGAGTCAATTATCTTAAAACTTCAGGTGAGAAAAACTGAAATGTGGCTAAGAATTCAAACTTGGTAAGACATGAAGCAAAAATTCAAATTCAAGATTGTTTTGTTACTGAATACAAACTCAATAAATAAAAAATGCTTTCTCATAATATAGAGTAATAAAATCTATTTAATGTAAATGTTGTTCTAGTGCCTAAGGAAATAATAAGTGTAAATATCCTGCTAAAATAAAGTTATGAAATCCCAAGTAGTTTCAGATGAATCAAAATCAGCAGGAGATAAGATTATCTGCTCTGTTTGGATCTTATGAGCAAACAATGAGCAAAAAAGAAAAGAAAGGAAAGAAATCCACACATATTCAAAAGATAAAAGTATATTTTTAGCCACAGAACCAACAGTTTTTCCTAGGCATCTATATGAAAGTGAATAATGATAACAAAACTAATTGACAAAAGGCATCATATATCTATGACTATGTATGGATATGTGAATAGGAATATATATTGCGTGAAGGCAATTCTTCAAATTCAGTGCCATTATTCACTGAAAGGTATGCTTGTCATCTTAATAAATTTGAAATATCATTCTCCGTTTATAGTGATGAAAGTTTATAAAGGTTCAGTAGAGTTTTATTACATTAAATTAAGCAGTAGAATGGAATCCTGGCATGCTGACGTCCATGAGAATCAGACACAACTCAGTGACTGAAAAACAGCAACAACAGTGGCAGAATTAAAGTAAAATAAAGATTCTGAAACATCTGAAATATGTATTAGGAGATTCAGGCCAGCTACACAGTCTGATGTCATACAATTCTCCAAAAGACTGACTCTAACAGCAGGTTCAGGAGGTTCCTGGAAACACTCTCAGGTTCAACAATTTGCCAGAAGGATTCAGAATTTACTGGAAGCTCTTACACTCTTAGTTACAGTTCATAACAGAGGACAAATAGGATGGTGTACATTCATCTTGGAACTGACATCCATAAACCAAGAAGCTTTCTATTGGTCACAAAGAGCTGTTTAAAGAGCAGTGCTGAAGGGGCTCAACTAATCAAATTATGGAGTCAACCCTAAGGGAAATTAGGCTACCTGCTCATGAGTATCTCCTTGCATTCCCCTGCTATCATTTTCAGTATAAAACATTGCCATTTTACTATAGGCATTGTCTGTCTAACTTTCTCTGAAATCACCGAAGACATAGGGCGTCCCTGGTGACTCAGACAGTAGACAATCTGCCTGCAATGAGGGAGACCAGGGTTTGATCCCTGGGTTGGAAAGATACTCTGGAAAAGGGAATGACAACTCACTTCAGTAGTCTTGCCTAGAGGATTCCATGGACAGGGGAGCCTGGTGGTCTACAGTCCATAGGGTTGGAAAGAATTGGACACAACTAACACTTTCACTTGCAAGACAATATAGGCATGGTAAGTTTCAGAAATATTTCATGGTCCTCACACACAGAAACAATTCTGATTATTTATAACAGCAACTAGTAACTGCTTCCCAAATGGAAACTTTCTGGTTCAAATCCCAGCATTGTTGCTGGGTGGCACTCACAGGCTTTTCCTATAAGCTCCAATCTGTACACCACCCTGGCTGTTGTAGAGTAAATTAATAACCTATGTGGTTTCAAGCATCTTCTGTGTTTCCATGTAGCATGTTTAATCAGTAGTGGGGGGAAGGTGGCTTCATATACTTTCTGTTTTACAATACTGGGTATGGGGAGCACTCCTCAGACAGGCACAATATCCATCCTCATTATATTTTCAGGAAAAGAAAACACAACCACTTCAGATAAAGTCTATTCAAACATAGCAGTTTTCATCTAAAGTTTTACCTTCATTCTTATCAACCAATATATTCCTTTATCTTTTTAACCTAACTGTAGCTCCTGCTGGAAACTCATTGGTAGGTCACATGCATGGGATATCATTTCAAGGAATTCCAGGATTTCTTCACCTTCCTGAGCTTTTTACCCACTCATGTGTATGTGACTTTGGATTCATAGCTGGGGATGGGGCCAAAGGACTCAGGTCTACTTCTCAGCACTTGTCTTGATTACATTCAGGACCACTGTTCCAGGAATTTGGAGGTTGGGTTTCTTATTGTCATCTTTGCCTAATGGCTCTATAAATTTCTCCAGATTGAGATTATTAAGCAGATTTATTTAGTCTTCTTCAGTGTTGGGCACCATCAGTTCACTTACTTCAGAGGGTGCTATTTAAGATTTTGTTTTGACAACAAAATTAAGTATGTTCACTGTATTTATCCCATTTCTTAATAACTGTTTAAATATTTCCACCCTGCTGGGACAAAATTCTTGATTCTCCAGGTCATCTTTCCCCATTTTCTTGAACATCATTCTAATTTTCTTCACTATCTGATATTTATCTCAAAATTTCCCTTTAGTAGTGGCTCTGAAGCTAGAGGCTGATGCTCTGAATTGCTGGGATCCAATCATGGCCCAACATTCAGGATCCACCCCAACATTCTTTCTTACTTTTAATTATAGTTATTACAGAAAACAATAGGGAGATGACATATTTTTCTTATTTTTTGTTAATTTCATTTCCTTATACATCCAGGGAATAAACTGCTCAGAAGTTAGGTTCACCATTTCTAAAATCAATTGGCAACTTTTACCTTTAGTAACTGAATGCAACACAGCTGTATTTCTATAAATCTCACAGCCATCCAGCAATCAGAATGTTCATCTCCCACTGTCTCACCCTCCTTTTACACAGCACATATTTGTGTGACTCAGGGCCATTTTAGCAAATTTCTCATCCAAAGACAGTGCTCAGAGTTAACTGAACTGCAGTCTGAGGGGACACAGTCCTCCAGAAGAATGACTTCACTTCTTACACCAACTGCAAGTTGGATAATTTCAAAAAAAATCAATTTTCAAAAACTGTCAGGCTTGATAATTCTTTAGAATATCTCAAATAACTTACTGGAAGCTATTTTTCTCACAGTTAAAGTGGATAATGGGGAAAGGATACAGATTTAGTTCAGTTCAGTTCTTTCTCTCAGTCATGTCTGACTCTCTGTTACCCCTGCAGCACGCCAGGGTTCCCTGTCCATCACCAGCTCCTCAAGCTTGCTCAAATTCATGTCCTTCAAGTCAGTGATGCCATCAAACCTCTCAGCCTCTGTTGTTTCCCTTCTCTTCCTGCCTTCAATCTTTCTCAGCATCAGGGGCTTTTCCAATGAGTCAGTTCTTTGCATCAGGTGGCAAAGTGTTTGAGTTTCAGCTTCAACAGCAGTCTTTCCAATGACTATTCACGGCTGATTTCCTTTAAGATTGAGTGGTTTGACCTCCTTGCAGTCCAAGGAACTCTCAAGTGTCTTCTCCAACACCACAGTTCAAAAGCATCAGTCCTTCCAGAAAGGATACAGATTAAAATCAGTCAAAGGAAGAAATACAGAAGACAAGATATAGTAGGATTACAAATGTGGGTCTTTTTTTGTCCTTTCTCTGTGGCGTCAGGGTACATTACCTTGGGGTATCAGCATGTAACAATGTAGAGGACTGTCAAAAAGTGAGGCTCATTCTAGCTGTTTCAAATTGTTCTTCGGGGCTCCATTAGGAATTTATGATTAATTCCCTGTATTTTCATGTGGGTGATCTCAGCGTCCAGGTTGACTGATACTGCATTATCCCAAGCACACTTGGTTTTCTGGCATGAGCTGCCCTGATCCTAAGAATAAAGCAGTGTGGACAGTCACGTATTAAACAAAAACACTCCTATATAATAACTATGATTACATTTTAGGAGTTTAAGGCAGATGTGAAACTTCTTGGGCAAGGTCAAGTTATGTACTGAATGATAGGTCATTACAAAGTTTTAGACTAAGAGTTCGGTAGAGGTTCATATTATAGGAGGCCTGGGATGATGAGTTTGGTGTTCAATGTTGGACTTCATTCAAAGAATAACATAGCACTTTAACTATGCTTTACATTGGAAGAGATTTGAACACATGCAAATCTATATTATGCATATGTATCATGCATGTAGATAGATATGGATATGATATCGAAGAGAAAAGTTAAAATTTTACATAACCTCCTTCTCCTGCCTCTGTAACTCAGCTCGCCCCTTGCAAAGCCTAGATCATGTAGATCACGTAGTCTCAGAAAGTGGGGGTTTGCAATACTAGGAGTTTATCTCACTCATTTGTCCTGCTCTTAGCAATTGCCCAGCCCCTGCAAACCTGCTTAATTATGCCTGTCCAGGTCAGGCATCCCCCTCCCCATCTTGACTGCTGTTCCAATGTGAGCAAAACCCCTTAGTTTAAACCAGCCTATTACAGTTAGTGTTGCCCACTACTGTCTGTCTATATAAACTCTGTAATCCCTTTGTTCAGGGCTCAGAGCTTGGAGTGTTAACTCCTCTGGGCCCATCAGCATAATAAACCTGAGTTCTCCAACTCTCTGAGTGTAGTGCTTGGTTTCTCAATTACTGGTTTCTGCAACAATATAACTAGATATATAGATATAGATATTCTTTCTTCAGGAACTGTATACATAATTGGTTTGTAAAAGGTTAAAAGCAGAAGTTGTACAGATAATTAGCAATCCATTAATCCATTGCAGGAATCCAAGTGAAAATGGATAGTCAGAAATGAAGAAGAATGCATATTACTATGATAATTACCTAAGATATGATATTCATGACAAGCTCTATATATAAATATATTAAGCAGATTATACAATTATTTTGTACATGAATTTAGTATTTTGTACCCACATTGTGAATTATTATGTAATGTTCTAGATAATGTATTAGAATAAAAAGTGGGAAAACAGTTTTATGTCAAGGATACGTTCCACTAGAGAAATTAGACTAAAAAAGCAGGTATGTGATTTATATAGCAACAAAGGTCTGTATAGTCAAACCTATGGCTTTTCCAGTAGTCATGTATGGATGTGAGAGTTGGACTGTAAACAAGTCTGAGCACTGAAGAACTGATGCTTTCAAATTGTGATGCTGGAGAAGACTCTTGAGGGTCCCTTGGACAACAAGGAGATCAAAGCAGTCAACCCTAAAGAAATTAATCCTGAATATTTGTTGAAAGGACTGATGCTGAAGCTGAAGCTCCAATACTGTGGCCACCTAATGCAAAGAACTGACTCACTGGAAAGACTCTGCTGCTGGGAAAGATAAAAGGCAGGAGGAGAAAGGAATGACAGAGGATGAAATGGTTGGATGGCATCATTGACCGAATGGACATGGGTTTGAGCAAACTGTGTGAGATAGTGAAGGACAGGGAAGTATGGTGTGCTTCAGTTCATAGGGTTGCAAAGACTTGAACACTACTTAAGACAAGACAAGGACAAGGACAAGAATGATAATGGAGCTGGGAAGATTAGGAATGCTTGATTGGCCCGCCACAGCCTAATAGACAGTAAATGGCTAAACCAGGCAGGGGGAGCTTTTAAAGATCCTAATATTGATAGTACTTGTGAGAATCATGAAGTCTGTATTAGAGTCTGAAATCAGAGTCAGTGATTAAGGAACAAAGTCGGAATAGGTGAAAAAGTTTATGGGGTTTATTAAAATTGAAGATATGGTTTCTCAGACAGGACAAGGGGCATCAACTGACACTTCAAAAAGGCCCAATTCTTTTAAAGCTGTGACAGAAAAATTCTCTGGTTAGAAACAAGAAGACCTCGATTTCTGTCCAGGATTCTCCACTAACCACTATGGTAAGATGTCTTTGCAGGAATTACTAAATTCAATAATCCCATATTTGTATTCTTAATTTAGGACTGACTCATTTTGAAATGAGATGGCTATCTTGAATTATCCAAGTGGGATCATTTCAGATGATCGTGAACTTTACCTGTGATCCTAGAGAACAGCCGTAGTTAAAGATATTCCCCAGTCTTCTGTGTTCTGGAAAATGTCTTACTGTAAAAATACATCCCTCCCCATGTGACTTTGCTAAGACACAGGGGCTCACACTTTTTTCACCTGTAATAAAAGCGAACACATACATGCACTCTCCATATCCCCATTATTCACTTAATAAATGATTAATTGAACTATTGTGGCCCTACTGATCAATCATAACAAATACTTGTAAATCAAACTTCAGTAAGTAACCTATCATTCCTCAGGCCCCAGAAATCTGGCCACTGTCAGCCTGTGCCAGCCTACAGCCCTTCATTAAGGGACCCTATGGGGGGAACCAGAGATCAAATTGCCAACATTCGCTAGATCATAGAGAAAGCAAGGAAATTCCAGGAAAACATTTACCTCTGTTTCATTGACTATGCTAAATTCTTTGATGATGTGGATCATAATAAACTGTGGAAAACTCTTAAAGAATGGGAATACCAGACAATCTTACCTATCTCCTGAGAAACTTGAATGCAGGTCAAGAAGCAACAATCAGAACACTGTGTGGAACAATTGACTGGTTCAGAAAGGAGACTGGTTGAGAAAGGAGTATGAAAAGGCTGTTTATTGTCACCCTGTGTATTTAACTTACATTCAGAGAACATCATAAGAAATGCTGGGCTGGATGAGTCACAAGCTGAAAACAAGACTGCTGGGAGAAATATCAATAACCTCAGATATGTGGATGATATCACTCTCATGGCAGAAAGTAAAGAGGAACTAAAGAACCTCTTGATGAGAGTGAAGAAGGAGAGTACAAAAGCCAGCTTAAAATTAAATATTAAAAAAAAGTAAGATCGTGGCATCTGGCCCTATCTCTTCATGGCAAATAGAAGGGGAAAACACGGAAGTAGTGACACATTTCCTCTTCTTGGGCTCTAAAATCACTGTGGCGGTAACTGAAGCTATGAAATCAGTAGATGACTGCTTCTTGGCAGAAAAGCTCTGACAAATCTTGTCAGTGTGTCTGATTCATGTTGAGGTATGACATCAAAAAAACAAAATTCTCTAAAGCAATTATCCTTCAATTAAAAAGGAAATAATTTTTATTTAAAAAGCAAAGACATAACTTTGCCAACAAAGGTTTGTAAAGTCAGGGTTATTGTCTTTCTAGTAGTCACATACAGTTGTGAGAGTTGGACCATAAAGAAAGCAGAGTGCTGAAGAATTGATGCTTTCAAAATGTGGTGCTGGAGAAGACTCTTGAGAGTCCCTTGAACAGAAAGGAGATCAAACTAGTCAATTCTAAGGAAAATCTACCCGGTATACTCACTTGAAGGGTTGATGCTAAAGCTGAAGCTCCAATACTTTGGCCACCTGATGTGAAGAGCCGACTCATTGGAAAAGACCTTGATGCTGGGAAAGATCGAAGACAGGAGAAGAGAGCAATAGGGGTGAGATGGATGAATGGTATCGCTAATGCAATGGACATGAACATGGGCAAACTCTGGGAGATGGTGAGGGACAGAGAAGCCTGGTGTGCTGCCATCCATGTGGTCGCAAAGAGTTGGACACAAGTAGGCAACTGAACAATAATATGGGGGAAGAGGTTGCCTTCAAGATGTGTTTTTTTTTTTAAATCTACTTTCCAATCAGACCACCTGTTTTATCCCAATCCCCTGAACCATTTCATCTCACTTCCCTGCACTGTATTCTTTCTAGCCTAGCTTTCTTCTTCCATTAAAACAAGAATTTTAGCAGGAGAGTCAGAGGTATAAACTATCAGGTATAAAATAAGCTGCAATGAAACACCATACAACATGTGGAATATAGCCAATATGTTATAATAATTATAAATGAAAGATAACCTTAAACATTTAGAATTGCTATATTGTACACCTGTACCTTATATAATATTGTACAGTATATATAATTCAACAACAATTTTTAAAAATAAAAATCTTATTTTGTATATCTTCTGCAACACTTGCAGATCTTATATTTAGAACATTCTGTTGCAGAAGTTTTTCCAAATAAAGTTTCTTTCAACACAACCCTGGATTTGTTTTGAACTATAAGTTTAAAGTACTAACAAGTATTCTTATAAGAGGAAGCAGTAGAGTTGGGGGACCTGGTGGCTCAGACAGTAAAGAATCTGCCTTCAATGCAGGAGATCTGGGTTCAATTCCTGGGTCAGGAAGATCCCCTGGAGAAGAGAATGAAAGAGTTACAAAGAGAAGATATGACCACAGAGCAGATGTTGAAATGATGCCAGAGCATAACACAACCCTAGTCCCATGATGCAAACAATCATGAAACACAAGGCCCCTCTAAAGGCTGGAAAAGGCAAGGACATGGATTCTCCCCTAGAACCTCCAGGAGGAAACAGATTAGCTGACTCTTGACTTTAGCCCATTGTTTTATTTTGAATTTATCACTAACAGAACAGTATAATAATAAATTTGCATTGTTTTAAGCCACGATGTATGTGGAAATTTATTACAGAAATAATAGGAAACTAATACACTTCTTATGTAAATTTAGCCAAGTCTCTTCTTAATTTTCTTACATGTAAAATGATAATGTTTAGTAGGTTACTTTTTAAGGATATGTTTAGTTTAATATTCTGTTATAATATTGTGGCCAAGGTCAGATACACAGAGTGTTAAGCCATAATATTGTGTTCAAGGTCAGATGCACAGAATGTTAAGCCAAATAGCACAATTTTGCAGGTTTTGAACTTAGACTTTAAAAGTCATGTATCAAGTACTGGAATAGGAAGATGTTTGGACTCCGGAGATATGAATACACTGGGTGCAAGGACAGCATTTAATATTCTAGTGTAGTGACTTGTGAGTAAGTCAAAAAGACTAGTCAATCATGACAAAATGCAAATATAATTCTATAAGAGGCCAGAAGCAGAACCCAATGACCAAGTAAACAACCAAATAAAGAGAAAAGCTTGGCCACCAAGACTGGGTAAGAGGTAAAAGTGGAAGTGACAGATTGAATGACTCTCTTGAAAGGCTCTCTCCACTCTTTTCAGGGTAAGAATTAGGTTTAACCTCAGGGTCAAAACCTGCTCATAGATTATGATCAATCTAGGTCTGAAAATGTCAGCCTCAGACACAGAACTCACATAGTTCAGGAAATTCAGGCAAAGGAAGAGCTTTGACAATATGACAGTGTTACAAAGGTATAACCTTTTGTGTCCACTTCTGACATAGCAGCAGTAATTACCATAAATTACCATTGAAGGATTTAAAAAGTGTACGGGAAATTATTGATATTTTTAGGCTTCTCAAGAGCCCTAGGGCCTTGAAAAATACATAGTCTTATGAATAAAATACCTCCTAGAATACTAATATTTTAAATTATATGTAATTATATGTGTGTATTATAAAAAGATTTGAGATATTTATGAAGCTATACAGTTATAATAGCCTGATCAGGTGGCCATAACAAAATAATCACAGATTAGTTGACTGAATAACAGAATTCTTTTTTTCACATTTCTAAAGCTAGAAGGACTTCCCAGGTAGTACTAGTGGTAAAAAACATGCCTGCTAATGCAGGTAACTTAAGAGACACAGGTTCAATTCCTGGGTCAGGAAGATTCCCTGGAGAAGGACATGGCAATTCACTCCAGTATTCTTGCCTGGAGAATCCCATGGACAGAGGAACCTGGAGGGTACAGTTCATAGGGTCACAAAGAGTCGGACATGACTGAAGTAACTTAGCACAGAGGCTAGAAGTCCAAGATCAGAGTGTCTATATCTGGTCTGATAAGCTACTCTACCTGGATTCCAGTCATCCTTTTTTTTGTGTCTTCGCATGTCAGAGACAGCTCTGGTGTATCTTCCTCTTCCTATAAGAGCATCCATGTTATCAAACAGGACTCCACCCTTATGAGCTCAATTAACCTTGATCATCTCTTTGAAGGTCTTATCTCCAACACACAGGTGGTGTTTAACATATACATTATGGGAAGACAAATCAGTCTATAGAAAAAATTTAAACATTATGATTTGCTTATTATTAAGTAAACCGCATTTATGTAGGTGGAAACAGAAAGCAATAAATAATTAATTAGAACAAAATTATCTACATTCTTACTCCCACGGCAAATGCTCAGTATTACATTTCATTATAGTCACAATTCTATATGTTGCTTGAAAAAAAACCTTAAAAATTTAGTATTATGATGTTTATTTCTATTAAAATAAACTCTAAAGAAATGATTTGTAAAAATTTTAAAATATTTTTACAAACACATGATCAGAAAAATGTTTCTAAGTAAAAGACAAAAATGGTAGCATATTTTTCATCTTTCATCAGTTTGTCTGTCTTCTCTTTATCTTGTTTTTTCTCAAGTAGAAGATACATTAATTTAATGTACACATTAATACACATCAGTTTCTCCCCAGTAACTGTTCTCATAATCTGTTTCTGTCCGAGCTCCTCAGTGCACCCAGTATCAGTAGTTACCACAAACGGGTCACATATGAGCCAAAGTCCTTAGTGCTGGGGCTTCTGGATGTGCCCTTGAATATGTAAGCTCTCTTGCTGGTATTGGCCATATCTACAAACCTGAGGGCATTGTACAATATAATTATCTATGCATGCCTCAGTCTGAAAATATTTAGGAGGCACTGCTGAAGTCTCACGTTCTAAGGATACTGTGATGAACACATTCATGAGCTAAGTATATTCAGTGTTTCATGTTCTATTAATATTACATTAAGCTTCCCAAGGGGCATTAATGGTAAAGACACACCCCCCAATGCAGGAGACATAACAGAGGTGAGTTTGATCCCTGGTTTTGGGAAGATCCCCTGCAGGAAGGCATGGCAACCAGTATTCTTGCCTCAAGAATCCCATATACAGAGGATCCTGGTTGGCTACAGCCCATAGGGTCACACAGAGTATGACACAGCTGAAGCAACCTAGCATGCAATAATATTAGATTAAACTCCTCTGAGTAAAAAAAAATGAGATGATTAGATAGCATCACTAACTGAGTGGACATGAATCTGAGCAAACTCCCAGGAGACAGTAGAGGAAAGGACCTGGTGTGCATCAGTTCATGGGGTTGCAAAGAACTGGGTATGAATAAGTGATGGAATAACAGCCTCTAAGTAAATGATTAATTAGAAGGAACATAGCTTTCAAGTAAATGGTGCATACTGCAAGACTGCTTGTATAAAAGTTGTGTCCGTTCACAGAACCACTGTTACGGATTGAATTGTGTTCCCCCAACATTCATGTTGGAGAAGGCAATGGCACCCCACTCCAGTACTCTTGCCTGGAAAATCCCATGGATGGAGGAGCCTGGTAGGCTGCAGTCCATGGGGTCGCTGAGGTCGGACACGACTGAGCGACTTCACTTTCACTTTTCACTTTCATGCATTGGAGAAGGAAATGGCAACCCACTCCAGTGTTCTTGCCTGGAGAATTCCAGGGACGGAAGAGCCTGGTGGGCTGCCATCTCTGGGGTCGCACAGAGTCGGACACGACTGAAGCGACTTAGCAGCAGCAGCAGCAACATTCATGTGGAAGTCCCTACCCCCAATATTTGGGGATATGATCTTTAAGAAGACAATGAAAATTAAATGAGGACATATTAGTGTCGTCCTAATCCCAAAGAATGGATTTTCCTATAGAAAGAGAGATACCAGAAGTGCATATGAACAGAAGAAAGGCTGTGTGTGGACACAGAGATGTATCTGCAAGACAGGAAGAGAAGTCTCACTAGAAACCAACCCTTTTGGCACCTTAATCTTGGACTTCTAGTCTCCAGGACTGTGAGAAAATAAATTTTGTTGCTAAGGACGGCCAGTATATGGTATTTTATTACAGCAGCTTGAACAAATACACTCACTAACAAATTATGATATCCCTTTTTATGTTGATGAAATAATGATATAAAGAGATAGAAAGAATGAAAAAAGTTAAAGAAATAACTACAATATCTATGATAGTATATAATATCCCTCAAACTGTATGTGTTTGTATGTGTGAAAGTGTGTAGTGCATTCATGGAGGAGTTTTCATAAAGAATTAATTTCTAAACTCAAAGAGATTGGAACACTATTACTTTTCCAATGCATATTGTGATTGTCAAAGCAAGTAGTATTAAAAGAACAGAGAAAATAAAATGATTTTAGAAAAATTTTATGCAGTTAAAACTCAGTAAATAACAAGTGAATTTTAAAATATTTTTATGAATAAAAAATTGTAACATATTTTAGAAAAAGTGAAATGATTTTTAAGGAAATTGATAGCATTCTCAAAAACTACCAGTAGATGGTGTAACAGGAGTAATCAAAATTAAGAAAACACCTATGCATAATTTCTCAATAATCACTCCTTAATTGTTTTGTTGAAGAGACTTTTTTTTTAATAATATGAGTTACTTTATGAGCAAGTGCCTGTATAAAGTGTATTTAAGTTATCTCCGCAGTATTTTTTTTTAAACTGCCACAATTGACTCAAACATAAGTAGGAGGAAAGATATGACACATTATTTTTCTCCTTTCATTAAGTTCCATGCACAGACATTTCAAAGTTTACTTGCTTCTGTGGTAGCTCAGATGGTAAAGAATCTGCCTGCAATGCAGGAGACCATGGTTCGATCCCTGGGTTGGGAAGATCCCCTGGAGAAGCGAATGGCAATCCACTCCACTTTTCTTGCCTGGAGAATTCTATGGACAAAGGAGCCTGGAGGGCTACAGCCTATAGGGTTGCAAAGAGTCAGACACAGCTGAGTGAGTAACACACACATGCATTTAATACTTCATAGATTTCATGCATAGACTTTATGCATTTAATAAAATACATGCATACTATATACATCTTTTTTTCTCCTAACACAGCAATTCTCTTTCATAAGACAACATTAATGTAATCCATACTGGTCTATGAGCAAATAGTGCCTATCTTATATTTTTAAAAAAACGCACAGTTGTACCTTGGTATCCAGGGGGCATTGTTTCCAAGAGTTCCTATAAATACCAAAATCCCAGTATGCTCATTAGATGGGCCTCTCTATCCACAGTTCCCTATGCAGGATTCAACCAGCTGAAGATTCTGCAGAACTATAGGTATTTGTTTTAAAAAAAAATCCAAATATAAGTTGACCTACACAGTTTAAATTCCTGTTGGTCCAGGGTTTACTGTATATTGCTAGAGTTGAATTAAACAATATATTTGTTATTCTCTTACTATCAGAGATTATAAATGTACCAAAGAATACATATTTAATGAATTGATTGTTTTAGCTATTAAAATTTCATGAATTGTCACACTAGGTGACCTCTCCAGGAGAACTAGTGCAAAATCAAAATAACAGTGTGTAAAATATGAAAGAGCAGCCTCTTGCACACCTCTATATTTTACTCTGTATGACCATTGCCACTAAAGCTCCCTGTCTACTATGTGGTTGGAATAATGACAATTACTTGACATTCTCTGGAAGTAGTGTGATCATGATCATTTTTCAAATTTGTTTAGCTTCCTTGTTTTCATGTTTCTATTTTTTAGGGTCAATTATTCATGAGATACACCTCCCAATCCCCTGATTAGGACAGTTTACAGATCATCTAAGATTTCTATTGAAAGCATACACAAGGGAATCAGTTATGACAGTCAGCTGTTTCCAGTTCTCCACCTACCAGCTCATGTTCAGCACCATATTCCCTATTTATTTTCTGAAGTGAAGTGTGGCCCCATGACCCTTTTTTTTTTAAGTTTGTATTTTATATTGGAGGATAGCTGTTTAGTTAAAACTGTGTTAATTAAATAACTTTATATTTATTAAGAATATAGGAATTTATCAAGGCTAGATTTATGGCCCAGGATGTGATCTATCCTGGAGAAGGTTCCGTGAGCACTTGAGAAAAAGGTGAAATTCATTGTTTGGGGGTGAAATGTCCTATAGATATCAATTAGATCTAACTGGTCTATCTTATCATTTAAAGTTTGCATTTCTTTGTTAATTTGCTGTTTAGTTGATCTGTCCATAGGTGTGAGTGGGGTATTAAAGACTCCCACTATTATTGTGTTATTGTTAATTTCCCCTTTCATAATTGTTAGCATTTGTCTTACATATTGTGGTGTTCCTATGTTGGGTGCATATATATTTATAATTGTTATATCTTCTTCTTGGATTGATCCTTTGATCATTATGTAGTGGCCTTCTATGTCTCTTTTCACAGACTTAGTTTTAAAGTCTATTTTATCTAATATGACTATTGCTACTCCTGCTTTCTTTTGGTCTCTATTTGCAAGGAAAATCTTTTTCCAGACCTTCACTTTCAGTCTGTATATGCCCCTTTTTTTGAGTTGGGTTTCTTGTAGACAGCATACATAGGGGTCTTGTTTTTGTATCCATTCAGCCAGTGTTTGCCTTTTAGTTGGGGCATTCAACCCATTTACGTTTAAGGTAATTATTCATAAGTATGATCCCGTTTCCATTTCCTTTATTGTTTTGGGTTCGGGTTTATACACCCTTTTTGTGTTTCCTGTCTAGAGAACATCCTTTAGCATTTGTTGGAGAGCTTGTTTGGTGGTGTTGAATTCTCTCAGCTTTTGCTAGTCTGTAAAGCTTTTGACTTCTCCTTAATATTTGAATGAGATCCTTGCTGGGTACAGTAATCTGGGCTGTAGGTTATTTTCTTTCATCACTTTAAGTATGTCTTGCCATTCCCTCCTGGCCTGAAGAGTTTCTATTGAAAGATCAGCTGTTATCCTTATGGGAATCCCCTTGTGTGTTATTTGTTGTTTTTCCCTTGCTGCTTTTAATATTTGTTCTTTGTGTCTGATCTTGTTAATTTGATTAATATGTGTCTTGGGGTGTTTCGCCTTGGGTTTATCCTATTTGGAACTCTTTGGGTTTCTTGGACTTGGGTGATTATTTCCTTCCCCATTTTAGGGAAGTTTTCAACTATTATCTCCTCAAGTATTTTCTCATGGTCTTTCTTTTGTCTTCTTCTTCTGGGATTCCTATAATTCGAATGTTGGAGCGTTTCATATTGTCCTGGAGGTCTCTGAGATTGTCCTCATTTCTTTTAATTCATTTTTCTTGTTTCCTCTCTGATTCATTTATTTCTAGCATTCTATCTTCTATTTCACTAATCCTATCTTCTGCCTCCAATATTCTACTATTGGTTGCCTCCAGAGTGTTTCTGATCTCATTTATTGCATTATTCATTATATATTGACTCTTTTTTTATTTCTTCTAGGTCCTTGTTAAACCTTTCTTGCATCTTCTCAATCCTTGTCTCCAGGCTATTTATCTGTGATTCCATTTTGATTTCAAGATTTTGGATCATTTTCACTATCAATATGCAGAATTCTTTATTAGGTAGATTCCCTATCTCTTCCTCTTTTGTTTGGTTTGGTGGGCATTTATCCTGTTCCTTTACCTGCTGAGTTTTCCTCTGTCTCTTCATCTTGGTTATATTGCTGTGTTTGGGGTGGCCTTTCTGTATTCTGGCAGTTTGTGGAGTTCTCTTTATTATGGAGTTTCCTCGCTGTGGGTGGGGTTGTATCAGTGGCTTGTCAAATTTCTTGGTTAGGGAAGCTTGTGTCAGAGTTCTGGTGGGTGGAGCTGGGTTTCTTCTCTCTGGAGTGCAGTGAAGTTTCCAGTAATGAGTTATGAGATGTCTATGGTTTTGGAGTAATTTGACCTGCCTGTATATTGAGGCCTAGGGGTGTGCTCCTATGTTGCTGGAGAATTTGCGTGACATGACCTGAGGAGAACATAGGCAAAGCACTCTCTGACATAAATCACACCAGGATCCTCTATGATTCACCTCCCAGAATACTGAAAATAAAAGCAAAAATAAACAAATGGGATCTAATTAAAATGAAAAGCTTCTGCACAACAAAGGAAAATATAAGCAAGGTGAAAAGACAACCTTCGGAATGGGAGAAAATAATAGCAAATGAAGCAACTGACAAACAACTAATCTCAAAAATATACAAGCAACTCCTGGAGCTCAATTCCAGAAAAATAAACGACCCAAACAAAAAATGGGCCAAAGAACTAAATAGACATTTCTCCAAAGAAGACAGATGGATGGCTAACAAACACATGAAAAGATGCTCAACATCACTCATTATAAGAGAAATGCAAATCAAGACCACAATGAGATACCATTTTACACCAGTCAGAATGGGTGTGATCCAAAATCTATAAGCAATAAATTCTGGAGAGGGTGTGGAGAAAAGGGAACCCTCTTACACTGTTGGTGGGAATGCAAACTAGTACAGCCACTATGGAGAACAGTGTGGAATTCCTTAAAAAACTGGAAATTGAACGGCCTTATGACCCAGCAATCCCGCTGCTGGGCATACACACTGAGCAAACCAGAGTTGAAAGAGACACATGCACCCCAATATTCATCACAGCACTGTTTATAATAGCCAGGACATGGAAGCAACCTAGATGCCCATCAGCAGATGAATGGATAGGAAAGCTGTGGTACATCTACACAATGGAGTATTATTCAGCCATTAAAAAGAATACATTTGAATCCGTTCTAATGAGGTGGATGAAACTGGAGTCGATTATACAGAGTGAAGTAAGCCAGAAAGAAAAACACCAATAGCATACTAACACAGACATATGGAATTTAGAAAGATGGTAATGATAACCGTATATGTGAGACAGCAAAAGAGACACAGATGTATAGAATGGAATTTTGGGCTTTGTGGAAGAGGGCTAGGATGGGATGATTTGGGAGAATGGCTTTGAAACATGTATGCTATCATGTAAGAAACAAATCGCCAGTCTAGGTTTGATGCAGGATACAGGATGCTTGGAGCTGGTGCACTGGGATGACCCAGAGAGATGATATGGGGAGAGAGGCGGGAGGAGGATTCAGGATTGGGAACTCATGTACATCCGCGGCAGATTCATGTCAATGTATGGCAAAACCAATACAGTATTGCAAAGTAAAATTATATATATATGATAGTGCCTGATAAGTAGGAAGTACTAGATCAAGTGCTCATGATTGCCCATCTTCAATACTAGCATTTTAATTACTGTATCTTTATATTAAGCCTTAAACTCAGTGTGAGTCCTTCCACTTTATTCTTCTCCTTCAATACTATGTTTACTCATCTGGATCTTTTGCCTCTCCATATAAAATTTATAGTGTTTTTGTCAATATCCATAAAAAGAATTGCAGGGATTTTGACTGAGACTGCACTGAGTCTATAGATCAAGTTGGGAAGAACTGACATTCTGACAGTATGGGATTTTCCCATTCATAAAAATGGAATATCTCTCTATTCATTTAGTATTGAATAGGTATTTTTAAAAAATGCTTATTTAGATATTTATTTTAAAAATCCAACTATAAGTTGACCTGCACAGTTTAAGTTCTTGTTGGTCCAGGGTTTACTGTATATTGCTAGAGTTGAATTAAACAATATATTTGTTATTCTCTTACTATCAGAGATTATATATGTATCAATGAATATGTATTTAATGAGATAAGATTATTTTAGTTTTTAAATCAGAGTTTTTATTTGTTTATTTATTTATTTTAGTTTTTTTATTTTTTAAATTTTAAAATCTTTAATTCTTACATGCGTTCCCAAACATGAACCCCCCTCCCACCTCCCTCCCCACAACATCTCTCTGGGTCATCCCCATGCACCAGCCCCAAGCATGCTGCATCCTGCGTCAGACATAGACTGGCGATTCAATTCTTACATGATAGCATACATGTTAGAATTCCCATTCTCCCAAATCATCCCACCCTCTCCCTCTCCCTCTGAGTCCAAAAGTCCGTTATACACAGCTGTGTCTTTTTTCCTGTCTTGCATACAGGGTCGTCATTGCCATCTTCCTAAATTCCATATATATGTGTTAGTATACTGTATTGGTGTTTTTCTTTCTGGCTTACTTCACTCTGTATAATTGGCTCCAGTTTCATCCATCTCATCAGAACTGATTCAAATGAATTCTTTTTAACGGCTGAGTAATACTCCATTGTGTATATGTACCACAGCTTCCTTATCCATTCATCTGCTGATGGACATCTAGGTTGTTTCCATGTCCTGGCTATTATAAACAGTGCTGCGATGAACATTGGGGTACATGTGTCTCTTTCAATTCTGGTTTCCTCGGTGTGTATGCCCAGCAGTGGGATTGCTGGGTCATAAGGTAGTTCTATTTCCAGTTTTTTAAGGAATCTCCACACTGTTCTCCATAGTGGCTGTAGTAGTTTGCATTCCCACCAACAGGGCAGGAGGGTTCCCTTTTCTCTACACCCTCTCCAGCATTTATTGCTTGCAGATTTTTGGATCGCAGACATTCTGACTGGTGTGAAGTGGTACCTCATTGTGGTTTTGATTTGCATTTCTCTAATAATGAGTGATGTTGAGCATTTTTTCATGTGTTTGTTAGCCATCCGACTTTCACCGCTACTATTCAACATAGTTCTGGAAGTTTTGGCCACAGCAATCAGAGCAGAAAAAGAAATAAAAGGAATCCAAATTGGAAAAGAAGAAGTAAAACTCTCACTGTTTGCAGATGACATGATCCTCTACATGGAAAACCCTAAAGACTCCACCAGAAAATTACTAGAGCTCATCAATGAATATAGTAAAGTTGCAGGTTATAAAATCAACACACAGAAATCCCTTGCATTCCTATACACGAATAATGAGAAAGTAGAAAAAGAAATTAAGGAAACAATTCCATTCACCATTGCAACGAAAAGAATAAAATACTTAGGAATATATCTACCTAAAGAAACTAAAGACCTATATATAGAAAACTATAAAACACTGATGAAAGAAATCAAAGAGGACACTAATAAATGGAGAAATATACCATGTTCATGGATTGGAAGAATCAATATAGTGAAAATGAATATACTACCCAAAGCAATTTACAAATTCAATGCAATCCCTATCAAGCTACCAGCCACATTTTTCACAGAACTAGAACAAATAATTACAAGATTTGTATGGAAATACAAAAAACCTCGAATAGCCAAAGCAATCTTGAGAAAGAAGAATGGAACTGGATGAATCAACTTGCCTGACTTCAGGCTCTACTACAAAGCCACAGTCATCAAGACAGTATGGTACTGGCACAAAGACAGACATATAGATCAATGGAACAAAATAGAAAGCCCAGAGATAAATCCACACACCTATGGACACCTTATCTTTGACAAAGGAGGCAAGAATATACAATGGAGTAAAGACAATCTCTTTAACAAGTGGTGCTGGGAAAACTGGTCAACCACTTGTAAAAGAATGAAACTAGATCACTTCCTAACACCGCACACAAAAATAAACTCAAAATGGATTAAAGATCTAAATGTAAGACCAGAAACTATAAAACTCCTAGAGGAGAACATAGGCAAAACACTCTCCGACATAAATCACAGCAGGATCCTCTATGATCCACCTCCCAGAATTCTGGAAATAAAAGCAAAAATAAACAAATGGGATCTAATTAAAATTAAAAGCTTCTGCACAACAAAGGAAAATATAAGCAAGGTGAAAAGACAGCTTTCTGAATGGGAGAAAATAATAGCAAATGAAGCAACTGACAAACAACTAATCTCAAAAATATACAAGCAACTTATGCAGCTCAATTCCAGAAAAATAAACGACCCAATCAAAAAATGGGCCAAAGAACTAAATAGACATTTCTCCAAAGAAGACATACGGATGGCTAAATCAGAGTTTTTAAATTGTTCTCATACATCTTGTATAAATTTTGATAGATACTGATTGCTATTTAAAAAGTCATTTAAAAATATATGTAGTATGTATCAGTGTCTGTGTCTGCGTGTTAAGTCACTTCAGTTGTGTCTGACTCTTTGACACTCTGTGGACTGTAGCCCTCAGGCTCCTCTTGTCCATGAGATTCTCCAGGCAAGAATACTGGAGACGGTCTCCATGCCCTCCTTCCTCCAGGGCATTTTCCCGACTGGGATCGAATCCACATCTTTTATATCTCCTGCATTGGCAGGTGTCTTCTTTAACATTAGTGCCACCTGGCAATCCCAGTATGTATCAATAAGTCAAAACATCTGAAATTAATTTAAAAAAACGTATTTTTGAGAAGACTATTTCAATAAAAAGAATGCACCAACGAAAAGATCTGCAAGCATCTTAAAAGTAAGTGAAGTTGCTGAGTCGTGTCCAACTCTTCGCAACCCATCGACTGTAGTCTGCCAGGCTCCCCTGTCTGTTGGATTTCCCAGGCAAGAATACTGGAGTGGGTTGCTGTTTCCTTCTCCAGGGGATCTTCCCAGCCCAGGGATTAAACCCAGATCTCCAGCATTGCAGGCAGAGCAATGCTGTCTTTGCTCTGCCTGCCTTTACTGTCTGAGCCACCAAGGAAACATCTTAAAGATTAGGAATAAAAGCATGTTAAAGACTCGGAATAAAAGGACTTTTATAAGGAGGCCAAACAAAGTTAGATGGAACCAGGATCAGGAATTTGGATAAGAAATGTTTTCCTGACCTCTGTTCAGTTGGTAGGGGTAGCTCTGCCTTCTAATTTTGCCTGAGCCTGAGAATGAAACTAAGAATAGAATCCTTCAGTTCAGTTCTATTCAGTTCAGTCGCTCAGTCGTGTCTGACTCTGTGACCCTGTGAATCACAGCACGCCAGGCCTCCCTGTCCATCACCAACTCCTGGAGTTCACTCAAACTCATGTCCATCGAGTCAGTGATGCTATCCAGCCATCTTATCCTCTGTTGTCCCCTGCTGAAGCCTGGCTTGGAGAATTTTGAGCATTACTCTACTAGCGTGTGACATGAGTGCAATTGTGCAGTACTTTGAGCATTCTTTGCCATTGCCTTTCTTTGGAATTGGAATGAAAGCTGACCTTTTCCAGTCTTGTGGTCACTGCTGAGTTTTCCAAATTTGCTGGCATATTGAGTGTGGCACTGGCACAGCATCGTCTTTCAGGATTCGAAATAGCTCGACTGGAATTTCGTCACCTCCACTAGCTTTGTTCATAGTGATGCTTTCTAAAGCCCACTTGACTTCACATTCCAGGATGTCTGGCTCTAGGTGAGTGATCACACCATCGTGATTATCTGGGTCGTGAAGATCTTTTTTGTACAGTTCTTCTGTGTATTCTTGCCACCTCTTCTTAATATCTTCTGATTCTGTTAGGTCCATACCATTTCTGCCCTTTATTGGGCCCATCTTTGCATGAAATGTTCCCTTGGTATCTCTAATTTTCTTGAAGAGATCTCTAGTCTTTCCCATTCTCTTGTTTTCCTCTGTTTCTTTAGGGTCATTATTTACAGACTATAAGTTAATATGAAGTAAATATAAATTCTGAAACAATCATTCCATACATAATGGGTATATTAGTCAAAATTCTTCAGAGGCAAAGGTTTCTTTACATAGATAAATATATTTATTTATTGTAAGGAATTAGGTCATGCAGTCACAGAGGTTGGTCAGTCCATAACTGGCAGGATGGAAAACCAGGGAAGAATTGACTTTGGAGTTCAAGGTTCAAGACCATCTGCTGGCAGGTTTCTCTCTTGCTCCGTCTTTTGTTCCATTCATGCCTTAGTTAATTAGATGAGCCCTACTTATATTATGCAGGGGTTTCCCTGGTGGCTCAGTGGTAAAGTGTCTCCCTGCAATGCAGGAGCAACAGGAGACATGAGTTCAACCCCTGGATTGGGAAGATGTTATGGAGGAGGGCATGACAACTTACTCCAGTATTCTTGCCTGGAGAATTCCACAGACAGAGAAGCCCAGTGGGCTATAGGGTTGCAAAGAGTCGGATACAACTAAAGTGACTTAGTATGCATGAATGTACACTATGGAGGGCAATCTGCTTTAATCAAAATCCAAAATCTCAATGTTAGCCTCACCCCAAAATACCCTTAAAGAAACATCAAGCATAAAAGTTTGACCACATATCTGGGCATTGGGGCCCAGCCAAGTCTGACACATAAAATTAATCATCATTATGAATACGAGGACTTTTTTTGTATGTGTCACTCTCTCTTCCCTAACATGCTGTGACATATAGTCATGTGCATGGGATTACCTGGGTTATTAATTACATAGTCAAATTCCGGATACCTCTGTTTAGTATTCTAATTCATTCAATTTCAGATAGAGGACATGCATTTACAAATTTAACAAAATTCCTGGAAGGATTCAAATACAGGTGGACAGGCACTTTTCTTTGAGAAACAGTGTTAGTGCTAGTGATTTTCTTCAGTGTTTAATTAATGCTTTATGAAGTCATGGAGATTTTATAAACCTGCAATTGTTAGTCATAGTGTGGTTTAATAGTCTGGAAATAACATATTGTCATGTATAATATTCTCTGAATCCATTAGTGTCTTTAACTTTGTTCTTTTTTTTTGTCACTAATATACTAGGCTCATTATGCTTACCTTTTTTTTTTATCACTGAGTAATAAGACTTGCTAAACATAGACTCTAAATATTAGCCCCTGTAGATATTATTTTAGCTGCCTTATTTATTTGGTGTTCAGTTAACAATGGCAGTGAATCAGTTGAATAATGACATCAAAATCTTTTAGCAAGTTGCTTATTAGAACTTGCATATTGGTCTTAAAAATACATATGCATAAAACTGTCTATACAGTTCAAAATAAAGGAATATAAATAAAATGAAAATGAATTAATATCAATGAAATATATTTATATGTTAAAAATTTTAATTAAAATAAACATATATTCAACAAACTAGTGGTTTGAATTTTCATACAGTTAATTTTTCATATTTGGATAATTTAATTACCAATACTTGGAATTTTAAAAATTTATCTATAATAAGAATGCAAATACACTTTTTTTCAGCAAAATTCTAATCCTTTAAGCTTTTTGTGGTGTTTAGATAGATACAACAAATATGACATATATACAAAATAATGATAATTCCATTTTCAGTAGAATTAGCATTTATATTATTGTATGCTATAAAACAGTTGAGAAATAACTTCTGATTCTGAGCAAAATCTTGTTGGGTATGAAAACAATATCACACATTTTCTTTACCGGCGCATACAGACAGATAAATAACATTTACATACTTTTTTTGTAAACCAAGAATGAA
Organism: Ovis aries; assembly: GCF_016772045.2. Taxonomy (NCBI): domain Eukaryota; kingdom Metazoa; phylum Chordata; class Mammalia; order Artiodactyla; family Bovidae; genus Ovis; species Ovis aries. The sequence goes on from NC_056069.1 coordinate 49,587,191, forward strand.
TTCCAGAGTAAGAAAAACAATTGAAAATATTGATATAAGATGTAGTGGCTTATATGAACTGCAGAAAATGATACAGTGTCAAAAATACTTGTATAGATAAGCACATTTTATTTAATTTATTTTTAAAAGTCAATATTTTATGCAAGTAATTTGTGAACCACTGTGAACTATTTTTGCATTAAATAACATGGTATCAAAGTACTCAGTTATTTAAATAACAGACTTTCTAAATCCTCGTAATTATTTTAAAATAGAGTGTTCTGCTTAATGCCTAAATGATTTCTTCTCCCATCCATTTTAGTTCACTTATTCCTAAAGATGTTGATGTTCATTGTGACAATCTGTTTGACCACGTCCAATTTACCTTGATTCACGGACCTAACAGGAAACTAAGATATGGTATCCAGTTCCATCTCTTCATGATAAATAAGGAGAAAAAGTGGAAACAGTGACAGATTTTATTTTCATGGTCTCTAAAATCACTGCTGATGATGATCGCAGCCATGAAATTAAAATACAATTGTCGTAGTTTAATCACTAAGTCATGTCCGACTCCTGTGACCCCCTGGACTGTACCCACCAGGCTTCTCTGTCCCTAGGATTTTCCAGGCAAGAATAATGGAGTGGGTTGCCAATTCCTTATCCAGGGGATCTTCCCAACCGAGGGATCGAACCTGGGTCTTCTACACTGCAGGCAGATTTTTTACCGACTGAGCTGCCAAGGAAGACCTTAGTGTATTAAAAAGCAGAGACATTATTTTGCCAACAAAGGCTCATCTAGTCAAAGCTATGGTTTTTCTGGGAGTCATGTATGGATGTGACAGTTGGACTATAGAAAAAAGATGAGCACCGAAGAATTGATGCTTTTGAACTGTGGTGTTGGAGTAGACACTTGAGAGTCCAAGGGACTGAAAGGTAATGAAACCAGTCAACTGTAAAGGAAATCAATCCTGAATATTCATTGGAAGGACTGATGCTAAGGCTGAAGATTCAATACTTGGTCACCTGATGTGAAGAACTGACTCATTGGAAAAGACCCTGATACTGGGAAAGACTGAAGGCAGGAGGAGAAGGGTTGACAGAGAAAGAGATAGTTGGATGTCATCAGTGACTCGATGGGCATGAGTTTGAGTAAACTCCAGGAGCTGGTGATGGACAGGGAAGTCTGGCGTGCTGCAGTCCATGGGGTTGCAAAGAGTCAGACATGACTGAGTGACTGAACTGAACTGAACTGAACTGGTATCAGGTAGGATTTAACTCCTTCTTTCTAACTTTTTCCTATGGCTAATACCCAAAAACTTCCTTGATCAGAAAAACTAAAGATACTAATCCTACTCCCTATACTCTTTTAGAGTCTTCAGTTTAATTTGCCCTATGTTATCTCTCAGGTTAAACTCTTTTCTATAAAGCAGATTTTATCTTTAAAAATATATAAGCAGAATTCAAAGTTATTTATAATTATAAATATAAATATATTTCAATTCATATTTACATCTGTGCCAATGGGTTAAAAGTTCATCCCTGGTATTTCAAATGGATATCATATCACATCATATGAAATAAGCTCTTTGAAAGATAATTGGAAAGTCATTGTTTACCAGTATATGAATGAAAGTAGATTACGCTTATTCCATAATTTATGTGCTTTTGTACATCTGTTATTTTGTGTACATAAAAATATTTGAGTATAAATTTATTTTACATTTTGTCTATATTAATATAGCTTTAGGCAATCATATATTATGAGGTTATACATCCTGCTTTGTTTCTAAAATGTGTTAAATTGTGTTTTAAAAATAATGATTACGTTGGAGAAACTTGGCAAGCACTTAAACAAGTATATGGTTTAACATCATCAGTATATGGTTTAACATCATCAGTACATCATCAGTGTATCAGTTTATCATCATCAGTATAGCATGTAATCCCCCACACAAATGTGAAGAGAGCACATATCCTTTGTATTCTTCCCCAGAGAACTTGTAACTTCAGTCTAATAATATGGAAATGGATCACATGTACACCCGTGGTGGATTCATGTCAATGTATGGCAAAACCAATACAATTTTGTAAAGTAAAATAAAGTAAAAATAAAAATTAAAATAACTTAAAAAAAGTATTTAATAGAGTTAAAAAAAAAGAAAAATCAAAAACTTATGATTATGCCATCTGTACCAGGTCTACATTCCTCAACATTATAAAGATCGTGGGAAATAGGAAAGGGGAAAACAGCACATATGAGGGAATGCTGGGGACAAATGACAACTGAGTACACTGTGGAATCTTTGATGAGATCCTTGGAAAGAAAGAAGAAAATGGGAAAAAAAGGTGAAACCCAAATAAAATCTGGAATTCAGTTAATAGTGATGTACCAATATCAACTTATATTTTTTCTTTTTTAAAAATTATTTTAATTGGAGGCTAATTACTTTACAATATTGTATTGGTTTTGCCATATGTTGACTTGAATGTGCCATGGGTGTACATGTGTTCCCCATCCTGAATTCCTCCTCCTACCTCCTTCCCTATCCCATCCCTCAGGGTCAGCCCAGTGCACCAGCCCTGAGCACCCTGTCTCATGCATCGAACCTGGACTGAAGATCTGTTTCACATATGATAATATACACATTTCAATGATATTCTCTGAAATCATACCACTCTCACCTTCTCCCACAGAGTCCAAAGGACTTCTATACATCTGTGTCTCTTTTGCTGTCTCACATATAGGGTCATTGTTACTATCTTTCTAAATTCCATATACATGTGTTAGTATACTATATTGGTGTTCTTCTTTCTGACTTACTTCACTACGTATAATAGGCTCCAGTTTCATCCACCTCATTAGAACTGATTCAAATGTATTCTTTTGAATGGTTGAGTAATATTTCATTGTGTATATGTACCACAGCTTTCTTATCCATTTGTCTGCCAGTGGACATCTAGGTTGCTTTCATGTTCTGGCTGTTATAAACAGTGCTGTGATGAACACTGGGGTACATGTGTCTCTTTCTTTTTTTTTTTTTTTTTTCATGTGTCTCTTTCAATTCTTGTTTCCTCAGTGTGTATGCCCAGCAGTGGGATTGCTGGGTCATAAGGCAGTTCTATTTCCAGTTTTTTAAGGAATCTCCACACTGCTCTCCATAGTGGCTGTACTAGTTTGCATTCCCACCAACAGTGTAAGAGGGTTCCCTTTTTTCCATCTATAGCATTTATTGTTTGCAGACCTTTTGGTAGCAGCTATTCTGACTGGCATGAGATGGTACCTCATTGTGGTTTTGATTTGCATTTCTCTGCCAGCATCAATTTATTAACTTGATAATTATACCATCAAAATGTATAGTGTTAATAGTGTCAGAAAATTGGTGATGGGTATTCAAAAAACCTCTGTATGAAATTGCAACTTTTCTCATTCCAAAATGAAAAGTTTAATTAAAAAGACTTACATATACTTGTATGTATGCATGTATGCATTTACTATGGACTTTAGATGCATTTGTTGACTGTACACCACACTGTCATAATTTACACTTTTCTTCACACAATAATTATATATACTGTGTATTAATCTCTTTTTTTTAGTTTTGTAGATGCTTGTATTAATTGCAAACAATGATAGTTTTATTTCTTGCTTATTTAGTAGATTGATTGCAAAAATATTCTTGACTTTCAAGCCCACTCTGTTTCTGTGTCTTTAAAAATACTACTTTGCAGTTTCTGTCATGATGAGATTGAGTTTATTTCCACATTGCAAATTTCTGCACTGGCCTTATCATTTCCTTTTGCCAATAGTATGTAGCAGAAATACTGTTACACCACTTCCAAATGCAAACCTCAGAAAGTTTGGCATGCTTCTTCTCACTCCCTTGGAAACCTGCTGCTGCCATGGGAAAAGGTTTTGGCCAATGTGCTAGATCCTGAGACACACAATGTCTGATCACGTTACTTAACCCAGCACACAGACAATCAGCTGCCAGATGTATATCAGATATCTACTTAGAATAGCTGGTCTCCCACCAGGCATGTATAACTAACCACTGAAATATGAGTCCAGCTGAGATCAGTCAAACAGTACTAGCTCAAGTAATCTATGGACTCATAAAAAATTAACAAATAGTTCTTGTTAATTGCTACTATGGAATAAATAACAGAAATGCCTTATCGTACATATATATTAACAAGTTTTACTTTAGGCACTTCTATGCAAGTCCAACAAATAATTTTATGCATATAGTGTTTTAGACATCATTTTTTATCTATTTAAAAATCAAATAATTTCTCTATTAATTTATTAATATGTTGGTTTACATTTTTAGATGTTCTGTAATAAGCCATCTTAACATTCTTGAACTATATATAGTAGAGTTCATTTTGTCCATTTAAAAAAATAGATTATAGTTTGAATTATATAATGCTTTATCTAAAATTTGTTTTTCACTGTAATTTATAAGTGAAATATGTCTACATATTATATATTCTTTTGCATTGCCTTTTAGAATTTAAAAATCCAATGGTATAATAAGTGTGAATAAAGAGTGGGGCATGACCTGCTTTGTTTCTTTTTAAACAACTCTAAGAAATTAACTGGGCTTCCCTGATGGCACTAATGGTAAAGAACCTGCTGGTCAATGCTAGAGACATAAAAGATGTGGGTTTGATCCCTGGGTGTGCAAGATCCCTGGAGGAGGGCATGACAACCCACTCCATTATTCTTGCCTAGAAAATCCCATGGACAGAGGAGCTTGGTGGGCTCCATATGGTTGCAAAGAGTCAGACATGACTGAAACAACTAAGCATGCATGAACACAAGAAGTTAATTGCTTCCTGGCATTTAGGTTACAATTAACCACAATAACACCTTGCAAATAGCTTTGTTTTAGGAAAACTTTAAAAAATATTTTTTGAGTTCTTTTTCATGAAAAAAAAAGTCTGATATTTTCTTTTTTTTTAATCTATTTTGCTGATTTCTGCTCTTTATTTCTTCTGAATTTTCTTATAGACACAAAATCTTTTTCGGTTGTCATTATGCAATTTAATCTAAGATTTTTTGACCAAGAACCAAATAGGAAATTACACACGAAGAACAAGGTAGAAGGATATACTCTACTGGGTACCAAGTATTAAAAAATATAAGATATTCATTCCACTTCCAGAATAGCATCTAAAGAGTTCTGCATACCTTTTCCCAGCAAAACAACTACAACTGAAATTTATTTTTAAAATAACCATCTAAATTATGAAAATTACCCTAAGGATATACTGTAAGTTAAGAAACATGTATTTAAGAATTTCTACCAAATCTTATAGATATGAAGAACAGTAAGAGTCTGTAGCACTTGAACTATGACTCAGTCCTCCTTGTTCTACCTACTCCCCACCTACATGACAGAAGTGCAACTCGAACAAATATGGCCAGACAACTGGGCTCCATCTCACTTCAGCTTCTGGTCAAGGAATACAGTGTTTTTCTAGGAGGGACAAGCCACAGCTTTTCTCATTCCCCTGTTCTGAGGCACAGAGTATAACCTGGAAGCTATGACTATTAGGCCATGGTCTCATTCTTCCACCTGTCTCCCACTCATAGGATAGAATCTCTACTCCAGGCACACTCAAGGATATTGGAACCCTGATTATTCCCAACCAGCTTGATCAACTGATGGGGACTCCATACCAGGAAGTGTCAGGTTGAGAAAACTAGACGTTACCATTGCAGCCTAGCCTCTACTTTTAAAGAAGGGGGTAATTCTAAGAGGGTGTTTGCTATGACCAGTGCATTTTCTTGGCAAAACTCTATTAGTCTTTGCCCTGCTTCATTTCGTATTTCAAGGCAAAATTTGCCTGTTACTCCAGGTGTTTCTTGACTTACTACCTTTGCATTCCAGACCCCTATAATGAAAAATACATCTTTTTTGGGTGTTAGTTCTAAAAGGTCTTGTAGGTTTTCACAGAACCTTCATAGAACTCAACTTTAGCTTCTTCAGTGTTACTGGTTGGGGCATAACTTGGATTACCGTGATATTGAATGGTTTCCCATGGAAATGAACAAAGATCATTCTGTCGTTTTTGAGATTGCATCCAAGTACTGCATTTCGGACTCTTTTGTTGATCGTGATGGCTACTCCATTTCTTCTAAGGGATTTCTGCCCACAGTAGTAGATATAATGGTCATCTGAGTTAAATTCACCCATTTCAGTCCATTTTAGTTTGCTGATACCTAGAATGTCGACATTCACTCTTGCCATCTCCTGTTTGACCACTTCCAATTTGCCTTTATTCATGGACCTGACATTCCAGATTCCTATGCAATATTGCTATTTACAGCATCAGACCTTGCTTCTATCACAAGTCACGTCCACAACAGGGTATTGTTTTTGCTTTGGCTCCAACCCTTCATTTTTTTCTGGAGTTATTTTCCCACTGATCTTCAGTAGCATATTGGATACTTACTGGCCTGGGGAGCTCCTCTTTCAGTATGCTATCATTTTGCCTTTTCATACTGTTCATGGGGTTCTCAACGCAAGAATACTGAAGTGGTTTGCCATTCCCTTCTCCAGACTTTAGCAATACATGAACCGTGAACTTCCAGATGTTCAAGCTGGTTTTAGAAAAGACAGAGGAACCAGAGATCAAATTGCCAACATCCGTTGGATCATCAAAAAAGCAAGAGAGTTCCAGAAAAATATCTATTTCTGCTTTATTGAATATGCCAAAGCCTTTGACTGTGTGGATCACAATAAACTGTGGAAAATTCTGAAAGAGATCGGCATACCAGAACACCTGACCTGACTCTTGAGAAACCTATATGCAGGTCAGGAAGCAACAGTTAGAACTGGACATGGAACAACAGACTGGTTCCAAATAGGAAAAGGAGTACATCAAGGCTGTATATTGTCACCCTGCTTATTTAACTTCTGTGCAGAGTACATCATGAGAAACGCTGGGCTGGAAGAAGCACAAGTTGGAATCAAGATTGCCGGGAGAAATATCAATAACCTCAGATATGCAGATGACACCACCCTTATGGCAGAAAGTAAGAGGAACTAAAAGCCTCTTGATGAAAGAGGAAGTGGAGAGTGAAAAAGTTGGCTTAAAGCTTAACATTCAGAAAACGAAGATCATGGCATCTGGTCCCATCACTTCATGTGAAATAGATGGGGAAACAGTGGAAACGGTGTCAAACTTTATTTTGGGGGGCTCCAAAATTACTGTAGATGGTTATTGTAGCCACGAAATTAAAAGAAGCTTACTCCTTGGAAGGAAAGTTATGACCAATCTAGACAATGTATTGAAAAGCAGACATTACTTTGCCAACAAAGATCAGTCTAGTCAAGGCTATGGTTTTTCCTGTGGTCATGTATGAATGTGAGAGTTGGACTGTGAAGAAAGCTGAGCACCGAAGAATTGATGCTTGAAATGTGGTGTTGGAGAAGACTCTTGAGAGTCCCTTGGACTGCAAGGAGATCCTACCAGTCCATTCTGAAGATCAGCCCTGGGATTTCTTTGGAAGGAATGATGCTAAAGCTGAAACTCCAGTACTTTGGCCACCTCATGTGAAGAGTTGACTCATTGGAAAAGACTCTGATGCTGAGAGGGATTGAGGGCAGGAGGAGAAGGGGACGACTGAGGATGAAATGGCTGGATGGCATCACTGACTCAATGGACGTTAGTCTGAGTGAACTCCTGGAGTTGCTGATGGACAGGGAGGCCTGGCGTGCTGTTGATTCATGGGGTGGCAAAGAGTCGGACACGACTGAACGACTGAACTGAACTGAATTCTAAGAGAAACAAAAATAGGCCATATTCCCATTTCTAGCCCAAGAACAGTATGGCTCAGTGAATTTTAACCACTGAAGGCTGAAAGTTCGTAAGGACAGGGAACTCCAAAGCCCTCCCGGATGGAATTCATTTTATTTGAAACAAACAGTGGGGAATTCAAGCCTAAGAGTGCTCTCAAATATAATTGAAGATTTTGAATGTGCAGCAAATAAGAATAGGCAAGTAGATTCCTCTCAAGAACAATGAAAAGTGATAGCTATAAAGAACCATAAAGGAGTCAGAAAAAAAACAAAACAGCATGAAATGCCTCAATAAGGACCCAAGAAAAGACACTCACATTTGATTATGTATAATCATTGAACCATTTATGTAGCCTCATCTCCAAGGATCTCAGGGCATTGTAGCTTTACCTTCAAGTATTCCAACAATCCTAGCCACCACTGCCAATAACAGGACCTTCAGAGTCTTAGCTGCTAAAGACCTCTGTAGTCTGTGCTAATATTGCTCACAGGTGATGGAGTTGCCTGGGGGACGGGGGGGGGGGAGGCTTGGGGGGAGAGGGGTTCAGGATTGGGAATACATGTATACCTGTGGCAGATTCATGTTGATGTAGAGCAAAACCAATACAAAGTTGTAAAGTAATTAACCTCCAATTAAAATAACTAAATTTATATTAAAAAAAGATTAGAAATGACAAAATTCCCTATCAATGGTATAAAGTACATACCTACATTAGTTTGCATTAATCTACCAATCACATATTGTATGTAAAAGATCCAAACATCATGTGATACAGAGGGATGGATTTCATGTGTTTAAAATTAACAAATAAGTATCTGATATTTGGATGAGAAAGGGAATAAATGTCTAGAGATGGTAAAGTGGAGTTTTAAGATTGGTAGTGATGTTCTAACTTTGGTAATGCTTATATTGGTATGTTAATTTTTGAAATATTTAGTAAGATAAATTTATGATTGTGAAGATTTGAATTTCTTATGTGCTATAATTCAATAAACATATCATTTTGCTCTAAAAAATTAAAAAGTTAAAAAAGATGCAAAATAAACTGCAAGACATAACCTAGATAAAGTCATATATGGTGGACCTTCATCCCTTTAATTTCCCTTGCACGCTATTTCAGCAAGACTGAACTTCTTGCTTCTCACAGAAGGCAAGGAGAACACTTAAATTCATGGTATGCCAGAGACTATTTGGTTTTTAAGTGAAATAGGAATCTATTAATACTTAAACTAAAGACCCTCTTAATGAAGGTACAAGAGGAGAGTGAAAAAGTTGGCTTAAGACTCTACATTCAAGAAACTAAGATCATGGTATCCAGTCCATCACTTCATGGCAAATAGATGGGGAAAAAGTGGAAGCAGTGACAGACTTTATTTTCTTGGGCTCCAAAATCACTGCAGATGATGACTGCAGCCATGAAGTTAAAAGACGCTTGGTCCTTGGAAGAAAAGTTATGACAAATTTAGACAGCGTATTAGAAAGCAGAGGCATTACTTTACCAACAAAGGTCCATACAGTCAAAGTTACGGTTTTTCCTGTAGTCATGTATGGATGCAAGTGTTAGACTATAAGGAAGGTTGAGCACCTAATAATTGATGCTTTTGAACTGACGCATCGGAGAAGACTCTTGACAGTCTCTTGGACTGCAAGGAGATCAAACCAGTCCATCCTAAAGGAAATCAATATTCATTGGAAGGGCCAATGCTGAAGCTCCAATATTTTGGCCCCCTGATGCGAACTACTCATTAGAAAAGACCATGATGCTGGGAAAGACTGAAAGCAGGAAGAGAAGGAAATGACAGAAAATGAGATGGTTTAATGGCATCACCAACTTAATGGGCATGAGTTTGACCAAGCTCCAGGAGACAATGAAAGACAGTCAAACCTGGCATGCTGCAGTTCCATGAGATCACAAAGAGTCAGACACAACTGAGCAACTGAACAAAAGCAATAAATACTTATACTGAGACAACGATGACTTCCCTTGGAAAATTGAAGTGAATGGTCACCCCCACTTCCCCATCTGTACATATCAACTTACTTCTGCTTTAAAGGCTATGGTATCTACTAGGAATGTTCTTCTTCTAGGTATTCTGGCTAAATTCTCATTGCATTTCAACTTACTCTTTGTTATGGGTTTAATTGTGCCTCCTTTCAAAAGGTCCTAACGACTATTAGCTCAGAATGTGAACTTCTTTGGAAATAGTGGCATTGAAGATGTAAATAGTTAAATTCAGATTCAATCAGGCTGGAGTGGAGAGGGCACTTTACCATCTATGAAAGATGTGCTTTTAATAAAATGATGTGAAGACACAGGAGAACGCTATATGTAAAGACACAGACACATAGAGAACACCGTGTGATTACCAACCTAAAGATCGAGGTGATGCAGCTTTAAGCCTAGGATGGATGGCATCACTTGTACCTAGAAGGAGGAAAGGGAGGAGTCCATGTAAAGTTTCAGAAGGAAAGCACAACCCTGCTGACACCTTGAGTTTATGGTACTTTGTTATGGCAGTGCTCAAAACTCATACACTATATACAAGTCATTTCACCAGACAGGTCTCCTTTGGCCAAACCAACAAAAATAGATACCCCACACCTTTCCCTGTCACTTGAAATTATCTTAAACATTATAAAAATATTACTAACTGATTGGAGATTATCTATGTTTTTTTCAACTCAACATCAAAAAGACAAAAAACCTGATTAAAAATGGGTAGAGGACCTGAATAAACATTTTCTCAAAGAAGACATACAGATGGCCAACAGACACATGAAAAGATGCTCAACATCACTAATCATCAGAGATATGCAAATTAATCCATTGACATACCACCTTGCACCTGTCAGATGGCTGACATCAAAAAGACAACAGATAACAAGTATTGGTGAGGATGTGGATACAAGGGAACACTTCTGCACTCTTGATGGGATTGTAAATTGGTACAGCTGCTACAGAGAAAAGTACAAAGGCTCCTCAAATATTTCAAAATGGAACTACCATATGATCTAGCAATTTCTAGCTACTTACCTGGATAAAACATAAACACTAAATTGAAAAAAAATTATATGCATACCAATGTTCATTTCAGTGTTATTTATAATAGGTGAACTATAGAAACAATTTGTGTCTATTAATAGATGAACAGCTAATGACCAAGTGGTTATAAATATACACACACAATGAAATATTACTCAGCATAAAAAATAAAATCTCGCTATTTGTGACTATAAGGGTGGATCCAAAATGTATTTCATTACAGTGAAATATGTCAGGCAGAGAAAGATAAATCCCATACGACCTCACTTATATGTGGAATCCTAAAAAAAAAAAACAACTAAACAAAATGAAATGAAAACAGACTCAAAGATACAGAGAAGAAACAGGTGGTAGCCAGAGGGGAGAGGCATGAGGTGGTATGCAAAATAGGGAGGGTCATTAAGAGGTATAAGCCTCCAGTTATTCAATAAGGAAGTTAAATTGTGTGTTGTATGTGTGCTCAGTCACTCAGCCATGTCTGACTTTTGGCAACTCCATGGACTGTAGCCTACCAAGCTTCTCTGTCCATGGGAGTTTCCAGGCAAGAATACTGGAGGGGGTTACCATTTTCTCATCCAGGGAATCTTCCCAACCCAGGGATCAAACCCGGGTCCCCTATTGAAGTTTCTTTACTGTCTGTGACACCAGGGAAGCCCAAATGTGTGCAATATACAGCATAAAGAATAAAGTCAACATTAGATGATTACTTATAGTGGGGGCCATTTCATAGTGTATGCAAATATCATATCACTATGTAGTATACCTGAAACTAGAATAACATTGAACATTAACCACATTTCAATAAAACAAATAAAGCTACAAATGTCCCAACACTCAACACTAATTTAATTGAATCTCTACACTTATGTTGCATAATGTTATTATAATTCAGTTTGAAATATTTTCTAACCTCCAATTAGCTGCTGAACACATCATTTAGAAGTGTGTTATTTAATTTCTAGAGTATTTTATTTCTATAGTATTTACTTTCCGGAGTTATTTAATTTCTGGAGTATTTGCCAACAAAGATCTGTGGTTTTTCCAGTAGTGGTTTTTCCAGTAGTCATATATGGATATGAGTGTTGACCCATAAAGAAGGCTGAGCATCAAAGAATTGATGTTTTTGCACTGTGGTGTTGGAGAAGACTCTTGAGGGTCCCTTGGACTGCGTAGAGATGAAGCCAGTCAATCCTAAAGGAAATCAACACCGAGTATTCATTGGAAGGACTGATGCTGAAGCTGAAGCTCCAACGCTTTGGCCATCTGATGAGAAGAGCCTGATACTGGAAAGATTGAAGGCAGGAAGAGAAGGGGACGCCAGAGGATGAGATGGTTGGATGTCATCACCGACTCGAAGGACATGAGTTTGAGCAAGCTCTGTAAGTTGGTGATGAACAGGGAAGCCTGGTGTGCTGCAGGCTTGGGACTCCAGGCTGTCTGGCTCTAGGTGCATCATGGTTATCTGGGTCATTAAGATCGTTTTTGCATTGTTCTTCTTTGTATTCTTGCCATGTTTTCTGAATATCTACAGCCTCTGTTAGGTCCATACAGTTTCTGTCCTTTACTGAGACCATCTTTGCATGAAATGTTACCTCGGTATCTCTAACTGTTTTGAAGAGATCTCTGTCTTTCCCATTCTACTGTTTTCCTCTATTTCTTTGCACTGATCACTGAGGAAAGCTTTCTTATCTCTCCTTGTATTCTTTGTAATGCTGCATTCAGATAGGTATATCTTTCTTTTTCTCACTTGACTTTACTTCTCTTCTTTTCTCAGTTATCTGTAAGTCCTCCTCAGACAACCATTTTACCTTTTTGCATTTCTTTTACTTGGGGATGATCTTAATCACAGCTTCCTGTAAAATATTATGAATCTCCATGCATAGTTCTATAGGCACTCTATTAAATATAATTCCTTGAATCTATCTGTCACTTCCACTGTATAATCATAAGGGATTTGTCTTAGGTCATACCTGAATGGTCTAGAGGTTTTCCTTTCTTCAATTCAAGTCTCAGTTTTGTAAAAAGGAGCCCATCATCTGAGCCACAGTCAGCTCTGGGTCTTGTTTTTGCTAACTGTATAGAATTTTTCCATTTTTGGTTGCAAAGAATATAATCAATCTGATTTTTGTATTGATCATCAGGTGATGTCCATGTGTAGAGTTTTCTCTTGTGTTTTCGGAAGAGGGTGTTTGCTATCACAAGTGAATTCTCTTGGCAAAACTTTATTAGCCTTTGCCCTGCTTCATTCTGTACTCCAAGGCTAAACTTGCCTATCACTTCAGGTATCTCTTGATTTCCTACTTTTGCATTCCAGTCCCCTATGATGAAAAGGACATCTCTTTTGGGTGTCAGTTCTAAAAGGTCTTGTAGGTCATCATAGAACTGTTCAACTTCAGTGTTTTCAGCATTAGTGGTTGGGTCATAGAATTGGATTACTGTGATACTGAACCGTTTGTCTTGGAAATGAATAGAGATCATTGTGTAATTTTTGAGAATGCACCCAAGTACTGCATTTTAGACTGTTATGTTGACTATGAGGGCTATTGAATTTCTTCTAAGGGATTCTTGCCCACAATAGTAGATATAATGGTCATCTGAATTAAATTCACCCATTCCAGTCCATTTTAGTTCACTGATTTCTAAAATGTCAATGTTCACTCTTGCCATCTCCTGTTTGACCACTTCCAATTTACCTTGATTCATGGATCTAACATTCTAGGTTCCTATGCAATATTGTTCTTTACAGCTTCAGACTTTGCTTCCATCACCAGTCACACCCATAATTGGGCATTGTTTTCGCTTTGGCTTCGCCTCTTCATTCTTTCTGAAGTTATTTCTTCACTCTTCTCCAGTAGCATATTGGACACCAACCAACCTGGGGAGTTCATCTTTCAGTGTCATATATTTTTTCCTTTTCATTTTGTTCATCAGGTTCTCAAGGCAAGACTAATGAAGTGGTTTGACATTCCCTTCTCCAGTGGACCACGTTTTTTCAGAACTTTCCACCATGATCCATCTGTCTTGGGTGGCCCTACGTGGCATGGCTCATAGTTTCAATGTGTTAGACAAGGCTGTGGTCCATGTGATCAGTTTGGTTAGTTTTCCATGATTGTGGTTTTCATTCTGTCTGTCCTCTGATGAATAAGGATAAGAGGCTTATGGAAGCTTCCTGATGGGAGAGACTGATGGGGAAGCTGGGTCTTGTTTTGATGGGCAGGGTCATCCTCTGTAAATCTTTAATCCAATTTTCTGTTGGTGGGTTGGGTTGTGTTCCCTCCCTGTTTGGTCTGAGGCCAAACTGTCAATCCATGTCTCCACCAGAGACTCCTGGACATTCACAGGCAAGTCTGGCTCAGTCTATTGTGGGGAAACTTTTCCTTTCTCATGGCACACACAAGGTTTCCTTTGTGCCCTCCAAGTCTATTTCCCCAGGCCTGTGGAAGTTCTGTAATGAAATCCCACTGGCTTCAAAGGCAAATTCTGTGGGGGTTCTCAGTCCCATTGCTGGAGTCCCAGATTGAAAAATCTGTTGTGGGTCCTAGAACTTTCTAAACAGTGTGAGAATTTCTTTGGGAAAAATGAACTCATTACACCAATCTAATATTTATTCTAGTTTAACAAAGGCACTTATGCTTATTTCTTTTAATAATCACTTCTTTTTACATTTATATCATATCTGTGAAAGTCGTTCAGTCATATCCAAAGCTTTGTAACCCAATGGACTATATAGTACATGGAATTCTCCAGGCCAGAATACTGGAAAAAGTAGCCTTTCCCTTTTCCAGGGGATAGTCCCAAACCAGGGATCAAACACAATTTCCCATACTTCAGGCAGTTTCTTTACCAGGTGAGTCACCAGGAAGTCGGTCAGTCAGTCAGTTCAGTAACTCAGTCATGTCCGACTCTGTGACCCCATGGACTGCAGCATGCCAGGCCTCCCAGTCCATCATCAACTCCCTGAGTTTACCCAAACTCATGTCCATTGAGTCGGTGATGCCATTTAACGACCTCATCCTCTATCATTTCCTTCTTCTCCCGCATTCAATTTTTCCTAGCATCTGGATCTTTTCAAATAAGTCAGTTCTGTACATCAGGTGGCCAAAATATTGGAGTTTCAGCTTCAACATGAGTCCTTCCAATGAATATTCAGGCCAGATTTCCTTTAAGATTGACTGATCTTCATGCAGTTCTAGGGACTCTCAAGAGTCTTCTCCAACACCACAGATCAAAACATCAATTCTTTGGTGCTCAGCTTTCTTGATAGCCCAACTCTCATATCCATGCATGACTACTGGGAAAACCATAGCCTTGACTAGATGGACTTTTGTTGACAAAATAATGTCTCTGCTTTCTAATATGCTGTCTAGGTTGGTCATAGCTCTTCTTCCAAGGAGTAAGCATCTTTTAATTTCATGGCTACAGTCACCATCTGCAGTGATTTTGGAGCCTAAATAAATAAATAATGTCTGCCACTGTTTTCACTCTCTGCCCCTTTATTTGAAATGACCTGATAGGACCACATGCCATGATCTTCGTTTCCTGAACGTTGAGCTTTAAGCCAACTTTTTCACTCTCCTCTTTCACTTTCATCAAGAGGCTCATTAGTTCTTTTTCATAAGCTGCCATAAGGGTGGTGTCATCTGCATTTCTGAAGTTATTGATATTTCCCTTGGCAATCTTGACTCCAGCTTGTTTTTCATCCAGCCCAGCATTTCTCATGATGTACTCTGGATATAAGTTAAAGAAGAAGTGTGAAAGTATACTGCCCTGATGTACTCCTTTTCCTATTCGGAACCAGCCTTCTGTTCCACGTCCAGTTCTAACTGTTGCTTCCTGACCTGCATATAGATTTCTGAAGAGGCAGATCAGGTGGACTGGTATTCCCATCTCTTTCAGAACTTTTCAAAGTTTCAGCAGAAGCAGATGTTTTTCTGGAACTCTCTTGCTTTTTTGATGGTCTGAAGGATGTTGGCAATTTGATCTCTGGTTCCTCTGCCTTTTCTAAAACCAGCTTGAACATCAGGAAGCTCACTGTTCACGTATTGCTAAAGCCTGGCTTGGAAAATTCTGAGCATTACTTTACTAGTGTGTGAGATGAGAGCAACTGTGTGGTAGTCTGAGCATTCTTTGGCATTGCCTTTCTTTGGGATTGGAATGAAAACTGACCTTTTCCAGTCCTGTGGCCACTGCTGAGTTTTCCAAATTTGCCGGCATATTGAATGCAACACTTTCACAGCATCATCTTTTAGCATCGGAAATAGCTCAACTGAAATTCTATCACCTCCACTAGCTTTCTTTGTAGTGATGCTTCCTAAGGTCCAAATGACTTCACATTCTAGGATGTCTGGCTCTAGGAGAGTGATCATACCATCGTGATTATATGGGTTGAAGATCTTTTTTGTATAGTCCTTCTGTCAATTCTTGCCACCTCTTCTTAATATCTTCTACTTCTGTTAGGTCCATAGCATTTCTGTCCTTTATTGAGCCCATCTTTGCATGAAATGTTCCCCTGGTATCTGTAATTTTCATGAAGAGATCTCTACTCTTTCCCATACTATTACTTTCCTATATTTCTTTGCACTGATCACCAACGAAGACTTTCTTATCTCTTCTTGCTATTCTTTGGAACTCTGCATTCAGATGGCTATATGTTTCCTTTTCTCCTTTGCTTTCCACTTGTCTTCTTTTCACAGCTATTTGTAAGGCCTTCTCAGGCAGCCATTTTGCTTTTTTGCATTTGTTTTTCTTAGGAATGGTCTTGACCCCTGTCTCCTGTACAATGTCATGAACCTCCATCCATAGTTCATCAGGCACTCTGTCTATCAGATCTAGTCCCTTAAATATACTTCTCACTTCCAGTGTATTATCATAAAGGATTTGATTTAGGTCATACCTGAATGGTCTAGTGGTTTTCCCTACTTTCTTTTATTTAATCTGAATTCAGCAATAAGGAGTTCATGATCTGAGCCACATTTAGCTCTTAGTTTTGCTTTTGGTGACTATATAAATCTTCTCCACCTTTAGCTGAAAAGAATATAATCTGTCTTACTTTGGTGTTTACCAGCTGGTGATGGTCAAGAGACTAACAGTGACTTGCCTGTGAGTGCCCAGAAGTCTCCAGCAGAGGTGTTGGTCAGTGGTGGCCTACAGCAGGGTTGGGGGCACTGAGTGTAACATTACATGCATGAAATCTTTTGAAGCAGGTTGCCATTATCTCCATTACCTCCACCATAGTTTGGCCCAGGTAAATAGCAGAAAGGGAACACAGCTCCACTCATAAACAGAAAATCAGATTAAAAACTTACTGAGCATGGCCCCGCCCATCAGAACCAAATCCAGTTCCCTCCTCAGTCAGTCTCTCCCATCAGGAAGCTTCCATAGCCTCTTATGTTTCTCCATCTGAGGGCAGACAGACTGAAAACCACAATCACGGAAAACTAACCAATCTAGTTACATGGATCACAGCCTTGTCTAACTCAATGAAACTGTGAGCCATGCCCTGTAGGGCCACCCAAGAGGGATGGAACATGTTGGAGAGTTCTGACAAAATGTGGTCCATTGGTGAAGAGAATGGCTAACCACTTCAATATTTTTGCCTTAAGAACCCCATGAACAGTGCGAAAAGGCAAAAAGATATGACACTGAAAGATGAACTCCCCAGGTTGGTAGGTGCCCAATATGCTACTGGGGATCAATGGAGAAGTAACTCCAGAAAGAAGGAAGAGAAGCAAAACAACAAGAAGGAAGCAAAAACAACATCCAGTTGTGGATGTGACTCGTGATGGAAGCAAGATCTGACGCAGAGAGCAATATTAATAGGAACCTGGAATGTTAGGTCCATGAATCAAGGCAAATTGGAAGTGAGCCAACAGGACACGGCAAGAGTGAACATCTACATTTTAGTCATTAGTGAACTAAAATGAACTGGATTGGGTGACTAGCTGAGACGACCATTATATCTACAACTGTGGGTAAGAATCTCTTAGAAGAAATGGAGTAGCCATCATAGTAAAAAAAGAGTTCGAAATGCAGTACTTGGATGCAATCCCAAAAACAACAGAATGGTCTCTGTTCGTTTCCAGGGCAAAACATTCAGTTTCATGGTAATCCAAGTCTATGCCCTGAACAGTAATGCTGAATAAGTTGAAGTTGAGAGGTTCTATGAAGACCTAGAAAAACTTTTAGAACTAACACCTAAAAAAAGTGTCCTTTTCATTATAGGGGACTGGAATACAAAAGTAGAAGTCAAGAAACACCTGGAGTAACAGGCAAATTTGGCGTTGGAGTACAGAATGAAGCAGGGCAAAGGCTAATAGAGTTTTGCCAAGAGAAGGCCTGGTAATAGCAAACACCCTCTTCCAAAAACACAAGAGCCACCAGGGAAGCCCTAGATATATCTATAACAATGTATTTCTACTGCTGTTACAGCCCGATTTGTATCATTACAGGCTCTCGTTCAGTAACCTTTGCTTCTTTCTAGTGTCAACATTTCCATTTTCTTTCTTTCGTTCTTTTTATCTTAGTCTTATTCTAATTTTATTGAAAATGCCAAATACTTATTTTCTATTACGCATTTTTCAATTAAAAAATAAGTCACTTGTAATCAAACTTGAGAATTGTAAATTTTATTATTTTATATATCAATAAGAAAATATGTTCTCAGCTAAAAATTGATTTGCTATGTTTTGAAGCTGCAATCTGATTACGTGTCTCATTTATGTAACAGTTTTGTCCACAAAAAGCCCTGAATGTTCCAAAGTGTCTTATTTTTGAGGTGCTTTTCTTTGAAGAGCTCTAAAATTTTCCTTGAGATGCTTATCTAATAGTATGATGAAAGAGAGAGAAAGTGAGAAATGTGAAAAGAAGTGGCATCTGTCTTTGAAGAAAGATTAAAGTTTAGAAATTTGAAAATACTACTGATATAATACCTATGACTAAAACAAGAGAAACAAAAGTAAGTTTGAAGCTACTTGCTATAATTTCATTGGATTCTGCTGAAAACCACATGAACGCAAAGTAAAGAGAAACTGGACTCAGATACATTTCCTGATGGAAATGTAAAATGGTATAGCCACTCTTGAAAATACGTAGCATTATTGTAACCACTCACTTAATACATGACCCAGTAATCTATTCCTAGATGTTCAGGCAAAAGAAACAAATCATATGTATACAAAGACCTGTATATCAATATTTATATTAGCTTTATTCACAATAGCCACAAACTGGGAACAACCCAAATGCCTACTAATTGAAAAATGCATAGTTAAAAATCTAATATTTTTAATTTCAATAATTCATTAATCTTCTCTCCACAGTTTTAATATTGATGAAATTGGAATGGGTTGAAATTTTTGAAAAACAGATATACATAACACAAAGTATCTTCAAGTACAACTCCAGGAAACTAATCATCTTCATAAATTCCAGTGTCCTGATTCCTAGATAATTTTAACCTGAACATTTATGAATGTACCCATGTACTAAATAATATTCTATACTAAGGTTTATATATGAATACTATATATATTATATATAAAATAAATAATCAAAGTTGGGTTAGACGTCACATATCTCAATGTAATAATAGCCAATACCCTAACACAATAATGGCCATTTATGACAAAACTATAGCTAACATCGTACTTAAGCATAAAAAGTTGAAAAACTTTCCTCTAAATTAAGGAACAAACAAGGATGCACACTTTTTTAACTTTTATTAACATAGCATTTGAAGGCCTGGTCGTAAATTTCAGACAAGAAAAAAAAATACAGTGCATCAAAATCAGAAGAGAAGAAGTAAAATGATCACTATTAGCATATGACATGATGCTACATATAGAAAACTTAAAGTTTCCACCAAAAAACTAATCAGTTCAGTTCAATTGACTGACTCAATCGTGTCCAAATCTTCCCCAACCCCATGGCCACCAGCACTCCAGGCCTACCTGTCCATCACCAGCTCCCTGTGTCTACTCAAACTCAGCTCTATTGAGTCCTTGATGCCTTCCAATCATCTCATTCTTCTTTTCCTGCCTTCAATCTTTCCCAGCATCAGGGTCTTTTCAAATGACTCAGCTCTTTGCATCAGGTGGCCAAAGTATTGGACTTTCAGCTTCAACATGAGTCCTTCCAATGAACACCTAGGACTGATTTCGTTCAGGATGGGCTGGATGGATTTCCTCGCAGTCCAAGGGACTCTCAAGAGTCTTCCACAATACCGCAGTTCAAACGCATCAATCCTTCTGGGCTCAGCTTTCCTTACAGTACAACTCTCACAACTCTACAGTTCAGTTCAGTCACTCAGTCAGGTCAAGACTACTAGAAAAACCATAGCCTTGACTAGATGGACCTTTGTTGGCAAATTAATGTCTCTGCTTTTTAATATGCTGTCTAGGTTGGTCATAACTTTCCTTCCAAGAAGTAAGCATCTTTTAATTTCATGTCTGCAGTCACCATTGGCAGTGATTTGGGAGCCAAAAAAATAAAGTCCGACACCGTTTCCACAGTTTCCCCATCTACTTTGCCATGAAGTGATGGGACCAGATGCCATGATCTTCATTTTCTGAATGTTGAGCTTTAAGCCAACTTTTTCACTCTCCTCTTTCACTTTCACCAAGAGCGTCAATAGTTCTTCTTCATATTCTGCCATAGGGTGGTGTCATGTGCATTTCTGAAGTTATTGATATTTCTCACAGCAATCCTGATTCCAGCTTGTGCTTCATCCAGCCTAGCATTCATGATGTACTCAGCTGTAAGTTAAAGAAGCAGAGTGACAATACACAGCCTTGATGTACCCTTTTCCTATTTGGAACCATTCTGCTGTTCCATATACATTTCTAATTGTTGCTTCCTGACCTGCATACAGATTTCTCAAGAGGCAGGTCAGGTGATCTGTATTCCCATCTCTTTCAGAATTTTCCACAGTTTATTGTGATTCACACAGTCAAAGGCTTTGGCATAGTCAATAAAGTGGAAATAGATATTTTTCTGGAACTCTCTTGCTTTTTAGATGATCTAGGGGATGCTTGCAATTTGATCTCCGGTTCTTCTGCCTTTTCGCAAACCAACTTGAACATCTGGATATTCACATCTCAAGTATTGTTGAAGCCTGGCTTGCAGAATTCTGAACATTACTTTATTAGCGTCTGAGATGAGTGCAAGTGTGTGGTAGTTTGTGCATTCTTTGGCATTGCCTTTCTTAGGGATTGCTATGAAAACTGACCTTTAATAGTCCCATGGCCACTGCTGAGTTTTCTAAATTTGCTGGCAAATTACGTGCAGGATTTTCACAACATCATCTTTTATGATTTGAAATAGCTCAGCTGGAATTCCATCATACTGCTAGCTTTGCTTGTAGTGATGTTTCCTAAGGCCCGCCTGACTTCACATTCCATGATGTCTGGCCTTAGGTGAGTGATCACATCATCGTGATTATCTGAGTCAAGAAGATCTTTTTTTCTACAGTTCTTCTGTGTATTCTGTTCTGTGACATTGTACAGGAGACAGGATCAAGATCATCCCCAAGAAAAACAAATGCAAAAAAGCAAAATGGCTGCCTGAGAAGGCCTTACAAATAGCTGTGAAAAGAAGACAAGTGGAAAGCAAAGGAGAATAGGAAGATATACCCATTTGAATGCAGATAATTCCAAAGAATAAGAAATAAGAGGAGAGATAAGAAAGCCTTCCTCAGTGATCAACGCAAAGAAATAGAGGAAAATAATAGAATGGGAAAGATTAGAGATCTCTTCAAAAAAATTACAGATACCAAGGGAATATTTCATGCAAAGATGGGCTTGATAAAGGACAGAAATGCTATGGACCTAACAGAAGCAGAAGCTATTAAGAAGAGGTGGCAAGAACACATACAGGAACTGTACAAAAAAGAAATTCATGACCCAGATAATCACCCAAAGCCAGACATCCTGGAATGTGAAGTCAAGTGGGCCTTAGAAAGCATCACCACGAGTAAAGGTAGTGGTGGTGATGGATTCCAGTTAAGCTATTTCAAATCCTGGAAGATGATGTTGTGAAAGTGCTGCACTCAACTTGCCAGCAAATTTGGAAAACTCAGCAGTGGCCACAGGACTGGAAAAGGTCAGTTTTCATTCCAATCCCAAAGAAAGGCAATGCCAAAGATTGCTCAAACTTTAAGGGTAACTAACACAAATTACAATAATTTTTTAAAAAATATTGCATTTTAAAATTTGGTGAAAATTTTATGTTAATATTATAATGAAGAGCTCTCTAGCTAATATTGAGATCTTGGTTCATTTAATCAAATTAACTGATTTACAGGTATATAAGGAAAACTTTAAAAATTAAAGTAGTATAAATTATATCAATAGAAACATTTTCCTACAAATACTTGAAGTGTATGTTGCATTTATTTATGAAGTAAATTGAAGTTAAAATTCAGAGAGATAAATGCTTAAGCCAAATCAATTTATCTCTCTGAATAAGACCTCAGCCTAAACAGGAGTATGGATATATACAGAGACACTACTTAGTATTAACAACATTGAAAATATAGTTATGGTATTTTATTTCATTATTAAGGATAAAATTAATTAAATTACCAGAATAGATAAGATAAAATGAAGAAACTATATTTGATTTTGATATTTTATTCCAAATTCAAGCTTAATTAATGGATGAACTATATTGACTATTGTTTTTGTTCAGTTGCTCAGTTACGTCCAACAATTTGCAGCTCCAATGACTACAGCACACCAGACTTCCCTGTCCTTCATCGTCTCCTGGAGTTTGCTCAGTCTCATATCTATAGTGTTGGTGATGTCATCCAACCATCTCGTCCTCTGTTTTCCCCTTCTCCTCCTGCCTTCTATTCCAGCTTCAGGGTCTTTTCCAATGAGTCAGTTCTTTGCACCAGGTGGCCAAATATTGGAGTTTCGGCTTTAGCATCAGTCTTTCCAATGAATATTCAGGACTGATTGAAGACCTACAAGACGTGCTAGAACTAACACCCCAAAACAATGCCATTTTCATCACAGAAGACTCACATGCAAAAGTAGGAAATCAAGAGATACCTGGAGAAACAGGAAACTTTGACCTTGGAGTACAAAATGAAGCATGGCAAAGGCTAAGAGTTTTGCCAAGAAAACACACTGGTCATAGCAAACACCCTCTTCCAACAACACAGAGATGTCTCTACACATGGACATCACCAGTTGGCCAAAACTGAAAGAGGATTGTTTATATTCTTTGCAGTCAAAGATGGAGAAGCTCTATATAATCAGCAAAAAGGAGACCAGGAGCTGACTGTGGCTCAGATCATTAAATTCTTATGGCAAAACTGAGACATGAATTGAAGAAAGTAGGGAAAACCATTAGTATGACCTAAATCAAATCCCTTACAATTTTACACTGGAAGTGAGAAATAGATTCAAAGGATTACATCTGATAGACAGAGTGCCTGAATAACTATGGTTGGAGGTTCATTACATTGTGCAGGAGGCAGCGATCAAGACCATCCCAAGAAAAAGAAATGCAAAAAGGCATAATGCTTGTCAGAAGAGGCCTTAAAATAGGTGAAAAAAAAAAAAAAAGAGATGCTAAAAGCAAAGGAGAAAAGGGTAGATATACCCATGTGAATGCAAACTCCATCTATTAGTTCAATTGCTCAGTCCTGTCTGACTCTGCAACTCCATGGACTTCCTGTCCATCACCAACTGCTGGAGCTTTTCAAACTCATGTCCATTGAGTAAGTTATGCCATCCAACCATATCATCCTGTGTTGTCACCTTTTTTTCCTACCTTCAATCTTTCCCAGCATCAAGGTCTTTTCAAATAAGTCAGTTCTTCACACCAGGTGGTCAAAATAATGGAGTTTCAGCTTCAGCTTCAGTATCAGTCCTTCCAATGAATATCTAGGACTGATTTCCTTTAGCATTGACTGGTTTGATTTCCTTGCGGGAAGGTACTCTCGAGAGTCTTCTCCAACACCGCAGTTCAAAAGCACCAATTTTTTTGGCTCTCAGCTTTGTTTATAGTCCAACTCTCACAACCATACATGACTACTGGATAAACCATAGCTTTGGCAAGATGGACATTTGTGGCTCTGGTTTAATGTCTCTGCTTTTTAATATGCTCTATAAGTTTGGTCCTTTCTTCCAAGGAGTAAGCATCTTTTAATTTAACGGCTGCAGTCACCATCTGCAGTGATTTTGGAGTCCAAGCAAATAAAATATTTCCATGTTTCCATTGTTTCCCCGTCTCTTTGCCATGAAATGATGAGACCAGAGGCCATGATATTAGTTTTCTGAATGTTGAGCTTTAAGCCAACATTTTCACTCTCCTCTTTCACTTTCATCAAGATGCTCTTTAGTTCTTTGTTTCCTGCCTTAAGGGTAGTATCATCTGCATATCTGAAGTATTGACATTTCTCCTGGCAATCTTGATTCCAGCTTGTGCTTTGTCCAGCCTGGCATTTCTCATGATGTACTCTGCATGTAAGTTCAATAAGCAGAGTGACAATACACAGCCTTGACATACTCCTTTCTTGACTTGGAACCAGTCTGTTGTTCCATGTCCAGTTCTAACTGTTGCTTCTTGACCTGTATACAGATTTCTCAAGAGGCATATCAGGTGGTCTGGTATTTCCATCTCTTTAAGAATTTTCCACAGTCCGTCTATTATTCCACAGTGTCTATTATTGACCATTAATTATGTCTTGAGTTTTGTGTAGAGAAACTGATAATATTACAACAAAATTCCAGTTATTTTATAGGATATTTCCTAAAGTGCATATTCAAACACTAGTATGGCCAGTGAATAATAGTATAAACTTTTAGACTTAAAGTCTAATATTTTAACAAGATTATATTATAAAACTAGCTATATTTTATTAGTAAATACTAGAAAATGTAACACAAAAAATAAAATACATTTATAGAATTATTTTCTTTACGGACTTAATTTTCACATTGACTTAAATAATCAAATTTCCCATTATAACATATGTGTTTCCAAGCCAAAATCAAAGTTCAGTTCAATTCAGTCACTCAGTCATGTCCAACTCTTTGTGACCCCATGAACCACAGCACACCAGGCCTCTCTGTCCATCACCTACTCCTAGAGTCCACCCAAACCCATGTCCACTGAGTCGGTGATGCCATCCAACCATCTCATCCTCTGTCGTCCCCTTCTCCTCCTGCCCTCAATCTTTCCCAGCATCAGGATCTTTTCAAATGGGTCAGCTCTTTGCATGAGGTGGCCAAAGTATTGGAGTTTCAGCTTCAACATTGGTCCTTCCAATGAGTACCCAGGACTGATCTCCTTTAGGATGGACTGGTTGGATCTCCATTCTGAAAATGAACCTGTCAGTATTCTGTCTTTGTAATATTCAATATTTGAAGATAAAATTATTCCATTTAGTTTTGTTTAAAAATTATCTAACTCATCTATTAAGTAGTAAAAATGTATATATTTGAAATATAAAACAATAAAAATAAACAGAGAAATCTCCAGAATTTTCTCAAAATTTGCAGCCTGAATTATTTGAGAAACAATATTGTGTGACTCCTTAGAAGTACATTCACAGGTTATCATTGAGTCTAATTTTCTGGTGTTATTATTTCTTCCCTGATTCTTTCACTCCTTTTTCTAAAAAGCTATCCAGACACGTATTTTCAACTAGTATCACAATTGCTTGATAAATTTTCTTTAACACTGTCTTTTAAAAATCTAAAATAGATATAATGATAATGCAAAGATTTTTAATTGGACAGTAGTTGACATGCATTACTTTACTAGCATGTGAGATGAGTGCAATTGTGCGACAGTTTGAGCATCCTTTGCCATTGTCTTTCTTTGGGATTGGAATGAAAACTGACCTTTTCCAGTCCTGTGGCCACTGCTGAGTTTTCCAAATTTGCTGGCATATTGAGTGCAGCACTTTCACAGCATTGTCTTTCAGGATTTGAAATAGCTCAATAGGAATTCCATCACCTCCACTAGCTTTGTTCCTAGTGATACTTTCTAAGGCCCACTTGACTTCACATTCCAGGATGTCTGGCTCTAGATGAGTGATCACACCATCGTGATTATCTGGGTCATGAAGATCTTTTTTGTACAGTTCTTCTGTGTATTCTTGCCATCCCTTCTTAATATCTTCTGTTTCTGTTAGGTCCATACCATTTCTGTCCTTTATTGAGCCCATCTTTGCATGAAATGTTCCCTTGGTATCTCTAATTTTCTTGAGGAGATCTCTAGTCTTTCCCATTCTGTTCTTTTCCTCTATTTCTTTGCATTGATCACTGAAGAGGCTTTCTTATCTCTTCTTGCTATTCTTTGGAACTCTGCATTCAGATGCTTATATCTTTCCTTTCCTCTTTTGCTTTTTGCCTCTCTTCTTTTCACAGCTATTTGTAAAGCCTCCCCAGACAGCCATTTTGCTTTTTTGCATTTCTTTTCCATGGGGATGGTCTTGATCCCTGTCTCCTATACAATATTCCATAGTCCATCAGGCACTCTATCTATCAGACCTAGGCCCTTAAATCTATTTCTCATTTCCACTGTATAATCATAAGCGATTTGATTTAGGTCGTACCTGAATGGTCCAGCGGTTTTCCCTACTTTTTCAATTTAAGTCTGAATTTGGTAATAAGGAGTTCATGATCTGAGCCACAGTCAGCTCCTGGTCTTGTTTTTGTTGACTATATAGAGCTTCTCCATTTTTGGCTGCAAAGAATATAATCAATCTGATTTCGGTGTTGACCATCTGGTGATGTCAATTTGTACAGTCTTCTCTTGTCAAGTGACTGAACTGAACTGAACTGACATGCATAGCTAACAGAATATGACTGGAAACATTTATTTTTCCCAAATATTTTCAAAATATTTTTCAATTTTATTTTGTTGATAAGTATTTAGATCATATCTCTAGAGCATCTATTTTTAATTTTATTAGTTTTAATTAAGGCTTAAGAAAGTGGTAAACCTAAGAGTGATTGCTAATTATACATAAGCTGCAGATGACCAATTAGAAATACAGTTTCTACTGGGACACTTTCACATTGCTCTACTTGCATGTTACATGTATGCTAAGTATTTCAGTTGTGTCCAACTCGTGGAGACCCCATGTACTGTAGCCTGTTAAGTTCTTTGGTCCATGGAATTTCCCAGGCAAGAGTACTGGAGTGGGATGCCATTTCCTTCTCCAGGGTATCTTCCTGCCCCAGGCATCAAACCTGTGTCTCTTACATCTCCTGTATTGGCAGGCGGGTTCCTTACCACTAGTGCTACCTGAGAAGTTAGTAGCATTATATTCATATATAACTGATAAACTTCTAATTATTCTAACTGTTCATTTTATGTGTGCAGAGTTGGGAGTTCACATTGTTTAGAAGATGCATTTCATCACTTTCACCAGGTATCTGAATATCTCTATGCCAGGCTTTTCTTATGGGTAAAGTGAAAAAGTACTGAAATATAATTTCTCGACCTATGTGTGTTGTTGTGAGGTTATTCAGTGTCATTCTATCATGTTAGACCATTTAATTCATTTGATTTCAAATCTGTGTTGATGAGTGATGAGAACTACTTGGTAATACCTAATGTTTATTTAAAAACTACACTAAATTCTGAGTAGATAACTGTATGGATAGGATGTAAGAGGGGAGACATATTTATTATCTAACAATAAAAATTAGTTTAGAATGAGTGTCTTCTATAGACATGACCTTAATTTACCTGATGTTTTATAAGGATCAAATTAGCATCCATCATTTAAATGTCTGTAATTATCTATTATCTGTCTTTGAAATTTAACATTTATTAAATTGCTCCTATGAAAAGGCAGTTTGAAAAAAAGGAAAGCAATAAATGCAACCCTGGAATAGCAGGTTTATAAATGCATAGTGACAGGGATTATTAATCACTGCAATAAAATTAACAGTGCACAGTTAAGATAAAATCATTCTGTTCATGGGCTAGAAGAATATTACAGAGACCTTTAAATGTATTAGATTGATCTAATATGAAATCAGTTTTAAACTTTAAAAATAATTATGAGGTTTAGTAAATTTCACCCTAAGTCAAAAATATATTTGAAATACGAGGCATTATTTTTTTTTTCCCCTAACACATCTAAATAACGCCTTAAGAGCTCTGGAGTGGACAGTTCAAAATCAACTTCTGTTACTAGGTACACATAAGTGAAGTAATACACTGAGGGAAGCACATGAAAATATCAGTTATATTTGAGAATGGTTAGAGACATTTTTTTCTCTCCAAGATTTTAGAAACAATTCATTTAAGAGGAATGTTTATTTCCAGAAAGAATTAGGGGTATGCACTTTATTAAAATAAAGTATCATGAGAATTTCCCTGGAGGTCCAGGGGATAAGAAGCCATGTTTCCACAGAGGAGGGCATGGATTTGATCCCTGGACAAGGATCTAAGATTCCTCTCAGTTCAGTACAGTTCAGTTGCTCAGTCATGTCCAACTCTTTGGACCCCATGAATCGTAGCACCCCGGGCCTCCCTATCCATCACCAACTCCTGGAGTTCACTCAAACTCATGTCCATTAAGTTGGTGATGCCATCCAGCCATCTCATCCTCTGTCATCCCCTTCTTCTCCCGCCTCCAATGCCTCCCAGCATCAGAGTCTTTTCCAATGAGTCAGCTCTTCACATCACGTGGCCAAAGTATTGGAGTTTCAGCCTCAGCATCAGTCCTTCCAATGAAAACCCAGGACTGATCTCCTTTGAGATGGACTGGTTGGATCACCTTGAAGTCCAAGGGACTCTCAAGAGTCTTCTCCAACACCACAGTTCAAAAGCATCAATTCTTCGGTGCTCAGGTTTCTTCATAGTCAAACTCTCACATCCATACATGACTACTGGAAAAACCATAGCCTTGATTAGACGGACATTTGTTGGCAAAGTAATATCTCTGCTTTTGAATATGCTGTCTAAGTTGGTCATAACTTTCCTTCCAAGGAATAAGCGTCTTTTAATTTCATGGCTGCAGTCATCATATGCAATGATTTGGGAGCACAAAAAAAAAACAAAACAAAACAAAACAAAAACCTGACACTGTTCCACTGCTTCCCCATCTATTTGCCATGAAGTGATGGGACTAGATGCCACGATCTATGTTTTCTGAATGTTGAGCTTTAAGCCAACTTTTTCACTCTCCTCTTTCACTTTCAACAAGAGGATTTTTAGTTCCTCTTCACTTTCTGCCAGAAGGCTGATGTCATCTGCATACCTGAGGTTATTGATTTTTCTCCTGGCAATCTTGATTCCAGCTTGTGCTTCTTCCAGCCCAGCGTTTCTCATGATGCACTCTGCATATAAGATAAATAAGCAGGGTGACAATATGCAGCCTTGATGTACTCCTTTTCCTATTTGGAACCAGTCTGTTGTTCCATGTCCAGTTCTAACTGTTGCTTCCTGACCTGCATATGGGTTTCTCAAGAGGCAGGTCAGGTGGTCTGGTATTCCCATCTCTGTTAGAATTTTCCACAGTTATTGTGATTCACACAGTCAAAGGCTTTGGCATAGTCAATAAAGCAGAAACATATATATATATATATATATATATATATATATATATATATAATTTCTGGAACTGTCTTGCTTTTTCAATGATCCTGTGGGTGTTGGCAATTTGATCTCTGGTTCCTCTGCCTATTCTAAAACCAGCTTGAATATCTGGAACTTTACGGTTCACGTATTGCTGAAGCCTAGCTTACCAAATTCTGAGCATTATTTTACTAGCGTGGGAGATGAGTGCAATTATGCAGTAGTTTGAGTATTCTTTGGCATTGTCTTCCTTTGGGATTGGAATGAAAACTGACCTTTTCCTGCTGTGTGGCCACTGCTGATTTTTCCAAATTTGTTGGCATATTCAGTGCAGTATTTGCACAGCATCATATTTCAGGATTTGGAATAGCTCAACTGGAATTCCATCACCTCCAGTAGCTTTTTTCATAATGATGCTTTCTAAGGCCCACTTGACTTCACATTCCAGGATGTCTGGCTCTAGGTGAGTGATCACCATGGTGATTATCTGGGTCGTGAAGCTCTTTTTTTAGAGTTCTTCTATGTATCCTTGACACCTCTTCTTAATATCTTCTGCTTCTGTTAGGTCTATACCATTTCTGTCCTTTATCGAGCCCATCTTTGCATGAAATGTTCCCTTGGTATCTCTAATTTTCTTGAAGAGATCTCTAGTCTTTCCCATTCTATTGTTTTCCTCTATTTCTTTGCATTGGTCACTGAGGTTGGCTTTCTTATCTCTCCTTGCTATTCTTTGGAACTCTGCATTCAGATGGGTATATATTTCCTTTTCTCCTTTGCTTTTCACTTCTGTTCTTTTCACAGCTATTTGTAAGGCCTCCTCAGACAGTCACATTGCTTTTTTTGAATTTCTTTTCCATGGGGATGGTCTTGATCCCTGTCTCCTGTACAATGTCATGAACCTCCAGCCATAGTTCATCAGACACTCTATCTATCAGAACTAGTCCCTTAAATCTATTTCTCACTTCCACTGTATAATCATAAGGGGTTTGATTTAGGTTATACCTGAATAGTCTAGGCACATTCAAAAAAAAAGTATCATAATACATTTAAATTTTGGAGACTGAGAGCATAAAATTGATTGTTGCCTGTATCTCATATTGTTACTTCATAGTCTCTAATTAAGGAAGCAGTTTTAAAAGTAATTTTATTTCTTCTAGCATATATTAAATATATAAGTGTGGTTCAAATTTTTAAAACTTCCATTGTTAAAGATTATGGAGTTCTGAAGTGAATCTTAATGTGTCAACAATATTCATTTATACAGTTTAAGTCAGTTATCTTAAAAATTGAGACCAATGCTCTGTATTTCACTTATTTCTTACAAATTGTGGAGAAATTTGAATTTAATCTTTTTAATGACTTTCATTTCTTCCCAGAATACTAAAATGAAATCTTTTTTAGCAGATTTGCTTCTTAGTTTTATACATGTCCTTTCAATATTTTCTCCCTCAATATTTTTCTAAATTTCTCAAGGAATGGCATAAAGTCTTCTATAAAGAATAGAAGACAAAGTTAAAATTAATTTCTGGAGATATCAAAAGAAACAGCAGTTTAATTTCACAAGCATCATTTACTCATATACTTCTCTATTCATACTAATTCTACAAAATAATCATTTATATGTTAAATGTAAAAATTCATACAAACAAATGTAGATAGCAAAACAGAAATGTACTCACAGATACAGAAAACAAGCCAGCGGCTACCAGTGGGGAGAAAGGAGAGTGGATGGGTAATTAGGGATATGAAATTAAGAGACAGATACCACTATGTATAAAATAGATAAGCAATAAAGATTTATTGCATAGCATAGGGAATTATACCTATAGCCTAAAAGACTATAAACTGTACAAATACTGAATCATTATGGGTTTTCCAGGTGGCACTAGTGGTAAAGAATCTGCCTTCAAATGCAGGAGACACAAGACACATGGGTTTGATCCCTGGGTTGGGAAGATCCCCTGGAGGAGGGCACAGCAATCCACTCTAGTATTCTTTCCTGGAAAATCCCATGGACAGAAGAACCTGGCAAGCTGCAGTCCATGGGTTTGAAGAGAGTTGGACACAACTGAGCCACTAGACACACACACACACCTAAAATGAATAAAATATTGTAAATCAACTATACTTCAATAAAAGTGCCAAAAATAAATCAGATTATTTATGAATTTTATTTTTTATTTGAAAACAATTTCAGATTAATAGGAAAGCTTCAAGAATTCATATTCCCCTAATGTTACCTTCTTACATAACCCTGGTGCATTATAAAGACTAAATATTTAATGTTGCTACAATACTATTGACTAAACTACTAACTTATTCAGGTTTCATGATTTTCCCACTAACAACTTATATATTTTTATTTTTGTTAAAACATTCAATCCAAAACACCAAGTTGCATTTAGTCATCAGGTCTCCTTAGTTTCCTTCAGTCTCTGAATATTTCTTAGTCTTTCCATATTCTTTATGATCCTTGTAAGTTCAAAGAATATTGGTCAGGTATTTCATAGAATATCCCACAGGTCAGGATTGTGTTCTGCTTTTATTATTCATAAAAATACTAAAATTATGGATTTGGGGGAGACTACTGATCATAGCAACTTCACTTTCACTTTTCACTTTTATGCATTGGAGAAGGAAATAGCAACCCGCTTCAGTGTTGTTGCCTGGAGAATCCCAGAGATGGCTGAGCCTCGTGGGCTGCAGTCTATGGGGTCGCACAGAGTCGGACATGACTGAAGTGACTTAGTAGGAGCATCAGTAACTGGTTATAGCAAACACCGTCTTCTAACAGCTTAAGAGAAGACTCTACACATGGACATCACCAGACGGTCAACACCAAAATCATATTGACTATATTCTTTGAAGCTAAAGATGGAGAAGCTCTATACAGTCAGCAAAAACAAGACTGGGAGCTGACTGTGGCTCAGGTCATGAACTCCTTATTGCCAAATTCAGACTTAAATTGAAGAAGGTAGGCAAACCACTAGACCATTCAGTTCAGTTCAGTTCAGTTCAGTTCAGTTGCTCAGTCATGTCCGACTCTTTGTGAGCCCATGAATCGCAGCACACCAGGCCTCCCTGTCCATCATCAACTCCTGGAGTTCACTCAGATTCACTTCCTTCGAGTCAGTGATGCCATCAAGCCATCTCATCCTCGGTCGTTCCCTTCTCCTCTGGCCCCCAAACCCTCCCAGCATCAGAGTCTTTTCCAGTGAGTCAGCTCTCCTCATGGGGTGGCCAAAGTACTGGAGCTTCAGCTTTAACATCATTCCTTCCAAAGAAATCCCAGGGCTGATCTCCTTCAGAATGGACTGATTGGATCTCCTTGCAGTCCAAGGGACTCTCAAGAGTCTTTTCCAACACCACAGTTCAAAAGCATCAATTCTTTGGCACTCAGCCTTCTTCACAGTCCAACTCTCACATCTATACATGACTACTGGAAAAACCATAGCCTTGACTAGACGGACCTTAGTTGGCAAAGTAATGTCTCTGCTTTTGAATATGCTCTATAGGTTGGTCATAACTTTTCTTCCAAGGAGTAAGCATCTATGACCTAAATCAAATCCCTTATGACTATACAGTGGAAGTGAAAAATAGATTTAAGGGATGAGATTTGATACACACAGTGCCTGATGAACTATGGACAGAGGTGTGTGACATTGTACAGGAGACAGGGATCAAGACATTCCTCAAGAAAAAGAAATGCGAAAGAGAAGAATGGTTATCTGAGGAAGCCTTACAAATAGCTGTGAAAATAGAGAAACAAAAAGCAAAGGAGAAAAAGAAACGTATACCCATTTGAATGCATATTTCCAAAGAATAGCAAGGAGAGATAAGAAAGCCTTCCTCAGTGATCAGTACAAAGAAAAACAGGAAAACAATAGAATGGGAAAGATTAGAGATCTCTTCAAGAAAATTAGAGATATCAAGGGAGATTTTCATGCAAAGATGGGCTCGATAAAGGACAGAAATGTTATGGACCTAACAGAAGGAGATGATATTAAGAAGAGGTGGCAAGAATACACAGAAAAACTCTATGAAAAAGAGCTTCATGACCCAGATAAACATGATTGATGTGATCACTCACCTAGAGCCAGACATCCTGGAATGTGAAATCAAGTGGGCCTTAGAAAGCATCACTATGAACAAAGCTAATGGAGGTGATGGAATTCCAGTGTAGCTATTTCGAATCCTGAAAGATGAGGCCGTGGAAGTGCGGCACTCAATATGCCAGCAAATTTGGAAAACTCAGTAGCGGCCACAGGACTGGGAAAGGTCAGTTTTCTTTCCAATCCCAAAGGAAGGCAATGTCAAAGAATGCTCAAACTACCGCACAATTGCACTCATTTCACATGCTAGGAAAGTAATGCTCAAAATTCTCCAAGTCAGGCTTCAGCAATATGTGAACCGTGAACTTCCAGATGTTCAAGCTGGTTTTAGGAAAGGCAGAGGAACCAGAGATCAAATTGCCAACATCCGCTGGATCATAGAAAAAGCAAGAGAGTTCCAGAAAAACATCTATTTCTGCTTAATTAACTATGCCAAAGCCTTTGACTGTGTGAATTATAATAACTGTGGAAAATTCTAACAGAGATGGGAATACCAGACCACCTGACCTGCCTCTTGAGAAACCTATATGCAGGTCAGGAAGCAACAGTTAGAAATGGACATGGAACAACAGACTGGTTCCAAATAGGAAAAGGAGTACATCAAGGCTGCATATTGTCACCCTGCTTATTTATCTTATATGCAGAGTACATCATGAGAAACGCTGGGCTGGAAGAAGCACAAGCTGGAATCAAGATTGCCAGGAGAAAGATCAATAACCTCAGGTATGCAGATGACACCAGCCTTCTGGCAGAAAGTGAAGAGGAACTAAAAATCCTCTTGTTGAAAGTGAAAGAGGAGAGTGAAAAAGTTGGCTTAAAGGTCAACATCCAGAAAACGAAGAT
Organism: Ovis aries; assembly: GCF_016772045.2. Lineage (NCBI taxonomy): Eukaryota > Metazoa > Chordata > Mammalia > Artiodactyla > Bovidae > Ovis > Ovis aries. Next base: position 49,621,535 of record NC_056069.1, read on the forward strand.
CATGACATCTGGTCCCATCACTTCATGGGAAACAGATGGGGAAAAAGTTGAAACAGTGTCAGACTTTGTTTTTTTGGTCCCCAGTATCTGCAGATGGTGATTGCAGCCTTGAAATGAAGAGACGCTTACTCTTTGGAAGGAAAGTTATGACCAACTTAGACAGCATATTCAAAAGCAGAGACATTACTTTGCCAATAAATGCCCATCGAGTCAAGGCCATGGTTTTCCCAGTGGTCCTGTATGGATGTGAGAGTTGGACTGTGAAGAAAGCTGAGCACCGAAGAATTGATGCCTTTGAACTGTCGTGTTGGAGAAGACTCTTTAGAGTCCCTTGGACTTCAAGGAAATCCAACCAGTCCATCCTAAAGAGATCAATCCTGGGTGTTCACTGGAAGGACTGATGCTAAAGCTGAAACTCCAATACTTTGGCCACTTCATGCAAAGAGTTGACTCATTGGAAAAGACCCTGATGCTGGGAGGGATTGGGGGCCGGAGGAGAAGGGGACGACAGAGGTTGAGATGGCTGGATGGCATCACCGACTCGATGGACGTGAATCTGAGTGAACTCCAGGAGTTGGTGATGGACAGGGAGGCCTGGCGTGCTGTGATTCATGGGGTCACAAAGAGTCGGACAAGAATGAGTGACTGAACTGATCATATAAATGAAGTGTTTTCTTACATTGTTATGAGCGAGTGTACTCATTATTAGTGAGTACATAACAGAATTGCTTATTTCTGGTGATATTAATATTGATGGTTAAAGATGTCTCTGCCCAATTTCTACATGGAAAAGTTATTTTATTTTGCTTTACACATCTATTCACTAGAAGTGAGTCACTAAACCCAGGCCACACACAAGAAAATAGTGATAAAGCTCCATCTCCAAAAGAGGAGTATTGAAAGTTTAGTGGACATTTGCTAAAAGCCACGCAGTGATTAATAAATATTTGTGTGTGTGTGTTAGTCACTCAGTTGTGTCTGACTCTTTACAACTGCATAGACTGTAGTCTGCCAGGCACCTCTGTCCATGGAATTCTCCAGGCAAGAATACTGAAATGAGTAGCTATTCCCTTCTCCAGGGGATCTTTTCAACCCAGGGATCGAACCCTAGTTTCCCACATTGCAGGCGAATTCTTTACCATCTGAGCCACCAAGGAAACCCAAGAATACTCGAATGGATAGTCTATCTCTTTTCCAGGGGATCTTCCTTATCCAGGAATTGAACCGGGGTCTCCTAATTTGCAGGCGGATCTTCACCTGCTGAGCTACTGGGAAACCCCTTTGCTTTTTTATTTTTTTAAAATAATATATTAATTATTTGGAGCCTTCTTCCTTTTTCTTTTCCTCCTTCCTCTCTCTTCCTTTTTTCCTTCTTTTCCCTTACAGAGATGGTGCAAAGGAGTGTTCTCTGATGTCCGTAAGCTGAGTCCCAGGGCTGGTCTTCACCAACAGTTGTGCCTCATTTTGAACTAATGCTGAGTTCAGTGCATGTTACCTGCCCCTTCATAAGAGCAGGCATTTCCCATACCCACTGCCCCCCCCCATTCCCTTTTCCAGGTGTAATAATATCAGGCTGTATATTGCTCTTATTTCACCTGAAGATCAAGGCTTTTGTCCCTCATGAGTGATTAAGAGATAGGAAACCGTGCCTTGGTGAGCTTTGGTGTTGGCCTGCATCCTTCTCTGCCTTCTCCAACACTTTCTGCCAGTGCCCAGGAGCTAGAGGCATGAGTGATGTCCACCTGAATATTCAGTTGAGTTGAGTCTGAGCAAAGTTTTAGTGATGGCAAAGGTTCTCCACTCCAAACCAGCATTTTTGGAAAAGCTATGCCAGTATTCACCCTAATCTTCCCTGTGAATTGTTAAAGAAAAAAAAATATTGCATGGAACACATTTAAAAAAACAAGGAAGACTGTTCAAAACTACTGAATAGGAAAGAAAGATTGAACACAACTTCACTAACATGAAAGGTGGATTTTTAAACATTGGAAAGAATTAGTGGAAAAATATTGGAGTGCATTAGAGAAAAGACAGGCCAAGGCAATCAGGCCATCTGTGTTCCCTAAGTATTGCTTATGAAAGTTAAGCACTTACCATCCCCCTAAGAATTACAGAGATAACCCTTCTTTTCTTGATGACTCAGAAAAATATTCCTGTGGAAGATTTAACTTTCAAAAGGGCAGAAAAAGAATTTATCATCACAAATTTTCTAAGGTGCATGTTTCTACAAAAAGGAAGTGCAGGCTGCAATAATCAGGAACCAGCCTGTTCAAAGTCTTAGTTAAAGTACAGGACTTGCTGGATGAAAGCCTGTAAGAGGGCATAGACATATTTCTATGATCTCCTGGAACTTCCCCTTCTCACATTAGCTCATGCTTGGCCTTTCACAGTTCATTAAAACTTCTAGCTTAATCTCATATGGCACTTGCCATATAAGCCTATCGATTCATCTCTCTCTAGAATTTGGTTAACTTGTTTATCATGTAACAGGGGTTCTGGGGATGTTTCAAGAAATCTTAATTCTGCATCTGTCCAGCTTGTTTTCCTAGCTGTAAGGACAGGAGAAATGTCCTATCCAGCTCTCTACATCTCTGGGCCGAAATCGAAAGGACAACAGCTTATATTTTTATTGTTTACGTGTCAGTTGCTCAGTCGTGTCCCATTGTTTGCGACCCCATGGACTATAGCCTGCCAGATCTTCTGTCCGTGGGATTCTCCAGGCAAGACTACTGGAGTGAGTTGACAGTTCCTTCTCCAGGAGATATTCCTAACACAGGAATTGAACCTGGGTCTCCTGTATTGCAGGCGGATACTTTACCATCTGAGCCATATGTTTTTATTACAGTATTTGAATATACTAAGTTGAAACAGTCTCCTTATTGTGGAAGAGGACTGTGCAGTAGGTGTGCTTTAAAAGTACTTGTTAACTGTATTTATATAACAGAACATGAGTTATAATAGATCTTATTACAAAAAAAACAACTAAGAGTATGCACTTCACACCATATAAGTAAATGTAGATACTGAGGTGAACAAAGTATAAGTGGTTTCTTAAGCATCATATGTCTACTTATAGCTTTTATCTCCAAACATAGATTCTTTCCTTTACATCAGCCAGTCACTTATGATATTAATAATACATTTTTTTTTACATAATGTGTTTCTGTATCCTGTCTATTGAGGCTTGCCTTCATTCAATAAAGAGAAGGAATGGAATGTTGAGTTAGCAGTAAATATAGATAACCATAGAGGTACAATAAAAATATCACTTAATATGGAAATCATTTCAGTCTTTTCATCTTTAGGAAACGTTGAATTTTTGTATCAAGTTGAAAGTTAAGTTGTTTCTCTTTTGAAATTCCTTTTCAAGTTACAGATAGCAATAATTTGGCATGCCAATCACCTTTAATTATTTAAAACCTAAAGGTATTGAAAAAACTTGTCTTTCCCATTCTCATTACTGCATATTTATTTATAAACACTTTGTAAAATAGTCAAGTGGTTTCTGTGTGCCTTTCTTAGCTATGAAGAAGATATAAAACCAGAAATAAAATTCATGAAGATAGACATTCGGGCAGGTACTGCATTTGTTTTAAATATATATGATTAGAGCTAAAGAAGTATGTGTGAATCATTGATAAATTTTATATCTGGTTTCCTGCATAGCCCAAGGAGAGTATTTTACTTAACCTCTAATGATCTCTGGGCTTTGCAGGCAGCTCGGTTGTAAAGAATCTGCCTGCCAATGAAGGAAACGAAGGAGGGGGTTCAATCCCTGGATTGAGAAGATCCCCTTGACAAGGGAATGGCAACCCACTCCAGTATTCTTGCCTGGAAAATCCCATGGATAGAGGAACCTGGCAGGTTACAGTTCACACAGTCTCAGAGTCTGATATAACTGAGCACACACACATGGTAATTATCTAATACATAATAAGCTATTATGTTTAAAATGTTTTATACAATCTATATGAAATTCTAGCATGTATATATATACTAAGGCTATATTAAAATGAAGATACAACAAATACTATCATTACAAGGCATGTGTTACAGAGAAATATTTTATTATTATGCTTAAATTCCTTATAAGTCCCAGAAATCTATGTAAAGTTGTATGAATTACTTTTAAACAATATAGAATTCATGAATCTAGCATTTAGCAACTATTCTAGCTTCTGAGAAAAGGTAAAGACAGATAGGCATTGTAACAAAAACAAAATCTAATAAAGGGGATGATATTTAAAAGCAACAACTAATTTCTAAAATGAAACAATGAAAGAAATACTATGATTATAAATAATAAAAAGAGCGAAATAGAAATATGCTAGAAAGGTGCTAGACCTTGATATAATTACAAAACTGTTTGAGATATATTAATTTTACACTTATATAACATTAGTAAATGCCTGACATACTGAATTACTTTGAGATTTAAATTACATGAGGTTATGGTCACGCATGAAATGCCAGTCAAATTGTTAGCAAGCTGGATAGGTGTAATGAGAGGGGAGCAGCAATGTTTCAGACCACTCAACCACCATTGTCCGAAAGATAGTGTGGGCAACTGCCTCCAATGGCATCTTTCCATTGACTTTGTTGTTTTGTTTTGTTTTGTTTTTAATTTTTATTTTTACTTTATTTTGCTTTACAATAATGTATCGGTTTTGCCATACATTGACATGAATCTGCCACGGGTGTACATAAGTTCTCAATCCTGAACCCCCTCCCACCTCCCATCCCATATCATCTCTCTGGATCATCCCAGTGCATCAGCGCCAAGTATCCTGTATCCTGTATCGAACATAGACTGGCGATTCATTTCTTACATGATAGTATACATGTTTCAATGCCATTCTCCCAAATCCTCTCACCCTCTCCCTCTCCCACAGAGTCCAAAAGTCCGTTCTAAATATGTGTCTCTTTTGCTGTCTCACATACAGGGTTATCATTGCCATCTTTCCAAATTCCATATATATGTGTTAGTATACTGTATTGGTGTTTTTCTTTCTGGCTTTCTTAACTCTGCATAATCGGCTCCAGTTTCATCCACCTCATTAGAACTGATTCAAATGTACTCTTTTTAATGGCTGAGTAATACTCCATTGTGTACATGTACCACAGCTTTCTTATCCATTCATCTGCTGATGGACATCTAGGTTGTTTCCATATCCTGGCTATTATAAACAGTGCTGCGATGAACATTGGGGTACATGTGTCTCTTTCAATTCTGTTTTCCTCGGTGTGTATGCCCAGCAGTGGGATTGCTGGGTCATAAGGCAGTTCAATTTCCAGTTTTGTAAGGAATCTCCACACTGTTCTCCATAGTGGCTGTACTAGATTGCATTCCCACCAACAGTGTAGGAGGGTTCCCTTTTATCCACACCCTCTCCAGCATTGATTGCTTGTAGACTTTTGGATTGCTGCCATTCTGACTGATGTGAAATGGTACCTCATTGTGGTCTTGATTTGCATTTCTCTGATAATGAGTGATGTTGAGCATCTTTTCATGTGTTTGTTAGCCATCCGTATGTCTTCTTTGGAGAAATGTCTATTTAGTTCTTTGGCCCATTTTTTTTTTTTTTATTGGGTCATTTATTTTTCTGGAATTGAGCTGCAGGAGTTGCTTGTATATTCTTGAGATTAGTTGTTTGTCAGTTGCTTCATTTGCTATTATTTTCTCCCATTCAGAAGGCTGTCTTTTCACCTTGCTTATAGTTTCCGTTGTTGTGCAGAAACTGTTAATTTTAATTAGATCCATTTGTTTATTTTTGCTTTTATTTCCAGTATTCTGATAGGTGAATCATAGAGGATACTGGTGTGATTTATGTCAGAGAGTGTTTTGCCTATGTTCTCCTCTAGGAATGTTATATTTTCTGTTCTTTTGCTTAGATCTTTAATCCATTTTGAGTTTATTTTTGTGTATGGTATTAGAAAGTGATCTGGTTTCATTCTTTTACAAGTGGTTGACCAGTTTTCCCAGCACCACTTGTTGAAGAGATTGTCTTTAATCCATTGTATATTCTTACCTCCTTTGTCAAAGATAAGGAGTCCATAGGTGTGTGGATTTATCTCAGGGCTTTCTATTTTGTTCCATTGATCTATATTTCTGTCTTTGTGCCAGTACCATACTGTCTTGATGCCTGTGGCTTTGTAGTAGAGCCTGAAGTCAGGCAGGTTGATTCCTCCAGTTCCATTCTTCTTTCTCAAAATTGCTTTGGCTATTCGAGGTTTTTTGTATTTCCACACAAATCTTGAAATTATTTGTTCTAGCTCTGTGAAAAGTACCGCTGGTAGCTTGATAGGGATTACATTGAATCTGTAGATTGCTTTGGGTAGTGTACTCATTTTCACTATATTGATTCTTCCAATCCATGAACATGGTATATTTTTCCATCTATTAGTGTCCTCTTTGATTTCTCTCATCAGTGTTTTATAGTTTTCTATATACAGGTCTTTAGTTTCTTTAGGTAGATATATTCCTAAGTATTTTATTCTTTTTGTTGCAATGGTGAAGGGAATTGTTTCCTTAATTTCTTTCTCTACTTTCTCATTATTAATGTACAAGAATGCAAGGGATTTCTATGTGTTGATTTTATATCCTGCAAGTTTACTATATTCATTGATTAGCTCTAGGAATTTTCTGGTGGAGTCTTTAGGGTTTTCTATGTAGAGGATCATGTCATCTGCAAACAGTGAGAGTTTTACTTCTTCTTTTCCAATTTGGATTCCTTTTATTTCTTTTTCTGCTCTGATTGCTGTGGCCAAAACTTCCAGAACTATGTTGAATAGTAGCAGTGAAAGTGGGCACCATTGTCTTGTTCCTGACTTTAGGGGAAATGCTTTCAATTTTTCACCGTTGAGGATAATGTTTGCTATGGGTTTGTCATATATAGTTTTTATTATGTTGAGGTATGTTCCTTCTATTCCTGCTTTCTGGAGAATTTTAATCATAAATGGATGTTAAATTTTGTCAAAGGCCTTCTCTGCATCTATTGAGATAATCATATGGCTTTTATTTTTCAATTTGTTAATGTGGTGAATTACATTGATTGATTTGTGGATATTGAAGAATCCTTGCATCCCTGGGTTAAAGCCCACTTGGTCATGGTGTATGATCTTTTTAATGTGTTGCTGGATTCTGATTGCTAGGATGTTGTTAAGGATTTTTGCATCTGTGTTCACCAGTGATATTGGCCTGTAGTTTTCTTTTATTGTGGCATCTTTGTCAGGTTTTTTGGTATTAGGGTGATGGTGGCCTCATAGAATGAGTTTGGAAGTTTACCTTCCTCTGCAATTTTCTGGAAGAGTTTGAGTAGGATAGGTGTTAGCTTTTCTCGAAATTTTTGGTAGAATTCAGCTGTGAAGCCGTCTGGACCTGGGCTTTTGTTTGCTGGAAGATTTCTGATTCCGTGCTTGTGATGAGTCTGTTAAGATTTTATATTTCTTCCTGGTTCAGTTTTGGAAAGTTGTACTTTTCTAAGAATTTGTCCATTTCTTCCACATTGTCCATTTTATTGGCATATAACTGCTGATAGTAGTCTCTTATGATCCTTTGTATTTCTGTGTTGTCATCTCTCCGTTTTCATTTCTAATTTTATTGATTTGATTTTTCTCCCTTTGTTTCTTGATGAGTCTGGCTAATGGTTTGTCAATTTTATTTATCCTTTCAAAGAACCAGCTTTTGGCTTTGTTGATTTTTATTATGGTCTCTTTTGTTTCTTTTGCATTTATTTCTGCCCTAATTTTTAAGATTTCTTTCCTTCTACTAACTCTGGGGTTCTCCATTTCTTCCTTTTCTAGTTGCTTTATGTGTAGAGTTAGGTTATTTATTTGACTTTTTTCTTGTTTCTTGAGGTATGCCTGTATTGCTATGAACTTTCATCTTAGCACTGCTATTATAGTGTCCCACAGGTTTTGGAATGTTGTGTTTTCATTTTCATTCATTTCTAGGCATATTTTGATTTCTTTTTGATTTCTTCTGTGATTTGTTGGTTATTCAGAAGCATGTTGTTCAGCCTCCATATGTTGGAATTTTTAATAGTTTTTCTCCTGTAATTGAGATCTAATCTTAATGCATTATGGTCAGAAAAGATGCTTGGAAATATTTCAGTTTTTTTTAATTTATCAAGGTTAGATTTATGGCCCAGGATGTGATCTATCCTGGAGAAGGTTCCGTGAGCACTTGAGAAAAAGGTGAAATTCATTGTTTTGGGGTGAAATGTCCTATAGATATCAATTAGGTCTAACTGGTCTATTGTTTCATTTAAAGTTTGCGTTTCTTTGTTAATTTTCTGTTTAGTTCTGTCCATAGATGTGAGTGGGGTATTAAAGTCTCCCACTATTATTGTGTTATTGTTAATTTCCCCTTTCATACTTGTTACCATTTGTCTTACATATTGCGGTGTTCCTATGTTGGGTGAATATATATTTATAATCATTATATCTTCTTCTTGGATTGATCCTTTAATCATTATGTAGTGGCCTTCTTTCTCTCTTTTCACAGCCTTTGTTTTAAAGTCTATTTTATCAGATATGAGTATTGCTACTCCTGCTTTCTTTTGGTCTCTATTTGCGTGGAATATCTTTTTCTAGCCCTTCACTTTCAATCTGTATGTGTCCCTTGTTTTGAGGTGGGTCTCTTGTAGGCAGCATATATAGGGGTCTTGTTTTTGTATCCATTCAGCCAGTCTTTGCCTTTTGGTTGGGGCATTCAACCCACTTATGTTTAAGGTAATTATCGATAAGTATGGTCCCATTGCCATTTACTTTATTGTTTAGGGTTTGGGTTTATACACCCTTTTTGTGTTTCCTTTCTAGAGAATATCCTTTAGAATTTGCTGTAGAGCTGGTTTGGTGGTGCTGAATTCTCTCAGCTTTTGCTTGTCTGTAAAGCTTTTGATTTCTCCTTCGTATTTGAATGAGATCCTTGCTGGGTACAGTAATCCGGGCTGTAGGTTATTTTCTTTCATCACTTTAAGTATATCTTGCCATTCCTTCTTGGCCTGAAGCATTTCTATTGAAAGATCTGCAGTTATCCTTATGGGAATCCCCTTGTGTGTTATTTGTTGTTTTTCCCTGGCTGCTTCTAATATTTGTTCTTTGTGTTTGATCTTTGTTAATTTGATTAATATGTCTCTCGAGGTGTTTCACCTTGGGTTTATCCTGTTTGGAACTCTCTGAGTTTCTTGGACTTCGGTGATTATTTCCTTCCCCATTTTAGGGAAGTTTTCAACTATTATCTCCTCAAGGATTTTCTCATGGTCTTTCTTTTTGTCTTCTTCTTCTGGGACTCCTATAATTCGAATGTTGGAGAGTTTCATATTGTCCTGGAGGTCTCTGCAATTGTCCTTATTTCTTTTAATTCGTTTTCCTTTTTTCCTCTCTGATTCATTTATTTCTACCATTCTATCTTCTATTTCACTAATCCTATCTTCTGCCTCCTATATTCTACTATTTGTTACCTCCGGAGTGTTTCTGATCTCATTTATTGCATTATTCATTATATATTGACTCTTTTTTATATCTTCTAGGTCCTTGTGAAAACTTTCTTGCATCTTCTCCAGGCTACTTATCTGTGATTCCATTTTGATTTCAAGATTTTGGATCATTTTCACTATCAATATTCGGAATTCTTTCTCAGGTAGATTCCCTATCTCTTCTTTTTTTGTTTGGTCTGGTGGGCATTTCTCCCGTTCCTTTACCTGCTGAGTATTCCTCTGTCTCTTCATCTCGGTTATATTACTGCATTTGGGGTGACCTTTCTGTATTCTGGGAATTTGCAGAGTTCTCTTTATTATGGAGTTTCCTTACTGTGGGTGGGGTTGTATCAGTGGCTTGTCAAGGTTTCTTGGTTAGGGAAGCTTGTGTCAGAGTTCTGGTGGGTGGAGCTGGATTTCTTTTCTCTGGAGTGCAATGAAGTGTCCAGTAATGAGTTATGAGATGTCTATGGTTTTGGAGTAACTTTGAGCTGCCTGTATATTGAAGCTCAGGTGTGTGTTCCTGTGTTGCTGGAGAATTTGTGTGGTGTGTCTTGCTCTGGAACTTGTTGGCCCTTGATTGGTGCTTGGTTTCAGTGTAGGTATGGAGGCATTTGATGAGTTCCTATCGATTAATGTTTTCTGGATTTTTACAGTAGCCTCAAGACTTCTCCATCTATACAGCACCAATGATAAAACATCTAGGTTAAAGATGAAAAGTTTCTCCACACTGAGGGACACCCAGAGAGGTTCACTGAGTTACATGGAGAAGAGAAGAGGGAGGGGGTAGTTAGAGGTGACTGGAATGGGATGAGTTGGGATCAAAAGAGGAGAGAGCAAGCTAGCCAGTAATCAATTCCTTATGTGTGCTCCACAGTCTGGACCACTCAAAGATGTTCACGGAGTTATACAGGGAAGAGGAGAGGGAGGAAGTAGACAGAGGTGACCAGGAGGATAAAAGAGGGCAATGAAAAGGAGAGAGACAGATCCAGCCAGTAACCAGTTCCCTAAATGTTCTCCACGGTCTGGAACACACAGAGATTCACAGAGTTGGGTAGAAAAGAGAAGGGGGAGGGAGGAGGCAGAGACAACCTTGTGGAGAAAAAGGAGAGTCCAAAGGAGGAGAGAGTCATCAAGCCAGTAATCTTGCTTTCCAGTAAAATTGGGTACTGAAGATTGGGTTTTTAAATGTACAAAATTAACAACAAATACCAAAAAGCAAAGACTAAAAGTCTAGAGTAGAGGTTGGATTTTCAAAATTACAATATTAAAGAAAAGAAGAAGAAAAAAAAGTCACGAGAATTATTAAAAAACAACAATAACCACAAAAAAATATATATATACAGCATTTGCTTTAAAAATAGGGTCTTTTTTAAAAAATAATAGTAGATAATAAAAATTAAAATTAAAGGGGAAATAGAGGACTTAAACATTTCAAAAATTTTAAAAAAAGAAGAAAAAGAAAAGAATAAAAAACAATAAAACAACATCAACAAAAAAAATAAAAAGAAAGAGAATGGTCATAAAAATAGTAAAGATATTTCTGTGACTTTCTCTCGTGTTGTGGGCAGTGTGGGGTCACTTCCAAGGTGGTTCCCTCTGTTCAGCTTCTTCTGTTTGCTGGTCTCTTCAGTGTCAGATTTCCGCCCTGTCACAAGGGGGGCAGTGGTGGGCACTTTTTGTTTTTTTTTTTTTGGCTCACTTGTTCAGTCTCACTGTGGGGAGGGAGGGATGCTGCAAACAAATAACACTGGCGTGTGCTCGCAGTGTCTCAGCCTCGCCGGGCATGCCCCTGCACAAGGCACACACTGCTCAGGCTCTACGTTGCTCGGCCAGGAACCGTCTGAGGCCGGCCCTAGGCTCCAAGCACCTCCCCAGTCTAAGCCGCTCAGGCTCGGCTCTCAGGTAGCCCTCAGAGGCGCAAATTTGGTTGGGCCTGCGTTTTGCACCCTTCCTAGGACCAAGTAGCTCAGGTGTTTGGCGAGCGCAGTCGCTGTGACTTATTGCCTTTCCCGTGTCTGCTGCTCAGTTTTCTAAGTGTACTGCTGGAGCCCCTTGTCAGGCAGATGGTGACTGTCCAGGATCCCAAGAAGTCTTAGCAAAGAAGCCTGCTTGCAGTTTGGTAAGTAAAGTCTCTCCAGGGCTGCAATTGCCCCTTTCCAGCTCTTACGGCTCTGGCTGCCTGTCCCCAGAGGGGGATGGTCTGCAGCCGGCTATTTCTGTTCTGTCCTTTGTTCTGTGCGTGGTCCTGGAGGTGTCTTACATTAGAGCTTTTCGTGTGGTAGCTATCCCTCAGTCTGGTATGCTAGCCCAAATTAGTTTGCTCTGGATACACTCACGGCATTCCAGCCCATTTCTTAAGAAGCACTGCTGCCCACACCTCCCTGTCCAGCCCCCACTTGCTAGTGGCGGATGCAGGCATCTGCGCTGCTTCTTCACTGGGGGAGTTACCGTTGGGCTCATAATCTGTTGGTTTTAATTATTTATTTATTTTTCTTCCCTGTATGTTGCCCTCTGTGCTTCCAAGGCTCGCCACAGACTCAGTAGCGAGAGTGTTTCCTCATGTTTGAAAACTTCTCTTTTTAAGACTTCCTTCCTGAGACAGGATTCCCTTCCTGGGACGGATCTCCCTACCTACCTCTTTTGTCTCTTTTTTCGTCTTTTATATTTTTCCTACCTGTTTTTGAAGACAATGATCTGCTTTTCTGGGTGCCTGATGTCCTCTGCCAGCATTCAGAAGTTGTTTTGTAGAATTTACTCAGCATTGAAATGTTCTTTTGATGAATTTATGGGGGAGAAAGTGGTCTCTCCATCCTATTTCTCCACCATCTTAGGACTGCCCCTTTCCATTGACTTTGACATGTGATTGCCTCTGACAAGAAAAGGGAGGTTGCTTCGTACTTTATTTACGTTTATTGAAACCACATCAGTGGAGAAAATAACCAGGCATGTTCAATGTCTGAAGCAATTTCAGATGTTGTTGTTCAGTCGCTAAGTCATATCTGACTATTTTGTGCCCCATGGAATGCAGCACACCAGGCTTCCCTTGTCCTTCACTGTCTCCTGGAGTTTGCTCAAAGTCATGTGCAAATTCTAAGCCCTCTATAAATTAAACTGTCCCCTACATGATCTCATGTCCTATTTTCTGCAGTAAAGCTAATCAAGCTGCATAGTGGCCCTTCCCTATCTTGTCATTGAAATAGTATTTTCTTCCATACTCTTCCTGAATAAGTCCTTAAGTGTAATGTTTTTACTCACTATCATATTTAAAAATTTTATTTTACCACTTGTAGGCCATATTAAATGCATCGTATTTTAGTTAGTATATATGCCATATACAAAATATTTCCAGACATGGTGGACAGTAGAGAGAGAATCTTAATATGGTACATTTTCCATATGAATTATGATATAAACAACTTTTCTGCTTTAATACAGTGCCTTCCCTCTTAAATACATCTATCAGTACTTTTCATGAGAGACTAAAAGTGACAAGGAAAATAAGAAGTAACTGGATATTTGAGTACCCAGATACTAATAGTGTATTAATCCCTTTGAAAACTCTTTTTCATGAACCATCTATAGAGTTCATAGATATGATACTGAAGCAGGAAGATATGATACTTAAGCAGCCATCTGAAAAAGAAATACATATTTTCCTGATATATTAAAAAGCTGGATATTTTCCAGGAAGATAAAAGAGAATGTATGAAGACAACTATGTCAAAGAAAATCAATTCAATAAATGTTAATTATTTGAGCCTATGATAAAGCAATATTACCAGGATTTAATAGTAAACATAAGAAGACTGATTAATATCACAGAATCCCAATTAAGTATATTGACAGGCAGAAAACTCTGAAACAGTTTCTTCTTCTTTTTTTTTTTTTTTTAATCAACCAAACACAAGTATGTATGAATGAATAGTTTCTATTCATACATACTGGCCTTTGTTTGTCCTGTACATTAATTACCTTGGGAAAAATCCAAGGCATATAGATATTTACTGTTCTAGAAAAAGCAACAAAGGACTAAATGCAACTGTTAATTTTGAAATAGTAATTACTTTGACAACACAGTTCCTAAAACTATTCAAACCTGTTCAGTTTTATGATGCTGAGTATAAGTTGCCTCTGCATGTATGTGTCTCAAGAATATACCCAAGGCAAAAGATACAATCAATATAAATACAAATGACCCAACTCTAATTGCAGTGATCTTTTAATCCATAAGAGAATCCAATGAGAATGGAATTCAAAATTCAGTGAAAAATAGTTACAGTATGGAAAAGGGTCTATAGCTGCAAAATTTCAGATTGATTTGGTACACTGCATAGAATAACATAATCAAACTGTGCAGACAGACCAAGCTTCATTGAGTCTTGTTTGTCATCACAGAAGAGCAAAAAAAATTAGAGCTGAGCAAGCATGTAAAAACACTACTTTTGCAGTGTGTTTAAAAATCATTTAATAGGCTTAATTTGCTTATAGAATTGTGATTATTAATATATATGCTTATTTTTACTATTATTTTGTGTTATGTATAGCATACATTTCTCCTTTTAAAAATTTTTCTCATTTTCTTCCTTTAATTTATCTAGTTTTCTACAGTTTTATGTCTAATTTCGTTCATTTAGTGGTTACCCTTACACACTGAGCACACATTCAGGCTATTATCTTTCTACTCAACAAGCAGCACTGAGAAATGAAAGCATTTTAATTTAAATATTATTCTTTATTAGTGCCCATGTTATTGCTGCCTAAAACTATGTCAGTTTTTGCTTTATTAATATATATTATTAATGTATCTTTTTATGTATTCAGTTATTTCTCATGATTGTCCATGTAGTTACCATTTACTTCTTCAATAATACATAATTCCCCTTTCTTCCTTTAAGTTCTTTCTTTTGAATTTATCCTTGCTATTTCTCATTGAGTAATTGTTAGCAGCAAAATTTTTCTTATTTTTTTCTTATTAATGGAGACAGTTGAGCTAGATGCAAAACTGCAATATGACATTTGTTTTATCTCAGTCTTCAGAACATACAATTCTATTTTTTTGTTGTTGCTGTTTTTATGAAAATCCTTTTTCACTTGAATATCTTGTCATTTGTAGGTAATCTATTTTTCCCCCTTTGTTTACTTTTAAAAATCATAAGATCTTCTTGCCTATAATAATTTCTACTTTATTACATATTTCTGGTGTTATTTTACTTTCATGGATTTTTTGTTTTGTTTTTGTTGGTTTTGTTCACAATGATCAATCAACTAGGACATTTATCTATTCCAGAAAATTTTAATCATTATCTATTCCCATTCTTTCTTGAATTTTCTTGTTTTGAATCTCCTAAAATACCTACTTTGGGCTTTCTATTTTTAAATATAAATTTATTTATTTTAATTGGCGGCTAATTACTTTACAATATTGCATTGGTTTTGCCATATATCTACATGAATCCGCCACGGGTGTACACGTGTTCCCCATCCTGAACTCCCCTCCCACCTCCCTCCCCATACCATCCTTTATTTTATCATCCTGTGCCTTAATTTCTTTGACAACAATTCTATTCAAATCTCTGTGTTATATTCTGAATGCTTTCCACAAATATATTTAAAATGATAATTCCAACCATACCTATTTTTTAACTCTTTGACTATGTGCTAAATTTTAGTTTTAAGTTAACTGTTTGGTTATATCTATCTTAGTGTTTTATTATTTTATATTGAAGTAAAATCTGTTTACTTCTCTATGTTATTCAAATAAAAATAGTTGTAAATTTTCAAATCTCTGGTACCTCAGATTCTATGCAAATTAGAGCTATTTCCATTTGTATATTGTTTATACAACTAATTTTCTAAAAGATTGCTATTTTAAATTTGTGTCAATTGCATACTGATACACAACAAATTGTAGAGAGAAACAGATTTCAAGAAATCTTTACATTTTTCTTTCCATCTCTCTCTTCCCCCCATATACTTCCCTATTTCTTTCCTTCTTCTTTTCTCTGTCTTCCTTTTTATCTTTCTTCTTCAGGCTATGTGCCGTTGGGGTCTTACCATCTTAGAACTGATTTGTAAAACAGTTACCCACCTTCAGAATTCTTGTCTTTATGTTCAGTAGACATTTGGATTCTATGCCATATTGTGATGCATTTCGGAGTTAATGCCTAACAAGTTTATAATATGTGTGTGTTTGTGTGTACATATGCATATTTTCAACTCTGTTGCATGCTATGAGTAGCTTTAGATTTAAAAGACTATGTTATTTCATTTGGGCTTCCCAGGCAATGTTATTTCATTTGGGCTTATTTATTTGATTTCTGATCTCCAGTTCCTTTGGCAATTAGTGTGAAACTTCCAAAAGCTTGTTTTTATGCTATGATCTTAATTTGACTACTGAGCTTTCCTGGTATAAACACAATTCTCCCAACTTTCTGTCTCAGATTCTAAGCATTGACCATTAATATGTAATTCAAACATCACACTTTGTTGGTTCATCACTTGTTGTGTCTGGATTTAAAGTTTTCTTGAGCAAATCAATTCTGTGATGCATTTAATAACTATTTTTAATGAGCTAGAATAGTCAGACTTCTTGTGTTTCTAATAAATATCTATTTTGATCAGGCTCTGATGTTTCCAAAATTAGAAGCCACTAACTATATTTATTTGCTAACTACCTAAGTTTTTGAATAATATTGAATTAAACTTTGCAATATTGTGAGTAGACACTTGCCATTTATACCATCCCTTTTTTCTTTTATTTTTCTGCTCAGAGTTATGAAGTGAATGGAAAGTTCAGTTTTTTGTTAAAAAATTTAATATTCCCCACACAGGATGATTAATAGACTTAGCAATCTTCAGTTTTAGCTGAGTCTATACCTAGAATTTGAATATTATGTTTAAATGACAAAAACCTGTATGATTTTTGAATTATTTATCAGGATTCT
The DNA here is from genome assembly GCF_016772045.2 of Ovis aries. Taxonomy (NCBI): domain Eukaryota; kingdom Metazoa; phylum Chordata; class Mammalia; order Artiodactyla; family Bovidae; genus Ovis; species Ovis aries. The sequence continues at coordinate 49,637,961 of NC_056069.1, forward strand.
AAGAGTTTAAAATTTAAAGGATTTATCATGTATAAATGCTACAGTAAATCCTGTATGTATGCCTTCTTCTAAAAATTAAGTAAATATAAGATATTTTAAGATGTTATCCATAGGAAATACACACATGTATTTAAAATTTTTCAGTTCTTTAAAACTATTATTTGAATTATAAAAAATGGGGGAAATAATTTATTATGGAAGTAGTGATGATCTTAGCAAATGTGCACTTCTTAAATGAAGATTTAAGAAAATTGTGTCTCCATAAATATACTTTCTATCAATCTAGAAAGAATAGGTAAAAAATATAACATGACAACCTACAATTCTCAAGGGACTACCTTAAGAGCAGGGATTTTGGAGAATGTACTGTTTTTCTTGAGATTTCCTTGGCAAAAAAGAAACTAAAATCATTCTGTTCTTTTCAACAATATTACTCCATTTCCCCTTATAGCACAGCACATTAGCTTGTCAAGAAAAATCATCACCTAGAAGATTCAAATATGTTTATAACATTTTTATGGTTTCCTTCTAATGGATGCATGTCATCAAGAAAAACCATTTTGATATAATTTTTATGCGGCACAATGATGTTTCATAGTCTATATGAGATTCTCCATTTACAAGGGTTAGAGAAATTTACATATAAAGTGGGATAGTCCAAAAAGTGCCACATCATTAAGTTAAAGCATAGCACAACATACCCATTAGTTTAAAATTCTGTTGCATTTCTTTAGTTAAGCAATTTCTGCATGCTATCATATTTCCACAGATAAGCACAGGAAAATAAGAAGCCATAAGAATGATTATTTGAGATACACTGGTTTGTTTTCTAAGGTGCTGTTTTGTTTTCACTAATGTTTGCAGAGCTTTTATCAACTATGCTTAAAAGCTTCTCTACTCTCAATGCTTCCACACCAGGGGTTAATAATGGGACTAGCACATTGTTGCAACACATGGAAGTCTGAGAAAGATACATCCTTCTCTAAAAGTCATCACCTTGGCTGTTCACTAGAATTTTTTGTGATTTTTTTAGTTGATACAGAATATAAATTTGTTCAAATGAGAAGTGACCTGGAGATGACATCAGATTCAGTCTTTCTGATTCAGCACAGAAGTAAACTAGGGTAACAAGGAATACACTTGTTCCCTCCCCATTCCTCACAAAGTATTTGCATCTTGAAATGACCAGTTATAACAATTTACTCAACTACAGGTTTTCATGTCACAGTTCCTTTAAGAATCTATGGGGAGCCTAAAGGAAATGTGCATGCATTGGTGTTAATGTGAAACCCAAGATTCTTAGTATGGTCTCTGGAGTGTCACATATTCTGCTCCTGAGATAAATGTGATCACTTTCCTACCTCTCTAAGTGGACAGGTTTCTGGAGAAAGTGTTATTTTGTATGGATGAATCCCTCAGATTTCTTAGTTTGCTTAAACTATTGCCTAAGTTACTGACATATGTGTTCTAAGGAGTTTTTTGTCTAGTGATTTTACACAATGCTCTTCTGACTACTAATGGGTGATTTATATATAAATGTTTACAACATAAATCTAACAAAAATTCCTCGGATATATACAATGAGACCTAAAAATTCTTGCTCTGAGGAATTAAAAAGGCCGAAATTAATGGTGAGATATATGTATTATGAGTTAGAAGACTCAAGAATTTAAAAGCTCTCTTCTCTCCAAGTTTATTTTCATTCCAATCATAATCAGTCTCTGTGTGCGAAAGAGTGTGTGAATGGCAATATAATTCTGTTTTTTATGAGAAAATGCAAAGTGCCCTCCCCAAACAAGGAATTATTGAAAAGAAGAAAACAAAAGGTGGGCATATATCATCACATTTCAAATCTAAGTATAAAGATATACTGACAGAAGCACAGGCAAAAGATAAGTTCAACAGAATAGGCATTCCAGAAAGTGATTGGCACATACATATTGGCCTGACCTGTGGCAAAGTGGCCACTGCAGTTCACCAGGGGAATGGTGGTCTTTTAAATGTATGGTCCTTGTGAAAGTGTGTTTCTTCATGAAAAAAAAAATTGTGACTTTATTATCTTTTTTTTTAAGAAGGGAAATATTTATTGGAGTTAGGCAACAGTGGGAAATCATGTTGCTCTTATTATCTCCCATTGTAACCTCATTTACAAGTAAGGACGCTGGTCCATCTCTGTCAAATGCGTTTCCAGTTCTTCATGTTGCTGTAATTTGAGTGTGGAGAGCTCAGACTTGGGCTCATCTCTCAGGCTGTCCTGTGTCTCTGGCTGAAGTGGGGAAGGCATGCAGCATCTGCAGGCATCTCCAGGTGCCCAGGGGCTACAGGCGAAGGCTGCTTATAACCTAAAGACTATTGCCATGATGACCTCGGAACCCTCCATGTGCTTAACAGTGAGCTGGGTGAGCACTGACATGTGAGCTATGAGAGGCCATTGCACCTCTAGATATTATAGATTGGCTGCTGCAGTGTGAACCTCTAAACCGAGCTAAAAGCACATTCTAGTCAAACAGCTTGATCACATACTTACTGGTTTTCTGCAGCCCATCCATCTCCCTTTTCTTCCTCATTTTCTGTGGCAGCAAATGGGCAGATGGCTTTTGCTGGGGGCCACAATGATGGAACAGTCCTTGCCATGTGCGTCCAAGTGGGTTTTCCAGGCTTCCTCATCCAGATGCTCCCCACCCATATAACTCTCCTCTGGTAGACACTGCAGAAGGTCATCTAGTTTGGTCCTTATCTAGGCCAACTTCAGGTTTGATTTCTCTACTTTTACCTTCACTGGGAATTTAGGTTGGATTTCACTAAATACAAAAATTAAACTCAGATACAATAATACACATAGAGTGATAAAACAATTAAGCTTAGAGACAAGAGTGAAGAATACATGACCAAAGTACACAACCATTTGTTAAACACATCACAGAAAGCAGATGGCAATTTGCACATCACTAAAACTGATAACTTCTATTCACCAAAAATCACATGAAAAGAAAGAATAATCCAGAAAGAGAGAAAATATTTACATTGCAAGTAAGTTATATTCTCTTATCTGGATTTTTATCCCATAAACTAATAAAACAAACTATAAATAATCTACTATGGATAATAATAATAAGAGAAAGACATCAAAGACTCATAAGAATAAAAGAAGTTGTTTCAGAGTGGTACTTACCAAGTAAGTGCATATCAGACAGTAAGAAGGATAAACATACACACTGGAATTATAATTAAACAGTGATAATACTAAAGTGAAAGTGAAAGTGAAGTCGCTCGATTGTGTCTGACTCTTTGCAACCCCATGGACTGTAGCCTACATCCTCTGTCCATGGGATTTTCCAGGCAATAGTACTGGAGTGGATTGCCATTTCCTTCTTCAGGGGCTCTTCCCGACCCAGGGATCGAACCGGGGTCTTCCACATTGTAGACAGACGCTTTACCATCTGAGCCACCAGGGATAATACTAAATGTTCAATAAAATGTGAAGTCACAGGGAATCTTATAATTGTCTTGATGGAAGCAAAAAGTAACATAAGTTTTCACAAATCTTTGGCACATGACTAAACAAGCACCTATTTTATAAACCAGCATTTATACTCATAGGTATGTGCTAAAAAAGAGTGAGTGCCAACGTCCATACGCATAAACACACACACACACAAATGAAATTATTTTCATAGCATTTTATTCATAACAGTCAAAAAGGAAAAATAACCCAAACGGCCATTAGTGGTCATATGCATTACTAAATTATGAAATATCTACACAATGAGATGCTTCACAGTAAATTAATAAAAACAAATACACACAAAAATAACTGTTGACACATACAACAATGTTGAAAAAAAAAGTAACACAAATAATATATACTCCATGATATCAAACATGAAGCTCAAAGATAGTCAAGATTACAGAATTAGAACCTCAATATTGGCAACCTATTGATTGAGAAATAAACAGTTCTAGAAAAATCTTTATATGGTTAATGATAAAACAAGTATTTATTTTTGTAAAAATAATCTAGCTACATACTTATATTAGTTTATTTCATCTCTATACCTGATTTTTTAAATAAATTGATCGTAAATCATGAGTTAACAGCTTTTCTTCTAATATATTCATTTAAAGACAAAAATGTACATTGGTTACAGTTATTTGTGCTTGTACTGACACTTCAAGTTGCAATTTCTACAAGGTTATAATTTTTAAAATTGTTTCTTTAAATTTCCTATATTCCTAAGACATTTACATGAGTTCAAATTGTAGCTTTTATTTCTGTACATTATCCAGTACATACACCTGCTGAGAGAAACCAGAGAAACAGCTTGAAAAATACATCTATTTTCAAATACCATGTGTTATTTAATATAGTTAAAAATAAAAGTGACCAGTAACTCACCAGTTAAAATATAAAGGAAAAATCTACTGGCTTTAAAACAAACCTATTTGGCAGTCTTTTAAAATATCAATGTCAGAATTCAATTTTAAGTTTAAAACACTGGAGTGCATAATATTTGAATAAGATGGCTACCATAGGATATGCTTTACCAAGCGACAATAACAGTTGCTTTTGAATGTATCCATGGTTTAAATGTTGGAAGAAGAATACGCATATTAATATCTACTCAGTAAATATCAAAGATCCACATAATGATCTAACACAAAGGTGTTATATTTTACAAAGAGCAGATAAGATCCCCCAAATATGAGGAAAAAAAAAAGCATTATAAAAAAGAAATGAGATGAACAACAATTTTAACTGTGTTAGGATATCCAGAAATGGGACTGCCTACAAACCTTTCCTACACAATGCTCCCAAATCAAATATTTTTAACATTTTATATTTGGGTAATCTGCCTAAAGAAGAGATTTAAATTGTAGATGGCAATTAATCACAAGCAAGAACAAAAACAGCCCACAAATAATGATACTCTCTTATTTATTTTTCTCAACAGATAAAAATGAATGTGTTTACTTGGTTTTATGCCTAACCATTTCTCTACTCTTTTAATCTAGTTTTAAAACATAAAGGTGACATGAGTGAACAAATACATTGTTAATCCCAAACACTTAAGGAAGATCTTCTTTTAGGTCATTAATTCAAGTATCAATAGCAGGATATTTGAATAACATGATGCCTAGTTAACTGATAAAAAGTAAAATGTATTTTATTAGGAAATATCCTAATTAAATAGTAACTTACCTGAAAAACTACAAATAGCTCTCAAGTAGATGGGTAGAATATTAACTTAAACTATGTGTGTGTTACGCTAATGGTAAGAATTGTTTTTCAAAATTGAGCACAGAATATAAATCAAAATAGCAGTTATTTATGGGTAATAAAATTATCGGAGGATTTTAATTTTCTTATCTTTAGGTACATTTTTTCCAGTTGTCTATATTGAACATAAATGCCTCTGAGACAAAGAGTACGATGACCACAGGGACAGCAACCACAGCAAAAAAAAAAAAAAAAGAAAGAAAATTGACATAAAAATAGCCATCTCCATGCTAAAATCTCTTTCAGGAATATGGGACTTAGTGGTAAGGGATAACCTAACCTGACAGCAACAGTGATGATAAAACCTGTGAGAAACAGAAGCAGTTTCAGAAAGCAGCTCTCATTTATGAAGTGTCTGCAGCACGTTCATCGTGACTTTGCTACTGGCCCAGCAATGGGCTGGTCAGGAGTACCCACCTGCCTATGTGATCCAACGGATGCTTTACACGAAACACAATTTAGATACTGAGATTTGGATGATTTACCTTCTTCAAGGGAGAATTTAATTTCGTCATGTCTCATAATAGAGATTTTCAATGGTAAATTTGTAATGGAAGAAATGCTTGCACACGGGTATGGGGAAGCCATTCTGGCTTATACATAATGTGGCCTGAACTTTATGTCAAGTACAGCTTGACTTGTGGCCTGTCAAACATACATTTCACATCTGCTTTACTCATTACAAAATATTCACTCTGAAGGTGAAAAATAATGCCTCCCTTCCGATGAGACCACTGTTAGCATGGGTTCTCAGATAAGGTTCCATTCCCAAAGGCCAGTGTATTGCGACTTGTTGCATACATGCTAAACTGTAACTAAACATCTCAGTTGAAACTTGGAAGCAATGTACCCCTGTCAAGTTCGATGTACACTTTCTGTTCTAATAAGGTATAATACTGTTGAAAATCACGCTTCTCTGGAGCACTTTCTTCCTTGATGGTGGCTGCACTCCTGGAGCTAGTCTTGAACATGTCTTAAATAAAGTGCTCCCTCACTCATTCCTGTCTGATTCTTTGCGAATCCATGACTGTAGCCTGCCAGGTTCCTCTGTCCATGGGATTCTCCAGGCAATAATACTGGAGTGGGTAGCCATTCCCTGCAGCAAGGGATCTTCCCAACCTAGGGATCAAGCTTGTCTCCTAAGTATGCCAGCACTGGCAGGAGGACCCTTTACTACTGGCACCACTTGGAAAGTCTCTCTTCTATTTCTCTGTATATTGAATATTTTACTGAATATTTATGTGAACACTGCAACATCTAAAAGAGATTCAGTATCTCAAAACAACTCAGACAGAAATGTAGAATTTAAAATGAAATTAGGAATTCAATATATTCTTCTAAAAACAGCCTAGATCGAACATAAGATTATTTGACTGGGTACATCCCGAAATGAAAAGAAAAAAAAATGGATAGTGTTGAATAAAGTGGATGGGGTAAGAAATATGTGAGAAGCATAAACATTATCAGATATATATATATCTTTTAAGCAGAAATATTTTGAGAAACATTAGCTAAATATTTTTTTAAACTCATGATGGACATTAACCCCCAGATTTTTGAAGTACCATGCCCAAGAAAAAGAAATGAAAATGCACAAAGGCAAAATGATTGTCTGAGGAGGCCTTACAAATAGCTGAAAAAAGAAGAGAAGCAAAAGGCAAAGGAGAAAAGGAAAGCTGTATCCATTTCAATGCAGAGTTCCAAAGAATAGCAAGGATAAGTAAGAAAGCCTTCATCATGATCAGTGCAAAGAAATAGAGGAAAACAATACAATGGGAAAGACTAGAGATCCCTTCAAGAAAATTACAGATACCAAGGGAACATTTCATGCAAAGATGAGCTCAATAAAGGACAGAAACAGTATGGACCTAACTGAAGCAGAAGATATTAAAAACAAGTGGCAAGAATACACAGGAGAACTATAAAAAAAGATCTTCATGATCCAGACAACCATGATGGTGTGATTATGTATCCAGAGCTAGACATCTTGGAATGTGAAATCAAGTGGTCGTTAGGAAGCATCACTATGAACAAAGCCAGCAGAGATGATGGAATTCCACTTGAGCTATTTCAAACCCTAAAAGAAGATACTGTGAAAGTGCCGTACTCAATGTTAGTAAATTTGGAAAACTCAGCAGTGGCCACAGGACTGGAAAAGGTCAGTTTTCATTCCAATTCCAAAGAAAGGCAATGCCAAAGAATGTTCAAACTACTGAACAATTGCATTCGTCTCACACACTAGCAAAGTAATGCTCAAAATTCTTCAAGCTAGGTTTCAACGGTATGTGAACCAAGAACTTCCAGATGTTCAAGCTAGATTTAGAAAAGGCAGAGGAACCAGAGATCAAATTACCAACATTCATCGGATTATAGAAAAAGCAAGAGAATTCCAGAAAAATATCTGCTTCTGATTTACTGATTATGCCAAAGCCTTAAACTGTGTATACCATTAAAAACTGTGGAAAATTTTTAAAGAAATGGGAATACCAGACAACCTTATTTTCATCCAGAGAAATCTGTATTCAGGTCAGGAAGCAACAGTTAGAACTGGACTTCAAACAATGGACTGGTTCCAAATTGGGAAAGGAGTATGTCAAGACTGTATACTGTTATCCTGATTATTCAACTTATATTCAGAGTACATCATGTAAAATGCTGGGCTGGATGAAGCAGAAGTTGGAATCAAGACTGCTGGGAGAAATATCGGTAACCTCAGATATGCAGATGAAACCATTCTTACAGAACAAAGTGAAGAGGAACTAAAAAGCCTCTTGATGAAGGTGAAACTAGAGAGTGAAAAAGCTGGCTTAAAACTCAGCATTGAAAAAACTAAGATCATGGAATCTGATCCCATCACTTCAATGCAAATAAATGGGGAAACAATGGAAACAGTGACAGACATTATTTTCTTGGGCTCCAAAATCCCTTAGATGGTGACTGCAGCCATGAAATTAAAAGACACTTGCTCTTTGGAATAAAAGCTATGACCAACCTAGACAGCATATTAAAAAGCAGAGACATTACTTTGCCAACAAAGGTCTGTCTAGTCAATGCTATGGTATTTCCAGTGGTCATGTATGGATGTAAGAGTTGGACCATAAGGAAAGCCGAGCACTGAAAAAATGATGCTTTTGAACTGTGGACAAGACTCTTGAGATTCCCTTGGACTGCAAGGAAATCAAACCAGTCTATCCTAAAGTAAATCAATCCTGAATATTCACTGGTAGTACTGATGCTGAAGCTGAAGCTCCAATACTTTCACCACCTGATACAAAGAATTGACTCTTTAGAAAAGGCCCTGATGCTGAGAAAGACTGAAGGCAGGAGGAGAAGGGGATGACAGAGGATGAAATGGTTGGATGGCACTTGACAGACATGAGTTTGAGCAGGCTCAGGGAGTTGGTGATTGACAAGGAAGCCTGGCGTGCTGCCATCCATGGGGTTGTAAACAGTCAGATATGACTGAGGAACTGAACTGAATTCCTGAAGTAAAATAAAAATTTATGGTGTTTAGTCGTTAAATCATGTCTGACTCTTTTGTGACCCAAGGGACGGTAGCCCACAAACTTTCTTTATCCATGGGATTTCCCAAGCAAGAATACTGGAGTGGCTTGTCATTTTCTTCTCCAAAAAATGTATAAGAATTATTAAGAAGAAAATCACACATAAGCATATCTTAATATAGCTGCTGAAATTGAAAAATACTTGTATGAGAAACAGGTTTTTAAAAATTTGGACATGGAAAATGTGAGATTCAAAAGACATAAAACCTACTAATATGTCATGCAAATAATAGTCAAGTAAACCTTTATTTATATAGTGATATTTCACAGAGCAGCCTCTAGATTAAAAAATGCTAGTGCTAAACAGGGCTGAAGTATATTTATACTTACTTTTGTGACATAATGTATCTACAACAGTGCCAAAATATGGTAGAAATTCATATTTGCTGTTTCTAAGCCTAAGTATAATGTATGAAACCTAAAGTGTCAGTCGCTCAGCCATATCGGACTCTTTGGGATCCCATGGACTGTAGTATGCCAGGCTCCTCTGTCCATGGGATTCTCCAGTCAAGAATAGTGGAGTGGGTTGCCATTCCCTTCTTTGGGGGATCTTCCCAACCCAGGGATTGAACCTGTGTCTCCTGCAATGTAAGCAAATTCTTTATCCTCTTAGTCACCAAAATAAAATTCATACTGCTTTGTGGGTGTATTCAGTTTCTTTTGTTGTTGTTCACTGGCTAAGTGGTGTCCCACTATTTGTGATGCCATGGACTGTAGCAGATCAGGCTTCCCTGTTCCTCACTGTCTCCTGGAGGTTGCTCAAACTCATATCCATTGAGTCAATGATGCCATCCAATCATCTCATTCTCTGTTGCCCTCTTTTCTTCCTGCTCTCAATCCTTCCCAGCATCAGGGTCTTTTCCAATGAGTCAGCTCTTCTCAACAGGTGGCCAAAGTATTGGAGCTTCAGTTTCGGCATCAGTCCTTCCAATGAATATTCAGGACTGATTTCCTTTAGGATTGACTGTGTTGATCTCCTTGCAGTCCAAGGGACTCTCAAGAGTCTTTTCCAGGACCACAGTTTGAAAGTATCAAACACCGCAGTTCGAAAGTTCAGAAGAAGCGCTCAGCCTTCTTTATGGTCCAACTCTCACATCCATACATGATTACTGGAAAAACCAAAGCTTTGACTATATGGACCTTTGTCAGCAAATTCATGTCTCTGCTTTTTAATATGCTGTCTAGGTTGGTCATAACTTTCCTTCCAAGGAGCAAGTGTCTTTAATTTCTTGGCTGTAGCCAATGTCCGCAGTGATTTTGGTGCCCAAGAAAATAAAATCTGCCAATGTTGAGGATATTTCTCCATCTATTTGGCATGAAGTTATGGGGTCAGATGCCACAATCTTGGTTTGTTGAATGTCGAGTTTTAAGTCAGACTTTTCACTCTCTTCTTTCACCCTTTTCAAGAGGCTCTTTAGTTCATCCTCACTTTATGCCATCAGAGTATAATTTTTATCTTCAAGATTTAAAATCATGTATAAAATTGATAACTTTAATCAAATTTCATTATCCATGTACTTTTGTAAATATATGACTAAAAATTTTTAGTTTCTAATTTTTGTTGTTTTGATTTGAATGTAATATGTACCATTCAGTACATATTTATAAATATAGAAGTAGAGAAAAATGGTTATACCTTCTATAACCTCACTATACTTATTAACAGATTAATATTTCTCTAAGCTTGAGAAAATGCAATAAATCTTTCCATATTAGGACCATTTGCATTTCTATCCAAGTAAATAAGATATTTGAATGGGTACCATGAAGCTGATTCAAAAGGCAGAATAGGACGATCGCAGAAACATTACTGGGAGCCAGAAATCAGTTTGGTTTCAGAGGAATCTTTTGCTGCCCTAACCTGAATCACAGAATAGTATAGCTACACTGGTGATATCTATATATTTTATAGAATCCAGCACTTTTAATTTTCCTCTTCCTGGGCATGTTGAGTATTTCAGAAAAATACTCAAGTTTCTTTATTTGTTTTCATATCTAAAAAAGTATTGCTGTTGCTGTATGTTGAGCACTTCATATTTTGTAAGTGTATAATAGGTTATACCATCTGTTTAACCATAAGATTAAGTAAAAATAACATACCATGGGAAGCACATACAAAAATTTAAAGTATTAAAATTCCATATTTATAATTAAAAGAACTACTTTCATATAGCAAATGAGCTGATTATTTCATAATTTAAATAAAAATATAGCATACAATGTTTCAGAAACAATTTGAAGAATTCTCTGTAATCTTTTATTATTTCTGTAACATTTGAGTAAAACTCCTGCCTGCTAGAATTATCATTACATGTTAAACCATTAAAGAAGAATTTCTTTCTCTAATGTTGCCTCAGTTTTCTCTAATTTTTGCTTTGCATTTATTTCTAGAAATAATATATACATTTCTCTTTTAGTTTTAGATAATTTTGTGATCCAAAAGTTAAATTTTAGGTTACTAAGAAACTTTAAAGGGATTATGAAAATTTTTTCTATAAATCATTGTAGTATATTAAAAGACAGGTTTTTTTTTTAGTATGTTGGCAAAGTTGTGAATATACCACCACAATCTAATTCTGGAATATTTCATCAGCCCCACAAAAAAACCTCTGCAAACATTCCCATTCTATCTCACCCAACTTAAGCCCATCTTTAGCTCTAGCCAACCACTAATATACTTTATAGAATGGCATATTTTGAACATCTCATAAGAATAGGATCATATATGGCCCTTTGTGACTAACTTCTTCCACTTAGCATAGTATTTCAAGCGTTTATCAGTATTTGCCTCTTTTTAAATAGGGGTATAGTTGCTTTACAATGTTGCACAAGAAAGTGAATTAGCTATATGTATACATATACCCCTCCCTCGTGGTCCTTCCTGCCACCTTCCCACCTCACCTGTCTAGGTCACCACAGAACACCTAGCTGAGTTCCCTGTGCCATTCAGCAGATTCCCACTGGCTATCTGTTTTAAACACGGCAATGCACACTCACTAATCCCAATGTCCCGATTCATCCCTCCTCCCCTTCTCGTGTCTCTTATGCCTCCTGCATTGGCAGGCGGGTTCTTTACCACAAACACCATCTGGGAAACTATAGTACAAATTGTTGTTGTTGTTCAGTCACTCAGTCATGTCCAACTCTTTGTGGCACCATGGACTGTAGCTTCCCTGTCCTTTCACTGTCTCCTGGAGACCGTTTCCTTTGTTATGCAAATTTTAGTTGTTGTTGTTGTTTTTGCTTTTGTTGTCTTTGCTTTTGGAGTTATATGCCCAAAATTTATCAGATTCATGTCAAAAAAAAATTTCTGTATATATCTTCTTTTAGTAGTTTAACTGTTTCAGGTTTCATGTTTATAGCTTTAACCCATTTTGAATTGACTTTTGTGTATGGTATGAGGCAAGGGCTTGGGCTTAGTTTCAGTCTTTCCATCTGGATATCTAGTTTTTCCAACATGATTTGTTAAAGAGGTAATCTTTCCCTATTGTATGCTCTTGGATACAGTTCTGAAAATAAGACAATCATACATTTATAGATTTATTTCTGAGGTCCCTATTCTGTTCACCTGGTCTAAATGTCTCTTTTTGCATCAGGCTATACTGTTTTGCTTGCTGTAATTTATTTAGAAGTCAGGAAGTGTGATACTCTCACTTTGTTCTTCCTGCTCAATGTTGCTTTGAGGACTTCAGGATGTTTGTGGCTACATATGATTTTTAGGATTATATATATATTTTTTTAATTCTGTAAAGGGATTTTGACAGATATTGCCTTGAACCTGTAGATCATTTTGGGTAGTGTAGACATTTTGACAACATTATTTTTTCCATGATTCTGGATTATCTTTCCATTTATTTGTGTCTCCTTTAAATTTCTTTGTTAATATTTTATGATTTTCAGTGAAGGATGTTTATGGTCAGGTTTATTCTTAAGTGAAAGTGTTAGTCACTCAGTCATGTCCGACTCTTTGCAACCCCATGGACTATAGCCTGCCAGGCTCCTCTGTCCATGGAATTTTCCAGGCAAGAATACTGGAAATAGGTAGCCATTCCCTTCTCTGGGGGAATTCCTGACCCAGGGATCGAATCAGTGTGTCTCCTGCACTACAGGCAGTTTCTTTACTTACATTGTGAGCCTCTAGGGAAGCCCAAGTATTCTTAAGTATTCCTAGGGATTTTTTTGAATGGGATTTTTTTGGATCCCATTTTGAATGGGATTTTTTCTTAAATTATTTTTTAGATAATTCACTGCAAGTATATAGAAAAATTATTGGTTTTTGTTAATTGTGATCCTGCAATATTTATAAATCCATTTGTTAGTTTTAGCAGTATCCTGTTGGGTCTCTAGGATTTTCTACATCTCTTTGAAAACATAGGTAATTTTACTTTTTCCCTTCTTGAGTTGGATGCTTTTTTGTCATCGTTGTCTAATTCATCTTTTTAAGAATTCTGGTACTACCTAAATAGAAGTGTCAACAGTGGGTAACCTTGCCTTGTACTATCTTAGAGGAAAAACTTGTCTTTTTCCTCATTAATTATGAAGTTGTATGTGCCTGTGCTCAATCCATTCAGATGTGTTCAACTCTTTACGACTCTATAGATTGTAGCCCACCAGGCTCCTCAGTCCATGGGGATTCTCCAGGCAAAAATACTGGAGTAGGTTGCCCTGTCTTCTTCCAGGGGATCTTCCCAACCCAGGGATCAAACCCGTGTCTTTTATGTCCCCTGCCTTGGCAGGCAGGTTCTTTAACACTAGTGCCACCTGTGAAACCCTGATTATTATTTTAGATGTGGGCTTTTCATATATGGACAATGTGCCGAAGTTCATTCCTTCTATACCTGTTCTGTAAGAGATTTTTTTTTTTATCATTAGTAAATGTTGAATTTTGTTAAGAAAAAAAAATTCCTGCATCTATTGAGATTACTATCTTTCCATTCTGTTAATGTCTGTGTAATGTACCATTTATCTTAAAAGCTCTCCAGTACTGTTTCAAACTGTTTTTTTTTTTTTTTTTCAAATCTTGAGAACCCTGACCAAGTGTTAAGTCTGGTTGCAGTATTATGAAATAAAAATTAAGTGACATCTTAACCAAATGTAAGTAGACCCATTGATGCATATATTTTAGTTAAGGTGTAGAAACAGAAATAAACATAAGCTATTTTACATATGTTCAGTCAATGTCAACAAAAGTGGCTACAATCTGTCCAAAGATAATCATTGAATTTGTCTTGTTTGGGAAGTTTTTAACTGTGGGGAAAAAAAAAAAAAAGTGCCTTAAAGTTCATAAAATACAGAACACAAAATGTGCCATTAAATAAGTAACTTCTATGCAAACTGATTGTTCATACAAAAGTTAACATTTTTGCTTATGTTTAGGTTATATACTGACTAGGCCCAATTTGACATTTTCTATCACTTTCAAGCAGATTTCTACCAAATTGTAAATAAAATGATTTTGAAGCCACAATGTGGATTTCTTTTCTAAAAGAAATAATGTTGCAGATTTCTATGGTGTTCTTCATAGATCTCCCAACAAGACTGAGGTACCATTCCTCCATCTTCTGGGAATATTTATGGATGACAGTTTTAATCTCAGTTCTTGTCCAGGAAATTCCCTCAGTCCCCAGCATATCAGGTATCAAGGTAGCCTGTAAGCCATAACTGTTTAAACACAGTTGAAACAGATAGAGTCCCAAAGGTCCTTGACCCCTCACCACATCCTCTGCCTGCCTTTTGTCTGTGGAAAACTTTAGTCAAAGAACAAGTTTAATCAGAGAAATGAGAACATGTGAAAACAAAGGAAAGCAGCCAAAGGAAACCAAATAATAATAAAGTAATCATTAAGCATAGTCAAGGATCTTTAGTTCCTTCTCAAGGACTATAGACAATATTCTGAGCAATATCCTGTGAGCTGTCTTCTAGATACTGAAACCCCAGATGAAGGCAGTTAATTACATAATGACCAGACTGTATGCAGGACAGGAGCTGCCACAATTCTGAGAATTGGCTGCAAAAAAATGGGAACAAATGGACCCTGAAACTAAAGATTAACTGAATCTAATAAAACCAAGATGATCCTGGTTAAACCACTTATGATCAGTTTGAAGATAACTCTCAGAAATGACTGTGCTGTTTCTTCATGTAGTGCCCCCCTACCCCTGACCTCTGGTTAATAACAGCTTTTGCCCCACTGGTTGCCAGTAGGCAGGGGGAGTTGGCCTTTAGACAGATGTCTGCCACCCCCTACCCCCAGTGGTCAGCATCTGAAATAAAGCAAACTTTCCTTTCCACCAACCTGGCCTGTTTGTTGACTTTGGGGCAGTGAGCAGCTGGGCCCCACATACTCTTTCAGTAACATAATACTTGCTTTACCACAAAATACAAAATCTGATTTATTTTCTCTCTTCCATGCTGGGTACACAGATTTTAAAACAGACAACATCCAAGAACAGAATAACTCTTGAAATAGGACTATAAATCCATATAAGATACACAAGCCAAACTTGGATTCAATTATACCACTGGGGAGACATAAAAATGCCTATTTCAGAAATGTCATATACAGAAGAACAGATGTTTCAATAATAGTTATCAAACAGACTTCATGTTTATAGTACACACAAGTATTAGCTCCTCTTGTCTAAAAAAATAAAAAGACAAAACATGCCAAAGCACTTGAATAAAAGTAAATACACACATTTATTTTCTTTCAACCTTAGAATCTGCGAGTTGCATGCTGCCTACTCTAATTGATCATGAAAAACTCAAATCTAGAGCCTGTTGTCAGAACCCGTCAATATTTTCACCACTTTATAAAATAATTATGAGTATTTGTAAAGTTTAATTACAGGACGCTGTCTACTTAAATTCTGAGGTAATGTATAATTAAATATCATGACTACTAAAGTTTGCTTGTTTATAATGAAAATATAAAGAAATAATTCTCAGTACATATTATAAATCACATCATTTACTACCATGCTCTAATAATTAGTTGCCAGTAGCTGTCAGGAGCCACGTTAGGCATTACTGACAAAATAGAAGCATGGCCCCAGCCCCCTCTCCTCATCTCGCAGGCATGGTCCCAGGATGAAGGAGTTAGGCCTTGTGATTCTGACTTCTTCTTTCCTTTCTTCAGTTGAGTTGGCTAGAAAGAATGTTAAGGTGCTTGAGAGAAGCATGAGAAAACACAAAGTCTTCTGCAGTTGTGCCCAGAAAATAATCTATAAAGTAACCATTTACATTTGTTCAAGGATTGTTACCTGAGACCTGTTTGTGAAGGAAATATTTCTGACAAAAGAAGTTTGTTGAGTTTAGGGTTTAGGACTAATTAATAGCTAGAAGCCTTTTTAGGAGATAGTGATCTTAAGACACTAGGGGCAAACAGGATTTAGAAAGATAAGAAATAAACTGAGGAATGTGGCATGACTTATAATGTAATCACAAGTTAAGTATAGGACACAAAAGAGAAAGTAGATAACAGATAGTAAAGCCGATTCTGAGAGAATTGCTGAAGCAGGAACTCTGTAGGGCAACAATGATTTCTGGAGACAGTAAATCTGGGTGGGGAAAACTAAAAATGTCAAACCTCTGACCTAATGCATTTGTCAAAGTATAAAAGAAAACCTGAAGCTTGAAATAAACATGTAGTCCCATGCTTTGAGACAGAGGCTACATTATTGTCCACCGACACCACTCACCCCTTCAGGCTTATTCCCTGGCTGCTGGAGCTGGATTCTGGCAAGTCGAATTATTTTTTACAGAGATGATTGAGAAATACATGTATATTTCAAAAGTCAAATAGAAAAATTATAGGGAAATATAGCTTTAAATAATTTCAACTGATTTACCTTTTCTTTATGGCATGAAGCCATTGTCTGTTTGTTTTGTTCCCTAGATAGTTCATGTATATAACAGTATCTAAAATTTTATCTCCATGATTGCTTGAATATGGGCTCATGTATCAGCTTTTAGGAAAATGTTATGAAATTGAATATAAACTAAATTTATTAATGAGGTAAGTGATCAGCCTAAGGGGTTGATTAACAATGAATGCTTGAGTTATACTTCAGATTTGCCTGTACTTTTAATGAAGTTTAATACAACTGCATCAGTTAACTCTTGTTACATAAAATTACCCAACACCCTCAGGCTTATAAAAACACTCATTTATTTTTTCTAATGCATTTGCTTGTCACTGGGATTTTGCTATTTAAAACAGGTCTTGGCTGGGACAGTTCAGTTGTGACCCATGGCTTTCTTTCTCCTGGGTCCATGACCCTCTTATGGTGATGTAAAAAGTGCAAGCAAACTAGTGGAAACACATAAGACGTCTTTAGGCTGCAGCTTGGATTTAGTGCACTAAAAATTCAAATACTTGCACATATCATTGTCTTTAGCAAGACACTGGGCCAAGCCCAGTGCCAAGGGTTTCTGCCCACAGTGAGGCTATGACAAGGCTATGGATACAGGGAAGAGTGAAGGATCAGAGTCAAGAATCCTACCCATTACACATACATGCAAATAACAGCAGAACAAACTATCATTACTCCACTATTATGTGTGCGTGCTTTTTTTTTTTTTTTTAATGCAACAGAGAATAGAGGGCTTTTACTACACTGGTATTATTTACACATTTTATAATCTTAGGAGTACAAACTCTTCACTAAAAATATAAGTACTTGAAACCCTGATAACTGGTATGTATCTTATTTTTGATGATGAAACAAGAGATTGTGAATAATTTTATTGTATAAAAATGTACTGGAGTTAATTATTCATTCAATAAAATTACTGGAGTCCTCTCCATGATCAGCATTTACTAGAACATGTGACTACAAGGGCTTATAGAATAGATAGCCTTGCTGTGATCTACTGGAGAGCAGTCTAAGGACGTTTGTATGGAATAAAAGACAACACAAAGTATAGGGAAAAGAGTACGGGCAACTATATCCCGCTTTAAGCATGAGGCAGTTAAGAAAGGTAAGTCAAACATTTATTACATTTGAGTTTTAGAAGCAGTTATAATATTTCAACATTCCTAGGATTTCAATACAATCTAATGGAAGGCATACAGTATGAGTGACTACTGTAAAGCAAGGTTAGAATTCATAATGGTATGTTTTAGAGCAACAGCATTGAGTAAGGAGAGAAATGGACAGTTTGATGATCATATAAGTGGAACAACAAATATGAATTTGTGACTGATTAGAAAGAATGGAGGACTGAAGTTAGGTTTATGGCACTAGTGTTTAAATGCAAATAACAAAAAATATTAGTAAGAGAGATGGTGTAGGAGAAGGCCCCATCATTTCATGGCGAATAGATGAGGAAACAATGGAAACAGTAAGAGACTATTTTGGGGGCTCCAATATCACTGCAGATGGTGATTGCAGCCATGAAATTAAAAGACGCTTGCTTCTTGGAAGAAAAGCTATGACCAACTTAGCATATTCAAAAGCACAGACATTACTTTGCTGACAAAGGTCCATCTAGTCAAAGCTATGGTTTTTCCTGTAATCATGTATGGATGTGAGAGCTGGACTAAAAAGAAAGTTGAGCACCAAGGAACTGATGCTTTTGAACTGCAGTGTTGGAGAAGACCCTTGGGAGTCCCTTGGACTGCAAGGAGATCAAACCAGTCAATCTCAAAGGAAATCAGTGCTGAATATTCATTGGAAAGACTGATGCTGAAGCTGAAACTCCAATACTTAGATCACCTAATGTGAAGATCTGACTCTTTGGAAAAGACCCCGATGCTGGGAAAGATTGAAGGCAGGAGGAGAAGGGGATGACAGAGGATGAGATGCTTGGATAGCATGGACATGAGTGTGAGTAAGCTCCAGGAATTGGTGATGGAGAGGGAAGCCTGGCATGCTGTGGTCCATGGGGAGGTCCATAAAGAGTCGGACACAACTGAGCCACTGAGCTGAACTGAACTAATAGGAGAAGGTGGTAAATTGATGAGATGTTATTTGATGATATAGGTGTAATTTAATGTTTCCTAATGGGATTTCAAATAGATGTTTTCATAAGCCTTCAGATATCTTAATTTGGAACTTATGAGCATGACAGAGAGTGAGACTATAGATTTAGGGCTCACAGAACTGTGTACAAAGATGGTCAGTTCAGTTCATTCGCTCAGTCATGTCCGACTCTCTGTGACCCCATGAATCGCAGCACGCTAGGACTCCCTGTCCAATACCATCTCCCGGAGTTCACTTAGATTCACGTCCATCGAGTCAGTGATACCATCGAGCCATGTCATCCTCTGTCATCCCCTTCTCCTCCTGCCCCCAATTCCTCCCAGCATCAGAGTCTTTTCCAATGAGTCAACTCTTCACATGAGGTGGCCAAAGTACTGGAGTTTCAGCTTTAGCATCATTCATTCCAAAGAACACCCAGGGCTGATCTCCTTCGGAATGGACTTGTTGGATCTCCTTGCAGTCCAAGGGACTCTCAAGAATCTGCTCCAACACCACAGTTCAAAAGCATCAATTCTTCAGCGCTCAGCTTTCTTCACAGTCCAACTCTCACATCCATACATGACTACTGGAAAAACCATAGCCTTGACTAGACAGACCTTAGTTGGCAAAATAATGTCTCTGCTTTTGAATATGCTATCTAGGTAGGTCATAACTTTTCTTCCAAGGAGTAAGCATCTTTTAATTTCATGGCTGCAGTCACCATCTGCAGTAATTTTGGAGCCCAAAAAATAAAGTCTGACACTGTTTCCACTGTTTCCCTATCTATTTCTCATGAAGTGATGGGACCGGATGCCATGATCTTCATTTTCTGAATGTTGAGCTTTAAGCAAACTTTTTCACTCTCCTCTTTCACTTTCATCAAGAAGCTTTTTAGTTCCTCTTCACTTTCTGCCATAAGGATGGTGTCATCTGCATATCTGAGGTAATTGATATTTCTCCCAGCAATCTTGATTCCAGCTTGTGTTTCTTCCAGTCCAGCATTTCTCATGATGTACTCTGCATAAAGATGGTAGAAGCCAAGAAAAAAATGAATAAAACACAAGAGGTGTGTACCAACTGGGAGGAGAAAAGGAGCCTGAGAAAATCCCGAGGTCCACCTAGATTAAAGGGACAGACAGAAGTTGTAAATATTGTTCATAAAACAGAAATAGAAATAAAGAGGATATAGTGATGCTCAATGCAGGAGACTTGGGCTCAGTTCCTGGGTTGGGAAGATCCCCTGGAGAAGAGAGAGGCTACACACTCCAGTATTCTCGTGGTTCCTTGGTGGCTCAGACAGTAAAGAATCCGCCTGCAATGGGTGACACCTGGGTTCTATCCCTGGGTTGAGAAGAACCCCTGGAGGACAGCATGGCAACCCACTTCAGTGTTCTGGCCATGGAGAATCCCCATGGACAGAGGAGCCTGGTAAGCTAAAGTCCATGGGTTTGCAAAGTGTCAGACATGTCTGAGAGACTAAGCACAGCACAGTGATGCTTAGTTTTCTGTTTCATTTTATCCAGAGGTCCTCTTGCCTTGAATTCAGTTGAGATCAAAGGAAAAAAAAAGTTAACTTCTGTTTACTAAAAAAATCAATTAAATCAATTTTCTTATTTATCTTTTAACTAGCTGTAGTTATCATGATGTTCCTTCCTTTGACATATACATATTAAGATAGGAGTCACCAGTTTTGTTGGAATTTCAGAATCTCTTTGGGTTAGTGTTAAAACCGTGAGCCTTTGTGACATGTTTTCTGGCAGCCTGTGGTGTGGCCACTGGAGCAGCTAGTCTATCATTGTCATTGACCAACTGCCCACTACCTTAGGTAGGCAGTGTCTACATAAGGTAGATTCTCAGGGTAAATTATTTTCTTCCTCAAGCTTTATTGAGGTATAAGTGA
Source organism: Ovis aries (assembly GCF_016772045.2). NCBI lineage: Eukaryota > Metazoa > Chordata > Mammalia > Artiodactyla > Bovidae > Ovis > Ovis aries. The sequence continues at coordinate 49,658,667 of NC_056069.1, forward strand.
AAAATAAAATTGTACATATTTAAAGTGCATAGGCTTCCCTGGTGGCTCAGACTGTAAAAAATCTGCCTGCAAGGCAGGAGACCTGGGTTCGATCCTTGGGTTGGGAAGACCCCCTGGAGAAGGGAACAGCTACCCACTCTGGTATTCTTGCTTGGAGAATTCTGTGGACAGAGGATACTGAGGTAACAAAGAACAAATTTTTGAGACTCACCTGGTGGCTCAGACAGTAAAGAATATGCCTGCAATGAGGGAGACTCAGGTTTGATCCCTGGGTCAGAAAGATCCCCTGGAGAAGGAAATGATAACCCACTCCAGTATCCTTGCCTGGAAAATCCCATAAACAGAGGGACCTGGCATGCTGCAGCCCTTGTTATCACAGAGTTGGACATGACTAAGCGACTAACATTATTCACTAGTGTGCTGTGTGATGTTTTGATATATGTATACATAATGAAATGATAACCACAATCAAGTCAATTTCTATATCCATCATTTCATGGACTGATCTGCTGTGTATGTGTGGTGAGAATGTCTAAGATCAACTCTCTAAGAAAAAGTCAAGTATACAATACAAAATTATTAACTAGAGTCATCATGTTGTTCATTTGATCTCTAGAATATATTTATCTAATACCTGAAAGTCTGTTCCCTGTTTCTGACATCTCTTCATTTTCCTGACTTCCCAGCCCCTAGCAATAAATGCTCTACTCTGTTCACATGAGTTTTCTTTTTAGATTCCACTTAAGAATGAGATCTTAGAGAATCTGTCTTTTTCTGCCTGGCTTATTTAAATTACCATAAGGTTCATCTTTTGCATTGTTGCTAAGGGCAGGATTTTCTTCTTTCTCGTGGCTGACTAATATTCAAAGGCCTTCCCCAGTAGCTCAGTCGGTAAAGAAGTTGCCTGCAGTGCAGGAGACCTGGGCTCGACCCCTGGGTTGGGAAGATCCCCTGGAGGAGAAAATGGCAACCCACTCCAGCATTTTTGCCTGGAAATCCCATGGACAAAGGAGACTGGTGGGTACAGTCCATGGGGTTGCAACAGTTGGACATGACTAAACCACCACCATAATATCTTTTACTCATTCATCTGTTGATGAATACTTCAGTTGTTTCCCTGTCTTAGCTATTGTGAATAATGCTGCAATGAGCAGAGACTGCAGATATCTCTTGAAGGTACTTATTGTATTTCCATGGGCTATATACTCAGAAGTGGGATTACTGGATCTCATGGTAGGGTTTTTTTTTTTTTTTTTTTTTTAAATTTTTTGAAGAACCTCCATACTGATTTTTCATTCTGGCTGCACAAGTTTACATTCCACTAGCAGGGTATAAGAATTCCCCTCCTTGCACATCCTTGATAGCACTTATTATTTGTCTTTTTGATAACAGCCATTCTAACAGATGTAAAGTGACATCTCTCAGTTTTTTCATTTTCCTGATGATAAGTGATGGTGAGTACCTTTTCATATACCTGTGTATCTTTTTGACAGGGATGTTTATTTATGTACTTTGCTCATTTTTAAATTGGGCTATTAAATTGTTTTGCTCTTGAGTTGTATGTGCTCCTTATATATTTCTACTATTGATCTCTTATCAGATATCTAATTTATAAATATTTCTCCATTGCATAAGTTTTCTTTTCATCCTGTTGATTTTTTTTTTCTTTTTTTGCTGTGCATAAGTGGTTTTGTTGCCTGTGCTTTTGCTGTTGTATCCCAAAATATCACTGCATGGTGAACACCAAGGTACTTTCTCCTCATGTTTTCTTCTAGGAATTTTATGGTTTCATGTTTGCAATCCATTTCAATTTCATTTTCTAGTTGGTGTAAGATAGAGTTTTTCCTTCATTCTTTCATATGTGGATATTCAGTTTTACCAACACCATTTACTGAAGTGTCCTTTCCTCACTTTTTGTTCTGACCCCCTTGTCAAAGATTAATTGACTGTTTAAGTGTGGATTTATTGCTGGTCTATTATGTTCATGAATTTGAAGAATTAATATTGTTAAAATGTCCATGTGAACCAAAGAAATCTACAGATTCCATATAAGCCCTATCAAGACCACAATGACATTTTTCACAAAAATAGAAGAAAAAAACTACAAATTAATGGAATCACAAAAAAACCCACCATACCCAAAGCAATCCTCTGAAAGACAAACAAATCTGGAGGCATCCCACTTCCTGATTTAAAACTATATTAGAATCTACAGGGTAAATTCTAAGACTTTAAAGGCAATAGATTTCCACCAAAAGTCTGAGAGATTTGAAAATAGAAAGTAATTGCTATAGAAGTGACATATCTTGAAATTTCTCATGTTTCTATGTCTACTAGCTGTCTGGTAATATTCAGGGTACTCTCGATTCTATCTAAACTCCATATTGTATTTCACTCTAATAAATGATGGAATCTGTTTGGAGCATTTACCTCACCTCATTCTGAGCATATCACAGTGATATCATTTCATGCAAGTCCAACTGGCTGCAAGCCAAACCAGATACCAAGGAAGGAAATGCCTATATTGAAAAATTCTTCATTACAGGGAAAATAATTCGCTAAAATACACCCAAGGTCGCTTTAGCCACTAAGCAACAAATTACCTTGGTTTTATAAAAAGATAATATATGAACAATATTATTTTCAAATGATGTGCATTTTCCTCAGGGTCTAATCTAATGGGCTCCTTAACTGATTTTAATTATTGATGGCCGCAGCTGGTTTTTCTTCCCCTTATGGCCATAGTTCACCCCTGGATTGTACTGCCTATTGGAGTCTCACTGTCAAGTCTAGAAAAAAAAATTTTGTAAGGTGTGTATCTTCCAGTCTCCAGTTCAAGTCACTGTATACCTCTATGGCACTGCCATTTCCAGGGATCTCTGCCCAGGTTCTGATTTTTACTTGTCCTCATGCCTACTTTCCCATACCCTAAGGACCTCAACTAAGCAAAAGGGAACCTGCTTATTAAAGTGCTGCAAGTAAGTGCATTTTAAAACATTTTTTCTTACCACGTATTTTGTAACTACATCTTTGAGCTTTGACTTTAATTTCATATTGTATATACTTTCCCTTTTGTATTGAGTATGACTGATGCATCAACTTAGCATTAGAGGAATTTTTCAAAGCTCCTTCTTAACCATCTTCTCAAGGGAGGAAGCTGTCATACTTTCAATCACAGACAAAATTGAAAGAAATATTATCTGCTCTGCTGCAGATTTCAACCATTACCTGGATTTCCTAAAAATAAGTAATATTTAGTGAGTGTTTTGTATTTTCCAGGCACTGTTATTATTATTTTACATGGACTATACAATGAATTTCACCAAGTAGCTCTATATATTTGATACTATCTTTCCCCAAATTTTATAGAAGTATTAAGACTCATAAAAGTTAAATCATCTGCTAAATGTAATGAAGTCAATAGTCAGTGGAAGCAAACTTTGGAACAGATATTACCATCTTAAATAATATGTAATAGTGCCTGTTTCTATACTTAACAAAAATATTTTTGGCATCAATTACTTAAAATATTTTATAAAATTATGCTGACATTTATTTATTAAATACATACATTTATTTATTATGTACAGGTAAAATCATGTGTGTTCTGAATTTTAATTCATCCATTTTATATCGCTTTTATGTTTTTTTAATTTTTACAAAATAATAGAGATTTTTTTCTTATATTCTTCCAGTTTATCAAGATATTGGTATCTTAACAAATCTTTCAAATAGAGGTCACACAAGCCCAGGTGGAGCTAGTGGTAAAGAACCTGACTGCCAATGCAGGATGTAATAGATGTGAGCTCGATCCTGGGATATGGAAGATCCCCTGGAGGAGGGAATGGTTCTCCACTTCTGTATTCTGGCCTGGAGAATCCCATGGATGGAAGAACCTGGCGGGCTACAGTCCATGGAGTCACACCGAGTTGAACATGACTGAAGCTACTTGGCAAGCAACAAGCTCTCTGATAAGTTCAATATCATGCCATATGCAAACAGTACATTTAATTATACAAATGTTCAAAAATACTTCCCTGGTGACTCAAATGGTAAAGAATCTGCCTGCAATGCAGGAGACTCAGGTTCGTGCCCTGGGTTGTGAAGATTTCCTGGAGAAGGAAATGGCAACCCACTCAAATATGCTTGCCTGGAGAATTCCAAGGACAGAGGAACCTGGAGGGCTACTGTCTATGGGATCACAAAGAGTCCAACACAACTGACTGACTAATGCATCAAGAATGCTAGATAAATATTACTTGTTTGTATTCCTACTTTAACATTGATGAAAAAAACCATTGTTTTATCTTCATCAATGCTCTTAATAAGGTGTTTGAAAAATCGCACTGACAAAACCATGGCTAGCTGTTGTTGAAGTTCTTAAGGATAGAGATGAAAAGGTAGAAAACAGAAAATCAGAAGGCCTTTTTTCATTGCCAGAAAATTATTTTTGCAATTTGTTAACTATGCACTAAATACTTATCTACCTATATGCCTGCCACCGAGTTTCAGTAGGCCACCAGGAACTAATGACATCATCATCATCATTATCATAGGCTAAAACCCAAGTTGCCATTAGGCTTTGTTCCTTAAGGAGAGGCTAGTTTACCACAAGTTACACTTGTCAAATGCTTTTAATAATACTGCTCTTAGCTAATTTTCTCTTCATATGATGAAGTTAAAATAAAATATATACATTGTCTCAGAAGCAAACATTAATTTTCAGTTCAAATATCGTTCTTTATAAACATACACTGAGCTTCCCTGGTAGGTCAGAGGTTAAAGCATCTACCTGCAATGCAAGAGACCTGGGTTTGATCCCTGGGTGGGGAAGATCCCCTGGAGAAGGAAATGGCAACCCACTCCAGTATTCTTGCCTGGAGAATCCCATGGACGGAGGAGCCTGGTGGGCTACAGTCCATGGGGTCGCAAAGAGTCAGACACGACTGAGCGACTTCACTTTCTACATCTTCATATATATATATATATATATATATATATATATATATATATATATTTGCCTTCAAGGGTTTGTAATATCATTATTCAATTAAATTTATCCTAATTACACTATCCTACTGCTATTTTACAATGTATTGGAAGCAATATTCCTATTTTGTAAATGAATAGGACAAAGATAAACAAGTAAGTAATTACATAACTGTGAAGAAGGATTTAAACCAGTTATTTAATATGGCTACAGAAGATAAAGAGATGAGAAGGGGGCTTGGAAAAATGAGAGTAAAAAGGAAAAAATAAATTTTCAAACTGTACTAAATTAAAATAGGCATATTCATTATGATTTCATTTGTTTACATATATATGATATTGTCTATTTATGAATGTTTTAAAAATTAAAATATATTTAAAATTACAAGTGCCTAACTTATGGCTGTATTTTCAAAAGTGTTTCAGATAAATGTAAGAACTACATTTTAGTAAAAAGAAAAAAAGATATTTTAAAGAACACAGAAGAAGAAATATATATAACTGGACAAATATATGCTGTATACCCTCATAAGGTACTAATTGGATAAATACATACTGTATATCATAAGGTACTAATTTTTGCAATGTTCAGAATATCTACAGTTGTTTTTCAGGATATGAAATTTATGTTTTTGAGTCTTTAGTAAATAGCCATTTCATTTAGCTGAGTCAGCTCATAGGAAATCAGTATGTGTTATACCTGTTGGATAAAAAAAAAAAAAGAGTGATCCATATTCGATCATTTTAGCTGATACATAACAATGTAATAATGTGTTTTGGCAAAGATGAAGCTGTCAGAAAAAATTATCCTTCAGCCAAAAATGAAAATTCCAATTCAAACAGAAGGAAATAAAGCCATTTTCTGAAAAATGTACTTATAAATTTAGTGTACTGTCTACAGATGCCTCTTCAAACCATGAATCCTCCTTAACATTGGCATTATATGGACCTCTAGTGTAACGTGGGCATTCCAGGTGGCGCTAGTGGTAAAGAACATGCTGGCCAGTACAGGAGACTTAGAGACGGGGTAGGATCTCTGGGTTGGGAAGATACCCTAGAGTAGGAAATAGCAACCCACTCCAGTATTCTTGCCTGGAAAATCCTATGGATCGAGGAATGTGCTACAGTCATGTGGTTCACCAAGAGTAGAACATGACTGAAATGACTTAGCTCGCAAACATGATGTGACATTTCAGAAACAGATATTGCTTGAACCTAGGTAAGAAAATAGATGTTACTCTGTACAAACATTTCCCTCATAAAAGGAAATAATTATCTTTGTACACATGAGAAGGGAAAAAAGACAACCTAGGTGCTTCCCAGGTGGCACTAGTGGTTAAGAACCTTTCTGCCAGTGCAAGAGACATAAGAGATGGCAATTTGATCCCCTGGTCAGGAAGATTCCCCTGAAAGAAGGCATGACAACCCGCTCCAGTATTCTTGCCTGGAAAATCCCATGAACAGAGGAGCCAGGTTGGTTACAGTCCATAGGGTCGCAAACAGTTGGACAGGACTGAAGCACGTATATGCAAGGAATAAGTTAAAAAAAAAAAATATGAACCAGGTGATGGTTAAAAAAAAAAAAAATCCTTGCATCAAAATGATCAGTGGGGTTCATTTAATCCTACGTTTAAGGAAGTAAAGGTTGAAGATGAAATAACAGAAGCCCATAATTCATTTTATAATGTTCTACTGTTTTCGTACTGGGTTTCCCAGTGACTTGGTGGTAAAAAAATATGCTTAGATATAAAACAAATTATAGCCAAATTTAGTACTATTTTAGGGGGTTCTCTGGTGGCACAGTGGTAAAGAATCTGCCTGCAACGCAGGGGACACAGGGGACGCAGGTTCGAACCTTGGGTAGCAAATATCTCCTGGAATAGGAAATGGCAACCACTCTGGTATTTTCACTTGGAAAATTACATTGACAGAGAAGCCTGGTGGGCTAGAATCCATAGGGTCGCAAAGTCGGATGGGACTATACCATGCCAGTTATTCAGTTGGCCTCAATCAGTATTTACTGAATGCATAATAAGTAATTATTTGTGCACTCACTATTTCATCAACAGGAGCAAGGACCTACAAACTTGGAAGCTTTTTTTTTTTTTGGCTGGATGGTCCTTATATATTACTGCTAGCTTTTTCAATGCTATGTGTTACCTCAAGAGAATTAAGAAAAAAGATGCATAGATATAAAACAAATTATAGCCAAATTTAATACTATTTTAGAGGGTTCTCTGGTGGCACAGTGGTAAAGAATCTGCCTGCTAATGCAGGAGATGCAGGAGGCAAGGGTTTTAATCCCTGGGTTGGGAAGATCCCCTGGAGTAAGAAATGGCAACCCACTCCAGTTTTTGTACCTGGAAAATTCCATGAACAGAGGAGCCTGGTGGGCTAGAATCCATAAGGTTGCAAAGAGTCAGATGGGACTGTAAAGAGATAGACATGACTTATCAACTAAACAACAATAGTGATTATTTTAAATTATTCTATTGGAAGTATAAGATAAGAAGTACACATCAAGATTTGAGGATTATCTATGAATCTTATTTATTTCAAGCACACACAGCATAAAAAATAAAAACTTGCTTGAGCTAAATTATATATGTTTAAACATATATGGATTTAAAAAAATAATTTAGCAAAAATCTCTACTTGGTCAAAATACTTTGAGGAAAATATAATTTAGAGAAGCTTCAAATAGGTTATTTTGAATGACTCATTACTCTTTAATATTTCTAATTTCCTTCCTTCCTACTGTACAGGTGGGAACACAACAGAAATAGGGGTAAATTCTTCTTCATTTTTTATTCTTTGTAATTCTTTTTCCATTAAAGTAAGTTTATCTCTACAGAAGTAGTAACTCTCTGTAGACCAAAGATTTCCTATCATATAATGCCTGCAATGATTTATGTTCCATCTTGCAAAGCAGTTATGTTTTAATTCATGAAAAACAAAAGATTTAAATTATAAAAACATTTTAATCAAATCTGAAAAAACAGACTCCTAAAATATAGTTAACATGTTCGTATTTTTTTGATTAGTGAATGCTTGGATATATTTTATTATCTAATTTAATGATATTTGTTATGCTTTTTACCCTCATGTTTTAAATCTTATTTTTTCTTGATTTTGTGTTCTTTGCTGAGTTAGTTTGGATTATACATTATATTTCTCCAAACTTTACTCTTATCTCTATATCCTTCCCTCCCTTTAGATCAAGTTATATTGATCTCAATTACAGGTTTGCAAACTTTTATTCTTCATGTTAGAAAAACAAAAAGTCACATTACCCACATAGAAAAATTTGTTTCTTCACCATAGCTTTTTGCCTTTTAATTACTTTTTAAATCAATTTTATTTCCATCTTCATGAAGAATATCTTTTTTTCAGAAAAAAATTATAAAGTTAGTTCTCTATGGTCTTTGATGTGTTATAGCTTTTTAAAATTTCTGTTGCTGTTTTAAAAATACTAAAGCTCCATTTTCTTCCTTAATGCTATTTCTGTGATTTTCATGGGCATACCACTCAGGCTTCATGTATTAGTTTCCTGACACTGGAAGAGTCTGTCATGTTCTCTGGTGTTTTACCTCTCTGTGCTAGATCAAGTACCATTCTCAGGGGGGTATTGTGTTTTCATAAGGTTTTAATAACACATTTGATTTCTGCTCACATTTGGTGTACCTACTTTTATGTGAAAGTCTATTCTTGTACGAGCTTTTGGAGAATCAATAGTCAAAGATAAATTCATAATTAAAAAAATTAGTTTGTGGCAGCAGGGTTGTGGCGGGGTTGGTGGCAGAGACACTATAGGTTGTCACACACTGGGAACCATGTAAATTTAACCTCTCAAACACCCTGAAGCCTAGTGTTTTTAAATGTGGATCTGGGGATCCGCAACAGAAGGAGAAAAAGGTAATACATGATTTTATCATATCTAATCTCTGTGATAATAGGGAGAAATTTTGTTTCAGTTTTTCTAATCTACCATGTCATTAGAGGATTAGTTACAGAGTGAGTATTTAATTGCAATTAGCTATCTTCCTAAATTCCATATATATGTGTTAGTATACTGTATTGGTGTTTTTCTTTCTGGCTTACTTCACTCTGTATAATTGGCTCCAGTTTCATCCATCTCATCAGAACTGATTCAAATGAATTCTTTTTAACGGCTGAGTAATACTCCATTGTGTATATGTACCACAGCTTTCTTATCCATTCATCTGCTGATGGACATTTTAGGAAGATGGCAATGACGACCCTGTATGCAAGACAGGGAAAGAGACACAGATGTGTATAACGGACTTTTGGACTCAGAGGGAGAGGGAGAGGGTGGGATGATTTGGGAGAATGACATTCTAACATGTATACTATCATGTGAATTGAATCGCCAGTCTATGTCTGACGCAGGATGCAGCATGCTTGGGGATGGTGCATGGGGATGACCCAGAAAGATGTTATGGGGAGGGAGGTGGGAGGGGGGTTCATGTTTGGGAATGCATGTAAGAATTAAAGATTTTAAAATTTAAAAAATAAAAAACTAAAAAAAAAATAAATAATTGCAATTTGCTGCTTTACAAGGAGTCAAAAATTTCTCAACTTTCATAATGTAACATTTAAAAATTATTTTTAAAGATATTATTGAGGTGATCTCTCATATTGCCAGAATAGAAACTTGACCTGGTTAATTTTTCATATAATCAATATTTACATATCCTTAGATAAAATTAATGTAAATATTATTATTGTGCATATGGTACATACATTCATATTGTACATATATATTGTACTTATTGTACATACATTCATACTACCATAAGATTATATTTTGAATTAAAATCTTATTTTTTTGAAATTGAAAATACTATAAAATTAATCTATATAATTAATTCACAAAAGTTTACTTGTTGTATGAGATTAAGCTGTAGTCTTTTTGTTCCTATAATAATTTACTGACTACTTACACTTTGTGGAAATATATCCTCATTAAGCTTGCAGCAATAACTTTTCCAAAATGCTATGGATTTTATTTTATGGAGAAATAAAATTTCTTGTATTGACTTTAGATTATAATGATTTCTGTGTGCATTTTTGCACTGTGTGAGCATGCTACAGAATTAATAAACAGTGAGAGTGGCTGTGGATTTCACCCAAATACTAATGATTGTTCACACGATTGATAAATTGAGAAATTACTCTTGGGAACTGCATATTACACTGAAGATACATATGTGAGAAACCCAAACCTGCCTCGATCTCACAAAATATTTAAATGCAATTTTTTAAAAGTAGTATGAATACCATTATTTTCCCCCGATCAAGGTGAGAATACTATTATCTCTCAAATAATTTATGTAACCCCAAAAGAGAGAATGGATCCAGCCTAAAATTCTGAGCTAAATCACAGAGAGACTATGGCCTGGATTGTTAAATTTCCTGTCTAATGCAATAAGAATGATATTTGAAATAGTGTGTCACTCCTGAAATACAAAGAAAATTGGAATTTTGCAATTTTCCCTCTCTGACTCTTCTCTACAAGACTGAGAAAGAGAACTGACTGTATTCATATACTTCCTCTATATATATATATATATATATATATATATATATATATATAGTTGTTGTTGTTGTTGTTGCTGTGAAAGAGAAGAAAAAATGAAAGGAGGAAGGAAGGAAGGGAAGGGAAGGAAAACAGGTCCATTATTTAATCAATTAGGCACTATATTCAAAATAGAGAAACTCAGTTGGTTAGTTGAATGCCATAAATGAAGAAAAGACCCTAGTTGTCTGGAAAAAGAAAATGTTTATTGCAAGAATAATCCAGCAAGAAATTTGAGAAGAGGGTGTTGGCTTTTGATTTCTCTCTCCTTTTATATATACACATCAACTAGATGTCACAAAGAGAAAAATCTAGTTATTACAACATATTAATTTTTAAAACTACCATTCATGCTATAGTAATATAGCCTAGGTAACCTAAATAATGTAGTTTTGAAACATGAAGGAAGTAGCTATAAGGACATTTCTCACTGCACTATTTCCAGTGCATTTGAAACAACCATATTCTACTGTTACACTCCTAGCACACAGCAGAGGGCTCTAGTAGTATTGATATAGAACTGAACACTGCATTCATAACTTGAGCAGAATGTAGAAACAGATATTTATTAAACTCAATAGCATAATATAAAAATAAAATGAAAAAGAAGTTATCATTTAAATTGATGTTCAAATGCAGTTCAGTGTTTTGTTTTTTAGAGTTGCATTATACCTGCTCAGGTTGCTTTTTGCCAGTATTTTCTTAGGCTTCAAAACCTGCAGATGGTGACTGCAGTCATGAAATTAAAAGATGCTTGCTCCTTGGAAGGAGAGTTATGACAAACCCAGACAGTGTATTATTAAATAGCTAAGATCTATATAGTCAAAGCTATAATTTTTCAGTTGTCATGTACAAATGTGAGAATTGAACCATAAAGAAGGCTGAGTGATGAAGAAATGATGCCTTCGTGTTGTGGTGCTGGAAAAGACTCTTGATAGTCCCTTGGATTGTAAGGAGATCAAGCCAGTCGATTCTAAAGGAAATCAATCCTGGATATTCATTGGAAAGACTGATGCTGAAGCTAAAGCTCCAGTACTTTGGCCACCTGATGCAAAGAGCTGACTCATTGGAAAAGACACTGATGCTGAGGAAGACTGAAGGCCAAAGGAGAAGGGGGCGGCAGAGGATGAGATGGTTAGAAAGCATAATCAACTCAATGGACATGAGTCTGAGCAAACTCCAGGACACAGTGAAGGACAGGGAAGGCTGGCATGCTGCAGTCCATGGAGTCACAAAGAGTCGGACATGACTTAGTGACTGAACAACAACAACGTTATGTGAACATTATATAGCTCTGGGAAGCAATGAAGAGAGTGGCTTTTGACTCCTCCCTAAGTCACTTTTCCATTATGACCATTAACAGTATCCTTATTGTAGCAAAAACAGCAGTCTTAAAGTGGATAGATTATAGCTCATAAGTGAAACATAATTATTGAAAATTGGTATTTACAAGGCACTGGGCTAGCCAATGAATAAAAGCAGTTATGAATAAAATACACTATCTTTTTCTTTCAATAAGAAAACTATTAGAAGGAAAATGTAAGACAAGATACAGCAATTGTCATGAAAGAGATAAAGCTAAAGCAAGGTGCCAAAGCAGTTCAAATGAGAAGAATTAGGTGAATTGTTTACTTAGGTGGATCAATGGGGAAAATTAGCATGAGGAGCTTTGGAGGCAGAGCAAAAAGCTTCTACCAGGCACAGCATCAGGGCAAACAGGAAAAATATGCAGGGAATTACAGATGCTTAGTTTGACAGAAGAGTAGTGTTCAAAAAGAATAAGAAAGACATAAGCATTGTGAGTTACTTTGGGTTAATCTCAACAGGAATGAATAAACACCGGTTAATCTCAACGAGAATGAATAAACACCTTGATGAATCATTTTACTAAAAATCAGAATTCAATATTGCTCTTGCTAAAATCAAAAGACTCAAAATTCTGTACATGTCAAGCTATCTTGAAATCACTAGACAACCATGTACTCAAATATCCACATAAGAATCTGTGCTGGAGTATACAGAAATTATTTTTATTACATCTGATACAATTTAACAATTGTCTAAATATTTTTGCTTTGCTATGGTGTCACAGTTTGATACCATAATCCTCATGAATATACAATGTCTCCATTATATTTTTCCTTAAATACATGATGGGTTTATAGCAAAATAAAACCCAGCATTTTGTATATATTATTGGCTAAGTTTTGACAAGAAACTGCCATGGAAACCATAACCCATTTAAATTTATTATTATTACTAATATGTTTTATAAGGGCAATTGCACTGTGCTTTCAGCTAAACAAATTCATTATTCATTTCTTGAGATGGGTGTTTCAAACTAGTCTCTCAAAATATGCATGGGACACAATATCTTAAATATCTCATTTAAAGCCACACTGTTGAGCAACTTTTTTTTTTTTTTTTTTCATAGCTTAGGCCTACTGTGGGGTTCTTATAAATGTACTGCCTCCCCAAAAGCCAACTTGTCCTCCAGGGCTCCTGACCAGTTTCTAAGATTCCACAGTAATATTATAAACCTTTGATATTTCTTGCTGGGTGAGAGTAAAGGGTTGCTAACAACTGAGGCAGTGTGTTCTGTTTGGAAGCAAATCCTGTCCCACTGAAGGTTACTGCTAACTCTTGGAAAAGTGCTCTCTCTAGTGCTACTATTTGAACCTACATTGTGGCTCAGCTGATAAAGAATCCGCTTGCAATGTGGGAGACCTGGTTCAATCCCTGGGTTGGAAAGATCCTCTGGAGAAGAGAAAGTCTACCCACTCCAGTATTCCAGCCTAGAGAATTCCATGGACTGTATAGACCATGGGGTCACAAAGAGTTGGACACGACTGAGTGACTTTCACTTCATTGATAAAGACAGTTCGGTCTGGGTGCGCCATAGAACTCCCCACTAGTGATTGGTATGAAACACCAGAGGATAATTACATGTGACATTTGGCCAGTTTATCTTCCATATGCATATTTAATTTAGTGACACAGGATGCACATGCTGAGCTATCCAGTAGTCTTTATCCTGTGTGATGCAAAGGTCATCTCTCTCTCCAAGTTCTTCAAAAATAACAGAAAATGTAATTCTAATACCCCGAGCTAAGTGGTAGCTCTAACAAGGAATTGGCCAGTTAGGAAATATCTTAAATCTGGACTATCCAGGTAGAGGCTTTAGGAAGACACACGAAGTAAACAGTGACCCAATATTTCTTTTCTGGAAAAGTGGCTTTAGATAGCCACTTTTAAGAAGGTTGAAAAAAAGTTTATAAGAGTATTGAACTTTCTCTGAGTTATCCTGTGCACCTTCTTTTCATTTGCCATCCTCTCCATTCTCCATCACTTTCTGTTTGCTATCTCATTAAACATACCCTGGTAGAATAACCTCTGGCAGCACAGCTTACCCATAGAGCAAATCACAATAACATTAATATGGTTTCTCTTTTGCCTACTCTCCTGGAAGATGGTATATGATCCAACTGGTAAAGAATTGCATAACTGCTTTCTACTTGCTAATGTGGTCACAGCTAACCCTATTCTAATGGTATCGGAGGATGTTATGATCCATTACAGATTTTATTTTATTCATGAATGCACCAGCCAAATTCAATATTATGTCTTTTTCAGAGACAAGTTCTCCACCCGGAATGCAGCTATTATCTTTAGACAATCAATCCAGTCAAAAAAAAAAAAATCTAAGAAATAATAAAAAAGGTGCATAATTACATTATCCCCATAGCTTATCTCTATACCCCAATCCTTAAAAGCTTTTCAATAGTATCTCCCCCTTTTTTCTCCTCTCATATTCAACTGGAAATCATGCATCATTCTAACTTTCAAGATGTCTTCCATTTCTGAATTAAGGAACATATTTTGTTTTGCTTATTGAAACTTTCCATGAGACCACCGCATTAAGGGTGATAAGGAGCTTACTTACTTTTTCCACATAAGATTATGCTTCTTTGTCTATTTCTGTGTTTTAGTAGTAGTCTGTAGCCTGACTACTGGGATTTCTTTGGAAGGAATGATGCTAAAGCTGAAACTCCAGTACTTTGGCCACCTCATGTGAAGAGTTGACTCATTGGAAAAGACTTTGATGCTGGGAGGGATTGGGGGCTGGATGAGAAGGGGATGACCGAAGAAGAGATGGCTGGATAACATCACTGACTCGGATGGACATGAATCTGAGTGAACTCTGGGAGTTGGTGATGGACAGGGAGGCCTGGTGTGCTGCGATTCATTGGGTCTCAAAGAGTCAGACATGACTGAACGACTGAACTGAACTGAACTGTAGCCTGATGGGAAGAACTATATCTAAGTGTGCCAAACTGATATACTATTCTGTGTTCTGAATCTTAATGTGTTAATAATCTTAATGAGTTGGCAGTTTGTTCTCCTACAGGATAAACAAAGCCTAGAACAGAATAATTCCAACATATTGTTCTACACTCCCCTAGAACTACTGATATGGGTTAAAATATATTCCACTTGTATGCTATTTTCAGATTCATAATATTATCAACATTTTTAAGTTTAATAAAAAGACTAGATACATTGACTATACTCCACCTATTTATTTTTATTTTTCAATTTTTATTGAGATATGATTAACATATGATATATTAGTTTCACGTCTATTACATGATGATTCAATAATTGTAAGTATTGTAAAATGATTACTACAGTAAGTCTAGCTATACTCTAATTTTTAAATATCATTCACACAATAAATTTCTGGAACAATAGATGGAGTATCATTCTAATGATCCAGAGTTAGCAAAATGACTATACTATGAATTATTTTCATACTGTGAACACCAGTATCAAAGATATCAGACCACTTTACCTGCCTCTAGAGAAACCTGTATGAAGGTCAAGAAGCAACAGTTAGAATCAGACATGGAACAACAGACCGGTTCCAAATTGAGAAAAGAGTATGTCAAAGCTGTATATTGTCACCCTGCTTATTTAACTTATATGCAGAGTACATCATGTGAAATCCCAGGCTGGATGAAGCACATGCTAGAATCAAGATTGCCAGGAGAAAAATCAGTAATCTCAGATATTCAAATGACACCGCTCATAACATAAAGTGAAGAGGAACTAAAGAGCCTCTTTCACTAAGGGTGAAAGAAGAGAGTGAAAAAAACTGGCTTAAAATTCAACATTCAAAAAATGAAGATCATGGCATCCTGTCCCATCACTTCATGGCAAATATATGGGGAAACAATGGAAACTATGACAGACTTTATTTTTGGAGGGCTCCAAAATCACTGCAGATGGTGACTGCAGCCATGAAATTAAAACATGCTTGTTCCTTGGAAGAAAAACTATGACAAATCCAGACAGCGTATTAAAAAGCAAAGATGTTATTTTGCAACAGTATAGTCAAAGCTAGGGTTTTTCCAATAGTCATGTATGGATGTGAAAAATGGACCATAATGTAGGCTGAGCACCAAAGAATTGATACTTTTGAACTGTGGTACTGGAGAAGATTCTTGAGAGTCCCTTGGATAGCAAATAAATCAAACCTGTGAATCCTAAAAGAAATCAGTCCTTGAATATTCATTGGAAGGACTGATGCCCCAATACTTTGGCCACCTGATCCAAAGAGCCAACTCAATAGAAAAGACCCGGATGCTGGGAAAGATTGAAGACATTAGGAGAAGGGAACAACAGAGAATGAAATGGTTGTATGACATCACTGACTCATAGACATGAGTTTGAGTAAGCTCCAGGAGATGGTGAAGGATAGAAAACCCTGGCATGCTGCAGTCCATGGGGTTTCAAAGAGTTAGACATGACTGAGCAACTGAACAACAACAACATTGAATTCTTATCCTGTAAAGTTAATCATCCACATATGCTATGTGATCCCAAAATATTATTTCATATCAAATTTTAAAACTTTTTTTTTTTTAGCTAAAAATTAAAACAGAAACAGTGTAACTGAACATGACTCTATGGATCCTTTGTGGGACAGACCCCCTTCCCCACATCCTCCACCTGCCTCTTGTTTTTACGAACACCTTAACTTCCAAGAGGGTGTTTGCTATGACCAGTGCATTTTCTTGGCAAAACTCTATTAGTTTTTGCCCTGCTTCATTACGCATTCCAAGGCCAAATTTACCTGTTATTCCAGGTGTTTCTTGACTTCCTACTTTTGCATTCCAGTCCCCTATAATGAAAAGGACATCTTTTTTGGGTGTTAGTTCTAAAAGATCTTGTAGGTCTTCATAAAACCATTCAACTTCAGTTTCTTCAGGGTTACTGGTTGGGGCATAGACTTGGATAACTGTGATATTGAATGGTTTGCCTTGGAGATGAACAGCGGTCATTCTGTCATTTTTGAGATTGCATCCAAGTACTGCATTTCGGACTCTTTTGTTGACCATGATGGCTACTCCATTTCTTCTGAGGGATTCCTGCCCGCAGTAGTAGATGTAATGGTCATCTGAGTTAAATTCACCCATTCCAGTCCATTTTAGTTCACTGATTCCTAGAATGTTGACGTTCACCCTTGTCATCTATTGTTTGACCACTTCCAATTTGCCTTGATTCATGGACCTGACATTCCAGGTTCCTATGCAATATTGCTCTTTATAGCATCTGACCTTGCTTCTATCACCAGTCACATCCACAACTGGGTTTGGCTCCATCCTTTCATTCTCTCTGGAGTTATTTCTCCACTGATCTCCAGTAGCATATTGGGCACCTAATGACCTGGGGAGTTCCTCTTTTGGTATCCTATCATTTTGCCTTTTCATACAGTTCATGGGGTTCTCAAGGCAAGAATACTGAAGTGGCTTGCCATTCCTTTCTCCAGTGGACCACATTCTGTCAGGCCTCTCCACCATGACCCGCCTGTCTTGGGTTGCCCCGTAGGCATGGCTTAGTTTCATTGAGTTAGACAAGGCTATGGTCCTAGTGTGATAAGATTGACTGCTTTTCTGTGAGTATGGTTTCAGTGTGTCTGCCCTCTGATGCCCTTTTGCAGCACTTACCATCTTACTTGGGTTTCTCTTACTTTGGCGTGGGGTATCTCTTCATGGCTGCTCCAGCAAAGCACAGCCGCTGCTCCTTACCTTGGATGAGGGGTATCTCCTTACCACCACCGTTCCTGACCTTCAACGTGGGACAGCTCCTCTAGGCCCTCCTGTGCTGTGGAGCCACCACTCCTCAGGTTGCTCCTCCCAGCTGCCGGCCCTGGCCTTGGGCTCGGGGTGGCTCCTCAAGGTCACCGCCCCTGGCCTTGGGTGCCAGGTGGCTTCTCCTGGCCGCCCCTGATCTTGGACGTGTGGTGTCTCCTCCCGGCTGCCACTGGCCTCGGACGTGGGGTAGCTCCTCTCGGCTGCCGCCCCTGACCTCGGACTCAGGGTGTCTCCTCCCGGCCACTGCCCCTGACCTCGGACTTGGGGTAGCTCCTCACAGCTGCAGCCACTGACCTCTGGGAATATCAGACCACCTAACCTGCCTCTTGAGAAATCTGTATGCAGGTCAGGAAGCAACAGTTAGAACTGGACATGGAACAGACTGGTTCCAAATAGGAAAAGGAGTACATCAAGGCTGTATATTGTCACCCTGCTTATTTAACTTATATACTGACTACATCATGAGAAATGCTGGGCTGGAAGAAACACAAGCAGGCATCAAGACTGCCCGGAGAAATATCAATAACCTCATATATGCAGATGACACCACCCTTATGGCAGAAAGTGAAGAGGAGCTAAAAAGCCTCTTGATGAAAGTGAAAAAGGAGAGTGAAAAAGTTGGCTTAAAGCTCAACATTCATAAAATGAAGATCATGGCACCTGGTCCCATCACTTCACGGGAAATAGATGGAGAAACAGTAGAAACAGTGTCAGACTTTAATTTTGGGGGCTCCAAAATCACTGCAGATGGTGATTGCAGCCATGAAATTAAAAGACGCTTACTCCTTGGAAGAAAAGTTATGACCAACCTAGATAGCATATTCAAAAGCAGAGACATTACTTTGTCGACTAAGGTCCATCTAGTCAAGGCTATGGTTTTTCCTGTGGTCATGTATGGATGTGAGTGTTGGACTGTGAAGAAGGCTGAGCGCCAAAGAATTGACGCGTTTGAACTGTGGTGTTGGAGAAGAGTCTTGAGAGTCCCTTAGACTGCAAGGAGATCCAACCAGTCCATTCTGAAGGAGATCAGCCCTGGGATTTCTTTGGAAGGAATGATGCTAAAACTGAAGCTCCAGTACTTCGGACACTTCATGCGAAGAGTTGACTCACTGGAAAAGACTCTGATGCTGGGAGGGATTGAGGGCAGGAGGAGAAGGGGCCGATCCAGGATGAGATGGCTGGATGGCATCATGGACTCGACGGACGTGAGTCTGAGTGAACTCTGGGAAATGGTGATGGACAGGTAGGCCTGGCATGCTGCGATTCATGGGGTTGCAAAGAGTCGGACACGACTGAGTGACTGAACTGAACTGAACTAACTTCCAAGGCCTTCCCCTCGTTCCAAAGAATAAATTTAGTCAGAGAAGAGACAAAACAAAATGCTTCCTTTGCAGAAGCAAAGGAATTCAGTCATGTAAGACAAAATAATAATAGTTTTGTTAGTAAACAATGTCAGGGACCTTTAGTTCATTCTCAAGGGCTATGTATAACATTCTGAGCCATATTCTTTAAGTTCTTTTGCCAATACTGAAACACCTACCAGGTGAAAGAAGTAAAGTGTATGATGCCCATAAGCACATAGACTCCAGAATTGTTTGAACAAAAGGTCTAGCTGACCAGAAATTTATGGCTCAGGTAATGCTCCAATCACAAGTGAGACATGACTGCTACCTGGAACTGCATGATGGAGATCATCTCTAAAAATAGAAGATTACCCTCGGTCTAGCACATAGCCCATTACTTTTTTCTCTATATAGTCTCTGAACAAAACTTGGGTAGTTGGGAATTTGTTTCATTGGACACAAAGCCACCTTCTCCCCAGGTTGTCAGCTTCCTGAATAAAGTTATCTTTCCTTTTACCCAACACTTGTCTCATTGGAGTTTTGAGCATCTAGCATGCAAACTTGAGTTTGTAACAGTAGGGAGCTTTAGAGCATGCTGTACATGTTAACTGGTTTTCCTAATTACATCAGAGGTGGTTTATATTACTCTACCAATTTTTAAAATGAGCAAGTTAAACCATAGTAGGGGATCCTACTCATGGTCACTAAATTGGAAATTTCTGACATCTAAATATATACATAGTATGGTTTGATTACCTATTGAATTTGTACAGTATATCATTCTAGTTTTAATTATGAAGAATAAGTAAGCAATAATATTCAGACATCTATGAGATAATTTTCACAATACTTCATTCTCAAACTTTTCACCTTGCCCACACTGTTCTTGATACAAGTATTTTGGCTAATCTTTAATGTTTACTTATACCTTCTAACTGTGGCATAGACAAGAGAATAATTGCAGCATAACATAGTATTCGATAACATAGGATTTTTGTTACCATGCTTTTAAGAAAAACAATATAAGGGAAAAATAATCCAACCCACTTCTAACCTGACTTTTGCCATATTAAATATGTTTTCCTGATGACTAAAGAAATCGTCAGTATACATAAGGGACTGAATATCAAAATCCTTGGATGCTAAAGTCCCATAGGTGACCCACTATAATGTGGAACCCAGGGATATGAAGAGTTGACTGTATATTTATTGAAAAAAAAATCTGTGTGTAAATGGAGCCATGCAGTTCAAACCCCTAGTGTTTAAGGGCCAAGTGAACTCAAGTTTTAAGATTAGAGTCATAGTAATAAACATGAGTGAGTGAGTGAAGTTTCTCAGTCGTGTCCGACTCTTTGTGATCCCATGTACTGCAGCCCACCAGGGTCCTCCATCCATAGAATTTTCTAGGCAACAGTACTGGAGTGGGTTGCCATTTCCTTCTCCAGGGAATCTTCCAGACCTGGGGATTGAACAGCGACATGTTAATAATTTGTTTGTATTGCATTTTTAATCCAAAATATTTAAGAGTGCAAAGGAAAGAAAGAGAGATAAACACAGTGCTACTCTTGGAATTTTCCACACTTATTTCTTTGTTCCACTTTAAAAATGATTTAGAAATAACTATTCAAGGATATAGATATGCTTTATGACAGATGAATAAGCATGGATTTTGTAGTTGGCATCCCTGCTACTTTAATAAGCTTTCTTCAGCGATAGACTTTTTTAACTTTGGATGAAGTAAAACATTGTGAGCCACTACCTTATGTACCACAATAAAACCTAAATAAGGATGTATCATTTGGGAAGGTTGTACTGAATAGAGAAACACAGCTAAGATCAGTTTGTGGTGGCCATGAAAATTTGTTACTTAAGTCTTCACATGATTCATTGATAGCCTGAGCCACTGGTCCTGTGGATTCATGAATACATTCCACAAGTTCCTCCCCAAGATGCTCCCTAGGAAAACATACATAGCCTTATTGTGATTCTTGGAATCAAGATATGCAAATAATAGTAGAGATTTACGTGATAGCAAATACAATTAGAAAAGTATCGAAAAGAGGCAGCAGATTCTTAAAAGTCAACTTACCTCCCTGTAAGTATATATTGTTCTTGCATTAACATTTTTTCAAAAAAGTCGTAGGAGATTACACATTTGTTTTCTATAAAATTAAGATTTTCTTTATTGAAACACGAAATAGTAAAACATCCCTATCTTCACAGTTGATTTTTTTTTAATGTTTTTCCTTATATAAATGTTTTTAAAGATTATGGAGATCAGCCCTGGGATTCCTTTGGAATGAATGATGCTAAAGCTGAAACTCCAGTACTTTGGCCACCTCATGCGAAGAGTTGACTCTTTGGAAAAGACTTTGATGCTGGGAAGGATTGGGGACAGGAGGAGAAGGGATGACCGAGGATGAGATGGCTGGATGGCATCACTGACTCGATGGACGTGAATCTGAGTGAACTCCGGGAGTTGGTGATGGACAGGGAGGCCTGGCGTGCTGCGATTCATGGGGTCTCAAAGAGTCAGACACGACTGAGTGACTGAACTGGACTGAACTGATGAGTAGAGGTAAAGAGTAGTTACAAATGAACTTTTGTTCTACTTGTTATGAAAGTAAACAATTCCAAGAAACTTGTGTTATAACTCAAATATTTATCATATGTTGTGGTTGTTTAGTCACTCAGTCATGCCTACTCTTTTGCAACCCTGTGGACTGTAGCCTTCAAGCTCCCTTGTCCATAGCATTTTCCAGGCAAGAATACTGGAGTGGATTGCCGTTTCCTTCTCCATGGACTCCTCCTGACCGAGGTATCAAACCCAGGTCTCCTGCATTGGCAGGTGGATTCTTTACACTGACTCACCTGGGAAGCCCATCGTACAATGTTGGGTTGCCTTTGGTTGAATATATTTCCTAAACTGGTCACAGCCATAATAGTTGTATTCCATGAGCATAGGTAGCTAGACTGAGTTCCAGAAGCATTGCCAGTGAACATTATCTGCTGTGCTTCTGTATGTAGTCTGAGCAGATTGCAGATTTCTGCTGGTGCTATTTTCCTGAGCAGGACCAAATAGTATCCATAGGTCCCTGTCTCCCATTGAGTCTAGAGCAATGGTCACCCTTTCTGGCATCAGAGATAGGTTTTGTGGAAGACAAGGCTTCCTCAGACAGGGGGTGTTGGGGAACAGGGGGTACAGGCGGTAATGCAGTAGTATGAGTGATTGGGAGCAGCAGATGAAGCTTTGACCTTTTGCCCCCCACTCACCTCCTGTTGTGCAGTTGAGTTCCAAACAGGCCACAGAACAGTACTAGTCTGTGGCCTGGGGCTTGGTGATCCCTCGTCTAGAGGTGGTTTATTGTTCTACTGGTGTTTTTCCAGATGTTTCCTTGAACCTTGAAAAATAAACTTTTCCCATGACCAAAACCAACTTTTGGTCTTCTTTTTGTCCTGGAATTATATTTAAAACTTTCTGGTAATAAAGTGTAAAAGAGTTATGCCTTGTTCACCTAGAGTTTAGGGTATAAAAAAGAGAATTCATGATCTGTAATAACTGTAGATAAATCTAGTAAACAATATTAGTTTTATTCCTTTGGATAAAAAAAAAATCACCTTTAGAATTAAAGTAACTTTACTAAATTTTATTTGCTTTGAATACTAATACATATGCTTTTCATATATTTTAAACATCAAATCATAATACTATGTTTGCATTAAAATTATTCATCTACTTATGTTGCCACTTATTCCATTGTCCATTTCACTTTATAGATAAGTAGTATTTTCATGTAGTCTTCAAATTCTTTTTTAATTTAGATATAGTCAAACCTATATAATAATATTTTATATATAGTTTTGCACATTTTGATTGTAAAGGGTAATAAATTTAGCAGAGCCTATGCTATTTTGGCTAGTTTTATAAAGTGTTGGCAGAGAAGAAACCATGTTGCCACAGGGTGATTGAAGAGATTTTAATAGAGAGAGTGTTTTAGAGGTGGATTAGTCAGGTTCTCCTGAAAAAAGGGAAAAAAAGTAGAAGCAGTAACCGATTTTATTTTTGGGGCTCCTAAACCACCATGGATAACTGCAGCCATGAAATCAAAAGACGCTTGCTCCTTGAAAGGAAAGATATGACCAATTTAGGCAGTGTATTAAAAAGCAGAGACATCACTTTGCTGACAAAGGTTCATATAGTCAAAGCTATGGTTTTTCCAGTAGTCATGTACGGATGTGAGAGTTGGACCATAAAGAAGGATGAGCACGAAAAAATTGATGCTTTTGAATTGTGGTGTTAGAGAAGACTCTTGAGAGTCTCTTAGACAGCAAGGAGATCGAACCAGTCAATCCTAAAGGAAATCAGTGCTGAATATTCATTGGAAGGATTGATGCTGAAGCTGAAGCTCCAATACTTGGCTACTTTGATGCAAAGAGCTGACTCATTTGAAAAGACCCTGATGCTGGGAAAGACTGAAGGCAAAAGGAGAAGAGGGCGGCAGAGGATGAGATGGTTAGATAATATCACTGACTCAATAGACAGGAGCTTTGAGAAGACTCCTGGAGATGTTGGAGAAACCAGTACTCGAGAAACCAAGCACCACACTCAGAGAGTTGGAGAACTCAGGTTTATTATGCTGGTGGGCCCAGAGGAGTTAACACTGCAAGCTCTGAGTGTTGAACAAAGGGATTACAGAGTTTTTATAGACAGACTATAGTGGGCAACACTACCTGTTAATAGGCTGGTTTAAACTAAGGGGTTTCACACTCATGGGAACAATGGTCCAGATGGGGAGGAGGATGCCTAACCTGGACAGGCATGATTAAGCAGGTTTGCAGGGGCTGGGTGATTGCAAAGAGCAGGACAAGGGTGAGTGAGATAAACTCCAGTTTCTAGTATTGACCTATGTGATCCAGACTTTGTAAGGGGCAAGGTGAGTTACAGAGGCAAAATGAGGTAAAATGTTAACTTTTCCTTTTCAGAGACAGTGAAGGATAGAGAAGTCTTGTGTGCTGCAGTTCATGGGGTTGCAAAGAGTAGGACATGACTTAGTGACTGAACAACAACCAACACAGTAACAACCCGAGAAAAGGAAACCAGTAGGAGACAGATAGATAGGCAGGTAGGTAGGTATGTAGATAGACAGACTGCTGTAGCCACGTGTTCTGGGAGACAAACTCACTCAGAAGGACAATGCAATATAGTGGAGTGCAGTTTATTACACAGGCAGGCCCAAGGCAGAATCTCCTCTTAGCCAAGGACCCTGACCAGTTTTTGTGGAAACCTTATATACCTTAAGTGTACATGCTCAAACCCACCTCCCCAAATTCTCTGAAACTAGTCTGAACAAAGGAAAAGAAAAATACAACCAAAATTAACCCTTGATTCATATGGCTTAAACCTAGGCAGTTAACAGTGGACGATTATGAAAAGGCCTGTGGCCATACCCTAATAAGCATAATAGAATTTATGATTCTATTTGGTTACACAGATAATTAGGGTATTCTCTTAGGCATGGGAGAGTCTAGGTATGAGTCCTGGGGCTCTTCCATCCAGGGAAATGGTTTACCAGTTGGCATGTCATTTCCATAGATACTGGGCATATAGCTCAAAGTCCATAGTCCGGCGCAAGACGGAGACCTGCTTTCAAGATGGAGCCTGTTCTGTCTGTTTCCTCCTTCAGGATAATATATGAGAAGATTTATTGGAGGAATTGGTTCACACGGTTATAGGGGCCAAGAGTTCGATGATCTGCAGTCTATAAGAATGAGAAACAAAACAGGAAAGTCTGTGGTGTGTGAAATGAAAATAAGAAATGTCATAACCATCAGTGATCTCTGGCCTTCAAATGTGAGTGAGGGTTCCCAAAACTGCAGTCCAGTGGGTGCTCCCACCCCGCATGGTGATTGCTGAGGAGCTGGGAGAATGCAGGAAGAAAGGTGAATAAGGATACAAGATTAGCCCCAGATAGCTGAGGTACATATGAAAAGAATAGATTCAGTGAGTGCAGAGGCTTGCATCTTCCCATACATAGAATGATAAATTCCTTAACTTAGTACCTGATTTTTGATGTTCAGACTCCTTGCTCCCTTTGTTGCAAACTTGTATATAGTCTGACTTTCCTCTCCTGCCTTCTTGGAGCCATTTTCTCAGAGCTACTGAGCTGCTGTGTCCCGGACTTGGAGTCCTACATATTCCCACAAAATAAAGTAACTAACATGTATACTATCATGTAAGAATTGAATCGCCAGTCTATGTCTGACGCAGGATGCAGCATGCTTGGGGCTGGTGCGTGGGGATGACCCAGAAAGATGTTATGGGGAGGGAAGTGGGAGGGGGTTCATGTTTGGGAATGCATGTAAGAATTAAAGATTTTAAAATTTAAAAAATAAAAACTAAAAAAATAAATAAAGTAACTATCTATTTTCAGATTGTGATTATATTTTTTAGTCAACAGGTATAACGTATTTCCAGTCTGAAGGTCTGAGAAGGGGGGTGGGCAATGGTGTAAGTATCTAATCTCAGTTCAAGAAGCCTCAACAAAATTCTAGCAATCAGAATCCAACAACACATTAAAAGATCATACACCATGACCAAGTGGGCTTTATCCCAGGGATGCAAGGATTCTTCAATATCCGCAAATCAATCAATGTAATTCACCACATTAACAAATTGAAAAATAAAAACCATATGATTATCTCAATAGATGCAGAGAAGGCCTTTGACAAAATTCAACATCCATTTATGATAAAAACTCTCCAGAAAGCAGGAATAGAAGGAACATACCTCAACATAATAAAAGCTATCTACGACAAACCCACAGCAAACATTATCCTCAATGGTGAAAAATTGAAAGCATTTCCCCTAAAGTCAGGAACAAGACAAGGGTGTCCACTTTCACCGCTACTATTCAACATAGTTCTGGAAGCTTTGGCCATAGCAATCAGAGCAGAAAAAGAAATAAAAGGAATCCAAATTGGAAAAGAAGAAGTAAAACTCTCACTGTTTGCAGATGACATGATCCTCTACATGGAAAACCCTAAAGACTCCACCAGAAAATTACTAGAGCTAATCAATGAATATAGTAAAGTTGCAGGATATAAACTCAACACACAGAAATCCCTTGCATTCCTATACACGAATAATGAGAAAGTAGAAAAAGAAGTTAAGGAAACAATTCCATTCACCATTGCAACGAAAAGAATAAAATACTTAGGAATATATCTACCTAAAGAAACTAAAGACCTATATATAGAAAACTATAAAACACTGATGAAAGAAATCAAAGAGGACACTAATAGATGGAGAAATATACCATGTTCATGGATTGGAAGAATCAATATAGTGAAAATGAGTATACTACCCAAAGCAATTTACAAATTCAATGCAATCCCTATCAAGCTACCAGCCACATTTTCACAGAACTAGAACAAATAATTTCAAGATTTGTATGGAAATACAAAAACCTCGAATTGCCAAAGCAATCTTGAGAAAGAAGAATGGAACTGGAGGAATCAACTTGCCTGACTTCAGGCTCTACTACAAAGCCACAGTCATCAAGACAGTATGGTACTGGCACAAAGACAGACATATAGATCAATGGAACAAAATAGAAAGCCCAGAGATAAATCCACACACATATGGACACCTTATCTTTGACAAAGGAGGCAAGAATATACAATGGAGTAAAGACAATCTCTTTAACAAGTGGTGCTGGGAAAACTGGTCAACCACTTGTAAAAGAATGAAACTAGATCACTTTCTAACACCACACACAAAAATAAACTCAAAATGGATTAAAGATCTAAATGTAAGATCAGAAACTATAAAACTCCTAGAGGAGAACATAGGCAAAACACTCTCAGACATAAATCACAGCAGGATCCTCTATGATCCACCTCCCAGAATGCTGGAAATAAAAGCAAAAATAAACAAATGGGATCTAATTAAAATTAAAAGCTTCTGCACAACAAAGGAAAATATAAGCAAGGTGAAAAGACAGCCTTCTGAATGGGAGAAAATAATAGCAAATGAAACAACTGACAAACAACTAATCTCAAAAATATACAAGCAACTTATGCAGCTCAACTCCAGAAAATAAACGACCCAATCAAAAATGGGCCAAAGAACTAAATAGACATTTCTCCAAAGAAGACATACGGATAGCTAACAAACACATGAAAAGATGCTCAACATCACTCATTATTAGACAAATGCAAATCAAAACCACAATGAGGTACCACTTCACACCAGTCAGAATGGCTGCGATCCAAAATCTGCAAGCAATAAATGCTGGAGAGGGTGTGAAGAAAGGAACCCTCCTACACTGTTGGTGGGAATGCAAACTAGTACAGCCACTATGGAGAACAGTGTGGAGATGCCTTAAAAAATTGCAAATAGAACTACCTTATGACCCAGCAATCCCACTGCTGGGCATACACACCGAGGAAACCAGAATGGAAAGAGACACATGTACCCCAATGTTCATCGCAGCACTGTTTATAATAGCCAGGACATGGAAACAACCTAGATGTCCATCAGCAGATGAATGGATAAGAAAGCTTTGGTACATATACACAATGGAGTATTACTCAGCCGTTAAAAGAATTCATTTGAATCAGTTCTGATGAGATGGATGAAACTGGAGCCGATTATACAGAGTGAAGTAAGCCAGAAAGAAAAACACCAATACAGTATACTAACACATATATATGGAATTTAGGAAGATGGCAATGACGACCCTGTATGCAAGACAGGGAAAGAGACACAGATGTGTATAACGGACTTTTGGACTCAGAGGGACAGGGAGAGGGTGGGATGATTTGGGAGAATGACATTCTAACATGTATACTATCATGTGAATTGAATCGCCAGTCTATGTCTGACGCAGGATGCAGCATGCTTGGGGCTGGTGCATGGGGATGACCAGAAAGATGTTATGGGGAGGGAGGTGGGAGGGGGTTCATGTTTGGGAATGCATGTAAGAATTAAAGATTTTAAAATTTAAAAATAAAAAACTGAAAAAAAAAAAAGAAGCTGAGAATCAACAGAACCAATATATGAGGGAAGGAAAAATGGACATCTCAGCTCAAGTAGCGAGAGAGAAGGAAAGAACTTGCCGTTTCTCCTCCTTTTTGTTCTATTCAGGCCCTTAATGGTGCCTGTATCAATGAGGGAAGATCTTTTTTACTCAGTTTACTGTTTCAAATGCTGATATCTTCCTGAGACACCATCACCAATACATGCAGAAATAATTTTTTACTAGTTACCACTGGAGAAGGAAATGACAACCCACTCCAGTATTCTTGCCTGGAGAATCCCATAGATACAGCAGCCTGGTGGGATACAATCCATGGGTGGCAAGAGTAGTACACGATTTAGAGACTAAACCACCACCACCAGACATCCATTATCCCATCTGATTGCTATACAAAATTAACCACCAAAAGGGTATTGATAGAGTTAATAGAATCCACAAGAGGTTCAAAAATATCCAAAGTTAGGAATACTGGGCAATCATTACCCTTGTATGACAGTTATTTCATTCTGTTCAAAATGCTAATAGGCATATTTAGTCTATGCCAAATGCTACTGTGTGTGTGTGTGTGTGTGTGTGTGTGTGTGTGCATGCCCATGCGCGCACACACGCGCACGCTTTCAGTCCTTTCCAACTCTTTGTGACTCGGGGCTGTAGCCATCCAGTCTCCTCTGTCCATGGATTTTTCAGGCAGGAACACAGAAGTGGGTTGCCATTTCCTCTTCCAGGAGATCTTGAACCTAGAGCTGAAAGCACATCTCCTGTGTCCTGCATTACAGGTGGACTTTTAACCTGCTGAGCCATCAGGGAAGCCCTCCAAATGCTTCTAGATAGGATAAAATAGGACCAAAGATCTTGTGGGTATTCTAAACAGGACCAAATGTCTGCTGACCACTGTTCCCATCATTAGGTCTGAAGGGAGAGAGCAGTTTCTAGAACACAGGTGTAGGAGCCTTAATTTTTGTAGAAACTCACTGAAAAACATGGATACAGAAGACAAGAAATCAAATAATGACTATATGTTTCTCTTCCCACATTTCAATATTCTGCATGTACCTCCAACTAGACAAAGCGAGAGAAAAGGCAGAGAAAGGAGCAGAGTAGATTCAGTTCACCTACAAACAAACTCAGAAAAATTTATCATTGGCTGGTCTTTCATAGCAGCTGTACTGAATTTCATACTGAAATTTCAGTATGAAATTTTCAGCCATTTCATACTGAATTTCAGTAGCTCTAGACTGGCTGAGAACATAAGTTTTGGAGACAAGGCAAAAACTTGTTCAAGCCCCAGCTCTCACCCTTGTAAATTATATAATTTAAAACAAGTTATTTAACCTCCATAAAACTATATCCTCTACTGAAAGTGACATTTGTCTACTTTATGCCTGTTTTAATGAAAGTATTAGATGAAGCTCAAATATTAGCCAGAATATGTAAAATTGAAAGAAACTTACATGAATCTAATAAAAATATACATATATATCTAATAAATCTATCTATCTATCTATCTATATATATATATATATATTATCCTCACATAAAATAAGTTAGAATGTACACTTTGCAAATTTGATGACACTGATTTTATAATTTGGCCATGTGGCCAGTTTATCTTAGTGATTCTGCCTTTGCCTTATGGCTGACACAATCCTAGCTACCACATTCACACTCACTTCAGAAAAAGAATGATGGGGAAAAAAGATGTGGTTACAACAAATTCAGCTTCTATCTCACTGTCTGGAACTTGAACTTTATAATAACAATTGCTCTGCTATCTACGGGTTCCTGGATAAAGTAATTTTCCCTGGTTAAGGCTCTACAGTTGAGAAAAAGAAGCTAGTAGAAGGTTGCCAATGTAGGTCAGGTAAGCAAAACCAGGATGCATATTTAAACATAAAATTCATTAACTCAATTTATAACATATATTGGGCACTGATATTTGCCAACTAATGCTATTATCATTATTATCTTGCATGAATATTATATACCCAATTAATACCAGTTTTGATATTTGCCTTTTAGTTACAAAAATAACTCATAAGTAAATATTTGTACATCAGACATGTTTATATTTAACCTTGAGAATAAATCCCTACAAGTAAAAAGTAAAATAATCTGAGATATACATAAAGTTTATCTATACATGCATATCTATAGCTATATATATGCAAATTTAGTAGCATGCAAGTTCTAACTTTATACCTACTGTTAAATTCACATCAATAATATTTATCCCCAGAAATACTATGAATAAATGCATTATTTCTCTCATTAAAAACCTTTATTTTTTTCAGTCTGTTTTTATTTTATCTCAAGTTATCCCGAGTTCTTTCATGTTGTTGTTAGTCACTCAGTAATGTCTGACATTTTGTGACCCCTATAGACTGCAGCACACCAGGCTTCCCTGTCTGTGCTCCAAACAATTGCTCTGAACTTTTGCATGTAACGGATGAAAGATTAAAACATTTTAGCAGAGGCTAACATAAATTTATGTGTGTGTGTGTTCTGTCCTTCAGTTGTATTTGATTCTTTGTGATCCCCTAGGCCGTCTAGTCAAGGCTATGGTTTTTCCTGTGGTCATGTATGGATGTGAAAGTTGGACTGTAAAGAAGGCTGAGCACCGAATAATTGATGCTTTTGAACTGTGGTGTTGGAGAAGACTCTTGTGAGTCCCTTGGACTGCAAGGAGATCCAACCAGTCCATTCTGAAGGAGATCAGCCCTGGGATTTCTTTGAAAGGAATGATGCTAAAGCTGAAACTCCAATACTTTGGCCACCTCATGCAAAGAGTTGACTCACTGGAAAATACTTTGATGCTGGAAGGGCTTGGGGGCAGGAGGAGAAGGGGACAACAGAGGATGAGATGGCTGGATGGCATCACTGACTCGATGGACGTGAATCTGAGTGAACTCCAGGAGTTAGTGATGGACAGGGAGGCCTGGCGTGCTGCGATTCTTTGGGTCTCAAAGAGTCAGACAGGACTGAGCAACTGAACTGAACTGAACTGAGATTGTAGCCATCAGGCTGTTCTGTCCATGGGATTTCCCAGGGAAGAATTCTGGAATGGGTTGCCATTTCCTCCTCCAAAGGATCTTTCCAACCCGGTGATCAAACCTATGACTCCTATTTCTCCTGTATTGGCAGGCAAATTCCTTACCACTGAGTCACCTGGGAAGCCTACAAAAATTTAAGTGCATGTAATAACTTTTTACCTTTTCCTACTGCTTTCCTAAGAAGGAAAACTTAAGTCTTATCTCGTGTTATAAGTATATGCAAAGGCATCAACTTGATTACATTAATGTTAAAAAATAACACCTTATCATCTTGAATTAAATTCAGGGAGATTCAATTTCTAATTATATTCAGGAGACCTTCCAATTCAAATGGAAATTCTCTATTATGGAACCTATTATTCCCCTGAGAGTGATCTCATCATTGAGTAAAACAAAGGTCTGAGTTCATGTTCAGTATCTCAGAATTAGCTAAGGAAAATATTTTTAAAATCCAATTTTCTGGTCAGAGATTCTGGGAGACTACTTTCCCACCTATTGAATGTTCTGGGATATACAGAATGTTATTCATTAGAGTATGGGTATATTGGAAATAATTTGGGGGACTTGCGAGCATCCACCTGTAGTTTGGTAAAATTTACTTGCATGCAATATATATTACAATAAAAAATAAAATACACTAGAGGACAAGTATATGGATACAAAGGGGGAAAGGTGGGGGAGTTGGATGAATAGGGAGATCAGGATTGATGTATATACACCACAGTGTATAAAACAGATAATTAATGATATTCTACTGTATAGCACAGGAGACTCTACACAATGCTCTGTAGTCACCTAAACTGGAAGAAAATCGAAAAACAGAGGAAATCTATGTATAAGTATGGCTGCTTCATTTTGCTGTACAGCAAAAATTGACAAGCCTGTACAAAGCAATACACTTCACTAAAAAAAGAAAAAGAAAATACACAAAAATAAATAAAAAACAAGATGATAAGGGTATACTAAATAATAACTATAAGTAGATTTTTAATGAATTATTAATAGTTTTAAAACAGCTTCTTTTAATTAATAATCATTTTTTATAACAGTATTAACATAGGAAATTGCCTCATGTAGTTTTGACAAACTTTAATAATGTTCTGTTCAAATTTTAGATATAAGCAGAACTGTATGCAGGTCAAAAAGCAACACTTAGAACCAGACATGGAACAATGGACAGGTTCTAAATTGAGAAAGGAGTACATCAAGGCTGTATATTGTCACCCTGCTTCTTTAACTTAGATGCAGAGTACATCACGTGAGATGCTCAGCTGGATGAATCACAAGTTGGAATCAAGATTGCAGGGAGAAATATCAATTACCTCAGATATGCAGATGACACTACCTTTATGGCAGAAAGCAAAGAGGAACTGAAGAGCCTCTTGATGAAAGTAAAAGAGGAGAGTGTGTGGCAGAACCAATACAATACTGTAAAGTAAAATATATATATATATGTATATATATATATATATATATATAAAACAATAAAAATTGAATGAAAAAAAAAAAACCAACATTCAAAAAACTGCATCGAGTCCCACTACTTCATGGCAATTAGATGGAGAAACAGTGGAAACAGTGACAGGCTTTATTTTGGGGGGCTCCAAATTCACTGAAGATGGTGACTGCAGCCATCGTCATAGCCTTCAACCTAGACAGCATATTAAAAAGAGACATTACTTTACCAACAGTGGTCCATATAGTCAAAGATATGGTTTTTCCGGGAGTCATGTATGGATGTGAAAACTGGACCATAATGAAGGCTGAAGAACAAGGAATTTATGCTTTTGAACTGTGGTGTTGGTGAAGACTCTCGAGAGTCACTTGGACTTCAAGGAGATCAAATCAGTCAATCTTAAAGGAAATCAGTGCTGAATATTCATTGGAAGGACTGATGCTGAAGCTGAAGCTCTAATAATTTAGCTACCTGATGCAAAGAACTGGCTCGTTGAAAGAGACTCTGACGCTGGGAAAGACTGAAGGCAAGAGAAGAGAGACAACAGAGAATGAGATGGTTGACGGGCCTGAGTTTCAGCAAGCTCTGGGAGTAGGTCATGCACAGGGAAGCCTGGAGTGCTGCAGTCCAGGGGGTCACAAAGAGTCAGACACAACCATGCGACTGAAACTGAATAACTGTATAATTTGTACATAATAAAATATTTCAAATATGTCTTTTTAAAATCTGTTTAAAAATTTAAACAGATGAAATTAAATGATGTAATACCTTCACTTTTTCTCTATGAGCAACTATAGCATTTCAATGTCTTGACCTTGCAAATAAATTAAATAAATTTGAATCCACTTAATGTGTTAACTATCCATTTAATGTATTAATATCAGGAATTTAAAACTAATGAAAAGCCCCATTTTGCAGCCTGTCTATCTTGGCAGGGTTATAACTCTGGGAGTTTGTTTGGAGAATGTTAAAAGGGATAACAGCTACAAAAATACAAGACTGATGTCTGGAATCAAACCAGCTATGAGACCACTAGTGGCCATATTTCTTGGACTGTGTATTATTCTCCTTGGCTCCTGGAACAAGAACTCATCTGTTCTTTCCAGGAGTCATTTGTCTAAGACACTCTTGAAATAAGTGTCCCAGAGATGAAAAGTTCCTTGGCTATAGGCACCATATAGTGACAAAATACTGACTGCTAAACCTAGTTCACATGCTTTCTAATTTCTGGACTCATTGGACACAGTGTCAGGCCATGTTCTGATGGAGCCACAAACTAAAGACCATGTCTACTGCCTCTGAAAGCAACATCCCTGGGGGATATTGTCCAGCTTTCCTGGGGTAGCTTGGATTTGTGGTCTATATAGCATATTTTCATATCAGTAAAAGTGAAGAACAATTTCTTATTGAATAAGTGTTAAAATTATTGGTGAGACATCACAATGTTTTTCAAATCTGTAACTCTCTTCCAAAATGATTACATTAAGTTTAAATAAAAGCTTGGATCATCCTGACCAGGAATCAAAGCTGGGCCTCCTGCATTTCAGGCAGATTCTTTACCAACTGAGTTACCAGGGAAGCCTGGATATCCTCACAAAATGCTATAAATTAGGTACTTTGGTTAGATCTGTTTTACAAAAGGGGGGATTTAAGTGCAGAAAACTCAAAGAACTTGCCCAAGAAAACAGCTAGTGAACAACCTCAGGCACTCTGGTCTCAAAGTCTGTGCTTGGAGTCTCAAATCTAATGCTTTCTTATTTTAACCAATAAGAAAGGCCATAAAATACATCAAAGGAAAGGAATCTGGATACTTCACAAAAACAAGTAAAAGAGAAAATACATACCCAAGCAGCCCAAGATTTATAAACAGTGTTCCCAACAGAAAATTCACAATTTGCTTCATATTCCTCAAAAATATCTATCACTGTTCTCCTATCTTGCCTGGGCATTAGTTTATGTTTCTCAAATCTTTAGTGTTTAACAAGGTTGTTTCTCTCCCAGTGTCAACTGTTAATCCAGCCAGGCGCTTTTTATCTACTTATGTCCATAAGCCTGGATCAAGATTTTGAGTACTTAAGCTATATATCAATGGCACCCCACTCCAGTACTCTTGCCTGGAAAATCCCATGGACGGAGGAGCCTGGTAGGCTGCAGTCCATGGGGTCGCGAAG
The DNA here is from genome assembly GCF_016772045.2 of Ovis aries. Lineage (NCBI taxonomy): Eukaryota > Metazoa > Chordata > Mammalia > Artiodactyla > Bovidae > Ovis > Ovis aries. The sequence continues at coordinate 49,693,473 of NC_056069.1, forward strand.
AGTAAGATACGACTGAGCGACTTCACTTTCACTTTTCACTTTCATGCATCAGAGAAGGAAATGGCAACCCACTCCAGTGCTCTTGCCTGGAGAATCCCAGGGACTGCGGAGCCTGGTGGGCTGCCGTCTATGGGGTCGCACAGAGTCAGACACGACTGAATTGACTCAACAGCAGCAAGCTATATATCATTTCCAAAGAGTTGAACTGAATTGAGTAAATTACTGGAGTCCTTTATCTCCTTATCTACATAAGAAAGATTTGTAGGTCTAAGGCTGATTACACCTAGACATATGCTCAAAATTTATCTTATGATCCATTTGTAATATCTTCTTCATTCTTCATTATTATTGGGAGTATAGTTAGTAATTTAACTCAAAAAATGTTAAAGTTGAAAAATGAAATATATGATAAATGAAACTTTCTTAAGAGCTCAAATGACCTGCTAAATGTGTAAACGCACAATATTTCCTAAGTAGGGATTAATCCTACTTTGTTTATCAAAATTGCATATTTAGCATTCTAGTGTGATTTACTGTCTGCTCCCTAACAAGGAGACTGAAGATTTGACTTATGCTTTCTATTGAATAGTGTCATAGTTATAAATGAGAAGGACATCCCCTGCCTTCTGGATTCTTATTTCACTTGCAAAATCATACAGACGGATAAAATGTATTGATTATATAAGAAACTTCCTTCAAAATGCAAATAGTTATATGAATAACTTTTAAAAAAGTTATTTTAAAGATGAATAATCATCTTTTAATTTTAAAACAAAATTATACAAAAATCATTCCTATTAATAAAATGTTTAAATAACAGCTCAGAAGTGAAAAGTTTGAATTTGAGTTTTGGAGATACAACGTGAAGACAGTGCAATTATGAGAGATCCCAAATATTGTATCCAGTTACCTAAACAATTATATATTACCTGAATATCAGCTTCTGAATATACAGTGACAGTCGCTCAGTCATGTCTGACTTTTTGCGACCCCAAGGACTATACCGTCCATGGAATTCTCCAGGCCAGAATACTGGACTGGGTAGCATTTCCCTTCTCCAAGGGATCTTCTCAACACAAGGATCGAACCCTGGTCTCTCTCATTGCAGTGGATTCTTTACCAGCTGAGCCACAAGGGAAGTCCAAGAATACTGGAGTAGGTAGCCTATCCCTTCTCCAGTGGATCCTCCAGGCCCAGGAATTGAACTGGGGTTTCCTGCATTTCAGGTGGATTTTTTCTTTTTTTTTTTTTTTAACAAATGAGCTATCAGGGAAGCCCTATGAATACATTATAGGAAACCTTTAAAAGCTCAAGATATTATTGAAAAATAGATATTCTCATCTTTGTTAATTAACATGAAATAATCATTATCAACAGAAACCAGATTTATCATTCTAATGGGAAGTCAACAATCTAGAAAATACAGAGTAAGCAGGCACATTATACAGATTACATAACTAATATTCTTAATAAGAATGTTTAGTGCATAATTAACACAAAACTCTTACGCAACATTTTCCTAAATTTGTGATTTTTCGAACTAGGTTTAATTTTAAAGTGAGCCAGGGTTCACGGGATGTTCAAACGGAAAATGTAAAGCTGGAATGCATTAAAACCACTGGACTGGGGGAGGTTTTTATTTCTGGTCATCTGGCAAGTCAATCCAAAACCTGCCACCTTGATCAATTTTTGCGTACATTACACAGTACTGTCAACTATAGGCACACTGTTGGACAGCAGATCTCTAGAACCCGTATATCTAGCATTACCAAAATGTTATACCCACTGAACAACAGCTCCTCATTTACTCCCTGCCCTCAGTACCTGGAAATCACAATTCTAATCCCTGCTTCCAAGAATTTGAGTTACTTTATGTGTTTTGTGCTTAGTCGCTCAGTCGTGTCTGACTCTTTGTAACCCCATGGACTGTAGCCTGCCAGGCTCCTCTGTCCATGGGGATTCTCCAGACAGAATACTGGAGTGCGTTGCCATGCCCTCCTCCAGGGGATCTTCCCAGTCCAGGAGTCCAACCCAAGTCTCCTGCATTCTAAGCCACCAGGGAAGCCTGATTTACTTTATAGGCCTCAGATAAGTGGAGTAGTAGTATTTGTCCTTCTGTGACAAGTCGATTTTACTTAGCATAATTTCCTCCATTTTCACACATGTTTCTCATATGACAGCATTCCCTTTTTTCTAAGGCTGAATAACACCCCACTGTTTGCCTCAAAGCAGGGAGGGCACAACACTGGGATGTTAATGGGATGTACAAATACTGATACAGATACTTTCTATTTTCCTTTTTAGTATTTTATTTTGCACACAGGTATTACAGAGATATCTTCAAATAAATAATTTAGAATTTTAGTGTATTTGCTAAGCAGAATTAAGAGCTCTCTTGGGGCCATAGTCATCTATTTACCATGACACCTGTCAGCACTGGTTTGTGTGTGTGCTTTCTCCAGCCAATTTTGGCTAAATAGATGCTAGCAAAGGGGTAACAAATGAGTTGTTTATTTAATTAGAGTCAAAGTTTTTCCAAGTGAGTGTATAAGAGCAGGTATAGGCATTAGAGTTGACAATATTAAAGGGAAAGCTTCTATGGTTTCCATAATATTTGATTTTTGAAAGAATAGAAGTCAGTACATAAAGGGTCGATGTGTAAAAAGGAGTTAAAACCTAGAGAAGGGATAGACTGCACCTGCTCATGAATCAAATGTGAAGCCTTCCCTGTAAAACCTATATGAAATGAAAATTTATCCCCAGGAATTTTTATTCTGCCCTCTGCTTTATATTTTACTATAATACTTATTGTATTTTAATATAGTAAATAATATTTATTTTCATAAACTCTATTTCCATTCCCACACTCCCGAGAAACATAGGCGTGCTTTTTTATCCCCCCAATGTTTTATCCAAGAGTTCCAAGAATACAATATTGTTCTTTAATCATTATACCTGTCATAAGACTAGCTCAGAGAAGCGATGGTTATATTGTATTCTAAAAACTAAGGATAACCTACAGAGATGCTGTGATTAGAATTGCTGAGTTTATTAAACTGAGAATAGAATGTAAATTTATTCTCCTCCATAATCTCTGCTCATCAGGCATTTCTTTGCAATTGAGGCAAAGATTCAGGCTAAAGGACAAAAGAGGCAGTTGCAATTGGCCTTAAAGACCCTGGAGATACAGAAGTTTCTTTGGAAGTCAAGGAATGACCCTTTTGTCACTGGAGATACTTCCTAATTACATTTACAAATAATGCATGCTCCCTCTTTTTTCTCATCAAACCCTGTTTCTTTAGAAGTTCTTTTCAGAAAAGAATAAGGGTAATAAGGAGGGTAAAATAATAGATATAATTATCTTTCTGAGCATTTATCCTTAGTTTTATTATCTTGCCTTTGTTTTCATTTAGTTGGGACTAAATTATTACCTCATAAAACAGGACAATGATATTATCATTGCTCTTGTTTTACAGTTGGAAGACTAATATTCTATGTTATCATATCCTGAATTTCAATATTTATAAAATCAGAAATAAATATTTTTACACTGGAGGATGCAGTGGAAGAAGAAATATCAAGCAGTATAGACAAAACTTTCCTATCACCTTGACTTCATTATATCCTAGCATAAAAATAAAACAGCTCAAACTAAGATTATTGTGATTAGCTTTGGATGTTTGCAAAGGTACAAATATGATTTAATAAGTAAATTCATATTATATTATTAAATAGAGGAACTGCTTGCAATTCCAGATTCCATTTATCTTAAAGCTAACATAGAGAATATCACTAGTCATAAAACTAGTTTTTGACATTGTCCTATATGTAGCCATTAGAAGCTTAATCACAGATACTTGAATATTATGTGATTATTCCAAAACTAATCTGGATTAACATTCTTTGAATTCATGAAATGTATGGAGTTTCTTGAAGCAATTTTTTTTTAATTTCTAGTTTTTCAAGATGACTATTTCAATATTTTGATTTATAAGAACTAGATATTTGGTGTGTATTCCATTTCTGGCATAGGGCTCCCAAATCTCTTGGGAATTTCTAAAGTGAGAGAGCAATAAAGTTGTCTTTTGTTGCATTAATGAGGGTACTTTGGGATCCTAAACTCAAGTTGGGGACTGGTTACCAGGAAACCCAATTATGTCATCAAAGAGCAGGAACTTTCTGTACCACCTTCCCATTCCCCTTCAGGAGAGAGGAAAGGGCCTGGGGTTTGAATAGATTTCCAATCGCCAATGATATAATCAGTCATGCCTATGTAATGAAGCCTCCATAATCCTCAAAACAATTGGGTTAGGAGAGTTTCTGACTAGGTGAATACATGGAGATTTGGAGAGGGTGGTGTGCTTGAAGAGGGCATGGAAGCTCTGAATCCTTTCCCCATACCTTGCCCTATTCATTTCTTTCTTCTGGCTGTTCCTGAGTTATACCCTTTAATAATTAACTGGTACTTAGTCAGTAAAATGTGATATCCCAGGCTTCCCTGGTGGCTGAGACAGTAAATAATCTGCCTTCAATGAGGGAGACTTGGATTTGATCCCTGGGTCAGGAAGATCCCCTGGAGAAGGGAATGGCAACCCACTCCGGCATTCTTGCTTGGGAAATCTCACGGACAGAGAAGTCTGGCAAGCTGAAGTCCATAGAATCACAAAGAGTCAGACACCACTGAGCAACTAACATTCACATACAAGCGTACTGTGTCTGAAGTGAGGGTGAGGTGTCTGGTATTACAGGCCCTCAAACCCTGGAATCTGTACCTCAGGGTAGACAGAGTCAGAATTGCATTGAATTGTAGGACACCCAGTTGGTGTCCTGAGAATTGTTGGGATGTATGTGCGGATTTGATCTGAAATAAATGGATGGTTAGATATTTCTCCATGAAAGATGGGATTATTTGGATCAGCAGAGAATTGTAATTCTGGGTCTGCAACTACAGTGAGCAAGTCCTTCCCAGGCAAGGGAGGAACAGTTTTACAGAGTGAGAAAAGGAAGTCAGAAGAGCTATAGTAAGCCATGACGTGGAAGCAACCTAGATGTCCATCAGCAGACAAATGGATAAGAAAGCTGTGGTACATATACACAATGGAGTATTGCTCAGCCATTAAAAAGAATACATTTGAATCAGTTCTAATGAGGTGGATGAAACTGGAGCCTATTATACACAGTGAAGTAAGCCAGAAAGAAAAACACCAATACAGTATACTAACACATATATATGGAATTTAGAAAGATGGCAATGATAACCCTATATATGAGACAGCAAAAGAGACACAGATGTATAGAACAGTCTTTTGGTCTCTGTGGGAGAGGGAGAAGATGGGATGATTTGGGAGAATGGCATTGAAACATGTATAATATCATATGTGAAATGAATGGCCAGTCCAGGTTCGATGCATGATACAGGATGCTCGGGGCTGGTACACTGGGATGACCCAGAGGGATGGTATGGGGAGGGAGGTGGGAGCGGGGTTCAGTATAGGGAACACGTGTACACCCGTGGTGGATTCATGTTGATGTATGGCAAAACCAATATAATATTGTAAAGTAATTAGCCTCCAGTTAAAATAAATAAATTTATATTTAAAAAAAAAAGAAAAAGAGAGAAGAGAAAAAGAGAGAGAAGAGGGGAAAAAAAAAGAAAAAAAAGTGCTATAGTAAAAAAAACAACCTGTGGCTTTTCATTGGTGGCATCCTTGCCAGGGAAGAAGAGGTTTTCTTCAACCCCTCCTCCTTGCACACACATACTGGATATTGGTGCTCAGAGAATAATTAATTATTGGGTTGGCCAAAAAGTTCATTCGGGTGAAAGTCCATTTTCCTTAATATAGCAAACTTGTCAGTCAACTCTCCCTATATTCCATTATTTTTTTAAAAAAGCAAAATTAACTGAGTAAATTTGAAAATTAAGGTGGCTTTATTTAATGAATCATGATTTCCCAGGTGACACTAGTGGTAAAGAATCCACCTGCACTTAGGGATTGAACCTGGGTTCAATCCCTCGGTTGGGAAGATTCCTTGGAGCAGGGAACAGCTACCCAGTCCAGTATTCTTGTCTGGAGAATTCCATAGACGGAGGAGCCTGGTCGGCTACAGTCCACAGGGTTGGACACAAGTATGTGACTAACATACACACACAGTAATTCATGAATCAGGCACATCCTAACTAGCTAGTAGAGGAACTCCAATGAACTTTAAATTTAAATATAAGACTTTTAGAGGCAGGAGGGGGAAGGGGTTAAGGAGAAAGTAGAGAACTTCATCATCTTTTCAGTGTAGAAATGGCCTTTCTGGCAGATTACCTCACTGGCATTGATCAGAAAATTCCAGACAAACATTCCTAGGAGGGATTATAACTTCAGTTTGGTTAGGATTGAAGTCTTGGTTTGCTGATCCAGAGCTTAGCACAAGTGACTCCATTTTGAGACTATCATTTACTTTTTAACAAATAAATGAGAATGTAATTTTCCTAGAACTTTTAGGTCACATTGCAGATGTACTGGCAAAGGTATTTAGTGAAATATGCATAGCCATGCTTGAAATATCTTACACATAAGCAAATGTTACCTTCAAATCTTTCTTATAAGTGTTTTATGGACATATGCAAATAGTGTAGAAAACTATTCTAACATGTGAATTATTTATAAGGATAGTAATCATTTGGGTATTTAAAGACTATTTATTAGCAGCGCCTATGGATTTATTGTGATTTACAGTGGAAGACTGCAGACAGCACTGAAAGATGTTTGTGTTTTTTTCCCTTCACATCTAAATTTAAGAACTTCACTAATGTTTACATAATTTCATACTGTTTCTTCATGTATTTGTTAAAGAAACCCATGCTGTTAATAGCAACTAACTTCGATGATTTTTTTGACAGTATATAATATTTGCCTATTTTAGTCATCTTTAGGTTGCCATAACAAAATACCACAGACTGAGTTGCTTGAACAACAGAAATATATTATCTCACAGTTATTAGAGATCAGGGTAACAGCATGGTTGGTTTATCATAAGAGTTTTCTTCTTCTTAGCTTATATATGACTGCCCCTTGCTTCTCTGCTCACGTGGCTTTTCCTTGGTGCATGCAGGTACAGTGAGAGAATGAACTCTTTGATATCTCTTATAGGGACACAGGTGGCTCCCTGGTGGCCTAAATGGTAAAGAATCTGCCTGCAATGCAGGAGAAACGTGTTTAGTCCCTGGGTCGGGAAGATCCCCTGGAGAAGGGAATGGCAACCTACTTCAGTATTATTGGCTGGAGAATCCCATGCACAGAGGAGCCTGGTGGGCTACAGTTCATGTCACAAAGAGTCGGACACAACTGAGTGACTAACACACATAGAAACACAAATTCTGTTGGGATGAGGACCCCACTCTTACATCCTTACTAAATCTTAATTACTTCTTTAGAGATCCTTCTTTAAAATATCACCACACTATAGTTTATGATTTCAATATGTGAATTTGGGGCTGGGGCAGAATACAAAAATCAGTCTAAACCAATACCAGAGCAAACAATTTTGATTATATTAGGAGGTACCAGAGCAAATAATTTTGATTATATTAGGAGGAAGACAGAATTCATCTAGAAAAAATGAAGGTCATGTGTGAAACGTGCACAGAGTGAATAGTATACAGACTGTTTCTTTGGCAATTTTTGGAAAAATTTACTTATGAATATGATTTGAACTGAAAATATATATCATATCTAGCATAGCTGACTGAATTTTCTATCTGGATAATTGCCACAGACACCAAGAATTTATTTACTATGCTTAAATAGCCTTAGAATATAATTCTCTTCCAGCACTAAAAAAATCATAATCATATTTATTTTATATAATTATAATTAATTTCAAAAATTCAAAAATTTCAAAAATTTTTGTTTACATATGTTTGATAAGCACAAATTCCTGATTTGTAAGTTGATAATATAGTTCTACAATAATTTATATTTACTTACTTATACCACTTCCCTTTTATTTTGGGCAGTGTTGTGTATGCATGCTGCTGCATGCTAAGTCACTTCAATCTTGTCCCACTCTGTGCGACACTATGGGCTGTAGCTTGTTAGACTCCTCTCGTCAGGGGATTCTCCAGGCAAGAATACTAGAGTGGGTTGCTATGTCCTCTTCCAGGGGATCTTCCCATACTAGGGACCGAACCTGTGTCTCCTATGCCTCCTACATTGCAGGTGGATTCTGTACCCAATGAGGGAAGCCTTGTCTGCATGCCCCAGATTTAATCCCACAGGTTGGAAAATAGTCAATCTATTCTGCCCTTCTTCTAGCTTCAGGGGTGGAGAGGAGTTTTTTTAATATGGTATAGCAAAACTCAAATAAAATAAAACAAGTTTTCTCTTCAGTATGTAAAGGACATAATTGATAGTGTAAAAAACTGATACTATGTAGAGGATATTCTGTGTACATATTTTTAAAAACACAGAAGAACAAAAAAGTACATTAAAAATTGAGGTGGATGTAAAAAGATATTGTCAGAAGATTAAATATAACTCAGAAATGGAAGGTTTTTGAAACTGAGACAGGAAAAAAGTAATAGAAGCAATAATAAAATAGTGAAATTAATCATTTCTCAATTATACAAAGATTTAACTCATTTAGTTACATTATAAATAATCTTTCTTATTTAATAAAATATGATATGAAATAAAGAACAAAATTATTTTCCTCCAAGGAACAAAAATTTATTGACTTTACTCTTTTCTGAAAATCTCAACATTCCAATCAAAAATTAAATGAAGCATAGTTTCAACAGAAACCATAAAAATTTAATAATACCAGTCAAATTGCTACCTATAGCTAAGACAAAATAGTATTTTCACATATATAAAGTCAAATATGTATTTTGCTGAAAACCATCCTGAAAATGAATTACAGCACTAATGGACAAAATGTTAAAGAAAAAAGGAGGATGAGAAAGAATTCTTCAAATAGATAAGTGAAAAATGCTAACTATAAATGATGTCTACAAATGTAGCCATAACACTGAATAAAAACAAAGATATTTTAAAAGTGAATATTATACCTTAAAGTAATTAATTTGATGATATAAGTCCATTATAAAAACACTTAAATTACAGTAATTAAATATAAGGTAAAATTTTTCTAGTATCAGAGGTCTAGGATAAAGAGTTTATCTTTCCCTCTGGCACCACTCTGTCTTTTTTCCTTTTAATTGAAATATAGTTGATTTGCATTATTTTTTTAGTTTCAGGTATACAACATAGTGAATCAGTATGTTTGTAGATTATACCCCATTATAAGTTATCACATGATAATGGATAAAATTTCCTGTGCTTTACAATATATTCTTGTTGCTTATCTATTTTATGCATTGTATTGCTAGTTTGTTCTGATGGGTGCGGCCTTGCTCAGTAAATATTTAATCTAATATTTGTTGAAGGCTGGAGCTGGTGTCCCCTCCCTGTTGTTTGACTTGAGCCCAACCCATCAGAACAAGACCTAGTCTCCCCCACAGTCAGTTTCTACCATCAGGAAGCATCCATAGGACTTGAATCATTATCCTTCAGAGGGCAGGCAGAATGAAAACCACAATCACAGAATACTAACAAAACTGCCTTATCTAACTCAGTGAACTATGAGCATGTAGGGTAACCCAAGATGGATGGGACATGGTGGAGAGTAATGACAAAACCTGGTCCACTGGAGAAGGGAATGACAAACCACTTTAGTAGTCTTGCCTTGAGAAACCCATGAAGAGTATGAAAAGGCAAAAAGATATGATAGTGAAAGATGAACTCCGCAGGTCTATAGGCGTCCAAAATGCCACTGGAGAAGAGTGGAGAAATAACTCCAGAAGAATAAAGAGACAGAGCCGAAGCAAAAACAAGGTCCAGTTATGGATGCGACTGGTGATGGAAGTAAAGTCAGATGCTGTAAGAACAATATTGGATAGGAACCTGGAATGTTAGCTCCACGAATCAAGGTAAATTGGAAGTGGTCAAACAGGAGATGGAAAGAGTGAACATCGACATTTTAGGAATCAGTGAACTAAAATGGACTGGAATGGGTAACTTTTACTCAGCTGACCATTGTATATACTACTGTGGGCAAGAATCCCTTAAAAGAAATGGAGTAACCATCATAGCTAACAAAAGAGTCACAAATGCAGTACTTGGATGCAATCTCAAAATGACAGAGTGATCTCTATTCTTTCCGAGGCAACCATTCAATATCACAGTAATGCAACTCTATCCCCCAACCACTAATTCTGAAGAAGCTGAAACTGAACAATTCTATGAAGACCTACAAGACCTTCTAGAATTAACACCCCAAAAATATATCCTTTGCACTATAGGGGACTGGAAAACAAAAGTAGGAAGTCAAGAGACACCTGGAGTAACAGGCAAGTTTGCCCTTGGAGTACAGAATGACGCAGGGCAAAGGCTGAAAGAGAACTTACTGGTCATAGCAAATACCGTCTTCCAATGACACAAGAGACTACACTACATGTGAACGTCACCAGGTGGTCAGTACTAAAATTAAACTTATTATATTCTTTGCAGTCAAAGATGAAGAATCTCTATACAATCAGCAAAAACAAGACTGGGAGATGACGTGGCTCAGACCATGAACTCCATATTTTAAAAATCAGACTTAAGTTGAAGAAAGTAGAGAAAACTACTAGACCATTCAGCTATGACTTTAATCAAACTCCTTACACAATTAAACACTGGAAGAGACAAATAGATTCAAGGGATCAGACCTGATAGACAGATTGCCTGAGGAACTATGGTGGAGGTTCATGACATTGTACAGGAGGCAGTGATCAAGCCGAACCCCAAGAAAAAGAAATGCAAAAAAAGCAAAATGATTGTCTGACAAGGCCTTACAAATAGCTGAGAAAAGAAGAGACGCAAAAAGCAAAGGAGAAAAGGAAAGATATACCCATTTGAATGCAGTTTCAAAGAAGAGCAAGGAGAGATAAGAAAGCCTTCCTCAGTGATCAATGCAAAGAAATAGAGGAAAAATAGAATGGGAAAGAATAGAAATCTCTTCAAGAGAATTAGAGATATCAAGAGAACATTTCATGCAAAGATGGGAATAATAAAGGACAGAAATGGTATGAACCTAATAGCAGCTGAAGATATTAAGAAGCGGTGGCAGGAATACATAGAACTATACAAAAAAGGATCTTCATGACCCAGACAACCATGATGCTGTGATCATTCACCTAGAGCCAGACATCCTGGAATGTGAAGTCAAGTGGTCCTTTGGAAGCATCACTACAAACAAAGCTAGTAGAGGTGATGGAATTCCAGTTGAGCTGTTTCAAATCCTAAAAGATGATGCTGTGAAAGTGCTGCACTCAATATGCCAGCTAATTTGGAAAACTCAGCAATAGCCACAGGACTGGAAAAAGTCAGTTTTCACACCAATCCCAAATTTCTTTCAGTAATGCCAATTCAAACCACCACACAGTTTCGCTCACACACTAGCAAAGTATGACTCAAAATTATCCAAGCCAAGCTTCAACAGTATGTGAACATTGAACTTCTAGATGTTCAAGCTGGATTTAGAAAAGATCAAATTTCCCATATCCATTGGATCATCAAAAAGGGAGGCAAGTTCCTGAAAAAAAAAAAAAACCCTTCTATTTCTGCTTTATTGACTACATGAAAGCTTTTGACTGTGTGGATCACAACAAATGGTGGAAAATTCTGAAATAGATGGGAATACCAAACCACCTAACCTGACTCCTGAGAAATCTGTATGCAGGTAAGGAAGCAACAGTTAGAACCGTAATAGAACAACAGACTGGTTCCAAATTGGATAAGGAGTATATCAAGGTTGTATATTGTCACCCTGCTTATTTAACTCATATGCAGAGTACCATGTGAAATGCCAGGCTGGATGAAGCACAAGGTGGAGTCAAGATTGCCAAGAGAAATATCAATAACCTCATATGTGCAGATGACATTCCCCTTATGGCAGAAAGCAAAGAACTAAAGAGCCTCTTGATCAAAGCAAAAGAGAGTGAAAGAGCTCACTTAAAACTCAACATTCAAAACACTAGGATCATAACATCTGGTCCCATCATTTCATGGCAAATAGATGGGGTAACAATGGAAACAGTGAGAGACTTTATTTTGGGGGGGGCTCTAAAAGGCTATGGTTTTTCCTGTGCTCCTATATGGATGTGAGAGTTGGACTGTGGAGAAGGCTGAGTGCCGAAGAATTGATGCTTTTGAACTGTGGCATTGGAGAAAACTCTTGAGAGTCCCTTGGACTGCAAGGAGATCCAACCAATCCATTCTGGTACTTTGGCCACCTCATGCGAAAAGTTGACTCATTGGAAAAGACTCTGATGCTGGGAGGGACTGGGGGCAGGAGAAGGGGACGACAGAGGATGAGATGACTGGATGGCATCACTGACTCGATGGACTTGAGTCTGAGTGAACTCCGGGAGTTGGTGATGGACAGGGAGTCCTGATGTGCTGTGATTCATGGGGTCACAAGGAGTCGGACACGACTGAGAGACTGAACTGAACTGAAAAGCACTAAAGATGGTGACTGCAGTCATGAAATTAAAAGGTGCTTGCTCCTTGGAAAAAAAGCTATGACCAACCTACACAGCATATTAAAAAACAGAGACATTACTTTGCCAACAAACGTCCATCTAGTCAAAGCTACAGTCTCTCCAGTAGTCATCTACAGCATTACTTTGCCAGCAAAGGTCTGTCGAGTCAAAGCTATGGTTTGTCCAGTAGTCATGTATGGATGGGAGAGTTGGACTATAAAGAAAGCTTAGAATCTCTTGGACTGCAAGCAGATCAAAATAATAAATCCTAAAAGAAATCAGTCCTGAATATTCATTGGAAGGACTGATGCAGGAGCTGGAATGGCAATACTTTGGCCACTTGATGCGAAGAGCTGACTCATTTGAAAAGACCCTGATACTGGGAAAGATTGAGGACAGGAGGAGAAGGGGACGACAGAGGATGAGATGGTTGGAAGGCATCACCAATTCAATGGACATGAGTTTGTGTAGGCTCCTAGAGTGATGATGGATGAAGAGGCCTGGGGTGCTGCAGTCTATGGGGTCACAAAGAGCAGGACACAACTGAGCAACTGAACTGAACTGAACTGAACTGAGCTGAACAAGTAGAATGCCTAATTCAAGATCATATTAACATAGCAGTAAATTGACATTTTGGAAAGAAGTTATTAATACACACAATCCAATATTTTTATCTGCTCCTTGGCACAACAGTTTCATACATTATATATTTGGGTTATTTATATTTGCCACATAGACATTTCTCACAAGAACGTTCTAATGTACTATTCAGTTTATCAGTCAAATCATAAACAGTAGATGTTGATCTAACACAGTTCCCGGAACACAGTAAAGATTTGTAATTCTGTTAGTTTTGATATACGGCAAAGACTGCTAATTTTTCCACAAGACTCTTCTTCCTTATTATAATAGAACTACAGAGTTCTTGCAAGCATATTTCTTAGCTTGGTTTGTAAATAGGTATGGTTTTATGACTGACAATGTCCAATGGGTTTGTGAGGCAATGATATGCACAAATTATATGTCACCTCCTTAAAAAGAGGACTGGCCTTCAATTTATTTATCCTACATGGTACAAGATAGAAATAGTGAGATATTTGGCAGTGCAGACTAGGTTATCACCTAAGCGGGAGTTTTACAAGACAGATATACCAAGATCTTTAATGTCCTTGTGGAACAGAGTTTTCTACCCTCTCTGGACCATCAAATGTCCCCTACATTACTACATAAGGAAAAAAAAATATTATTTTTTTGTAGGAACTCTGTTACAGAGACATCACTTATACTCCATGAATACACAAATTTGATACTTGAAAACATGGTGCTCTCATAACCAAAAAAGCAAAAACTACAGTATATGGCATTGGCTTATCAGTTGACATGCTGGAAATATATAAGGCAAGGTAGATAGTTTATCATTTTATTGGCAATACAGGTGGTAAAACTGTCCCCCATATATGGACATGGAGCATATGTAGAACACAGAGCAGGTGCTTATTGAACTTACAGTGATTTAAAAACCTAAAATTATCTGTGCTTCTTAACGCTTCTGGCAGATATAAGAGTGGGATTGATTCAGGGAACAATCAGTTAATTTGCAATCAGAGATGGAAGGGAACTGAGCTCTGCTCCAGGAAAATTTCTATGCATATGGCCTACAATTTAAATTGATTGGAATTTCGATAATGTTGGGCCTCAGAGGTGGAAAGCCAAAGGCTTCTGAAGCCCAAGCAGCAGGAGATAGGATTGTCATTTGGTGTCTTTTTCTAGAGCCAGTTAAGTGGCAGAAGCAGGGAGCCAGTTTAGCTGCAAATAAGAGATTAATAGTAGTTCTCTTCCCAACTCACGCCAAGCCTGCTGTTTCAGCTGGCCTCTCAAGATTTGTGACCAGATGTGTTCTGCGACTGTTGAAATCATGGGAAGTAGATAAACCAAAGCCTTTAAGGGGATCCCTATACCCAGGGAAATATAAGGCTGAGAAGTCGCTTCGGTCCATAGATTGCAGTGCCCACTTTAGATGGGGCCAGAAGATAACTGACTAGAAAGATTCTTCATCAGGGAAAAGTCAGGCTCCACTGAGGATAATGAAAAACGAGAATATCTAGAGGCTAGAACTAGGGTTGCCAGATGGATAATCATGGAAATTTCTCACAATTACCACCAACAGACGTTAATAACTGCCAGAAAAATACTGACTGCAGTATGTATTCCACACTGTACCCTCTTCCTTTGCAGTTATCTTGCTCATTCTTCACCAATTTATATTGGATGAAGCAGAAAATGTCTCTTTTATGTACAGGTCACCAGAAAATGAAAAGCCATCTCTTACTGGCTCCAAAGTACAGTGATTTTCCCAAAAACCTGCATGATGGACTCCATTTGGTAACTACTAAGAAGTTCTCTGAAGACTGATGGACAATCACATGTATAGAAACTTGAGTATACTGAAGCAGGTACTTTTAATGGATTCCTATTTTCTTGACTGATGCCTTGCTTTTAGTAATAGGATTCATAAATTTCAAATGAGTGCATGGCTCCACAGCATTTGTCCAACTTAAATCCGCTTTGCAGCTAACAACAGTATTTATACGGCAGTGTTCTTGTCGCTGGGATGCAGAAATGAGACAGGCAGGTTTTGTTCAGTATATCAATAGAAGGAAGCTGGTTGCCCTCTATTTACTATTTCCTTCCTCTTGCAAGCTGCAGGAGTGACGTATTATGGGTGCTTTAGTTTTGACCATGTAAATCAAAAAGGTAAAATAGAACTATAAGAATAAATAAAACTGAAATTCCAAGGTGACCTCTTACAACTGAACCAGCTATTCATTCTGGTCTATCCATTTATGTACTAGGTTCCTTCCTTGAGAATTTTATTATTACACTTCTGTTTCTTCTACCAATGGCTGTTGGCCTGGAAAATTCTGGGTCTAATCTGATTTTTTATCAGCCTTTATCATGGGATACCATTTTAACTACAGACATGAGAAATTATTCTTTATATTTGAAGGGCAAGAAATAGACAGAATGGCTGTGATACTACCTCTAGAGAACAATCTGTTATTTTGCTTTTTACAGCTTCTAGAAGATCTCTGAATCTAAAGTGTTTCATATCCTCTTCTCCCATCTTAAAATTTAGCAATTTGCCACCTCTATAACCTTTCTTCTTTCTGTCATCAATTTCTTCTGTAACCACAGACCGGGAAAAACTCTCTGGATTTCTGCATTTAAGGATTCATAATTAGATTGGGCCTAATTGGATAACTGAGGAAATCTCTCTAATTCAAGGTCCACATCCTTAATGATATCTGCAAAATTCCTTTTGCCATGTAATATACATATTCACAGCTTCTGAGGATTAAGAGGGCTACTATTCTATCTGACACAAAGGGTTTATTATTTTCTTTTATTTGTTTCAAACATTTAAGGAGGAAATAAAAATGTTTCTACACAAATTGTTTCTGAAAATAATAAATACATGAACACTTCATAACTAACTTTATGGGCTAGAATCATCTTGAAACCAAAGCCAGACCAAAAAAATTGCAGAAGTAGATTAAGACAATCCAATACCCCTCAAACACAGATGCAAAAATCCTTGAAATGATATTTACATTATTCTGAATAACCCCATGAACAGTATGAAAAGGCAAAAAGATATGACACTGAAAGATGAACTACCCAGGTTAGAAGATGCCCAATATGCTACTGGAGAAGAGTGAAGAAATAGCTATCTGTGTGCTTTTTTGTCACAGCACTATAGTTGGGATTCTTTATCTTTCTATTAAAAAATTAAAGCACAAAAACTATCTTTACTGCTTTTTTCTGGCCATAGTCAGATTTTGCATCATTAAATTTAATAAAATAGTCTGTCTGAGACAGATACTTTTTGGAGGCTAGAGAGAGCAGAAGAAAGAAAGTGAAGTTGCTCAGTTGTATCTGACTCTTTGTGACCCTGTGGACTGTAGCCTACCAGGCTCCTCCATCCATGGGATTTTCCAGGCAAGAGTACTGGAGTAGGTTGCCATTTCTTTCTCCAGGGGATCTTCTCGACCTAGGGATCAAGCCCGGATCTCCCGCATTGTAGACAGACGCTTTACTGTCTGGGCCACCAGGGAACTCTGCGTTTTTTGTTTTTGTTTTTGTTTTTCCTCCTCTAAATTAAAGTTGTTCCCTGCAGCTTTCTTAATTTCATTATCAATATCCCCTTAGGAGATTTTACTAATAGTTGATAATACCTCCAGCAGCCATAACACATAGCCATAATCCATACCATATTGAAAGGCCTATTACACAGTTGTTTAAATTATTTTCTAGCCCGCAAGTAGGTGTAACTAGAAATCATGACTTAAAATTTAAACTTTAAATTTAAAACTGCCTGGAACTACTTTAATTTTCTACTGTATATTCTTCCAACTTGATGGACATGAGTTTGAGCAAGCTCCGGGAGTTGGTGATGGACAGGGAAACCTGGCATGCTACAGTCCATGGGGTCGCAGAGAGTCGGACACATGGACACGACTGAGCGACTGTCATTCCCAGGTGGCTCAGTGGTAAAGAATCCACCTGCCAATGCAGGAGACATGGGTTTGACCCCTGGGTTGGGAAGATTGCCTGGAGAAGGAACTAGCAACCCACTTCAGTATTCTTGCTGGAAAATCCCATGGAGAGAAGAGCATGGCAGGCTGCAGTCCATGAGATCGCAAAAGAATGGGACACAACTTAGCAACTAAGCAACAACAGCAATGATGATATCAAATATTTACAAGAATGCGAAACAGCTGAAACTCAGACATTCTGCTGAAAATGTAAATTGCAACTACTTTAGAAATTTATTTGGTCTATATGAAAGGAAAAGCCCCAGAAATACATTTCCATTTGACTCTTTCACATAATTTCCATTTTTCTGCTGTTTTTTCCAACTGTACAAACATATCTACTTTTCTATTACATATATTAACATTGTTTTATGATTTTTGTTAGATATTTAATGTCAGACATTGTGTGTAACAGAATAGTAGAGGTTAAGGTAAATACTGTCTTTACCTAAAAGCAAGCATGCCCATTCTTTTGGCATCCTAATCATGGGAGAATTGAGACAATTTGTCTATAGCTGTACTGGGTGTGGCCTTTTTTTTTTTTTTAATCTACCATCATGTACTAAAGTCTTGAAATTACTCTGATGGTTGATTTTATAGTCACGTTTTGAGTGTGAGGTATGGAATGTCAGAGAATCTCTCCTTACCATCAGATTTCAGATAACAGGTCCTGCACATCTCTCCAACAGAGGATATCTCATCCCACAGTCCTCCTCCCACAAGGCAGACTGTCTGAATCTCAGACTGGGACACTTAGTGTTCCTGTACTTTTCCAACAGGAAACACCTTCTCCCTCCTCAGTGTGGCGGTCAGAGCTCAGGTAGCTTCCTGCCCTGTCCCTAGTACTGAAGTCTCTATCTCATATCATAGAAAGTTTCTGGTCTAATGGCAGATCACTTTTTCCTTCTGTGAGTGAAGGTGCAGGGTAGTTGGTTCTCCTGTCCCTCCCCCAAGGAAGCCAAGTCTGTGCCTAGAATCATTGCACAGTCTATCCTCATATCTATGTTTGCTTTAGTACAAATATACATTAACTATATCCCCAAACTCATTAACTATCATTTTGCTGATATTTCTTCAGCCAACCTTTGTTTGGTTGAAACCCATATTCAAGATTAGTGGTTGTCAGACTTTAAACTGCACAGAATCACCTGGAGTTTACGTAACAGACATTGTTAAGCATTTCCTCTAAAATACCTGACTCAGTAGATCTGGGGAAGAGTGTAAAATTTTCCATTTCTATCAGGTTCTAGGTGTTATGGATGGTGCTGACCTGAAGACAATACACTAAGGATAGCTGCTGTAGATCACAATTAACAAAGTATACATCCAAATACCATAGGCCTAGGTTTTAGTGGAAGTGGAAGTGCAAGTCGCTCAGTCGTGTCTGACTCTTTGCAATCCCATGGACTGTCCTTGGAATTCTCAAAGCCAGAATACTGGAGTGGGTAACCTTTCCCTTCTCCAAGGGATCTTCCCAACCCAGGGATTGAACCCAAGTCTCCTACTTTGCAGGCAGATTCTTTACACCACAAATAAAGCTTTACTGGAACAGAGTCATGACTATGCATTGATTGATTTTCTATGGACCATTTTGTGTTTTAACAGCACAACTGAAATTGAGTAGTGAAGACAGAGGTCATGTCATCCGCAAAGCCTAAAATAGGTACTACCTGCCTTTTCCCCAGAACAAACAAACAAAAACTCCAAACCAAAACACAAACACAAAAACCAACCAAACAAAAATGTTTGCTTTACATTAAAAATATAACATTCTTTCTTAATATTTCATTAAAAATATGTTAATAAAATAATAAATTTGCTTACAGATGAAATGATACTCAAACGTTCTATTTTCTCTTCCTATGGTCTGTTTGATCTACCTTCTTATTTTCTCATTTATACTGTCAGAACTGATCACTCTATGTGAATATTAATATCAATTTAGATTTTCACATCTGTATTTTATACTCAGTATCCGATTCTTATATATCTAAGACTTTCCTTATGAAAAGGCAGAAGATGCATTATCGACTGAGTACTCAATATATTTAAACAATAGATTCCTTAACTTTCTTTTAGAATAAAATTGTCATGTAAATAATATGTATGCATGTGTGTGTAATTCACTTCATTGATTATCTTCAATCATCAACTTATCTTTATAATTGCTAGTACAACTTTAGAAAAGATGCAGTGAATATTAAAACAGATGCCTATGCCTCCAGATCCTCAATAATTCAACAGCCCATCATAAGAGGTTTAAAAATGTTGAATGCATGGGTGAAGCAAGCTGGAATGGAAGGTCAATAACGTACAAAGACTGCTGCTCATTCTTAAGCATACGCTACAGGCAGATTTCTATGAACATTTTCCTCTAGGCTCATGTTCAAGACTATATTATTGATTTTAAAATTTACATTACTGAAAACTTTGTATCAAAATATTTTCATGAAAATGTTTACAAATAAGTTTTTTTTTGAAATGGCAAATAAAGTTTATAATGTTTCAGAATGAATCATTATGTTATTTTGAAAGTGGGAGACTAATGGAAAGTCTCAGACAAATATTTCTTCATCAATATACCTATTCAGTAACAAAAATTGAAAATATATTACTATCAAATAATATATAATATTCTCTAATTAATAATAAATTCATTTATGGATGTGAGAGTTGGACTATAAAGAAAGCTAAGCGCCAAAGAATTGATGCTTTTGAACTGTGGTATTGGAGAAGACTCTTGAGAGTCCCTTGGATTGCAAGGAGATCCAACCAGTCCATCCTAAAGGAGATCAGTCCTGGGTGTTCTTTGGAAGGACTGATGTTGAAGCTGAAACTCCAATACTTTGGCCACCTGATGCAAAGAGCTGACTCACTGGAAAAGATCCTGATGCTGGGAAAGATTGAAAGAAGGAGGAGAAGTGGGTGACAGAGGATGAAATGGTTGGATGGCATCACCGACTCAATGGACATGGGTTTAGGCGGACTCTGGGAATTGGTGATGGACAGGGAGGCCTGGCATGCTGCGGTTCATAGGGTTGTAAAGAGTAGGACACAGCTGAGTGACTAAACTGAACTGAACTGATAAAGCCATTATATGACTGAAAGGCATTATCACATACAATACTGTTTCTGATGTGCTTGCTATGACATTCTCAAATCAGTTTAAGTTCCAAAGAAGAAATAGAATTATCTATTAAAAATGAAAACCATGTTTACTCTTGCTTTAAAAACAAATCCAGCAGTGAAAATAAAATTGAATCACAGGGATCACTGAAAATCTATTATAAGCTATGTGATCTATCTTCTGGCACATTCTCTGCAGAAATACAGAGTTATTCAATCATAATTTTAAACTGAGTATACATTTTATATCTATTTTAAAGTCATAAGGAAAATATAAATTATATTTTATTAATGAGTATGTTTTAAATATCAGAAGTCAAGCATTTTCCAAAGAAGCTTTTTTTTAATTATTAAACTGTAGAGAACTCATCATTTAATTAGTATTTAAGAACATTCTTAAACATTTTGGAAGATGTAAAAACTTGGGTGAATATATGTTAGTGTATGCTATTTTAATGAAATCTGTATAATTTTACAGTATTTTTGTTTGTCTTCAAAACAGCATATTTCTGTTTCCTGCAATTAGGCCATGAATGTCATCCTCACCATTGATGCCATTCATTTCAAGAACTTTCCACTGTGACATATCACCATATTAGACTTGGATACATCAATTAAAACATTCAGTTATCAGATAGTAGATTTTTCCTATAGGACAATTAAATGTGATAAAAATCTTAAAAACCCATGGATGCATACAAAGGGGAAAAAGTGGTTTGCATAATCTACATTTAAATCTTTAAATGTATGACAAGTATAATTTATCAATCATTTGGCATACCGAAGACATACAAACACTTGTAACATAATATCACTTTTTATTGCTTTTTAGGGACTGGTACCTGAGTTGAAGAGGATACTGGCATTCATTTTCTACTTCTGCTGTAACAAATAATCACCAACTAAGTGGTTTAAAACAATACAAACTTAGTATTGCACACTTTTATAGGTCAGAAGTTCTAGTTGGCTCCGCTGTTGCTCTGCTCTAGATTTCACAAAGCCAAACACAAGGTGTCAGCCAACTGGACTCTTCTCAGGAGACTGTGGGAAGACTCTGCTTCCAAGTTCATTCAAACTGTTGGCAGAATCCAGATCCTTTTAGTCATAGAACTGAGATTCCATTTCCTGCTGCCTGTCAGCTGGCAGACATCCTTAATTCCTAGAGGTTATTTGGCCAGACCCTGCACATGGGACTCTACATCCAGAGCCAGCCATGGTGCTTTGAGTCTTCATACTTACAATCTCTGACTCACCTTCTGCCACATTTCTCTTGCCAGAGAAAATTCTCTGCATTTAAGGGCTAATTTCATTAGATGGGCCCAGTTAGATAATGCAGGATAAGCTCCCTATTTTAAGGTCCATGACTTTAATTGCATCTGAATATCATTTATGCTATATAATATAACACATTACAATTTCTGGGAGGTAATGCAATGGCACATTTGGTAGAATATTATTCTGCCTACCACAGTAATAAAGTCCTTCAATGTCATAAAGGTAACAAGCACTAGAATCAAAATTTAACTGAAAAAAAAAAATTAACTGCAGGGCTATTTCAAATACACCCAAACCGAACTCCGACTTTTTCTCAGCACTCAGTGTATTTAAATAGATACAAAGATATTCAATCACATAGTCAATTGTGACTAGAGTATTAGAATTCCAATTTATATTTGAAAATAGAACAAAAGAAGTAATTTTCATGAGACAAGTATTAATACATATTTATATGTCTTTACATACATATCTATAGACATGGATTATATATGTAGGACTTGGGGGAAAGGTACTAATGAGCTTTATACAGTCTCAAGTGAGTGTGTGTACACATGTGTGCAGTTATTAAGACACACCCAATAAAATATAAAGGTTTGGGGAGACTAATCTGAGAAGAGTCCCTGAAAAATGAAAGGCAGCTTGATTATCATGGTGAATCCTTCTTTCACTTTTCTTCCTACTCTTGATGTCATGAAGTGGTTCGATTTACTCTTTATGGCTTTGTAACAGTGCACGTGCTACATTGGTTCCTCTGAAGGCCAAAATGTAATAGAATATTTGAAAGGCACAATTATAATTTTGATCTAACATCATATTGGGAAAAATGCATATGTCACAAGCACATAGGAATCACATGCAAAAAAATGACATGTGCAAAACAAAGGTACAGCTTAATGCATTTTATGTATGGTAGCATAACAAATCAGGGTTATTCTAGCTCAGTTTAATGTTTAAAACATTAAAAACATTATGCTATGAGAAATAAGCAAGACACAAAAAGACAGATATTGTATGATTGCAGTTACATTAGATACCTAGACTAGGCAAATTCATAGAAATATAAACTATAATGAAGGCTACCAGAGGCTTGGGGACAGGGAATGAGGAAGAATTATTTAATAGTTACAGAAATCTGTCGGGTTGATGAAAAGTTCCAGAAATAGATAATGATAGTGGCTGGACAACATTTTGAATATATTGATCCTTAATGCCACAGAATTATTCATGTAGAAATAAAAAATAGTTATACATTTTTACTGTGATATAGAGTGTTTAAAATATGCCAACAATCAGGAATCACATATACAAACAAACCACTATTTCACGGTTCAAAGAACAATTAAACAACCGTTTGATCTCGATGAAATAATAACATACTGTCAAATTATGTACTGATGGAGCAAAATATTAACATTAAATGCTTATCTAGATAAAAAGAAAGGCTAATAAGTTACAACATTTAGAGAAAAATAACAGTTAAGCCAAATAAAGTGGAAGAGAAAGAAATACACGTGAACATAAACACATGAAATAAAGTGTGCTAGCAAAGGTAAAAATTTACTAGTTGAGAAAGGTAAATAATTTCTTGGGAAAATAATGAAGAAAAAGATTGCAGGTACAAGTAAGTAGTATGAATTTAAAAAAAAAGAACAAATTATATATTTGCTTTTTTTCTGCCTTTCTCACTAAAACACACTTCAAAGCAAGCAGAGATTTTGCTGTTTTGTTTACTATGTATCATTGGCAAAATAATGGCTCCCACAAAAGCCCACTCCTAAGGAGGAAACTGTGACCACTTTTCCGTTACATGTAAAAGGGACTTTACAAAAGTGTTTAAGAGTCTTAGGATATAGAGAACAACTGAGCTTATTATCTAAGGGAGTCTGATGAAATGATACCTGTCCTTCTGAGTGAAACAGTGAGGAAAAGTTAGCATCAGAAAAAGATTTAAAGACGATATGCTGCTGGCTTTGAAGATGGAAGAAGGCACGTTCAGCTAAGGTGTGCAGCACACCTTTCAGGTCAGTTCAGTCACTCAGTCGTGTCCGACTCTTTGCGGCCCCATGGACTGCAGCACACCAGGCTTCCCTGTCCATCACCAACTCCTGGAGCCTACTCAAACTCATGTTCATTGCGTTGGTGATGCCATCCAAACATCTACTCCTCTGTCACCCCCTTCTCCTCCTGCCTTCAATCCTGCCCAGGATCAAGGTCTTTTCCAATGAGACAGTTCTTCGCATCATGTGGCCAAAGTATTGGAGTTTCAGTTTCAGCATCACCTTTAGAAGCTGGAAAAGGAAAAGATATGGACTCTCTACAAAAGTTTCCAGACGGCTCCTTGATTTTACACCAGTGAAACCATTTCGGACTTATAAAACCCAAACCCTGTAAGATAACTATTTCCTTCTTATTTTAAGGCACCAATCGTTTGGCAATTCGTTAGAAGAACAAAAGATAACTAATAACACTGCAGTGTTCTTGTGTGTGTGATAGTCACTTAGTTGTGTCCGACTCTGTGACCCCATGGACCCTGCCAGCCTCCTCTGTTCATGGGATTCTCCAGGAAAGAACACTGGAGTAGGTTGCCATTCCCTTAGGATCTAAAATACTCCCTGGCACAAATTAGACAACTAAAAAGTATTTATTGACTGTAAACATATAAATGGGATTAATATGCACCATAAACCCATAGTATCTACAGGGTAATACAGATGTATATATACATATGGGGCTATATATTTATATATATATGTACATGTGTATATATATACATATATATATCATATATATAAGCTGAATTATAGTTACCTCAGTTAGTGCTATTAATATTTAGATATTTAGTTCATAAATGTCTTAGCTACAAAAAATAAATGTCATGTATTTAATATTTCCCATGTGAACTCTATCCTCATGTTTCTCAAGGAAGTAGATTAAGCATTATGCAGATTAATAAGGGATAAATAAAAATAACTGTTAAATTCTTGAGCTGGGAGGAACAGTGTTTGATCTTACTAATTTCCATATAATATCCATCCACATGTACCATGTAAGCTACAAGAAGATTTGCTTAACTTATAGCAAGCATAAAGGATTTTTTAACAATCACTAATCAGTTTTGGCTGCACTCATTATGCCAGCGAATTTGGAAAACTCAACAGTGGCTACAGAACTGGAAAAGGTCAGTTTTCATTCCAATCCCAAAGAAAGGCAATGCCAAAGAATCGTCAAACTATGGCACACTTGCACTCATCTCACACACTATTGAAGTAATGCTCAATATTCTTCAAGCCAGGATTCAATAATATGTAAACTGTAAACTTTCAGATGTTCAAGCTGGATTTAGAAAAGGCAGAGGAACTAGAGATCATATTGTCAGCATCCATTGGATCAACAAAAAAGCAAGAGTTCCAGAAAAACATCTATTTCTGCTTTATTGACTATGTCAAAGCCTTAGACTGTGTGGATCACAACGAACTGTGGAAAATTCTTCAAGAGATGGGAATATCGGACCACCTGACCTGCCTCCTGAGAAATCTGTATGCAGGTCAGGAAGCAACAGTTAGAACTGGACATGGAACAACAGACTGTTTCCAAAATAGGGAAAGGAGTGCGTCAAGGATGCATATTGTGACCCTGCTTATTTAACTTATAGGCATAGTACATCATGAGAAATGCTGGACTGATTGAAGCACAAGCTGGAATCAAGCCTGCAGGAGAAATATCAATAACCTCAGATATGCAGATGAAACCACCCTTATGGCAAAAAGTGAAAAAGAACTAAAGAACCTCTTGATGAAAGTGAAATTGGAGAGTGAGAAATTTGGCTTAAAGCTCAACATTCAGAAACTAAGATCATGGAATCTGGTCCCATTACTTCGTGGCAAGTAGATGGGGAAACAGTGACAGATTTTACTTTTTGGGGCTCCAAAATCATTGCAGATGGTGACTGCTACCATGAAATTAAAAGACACTTGCTCTTTGGAAGAAAAGTTATGATCAACCTACACAACTTAATAAAAAGCAGAGACATTACTTTACCAACAAAGGTCTGCCTAGTCAAAGCTATGGTTTTTCCAGTAGTCATATATGGATGTGAGAGACTATAAAGAAAGCTGAGTGCTGAAGAATTGATGCTTTTGAACTGTGGTGTTGGAAAAGACTCTTCAGAGTCCCTTGGACTACAAGGATATCCAACCAGTCCATCCTAAAGGAAATTAGTCCTGAATATTCACTGGAAGGACTGATGATGAAGCTGAAACTCCAGTTCTTTGATCACCTGTTGTGAAGAACTGACTCATTTGAAAAAACCCTGATCCTGGAAAAGATTGAAGGTGTGCGGAGAAGGGGATGACAGAGGATGAGATGGTTGGATGGCATCACTGATTTCAATGGACATGAGTTTGAGTAAACTCTGGGTGTTGGTGATGGACATGGAGGCCTGATGGGCTGCAGTCCATGGGGTTGCAGAGACGGACATGATTGAGTGACTGAACTGAACTCAATCAGTTTCAGTGTTTAACAAACCTGACAGATTGGTTTTATATATTTCTATCCAAAAGAAGATACAATTCACTGCTATTTAGTTTGGGGAAAAAAGAGAGAATAACACACATAAAGTAAAAATATATTTTAACAAATGTTATGATAGATAATTCATTAAACCAGTAGCAGTAAAATTATGTTGCTTATCATAAAATTCCTTTGACTAAGAAAATGAATGAACATTTAAATGATCAACAAAGCCTTAAAATGTTGGAATGCATATAAAAATATACTGTACTTTATAATGGGTGACTATATCACAGAAGGGCAAGTAATGACTTAAAGATACTAGCTGCTCATTTTGAAATCTGAAATTGCAGAGGTACTGTAACCCTAAGGGTGTGGAACACACTCACATTACAGAAAAGTATGCTAACTAGGACTTCCATGGGGGCTCAGATGGTAAATAGCCTGCCTGCAGTGCAGGAGACCTGTTCAATACCTAGATCAGAAAGATCCCCTGGAGGAAGGCATGGCAACACATTCCAGAATTCTTGCCTGGAGAATTCCATGGGCAGAAGAGCCTAGTGGGCTACAATCCATGAAATCATGAAGAGCAACTAAGAGGTTTTTATGCTAAATAGGAATTCATAGGATACAGAAAATGAAACTTTAAAATGGGTATTGATTTTTTGATATAAGGAAAAAGTGTTTGTTACTTATTAAAATTCAGGGGCAAGATTATAATATAGGGGTAAAGGTCATTGTACTTTGTCCTCTGCATGTGTGAAAACTTTGCTATTTCATTCTTTGAAGAGAACTTACTGAATTCTAGATTGAAAGTTCATAAATCACACAAGATTGATTGATGTTTCAGTTCAGTTCAGTCACTTAGTCGTGTCCGATTCTTTGCGACCCCATGAATCACAGCACGCCAGGCCTCCCTGTCCATCACCAACTCCTGGAGTTCACTCAAACTCACGTCCATTGAGTCGGTGATGCCATCCAGCCACCTCATCCTCTGTCGCCCCCTTTTCCTCCTGCCCCCAATCCGTCCCAGCATCATAAGTATGTAATATTCAAATTATTAAATCTATTAACATTTGTGTATTAACCAGCAGCTTTGTGTCAAAAGAGCATTGGACACTGAAATGCATGCTTAAGTAGGAAAACTACAGAACTTCAAACATTAGATAGCTCAGATCACAAAAATCACAGAAATATAATAGGATTGAGTTGGAAAATTTTTAAATTCCTTTTCAAGCATGACATTGCTGTTAACAAAAGGTCAAGAAAAAAATAATTTGTCATAGGTACATTATTATCTATTTCGCAAGTTGGGTTACGTATAAGTCATGTAAGAAATAAATCCCAGGGTCTAAAGATAACTATGGATAGAAAATTTATAAGGATGAAACAAAAACAAAATAAGAACACAGGATTTTATTTTAAGATTAGATAATAAAAGGCTCTTGCTTGGCAATAGTTCTATAGGTTTCAGCATTTTAAAACTTAATGAGATGTTATAGACAATAGTACTCATTCACTCATTTACTAATTCATTAACTCATCAAATATTAATTGAGCATTTCAAATGTGCCAACCAGTCTTCTAGTTAGAAAAATAAAAGCCAATTTTTGAAAAGGCAGAAGCCATCTGGGACGGAATAAAAAATCCAGACTGGGACATACCTGAGAAAATACAAATCCATTATAATTTTATTTCACTAACTAGGCCCTGAAAATATTAGATCTGTGAGTCCTATGTTCATACAACCTTAACTGATTACAAAAGGATTATGACTATAATAATAACTACCTTATTTTGAAAGGTCCTAAACTTTTTAAAAATATATAACATGAAGTAAGAATAGTTTGATAATTTTTTTACTAGTAAAGTACATTTAGAAATTTTTTGATTAGAGGCACTTATTTTGAAAATCTGATTTACTTCCTGTAGGCCATACAGTTATTTGAAAGATAAGGCCAATCCCTCCCCACTCCACAGAGAGGCAATTAACTCTATTGTTCAGTTGCCAAGTTGTGTCCAACTCTCCAGGATGCGGTGAATTGCAACATGCTAGGAAATGGCAACCCACTCCAGTGTTCTTGCCTGGAGAATCCCAGGGACGGGGGAGCCTGGTGGGCTGCCATCTATGGGGTCACACAGAGTTGGACATGACTGAGGTGATTTAGCAGCAGCAGCAGCAGGCTTCCCTGTTCTTCACTATCTCCCTGAGTTTGCTCAAACTCATGTCCATTGAGTCAGTGATGCCATCCAACCATCTTATCCTCTGTCATCCCCTTCTCCTCTTGCCTTCAATCTTTTCCCAACATCAGTGTGTTTTCCAGTGAATCTGCTCTTTACATCAGGTGGTCAAAATATTGGAGCTTCAGCGTTAGCAAAATCCTTCCAATGAATATTCTATACTTCTTTATTTAAGATATTTCCTTAGGAATTGAAAACGAATTCTACTGTCATAGAATGCACTATACAATGATTCAGGAAAAAAAAATCAACTTAAAATAAGAAACTTGGTTTCCTGAGAAACATTTAAATCTTTATTTCTCAACCAACACAAAATGAAAAGTGACTTTGACATAATTCCTTGCTGTGAAATTTATTTTACGATTGACCAAAAGATTAAAGATACAGATACAAAGATGTTTCATGAAAAAATTTTAGTTATAGAAAAGAAGACTATATATAAGTAAACATGTTTTTGCTAAACATAATAATCTTCAAAGTTTCTGATTATATGTCAGTATTTCTTGAAAAAGCAAACATATTAGAACTGCTAGGCTAAACCCACAGTTCAGCTTTTTTCTGTCTTTTATTAGGTAAATATTCTAAACCATAATTTTTTCTTAGGCATGTAGTTGACCTCATCATATTAACAAGATTATTTTTGTTCATACATGTTTTCTTATAGAATTTTCTATTTCAATCTGATCTCAAGTTTAAGTCTCATTTTCTTGCAAATCACCCAATTGCAAGCTGAACAACTATGCATCCTGTTCTTTAGGAATCAGTAACCAAAATATTCAGACATCATAGAAACCAGAAAAATTTGCAAATGCTTGAGAAGACTCTACACATGGACATCATCAGATGGTCAACACCAAAATCAGATTGATTATATTCTTTGCAGTAAAAGATGGAGAAGCTCGATACAGTCAGCAAAAACAAGACTGGGGAGCTGACTGTGGCTCAGATCATGAGCTTTATCGCCAAATTCAGACTTAAATTGAAGAAAGGAGGGAAAACCACTAGACCATTCAGTTCAGTTCAGTTCAGCCGCTTAGTCGTGTCCGACTCCTTGCGACCCCAAGAATTCCAGCACGCCAGGCCTCCTTGTTCATCACCAACTCCCAGAGTTCACTCAGACTCATGTCCATTGAGTCAGGGATACCATCCAGCCATCTCATCCTCTGTCATCCCCTTCTCCTCCTGCCCCCAATCCCTCCCAGCATCAAAGTTTTTTTCCAATGAGTCAACTCTTTGCATGAGGTTGCCAAAGTACTGGAGTTTCAGCCTTAGGTATGACCTAAATCAAATCCCTTATGAATATACAGTGGAAGTGAGAAGTAGATTTAAGGGACTAGATCGGATAGATAGAGTGGCTGATGAACTATGGACTGAGGTTCATGACATTGTACAGGAGACAGGGGTCAAGAATATCCCCGTGGAAAAGAAATGCAAAACAGCAAAATGGCTGTCTGGGGAGGCCTTACAAATAGCTGTGAAAATAGAGAAACAAAAAGCAAAGGAGAAAAGGAAAGATACAATCATCTGAATGCAGAGTTCCAAAGAATATCAAGAAGAGCTAAGAAAGCCTTCTTCAGCAATCAATGCAAAGAAATAGAGGAAAATAACAGAATGGGAAAGACTAGAGATCTCTTCAAGAAAGTTAGAGATAGCAAGGGAACATTTAATGCAGAGATGAGCTCAATAAAGGACAGAAACGGTATGGACCTAACAGAGGCAGAAGATATTAAGAAGAGGTGGTAAGAATACACAGAAGAACTATACAAAAAAGATCTTCATGACCCAGATAATCACAATGGTATGATCACTCACCTAGAGCCAGACATCCTGGAATGTGAAGTCAAGTGGGCCTCAGAAAGCGTCACTACGAACAAAGCTAGTGGAGGTGATGGAATTCCAGTTGAGCTATTTTAAAACCTGAAAGATGATGCTGTGAAAGTGCTGCACTCAATGTGCCAGAAAATTTGGAAAACTCAGCAGTGGCCATGGGACTGGAAAAGGTAAGTTTTCATTCCAATCCCAAAGAAAGGCAATGCCAAAGAATGCTCAAACTGTCACACAATTGCACTCATATCACACGCTAGTAAAGTAATGCTCAAAATTCTCCAAGTCAGGCTTCAGCAATGCGTGAACCATGAACTTCCAGATGTTCAAGCTGGTTTTAGAAAAGGCAGAGGAACCAGAAGTCAAATTGCCAACATCTGCTGGATCATCGAAAACGCAAGAGAGTTCCAGAAAATCATCTATTTCTGCTTTATTGACTATGCCAAAGCTTTGACTGTGTAGATCACAATAAACTGTGGAAAATTCTGAAAGATATAGGCATAGCAGACCCCCTGACCTTCCTCTTGAGAAAATTATATGCAGGTCAGGAACCAAAAGTTAGAACTGGACATGGAACAACAGACTGGTTCCAAATAGGAAAAAGAGTACATCAAGGCTGTATATTGCCACCCTGCTTATTTAACTTCTATGCAGAGCACATCATGAGAAACACTGAGCTGGAAGAAGCACAAGCTGGAATCAAGATCTCTGGGAGAAATATCAATAACCTCAGATATGCAGATGATACCACCTTTATGGCAGAAAGTGAAGAGGAGCTAAAAGCCTCTTGATGAAAGTGAAAGAGGAGAGTGAAAAAGTTGGCTTAAAGCTCAACATTAGAAAACAAAAATCATGTCATCTGGTTCCATCACTTCATGACAAATAGATGGGGTAATAGTGGAAACAGTGTCAGACTTTATATTTTGGAGGGCTCCAAAATCACTGCAGATGGCGATTGCAGCCATGAAATTAGAAGACACTTACTCCTTGGAAGAAAAGTTATGACCAACCTAGATAGCATATTAAAAAGCAGAGACATTACTTTTCCAACAACGGTCCGTCTAGTCAAGGCTATGGTTTTTCCAATGGTCATGTATGGATGTGAGAGTTGGACTGTGAAGAAAGCTGAGCACTGAAGAATTGATGCTTTTGAACTGTGGTGCTGGAGAAGACTCTTGAGAGTCCCTTGGACTGCAAGGAGATCCAACCAGTCCATTCTAAAGGAGATCAGCCCTGGGTGTTCTTTGGAAGGAATGATGCTAAAGCTGAAACTCCAGTACTTTGGCCACCTCATGCGAAGTGTTGACTCATTGGAAAAGACTCTGTTGCTGGGAGGGATTCGGGGCAGGAGGAAAAGGAGATGACAGAGGATGAGATGGCTGGATGACATCACTGACTTAATGGACATGAGTTTATGTGAACTCCGGGAGTTGGTGATGGACAGGGAGGCCTGGCGTACTGCGATTCATGGGGTCACATAGAGTCAGACACGACTGAAAGACTAAACTGAACTGATAATCTGGTCAGATTAATTACTAATATATGAGGATATTATTGAATATTTACCCACATTATTTTTATAAACTTTGTTTAGCTGTCAAATTTTTACACTATTTCAATTTGGATTATCTGAAACTACTCTCTCAGAAATTTCCTTTCCTTCATATTTTCCGTTTAAAATTTTAAAGATGGAGGGTGAGAGAGAGAGGCAGAGACAGAGAATTGAATACAAGTTAGAGAGAAGTAAGCAGCATTCTCTAGGCTCTGAAAGTCACTGGTTAGAAAAGCCAGAAGAGAATTTCATTGGTGTGACCGGCTTTTAGCATATCTTTCTTCCACTTTGTGTGAGGGATAACAAATAGATGTCTATAAGTTCCTATTGGTGGTCTTATCCACTCTGCATCTTCAGTCCCACCACCAGACATAGAAACAAAGTCATACTATTTTCTTGATTTGGCCCTGACTTAAAAAGTTATTGATACCAGAAATAATTTCAGACAAAATAAAATCTATTAGATTATAAGTGGTACACTGATTTGGCTTAACAGTGCTAATGCCTCTATGACAAGTGTTTAATAGGGGCATTGGAAGTTGATGTCACAGTGGGAAAGCAACTACTTACATGATCATTTCTAGACACCTGTAGACAAGTGCTCACTGAAAGTAAAGTTTTATTTATCAAGTAGGTCCTGGAAGAAGGAGACATAGGGAGTTGGGGAAGGAGTGCTTCTAGGAACACTAAGCAAATTAGAGAAAGAAATTTATCAGGTCACGGCTAATTCTCAGGTCAAATCCTACATTAGAACAGGAAAGTTATTGACTGTGTGAAGAGAAAATCTTATCTATAATAGCCACAGAACTGATATTTCTAAAAATCAAACCCAAAGGTTAAAATATGGTCTCAATATAGTGGAAAATAAATTTATAGGTATGCCATGACTGCAGTGTTAAACATAAGCATTGATTAGGAACATGTGAAACCCCCAAAATTGAGGAAGGTTCATATGAGAAGATTATGATGATACATTGCACTTTGAAATATGTCATTCTTTAAAATAATATGCATATATTTTCCTAGTGTAATTTATCTACCTTTTACATTCATTTCAGTCACTCAGTTGTGTCCAACTCTTTGTTACCCCATGGACTGTAACACTGCCAGGCTTCCCTGTCCATCACCAACTTCCGGAGCCTACTCAAACTCATGTCCATCAAGTTGGCGGTGCCATTCAACATCTTATCCTCTGTTGTCCCCTTTTCTTCCCACTTTCACTCTTTCCCAGCATCAGGGTCTTTTCCATTGAGTCAGCTCTTCACATCAAGTGGCCAAAGTATTGGTGCTTCAACTTTTAGATTGGTTTCATACAAATACTTGTAAAAGGAAATTGAGTAAGAAGTACTCTGGTCCTGGTATTGGCTTGGAACCCACAGTTAAAGATACACTGAAAACTCATGCTCCATGTTAAAAAAAAAAAAAAGCAAAAAACAAAACAAAACAAACAAACAAACAAAACACTGAATCCCAAGAGCTTCCCTCAATGTTCATTAAAATGCCTCATAGTCATTTAGCATTCTATTTTGACTGACATTGTATTTTCATGACATTCCTTCTTTTCTATTTGTATAGAAATTTTGGACAGAAGATTGTTCGATTTATGTTGAGAAGTATGTTTCTTCCTTGCTCATCATGGTAGAGTTCAAACAGAGTCACACACAAAAACTAGATCAACTGCAATAGGACGGAAATCCCACTACCCTGTAAGTACTAAACTGGGCAACAGACTCACTGATATAAACTTATGGCACTATGAGAACTCCACCAAACTCTGGAGAATTGACAGGTTAAAGAAAAAAGACAAAAGTGAGGTGTGCTTGGCTGAACTGGCATCTGTTTGTCAACACTGTGTGGATTTTCTGTTGATAAGGTGGATATCTCAGCAGTGACCACAGAACTGGAAAGGATCACTTTTCATTCCAATTCCAAAGAAAGGCAATGCCAAAGTTCAAACTACCACACAGTTGTACTCATCTCACACACTAGCAAAGTAATGTTCAAAATTCTCCAAGCAAAGCTTCAACAGTACACGAACTGAGAACTTCCAGATATTCTGGATTTAGAAAAGGCAAGATGAACCAAATCTCAAATTGCCAACATCTGTTGGGTCATAGAAAAAGCGAAAGAGTTCCAGAGAAACATCGACTTTTGCTTTATTGACTACACCAAAGCCTTTGATTGTGTGGATCACAATAAACTGTGATAAATTCTTAAAGAGCTGGGAATACCAGGCCACCATACCTGCCTCTTCAGAATTCTGTACGCAGGTCAAGAAGCATCAGTTAAAGCTGGACATGGAACAAAGGACTCATTCCAAATTGGGAAAGGAGTATGATAAGGCTGCATATTGCCACCCTGCTTATTTAACTTACATGCAGAGTACATCATGTGAAATGTAAGGCTAGATAAAGCATAAACTGGAATCAAGATTGCCAGAAGAGATATCAATACTCTCAGTTATGCAGATGACACCACCCTTATGGCAGAAAGCAAAGAAGAACTAAAAAGCATCTTGATGAAAGTGAAAGAAGAGAGTGAAAAAGTTGGCTTAAAACTCAGCATTAAAAAAATGAAGACAATGTCATCTGGTCCCATCACTTCATGGTAAATAGATGGGGGAACAATGGAAACAGGGAGAGTCTTTATTTTTTTTGAGTTCCAAAGTTGCTGCAATTGGTAATTGCAGCCATGAATTTAAAAGACACTTTCTCCTTGGAAGAAAAGCTATGACTAACCCAGAAAGTGAAAGTGAAAGTTGCTCAGTCCTGTGCAACTCTTTGCAACCCCATGGACTATACAGTCCATGGAATTCTCTAGGCCAGAATACTGGAGTGGGTAGCCTATCCCTTCTCCAATAGATCTTCCTGAGTCACAAATTGAACTGGGGTCTCCTGCATTGCAGGCAGATTATTTACCAACTGAGCTATCAGCGAAGCCAACCTACACAGCCTATTAAAAGCAGACACATTACTTTGCTGACATCTAATCAAAGCTATGTTTTTTCCCAGTAGTTTTTTATGGATGTGAGGTTTGGACCATAAAGAAAGCTGAGTGCCGAAGAATTGATGCTTTTGAACTGTGGTGTTGGAGAAGACTCTTGAGAGTCCCTTGCACATCAATGGAATCCAACCAGTCCATCCTAAAGGAAACCAGTCCTGAATATTCATTGGAAGGACTGATACTGAAGCTGAAGCTTCAATACTTTGGCCATCTGACGGAAAGAACTGACTCATTGGAAAGGACCCTGATGCTGGGAAAGATTGAAGGCAGAAGGAGAAGTGGCAACCATGCCATGGTTGGATGGCATCATCAACTTGACTGACATGAGTTTGAGCAAGCTCTGGGAGTTGGTTTTGGACAGGAAGCCTGGCACGCTGCAGTTCATGGGGTCGCAAAGAGTTGGACACAACTGAGCAACTGAACTGAACTGAAGGTGAACAATGTGGAATGCTGAACTAAAATTAGCGTTAGGGACCACATTTAATAACATTTGTTCTGTGGAGAAGCATGCAAACATGATGCCAGAAGCCATCAAGGGTAAAAAGGTCAAGTTTGGTCCAAAAAACTATAAAGAAAGGAGGTCCCATGTGTTCCTCAAAAAATTCAGCAATTTGGCACTATGGGTTGGGGCCTCACCTAGGACATGAAAAACTATGAAAGTAAAGGGAGGTGACATGTGCATTGCAGAATAATCCTGTGATGAAGAGAGGAAAGTTGCATCAAATACCAGCTTGGTCTGGACCTGAAAAAGAATGGAAACAAAGTTGTTGTTTAGTCTAACTACATCACATTTCACTCTTTTGGGACCTCATGGCCTATAGGCTGCCAGACTCCTCTATCCATAGGATTTCTCAGGCAAGAATACTGAAATAGGTTGCCATTTCCTTCTCCAGAGGATCTTCCTGACCCAGGGATCGAACTTGCATTTCCTGCATTGGCAGGCAGAGTCTTTACTACTGTGCCACAAGGTAAGCTGGTGGAAAAAAGTAGGTTGAATTTAACCTAATTTGGATATCTACGTGCATGTGTGCTAAGTCGTTTCAGTCATGTCCAACTCTGTGAGCCTATGGATTGTAGCCCGCCAGGCTCCTCTGTCCATGGGATTCTCCAGGCAAGAATACTGGAGTGGGCTGCTATGACCTACTTCAGCGAATCTTCCCAGCTAAGAATCAAACCCACATCTCTTACAACTCCTGGATTAGCAGGTGGGTTCTTTACAACTAGCTCCAGCTGCTGCTGCTGCTGCTAAGTCTCCTCAGTGGTGTCCGACTGTGCGACCCCATGGACAGCAGCCCACCAGGCTCCTCTGTCCACGGAATTCTCTAGGCAAGAGTACTGGAGTGGGTTGCCATTTCCTTCTCCTAGCTCCATCTGGGAAGCCTGTATTTAGGTCATGCCATTTTACAGTTTCCTTGCTTGAATGTGGATAGATACTGTGACTTTCTTCTAGTAAACAGAGACAGGAAAAGGTAACAGGGTTCTTCAGAAGTAATTTGTGTCAACAGAGTTGACTTCAACTTGCTACTAAGTAAAGAGATTATCCTAAATGGGTTTAATTTAATCAAGTGAAAACTTAAAACAGGGATTGGGGTCCTACAGGTTCAGAGACTTTCTCTCCTAATGTTCTTGAGGAATCAGACAACACTGTTCTACAGACTTACAGAAATTAATGCTACAATAACCATCTGAGCTTGGAAGAGGATCCAGGAGCTCAAATGATACACCATCCCTGACAGATACCTAGATGACAGCCTGGGGAAACAATAGCAGCTGTTGTTGTTCAGTAACCAGTCATGTCCAGCTGTTTGTGATCCCTTGGACTGCAGCACTCTAGGCCTTCCTGTCCTTCCCTATCTTCCAGAGTTTGCCTAAGTTCATGTTCATTGCATTGGTTATGCCATCCAGCCATCTCATCCTCTGGTGCTCTCTTCTCCATTTGCCCTCAATCTTTCCCAGCATCAGGGATTTTTCCAATGAGTTGTCTGTTCGCATCATGACCAAAATACTGGAGCTTCCACTTTGGCATCAGTCCTTCTAATGAGTATTCAGGGTTGATCTCCCTTAAGATTGACTGGTTTGATCTTGCTGTCCATGGGACTTTTAGGAGTCATCTCCAGCACCACAGTTCAAAGGCATCAATTCTCGGGTGTTCTGCCTTCTTTATGCTCCAACTCCCACAACTGTATGTGACCAGTGGGAAGATGATAGCCTTGACAATACAGATCTTTGTTGGCAAAGTAAGGTCTCTGATTTTCAACATTCTGTCTAGGTTTTTCATCCCTTTCCTGCCAAGAAGTAACCAAAATCAGTAATCTTCTGATTTAATGGCTTCAGTCACAATCTGCAGTGATTTTGGAGCCCAAGAAGAGGAAATCTATCACTAAGTGGTAGACCCAGTGAAATGTGTAAATCTCTGACCTTAGAAAACTGGAGATAAAAAAGATGTGTTATTTTAAATGCGGTGTCTGTGTAAGGTGTTAAGTTGCAATAGATAATTTATTCACAGGGTTCTCCATATTATCAAAGCTATGATTTTTTTTTTTAGTTGTTGCTCAGGCCCTTACTTTTGTCTCACTCTTTGTGACCGCATGAATATAGCACACCAAGCTGCCCAGTCCTTCAATATTTCCCAGAGATGCCCAAACTCCTGTCCATTGAGTGGATTATGCCATCCAGCCATTTCATCCTCTGTTGCCCCTTTCTCCTCCTGTATCTAGTCTTTCCCAGCATTAGGGTCTTTTCTAATGAGTCAGCACTTCACTTCAGATGGCCAAAGTATTGGAGCTTCACCAGTGAATATTCAGGACTGATCTCCTTTAGGATTGACTGGTTTGATCTCCTTGCATTTCAAGGGACTCTCAAGAGTCTTATCCAGCACCACAGTTCAAAAGCATCAATTCTTCAGCACTCAGTCTTCTTCAAGGTCTAGCTCTCACATCTGTACATAATTACTAGAAAAACCAGAGCTCTGACAAGATGGACCCCTGTCAGCAAAGCAATGTCTTTTCTTTTCAATACATTGTCTAGTTTTGTCATAGCTTTTATTCAAAGAGGCAAGCATCTAATTTCACAGCGGCAGTCACCCTTCACAGTGATTTTGGAGCCCAAGAAATTAAAGTCTGTCATTGCTTCCATTGTTTTCGCATCTATCTGAAGTGATGGGACTAGATGCCATGACCTTCATTTTTTGAATGTTGAGTTTTAAGCCAGCTTTTTCACTCTCTTCTTTCACTTTCATCAAGAGAATCTCTGGTTCCTCTTCACTTTCTTCCACAAGGGTGGTGTCATCTGCACATTTGAGATTACTGATATTGTCCCAGCAGTCTTCATTCCAGCTTGAGCTTCATTCAGTGAGACATTTCTCATGATATACTCTGCATATAAGTAAAATAAGCAGAGTGACAATATACAGTCTTGATATACTCCTTTCCCAATTTTGAATCAGTCTTTTGTTCCATGTCCAGTTCTAACTGTTGCTTCTTGACCTGAATACAGGTTTCTCAGAAGGCAGGTAAGGTGGTCTGGTATTCCCATCTCTTAAAGAATTTTCCACAGCTTGTTGCAGTCCATACAGTCAAAGACTTTAGCATAGTCAGTGAATCAGAAGTAGATGTTTGTTTGGAATTCTCTTCATTTCTCTGTGATCTAACATGTTGGCAATTTAAGATCTGGTTCCTCTGCCTTTTCTAAATCCAGCTTGTACACATGGAAATCCTCTGATCACATACTGCTGAAACCTAGCTTGAAGAATTCTGTGCAGAACCTTGCTAATATGTGAAATGAGAACAAATGTACAGTTGTTCGAACATTGTTTGGCATTTCTGATCTTTTCCAGTCATGTGGCCACTGCTGAGTTTTCCAAATTTGCTGACATTTTTAACAGTACCAGCTTTAAGTAGCTCA
This sequence comes from Ovis aries, assembly GCF_016772045.2. Taxonomy (NCBI): domain Eukaryota; kingdom Metazoa; phylum Chordata; class Mammalia; order Artiodactyla; family Bovidae; genus Ovis; species Ovis aries. The sequence goes on from NC_056069.1 coordinate 49,732,081, forward strand.
GCTGGAAATCCATCACCTCCACTAGCTTTACCCATAGTAATACTTCCTAAGGCCCACTTGACTTCACACTCCAGAATGCCTGGCTCTAGTTGAGTGACACCATTATGGCTATCTGGGTCATTAAAAACTATTTTGTACAGTTCTTCTGTGTATTCTTGCCACCTGTTCTTAATCTCATCTGCTTCTGTTAGGTTCTTATAGTTTCTGTCATTTATCTTGCCCATCCTTGCATGAAATGTTCCATTCATATCTCTAATTTTCTTGAAGAGCTCGCTAGTCTTTCTCAATCTATTGTTTTCCCTTATTTCTTTGCATTATTCATTTAAGAAGGCCTTCTTATCTCTCTTGGTTACACTCTGGAACTCTGCATTCAGTTGGATATATCTTTCCCTTTCTCCCTTGCTTTTTGCTTCTCCTTCTTTCTCAGCTATTTGCAAAGACTTCACTTTAGCATCTTGCATTTCCTTTTCTTTGGGACAGTTTTGGTCTCTGCCTCCTACACAAGGTAGTGAACCTGAGTCTATAGTTCTTCAGATACTCTGTCTACCATATCTAATCCCTTGAATCTATTTGTCACCTCCATTGTATAATTGTATAATCGTAAGGGATTTGACATGCAAAAAAGAAAAATTGCTGTCTGAGGGAGGAGCCCTTACAAATAGCTGTGAAAAGAAGAGAAGTGAAAAGCAAAGGAGAAAAGGAAAGATACAAGCATCTGAATGCAGAGTTCCAAACGCATGTAAGAATTAAAGATTTTAAAATTAAAAAATAAAAACTAAAAAAAAAAAAAGAATAACAAGGAGAGATAAGAAAACCTTCCTCAGCAATCAATGCAAAGAAATAGAGGAAAACAACAGAATGGGAAAGACTAGAGATCTCTTCAAAAAAAGTTAGAGATACCAAGGGAACATTTCATGCAATGATGGGCTCGATAAAGGAGAAATGGTATGAACCTAACAGAAGCAGAAGATATTAAGAAGACATGGCAAGCAAACACAGAAGAACTGTACAAAAAAAGAGCTTCACAACCCAGATAATCACGATGGTGTGATCACTAACCTAAGGCCAGACATCGTCGAATGTGAAGTCAAGTGGGCCTTAGAAAGCATCACTACAAACAAAGCTAGTGGAAGTGATGAACTGCAGATAAGCTATTTCAAATCTTGAAAGGTGATGCTGTGAAAGTGCTGCACTCAATATGCCAGCAGATTTGGAAAACTCAGCAGTGGCCACAGGACTGGGAAAGGTCAGTTTTCATTCCAATGCCAAACTACTGCACAATTGCACTCATTTCACATGCTAGTAAAGTGGTGCTCAAAATTCTCCAAGACAGGCTTCAGCAATATGTGAACTGTGAACTTCCAGATGTTCAAGCTGGTTTTAGAAAAGGCAGAGGAACCAGAGGTCAAGCTGCCAGCATCCACTGGATCATCAAAAGAGCAAGTTTCAGAAAAACATCTATTTCTGCTTTATTGACTATGCCAAAGCCGTTGACTGTGTGGATTACAATAAACTGGAAACTCCTAAAAGAGATGGGAATATCAGACTCACTGACTTGCCTCTTGAGAAACCTATATGCAGTTCAGGAAACAACAGTCACAACTGGACATGGAACAACAGACTGGTTCCAAATAGGAAAAGGAGTGCATCCAGGCTATATATTGTCACCCTGCTTATTTAACTTCTATGCAGAGTATATCATGAGAAACATTGGGCTGGAAGAAGCACAAGCTGGAATCAAGATTGCTGGGAGAAATATCAATAACCTCAGATATGCAGATAACACCAACCTTATGGCAGAAAGTGAAGAAGACTAAAAAGCCTCTTGATGAAAGTGAAAGTGGAGAGTGAAAAAGTTGGCTTAAAGCTCAACATTCAGAAAACTAAGATCATGGCATCCGGTTCTATCACTTCATGGCAAATAGATGGGGACACAGTGGAAACAGTGTGAGACTTTATTTTTGGGGGCTCCAAAATCACTGCAGATGGTGATTGCAGCCATGAAATTAAAAGACACTTACTCCGTGGAAGAAAAGTTATGACCAACCTAGATAGCATATTAAAAAGCAGAGATATTTCTTTGCCAACAAAGGTCCATCTTGTCAAGGCCATGGTTTTTCCAGTGGTCATGTATGGATGTGAGAGCTGGACTGTGAAGAAAGCTGAGCACCAAAGAATTGATGTTTTTGAACTGTAGTGTTGGAGAAGACTCTTACGAGTCTCTTGGACTGCAAGGAGATCCAACCTGTCCATCCTAAGGGAGATCAGTCCTGGGTGTTCATTGGAAGGACTGATGCTAAAGCTGAAACTCCAATACTTTGGCCACCTCATTCGAAGAGCTGACTCATTGGAAAAGACTCTGATACTGGGAGGGATTGGTGGCAGGAGGAGAAGGGGACGACAGAGGATGAGATGGCTGGGTGGCATTACCAAATCGATACACATGAGTTTGGGTGAACTCTGGGAGTTTGTGATGGACAGGGAGCCCTGGCATGCTGTGATTCATGGGGTGGCAAAGAGCTGGACAAGACTGAGCGACTGCACTGAACTGATGCAATAGTAATCTTTACAGCACTGGACTTTACTTTTACCAGCAGAGACATCCACAGCTGAGTGTCTTTTCCACTTTGGCCCAGCCACTTCATTCTTTCTGGAGCTATTAGTAATTGCCCTCCACTCTTCTCCAGTACCTCAGATCAGAAGCAATGAATCCTTCTGACCAGGGGGCTCATCTTCTGGTGGTGTATCTTTTTACCTTTTCATACTGTTTGTGAGGTTCCTGCAGCAAGAATACAGGCATGGGTTGCCATTTCCTTCTCCAGTGGACTACATTTTGTCAGATTTTTCTCTATAACCTGTCCATCTTGGGTGACTCTGCATGGCATAGCTCATAGCTTCATTGAATTACATAAGCCCCTCAGTCATGAAAAGGCTGTGATACATGAAAGAGACACTTAACATGAATATGTTAACATGTGCATATGTTACATGTCAATAAATACAAAATAATAGTGATATGAAAGGAAGAAATTGATAAGGGTGAAAATTAAAACAGGATTTTCCATGAACAAATAGATGCCAAAGGTAAATTATTTTACAGAGATTTTATGATACCCTTATAAATGTTTAATGTAATATATTTTTATAGGGCTTCCCTGGTGGCTCAGTTGTAAAGAATCCACCTGCAATGAAGGAGACCTGGTTAAATCCCTGGGTTGGGCAGATCCCCTTGTGAAGGGAAAGGCTACCCAGTCCAGTATTCTGGCCTAGAGAATTCCATGGACAGAGGAGGCTGGTGGGTTACAATCCATGGGGCTGGACATGACTGAGTGACTAACATACACACACGGTGATTCACAAATCACTGACAAACCTAGAGAAAGAAGTTGTCACTCCAATATAGAATGTAGACCACAACACATGGATTATTATTAAATATTAAGGGATATTTCAAACTGATAAAGCATTCTGTCAACCAAGATGATTTAACAATTCTAAATGTATATGTACATAATAATATAGACATAAATACTGAAGCAAAATATATGGGAACTAGAAAAAGGAATCAATTTGTTGCTTAGTTGCTCAGTTATTCCAACTCTTCATGACCCCATGGGACTGTAGCCTACCAGGGTCCTCTGTTCATATGATTTTCCAGGCAAGAATACTGGACTGGGTTGCCATTTCCTTCTCCAGGGTATTTTCCTGATCCAGGATTGAACTCACATCTCTTGGGTCTACTACATTTGCCAGTGGGGAAGCCCCAGAAAAATAAATCAATGTGCAACATAAAAAACACAGTGGGAGATTTTATGTGCATCTATTGCTAATAAAACAAGCAAACAACAACATTAAAAAACATGTGAAATATCCGAATAAGCAATGAAAGAACTTAGCCCAATAAACATATATATAATATTGCACCCAAACAAAAACAGCCATATTCTACATACACACGTGAGACGTATTCACTGGTTTATGGGCCATAAGGTAAGTCTCAAAAAAATGCAAAGGATATGAAAATAAAACTTGTTGCTTAATAATAGTAGAACTAAGTAAAAAAAAAAACAAACAATCACTTATTTTTAATAACTTGTCTAAAACTTCTGAGCAAATTTTTGCAGTCTTCTGAAAAAATAAAGAGGTTAATTACATTTCTCCCCTTTCTGGTTCTGTCCACAAGATGAGAAAGATACATCATAAGTATATACAATATAAGTTTAAAGGTATAATACATTAAAATATTCTTTATAAAATTGTACCAAGAAAGTAATGGTGCATTAATCTTTTCAGAAATTAATACTGATGAAAAGGAAAAGTAAGGAACTGTTGAACTTAGCACTTATATGACTATAGTTAATATAATGTAAGGCAATTTTTTAAAAAAAGTAAGACATTTTGTATAAGACTGCTTGGGGTGCCATATCAGTATAATACAGATTGGGTGGCTTCTTCAACAACAGAAACTGGAGCCTATTATACAGAGCGAAGTAAGCCAGAAAGAAAAACACGAATACAGTATACAAATGCATATATATGGAATTTAGAAAGATGGTAACAATAACCCTGTATGCAGGACAGCAAAAGAGACACAGATGTATAGAACAGTCTTTTGGACTCTGTGGGAGCGGGAGAGGGTGGGATGATTGGGGAGAATGGCATTCTAACATGTATAATATCATATAAGAAATGAATGGCCAGTCCAGGTTCGATGAAGGATATATGATGCTTGGGGCTGGTGCACTGGGATGACACAGAGGGATGGTATGGGGAGGGAAGAGGGAGAGGGTTTCAGGATGGGGAACATGTGTACCCTCGTGGAGGATTCATGCTGATGTATGGCAAAACCAATACAATATTGTAAAGTAATTAGCCTCTAATTAAAATAAATAAATTTAAATTTTTAAAAAAGAAATTATTTTTCAAATCTGGAGTCCAAAATTCCAAGATTAAGTGTTGGTGGAGTTGGTTCTGGTAAGACCTCTCTTCTTGGCTTGCATATGACTGCCTTCTTGCTGTGACCTGGGTACCTTTTTCTGCGGGTGCCCACTCTTGACTCTTCTCATCTAATTATGAGAACACCAGCTATATGGGCCAGGGCCTCACTATCATAACCTCATTCAACTTTAATTACATCCTTACAGATCTTATCTTCCAAAACAGTCACTTTGGCAATTAGGACTTCAATGTATGAAATTTAGCAGAATACAATTCAGTACCTATCAGAAAGTAATGTAACAAAAACCATATCTTGCTTTGTGATATTATTAACTAATGCAGTAGAGCCATAGTTAAAGTTAAATAAAAATGTACATTATTAATGCTAACTTTGGATATGTGGGGCAGAAGTTTTAATTTTTATTTATTTTTTGATTGACTACCATGTTGCTTTTCCTATCACACAAAGAGACACACATTGAAATCATTTTATCAATTTGTTTTATCATAAATACAACATTAGATTTTGTTTATATAAAATGGAAAAGACTTTGCAAATCTTCCACAAGGGGACCATTACCTCATTCAAACCTGGACTTAAATGTCAACTTTCAGAAAGTCCTTTCAAGTCACCACATTTGAAAAATTTATCCTAACCAGATATTTAATGTTTTACTTTCTATAGCACATATTTCTGATTATTTTTCTTTTGTATTTGCTTATCATTTTCCCTATAAAATATAAATACATATTATAGGAAGTTTGTCATTAAAATTTGCCACTACATTTTTATTTCCTGAAATAATACCTGATACAGTAAAGGGACTTCATATAACTTAAAGTCTGTCATCATATTATAATAATGGTGTTACAATTTTGTTGTTTTTAATTAGCACTTTTATAACAATGTGTTAAATATAAAACTGTAAAGATAAAAAAATAAATAAATATCGATCTAGAAACCAGAAATGGTCACAGAAGAAAAGTTATGACCAACCTAGATAGCATATTAAAAAGTAGAGACATTACTTTGCCAACAAAGGTCCATCTAGTCAAGGCTATGGTTTTCCAGTCGTCATGTATGGATGTGACAGTTGGACTGTGAAGAAAGCTGAGGGCCGAAGAACTGATGCTTTTGAACTGTGGTGTTGGAGAAGACTCTTGAGAGTCCCTTGGACTGCAAGGAGATCCAACCAGTCCATTCTGAAGGAGATCAGCCCTGGGATTTCTTTGGAGGGAATGATGCTGAAGGTGAAACTCCAGTACTTTGGCCACCTCATGAGGAGAGCTGGCTCATTGGAAAAGACTCTGATGCTGGGAGGGATTGGGGGCAGGAGGAGAAGGGGACGACCGAGGATGAGATGGCTGGATGGCATCACCAACTCAATGGACATGAATCTGAGTGAACTCCAAGAGTTGGTGATGGACAGGGAGGCCTGGTGTGCTGCGATTCATGGCGACTGAACTGAACTGATGTTTATTCTTCCACTGAAGAATTTTTTTTCAATTATATTTCTATTTAGTTATTCTACAATTTTATTTCTATATACATATGCAGCATATAATTCTATTTACTGCTTAGTAACCTTTTTCACCATAGAAAATATGGATCTTTAAAATTACATGATAATATATTATTCTACATTTTAAAAATAGGTGAATAACTAGATTCTTAGAGACAAGAGGCCTTTTCTAAAAGTAATCCATAATCAACAACTTTTAAGAAAAATAATAAATGTTAATATTTTAAACTTTGTTTTCCATACAGGAATAAAAAGAAATAATCAACTGTCAAATACAAACAATGTCAAATTGGGAACATACAGAAAATAACTCCACTCAAAATGAATATTATTAACATTGTACAGTTTTTGAAAATTAACACAATGCTAAAATTCTCATAACAAATTATATGAAATAGAATCCAGAATATAAAACTCCATATACTGTTAATATAAATTTAAAATGATAATATAACTTTAGTCTCCTAAAAATTAACTGTATGATGAAATTAAAATGAAAACAACTAATTTCTCCTAACACATCAGCAAAGATTAATTAACAACACTTGCAGTTTGTGACAGTTTGTGTAAATATCGCTCGTGGGAGTGTAAATTGGAATAACCTTTCTGAATATCACTTTTGTGATTATTTATTAAATGCTGTCAAATACATCTTTCTAAGATTCTCAGGTTCTACTTTTGGGATTTTATCTCAACTAATTATGTACATGTATAGCATTGCTAATGACTGACTTACAGTAGTGACAACATACTTGAAATAGAGGCATATTTAATTGGATTAAAGAAAAATTTACACAGATATTATTAAGATGTTAACTTTTTTGTTAGAAAGTTAATGTCACCATAGATTTTTAAAATAAATTTATTTAATTTATTGGAGGTTAATTACTTTACAATATTGTATTTGTTTTGCCATACATCAACATGTATCCACCACAGGTATACACGTGTTCCCCATCCTGAACCACCCTCTCTCCTCCCTCCCCGTACCATCCCTCTGTGTCGTCCCAGTGCACCAGCCCCAAGCATTCAGTATCATGCATTGAACCTGGGCTGGTGACTCGTTTCGTATATGATATTATACATGTTTCAATGCCATTCTCCCAAATCATCCTACCCTCTCCCTCTCCCTCTCCCACAGAGTCCAAAAGGCTGTTTTATACATTCCATAGATTTTTAATTAAAAAAAATAACATATTTTAATGCATACAGTGACATGGTTGTTTCTGTCCAAGATGATTGGATCACAGAAATAAAAGCACGTAGATAATGGATACGACTGGTTGTCATACTCTTTTTTTCATTTCTTTTTCTTCATTCTTTTTGTTATTGTCTTTCCTCACAGCTAGTGCAAGGTCTGATTGTTAGTAATCTCGTATTTTCTTTAGCCAAAGTATGCTCCTGATATTCTCTTATCCTTGACAATTTAGTCCTTTTCTCAGACATTAAAGAATTGGAGCATGCATATCCAAACTAAGGCATTGTAACTCCTGGTTATGTAAGAATATCCAAATAAATTAAACGATATATGGAACATGTTTCAAACTAAAAAAAAAAAATTCTGAAGTTAATTTGTTAGTTGTTGAATTTGTCAAAATGTTACTATCAGAGACTTACATGCTATAGGACAACCTTTTTCACATCAACCTGCAGCAAAGAAATCTGAATAGCTATTTTTGTTTAGTAACAGATAATATTCCTTGAACAATATTCTGAGGAGTAGTATGATTCAGATTAAAATTATCCATGTCCATAAAAGATATAGTATAATCCTTTACTTTAAGATGAAATTTAATGGGAAGAAGAGGGGTGCTGAAAAATAATCATAGTGGGTTTTAGTCATTGAAGAAGTACTGAGATCGAAATCAAATTTTTACAAATAGATTGTTGCTCAATTACACATTAAAATGATAAACTGTGCCAGACAAAATCATGATACACTTGACTCAACACTCACTCATTCAGATCGATATATTCCAACATAAGATGAAACCAAACTCTAATTTCACTTGGACTTGTGTGTGTTTAAGTAGAAAACTACTAAACTTTCCAATAACTGCTTAGTTTACACATTTTGATCAATCCCTGCCAAGACCATCATATGACTAACTAAAGTCACTGAAGCCTTTATGAATGTTAATTACTATTCTTTGAGATAATCCATAGTGGCGGGAATGCTTTTCTCATTTTTATAAGCAAGGCAAGAAAGCTAAATTGTTTGATTACAATGTATTGCTCGTGATCTCCTGATACTGAGATTTAAACAAAAATAAAAAGGAGTTATGCTAATTCAGTTCAATTCAGTTCAGTTGCTCAGTCACGTCTGACTCTGCAATCCCATGAACCACAGCATGCCAGGCCTCCCTGTCCATCACCAACTCCGGGGGCCTACCCAAACTCATGGCCATTGAGTTGGTGATGCCATCCAATCATCTCATCCTCTGTCATCTCCTTCTCTTCCTGTCCTCAATATTTCCTAGCATCAGGGTTTTTTCAGGTGAGTCAACTCTTCACATCATGTGGCCAAAGTATTGGAGTTTCAGCATCAGTATCAGTCCTTCCAATGAACATCCAGGAATGATCCCCTTTAGGATGGACTGGTTGGATCTCCTTGCAGTCCAAGGGACTTTCAAGAGTCTTCTCCAACACCACAGTTCAAAAACAATCAATTTGGCACTCAGCTTTCTTTATAATCCAACTCTTACATCCATACATGACTACTGGAAAAACCATATACTTGACTAGATGGACCTTGTTGGCAAAGTAACATCTCTGCTTTTCAATATGTTTTCTAGGTTGGTCATACTTTTCTTCCAAGGAGTAAGTGTCTTTTAATGTCATGGCTGCAATCACCATCTGCAGTGATTTTCGAGCCCAAAAAACTAAAGTCTGACACTGTTTCCACTGTTTCCCCATCAATTTCCCATGAAGTGAATGGACCGGATGCCATGATCTTCGTTTTCTGAATGTTGAGCTTTAAGCCAACATTTTCACTCTCCTCTTTCACTTTCATCAAGGGATTCTTTAGTTCCTCTTCACTTTCTGCCATAAGGGTGGTGTCATCTGCATATCTGAGGTTGTTGATATTTCTCCCAGCAATCTTGATTCCAGCTTGTGCTTCTTCCAGTCCAGTGTTTCTCATGATGTACTCTACATATAAGTTAAATAAGCAGGGTGACAATATACCGCCTTTAGGTACTCCTTTTCCTATTTGAAACCAGTCTGTTTTTTCCTGTCCAATTCTAACTGTTGCTTCCTGACCTGCATACAGGTTTCTCAAGAGGCAGGTCAGGTGGTCTGATATTCCCATCTCTTTCAGAATTTTCCACAGTATGCTAATTAGTTGTTTTCAATTAGTTAAAAAAATGCTCAAATCAATACTGATTATCAGAATTATGATAAATGTTCTGCTCATTGAAAGCACACTTAGAGACTTTTTACTTCTTGACAGAAAAGAATCAGAAATCAACAGGTATTAAAAAGGATATTTCTATCCAATCATTTATTTCTTTAATTCAAGTACCAGAAGTTTTTACCTGGGGATAAGAGAGAGCTGTAGCACGACTATGCTTAGGACAAATTAGAAATTCTCATTTCTTTGTGAAAATAAGAATATCCACTAACACTGTGATATAAGGGGTGTAAACTCTTCTGGGATCAGGCATGTTTTCATACTGCATATAGGGGACTTTGTGAGTTGAAAATAAGTTTGATTAAAAGGATCTGTCTGCATGTAACATAAAGGAAGTCTTCTGGCACTTTCAGAATTATGAATAAGGTAGTTTGGTCCTAGACAACCAGAATTTGGTTGGCAATTGAAATGCTAAAACTCTGAACTGAATTGAAATCCAAATCCAGAAGAAATTTATACTTGGCATTTTGGGGTAAATTCTACTAGATTTTATGTCTTTGCTACACTAGGCTCCTCTTTGTCCTTTTTCATTTAAAGACAAAATTACTTTAGTTTGTTTGTCTAATAAAATTTTAAAGCCCATAATTCAAATAAGCCTTGGCTATATTCATAGATTTTTAAAGCAAATGAAATTGGTGAAAATTAATTAAAAGAAAGTCACTCAATACAGTATTGTAAAGGAAGATAAACAAATATATATATATGTGATTCTGAATCAATTAAAAAAAAAGAAAATTAGGAAAAGAAAAAATTCTACAAACAAGGTATAAAAAGATAAGATTTCTGATAAAAATAACCAGACAGCAATTAATTAATCTTATAGTTTAAAGCAGGGGTCTTCAACCTCTGGGATTAATTCCTGACGACCTGAGGTGGAGCTCCTGTAATAATAGTAAAGTACATAACATATTTAATGTGCTTGATTCATCCTGAAACCATACCCCTCACCTGCAGTCTATGGCAAAATTCTCTTCCATAAAACTGGTCCCTGGTGCCCAAAAGGTTGGGGACCACTGGTTTAAGGCTAATTACAATTTAGTTCAATTCTCCACAGCCAGGGACAAAGAAAAGAGACTACTGGTAGAAAATAAAACTACCAGTGATAACGAGAGCAGAGTGAACTGAGAGAAAAGGAACATAAAAAGATTATACCATCATGGAGAGATGATGGCATAATTAAGCCTCCTAGCTAGAGCTCAATGAAACACACACGACTTGATCTAGGGCTAGCTGTGATAATTATTTTATATGTGCCTTAGAAACATATGGCACCCTGAAAGGATGTGTCCACATATGTTGTTGGATAATGAGCTTTCTTACTGTGCTTATGCAGATTAGTTATTCAAGTGGAGCAGAGAGCAGGATACCACCTGTCTTCTTCCTAACTGTGACACAGGCTATAAAATCAGGGTACTGCACATTTATGCAGAGAAGGTAGTGATTATGAATACTGAGCACTTTACATTGAGAATAACATCCTATTAACTTACATATAATCAACTCTCATTGGTAGTTCTGGAAGAGCACATAAAATCTAAAAACAGAAATTAAAGGTGTGTATGTGAGAGAGAAAAAACTCAGTTTTTAAATTGTAGAAAAATAGTGCAAAGAAGATGTAGAAAAATGGTTTGTTACTGCCATCTCCATTTATTAATAACTTGATGCAGTAATTCTTGCTTGAAAGTAACATTTTTTCTATTGACATAATCATTTGAACTTATTTCTATCACAATAATCTTCAGAAAGGAAGTTGAAAATCTTGGTATAGATTATGTGGCAGATATTAAAATCCAAAGACTTATGTACAATAAATGATGCACACTTTTATTTAAATCACTACATTAATATTTTTAAATGACTTTCTGCTAAAGATGTAATTGACTGCATTCTCTATGAGTGAGTGTTAAGTCTCTTTAGTCATGTCCAACATTCTGTGACTCTATGGACCACAGCCTCCCAGGCTCCTCTGTCCATGGGCTTCTCCAGGCAAGAATATTGGAATGGTAGCCATGCTCTCTTCCAGGTGATCCTTCCAATGATGAGATGGAACTCGCATCTCTCTCCTGCACTGGTAGGCGGGTTCTTTACCCTAGCATCCCTGGATGCAGTCAAAGCTAAAGGAAATCAACCCTGAATATTTATTGAAAGAACTGATGCTGAAGCTCCCATACTTTGGCCACCTGATTGAAGAGCCAACTCACTGGAAAAGACCCTGATGCTGGAAAAGATTGAGAGCATGAGGAGAAGTGGGGGAGAGGATGAGATGGTTGGATGGCTCATGAGTTTGAGCAACCTCTGGGAGATAGTGACAGACAGGGAAGCCTGAAGTGCTGCAGTCCCTGGGGTTGTAAAGAGTCAGACATGACTTCATGACTGAACAATAGTAACAACAATTCTCTATGAGGAAAGGGATAATATTCCTTCCTACTTAGTAACTGCAGTAGATGCTACTAAAGACAAATATATATCACACATGAAAACTAAAGCAAATTGAAAGCTTTTCTTGACTTAGGACAGAATACTTCATCAAATGGCTATTAATTGTTGATTCTTTCTTATTTTAAAAATGAAAAACGTGTTGCCATATTTTTAAAATCTAGCAAATAAGAAAGCTTGGATACTCATAATAACAAAAGCTTCTTTTTAAAACTCTTACGTTCATTCCCTTTGTTGATGAGTGATGAGTAATCTATCATAATTTGTATGCAATGTCATAAATTTCCATATATTTGCATAACAAACACTCTCTGGCAAATGACTTCACACTTTAGTTTTTTGTGATCATATTATTTATAGAATTTTAAGACAAGCTTTCTTTCTTAATCCTTATTAAATATCAAAATTAATAGGATTTTTACACAACTGTCTAATTTTATCAAATGTCTATGTCTTTGTATTCCATGATAGATCAATCTTCAGCTCCCATGGAAAATAGACAATGAGATTTACATGCAGGAGAAATGTTGTGGTGCTCTGATGAACATATCTTGGAAATGTCAGGGAAGCAGGGCCAAGTGCAGAGAAAAGTTGAATAGTAATGCCATCACAAAAGGGATCTCTGCCTCTGTTTTTCCAGCTTGATGCACATGGGAAGAATCATATACATTCAACGTTGCCTAGTCATTGTGTCCAAGATGCACCTGGAGAGGAGCTGTACTCTTGAGCAAAGGAGGTCTTTTTACTTAAAAGACCAGAGTAGAGTCTGTAGAGTCTTTAGCCGCAGAAGGTGGAGAAATGTGTGCCTCCACCCTTTAGCGGGTCTAAACAGTACACTACGGAATCTTACTATGATAGAAAATCTGAGAACCCCAGATTTCAGCCTACATTCATCACCAGACATGAAAGAGAACAATCTTCCAAAGAATTCTGGTCTGAGACTTTCGGTCTTCCTGTTGAGAATCCTGGTATCAGAAAGGAGAGAAAAGCATAGATATAGGTATCCTCACTATACCTTATCCAGACTGATGATCCACAGGATTCATGACCATAGTGCGGATTTTATTATATGTTGTGAAGTTGTGGGGCAAATATTTATACAGCAATAGATAACCAGAACAGATAATAACTCCTTTCTTTTGTAGTTTGTCTTTTGGCTCAAGAGGTTAACAATATCAGTGCAATAAGTGTCTTCAAAATTTAACACTAAAGCTCCTTAAGTAAACATTTACCATTCTGGAAACCAGAACCTGTAGATTCATAGAGCTGCAATTTGTGTGGAAACAATGTTAATGTTCCTAAGTGAGTTACTTAGAGTTATGGCAAAAGAAGTCATTCCTAGTTCCACTCTTTCTTTCCCAGACTACAACATACTGCCTACAGGAGACAAGTGAGAGTTGGACAATAAAGAAAGCTGAGCATCAAAGCATTGATGCTTTTGAACTGTGGTATTGAAGAAGAGAGTCCCTTGGACTACAAGGAGATCAAATCAGTCAGTTCTAAAGGATATCAGTCCTGAATATTCACTGGGAGGATTGATGCTGAAGCTGAAGGTCCAACACTTTGGCCACCTGATGAGAAGAACTGACTCACTGGAAATGACTCTGTTGCTGGTGAAAAATTGAAGGCAGGAGGAGAAGGGGACAACAGAGGATGAGATGGTTTGATGGCATCACTGACTTGATGGACATGAGTTTGAGCAATCTCTGAGAGTTATTGATGGTCAGGGAAGCCTGGTGTGCTGCAGTCCATGGGGTTGCAAAAAGTCGGACATGACTGAACTGAAGTGAACAGGAGACAAAGTCTCATTTACATTGTATCCTAATGGCTACAGCCCCATTCTTGGAGAACATTATCTCCATGTCATTGCATCAGCTATGCTTTCAGAAGTCACTGTCATTGTGGAATACTGGCAGCTTCTGGGTGGTGCGACATATGATGTGAACAATGGGTATAATGGTTATATGCATGCTTTCTAAACTGTTCTGCTATGAGGTTAGTTCTCTGAATGTGACACTTTTTGAAATCCTCTGCCAATGTATCAGGTGGCCCAGTGGTAAAGAATTTGCCTGCCAGTGCAGGAGATGCTAGAAAGCAGGTTTGATCTCTGAGTCTGGAAGATCCCCTGGAGGAGGAAATGGCAATCTACTCCAGTTTTCTTGCCTAGAAAATTCCATGGACAGAAGAGATTGGTGGGCTGCAATCCATCGGGTCACAAAGAACCAGACATGACTGAATGACTTAGCATGCATGCACACACTGTCAATGGATCAAAAAATATGTAAGTCTTCAAAAAGTGGAGCTAGCTGAGCCTCTTTGATTGAAAAGTCAAACTCACAGCATGCATCAATGATGGTGAAAGCCAACCATACTCCTTCCTCTGTAGAAAGGGTTTAATATGATTCATTTGTCATCAAATGGCCAATTGGTCCCCTCAACAGATCTTGGGCTCTCAGTGTTTGTCTCAGTTGTTGGCAGGCTGTACTGTTCACATCCTCAATAGCTAATTAAGCACTGGTGAGTTGAGGGGCAATCCTAGTAAGCCAAACCATAAAATCTTTTAAAGTACATTTTTTATGACCTCTAGTTATGCACAGAAGTCCTTTGGGGTAAATCTTCTTGGGCTTAACATAGAGGTAATATAATCCATGCCAAAATATTTTTACAATATGGTAGTCTACATTATATGTGAACCTAGAGTCATAAGCCTCATTGGGTACTGCAAATACAGTGACAGTTAAATTTGCCTTACTAGCAGTATAACGTTAATTCTCTCATTAAAGAAGGTGAACAATCATGTCAGTGAGATGTTATTCTCATAAGGATCCTTTTGTTATTTTAGTTTAGTTAGAAAAATCTTAATGGAATTCACTGGACTTAAGCAAATAAAGCTTTTAAAGAAACATTTAAGTTAAATGCTCCAAGGTTGGCAGTAATAATATATAATGACACTGGGGAATGTTGACCATGAAATAATAAAAAAAATTAATAAAGGAAATCATTATAAACTAAAAAACAGTTTTCAACAGTTTTAAAACATTAATGAAATATTCCCAAAGAAATATGATAATCAGAAAAATGCAAACTACTGATTACACTTCAGTTAACAGTGAATATGCAGCATATGGAGCAATTAAGTCTTTATGGATCAAGGAAACCTTAGTGAAAGTGCTTTCCAAAGTCAGTACTGAGATCACTAATGAAATGAGCAAAACATGAAGGTCTTTTACATTACAGGAACTTTATAAACCTAGGTAAAAGTGACTTCTTTTTTTAAAAAGATGCAATTGTGGACTTCTCTGGTGGTCCAGTGGTTAAGAATCCATTTGCCAATGTGGGTCACATGAGTTTGATCCCTGGTCTAGGAAGATTTCATGTACTGTGGGGCAACTAAGCCCTTGCATCACAACTACTGAAGCCCTCACACTTGAGGGCTCACTTGCCAAAGTATTGAACACGTATGCTGCAACTACTGAAGCCAATGCATCTAGAGCTGGTGCTCGGCAACACAAGAAGCCACTGAAATGAGAAGCCTGCACACTGCAATGACAGAGTAGCCCCTACTTGCCACAACTATAGAAAGCCTGTGTGCAGCAACAAAGACCCAGAGAAGGAAAAAGTAAACAGATATAAATAAATTTTATTTAAAAAGGCATAATTTAACTTCCCTTTCAAATGTCTTGCAAATCGTTTTTAACTGCTAAGATTTACAGATTCTAAAATACAGACTAGTGATTTAGATTCTGAAAAAGTTCATAAGTCAAATAAGTGAAAATTTTAACTTATTTGAGATCTTTTAAGTCACAGTATTTTCCTTTTATATGTCAGTTCACTCTGTATTCTGTAATTTCCCAGAAATAGTATTATATGTAAATCCAAACATATGGAATCAGATAGAGAAATTATGAGCTATCAGAATGTTATTTAGCACCCAACTGAAGTATTTGATGGTTCAATAAGAACTGTGTACCTTGAAAAACCAATTACATTTGTTTTATAGTTATGTTTTTCAGTTTCCTAATAATTTTAGACATAAGAAATATTTTGAAACAAAAAAAACAGTGTGGCTGATGGTATTATAAATATGACAAATTGTATTGAATTTTCTCAAATAAGTATTTATACTAACTGAATTTTAGAAAAAGTATAAACTGGAGGTATTATATTGAAGTTTTAGCATTACCACTATATGCAAAAGAAAAGAAAATGGATATTATTTCCCATGTAGCATTAATATCACTGAAATATAAAGATTTTGATCAATAATTTTAATTAAAATGGAGAATTACTAACATGATTTTAAAGAGTAGTTTAAATTACATGGAAATGATCTTTTAAAGAAAGAAATAAATTTCTAAACTTAGGAAAGTTCATTAAGTTTTTAGACAACTAGGTGAAACTAGATAATTTATTAAATACCCTTTGGAGTCTCATAATGTTTCAATTATTAAATCATTCATGAATTTTAAAAATGAACTCACTTTCTTTTACATACTTACAAAAATATCCACTTCTATTTTCTTATGACCTGTAATTCGGAGTACTGCTGGTTTAAAAGGCTTTGAAATATTTATGTGAAATCAGAAAGTGAAAGTGAAAGTGAAGTTGCTCAGTTGTGTCTGACTCTTTGCAACCTGTGGACTGTAGCCCACCAAGCTCCTCTGTCCATGGGATTCTCCAGGCAAGAATACTGGAATGGGTTGCCATTTCCTTCTCCAGGGTATCTTCCTGACCCAGGGATCGAACCCAGGTCTCCCACATTGCAAGCAGATGCTTTAACCTCTGTGCCACCAGGGAATAAATATTTTCAAGCATCATTTTCAGGAGTAAATTAAGTATTAAAATTTGTGTCTTTATTTTTGGTTTAAGTTTTGTTGTAAGTAGGCAATATATTGACATTTCCTAAAAGTGAAATTGAATAATTAGAAAAAAGATTACTATATTATATTAATATATAGTATATTCTATGAAAAAGTATACTTTGGAGAAGGAAATGGAAACCCACTCCAGTATTCTTGCCTGGGAAATTCCACGGACAGAGGAGCCTGAAGGGTATCCGTCCCATAGGGTCGCAGAGTTGGACACAAATTAGCAACTAAACAACAAAAGCTTGTACTATGTATCATATATGTTATATATAAATGATATGTAATACTATATAATCAGTATTTTGCATATTTGTGTTAAATTTGTAAAAACTAAGACGCAAATCTGTTGGTGTGCTCTTAGCACTCCTGCCTGTACAGCAGCCTTTTGTCGGTATCATTCAGTTCAGTCGCTCAGTCATGTCCGACACTTTGCGACCCCATGAATCTCAGCACGCCAGGCCTCTCTATCCATCACCAACTCCCGGAGTTCACTCAGACTCATGTCCATCGAGTCAGTGATGCCATCCAGCCATCTCATCCTCGGTCGTCCCCTTCTCCTCCTGCCCCCAAACCCTCCCAGCATCAGAGTCTTTTCCAATGAGTCAACTCTTCGCATGAGGTGGCCAAAGTACTGGAGCTTCAGCTTTAGCATCATTCCTTCCAAAGAAATCTCAGGGCTGATCTCCTTCAGAATGGACTGGTTGGATCTCCGTCCAGTCCAAGGGAATCTCAAGAGTCTTCTCCAACACCACAGTTCAAATTCATCAATTCTTCGGCGCTCACCCTTCTTCACAGTCCAACTCTCACATCTATACACGACCACTGGAAAAACCATAGCCCTGACTAGATGGACCTTAGTCGGCAAAGTAATGTCTCTGCTTTTTAATATGCTATCTAGGTTGGTCATAACTTTTCTTCCAAGGAGTAAGAGTCTTTTAAGTTCATGGCTGCAGTCACCATCTGCACTGATTTTGGAGCCCCCCAAAAAAGTCTGACACTGTTTCCACTCTTCCTCCATCCATTTCCCATGAAGTGATGTGACTGGATACCATGATCTTCGTTTTCTGAATGTTGAGCTTTAAGCCAACTTTTTCACTCTCCTCTTTCACGTTCATCAAGAGGCTTTTAAGCTCCTCTTCACTTTCTGCCATAAGGGTGGTGTCATCTGCATATCTGAGGTTATTAATATTTCTCCTGGCAATCTTGATTCCAGCTTGTGTTTCTTCCAGTACAGCATTTCTCATGGTGTACTCTGCATAGAAGTTAAATAAGCAGGGTGACACTATACAGCCTTGACACACTCCTTGGAACCAGTCTGTTGTTCGATGTCCAGTTCTAATTGTTGATTCTTCACCTGCATACAGATTTCTCAAGAGGCAGGTTAGGTGGTTTGGTATTCCCATCTCTTTCAGAATTTTCCACAGTTTATTGTGATCCACACAGTCAAAGGCTTTGGCATAGTCAATAAAGCAGACATAAATGTTTTTCTGGAACTCTCTTGCTTTTTCCATGATCCAGCAGATGTTGGCAATTTAATTTCTGGTTCCTCTGCCTTTTCTAAAACCAGCTTGAACATCAGGTAGTTCACAGTTCACGTATTGCTGAAGCCTGCCTTGGAGAATTTTGAGCATTACCTTACTAGCATGTGAGATGAGTGCAATTGTGCAGTAGTTTGAACATTTTTTGGCATTGCCTTTCTTTGGGATTGGAATGAAAACTGACCTTTTCCAGTCCTGTGGCCACTGCTGAGTTTTCCAAATTTGCTGGCATATTGAGTGCAGCACTTTCACAGCATCATCTTTCAGGATTTGAAACAGCTCAACTGGAATTCCATCACCTCCACTAGCTTTATTCGTAGTAATGCTTTCTAAGGCCCACTTGACTTCACATTCCAAGATGTCTAATGCAGCCTATAATCATTATATTGTGTATTAGATCTCC
The DNA here is from genome assembly GCF_016772045.2 of Ovis aries. Lineage (NCBI taxonomy): Eukaryota > Metazoa > Chordata > Mammalia > Artiodactyla > Bovidae > Ovis > Ovis aries. The sequence continues at coordinate 49,751,199 of NC_056069.1, forward strand.
AAGACTTATTTATCTACTCTTTGCAAGTGTCTTCCTTTAAACAATGTCTCCCAATATTCTCACTTTCATCATTTAGCATAATATTCTCAAGATCCATTTATTTCATTGCAATTGGCAGTATTTCTATAGTGTCCATAATCATATCTAATTTAACCATTCATCCATTGTCTGGGACTTAGGTTGTTTCCAAATCTTGGCTATTGTGAACAGTGTAGCAATAAACATGGGAATGCAAACATCTTTTTGATATTCTGTTTTAATTTCTTTTGGATATAAAATATAATTTATGCATAATATGGCACTTCTGTTTTTAATTTTTTGAGGAACATTCATACTGTTTTCCATAGTGGCTGCACCAATATACATTGCCACCAACAGTAAACAAGGGTTCCCTTATCTCTACTTCTCTGTCAACCTTTGTTATCTCTTGTTTTTTGATAACAGATATCCTAATAGGTGTGAGCTAATAGCTCATCGCAGAGTCAAACACAACTGAGTGACTGAACTGGACTGAACTGAATAGCTCATTTGGTTTTGGTTTGTATTTCTCTGAGGACTAGTGATACTGAACACCTTTTCATATACCTGTCAACCATTTGCGTGTCTTTCTTTGGAAAAATGCCCATTTAGTTCCACTACCCATTATTTAATGGAACTGTTTGAATATTTGATATTAAATATCATTAAACATTTTAGTTAAGATAAATCGTGCAAATGCAGTTAAGTTTTAGATTCAGGAAATATATATTCTCTTGTAATTTCAAAATTTATGCTAAGTATCTGGTGGTCGTGCAGTGCTTTGAAACTTCTAGCTATGAATCTTTTTCATTACCATGTTTTGGAAAACTGTTAGTTTCATCATTTCCCCTTTACAATCCAGGTATCTCAACCTCCCTCCCAGATTATGCTAACAACCTTCTAATTGTCTACAGTGCAATTAAACCCAAATTCATATAAATCTTGTTAAAGCATCATTTTTACATTAGTTTTCTTATTCAATTAACTTGTATTTCTTTTCCATCAGTTTAAAACTATTCTCCATTGCTCTCTCTTTTTCTGTCTCTTCCTTCCTATCTTCCTCCCTCTTTCCCCTCTATTTTCTGCCTATCATCCATTTCTTCCTTCTTCCTTCCATCTTTCTTACATTCTTTCTTCCCTTCCTTCACTTTTTCTTGCTTTTTCTACTAAAATAAAGCATTCTAAATCCTCCAAATCTAAATTCATGTTTCATAATACATTACTTTCCCACAAAATTGTCATCCAACTTAAACTTAGTTCCTTAAGATGCCTTCTCTCTACAGGGCACAGTGCCTTCTCTATAACTTGCAAAGACTGTGATTGCTTAATCTTTTAAGACTAATTTCATTTTGCAAATTTCTATGACAATTTTACCAGGGGTTTCCCTGGTGACTCATGGTAAAGAAACTGCCTGCGATATGGGAAACCTGGGTTTGACCCTAGGTTGGAAAGATCCCCTGGAGGAGGATATGGCAACCCATGCCAGTATTCTTGCCTGGAGAATACCAATGGACATAGAAGCCTGGTGCGTTACAGTCCATGGGGTCACAAGAGTCAGACACAACTAAGCGACTAAGCACAACACATGAAAATATTTATCCACATTTATCTCCATTCTGTCAGTATACTCATTCTTTTTTGATCTACTATACAGTTTTTCCCACATAGTAGCTCAATACACCATGTTTTAATATTTCACTTATGTAATTGATCATTTATTGAGCAAATACTATGTTGTAGTCACTCATTCTACATCAGAAATAAGATGATTGAAAACTTAACATATTCCATCTGCCATATTCCATAATGCTTAGAGTCGTGAGACAACAGTACTAAAAAAACTGATTTATTTTTTTCTTTTTCTTTCTTTTTTTTTTTTTGCTTTTAAATAATTACAGGTTCCTGGTATGCTACATATGTAAGAAAAGAAAATACTTGTATACAATCCAATTTCTTCCAGTGGTTACATTTTGCATAGCTATTTACATAAGGTCTTAGATAAAATACAAATGTCAAAACAGGAATTGAATACTGATGTGTGTGTACATATTTTATCTTATGTGTAGATTCTAGAACTCCCACTACAGTCGAAATACAGACCTATTCAATCATGAAAAATCTTTATACTCTTTTAAAACCATACCCATCCCACCCTCCACTATTCCTAAATCCTAGTCACCACCAATCTCTATTTCATATCTACAATTTTGTCCTTATAAGAGTGCTGCATGAAACACTTTCTAACATAAATCACAGCAGGATCCTCTATGACTCACCTCCCAGAGTAAGCAAAAAAAAAATAAACAAATGGGATCTAATTAAACATAAAACTGTTTGCACAACAAGGAAACTATAAGCAAGGTGAAAAGACAGCCTTCAGAATGGGAGAAAATAATAGAAAATGAAGCAACTGACAAAGAATTAATCTCAAAAATATACAAGCAACTCCTGCAGCTCAATTCCAGAAAAATAAAAGACCCAATCAAAAAATGGGCCAAAGAACTAAATAGACATTTCTCCAAAGAAGACAGATGGATGGCTAACAAACTCATGAAAAGATGTTCAACATCACTCATTATCAGAGAAATGCAAATCAAAACCACAATGAGATACCATTTCACGCCAATCAGAATGGCTGCTATCCAAAAGTCTACAAGCAATAAATGCTGGAGAGGGTGTGGAGGAAAGGGAACCCTCTTACACTGTTGGTGGGAATGCAAACTAGTATAGCCACTATGGAGAACAGTGTGGCGATTCCTTAAAATTCTGGAAACAGAACTGCCTTATAACCCAGCAATCCAACTGCTGGGCAAACACACCGAGGAAACCAGAATTGAAAGAGACACATGTACCCCAATGTCCATCACAGCACTGTTTGTAGTAGCCAAGACTTGGAAGCAACCTAGATGCCCATCAGCAGATGAATGGATAAGAAAGCTGTGGTACATGTACACAATGGAGTATTACTCAGCCATTAAAAAAATACATTTAAATCAGTTCTAGTGAGATGGATGAAACTGGAGCCGACTTATTGTACAGAGTGAAATAAGTGAGAAATAAAAACACGAATGCAGTATATTAATGCACATATGTGGAATTGAGAAAGATGGTAATGATGACCTTATATATGAGACAGCAAAAGAGACCCAGATATAAAGAACAGACTTTTGGTCTGTGTGGGAGAAGGGGAGGGTGGGATAATTTGAGAGAATAGCACTGAAACACGTATATTACCATATGTGAAATAGATTGCCAACCCAAGTTTGATGCATGAGACAGGGCACTTCGGGACAACCTGAGGGACATATTGGAAGAGAGGTGGGAAACTATGGGGTACACTTGTACATACATGGCTGATTCATGTCAATGTTTGACAAAAATCACTACAATATTGTAAAGTTACTAGCCTCCAGATAAAATAAATAAATTTTAAAAAAAGAGTGCTGCATAAATTGAGTTATATGGCATGTAACCTTTTGAGATATGTTTCACTCAGCATAATGCCCTTGAAATTCACTCAAATTACTGCCTATATTATTATTTATTATTGCTAAGTGGTATTCCATATTATGAAGTACTATCAGTTCAGTTCAGATGCTCAGTCGTGTCTGACTCTGCGACTGCATGAATTGCAGCACGGCAGACCTCCCTGTCCATCACCAACTTCCGGAGTTCATTCAAACTCACGTCCATTGAGTAGGTGATGCCAACCAGCCATCTCATCCTCTGTCATCCCCTTCTCCACCTGCCCCCAATCCCTCCCATCATCAGAGTCTTTTCCAATGAGTCACCTCTTCGCATGAGGTGGCCAAAGTACCGGAGTTTCAGCTTTAGCATCATTCTGTCCAAAGAAATCCCAGGGCTGAGCTCCTTCAGAATGGACTAGTTGAATCTCCTTGCAGTCCAAGGGACTCTCAAGAGTCTTCTCAACACCACAGTTCAAAAGCATGTATTCTTTGGCGCTCAACTTTCTTCACAGTCCAACTGTCACATCCATACATGACCACAGGAAAAACCATAGCCTTGACTAGACAGACCTTTGTTGGCAAAGTATTGTCTCTGCTTTTGAATATGCTATCTAGGTTGGTCATAACTTTCCTTCCAAGGAGTAAGCGTCTTTTAATTTCATGGCTGCAGTCACCATATGCAGTGATTTTGGAGCCCAGAAAAATAAAGTCTGACACTGTTTCCACTGTTTCTCCATCTATTTCCCATGAAGTGATGGGACCGGATGCCATGATCTTTGTTTTCTGAATGTTGAGCTTTAAGCCAACTTTTTCACTCTCCTCTTTCACTGTCATCAAGAGCCTTTTTAGTTCCTCTTCACTTTCTGCCATAAGGGTGGTGTCATCTGTATAGTGTTCAATTATTCACACTATAGAGAATTTTGGTTGTTTTTATGTTCTGGCTATTTAAATAAAGTGGCTACTAACAATTAATATAGTTTACAATTTTTCTGTGAGCATTTTTTTTTCATTTCTACATGGTAAACAATCAGAAATCCAAATGCTAAACTATATATTAAGTGTATATTTAGTTTAGTATCTTTTTTTTTTTAAGAAACTATAAAAGTGCCTTTCAGGGTGACAGTTTAATTTTACATTCTCACCAACAATGTATGAGGATCACATTTTTCTACGTCCTCATACACTAAAATTGTTAAGCAACTTGGAAATAATACACATTTTCTTTTCTTTTCTTTTTCTTTTTTTTTTTTTTTTTACTATGTTGAGTCTCCCATTCCATGAACGTGGGCTATTTCACCATTTATTAGATCATGCTTGACTTTTCTGTTTCGTGTTTCATACTCCTCTGTTTTCACTCTCCTGCCTTCCTGTGGCTTACACAAGCATTGTTAATAATTCCATTTTGAAATACCTATGTTTTTAGGGTTTTAAGAAGCTGCTCTAAGTATTGCACTGTATATGAATAATTTATCATATTATACTGGTAAGAGATTTTATTAATTCAAATAAAATATAATACTTTACCTCAATTGAAGTCCCTTCACCTGTTCTCACTTATGGTAAACTTGTTTCAAACATTTTCTATATAAACATAGAGAATCATTTTAGACATTGTTATAATTTTTACTCTGATCATCAAACATAATTTAGAATACTCAAGAATAAATATTTGTTTATAAATTTTACTAATTTTACTATATTTTTCTAATATTCTAATATGACATTTTCTTTTTAAAACTAGTGACAACTTTTCTTTGTTTCCTTCATCTGAGAATGTCTCCATTTTACCTTTTATTCCTAAAGATTATTTTACTAGCTATAGAATTATGGGGTAGAAGTTCTTCATTTTCAGCATTTGAAAAATGTTTGCCACTTCCTTCTGGTCTAAATTTTCTAATGATAGATGCATTGTTATTTGAGTTATTTTTCTCTACAGATAAAAGGCTATTTCTCTCTCAAGGTTTTTAAGATTTATTTTTTGTCTTGTTTCTCCAACTTGGGCTCTGATGTTTCTTGTTATGATTTTCTTTGGGTTTACCCTGTTTGGATTTTCTCAGCTTCTTGAACTTTGCCAAATGCGTTTGTCATTTGCCGAATGTGGAATCATTTTAGTTATTATTTCTTCAAGTTTGTTTTTAGTTTTGTTCTCCTATCCTTCAAAGAATTCTAGGTCACCTAAGTAGCCCTATTAATTTTAACTAAAGCCTAAAGTTTTAATATAAGCTAGAGTTTTTTTTCAATTTATTTATTTGCATTTTCAACAATTTTGGTGCAATGATAAATTGTTTAAGTTATACATTTTTTCTTATGTTTATGATATCCACATATATATAGGCTGTAAGGAATATTATAGGACTTTTAAAAATAGTCCACTCAATAACACAATTGAGGAAAATTAAATTCTTAGAAGTGAACTACTTAGAATAAGGTAACACAGCTATTAATGATATATTTGTACTGTAATAACAATATCAACAGAGAAATTTAATTCTCAGAAATTTCTTTGCAGTGATTTTGTTGACAGAAACCCAAACCTGTAGATAATACATAAATCTATTCTTCTCTTTATTATGTTTGTTGTAATCACATTATAAGTGCTTCCTTTTCTTTGGTTATTTATTGCATCACTTGTGCATATGTATAACAGTGAAATTTATAAACTTTTAATCTTAACCTGTTCATAACTGAACAGTTCCAAAAATGACTTTTTCTCATGTTTTTCAAATTATGTAAAATAAAAGTGTAAAATGTAGCTTTGTTTCATTAATAAGAAAGCCATAGGTGTAGAGTTAGGTTATTTATTTGACTTTGTGGGAGGGAGGTTCAGGATGGGGAACACATGTATACCCATGGTGGATTCATGTTGATGTATGGCAAAGCCAATACAATATTGTAAAGTAATAAAATAAAATAAAAATTTTGATACAGTTTTAAAAGGTAAATATATATATATGAAAGAAAGCAAGCCAGTGGCATTTTCCAGGATAGTGAGTATAAAACTGTGGATAACTAGTATGGTGATAGTGGTGGTTTATTTGCTAAGTCATGTCTGACTCTTGCGACCTCGTGGACTGTATGTAGCCTGCCAGGCTTCTCTGTCCATGGGATTTTCCAGGCGAGAATACTGGAGTGGATTGCGATTTCCTTCTCCATGACTAGTATCATACATATAAAAAAGCAACCCAGTTGTTTCATGAAATTCAATAAAACTGGAGACAATACCCAATCCCCTGGGCCCACTTTAATTTCAAGGTATTTTTAAAAGGTAATTAAATACAATTTTAAATGTAACATAAAACACTTATCATTTTGTTACTTTATATAGCAAAACTCTAGGTATACTACTTTAATGCATTTTATCCTGCCTTTAAAAAATGTTAACGGAATTATTTGGGATATTTTCTCTATGTCACAGTCCACACTAACTTGCTGAAAAAGATTATCTCTAAATCTATAATTTTCTTTAACTTATCTTTTTCAGGAAAAGAAAATCACTGAAATTTATTTCTATAAGTCTTATCTTATATTGCTTTTATTAATGTCAAATAAGAAACAAATTTATTTTACAGATGTTATGGGATAAAATATACTTCAAAATTTAACTTTCCTCAGAATCATACCTTCATCTTTATAGAAAAGAAAAAAAAAATCTCATTCTTTGAGTTACCATCCCTAAATAATGAGTGTTTATGAAGCAAGATAAACATGTGAAAAGGGACATGCTGAATACTTTGCAGAGGTTATCTTCCTAACAGTATAGATTCAAAATCACTAAATAATAATTTCATGAATTCTACTTTTATATATGTTCAAAGTAGTTAAGTATCAATTAAAAGCTGTAAGAAAAATGAAGGTTTGGGGGCCTGAGTCTCTGAGACTCAAAAAAAAAAAAAAAAAGTATTTCTTATCTTGATTCAAGTAATCTGCTCCTCAGCATAACAGGAAATACTGACAAAAATGCTCCACAAATCACACTGTGGGAATTAGGGAAGAGATACAGGCAGGCTTTTCCATTTTTTAAGATCTTAGGAAAAGCAGAGACAAATTTACTGATTTTCGAATCTAAGAACATTTTAAGTAGTATATCAGGTATTATGTCTTATGTTTTTATATATTTAAAAAAATTTTTGCAATTTATTTATTTTACAAGAACTTCCTTGATTTATATAGATATGGTGTTATCGTTGTGTTTTTGTTCAGTCACTAAGTTGTGTCTGACTCTTTGTGATCCCATGGACTGTAGCAGGCCAGGCACCTTGGTTCTCCACTCTCTCTGGGGAGTTTACTCAAATTCATGTCCTTTGAGTTGGTGATGCTATCTATATTGTATAAATACAACCATAAATAATAAGCATATAAATCAGATATGGGTGCCCAACATTTTAAGTCAGTTTTTTCAGATTAAAGTAGGGTGCAGGTGCTGAAATTCAGACACTAGCTTCCTTCATGTCTTGTGTGGACACCAAACTGATTTCGTTATACATAGTTTTTAAGAAAATGTTTCTACCTTATAATCTTCTAATTAGACTACAAAGAAATTTAACTTAGCCTTCAAAACAATGCATATGTAATTAAAATAAAAAAGTTACCAACCCCAAAGCTAATTACTTAGCAATGCACCGTTATTATAATAAAAAACTTCATTGGAATTTCCTTCTCTTCTGAAGGAAAATGCAATTATCACAGCACTAAAATTACTTTACAAGTTTTCACATGCAAATCCAGGGTATAGAAAACATACACAGACACAGGCTTTGAAAACATTTCATGATTGAGTGCTTTCTCTTAATATGGAAAATTTTGTTGATATAATTTCTCATAATTAGCTCTTTTATGTTATTGGAAAATATTTACATGAAGATGATTATAAATGATTGATGAATTAATATTCATATTAAAAGTAATCTCCATATGTTTTTTTTTGCAAATATATTTGTAAGCAGGATCTTACACTTCCTCTTAGAGATGCAAAGACTTTCTTTTTATACATTTAGAACTTTATAATAATGAGAGCACAAGGAATGGATCTTTAAAGAAAATTCTGTGACCAAGGTGACTTACGTGTGTGAATTTCTGCATAAAAATTTGAATAATGTTCATCAGTTCAGTTCTTTTTGTCACTCAGCCATGGCCAATTATTTGCAACCCAAAGGACTGCGGCGCATCAGGCTTCCTTGTCCGTCACTGACTCCCGGAGTTTGTTTAAACTCATGTCCATCGAGTCAGTGATCCCATCCAACTGTCTCATCCTCTCTCGTTCCCTTCTCCTCCTGTCTTCAATCTTTCCCAGCATCAGGGTATTTCTAATGAGTCAGTTTTTCACATCAGGTGGCCAAAGTATTGGAGCTACAGTTTCATCATCAGTCCTTCCAATGAATATTCAGGACTGATTTTCTTTAGGACTGAGTAGTTTGATCTCTGTGTAGTCCAAGGGACTTTCAAGAGTCTTCTCCAACACCACAGTTCAAAAGCATCAATTCTTTGGTGCTCAGCTTTCTTCACAGTCCAACTGTCACATCCATACATGACCACTGGAAAAACCACACTTTTGACTATATGGACCTTTGCTGGCAAAGCAATGTCTCTGCTTTTCAATGTGCTGTCTAGTTTTATCATAACTTTTCTTCCAAAGAGAAAGTGTCTTTTAATTTCATGGGTGCAATCACCATCTGCAGTGAATATGGAGCCCTAGAAATTCTGTCATTCTTTCCATTGTTTCACCATCTTTTGCCATGAAGTGCTGGCAAATAGATCAAAGATGCCATGATCTTCTTATTTTTTTGAATGTTGAGCTTTAAGCCAGCTTTTTAATTTTCCTCTTTTACTTTCACCAAGAGGTCCTTTAGTTCCTCTTCACTTTCTGCCATAAGGGTGGTGTCATCTGCATATCTGAGGTTATTAATATTTGTCCCAGCAATCTTGTTTCCAGTTTCTGCTTCATCCAGCCCAGCACTTCACATGATATACTCTGCATATAGGCTAAATAAGCAGGGTGACAATATACAGTTTTGTCATACACCTTTCCCAATTTGGAACCAATACTTTAGATACATATCTTAAATTCTGCTTTCTAATTTTCCAAGAATTAATATAAATATTTGAAATTACTTCTGTAGCAATTTACCTTCCATTTATAGACTTCAATATATTAGGTTCTCTATTGCTATTTTTAAAAATATATTTTGAAGAATTCAACAGTGTCGATTATTATTTTTGTTCTTAGATGGCATCACCAACTCAATGGACATGAGTTTGAGCAAACTCTGGTAGATGAAGGATGGACCATAAAGTGAGAGTGGGACCATAAAGAAGGCTGAATGCCAAAGAATTGATGCTTTTGAATTGTGGTGTTGGAGAAGACTCTTGAGAGTCTCTTGGACAGCAAGGAGATACAACCAATCTATCCTAAAGGAAATCAGTCCTGAATATTCATTGGAAGGACTGATACTGAAACTGAAGTGCTAATACTTTGTCCACCTGATGCAAAGAACTGACTCATTGGAAAAGACTCTGATGCTGGGAAAGATTGAAGGCAAGAGGAGAAGGGAACAACAGAGGATGTGATGATTGGATGGCATCACTGACTCAATGGACATAAGTTTGAGCAAGCTCTGGCAATTGATGATGGACATGGAAGCCAGGCGTGCTGCAATCCATCAGGGCAGAAAGAGTCAGACATGACTGAGCAACTGAAGTGAACTGAATTTTAAATTTTATGCATTACATAATACACAGAACAACATCAGGAAATATTTTTTAATATCTCAATACAAATTCCAATGATGATGTGTTTCTGACATTAACATAACTTTTGCTTCTTTTTCCTTAACATTTTTTTTTAACCGAAATAAGTAACTTAAATCCTTACACACATGATTAGTTTTTCACTCGTGTCTGACTCTTTGTGACCCTATGGACTCTTTGTGATTGCCCTATCCATGGAATTCTCCAGTAAAGCATATTATAGTAGATTGCTATGTTCTCCTCCAGAGAATCTTCCTGACCCATGGGTTAAACCCATGTTTTCTGCATTGCAGGCAGATTCTTTACCCACTGAACCACCTGGCAAGCCCTAAGTCCTTACAGATAACTTCAAATTTTGGAGATCACTGTGAAATAAACCATGAAAAGTTATTTTATATAATTTACCATAAATAAATACTACAGAGTTCTGTTGTTCTACAGATACAATGGCCATAATCTACATAAGCCTACTTAATTTTAAGTAAATTAAAATTAAGTAAAAATTAAAAATTCACTGCCAGTCAGACTAGCTACATTCCAAATGCCCAACAGCCACATGTGGCCATCAGCTATAGTATAGGACAGTGCAAACAATAGAACATTTTTTCTTATGGCTTTACATTTAACTCGTATAGAGAATTAACAGAATTGCAAGTCAATATTTTTTTATATTGAGGTCATTATCCTAAATTTTCTGAAATATACAATTCCGTATTCTAAATTACAATGAGCTGAATTAGAAAGGACAAAGATTCAGTGATAAGGTGTTGATTTACAAAATTATCCCTATAATACATACAAATTAGTCAATGTTCTCTTTCCAGGTGGAGCTTTACTGATTAAAATTGCACCAGCATTTTTTATGTGAAAGTTTTATATAAAAGATCATTCAGTTAGACTCCTCTCACTCTATCCAAACTTAAAGTTAGTTGGCTCTTGCCCAGTAGATGGCAGGTCTTGCTTGCCAGAGGGTAAAAGAAAGCCCATCTTAGTGTTAGAAGTTATTCTTGAAAACTGATTGGCAAATACAGCTCTAGGTTAATAACATTAAGTGCACTTCTAATTAGTCATGATAATCAGGAACCAATTTTGAGTGTCTTTGTTCTGTGAAATTTTAGGACTGATTCAGACTATGAAGCAATAAAGGATATTAAATATGAGTTTAAATTCTTCAATTGAGTATCTTCCCAGTGTAACAAATATTACTTGAGAGCCCTTGCAATTAGAATTCAGAGGTTTTTATTATATACAAAATTAATACCATTTTATTTTGAAACTTTTGTCAATTTATTAATTTGATAACATAAAGATACCCCAAACTTCAGAAGTTACACTACTAAACAGAAGTTAAACATAGTGCAATACATGTTTATTGGTTAGTTTAAATATCTTGGGGAAAAAAAAAACAACTGTGAAAATAGGGTTGGGTTTAGAGAATTATAAAGAGGAACTTCATGATACAGATTTAATCACTCATAATGTATCTCAAGTAAGAGAGTGTAGTCTTGGAAATGCTGAATTGGGGTGGCCTAGAAACTTTCAGTCATTAACTCCTTGGAATAAAACTGCAAATCTACTGACAAAATTCTGTAAGATTAACAAATTCACTATTAGCCTCCAATCAAGTAAAAGGCTAGAGGATTGCAGGAACTCTTGCTTTTTTACTTATTAGCATAGTGTTCTCTTCATGTCAAGATTTTCATTTTTGTGTAAATCATGCTGAAAATCTCACTCTTTCACCAGGAGAGCAAAGTAAATTGTTACAGAATTCAATTTGGGAGTCTGTGAAGCAATTAAACACTAAAACAGACAAGTGGTAAGGGACCTCTTCAGCTCTGGAGAATAAATTAGGAGTGATATTAACACAGTTAAAGAGAAATTTTAATGCTATGCTCAGACGGAGTTTGTGGAGCCCAACAAAAACCTCAGAAAGAGTATATTCTAGAAATGTAATTAGATCTTAAAAAGTATATTATGAACATATGTGCCCTATTTAAGTGCAATCTTGGTAATTTTTGATTATATAGTCTCTCTTGTAGCATAACACGATGCAGATTAGATGCATTATAAAGGTTGCATGTGTTTCAAATATAGTTTAAAATATTCACATTATAAATATGAGGCAATGCCAAATATTGTGTATGTGACAGTTAGGGGACATATGTCCCCTAATTCTTTTTTTTAAAATTTATTTATTTTCTAATTGAAGGATAATTATTTCAGTATTTTTAATTCAACAAATAGGTACTGATAGTTTTCTTCACAGTTCTATCTAGTCTTTAAAGATAAAAAAGGCAGCCCCTGATGCCTGCATTTTTGAACACACAGTTCCTTTGGGGAGATGGTCACTTATGTACAAACACTGGGAGCAAATACCATAAAATCTATGCTTAAAGGTAATTTTCCTAAACCTTTAATAAAACTACTAAAAATCAAGTATTATCTGTATCCTTTAACTTTACATTTAAAAATGTCTCCCCTACCTGGCAAGCTCAAATTTCATGACTTAGCCTGAATCTTGCACATGAAGTCTTGTAACTGAACATCAAAATTCTAGTCTTGCCTTGCCTCCAACTGTTATTTTAAATAGTTACAGTTTGTAAAAATATCTTTGTAAAAATGATTAACTTAAGAAAAAAAATTTAATGGCTTCCTTGTAAGGAAAGGTGCAACAAACCTGTTGTTCAGTCACTAACTCGTGTCTGACTCTGCAACCTCATGAATTGGAGTGCGCCAGGCTTCTCTGTGAAAGTGAAAGCCACTCAGTCGCATCCAGCCCTTTGCAACCCCATGCACTATACAGTCCCTGGAATTCTCTAGGACAGAATACTGGAGTGGGTGGTAGCTGTTCCCTTCTCCAGTGAATTTTCCCAACCCAGCAATCAAAACCTGGTCTCCTGCATTGCAGGTGGATTCTTTACCATCTGACCTACCAGGGAAGCCTTAGGCTTCTCTGTCCTTCACTCTAATTATTACAATTTTCAAAGGAATTTTGTATACTTTTTATGTGTAATTTTCACAATAACCTCAATGCTGATTAGTTTATGTCAACTTGGCTAGGTTATCAGAACTTGGCTAGTGTTTGAAAAGGAATACCATTCAAGAAGAAACTTAAGAAGACCCGTATTTATAGATCTTCAGAAATCTTGTTAATTTCTAAAGTGAAACAACAGCTCATCAGTTCACTTCAGTTCAGTTCAGTCGCTTAGTCTTGTCCAACTCTTTGCGACCCCATGAATCGCAGCATGCCAGGCCTCCCTGTCCATCACCAACTCCTGGAGTTCACTCAGACTCGCATCCATCGAGTCAGTGATGCCATCCAGCTATCTCATCCTCTTTCGTCCCCTTCTCCTCCTGCCCCCAATCCCTCCCAGCATCAGAGTCTTTTCCAATGAGTCAACTCTTCGCATGAGGTGGCCAAAGTACTGGAGTTTCAGCTGCTAAATGTTCTTAAGCCATTTTTTGAGCTGTTATTCTCATCAAGATGGGGAAAAAATGGAAACTATTTTCTTGGATTCCAAAATCACTGCAGACAGTGACAGTAGCCATGAATTTAAAAGATGCTTGCTCCTTGGAAGAAAAGCTATGACCAACCTAGATAGCACATTAAAAAGCAGAGACATTGCTTTGCCAACAAAGGTCTGTCTAGTCAAAGCTATGGCTCTTCCAATAGTCATGTAAGGATGTGAGAGTAGGACCATAAGGAAAGTTGAGCACCAAAGAACTGATGCTTTTGAATTGTGGTATTGGAGAAGATTCTTGAGAGTTCCTTGGATTGCAAGGAGATAAACACAGTCTATCAGTCCTAAATATTCATTGGAAAGACTGATGCTGAGGCTGAAACTCCAATACTTTGGCCACCTGATGCGAGGAACTGACCCACTGAAAAAGACCCTGATGCTGGGAAAGATGAGGGTAGGAGGAGAAGAGGATGACAGAGAATGAAATTGTTGGATGGTTTCAACAACTCTATGGACATGAGTTTGAGCAAGCTCTGGGAGTTGGTGATGGACAAGGAAGCCCGTTGTGCTGCGTTACATGGGGTCACGAAGAGAGGGACATATTTTAAAATATATACTTAAACTTCTTTTTTCCAATATTATGCAAGGAAGAAAGTCTAAATTATACCTGGGCATGCCTGTAAAGCATCATTTGCTTATTCATTTATTCATTCAACCTAAATATTTAAACCATACAACAGTCCCCATTGACAGATGGTGAAAAGTGCAACAGAATAACTTTATGGTTCTGAATGAAATTTTAGAATTTTCCGATACAGCACTTAGAAATTAATGATGCACCAGTTTATAAACTGAGATTTTAAAAATAAGTAGGAATTAGGCAGGTACTAATATTTGCTAAGATAAACATTGTTTATAAAGACCCAGAGAAAAAGAAACAACATGGAACACTTACGGAAATGGAAATCTCCTATAGTTTGAGGGATATTTCTATAAAGAAGAAGGGGTAAGAAGTGAGGATTGTTGCTAGTCAGGAGCCAAGTGAAGTAAGGTACTCGTTTCCCTTGATAAAGAGTTTCCGTTTTATTATAAATCAATTTGAGAGATATGGAAAGCTCTAAACAGTATGTGTGTGCGGCGGGGGGGGGGGAATCAAATCATTTTTAAAAGCACCTTTGAAATACATATATATGAAAAACATATTTGAAAATATAAAAAAATAACATTCAGGAGAATAAATTGAGTGTGGCTTCAATACATGAGATAGATGGTGGCCTCAGATAGAGAAATGGTTATCAGAAGAGTGAAAATTGGGTGAATTAGATAACTTCTGTGAAGAAAATGGCACATATCTCACATGCTAGTAAAGTAATGCTTAAAATTTTCCAAGCCAGGCTTCAGCAATACGTGAACTGTGATCTTCCAGATGGTCAAGCTGGTTTTAGAAAAGGCAGAGGAACCAGAGATCAAATTGCCAACATCCGCTGGATCATCAAAAAAGCAAGAGAGTTCCGGAAAAATATCTATTTCTGCTTTATTGACTATGCCAAAACCTTTGACTGTGTGGATCACAATCAACTGTGAAAAATTCTGAAAGAGATCAGCATACCAGACCACCTGACCTGCCTCTTGAGAAACCTATATGCAGGTCAGGAAGCAACAGTTAGAACTGGACATGGAACAACAGACTGATTTCAAATAGGAAAAGGAGTATGTCAAGGCTGTATACTGTCACCCCGCTTATTTAACTTCTATGCAGAGTACATCACGAGAAACGCTGGGCTGCAAGAAGCAGAAGCTGGAATCAAAATTGCCAGGAGAAATATCAATAACCTCAGTTACGCAGATGACACCACTCTTATGGCAGAAAGTGAAGAGGAACTAAAAAGGCTCTTGATGACAGTGAAAGAGGAGAGTGAAAAAGTTGGCTTAAAGCTCAACATTCAGAAGAACAAAGATCATGCATTTGGTCCCATCACTTCATGGCAAATAGATGGGGACACAGTGGAAACAGTGTCAGACTTTATTTTTGGGGGCTCCAAAATCACTGCAGATGGTGATTGCAGCCATGAAATTAAAAGATGCTTACTCTTTGGAAGAAAAGTTATGACCAACCTAGATAGCATATTCAAAAGCAGAGACATTACTTTGCCAACTAAGGTCCATCTAGTCAAGGCTATGGTTTTTCCAGTGATCATGTACGGATGTGAGAGTTGGACTATGAAGTAAGCTGAGCCATGAAGAATTGATGCTTCTGAACTGTGGTGTTGGAGAAGACTCCTGAGAGTCCCTTGGACTGCAAGGAGATCTGAAGGAGATCAGCCCTGGGTGTTCTTTGGACAGAATGTTACTGAAGCTGAAACTCCAGTACTTTAGCCACCTCATGCGAAGAGTTAACTCACTGGAAAAGACTCTGATGCTGGAAGGGATTGGGGGCAGGAGGAAAAGGGGACGACAGAGGATTCGATGGTTGGATGGCATCACTGACTCGATGGATGTGAATCTGAGTGAACTCTGGGATTTGGTGATGGACCGGAGGCCTGGTGTGCTGCGATTCATGGGGTCGCAGAGTCGGACACGACTGAGTGACTGAACTGAAATGAACTGAATACTGCTTTTTTTACACACCAATGCTTGGTTTTTCCTGCAAGAAATCCTTCTATATTTTTCAGCTTAATTTTAGCTCATTTATTCTCATCCCATTACATCATGACATTGAATGCAAATATACCACATTGTATTCATCTATTCTTTTGTTGATAGACATTTGCCTTATTTCCATTTTGGGTCTACTACGAACAGTTAATGTTATCAGCATCGTTTCAGTGAAGATATGGGAGCATTTTTATTGGGCCATCATCATGGGTTTTAAAACATCCTATAATTACAAAGAAGCTACAGCATTTTTTCCTCTCTTGAGTTGAGGGTCTGCATTATCTTCAATTGATAGATTAAGAATCTGAGAATCAAGAGTATTAACTAACTTGCAAGGACACATGAAAGTTATCACACAAAAAAGCAGAGTCATAATATATCCAAATAGTCCCCATGGGTCACATATGTTAAGGGTTCTGGGTACTTTGAGAGAACATAGAATGGTTTAGCTGATGTAGTGGGCAGAATTCCAAATGGCCCCCAAGATTTTCACCCTCTGTATAATCATTTGCCCTTGAGTGGGATGAGACCTGTGATCAGGGGTCCTTTGAATATGATCTATAATATTCCCATGATTATGCTATCTTATGTAGCAAAGTAGGAGAGATATTTTAAAGATATTAGCAAGGTCCCTGAGAACTTTATGCTCAATTAGTAAAAAAGGAAGAAGCTCCTAAACAGGTCTCATCTAGCTGATTAAGCCCTGTCAAACAGACAGAATTGTTAGAAAGGCAATTTTGTCCTTGGAAGTTTGTTTGTTTGTTTGTTTGTTTTAATGGAAAAAGGTACCTTCTCAGAATTGAGGGCCTCAAACACATGGCAAGAAACTAAATTTGGCTCACAGTCTGATTAAACTTGAAAAAGGATCTTTAGATGCAAATGCAAATATAACCTGGTCAACTTTGATTGCTGCCCTGTGAATACCTAAAGAGATGGCTCCTCTAAGTATGCCTTGCCTCTTACACATAAAATTGTGAGATAAAGAAATAGGCATTTTATTAGGAAGACACCTGGTTTAATTTTTTATAAAGAAATAGAAAATATCATTACTTTTGGCATAAGAAGTGGTATAACCACTTAAACATGGGAGATGCTTTAGAACTGGGCAATGGGCTCTGACAGAACATGAGAGAGCATGATGGAGAAAGGAAAAATCAATCTGACATACTGCTAGTAGAAACCTACATATTGAGGATGCTAAAGACTCAGAAGGAATCCAGGAACATGCTATTGAGGAATTAGAGGATGTAGGACAATTTTTATGTAGTAACAGAAAACTTAGAAAAATTCTGGCCTGTAGTTGTATGGAGAGAAAATGTGTAAGGCATTAACTTAGATAGACCAAAGGAGACTGCCAAGTCAAGTGGTCAAGGGGTTGCAACTTACAGAAAGATGTGAAGAAAGAACAATAATGGAGGGAAGAATAATTAAACATAAGTAACAAGGATGGGATGATTTTGAAAAGCCTCAGCCTTTCACAAAGGCAAAAGATGTTAAAATCTGGAATTGGCTAAGGAAAGCATGGCAAATAGAATAGGCTAAGCATGTGACTGCAAAGCCGTTTGCTAAAACTCCACAAAGACAAAGAAACACACGCACACACACAACTTTATAAAGATCGAAAGGTCAGAATACAAAGCGACCCAAGGAATTTTTTGAAGGGATTAAGAGTGTGCCTCTCAAAACCTCTCAAATAAACCAGAGGGCCCCTAGGAAGGACACTGTCTCTCAGCCATCTTAGCAGGAGCCAAATATACAGAAAATACTATCTCAAAAATGTCTGTAGCTGTCGCTTTTGTCTAATGAATTTAATCCCCTTGAAATCCATCAAGGTTCAGAGAGTTCTTGAGAAAACTGTTTCAAGAGAACTACTGTCAGCTTGCATGGAAAAGGATAGAGTAGATAACAAAATCAAGATGTCAGTCTCACAGTTTTTTTTTTTTTATTTTTTATTTTTGGCAGGAAGGAACATGAGAGGACTATTCAGCTGCAAACACATATTTTCATGAAAAAGGAATAATGACTCATAGGACAGAACCAAGATCCCAGAGATAAAGTCAAGTGTCACAGAGGGTTATTTTCAGACCTTGAAACCTAATCAAGGAAAATCCACCATTTACCTTGCTGGATTTCAGGACTCTTAGGGTCCATTGACATACTTTCACCTTCCACTCTTTTTTTCGTTTTGAACCAAATATCTATAGTAACATTTATAGCCCCACCTGACCCACTAATTATGTTGGGAGTGTTTTAGGGCCTTCAGATTTATCCAAAATGGAGAAAATGTGCACCTGTCCTTAGATGATGCCTATAATGATATTTATGCCCTTTTAGATGATACTCCAATTCAATGAGTGTCTTTGGAGGTCTTTTATGAGAATAACATATTCTGAAAGTGGGAGGGAATAAAACATTGATTTGAGAAGATGGACTGTGGGAGTCATAAGGGTAAGGTGGCCCCCAAGATTAGACTCCTCATTCTTGGAATGAACTCTGCAACATAAACTGAGTATCTGTGTCTCCCCAAATTCTTCTATGAAAATCCTACCCCCTAATGTGATGGTATTGGAGAAGGCAATGTCACCCCACTCCAGTACTCCTGCTTGGGAAATCCCATGGGTGGAGGAGCCTGGTAGGCTGCAGTCCATGGGGTCGCTAAGAGTCAGACACGACTGAGCGACTTCACTTTAAATTTTTACTTTCATGCATTGGAGAAGGCAATGGCAACCCACTCCAGTGTTCTTGCCTGGAAAATCCCAGGGATGGGGGAGCCTGATGGGCTGCCATCTATGGGGTCACACAGAGTCGGACATGACTGAAGTGACTTAGCAGCAGCAGCAATGTGATGGTATAAGAGGTGGTGCCTTTGGGAGATATTTAGCATTAGAAGAGGTCATGAGGGTGAAGCCCTCATGAATGGGATTTGTGCCCTCGAAAGAGTCAGAAGAGGATTTCCTTCATCTTTCTGCTCTCTAACATGTGAAGATAACAATAAGAAATAGGCAGTCTGTAACCCAGAATAGACTTTTCACCAGAACTGACCACATTGGTGCACTGCTATTGAACTTGCAGTCTCCAGACCTGAGAAATAAAAGTCTGTTACTTATAAATCACCAAGATTATAGTATTTTGTCACAACATCTGTTCTGAATAAGATATACTCCTTATATAATACATACTTTTGATTATGTGCAAGGCTTGTTATGTGGAGAAGGGATTTTTTTTTTAGGTCTTTACTACTTGTATTCACTTTATCAAAAGCAAAATTACTCTAGATTGCCTCACCTAACTAGATAAGCCCTTAAATGATGATTTAGTAGTTAGAGAGTCTCTACTGATGAAGTTCATATAGCAAAAACTATGGTTTTGCCAGTAATTATGTACAGATGTGAGAGCTGGACAATAAAGAAAGCAGAGCACCAAAGAATTTATGCCTTCAAACTATGGTGCTGGAGAAGACTCTTCAGAGTACCTTGGACAGCAAGGAGATCAAACCACTCTGGGTGTTGGTGATGGACAGGGAAGCCTGGAGTGCTGCAGCCCATGGGGTCACAAAGAGTTGGACAAGACTGAGTGACTGAACTAAACTGAACATGCCACTTTATAATAATGCTGTAAAGTTAATAATGTTGTAAACTCATTTCTGATTGCACAACTGTGATCATCACATAAAACCACCTAAAGCCACCACATTAGAACATAGTCCTCTCATCATGGTCTTTGCAGTAAGGTGGAAAGATACCTCTGGACAGCAGAGGTTAGACTAGGGGTACATGAATTCTTGGTAAACTACTATTCTCTGCAGTCGATAGGTACATTATTTCTTCCAAAATCACTAGCAATTAAGTATAAGGTAGGATTTAAATTTGATCAAAAAATTAAAGCCATTGTATTAAAAGAATTACATTTGTATATGTGATCTAGAGCTTTATGGTATTATCTCAAATCATTGATGGCTTTCACTAGTGAAAGAGCATTTGATGTGTGTCACGTCATGTCTCCAGTTTAAATGTGTATTCAGAATCAGCTGTGCTGTGCTGTGCTTAATCACTCAGTCCTGTCCAGCTCTTTGCGACCCCACAGACTGTAGCCCGCCAGTCTCCTCTGTCCATGGGGATTCTCCAGGCAAGAATACTTGAGTGGGTTGTCATGTCCTTCTTCAGGGCATCTTCCCAGTGCAGAAATCGAGCCCAGCTCTCCCACATTGCAGCCAGATACTTTACATCTGAGCCACCAAGGAATTACAAGAATACTGGAGTGGGTAGACTCCAGGGAGATCTTCCCAACCCAGGAATTGAACTGTGGATTACAAGCGGATTCTTTACCATTTGAGCTACCAGGGAAGCCCTCAGAATCAGCTAATACAATTCAAATGAATAAAAACTCCATATATCTTTACAATATTTTATAACACCCTAAAATCTTTACCAATGTCATAATTATTATTTGGTATTTTTAAATTTTGTTTTAATTTGGTGAGAAACCTAGACAATGTATTAAAAAGTAGAGAAATCACTTTGCTGACAAAGGTCTGTATAGCCCAAGTTATGGTTTTCCCAGTGGTCATGTATGGATGCGAGTATTGGACCATAAAGAAAGGTGAGCGCCAAAGAACTGATGCTTTCAAACTGGGGTGTTGAAGAAGACTCTTGAGAATCTTTTGGACTGCAAGGAGATCAAACCAGTCAATCTTAAAGGAAATCAATCCTGAATAATCATTGGAAGGACGGATGCTGAGGCTGAAGATCCAATACTTTGGCCACCTGATGCGAAGAGACGACTCATTGGAAAAGACCCTGATGCTGGGAAAGGGTAAAGGCAGGAGGAGAAGGGGGTGACAGAGGATGAGATGGTTAGATGGCATCATCGACTCAATGGACATGAATTTGAACAAACTCTGGGAGATAATGATGCACAGGGAAGCCTGGCGTGCTGCAGTCCAAGGGGTCGCAAAGAGTCGGACATGACTTAGTCACCGAAGAACAATGACAAAATTAATTAGTAATGTGAAACTGACAAGAAAGAAAATATAATTATTTAAAATGACAGACTCTCAATGTGGGGCTCCAGGACTTCTGTGAAGTGTAATATTACATCTACCATTTTTTATTCACCTAGTAATGGAATTTATGTTAGTGTCTAACTCTTACACCTTCTTTTGAGTCTCAAATAAATTAACAATGTATAATTTTATGGATCAGTGCCTGACAAATGGTAGAGTCTTCTGAAGTCATAGTGTAAACTGCCTTTAGATTTGAAGGACTCATTTGATCCCTGTCTTTTATATTATGCTGAGGATTATCATGACTGCATTGTGGCTGTTTGCTGTTAACAACATGGTCCATGAATACAAGTATCATCCAGAGGCTGTTAGAAATTCAGAACTTGGGGTATAATCCCAAACTCTTGATTTAACTTTTAATAATCTAAAATGATTCCCATGCACATTAAATTTATGAATACTGATATAGATGATTCTTTTAATTATTCTTCATAACACTTTATCATAACATCTCTGTATCGCTAAGTCATTTCACCATTACATTATAGTAGTTGACTTTCTACACGAAGAATCTTTTTTTTTTTAATTTCGCTCAATTTAAAAATATAATTTCAAGCTAAAACCCAATTCAAAATGAAGTGGATAACCAGATGAAAACATAAAATACAAAATACTAAAGTGAAGAAGCAGGAGGAGGAAGAGAAATAAACAAATTACATTTAAAGGCTCATCAATTCCCTGAAAATTTATCAACTAAAAAAATATATTTTTCTACTGCCATTTGATTTGTATTTATAGCCGACAGTTTGATCAGACGTGAAGGGAAAAGTGCAGTGAACATTTACAGTCTTTGATTGATGTTCTGTGTAACAGTCAAGTTATGGAGGTTATTGCAAAGCACTGTCCAGCACTTTGAAGCTTTAAAAAAGCAAAACAAGAAAATATGAATTATTGCAGAGTTTCCTAGAGCAAAATGCACCAGAGTACAACATAAGTAAACTGTGGCTCAATGATTTCCACTCCATAGAAAGAGATTTAGATTGTGATGTATACGAAATAAAATGCCTTAGATATATCCACCTACAAAGTCACCCAAAGGGGACCATGATCGGGAGTCAAGTGGGGGATCAATGATGACAGGTTATTCAGAGCCTGTTGATAAATTCCTAGAAGGGAACATCTACCACTCCAGTATTCTTGCCTGGAGAATTTCACGGACATAGGAGCTTGGCAGACTATAGTCCATGGAGTTGCAAAGAGTTGGATATGATTGAAATACTATTTTAAAAAATAGCACAGCTGTACTATAAAAACCACCTGTAGTTTTGCTGGGGCAGAATTTGAACACCAATGTCAGTGTAATCTTCCATGTCTTTCTTAATAACTTTTTTTTTTTAGGATCATGACTTCGATTGACATTTCTCTTTCCAACATTCGTTGAGTATCTGCTGCATGGAAGGATTTATCACACCGTTTGCCTTCTTATCTTTAATAATACACATATACACAAATGTGCCCTCATTTTATTTTATTTTATTTTTTATTTTTTTACTTTTAAAATCTTTAATTCTTACATGCATTCCCAAACATGAACCCCCTCCCATCTCCCTCCTCATAACATCTCTCTGGGTCATCCCCATGCACCAGCCCCCAAGCATGCTGTATCCTGCGTCAGACATAGACTGGCGATTCAATTCTTACATGATAGTATACATGTTAGAATGCCATTCTCCCAAATCATCCCACCCTCTCCCTCTCCCTCTGAGTCCAAAAGTCCGTTATACACATCTGTGTCTTTTTTCCTGTCTTGCATACAGGGTCGTCATTGCCATCTTCCTAAATTCCATATATATGTGTTAGTATACTGTATTGGTGTTTTTCTTTCTGGCTTACTTCACTCTGTATAATCGGCTCCAGTTTCATCCATCTCATCAGAACTGATTCAAATGAATTCTTTTTAACGGCTGAGTAATACTCCATTGTGTATATGTACCACAGCTTTCTTATCCATTCATCTGCTGATGGACATCTAGGTTGTTTCCATGTCCTGGCTATTATAAACAGTGCTGCGATGAACATTGGGGTACATGTGTCTCTTTCAATTCTGGTTTCCTTGGTGTGTATGCCCAGCAGTGGGATTGCTGGGTCATAAGGTAGTTCTATTTGCAATTTTTTAAGGAATCTCCACACTGTTCTCCATAGTGGCTGTACTAGTTTGCATTCCCACGAACAGGGTAGGAGGGTTCCCTTTTCTCCACACCCTCATTTTAAAAGGATAAGGTTATATTGGTATATTAACAAGTATTTTACAATGAAACACATCAACAAAATATGTATATAGACTTTCCATAACTTATGAAAGGGTTACACCCCAATAAACCCGCTGCAAGTCGAAACTATCTTGAGTCCAAAATGTACTTAATACACCCAATATTCTAAACATCAGGGCTTAGAATAGCCTACCTTAAACGTACTCAGAACACATTAGCCTACAATTGGGCAAAATTGTACAACACAAAGCCTATTTTATCACAGACTGTTGACTATCTCATGTTATGCACTAAATACTGTATTAAAACTGAAAACTAGTATAGCTGTATGGACTGGATGATTGTGAAGTGTATTGGTTGTTTACCCTAGTGATCACATGGTTTAATGGGAGCTGTGCCTTGCTGCCACACCCCAGCATCACAATAGTGTCCTATGGCATATTGCTAGCTGGGGAAAGATCAAAATTCAAAATTTGAATAAGGTTTCTAATGAACACATATTGCTTTCAAACCATCATAAAGTAGAAAAATTGCAAGTTGAACCATTATAAGTCAGGGACCATCTATACACATATACAGAAAAATATTTACTTTTAAAAGTAAGCTCATTTAACTGTAGAGTCTTAGTTGAGTGCAGAATCTGCTGGGGGAGGCTTACAAGCTGTAGACTCAGGAAAGAGTTGCAGTTCAAGTTCAAGGGTAATCTACTGGAGCATTTCCTCTTCTTACCAGGAGCATCAGCCCTTTGTTCTGTTCAGGCCTTCAATTGATTGACTGAGGCCCACTCACATTATAGAAAGTAATTTGCATTACTTAAAATTGACAGATTTCAATGTATATCTCATCAAAACACTCTCATAGAAATATCCAGAAAAATGTCAGGCCAAATTTCTGGGTACCACGGCCCAGATATGTTTATAAATAGAATTAATTATGACAATAAGTTTAAACAACCTAAAATATCTAACAAAAATGAAAAGAAAAATAAATAGTTCCAGGAGACATCAGATAAATATTGAAAGAGGCTATCTCAGAAAAACAGAGATCTAACAGGATACTAATTACTTCTACTATATCAATTATTATTTTATACTAAATTTATTAGCATGCCATCTCTTTATCATGCTACATTTATAATAACTTGCTATCATCTCTATATCCATATTTAATAATGTCAGTGTGTAAATGGTGTATGTGTACATATCCCCTATTGACAATCTGAATAAACTATATCACTCATTCACTCATTAGTTCACTTTCAAATATTTGAAATATTCACTCAACAAATATTTACTATGTTCCAAATGCTCGGAATGAACATAATTAACACAGTGGAAAAAATTAAGTTTCTTTATCCACCATGCCTACTTGGTAGCATCCCTCCATTGAGATGGGGTGAAATTTTCTGTTAAGTACTGTTCCTGCAATCAGCTTTGCATAATATAATTAAATGTCCACATAACAGAAAAAGTTAGTTTTAAAAGTCAAATTTTAAAAATATTCATTCTTTGTTACTTTCAACCATAACTTAGCCACCTACATACCTCTCAATGATTTGGCCCTTCCTACTTCTCAGACTTACTCTCATTTCACTTGTTAACACTCTTTATTCCAGCGATATGGACATCTTCTCTCCTGACACTCTGGATCTTGAACATGCACTTTCAATGACCAGAAATATATTTTCTTTGATTGACAATTCATATTCATATTTCAGATTTTTGCTTATCATCAATTTCTTAAGGATGCTTCCTTAACTCCTAAATTAATGTAGATATGATCATATGATCCCTCAGCTTTATATTACATTTAATTGCACTAGTTAGTTCATAAGCATGCGTCATTATTTGTTTTTTGGCTGTATTCCCAGTCAGACAAACAGCTTCATAAAATATGCAATCAGGTCTGCCTTACCTATTCCAGTGCTTAGCAGCAAAACTTAACTAGAGTGTGTTTAGTTAATAACTGTTGAATTAATACAGGAATAAAAGATTATTTAAACACAGAAACAGGTGCTTAGAGGAGAGTGATTTTTAATGACCCACAGATTCCCATTTATTTTCTACCAGTTTCACTATAGTGTGAATCTACCAGCATTTCTTTCTCAAATAACAGCTGATTTCTTCTTTAAATGGTATGGATCAAACTTAAACTTCTCTGTTTACATTTTCTCAGCTTCTGTATATTCTTATTCAGAATCATCCTAGAGAAGATCCTTTGCTTGAAGGTGTCATAAAGCCTACTCAACTCATATTTGCAAATGATTCCATAGTTAATCATCTAGTCTTAAAACCACTTCATTTTCCTTTTGATTGCCCATCTCTCAAATCTAATTATTTTTCACCATGATATTATGATTTTAGTTGAATGCTTCACACTGTGCTGACTGCTGAAAATCTAATTCCTAAACTTTAAAAGTGTAAATGTTTTTTAAAAGTGTTAATTTGTAAATCTTTACATTTCAATAAAATCTGTCATCATTATTTCAAAAGTTTCAGAAATTTATTTAGACTGCATAATTGTAATATTATATAAATTGTGGGCTAAAGCTAATTGATTCTATGTGATTACAAACAAAATGTATTCAACTTAAAAATTATTAAGCTAATAAATTGAAGCTAAATAGCCACATATATTAATTTTTTAGATGAAGAATTTTATTTGTGCTTCTGAGTGATTCAGGCTGTTAATTGCCCTTGTCCTACTTTGACTACTTCACAAAGATAAAGCAAACAATGGCTATACCTTTATTTTTTTTTAAATAAGTTGTCTAAATCATTCACTTGGGCTAACTAAAGTACATTAATAGCATACAGAATTACCTTAATATGTGTTTGTGTGACATCTTAACAGCATAGTAGTTACTACAATTCCAACTTTGAACAAAAAAAAATGAAATAAACTATAAAATATAAATTAATTAGGTTACTGAAATGGCACATTATTTATATGAAGGAGAGAGAACTGAAACAAGCAGAGAAATGGGGTTTCATGTGCTCATTTTTTTCTATTATTTGATAATACTTGTCTTCACATATTCTACATAATCAAGACGTGAATATGTTTTCCTGTAATTACCCTAACTAATTGGCTCAGAGGATAAAGCGTTTGCCTGCAATGCAGGAGACCCAGGTTCGATCCCTGTGTTGGCAAGATCCCCTGGAGAAGGAAATGGCAATCCACTCCAGTATTCTTGCCTGGAGAATCCCATGGAGAGAGGAACTTGGCGGGCTACAGTCCACAGGGTCTCAAAGAGTCAGACATGACTGAGTGACTTCACACACACAAAAAATAATTACTACAGTTTATAGCATAAGTTTAACATTGGGCATTTTCAGTGTAAAATAAATTATAACTGGCCTCATATTAAGAGATTAAAAATAACATTTACAAAACATTAACATCTGCTCCAGGAATCTTTACTTGCTGTATGATATACAATATTTCAGTCAGTTCAGTTTAGTCGCTCAGTCGTGTCCAACTCTTTGAGACCCCATGAATCACAGCACGCCAGGCCTCCCTGTTCATCACCATCTCCCGGAGTTCACTCAGACTCATGTCCATCGAGTCCGTGATGCCATCCAGCCATCTCATCCTCAGTCGTCCCTTTCTCCTACTGCCTCCAATCCCTCCCAGCATCAGAGTCTTTTCTAATGAGTCAACTCTTCTCATGAGGTGGCCAAAGTACTGGAGTTTCAGCTTTAGCATCATTCCCTCCAAAGAAATCCCAGGGTTGATCTCCTTCAGAATGGACTGGTTGGGTCACCTTGCAGTCCAAGGGACTCTCAAGAGTCTTTTCCAACACCACAGTTCAAAAGCATCAAATCTTCGGCACTCAGCCTTCTTCACAGTCCAACTCTCACATCCATACATGACCACTGGAAAAACCATAGCCTTAACTAGACGGACCTTAGTCGGCAAAGTAATGTCCCTGCTTTTGAATATGCTATCTAGGTTGGTCATAATTTTTCTCCCAAGGAGTAAGCATCTTTTAATTTAATGGCTGCAGTCACCATCTGCAGTGATTTTGGAGCCCCAAAAAATAAAGTCTGACACTGTTTCCACTCTTTCCCTGTCTCTTTCCCATGAAGTGATGGGACCGGATGCCATGATCTTTGTTTTCTGAATGTTGAGCTTTAAGCCAACTTTTTCACTCTCCTCTTTCACTTTCATCAAGAGGGTTTTTAGCTCCTCTTCACTTTCTGCCATAAGGGTGGTGTCATCTGCATATCTGAGGTTATTGATATTTCTCCCGGCAAACTTGATTCCAGCTTGTGTTTCTTCCAGTCCAGCGTTTCTCATGATGTCCTCTGCATATAAGTTAAATAAGCAGGGTGACAATATACAGCCTTGACGTACACCTTTTCCTATTTGGAACCAGCCTGTTGTTCCATGTCCAGTTCTAACTGTTGCTTCCTGACCTGCATACAGATTTCTCAAGAGGCAGATTAGATGGTCTGGTATTCCCATCTCTTTCAGAATTTTCCACAGTTTATTGTGATCCACACAGTGATATGTAATATTATACAGCTCTGAAGCACATGTATGCGTAGAATGTAGACTCTACTGTTTGAAAAAGACTTGAACTTCTTGAAACTATTTTTCTAAGTGTTTGACCTTGGACAATTTGCTTTGGCAAGCTTTGATTTCCTCCTTAAGGTGCAAAAATAATTATAGAATTTTATATAGCTGCTATAATGATTATATGATATTAATAATGATAATGAACATCTGATAGATGAATGACTACTTTCATTCAAATCAATAATTTAAGAATTCCTGAATCCAACTATTAAAGTCACAAAATCTCAATGTAGCTGTTTGATTGCATACACATCCTATTTTTTAAAGTGAGAAAATTCAATTAACTATGCAGAATATCCAAACATATTTAAGTAAATTCTGAAATTACAGTATTACTGTTAAAAATATATTTTTCTTGAGAAAGCAAACATAAGGAGTAAGAAAAAAAAACATAGATAATCAATAGCTTTATTCTAAAAATTCTAGAATGTCTACAAATATTACCATCCATTGATTCAACTAAAATATCCTACTAGAAATCATAATTTAAGATTTTATGCCTCCTTTTTACTCCCAATTTGGCCTATGGTGACATTAAGGGCTCTATCAGTAGAATGTTTCCCATTGTGTATCTCTATGAAATAACTGTACCACATGGCATATAAAAGGTTTATATTCAGACTGTTATTTTGGTTTCTTTAGCGACATAAATGCACCTGTTCTCAACATAATTAGGAAGGACCATATTGAAGATAATCAAAACAAATAATGAAAAATGGTTTGCTTGATTTGGAAAATAAAGCATACTGCCTACTCAGGCATTGGGAAAGCTTTGATAGTGATGCTGTTTGGAATGAACATGTTTAATGAAAATTGATTTTGTTTATGTACAGATGTAATGGATAACCCTGTATAATTTCTGGGCACTGGATCTTAGTTATTAATTACTATTTTATAATTTACCCAAAACAATTCAAACCAAGGTAGCATCTGTTTGGCACTGAAGTTCTACTTAGATAATTTTCCAGTTCAAGAGAAATAGTTACAGAGAGTCAAATAAACTATTCAGGGTCACAAAAACAGTAATCTGCCTTGATTAGATGGGTGTAATCTACTGCAATCCAGATAGTCCATTACGAGAGTTACCAAGAAAATTAAACTTCTGTGTATATATTATAAGGGCAAAAAAATCAGGCAGTAGATAAAGAATCAGAATGAGATCTTTCTTTAATAGAAATCCTCTATCCCTTTAAAATTTCTAAAATCATATTAATAATTTATATGTTAAGCTTTCTAACAATGTAATATTCTCATTATCTTTCTCACTCAGAAAGTTAAAAAAAATCACAATGCCTCTGTTACCAAATTGTAAATAATCTTTTAAATTAATAAATATCTGATAACTTTAGCCATTTGACTAAAATGGAACTTCTTTAAAATTAATTATTTTTTAGTTTACTTTACAATACTGTATCGGTTTTGCCATACATTGACATGAATCTGCCACAAGTGTATATGAGTTCCCAATCCTGAATACCCCTCCCACCTCTCTCCACAAAACTTGTTTAAAAGATGTTGGCCTATAAACTACTCTTTAGATAATTCAGTTCAGTTCAGTTCAGTTCAGTCGCTCAGTCGTGTCCGACTCTTTGTGACCCCATGAATTGCAACACACCAGGCCTCCCTGTCCATCACCAACTCCCGGAGTTCACTCAAACTCAAGTCCATTGAGTCGGTGATGCCATCCAGCCATCTCATGCTCTGTCGTCCCCTTCTCCTCCTGCCCCTAATCCCTCCCAGCATCAAAGTCTTTTCCAATGAGTCAGCTCTTCTCATGAGGTGGCCAAAGTACTGGAGCTTCAGCTTTAGCATTATTCCTTCCAAAGAACACCCAGGGCTGATCTCCTTTAGAATGGACTAGTTGGATCTCCTTGCAGTCCGAGGGACTCTCAAGAGTCTTCTCCAACACCACAGCTCAAAAGCATCAATTTTTCGTCACTCAGCTTTCTTCACAGTCCAACTCTCACATCCATACATGACTAGATGGACCTTAGTCGGCAAAGTAATGTCTCTGCTTTTGAATATGCTATCTAAGTTGGTCATAACTTTCCTTCTAAAGGAATAAATATCTTTTAATTTCACAGCTGCAGTCACCATCCGCAGGGATTTTGGAGCCCAAAAAACTAATGTCTGGCACTGTTTCCCCTGTGTCCCCATCTATTTGGCATGAAGTGATGGGATCAGATGCCATGATCTTCGTTTTCTGAATGTTGAGCTTTAAGCCAACTTTTTCACTCTCCTCTTTCACTTTCTGAAAATTCTAATATCATAAACAATCACTGTGAAGAGTAAATAGTCACTATCTTCTTCCTATATAAACTATCTTATAACAATTTATCCCAGAACCTCATGCCATGCATTGGTAGAGTGCTCCCAGTTGTCAAGCTGATGTTTTGGTATATGCGTGATAAGCTTTACTATTAATTATACTTTGGTGATTTCCTGATTTTACTTCTCTTATTTCTGAATTCTTGACAATACAATAATTACTATATATAACCCACAATATTCTATATACATGTGCATAACACATGCACATATGATTAAATATTTTAATATTAATTCTGAAGATTATTAATAATTTGAGATCTACACATTAGAATTGCAGATCTAAAATTTAGAGAACAAAACTGACTGGTTGCTTTGGACTTGACATAAAGAATGCTTAAGGAATATATTTGAGTAAAAAATAAATCAAGCTAGGAAAATATCTCTTTGCAAAAATTAAGAAAAAAACAAAACTTCCTATCCCACAGAATCAAAAGACTGTTCTATACGTCTAGTATGGGGAGAGAGGTGGGAGGGGGTTCAGGATTGGGAACACGTGTACACCCATGGCGGATGCATGTTGATGTATGGCAAAACCAACACAGTATTGTAAAGTAAAATAAAAAACAAACAAGCAAAAAAAAAAAAAAAACCTTCCTGGGGAGGCGCTAGTGTCCAATGTACAGAGAATAATATTACAACATAATAGCTAGTGTTATAATATCAGTACTGGGAACATGTAAGTATTCTTTGCACAGTAAATCTGGTTAAAGAAAAAAAAATACTATACCATGATCATTAGAAGATTGTTACATAATGACAGCTCAAATATATGGATTCATTTTTAAATATTCTTTTTGTATCTAGAAATAAAGATTTAAATTCTACCTTTTTAAAAAGTATGCATTAAATATTTGTATATGCAATTATTTTGCAACATTCTCTTTTTCTTTACATTTTAGAAATCTGTCAAGTTAAAAGATGAAATCACTTGTTTTCAAATTGCCCATATTTAAAGAATTTATGACAGAAATATTATAAAGTTAGATTATGAAGTTTAGGAAAATGTTCTTTTAAAATATGCTTGCAATTTGGAATACTTTAAATTTAAGTGACCATTTGCAAAACTTTACATTTTGCACATTCTTATTCTTCTCAATAAATGATTCTACCACAACTATTATTTTTATAGCATTAAAAATAAAAGAAAATATTTCATATGCATCATCACATACAGACAGGAAGGGCAGGCATTAATTTCTTCAGTTGTAGAACAGGCACTTGGAGGCTTAGAGAATTTGAGATTTGTTTTAAGTTACTCTGATGTACAGAGTCAAATAATAAATAATATATTGTCAATCAATAAATGGTGAACAACTTATTGTGTAACATCAATGGACTCCACAGACCCTGGGTCAGGAAGATCTCCTGGAGGAGGGCATGGCAACCCACTCCTGTATTCTTGCCGGGAGAATCCATCCCCATGGACAGAGGAGCCTGGTGAGCTATAGTACTTGGGCTTGCAAAGAGTTGGACACGGCTGTGCGACTAAGCACAACAGAGCAGTGTACCCCATACACCATATTATAGTACGGTATGAATTTATATCTGGCTCATGGAAGAAGTCAGTATACTGGTTTGTACATACTTATATACATATGGATAACACACACATATATAAAATTACACATTTGCTGTTATTCAGTCACTCAGTCATGTCCAATTCTAGTCATGTTATACCCTCTAGGTCTGTCCATGTTGTCAAAAATGGCACAATTTCATTCTTCTTTATGGATGAGTAGTATCCATGTGTATGTGTGTGTATGTGTGTGTTTGTGTATGTATACCACATCTTTTCTGTCCATCTATCTATTGATGGACACTTAGGTTGCTTCCATATCTTGGCTATTGTAAATAACACTTCAGTGAACATAGGAGGGCAAATATCTTTTATAATTAGTACTTTGGTTTTGTCTGAATAAATAAACAGACTTGGAATTGTTGGATTGCATAGTACTTCTATTTTTAATTTTTTGAGAAATCTCCTTTTTTTTTTTCCATAGTTGCTGTACCACTTTACATTCTCAACAACAGTGCATGAGGATTTCCTTTTCACTACATCCTGGCCAACACCTGTTATTTGTTGCCTTTTGGATAATATCCATTCTTACAGATGTAAGATGATACCTCATTGTGTTCATTATTTGCATGTCCTTGGTGATTAATGAGAGCTTTCTAAGTGGTGCAGAATCCGGCTGTTAATGATGGGGACTCAGGTTCGATCCCTGGGTAGGGAAGAACCCCTGGAATAGGAAATGGCAAACCATTCCAGTATTCTTGCCTGGGAAATCCCACGGACAGAGGAGCCTGACAGGCTTCAGACCATGGGGTCACAGAGAGTCAGACACGAATGAGTGACATGAATGAGCACACATGATGATGGTGATTAATGAAATCGAGCACCTTTTCTGTGGCCTCTGTGTTGTTTCTGTTGGAAAATGTTTATTCAAGTCTTCTTTCCACTTTTTAATCACATTTCTTGTTTGTGACGTTGAGCTGATGTTGCTCTTTTTGGTTTGGATGCCCATGAACAAAAAAGACAAGTATCTGCACCACCTGCTTCCAAATACATTTTTTTTTTAAATTTAAACAAAAAAGAACAGGACCAGGGCACATCACAATCATTGGTTTGTAGAAACTAGAAATCCTAGTGGGGAGGTATTGTTTAGTATTAAATACTTGTAACCGGTAGTTCCTCTTCAAGTTTAATTTTGTCATGTGGAAGAGGCTCTTTAGTCTTTTCCCTCCATACTCTTGACACTGCTGCTGCTGCTGCTAAGTCGCTTCAGTCGTGTCCGACTCTGTGCGACCCCATAGACGGCAGCCCACCAGGCTCCCCCGTCCCTGGGATTCTCCAGGCAAGAACACTGGAGTGGGTTCCCATTTCCAACTCCAATGCATGAAAGTGAAAAGTGAAAGTGAAGTCGCTCAGTCGTGTCCGACCCTCAGCGACCCCATGGACTGCAGCCTTCCAGGCTACTCCGTCCATGGGATTTTCCAGGCAAGAGTACTGGAATGCATTGCCATTGCCTTCTCTGACTCTTGACACTACCCTCTGAGAAATTCTGTATTTTCTATCCACCTTAAACTTGTTTGAAATGAGCATTAGAGAATAGGAACTGCTTATTTTCTGAGCAGATTTCTCAAGCCTATTTTCTGCTTCTAGATGCTCGGTGTCCATGGATGTTTTAATAATTATACATTCACATATGATTTTCATCTGTTTGGCTGCTTGGTTTTATTTATTTATTAATTGTTTGCTGTTAATATTTTTCTGTGAAAGCCACCATGAATTTGTTAAGAAACTTTATCAACAACTTATTTGATTCCAATTTGTCCTCAAAGCCTATACCCATGCCCACAGGTGTTTGCTGAAATTACTTTCTAGGTATTTTATGCCTTTTTAGGTATTATGTCTTTATATCTTGTGACTTAATTTTACGTAACTTGGGTCTTTCAGACTTCCATGGAAAAATCACTTTTTTCTATGCACCATGTTTTTCAAATAAAAGAATTGAATATGTCACCATCATTAATACAGGAATTTTAATGTGTGTGGAAATCATACTCAATTTAATAATTGCTTATGAATATGATTCTCCAAAAATTATTCAGTTTTATACTTTACTGAATTTTGCAAGAATTATTTTCCCTTTCTTGTGCATAACTCTTGAATTGTGTGCCTCCTTGCTAGTCTTATTCTTCCTAGTTTCAAATGACCCAATTATTTTGAACACATTATCTCTTGCTAGTAATATCTTGCCAAGCACAGAAACAAACACCAACTAATAATTTCCTTTCTAGTCTCATTCTGTAGGTCTACCAAGTTTATTAAGTACATTACTTGCTTTCCTAGTTATTGCTAGTGACAGTTTTACCAAATATAAAGCCAGTGAATTATATCAGTCACCATTCTTCAAGAGTTTCTTAGCCAATTATTGTTGTTATGGGAACACCTGATTACTAGGTGCCAATGTCTGTTTTAGACAAGATGAATTATGGTATAATGTGCTAACAAATCACTCTGAAATTCCATGAAGTTAACCAATAAAATTTAGTTCTCTAGCATACTAAATATCTACTTAATGTTGGTGCAGGAGGAGTTAAGGGGACAAAGTGTCTTTGATTACCAAAGTCACTCAAGTAAGCAGAATAAAGATATTTTAATCTCTGCAGTGCTCCCATGAGACGGGAAGCAATGTGCCAGCAGAGCCACTGCCTATTACACTTTCAGCCAGGAAGGGATACGTATCAATTCTGCTCATATTTTACTAGACAGGATAAGTCAGCTGGCAGTAATGAAGAGTGAAGTGGTGGAGAAATAGCCTCTTATCATGTGGGAAAAAGTAGAATAAAACATACTCATTGTAAAGTTTTAATGCCTTCCACTGCTAGTCATTTGTGCCATTTAACTTAAATCTATTAATTTTATGATTAGAATATATGAACTTTCGGAGAAGGCAATGACAACTTACTCCAGTACTCTTGTCTGGAAAATCCCATGGACGGAGGAGCCTGGTAGGCTGCCGTCCATGGGGTTGCTAAGAGTCGGACACGACTGAGCTGCCACATTTTCACTTTTCTCTTTCATGCATTGGAGAAGGAAATGGTAACCCACTCCAGTGTTCTTGCCTGGAGAATCCCAGGGACGGGTAAGCCTGGTGGGCTGCCATCTATGGGGTCACACAAGTTGGACACGACTGAAGCAACTTAGCACAGCAGCAGCATGTGAACTTTATGAAGGAAAGACTGCATGTAAGAAAATGCTGAACTAATTTTTAAAAATGAAAGAGAAATTCAGTTATGCATGCTGTAACATAGTAGTACAAAAGACCTTGTCAAAATACACACATGTATTATTTTCTATAATGGCAGTTGATGATTATTAAAGACAGAGTTAAAGGGCAAGATCCTTTACCTTAAACACTAGTTTTCAGCGTGCTCAAATTTTCCTGTTTATATTTTCCAAGAATGAGAAATCAGGAGTATTTGTATTTATACTATATAACCCTACTGAAATTTGAGTTTATCTAATGATTCTATACATAAAGTTTAAATATAGTTTACTTATATTCAACCAAATCCCAAAACTGGTGTTATAATTTTCACTTTTATACCTCCACTGACTAGGGATCAAGTGTAAATACTTAACCTTTCAATGATTTATACATGCTCTGAGTTTTTAAAGAAAGGCGTCAACCCACTCCAGTACTCTTGCCTGGAAAATCCCATGGATGGAGTAGCCTGGTGGGCTGTAGTCCATGGGATAGCTAAGAGTCAGACACGACTGAGTGACTTCACTTTCACTTTTCACTTTCATGCATTGGAGAAGGAAATGGCAACCCACTTCAGTGTTCTTGCCTGGAGAATACCAGGGATGTGAGAGCCTGGTGGGCTGCCACCTATGGGGTCGCACAGAGTCAGACACAACTGAAGTGACTTAGCAGCAGCAGCAGCAGCACCAGAGTCTAGTTAGATTCTTTAAGATTAGGGAACTTAACAAAGTCTCAGGACTTCATCTATTTCCTTTTGATTCATGAACTCAAGCTATATATAGGTGATTATTCAGATGATTTTCCCAGGTAGTGAAGATAATTGATTTTCTCCTTCTGTATGAGCAATATTATGTTCACTTGGAGTGATGAAGTATGTTCTTTAGGCATAGGTTCTATATACTCTCCTAGGGTTAAGGTGATTCAACATCCAGTGTTATGTAATGTGAGAAAGATAATTATATACTGAGGCCTTACAAATGAGGTTGGTATTATTATGAAACTTATAACAATTGTAAAGATGTGTGATGTATATAATAATGTTATTGTTGTGTAGTTGCTCAGTCATGCCCCACACTTTGTGACCAAATAGACTGCAATAAATTAGGCTTCCTTGTCCTTCACCATCTCCCAGAGCTTGTTCAAACTCATGTCAGTTGAGTTGGTGATGCCATCCAACCATCTAATCCTCTGTTGCCCCCTTCTTCTCTTGCCCTCCAACCTTTCCCAGCATCAGAATCTTTTCCAGTGAGTCAGATCTTTGTGTCAGGTGGCCAGAGTACTGGAGCTTCAGCATCAGTCTTACCAATGAATATTCAGGACTGATTTCCTTTAGGATTAGTTAGTTTGATCTCCTTGCAGTCCAATGGACCCTAAAGAGTCTTCTTGAGCACCACAGTTCAAAAGCATCAATTCTTCAGCCCTCAGCCTTCTTAATCATCCAACTCTAGATGTAGTGGTCATCTACATGACTACTGGAAAAGCCATAGCTTTGACTATATGGACCTTTGATAATAACAGCAATACTTAACTTACTATGTAGATATTTGACTTATGTACTATTGCTGTACTTACTACACACATGAAGTTAGTTTTTGAGTGTAGGCATGGCATGAAGATTACTCTAATCAGCCTCCTGGTGGCCTGTACACATATAATTGCAATTTATATCACCTGCTGCCTTGCAATTTGTCAGATCTCCCCTGTTACCACTTTGGCTCCAAAATCACTGCAGATGGTGACTACAGCCATGAAATTAAAAGATGCTTGCTTCTTTGAAGAAAATATACGACCAACCTAGACAGCATATTAAAAAAACAGAGACATTACTTTGCAAACAAAAGTCAGTCTAGGTAAAGCTATGATTTTTTCAGTAGTCATGTATGAATGTGAGAGTTGGACTATCAAAAAAGCTGAGCACCGAAGAAGTGTTTCTTTTGAACTGTGGTGTTGGAGAAGACTCTTGAGAGCCCCTGGACTGCAAGGAGATCCAACCAGTCCATCCTAAAGGAAATCAGTCCTGAATATTCATTGGTAGGACTGATGCTGAAGCTGAAGATCCAGTAATTGGGCCACCTGATACGTAGAACTGACTCATTGGAAAAGACTCATGCTGGGAAATATTGAAGGCAGGAGAAGAAGGGGATGACAGAGGATGAGACGGTTGGATGGCATCACTGATTCTATGAAAATGAGTTTGAGTAAGTTCAGGGAGGTGGTGATGGACAGGGAAGCATGGTGTACTGGATTCCATGGGGTTGCAAAGAGTCAGACACGACTGAGTGACTGAACTGAGGTGTGTTCTCTTTGCTCCCTGTCAGAAAAAGTGGTTGAAGATATTGCAGTTATTCCTGGTTTAGTTTGGATGAAAGCATATGTATCCTGTTTGCACTTGTTATATATAGTGAAAAAAAGTGAAAGTAAAAGCCGTTCATTTGTGTCCGACTCTTTGAATCCCATAGACTGTAGCCTGCCAGGCTCTTCTGTCGATGGAATTCTCCAGGAGAGAATACTGGAGTGGATACCCTTTCCCTTTTCCAGGGGATCTCAACCCAGGAATTGAACCAAGGTCTCCCATATTGCAGGCAGATTCTTTACCATCTGAATCATCAGAGAAGCCCAAGGATACTGGACTGGGTAGGCTGTCCCTTCTCCAGGAGATCTTCCTGACCCAGGAATGGAACCAGGATCTCCTGTATTGCAGGGAGATTTTTTTTAAGAAGCTCAGGACCACATTCTTATAATCTAGAGGTAATCAAGTTTTTTGAATCAATCTTTCCAACACACATGCTTTTATAGACAGTTCTTCTTTAGTCTTTGGATTCATGCTCCACAAAATAAACATATTATCTTCAAAATCACTGTCCATTCCTTTATTTCACTGGACATTTTGCTGTTTAACCACAGTCACCAAGAAAGTATTTGATTCCAGATTACCAATGCAACTATTCTACAACTTTTTATCTCTGTATGAATGGAAAAGTGTTTTGCTTTCAGAGCCTTAAATATCAGAGCCTTGAGAATGTGCTATCCTTTATATTTCAGGCTATAGGCAGTGATCTTAACTTGTAATGAAACCAACAGAATGCAAGGGTTAAGGTAAAAGAAACAGATCCAATATGGAGTCAGATTTGTTCTTCCTTGTTTATTTAAATATAAACCTAGATTGTTTACTCAAATGAACAAAGTTATTACTGTTTGGCTTCTATTTGAAAATGGAAAGGTGAAACAAAAAATAATGTAAATATCAGACATAGAAAGATATCTAAAAATAATAGAAAAAATATTAATCTAACAAAATATAATTCAACTTCTGAAGAAATTAGTTATCTTGAAATACATTTATTTTGTGTTTAATATTAGTCAGTCATCATATCAGTAGAAATCAAATATACTATGTTTAATCTAAATACCAACTCTTTGTACCCCGTAGACTAGGTAGGAACTATGAGCTTTTCCTTTTTAATTTGGTTCCTTTTGGGGTGAGTGAAGAAAATAAAATTCAAGTTTCGGAGTTGATGTGTGACTATGTCCGGTCAGAACTAAATCTGTCTTGGGGTCCAATGATATGATATGACCACTTAATTTATACTATAGACATTCTATTTAAAGTTTTCCAGTGAAATCATCACTCTAGATTTTTCAATGACTATAGTATAAAATTTGAAAATAAGATTTTTCAACAGTGTATAATAAAAGTGTTTTATTTTAGCAGTTAAATTTTGTATAATTGTTACAGTTACTTTTAGTGGTAGCCCCTTATTTTGTTTCCATCTAAATATTTTGAGCTGTAAAAAATCTCAAGTATTGACATACCCAAATATTTGGATAAAGAAAATTCCAGTGGCTTATTAAACATTTGACTTTGTTGATTATAAAGGTTGTTTTCTCTAAATTGATTTTATTGGTATCTGAATATAGAAAATACTAATAACCTTTGTGACATGTAATTCTCTTGGTGGCATTATTCTAGACTACGAACAAAATGATTTTACAATGTAAATGCTTCTTTTATTTTATTTATTAGTATTTATTACTTGTCAAAAATCTTTATTGCCTTGTCTTCATAGATAATTTCACTTCCAATTTTATCCATTATATATGGTGATTTTTTAGAGTAACAAATTTGTGCCTATTTTAGTCACTTGGCTTTTCCTCAGGTAGTAGCATATGTATGTGGGAGGATACTTGCTATGTATAATAAGTACAATCAATCATACCGCATTCCCTAAAAGCAGCCTTATAGTCACATGGGATGGACCAGGGCAAAGAGACAAGAACATCAAATAAGCAGGAAAACTTTAATTTAAAAATGTTCTGCAGGTGGAGAATCTAGTTGAATTCTCCTGAGAATTTGCTATATTGCTAAAATGTTTAAAAGAAATAGCAAAGAATGTTATAAACTGAATCAAGGATATACAAGGATATACAATCAGGATATAAAAGGTCCTGAGATTTTTAAATGCCATTTTACACAGACCCACTCTTTCATTTGTTCATTTCAATAATATATACATAATTCACTGGATATTTATTGAGTTTCTGCTACCCTACTCAGTTAACTGTATTAGATACAGAAAATTCCAATATTAAAATTGAGTTTTTTCCACTTCTTAAAGGGTTCAGAAATGTACTTCAATCTAAATTTCCTTTAAAGAAATATCCTGTAGCATGCTGGGGGGTACATAATAAAATGGAGGTGTGAGGCATATTTAAAAATGGAAAAAAAATCTACTCTCTTTCCACATAGAGAGGTCTTGGGTGATGTGGAGAAGAAAAAAAGGAGACAAAAGTGAGGTAAGCTTCAGACAGAAGTGATATTTATTTGGTATTGTTTAGTTGCTCAGTTGTGTCTGACTCTTTGCAACCCCATGAATGGTAGCATGCCAGACTCCCCTGTCCTTCACCATCTCCTGGAGCTTGCTGCAACTCATGTCCATTAGGTCAATGATGCCATCTAAGTATCTCATCCTCGGTCATGCTGCTCACCTCCTACCATCAGACTTTCCCAGCATCAGGGTCTTTTCCAGTGATTCAGCACTTTGCATGAGAAGGCAAAACAACTGAAGTTTCAGCTTCAGCATCAGTCCTTCCAATGAATATTCAGGACTGATTTCCTTTAGGATTAACTGAATTGATGTCCCTGGAGTTCAAAGGACTCTCAAGAGTCTTCTCCAACACTACAGTTCAAAAACATCAATTCTTTGGCACTCTGCCTGCTTTATAGTCCAACTCTAACTTCCATACATGACTACTGGAAAAAAACATAGTTTTGACTAGATGAACCTTTGTCAGCAAAGTAATGTCTCTGCTTTTTAATATGCTGTCTAGATTTGTTATAGCTTTCCTTCCAAGAAGCAGCATCTTTTAATTTCATGGCTGCAGCCACCATCTGCAGTGATTTTGGAGCCCAAGGAAAGTCTATTACTGCTTCTCAAAGAATAGGGGTTTGGGTAGAAGGATAGGAAGAGTACAGTGTCAAACACAGAAATTTGAGTTTTCTGGCATAACTTATTTACTGTAATGCATAGTCTTTGGAGCTGAGAATATAATGGTTTATAATGATATCATGGTTCTATTCTCATGAAGCATATAGTTAGCAGTCATTATACCAGAGAATCTCTACTTACATCTCCAGATCCACAAGCCATCTTCTCTGCTCAATCTGATGCCATTCAAAGCTTATTCCCATGGGTTTCATCATTCCAAAACCCCTGCTTTCTGGCTCATAACTATATTTGGTTAAAGGGAAGCTCTGGGAGGTGACTGAAGTGTGAATGGAATGGAAAATCAAGGCACTTGTGGCCAACATTCTAACACCTGATACCTCTGTACCAAGTGGAGTGTTTGTCAAAGACTGCACTGTTCAAATAGAAGCCAAGACTGTCATCACAACCTTGACTGGATTGCATTCCTGGACGCCTGAACAATCCCCAGACTATTATAGGCACTCAGATGTCTTTACTGGCAGAAAGCAAAGTAACACTTTTCACATAAATCAGGTCACAGTCATTATGACCAACATTTTCAAATACTATTCATTGAATTAACAGTAAAGCTAAAAATCTTTATCATCATCAGTAGGCTTTGCAGTATCCTTCCTTCCCTAGCCCCTACAGCCCCAAAAACTATGTCCTTGGATATACCTCAATCATCTCTCCCCTTCTTTCTCTCTACAGTCTTATAATCCTTACTGTTTCTCATTGGTTACACCACTCATGCTTTAGGACCTCTGCATTTGATATCTCTTTGTTCATCACAAACTTCTTACTGCAAAATTCAGAATTAAATTGAAGAAAGCAAAGAAAACCGCTAGACCATTTAGGTATGACCTAAATCAAATCCCTTATGATTATTCAGTTGAAGTGACAAACAGATTCAGAGGATTAGATCTAACAGACAGGGTGCCTGAAGAACTATGGACAGAGTTTCGTGGCATTGTAGAGGAAGCA
This sequence comes from Ovis aries, assembly GCF_016772045.2. NCBI lineage: Eukaryota > Metazoa > Chordata > Mammalia > Artiodactyla > Bovidae > Ovis > Ovis aries. The sequence goes on from NC_056069.1 coordinate 49,792,952, forward strand.
GAGATCAAAACCCTCCCCAAGAGAAAGAAATGCCAAAAGGCAAAATGGTTGCCTGAGGAGGCCTTTCAAATAGCTGTGAAAAGAAGAGAAGATAAAGGCAAAGGAGAAAAAGATACACACACTTGAAAATAGAGTTCAAAGAATAGCAAGGAGAGATAAGAAAGTCTTCCTCAGGGATCAATGTAAAGAAATACAGAAAAACAATAGAATGGGAAAGATTAGAAATCTCATAAAGAAAATTAGAAATAACAAACACATTTCATGCAAAGATGAGCACAATAAAACAAACAAACAAACAAAAAAAAAAAACCAGTATGGACTTAACAGAAGCAGAAGATGTTAAGAAGATGTGGCAAGAATACATAAAACTATACAAAAAGGGCCTTCATGACCCAGATAACCACGATGGTGTGATCACTCAACTAGGACAACACAACCTAGAATATGAAGTCAAGTGGCCTTTAGGAAGCATCACTAGAGCAAAGCTAGTTGAGGTGATGGAATTCCAGTTGAGCTATTTCAAATCTTAAAAGATGAAGCTGTGAAAGTGCTACACTCAATATGTCAGCAAATTTGGAAAACTCAGCAGTGGCCACAGGACTGGAAAAGGTCAGTTCTCATTCCAATCCCAAAGAAAGGCAATGCCAAAGAATGCTCAAGTTCAGTTCAGTTCAGTTCAGTTCAATTCAGTCGCTCAGTTGTGTCTGACTCTTTGCAACCCCATGAACTGCAGCACGCCAGGCCTCCCAGTCCATCACCATCCCCTGGAGTTCACTCAGACTCATGTCCATCGAGTCCGTGATGCCATCCAGCCATCTCATCCTCAGTGGTCCCCTTGTCCTCCTGCCCCCAATCTCTCCCAGCATCAGACTCTTTTCCAATGAGTCAACACTTCTCATGAGGTGGCCAAAGTACTGGAGCTTCAGCTTTAGCATCATTCCTTCCAAAGAAATCCCAGGGTTGATATCCTTCAGAATGGACTGGTTGGATCACCTTGCAGTCCAAGGGACTCTCAAGAGTCTTCTCCAACACCACAGTTCAAAAGCATCAATTCTTCGGCGCTCAGCCTTCTTCACAGTCCAACTCTCACATCCATACATGACCACAGGAAGAACCATAGACTTGACTAGATGGACCTTAGTCGGCAAAGTAATGTCCCTGCTTTTGAATAAACTATCTAGGTTCGTTATAACTTTTCTTCCAAGGAGTAAGTGTCTTTTAATTTCATGGCTGCAGTCACGCTCAATAAAGGACAGAAATGGTTTGGACCTAACAGAAGCAGAAGATATTAAGAAGAGATGACAAGAATACACAGAAGAACTGTACAAAAAAGATTTCACGACCCAGATAATCATGTTGATGTGATCACTAATCTAGAGCCAGACATCTTGGAATGTGAAGTCAAATGGGCCTTAGAAAGCATCAGTACGAACAAAGCTAGTGGAGGTGATGGAATTCCAGTTGAGTTGTTTCAAATCCTGAAAGATGATGCTGTGAAAGTGCTGCAGTCAATATGCCAGCAAGTTTGGAAAACTTAGCAGTGGCCACAGGACTGGAAAATGTCAGATTTCATTCCAATTCCAAAGAAAAGCAATGCAAAAGAATGCTCAAATTACTGCACAATTGCACTCATCTCACATGCTAGTAAAGTAATGCTCAAGAATGCTCAAACTACTGCACAATTGTACTCATCTCACACACTAGTAAAGTAATGCTTAAAATTCTCCAAGCCAGGCTTCAACAGTACTTGAACTATGATCTTCCAAATGTTCAAGCTGGATTTAGAAAAGTCAGAAGAACTAGAGATCAAATTACCAACATCTATTGGCTCATCAAATAAACAAGAGAGTTCCAGAAAAAGCATCAATTTCTGTTTTATTTACTATGCCAAAGCCTTTGATTATATGGATCACAACAAACTGTGGAAAATTCTTAAAGAAATGGGAATACCAAACCACCTGACCTGCCTTCTGAGAAATCTGAGAAATGCAGGACAGGAAGGAACAGTTACTAGACATGGAACAACAGACTGGCTCCAAATTGGGAAAGGAGTACATCAAGGCTGTATTTTGTCACCCTGCCTATTTAACTTATATGCAGAGTACATTAGGAGAAATGCTGGGCTGGATGAAGCACAAGCTGGAATCAAGACTGCCAGGAGAAATATCAATAACCTCAGATATGCAGATGATACCTCCCTTATGGCAGAAAGTGAAGAAAAACTAAAGGGCCTCTTGGAGAAAGTGAAGGGGGGAAGTGAAAAAGTTGGCTTAAAGCTCAATATTTAGAAAACAAAGATCATGGGATCCAGTCCCATCACTCCATGGCAAATAAATGGAGAAACAGTAGAAATAGTCACAGACTTTATTTTTTTGATCTCCAAAATCACTGCAGATGATGACTGCAGCCATGAAATTAAAAGATGCTAGCTTCTTGCAAGAAAAGGTATGACCAACCTAGATAGCATATTAAAAAGCAGAGGTATTACTTTGCCAGCAAAGGTTGATTTAGTCAAAGAGACCTGGTTTTTCCAGGTCATGTATGGATGTGAGAGTTGGACTATAAATAAAGCTTAGCACTGAAGCATTAATGCTTTTGAACTGTGGTGTTGGAGAAGACTCTTGAGAGTCCTTTGAATGCAAGGTGATAAAACTAGTCAATCCTAGAGGAAATCAGTCCTCAATATTCATTGGAAGGACTGATGCTGAAGCTGAAGCTCCAATACTTTTGCCAGCTGATGCAAAGAACTGACTCATTGGAAATGACCCTGATGCTGGGAAAGATTGAAGGCAGGAGGAGAAGGGGACAACAGAGGATGAGATGGTTGGATGGCACCACTGGCTTGATGGACATGAGTGAGCAAGCTCCGCATTCGGTGATGGACAGGGAAGCTTGACATGCTGCAACCATGGAGTTGCAAAGGGTCAGGAACAACTGAGCGACTGAACTGAACTGACATGTTCAAACAGCTTATCTTATTTCTCCAAAGCTTACCCTAAATTCTGACCCTATGCCACTTGTACAGAGAGGCCTCCCCTGACTATCCTGTGCCTACTGTGTATTTGGTAATCATTATTTTTCTCCATAGCACTTATCCATAAATTGTTTCTTATCTATACATAGTCCGTGGAATTAGTTCGTAGAAATTTTTTATGTCTTATGTGGCTAGAAGCTGTATGAAGGGGAAAAATTGCTTTACCATTGTGTCATCATTATTAACATTTATTCAAAGAATAAATTAGTGGATAAAATGTCCATGATTTATTAAATAGTATTTATTTACCATCAGGGTCTAAACTCTTTATTTTTTTTAGATATAATTTTGTGTCCCAGAAGAGTTAGGTAATCTTTCTAATAATAAGACATATAATTTCAGGATTTTATGAAAAGAGAAGCCCCAAGAAGCAAAACAGTTAACTAGATATATGAGGAATGGTTAAAAATAGCCTGTGCAAAAATCAAAATTTATGAGTTGTATGTAATGGACATATTTGTACCAATTGCTATTCTCCAGTATACTTCCATTTGAAAAAATTGAGACATGAGATTAAACTTTTTCATGTTTATTTGAAATATGAAAATATACAGTCATGAATATAGATTTTTCATAAAGTAATTATAATTTTATAGGCTATTTATATTTAGTTCATTAGTTTAATTTGTTTTTCTGAAAGTATATTAGCAAGAAAATGATTTTATACTTGGACAAGAGCATAAGTACAAGGTGAGGAGGATATTACTGCATTTCCATAAAAACATTGAATAATTCTGTTGTAAGCTTTACAAAATTCTTAGCTTAATAATGCTGTATTTTCTATACTAGGATAATATTACTAACCAACCATCAGTAAGAAATGTGATTTGAGTGGTTTTCTTTCAGTAATTATCAAGGTGAGTGAATATCCACTAAATAAACTTGTGGAATTTGTAAAGACCACTTGGGAGAATCTGTGCATTAAACAGCATAGTCTTTCTATAATCACTATGCTTTAAACCTAATTAAACTCAAGAGAATCTAATTAAATGAAAGGGAACAATAAAGCAATGAAATGATTTGCAGATGAGTTTGATACTTGTAATCCAAAATTCTTTAAGAGTTAAACCCTATGATTAAAGTTTTAGGAAGGGGTAAATGGACTACTTGCAAAATAACAAACTCCGAATTTTAAATTCATTTGCAATTCTATTTTTAGATGAAATCCTTAAAGACAACTTAGAAAAAGAATGCTGATTTAAACACTGTGAGTAGTTTCATTGGCTCAAGGATATTTCTATTATCTGCCTCTTTTCTATATTAGCATATATGATATATATCAATATGAACATTTTTGAGCTCTATTATAGCCCCTGCATAGCTAAAAATATAACTTTTAATGAAGTAATTAGAGCATATGTAATAAAATTTAGAATTATTCAAATTAAATGACATTAAAATTAGTGAATCAAATATTTCAAAAATATCATCAAAAAGCTAAGGCATACTTCTGAGATTTTCTTTTGGAAATTAAATATGTATAATGTGTGCTTTTACGCAATGACTATTTATCTCTAAATAGTTCCAAGAGCCTAATCATCCTAAGAGAAGTAATCTTTGCCACAAAGTTAGAATACAGTCCAAAAGAAAAAAATATATTATGGCTTCATCAGTTAACTCAAATGCCATTTAACTCTTTGGTCTGATTTTTTTTAATCAATGTAAAGAATTGTTAGCAAATTGTGAGTGAAATTGTGGGGAAATGTACTTATTAGTTTACGAACCAGTAAATCAGATTTTATGCAGAGATTCTATGGAAGTTGCTCCCAATATTATATCATAGTAGGCTGGAAAAAATAAAACTAATACATATTCATTTAATAGATATTAATATCTCTAGTGAGGACAACTCAAAATGAAAGTTTAAATATGAAACTGTTGATGATAAAGTTCACATGCATTATAATGTTATTAAGAAATTTAAATGCCTAATTGTACCTATTTTGTTCACTAGAGTATTAAATTCTTACTTCATTATAAAGTAATATTATTTTTTGTAAATTCCCATTTACCATATCACAAAATGCAATAAAAATTTAAAGCTTATGGCAATTATATGTATATTTATCATATACTGTATGTACATGTATATTTAAAAAATAAATCTCAGCTTTAACAATTAAACACATTTAAATGTTCATGTTAAATATTAAAGCACACCTGACAGTTTAGATATATATCAAAAATATAATTAAATAATATCTTATTAAACATTCTACTGTTAAAGTTTTTCAAAATAACTACCCTTCTTTTGTTAAAGCTCTGATTAGCACTAAGACAGCCCAACTGATTTTGCATGTGCATATGAATTATTTCCAATTTATAGTCCATGTCTGTGTTACAGATTCACTCACCAGTTTTGCAGAGTGGCCATTTTATAAAGAAAAATTTTGAAGATACCTGAGTTCAGGGTGGCAAAGCAGATATTTTTCATTGCTCTTTCTTCATTCAGATCATCCTTAAACAATGCAACATGATAGAAAATAAAAAATTTGTTCTATATTTAATGAATATTAGAGGTGTCTGTGTCCTCAAATTGTACTAGATGACCATGAAAAATGAGGAAAAAGAGCAAATAACAATGAGATGGTGACTCTAAACCTGGTGTGTATGTGTATGTGTGTGTGTGTGTGTGTGTGAACTGGTTTGCATAGAGTAAAGTCATGTTTCAGGAGCTGAAGTCATGATGCTACACAGAAAATGCAGATAAGGAAAGTGTGACAGTGGAAAAGAAAATTTGAAAGAGCATCAAAGTTGCCCTTCATCTTCTGACTTAAATCTTGCACAGCTGAGTGAGGAAAAGCTCCTCCACCAAGCCAAACAGACTTATGTCTCCTGGAATATCTGAAGCCTCTGAGAATAAGAGTGGCAATGTAGCATGATAAAAATGAGAATGATGTATCTTTGAAAAATAAGGAAACAAATTTCTTTTCCACACAGGAGATTGGAGGATATTTCTGTTAATGATCTAAACTGTTCAAGATAAAAGACCATTAAGTAATGAGAGTGCCAGTTTCACGGTTGCAGAAAATTATATGTATAATTTGATCTATGTAAAATATGGAATACTGGCTCTCATAGAACTGTAAAATACATTCCTCAGGATCTCTTGTATATAAGGTTATGGATTAAAATTTAACTTTAAATATACTAAGTTTTGAAACATAGAAATGGGTGGCAATTATCTGTCTGATGCTGATGCTAGACAGTTACTTTACCGGATCTGATTGTAACAGCAAAACTTATCTTGTTTAAATTCCACATACAGTGTGTGCATAGTCATAAAGTGCTACTTTCTAGTGTATCACTGTTTGTTCAAAATTATGGGTTATTAGTTAAGTAAAAATAATTATTTTAGGTGTTGTTATTCTAGACTTAATAATATGAAACTCAGTGAACTTTATATAAAGCAAAAATCATGTGTATAAAATTTTGAAAGCAAACAGCTTTTAAAAAACATTCTCTTTTAATATTTACCACAATGTGGGTTTGAAGTTCCATGCTGTTTTATGAACTAAAGGAATAAAAATGAAAGAGATTAAAATTGAAAGGAGATGAGCAGTAGTTTATTGATTTTCATTTTAAATAAAGACCTTAAGCCCCAAGGACATCAGCCAACTGCTTTATTCCATCTCTTTTTGAGTTTCAAATACAGTAATTGGAAAAAGTTTATGTCTATTTGGGATAATAATGAAAAAGATATCTATTTCCTTATTTTTAAATTGAGCTTTCTCCACTTTTTGTTAAGATGTGTGACTACAAATACCAAAAATGCCATTAATCTATCCATTTGACTTCAATCAGAACTGACTAAAGTTGTTACTTGTCTATTATCGGTTACATTAACTATCATATCTCCTTTATTAATGTAAAATTTCTGTCCTGGAATATAAAGACATTAGTTTGTTTTATCTTTATTTCACTTTCTAAATTGATGTTTAGTTGCTTGAATGTAGGAAAATTATTATTTTTGAAATATGTGATATTATGTGCTGATAAGTAGACAAAGTGACTCATGTAACCGCATTAATTTGAATAAACACTAGAAGTTCATGAAATATATTAATAGCTTTAGGACTATTATCATCTCTTCATTCTCCAAAGCATTTAGTATGCCACAGCTTGAAAAGTTTTGAATTAACAGTAGAAAAGGAAAAAGTATTCTGTGTGATTAGATGTGAAGAAGATAAATATAATCATGGCATCTGGGTGCTAGTGGGAAGTCCACTCATTGTGACTCTTGACTGAGAGCAATTGACTGAATGAATGCCTGTGGGGATACTCAGCAGATTAAGTTCCTGGGGATGTATGAACTCTGTAACCTTTTTTCATTGAATGTTGCCTTTTGTAAAGAAGTTAAACCTCTGAAAAATCAGTTGCAAAATCTGCCTGGCAGAGGTGTAATGATAATTTTGTTAGTCTTAAAAGACTTGATCTCATTTTAAAATCAAGTCATCAACCCATCAAGCACATTTGTAAATGTTGGTAGAGATTATTTGGTTATAGGGCATAAACAGTCTAAGAAATGGAACCCACGTCTCCTGCATTGCAGGTGGATTCCTTTCCTGCTGAGCTGTTGGGGAAGCCTGCAGAAGACACTTAAAATGCACCCCCAGAAAACTATATATAAGTCATATATATAATATTATTAATATAATTAATATTATGTTATAATTATTATATTATATATAAATATTAATATAATTAATATATATTATAATATTATTATATTAAAATATAATATAAAACATATTTGTAAGGTTTGGAAAATGAGTAAATGGAGGGCAAAAATTTAAAATAATTTACCATGGAAAGGTTGAAGTGTATCAGGTGAGAACTGTGAGTTATGTTTAGAGTCTTCCCAGAACTCCCCTCAGATAGAAAAAAAACATAATTTTGTAAGCTCAAGGGATGAATAATACAGTTTAGAGCAGAGGAGTCACTGGAAATTTAAAAGAAACCTCTTAGAATTGAGACAGCCAGATAGTTTGAGAGTTAAAATCTAAACCTAAACTCTATTCTTATTGATTCTTATCCCTGGATGATTATTAAATACTGCATGTTATGGGAGGCCACAAGGAATCTGGCAAAAAAGTAGATAGAAATCCATACACAACTCGGCAGTTGGAACCCTTCTGGCTTATGTTATATAGTTGTTTTTTGATTCTTGATATATATATAGGGGAGAAATATAGGGAAGACCCAGAAACAAAAGAACTGCAGAAATACAGTCCATATATCTTGAAATCTGTCCAAATTTACTGGTAGTCTGAAAAGTTGTGGGAGAAATACTCACAAAGAGAAATCTAAAGAGAGTTTAAATTAGCTGAGGAGAGACATCATCTTCTGCACATTGTAATAATCTAGCAGTCCCTAGGGAAAAAAAAAGTCACAATATCATTGACATGTAATTTACAATGTCTAGTTTTCAACCAAAAAATACTGAATGTGACAAAAACTCAGAAAATTATCACTTATGATCAGGAAAAAAAAAAAGTAGTAAATAGACAGTGACTTCTTATGTCCCTTGTTGTTTGGTTGCTTAGTCATGTCCAACTCTTTGTGACTCCATGGACTCTAGCACACCAGGCTTCCCAGTCCTTCATGATCTGGAGTTTGTCAAACTCATGTCAATGATACTATCTAACCATCTCATCCTCTGCTACCGATTTTTCCTTTTGCATTCAATCTTTCCCTGCATCAGGGTTTTTTTTCCAATGAGTCAGTTCTTCGCATCAGGTCCCCAAAGTAGTGGAGCTTCATCTCCATCATCTATGCTTCAAAAGACTGTGCCGGATTGATCTCCTTTAGGATTGACTGGTTTGATCTTCTTGCAGTCCAAGGCACTCTCAAGGGTCTTCTCTAGCACCACAATTCGAAAACATGAAGTCTTTGGTGCTCAGCCTTCTTTATGGTCCAACTCTCACATCTGTACATGACTATTGGAAAAACCATAGCCTTTGACTAACAGTCGTTTGTTAGCAAAGTGATGTCTCTGCTTTTTAATATGCTGTGTCAGTTCAGTTCAGTTCAGTCACTCAGTCATGTCAGACTCTTTGCGACCCCATGAATCGCAGAACGCCAGGCCTCCCTGTCCATCATCAACTCCCGGAGTTCACTCAAACTCACGTTCATCGAGTCAGTGATGCCATTCAGCCATCTCATCCTCTGTCGCCCCCTTCTCCTCCTGCTCCCAATCCCTCCCAGCATCATAGTCTTTTCCAATGAGTCAACTCTTCGCATGAGGTGGCCAAAGTACTGAAGTTTCAGCTTTAGCATCATTCCCTCCAAAGAAATCTCAGGGCTGATCTCGTTCAGAATGGACTGATTGGATCTCCTTTGCAGTCCAAGGGACTCTCAAGAGTCTTCTCCAACACCACAGTTCAAAAGCATCAATTCTTCAGCGCTCAGCTTTCTTCATAGTCCAACTCTCACATCCATACATGACCACTGGAAAAACCATAGTCTTGACTAGATGGACCTTTGTTGGCAAAGTAATGTCTCTGCTTTTTAATATGCTATCTAGGTTGGTCATAACTTTCCTTCCAAGGAATAAGCGTCTTTTAATTTGGTTTGTCAGAACTTTTCTTCCAAGGAGCAAGAATCTATTAATTTTATGGCTTCAGTCTTTTAAATAAAACACCAATATAAATTAGAGAAATTAACCTCTCAAATTAATCTCTTTCTTTCTAATATAGCAGTAATCTCATTGCCTATTGCAGCAGTCGTGAGTAAAGTCTCCCATACAAGCGTTCACAGTTGTCAGAACATTCTTTATAGGTGTTAAAGTTATTGAGTGAGTGAGTGAGTGAAGTTGCTCAGTCATGTCCGACTCTTTGTGATCCCGTGGACTGTAGCCCACCAGGCTCCTCCATCCATGGGATTCTCCAGGCAAGAATACTGGAGTGGGTTGCCATTTCCTTCTCCAGGGGATCTTCCCAACCCAGGGATCGAACCCAGGTCTCCAGCATTGCAGGCAGATGCTTTAACCTCTGAGTTATTAGGCAACTAAAAACATGGAAGCTCAATGTTTCTGAAAATATATTAGGCAAATTTTTTATAATGACAATACAAATCATATGGCAGTAAAAATATTAAAATGGTAATTAAATATGGCTAGGAGTCAAATTAATAAAACTGATCTGTGGTGGCTCAGGTGGTAAAAATTCTGCCTAAAGCACAGAGACCTGGGTTCAATCCCTAGGTTGGGAAGATCCCCTGGAGAAGAGAATGGCAACCCACTCCAGTATTCTTACCTAGAGGATCTTGACAAAGGGGCCTGGTGGGCTGCAGTTCATGAGGTCGCAAAGAGTGGCACACAACTGAGCAGCAGCAGCTGTGAGCCAGAGCTCACTGGCAGAGTAGGGCAGTAAATAATAAGAAATTTTATTTTATTTTTTTGTATATTATGTTCAGTAAATACACAATTGAAGGTACAGGAACATAAGGGATAACATACATGGTTTGACCTTGAATAATAAAATTTAAAAAGAACAAAGGCTTTTGCTATTTTGTTCTTAGAAGAAAATTAAGAAGACAATTGTTTTATGAAACTAATTTTTTTTTTTGGCTGGCCCAATTCATTTATTTCTGAAAGATCACATAGTTTAGAAGACTTCTTGCAGGTCTAGATAAATGGAGTGTCTGGCCACCCATGACAGTCCCCATAGTTTTCAACTTATATGAATTATTAGAAAGCAGTTGTACTCTTTGGATCTTAAAATAATTAATAATTTGCCTGAATATTTAGAATTTGATAGATAGAACTATTTTAATATCTTCATCACTTTCTGTTGGTTCACATTTTTAAATTTTCACTCTCAGTACTTTTACAACTATTTTTCTGGCACCTGTTTCATCTCCACAGAATTGAGATATGTAATGTAACAACTTGAAATGTGAGCACACTCATGAACACATTTCTTTATATTGAAAAACATAATGTTATCCATAATGATAAGATCAATTTGCTTAAGTGTATACCTGGATATACTTTACCTGGGGGGAAAAAGTACTTTTTACATATTATAAAGGACACAGATTTCAAAAAATCAGACAATATGTTTCATATTCCAAAAGTTGTATCCCCCAAATCAATGGATTTTAAATATTTCCTTTCAGGTTTAAATTAGGAAAAATCAGATAAATCATTGGACAGGGTGAAAATAGTGTGTCATGTTCCATTTTGGGGCCTTAAATGGAGTTTTTAATTGCAATTTGGTAGACTACATTTCTATAGAGAAAGAATGGGTGAGTCATGTAAATGTTTATCCATGAAAACAACATGATTCCTCTCAGTTCAGTTCAATTCAGTCACTCAGTCATGTCCGACTCTGTGGCGGCCCCATGGATTGCAGCACAGCAGGCTTCCCTGTTCATCATCAACTCCTGGAGCTTTCTCAAACTCATGTCCCTCAAGTTGATGATGCCATCCAATCATCTCGTCCTCTGTTGTCCCCTTCTCCTCCTGACTTCAATCTTTCCTAAAGTCAAAATCTTCCCTCAGAGTCAGTCTCTCCCCTCAGGAAGGTTGCACAAGCCTCTTATCCTTATCTATTAGAGGGCAGACAGAATGAAAACCACAAGCACAGAAAACTAATGAAACTGATCACATGGACCACAGCCTTGTCTAACTCAGTGAAGCTATGAGCCATGCCATGTTCTGTTCAGTTCAGTTCAGTAGCTCAGTTGTGTCCGACTCTTTGCGACTCCATGAATTGCAGCACGCCAGGCCTCCCTGTCCATCACCATCTCCCGGAGTTCACCCAGACTCATGTCCATCGAGTCCGTGATGCCATCCAGCCATCTCATCCTCGGTCGTCCCCTTCTCCTCCTGCCCCCAATCCCTCCCAGCATCAGAGTTTTTTCAATGAATCAACTCTTCGCATGAGGTGGCCAAAGTACTGGAGTTTCAGCTTTAGCATCATTCCTTCCAAAAAATCCCAGGGTTGATATCCTTCAGAATGGACTGGTTGGATCTCCTTGCAGTCCAAGGGACTCTCAAGAGTCTTCTCCAACACCACAGTTCAAAAGCATCAATTCTTCGGTGCTCAGCCTTCTTCACAGTCCAACTCTCACATCCATACATGACCACAGGAAAAACCGTAGCCTTGACTAGACAGACCTTAGTTGGCAAAGTAATGTCTCTGCTTTTGAATATGCTATCTAGGTTAATCATAACTTTTCTTCCAAGGAGTAAGCGTCTTTTAATCCCAAAACAGATGGATCATAGGAGAGAGTTCTGACAAAATGTGACCCACTGGAGAAAGAAATGGCAAACCTCTTCAGTATTCTTGCCTTGAGAAACCCATGAACAGTATAAAAAGTGAAAAAGATATGATCCCTATATATATTTTAATTCCAATGATACTATCAGTTTCATATACTGATATTTGGTATACTATCATATACAAAATTAAGTTGTATATGTATGCTAAAAGATATGTGAGATGAATGATATCTTTCTGTGATTTGCTTCTTATTTTTCCCTTTGTGGGAATCAGTGCTGTCAGAATAGGTATAAATGGAACAAGATTCGCTATGAGCTAATAACTTTTGCAAGTAGTTGGTGAGCACATGATGTTTTTAAAATATATCATTCCTTTCATTTCTGCATTTTTGGAACAAGTTAAAAAATAAAATATCTGTGGAATTTGATATTTCATGTAGTGGTTTCTTCCTCTCTGGTAAATTAGTCTTAAATTTTTTTCTTACAAAAGTAGATTTTTTTTCCCCCACAAGGTATATTTCTAATATTATTACTTACTTCAAACTCCATTACCCTCAACACAATATAACATTCAATTGTCCCCATTTTTCTATCCTGATTACAGTTTCCATACCTGCACACAGACATCCTGTGTTCAAAGCAACCTGGTCAGTTGAGTGGCTCTTGGGAAAAGAGACCACTTCTATTTCGGTACACCAGGCCTTGTACTTCCTACCTCCTGCAGATCTTCACATTCCTTCACTCATCAGATCTCAGTGAGTAATCAGTGACTAATAAGTTAAGTCATATTTTCTTCATCTTCCTTCATAACAATTTAAACATTTCCTTAGCAACTTTCAAAATTTATTATAATTTTTTTGCCTAATTGTATGGCTACACTGTGACCATATTGTTCAATATTGTGTTTGGTTGTAACTACTGGTACCCTGTAGATGGTATGGATACTCAGTAAATATATATTTAATTAACATATTAATGTAAGTCTTTCATTCACTAACTTCCTTGGGCAAGGAGAATAGTATATCAGAAAATTCAGTTACATTTTAACTATGGAGTAGTCATAATTTTGTGTAAATTTACTTTGTGTATGTATGGTTAGGAAGAGCCTCTCCATGAAGGTGAAAGAAGAGAGTGAAAAAGTTGGCTTAAAACTCAACATTCCAAAGACTAAGATCATGGCATCTAGTCCCATTACTTAATGGCAAATAGGGAAACAAAGGAAACAGTGACAGACTTTATTTTCTTGTGCTCCAAAATCACTGCAGATGGTGACTGCAGCCATGAAATTAAATACGCTTGCTCCATGGAAGAAAAGCTATGACAGACCTAGACAGCATAATAAAAAGCAGATATATTATTTTTCCAAAAAAGGTCCATATAGCCAAAGCTATGGTTTTTCTAGAAGTCAGGTAAGGGTGTGCAAGTTGGACCATAAAGAAGGCTGAGTGCCAAAGAATTGATAATTTTGAATTGTAGTGTTGGAGAAGACTTTTGAGAGTCTGTTGAACTTCAAGGAGATCATACCAGTCAATCCTAAAGGAAAAAAACCCTGAATATTATAGAAGGACTGATGCTAAAGCTCCAAAATCTTTGTCCACCTGATGAGAAGAACTGACTATTTGAAAAAGATCCTGATGCTGGGAAAGACTGAAGGCAGGAGGAGAAGGGGATGACAGAGGGTGAGATGTTTGGATGGCATTAGCAACTCAATGGCCATGAGTTTGAGCAAGTTCCACTAGATGGTGAAGTACAGGGAAGCCTGCTGCTGCTGCTGCTGCTAAGTCGCTTCAGTTGTGTCCGACTCTGTGCGACCCCATAGACGGCAGCCCACCAGGCTCCCACGTCCCTGGGATTCTCCAGGCAAGAATGGAGTGGGTTGCCATTTCCTTCTCCAATGCATGAAAGTGAGAAGTGAAAGTGAAGTCGCTCAGTCGTGTCTGACTCCTAGTGATCCCATGGACTGCAGCCTACCAGGCCCCTCTGCTCATGGGATTTTCCAGGCAAGAGCACTGGAGTGGGGTGCCATTGCCGTCTCCACAGGGAAGCCTACCATGCTGCAGTTCATGAGGTTGCAAAGAGTCAGACATGGCTGATCAACTGAACAATGACAACAAGGAATTATGTATATCAAATTATATACTTAATTTATCTTTTGATTAAAAAAATGATTTTAAAGAGAATAAAAAACAGGGAAATGTTTAACTCATGAACTTGAATGGTAGTTCATTGGGTTGCAAGTTAATGAATTTGCAAATTCTTAAAATTTTCAATGATATGTGAAAGCAAGGTGCATAAGACATTTAATAAATTAAACTCATTCAGTCACGCTTGCTGGGGCAAGTGCTGAGAAGTAAAATATGATGTAAATAGATGACTGAATTTTTTAAGGACGCTCTGTTGTATCTGTTGGTATAATTGGAAGACCTGTATTGACAAGATAACATTTGAGCAAAGCCCTGGACTTAAGTGAGAATGCAGGTCAAGTTGCTGTCTGGGGAAGAAACTAGACTAAAGGGATTTTTGTTACAAAGGCCTTGAGGCAGGGTTATGATTGGCAGCTCCAAGGAAAAGCCAAAGGGACAAGGTGGCTAAAGCAGTGATAGGTAATTTGTCATGAAATTTTACCAGTTTTCATAACTTAGTTGAAAGGAAGGAAGGGAGGGTGAAAGGAAGAAAAAAAAGATCCTAAAACTATGCAAAGGACTTTTATCTCCACTCTCCATCATTTCCATACACATGTTTGATTTTTTTCCTCTTATTATAACTCATAAGAATAAGCTATAAATGTGACAGAAGCTCTTTATTCCTCAATTAGTGAGACACCATTAACAACCCTAGTGAATTTGCCTGCTGGGATAATGTACTACTGTGAATGCCTTTTTTGTTTCTAAAATGTTTGTTAAATGTCTCCGTTGACATGGTAACATGTGTCCTGTAACTGATTTTTTAAATGAGTGTTGGTTTACCTTTGTGACCCTCATTTTATATGCACTTAATTGGAACTGAACAGTCAAAAATTTTTCAAGCAGCCTAGAAAATATTATTTTTTCTTCTTTTATGTGTATTGCATACTTTTGAAGTCAAAGACAAATGAACTCATATGTTTTAAAAGAAAGTTAAATTAGAAGATCAGAAAACATAGCAAAAAAACTTCAAATGGTGATTTTTGGGAGAATTGTATGATTTGTATATTTTACCAAGTTGGTTTAAGAATAGCTTACTTTAAATAGAAATAATATATACTTAGTGTGTTTTTTTTAATTGAAATAATTACCTGCAAAGGCTACTAATTATGTTGGGAAACCTTTTGGCAGTTGCTTGTGGAGATGAACATGTACTCACCATATTAACCAGGAATCTTACTGGTTACCCAAGTTCAAGAAAGAACTATGTGTGGGTTTTTAAAATACCTTTATTCTGATTCCAATTCCTTTAACTGGTGCATGGGAAACAAGAAAAGTGATTCATGCAATTAAATATTAATACACAGAGTGAACTATTGAGATATACAATATAAGTATCACTCTCAGATGCATACATAAATCAATATTCAATAAAAAGATAAACACAAAATACTGTGTATCACATGATTTTATTTCTATGAATTGCTTGCAAAAGTGAAACTATAGAGACAAAAAACAAACAAACAAAAAACTGATCAGTTGTTGATCGGAGTCAGGGATAGAAAAATTCCCTGCAGAAGAGCACAGGGAAGTGTTTTGAGGTGATTCAGGTTTATGTATATATCTAATGTTGGTAGATATATGAATGCATATGTTTATCACAACTCATAGAAATGAGCAATAAAAATGGTGAATTTTACCGTATGTAAAGTATTGTTAAATATCTCCTGCTCCCCCCCCACAAAAGCACACACACACACACACACACATACACACACACACAAAGAAAAGCCTAGAGAAAAGCTTAACAATCTGTTAAGCCTAGAGTCCTCACAATAGACAGCTGAGAATCTAGTGCAAATTGTGTATGATTATTACTAACTACATTCTAGTAAGAAATACAGTATTAGTGATTACTAGTTACCAAAAGCACTTTTCTTTTCTACCTATACATACATTAAACTGTGTTTCCTAGGTTCCCTCAAAATTCAGTATGGTCATATGTTGAGTTGTACACAGTGGAGTAAGAGTTAGATGGGTGTGACTCCTTGGCTTAAAACAATTTCATACTCATTCTCTTTCTGTCACCTTGACTGATGCACAGGATGATTTTAGAAGTTGTGGTTTGAAGGTATTGGAGCTAAAGATGGAAGTTGTTTTATATTTATAAAAGTGAGCAAAGAAAATGCTCAATCATGATAAGCCTTTGAAATGTTTTTGTTTTTTTCATTAATGCTCCTGCTTAAGCTCTGTTTAAAACTCTGTCCTGATTTCATTGGAAATTTTTATTCAATGACATACAAAAGAAAATTGTCAAATAATTCAAGTTCTATACTTTAGTATCTCCCTAATATTTGGCTATTAGTTCTGTATATCACTTAAAACAATATATTGCTCCACAGTTCCATAAAAATAAAACTTTCTGCTGTATCTAGTGGATTTTTCAATCTAGATATTCCTGCATAGCTCCCATTAGTCAATTATTCCTTTCATCAGTTTACCCTTCACCAAACATTTGCTGGTGTTTAATTGAAAGCATATGAATTTGCTAATATTTAACTTCTGTTGGCCGTTAAGCATGACAATTCACATGGTCCTATCATAATTACTTTCTGTAGATATAATTATGTAATGCATATCTTTCTAATCATTTAGCTTTTTAATTTAAGGAACAGTGATAATATAGTTACCACTCTTGTGGCTAAATATCTTGTTTTCATTTTAATAGAGAATCTTTTTTATGTATATTCAGTCGACTTAATTCCAATTCTAATTTGCATGCAGCCCCAATTTTGTTTCTGTATTTTGCAAAAACTTCTGATAATTCCAAGTAAAAGATAAATAACTAAGTTATTTTCTACAAACACAGTCATACCTAGTTCTTGTATTCTGATTTTTACATGTTACATTTAACTACCTAATCCTTGGCATTCTTGTCATTTAATTATATTACATACTTTTTTTTAATCAGAAAAAGATGTTTGAAAGGATATGTGAAGTCAAACTATACAAAACTGTCATTTCCAGTGAAAGTTTTATCCTATTAAATTATTTATGTTCTGGAATTGTGAATGATAAGCATTCATTTTCAAGTGAGTGAGTGAGTGAAGTCGCTCAGTCATGTCCGACTCTTTGCGACCCCATGAACTGTAACCTACCAGGCTCCTCCATCCATGGGATTTTCCAGGCAAGAATACTGGAGTGGATTGCCATTTCCTTCTCCAGGAGATCTTCCTGACCCAGGGATTGAACCCAGGTCTCCCACATTGTAGGCAGACACTTAACCATCTGAGCCACCAGGGAAGTGGAGGCAGGAAAAAAAAAAAAAAAACAGAAATTTTCAAGCTAATTGCTTGCATACTGTTGTTACTATGAGATCATTTTAGTTAGTGATGATCTTTTAGCTGATAAAATTAGCAACTCTTCATGCATATTAAATTTATGAATAAATTTGTAGGGAGAAGCAAAAGTAGTTCTAGTGATTAGATTATTAATCAGTCATAAAGAAAAGATGAGATGGCTTAAGTCATATTCAGTGTTTAATTTTTGGTTTTTATTATTTATAATCTCCATCTCTCTCTCTCTTTATATATATATATATATATATATATATGTGTGTGTGTGTGTGTATATAATATATATATATATATCCATAGACTGTTGAAAATATAAAATTATGTTTTCAGATCAAAGAGTTCATTTATAGCAAGAATCATGCTCAAAATAATGTAACATCAACAAGGAAATGATGAATAGTGGAATTAGTTATAATTTAAGTAGTAAATAATATGAGCAAGCACCCATTAGATTACCCAGAAGTTGTCTCCATGTATTGATTTTTTCTCTCCTCAAGGATTGGCATACACTTTCAAATGTTGTAGATGCTGAATAAGCATTTGCTAAATGAGGTGATTTTCTAAAATTCAAGGTGAAAACACACATGTTCATGGAGTGATCTTTCTATTCTGGTTTCCAGTCTTTTCTTGGACAATTCTGAATGTGTTGCTTTCCTTGATGCACTGGTATCTTTGCCGATATTATGCAGCATTTGGTGACACAGCTAAAATGAGTGAGGCAAAGAGAGAAAATCAGCAACAGATGCTGATAAGCAAATGCACCTTTAATGTACCAATACGAAATATATTCTCATCTTTCTAGTGATCATACTGTCACTTGCTTTTGCACTTAGATTTCTTCCCATTTTGTAATAGTTTTATGAAACACATAATAGTGATTTAAGTGACTTTTCTTAGTGTTTATACACTTATTTTTCTTCAAAATATTTAAACCACTGAAGTTTTAAACATTAATAGCTTTGATTTACAGGTTAGGTAACAGCTCAGTGCAATCAGATGATTTGCCCAAAGTCTTAGAATTAATAGTAGTCACTTCTGTGGTTAAGCAGGATGTCTGTGTTGGGTGGAGGTGGATTGTTGTAAGAGCTTTTTGTGCTGAGTTATTTTCATAGCTTTACTTGGGATCTTCTCCATAGAAACAGAAGGAGAAGCTAAGACATAGTTTATTTGGAAAGGTCCATATACATTGGCAGGAGAGCTGGCAGGTGGTATAGGGAAGGGAATGCAACCATGAGGAATACTTTCTGTACCCAGTTACATAGAGTAATCCTACAGGACCACTCTGAGTAATTGCAGAGTACATGCCTTTGGTGTATTGTGGCCAACAAAGAACGGAAATAGGAATATTCATTAAGACTTAATCAGAACTTAATCCTAGGTCTATTCCACTTCTAGATTGTGTGGGCTTGAGTAAGTCTCTGAATGTCAAGTCTGTAGTATTAATCACTTTTTGAACAAGTCTTCAAAGATGTTAATTTGTTACAGAGACACCATCAGAATGGGCTTACCTTGTGGCTCAGACAGTAAAGAAGATCCCTTGGAGGAGGGAATGGCTACCTGCTCCAGTATCCTTGCCTGGAGATTTCAGGCTACAGCCCACGGTGTCAAAAAGAGTTAGACACAACTGAGCAACTAACACTTCACTTTCACCCTCATCACACTTCATGGAAAATCATTACACCCATACAAGTATGTTCAGATGTTATATTAATTCATATATAATGAATACAGAGATAGGAATAAAGTTGGAATATAAGGAATATATTAGCTTTAGGAACAATTCTAGAAAGGCAGGCAAATCTAAAGGAATTATGGCTATACAGAAAACACTTTTCTTTTGAAAATTAAAAAATATATATTGCAGTTTCAACATGGTAATCACAAGATGTATATTCTTATACAAATTTTACAGTTTTGGCTTTGCTCTATCCCACTTTGAAAACTCCACTCTCTATATATTCATCGAGGACCTGCCATGAACCCTTTGTTATGTTTTGCTTACAGAAGTGACCAGTTTTCTGCCCCATGAAGTATAAAAGAGACAGGTAATAACCAAATAACAGGTAATACTGAGGACTGTAATGAAAATGAAAACATGCAATGCTATCAGGAGGGATGAAAAGAATCCTTTATGTTGGGAATTCAAGAAGGGGATCGCAGAGAAAGTGAGATTTAAGATAAACGAGAGCATATATGAGCCATATATGAACGCATATCAAACAGTAAAAATTGTTAGTGCCAAGATCCATAGCAGAGGTGAGTACCCTGTGATTAAGGAACAAGGAAAGACAGGTAACTGAATCACTTTTTAAACAAAGGGTAAGGGAAGTAGATGAGGTTGTAAAGTTAGCCAGGAATCTCATCTTGCATTGCGTAGAGCTAGATAATTCACAATAAAAGGCTCTGATTTCATTCTGAACAAAATAAAAAGCTAATAAAAGATTTTGGAAAAGGGTAATACATAAAAATAGTATCTGTTATTTGCTTATCTGTATATCTATCTAGCTGTATAATTCAGACCATTGAACATAGACATAAGTAGGTCAATTTAGAAAATGATTTCGAGGTATAATAAATAGAGATTGATTGTCTTTTTTTTAACATTTTAAGAAAGAAGAAACACACTAGGTAGGAAGAGGATGAGAGAGGAAGAAAAATGAATGAGAAGAAGAAAAGAAATTTAAAAAAAGACAATAGTTATCCATTAGAAAGGTATATTGGTCTATACTCTGTTGGTTGTAAGTTTCAAAAGCTTAATTTGACAAAATTTATTTTTTCCTGGACAGTGTACATAAATAAAAACATGATTGTAAGAAGTAGAAAAATTAGACACTAGGCTTTCTCTCTTTGAATGTCTCGACTAATTTTTTTTTTTTTTCTTGTGAAGGTCTCTAAGACCCCTGACTTGGGTCAAATACTTGTTCTGTAGTAATCAATGTATCAAGTTTCCATGGAAAGGAAACTATAGTTTCATCAGTATGGTCATATGATCATTTCTGTGTGTAGGTAGAAACTTTTCCTATTCAAAAGACTGCTTCTCCGTCAGTCAATCCTTACTATAACTCAGTGAATAATCAGTTCTGCATGGAAAACTCTGGGAAGGCTTGCCTAAGGAGTGATATCTGAGCTGGATTTTGAAGGAGCAAATAACTCAGTGTAACTCAATATGTATTGACGGCTTATTAAATTCAAGGTACTCTACTAAGGTGCATTGAAGCATACAGAAGTGAATAAAATACAGTTTCTTCAATATGGGGATTTACAGTCTAATGAAGGAAACTGACACTTATACATAAGCCGCTGTGGAAGTTCTCTTGACATCATTAAGTTTAATCCTGAGACACACTGGGACACCAGGCATTCTTAAATGGCTTAGATATTATAATATATGCAGCCATGACTTGGGACAAGTTAGCTGGATAAAAATTAGCCCATGGAGGATGGGCTTAGCTATAAATCAACAATATATTCATTCAATAAACAGTTATAGACTGCCTGTGTGGCCAGAAAAAGACAAGGCCCAATGAGGACAGAGATAAACATTCATTATGACTTCAACAAAGAACTTGTAATATACTGAAGAATATGGATTAATTATAATTCAGTTAAATTCATACTTTGTCAGAGCATCAAACCAGGAGTGTTTTAAATCATAGATGGTTTGTAAACAGGGCTTTCAGTTGCATAGGACTCATCAGTTCAGTGCAGTTCAGTCACTCAGTCATGTCCGACTCTGCATACCAGGCCTCCCTGTCTATTACCAACTCCCAGAGTTTATTCAGACTCATGTCCATTGAGTCAGTGATGCCATCCAACAATCTAATCCTCTGTCGTCCCTTTCTCCTCCTGCCTTAGATCTTTCCCATTATCAGGGTCTTTTCAGGTAAGTCAGTTCTTCATATCAGGTGGCCAAAATATTGGAGTTTCAGCTTCAGCATCAATCCTTCCAATGAATATTCAGAACTGATCTCCTTTAGGATGGACTTGTTGGATCTCCTTTGTGTACTTATATACTCATTAGTACTCATTGATTCAACTTACTTATTCCTTATGATGACCCTCATAAGGAGGTATGATTGTGATCACCATTTGAAAATGTGAAAATCAATGTGCTGAAAAGTTAATGAACGTGCTCCATAGAATAAGTGAGAGATCGGTATTTAAATTGAGGTGATGCTATCAAGATAAGACAATATGGTGCCAATAAGTATAGAAAATGTAGAAGGTTCCAGATCTTGAATTGTAAAGTATGGGAATAGAGGTGGTGGAAATAACTGAGTGGGAAAGTTGGTAAAGAAGGAAGATGAGATCAGACTGGACTGTTTCATGTACAGATTTCCAAATTGTAATATTTTTTAGGGATCAAGTGGTGCAATATTTGGCTCTGGAAGTTAATTGTTGGAAAGATATCATTAAAATGAGAGTTAGTGTTATTTCATAGATTTTTTTCATTTTTAGATAGAGTTTTCCAGAATGATGTTTAGGTACATGTGTGTGCTGCCACTCAAAAATACCCCTTATATGGGTCTTTGTTTCTAACCCATTGTAGCTTACAGAGTGTGTGGAATGCTAACACAATTGCCATAACTCTGACTCATCCTCTTTCTCATGATTTCTATGCTGAAGGTCAGTTGGCTCAATTTCTAAGTCTATTTTTGAATCCATCCTGTTATCATCATTCTAGGTGTCAGTATAATTGTATACTAGTTCAAAGTGTGACATGAAATGAACGTGAAGGTCACTCACTTGTGTCAAGCTCTTTGTGACCCCGCCAACAATAGAGTACATGGAATTCTCCAGGCCAGAATACTGGATTGGGTCACCTTTCCTTTCTCCAGTGATCTTCCCAAAACAGGGATCTACCTGGGGTCTCCTGCATTGCAGGAAGATTCTTCAGCAGTTGAGCTACTAGGGAAGTATGATATATTTCTATCTTAAATTAGTGCAGCAATCTCTTAAGTGTTCTTGCTGATCCAGACTTATCTATTTTTAATTACCTCAAAATATTTAACTAATAGGGTTTCCAAGAAAGTTCTGTGTTAAAAGTCCAGTTAGCCCCAGCAAATAAAATCAGATTCCTTGAAGTAGATTAAATGGACCAACAAGACCCAACTGCTGACCATTTTTCCTTCCTTGTCAATCTCAACCCTCAACTCTAATTCTTTTAACCATTCTAGTCTCCAAAGATTAACTTTCTCTCACTTTAAGGATTTTCTGGGTTTTTTCTCTAGTTATTTTCTTTACTATTGACTATTCTGTATTGCTCAATAAAGGACAGAAATGGTAAGGACCTAACAGAAGCAGATGATATGAAGAAGAGGTGGCAAGAATACACAGAACTATACAAAAAAGATCTTCATGACCAAGACAACCACGATGGTATGATCACTCACCTAGAGCCAGATATCCTGGAATGTAAAGTCAAGTGGGTCTTAGAAAGCATCACTACAAACAAAGCTAGTGGAGGTGATGGAATTCCAGTTGAGCCACTTCAAATTCTAAAAGATGACACTGTGAAACTGCTGCACTCAATATGCCAGCAAATTTGGAAAACTCAGCAGTGGCCACAGGACTGGAAAAGGTCAGTTTTCATTCCAATCCCAAAGAAAGGCAATGCCAAAAAATGCTCAGTCTACCACACAATTGCACTCATCTCACACGCTAATAAAGTAATGCTCAAAATTCTCCAAGCCAGGCTTCAGCACTATGTAAACTGTGAACTTCCAGATGTTCAAGCTGGTTTTGGAAACCAGAGATCAAATTGCCAACCTCTACTGGATCGTGGAAAAAGCAAGAGAGTTCCAGAAGAACATCTATTTCTGCTTTATTGATTATGCCAAAGCCTTTGACTGTGTGGATCACAATAAACTGTGGAAAATTCTGAAAGAGATGGGAATACCAGGCCATCTGACCTGCCTCTTGAGAAACCTATATGCAGGTCAGGAAGCAACAGTTAGAACTGGACAAGGAACAACTGTTTCCAAATATGAAAAGGAGTACGTTAAGGCTGTATATTGTCACCCTACTTATTTAACTTCTATGCAGAGTACATCATGAGAAATGCTGTACTGGAAGAAGCACAAGCTGGAATCAAGATTGCTGGGAGAAATATCAATAACATCAGATATGCGGATGACACCACCCTTATGGCAGAAAGTGAAGAGGAACTAAAAGCCTCTTGATGAAAGTGAAAGTGGAGAGTGAAAAGTTGGCTTAAAGCTCGACATTCATAAAACAAAGATCATGGCATCTGGTCCTATCACTTCATGCCAAACAGATGGGGAAACAGTGGAAACAGTGGCTGAGTTTATTTTTCTCCAAAATCACTGCAGATGCTGATTGCAGCCATGAAATTAAAAGACGCTTACTCCTTGGAAGAAAAGGTATGACAAACCTAGATAGCATATTGAAAAGCAGAGACATTACTTTGCCGACTAAGGTCCATCTAGTCATTGTTATTCTGTCAGTCGTGCCCGACTCTTTGTGACCCCATGGACTGCAGCCCACAGGGCTCCTCTGTCCATGAGATTTTTCCAGGCAAGGATACCAGAGTGGGTTGCCATTTCCTTCTCCGGGGATCTTCTCAACCCAGCCAGGGATCGAACCCGGGTCTCCTGCACTGCAGGCAGATTCTTTACCGAGTGAGCTACAAGGGAAGCCAGGCTATGGTTTTTCCAGTAGTCATGTATGGATGTGAGAGTTGGACTGTGAAGAAAGCTGAGTGACAAAGAATTGATGCTTTTGAACTGTGGTGTTGGAGAAGACTCTTGAGAGTCCCTTGGACTGCAAGGAGATTCAACCAGTCCATTCTGAAGGAGATCAGCCCTGGGATTTCTTTGGAAGGAATGATGCTAAAGCTGAAACTCCAGTACTTTTGGCCACCTCATGCGAAGAGTTGACTCATTGGAAAAGACTCTGATGCTGGGGGGGATTGGGAGCAGGAGGAAAAGGGGACGACAGGGAATGAGATGGCTGGATGGCATCATTGGCTGGATGGCATCATTGACTCGATGGACATGAGTCTGAGTGAACTCCAGGAGTTGGTGTTGGACAGGGAGTCCTGGCGTGCTGTGATTCATGGGGTCGCAGAGTCGGACACGACTGAACTGAACTGATCCTATATTGTAAGCTTAAGCTTACATGTCAATTCCTCATGTAAGCCTTTCACTTCTTCCTTCTTAATCTTCAGTGATTCTATGATTATTCATGTTTTAGCTGTTTTATTATTGTTATTTTAAGCATCATTATTATTACTTATTTTCTATACCTATAGTCTGCTAAATAATCCACCCACAATGCAGTAATCACAGATTCATTCCCTGGGTTGGGAAGATTCCCTGGAGGAGGGCATGGCAACCCACCCCAATATTCTTACCAGAAGAATCTTACAGACAAAGGAGCCTGGAGGGCTACAGTCCATGGGGTCGCAAAGAGTCATACACCACTGAAGCGACTGAACACGCATACCTATAGGCAGGTTGCATGTTCTGTGATTAGTTGCTCAGTCTTGCATGACCCTTTGCAACCCCATGGATTGTAGCCTGCCAAACTCCTCTGTCCATCAGGATTCTCCAGGCAAGAATACTGGATGGGCAAGTTACATGCATACTATATTCATTCACAAGTTTGTTTAGTTTGGATTTTGATCCATTTATCATTTGTCTCTCTCTCTCTCAATTTGTATATACACGGAGAGTATATACACACAGTACACATACACACACATATGTATACACACATTTTATATAATAGTATATACAATATCCTTAATATATACACATATATGCCTCTACATGTATATATACAGTCATCCACTATATGAGTATATATGTATATATGACAAATAACAAAACAGAGACTATAAACACACCACACACTTGTGCAGCATCACTATGCTTTCTCAGTATATGTTTATACAAAACTTGCATTGTGCATTATTCTTTTTATTCTTTTCTGTAAAAGTCTTTCAGAATTGTATCCATTTATCCTGTAAGTCTGTGATTTGAAACTGTCATTTTCCTGTGAAAAGACATTTTCTTTGACCAGGTACAATTCACATATTTTCTGTTAATCTGTAATTGAAAAATTATGCTTCTTGAAAACTTTGAAGCATATATGTATTCATAAATATTAACTTGTTGGTGTTGAATTCCTGTTAGAAAATTTTACTCTAAGGATGCCTTATGCACAGCATGTGCTAGGTTCTTTAAATGTAGGTAATCACATGCTCTGTTGCCCTCCCATAATGTTCAGTGACATAACATGCAGAGAATTTCCTACATTTTTAGATCTTGTTACAGTTAAGACTTCCCAGGTGGCACTAGTAGTAAAGAATCTGCCTACCAGTGCAGGAGACATAAGAGACATGGGTTTGATCCCTGAGTCGAGAAATTCTTCTGGAGTAGGACTTATCAACCCGCATTGATATTTTTGCCTGGAAAATTCCCTGGACACAGAAGCCTGGCAGGCTACAGTCTGTGGGGCCACAAAAAGCAGGACAGGACTGAGCACAAAGCACATACTACAATTAGTGAGAAAATTTTGTTCTCCTCAAGTAAGATTTTCTGTTTTAAACCTCCTTTGAAAGTGAAGGTAAATAATCTTTTCTGTGGTGGTTGTTTTCTGCCATCATATTATGCTTACTCTTTTCCCCTAAACATAAATAACAGGTTAGCATAGGTAGCTTATTTGCACAAGACACAGACACACCTGTCATCTGCAAAGCCTGGGAAATACTACATTAATTTGGGTATGTCAACCTTCTTGAGAACAGGAAGGGTATAATAATGGTGTGTGAAGTTACTAATAGCCAGGAAAGGTTATATTCAGGACTTCTGGCTATATCCTTCATCTAATGGAATATTTATGTATTAGGCTAATTTCTATTGCACTACAGTGTGATATTGAGATCCTAAAATTCACATGAAATATAAATGTGCAATTATTTCTAAGAAAATTGTTTTAAGTAGAATAATGAGCCTTAGGCCATGTTGTAAGGGATGAGTAAAAGTTGGATTCACAGAATATGGGTCAGGAGAGGTCACTGAAACCAGAAGGAAAAGGTTTTTTCATCAAAATGGGTGAAAGCAGTAGAGCAGAGTACACTTGGAAAACTGTACATCAAGCCTTGTTATCGTCTGTAAGGTTGACCTTGTGCTTTTTAAGTCTAGTGTTCAAATAAGTGTTGATTTTTATTTTTCTACAAAGCTTACTTCATTATGACTGACTGTGGGCAGTTTTAATCTCCTGCTTCCTTGCATGGTCATGATCTTTGCCTTTGTTCAGAGATCCTCCCAGCACCTCTGTGAAAAAGAAAAAACAAGCACAGTATTTTAAAACAAAATAAAGAGGTTCTTTGCACTGTGTACTTATGTGTTGCATGCTTATTACAGATATAAAAGGATTCAAGATTCCTAGTGTTCTTTAATAATCACTTTCTTCATGCTGAGTCCAGCACAAGATTCTCCTTATATCATATTCTCCTATGGTATTTTTTCACATTATCTTAGGAAATAATCCACCTCAAAAGAACCCAGCTACTTTCACACAAACATTGGCAACTATTATCCATATTTCTTAATTTTAACATCTTTGTGGCTTTTTTTCTTAAAACTTTGTCTTCACTAGTCATGATTTATTTTGGTGAAAAGTGACATTTGGATATCCTAATCACTGGAGCAAGATGGTCTCCAGCAGTTTTTACCATTCTTAAAAATAATTTGTTTCATGTGTGATATTTTATTGGTATAAGTATCTGTCCAAATATAACTCAGATATATTCCCTAAAATTCCATGGTATGGGGATGGCTATCATATACTAGGCATGAATTGATTTTTTTTAAATTGTCTTCATATTCACTTCAGAAAAGTGTTTGAAAGGTCACTGAGCTATTATATTGAGCTTGAAATGAAGTGAAATCACCGTCGTGTCCAACTCTTCGTGACCCCATGGGCTGTAGCCTAACAGGCTTCTCCATTCATGGGATTCTCCAGGCAAGAACACTGGAGTGGGTTCCCATTTCCTTCTCCAATGCATGAAAGTGAAAAGTGAAAGTGAAGTTGCTCAGTCTTATCCGACTCTTTGTGACCCCATGGACTGCAGCCTACCAGGCTCCTCTGTCCACGGGATTTTCCAGGCAAGAGCACTGGAGTAGGGTGCCATCGCCTTCTCCATATATTGAGCTTGAAGTGAAGTGAAATCACGCAGTCGTGTCCGACTCTTTGTGACCCCATGGGCTGTAGCCTAACAGGCTTCTCCGTTCGTGGGATTCTCCAGGCAAGAATACTGGAGTAGGTTACCGTTTCCTTTTCCAGGGGATCTTCCGGACCCAGGGATCGAACCCAGGTCTCCGGCATTGGAGGCAGACACTTGAACCTCTGAGCCACCAGAGCTTAAATCAGCTTAATTCTTTCCAGTTGCGACTAGGGCATCCTTCATTTCTTCTCTTCAGCTGATGAAATTTCAAATTATATTTTTTACTTCTGTGAAGTATTTTTATAAAGATGACACTGGTTTCCCGATATCTGTCACTGGAGAGGGAGTTAGAGTTAACAGATCAAATTGTAGAAAGGCTGTGTTGAATTGAAGTAAGAATAGATTTTATCATTGAAAATCTGATTAACTACTGTAAGAGGTTCTTGAACAAAAGTAGAGGATTTTTGTCCCTAGACAATCAGGCAGTTTATTTATTTATTTTTTTAAACGTAGTTGTTTTAAAGGAAAATTAAATAGATAATCTATTGCTTCAACTTAATTAAGATTTGTGATTTTCCAACAATATAAAGCTATTATCTTAATCCATGAGAGAGACAGCATGGTGGTAGAGAACATAGCATTTAAAACCACCATTCCTAAGTTCAAGTCTTGGTTCCACCTCTTACAAGCTTTGTGATCTTGATGTGCACACGCATGGGAGCTTAGTCATGTCCGACTCTGAGCAACCCCATAGACTATAGCCCATCAGGCTCCTCTGTCCATGGGATTTTCCAGGTAGTGATCCTGATAACTTCTTCACTATAGCCTCCAAATATAAGCCTAGTATAAGATGTGGACAATTATAGTACCTGCTACATATATTAAGATAATTCAATAAAATTTGTAAAGGATGCTTAATAAAGTACATGACATAAATAGGCCTTTCATAAAATAAGTTATAAATCTGGTATATTCTTCAAATAGAAACCTCAGAAACAGTGAACATGGTCATGGTTCTAGGGTGAAAAACTTAAAAATGCATTGTGTATAAAGGATTCATAGGTGTTTTAGTTTTTAAATCTTTCATGTTTAAGAATGGTCTTTGTGTTAAGAAAGTGTGCTATGATCACATATATTTAAGCTGCATTTTTTTCTAAGATTTTAGATGCTGCTTCCTTGCTATGTGGTTTTGAATTTTGCTAGGACAAAAGCCTACAGATAGTTTGTGATTTTCTGCTGTTATAACAGAATTGTATTTAATTTCACTGAGGTATCCTAAATGTAAAGTTGTCCCATCAAAATCAGTGACATGGCATAACAAATTCTGCTCTTCTTTTTAATATTAAATGTTTTAAAACTAAAGAAAAGTATAATGTAATAAAGTAAACACTGATAAATATAGGACTCAATTTTTTTTTTTACTGTACAAATGAATTTTGGTAATTACTACTAATAACTGTTGAAAGTCAATTAATATTATTTGTATTCTTTTGAGGATAGCCATTTTAACAGGTGTGAGGTGATACCTCCTTGTGATTCTGAGTTGCATTTCCCTGATCATTAGTGATGTTGAGCATCTTTTCATGTTCCTGTCAGCCATCTGCATTTCCTCTTGGGAAAAACGTCTACTCAGTTCGTCTTCCTATTTTTAATTGATTGTTTTTTGATATTGAGTTGTATAAGCTGTTTATATATTTTGGATATTAACTCTATATCAGTATTGTCATTTGAAAATATCTTCTCCTGTTCAGTAGGTTGTCTTTTCATTTTGTTGATGGTTTCCTTTGCTGTGAAAAAGCTTTTATGTTTAATTAGGTCCCATTTGTTTATTTTTGCTCTTGTTTCCTTTGTTTTAGCAGATGAATCAAAAAAAAAAAAAAGAAAATGTTGCTATGATGTATGTCAAAATGTTCTGCCTATATTTTCCTCTAGGAGTTTTAGAGTATCAGGTCATACATATAGGTCTTAAATCCATTTTGAGTTTATTTTTGTGTATGGTGCTAAAGTATGTTCTGATTTTATCTTTTAATAAGTATCTTTCCAGTTTTTCCAGCATCAAGAGACTGTCCTTTCTCCATTGTATATTGTTGACTAATTTGTCATATATTAGGCTAAGTAGCTTCCGTTGTGTCAGACTCTCTGCAACCGTACGGAATGTAGCCTACGAGGCTCCTTTGTCCATGGGATTCTCCAGGCAAGAATACTGGAGTGGGTTGTCATGCCCTCCTCCAGGGGACCTTCCCAACCCAGAGATTGAACCTGCATTTTTTGTCTCATGAATTGACAGGTGGGTTCTTTATCAGTAGCACCATCTAGGAAGCCCTTGTCATATATTAATTGACCATAAAAGTGTTAGTCACTCAGTCATGTCCTATTCTCTACAGCCCTGTGGATTGTTGTTCATTCAGCTAAGTGGGTTGCCATTTCTTTCTCCAGGCAATCTTCCTGACCCAGGCTTGAACCCAGGCCCCTAACGTTGCAGGCAGATTCTTTACTATATTGGCTTTGATTATGTGTTTATTTCTGGGCTCTCTATTCTGTCCCATTGATCTGTATGTCTGGTTTTTTTTTTTTTTTTTTCTGCTAATACCATGCTGTTTTGATTATTAAGGCTTTGTAGTATTAGGAAAAAATTAACATTAGCGGTCCAGATGATGACTACTCTGAAATAGGAATTAATCTATCATTTTTGTTTCATTTTACTTTTTTCTTATTCAACAGTACTGAAAAGTAAAAGTGTTAGTTACTCATCTGTGTCTGACTCTTTGTGACCCCCATGGACTGTAGCCTTCCAAGCTCCTCTGTCCATGAAATTCTCCCGGTAAGGATATTGGAGTGGGTTGCCATTTCCTTCTCCAGGGAATTTTCCTGACTGAGGGATCAAAACTGGGTCTCCTGCATTGCAGGCAGATTCTTTGCCATCTGAGCAACCAGAAAAGCCCAAACAGTTCTGAACATAATTTTATATTTGAGTACAGTTTTGTACATGCATTTTAGTGTTGTACTTACAATTTCCATCACCTGTGAATTGCCCCTATTTTTATTAGCTCATTAACTTTTGAAGAATTATATACATTAAAATATAATATTAATAGATAGTTTAATCACTTAAATTTAAATATAAATGGAGTCTAGACTAGAGATTTCCTTAAGTAGACAAAACTATTTAAAGCATGTAAGCAAAACTAAATCTGGCTTATTTCATGAACTCAAAACTTAATTTAGATTATTTCTTTAAATGCTTCTGATAATCATAAAGCAAATCTAATTAATCTTCCTAAAATGAAGTATGATAAGCAATTTAACCAATCATTTACTATTTTGAAACTTCCTTTATAATAACCTATAATACTGAAGGTTAAAAATGTCCTAATTTTCATTTTTTTATGTCATCATGTAACGTCATTTCTCTGAGCTTCACATCAGTTTTGGATCTCAATCCCCCCAGTTGATAACTCTTCATACATACAAAATAAAATCTTACTAAACACTATTTTATTGATCTAGTGGTTTTAATTTTTCTATTTCTGGATTTTTTTTCTTTTTACTTTTTTTACTTACATTTGTAGCTTATATTTCTTCTGGCTTTATGTATTTAAAATAATCACCCTTTTTTGTTCTCTATGGGTCAATAGTTAGAGTACAAGAGGAGTTTGTTCCTATATCACAGTGTCTAGAGCCTTGGCTAGGAAGGATCAAAGAAGTTGTACTCAGATCTCTTGGAGGCTTCCTCATTCACATGTCTGGCATTTGGACCAAATGGTTCCAAACCTAACATGCTCAGTTGGAACTTTCAAACAGAGCCCTGGATGAATGTGACCTTTCCTTGTGTCTTGAACTTCTCAGTGCATTGTAGCTGGGGTTCCAAGTAGAGTGTCCCATAAGGAAGTGATAGCAAATGTTCTAAGAGAGTCTGGAAGAAGCTTTAGGACTTTTCCTGACCCAGATTAAAATTTCTGTCACCACATCCTCTTGCACGTAATCAAAATGGACAGTTTGGATTCAAAGGAAATGGTTAGTGTGTCTAACCTCTTAAGTATTAAGAAAGTATTAAGTGTGTCTAACTTATTGTAACGGCCTTCTTACTTTTTCTTCAGTAATTAACATTGTGCATGGTACACAGACACCTCTCTGTTAATATTTTTTGAATTAAGGAAAATATGATTACTTTCTACTTTTCAAAACTTCTTTATTTCTAGGCCCATTTTTGAATTGATCAATCCCATTTTTTATGGTAGTTTTAGATTTATAGAAATATTGAGTGGAAAGTACAAGCTTGTGTGCGCACACACACACACACACACACATGCACTCACACACACATACACACGACACAGTTTCTCCAGCTGTTAGCTTCTTGCCTTAGTGTGGTATATCTACTGCAGTTAATGAGTCAATACGACACATTATTACTAACTAAAATCTGTAGTTTATATTGAGGCTCCCTCTTGGTACAGTGTGTTTTGTGACTTTCATGAATGTATAATGACTTGTATCCACCATTATAGTATTATACATAATAGTTTCACTGCCCTGAAAATCTGCTACTCTACCTGTTAATTCATATCTACCCTGCCTTCCTGCCACCTGCTGGAAACAATTGATCTTTTTGATTTTATAATACCATTGTTTTGATTTTTCTATATTTTCATATAGTTAGAATCACACTAATGTAATTTTTCAGATTGATGTCTTTCACTTAGCAGAATGCATGGAGTGTCCCTCCATGTCTTCTTCTCACTTGCTGTCTCAACTCATTTTATTGCTGTATAATAGTCCACTACATAGCTATACCATGGTTTATTTATCTATTCACTTATCAAAGGGTATCTTGATTGCTTCCAAGTTCCTTGGCTTATTTTTCAATTTACTTTTCTTTTTTTTTGTTAGTTATTATTAGCTTTCCTAGTGCTATAACAGTTTCCATCAGCAATTTACAGGCATAGGAATGACTCATCTGGCTAAGGATACTTATAATATTCTAAATGTCATCTCTCAATATTGCAAGCAATTATGTGGAATTCACCTATCACCTAATTGTCTGTGCATCATAACTTTTTCTTCACAACACTTGAACTTGTAAGATTTCAGATGAATATTCTTAGGCCTTTTCTGCATATATAGTCTATTTTTTTCAATTATATAAAACTTAAAATCATATCATGTTAGTATTTTTGAGTATTGTCTAGAATTTTTCAAGTTTTGTTCATGGATAATTGCTTTCCTGCTCCTCAGTTTATAAGATTCACGTTATTGAGGTCTCTTGCAGTCTCCCTGTTGCGATTGCTGTTGTGTGTGCTCAGTCTTGTTTGACTCTTTGTGACCCCATGGACTGTAGCCCACCAGGCTTCTCTGTCCATGGAATTTTCCAGGCAAGAATACAGAAGTGAGTTGCTGTTTCCTACTCCTGCGATATTCTTCCTACCTATTTTCAATATTCACGGCTCCACTATTGGTAAGTTTCAGGAATCTAGATTCACATTCTGAACTATTTTTTTTTAAAATTTTTGTCAGTTTTTCCCCCAAATTTCGAATTTTTTCAAAGTAAGTTAGTATAACTACATTCAAAGTTCTGATATAGAGTTGGCATTTGACAAATGCATAGTTATTTGATGAAAATAATTGTAAATTAATTCTTAAACTATATTTTACCCTAAACTTGTTACTTACATAATGAATTTACTAAACTGATTTGTTTTGATGAGGTCCAGTTCCATTCTCCCTGGTGTCATCTGTGGATTCTCACTGAAACTTATTCTCAAATGTTCTATTAACAATTAACAGTTTAATTTTCACGTTACCTAATAGAAACTAACAATGAATTTTGTTGATTGTATTAAATGATGATATTAAAAATAAATTAATGGTAAACAACAGCTTAAAGGAGAAGAGAGACAGATGGATGGTGCATACTGATAATAACACTGAGTTCCAGAAAGGGAGAACAAATGGAAGAGAGGAAGGAAGATAAAGAGAAAAGGAATGAAGGAAAAAAGGAAGTCTTAAGGTAGGAGCCATTAAATTTTATGAGACTTTTCCTTACCCTAACTTTTAAAAGCAAATGAGAGCTGAGAAAGTAGAAATAAAGCTTGCCAGCATAATAAAATTTGGCAGATAATTCTACTTTCTGACAACTTTATTTCAGAATGACAGTGCCAAGAATATCAGTTAGGCCCACCGCCTTGTCAGACTAATAAGGAAGAGTCTGTCATTTTCTGTGCCCCTAGTTTACTTCATGTCCCAAAGCAGACCTGTAGCCTGACTTTGGTATTTTTAAGGCTGTCCTTTTAAGTTTAATATTGTAATAAGGGTGAACATTGTCATTCAGACACTTCTCCACCCAGTATTATGCTAGGAAAACTGGTATGTGTCACCAGGATAGTTGTAACTGTCTCACTCAGAAATGTGACTAGCTTATTTTTAGTTTCTTATAAATCTCACTTTGTGAGATCATTTTAAAGTAGCATTAGTTAAAGCTGTTTTGTTTTAATATTATGGTAATTTAGTCAGTGTTATTTTTTCAAAGGCAAGTATTTACGCACTTATTAACAGAAAAAGTTAAAATTTACTCTGTTAAAGTCTTTAGCAGAAAGTGAAATTTCTTTTACAAAGTCTTCTTTAATTAAAATTCCTATTTCCAATGATGTGGAGGTATCAGAAAGGGGTATAATGTAAATGCAAAGTAAGATGTCTGTGGAATAAGCAGAATGCTGGGCTTTTCCACATTTCAAAAGCAAGTTATGTTTTATAATGACTTTTCTTTATATTTTGAAATAGGATAATCAAGAAAACATAGAATATAGAGATTATGAAACAATAAAAGGATATCAGTATACTAAATATAATTAAATAAAACATTATATGATATGTATAAAATGTTATTATTGTTGTTTATTTGCTAAATTGTCTCTGACACTTTGTGACCCCATGGACTGTAACCCACCAGTTTCCTCTGTCCATGGGATTCCCCAGGCAAGAATACTGGAACGGGTTGCCCTTTCCTCTGCCGGGGGATCTTCCTGATCCAAGAATCAAACTTAAATCATGTATCTTGCATTGCAGGTGGATTCTTTCCCACTGAGCTACCTGGGAACTGATTATCCCTCAGTAAAACATATTGTAAGAGCTCACATGATATCTTTCTACCTTTCTGTAACTTTTCTTATTTTTATATCCACCCTCTGTATTGCAGAGTGATTATGTGTAATTCGGGGTAAGTTTTTTTCTGGAGATATAAATCTAGGATCATTCAATAGGTTGTTATATTTGCAGTAAGAAATTCACATTATGTGAAAGGATTCTGCCAGCTCTATCACAGAGTATGCTTCTTTACTAAAGTGGAAAAGGAGAGAATGGGAGGAAGAGAGGAAAAAACAGAGACTTGAAACTGGGAGTTCTGGAAATTTCTCAGTTGACAAGTATGCCTCAAAAGAAGCTGTTGGATACTTATCAAAATAATCCATGCTTAAACACAGCACTTATTACTAAGTTCTATTTTTAAACACATTTTAATGTGTCCAAACTAAATTTTAGATACATCAGGTTTAGAACATGGGATTCAAATAAATGCTTTTGTGGGTGTACAAACCCACTAGGAGAAATGTGTTTCCTTTACATAGAACAAGACCTTGAGGAAAATTGTATAATCAAAATGGGTATTATCAGAACTTGACTGCCTCTAAGTCTGAATGATAACAAAAAAGCCAATATTTGAACTCCAGTTGCCACCAGTTCAACCTTTTGCTGATCTAGTCAATTTATTTGGCTTTTGTGATGGTCAAGGGTGTAGCATGTAATTACATTGGGAATAGTCAGCTTGAAAACATAAACATAATCAATTATATAAGCCCAGTTGTACTGCATGACCTTTACAGAGTACTTTTTCTTTTATACTTTTAAGTCTTTGTTACTTTTTTTTTAACACTATCAATGGTAGAATAAAAATCCTTATATTTCTATTGATATAATATGATTTTAAATAATATAAGAGATATATTTAGACTTCTAATTAAATTGTTTACTATATATATATTTCCATGGGTTCTACATCCACGGATTCAGTTATTCATGAATGAAAAATATATTAAAATTTTCCATTAAGTTGCCATAGATATGGAGGGCTGCTCTGTTTTATAATGAGTCCACCTATCATTCAAGGATCAAGTCTATAGAAAAAATAATTTTCTATACATATCAATATAAGGAAATCTACTTCTATGCAGATTTGTTGAGGAATCTAATATTTGATTTTCCAAATTTTTGCACCTAAAATTCAGAATAAAATATTGAAAAACAACATAGTTCAGTTCGGTTCAGTCACTCAGTCGTGTCCAACTCTGCAACCCCATGAACTGCAACACACCAGGCCTCCCTGTCCATCACCAACTCCCGGAATTCACTCAAACTCATGTCCATCGAGTCGGTGATGCCATCCAACCATCTCATCCTCTGTTGTCCCTTTCTTCTCCTGCCCCCAATTCCACCCAGCATCAGGATCTTTCCAATGAGTCAACTCTTTTCATGATGTGGCCAAAGTACTGGAGTTTAAGCTTCAGCATCAGTCCTTCCAAAGAATACCCGGGACTGATCTCCTTTAGAATGGACTGGTCGGATCTCCTCGCAGCCCAAAGACTCTCAAGAGTCTTCTCCAACACCACGGTTCAAAAGCATCAATTCTTCAGTGCTCAGCTTTCTTCACAGTCCAACTCTCACATCCGCACATGACCACTGGAAAAACTATAGCCTTGACTAGACGGACCTTTGTTGCCAAAGTAATGTCTCTGCTTTTGAATATGCTATCTAGGTTGGTCATAACTTTCTTCCATGGAGTAAGCATCTTTTAATTTCATGGCTGCAATCACCATCTGCAGTGATTTTGGAGCCCAGAAAAATAAAGTCTGACACTGCTTACACTCTTTCCCCATCTATTTCCCACGGAGTGATGGGACCGGATGCCATGATCTTCGTTTTCTGAATGTTGAGCTTTAGGTCAACTTTTCCACTCCTCTTTCACTTTCATCAAGAGGTTTTTAGTTCCTCTTCAATTTCTGCCATAAGGATGGTGTCATCTGCATTTCTGAGGTTATTGATATATTTTTCAGCAATCGTGATTCCAGTTTGTGCTTCTTCCAGCCCAGCATTTCTCATGATGTACTCTGCATAGAAGTTAAATAAGCATGGTGACAATATACAGCCTTGACGTACTCCTTTTCCTATTTGGAACAAGTCTGTTGTTCCATGTCCAGTTCTAACTGTTGCTTCCTGACCTTCATACAAGCTTCTCAAGAGGCAGGTCAGGCGGTCTGGTATTCCCATCTCTTTCAGAATTTTCCACAGTTTATTGTGATCCACACAGTCAAAGGCTTTGGCATAGTCAATAAAACAGAAATAGATGTTTTTCTGGAACTCTCTTGCTTTTTCCATGATCCAGCGGATGTTGGCAATTTGATCTCTGGTTCCTCTGCCTTTTCTAAAACCAGCTTGAACATCAGGAAGTTCATGGTTCACATACTGCTGAAGCCTGGCTTGGAGAATTTTGATCATTACTTTACCAGCGTGTGAGATGAGTGCAGTTGTGCGGTAGAGTGATTATTCTTTTGCATTGCCTTTCTTTGGGATTGGAATGAAAACTGACCTTTTCCAGTCCTGTGGTCACAGCTGAGTTTTCCAAATTTGCTGGCATGTTGAGTGCAGCACTTTCACAGCATCATCTTTCAGGATTTGAAGTAGCTTAACTGGAATTCCATCGCCTCCACTAGCTTTGTTCATAGTGATGCTTTCTAAGGCCCATTTGACTTCACATTCCAGGATGTCTTGCTCTAGGTGAGTGATCACACCATCATGATTATCTTGATCATGAAGATCTTTTTTGTACATTTCTTCTTTGTATTCTTGCCACCTCTGCTTCTGTTAGGTCCATACAATTTCTGTCCTTTATTGAGCCCATCTTTGCATGAAATGTTCCCTTGGAATCTCTAATTTTCTTGAAGAGATCTCTAGTCTTTCCCGTTCTATTGTTTTCCTCTATTTCTTTGCATTGGTCGCTGAGAAATGCTTTCTTATCTCTCCTTGTTCTTCTTTGGAACTCTGCATTCTGATGCTTATATCTTTCCTTTTCTCCTTTGCTTTTGCTTCTCTTCTTTTCACAGCTATTTGTAAGGCTTCCTCAGACAGCCATGTTGCTTTTTTGCGTTTCTTTTCCATGGGGATGGTCTTGATACCTGTCTCCTGAACAGTGTCGTGAACCTCCATCCATAGTTCATCCGTCATAATTCATCTATCTATCAGATTTAGTCCCTTAAATCTATTTCTCACTTCCACTGTATAATCAATCATAAGGAATTTGATTTAGGTCATACCTGAATGGTCTAGTGGTTTTCCCTACTTCCTTCAATTTAAGTCTGAATTTGGCGATAAGGAGTTCATGTTCTGAGCCACAGTCAGCCCCCGGTCTTATTTTTGCTGACTGTATAGAGCTTTTCCATCTTTGGCTGCAAAGAAAAACAACATATGCACCTTATGTACCTAAATATTAACCTATAGCTATATTTCCAATACCAGTTGATATATCATGGTTATTATTTGTGCCTGTTGGCAGATATTCCTTTATATCCAATGATCACTGGAGTTCATATAAACTCAAAGTTTAATATTTAAGTAAATGTGTAAAGCATTCTTTGCATTGCATTCTTAAATAAGTCTATAACCAACAGAATTACCAAAAATTATGCAGTTTTCAAACTAAAACATTTTGTGAGCATCTCCTAGTATTACAGTTTTTTAGCCAGCCTTAGCAGCTGAATTTCGGAAATTGGTGCTTCTCCAAGTAGCACGCTTCATGCAAATTGAACCCAGATGAAAAGAACTGAAAATAGCTAGTATGTCTGTTTAACATTTGTGTAACTGCATAAGCAAATAGCACATGAGATCTTCATCTTCCTGAATATAACTGATAGCTACCACACGTTTATGTAACAATGTTTAAAGTGAGTATTTGGGGGCTATTATTTAAGAGCAGGATTTTATTCATGATATTCATTAATAATAAACTAATTATTGTTGTTCAGTCACTCAGTCCAACTCTGCAACCCCACAGACTGTAGCCCACCAGGCTCCTCTGTCACTGGGGTACTCCAGACCAGAATACTGGAATGCATTTCCTTCTCCAGGGGATCTTCTCGGCAGGGATCAAACCCACATCTCCTGAATTGGCAGGCAGATTCTTTACCAATGAGCAACCAATCTATCATTAATCTAAGAATATGTCAGATAGTAATTTAGTTCTTATAACAAACACTTTAAAATTTGTGTTAATACTTCAATAACAGGAGTAAAGAAAACAATATCAAATGCTTGATTAAAATCCCATCCTCTTGCAAGGTCTGTTCAGAAATAGTGCTAGCTAGTTACATATTATAACTGAAACTTTCAATGAACAGAATGTATAATCAGAAAACAAATGCAAATTACTGAAAAATCAGTTAATATCAAATTTACAAAATAAGCTATTAGTAGTTCTTGAATATGAAATAATAATTGTTAGAGTTCATTCTTTACTAACTAATCAGTGCCAAGTATGAATATATTCAACATTGAATTATTTTATGATTCCATCATTTTATAAACAAAGCTTGCCTAAGCATGTGGGGAGAATGTTACTTTATATGTTTATCCAGGAACAGCAGACATCCAATCTCACCCTTCATGGAAACCTGTGAATACAGGATTACATTCACCTTATAGCAATATCTGCTTGTGGAATAGTATCAAATTTAAAACTGAATTTCAACTATTTTTATTTAGGAATTGTGATGAGAAAAAGGATATATTTTAATATTGCTGATTTTTTCCCTTTCTCAGCTTTACTGCAGGCAATCTCAGTGCACTGTGCTCAGCCGCTTCATGACTGAGCTCTCTCTTTACTGCAACCAATGTTCAAAAAACTCTCTTGTGATTTACACCAGCTTCATCAGAACTAAAATGCTGAGGCATATATTTGTAACTCTATAACCCAAATATTTTACATAATATATTCCCGTTAGATATTTACAATGCAATTATCATTTACCTTTGATGCAACAGACTCATTTTCCTGAAACAAGAGTATAGTTCAATTTAATAGTGGTAAAAATACACATTAGGTAACAAAGTGAAAGGAAATACACTTTACCATAAGACACACGTAGCTTCTAATTATTATATCTTCATCCTTTGCAAATTGTGCCACCAAAGAGTTTGAGAATGTGGGAAGTTTGTTCCTTAGACATGAGCTAATGCATCTTATTTTTTTTTTAATTATGTCACCATTGATGTTATTGAGTATTAGACATTTTCAACATATTTTCTTTGTTACAATTATAAAATGTGTATTATAGAACATGCATGAATTTTTATGTCATGTAGAAATATATTTTCTCTTATTACTGATTATTTTCACTGACTTGTAGGCATATTCTGAGAGCACAAAAAAGATTCTTATTATTAGAGTTCAATATATTACATGAATAAATTTTCAGATTTCACTCAGTGTTTTGTAATGTTACTTCAGAACAGTTATTTTATTGGCTACTGCTAAATCAACTCAACAGATGAATTGCTTAAAAGTGTTGTTGGCAAGTTCTCACACAGTGGTGGATATGTTATATGTACTTTAGAATATTTCTAATTGTTTTCCAGGCTTAGAATTTGAAAAGTAAAAGATAGAGAGTGACCCAGAATATTTTAATTATATCAATGATCAGTATTAAAAGAACACAACAAAAAATATCACTGTAGTTTATCAAGCAAAAAATGTTTTATCAACAAAAATGTAAGAAAAAATTATAGGAGATAATCCTTTCAGTCAAATCACTTTTATATGTATAAAACATCTAAAATAATATCTTCATTTTTCTCATCTTGCAATCAGTGATGAAAATAATTTTTATAGATAATAATGATCTATTCATTTTTTAACTATTCATGTAGACTGAACTAAAGTGTCTACACTTCCCAGTTAACATTTATTCAGTAACCCAAATTAAATATTTCAACACTGAAACAGATTTTAGCAATATAGGACACCTGGCATGAAAATATTCTCAGTGATGAATATGGTAGCATTTTGATAGCATAGCGCTTTAAACTTGTGCCTGGTGAAAGTTTTATCCAGAATTTAGACTAATTTCTTCAATGAGATCTTGGCGTACCTACTGCCTTGAATAATTATATATATATTTTTTCACTACCTCTGTTCCTCTCATGGGCTTCCCAGGTGGCACAGTGGTTAAAAATCCTCTTGCCAATAAAGGAGATGCAGGAAACATGGGTTTAATCCCCAGGTCAGGAAGATTCACTGGAGTTGGAAATGGTAACCCACTCCAGTATTGTTGCTTGAGAAATCCCATGGAAAGAGGAGCCTGGAGGCTACAGTCCATGCAGTGGTAAAGATTCAGATGCTACTGAGCACACAAGTGTTCTTCCTCTCAGAGAATGTGTTACCATATT
This sequence comes from Ovis aries, assembly GCF_016772045.2. Classification (NCBI taxonomy): domain Eukaryota; kingdom Metazoa; phylum Chordata; class Mammalia; order Artiodactyla; family Bovidae; genus Ovis; species Ovis aries. The sequence goes on from NC_056069.1 coordinate 49,834,374, forward strand.
TGGAGAAGGTCATACAGGGCGCCCCATTGTCGGTCTCGGTTCTTGGTAAGGACACAAAGAAGAATTTGAGGTCATACTCGGTGGCAAAAACACATTTATTAAGGAAAGAACAGAAAGAACACCTCAAGGGAGAGGTGGGCCAAGCCAAGACAGGTAGTGACCCTGAAGTACAGGGGTTTTCAAGACAAGGCTTTTACATATTTCTTTAGGTGGGTGTGGACTGAACAGTTTTGATTGACAGTTGCAAGTTGCATAACAACAAGCTCTCTTGTGCTTGTCTTTCCCATAATTTGGTCTATTATAACCAGATATACAAATGTATAGAATATTTATGAACATTTAATGGACTCCTGGCTGCCTAAGTTCACTTGCAGACACAGTTGTGCACCATGGGCACAAGTGCCAGAGTTGGAGAAGCCCGTATGTATAAATTTGTATCCACTGTGTGCCTAGCACCCAGGCACCTGAGTTGGAAAGGCCTCTGTGGTTATTTTGTAGCATATCTGTGAGCTCTCCTGGGCCCCTTTAGGGCATGTCTGAGGGAGAGGTGCCAAAAAAGGTCCGTCTAGTCAAGGCTATGGTTTTCCAGTGGTCATGTATGGACGTGAGAGCTGGACTGTGAAGAAAGCTGAGCACCGAAGAATTGATGCTTTTGAACTGTGGTGTTGGAGAAGACTCTTGAGAGTCCCTTGGACTGCAAGGAGATCCAACCAGTCCATTCTGAAGGAAATCAGTCCTGGGTGTTCTTTGGAAAGAATGATGCTAAAGCTGAAACTCCAGGACTTTGGCCACCTCATGCGAAGAGTTGACTCATTGGAAAAGACTCTGATGCTGGGAGGGATTAGGGGCAGGAGGAGAAGGGAATGACAGAGGATGAGATGGCTGGATGGTATTACGGATTTGATGGACGTGAGTCTGAGTGAACTCCGGGAGTTGGTGATGGACAGGGAGGCCTGGCATGCTGCAATTCATGGGGTCTCAAAGAGTCGGACATGACTGAGCAACTGAACTGACTGAGTACTTAATAATTAGTCATGTCTCACATCACATATCACTTGTTCATTAATTTAAACTTTTAATCATTATATGTTTTATTGAAAATACAGGAAAAACAATTGTAGACCTAAATCTTCTCTAAAAGCAAAAAGTTTTAATAAAAAGTGATGAAAAAGGGAAACATTTCTGATATAATGTCTTCATATCATAGGTGATGCATTTTTCACTTCTGTTTATGTGCCAGCTACATTAAAGTACCCATGGGTATAGAGCAAGCAATCAAACAGATTTAGTGTAGTCCAGAATTCAATGAATTCATAATCTTCAAATGTTAGAAGCAACCCCAGTTAGCGTTAGCTAGAGATGATAAGCGTTTATGTTACCCAAGAACTGTCCTGGAATTCGTGTTTTGTTTTTTTGTTTTTATTTTTTTCTTTGGCCAACAAGGGATACATTTCACATAAAACTGATGAATAAAATAAAACCGACATATATTTTATATCAGAGGGTTAAAGAAAATCACAGAATATAGAGACAGAAGGCAAAGAAAAACAGAAAACTTTGATATCTGTATTGCAGTGAGCATTTTTAAAGTATGATCAAAGGAAATAGAGTTTTCTTAACAGTGCAGTTAGCTGTGACCAGGTACTTCAAGTGAGTTGTCAGCGACTCACTTGAAGTATCTGGTCACAGCTCACTGTTAAGAGAGACATATGGAAATAGTGCTAAGATATCTGATCAGAAAACAGTCTCTGGTTAGTGATCAGTGTAGATCAAGCACAAAGTGAGATTCATATTCTACGAGTAAGAGAAAATCAGTAATGAAAAAAGACAGTTATGAAACAGAACTTTTTATTTGTAACCTTTGGAAGTCCCTGGGTAAAATTTGAAACTCATATTCAGAATGCAAGCAGAAGCCAAAGAAAGAGTCAGACCACCCCAGATTGGTAAATGACAGTTTTAATTAGCAAGGAAACTTATTTATATGTGAGGCTTATCCAAAATAGCCTCAAGACAAGTAAATTGTCTTTGCAAGTAAGCCTCTAGATCACCCCGCAGAATCTGGTAAGTTTTTATAGATGCCTTAATGGGGTTCAATCACATACATCACCCAGATGTTACTCTCTCAAGGCTGTATGCTTGGTAACCACTCCCACCATGAAAATGGTAGACAGAATGTACATTTCAAGACAGAGGACAGGTATTGTTCAGTCGCTAAGTCACATCTGACACTCTTCGCCTCCACAGACTTCAACACGCCAGGCTTTCCTGTCCTTCACTATCTCCCGGAGTTTTCTCAAATTCATGTGCGTTGAGTCTGTGATGCTGTCTAACCGGTGAAGACTCTCCTACTGCCTGAGTCCCACTTAGAGGTCAATCAGCAGTCTCATCTTTCAATGACCTCCCATGATAGGAACATAAAGAAATGATTCTGTTTCTGTAAAGATGTAAAACATGTCATCGTCTTCAGTTATGAGATGAAAAGAAAAATCAGTGTCAAATCCCTACTGCTGAATATAAGTAGATAATTTATTACATTATTTTAGATCAATAAATAATAGTAGTTCTATATCATGCCCTCAATTTTTTTTTCAAATAAGTCAGTTATCAATTTCTTGATATCATGTTTTAAGAAGTAAAACATGTTGGGGATCTTTGGATAGTGAAGCACCTGACTGGTTTTGTCATTGCATCAGCTCCACTCTGACTTCCTTTGCAGAGCTGTTAGCACACCCCTACTGCAGCCTCATTCACATTCCTGTTCTGTTTCTTTGTCGATTTACTAATACATGATCCAAGCAAGACAATTAATAGAGACTTTTTACAGAATATCATTGTTTATTTCTTTCCAAGAATCTTCTAAATCAGCTTCAAAAGTAACTGCTAAAGATGGCAGAAGATTGATAAAATGAAGCTGATTGTAAGCATCCAGCCAAAATAATTGTTTCTATCATGGATATTTAAATGCATGACAGAACAAAATGCAATCTATTTTGGCCCAGAGAAGTTTCAGAATCAGATTAGTCCATGAAAGGTGACTTTGTTTATTTCAATTATCTTAACAATTCAATCCTGGGTTTATTGTAATTTAACTCTATTATGGTTTGATTCAACCTTTTAAACCTAAATAATTGGATTCAGTTCTCTGAATTAGCTAATATTCTTTCAGAATCATAATATTATGAAACTAGCAGAGATAAAGAGCACAATTTAAAAATATCTCTTAAACAATTCCAGGACAATTTACCCTGCATATATATGATATTTTTTTAAAATATACAAAATAAAAGGCACTCAATTTAAACTCTGAAAAAAAGGACAAAGAAAGGACAGTTACCTATATTTAACCACTTTAAATTCCAGTAAACAGAAATTGAAACAGCACTAAGTGTCTTCCAATTTGGGTTAAAAGGTAGAGAGTTGCAATGATCTGTCAAACCTTCCTAATAGAGTAAAAAGCAGTACAAATGATAAAATCCTATTTTATGTATATATGGATGGATATGGGTATGTGTTATTTATCTCTTTATTTTTACCATCAGAATGCTGAGGACTCATCAAAGAAACCTGCCTAAATAAATGGGAAAATGGAATGTGCAAATGCAAATTCTAGCAGAGAGGAGACCTGTGGGAACTTCCATCCTTCTGGCCACTGGAAAGTGCAGAGCAAACACATCACAGAGAGGGGTAAGGAGTGAGCCAAACTTTAATGCCCTTTTAATAGCTGCATGTGGCCTGCTGTGAGGAGTGGGATTCTGAAAGACAGCACATCCATATCCAAAAGCCAGTTCTTTCCCAAGGCTTTTGGCAACTGTATGGTTTCAGTTCAACTCAAGCCAAAAGCAAGGCAGGAGGGCTTAGAGAAATGGCATGCCCAAGTGACCAGGCCTCTAGCTCAGTATGCAAGGTCATAGATGGTCCAGATGTAGGGCAAGGCAAAAAGCTAAGCAAGTTCTTCTGGAGGCCTGCAGGATCCTCACCACTAACTCCATGACACACAAAGGATTAGGGAAGGCCAGGAGGACGACAGGAACCAATGGAGGTACAAGGACTTCCCTCCAGGCAGAGGGGCGGAGGCGGAAGTACTGTTGTTTCAGCCACTCTTATCCCTAGCCCGCCTGTGCAGGTTCTGCAACACCGATTAATAGTTGCTCCAAGAAAGCAACAAACGAACCTGGAAAACCCATCCACACTCATCTTCTTCCTCTCTTCCTGAAACATGGATGTAGCCCAGCATCCTTCTTTCCATTCATATGATTGACAGCACTGGTGCTGTGAGTGAGCCACCTTGGAACATATTTTAATAATTGCTAGACAGTTTCCAGTGGTCATGTATGGATGTGAGAGTTGGACTGTGAAGAAGGCTGAACGCTGAAGAATTGATGCTTTTGAACTGTGGTGTTGGAGAAGACTCTTGAGAGTCCCTTGGACTGCAAAGAGATCCAACCAGTCCATTCTGAAGGAGATCAGCCCTGGGATTTCTTTGGAAGGAATGATGCTAAAGCTGAAACTCCAGTACTTTGGCCACCTCACACGAAGAGTTGACTCATTGGAAAAGACTCTGATGCTAGGAGAGATTGGGGCCAGGAGGAGAAGGGGACGACCCAGGATGAGATGGCTGGATGCCATCACGGACTCGATGGACGTGAGTCTCAGTGAACTCTGGGAATTGGCGATGGACAGGGAGGCCTGGCGTGCTGTGATTCTTGGGGTTGCAAAGAGTTGGACATGACTAAGCGACTGAACTGAACTGAGAGAGTTTTTATTCCTAATGAAGTCACAGCACCATTTAATAAGCATAACATGCCTTAGAGTTTGATATACAGCCCTAGCCTAGCAGCAAGGTTGGAGATTTTAATAGGCTTTTACAAGATTCTACGAACCATCCCAAATTTCCTTTAACACAAGTGGTAGAACATGTTGTTATTGTTGTTCAGTCACTAAGTTGTGTCCCACTTTTTGTGACCTCATGGACTGCAGCACTCCAGGCTTCCCTGTCCTTCACTGTCTCCCAGAGCTTGTTTGTTTGTTTGTTCAGATTCATGTCCAGTGAGTCCCTGATGCTATCTAACCATCTCATCCTCTGCCACCCCCTTCTCCTTTTGCCTTCAATTTCTCCAGGCATCAGGGTCTTTTCCAATAAGTCAGCTCATCCCACCAGATGGCCAAAGTGCATACATTTGCATCTACATATATTATTGATTCTGTTGTCTGAAGAACCCCTGCCCAGTCCACTTGTCAAATATGCCTTGTTCTCTTGAAACATGATTGTTTATTGTGTTTACTGAGTGTAATATTCTACAATTTTTAATTAGGTCATTTTTTTTTTGATAGCATTGCTCAAAACTTCCAAACTCTTGCTAAATTTTTCTACTTGTATAACAATTACTGAGAGAGAAGCATTGAAATTTGAACTGTATGTGTGGAGTTTCCTTTCCCCCCCACACACAATTTATCATTTTTTCATTTTTGTATTTATAAGCTCTGTGTTTAAGTGCTTGCACATTATCCACTTAATCGTGTGATTATCTCCCAATATCCTTTCTAATATGGAAAAATCTAAAATTTTAATATATAGGCATTCAGACTTACTTATTAGTTTATATAAAATATATATTTTATATCCTTCTTTATTTTAATCTACCTGTTTATTTTTCATTTGAAATGGATTTCTTGAAGTCTGAAAATCTTTGTTTAAATTGAAACATCTTTTTTGTTTAATTTCAAAATATATACTTTCTAAGTGAAATATTATCACATTTACCAGTAAATATTTCTATTATTTAATATTTTACTAATATTTTATACTGTTATTCTGGTGGTGCTAGTGGTAAAGAACCTGCCTGCCAGTTCAGGAGATGTAAGAGACATGGTTCAATCTCTCTGTGGGAAAGATCAAGAAGGGCATGGCAACCCACTCCAGTAATCTTGCCTGGAGAATTCCATGGACAGAGCAGCTTGGCGGGCTACAGACCATAGGGCTGCAAAGAGTTGAACACTAATGAAGTAATTTAGGAAATATGCAGCATGTACTATTATTCTGTGTCTCACATTTTAAAAAATATTTTTTCTACCTCTAGAATTTAGTATTATATTAGTCTACTCGGGCTGCCATAACAAAAATCCAAAAGATTTAATAGCTTCAAGAACAGAACATTTATTTGCACAGAGTTCTAAAAGTAAGAAGTTTAAGATCAAGGTGCCAACGTTGGTTTCTGTTGAGGCCTCTTTCCTTGGCTTTGAGATGGCCTTCTCCCTCTGTCTTCATGTGGTTTTCCCTCTGTGTGGCTTTGTCCTAATTTCATGCTGTCCTGTGACTAGCATGGATACTGGTTATATTGATTACCCTTCATGATAATTTGGCAAAGTTGTTAGAATGCAAAATTAATACACAGAAATCAGTTCCATTTTTATACACAAACAGTGAAATATCAGAAGAGAAATTAAAGAAACAGTTCAATTTACCATTCCTTTTAAAAGGACAAAATACCTAGGGATAAACCTACCTAAGGAGGCAAAAGATCTGTACTCAGAAAGCAATAAAGTACTAATGAAGAAATTAAAAGATGACACATACAGATGGAGAAATACGCCATGTTCTTGGATTGGAACAATCAATAATATGAAAATTACCATACTACCCAAAGCAATCTAGAGGTTCAGTGTAATACCTATCAAGTTATTAATGGTGTTTTTCACAGAATTAGAACAACACCACCAAAAAACCTTTTACAATTTGTACAGAAATAAAAAAGATCCAGAATAGCCAAACCAATCTTGATAAAGTAGAACAGAGCTGGAGGGATCATGCTCCCTGACTTCAACCTTACGCTACAAAACTAGAGTAATAAAAACAGTATGTTACTGGCACAAAAATAGACATATAGATCAATGAAACAGGATAAAAAGCCCAGAAATAATCCCACATACCTATGTTCTATCAGTCTATAACAAAAGAAGTAAGAATCAATTGAGAAAAGACAACGTCTTCAATAAAAGGTGCTGGGACAACTGGTCAGCTTCATGCAAAAAAATGAAATTAGGATGTTCTCCACCACCATATATAAAAATAAACTCAAAATGGATTAAAGACCTAAATAAAAGATCAGATACTATAAAAAGCCTAATGGAAAACATAGGAAGAACACCATTTGACGTGAATAGGAGTAATATCTTTATGGTTTCATCTCCTAGAGTAATGGAATTAAAAACAAAAATTTAAAAAAAAGGGAGCTAATTACACTTCAAAGTTTTTGCACAGGACTTCTCTGATGGTACAGTGGATAAGAATCTGCCTACCAATGCAGGGGACATGGGTTTGATACCTGGTCTAGGAAGATCCCACATGCTGTGGAGCACTGAGCCCCCCTGTAGGGCCTGCAAGTCACATCTACTAAGCCTGCCTGCTGCAACTACTGAAGATCGTGCACCTGGAGCCTGTTCTCCACAACAAGAGAAGTCACCACAGTGAGGAGTCCATGCACCAGAGCAAAGAGTAGCCCCTTCCTCATCACAAGTAGAGAAAGCCCTCACAGAGTAAAGAAGATCCAGGGCAAACAAAAATAAATATTTTTCTTTAAAAGTTTTTCCACCACAGTTTATGGTTTCAAAACCATAAACAAAATAAAAATATAATCTACAGACTAGGAGAAAATATTTGCAAACAATGCTACTGACAAGGATTAATTTTCAAAATATACAGTCCTAGGCATACATCTGGAGAAAGCTATAATCAAAAAGATACATGCACCCCCATATTCATAACAGCACTATTTATAATAGCCAATATAAGGTTGGATAAGAGAGATGTGGCATATACGTACAATAGAATACTGGTGTTATTTACTAAGTTGTGTCTGATTATTTTGCAAACCCGTGAACTGTATCCGACCAGGCTCTTCTGTCCATGGGGATTCCCAGGCAAGAAAACTGGAATGGATTGCCATTCCCTGCTTCAGGGGATCTTCCCAACTCAGGGACTGAACTTAAATCTCCTGAGTCTCCTGCAGGTGGGTTCTTTACCATTGAGTCACCTGGGAAGCCCACAGTGGAATATTCAGTTCAGTTCAGTCACTCAGTTGTGTCCAACTCCTTGTGACCCCATGAATCACAGCGCTCCAAGCCTCCCTATTCATCACCATCTCCCGGAGTTCACTCAGAATCATGTCCATCGAGTCAGTGATTCCATCCAGCCATCTCATCCTCGGTCGTCCCCTTCTCCACCTGCCCCCAATCCCTCCCAGCATCAGGGTATTTTCCAATGAGTCAACTCTTCTCATGAGGTGGCCAAAGTACTGGAGTTTCAGCTTCAGCATCATTCCTTTCAAAGAAATCCCAGGGTTGATCTCCTTCAGAATGGACTGGTTAGATCTCCTTGCTATCCAAGGGACTCTCAAGTGTCTACTCCAACACCACAGTTCAAAAGCATCAATACTACAGTGCTCAGCCTTCTTCACAGTCCAACTCTCACATCCATACATGACCACAGGAAAAACCATAGCCTTGACTAGACGGACCTTTGTCGGCAAAGTAATGTCTCTGCTTTTGAATATACTATCTAGGTTGGTCATAACTTTTCTTCCAAGGAGTAAGCGTCTTTTAATTTCATGGCCACAGTCACCATCTGCAGTGATTTTGGAGCCCAAAAACGTAAAGTCTGACACTGTTTCCACTGCTTCCCCATCTATTTCCCATGAAGTGATGGGACTGGATGCCATGATCTTCATTTTCTGAATGTTGAGCTTTAAGCCAAATTTTTTCACTCTCCTCTTTCACTTTCATCAAGAGGCTTTTTAGCTCCTCTTCACTTTCTGCTATAAGGGTGGTGTCATCTGCATATCTGAGGTTATTGATATTTCTTCTGGCAATTTTGATTCCAGCTTGTGTTTCTTCCAGTCCAGCGTTTCTCATGATGTACTGTGCATAGAAGATAAATAAGCAGGGTGACAATATACAGACTTGACGTACTCCTTTTCATATTTGGAACCAGTCTGTTTTTCCATGTCCAGTTCTAACTATTGCTTCCTGACCTGCATACAGATTTCTCAAGAGGCAGGTTAGGTGGTCTGGTATTCCCATCTCTTTCAGAATTTTCCACAGTTTGTTGTGATCCACACAGTCAAAGGCTTTGGCATAGTCGATAAAGCAGAAGTAGATGTTTTTCTGGAACTCTCCTGCTTTTTCCATGATCCAGCAGTTGTTGGCAATTTGATCTCTGGTTCCTCTGCCTTTTTGAAAACCAGCTTGAACATCAGGGAGTTCACGGTTCGCATAATGCTGAAGCCTTGCTTGGAGAATTTTGAGCATTACTTTACTAGCATGTGAGATGAGTGCAATTGTGCGGTAGTTTGAGCATTCTTTTACATTGCCTTTCTTTGGGATTGAAATGCAAACTGACCTTTTGCAGTCCTGTGGCCACTGCTGAGTTTTCCAAACTTGCTGGCATATTGAGTGCAGCTCTTTCACAGCATCATCTTTCAGGATTTGAAACAGCTCAACTGGAATTCCATCACTTCCACTAGCTTTGTTCGTAGTGATGCTTTCTGAGGCCCACTTGACTTCACATTCCAAGATGTCTGGCTCTAGATTAGTAATCACATCATCATGATTATCTGGGTCGTGAAGATCTTTTTTTGTACAGTTCTTCCGTGTATTCTTGCCACCTCTTCTTAATATCTTCTGCTTCTGTTAGGTCCAGACCATTTCTGTCCTTTACCAAGCCCATCTTTGCATGAAATATTCCCTTGGTATCTCTAATTTTCTTGAAGAGATCTCTAGTCTTTCCCAATCTGTTCCTTTCCTCTATTTCTTTGCACTGATCGCTGAAGAAGGCTTTCTTATCTCTCCTTGCTATTCTTTTGGAACTCTGCATTCAGATGCTTATGTCTTTCCTTTCCTCCTTGGCTTTTTGCCTCTGTTCTTTTCACAGCTCTTTGAAAGGCCTCCCCAGACAGCCATTTTGCTTTATTGCATTCCTTTTCCATGGGGATGATCTTGATCCATGTCTCCTGTATAATGTCATGAACCTCATTCCATAGTTTATCAGGCAGTCTATAGGCCCTTAAATCTATTTCTCACTTCCACTGTATAATCATAAGGGATTTGATTTAGGTCATACCTGAATGGTCTAGTGGTTTTCCTACTTTCTTCAATTTAAGTCTGAATTTGGCAGTAAGGAGTTCATGATCTGAGCTACAGTCAGCTCTTGGTCTGGTTTTTGTTGACTATATAGAGCTTCTCCATCTTTGGCTGCATAGAATATAATCAATCTGACTTTGGTGTTGACCATCTGGTGATGCCCATGTGTAGAGTCTTCTCTTGTGTTGTTGGAAGAGGATGTTTGCTATGACCAGTGCATTTTTTTTGGCAAAACTCTGTTAGTCTTTGCCCTGCTTCATTCTGCATTCCAAGGCCAAATTTGCCTGTTATTCCAGGTGTTTCTTGACTTCCTACTTTTGCATTCCAGTCCCCCATAATGAAAAGGACATCTTTTTGGGTGTTAGTTCTAAAATGTCATGTAGGTCTTTATAAAACCGTTCAACTTCAGCTTCTTCAGCGTTACTGGTTGGGGCATAGACTTGGATAACTGTGATATTGAATGGTTTGCCTTGGAGATGAACAGAGATCATTCTGTCGTTTTGAGATTGCATCCAAGTCCTGCATTTTGGACTCTTTTGTTGACCGTGATGGCTACTCCATTTCTTCTGAGGGATTCCTGCCCTCAGTAGTAGATAAAATGGTCATCTGAGTTAAATTCATCCATTCCAGTCCATTTTAGTTTGCTGATTCCTAGAATGTTGACGTTCACCCTTGCCATCTCTTGTTTGACCACTTCCAATTTGCCTTGATTCATGTACCTGACATTCCAGGTTCCTATGCAATATTGCTCTTTACAGCATTGGATCTTGCTTCTATCACCAGTCACATCCACAACTGGGTATTGTTTTTGCTTTGGCTCCAATGAACTCCTTTCATTCTTTCTGGAGTTATTTCTCCACTGATCTCCAGTAGCATATTGTGCACCTAATGACCTGGGGAGTTCCTCTTTCAGTATCCTATCATTTTACCTTTTCATACTGTTGATAAAAAAGAATGAAATAATGCCATTTGCAGAGAATATATGAGTGGACCTAAAGATTATCACTTTAAGTGAAATAAATCAGAGAGAGAGAGACAGATAACATTTGATATCACTTACATGCAGAATTTAACAAAAAATGATACAATGAACTTATTTAAAAAATAGAAACAGGCAAACAGATATAGAAACCAAATATATGGTTACCAAAGGGGAAAGAAGTGAAGAGGATGAATTAAGAATTTGGGATTAATGAATACCCAATACTATATATAAAATAGATAAACAACAAAGACTTACTATATAGCACAGGGAACTATATTCAATAACATGTAGATATTGGAGCGATAATGGAAAAGAATTTGTAAAAGAGTGTCTATGTATATGTACACACACACACACACATGCACACTTATAAAACTGGGTCACTTTGAAGTATACCTGAAACTGACACATCATTGTAAATGAACTATATTTCAATTAAAAATAATCCTAAAAGATATCAAAATTCCCTACAAAATAAGGTACTGCAGTAGTTTTAACATTCTTTGGCATCGCCCTACTTTGGGATTGAAATGAAAACTGACCTTTTCCAGTCCTGTGGCCTCTGCTGAGTTTTCCAAATTTGATGACATATTTAGTGCAGCACTTTAATAGCATCATCTTTTAGGATTTGAAATAGCTCATCTGGAATTCCATCACCTCCACCAGCTTTGTTCGTGCTACTGCTTCCTAAGGCCCACTTGACTTCGCATTCCAAGATGTCTAACTCTAGGTAAGTGACCATATCTTCGTGATTACCTGGGTCAATAAGACCTTTTTTGTACAGTTCATCTGCGTATTCTTGCCACCTCTTATTAATCTCTTCTGCTTCTGTTAGGTCCTTGACTATTTTGTTCTTTATTGTGCCCATCTTTGCATGAAATGTTCTCTTGATATCTCTGATTTTCTTGAAGACATCTCTAGTATCTCCCATTCTATTATTTTTGTCTATTTCTTCGCACTGTTCACTTAAGAAGGCTGTCTTATTTCTCCTGAACTGAGACACAGAAGAGTCTTATACACATTTATTCTTATGATCAAAATAAGTAATAAAGAGCCATCATGATAAAAGTTGAAATTTTAGTTATTGGTTGCAAGAAAGGAGGTGATTGCCTTCAGCATGAACTTTTGCTGTCCTTATAGTTTTCTCTTTCTTGATCTAGAGAATGGAGATAAGATTATGCTGACTTAAAAAATCACCAAGAAACTCACTTTAAATGAATATTGATTCCCTCAAATATACCATATGTCGACCACTTGGGGAACATTTTATATAGATATTTTTTCTTCCGTCAAGTTTTTGCTCATAATTTTGAAAACAGGAAAATCAAATTCGGCAAGATACGGATTGGCTATTGACATGAAAACTGAGAAAATTATTTTAATTATATTTTCTGAAGCTGCTGTACGGACAAAAATGAAGACATACCATGCTTAACAATCTGATATGTGGTGAAGTACAAATAGCAAATATTTTTTCATAAAAATTTATTTTTAGTTCTCCAAGATATAATTAAAATAGAGAAGTAGACTTTAAGGTTGACAATAATTCATTTTAAGTTAGAAAAAATTTTATATAAAATTGAGAAAAAATATGCTATGAAGAGGATAAAATTGTGTTATTAAGTATATTACAGGATAAAACTAGTCTGCTGGAAATATTTCCCATGTTGTTGTAAAATTTAAAATGACCAGATAAGCAAGATTAAAAAATAATTATTGCAGCAAATAACTGTAAATGATCATAAATTTAAAACCAATTCTTTAGAGTTACACATTTTCATGTATTCACTAAAAATAATTTGTAGAGTAGTTTTTTATTTTAAGGAAAGTTTAGGGGAACATAAATGCTGAAGACTCTAGAAATTAGAAAAACATCAGATGAAATTTTGAGTAAATTTACATGATTACTGAATTTCATTAATTGCATACTAAAGTTAATAATCAAAACCTTTAGTACTAACTGAAGTCTTATGTGAATTCAGAGCTCTTTGAAGGCTCTTTATAAGTTCTAAGAATGTTGACATTTTACAAAAGTTTTATTAATGAATCTTCTGCAGTATTGCAAACAAACTATCATAAAATATTTTGTGAATGTCTACAAGGAAAAAGGTAGCACTGAGTTAAGCCTTGGGGGCCTAACCCCATGCAGTCATGAGTTCCTGATCTTTTGCCAGATTGAAAGGTTTACCGGTTGTCTGCCAGTTACACTAACTTGCCCTCTAAATCTTAGAGCCTCTGTTTGGAGAACAAGACTCTTTTATCTTTTTTTCTTTTTGAAGTTAGGCATAGCATAAACTAAACATTTCAAGCAATTATGCTCAACGACACTGTATTAAAAAAATGCTTTTTAAAAGTACAGCTTATGATGATCTGAAATATCTCTTCCAATCAGTGGATGCTTGGTTTATATTAATCATCCTGCTCCTTCTTAGAGATATTGATATCTGAGAGAAAGACAGCGGTAGTAAAATAAAAGTAATGATCCAACACAAAGTTTTTAAGCATAATTTAATTGTACTCAATCTGGTGTCTGAGGATAACTTAATTGAAAGGAAACAACAACATATCTGTACTAACATCATCTTTACAGAAAGAACTGGGGTAATATTTTCATGTATATAAACCTCCAGCTCACAAAAGCAGGTTAATAGAACATAATGCTTGGTCTGTTACACAGTTTTATAAAAGAATTGTTCAAAGATTTACTTTGTATTTAATGCTAAAATAATCAACACAGAGAAACCACCTCATTTTTTCTGGACTAAGACATGGCCAAACTTGTCAATCTACATTGATTCTGGAACAGTTGCTAGTGATTTGACTGGAAAGTCAGATTTTAAGGAAAGAAAAATTTTGAAAGAAAAATTTTTGGTTACAGGAACATGTGGGAATGAGGTATGTGAGTGGACCTCTTAGACTAGGCTAATGTGAAGATATTTAGTCCCTCCTGAATGACTAACACAAGCTGGAATCAAGATTGCTGGGAGAAATATCAATAACCTCAGATATGCAGATGACACCACTGCTATGGCATAAAGTGAAGAAAAACTAAAGAGCCTCTTGATGAAAGGGAAAGAGGAGAGTGAAAAAGTTGGCTTAAAGCTCAACATTCAGGAAACTAAGATCATGGCATCTGGTGCCATCACTTCACGGCAAATAGATGGGGAAACAGTGTCTGATTTTACTTTTGGGGGCTCCAAAATTACTGCAGATGGCGACTGCAGCCATGAAATTAAAAGACACTTACTCCTTGAAAGGAAAGTTATGACCAACCTAGACAGCGTATTAAAAAGCAGAGACATTACTTTGTCAACAAAGGTCCATCTAGTCAAAGCTATGGTTTTTCCAATGTTCATGTATGGATGTGAGAGTTGGACTCTAAAGAAAGCTGAGCGCTGAAGAATTGATGCTTTTGAACTGTGGTGTTGGAGAAGACTCTTGAGAGTTCCTTGGACTGCAAGGAGATCCAACCAGTCCATCCTAAAGGACATCAGTCCTGGGTGTTCATTTGAAGGACTGATGTTGAAGCTGAAGCTCCCATATTTTGGCCACCTCATGTGAAGAGCTGACTCATTGGAAAAGATCCTGATGCTGGGAAAGGTTGAGGGCAGGAGGGGAAGGGGATGACAAAGGATGAGATGGTTGGATGACATCACCGACTCAATGGACATGAGTTTGGGTGAACTCCAAAAGTTGGTGATGGACAGGGAGGCCTGGCATGCTGTCGTTCATAGGGTCGCAAAGGGTAGGACATGACTGAGCGACTGAACTGAACCAAACTGAAATGACTAACCAAGGGCCTCATAGCAGAGGAGACTCAGCACTCATGGGAATAAAATGACTGATTCTGTGGGAAACCAGTAGCCTGTCTTCTCAGTTAGACTGGCATTTACTCAATGTGTTTGGGTTAGTCTCTCAGTAGTGTCCAACTCTTTGCAACCCATGGACTGTAGGCCACCAGACTCCTCTGTCCATGGAAATCTCCCTAGGCATGTTACTGGAGTGGGTTGTCATGCCCTCTCTTCCTTCTTCCCTTTTACATATGCTTATGCTAAAAACAAACAAACAAACAAAACAACAAAAAACCATGGTAATAGATTCATAGTCTCAAAATCATGTGCTTCTCTTCACCAAACTAACTGCCATGTCTTGTTTAAAATTACAAAGCAAAGATAAACCCTGAACCCCTACTCCCAAGGGAGGGCAAACAGGTAATGAAATGCTTTTATATATTGCAATCCATCTATCATCATATGAGCAAAGAAAGTGGTTTTTCTTGTTACATTGAATATCAAATGTTTATGGATGGATGTTTGTGGATGCCAGTTAGCTAAAGTATGAAGTATTTCAATTATTAAGCTACTGTCTCTCACCTCCAAAATATACTAGTCTGTGCTAAGTTTTGTGACGCTGAGCTGGGATGATACAAGCCTTGTCTCTGCTTTATCAGCTCTCTCCTTGGGAGTTTCTATCAATAAAATTACTGGAGGGAGACTGCAGGTTGGAGGATGAAGGCATTTTCTCCTATTGTTTGCTTCCTCTTGGATTCCTATCTGTTTTGTCTTCCTCTGAGATTTGCCTTCACGATACTTCTTCACCTTGGCAGTCGGTCAGCTTCTGTAGCAACAGAGCTTTTTAGCACCAGCTCCTTGGTGTGCATTAAATAGACTGATTTCCACAGAGGCTTATTGGAGTTAAATTTCACCTCCACTACATTACTTTTTTGAACTTCCAAGTATTAATATTTCCAAATTCTTCCCTTAATTTTCTCTGCCCTTAGTTTGATAGCTGCTTAATGCCTGGGAATACATCAGTGCTCTTTAAAAAAATATATCAAATTAATAACCTTAAATCCAGCTAAGCATTCCTTTTATTAAATTCTCTCTGTTAAAATATCTTGAGTGATTTCTATTCCCTAACTGAACTCTGATCAATAAATATAGCATACCCTTTTTAATTATTTTATTTGTTCACTGTTTTCTATATCTTTGAATTTAAATACATTTCTTTTAAGGAACTTAGAACTTAGTTTAATTATTTATTCAGCTTGAAAATCACTTTTTATAGAAAATCAAATTTTATTGGAATCAATTTGAAATTAATTTTATTATGCTTTATGACATGACTGGCATATTTTGTTTAATATAAGTTTTCTGAATAAATATTAAAATATCTATTATCTGGTTGCATAGAATAGATAGATGATAACTAGCTAGATAGAAAATAGAGGCAAAGATAATGGAAATATTTAGTCAGTATTCTATGAAAGCAATGTATTTTATAAAAATATATTGTGTTATTTTATTAGCTTGGGAAAAATCTCCATTTGCTCCAACTTTAGTTTCTTCATCAACTTAAGTAGATGACATTTACTTCAAATGTTGTTGTTTGATTTAAAAGAGATAATGTTATAATTCATAAACTTATAAGATAACTTATGAACAAAGAGTGAGATATACATTTGAAGCCGAGATACTAGAGAGGAGGCTTTTAAATATCTTGCAATACATGATAGGAACATTAACTGAGATGATAATGATGGACAAAGTGACAAATAGATTGTGGATTTTGTTTGAAGTGTCCTTAAGTTTGTTCATGTGTTTAGAGACAAAGAGGAGTCAAGCAAAACATGAAAGTCTGATACTAAATAACTGGAAGGAGAGACTTGCCATTTAGTGAAATAGAGAGAGCAGTGAGAGGAGCAGGGTTAGGTTTAAAAATTAAGCATGGATATAGTAAGTTAAAAGATGGTCCTGTGAAAGCAAAGCTAAGCATTTTATATGTATATAATTCTGTTATTCAGAGAAAAGGGTTACATTGACTGGAGATACATAAATTTTTAGATTTAATTCATGTAGATATCATTTAACAAAATGAAATTCAGAAACTGAATGAAAACATGGGAGAAAATAAATGAATAACCCATTGTATCAAATATCTCAAGTAGAATGAAGGTTTTGGAAACAGGGAGTTCAACTATGACTAAAGCCAAAGATAGTATTTTTTTTAATTAATATATTTTTATTGAAAGATGATTGCTTTACAGAATTTTGCTGTTTTCTGTCAAACTGCAACATGAAACAGCCATAGGTATACAGTATTTTTATATGGATAATAAAATCATCAAGAATTAGTTGCAAATAGTATTGGAGAAAGTGAATAATCCAGGCACCTGTGATGTGGATTGAAAGACTATATTTAAGAAGAAAAATTGCTACTATTTTATTTTTTTTAGTGGATACATACATTTATTTTTTTTACATATGTTCTTTTTAATTTATTTTTGGGTGAACTATAGGGTATTTATTATTTTTTAATATATTTTACTTTACAATACTGTATTGGTTTTGCCATACATCAACATGAATCCACCACGGGCGTACACATGTTCCAAATGCTGAACCCCCCTCCCGTCTCCCTCCCCATACCACCTCCCTTCCCATACCATCTCTCTGGTTCATCCTAGTGCACCAGCCCCAAACATCCTATATCCTGCATCAAACCTAGACTGGCGATTCACTTCTTATATGATATTATACATGTTTCAATGTCATTCTCCCAAATCATCCCACCCTCTCCCTCTTCCACAGAGTCCAAAAGACTGTTCTATACATCTGTGTCTCTTTTGCTGTCTCGCATCATTACCATCTTTCTAAAATCCATATATATGTGTTAGTATACTGTATTGCTACTATTTTAGTAATGTATTTTATTTAAACATTTGCTAAATTCATCAAGAGACAAATTTTCAGCTAAAAAAGAAATTTTCTTACATACATACTGTTGAATCACTTTGCCAATAGTATAATTCTTTATTTTTCTATCACAGAGTTTTCCTTGTAATTGTTCTAAGTACTTGCAAATATTAATAGTTTTCCAAAGAGAAGTTTTCTGTGTTTGTAGAAGTTTGGAAAGTGAGGCATGTTATATTCTGTATAGCGGAAACATTAAAAAATTTTATACTGAAAAAATTAATTTATGGTAACTGTAGTCCATGATACTTAAATAGTGAACACTTTTTTATAGCAGACATTTAAAATATAATAAGGGTTTCCCCTGTTGCTCAGTGGTAAAGAATCCACCTGCCAGTGCAGGAGACCACCCATCCCTAAGTTGAGAAGAATCCTGGAGAAGGAAATGGCTACCCACTCCAGCATTCTTGCCTGAAAAAGTCCATGGACAGAGGAGCCTGGTGGGCTACAGTTTATGGGATTGCAAAGAGTCAGACAAGACAGACTAATTCTTTCACTTCACTTTTAAAATATAGAATAGTGTCTGAAGGACATTTATTTATGAACTATTGCTCTGAAGATATAATCATGTGATAATAATCTTGGTTTATAGAATAATTATGACAAGGACTAATTATTGACTCTGGCACATGGGAAAAAGACAGTGAGCAAATATTGGCTGTGATAGAACTGTTTTATTAGGCTTCCACTCCATTATTGAGTTGTAATCTAAACTATAGGAATTTATGAACTACAGATTTACAGAGAGTCAGAACAACCTTTGTCAGGAAACTACATTTGCCATCATAATTAGTTTGTCATTGTGAATTTACAGAGCTTCGTATAATATTGAAATTTCTCTTTGTTACCTTAACAGTTATACTATCTTGAAATTAAACCTGTCAAGGAAAATATTCTCTAATATAAAGTAAAATTTAGTCCAGACATTTTTATTGCATGAGAACTGTGAACACCACAGAGTTTAGATTTATATATTTGACATAATTGCCCATTAAAGTCTAGGAGGAGGCATAGTGTTCATTCTAAGTAAAGAAGAATCACTGAACTCAATTCTAAAATGTATGTTAAGGTGTAATCCATTCCTGGTGTATTTCCTAGACATTCGAGTGAATAAAATTTTCCCCATTAACATTCCCTTTTATAAGGTTTAAAACCTCTTAATGTGACTCTGCTGGGATTTTTGTTTGTCCTGACAGTTATTTCAGTACACTTAATGATTTACTCAGTTTGTTTGGAATGGATTTGATATCTATTCTTATGTACCAAGTACTCATCTAAAAGCTCATATGTTAACTTTTTAATCCTCAGACTAATCCATTACAGTAGATCTTACTCTCATTATGGTCCAGTCTGAACATTTGAATAAATTAAGTCATAGAGCAGTTAATTTATCCAAAGTAGAATAGATAGTTAGTTCCAAAGTCTGAGTTTGCACCCAGTTGTCTGACTTCAGGCCAGAATACTGGAGTGGATAGCCTTTGCCTTCTCCAGGGGATTTTCCCAACCCAGGGATCAAACCCAGGTCTTCCTCACTGCAAGCAGATTCTTTACCAGCTGAGCCACAAGGGAATAGTATAATTTATATGAATCTAATTTTTTTTAAGAAATCATGAAATATAGCTGATATAAGAAATTATATCCATTAATCCTGACTTATGTTAAAATATAATAGAATACTTTGATGATTTAAAAATGTATTTTGATAATCTTTCAGTCAATCCTAATCACAAATACATTTTAATAGCATTTTGGTGAGAGAGAATACAAATCTACAGATTATTTAAAACCGTTAACTACCACATTTGGAAAATCTGAAACAATACTTTCCATAGGGTACAAATTCAATAATTATTTTAAATACATTAATAAGGGAAGTATTATTAATCAACTTGTAATAATGGCTTCTGTATAAAATTTAAAAATAGCTTCTGTTTAAAATTCCATATAAAATTTCATGTTGTATCCAAAATTTGGTAGTATGGCATATAATAACTCTTGTATTCTGTACTTTTCACATTTCATCTAAACTTGTTCTAGACAACATTTTGATTTATATGCTGCATCCTATCTCTGATACATTTATTTTTATTTTAAAAATGAAGTTTGAAAGATTATAGTATATTTGACACAAACAGGCAAAACTTGGGATGAATGAAATCACTGTTTTTAGATGGTTGCTAGTCTTACATTACTAGTAGTAGTTATATTAATAATATTTTAAGTAAATAATATTAACCTGCCAATTTAAAAATCCTTCAATTTATATAGTAAATAAATTGAACTATTATAAATATGAATTTAAGTAAATTTATAACAATAGAGTGAATCAATTATACGATACAGAAGTAGCAATTTGAAAAAACTTCACTGATAATATTCTGAAGAAATTAATATTTCTAATGTCAGTATTGGAGAGCCACTCAAAGAACTGCAACATTTATGAATAATATCACTTCTTCAGATAGCTTAATCACATGAAGAAAGGAACATCATTTTGGTTAACTGACAAATGGATATAAAAAATGCTTCAAAATTAAAAATAGCAGCCTGTTTTATTGACTAAACTGGAGCAATAAATAGAAAAGTTAGTTTTATTATTATCTATATTTTTACAAATCAGTTATTGATATGTTTTCTAAAGTATTTAATAGTAACTTATTTTAATAACAACTTTCTCAGGCTATTTCATTAAGTTATTTTAAAATTATTTAAAAATTAGCCCTCGAAAATGCGAAGAACAATGGCTTTTGTTAGTTCTATCAGCTCTGAAATAATCACCATTGTCTTTCTTTTTAATTTGCGTTCTGGATATGCTAGTGGAGAATTCTGTGTCATAGGAAAGCAGGTGCAAGGGGCTAGAACTGCTCAAATAGCTGTAAGTCACATTAAGATGAAATTATTCAATGCAAAAGAAAATATTTTTCTTTATTTTTAGTGATTTCTTTATAAATGCCACCTATACTATATAGAAATAGTATGTTTGCTAGTAGCCTCCAGTTCCCATTGTCATATTTTTAAAAATTCCCAAAGAGATTCTACACAGCTGCTAATGCTAGGCTTGCTCTTAATTTAGATAATGATAGTGATCAGTTACTCATTTCAAACTAATTTCAATTGTAATAATATGTAAGGATAGAACAATATGTGAGAATGTATATCTGTTAATTATCTAATAGTGTAAGTCTTTTCTGTATTAAGCTTCAGCATGAGGACCTGAAATTCCAGGTGAGTTAATTATACAGGCAGCAGCGGGCCATGGAAAAGAGTCCCAGCATGTCTTTCGCTGAGCCCACACCCATTTATGCAAAACCATTCTTTTGTTGAAGTTATGTGATTTCTCACAATTATAGGCCTGGGGAGAAATATTATAAAGTGTTCAGAGCCTCCCTGGATTTCATTCATCTGAATCAAATGATTACTGTTTGCCTTGGACCTGTAGCCAATTTAAGTGATCCCCTAAGCAAAATTGTAAACAATTGACAAATAAATCCAAGCATATTTTAAGAATTTTTACCTATAGAAATAGGTTTATCTTCATATCAATTTATATTTCACCTTTCCCCTGGGAATACATGGATCTTTTTACTCCTTCCTGTCTCAATCGGATTAAATATTGCTCTTGCAAGACAGCTAAGCTGCACAAATCTTTATTCATTAAAAGTTAAAAAAGCATCTCATATATTGATGAATTCATCTTTTAAGCATATGGCTGCAGAAACAGATGAAAGCTTAGTGGTTTATTATTGAAAAAATGGTAACCACTGCTGCCCACTTTTAATGAAAGGTATAAAAGTATTTTAGATACTGTAGGAGAATACCATTTAAAACAAAGGTTATCACTATTAAGAATATTAAACTTGAAAATGAATCATTATATTACTTCTGGTCCTCTCAGCTCACTGACAATTATCACTACCAAAAATATATTAATCTTCTAAGTTCTATAATAATGTTGGATATTTACAAGGTATTAGCACAAACAGGAGAGAAGGCAATGGCACCGCACTCCAGTACTCTTGCCTGGAAAATCCCAGGGATGGAGGAGCCTGATAGGCTGCAGTCCATGGGGTCGCGAAGAGTCGGGTACGACTGAGTGACTTCACTTTCACTTTTCACTTTCATGCATTGGAGAAGGAAATGACAACCCACTCCAGGGTTCTTGCCTGGAGGATCCCAGGGATGGGGAAGCTTGGTGGGCTGCCGTCGATGGGGACACGCAGAGTCAGACACGACTGAAGTGACTTAGCAGCAGCAGCACAAACAGAGGAAGTTGTTAGTAATTAATGAATAAGAGAGAAGTGAAGTGGAAAAATATTGAAAGCCTGAATACTAAATTGAACAGTAAATAAAGACTGTAGTTTTTACAACTGGGAGCAGCGCATTGTTAAACCATTTGTATAAACGGTCTTTATTGTAAAAATGTAATATAGTAAAATAATAAACTAATAACCAACTGTAAAGTTTTATTTTCTTCCTATAAAAAGTTATTTTCATATACACAGTCCTGAAGTTCACTTGTGGTTAAGCTTTGTTGGTTAAGTCATTCAGATCAACTTTATATGTCTCATGTTGGGATCTAGGCTGAGGAAGCATTGTTAGTGACTATTCTCTGTATGTTATTCTCACGATGGGTCAACAGAGTTCAGGAGCAAAAACACGTCCTGTTGATCTCCTCATACACACTCACATTCCATTCAGCAGTGTCACCTCATACTGATATGCCCATTATCAATGGGACAGTGAATGGTACTATGTCCAAAATTCAGTTCAGTTGCTCAGTCATGTCCAACTATTTGCGACCTCATGAATCGCAGCACACCAGGCCTCCCTGTCCATCACCAACTCTTGGAGTTCACCCAAACTCATGTGCATCGAGTCGGTGATGCCATCCAACCATCTCATCCTCTGTCGTCCCCTTCTCCTCCTGCCCCCAATCCCTCCCAGCACCAGTCTTTTCTAATGAGTCAACTTTTCACATGAGGTGGCCAAAGTATTGGAGTTTCAGCCTCAGGATCGTTCCTTCCAATGAACACCCAGGACTGATCTCCTTTAGGATGGACTGGTTGGATCTCCTTGCAGTCCAAGGGACTCACAAGAGTCTTCTCCAGCACCACAGTTCAAAAGTATCAATTCGGCACTCAGCTTTCTTCACAGTCCAACTCTCACATCTATACGTGACCACTGGAAAAACCATAGTCTTGACTAGACTGACCTTTGTTGGCAAAGTAATATCTCTGCTTTTCAATATGCTATCTAGTTTGGTCATAACTTTCCTTCCAGGGAGTAAGCATCTTTTAACATCATGGCTGCAATCACCATTTGCAGTGATTTTGGAGCCCCTCAAAAATAAAGTCTGACACTGTTTCCACTGTTTCCCCATCTATTTCCCATGAAATGATAGGTCCAGATGCCATGATCTTAGTTTTCTAAATGTTGAGCTTTAAGCCAACTTTTTCACTCTCCTCTTTCACTTTCATCAAGAGGCTTTTTAGTTCCCCTTCACTTTCTGTCCAAAATTTTAATCACTGAAATATTAGCACCTCAGAGAAATGAGTATAACACTACAAGGAAGAAAAACAAGTAATTGATCACCCAATCTAGTACATCATCCTAAAACTATTTTGAAATGATAACTTAGAACTAAGCATTTTCCAATTTATTTTCATATTTTTCCTTAGCTTCAAAATCTATAAACTACATAATCATCTGTCTTTTAAATAAAATGTATTTTAACTAACGAGATCTAGAACAAATTAATGCCTTTTGCCTTTACTTTTTATTCCTCTATGCAGACTTCCTCCTCCCAGGGTACTGTAGAATCTTATTTATTGGCTTTAATTAATATCAAATATAAATGTATCTTAAAACCATGATCATCTTTATGGGGAAAATGATAGAAAAATAAATTAGATTTGCAGTAGAATAATCATTGTTGTTGTTCATTTCCTCAGTCGTATCTGATTCTTTTCAACCCCATGGATTGTAGCACACCAGGCTTTCCTGTTCTTCACTAGTCTCCTGGAGTCTGCCCAAACTCATGTCCATTGAGTCAATGATGCCATCCAACCATCTCAATCCTCTGTTATCCCCAACCTGTCTTATACTGAATGTCACAAAAATGCACAATTATGTCCACTTTCTACTGATGTTCTTATGTAGCCTGAGATTACCCTATAGAAGTGAAACTATGACATTTACCACAAATAGAATTAAATGAAAGTAATATCTAAAATGCTTAAGGGTACCAAAATAAATTAAGAAAAGTAACTAAATGCCCAAATCATCCTTGAAATTTTATTGACAATCTTTAAAGTATGTGTTTATATATTCAGTATAATGAGATAATCTAACTGAATTGCTTTTTCCTACTGTTCATGGGGTTCTCAAGGCAACAGTACTGAAGTGGTTTGCCATTCCCTTCTCCAGTGGATCGCATTTTGTCAGACCTCTCCACCATGACCCATCCATCTTTGGTGGTCTACATGGCATGGCTCATAGTTCCACTGAGTTAGACAAGGCTGTGGTCTATGTGATTAGATTGGTTAGTTTTCT
The DNA here is from genome assembly GCF_016772045.2 of Ovis aries. Classification (NCBI taxonomy): domain Eukaryota; kingdom Metazoa; phylum Chordata; class Mammalia; order Artiodactyla; family Bovidae; genus Ovis; species Ovis aries. Next base: position 49,858,797 of record NC_056069.1, read on the forward strand.
GTGACTGTGGTTTTCAGTCTGTCTGCCCTCTGATGGAGAAGAATAAGAGGCTTATGAAAGCATCCTGATGGGAGAGACTGACTGAAGGGAAAACTGGATTTTGTTCTGATTGGTGGGGCCATGCTCAGTAAGTCTTTAATCCAATTTTATGTTGATGCAGCCTTGTCTAACTTAATGAAACCAAGTCATGCCTGTGGGGCAACCCAAGAAGGGGGGGTCATGGTATAGAGGTCTGACAGAATGTGGTCCACTGAAGAAGGGAATGGCAAGCCACTTCAGTATTCTTGCCTTGAGAACCCCATGAACAGTATGAAAAGGAAAAATGATAGGATACCAAAAGAGGAACTCCCCAGGTCATTAGGTGCACAATATGCTACTGGAGATCAGTGGAGAAATAAATCCAGAAAGAATGAAGGAATGGAGCCAAAGCAAAAACAATACCCAGTTGTGGATGTGACTGGTGATAGAAGCAAGATTCGATGCTGTAAAGAGCAATATCGCATGGGAACCTGGAATTTCAGGTCCATGAATCAAGGCAAATTGGGAGAGGTCAAACAAGAGATGGCAAGGGTGAACGCCAGCAAATTTGGAAAACTCAGCTGTGGCCACAGGACTGGAAAAGGTCAGTTTTCATTCCAATCCCAAAGAAAGACAATGCCAAAGAATGCTCAAACTACCGCACAATGGCACTCATCTCACATGCTAGTAAAGTAATGCTCAAAATTCTCCAAGCCAGGCTTCAGCAATATGTGAGCCATGAACTCCCTGATGTTCAAGCTGGTTTTAGAAAAGGCAGAGGAATCAGAGATCAAATTGCCAACATCCGCTGGATCATGGAAAACACAAGAGAGTTCCAGAAAAACATCTATTTCTGCTTTATTGACTATGCCAAAGCCTTTAACTGTGTGGATCACAACAAACTGTGGAAAATTCTGAAAGAGATGGGAATACCAGACCACCTAACCTGCATCTTGAGAAATCTGTATGCAGGTCAGGAAGCAACAGTTAGAACTGGACATGGAGCAACAGACTGGTTCCAAATAGGAAAAGGTGTACGTCAAGGCTGTATATTGTCACCCTGCTTATTTAACTTCTATGCAGAGTACATCATGAGAAACGCTGGGCTGGAAGAAACACAAGCTGGAATCAAGATTGCCAGGAGAAATATCAATAACCTCAGATATGCAGATGACACCACCCTTATAGCAGAAAGTGAAGAGGAGCTAAAAGCCTCTTGATGAAAGTGAAAGAGGAGAGCGAAAAGGTTGGCTTAAAGCTCAACATTCAGGAAACGAAGATCATAGCATCTGGTCTCATCACTCCATGGGAAATAGATGGGGAAACAGTGAAAACAGTGTCAGACTTAATTTTGGGCGGCTCCAAAATCACTACAGATGGTGATTGCAGCCATGAAATTAAAAGACGCTTACTCCTTGGGAGAAAAGTTATGACCAACCTAGATAGTATATTCAAAAGCAGAGACATTACTTTGCCGACTAAGGTCTCAATAGTCAAGGCTATGGTTTTTCCTGTGGTCACGTATGGATGTGAGAGTTGGACTGTGAAGAAGGCTGAGCACTGAAGAACTGATGTTTTTGAACTGTGGTGTTGGAGAAGACTCTTGAGAGTCCCTTGGACTGCAAGGAGATCCAACCAGTCCATTCTGAAGGAAATCAGTCCTAAATATTCATTGGAAGGACTGATGCTGAACCTGAAACTCCATTACTTTGGCCACCTGTTGTGAAGACCAGACTCATTTGAAAAGACCTTGATGCTGGGAAAGATTGAAGGTGGAAGAAGGAGGCAATGACAAAGGATGAGATGGTTGGATGACGTCACCAATTCAATGGACATCAAGTTGAGTAAACTCCAGGAGTTGGTGATGTCAGGGAGGCCTGGAGTGTTGCAGTCTGTGGGGTAGCAAGGAGTCGGACACGACTGAGCCACTGAAAAGAACTGACCTGAAGTGCTTAATAGTAAAAGTGTATACAAATCCCCCCTCACTCAGTGAGTAAAGAATGCATCTGCTATACAAGAGACACATGAAACCTGAGTTCAGTCTCTGGGTTGGGAATATCCCCTAGAGAAAATGACAACCCTCTCCAGAATTCTTGCCTTAGAAATCCCCTGAACAGAGGAGCCTGCAGGACTACAGTTCATGGGGTGGCAAAGAGTCAGACAAGACTAAGTGACTCTGCATGAACATGAGTGTGTGCTACAAATTGGTTAAACCAAAGTTTAGACATCACTATTGAATTGAAAATATTATTTTTAAGCAAGTTGAACTCATAGGAAGCATTTCAAATGAGATTTTATCCATTTGCAATGATGTAATGGACAGAAGAAAATTCAAAATATGCCTTAGGTCTAGTAGCTTTTAATTCACCATATATCTTCAGACAGAGGAAATTGATTGTTTCTGTTCATATATACATTGATCATCATTGTGAAAAATTCTTCTTCTTGAGTGTTCAACTTTAAGTATGAATACAGAGTCTATTTAAGTATAATGCACTTAAATCCTTACACAATGAAAGAATGATTAATGTCCTGCTAAACCATTTGAAGTAACCAAAGAAACTATAGGCAGAGACAGGTGGGTTTTGTCGTGGTTGAATGTCTTGTTCAGCAGACCATAGAAACAAATTAAGGCCTACATTTTACAATTTTAGTTATCACATTGATTTTCCAGGCTGGCAGCTGGCAACATCCAGAGGAATCAGACACTCTCATTCATTGTGTTAAACAAAAAGAGAGAGAGAGAAAGTTTCATTTTCAGTAACCCAAATCCAATAAATCTTACATATACATGATGTAGAAAAAATATGAGTTAATTTTAAGAATTGGTATATAGCCTTTTGAAAACTTCTCAAAAATATATAAAGCAATTTATTTCACAATTCACATTCAGAATGGCACTACTAGTCCTTGGCTGTCCCACGAGGTAGAGGAAATCCACAGTTATCATATGAGGAATCTATCACATTTAGAACATTTTCACAGTGGTGAAGATTTGAAGTTTGTCATTATACATGTTATTTTTGTCCCAGTTTATCCAATAAGTCATTAAATAAAACTGAGTGGGTTATATTGCTTCTCTTTCACCTACAACTCAAACAGTCTAACTGATATTATGTAGAGCTGAGGATCAAGATTAAATACATTGAAATGTGTAAAGACTTTACATGGTTTCCAGTACATACAGAGATCATTATTTATTAGGTTAGTTTCACTTTTGAGACATTAATTAGAATTTATCACATACTAAAGCCCTCTTCTGAATTTTGAAATGTGTATAGATCAAAGATCTTTTGCATTCATTAAAAGCAATCACTATTTTTCATCGGAAATATGAAGTCAATTCCGAAGTTCACATTTTGATACATAGATGCATTACATATTGAACCCAGCAGTTTGTCTTAATATACTCACTAATTTACTATTAGTGAGTCTATATAGACTCGCTAATTTTCCCATTGGAGTTTATTGATAATTTTCATTGGCTCCATACAAGTAACATATTTAGAATAGGCATTAAATACTTTTTGTGTGTTTATGATTGTTGTTTTCCATTATTCCAAAAGATATGCATTGGCTTGGCTTTATAAACTAGTCAGATTTTCAATGTAGGTAACAGATTATGTGTAGATAAAAGAGACCTGGACAGAGTGCATTGCTGACAGGACTGTTTAATCTGACATAGTACCTGCATGTCCAGACTTGGAGATCTAATATTCTGCAATAAGATTGGTTCAACATTTTTAAAAGACTAACATATAATTATTTGATTCCACAAAGATTCATTTTTTAACTTTTAATTCAATGTGTTATAATCCATTAATGTCATTTTCTTTTCATGTTTACATTGTCTCAAATTTGGCCAATGTAAGTTCCTTCCAGCTGGTGCCAGAGTTCTTCTGTCATGTTCCCATCTGGTATTTTCAGAATATTTAACAGACTAAATTTAAAGCAACATGGAGAAAAATATGATATTTTCCAGCATGTTTAATACAGAAAAAAATAAAAACACTTTTCCATAGAAAGAAAAACTGAAAATAAATTGCCCTCATTGCTATAGATTCTTAATATTGCTACAACATTGTGAAGAGAACAGTACTGATGATAGTAGTTAGAATAACACAATTTCAAGTTAAAGTTACTCTTATATTTTACATTTCTATGAAAAAATGTTATTTTCAACAGAGAATCTTGAAATACTCAAGAAATAATATTTCAATATAAACTGTTCACTTTTCAAAACTTGAGTTGCTATTAATTTTTAATTGCCTCCTATAGAAATAAATTTTTGCATTTTAGTTCTCCAATTAACTAAGCTTGACCATAATACCTAATTATACCTCATGAAATTAGATTATGCTATAAGAAAAAATCATTGATATTTTGAAAGAATATTATTCTTAACAATATTTACCATGCCCACTTTATATGAAGTAGGACTTTCACGCTTAGCCTGCTTGAAAACAAAATGAATAAAATAGCTCAATGAGGCTCCAAATATATATGTACATTTTTTTCTACAAAGTACATTTAGCACCATAAGTAATATCTTCTCAATATTTGATTTTATTATTTTTCAAATGTCGGTGAATTGTTTGGAAATTTGTTCCATTGATGTCACCTAGGCTCACACATGCATCTGCATGTATCTGGTGGATAGTACAGAGCTGGAGAGTCTAAGATGACCTTATTCATAAATATCTTAAACATGAAGTGTGAAATATCAGTGGACCAATTTGTTACATCATCTTATTTACTGTCTCTACTTTCCAGGTCTCTCACTTTCCTGCAAAATTTGTTGCAATCTGGGCAGTTCTTAAAAAGGATCTGAGTAATCCCCTATGGTATTTTATCTTCTGTTGGACTCAGTTCCATTACATTCTATTTTACTGTGTTATGTTCTAGTTCAGTCTGTTCTTTACTTAAGAAATAATATTCTGATGTGAAATCCAGTAACTTGGGGTTCCTAACTCACTAATAGGCAATGAGAATCTAACAAACTCATTTTGACAAAACGTCATTCACTGGAAGGGAAAATGGCAACCTGTTCCAGTATTCTTCTCTAGAGAACCCCATGAACATTGAAAAGGCAAAAATATATGACACCAGAAGATGTCCTACAAGCAAGGTCTTAATGACCCGGATAACCATGATGTTGGGGTCAGTCACCTAGAGTCAGACATCCTGGAATGTGAAGTCAAGTGGACCTTAGGAAGTATTGTGAAATGAAGTGAAAGTTGCTCAGTTGTGTCTGACTCTGCCTCCCCATGGACTATATGATCCATGGAATTCTCCAGGCCAGAATTCTGGAGTGGGTGGCCATTTCCTTCTCTAGGGGATCTTCCCAACCCAGGGATCAAACCCAGGTCTTCTGCACTGCAGGCAGATCCTTTACCAACTGAGCCACCAGGGAAGCTAGGAAGTGTTACTATGAACAAATCTGGAGGTGACAGAATTCCAGCTGAGCTATTTCTTATCCTAAAGTTGATGCTATTAAAGTGCTGCACTCAATATGCCAGCAAATTTGGAAAACTCAACAGTGGCCACAGGACTGGAAAAGGTCCGTTTTGATTCCAGTCCCTAAGAAAGGCAATGCCAAAGAATGTTCAAACTACTGTACAGTTGCACTCATTTCACATGGTACCAAGGTGATGGTGAAAATCCTTCAGCAGTATGTGAACAGAGAACTTCCAAATGAGACTTAGGTCTCCTACATGGAGACAACATATGAAACTTTCAGGAATAATTTTGACTTTATGTGACTTTGGACAACTAAATGCTATGGAAGCCACAATGTGTGTTTCATTTTCTCATCCAAACATGGAATTAAGAAAATCAAGCATAAGGAAAGTAAAAATGGAGATATGTAAATATACACTTAAATATATGTATATACACTTACACATCTATATAAAATTTCCCAAAGAAACTGATAATATAATATTTGAAACAAATAAATGAAAACTTCTAAGTAACCACGTAAAACCTTGTTTCCTAAATAAAAACTATGCATTTGGGCTTATTAAAAATTTAGCATTATAAAACTTCAAAATTATTCATGAAAATATACTTTTTTTATTGTTAAAAATTTAAGTGTACATCTTGGTAAATATAGAATAAGATAATTAATCTTGGGCATGATTCTCAAATATACTCAATATTCTTAATAAGACAAAGGTTTTAAGTTGTGAATGTTATAAACATATTATGTTTTCAATTTTATATAAGTAGAAATTGAGACAGCCAAAGAAAAAAGGACATAATAACAATCTTACAAAGAAGGAAATAAGCGTAAATATACTAAGAATTGAGTTTAAACAGGCTTTCCTGGTGGCTCAGCAGTAAAGAATCTGCCTGCCAATGCAAGAGACATGGATTTGAACCCTGAGTGGGGAAGAAACCCTGGAGAAGGAAGTAGCAACCCACTCTAGTATTCTTGCCTGGTAAATCCCATGGACAGGGGAGCCTGGTGGGCTACAGTCCATAGAGTCACAAAAAGTCAGGCACAATTTAGCAACTAAACAACAAGGAGTCCAAACAGGAGGAAAGAAAAGTAAGGTGATTTATTAGTTGACTTATACAGTTAGCCAGTTTGAGCTCAGGAGCTAGATATTGAATATTTTACAAAGTGGGACATACAACACATTATTTTCCAACACGGATACTAACAAACATCATAAAAATCCCATAAAGAAAAATCATTATACTTTCAGTTTATAGTACAAAAAAACTAGTACATAGTTTAGTTCAGTTCAGTTCAGATCAGTCGCTCAGTCATGTCCGACTCTTTGCGACCCCATGAATCGCAGCACGCCAGGCCTTCCCGTCCATCACCATTTCCCAGAGTTCACTCAGACTCACATCCATCAAATCCATGATGCCATCCAGCAATCTCATCCTCGGTCATCCCCTTCTCCTCCTGCTCCCAATCCCTCCCAGCATCAGAGTCTTTTCCAATGAGTCAACTCTTCGCATGAGGTGGCCAAAGTACTGGAGTTGCAGCTTTAGCATCATTCCTTCCAAAGAAATCCCAGGGCTGATCTCTTTCAGAATGGACTGGTTGGATCTCCTTGCAGTCCAAGGGACTCTCAAGAGTCTTCTCCAACACCACAGTTCAAAAGCATCAATTTTTTCATCACTCTGCTTTCTTCACAGTCCAACTCTCACATCCATACATGACTACTGGAGAAACCATAGCCTTGACTAGATGGATCTTTGTTGGCAAAGGAATGTCTCTGCTTTTCAACATGCTATCTAGGTAGGTCATAACTTTTCTTCCAAGGAGTAAGCGCCTTAATTTCATGGCTGCAATCACCATCTGCAGTGATTTTGTAGCCCCCCAAAATAAAGTCTGACACTGTTTCCACTGTTTCCCCATCTATTTCCCATGAAGTGATGGGACCAGATGCCATGATCTTAGTTTTCTGAATGTTGAGATTTAAGCCAACTTTTTCTTTCTCCTCTTTCACTTTCATCAAGAGGCTTTTTAGCTCCTCTTCACTTTCTACCATAAGGGTGGTGTCATCTGCATATCTGAGGTTATTGATATTTCTCCCAGCCATCTTGATTCCAGCTTGTGCTTCTTCCAGCCCATTGTTTCTCCTGATGTACTCTGCATATAAGCTAAATAAACAGGGTTACAATATACAGCCTTGACATACTCCTTTTCCTAATTAGCCTCCAATTAAATTAAATAAATTTATACTAAAAATAAATAAATAAACAGATGGGCTTTTGCTGACAAAGTAACGTCTCTGCTTTTTAACATGCTATCTAGGTTGGTCATTACTTTCCTTCCAAGGAGTAAGCATCTTTTAATTTCATGGCTGCAATCACCATCTGCAGTGATTTTGGAGCCCAGAAAAATAAAGTCAGCCATTGTTTCCACTGTTTCTCCATCTATTTCCCATGAAGTGATGTGACCAGATGCCATGATCTTAGTTTTCTGAATGTTGAGCTTTAGGCCAAATTTTCACTCTCCTCTTTCACTTTCATCAAGAAGCTCTTTAGTTCCTCTTCACTTTCTGCCATAAGGGTGGTATCATCTGCATATCTGAGGTTATTGATATTTCTCCTGGCAATCTGGATTCCAGCTTGTGCTTCTTCCAGCCCAGCGTTTCTCATGATGTACTCTGCATAGAAGTTAAATAAGCAGGGTGACAATATACAGCCTTGACGTACCCCTTTTCCTTTTTGGAACAAGAACTTAGGCAAGAGTTAAAGCCAGATAGTCAGGAGATCCCAGAGATATTCCAGCAGTAAATCAACTCTATCTTACAGTCTCACAGTGTACAATACACTATTTTAAACCCAGAGGATGCAGCAGGAAACAAAAGGGAGTAAATTCTATTTACCTGGAGGAGACAAAATAAATAAGTTGAATAAATATTTGTTAACTACACAGTGGTGATGTTATGGAGAAAATGAAAAGAGGACAAAAGATGTGTTGTCAGAGGTGATGCAATTGTTATTTTAAATCTAGTGGCCAGAATGACTTAATTTGCAAAAAGTGAGTAAAGACATGAAGGAAAAGGAGTGAGTCTTGTTTTTTGTCTGGGCAAAGAACAATCTAGGCTGAGGATATAGCTAGTTTACAAACCTTGAAATGAGGCATAGTGTATTGTTCTAGAACTGATGAAGTCAGTGTAACTTGAAGACTTGTAGGAGGAATTGAAATGACAGAGCTAAATGGAGGCAGATTGCATAGGACTTTCCTGTGTGTGTTTTGGCGGGAGGGTGCGGGCTGGGGGTGGGGGTGGGGATGGGGGCGTGCTTTATCATGTCAGACTCTTTGTGACTCCATGGACTGTAGACCGCCAGGATCCTCTGTCCATGGAATTTTCCAGGCAGGAATCCTGGAACCCATTGCCATTTCCTACTCCAGGGAATCTTCCCCACCCAGGGATAGAACCAGTATCATTTGTCTCCTGCATTGGCAAGAGGATTCTTTACCACTGCCCCCACTAGGAAATGTTAGGCTCTTGTAAAGACCTGTTTTTCCTGAGTGAGATAGAAAGTTGCTGGAGGGTGCTAAACAAAGGAATGTTATAACTTGTTCGTTGCTGTGCTTAAAAAAGAATAAAGGAAGGTAACAACAGAAGCAGAAAAATATTTGTGGGAGCTGCAGATTCAGATACAGGTTAAGGCTAACTTTGACTGGCCATCTGTATATCTCAAAAACAATAAAGATAGTCCTGCCTCAGAGTACCTTCAGGGAAGTTTAAAACTTTAAACGGCACATTATAAATCATTAGCAGCCTATCTCATCCTTGTCTTGGTCAAGGGTAATAGCAGACTTCCTTGTATCTCTAGAGATAATCCTAGAGCCTTCCCATGAGATATAAGATACTGCTTTCATACACAGTCCAATTTCCTGACGGCAAGGCTTTTTAATTATAAATTGCAAATAGTATCATTTTTCTTTCTGCATCTTTTGTACCATTTACAAAACAGAAAAAAAATAGTGCCAAATTACTAGCTATGCATATCATCCAATAAAATATTTTTTAAAGAAATAACTCAGTCAATTAAATAGTACAGCACAAACTGCTTTAAAACAATACACAATCTCAACAATTATTTTACCTCTTTTGACCATTACCCCTTTTCATTTTTTGTCTGCATTTTGCCTGCATTGTAATTGTCTTCTTTAGTGCTTATCATAAAATTTTGCCTGCACAATTTATAATTCTCTTATGAAGAATGGACGCATGCTAAGTCACTTCAGTCGTGTCTCACTCTTTGAAACCCTACGTATCATAACCTGCCAGGCTCTTCTATCCATGGGGTTCTCAAGGAAAGACCACTGGAGTGCATTGCCATGCCCTCCTCCAGAGGATCTTTCTGACCCAGGAATCAAATCCATGTCTCTTAGGTCTCCTACATTGGCAGGCAGGTTCTTTACCACTGAGCCACCTGGGAACCCACTTTCAAAGCACAGAAAGAACTTCTGTTTTTCTTCTAACAAGATATAAACCATAAATTTCTCTATCCGTCTTTAAACCTCCCTGCTTACTCTATTTTTGTGTATTTTTATTATTTGTCCACATCTTTAAACTCTTGAATTTATCAGCATACATTTTATTTACATTATTATTTATGTTCAATCCTTCCTTAAATTTAGAGATATTCCACCATCTTATTTTACCCTTTATTTTTTTATTGCACTCTCTCTTTTATATATATATATACATATATATATATATATATATATATATATATATATAAAACTTTTCATGCTTAGGTTTATTTTTAGTTATTTCTTCAGAGATTGTGTGGGTAGTAAAACCTCCTGCCTTGGTATACCACATAGAATGTCATTATACCATTTTTGCTATTAAAGAAATATTTGGAACATTCTCATGCTTATGGCTCAGTGGATTCTTCCTTTACTCAAAGATCTTGTTAGTTTTTCTTCAATTAAAGGGACATAAGACCTTAGTAGCTGGCTATATCCCTATGATTATTATAGTCTCAGTCTCAGGCATGTATCCTGTTTGGCTAACTTTGTGGTTAAATTAACTTCTGTGTACTCAGTAACTCAGTCATGTCTGACTCTTTGCAACCCATGGACTGTAGCCCACCATGCTCCTCTGTCCGTGGGATTCTCCAGGAAAGAATACTAGAGTGGGTTGCCATTTTCTTCTCCAGGGGATCTTTCTGACCCAGAGGTCATGTCTCCTGCATTGGCAGACAGAAGATTCCTTAACACTGAGCCACCAGGGAAGCTTGAAATAGACATATACAAGTTAATTTTTTTCAATTCTTAATCTCATTATTTTAGTGAATGTAATCTCAATATTGTGTCCACAGGAATAGTAAATTCAATTGGTTTTATAACTGCTTTTATATAAAATCACTTATGTCAAAATATATGAATATCACCTCACAATGAGAATTTCTTTGATTGGATTATGTGCACACATCCACACACATTGTTTCTACAAATTCATTAACTCTTCAAATTTCTACAGATTTTAACAGTACACATTTGTTAATGCATTACACATATGTTAATGCTTATTTATTTTCTTATTCATAGTAGCTTTATGTTCTTACAATGCTTGTGAAGCTTATTACTTTGGGGGCTATGCACAATGCTCTGTGAGCTTTCAGGTTTGTTTCACACTTAAAAAATTGACCTTCAGTGTCTTCAGGTTCATGTGACATGCATGATTACATGGGTATATATACTCTCCAACCTGAATTAATAGTACATCAATACTAAGCAAGAAAAACATCTAAAAGAAAGAAATGGTAGTGTGCTATAAGTGGGCAAAATGTTGGAAGAATTTCTTAGAAATAGAAAGAGAAAAAGAATGGAAATTGATTGGTGAACAATTAAGCATAAAAGCTCTCAACCTAACAAGTTTAGGAGATGATGCCATAAATTAACAGAACATTCCTTAAAGAAGCTGTGAGAACTCTGAGCTTCACAATGGTGAGAGTCATGGGGTGCTTTTTAGAACCATGAGGGATAGCTAGAGTGGCCATCCTATCCTTTTTTCTCATGAATTTAAAGCCATTTTCTGTAAAAATTCACTCAGGGATAGAAATGAGAATAAAAAAGAAAACAGTGATATCTAATTGGTCCCTAGATCTAATGCTAGCTCCCACCCCAAACATACTTAAAATAAATCTCTGTCCTGTTGACTCAGAGATCCTTCCAATTATTTATTGATACACACACACACACACACACACACACATATATATAGTGAGAGAGAGTGAGTGCACCACTCTTACTATGTTCCAGCTATTCTTTTAAGATCTTGTATGTGTCAGCAAGCAAAACAACAGTCTTTGCATTCATTGACCTGACGTTTAGCAGGGAACAGCCGCAGTGAACAAAAAGAAAACAAGCAAATGGAAAGGATAGAAGAAAAAAGCAGTGTTTCAAAAGTGATTTTGGTATGAAAGAATTGATAATTGGATGCAGTATTAAATAAGGTAGTCAGGTTAGGAATTATGGATGATTTGAAATGTAGCAAAAAAATAATGATAATGGAGAGAGCCACACTGATGTGATGATTATACCACAGTGTGAATGTATTTAATGCTACTGAATTGTATATTTACAAATAGTTAAAATGACATTATGTTAGCTATATTTTACAATAGTTTAAAAATGAGCTATCAAACCACAGAAAAGGTCATAGGTAAACCTTACTGCATATTGCTGAATTATAAAAAAGAATGCGAAAAGGTTGCATACTCCATGATCCCAGTAACATGGCATTCTGGAAAAGGCAAAGTACAAAGATGGCAAAAAGATCAGTAGTTACTAGGGGTTTGAGGGAGGGAAGGAGAGAAGATTCAATAGGTGAACTTAGGGGATTTATTTTTTAAGAGTAGTGGAACTATTCTATATACTTTAATTCTGGGTGCATAACACTGTATTTTCCAAAACATTTTACAGTACAAAGAATGAAATGTAATATATAATTGTAAAAAGTCATTTGAGAGGTTGCAAAAATTCCAGGTTAAAGCAAACTGTGACTTTAAAAAAAAATTACAAACATATAAAATGACCTCAGTGATATGGGTGAGGAAAAAAGTTGCTGACCTGAGTAAGTTTGCAAATAAGGGGACATTAAAAGACCAGCGAAACTGTATATAAGTAATAAAGTTATATCATAAGGAGTATGGGTTAAAAATGCTGACGCTGCTATAATGTATACTAGAACTGAACAATTAAGGGAATGGATAGTGGGCAGTGTGGGAGCCAACTTCTTAACAGCTTGAGTGGGAGTTTACAGATAAGAAAGGAGAGAAGAAAAGAGCAGTATGAACTCATGTTTACCTTAATATAGATACAGATAACTACATACAGAAATATTACATATGTGCATTATATAAGGTTACTATACATGCATATATTACATTTCTCTGTCAGCCAAGAAGGCCTGGGACAAAAACATCCCTGGAGCAGGAGCAAACTTAAACATAGTTCTTCATGTGTAATATCATCCTGCTGTAAAAAGAAGCAGGATTCCAGGGACAAATGAATGATTCTAACAATGGGACAGGAAATATACAAGATAAGTCTAGAACATTGTTTAGTATCAGAGTAACAAGTTGCTCTGAAACAACCAAACAATCTCAAAGGAACAGAACAAATTGAAGGAACTAGCAAAAGTCAAAGCTAGAACAATTTGAGTAACAAAATAAATGAAATGCTTGCTTTTGTTCAGTCTCTCAGTTGTGTCTTTGTGACCCCATGGACTGCAGCACACCAGCGCTCCCTGTCCTTCACCATCTCCCAGAGCTTGCTTAAATTCATGCCCATCGAGTCAGCAATGTTATCCAACTGTCTCATCCTCTGTCATCCCCTTCTCCTCCTGCCCTCAATCTTTCCCAGTGTCAGGATCTTTTCCAATGAATTAGTTATTCCATCAGGAGGCCAAAGTATTGGAGCTTCAGCTACAACATCAGTCCTTCCAAAGAATATTCACGGTTGATTTCCTTCAGGATTGACTGGTGTGATCTTCTTGCAATCCAAGGGACTCTCAAGAATCTTCTCCAATGAAATGGTATTGATTTATTAAAAAAAGGAATAAAATAAATATCCATAAGTCTATAATCATATAATTAAATGATTTAATAAATATATGTATAAAAAGGACAATTAAGTCTCTCATGCAGAACAGCTCCACCTAATTATTATACATTCTCTACCCTGTGTCTGAAATTAATATAGGTACTTTCGTTTTTTGATGCAACTTTGTCTCCACTGTTTCTCTGTCTTTTATGGTTTTAAATGAGCATCTTGCATGATTCTGTTTTATCTTCAGTTTTAGCATATCTGTTGCACTCTTATCCTACTTTTTTAGGTTGCCTTCAAGTTTACAATATACATGTAAATTTGGTCCAAGACCAATTTAAAATAACACTATTCGTATTCACAGGTAATACTAGTACCCTATCATGATAAAGCAATCTTTCGCTGTCATTCATTTCACTTACACACACACACACACACACACACACACACATATATGTATAATGTATACAATTAAATACATTGTTATAATTTTGAACAAGTATCTATTATATCAGTTGATTTAAGGAAAATAAAAGTTTTTATTTTAACAACAGTCCTTCTGTATGAGCTTCATTGGGGGTGGAGTTGGTAAAGAATCCATCTGCAATGCATGAGACACAAGTTCTATCCCTGGGTTGGGAAGATCCGATGGAGGAGAAAATGTCAACCCACTCCAGTATTCTTGCCTGGAAGGCTACAGTCCATGGGGTCACATAGACGGACACAACTAGCAACCAATCTTTCTCTGATGCTCCTCTCTTTTTAAATTTAGATCAAGGTTTCTAATGTATATCTTTTTTCTTCTTCTTGCTAAATAACACTGTTTTATTGCAAGCAGTTCTACTCGCTGTTTAGTTTCAATATTGGAATTGGAAGATCTCAGAGGATATGTGGGTTTTCAAGAGGAAGTTGGAAATAACATCATCCAAGTAGCAACTGGTTATACCATCTGATACCTAATAATTTTTGTACACATGTTGATATTGTTTTATTTTGTAACAGTATAAAAGCAAAAATATGCAATGTTTGTTTTTATACTATCAGTTTAGTTCAGTCGCTCAGTCGTGTCTGACTCTTTGTGACCCCATGGACTGCATCACCCCAGGCCTCCCAGTCTTATCACCAACTCTCAGAACTTGCTCAAACTCATGTCCATCGAGTCAGTGAGGCCATCCAACCATCTCATCCTCTATCGTCCCCTTCTCCTCCTGCCTTCAATCTTTCCCAGCATCAGGGTCTTTTCCAATGAATCAGTTCTTCTCATCAGGTGGCCAGTGTATTTTATACTATACCAAGTGGCAATTATGCCACATATCAGTGATAAGAATTATTAATTATAATTAACATTCTTTCCAACAGTCAGACAATGCAAGTATTCAAGGAAAAATGAAGGCAAATCAAACTTTTAAATATTCAGAGGTCTTTGTAAAAACAAAATTGAAAATGAAGTTACAAACAAAAGTTAAAACAATTTTAAGCACAAAGCAGAGTTTCTAACAGAAGAGTTTTTATTGTTTATAAAGAAGTAAACAGTACATGCATTTAAAATAAATAATACATAATGTCAGTTTAGGTAAGTAAGTTCAAAATATTTGCTTTACCCAGAGGGACTTGAAGCATTTGAACATTTTTTGGTTTGATTTCTGAGCCATAAGCATATAAGAGTTCATTTAAATTTATGAGATAATTAAATTAATACATTTAGAAGTACAGATATACCAAATCAGCACCAAATACACTCATATAGCTCAGAGATAATAAGATAGTTTTGCATTTCTTGAGATATGATTTTATATGACAGTGAAGCCAAAGTGTCTACATTGTTAGCAAAGGTAACAGGAGAATAAATTGAGGAGAATAAGCATGATATATCAAGGATTGTATTAGATAATCAAAATACACAGTCCATGAAAAAAGTTTGTTTTTTTCCAAGTGAAGATATATAAGATATATACACATAGTTAAAACATGATTCACAACTGCAGAAACTAAATAATTTGACCTGAAGTGAATTGAAGTGAAGTCACTCAGTCGTGTCCGACTCTTTGCAACCCCATGGACTGTAGACCACCAGGATCCTCTGTCCATGGGATTTTCCAGGCAATAGTCCTGGAATGGATTGCCATTTCCTTCTCCAGGGGATCTTCCCAACCCAGGGATTGAACCCAGGTCTCCCACATTGTAGACAGATGCTTTACCATCTGAGCCACCAGGGAAGTCATTCTCTCTTTTCAAGTTCAACATTTTAGTAAAATGAGTGGAAAACCATTGGAAAAATTTTCATCATGGAACTACTTCTCAAGTGTTTACATGGGAATCAAAAGAAAATCACTTTTTTTCTTGATACAAATATGCTTTTTTCTACCCAAATCAAAGCTATTCTTTTTGCACTGTGATTCATATATAAAGTGTGGAGTAAATTATTGTCAAACTAATTTACAAAATGGCCATGAGAATAGTGTTTAATAGTTACAGATAATTTAACATTTGCCTCCTTTATTACCTGAGAAATCCTTGTTCTGTACATGAGTAGCATTGGCCATATGTGTCTATAATTAATTACAAATTACCTACTTAATTGATGATACCTGGCACAGCTGTTTTTTTTTTTTCCTTGAAACTGTTTAGGCATTGAAATATTCATTAATTTCTGTAGCCATTTGTACATTCATATTTATGTAATGCACTAGTTCATTTACAAGTTGAAAATTTATTCCTTATTAATCATCATAAACATTAATATTTAATCAATGAAATTTGAAATTTTACACAAAGATGCTACAATTGCTGTTACTTACTATGATAGTAGGAAAATTTCACACCTACTGCACTTTCTATTCTGCTAGGGCTTGTAGACTTGTTCAGGACATTAATCAGAGAATGTAATGACAGCACAGCCAATCTTGAGATTCAGTATTTGCCTTAATATATTTCATGAGTCTTTCTTCCCTGAAAAATACGACTCTGCAGGAGGTAAAGTTCTGCGAAGCATTTCGCTAGAAATAAACTTCTCTAAATATGCTTAAGAGAGCGATCGAAAAATGTTTGCCAAAAGGAGAGGGTCGTGGGAAGAAAGTTTGATTGATAGTTTAAGTAAGGTTCAATAAAATCTAAGATGGAGAACAGGTACATGCAGAGGGATAACCCTTGAAACACCTAGAAGAAATATTTTACAAATCAACATGATAAGCTTATGGGGGAACCCCAAAAGAGACAAATAGCAAAATGTTCCCGCATCAATAGTACTTGACTTTCAAAGTAGAAGGCAAGTATGGACTGACAACAAGAAAACATATTTCATAAAAAATAAATTTCATATCAAAATGCATTTTATATATTCCATGGAGTGTACAACAGTGAATTCAAAATACCCATTACTTCAAGTAATTAAAGTGCTCTGTTTGTCTTAAACATTACATGTAATTTCATAATACAGGGAAAATTGTATTTTATACATCTCTATTACAAATCAAAAATATAGAAAGTATATATTTTTATATGTATGTCTAAATATGTACTTTGGCCACCTCATGTGAAGAGTTGACTCATTGGAAAAGACTCTGATGCTGGGAGGAATTGGGGGCAGGAGGAGAAGGGGACGACAGAGGATGAGATGGTTGGTGGCATCACCGACTCGATGGACATGAGTTTGAGTGAACTCCAGGAGTTGGTGATAGACAGGGAGGCCTGGCGTGCTGCGATTCATAGGGTCGCAAAGAATCGGACACGACTGAGCGACTGAACTGAACTGAACTGAAATATGTAAGGAATTAAGCTAGTATTTACAATTAATTTATACATACACATATATACATGCATTGCATACTTGCATGCTAGGTAGCTTCAGTCGTGTCCCACTCTTTATGACCCTATGGACTACAGCCTACCAGGCTCCCTCATCCAAGGGATTCTCCTGGCAGGAGTATTGGAGTGGGTTACTGTGTCCTCCTCTAGGGAATCTTTCTGACCCAGGAATCCAGCCCCCTTCTTTTATGTGTCCTGCATTGTCAGGTGACTTCAGCCCATAAATGAATGTATGCACACATAAATATATGTGGATCAAGTAACTAATCCACACAGTGAGAACTAAGTATAATAGAATATATGAATGTATAATCCTGATGGCTCAGACAATACACAATTTGCTTGCAATGCAGGAGACATGGTTTCAATCCCTGGCTTGGGAAGATCCTCTGGAGAAGGGAATGGCCACCCATTCCAGTATCCTTGCTGGACAGAGGAGCAAGGATATTTCATGGACAGAGGAGCTTAGCGGGCTATAGTCCACTGGGTCACAAAGTCAGACATGACTAAGCGAATAACACTTTTACTTTCTTTAGTACTATAATGTTATATTATAGAAACTTTTCTTGATTAAAGAAACTATTAATTGAAAATATAAACTGATATCTACATGTCCAAAATATAGAGATTTCTTTAGAAATCATTAGATCTGATTGAGTGCTTCTTATTATATGTACTTTGCATATAAAATATAGAAAGCAAATTTTATGTATCATTTTCCATTGTTGTTGATTTGTCTTTATAATACTTGATTATGGCATGAATGTGATCATCTCATATTGAAGAATTAGAAAGAAGTCAATTTTAAAATGAAAAGTCACATTGTACAGATAACACTGCATATAAAAATAAATTTGTGGGCATAAAATACCCAATATCCTGCTATAAACTTTAAATGTCTTCAAGATAATATCTGGGGTTTAGATTAAGTTTATTTCATAAATGTTCAACAATAATCCATTTAAACCTAATTATTTCATAAAATGGATGAAATCTCTTTAAGTAAATTTCTTTGGGTAAATGGGGAAATTTCAAAAGAAGGAATTGAGCTATTAAAGTGAAGCGCAGAAATGTAGTTTCATGAATAACCTCTCAAAAAAATTAGAAATAGCAATTCATATAATATGCCATCGTTTAAATAAAACTCAGTGCTTATATACTTTCATTCTTAGAAGTAACATGTTTAGAACAAAATAAATATTAGGACAGTGATTATTTTAAATGATTCATAGGCATCTTTATATTGGTATTGCAAATTCATGTTTTAATTTCATCACCTTATATTATCTTTTAGTATCTAATTAATGAGATGAGAAACAGATGCTCAGTGATATTAGTTGGCTGATTAGTAAACAGCAGATATCAAAGGAAGAACAACAGTCAAGCCAAAACTTTCATTTTATTTTCTTTAAACTTTTTCTTGCATTGGAGATTTATGGCTCAAAGTTTTTTTCAAATGATAAATTCATGACAGAAAAGGTTCTATAATTATTTTAATAAAGATTCTAAAATCTGTTTATATGAAGAACTAGACATCACAGTTATTTGGACAAGAGAATAAAATGAGTAGCAAAAGAAATAGAGAACCAGTAAGTAACAGACATGGTCAAAGACAGTAAGGGAGGAAAATAGTTTAAGAAGAACATAGAATGATAAATGTCATACAGTATAGAATGGTGAAATATGTGAATACGTGGAAATCAGTAATACGAAGATTATTATCAATTTTGCAAGAGCAGTTCAAATTCTAAAAATGGTAGCCATAATGCTGTCGGTTGAAAATCAAACGATAAATTAAGCTAAATCTATCCGCATGTCTACAAGTTCCCTAAGGTACCAGGTAAAAGGTGAGAGACAGGGAAAGAGGCATGGAAATAGAGTGATTAATACCATGGCCTGTGGAACCTAACCTTGCTTCTGCCCAAGGGGCAGAAAGACAAATTAAGAGTAAGACAAAAGATACCATCAGTTTAGTTCAGTTACTCAGTCATGTCCAACTCATTGTGACGCCAAGGACTGCAGCATGCCAGGCTTCCATGTCCATCACCAACTTCCAGAGCCTGCTCAAACTGATGTTCCTCAAGTTGGTGATGCCATTCAGTCATCTCATCCTCTGCTGTCCCCTTCTCCTCCTGCCTTCGATCTTTCCCAGAATCAGAGTCTTTTCAAATAAGTCAGCTTTTTGCATAGGATGGCCAAAGTATTGGAGCTTTAGCTTCAGTATCAGTCCTTCCAATGAATATTCAGGACTGAGTTCCTTTAGGATTGACTGCTTTGATCTGCTTGCTGTCCAAAGGACTCTCAAGAGTCTTCTCCATCATCACAGTTCAAAACATCAATTCTTCAGTGCTCAGCTTTCTTGATGGTCCAACTCTCACATCCATACATAACTACTGGAAAAACCATAGCTTTGACTATGTGAACTTTTGGTCAGTAGAGTAATGTCTGTGCTTTTTAGCAGGCTGTCTAGGTTTGTCAGAGCTTTTCTTCAAAGGAGCAAGTGTCTTTTAATTTCATGGCTGCAGTCACCAACTGCAGTGACTTTGGAGCCCAAGAAAATAAAGTCTCTGACTGTTTTCATTATTTCTCCATCTATGTGACATGAAGTGATGGGACCAAATGACATGATCTTAGTTTTTGAACTTTAAGTTTTAAGCCAGATTTTTCACTAACCTCTTTCATGTTCATCAAGAGGTTCTTTAGTTCCTTTTCACTTTCTGCCATAAGGGTGGTGTCATCTACATATCACGTTATTGATATTTCTCCCGGCAATCTTGATTCCAAGTTGTGCTTCATCCAGCCTAGCATTTCACATGATGTACTCTGCATATATGTTAAATAAGCAGGGTGATAATTTGCAGCCTTGTCATACTCCTTTCCCAATTTGGAACCAGCCCATTGTTCAATGTCCAATTCTAACTGTAGCTTCTTGACCTGCATACAGATTTCTCAGGAGGCAGGTAAGGTAGTCTGGTATTCCCATCTCTTGAAGAATTTTCTGTAGTTTGTTGTGATCCACACAGGCAAAGGGTTTAGCATAGTCAATGAAGCAGAAGTAGATGTTCTTCTGGATTATCTTGCCTTTTCCATGATCCAATGAATTTTGACAATTTGTTGTCTCATTCCTCTGCATTTTCTAAATCCAGCTTGAACATGATGAAATTCCAGCTGAGCTATTTCAAATCCTAAAAGATGATGCTGTTAAAGTGCTGCATTCAATATGCCAGCACATTTTAAAAACTCAGCAGTGGCCACAGGACTGGAAATGAACATTTTTATTCCAATCCCAAAGAAAGGCAAAGATACTATAATCAAGGTATTTTGTTGTTGTTCAGTTGTTCAGTTGTGTCCAACTCTTTGTGACCCTGGACTGAAGCATGCCAGGCTTCTCTGTCCTTCACTGTCTCTTGGAGTTTGTTCAAACTCATGTCAATTGTGTAAATCATGCCATCCAAGGAATATAGCATTTTGATACAATTAAGAGATAAAGGGGGGAAAAGAAGTGATGGAAGAGAAACTTTAAGACTGTGAGAAAATACTAAAAATAGATGAAGTACTATGGTTCTAAGTAATGGTAATAAATTTGAGTCTTTTTTTAAAAATGAAGTATCAGCAGAGTACTCAGTTATAAAGGTAAACATATTGAAAATGACCTTGTAAAGGATATTTGAGTGTATTTTTTTATGTACATATGGAGATATAATAGTCTGCAGTCCCTGGAAACAGGTCAATTAACTTTATTCTGTCTCTGCTTCAGAGATGTGTTAGTTGTTGTAAAATTAGTATGCTTCCTCTAACAGGGCAACAGAAACCTCATGTATAATTTTAGACCAGGAAAAGATACCTTTCAATTAAGGTGCTGAAATTACCTCTAGCATCTATAGCACAAAACATAAAAAGAATGAATGGTGATATGAAATGAAAGTTGCATGGGAAAATAAAGCACATAAAATAAGAGATTAAAATGTGGAAAATATCTGGCAATAAAAAGTAGTTATATTGAGATGATGATGTGGAATTTTAGAAATGTGAGCCATGGTGCATTTGCCTGGTTTGATTTAATGTTACTTCTCTTAATAAAACTACATGATATCCAGTCTTGTATTTAATCCATTTTGAGTTTATTTTTGCAAATGGTATTAGAGAATGTTCTAATTTCTTTCTTTTACATGTAATTATCCAGTTTTCCCAGCACCACTTATTGAAGAGACTGTTTTTTCTCCACTGCATATTCTTACCTCTTTTGTCATAGATTAGGTAACCATAAGTCTGCTGGTTTATTTCTATTTATTGATCTATATTTCTGTTTTGTGCCAGTACAATACTGTTTTGATTTTGTATCTTTGTAATGTAGTCTGAAATAGGAAGCCTGATTCCTCCAGGTCTGTTTTTCTTTCTCAAGATCGCTTTGGCAGTATGGGGTCTTTGGTATTTCCATGTGAGTTAGAATCTTGTTGTTGTTCTAATTCTGCGGAAAATGCTAATGATAATTTGATAAGGAATGCACTGAATCTGTAGCTTTCCTAGGGTAGTATAGTTATTTTGACAATACAAATTCCTCCAATCCAGGAAAATTGTTTATATCTCCTTTGTGTCCTCTTTAATTTCTTTCATCAGTATCTTATAGTTTTCTGATTACAAGTCTTTTGCCTCTTTAGGTAGGTTTATTCCTAGGTATTTTATTCTTCTTGATGCTTTGAGAAATGAGAGTGTTTTCTTAATTTCTTTTTCTGATCTTTTATTGTTTGCAAAAACATAGGCAGAATATTCTTTGGCATAAAATCCAACAATATCTTTATAGTTCCATCTTCTGGTGAAGTGGAAATAAAAACAAACATAAACAAATGGGACCTAATTAAACTTAAAATCTTTTGCACATCAAAAGAAACCATAAACAAAATGAAAAAACAGCCTACAGAACAGGAGAAACCATTTGCAAATGCTGCACCTGACAAAGGATCAATCTCCAAAATATAAAAATAGGCCATACAGTTCAGTAGCAAAAATAAAAAAAAAAATGGGCAGAAGATTTAACATAGATATTTCTCTCAAAGAGCCATACAGATGGCCAAAAGACACATGAAATGATGCTCAACTTTGCTAATTATTAGAAATATGCAAATCAAAACTGCAATGAGATACCACCTCATACCACTCAGAATGGTAGTTACCAAAAAGTCTAAATGCTGGAGAAGGTATAAAGAGAAAGGAACCCTCCTACACTGTAGGTGGGAATGTGAACTTGTACAGTCACTTTGGAGAACAGTATGGAACTTCCTGAAAAAAACTAAAAATACTGAATGGTCCTGAAATCCCGCTTCCAGGCATACATCAGGAAAAAAATACAATTTGAAAAGATACATGCACCCTAATGTTCAATGCAGCACTATTTATAATAGCCAAGAGATGGAAGCAACCTAAATGTCCATAGACAGAAGAATGGTTAAAGATGATGTGGTATATTTATACAATGGAATATTGCTCAGCAATAAAAGATGAAATAATGTCATTTGCAGCATGATGGACGAATCTAGAGATTTTCATGCTGGGCTAAATAAGACAAAGAAAGGCAAATATCATATGATACTGCTTCTATGTAAAATATAAAAAATGATGCAAATGAGCTTAGATATAAAATGAAATAGATCCACAGATATAGAAAAGAAGCATATGATTCTCAAAGGGGAAAATGGAAGATAAATGTGAGGATTTATGTTAACAGAAACACTCTGCTATACATAAAATAGATAACCAACAGGGACCTATTTAATAGCACAGACTATACTCAATATTTTGTAATAAATTATAATGAAAATAATCTGAAAAAATAAATATATATATTTATAATTGAATCACTTAGTTGAACACCTAAAACTAACACAACATGGTAAATCAGCTATACTTGAATTAAAAAAAGAAAAAAATAGATAAATGTGAATGGAGTATTAATTGGTTGCACATCTAAGAAGCTTAAAGGGAGTTAAGAGGTTTCAGCATAAATCCATATAACTATAAGGGAAATTGAATTCTTTGTCAAACCTTTACAGCCAGTGAAAACTTCAATGATTGAGATTTTTAATTTTTTTTAAAGAAAGCTGCTCATGATGGACATAATAGCAAATATGACAGAATGGGCTCTGCAGAAGAAAAGCATAGTTAACTCAAAGACTCAATGTTAGAAACTGTCAAAAATTAAATACAAAAAAAGAAGAATCTAAAGAAAGGAGGAGACAACAGAGTCATAATTGAGCTATGAGACAGATTCAAGTGATTTTATGTGTGTTATTTGAGATAATGGAGGAGAAGACAGAAATAAGAGAACAGAAAGAAATAGATTTGGAGGAAAAAATGGCTGAATATTGTCCACATATAATAAACACTATAAATTCATTACTTCAAAAATCTCATTGAATTTCAAACACAAGAGATATAAAGAAACTGTTCTCACCTTTTAAAGAAGCATGATGAAATTTTGCATGGTCCCACTCTGTTCTGACCAGAACACAAATCATCCCCTTGTCCAGTGTATCCTGCTATTAGTCACCTCAGTTCAGTTCAGTCACTCAGTCGTGTCCAACTCTTTGTGACCCCATGAATTACAGCACACCAAACCTCCCTGTCCATCACCAACTCCTGGAGTTCACTCAAACTCATGTCCATCGAGTCAGTGATGCCATCCAGCCATCTCATCCTCTGTCATCTCCTTCTCCTCCTGCCCTCAATCCCTCCCAGCATCAAGGTCTTTTCCACTGAGTCAATTTTTCTCATGAGTTGGCCAAAGTACTGGAGTTAGCCAACTTAACTGGGCTGACTAATCAGCTGTCTTGGTACTGCAGCACTTGTGTTCACATAACCTTTATTTTACTTGTTTTCAGATGTTCAGTCATGTCCAACTCTTTGCAACCACATGGATTGCAACAGACCAGGCTTCCCTGTCCTTCACTATCTCCTGGAATTTGCACAAACTCAGGTCCATTGAGTCAGTGATGCCATCCAACCATCTCATCCTCTGTCACCCACTTCTCTTCCTGCCCTCAATCTTTCCCAGCATCAGGGTCTTTTCCAATTAATTGTCTCTTTGCATCAGGTGGCCAAATATTGGAGTTTCAACTTCAGAATCACTCCTTCCAAATAATATTCAGGACTGATTTCCTTTAGGATTGACTGGTTAGATCTCCTTGCTGTCCAAGGGACTCTCAACAGTCTTTTCCAACACCACAGTTAAAAAACATCAGTTCTTCAGCACTCAGCCTTCTTTATGATCCAACTGTCACATCCATACATGACTACTAGAAAAACCACAGCTTTGACTATGGTGACTTTTGTCAGAAAAGTGATATCTCTGCTTTTTAATACACTGTCTAGATTTGTCATAGCCTTTCTTCTCAGCAGCAAGTATCTTTAATTTTATGGCTGAAGTCACTGTCCACAGTGATTTTGGAGCTAAAGAAAATACTCTGTCACTGATTCTATTGCTTCCCCATCTATTTGCCATGAAGTGATGGGACCAGGTGTGATGATCTTCACTTTTTTAATCTTCAGTCCTAAGCCAGCTTTTCCATTCTCCTCTTTCACCTTCATCATGAGGCTCTTCAGTTCCTCTTTGCTTTCTGACATTTAGGTGGGGTTGTCTGCATATCTGAGCTTCCTGATGTTTCTCCCAGCAATCTTGATTCTAGCTTGACCTTCATCCAGGCTGGCTGTACATCACATGATATATTCTGCATATAAGTTAAAAAATCAGGGTGACAATATATTAGCCTTGATTAACTCCTTTCCCAGTTTTGAACCAGTCCATCATTGCAACAGTATAATTGTTGCTTCTTAACCTTTACAGGTTTTTCTGGAGGCAGGTAAGGTGGTCTGGTATTCCCACCTCTTTAAGAATTTTCCACGGTTTGTTGTGATCCACACCGTCAAAGCTTTAGCATAGTCAATGAAGCGGAAATAGTTTTTTGGGGGAATTCCCTTGCTTTTTCTATGATCCAACAGATGTTGCAGTTTGACCTCTGGTTCTCCTGCCTTTTCTGAATCCAGAGTGTACAACTGGAAGTTTTCAGTTCATGTACTGTTGAAACCTAGATTGAAGGATTTTGAGCCTTACCTTGCTCGCATGTGAAATGAGCGCAATTGCGCAGTAGTTTGTACGTTCTTTGGCAATGCCCTTCTTTGAAATTGGAATGACAACTGACCAGAGTAGTGATACTGGCTAGTGTTTAGTTAAGCAGTTAAAGCATTAAATTTGTACAGTAAGATTGCTTGAAAGAGAGAGGCTATATTCACGTAATTTATTATATTACATTGCTATCGTTGTGTATTATTTTTAGTTATTATATTATGGCTAATCTCTTACTAGGTCTAATTTATAAATTAAGCTTTACTGTAATATGTATGCATAGAAAAAAGCATAGTGTAGGTAGGGTTCAGTACCCTGGTTTTAGGCATGCAATTGGAACATATTTCCTGTGAGCAAGGGGAAAATACTGTATGTAAATAATTAATAATTATGAAGAGCAAAAAGTTAAGTGAGTTATGTGAGTGGCTCTGTGTGTGCTGTGAGGCTCAAATGAGGGAGTCTTTGAGCACAGCCTTTTCAGTACAGTCTTTTCTGTTACCTTTTGCATTTCTTCTTAAATATTCTTCTTATTTTTACTTTAAATTCATGTTAAAGCTATTTTACTCCAGTTGTTGAACTTGAAGAAGAAAATATATACGTTGCCCCCCACTGCTTAAATTTTTTTTTTTAATTTTACTTTATTTTACTTTACAGTACTGTGTTGGTTTTGCCATACATCAACATGAATCCACCACGGGTTTACACTGTTCCCAATTCTGAACCCCTCTCCCGCCTCCCTCCCCATACCATCTTTCTGGGTCATCCCAGTGCACCAGCCCCAAGCATCCAGTATCATGCATCAAACCTGGACTGGCGATTCGTTTCACATATGATATTATACATGTTTCAATTCCATTCTCCCAAATCATCCCACCCTCTCCCTCTCCCAGAGTCCAAAAGACTGTTCTTTATATCTGTGTCTCTTTTGCTGTCTCGCATACAGGGGTATCATTAGCGGTGAGGTCACCACCTCCAGTCTGCATGAGGCATTGGGTCAAGGTGGCGCACTGGCTGCTTTAAGGGCAAAAACAGTTACAGTCAAGTCATTATTCACCACCATAGGCGGGACAGAACAGAAGCAAGCGTATAATTACAGCGACTTGATTCGTAGATTGTTTTACAAAGGTCCGTAGGGGCTGACCTCAGCCACGTCAGGGGGCGTTCTGAAGACTGCAGGGCTGAGGGTGGAACAGACCCGCCCCAGCAACTTTCCTTCTTCTTAAACAGAGATACCAAAAGCATTTTAAACATTACATGAAATCGACATCTGGTTAAAAATAAAATAGTGCTTTTATTTCGACTAGCAGCTGTCAAATACTTCAAATTCAGCCATAAATGGATTCACAGAGTAGTAATATGTGTTGAAATGGCGTTATGAGTTTGCAACATATTTGAATTTAAAAGTTTCTGTTTTAAGTGTTGATTTTTATAAAGAGAAACAAGACAAACTGAATCAAATATTTGTATTTTTTATATCAGATAAATAACTTTCTATATGATAAAAAACATTTTAAAGGTGAATCAAACATGTTATTGAGTCTAAAATATTTGGAGGCTTGAAGCACATTTATACTATGAAACATTCATTTTCCTTTATACATCCTTCAAAAGTCCCGGCCTCATTTTCCTTTAATTCGATAGTAACCGTTGTCGTTGTTGTTGAATTAGTATGTCATGTCCAACTCTGTGACCCTATGGGCTGTAGCTTGCCAGGCTCCTCTGTGGTCTCCAGGCCAGAATACTAGAGTAGGTAGCCTGACTCAGGGATTGAACCCAGGTCTCCTGCATTGTATATTGATTATATTAAAGCCTCTGAGGAATGAATAATGGGAAATAAAACTCTCTCTTTACCTGGAAATCAGTGGGGTGTGTGTGTGTGTGTGTGTGTGTGTGTGTGTGTGTGTGTATAGGTTTCCCTCATACCTCAGTTGGTAAAGAATCTGCCTGCAATGTGGGAGACCTGGATTTAATCCCTGGGTTGGGAGGATCCCCTGGAGAAGGGAAAGGCTACCTACTTCAGTATTCTGTATTCTGGCCTGGAGAATTCCAGGGACTATACAGTCCATGCAGTCACAAATGAGTGAGAGAGAAGAGAGAGAGAGAGAGTAATCATTTTTAAATTATTTATTTTATTGAAGAATAGTTCATTTACAATGTATTAGTTTCATGTGTACAGCAAAGTGACTCAGTTATACATTCATACATATTTGTATTTTCAGAGTCTTTTCCCTTAAAGGTTTTCTTTTAAAGATTTTATTGAATATAGTTCTCTGAGCTATACAGTAGGCCCTTGGTTATCTATTTATCTGTAGTTGTATATAATCATTTAAATGAGAGAGTTTTATACCAGCTGAGCATTCATTCATCAAATATTTCATTGCTAACATATACAAGTTATTAAATAAAAAAGGCAGAACTGACTGCATGCCCAGTAAATTTTCTTACAATAAATGAAGAAATGAGTCACACACACATACACACACACATACACACACACACACATTATATATATATATAAAGTAAGGATTCCATGGTGGCTCAGTGGTAAAGAATCAACCCACCAATGCAGGAGATGCAAGTTTGATCCCTGAGATGGGAAGATTCCCTGGAGAAGGAAATGTTAACCCGTTCAAATATTCTTGCCTGAGAAATCCCATGGACAGAGGAGCCTGGCAGTCTACAGTCCATGGTGTTGTAAAAGAGTCAGACACAGCTAAGTGACTAAACAACAGTGAACAACATATATATATATAATAATATAAGTTAGAATGTCATTTCATAGAAATAATTCCAAGTGAAATCACAGCTGAAACAAAGAAAAGTCAGCAATGTTTAATGTAACCTCCCTCCCCCAACTGAGCTTTGGTACAACTTATAGTACCACTTGATACCTACGTAGCATCTTCCTTGGAGATTCTGAACCTCAAACACCCAGCATAGCTCTTCCTGGATTCCTGACCCACAGATACTGTGAGATAATATACAGTTGTTTCAAGCCACAACTTCTAAGTTTGGTGATTTTAAGTTTAAGTGATTTATTATATTTCAATAGATAACCAGTACAATAATTATATTTTTTGTTGTTCAGTAGCTAAGCCATGTCCAGCTCTTCATAACCCCATTGGGCTTCCCTGGTGGCTCAGAGGGTAAAGCGTCTGCCTGGAATGCAGGAGACCCAGGTTTGATCCCTGGGTTGGGAAGATCCCCTGGAGAAGGAAATGGCAACCCACTCCAGCACTCTTGCCTGGAGAATCCCATGGAGGGAGGAGCCTGGTAGGCTACAGTCCATGGGGTCGCAAAGAGTCGGACACGACTGAGCGACTTCACACACACTCACACATACACAGTAGCTAAGCCATGCCCAGCTCTTCATGACCCCATGGACTGTAGCACATCAATAAATGTCCATAGGATTATACAGAGAAGTTTAAAATTGTGAAGTTAATAGGTTTATGGATGATATTATCTTCACTGAGATATTTCTATTTTTCCCTAAAATTAAGCTAATTATCTGAATAATAGAAATTACTTAAAAATGCAATTCTTTGCTATTATAATCAAATATAAATATATTTTGAAATATTATTGTAATTCTAATGAGGTTTTTTACGACATCTCTTTTGAAAGTCTGCTCTAAATAAACATGACATGGAAACAATAGTTTACATGGTAAAACAGTGGTAAAATGTAACGGTAAATGGAAAATAATGGTAAAATATAAATATGAAGCCTATTAAAATAACTGCTTTAGCCTTCTAAATAAAGTCATACTAAGACTCTTCAGAGGAAACATAAATGACATGAATTCCAGTTATCAATCTTATACTTTTATATCATTAACTATATATTTGAAAGGTATTAAATGTTACTATATTACTGAAAAATTATTACTTATGAACTTAACTGAGAAAAAATAATCTGCCTTATCATTAAACAGGAATGACTTTCCATTCTTTACATGTAACATTATGATAACCTTACACTAGTAGAAAAGAATGACAATGTTTAGATACATACATTAAAAAATATGCTAAAACTACTTTCTTTAGCACCCTGTCAGCTGTATGTCTCTTGTGTGTAATTTACAGATTTAACTTTCCTTCTGTAGTTTTATTTAATAATGTGAGTAAAGTACACAGAAATATTAACATTAAATGTTCCTATATTGATATTATAAACATAATCATAAAAGGTTTTTTTTTAAGCCATAGGGATACCATATCCTTCAACATGACACGATTTTATTTAATTAGATAGAAGCCACATCCTGAATAACTTTTTTTCTCTTCATGAAGACATTTATGTTATCTATCTTGATTTCCATGTTTCAGTCATTTTTCCATATATTAGAATTTGTTGTAGCCTTTTTGGTTGTTCTTTGTTCAGCACCTATAATCCATTTTATCTCTTTCTCAAAGGTTTTGCCCTTTCACAGAACCTCTCTTCTATTGTCAATGACTAGTTATTCTCTTGTTGTCTCTGTTAAAGGACACATTTTATTTCAGTACAACCTTACACTTATTGCAGGCGTTAGTAGTGATAATTACTTTGAGAGTAAATACATTATAGAATTAGAGCTTCAGATGCAAAATATCAATCCCATCCCATTGATTTTCTCACCTTGCAACAAAATAAAACCTCATCTAAATTTCTGGAGAAAATATTTGCTCTTTTAAATTGCATCTGTGATTTGAACTGATGCAAGTTTAATGAACATCCATATTATAATTAACTACTGTTCAGTATAAATTTGAAAATAGTACGCCTAATCAGAGTCACCCTGAAATAAAATGACTGAACAGCATTCTCCATTACATGTGAGCTTTTAAAAATCAATTTGAAACAAGAGGAGAGGGAAAATATAAATGATAAATGAGGATTCTCCACATTACCATGTGGATAGATGAAGAGATTTCATAGATGGTTGTTATTACTATAAATATAAAAATGCAGTTTTGGAGGTATATGTCCTACCACTTTAATAGAAAGTGATACATCATGAGGTAGGCTAAGTTAACATGAAGATCAGATAATCATGAAAGACTTTGCTCCTGGAGATCACTGATAATATGGAGGTACTCTAGGATTTAAGCGAATAAAAATGGCAAGTCTATTTATGTGCAGTGAGAGTAACTATAGTGTGCGGGCATGTTAAGTCTTCAGTTGTGTCTGACTCTGTGACCCTATGAATGGTAGCCCACCAGGCTCCTCTGTCCATTGGATTTTCCAGGCAAGAATACTGGAATGGGTTGTCACGTCCTTATCTGAATAACTATAGGATCACTCTCAAACACGTTTCAATGGGAAATGATTTGCTTAGTTTATTTGTCACAGACTGATACTTAAGGAAGAAAGTAATTTTTCATGGCTAGATATAAGCTGACAAGTCCTTTATAACCTTCACATTGAATGAAGCAGAAGCACAGAAACACACCACTTAGATGATTCACCAAGGAGAGACATCCTGTTTACTATTGTTATTTTTCTAAAACTGACCTAACTTATTCACTGCAGAGAAAGTCCCAAATCAATTCAAAATTCCCTTGTTGTAGACGAGTACTTAGCAGCAGATATAGAAATAAAAGGAAAAGGTACTATAATTCTTACTTACAATACAAGAAAGGCAACATTTTTTGTGCTGCATTTATTGTCATGAAAAGTTGCTCTTTCAATTTGATTGTGATAATCAGAGTATGTCTACATATGGTAGAACTAATACATTCAGAAATCCTGATTTGGCGACATGATTCTTGCTATCTAACTAGTTCTCTCCCCCACACCCACTGATATGGTTTTTAAAAGATTAAATTTTGAATGAGTTTTAAGAATGTAAAGTGATATTTTATATTAAATATGTTAGTTTGTGATATATATTATATAATAATTTAGTTGAGGCCATATTAGAAGAAATCAGCAACCTCCAACTTTGGAACCATTTTTCTAAATGTAGCTGAATGGAGAAAAATTATGGGTTAAATTTCTGGTGACCCTTGGAAGAATTTGAGAGACTATTAATTAGATTTTATTTTGACCTTTAAATAGATGGAATACATGAAATTTAGAACTCTGAGTTTCTGCACCTATAATAGATGAAAGCTTTTAGAGTAGCTGAAAAATCTGTGTAGCCAATATTATTAATTAAGAAAAATGAACATAGATTTAACCAGTTGCTTTCAATATAATATATATTATTAGAAATAAACATTAAACTTATTCTTAAGTAGTAAGTGTTCATAACTGGATTTATTTTCCAAAATTAAAAACCAATTTCTGCTTTGGTTATTATTTGAAACTTTGAAATTTTACAACATAATGTACACCATAACCTGTAAAATTTTAAATTAAGAGTAGTATTACTCAAAAAGGGCAAATAATATGTTTAAAAATGAGATGGATTTAAAAGTAATTCATGTGAACCAATAAATTCTCTATTTTTCATGAATTGTGTTTCAGCATTTTCAACAAAATTTAAAAGTGTACTAAACTATATTATGTGGCAAAATTATGACCCATAGGATGTTTATGCTCATACTTTATTTAAAACACATACAAAGAGACCAAGTCTCAATAATTTTCATATGTGTACCTATAAACACCAAGTAATTCATAAGTGTTGTAATCATTACATTAATGAGGGGCAGTATAGTAACCATGATACCTAAATACATAACTCATAATAGTCCATGATGCCAGAAGTAAATTTTATATATATATCGAAGGTTAGCCATTCTAATGGAGAAGGCAATGGAAACCCACTCCAGTACTCTTGCCTGGAAAATCCCATGAATGGAGGAGCCTGGTGGGCTGAAGTCCATAGTGTCGCACAGAGTCGAACATGACTGAGCGACTTCACTTTCACTTTTCACTTTCATGCATTGGAGAAGGAAACGGCAACCCACTCCAGTGTTCTTCCTTGGAGAATCCCAGGGACGGGGGAGCCTGGTGGGCTGCCGTCTGTGGGGTTGCACAGAGTCGGACGCAACTGAAATGACTTAGCAGCAGCAGCAGCAGCAGCCGCCATTCTAATAACCTGCATTTTGTAAAGTTGCATTTTGCAAAGACTATGTAACAACATCTCTGTAACGTATCACAATGCTGTTCTGTGCTTAGTCATTTAGTCGTGTCTGACTCTTTGCAACCCCATGGACCAAGAGCCCCACCAGGCTCCTCTGTCCATGGGGATTCTCCAGGCAAGAATCCTGCAGTGGGTTGCCATGCCCTCCTCCAGGGGATCTTCCCAACCCAGGGACAGAACCCAGGTCTCCCACATTGCAGGCAGATTCTTTACCATCTGAGTCTCCAAGGAAGCCCAAGAATACTGAGGTGGTTAGCCAATCCCTTCCCCAAGGGAACTTCCCGTCTCAGGAATCAAACCAGTGTCATCTTCATTGCAGGTGGCCTACTCGGGAAGCCCAAAACAGTGTTACCTGTTTAGTATTCTAAAGATAAAAGTTATGTTTGCAAAATAAGTAATAATACAAAACTATATTTATGATACCTGAAATATAGCTTGAATTTTAACAATGAATTATGATAGACAGAAACATGTTCTGAGCATACATATCCTCTTCATTAATTAAATACCAGTATGGAGTATTTTCCTGTTTTATAAACTGTAATAAATGCTTTCCTTTATTTACTTGCCGCATCTTGTTCAGAGATACCCAAAGCATAATATTTAATCTTAGTAACATTCAGCTTCCCTCATGGTTCAGCTGGTAAAGAATCTGCCTGCAATGTGGGAGACTTGAGTTCAGTCCCTGGGTTGGGAAGTTTCCCCTGGAGAAGGGAAAGTCTACCCACTCCAATATTCTGGCTGGAGAAATTCATGGACTATATAGTCCATGGGGTCACAAAGAGTCAGACACAACTGAGCGACTTTCAACTTTCAGCTTAAGATACTTGGAAACAATCTTTTTTTTTTTTTTTTCTAATACAATAGTCTTATTTTTATCTATTCTGTAGTCTTTATATTTTACAGTCGTTTCCATTTCTAAAAGAGCAGTTTATTGTCTCATGAGAGTAAAAATAATAGCTATATAATTGTTCCTCCTGTTTTTCACTTTTATCATCTTATAGTCATTTCTGAAATGTGACTACTTCAATGAGGCTCACACTCCCTGGGGAGGTATACAGAGGTTTCATGATCAGATTCTTTTCCCTGCACACACCTGCTCACTATACTCTAATTACAGTCACTCAATTTGTGTTCCTGGAACAGGTTTGTTTGTATTACCTGTGTATGCATGAACCATTCCAGAATCTTCACAAGGGTGGCTGTTTTTCTGCATTTGATCTCAACTCATATGTTCATGAGAGCCTTCTCCTGACTCCCATTGTAAAGATGGTGCCTCCACCCAGGCTCCCCATTATCTTCTTTCACATTAGTGTAACTAACTTTTCCTCAAATTTTGACACATTGTGAAATAATTGACTTATTGATCATTTCTTTACCTCCCACAGAATATAATAATAATGAACACGTGACTTGTTTTCTGTGTGTCCCCACAGCAGTGACTGTCCCTGGCACATAGAATCCACTCAGTAAATATTTTTGATCCAATGAAGAAAAATGAGCGTGAGAAAGGAAGATTAGACTTGGAATTCATTCTATGTACATGTTAGCTCTGTGAATAAGAAGCCTGAGAAAATAATTTAGTTTGCTTGAGTTTCGTTCACTCATTTTCAGACTGAGAGTGGTTTTGAATTAAGTAAATTTGAAAATCCCTTTTATGAAATAATCAAGTAATAAGCCATGTATCTATTATTATTTTTATATAGGAATATATATATATATATTTTTTCTAAAAGTTCAGTACTAGACAGACAAGGTCGAATGGGTAATAATGCTTTTAGTCAAAGTAGAGACACATTCCACTCTTTAAAAGGTAAATATTATGTCATATCTACGCTAAGGGTTGGACATGACTGAGCGACTTCACTTTCACTTTTCACTTTCATGCATTGGAGAAGGCAATGGCAACCCACTCCAGTGTTCTTGCCTGGAGAATCCCAGGGACGGGGGAGCCTGGTGGGCTGCCGTCTATGGGGTCGCACAGAGTCCAACGCGACTGAAGCGACTTAGCAGCAGCAGCAGGTTGATATGTAGGACTTCCCAGATGGTGCAGTGGTAAAAAAATCCACCTCCCAATTTCATGGACAGAGGAGACTGGTGGGCTCCATGGGGTCATGGAGAGACAGGACTAAGCATCTGAGCACACACATACAAGGCAGATATGCACAGCTCACTCTGAAAAATTTTTAATAAAAACATACTATTTAGTAATATTTCATACATAATTGTTTTAAGCAATAGACATTAAATAATCTGTTGTGTCTCTCGACAGATGTGAGGTTTTAGCTTGAATGAACTTGCTAAACAGATCAATTAAAATCATCATTTAGTTACATTAACTCTCCCCTCCTTCCACTCATCAATCAGTCAATTTTTCGTTCATTTTGGTTGAATGAGGAAATTTGATTCATGGTACGTTTAAGTGAATATGTCTACTCAAAAATGCAGTTTTATGGTGTTTTTGCAGCATGTTTTTTTCCAAGGAGATATTTTTTATTCAATTCAGGTTTCACAAGTTAAATGGAGTGCTTCTTTCATATGTTACCTTGTAGCTCTTAATTTATGATTTATGGGTGGTCCATGAAAAATAAAAAGCCACTCATTAAAATTAAGGATCATTACTTTCCAATGAATTTTATCAGGTGCATGATGTGTCAATGAGAAAGATTTCTGATTCTTGGCATCGCAAACTTGGAAAGCTGACCTATAAACAGGGTAAAAAGAAGGAACACCTTGAATAAAAATAAAATATAGCAAGTCTTGTTTTATTTCTTTTCGTTTTTTTGTTTGTTTTATTTAGATTAATGAAAAATGACAAAAATAGCACACATAGGTAATCATTATACCCAGTCTCCCAACACAGTTCATCATATTGAATAACTAGTTTGAAGTTGGCTTCTTTTATTTTTAACTAATTCTGTAATAAGAGATAGAAAAACGATGGACAAACATTTATAGAAAAGTTGCCGTGAAAAAGAAGAAATCATAAATTAATTAAAGATCTGTTTCCAAAAACCTTTATTTTCCTTATTTCTTTATCGATGTCTCCCAAACTTGTAGAGCAATAATTGCCTCATAAGAGCTTCCCCTTATCGCAATAAGGGCTTCCCAGGTGACTCAGTGGTAAAGAATATACCAGCAATGCAGGAGACATGGGTTTGATCTCTGGGTAGGCAAGATCCCCTGGAGTAGGAAATGGCAGCACACAGCACATATCACAACAAAAATTTTCATTCTGTTTCACTATTTGTTATGAGTGTCTTTCTGAAAGATATTTATATATACATAAAATATGTTTTCCTGAATACAAACTCAATTTATATTGCAATTCCTCTCCTTTTCTTCCCAGTCACTCTCATGTATTTTATATTTATCATCTCTATTTTGCTTAAATATTATAAGCATCTACTTTT
Organism: Ovis aries; assembly: GCF_016772045.2. Classification (NCBI taxonomy): domain Eukaryota; kingdom Metazoa; phylum Chordata; class Mammalia; order Artiodactyla; family Bovidae; genus Ovis; species Ovis aries. The sequence continues at coordinate 49,894,766 of NC_056069.1, forward strand.
TAAAAATAAATTAGCTCACTCTGGATATTATTCAAAACCTAATCATTCTATTTGTTAATGCATTTTTTGAGATTTTCTTGTCAATAAAAGATATTCGGGATAATCTCCACATGTCAAGATCCTTACATAGTCATGTCTGTAAGGATCTTTTTCTTTATAAGATAACATTTACAGGTTCCAATGTTTAGAACCTGATATCTTCAAGGAGACATTAATACACTTGTGACATGTGTGTGTGCCAGGTTGATTCAATTGTGTTCCTTTTTGACCCAAAAGACTGTAGCCCGCCAGGCTCCTCTGTCCATGGGATTCTCCAGGCAAGAATACTGAAGTGGGTTGCCATCATTTTCTTCAGGGAATCTTCCCCACCCAGGGATCAAACCTGTGTCTCCTGCAGCTATGGACTTTTCTTGGTTTTGATAATCTGTATGACTAGTAGATTATTGATAAAATATCCTCAAATTGGGACTTTTCTATGTTTTACTCATGATTAACTTTATATAGACAAGTTCCAGTTTGGGAATATTTTATCAGTAATCTACTAATCAAAGCCTTTGGCTGTCTGGACCACAGTAAACTGTGGAAAATTCTGAAAGAGATGGGCATATCAGACCACCTGACCTGCCTCTTGAGAAACCTGTATGCAGGTCAGGAAGCAACAGTTAGAACTGGACATGGAACAACAGACTGGTTCCAAATAGGAAAAGGAGTAAGTATATTGTCACCCTGCTTAGTTAACTTATATGCAGAGTACATCATGGAGAAACTCTGGGCTGGATGAAGCACAAGCTGGAATCAAGATTGGCGGGAGAAGTATCAATAACGTCAGATCTGCAGATGACACCACCCTTATGGCAGAAAGTGAAGAAGAACTAAAGGGCCTCTTGATGAAACTAAAATAGGAGAGTGAAAAAACTGGCTTAAAGCTCAGCATTCAGAAAACTAAGATCATGGCATCTGGTCACATCACTTCATGGGAAATAGATGGGGAAACAGCAGAAACAGTGGCTGACTTTATTTTTCTGGGCTCCAAAATCACTGCAGATGGTGATTGTATCCATGAAATTAAAAATGCTTACTCCTTGGAAGGAAAGTTATGACCAACTCAGACAGCATATTAAAAATCAAAGACATTACTTTTTCAACAAAGGTCCATCTAGTCAAGGCTATGGTTTTTCCAATGTTCATGTATGGATGTGAGAGTTGGACTCTAAAGAAAGCTGAGCGCTGAAGAATTGATGGTTTTGAACTGTTGTATTGGAGAAATCTCTTGAGAGTCCCTTAGACTGCAAGGAGATCCAACCAGTCTATCCTAAAGGAGATCAGGTCTGGGTGTTCACTGGAAGGACTGATGTTGAAGCTGAAAGTCCAAGACTTTGGCAACCTGATGTGTAGAGTGACTCATTTAAAAAGACCCAGATGCTGGGAAAGATTGAGGGCAGGAGGAGAAGGGGACGACAGAGGATGAGATGGTTGGATGGCATCACTGACTCAATGGACAAGGGTTTGGGTAGACTCCGGAAGTGAGTGATGGACAGGGAGGCCTGGCGTGCTGCAGTTCATGGGGCCTCAAAGAGTTAGACACGACTGGGTGACTGAACTGAACTGAACTGAATCTACTAGTCATCCAGGTTATCAAAACCAAGGAAGTCTGAGAAATTTTCACAAACAAGAGGAGACTAAGAACACATGGCTATTAAATATAATGTGATGTGGTATCCTGGATAGAATCCTAGAGCAGCAACAAGAAGAAGAAGAAAAAGTTGAGGAAATTTGAACAGACTATATATTTTAGTTGTAATATTGTTTCATTCGGAGAAGGCAGTGGCACCCCACTCCAGTACTCCTGCCTGGGAAATCCTAGGAGGAGCTTGGTAGGCTGCAGTCCATGGAGTTGCGAACAACTGAGCGACTTCACTTTCACTTTTCACTTTCATGCATTGGAGAAGGAAATGGCAACCCACTCCAGTACTCTTGCCTGGAAAATCCCATGGACGGAGGAGCCTGGTAGGCAGCCCATGGGGTCACGAAGAGTCAGACACAACTGAGTAACTTCACTTTCACTTTTCACTTTCATGCATTGGAGAAGGCAATGGCAACCCACTCCAGTGTTCTTGCCTGGAGAATCCCAGGGACGGGGGAGCCTGGTGGGCTGCCGTCTATGGGGTGACCCAGAGTCGGACACGACTGAAGTGACTTAGCAGCAGTAGCAGCAGCGTTGTTTCATTAATTATGGAAATTTACCATAATTATTTAAATGTTTATAAGAGGAATAACTGGGTGTTGATTATGCAGGAACTATCTATACTATATTTACAATAATTAGGTAAATCTAAAACTGCCAAAAACTTATATTAAAATAAAGTTTAAAAAAGGATCCCCATTACCAAGTATCTTGGCCATTTCTTCTAAGATTGCTACTAAATAGAGTTAAAACACTACCATATTTTCGATTCCCTAATTCCCTGTTGCCTTTCGCTCACCGCAGCTGTGTCAGGTATGAAAGCAGGAACTATTATGACCTTTATAGTCTTACGTCCCTTGTATTCAGAGAGCCTTGTACATAGAGTGAAATATAATTAATTAATTAAAAAATAGCCGAGAGGACAAATTTTCTCAAATTGATATACTGGCCAATGAAAAATGGAGTTATAAGTGTATTTCTCTTTTGCTGTCAATATAGTTTGCGTGATCATTGCAATGTAAGTTATAGATATGATACACAAGATAAAATCAACGCATTTAAATGTAAAACTCTTGGTTGCAAAATAGCAATGATGCATATATATATATATATGTACATAAACTTGGAAATGGGTACTGTATTATTTTTCTTAATATTATGAAGGCAACATTCTAACTAGAATTTTGTCAAGAGTTATGAAAGAATGATTTTCCATACCCAAAAACTAGCAAGTTAACTTTCTACAATACCATGAAGGCTACCAGAGGACATGGTTCTCCTAGGTCAGACACAAATAACTTTATTATGTGCTGCAGGAGCAGTAGATACAGTATCAGCATTCTTACTAGTTCTTTAAGTTCTTTTTCTCTGATGGAGACATGAAAAGTATCAAAGGATACCTGTACAGTACACTGAAGAGAATTTCAGGAGAAAAATCCCAAATTTAGGGAAAATGATTACAATGAGCTATGTATTTTTCAGGACATTCTGGAGAAATATATATATAAGAAATATATATATATATACACACACATACATATATATTACTATATATTTGTATATAATAAATATTTTATTTATAATAAAATAAATGTATATGTTTATTTGCATACAAACACACACACATATACGTATATATATTTCTCATTGTTTCTGAGAGACAGATTTGTGATTTATCATAATGAACTGACTCACATGACTATGGAGGCAAGCTGTGGAACCAGGAGAGCCAGTGTTATAGTTCCACTCTGAAGGCTGCCAGGCTCAAGACCCAATAAAACCCAAGGTTTCAGTTTAAGTCAAAGGCAGGCAAATAAAAACAAGGCCTCAGTTTGAAGGCTTTCAAGCAGGGGGAATTTGTTCTTCCTTGCAGAAAAAGCTGTATTTTTATCCTAACCAGGCCTTCAACTGATTGAATAAAGGTAATAGACATTAAGGAGGGCAACATGCTGACTAAAATGAAATCTCACCCATAAGCACCCTCACAGACACGTCTGGAATAGTTGTGACCAAATAGCTAGGCACCCTGTGGCCCAGGCAAGTTGACACATATAGTAATCATCATAGGCTATCCAGTTCAGTTCAGTCGCTCAGTCGTGTCTGACTCTTTACGATCCCATGAGTCGCAGCACACCAGGCCTCCCTGTCCATCACCATCTCACAGAGTTCACTCAAACTCACGTCCATCGAGTCGGTGATGCCATCCAGCCATCTCATCCTCTGTTTTCCCCTTTTCTTCGTGCCTGCAATCCCTTCCAGCATCAGAGTCATTTCCATTGAGTCAGCTCTTCACACGAGGTGGCCAAAGTACTGGAGTTTCAGCTCTACCATCATGCCTTCCAAAGAATACCCAGGGCTGATCTCCTTTAGAATGGACTTGTTGGATCTCCTTGCAATCCAAGGGACTCTCAAGAATCTTCTCCAACACCACAGCTCAAAAGCATAAATTCTTCAGCGCTCAGCTTTCTTCACAGTCCAATTCTTGCATCCATACATGACCACTGGAAAAACCATAGCCTTGACTAGACGGACCTTTGTTGGCAAAGTAATCTCTCTGTTCTTCAATATGCTCTCTAAGTTAGTCATAACTTTTCTTCCAAGGAGTAAGCATCTTTTAATTCCATGGCTGCAATCACCATCTGCAGTGATTTTGGAGCCCAGAAAAATAAAGTCAGCCATTGTTTTCAGTGTTTCCCCATCTATTTCCCATGTACTGATGGGCTGTTAGCCTGTCTGAATCTTCCTTCAAAAGAGAAATTATCTTTATTTGTTTTGATAATAAATAAACCAGCTGCTTGCTCTATTGGGGAACAGTATATCTATCTATCAAGGTTGTTCACTGTGATCACATTTTAGAAATGATCAGTCTGTACAGTTCAGTCACTTAGTCATGTCCAACTCTTTGCAACCCCATGAAATGCAGCATGCCAGCCCTCCCTGTCTATCACCAACTCCTGGATTTACTCAAACTCATGTCTATGGAGTTGGTGATGCCATCCAGCCATCTCATCCTCTGTCATCCCCTTCTCCTCCTGCCCCCAATCCCTCCCAGCATCAGAGATTTTGCCAAAGAGTCAACTCTTCACATGAGGTGGCCAAAGTATTGGAGTTTCAGCTTCAGCATCAGTACTTCTAGTGAATATCTAGGACTGGTCTCCTTTAGAATAGACTGGTTGGATCTCCTTGTAGTCCAACGGACTCTCGAGAGTCTTCTCCAACACCACAGTTCAAAAGCATCAAATCTTCAGAGCTCAGCTTTTTTCACAGTCCAACTCTCACATCCATACATGATCACTGGAAAAACCATAGTCTTGACGGACCTTTGTAGGAAATGTAATGTCTCTGCATTCTAACATGTTATCTAGGTTGGTCATAACTTGGCTTCCAAGGAGTAAGCATCTTTTAATTTCATGGCTGCATTCACCATCTGCAGTGATTTTGGAACCCCCCAAAATAAAGTCTGACACTGCTTACACTGTTTCCTCATCTACTTCCCACGAAGTGATGGGACCAGATGTCATGATCTTAGTTTTCTGAATGTTGAGCTTTGAGCCAAACTTTTCACTCTCCTCTTTCACTTTCATCAAGAGGCTTTTTAGTTCCTCTTCACTTTCTGCCATAAGGGTGGTGTCATCTGCATATCTGAGGTTATTAATATTTCTCCTGGCAACCTTGATTCCAGGCTGTGCTTCTTCCAGTCCAGCGTTTCTCATGATGTTCTCTGCATATAAGTTAAATAAGCAGGATGACAATATACAGCCTTGACGTACCCTTTTCCTATTTGGAACCAGTGTGTTGTTCCACGTCCAGTTCTAACCGTTGCTCTTTGACCTGCATATAGGTTTCTCAAGAGGCAGGTCAGGTGATCTGGTATTCCCATCTCTTTCAGAATTTTCCACAGTTTACTGTGATCCACACAGTCAAAGGCTTAGGCATAGTCAATAAATCAGAAATAGATGTTTTTCTGGAACTCTCTTGATTTTTCCATGATGCAACAGATGTTGGAAATTTGATCTATGGTTCCTCTGCCTTTTCTAAAACCAGCTTGAACATCTGGAAGTCACTATTCACGTATTTCTGAAGTCTGGCTTATAGAATTTTGAGAATTACTTTACTAGCCTGTAAGATTAGTGCAATTGTGCAGTAGTCTGAGAATTCTTTGGCATTGCCTTTCTTTGGGATTGGAATGAAAACTGACCTTTTCCAGTCCTGTGACCACTGCTGAGTTTTCCAAATTTGCTGGCATATTGAGTGCAGCACTTTCACAGCATCATCTTTTAGGGTTTGAAATAGCTCAACTGGAACTCCATCACCTCCACTAGCTTTGTTCGTAGTGATACTCCCTAAGGCCCACTTGACTTCACATTCCAGGATGTCTGGTTCTAGGTGAGTGATCACAGCATCACGATTATCTGGGTTATGAAGATCTTTTTTTGCACAGTTCTTCTGTGCATTCTACCCACCTCTTCTTAGTATCTTCTGCTTCTATTAGGTCCATACCATTTCTGTCCTTGATTGAGCCCATCTTTGCAAGAAATTTTCCCTTGGTATCTCTAATTTTCTTGAAGAGATCTCTAGTCTTTCCCATTCTGTTCTTTTCCTCCATTCCTTTGCATTGATTGGTGAGGAAGGCTTTTTTATCTTTCTTTGCTCTTATTTGGAACTTTGCATTCAGATGCTTAAATCTTTCCTTTTCTTCTTTGCTTTTTGCTTCTCTTCTTTTCAGAGCTATTTGTAAGGCCTCCCCAGACAGCCATTTTGCCTTTTTGCATTTCTTTTCAAAGGGGATGGTCTTGAACCGTGTCTCCTGTACAATGTCATGAACCTCCATCCATAGTTCATCAGGCACTCTATCAGATCTTGTCCCTTAAATCTATTTCTCACTTCCACTGTATAATCTTAAGGGATTTGATTTAGGTCACACCTGAATGGTCTAGTGATTTTCCCTACTTTCTTCATTTTAAGTCTGAATTTCACAATAAGGAGTTCATGATCTGAACAACAGTCAGCTCCCTGTCTTGTTTTTGCTGACTGTATAGAGCTTCTCCATCTTTGGCTGCAAAGAATATAATCAGTCTTATTTCAATGTTGACCATCTGGTGATGTCCATGTGTAGAGTATTCTCTTGTGTTGTTGAAAGCGAGTGTTTGCTATGACCAGTGTGTTCTCTTGGCAAAACTCTATTAGCCTTTGCCATGCTTCATTCCGTACTCCAAGGCCAAATTTTCCTGTTACTCCAGGCAAATTTGTTTCTTGACTTCCTACTTTTGCATTCCAGTCTCCTATAATGAAAAGGACATCTTTTTTGGGTGTTAGTTCTAAAAGGTCTTGTAGGTCTTCATAGAATCGTTCAACTTCAGCTTCTTCAGCATTACTGGTTGGGGCATAGGCTTGGATTACTGTGATACTGAATGGTTTGCCTTGGGAATGTACAGAGATCATTCTGTCATTTTTGAGATTGCATCCAAGTACTGCATTTTGGACTCTTTTGTTTACCATGATGGTTACTTCACTTCTTCCAAGGGATTCCTGCCCACAGTAGTAGATATAATGGTCATCTGAGTTAAATTCATCCTTTCCAGTCCATTTTAGTTTGCTGATTCCTAGAATGTCAACGTTCACTCTTGCCATCTCCTGTTTGATCACTTCCAATTTTCCTTGATTCACGGACCTGACATTCCAGGTTCCTATGCAATATTGCTCCTTTACAGCATCAGACCTTGCTTCTATCACCAGTCACATCCACAACTGGGTATTGTTTTTGCTTTGGCTCCATCCCTTCATACTCTCTGGAGTTATTTCTCCACTGATCTCCAGTAGCACATTGGGACCTATCGACCTGGGGAGTTCCTCTTTCAGTATCCTATTATTTTGCCTTTTCATACTGTTCATGGGGTTCTCAAGGCAAGAATGCTGAAGTGGTTTGCCATTCCCTTCTCCAGTGGACCACATTCTTTCAGATCTCTCCACCATGACCCGCCAGTCTTCGGTGGCCCCACATGGTATGGCCTAGTTTCATTGAGTTAGACAAGGCTGTGGTCCGTGTGATCAGATTGACTATCTGTGATTATGGTTTCAGTGTGTCTGCCCTCTGATGTCCTCTTGCAACTGCTACCGTCTTACTTGGGTTTCTCTTACCTTGGACATGGGGTGTCTCTTCACAACCACTCCAGCAGAGTGCAGCTGCTGCTCCTTACCTTGAATGAGGGGTATCGCCTCATGGCCACCCCTCCTGACCTTGAACATGGAGTAGCTCCTCTCGGCCCTCCTGCGCCTGTGCAGCCGCCACTCCTTTGAAATGATAGTTAATACCAAAACCAAAGCCAGGCACTGACTCTACTCACAAAGACATACAGAAACACAAAAGACCATAGAGGATTGTTTACCAACAAATTTGAGGGCCTTTTGTCTCCATACCTAACTTGGATTATTTGTTTTAAATGTGTTTTCCTATCATCAATGGACCACTTTCAGAGTTTGACCTGATGAGCCTTGAAACAAACTTACAAACTTATATGGCTAGGAAAGATAGTATATGTAAAATAGTATTCAAATTACATGGGCAAGTAATAACAAAAGTTGCAAAAGTTTTAAAACTTACCAGTAATTCTGTCTATAAATGACTACGGTGCCATGGCTATACAGAAGTGATTTGCTAGGTCATTGCAGAATTTAATTTTAGAACCCAATTTTAAGTAAAATTTTTCCATAGTGTACTATAAAAATACTTCATCTTCTTTATTTGTATATGGCTTCAATGGCATATCCATTTAATGTTACATAAGTGTTTCATGTTTCACTTGCATCATATAAAAAAGAAATTAGGTTATGAAATTCCATATGGATGAATATGGTTATTTCCCCAAGTTATCTGAAAAATAAAAACAGAATAAAGTGGTATTTCTCCTTCTGATGATGCCCAAATTAAAACTATTGAAGACTGCATCTTTTAAGCGATATAGATTTTGTTACCGTCTCTCAATAATTAGTGGAAGGTCTGATAGCATAGTTTCATCAGAGGAAACTATTTGTTTGGGTTTACTGAACACTTAATTTAGGGGAAACTGAATATCAGTTCTGATTTTCAACTTCATATTAAATTTCATGAAAGTTAGGCAGCTATGTGCAGTCAATAATCAAGTACATATGTGTGTAATATTTTATTGCGGGGATAGATGAGAATAAGTATCACGATGAATAAGCAGCAAGTATAAGGATTAAGAAAATACTGCTGATATTGGTGTGGAAGGTGGTGAGGTTTTGTAATTCTAGCCCTTTAACTAGACTGATCTATTTAATGCTAAAAATTTGACTTACTATTCTCCCAATCCTGAGATCTAGAACATCTGCTAATGGAAATCTTAATAATTGTATATTGCATAACAAATTTAGGATATAATGAAACCCATCTGGGACTATGGAAATAGCAAGTCATCAGTACTTTTTGAAGGAGATGTGTTTAACTTCTGAAAATGCATAGATACATTTTCACTTTTAGTATAGAAAATTCAGGTATATAGTTTTTGCAGGAGAAGAAACAGAAAATGCACTATGATATTTACACTTGATCATATGTTAGCATAGCTGAAAAACATGTAAATAGAAAGAGTCGACTGCATATATTAGTACTCAGTATCTTCTTATGATTCCACTTTCATTTCCTCATAAAACAGAGGAGCTTTTGAGAATTGAAAGAGCTCAGCTTGCTCTTGGTTACATACTTGCATCATTGATGAGGCATTTAATATTACAAAGCACCTGCATATTTTTGAATGTTTTACTTTACAGTTTGAGATAGACTATAAGAATATGTGCATGTGTTTATGGCCACAGATAACAAGCTGCAATAATGAGAAAAAGAGAAATATGATAAATTATTATTAGTGATCCTTCAGCAGGATTTCATATAGATGATATCATGCAACCTGCCAATTCAGATGAGAGCATCCAGAAATCAGCTATAGAACAATGGTTAACAGTTTATTTAATACTTGAAGTGTTTTCAATAGCACTTTGCGGGGGGTGGGGGTACTGTTGCCAGGGAACAAAAAAGCAGCTATCATCAAGATAACCTTGGAGAAATAATGACTTCCACTGTGTATGTAAATCTCCCTCACATCACTGAGTTTCAACACAGCTGAGATACTGTCACTTTTAAAGAAATGAAGGATTTTCTGTTATCAATTTTGTAAAGGAAATCACTCCCCTGAAATAAATTATAATTTACCTTTAGTGAATGCTAATGAAGGGAAATTTGAGTTTTGTCATCTGTGTCAAAGTCAAATAAAAAAACAAAAAAGCAAAGCCCAGGTATAACACCAAAGCTAAGAAGTAGACGAAGTATGGCATGTAAGTACTAGATTATTCAGGACATGTCTGTTTACACACCAGCTCCAGCTCATCAATTAGCAGACACTGTCATTGATCATTCTGACTAAAGGAAGTAGGTTAAACTATAGTTGGCCAATCCCCATGGAGAAATTCATAGTAAATGAGGAATGAGGCAAAGCTTAGGTAAAAAACTTGGTCCTTGTGGATCAGCCTCAAAATTCACTTATCTAGCTATATCTTATATAACCATTTTGCACCCCAAGCCCCTGGCATTTACAAATGTTTCTCTGCATTTTAACCTTGACACCATTTTGGATGCTGATATTAATTTTGAATAGCAGTGTTTGATAGTAAAGTATGTTTTTGTTTTTTTAAAGGGTTTCCACCTTTCATCTTCTCTGGTTGATTATTCAAAATGATTAGACTCCCAGACTCTGAAAATAGATATACAAGAATCCCTCATCTGTGGGTGGAGTTTGCTTTATGCCACTTTGCTTTTACAAAAGACTTCCATTGATAACTCTACGTTAACGAGAGAAATCCAAAGAGGATTTCTTGTTTTTTATGAGAAAAGGCAGAAAGTGAAAATTATATTCAGGGTTTGCTTTGCAGAGAGCAGTTAGAGAGCCAGTGCCAACGCTGAGCTGTAAAAGTGGCACCTTCAAGGTACTTCTGGGGAATTGTACTATCTCAGTATCAAGATGTCATAATTTTGAATTGCATCCATGAGCATCTGTGCTTTATCTCTCTTTCTTTTGTGCACTCATTAGCAAGATGTGTAATTCTTTGCTTTAAGTCATTTCAGCTTTCAAAAGTATCCTAGAAATTTGTTCAATTAACAGGTGAAACCTGTATCTACTTTGCTTATATAAAACTCCTTAAGCATGTATATATTTTATTCAATATACTTATATCTTAAATTTCTGTGAATTAGTTGCTTCTCCTTTTTCTGTCTCAGTGCTAGCTTTTGAAGGAACCGGTTCCATATATGAAGTATGACTAACCTGAGAACACCAAGCAATGAGAAGCCCAGAGTCCAAGAGGGGTCATGGAATACCAGACACCATGTGGATAAGAGGGGAGTCTGGGGACACCAAGCTTCCAGCAGGTGAGTGAAGAAGCTACTATGGACATGGAAACGCCGGTCCCAACAACCTTAGAAGATCAATCAGAAATGAAAGGCCGCATATCCCTTCCTAAGTTACTGATATATTTTGAAGAAAGTTGCATTTTTTTAAATTTTATTTTTAAAACATATTTATTTGGCTATTCTCGGTCTTAGTCCTGGCATGTGAACTCTCAGTTACAGCAAGTGGGATCTAGATCCCTGAGCAGGGATGGAACCTGGACTCCCTGCATTGGGACCTCGGAGTCATACACACTGGACCACCAGGAAAGTCCCTCCATGGTTGTTTAATTTACTGTTTCTGCAAGGTTTACTCTTCAGCAAAAGATAAAGAAAACATTTTTCATCTGATATAATGATCACATACCTGAATGGTCTAGCGGTTTTCCCTACTTTCTTCAATTTAAGTCTGAATTGGTAATAAGGAGTTCATGATCTGAGCCACAGTCAGCTCCTGGTCTTATTTTTGTTGACTGTATAGAGCTTCTCCATCTTTGGCTGCAAAGAATATAATCAATCTGATTTTGGTGTTGACCATCTGATGATGTCCATGTGTAGAGTCTTCTCTTGTGTTGTTGGAAGAGGGTGTCTGCTATGACCAGTGCATTTTCTTGGCAAAACTCTATTAGTCTTTGCCCTGGTTCATTCCACATTCCAAGGCTAAATTTGCCTGTTACTCCAGGTGTTTCTTGACTTCCTACTTTTGCATTCCAGTCCCCTATAATGAAAGGGATATCTTTTTTGAGTGTTAGTTCTAAAAGGTTTTGATGTCTTCATAAAACCGTTCAACTTCAGCTTCTTCAGCATTACTGGTTGGGGCGTAGACTTGGATAACTGTGGTATTGAATGGGTTGCCTTGGAGATGAACAGAGATCATTCTGTCGTTTTTGAGATTGCATCCAAGTCCTGCATTTCGGACTCTTTTGTTGACCATGATGGCTACTCAATTTCTTCTGAGGGAAAACTGCTAGACTATTCAGGTATGACTGAAATCAAATCCCTTATGATTATACAGTGGAAGTGAGAAATAGATTTAAGGGCCTAGATCTGATAGATAGAGTGCCTGATGAACTATGGAATGAGGTTTGTGACATTATACAGGAGACAGGGATCAAGACCATCCCCATGGAAAAGAAGTGCAAAAAAGCAAAATGGCTGTCTGGGGAGGCCTTACAAATAGCTGTGAAAAGAAGAGAGGTGAAAAGCAAAGGAGAAAAGGAAAGATATAAGCATCTGAATGCAGAGTTCCAAAGAATAGCAAGAAGAGATAAGAAAGCCTTCTTCAGTGATCAATGCAAAGAAATAGAGGAAAACAACAGAATGGGAAAGACTAGAGACCTCTTCAAGAAAATTAGAGATACCAAGGGAACATTTCATGCAAAGATGGGCTCGATAGAGGACAGAAATGGTCTGGACCTAACAGAAGCAGAAGACATTAAGAAGAGGTGAAGAATACACAGAACTGTACAAAAAAGATCTTCACGACCCAGATAATCATGATGATGTGATCACTAATCTAGAGCCAGACATCTTGGAAAGTGAAGTCAAGTCGGCCTTAGAAAGCATCACTATGAACAAAGCTAGTGGAGGTGATGGAATTCCAGTTGAGCTGTTTCAAATCCTGAAAGATGATGCTGTGAAAGTGCTGCACTCAATATGCCAGCAAATTTGGAAATCTCAGCTGTGGCCACAGGACTGGAAAAGGTCAGTTTTCATTCCAATCCCAAAGAAAGGCAATGTGAAACAATGCTCAAACTACCGCACAATTGCACTCATCTCACATGCTAGTCAAGTAGTGCTCAAAATTCTCCAAGCCAGGCTTCAGCAATACGTGAACCGTGAACTCCCTGATGTTCAAGCTGGTTTTAGAAAAGGCAGAGGAACCAGAGATCAAATTGCCAACATCTGCTGCATCATGGAAAAAGCAAGAGAGTTCCAGAAAAATATCTATTTCTGCTTTATTGACTATTTCGAAGCCTTTGACTGTGTGGATCTCAACAAACTGTGGAAAATTCTGAAAGAGATGGGAACACCAGACCACCTGACCTGCCTCTTGAGAAATCTGTATGCAGGCCAGGAAGCAACAGTTAGAACTGGACATGGAACAGCAGACTGGTTCCAAATAGGAAAAGGAGTACGTCAAGGCTGTATATTGTCACCTTGCTTGTTTAGCTTATATGCAGAGTACATCATGAGAAACGCTGGACTGGAAGAAACTCAAGCTGGAATCAAGATTGCCGGGAGAAATATCAATAACCTCAGATATGCAGATGACACCACCCTTATGGCAGAAAGTGAAGCCTCTTGATGAAAGTGAAGGAGGAGAGTGAAAAAGTTGGCTTAAAGCTCAACATTCAGAAAATGAAGATCATGGCATTTGGTCCTATCACTTCATGGGAAATCGATGAGGAAACAATAAAAACAGTGTCAGACTTTATTTTTGGGGGCTCCAAAATCACTGCAGACAGTGATTGCAGCCATGAAATTAAAAGTTGCTTACTCCTTGGAAGAAAAGTTATGACCAACCTAGATAGTATATTCAAAAGCAGAGACATTACTTTGCCGACTAAGATCCGCCTAGTCAAGGCTATGGTTTCTCCTGTGGTCATGTATGGATGTGACAGTTGGACTGTGAAGAAAGCTGAGCGCCGAAGAATTGATGCTTTTGAACTGTGGTGTTGGAGAAGACTCTTGAGAGTCCGTTGGACTGCAAAGAGATCCAACCAGTCCATTCTGAAGGAGATCAACCCTGGGATTTCTTTGGAAGGAATGATGCTAAAGCTGAAGCTCCATTACTCTGGCCACCTCATGAGGAGAGTTGACTCATTGGAAAAGACTCTGATGCTGGGAGGGATTGGGGGCAGGATGAGATGGCTGGATGGCATCACGGACTGGATGGATGTGAGTCTGAGTGAACTCTGGGAGATGGTGATGAACAGGGAGGCCTGGCGTTCTGTGATTCATGGGGTCGCAAGGAGTCGGACATGACTGAGCGACTGAACTGAACTAATGATCACATACTTAAATCTGTCAAGCGTTTCCCATGTTTTCACTTTCTGTTTTACTCTAGAGGTCAAATTCTTTCCCAGTGTTTCACCAAAACTTAAATCTTAGGTCTGTGCAAAACTGCTGACAAGTCTTGTGCCTATAAAAAAAAATTTAAAAATAAATAACATATTTTAATCCCACTTAATGAACTCTTAGTAAAGCCTGAATTAAATGTTGTAACCTCCAGGCATTTAAATGAGAAGCCAGTGTAAGGGTTCAGTGGCCATTTGTTTTTGTTGTTCAGTTGCTAAGTTGTGTCCAACTCTTTGTGACCCCGTGGATCGTAGCACACCAGGATCCCATGTCCTTCACTATCTCCCAGAGTTTGCTCAGATTCATGTCCATTAAATTAGTGATGCCATCCAAACATCTCATCCTCTGCTGCCCGCTTGTCCACCTGCCCTCAATCTTTCCCAGCATCAGGGTCTTTTTTAATGAGTTGGCTTTTCACATCAGTTGGCCAGAGTATTGGAGCTTCAGCTTCAGTATCAGTCTTTCTAGTGAACATTCAGTGTTGATATCCTTTAGGACTGGCAGTGGCCATAAATGTACACAATCTTCCCTTACCCTCCTGCTCATCTTCACTCAAGCCATTAAGTCCCAACTTTGGGTGCGCTGGAGACCCTAGCATTGTTAGAAGCCTTAAATCATTCAATCTTATATCCTTTCCTGGGGAAATACTAAGTAAATTACTGACAGACTGTGTATCCTATGTAAAAGTTTTGAAAAGCTCTGATTTTAAATGTTCCCAAGGCACCTCTTATTCAGCATGTTCTAATCAGTGGAAACAATCTTTTTGTTCTAAAGCTGCTTATCCTTTTCTAATTTTTGACATATCAGTAAGTTTAAGTAAGCTAGGAATTACTCCATTCTCTCCTGTTGTCTTGATTATTCTGTAACTATCACTTTTGTAATCAATTCTTGTCTATTTTTCTCCTGATTATTCTCTTAATTCATGTTTTCTTCCCCTTTCCCACTGACTTCCCCCTTCTCACTGACTTCATCTAGGACACATCTCTTTATATATAGATTATTAGATTCACATCTATTTTTCAACATCTTTGTATTATTGCCTATTTATTTGAAGCCATATTAATAGAACACCTTATTATCTTGTATTAATATAGAAGTTTAAAATCCACTAATATTTCTCCCTAACATAGAGAGTTTAGACTTCACTAAAGAAAATAAAATGTGCTGAATAACACAGAAAATATTGCTATTGTTTATGGTAACACCTACATTCCTTTAAATAATGGAATGGCCTCCTCTAATATTGTCCTTTTTTTTTTTTTCTTTTTTACACTGTGTCTCATATAAGCACTCTTCCATTTGAGCTGTTTGCTCAAGTCAAATGGAATAGTAATTTCTTACTCTTACCAAATCCATTCACAATGTTAGACCTTTGCATATAGCCTTCTCTTGGCCTGAAGAACCCCTCATTCTCTCCAAGGCCAGTTTTGATTTTGTAAGATATCTTCAGTCAGTCTCAGTTTAGCTCTCCTTTTATCAGGAAAATCTTTCGAGTCTCTGTATGTTTGGCATTCATACAATGTATTCTCCATGCTAAGTAATCACAATAAAAATAGAGTGACTGCTTATTTTTAACTGTATCTATGCCATCACTGCAGATAGTGTGTTCAGCCATGAAATTAAAAGACACTTACTCCTTGGAAGGAAAGCTATGATCAACCTAGACAGCATATTCAAAAGCAGAGACATTACTTTGCCACAAAGTTAATGTTAATTAATATGTTAATTAATTAATCTACTAATTGATACTTGGAAAGTGCCTGCCTTCCTTAAACATGGCAAAATACTTCTCTTTTTTTGGTGGTGTTGGTAACTCTTAAGAGTACAGGATAAATCTTTAAAATTTAAGGGATTTGGATACTTTTATTATAAAAACACTCCTTTAGGGCTGGGAAAATTAAATCACTTGCCTAAGGCCACGTAACCAGTTAAAAGCAAACTGTTATCACATGCCAGAGAGATTTCTCCACTAAGTAACATTGGTATTTCTGCTTATAAATAATGTATTACTTTTGTCTAGCTGCATAACACATTACTGCAAACTTAGTATCTTAAAGCAATATATACTTATTAGTTTATAATTTCTGAGATCCTGTGCTCAAGACCTCATAGGTCTGTATTCCAGATGACAGCTGTGCTTCAGTGTTATCTTAGGTTTGAGATCCTCTTTCATGCTCACATGGTTGGCAGAATTCAGTACCTTGCAGGAGCTGCGGAACTCCTGGTGACTAGCCTTCAAGGACAGTGGGAGATCATCTTTGTATCGTCCAGTCCCTCCCTTTTAATGGGCTCAACCAATTAGGTCATGGTTACTGTGGCTGATCCCTGGAGGAGGAAATGGCAACCCAGTCCAGTGTCATTGCCAGGAAAATTCCATGGGCAGAGGAGCCTGGCGGGGTGCAGTCGATCCATAGGGTTGGAAAGAGTCAGACATGAATGAGAGACTAACTAAGTAAAGCTGATCCCCTTCTTGATTAACTTATACTTAACTGATTAACAACCTTAATTTTATCTTCAGAATTCCTTTGTCATACAACATAATCATGGAAGTGGTTTCCCATCATGTTCTCAAAGTCTGTCTACCCTCAGAGAGAGAGGACTATTCTAGAGCAAGGATCCTTGGGGTCATTTTACAATCTTGCCTATCTTGAAGATATAGTTTCCATATATGCGGAAATTAGAAAATGATACAGACGAACCTATTTGCAGGGCAGGAATAGAGACATAGACAGAGAGAGCAGACGTGGACATGGCAGGGTGGGGAGGGCAGTAGGGTGAATTCGGAGATTGGGATCGATATATATATACACCACCATATGTAAAATAGATAGTGGGAACATGCTATAAAGCCCAGGAAGCTCAGCTGGATGCTCTGTGATGACCTAGAGGAGTGGGAGGGAGGTACAAGAGGGAGGGGATATATGTATATATACAGCTAATTCACTTCATTGTACAGCAGAGATTAAAACAGCATTGTAATAAAAGCATACCTCAAATTAAAAAAAGGGGATGGAATATGCTTTCCTTTTGCATATGTTTTTAGAAATTATCAATTTTATTTTCATGAAAAAAGTAAAATCTTGGTGATAAAATTGACTTGTGAATTACCTATTCCCAGTGGCGGTTCCCTCCTCTTATAACTGAGACAACCACTATCATAAATTTATATGTAAGTTTACTTATGAAAAAATAAAAAGGGATTTCCTGAGTGGTGCTAGTGGTAAAGAACCCAGCTGTCAGTGCAGGAGATGTAAGAGATGCTGGTTCAATCCTTGGGTGGGAGATGATTCCCTGGAGAAGGGCATGGGAACTCACTCCAGTATTCTTGCATGGAGAATCCCATGGACAGGGTAGCCTGATGGACTACAGTTCATAGTGTCGCAAAGAGTTGGACACGACTGAAGCGACTTAGCAAAAAAAGTATAAAAATATTATAATTTACTCTGTTGCTTTTCAAATAGAAATTTAGGAAATATTTTAGAGCAGCCCTTGTTTAATCTTAAGTTTAGAAATTATATATGAATGCTATCTCAATTTCATTATTTGCTATATGAAAAATTTTCATATTATTAGTTATTTTTAACTGCTTAATTTCTAATATCTGAGGAAAATAATAAAATTTATCTGGCATAACTGAAAATTTGTATCTCCATGATATTTTACTGAATTTTTCTTTTTTGATGTTGAGACTTTGGCATCTGATAGGAGGTGTACATATATTCATGATTTTTACATTGCCAAAAATATTTCTTTCACAAATTATAAAATATGTATTTTATAAATAATACAGTTGATCCTGATTATTCATGGCTTCTATAATTGTGAGTTTTTCTACTAGTGAAAATTTATTTGTAAACTCAAAGTCAATACTCATGGCACTTTCGTGATTATTCACAAGCACACATAATAATGAAAATTTGTGTTACCTGACATCCACATTCCCAAATGAGGCTGAATAAGAGTATGCTCTGCTCTCCTGTTTCAGCCTCATGTAGAGACAACCAGGGGATAGTGTGGGAGACGGGTCATGGAGTGCAAGAAGCTAGGTTTCTGGGGCCATTTGGACTAGGCTTAAATCTTAAGTCTGGGACCTGAGTGAGAGGGCCTGAGAAAAGTGATTCAATGGATATGAACTTGGGCAAACTTCAGGAGATGGTGAGGGACAGGGAGGCCTGGTGGGCTGTAGTCCATGGGGTCACAAAGAGCCTGAAAAGACCTGGTGACTGAACAACAACAGGTGAGTGACTTAAAAATTGTGAACCTCATTTTCTCTTTTGTAAAGTAAAGAAATTAGAGTTTACAAAGGTGAACTATTTTTAATTTGTAAGATTACAGCCTATATGAGATTTTTGCATATGTATATATAAATGCAAGCACACACACAATATTTACCTGCCTTAGGACAAATGACACAATGTAACAATTCACTGTTTTTAATTGGCAAATTTATATAGCTACTGAGAATAAAGATCAATTGTATAGTCTTATCCATCATTTTAATACTTATATTTTTCTGTGATATTCATTTTACTCCAGTGATCTTTTTTGGCTTAATGCTTTCTTCAGTCCAGTTCAGTTCAGTTGCCCAGTCCTGTCCGACTCTTTTGACCCCAGGGACTGCAGCATGCCAGGCCATCACCAACTCTGGGAGCATACTCAAACTCAGGTCCATTGAGTCAGTGATGCTATCCAACCATCTCATCCTCTGTCATCCCCTGTTCCTCCTGCCCTCAATCTTTCCCAGTTTCAGGGTCTTTTCCAATGAGTCAGTTCTTTGCATCAGGTGGCCAAAGTATTGGAGTTTCAGCTTCAGCATCAGTCCTTCCAATGAATATTCATGACTGATTTCCCTTATGATTGACTGGGTGGATCTCCATGCAGTCCAAGGGACTGTCAAGAGTCTTCTCCAGCACCACAATTCTAAAGCATTAATTCTTTGGTGCTCAGCTTTCTTTATAGTCCAACTCTCACACCCATACATGACTACTGGAAAAATCATAGCTTTGACTAGACAGACTTTTGTGGCAAAGTAATGTCTCTGCTTTTTAATATGCTGTCTTGGTTGGTCATAGTTTTCCTTCCAAGCAGCAAACATCTTTTAATTTCAAGGCTGCAGTCACTAGCTTCAGTGATTTGGAGCATAAGAAAATAAAGTCTCTCACTAATTCCAATATTTCCCCATATATTTGCCATGAAGTGATGAGACTGGATAACACAATCTTATTTTTCTGAATGTTGAGTTTTAAGCCAACTTTTTTACTCTCCTTTTTCACTTCATCAATAGGTTCTTCACTTTCTGCCATAAGGGTGGTGTCTTCTGCATATCTGTGGTTATTGATATTTCTCCTGGCAATCTTGATTCCAGCCTATGCTTCATCCAGTCCAGCATTTCGCATGATGTGCCCTGCATATAAGTTAAATAAGCAGTGTGACAATATACAGCCTTGACATACTCCTTTCCCGATTTGGAACCAGTCTGTTGCTCCATGTCAGTTCTAGGTGTTGCTTCTTGTTGTGCATACTGATTTCTCAGGATGTAGATAAGGTGGTCTGGTATTCCTGTCTCTTCAAGAATTTTCCACATTTTTCTGTGATCCACACAGAGGCTTTGGGGTAGTCAATAAACAGAAGTAGATGTTTCTCTGGAACTCTCTTGCATTTTTGATGATCCAGCAGATGTTGACAATTTGGTCTCTTGTTCCTCTCCCTTTTCTAGATCCAGCTTGAACATCTGGAAGTTAATAGTTCAGGTACTGTTGAAACCCGTTTTGGAGAATTTTGAGCATTATTTGCTAGTGTGGAAGATGAGTGTAATTGTGTGATGGTTTATACATTCTTTGGCATTGCTTCTCTTCGGGATTGGAATGAAAACTGACCTTTTCCAGTCCTCAGGCCACTGCTGAGTTTTCCAAGTTTACTGGCATATTGAGGGCAGCAATTTCACAGCATCATCTTTTAAGATCTGAAATAGCTCAACTTGAATTCCATCACCTTCACTGCTGCTGCTGTTGCTGCTAAGTCGCTTCAGTCGTGTCTGACTCTGTGCGACCCCATAGATGGCAGCCCACCAGGCTCTGCCATCCCTGGGATTCTCCAGGCAAGAACACTGGAGTGGGTTGCCATTTCCTTCTCCAATGCATGAAAGTCAACAGTGAAAGTGAAGTCGCTCAGTCGTGTCTGACTCTTTGCGACTCCATGGACTGCAGCCTACCAGGCTCCTCCG
The DNA here is from genome assembly GCF_016772045.2 of Ovis aries. Taxonomy (NCBI): domain Eukaryota; kingdom Metazoa; phylum Chordata; class Mammalia; order Artiodactyla; family Bovidae; genus Ovis; species Ovis aries. The sequence goes on from NC_056069.1 coordinate 49,915,211, forward strand.
TCCATGGGATTTTCCAAGCAAGAGTACTGGAGTGGGGTGCCATTGCCTTCTCCGAGCTATGTTCATATTGATGCTTCACAAGGGCCCACTTGACTTCGCATTCCAGGATGGCTGGCTCTAGGTGAGTGATCACACCATCGTGGTTATCTGGGTCATGAAGATACTTTTGTAAAGTTCTTCTGTGTATTCTGCCACCTCTTAATATCTTCTGCTTCTGTTAGCCCATACCTTTTCTGTCCTTTATTGTGCCCATCTTTGCATGAAATTTTCCCTTGGTATCTCTAATTTTCTTGAAAAGATCTCTAGCCTTTTCCATTCTAGTGTTTGTCTCTATTTCTTTGAATTGATAATTGAGGAAGGCTTTCTTATCTCTCCGTGCTATTCTTTGGATTTCTGCATTCAAATGGGAATATCTTTCCTTTCCTCCTTTTTCTTTAGCTTCTCTTCTTTTCTCAACTATTTGAAAGGCCTCCTCAGACAACCATTTTGCCTTTTTGCATTTCTTTGTCTTGGGGATGGTCTCGATCACTGTCTCCTGTACAATGTCAAAAACCTTTGTCCATAGTTCTTCAGGCATTCTTTCTATCAGATCTAATCCCTTGAGTCTGTCACTTCCACTGTATAGTCGTAAGGGATTTGATTTAGGTCATACCTGAACGGTCTATTGGTTTTCCATGCTTTCTTCAGTTTAAGTCTGAATTTGGCAATAAGAAGTTCATGATCTGAGCCAATATATGGTGGAGGTAATGAAGATAATGACTTCTTTCTAAAGGTCCCATGCAGGCACTGCCTCACTCAGTGCCTCTGACCTGAAGCAGGCCACTGCCAACACACACTTCCTCCTCAGTTGTGTCCTACTCTTTGCAACCCCATGGGCTGCCATACAGCAGGCTTCCCTGTCTAACACCAATGCCCAGAGCTTGTTCAAACTCATGTTCATCAAAGCAATGATGATGCCATCAAAGCATCTCATTCTCTATCTCCCCTTCTGCTCCTGCCCTCAATCTTTCCCAGTTTCAGGGTCTTTTCCAATGAGTCAGTTCTTTGCATCAGGTGGCCAAAGTATTGGAGTTTCAGCTTCAGCATCAATCCTTCCAATGAATATTCAGGACTGATTTCCTTTAGGATTGATTAGTTGGATCTCCTTGCAGTCCAAGGGACTCTCAAGAGTCTTCTCCAAAACCACAGTTCAAAAGTATCAATTCTTTGGCACTCCACTTTCATTACAGTCCATCTCTCCCATCCAGACATGACTAATGGAAAAACCATATAAGGTCTCTGCTTTTTAATATGCTGTCTAGTTTGATCATAGCTTTTGTTCCAAGGAGCAAAAGTCTTTTAATTTCATGGCTGCGGTCACCATTATTTTGTTTTAATTTTTGTATTTTTTCCTATCTAGATGAAAGTGGTTGTTTTCTCTTTCTAACAAGTACAAAATTTTATTACACTTTAAAAAATACTACTACATATTTTAATGCTTATTAATTTAATAATTTAGCTTGCATTTTCTCCCATTGGGAGTGGGGATAGAAGGATGCAAGATGAATTTAAAGATATCTTCTGAATTCTTCCACAAACAATTTAATAATGTTTTTACTTCATGAAAAATATTAAACACATAAAATATGAAAGCTTGTAATGACATTGACACCAAGAAAATGAATAGAAAGACTAGATTTACTTTTCCTGAATGACATATTATAAATTGAAGCAGCTCTAAATTTTACAGATGACAGAGATCAAGAGTATGATCTAGTTTCTTACCACTTCAATGCCTTTAATGATAGTCTGCAAGTATTGATGCCTTTCCAATGAGTTCTACAGATGTTAACAATTACTTTTAGAGTTAGAAAGGAATTGGAACTTAGCATGTGTTCTTTTTTCTTCTTATAGTGAAGAAAAAAGAACTTATTTTCAGTTTTAGTAGGTTATGCAGTTATTTGTGTCAACTCTAACAGTTTTTTTTCTGACATTGATGGCAACAGAAATATGTTTACCTCTCTCCAATAAATCACTAAAGTTACTGAATCTTAGATTTTGTGGAATGATTCACAGGAAGGTGACACAATGTAGAAATTTCATTATTTATTTTATTAACTAATTGTAAACGTATTTCAGTAGGTGCTCAGTTGTGTCTGACTCTTTGCAATGCTGTGGACTGTAGTCTGCCAGACTTTTCTGTCTCTAGGATTTCTCAGGCAATAATACTGGAGTACTGGTATTACTGGCAATAGTGTGTTGCCATTTTCTTCTCCAGTGGATTTTTCTGACCTAGGGTTTGAAATCACATCTCCTGCTTGGCAGATTCTTTAACATTGAGCTGGAAGCCCCATAGTTCAATACAATTCTTATAAAAAGAGAAAAGCCAATTATTTTGGAAAAATAGATTATTAGTAGTACAAGATCAGAAAATAAGAAAAATATTTTTAAATTTCTACAGTTGTTCTAAGACCTATTCTCTGAGTAAGTCTCCAGTAACTTCTACTTTGGTATTTCATTGGGTGAAACTATTGAAAATCAAATGCTCTACAATTATCCATATGAAAAATTTCATTATAGGTATGAAAATTATGTAATATAGAGTTTGGAAGGTAATTTTAATATTTTCTAAATTTAGAATTCTATGTTTCACTCTTCTTGACTTATTTCTGTACAAAAACTTAGTAGTCTCCCATTGTTTTCCGTTCATTATTTGAATGTGAACTCACGTTCACATTTTTCATTGGTTACTACAGTGTCCTAATTTAAATAATTTGTTGTTGCAGAAAACTTCAACAGCTATAGTAGGAATTACTTATTTTCTTGCCTCTTGACAATTTTAATTTGCATAGTATTCCATATAGTAGTGAAAGTGCAACACGCAGTGACTACTCCTGACTGATCGTTTTAGTGAAATGCTGAACTTTTGTCTATAATATTTTTGTCCTAATAAAATATTCTCTGTGTCTCCATAAGATAAATTGATGAAAAATGTCATTATGCAATATGTCTTCGTTATCCAGAAGCACTGCTTTTTACTTCTTCCATCTCCTGCTATCAGGAATAAAATGATTTCAGACAAGTCATGTCACTTGCCAATCTTCAATGTAAATACTTATATTTCATAAAAGTTCCTGTTAATTAAGATACGTTTTACACTTTGGGCAGAGTTCAGATTTAATGTTAATTTGTGATGTATCAAAAATATTTGAGAATACATGATGGCCATGCCACTTTTGGCAAAGTTTTTACTAAGTGCCTGATTTTGTGCTGTGCTTTATCCCAATGCTTAATATGAAGAATATTAAGTAACAATGATATTTCTGTAACATTATATTACTCTGTTTTCCCATTCTTTTTCCCAGTATGCACATGCAGTTTCTTATGTGGTTATTTCTACAACTGAATAAGTAGCAAATAATTATGTACTCTATAGTGTTTGAGGAAGATAGTAGACCTTGCCATTATCATTTGAAATTAATTTCGTTAAAAGACAATTAGTGTTGAGCTGCAAAGAGCAAGAGCTTTTTTTTTTTTTTGGAGCAAGAGCTTTATTTGGGGTCTTAGAAATTACGATTAGGGAAACCCAGATTCCAATAAAACTGAAAGAGTGTTCAGGTAAGCAAATGGGTCAGGAGCTTATAAAGGCAAAAGATGGGTTTGTTAAAGTTTTCTTGCAAGAATTATGATTGACTCTGATGCAAAAAAAGAAGTATTTGTCCTTGAGGGAGATACTGTCATGAGTTACTTAGAGTAGGGTCTGATAAGTATCCTGAGTTTCTAGAATATTGAGTTCTAGAACATTCTGGATGCCTATTTTAAGACAATAAGTGATCAAATGTTCAGATTCCATCCAACTGAGGTGTGTATGAGTCCCACGTCCTCAGTGGTCTCCTGGTTCCATTTTGGAGAGTGCTCTTAACAACACCAACTCCATTTTTATTCTTCCAGTTTAACAACTGTGAACACAGCAAAACATTATAAACTGTTCTAACATGGTTAACTTGATAAATTAGGATGTTTTAGAAGAGGTTCTTCAAAATATATACTATCAAAAACTCGAAACCAGTGAGACCACTGTTATTCCAAATAGTGTTTCAAAGTGGTAAGGGATTTAATTTAAATTATTAAAATAAAGTATTTTTAATATAAGGTATATGCCGTCTTGTGATTCCTTTTTGTTTTGTTTATATTTCTCTCAGCTCAGTGTGTCTCCAACTAAGTGAATAGTTATTGCAAATGCACAATACAGTGACTACATTTACATAAAGATGATGATATATTTCTCCAAAGATGAAGGGAAATTAGAGCCTCTCACTTAAAACAGGAAATATTGACCCAAACTTCATAATATTACTTGAGTCTCTCCTTTTACATTACTTCACAGTCATGATGTTCTTCAATTCAACACAATTGGAGAAGAGATCAGTGTGCTTGAAATTAGATTGTCACAGGTTGTATAATTAATCTTAATTTCAGCTATACTTAAAATCATATTTTGATTTTTAAAATTTCTATAGGAGACATTTTTAACTTTTAAAAAGTTTATAATAACATAACATATAATGTTATAACATATCATAAAATAAAAACATAATAAAAAGTCAAAGATGAGATTGACCATCTTGCACATTTAAGTGTATGTTTACTAATCTTTACAATATTTACATCATTATGCAACAAAAGTCTAGAACTTCTTCAGCTTGTAAAGCCAAAATTGTATGCCTATTGAAAAACAATTCCTCTTCTCCCTGCTCCAGCCCATGGGAACCACAATTCTACTTTTTATTTGTATAGGTTTGATTACTTTAGATATATTACAACATTATGCACAGTATTCAGGAACTGGAAGCAACCCAAATGTTCACAGAAGATGTATGGTTTAGGAGAGGAAGGAATTTTTCTTTACCCTTCTAGATTCTTCTGACTGGACTACAAATTAAGTTGACATGAGATAGGAAAACAGGAGAAAATCAAACCAAATTTTAATAAGATTTGTACATGGGAGAGACACAGGAAAACTTGAATAATTCAGCAACATGGCTGAAGCCGTCACTAAACACCGTCTTCAGCTAAAGACAAAAGAAAATGTTGCGAGTAATGATTTGGAACTTACTAATAGAGGAAAACAACAGAATGGGAAAGACTAGAGATCTCTTCAAGAAAATTAGAGATACCAAGGGAACATTTCATGGAAAGATGGACTCGATAAAGGACAGAAATGGTATGGACCTAACAGAAGCAGAAGATATTAAGAGGTGAAAAAATACACCGAAGAACTATACAAAAAAGATAGTCATGAACAAGATAATCATGATGGTGTGATCACTCATCTAGAGCCAGACATCCTGGAATGTGTAGTCAAGTAGGCCTTAGAAAGCATTACTATGAACAAAGCTAGTGGAGGTGACGGAATTCCAGTTGAGCTATTTCAAATTCTGAAAGATGATGCTGTGAAAGTGCTGCACTCAATATGCCAGTAAATATGCAAAACTCAGCAGTGGCCACAGGACTGGAAAAGATCACTTTTCATTCCAATCCCAAAGAAAGACAATGCCAAAGAATGCTCAAACTACTGCACAATTGCACTCATCTCACACACTAGTAAAGTAATGCTCAAAATTCTCTAAGCTAAGCTTCAGTAATACATGAACCATGAACTTCCAGGTGTTCAAGCTGGATTTAGTAAACGCAGAGGAACCAGAGATCAAATTTCCAAGATGCACTGGATAATGGATAAAACAAAAGAGTTCCAGAAAAAACATCTACTTCTGCTTTATTGTCTATGCCAAAGCCTTTGACTGTGTGGATCACAATAAACTGTGGAAAATTCTGAAGAAGATGGGAATACCAGACTGGCTGGCCTGCCTCTTGAGAAACCTCAAGGTCAGGAAGCAACAGTTAGAACTGGACATGGAACAACAGACTGGTTCCAAATAGGAAAAGGAGTACGTTAAGGCTGTATATTGTCACCCTGCTTATTTAACTTATATGTAAAGTACATCATGAGAAACACTGGGCTGGAAGAAGCACAAGATGGAATCAAGATTGCCGGGAGAAATAACAATAACCTCAGATATGTAGATGAAACCACCCTTATGGCAAAAAGTGAAGAGGAACTAAAAAGCCTCTTGATGAAAGTGAAAGAGGAGAGTGAAAAAGTTGGCTTAAAGCTCAACATTCAGAAAACTAAGATCATTACATCTGGTCCCATCACTTCATGGGAAATAGATGGGGAAACAGTGGAAACAGTGTCAGACTTTTTTTGGGGGAGGCGGGGGGCTCCAAAATCACTGCAGATGGTGATTGCAGCCATGAAATTAAAAGATGCTTACTCCTTGAAAGGAACGTTATGACCAACCTAGATAGCATATTCAAAAGCAGAGACATTACTTTGCCAACAAAGGTTCGTCTAGTCAGTTCAGTTCAGTTCAGTTTATTTCAGTCGCTCAGTCGTGTCCGACTCCAGTAAATGCTGGAAAGGGTAAGGGAAAAAGGAAACCCTCTTGCACTGTTGGTGGGAATGTAAATTGATACAGCCACTATAAAGTACGGTATGGAGATTCCTTAAAAACTAGGACTAAAACTACCATAGACCCAACAATCCCACGTCTGGGCATATGCCCTAAGAAAACTGTAACTGAAAAAGACACCTGTACCCCAGTGTTCATTGCAGCACTCTTTACAATAGCTAGGACATGGAAGCAACCTAGATGCCCATCAACAGATGAATGGACAAAGAAGCTATGATACATATATACAATAGAATATCAGTCATAAGAAAGAACACATTTGAGTTAGTTCTAATGAGGTAAATGAACCTAGAGCCTATTATATAGAGTGAAGTAAGTCAGAAAGAGAAAAACAAATATCATACATTAACATTATATATACGGAATCTAGAAAGATTCCTATTTTCAGGGAAGCAATGGAGACACAGACAGTGAACAGACCTGTGGACACAGTAGGGGGAAGGCGAGGGAGGGACGAATTGAGAGACATATATATTTCGATATGTAAACAGATAGCCACTGGGAATTTGCTATGATGTATAATGCCGGGAGCTCAAACCCAGTGCTCTATGACAACCTAGAGGGGTGGGATGGAGTGGAAGATGTGAGGAAGGTTCAAGAAAGCAGGGGGGGGGGGGCACATAAGTATAGCTGTGGCTGGTTCAAGTTGACATACGGCAGAAACCAACACAATATTATAACACAATTATTCTCCAATTGAAAATAAATTTTAAAAAGAGGAAAAACAAAAACAATCAAATGCTTGGTAAACATATTTTTGCTGGACTTTGCATAGAGAATGGGACACAGGAATTTTTACAGACTTTTCCAGGTTCCTTTCTATCTATCATACCTAGTTCATACTATACTATATCTATGGTGACAGCTCCATTCCTGTAAAAGGGCCTTTATCTAAATTCTTTCAGACAGTTAGGGGAAAAGTGAAAAGTTCTTCCTGAGGTCGTTTAGATCTTAACTGTTTTCAGCTCTGCATACCAAAGAGACACATTTTGGGGTGACAAATATTGCTCCCTTACAATGGTAAAATAAACATGGCCTATACACACAAGGAAATATGATTTTGCTTTAAACAAACAAGGATATTCTGTCACATATTTGTAGTGTAAGCCCTGATAATTGGTTTTTCTTCTTTGTATGCAAGTTCCTGACTTTAGCTTAGATTGCTGATCTATCCATTTCCAAGAAGGCTATCTGTATAAACACCTTACCAGACACAGGACTGGAAGATGATTCAGGCCACACTCCCCTCCCTTCCCTCTCTCCCCACCCGCTCACCCCAGCTTGGAAGTTCCACCATTACAAGATATTTGAAAGATTTAGATTACTAACAGTTTAGCTACTTTTTCTTTTCTTTTTTCTTTTCTTTCTGTGCTTTGATTCCCACTCCTAGGTTTTAAATTCACCAATACAGAGTGAACCCATGGAAACTTAAGCCTTCACCCTTCACCCCCATAAGAACAGATTTCCAGCCTGGTACACTCCCTCTTGCTCTGTGGCCCCAGGCATGCTGTGTAACCTCCAGGAACTGTGAGTAATAAACCTTTTTATTTTTTCAGTTTTCTTGCTGAGGGTGTCTTGCAATCATATAAGAACCACAAAGGCTGATCCAGCAGCAAACGTTGGTCCTTGAGGACATTATGCTAAGTGAAAAAGCCAGTCACAAAAAGACAAATACTCTATGAGTCCACTTATGTGAAACACTAAATTTTAATTATTTTCTTACTTTCTAAGTTTGTCAGTAAACTACGAACTTTAAGAGCACTTTAGATATGTGAAAAGAAAATCAAATGCAAGTGGTATTGCTCAGGGAGCTCTTTAAAGTGGAGCCAGAAGCTATTGAGAAAGTGAGACTTAAGCACATCTCACCCAGATATGTGTGTGTTAGTCCCTCAGTCATATCGTACTCTTTTGCAACTCCATGGACTGTAGCCTGCCAGGCTCCTCTGTCCATGGAATTCTCCAGGCAAGAATACTGAAGTGGGTAGCTGTTGCCTTCTCCAGGGGATCCTCCCCATCCAGGGATCAAACCTAGGTCTCTGCACTACAGGCAGATACTTTACCATCTGAGCCAGCACAGAAGCCCTGAGTCCAGATGGAATCTGTGAGTTTTTGACCTGCCCCCCTTCTTAGAACACTAGGTTTTATGGAAATCTGTGCCTTCTAAATTTCAGTTCCTACAATTTCTTGCTATAATTCTTAAGACTCCAAATAAAGCTCTTTGTTCTTTGTAGCCTCAATACTAATTATTGTTTGACAGATATAGCTCAGACACTTAGAATTTATTGACTACCTACTGTAAAAAAGGAACGTCACTACTTCATGCATGTGAAGTGAATAGTAGACAAATGTGACATTTAATCTCAAACAGTTATAACTGGGGTCATCTGTCAGCTGTCAAAGGATTAAATTTATAAACACAAAAATTTCAGAAGACCTATATGTGTATTATGCCATTTATTTAAAATATTTTAAAAACATGGTGTTCCATGCCAAATAAGATTTAGTAAGAAAACCACTGCATTTATTATATATCCATATAGTTGTACACTTATTCCAAAAGCATCCAGTTTTTCTTAAAGAAACAAGTTTATATTGAGACAAATTGCTTTGATAGTATCTAAGATACATTTTCAAAGAAACCAGAAAGGTAATGTGCTTTTACCCTGAGAATCTTATAAAACTGGGAAAATAAGGTTATTTTATAGCAGTCTTATTGCTTATGTTTTATTTAAAATATGTATGTTTTTACATTAAATATATATTATTACAGTTGATTAAAGTGGTTGACATGATACTTCTAGTTGGAAAGAGCCAATAATTTAATACCCTTCATTTTTTACAAATACAGAAAATTATCAATCCTCTCTTTGGTGGAAAGATTATTTTAGATTGATTATTTTTAACAACAGCAGACTTAGAGAAAACTCTGAAATCAAGTAGGGGTTGCCTTTTTGAAAAAGACATTTGTGTTTATAAGAAAAATCTCCATTTGTACGAGTATTTCCCTCTCTATTCCAGAAAGAAAAGGGTCACTAGATCTCTAGAAATTCTGGGAGAAGAGAAACACCTAAATCTGCTTAACAACCTGACCATTGTTAATTGTGTTTTTCCCAATAGCCTCCCACAACTGGCCTCCTCACTCCCTAGCATCTTACTGGGACATTTGAATGAGTTATTCCGTTTTCCTGTGTCTCCTATGTTATTAAACTTTTGTTTCTTTGTCTCCTGTTAATCTGTCTTTTTATTACAAGGCAAGTCTCAGGCAAAAACCTTGAAGGTTAGAAGGAAAATTGTTTTTCCTCCCCTACAATGTGAAAGATATCAACAAAAATTCAGATACAGAAAGATAAATCACCTTCTAATAAAGTAAGAATAATTAGATATAGTGTTTATTTACATTCAGTTTAACTGTGATAAATACTTTGCGTATGGAGCTTTTAGCCAGATAATAGTTTTTCACACTTTTCAGGTAAGGAAATAACATTTAGAAAGATGTCCAAACATATTTTTTTAACTGTGCCTTTGATTTCTATTTAGCATTGAGAAAAAACAAACTTATTATATTTTTTCATTGAAAAGATCTTTTCTGAAATTAAAATTAAACCATTCAGAAAATGCTTAGGAATCCAGTTCCTAGATTTTAACTCCATGCTGCAGCTGTTGTAAAGAGATATTAAAAAACAAATAGCAAACAAAAACCTCAGTTAAATCAGGCCTTCCTAGTGCCCCAGAGGTTAAGAATCCACCTGCCAATGCAGGAGTCATGGGTTGATCTCCGGTCTGGGAACTAAGGGGCACAGCCACTGTTAATGAGAAGCTCACACATCGCTATTAGAGAGTAGCCCCCACTGACTGCAACTGCAGAAAGTTGGCAGCGCAGAGCGAGGACCCAGCACACTCAAAGTTAAATAAATAAATAACCACAGTTAGAGTTGGGAGACCAGAATGGGGAGCGCTCATGCCCTGTGATGATAGTAGAGCCTAACAGAAAAAATAAATACTCTTCTTTGCTGGCAAGTGCTCAGTGAAAAGCCTTCTACTGTATTTATTATGGTCCTCCCAACTTCCTTTTCTTCTCTATAAAAAGTTTTTTCTTTCCCTTGCCATGTGGGAACTGGCACATGGCTCACCACAGTTGCAGACCCTGAATTTCAATTCTCTGCTGATCCCAAATAAACTCATCTTGGCTGAAAAAATACCTAGCAGTACATTTCTTTCATGTCAACAGAAGCATTGTAAGCAAAGCAGACACTTGGGACTTTTTTTCTTTCTTTTTTTTTTTTTAATTCTTAAAACATTCCACTTGAAACCTGCAGACACTTTTCTCTATTTAGATACAAATTACAAGCAAGTACGCATGCAAACACCACTACCTCTGAAACTAAGGCACAAAGTAGCACACACACCCTAGGCAAAGGATCCCTGAACATCAGCTTGTCTTCAGCACTCTCCTCTCCATTATTTGCTTTATTTTTCAACCATCTTATTTCCTGGCTTCCCAGGTGGTGCTAGTGGTAAAGAACCCATCTGCTAAAGCAGGAGATGTAAAAGACATGGGTTGGGAAGATCCCAGGAGAGCATGGCAGCCAACTCCAGTATTCTTGCCTGGAGAATTCCATGGACAGAGGAGCCTAGCGGGCTACAGTCCAAGGCATTGCCAAGAGTAGGACAAGACTGCAATGACAGCATACACATCCTGTTTCACACTTTGTGCTGTAATTTCTCCAACATTATTGACCATAAGGACAACCTATATGAATCTATATATATATGACATGTCTACCAACTCATGTCTGTAGCATGCCTAGAAAAGCATTATGCCTACTCCAAGCTATTAATTTTCACAGTTAAAACATAAACATGAAAAAACAGAGGCATTCATGAATTTGAACACTTTTTCTGAGCAATAGTGTCCACGTCAGCCTGCTGAATGCATCCCCAAGACGATTTATAGCAGCATCATTTATGATTTTAGACAAGCATCCCCAGCTGACTCTGCCTCTTCCACCAAGGCATGATCCACATTTACATCAAAGATATTCTATCCCTTAGCACAGATATGTGGATAAGGATTCTTTATTCCTGTTAGCAAAACTCCACCTATGATGACAATGAATGTAATTATAAATAGGTCAATGAATAAACAAAGAAAAATTACTTTTAATTAATATTAATTTTGGTGTTAAGCTAAAAGAAATAAAACAAGTGATATTAAGAGATAATTGTTTAATTCAGTAGAAATAGTCATATTTTTGTGAGGGCACACAAATACATTTGTGTGGTGAAAGCACACAATTGCAGCCTTACCAGCAGCCTCAGAAAATTCACTGTTCTACAAAATGTATTCTCCTTGGAAGCTTATTAAATAAAAGAAAGCAAGACTAACAGGATAAGAATATTTACTTTGCAAATTACTAAGATTATAATAATCTGTAGGACAGGTTGCTATGAAGAATGCAGTCAGACACTTAGAGCTCCCTTCAAATTTTAATGATCATTCTGTTAATTACTGTGGGCTTCCCAGGTGGCATAGTGGTAGTCCTGCCAATATAGGAGATGCTAGAGAGGTGGGTTGGATCCCTGGACCAAAAAGCTCCCCTGCAGTAGGAAATGGCAACCCACTCCAGGATTCTATCCTGGGAAATCCTATGGACAAAGGATCCTGGTGGCTATCATCTATGGAGTCACAAAGAGTCCAACATGACTGAGTGACTGAGCACACACACATTAACTGCTGCATAGTTGCTGGAAGGCTAAATACAACATTTAATTTTGGTTCAGTACCATAATACAAGGGCCAAAGAAAAGGGTGTTATTTTTGTAGAGCTTTAATGTAAATACAAATCACCTTCTTTAATGTGATGTATCCTATGTAGTTCCCAGCAGAAGAGAATTTCCACATTCAAAAGCAATAAGGCCTGGTAAGCCTCACAAAATTACTGCACCTTCACAGCTTCTGAAATACAGTTACATTCAATTAAAATATATTAAAACTAATCTTATTTATGCTTTTAGTTCTATACAAACTAGCATTAATTACTATTCATGCAACCTTGATTCTTGTCTTGGAGACATAGACAGTTATCCTTCTGTATTCCATGTACCCTGACTTCCTAAATTTATCACAAACTGAAGTTTTAGGTGGTTATAAGGTACCCAGAATAAATGTTACATTTTCCAACCTCCCCTGAAGCTAAGCTTTCCTTAATGTCCTACTTCTATCCTCTAGCTATAAAACAAAATGTCCTATGGGAGCTTCCAGGAATATTTCTTAAGAGACAACCAATCATACGTTCCTTATACTTTTTCATCCTGAGACTTAGAATGCATGTACAGCTACAGCCTCATCCTGAATTATATAACCAAAGACCACCTAGAAAAAGAGAAACCTGGGGACATTTCTGTCCTTCAGGACCATGGACAGAACTATCATTACAGCTCTGGAGATCCTACTTCTGTTTCTCTACACAAAAATCATGTTTCAATTTTATTAATATATTTTAAATCCTTTGTTACTTTGATTTCTGCTTCTCATGAACCAGCCTAATTCCAAATGATCAAACTATTTAAGTGATTCTGGTATAGCTTAAACATTTTAAAAATATATTTACTTCTTCATATGGAAAATAATACAAGTGTGTAGCAAAATGTGCAATTCAGTTTGAAAAACTCTGGAGTTTATATAGTGGCAGAAAATCTTATGCAGACTTGTTTTAAAACTCAGAGTGTATTCATTAGCTAGAGAATAAAGCTGAATGGAGCCAACTTGTATTTCTTATTCATAGTGAAGAGATTTGTGTGAAATGTTAGAATTCAACCATCAGTACACTGGCTACCCGGGTAGAATACAGAGCAAGTACTTGGAGTTTTCCACCAGAGGAATTATATAATAATCAAGTTTGTGGGGAAATTACCAGCATTATCCTTTGTGTGCAGTAACTTCTCTTAAACGTATTGATATAAATACATGTGTATTTCACAACTATATCTGGGCTGGTGAACCTTGCTTAAAGGAAAAAAAAAATCACTCAACTGTGGATGTTCGTGTCACAACAAATGATCTTCAGCTTCAGTGGTATAGAAGGTACCTCTCTGCTTCCTTAGTGGGCTAAATACCATAACTAAGTCCACTTAGAGGAATGAGTTTATCATTCCTAAAGTCTTTCTCTGACAAGAATTCCTCTTCCCATAGGCATGAATCCTAAGAAGCAGCCCAAGGTTGCTTACTGAGGAAGCAGTAAGCAGATGAAGATGAACACATGAACAATGGTGTCCAGAAAATCACAAGGTGGTCTGGAATAAATTGGTCCATTTAAGAAGGATGCTGGTAATTAGTTCATTTAATGAAATTTACCCACTCTTTAATTAGGAAGACAAATTGCCTGTTTGAAATAAGTGAATGAGATAGAAAACATGTCCAGAGATGGTAAGTGAAAGATAAAGAAATAGCAATAGTTTCTAAACTTGGTTAAGATCCAGAATGACTTTTCATTCTCAAATCAAAGCCTGTATCTTTACAGGTGGTGCTAGTGTTAAAACCTGCCCACCAATGCAGAAAATGTAAGAGACACGGGTTTGATCCCTGGGTCAGGAAGATCCCCTGGAGGAGAGCATGGCCATTCACTCCAGTATTCTTACCTGGAGAATCCCATGGACAGAAGACCCTGGAGGGCTACAATCCATAGGGTCATAAATAGTTGGACACTACTAAAGCAACTTAACATGAATCTTTATAGAAATTATTATTTTCCTAAAATATTTACTTTTTTTACAATTAAAGGAAACTTAGAGAAGAGCTTCTATAATTAAAGGATCTTTATAAAATGGTTATTGTTGTTCAGCCACTAAGATGTTTCTGACTCTGTAACCATGTGGACTGTAGCACGCCAGGCTTCCCTGGCCTTCACTATCTTCCAGAGTTTGCTCAAATTTATGCCCATTGTGTCAGGGATGCCATCCAACCATCTCATCCTCTGTCACCCACTTCTCCTTCTGCCTTTCATCTCTCCTAGCATCAGGGTCTTTTCCAATAAAATTGTTACATTAAAGAAGCCTGAAACTAGACGTGCCTTCGAGACAGGATATAACATGGTAGACAAATTTTCATCTTCATCCTTGAATGGAAAGCTACTTTTATTTTCAGGAAGGAATTATTAATTAGGTGTTTGTTATCACCTGGTTCCAAAAATCAGCTTATTGAGGGTGAGAATGGGAAAACTTTACCTTTGCTTCTCATAAACTCTAAAGAATTAAAGGGGATTTTTCCAGTGGTCATGTATGGATGTGAGAGTTGGACTGTGAAGAAAGCTGAGCACCGAAGAATTGATGCTTTTGAACTGTGGTGTTGCAAGGAGGTCCAACCAGTCCATTCTTAAGGAGATCAGCCCTGGGATTTCTTTTGGAGGGAATGATGCTAAAGCTGAAACTCCAGTACTTTGGCTGCCTCATGCGAAGAGTTGACTCATTGGAAAAGACTCTGATCCTGGGAGGGATTGGGGGCAGGAGGAGAAGGGGACGACCGAGGATGAGATGGCTGGATGGCATCACTGACTGGATGGACGTGAGTCTGAGTGAACTCCGGGAGTTGGTGATGGACAGGGAGGCCTGGCGTGCTGCAATTCATGGGGTCGCAAGGATTCAGACACGACTGAGCGACTGAACTGAACTGAATGGTTTCTTGAACCATTAGAGCATTTATAGAGAAATGAGGGGGAAAAAATTCCTGAATCAGTTTGCCTCCCTGGAAACATACAGGGAAATTCAGTGTCACTGCTGCTGCTGCTGCTAAGTCGCTTCAGTCATGTCTGACTCTGTGTGACCCCATAGATGGCAGCCCACCAGGCTCCCCCGTCCCTGGAATTTTCCAGGCAAGAATACTGGAATGGGTTGCCATTTTCTTCTCCAGTGCATGAAAGAGAAAAGTGAAAGTGAAGTCGCTTAGTCATGTCCGACTCTTAGCAACCTCATGGACTGCAGCCTATCAGGCTCCTCTGTCCATGGGATTTTCCAGGCAAGAGTACTAGAGTGAGGTGCCATTGCCTTCTCCATTGATGTCATTATCTGAGTATATTGTACTCTGTTCTGTGGCCTCATTTTATTCCATGAGAAAAATACCCAATCCCCGGGGGTTTGCTGTTGCCATTTATACACTTGCTGGGCACTGCATATGTAAGTGAAACCATGATGTAGTCCTTCTCTCACAGCAAACTAGTATCTCCTGGACCTCAGTCATTTAATAGACCAAAGTAGTCTTGATGCCAGCTTTTTAAAAACTGTTTTCTGCTTATAGTTTTCTTCCAAGTCTTCAATTTCATCCTCTTCAACAGTCTTTGAGATTTTTGGAAGATAATCACATTTGCAGAGATGCTCTTACTTCTTCTATAAAGTTGTTCGTTGTTCATTTTTCAGTTGCTAAGTTGTGTCCAACTCTTTGTGACCTCATGAACTGCAGCCTGCCGGGCTTCCCTGTCCTTCACCATCTCTCTGAGTTTGCTCAAACTCGCGTCCATTGAGTCAGTGATGCCATCCAACCATCTCATCCTTTGTAGCTCCCTTCTCCTCCTGCCTCAGTCTTTCCCAGCATAAGGATCTTTCCCAATGAGGCAGTTCTTTGCATCAGGTGACCAAAATATTGGAGCTTGAGCTTCAGCATCAGTTCTTCCAATGAATATTCTGGATTGATTTCCTTTAGGATGGATTGGTTTGATCTCCTTGCTGTCCAAGGGATTCTCAAGAGTCCTCTCTAACACCACATTTCAAAAGCATAAATTGTTTGGCACTCAGCCTTTATGGTCCAACTGTCACATCCATACATGACTACTGGAAAAACCATAGCTTTACTATATAGACATTTGTTGGAAAATGAATTTTCTGCTTTTAATACACTGTCTAGGTTTGTCATAGCTTTTCTTCAAAGGAGCAAGTATCTTTTAATTTTGTGACTGCAGTCACCGTCCTCACTGATTTTGGAGTCCAGGAAAATAAAATCTGTCATTTTTTCCCATTTTTTCCTCACCTATTTGCCATGAAATGATGGGAACAGATGCCATGATCTTAGCTTTTTGAATGTTGAGTTTCTCATGTGTGTGCAACATTGAGACAGCTTTTTCACTCTCCTCTTTCACTTTCATCAATAGGCTCTTTAGTTCCTCTTCACTTTCTGCCATTAAAGTGGTATCATCTGCATATCTGAAGTTGTTGATATTTCTCCTGGCAGTCTTGATTCCAGCCTGCGAGTCATCCAGACCAACATTTCACATGATGTACTCTGCATATAAGTTAAATAAGCAGGGTGACAATATACAGCCTTGACATACTCCTTTCCCAATTAGGAACCACTCCATTGTTCCATGTCCAGTCCTAACTGTTGCTTCTTGTCCCTACAGGTTTCACAGGAGGCAGATAAGGTGGTCTGGTATTCCCATCTCTTCATAAATTGTCCAGTTTGTTTGTGATCCACACAATCAAAGGTTTAGCAAAGCCAATGAAGCAGAAGTAGATGTTTTTCTAGAATTCCATTGCTTTTTCTATGATCCAGCAGATGTTGGCAATATGATCTCTGGTTTGTCTGCCTTTTCTAAATGCAGTTTATACATCTGGAACTTTTCAGTTCACATATTGCTGAAGCCTAGCTTGATGGATTTTGAGCATAATCTTACTAGCATGTGAAATTAGTGTAATTGTGTGGTAACTTGAACTTTCTTTGGCATTGCCCTTCTTTGGGGTTGGAATGAAAACTGACCTTTTCCAGTCCTGTGGCCATTGCTGAGAGTTTATTTGCTCACAAATGTGGCACACACATGAGAAACTTTGTGCCAATTTCTAATGGCAGTCTTTCTCCTTGTTTCTTGTCTCATGAGACATGCCTTCAGTCCCCTCATCTAGCTCTGAAAATTTTTGGTGTTAGTTTGTATGAACTGAAATCTTTGAGACAGGCTAAGAAACTTTTGCTATGAGGAATTTCTCTCAGCCAACTAGCTTTTGATTGGATTCTTTCAGCTACCTCACTGGGCATCTAATTTTTGGTAAAATTTTCCCTATGGTTTGTGCACCTGCTAAAGATGCTCCACCTTCTTGGTCAGTTACTCAGTTTCTTATAAATTATCTCAATTAATCATGAGCCTGTGAAGAGAATCCAATAACTCTATGTCTGGTTCAGTAAAGTGTTTCCAAGGTTAGTAGCAAACTAGAAATCTTATTTTAGGTCTCCTGAGAGTTTTATCATCACACCAATGCTTGTCTTCCATTGCAAATGTTTCTTCCAGGTCTACCAATACCTTGGCTGTTGTGTCTTTTCAGCAGCCTCACAAGGGTCTGCCAGAGTGACTGCCCCAGGTTCTCTGCCAAACATTTAGTGCCCAGCCAAAATCAGCTTAGGGGGACCTTCCATCCCCATGTTTTGCCTGTGAATACACACACTTCTTCCTCAGTCTTAAACTTACCGATTGTAACTATTTTTCTAAATCATCTAACATAATCCAATTAGGAAAAAAATTACAAATTCATTGTAAAAGAAAAATTGCAAAATAACAAGAATGATCAAAATTTTAGGAGAGTGGACTGGGTTAACTTGACAATTGAGTGACATTGCCAAGTCTTAGAATCTTACATCTTTCACTTTGTGACTGCCTCCAGGTTCAGGGCAGAAGTGTGAGCAACATAAGTGATGGCCCTTTCTAGTGAATTGGCATTTGCTCTTTCTCTATAACCTCTTTGCTGACATAGTCTCTTTCATAAACATTCTACTTATTCTCTAAACTAAACTTCAGATTAACAGCTGACATTTTAAAGAAAATTTATAATTGAGGTTTGGAAGACTTCCATTACAAATAATGCATTCGCACTTTTATATACTGGATTGTTCCTTCTGCTATAGAATGATCTCTAGGGATTCATGAAGTAGGGAAGGAAAGTGATTTCTGAGAACCCATGGTTTCTTGAATTGATTCACATCAAATAGCACTGAACATTCACCACGATTTGTAATCTGTTGTATAGGCTTCTGTGTAGAATCACAGGGACGGTGATGATGGTTGGGATTTTTATTACTATTATTTTTGCTGCACCATGCAGCTTGCAAAATCTTAGGTCCCCACCTATGGATTGAACCCTGGTCTTCCACAGTGAAAGTGCAGAGTTCTTATTACTGGCCCACCAGGAAATGCCCTGGAAATTTAAAAATGAATTCAATACAAAGAAGAAAGAACCTATGTTTGACTGAGATGGAGAATTATCCCCTGTTTTGTTTTAACCTTCTCAGGTAACTTGAATTTTTAGTGCAACATACTTCCTGTGAACTTTAGAGAGGACAGTTTTGCTAGAACGAGAAGAATCTCACCTCCGATTCTTTTTTTTTTTTTTTAATTCCTTGTGTGCTCAGTTGCTCACTCATGTCCAGCTATTTGCAACTCTTTTGATAGTAGTTTGCCAGGCTCCTCTGTTTGTGTTGGAGTGAGTTAGGATGCTCTTCTCCAGGGGATCTTCCTGACCCAGGGATCAAACCTGGGTCTGCTGCATTGCAGGTGAATTCTTTACCACTAACTGAACCACCAGCTTGGAAATATCATGCAGTAGTAAAATTGAAAATAATTTGAGGAAAAAAATAACCTTTAGGTAGTTAGTAGCTACAAAAAAGCCTCCATGCCTATTTCCTTAGTTTTGAATGGAATTTGGCTTGTTTTGTTCCTTAATCTGACTTTCATCTGGGCTCAAGGAAAGAATAAGCTTCTGCAAATAAAGTCAGGTCAGAGAAATGAGAAAAGTAAATGTGATGTTAATGCATATTTGTGATTAACTTGCAGTAGTGAAGGTTAATTAATATTCAGGGAATCAAAAGCTAAAGGGAAGCAAGATTTTGTCAAGAAACATATGGTAAAAATGTGTGACATCCACAGAGCCTCAAAAGATAGCATCCTGGGAATTACCCTCAGCAGCAGAGTAGAGCTAAAGAAAGCTTCATTGTTTCACTAAACACGCATTCAGTAAACAGCATATTGTTTAAGTCAGGGTTTCTCAACCTTGGTGCCATTGACATTTTGGGTCAAATTATTATTATTATTATTTTTTTGTAGGGGTTGCTGTGTGCATTGTAGGATTTTTAATCACACCACTGGCCTCTACCTGCCAGATACCAATCTTCCTCTCCCCCACCTCTCTATGGGCTTACCTGGTGGCTCAGATGGTAAAGAATCCACCTGCAATGGATTTAATCCCTGGATTGTGGAGACCACCTGGAGGAGGCAATGGCAACTGACTTTAGTATCTTGCCTGGAGAATTCCATGGAGAGAGGAGCCTGGCGGGCTGTGGTCCATGGGATGGCAAAGAGTCAGACAAACTGAACTAAGCACACACACACCATCCCCCTACAGCAGAAAAAAGAAAAAAATTTAAAAAAAAAAAACCAGTCGACATTGCCAAATGCCTCTTTGGAGGTTAACTCTCCCTTGGATAAGAACCAGTGGTAAAAATAATATTTATTATTTTCTAATTGGGCTTAACAATTGGTTAGCCTTGAGTTTCTGTAAGTATGAAGCACAGTTGACCAAACTTTCAAATTTTTATGGAAATATACATACAGAAGAGGATATATAGCCATAACATACAGTTCTGATGAATTGTAACACACTGAACACATACAGGAAGCTGGCAACAAAATCAAGGAATAGACATGACCCACAGCAAGAGTCCACCTTGGGCCCCTTTCCATACTCTACATTACAGAGGCCGTCCCTCTCCTGCCTTCCAGCCCAGGTTGACTTCCCCTGCCATGGTACTTTGTATTAATGAAGTCACACAGTCTGTAGTCTTTTACATCTGGGGTTTTTCTCTTAATATTATTATGTGATTCATCCATATTGTTTCATGTGGTTGGAGATTATTTTCATTAAGGTTTGTGTCACATTATGAAAATAAAATTTGAATTATCTATGTACTATAACAAGGCATTTGAGTAGTTTTATTTCCTTTAACTTTTAAAAATAAAGATGTTGTGGATAGTATTTTACAGTGTGTGTGCATGTGTGCGTGTATGTGTGTGTATGTGAATGTCTGTGTGAAAAAAAAATATATATATATGTATATATAAACATATTTTTGGTGCAGTGTATGCCCAGGAATAGGACTGCTGGGGTTGAGGGTGGAGGTTGGGACCAGCAATTTGTTTTTCTATATCTTTATCTATATCTAATATACCCAAAACTGTATATTAAAAGACCACCTTTCCCCACTGTAATCGAAATTTGTTTTTGTTATAAAGCGGATAACTATGCATATATTGGTCTACTTGTGAACTTTAATTCCGTTCCATTACCCAGTTTGATGGTTGATATTTTGATGCTTGTGCTTCGTTTTTCTTTAAGATTGCTTTTTCTCTTTTTTTTTCCCTTTGAAATTACCAAAGGAGTTTTAGAGTCAGCTTGTTATGTTGTGAAAACTAAGGCATTTAATGTTGGCCTTTGTTTTTTTCCAATGTAAGCATTTATGGATATAAATTTCTCTATAAGCACTCCTTTAGTTTTAGTTCATAAATTTTTATATAAATATCTTCACTATCATTGACTTCAAAAAAATTTTCTAATTACCATTTTAATCTTTCAGCCAGTGGTTTATTTTAAAATGGGTTTTTTTTTTTTTTTTTACTTTATTTTACTTTACAATACTGTATTGGTTTTGCCATACATCAACATGAATCCACCACGGGTGTACATGAGTTCCCAATCCTGAACCCCCCTCCCACCTCCCTCCCCATACCATCTCTCTGGGTCATCCCAGTGCACCAGCCCTAAGCATCCTGTATCCTGCATTGAACCTAGACTGGTGATTCATTTCTTACATGATATTATACATGTTTCAATGCCATATTTTTGAAAACAGGCATTGGGCTAGCAACCCTGTAAAATTAGCTTATAGATTCTAACATTTGTGTTTAGATTCTTTTGGATTACACAGTCATATAGTCTGTGAACAGTGACAGTTATTCTTTTCCAGTTCTTACATCTTTTTTCTTTCTTTCTTTTTTGCTTATCACAATGACAAAGGCCTTAACTCATTAAGCAGCACTAGCAACTGATCATCTCAATCCTATCAGGTATGAAGTTGGGTTAGAATGGGATTAATCCTTAGTAAAAATCTGATACTGAATGGAACTTGGGTCTATTTGCCCACATAGAGAAAACCAGTCTACTGACATCGGGCTGTGGTGAAGGAAGGTGCAGTGTTTAACATAAGGCACCATACAAGCCTTCCGGAACAGCTAATGCTTAAAAAGTTCAAACTGCCTGGTAGGTTTCAGTAGAGCATTTTTAAAGGAAAGGCAAGGGAGGGTAGTCCTGGAGTATGTGATCCACTTGCGCATAATTCTCTAATTGGTTGATGTTAAGGTGAAGTGAAAAAACAGTAGGTTGTTGCAAATATTTCCTGGATCCCTCCAGAGTCTGGAGGGATGTGTTAATTTCTTCCCTTCAGTGGGGATTTTACCAGGTGAATTCTTTACCACCTGAGCCACAAGGGAAGCCCAACATTTGTAAAACAATTTAGTAAATGTGCATCACATATTTTTATCTAGATACTTCAGAGAGGAGGGGAAACAGAGGATATGGGGAGGGGTCTGTTCCCAGCAGGATCCTGCTCAGTTACAAATCCAGCTGTTCTGGTTTGCTCTGTTCTCTCCAGGATGCCATTCTCCTGGTATTTTGACTGAGTAAAGGGCATCCTTCAGCTGGACTGGAGGAGATCCAACTCTCCCCTTTGGTCTTCCCAAGCTGTTACTCCATTTCCTATAACATGCCAATTTAAATCCAAATATCTGACAAGTTAAAGCCAGAGGCAGATGGGCCCGCCCCCCAGGGTAAAGCAATTGGAAATCATTCTCTATTGACAGAAGCTGCAAGATAAGAATAGAAGGTCAGTTAAGGCAATTAAACCAAGAAGGCTGGGCCCTGCCCAAACCACATATTTCTTGTTTTCAAAGTCTGCCTGACAACATGTGCACATGTGCACAGGAAGGCTCTTTGGAGGCCAAAGGGTATTTGGTCAAAGGATGTTCTACCCAGATGCCTTTTTGGTAAAATCTCTTAACTGAGAGATGTGTGCACACACATGGGAAGATCCTGAGATATGCCAAATATGGACTATGAACCAGGCAAGTCAAGATGATTGTCCAAAGGAAATGGGAAAAATATCCCATAAAAGTAACTCAAACCACTAAAGGGAATGACTCAGGGACTCTTTCCCTGAGTCTGCCTTTGTGTCTATCCATACTTACTGTACTCTTTTTCCTCTTAGTAAATATTTGTTTCACTACATTCTGTCTTTGTGGGAATTCTTTTCTGCAAAGCTGAAAGCCAGGGCCCTTGTCACTGACCACTGGTCTAGTGCCTAGAATCTGGTGCTTTCACCACTGCGACCCAGCCCAGTCTTTGGCTGGGAATCCAAGCCCCGCTCCAAGCCATTGCAGGTCAAAGCCACTGGAGATCAAGGGACACAGCAATGAGCTTGCAGTAGGCACCACTCCTTAGAAAGTCTTTTGTTTTCTAGGCACCTAATGATTGTGGGAAATTTTATTCCTCCCCTTTGAAGCACTAGCTACTCTTCACCATCCTCTGAGCTCTAGAACTTGGGATATTACCACTGGTAATCCTGACTGTGGAGAAAGAAATGGCAACCCACTCTAGTATTCTTGCCTGGAAAATCCCATGGATAGAAGTGCCTGGCGGGATACTGTCCATGGGGTCACAAAGAGTCGGACATGACTGAGTGACTAAATGACCACCACCAATCCTAGCTGTAGATATGAAAGCCCTCCAGTTTTCAGTTTTATTCCAGCCCTGCTGGAAACTTACAGATTTATTGGTTTCTCTATCCTTTGGCAGTTGACCTCTTCCTTGGTTCAGCCTTCTTTTGAAGGAAAGTTATATGGCTAAAAATAGGCTGGAGTTAAAACTCCCCTCCAGGTCCTCCCCACCATTCTATACAGAATAAAGAACTTTCTCCCCTGAAGAAAGGAATGGACATTATGATTGATTATGTTCAGCTCCCAGCTGCTCCCAGTCTCTGGCAAGTCTCAGAAATTCCTTACCTCAGTTGTTGAACACTAACTAACCAAAATTAATCATGAGGAGAAACAGACCTCCTCAAAACGGTGCATCTCCTCATATATATGTTTTCTATATATACCTGCTCTCTTCTTGTTCTTAGTGCTGTTGCTGCTGCTGCTGCTAAGTCGCTTCAGTCATGTCTGACTCTGTGTGACCCCATTGATGGCAGCCCACCAGGCTCCCCCATCCCTGGGATTCTCCAGGCAAGAACACTGGAGTGCAACAGCTCACTAATCTGACTGCTTCCCCTTCTAGCCTCATTAAAGGTGATCTGTTCCTGTAAAGTGCCAGTCTGTTCTTTTTCTGAACCTCACCTTCTCTAACTCCCTTGCCTTACATCTTTAGCTTCTATTTGATCAGTGTTCCCAGTTTGAGAAAAATCAACTAGTGACAGTTGGGTATATTCAGAAAAGATTTTGTAGTTTTAGTTCAGCTAATCCTCATTGTTTCCAAAGTGTAGGTCTCTTAAGCCTCCAAACATATTGCTTGCGGAGTATATTCCATGTATCCCTAGTTCTTATAATAAAGCATCAGCTTTCAACTACCTAGTCTATTCTACTTAATAGCACAAATCTCCCAATATTTTTAAGCATTTTTTTATTAAAGTCATACTGCTACTGCTAAGTCACTTCAGTCATGTCAGACTCTGTGCAACCCCATAGATGGCAGCCCACCAGGCTCCCCCATCCCTGGGATTCTCCAGGCAAGAACACTGGAGTGGGTTGCCATTTCCTTCTCCAATGCATGAAAGTGAAAAGTAAAAGTGAAGTCGCTCAGTCGTGTCCGACCCTCAGCGACTCCATGGACTGCAGCCTTCCAGACTCCTCTGTCCATGGGATTTTCCAGGCAAGAGTACTGGAGTGAGGTGCCATTGCCTTCTCCGGTTAACCATTTTAAAGGATCAAAATACCAAATGGTATTTTCAGAATGTGGAGCAACAACCACTTCTATCAATTTCCAAAATGGATTTATTACCCCAAAAGAAAATCTCCTACTCCTTAAATCAATTCAACTTTTGTCCTCCACATTGCCCCTGGTAACTACCAAGCTACTCTCTGTCTTTATGGATTTACTCATTCTTTGCATTTGCTTTAAATAGGATCATACAATGAGTGTCCCTCTGTGCCTAACTGATCTCACTATGCACAAAGTTTATTCAGTTCAGTTCAGTTCAGTCGCTCAGTTGTGTCTGATTCTTTGCGACTGCATGAATCACAGCCCGCCAGGCCTCTCTGTCCATCAGCAACTCCGAGTTTACCCAAACTCATGTCCATTGAGTCGGTGATGCCATCTAACCATCTCATCCTCGGCCATCCCCTTCTCCTCCTGCCTTCAATCTTTCCCAACATCAGGGTCTTTTCAAATAAGTCAGTTCTTCTCATCAGGTGGCCAAAAAATATTGGAGTTTCGGCTTCAACATCAGTCTTTTCAATGAATACCCAGGACTGATCTCTGGGATGGACTGGTTGGATCTCCTTGCAATCCAAGGGATTCTCAAGAGTCTTCTCCAACACCACTGTTCAAAAGCATCAATTCTTCTACGTTCAGCTTTCTTCATAGTTCAACTCTCACATCCATAAATGACTACTGGAAAAACCATAGCCTTGACTAGATGGACTTTTGTTGACAAAGTAATGTCTCTGCATTTTAATATGCTTTCTAGGTTGGTCATATCTTTCTAAGGAGTAAGTTTATTCATACTGTAACAAATATCAGCACCTCATTCCTTTTGGATGCTGAATCCCATTGTACATGTATGTCACATTTAGTTTAGCCATTCTTCTGATGATGGACCTTTTCTGTGTTACCACATTTTGGCTAATATAAATTGTGCCACTATAAACATTTGTGTGTAAGTATTTGTTTGCAGACTTCTTTTCAATTCTTTTGTGTTCATAGCTAGGAGTGGAGTGACTGAGTCATATTAAAATATTTGTTCGACTTTATGTGGAGTTGATGGTTTTTGTTTGACATTTTGGAGGAGATAGTTGATTTAAAGACTTTGTTCAGTGAGTTTATTGTTTATGCTTAGTCAGGGAAAATTTCTGTTCATTTCTAATGTTAATGGGCCATACATTTTTTGTTTCTTCATATATTTTATTTATAATTTGTTGCTGAAAAGTATACATTTAGATATTAGTGTGCTAACTCTAGAAATCAGATTCTTCCCCTCTTCAGTATTTTGTTTCAATTTGATTTTTCTCTTGTTTGCTTGCTCTGAGATGTAGCTGTTTGATTATTTAGTAATTTTCTTTAACTAGTTTTAAAGGCTGTATTGTTGTCATATATGCTCTCTGAACTCTGTCCCTTTAGATGATGATCAACTAGAGTTTGGATAGAGATTTTCTTGGCTGTCTGGAACACCAACAACAAAAAAATGAATAAATATAAACTCTTAGTCACTGAGGTTTGGCTCTGTTTCAGGCATTTTTTCAATGCTTAAGCGAGGTATTTACAAATCTGCCTCTTCCTGCTGGTATCAGATTTTTAAAAAAAAAAAAGAGAGAGAGTCTTCTTTCTCTGTTCTCAGTATTTTGTTGTTGTTTTTGTTTGCTGTTTTGTTTTATTGTTTGAACAATCATCTTTTTCTGGGCTGAGTAAGGCCTTCTAGGTCCTGAGTAAATGGGGTACTGTTTAATGCCCTTAATTCTCCAAACATCCTCTCTTCCCAGATTTTCTTCAAAAGCTTTCAGCATATTTATTGTTTGCTTCAGTTGTAATCTTCACCGCAGGCAGCAGCAAGTTATTCTTTGGCCTTTCACTGGTTCTGAAGTATGCCCTTTGCACAGCTACTTTTGTACATTGAGGGACTTCCACAGGAGGGAAAACAAATACAAGCTCCTCGCCTCAGTCCTTCGGGTAGCGCTCAGACTGGTCAGAAGAGACAGATTCAGTTCTTAGAGGCAAGATCTGCTCTGCTCTCTCCAGAACCAGGGGCCAATGTCCCGCATAGGAAAAAACAGGCTGCTGACCTGAACATTTTCTAATCTGTTAGTTGCTTTTGCAGTAAAGAGGATGGATTGAATTAGGAAAGAAAAAAAAAAGAATGGTTGCCAAGCTGGGGAGTAAGATGGAAACAAAAGTAAATAAAATGCTGAAAAGCTTTTCTAAGATTTTTTAAATCAACTGATTCCTCATTTAGTGCTTGCTTATTTACTATAAGTCTTTGTCTATTTTCCAAAATTCTGATAGCTTTTGCTTTTTTTAATTTTTTTTTTTATTTTTGGTGGGAGGGTTATACCTGTGATGGGACAAATTCTTGGAGCTACCACTCAACTATTTCCACTAGATCACTGAAATACTCCCTAATCTTTTCATTTTCCCCCCAAGTTAAAGCCTTTACCTTGAAGAGTTCCTATTAATTTCTCTTGAAATACTGCCGATCACTGACATGTAGTACCAGAAATACTCTTTCTTTCTTATTCTTTTCTTTTCTAAATTTGAAATGATCCTTATAGTTCCCAGTCACCTTTAATACACTAGTTATATATACTGGACCAAATGACTTAGACTTGGGAGTTATATAAAATTATATTTTTTGAAATGTATATTCAAACATATATATTCACACATACATATATACATGCGTGGAAATAATATGTATGACTGTCTAACAGAAAAGAAAGATAGAACAAGCTTTAGTACCAATGATGTTTTGAAATTTTTTTTCAAATGCTATTTTTAGCTGTCCTATTTACTATTTGGAATTTTAGAAGTGGGACATGAGAAGGTTCAGTTTATAGCATCTTCAGCAGTTACATCCACCTTTATGTAATCTATGAGCTTCTGAAGGAACTTTGAATGTCAAAGCTGTAGAGGCCAAAGAAGGAACACAGAACCACTCCTTTATTCCTTCAGGGAAAATGACTGATATCACCCTGGTGAAACTCAGAAGAGTACAAAGTAGTTCTATTTGCAATTTTTAAGGAATCTCCACACTGTTCTCCATAGTGGCTGTACTAGTTTGCATTCCCACCAACAGTGTAGGAGGGTTCCCTTTTCTCCACACCCTCTCCAGCATTTATTGCTTGCAGATTTTTGGATCGCAGCCATTCTGACTGGTGTGAAGTGGTACCTCATTGTGGTTTTGATTTGCATTTCTCTAATAATGAGTGATGTTGAGCATCTTTTCATGTGTTTGTTAGCCATCCGTATGTCTTCTTTGGAGAAATGTCTATTTAGTTCTTTGGCCCATTTTTTGATTGGGTCTTTTATTTTTCTGGAATTGAGCTGCAGGAGTTGCTTGTATATTTTTGAGATTAGTTGTTTGTCAGTTGCTTCATTTGCTATTATTTTCTCCCATTCAGAAGGCTGTCTTTTCACCTTGCTTATATTTTCCTTTGTTGTGCAGAAGCTTTTAATTTTAATTAGATCCCACTTGTTTATTTTTGCTTTTATTTCCAGAATTCTGGGAGGTGGATCATAGAGGATCCTGCTGTGTTATGGGGAGGGAGGTGGGAGGGGGGTTCATGTTTGGGAACACATGTAAGAATTAAAGATTTTAAAATTTAAAAAATAAAAAAATTAAAAAAAAGAAGAGTACAAAGTTGAATGTCAAAATTTTGTGTTTAAGTTTATTTGGGATTTGACCAAAGATGGAAGGAAATTTTGCATTAGTTTATATATCTATCAGCAGTAAACAATCAGCCTGGAACGCAAGAGACACAGGAGACATGGGTTTGATCTGTGGGTCAGGAAGATCCCCTGGAAGGGATCATGGCAGCTCACTCCAGTATTCTTGCCTGGAAAATTCCTTAAACAGAGGAGCCTGGCAGGCTACAGCCCATGGGCTCACAAACAGAAGGACATAACACTTCTTATGATATCAGTAGACCACAAATTATGTGTGTGCATTTCTAATAAAGCTATATCTGCCCAGATACTTATATAAATTGATTTTTTAGAAAAATATAATGGAAAAAATATCTGTAATTAAAGTAGCAGTGTTTTGTTTTTTTTTTTGTTTTTTGGGTTTTTTTTTTTTTGCATGGCATTCAAATGCAGACCTAAAATTTTAGCAAAAGTAATAAATGATAGCTACAAGTGCAGTATTAAAAAGGTAGCAGTTATATTTTAGAGTTTAATATTAGGATGTGAAAAAAAATAAATTACTTCAGGTCTGTAAGCTTCCAGAGTGTTCTGTGGTCACTATAATGCAAATACATAATCATAAATTGACATTCACTTTCACCTGACTTTAGTGAAGTGAAATTGTAAAATATTATCTTAAAGTTTTTTGACAGTCTTCACAAAGTGAAGAATCTATTAATATGTCCTTTTTCATGAATCTTAACTTCTATGACTATTTGTCTAATATTTGCTAAAATTCACCTCTGAAACCATCTGGGCTGACCTTATGTTTTTGTTGTTCTTTTCTTGGGGGTGGGCACTTATATTTTGGGGATGATTTAAATTTCAAATTAATTTTCTTTTCTTGATGTTAGACTATTCAGACTTTCTATTTTTTCTTGGATTAGGCTATTAATTTCAGGCTTTCTCAGATTTTGAATTGATCAGACTCACTATTTGGTTGTAAGCCAACAAAAGACTGCTTCTGCTTCATTATAGCTTCACTCATGGATGGACCTGAACTGTTGAAGTAGAAAAGAAATTCTCTCAATAAGCAAAAACATTGGTCATTCATTTTATGAGGGAAGAAGCAGACCAATGAAAGAATATGAACAGAATCATGTATAGTTGTAACTGGCTCAGCAGATTTGTCAAAGATCTCTGAGGAGCACATGGGAATGGTGTATTATATGATCTTTGTAGTATGTTAGTATATCATGATTCCCAACAAAAGGCATTAACAATGCACTGAATAACAAAATGGACAAAGACACCAGTTATTTGACATCAGATGGCCTCTGTCGCTGGCCACTCTAGTGCTGGAAAATGGACAGATAATTGGAGTGCTCAATATGGCAGAGATAGAGGCTATGAATAGGCCCAAAGACATTATCTCCAACTGACTAAGGCAGGCCTAGCTGCTATCGTAAGCACAAAAATTCAATACAGAACCCCTGCTACAGCATCATACATGAAGAGTCTACCTGGCCTCTTGGAGGTAAGTCAATAAACATGGGGTCCTGTTACATTAGAAGAAGATGCCATTCTTATTTCAAGTATAATTCCTGTCTGCCAGGCCTTAATCAGCACAGTTATTTGAGTATTACAGGTGACTAGCATTGCCTCAGAACCTACTTTGGAGCAAAATACTGTATGACTTTGCAGTTTACTATGGAATCTATTGGTCTTGTTACACATACACACAGAGAAACTTCTGGCAAAAGAGAGCAATGCAAATGTAACAAATAATGGAAGGTACAATAAATGTGCCAATTTGGAGATGATACCCTGCCAGTGTAGAATACTCTTCTCCAGTAGGCAATTATTCTGTAAATCTGCAACCTTTATTTGATACTGTGACAGCCAAAAGTTGAATACATACATTTGAGAACTAAAGAGTTGAAAATAGCATTAAGCCTGCTTGCTCTTACTTCTAGCAACCTATGTAGGGGAGTTTTGCTTATGTCTCTTTTTAGTTTAAAAATCTGAGCTTCCCTTAGGAAAAGCCCTTCATCATGGTATGCAGCAAGGGTCCCTTTAAAATTTCAGCTAAACTCTAGTAAAAGTGTGACTATCTCATCAGGAATAGTTGATCTTGGTCATGAGAAGGAGGTTGGAAGGTTGTTATAAAATGAAGACAGAAAACAGCTTGCTTGCCACTTATGTGTGACACTACCTGGGTACATCCTTTGGGTATTGTTTACCTAACTGTGATTATCAAAGGCACAAGTACAGGAGGCTGAGAGGAATGTGATGACGAGGATCTCGAGTGCCACTGGGAAATGCTCTTGGGTCAACACACCACTTAAGTCCCAAGAGGGAAGATGCTTGTTGAAAGTGAGGGGAATCTGGAATTGACGAAAAAGAGGAGACAACTGAATTGAAGTACGGCTTCAAGACCAGCTACTCATGTGGGCTTGAGACTTATGCCACAAAATTTGCTGTGGCAGTTTACCCCAGGAAGCATGACCAACAACTCTTAGAAGAAGAGTTTCCAATTTATTATGTGAACTGTGTGGAGCTGAAAACAGCAACAGGTGGATTACGATGACTGTCCTGTGCACTACCAAAATTTACCCTTCAGTCGTGAACTCTCATTCACTTAGCCACTGAGTGTTTTTCTGACAGACAACTTTCTACTGAGTTTCGTTCTGTGAAATTGTCCTCAGCCAAAGAAAGCTGCTTCACTCTTCATGCCTAACCCTAACCCCCCAAATAAAACACTTCTTCCCTGGAATACTCAGCATCAAATGACTTGGTGTGAAAATGTGCATGCCTGATTCTTTACTTTGAAGCAGGGATATTCTGAAGAGTAGTTCAAACAGTGCTGCCTACTAGATTGCTCAAGGACTGGTCCATTGAGACCATATCACAGGTCAAATCCTCCCTTTGCCCAGTTCACTTCCTCATGACTATATAGGTGTCAGTTCTCAACTAAATACTCACATAACACATTTCCAACTCTGACCCTCTTTCCTAGGAAATTCTATCTAATATACAGACAAGGTGATGTTACAACTAAAAGACAAAACTTACACCAAATATAACCCTGTTCCAAGTAATTCAACAGGCAATAACAATTGACCATTGTATCTGATTTTACATGAGACAGGGCATAGAGTATATTCAGATTAAAATAATAAATTTGGGCATCATAATATGATAGATTGTAGGGTTAATTATTTCTGAGTAAGAGGTTCTTACCTGTGAGTCTATTACCTTTATTTTAATTCAAGATTTAATTCAGTGGTCACATGAGGACACTGGAAAGTAAGTAGGAAGGGTTCATTTTCACTGCCACTACTGGAAAAGAAATAGGAAAAGTCATCTGTTAGTGGCTTCTGCCTTGTGAAAAAGTGACACACATTTCTGAGGGGAGCCTAAAGTTGAAAACTAAAAGTATTTTAGCATACTTCCTTGGAAGTATGAAAAACATTGAAAGTGTTAGTCACTCCAGCTGTGTCTGACTCTTTGCAACCCCATGGACCATAGCCCACCAGCTTCCTCTGTCCATGGAATTCTCCAGGCAAGAATACTGGAGTAGGTAGCCATTCCCTTCTCCAGGGGATCTTCCTGACCCATGGATCAAACCTGGGTCTCTGCATAGCAGGCAGATTCTTTACTGTCTGAGCCACTAGGGAAGCCCCTTTGAAGTATGAGTTACCAAAAACATTTAAAAGCATAGTACAAAAATAGAAAATTCTTTCCTCAACTTATTAAATAGCACCACACTGTCTTATGAAGTACACTAGGCTTCTCCAGCTATCTAACCCTTTTAAGTGGCTTGTTTCCTTCAGAAATAAAAATTATTAGAGCATCTAGTTCAGGTTTTCTTACTGAAATCTCCCAGTCAATTTTAAAGGATTATTATGGTCAGAAAATATTAACAAAAATTATTGCTAACTTGATAAATTGGAGATGACTCTTCTTATTGGATAAGTATGAAAGTTCCAAAAACAACTTGTTGGCAGTGACTTAACCCTACTGTTTTTCTTTAAATGTGACATTTACCTTTTTTGCTTTATTTTAAAAAATACATAATATTGACAATATACTTACTGAATTCATGAATATTGGAACCCAAAGCATTCATTTAGCTCTTAGTGAAAAAATAAATTCCACAGATGTGATAGAGGGACTGCAACTCAAGTTATCCAGGTGGAAAAAAAACTTGAGATAATTAGGATTGGATAATGGAGGCCTAAGATAATGAGGGTGGAACTGGCATTGCAGGAAATGCTGCCTGAACCTCAAGTCCCTTGGCTGCAGAGCACAGATTGGATGGCTGCTGGCCAGAGTCCAGGTGGTCAGAAGCAGCCAGCTGTGTCTTTAGCCAGCAGTGTGGAGTGCTCCATTTCCCCAAGCACAAAGGACAATAAGAGGTTAGGAAGTCTTATCTTTTCAACTGAAATACATGTGGACATGTCCCCAGTAGCCACAGCCTTCCTCTGGATGTTAAACTTTAGGACAAGCAGATGGTGATTCTGTTAAATACCTTGCATTAGGGAATCCATTCTTTTGAAAAAAAAAAAAAAAAGCAAACTGAAATCTTAGAAATAGACGGCATGGTCTAGGTTACCATTATTTTAAATGATGCATACATTTGACATGTTTTGTGTCAAAATATTTTTTAAAGCCATAAATTATGCAGTCTTCTGGAAAAGAATCTAAAAGCACAATTTTGATGATTATGGTAACTGAATAAGAACAACTAAATTGGCAGCTTTCATTGAAATACATTTTCTTTCAGACAGGTATTGTAAGATGGTCATAGAGAAACCCTAGCAAATTGTTTTATGGTTATTGAAACATTGAATGCATCACTAAAATTGTAGCCAAAGGTTCTCCTTAGAAAAAATTTGTTGGATTGCAAAGTAGCAATGTTTTTGCAGCCAAGGCAACAGCTGATCACAGTGGCTCTAAAGTATGGGTGGTCCTTCAGAGTCACCATGCTTGAAGGTCAATGTGCTGAGCCTCTGTAGAATCTCATCTTTCAGTCACTGTATATGGATAGTTGCCTAGAAATGAGCAAGATGTTGGACAAGACAGCTGTCTGCAGCTGAAGCAATTTCCTGGAGAGAATTTCATTTGCAAGCTGTCAGTTAACAGTATCTCCAATATGAAAAAAATCAGTACAGTTCAGTTCAGTTGTTCAGTCGTGTTCGACTCTTGGTGATCCATGGACTGCAGTGCTTCCAGGATTTCTTGTCCTTCACCAACTCCCAGAGCTTGCTCAAACTCATGTCCATCAAGTTGGTGATGCCACTGAAACAACAATTTCATCCTCTGTTGTCCCTTCTCCTCCCACCTTCAAAATTTCCAAGCATCAGGATTTTTCCCAATGAGTCAGTTCTTCACATCAGGTGGCCAAGAATTAGAGCTTCAGCTTCAGCATCAGTCCTTCCAATGAATATTCAGGACTGATTTGATCTTCTTGTGGTTCAAGGGAATCTCAAGAGTCTTCTCAAACAATACAGTTCCAAAGCATCAATTATTTGGCACTCATTTTTCTTTATGGCCCAACACTCATATTCATATATGACCCCTGGAAAAAGTGTAGATTTGACTACTTGGACCTTTATTGGTAAAGTAATGTCTCTGCTTTTGAATATGCTATCTAGATTTCTCATAGCTTTTCTTCCAAGGAGCAAGCATCTTTTTATTTTATGACTGCAGTCACCATCTATAGTGATTTTGAAATCCATGAAAGCCTGTCACTCTTTCCATTGCTTCCCCAACTATTTGCCATGACGTGATGGGACCAGATGCCAGGATCTTTGTTTTTTGACTGTTGAGCTTTAAGCCAGCTTTTTCACTCTCCTCTTTCACTTTCATCAAGAGGCTCTTTAGTTCCTCTTTGCTTTCTGCCATAAGGGTGATGTCATCTGCATATCTGAGGTGGTGTCATCTGCATATTTCTCCTAACCTTCTTGATTCCAGCTTGCACTTCATCCAGTCCAGCATTTCGCATGACGTACTCTGCATATAAGTTAAATAAGCAGAGTGACAATATACAGCTTTGATGTACTCCTTTCACAATTTGGAACCAGTCTGTTGTTCCATGTGCATTTCTAACTGTTACTTGTTAACCTGCATACAGATTTCTCAGGTGGTCTTGTATTTCCATGTCTTTAAAAATGTTTCACAGTTTGTTGTGATCTACACAGTAAAAAACTTTGGTGTAGTTAATAAAGTAGAAGTAGATGTTTTTCTGGAACTCTCTTGCTTTTTCTTTTTTTATTATTATTATTTTTATGGCTCAAATAGTTTTAATTATCTATTTATTTATTTTTACTTTACAATACTGTAATTTTTGCTTTTTCTGTGAACCAACAGATGTAGGCAATTTGATCTCTGATTCCTCTGCTTTTTCTAAATCCAGCTTGAACATCTGGAAGTTGTTTGTTCACCTACTGTGGAAGCCTGGCTTGGAGAATTTTGAGCATTACTTTGCTAGTGTGTGAATTGAGTAAAATTGTGCAGTAGTTCAGCATTCTTTGGCTTTGCCTTCCTTTGGAATTGAAATGAAAGCTTATCTTTTCCAGTCCTGTGGCTGGAAAAGATTAAAAAGTTTTCTTTATATAAATCCAGAATCCACCTTACCAGCTTCAACATGATCTAAAATGAAAGATTAAGCACCATTTTCTTTTCTTAGATATGCATCATAAAATGTTTGGGACAGCAATTAGATATTTTGTCAATTTTAAAAATATTTGCTGTTTGATTTTTTGTGTTTTTAGTTTGATATGAGATTTAATTCAATGTAATGAGTTAAAGGGAAAAGGGCATGGCAACCCATTCCAATGTTCTTGTCTGGAGAATCCCATGGACAGAGGACCCTGGCGGGCTACAGTCCACTGGGTCACAGAGTCAGACACGACTGAGTGACTAACACACACACACACACAATGAGTAATATCAAAATAATTGCTCATTTTTGGATCCATTTTATTCAATAATAAAAGCCAACTTTCTCTTACATTATGAAATATAATAATTTAGATAACTTAGAGTCTAGGAAATTAGATAAGACCATTTCTTGAACAATTTAAATGCATAGATAATGATGTAGTTTCTAATATTAGTAATAAAAGAGCTATTTTTATTCAAGAGATGTTTTCTTGGATAGAATTACCATGAAGGTATAAGAAAGGAAAAGTTAAAAAATACATTTGAAATTTTTGACTTGTGTTCCTGGGTATGTTGTCATTTTTCTAACTAAAACATGTTGGGGGGAAATGAAAGGTTTTGGGCATTTGAGGTGGAAGAGCATAGCAGGCTCTTTCAAATATAAGTAGAAGAGTAAATAGCAAGATGGATATCAGCATTAGAAATATATCCTGAGGTATAATAACAAAATCTGTGAGGGCAAATAATCAAAAGGAAGAAAATGTACTATGAGAAAATATTATATAACAGAGGCTTGTTGGACATTTCATAGCTGTTGAATGAAAAAATAAATAAAATGCATATGAAAAGCAACAACAAAGAATATTGGACCAATATGTAGTCAGAGAGGTATAATTAGGTTGGAAATACTTCTGCAAAAACCAAGAAAGTAGGAATTAATATTTTGTTGTTCAGTCACTCAGTCATGTCTGATTCTTTGTACACCCATGGATTGAAGCATGCCAGGTTCCCTGTCCTTCACCATCTCCCGGAATTTGCTCAAACTCAAGTCCATTGAGTCGGTGATGCCATCCTACCATTTCATCCTCTGTTGTCCTCTTCTCTTTCTGCCTTCAATCTTTCCCAGCACCAGAGTCGTTTCCAGTGAGTCGGCTTTTCATATCAGGTGGCCCAAGTACTAGACTTTCAGTTTCAGCATCAGTCCCTCCAATGAATATTCAAGACTAATTTCCTTTAGGATTGACTGGTTTTGGATCCTTGCAGTGGGGACTCTCAAGAGTCTTTTCCAGCACGACAGTTCGAAGGCATCAATTCTTCAGCGCTCAACCTTTTTTATTCTCCAGCTCTCACATCCGTACATAGCTTCAGGAAAAAATCATACCTTTGACAATACAAAACTTTGTATGAATTAATATAAGATAGAGTTTATGAATGTTATCAAATAATGTGACAAAGTGAAGAAGAATCTTTACTTGAAAAATACCTTAAATGTTCAGATTATAAATATAGTCATCCCAAATACGCAGGGTCATTTTGAAAGTGGTAGTGTGGATCTGAAAGAAGCTAAGGTGAAACATGTCTAGGACATATTTTAATATCTCCTATAAGCTTATTTAACTTCTATGCAGAGTACATCATGAGAAACCCTGGGCTGGAAGAAGCACAAGCTGGAATCAAGACTGCCAGGAGAAATATCAATAACCTCATATATGCAGATGACACCACCCTTATGGCAGAAAGTGAAGAGGAACTAAAAGCCTCTTGATGAAGTGAAAGAGAGTGAAAAGTTGGCTTAAAGCTCAACATTCAGAAAATGAAGATCATGGCATCTGATCCCATCACTTCATGGGAAATAGATGGGGAAACAGTAGAAACAGTGTCAGACTTTATTTTGGGGCTCCAAAATCACTGCATATGGTGATTGCAACCATGAAATTAAAATACGCTTACTCTTACTATGACTAACCTAGACAGCATATTAAAAGCAGAAACATTACTTTGTCAACAAAGGTCCGTCTAGTCAAGGCTATAGTTTTTCCAGTGGTCATGTATGGATGTGAGAGTTGGACTGTGAAGAAAGCTGAGTGCCAAAGAATTAATGCTTTTGAACTGTGTTGTTGGATAAGACTCTTAAGAGTCCCTTGGACTGCAAGGAGATCCATCCAGTCCATTCTAAAGGAGATCAGTCCTGGGTGTTCATTGGAAGGACTGATGCTGAAGCTGAAACTCCAATATTTTGGCTACCTCATGTGACGAGTTGACTCACTGGAAAAGACCCTGATGCTGGGAGGGATTGGGGGCAGGAGGAGAAGGGGACGACAGAGGATGAGATGGCTGGATGGCATCACCGAGTCAATGGCATCACTGAGTCACATGAGTTTGAGTGAACTCCAGGAGTTGGTGATGGACAGGAGGCCTGGCGTGCTGTGATTCATGGGGTCGCAAAGAGTCAAACATGTCTGAGCAACTGAACTGAACTGAACTGAACAAGGTAAGTAAAATTCAATAAGTACACCCTCAAAATTTTTCACCATAATTCATGAAGATGTTAATTTAATAAATATCATGATTATGAGTATGTTACTTTGCATGACCACAGGGACTTGGCAAAAGTAATAAAGTTTATAATCTATTGACCTTGCAATAGAAACAATTACTGGGGCCTAGTATAATCACATTAGCTTTTTAAAAGCTGATTATTTTCTCCAGTAGGTAGCAGAAGGGGAATTAAGTGAGATTTAAAGTGTGAGAAAGACTAAATACACAGACGCTTTTTTTGGAGATAGATTGGAAAATGTGAGAAAGGCTATAGGAGGCCTCTATTGACTGACGTCCAACATGTGAAACAGAACCTCATACCGACACCTAGATAAGAAGGTGGATAAGTCACTGATATTTGAATATAGAGCAAAACTGGATAACAATATTTTATATTTCCTGATTTTAATAGCAATAGCATAAATATGTCAGAGAATGGCATTTTCTTAAATTGAGCACCACAAAGTATTTAGGAATAAAAAGGATATCTCTAAAGTACTCTAAAACAGTTCAAGAAAAAAGTGTTACACACTAACACACATAATTATAATTGGATAAACAGAGAGAAAAACAAAAAGAAGGAAGCAGATTGAGAAACAGAGAGAAGAAGATAAGTCAGGTGGGACAAAATATAAACAATTGGTGCATCTTGATAAAGAGTCTCTATGAGACTCTTGTGTTAATCTTGCAACTTTTCTGTTAGAATCATATTGAAATGTTATTTTAAAAGAATGAAATAAAGTCATTTGTAGCAATATGGATGGACCTGGACATTATCATACTCAGTAAGCCAGGAAAAGACAAATATTTCATGATATTGCTTATATGTGAATAAAAAGATAATAATAATACAAATAAATGTATATACAAATAAGAAACAGACACATGGACATTAAAAAAAAAAAAAAACCACTTATGGTTACCAAAGAGAAAAAGGATGAGGGACAAATTAGGAGTTTGGAATTAACATATACACACTACTGTAGATAAAATAGATAACCAATAAGGATCTACCTGTATAACACAAGGAATTCTACTCAGTATTTTGTAATAACCTACAAGGGGAAAGAATCTGAAAAACTATATATATGTATAAATTAGAGATACCAAGGGAACTTTTCATGCAAAGATGGGCACAATAAAATACAGAAATGATATGGACCTAAGAAAAGCAGGAGATATTAAGAAAAGTTAGCAAGAATACACAGAAGAGCTATACAAAAATGATCTTCACAACCCAGATAATCACAATGGTGTGATCACTCACCTAGAGCCAGACATCCTGGAATGCAAAGTCAAGTGGGCCTTAGGAAGCATCACTACGAACAAAGCTAGTGGAGTTGATGGAATTCCAGTTGAGCTATTGCAAATCCTAAAAGATGATGCTGTGAACGTGCTGCATTCAATAAGCTAGAAAATTTGGAAAACTCAGCAGTGCCACAGTATTGCAAAAGATCCATTTTCATTCCAATCCCTAAGAAGGGCACTGCAACAGAGTATTCAAACTACAGAACAATTGCACTCATCTCACACACTAGCAAAGTGATGCTCAAAATTCTGCAAGCCAGGCTTGAACAGTATGTGAACAGTGATCTTCCAGATATTCAAGCTGGATTTAGAAAAGTCAGAGGAATCAGAGGTCAAATTGCCAATATCCACTGG
Organism: Ovis aries; assembly: GCF_016772045.2. Lineage (NCBI taxonomy): Eukaryota > Metazoa > Chordata > Mammalia > Artiodactyla > Bovidae > Ovis > Ovis aries. The sequence continues at coordinate 49,954,216 of NC_056069.1, forward strand.
ATCATCAAAAAAGCAAGAGAATTTCAGGAAAACATCTACTTTTGCCTTATTGAATATGCCGAAGCCTTTGACTCTGTGGATCACAGCAAACTGTGGAAAATTATTAACAAAATGGGAATACCAACCACCTGACCTGCCTCCTGAGAAATCTGTATGCAGGTCAAGAATCAAAAGCTAGAACTGGACATGGAACAACAGACTGGTTCTAAATCGGGAAAGGAGTACGTCAAGGCTGTATATTGTCAACCTGCTTATTTAACTTATTTGCAGAGGACCTCATTAGAAATGCTGAACTGGATGAAGTAAAAGCTGGAATCAAGATTGCTGTGGGAAATATCAATAACCTCAGATATGCAGATGGCACCACCATTATGGCAAAAATTGAAGAACTAAAGAACCTCTTGATGAAAGTGAAAGTGGAGAGTGAAAAAGTTGGCTTAAGGCTCAACATTCAGAAAACTAAGATCATGGCATATGGTCCCATCACTTCATGGCAAATAGATGGGGAAACAGTGGAAACAGTGACAGACTTTATTTGTGGGGGGGCGCTCCAAAATCACTGCAGATGGTGACTGCAGCCATGAAATTAAAATACGCTTACTCCTTGGAAGAAAAGTTATGATCAACCTAGATAGCATATTGAAAAGCAGAGACATTACTTTGCCAACAAAGGTCTGTCTAGTCAAGGCTATGGTTTTTCCAGTGGTCAGGTATGGATGTGAGAGCTGAACAATAAAGAAAGCTGAGTGCCAAAGAATTGATGCTTTTGAACTGTGGTGTTGGAGAAGCCTCTTGAGAGTCCCTTGAACAAGTTGATCCAACCAGTCCCTCCTAAAGGAAATCAGTCCTGAATATTCATTGGAAGGACTGATGCTGAAGCTGAAGCTCCAATACTTTGGCCAACTCATAAGAAGAACTGACTCTTTTGAAAAGACCCTGATGCTGGGAAAGATTGAAGTTGGGAGGAGAAGGGGATGACAGAGGATGGGATGGTTGAATGGCATCACTGACTCAATGGATGTGAGTCTGAGTAAACTTTAGGAGTTGGTGATGGATAGGGAGGCCTGGCATGCTGCAGTCCCTGGGGTCACAAAAATCAGACACATCTGAGTGACTGAACTGAACTGATGTATATATAAATAATTTTGCTATATATCTGAAGCTAATGCAACATCATAAATCAACTATACTTCAATAAAAATAATTTTAATTTAAAAAATAAAATATAAAGACAGAGACATTTCATCAAGAAATATGGTAATATACAACAGATACACAGCTTAGTAATATATGATTGATATGAAATTCTATGTCATTATCATAAACACATAACCTGTAAAATATTATTAATGTAAAAATATAAAAGTTTAAAATATCAAGTAAATTTATTACAATATACAATTATATAATAATAAAACATACTTTCTTATGAAAATATAATAAAATTCAAAATCTCATAGTGTTATATTCATGCCTTAAAATTCTCCATCACTGATGGGATAACCAATAAACTAGAAGGCAGCATAGGATCCTCTTCTCTATTAGTTATTTTGGAGAAATCATTTTAATGGTTCTGGGACCTTGGAATCAGCCAGCCTATAAAGTCTTCATATCATTAATATAACGGAAAACTAATCATGTAAGTTACTTTACTTGAACTTCATATGCCAATTAATGTTTGTCATATAATGTTATTATAGATCTATATAGTTAATTCTCAAAACAAATTTTCAATAAGTATTTATTTCCAAATAATATAACTTTAAACTGCTTACAATCAACTAATGTAAAATTTCTAAGAAGTGACAGCTGAGAGGGAGAAAGATGAGAGTTACTTACAAAATGCAAGTTGCATTCCATTTAAAGATATTTTATGATCGGATTGCATCAAAATAGAAGTATGTTATTACACATCTCTTTGGACACCAGCTCATCAGCATTGCGTTTTCAGTTTCCTTTGTTATAGCTATTTGAAAATGATTTTGGACATTAGGGCCTTTTAGTGTTTTTAAGCAGTCTTTTGTATGGAAAATATACTGATCAAAGTTTGTAATAACATGTTTATTTTTATTATTTCTTTATTTTATAAAGAGAGAGTGCAACAGAAATAAAGCCTCCCACTACTTGTCTCAGTGTGCACCAAGAAACTTCAGTCCATATTTCACCCCCAGCACATAGTTTCAAAATGAATCTATGACCTTAAAGACCGTATAACCACCTCCCTTATGGAAGCATCGAGTTTTCTATTTATTTTTTTTTATTAGAGTATAATAGCTTTACAATGTTGTGTTAGTTTATGCTATATAATGAAGTGAATAAGTATCTGTATGTCTATGTATATACACATATATATGTATATGTATGTATGTATCCCCTCCCTCCTAAACCTCCCATTCCTCCCCCCCGCCCCGCTCCCTCCCCCACATCATCTCACTCCTCTAGGACATCACAGAACACCAGGCTGAGCTCCCTATGCTCTCCAGCAGCTTCCCACTAGCTATCAAGTTTACACATGGTAGTGTATATATATCAACACAACTCTCCCAGTTTGTCCCACCCCTCTTCCCCTGCTCCATGTCTGTGACAACATGTCCATTCTCTACGTTGCATCTCTACTCTGGCCCTGCAAATGGAATTGTTGGAAATCCTAGTTATTACGCATAATACCTGTTATTATTTAGCATATATTCCTAAAAATGTACATCCACTGCATACACAGATATTCTGTCTTGTTAATGGTAGACAGAGTCTATTCTGGACAGCAGAAGTTAAGGTATGAGTATTAAACATTATATAAAATATTTATAGAAAAATAGCACTTCACTGCATAATATTACAATCTTTGTCTCTTTTGAATCTACAGTCAAATATATTTCATGTTACTCATCTACTTGCAGTTGAGAACTACATCCTTTTCTCAAGAGCTAAATGTGTGCTAACTTTAAATTTCATCATTCTCCCAACAGAAAGGAAAACCTAGGTACATAAAAGCACTGTTATAAGCTCTTAGTGGAATGGCAAGACGCTGAACAAAAATGGGTTCAGGCTCTCTGAAAAATTAGAGGACTCATTTGGCCCCGTGAGAGTTGTTGTAATCTTAAGTAGGTATGACTTAATCATCTTCGTGTTTAGAGCACTCTATATGAGGCAGATTATCGCATTTTCTGTTCCATGATTCTTGATACACTGGCTATAAAACATTTCTATTTCATGATAAATATGTGTTACATGTTTAAAGATGGAAATGGTTGGCTAAAGTGGATTCTCTTAGGTGTAGAATAGAATACTAAATTCCAGTTTTTTTTTTTTCTGAACTCCATGGAACGCCAATTTCATAAGAGTAGCAGAATACTTCAATATCATACATTATATTACTGTATATAATTTTGCTAATTTGTCTCAAAATTAAACAAATTTTGTATATCCACCATTCCATTACTGTCCTTTAATGTACAATTTGATATCCTATAATACAATAATAAAACAAAAATGTATTCTGTTTAAGATTTTCAGGACCATTAGAATCCTCATTCTTTAGAACAAGGTGAATGTTTGGCAGCACATTTGTTTCCTCCTTGAAAGAGGGGAGCTGTGTTACTTCCTTTCATTTTAAATGACAAGCATCCATAGGCTATAACACCATTTTGAGAAAGCTGCTGTCATTTTGCTCCTCACGTTTGAGTTGTCTAACTGCTGACTTTAATGATGCAGTATTTCCGTAAAATTATCTTTATACTGAACGGACTGATCATTAACTTTACTGTAAAGACAGAATTTGCCCATTTTAATGTATCTTCAACTAATATATTTGTGTGAGTATAACAGCTGGTAGTTCCTGAAAGATGGCAAGATTGTAAAACTCTACCTGAGCTCCATAATTTCTTTGATTTCTCCCTTATCACATAAAATCCAGCTAAAGTTTTATTTTGCTGTTATGCCAGTGTCATAGTTATTTTGTACACAAATGCATCCATGGTGTATGAAGGTTACATTGGTGAAGCAATTACACCAGATTGCACAATAGTTTGTTAATGCTCTATTACTTTTGCATGCAAATAGCTAAAATGAAGAGTCTGAAATTCAGTCATTTTAGCTGTACATCTAATTTAATTTACTCTTTTTAAAAGTTTGCTCATCTATTTTTTACTATAAATATTTCTCATTTTCTTTTCTCTATCTCAGCTTCAATTGAAAATGCCTGAACATACTGGTTCATGTGTGTATGAAAAAGATACTGTTTTTGTTTGTTTGTTTGTTTGTTTCAGCAAGCCACAAAGTTGAAAATATTCTCATGTTTTCTGCAAATCCTACATATATATTTAAATAAAATTTCAATATATGTATTAGAGCAAGAATTTTAAAATAGCAAACACACAATAAATATATAACATGAATAAATTAATTAAATGTAATGTCTACCAAAGAAACCATATTCGGAGAAAATAAATTTGGAATTCGTGAGATTTGAAGGTATTTTGTAAGAATGTGATCCATTTTCCTCTTGTGTGCTTCCTTTTACAAGCGGAGTGAATGGAGAACAGGTTATTTACTTAACATTGTCTGAAAACATTGCTTCTCATCATAAGTTCAATATTTATTTAGATGCCTTAGAACATGGTGGAAAAATATGTAATAAAAATAGTCCCATCAAGTCGAGGGAAAAGAACATACCTATCTTGTCATCAGAGAAAATGCGCCGGCAAATTCAAGGATGCACATTTATGCAGTTTAATCATGCTTGAGTGCTTAGGTTTCTTAACTCACTGAATCATATCAAATTGCATTGCCAAGGAACATTTCTGAGCACAAAGTGGTAGTAATAAAGAAACAGCGATTCTTCTTTAAGGATCAGGAAAAACATATTTTAGTTATTAGGAAAGAACTTATTTGTATTTCTTTTCAGTAAAGCCCTTCATGAGAAGTAGAAAGGAGAGGTTTGAAATGATTGATGAAGTGCAATCATTATAACCTTTGTTGCCCTTGGCTCTTGGCTTTTGCACCCACCAGATAAAATTAATAGGATATTTATTTTTACTACATGCTGCTTATTATTTTATTGTGGCTCCCCTGAGCTATGGATGACTGGAAGCCAACTGATGTTGCTAAGAAGTATCTTGACATTGTATAAAACAGAATTCCAGTTAAATCATGGAACTGAAGCAGAACTGACTGTCCCACCAGCACAGAGCTGAAACACACATTCATGACCATAACAAAGTATATATTTATCAAAAATAATATTAAGCATGAGAGATGGTACAGAGACACAGAGCACTCAGATAGAGAAGGAAAACTTCTCCTCGTAGAATGAAAACACACAGAAGTGGAGGCTAGAATATGGAACAATAGAAATGTGGCTTAGATAAAGACTTCTATTTATTCTGCCTCTATATTATCACCAACTTACTACGAACTTTTACCAGTTTATTGCAATAGCCCATTCATTATTCAAATTTTTAGCTGACTAGAGAAAATATATTTTTTTAAGTTTTTTGTTTTCCTTTTTTCAAATTTCCAAGATATTATCGTTCAGCAAGTAAGGAAGACTGATTTTGCATGTCCCTTCCTCCACTCTTGGCCTCCATGCATAACAACCACCAAAATGAATTAATGTAAAGGTACAAGGTTCGATAGTTAGATCAGGAAGAGCCCCTGGAGGAGGAAATGGCAACCCACTCCAGTATTCTTGCCCAAATCCATGGACAGAGGAGCCTGGTGAGATACAGTCCATAGGGTCACAGAATCAGATGCGACTCTTATACACAGACCACATACACACTTACACCTTTGGATGAAACCCACAGACCTGATTCTAGCTACAGAGCTTTCTCTTCAATCTCTTCAGAGATAGATTAAGAACATTTAAATTTTTTTCTATTTTAAGCCATTGTTTTCCCCAAAAAGCATCCTTAAATGACACCATAGTTACAAACCATTTTATTAAAAGCTCAGAGAACCTATTTTCCAAGCAGAAATGGAACACAGCCATAGAGAACAAACTAATGGATACCAAGGGGAAAAGGGCGGATGATGGGAGATTGGGATGGACATATATGCTACTAGATAAAACAGATGACTGATGAGAACCAACCATATACACAAGGAACTCTACTCAATGCTTTATAGTGCCTAAATGGGAAGGAAATCCAAAAGAGGGATATTTATTTATACATATGGCTGATGAATTTTCCAGCGGAATACACAGCATTGTAAAGCAACTATACCCCAATTTTTTTTTTTAGGTAGAAAACAGCCTTTCAGCTTTCACCAACACTTAACCAAAGTTTTCCAGCTTCCACTCACTCTCTAGTTCTGATGCCACGCGACATAGCAGTTTCTGATAGCAGCAATGATATCCTCATTCCTAAAATCTGTCTGAATTATTACTGCATGAAAATTAAAGTTTGGAAAATAAATACTGACTTGTCCCAGTCTCTGAATAAATTCAGAGTGATTCGTATAATTTGGACTTAGGATCTCATAAGTTGCAGCCAAGGGGTCAACCAGGGCTATGGGTGTCTGAAGTCCAGGCTGTGGGTGAGAAACTGCTTCTAGGTGATCACACTCATCACCTTGGCTGGACCACCAGTCTTGGTTTTTGATGAGATCTCCTTTCACCTCACAGGCCTCATGGGGCTTTGATGTTCTTAAGAACAGCTCTGGCTTTCCCCGGAGACAATTGTTGAAAACAAACTTGAGAGAGAACTAAATCCTCTTTATGTCTCGACTTCAGCAGGGACATACTGTCACTTCTGCTTTATTGATCACACAGACTGACCCAGGCACAGTGGGAGATATCACAATACAGAAGTGGGAACTATTGGCCATCTTGCAGATTTGCTCAAAATCCCAAATGTCAAATCCTCTAGATAAAGTTAGCCTTATGGATTCTTCATTTTATAATATGAGCACTTTCTTTTTATAGAAGTAAGTTCTTACAAAATTAGCAGGTATAAAGCAAAGTGATTCAGTTATACGTACATATAAATCTATTTTTCGGATATTTTCTACAGGATATTAACAAATTGAGTATAGTTCTGTTCAATACAGCAGGTTCTTTTACTTATCTATTTTACAAATTGGAGTCACAAGTCCTGAATCTTGTGAAAATGGACTATAGCCAGCCAAAACCTCTGACCATAGGATTTTAAGAAGAAATTGCAGTGGGTTGCCTCCTTCTCCAATTCCAACAAAGAGATCAAACCTTTCTCCTGCACTAGCAGGAAGATTGACCAACTGAGTTCAGGGAATAGAAATTTTATAAAAGTAGTGCAGAAATAAATGTATGTAATCAATTTTCCAGCAGCAAATATACTACTAAAGATGGTTCTTTGACTTGGAATAAAATTGTCCAATTTCTAATGATCCTCAGATCAAAAGTAATTTAGAGAGGAAGGAGTCCTCTTAAGATATACCAAATACATAATATCACTCACCGAATTCAAAAATGGTTAAACCAATACACTAGATGCACATCCTCCTTCTGCAAGGAGTCCTAGAAAATAATTTTGTTGTCCAGATATTGGTCTTATTCTTCCAGGGAGCAATCATGCTTCCAGATCTACATTTCTAGAAATGTAACTCTATGCCTCCCTCTCTCTAGAAAACCATAGCCTTTACCCCAACTATTCCAAGAGGCCTTTACTAATCTCCCAAAGTGTAGAATGTCAACTCTACAATGCTACTGACTGTAGCCCTCAGCTCCTCTGCCATGATCCCACAGGCAAGAATACTGGAATCATTGCCAATTCCTCCTCCCAGGGCTAATCTCCCATATCCACATTATTCTGTTTTATAGTCACATTACTGAACTTTTTTTTTTTTTTTTTTAAAGAATGGTGTTTTGTTTTTAACAAGAAGTAAAATTTTCCCTGATCACATCCCATGATCATTTTGATGGCTTACCTCTCCATACATGATTCCCCTGCACACATTCACACCCACACACACACACAAACAACACACAACACACAGACAACCTTGTCCCATTCTTTCTCATGAAGCATTTTCTGCTTCATCATTTCACAGTTAATCCTTTGTAAAATACTAAGCACTCTGTTTTGGGATTCTCAATCCTATATATGAAACTATTTCCACAGAAACTCATCCTATTATATTTATGTTTATATTCACTATGACATTAACAGAGGGACTCCTCTAACCACTCTGTCTTAAATAGCACTGCATCTTTTCATTCTCCCTTTCAACTTATCCAGCACATTTTCTTCAATACATTTGACTACAAATTTTTCATATTTTATGAATAACTTAATTTGCTCCAAATAAAACAAAGCCCCATAAAGTAGGGACTATTGTGACTGTCCTGTTCTCAGAAGCAATTAGTTTTCAATGAGTTATCCCAGTCATGACAGCTTTTGAGACCCCAATGCACTGCAGCACTCCAGCCCTCCATCACAAACACCTGGATTTGCAAAACTCAAGTCCATCAATGGGTAAAGCAATCTCAACAATCTCAACTGGTCATCCACTTGTACTCCTGCTCTAATCTTTCCACAGCATCAAGGTAAACTCCAATGACAGACTATTGATCAGGAGGCCAAGGAGATAAACCTCAGACATAAATCACATCAGGACCTCTAGATGAATATCCCAGAATTCTGGATCTCAGCTAACAAGGGTCTAATTAAAATTCTTCTGCAAACAAAGGAAATATAATCAAGGTGAAAAGACAGCCTTCTGAATGGGAGAAAATAATAGCAAATGAAGATGACAACTAGAAAAACCATACAAGCAACTTATGCACTCTTTCCAGAAAATAAACCCCTCAAAAATGGGCCAAAGAACTAAATAGCATTTCTCCAAAGAGACATGGATGGCTAACAAACACATGAAAAGATGCTCACCATCCTGATTTTGAGAAATGAAGAAAATAAGGCTGTTACCATTTCAATTGTCATCTTATGCCAAAATTGATGACAGAGCATCTTCATTTTGGAATGTGGAGTAAGCCATTTTAAATAGTGTGGGAATGCTCACTTGCTAGCCTCCATGAAGCAGTTTTATCATTATTTTGCATGTGACAGTTTTCATTCAAATTGAAAATAACTTGAGGGCAAATCTGAAGTCAGGGTGTACTTTTCAGATCCAACTACACCCCCAGTTATTTAGCAGTTGAATAAAAAATTGCAAAATAGAACAGAGAACAATCACTATTAAACATGGGTTTCATTTAAATAGATTAGCTGTATAGTTTGGCATCACAATATATGTTAAAACATAAAGCATTCTACTGTTACAGTATATTCTGACAAATACTATACACCTTTTATTTGGAAGTTGGAATTTTTGTAAGTGACTTTTTAACTTAGACATTATGTACACAGATGTAATATTTGGACTATAACTACAGAATCTGGTAACTATATAATCTAATTTCTAGTCTGAAACAGACAGAGTTTGAAACTATCAGCTGTCTACATCTGTTTAGGGAGCTTGGGATTTTAGTTCAACTTTTTGATGCATGTTTAATGTCTTCTATATTTAAGTGGGTTCTTCTTTGGAATGCATGTAATTAAAGATTTTAAAATTTAAAAATAAAAACTAAAAAAAATTCTAAAATAAAATAAAATTTAAAAATACAAATAAATAAAATTATAAAAATTTAAATTTCATAGTCTTGTTAAAATGGTTCTCCAGGTACAAAAAGCATTGAAGACTGATTGGGTCAAGAAGACTGAACAAAAATTAGGCACTTGAAAATCTCTGAGATTGATGCATTATATTTGCAAGAATATCTGACTTAATAGATTCACTCCAGAGGGTATAAAACATATTTTTCATGTTCCATGATTCTTGATACACTGGCTAGAAAACATTTCTATTTCATGATAAATATGTGTTACATGTTTAAAGATCGAATATTGTAGAATGATACTAAATTTCCAACTTTTTTGCAACTGAACTCTGAAAGTCACAATACCATAAGAGTAGCAGAATACTTCAATATTACTGTATATAATTTTGCTAATTTGTCTCAAAATTAAACAAATTTTGTATATCCACCATTCCATTACTGTCCTTTAATGTACAATTTGATATCCTATAATACAATAATAAAACAAAAATGTATTCTGTTTAAGATTTTCAGGACCATTAGAATCCTCATTCTTTAGAACAAGGTGAATGTTTGGCAGCACATTTGTTTCCTCCTTGAAAGAGGGGAGCTGTGTTACTTCCTTTCATTTTAAATGACAAGCATCCATAGGCTATAACACCATTTTGACAAAGCTGCTGTCATTTTGCTCCTCTCGTTTGAGTTGTCTAACTGCTGACTTTAATGATGCAGTATTTCGCAAATTATCTTTTATACTGAACGGACTGATCATTAACTTTACTGTAAAGACAGAATTTGCCCATTTTAATGTATCTTCAACTAATATATTTGTGTGAGTATAACAGCTGGTAGTTCCTGAAAGATGGCAAGATTGTAAAAACTCTACCTGAGTTCCATAATTTCTTTGATTTCTCTCCCTTATCACATAAAATCCAGCTTTAAAGTTTTATTTTGCTGTTATGCCAGTGTCATAGTTATTTTGTACACAAATGCATCCATGGTGTATGAAGGTTACATTGGTGAAGCAATTACACCAGATTGCACAATAGTTTGTTAATGCTCTATTACTTTTGCATGCAAATAGCTAAAATGAAGAGTCTGAAATTCAGTCATTTTAGCTGTACATCTCCAATTTAATTTACTCTTTTTAAAAGTTTGCTCATCTACATTTTTTTACTACAAATATTTCTCATTTTCTTTTCTTTCTTTATCTCAGCTTCAATTGAAAATGCCTGAACATACTGGTTCATGTGTGTATGAAAAAAGATACTGTTTTTTGTTTGTTTGTTTGTTTCCCAGCAAGCCACAAAGTTGAAAATATTCTCATGTTTTCTGCAAATCCTACATATATATTTAAATAAAATTTCAATATATGTATTAGAGCAAGAATTTTAAAATAGCAAACACACGATAAATATATAACATGAATAAATTAATTAAATGTAATGTCTACCAAAGAATCCATATTCCGGAGAAAATAAATTTGAATTGTGAGATTGAAGGTATTTACTGTAAGAATGTGATCCATTTTCCTCTTGTGTGCTTCCTTTACAAGCAGAGTGAATGGAGAACAGGTTATTTACTTAACATTGTCTGAAAACATTGCTTCTCATTATAAGTTCAATATTTATTTAGATGCCTTAGAACATGGTGGAAAAATATGTAACAAAAATAGTCCCCATCAAGTCGAGGGGAAAAGAACATACCTATCTTGTCATCAGAGAAATGCTTACCGGCAAATTCAAGGATGCACATTTATCAGCAGTTTAATCATGCTTGAGTGCTTAGGTTTCTTAACTCACTGAATCATATCAAATTGCATTGCCAAGGAACATTTTTGAGCACAAAGTGGTAGTAATAAAGAAACAGCGATTCTTCTTTAAGGATCAGGAAAAACATATTTTAGTTATTAGGAAAGAATTTATTTGTATTTCTTTTCAGTAAAGCCCTTCATGAGAAGTAGAAAGGAGAGGTTTGAAATGATTGATGAAGTGCAATCATTATAACCTTTGTTGCCCTTGGCTCTTGGCTTTTGCACCCACCAGATAAAATTAATAGGATATTTATTTTACTACATATGCTGCTTATTATTTTATTGTGGCTCCCTGAGCCATGGATGACTGGAAGCCAACTGATGTTGCTAAGAAGTATCTTGACATTGTATAAAACAGAATTCCAGTTAAATCATGGAACTGAAGCAGAACTTGACTGTCCCACCAGCACAGAGCTGGAAACACACATTCATGACCATAACAAAGTATATATTTATCCAAAAATAATATTAAGCATGAGAGATGGTACAGAGACACAGAGCACTCAGATAGAGAAGGAAAACTTCTCCTCGTAGAATGAAAACACACAGAAGTGGAGGCCTAGAATATGGAACAATAGAAATGTGGCTTAGATAAAGACTTCTTTTATTTATTCTGCCTCTATATTATCACCAACTTTTACTACGAACTTTTACCAGTTTATTGCAATAGCCCATTCATTATTCACAATTTTTAGCTGACTAAAGAAAATATATTTTTAAGTTTTTTGTTTCTTTCCTTTTTCAAATTTCCAAGATATTATCGTTCAGGCAGCAAGTAAGGAAGACTGATTTTGCATGTCCCTTCCTCCACACTCTTGGCCTCATGCATAACAACCACCAAAATGAATTAATGTAAAGGTACAAGGTTCGATAGTTAGATCAGGAAGAGCCCCTGGAGGAGGAAATGGCAACCCACTCCAGTATTCTTGCCTGGGAAATCCCATGGACAGAGGAGCCTGGTGAGATACAGTCCATAGGGTCACAAAGAATCAGATGCGACTCTTATACACAGACCACATACACACTTACACCTTTGGATGAAACTCACAGACCTGATTCTAGCTACAGTAGGGCTTTCTCTTCAATCTCTTCAGATGTATAGATTCCCAAGAGAACATTTAACCTATTTTTTTTTCTATTTTAAGCCATTGTTTTCCCTTAAAAAGCATCCTTAAATGACACCATAGTTACAAACCATTTTATTAAAAGCTCAGATGAACCTATTTTCCAAGCAGAAATAGAGACACAGACATAGAGAACAAACTAATGGATACCAAGGGGGGAAAGAGGGTGTGGGATGAGTTGGGAGATTGGGATGGACATATATATGCTACTACAGATAAAACAGATGACTGATGAGAACCAACCATATACACAAGGAACTCTACTCAATGCTTTATAGTGCCCTAAATGGGAAGGAAATCCAAAAAAGAGGGGATATTTATTTATACATATGGCTGATGAATTTTCCTGTACAGCGGAAGCTTACACAGCATTGTAAAGCAACTATACTCCAATTTTTTTTTTAATAGAAAACAGCCTTTCAGCTTTCACCAACACTTATTCAAAGTTTTCCAGCTTCCACTCACTCTCCAGTTCCGATGCTACGCTGACATGTGCAGTTTCTGTTACAGCAGCAATGATATCCTCATTCCTAAAATCTGTCTGAATTATTACTGCATGAAAAATTAAAAGTTTGGAAAATAAATAGTGACTTGTCCCAGTTTCTCTGAGTCAGAAATTCAAGAGTGACTTCGTATAATTTGCACTTAGGATCTCATGCAGTTGCAGCCAAGGGGTCAACCAGGGCTATGGGTGTCTGAAGTCCAGGCTGTGGGTGAGAAACTGCTTCTAAGGTGACTCACACTCATCACTCTTGGCTGGAGGCCACCAGTCTTGGTTGTTTGTATGAGATCTCCCTTTTCTCACCTCACAGGCTTCCTCATGGGGCTGCTTGAATGTTCTTAAGACACAGCGGCTGGCTTTCCCCGGAGACAGTTGTGTGAGAGACAGAGAGGTTGAGAGAGAGAGGACTAGAAAATCCTCTTTATGTCTCGACTTCAGCAGGGACGTACTGTCACTTCTGTGCTTTATTGATCACACAGACTGACCCAGGCACAGTACGAGGGGAGAGTACACGTGGCACAATACCGAGAAGTGGGAACTATTGGGGCCATCTTGCAGATTTGCTTCCAAAATCTCCTTAATGTGTTTATCCTCTAGGATAAAGTGTGGCCCTTTATGGATTCTTCCTTTTTTATAATATGAGCACTTTCTTTTTATAGAAGTATAGTTGGCCTACAATGTTGTGTTAGTTTCAGGTATGCAGCAAAGTGATTCAGTTATACGTACATATAAATCTATTTTTTTCGGATATTTTTTCCTTACAGGATATTAACAAATATTGAGTATAGTTCCCTGTTCTATACAGCAGGTTCTTTTACTTATCTATTTTATATATGGTGGTTTAGTCACTAAGTCGTGTCTGACTCTTGTGACCCCATGGACTATAGCCAGCCAGGCTCCTCTGTCCATGGGATTTTCCAAGCAAGAATATTGGAGTGGGTTGCCATTTCCTTCTCCAGGGGATTTTCCCAACACAGAGATCAAATCTTGGTCTCCTGCACTGCAGGAAGATTGTTTACCAACTGAGCTTCTAGGGAATTCCCATTTTATATATAGTACTGTGCATTTGTTAATCAAATGTATGATAATGCATATTTTATACAGTCAGTTAATATACTACTATAAGATTTGTCTTCTTTGACTTGTTGAATGGCATTGTCTCCAATTTCTAATTGTGTCCTGCAGATCAAAAAGTAATTTGTAGAGAGGAAGGAGTCCTCTTAAGATATACTCATATACATAAAATCTGGACTCACCGAATTCAGGAACTGGTTAATTACCTGAATACTGACTGGATGCACTATCCTCCTTCCTGCAATGGAGTCCTTAGAAAATATGATTTTTTGTTGTTGTCTAGATATTGGTCTTATTCCTTCCGTATTAGAGCTACTCATGCTTCTAGATCTTACTATTTCTAGAATATGTTACTGTTTGCCTCTCCCTGCTGCTCTAGACAAACCATAGCCTTTACCCCCTAGACTATTCCAAGAGGCCTCCTATCTAATCTCCCTTTGTGTAGTCATGTCCAACTCTACAATGCTACTGACTGTAGCCCGTCAGGCTCCTCTGTCCATGGGATCCCACAGGCAAGAATACTGGAATCAGTTGCCAATTCCTCCTCCCAGGGCTAATCTCCCATATCTACACATTATTCTCCTTCTTATAGTCACGTTACTGCTTTTTTTTTTTTTTTTTTTTTTTAATTTTTGGTGGTGTTGTTTTGTTTTTAACATGCTATGTAAAATTGCTTCCCTGATCACCATCCCTTATGATCATTTTTGATGGCTTACCTCTCCATACATGATTCCCCTGCACACATTCACACACACACACACACACACACACACACACACACACACACACACACCTTGTATCCCCATTCTTTTCTCATGAAGCATTTTCTGCTTCATCATTTTGCTACAGTTAATCCAGCCTTTGTATATTTCCCTACAGCCCCAAAGCACCTCTGCTTTGGGATTCTCAAGCTCCTATCCCTGCCTGAACTCATTTCCACCAGAAGGTGTCACTCCATCCTATTATATTTATGTTTATATTCACTATGACATTAACAGAGGGGACTCCTCTAACCACTCTGTCTTAAATAGCACTGCATCTTTTCATTCTCCCCTTTCCACTTATCCAGCACTATTTTTCTTCCAATACATTTGACTACCAGACATTTTGTACACTTATTTTATGAATAAGTTAATTTGTCTCCTTAATAAAACTACGCCCCATAAAAGTAGGGACTATTGTGAACTGTCCTGTTCTCAGCAGCAAGTTGGTTTTCATTGTTGTTCAGTCCCCAGTCACGTCCAGCTTTTTGAGACCCCATGCACTGCAGCACTCCCGGCTTCCCTGTCCATCACAAACTCCTGGAGCTTGCTCAAACTCATGTCCATCAAGTGGGTAATGCCATCCAACAATCTCATCCTCTGTCATCCCCTTCTACTCCTGCTTTCAATCTTTCCCAGCATCAAGGTCTTTTCCAATGGGTCGGCTCTTTGCATCAGGTGGCCAAGGTTTTGGAGCCTCAACTTCAGCATCAGACCTTTAGATGAATATTCAGAGTTTGATCTCCCTGCTATCCAAGGGTCTCTCAAGAGTCTTCTCCAAGACAACAGTTCAAAGGTATCAATTCAGCACCCAGCCTTTTTTATTGTCCAACTCTTACATCTGTACATGACTACTAGAAAAACCATAGCTTTGACTGTATGGACCTTTGTCGGTAAAGTAATGTCTCTGCTTTTAATATGCTTCCTAGGTTTGTCATAGCTTTTCTTCCAAGGAGCAAGCATCTTTAATTTCATGACTGCAATCACCATCTGCTGTGATTTTGGAACTGAAGAAAATAAGGTCTGTTACCATTTCCATTGTTTCCCCATCTATTTGCCATGAAGGGATGAGACCAGATGCCCTGATCTTCATTTTTTGAATGTTGAGTTTTAAGCCAGTTTTTAAATAGTGTCTATAATGCCCTACTCTCTGCTCAGCCTCCAGTGAAGCAGTTTTATCATTATTTTCCAACATCTGTGACAGTTTTCATTCAAATTGAAAATAACTTGAGGGCAAAATCTGAAGTCAGGGTGTACTTTTCAGATCCAAAAATGCTCCTGTACACCCCCAGTTATTTAAAAGTTAAATAAAACCAAATTTGCAAAAAGAACAGAGAACAATCTACTATTAAACATGGGTTTCTATTTAAATATGGATTATGCTGTATAGTTTGGCATCACAATATATTGTTAAATTTCATAAAGCATTCTTCTGTTACAGTATTTTATTCTGACAAATTCTATCTCCTTTTTTTCTTAAGTTGGACTTTTTTGTAAGTGATTGCTTTTTAACTTAACTTTGCATTATGTCACTTACCCATGTAATATTTGGTTCCTATAACTACAGAATCTGGTAACTATATAACAATCTACTCTAGTCTGAAACACAAGAGAGTTCTGAGAACTATCAGCTGTAACTTTACATCTGTTTAGTTTAGCTTTGGATTTTAGTTTAACTTTTGATGCATGTTTAATGTGCTTCTATATATTTAAGTGGGTTCTTCTCCCTGGAATGCTGTTTGACCAGCTAAACACTTAGATTCAGTTAAACCCTTATAACAAAGGCCTACCTAGACAGGCATTCCTGTTATCGTCAGCTAAATTTGTAACCACAAAGCAATCTTCACTTCTCAACATTTATTATTTATGAGTCTTTGTTTTCATGGTTCTCCACCTTCATGCTTGCATTGAAGATGATTGGGTCAGAATCCTCTCAATCAAAAATGTATATGGCACTTGAAAATCTCTGAGCAAATACTTGATGTCATTATAAATAATTGCTTAATGAGGAATAGCTCTTAACTTTAATAGATTCACAGTCCAGTAGGGTATATAAACATATGCAATAATTTCATGTAAATATCTATGTAATCTATATGGAAAGAATTTTTTAAAAAATCTTCTAATAACAATGTCTGCTAGATATCTAGCATACGTTGGAGATGATGTCTCATTTTCAAGAACTGATTGCAACTAGAAGCTAAGAAAGTACATAATAAAATATGAAATACAGCATGTATTTTCATATAAATATGAATAGATAACCTCCTTAGAGTTTTTAACTCAATAAATAATTTATTTATTAAATGACATTTTCCAGCACTTAACAAGTACCTATGTGCTACATATATGGGAAAAAATCAGTGATCCTTCAGGCTTGATTGTATTTCCATTACTCCTAATCAGTTGGGATTTTTGTTGGAAGAAAGTGTCATAGCATACTCAAAATGCTAGTAATTATGACAATAATAATAAGAATAGCATGAGGCTGAGATTTTCAAGTTTCTGCAAAGATGTTGAATTAGCCAGCCATACAGTCTCCTGCAGTAAGATCAAATCTTAAACACAGAGCATCTAAGATTTGAGGAAACAACTACAAAAGCTGTGAGAAAACAATGTAGTGAATGAGTGTGCTTTGCTGGCCAGATTCAGTTTGGTTGAGTCGCTCAGTCGTGTCTGACTCTTTGCGACACCATGAACTGCAGCACACCAGGCCTCCCTGTCCATCACCAACTCCCAGAGTCCACCCAAACCATCTCATCCTTTGTCATCCCCTTCTCCTCCTGCCCTCAATCTCTCCCAGCATCAGTGTCTTTTCCAATGAGTCAGCTCTTCGCATCAGGTGGCCAAAGTATTAGAGTTTCAGCTTTAACATCAGTCCTTCCAATGAACACCCAGGACTGATTTCCTTTAGGATGGACTGGTTGGATCTCCTTGCAGTCCTTGGGGGCTGATTATTAGCTGCAGCAGAAAAGAGCAAGAAGAGTTCTTGGAGGACAAATTAAAATAAAAGAAACAATTTCCCTGGGAAAATTAATGTCTACCCCTTGATTGCATAAATCAGGAGCATTAGCAAAATCTCTTATTCCAGACAAGTAATTCAGCAATCTTGGTCTGTTCAAGAGTTGCAGAAAACATTGAGTGATCTATCAACTGTCCTCTGGTATTAAACCCCCCACCCCAACACACACACACACACACACACATTTTCCCTTTCCAATCTAAAAGAGTAGTTTGGGAGCTCACTGCCCAAAGCTGCTTTTCCTAAGGTGATGAAAGGAATGGTCTGACCTTGAGGAAGAGCTGCTGGGAACTTAGCAAACAAAACAAAGTTCATCCTTCACTCAATCATGTACTTAAATAAGACATCTGAGGAGGGAAACTAATTTAAAATGAACTTACAAAAAATAACAAAAAGTAAAAGAGAAAACTTTGATTACAAATGTCTCAAGAGGTAGAAGTGTTAGAACAGAAAAAGTCACACGAAAACCATCAGCCAGAGATGTAAGGATCCTTGTGATGAGATTTCTATAAATGGTACAGCCTCAGTTCGAGGTTGAAAAGGATACTCCGAAAAAGACACTGGCTGCAGTGCTATGGCGGCTGCCCTGGACCCGAAGTGGTGTCTGCAGCGTGTGAAACAGAACTGACCTGCTTTACCTAAAGCAAGTGAAACTTTCCTCTCCCATTGTTTGCAATCTCTGCCGCATGTGACCCCTAGCCCTTGGCAGTGAGTGAGCCGAGTCCTAACCATTAGGCCACCAGGGGATTCCCTGAACCTGTCTGTTTGACTTCAGAGGGCGTCTGAATATAAATGACCCCAGCGCTTGGTCGGGGAGAAGGCAATGGCACCCCACTCCAGTACTCTTACTTGGAAAATCCCAGGGACGGAGGAGCCTGGTAGGCTGCAGTCCATGCGGTCGCAAAGAGTCGGACACGACTGAACGACTTCACTTTCACTTTTCACTTTCATGCATTGGAGAAGGCAATGGCAACCCACTCCAGTGTTCTTGCCTGGAGAATCTCAGGGACGGGGGAGCCTGGTGGGCTGACGTCTATGGGGTCACACAGAGTCGAACAAGACTGAAGTGACTTAGCAGTAGCAGCAGTTGATAATAAAAATTTTTAAATATATATTATGAATATGATACAAGAAAAAGGAAATACTTCTACAAATGGACTGATTTATATATGAAAGTACGATAGCTGAATTTTTATAAAGATAACATAAATAGTATAACATGTATCTGAAGAATAAATTATGAGCCGTATTATGGGCTGAATTTTGTCCCCTCCCCCCAGACCATACACTGAAGGCCTAACCCAGTGTATGACGGCACTTGGAGACTGAGTCTGTAAAGAGGCAGTTAAGTTAAAATGAAACCTTTAGGTGAGTATGACTAACATCACTGTGAGAAGGGGAAATTTAAACACACAGACGCCAGGTTGTAAAAACAGAGAAAAGACCATGTGAAGATGGTGAGACGAAGTAACTACCCACAAGCCGCGGATAGACAAACAAACCTCAGGGGCGCTTTAATCTTGACTTCTAGCCTCTGAACTATGAGAAATAAATTTCTACTGACTGACGTCCCCAGTCTGTGGAATTTTCTGTGGCAGCCCCAGCAAACTGATACAAGTTGGAATAACAAATGTGAGTAATTTAAAGAGGATTCAAAAAGAATCAATAAATTGAGAAAGTTAACAAAGAAATATAATTTTAAATTGAATACGCACAGAAAGATCAATAAGTGGGTTAAAAAATGATCGAACTTGATATTGAAATATTTGAGGTGGGAATTTTAAATATTCAAATATTTGAAGTGGAAATTTTTGAAGAAATAATAGAGATTAATTTTTCAGAAATATATAAGGAACCATATAGCCCCAAAATAGGAAGAGAAGAGAAAGCTCTGACCAAGAAATATTTTACAGAAACATAGGACTATAAAAACAATGAGAACATTCTAAAAGCTACTTCTCTTGGCTTAGAAGTTAGAATATCAACATTATATACACCATTAAAAATGGAAGACAAAGCTATGCATGTATGCTTTATTAAGAATTGTGTATGCTGAGGAGAAAAATAAGTGTTTAATACTGTATCTAGCACATATTTTTACTTTTTAAAAGTTTTAATAATTCCATTTTTTTTCATTGATGCAATAAAGACTTCAGAATTTGAAGTTGACCTACATTAAATCTTTGTAAATGTATGAGAAGTCAGTGAAATATAAATAGACCTTTTTACTGGAAAGTCAGTCATACACTTTCAACAAATGAAAATATATTTTTTAAAAATTCATTCTTCCTCACATACACAAATTAAAGATTAAAATGCATTTGTCAACACTACAACTCTTCAACTGTAAAAGAAAATTTCATCACCCAGTTTTAAATGTGTTTCTTATAAATATTATATTAATATATTTGATCACATTAACATAATAGAAACATGACTTGAAAGGACAGGTCCCAGAATGAGTGGAAATAATGAGTGTAAAATGGTATATATTTATATTGGAATTAATTGTGTCTTGTTCATTAAATTTGAATATATGCTAGTTTAAATCATATAAAGTTTTAAATGTTGTAGGTTAATAAATGGTCAAATACTGTCTGTTCCCTAACTTTTAAACATATGTGTTTATGAAACGAGATTTTCTTCCCCAGGTGCTTGCCACTGAAGAATCTTTGCATGTGTATACACACTAGAATACATGTACAAAATTTTTTAATTTAGTACTCTTTATGAGAGTGAAAGAGGAGAGTGAAAAAGTTGGCTTAAAGATCAACATTCAAAAAACGAAGATCATGGCATCTGGTCCCATCACTTCATGGGGAATAGATGGGGAAACAGTGGAAACAGTATCAAACTTTATATTTTGGGGCTCCAAAATCACTGCAGATGGTGACTGCAGCCATGAAATTAAAAAACGCTTACTCCTCGGAAGAAAAGTTATGACCAACCTAGATAGCATATTCAAAAGCAGAGACATTACTTTGCCAACAAAAGTCCGTCCAGTCAAGACTACGGTTTTTCCATTGATCATGTATGGATGTGAGAGTTGGAGTGTGAAGAAAGCTGAGCATTGAAGAATTGATGCTTTTGAACTGTGGTGTTGGAAAAGACTCTTGAGAGTCCCTTGGACTGCAAGGAGATCCAATGAGTCCATTCTGAAGGAGATCAGTCCCGGGTGTTCTTTGGAAGGAATGATGCTAAAGCTGAAACTCCAGTACTTTGGCCACCTCATACAAAGAGTTGACACATTGGAAAAGACTCTGATGATGGGAGGGATTGGAGGCAGAAGGAGAAGGGGATGACCGAGGATGAGATGGCTGGATGGCATCACCGACTTGAAGGATGTGAGTTTCAGTGAACTCTGGGAGATGGTGATGGACAGGGAGGCCTGGCGTGCTGCGATTCATGGGGTCGCAAAGAATCGGACACGACTGAGAGACTGATATGATCTGATAAATACAAAGCTAGTAATAACTCAGATATGTATCAAAATATAATAGGAATATGCACTGTTATGTATTCCTTGAATGAAGGAAATAAATCAAGAAAATATCTAAACTATAGTTTTCTACAATAAATGAATTGCAAAAACATGATATTTGTTGTTTTTTTTTTTTTTAAAGACGTTTTCCATTGGAGAATGTATACATACGATGTCACTGGAAAAGACAAAAGTAGGCAAAACAGACAACAAAAAACATACATTTTTACAGGCTTGTAAATTTACGATAAGAATACAAAGATAAGTAAGATAATTGTTAACATGAAAGTAATTTTCTGTAAGAAACAGGGCATAGCCAGGGATATAAACTGGGAAGAATTTTCAAAGGACTTTAGTGGTCCTACTTTAAGCTGAGTGGTAGAAAAATAATGCTTTCTATTTTGTGAATGTGTGTATCATTTTTAAAAGTCTTTTAAGTGAGCATGATTAGCAAGTATAGTTTGATATTTCAGGAAGAAAAAAACAGTCCTATTGGAAACCATGGATTTAAAATGAAATAAAACAAGTACATTCAGAAGGGACTATATTATATAAGACCTTATGGACAAAAATACAAAATTTACAGAAGTTAGATATCCTAAATATAGAGGAGAGCAAGAAGCCAATTTAGACTTGTGTGTGTGTGTGTGTGTGTGTGTGTGTGTGTGTGTGTGTGTGTGTGTGTGTTTTAATGTCTCTCTGGCTGCTGTGTGGGAAAAAAAAAGACTTTTTTTTTTTTCAGAGTAAATCGTGAAGGAAAGACCAACTTGGAAACCCTTACAGTAATGCACATGACAAATGTTGGCTTAGACTCATGTGGTTGTCACAGAGCTGGAGAGAAATAGACAGCTTTCAGATCTATGTGGGAGTTACAATTTACAGTACTTTATGACAGATTGGCTCTAATGGTTTAATAGAGGTTAGTATTGAATGATGTTTCTGTGTCTTCAGACTGAGTGACTGGAAGAAGGATAATTAATATAGAGAACATAATAGACAGAATTGAAATGTGAATGGGCCTAGATCAGAGTTTCATTCTGGGCACGTTATTTTGGCCATATTA
The DNA here is from genome assembly GCF_016772045.2 of Ovis aries. Lineage (NCBI taxonomy): Eukaryota > Metazoa > Chordata > Mammalia > Artiodactyla > Bovidae > Ovis > Ovis aries. Next base: position 49,976,630 of record NC_056069.1, read on the forward strand.
TGTCATGTTTAGTTATCTGTTGTTGTTGTTCAGTCACTAAGTTGTGTCCAATTCTTTGAGATCCCATAGACTGAAGTATTGGAGAAGGTAATGGCAACCCACTCCAGTACTATTGCCTGGAAAATCCCATGGACAGAGGAGCCTGGTAGGCTGAAGTCCATGAGGTCGCTAAGAGTAGGACATGATTGAGTGACTTCACTTTCACTTCTCACTTTCATGCATTGGAGAAGGAAATGGCAACCCACTACAGTGTTCTTGCCTGGAGAATCCCAGAGATGGGGGAGCCTGGTGGGCTGCCGTCTACTGGGTTGCACAGAGTCGGACAAGACTGAAGTGACTTAGCAGCAGCAGACTGAAGTATGCCAGGCTTCCCTGTCCTTCACTATCTCCCTGAGTTTACTCAAACTGATGTCCATTGAGTCAGTGATGCCATCCAACCATCTCATCCTCTGTCATCCCTTTCTCTTCCTGCCCCTCAATCTTTCCCAACATCAGGGTCTTTTCCAATGAGTTGACTCTTTGCACCAGGTGGCCAAAGTAATGGAGCTTCAGGTTCAACTTCAGTTACTAGCATGTTGGGTTCTGTGAATCAGCTGAATGGTAAAGTTAAGTAGCCAATTTGAAACATGTATCTGGATAGCAGAAGTATAGCCTATAATGGGCCTCCTTGATGATTCAAATGGTAGAGAATCCATCTACTATGTGGGATACCTGTATTCAGTCCCTGAGTCAGAAAGATTCCCTGGAGAAGGAAATGGAAACCCACTTCAGTATTTTTACCTGCAGAATACCATGGACAGAGGAACCTGGTGGATTACCGTCCATGGAGTCACAAACGGTTAGACATAACTGAATGTCTAAGCATGCACACAGCCTATAATAGTGAGCCATACCAAGAAGGGGTATGTGAAATACTGAGAATGAATGAGACCACCTGGGGAGATGACAGAGAAGCAAGAAAGAGGCCTGATATTTAGGTAAGAGGTAGCAGAGGGGTTCTAACCAAAGAGAATTAGCAGGAATGACCTAAGCACTAAACTAAAAAATAGGAAATCATAGTATCAGAGAAACCAGAAGGAAAATATTTTCTTAAAAGCATGATCTTTTCTGACAAATGCTAGAGTAAAGTTGAGGAAGATGGTGGCCAATGAGTACCTATTGAATTTAGCAAATTAAAGTTACAGGATATGTGGAAATATTCAACTTAGTTATGCTTTCATTGTGGAGAGTACTAAAGAATAAATGACAATAAGGAAGAAATTAGGATATGTGCAATTAACCCTAGAAGACATTTGGACATTGAAATCCAGATTGAAAATCATTTTTTTTTTAATGTAAAACAGAAACTTAAGTTTTCTTTTCATTTTTGACTAGCTTTTTCATGAATCCTAATTTTGCTGGATAGCTTAGAGCCAGAAAGGGTTAAAATTGATAGAAGTTTCCTATAATTTTGTTAAATTACTTATCTTCTTTAAATAAAACAATCCCTGAAATATCCTCTTCTTCCTCTTGTTCCTCTCCAAGATGGCAAGTGAAAATAAGGGCTTGGGTAAAGGTAAGGTAGTGGTGATGATTGTGTGTTCTTCTGGTTGTAGAGAAAGGAACCCTGGATCACATGTGAGCATCTGATTTCTGTCCTCTGGGTCCATCTTGATGATGTCATGTGACAGCCTAGATTCTGGACACATTGTTGGCATTTCAAGTCTGCAGCTAGGAACTCACAAGGTACTTTCTGATCAATGAAGTATGAAACAAGGCTGTCAGCTCTGAATGACAGAATTGAGCCAAAAGAATAAAAATTTGTGGATGATGGAAAATTAATAAAATAATTATGGAAATTAGGAATAATAAATTAAATAATTTTCTGCCAACTTGATTCATGCTTTGAAAAGCCAGACAAAGTTCGAAGCTTATCCATACAAGCCCATCCTTTGGTCAGTTTCTGCATCAGTAGGGACAAATGCCACTACATTTTCTCATGTGATAATGATTACTGAGTCTCTGGGCACACAAATGTAATAGGCTTATCTTTTATGTTTTCATTCATTCATCCATCCACACATTGATTAAAAGATTTTGGATTGCTAATATTGTTGAACTCTATACTAACAGCTTCAAAATCACTGCAGATGGTGATTGCAGCCATGAAATTAAAAGACGCTTACTCCTTGGAAAGAAAGTTATGACCAACCTAGATAGCATATTCAAAAGCAGAGACATTACTTTGCCAACAAAGGTCCATCTAGTCAAGGCTATGGTTTTTCCAGTGGTCATGTATGAAAGTGAGAGTTGTACCATGAAGATAGCCGAGTGCTAAAGAACTGATGCTTTTGAACTGTGGTGTTGAAGAAGACTCTTGAGAGTCCCTCGGCCTGCAAAGAGATCCAACCATTCCATTCTAAAGAAAATCAGTCCTGGGTGTTCATTGGAAGGAATGATGCTAAAGCTGAAACTCCAATACTTTGGCCACCTCATGAAAAGAGCTGACTCATTGGAAAAGACCCTGGTGCTGGGAGGGATTGAGGGCAGGAGGAGAAGGGAACGACAGCGGTTGAGATGGCTGGATGGCCATCTCACTGACTCGATGGACGTGAGTTTAAGTGAACTCCAGGAGTTGGTGATGCACAGGGAGGCCTGGCCTGCTGTGATTCATGGGATCGCAAAGAGTCGGACAGTACTGAGTGACTGAACTGAACTGAACAGATACTAACACCTTATGAGTAAGAAATGCATGCAGCTTCCCTGGTGACTCAGAGGTTAAAGCGTCTGCCTGCAATGCGGGAGACCTGGGTTAGATCCTTGGGTTGGGAAGATCCCCTGGAGAAGGAAATGGCAACCCACTCCAGTGTTCTTGCCTGGAGAATCCCGTGGGTGGAAGAGCCTGCTGGACTACAGTTCATGGGGTCGGAAAGAGTCGGACACGACTGAGCCACTTCAGTTTCACTTTCATCCCTCTTATTAAAAAATGTAACTACGGAAACAAAACCTAAAAACCCTACATACGAAAAATTGAGTTAAGGAGTGGTAATTAAATGTAAAGATTTACTTTTAAAATCTTGTGCTACACTGTAATGTATCAAGCAAACAGAATAAACCAAAAGCACTCTCGAAATAGATAACACACTATATACATCACTACCTGACACTATATGATACTACCTGATAATTTAATGACTTAGGAATTTGAAACATTTTTGGATTGGTGTGTGCAGTTAATTAATCTGTACATTTATTCTCCATCTGGGAAAGTAAATAATACTTAGTAATAAGATGTCACCGTTAAACCAACTAATAGACAAAGATCCACACAGACACACATACAAACTGCTTCCCAAAGCTTTGGCATCTGTGAAAAACTCATTTGGAAAAAAATAATTTCACCTTGCAGGCCTTCACAGTCTCCAATTCTAAGAAACAGTTTCTGACTATTTAGCCAAATATATGGAGGAAAAAAGTACTAGAGGAAGATTAAGCACCATTTCCAATGTTTTAGAATATTTAATCCCACCTTATTAAACAAGATCCATCAATGCTTTATTAGCTCCCTACTGCTGCCATAGCTAAGTACCATGGGCTGAATTGCTTAAAGCAGCAGAAAGTTATTATTTCACAGTCCTGGAAGCAAGAAGCACAAATTCAAGGTACCAGCAGGCATGCTTCCCCTTCTCTGTAGGGGAGACCACTTCTTTGCCGCTTCCTTCCTGCTGGCTCCCAGGCAATCTTTGGCACTCCTCAGCTTGTTAGCCACAGCACTTCAACCTAAGCATGTGCTGTCACATGACATTTGTCCTCTCTTCCCATGTGTTTTCTTCCTTCTATAAAGACATCAGTCGTAGTGGGTAAGGGTCCACTCTAATGACTATGCTTTAACTTGATTACCTCTATGCAGACCCTGTTTTCAAATAAGGTAACATTTTGAGATGTTAGGGGTGATAATTTCAGTGTATCTTTTTGGGGAATGTAATTTTGCCCATAATAATGCTTCACTCCATTGACATGAAAAAATCGAAGAGGAGAGATGGAGAGGCTAAAAATAGGAATAGATCTGTTATCCATCTCTTCCTGATGGATAGAACTATAACTGAAGAAAAAGGTCCTTTTCTCACTGATCATTTCTCTTCCTCTCACTAATCATGGAAGACTGAAAGGAATAAAACATACATACATATATTCACACAGATATATTAATAAGGGTACACACACACATATGTGTGTGTATATATATATATACACACACAAAGGGGTTTCCCCCGTGGTTCGGAGAGTAAAGTATCTGCCTGCAATGCAGGAGACCTGGGTTCGATCTTTGGGTCGGGAAGATCCCTTGCAGAAGGAAACAACAACCCATTCCAGCACTCTGGCCTGGATAATTCCATCGACAGAGGAACCTGGTAGGCTACAGTCAACGGGATCAAAAAGAGCCGTACACAACTAATCAACTTTACTTCTCATATATATAAAATCAATATATAATATATTGTATAAATACAGACATACATTAAAAATAATGTGGGTTCAGTTCCAGATCACTGTAATGAAATAGCTCAGTAAAAAAGTCCCATCAATTTTTAAATTTCCCAGTGCATTGTTTGTTGTTGTTCAGTCACTAAGTCATGTCCGACTCTTTGCGACCCCATGGACTGCAGAATCAGTGCATTTAAAGATTATTTTTACACTACACTGTGGTCTTTTAAGTGTACAGTAGCATTATCTATAAAAATACAATGTAAATACTTTAATTAAGCTGTATTTTATTGCTAAAAATGCTAAGCATCTCTGAGCTTTCAGAGTCATCATCGAATCAAAAATCAGTGATCACAGATCACCACAATAAAAATAACAAAAGTTTAAAACTTTGAAATATTGTCAGGATTACCAAAATGTGACATAAAAACATGAAATGAATAAATGTAAGAGAAAAATGGCACCAACAGACTTGCTCAATGTCAAGTTGTCACAAACCTTTAATTTGTAAAAACACAGTATCTATGAAATGCAATAAAGTATAACATAATAAAAGGTGCACTAACATAGTGAACAATATAATATACTTAAAATATATTATTATGTATTGATAGAAGTATGTAATAGTTATATATGTATATGTATATATATATATATATATGTACATGTAATATATAAAAGTTATACAATCTGGCTAAGATAGTAAAGAATCTGCCTGCACTGCAGGCAACACAGATTTGATTCCTAGGTTGGGAATATTCCCTGGAGAAGGGAGTGACTACCCACTCCAGTATTATTGCTGGATATTTCTATGGACAGAGGAGCCTGGCAGGCTACAGTCCATGGGATTGTGAAGAGTTGGATATGACTAAGTGACTAACACTTTCACTTTCATACAATAGGTATATTTAAAAGGTGTACATAATATTATATATATGTGTGCATATATATAGATATAATATGTATGTATATATGTACTATATGAAAGGAGCCTTAGTGTTGGATTCAAACCATGTTTCTGAATATAGAGACTATTCAAATTGGAAGTCACTTTCCTATTTTTCCACTTGGAAATTATTTTCATCTTACCACATCATTAACCATGGAATCAACATTTCAATTGAAAGAGAATTGTTTTTGAAATAGAACATATGATATTTTTACCCCGCTGTGTCTGGGGGAAATGGCCACTGTCAATACCTTGGGGACATAGCTACAAACCCATATTACTTTTTCTTTCTGATCAAAGGAGGCAGCCATCATTTTTCTAAAACTGTTTCTGTCAGTAACTGGGTTTAAGGATGTTTATTACTTAGTCAAGTAGTTCTTGGCTATCATATAGGATTATTTGCAGAGACACAGGAGCTAGGAACTCACAAGAATATATAACTAAGTTAATTGCTCTCATAAATTACTTTTCTAAATACTTGAATTCTTTAATTTACAGAAGAAATTGACCTTTTGCTGCAGGACTTCATGGTAGCTTCCATGACAGTTTTCCTCCTGTGTTTGAAAATAACCAGCAAATTGTGAAACTTTATTTTAGATTTCAGCGAATAAGGTAAAACATCTTGTGGCAAAAGTTTATGCAAGTCATGCAATATATTTAATTTATTGTAATAAAATATAAAATATATTCCATAGATAGTAATATTAAAATATTTTATATTTATCTGTAAATGTAATGCAAATGCGAGAAAGTAGTCCCTTTTTTCTTTTAGTTGAAAATATCTGCAAGGCCTCTAAAATTCTCAACTTTATTTTCTTGAGCTAGAGAGTCTCTTTATACTCTAACATAGGGAGGGACTATTAAAAAAAGATTTTTTATTGGAATACTTCCTATAAAGGATTATTCTTGCTGTAGATTTGCTACAAGATACTAAGTTTGCTGGCTTCTGGAAAAGTGAAAACATGAAACACTGTATAATACCATTCTATTTGCTTCTTGAATCATAAAACATCCAGTATTTAGAGCTAGAAATTTGACTGTGCTCATCAAGCCAACTCTTCAGTTTTACAAATGAGTCAACTGAAAAACATATATTTACATTTTTTCCTTCTAAGTGGATTATACAACGAATAAGCCAAAGACTGCATTTTAGATATGTGATAGAACAATTGTTGAACTAGAAATTAGGCATAATAAAAATACACAATACAGTAAACTATGAAAGTTTTTATTTTTCCATCACACTGTGAGATTCCCCAAAAGGACATTCTCATTCACTTCTAATTTCTAGACTCACTGGAGTATCATTTCTGAGATTTCTTCAACAATTGTTGATGAAGTGATTAATTGAACTGTAAGAAAAACTTACAGACCTTCTGTGTGCACATATTCATACATAAATTAGGTAAAATCATTTTCACTAGTTTTAGATTTGAAGTGTGACAATAGTAAGAGGGTTCTCATTTACCCCATGTGGGATTCTTCCTTTTATTAACTCTTACACTGGCACGGTACATTTGTCACAACTAATGAGCAACTATAGAACAACTATAGCATGATTAAGTGACATCTGTGCTTTCTCCAGACTTCCCACATAATGAATCTTTTTCTTCTAGTATCTTTTCCAGGATACCACATTACATTTAGTTTTAATTAAACTTCCCTTACATGTTACAGTTTCTCAGGCTTTCCTTGTATTTTATAACCTTGATATGTTTGATGAGTACTGTATTAGTCTGCTAATGATGCTTTAATGAAATATCATATACCGGATGGCTTAAATAACAGAAATTTGTTCATTTAATTTAAATTTCTCACAGTTTTTAAAACTGAAAGGCTAAGGTTCAGGTGCCCACATGTTAGATCCTGATGAGGGCTTGTAGACATTTGTCTTTTCACTGGGTCCTCACATGTTGTGGGAAGAGATAAATATCTTACTCTTTGTATAAGACCACAGTCCTATGAGACCAGGGCCCCACACTTATGGCTACATTTAACCTTAGCCACCTCTCAAACACCCTGTCTCCTCCAGAAGTCACATTTGAAGTTAAGACTTCAAAATATGAATTTTAACAGGAAATAGTTCAGTCTATAGCAGGTACTGATAAGGCATTTTGTATAATGTCTCTCAACTGGTATTTATTTTCCTCATTATTAGATTGGGGTTGTGTGTTTTGAAAAGAAGAGCTTAAGGTGAAGGGCCAGTCTCATTACATCTCATCAGTGGTCACTGTTGTGGGCGTGACTTACCAGTGTTGATGGTAAGCTTGTCACCTGGCTGTAGCAGTGTTCTTCAAGTTTCTTCATTGTCAACTTGCTTCATTTTCCATTTCTATACTCCCCTCTTTGAAAGGAAATCATTAATCACCCACTTAAGGTGTTGAGAGTTATGTTCCATTTCCTTGAGGGTAAAGTATCCATAAGAGTTATTTGAAATTCTTCTGTGTGGAAAACTAATTTGGTTTCCTCTATTTATTTATTCAGTCTTTTATCTACCTCAGGATGGATTCATGGATATTCATAAGTTGGTTATAATTCAATATCCCTTTATCATATAATGTTGCTCAAAGTATTACAGTTTTGGCTCCTGTGTCTCTGGACATATTTTTCTTGTAAAATGCTTTAGGCTCACTTTTGTATTTTTGTTGCCCTAGTTCTAGAAACCACTGTTTCCCCAAGGAAACCTAATGCCTAATGATATTAAAAGGCAAGATCTGTTTATGAGTTGTCTGTTAAATTTTAATGTGAATTTTACAAATTAGAAATGTTAGCTCAGTTGTTCATCTTGTGTGTTGGAAAAAAAAAATCCTTTCGCTTTTAATAACACTTTGTCAAATTTTAATATTTATCTAAAAACTGATATTTTCTCTGCATATGAAAAAAGCTATCAGAATAAAATGTGCACATCTTGGAAAAGATTTAGTTTGAAAGCATATCATTTCATTTAAACATTTCATCTAAAGCATTAGGAGAAAATTATCAGAAACTTTCCATTTCAAAATATAAAGGCTTTGAAGTTGTCATGTCTTCTCTTACAGTAATAAAAAAAGTGGAGCAAACAAATTTAACAATTTTATTTGGACCCATCAGAGAACTGAGGTAATAGGTCAAACTACCACCAAAATCTGCAGACAGGTACATCCAGGAAGTCACACCAACATCTGCTTATCTGGAGCATCAACCACCAGAGCTACAAATTGGCAGGGCTACTTAAACTGGTGAATTGGAAAACTGACATAATTTTGATAAATTACTGGAGGTTGAGTGTAGACTGTTCAGAAAATGAGAAACTCATCAATGTCTCAATCTTTTCCTCCAGGAATCTTACCAAGTTCTCCCAGTGAGGAAGCAAAGATCCCCAAACTACCCACTCCTTCACCTCTTACAGGAGCAGAAGAATAATGATCATTTTGAAACATATTTAAGGCATTTTCTATAACAAAATCCTACAATTTAAGATAAAAAAAAAAAAACTACCAAAATATTATCCCATCCTGAGAAGACTGTTCTTCCTTCACCAGCATCCTCTAAGCTTCCTGTTTCACCCAAGAGGAAAAAAAAAAAAAGAAGAAACTCAGCAGGAGTCTGAACATCAAGGAAATGTTTTAGGATCACTGGAGAAACACCTATGAGGTCATGGACCCAAGATAAAAGCCTATTAACCAAAATTTAATCAAGAGATGATACAATGTTTCCTTCCCCAAACCTTTCACTACATCAACAGGGCTCCACTATAGTAACAGTGGGTAGGGGCCAAAGAGCTGCAAGACACAGAAACTCTCTGAGAAAAACACCAAGCAAAGACCCTAAAACAAGTGAGGAGACAGAGACCAGGACACTAGAGGAATTTCTAACCTCTGAAACCTATAACTTCACCAAATATTAAATGCAGCCAGACTCCAAGCCATATTATCATCAATCCCCATGCCATTCCTTTCAGTTTTTATTACCAGATACAGCCTGTTCTTGAGTGCCTAATAAGTTGCTTCAGTCATGTCTGATTCTTTGCAACCCCATAGATTGTAGTCTGCCCAGTTCATCTGTCCATGGGATTCTCCAGGCAAGAACTCTGGAGTGGGTTGTCATGCCCTGCTCCAGGAGATCTTCCTGACCCAGGGATCAAACCCTTCTCATTATGTCTCTTGTATTGCAGACAGGTTCTTTACCATTAGCGCCACCTGGGAAGCCCACAGCCTGCTCAGCTTTCAACTAAACATTACAAAGTACAACAAAAAAACAAGGGAAATCAGTCTAAAGAGACAAAGAAATAATAAGAACCAGTTTCAGTTATGACCAAGATGTTGGAAAATCAGGGAAATTAAAGTAACTGTTATTAACACACCAAAGGCCCTCCCTATCTTACAATATGCAATATGCAAGAAGAGATGGATAACATAATCAGAGAGATGGAATATCTGTAAAATACCACTATGTTGACATATGGCAGAAACCATCACAATATTGTAAAGTAATTATCCTCCAATCAAAAGTAAAATTAAATGCTAATCTAACAGAAAATGAATAATGCCTTAATGAACTCATTGATAGACTTGACATAGCTGACAGAATTTGAAGATAGGTCAATAGAAACTTTTCAAATTTAAATGCAAAGAAGAATGAATGTCTACACCGATTAGTTCTTTATTATGAATATTATATGATAATCCACTTAAGTGATTGCTTCTTTCAAAGTCTAAGTTGAGAAACACTGGTTTAAAATAAAATTTATATGATTTGGTTTAGATACTCAATTTTAACATATTTATTAACTTATGAAATGAATGCATAGTTACCAACCAGTTTTATTTAATTTGCCAGAAAATTACTTAATCCATGAACAGTCAGACTGCTATTTAGTATTAATCATTTTATCAGTTTCATTAAAGGTGACCAAATTAAATTTCTCTTTTCCTTTTCATTCAGGGTAAAATCCTCAAAAGCTGTATTATAAACATTGAAATACATTTTAAAACAGATTAGAATTGTGAAAATCTATGCATGATTTTAGTTATAATGGATGATATAAAACATGAATAAAAATTCACGTAAACTAAAGGGTCAAGTAGTTATTAACAATGATATCAATAACATAACCAGAAAATACACTAAAATATTTTATTTTTCATAGTTTCCATATCCCATTACATAAGGCTTTAATTTCCAAGATATTTTACTCAGACATTTTAAGCTGTTTAGTCTATGATGTATCCTATGTAGAGTAGGACTAGTTCCATGTCTGCTCAGAACACTGAAGGCAAATACCATGCTTGTTTTCCTGGCCAAGTTGCCCAAGTTTAGATGTTAATTTATGTGGTCCCTTTGGCTTCCTTGTGATAATTCAATCACTAACACCCAATATATCATAGTTGAAGTCACAGCAGCTGTATCCTCCTTTCTCAGTAATGCCATCATATAATACCATGTATGGATACATATACCTGGTGGTTCAAATAGTAAAGAATCCACCTGCCAGTGGAGGAGATGCAAGATATGTGGGTTCAATCCCTTCATTGGGAGGATCCCATAGAGAAGGTAGGGGCAACCCACGCCAGTGTTCTTGTCTGGGAAATTCCATGGACAGAGGGAGCCTGGTGGTCTACAATCCATGGGGTCACAGAGAATCAGACGCAACTGAGTGAATATGCATACATGTGTGTATATGTTAATATATATTTACAGGTATGTATATATCAGTACTGTGTCCACCTTTACTATTTACTCCTCTACTTTCTTTCGGTTGGATGTCTTTTTCTCTTTACAGTATCTGTGATATATAGTCTCAAGCGTCGACTTGACTGGACCACCAGGTGCCCAGATATTTGGTCAAATATTATTCTGGGTGCGTCTGTTTGGGGAGGATATTTTTGGATGAGACTAACATTTGAAGACTCATTGGGAAAGACTCTGATGCTGGGAGGGATTGGGGGCAGGAGGAGAAGGGGACGACAGAGGATGAGATGGCTGGATGGCATCACTGACTCGATGGATGTGAGTTTGAGTGAACTCCGGGAGTTGGTGATGGACAGGGAGGCTTGGAGTGCTGCGGTTCACGGGGTCGCAAAGAGTTGGACACGACTGAGTGACTGAACTGAACTGAACTGAACTGAACATTTGAAGTAATAGACTAAATAAAACAGATTTCCCTACCTAGTGTGGATGGCCTGAGTACAACAAAAAGACTGATCCTTTCCCCTATGAGGAAACTCCGTCTGCCCTACTGATTTGAGCTCAAGCATCACTCACCTAGAGCCAGACATCCTGGAATGTGAAGTCAAGTGGGCCTTAGGAAGCATCACTATGAACAAAGCTAGTGGAAGTGATGGAATTCCAGTTGAGCTATTTCAAATCCTGAAAGATGATGCTGTGTAAGTGCTGCACTCAATATGCCAGCAAATTTGGAAAACTCAGCAGTGGCCACAGGACTGGAAAAAGTCAGTTGTCATTCCAATCCAAAAGAAAGGCAATGCCAAAGACTGTTCAAACTACCACACAATTGCACTCATCTCACACACTAGTAGAGAAATGCTCAAAATTCTCCAAGCCAGGCTTCAGCAATACGTGAACCGTGAACTTTCAGATGTTCAAGCTGGTTTAGAAAAGGCAGAAGAACCAGATATCAAATTGCCAAGATCCACTGGATCATGGAAAAAGCAAGAGAGTTCCAGAAAAACATCTATTTCTCCTTTATTGACTATGCCAAAGCCTTTGACTGTGTGGATCACAACAAACTGTGGAAAATTCTGAAAGAGATGGGAATACCAGACCACCTGGCCTGCCTTTTGAGAAACTTATATGCAGGTCAGGAAGCAACAGTTAGAACTGGACATGGAACAACAAACTGGTTCCAAATAGGAAACGGAGTACATCAAGGCTGTATATTGTCATCCTGCTTATTTAACTTCTATGCAGAGTACATCATGAGAAACGCTGGGCTGGAAAAAGCAGAAGCTGGAATCAAGATTGCCAGGAGAAATGTCAATAACCTCAAATATGCAGATGATACCACCCTTATGGCAGAAAGTGAAGAGGAACTAACAAGCCTCTTGATGAAAGTGAAAGAGGAGAGTGAAAAAGTTGGCTTAAAGCTCAACATTCAGAAAACAAAGATCATGGTATCCGGTCCCATCACTTCATGGGAAATAGATGGGGAAACAGTGGAAAGAGTGTCAGATATTATTTTGCGGGGCTCCAAAATCACTGCAGATGGTGATTGCAGCCATGAAATTAAAAGACACTTACTCCTTGGAAGGAAAGTTATGACCAACCTAGACAGTATATTAAAAAGCAGAGACATTACTTTGCCGACTAAGGTCCGTCTAGTCAAGGCTATGGTTTTTCCCATGGTAAGGTATGGATGTAAGAGTTGGACTATAAAGAAAGCTGAGCGCCGAAGAATTGATGCTTTTGAACTGTGGTGTTGGAGAAGGCTCTTGAGAGTCCCTTGGACTGCAAAGAGATCCAACCAGTCCATCCTGAAGGAGATCAGTCCTGGGTGTTTGTTGGAAGGACTGATGTTGAAGCTGAAGCTCCAGTACTTTAGCCACATGATGCGAAGGCCGACTCACTTGAAAAGACCTTAATGCTGGGAAAGATCAAGGGCAGGAAGAGAAGGGGATGACAGAGGATGAGTTGGTTGGATGGCATCACTGACCCGATGGACATGGGTTTGGGTGGACTCCAGGAGTTGGTGTTGGACAGGGAAGCCTGGCGTGCTGTGGTTCATGGGGTCACAAAGAGTTGGATACAACTGAATGAGTGAACTGCACTGACTGATTACTGTTTTCCTGCCTTTTCCTTTGAACTGAAGCATCTGCACTTGTTGGATCAAGCATGAGCCTGCTGGCTTTAGGACTAGAACTTAAACCATCAGCTCCCCTGTGTATCCAGCTTGCCAACTGCAGATCTTGAGACTACTCATCTCTCATATTCAGAAATAAGTACTAATTCCTTATAATAAAACTATAGTTAATAGGGCATTTGCTATATAACCATCTTATTGTTGGTGTTAGTCGCTAAGCCATGTTCGACTCTGTGACCTCATAGACTGTAGTCCACCAGGCTTCTCTGTGCATAGGTTTCCAAGAAAAATTACTGGAGTGGATTGCCATTTCTCCAGGGAATCTTCCTGACCCAGAGATGAAACCCGTGTCCCCTGGGTCTACTGCATTGCAGGTGGACTCTTTACCACTTAGTTATCAAGGAAGCCCTAATTATATTATATGTGATGCCAAAGCAAAAATGAACAACCATGTAAGCACAGATTTCTAACAGGTCTGTTTTGCATCCACTAAAATCACATTGGCAAAATAACCACATGGCTAAATTCAAGATCTGGTTCATGCCAAGGGGGTGTGGATGTCAGGTACTACTACAGTGAAGTGAAAATTTTGAAAATTCAATCAACCACAACAGATGTATGGGTATATAAACAGAAAAACTGCAAACTATAAATTTAGCTGGTTATGTCAGAAGTGTGCAAATTGGAGGGGAATATGAGGATACCTTTTTATCTTTAACTAATTTTATCTTGATATCCTCCCATTCCAACTGAAAATACTATTTTCAAAGATAATTACTTCAGTGTTAAATATTCAAAGGATTCATTTAAGTTAGCATCTACTTTGATCTATCTGCAGAATTTCACGTAATTTCAAACATTCTTCCTTGAAACTCTCAAAAACTTTATTTTTCCTTCTGATTTCTTCACTTATCTGTCTCATCTCTTCTGGGCAGGATTTTCCCTTTTTTTCTGATTTATTTGTAGATTGCCTTAGATTGCAACCTTAGTGCAACAGTTTTCATCTATACACTTTCCTTGAATTATTTCATTTAATCTCATGTCACTGAATATAATTATTACAGATGGCTAACTATTATAGTACAGTTCAGACCTCACTTATCAAAAAGTTCCATAAAGAAATTGTCCTCATGGTATACATAACTGATTGTACCAATCCACTTATTATAATTAGTGAATTACCCAAACCATAAAATCCTCAATATATGCTGAATGCATTCATCAGTATTATTATATGACCACCAGCAATTTAAAATGTTGAAGTCAAATATCAGAAGGTAAAAAACATGCAATTTTAAAAAATTGAAATCATATTGATAGTGTATTTCCATACATTAAAGTAAGCACTTCTCAGTGCAGTTCGTTTTGTGACTAAAAATAATCACAGTTATTGAACTCATCCAAGTAAATATAGTCTCCTAAATCAGCAATAAACAGATTTTAATTTATGTAGTATTTGTACAGTATAAGCATCTTTGATCTAATGCATTAATTTTTTTTAAAAAAGGAAATTTATAACATCTAGATTACTCAGAACATTTCTTATTCAAGTAATCATCTCTGTTTCATGGGCAAGAGTTATGCAGTATCAAAAACATTCAAATCTCAAAATATTCTTGTATTATCCCTGGTGGCTCAGATGGTAAAGCGTCTGTCTACAATGTGGAAGACCCTGGTTTGATCCCTGGATTGGGAAGATCCCCTGGAGAAGGAAATGGCAATTCACTCCAGTACTATTGCCTGGAAAATCCCATGGACAGAGGAGCCTGGTAGGCTACAGTCCATGGGGTCGCAAAAAGTCGGACACGATCAAGCGACTTCACTTTACCGAGATTTCGATCCTAGATTAATAAGATGTTTAACATTGAAGAGATATATTGATAATTAAACTACATTTCTTTGATAAATATAGAACTCAATATATAATAGGGTTAATTTGTTTTGCTTTCTTTTATTTTTTAACATTCCATTTTACAATTACTACAAACATTACTGGGCTTCCCTGGTATTTCAGCAGTAAAGGATCCACCTGCCAATGCAGGAGTTGCAGGAGACACGGGTTCAACCTGCTCAGGAAGATCCCCTGCACAAGGGAATGGCAACCCACTTCAATATTCTTGCCTGGAAAATTCCATGGGCAGAGGAGCCTGGTGAGCTATAGTCCATAGAGTTGAAAAGACTTAGACATGATTGAAGTGACCAAACACATGCAGACAGGAACATCACTGTTCTCATTTTCAATTCTAAACAACAATTATTCTGTGTTAATTTTATCATTAAGCAAGTGAAAAAAAAATGTGTAATAAGTTTTACATATAACTAAGTAAAGTTTTATTAATTAAATTTTTATTTTTGTATGCATGGTGATAGTACTTATTAGATATCCCCATTTTACATTTCTAAATGTGTTTAATATTTATTGTTAAAGCACTTAGGATTAGTTGAAGATTTCAATTCATGTCACCATTTTATTTTGCACAGTCTGCAATAAATATTCAGCAAAACTCACTTTCATAATTTTGTAACTGAGTATAACAATGCATTTCATAATCTAGATATATTTTTAAATATCAACCATTCATGTACCTATACTTCAAAATAGAAGTTGTATTATCATCAACCCATTTTAATAGACAATTCACTCATGTGAGCATTGTGAATATTTTTGGAGCTGCACTTTATATAATTTGAAATCTCAAATATTTGATGAGTACCCATCTTACAGTATTATATGTATCAGACTGATAGAGAACCAAAAGTAAAAGAAATTGTGGATGAAGTTGATTTATATATTCTTCCTCATTTTGAACTCCTTAAATATATGGACTTAGGCATTTTGTTACAGGCAGTCTTAGAAATCCATAGGCTCAGGTGGAGAGGAGCGAGCCTGAATATGCGTTATTTATAAGCAGACGGCTCCTGAATAATGGGAAGAAAGGAAATGCTAAGCTACTCTAATAAAGCTCACCAAGTGGGAATTTATTCCTCCTTGGGAGAAATAAGAGAAGGGAAAGTGGCCAGAGATTTTTAAGAACAGAGCCTCTTCACAGAAATAAGAAGACCGTATTTTTTAAAATGTCCCTCTCTCATCTCCAAAGCAATTATTTATTGTAATCTCCAATTTGTCAGGTAGGTTCTGCTGTGTTTATTTCATATATTATGAAAAAGAAATGAGAAAAGTAAAAGAACTTTCTCCAAGTCTTATGACAAAGAGAGACTCAAGGCACATATAATTCAATCAGGAAATGACTGGTTTGAGTGGAAGATTCACATGCAGATATGTACCAAGTGTACAAGGCTCTCCTGACTAATCCAACAAAAATACTTAAGTCTTGTTTAATTAGAAGAGGGTCCAGTTTATGTAAATCTTTAGAAGGGTATCAGTGATTCTTCCCATCAAGAACCAAGCATAAATATTTATTTTTCAGAGTTGCTATTATAATTATGTGTGTGTGCTTGCATATGTAATATATCCAATTTATTAGGTATATCTACTATGTCCAATTTGGTACATTAGGAATACATGGCCAAATAAATGCACAAATTTATCTCTGACTGGTACAAAAAGTGAAACTCGTATATGGCTTGTTCTGTCATATTTCAGTTTGTAGCAATCCTACATCTACTGCATAACTACATAGTGGGATATTAAATGAGGTTTGCTCTCTTCCTCAAATATTGAAGCTAACCAAATAAGCTTCCTCGGGATTCCACAGTCCTACAGGTTGTTAAATTAGTGAAATTAAATCAGCAAAACAGCAGATTTGTTGCACAGAGCCCATTGTCTTGGGAAAAGAATACATACCAGTTTTTACAAATTGGAATCTGATTTCAAAAAAAGAATATGCACCTAAGGAACTCATCTTGACTTATTCATTAAACATTTGTTGGAAAACATGTTTAAATCTTCAGATGTTGTAAGTCAACAGATAGTCACCATATTTTCTCTTACTTACTAACACTGGTGAGTAGACATGATCTAAGATGTCCCACACAAAATCTGAGGAGTCATAATTTTGATTTTATTTAAGAACCTTGCTTTCCCTGGGAATAGTTTTCATGCTAAGCCTAATTTGCATTGGCTTTTAAAATAAAAATTCTTGTTTTATTTAAAATGGCCTTATTAAAGAGGGATGAAACATTTCCACATGTAAGAAAAAAATGGAAGTGTTTTGCCCAGTAAGAAATTGAATTCATATTCAGTTATTAACTATTTTGTTGGTATATTCCAAAAGGATCCTGTATGAAACAAATTGTTTCATATCTAGTACAAAATACCTCTTCCTTGTTAACTATTATTTTTAATATTCATGCTCAAACTAGCCTCCATAATCTAGAGATTTGTAGAAAAACACACGGTCCTCAGTTTTTCATGTTTGTCTCCATTCATCAACCTCAAAATAATATACATAATTGGAGCAAAGTCTGGGAGACAATGAGGGGCAGGGGAGCCAACTCCAGGAGATAATGAAGGGTAGGGGAGCCTGGTGTGCTCTAGTCCATGTTTCAGACTTGCAAAGAATCTGAAACAACTTAGTTACTGAATAATAACAATAAAAACAATAAATTGTATCTTCTGAAATACTTCTGAAAATTTATTCCCAATAAGTTATTTTTTAAATTATTTCTGCAGAATGAATTTATTATGACATTATGTGTTTTCTTTCTTAAATGCTCATAACTTAGACTTTTCTTTGACTCAAAATGTATTAATTTGAGAAAAGAAACAATGCTTGAAAAACAAAACCCTTTCTATGGGTTTAATGTAAAATTAATTGGTCTTTAACATTAAATAGCTTAGCATCGTAAAGAAATCTGAGCATTGAAGAACTGATGTTTTTGAACTGTAGTGTTGGAGAAGACTCTTGAGAGTCCCTTGGACTGCAAGGAGATCCAACCAGTCAATCCTAAAGGAAATCAGTTCTGAGTATTCATTGGAAACTCTGATGCTGAAGCCAATACTTTGGCCACCTGATATGAAGAATTGACTCATTTGAAAAGACCCTGATGCTGGGAAAGACTGAGGTCAGGAGCAGAAGGGGACTACAGAGGATGAGATGGTTGGGTGGCATCACCAACTTGATGGACATGAGTTTGAGCAGGCTCTGGGAGTTAGTGATGGACAGGGAAGCCTTGCGTGCTGCAGTCCATGTGGTAGCAAAGAGTCAGACACAACTGAGTGACTGAAATGAACTGAACTGAACATTAAAAATGTAAAAAGATCCATATGTACAATATTAAATATGAATAATTCAGTACATAATCAGATGAGGCATAATTGAAGTATATTAACCACAACCTTAAAAAAAGACTAAAACCTTTGAAATATGTTAATGAAATGTTAAGGAAAAATGTAATTTAGACATGTTGGTCATAACAAAATTAATATATTTAATTCTTAATATTAAAAAAACAACTTTACTTCTTGAAGGTGAAAAAAGTGAAAGTGAAGTCGCTCAGTTGTGTCGGACTCTTTGCAACCCCACGAACTGTAAGCCTGCCAGGCTCCTTCATCCATAGGATTTTCCAGGCAAGAACACTGGAGTGGGTTGCCATCACCTTCTCTGGGGCGATCTTCCCAACCTAGGGATTGAACCTGGGTCTCCCACATTGTAGGCAGACTCTTTACCATCTGAGCCATCAGGGAAGTTTGGTTACAATATTATTTGATATTTGAGGAACTAGAAATAAAAAGATCTATAATTTAACAGAATATAAACATTTTTTCAAAAATTATTGAAATGCCAACATTAAAGTAGTGATTAATTAATAACTCTTTGAAGTACCTCTTCACTCTTAATATATATTGGCTAATAGCAGTGAGCTTTTAGATGACGACTATGTGAAGGCCTTAAAAACTTCTGAAATAAAAAAAAAAAACATTAAAGTTTCCCAAAGGCTTTCAATGCAAGCACATATTTTCCACAATCTCTAATGATGAATATATTGGTCCACTTTGGTTTGTTTTTATATTGGTGGTGACAATGCTGAGTCAAAAATAATATCATGGAATTTATTACAATATAAACATCATAAATATTTTAGTTAATAGCTAGTTCCTCTAACTGCTAGACTGTCCCTCAATTTATAACTCACATAGGTTTGATTGGAATACTATTCACAGTTTTGTCCATCTTATAAAATTAATTTCATTCATATTTCTAAAGACTTTTTTTAGTTTTCTATTACTTAGATTTGTAAGTATAAAATCTCAATTTCGAGGCTTCTTTCCTTACCTTTATATATGAGTGAGATCCATTATATGGAATTCCCAAGTTGTGCTAGTGGTAAAGAACCTGTTGCTAACTCAGGAGACATAAGAGATGCAGTGGGCTTTGATCCCTGGGTCAGGAAGATCCCCTGGAGAAGGGCATGACAATCCACTCCAGTATTCCTGCCTACAGAATCCCATGGACAGAGGAGGCTGATGGGCTACAGTCCATAGGGTCAAAAAGAGTCAGACATGACTGAAGCAACTTAGCATGCACACACACATGGTTCATTATATATTGATTAAAAAACTAATAATTCTTGCTCACAAAATAGTCATGATCTAGGGAAATACATTGCTAAAACTGCAATTCAAAAACACATTAAGCTGTAAAGAGGAGACCTTGAGTGCAGATGTTACAGCTACCCTGAGGCCCTTCATGTTCTGTACTTTATATAATTATAGACATCTCAAATCAGACTTAGAAATTTCATAATGCAAAGCTCATTTTCATTTCTCATCTCTGCCATTTCAAAAACAGGAGCAGCTACATTGTTATACTCTGTTTTGTAGGCACTCTCACATTCCTATTGTTAGTCACTTGAATAAGACACATTCAGCACTGAGTAATAATATTTAAATATTTGTTTTTATTAATTAAATGCAAATGACTCAATGGCACTAAAGATTTTAAGGATTTTTATATTCAACCTGAAAGAATTTAAAAAATACTTTTACTTTAAAACCAATTCATTTAACTGCTTAAAAACTGTAAAATTTTAAAATATGCAAAGTTGTTTGGTGACTCATTAAGTAGATAAGCATTATCAGTTTTAATATGATTTAAATAAGAATATCGCTTATCTTTTTCCAATAAGAATGATTTTGAATTACCATGATTTTCAAATTTTAATATATATTTTACTCAAATCTAGTAATACACACACATCAACATGACAAGAAAGCTCAGGATTTTGAAGCGCGCTCCATCTCGCTGAAAACATTACATACCATTTCCAACTTTACCTAAGAATTCTACTTTTCATTTCAGGAACAAGATCAAGTTTATGGCCCCCTCAGTCTTCCATCTGCAAAGTGTACAATCTAAACATTTTAATTTTTCATTATTTTATTTATTTTTAATTCAGAGCTTTTCAGCTAACAGTTGAGCTCAGATTTATATCTTAGTTCCAAGCCCTAGGCTTCCAGCTAAGCCAAATCTATTTATGCTAACGATCTCCAACAGCTGCACTAGGCATTATCTGAGGCTTCTGGGAGGTCTTCCAAGGGAACTCCGAACAGAGCATATTGCAGCGATCTAGTCTAGAGTGCTGAAAATAATGTCCCACCTGCAATGATTTCTGTGCCACAGAAAACTCGCCATAGCTGCACAGTACTCTAAATCGAGAGAGAGGAAGAGAGAGAATTCTGTTTCCAAAAGTTTATTCATCCTAGTCTTCCTCCCTTTGTCTATTCCTGGGGATATTAAGGATAATGCAAAGTTGTTGGCTGTCACCGCAATCACGTCCTTTCACCAGGGGTCCCATTCCCTTTCCATATTCTGCCTCCTGCCTTTTATGACTTCCTGTGATGTGAGCAGTAGCCCATGGAAAGAACTGGAATGAACCATACAACATCTTTTCCATTAATGAGCTTAAAACGCACAGCCCATAGAAATATACTAGTCTGCAGGAGAAAAATAAGTGGAGACTTTACCACCCATCACTCAAATGATGGATGGACATGCTGAGCTATTTCTGTGAGACACGTGAACAGTCAGAGCTGAAGAGGGTTGTTCAGAGGGACTGCATCAATGAAACCACCACTCATGAATAATGGCTGCAGTGCCATCCTTTATCGGCATTAATGGTGCTTAAAATGCATTCTCCAGCATACACATATGCTTACAATTGTAACGAGAGATGAAGTCATTCACTCTCCCTAGATATTGTTAACCAATAGATTAGTCAAGTGACTTTGGTGGTTCAGCTTCATAACTTTTCTAATAAACACTGATTTAACCAAAAAAAAAAAAAAAAAAAAAGTTTGTTACTGTTTGACAAATGATTCTATCTGCAGAGAACTCTTGAAACCACAACCATTTTTTAATGTAGAGATGTGCCAAAATACTTGAAAATCGTTAGGCAGCCTACAGACTATTTTATTTGCTAGTTTAAGAGGTGGCCTTTAGCCATTTGCTTCCCTTTCGTCCGTTTGAATGCTGTAGCCAAAAATTGACTACTACAATGATACAGAATTCCATCTGAAGAGTATTTAAAAAAACAAAACAAAGAACAGAAAGGTCATTGTGACTTACTTAGTAAATAATATAAGGATGCTAAACGTATCTTTTAGACAACCTAACATTTCCAAAATACATGTGCTTGACTATTTCAGGTTTGAATTGATTTTCAGTATATTTTAAAAATCAGTTTCAGAAATCTGAGGGGTTTTTTATAGGATAAAAGCCAACAGATCAATATCTCTGTGGTTTATATGAGTAAATGACAGTTTATGAGGGAAATAAAAAGGATAAAATGTTCATATATATTTATACCTGAAGAAAGAATTGGCTACCCACTCCAGTATTCTTGCCTGGACAATTGCATGGACAGAGGAGCCTGGTGGGCTACAGATCATGGGGTTGCAAAGAGTTGGGCACAACTGATCGACTTAAGGCTTCCCTAGTGGCTCAGTTGGTAAAGAATCTGTCTGCAATGCTTCAGGAGATCTAAGTTGGATCCCTGGGTTGGGAAGATTCCCTAGAGAAGGGAATGGCTACCCACTCCAATATTCTGGGCTGGAGAATTCCATGGACAGAGGAATGTGGTGGGCTCTACCATAGTTTTTTTTTTTTTTTTTTTTCCAAAATTGACCTAAAAGATGATCTTTAATTCACATGCAGGTAGGCTTTTAACTAGTTTTATAATTCTTAATATCCATTTCTATTTACTCTATACTTTGCATTTTGAAGAAATCAGTTATTATTTACTTGGTGATGCATTCTCTGAACTATGTAAATACTTTGACTTGTTACAATAGGTACTTAAAAAAGAGTAGCAGAAGGTTTTTATACAACTATGAGCATGATGTCAAGGTTTTTAAACATGTGAGTCAAGAAGATAAGTCCTCAGCTTCATTAAGTTGATTATATTTGGGAAGGGCAGGGGAGAGCCTGGGATAATAAACTGCTGAGGTCTTTTAATGGACTGGAACCTGATGGTCCGGAGTTGACGATAAGAAAGCAAAGGAGAGAGAAGGAGACTGATATTCCTTGGTTTACACAGAAAACCAATAAAGTCCCTGACCTGAGGCTTGCTCTGTTCACAAAGGCCTCAGATCCTCTCTCAAAGGGGTGAAGGTGCACAGCACCTTCTCGAGAGAGTCTTAGAAGCCTGGGCAGGAAAGTGAACCCAGGGGACCTCTGTGCTCCAAAGAAATAGCCTGAGAGAGAGAGAGAAAGAGAGAGAGA
Source organism: Ovis aries (assembly GCF_016772045.2). NCBI lineage: Eukaryota > Metazoa > Chordata > Mammalia > Artiodactyla > Bovidae > Ovis > Ovis aries. The sequence continues at coordinate 49,999,524 of NC_056069.1, forward strand.
GAAAGAAAGAGAAAGAAAGACACGGGGACCAAAGCTCTGATGGAGCAAATGTGTTTTAATCAATACAGTGTGGGCATATATACTGTAGTTATTCTCAGTAAAGATAAAGATTAAAATTCCAGACTTACAAAACATAGGCAATCCATATTAAAGAGAGAGAGAGAGTTGTAAACAATCACTTTTACTGTATGGTTCATAAGAAGGAAGAGGGTACTTATCACCACACTGAAAAACTAACGAAGGAAATGCCGGGATTCCTCAGCCCCAGGAGAGGCTTGCCTTTCCTGTTAATTCCTAATAAGGAACAGAGGATTCCTGACAGATCCAAAACAGCACATAGGAAGCCTCCTGTTAAATGCTTCCTGGCAATAAACAACTATAAATGTAGAACAAATTAGCTCTTAAACTGAGACTTAAACTTTTGATAATCCCATTTTGAACAACCATGTGGATGTGTTAAAAATAAATAAATAAATAAACAGTCCACAAGATGTTTCTAGACATGAGTGCAAATGTAAAGAGGTGGACAGGATTTCAAACTCAAAACCATGTCCTTATGGGACTAGTTACAACCGGTAACTGTATTTGATATCTGACTTTTATACTCTCAGTTTCTGTCTACCAGTCTTGTTTGTACAGAACATTTAATTCCCAAATTGTCAGTTCCCTGGTCTTTTTTAGCCTCATCTCAATCACTACTCTGTTACTGGCCCACATCCTTCCTGGATTTCTTTCTGAGTCTCCTTTTGTCTTTGTGGTTATGCTTATTTGGCTTATCTTACTTACACTCACTGATCAGGGCTGGCTCTCATTCTCTCCTACCTTCTGAGTGTGCAAATGCACTCCCATAGCTGCCGCTAACAAAAGTCCATAGGAGGGACTCCAGTGAAGTTCTTTCTCCTGGACTCCAGATATAATTATTTCCAGTTGCAGACAACTCATCCAATTGGGTACATCCAAAAAAAAGTTCCTATCAACTCATGAATGCAGAGTACAGTATTTATAAAGGAGTTCTTTAAAGATATTTTCATGCATCATATCTGTCTTTTTGAGTAGATGATAAATTCTTTGAAAGGACAGAGACTCTGTCTCTTTTGCTCACCATTTTGTTGTTGTGGTTGTTGATCCTCTTGGCACCTACCTCTACTGGACCGTGATTTTGCTGCACCCCTTCTTTCATTTCAGAAAGTGACAAAGCCACTCCTTCAGAGAGTTCTGGGTCCAAAAGGTCCTTTTATGTTTCTAGGGTCTTTGAGCCCTTTCCTCATCCATTATGGCCCAAGCTACAGGGAAGGTGGCCGATGCTTCCTTGAGTATCAATTGTCATGCCTCCATATCCTCTCATCCCATTTGCTTAGGCCTCCATAACTTTTTTTTTTTTTTTTTAACCAAATTCTCTACATTAAATTGCCTCTTCAAAAATAATTGTAGTTTCAGTTTTCAGACTTGATCCTGGGGTGATGCAAATATGTTACTAATATATTTCCTCACTTTGTGCTTTCCTATTATATTTTCTTAGCAGAGATTTGATGAGCAAAGTTTTTATATATAATGCAGTCAATTTATCTCATTTCAATAATAGTAAGATTTCTGTGCATATGTAAGAAAGCTTTACTTACCTCAAAGCCCAAAGGCAGAAATATATTCTCCTATGGGCTTCCTTGGTGGTTCAGATGGTAAAGAATCTGTCTGCAATGTGGTTGAACTAGGTTCTATCCCTGGGTCAGGAAGATCCCCTGGAGAAGGGACTGCCTATCCACTCCAGTATTCTTGCCTGAAGAATCCCATAGACAGAGGAGACTGGTGGACTACAGTCCATGGGGTCACAAAAAGTTGGATATGACTGAGCAACTAACACACACACATATATTAACTTTAGATAATGTATTTCCTTAACATCTAATTTTTACATGCAAATCAACTGATTTCATTTGAAGGAAAGGGCTTTTTGCACAATATGAATACCATAATGACTCAGACAACTTTTTGAAAGTGCTGTTCTTTCCCCATTGTCTTTTAAGGCGACTCTGTCCTAAGAAAGGGCTTCCCAGGTGGCTCAGTGGTAAAGAATCTGCCTGCCACTGCAGGGGATCTTCCTCACCAAGGATCAAAAAGACCTTCCTGGGTCAGGAAGATCCCCTGGAGTAGGAAATGACAACCAACTCCAGTATTCTTGCCTGGAAAATTCCATGGACTGAGGAGCCAGATGGGCCTCACCACAGGGTCATGCAGGAGTCACACACTGAGTGACTGAGCATGCTGGAACAATGTATTTCTAAGGTAAATCCAATATTCTTTGGCCTGCCCCTTCTCAAAATATAAACCCACAAGGCAAATGATTAGAGAAAGTGTAAAAGAAAAACTGTGATGGGGAAGAAAAAGAAATCTCAGTGTTAGGCCAAGCAAAGGAACAAGATGAATGTTCCTGACATTTAAAATCGCTCATAGATTCACAATCAGGAGGCAAAATCAGAGAGAAATCACTATGCGCACATGTTTACATCCTAAGGAAATATTTCTAGAGGCATAGTTGTTTTTTTTTTTTTTTCCTGAAATTTTCATTACATTCCTTTAGTCACTGTTTCCATCCTTGCTCAAAAGCCCTATTGTTCCAGTGTCACTGTGACCAGCAACATATTCTCATCTGATTTTTCAGAGACGTGGTGATGATCCATGACCTTTTTGTATAAATAGGAACACTTTTCAGTTTTTTTTTTTAAATGATGCTAGTATTACTTTGACTTTATAGATTAATTTTGAGAAATAACATCTTTATGGCAAATGAAAAGTGAATTTTGATCTTCTGAAGCTTTGAAAACCAGTCTTTGGTTTCAATGGTTTTCTCTTTGTTGCCTTGTCTTCAATTCCATTGATTTTTGTTTTAGCTTTATTTCTTCTTTTTTCTTCTTGCTTTTAGTTTAAATTATGCTTCGTCAACAGTTGCTGAGTTGGGAAGCTTAGTTTACTGATTATGGACCTTTATTCTTCTTAACTGTAAGCATTTAGTGGCATAAATCTTCCTCTAGGCAGTTTTTGCTGCATCCCCTAAATTTTAAGAAGCTTTAATTTTGCTCAAAATGCATTTTAATGTTCCTGAAATATATCATTAAAAATCTGCCTACAGAGCAAAAGACCCGTGTTCAATCCCTAGAGCAGGAAGATCCCCTCCAGAGAAGGGAATGGCTTACCCACTCCAGTATTCTTGCCTTGAGAATTGCATGGACAGAGGAGTCTGGTGGGCTATAGTCCATGGGGTTGCAAAGTTGGACAAAAATGAGCGACTTAAACAAAAGTAAATTACTTTAGTAGCCAAATTAATGTAAATATCTATGTTTCCCTATGGAAATATTAATATGCTTCAGCATGTAATATACATATAGTATACACGCTGAATATACCTTATTAAGGTCTTTCCTGGTGACTCAAATGTTAAAGAACCTGCCTGCAATGTGGGAGACCAGGTTCAATCCCTGGATTGGAAAGATTCCCTGGAGAAGGGAATGGCTACCCACTCAAATATCCTTGCCTGGAAGATTCCACAGACAGAGGAGATTGGCGGGCTATAGTCCAGGGATTGCAAAGAGTCTGACATGACTGAGTAAAGTTCACATCACATGCTTGAAATCACAACATCAAAACCTGTACTTCTGCAAGGGATATATGAAATCAAAATGAATAGCTGGAAGAATGTATTGTGTCTGATGCATACCACAAACACTGCTGGGAAAGTTTATCATTTCAAATGTAGGGCCTATAATTTGAAAATGTGAGACGTTGTCTTTAGGCAGCACAGTATTAATTCAGCCTTCAACATCTACAAAGACTATGGTACTCAGAATGGATACCAAGTTTACATTGCATTTAATAGATATCAAGAGAGACTTTTTCTTTAGAACGAGGATGGTCCATAAGATTCTACTCCCAGCTATTAGAAGGGTGATTTGCTTATGTTAATTTCTCATGCCTTAGTTTATTCATACACATAATATAGGGAAAAATACTGCTAAACTGTAAGGCTGTCCTGAAGATGAATTTACTTAATAACTATGATAACATCTCATACAATATAAGTGTTCAATAAATGCCACCAATCACTATATTATGAGAAGTGTATCAAGCTAAAAGTCACTGCGTTAGTGCTGATCTGTCCCAGCTAGGCAATGTCACTGAGAAAAAGTTGTTCACCTGTGGAGTAGAAAATAAGCCCCCCAGCCTTTCATGGGATCTAGAAGGGGTCATATGAGTATAAATGAAGTGTTTCCCTTAGTACCAAAACAGGTAAAAAAAGTGAGTGATCCTCCTACACTATTGTATTTTGCTTTGGCTTATGACTCTGAGGCTCCCTGTTGTGTTAGAGCTATAAGATACAAGGAATGAATCTTGTTCCCTATATGACTATTCAGAAAGTCATCTGTGAATTAGAAACCAGATCAGGAAGATCTGCTGGAGAAGGAATAGTCTGCCCACTCCACTATTCTTGGATTTCCCTGGTGGCTCAGATGGTAAAGAATCCGCCTGCAATGCGGGAGACCTGGGTTCGATCCCTGGGTTGGGAAGATCTCATGGAGAAGGGAAAGGCTACCCACTCCAATATTCTGGCTTGGAGAATTCCATGGACCGAGGAGTCTGGAGGGCTACAGTTCATGGGGTCCTGGTTGGACAGGACTCTGTAATTTTTCACATTCAGCAATTTGATGAGATATAAAACCCTACTGAATTAATCCACTGAAATGTTGGGTCAATTACAGCAACCGCTTGCCTTAATTAGCTGAAAAAGTGCTCTTGTTTACATTATAAAGGACTTTTGCCTGAAGAATTTTAAAAACACAAGTCAGTGTAAAAAAATAAATGAATAAATTGGCCTAACTCCTCATAAAGTTGAAAAAAGTCTTCATCCTTGTGCTCCTTTTGCTGTATTTGTTTTGTTTGCCTGTTTCCTTTCCTTGAACAATATTGTTTATACACCTGAGTGAGTGAAAGTTGTGCAAAAGCAATGTGGATATAGGTTATAATGTTTATAACATTCTAGGGGGTATGGCTCTAGCTTGTGAAATGATATTGATTAAAGGGCATTGTTGTTTTGATGTTGAAATGCCATGCTAGTGGTTCTGGGATTTGTTTGTTCTCTCTAAATGATATACCTAACAAGCTTACCTGTGATATTCTTCTTTATCCTATCAACAGTCCAAAAACATGGAAACAGTAGGTCATATGAGAAATTTGAGTTGGTTTATATGAGCTTGTGTGGGTATGAAGGTAATTTATCAGTTCCCAGGCAGAATTAGAAGTGGAGGAGAGGAGTTTTTTAATTTATTTTTTGTAACTTCAATATATCTGAAACCACGAAGGCGGAGTTTCATGCTTTGTTTGATTTTGCTTTACTTTAGGCAAAAGTTTTTATTAGAGGGATTTTTAACTTCTTACTGAAACTTTATTTTCCTTCAAAAAATGAATTTTTTTTTCTTTCAAGAGGTTCTGTATTGTTGTATTTCATATTTTGTGGAATTTTATATTGCTAGAGTTTCATTGTTCTCATTAAATGCTTTTCTATAACTGTGACTACAGAAAGAGGTGGGCATCAGATTAAGCCAAACTTTGTTTGGGAACCAGAGTGGAATTGGGACAGAGAGTTGTCTGTCTTCCTGTTTTATAAATTTCTCTGAAATAGAGAAGCTTAAACAACAACAGCTTATTATTTCACATAAACTTTAAACATCAGAAATCATGAGTGCCTCCATGGAGGTTCTGGTTTAGGGCTCTCTGAGACTTATCTACAATATGACACACAGACCATCAGACAGGGTGTGAAAAAAGAAAGCCAGGAATAAACTGAAGGCACTCTTTTTTTTTTTAATTGAAGTATAGTTGATTTACAATGTTGTGTTGCATTCTGCGATACAGCAAAGCGATTCAGACATATATATATATATATATATATATATATATATATATATGTACCTAAGTATAGGTATCCAAGTATATGTACCTAAATATAGGTACATATATATGTATAAATTTTTTTTTCATATTCTTTTCATATGTTTTATTACAGGATATTGAGTTTAATTGCCTGTGCTATACAGTAGACCTGGCTGTTTGTCTATTTTATGTGTAAAAGTTTGAATCTGTTAATTCTCAATTGCTAATTTATTCCTCCCCACCTCCTTTTCCTTTTGGGAACCATAAGTTTGTTTTCTTTGTTGGTGAGTCTGTTTCTGTTCATGAATACCATCATTAGCTACATATTTTAGATTCCATATATAAGTAATACCATATGGTATTTGTCTTTCTCTTTCTGACTTACTTCACTTAGTATGCTAATGTCTCGGTCCATTCATGTTGCTGCAAAGGGCATCATTTAATTCCTTTTTATGACTAAGTAGAATTACATTGTTTATATAGGAAAAGATTAGAAAGGGAAAGTCTAGAGATCCCTTCAAGAAAACTGGAATACTAAGGGAATATTTCATGCAAAAATGGTCATAATAAAGGACAGAAACAGCAGGGGCCTAGCAGAAGCAGATTAAGAGGAGGTGGCAAGAACTATACAAAAAAGTCTTAATGACTGAGATAATTACAATGGTGTAGTTACTCAACTAGGCCCAGACATCCTGGAATGGGAAGTTAAGTGGACCTTAAGAAGCATTACTATGGACAAAGATAGTGGAGGTGATGGAATTCCCACTGAACTATTTCAAATCCTAAAAGATGATGCTGTTAAAGTGCTGCACTCAGTATGCCTGCAAATTTGGAAAACTCAGCAGTGGCCACAGGACTGGAAAAGGTCCATTTTCATTCCAATCCCAAAGAAGGGCAATGTCAAAGAATATTCAAACTACTATATAGTTGTGCTTCTTTCACGTGCCACCTTGTGAATGCTCAAAATCCTTCAAGATAGGCTTCAATAGTACATGAACTGAGAAGTTCCAGATGTACAAGCTGGATTTAGAAAAGGCAGAGGAACCAGAGATTAAATTACCAACCTCTGTTGGATGATAGAAAAAACAAGGGAATTAAAAAAAAAAATATATATATATATATATATATATATATATATATTTCTGCTTCATTAACTACTCTAAAGCCTTTGACTGTGTGGATCACAACAAACTGTGGAAAAGAAGTGGGAATACCAGACCACCTCTTAGCCTCCTGAGTAAGGAGTAAGGAGGCTAAGAGGTGGTCTTACCTGCCTCCTTAGCACTTCCCTGGTGGCTCAGACTGTTAAGCGTCTGTTTGCAATGTGGGAGACCGGGGTTCAATCCCTGGGTTGGGAAGATCCTCTGGAGAAGGAAATGGCAATCCACTTCATTACTATTGCCTGGAAAATCCCATGAACAGAGGAGCCTGGCAGGCTACAGTCCATGGGGTCGCAAAGAGTCGGACACGACTGAGCAACTTCACTATACCTGCCTCCTGAGAAATCTGTATTCAAGTAAAGAAGCAAAAGTTAGAACTGGACTTGTAACCACAGACTGGTTCAAAATAGGAAAGATGTCAAGGCTGTATGTTGTGACCCTGCTTATTTAACTTTATGCAAAGTACATCATGTAAAATCCCGGGCTGGATGACTCACAAGTTGGGATCAAGATTTCTGGGAGAAATATCAACAATCTTAGATATGGAGACCATGCAAATCACTCTAACCTAAGGGCAGGAAGTTCAGAGAAACTAAAGAGCCTCTTGATGAGTATGAAAGAGGAGAGTGAAAATGCTGGCTTAAAACTCAACATTCAGAGAACTAAGATTATGGAATCATTCATGGAAAATAGATGGGAAAAAAGTGGAAATAGTTACAGATTTTATTTTCTTGGGGTCCAGCATTCATTGCAGATAGTGACTGCAGCAAAAAAAAAAAAAAAAAAAAAAAGATTCTTGCTCCTTGGAAGAAAAGCTATGGACCAACCTAGACAGCATATTAAAAAGCAGATACATCACTTTCCCACAAAGATCTGTATAGCCAAAGCTATGGCTTCTCTGGTGGCTCAGAGGATAAGGCCTCTGCCTGCAATGCAGGGGACCCGGATTCAATCCCTGGGTTGGGAAGATCCCCTGGAGAAGGAAATGGCAACACACTCCAGTATTCTTACCTGGAGAATCCCATGGACAGGGGAGCCTGGTGGGCTACAGTCCATGGTGGTGCGAAGAGTCGGACATGACTGAGCGACTTTACACACACATGGCTTTTCCAGTAGTCAGGTATGGATGAGAGAGTGATATCTTATGGTGAACAGTGTCAGATTCATGATCTCCAAAGATTTAGCTTTGGGACCATGGACCAGCCTTGATCACTCAAGAGCTTTTGTGTTGCAGAGTTTTATTAAAGTATGAAAAGGGGCAGAGGAAGCTACTGACATAGACATCAGAAGGGGGATGGAGAGTGCCCCACTCTCTAGTCTTAGCAAGGGAGCTATATACTTTTTTAATTGGTTATTATAATAAATCCAAAGAATGTCTAAAGATTGTAAAGATCCTACTAGAGCTATTCCCAAAATTTACATATTAAGATAACAGAATTAGAACTAACAATAGAGAGATCTTACCATACACACTCCCATAATATACATTTTAAAATAACAGGATTAGTCAGAATGTTTTCAAGAAGGAGAAATTTTCCTCAAGCGGTATACATTGTTGTTCAGTTCAGTTCAATTCAGTTCAGTTGCTCAGTCGTGTCCGACTATAATCCTAAATACAGAGTATAAACTGAGTTGTTTTCTTGTGTGATCATCAGCTCCTGGTTTAAAGAAAAAAAAAATATTTTATGTGACTAAGACTAAGGAATATAGGGAAAAAAATAATTGTCCTTCCTTGAGAATTCCAGACTCCTCTCTCCTCCTTGGGAACCCTGGACTTCTTATCAACCTGCCCAGGAGTTGACTCTCTCAAGAGCAGGACCATGAAGAAGGCTGAGCACCGAAGAATTGATGCCTTCAAACTGTGGTTTTTTTTTTTTGTTTTGTTTTGTTTTGTTTTTGAGAAAACCCTTGAGAGTTTCTCAGACTGCAAGGAAATCACACCGGTCTATTCTAAAGGAAATCAACCCTGAATATTCACTGGAAACACTGATGCTAAAGCTGAAGCTATGACCAGTGCATTTTCTTGGCAAAACTCTATTAGTCTTTGCCCTGCTTCATTCCACATCCAAGGACAAATTTGCCTGTTACTCCAGGTGTTTCTTGACTTCCTACTTTTGCATTCCAGTCCCCTATAACGAAAAGGACATCTTTTTTGGGTGTTAGTTCTAAAAGGTCTTGTAGGTCTTCATAAAACCGTTCTACTTCACTTTCTTCAGCGTTACTGGTTGGGGCATAGACTTGGATAACTGTGATATTGAATGGTTTGCCTTGGAAATGAACAGAGATCATTCTGTTGTTTTTGACATTGCATGCAAGTACTGCATTTGGGACTCTTTTGTTGACCATGATGGCTACTCCATTTCTTCTGAGGGATTCCTGCCCACAGTAGTAGATATAATGGTCATCTGAGTTAAATTCACCCATTCCAGTCCATTTTAGTTCACTGATTCCTAGAATGACGACGTTCACCCATGCCATCTTTGTTTGACCACTTCCAATTTGCCTTGATTCATGTACCTGACATTCCAGATTCCTATGCAGTATTGCTCTTTACAGCATCGGACCTTGCTTCTATCACCAATCATATCCACAACTGGGTATTGTTTTTGCTTTGGCTCCATCCCTTCATTCTTTCTGGAGTTATTTCTCCACTGACCTCCAGTATCATATTGGGCATCTAATTACCTGGGGAGTTCCTCTTTTGCTATCCTATTATTTTGCCTTTTCATACTGTTCATGGGGTTCTCAAGGCAAGAATACTGAAGTGGCTTGCCATTCCCTTCTCCAGTGCAAAGACTAATAGAGTTTTGCCAAGAAAATGCAGTGGTCATAGCAAACACCCTCTTCCAACAACACAAGAGAAGACTCTACACATGGACATCACCAGATGGTCAACACCAAAATCAGAGTGATTATATTATTTGCAGCCAAAGATAGAGAAGCTCTACACAGTCAACAAAAACAAGACCAGGAACTGACTGTGGCTCAGATCATGAACTTATTACCAAATTCAGACTCAAATTGAGGAAAGTAGGGAAAACCACTAGACCATTCAGGTATGACCTAAATCAAATCCCTTATGATTATACAGTGGAAGTGAGAAATAGATTTAAGGGCCTAGATCTGATAGAGAGAGTGCCTGATGAACTATGGAATGAGTTTCATGACATTGTACAGGAGACAGGGATCAAGACCATCCCCATGGAAAAGAAATGCAAAAAAGCAAGATGGCTGTCTGGGGAGGCCTTACAAATAGCTGTGAAAAGAAGAGAGGCAAAAAGCAAAGGAGAAAAGGAAAGATATAAGCATCTGAATGCAGAGTTCCAAAGAATAGCAAGAAGAGGCAAGAAAGCCTTCCTCAGCGAACAAAGCAAAGGAAGAGAGGGAAAGAAGAGAATGGGAAAGACTAGAGATCTCTTCAAGAAGATTAGAGATACCAAGGGAACATTTCATGCAAAGATGGGCTTGATAAAGGACAGAAATGGTTTGGACCTAACAGAAGCAGAAGATATTAGGAAGAGGTGGCAAGAATACATGGAAGAACTGTACAAAAAAGATCTTCACAACCCAGGTGATCATGATGATGTGATCACTAACCTAGAGCCAGACATCTTGGAATGTGAAGTCAAGTGGGCCTTAGAAAGCATCACTACGAACAAAGCTAGCGGAGGTGATGGAATTCCAGTTGAGCTGTTTCAAATCCTGAAAGCTGATGCTGTGAAAGTGCTGCACTCAATATGCCAGCAAATTTGGAAAACTCAGCAGTGGACACAGGACTGGAAAAGGTCAGTTTTTATTCCAATCCCAAAGAAAGGCAATGCCAAAGAATGCTCAAACTATCACACAATTGCACTCATCTCACATGCTAGTAAAGTAATGGTCAAAATACTTCAAGCCAGGCTGCAGCAATACGTGAACCGTGAATTCTGTGATGTTCAAGCTGGTTTTAGAAAAGGCAGAGGAACCAGAGATCAAATTGCCAACATCCTCTGGATCATGGAAAAAGCAAGAGAGTTCCAGAAAACATCTATTTCTGCTTTATTGACTATGCCAAAGCCTTTGACTGTGTGGATCAAATATGCTGTGGAAAATTCTGAAAGAGATGGGAATACAGACCACCTGACCTGCCTCTTGAGAAATCTGTATGCAGGTCAGGAAGCAACATTTAGAAATGGACATGGAATAACAGACTGGTTCCAAATAGGAAAAGGAGTACATCAAGGCTGTGTATTGTCACCCTGCTTATTTAACTTATATGCAGAGCACATCATGAAAAACGCTGGACTGGAGGAAACACTAGCTGGAATCAACATTGCCAGGAGAAATATCAATAATCTCAGATATGCAGATGACACCACCCTTATGGCAGAAAGTGAAGAGGAACTAAAGAGCCTCTTGATGAAAGAGAAAGAGGAGAGTGAAAAAGTTGGCTTAAAGCTCAACATACAGAAAACGAAGATCATGGCATCTGGTCCCATCACTTCATGGAAAATAGATGGGGAAACAGTGGAAATAGTGTCAGACTTTATTTTTGGGGGGTTCCAAAATCACTGCAGATGGTGACTGCAGCCATGAAATTAAAAGATGCTTACTCCTTGGAAGAAAAGTTGTGACCAACCTAGATAGTATGTTCAAAAGCAGAGACTTTACTTTGCTGACTAAGGTCCGTCTAGTCAAGGCTATGGTTTTTCCAGTGGTCATGTATGGATGCAAGAGTTGGACTGTGAAGAAGGGTGAGCGCCCAAGAATTGATGCTTTTGAACTGTGGTGTTGGAGAAGACTCTTGAGAGTCCCTTAGACTGCAAGGAGATCCAACCAGTCCATCCTGAAGGAGATCAACCCTGGGATTTCTTTGGAAGGAATGATGCTAAAGCTAAAGTTCCAGTACTTTGGCCATGTCATGCGGAGAGTTGACTCATTATAAAAGACTCTGATGCTGGGAGGGATTGAGGGCAGGAGAAGAAGGGGACGACCAAGGATGAGATGGCTGGATAGCATCAAGGACTCAATGTACGTGAGTCTGAGTGAACTCCGGGAGATGGTGATGGACAGGGAGGCCTGGTGTGCTGTGATTCATGGGGTCACAAAGAGTCAGACATGACTGAGCGACTGAACTGAACTGAAAGCTGAAGCTCCAATACTTTGGCCACCTGATGTGAAGAACCTCTCATTGGAAAAGACCCTGATTCTGAGAAAGACTGAGGGTTGGGCGAGAAGAGGGCAACAAAGGATGAGATGGTTGGCATCACTGACTCAATGGCTATGGGTTTGAGCAAACTCTGGGAGATTGTGGAGGTTGGTAAAGTCTGGTGTGCTGCTCTTCACTGGGTTACAAAGAGTCAGACATGACTTAGCAACTGGCAACAACAACAACCTGATGTTCTTTATTCATTCTGCTGTCTGTGGGTATTTAAATGGCTTTCATGTCTTGGCTATTGCAAATAGTGCTGTAAGGAACATAGAGTTATACATATTTTTTTCAAATCTGAGTTTTCTCTGGATGTATAGCCAGGAGTAGGTTTGCTGGACCACATGGCAACTCTATTTTTTAGTTTTTTCTTTTTTTTTTTTTTTTTAAGGATCATTCATATTGTTCTCCATAGTGTCTGCACCAGTTTATATTCCCACCAGCAGTGTAGGAAGTTTCCCTTTTTTCCAAAACCTCTTTAACATTTGTTATTTGTGGAATCCTTGATGATGGCCATTCTGACTGTTGTGAATTGGCACCTCATTATAGGTTCGATTTGCATTTCTCTAGTAAAAAGCAGTATTGAGCATCTTATCTTGTCCCTATTGGTCATCTGTATGTCTTCTTTGGAGAAATGTCTATTTAAATCTTCTGCTCATTTTCTGATTGGTTGTTTAGTTTTTGTTTGTTTGTTTCTTATTGGAAGCACTTTTGATGGCTGGCTACTATTATCCGCCATCTGGCCTGAATCCTTCATTCTTCCCAAATACAAAATATAGTCACCCATTCTCAAGGTGCCCAGAAGTTTCATGTCTCATCCCACTGCAACATGGGCACGATATCTAGAGTCTCATTATCTAAATCAAGTCCAGGCCTCATCAGGCTCCTGAAGTTATCATATCTTAAGTATAACTCTCAAGTACAATCCTCTAGATATTCAGGGCAATAAAGTAAAAAAAAGTTAGCCCTTCTCCTGTCCCCACGAATGACACATAAGCTTGGAAAAGACAAAAGATATCTGTTATAAACATTCTTCTTCAAAAAGAAAGAAAACAGGAGGCATGCAGGGATCTCTAGTTTCTAACAGTTCTGAAACAGAGCTGGGCAAATGGTGGAAGTTCTTTGATTAGGTGTCTAGGCCAGCTAATTATATTTCATGACTTTTGACTCCACACTCTAGCCTCCAGATGATTCCTCTGAGTCATTCTCCTTTCTTCATAAAAATTAGAACATGTATACACCTTCTCAGCCTAATTCCTAAGTGTAGGATTTTGAGATTTTAAAAGTTACATTATATTGTTACATTGTCCACTCTTGTGTCTCTTTAGGTTCCATGTGTCAGTGTTTTGCTGGTATAATTTCCTTAGAATTTTATTCAGTGTATCTGTTTGGCATTCACTCCATTACACTAAAGCTACACCCACTGATCTCTTATGTATAATCCCCTCTTGACCCAGGGATTTTGTTGAGACTGCTGAGAATGCTTCTAAATTTAGAAATCCTGATATTTTATAAAAGGATCTCTGAAGAATACTCACAGAATCTTCAGTTTTTTTTTTTTTTAACTAACAGTATCTCACTAGTGTTTATTTTTCTAGGACCATAATAAAAAAAAAAAATTTATACAACTCCACCACTTCACCCTTAATTGGAATTCTTGGAATTTAGCATCCTAAAGTCTTACTTTGTTACTGTACTAAGATATAAGTGAGGAATTGTCAGAGTATCATTAACACATTTGCTTCCTAGGATGTCAGCCACTAAATATCGCTAGTGAAATATAAAGGGATAGTTTTCATCATCTTTTTTGGCTATTTTGTTCATTATACTTTCTGAAACACCATTTCCACCTTGGTTTTTGTTGTTGTTGTTTGTTGGTTCGTTTGTTTTTTTGACAAGACACTCTTCCAATCCTCTTTGTACCTTGAGGCTGTCTCTTTGAACTGCCTTCTATTGTCCAACAAAAGCTGAGATTCAAAAGATTTCTTCTTATATTTTCTATCACTGCGTATGTGTTTTATTCCTTAAGTTATGTTATTTTTGCCTACTCCCAAATACCTACAAAAATAAACTTCTCAAGCTTATACATTTCACTTTGATGACCTACGCTTCTCTCTAGGCTCCAGATGCGTGGCTTCAGCTCTCTTTATCTGTTGTATTTCAAAAGACAGTAAGCAGATGCGGTATTTCAAAGGACAGTGAGCAGCAGAACAAATGCTGTGCCTGGTAGAATAGGCACTTAATGGCTGTAAGGTACTCGTGAATAAAATATGTAAGGAAGCACAAGTCTGTGTTCCTATATCTGGGAGATGTGTCTCTTCATGGAGGATATCAAGATTACTAAACTTTGAGAAATAACCATTGAATCGTACATTATGTTATTTACTTTGTACCATTTTTAAGTTGTTTGAAGGTAAACTAGAGTAAAACCATCTTAGAAAGTAATTAAGTCCTCTCACCTATCTTCAGTTCAGTTCGGTTCAGTTGCTCAGTCATGTCTGGCTCTTTGCAACCCTATGAATCGCAGCACACCAGACCTCCCTGTCCATCACCAACTCCCGGAGTTCACTCAGACTCACGTCCATCGAGTTGCTGATGCCATCCAGCCATCTCATTCTCTGTCGTCCCCTTCTCCTCCTGCCCCCAGTCCCTCCCAGCATCAGAATCTTTTCCAATGAGTCAACTATTTGCATGAGTTGGCCAAAGTACTGGAGTTTCAGCTTTAGTATCATTTCCTCCAAAGAAATCCCAGGGTTGATATCCTTCAGGATGGACTGGTTGGATCTCCTTGCAGTCCAAGGGACTCTCAAGAGTCTTCTCCAACACCACAGTTCAGAACCATCAATTCTTTGGCGCTCAGCTTTCTTCACAGTCCAACTCTCACATCCATACATGACCACTGGAAAACCATAGCCTTGACTAGATGGACCTTTGTTGGCAAAGTGATGTCTCTGCTTTTGAATATACTGTCTAGGTGGGTCATAACTTTTCTTCCAAAGAGTAAGCATCTTTTAATTTCATGGCTGCAGTCACCATCTGCAGTGATTTTTGGAGCTCCCCAAAATAAAGTCTGACACTGTTTCCACTGTTTCCCCATCTATTTTCCAAGAAGTGATGGGACCAGATGCCATGATCTTCATTTTCTGAATGTTGAGCTTTAAGCCAAGTTTTTCACTCTCCTCTTTCACTTTCATCAAGAGGCTTTTTAGCTCCTCTTCACTTTCTGCCATAAGGGTGGTGTCATCTGCATATCTGAGGTTATTGATATTTCTCCCAGCAATCTTGATTCCAGCTTGTGCTTCTTCCAGCCCAGCGTTTCTCATGATGTACTCTGCATATACGTTAGATAAGCAGGATGACAATATACAGCCTTGACATACTCCTTTTCCTATTTGGAACCAGTCTGTTATTCCATGCCCAGTTCTATCTCTTGCTTCCTGACCTGCATAAAATTCCTGACCTGCATCCTCACCTATCTTAACTTAGCATTAATGAGGGGCATGGAGAGCCAAGGGCATGATGAACAAGGGAAAAGAATATAAATAACAGCTAAGGCAACAATTATCTAAAATATTGACTGCAGCTTAAGCCAGGGGAAGGTGTATGGCATTTAAGAATGTATAAAAATGGCTTCCGTGGAGGGTCATTGTGAAGAATCTGTCTGCCAACACAGGAGACACAGGTTTGATCTAGAAAGATCCCACAGCCATAGAGCAACTAAACCCGGGCACCACAACTAGTGAGCTCTAGAGTAGCCTCCACTCGACAAATCTAGAGGAAAGCCTGTGCATCAACAATGATCCAGCACAGCCAAAAATAAATAAAATTATTTTCTAAATGAGTGTATAGAAAATTATTTTACCCTCAGTTAAGACCTTTTATAACTTTATTTAGTGGTTACAACTAAGAATATTAATTAAAGGTAAGTGGTGCGTGAAAAAAATTAACCTATGAGTCAAAAGGATAATGTTTAAGTAATTGTTCAATTAGTTGTACAGGAATGTACATAGGCAGATAGGTAACAGTCTTTCTGAAGCTTGCTTTTATTATCATGAAATTTAAAATGAAAGGCAGTAAATCGAGTTAAGGTGATTATATAAGCTATGAAGTATGTAAATTAACAGACATATTTTAATTATATGAATATAAATTAATCACTACCTCAGAATATTTGGTATATTACTTAAGAAAAAAAATCAAACATTTATCTGTGACTTTACATCATTTTCTTTTCATATGTATAAAGATACCCCTCTTTTTTAATCAAAAAGCTTTTGGGAGAAATTTGGCATTAAATATAAATTTTGTTTTCTCAAAGCATTTCTTCTAATTTTGAAAAAAAAGTTAGAGGAATAATCTTATTTTTCTGAATGGATTTTATCACTAATTATGAATTATGTTTCATAGTTTAAAAAAATAAAATGTTACAGAAAATTTTGCAAAATAGTTAATATATTTTATGTTAAAATTGTCAGCTCTAGTAACAGTGTTAAATCATAAATTGTTTAATCCATATATTTCTTCTACAAGTTAGGTAATGGGAATAATCAATAGAAAAATCACATCATATTCTTCTGTCACTTCTGTTTTTTAAGCTTAATGTTGTAAACAATCTTAACTGCTATTTTATATTAATACTAGCTTTTTGCTAAAATTTTAGATTATAAGCAATAATCAAAGAGACTTATTGACTCTTTAAAGGTGAAATAGCTTTTGAAAGAAAATCTAAGTTGGTCTAACATTTAAATCAATTTTACTGTTTCTAACTTATACTTCTTTGACCCACTGCATTAAATTACTAATTACATGTATTAAAAAACCTTAGGTTGAGTATAATCTTGTGTACTTTTCTGCACACAAATTTCTTTGATTTTTATGCCTCTGAAAAGTCTGAAAAGGTAAAGCATTCCTCTATTTGCAATCTGAAGGATATTTATTTTATATGTAACTTGCCTTTTAAAAATTAAGTTTATTAACATTTTCCTCATAAGTTACATTCTTGTTTGACATGTAATTTCTTTGAAAAGTTATCTATAGCCAACATTGTTAAGTCAGATTATTTTATTCCTTTGAATGTATGCAATGAATTATGAACACAGTAGTCTTTGTACTGGAGAGAAGAAATAAATTATGTACTTAACTGCATACCAGAGAGGTACATATTTCCTTTGAGTTTAGCTGGACTTGGGCAGGTGGGTAAAGAGACTATAATGTTTTTTCTTAGTGTGCCATTTATCAACCACCACAGTGGCTCAAAGCAATTTTGTTCTTTCTTCATGTCCCAGGGGTCCCAATATAGATTTTCATTTTTCCAACTAGAAAGCATCTGAAAACTCTCCCTGATGCTTGGTTTTAATCAGCTACTCTTCATTGACTGAGCAAGTAATCATTTCACTGCCACGAAGATGGAAAGCTGACCTATCCTAAGTGTGACCCTGGAATTCATTTACTCTTTTTGTTATCCTAAGCTGTCCTGTTGAAAGCCAACACAAGCTGCCTGGGTTAAATGGTGAGATATCTGGGTCACTGGCCACAATTTCAAATGAGATCCACAGTGTCTGGGTGAAGATAAAATACATTTCGGGCTTCTCTTAAGCAGAGTCTGCAGAAGACCATATGTGTGCACGCACACGTACACACACACACACACACACACACACACACACACACACACACAGGTCTTCATCAGAATTCTTAGGATTCCAGTGTATATGTTATACTCACTCCCAAATTATGGATTCTTTTGTAAGTGTAACTAGTGACCCACACATCTTATTATTTAACCCAGACCATTTCTTATTTCTTTCAAGCAGACAGCTTAATGTAAAAGAAGGAGCAAATTATCAGAGAGTCGCTCTTGGGATAGTCTGTCTCTTCGCTTAGTGGAGAATGAACTAACATAGGCATGTATGTGTTTCTGGTCATTTTCAGAATTCTACTTAGGAGAAGTCCCATATATATTTAGAGGTTAGCATTGGGGTATAGAATTCTGTATGTGTTTATTTTACTTCTTTTTTTAAAAACATGTATTTCATCAGGGAAGCCCTAAAACATATATTACTATTTATTTAAAGTAAGACTATATCTAGTTAAGGGCTTCCCTGGTGGCAAAGAATCTGGCTGCAAGGCAGGAGATGATGGTTTGATCCCTGGGTCAGAAAGATCCCCTGGAGGAGGGCATGGCAACGCATTCCAGTATTCTTGCTTGGAGAACCCCATGGACCTAGGAGTCTCATGGTCTACTGTCCATAGGTTTGGAAAGAGTCAGACAGGACTGAAGCAACTTAGCACTCATGACTGCATGTCCAGTTAATTACTTGACTGGCATAAATCCCTGTTGCTAAAGTATCATCACCAGTTTATATGTAAGTATCTTCAACAAAAGCTACCAAATAGCTATTTTTTTAGGAACCATTATGTGCATATCAATATGTGAGATAATAGGAATATAGAAATACATAAAAACACCATGCTTATTTAAAACGTTTAAATTGGTCACTGAAAGCACAAATGTACTGAGCAATAAAGGAGAGATTAAGACAATTATATTTATTTTGTTCATCATTTTACATTTTTAAATTAAAAAAAAAATTATCCCAAAATTTCAAAGGCCATTATTTAAAACGTCACTCCTTGTAAAGATGTCTCAGAAAGAGAAAACCAAATATCATATATTAATGCATATATATTCCCTGATGGCTCAGAGGTTAAAGTGTCTGCCTGCAATGTGGGAGAACTGGGTACTATCCCTGGGTTGGGAAGATCCCCTGGAGAAGGAAATGGCAACCCACTCCAGTATTCTTGCCTGGAGAACCCCATGGATGGAAGAGCCTGGTGGGCTATAGTCCACGGGGTCGCAAAGAGTCAGACATGACTGAGCGACTTCACTTCACTTCACTTCATATAGAATCTAGAAAGATGGTACTGATGAACCTATTTGCAGGACAGCAATGGAGATGCAGACGTAACAGAAGACTTGTGGACACAATGGGGAAAGGAGAGGGTGGGAAGAATGGAAGAGAGTAGCACTGAAATATATACATGACCATATATAAAACAGATAGCCAGCGCTCTGTGACACCCTAGAAGGGTGCAGTGAGGTGGGAGGTAGGAGGAAGGTTCAAGAGGGAGGGGATATATGTATGCCTATAGCTGATTTATGTTGATGCTTGGCAGAAACCAATGTAGTTTTGTAAAGCAATTATCCAATTAATAAATAAATTTTACAAAGGTTTCTAATATTTTCTCAAAATATATATCTTTTTAGTTATTTATCATTGCATGCTAAACATCCCCAAAACTTGTTGACATACAACAGGAATCATTTTAGTGTGTTCACAAACTCAGACAGGGATTCAAAATGGACAGAAAGGAGGTGGGCCGACCTGGATTCCGTGATATCTGGGACTTCAAATGGGAAGAGAGAAACATGTAGGGCAGGAGGTGTTGGAGCTAGTGAATCCATGTTCGTCTTGGCTTCTCTCACTCATCTGTCAATTTCCTGGGTTTAGCTATCTGTGTTTATATTCCACTGACACATATCCTTTGGCCTAGTCAAGAGGTTTGGTCTGTAACAGGATGACTGTATTCCAAGAGAGAATGAACTGAAAATATCCCTGAGGGGGAGCAGTCTAGGACACTGAGTCAGAAGCTACTTAGGCTTCCATGGCATAGACTCAAAAGATACAGAGTATCACTTATGCCATATTTTATTAATGGGGCACCAAAATCACTGCAGATGATGATTGCAGCCATGAAATTAAAAGATGCTTATTCCTTGGGAGGAAAGTTATGACCAACCTAGACAGCATATTGAAAAGCAGAGACATTACTTTGTCAACAAAAGTCCGTCTAGTCAAGGCTTTGGTTTTTCCAGTGATCATCTATGGATATGAGAACTGGACTATAAAGAAAGCTGAGTGCCAAAGAATTGATGCTTTTGAACTGTGGTGTTGGAGAAGACTCTTGAGAGTCCCTTGGACTGCAAGGAGATCCAGCCAGTCCATCCTAAAGGAAATCAGTCCTGGGTCTTCATTGGTAGGACTGTTGCTGAAGCTAAAACTGCAATACTTTGGCCACCTCATGCGAAGAGCTGACTCATTGGAAAAGACCCTGATGCTGGGAAAGATTTAGGGCAGGAAGAGAAGGGGATGACAGAGGATGAGATGGTTGGATGGTATCACTAACTCAACGGACATGGGTTTGGGTGGACTCCGGCAGTTGATGATGGATAGGGAGGCCTGGCGTGCTGCGGTTCATGGGGTTGCATAGAGTGGGACATGACAGAGACTGAACTGAACTGAACATCAGCCATTTACTCTTAGTGGGATGCATATTAAGTAATTTGGTATTGGATCTAAAATCACTCAGTAACTAAATTTGTCACTGCCTTTGCATATGGAAGTGTATTTAACTTCATTTTATTCATTAAGATGTGTTGTCATTTGAATGATATATATTTATCATAAGTATTCAGGTAGGTAATATATTGCCAGTGAATAAAATAAAAGAGGAAATATATTAATCAAACCAAAATAAAACAAATCTTAAGTGTGTAGAAAAAAAAAATTGTAATGATTTGAGAGGAAGGCAATGGCACCCCACTCCAGTACTCTTGCCTGGAAAATCCCATGGACAGAGGAGCCTGGTGGGCTGAAGTCCATGAGGTCGCTAAGAGTCAGGTATGACTGAGCGACTTTACTTTCACTTTTCACTTTCATGCATTGGAGAAGGAAATAGCAACCCACTCCAGTGTTCTTGCCTGGAGAATCCCAGGGACATGGGAGTCTGGTGGGCTGCCGTCTATGGGGTCGCATAGAGTCGGACACGACTGAAGCAACTTAGCAGCAGCAATCTTTCTTAAAGCAGTTTTTATGTGTTCTGTATTGATTAGAACTGGGTCACACTCTGGTTCCTACATGCAAAGGTCAGGCAAACATGTATTTGGCTTTTCTGGCCTCTGTAAAGAAAGATATGTAAGCTCCTGGAAGAAATCCAGTGATATGTTGTAATTGCAGTGGGCAGAGCACTGTGCTCCCCCACCAAGTTGTCCATGTCCTAATCCTCAGAACCTAGGATTTTGGTGTTTTACTGATACATGGCTAAAAGACAACACAGATGTGATAAAGATTTTCTGATGGAAAATTGTCCTACTTTAATTGAGTAATCATATTGCTCCTTATAAGTAAAAGAAAGTTAATGTCAGAAAAATATGATGTGAGATGGACTTAACTGATCATAGTTGACTTTGAAGATGGAGGGAGAAGATGGTCACCAACGTTTTCAGGTGGCTTCTGTCAATGGAAGAGGCAAAGGAATGGGTTATCCCCGAGAACCACCAGAAATAAAACAGTGCTGCCTACAGTTTGACTTGAGCCTCGTGAAACCCATTTTGACTTCTGACCTCTAGGACTGCAAAACAATCAGTTTGTGTGGTTTTAAGCCACTGCATTTATGGTGATTTTTTACAACAGCAATAAGAAATTAATGCAATAATACTGTACTAAAGAGGATAGATTGATCTTCTGTTTCACAATCCTATTTTACTGTATAATGTGTTTTATAGTTAAATTTATTACACTATTTTAAAAAACTTTCTCTGTAGAATGTATTTTTTGTAAAGTTGGTGATGGTAAGTCATAGCAATTTGGAAATAAAATACCACCAATTCATAAATATCACTTTACACCATTGTTTCAGATTATCTAACAAAATAATAATATACCAAGATAGTTTTGTGTGTTTTGTGCTTATTTGTATATATGTCTATATATATGAACATATGTTTTTAATAAGGTGTTTATATTTTTTAATTTATTTTTTATTTGAATGATAATTGCTTTTCAGAATTTTGTTGTTTTCTGTCAAACCTCAACGTGTATGTTTTTTAGTTTATTTATGTATGGTGGCTCAGACAGTATAGAATCTGCCTATAGTGCAGGAGACATGGGTTTGATATCTGTGCTGGGAAGATCCCCTGCAGAAGGGAATGGCTATCCACTCTAGTATTCTTGACTGGAGAATTCCATGGACAGAGGACCTTTGGAGGGCTGCAGTCCATGGGGTTCCAAAGAGTCAGACACAACTGAGCAAATTACACTTTCTTTTCACTTTCATATATATATATATGTATATATATGTGTGTGTGTATGTGTGTGTGCGTGATGTGGACCATTTTAAAAGTCTTTATTGAATTGGTTACTATACTGCTTCTGTTGTTTAAATATATATATCCCTACATATATATATTATATATAATTTTTTTTTTTTTTTTTTTTTTTTTTTTTTTACCATGAGGCATGTTATATCTTAGCTCCCTGACTGGGGATTGAACCCACACCCGCTGCTTTGGAAAGTGAAGTCTCAACCAATGTATCACCAGGGAAGTCTCTTTTTTTATTTATTTTTTAATTGTCATTATTTTTAAACAGTGTATTTTTTTTACCATGTGCATATATTTGTTTAATTTTATTGAAATATATTTGATTTACAATACTATACAAATTTCAGTTGTACAACGTAGTAATTCACAATTTTTAGAGGATATATCCCATTATATTTATTATGCAACAGTTTTACTTCAAGTTTTTTAGAAGGAGACAAATCACAAATTAATGAATAAGGTAGAAAAATAAGAATAATTAATCTTAAAATTTCCAGCATTATCAGCATAGCAGTGGACTATCATTAGGTATAAATGTGATGTCACTACAAGAGCACCATTTATTATATATTTTGAATTATTTTTAGTAATGGCATGTAATAGGTATTGAATGAAATGTTACATTATGACTAATTTTTAGAACCAAAAGAGAAATAGACAATGAAATCTGTTCAAAATGTTATATTTATTAGGTAAAATCGGATTGCAAGAAGTGGCCTACACACGAAACCATGATGATCTTTGTACACTCTCGATATGACTGCTTGCTTAGTCACACAGAAAGAGATTATCATAGACCTCCTCAGTCTAGCAGAACTACCAAGTATTGGTAAGCAAACCAGATGTCTCCACCTTGTGAACAAACACTAGAGATGGAACACAAGAACCTTAGCCAGAGTTGCTTGGTTCCTTGTTCCCAATGCAGAAATGGTTAAGGTTCATAGGGGTTTGGATCTAGCAGAAGCAGGATTAATTATCATATTCTGAAATTGAGACAATTATTGCACTATCAGCCTAAGATTTGGAAATATCACAATTTCTAGAGTTGCAGTAAAAATATCATAAATTGAATAGCTACCACTTATAGGCTGGGAAAGACTAGAGATCTCTTGAAGAAAATTGTAGACAACAAGAGAATATTGCATGTAAAGATGGGTACACTAAAGGACAGAAATGGCAAGAACCTAACATAAGCAGAATAGATTAAGAGATGGCAAGGATATATAGAAGAACTACACACAAAAAGATCTTCAGTTCAGTTCAGTTCAGTTGCTCAGGCCTGTCCAACTCTTTGTGACCCCATGAATCACAGCAAGCCAGGCCTCCCTGTCCATCACCGTTTCCTGGAGTTCATTCAAACTCACGTCCATCGAGTCAGTGATGCCATCCAGCCATCTCATCCTCTGTCGTCCCCTTTTCCTCCTGCCCCCAATACCTCCCAGCATCAGAGTCTTTTCCAATGAGTCAACTCTTTGCACTAGGTGGCCAAAGTACTGGAGTTTCAGCTTTAGCATCATTCCTTCCAAAGAAATCCCAGGGCTGATCTCCTTCAGAATGGACAAGTTGGATCTCCTTGCAGTCCAAGGGACTCTCAAGAGTTTTCTCCAAGACCACAGTTCAAAAGCATCAATTCTTCGGCACTCAGCCTTCTTCACAGTCCAACTCTCACATCCATACATGACCACTGGAAAAACCATAGCCTTGACTAGATGGACCTTTGTTGGCAAAGTAATATCTCTGCTTTTCAATATGCCATCTAGGTTGGTCATAACTTTTCTTCCAAGGAGTAAGCATCTTTTAATTTTGTGGCTGCAATCACCATCTACAGTGATTTTGAAGCCCCCCCAAAAGTCTGACACTGTTTCCCCATCTATTTCCCATGAAGTGATGAGACCAGATGCCATGATCTGATCTTCGTTTTCTGAATGTTGAGCTTTAAGACAACTTTTTCACTCTCCTCTTCCACTTTCAAGAGAATTTTTAGTTCCTCTTCACTTTCTGCCATAAGGGTGGTGCCATCTTTATATCTGAGGTTATTGATATTTCTCCTGGCAATCTTGATTCCAGCTTGTGCTTCTTCCAGCACAGCGTTTCTCATGATGTACTCTGCATAGAAGTTAAATAAGCAGGGTGACAATATACAGCCTTGACGTACTCCTTTTCCTATTTGGAAACAGTCTGTTGTTTGATGTCCAGTTCTAACTGTTGCTTCCTGACCTGCATACAGATTTCTCAAGAGGCAGGTCAGGTGGTCTGATATTCCCATCTCTTTCAGAATTTTCCACCGTTTATTGTCATCCACACAGTAATGATCTGGATAACCACAATGGATGGTGTGGTCACTCACCTAGAGCCAGACATACAGAGTGTGAAGTGTGCCTTTTGAAGTATTACTATGAATAAAGCTAGTGGAGGTAATGGAATTCCAGCTGAGTTACTGCAAATCCTAAAAGATGATGGTGTTAAAGCACTGCACTCAATATATGGGCAAATTTGGAAAACTCAGCAGTGGCCACAGGACTGGCAAAAGCCAGTTTTCATTCCAATCTCAAAGAAAGGCAATGCCACAGAATGTTCAAACTGCCATACATTTGTGTTCATTTCACATGCTAGCAAGGTCATGCTCAAAATCCTTCAAGATAGGCTTCAACAGTACATGAACTGAGAACTTCCAGATGTTCAAGGTGGATTTAGAAAAGGCAGAGGAACCAGAAATCAAACTGCCAACATCTGTTGGGTCATCAAAAAAGCAAGGGAATTCCAGAAAAACATCTCCTTCTTCTTCATTGACTACACTAAAGCCTTTGACTCTGTGGATCACAATAAACTATGGAAAAGACTTAAAGAGATGGGAGGACTAGACCACCATCTCTGTCTTCTGAGAAACCTGTATGCCGGTGAAGAAGCAACAGTTAGAACTGGACATGGAACAACAGACTGGTTCCAAATTGAGAAAGGAGTATGTCAAAACTGTATATTTTCACACTACTTATTTAACTTGTATGCAGAGTATATCATGTGAAATACTGGGCCAGATGAAGCACAAGCTGGTATCAAGATTGCCAGGAGAAATATATACAACCTCAAATATGCAGATGATACCACTCTGGCAGAAAAAGAAGAACTAAAGAGACTCTTGATGAGTGTGAAAGAGGGGAGTAAAAAGCTGGTTTAAAACTCAACATTCAGTAAAGTCATGACATCTGATCCCATCACTTCATGGCAAATAGATGAGGAAAAATTGGAAACAGTGACAGATTTTATTTCTTTCAGCTCCAAAATCACTGTGGATGGGGACTGCAGCCACAAAAATGCAAAGATGCTTACTCCTTGGAATAATAGCTATGACAATCCTAGACATTGTATTTAAAAGTAGATATATCACTTTGCCAAGAAATGTCCATATAGTCAAAGCTATGGTTTTTCCAGTAGTCATGTACAGATGTGAGTGTTGGACCATAAAGAAGGCTGAACACTGAAGAACTGATGCTTTCAAAAAGTGGTGCTGGAGAAGACTCTTGAGAGTCTCTTGGACTGCAGGGAGATCAAATCAGTCAATTCTAAGGGAAATCAACCGTGAACACTCATTGAAAGAACTGATGCTGAAGCTGAAGCTCCAATACTTTGGCCACCTGATTGGAAGAGCTGACACACTGGAAAAGACCCTGATGCTGGGAAAGATAGAGGGCAAGAGAAGAAATGGATAATAGAGGATGAGATGGTTGGATGGTGTCACAGACTCAATTGAGATGTGTTTGAATAAACTTTGGGAGAGAGTGAAGGACAGGGAAGCCTGGCGTGCTCCAGTTCATGGGGTTGTAAAAATTCAGACACGATTTACTGACTGAACAGCAACAGCAACACTTTTTGAGGATTAAATTTTATTATAAAAGCTTATTGTAAGAGGTGTACCAATAAAGACAGGGGAAAAAGGATAAATTTATGAGGAGCTAAGGAAGATCTTTATTGAAAGATCTTTATTGAAATATTAGCATAAAGATCAAAAGTAAATATGATAATAAATTAAACATTTTTATGCCATTAAATGGTGATCTTTCCCCAGATCAATCCAGGATAGAAACTCTATTTCCAAGAACCTTGTGAGAAAATAATTAGAAGAAACTGCTTGTTAATGCATCATATTTCAAAAGTTATATTTTGCTGTTTTGTTAGTTAAAGACTTCCAGCTCTTCATTTGTATCCTTGTATATATCTCAGATGTCTGAGAGAAGGAAAGCAGCAGTATATCTGAATTTTATCTTATAAAGACACTTTAAGAAATTCCTAGAGTTGCATTAGATGCATTAGACATCTTTGTCAATGCTGGAAAGAAAGTGTGAATGGTAATATTACGTATATCATATTCTGCTCACATGTACTGTGGTTAAACGGTCATGATTTTTAAAAGTACATGTGAAAAAATACTATGGAAAAGGGATCATTGCTAGAGTAGGAAATGTTTATTACAGTTGTTTTTTTTTTCCCCCAGCTATGTTCTCTATGCTGTTTTCTTTCAATCATTTAAAAGTAAACAAACAAAAAACTTCAAACTTTTATAATAGACAATGTTGGAGATCACTGAGACTTAATAAAATTGACAAACCCTAGTCTGAGATGGATTGAAAAGAAATACACTCAAAGCTACAGTATGTAAGAAAAGTACACTTAAGTCAAGTTGCTCAAAATATTATGAATCAGTACATACTTATTACCAAATTCAGACTCAAATTGAAGAAAGTAGGGAAAACCACCTGACCATTCAGGTATGACCTAAATCAAATCCCTTATGATTATACAGTGGAAGTGAGAAATAGATTTAAGGGCCTAGATCTGATAGATAGAGTGCCTGATGAACTATGGAATGAGGTTCGTGACATTGTGAGAACATTGTGACATTCAAGACAGGGATCAAGACCATCTCCATGGAAAAGAAATGCAAAAAAGCAAGATGGCTGTCTGGGGAGGCTTTACAAATAGCTGTGAAAAGAAGAGAGGTGAAAAGCCAAGGAGAAAATGAAAGATATAAGCATCTGAATGCAGAGTTCCAAAGAATAGCAAGAAGAGATAAGAAAGCCTTCTTCAGCGATCAATGCAAAGAAATCGAGGAAAAGAACAGAATGGGAAAGACTAGAGATCTCTTTAAGAAAATTAGGGAGACCAAGGGAACATTTCATGCAAAGATGGGCTCGATAAAGGACAGAAATGGTCTGGACCTAACAGAAGCAGAAGATATTAAGAAGAGATGACAAGAATACACAGAAGAACTGTACAAAAAAGATCTTCACCACCCAGATAATCATGATGGTGTTTTCACTAATCTAGAGCCAGACATCCTGGAATGTGAAATCAAGTGGGCCTTGGAAAGCATCACTACGAACAAAGCTAGTGGCATGATGGAATTCCAATGGAGCTATTTCAAATCCTGAAAGATGATGCTGTGAATGTGCTGCACTCAATATGCCAGCAAATTTGGAAAACTCAGCAGTGGCCACAGGACTGCAAAAGGTCAGTTTTCATTCCAATCCTAAAGAAAGGCAATGCAAAAGAATGCTCAAACTAACGCACAATTGCCCTCATCTCACATGCTAGGAGAGTAATGCTCAAAATTCTCCAAGCCAGGCTTCAGCAATACGTGAACCATGAACTTCCTGATGTTCAAGCTGGTTTTAGAAAAGGCAGAGGAACCAGAGATCAAATTGCCAACATCTGCTGGATCATGGAAAAAGCAAGAGAGTTCCAGAAAAACATCTATTTCTGCTTTATTGACTATGCCAAAGCCTTTGACTGTGTGGATCACAACAAACTGTGGAAAATTC
Organism: Ovis aries; assembly: GCF_016772045.2. Taxonomy (NCBI): domain Eukaryota; kingdom Metazoa; phylum Chordata; class Mammalia; order Artiodactyla; family Bovidae; genus Ovis; species Ovis aries. Next base: position 50,027,769 of record NC_056069.1, read on the forward strand.
TGAAAGAGATGGGAATACCAGACCACCTAACCTGCCTCTTGAGAAATCTGTATGCAGGTCAGGAAGCAACAGTTAGAAATGGACATGGAACAGACTGTTTCCAAATAGGAAAAGGATTACGTCAAGGCTGTATATTGTCACCTTGCTTATTTAACTTCTATGCAGAGTACGTCATGAGAAACACTGGTCTGGAAGAAGCACAAGCTAGAATCAAGATTGCCTGGAGAAATATCAATAACCTAAGGTATGCAGATGACACCACTCTTACGGCAGAAAGTGAAGAGGAACTAAAAAGCCTCTTGGTGAAAGTGAAAGTGGAGAGCGGAAAACTTGGCCTAAAGCTCAACATTCAGAAAAGGAAGATCATGGCATCTGGTCCCATCACTTCATGGGAAATAGATGGGGAAACAGTGGAAACAGTGTTAGACTTTATTCTGGGGGGGCTCCAAAATCACTGCAGATGGTGATTGCAGCCATGAAATTAAAAGACACTTACTCTTTGGAAGGAAAGTTATGACCAACCTAGATAGTATATTTAAAAGCAGAGACATTACTTTGCCGACTAAAGTCTGTCTAGTCAAGGCTATGGTTTTTCCAGTGGTCATGTATGGATGTGAGAGTTGGACTGTGAAGAAGGCTGAGCACTGAAGAATTATGTTTTTGAACTGTGGTGTTGGAAAAGACTGTTGAGAGTCCCTTGGACTGCAAGGAGATCCAACCAATCCATTCTGAAGGAGATAAGCCCTGGGATTTCTTTGGAAGGACTGATGTTGAAGCTGAAACTCCAGTACTTTGGCCACCTCATATGAAGAGTTGACTCATTGGAAAAGACTCTGATGCTGGGAGGTATTGGGGGCAGGAGGAGAAGGGGATGATAGAGGATGAGATGGCTGGATGGTATCACTGACTTGATGGACATGAGTCTGATTGAACTCCGGGAGTTGGGGATGGACAGAGAGGCCTGGTGTGCTGTGATTCATGGGGACGCAAAGAGTCCAACAGGGCTGAGCGACGGAACTGAAACGAACTCAAGGTCTAAATAGTCATTGAGAATCATTTTGGATTTTCTTCATTCAGTTCAGTTCAGTCACTCAGTGATGTCTGACTCTGCGACCCATGGACTGCAGCACACCAGGCCTCTCTGTCCATTACCAACTCCAAGAGTTTACTCAAACTCATGTCCGTTGAGTCGGTGATGCCATACAACCATCTCAACCTCCATTGTCCCCTTCTATTCCCACCATCAATCATTCCCAATATCAGGGTCTTTTCAAATGAGACAGAGCTTCAAATCAGTGGCCAAAGTACCGAAGTTTCAGCTTCAGCATCAGTCCTTCCAATGAATATTCAGGACTGATTTCCTTTAGGATGGACTGGTTGGATCTCCTTGCAGTTCAAGGGACTCTCAAGAGTCTTCTCCAGCCCCACAGTTCAAAAGCATCAATTCCCTGGCATTCAGCTTTCTTTATACTCCAACTCTCACATCAGTACATGACTACTGGAAAAAGCATAGCTTTGACTAGATGGACCTTTGTTGGCAAAGTAATGTCTCTGCTTTTTAATATGCTGCCTAGGTTGATCATAGATTTTCTTCCAAGGAGTACGTGTCTTTTAATTTCATGGCTGCAGTCACCACCTGCAGTGATTTTGGAGCCCCCGAAAATTAAGTTTTTCACTGTTTCCATTCTTTCCCCATCTATTTGCCATGAAGTGATCGGACCAGATTCCATGATCTTAGTTTTTTGAAAGTTGAGTTTTAAGCCAACTTTTTCACTCTCCTCTTTCACTTTCATCAAGAGGCTCTTTAGTTCTTCTTCTCTTTCTGCCATAAGGGTGGTGTCATCTGCATATCTGAGGTTATTGATATTTTTCCTGGGAATCTTGATTCCAGCTTGTGCTTCATCCAGCCCAGCATTTCTCATGATGTACTCTGCATATAAGATAAATAAGCAGGGTGACAATATACAGCCTTCACATGTTCCTTTCCCGATTTGGAACCAGTCTGTTGTTCCATGTCCAGTTCTAACTGTTGCTTCTTGACCTGCATACTATGTCTCAGGAGGCAGGTGAGGTGGTCTGGTATTCCCATCTTTAAGAATTCCCATTCTTTAAGAATTTTTCACGGTTTGTTATCCACACAGTCAAAGGCTTTGGTACAGTCAATAAAGCAGAAGTAGATGTTTTCTGGAATTCCCTTGCTTTCTCTATGATCCAACAGATGTTGGTAATTTGATCTCTGCTTCCTTGTGCCTTTTCTAAATCCAGCTTGAATGTCTGAAAGTTCTCAGTTCACAAACTGTCGAAGGCTAACTTGAAGAATTTTGAACATTACTTTGCTAGCATTCAAAATGAGTGTAATTTTGGTAGTTTGAACATTCTTTGGCAATGCTCTTCTTTGGGATTGGAATGAAAACTGAACTTTTCCAGTCTTGTGGCCACTGTTAAGTTTTCCAATTTTTCTGGCATGCAACAATTTTACATCATCTTTTAGAATTTGAAATAGCTCAACTGGAATTCCATCATGTCCTCTAGCTTTGTTCCTAGAGTTGCTTTCTACAACCCACTTGACTTCTAACTCAGGAGTCTGGCTCTAGGTAAGTGATCACACCATTGTGATTATCTGGGTTGTAAAGATCTTTTTTGTATAGTTCTTCTGTATATTCTTGACACCTCTTCTTAATACCTTCTGCTTCTCTTAGGTCCATACCATTTCTGTCCTTTATGGTTCCCATCTTTGCATGAAACGTTCCCTTTGCTATCTCTAATTTTCTTAAAGTGAGATCTAGTCTTTCCCATTCTATTGTTTTCCTCTATTTCTTTTCATTGATTGCAGAGAAAGGCTTTATTATCTCTCCTTGCTATTCGCTGGAACGCTGCATTCAGATGGATATATCTTTCCTTTTATCCTTTGCCTTTCGCTTCTCTTCTTTTCACAGCTATTTGTGAGGCCTCGTCAGACAGCCGTTTTGTTTTTCTGCTTTGTTTTTCTTGGGGATTGTCTTGATCACTGCCTCCTGTACAATGTCATAAACCTTCTTCCATATTTCTTCAGGCACTCTGTCTATCAAATCTAATCTCTTAAATCTATTTGTCACCTTCACTGTATATCATAAGGGATTTGATCTAGGCTGTACCTGAATGGTCTAGTGGTTTTCCCTGCTTTTCATACAGACCTGCAATTTCATGCTAACTCTCATCTATTAAATTTCATTTTTGTTTCTACTCAGAATTCTACAGTTAGTAAAATGATAAGTGAAACATGTAGATAGTGTTCAATCCAAACTTGAATCATATTGTTTCATATAATTCAATTTTCCTTGAAAACAGAAATTAAAAATCATCAATAACTTGAAGCTGCTTAAGCGCCTTGGATATGAAAACAAATATATACTAACTTCTTTAGTGTTTTAGGCAAGATGATAAAAGAAAAATAAATGAGCGAGCATGTATTATCACATTACTGCCTGCAAATACAACATGGAAAATTGCGCATAAAGTATGTACACCACTTGTTTCTATACTGAAATTGCACCTTGTTTTTGTAAGAAGCAGAGTTATTTTACTTGAAAAAAGAACCACAGAAACATATACACATATGTATTTATATAATGTGAACTATTAGAGGATATTATGACTCACTGACATCTGGTTTCATCAGTCATTTTGTAAACATGATGCAAAATATGTTGAGATAGAGTGGAGCTGGTTATTTATCTGTTTTTTTTTTTCCTTGCAGATACAAATACAAAATAAAAACAGCACTGCTTGATTGCTGATGTCTTTCCTCAATTAGCATAAAAGCAAATTGAATTTTTTTGTTGTTTGTTTTGCTTGAGGGGGCAAAACAACAGAGTTGTTTTCTTCTTCCTGTTGTATTTCTATCAAACACATTTTTACTGCAAACTATGTTTGAGTTTTAGGCAAGTTATTTTCATTCTTGTAAGTCAGAAATAATTTTCAATTGCAGCTCTCTGTGCTCCCTTAAGGAAATATATTAGCCACCACATGGTGGTTTAAGTGCACAGTTAGTCTTCTTCTTACTCTTTGCATGTTATACTTCCAGGTGGGTGGTCTTTAAACACTCAAGTAGTCATTTCAAGGGCATTGAAAGCACCCAAGTTTGGCTCTTCTACTGGAGTCGAAGATGTGTTTGGCTTTAGAGGAAACAGTTTGGAAGCAGTCTGAAAGTCCTAATTCTTCAGTGAGTCACTCTCCACTGAATGACAAAGTCTGGTAAATGATAACCTACTTGGAAGAAAGGATGCTGCTAAATTAAACATTCCAAGCACACAAGAGAAGCAGCAAGACAATAACAAAGGTTTTGTTTTTCTTAATTCTATCAGATTAGGTAACGGAAAAAATTTAAAAGCATAAATTTTCTTTGCTATAAGAATAAAGCCTGGTTCCTTTGTGATAGCAAGTGATACACTTCATCTGATTAGTCTTGTGATATAATAAGGTTACTAGGGAAATTACTACATTATTGTAATAAACCACAATAGGGATAATTATAGTCTGTGGACCTAAAACAAGTGTATTGCCCATTATTTCTCCAGCAAAGATAGGTTTATTTAGGATCTGCAGAGAATTGCAATTTGGGGTCTGCCACCATGGCAAGCTACTTGCAAGTCTCTGAAGGCAAGGGAAAGAGAATGCTTTGATAGAGGGTAAAGAAAGTTGAGAGGACTATAGAAAACAAACATGACTTTTGTTGGTTGAATTGTTGCCAGGAAAGAAGAGCCATCTTTGTTTTTCCTGTCCAGTTCTATTATTGTTTCAGGGCATGAGAGCTCCCCCATCTGGCCTCCCAAGTTTATTTTATTGAGTTTTCTGCTTATTGATTTTTTAAAAGTGGAAAAGAAAAAGAAATGGACTGTGCTATTACATGCAGGGTTTTTAATATATAAATAACTTACCCACAATTATTGTATGACAGTGGTTCAAAGACTAGAATTGAAGCCCTCTATGTTAAAGCCTCTCTCAATTCTTAGGTTATTAGGTCCTGAATCCTGTGTGTGTGTGTGTGTGTGTGTGTGTGTGTGTGTGTGTGCGTGTGTGCGTGTGTGCACACGCGTGCACGCTTAGTCACTCAGTAGAGAAGGCAATGACAACCCACTCCAGTACTCTTGCCTGGAAAATTCCATGGATAGAGGAGCCTGGTAGGCTGCAGCCCATGGGGTCGCTGTGAGTCAGACACCACTGAGTGACTTCACTTTCACTTTTCACTTTCATGCATTGGAGAAGGAAATGGCAACCCACTCAGTGTTCTTGCCTGGAGAATCCCAGGGACGGGGGAGCCTGGTGGGCTGTTGTCTATGGGGTCGCACAGAGTCGGACAGGACTTAACCACAGCAGCAGCAGCAGTCTGACTCTGTGACTCAATGGACTGTAGCCCTCCTGGCTCCTCTGTCCATGAGGATACTCCAGGCAGGCAAGAATACTGGAATGGGTTGCCATGCCCTCTCTCACTCAGAGGATCTTCTAGGGGTCGAACCCAGGTCTCCCACATTGCAGGTGGACTCTTTACTATCTGAGCCACCAAGGAAGTCCTGTCTTGAATCCTGCTGCTACTGTTAAGTCACTTCAGTCATGTCTGACTCTGTGCGACCCCATAGACAGCAGCCCACCAGCTCCCCTGTCCCTGGGATTCTCCAGGCAAGAATACTGGAGTGGGTTGCCATTTCCTTCTCCAATGCAGGAAAGTGAAAAGTGCAAGTGAAGTCGCTCAGTCGTGTCCGACTCTTAGCGACCCCATGGGCTGCAGCCTACCAGGCTCCTCCGTCCATGGGATTTTCCAGGCAAGAGTACTGGAGTGGGTTGCCATTGCCTTCTCCAGTCTTGAGTCCTAGGTGCACCCAAATCCAAATAGCCCATAGAGGTGCTGACCCAAAGTGTGTAATCAGCATCTATTACAAAAGCAAGCTGTACTTAGAAAAAATCTGCTATTAAGAAGAATTGAAATTGGCCCTTATCATGTGTGCAGTTCTTCTCAGAGGTGATTTACTCCTCTCTTTACGTATTTAAGAGTATTTAGTTTTTATAATACATATAAAAAAAGAAAGATATGAAAGGAGTGAGTCCAATCTCATTCTCCCTTCCCCTCAAAACTGTTTATTAAATCATACCCAACCCACAGGAAAAATGATTTATTATCATTGAGGATGAGCTACAGAATTAATTACAGGAATCAACACTAGTGCAAGAGAAAGAATAAAGCAATCTATCTCCCTCAAATAATCATATCAATAAGACGATGATTCAGAAAATACTTTAAAAGGGCAAACAGTATCAGCTTTTTTTTTTTTTTTTTTTTTTGCTAAGTTGCTATTTGTTGACTATAACTGTGGCATTACTTTTGCCTTCAAGAATGTGCCAGTAATAACTATTTTTTGATGATTTACAAATAAATTATATTACTATATCCATATTAGTTTAATAGAGTTTTAATATAACATTTGGTACTTTGGTGTTAATATGATGTTCAAATTAAGAACATTATAATCTCCACCTAAAATTATGTCCTTCAAACTAAATGCTATGAAATTAGTGAGAGTAAAAAAGCCTGCATTATTGATTAAATTAGATTTTTATTTTATTTATTTATTTTTTGGTCATTTGACATGCTGTGTTTCATTAAGCCATAATGTAATACAATTTTTCAAAATAAGTATTGCCAAAAAAATCTAGCTGTACTAGATATGATTTCTCTTTGTTTCTTCCCCATAATTAACCAATATGTGGCATTTTGCTCTCATTGTGCCTCAATTTATTCATCTATAAAATGGAGACATTACTAATAGCTGCTTCACAAGATAGACACTTTGAATTTGTAATTTATTCTGCCTTAATTTTTTTTACATAGTAAAAACTCAATTAATGTTAATATTAGTGTTAGTATCAATAAAAATCTGGTTCACCTATTTAGTACTGGATTTGATTTTGCAAAATCATGAAAGAAGCTTCCAAAGATCAACAGAGTCTTCTCGGTTTCTGATTGGCCATGAAGGATTTTATATCCTTCACAATGGATCTTCTTCTCTTATAATAGGTTTGTCAAAGACAGGTTCTTTCCAAGCCATGACATCAAGTGTATCCCATGTACATTGACATACAGCATAGTTCTTCATACATTTTAACTTTCCCACATTGTTCTAAAAATGTCAAATTTCTAGGAAAATTCAAATCCTGGAATGTGCATTAAGACTTCTGTTGTCAGCCCTTAATAGAGTTCTTGTTTGGCCACTTTCTGAAAATTTGATAACTTTGCTTTTAATATTTTTAAACATTTTATTTCTATATAACTTACAAGAAATACAAGCAGAAATCACAACTAGTAACTCAGTACTCACAGAGTGAACACCCCATTATAACTATAAACCATGTCAAATATTAGACTAGTAATGGGATCTCAGAAACCAACATTTGTTCTCCCAAATTACCTCTCCCTCCACCCCAAAGATAATCAATGTGCTGATGTTCAAAATCGTGCATTAGTTTTCCACTTTTTGAACCATGAACAAGTGACATCACAACATAGGCATTGCCTAGTGTCCACTTTCTATTACTTCTTTTTATGTGTGTGAGTCATTCATATGAGGCTTACAGTTGTGAGTAGTAATAATGAGTTCATTTTCATTGTTGCATAGAATTTTATTTCATGCATTTACCATGTTTATTCTACATTTGATGAAAATGTTATTCAAGTTTTGACAGCTGTGAATAATTATGCTATGGATATTCATATGTATGTATATTTTTTGGGAATACATATAAGGTGAAATTTTGGATATGCATATGTTGAAATTTAGTAGGTAATTTTGAATATTCTTCTAAAGTGGATATTTGAATTTTCACTTCTATTAACAATTCACCCTTGCCAAGCTGATATTCATCTTCAGGAGCTGGTGAAAGACAGGGAAGCTTGGCATGCTGCAGTCCATGGGGTCACAAAGAGTCAACACAACTGAGTAACTGAATAACAAGAAGCTTATATTAACTCTTTCTTCTTCTCCATTTTTAAAAGAAATATTACTAGATTTGTTGGAATGCCTTTCCATAAATGTATTGGCCATCTGGACACCTTTTGAAAGATTCTCATTTGAGCTTTTGCTATTTCTTCCACTATCTATCAAAATCTTTCTTATTGGTTTTTAGATCTTTATATAAGTTAGATAAGACTTCTCTGTCTGTTTTATCTGCTAATGTTCTCTGTGACAACAGAAATTAACTTTACTTGCCAATGTTTAGTTGAGGACTACTGTGATATTCAAGGCTACTGCAATCCAAACTGATTATTCAGATGATTTAAACCTTGGGCTTCAGAGACAAGTTGGTTTTTCTAGTTCTGCTTTACTCTTTCCCAAATATGTAATCTCTTTGATTCCCACAGAAAATCTAGGGTGCTTACCAAAGCCCCTCCAGGAGTACCAAAGTTGGGGAAGAGTGAGATAGAATGAGGAAAAGTCAATAACACATTCACCATTGAACTGAGAGGAGACCATCCTTACCTGGGGGCATGCATGCATTCACTCAGACTTTTTGAGATGTAGGGAAAAGGAAGTAAGGAAGACAATAGAGTCAGAAATCATTTTTTGTTAATTGTTTAGGTTTGTATACTGTTCAATTATAGATTTTTGTATTTCTTATTAGTCTTTACTAATAACCCTTTGTTCAGGGGCTTTTATGAGAAAAGATAAAACATAGGCTGCAAATGATCTGAAGAGTCAAAATCATAACACAGGTAAGTTTCCAAGGACAGGAGGTCACAGCTGGAGTGATTGATTGGATTAAAAAAAGAAAAAGAAAAAACTAGCACTGCAACCTGAAAAAGAATTAACATTGAAGAGTCACTACTGGAAGTCCAGAGAGGAGGGCAAAGACTGCCACAGTGGGTTAGGATTACCCTTTATGTGATGAGTCAGTCTCCATGCCCAGGCACTTCTCAGGAGTCACACATCTCACGTGCAGTGGGGGCCTCTGCATCGGCATCATAGCCTTTGCTATGATGGATCTGTTACTCAGTCCTCCAGGAAGATGGATCTAGTTAGTCATCAGGAGTGGCAATCAGCGTAGGTAGAGCAGGCTCCCAGAACATCTCGATCCCAGTCAGTTATATTTCTAAAAAGACATCTACGTGAATGACACAGACTGTTCAATCAATAGCAACAGTTTGTTTCCATTTGCAGCTCTTAAGAGGGGAATGTTTAACTGGCCAGTCTGTAGTTTTCCAAATCATAGACTCATAGAGAGCAACAGCGAAACCCAAGGGTAAGTGAAACTGTGACAAATTTTGCCAAACTTCAGGTCAACCAGCGCTTGGAGAATGATCTTAAGTTCTGTTGACTGAGCACTGAACTCAAATCAATGTTTTGGCTCTGCCTACCTGGTGTTTACATTGAATTGTGCAGCAGTCTCATAGATAACCTTGGGTTTCAGCTAAGCTAAACCGCCAGTGAACCAGTCCCCAGCATTTAAGGGAACTTTTGTAAATCAAGAGCTTTTCTGAACCAGTGGTTCTCATTCAAGTACTGCAGTGGAGTTAAAGTGTTAGTCCATGCAATCGTGTCCAGCTCTTTGTGACCCCAAGGGCTGTAGCCTGCCAGGCTCCTCTGTCCATGGAATCCTCCAGGAAAGAATACTGGAGTGGGTTGCCATTCCCTTCTCCAGGGGATCTTCCAGACCCAGGGATCAAACCCAGACCCAGGGATTGAACCTGGATTGCAGGCAGACTCTTTACTGTCTGAGCCACCAGGGAAGCAAATGTTCTCCCAGATAGCTGCAGCTTTTTTCATATAAATACCTCCTGAGGCAATTTTTTTCCCTCCAAAAGACAGTTCCCTTGATAGCTCAGTCGGTATAGAATCTACCCGCAATACAAGAGACCACCTGCAGCACAAAAGACCGGGGTTCAGTCCTTGGGTTGGGAAGCTCCCCCTGGAGAAGGAAACAACAAACCACTCCAGTATTCTTGCCTGGAAAATCCCATAGACAGAGGAGCCTGGCGGCTACCGTCCATGGGGTCTCAAGAGTCAGACCCAACTAAGCAACTAAAACCACCACACCGCTAGTGTTGGAGTTGGTGGCTGTGTCCAATAGGTGGCACTGTTGCACAGGGGACGGGCTCTCAGTACTCCAGCAGCTATTAGGAAGTTAAATAAAACTGAATCATTTCTCTTTTTTCCTGGGTTACTACATCGTTCCCCTTTGATCCTTGGGGAGGGAACAGGTTGAAGGTGGTGGTGGGGAGCAATTGTGATACTTCTCAGAGTGGCAAGCCCTGAATGGGAGAATCTTCTCTAATCCGTACATCCCAAGGATGTGCAAACACAAAACACATCACTGCTACTGGTATATTCAGCAGGGAGCATTAGAATAGCAGTCTACTGAATTTGCTCTAGGTGCCCACCCACAAAGTCACCTTAGCTTCCCTTCGCCGCCGCCCCCTTAACTTAATTTCCCTCCGTTGAATTTGCATGTCTTCTTCCCTCCTAAACCTGCTTGTGTGGTGACTTTGGTACCTGTACCCAGCAAATCTATAGCACTTTCCGTCCCTCCTCTTCACCAGCATATCTAGATGGCCTTCTGTCTCTTCCAGGAACAAGGAGAGCTCATTTACACTTCAATTATCTTTCTCTTTAAAGCAACTGAGCTCTGATTAGGGAGGATGGAAAGATCAGGGAATGAAGAAGTAGAGAGGGGCTTCACACTATTAGGCTTGGCACACTTCCTGTCAGTTTTATTGGCCTATATACCACTTATATACCCTAGTGGCTCAGATGGTAAACCGTCTGTCTGCAATGCAGGAGACCTGGGTTTGATCCTTGGGTTGGGAAGATCCCCTGGAGAAGAAAATGGCAGCCCACTCCAGTATTCTTGCCTGGAAAATCCCATGGACTGCGGGGCCTGGTAGGTTACCGTCCGTGGGGTCGCAAAGAGTCGGACACAACTGAGCGACTTCACTTTCACTTTCATATACCACTTACACCTTAACCAAATGAACTTCTAAAGTCTTTGACTGACTCAAAGCTCCTTATTGCATACTAATTGATGCTGAAGCCAAAGCTCCAATACTGTGGCCACTTGATGGGAAGAGCTGACTCTTTGGAAAAAGACCCTGATAATGGGAAAGATTAAGAACAAAAGGAGAAGGCAGCAGAGGATGAGATGGTTGGATAGCATCACTGAGTCAATGGACATGAATTTGAGCAAGCTCTGGGAGATGGTGGAGGACAGTGGAGCCTGGAGTGCTGCAGTCATGGGATCACAAAGAGTCGGACACAACTTAGTGACTGAACAACAGCAATAACTTTCAGTGTTTATTTTCACTTTGGAGACTCCTGGGATCAGCAGCCACAGCCATTTTGCTTTTTGGTTTGGACCACTAAGCTTGCTAACCCAAAGTCATAATTTCGACCTTTCCTCTGTCTACCCAGAACCTGAAACCAAAGACACCATCTGAGCAGGACATTTAAATCAAACCTCTCACTGCTCAGTCCCTCCACATCAATTTAACTCTTATTCATTAGCAGGTATAACAGTGGATAACCCAAGCTTCTCTCCATCCCCAGCTATGCACATTTCACCGAGCTGAGAGCATCTACTAACAGATCTCTGAAAGTGTCTTATATCCCTAAACCCACTCCTCAGGGCTGTCCAACACCTCTTCCTGGAAGCTCTGCCTCTGTCAACATCCCATCCTCACTGACAAAGTTAACATCATGGATCTGAGGTCTTTCCGATTTTCAAGCTAACAGTTTAGCCACAGCTTCACGGATGCTGACATGCGTCACAAGAAGTTAAGTACAGAGGCAAAGACTTTAATCACTAACGGCACAACAAGCATCATGAACTTTGGCACATTGCCCTCAATTTCCCTTGCCCCCCTGTTCCCACCCCTGAGTCCCATGGTAGAGATGCAGATAGGCCTATGTAAATGTCTGCATACACACTGGTTTGTATTCAGTGTTTTGGGCAGTCTGACATTTTTAAAATTTTAAAAATATTTTTTGGAAATATAATTGATGACATTATATTAGTTTCAGATGTATAACATAATGATTTGACATTTATATACATTTCAAACTGGTCATCACAATAATTCTAGCTACCGTGTGTCACCATGTTTGTGTGCTTAGTCACTTCAGTCATGTCCAATTCTTTGCAACTCTATGAACTGTAGCCTGCCAGGCTCCTCTGTCCATGGGATTCTATGTACCTTCCTCCTGGGGACCTTCTGGACCCAGGGATTGAACCTGCATCTCTTGTGTCTCCTACACTGGCAGATCACTGACCACAAGTACCACCTGTGAAACCCATATGAGTTCATACAGAGCTACAAAGCTTTTTTTGTGTATGTATGTATGACGTTTAAGATTTACTTTCTTAGCAACTTTCACGTTTGCAGTTTGATGTTATGGACTATAGCCCATGCTGTATGTTACATCCCCATGGCTTATTTTATAACTGGAAGTTTGTATCTCTTGACCTATCACCTACACTGATTTTGGCCACCCGCAACCCCTCTTCCATCTTGCAATGGCCAGTCTATTCTCTGAATCTACTAGTTCTATTTCACTTTGTTTGCTTCTCTGAATCCTTTGTAATGGGTAGTAAGCATGCCTATTCTTTGTCCCAGGGGGTGACCTACCTTTACTATACTGGACAGTAAATACACACCTGCTATTTGCCCTAAAGACAGTCATTATCTTTGTCTTCCAAAACTAATTGCTCTAAGAACACCCTTGAAAATGTAGTTTATGGCAAAGACAGTGTTTCTTTGCTCATCAGTTCAGTTCCGTTCAGTCGCTCAGTCGTGTCTGACTCTTTGTGACCCATAAATCACAGCATGCCAGGCCTCCCTGTTCATCACCAACTCTCAGAGTTCATTCAAACTCATGTCCATCAAGTCGGTGATGCCATCCAGCCATCTCATCCTCTGTCTTCCTCTTCTCCTACTGCCCCCAACCCCTCCCAGCATCAGAGTCTTTTCCAGTGAGTCAGCTCTTCGCATGAGGTGGCCAAAGTATTGGAGTTCCAGCTTCAACATCAGTCCTTCCAAAGAACACCCAGGACTGATCTCCTAGAATGGACTGGCTGGATCTCCTTGCAGTGCAAGGGGCTCTCAAGAGTCTTTTCCAACACCACAGTTCAAAAGCATCAATTCTTTGGCCCTCAGCTTTCTTCACAGTCCAACTCTCACATCCATATATGACCACTGGAAAAACCATAGCCTTGACTAGACGGGCTTTGTCGGCAAAGTAATGTCTCTGCTTCTGGATATGCTATCTAGGTTGTTCATAACTTTCCTTCCAAGGAATAAGCGTTTTTTAAATTTCATGGCTGCAATCACCATCTGCAGTGATTTTGGAGCCCCCCAAAAATAAAGTCTGACACTGTTTCCACTGTTTCCCCATCTATTTCCCATGAAGTGATGGGACCAGATGCCATGATCTTCATTTTCCGAATGTTGAGCTTTAAGCCAACTTTTTCACTCTCCTCTTTCACTTTCATCAAGAGACTGTTTAGTTTCTCTTCACTTTCTGCCATAAGGGTGGTGTCATCTGCACATCTGAGGTTATTGATATTTCTCCTGGCAATCTTGATTCCAGCTTGTGCTTCTTCCAGCCCAGTGTTTCTCATGATGTGCTCTGCATATAAGTTGAATAAGTAGGGTGACAATATACAGCCTTGATGTACTCCTTTTCCTATTTGGAACCAGTCTGTTGTTCCATGTCCAGTTCTAACTGTTGCTTCCTGACCTGCATATAGGTTTCTCAAGAGGCAGGTCAGGTGGTCTGTATTCCCATCTCTTTCAGAATTTTCCACAGTTTGTTGTGATCCACACAGTCAAAGGCTTTGGCATAGTCAATAAAGCAGAAATATATGTTTTTCTGGAACTCTCTTGCTTTTCCATGATCCAGCGGATGTTGGCAATTTGATCTCTGGTTCCTCTGCCTTTTCTAAAACCAGCTTGAACATCACGAAGTTCACGGTTCACGTATTGCTGAAGTCTGGCTTGGAGAATTTTGAGCATTACTTTACTAGCGTGTGAGATGGGACATACAAAAATACAAGAAATCTGATGGATAGTCACCTCCCAAATACTGATATAGAGAAGTATAGTGTCAGAAATGAAAGAAAAATACTTATCCAATACACTCATCTTTATGATATTAAAAATTGTTCATTAAGAGGAGTATGTAGTTGGATACCCTTTTAACTTTCAAATTATCTATATTGATGTTTTTATTTTAAGTTAGATTTGGTCTAAATTTTATAGATGGTAACTTTTTAAAAGTTCTATGTAATCTTCATCAGTCTTTACTTGTGTCAAAAATACATATGTATGGGCATGTGTGTATATATATACACACATATATGTCATAGATATATAAGTTTTTAAAGAGTACTTCTATTTTAAAGTATGGGTACATTTATTGGCAAAATATAAATACATTTTGAAAGTGCATAATTCCGAATATATTTGAGTTTATATTCATTGTTCCATAAACTTGCATCAGAATTTTCATTTAAAAAACTCAGGAAATCATTTGTCAGTAACATAGATACATAAAGCTCATTTGTATTTTCAAAACAGCAAATATTGGTAAAGAAAATAGGATGTGTAACTGTGATTTCTCCATGATAGAGTTGACATCTGTAAAATTTAAACCAAAATTTTATATTAGCTTTGTGACAAAATTTTCAGTTATAAATACATTTTAGCATCTTGGTATGATAAAAAAATGTACTGAAACACATGGAAATAGTCTCAATTTTAAATAAAATGTTACCAATCATAAAGTTTGTGTATTAAAATATAGTATTAGACAGCTAGTTAACTACATAGCTCCCTATCAGGAATTACATCCTTAATCTAACTCAGAGAAAGCTTTACTTTTGGCCGACCATCTTTGACCATCTGGTAGAGAATATTCTTATTTGCCATTTCAACAGTTTAATGTATGAGAAAGCCTTATTCATCGAATACTTTTTCTCTTAATTGCAAATATAATGTACAGTTTATAGGGAAATGAAAAGTCAAGCCTTATAAATGAATGAGTCAGTTGATATAATAAAATAACAAATTCATAATAAAGTAAATATTATAGAGATTGCTGACTGAATGAGATTGAGGAGTAACTATACTCACTTCTTATTAGTGTCACACCTGCTTAGAGATTAAATTGCATTATTTTATGCTACATTAAAATGGCATTTTCTAGAGTTATATTTTACATTTCTGATAGGCAGTGGTGAATGCCTCGGTGCACTCAGCAGCATTCTATTTTTTGCAGTGAACATTTCTATTAGTGACAATTCGTCCATAATTTCATTTCGGCAAAAAAGCAATGTCAGACAGGACACAGGTGTATACACCCTTTTTTTCTAAACCAGAGTACTAAGGCATTTTAACATTGTTAATAACTTCTAAATTCAGGCAGATGGAACTTCAATTTAATGCTTCATCTGAATGCCACCTCCTACAAACATTAATACTGAGTAAAACCTGTGTTTTGAAGAAAGAGCACAATTTTCTATCTTGTAATTTTGAATTAGATTATTTTTAAAAAGCTGTGGTTATTGACATCTTGTGTTATGTTTATATTTTATTTCTGTCGGAAAGATTTTGATCCCATATGCTTATGTGGTAATTTTTCCTTTCTTATTTTACTAATGACTGAACATTAGCATTTTACTCACATTCTTGGAATTACAACTACCTAATGGTTTAACGAGACATAATTTACATCTGATTTTTTAAATAAGTAATTTATATAAACATCATATATTCCTATTTAAAAATCATGCTTATTATTTCTAGGGGAAAAAGTCTGTAGCACTCATTAAAAATGTTTATGCCCAGATCTGGAAATGGACAACATGGCTGTTCCTTGTTCACAGAGCCCTTGGCTTATATTAAATCTTCTACAGATGTTTTATTAATAAAATATGAGGATATATATTTTTGTTAGAGACTCTAAATTTTGATAGAAGTTGCTATTTTCAAAAATACATTAGTTTCAAGAAATTTCTATAATTTGGAAAAGTAAATTAAATTGAGTTATTATTTTTTAAATGACTTATCTACATAGAGAAAGAAGAAGTGTAAAATGAAAAGAACATAGGACTTCCCTGGTGGTCCAGTGGCTAAGACCACACTCCCAATGCAGGAGACTCGGGTTTGAGCCCTGGTTTGGTGATGGCTCAGTAGTAATGAAACTTGTTCCCAGTGCAGGAGACCCTGGAGATGTGATTCAATCCTTGAGTTGGGAAGATGAATCAATGCAAAGAATTCCCTTATGATATTTAGGATAACCCTTACTCTTTTCCTCATTCAGCGTATTTTTAATGAACCAATTACGCTATTTAGCAAAGCGATTCATTCATTCTACAAAACCACCTTATTGGTTAGCAGGGATTTAATTACTGCGCTAGTTGGGAAATGTGTTTGTAGCATAATTATTGGTAAATCAAATTATTTTCAAGCCTTCCCATTCCTTCTTAAAGAAATGACAGTGTGATAATTATTGAAGCAATATGTCCAGCCAATTAAATATTTCAATAAGAAAATAATGCTACAATAGCAAAGTGATTTATTTAAGAAAGCATGCTACTAACAGGAGCAAATAAATTGCATTAATATGCACCAAGGCATGTAGAACACTGCTGGTAGCAGTGTGATTAAATGAAGAAATCAAGTGCCTTGGTAAGACCAAATTTTACGTGGAAACATGAATAAACCATCAGCTTTTACTTGGCTGTTATTAGACACATCTTTTGGAAGTTTATATATCGAACAGAGTATTTAACTTTGAGAGATAGATAAATGATTTCATTGGATGCAAAACTCCCTATTTAAAAGACTCAATCTGTTAACTATCTTAATCTTCAGTAGGGATTGAAACATACGATGTCAATAAGTTCTAAGTTCTATTTCACATTCAGTCTCACATACAAAACGGCTTGTAAGGGTAAGCATTCAAGCTTCTGAAAATAGAATCCATTCTCCAATTTTGCCCCACCCACTCACCACAGTGCTTAAGTTTTGCTGATTAAAAATAAATTAAAGAAAACAAAACTAAATAAAAGCTTGGCTAGAAATCTGCATGAAATTTGGATACATTTAAAATGTGAAGACAGGTCTCAGACACTCAAATGCACTAAGATATCCATTGCTATGTAATTCATGCCTGGCAGTATTTATACTAACAAGAGACAGCATAGTAAGCAACTAAAGTAAATATTGTAGTATTCTCTAGGACTGTATACACACAAAAATAGCCCACGTTATTAATAATAAAAAGCAGACCCTGGGATGGTTGGATGTCTACCCTTTTCATCACAGTATCAATTTGTGTGCATGTGTGCTCAATCATATCCAATTTTTTTGTGACCCCATGGACTGTGGCCCACCAGGATGCTCTGTCTATGGGATTTCCCAGGCAAGAATACTGGAGTGGGTTGCCATTTCCTTCTCCAGGGGACCTTCTCAACCCAGGGATTGAACCCACGTCATTTACGTATTCTGCCTTGGTAGGCAGATTCTTTACCGCTGGCACCACCTGGGGAAACCAGTGGTATAATTCAGGAATAGAAAACTGAGCAAAAATATATTCACTGGCAGTGCATTGAGCCTATAGATATGGGACCTTACTTTAGGAAATATTGACAGAGGAAAATTTGCGAGATACAAAGGTAGTCCTTGTTCACTCTATTTGTACAATGTGTTTCTAATTTATCCTTATTTCTAATATATCTGGTACAGTTAACAAGAACCAAGCACTGATCATCACTCATTTGGATTGACTTCTTAACAGATGTCACTACTTAGACTCTTGTCCTTGTCCCATCCCTTCAACAGAGCAATCAGAAGGATTGATGTCAAATATAAAAATGATCCTGTCATAGTCCCCTATCAAAATCAGCCATTGAGATCTGATACTGAAAATTTTTACCATTATATTCACATGCTGCAAAAATGAATCTTAACCTGCAGAAATGATAATATAAATTTATTTAAAAATATAATATCATTTTTATATTACGTATTTCAGGTTAAGTCATGCTGAAATAATGATGAATGCATAATGCTAAGCGACTTATGACCACAAATTTTAGTTTCTCACTGACATCACACATTCATTATAAAATTGAATTCAAAACACGTGTACACTGCTATATTTAAAGAGGAAAACCAACAAAGACCTACTCTATAGCACAAGGGTTTCTGTTCAAAATTATTCAACTTACATGGGAAAATAATTTGAGAAAGAACAGATACAAGTATATGTATAACTGAGTCACTTTGTTGTACACTTGAAACTAACAACATTATCACTTATAATCCAATATAAAATAAAAAGTTAAAAATTGAAATTAAAATTCAGGTCCTTTTCAGTTCTGGGATCTAGCTAAACATCGGCTTTTTTTAATGTACTTGTATAATTTCACTGGGTACAAATGGTATTGAAATCTACTCTTAGAAATCTACTGAATACTCAGTAAATATATATATTTTTTTCATATTTTGGCCATGTTGCACAGCTTCTGTATCTCAGTCCCCTGACCAGGGTAGAACTTAGGCCTTGGCCTAACTATTTTATTTTATAATAGTATTTCTTAGTTAGATTATTTCAAATTGTGATGTTAGAAAAGACTCTTGAGAGTCCCTTGGTCTGCAAGGAGACCAAACCAGTCAAACCTAAAGCAAATCAACCTTGAATATTCATTGGAAGGACTGACGCTGAAGCTGAAACTCCAATACTTTGACCACCTGATGCAAAGAGCTGACACACTGGAAAAGACCCTGATGCTGGGAAAGATTGAAAGCAGGAGGAGAAAGGGCTGACAGAGGATGAGACGGATGGATGGCATCATTGACTCAGTGGAAACGAGTTTGAGCAAACTCCAGGAGATACTGAATGACAGGGAAGCCTGGTGTGCTGCAGTCCATGGAGTTGCAGAGAATCAGACACAGCTTAGTGACTGAACAACAACAATATTTATTTAGATTACAAAGTATGAAATGCCCTCACCTAAACCTCTGTTTTATTCAGAAATCTACAAGCCTAAGAATTCACCAAGTATAATTATTAAGACCCAGGTGGATAAGGACAATCTTATCTACTGCATTGCATTATTCTTCATCCAAATTGGGTTATTTATAAAGATTTGTTGAATGAATAATCATATTCAAGTCAATATAAATGTTACCTTAAGATTTTGATATCAAGCTAAGGCAGACCAGATAAACAGTACATCTTTCTATAGGTAATTATGACTCAGTGCTCTTTGAGTTTCTTGCTTAGAGTTGGAAGAATTAGCTAAGTAGATTTTTACCATGTAGGAGAGTTTACAGATTATAAAGTTTAGTTGATTATTCATAATGGTATCTTTTTTAGCAGAGACATTTTAATATTTTGCAGATATATATACATTTACAGCAATAGTCATATTTACTTTGTATATTTTTATTTGTTTATAAATCATATGCATGTAATAATGAACCAATCAATGGTTTAATTTTACATCACATAAAATATAATATAAAATAGTGAAATGGTAAGAATAGAAATGTGTCCTTTAATGGAAACCTCTATCCCACCATATCAGAAGATTCTGGGAGATGCTGAAAAGCCTAAAATCCAAGAACTTGAGAGGTGCAAAACCATGTTGTTTGGGGTCCACATTGAGAAGCTCATTTTAGAACAATATGTATTATTTTCTTTAGGATAAAATGCATAGTATATTGAGGCTTCCCAGATGTCAGGGTGGTAAAGAATCTGCCTGCCAATGCAGGAGATACGGGTTTTATCATTACATTGAGAAGATACCCTGGAGGAGGAAATGGCAACCTTCTCCAGTATTCTTGCCTGGAAAATCCCATGGACAGAGGAGCCTGGCATGCTACAGTCTATAAGGTCACAAAGAGTCAGAAATGACTGAGCAACTGAGCTGAGCACGGCACACAGCAGCATGGTACATTAAGCCAATGAGAACAAATAAGATTGATTTGTCCTTAGATTTTTGAATTATTTTAAACATCTTTGCTTTGGTTTCCATCAATCTCCTTCCTTAGTGTATGATTCATGTCGTACAGATAATTCATTCAAAAAGGTGAAAATGTTAATCTCTCCTTAAGTTGTTCAGTGAGCTACAAGGATGTCCTCTGATGATTGAGTGAAATGACACAGAAAGAAATCCAAGCCAGTGTTAATAATGTGCTCATTAGAATGCATGAATCTCTTTCCCACTATAAGTTTTGCTTCTGGCTGTATACTTGGGACATGCTATTTTGTAATACACTCTGTAGGGTATTTTCTTAGTGGAAAATTTTTTGAAAGGTTACATTCTGGTGAATCACTGTGTGAAAAAGTGTTATTTGTTCTGCTCAGTCTGGATTTTGTCCAGGAAATAATACTTCCCTATTTTCATACTCAAGACACATAAAATTGTTACACTGGATTTTTACCTACAAAGTGTTGTGATGGCTATATTATCATTTATATAGAAAAGATGACTTTTACAGATGAATACACATTATTTTTATTTTTTATTCTATCTAGCACCCAGGATAAGTGTATTATCTAAACTCAGAGTATAGTTGAATGTCACTTTGTATTTTCTATAGAATGGCAAATGCCTGTTGAAATTTGAATGTGTGGTGCCAATATAAATCTTCAGTCATTAGAGGAATGCATTTTTAGCAATAATTCTTAGAATTTGGTATAAACCTCATATATTACAGTTGTGCTTTGAAGCACAAACTCAGAGAAAACTGAGTTGGGAGAGAGGTATGGGTGTGAATTGAATAGGATTTTGCATCGTAAGCACACTGCTTACTTCATGGGAGGAGTGGGAAGGCAGAGGGGTCTTGAAGTAAAAAGAGCGAGCTAACTGGGTAGGAGGGGAGTTCAGGGGAGAATGGATACATGCATATGTATGGCTAAGTTCCTTTGCTGTCGATCTGAAACGATTACAACATTGTTGATTGGCTATACTCCAATATAAAATAAAAAGTTTAGAAAAAGAGTGAGCCAAGCAAATGAAGATAAAAATATTGGCAACAGCAGGGTCACTGCTTAATAGTAACTGTTAATCCAAAAGTAGTTTTTGTCTTGAATGAAGAATGATTTATCAACAATGTATTGTATTTCAAGATATTTGGATATAGTAATAAGTAAAATATGATTCTTTCATCAAGGGATTTACACTGCAATGCCAGGTATAGAAGAATGTCCTGGGGGCTCAGAAGGTAAAGAATCTGCCTGCAATGCTGGAGACCTGGGTTCAATTTCTGGGTGAGGTGCAGAAAAGTTAACTGGTGACTTTCCTCCATAGTAGATGCACATTCAGAATATTATGTGTAAAGAGGGCCTCTGACTTACTGGAGAAGACAGCATGTAATTTGAGTCCTGAATGCCAAGGAAAAGCTCACTTAAATAAAAGCCAGCAGTGAGAGGACAGTGCATAAAGGCTGAGAGTCAGGAGAAACTGGACATAAGTGTAAATGAGAGAATGGTAAGCAAAGTGAGGCTGCTGGTGGGCAGCAATGCATGCATCCTCATTTGATTGGAGGTGATTGGCAACCTTTGTGAATGCGGATGCTTGATGGAGATTAATTTTGTAGCTTACAAAACATAGTTTGGAGGGTATGGGAGGGTCACTGCAGAGACATGCCTTAGTTTATCACATATATTTCATTGGGATTATTTCTTCTTCTTGGAAATACTTTCAGAATTATATTTAAGTAGATTGGGTGAATAAAGCAAATGAAAAAGAAAACTACATAAAGAAAATACTTGCTGGTTTTCAGCATTAGTTGTTGTTTAGCCTCACTACTGACATTTTAATATATTTCATAGTGATTGCTTATTTGGGGAAGGGTTTAAGCTAATGTTACAACTTTCTTCTACATTTTGTAACCCATTTAATGAATTATGATAACAGGAGTCTGATCTAAAATGTTAATTTAAAATGCAAAATTATTAGTCTCTCAGTCCTGTCCAACTCTTTGCAAAACCATGAACTGTAGCCTGTCGGGCTCCTCTACCCATGGAATTCACCAGCAGGAATACTGGAGTGGGTTGCCATTCCCTTCTTCAAGGGATCTTCTGGACTCAGGAAATGAACCCATATCTCCTCTGAGCCACCAGAGAAGCCCATAAATTAAGGAAACACAAAGCAAAAAACCAGAATCATGATTACTGTTGGAGAGAGAAAAGAACTGTGATTGGGAAGGGGCATCTGAAGGCATCTGGCTTGTTTGCAAAGGTCCTATCTTCCGACTTGGATGGATTTTTAAATTTTATGATGCATTATTAATAAACTTGGAGAAGGCAATGGCCACCCACTCCAGTACTCTTGCCTGGAAAATCCCACAGACGGAGGAGCCTGGTAGGCTGCAGTCCATGGGGTCGCAAAGAGTTGGACACGACTGAGCTACTTCACTTTCACTTTTCACTTTCATGCATTGGAGAAGGAAATGGCAACCCACTCCAGTGTTCTTGCCTGGAGAATCCCAGGGATGGCAGAGCCTGGTAGGCTGCCATCTATGGAATCGCACAGAGTTAGACAAGACTGAAGTGACTTAGCAGCAGCAGCAGCATTAATAAACTAGTCATTTGTTTTATGTGGTTATCTCATTGGTATTAAAATTATAAAAGATAATAATACAGAAAATAGATAATTCAGGAATTCTACTTCTGGATTTTAAAATAATGTGTACTGGTTTCATGCCCCTTTGTAAATTACTACATGATTGAAAGAAATACATAAATTTACTGTTTACAGGTATTGGGATATGGACACCACAAGACTGTAATTTCTGACAGACAAGCAAGCTTACCTCTAGATTGCTTCAGGTTTCTGCATGAAAACAGTTCCCAGACTATGAACAATGCAGAAAAAAACACAAGTAGAACAGCAGTCTTAACTGTTTTTTTAGAAGATAATATATTAGTTTGTTAAGGTTCAGGTGGCTAGAATGTGAGAACTAGAGTGTTAGAGAAGAGTAAGGTAAATAAGAATGACATTCAGCAATTTGCTGAATACTAAACAGGGCTGAGAAATAATCTCTCTGGTTTTGTTGAAACCAGAGAGATTAAGATAAGATCCCAGAAGAGTCTTATCTTTAGTAAATGTATCTGTAGAGAAACTTATTTTAGATCTCTCCTAATAATGCTTAAAAGTAATCCCTGAAAAAATTAGACTCTTCTACAATTATCTCATATACATGCAAAAAAAAAAAATTCTAACATTTCTCTAAGAGAAAACAACAAAATTTACTCTCAATGATATAGCAGCTTTGTTTTCAACGTATAATAAAACATAAGACATGCAAAGACCAAAACAATGAATAATAAAAATAAATGCATAAAAACCAAAAATAATTATGAGACTGTTTTAAATAAGAAGGAACAATAGCACAGAGTAATCAGGACATTAAAGTATCTTTTTTTTTAAATTTCTTACATTATATGTGAAGTATTAAAGTATGAAATGTAGGCAGACTGTGTTAAATTAAAACCACCTCTCCTAAATCCTGTTACTGTTAAAAAAATGTATATACCCAAAGAGTAAATATTATGAGACAACATAAGAGATACAATGGCCCAATTAATTTTAAAGAAGTTATAAACACATAAAATTGATAAAGTAGTAGGACAAACAAGGAAGAAACAACATAAGCATAGCTATAGGTCCTAAAACCATTGGAAAAAAAAAAAAACAGAAGATATGGAAAATTTATGTCAACATAGTGTACACACTTGTTAGTAATACAGGTCATCCAAACTAACACAAAAAGAAGTAAAAATCATCTGAGTATACTAGTATATATTGAATAATTTGGTCTGCATTTAAAACTTTCTCACAAAGAACACTCTGTGCTCAAATGTCTTTTCTGGTGAATTCTATTCCTTGATGACTCAGTTGGTAAAGAATCCACCTGCAATGTAGGAGACACAGGAGATGTGAGTTTGATCCCTGGGTTAAGTAGATTCCCTAGAGAAAGAACTGGCAGCTCACTCCAGTATTCTTGCCTGGGAAATCTTATGGACAGAGAAACCTGGCTGCTACAGTTCAAAGTGTCACAAAGAGAGACAAAACTGAGCACAGCATAACAGCATAAACAACAACGTTTAAAGAACCAATAAACACTTATTCTGCACAAATTCTTTCAGAAAATAATATATTTAAAGCATATATAGCATAATACTTCAGTAAAAATTTGACAGATTTTTTTAAAAGCAAAATCTTCAGATAAACATCCTAAATTAATATAGATATAAAAGTCTTAAAATACTAGTTAAATACAGCATATATGTATATATTTCTGGATTTTACATAATGATACAATATTAAATGTTCATGCTCAGTTGCTAAGTCATGTACGGCTCTTTGTGACGCTTTGGATTGTAACTCGCCAAGCTCTTTTGTCCATGGGGTTTCCTAGGCAAGAATACTGGAGTGTGTTGCCATTTCTTACTTTATGGGTTCTTCTCCACCAAGGAATCAAACCTGCATCCCCTGCATCTCTTGCCCTGCAGACAGAGCCTTTGCTGCTGAACCATCCAGGAAGTCCCATAGTGTGTGTATATATATAATATATGCATATATATATATAATATTAAATATGTATGATATTATTATGAACAATGTTTATTCAGGAAAATAGCCCACCAGGAATTCAAAGAAAGAAAAAGGCATAGGCAGGCAAATTCTTAAGGCAGTGGTCAGTCTTTCAAAGATGAGAAAGAAGGAAGAATTGGATAATAAGAACCCAGACAACAGCATCACTCTTACAAGTTCTCTTCAGAGTAAAAGTTGTCCATGAAATGAATTCTGCATCTTGTAGTAAGATGTAAGTAAGTAAGTAAGCTTACCAAGTGGCACAGTAGTAAATAATCCACCTGCCCATGCAGGAGATGCAGGAGATGAGAATTTGATTCCTAGGGTCAGTAACATCAACTGGAGAAGGAAACGGCAACCCACTGCTATATTCTTGCCTGGAAAATCCTATGGACAGAGGAGCCTGGTGGGCTGCATTTCTTGGAGTCACAAAGAGACACAACTGAGCAACTGAGCACATGGCACACAGGTGCTTACTTATGAGCTTAGAAAAGTCAAGGGTAAATTTGACAATATCATTCAGACAAGTGCCATCCAAGACTGTTAATTGACCCAGCTCTCTGAGGCACATCTACCTGAATGAGATTTGAGCTCTTTATTTCCAATATTGCCAAAATAAACAACTGTGGTTTATTCTGAAAAAAAATGAAGTTGGCTTAACTTTTTTATGCTTTCATGAATTTCATTGTATTAGCCAAAGAAAGAATAGAATCCATATTATTCCCTGAAAATATTGTTAATTTTTAAATAAATTTCAGTTCAGTTCACTTCAGTCACTCAATCGTGTCTGACTCTTTGCGACCCCATGGACTATAGCATCCCGGACCTCTCTGTCCATTATCAATGCCCAGAGCTTGCTCAGACTCATGTCCTTTGAATTGGTGATGCCATCCAACCATCTGTTGTCCCTTTCTCCTCCTGCCTTCACTCTTTCCTAGCATCAGGGTCTTTTCCAGTTAGTCGATTCTTCACATTAGGCGGCCAAAATATTGGAGTTTCAGCTTCAGCATCAGTCCTTCCAATGAATAGTCAGAACTGATTTTCTTTATGACTGATCTACTTGGTGTCCAAGGGACTCTCAAGAGTCTTCTCCAACACCACAGTTCAAAAGCATCAATTCATTGGTGCTCAGCCTTTTTATAGTCCAACTCTATCTCTTTATAGTCCACACATGACTATTGGAAAAACCATAGCTTTAATTACCATTAAATTAAAAAAAAAAAAAAAGCTCTCAGAAATCTGGGAATATAAGCTAAATTCCTTAAAATGAATAAATCCTAGCTCTAAGGTCATATTTAATAATAAAATATAATTAATATAGATTCAATGATATTTTAAGCAAAGCCACAGCAGTTTTTTTTTTTTTTTTGCTGGAGAAATTGACACTCCAGCAATAAGTTTATAGTTATATGTAAAGGATATTATATACAAAAAAAATTGAAAAAAAAGGTAGATTTACACCAGTTGAAACCTTCTGTTATGATACAATCTTCTAAACAAAGTAATATTTGTATAAGAATAGACATAAAGATAAGTGGTATGGAATATAGAGACCATAAATTTAGAAATATTGAAATAATCACAGGAAAACATAAGAAAGGTCTCCATGAAATAGGAAAGTATTAGGTTGGTGAAAAAGTGATTGTAGCTTTGGAACCCGAATTTTAAATCATCATAACTAGGCTCAGTTCAGTTCAGCTCCATCGCTAACTCATGTCTGACTCTTTGCGACCCCATGAATTGCAGCACGCCAGGCCTCCCTGCCCATCACCAACTCTCGGAATTCACTCAAACTTAAGTCCATCGAGTCGGTGATGCCATCCAGCCATCTCATCCTCTGCTGTCCCTTTCTCCTCCTGCCCCCAATCCTTCCCAGCATCAGGGTCTTTTCCAATGAGTCAACTCTTCCCATGGGGTGGCCAAAGTAATGGAGTTTCAGCTTCAGCATCAGTCCTTCCTATGAACACCTAAGACTGATCTCCATTAGGATGGACTGGTTGGATCTCCTTGCAGTCCAAGGGACTCACAAGAGTCTTCTCCAGCACCGCAGTTCAAATGTATCAATTCTTCAGTGCTCAACTTTCTTCACAGTCCAACTCTCACATCCATACATGACCACTGGAAAAACCATATTGTTGACTAGACAGACCTTTGTTGGCAAAGTAATGTCTCTGCTTTTTAATATGCTGTCTAGGTTGGTCATAACTTTCCTTCCAAGGAGTAAGTGTCTTTTAATTTCATGGCTGCAGTCAACATCTGCAGTGATTTTGGAGCCCCCCCAAAAGCAAGTTTAACCCTGTTTCCACTGTTTCCCCATCTATTTTGCATGAAGTGATGGGACCAGATGCCATGATCTTTGTTTTCTGAATGTTGAGCTTTAAGCCAACTTTTTCACTCTCCTCTTTCACTTTCATCAAGAGGCTCTTTAGTTCTTCTTCACTTTCTGCCATAAGGGTGGTGTCATCTGCATACCTGAGGCTATTGTCATTTCTCCCAGCAATCTTGATTCTAGCTTGTGCTTCTTCCAGCCCAGCGTTTCTCATGATGTACTCTGCATATAAATTAACTAGGCTCACATCTTTATTAATCGAAATAGGAACAGTGACAATCAACACACTTTTGCCATGAAAAATGTTTGTTATTCCTATAGCATAAAAATCCATGCTTTGGGATTCAGTGAACTCTTGGAAAGCATTTCTGCCTTCTGATCACTGCAGAACCATTTTCTCTGACGAAAGTTGTCAAAATGCTTGAAGAAGTAGTAGTTTGTTGGCGAGAGGTCAAGTGAACATGGCAAACAGAGGAGGTAAAACTTCAAAGCCCAATTTGTTCCACTTGAAGCAGTGGTTGTGCAACATCAGTTGAGCGTTGTCATGGAGAAGAATTGCGCGATTTCTGTTGACCAATGTCAGCTGCAAGGCATTGCAGTTTTCAGTGCATCTAATCAATTTGCTGAGCATACTTCTCAGATGTTATGGTTTCGCCAGGATTCAGAAAACCGCAGTAGATCAAACCAGCATGAAACCACCACACACTGACCATGACTTTTTTTGGTGCAAGTTTGGCTTTGGCAAATGCTTTGGAGTTTCTTCTTGGTCCAACCACTGAGTTCTTCATCGCTGGTTGTTGTATAAAATCAACTTTTCTTCACACATCACAACCTCATAGAGATATGGCTCATTGCTGTTGTGTAGAGTAAGAGAATATGACAGTTTAAAATGACAATTTTTTTTTTCAGTCAACTCATGAGGCACCCACTTATCAAGCTTTTTGAGCTTTGCTATCTGCTTCAAAGGTCAAACGACCCTAGAATGGTTAGTGCTGAGCTCTTTGACAACTTCTCCCATAGTAGTAACAGGATCAGCTTCTATGATCCTCTTTTGGTCATTGTTAACTTCTGATGGCCAGCCATCACACTTCTCAACTTCAGGGCTCTTATCTCCTTCGCAAAACTTCTCAAACCACCACTGCATTGTATGTTCATTAACGGTCCCTGGGTCAAGTGCATTGTTGGTGATGCAAGTTATCTCCACTGCTTTCTGACCCATTTTGAACTTGAATAGGAAAATTGCTTAAATTTACTTTTTGTCTAATGTAATTTCCCTAGTCTAAAATAAATATAAAATACATAGCAAGTAATAAGCCATTAGCCAAAAACATAAAGCAAGAAATGTGCATTAAACTGATGTATGACACATTCACATGTAAGAATGTATACCAATATCGAACAGTGAGTTTCAAAGATGCAAAATTGCGATTGCTTTTAGCACCAACCAGCAGAAAAATACTTTGTGAATTTTGGTTAGGAGAAGATTTTCTAGCTAGAATATAAAAGCATTAGGCATTCAAAACTGTTACACAGTTTATCTACACTTATTCCTCCTTTATTGTAAGACATATTTTAAAAATGAAAAGTAAGCCTCAAATGTAGACAAAATAGTTGACATATGTTTTTCAATGAAGGACTTGGGCACATGCTTTAGAAGTCTTCCTCACTTTGAATGAATGTCAATACTCCAGTAATTAAAAAGGACAAATATTTTCCCAAAAAGATATTTTGATATTCCATAAACACATGAAAAGATACAACATTAATAATCATCAAGGAAATGCAAATTAAACGTACAATGAAATACTACATATCCCAATCACTAGAATGCTCATATCAAGATTTGCTGAGGATTGATGAGAATGGGCAGTAACTTCGTCTCAGAAATTGCTGGTTAGAATGTAAAATAGTTCGTGATTTTCATATAAACTTAAATATACACTGCCCATACGATGACATAATTTAACTTCTAGATACATAGCCCCCCCAAAAAATTAAATTGATACACAGAAAATAATTTGTACGTATGTTTAACGTACATATGTAATAATTTATACAATGTTCATAGTAATTTTATTTGTAAAAAGTTCAAAACCAGAAACAATACAATTTTCTGTAAGTGAATGAATAAACATTGTGATATATACATAGGAATACTACTTGAAAATATGAAAGAATGACCTTCTAATAAACATGACAGCAAAGATGAATCTCAAAAATAGCCTGCTGAGTAAAAGAAGCCACTGTAATCCTAAGATTTTATGTATACAAAGTTTTAGAACAAATGAAACTAATCTTTATTCAGAGAAAGCAGAGCAATGTTTGCATAACCCTGAAGAATGGAATATGAGGGATGAGGATAATTGGGGGGAAAAAAGCTTTATGGGACTATAGAAATGCTTTATAATCATTATTAAGAAGTATTTCCAAGATTATATGTTTTTATATTCCACCAAAGTATACACCTAAAATGTGTGTATTTCATATGGAAATTATACCTAATAATATTTTCATTAAAAATACAAAGTACTGAAATTATGTTTTGTGGCCCAGATTTGTGGCCCAGATTTGCAAAATCAAATGGTTGTTGTGTTGTATTTTGTAATATGTGTACCCATCAATGTGTTATTTTCATATTATTAAAACTGAAAAATAATTTTTAAAAACCCAACTCTGAAATTAATTATGAAGCCCTAACTTCAATGTAAAGTTAAGTAGATAAACAATATTTTTATTTCATTTTAGTGGGTAATACTGTTACATAGAAAAAATTAGGATTTCCTCTAAGGTAACTTGACTTTATTATGTAAAGATTAAATACATCACAACAGTTATAACAATATGGTTTTTCCAGTGGTCATGTATGGATGTGAGAGTTGGACTGTGAAGAAAGCTGAGTGCTGAAGAATTGACGCTTTTGAACTGTGGTGTTGGATAAGACTCTTGAGAGTCCTTGGACTGCAAGGAGATCCAACCAGTCCATTCTGAAGGAGATCAGCCCTGGGATTGCTTTGGAAGGAATGATGCTAAAGCTGAAACTCCAGTACTTTGGCCACCTCATGCGAAGAGTTAACTCATTGGAAAAGACTCTGATGCTGGGAGGGATTGGGGGCAGGAGGAGAAGGGGATGACAGAGGATGAGATGGCTGGATGGCACCACTGACTCAATGGACGTGAGTCTGAGTGAACTCCAGGAGATGGTGATGAACAGGGAGGCCTGGCATGTTGCGATTCATGGGGTCACAAACAGTTGGACACGACTGAGTGACTGGACTGAACTGAACTGAATGATATATTAGCTGGTTAACAGGGCTTTTTTTTTTTTTTTTTTTTTAGTTTTCTGCTCTATTTCTTGGTTTGATAAAATATTAAATTTAAATAAAATTTTATATTTATATATACTAAATGAGTAGTATTAAAATAATATTATCAAGTTGAAACAATAGAAATGCTAAAACACAAATTAAAAAAAAGAAAAAACTTTTGCAGGTGATATGTTAATTAATCTATTTGGAATGCAAAACCTATTTTGACAAATTATTTATATGCTTCTGTAGAAAACTAACAATTTAACTAGGTCATCCACCAGAAAAGAGATAAAACATTTGCATTTTCAAAGCAAAAGGAATACTAGATTTCATCTCAAGTTCAGTGAAGCTATACGAAAAATATCAATTGAATGGTAAAGAAAAAATAATGAAAAATGCTTTTAGGTTCAAGCAACAGTTATCAAAAAAATCAACCAAAACCAAGCCCCACAATCCCCACAATTTTAATGTAGCAGTTATCAGGAAAGCCTGCCAAGAACTGAGGGGAAAAAAATAATTTGTAGTAAGAACAAAAATGTGAAGGTTATTTTGAACAATCCAAATGGAGTAAATGCCCATGAACCATAATTAACTGAATTAGGGATGAGGACAAGATACTTCTTTTGATAATAATATTGGACTAACAATCCAGAGAGAGATTTTCTTTATAGAGGATGTTTTAATGCAACTTCTTAAATGACTTCCATCCTCCTCGCCCTCTTTTTTCCTTTTTATTGTGGTAAGAAACATGTACATGAAGTCTACCTTGTTACCAAATCTTAAGAGTATTCACTACATTACAGTATTGCTACCTATGAGCACAGTGCTGTACAGCTGATCTCTAGAATTTATTCATCTTGCATGAATAAAACATATACCCATTTTGTAACTACTCCGCATTTCCCCCTCGCCACACTCTTGTTAAGGCCTTCCCTTGTGGCCCCACTGGTAAAGAATCCACATGCTATGTGGGAGATCTGGGTTTGATCCCTGGGTTGAGAAGATCCCCTGGAAAAGGGAAAGGGTAACCACTCCAGTATTTTGGTCTGGAGAATTCCAGGAACTGTACAGTCCATGGGGTCATGAAGAGTTGGACACAACTGAAAAACTTTCACTTTCATTTTTCACATTTTTGGTAACCACATTCTTCTTTGGGATTTGACTGCTTTGGCTATCCCATGTAAGAGGAAGCAGTATGCATCTTAAGCAGTATCTGTCTTTCTGTGACTGTCTTATTTCACTTAGCATAATAGAGTACCTCTATGTTTAATATCCAAGGAGCCTTCATAATATTTTTCAATGTTCTTATCCCAGTTGACATTTCCACCAGCAGGGCACAATATTTTCAATTAATCCATATCTTCACTAACACTTCTTGTCTTTTTCTTTTCTTGATGAGAGCCCTTTTAATGGGTGTGAGGAGATACCTTGTGTTTTTTATTTGCACTTCCCTGATGATTTTTCTGGGCTCCAAAATCACTACAGATGGTGACTGCAACCATGAAATTAAAAGACATTTACTCCTTGGAAGGAAAGTTATAACCAACATAGACAGCATATTAAAAATCAGAGACATTACTTTGCCAACAAAGGTCGATCTAGTCAAGGCTATGGTTTTTCCAGTGTCATGTACGGATGTGAGAGTTGGACTATAAAGAAAGATGAGTGCAGAAGAATTAATGCTTTTGAACTGTGGTGTTGGAGGAGACTCTTGAGAGTCCCTTGGACTGCAAGGATATCCAACCAGTCTATCCTAAAGGAGATCAGTCCTGGGTGTTCATTAGAAGGACTGATCCTGAAGCTGAAACTCCAATACTTCAGCCACCTGATGCCAAGAGTTGGAAAAGACCCTGATTCTGGGAAAGATTGAAGGCAGGAGGACAAAAGGACAACAGAGGATGAGATAGTTGGATGGCATCACCGACTCAATGGACATAGGTTTGGGTGGACTTCAGGAGTTGGTGATGGACAGGGAGGTCTGGCATGCTGCGGTTCATGGGGTCGCAAAGAGTCAGACACGACTGAGCGACTGAACTGAACTGAACTGATGATTAGTCATGTGGAGCATCTTTTCATCTGTCTGTTGGTCATTTTTATATATTCTTTGGAGAAATGTCTATACAACTGGTTTCTCATTTTTGAAATTTGTTAAAGTTGTGCAGTACTTCTACTCAACTTCTAAGTTTTTAACAAATTTATAGATGACAAAGCTTTGTTTAGCATGTGGGGAGCATAGTGAAACATATTGGAACATTATAAATTTAATAGCAGTCTATATCCATGAAACAGCATGTTAATTAATGATGAACAAATAATGCTTGAACACATTAAAATTATTAACTTACTGACAGATCAAGAATTGTTCAATCTGTTGCAACTATTGAGCCTGTATGCTACAACACCTGAAGGCCATGTACCTAGAGCCTGTGCTCCACAAGAGAAACCAACACAATTAGGAGCCTGCACATTGCAACTAGACAGCAGCCACTCACAGCAACTGGAGAAAACCCACGTATAGCAGGGAAGATACAGAAGAGCTAAAAAGGAATAAATAAGATTGTCCAATATATGTATCCCTTAACCTTCAAATATGTCATTTAAATTGATTTGCTTTCAAAGCTCTCTACTTTAGAGTAAGTTAATAATGGTATTGAAAAATAAATTGAAACTGTCATCTTTTATCTTCATCAGTGTCAAAAACAGAATTTATTAACCTGTAGAGAAAAATAAATGTAATAATTTCTAGCTATGAAGCGAAGGTCAACTGAGTCTAATTAATTTGAACAAATATACTGTATTTTAAAGGACCCTAAATTTCACTAATAAAATGAAACTGTTCTATTTTAATCTATTTCTTTCCAATTATTTTATAGACTCTATGTATCGACAATGGGCAAATTTAATTCAGATGACCATCATATCTACTACAACTGACAAGAATCACTTAGAAGAAATGGAGTAGCCAGCCCTCATAGTCAATAAAAGAGTCTGAAGTGCAGTACTTGGGTGCAATCTCAAAAATGACAGAATGATGTTAGTTGCTTTCCAAGACAAATCATTCAACATCACAGTAATCCAAGTCTATGCCCCGACCAGTAATGCTGAAAAAGCTGAAGTTGAACTGTTCTATGAAGACCCACAAGACCTCTTAGAACTAACATCCCAAAAATGTGTCCTTTCCATCATTGGAGTCTAGAATGCAAAAATAGGAAGTCAAGAGATACCTGGAGTTAGAGGCAAATTTGGCCTTGGAGTAAAAAATGAAGCAGGCCAAAAGTAACAAAGATTGCCAAGAACACACACTGGTCATAGCATAAACCGTCTTCCAACAAGGCAAGAGAAGATTCTACACATGGACATCACCAGATGATCAATATAGAAATCAGATTGATTCTATTATTTGCAGCCAAATATGGAGAGGCTCTATACAGTCAGCAAAAACAAGACTGGGAGATGACTGTGGCTCAGATGATAAGCTCTTTATTGCAAAATACAGACTTAAATTGAATAAAGTATGGAAAACCCCTGGACCATTGAGGTATGACATAAATCAAATCCCTTATGACTATACAGTGGAAGGCACAAATGGATTCTAGGGATTAGATCTGCTAGACAGAGTTCCTGAAGAACTGTGGATGGAGATTCATAACATTGTACAGGAGGCAGTGAACAAAACTATCCCCAAGAAAAAGAAATGCAAGAAGGCAGAATGGTTGTGTGAGGAGGACTTAGAAAGAGCTGAGAAAAGAAGAAAAGAGGAAGGCAAAGAAGAAAAGGAAAGATATACACAACTGAATGTGGAGTTCTTAAGAGTAACAGAGATTGGAAAGCCTTCTTAAGTAAATAACACAAATAAGTAGGGGAAAACATAGAATGGGAGAGACTAGAGACCTCTTCAAGAAAATTAGATACAAAGGCAACATTTTATGCAAAGATGGGCACAGTAGAAAGGGCAAGAACCTAACAGAAGCAGAAGTGGTTACGAAAAGATGGCAAGAATACCCAGAACCATACAAAGAAAAGGGGGTCTTAATGAACCAGATAACAACAATGATGTGGTCACTCACTTAGAGCAAGACATCCTGGATTGTGAAGTCAGTAGGCCTTAGAAAACATTACTATGAACAAAGCAGCTAAATGTTATTGAAATAAAACTTGAGTTATTCCAAATCCTAAAAGATAATGCCTTTAAAGTGCTGCACTCAAGATGCCAGCAAATTTGGAAAACTCAACAATGTATACAGTATTAGAAAATGTTACTTTTCATTCCAATCTCAAAGAAAGGAAATGCCAGTGAAACTATCAAAGAAACAAAGTTCAAACTATCTTACAATTGCATTCATTTCACATGCCATACAGGTGGTGCTTAAAATCCTTCAAGCTAGTCTTCAACAGTATGTGAACGGAGATCTTCCAGATGTACAAGCTGGATTTAGAAAGGTCAGAGAAAAGAGCTTAAATTGCCAACATCAATTAGGTCAGAGATAAAGCAAGATAATTCCAAACAAAAAATCTACTCCTGCTTCATTGACTAAACTAAAGCCTTTGACTGTGTGGATCACAACAAACTGTAGAAAATTCTTGAAGAAATGGGAATAGCAGACCACCTTACCTGTCTCCTGAGAAACCTGACAAGGACGAGAAGCCAATGTTAGAATCAGATATAAAACAATGGACTGGTTCAAAATTGGGAAAAGAGTATGTCAAGCCTGTATATTGTCACCCTCGCTTGTTTAACTTCTGTGCAGAGTGCATGCTTGTGTGCTCATTTGCTTCAGGCGTATCTGATTCTTTGCAACCCCATGGACTGTAGCCTGCCAGGTAGCTCTCTGCATGGAATTCTCAAAGAAAGACTACTGGAGTGGATAGCCATTCCCTTCTCCAGGGGATCTTCCTACCCAAGGGATCAAACCAGGATCTTCTGCACTGATGGCAGATTCTTTGCCATCTCAACCATGTGGGAAGCCCCTCTACGCAGAGTACATCATGTGAAATGCTGGGCTGGATGATTTATAAGCTGAAATTAGTATTGCCTGGAGAAATATCAACCATCTCAGACAGGCAGATGATGCCACTTTTATGGCAGAAAATTAAGAGGAACTAAAGAGCCTCTTGATGAAGGTGAAAGAGGAGAGTGAAAAAACTGGCTTAAAGCTCAACATTCAAAGAAATGAAGATCATGGCATACAGTCCCATCACTTCATGGCAAATAGAAAGGGAAACCGTGGACATGGTGACAGATTTTTTTTTCTTGGACAAAACAATCACTGCAGAAGGTGTCTGAAGCCACGAAATTAAAAGACACTTGCTCCTTGGAAGAAAAGCTGAGACAAAACTAGACAATGTATTAGACAGCAGAGACATCACTTTGCCATAAAAGTCCCCATAGTCAAAGCTATGCTTTTTCCAGTAGTCAGGTATAGATGTGAGAGCTGTGCCATAAAAGAAGGCTGAGTGCTGGAAAAATTGATACTTTTGAATTATGGTGCTGAAAAAGACTATTTAGAGTCTCTTGGACAGTGAGGAGCTCAAACTAGTCAATCCTAAAGGGAATCAACCTTGAATATTCATTGGAAGGACTGGTGCTGAAGTTGAAGCTCCAATACTTTGGTCACCTGCTGGAAGAGCCAATTCATTGGAAAAGACTCTGATGCAGGGAAGGATAGAGGGCAGGAGGCCAAAGGGGTGATAAAGGATGAGATGGTTGGATGGCATTATCAACTCAATGGAGATGAGTTTGAGGAAACTCCAGGAGATACTGAAAGACAGGGAAGCCTGGTATTCTGCAGTCATGAGGTCAAAAAGATTCAGATATGACTTTGTGACTGAACAATGACAACAATTATTCATAATTTTCAGTCCTAATTTTTCACATGACTAATGAGCATTTGCTTTAATTAAAATATTTGTAAAATCAGTCTGAATGTTTTTCAATTTGCTATGTATTTTAAGGTTGGACTATAACATAGCATTTCTCTTACCATGATGATTTAATTAATCCATGTTTTACTTTTGAAATTGATGTTATATATAAAGCCATATGAGAAGCATATTTTTTCATTGTATGCTTATTTTCCTTGGAAAATCATCCTAAAATTGAATATTAAAATAATAGCACCAATTTTAAGCATAATAAGGGCTTCCCTGGAGGCTCAGAGGGTAAAGCATCTGCTCACAATGTGGGAGACCTGGGTTTGGTCCCGGGGTTGGGAAGATACCCTGGAGAAGGAAAATCCCATGGACGGAGAAGCCTGGTAGGCTACAGTCCACAGGGTCGGCAAAGAGTGACTTCACTTTCACTTTAAGCATAATAATGACTGCGATGTGTGTATGCAAATCACTCGAGTTGTGTCCAACTCTTTGCGACCCTATGGACTTTAACTCTAGAGGCTTCTCTGTACATGGCATTCTCCAGGCAAGAATACTGGAGAGGTTTGCAATGCTTTCCTCATTGATTGGGATATGTATAACCAAAAAGATCATATCAATTACTCTCTCATAACTCTGTGATCATACTTTATTTCTCTATACGTGTGTCTAGTGATATATATCTACTATTATTAACTTGCATTATTGACCTACTATATAAACAAATGATATTCCACATATGATAACTATACGCAGTATTTCACTACCCTTCTAATTTAATATTAATCGAAGGATTACTCACATATTATTTACTGTATTAAATAATAATTTCTGGTAACTGCAAGGTACATTATTATATGGATGCAGGTGTAGTATTTAACTAATCTCCAACTATAGAATACTTAAGCTAATTTATCTGAAACTTAGAATTTTATTGTAATAAAACTACTGTCTCAACTCTATATAATTCTCATAATTTTCTTAATGAGCGGCACTGATTCCTCAATTAATATAATCATTTTAATCTAAGAAAGCAGCTTTTTCATAATGTTTATATATTTTCACTTTTTCTTCTATGAAGAGTGACTGTTTTCCTCATTTATAAACATATTTTGTGTTGTCATTAAACTATTTTAACATTTTGCCAATTTGATGGAAAAATATATAAATTGTATGACTGCTTTTTTATTTGCATACTAGTTTTCTTAATATTTCTCTGTTCAGAAATGATTACAAATAATTTTGCTATTTCCAAATACCTAGTTGTTCTGCTCCTTATTTTTAGTTTTTGCTTATTAAACTTTGTTGAATTTTTCCTCCAGTCTTTTTGTTTTGTTTTGTTTTATTTGTAATGGATTGCTGATAGTTGTCTTTGGTTTTTACTAAGTTAAATGAATTGATCATTTTTCTTGTTATGCTAAGCTCAATCTTATCCATCCCATCTTTAATTTAACTTGGACCTTTGTCAGTGCTTTTCAATATTTTCAGCTGATATTTTGGTAACAATGTAGGAAACTAAGTGTTTTCTCCTGAAACTCTGGGAACAGAGATTGGGTTTGGATTCTAGTGATGTTGCTCAGTCGTGTAGGACTCTTTGTGACCCCATGGACTCTAGCCCACCAGGCTCCTTCGTCCATGGGATTTTCCAGGCAAGAATACTGGAGTGGGTTGCCATTTCCTTCTCCAGGAGATCTCCCCCACCCAGGGGTTAAACCCGGGTCTCCCACATTGTAGACAGTCGCTTTACCATCTGAGGAAAAGTCACCAGGGAAGTCATTTGAATTCCAGAAGCACTATTAAATGACTGGCAGCTGAAAGAATTATTTTAATAAAGTTTCTTTACATCTCAAAGAATATGAGTGCATCTGGCATGGATCCATCGCTGATCCTTACTGTATAAATTTAAACTATT
The DNA here is from genome assembly GCF_016772045.2 of Ovis aries. Lineage (NCBI taxonomy): Eukaryota > Metazoa > Chordata > Mammalia > Artiodactyla > Bovidae > Ovis > Ovis aries. The sequence continues at coordinate 50,065,819 of NC_056069.1, forward strand.
ATTTAAGTGCCTTTTTAAAGAGTGAACTGGCAATTCTTTTCCAGATTGTTCATGGTTGTGGGTAGTTGTGTTAAATGACTGAAGAAATTACAAAATTGGTGCAAGCTTTTTAAGATTACTTTTGTCAAGATTTGTTAACATATATTAACAGGGTAGAACTTACATGCTTTATTTTGGGTTTTCCATAAAGGTACATGAAATATGTTTCCATTTTGTCTTATAGAAGTTTTTATTATTTTATCATAGAAGTTGTAGAAGATTTTTTTAGGTCAATCTCATAAACCTATAAAATATAGCTCTTTTTTATTTTTCTGTTGCTATTATTTTAAAAAAGCTCATTTCAACCTATTTTCTATCATAATATTATAGTTACTAGCTTTAGAAATTTATTCAGATCTGTATCATTTTTCCCCCAAAAAACTTTACTTTTATTATCTTGCTGACAGTGAATTTGCAATTTTATATTGATGATTTTGCTACTTAAATTTTTTTAACTATTTAAAATTATTTTAATATCTAAAAGCATTTTATCAAGCACCCATTTAATTGATTTTGTAATATGTTTGTTTAACTAAACATTCTTTTTTAATTAAGTCAACATATTCTTAATATTTTTTGTTAAATAAAAAATTAATTTTTGTTAATTTTTCCTGTTTATCCTTTTATTAATGATACATTTATTTTTTGTAAGATTAGAATAAATTTTTCTGTCTTTATGGGTTGAAATATCACTTCTGAACCCTATCCTTTTTATTGTCTTTTTTTTTTCTCTTAACTTCTCAGTTCCTTGGGAGACAAAAAAAGCCAGAAAGTATTTCACACAACCGAAAACAAATTAATCGTCAGAGTAGATCCAATATAAACGCATCAAGCACATCTCTATCAGCAGGGCAAGTGAAAGTGAAAGTCACTCAGTCCTATCCAACTCTTTGTGACCCCATGGACTATATATACAGTTCTTGGAATTCTCCAGGCCAGAATACTGGAGTGGGTAGCCTTTCCCTTCTCCAGGGAATTTTCCCAACCCAGGAATCAAACCCAGGTTTCCCACATTGCAGACAGATTCTTTACCAGCTGAGCCACAAGGGAAGCCCAAGAATACTGGAGTGGGTAGCCTTTCCCTTCAGCAGATATTCCTGACCCAGGAATCGAACCTGAGCTATCAGGAAAGCCCATCCAGAAAGGCAAGGGCACATCAAGAGAGAGGCAAGCATACATTTCCTTCATGTGAATGATAGAATGTTCTGCCCAGGACAGGCCCACTATCTCACGTACAGTTATAGGAATCTTATCCCAAATACCGGCTCATGAGTGAGACGCGTATAGATCAGGCATGCACTGAGCTAGAGGAAGATTAGATACAGAGCTCTCTAACTTTTCACTGGATTTGGAAAGTAAGAGTAGAATCCCAGCTTTGCTTTGGGTCTGAAGAATATGTCCAGCTCTAGTCATTAACTGGGGATGCTCAGCTACCAATTTCAAGGATGCTTTCTAAATTTCATTGGTTTAAACCTGACTGAATTCTGTACTACCCACATGGAATATTGCTTTCATTTCCCCCACCTTGCTATCGCCATGGTTTGAATTTTTCAAGAGGAAGATAACATCCATGAATTCTCCATCAAAAAGGAAAAAAAAAAAAAGACTTGAAAACAAGTTTTGGAATCAAAGGTTCAACAGTGTTAGCAGGGCTTGAGCAATTATAAACCATGGATTCTAATTCAGCATGCTTCATTCCTTCTTGGCATGTTCCAGGATGCTGAAGGGAACCTCAGAGGCACTTCTGGAGTCATGTCCCTTTTGGAAGAAGTATAGTGAGGCAGGAGCATTAGAGCTCTGTCATTTTTGAAGATCCTGTAAAAAAAAAAAAAAAAAAAGAAGCTTTGAGGTCAAATTGATCTGCCATCCCCTTGTCTTGCATGTTTGCATTCTTGGCATGGGATCCTTGGAAATATATAGATCAAGTGGAATGGATTTTTCCTGTTTATCCATAATTAAGAAAATGCCCAATAAATGTGATGATGCACCCCAGGCACACATGCAGAGGTCTTCCCCATAAAGCTTATTTTTGTCTTCCCCATGAAGTCCAAGTCAACTACTGTCCAACTGTTAGGATAGTTGCCCATAGGACACAACCTACCCTGGAAATCAGAGTAGTACAGCTGTGAGCCTTGATTGAAAAAGTATTCTGCTTAGCAATTATCCTTGCTCCTGGCACTTCTGGTTGCAGCCCTGGTTCTCTGACCAACTTATTACAAAGTCTTCAACTCAGGAACAGCCTAATGGAAGGGATGTGTAAGGGGAGGTACTGGGGAAGGGGCAAGAGTTCAGTGTTCTCTGCAAACACAGTGCCTGCCTATCCAGCATCTTAAAGTCTCCAGTAACCCAGGAGCTCTCGTTATTGTACCTTATAAATTTGACTTTATGCTCTCTGGTGTTTTGTATGAAATATTTATTCAGTTTTCTGTAATGGAGTCAGTTTCTTTCTCTTTGGTCTTGTGTCTTTCTCTTCTTATGTAATGTGATTAAATAATTTTTATTCATTTTGTAGGGAAAATCTGAAAGAGGTTTCCCTCTTCTACAATTTTTTTTTAGTTTTTTTTTAATTTTTATTTTTTATTTTTTTTATTTTTTTAATTTTAAAATCTTTAATTCTTACATGCATTCCCAAACATGAACCCCCCTCCCACCTCCCTCCCCATAACATCTCTCTGGGTCATCCCCATGCACCAGCCCCAAGCATGCTGTATCCTGCGTCAGACATAGACTGGCGATTCGATTCTTACATGATAGTATACATGTTAGAATGCCATTCTCCCAAATCATCCCACCCTCTCCCTCTCCCTCTGAGTCCAAAAGTCCATTATACACAGCTGTGTCTTTTTGCTGTCTTGCATACGGGGTCGTCATTGCCATCTTTCTAAATTCCATATATATGTGTTAGTATACTGTATTGGTGTTTTTCTTTCTGGCTTACTTCACTCTGTATAATCGGCTCCAGTTTCATCCATCTCATCAGAACTGATTCAAATGAATTCTTTTTAACGGCTGAGTAATACTCCATTGTGTATATGTACCACAGCTTTCTTATCCATTCATCTGCTGATGGACATCTAGGTTGTTTCCATGTCCTGGCTATTATAAACAGTGCTGCGATGAACATTGGGGTGCATGTGTCTCTTTCAATTCTGGTTTCCTCGCTGTGTATGCCCACCAGTGGGATTGCTGGGTCATAAGGTAGTTCTATTTTCAATTATTTAAGGAATCTCCACACTGTTCTGCTTTATATCCAATATCAGCTCTTCCCATACATACATGTAATTTTTTCTATAAAACTTTAACTTTTCTGGTATCATTAGATTTTAATTTTTAAATATTATCCTTTGAATGGTTACATCATAACAAAGCACTGTGTAATCGATTGGTTAAGTTATTCTAGGCACTAAAATAAGCACATTCTAAGAATCTCAGTGTGTTCACCAAGAAAGATTTTATTTCTTGTTTGTGTTGCAGTCCTGTGGAGGTCAGTACTGGAAGGAACCAGAAGATTACTGCTCAGAGTAATAATTCAGGAGGCTAACAGTTTTCTTATCTGAAGATTTTCTAAGTTCTTAGGTACCATCTCCCACTACACGAAACTGGCTGATGAAAAAGAACAGGAAGGAAAAGACACACTTGCTTTTTACTCACTTGACCTTGGATAATCCATGTTACTTTTGCAGACATTCCAATGCTGTGAGCACTTCATGTATCACCACCTAGGTAGAAGGAAGCTGGAACATAATTTTTAGTCAAGTCCTAGCAAATAAAGCAAAGAAACAAACAAAAACTCCAAGAATTCTCTCCATTGCATACTGTCACTTGTTAAATTTTCTGTTATTTGTATCTCTTCCAATAATGCTGTTTTACCTGTCTAAGTATGTGAGAATAAAAAAAGAATGGAATCCCTTTTTAGGAAAGTGAGGTACTTATGCTGATATGCTCCATATACAAAATCCTTATTAGTTTTAAAGGTGAGATTAACAGAAGAATCACCACATATATATATGCAGATGACACTACCCTTATGGCAGAAAGTGAAGAGGAACTAAAAAGCCTCTTGATGAAAGTGGAGAGTGAAATAGTTGGCTTAAAACTCAACATTCAGAAAATGAAGATCATGGCATCTGGTCCCATAACTTCATGGGAAATAGATGGGGAAACAGTGGAAACAGTGTTAGACTTTTTATTTTTGGGGCTCCAAAATCACTGCAGATGGTGACTGCAGCCATGAAATTAAAAGATGTTTACTCCTTGTAAGAAAAGTTATGACCAACCTAGATAGCATATTGAAAAGCAGTGACACTACTTTGCCAACAAATGTCCGTCTAGTCAAGGCTATGGTTTTTCCAGTGGTCATGTATGGATGTGAGAGTTGGACTTTTAAGAAAGCTGAGTGGTGAAGAATTGATGCTTTTGAACTGTGGTGTTGGAGAAGACTCTTGAGAGTCCCTTGAACTGCAAGGAGATCCAACCAGTCCATTCTGAAGGAGATCAGCCCTGGGATTTCTTTGTAGTAAGGAATGATGCTAAAGCTGAAACTCCAGTACTTTGGCCACCTGATGGGAAGAGTTGACTCATTGGAAAAGACTCTGATGCTGGGAGGGATTAGGGGCAGGAGGAGAAGGGGACGACAGAGGATGAGATGGCTGGATGGCATGACTGACTCGATGGAAGTGAGTCTGAGTGAACTCCGGGAGATGGTGATGGACAGGGAGGCCTGGAGTGCTGCGATTCATGGGGTCGCAAAGAGTTGGACACGACTGAGTGACTGAACTGAACTGAACTGAACTGAAAGGTGTAATAGATACAAAGTAACTGTTGGATAGGAAATAGAGATATCCTAACACTGGTATTTTTTAAATTATATTAAAAATCATCACTCATATTATAATGTCCGTATTTAATTATCAGCACTACTTTTGTTTAATTTTAGTTTTTTTTAAAAATTAAATTTTAAATTTTTAAAAATATCACTTCTATAGCAACATATGTGCTCTTGCAACTTCCAGACAACTTGTGAGTTAAACACATCTGAGGAAATTCCTTTCCTGTTCAGTCAATCACTACGTTATAGCTGTTGGAAAGAACCGTACTTAGTAGTGTCAGCCAGTTCCACAAACAGCAAAATGTTTAGTGGTTAAAACCAAGAATTTTATTTTTCTGGCACACAATTTTTAAAACAGTTTTACTATCCTAGTGGTGATTCAGAAATTAAGGATCTTTTTATTCTGGGGATTGGCCATCCTTCAAAACATGGCATGGAAATTCACTGTCCACATCTACTAAACTGACAGAAGGCAATATAGTAAAGTAATTAATGTGGGAAGGTTTGATGGCCGAGGCCTGCAAGTTGTGGGTGTATTTTCTGTACATTGTTGATTGACTGTATCAGACACATGGCTACATTTGATGTCAAGTATGGGAAATGCACTGTACAATGTATCATTGAGAAAAATAAAACAGGCTTTGGTGAGCAAGTAGCTCTCTCTTTCCAGATTTGAGATCCATCTATCCTTAATGAAAAATTTTATTTTATTTTATTTTATTTTTCTCTACTGAAAGCAGAAAGTATTTTATTTTATTTTTTTTAGCTTTTTATTTTTTAAATTTTAATATCTTTAATTCTTACATGCGTTCCCAAACATGAACCCCCTCCCACCTCCCTCCCCATAACATCTCTCTGGGTCATCCCCATGCACCAGCCCCAAGCATGCTGCATCCTGCGTCAGACATAGACAATTATAAACAAAAGTTGATTTTAATTGAATATAAATGCTAAACTAAAATAATACCAAAAAAATAGAAGTGCTATACTGCAATAATATATACAGATTATGTATGTTGCAGTAACAGATTTGTAATCCAGAACAGTAAATGCTAGAGATTAATAAAATAATGAGTTTTAAGCCTTGTCCAATGGGAAATCCAAAAGCAACTAAACTCAAATTCTTAAGTAATGATAAAATAAAGATATTTGAGACATATTAAAACAAAAGTGAAGATATTTATGGCCTCCATTTTCTCCCAGACTGAATGATTAAACATGTATTTTACCAAAAGGAAGAATAAGAGAAGAAATATGAGCAAATGATTTAGTAAGTTCAAATGATAACTAACTGAAAACGTATTTAAATAAGTGATTCATGTATTTTGAGAGTTTATAACTCTTATGATGGTTCAATTTAAGGAGGAAACAAAATAAATATGTTAATTCAAACCAATATGTAAAAATAGTTTTCCTATATTGCTTGATTGTTCCCAAATACTGCTTATATTTTTTATTTGGTTTTGCACATGAAGATTTTCTTCTTAGTTAACATATAATAACTAAGCAAGTTGAGAAATGGTAGATGTATATGTCTTAGTGCAAATAGTATGCTGTGTATTCTAGATGGTTTAGAAAACAGTAGTTGTGAATTCCATGTTCAGACATAGACATATTTGTTTTAGTTAAGGGCATGGGCATATTTTTATTCCAAAATTATGGTACCAAAACAGGTGAGAATATTGCAAATGAACTCCAACTCACATTGTGCATATGGATAACTATCTCTCAAATAATTTCTTTAGCCTCCTAAATATGTAGTGTGTTTTAGTATATGTGCTGCTGAAGCAAATGCTATATGTAGTGTATTGAAGAAAAAAGAATCTTTACAATTCATGCTGAAGGTTTGTAACTGTTATTTAAAACACTCTAACAAAATCCTTTCTTCATGACAAAGTAAAAAATAATTCTCAGAAATTTTTTTATCTGATAATTAATTTAGCATTCATTAAGAGTAAAGAAAACTTAATCTAAATTCTAATAACTTGGCTCTCTATATTTTAAATAGATATATTATTGTCTTTGTTAGTCACCATAGACTTGGCCTTTATGCATCTTTTCATCAATTTACATTAAAATTATTGAAACCTCCACCTAGGGTCCTAAGACCACATACATATGACAACAAAAGGAAATCAAGCCATATCGCTAACATTTTGCTTGGAAATCTCCTTAACTATATATCTAGGGTCATTGCTTACAAGTTCCATGTTGCATCTAATAGTAGAACACACTTCAGCCAAGTTGTCTGCCATTTTGTAATAATAAAGATCTCTTTTCCTCAAGTTTCAAACAACATGATTCTCACTTTCTTTTGTCTTCCCTGGTGGCTCAGATGGTAAAGCGTCTGCCTGCAACGTGTGAAACCCAGGTTCGATCCCTGGGTTGGTAAGATCTCCTGGAGAAGGAAAGGGCAACCCACTCTAGTATTCTTGCCTGGAGAATCCCAAGGGTGGAGGAGCCTGGTAGGCTACAGTCCATGGGGTCGCAAAGAGTAGGACAGGACTGAGCGACTTCACTTTCACTTTCTTTTGAGATCTCAGCAGAAGCTCATTTATTTTCCATGAGCATTCTGTTTTCTGTTCATGGGGTGAGATATATGTATATATATATATATATATATATATATATATATATATATTCTCTAAGATAATAGAGGCATTTTCTACCACATTTCCTACAACAAACTCTTGTCAATATCACCTTTAACATCCATATTTCTACTAATTGACTTTGGTAAGCAATCTAAGTTATTTCTATCAAATGCCTCAAGTTTGTCTGGCTTCTACTCTTTGCTCAAATACAAAGTTATTTCCACATTTTCAGGCATTTGTTACAGCAGTGCCCCACATTCAGTACCAAATTCAGCATCAGTTTCTTAGTAAAAAAGCACCAAGATCTGAGTGGCCTAAAATAAAAATGAATTTCTTCTGTCACATCACTGGAGGCTGTAGGTCCAAACTTAAGATATCAGCAGTCCCATGCTACTTCTCAAGCCTCTAGGGAAGAATCTTTGCCTCTCCTAGCTTGTGGTGATCCCAGGTATGCCTTGGCTTGTGGCAACATAGCTGCAAAGCCAATTTCTGTCTCCTTTTTCAAACTGTCTTCTGTTTATCATGTTTTGTACTTTTTTTTTTGTAGGGACACCCATCATTGGATTTAGTTGTTGTTGTTATTCATTCAGTAAGTCATGTCCAACTCTTTGGACTTAGGGCCCATATTAAATCCAAGATGATTTCACCTCAAAATCCTTAACTAAGTACCTCTGCAAAGAATCTGTTTCCAAATAAAGTGACATTCTGGAGTTCTGGGTGGACATGAGTTTAGGGGGGACACTAGTCAACCTACTACAAAATTATAGAAATATATTTCATGGAAACAACTTATGAAATTCCTTGTTTCAAAATGTCAAATGTTTAAAATAACATAATTATCTATTCTTTCTCATATGAATTTTATCCATTATCCACCTTATTCTAATCCATCTTAATTCTGTTCCATATGCAACATTTATTTAGTCTGTTTTCTACGGCATTCACTTTCTTACAGAATAGATGAACTTACTTTACAACACTAAGTCCTAACCCTTCACAGAGAAAACACAGTCAGGGTGTGGCCAAGAACCACCTCTATATGCTGGCAAAGCAGGCATTAACTGTGTGATGAAAAACAACTTATTGAAAAGTATGTCCCTCATGTGTGCCTATGCTCTTGCTTCAAGCCACTGACATGAAATGAGATGCCAAGAATTCTTCAGGCTTGAAAATAGAGTTATGAATAATTTGTAAAAGCTAGGCATTCCTTGTACACTGCTTCTGATGTCTCCTCTTTTACTTTTCTCGACTTGAATAGTTTAGGAAATTACCCCAATAATTTCCTTAAGTTTTGAGTAAAAGGGCAAAATATGGATCATATTCCCAATGAACATAAGGGAGCCAAGTGCATCCTAACTTCCTTAGTTGCTTTCAATAAGATGGAATATTAATGAAAAAATTAATGGTAATTAAAATGATCAAATTGTATGTTGATATTCGTTTCATGAGTATGAGAAATGTTAACATCTGCAATTTGAATTGCTGTCTAGAAGAATATCATTATTACTGAGGACATATGTGTATTGGGTAATTTTCAGCTGCTCTACTAAGTTTCAGTTATATTGTCATACTTCTTTAATGTTTGATTATAGCCATAAACATAATTCCAGATCTTAACATTTCAGATCGATTTAAAAACTTTTTCTTTTATAATATTGTTGAACTATACACAAAATTTGGCATATCATTTTAAATATAAAAATATGAAATTTTTATATGCATTATTAGAAACAAATTCCTGCAATAAAAACTATGGAACATCTTATTTCCCATAGACATTTGTAAGTGATTATTCTCTTTATAAGGTAATTTGGTTTTGTGAATGTTCCATGGGGCAGTAGAAACAATGTGCATGCATGCTCAGTTTTTCAGTCATGGCTGATTCCGTGACCCCATGAACTGTAATCCACCAGGCTCCTCTGTCCATGGGATTATCCTTGCAAGAATACAGGCGTGGTATTGCCATATCCTCTTCTTGGGAATCTTACCAGCCAAAGGATCAAACCCATGTCTCCTGTGTTGCCTACACTGGCAGGCAGATTCTTTACCACTAGGTCATTTGGAAAGCCCCAGAAATAATATAGTAAACTATTTTTTTTTCTTTCATAGTATATGGGTTTTAACCTTCAATTTTCTTTCTCATTAAGACTCTTTATTGTCTATTTTTAGCAAGTTCTCAAAATGTCCCTTTAAGACATGCTCTATGCAGTTGTCCAAAACCGTAAACTGTACCCCTCTGTCTCATTGATCTTGGACATATTGGTTCAGTCTATTGATTTTTTATCAGATGATACAAATGTACAGACATAAACATGCCAAAGTGATAGTCTTATTATGAAGTGATCCAGTAAAGAAAGATAAAATACTATTTTGTTTAATAAAATAGAAAAAGAAACCAGCATGAGATCAACGGTTTCCAAAATTAGTTATCACAAGTATAACAAAAAACAGTATGCTTGTATAATCTTAAGAGTTTTTTGCCATGTGATATTTATTAATTATAAAGGTAAAATATAACTTCACAGTTGCAAAACCTGTCCTGTATCAACTTAACCATGCATACAAGGTAAATATAGCTAGTAATGACTCATACTGACATTATCTCCCTGGTGATATAGTTTATGAAAGAAAGGTACACCATTACTTCTATCTTTTGTTATTCTTACTAAAAATACGTAACATAAAGTTTAGAAAGCATTTTGCAAAATACCTGACCAATACTATTCAAAAGATGTAAGGTCATGAAAGCAAAGAAATGATAACGGATTGCATTGGAATTCTCTTCAGTTCAGTTCAGTTCAGTTCAGTTCAGTCACTCAGCCGTGTCCGACTCTTTGCGACCCCATAAATTGCAGCATGCCAGGCCTCCCTGTCCATCACCAACTCCCGGAGTTCACTCAGACTCACATCCATCGAGTCAGTGATGCCATCCAGCCATCTCATCCTCGGTCGTCCCCTTCTCCTCCTGCCCCCAATCCCTCCCAGCATCAGAGTCTTTTCCAATGAGTCAACTCTTTGCACTAGGTGGCCAAAGTACTGGAGTTTCAGCTTTAGCATCATTCCTTCCAAAGAAATCCCAGGGTTGATCTTCTTCAGAATGGACTGGTTGGATCTCCTTTCAGTCCAAGGGACTCTCAAGAGTCTTCTTCAACACCACAGTTCAAAAGCATCAATTCTTCAGCGCTCAGCCTTCTTCACAGTCCAACTCTCACATCCATACATGACTACTGGAAAAACCATAGCCTTGACTAGATGGACCTTAGTTGGCAAAGTAATGTCCCTGCTTTTGAATATGCTATCTAGGTTGGTCATAACTTTTCTTCCAAGGAGTAACTGTCTTTTAATTTCATGGCTGCAATTCTCTTAAGGAGACATAATAACTAAATGCTTTATTTGATCCTGAAGCAGATACAGAAGCAGAAAAGGGAAATTCAGTTCAGTTCAGTTCAGTCTGGTCACTCAGTCATGTCAGACTCTTTGCCATCCCATGGACTGAAGCACACCAGGCTTCCTTGTCCATCAACAACTCCTGGAGCTCGCTCAAAGGGAAAGTACTGGACAATTAAATTAGTCTTGGAAGATTAGATATTGTTCAGTCCCACAGTCATGTCTGACTCTTCGCCACCCCGTGGACTGTAGCATTGCCAGTTTTCCCTGTCCTTCACCGTCTCCCCTAGCTTGAGCAAACTCGTGGCCATTGAGTCAGTGATGCCATCCAACCATCTCATCCTCTGTCACCCCCTTCTCCTCCTGCCTTCAATCTTTCCCAACATCATTGTCTTTTCTAATCCCAAAGTATTCAGGATTTATTTCCTTTAGGATTGACTGGTTGGATCTCCTTGCAGTCCAAGGGACTCACAAGAGTCTTCTCCAACACCACAGTTCAAAAGCATCAATTCTTATGTAATACTGTTTTAGTTATTTTCCAAGAGTTCATAATTGGTTGTATAGCAGGTTAAACTTTGAACAAAATAGATAAAGAATAGGGGAAACTCTTTGTAATATTTTTGCTTCTTTTGTAAATCTGAATTAATTTCAAAATCAAAACTTAAATAAATGAGTATCAATGACACAAAAACTAGTGACAGACATTAGATTGTTTAAATTCAACTGGCAATACTAGCAAAAACAAAATTCATTGTTAAAATCGTTATTTAAAAATATGAAATTAGTTACTTCTTCTTCTGGGGGGATTATGACACCCACAGTAAAGTCATAATAAAATAATCTGAATTGCAACTAAAGAAATTTGAATTGCAATGTTAAAAGGCATTTATATACCCTTCTGTTTCTACTGAATGAGACACTACAGCAAGTAAAAACAATACGTCTGATGAGTGCTTTAAAGAAAATAAAAATTCAGTTAGAAAAAATAAAGAAATAAATCTTATAGTGACTAAGCTAAATAAAGCAATACGATATGCTATAACTAGTATGACTATTATTCAAACTAAAAATGAAAAGAATAAATAGGAATACGTGGTTCCTCTCAGAGATATAATAACCAGCTTAGTATCAAAATCCATTCAACAGAAGACTTACAAACCTCAAAGGAGAGTGGCAGGTCAGTTTGGTTTGTGAGAACGGATGACATCAAACTCCGAGGTGAACTCTCAAAGTGATCTGGAACTTCCAGGCGCAGACGCAGAAATGAAGGTGAGATTACAATGATTAACTAAATGAACAGCGCTAAACTAAGAATAAACTAAAATTTTCACTGTTTCTAAATGAATGTGTAAGTTATGAGGATAGATACTCATAATGGTCTTCCTGTTAAAACATTTTTTAACAAGCTATGTCCAGGTGTCAGTTATTTGATTTGACAAAATTCTTCTCTCTCATATAAGTACATATTTATATATAATGTATATAGGAGAGATTATTCACATAATATTAATATATATTACATATGATATATAAAGATATATGTATATATATATATATTTCAGTCAAGTGTATTAATCTAATAATTTTTATGTTAAATCAAGAAAAAAATCTATAGTACATCTCAAAAAAAAAAATTTCATTTCTGAAAGGTATTCCAATAAGAAGCAGGAATTTCTCCTTTAAAACAGGAAAACAATACTCTGTAGAGTGGTGGTGAAATCTTTCATTAGAGGACTACAAATTACCTACATTTGTATGCTGGCTAAGTATTTTTCTTGGCATCAAATGAAGGAATCCCATAACAATTTGGCTCTTTATACATAAATATCTTGCAATAAATTATAGTTTTAGTGATTTAAGAAGTTTAAACAAACACAAAGTCAACCTTAGCATATTGGAAGGTCGGTCTTTGAACTAATCTAATTTAATTATTTCACTTAAAATACAAAGTGAATAGATTCTTTGAACTAGTGAAAGCTAATTTGGCCAACATTTAGTTTTTTTATTCTTTTCAATTTCTATTTTATTCTCAAATGTTATTATGGTAAGTAATTGAAAAATATGTTTCAAAATATATATATATATTGCATATGGCCTGCTTTATTCAATAACTGTATGTCAACTTAAATATAATCTTTAACTCATTTTAGAGTTTCTTCTGATCCCAAGAGATTCACAGGCTACTGTCTGATCTAAATAAGGTATATATATTATTTTCTCCAAGTTGGTGGATATTTAGTGCTTTATATTTTAAGTTATATATTTGATATGAAGCTTTCAACTCCTATATTTAATTTTTTTAAAGAAAATATTATCCTTTGTTAACCAAATCTACTCCTTTTCTCTTTTTTGTTTGCCCTCATTATAACTTTCTTCTCTAAACTTCTACATAAACAGTCACAACAGACAAATGCCATGCAAAACTTTATTTTTCTCTTCTAAGTGAAGAAGCAGATGAAGCAAGCAGAGATATAATTCTTTTCATTATAAGCCATATAATCTGATATATATTTTTAAAGAATTTCTCTCCACATTTTAAAAAATATTGACTATAGTAGAATAATAAAATTAAAATATATTGCATAAAAATTGAACTATAACTTTTTATAATGCATACAATTAAAATTTTAAAAATATGTACCTAAGCACATTTTAATGTTTAATTTTATGGTCAATGACATCCACAGATCATAATTTGCTATATACATGTCTAGATTTTTTTCCTATATCAATGAATCTATCTGTAAGCGCCTATATCTACACATACAGACACACATATATTACAGAATTATAATAATAACATAGCCATGTTATTTATATGTTTATGAAGATTTTTTTATTCACTGAACAATTCATGCTGTTTTATGCTTAGTCACTCAGTTATGTCCAACACTTTGCAACTCCACTAGGCTTCTCTGTTCATAGGGATTCTCCAGGCAAGAATCATGGAGTGGGTTGCCATGCTCTCCTCCAGGGGATCTTCCCAACCAGTGATCAAATCTAGAGCTCTCACATTGGGGGTAGATTCTTTACCATCTGAGCCACCAGGGAAGCCCCAAAATACTGGAGTGGGTAACCTATCCCTTCTCCCGGGAATCATGCACCCACTTCAATATTCTTGCCTTGAGAACCCCATGAACAGTATGAAAAGGCAAAAAGGTATGACACTGAAACATGAACTTCCCAGACTGGTAGGTGCCCAATATGCTACTTACCAGAGAAGAGTGGAGAAATAACTCCAGAAAGAATGAAAACATGGAGCCAAAGCAAAAATAACACCCAGTTGTGGATGTGACTGTTGATGGAGTAAAATCTGATGCTGTAAACAGCAATATTGCATAGGAATCTGGAAAGTTAGGTCCCTGAATCAAAGTAAATTAGAAATGGTCTAGCAGGAGATGGCAAGAGTGACATTTTAGGAATCAGTGAACTAAAATGGACTGCAATGGGTGAATTTAACACAGATGACCATTATATCTACTACTGTGGGCAAGAATCCCTTTAGAAGAGAAAGAGTAGCCATTATAGTCAATAAGAGACCAAAATGCAGTACTTGGGTGCAATATAAAAAAGTTCAGAATGATTTTTGTTCTTTTCCAAGGCAAACTATTCAATATCACAGTAATTTAAGTTTATGCCCCAACCAGCAATGCTGAAGAAGTTGCAATTGAACTGTTCAATGACGTTCTATAGGACCTTCTAGAACTAACACCCCAAAAAGATGCCATTTTAATCATAGGGACTGGAATGCAAAAATAGAAAATCAAGAGATACCTGGAGTAAGAGGCAAATTTGGCCTTAGAGTACAAAACAAAGCAGGCTAACAGAGTTCTGCAAAGAGAATGCACAGGTCATAGCAAACACCCTCTTCAAACAGCACAAGAGAAGACTCTACAAATGGACATCACCAGATGGTCAATACCAAAGTCAGATTGATTGCATTCTTTGCAGACAAAAATGGACAAGCTCTATACAGTCACACACACACACACAAAAAAGAGCTGACTGTGGCTCAGATCATGAACTCCTTATTGCCAAATTCAGACTTAAATTGATGAAAGTAAGGAAAACCACTAGACCATTCAGATATGACCTAAATTAAATCCCTTACAATTATAATGTTGAAGTGACAAATGGATTCAAGGGACTAGATCAGATAAACAGAATGCCGAGAGAACTATGGACAGAGGTTCGTGGCATTTTACAGGAGGCAGTGATCAAGGACATCCCAAGAAAAAGAAATGCAAAAAGGCAAAATGGTTGTCTGGGGAAGCCTTACAAATAGCTGAGAAAAGAAGAGAAGCTAAAGGCAAAGGAGAAGAGGAAAGATATACCCACTTGAATTCAGAGTTCCAAAGAATAGCAAGGAGAGATAAGAAAGCCTTCCTCAGTGATCAATGAAAGAAATAACAAATAGAGTAAAACAATAGAATGGGAAAGGCTAGAGATCTCTTCAAGAAAATTAGACATAACAAGGGAATATTTATGCTGTGGATCACAACAAACTGTGGAAAATTCTTCAAGAGATGGGAATACCAGACCACCTGACCTGCCTCCTGAGAAATCTGTATGCAGGTCAAGAAGCAACAATTAGAACCACACAAGGAACAGACTGGTTCCAAATTGGAAAGGAATACATCAAGGCTGTGTATTGTCAACCTGTTTATTTAACTTATATGCAGAATACATCATGTGAAATGCCAGGCTGGATGAAGCACAACCTGGAATCAAGATTGCTAGGAGAAATATCAATAATCTCAGATACCCAGATGATACAACACTTATGGCAGAAAGTGAAAAGGAACTAAAGAGCCCCTTAATGAAAGTGAAAGAGGAGAGTGTAAAAGTTGGCTTAAAACTCAACTTTCGAAATCCAAGATCATGGCATCCAGTCCCATCACTCCATGGAAAATAGATGGAGAAACAATGGAAACAGTGACAGACTTTATTTTTTTGGTTTCCAAAATCACTGCAGATGCTGACTACAGTCATGAAATTAAAAGATTCTTACTCCTTGAAAGAAAAGCTGACAAACCTAGACTATATTAAAAAACAGAGATATTACTTTGCCACAAAGATCCATCTGCTCAAAGCTATGGTCTTTCCAGTAGTCATGTATGGATGTGAGAGTTGGACTATAAATAAAGCCAAGTGCCAAGATCTGATGTTTTTGAACTGTGATGTTGGAGAATACTCTCCAAGGAGATCAAACCTGTCAATTCTAAGGAAATCAGTCCTGAATATACATTGGAAGGACTGATGTTGAAGCTGAAGCTCCAATATTTTGGCCCAGTGATGCAAAGAACTGACTTATTGGAAAAGATCCTGATGCTGGGAAAGATTGAAGGCAGGAGGAGAAGGGAACAACAGAATATGAGATGATTGGATGGCATCATGGACATGATGGACACGAGTTTGAGCAAGCTCTGAGAATTGGTGATGGAGGAAAAGTCTGGTATGCTGCAGTCCATGGGGTCAAAAAGAGTTGGACATGACTGAGTGACTGAACTGAATTTAATTGGTCTATTCAAAACCATTCCCTATATTTCATGAATTCCCCCGTGATTTATCTTTCACATGTTTTATCTTATTTTTCTGGAGTATGTCCTGTAATAATTTTTTCAGAGATCTGTATTTGGTAAACTTGAATCCTTACTTCTCTCTATTTATTTTTATTCACAGGTTAAAGTTATGTTTGTTACAAGAAATGTTAAGCTATTACCAAAAAAGGCTTTAGCAGCATACTATTACCTACAAAGGGCCTTTTAGTCTTCAGTTAACTTAGTTCATTACAAGAAAAGGGATTGATAGATACATGACAAATTTAATAGCTGAGTTGACTGGAAATGCATTAAATTTTATTACATAGCAGTTAAAACTAAAACAGCTACCTCAAAGTTTTTACTAGGGTATATTTGAAAATATATAGAAAAAATTATGCTTTCAAACTGTTTTGTTGGAGAAGACTTTTGAGAGTCCCTTACACAGCAAAGAGATCAAACCATTCAATTCTAAAGGAAATCAGTCCTGAATATTCATTGGAAGGACCAATGCTGAAGCTGAAGCTCCAATACTTTGGTCACCTAATGCAAAGAACTGACTCATTGGAAAGACCCTGATGCTGGGAAAGATTAAAGGCAGGCAGAGAAGGGGATGACACAGGGTGAAATGATTGGATGGCATCACTGACAATGGACGTGAGTTTGAGCAAGCTTGGAGAGCTGGTGATGGACAGAGAAGCCTGGCATGCTGTAGTCCTTGGATTTGCGAAGAGTCAGACGTGACTGAGCGACTGAACTGATACCTGAAATTTCAGAAAACAAAGTTTTATATCAACATACCCAATATTCATCACAGCATGTATGCTTAGTCATGTCTGACTCTTTGAAGCCCCAAGGACTGTAGCATGACAGACTCTTCTGTCCATGGACTTTTCCAGGTAAGAATCCTGGAGTGGGTTGCCATTTCTTACTCCAGGGGATCTTCCCAACACAGGGATTGAACCCATGTCTCCTGCATCTCCTGCTTTGGCAGGTGGATACTTTACTACTGCGCCATCTGAGAAGCCCATTCATCATGGGGAAGATATCAATTTGTGTGGGAAGTCATTGGTAAGAATGCCCACCCAGGAAGGCTTCTCTCAAAAATAAGGGAAAGGTATTGATGTCTTCTAGCACATTCTGCAGTGACCAAATACCCATCATGTGAAGGATAATTGTGAAAAGAATTACATAGCAATCAAGGAAATTTTCCCAGGCTAATTGGGAAGTGATAATGATTTAGCTACTCCTCATCCTCACTGTGGAAATTCAAAGAAACTTCACCTTGCAACTTTTCCAGCTCTAGGGAAATAAAGTATTTCAGGAGAATGATACTGGCTCTTAGTGACTTGTATCCATGCCAAGTGAAGCATTTTCCAGATACATGCATGGAGAAGCTTCTGTGGGTGGGTACTACCATGAAATTATCAAAGTTTGATCACACAGTCTCCAAGACTGCACCCAGAAAGTCTCCCACAAAAGAATACACCCTACTTCACCCCTCTCCTTCCTTGCTCTCCTCTTGTGAATTCTCTCCATCTGCTGCTTTTATGTGCTATCTTGTGGTTTTAGCATAATTTGGCTTAGCATCACATTATCATTGCTTCATCGTGTCTCTGAGAACAATCTGCCTGTCAGTCTATATGGTGTCTTTTTTTTTTTTCTCTCTCTTTGATCCTGGCAATCATTTCTGATGTGTTATTTCTAATTAGTTATCTTTCTTACAACCTGTTACACTTTCATGGATGCAATACTCTTTAGTATGCTTCTAAAGATATAATTTATTAAAGACAAGCACACAATTGATGTTTCCTTTAATCTTAGTTCTCTGAGCATGCAAAGGGGGAATCGCTGCTTCTCTTTTAAGGTAATTGCTTCCTTACTGATTCATGGTTTTATATGTGTCACTGACTTTGACATTGTTCAACTTACTGTCTGTTTTCCATTTACAAAAGCAGAGGTATGCCATGTTCACATGAGGAATATCCGCGTGACTAACTGTTCTTTTGATACAGGTACATTATTTTTCTTGCTAGTTTTCAGCCATTTAAAGTCACAGACTCCCTCTTTATCTCACAATTGTATATTGGTTTCTCAAGAACAGGGCATGTGTTATCTGGAGTCTGCCACTTTAGCAATGGTAATAGGGGCTAAAATAAGTCAGATAGTGCTTGACATATACACATTACAATATATAAAATAGTCAGGGCTACCGTATAGCACAAGGAACTCAGGAACTATGACTTGCATGGTAAAAGGACCTAAAAAAGGTGAATATATGTATATGTATAACTGATTAACTTTCCTGTACAATAGAAACTAACTCAACATTGTAAATCAGCTATACCCCAACAAAATATTTTAAAATAAAATAAGGCCAAACATCTTTGATGCTCCATATTCAATGCCCAAGATAAATACTGATAGTTTCCCCAGGGCACCCTCGTGATCCTATATGAACAACTGCCAACCACCTGTGTGAGTGTGGAAGCTGATTCTCCTGGAGAGTGGTTTCTTCCTTAGATTTGACTGTATTATTTTCTACTGGTCTATTCCAAGGAACAGTTCTAGTCACTTAGAAAACATCCATCTATCCTCTGACATTTCTCTAATTCAGAAGTCTGAGTAGATTTAACTAGGTCCTCAGCCTACAGTCTCACAAGGCTAAAGTAGTGTGTTGGCTACATCATGTTCTTTCTGAGAGCTCTGAGTGAGAATCAGCTTCCACACTCACACAGGTGGTTGGCAGAATGATGCTCTGTGAGTTTAGGACCGAGGCCCCCATTGCCTCTGAGGATATCAGCAGCGGTTGTTCTCAACTTTGAGAGATCACCCACATTCATTGAATTGCCCCTCTCCATCTTCATACCCAGTAATGGTACCTGGAAAACTTGTGTTTCCAGTTTCTCTAATACTGTCTTCTGCCCCTATCAGAAGAAAGTTACTCTTTTTAAGGGCTCAGATTATGACAATGGGCCCACCATGCATATCTTCCTGTTTTATGATGGGCTATGTAATATAATATTAAAAACATGATCATAGGAGTAATACCACATTCGCACATTATGGGGATTAGGATGGGGAATCTTTAAATGACTCATTTAGAAATTTGTCCTACCGCACTAACCTCCTGTGTGTTCTGACTTCCAAAGATTCTTTATAATACTGATCTACCCACGAAAGCAATTCATGCTTTTTGGCATGGAAATGGATCAATATCTTAACAAACCTGTGTATCTATTGATACCTCAATTAATATATACATGTCTGTGCTTATAAATATTTATATTATGACTATTTATGAATATTTGAGGTGAGAATGGAAATCTAAATAATTGTTTATTTATTCAGAATCTTTATTAATCCTACATTATTGAAGGGTCCAGGAATATGAAGGTCAAGGAGACAGGTGGAGTGTTTTTTTTTTTTTCTTTTTCTTTTTTAATAGATCTTACTTTCTGTAGTGATAGGCTTATAGACTCACATGCTAGCAAGGTAATGCTGAAAATTCTCCAAGCTAGGTTTCAAAGCTATGTGAATTGAGAACTTCTAGATGTTCAAGCTGGATTTAGAAAAGGCAAAGGTATCAGAGATCAAATTGCCAACATCTGTTGGATTATAGAAAAAGTAAGAGAATTCCAGAATAACACCTACTTTTGCTTCACTGACTATGCTAAAGCCTTTGACTGTGTATATCACAACAAACAATGCAAAATTCTTAGACAAATGGGAATACCAGACAATTTTATGCCTACTAAGAAACTTGTATGTAGGTGAAGGAGCAACAGTTAGAATTGGACATGGAACAAGGGACTGATTCCAAATTGGAAATGGAGTATATGAAAACTATATAATGTTACCCTGCTATTTAACTTATCTATAGAGTACATCATGTGAATTGTCAGGCTGGATGAATCACAAGCTGGAATTAAGACTGCAGGGAGAAATATCAATAACCTCAGATATGCAGATGATATCACTCTAATGTCATAAGTGAAGAGGAACCCTCTTGATGAGGGTGAAAGAGGACAGTGAAAACGGTGGCTTGAAACTCAACATTTTTTTTTTTTAAACTAAGATCATGGCATCTGGTTCCATCACTTCATGGAAGATAGAAGTGGAAAAAAGTGGAAGCAGTGACATATTTTATTTTCTTGGGTTCATGGATGGTGACTGCAACCACAAAATTAAAAGACTCTTGCTCCTTGCAGAAAATTCATGACAAACCTAGACCTGTGTTAAAAACAGGAACATCACTTTGTCAACAAAGGTCTGTATAGTCAAATTTATATTTTTTTCCAGTAGTCATGTGCAGATGTGAAAGTTGGACCCAAAAGAAGATTGAATGCCAAAGAATTGATGTTTTTAAACCATGGTGCTGGTGAGGACTCTTGAGGGTTCCTTGAACTGCTGAAAAAGATTGAAGGAAAAGGGAGAAGGAGGGCAGCAGAGGATGAGATGATTCAATAGCATTTCCAAGTCAAAGGATATGAATTTGACCAAACTCCTGGAGACGGCAGAGGACAGGGATGCCTGGCAAGCTGGAGTCCATGGGGTCTCAAAGAGTTGAACATAAATTAGTGATTAAGCAACAACGGCAGCAAAAATCATTAGATGGGATGCTAATAATCAAGTAGGAAGTAACAAGTGAAAGATGGTGAAGGAAGCCTTCATAACAGAGATGTCATTTAAGCTGATATGTGAATGATAAGGAAGATAAATAGTGATGTGAAAGTCAGTACATGGAATGCACTAATACCTTTTAAAGAAGAAAATCTAATGTGGAAGCTCTAAGGCAGAAATAAACGACTTTTGAGAAGAGAATATGAAAAATTTCCGTGAGACTATAATATCACAATGAGTGAGGAAGTGAAGAAAGATGAAATCTATTCGATAAGTCAATGATTTTTAGATTCATGTAGGAATATTTAAACTGAAACAAGGAGTCCATTTTACATTTTTCTGGGTATGTATGGAAAGTACTGGAATGACTTTAAACAAAAGAGTGTTATCTAGATCATGTTTTAATTATAAGTGGATGAGAAGTGTGGTAAAGAGTGTAATTAGAGAAGAAAAGGGATTTAATACCAAGACGGGCACTCTAGCCAAGGATGGACCAGTGAAAAAAAATGTACCCCACCTGACTACCACAAGGACACAAACTTTAAAAGACTTCTTTAGGCACTCAAATATGAAATATCATTTGGTATATTTATGTTATATGCTCAGAAACAAAATTATTATATTGCCTGAAGAGGGGATACCAATAGAGAATAACTTTAAAATTCATATAAATTTAATATATATATATGTATTTCAATACTGAAAAAAATAGATACTATTTAATACTTAAATATTTTTCATTTGGTAGAAGCTTTGTATATTTTTGTTAGTTATTGTCATAACATTTTGTTGTTAACTCCTGAATATTTAAAAGATTTGTACAAATAATTAAAACACATACACACAGTACAATAGAGTTAATGTTTAAATATTATTTTACAATTTCCCTTGCTCTTTTTGCAAGCTATTTTAAGCAATTATTTTCTAAATACGCCATCTTCTCTGCTATGATTCTAATAGAGTGTTTAGGAATTATATGTATAAAGTAATATTGACATAATACTAATTAAAGGCCACTGTTCTCTTTATTTTCTTTAAAAAAGCAATAAATATAATCAAACTCATTTGATGACAGATTTTTTTAAAGTGCAACAGTAAATTTACTTTGTTGAAAAGTTACTGAAAGCCACATAGGTGACAAGTAATTGAAGTCACATTTGAAAAGCTATTTGAAATTCTTGCCATCTTAGTATAATAAGAATATTATGAAAATTGAGGAAGCCCAGGAAAGAGCAATCTGCTTGAAAATATTATCTCTTCAAAATGTTGAGAAAATTACATTTATAGTCCTAGTAATAGCAAATTATGTGACTATCTCAGTGAATGTGGCAGACTGGCAAGGTGAATAATCAATACAAGTTTTTGAATATAATTTTGAAGGTATAAATAGGATATAATAAAAATTTAAATTCAAGACTTAAAACAATTGTCTCACACCTCAGTGTGCACAGGGATCTTTGAGGATGCTGCTTTAAAATGCAGTGAAAGAAAATGTATTCTTCAAAGATTCTGATTTATACACTCTAGCATGGGGTCCAAGAAACCTCATTATGAAATTACAAGTCTCAAGTAAACAGCAAAGGTTTCAGATCAGCCACTTATACAGCTAGTAGGAAGGTTAAAAGGTAAAACACTCTCGAAAAACACGATGGGGCACTTTTGTTAAGCACTGAGCTAGGAAATTAAAAGAAAACATGTTTATATTTCAGTTCAGTTCAGTTCAGTCACTCAGTCATGTCCGACTCTTTGCGACCCCATGAATCACAGCACCCCAGGCCTCCCTGTCCATCACCAACTCCCGGAGTTCACTCAAACTCACATCCATCGAGTCAGTGATGCCATCCAGCCATCTCATCCTCTGTCGTCCCCTTCTCCTCCGGCCGCCAATCCCTCCCAGCATCAGAGTCTTTTCCAATGAGTCAACTCTTCTCATGAGGTGCCCAAAGTACTGGAGTTTCAGCTTTAGCATTATTCCTTCCAAAGAAATCCCAGGGGTGATCTCCTTCAGAATGGACTGGCTGGATCTCCTCGCAGTCCAAGGGAATCACAAGAGTCTTCTCCAAAATCACAGTTCAAAAGCATAAATTCTTCAACGCCCAGCTTTCTTCACAGTCCAACTCTCACATCCATACATGACCACTGGAAAAACCATAACCTTGACTAGACAGAACTTTGTTGCCAAAGCAATGTCTCTGCTTTTCAATATGCTATCTAGGTTGGTCATAACTTTTCTTCCAAGGAGTAAGCAACTTTTACTTTCATGGCTGCAATCACCATCTGCAGTGATTTTGGAGCCCCCGCAAAATAATGTCTGACACTCTTTCCACTGTTTCCCCATCTATTTCCCATGAAGTGATGGGACCAGATGCCATGATCTTCATTTTCTGAATGTTGAGCTTTAAGCCAACTATTTCAGTCTCCACTTTCACTTTCATCAAGAGGCTTTTAGTTCCTCTTCACTTTCTGCCATAAGGGTGGTGTCATCTGCCTATCTGAGGTTATGGTTATTTCTCCCAGCAATCTGGATTCCAGCTTGTGTTTCTTCCAGTCCAGCATTTCTCATGATGTACTCTGCATATAAGTTAAATAAGCAGGGTGACAATATACAACTTTGACGTACTCCTTTTCCTATTTGGAACCAGTCTGTTGTTCCATGTCCAGTACTAACGGTTGCTTCCTGACCTGCCTATAGGTTTCTCAAGATGGTATTCCCATCTCTCTCAGAATTCTCCACATTTATTGTGATCCAAACAGTCAAAGGCTTTGGCATAGTCAATAAAGCAGAAATAGATGTTTTTCTGGAACTCTCTTGCTCTTTCCATGATCCAGCGGATGTTGGCAATTTGATCTCTGGTTCCTCTGCCCTTTCTAAAACCAGCTTGGACATCAGGGGTTCACGGTTCATGTATTGCTGAAGCCTGGCTTGGAGAATTTCGAGCATTACTTTACTAGCGTGTGAGATGAGTGCAATTGTGTTTGAGCATTCTTCGGCATTGGCTTTCTTTGAAATTGGGATGAAAACTGACCTTTTCCAGTCCTGTGGCCACTGCTGACTTTTCCAAACTTGCTGGCATATTGAGTGCAGCACTTTAACAGCATCATCTTTCAGGATTTGAAATAGCTCAAATGGAATTCCATCCCCTCCACTAGCTTTGTTCATAGTGATGCTTTCTAAGGCCCATTTGACTTCACATTCCAGGATGTCTGGCCCTTTGTAAGTGATCACACCATCGTGATTATTTTGGGCATGATCTTTTTTTTTGTATAGACTTCTGTGTATTCTTGCCATCTCTTCTTAATATCTTCTGTTTCTGTTAGGTCCATACCATTTCTGTCCTTTATTGAGCCCATCTTTGCATGAAATGTCCCCTTGGTATCTCTAATTTTCTTGAAGAGATCTCTAGTCTTTCCCATTCTGTTGTTTTCCCCTATTTCTTTGCTTTGATCACTGAGGAAGTCTTTCTTATCTCTTCTTTTTATTCTTTGGAACTCTGCATTCAGATGCTTATATCTTTCCTTTTCTCCCTTGCTTTTCACTTCTCTTATTTTCACAGCTATTTGTAAGGCCTCCTCAGACAGCCATTTTGCTTTTTTTACATTACTTTTCCATGGGGATGGTCTTGATTCCTGTCTCCTGTACAAGGTCATGAACCTCCATTCATAGTTCATCAGGTACTCTATCTATCAGAACTAGTCCCTTGAATCTATTTCTCACTTCCACTGTATAATCATAAGGGATTTGATTTAGATCATAACTGAATGGTCTAAAGGTTTTCCCTACTTTCTTCAATTTAAGTCTGAATTTGGCAATAAGAAGTTCATGATCTGAGCCAGTCAGCTCCTGGTCTTGTTTTTGTTGACTGTATAGAGCTTCTCCATCTTTGGCTGCAAAGAATACAATCAATCTGATTTTGGTGTTGACCATCTGGTGATGTCCATGTGTACAGTCTTCTCTTGTGTTGTTGGAAGAGGGTGTTTGCTATGACCAGTGCATTTTCTTGGCAAAACTCTATTAGTCTTTGCCCTGCTTCATTCCGTATTCCAAGGCAAAATTTGCCTGTTGCTCTAGGTGTTTTTTGACTTCCTACATTTGCATTCCAGTCCCCTATAATGAAAAAGACATCTTTTTTAGGTGTTAGTTTTAAAAGGTCTTGTAGATCTTCATAGAGCCATTCAACTTCAGCTTCTTCAGCCTTACTGTTTGGGGCATAGACTTGGACTACTGTGATACTGAATGGTTTGTCTTGGAAACAAAAGATCCTTCTGTCGTTTTTGAGATTGCATCCAAGTTTGCATTTCAGACTCTTTAGTTGACCATGATGGCTACTCCATTTCTTCTGAGGGATTCCTGCCCGCAGTAGTAGATATAATGGTCATCTGAGTTAAATTCACCCATTCCAGTCTATTTTAGTTCGCTGATTCCTAGAATGTTAACATTCACTCTTGCCATCTCTTGTATGACCACTTCCAATTTGCCTTGATTCATAGACCTGACATTCCAGGTTCCTATACAATATTGCTCTTTACAGCATTGGACCTTGCTTCTATCACCAGTCACAGCAACAACTGGATTTTGTTTTTGTTTTGGCTCCATCCCTTCATACTTTTTGGAGTTATTTCCCCATTGATCTCTAGTAGCATATTGGGCACCTACTGACATGTTGAGTTCCTCTTTCAGTATCCTATCATTTTGCTTTTTCATCCTGTTCATGGGGTTCTCAAGGCAAGAATACTGAAGTGGCTTTCCATTCCCTTCTCCAGTGGACCACATTCTGTCAGACCTCTCTACTACGACCCGCCTGTCTTGGATGGCCCCACGGACATGGCTTAGTTTCATTGAGTTAGAGAAGGCTGTGGTCCTAGTGTGATTAGTTTGACTAATTTTCTGTGATTATAGTTTCAGTGTGTCTGCCCTTTGATGCCCTCTTGCAACACCTACCGTCTTACTTGGGTTTATCTTACCTTGGGCGTTGGGTATCTCTTCACAGCTGCTCCAGCAAAGTGCAGCCGCTGCTCCCTACCTTGGACAAGGGGTATCTCCTCACTGCCGCCTCTCCTGACCTTGAGCATGAAATAGCCCTCTAGGCCCTCCTGTGCCAGTGCAGCCACCGCTCCTTGGACGTGATGTTGCTCCTCCCAGCCTCCGCCCTAATACTGCTCAAGCACAAACAAAACTAATATAACATTTCCAAATTCTCAGTTGCAAAAGTGAAAATCTGCTAATTATTGAACTATAGACATGAATAAATGCAATTTATAATGCTATACAACATGAAAATATAAGGATTGATAGATTATGAACGTTTTTACTCTGCCACAGAAAAGTAATGAAATAATTGCTTTAAATTCTTGAAAATTGTAGTTGGAGAGAGGACAATAAGTCTTGTACATGAATTATAAGTTCCTATCAAAGTTCAGTTGATAGAGGATAGACACTATTGAAGTCTTGGGAAAGAGAGATAAAGAGAGACAGATATTAGAACTAGAAAGCACAGGCAGAAAAGAACTTTTTTCAAGAAAATTAGGAACTATTCAGCTGATGGCAAGAAGGATGAAATGAAGATAAAATCTTCAGTTAGCTGTTGGGGCTCACTAGGAATTTCTGTGCTTGTAGCCCGCACTATGTAGCACCAGCGTTGGATTTTTACCATCTTCTCCATTCTCTGCTTTGTTACTGCTTTTCATTTCATACTGTTGACGCCAAGTGGTTTTCATGTTGTTGACCTCATTCCACCCCTCGAGCCCCACTTATGGGTCCTGGGGCTGCATTTTAAAATTTCTTGTAGCTTTTATCTTGAAATTATTGAAACCTTTGTTGTTGTTTGTTGCTGGTGATGGTGGTGATTGTGGGTGTGATAGTATTATATGGTTATATTCAGAGATATCACTTTGCTGACAAAGGTCCATATAGTCAAAGCTATGGTTTTTCCAGTAGTCATGTGTAGATGTTTTCTCACAGTTTGTTTTGATCCACACAGTCAAAGGTGTTTGCATAGTCAATAAAGCAGAAGTAGATGTTTTTCTGGAACTCTCTTGCTGTTTCCATGATCCAACGGATGTTAGCAATTTTATCTCTGGTTCCTCTGCCTTTTCTAAAACCAACTTGAACATCTGAAGGTTCACAGTTCACGTACTGTTGAAACCTGGCTTAGAGAATTTTGAGCAGTACTTAGCTAGCTTGTGAGATGAGTGCAACTGTGTGGTAGTCTGAACATTCTTTGGCTTTTCCATTCTTTTGGATTGGAATGAAAGTTGACCTTTTCCAATCCTGTGACCACTGCTGAGTTTTACAAACTTGGTGGCATATTGAGTGCAGCACTTTCACAGCATCATCTTTTAGGATTTGAAGTAGCCCAACTGAAATTCCATCACCTCCACTAGCTTTGTTCATAGTGATGCTACTTTTTTTTTTTTTGTAATTTATGTTTATTTTTATTGTTAGATAAAGTTAACATTTGCTACAGTGTTGCCTGAAATTAATAGCATTCAAGGATAATAAAGCAGTCTTAAGGTCTCAAATGTGAAAAAAATCTGTGGCAAGAGTTTAAAAAAGTACCATTAGTCAAGGTACAGTTCAAATAATAATAATATATACATATTCCATAACCCAAATCTATTTAACATGAATATTAACCTGTTTTTGGTTAATTTTCCTACAACATGGCCCGACTGCAGACAAGCCCTCCAGAAGACATTTCACATATGGTGTCACTGGGGCTGCCATGGGGGGAGGGGTGCCAAAGACATTTTTTGCGTAGAACATAAGGATGCTACTATACAAGGCAAAGGATAAACCTTCCAAAAGAATTATCCGGCCTAAACTGCAGTGCCACAGTTAAAAATTCCTGTTGTTGAGTATATGTGATGCTTCTTAAGGCCCACTTGACTTCTTACTCCAGGATGTCAGGCTCTAGGTGAGTGATCACTTCATCATGGTTTTCTGGGTCATGATATCTTTTTTGTATAGTTCTGTGTATTCTTGCCACCTCTTCTTAATATCCTCTGTTTCTTTTAGGTCCATACCAAGTCTTTCCTTTATTGTGACCACCTTTGCATAAAATGTTCCCTTGGTATCTCTAATTTTCTTGAAGAGATCTCTAGTTTTTCCCATTCTATTGTATTCCTCTATTTCTTTCCTTTTTTCCCTCTATTTCTCCTGAGAAATCTGTATGCCAGTCAAGAAGCAACAGAACTGGACCTGGAACAACAGACTGGTTCCAAATCAGGACAGGATCATTATTCAAATTATCTGACAAAAGTATGTAATACTGACTACCCAACATAACTTTATTGGATTGAAGCTCTCAACATATGTCCTACTGATGATTCAACTGATTGTCGAACAATTGTAGAGACAGTAGGCTTCTCCTATTCTTCCCTATGCCGTTCACCTCTCATGGAACACAGAACTCAAGAACAGTTCTCAGTGTCTGATGTATGGTTTTCATGAGTGTTTTGATATAGATCATTCATGTGAGCTTATCCACAAAAAATGTTTTAACTTGATATAGAAAGTGTGTTCACTGACCACTTTCCTTTCTCTCTTTATCATGTTTTATGTATCCATGTTCATATAAAGAGCTTTTGTTTATTCCTTTGAATGGCTTTATGTCAAATCTGTATAAAAAGTTCAACACACTCTTCAGTTCTGTAGTTGATGAATTTTAAGTTGTTTTCACGTTTTAATTATTGCAAAATTTGATACATGGACAATTTGCATATCATAAATCCATCCTTATATACATATATATGGATTTTCTATATCAAAAATCTGTAGAAATTCATCTTTACTAAATATTGCTGATAGTTACCAAAATTATATACAGTTATGCTTCAATCAGTATATGAGTTGACATTGCTACAGCTCACAAAGATATTCTTTTGACTGACTTGAAGCTTTTGAGTATCTGATATGGAATGATATCTCATTTAGTTGACATTTTGCTGATTACTGATGAAAAATTATTATGTGTTTATTAAAATTTCAGATTTCCATGTATATAAATTTATTTTTCACACTCTTTTCTCATTTTATGTTAGTTTTTACTGTTCTAATCAATTTGAAGAGCTATTTATGAATCATGAAAGCTCAGCTTTTGCTAGTTATATGTGTTAAAAATATCTGTTTGCTCTTATTCAGATCTGATTTCTGTAATTATGGTGTCAAGCTCAGGACTATTCTGATTGGTCATTCAGTGACCTCACTACCACCAAACTGAAAAATGATCGCTCACACCATTGGCAGCTGCAACAAAAAATGCATGTGGTAAAAATTCAAAAATATATTCAAATTTTTTTTTATAAAATGAAAATAGGTAAGGGAGATATGTGTAATAGTTTTATATTGCTTAATTCTATAAATTATAAAATTCATTTGACACCTAAGAATGCCCATAGTTTCAGGAATTTTTAAAATTCATGTTGGGAAAGCAGCCAGATATAATCCTCTTTGAAATATTTATTGGGTCCCTGCTATGCCCCTTTCTCAGTGCTAGGCATTAAGGATGCACCAAACATAACTATTCCCTGCTCTAATGAGACTATGAGTGTAAAGGAGAGCCTAATAGTATAAGAGTTAGATGTTAAATACCAATCTCAGAAGTATATAAACTGAAGGGTCTATACATACCTATAGGAAATATGGTCCCTATTTGTTTATATTCACCATGTTTTCAAGACAATTATTAAAGCTGAAAGTTACTCAAATATAAAGAAATAAATTATTGAAAGTTGACACAGACTTCACTTCTTAAAGCATATAGATCTTTGAGAGAAATAATCAATTGTATGTACACATGTATTTAGGTACTCTGGGTCAAATGGTAAGGACAACAGAAGAAAATAAGCTAAAAAATAAAGAAAATATTTTACATAAAAAGTGCAATGTACAGGATTAGATTATTGTGGCAAATAAAATTTCATTTCCTAAGAATTTCACTCCTTTTAATCAACTAAAAAATTCTGGGTGCATAGATATGCTAAAGCAATTCCAGCAGATTGCAAAATATTTCAAAATTTTCATTTTTCTAACTGCAGACATGTTAATTTTATTACTTTATATTGTTAGTCTTCTAATGAGAGTTTTTAGGCTTTTATTTGTAATTCAGGGAAACTATATGTACATGACGTTTGCGAGTGTGGGGGTGTACATGTGCGCTTATTGTTCAGTTGTTTCTGACTCTTTGCAACACCGTGGACTGTAGCTCACCACTCTCTGTTCATGGGATTTCCCAAGCAAAAATACTGGAGTGGGTTGCCATTTCCTTCTCCAGTCTTCTTTTGTGAACTTCATTGCGTCCTTATGACAAAGTATTTAAAGACACGCTTTAAAGTATTAGCTATTTGATTCTTAACAATTTACTTTCTCTGTGTGTATGTGCTCAGTCACTCAGTCATGTCTGAATCTTTATGGCCCCAAGGACAGTAGACTACCAGGCTCCTCTCCCCATGGAATTTTCCAGGCAAGAATACTGGAATGGGGTATTTCCTGCTCCAGGGACTCTTTCCAAGGCAGGGATTGAACCCACTTTTCTTGTGTCTCCTGCATTGGCAGGCGATTCTTTACCACTGCACCACCTGGGAAGCTCATATATTCATAATAGTATACTATAATTTTCTCCAAATATCCCTATAAGCTATGAAAAGTATAATGAGATAATTCATTATAAGAAAATCTATATCTTTCTAATTTTTGATATTGCGTTTTAAATTTTATATCTTTGGATTGTCTGCTCAGACTTTCAATGTTTTCCCCTAAATTTAGGATAGCAAATGTGTCTCATAGTATAGATATTTCTGTAAGTTAAGACAAGGAAAATGTTACATTAGAGTGCAAGTTTCTACAGATGTCCATATTGAGGTAGAAACCCAGGATTTTTCCATTCATTCCTTCAGCAAATATTAAATTAATACTTACTGTGAGTCACATGTTCACCTCAGATTTTGGATGTATGCAACTTATACAAACATATATACATTATACACGTATACATATACATGTTGAAAGCTTGTCCTGAAAAAGCATATATTAATGGGCAAGGAAAACAAGAAAACATCTGTGATAAAACGGTATGTGGCTTTAACGGAGGATAAAATGCTAACTACTTGAATATATTGAATTATAGTACTTAGACTGTGGAATCCTGGGTATGATTCCTCAAGAAAGTAACAAGGAATCAAGTGTACATACATGTGAGTTTGAACTGCATGATAGATTGTATTATTGTCTCTTTGCTCCTTTCTTTTTTCATTAATTTTTATTGGAGTAGAGTTGCTTTACAATGTTGTGTTAGTTTCTGCTGTACAGCAAATTGAATCAACTACTCCCTTTTAAAAATAATATTATATATTTGCATCTTTTGCCTGGGACTTTAAAGTGCCTCATGAAGATAATGCAGATCTTAAAGTAGAACCACACTGAAAAGGGCATGGCCACATGCTTAGTGTGGCAAATAATAAGATGTTAGGAGATGTCACAGGCGCCTCTACTTACAATGTGCTTTTGTAGCTCTAATTTTATACTTTCAGCTTTTACCTTTCTGCCATGTACCTTGAAAAGTGTGTAACCCACATTGCTGTAAATTGCAGGATGAGTGACTTGTGAGGTACACCTCAATCCACTATTTACCTGTTAGTAAGAAAAACAAATACTTATTTTTGTATGCCGTTGAAATTTGGGGTTTCTTGTGAAACATACCATTGTAGAAGTCTAAAAAAATGTCAACTTTTACATCAATGTCAGATAATTCTAGAATGAGAATATTCTGGAATAAGCAATGTGGGGAAAAGATAAACATTGTAAAAGATAGAGAATGAAAAAGAAATCCAGATAATAAAATTGCAAATATGCAATTTTAGTGGTTTATAATAAAAATAGATGTTGATAATTTGAGTTATCATTTGTTTTATTTTAATTGATTGTTCATCTAAAATTTTAGTCACCCTTGACTCATTAAACGCAAAATGAAATTAGAATGTTTCCACACTATAGAAATGTAAGAATTTCAGAATTGGTAGAATAATTTGTATTCATTTATTTCCCTATAACTTTTGTTTTATTGTGTACATACACCTTAATCTTTTTTCTCTCTCTTGATACACATATGTATATGTATTTAATGTATTATATGCATAAATAACATATATAAAGCTGCACAAACATAAATACTTCTTAAGCTAAATTTCATTTGAACTACCTTCATATTTACTTATGGCATTTCTCCTTTATCTCCATGGTTCTTTCTTTGAGTGTTTTCAATACAAGAAGATATTCCTGTAGCATTTCTTTTGGAGAAGGCAATGGCACCCCACTCCAGTATTCTTGCCTGGAAAATCCCATGGTCGGAGGAGCCTGGTAGACTGCAGTCCATGGGGTCAGGAAGAGTCGGACACGACTGAGCGATTTCACTTTCACTTTTCACTTTCATGCATTGGAGAAGGAAATGGCAGCCCACTCCAGTGTTCTTGCCTGGAGAATCCCAGCGATAGGGGAGCCTTGTGGGCTGCCGTCTATGGGGTCGCACAGAGTCGGACACGACTGAGGCGACGTAGCAGCAGCAGCAGCATTTCTTTTAATCACAATCATACACAGCTGCGTTCTCCCAATTGCGTCTTTCTGAAAATTTACTTTGTCTTCATTTATGAATGATATTTTCACAGAGTATTGAATTCTAGGTCGGCATTTCAAAGATGTCAGTCCATTGTCTGCTGGCTGCTATTGTTTCTTTGGAGAGTCTTTCTTTGAAGCCAAGACGCCTTTTTTTCTGGCTTCTTTTAAATTATTTTCTGGCTGCCTTTATAATTTTCTGCTTTGTCTTTGTTTTTGGCAGTTTCACTATGATATTTCTGTTCCTGTTTTTTTCCTCCCTTTTGGTTTGTTTTTAGTTATTTTCTTGTTGCATGCCTGATTATTTTTGCATAAGATCCAGAAATTATGTGTGAAACATTGCGTGACAGTTTAAAACTCTGATTTACTTTTCTCCAAAAACGTCTGCTCTGAGAGTCAATTTAGCAGTAGTGGATAAGCTGAAGGGAGACTACCTTGGTCTAAAGTCAGTTTTAATAACTATGAGTGCTGGCCAATTTCCGGTTCAGTGCCCCACCTTCCATTTTGATGTGTAATCCTGCACCCTCCTCCAAGGTTGGCCTTGAGTTCTAATTTGTACCCTCTCATCAACCCTAGGCGACTTCTAACACTCTGCTAAGTGTGTCAGTCTCTCAATTTAAGGTTATTGCTCAGCTTCTCAGCTTCCCATCTTCCTCAGAGCAAATCCTTGAATGGAAAAGTGGTGCCTCGTGGCTGCCTCGCATTCCCTTCCCCCAGAAGGGTGGATATCAGGACTTCAGGGACAGGGAAGTACTGTGATAACCTCAAAATGAGGTTTGTTTAACTGTGCTTGCTGCTTTTTATGTGCTCCCACTTAGAGATCAGTCTCAATGCTGCAAGCAGACCTCACTTCCCTTTAACTCTGATCATGCAAAACAACGTCAAATGTATATAATTATAGATATAAAAGTAATTGATATATGGTGTCTATACTTTGGTGTGGTGTACATTATATAGGATTATGGAAGAAATATTCTTTTCCATAAAACACTAAATGCATACTTTAATAAATGAATTGCAGTCTGCTTTTCTCATAAGCTACATTTAAAATTCTGGGCTATACAATAGATAATTAATGTATACCTGTTGACATAATGTATTTTTAACTGAAAGCTTACTAAATTTATACCTGCATAAACTAACTTCATAATCATTGATCTCCAGAACATCCCTTAATGCAAATTATCTGTTCTATAAATAAATTGCTTTATCACAAAAGTATAGGTTAAATATACAACTGGAGCAAAATAGGGGCTTAGTAATTGCCTGTTAACCTAATTAACATGTTTGTTGGTATCAGCTTCTTTCATTTTAGTCTCAGGTCTTACTCTCAATGAATGGATTTAAGCTCAATTAATGGATTTAAGTAATGGATTTCTATTTGGTAGTTTTGCCTATATGAGTGTTTAATAAATGCTAATTAAAGGAATTTGAGGTATATTTAATTGAAAACAGTAAAATTGTGTTCTATGGTATGTTGTGTCAGTGGAATATTTGGGGTTTAAATACCAGAAAATATGGCTTCCAGAAAAGAAAAGAAAGTAGTGGAATGATAAATAGGAAAGCCTTCAAATAATATAGATGCATTTTATTAAATACACTTTTCAGAAAGGACATAAAAACTCTGTGAGAAAGAAATTCATGTCTGTATTCTTCTAGGTACTGACTCATCTTCAAATGCTTCCCATTCATGTCAATATCAACTCAAAATTTCCAAAAGGAAAAGACAGAGTATAGTTGAACCAAGTCAAATCATGTGATTTAACTGTAAATAATGCATCACTAGTACATGTGTTGGGCTTCCCTTGTGGCTCAGCTGGTAAAGAATCTGCCTGCAATGTGGGAGACCTGGGTTTGATCCCTGGGTTGGGAAGATCACCTGGAAAAGGGAAAGGCTACCCACTCCAGTATTCTGGCCTGGAAAGTCCCAAGGAATGTATATTCCATGGGGTCACATGGGGGTTGAACTGAAACTCACTAATAGGTTACTGGGGAAGTAGTATATCTGTGTATACATAGACATCAACTTTGGCAGTTCTGGGTGCAAAGTACCATTGTCTGGATGACTTATAAAGAGCAGAAATTTGTTTCTTAGACTTCTGGAGGCTGAGAGTGCAAACTCCGGATACCAGTGTGGTCAGTTTCTGGTGAATGCCCTCTTTCTGGTTACATGCTGCCATTTTCTTATCCTATCCTTACGTAGGGAAAGGGTGAGGGAGCTCTCTGGGGTGTCTTTTACAGTTCCATTCATGAAGCCTCCATCCTCATGACCTCATTAACCCCCAACAGCTCCACTTTCTAACATCATCACCTTAGCCAGTAACATTTCAATATATGATTTTTGAAAGATTTGTTCGGTTCAGATAATTTGCATGATCTATAAATATAAATATAGATATAAAGATAATTGCTACACATATGGTTTCTGTAGTGTATACGAAACCTATCCTCTCTAGGATGCTCTAATATTCTTAAGTGGTCTAAATTTTTATTATACAATATTTATGCCTCAAATGTATAAAAAAATCACAGAATATGATTATAACATATTAGAGGTACAATAAGTGTGGAAGAAATTATAAATGTCCATCCGAGTGCATACATGTTTCAAATTCAGAGTAGACTAAAAAAAAATAAGGTATTTTGATGTATGTACACATTCCACTATGCATATTCAGGTATTCTGTTCATTCAACTTTATAATGTTTAAATCCAAGCTTTTTTCCAGATAATATTACTGAGTTTTACTCCAATATAAAAATAGTAAATCTTTTATGATTAAGTCAGTTGCAGTGTTTGAAGATACATGCTATAGAAGTCTGTCTGGTAATTAATAAAATAGATAAATAGATTAGATATTAATATGGAGTTCTGAGAAGTACAGCAAGCACAGTCAATTTATTTTAGAGGAAACAAAGTGTAACTGTAATCCAAAAACACAATTTATCAGATGTGTGACCACTGGAATGCTACTTAATTTTTAAGCCTTATTTTCCTTATCTATAAAATGGCAATAGTAATAAAATCTATCAGTAGGACTGTATGAAGACTTGAATGAGATAATGTTTTTAAGCTGCATAATGCCTGGCATGTTAGTAAGGAAATATTGAATTATTATAGCTATGTTGTGCTCAGTCACTTACTCATGTCAGACTCTTTTTGACCCCACAGAATGTAACCGATCAGGCTCCTCAGTCCACAGAATTTTCCTGGCAAGAATACCTGAGTGGGGTGCCATTTCCTACTCTAAGGGATCTTCCTGACCTAGGGATTGAACCTGTGTCTCCTGCATTGGTATTCAATTCTTTACCAATGAGCCATCAGGGAAGCCCATGTTTATCACTAGTATTGGTTGAGTCACCAGTACTGACGATTGCTCAGATCAGTAAGTGAGGTCTTTGAACTCTTTCTCATGGAAGGTGGAGCCTCCCAAATACCTTTTCATTAAAAATCTTAAGTTCACACATTAGCGCTCTGTAGTTTTGGACAGAGAAAATTCTGCAGTGTAGACTCATCAAGTAGAGATAGCTGAATCTCTAAGCAGCTCACACAGAACTCACGTATGAAATCCTGTTTTGTAATTTCTCTGGCCAGCAGTGCAATAATGTGCTTGTCATCATCAGCAACTATTAGACATTTGCACTTTATAAAATTTTTAATGGATATACAGCCTTCACAAGACAAATTTAACTCGTATTCCTGGTGTAATGGGTAGAAATAAATTAACTATTAAATATCGAGATTAGTTGCTTCCGTGGTGTTCAATTCAGAGTAAAATTTTAAAAAGACATCAATGTTAAATTCAAGACTAGTTTTGAACTCACAGTGAAGGTTTTAAATGCCAGTAACTCACTGAATTAGATGAACCATTTGATATCTGACAACTTTAAGGTGGTTTTAAACCACAGGAAATTGGAACATTAACTTTCTGGTAGTTACAAGCCATGATGGCCCTAACAAATCACACAGCGTATTTCAAATGACTTGCTGCAGCTCATAATCCATATACCTGAAAGTAGAAGTAGCCAAAGCTTTTGTTGCTACTGCTTGTGTTTCAAAAGTTGGAATGTTTTCTCCTCGTTTTGCATTTGTACATAGAAATATATGCAGCCATGACGTCCTCACTGTCTGAGGAGGGTGATTTCTTGAAATTAATACACAATAAGCCACATTTGTTTTGTGATGCTGGTGTTCTTAGATTAAAAAGTTAGGTTTAAGATTAATATAAGCTTGGTGTCTTCTAAAATCTACCCAATAACAAGCAAATAGCATTTCTTGAAAGTAGGTGCACAGATCTATAAATAACTGTCTCAGAAAATAATTTTCTTATATTGAAGAATCATTTAAATAAAAGAGAATAATGTTTTATGTATCATCTCCCTCTCCCACAGATTTTCCTCCATCTGAATACTTTATTGTTATTTTTAAAATTAATATTAGTATTGCCTTATACAAGCAAAGCTTTATAACCAATGAAATCTGATATTTCTCATTTATATTGTACAATTTCATTTTATATTTTACAAGAAAGAAGTGTGATGTACTAAATCTCATAGTCTATTATTACAAAATTTCAGTAACAGTGAGTAGATTCCCATGCAAATCATGCCTGAAACTTAAGGACACTTTTCATCTCGAATTATGTTAAATCCATTTTAAGGGGCTATTTTAACGGGCTTTTCCTCCTAGCATGATGAGGATGATGTTTCTTTAATACAATATTTTGGAAATAATGACTAAAACATTGTGTATATGTGTATGTATATATGTATGTAAGTGTGTGTATAAATGTATGTATGTGTTTATAATTAGACTAGGATCAGCACAGCCAGAGAAAAAACACTTTATGTAGTAGGCTTAGGGTTTTAGACCACTGATAATGTTGGGTAATTACCATTTATTCTGTTTTTCTGGGAGTTATTTTGCAGTTTAGCAAAAAAGAGAGGAAGAAAGAGACTACTTTCTGAAAATGCTTTGAAACATGGAAGGAAATAGCAATAAATTATTATCAGAGAATATTGTTTTCTTTTTATGTTTGAAAGTTGGAAAAAGACTTCCCATCACAAACAACAATGTTTACATGATGGTTAGAAAATATCTATTTAACCTCAAGACTATTACTTGCTACATATTCATTTGTTAGAGATTTCAGACCTTTTTTATTTTCACACCTTTAAAACCCAAAATGCAGCATATATTTTTGCAAGACAGAACAGAAACTATTGTCTCACAGTCTGTAATATGTCTTTGAATATTAATTTTAAGACTGAATTTTTAAAATATATAACAGAAAGCAAAAAATATTTAGGAACAGTGAATAGTAATTTTTGTAGAAGAAAGTATCACAATATTTTTAACCCAATAGAGCAAAGTACCATTACTAAAAATTAAAAAAAAATAAAATAAAAGCTTGGCATACACACCGAGGAAACCAGAATTGAAAGAGACACATGTACCCCAATGTTCATCGCAGCACTGTTTATAATAGCCAGGACATGGAAACAACCTAGATGTCCATCAGCAGATGAATGGATAAGAAAGCTGTGGTACATATACACAATGGAGTATTACTCAGCCGTTAAAAAGAATTCATTTGAATCAGTTCTGATGAGATGGATGAAACTGGAGTCGATTATACAGAGTGAAGTAAGCCAGAAAGAAAAACACCAATACAGTATACTAACACATATATATGGAATTTAGAAAGATGGCAATGACGACCCTGTATGCAAGACAGGAAAAAAGACATAGATGTGTATAACGGACTTTTGGACTCAGAGGGAGAGGGAGAGGGTGGGATGATTTGGGAGAATGGCATTCTAACATGTATACTATCATGTGAGAATTGAATCGCCAGTCTATGTCTGACGCAGGATACAGCATGCTTGGAGCTGGTGCATGGGGATGACCCAGAGAGATGTTATGGGGCGGGAGGTGGGAGGGGGTTCATGTTTGGGAATGCATGAATTAAAGATTTTAAAAGTAAAAAAATAAAAAAAATTAAAAATAATATAAAAAAATTAAAAGAAGAATTCTCTTATTAATATTTATTGGCACAGGTAATGAAATGTTTATTCAATAAAATGTTTTAAGCCAATGAATATGAAAATTTTCAATTTTGCCAATTATTATACTTGAAAATATTTGCAAGCCAGTCAAGGGCATCCTGTAAAATTGTATTGTTGTATATTTTCAGTTACTACCAACTGTTTTGCAATCACTAAATATTAGCTTAGGGCTTCTTGGATATAAATATTCACATTAATTCTAAATAGAATGGCTCAATTTAAAGAAGGGGTCACATTAGAATAGTTCCATAGCCAGTTCATAAGTGTAATAGCTCTCCCAAGAAGTCCACCTGAATCACCCAGCCCTGGAGCAAGCCACGTTTAGTGGCCTTACTGAAAAAGGAGAGTTTAATCAACTCTGATAGATTAGTCCACATGGGTTTTTGGAAGACCCTGTATAACTGTCAATGAAGATGAAAAATTATTGGCAGAAAGGACACCAGGCAGAGATTTACCTACAGAGAAAGATCAGAATAGTAATAAGACTTGCTGTTCAGTCACTCAGTCATGTCAACTCTTTGTGCCCCCGTGGATGCAGTATGCTAGGCTTCCCTTTCCATCATCATCTCCCAGAGTTTGCTCAGACTCATGTCCATTGAGTTGGTGACGGTATCCAATAATCTCATCCTCTGTTTTTCCCTTTTTCTCCTCTTTTCAACCTTTCCCAGGAGCAGAGTCTTTTTCAATGAGTCAGCTCCTCATATCACATGGCCAAAGTATTGGAGTTTCAGCTTCAGTATGGCTTTCCAGTGAAAATTCTGGGTTGATTTTCCTTAGGATTTGCTGACTTGATCTCCTTGCAGTCAAAGGGACTCTCAAGAATCTTCTCCAATACCACAGTTCAAAAGCATCAGTTCTTCAGTGCACAGCTTTCTTTATAGTCTGACTCTCACATCCATACAAGACTATTGGAAAAACCATAGCTTTGCCTAGATGGACCTTTGTTGGCAAAGTTATATCTCTGCTTTATAGTGTGTTGTCTAAGTTTGTTATAGCTTTTCTTCCAAGGAGCAAGTGTCTTTTAATTTCATGGCTGCAATCACCATCTGCAGTTATTTTGGAAACCAAGAATATGAAATCTGTTACTGTTTCCATTGTTTCCCCTTCTACTTGCTATGAAGTGAGATGACTAGATCGCATAATATTAGTTTTCTTGAATATTGAGCTTTAAGCCAACTTTTTTACTCTCTCACTTTCATTAAGAGGCTCTTCAGTTCCTCTTCACTTTTTGCCATAACGGTGGTGTCATCTGCATATCTGAGGTTATTGATATTTCTCCTGGCAGTCTTGATTCCAGCTTGTGCTTCATCCAGCCTGGCATTTCTCATGATGTACTCTGCATATAAGTTAAATAAGCAGGTGACAATATACAGTCTTGACATACTCCTTTCCCAGTTTGGAACCAGTCCATTCTTTCCTGTCCAGTTCTAACTGTTGCTTCTTGACCTGCATACCGGTTTCTCAGGAGGCAGGTAAGATGATCTGGTATTCCAATTTCTTCAAGAATTTTCTACAGTTTCTTGTGATCCACACAGTTAAAGGCTTTAGTGTAGTAACAACCTGGTACCAAAAAAATTATAAGAAATACAATCTTCATTTAAAGTATCAGTGGCGAGACTACTTAAATTACCAGATTTATAAGAATTCTGTTCATGATTTTAAAAAAGGAAAAGATTCACATTATTATTATATCTGCATGCTTGTGTATGCTTAGTCACTTCAGTTGTGTCCAATTCTTTCTGACCCTATGGATTGTAGCCTGACAGTTTCCTCTGTTCATACTATTCTCCCTGCAAGAATACTAGAGTGGATTGACATGCCCTCCTCCAGGTCATCTTTCCAATCTGGGGATCAAATCTGCATCTCCTGCATTGCGAGCAAATTCTT
This sequence comes from Ovis aries, assembly GCF_016772045.2. Taxonomy (NCBI): domain Eukaryota; kingdom Metazoa; phylum Chordata; class Mammalia; order Artiodactyla; family Bovidae; genus Ovis; species Ovis aries. The sequence goes on from NC_056069.1 coordinate 50,106,390, forward strand.
TATTCACTGAGTCACCTGGGAAGCCCTTTCAAGTCTGCATAAGTGGTCACATATCTTTGGAGATCAGCATTACAAAAGTCAAAGTATAAGTTTATGAAGTAAGACAGAAGACTCTGAGTTGCTTTGATTGAACGACTACACATAACTAGACAAGGGGACCATGTGTTTTGTTTGTTTTAGGTGTGGATTTGGGGTTGCTGACTCTGAGATGTTATGTGCACACTTAACCATCCATGAAAACAGCAGAAGAAGTTTCTGTTTTGCTTTTCACAGTCCTTTTCCTTGCCTTCTTTAGAGTTTTCACAGCAGAGGGCCATTAGCTCTATCTTGAACCACAGTGTTTTTTGTTTTTTTTTTTCTCCCCCTTAAGTTTCTATGACAACAGTACTCTTCAGTTTGAGTTTTGCCTCTCTAGTCACTTCTCTTTTTCTTGTTTTTCTGTCTCTCCTTGACCAATGAATGTTTTCAGTTTCTGGTTTGTTTATATTTTTGTTTTGCTGTTTATACACTTCGGATTGCGAGCCCTCTACTTTTATCTCTCTGCTGTCTTTCTTAAATTATATCATCCAGACCATGTTCTTTAAAATTGTTTATAATTCTATAGATAGATAGATAGATGTAGATATAAACTCAATCTTTTGTTTTTTGGGTATCCTACGTATACAGCCAACTTCATATTTGATATCTCTGTTTAGATGCATGGCAAGCATTCACAAGTCTTTACAGAGGTGCTGATTTAACTAAGATTTTTTATTATTATTATTATTAAACTTCTGACTGTCACATCTGTTCCTTTCTTGGTCTTCCATTATCAGCTATCTTCCCATGCCATCAACTTATGATTTATCAAGCCTCTATTTTGTCACTAATTTCTATTCATTTAACCTCACCCCATATACCTTAAACACACATATACTTGAGAATACTTTAAGAGCATACATATTTCTCTGGATCTGCACTACCAAAGTCAATGACATCAATCGCTGTTAGCTACATAGGCACAAAGTTTTCTAATTCATTCTCCATGATCTGCACTTGTCCACTTAAATCTGTTCTCCATACATTATTCTGAGAAATGTTAGTGTGTGTAGTACTATTATTATTAATGTGTGAGTGATGCATGACAAGTCTCTTCAGTCATGTCCAACCCTTTGTCAGACCCAATGGACTGTAGCCTACCAGGCTCTTCTGTCCATGGGACTCTCCAGGCAAGAATACTGGAATGGGTTGCCATGCCCTCCTTTATTAATAATATGTTTTTATTATTATATTATTATTATTAATATTAAAATATTAAAGATCTTCCAGACAAATCACACTCTTCAATGAGACCTAAACTAGTTTCCTGCCTTACCCTTGACCCACCTCTCATGTAACTGTCCTCTAGTTGATTTTCTTTTCTTGTCACACTTGATCATGTGAAGTATCTTTATCCAGATGTTCCCACCCCACTCTCATCACACTCTTTGCATGACAAATAATTATTAACTTTTAAACTGTAGCTTAATACTTCTTAGAAAAGCTTTCATGCTAATGTACCAATATGCTTTGCCTCTGTCATCTCTCTTAATATACAAAGCTTTACTTTCTTATAACTAATCTGAAGTTTTGTCTCTTTCTGCTATTGGAGGTTAAGCTCTAACTTTTCTTTCTTTCTTTTTTTTTTTTTTTTTGTTTAATGTGAGAGTCCAGTAAAGACAATATTGGAGCAAATCATCAGCCTTTATATCTTGAAACTGATGCAGTATCTGCCCATCATATGTCAGAACTTTTAAAATTATATAGACAAGTAGAGAGAAGGGAGTAAAATGAGACACAGAATATTTAAGAGAACTTTCTGTTTAAAAGATGAAAAAATATTTTTCTCATTTGATCAGTATTTATTGAATGCCCACAAAAGTCAGGTTATTGACGATTCTTAACATTCTGCAAAATATACATAAGTATTATCATTTAAAAAGATTGTAATTGAAGGATAATTGCTTTACAGGATTGTGTTAGTCTGCCACATATCAACATGGATCAGCCATAGGCGTATGCGTGACTCCTCCCTCTTGAACCTCACTCTGACCTCCCACCCCAACCCACTCCCCTAGCTTGTCACAGAGCACTGGTTTTGAGCTCTCTGCACCATATAGAAAATTTCCACTGGTTTTCTATTTTGCACATGGTAATATATATGTTTCAACATTATTCTTTCAATTTGTCTCTTCCTCTCATCCCCCCATGTGTTCACAATTCTGTTCTCTGAGTCCGTGTCTCCCTTGCTGCCATGAAAATAAGCTCAGAAAGATGAGCAAAGATGTTTTTAGAGAGTATTCCCTTTGAAAAATGAAAAGTCTGCTTATTACAAAAGGAGTCAATATATCTAAAATGTAATTAGAACCTTTTCATTATTTATGAATGCCCCTTATTAAATTAACAGAGAATACCCTACTTATTTAAAAAATACTCTTCAAATGCAATGTGCATACATGAAAATACATAAGTGTATAGTTGAAGACAAATATCCCTGAATGACCAATACCCATCAAAAAGCAAAATCAAAATATCACTTCTGATGCTTTCTTTCGCTCATTATCTAGGTCCATGGATAAACTAGGCACACATTTACAGGCATAGAATTCGTTTGTTTGCTTGTCTGACTCTAAAACTTTTGTGTTTTTTTTTTTTTGCATAGAAAAGTAGTATGCCTTTGTATTGTAGAAAATGGAGAAAATACAATAAATGATGAAAGGAAATAAAATTCACCCCCTAGAAAAATATTCTGATATAAATCTTTCTGTTTTAATGATGTGCATCTAATTTGTAAAACAAAAGAGTGGTATTACTTTTAACAATATTTCATAATGACCATTTGGTAGTTAAATCTTAGCACCAGTTCAGTCACTCAGTTGTGTCCGACTATTTGCGACCTCATGGACTGTGGCAGGCCAGGCTTCCCTGTCCATCACCAACTCCCAGAGCTTGCTCAAACTCATATCCATCGAGTCTGTGATGTCATCCAACATCTCATCCTCTGTCATCCCCTTCTCCTCCTGCCTTCAATCTTTCCCACCATCAGGGTTTTTTTCCCATGATTCAGTTCTTCACATCAGGTGGCTAAAGTATTGGAGCTTCAGCTTCAGCCTCAGTCCTTCTGATGAATATTCAAGACTTATTTCCTTTAGGATTGAGTGGTTTGATCTCCTTGCAGTCCAAGGGACTCTCAAGAGTCTTCTCCAACAACACAGTTCAAAAGCATCAATATTTTCTTGATTATTCTTTTCTTCTTAAATTATTTTATTGTTATATACACACACACACACACACACACACACACATATATATATATATATACACTCCGTGATATATATATGGGATGAGATTTGCTATTTTAACTATGTTACAAAATACAATTGAATGGTACTAAATATATTTGCAGTGTTGTGCAACCATCACTCATGTTCATTTCCCAAAAGTTTTTGTCACACCAGTTAGAACCCTGTGACATTTAGCAAATATTTTTCATTCTGCATTTCCCCTCAGCCTCTGATAGATTCTAATCTATTCTCTATCTCTATGTATTTTACTAGCTTAAATATTTCATATAGGTACAGTCATACAATATCTGTCCTTTTCTGTCTGGTTCACTGCATTTAATCTAATATTTTCAGGGCTCATCCATATTTCAGGTCATGTCTCAGAATTTCACACCCTTTCATGGCTGATTAATGTTCCACTGTATGCATATTGATTTTGTTCTTTACCTAAATTAAATCATACTAATTTTCTCTTTTGTGTCTGGTTATCTTGTTCAATATTATATTTGAGATATGTGGCTGTATTTCTATATCATTAGTAGAAATTGTTTTGATTGCCATAAAGTATTCCCTCATAGAAATAGCATATTTTCTTATTTCACTGTTGAGCATTTGGGCAAATTACAAATTTGGACCGCTATGACTATTACTGCTATGGCTTATGGTAATTTTTTTTTTTCTGGAAGATGCATACTTCAGTGTGAAATTTCTGATCATATATTCTGTTTCATTAGGTACATACAATGACCTTCCCAATGTACTTGCATCAGTGTACTCTCCCACCATCACAGAGGATTCCAGGTCTCCCACCACCTCACCAAACTTGGCATTTCTTTTTCATTTTGTTATTCTGTTGAGCAGGTAGTAGTATATCATTGTGGTTTCAGTTTGTCTTTTCTTCATAAAATTGTCAATCCCTTGTCTTTTGTCCAAGTATAAATTATACTTTCTTTTTTCATACCCATGTGTTGAAATTCTTTGTACAGAATGAACATAGTTTATTGAAGTTATGCACAGTATCATTATCTCTAATATCATGGTTTGTACTCTTTTAATTATGTCTTTTCAGAAATAGAAGTTTCAATCTCAACACAATCCACATTATCATATTTTTTTCTCTTTAGGTTAGCACTTTTTGTTTTCTAAGAAAACTTGGCCCACTCCAAGGTCCAAAAAATCTATTTTTATCTAAGTTATTGTTGTTTACTTTTCACATCTAGATTTAAATCTATCTTGAATTAATTTTTATATGGTATAAAGTAGTGACCAAGATAGATACCCCTTCATGATGGATATCCAATTGACTTCATATTGAAAACACCATCTTTTCCTCCCAGTACTGTGTTAATTATCTTAATTATTAAACAGGACTTACATATACACTTCTCTTTTTAGATTTGGGAAATGTTGATCTAAGAGCTCACATTTGATTATGTTACAGACTACACTATGAAAGGCATAGCTGATTGAGAAAACATGCCAGTAGGGAATATGCATGTAGAGTACATAGAAAATGGTAATTGAAATAGAAGAGAGAGGAAAGATGGATAATAAGTATTTAAACCATAATTTCAATCTGATTTAAGAACAGCCTGGGTATAGAACATGACCAAGAAAGTAGAATAAAAAATTAACAATGAATAACTTTGATTGGTATAGCAAAAGAACAAAACTGATTTTAAAATGAATTTAATAAACATGATACAAGTTTTATCCATATTAAGTTCCTGATGAGCAACATAAATAGATTGTCCAGCCACAATTTGAAAAACATACCCTGAACTCAGATGAGTGGTCATTTGCATAGAGATGATTATAAGGTTTGAAATTCTGACAATAGAGAATTTAAACAGCCAAACAAAAATATTAATATAGCTATCTTCCTGGGGTCCAGCCATTTTTCACATGTAAATCTTGTGACCATGAGACTGGTTACGCATTATCTATCAAACAAAAATGAATTAAGTATGTTTTTATTTTTCATTTAATATTTCCCACATAAAACATTATGCATAGATTATTGTGCATAACTATAAAAGTAGGGATCTTATTTACAAATGTGCCTTATCACTTAAATTTCCAGTCTAATTCTATGTATTGAAACCTTAGTAGTGGAAAAACTGCTATCACCCAAATGACAGGAGGCATTTTGTTTGCTGTCACTCTTGAAGAAATTGAACTGAAAATATTCCCATTCCTTGAGCAACTTTTAGCATGTGGGATTGATTTATGCATTATTAGGTTAGGCAGCTGCTCTATTAATGAGATTTAAGGGACTCTAAGAAAGTCTCCCCTGAATAAATTAACTCCCAGTTGGATCTTTCTAAATTTCCAGCATTAGTGCTTCTCCCTGTGGGCTTTTTACAGGAGATGTATATAGAGAGCTAGGTATTACATTTCCTTGGAGATGTAACACATTATCTAGCTAATGAATTAATAGAGAACAATCGGTTGCATTTACTACCTCGAAGCATATTTGTACCATAGATAGCTGGATTCTAAAGGGAACAGGAAAGAAAAAAAAAAAATGTGCATCATCAGCAGAGGAAGGAAAGTCAGAAAACTAAGAGATAGGACTTTTCATCTGGGTTTTGAAGTTGTGGCAAAACAGACCACACAAAGAGAAGTGAAACTACGGGTCTATGCATGCACATGTATACACAAATAAATGTGCACACATACATTTACATACATATGTGTACATATATGTGCTGTGCTGTGTTTTGGTTAGTCACTCAGTTGGGTCTGACTCTTTTTGTGACCCCATGGATGGCAGCCCGCCAGGATCCTCTGTCCATGGGATTTCCCAGGCAAGAATACTGGAGTGGGTTGCCATTTCTTCCCCCAGGGGATCTTCCCAACCCAGGGATTCAACCCTCATCTCCTGCATTGATAGGCAGATTTTTTACCACTGAGCCACCAGGGAAACCTGCACGCGTATATATTTGTTATTATTACTTGCATATTGTGTGTACTGTAATACCATTGGATTTATTCTCCCAACACATTATAAAGCTTTATGATATTGGTATTTACCTAAAGCCTTGTAGTTTCTGAGTACTCATGCACGTTGCTCTTTTTGAGTATTTAGAAGTGCTACGCTATATCATCATGGCTCAAACAGTAAAGAAGTCTCCTGCAATCTGAGAGATCCAGGCTCGATCCCTAGGTTGGGAATATCCTCTGGATAAGAGAATGACAACCCACTCCAGTATTCTAGCCTGGAGAAATTCATGGACAGAGGAGCCATGGATAGCAGAGTTGGACACGACTGAGTGGCTAACCCTTCACTTCAGACGTCATACTATACCATAATCGAAAAATTTATCATGGAATTATACATAACTGTGAAAACAAATTTTACCTTATAAAATTTCCCTTGATTGCCTCTATTGTTTTATCTTTCCAAAATTTAAATTTAGTGAAGCTTTTCATTCTGGTCAAATGTACTCCTACATATTCTGCAATTCAGTTTTTAAAAATGTTTATTTATTATCTGTTAGATGCGCTCTGTCTTTGTTGCTGTCCGCAGTCTTTCTCTACTTGAGAGAAGCTAGGGCTACTCTCTAGTTGCGGAGCACAGGTTCTTGGGCACTTGAGCTTCAGTTGTGGCTCGTAGGCTCTGGAGCAAAGGCTCATAGCTGTGCTACATGAGCTCAGTTGTGCAGTGGCATCTGTGGTCTTCCCAGACCATGGATGGGGACGATGGATGGAGCCCAGGTTCCCTGCAAAGTGTGCTTCAAACCACTCTCCCACCAGGGAAGTCCCACAATTCATTTTCAAATGATTTTCTGTTTAGTAGAAATGGATAACAATTAGTCTTTTATAGGAATAGCAAATTTTTACAGGAGAATTATGACAAATTTAAAATTTCACAACTACTGGAAAATACCTTATTGTACTGAATGCTGCTGCTGCTAAGTCGCTTCAGTCGTGTCCGACTCTGTGCGACCCCGTAGACAGCAGCCCACCAGGCTCCCCCATCCCTGGGATTCTCCAGGCAAGAACACTGCAATGGGTTGCCATTTCCTTCCCCAATGCATGAAAGTGAAAAGTGAAAGTGAAGTTGCTCAGTCGTGCCGACTCTTAGCGACCCCATGGACTGCAGCCTACCAGGCTCCTCCAACCATGGGATTTTCCATGCAAGAGTACTGGAGTGGGTTGCCGTTGCCTTCTCCGATTGTGCTGAATAGGAAAGGTATTTTTCTTTTTATTGTACATTCTGGTACAGGTATGCTGAGAAAATAAAGATAATAACATTTTTCAGCACTCTATTTTCCTACTATCCAATGACAATTTATTATAGCTTCTTTTTTCATATATCATTTTTCTCTGATAGAACTAATATTTTTGAAGGACTAGGTTTGAGATTTGGTTTACTACCCTCCTCCACCTATACTTTTTTTCCTTTCAAGGTCTCATAAACGCACATGGCCTTAAAGAGATCTCTATTAGTCATAACTTTCAAATTTATGTGCCTACATTTCAATTCTCTCTTGAGCTCTCAACTTCTATCTTTACTTAATTGAACTATCTGTTCAGTTGCCAAAATTGAGAACTCCAGAAAGCTCTCTGTATTTTTCCACACCTTCAGCTCTTACTGTTCTTCCAATCTTCCCCATTATTGTAATTGACAGTCCTTTGAGGTGCCAAAGAAAAACCTAAAAGTCACTTAACATCTCTCTTTCCCTTTCCTACAATTTAATTAATTAACAAATCCTGTTGGAACCTTTTTACATGGGAGTGTCTTATCACCTCTTCTGTTCTTTGTTTAACTCAAACTTGCCTTGTATCCATCTTATACTATCCCCATATCTTATTGCCTGATTATGTCTATTTCACCTTCTTGTGTGCAGTGGCATGACGTTAGAAGAAAGTGTTTAATTCACAGCAAAGTTGAATTTGGCATCAAGGATAATAATAGTGAGTCTAGAAGAATGGTTATCCTGAAAAATAAGAAAAAATGATAAGCCTGCCAGGGTGAAATATTTGGTTATATTTTTGCCTGATTTAAATTGGAAGGCAAATACTGAATCTTAAACTAAGAAGAAATTGTAACTTTGGGGGTTCAGTTCAGTTTAGTTCACTTGCTCAGTTGTGTCTGACTCTTAGCAACCCCATGAATCGCAGCACAACAGGCCTCCCTGTCCATCACTAACTCTCAGATTTCACCCAAACCCATGTCCATTGAGTCGGTAATGCCATCCAACCATCTCATCCTCTGTCATCCCCTTCTCCTCCTGCCCTCAATCTTTCCCAGCATCAGGGTCTTTTCAAATGAGTCAGCTCTTCACATCAGGTGGACAAAGTATTGGAATTTTAGCTTCAACATCAGTCCTTCCAATGAACACCCAGGACTGATCTACCTTAGGATGGACTGATTTTGGCAAAGTAATGTCTCTGCTCTTGAATATGCTATCTAGGTTGGTCATAACTTTCCTTCCTAGGAGTAAGCGTCTTTTAATTTCATGGCTGCAATCACCATCTGCAGTGATTTTGGAGCCCAGAAAAATAAAGTCAGCCACTGTTTTCACTGTTTTCTCATCTATTTCCCATGAAATGATGGGACCAGATGCCATGATCTTCATTTTCTGAATGTTGAGCTTTAAGCAAACTTCTTCACTCTCCTCTTCCACTTTCATCAAGAGGCTCTTTAGTTCTTCTTCACTTTCTGCCATAAGGGTGGTGTCATCTGCATATCTGAGATTATTGATATTTCTCCTGGCAATCTTGATTCCAGCTTGTGCTTCTATTAGCCCAGCATTTCTCATGATGTACTCTGCATATAAGTTAAATAAGCAGGGTGACAAGATACAGCCTTGACGTACTCCTTTTCCTATTTGGAACCAGTCTGTTGTTTGATATCCAGTTCTAACTGTTGCTTCCTGACTTGCATATAGGTTTCTCAAGAGGCAGGTCAGGTGGTTTGGTATTTCCATCTCTTTCAGAATTTTCCACAGAACTTTGGGGGTAAAGGGTAGAAAATCAGAATTTTAGCATCATTTGAAACTTCAGTCAGTTTATACAATATGGTGCAATAAAAAAGGGAACTCTGAGAATAAAAGAACACTGTTTGGAATCAGACATGGTAGGAAGGAAGTAGAGAAATCTAGATATGCAGGTTTGAAAAAGGAGACAGGTTCTTAACCCACTCAATAAAAGGTGAAGCTGAGAATCTCTTTGAGCTCTGTGATGAAGCCTTGTGATGAATCCAAAAATCATGTGGCCATCGTGTGTGTGCTTGCTAAGTCACTTTAGTTGTGTCCTACTCTTTCCAATCCTATGGACTGTAGACCACCAGGCTCTTCATCTATGGAATTCTCCAGGCAAGAACACGAGTGGGTTGCCATGCATTCCTCCAGAGAATCTTCCCAATTCAGGGATCGAACCCCTGTCTTTTATGTCTCCTGCATTGGCAGGCATGTTCTTTGCCACTAACACCACCTGAAAAGACTCATGGCCATCACACCCATTGAAAACATTAATGAATAGATTGTTTCTTTCCAGTAAGTTATATCAATTAGGTACAATGCTTATGGAAAAGAAGCTAATGTTGTGGTTCTTCTAAATAAACACAACAAATTCTGGGGAAAAATATTAAAGAGAGAGAGGACAGTCACACGTATACTCATTGTCTCTCTTTTTAATAGAGTTGACTAAACATAGTTAAGTCCTTAAGTCAGATGTAATGTGGAAGAATCTGGAATAAAGGAGATTTGGGACTATGGAGCAGACTCTACCATCCTATCACAAATACTTTCCATTGCTGTTGTAATACACGCTGCCCATCTTTCAATGACCAGCACCTCCTTTGAGGTCTTCATCAGCTGCGGAAGGACAGTCAGTCTCCATTTGAGGCAAGCCAGACATGGGGGAATTAACATTTTCTGGGAGAAGCCCACAGGCAACAATATATAATGGCTCATGTATAGATATTCCATCTTTATTGCTTCTCAGGGTAGTAACTCTGAAAAGGATGTTCTAGACCATTTAACAGATTTCCTCAATGAGATTAAGCTCCAGTTTAACTTTTTCCACTAGATAAAGTTGCACTTGCTCCTGGATTTACGTATCTCATTTCTCATTCCCTGTTGGTGTTTTCTGAAAACAGTTCTTTAATGAACTATTTCAATCCTTTTGTCAAGGACTGATTCTGGGAAAATCTAGACCTTGACAATCAATAAAGGAAGTGGTCCTAGAGAGAAAAATGTCACAAATTTTGGAATTGCACATATCTTGTTGGTCAGATAGGACCAAGGACTGCATTGCTGCTAGTGAATGCTAGATGTAGTGAATCTAAAAGTAACAAGAAGCAAAATGGGTTGTGATATACTCAGATAGGAATGCTTTGACTCATATAATGTGCAGCATTTGGGAAATTGTGAGCAGTGTTAACAATATGAACTGAACTGATTTTTTAAAATCAAAATCTGGAATTAAGTGTGGAGAAAAATCAATAATGAGACTCTGGAAATGGTATCTTCCTCCACAAAATTTTTGAATCTTTCTTTGCTTGTGCCAGGAAGTTTAAAAATCAGGAAGTTAGGCTAAAAGTAGACCAAATCCATCTAATCACCAATTGGCATTATTCAGATTTGGGTTTCAGTCTTCATGTGAGCTTGTCTAGTTCTAATTTGCGTAGCTTGCTTTACTTTCAAGCAAAAGTACTTTCATTTGCTGTTGTGTACCAGGAACTTTGTGATAGAATTCAAGCTGAGCTATTTAAAACCCTAAAAGAAGACACTGTGAAAGTGTGCACTCGATATGTCAGCAAATTTGGAAGATTCAGCAGTGGCCACAGCACTGCAAAAGGTCATTTTCATTACAGTCTCAAAGAAGGACAATGCCAAAGAGGGTTCAAATTACCATACAATTGCACTCATTTCACATGCTAGCAAGGTAATGCTCAAAATCCTTCAAGTTAGCCTTCAACAGTACGTGAACTGAGAACTTCCAGATGTACAAGCTGGATTTAGAAACGGCAGAGGAAACAGCTCAAATTGCCAACACTCTTAGGATCATAGAGAAAGCCAAGGGATTTCAGAAAAACATCTATTTCTGCTTCATTGACTATGCTAAATAAAGACCACCTTACCTATCTCCTGAGAAATCTGTATGCAAGTAAAGAAGCAACAGTTAGAACCGGGCATGGAAAAATGGACTGGTTCAAAATTGGAAAAGGAGTATGTCAAAACTTTATATTTTCACCCTGTTTATTTAACTTCTATGCAGAGTACATCATGTGAAATGCTTAATGGAATCTAGATTGCCAGGAGAAATATCAATAATCTCAGATATGCAGATGATATCACTAATGGCAGAAAACAAAGAGGAACTAGAGAGCCTTGGTGATGAGAATAAAACAGAGTGAAAAAGCTAGCTTAAAACTCAACATTCATAAAACTAAGATGATGGCATCTGGTCCCATCACTTTATGGCAAATGGAAGAGGAGAAACTGGAACCAGTGACACATTTTATTTTCTTGAGCTCCAAAGTCACTGCAGACAGTGAAGGCAGCCATGAAATTAAGATTCTTGCAGCTGGGAAGGAAAACTATGTCAAACCTAGACAGAATCTTAAAATGCCAACAAAAGTCCATTCAGTCAAAGCTATGGTTTTTCCAGTAGTCGTGTACAGATGTGATAGTTGGACCATAAAGAAGGCTAAGTGACTAAGAATTGATACATTTGAACTGTGGTGCCACAGAAGACTCTTGAGAGTCCCTTTGACTGCAGATCAAACCAGTCAATCCTAAAGGAAATTAATTCTGAATATTCGTTGGAAGGACTGATGCCAAAGCTGAAACTTCAATATTTTGGCAACCTGATGGGAAGAGCTGACTTTTTAGAAAAGACCATGATGCTGGGAAAGATTGAAGCCAGGAGAAGGGGAAGACTGAGGTTAGGATGGTTGGATGGCATCACGGATTGATTCAATGGACATGAGTTTGAGCAAGCTGCAGCAAATAGTGAAGGACAGGGAAGCCTAGTGTGCTGTAATCCGTGAGGTCTCAAAGAGTCAAACATGACTTAGCTATTAAACAACAAAGCAACATCCAGGCATGTTATTCTTAGAGAATCTTGAAATTTAACTTTAGATTTCATGTGTCTCTGAAAGCCCTGTTAGTCTTCTCAGGCTTCCAGGGCATTTTGTAGATCAGTGAACTCCTCCAGGGGAAATAGAGATTGAACTTATTTTCCACTTTCTTTCTTTTGATGCTCTTGCTACCTAACATCTATGAGACAAATATCTTAGAAGCTCCCTGATGAGTTAAAAGAAATATTTTGTATATTTTAAACAGAGTTTCCAGCTGTTCATGCTTGAATGGGAGATTTGCTAAAAGCTTCACTCTAGAAGAGAGAAGTATGTATCAGTTCAGTTCAGTTCAGTCTCTCAGTTGTGTCCGACTCTGTAACCCCATGAATCGCAGCATATATCTAAATATACAAGTTTAAATAAAGATCATCATTAATATATACAACATCTTACTAAAGAAGGATATAAATCTTACCTTTCCTCAGAAACTGGACAGTTACTGCATTAAATCTGTTTTCACAATGACTTATACTACTTTATAAGTATCTGCTCAACTTAGTAATTCTTTCTAGAAGTATGTACCAGGATAATGTAATAATAAGAACGCAAGCTCTTTAGTTATACTTCTTGAGTTCAAATCCTAGTTTTAAATTTTTCTAGTTTTATTACCTAAAGTAAATGAATAACTTTCCATTCATTCTATCATGTTCCTTATTTTTCAAATGAGGCTAATAAAAGTCCTATTAACCTGATTGCTTTTGAACAATAATTAAATAACATAACACAGAAACATCACTTCAAATAGTGCCTGACACAGGGTAAGAACACTTTAACTACAAGCAACCTGTTAGTAATTGTATATGAATATTATCTGCTATAAAAATTTTTTTAAGTTGTAACATTTAAAAATATTACACTTATTTGATGAGTATAAATACCTTTATCAATTCCAACTTTTGTTGGATGAATTAATTGATCACATATATTAATCAATTTTCTTTTTCAAATGAAGGCATTTCTGGTACTTTTAAAAGCAGAACTATGAGTTAAACATAACTAAAACACACAAAATTTAAAATCTCATTAAACTATAGAAGTGATGAATATATATATATAAAAACTTTACCAAATAAAATATATTATCTTTTCTAAAATAATGTCCATTCTGGTGTTAAAACCCACCAACCTATTGTAACAAATATAAATATAAACTACCAGGATCTCTGGTATTATATATCCTCCAGTTATGCTTCTGTGGTTTCATGTCACTTCGGTTTTGAGTGACTCCCTTCCATTATGGCTAAAATATTGGCCAATGGCTAAATATATTCTACAAAAAGAAAACTATTTCAATAGAGATCAAACTTCTTAGAGTGCTACAAACTATAATAATAAAATATTAATTTACAGATGTTTAATGAATTTGCCTTTATATTTGACATATCTTAAAATACTATTAAAAATAAATAAATTGGGGCTTCATAAATGACAGTCCATCTTAAATGACATAATTCTGTATTTGCCTATGACAAACTTTCCCTTTTCTCTCTGTAGAAGTGACAAAACTAAGAAGATTTTGAGATTGTTATTATATTATGTCTTGTCACCATATACAAAATTTCAGTCTCTTCTGAATTTACAAGCATAGCAATTGTCCTTAAGAACTTTTTCCCTTAAGAAGCAAATTCTTAGATATACCTTCTACTCTTAAAGTGTTTAAGAGACAGGACTTTATGTGAACTCAATAGTTGCTATGAATAATAAATAAAAAAAGCAAAAACTAACCAAAACTTCTATATGTTATTCCTCTTGGGACCATATTCAGTCCAGTTCAGTTGCTCAGTCGTGTCCAACTCTCTGCGACCCCATGAATCACAGCATGCCAGGCCTCCCTGTCCATTACCAACTCCCAGAGTTCACTCAAACCCACATCCATCGACTCGGTGATGCCATCCAGCCATCTCATCCTCTTCGTCCCCTTTTCCTCCTGCCCTCAATCCCTCCCAGCATGAGAGTCTTTTCCAATGAGTCAACTTTTCACATGAGGTGGCCAAAGTACTGGAGTTTCAGCTTTAGCATCATTCCTTCCAAAGAACACCCAGGACTGGTCTCCTTTAGAATGGACTGGTTGGATCTCCTTGCAGTCCAAGGGACTCTCAAGAGTCTCCTCGAACACCACAGTTCAAAAGTATTGACTCTTCACCACTCAGTTTTCTTCACAGTCCAATTCTCACATCCATACATGACCACTGGAAAAAGCATAGCCTGACTAGATGGACCTTTGTTGGCAAAGTAATGTTTCTGCTTTTTAATATGCTATCTAGATTGGTCACAACTTTCCTTCCAAGAAGTAAGCGTCTTTTAATTTCTTGGCTGCAATCACCATCTCCAGTGATTTTGGAGCTCAAAAAATAGTCTGAAATTGTTTCCACTGTTTCCCCGTCTATTTCCCATGAAGTGATGGGACCAGATACCACGATCTTCGTTTTCTGAATGTTGAACTTTAAGCCAATCTTTTCACTCTCCTCTTTCACTTTCATCAAGAGGCTTTTTAGTTCCTCTTCACTTTCTGCCATAAGGGTGGTGTCATCTGCATATCCGAGGTTATTGACATTTCTCCTGGTAATCTTAATTCCAGCTTGTCCTTCTTCCAGCCCAGCATTTCTCATGATGTACTCTGCATATAATTTAAATAAGAAGGGTGACAATATACAGCCTTGACATACTCCTTTTCCTATTTGGAACCAGTCTGTTGTTCCATGTCCAGTTCTAACTGTTGCTTCCTGACCTGCATATAGGTTTCTCAAGAGGCAAGTCAGGTGGTCTGGTATTCCTATATTTTTCAGAATTTTCCACAGTTTATTGTGATCCACACAGTGAAAGGCTTTGACCATATTAATAACATCTTAAAACATAAAATTAAAATTTTCTTTTTAGCTACCTTTATTATTTTATTTTGCCTATATAAATTAATTCAAAGAATTCAGCAAAGATAGTATATATTTAAAAATAAGATTTTTATGTTTCCTTTTACTACTACTACTGATTAATATGTGAAATAAATATCTGAGTTTTAAAATTTTATCTTGATAATCTTGCTGAAACTTATTCAAATAGATTTATTATATAATTACTGTGTATCTAGTCATATAAAATTTTCCTACTGGAATCTCATTGGTCAATTTTAGGGAAAAGTTATGAAAAACACACTTAAATTCTCTATTATCTCCATTATCTCTACATGTTTATGAGATTACTCAAAGATACATACATTTTACTGGTAATTTTGATCATCCTAGCTAATGAAGAGAAACATTAGTGGGAGTCATATCTTCTGAAGTATAAGCTCTCACTGAAGTTCTTTCCTTAATAATCAGCTTTCAGCTGATATTCTAAGTTATAGGAATAGGAAAAAAATTTTTAAATCATGATATTGATGGAATTATGAATATTAAATTGCATAATGTCAACTTTTCATTTCCAAAAGCAAATCTGTGCAAACTATTTAAAGAAAAACTGCTTGGTCTTTTTGAAGGCCCATAATTAACTAATAGTGGGAGTGTAAAATTATTTTGAGGGATAATTTAAAAATCTCAATTTTTAAAAGATATTCAAATTCAGTGTTTAGGTATCTATAGGCATCATCAGGAATGCTCATAAAGTCTTCTAAAGATAATTTTGTATGGTTAATGCATAACGTCTTGAAAATAATTGTTATAACAAATATTAGTCGATCCATAGGATGCATATTAATTTTCTGAGTTTGCTATTACAAACCATCTCAAACTGTGTAGCCTAAAACAACAGAAATTTATTCTCTCACATGTCTGGAACCCTGGAAACCGTGGCATTGGCAGGAATGCTTCCTTTCAAGGGCCCAGAGAAAACCTGTTCCATAATTCTTGGTTTATAGGTGCATGGTTCCAATCTCAGCCTTGATCTTCACAATGGTTCCTCTCCTGTGTGTCTCTGTGTCTTTTCTTCTTTCTTCTAGGACATGTGCCTTTTGAATTTGAGGCTCATCCAGTCACTTGATGATGATCTCATATCAAGATTCTTAATCAAATTACATCTGTAAAGACTTTTTTTTCCAAATAATATCACATTCATGGGACGTATATTTGGAAATCTATTATTCAATCAACCACAGAAAGTAATATAATACAAGCTTTAAAGTTTTGAGTAATATATAACAATAAGCAAAAATGGTTACTGTAAAGTATTCCATTAAAAGAGATATAGACTATAAATATACTATCTTTTACATATAGATGTGTGTAATACATTACTGGGTACCTTATATTAATTATTGCAGGGCAATACAAAGAAATTATACTAACACAATACATTATGTTATAATGGGTGACTTAAGGCAGTGAGGATTATAGGTGTATTTTTCCCTTTGTGCCTTCCAAATGTTCTCAAAAGATGGTGACTAACTTTTATAGTTGTTTTTATTGAGTCACTCAGTCATGTTCTTCCGTTTGTGACCCCATGGACTGTAGCCTGGCAGACTCCACTGTTCATGGGATTTCCCAGAATACTGGAGTGCCTTGCCATTTGCTACTCCAGGAGATCTTCCTGACCCAGGTATTGAACGAGCATCTTCAAGTCTCCCACACCGCAGGTGGATTATTTACCCCTGAGCTATCAATATATTCCAAATTAATAAACTGGTGTATATTTTCAGGAGAATTCACTTTACTCATTTGATTAATTTCAAAAACAAAGCAAACACAGCAGAATATGCTTAATTTTGGTCACAAACATAGTAACAGTCAAATGACAAGGAAAGACTAGAAGCTGTTTCATATTGCTTGTGACCACTCTATGAAATATATTTGTCCCTGCAACTTAATTCTCTCTGAAACTACTGTAATTTTGAGGTCTTGTTTGAAAGTTAGAAACCTCATGGCTATTTGTAATCTATTTATCAGTTCAATAAAAATACTTTATAATGAGAGTTCAATGTTACACACATTAAAACTACTTTTGGATTTTTGATGATACTTGTAAATATGACTTTTCTAATGAAAAATTTGCATATGAAGTTCATCTCTATTTGAATAATTTATGTGGTTTTATTGCTCTATACAATTTTCATCATTCTGAAAACCAACCAGGAGCAGAAGACATAGGCTCAAGTCCAATCTTTTTGGAATATAGGAGAGGTGATATTAGTTTGTTTCTGCATTAATAAAACAAGAATAACATTTGTTGAACTTTGCAGGAGTCAATATGTACCATCACTTAATTCTTTTCTAGTTTAAACTCAATAAAGAAGTATGAGAAGAGGCAAATGTTGATGAAGTGTAATTCATAATAGTAATAAATTTAATTGAATGAAATAGCTTTATAAACTCTGTCAAATGGTTGTGCTAACAATTTCTTCTAAATTAAAGTCAACTCCATTACATTACAATTATGTCTAATGCAAAGTCTGATCCAGCAAGTTTACATTAGCACCCATAAAAGAAAAGAAGCTAAAAAGTAAGTGCCTGGAGAATGGATTCTTTTTCTGAGTTGGTCTCCTGTATTCAGTGGTTTGAATGTTCAGTCCTGTTCAACATTTTTACAACTCTTTAGACTGGGGTCTGCCAGGTTCCTCTGTTCTTGGAATTTACCAGGCAAGAATACTGGAGTGGATGCCATTTCCTCCACCAGGGGATTGTCCTTATCTTCCTGACCCAGGGATAGAACCCATGTCTCTTGCATCTCCTCCACTGGCAGGCAGATTCTTTACCACTGTACCACCTGTTTGAGTTCAGTTCACTCTCTCAGTCCTGTCCAAAAAATTTGCAATCCCACAGACTGCAGCCTGCTAGTATTCCCTGACCATCACCAACACCCAGAGCTTGCTGAAACTTATGTCCATCGAGTTGGTGAGGGCATCCAACCATCTGATCCTCTGTTATCCCCTTCTCCTCCTTCCCTCAATCTTTCCCAGCACCAGGGACTTTTCTGACAACCAGCCCTTCTTATCGGGTGGCCAAAGTATTGGAGTTTCAGCTTCAACATCAGTCCTTCCAATGAGTATTCAGGACTGATTTCCTTTAGGATGGACTGGTTTGATCCCCTTGCAGTCCAAGGGACTCTGAAGAGTCTTTTCCAAAACCATACTTCAAAAGCATCAATTATTCAATGTTCATCTTTATATATAGTCCAAATCTCACATACATGATTATTGGAAAAACCAGCTTTGACTAGATAGACCATTATTGACAAAGTGATGTCTCTGCTTTTTAATATACTCTCTAGGTCGGTCATAGCTTTCTTCCAAGGAGATAGTGTCTTTTAATTTCATGGCTGCAGTCACCATCTGCAGTGATTTTGGAACCCAAGAAAATGAAGTTTGTAACTGTTTCCATAGTTTCTCCATCAATTTTCCAGGAAATGATGGGGCCAGATGCCATGATCTTCTTTTTTGCATGTTGAATTTTAAGCCATTTTCACTCTTCTCTTTCAGCTTCCTCAAGCTCTTTAGTTCTGCTTGTCTTTCTGCAACAAGGGTGGTATCAGCTGCATAGCTAAGGTTATTGACATTTCTCCCAGCAATCTTGATTCTACCTTGTACTTCATCCAGTCTGGCATTCCACATGATGTACTATGCATATAAGTTAAATAAACAGTGTGACAATATACAGCCTTGATGTACTCCTTTCCCAATTTGGAACCAGTCTTTTGTTCCATGTCAGGTTCTAACTGTTGCTTTATGACCTACATACAGATTTCTCAGGAGGCAGATATGGTGGTATGGTGTTCCCATCTCTTTAAGAATTTTCCATAGCTTGTTGTGATCCACGTAGTCTAAGGTGTTAGCGTAGTGAATGAAAATAAAGTAGATTTAAAAAAAAATTATCTTGCTTTTTCTATGATCCAGCAGATGTTGTCAGTTTGATCTCTGGTTCCTCTGTCTTTTCCAAATCCAGCTTAAACATCTGGAAGTTCTCAGTTCAAGTGTTAGTGAAACCTAGCTTGGAGAATTTTGAACATTACTTTGCTAGTGGGTGAGATGAGTGTGGCTGTGTGGTCGTTTTAACATTATTTGGCTTTGCGTTTCTTTGGGATTGAAACAAAATCTGACCTTTTCCAGTCCTGTGACCACTTCTGAGTTTTCCAAATATGCTGGCATATTCAGTGCATCATCTTTTAGGATTTACAATAGCTCAACTGGAATTCCATCACCTTCACTAGCTTTGTTTGTAGTGATGCTTCCTAAGGCCTACTTGATTTCACACTCCAGGATGTCTGGCTCTAGGTGAGTGATCACACCATCATAGTTATCTGGGTCATGAAGATCTTTTTTGTATAGTTCTTCTGTGTATTCTTGCCACCTTTTCTTAATATCTTCTGCTTCTGTTAGGTCCATAACATGTCTGTCCTTTATTGTGCCCATGTTTGCATGAAGTGTTCTCTTGGTACCTCTAATTTTATTGAAGGGATCTCTAGTCTTTACCATTCTATTGTCTTCCTCTACTTCTTTGCATCGTTCACTGAGGAAGCCTTTCTTATCTCTCCTTGCTATTCTTTGGAACTCTGCATTCAGATGGATATATCTTTCCTTTTCTCCTTTGCTTTTCACTTGTTTTCTTTTTTCAGCTCTTTGTAAGGTCTCCTCAGATCACCATTTTGCCTTTCTGCATTTCTTCCCTTGGGGATGGTTTTGATCAGCACTTCCTGTACAATGTTAGGAACCTCCCACCATAGTTCTTCAGGAACTCTATCAGATCTAATTCCTTGAATCTATTTCTCACTTCCATTTTACAATCATAAGAGATTTGATTTAGTTCATTCCTGAATGGTCTAGTGGTTTTCCCTACTTTTTCAATTTAAGCCTGAATTTTATAATAAGTAGTTCATGATCTGAGCCACAGTCAATTCTTGGTCTTGTTTTTGCTGACTGTATAGAGCTTCTCCATCTTTGATTGCAAAGATAATCAATCTAATTTTGGTATTGACCATCTGGTGATGTCCATGTGTAGAGTCTTCTCTTGTGTTGTTGGAAGAGGGTGTTTGCCATGACCAGGGCATTCTCTTGGCAATACTCTGCTAGCCTTTGCCCTGCCTTTTTGTACTCCAAGTTGAAACGTGCCTGTTACTCCAGGTATCTCTTGACTTCCTACTTTTGAATTCCAGTACCCTATGATGAAGCTGAAGTTGCTTAGTTGTGTCTCACTCTTTGCAACCCCATGGACTGTAGCCTACCAGACTCCTCCATCCATGGAATTTTCCAGGAGTGCATTGCCATTTCCTTCTCCAGGGGATCTTCCTGACTCAGGGATGGAACTTGGGTCTCCTGCATTGGAGGTAGAAGCTTTAATCAGCTGAGTCACCAGGGAAGATCAATGATGAAAAGAACATCTAATTTTGGTGTTGGTTCTAGAAGGTCTTTTTAGTCCTCATAGAACCATTCAAATTCTGCTTCTTTATCATTACTGGTTGGGGGATAGACTTGGATTACTATGGTATTGAGTGGGTTCCCTTTGAAATGAACAGAGATCATTCTGTCGTTTATCAGATTGCACACAAGTACTGCATTTTGGACTCTTTTATTTTATTTTATTTTATTTTATTTTATTTTACTATGACAGCTACTACATTTCTTCTAAGGGATTGTATCCCACAGTAATAGATATAGTGGTGCCACCTGGGAAGTCCTTAAAATCCCTTTTCCTCCTGGGAGATCAGTGATGGCATATGGAGAAGTTGGAAGTGTAAGTCCCACACTTTCCTTTATGTCTCTTCTTTTACTTCCTTTCTATTGAAATGCAAAGCATGATCCATCAGTGTTCTGCCTCCATAGGATTTTTCCATTCCTTCCTCTGAGCTTAATGTGAAGATTCAATGAGATGTTAGTTTTGATTTATCACCATCTATGACCATTATCTTCCCTGGTGGCTCAGATGGTAAAAGCATCTGGCTACAATGCCTACCATGTGGGAGACCCACGTTCAATCCCTGGGTTGGGAAGATCTCCTGGAGAAGGAAATGGCAACCCACTCCAGTATTCTTGCCTGGAAAATCCCATGGATGGTGGAGCCTGGTAGGCTACAGTCCATGGGGTCGCAAAGAGTCGGACACGACTCAGTGACTTCACTTCATGACCACTGCACAGAAGTTATTAATATGAGTATATCCACCAAAAATGTGTTTCTGAAATAGACATTACTCTTCAGTAAATATAAGTGTTTGTAAATAGTACTCTCCTATTACTCCACTGTGGTATTGTGCTTCTCTTCTCCTTAAAGCTTTCTCAAATCTCTCCAGAAAATTGTCTTTACAACTTTGCAGTAACATGCAGTCAATTAATATTTGAATTCAAAGTGATGATGAACATTTATTCTCTGTGGGCAGTGCCCAATGATTGTTAAATACTTCCCCTACTTATTTCATTACAGTATGATAGTTTAACAGTCTTATTTAATGGTTAATTAGCCAAATTAGGAGCCCCTTAGAAACCTGGGTTTTTGCTTACTCATATCTTTGTTGTACATGTGTGTATGTGTTTTATGGTTATTGATGCACATGCCATTCATGTGTTATATAACAAACTGAAAAGTGATATATAATTTTAAGGCATTTAAGTTCACTTGAAATTAAATATTATTGATTATTTCAAAGACAGTGAATTCTGAATGATACATGGCAGATGACCCAGAGAGATGTTATGGGGAGGGAGGTGGGAGGAAGATTCATGTTTGGGAACGCATGTACACCAGTGGTGGATTCATGTCAATGTATGGCAAAACCAATACAGTACTGTAAAGTAAAATAAAGTAAAAATAAAAATTTAATTAAAAAATAAACTAAAATAAAATGATAATAATCTTAAAATAAATAAATAAAGTATTCTCAGACCTGGACTGTGGAGTATATATATTGCATTTTTTTTATACACTTGTCACAACTTGTTTTTTAATTGATGAACAAATATGAATAAACTTAGGCCAATGATGTTCAGTGGAAGAAGCAGGACACATATCACTGATCCCTCCACTCTCTAACTGCTTCTCTCAACAAATACTGGCAGATCCATTGCAACAGGCAAGTGGATAGAGTTTTCCTCTTTTTCTTTTTTCCCTGTCTCTATCTGCATATGGGGAGGTCTTTGCCTAGAGCTTTACCTTCTGAATTTATTTCTCTTTAAGTGAAGTGAACATCACTCAGTCATGTCTGACTCTTTGCAACCACATGGACTATACAGTCCATGGAATTCTCCGGGCCAGAACACTGGAGTGGGTAGCCTTTCCCTTCTCCAGGGGATTGTCCCAACCCAGGGATCAAACCCAGGTCTCCTGCATTCCAGGTGGATTCTTTATCAGTTGGGTCTCAAGGGAAGCCCTATTTCTCTTTATATCTCTTTATATTATGGTTCAAGATCTATTTTGCCCTTTGTCTCTTTTCCCAGGCCCCTCTCTCTTATGTTCTCTGTGAGATGACACTCTCCCTTCCAAATGTCATGTTTCATCAATTTTACTTCCACTGTTAATGTTCAGGAAATTTTATACAGAAAAACCATCTTGATTTCAGAAATCTTGAGCAAAAAAGGTAGCAATGAGTTTCAGAAAAATGATGAATGAAGGAATAGAGGTACTAACGAGGGATTTTTGTAGAGACAGAATTTTACATAAAGTAGTTGTTTTAACTTCAATACATATATCATCTATCATTCCTCAAAATGTTACCAATGGGCACCCACATCAGGATTATGTAGGATGATTGTTAAGCATGCAAATTCTTGAGCCCCACTGCAAAACAGTATCCTTGCAACTAGATCCTGGGAATCTTCATTTTTTTTTTAATGCCCTATTTTTATTTTAAAGCCACTAATAGACAGATACTTGCCCATCTGTTTCTCTTGATTTCTTAAGTTTTATTCCATCACACCATATTGAAATCAACTTTTTGTCATTTATGAATTGAATGAATTCTGTATTCTGTTGAGGACCCTGGCTTTCCATTTCGTCTAAGTATGACTTGATTTTGACAGTGATGAAACTGTTAAAGTCTAAAAATGATTGATAAGACATTTTCAAAATTAGAAACTTAAGATGCTGAACACAGGACTCATTCTGTAATCCATTAGCTCTCTCTGGAACTTGACACACTGAGTCTTCCAAAGGGACTTCCATTCCCAAGTCTATCAACACTTTGTTATAAATGTATTGTGCTTAGGTAGGAGATTTCTGAGAAGGCTTTCAACATTATTATGCTAATATAAATCTTGGCTTTCACAGAGGGATTCTATCATTCTGTTCCCAGTGTCTTCTTTAGATATTTCAAGTAATGACATTTACTGTTGTTAGAACAAATGGCACTCACTGTGTTCAGGAGTTCTATGCCCATTTTTCAGCTCAATTACGAACAGCATGCTATTTGGAAACATATTAATAATGTATCTTTAATCCAATTTTGATGTCATTTGTTATTTATCATTTGATGTAATTTTAACTGTAATTCTAGTATAAAAACTTACCTTTAATATATAGAAGAGTTCTATTGGATATAAATTGGGAAGACACTAAAAATAAGGCAACCCAAGAACTTGACTATACCCTATAACAAAGTTTTGAATGTGTCTTCAAAATGTTTACATTTGCTTCTGAAAACAATATGGTGGGAGGGGGGTTCAGGATGGGGAACACGTGTACACCCATGGTAGATTCATGTTGATGTATGGGAAAACCAATACAATATTGTAAAGTAATTAGCCTCCAATTAAAATAAATAAATATATATATAAAATAAAAGCTATTAAAAGGAATAAAAACAATATTCTAAAGTATGTGCAACTTTTTTAATGAATGGCTTATGTGTCTATACATCTATTTCTCTGTAAGGTTAGGAAGCAATAATAGACATACTAAAAATGAATGAGTGAGTGATATTGCTCAGCCATGTCTGACTCTGCCACCTCATGGACTGTAGCCTTCCAGGCTCTTCTGTCCATAGAATTCTCCAGGCAAGAATACTGGAGTGGGTAGCTGTTCCCTTTTCCAGGGGATCTTCCCAACCCAGTGATTGCATACAGGTCTCCCATATTGCAGGCAGATTCTTTACCAGCTGAGCCACTAATAGACCCTTCATTCAACACAAAACATTGTTTTAAAATGGTTAGTGTTTATAATTAAATTATATTAAATACAGACCCTTATATAAGAAAACACAAAAATCATTGCTAAACATTTTGTTCTGTTTCCCAGTGTTTATCTTTTCAGGAACACATCACATAATGAAATTATGTATTACTATAGAAAAAAAATTTGCCATTTAACTCTCCCAGCAGTTCTTCTTTTAATGTTGTTGTTCTTTATAAGAACATTGCTGTTAATCTTGTTCACTAGAACTTGGATGGTGCTTCACAGAAAAATCTTTCTGGAAGGAAAAAGCTTTAATGCATTAATGGTCCTTGTATTGCAATGGTGACTGCTCTTGAATAAAAAGTTCATTTAAGGTGCAACTGTTCGCCACCATAAAGATGATTTCACTTTTTAAAATTCCAACTATTGCACTAGGCATAATAAAGTTATATTTTAGAGTTCTTTTAATCTGCAAGTAGTTTGAGCCACTTCCTGGAAATGATGTTTCACACTATTCT
Organism: Ovis aries; assembly: GCF_016772045.2. Lineage (NCBI taxonomy): Eukaryota > Metazoa > Chordata > Mammalia > Artiodactyla > Bovidae > Ovis > Ovis aries. The sequence continues at coordinate 50,131,327 of NC_056069.1, forward strand.
TTGTGGGTGATAAACATGTTAAGTTTTAAAAAATACATATAGTGTCTTCAAGTTTCTTCTCTTTATCTGTTGAATAAATATCAACTTTCAAGATGGGTTGGTTCTATTAAAACCTATGAATTTTCCTGACATCTAATTATGATTCATTAAGTGGTACATGGACTGTTTTACTTTATTTTTAAGAAAAATTTCCAAATTCTTTTGCTGTTTCAGTCATGGTAACAGTGAATTCTTAACTTGAAAGTATACTAAAACATGAAATAATTTTTGCATTAATTTTTTAAAATTATCTAATAATTATAACTGAATTATATGTTTGCCTCAAATATTACAAACTTGGACTTTTTATAAAGAGATTTCTGTACGTAAACATAAAATAAATAATATTGAAAAGACAAGTAGAGACAATGCAAACTGTCCTCAGGAGTTACTAGTATTATAGAAAACTCATTTAACAACATAATAATGAGTATTATATGTAAACTTTCTGACTCTATTTCCATAACTATTAGGCAACAGAGCATTTCTTAGAAGTTGGATGAAATTGGTGTGCATAATGTGGGTGAAAAATGTCACCTGTCATATCAATAAACAAAAGATGTTGTGACATCACGACATCAACCACTGCAACCACGTTTAATGGTGCACACTGAGGGGATGGAGATAAACAGAATACTAGCCCTTGATAGCTAAGGTGCATATCAAAGAAATTGTTTTATTAAGCTCAGACTGCATCTCCCCATACACAGAAACACACTAAATTCCTTAACTTGAGGTTGGTTTTTTTTTTTTTTTAATTATCAGTACTCTTTTAATGTTCAGCTACTTGTGTGTGTGTGTGTGTGTGTGTGTGTGTGTGCGTGTTTGCAAAGTCTGTTTTTGTTTTTTTTTTTTTTTGCAAAATTCTGGCTCCTCACTTACCCCTTGGAAAAGTCCCTCAGATCTGTCTGAGAGGCTGCCTTCCAAATTTAAGTCCTCAGCAAATCTGTCAAATAAAATATAATTCTCAACTTTCAGATTATATGTCTTTTTTTTTTCAGTTGACCATATAATAAGCAGTTAAGTATAAATAGTAAAATTGTCAGATTAATGAAAGGCAATGTATTTTCTAAAATTTGGATCACATAATATGCATATATTGACAATGTATAAATATATTAGGCGGTTAGAATAGGAAAAATGGCAGAATGGCAGAATGTCCAGAATGGCAGTGGCTAAAAGACAAGAAAGGGAAAAGCTCATGAAAACAGAACAAAGGAAGGTCCTAGGAATAGTGAGAACCTCAGGTAAAAAAAAAAAAAAAAAAAAAAGCCCTCCTGTCTAGCCCAACTTACATAGGGAAGGCGCAAGGGAAAGAGAAAAAAATCATATAGAAGGAGGTGCCAAAATTGGGCCTGGGGGCCTCTATTCTCTTCCCACCTTTTGGGTTGGCATGCCCTCATGCTTCGAGGATGTATTTTCCTTTACTTTCTAACTAAAACTGAGCTGTAATATGGAATTGTAAGAGTCATCTGTCTGAGGGCTGTAACCCTGGTCTGTCCCTCACTTCAAACTTTTGTTGTGATGAGACAGAACCAAGGAAATTACAAACTACCCTGATACACACACACACACACACACACACACACACACACACACACACACACATCAGTTTAGTTCAGTCACTCAGTCATGTCTGACTCTTTGCAACCCCATAGACTGCAGCACACCAGGCCTCCCTGTCCATCATCAACTTCCAGAATTTACTCAAATTCATGTCCATTGAGTTGGTGATGCCATTCAACCATCTCATCGTCTGTCATCCCCTTCTCCTCCTGCCTCAAATCTTTGCCAGCATCAGGATCTTTGCCAATGAATCAGCTCTTCACATCAGGTGGCCAAAATATTGGAGTTTCAGCTTCAACATCAGTCCCTCCAGTGAATATTCAGGACTGATTTCCTTTAGGATGGACAGATTGGATCTCCTTGCAGTCCAAAGGACTCTCGAGAGTCTTCTCCAACACCACAGTTCAAAAGCATCAATTCTTTGGTGCTAAGTTTTCTTTATAGTCCAACTCTCACATCCATACATGACCACTGGAAAACCATAACTTTGACTAGACGGACATTAGTTGGTGAAGTAATGTCTCTGCTTTTTATATACTGCCTAGGTTGGTCATAGCTCTTCTTCCAAGGAGCGTCTTTTAATTGCATGGCAATATACAGCCTTGACATACTCCTTTCCTGATTTAGAACCAGTCTGTTGTTCCATGTCCAGTTCTAAGTGTTGCTTCTTGACCTGCATACAGATTTCTCAAGAGGCAGGTCAGGTGGTTTAGTGTTCCCATCTCTTTCAGAATTTTCCACAGTTTATTGTGATCAACCTAGTCAAAGACTTTGGCATAGTCAATAAAGCAGAAATAGATGTTTCTCTGGAACTCTCTTGCTTTTTTGATAATCCAACAGATGTTGGCAATTTTATCTCTGGTTCCTCTGCCTTTTCTAAAACCAGCTTGAACATCTGGAAGTTCACGTTTCATGTACTGTTGAAGCCTGGCTTGGGGAATTTTGAGAATTACTTTGCTAACATGTGAGATGAGTACAATTGTGTGGTAGTTTGAGCATTCTCTGCCATTGCCTTTCTTTGGGATTGGAAAGAAAACTGAGCTTTTCCAGTCCTGTGGCCACTGCTGAGTTTTCCTAATTTGCTGGCGTATTGAGTGCAGAACTTTCACAGAATCATCTTTCAGGATTTGAAATAGCTCAACTGGAATTCCATGACCTCCACTAGCTTTGTTCATAGTGATGCTTCCTAAGGCCCACTTGACTTCGCATTCCAGGATATCTGGCTCTAGGTGAGTAATGATACCATCGTGATTATCTGAGTTGTGAAGATCTTTCTTATATAGTTCTTCTTGTATTTTCTGCCACCTCTTCTGTATATCTTTTGCTTCTGTTAGGTCCATACCATTTCTGTCCTTTATCGAGCCCATCTTTGCATGAAATGTTCCCTTGGTATCTCTAATTTTCTTGAAGAGATCTCTAGTCTTTCCCATTCTGTTGTTTTCCTCTACCTCTTTGCACTGATTTCTGGGGAAGACTTTCTTTCCACCGAGGAGACACTCAGGGGGCTCAAACAAACCGTGTGCACATGTGGACCAGGGACCCCATAGAGACTGAGACAGAATTGTGTTTATGCGTCTCCTGTGCAGGTACGGGTCAGCAGTGGACTGCTACAGCAACAGGGCTCTGGGTGCAGCAGACTTGGCTATGGCATAAGCCCTCTTGGAGGAGGTCTCCATTAACCCCACCATAGAGCTGCCAGAACTTACACAGGACTGGGAAATAGACTCTTGGAGGGCACAAACAGAACTTTGTGTGCACCAGGACCTAGAGGGAAGGAGCAGTGACCCCATAAGAGACTAATCCAGAGTTTCCTGGGAGTGTCCAGGAGTCTCTGGCGGAGGTGTGGGTTGGTGGTGACCTGCTGCAGGATTGGGAACAGTGAGTGTACAGTACATGTATGGAAACTTTTGAAGGAGGCCCCATTATCTTTGTTACATCCACCATAGTTTGGCCCAGGTAAACAGCAGGGAGGGAACGCAGCTCCACCAATTGACAGAAAATTGGATTAAGGATTTACTGAGCACGGTCCAGTCCATCAAAACAAGACCCAGTTTCCCCCCTAGTCATTCTTTCCCATCGGAAACTTCAATAAGTCTTTTATCCTTCTCCAGAGAGGGCAGAGAGACTGAAAACCACAATTACAGAGAACTAACCAATCTGATCACAGGGACCACAGCCTTGTCTAACTCAATAAAACTATGAGCCATGCTGTGTAGGGACATCCAAGATGGACAGGTCATGGTGGAGAGTTCTGACAAACTGTGGTCCTTTGGAAAAGAGAATGGCAAACCACTTCAGCATTCTTGCCTTGAGAACTGCATGATCGGTATAAAAAGGCAAAAAGATAGGACACTGAAAGATGAACTTCCCAGTTCGGTAGGTGCCCAATACGCTACTGGAGATCAGCTGAGAAATAACTCCAGAAAGAATGAAGATATGGAACGAAAGCAAAAACAACACCCAGCTGTGGATGTGATTGGTGATAGAAGCAAAGTCTGATGCTGTAAAAAGCAATATTGCAAAGGAACCTGGAATGTTAGTTCCGTGAATCAAGGCAAGTTGGCAGCAGTCATACAGGAGATGGCAAGAGTGAATGTCAACATTTTAGGAACCAGTGAACTAAAATGGACTGGAATGGGTGAATTTAACTCAAACAATCATTATATCTACTACTGTGGGAAAGAATTACTTAGAAGAAATGGGGTAGCCATCATAGTCAAAAAGTCTGAAATGCAGTACTTGGATGCAATATAAAAATGTTCAGAATGATCTCTGTTCATTTCCAAGGCAAACCATTCAGTATCATGATAATCCAAATCTATGCCCCAACTAATAATGCTGAATAAGCTAAAGTTGAACAGTTCTGTTAAAACCTACAAGACCTTCTAGAACTGACACCGAAAAAAAAAAATGTCCTTTTCATTACAGGGGACTATAATTCAAAAGTAGGAAGTCAAGAAGTTTTTGCCTGGAGTGTTTTTTGCCTGGAGTAACAGGCAAATATGGCCTTGGAGTACAGCATAAAGCAGGTCAAAGGCTAATAGAGTTTTTCCAAGAGAACACACTGATCATAGAAAACACCCTCTTCCATCAACACAAGAGGAGACTCTACACAAGGACATCAAAAGGTGGTCACACCCAAAATCAGATTGATTATATTCTTTGCAGCTAAAGATGGAGAAGCTCTATACGGTCAGCAAAAACAAGACTGGAAGCTGATTGTGGCTCAGATCATGAACTCCTTATTGGCAAATTAAATAGAAGAAAGTAGGGAAAACCACTAGACCATTCAGTTATGACCTAAATCAAATTCCTTACGATTATACAGTGGAAGTGAGAAATAGATTTAAGGGACTAGATCTGATAGACAAAGTGCCTGATGACCTGTGGATGTAGGTTCATGACATTGTATATTAGGCAGAGATCAAGACCATCCCCAAGGAAAAGAAATGCAAAAAAGGCAAAATGATTGTCTGAGTAGGCCTTACAAATAGCTGTGAACAGAAGAGAAGTGAAAATCAAAGGAGAAAAGGAAGGATATACCCATTTGAATGCAGAGTTCCAAAGAACAGCAAAGAGAGATAAGAAAGTCTTCTTCAGTGTGTGTATATATATATATATATATTATATATACATATACAGTATATAGTGTATATATATATATATATGTGTGTGTGTGTGTGTATATATATATATATACACACACACACACTGGAGAAGGAAATGGCAACCCACTCCAGTGTTCTTGCCTGGAGAATCCTAGGGACGGGGGAGCCTGATGGGCTGCTGTCTATGGGGTCGCACAGAGTCAGACACGAAGTGATTTTGCATATATATATACACAAGCACACACACATACACACATTTTAACCTTTCCATGATAATTTCCAGGGAACAATTTATCAGTTTCTCTGCTATAACAGATGGCTTTAAATAGCTCATTGAATATCTTGCTGTCCTTAATAGTACTTGAAGCATGCTTATTTTCCACAATGACCATCATTAATGAGAGTTTTGCCTTTTCTTGATTCCAAGTTTGTTTTTTTTTTTTTTAATGACTCCTGGGTACCCTGCATTACCATACATTTAATTAATAGAAAATAAATGATTTACTGAATATGAAACTAATTATTCTTACTTCACTTAATACAGATTTAGAACAACGAAATAAAACATTTGCTATAGCTATGAAATCACATAGGAGATGACAAATGGAAATTTCATGCCATATCAGTAAGCAAGGATGTCACAGTCACCAGTGATTCCAGCCCTCCAATTTGAAGTGGTGAGCCCTAACGGCACTTAGGTAGGAGATGAATGTTCTTGTTCAGTTGCCCAGTTATATCCAACTCTCTATGACCCCATGGACTCAGCATACCAGGCTTCCCTATCCCTCACCGTCTCCCAGAATTTGCCCAAGTTCATGTCCATTGCATCAGTAGTGCCAATCAGCCATCTCATCCCCTGATGTCTTCTTCCCTTTCATGGATCACTGCCTTGTCATGGTGAAGGGGCTTATATAACTCAGTGAAGCTGTGAGCCATGCCATGCAGGGCCACCCAAGACAGACAGGTCATAGCAGAGAGTTCTGACAAAACATGATCCACTGGAGGAGGGAATGGCAAATCAACCCAGTGTACTTGCCATGAGAATTTCATGAACTGTATAAAAGGAAAAAAAAATATCTGGGGTCAATAACCATTAAACTACAGCCAATACCTATGGTGAACCCAAGAGAGCCCAGAATGTGAAAAACAAACAAACAAACAAACAAAGGATACTGGCCCCAAATAGCTGAAATACATATCAAAGGAGTGATTTTAGTGAATGCAGATTCTTGCATCTTCCAACGTAGAAAAGCAGTCATTTCTTAACGGGATATCTTATTTTCTTTAATTAACAGTAATCTCTTGATATTCAGTCTACCTATGCTTTTTTGCAAAACTTCTATATAACCTGTCTCCTCCCCTCACCTCCTTGGATCAGTTCTCTCAGAATTACCTGAGATACTGTCTTCTGGGCTTGAAGTCCTAAAATTTTTCACCAAATAAAATATAATTCTCAACTTTAAGGTTGTGTGTAGTTTTTCAGTCCACTGAGACTAACATGAGATTAATATGATATGCGCTTCCTGGTCTCTGCAGAAGCTACTCAGGGAAATAGTAGTGATGCTACACACCAGGATTCTGGGTGACAGCTACAGATAATAACCTCTAGGTACTTTTCAGGAGAACTGACACATCATAAAGCCTTTTGTTACCAAATGCAAGAACCTGTGCCTATTGCACAGTGAAGCTTAACAAACCAAATCCTTCGGGCTTAGAACAGAGAAAGGCTTATTGACGTCCCTGGTGGCTTAGACAGTAAAGCGTCTGCCTACAATGTGGGAGATCGGGTTCAATCCCTTGGTTGGGAAGATCTCCTGGAGAACAAAATGGCAACCCACTCCAGTACTCTGAAAAATCCCATGGGTGGAGGATCCTGGTAGGCTACAGTCCATGGGGTCACAAAGAGTCAAACCCGACTGAGCAACTTCACTTTCACTTTCATATTCAAGGCCTATTGTGCATGGTCAAGTAAGGGTAACAGATGATGTTACTGAGTCCAAGCTTGCTCTGTTCATCATACAACAGGTCAATAATTTGAAGACAAGGTGTTTAGGCAAAGAATATGCCTTTATTCAGAAGGCTTGCTGACCAGGAAGATGGCAGACTTGTGTCTCAAAACAACCATCTTGTTGAGGTCTGGAGGCCAGGTGCTTTTATAGAACAGAGAGAGAGACGGAGATGAGGGAGTAAAATAAAAAGGCCATTGATCTTACAAATATCTCCTGAAATGACTCACCTTGGGGAGGGGATGTGTTTACTCCTTCCTTCCTGTAGCCTTACACAGGCGGACAGGGTCCTGAACAAAGGCATTTTGGTTTAGCATTTAGTCAAAGGGATGGGTCAGGTTCTCTGAAGCACAGCCATTATCTATGGATAATATCCTTTTAGTGAACAAAAACAATGGGAAGCAAAGTTTAAAGTAAAAGAAACAGATCCAACATAGAGTCAGGTGTTTTTGTTTTGTTTTTTTTTTTTTCCCTCCTGTAACAATGGCTTGTACTCCAAAACCCCAAACTCCTTGAAGGGTTTCAGCAAAGCATTTAGAAAGGCAAGGTGAAAGAAGTATATCCTAGGGTCTGTGATCACCTGGTGCACTATCTCTGATTCGATAATGGTGATTCATCCTTGGTACTAGAAGATGCGGGGGGTTACATGCTCCCAATCATACAGCAGTTAATTTCTTCCATTTGGTGGTGGCTTTAGCATCTGAAAAACTCAGGAAATATGCATAAGATACTATTTTCTAGGTACTTCAGAGAGGAGCTAAAGTAGAGTATATGGGGAAGTAGTGTCCCCAAAAGGATCCACAGAGTCCTGCTCAGTTACACTTTCACAACTAGAAATCCCTTCAGATCCCAAGTTGATCACTAAACTTGATGCTCAGAATACATTTTAAAGAAAATCAGAACAAATGCTTAGAAGAAATGAACCCAGTACATCAAACTGTAACCTCAGAAATGAGTCTCAAAGGTCTCCTCTACCCACGGAGGTTGTAGTTGAGAAGAAGCAACTGATGACTCAAATTTTTCAAACAACAGATGAGAGAATGAGTGATTCACAGAACAGGAAAAGTGCTTGCAGTCCATACCTGCAGGTCTGCCTGTAAAAACGACACCCTGCAAAGCCTTTCCCAACTCTAAATTTGTTGATGTACATTTACGTATTTATCCACATGGCGAAATACACTAAATCAGATGGTCCCTACACTCATCAAAAAGAATTCCAGGACTGTCTTTTAAAGAAGCCACTAATCATAGTGCAATATTTAAGGTAACAAATCAAAACAAATCTAATTAAAGCTTTGTTTTTTTCCAGTAGTCATGTATGGATGTGAGAGTTGGACTATAAAGAAAGCTGAGCACCGAAGAATTGATGCTTTTGAGCTGTGGTGTCAGAGAAGACTCTTGAGAGTCCCTTGGACTGCATGGAGATCCAACCAGGCCATCCTAAAGGAAATCAGTCCTGAATATTCATTGGAAGGACTGATGCTGAAGCTGAAACTCAAATACTTTGGCCACCTGATGCAAAGAACTGACTCATTGGAAAAGACCCTGATGCTGGGAATGATTGAAGGCGGGAGGAGAAGGGGATGACAGAGGATGAGATTGTTGGATGGCATCACCGACTCAGTGGACATAAGTTTGCATAGGCTCTGGGAGTTGGTGATGGGCAGGGAAGCCTGGCATGCTACAGTCCAGTGGGTCGCAGAGAATCGGACATGACTGAGCTACTGAACTGAACTGAACAAATCAACACCTGGCATACTTTGAATTGACACAATTACACAATGTTACATATGTCAATTATACCTAAGTAAAATCAGGAAAAAACCACCTTTGACATCAGCACCACATTCTGCTAAGTCAACTCTGCCATTTCTTGTCTGATCATAAAAAAGTGAATTATTCTTTTCATTATCTAAGCACTGTAGATTTAATAGTTTAGAAAACTGGACTTGTCATATTACCACATGGAAATTACTATACTGCCACAACATTCTTCAAAATGGATTCAGCCTCAAACCAGTATAAAGCCCATGCCTACTAAAAAATCTTGAATATTTTAAGCATGTTTGACTTCAGATAAAAGCTTTAGATCTTGTCCAATCATCAAATCTTGAGATACATTGCAAAAATGTTTTCTCTTTGATATGTCTAATTTTCAAATAGCTAGGTTTATTAAGTGATTTTAACATAAGTTGTTATTTTGTTTCTATGAAAGAAAATCAGTATAAGAAACAGCCAAATCTTTTCATATTTAGAGGAAAATAAAGAAATAAGAACCATACAATTTTATTCCTTGGTTTTTAACAATATTTGCACCCTCATAATTATATCATTATTTATTTTTTAACCTTTGCCATATATCTATGTGCAAATCTGTGAAGGGTTATTTAAAATGGTAAAGCAAACCTCCAGTTCCCTATGGATTCATCAAAGATGAATGTCAGCATGTAATAACATATCTTTTGCTCAAAGCACCAGAAAATACTACTTAAATACACTGCAGCCTCTCCCTCTCCTGAGCCAAGCTATCACTATGATGATGATGGCTCTTCCTGCGATTCATGCTTTTCTTTAGTTATATTAGTTGTTTTCTGGGAGGATATTTTGAGAGCTTTGAGTCCTCTCTCCTTCCCATGAATAAGAATGCCTACACTACAATAATTAAATACTTTAGGAAAGAATGCAGACAAATCCACCTTTTAGCCTATCCCCTTTATGCAAACAGCCTCCTTGATAGCTCAGTTGATAAAGAATCTGCCTGCTGTGCAGGAGACCCAGGTTCAATTCCTGGATCGGGAAGATCTACTGGAGAAAAAGGATAGGCTACCCACTCCAGTATTCTTAGGCTTCCCTTGTGGTTCAGCTGGTAAAGAATCCACCCACAGTGTGGGAGACCTGGGATCAATCCCTGGGGTTGGGAGAACCCCTGGAGAAGGGAAAAGCTACCCACTCCAATATTCTGGCCTAGAGAATTCCATGGACTGTATAGTCCATGGGTTCGCAAGCATGGGACATGACTAAGTGACTGTCACTTACTTACTTTTGCAAACAATGGTCTTTATTAATGACCAAGAGCATAAGGAATACAAATATACAATCAGGGATGTAGGCTCCATATAAAAGTAATTCAACTTCTAACTGGGCTAAAAGACCAATGAACCTGTAAAGATATTTTAAAACAGGAAGCAGTAATTGGTGAAAGTAAAAACGTGGGTTAAACAGAATCCCTCCTAAGGTTTCAGAAAATGTTTGTAAGCTGGGTTAGAATTGGAAGAATCTGAGTATTAATGAAATTATTAGTTTTCTTGTATATTTTGAAAAATGAAAATAAGTATGATTTATTCTATGATATCTATAGACCTAAAAAGGACCTAAACTGTATAATGATTCAACAAAACCATTATATTAAGATTTTTTTAATTTAAATAATTTGAAGGCTCAGAAAAGGCTCAGCAACTCGAAAATAACAAAGATTACAAACAGTAGGATCACACCGTTGGCTGCCAATTACTGTAGAGTAGTAGTGGCTTGTCTTGACATGACACAGCATGAATTTTTCTCCCATTGGATAATAAAGGTGAATTTTTTTTTTCCTGCTTTTGTTTGGTGTTTATACACAGTATAGCTGAGGATCCTATTGTAGAACTGAAACATACTCTCATTATTTCTAACTTTGATTTCTCTATGAGGTACTTCTGTTTTATTTCACATCAAATATATTTAAACTGCTAAACTAAAAATTTAAATTGCTTTTCTTTTAATTGCTATTATTCTTCTTTTGTAAGTCAAGGTAGTATTGATAGTAATAGAAAGTGTTTCTTTACTTGAATATAATTACATTTATTTTTATGAACCATTTTAAAAAAAAGTGGCTAGAATCAGCCAATTATAAAATGATAGAAAAACAATTATTGCACAGATCTTTGAGGAAACTCAATCCCCATTATAGTAACATACTCAATTATATTAAAATGCAATGATCTATATATTATATTTGTCCCGAAAAATAAAATTTATTGTTAAACATAAATTACTACCAGACCCTTAAAATAACTATATAAATTGAGAATTTAATCATTCATACCAGTGTTACTTATATTTGGATAAAAAATAGGTTAGTCATAAAATAGTAATAAACAGTAAGAAAATTTGTGTTATCTATGTAAGTGGTCTCAAATTTTGGCATTGCCTCAGAAACACCTGAAGGTCTCATTTGAAAGACTGTTAGATCCCATTTTCAGAGTTTCAGATATAATATGTCTGGGGTGGTGCCTATGAATTTGCAAATTCCAACGTCATGCTAGTACCATTGAAAACAACTGGGGGTGGACTATTAAAAATTATTTGGAAATATTAAAGCAAACAGACCAATAACAATGATAACAATATACAACTTTATTCCTTGCTGCTTTATTTTTCTACTTTTGCTACCCCAATTCTAAGCTACATCTGCTTTAAATTAACTTCCAATGGGGGTCATAAAGCTCCCATTTTACAATCTCTCCCTCCCACCCTCTTTGAGAGAGAGAAAGAAGAGAGGAGAGGAGAAAAGAGAACAGGAGAGGATAGGGCAGGAGAGTAGACAGAGGTAGGTAGACAATTCATCTTCTCAGATGAATAAATAGCAGGCACTTAGGCTTGTTGGCCATACAGACTATTATAGCATCTCCATACTAGTATTTCTGGTGTGTGTATATATATATATACACACACACATGTATTCTATATATCTATATTTACGTCTATCTATGTCTATGTCCATGTCCTATATTTGTATCTCTATATTTGAATCTACCTATAGACTTCCCTGGTGGCTCAGACGGTAAACTGTCTGCCTACAGTGTGGGAGACCTGGGTTCGATCCCTGGGTCAAGAAGAACCTCTGGAGAATGAAATGGCGACCCACTCCAGTATTCTTGCCTGGAAAATCCCATGGACAGAGGATCCTGGTAGACTACAGTCCATGGGGTTGCAAAGACTCGGACACAACTGAGCGACTAAACTAAAGAAAAAAAAAAAAAACTAATAGCAAACATGAAGAAGGGCATGGCAACCCACTCCAGGGTTCTTGACTGGAGAATCTCCATGGACAGAAGAGCCTGGAGGGCTACAGCCTATGGTGTCAAAAAGAGTCAGACACAACTGAGCAGCTAAGCACAGCACAGCACACAGCAAACCTAGCTGCTTTTATTATACCCTACATATGAGTTAGCACAATATTCCCAACTGTCAAATAGACTGTCCTTAAAACCTAATGTGTTTCACAAAGCATTATGCTTACTTTTATATGATGAAAGTGTGAGAAACAGTGATTCATTCTTCACGTTGGTCTGCATAGTCCAGAGCAGTGGATTTCTATTCAGGTGACAGTACTAAAACTTATAAAGCCTATTACAGCACATTTGTCCTACAAAGGCCTCCAATGAACTGGCTATTTTTTCCTCATTTTACTTAGTTGCATGATGTCATCAGTATAGTGGATCATTTTGAATTCCTCGGGGATGTACAAACAGAACAGTTACCTCTAAACAGAGAGGAGAGGAGAGTCTTGTATAGCCCCAGTGCAAGACTGTATAAACACTTTATATCCTGTATAAATTTGAACTGTTTCTGTTCCTCTTTTTCATAGGGTTTAAAAAGATTGCATACCACAGTTAAATGGTCACATACCATATATCTGAGGTTGGATAAGATTCTGTATTGAATGATTAGCAATTAAGGGTACTATTTATTTGTGATTTTATATTGTGACACTTTTTTTCAATTTTTTATTGGTGTATAGTTGGTTTGCAATGTTTTATTACTTTCAGGTAAAGAACAAAGTGAAACTCACATATACATTTGTATATACTCATATATATACCACACAAGCAAGGAAACTAATACATTTGACCACTGAACTTCTCAGTGACACTGGAGACACTCTCACTAGTGTTTGTCTTATATTGTTGGTCACTATAATATCTCCTGGTTCCCCGTTCAGGACACAATCATCACAATCACTCTAGTCTTCCCTAGTATTAACATAATCATTCTGCTATGTCCTATTCTTTGAACGTTTTGATTGAGACTTTCAATTTCTGCAGTGGAGTACCTCATACGTCTATTACATTTCCTGTAGGCTATTGCCTTGCCCAAGCTTTAAGGACATTTCAGCAGCATATTTGACCTGTGTCCTAGGGTCCTCACTTGGGTGTTATACTTTGTAAATTGTTAATTTTTGTATATCTAGGTAGCTTTCCTTAAGGGTCTTTTGTAACCATGATATACTCAACATTCCACTAGACAAGTTATGTTTTGGCTTAACCAGTCACAAACCTTATGGCTAAGAGGGCAAATGGAGGCATATTTCGAGGAAATTATTTTGACTCTCAGGACAGAGACATCTGTTTGGTTTTTTGTTTGTTTTAAGGAAGGAGACTCCAATGACTGTAAAAGAAGAAGGAGCCATTTTTCTAGACTCAGAGGACTCAAGATATTCTGAGGATTCAGTATTAAGTGTTTCATCCAATATCTGTTGATCAACACAGACTGGGCTCATTCTTTCCTATTTCATGGACTGGACCTCAGCATTACATGCATGAATACTTAGATTGGGCTTCTCACAGTCCATGGGGTTGCAAAGAGTCTGACATGACTCAGTGACCAAATGCTTTCACTTTATCCTTAGATTGAGAAAACAGAACTCAGTGCCTTCTGTGATTGAGTTGTGTGTCTGCTCCTAAACTTTGTCTGTTCTCTAACTGATGGAGATGGATGTTATTTAATAAATTGCCAACTTTATCATTGGTTACTACATAAAGGCTTCAATTAATGATTAGACATCTTCAGCCTTCTTTTGTCTTCTCAACAGCTATCCATTTCCACTTTCTTTATAATTCCATTTTCTTTATAATTCTCAAAGTTTCTCAAATGAATGATATGGACCAACTGGTAGTAGACATATCTTTACGGAGGCATATGACTGTGTTCACCACTGATTAAAATGTTAACAAAAATATTGCTAAAACACATCAGGGATAAGCACTGTCCCTGTTTGATTTGCTACTGATAGAGTCTTTTACCAGATTTCAAGTAGTGATGCAACTCCTGAATCCTGGCTTAACGTCTGTTTTCTCACCTCACTACTGGAACCATCACTGACTCTCAGTAAAGGAAATGCATTCTGAGATGAAAATAAACATGCAGTGTATTTAGTACCCAGTTTTTTTGGAGATCAGCATCTATGGAGAAGAAGAACAAAAGCATAATTGAGCAGAGGGAGCGATTGGACTGTTCAGTTCAGTTCAGTTCAGTCCCTCAGTCATGTCTGACTCTTTGCGACCCCATGAATCGCAGCACGCCAGGCCTCCCTGTCCATCACCAACTCCCGGAATTCACTCAGACTCACGTCCATTGAGTCAGTGATGACATCCAGCCATCTCATCCTAGGTCGTCCCCTTTTCCTCCTAACCCCAATTCCTCTCAGCATCAGAGTCTTTTCCAATGAGTCAACTCTCCCATCAGGTGGCCAAAGTACTGGAGTTTCAGCTTTAGCATCTTTCCTTCCAAAGAAATCCCAGGGCTGATCTCCTTCAGTATGGACTGGTTGGATCTCCTTGCAGTCCAAGGGACTCTCAAGAGTCTTCTCCAACACCACAGTTCAAAAGCATCAATTCTTCGGCGCTCTGCCTTCTTCAGAGTCCAACTCTCACATCCATACATGACCACAGGAAAAACCATAGCCTTAACTAGACGGACCTTAGTTGGCAAACTAACGTCTCTGCTTTTGAATATACTATCTAGGTTGGTCATAACTTTTCTTCCAAGGAGTAAGCATCTTTTAATTTCATGGCTGCAGTCACCATCTGCAACGATTTTGGACCCCAAAAAAAGAAAGTTGGACACTGTTTCTACTGTTTCCCCATGTATTTCCCATGAAGTGATGGGACCGGATGCCATGATCTTCGTTTTCTGAATGTTGAGCTTTAAGCCAACATTTTTGCTCTCCTCTTTAACTTTCATCAAGAGGCTTTTTAGCTCCTCTTCAATTTCTGCTATAAGGGTGGTGTCATCTGCATATCTGAGGTTATTAATATTTCTCCTGGCAATCTTGATTCCAGCTTGTGTTTCTTCCAGTCCAGTGTTTCTCATGATGTACTCTGCATAGAAGTTAAATAAGCAGGGTGACAATATACAGCCTTGATGTACTCCTTTTCCTATTTGGAACCAGTCTGTTGTTCCATGTCTAGTTCTAACTGTTGCTTCCTGACCTGCATACAGATTTCTCAAGAGGCAGGTTAGGTGGTCTGGTATTCCCATCTCTATCAGAATTTTCCACAGTGTATTGTGATCCACACAGTCAAAGGCTTTGGCATAGTCAATAAAGCAGAAATGGATGTTTTTCTGGAACTCTCTTGCTTTTTCCATGAAAGTGAAGTTGCTCAGTCTTTTCCAACTCCTAGCAACCCCATGGACTTCAGCCTACCAGGCTCCTCTGTCCATGGGATTTTCCAGGCAAGAGTACTGGAGTGGGGTGTCATTGCCTTCTCCTAGTCTGCTACTAATTCTTATATAACATAATATAATCATCTTTGCTATATAACATAACCTAACTCTGAAAGTGACTATACTGTTCATGGGGTTCTCAAGACAAGAATACTGAAGAGGTTTGCCATTCCCTTTTCCAGTGGACCACATTTTATCAGAAATCTCCACCATGACCTGTCCATCTTGGATGGTCCTACATGGCATGGCTCATAGTTCCATTGAGTTAGACAAGGCTGTGGTCCATGAATATTAGAAAATTTTCTTTAAGAAAATTAGAAATGCCAAGGGAATATTTCATGTAAAGATGGGCACAATAAAGGAAAGACATGGTGTGGACCTAACAGAAGCAGAAAATATTCATAAGAGGTGGCAAGAATACAAGAAGAACTATACAAAACAGATCTTCCTGACACAGAAAACCACGATGGTGTGATCACTCACCTAGAGCCAGATATCCTGGAATGTGAAGTGAAGTGGGCCTTGGAAAGAGTCATTACAACCAAAGCTAGTGGACTTGATGGAATTCCAGTTGAGCTATTTCAAATCCTAAAAGATGATGCTATGAAAGTAGTGTACTCAATATGCCAGCAAAT
Source organism: Ovis aries (assembly GCF_016772045.2). Lineage (NCBI taxonomy): Eukaryota > Metazoa > Chordata > Mammalia > Artiodactyla > Bovidae > Ovis > Ovis aries. The sequence goes on from NC_056069.1 coordinate 50,147,668, forward strand.
TTGGAAAACTCAGCAGTGGCCACAGGACTGGAAAAGGTACATTTTTATTCCAATCCCAAAGAAAGACAATGCCAAAAACTGTTCAAACTACCACACAATTGCACTCATCTCACACACTAGCAAAGAAATGCTCAAAATTCTGCAAGTCAGGCTTCAAAATACATGAACCGTGAACTTCCATATATTCAAGATGGATTTAGGAAAGGCAGAGGAACCAGAGATAAAATTGCCAACATTTGCTGGATCATTGAAAAAGCATTAGAGTTCCAGAAAAATATCTACTTCTGCTCTGTGAAAGAGGAGAGTGAAAAAGTTGGTTTAAAACTCAACATTCAGAAAACTAAGATCATGAATCTGGTCCCATCAGTTCAGTTCATTTAAGTCAATAAGTCATGTCCGACTCTTTGCGACCCCAAGAATTGCAGTATGGCAGGCCTCCCTGTCCATCACCAACTCCTGACGTTTACCCAAACTCATGTCTATCGAGTTGGTGATGCCATCCAGCCATCTCATCTTCTGTCATCCCCTTCTCCTCCTGCCCCCAATCCCTCCCAGCATCAGAGTCTTTTCCAATGAGTCGACTCTTCGCATGAGATGGCCAAAGTATTGGAGTTTCAGCTTTAGCATCATTCCTTCCAAAGAACACCCAGGGCTAATCTCCTTTAGAATGGACTGGTTGGATTTCCTTTCAGTCCAAGGGACTCTCAAGAGTCTTCTCCAAAACCACAGTTCAAAGCCTCTATTCTTCGGCGCTCAGTTTTCTTCACAGTCCAACTCTCACATACATACATGACCACTGGAAAAACCATAGTCTTGACTACATGGATCTTTGTTGGCAATGTAATGTCTCTGCTTTTGAATATGCTATCTAGTTTGGTCATAACTTTCCTTCCAAAGAGTAAGCGTCTTTTAATTTCTCGGCTGCAATCACCATCTGCAGTGATTTTGGACCCCAAAAAATAAAGTCTGACACTGTTTCTACTGTTTCCCCATGAAGCGATGGGACTAGATGCCATGATCTTTGTTTTCTGAATGTTGAGCTTTAAGACAACTTTTTCACTCTCCTCTTTCACGTTCATCCAGAGGCTTTTTAGTTCATCTTCACTTTTTGCCATAAGGGTGGTGTCATGTGCCTATCTGAGGTTATTGATATTTCTCCCAGCAATCTTGATTTCAGCTTGTGCTTCCTCCAGCTCAGCGTTTCTCATGATGTACTCTGCATATAAGTTATATAAGCAGGGTGACAATATAAGGCCTTGACGCGCTCCTTTTCCTATTTGGAACCAGTCTGTTGTTCCATGTCCAGTTCTAACTGTTGTTTCCTGACCTGCATATAGGTTTCTCAAGAGGCAAGTCTGGTGGTCTTGTATTCCCATCTCTTTCAGAATTTTCCACAGTTTATTGTGATTCACACAGTCAAAGGCTTTGGCATAGTCAATAAAGCAGAAACAGTTGTTTTTCTGGAACTCTCTTGTTTTTTCAATGATCCAGTGGATGTTGGCAATTTGATCTCTGGTTCCTCTGCCTTTTCTAAAACCAGCTTGAACATCTGGAATTTCATGGTTCTTGTATTGCTGAAGCCTGGCTTGGAGAATTTTGAGCATTCTGGTCCCATCACTTCATGGCAAATAGATGGAGAAACAATGGAAACAATGGGAGACTTTATTTTCTTGGGCTCCAAAATCACTGCAAATGGTGATTGCAGCCATAAAATTAAAAGATGTTTGCTCTTTGGAAGAAAAGCTAATACCAAACTGGACAGCATATTAAAAAGGAGAGACATTACTTTGCCAGCAAGGGTCCATCTAATCAAAGCTATTGTTTTTCCAGTAGTCATGTCTGGATGTGACAGTTGAACTATAGAGAAAGCTGAGCACTGAAGAATTGATGCTTTTGAACTATGGTGTTGAAGAAGACTCTTGAGAGTCCCTTGGACTGCAAGCAGATCCAACCAATCAATCCTAAAGAAAATCAGTTCTGAATATTCACTGGAAAAACTGATGCTGAAGCTGAAATTCCAATACTTTGGTCACCTGATAAGAAGAACTATCTCATTGGGAAAGACCCTGATGTTGGGAAAGATTGAGGGCAGGAGGGGAAGGGGAAGATAGAGCATGAGATGGTCCCCAGGCATCACTGACTCGAAGGACATGAATTTGAGCAAGCTTTGGGAATTGGTGATGGACAAGGAAGCCTGGTGTGCTGCAGTCCATGGAGTCACAGTTGAACACTACTGAGCAACTGAACTGAACTGAACTGAAAGTGACTATCACATCTTGTTTACAGGCTTCTCTTGCATTCAAAGAGTAGGGATTATTCAGAATATGTTTAACAGCACACAGAAATCTAAGGGCTTATCTCAGAATTCTACCTGCAATATTACACAGTAATACCACACAATATTAAGTGTGCCATTATCATGATTAATTATTAACTTTGTGATTTTTTTCTTATATCTATGCTCAACATCACTCATTATTAGAGAAATGCAAATCAAACCACAATGAGGTGCCACTTCACACCAGTCAGAATGGCTGTGATCCAAAAGTCTGAAAGCAATAAATGCTGGAGAGGGTGTGGAGAAAAGGGAACCCTCCTAAACTGTTGGTGGGAATGCAAACTAGTACAGCCATTATGGAGAACAGTGTGGAGATTCCTTAAAAAATTGCAAATAGAACTGCCTTATGACCCAGCAATCCCATTGCTGGGGGGAAACCAGAATTGAAAGAGACACATGTACCTCAATGTTCATCGCAGCACTGTTTATAATAGCCAGGACATGGAAACAACCTAGATGTCCATCAGCAGATGAATGGATAAGAAAGCTGTGGTACGTATACACAATGGAGTATTACTCAGCCATTAAAAGAGAATACATTTGAATCAGTTAGAATGAGATGGATGAAACTGGAGCCGATTATACAGAGTGAAGTAAGCCAGAAAGAAAAACACCAATACAGTATACTAACATATATATGGAATTTAGAAAGATGGTAATGATGACCTTGTATGCAAGACAGCAAAAGAGACACAGTTGTGTAGAGCGGACTTTTGGACTCAGAGGGAGAGGGAGAGGGTGGGATGATTTGGGAGAATGGCATTGAAACATGTATACTATCATGTAAGAAATGAATCGCCAGTCTATGTCTGATGCAGGATACAGCATGCTTGGGGCTGGTGCACGGGGATGACCCAGAGAGATGTTATGGGGAGGGAGGTGGGAGGGGGGTTCATGCTTGGGAATGCATGTACACCCGTGGTGGATTCATGTCAATGTATGGAAAAACCAATACAGTATTGTAAAGTAAAATAAAGTAAAAATAAAAATTAAAAATAAAAAATAAATTAAAAGAAAAAAAATAAAAATAGAAAGTTTTAGCTGAAACTATCAATAGTGTCCATATTATTAAACCCAATGGCCTTTACAAATAATTATAATTAAGCATTTACAAACAATGCAAGCCATCATCTCCCTTGACCTTTTATCAGAATGCAACTTTTTGACCATTTCTGAAATGCAGCACTCCCCTAACTCATTACAAAGATGTATCATTATACACTCTAAGGTAATAGGGGTCAATGGTATGACAATACTTGACTATTTTTCTTCCTTCCAAGCAATAGGTCAAGAGCATTCCTCAGCAATAGGCAAATAAATATTAATCTAAACACTCATTCAATATTTTTAAAGTACTATCAGTTATGCCACATTCTAGATCGTTGGTAGTTGTTTTGAGGTAGATATGCTCTTGTTGTTGTTGTCACTCAATCACCAAGTCGTGCCCAACTATTCATGACCCCATGGACAGCAGCATGCCATGCTTCCCTGTCCCGCACCATCTCCTGGAGTCTGCCCAAGTTCATGTCCATTGAATCAGTGATACCATCCAACAATAGCATCCTCTTTTCCACTCTTCTGCCATCAGTCTTTCCCAGCATCAGGGTCTTTCACAAAGAGTCAGCTGTTCGCATCAGGTGGCCAAAGTATTGGAGCTTCGGTTTCAGCTTCAGCATCAGCCCTTTCACAGAATATTCAGTGTGAATTTCCTTTAAGATTGACTGGCTTGATCTCCTTGCTTTCCAAAGGATTCTCAGGAGTCTTTTCTAGCATCACAGTAGATATACATCCTTAAATTGAGCACTCCAGGACTCTGATGGGCAAGATGGAAGTTGGTGATAAATAGAATACTGTTAAAATACAACATAAAATGGTCATGATGACCCTATATGCAAAACAGCAAAAAGACATATATGTAAAGAACAGACTTTTGGACTCTGTGGGAGAAGGCGAGGGTGGCATGATTTGAGAGAATAGTATTGAAACCTTTGTATTACCATATGTGAAACAGATCACCAGTCCAGGTTCAATGCATGAAACAGGGTGCTCAGGGCTGGTGCATTGGGATGACCCTGAGGGATGGGATGGGGAGGGAGGTGGGAGGGGCTTCAGGATGGGGAACACATGTACACCCATGGCTGATTCATGTCAATGTATGGCAAAAACCACTATAATATTATAAAGTAATTAGCCTCCAATTAAAATAAATTAATTTTTTTAAAAACTCAGCTTTAGAAACACAAAATCAGTTGTGAGCGATAATCAATAATATTTAATTTCAAGTGAATATAAATGCCTTAAATTTATATATCACTTTGTAGTTTATATTATATAACACATGCAGAATATGCATAGTAATAAACATAAAAACACACAAATACAACATAGATATGAGTAAGTAAAAACACAGGATTTTTAAGGCACTCTTAGTTTGGCTAATTAACCATTGAATAAGGCTGTTAAACTATCATAATGTAATGAAATAAATAGTGGGAACATTTAAAAGCCAATGGGCACTTCCCAAGCAGAATAAATGTTCACCATCATTTCAAACTCAAATATTAATTGATTGCATGTTACTAAACAGCTGTAAAGACAATCTTCTGGAAACATCTGAGGAAGTGTTAAGGATAAGAGAAGCGCAATACCAAAGTGGAGAATAGGAGAGCACTGTGAGCAAACACACACATTTACTGAAGAGTAATGTCTGTTTCAGGAACACATTTTTGGTGGATCTTGTCATAATATATTTTGTGATATATTTATAGAGATCAATTAAAGAAAAAATAGATATCAAAGATGAGTATATATTTTGTATTAACTATCTGCATTGCCAGTGCTGACTAAACAGATCCATAACTCTTGAAATGTTGCCTGCCAAACATAAGAACACAATTGCAAGATGTTTGTGTACCAAAATATTTTAAGGCATATCAGAAGCAAATCTATATTGCCTTTGTATTTCAGATTACCATTTTTCAATAACATGTTAAGTCACTTCAATTGTGCTCAACTCTTTGCAACCCTGTGGATTTAGTCTGCCAGGCTCCTCTGTCCTTGGGATTCTCCAGGCAAGAACACTGAAGTTGGTTGCCCTCCTCCAGGGGATCCAGAGATCCAGAGATCGAACTTGTATCTCTTATGTCTCCTGCACTGACAAACAAGTTCTTTACCACTATTGCCACCTGGGAAGCCCATTACAAGCAAATGTTTACTTTGACTTTTGAATCTCTGTAGCAAAAAATATTATTGGTCTAGAAATACATGTATTTTCTTGTTGCATTCTGATTTCTATTACTATTTTTTTTCTATTAGTCATTGTGTAACTCGACATTCTTTCCATTAAAATATGTGTATTTACACATTGAATAATTTACTGGAAATAATATAACTATTCCAGTAGCAGTCACAGTATTTGTCCTCATTCAGGCTGACCAAGGGAAATATTAGCTGAATTACTGAATGTGCTCATTTTAAAGTTATCATTTTAACGTATATCATTTTGAAGCCAGGTTAATCAGTAGTAATCCTTTGAGACAATACTTCATTTAGAATACTAATATACATTTTACAATTTAATTGCTAATATGAAAATGATAAACACTATTTACTTTGATAAGTACCTACATGCGGACAAATTTTAACATGGCATAAACATTGAATGTATTATATCCAGAATATCCCACTGCAACCAATCACGGTTTCATTTATACAAAACCTGAGTGTATCCATTGTTAACAACTTGAATTAAAAATTAATGATCAAATTGAACCAAGTTTACCAAGTGTAATTCTATAATAGAAAAGAGTTTGGTTAAGAAATATAATTTATTATACTGTATTTTCTATAACAATTTAATTTACTTCAGATACAATATAAACATAATTCTAGTTCATTCTTGGTTAGATTTATTTTCCTCAGTATTGTCTCTAAGCTTTGGAGTTTTACAGAACATCAGAGATTGAGAGGAGAGGTTAAGGCTATATCTGAGACTGCAGTCAGAGGTCCACTGTCATTACTGAAATGTCCATTGATCCTTTCAAGGCCACTGGTTTTTCCTGAGTTTTGAGGTTTATAAGAGAGCACAAATTCCCCATAATTTGAAGTTTTACTTTTAAGTTTATGGTTCTCTTTTTGATTCTTAAAACATTTTACATTATTTTTTGAGATGTAAAACTACCTCATTAGAAATATACATGATGATAGAAACTATATCAAATATTAATAAAGATATATAACTTTAGTACTCAAACACCTGTAAGCATCATTAATAGTTGGAACTTACAATTCCAAATCTTTTGTCTGTGAATTAGTAAATTTAATTATGGGTTTTCTGTATAGATTGTTTTTTCACTTTTGTTCAATAATTTTACATCTGTTTTTATCAAACTGATTTTTCAGATTTAATCCACTGCTAGAATAATTTATAATGACATTCAAAAATTGTAAAAAGTAAAATATCTTGTTAATTTCCCTAGTACATTTATTTTTATTTATTTATATTTTCTCACAATCTCTTCTCAAGAGGAATAATAAAATAATATGTTTATATATTTATTTCTATATTCATAAATAATACAACCATTTATATTAGAATTTAGTTATTACTTGGTATTTTTTCAGAAGAACATACATTTAGATTATGAAGAATCAAAATTTACTTTTTGGTTTACAATTAATTATAAACATCAACTTCTTTTTCATCTTACCTCATTTTAAACTTGTCCTCCTCCCTGACAATCACTCTTAAAATTTCTTTTATGTTATTTGCTTCCATACTTCTAATTAACCACTATTTCTTGATTTTATTACATATTTACATATTATACATTGATGTTAATATATTCTTGCCCATTTCTTAAGCTGTATCACTTGTTTCCAATGGCAGTACTCCTTAGCCTCCCCTTTCTTAGTTTAGTTCATTAATTGGATCAAATATTTTCTCTAGTGTCTTCCTGAGAAAACTCACATTGGCATTAGGAACATATCTGCTTTGAGAAACTCACTGGATAAAACAATTTTACAACTTTACAATGGCTAATGGTTTCATCCCATGCATACTTCTGTTTGGTATAGAATATCCTCTCGGGATGGTAGAGGTTTTTATTTCTTGACATTCATTACTATTGTCTTCTGAAGAAATCTGAAGCCCTTCCATTCCTAATCCTTTTCCTAGTAATCAGTTTTCCTTGTTTTGAAATTTCAGATTTCACAATGGTTTGCCTTGATATGATTCATTTTTTTTTGTTTATCTGACTTTACTTTTAAATTGTCACTTTATTTCAGTATGGTATAATTTTCATTCTTTTATTTAGGAAAGCTTTCTTATTTAATTAGTCTTGTTTATTTCTCCCTTTTCTTTAATCTATATTCTGAAACATATTTATGAAGGTATTGGAGAATGTTACATTTGTAAATTTACTCTCATGTTTAAAAATATTTTTCTAATCCATTGTGAAATTCCTCAATTTACAACTTATCTTATTATATATCTTAATAAATATTTTATATATTTTACATAAGTATATAATTCTTATACTCATATTATATAATACAATCATATTTTGCATTTTCTTTGATACTTTCAATTTTGAAAGATATACTTTTGTTATCTGACAATTCTTTATTACCTATCATTTTTCATCACAGATGTGGTATTTTCTCTATGACTCCGAAAACATTGCTATTTTTGTAAAAAGTGTTTCTCAAAGCATATGTGCTTTTTTCTCTAAATTATTAATTTCCCTTTTATTTGCTTTGATATATGTCTTTCATTGGAGATTTTCCTCAAATATCTTGGGAACTGTCATGGTTATATCACTGAGGATAATTCCATTACACTGAAATGAGAAAAAAAAAAAAAAAACAGTCTCTACAATTTAATGAGGAAATAAAATCTAATTGCTGTCTCTTTCTATCTGTTTTTCAAAGTTTGCTTTGGGGATCTGCTCTGTGTCCTCCTTGTATGACGAGGCAAATTGAGTGGCCGTGATGGATGATGTCCAGCAATTGTGGTAGAAAGAAGCCCTTAAAGTTTCCATCCAGAAATGAAAAAAATCCACTACTCACAGTCTATTGACCACAGCAGTCACACTGCTAACTGCTAAGTCACTTCAGTCGTGTCCGACTCTGTGCGATCCCATAGACAGCAGCCCACCAGACTCCCCTGTCCCTGGGATTCTCCAGGCAAGAACACTGGAGTGGGTTGTCATTTCCTTCTCCAATGCATGAAAGTGAAAAGTGAAAGTGAAGTTGCTCAGTCCTGTCCGACTCCTAGTGACCCCATGGACTGCAGCCTACCAGGCTCCTCCATCCATGGGTTTTGCCAGGCAAGCCTAAATTCAACAAAGTAGGAAAATACAACCTTCTCACATGCTGAGGAGAGAGGGAAAAAAAAAAGGTTTGTTTTTTTGTTTTGTTTTGTTTTGTTTTACAGAATTTTTAATCAACAAAATTGCTGTAATCGACAAAATCACATATCTCTGTGGACCCACAATAGTGTGTCTTTATTTTTATTATTTATTTATTTATTTAATTTTTATTTTTACTTTATTTTACTTTATAATACTGTATCGATTTTGCCATACATTGACGTGAATCCACCATGGGTGTACATTCGTTTCCCCCCCCCCCCAAAAAAAAAGTTTATGAAGAAATGTTTAACAATGCACAACAGCACTGTCATAATTACTCCAATACTTTGGCCACCTGATGCAGAGAGTGAATTGTTGGAAAAGACCCTGATGCTGGGAAAGATTGAGGGTCAAAGAAGAAGAGGGTGAGATAGTTGGATGGCATCTCCCAATCAATGGACATAAATTTGAGTAAACTCCAGGAGATAGGGAAAGGCAGGAAAATCTAATGTGCTGCAGTCCATGGAGTCCCAAAGAGTCAGACATGATTTACTGACTAAACAACAAAAATGAGATGCTAGAATGCTAGTTGCACACTTGGAAAGACTAGTGGAATTTGCCCTTTTATTAGAGGAGCCCCTATGTTGTTTTCTGGTGTCATTTTCCCTTGGTAAATGAGCTTTCACAGAAAAGAAATTCTCCAATCCCGTGCCATGCAAAATGCAGTTGGGGCATAAATCTGCCTGCAGACAGACATTCTGGGAACCAAGCTGGGGCAAATTGTATAGCTCTCTTTTTACATATAGACCCGTTTTAATAATGGTACCACAAATCTGGTTTTACTGTCAGTTGTGAGTGAGTCCAGAATGAGTCTGAATCAAAGACTCCATAGGGTTTGAATTTTGATCATGTTCTGTTTATAAACAAAAGAATCTATAAATTTTAATCTTCTGTTTGAGGCTTAGAACCTCAGATAATTCAATATTTTCAGCCCTTAGATGACCTCCATAGAAGCTTTTCTACTGAGCACACTGATATTGATGTTTTAAACATTCATGTTCTCCTTATTTGTATATAATGACATATTTTGATGGTTAATTTACAGGTTAGTTTGCTCACATTTCCCTGGTGGCTCAGACAATTAACAAATATGCCTGAAATGTGGGATACATGGGTTCAACCCCCAGGTTGGGAAAATCCCCTGGAGGAGGGCATGGGAACCCACTCCAGGATTCTTGCTTGGAGAATCCCCATGGACTGAGGAGACTGGCAGGCTACAGTCCACAGCCCGCAATGAGTTAGACACTGCTGAGTGACTAAGCATATCATAGCCATAACAAAGAACCATACAGTAGGTAGCTTAAACAACATAAATTTATTGCTCACAGTCTGGAGACTTGCAAGTCCATTATCAAAGTGCCAGCTGGTTCAGTTCCTAGTGAGAGAGCTCTTCCTGGCTTGCAGATGGATTCCTTTTTGCTGTCTCCTTGCAAGGTAGAGAGGAAGAGTGAACTCTGGTTTCTCTTATTATAGAGATACTAACCCCATCCTGAGGTACCTACTCTGGCCCTATTTAACCTCCAAAAGTCCCAGCTCCTAATACCATCACCTTGGGAGTTAGGACTTTAACATACTAAGTTTTATTGTTGTTCAGTTGCTAAGTTGTGTCCGACTCTTTGTGACCCCATGGACTGCAGCATGCCAAGACTCCCTGTCTTTCACTATGTTCCAGAGTTTGCTCAAACTAATGTCCATTGAGTCAGTGATGCCATCCAACCATCTCATCCTCTGTTGCCCCCTTTTCCTTCTGCCCTTAATCTTTCCCAGCATCTGGGTCTTTACCAATGAGTCAGCTCTTTGCTTCAGGTGGCCAGCATTTTGGAGCTTCAGCATCAATCCTTCCAGTGAATATTTAAGGTTGGTTTCCTTTAGGATTGACTGGTTTGATCTCCTTGCATTCCAATGGACTCTCAAGAGTCTTCTCCAGCACTACAGTTCAAAAGCATCACTTCTTTCATGCTCAGCTTTCTTTATGGTCCAGCTCTCACATCTGTACATGACTACTGGAAAAGCCATAACTTTGACAAGATCGACCATTGTCAGCAAGGTGATGTCTCTGCTTTTTGATATGCTATCTGTGTTTGTCTTAGTGTTCCTTCCAAGGAGCAAGCATCTTTTAATTTCTTGGCTGCAGTCACCATCCATAGTGATCTTGGAGCCCAGGAAAATAAACTCTGTCACTGTTTCTACTTTTTCTCCATCTATTTTCCATGAAATGATGGGACTGGATGTCATGATCATCATTTTTGGAATGTGGAATTTTAAGCCAACTTTTTCACTCTCCTATTTCAACTTCATCAAGAGGCTCTTCAGTTCCTCTTTGCTTTCTGCCATTAAACTGGTATCATCTGCTCCATAACAAGTGCCAACTTGAATAGGACACAGGGTGCTCAGATATTTGGTTAAACATTATTTATGAGTGCATCTGTGAGGGTATTTCTAGATGAAATTAATGTTTGAATTAGCAGACTGAGGGATGGTATGGGGAGGGAGGTGGAAGATGAGTTCAGGATTGGGAACATGTGTACACTCGTGGTGGATTCATGTTGATGTGTGGCAAAACCAATACAATATTGTATAGTAATTAGCCTCCAATTAAAATAAATAAATTTAAATTTAAAGAAAAAAAGAAAATTGCCTGCCCTAATGTGGCCGATCCTCATCCAATATGTTGAAGGCTGAGTAAAATAAAAATCTTGACTTGCTAATAACAGTAGATTCCTCCAGTCTGCATAGCCTGCATAGCGATCTTTTTTGGACTTTGGACCGGAACTGAAACATCAGCTCTTCTTGAGTCTGGAGTCTGAAACTTAAACCATCACTTCTCCTGGGTCTCCAGGTTGTGGACTGTAGGTCTTGGACCTTCTCAGACTCTTTAATGACATAAAACTCTTACAATAAAGATTTTTACATATTCTATTGGTTTGGTTGCTCAAGAGAAATTTTACTAATGTATAAATAAAAGTATATAATTCTTATATTGGTTTATCAGCTTAGATTTGAGGAGAAAGTTTTAGCTGGACATGTTTATTTTGTACTATACATAGGAGATAGAATAAAATGACATTAGGTAAGTTTATTGGAGGGTGAATAAATGACCTTGTGACAGTAGGAATGCCAAATGAAACTGTTTAGTACTCATTAAAACATTACTATAATTTTATTGCCTGAAATGATCTAATATCACATCTTAAAATATATATTCCCTATGGGCATATACTACTGATAGGATTAAAAATGGTGACTATATCATAATGCAAACTATTAAAACTTTTTGAGGAGTTCAGATGGTAATTCCAGAATTCTCCAATAAGGCTGGTGTGTTATTGATGATGTACATACTGTTGGAACAGCTTCTAAAGTCAGAGTTTAATTATATATGTGATACAACTCCAAGGTTTCAAGATAATCAAGCAATACATAAATCACGATCTTATAGAGTTTAGAGAGTGATTGAGCTTGAAGAAAATACATAAAATAGCATGAAAGATATACTATGGGTTTAATTAGTTTGTCAACTGAAATATGGTATTGCTTTTATAAGCTTTGTTTTAATTTTATAAATATTTATAAATAAATAGGTTTAACTATAATATTATATAAGACATTATCTGCTGAGTCTCTAAACAAGACTAAAATTTCAAATACATAGTTTTGGATAAATTTTCCTACTGTCTGAAGCTTGGTGAGTGTACAGGTTATATAACTACTTCTTAACTGAAAAATCACCCTTCTATCTATATTGTTTTGTAATGCTAAGTCTTGGAGTTTGCATATCATATTTCTCCTATTTCAGCAGACTCAACCAAAGGTTTTTCCCTTAAGAAGTCATCCTAGGGACTAGAAGGCTCCTTGCTCCCTGTTTCTTTTCATTATTACCCAAACTGTTGCTTTTAACCCTCACAATGGCAGCTCTTTCCACTAGTGCATGCTCACAGACATGAGATATTAGGTTGAAGAGTAGTTCTAGGAAGATAGGAGATAGAAGGGATAAGGAGGTTAAGATTTGAATTTTGATTGTGTTGAGGTTGCAATAAAGCTGGGCTTCCCAGGTTGTGCAGTGGTAAGAAATCCATCAATGCAAAAGATGCCAGAGACCTGGGTTTGATCCAGAGTTGATCTCTGGAATAGGAAATTGCAACTCATTGTGGTATTCTTGCCTGGAAAATTCTATGGACAGAGGAGCCTGGCAGGCTACAGGCCATGGAGTTCCAAAGAGCTGAACATGACTAAGTGATTGAGCACACAAAGAGCAGTAAGGCAGGTTCTTCAAAGCAAGATATCCTATATGTGGATAGAAATATATTCCTTTTTCGTTGTATGAGAGAGAGATCCTTAGGTAGCATGTTTGTATGATGCTACTGTAGTAATATGGAAATCACTTTGAAATAAATCACTTCCTCAGGAAAACTAAAAATATAAATAATTTCTCTAAGAAACATAGAGGAACCAAACATCTATTAACATGACAAAAATATAAAATAATACAGCAAAACAATGCTTTCATGTGATACTATTTTTATATACAAATAAATACCTTTCTGCTTTACTGAGGTATATTGTCTTTATTTATCTGAACTTACGAATTTTAACTGCATTTTGCAAAATTTCTCTTTCTCTTAAAAAAAAAAAAAAGATCACTCATTTTCTTGCCAAGTTCTATGACATCATGGCTGTTTCCATTTTTAAGACGTAATCTCTGCACAGACTTGATTTGTGGACAAGGTACCTAAATGACAGAGCATAGCTCGGTCTGTGTTTTCACTCCTCACATTTCAGGACCTTGAAAGGCAGAGGAAGGTGCATTCTTTCTAAAGAGAATTTTTCTAGCTATTCATTTAGTCAGGCAGTATCTAGTTTTAGGAGAAGGGAGGTGGAGTTTTAGAGAGAGATTCTCTTATATAAGTAGTCACACCTGGCTTCAGTAGGAGTTATTCTGTCTCCCGCTAGAAGCTCAGACTGTTATATCTTCTCTGACACAGGAAGGGTGTGTGGTTTTCTCTGGGTCATTTCAGCTTGCCCTGGCCACTTGTCCCACTGACAACACACCTCACAGTGCAACCATGGCGCTCCTAAATGCATCAGTATTGTGTGAATTCACTTTTCTTTAAAAAAAAAAAAGAAAAAAAATTGTATAGCTGGAGTATAGCTGGTCAATAATATTGTGATTGTTTCAGGTGAACAGTGAAGGGACTCAGCCATACATATATATGTATTCATTCTCCTGTAAATTCCCCTCCCATCCAGGCTACCATATAGCATTGTGCTGTACAGTAGGTCCTTGTTGACATAAAGCAACTCTTGGGGGGGGTGGTTTGTGTGTCTTTGTTGGGGTCACTGGAGCAGCTCTATGCTCCTACCTCCTCCTCTAGCTTCTTGATTCCTGTACAGGTGGACACTGGAAAAACCAAGGCTTTTTTTGTGCCCTCAAAGAAGGGCTGGGAGGTTTGGGGGGCATGGATTTTATTTTACTTTCTTATTAGGTCTTTATAAATTACAGTAACATAGGCACCTCCTTCCTAAACCTGTGGACAAGTCATGAGGTTCTAATCTGTCTTAGGAGCCATGGCACCAGGGCCCACATATCAAGCTCCCTCAAGGAGTCTCTTTCCATTGCTCTTCCTCCTTAAATATCCTCCTTGGGAGGACTTGTTGGTTTTTAAGCCTCAGAACTTTTGGACTCTATTTCACATAAGGATGGCCCCTCATATCTGTGATGGTTCTCTTGGACAGGTCTGCCCTTACAGTATTGTTTAATGAGCAATAGTCATGTTGAATCCCTTCAATCATCTGTCAAATAGTTGAGTTTCATTTTAAGAAAGTTGGCTGTGAATATAGATTATATTCTCTTCTTCTAGTGTAATAAATATGTCTGCATAAAGACAAAATAAACCAGGAAAAGGAAAGCAACAAACCACATCACTGGCTGTCTCAGTCTCCCTTTCTCACTTAGGAAATCCTTAGGATAAACTTTTGTTAACACTCACTACGTGGAGGGGCTCTTTCCAATTCCTTCCTGAGGCCTCAATGATTTCCCATTTACTACCCTTCTTCACAGGACTGGAAAAGGTCAGTTTTTATTCCAATTCCAAAGAAAGGCAATGCAAAAGAAAGCTCAAACTACCGCACAATTGCACTCATCTCACATGCTAGTAAAGTAATGCTCAAAATTCTCCAAGCCAGGCTTCAGCAATACATGAACCGTGAACTCCCTGATGTTCAAGCTGGTTTTTGAAAAGGCAGAAGGACCAGAGATCAAATTGCCAACATCCACTGGATCATGGAGAAAGCAAGAGAGTTCCAGAAAAACATCTATTTCTGCTTTATTGACTATGCCAAAGCCTTGGACTGTGTGGATCACAATAAAATGTGGAAAATTCTGAAAGAGGTGGGAATACCAGACCACCTAACCTGCCTCTTGAGAAATCTGTATGCAGGTCAGGAAGCAACAGTTAGAACTGGGCATGGAACAACAGACTGGTTCCAAATAAGAAAAGGAGTACGTCAAGGCTGTATATTGTCACCCTGCTTATTTAACTTCTATGCAGAGTACATCATGAGAAACGCTGGATTGGAAGAAACACAAGCTGGAATCAAGTTTTCCGGGAGAAATATCAATAACCTCAGATATGCAGATGACACCACCCTTATGGCAGAAAGTGAAGAGGAACTAAAAAGCCTCTTGATGAAAGTGAAAGAGAGTGAAAAAGTTGGCTTAAAGCTCAACATTCAGAAAACGAAGGTCATGGCATCCAGTCCCACCATTCCATGGGAAATAGATGGGGAAACAGTGGAAAAAGTGTCAGACTTAATTTTGGGGGGCTCCGAAATCACTGCAGATGGTGATGGAGCCATGAAATTAAAAGACAATTACTCCTTGGAAGAAAAGCTATGACCAACCTAGATAGTATATTCAAAAGCAGAGACATTACTTTGCCGACTAAGGTCCGTCTAGTCAAGGCTATGGTTTTTCCAGTGGTCATGTATGGATGTGAGAGTTGGACTGTGAAGAAGGCTGAGTGCTGAAGAATTGATGCTTTTGGACTGTGGTGTTGGAGAAGACTCTTGAGAGTCCCTTGGACTGCAAGGAGATCCAGCCAGTCCATTCTGAAGGAGATCAGCCCTGGGATTTCTTTGGAACGGATGATGCTAAAGCTGAAACTCCAGTACTTTGGCCACCTCATGCGAAGAGGTGACTCATTGGAAAAGAGTCATGCTGGGAGGGATTGAGGGCAAGAGAAGAAGGGGACGACTGAGGATGAGATGCCTGGATGGCATCTTGCACTCGATGGATGTGAGTCTGAGTGAACTCCTGGAGATGGTGATGGACAGGGAGGCCTGGTGTGCTGCGATTCATGGGGTCGCAAAGAGTCAGACCTGACTGAGTGACTAAACTGAACTGAACGCTTCTTCCACCATTCAGGGACGTCAAAAGGAGTCCAAAGGCAGAAATCAAGAAGTTTCTTCTTACTTCCGGTCAAGGCCAAGAAATACCTGACTCTTTGGTGTCCTACAGAAACTCTCCCCTCCCACCTTTGGGATTTTACAGGAATCTAGGACTGCAAGAATGACTGAGAACTTAGACCTGCTCCCAAGAGCTGGCACAAGGCTGGGAGGACAGAGCCCCTCTGTGCCAGGCAATGGCCTGTCTACCTTTCCTCACACTGAGGCGACTCCCACCACGTGGAGGGGCCTCATGAATATAATAAAGCACATACATGTGCACAAGTTCTCCCAAATAGACAGTCTTTGGGCACCTAGTCTGCTTAGGCTTGTGCTTCCTGCTCTGTGACCTGCCCCGGGGAGATCAGATTATGGGAAGCAACATGATAGTAGTGGTGGTTTAGTTGCTAAGTTGTGTCTACCTCTTGCGACCCCATGGACTGTCCATGGAATTCTCCAGGCAAGAATATTAGAGGGGTTGCCATTTTCTTCCCCAGGTGATCATTCTGACTCAGGGATCAAACCCACATCTCCTGCATTGCAGGCAGATTCTCTACTGCTGAGCCACCAGGCAAGCTCCTGGGAAGAAACGCGGACTCATTCAAACTTAATACAGGTGTGAGGGTTTTTTCCTGAGAATTACATGTGGTTTCAACTTCTTGAAAAATACCCAGGAAATGGTCAGTTGGGCAGCTGAGAACTTTAATTAAAAACAAAATCTCCTCCCAACCCAGAAAACTTCTCCACTAAAGCGGAAGAGACAGAAAGCAGTTTAAACATTGAATACATATTAAACTGGAGTGCGACTTGCATTGCAGGCAGTTCTGTAAAAGATTTTCAAGAAGAAAAGAATTTTTATGTAGCCAAGAAGACATCACCCATACATACACGTCCTCAAAACAAACCAAATAGACCTCAAGTAAGAGGACCTGACAATACTATTTGTCATATGCAATTCATCCTAAAATCACTTGCTTATTGAAGTGACTATCTGTGTTAGCTTATTGGCTTTTGCCAAAAGAGAAGCAAACTTCTAATATCCTTATGACAGGATATGAGTAGTTTTGCAACTGGAAACGAGAAACCAGGAGATAGTATATTCCTCAATGTTTATATTGCAGAGATGGTTCCAGGTACTTGAGAAGGACTTCCATGGATACTAAAGCTAGCAAGAGGTTTATCTAGCTTTTAAAAGTATTATGCATCTCTCAAAGTGACTAAGAGCATACGCATTTTCTAAAGTAAATGCTCTAAGAAATGGGAGGGAGGGTGTTTCTTCCTTATTTTCAGTAGAACTTTATTTTATCTTTTTTAGTTTGTAACTTAACATGGGCCTTAAGTTTTATACAGAAATATTCTCAAAACACATACTGAAGGACCAATGCATGTGTGTGTGTATTTGTGTGTGTTTGTGTGCCTGCGTTTCTGTGTGTGTGTGTGTGTGTGATTAAGAGGGAAGTTAGCTTTGACCAGGGTCAGAGCAGACCCTCTAACTCTGTGGCTGTCTGGGCAGGGGAGACTCTTGTCCTGGTTTAGGGACACCTCTGCTTTGGGGAACTCTTCCTTCACCTGTTCAACTGCCCTCCCCCATGGAGACTGGAAGAATCCTCAGCAGCTCTCTTAAGAACACTGTCTACCTGAGACCCTTGTTCTCATTTTGATTTAGGTTTGACTGTTAGCCATGGAGTGAGCGAGAAGGTCCCAATCCAAGTTCTACCACATTCCACAGAAGAACAGCCGAAAGAATCTCTTCATCCACACTTTAACCATGTCCATTTCTCAGCAGCTGGTTTTCAGGTGATTGGCTTCCCTCATAGCTCTTTGTATATCTATTTTAAATCATCATTTCATATCATGCAATCTTTTGAGGAAATAATGAGTTGGAAAGACCTTCCGGAATGGCAAAATGTCTGACTGAAGGATAAGTGAGCTGTGTGACTGCTAAATTGGCCAGTATTTATTTATTTAACCTCATGACAACCAATGGTTCTAATAACCAATCTATATGAACAGTCCTGCTGTTGCTGCTAAATCGCTTCAGTTGTGTCCGACTCTGTGCAGCCCCATACATGGCAGCCCACAGGCTCCTCTGTTCCTGGGAGTTTCCAGACAAGAACACTGAAGTGGGTTGCCATTTCCTTCTCCAATGCATGCATGCATGCTAAGTTGCTTCAGTCGTGGCTGACTCTGTGTGACCCCATGGACAGCAGCCCACCAGGATCCTCTGTCCACGGGATTCTCCAGGTAAGAATACTGGAGTGAGTTGCCATTTCCTTCTCTGATGAACAGGGCTAAGAAAGACTAAGTTAAGTACAGAGAAGAAAACAAGAAAAATTCAATATAGAATTCTAGGTCTGTCAAGTCAGTGGGCAGGAAGGATGAGAGGATGGAGTTTAAATAATGATAGGGCCTGGGGAGAAACTTCTGGTGATAGATGTAGTTTCCTAGAACAATTTTAACTTGTATTTTTTATTAAACAGTTATCCTTCATTGCTCAAGAAATACCCTTGCAACAAGCAAATATTCTCAGAGAATGAGGACTCTTGCTTTTGCTCAGCCCCAGGTGTTTTTAAAGATAATCCAGCCCTCCTAGGTGCCCTTGATCTCAGAATTTGTCTTTAGGATTTTGTTTTTATATTAATCTTCTTAAACTTCCTTCTTACAGAGTCAGGCTTATTCTTCTTGCTGCTCTTTCTTTTACCATGTTCTCTTCTTTAGACAAAAAGCTTCAAGTTTATAGCATTGATTAGGTTTATGGAAAATATATTTAAAAATGGAAAGTTATATGTATAATATAAGTATTTCAAGCAAGTTATTACTATTTTAAGTAGTCATGTATTTAATGTTTTACATGTAAAATAATAGAAAGATGTCTTTTAAAATGTTTTCATGTATATATGTGTATATTTCAAAGACTTCTTTCATTTTTAGTTTATTGCAGTCTATTTTATAATCAACTTTTCTTATTATATGGAAAAGACTTTGACTCTGGGAGGGATTGAGGGCAGGAGAAGAAGGGGATGACAGAGGATGAGATGGCTGAATGGCATCACTGACTTCTCAATGGACGTGAGTCTGAGTGAACTCCGGGAGTTGGTGATGGACAGGGAGGCCTGGCATGCTGCTATTCATGGGGTCGCTAAGAGTCGGACACAACTGAGCGACTGAACTGAACTGAACTGATGCTGAAATCATTTTTAATTAAGTTATATTCATCAAAACATCTCAAGGATTCATGATAAAAATTTTGGAGAATTTCTCTTTACATGCATGGATGCATGCTAAGTAGCTTAAGTCATATCTGACTCTCTGTGACTCTATGGACTTTAGCCCACCAGGCTCCTCTGTCTGTGGGATTTTCCAAGCAAGAATACTGGAGTGGGTTGCCATGCCCTCCTGTAGGGGATCTTTCTGACCCAGGGATCTAACCTATGTCTAACATTGCCAGGAGTAGGAATTCTGAGAGTCATCTCAGTGAATCTCCATTAGTCCATAATGGAGTGATATTTATCAAAAGTGATTTTAAGTGAAATACCATGGTGATGCCATAAATGGTGGCGTAAATTCACAAGTGGTGAGGTTACAGAAGCACCACATGGAGAAGAAAATTTCTATCAGATTCAGTGGTTTGCTTTTCTAATGAGAAAGCACTGTCTCTTCATGATACGAAGGTGCTGTATTCACTTTGGCACAAAGTGGCTAAGTGACTCCCACAGGGTAGGTTTTGGTAAACTTGAATCAAGTCCTATTACATCTGCTTCCTTGATTATGCCAAAGCCCTTGACTTTGTAGATCACAATAAAGTGTGGAAAATTCTTCAAGAGATGGGAATGCCAGACCATCTTACCTGCCTCCTGAGAAATCTGTATGCGGTCAAGAAGCAACAGTTAGAACCGGAATGGATCAACAAACTGGTTCCATATTGGGAAAGGAGTACGTCAAGGCTGTATATTGTCACCTTGCTTATTCAACTTATATGCAGAGTACATCATGCAAAATGCCAGGCTGGATGAAGCACACGTGGGAATCAAGATTGCTGGGAGAAATATCAATAACCTCAGATATGCAAATCACACCACCTTTATGGCAGAAAGTGAAGAAAAACTAAAGAGCCTCTTCATGAAAGTGAAAGAAGAGAGTGGAAGAGCTGGCTTCCAAAGAGCTGTTTTCACATTCCAAAAACAAAGATCATGGCATCCAGTCCCATCACTTCATGGCAGATAGATGGAGAAACAGTGGAAACACTGACAGACTTTATTTTCTTGGGCTCTGAAGTCAATGCAGATGGTGACTGCAGCCATGAAATTAAAAGACGCTTATTCCTTGGAAGGAAAGTTATGACCAACATAGATAGCATATTCAAAAGGAGAGACATTACTTGGCCAAAAAAGGTCCGTCTAGTCAAGGTTATGGTTTTTCCAATAGCCATGTATGGATGTGAGAATTGGACCATAAAGAAAGCTGAGCACCAAGGAACTGATGCTTTTGAATTATGGTTTTGGAGAAGACTCTTGAGAGTCCCTTGGACTGCAAGGCAATCAAACCAGTCATTCCCAAAGGAAATCAGTCCTGAATATTCATTGCAAGGACTGATGCTGAAGCTGAAACTCCAATACTCTGGCCATCAGATGTGAAGAATGGACTCATTGGAGAAGACCCTGATGCTGGGAAAGATTGAGACAGGAGGAGAAGGGGAGGACAGAGCATGAAATGATTGGATGGCATCACTGAGTCGATGGACATGAGTTTGTGCAAGCTCTGGGAGTTGGTGATGGACAGGGAAGCCTGGCATGCTGCAGTTCATGGGGTGGCAAAGAGTCAGATCTGACTGAATGACTGAACTGAGCTTAACTGTTGGGAAGCTGACCAATTAGCAGTTAGTTACAGGCAGATCTGTTTCTGTGAAAGGACAGTTTGGGCTGATATATTTCCTCTGTTGCTGCCATAAGCCACTTTGCGTACAAGGGCCCTTAGAGGTTAGAAGAGGAAAGATGCTCACTAATACTTACAGGGTAAATCCAAACTCTCCTCCTGACAGTCAATTTTCTAAAGACATTCTGTTAAATTGCTGACCAATTGGTCATCTTTTGACTATTGCTAATGGATCAGTATAGGGCTGCACCTCACGCTATCTCTCCTAAAAATTGGGCAAATAGTTGTGTCACTTAACATCATGGTCACCAGAAGTATTTTCCTTTGATCTTCTCTTTATGGGTCATCCCTATAATCAGAGTCATTGGCTGGCTAGGTCAAGAGATTCAGAGTTGAAATGTAGCTTTGGGACCATATACTTCATCATTTCAACAGCATCTAATCTAAAGATGTACAGAGCACCCCAGGCTTCAAGACTGAAGATGCCCTGGTTCTCTTCTGAAGACACTCACTTGCTTAACAGTGACACATCCTAAGCATGAAGTATGTGTAGTGCACAGAGCTCCAAATGGTTCTCTCCAACCTCCTTACCTCCTTCTTCCCATGATGCATCCTGCCCACCTCCCCACTAAGAGACCATTGGGAAGGATGGGCTTAGTTTTGGGAGGAGGAAAGTGGACATCAAAAATGCAGTGTAAACGGGAGATCTGCAGGTGGCATGAAGGTATTTGGATGAGATATTATTCAGTGAGAAAAGCAAAATATATAAGTTACATATACATACATGTATCTATGTATATGAAAATACATATTCATTATACATACATATTCATAAAATCATATTTTAATAATATGTATCATATCCATAGTTTGAGGGCTTTCCAGGTGATATTAGTGGTCAAGAACCCATCTGCCAATGCAGAAAAGAGATGTGAGTTCCATCCCTGGGTTGAGAAGATCCCCTGGAGGAGGGCATAGAAACCTACTCCAGCATTCTTGCCTGGAGAATCCCATGGACAGAGGAGCCTGGTGGGCTATGGTCCAGAGGGTCACAAAGAGTTGGACACAATTGAAATGACTTAGCATGCCTGCACAGTTTGAATACATTTCTCAAACCATGAAGGGACAACCCATGTGTTTGTGTGTTTGTATGCATGTGTGTCTGTGTGTGTGAGAGAGAGATGATACATATTAGTCTTTTCATGGTGAGCATGTGGGTGAGCATGTGATGTTGAGAAGGTTAGGTAACTTAGACAAGGTGATGAGGTGGAAGGAAGAAAAAGATCAAACCCAAGACTAAGGGAGTTAATTTAGGCTGAAATGAAAGCATCTATATTTTTGTCACATTTATGCATGAATTTAAAATTATGCAATAGTGTGGGTATTTTATAAATATATATATACACACATATATATTTATACATATATGCATGTACGGATATACATATACGTATATATGAATACAAAAAAGGCTTTAAAGGGTGGTGAGGGGAATGCAGAGGTCTGAAAACTAAAGGAGCAGCTTTGCCTACTTCACAGTTTGCATTGGGCCATGTTAAGCATGTGCCTGCTTTGCAGAGTTCCAGGAAGCTTGTAAGAAACAAAAATAGTTTTCCACTTAACATTTTACTTGTAGCCAAATTTCTTCACAGTGTATTATAAATGATTTAAGAAAGTTACAAGAATTTTCTTATATAAGTGAAAAACTGCTCTATCCTGGTGCCCCCAATTAGAATTATTAGGATATAAAAGCAAATGTTAGCAAGCTTATAACAATCATGTATAATAATAAGATCCAGCCTTCATTTAGCTCTTACTATGTGCAGGCACTTTTGAAATCATTTTAACATATATTTACTACATTAATCCTCCCAGGGAACCTCAAAGGCAAATAACTGTTTTTAACCACATTTTAAGGTTACAAGAAAACAGCATTTGCTTTCTGGGCTATGTAACACACTATCACAAAGTTGGCCGCTTAGAATAACACAACTTTATTATCTCCCTGTAACTGAGGACCAGAAGTCTGAGGGTCATGACTTGGCTGGATCCACTGCTGAGAGACCCACTTGGCTAAAATCAAGGTGCTGCCATGCTGTGGTTCTCATCAGGGACTCAGGGTTCTATTCTAAGCTCATTCAGGTGTTGATAGAATTCTGTCTTGTGGTTACAGGGTTGAAGCTCTCAGGTGTTGTTAGAGGCTGGTCCTTCTCAAAGAAAGTCTGTAGTATGACTGCTTCTCTTTGTTGCTGTTCAGTTGCTAAGTCGTGTCCTGCTTTTTGTGACCCCATGGATCGCAGCACACTAGGCCTGTCTATCCTTCACCATCACCTTCCCTGGCAAGCTGACTAGCTATCCTGCTGCTCCTCTACCAAAACAAAAAGAAAATTCCAACTGCTGCTCCAGATCAATCTGACTTCCTTTCTCTAACCTCTTCACTTCAGTTGCTCAGTCTTGTCTACTCTTCGTGACCCCATGGAAGGCAGCATGCCAGGCTTCCCTGTCCATCACCAACTCCCAGACCTTGCTCAAACTCAAGTCCATCGAGTCCATGATGACATCCAACCATCTCATCCTCTGTGCTCCCATTCTCCTACTGCCTTCAATCTTTCCCAACATCAGGGTCTTTTCCAATGAATCAGTTCTTCGCATCAAGTGGCCAAAGTATTGGAGTTTCAGCTTCAGCATCAGTTCTTCAAATGAATATTCAGGACTCATTTCCTTTAGGATTGACTGGTTTGACCTCCTTGCAGTCCAAGGGACTCTCAAGAGTCTTCTCCAACACCACAATTTAGAACCATCAAAGCATCTGATCTCTTGGCCACCTTTAAAATGGCTCATTGTGTTAGGCAGAGTCCTCTAGGATGATCCCCCTTTTTGATAACTGAAAGACAACTGAATAGTGACTTAATTAAGGGAACAGAATTCCATTATATTCACAAGTCTCTCATGCACTCAAAGGAAGAGGACTGAATAGGATGCGCATGCTAAGGGCAGAAATCTTGAGGACTATCTTAGGTCTCTGCCTACTATAAAACTGAAGGTAAAGAAAAAAGGTATAACTGCCCTTTTAACTGCACAAAGTTAAAATCAATGGAACTCAGCAGTCTATATTTAAATTCCATGTTGATAATCACTCTCCTAGACAATGTAATGAAGGAATGGAGTTTCACCTCACGCCTTTTAGATGTTATATTTGATATCAATAACTGTGAAAGGTGTGAGATTTCATCCTACTAGCCAGCTGACTAGTATACCCTTCCACAGTTTCATGGGAAGTAGAAGAAAACACAAGATTCCAGTTGTTGTTCAGTTGCTAAGTCCTGTCTGACTCTTTGTGAACCCATGGACTGCAGCATGCAAGGTTTCCCTGTCCTTCACCATTTCCCAGAGTTTGCTCAAACTCCTTTCCATTGAGTCAGTGATGCCATCCAACTGCCACATCCTCTGTCATCCCCTTCTCCTTCTTTCAATCTTTTCCAGCATCAGGGCCTTTTCAATGAGTTGGCTCTTTGCATCAAGTGGCCAAAGTTTTGAAGCTTCAGCATCAGTCCTTCCAGTGAATATACAGGGTTTATTTCCTTAAGATTGACTGGTTTGATCTCCTTGCTGTACAAGGAGCTTTAAGGAGTCTTCACCAGCACCACAATTCAAAATCATCAATTCTTCATTGGTCGGTCTTCTTTATGGTCAAACTCTCACATCCGTGCATGTCTGCTGGAAAACCATAACTTTGACTATACAGACCTTTGTCAGCAAAGTGATGTCTTTGCTTTGTAATACATTGTCTAGATTTGTCAGAGCCTTTCTACCAAGGATCAGTATCTTTTAATTTCATGGCTGCAGTCAACATCCACAGTGAATTTTTAGCCCAGAAAATAAAATCTTTGTTTCCATTGTCCCCATCTATATGCCATGAAGAGATGGGACTGGATGGCATGACCTTTGGTTTTTCAATGTTGAGTTTTAAGCCAGCTATTTTACTGTCCTCCTTCAGAGGACTCTTGAGCCAGAGACAAAGGACCATCTGCTATTCATAGAAACAACAGTAGCCAGAATGCCAGTATTTGCACTGATTTTCTGTCACCCTGAATGTTTTCCTCACCTACAGGGTGAGAATAACAAGGCCATATGATATCTACACTTGAATTTCATTGTGTTACAGGAGAAGAAAGTCTAGTTTAGGGAATCAGATCTCTACACATAAACCTACCTGATATTTCTTTATTATCTTGTTATACTAGACTGCAAGCAAATCTACCTCCTAACTATAGGAAGACACACTATTTCCATTTTCCAAAGTTACTCTACAGCCATCCTGGAAAAGATAGTCCTGAAGACAGTCAGATAAGTTTTGTAGCAAGGCAAGTTGATGCCTGAGAAATCCATTGAAAACTGTTACACAGTAATATCTGCTCCTTGTTTCTAAGCCATCTTGATTTCCAGTGAATTTTTCCGTAATTACTTTGGACTCTGTGATTAATCCTACTGACAGAGGCTGAGACAGAAATTCTTTCAATATGTCCCAACACTTTTTAAATGAATTTTACTGCTAACAATACTGCAAAGAGTAGCCTGATGTCTGTCTGAAGTATTGACCATAAATATGCTCTCTGGAGTCCTAAAACTACCCAAATGAAAATTTTCAAAAATTCAGGATCTACCTTAACAAACCACATGGCTTCCTCAAGTCTTTCTACTGACTTTTCCACTTGGTGCAAGGTGTTAATTCAAGTTAGTGATTGCATATTGTCCAGCAAAGGGAAAATCTAAGACAATTTTTTTGATCTATAATAACACTGATAGTGAGTTGAAGATGACCTGAACACCCTTCCATGGTCAAGATGGTGTCTTTGATCACTTGAGCTAAAGTCAAGAATAAATTTCACATAGTCTTTTCTAATTGGATGTCTCCCTTTCTGGGAAAACTGCCTACACCTTGCACATAAATAAGTCAATTATTCCCCTGGACACATCCCTTAGTCAGGAAAGGTAGTCTGATTTTGGATAAATTTATGCATATTTTTGAGAGTCACATGATCTACTGGCAGTGTTTGCTTAAATATTCAATACTTGTAGGTCTTTCATGACCACCCTGCTGGTGCCAATGGCTGTGTAATTGGAAAGGAGGCAGATTGATATCTAACTACCACAGAAAGAATATAGTTCCAGGAATTTACACAATGACCCTGTGAAAAACAGGTGAAAAACATGTCATAGTGTTAAAAGTGGCTTGTTGTTGTTCAGTTGCTTAGTCGTGTCTGGCTCTTTGCAACCCCATGAACTGCAACACTCCAGTCTTCCCTGTCCTTCACTATCTCCCAGAGTTTGCTTAAACTCATGTCCATTGAGTTGGTGATGCCATCCAATTCATCCGGTGGTAATTTTTTAGGTCTACCTTAATTCAGGACTTGTGCTGCTCCATTTTCATAACTCTCTTACACTGTTGCTTTATTTCAATATAAGGGCAAGAACATTTTTCTGAAGCTGTAGGATTGACCCTAAGAAGTAAACTAGAATTCCTTGGGTAAGTGTGTCATTCTCCAGCGGATCACTGGGACTGTAAAATCCTGAACACAGATTAATTCCCTGTCCATGATTTCCCACTGGAGTTCTTGTGCCTCAAGGAAATCTTCCCTAGTGGGCTAAATCTCTCTTATAGCAGCCAGGAACCACAGCACAAAAACTCAAGACTTTTATAGTCCTCTTTGAATTGGTCTAAAGTCCTGTTTGAATTGGTCAAATTGATGGACTGCAGGGGTGCTGATCTTTGAGACTACTGGGATGTTGCGACTCCTTAACAGGTATCACATGCTCTGTCCTCTCATCGTCCAGTTAAACCTGCCAAAGTTTTAATGACTTGGTTTCTACCCACAAAAGTCATGAATTTCCCTTTGTTAATGCTCAGGATAGGTGCACATTCTTTTGACTATTGAGTGAAAGAGGAACCTTACTAATAATTTTTATAGAGAAATGGACTTGAGTCAGACTACTGGATTGGCCAGATTTCATCCAAAGGAGCATGATTAATAACCAGAGCCCATTCTAATAGCTATCTTTGAATCCACATCTTATTGTGGCTGCAAGCACCTACTCAGTTATTCCTCATAAACAGCTGAGGGTGAAGGACCATTTTCTGTGCAGTAGTTGACTATACAATTTGGTTGACATATTTATTACATGTTTTCATATATTTTCTCCAAATCCTGATAATTGGCCCCAAGTTCCTCATCCTTCTTTCTCCAGAAGCCCATTTTTTTAATTAACTATTTTGTTTTAACTGTCAACAACTGTGAAGGATATGAGACTTTATCTATGAGAAAGCTAACAATTTGGCCTGTTGCGGTTTCATGGATGCTGGCAGAGAGCAGGGAATTCTGAGACAGAGAAAAGGGACAGTGTGTTACATATATAGACAGCAATGGTAGAGCATCAGCATGTGTTCTAATCCTCCAAGATTACAGGAAAGAAACTTCAAACATTAAAAATTTAAAAAAAAGTTTGTTTTCTTTGTTATAATGGTCTATGATGCTACCCTTCGTAAACATCTGACAGTAAATAAACCAATTTATTTTTGCTCTGGAAGGAGATAATATCTCTATCTTATGAGGCTATTCATTAAACCAGTCCTGAAAGAAACAGCCCAGAATACAGGCAGCCCATGCCTTTGCTTGTAAGACATGTTGACAGGTTAAAATTATAGAGAATTATCCCCAATATTTAGTTACCTCTTTAATATAGCATTTCCTTTTCTCAAATAAAATGTACTAACTTTCCTTAGGAGAATATAATTTTGCATGTATATACATACATATATATATATATATATATATATATGTTGTAATCATAAAAGTTTCTAACATCTACTCTTTATTAAAAGGCACTGGCTTGCCTATTTTCACATATATTACTCCTTTAATCCTCACCACATCTTTAGGAGGTGTTATTCTATTCCCCATTTTGAAGATGAACACACGAAAATGTAGGGAGTCAATTATAATGTCTGAGTTCACAGTCAAGAGGTGTTAAGACCAGAACCTGGGGGACTTTAATCCCTAGTACTTCTCACTTGCTAGATGGTGATGTGAACTTGGCCTCCAAACTAGAACAAGATCACCTGGACTTGTGAACTCTGAAACTCGAACATCTCTCAATACTAGGTTGGATACAGGGTAATTCCTCCCTGAATGATAATTAATATTCAGTACACATATTATCTTTTATATTCATTATATGAATGTGGAAACTGAGGCTCAAATGTGTGGAGATTGAAACTGAAAATGGAATCCAGCCACTCACTGCTCAAAAGCCTTTAAAGAGGCCAGGTTGGTGAAAAGGAAACTTGCATTATTTTGAATGCTAGCAACCAGAATGGGGGAGTGCAGTTTGTTTCCTTTTCTTGAGGCCAATTTTCAGGATTGTGACAGGTTATGTCATGGCTACAGTCTGGCCATCATGTAATTAACTTCTTCCACATGGTGGGGGTTTCAGTATCTATAAGACAGCTCATATAATATGGCTCAAGATATTATCTATAGCCCTTGAGAAGGAATTACAGGTCCTTGACTGTACATAATGATTAGTTAGTTTTTTATGATTAGTTAGTTTTTTTTTTTTAATCTCCTTTGACTGTTTTCCTTTGTTTCTACATTTCCTCACTTCTCTGATTAAAACTTTTCTTTAGCCAAAGTTTTTCCACAGACAACAAGCAGGCAGAGGACATGGGGGACAGACCATAAGATCTTACTCCAGTCCAAGACAACCAAAGCATTCTCAGATAAGAAATACTAGGACCTTGATTTTAGATTCAAATTTTAATGATTCTAAAATACTATGGTTATATGAAACACCTTACTGCTTTTCTGAAGAAAAATATTCAGGAGACATTAATGCATTCCGAAAATTATTACAATTAGTTGAAAAGCAAGATAATTGTCAAAATAAAATCAATAAAACATGAGACAACAGAGGATGACATAGCTGGATGGCATCACCAACTTGATGAACATGAGTTTAAGTAAGCTCTGGGAGTTGGTAGTGCATAGGGAAGCTTGGCATGCTGCAGTCCACGGGGTCTCAGAGTCAGACACAACTGAGCAACTGAACTGAGCTGAATGTTACAATCAGCCTAATATGTATGCAAATAGAATGACATTTAATGTGGTTTCTTAAACATATCTCAAGCTGGAAAGCATTTTTGCATGTAGCATTTAACATCATAGTAAACATTGCTAACTACTTTATGACTATATTTGACAATATCTATTTTGAGTATGAATTCTGACTCTGAAAAATTAGTTTGCATCATTCAAAGGAACTTTGGTTTCATTCAACAAGTCAGTGTTTCTCAAAGATTACTTAGAAAACCACCTAGATGAATCAGAAACTTTGGGAT
Source organism: Ovis aries (assembly GCF_016772045.2). Classification (NCBI taxonomy): domain Eukaryota; kingdom Metazoa; phylum Chordata; class Mammalia; order Artiodactyla; family Bovidae; genus Ovis; species Ovis aries. The sequence continues at coordinate 50,177,129 of NC_056069.1, forward strand.
ATTGAGCTAAGAATCTGCTCCTGTAATAATATCCCCATTGATTTTTTAAAAGACAGAAAGTCAGCTTCTGCTGTAGGTAAGATGGAGTCATCTGGTAAACAATTAGTATTTTTGGCAGATGATTTTAGTGATGACTAGAAAAAGAATTCATAGGGGACAAATTGGAAAGCAGGTAGAAAAATTAGGAAGCCATTTATTTATTCACATGAAAAAAATCTGATAGGTGATGGGCAAGCTGAGTAGGAGAAAAACAGATAAGTCCTTTGACCTCTTGGTGCCTCAACGCTTTCTTTGAGTATTTTTAAGACAGTTTTAGGTATTGCAGAGCAAATATACACTGACTTAACTGAAACTGGGGAACATTCAAGGGAAGGCTTGAAGGAAATATTTGTGTTTAGACTAAATAAGTAGAATTGATGTGGGTGAAGGCTGGGAGCAGAATGGAGCAGAGTTTTCAAGGCAGAGAAAACACAGTCACTGCAAGCCCTAAGGCAAGAAGAAACATAGTTTTTTGAAGTAATTTTTAATTTTTGGTTGGAGAATTTCTTTATTAGTACAATGTAATCATATAAATCCTCTTACAAATTTAAGAATTCTTGTCATTTTTATGTGGTACATTATAAATTATAGGGAAATTTTTAAATTAAAGTTTGTATTGTGAATGGGTTTTAATAAAATCTTTAACAGCATTATGAAAACAATGTATTTATACATATTTTAGGTAGACAATGCTGAGCCTCTGAGCCATATTATTTACATTGAATAATTATCTATGAAAAAATAAGAATAATATAGTAATGCATAATGCATATGCATGGCTTATTTGGAGGGAGAGGAACTGGGTATATAATAAAGTATAAATTGAAATATAATTATATGGTATGATATCTAGCACAGATAAAATGCCTTCAGAGACTGTTGTTTGGATTTCTTTCAGTTTTTGGCTAAAATAAATGTTTCATCTTAATAAAGTTTACATTTCATTTATAAATAATGAGATAGTACAGAGAGTGTTAGAAGTACAAATGGCACATTAACATCTCATGGGTGCATAATTTTACTCGCAAGTAATAATTTTAAAAAGACATAAAAATATGAATGCAACATACAGATATAATAAAAGTTATCTTGTCTATTTGAAGAATTATTTTAAACTTATTATAATCCAACATCATTCAGTTCAGTTCAGTTCAGTCACTAAGTCGTGTCCGACTTTTTGCGACCCATGAATTGCAGCACGCCAGGCCTCCCTGTCCATCACCAACTCCCGGAGTTCACTCAGACTCATGTCCATTGAGTCAGTCATGCCACCCAGCCATCTCATCCTCTGTCATCCCCTTCTCCTCCTGCCCCCAATCCCTCCCAGCATCAGAGTCTTTTCCAATGAGTCAACCCTTCCCATGAGGTGGCGAAAGTATTGGAGTTTCAGCTTCAGCATCATTCCTTCCAAAGAAATCCCAGGGCTGATCTCCTTCAGAATGGACTGGTTGGATCTCCTAGCAGTCCAAGGGACTCTCAAGAGTCTTCTCCAACACCACAGTTCAAAAGCATCAATTTTTCGGCACTCAGCTTTCTTCACATCATTATGGTTTATGTTTTCTATCTTCAGTCAAGAGTTAAATATGGGAATGTATTAAACACATTTAAAAAGAAAGGAAATAAAAAACAACCTAATATGAATAAAGTGACACAGATAATGTGCTGTGTGTGTGTGTGCTCAGTGACCCCATGGACAGTCTGGTGGTCTCCTCTGTCCATGGGATTTTCCAGGCAAGAATATTAGAGTGGCTTGCCATTTCCTACTCCTGGGGATATTCCTGACCCCAGGATGGAACATTCATCTCTTGTGTCTCCTGTCTTAGAAGTGGATTCTTCCCTGTTATCTGGGAAGTCTGACACAGATAATAAGGGAGTTCAAATGACTTGGCTGAGTGACTGGCAAGCTCATTGGAATTCAACAAAGCTTTACATACATTTACTTAATATTCATTCAGATTCCATAGTATTGTATTTTAATCTGAAAATATTTCCAGTATAATTTAATTAATTTTCTAATTATTAAAAAAATAAAATAGATGTAATTATAAACATGGACCCAATGAAGCATGTTTGCAAATATACACGTGTGTGGGAAGAAATCAAAGATTCAGAAACACTGGATATGGAGAGATGGAATTCAATGCAGTGAAGTACAGGAGAGAAGGAGAGAAGGGGTTAGTTTAAGAGATATACTGAAAAGGTAGCTATTTTATTGTGTCTAAAAATTTGAAATAGCTTCTAAATAGCTATTATGAAAATTTAGCAGAAATTATGAGGGGTTTCTAAATCCTAAATTTCTAGTATTTTTCCCTGTAAACATCACGAAACAAATATAAGGCTATTAAACTGAAACTATGATCTAATTACCATTTCATTAAGGCAATTTAAATGATTCAAAAATGAATCTGTTAATTAAAGTGAATAGAAGAATAATTTGATGGGAGATGGACTTTAATATTGGTGTGGGGATGAAGAGAATTAAATAGATCCAAGAATCTCTACCATCATTCAGATGTGAGAGAAAAAGCATCCCAGATTTCTAGGGGTGATCAAAAAATTTATGGTAGTGATATTTTGGGAGGAAAAGAATGCTGAATAAAATGAAAAAGATAAAGAGGATAACTATTGTGTCAGTGTTCATGGTTGTCAATTTTTTTTTTTTTTTATAAAAGTATAGACTTGAAAACATATAAATGCTGATGGGAAGGGATGGGTTCAGAGGAAATCATTTAAGTGGTAAGAAAGGGAAATAAATGTTACTATAAAACAGAAATTGGTTTTATGTAAGAATCTAACATTGAGATACTTCATCTACAATATCAATAAAATGAAAAAAAATGCGATGGGGACACATCAGGAAAAAAGCTACATGGAGCTGATAATTTCATGGAGATAGTGATACACTGATACTCCTTCTGAATAGCTTATATTTCATGTGTGATAGGCAATAAGAGCAGAGAAGGATGTGTTGGAGATTTGAAAATTTTGGAGAGAATTTTCCAACATTCTTGTGGTGAATGTGAAACTGGAATTGCATTGTAGAGAGCTCAGTTTAGCTGCATGATCAATAGTTTATTTTTGTATCAAACTGCCTAATTGTATAATTTTTCTCAGGCAGCATTCAGAAGTTGAGCTATAGTCATGGAGAAGGTAGAAAACTTGAATGCCATTAAGATAGATTTGGTTAAAATGGGTTGATGGTAGAACAAAGAGACAAGTTATTGACATAAGTGAGTCAAATGAGAAAAAGTAAGTAAATAAAAGGCTATGATCTTTGAAAGAAATGATGACCTGTAGCTTCTATCACATATAGTAAATTTGAGAATGGTTCTGAAATTGACAAAACCTGAAGAGTGTGTGTGTGTGTGTGTGTGTGTGTGTGTGTGTGTGTGTGTGAATACAACTCAACATATTATACTGGAATGTGGCTTAATTGAGAGGGTTTAATTTAACTGAAACCAAATTTTATGTAAAGCTTCTTTCTTGGATGACTAGCAATATAGGAAGCAGAAGAGAAACTTCAACATTCTTGGGATTGGTTTATGAGTTTAATTTTGAGTTTGTGAAGGTTAGAACCTGCATGCCATTGCAGGAGACATAAGAAATGTGGGTTCAGTCCCTGGGTCAGGAATATCCCTTGGAAGGGAATGGCAACCCGCTCCAGTATTCTTGTCTGGAGAACCCCATGGACAGAGGAGCCACATGGGCTACAGTCAGTGGGATCACAAAAAATCTGGACACGACTGAAGTGACTTAGTACAGCACAGCACATTAATCTGTGGATACGTTATTCTGGATCCTACTAGAAGAGAGAAACAACATCTACTTTTGACAGGGGGAAGTTAAGCATAAATAGCTATCATCTATACCAGAGTCAGACACGACTGAAGCAACTTAGCAGCAGTAGCATACCTATCCTCTTGGAGAAAGCAATGGCACCCCACTCCAGTACTCTTGTCTGGAAAATCCCATGGACGGAGGAACCAGGTAGGCTGCAGTCCATGGGGTTGCGAAGAGTCAGACACGACTGAGCAACTTCACTTTCACTCTTCACTTTCATGCATTGGAGAAGGAAATGGCAACCCACTCCAGTGTTCTTACCTGGAGAATCTCAGGGACGGGGGAGCCTGATGGGTTGCCGTCTATGAGGTTGCACAGAATCAGACATGACTGAAGCAACTTAGTAGCAGCAGCAGCAGCATACTCATCCTCCGAAGGTTGAAGTTAACAGAGGATTTGCTCACAGACAAGCCCCAGATCTGAGATTCAATGGAAAAGGTGTGACCTTGGCTCTTTGAATGTCAGAGTAAACAGAGGCTCTGTCCCAACAGAGGTTGTTAGAACTGCTTCTCTTTGGTTCTGCAAAAGGTGTCCAAAAGGAGATGCCATACCTTGAAATTCTTAGAGAAGTAGCTTGAGATTTTGCTGGGCTAAGCTACTAGCTACCCAACAGTGCAGGAAGCAGGTGCTGAAAAAGTCATTTACTGAAGAAATTGAATGTCCTAGAAACTGCACTGCAGTAACCTGCTAAGAGAAGGACCCTGGAAGTTAAATATCTTTTTTTCCTTCACTGTTCCTCTAAGGTTCCTTTACTGACAATTTAAAAATCATGTCGGTTAACAAAATACAAATATTTAAAGGTCCCAAATATATTTTCAGATAAGGAACAACGGGTAAACTTGGAACTATGAAGTAATAATTTTATAAATACCCCAAGGGGATAGGGCTTCCCAGGTGATGCTGGTGGTAAAGAAACTACCCGCCAATGTAGGATACAAGGGGTGCAGATTCAGTCCCTGAGTTGGGAAGATCTTCTGGAGGAGGGCATGGCAACCCACTCCAGTGTTCTTGCCCGGAGAATCACATAGACAGATGAGCCTAATAAGATATGATCCTTAAGGTCGCAAGTAATTGGACACAACATAAGTAACTGGATCATGGAAAAAGGAAGAGAGTTCCAGAAAAACATCTATTTCTGCTTTATTGACTATGCCAAAGCCTTTGACTGTGTGGATCACAATAAACTGTGGAAAATCCTGAAAGAGATGGGAATACCAGACCACCTGATCTGCCTCTTGAGAAACCTATATGCAGGTCAGGAAGTAACAGTTAGAACTGGACATGGAACAACAGACTGGTTCCAAATAGGAAAAGGAGTACGTCAAGGCTGTATACTGTCACCCTGCTTATTTAACTTCTATGCAGAGTACATCATGAGAAACACTAGGCTGGAAGAAGCACAAGCTAGAATCAAGGTTGCCGGGAGAAAAATCAATAACCTCAGATATGCAGATGACACCACCCTTTTGGCAGAAAGTGAAGAGGAACTGAAGAGCCTCTTGATGAAAGTGAAAGAGGAGAGTGAGAGAGTTGGCTTAAAGCTCAACATTCAGAAAATGAAGATCACGGCACCTGGTCCCATCACTTCATGGCAAATAGATGGGGAAACAGGGGAAACAGTGTCAGACCTTATATTTTTGGGCTCCAAAATCACTGCCAATGGTGATCGCAGCCATGAAATTAAAAGATGCTTACTCCTTGGAAGGAAAGTTATGACCAACCTAGATAGCATATTGAAAAGCAGAGACATTACTTTGCCAACTAAGATCTGTCGAGTCAAGGCTATGGTTTTTCCTGTGGTCATGTATGGATGTGAGAGTTGGACTATGAAGAAAGCTGAGTGCCAAAGAATTGATGCTTCTGAACTGTGGTGTTGGAGAAGACTCTTGAGAGTCCCTTGGACTGCAAGGAGATCCAACCAGTCCATTCTAAACGAGATCAATCCTTTATAGAATTCTTCTAAACTATTAAAGTTTTTTTCTAATTCTAAAAATTCTGCATAAGCTTTTGGTAAAATTGTAATGATATTATGAAACATGATTATGACACTTTGAAGATTTTCATTTAAAGAAAATATAAAGTTTGAGAATGCTGCTTTAACAGCCTGTAATAGTTGAAATGGGGAAAAATCTTGACAAAAAAAATGGAACTGAGACACAGAAGAAATTGAAGAGAAAGAGGGATATTTGGTGATTTGAAAGTAAAGGAAACTTCAAAATGAGAGCATGGTCAGCAGTATTCAACGCTGAGAAATCCAGTAGAGTGAGGATAATGAAAAACATTTATAATTCAAGGAGAAGAAATAGTCCTAGCAGACATAATGAGAAGCTCATTTTACTTTAGATGCATGAGATTTGCCCTAAGTGAATTTGTGTTCAAATTCCCACTCTGCCATTTATCAACGGTGTGTCTTCGAAAGGATTCAAACAATCTTTCTTTATTTCAGTTTTACCTGGAGAAGATAAGTGGTAATAATAATGATCTCAAAGGTTGCTATGAAAGATCAAGTAATCTACCAGTACTGAGTCAATTGCAAGCACCCATTTTGTGACAATCAGTTTGTTAGTGATGGTTCTGAAGACTAAGAACAAGACTTAGAATGCTAAATGAAAAGTGAGCAAATGGAGCCTGTAAGTGTAGAAGCATATTTCAGGAAGTTTGACATTTATAGGAAGGAAAGAATCTATTTCAGTTAAGTGGGACATGTTGGAGGTTGGGGTTCTAGTCTTTCCAAGTTACTGTGCAAAGCAAGTATTTAAAGCAATAGGAAAATTCTTTGCATAAATCTCCAAAACCAAGAAGTACTGCATGCCATTTACATTTGTTAATCAGCACATACTAAGAGTTTAAACTGTTATCCTTAATACAGCATGCAAAAGAGTTACCATACCCTACCTAACTCCACTACTCTGAGCTTAATCATGCTATTTAATTGCTGAGCTTAATTTGAAAATAATTGTTCACAGCAATTAAGTAAATGCCCCAATTTCATTAACAGACTTTCTAATTAGAACCTACAACATAAAAGTGCTAATGTTGCTTCATTAACTTTGATTTACTGTTTCTAATGCTACCTTTTTTAAAAATTATTCTTTTCTTTGAATCTGAAACTGTGTGGTAGGGTTAATTATGTTGGGTTTTTGCAAATAAAAATGGCTAAGTATTCCTGGGTTGAAGTATAGAGATATCTTATATTAAAATTTCATTTTAGCTTTTCACATTAAACACATATTGGGACAAATTTTAAAGTCTCCTTGTTGTAGAATAGTTTAAAGCAATTAGTGAGAATTGCATTTGGCTTGAATTGTAAGCAAACAGGTTTTTCAAAATTGAATATGCTCCTTCACATATGGTATCTGATTGTAAAAGAGAAGAGTTTAAAAAAAAAAAAAGAAAGAAAAGGAAAAAAGTAATTGTTATAAAAACTCACTACTGCAAATTTCTTTAATTTGCAATTGAAGGGACAGAAAGGTTACTAAGGTTAGCAATAATAATATATTTTAAGATAGTGCCATTAAAAATCCTCAAATGCAGTAACTATTGCTTGCTAATAAAATGATGAGGGGATTGGCTTTTGTTTTTCCTTCTTGTTTCTGTTGTTGCTAAATTAAAAGAACTTGTCTGTGTTTTCAAGCAATTGTTGCCGTATAACTACATATTAATTACATGATTACAGCAAATTATGGAAAATATACTGATTTGAACATTTGGCACAAGATGAGGCTCTGATAATAGAGGAATCATGGACATTATTGACAAGACTGCAGCTGAAGTGAGGAAAGCAGGTCCAGAGATTGTCTAGTCCAACTCCATTATTTATGCATATATGTATACATGTATGTGTGTGTTGTGTGTGTGTATGACATATCAGGCACTATGCTAAATCATGGAGATGCTGCAAAAAGTCAACCACTGTTTTGTAGAGAGACATGAAATGAGTGATGACGATAACTAATATTCTAATGAATTAAATGACAACAAATGTAAAAGATATGGGATTATATCCCTTGTCTTCTTAATATTATTTCCACCCCACCTACTGTCTCTAAACAAAACATCCAAAGTAAGACAAAACCTAACAAAAATAATATCTAAACAAAATACTGCGCTGCTTTTCTTTATTTGCTTGTGATAACAGATTACTTGAGTAAAAATAAATTTTACCAAATTATTTTTGATAAATCTACCACAACACAACAAAATGGTATTACTATAGAGTAAAAATCATAAGAAAGATAACAGGGTCCACAGCTAAATAAACTTTATGTAAATTGACATATATATATATATATATATATATATATACACATCGAAAAACTTTTTTTTCCATGAAACAGGTGAAATGAAAATATCTCCTGCCATATTATTAAACAAGAAATGTCACAGCCATGGGCAGTTTCTGGCCTCCAAATGTGAGTGAGAGTTTCCAAAACTGCAATCCAGAGGGTGCTGCCACCCTCCAAAGTGATTGCAGAGGAGCTGGGGGAATGTGAGAAGCAAGGCAAACAAGGAAACAGGATTGGCCCCAGATAGTTGAGATGCATATGAAAGGATTGAATTCTGTGAGCCCCGAGGCTGGTATCTTCCCATGAATAGCATGCTACATTCTTTAATTCGATACCTGATCTTTGATGTTCAGACTGTCTGCTCTTTTTGTTGCAAACTTGTCTATAGCTTGACTTCCCCTCCTGCTCCTTGGAGCAGTTTTCTCAGAGCTACGAGATACCATCTCCCGGACTCAAAATCCTAAACATTCTCACAAAATAAAATAATTCTCTACTTTCATGTTGTGGCTATATTTTTCTGTCAACACATGCATATTTGTAAACATGTATGTGTCACATTATAATGGCTACCTAAGGAAGTCATAGAGTGGAGATGGGGACAAAGAAGGATAATATAACACAGGAGGGCTTGTTTGTATCAACATATAATATTGACTATTTTTACTGAGGAAGCTGATTAATTCTATTTTCATACTAGAAGTTGAGATGGAAACAAGATTGTAAATATTACTACTAATATTTTAATTATTAAAATATATATTTTATAACAGTTTTAGATTCACAGCAAAATTGAGCAGAAGGTGAAGAGAGTCCCCATATAACACATGTCCCTTCACACCCACAACCTCCCCCACTGGTAAAGTCCCAAACAAGAGTGGGCTCTTTTGTTACAATCAGTGAATCAAACTGGAAAGAATGATGCTAAAGCTGAAGCTCCAGTACTTTGGCCACCTTATGTGAAGGGTTGACTCATTGGAAAAGACTCATGCTGGGAGGGATTGGGGGCAGGAGGAGAAGGGGACGACAGAGGATGTGATGCCTGGATGGTATCACTGACTCAATGGACGTGTATCTGAGTGAACTCCGGGATTTGGTGATGGACAGGGAGGCCTGGCGTGTTGCGATTCATGGGGTCGCAAAGAGTCAGACACGACTGAGCGACTGAACTGAACTGAATCATGCAAAGATTATAGTTTACATTAAGGTTCACTCTTGCTTTTGTACATTCTTTGGGTTTTGAGAAATGAATGATGATAAGTATCATCATTACAGTATTGTATAGAATCATTTCACTGCCATAAAAGTCATCTGTGTTCTATGACTCTTTTTCTCTGCCTTAATCCAGGGCAACCAGTAGACTAATATTTTACTGTATCCATCCCTAGTAGTTCAGATGGTAAAGTATCCACCTGAAATATAAGAGACCTGGGTTCAAACCCTTGGTTGGGATGATCCCTTGCAGAAGGGAATTGCTACCTATTTTAATATTCTTGCCTGTAGAATCCCACGGACAGAGGAGTTTGGTGGGTCCAGTCCATGGGGTTGCCAAGAGTTGGACACAACTGAGTCACCAAGCACACTCAGCACTATATCCATAATTTTGCCTTTCCAGAATGTCAGATTGTTAGAATCACATAGCTTGTAGCTCTTTCATATTAACTTTTTATTACACAGTAATATGCATTTAATTTTTCTTCCATGTCCTTCCAGGGTATGATAGTTTATTTCTTTTTAGCACTAAATAATATTTCAAATCCTGAAAGATGATGCTGTGAAAATGCTGCACTCAATATGCCAGCAAATTTGGAAAACCCAGCAGTGGCCACAGGACTGGAAAAGGTCAGTTTTCATTCCAATCCCAAAGAAAAGCAATGGCAAAGAATGCTCAAACTACCGCACAATTGCACTCATCTCACACACCAGTAAAGCAATGTTCAAAATTCTCCAAGCCAGGCTTCAGCATACGTGAACTGTGAACTTCCAGATGTTGAAGCTGGTTTTAGAAAAGGCAGAGGAACCAGAGATCAACCTGCCAACATCCACTCAATCGTTGAAAAAGCAAGAGAGTTCCAGAAAAAAAAAAACATCTATTTCTGTTTAATTGACTATGCCAAAGCCTTTGACTGTATGGATCAAAATAAACAGTGGAAAATTCTGAAAGAGATGAGAATACAGACCACCTGACCTGCCTCTTGAGAAACCTATATGCAGGTCAGGAAGCAACAGTTAGAACTGGACATGGAACAACAGACTGGTTCCAAATAGGAAAAGGAGTACGTCAAGGCTGTATATTGTCACCCTGCTTATTTAACTTCTATGCAGAGTACATCATGAGAAACGCTGGACTGGAAGAAGCACAAGCTGGAATCAAGTTTTCCGGGAGAAATATCAATTACCTCAGATATGCAGATGACACCACCCTTATTGCAGAATGTGAAGAGGAACTGAAGAGCCTCTTGATGAAAGTGAAAGAGGAGAGTGAGAGAGTTGGCTTAAATCTCAACATTCAGAAAATGAAGATCATGGTATCTGGTCCCATCACTTTAAGGCAAATAGATGGGGAAACAGTGGAAACAGTATCAGACTTTATTCTTCTGGGCTCCAAAATCACTGCCAATGGTGATTGCAGCCATGAAATTAAAAGATGCTTACTCCTTGGAAGGAAAGTTATGACCAACCTAGATAGCACATTCAAAAGCAAAGACGTTACTTTGCCAACAAAGGTCCGTCTCATCAAGGCTATGGTTTTTCCAGTGGTCATGTATGGATGTGAGAGTTGGACTGTGAAGAAGGCTGAGCGCCAAAGAATTGATACTTTTGAACTGTGGTGTTGGAGAAGACTCTTGAGAGTCCCTTGGACTGCTAGGAGATCCAACCAGTTCATTGTAAAGGTGATCAGTCCTGCGTGATCTTTGGAAGGAATGATGCTAAAGCTGAAACTCCAATACTTTGGCCACCTCATGTAAAGAGTTGACTCATTGGAAAAGACTCTGATGCTGGGAGGGATTGGGGGCAGGAGGAGAAGGGGATGACAGAGGATGAGATGGCTGGATGGCATGACTGACTCGATGGACATGAGTCTGAGTGAACTCCGGGAGTTGGTGATGGACGGGGGGGGCCTGGCATGCTGCAATTCATGGGGTCACAAAGAGTTGGATGCGACTGAGCAACTGAACTCAACTGAACTTAATATTCCATTTCCTGAGTTAATCACATTTTACCTATCTATTATATATTGTGTGGCATTGTCCAAACTTTGGCAATCATGAATAAAACTACCATAGACATAAGTCTTCATGTATTATATGGATATAAACTTCCAATGCAAAGTGAATACCACAAATTATGATTGCTGTATTGTATAGTAAGGGTATGTTTGGTTTTGTTAGGAACTCCCAAACTACATCCCAAAGTAGTTACACCATTTTGCATACCACCAGATATGAATAAGGGTTCTTGTTGCTCCACATTTTTAGCAGTATTCTGCCCCGACTGTTTTGGGGACATTCTAGTCTCATAGATGTGTAGTGATATTCCATTGTTTTAATGTTTAATTTTCCAGTGACATATAATGTTGAGCATCTTTTCATGTACTTCCTTGCCATCTGTATATCTTCTTTGGTGAGATGTTTGTTCAAGTCTTTAGCCCACGTATAAACTAGGTTGTTCATTTACTTATTATTGAATTACAAGAGTTCTTTGTATATTTTTGTATCTTTTTCAGATGTACAATTTGCAAAAAAAAAAAAATCCATATCTTTCATTATTGTTTTTTCACTTTTTCAATTTGTGCAGAGCAGGTTTTTAGCCTTAATGAACTTAATGTTTCTTTTAAGAATCATGCTTTTGGTGTTAGATCTAAAAACTTATTGCCATGTCTGAGATCATTCAGATTTTCTCCTGTGTTATCCTTTAGGAGTTTTATAGCTTTGTGTATTACATTTGGGTCTATGATCTATTTTGAGTTAATTTTTGTGAAGTGTGTAAGATCTGTGGCTAGGTTCAATTTTTCCTCAGAATAATTTGCTAAGTAAGATTTTATTTGGGATTGCATTAATTCTATCTGTTAAATCTGGAAGAACTTGAGAACACGGAGACTTCCTATCCATAAGATGGAATATTTTTTGATTTATTTGGTCTTCCTTGATGTCTTTCTTGAGAGTTTTGCAGTTTTATTCATATGTTTTGCACGTGTTCTACCAGATTTGTGCTTAAGTATTTTTCGTGACTTCGGTTTCATTGTCACGGTAATAGTGGTCTTATAAAATGATTTAGGAAGCGTTGCCTTTGTATCTTATCTTCTGAAATAAACTTGAGAATTATTAATGTTTTTCTTAAATATGTCTCTGAATTCACTAGTTAATTTCAATTTCTTTAATAAATACAGGACTACTCAGACTATCTACTTCCTCTTCTGGGAGTATGGCAACTTGTGTCTTTCAAGACATTGGTTCATTTTGTGTAGCTTGTCAAATTTGTGGATACAGAGTTGATAATATTCTTTTATTATCCTTCTAATGTCTACTGGATTTCCCTAATGATGGAAACAGCCTTTCCCATCAGGTGTATACATTCTTTATGAGGATTTTGAGATCTTCAATTTATTATTTTTAGCATTATTTCTTATCATTTATAAATTATGTACAGAGAAATTGATCAACCTGTGCAATCTAAAACACTTAGCTACGACAGAGCTCACTTTTGATAGTGTTAGAGCCTCAGTAGGGAGGCCAGAAGGAGGGAGGCCAGTCAGAAGAAGGAAATAAACTGTAAGTGGCGGGCTTTCTTTTCTCTTCTAATCCTGTGTTGTCATGGTGACACCTGGTTCAGCCTGAACTTAATTTTATCTCAAACTTTGAGCTAACCACTGCATTTTTCTTATGGGACTGCTTTTTCTTAAGTTATGTTAATGAACTGTGTATTTGCTTGGAGATCTGTCTTTCTTCAAGATTCATGTTAATCACTTTATGGCAGGAGTTGACTCACCTTGCCAATGCTATCTCAAAAGGCATGTTGTGGGTGAGGGGCCTGGTGCAACTCTCTCAGTTTTGAGATGTTTCCTTTCTCTGATTAGCAGCTTGCTGATAGGTATGCAACTCCTTGCTAAAAAGTAGCAAGGGATCATTCTTTCTGTCCCCTTCTGATTTCACTGTCTCATTTGTACTTCAATATAACTTTGCCCCACCAGAAGTTTCAAGTGATCAAGACTTGTCTCTGGCCCTGGATAGAATTCCTCTCTTCCAGAGGGCATGAATCCCAGTGTTGATCACGGCTTATAGCAGCAACCTTTCACTTTCTTTCATAGTACCCAATTGGATAAATGCAATACTAGAAGTGGATTATATGATACTTTCATACATATAAATTATGACATAGTTGATTATAATACTTTTTTTTTTTTTTTACATAGGTGTCTATCCACGGCAAAGCGTGATCTTGAGGTCAGAATATATTAGAACAAAACTACATCATAGTTACCGAAGCAGTTATTTCATGTTATAATGAACTGATTTTCTTATTAAACTAGATGTAGTAAAAGTATAATGATGACTTTGTAAACTAAAAGTAAATTTCTTAATTTTATAGCAACATTTACAATACATAATTATATTTATATAATTAATTATAGTGTAAACCTACTTCTTATCGACTTCTAAATTTTCCATAATCTCATCTCATGGGTATACTAAGTCGCTTCAGTCATGTCTGACTCTTTGCAACCCTATGGATGATAGGCCACAAATCTCCTATGTCTATGGAATTTTCGAGGCAAGAATACTGGAGTGGATTGCCCTGCCTTCCTCCAGGGGATCTTCCCCACCCAGGGATTGAACCTGTGTCTTCTATGTTTCCTGTATTGACAAGCAAGTTCTTTACCACTAGCGCCACCTGGAAAACACCATCTCATCTTATACAATTTGACAGAAGTTCCATTTAGGACCAAATTTGGGAGATAATTCAAATATCACACATAATCATCCTCCTTAAAGACACTTGAACAAAACTGTTGAAGAAGTTAGCACAGCTCACTTTGAAGGGAAACCCTTCACTTAGAAATAATAAGCATCTTTTGTCTTTTCCTTTCATAGTGTATCACATGTTGCTGCTCGTGACATACCCTAGATTATCTTACAGGAGCATCTGCCTGCACATGATAGAGTTCTGAGCCCTGGGTGGGGCTCTAGCGCTAGTCCCAGAGTTGGAGCATACAACTCCATCAGTGATTCAGATCACTTCATTCTGTACACACACACACACACACACACACACACACACACACACACACACACAGAGTTGTGGTTGATTCAGAGAAACAACGTTGTCCTAAATAGGTCTAATCAGAGAAACTCCTGGAACTGTTATTTATAATACAAAGAAGTTCTTTTGCATGCTGGCTTTGAACCCTGGAGACTGAGCATTGAATTGTTATGCCACCATGCAAATTGAGAGAAAGAATATACTATATTAGTTGGAACTTCAAAATCAAGTGAAAGTGAAGTCGCTCAGTCGTGTCCAACTCCTAGCGACCCCATGGACTGTAGCCCACCAGGCCCCTCTGTCCATGGGATTTTGCAGGCAAGAGTACTGGAGTGGGTTCAAGAATCATAGAAACTGTGATATGGAGATAAAGTTTGAGTCCTAAATATAACGGTGCCTGAAACAAGGATGTATAGAGAAGGAGTGAGGCATAGAAGCAGTGTTCTCCAGCTCTCAGCACCTTTCTCTGAAGTATATTCATTTTTGAGGCTATTTTGGGATAGGACCTATATTCTCCCATGAGGTAGCTGTTCTCTTTAGCAAACCGTGACCCACAGCATCCCTATTTGTTTTTTTTTTATGGCAAAGACTGCTGCCTCCTAATTGAACAAGGATAATATGAGATGGCCTTTGTACTGATTTCAGTGTTTGTTGCTGTCTTTAACCACCAATGGTCAGTCAGAGTACCCCAGGGCACTCATTTTAAAGTTTAGGAAAATAAGGAATTTTCCTTGTTAAAACATGTTTTACATATATATTTAACCTACCTAAAGCAACATTATAAAAGCTAAGAACAAGAATGAAATCACACAAAAATATTTTGAGATTTTCACAAATTACATGCTCTCTTTGCACTCATAAGAAAAGCCTTACATGGTTTAAATAAAAAACAAACAAAAATAATGCCAATTTTCACATTTCAGGAATGATAGTGTATCCTATCAGAAAAAAAAAATGATCTATATGATATGTTTAACAACTTTGCTTTGAGGAGAACACAATAAACACACAAACATAAACACGATTTTATTTAGTCCTAGTGGAATACAAAATTCAACATTTAGATTTTATTTTCTCCAGTTACAAATTATCACAAGGATAATCTGTTTTACAGGAAAGAGAGCAAGATTTATTCAGTGCAGAACTTTGTGCCACGTGACTTATACATATTGATATCATTTTGTTTAATTCTCATAATAACTCATTGCTGATCTATATTATTTCATATATATTGAGTGTTCTGGGCTGTATTAACAGCCAGCTGATGAAGACATTTTTATGAAAAATATTTATCAAGAGAAAAATTTATAATACATATTCTAATTTCAGTTCTGCTATTCATAATTAGCTCTAATACTCATATTTGAAATTGGATAGTCTGAAATGAATAGCCCTGGCAAATGCACTCAACAACCCTGCCCTATGCAAAATTCCTATTCTTATGCAATTAACAATGCAGTTGCAATGTCTATATACAAATTCATTCAATAAACAGACACTGGAGACCTAAGGGAAAGATGGAAGTATAAAAACCAATCACATGTATATAGCATATTTTATATATTATGTATTTTTGAACTGTATCATGTATTTAGTGAAAAAATCTGCATATAAGTGGACCTGAGTAGTTGAAGAGTCAACTCTATAAGAAAATCATGTTTTTTCAAATCACTATGTCTGTGCAGAGTGTATGGTGCCATTAAAAAATAATGTAGATTTCACCATTGATAGATGGTATAAATTTATTAGGAAAGCAAATATTTAAAACAAATTATAAATCAAGAAGACAGCTATGACATTATATGTACTATTTCTGTGATTTGAATTAAACTAACCATCAGTGGAATCACCTTTATAATGATATAGCATAATAAAGTTAATATTCTGAAATCATAAACTGATTTTATAGGGGAAAGGAAAGTTGTAATTAAAACCAATGAGAAGAAGCGCTATCTTTCTTCTTTAATTATGGGCAATTTTGTTTAAGTGTAAAATTTATTTCCTTAATTTGAGAGGATATATAAGTTCAATATTAAGTATAGCATGTATTTGGAAATGATTTTTTAGAGGGGAATACATATTGAACTATTTTGTTTTATATGTATATTTAACAGGTAATATAAATTTTATCAGTGTAATATAAAATATGTTGAGTGGTAAAGTATCCACCTGTCAATGCAAGGGATACAGGTTTGATCCCTGGGTCAGGAAGATCCCCTGGAGGAGGAAATGGCAACTGACTCCAGTATTCTTGCCTGGAGAATTCCATGGATAGAGGAGAAAGGTGGAGTCTCAAAAAGTTGTACACAACTGAGCAGCTGAGCACACACACACACAATGATAAATAAAGTGTACTAATATGACATAGGCCATTCAATCTGTGACGTATATTAAATAGATAATTTGTAATATACATTAAATAAACATTTTAGTACTTCTCTTTGGTAGTTTCCAATAAAACCTGTGACTGACAGAACCTAAGACTAGAGAAGGCTGTGGTGACCTTATATTCTTGCTATCTCACAACTGAGCTAAGTCCAGATAGAGCTACATTCCAACAACTAGAACATCCCCTTTGGAGACTGATCCTTTCAGTAGTGGGTGTAGGGCGACCTATAAATCTAGTTAGCGCTAAGTCAAGGCCAAGTGTGAGGTTGAAATTTGCAAGGAATATTTAGACTGACTCCACACAGAATAATTGAAAGGACCTGGGCTCTGAATAAAATGTAAATGATCCTGAGTAGGTCAAAATGGAACTATCCTGGTTGTAGCAAAGCTGTTACTTAGCTTACTGGTACGTTCCTAATCAGGAAGAGTGAAGTGTTGGTGAATATCTTTTCCCTTTCTTGTCCCTGTGAGCATTATCACTTGGAAATCTTCACTGGGGAAAGGAGTACTTCTCTTGGGGTAATTACCAGACTCCTCTGGGATGTGAGTCTCCACAGACTGGGACTTTCTCCTTGCTACAGTTGCAACACAGCAGCTTCCCACTCCCTCTCCATGTTACACATGGTAGTGCGTATGCCAGTCCTAATCTCCCAATGTGTCCCACCTTCTCCTTCCCCCATAGTGTCCACACGTCTCTTCCTTACATCTGTGCCTCTCTATTACAGTACAGCAAACAGTGTTAGTTGCTCAGTCATATCTGACTCTTTGTAACCCCATGGACTGTAGTCCACCAAGCTCCTCTGTCCATGATATTCTCCAGGTAAGAATGCTGGAGTTGGTAGCCACTCCCTTCTGCAGGGGATCTTCCCAACCCTGGGATCAAACCTGGGTCTGTCACACTGCAGGCAGATTCTATACCATCTGAGCCACCAGGGAAGCTTGTTTCTATTTCTGCTCTGCAGACAGGATCACTTGTACAATTTTTCTAGATTTTACATACATGTATTAATATGTATTTTTTTATCTTAATAATTAATTTTTTATTAGCAGCAAGTGAAATAAAAACCTGAAGATGAAAGTGCACGTAGAAGTGAGAGAAGGTGCAGATTTCAGCCTCAGATAGATGGCGGGAAAAGGAAAAATACCAAACTTGACTTTGTTGTATTTTGATATTACCAGTGTGTGCAAATATATATATATATATATATACACACAAGAGAACACTTCTGTTTTCTTCTATGTCTCTGTACTTTTAAACTGGAAGTAACAAATGTGATTTAATTTTAGAGTTTAAAAACTCAAGATAAGAGAGAGAATGATAGTTTTCACATTTGTGAAATAGAACTTAATAGCATAATATAATTAAAATAAAATTAAAACATTAAACTTGAAAAAATGGATCATCTTTATTCCTTTTTGGAAATATTTGATCTAAACCTGGGAGGCTGTGCATTTGATTAATGATGAAACATGACTTAAATTAATATATAAATTGGGCTATTTTGTGCCTGAGCAGCAGGGTGTAACCAGAGATTTTATAATTTTTAGTTTGCTTGCTGAGATATTCCTTTGTTCTAATAACATGTGAGTCTATTGTCTGTCTTTCATATACTCAATTTATGCACAGATTTTCAGAAAAAGTATGTAAAAATTAATGGACTGCTTATAATCATCAATATGCTCTCCATGGTAATGTTCACAAAATCAGAAAATCATCAAGTATGTTCATATCTATCCTTTTATATTTTTGCCTTGGAATAAGTTTCACAAAAATGATTCATTTATGTCCTCTGCACCAAATACAAAGTCACTGTAGGTCATCCTATAAAATGTTCTCTTATCCAATTCTTTGCTCATCATCTCTAAACATTAGGGAGTTTTATTTCAGGTATGTAATTTTTAGCTGCAAGACTTACTGCCTCACTATACCATGTTCTGTTAGATTAGAGCACCTCTTACATGATATATTATGTAAACTTTTTAAAGAAGAAAGATCTTAAATAATTTATGATTATGTAAAAAGAAATCAAATTTTCCCATGCATGGTGCTATTAAACTTCAAAGTGGTTTACAATATCATATCTGCATGCAAGGTGTTTTTCTGTTCTTCACTGTAGGATGATTCATGAAGCGTTGTTTCTTTTTCAATACAAACACAAATGACAAGGCCTGACAAGTTAGAATTCAACTTCTACTGTGAAAAGCTATCAGCATTCTCTCTCTCATACTATTTTTTTTTCACTCTAACCAAGGTGTATTTTCATCTCTACGTATTCTCATCCCATTTCCCTTTTTTGTTTCCCCTCCCCCACTTTGTTCAATGGCTGGGTTCTATTCTTGAGGTGTTGTTCCACACAGAGGAAACCTGTTGGTGTTCCATGTTATAGAAATGGAATGGAAGGGATTGTCAGTTATTTGAGAGAGCTACATTTCTGTGTCCTGATTTAAATTATAGTTATTATACTTTCTTACTTTATGCCAGGCTTTATGCCAAACACATCACATATTACAGGATTGAATTTTATCAGCAATGTGATGAGGTAGTTCAATTATCATCTTCTTTTTACCAGTCAAGGAACTGAAGCCTGCAAAGTTAAATAAATGTGACAAAGTTTATGCTCAGTCATGTAAGAGTCTTCGTGACCCCCGGGACTATAACCTGGCAGGCTCCTCTCTCCATGGGATTTCCCAGGGAAGAATACTGGAGTGGGTAGCCATTTCCTTCTTCAGGGTCTTCCTAACCCAGGGATTGAACCCAATGAAGTTTGTAGTGGGGTATAACCTAGCTGTGTGATACATCAAATAGCCATGGTCCAGAATAGTGAATAAAAGAGTGGCTGGATACGCTGGAGCTCTGGTTGACCTGTCCTTTGAGGGAGCACCAGGTTCAGTCACTTTCTGCAAAGAGTGGGTGTAGGAGGTTCTATATCAGTCTCATATTAATCTTATACTGCCTCAGGTCTGAATTTTCAATAAAATTTTATTCTATTCAACTATTAAAATAGGCATGCCAAAGATTATATGTTGCTAACTCACTGGCTTTCTCTTTTTCTTAATTCTGCTTCATGGTTGAATAAGTGAGAAACTATAACCAAATCACATGTAAGGATATAGTTGAGATCATAAAATCAACCAGAGGAATATATTTATGAGCTATAAACACATTTAAAAATAATCCTATTGCAAGGATGCTTATCATAATATCTAATTTTCCCCAAACATTCTATAATTGCCATGAAAACATAAAAATAATAAAGTATTTTAACATGCAAATATATATCCTTTTTAAAATAGAAAGTTGTCTTGATGAAAGTGAAAGTGTTACTCGCTCAGTCCTGTCTGGTTCTGCCACCCCATGATTGCAGCCCATCAGACTCCTGTGTCCATGGGATTCTCCAGGCAAAAATACTGGAGTGTGTAGCCATTCCCTTCTGCAAGGGATCTTCCCCAACCAGGGGTGGAACTCAGGTCTCCTGCATTGCAGACAGATTCTTTACCATCTGAGTCACCAGGGAAACCTTTGTCTTGATAGCAATTTTGATATATGTTCAACTTGATAAGCTGTAATTAGCTTAAACACATTGTAGGTGATTTCTTAAATTCATTATACAGCTTTCTATAAAAATCTCTTGATTTTTAGAAAATACCTTCAAAAATTTACTCCACCTGCTCATATCTACCTAGAGAGATCTCAAAACAGAAGATATTAATTGGTCTAACTTATGATATTAAAACACCTTCATTTTAAATTGAATGGAGCTTTGACACCTCTTTTATTAGTTTTAATATTTAACTGCTTGGTTTAAGCATTATTATATATTTTGTCATTTAAATTCTGTGAGGTAGGTATTATTATAAGATGGCAAAATTGAGGTCAAGAACATAAAATTTACTCACAGCTATATTGCTGATGAGCAGGAGATCTGTTACTCAAATTCAAACAACCAAATTAGTGTGATGGAAACAACTTAGAGCAGCAGCAGAGAAGATCCCCTGGAAAAGGGAATGGCTCCCCACTTCAGTATTCTTGCCTGGAGAATCCCATGGACAGAGGTGGTGGGTTACAATTCATAGGGTCACAAAGAGAGACAACTGAAGCGACTCAGCACGCACATGCCCACATCCTTACCGGAAGAGACAAAAACAGACGGACAATTTGGTGATTCAGGTGGGAGTGATGTTTAATGGAAAGAATACAGAGAAAGAGAGAAGAAACAGAACTGAGAAGAGAAGTAAAGATAAGAAATGGAGACGCATCCATGCTGTCACAAGGGAGGGGGCCCAATGGCTAGATATGAAATCAGGAAGTTGGTAGTAGAACGGATGATTTTTTTTTTTAATTTAATGCTTAAATTGTCATGGGAATATAATTTCTTTACAATGTTGTGTTAGTTTCTGTTGTACAACAGAGTGAATCAGCTATAAGTAAACATATATCCCCTCCTCTTGGACCGCCCTCCCACTCGCCATCCCACCTATCTAAGTAATCGTAGAGCACCAAACTGAGCTCCTTGTGCCATACAGCAGCTTCGCACTAGCTATCTTTTTCACACATGGCAGTGTATATATGTTCATGCTACTCTCCCAATTCACCCAACCCTCTTTTTCCTCCCCTGTGTCCACGTGCTTGTTCTCCCAGCAATACCTGCCCTGGGAACAGGCGCATCTGTACCACTTCCCTTGATTCCACTTACATGTTTTAATATACAATATTTGCATTTCTCTTTCTGACTTACTTCATGCTGTATGATAGACTCTGTAGAAAGGATGGGTTTTTATCTGCTTCCCTTTAAGTAAGATCCAGCCTATCACTGCAGCAGCTTCCGGAACCACCACATGGGGGCAGCACACAGCAGTCAAGTGCGTAGAGGGGCTAGGGCCCATACCTGATTGGGTTGAGATCCTGGCTCTGCAGTTGGCTGGCTCCGCTTCCTTCGTAATTTGACTTGATTCCTCACTACCTCAACTTCCTAGTATTAGAAATGATAACAGATAAAATATAAGGAGGAGGCTTGTGGCTGTTAAATGAAGTAGAAGAGTTCTTATCACATAAATGCCCTATAAATATTAGCTATTACTAATATATTACTAATCTTGCCTGTGCTAAATTCTTCTTCTTTATAAGAGTGATCTCTCTAAATTACACCCAAACCTCTCTCTCCTCTGCTCCATCTACATTCTTATATGACAAGAATGATTAAAAGCCCGGCTGCCTTGAAGTGATATATAACCTCTTCTCTGGCTGCTTCCTCATTCTGCACCTGAAACTTTCTTGAACACCTGCTCCTGCAGCATAAACCTCTCCCAGTCCCCTCTGCAAGTACTGTCGCTTTTCATCTCTGTGCCTTATTAACTGTGCTGCAATTGGAGCTTTATTCTTCACTGCACCTTTACTGCCATCAATAAAGTCTACCCTTTATTCAGTGTCTCAATCAATACTGGTATTTTGTAAAAATCTGTATTAGTTATCTATTGATGCATAACAAGTGTCCCAAATTTAGCAATTTAAAAACACACATGCATATTAAAACCTCACAGTGTCTGTGGACCCAGATTAGGTGAGTTCTCTGGTTCAAGGTCTCTTCCAAGACTGCAAACAGGATGCCAGCTGAGGCTGCTTCTACCTTAAGGCTCAACTAGGAAAAAGGTCATTTTTCAGGCTCACACAGTTGGCAGAATTGAAGTTCCTTTTGGGTGTGAAACTGAGATCCGTCCAATCTCTGACCCTTATCCAGAGATTACTCTTAGCTCCCTATTACTGGACCTCTTCAGCTTTGCACCCTGCTTCACTAAAGCCGAGTGGTTTGTTGTTGTTCAGTTGCTAAACCATGGCTGACTCTTGGTGACCCCACAGACTGAAGCATGCCAGGCTTTCCTGTCCTTCTCTATCTCCTGGAGCTTGCTCAAACTCACGTCCATTGAGTTGGCGATGCTATCCAACCATGTTATCCTCTGGCATCCCCTTCTCTTCCTGCCATCAATCTTTCCCAGTATTAGGGTCTTTTCCAGTGAGTTGGCTCTTCATATCACATGGCCAAAATATTGGAGCTTCAGGTTCAGCATCAGCCCTTCCACTGAATATCCAGGTTGATTTCTTTAAGATTGACTATTTTGATTTCCTTGCAGTTCAAGGGACTCTCAAGAGTCTTCTCCAGCACCACAGTTCAAAAGCATCACCTCTTTGGTGCTCATCCTCTTTATGGTTCAACTCTCACATCTGTACATGACTACTGGATAAACCATAATTTTGGCTATACAGACCTTTGTCAACAAAGTGATGTCTTTGTCTAACATGCTGCCTAAGTTTGTCATAGCTTTTCTTCCAAGGAGCAAGCATCTTTTAATTTCATGGCTGCACTCATCATCTGCGGTGATTTTGGTGCACCCCCCCCCAAAAAAAAGATCTGCCACTGTTTTCACTTTTCCCATGTCTATTTCTCCATCTAAAGCCAAGAGTGGGTCTACCAGCACGATGGGGGTTACAGTCTTCCTGATTCTCCTCTTTAGGGAAGGCCCTCCCTCTGCTTGCCCAAACCAGACAAAAGTATAAACAGACAAGTGATCATTGAAACTATCACATCATTTTATAGCTATTTGATTTTCTTGTTTTATTTAGTGGCCTGCATGACACCTCAGTCTCTGTCGTGAACTTTTTATGTCTGCAGCATAGTGGTGACCACAATATAATGGCAAAAATATGTGTTTAGTCAATCCAGGAATGAAATCTACAGATACAGAGCCTCTCAGTTTTTGATGGGTAAGATTATTTTTCCTTTCATATAAAACAAATTCCCTTCAGCACACAGAAAAATTAATCTCATTATTGTGCAGGCAGCCAATGTATATAGAAATAGAAACAATAGAACAGTCATGGCTTAGTGACAAAAATCAGCTTTGAGGTTACAGCAGAGAAACCTTGAGGTGTAATATCAAGGGCGTCTAAATTTGGTGTCATAGAAAAGATAATATCAACAGATACCATCTATTCAGGAATTCACTACACATCAGTGTCCACTCAGAAATTCTACACTGTTGGGATCTTGGTATCAAAGAAAACTGTCCTGGCAAACAAATCATACTTATTCTATTCTTTAAAAAAATGTATTGTGAAATATCACTGTTCAATTGATATTGGGAACAGGAACTCAATATGGAAAAACCATCCTGTAAGCACATACAGTGAAAAAAAAAATGACTTTTTCCCCCCCTCTGAACCATATTTCTGAGCAAGTGTCAACTTTTATAAATTGTCTTGTAATAGAATTGTTAAGGCGAATCACTTTATACAATTTGCCATTGAATCCCTTCAGTGAAATTACCAGCTCCTGTAGGAAAATAAGAGAGGCAATCACAACATATTGGATTTAACAATCAGAATTTATAACATAAAACTTTGAAATTCAAGCTCAATGTCATAAAGTTCAAAATCACTCATATCTGAATAGAGTTTTGAACTGTATAAAGAAAGGAAACAATCAAATTGGCTCAAAAACAGTTATGAATTCTTATATAATTAAATATGAAAGGCTTTATTTTCCTGAACTATCTTGACTGTTCTGTGTTCTTTTCCCTGGCACCCATGTGGAAAATTCCACTTGGCCCTGAGTTAAACCTGACTGACTGGGAAAAAAATATCCAGTACCTCCCCCAGGTAACAATATAGATGCCGTCATATTTTCTGACTCACATTGTGTGTGTGCCCTTTGGAAATGCACATGCCTGAAACTCTGCTGGGGTCTCTCTTCTCAGATTTTTTGCTAGTGCTCCTCAGAGAGACTCCACACACTTGATGTCTTATAAATACCCCTCCCTGCTTATTCTCTTTGAAGCAGTTTCTTCAGAAGCCACCTTCCTGTTGCATTTCAGACAAAAAGGGAAGAATTCTACTTCTCCAGCAGTCATTTTTTTTTAATCTTAAGAAAGACATGAATTTACTTTTCTAGGATTAAAATGTAAAATTGAAGTTTTTTCCCCCTTTGTTCATACAAGAAAAGGACTATGAGCTTTCAGTTTAGATGTTAATTTAAAATACAAATTAGTAAAAAGCAGCAAACACACACACACACACGTATATTTTGCCACTAGTCTCTTTAGGAATGAGTTTTATAATATCATGCCATTATAAAATGTGAAATGTTTTCAAAGCCTAAATTCTCCAGGGATATTTCCACAATAGCACATTTTCCAGTCTTCTGAAGAATTGTGTTTTTATTTATTTTTGATTGTGTGCTAAAAAAAATGAAATCAATTCTTTCTCATTTTGCACCTGGTTTTCATATGGTGAATAATATTACAAGCATCATTGCTAGGGCAAAACATAGTAATGCAATTTACAGTTTTTCTAGAAATATCATGTTAGTCAATCAAACACATGGAATGTGGAATTCTTCTTACTAAATAAATCAGAGTTGCAGCTAAAAGTTTCAATAATCTCTCAGTGATTAAATAGGTTTTAGAGATAATGTCAGCACTTTAAATATCACATATTCAATTGTACAATCGAGGTAGAAACCAGTTTGACTAAAAATTCTTTGATCTAGATTTTAGCATTTTAAGAGGAGTATTTTTAAAAGAAGGAAGAATTTGTATGTCAGGTTTTGTTTTTTTTAATGGGAAAAAAAGAGAAGCAATAACATTTGTTTTCATTAATCAGATAAATAGCAATTTAAAAATTAGAATAATATATAAAATCTATGTTTAACTCTATTTTGATACAGATATGTGGAGTTCAATAGTAAAATATATTCAAAGTATATTTGTAATCTCAA
Source organism: Ovis aries (assembly GCF_016772045.2). NCBI lineage: Eukaryota > Metazoa > Chordata > Mammalia > Artiodactyla > Bovidae > Ovis > Ovis aries. The sequence continues at coordinate 50,202,708 of NC_056069.1, forward strand.
TTTTATACTTCATCTAAGGAAAATTGTGATAAATTTTCAGTAAACTACTCATTAAATAGAAATTATTACTAAATGTAGTAAGACACCTTATGTATTTCTTAGTATATTTATGATAGTATTTAATCACATTTGGATTGTTTTTAACCTTCTGGGTTGCTTCTTTCCCTCCTCATTCACTATTTTCTCTCTCTTCCTCCCTCCTTCTCAATAACAAAACAGAGAGGGACTCTATGGTCCTTGCCCCCCATGCTTTCTGCCTTCTTTTGTCTAGAGAAAAACTTGAACTTTCAGAGAAGTAAGAAAATGCATGAACAAAGGAAAGTAGTCAAAAGAGACCAAGTAAATAATAATATAGTCACTAAGCAAAGTCAAAGACCTTTAGTTTCTTCTCAAAGACTATAGATAGTATTCTGAGCCACATCCTCTGAGCTGTCTCAGGGATATTGAAGCCTCCATCTAGTGCAAAAGTTAACTACAGGCTGACCAGACTGAAGCCACAACATAAGCTGCCACAATTATGAACACTGGACTCAGAAAATGGGAAAAAACTGACCCGGAACTAAGGCGAACTGTATTTAAATCAAGATGATGTTGGTCAGACCACTAGTGATCAATTTCCAGCAAACTGTCAGAGCTGATTGCTGTTCCTGCATGTACCCCCTCCCTCAGCCTGGAATATCTCTTGCCTATCGTGGAGGATGTAGGTGGGAGTTGGCCTTTGGTCAGACTTCTTCTTCCCACCCTCATTCCCTTGCCATGGGTTGCTGGCATCCAAAGTAAAACAAACTTTCCTTTCCACCAACCTGGTCTCTTTATTGTTTTTTGAATGGCGAGCAGCCAGACAGACCCCACTTTGTTACAATCACTCACACCCACATGTACACTCTAATCAAAGGATTTTTTTTATTTTTTTGGTATGACAGGCTTTTGAACTGTTTTTGTAAGTGACTCTTCTAGCTTAGGTGCTACTGACCTCACAGAAATTTTATACAGTATTTACTCTAAATAGTTTGGATGTTTGTGACTTGATTTTATTAATAATACAGTCTTTCCTAAAAATCTGCTATGTAGTATTCTAATGTATTCTGCTCTTTCTTAAAGAATTTGCACTTATTAAAACATACTTCATGTTTGTCAACTGTGTTGTTAATTCACCAATGTGGAAAATCATTGAAAAATAGAAAAGAGCATTCTGGAACACTCAAATATGTGACTTTTTATTCTCCATGAATATTTTTATCATACAACTTAAAATCAAGCAATAAAATTCTTTATATATATATTTATATTTACACACTATTTGATAATATTTATAATATGAAGGTATGAAAAGGATCAGAATGTAATATATGTTTTAGTTCTTGTTTTAGTTACCTTATTTTTAAGTTCTAGTGTTTGGAAGATATTTTGTGATTAACATTTTCATGATGTGTGTTATTTTTCAGCTGCCTGGTTTCAATTTCTACCTGAAATATTATACTGCTCAACAATGTCACTTTAAAGAAGATTAAGTATCCTTGTGTGTGACAAAGTGAACTCAATTTTTAAATTATGCACAATGAAATAACGAAAACAAAATAAAATGGAAACTCTATTTGTCAGGGACTTGCTCTCTAGTATGTAAATCATTTATAGCACACGTCTAAATTTTCTCACCATTCATTTTTTCCACACTCACTTGAATATTTTCCTATATTTAGCCATTTCTTAATTTCTCTGTTTAGAAGTTTAGTGAAGAGGCTGAGCACAACTAAACACCAAAGGAAATTTTAGCTACATTTTATTTATATACATATTTGGTTTACTTGTCCCAGCTATAAGAGGAAAAACAAACAAAACATACTCTGAGATGTCAGGAGTCAACATACCTCAAATTTATTTAGATGTTTTTGGTGCTTTATATGAATTTATTTTGTGGTCCTTAACTTAAATCAGAAGTCATTTCCCTGAGATTCTTCCAAAAGGAAGAATTTTTCTGTTGGTGGTGGTGGTGGTGAAGAGCTCTGTTTCATTACCTACATAATGAAAACAACACCTGAATTTATACTAATAATTGAGTAGTGATGCATATGATTCTGCCTGGTATATTTGCCTTTTATGCTGGGTATCTTAGGCAATATATAAGTATTGCCACTTTTACAAGTGTCCTGGGCTGGATGATCAATTTTCGACACACTTTAGAGTGTTGCCAAGCAAAGTGTCATATTTGTATAATCATTAAATATTTACAAGGGTCATTTAATTTTATCATTTTATCTTCTTAAGAACTTGTGATACTGGGAGAAAAATGCTGTCTAAAGATGTTAAAGAGACCCCTCAACTGTCCAATAGGCTATTCTTTCCTAACTTTCAGTACAAGTTCAGGGTCTAGTCAATTTCAGGAGAAAAATGCTGGAAATAATCTCTGAAAAATTTTATTGAAGATCTACATGTATTCCAAGTCACATTTGCCCACTATGCAGCACTGACTACCTAAGTCATTTTTGGGTTTTCTCATTCTTTTCTTTTTCTTCTAAATTTTCTGTTTGAACTTCCCACTAACAAGGAGACAATTGAGATAGAATCAGAAATAAATGGATACTATCTTCCAAGATATATTTTAATTCATTCCGTTAATTATTTTGCCTATCTTATGTGGGTTTTGAAAAGTCTTGGTGATGGTTCTCAGCTTAGAAGGAAACCAACTCTTAATATCAACCTTAAGTCACTTGCCCTTTTCTGAAAGGGATTTAACAAGAGTCAAATAAGCTTTGTAAATGTTTGGATAGCCAAGAGGAACAAGCACACACTGGAGTAAGAGAAACAGTAGTGTATTGGCCCTTACATTTAAGTTGTTTTTGGATCTAAGATAAAGAAGGAATCAAGTGGGGTTTTTTTTTGTTTGTTTTTTTTGTTTTTGTTTTTGTTTTTTTTTTTTACATTTTTTAATTTGTCTCAGTCAAAGATATAAGTAATCTGAATTTCCTTTTGAAGAAATTTCATATTTCTACACAGACCATTAAATAGTTGGATTTTATTCTTTCATTTCTAAGATATCTCTCAGATGAACAATTTTGTTCATAACAAAAGGTCTTCAAAGTAACTATTGTAATTCTAAATCATCCTCGGGGACATTATAACATTTAGAAAAATATCCTCACAAAGTAGAATTACAGTGTAGAAACATGCTAGTAGTAGGTGTCTGGAACAGAGATTTATACAAGCGCATTAATAGGACTGCATAATCAGTGGTGCTTATCCAGTGCCATGTCTCTGGAAACTAATCAATTAATTAGACATTGCCAATCAAAATCCCGACAATGCTCAACTCCTGAGAAGCAGAACTGAGCAAAGCATTTCTCAGGGACAAAAAGGCAAGAGAGAAAGTGCATTCAGGTGATGTATAATTAGACCTCTCAACTGATTTCAAGGACAGGCTTCTTGGCCCTTTGCTTATCTTTTTCATAGAGACTCTCATAAACTTAGAAGAAAGTAACAAGAAAACCTGGGAATAAAACATGTTTTCACCAAAGATGAAAGTTTTCAAACTTGATCAAAGGACCACAAAATAAGTAGAAGCAGTGTTATTTCTTAGGAGAAAAAATCATTTATTTTATTTATTTTTTTTCAGTTTTTAATTTTTTAATTTTTTATATTTTGGAATCTTAAGGAAAAGAATGCAGAATTCAAATCTAATGTGAAACTGATCATTGCCAAAGAATTCTATCAACTGGATGTCAAGGGGCATCTGTTGAGACTACAGTTTCAAAACTGATGATTTTGAGCCATTAATAGAGGTAATTTTGAATTTTGGCAAAACTTACATATTTCTGAACCACCCAAAATATCACCAGTTGTTGTTTAGGCGTTAAGTCATGACCAACTCTTTTGGGACCTCATGGACTGTAACCTGCCATGGGATTTCCAGGCAAGAATACCTGGAGTAGGGTCCCCTTTCCTTCTCCAGGGGATTTTCCTGATCCAGGGACCAAACTCATGCTTTCTGTGTTCTCTGCATTGCAGGTGAATTCTTTACCAATGTACCACCTGGAAAGCCCAAATATCACTGGACAATCTGCTAATGAAGTAAAACTGAATTTAACCAAACACATTCCATCAGATGAAAGAGAATATTGCTATAGTCTTAGTCGTAGACTGTTGATTACATTTTAGTATAGTCAGCAGATCTTTATGGATTTTGAGAGTACTGGGTTGAAATAGTTTGAGGAAAGTGTTTCAAGCTAAAAGCTGATTAGAATTGAGCAAAACTCTAGGCATTACAGTTTAGTATGTCTGTGTATAGTCAGGAGAGGGTCTTCAAGTGGAACTCAGGAAGTAAACTACTGCTGATGATTGCATGATTTTTTTAGGGCTGCCATAAAAAAAGACCACAGACCTAATGGCTTAAACAGAAATCTATTTTCTCAAGATTGTGAAAGCTAGAAGTCCAATATCAAGGAGAGGACAAGATGTTTTCTAAGGCCTCTCTCCTTGGCTCACAAATGGCCATCTTCTCACTGGGATTTCTGTGGCCTTTCCTCTGGGTGTGTTTGTACCCCAAACTCTTCTTGAAAGGACACCAGTCATATCAGATTATGATCTATCATCATAAGTTCATTTACCTTTAATTAGTTAACTAATTTATCCTTAATTGATTCCTCTCTAAGGACCTTATAGCCAAATATAGCTACATTCTAAGGTATTGGGCATTGAGACTTCAACATATGAATTATGGGTGACCCAGTTCAGTCTGTGGGGCTTCCCCAGTGGCTCAGTAGTAAAGAACCTGCCTGCCAGTGGAGGGGGCATAGGAGACACGGGTTCTATCCCTGGGTAGGAAAGATTGACGTAGAGGAGGAAAGGCAACTCACTCCAGTATTCTTGCCTGGGAAATCTGATGGACAGAGGAGCTTGGTGGACTACAGTCCATCTGGCTGCAAAGAGTCGGACATGAATGAGCAACTGAAAATTAGACTGAATTCAGCCTATAACATTGATAAATAAGGTGTTAACTCAGGTGTGCAGACTGTTGTTTTAGATAAATTAACGTGCTGAAATTTTCTGGAGCACGTAGTTGTGTTTTATATTCCTATCTTTCTTGTGAAATGTGCTCATGTAACACAAATAGTCACCTTTCTAATCATTAATTTCATGTGTTTAGGTTGCTGAGTTGACTCCGCGACAGTTACCCCAGGCCTTTCACACAGTGTGGATTTGGAGAAGTGATTTAAACTTTCCAAAACTCCTCTTTGAAGATATTAGCAATATCTACTTTCGGAATTCTTGTGAAATATAAATAAGACAATTATTGTAAAGTTTTTAGCAGAGTGTCCCACATTGAATGTAGGGTACTGCTGCTAATATTGATGATAATAATGTTGCTACTATTCAAGAGCTGCCCAGAATTGTCTAGTTTAGGGTTAAGTTCAAAAAAGAAAGTAACATTGTGCCTCTTTAAGCTTAGGCCATGCATTTTCTGGTAAGAGTAATGGATAACAAACTGAGGCTCTTTCTTGTGATTTGATTTTGTGAAATCTGATATGATTTAGAAACTACTATCCCCTAGAGAAGGGCATAGCTACCCACTGCAGTATTCTGGCCTGGAAAATTCCATGGACAGAGGAGTATGGAGGACGACAGTCCATGGGGTCGCAAAGAGTCAGACACAACAGAGTGACCTTCACTTTCACTTTCCCAAATAAGCACTTATTATATGGAAATTTTTATTGTTTAATTCTTGGGGACTTACCTGGTGTTCCAGTGGTCAACAATTCTTGCAATGCAGGGTACGTAGGCTCAATCCTTGGTCAGGAAATCAAGATCCCACATGTCATGGGGCAACTAAGCCTGTGTGCCACAACTAGTGAGACTGCGTGTCATAACTAGTGAAGCTCGCATGCTCTGGAGTCCTTGCAACATGATAGAGAGCCTGAGTGCCACAGCATAACATCTTGCATAACAAAAGGAAGAGTCCCCATGCCATGACTAAGACCCTAGGCAGCCAAATAAGTAAATAAACATTTTAAATTGTGTTATTTCATTTCTAGGTATTAAAAATAAGTTATTTATTAAATAAGTATGTAAAATAGATCATTTCTAGTTTAACTATGAGTACAGGGAAGCTCAGGGATACTATTTAAACTGCTCAAGCTTATCAAGTAAAAGAACAGGAATTGAACCCAGACTTATCTGATACAAAAGCCCATGTTCTCAGTATTTCATTTTAACAGCCATCTAACAAATACTAGAAGACAAGTCACTGTAATAAATTATTACTATCCCTTGAATTTATATCAGCATTTTTCATTTAAAAAATTGAACTTATTCTAACTAGATAAGTAGCCACAAGAGAATCACCCAGATAAAAGTGAGACTGTCTGATTATGCAAGCGTGCAACACACCATAACTCTGGGAATTTGGTCACCATTTGTAAAGATATGATTTGACATGGCTGAGTAGCCGAGGGACTAAAATTTCTTAGCACTATGGAATAAACTCCCATTTTTTCGGTGCCTGGGAGAGATGCATCTATAATTGATTACTCAAGTTCCAGCTGTTCTCAGAACTGTGTCACTGAAGTCATGAATTATTTGTTGAATCTAATATGTGAATAACAGTTAAATCAGCACATTGAGTTTATTTATCTGTGGCATAATCTCTTTTACAAATATGATTGTCCAAAACAATAGATACATATTCATCAAAGAAATTAGTCTAAAATCATTGAAAAATATAGAGAATGCAAAATAAATATTCACACATACAGATGATAGCATTATGGGATGGATCTCAAGCCAGCTTCACAAAATTGTCAAAGACCTTTGTTTGGAAGCTGCTTTTAAAGACCTCTGAGATGACTTTCTTAAATTGACTCACTTCTTTCCTTAGCTGTAATTTTGAATCCATCTCCTTGAATTAACTGAAAAATAAATTAACTCTGAAAAGTGAGTGAGGTTTTTAGGTTCAACTGTCTGGAGCTGTTTTCATCAACTTTCCCTAATAAGAATTCTCTGAGGTCTTCCTTATATACCACCCCCTTTCACAAGAGTATTTCTCACCTTTAATAGGCATATGAATCTCCTAGAGATCTTATTAATATTCACTAGGTTTGAGGTCAGAGCTGTGATTCTGTAGTCCTCTCAAACTCCCAGCTGATGCCCACACTGTTGGTCCAAGATCCACTTTCTAAGTAGCAAGGGTGGAGCCATATTGCCCAATAATTTAGCCACTATGCATATATATGCTGAAGCCTTGAAATGTGATGAGTCAGAAGAGAGATGTGCTACAAGTCTAAAATAGGAAATTTGCAAATCTTAGTATGAGAACAAGAATATAAATTTTATCAATAAAATGTTTTGTTATAATGATTACATGTTGAATAGACAGTGCTTTGGATATATTGTGTTAAGTAAAATATACTATTAAAATTAATATCATTTTTACTTATTTGTGTGGCTAGTATTTCTTCATGAATATGTGCATTGCACTGTTATATTTTTTTTTTTCCCAACACTGGTCTAAGGATAGAAGACCAGAATCAGATTCAATGGTACTGCCTTGAGACCTCAGTATTGTCACACTTGACTACTCATGCATATTAAAGATGCTAATTTATCTTTCCTTCCCACAGGATTGTGAATCTCCTGAATGCAGGAACTCTTCACTCTTTCATCACAAGCAATTAATAGGATGACAGGCAAAGAAGAGGTTGTTCTGTTGGTTAGATATTTACAGCACACCATTCTGACACTGAACTTACCTTGTGGCTCAGATAGTAAAGCGCCTGCCTGCAATGTGGGAGACCAGGGTCCAATCCCTGGGTCAGGAAGATCCCCTGGAGAAGGAAAATGTAACCTACTCCAGTACTCCTGCCTGGAGAATCCCATGGACAGAGGAATCCGGTAGGCTACAGTCCATGGGATCCCAAAGAGTTGGACACGACTGAGTGACTTCACTTTCACTTTTATTCTGAAACTACATTACATTATGTTAGATGACTAGCATAAGTGATCTAATGAAGGAAAAATATAATTTCTAGAATACCAGGTTTTCTAAATTTGGTATCAGATGAGCTTAAGAGAACTTTTTAAAAAAACTTATAATACTTATTTTAGTCTGGTGTTATGATAGTGGAGAAGACTCTTGAGAGTCCCTTGAACTGCAAGGAGATCCAACAAATCTGTTCTGAAGGAGATCAGCCTTGGGATTTCTTTGGAAGGAATAATGCTAAAGCTGAAACTCCAGTACTTTGGCCACCTCATGTGAAGAGTTGACTCATTGGAAAAGACTCTGATGCTGGGAGGGATTGGGGGCAGGAGGAGAAAGGGACGACAGAGGATGAGATGGCTGGATGGCATCACTGACTCGATGGACATGAGTCTGAGTGAACTCCGGGAGTTGGTGATGGACAGGGAGGCCTGGCGCACTGCGATTCACGGGGTCACAAAGAGTTAGACACGACTGAGAGACTGAACTGACTGAACTGATGATGATGGATGTGTGAAGTCATGTCACAACCCCCTCTGAAATATATGATTATCTTACAAGAAAAGTAAGGGATAATAAAATATAGTTCATAAGAGTTTTGGTACAGGGATTCTTAAGATGACAAAATATCTTATGATTCTCAGCTATGAGTGACTGCACCTAAATGGGAAAGTTTACTCTCAGCAATGTAATGCTCTTCAAACACACAGAAATTTCTGTTACTGTAATCTATCACAAATATAGGATTCTCAGGATCTATGTAGAAGCATACAATGAAGCACAGGTTTACGTGTGCACAGGTACATACTATGTTTTAGGCTGATCTTAATACTATGTACTGCTCCATTATCAGATGTCAAGGGTACTCAAAACTGAATGTACATCTGTTAGAAATATGATACTGTGACTTTTCCCTTAATGTGAAACAATAGAATTAGTGATTAAGATCAAGGTCTCTAGAGACAAAATAATCTATGCAATTTTTTTTCATTTCTAAAATAGTGATAATAGTAGTATATATAGGCCTGTTTTGGGGATAAAATGAGTTAAAGCTTCTGGACCTCATGGAACAATTTGGCAGCTAATTATGTTCTGAACTAGTAACTAACAGAAAAAATTTAATCACCAAAAAGCAAAACTTGTATTATTATTTAAGAAATGTGAATTAATTAGTTTTAGTCCTATTTCCACTGTTGAGAAAACTCGAGAACAACTGATATAATCTCTTGCCTTTAAGCAAATATAATTTCTTCAAAATTCAGTTGGAGGCACTTCTTTTTTGAAAATAAGAAATTTTAGTGTTTCTCACGATTCAAAGTATAACACAGAATATTATTTTCTCTTATAAAATTGAAAAAATATTATTTTGAATGTAACAACCATTTTATCTAAAGTTAGAAATATGTTGCTTTTGGAATTTTGAAAGTATATTATATTTTTTCAATTTTAATCTCAATAGTGCTCCATACATAGCATTTCCAATGTAATTTTGAAGATATAAGTCATGCATTATTTATGTGCCCTAATGCATTAGCACTTTAATAATCCATTTTCCACTTGTGTAACATGGTTGTTTTGTTTCAGTATTTTAGCAGGCCCAGTGTGCAAAGCATTTTGTTATACTCTATATTTAAGAATTACAAAAATAAGTTTTGGAAAGTAACATAATGCTGTATTATTGTTGAATTCTGGGACAGGAAAAGGAAATGAAGTAAAGACAAAGGAAATCTTAATAATGTATGGACTTTAATTAATAATAATGGATCAATATTATTCATTAGCTGTGACAATTACACCTTAATAATGTAATGTGTTTGCCTCAAATTAGCATCCCAGTTCCAGTCACAGGAGTGTGATAGATCAAGCCCATTAAAATGATCTATATTTAAAAGTACACATCTAATTTACTTCCTTGAAGCTCAGTGGACTTCCCTGGTGGCTCAGATGGTAAAGCGTCTGTCTACAATGCTGGAGACCTGGGTTTGAGCCCTGGGTTGGGAAGATCCTCTGGAGAAGGAAATGGCAATCCACTCCAATATTATTGCCTGGAAAATCCCATGGACAGAGGAGCCCGGTAGGCTACAGTCTATGGGGTTACAAAGAGTTGGGCACGACTGAGCGACTTCACTTCACTTCACTTTGAAGCTCAATCGGGCTTCCCTGATAGCTTAGTTGGTAAAGAATCTTCCTGCAACGCAGGAGATCCTAGTTCAATTCCTGGGTTGGGAAGATCCCCTGGAGAAGGAAAAGGCTAACCACTCCAGTGTTCTTGGGCTTCACTTGTGGCTCAGCTGGTAAAGAATTCGCCCACAATGTGGGAGACTTGGGTTTGATCCCTGGGTTGGAAGATCCCCTGGAGAAGGGAAAGGCTGGAGAATTCCATGGACTATAGTCCATGGGGTAGCAAAGCGTCAGACAAGAGTGAGTGACTTTCACTTCACTTCATTCACTTCACTTCAAAGCTTGGTTGGTAAAGAATCTGTCTGCAATGCAGAAGCTCCCCTGGAGAAGGAAATTGCAACCAACCCACACCAGTGCTCTTGTCTGGAGAATTCCAAGAACAGAGGAGCCTGGAGGGTTACAGTACATGGGATCGCAAAGAGTCAGGCACGACTGTGCAACTAATTTTAATGTAATGCATTAATAATAGAAAAAAAAAAAAAAACTAGGACATGGTATACTATATAAGTGTCTGACAAACTTCTCTGTCAGTCAGAAAAAAAAAGTTTAACATAAAATAAAAACATTTTATGTTTTTAAATTTTTTAATTTCCTTAAATATATAGTACTACCATGGGGTTTCCCTGGTAGCTCAGCTGGTAAAAAATCTGCATACAGTGCGGGAGACCCTAGTTTGATCCCTCCATTGCGAAGATTCCATGGAGAAGGGATAGGCTACCCACTCCAGTATTCGTGGGCTTCCCTGGTGGCTCAGATGGTAAAGAATCCACGTGCAATGTGGGAGACCTGGGTTCGATACCTGGGTTGGGAAGATCCCCTAGAAGAGGGCATGATAAGCTACTCCTATATTCTTGCCTGGAGAATCCCCATGGTCAAAGGAGCCTGCAGGGCTACAGTCCTGGGGTTACAAAGAGCTGGACACTACTGAGCGACTAAGCACACACATAGTACTAACGTGGGGCTTCACTGGTGGCTCAGTGGTAAAGAATCTGCTTGCCAACACAGGAAACATGGGTTTGATCCTGGGTTGGGATGGTCCCCTGGAGTAGGAAATGGAAACCCACCCCAGTATTCTTGCCTGGGAAATTCCACACAGTGGAGACTGGTGGACTTCAGTCCATGGGGTCACAAAGCTGATCACGAACACATATAGTACTACCATGCTTCTATTTTCATTCTTCTGCCCCTTACTGCCTACCATGCCCTTTCCTGTCCTTCACCATCTCTCATTAATTAACACACTTTTTGTAAGAAATTAGTATTATAAAGTCTTAACAGAAGCCTACAGTTGATCTCTACATTTGTGAGCTAAGTTTAAAAGGTAAGAATTATATTTATCTGGAAATATAGAAGCAGGCATTGAGTTAAAAATTAAATCTGCTTATTTACACTATCCTTAAGCATGGATGAATGTTGCAACATTAAGGAAACATTCAATGTTAAGGAAACAAAATTCTGTAATCTAACTGTTCATGTCTACAAATATTTCTAAACCTGTGTGAATGACTGATGAATAATGAAGTCTCTCCTGGAGTAGAAAACTAACATCTAGTCACCATCTTCTTCCACTTTTCTGCCTCCTAGGACAAGCATTTGTTTAAATAGAAAATTTCAGTAAAAAATTTTAACCTGAGTCTCATAAAGTCTACTTCGTAAAATTTAATGATTATTTTTACTTCATTCCCCAAGCTTAGTTAACCAATTTTACTGCTTTTTTTTTCCCCTTTGAAATTTACTTTATTAAACCGTAATTTCAGGTTGTATGTTACTTTTTGACTTTTGATACAGGAGCAGATTTTGACTTAGAAACAGACTGAAGGAAAGCATCTTTGCAAATGTTTTGCAAATGTTTTGAATCCCTTAAGTGTCTGTCCCTTTATTCCAGTGCTCCTAGCACTGTAACCAATATTTTCAAAGTGAGTCCATGAGGAAGGGCTGATAGAGTGTAAATTAGGGTACTTTAAAGACCTTTCTAGTATCACTGACTCAATAGACATGAGTTTGAGCAAACTCCAGGAGATAGTAAAGGACAGGGAAGCCTGGCATGCTGCAGTCCATGGGGCTGCAAGAGTTGGACATGGCTCAACAACTGAACCACAACAAGAGGACATCTCTGCTCTAGAAAATCTCAGGTTCCTCAGATCCTGCCTTCCTTTCATGTTTACATGGGAGTTACCAGAGTCAGCATTACCTACATCATAGATCCTGAGGATTTTATTGTCTTTACATGGAAATCTCATCCCTGTTGGTGATTTCTGGGATTTTGGATTTGTTTCCCTTCCTAGACACCATGATAACATAATCCCATCCATTAATGGCCTGATCACACCTGACAACTTGAATCTTCATGTCTCATTTTTCCAAATCTAAAGAAAATTAGATAATACCAACAACGAAGCATAGAAATTGCAGCAGATCTGAATAACTGTAATGTCTGAGTTCTACAGAGAACTTTATTGAATTACTTTTGCACTCAAAAACCAGACAGAACCCATATCAAAGACTCTAGCATGACTAACAATAACAAAAAACTTTCTGTTTACTGTTCAAAAGTAATAATAATTGCATATTATGTTTTATAATAATAATACATAAAAATATATTATGGAGCCTATTATACAGAGTGGAGTGAGTCAGAAAGAGAAAAACAAATATCGTATATTATCGCATGCATGTGGAATCTAGAAAAATAGTACTGATGAAACTATTTACAAAGACATGGAGATGCAGACACAGAAAATGAGCTTGTAGACACAGCGGGGGAAGGAGAGACTAGGACAAACTGAGAGAGAAGCTTTGACATATGTACACTATTAGGTGCAGAATGGATAGATGGGGGGAGGCTGCTCTATAGCATAGGGAGCCCAGCCTGATGCTCTGTGGTCTCCTTGAAGGGTGGAATGGGGTTGGGGGAGGGAGACTCAACAGGGAGGGGCTTGGTCCTAAGTAGTTTCAATCCTGTCTGACTCTTTGCCACCCCATGGACTGCAACTTGCCAGGTTCCTCTGTCCATGGGATTTTCAAAGCAAGAATACTGGAGTGGGTTGCCATTTCCTTCTCCAGGGGATCTTCACGACCCAGGGATGGAACCCGTGTCTCTTACGTCTCCTGCATTGGCATTGCTTTACCACTGTAGTATATGCATAATTTAAATTTACCAAAAGTTTTATGTCTGCTGATTTTCATGTTTCACTTTTGAGCTGTATGGTTAGAGATGATAATGTATTATTAAAAGCTGTGATCTTTATTTTTTTGCCATCATACACTACAAAATGGTGTTTGGTGACTCAGATGGTAAAGAACCCACCTGCAATGTAGGAGACCTGGGTTGGATCCCTGGGTTGGGAAGATCCCCTGGAGAAGGGAAAGGCTACTGATTCCAGTATTTCTGCCTGGAGAATTCCATGGACCTAGGAGCCTAGGGGGTTACAGTCCATGGGGCAGCAAAGGGTCGGACATGACTGAGAGCTAATGCACACCCTACAAATATTCCTTAATGGAATCAGAAAACTTTAGCCAAGTTTAGAACTCATATAGAACAGATGGGCTGCAGATCTAAATCAAGGATGTTAGCAGTTCCTTTTGGAAATCAAAATTAGACCCTACATAGAAGAGATCAGATGATTATCAAAAGAGTAGGATTTTGACAGGAAGGACCAAGCAGGTCAGGACTAAATCAACCAGAAACAGCAGGAAAGATGCAAGGGAAAAGGCCCTGTATTTAGAGCTGTCTCTGGCTTGACTGTTTTAGAGCAATTACATGTATTAGCCTTCAAGCTCCAATTAGGATGGTTCTCATGAAGTCAGTTTACTGAATCAGATCCTATTCATAGCTCCAATTCCTTCGCATTGATTCTGACTCTTTCTTTCTTCATTGCTTTAGATTTAAAGAAATCATACTCTTTTCTTCTCAGAAATTCTGTAAGAGAGTGACTTTTGCAGTCATTCCCATCCAAAAAAGTCAAGTAGGGTTTCTGTCATTAGAGAATTCATTCTTATTTTGACACCAGAGATAGAGAGCACACCTCAGGCCAAAACTCTGAAATGAGACCATTAATATACATACGATATTTGCAGATGAGAGGGAACAGGGCCCTCCCATGTGGTCTCAGACGAAGTTCTCAAAAATGTCATAAATCAGTGCATTCCTGTTGGACTCATATCATTTTCCTGTTCTGTTTGCTCTTTTTCCTTTGATGTTGTGACTATTACCTTCCAGCCCCAAAATCCACAACTAAAATGGAAACTTTTCAATTCTTTACAAAATAAGTGGGATCAGAAGTGAATATCTTTCTTTTATTAGCCTCCTTTCTACAATTGAGTTAAATACTGTAAACTGAGAGAGACAGAAATGGACACATATACACACAGAGAATTATCTCCAAAGAACATATCTGTACTTTTCCCCAATAAATTTTTCTAGAGCTACTTACACCTGCCAGAAACACAGTATGCATGGTGCATAATTATCTTTCACTAGAACAAAAAGAGAAGTTGTAAAGCCACTCATGTAAAAATCCTAGATATATCTTCAGTTCTCTGGTATGAGATTTTAGGGAGACTCCTGGACGAAGTTAACCAAATCAAACCTGATGTTTTTTAATGCTCTCACTCATAGACAAAAGAACAAAACAAGACAAAAACAAAACAATTTTCTATCCAAAAAATTCAGGAACATAATTGTATTCAAGAACATAGCAATGCCCTGCTACAAATCTCTCAGAAATGCACAGTATTTTAACTATTTTAAGATGTATTAGTAAATGTTTAAATAATTGGTGCATTATCTACTTTGTGTTAGAAGCATTTAGACAATTTAGGTAATCAGTTTCTTTGTCCATGATTTTTGTGTAATAATTAGTATATATGTCCTAGTATATCACAAATGTACAACTAAAGGAATGTAATACAACCAAATGGAAGACAAGGAATTTTCTCACAGGAATTTAAAAATTTTGAAAGTGTGGATTTTGATTCCCCATAAGGACTCCCACAAAGACTAATGGAACAATTTTTTGATCTAAGCAAAACGGAGTTAATTATACCTATTTTCATAAGAGAAAATAGAATTCTGTCATTTTCTCAAAGGACAGAGACTGGAAAAGTGGTTTATTGGATTTGGGGGTCTGAATTACAGTGGTTTGAGGTAGATCTTTCAAAGAGGGGAATTAGGTGGGATTGGGCAAGATTTATGAAATTTAGGATACAATAGTTCATGATCAGTATACTCAGCGAGGCCAAAGTCCTGAAACCAGGCTTAGATGGCAAGTGGTTTGTGAGATAAGTAAGTACTTTTCCCGGAGAAGTTTAGTCTGAGAATTTTCTGAAGGAAAAGGCAGTTATCAATTGGCTTATTATCTTCTCTTTACTTAATTTTCTGAAGAAAACCCTTAAGTTATTGTCATAGGATGCTTAGGTTCTCAGTGCCGTGCTATGCTAAGTCTCTTCAGTCCTGTCCACCTCTTTGTGACCATAGGGACTGTAGCCTGCCAGGCTCGTCTGTCCATGGAATTCTCTAGGCAAGAATACTGGAGTGGATTTCCATGCCCTCCTCCAGGGGATCTTCCTGACCCAGGGATCTAATAGGTGTCTTCTATTTTCTGCATTGGCAGGTGTTTTTTTTTTTTTTAATTAATTAATTTTAAGGAGGCTACTTACTTTACAATATTGCAGTGGTTTTTGCCATACATTCACATGAATCAGCCATGTGTACATGTGTCTCCCATCCTGAGACCCCCTCCCACTTCCCTCTCTATCCCATCCCTCAGTGCCACCTGGGAAGTTCACTAGAGGGATATAATTCAAATAGTAAAAATTACCTCTTCCAGTAGAAAGTACTGAGAGACTTCAACTCAAAGGCAGCCATCCAAAGATACTGACCATCCAGTTTATGGCACATACCCTGTTAGGTGCTGTCTCCTAGGTATGAATGTTAAAGAGATAATCCCTCACTTCACAGACCATATAGTCTGGCATATAGTGAAGGCAAAAAAAAGGCAATTCAATGTGGGGTGATGAGTGTTTCATGGCATTAAATACAGGGATACAATGGCAATACATGGGATCTCAGAAGACTTCTTGGGGGAAATAATGGCATGAATGAAATTTTGTAGCAGAAGTTAAGAGAGTGGATCCAAGCAAGAAAAAATTAAAAAATATGAGGAAAAAAATTAGAAAAGAACATCTTTTTAAGTAACAGGATTTAACCATAGCTAGAAGATTGATTGCTCTGGGATCTAAGAATGCTAAGGCTTCCTATCCAGAAAATGTACATAAAAAGTGTACATGTTAAAACAGCAATTTATTTGTTTCACTTCCATGTGTATTATTTATTCATTTCTACTAAGGGCCAGTATATGAGCTATAAAAATAAATCTAAATAGGGAACATAAAAAGTAAATTCAATTCTACCTAGCTTTCATCTCAAAATGAAGGCTACTGTTGTTTAGACTTAATATAATGTCAACACTCCTGAGAGGTCATTGATGTAGCAATACGTATATCATCTTTTGAGCCAATCAATTTATCTTACATATTCTGATAACACTAAGAATATACAACATTAAAGAGACTTCCTTGCAATCTAGTAGACCAGATTTACATTGAAAAACAAAATCATAATTCTCTGAGACTGTTTGAATTAAATTGAAGTTGTATCTCTTTTTTTGTTTGTGATTCATTCAGGCTATATTTAGGATGGGCTAACATTTTTTTATGCTTTTTGTGTCAGCATGGAAACTATTAACAATATGTTTCTTTATTGTTAAATTTCTCTGAGAATTCTCAAAAAAGTTTCTTGAATTTTTCTATTGCTTATGGATTTATCTTGTGGAAAAAAGACAAAGCTTGTTATACTTAACCCAAGCATGCAGGGATGAGTCCTGTAGCACTGGACAACTCATATACTCATTCATGTTTTCTCTTTACTTGCAGTTTGCTTGGAGAAGGAAATGGCAACCCACTCCAGTGTTCTTGCCTGGATAGTTCCATGTGCAGAGTAGCCTGGTGGGCTACAGTCCATGCAGCTGCAAAGAGTTGGACACAACTGAGTGACTAACAGTTTGTTAGCTAGTAACAAACACATTTTTAGATAATATTCTAGGTTAATGAGTTTGAGGCCTTTAAATAAACAAAAGAAATCACCATATTGACCTTTCCAAAAATACACATACTCCTCTCCAGCCAACCAATTTTCTAATTATACTAAATTTGAGTTTCAATTTTCCCTTGCTCAAAGAAACTTAACTTGAAACATTAATAATTGATCATTCTACCTCAAGTTCAAGTTCTGAAGATTTATTATCAAGCACTGAGAGATTGATTATATCTAAAATCACATTTCTCTGTATAGAAGATGAAATGTAATCCATTATTTTAAAAAAATAAATGTTATTTTTTTGTTATAGGTGATAGTTTTCATAACAGAAGATGAGACTTCTTTGGGGATCATTGATGGTGTCTTTGATGTGGGATGAATGAATTATGTTTAGAGCGTCTTCAAGAGTGTTCTATCTGTGCAGAGAATACTGAGATTTCCTTTGTTATTTTTAACCCATTTTTTCTCTCCTGGCAGAGACTGTGCCACCATATCAAGAAGCATCTATGGCCTTTCAAGTGTTTAAAAGGAGCTCAAAGATGGAAATATTTCTTTGATGCTGTCAGTGTGCTCACAGTGGATGACAGACAAGTGACTTCACTGAGAAATAACAAAATTTCTACCCAAACGCACGCTGACTAGACATAGGAGAG
Organism: Ovis aries; assembly: GCF_016772045.2. Classification (NCBI taxonomy): domain Eukaryota; kingdom Metazoa; phylum Chordata; class Mammalia; order Artiodactyla; family Bovidae; genus Ovis; species Ovis aries. The sequence continues at coordinate 50,220,604 of NC_056069.1, forward strand.
ATGATAATTATGTATTTGTTCAAAATATTAGTAGAAACATTTAAGTTTCTGGAGTGGGACCTGTCATCACTGACGGAAATTGTTCTGTTTTTATTTTATTCTCTCTCTTTATATCACAACAACAAAGACATATAATTTAGTCACATTCTCTCCCATGGTGGTTATTTTATTTTCAGTATTAGGTAATTGTCAGTCTATTTTATGAAGAAGACTTTAACTGGGATTAAAATAACACTTTTCCTAGTTAAATTTATGTATTGCATAATATAAAGTAAAGCATAAATAGAACATGAAGCCAAAGATCCAGGAGAAAAATCCATCAGACCATGGTTTCAAGAAAAGCTAGAATAATTCTTCCCAGAAAAATACTGGAGTGTCTAGACCCACTAGGTTTATCTGCAGGACAGTTATTTAAGATCTTAAAATCGACTTTGGTCATCTGAAGAGAGTAAAGTGAAAATGCCTTGGATTGAAGAGAGTATGTGTAAAGGGAAAAAAAAAAAAAAAAAAAAAAGCAGTCGCAGAATGGAGAAAATCTCCAAGAAGTCTCAGGGAGATAAAGACAGCTTTATTTGTTGGAGGGAACAGGATGATAGAAAGTTTTAAATTTTGAGGTAAGAGAGAGTTGAGTATATTTTTTACAGAGAAGAACCCAATTAAGAGGGAGATTACAAGAAAGATAAACTGTAGGAGGCTTAAGATCTCTGATGAGGTTACACATTTGTTGAGTGGAGATGGTTTGAAATAGCTGATATATAATGCAAGAAAAAACTGACCACATAAGTAAATATACACAGTTTGCCATAAATTGCTAAAGCTTTCATTGAGCTAGGAAAAAAAAAAACCAAACCTCTATCATGACAACAAATTATAAAGCCATGGGTTTCTCTAACGATTTTTCTTTAATTGCATCCAACAATGTTTATGTTGGTAAAGAATATATAGATATTTACCAATAGGCATATTTGGAACCTGGAGAGTCCCTTGGACTGCAAGGAGATCAAACCAGTCAATCCTACAGGAAATCAATCTTGAATATTCATTGGAAGGACTGATGTTGAAGCTGAAGCTCCAATACTTTGGCCATCTGATGCGAACATCTGATTTATTGGAAAAAACCCTGATGCAGGAAAAGACTGAAGGCAAAAGGCAAAGAGAATAGTAATGGATAACATGGTTAGAGAGTATCATTGACTCAATGTACCTGAATTTCAGCAAACTCTGGGAGATGGTGAAGGACATGGAAGTCCAGTATGCTGCAGTCTGTGGGGTGGAAAGAGTAGGACACAACTTAGCAACTGAAAAACAAGGGACAATATTTGGAATCTAAGAATATCCAAGACACTGCATGGAATAGAAAAAAAAAGTCCTTATCTTCAGTAGAATTATAATTCAGTGGAGCATAATTAGCTAAAATTAGTTTTAAAAATAAGGAGTCCAAAACAATAATGAATAATTGATATCCACACTCCATATCTGTATAAAAGTGATTCTGTGGCTTAGTTTAGTTTTTGGATAACCTCCTCTTTGCCTATTGACCTTTCATAGATATATCATAGATAATCTTCAGTGATATATTACACTACTGTATTTTCATGTAAAAAAGAAATCATATCTCTTTAACACATTTCAAAAAATACATTCTTCATGTGTATACAATATTACTTACTGGAAAAACTCTTTTCCCAAGATGTTTGTCTATCCTGCTTTAATTGATAGTTTGTCAGTTCCTCCTTTCTGGCTGCCATCTGGATATAACCAGGAAGAATTGGGTAGCAAAGGCTCTGAAGTGTAATTCCAGGTGATCGCCATAAGATGGTGGTGCTAAGTGCAGGTCATTTAACCCCTCAAAGGAAATTCAACCTGACTCAACCAAACTAATTTTGAAAATAACTCAGAAAATAAGACAGATTCTACAGGAAATTTATAGCAAGTTAGTTATTACCTAGTGGCTTCCCTGGTGGCTCAGACAGTAAGAATCTCCCTGCATTGCAGGAGATCTGTGTAGGGAAGATCCCCTGAAGAAAGGAATGGTAACCCCTCCAGTATTCTTGCATGAAAAATTCCATGGATAGAGGCTATGGTCCATGGAGTTGAAAAGAGCTGGACATGCTCAGTGACTTGCACTTTCACTTTAAAGTATAAAAGGATTAATTAAAGTCCAGTTCTTTTGTCTCTGCTTCTTTTCTGCTGTCCCTCTTGATAATAATTATGGATTGTCTTAATCTGGCCCCATAAGCCTGAACTTTTCATCACCATTTGCTATGTTGGTGTTTGTCTGTGTCCCTATATTCTTGCCAGTTTGACATTTGACTGGTCAGTGAAGTTTAAATGTCTCTCTGCTAACCCCATGCCCCACTCAAAATGTGTACTCTAAATAATAATCAGACTCTATCTCTATGACAGGAAGAACCTATCTTTTTCAGAGCTCCAGTGAGATAACAAATAATGGAATTGGTTAAATACTATTTGCTTTTGTGAAAACAGGCAGGTAATATTCCTATTAATTGAACTCAATACTTTGCACAAAAGGAGCAGATTTTTAAGATATGTACCTTTATAATTTTTATAAAAACCTGTGTAAGCTTGTTGTTGTGTCTGACTTCTTGTGACCCCATGAACATCAGAGCATCACGCTTCCCGTCTTTCCCTATCTCCTGGAGTTCTCTCAGATTCATGTTGATTGAGTCAGTGGTGCTATCCAGCCATCTCATCTTATGCACCAACCCCCTCAACCTTTTCCTTCTCCCCTCAATCTTTCCCAGCATCAGAGTCTTTTCCAGTGAGTTAGCTCTTCACATCAGGTGGCTAGGTACTGAATCGTCAGCCTCAGCATCAGTCTTTCTAATGAAACTTCTGGGTTGATTTCCTTTAGGATTGACTGGTTTGTTTTCCTTGCAGTCCAAGTACTCTCAAGTGTCTTCTCCAGCAACACAGTTCAAAAACATCAGTTCTTTAACACTCAGCCAACTCTCACATCCAAACATGACTAGTGGAAAAACCATAGTTTGACTACGCAGACCTTTGTCAACAAAGTGATGTCTCTGTTTTTTAATATGCTAAGTTTTTCATAGCTTTCCTTCCAAGAAGCAAGAGTCTTTTAATTTCATGGATGCAGCCACAGTCTGCAGTGATTTTGGAGCCCCAGAAAAGTCTGTCACTGTTTCCACTTTTCCCCCATCTATTTGTCATGAAGTGATGGGACTGGATGCCAGGATCTTAATTTCTTCAATGATGAGTTTTAAGCCAGCTTTTTCACTGTCCTCTTTCACTCTCATCAAGAGACTCTTCAGTTTCTCTTCTCTTTCTGCTGTTAGAATTATATTATCAGCATAACTGAAGTTGTCGATGTTTCTGCCAGCAATCTTGATTCCAACTTGAGACTCCTCCAGTCTGGCATTTCACATGATGTACTCTGTATCTGTATTTAAGTTAAATAAGCAGGCTGACAAAATATAACCTTGCTGTGCTTCTTTCCCAGTTTTGAAGCAGTCCGGTGTTCCATAACTGGTTTTAACTGTTGCATCTTGACCTGCTAGAGGTTTTTCAAGAGGCAGATCAGATGGTCTGGTATTCCCGTCTCTTTAAGTATTTTCCACAGTTTGTTGTTGGCTTCCCAGGTGGCACAGTGTTAAAGAATCCACCTAGCAATGCAGGAGATGCAAGAGATGGCAATTTGATCCCTGGGTTGGGAAAACCCCCTGGAATAGAAAATGGTAACACACTCCAGTATACTTGCCTGGAAAATTCCATGACAGAGGACTTTGGTGGGTTATGGTCCATGGGCTCCCAAAGAGTGGGACATGATTGAGCGACTGAGCATGCACAGCTTGTTGTGATCCACACAGTCAAAGACTTTAGCTAGTCAATGAAGCAGAAGTAGATGTTTTTCTGGAATTCCCTTATAGTGCTTCAGTAAGCTAATGTTATTGATAAATTATATTTCACTAAATTAAATGCTTATTTCTTATATACATATGGTGCATACATATACAAAATAAGTGAATATAAATGCATTTTAAAAGTTGCCATCTTATTATGTAAAAACAATAATGAACATTCATTATATGTTGGACAATAAGAGATATTTATTTGTTTAATTTTACTTGATCATTTAGTTTTCACAGTAAATGGATGCGGTTGGTTTTTTAAGTCCTGTTTGATACAATGGTGAAATCAATGGTGAACACAATTTTGAAGGTTTTACAGCCAAGAAAGGCTTTTGCTGCATTTCAAATGAAGGTTAGTTTGCAGGGAACAGATCAAATGCTACGATTTTATACATTTTGTTATACTAAGAACATACAATCTCATTCTCCATGCTTTTTTTTCCCCCTCAGTACAATGACAAAATTTAATATCCTTTCAACCATCATTGATTCCACTTTTGTCTCACAACTGAAAATCTCCTTCTGTATTATAATTTCTCACTCACATACACTTTGTGTTCAATGTGAAAGAATTGCTCACTGGACCACTCACTCCAAAATCTTCACACTTTGAAAACTAATTTTAAATATAATTTAAGTTTCTGTATTTCAATAGATTGATGTAGCAAGAGAACATGCCTTGGTATGTTTGAAAGTTATTTTGCTTGATTTTAGGCTTCAAGCCTCAAAAAGATAGACTATGATTTATCGATATCATGTCTTAGATTGAAAAATACAATAATGTTGGTGGAATAATACCCATTAATCCTATAAATTAATGTTTTTAGGGGAGGTATGGTTTTATTAAAATTTGCTTCAGTTATCACTGTTAATATACAGGTCTTATTAATATATTTCATAGAACATGTTGAACAAATAATGCTATTTTATATATTTCTATTGAGTGTAATTGGGATAAAATTATATTTTTCAGATGCATGTTTCAATATCTATATATATTATAACTTTTATAACTGAAAGTATGTAACTTTTGACCCCATTCACCCATTTTACCTACCCAGCTCTCACCAAAAAAAAAAAAAAAAATTTATTTTCATTAGTTCCTTGTAATTACCATTTATAAATATAAATTTAGACAAAACAGTTATATACCTATTCAGCTTTAAATCTTGTATTTCTAAGCAGATATTAATCGTGGACTTAGAAAAATCTCCAAGTTGATGGATTGATAATAAATGTAATGTAATAAATAGAATGTGCTTTTAACTGGTTCTCGAGAAAACATTTCTTCTAGTGAAAGTTTAAGAAAGGATTCATTATTTAGGTACATTAAAATATCAAAATTAAACAATACAAATAGTGTCTAAGGGGAAAGCTTCAAGAACATAGATTCTCAGATATTCTAGTACATCCAAAGAAATTAGGAAAATGTTTATTACTCAGATTTTCATATTATGCTGATTACTACAAAATTATATAAATCTCACTAAAGAAATATCCATACTAAAAGTCTAGAAAGACTCTTGATAAACCTTTTGTTTCTGATCCTAAGTACACAGTGATGTTCAGATTAGGCATTTTACAGGTAAAAATGTATTTCCAAATTAGGCACAAGTTTTAAAAAATAATACTTCATAAGTAAACAGCATGGTTTCATTACAGAAATAAAGTTATACAGAGAAAATTTATTTGAAACATTACCGTGATATTTTTAGTTGGAAATAGAACATGCTCTAATATTAATATATAGCCCATAGATAGATACATAGGTATATGCAGAGATGATAAATAGATGGATGGATAGACAGATATAGAGATACAGTTGATACAGACACAGATAGCTGTCTCAAGCTCCAGGTCTACTATAATCAGATGACCTGATTCCTCTGCTTTTTTCCTCTTTCCTGTAAAGAACTACTATTTTGAGACCTCAGTAATTACTTCCACATAAATATTCAGGGCCATAGTACCTGGATTTCACTTCTAAAACCAGTGTTTGAGTTTAATACACATTTAAGCTTCTTTTTCTAACAGCTGTAATAAAAAGGTCTTAATGAACTGACTAACCACAGTGGTGTGATCACTCATCTAGAGCCAGACATCCTGAAGGGTGAAGTCAAGTGGGTCTTAAGGAAGCATTACCATGAATGAAGCTAGTGAAGGTGGTGGAATTCCAGCTGAGCTATTTCAAATCCTAAAAGATGATGCTGTGAAAGTGCTGCACTCAAAATGCCAGCAAACTTGGAAAACTTAGCAGTGGCCACAGTACTGGAAAACATCAGTTTTTTTCATTCCAATCCCTAAGAAAGGCAATGCCACAGAATGCTCAAACTACTGAACAGTTGCACTCATCTCACACACTAGCAAAGTAATGCTTAAAATTCTCCAAGCAAGGCCCTAATAGTATGTGAACCAAGAACTTCCAGCTGTACAAGCTGGATTTAGAAAAGGCAGAGGAATCAGAGATCAAATTGTCGACATCCATTGGATCATAGAAAAAGCAAGAGAATTCTAGAAAAAAAAATTTACTTCTGCTTCCCTGATACCCTAAAGCATTTGACTGTGTGGGAAACTAGTTCCATAGTTTATCATAGCAAACTATGTAAAATTCTTAAAAAGATGGGAATACAAGACCACTTTACCTGTCTCCTGAGAAACTTGTATGTGCGTAAAGAAGCAAGAGTTAGAGACAGACAATGAGCAGACTAGTTCAAAATTGGGAAAGGAGTATGATAAGGCTGTATATGGTCACCCTGGTTATTTAACAATATGCAGAGTACATTATTTGAAATACCAGGCTGGATGAATCACAAGCTGGAATCAAGATTGCCGGGAGAAATATCAATAACCTCAGATATGCAGATGATACCACCCTTATGGCAGAAAGAAAAGAGAAACTAAAGAGCCTCTTGATGAAAGTGAAAGAGGAGAATGAAAAAGCTAGTTTAAAACTTATTCAAAAAACTAAAATTACAGCATCTGGTGTCATTACTTCATGGCAAATAGATGGGGGGAAAGTGGAAATAGTGACATATGATTTTATTTTCTTGGGCTGCCGACTCAATGGATGTGAGTTTGAGTGAACTCTGGGAGTTGGTGATGGACAGGGAGGCCTGGCATGCTGCGATTCATGGGGTCGCAAAGAGTCAGACACGACTGAGCAACTGAATTGAACTGAATTGAACTGAACTGTACTGAACTGAAGAAAATCACTGCAGATTGTGACTGCATCCATGAAATTAAAAGACTCTTGCTCCTTGGAATGAAAGCTGTGACAAACCTAGATGGCATATTAAAAAGCAGAGCTATTACTTTGCTGACAAAGGTCTGAAAAATCAAAACTCTTTTTTTCCCAGTAGTCATGTATGAATGGGAGATTTGGACAATAAAGAAGGCTGGGCACAGAAGAATTGATACTTTTGAACTGTTGTTTTGGAGAAGATTCTTGAGAATGCCTTGTACAGCCAGGAGATCAAACCAATCAACCCTAAGGAAATCAACCCTGAATTGGAAAGACTGATGCTGAGGCTACCTGATGTGAACAGCTAACATTGGAAAAGACCCTGATGTTGGGAAAAATTGAAGGCAGGAGAAGAAGGGGGCGACAGAGGATGAGATGTTTGGATATTATCACACACTCAATGGGCTTGAGTTTGAGCAAGCTCCGAGAGCTGGTGATGGATAGGGAAGCCTGGCCTGTTGCAGTCCATAGGGTTGCAAAGAGTTGGACATGACTGAGCCCCTGAACAACAACAACAAAACGTCTTTTCCACTGGAAATTTGTATTTGCCTTTTTTATTTCAAACTGAAAATATTAAAAGACCCTGTTGTATGTTTTCTGCTTTTATTTTTCTGCCAATTACTTCAGCGAGGGAATTATCAAGTATTTGTAACTCAACCTTTTTTTTTTCTTTTTTTTTTATTTCAATTGATGGTATAATAGATTATAGCAACTTAGAGGCTATCACATCATAGATTCATTTTCTTACAGTGTGGAGGTCAGAAGTCTAAAATGGGTCCCACTGGGCTAAAACTAATATGTGGGCAGGGCTGACTGAGTTCCTTCCCAGAGGCTCCTGAGAAGAATGTTTACTTGCTTTTCCCCGATTCTGAAAATTGAGCTATGTTCTTATCACACTAGTATCTTTCTAATTCTATTTCTTATGCCTCCTATTTTAAGGACCCTTATCACTACATTGGGCCCACTCAGATAATCCAAGGTTATCAACCTATTTTAAAGTTAACTTATTAACAACCTTAAATTTATCTGAAATCTTAATTCTTCTTTTATCTTGTAATATAACATATTGACAGGTTCTTTCAAGGGTAGAATGTGGATGTCTTTTCCTTTTCTTTTCTGAGTTGATGAGTAGGCTATTTGTCTATCACAATCTGTTATGTTACAGAGTGTTGGAGATAGTTATGTGTTTCACAAGATTTTCAGACCTATTCTCATGTTTCCTACCCACTATGCTTTACACATCATATATTCAGCTTTCAAATCACCTAATCTCATTTTTGCAAGTAGCAATTAAGAGGTATGTTTCTTTTTTTTTGTTTGTTTGTTTGTTTTACTTTACAATATTGTATTGGTTTTGCCATACATCAACATGAGTCCGCCACGGGTGTACATGTGTTCCCAATCCTGAACTCCCTGCCCACCTCCCTCCCCATACCATCCCTCTGGGTCATCCCAGTGCACTGTCATCCTTTACCACTAATTGGCTCTGTGTCATAAAAGTAACATCAATTTATTGACTTTCTTATAGGTAAATAAGTGTTATTGGATTAGCTGATTAATGGACACTTTCCATTTTTTAAAAAAGATAATATTTTAAATAATAGTAAACTACAATATGAAGTGTGAGTTGCTCAGTCATGTCTGACTCTTTGCAACCCCAAGGACTGTAGCCCACCAGACTCCTCTGTCCATGGAATTCTCCAGGCAAGAATATTGGAGTGGGTTTCCATTCCCTTCTCCAGGGAATTTTCCTGACCCAGGGATCAAGCCAGGATCTCCTGTACTGCAGGCAGATTATTTATCCTCTGAGTCACCAGTAGATATAAACAAAACAATTACAATTGATTTTGATTATCAATTCTTATACAGTCATATTTAAAATCAAGTTTGAAAGCATTATGAATATAATTAAAACAATTTGAATAAAATGTTTTTTTCTTCAGCCACATTAAAATAAAATTTAAAAAATGAAGTTCTTTCCATGAGTGTTTCTCTTAAGATAAAGTGATGAGGTAAAATGTTATTTTTATTGTGTTAAAAATAGTCTTTAAATCTTCTGCTTGTAGGAGAAAAAGATTATTTAGATTCACTTTCCAAACTTTCTATATGACATTCTTTATTAAAATACCGCTGTTAGATTTGGCAACATTAGCTAATGCAAAAGACTGGATTATCACATATAGCATTTCTCTGTAGGTTATGCTTTAAATGATAATCTGGTTACTACAATGAAAAATATTCCATTATGTCAAAATGTTGTGACTGCCTGGGAGGCAGTAATATGAAAGAAATTTGAAACTCCATTTAGCAAGTTTTTGACACACTTCATTTTTTCATAGTCACAAACAGAATTTCTTCTGAAACAATCTCTAAACTAGACACTGCATTAAAACTTTTATGGCTTTATGAATATAAGATAATGTGTACCCACAATACATATCATTTGCCCACTAAATGTCTTTGACGTTTAGTAATTTTGATTCAAATAACATAATATTTTAAAAGGAAATTAACTCCTAAATTATATTCTTATTCAGCTGTTACTATTTTTGATGTTCATAGTATTTTCTCAAAGGAAAAGACTTTAGGATTATCTTTGCTTTCATTGTGTCTTAATATGAACATTGTAAAATTTATGGATAGATGCTATTTTCTTGTTACCACATGTTGTAGGAAAATTGCAATTTGTGTTTGAGAGTCTTTTTTCCAAATTGGAAACTAACTTTTATATTCTTTTTATTTTCTAATAATGAATAATAATTGGAAGAACTTCAGCGATGAAAAGTCAAATTTGGGGGTTTTGTTTTACTTTTAGAATTGTACAACAAGAACGCTCTTGATCAAAAAGAATAAAAGCAATTTTTTTCCCAAGGTTGATTAAATATGCCCTTTGGTACCAGTATTCTTTTTTTTATTCCTACCCACTAAAGTGCTAATTTTTTTTTTCTTTTCCTCTGAGCCAGTTTCCTTTATTATTGATATTTTACAGATTTTTGTTAAATGCTGCTAAATTAATAGTATGTCTGCAGCATAAATCCTGAGTTAATTAGATTAAATCAATTGAATTTTTTCAATGAAAATACAAATTTATGTCTTTGGTATAATTAGGACTTGGGGTAATTAGTTCTAATTACTATTGTAATTGTGATATTTGGTGAGCCAAATAGTGAAACATATATGTAGCCTTCTGCAACATAGTGGAATCCCTCCTTTTTGCCAATTCCACACAGGATGGCCATGTTCAGTGTTCATAAAAATTCAGAAGAGTTTTGAAAAATGTATTTGTATTCTCTATTCTTTATCTTCAGATTATGCCTTGTAGGACAATATTCATTAGTAATTATTCCTTGTTGAGCAATTAAAATTAATCATTTGCTGCTACTTCTCATCTATCAAGATGGAAAATACCAAATAATATCCACAAAATCTTTTAAGATAATACTTAGGTAATGCATTAATTTTGGTTAAATAAATTTATGATTTTCAGTTTTATTTGTAAGATATATAATGTTGGAACTTGCATATAGAAACAAAGCAGAAATGATATGCGTGTATTTTGTTGCTGTCATTGTTTAGTCATTCAGTCTTGTCTAACTCTTTTACGGCCCCATGGACTGTAGCATGTCAGGCTCCTCTGTCCATGGGAATTCCCAGCCAAGAATCCTGGAGTGGGTTGTCATTTCCTTCCTCAGGGTATCGTCCCGAACCAGGGATCAAACCTGCTTTTCCAAAGTTGGAAGGTGGGTTCTTTACTGCTGAGACCCCAGGGAAGTCCATGTATATGTTTATATAGTTACAGTTGTGATAATATCTGCAACTAATTAGCATGTGTATGTAAAACAATTGTTGAAATATTTACTCATTTTTAAATAGTTATAATGCATATTTGCCACTGTAAATATTTTTAATGAAACCCTTCCAAGTTGTCACGTAAATATTACATGCTAGTCAAATGTCTCAGAAGAGGGGATGCAAAAGGAATTATGGAATATGTGATTGGAATCAAAACTGTGATTATTAGACATCTGTATGACTCTTCTGCATATTGTTGGTTACGTATTAACAAAAACAGAATTGTGATTTTCAAAAAACTAAAAAATAGATGTCTTAGGACTCAGATATGGAGAGGAATGTAGTTTAACGGTCTCCCAGAGACTGTTCATACCCTTGAATTAAAAATAATATGCAAAGTTTTATGAAGACCCAAACACTAAGGGATCATAACTTTTAAGCCATAAAAATAAAAGCATTGACATGACTAGGAAATCAAGTAGTATATACCAAAGGACAGGGAACCCACACAAATAAGGGAAACCTAGTAAAAAGTGAATGGGCTTCCCAGTGGTAAAGAATCCGCCTGCCAATGCAGGAGACACAGGAGATCAATTCCTGCATTGGGAAGATCCCCTGGAGTAGGGAATGGCATGCCACACCAGCATTGTTGCCTGAAAAATTCCATGAACGCAACAGCCTGGTGGGCTTCAGTGCATGAGGTCACAAAGATTAGGACACAACTGAGCAACTGAGCACAGCGCAGCACACAAAAAATGAACAGCACAGTTATAGTTCTCAGAAAATGGAGACACTGCATAAAATGCATATGATCTGTAATTATCATCTGACATTGTGATCTGACCAAAGCAGAAATAGTCCCAAAACATAAAAATGAGAGGCATTTATGTCACAGCTTGTCACATCAAATCAGTATTTCAAAAAAAAGCAAAAGGATATTTTAAAACTATTTTTTTTGCAATTTCTCATTAATAAATATAATTTCATACATTTTTTTGAAAAAGTGTTTTAAAGCCAGCAGAGCAACACATTGAAAAAATGAGTCACATTAAAAATGATTTGTAATGAAATAATACCACACCCACTGTGGAAGAAATGTGTTTCTATTTTAGAGGCCTCAGGCAGGAGGGTTGCTATTTTAGACTCCCCAAAAGGCAAAAGCGAGGTCACAGCACAGAAAGACTTAAAGGACAAACTGTATGATACCTGCATTTTCACGGCTAGCAGTGGCAAGGTAGATGGCCTGCAGCTATGGCAGTGGAACTAATCAAACATGTACATCTGATTAATTTTGATGTGTTAGAGGGCATTTGACCTCCTGAAGAGAGAAGTCATGAATTTCATAATGAGACCCACAAAGGAACACATAAACCTACAGTCCTTAGAATATTTGCTCTGAAAATGTCTTCCTTATAGAAAAGTATTGTTTCTGTTATCTTTAGGTTTTTGTTTAAAATCACAGATTTGATAGACTTCATTCCATAAAGAATCTCTCAAGTAAGCAAAACAGATAGAAGGAAATTTTATTGTCAAAATGGGACACTGATTGAAACACTAAAACATTACTTGCACGCTATACTTTACAAAAACAAGATCGTTAATGTATCACCACTTTGAGGGCATCTTCCCAACCCAGGGATCAAACCTCTGTTACCTGCATCTCTGTCACTGGCAGGTGGATTCTTTACCACTGATTCACCTGAGAAGCCAGTGTAATCTGACCATTACTTTAGTTTTTTGTTTTTTTTTTTTAATTTAAGAAACTATATAGGGCATCTCTGGAAATTGTATCCATAATATTATTGATAGGTCATTAAGATAGCATTATTTAAAAGTTTTACCTTGAGGTACATATTCATGATTGTTAAAACATAATCACTTGTAGTTGTGAGGTCTTTCCCTCGGATATAAAGTTTAGCTCAGTTCAGTCGCTCAGTCTTGTCTGACTCTGCGACCCCATCCACTGCAGCACACCAAGCTTCTCTGTCCATCCCCAACTCCTGGAGCTATAAAGTTATAAAGTCAAAGTTAACTTTGACTAAATGCCTTTACTCTTTTAAACTGTTTTAATGATTCTGCTGGGGTGTATCAAAAGTCATCTAAAATATTCAGATAATTCAACTCGCTGATGATAATACATTGAGAGAGCCTCAGTAAAATGAAACGCTTAACAAAACTAGAGTCTCTTAAGTCCTCAATTCAGTGAAAAACTTGGGGGAGGGGCAGCCCATCTCTTCTAAGGGTATATGTCTCAGGGAAGAGATAGTATCATCTCTTAGATGGGAGAAGGACTTTCAGTTAGTCAGTTCCTTTCTGTCAGACAAAAATAAAACACACTGAAGTCTATATTTCCTATTTTAAAACTTTCAAATTTTGACAATAAATATTTTACTTAACATATCTATGCAGTAAAATGAGCAGAATGCATTTTCTAAAAATCTATAATCAGAAACTAGAGGGAACATTTCAGGCAAGGATGGGCTTGTTAAAAGACAGAAATGGTATGGACCTAACAGAAACAGAGATATTAAGAAGATGTGGCAAGAATACACAGAAAAACTGTGCAGAAAAGAACTATAAGACCCAGATAATCACGATGGTGTGATCACTCACCTAGAGCCAGACATCCTGGAATGTGAAGTCAAGTGGCCCTTAGAAAGTATCACTACAAACAAAGCTAGTGGAGGTGAATGGAATTCCAGTTGAGCTATTTCAAATACTGGAAGATGATGCTGTGAAAGTGCTGCACTCAATAGGCCAGCAAATTTGAAAAACTCAGCAGTAGCCACAGGACTGGAAAAGATCAGTTTTATTCCAATCCCAAAGAAAGGCAATGGCAAAGAATGCTCAAACTACTCCACAATTGCATTCATCTCACATACTAGTAGAGGAATGCTCAAAATTTTCCAAGCCAAGCTTCAGCAATACGGGAACCGTGAATTTCCAGATGTTTAAGGTGGTTTTAGAAAAAGCACAGGATCCAGAGATCAAATTGTCAACATCCACTGGATCATGGAAAAAGTAAGAGAGTTCCAGAAAACAATCTATTTCTGCTTTATTGACTATGCCAAAGCCGTTGACTGTGTGGATCACAATACACTCTGGAAAATTCTGAAAGAGATAGGAATACCAGACCACCTGACCTGTCTCTTGAGAAACTTATATGCAGGTCAGGAAGCAACAGTTAGAACTGGACATGGAACAACAGACTGGTTTCAAATAGGAAAAGGAGTACGTCAAGGCTGTATATTGTCACCCTACTTATTTAACTTATATGCAGAGTATATCATGAGAAATGCTGGACTGGAAGAAGCACTAGATGGAATCAAGATTGCTGGAAGATTTATCAATAACCTCAGATATGCAGATGACACCACCCTTATGGCAGAAAGTGAAGAGGAACTAAAAGCCTCTTGATGAAAGTGAAAGAGAGAACGAAAAAGTTCGCTTAAAACTCAACATTCAGAAAACGAAGATCATGTCATCTGGTCCCATCACTTCATGGGAAATACATGGGGAAACAATGGAAACAGTGTCAGACATTACTTTTTTGGTCTCCAAAATCACTGCAGATAGTGATTTCAGCCATGAAATTAAAAGACACTTACTCCTTGGAAGAAAAGTTATGACCAACGTAGATAGTATATTCAAAAGCAGAGACATTACTTTGCTGAATAAGGTCCGTTTAGTCAAGGCTATGGTTTTTCCTGTGGTCATGTATGGATGTGAGAGTTGGACTGTGAAGAAGGCTGAGCACTGAAGATTTGATGCTTTTCAACTATGGTGCTGGAGAAGACTCTTGAGAGTCCCTTGGACTGCAAGGAGATCCAACCAGTCCATTCTGAAGGAGATCAACCCTGGGACTTCTTTGGAAAGAATGATGCTAAAGTTGAAGCTCCAGTACTATGGTCTCCTCATGTGAAGAGTTGACTCATTGGAAAAGACTCTGATGCTGGGAGGGATTAGGGGCAGGAGGAGAAGGGGACAACCGAGGATGAGATGGCTGGATGGCATCACGGACTCGATGGACGTGAGTCTGAGTGAACTCCGGGAGATGGTGATGGACAGGGAGGCCTGGCCTGCTGCGATTCATGGGGTCGCAAAAAGTCGGACATGACTGAGCGACTGAACTATAAACTATTATAGCTGAAAGTGAAGAGGAACTAAAAAGCCTCTTGATGAAAGTGAAAGTGGAGAGTGAAAAATTTGTCTTAAAGCTCAACATTCAGAAAACTAAGTTCATGGTATGTGGTCCCATCACTTCATGGGAAATAGATGGGGAAACAATGTCAGACTTTATTTTGGGGGGGGGGATCCAAAATCACTGCAAATGGCAATTGCAATGAAATTTTTGGGCTCCAAAATCACTGCAGATGGTGATTTCAGCCATGAAATTAAAAGATGCTTACTCCTTGGAATGAAAGTTATGACCAACCTAGAGAGTATTTTGAAAAGCAGAGATATTACTTTGCCAACACAGTTCCATCTAGCCAAAGCTATGGTTTTTCCAGTGGTCATGTATGGATGTGAGAGTTGGACTGTAAAGAAAGTTGAGCACTGAAGAATTGATGCTTTTGAACTGTGGTGTTGGAGAAGACTCTTGTGAGTCCCTTGGACTGCAAGGAGATCCAACCAGTCCATCCTAAAGGAAATCAGTCCTGGGTGGTCATTGGAAGGACTGATGCTGAAGCTGAAACTCCAGTACTTTGGCCACCTCATGAGAAGAGTTCACTCATTGGAAAAGACTCTGATTCTGGGAGGGATTGGGGGCAGGAAGAGAAGGGGATGACAGAGGATGAGATGGCTGGATGGCATCACTGACTCAATGGACATGTGTTTGAGTGAACTCCAGGAGTTGGTGATGAACAGGGAGGCCTGGTGTGCTGTGATTCATGGGGTCACAAGCAGTCAGATGCTACTGAGTGACTGAACTGAACTGAACTGAGGCCCTCTGGTAGGAAGAAAACAAAAATCAACCAAGATAAATTGCTTCATGGTGAGTGTTTGAATTAATCGTGAAAGTGAAAGTGTTAGTCACTCAGTTTTTTTCATTGTTTTTTTTTTTTTAAATTTTAATTTTTACTTTATTTTACTTTACAATACTGCATTGGTTTTGCCATACATTAACGTGAGACTCTTTGCAACCCCCTGAACTATATGTAGCCCGAATACTGGAGTGGTTAGCCATTTCCTTCTTCAAGTGGATCTTCCTTACCCAGGGACTCAACTGTGTACAGGTGATAATTTACTCTCTGAGCCACCAGGGAATTAATATGGGTAGAGTGAAAGGTATAAATAGTTATAGAAATGCATTTTAAAACCCTCAGTATATGGACAGATATCCCTTACTCACAGTCAGAAAACTCAATAGTATTAAGTTTTGAAAGACTTCTCATATTGAAATACTGGTTAAACACAACTCCATTTTTGTCTTAGCCAGTTGATTTACAGACATGCACAAGGTAGACTTAAAATCTGTGTGTGTGTGAATGCTAAGTCGCTTCAGTCATGTCTGACTCTTTTCAACCCTATGGACCATAACTGGCCAGGCTCTTCTATCCATGCGATTCTCCAGGCAAGGTTGCTGGAATGGCTTGCCTTGCCCTCTTACAGGGAATCTTCCCCACCCAGGGATTGAACCCATGTCTCTTGCATCTCCTGCATTGGCAGGCAGGTTCTTAACTACTAGCACCACCCGGGAAGCCCAGCCTTAAAATATGTATGGAAGCGCAAAATAACACAACTAGACAAAATTGACAAAGAACAATGTTAGAGGATTCTCGAGATTTCATACACACTCCAAAGCTACAATCATCTGTACCGTGTGATATTAGCAACAGAATAAATAGATAAATGAAACAGAGTAAAAAACTCCAGAAATAAACTCATACATGTATGTTAAGTTGATTTTCAACTAACGTGCCAAGACATTTTAATTGAAAGTGATTTCAAACATGGTATTGCAACAATTGAATATATATATATACACAAGCTTAACTGCTTCTACATATCATTTACAAATTAACTGAAAATAGTAATCCTTTTGTAAAATAAAACAAAAAAAATTTAGCATCAGTCTTGCTGGTGTGCTTCAATATGAAAGAAAATGACCTCAGGTTGAAGATCATCAGTTTATAATATATTTTTTAATAAATCAAAGGTACATGTAGAACCTAAGGCAGTTACTAAGAGGTTAGTTTTGGAAAGTATATATTATCAAGATAAAAGAAACACAAAATAATGGAATATAATGTAAAAAGGCAAAAATGAGAATATAAGAACATCTTAGAAAGGACAGTAATTAGAAATGTCATTAGTGATTTTCAAAGAAAATTATAAAATTCATTTCCTTAAAAGAATAGGACAACTATTTCAAACAAAAGGGAAAATTTTATTCAGGTTGGATTTTTTTAGCCATTCTTTTAAATTGATTTACAGTCAATTTACTATGTTGTATTAGTTTCAGATGTCTCACAAAGTGATTGAGTTATTATAGTTTATTACAAGATATTGAATATAGTTCCCTATGCTATGAAGTAGGTGCTTGTTTTTTTTTTTTAATCTATTTTGTATACCTGAGCTTTTAGTGGTTCTTCAGTGTAAATCAATCTGCTTCTCAGAAAAACAGAGGTGACTCCTTAGTCTGCAGTGAGGAAAATCAAATCATTTATCACTTGCCCACATGCTTTTAAATTTCCAAATCTGTTTTCTTTGTAATTTCTCTTTCTCTTTGTTTTCCTGAATTTATATCTTTTTAAAGTCTTGTTATTTTTCATGGCTGGAGGGAACTAAACTATGAGTTTGGGAATAGATTGTAAATATGAACCTATTATGATGTTCATTATAGGGTGAAATATAATATTAGAGTACAGTAAGTTTGAAAGTAAAATATTGAAGGAGCTATACCATACTAACATTAAACACAACTGCAGTATCCTGATTAAAAGATATTGATGTTTCTGTTACATCATGTTTAGTATCAGTCAGTTCAGTTCGGTCCCTCAGTCATGTCCAAATCTTTGTGACCCCATGAACTAGAGCATGCCAGGCTTCCCTGTCCATCATCAATTCCCAGAACTTGCTCAAATACATGGCCATCCGGTTGGTAATGCCATCCAACTATCCCATCCTCTGTCACCCTCTTCTCCTCTTGCCTCCAATCTTTCCCAGCATCAGGGTCTTTTCTAAAGAGGCAATTTTTCACATCAGGTGACTACTGGAAAACCTAGAGCTTTGACTATATGAACCTTTGTTGGCAAAGTAATGTCTCTGCTGTTTAATATGTTGTCTAGGTTTGTCATAGCTTTTCTTTCAAGGAGCAAGCATCTTTTGATTTCATGGCTGCAGTAACCATCTGCAATGATTTTGAAGCCCAAGAAAATAAGGTCTGTTAGTGTTTCCATTGTTTGCCCATCTATTTGCCATGAAATGATCAGTCTAGATGCCATTAGTTTTCTGAATGTTGAGTTTTAAGCCAGCTGTTTCACTCTCCTCTTTCACTTTCATCAAGAGGCTCTTTAGTTCCTC
The DNA here is from genome assembly GCF_016772045.2 of Ovis aries. Taxonomy (NCBI): domain Eukaryota; kingdom Metazoa; phylum Chordata; class Mammalia; order Artiodactyla; family Bovidae; genus Ovis; species Ovis aries. Next base: position 50,239,054 of record NC_056069.1, read on the forward strand.
CTCACTTTCTACCATAAGTGTGGTGTCACCTGCATAACTGAGGTTATAGTATCAGTTCAGTTCAGTTCAGTTCAGTCACCCAGTTGTGTCTGACTCTTTGTGACCCCATGAATTGCAGCACTCCAGGCCTCCCTGTCCATCACCATTTCAAACTCTCACCCATCGAGCCATCTCATCCTCTGTCATCCCCTTTTCCCCCTGCCTCCAATCCCTCCCAGCATCAGAGACTTTTCCAATGAGTCAACCCTTCACGTGAGGTGGCCAAAGTACTGGAGTTTCAGCTTTAGCATCATTCCTTCCAAATAAATCCCCGGGCTGATCTTTAGAATGGACTGGTTGGATCTCTTTGCAGTCCAATGGACTCTCAAGAGTCTTCTCCAACACCACACTTCAAAAACATCAATTCTTCGGCACTCAGCTTTCTTCACATACCAACTCTCGCATCCATACATGACCACTGGAAAAACCATAGCCTTGAATGGATGGACTTTTTTTGGCAAAGTAATGTCTCTGTTTTTCAATATGCTATCTATGTTGGTCATAACTTTTCTTCCAAGGAGTAAGCGTCTTTTAATTTCATGGCTGCAGTCACCATCTGTAGTGATTTGGAGCCCCCCAAAATAAAGGCTGACATTGTTTCCACTGTTTACCCATCTATTTCCCATGAAGTGATGGGACCAGATGACATGATTGTTTTCTGAATGTTGAGCTTTAAGCCAACTTTTTTGCTCTCCTCTTTCACTTTCATCAAGAGACTTTTTAGCTCCTCTTCACTTTCTGCCATAAGGGTGGTGTCATCTGCATATCTGAGGTTAGTGATATTTCTCCTGGCAATCTTGATTCCATCTTGTGCTTCTGCCAGCCCAGCATTTCTCATGATGTACTCTGCATACAAAGTAAATAAGCAGGGTGACAATATACAGCCTTGATGTACTCCTTTTCCTATTTGGAACCAGTCTGTTGTTCCATGTCCAGTTCTAACTGTTGCTTCCTGACCTGCATATAGGTTTCTCAAGAGGCAGGTCAGGTGATCTGGTATTCCCATCTCTTTTAGAATTTTCCAGAGTGTATTGTGACCCACACAGTCAAAGGCTTTGGCATAGTCAATAAAGCAGAAATAGATGTTTTTCTGGAACTCTCTTGCTTTTTCTATGATCCACGGATGTTGGCAATTTGATCTTTGGTTCCTCTGGTTTTTCTAAAACCACCTTGAACATCAGGGAGTTCAGGGTTCATGTATTGCTGAAGCCTGGATTGTAGAATTTTGAGCATTCCTCTACTAGCATGTGAGATGAGTGCAACTGTGTGGTAGTTTGATCATTCTTTAGCATTGCCTTTCTTTGGGATTGGAATGAAAACTGACCTTTTCCAGTCCTGTGGCCACTGCTGAGTTTTCCAAATTTGCTGGAAACACCTGGAGAAACAGGCAATTTGGCCTTGGAATATGGAATGAAGCAGGGCAAAGGCTAATAGAATTTTGCCAAGAGAACCCACTGGTCATAGCAAACACCTTCTTCCAACAACACAACAGTAGACTCTACACATAAGGTTATAGTATAATAGCAAAGAAATATAAACTGCAATAGTTTGCCAAAAGTTTATTCCTTGCATTTTCTACATGAACTTCAAGTTCCATGACAAAAGAGAGCCCTGGCATGTCTTAAGCTGTCAATTTAAAGACTCAATTTAGATTGCACACACACACACACACACACACTTTCAGATTACAACTCACCAGCCAGAAGTATCCCAACTACTTGGTACGTGGGAAGTGGGGAATCCCAAATAGCTGAGTCACCTATAACTAATTTGCTGCTTGTTGTTTAGTTGCTAAGTCGTGCCTGATTCTTTTGTGACCTCCTGGACTGTAGCTAGCCAGACTCTGTCCGTGGGATTCTCCAGAGAGGAATATTGAAGTGCGTCACCACTTCCTTCTCCAGGGTATCTTCCTAGAGATACCCTGACTCAGACTCAGAGATTGAACCTATGTCTTCTGCATTGGCAGGCAGATTTTTTACCATTGAGTCATCAGGGAAGCCTCATTAATAACTAATACATGGACACATGTATTATTACATGTTTCATTCCCTTTGTACAATATTCAAAACCAGACCAAAATATAATCTAATATATATATAACTTTTATGTAAAAGAAAGGATTACATAGGTGTCCACATTGTAGTGGATTATTGAGTTATACTTTGACATTTTGTTCTTTTTATGTGTGTTATATTTTGTTGTGTATTCTGTTTAGAAAAGGAAAATAAAGGGAAAAAATAGAGAAAAACATCAATGGATCAAACTCTCTGGTAAGATAGAATGGAAAAAGGAGTTTTAGCACAAGTAAAGATTTGGTTTTAAAGAGGAGCTATTTTTCTTCTCTGTCATTTCATAAAATTTTCTTTGGAATGTAAATAACTGCTTTCACCAGTAATCTTTTTGGTTCTATATAACAGAAATGCAACTGCAGCTGGCTGAATCACAATGTGAATTTTTTGGCTCACTAACTGAAATCCAGAGATTGTTCTGCATTTCGGTTCTGCTAGGTGTTGCGTGCTCCAACTCTGCTGTTAGCAATTTGTTGTTCATTTCTGTCTCTCAGTCTTCACTGTGCCTGTATTTCCTTCATATCTGCAGTCTCTCCCCATATGGTAGGAAAGATGCATTTTGGAAGATTCAGAGATACAGGGATTTTATAGCACCTTACTTCAAAGAAGAATGTTTATCTACCCCAGAACCTATAAGGATTCCCTAAAAGAGTCCCCACGTAACCAATGTTCCTACTCCACATATCTTGAAGAAAAATGTGCTCCCTAATTGAAAGAAGAGAGGTAGAAAGATATATCCCATTACAACTCCCAATTCCCATATAGCTATCATTTTAATCTGATTCTAATTTGATGAACCAAGCTTCTGGAAAGAGATTATGGTTCCTTCTGTAAATACGTCTTTATCTCCCATTCTCTTCCCACTCCAGGTAATGTGACTTGTGGTCTTATCATGGCCTCATAGGCACATCATTGCCAAAGCAATCAATGGCTCCTGTAACAGAATTCAGAGGCATTTTATCATTTCCTATATTTGCTTGACTCTTCTACCTTTCCTTTGCTTTCCTAAGGGGAAAAGTATCTTTTGATTTTCTTGTTAATATTTGCTTCTATATTTTCCCATGATTCTGTAATTTCTTCTTGGCTCCAGAGCTCCTGCTTTTGCTTAAAAGCTAAGGTTCATAATCCTCAGGATCTGTCACATTTGCTATCCCTGAAACCTAATCATGCTGACTCTCTGTCTGCCATTACTTATCTCTTGATATTAATCAGCTTACTTCCAATTTGTTCTGAAAATCTAGGTCCAGTGTATTTTTCAGAGTCAAGGTTAACAAAGAGCCTCTGGAGCATTTTGGCATGCCCCTAACATACCATACATATCACCTTAATTACTTTTCGTCTCTCTCCTGGTTGCACAAAAATTACTTTAGCCTATGGTCATTAAACTTCTGTGTCAAGACCTTGGGGAAAAGTAGGTACTCAGTGGCTATAGCAAGATGGGAAGGTGGGAAATTAAATGTATGCTTGACAGACCCAATTTCATCTGTGAAACCGGAAGTTCAGTGATCTATTGATAGAAAAGTTTACGATGCTGGGATAGAGTGTTTGACAGGAGTTAGGATAAGGAACAAAATTTATTCTTAAGAGATACAGTTGGCTCCTCTAGAGCTTTTAATTTAAATCTCACCATGTTATGGTCTCCTTTACTGATGCTCACTACTCCAAATAGAGAGGACAAGGAAGAGAGCTGGGTTGATCAGAGATGAAGTGCTGGGTAGAGGGTGGGACTAGATAAAAAGCAATGTAGTGAGGATGTTACCAAGAGAGTCATTCCAGTGTAGCACATATAGAGTTGGCTTGCCTAGAGAGAAAAACTGAAGCTGTGAAAGACAAGAAAACGGAATGTAAAGGTCAGAAGTGGTAATGAAGTCGAAGACGTTGTATGATAGTATAAGGGAAGAAAGAAATCTGGTTTTTCTTTCATTTACCATTACATTATTTTGACTATATATTTATATATATATATATATATATATATATATATATATATATGTACTTGCTTAACCATTTACCATTTTCTTTTTGCTTTCAAAATTTTTAACTGGAGTATAGTTGATTTTTGCTGTGGCAAGAATAATGGAGGATTTTGAAAGACATTTGGATTTATCAACTTGCACTTGTAGGTAAATTTCAGCAAACTCCCTAGGCATAGTAGCATGTGGAAAATTCAGTTTATAGACATGCGTTGACATGGTAAATGGTTTGCGAAGTTTATGTGGGTCTTTTCTTACTTTCAGCACAGAACAGTAAAGATATGTCCAATCTTAATTTTACATTCCAGCTTTTCAAGGCTTTTCTGATATGTTAACTATCAAAAAAATCTTTTTTATTGCTATATATTTCCTAAAATTGTTCATCCCAATTCATCCACTATTTTAAGATTAATCCATACAAATCTTCCAGTTTGGTATAGAATAAATAATACACTTTAGTTTAGGAACAAAGTTCATCTATTTTAGTTTTAATTAATTCATCTAATTTTTTCATCTTATTGCAAAATACAATACACTTCATGCCTTCCTATTATAGTAAGCTCTCTATTTCCTTAAAAAAAAAGATTTTGCTAGTTGGTATAATCCCCTCATTCACTTTTTCAGTAGATATTTAATTTCTTTTAACACCACAATATTTTTCTTCCACCAAAATTCTATGCAAAGCTTAAATCATCTTCAAATATGACCTTCTTTATAGCACTTTTTCTAATAACTTAAAATCTGAGCAATTTTGATGTCAATCAAAAATTCATTGAAGTTTGCCCATTTTCTTGAAAATTTTATCATCATGTTGGAATTTTTCTCTCTCATCTTCCTGGAATCTCAATACTTCTTGAGTACAATGTTGTTTCTTATTCTCTAATTTGTTTCTTCATAAGTTATAAAACACTGAATTTTATATTAAGCACACTTGTTAAGACTCACATTGCAAGGAAAGTCATTCATAGTTAAAGAGAGGTTTTTTTTAAATGTATTTGGATAAACTTACTCAGTAGTTTTTGTTGGTAATCAAATTGATAAAATCCGTTGGGTCATTGAAAAAGCAACAGAGTTCCAGAAAAGCATCTACTTCTGCTTTATTGACTACACCAAAGCCTTTGATTGTGTAGATTACAAAAACGGTGGAAAATTCTTCAAGAGATGGGAATACCATACAAGTATTCTCATCTGTATGCAGGTCAAGAAGCAACAATTAGAACTAGACATGGAACAACAGACAGGTTCTAAATTGGGAAAGGAGTACATAAAGCTGTATATTGTCACCCTACTTGTTTAACTTATATGCAGAGTACATCATGCAAAGTTGCCAGGCTGGATGAAGCACAAGCTGGAATCAAGATTTCTGGGATAAATATCAATAACCTCAGATATACAGATGACACCACCCCTATGGAAGAAAGCAAAGAGTTCCTTTTAAAGTGATAGGGGAGTAACAAAGCTGGCCTAAAACTCAACATTCAAAAAACTAAGACCATGGCATCCGATCCCATCGCCTCATGGCAAATAGATGGGGAAACAATGGAAGTGACAGACTTTATTTTCTTGGGCTCCAAAATCAGTGCAGGTGGTGACTCCAGCCATGAAATTAAAAGACATTTGCTCCTTTGAAGAAAAGCTTATGATCAACCTAGACACCATGTTCAAAAGCAGAGGCGTTACCTTTGCTGACAAAGGTCCTTCTAGTCAAAGCTATGGTTTTCCCAGTAGTCATTTATAGATGTGAGAGTTGAACCATAAAGAAAGCTGAGCATCGAAGAATCGATGCTTTTTAACTGTGGTGTTAGAAAAGACTCTTGAGCCCCTTGGACTTTAAGGAGATCAAATCAATCAATCCTAAAGGAAATAAGTCCTGAATATTTATTGGAAGGACTGATGTTGAATCTGAAACTCCAATACTTTGACCACATGATGCAAAGAACTGACTCACTGAAAAGACCCTAATGCTGGGAAAGATTGAGGGCAGAGGAGAAGGGGGCAAAGGGGATGAGATGGTTGATGGCCTCACTGAACAGATGGACATGACTTTAAGTAAGCTCCAGGAGTTGGAGATGGACAGGGATCCTGGTGTGCTGCAATCAACAGGGTCACAGAGAGTCAGGCAGGACTGAGAGACTCAACTGAACTGAATTTAATGGTTTTAATTAGGAATATAAAAACCTTTTTCTTGGAAATTTATTATGACATAGTATATTGATATTAAGTACTGGCCAAAAAAGCATGTTGTCATTTTTAAAGAACATTATCAAAAATTATTTAAACGATCAACTCTACAGGTAAAACAAACATTCTTTTATGAGACAAGGAACAAATTATTAGAAAAAGATGCAATTTAAATTTAAGAATTGCGATTATTTGCATTTTTACCAGTATATTTACAAAATTACTTTGAGTTTCATAAATTTTAGAGTATTCATAAATATTTTTACTTGTTAAATTGATAACTCTTCTTAAGCATTATGTTAGCAAGTTTAAAATTCTAACCTTGTATTTTATTATGAGTCTTTTAACAAGGGTGGTCTGATAAAAGTTAATATCAATTCAAGCAGCAATTTCCTTTGTTCTTGATGTTAATTATATTTTATGATCATTAGAGAAATCATATTTTACTACTGCTTAAGTCTCTATAAAGCTATTAAAACTGTAAAATTTTGTTTAATCCATGTTAAAGCATAATGATTTTTTTCAAAATGCTCTCTGCAATTTGTCCCTCATTATGGTAATCTATTCACTAAGTAGTCAAAAATGAATAAGAGAAAAGACATCCCTGAATGAAAGACATCAGAGTCTAGGTACCAGAGATAGCCAAGCACACAGGTTGTTCTTCAATATTGTTAATTTTTGCCTTGGAAAATTCTTGAAATTTACAAATTTTGTTTGAGCCCTCAAGTATATTATCCTTGTGGACTGTGGCATGCCAGACTCCTCTGTTCTTCACTATTTCCCAGAGTTTGCTCAAACTCACATACGTTGAGTTGGTGATGCTATTTAGCACTTCATCCTTTATTGCCCTCTTCTTTTGCCTTACATCTATCCAGCATCAGGGTCTTTTCTAATGAATTGGCTCTTCCCATTGGGTGGCCAAAGTATTGGAGCTTCAGCAACAGCCCCTCCAATGAATATGTTGTATGTGTTATGCTCAGTCATATCCAACTCTATGTGTAGCCCACTAGACTTTCTGTCTGTGGGATTGTTCAGGCAAGAATACTGGAGTGGTTTGCCATTTTCTACTCCAGGGAATCTTCCCAACCCAGAGGTCGAACCTTCATCTCTCACGTCTCCTATATTGGAAGCAGATTCTTTACCACTGTGCCCCCTGGGAAGCTCTTTCAACAAATATTTAATATTAATTTCCTTTAGGATTGACTGATTGGATCTCCTTGAAGTCCAGGGGACTCTCAAGAGCTCTCCAGCACCACAGTTTAAAACCATCAGTTCTTTGGGGCTTAGCCTTATTCGTGGTCCCACTCTAACATCTGTACTTGATACTGAAGCTGAAGCTCCAATACTTTGAGCAAACTCCAGGAGACAGGGGAAGACCGAAGAGCCTGGGGTGCTTCAATCCATGGGGTTGCAAAGAATCGGACATGACTTGACAACTAAACAACAATTATATATTTGAGGGCTCAAACAAGACATTTAAGTATTATCTCCATATTTGGAAAAAAATAATGCAATAAATGTTTAAGTAGTTTTGTGATATATCAAATAGTGAACATAGAAGGAAAAAAATCATCTTTGAATATGGGAATTCTGAGAATCCTTTCAGTTCTTCACATTTTTTAGGCAAATTGTACATCAGACATTATGGGTCTAGGGTCATTGAATATATGGGAGGAAGTGTGGGAATCAGACCATTAAGTCCATTTCTCTACCAGTAGAGAGAAACTATTTTAATAGGTCCTTTAGCGTAATGTTTACTCTGCCATTATTTGCCTCCTGGGAGGAAGTTTCTTCTCTTTTTTGTGAGGAATCTAGACTCTCATCCAGTATAGTTCTCACCAAGGAAGTATTGGCCTTAATTGCACTCTCCTAAATTTCTTCCCATTATTCCTAATTGGACTTCCTTGATGAACACTGAGAAACAATTTGCTGTCTTCAGAGTTTTTCGTATAAAGTTTTTCATCCTTTTATTTGAACAAGAGATACATTTCAGAATGAGTTGCATTTTTCTCTTTTAAACTAATATTGTATTTGAATTCATTTTATTTGGATTTCAGTTTTTAACCTTCAAATACAACCATTCCAATTTTATAGATACATATAAAAACAAACTCCTTTGTACATGTATAGTGTCAGTTCTTTCATGTACATTTCTTTTAAACATTGCTTCTACTTTATAATCAATTTTATTTCTTTTCCAATTCTTTCAGTTCCATCAATCTAAAAAAAGTTGAATGTATGCAATTTAAATCAAGAAATGCAAAATGAATTATCATCATCTTAATAAATGAATGTAGTTGTTACACTCTCATTTCTTATACATTAGGATTTTTTCTTCCCATCATAATAGTATAATAGCTTCTATTCTAATATAATTTAAAAACTGCATTGGAAATCTAAAATTTAGAAAAACTTTACATGCAGATTGTTACAAAATGTGAATAAAACATCTAGAGTCTTCTTCTGACCCTGCCACTCAGATTACAAAAGTTGTGTTATTCCTTGTATATATATATACAAGGAATATATATATACACACACATACTTTTATATATATATATATACCCAATAATATAATCATATCCAAATTAATTCCTTTAAGAATTTATTCTCAGTTCTACTTGAATTAATACCAGTGTCCAATTAATATTTTTCTCAAAGTGCATACATGCATCTTATTATATTATGTTAATGTGTAAATTATAATTCTGCACTTTATATGGTACTGGGGGTGGGTGTGCATAACATAGCCCAACAACTATGATGATGAATTTCTTGACGCAATTCCTTGAAATTGGATCCCAGCTACTCTTCTATTTACTTTTGTCTCATATATGTAGAAATTTCCCCACCCTCCATGCCTGCAACTGTCTATATGTATTGTATTTTTAGAGTTTTTCTAATTATTTGACTCTTGTACATGTTTGAGTAGGTTACATTATTTATAAGTTTCATTTGAGGATCTTAAACTTGTCATTAGATTTTTTTTTTTTTTTTTTACTAAGAAAGAACCGGGGTCTGTAGTGCTAGTGAGCATACTAATAACCATGAGAACAGATTGCCAAATATAGCCGTCCAATTTTGAACAGAGTTCAGTGCTTTATATGCATAACTCTCTGTTCTTATCAATCAGAACAGTGTATACACTTCTTTAGTACATCTACCCTAACGTGATTAACTTGGAGACTAGATACACATAAACTCAAGTGTCTTATTTCCTCTCTGCTTCAAATGCATCTTTCCAGGACCGTAGTCCTAATAAGAGCTCTCACAACTTAGTTTTAATTTACTCAGATTTTCCTTACAGAATAAATGTCATCATGTGCCAAAAACGTCCCTTTACAATCTGCTCTTAATTTCCCTTTCCAGATGTCTGTCTTACTCCTACACCCAACCCATATTAGAATGACACTGGATTAGCTGACAGTCTTCAAATAGTAAGTGGCTTCAAAGTCCACAATTCTGCACTGTTTCTTTCTCTGGAAATGTGTTTTGCCACTTTCTTCAACTGGAGAAAAACACATTTGACAGCTTTTTTTTTTAAATTATTTTTAATTAGAAGATAGTCGCTTTACAGAGCCATGTTGGTTTCTGCTGTACAATGAGAATCATCTGTAAGTATACATGTATCTCCTCCCTCTTGAACCTCCCTCTTGGTACCCCTACCCCACCCCTCTAGGTCATCACAGAGTGTCAGACTGAGCCCCCTGTGTTATATAGCATCTTCTCACTAGCTATCTATTTTTGAAACAGTTTTTAATATGTCAGGCTTATATTTGAAAATGCAAGTTCCACTGTGGTTTGGAATACACAAACATTTGGAAAATACCTCCCAAATGTGAATAATTGAAATTGCTCACAAAACATAAGAAGACCCTAAAAATTGATCTCTTATTCAAACTTTTCAAACTCTCAGTGGTTATTATTTACTGAAAATTATTTTTAAAGTGAGGATTTGTTTAATGAGATAAAAAAATTTACTTTGGAATCTAATGCAGCTATAAAATAATAAACTGGTGAAAGTTTGGGGGAGTCAAACAGTATGTGGGACGGTAGGAGAGTCTTTTCAAGCGGCAGGTGCATACTTTATTCCCATCTGCCATAACAATCTCTATGGCTTTATATGGGCCATTTTGTCCCATGACAGTGTGCCTTTCCTCACATGCCTAATTGCTTCCTTCAAGTCTCATTCCAGAAATAAAAGTATATGTTCTGCAAAGTTCATCTTAATGTCACGTCTTCTGGGGAAAGTTTCTTGGGTCGTTTTCCTTGGCTGACTTAAATGTGGCTCTTTTCTGTACCTTGCTGCACCTCTTTCATAGCTCTTATCTGGCTCTGTGGTTAAAAAGTATTGATTGCCTTTTCCATCCTACATTTCGAACTTCATAAGAGAGCTCCTTTTAATTTGCTTACACATTGATAACGTAATGTTTAATGGTGGCTGAATAAGAACATTGAGTTCTCTGAGAGCTCAAATTCCAATGGACTGTGACCTTCACAAGGGCAGGCTTTGCACAAGTTTTGACAATCTGATTTCCCAGACACAGAACACTCTGCCAGGATTTAGTAATTCCACTGGTTGGATAATATTCTGAAGGGTTGATCAATGTGATTTTGTTCATAATACCTCTAGCTACTATATATATCCATTCTCCCATTCAGTCATGCATGTAGGATTTCCTCAAGTAGTATATCAGACAGAAAAGAAATTTCAGAAAAACAAAACAAATTATTTCTAATTTTTGTGTTTCAGTGGCATCAAACTCAGGAGATACCAAACATATCATATACCAAGAAAGTGGCTGGGACTTCCCTGGTGATCATCCAGTTGTTAAGATTTTGCCTTCCAATGCAGGGGGTGCAGGTTCAATCCCTGGTCAGGGAGCTAAATTCACACATGCATTGTGGTCAAAAAACCAAAACATAAAACAGAAGCAATATTGTAACAAATTCAATAAAAACTTTAAAAATATTCCACATCAAAAACAAAACAAACAAACCAAAAAAAAAAAAAAAAAAGGGAAGAAAGTGGCTGTGAAAACACATGTGAAATTTAAGAGTAATATACTTTTAAAACACAATACTAAGACAAATATGATTCCTAAGGTCAGAGGAGAGAAATAATACAGAGGATACAAGAAACATTTAATTTTGTAGCTCTTGGGAAGCAGTTGCAGGTCTTGGAGGAAGCCTATAAAGTGGTAAACCTCTGTTTCACTTCAGCATCACTAAATAAAGATAGTATAACCAAGATCTTGGCGCCATTGGGTCACCAAAGTAGCACCCAAAGATCTTCCATTTGATTATTTGTGTGGGCTTGCATTGAGGAATTGTTCCTGCCAGCATATTATATAATGGGCACCTACTTGTTTTCTGAAACAGTACTATGTTCTCATCCTATTAATTGCACATGGAGCACGTATATCTTCCACATTGTCTGCATGCATGCTAAATCGCTTCAGTCATGTCTGACTCTTTGCAACCCCACCAGGTTCCTCTGTCCATGGGATTCTCTAGGCAAGAATACTGGAGTGGGTTGCCATGTCCTCCTCCATGGGATCTTCCTAACTCAGGGATTGAACTCATGTCTCTTATGTCTCCTGCATAGGGAGGCAGGTACTTTACCACTAGTACCGCCTGGGAAGCCCATCTTCCACATTAGTGCTGCCAAATTGAATTTTGTTTTTGTAGAAGAATGGCTATGGTATGAAAAGGAGCTTCCTAAATCATAAATTTTGGAGGGAGAAAATCAATGGAATCAGCTCCATCTCTCCTCCAAAACTAGACTAGAGAAAGATTAAAACACATACAAACACATGGTTTACTGTAGAATAAACAAGTCAACAAATGATTGCTTGTGTTCAGAGCTATGAAAGAGGCAAAAACAAAGTATGGAAGGAGCTGATTTAAATAGCAGGAGAAACATAAAGAAAGAAACAAGGAAGGGTCAATCAGTTGGACTTAATCTTAAGTTAGAATGCACATTAATTTAGGACATAATATGAAATGAACAGAACAGTAGGCATTAAGTGGTTTCGAGTCACCATACACTAAAAAAAAAAAAAAGAAAAGAAAAAAGTGTCCTAGACGGAGGTAGTCCCATGACATATTAAATATTCTGAAAGTAACACATGCAAAACACATGAGATTTTCTACACAGAGAAGATGATTACAGCCCCAAAATATCCAAATATCCTCCTGAAATCTTAACGGAATAACTGAAACAATAGCTTAATGAAGGTGAATAAAGTACCCCTAGAGTTCACCTCTGGGTGTGTTTTTGTTTCAAGTTTTAAATTAACCTAAGAACCCAAACATACAAATGTAATAAGCAGATGTAAATTAGTTTAAATATTTAAGGGTAAAGAAAACATGTACTTAAAAGGGAATTTTAAGTGATATTTAAATATTTGGTAATAAATGTCTTTTTAGAATACTAGAAACCAAAATATTTACTTGAGTTCGTAAAAAAGTTGTCATTTTTGTAACAAATTCACTATAAAATTTTAATCTTATTACAATTAGAAATCATTTGTCACATATGTACAAAGGGTATACATTATTAATGCAATTATTTTTATAAATCAGTAAGAAAATAAGTATCCTAATGGAGAAAACTAAAAAAGTCTATGGAAACTCAGTTCACTAAAGAAGAGGGTGGAAGTGGTAATATACAAACAAAACAAACAGAAGCCACATTTACTCTACTAGTAGTCAAATAATTAAAATTAAAATTAACATATAGTGAATATGGTGAAAAATTTTGCATTTTAAACTGCCAAGAAATTAAAAGGTAACATTTAATTTACTGAGGCTAAGAAGCGTGATCAAAATTGTAAAATCATGTGTTGAATTTGCAATGGTCAATTTAAAAAATCTATTTAGAATATTTAATCATGAGTTAAAGCATTAAATCATGTTTATAAAGCCAAAAAAAAAAAAAAAAGTCTTGAGAGGATCCTCAGAGAATTGTTAGTAATGATAATCATGTAGAAACGTAAGTGCAAAACTAGGGTAGTAGTTAAATATATAAAAACATAATATTTATATAATGAATTATGTCACTTAGTTATTCATCAATTTATTTGCTCAGAAATTACCTATTGGTGTTTACTATAAGTAAAACCTGATGATAGACGTTAGAGATACATCATTGACCAAGAGAATCTCTGCTCACAGCCAACTGAGGGAGGCATTATAAACAAACACAAATGAATAAAATAATCAGATGTTGATAAGCGATAAGAATTAAAGCACTGGGCTAAAGAATTCGGAAGAATATAAATATGCATATTCTACAAGAACAAGAGGAAGGTGGCCTCTTGGACCTAAGATTATTACAAAGAAATAATCTCAGTGGCTTTTAAACCTGCTAGAACATTTCTGTGACCTTGTTCACATTTGAAATGAGAACTCCTCAAGAGATTTGGCAAATATCCAGAAGGTGAACTATTACTCTCTACATAGTCATTAAAATGATGATAAAGTTCATGAAAGATTAATATATTTAAAATTTAGTTCAAACCATAACGTAAGGTACAGCTCCGTTCTAGAATAGAAGCTTCTATTTAGCTTGCATGACATTTTCTAAAGTGAGGTACATAACCTCTAGGCAGGCTTGCAAAATATGTGACCCAAACTGTTTTGGTTTTTTTTTTTTTTTTCAGTCTTTATCTGACAATCCAGCTTCAGTTTATGGTTGAGTTTGGAGGTGGCTTAAAGGGTAAAGAATATGCCCACAATGCCAGAGGCCTGGGTTCAATCCCAGGGTTGGGATGATCTCTTGGAGAAGGGCATGGCAACCCACTCCAGTATTTTGGCCTGGAGAATCCCATGGACAGATGAGTCTGGGTTGCTACAGTCCATGGGGTCACAAAAAGTTGGACACAACTGAGAGACTAACACTTTTTTCGCTCTGAAGACATCAACACAAAATTGAGAAATTATAGGATTCTGTCAGTGGGAACATTAAGGAAAAAGATCTGCAATTAAATTACAAAATATATTTTTCCTGAAAATGAGGGGCTTAGTGGACAGTGCCTCATTCACAAGGAAGGAATTCAAAGGTGCCACTAGTAGCATTAAGATCACACCATCAGAGAGGTGGTGGGACTGAGGGTGATGAGACTCATGGAAATTTTTGCTTGAGAAATTGGGTAGACTCCCAGTGTGGACAACAATCAGGAGAGAAATCTGGCTTTCGGTTGTTTCAGTTGCTATTCAAGAGACCCATCAGGATGGGAAAAATAAGGCAAATAGAAAAAACAAATAAACAAACTGGGAGGTACATCAGATGATAAAGTTGGAAAAATAAGGTGTGTATACAATGGCACCCCACTCCAGTACTCTTGCCTGGAAAATCCCATGGACAGAGGAGCCTGGTGGGCTGCCGTCTATGGGGTCACACAGAGTTGGACATGACTTAAGTGACTCAGCAGCAGTAGCAGCATGCATTTAAGAAGAAATTGTGCCCAACTCTTTGCAACCCCATGGACTATACTATATAGTCCATGGAATTCTCCAGGTAGGAATACTGGAGTGGATAGCAGTAGCTTTCCTCTCCAGGGAATCTTCCCAACCCAGGGATCGAACTTAGGTCTGCCCTCATTGCAGGCAGATTCTTTACTGGCTGAACCACAGGGGAATCCCAAGAATTGTGAAATGCGTAGCCCATCCCTTCTCCAGTAGATCTTCTGGATTCGGGAATCAAATCAGGATCTCTTGCATTGCTGTTGGGTTCTTTACCAATTGAGATATCAGGGATATCTCAATATCCTAAGAAGAAATCATCCATCTCTAAAGAATTTCACTGAAATCTCCAACAAAGTGGGCAGCATGCTTGCTCAGTCTCTCATTCATGTCTGACTCTTTGGGACCCCATGGAGCCTGCCAGGCTCCTCTGTCCATGGGATTTTTCAGGCAAGAAGACTCTTAGCGTGGGTTGTTGTTTCCTTCTTCAGGGGATCTTCCTGACTCAGGGATCCAACTGAAGTTCCTGGTGGATCCTACACTGGCAGGCAGATTATTTACCACTGAGCCACCTGGGAAACCTCAAAGGGGCAGATTCCCACAGGGAATAAAAAAAAAAAGAAAGAAAGAAAATGCCTCATAAGTTTGCCAGCCTCCTCTATCCCGGTGCTGCTCCAAAACTCCTGTGGGTATATGTTGAGGGAGTAATTCTATTAGTTCTCAGAAATCCTTCTTTGAAGTAGAGGATATATACTCTCCTCTTAGGAAGAGAGAGGATCTAGTAATGCTTACTGCACTTGTGATCCTGGGTAAGTAAAGCTATAGTACCTGTGTTTTTCTGGCCAATAAAGTACGCATTTTTCTTTTGATGATCCCTAGGACAAGCAGTCACACACATACACATACACACACACAATGTCATCTCAACTCTCTTGGTAGGTATTTAGTAATTATTATCTCACACGTATGGATGTGAGAGTTGGACTATGAAGAAGGCTGAGTGCTGAAGAATTGATGCTTTTGAACTGTGGTGTTGGAGAAGACTCCTGAGAGTCCCTTGGACTGTAAGGAGATCCAACCACTACATTCTGAAGGAGATCAACCCTGGGATTTCTTTGGAAGAAATTATGCTAAAGCTGAAACTCCAACACTTTGGCCACCTCATGCAAAGAGTTGACTTTGATGCTGGGAAGAATTGGTGGCAGGAGAAGAAGGGGACGACAGAGGATGAGATGGCTGGATGGTATCACTGACTTGATGGACGCGAGTCTGAGTGAACTCCAGTAGTTGGTGATGGACAGGGAGGCCTGGCATGCTGCGATTCATGGGGTCGCAAAGAGTCGGACAAGACTGAGCGACTGAACTGAACTGAACTGAATTAATATGTTGGGCTTTTCAGGTGGCTCAGTGGGTAAAGAATCTGCCTGTAATGCAGCAGACTTAGGAGACTCGGTTTGATCCACAGCTCAGGAAGATCCCCTGGAGGAGGGTGTGGCAACCCACTCTAGTATTTTTGCCTGGAGAATCCCATGGACAGAGGAGCCTGGAAGGTGACAGTCTATGAGGTTTCAAAGAGTTGGACACAACTGAAGTGACTAAGTACACAGGCAAGCATATATTAATTTTGAACAGGAAAATTAATTCCATGTGTTGCCCTCTCCCTCTTCCATTAAAATATAAAATATAGGCTGTAAAAGACGGAATTTTGATCTGTTTTTCTTTATCACCACTGCCCAGCACATGGTATGACCAATAAATGTTTGTTGAATGAAATTAACCAAGGTTTGTCTTAAAATATCTTCAATTAAATTAAGGATAATATGAGACTACCTACATCTTTTATCACCATTATTACTAATATTGCTTTGAAGTGACCAGAAATATAATAAGCAAGAGAAAGTCACAACACATCCCTATTCCCAGGTTTTGATTTTCATTTTATAGGACAATGAGGAAACAAATATTAAATTTTGCCAATGATAACCTTATATACTTAGAAAATTCGAGGAAGTCAACTAAAAGATGATGAGACTCAATAAGAAAATGTACCAAGGCAATGAATAAAAATCATATAAGTTATTTTTAAAACTATGTTTAAAAATGTATTGACAGAAGAAAATAAACTACTTAGCCTACCTACTAATGAGCAATACAAGTATAAAGGAACCACATAAATAACACTTGGAATTTCCTAGAATCCTCTGATTCTCATCCACTTCACCTCATGCCAGTCTCATAATTTGCCTTAGGTTTCTGAAATTAATGAATTAATCCCCAGGATCTTTGCAGCTGTATTTCTTCCTGCTGTAAATGTGTTTTATTTTTCTTTCACCCCTTCTTCCTCATTTCATCCAATTTGTGCATGCTCAGCTTTCACAATTCAAGAAGGTCTTTTCTTATTCTCCTAGGATAAATCTGGTTAAACTGTTAGGTGTTTGGTTCTCAATACAGAGGTTCCTTTCATGGTAGAGGGGTCTTTATATTCACTGTAAAGTACAAGTTTGCATTTGTGTGACTCTTTGACTAACGTTTATCTCCAAACCTGGAGGTATACCACAAGGAGGGGAGTGAGTGAGTGATGTCACTCAGTGATGTCCAACTCTTTGCGACCCCATGGACTGTAACTTAACACACTCCTCCGTCCATTGGATTTTCCAGGCAAGAGTACTGGAGTGGGTTGCCATTTCCTTCTCCAGAGGATCTTCCCAACCCAGGGACTGAAACTGGGTCTTCCACATTGTAGGCAGATGCTTTACCATCTGAGTTACCAAGGAAGTCCCACAAGGAGGAGAGCTATCAGTAAATAAACAAACGAGATTCTAGGGTTTAGAATAGCATCTACTGCACCATAGGAATTTAATAAACATTTAGGGAAAGAATGAAGAAATGAGTCAATACAAATAAATAAATGAGTGAGTGAATGCCTGAAAGAATGAATAACAAACTGCAATAGGTAGAAGACCAGACCTCACGTCCGTCCAGACCATTAGGAGTGTTGACTGGTGCATATCAAGTATGTTGGTGTTCGCATTGTAGACTCATAAGTTTCATAAAGTGCTCAAAAATACATGTGATTTTGTCTCCAAGGGTCTGTGACTTTTAAAATGTGGAATATTTAAGCCAGTTTCCATGTGAAATCTTTTCGCTAATGTAAAATGAAAATTATACAAAAGACTTACAGTGAAAAGCAAAAGGAAAACAAGTAAAATAGTTGAATATTTTAATTTCTGTACTATAAAAGAACAGAGTATCTTTAGCTTCCCTTAGTGTGTAGTTCAATTATTCCATTGGATACTATTTTGTGGTTGGACTATTTGGGATGCAATTAAAAAGCTCGTGCTGTATGTCCAAATTACATGTCATTTGGAAGGTACTAAATAATGTCATTTAATGATAACATTAAATGTAACTTTCATGAAGTTTATAAGAATGATATAATTTAGCAACTGCTAAAAGAAAAAATATTTTAAAGTGATTTTTTGTAAGATCCATTAAAAAAAAATCTTTCACAATGTTTTTCTAAGCAATTTCAAAGTTTTTATATTTACTCCATAGGAAGCGTGCATTTGTCAGAGGGAAAGTTGACCAGTATTAATCATTAGGGATCATTCAGTCACTTTAATAATTCCCATTGTGCCTTACTAGAAATTTCTCAACTTAAAAATAATTTATTTTTCAGAAAGTTCCTGGTGTGCTGACATTTCTTCCATTTTAATTCATTGAGGCACATCACTTGTATTGATTGTCTTTTCATATATATTACAGGTGAAACAAAAAATGGAATTATGTTTTACTCAATTTAAAATGAGAAAACAGCATTGTTTTGTGATTAGAAAATCACTATTATTTTGTTAGAATCAACAGGAAAAAAATCAGCTTGTCCTTTTTCATCTTCTTATAGAAAGTTGACTCAAATAAATTAACTCAAAGTACAAAAGAATGAATAATGGGCAGCTGGAAAAATCCTATATAAGATGAATGAAAGCTGACAACTTCAATTACAATTTGAACTGTCTCTTTGTGTATGAATGTGATTTAATGGGAATCTGATATTCAATAAACCTGACTTTCTTTATGATTTATAATAGCTAGCCTTAGGTTACCCAGATGTATTTTATAGTGTAAAATGGCACAATGTCCTCTTCCAGTGATATGCAAAATTTTCCATCAACCAAGAATCAAAGGATACTTTTTCTGATCAAAAAGAACCATATGCGTGATGCTAGTGAACAGGAATTTTACTGTACACTCTGACCCCGACTCCAAAACCCCTTCTTTCATTGCTTGAAGCAACACAAAGAATCTGCTAATGATGTTATGTCTAATTACCATCCCACATCCATTTACTTTCTTCCACCTCAGTTATGTATAAGACAGAGTGAAAAAAAAAGTTATTCCTGAAGATTTTCCTGAGGACTGGTATCTGTTTATATGACCCAACTTGAAGTCACAAAAATTTTCCTTTTCTCAGTCTTACTTTAGGAAGCTTATTACAGATCAAGCCCTCTTCAAAAACATAATTAAACTGAAATTCAGGTTAATGATTTATTTGAACTATAGCTCTAAATGTATTCATATGCATATTTTCCTTTGGAAAAAAATCCTATTAGAAAATATCACAACGTTATGACTTTATCCAGCTCCACAATAACCACCATATTCTGATTCTATATAAATATGCATCCTCAAGTTATTTTAGATAATAGAATAGAAGATAAGAGACGAGTGTTCCAGGAAGGATATTTAGTAATTAACATGACTTGTCTCATTGACATAACAGCAATGACAATGAGACTTATTATCACCATTTTACAAATAAAGAGTTTTGAGATTTACAAAAGTAGCTTTCCTATTCACACAATATCCTGATAGAACCAGGATGAAAACTAACATCTCCAAAATATAAAATGGTTATATACACATTATGATTTGTCAAAACTTATGTTTGTTAAGATTCTGATTAATTCAACCTGATTACTGTGTATCTGTTATTTGAGTATCCCAGATGTCTATCTACCTGGGATTATTGGCAGTTAGGTTCCCTGGAAGCTGTCTCTGAGACTTAGACTAGCATAAGGAATATTCATTAGTCTGGGCTTTTAGGATCAAAAAACAAGGAAAGAAAAGGAAGGAAGGAAGACTGGTCAGAGGGAGAAGTTTAGAGAGGAGTCAATCTCAGTGAAGATCCAGCTGGGTCTGCAGAGAACACCGAGGCTTCAGTGGCCTTTCTTATATGTTCCAGGTGGGGCCAAGAGAATTGGACATTAATTGTCCATAGCTGATCATCACACGCAGGCTTCCCAGAGAACATATGTAATCTTTCTTTAACCAAGGTAATACAGGATGGTGTGACAGCATGGGATCTCTGTCAACAATACTCCCATCAGCCACTGAAATAGACCTTCAGCCTGAAGAAGGATCCGAGTTGTCCATCATAACATTCATATTCATGTGCATAGAGATAACTCTACACATTTATGCACATATAGAGCAAAACATAGAAAACAAAATTTAAATTTGAGATGTACACACATCAACAACTAGCTTGGACTACATATTATTATTTAAAAAATAAGCTCAAAGCTTAACTTCTTAATCAGATCTTTCAATATAGACAAATGCACTTTGTTGAGAAAATAATAGTTCAGGAAAATAAAACACAAATGCATCTTCTATCCAAAAAAGCAATGAAGTGTGACGTTATTAATACCTTTAAAGCAGTGGTGAGGAATTCAGACCCATCAATATATCTGTCCACTAAGGCTTAACCATTTCTTTGAAACAGACCAGAACAGGAGATTTAGTTTCATAAGCTAAGTGGAGAAGTGCATTTGACTTGGTAAAATGATGTGTTTAAATTTCACAAACACTTGTAGATATGATTTTCTTACATCTCTTTCCCAAATGAGGGAAGTTTAGAAATAGGAGATACAAGGGGGTCATTCTCAAATTCCCAGAAAGTGATAATTAAAATGAAGAGCTTATTTCAAAGATTAGAAAGCTTATCCTAGCAAAAGGACCTACGGAGTTAGCCTGCAAGGTGTAAGACAGTACCCTGATGTCTATAGAATTAGGGTTGTGTCCCAAGTGTGAATAAAGAGAAAAGAACTCAACAGTGGTGATTGAGATAGAGGAACTATGCCTGTGTCTAGTCACTATTAGGTTGAACTTGGTGGTGATGAGAAGCCTACTTTCATATCACTCTTCATTACTAAACACGCCTTCTGGGAGAAGTAGCATATATTTCTCAAAGTAAGAAATAGAAGAGAAATGGTTCTGATACTATAGAAGGAAGACAAAGAAGATACCCAAACAACTCATGCAATAACTGCATTGAATAGGCAAGAATACTCAGAGACTAAAATAACTTATAAATACACACAAGCTGTCTAAATGCACTTCTAGGTGGATAACACTGCCTCCATGCTTGCTCTCCCCCATCCAAAAGAAAAAAAAAAAAAAACATATAAAAAGAAGTCCTGGGTAAGTCTAACCTTTCTTGCCCGTTATCCCCACTTGCCTCTATTCGAGTCATCACCATCACTTCTAGTTCAGTGGTGTAATTTTTTCTTCCATTAACTTTAATAGGCTTATATCAATGTTAAGCAATGGGATCATTTTACACTGACTGGGTTGATGAGAAATACCTCCACTCAATTAGTTTCTCAATACCGGAATATTTGGAAATGAAAAAAAAAAACAAAAAACAGGCAAGCTGAAAACTTTAAGCTGAAAATGAGATAAAATTTTCTTTATTCTTATACTCCATGGCATTTGAAAAACCTTATAGTATTTCTGTGGTAACAAGAAGAAAAATGTATTTGGTGAACCCCCAGAGAATAGAAGGGCATGTGTGATCTTTCACAAATGGAATATTTGTAAAAATATACAAGCGATTTCTTAAATGTTTCACTTTGCCTGGGGTAAAGTTTCATATACTGGGAATTTTTGTGCCTTGCCATAATGGTTTCCCTTATAATTTCAGGAAAAATATTTTGTTATCAAATATAAAATAAAGATCAGGGTACTGTTGAGATGGATTGGTTTATAGGTACTGTGCTCATGCTTGTTAAAATTTGTCTGAACCTCAAGTATTTATTACTGAAAATATGTTAAAATATTGTTTGTTTGAACATCAGATGACACTTGAATATTTCTGAGTATTGATTACACTGGAAATAATAGAATGGGGAAAAGACCTACTTTCTAGCTATGTTACAAAGCTATATATTAACACTCAAATTCTCAAGTAGGTTAGAAGGTTTTAAACTTGCAAGAAATTAGAATATATAATAAATTTTACCAAAGAGACAAAAGCACTCATTTTATGTAAAGCATATTAATTTCCATCTCATCAATTAAAAAGACAAATTTGTGTTATCTCTACCTATGTACACTGCAGAGGAATATGAATGATGCTCACAAACACACATACACTCAGAAGTACAATTACAATTTTGGATGTATTCAATAAATTTGCCCAAATTTGAGTGAATAACTCTGAATACCTATATGTACCTTTGATAGAGCATTGAGCTACTTATTCAAGAAAATCAAAATGCCAAAGAATTTTTCTTGATTGCTTGGGGATAGAAAAGATTATTCCCTTTTATGTTCACTTGCCTGTGAAGAGCATTAAAGTATCATCATCTACATTGATATTCTGTGGTTTACAAAAAATAATTTTTTTTAATTTCTATTTTCCAGACTTCTGTGTATACAGAAGCGGAAAATGTTAATATTTTATAGTTGTTCAGAAATTACGAATTTTTTAAATTGTTGTACATTACTTCACACAGTTGAAGAGAAATGATACTAAATGTATAGGGTAATGGATATAACAGTTAAAGAAAATTTTCATATCAACTAAGTAAAAAAAAAGAAAAAAAGAAAAAATCCTAAAACTTAAAAAAAAAAAAAAGGAATTAAGCAAAGTCACTTCAGAAGGGAAAGCTGAGTTTCCAAATAAAGAGTTAGATGCTATTGTCTTTAACTGCAGATACATCATATAAGCTCACAGCTCCTTGCTTTCTCATTCATCACAGAAGCTCTCCATGGTCATTTCATAATGGTATGAAAAAGTATCATAAAGTCAGCCTGGTATCATAAAGTCAGCCTAATCATTTGAATGATTCACATGTTTTCTGTATTTTTCTGCAGTAGCTAAAGGGCACTTGTTGAATAAAAATTACAACTCTTCTCTACCAGATAGTTATGGAAGTCAGAAGAGAGTTGACATATTTAATTCCTCTTAGATATTCCAGCCCTTTTCTGAGTATACAGAAAGCTGGGGACAGGCCAATCTGTGCTGATCATTTGTCATCATAAGATAGACCCTGTGGGCCCTGAACCCTAAGTCCACAATGTCAGTAGGTGCTGTAAACTTTTAAAAATTACAGCTTACTTCTGAAGATAATTTCTCAGGG
The DNA here is from genome assembly GCF_016772045.2 of Ovis aries. Taxonomy (NCBI): domain Eukaryota; kingdom Metazoa; phylum Chordata; class Mammalia; order Artiodactyla; family Bovidae; genus Ovis; species Ovis aries. Next base: position 50,262,211 of record NC_056069.1, read on the forward strand.
CTGCAATACATATACATATTTTTCAAATACATAGTAGATTCTTGTACACTGAGAGGAAATAAAGTAGGAAGCAGTAATAGATCGGAGACAGTATAGGACTCTCTATCTACCACATCTGCTTAATGACCATGGGAGTAATTTCTCCCCAAGTGGACTGACGTCTCAACCTGTGCTGTGTTTAGTCGTTCAGTTGTGTCCCATTCTTTGCGTCCCTGTGGACTGCAGCCCGCTAGGCTCCTCTGTCCATGGGGATTCTCCAGGCAAGATTACTGGAGTGGGTTGCCATGCCCTGCTCCAGAGGATCTTCCCAACCCAGGGATCCAACCCAGGTCTCCCACTTTGCGGGCAGATTCTTTACTGTTTGAGCCACCAGGGAAGCCCATCTCTTAACTTAGAAGGATGTAGAACAAAATTAGAAATTTCTCTGAAATGGAAGAATCTCTTTAGTAAATAAGTCCATGCTAAAAGGAAGGAAGCTTCTGATGGGAAGAGCTGATTGATATCCACTCTGTACCAAAATGATAACCCACATATAAATTTTTCACAGGCCAGGGCCATTGTCTAGATATGAACAGCAGTTATTACTGGAATGGCCTCACTGGTGGTGCAGTGGTAAAGAATTTGCCTGTCAATGCAGGAAACTCAGGAGACACAGCTTCAGTCCCTGGGTCAGAAGATCCCCTGGAGGAGGAAACAACAACCCACTCCATTGTTCTTGCCTGGATAATCCCACGGACAGAGGGGCCTGGCAGGCTGCAGCCAGTAGTGTCGCAAAGAGTCAGACTCGACTGAGCAACTGAGTATGCATGCACATACTGCAGGAAAGTTAAGCTCAATAAATATTTTAATGTATACTATGATTATCAAACTTATGACTCACATTTTATAGCCTGTTAGTAATGAAATCTGGCTGTTAGAATTAGCTATGTTATTAAAAACAAATGAGACAGAAGAGGCAAAAACTAGAGAAAGCATTGTTCAAACAGTATGATATCGATATGAAAAATTGTAGGAAAAAGTTTTTAAAATTAAATATATTCCAACAGTACAAAAATGTGCTATTTTGAGTTTTTTCAACTGTATATTTAGTATCATCAAATGCTTTTTAATGACCACTAAATCACAAACAAATATAAAATTTCAGGATTATGTGTTTTCAGGTAATAATCACCTTTTGTTTGGTGTGGAGGGAAGAAGTTGCAGATTAAAATAATTTAAAGCAGCAGAGAAAGGGGGACTCTAATTCACTGCTAAAATAAATGCAATTTAGTGTAAATTTTCTGTGACGCTATTTGGAAAATACAACGTGGAAGTTCTAGTTCAGTTCAGTTCAGTCGCTCAGTCATGTCCGACTCTTGGAGACCCCAAGAACTGCAGCAAGCCAGGCCTCTCTGTCCATCACCATCTCCCGGAGTTCACACAGACTCACGTCCATCAAGTCTGTGATACCATCCAGCCATCTCATCCTCGGTTGTCCCCTTCTTCTCCTGCCCCCAATCCCTCCCAGCATCAGAGTCTTTTCCAATGAGTCAACTCTTCGCATGAGGTGGCCAAAGTACTGAAGTTTCAGCTTCAGCATCATTCCTTCCAAAGAAATCCCGGGGTTGATGTCCTTCAGAATGGACTGGTTGGATCTCCTTGCGGTCCAAGGGACTCTCAAGAGTCTTCTCCAACACCACACTTCAAAAGCATCAATTCTTCGGCACTCAGCCTTCTTCACAGCCCAACTCTCATATCCATACATGACTGCTGGAAAAACCATAGAAAAAGTCTAAATCTAAGGATTCCAATTCTAAGATTTACTTTAAGGATAAGAAAGAAGCACCTCAATGCCATTTTATAAACACTCTTTAACTTAGCATTTTCAGAAAAGTTTAACTCATAAAGGCCAAAAACCCAAAAACATAATAGCTAAAAAGGCAAAAGCCTCAAATGTCTTATATAATCAAATCATTGCACTCACTAAATATTTGAATAATATTTAATATTATGAAAGAGTATTTGCAAAATGGTAAGTTAAATGAAAATCATCAGAAAAGACATGCTAAGTTAAAATGATATTCACACATGTATATATAAACACATCATGAATAGATTTGTATGTAAATGCATGCCTATCAATCCATTTATAACATAATTGAAAGTGAATTACTATTAAACATACAGATTAGAATGAAGCTACATATCATATGATCTCCAGCTCCTTTTCCCTTACTAAGCTGCAGCAAGAATTCTTTGGTACATTCAGTCTAAATACTTATGACTGTTTCTAGAGGAAAGAACATCAAATGTGTGGGATACTCATTGTTGCACCTGTAACCCTCCTCAGGAGATATACACTATCATAAAACCCACATTCAACCTCCAACAGTTCATCATATTTTTTAGCTTACTTTTCCCACACACTTTGGTGGTGTTGACAGCTTCTGCCCAAGGTAAACAAATGTTAGTTTGTCCTTTAACCTCTGTTCTCTTATGGGTCCTTGAAAGGTCATTAATTTTTCTGCCTGAACAATAGTTTTCTTGTTTGGATTGTAGCTTTTTTCCCCCTATTCTTTAGATGTCTAAGATGAATCAAGAATGGTTAATAGACTGTGGAGTAAGTAAACCATACGATTGTAAGTGGCTTGATCTTATTCTAGAGAAAGACATCTTTCATGTAATCAGATTAGTTTGAGAAAATTGAACATACTAATTTCCAAGACTAAAAATGATAATGAACTCTTCTTAAATAATAATTACTTACATCATTTAAATACATGTGTGCACAGCTTCTAGTTAATTGACTTTATTTTATCTCTCTTATCCCTTTGACCCCACAGAATAATTAAAATGAGTTAATTAAGCACATTCAAAGGAAAATGTAATCTAAGGCTAAAATACATTGTTCCAAACATGAGTGCCCTTTTTGAAATAAAAATTAATAAAAGGATCAACTGGAAATAGTTTATTTATTTTTTTCAAAGTGAATGATTTGGTGTTTTAGGGAATTTTTTCATAAATTTATTGGTTAAATCTGACAACAAAGTATAAAATTGGAAATGAAAATAATAATGTTGATAATGTAAAGATGATGGTAATGATAATAATATGATGATAGTGATGGTGATGACTTAGATTCCAGTTCTTCGAAGAGAAAGAATCCATGAGGTTTACTTGCTATGAGTGATTTCACTTCATAAATTAGTCAGATAAAAAATCTTCATCACTAGAGAGATTTATACTATTTTAATAGATAATTTGCATGTACTCACTTATTCACCACTCTCCAAACTCTGCAAAATACTCATAATTATTACCAATTTGGAGTTATTGGACAAGAATTTGTAGATATTAGTTCCTTTCTCTCAAGTTACACTTCTGAGAAACAGGTGAAACTATGGCCTGAAAACTCAAAATTTTATCATTTCACCCTGTTTACCTCACCAAAATGTTGCCACAATAAAAATAATGTTTTACACTTTACATGTGCCGGAAATTGTTTAAAGCCTTTAAGACATTTAGTCCACATAAAATAAAATTGTATTAGGTATTAACATAATTACCTTTATTATATAAATGATGAAACAAAAGAACAAAATAATTAGGAAACTGTTCAAAGATGGTATATGTGGGAGAATTTGAATACATGGTATCTGGTTTCAGAGGATATGCTGCCTTAGTTGCCAATATCTGATGAGGGGTAAATCCAGATTTAGATCTAGACCTATAACTAGATATCTATCTATGTGTGTATATATATGTGTATATATATATATATATATATATATATATATATATATATTTTCTTGGCCTTTTGGCTAAGATCGAGTGGTGGCTCAGACGGAAAGCATCTGTCTACAGTGTGGGAGACCTGGGTTCAATCCCTGGGTCGGGAAGTTCCCTGGAGAAGGAAACGGCAACCCACTCCAGTACTCTTGCCTAGAAAATCCCATGGACGGAGGAGCCTGGTGTCCATGGGGTTGCAAAGAGTTGGACACAACTGAGCGACTTCACTATATATATATATGTTATACTATATACATATATTAATATGTATGTATGCATGGCATCTGGTCCCATCACTTCATGGCAAATAGATGGAGAAATAGTGGAAACAGTGGCAGACTTTATTTTTTGGGGCTCCAAAATCACTGCAGATGGTGAATGCACCCATGAAATTAAAAGACACTTACTCCTTGGGAGTAAAAAATTATGACCAACCTAGATAGCATATTAAAAAGCAGAGACATTACTTTGCCAACAAAGGTCTGTCTAGTCAAGGCTATGGTTTTTTCAGTGGTCATGTATGGATGTGAGAGTTGAACTATAAAGAAAGCTGAGTGCTGAAGAATTGATCGTTTGAACTATGATGTTGCAGAAGACTCTTGAGAGTCCCTTGGACTACAAGGAGATCCAACCAGTCCCTCCTAAGGGAAATCAGTTCTGAATATTAACTGGAAGGACTGAAGCTGAAACTCCAATACTTTGGCCACCTGATGAGAAGAGCTAACTAATTTGAAAAGACCCTAATGCTGGGAAAGATTGAAGGCGGGAGGAAAAGGGGACGACAGAGGATGAGGAGGTTGGATGACATCACTGACTCAATGAACATCAGTTTGAGTAAACTCCAGGAGTTGGTGATGGACAGGGAGCCTGGCGTGTTGCAGTCCATGGGGTCACAAAAGGTGGACACGACTGAGAGACTGAACTGAACTGATGCATGTATTTATCTATCTAGATGCTTCCCTGGTGACTCACTGGTAAAGAATCTGTCTGCCAATTCAGGAGACACAACTTTTATCCCTGATCCTGGAAGATCCCGTGGAGAAGGAAATGGCGACCCACCCCAGTTTTTGGACACAACTGAGGAACTGAACAACAACAATTCTATTACCTATTTATCTATCATCCATTGAGAAGCCACAAATGCTCATGCAGGATGAGATGGAGTAAATACCAATTTCAGTATTCCAAAATCAAACAGTTAATAATTTTATGCCACTTTCTTTTTTTAGCATATATCATATATATTACTAGCATTATACTCTGAGTTGTGTTATAATACCCTTATGCTTATTATCCTTTAACTTACAAGTGTATAGACTACGCTATCCAATTTTATTGCTTAGTTTTGTTTTTTCCTAAAACAATGAGGCTATGAACAATTAAAAAGCAGTCCTAACAAAGGCTAGCATAAGCCCTTGCAACCTGTAAGGTGTGGCTGAAACTAAATGGACATAGAGATATTGCTTCAAGCGAGGACTTGGAGGAATGAGGTTAGCTAGAAGTTTTGGGCCGTTAACTCCTCCAGATCTGCCTCTTCTTTTGAGCCAAGATTATGCTCTTTGTGGGATGGTCCCACACAATGAGCAAGTGTCCAAGAACCTAGTCACTTTTCCCCCTGTGGGACTCCTCTTATGAGAAATTTTCACTCTGTAACTCCCTGTTGGCTGATAGAACCTTTGTAATCTCTTCCTCATGTTTTGACTGCTTCTGAGTTTAATATGGCTTTCTCCATTTTCATTTTCCAGGTTTTAATCCTTGCTGTATTTTTCACTTCTAACTTCTAACTTCAGTTCAGAGACTATTGCATAAAGCAGCAGATTGACATAATAGTAACAAGAGTGATGCCTGAATGAACAGGTGGTAAGAAGAGGTTTTGGAATCACTTCAACTCACTGGCCAGCAGACTCTGAAAATGCCATCTCTGGACATAAATAGTTCTCTGATGTAAGACAGGTGCCCAATTGCCAGTGTTTTCACTGATGTTGACTGGGGAAATTTTGCTGAAGGGGGAACACTGTAGCCAGTGTGATAGTTCAGACATTTGAAAACACAGGAAACAAAACATAAAAGGAAATGTTACTGGTGGATTTTTGTAAAGTAGCAGTGCTACCATTTTGAAGGATAACTAAAACCTAGGAAACTAAGTGTGAAAGCCAAAGGGACTCTTTGTTATATTATGTCCTATAGAGGGAAAAGAAAATTCAAATGTCAACTGAGGAAAGCTTATTATTTCAAAGTGTGAATACTATTTGTGAAAACCCGGGATCTTAGTACATTGTGTGGGGACATTTTGTTGCCATGTATCTTGATTATAGCTGTGTGTGGTCAATGGGGCCAGAACTTAAGACTAATGAAGGGTGAGTTTATAAACTTGAGAGCCATGGTGAAGAATTTCCTTTACCCAAAGGGAGATTGGATCCTAGTTCTTGGCCACTGTTCAGTTCAGCTCAGTTCAGTAGCTCAGTCGTGTCCGACTCTTCGCGACCCCACAAATCGCAGCACGCCAGACCTCCCTGTCCATCACCAACTCCCAGAGTTCACTCAGATTCATGTCCATCGAGTCAGTGATGCCATCCAGCCATCTCATCCTCTGTCATCCCCTTCTCCTCCTGCCCCCAATCCCTCCACTGTTAGATCATCACTAAGCCCCTAGAACCTCCTGTATCATGGTATAGTGTCTTTGTTTTCCTGAGTCCTCTGGCATTTGATGGTAATGATAACCCTGTATGTGAGACAACAAAAGAGACACAGATGTATAAAACGGACTTTTGGACTCTGTGGGAGAGGGAGATGGTGGGATGATTTGGGAGAATGGCATTGTAACATGTATACTATCATGTAAGAAACGAGTCGCCAGCCTATGTTCGATACAGGATACAGGAGGCTTGTGGCTGGTGCACGGGAATGATCCAGAGAGATGATATGGGTTGGGAGGTGGGAGAGGGGTTCAGGATTGGGAACTCATGTACACCTGTGGCAGTTTCATGTCACGTATGGCAAAAACCAATACAGTATTGTAAAGCAAAATAAAGTAAAAATAAAAATTTTAAAAAAATCTAACAGTATAATTTGTAATGAGAATCTTTGAACAATGCAATATCACTGTAGACCTCCAGAAGTGTTGACTCATTTCGGGAGGAGGCAAAAGAGGGAGGTGGGGCTGGAGGCTAAAATTCAGCCACAGAGACAGTACATCATTGGGTCCCTAAAATGTCTCCATTTGATTCATCAGTCTGACCCCTGCAGGAACCAGATGGATTTTGTAAACTACCCAAGACCTCAAGTAGTGGCTCCAATAGCATACTTTGCATCAGACATGGATTCATGCTTGTGCAGAATATCACACTGACCCAATATACTGATGTGATCATGATGAATAGACAACAAGAAAAAAAGGTGGCTAGCTGACTGTGGCTCAGATGATGAACTCCTTAGTACCAAATTCAGACTTAAATTGAAGAAAGTAGGGAAAACTGCTAGACCATTCAGGTATGACCTAAATCAAATCCCTTACGATTATACAGTGGAAGTGAGAAATAGATTTAAGGGCCTAGATCTGGTAGATAGAGTGCCTGGTGAACTATGGAATGAGGCTCGTGACATTGTACAGGAGACAGGGATCAAGACCATCCCCATGGAAAAGAAATGCAAAAAAGCAAAATGGCTATCTGGGGAGGCCTTACAAATAGCTGTGAAAAGAAGAGAGGTGAAAAGCAAAGGAGAAACGGAAAGATATAAGTGTCTGAACGCAGAGTTCCAAAGAATATCAAGAAGAGATAAGAAAGCCTTCTTCAGTGATCAATGCAAAGAAATAGAGGAAAACAACAGAATGGTAAAGACGAGATCTCTTCAAGAAAATTAGAGATACCAAGGGAATATTTCATGCAAGGATGGGCTTGATAAAGGACAGAAATGATATGGACCTAACAGAAGCAGAAGATATTAAGAAGAGGTGGCAAGAATACACGGAAGAACTGTACAAAAAAAGATCTTCATGACCTGGATAATCATGATGATGTGATCACTAATCTAGAGCCAGACATCTAGGAAAGTGAAGTCAAGTGGGCCTTAGAAAGCATCACTAAGAAAAAAGCTAGTGGAGGTGATGGAATTCCAGTTGAGCTGTTTCAAATCCTGAAAGATGATGCTGTGAAAGTGCTGCACTCAATATGCCAGCAAATCTGGAAAACTCAGCAGTGGCCACAGGACTGGAAAAGGTCCGTTTCCATTCCTATCCCAAAGAAAGGCAACACCAAAGAATGCTCAAACTACCGCACAATTGCACTCATCTCACATGCTAGTAAAGGAATGCTCAAAATTCTCCAAGCCATGCTAGAGCAATACATGAACTGTGAACATCTAGATGTTCAAGCTAGTTTAAGAAAAGGCCAGAGATCAAATTGCCAACATCTCTGGATCATGGAAAAAGCAAGAGAGTTCCAGAAAAACATCTATTTCTGCTTTATTGACTATGCCAAAGCCTTTGACTGTGTGGATCACCATAAACTGTGGAAAATGCTGAGAGAGATGGGAATACCAGACCACATAACCTACCTCTTGAGAAACCTATATGCAGGTCAAGAAGCAACACTTAGAACTGGACATGGAACAGCAGACTGGTTCCAAATAGGAAAAGGAGTACTCAAGGCTGTATATTGTCACCCTGCTTATTCAACTTCTATGCAGAGTACATCATGAGAAACGCTGGACTGGAAGAAACACAAGCTGGAATCAAGATTGCTGGGAGAAATATCAATAACCTCAGATGTGCAGATGACACCACCCTTACGGCAGAAAGTGAAGAGGAGCTAAAAAGCCTCTTAATGAAATTGAAAGAGGGGAGCAAAAAAGTTGGCTTAAAGCTCAACATTCAGAAAACGAAGATCATGGCATCTGGTCCCATCACTTCATGGGAAATAGATGGGGAAAAGTGGAAACAGTGTCAGACTTTATTTTGGGGGGCTCCAAAATCACTGCAGATGGTGATTGCAGCCATAAAATTAAAAGACGCTTACTCCTTGGAAGAAAATTTATGACCAACCTAGATAGTATATTCAAAAGCAGAGACATTACTTCGCCGACTAAGGTCCATCTAGTCAAGGCTATGGTTTTCCTGTGGTCATGTATGGATGTGAGAGTTGGACTGTGAAGAAGGCTGAGCGCTGAAGAATTGATGCTTTTGAACTGTGGTATTGGAGAAGACTCTTGAGAGTCCTTTGGACTGTAAGGAGATCCAACCAGTCCATTCTGAAGGAGATCAGCCCTGGGATTTCTTTGGAGCGAATGATGCTGAAGCTGAAACTCCAGTACTTTGGCCACCTCATGCGAAGAGTTGACTCATTGGAAAAGACTCTGATGCTGGGAGAGATTGGGGGCAGGAGGAGAAGGGTACAACAGAGGATGAGATGGCTGGATGGCATCATGGACTCGATGGACGTGAGTCTGAATGAACTCCGGGAGTGGGTGATGGACAGGGAGGCCTGGCGTGCTGCGATTCATGGGGTCGCAAAGAGTTGGACACTATTGAGCGACTGAACTGAGCATCATGGAGACTTTTACAAATAAATAGGAATTCTAGATTGTGGGGAATAAATCCTGTAGATATCAAGAATCTGCCATTTCTTTAAAATCTTCAGGGGTCCAAAGGGTCAGGATATCCTCCCTCTGAAAAAATACAAAATCAATGGTCACATCTTGCATGTCCTACCACAAGGAAGCAAGCTGTGCTGTGCTTAGTTGCTTAGTTGTGTCTGACATTTTGAAACTCCCTGGAAGCCAGGTTCCTCTGCCCGTGGGGATTCTCCAGGAAATCCTGGAGACGGTTGCCCTGCCTTCCTCCAGGGGATCTTCCCAACCCAGGGTTGAACCCAGGTTTTTCCACATTGCAGGCAGATTCTTTGCTGTCTGAGCCACCAGGGAAGCCCTAGAATACTGGATTGGGTAGCCAATCCCTTCTCTAGGGGATCTTCCTGACTCAGGATTTGAACTGGTATCTGCTGCATTGTAGGTGGATTCTTTATCAGCTGAGCTACCAGAGAAGCCCCAAGGAAGCATACATAACACCAGCAGGCATCTTGAGGTTTTGGAGCAACACATTCCACCCTTAAGAACACTTCCCTGGATCATATGCCACGGGACACAGAAGGCAACTAGCCCCGAGTGAGGCTGTGAAGGGCCCTGCAGCAGGTCAGCAGCACAGCTGCACTTTCAGCAGTAGCTCAGGTGTTGGAAGGAGCAGGAGTAGTAAAGATGCACGTTTGAGTTTAAGGAAAATTCCATTATAGAATCACAGCCTAAGCTCATGGGATTCTAAATCAAGGCCAGGCTCTTTGAAACAGATAGTTATATATCTTTCACAAAGCAGTTGTTGGCATGCATTTGTTCCTTGATGGATGAGAATGCTTTATGATGAGACACAAATGAACTCGTATCTGGTACAACACATCAGGAGGTGAGTCCACTCAGATATTCTAATTGAAGTTCCAATAGCAAATGTAATAAAAGATACAATAATAAATGAAAGACTGAACCCAATCTTTACCAGAGGACCTAAGCAAGTACGAGAACATGAGCAAGTCACCAGGACTCCCATCATGTCACAGAGAGCAATTTTATCCCCACTCTTCCTTCGTATCACACCTAGGAAGTCCCTTAAGACAACCTAAAGCTGGATAAAAAAGCACCAGCTTGGTTTTACATGTGGGTTAGCTAAACATTATGGTTCAAGTAAAAATTAGAGGATGAGCATAGACTCTTTCACAGGTAGTCTTGACAGACAGAGGAAAATCCTTTCCTATGGGTGAAGTTATTTGGATGTTGAGCCCAGTTATTCACGTTGTTTGAAGGAGAAGTGGCTGAAGTTAAGAGGAGTCTGACTGATAAGCTGGAAATCTGTTCAGAAGACCAGAGGAAAGAGGTTGGAAAGTCAGAGACAGGAAGTCAGTGGTAAGAGGCCTGCTGATGGATGGAGGGGAATCTGGAACAAGTATAAACATCTTTGTATAATATAGTACAGTGCAACTGAAAATGTCGACCATAGAAGAAACACTAAACAACCAAATAGATGTTATCAATAACTCAACCAGTTGATGTTAAATAGATTTTATCAACAGCCACCCAGTGCTGACAAAATGAGCATACAAATTATGTGTGCCCTGTAGCAGAGAGAAAGGAAACACATGCATTCTCTTTTACAGAGGTTGATCTAGCTATTGCTACCTCTAAATGTACACCTGAGCATTGTACAGTACTGATTTCCTGGTATGACAAGATGCCTCAAGGCTACCAATTAGCTCTAAATGTCCAATTATACCTATTGATTTGTTCTTATAGGAATATATATTTATTGCAGGTGTGGATTTGTTTTACTTACTTGCTGAGCCTCAGCTAACATTGTGACTAAGGAGCTTATAGGGTATGTGCCCATAGGCATGAAATTCCATACAAATCTGCATCAGAATAGGGGACATTATTCGTGCAGAATGAAATGCAGGAGTGGACCACACCATTCAGAAACGTCCACTGATACAAAGTCGAGGTTGGCTTGCTAAGAGGATATCTGACGTGTCAACTTGGAGTCTATAACTTAAGGATAAAGAGACCATCTTCACTGAGTCAGAACTCTCTATATGATACTGCATCCCAACAATAAATTGTATGTGTTCAGGAATCATAGGGAAAGGGATCACTTTCAATGTTCTACTTGATTAATTCATGTTTTTCATTTCCAGAACTCTGGACGCTGCCGGAGTAAAGACCACGATTTTGAAGAACATGCCCTTTGTGTGTGTGTGTGTGTGTGTGTGTGTGTGTGTGTGTGTGTGTGTGTGTGTGTGTGTGTGTGTGCTTTGTGGGTTTTTTTTATTGTTTATTTTTCTTTTTATTTTTTTTTAGTTTTTTTTTTTTAATTTTAAAATCTTTAATTCTTGCATGCGTTCCCAAACATGAACCCCCCTTCCACCTCCCTCCCCATAACATCTCTCTGGGTCATCCCCATGCACCAGCCCCAAGCATGCTGTATCCTGCGTCAGACATAGACTGGCGATTCAATTCTTACATGATGGTATACATGTTAGAATGCCATTCTCCCACATCATCCCACCCTCTCCCTCTCCCTCTGAGTCCAAAAGTCCGTTATACACATCTGTGTCTTTTTTCCTGTCTTGTATACAGGGTCGTCATTGCCATCTTTCTAAATTCCATATATATGTGTTAGTATACTGTATTGGTGTTTTCCTTTCTGGCTTACTTCACTCTGTATAATCAGCTCCAGTTTCATCCATCTCATCAGAACTGATTCAAATGAATTCTTTTTCAAGGGGACCAATAAGCAAAAAGAGATGTCATCATTTGCAGGGGGGACTGACTGATAAGCAGGAAGAGAAAGGACTGTTTTTATGGCATTAGATAAGTGAGAAACACATACAGGGAGCAGGCTATGCACTCGGCTGTCAAGTAGTTCTCCCTGTCCCAACTGTGAGTGTGAGTGGACAAGGGTAGCAACACCTGCTTGTGAAGGACATTATTATTTAGGGATCTAAACTCTAAAATGAAGATTTGTGGTATAGCTCTAGGTTAGTCAAAAGACCAGCAGATGTGATAGGTGAGGGTAAATGGAATTTGGAATATATAATAAAAGAAGATTAAACTCAGCATTCAAATTACTAAAATGATGGTATCCAGTCCCATCACCCCATGGCAAAAGTGGAAACAGTGGCAGATTTTATTTTCTAGGGCTCCCAAATCTCAGTGGATGGCAATTGAAGCCAGACAATTAAAAGACACTTGCTCTTTGGAAGAAAAGCTATGACAAACCTAGACAACCTATTTAAAAGCAGAGACATCACTTTGCTGACAAAGGTCTGCATAGCCAAAGTTATGGCTTTTCCCTGTTGTTTCAGATGGTGTTTAGGACCAAACTGGAGCCAGGACAGGCTCTAAGGGGCAGGCTAGGCCTGAGGTTTAGTCTCTAGAAAAGCTGAGGCACTGAGAATTCCCGCAGGCAGTGTAACTAGACCAATCTGAAAAATCCCGGTAGCCCTCCGCCCACGCCAGACCCAAGCCAATCCAGATAGGGATGCGAGGTTTAAAAGTCCCACATGTGCGTATGGTTTAACCAATCAGATATACTGTTACAGAAACAAAGAACCATCTGTATAAAAGTAGATGTGATTCAGAGCCCCAGGCTCTTGTTGGATTCCACTGTGCTGGATGAGACCTGGGCCCTAACTCGAGATAGCAATAAACCCCTTTTTGCTTTTGCATTGCTGTGGACATCTTATTCTCTCAGTTTTGGGGACTCGGACTCTGGGCATAACAATGATAAAGAATCCACCTACAATGCAGGAGACCTAGGTTCAATACCTGGATCAGGAAGATCCCCTGGAGAAGGGAATGGCTACCCATTCCAGTATTGTTGCCTGAAGAACTCCATGGACAGAGGAGCCTGGTGGGCTACAGTTCATGGAGGCACAAAGAGGCAGACAGGACTCAGCGACTAATGCCTCTTCACATCACACCATGGTTTTTCCAGTAGTCACATATGGATGTGAGAGTTGGGCCATAAAGAAGGCTGAGTGCCAAATAATTGATGCTTTCCAACTGTGGTATTAGAGAAGACTCCTAAGAGTCCCTTGGATAGCAAAGAGATCAAACCAGTCCATCCTAAAGGAAATCAACTCTGAATATTCACTGGAACAATTGAAGCTGAAATTGAAACTCCAATACTTTGGTCACCTGATGTGAACAGTTGACTCACTGGAAAAGACTTGGATGCTGGGAGAGATTGAGGTCAGGAGGATAAGGGGGTGACAGAGGATGAGATGTTTGGATGGCATCACTGACTCAATGGACATGAGTTTGAGCAAACTCTGGGAGATAGTGAAGGACAGAGGAGCCTGGCGTGCTGTAGTGCATGAGGTTACAAAGAGTCAGACATGACTTAGTGACTGAGCAACAATGACGGGCTATCATCTCCAAACCAACTTCAGGATGAGAGCTGTCTCATTAACCTTTAACTCATAGCTTAAAGTTCCTTCCTCCTTTAAACTCATATATAGGAAGGGACAACCACTGGAAGGCTGGAGGAACTGCAGCCTGAACGAGAGAAGAGAAGTGGAACTGTGTGGGGCAAATGGTGGACTCCACAGCACCACACCCTCCTTCAAGAATGAACACACTGCAGGTGTGGCTGGCTGACTGCCCATGGCTTTAACTCCTCAGCATTTGAGCTGATGCCATAGTTCTCAAAATGGCTGCAGGTAATAACTAAGTGAAATAGCACTTAAAAGAGTCTTGCTATTTCCACCCAGCGAGGGACTCCTCTAGTGGGCAGTCTTTCCAAATATTTATTTATTTGGCTACATTAGGCCATAGTTGGGGCATGCAGGCTTCTCTAATTGCTTCTCTCTAGTGGCTCCTGGGCTCAGTAGTTGGGATATGTGGCACATGGTATCTTAGTTCCCTAATCAGGTGTCAAACCTGTGTCCCTTAAATTGCAAGGCAGACTTTTAACTACTAGACCACCAGGGAAGTCCCTATTGGACAATCTTGCTCTAGAAGTCTTGGGTTTAGCTGGCAGAGACTTTTTTCAGACCTGCATTATGTCTGTGGCCTCCCCATGAACGTGCTAACTACCTACCTCTTCCTTTCACAGGTGCTGGTCTCCAGTAAATATGGGTTTCTAACTTCGTTTCTGTGTCTATTTTCTGGAAGACCTAACAGATGCCTGTATATTAATGTTCTCTATGATGGTAGCTCAAATGGGGTATAGTATATGTGACTAGGGTTTTCTTTCATGAGATGGAAGATTTTTCAACTCTGAAGCAAAGGACTGGAGCTGTCAGACAGTCTCTAATTGCCAACACGTTGGAATCCTCCAGTGTTCGTACAGAAGTCACACCCTAATGAGGCTGAACCTTGTCATTGCCTGAGCAAGACAGCTCTCCTAGAGCCCTACCTTGTCCTGCCCAAGCACAGCCTCCTGTAATAGCTCTTCTAACAGACTCCTGTGGAGCTCTCCCTTTTGTATGCATGCTCTATCACTCAGCGGTGGCTGATTCTTTTTGATCTCATGCACTGTAGCCCACCAGGCTTCTCTGTCTATGGAATTTTCCAAGCAAGGATACTGGAGTGAGTTGCCGTTTCCTACCCCAGGGTATCTTCTCAACCTAGGGAATAAAACCATATTTCCTGCATGTATCAAGTGGATTCTCTACTGTTATGCCCAAGGTCCCAATCCCCAGAACTGAGAGAACAAGACATCCACAGCAATGCAAATGCAAAAAGGGAATTTATTGCTAGCTCGAGCCAGGGCCCAAGTCACATCCACCGCAGTGGAGTGGAACAAGGGCCCCGAGCCCTGAATTTCAGCAGTATTTATAGGTTTAAGATAAAGACACGGAGTTAGCAGGGGCGGATTGGCTGCAAGGGTTCCTTAGCATCTACTAATTGGCTAGATTTTCACGCGCGCGGGCTTTCTCAGGGGGTTTTCATCCTTGTCCTGATAAACTTGAACCAGGCTACAGGGAGTATACTGATTGGTCGAGTCCTGGCGCCAGCGGAGGATGATTTCAGCAATAACTCAGCCCCTCTGTAAAGGAAACTTAGGCCTACCTTGGCCCCCTGAAGCCTGTCATGGCACCTGTTTGGTCCTAACATTTACCACTGTGCCACCAAGATTCTCTACAACCTATACTGCAATAGGAGGCTTCTCCTACTCAGTTCTCTTTTCTTATACCTCTCTTTTCATTGTAGTCAGGCCTGCATTATGGTTTGATGAGTCTTCTTATCTACTCATAGTTTTCCCTCCCCATGATCTTTCATAAGCAGTTTTCCCATTAAACCTCTTACATTCTAATTACAACTTTGTGTCTGCTTTGTGAAATCCCAAACTAACACTGAGCCCATTCCATTATCATATTAAATATTTAAATGTTTCTATATTTATGTGGAAACTCTACTTATATTTTTTATTTATGTACCTATTTTTCCCTCTGGAATTGTGTAATGCATATCTAATAATTTCATTCTAGAGTAAGGCATTTTAAATACTTGTAAAATTTCCTTTTCCTTTTTAATTATTTATTTAGTAAAGTATTATCTTGAGCCTTCCATTTTTTAAAATTAATTTTATTTTAACTATTTCTTTCAAAATCTGGTCTCCAAATTTTTTTAAACCTAAATGAACTTTTTAGTGTGAGATTACAGTGGGACCATCAAATTCCCCACTTTCTGTTCTGTATTTATGTTTAGATTCTAAGATCAAATTTGCAGTTTTCACATCATGCAATAGAATCATATAAATGCCACAGTAACCTAGAACTCATATATCTTTTTTACATATGCTGGTGTGAAAATGTATTTTCTTTTATATATTTTATATATTTAGATCCATTATTTAGTCTAGTAACTAGAGTCCTAAATAATGGAATAGCCAAGTAGCCATTTCTTTAAAAAAAATGACAATACAATGCAATCATTCAGTTTTTCATTCTTTTTCTTGAGAAAAACTTATGAATTCTGGTTTTAATTAATTCAGGCAACTGCCATTTATTCGAACAAAGCTAGTGGAGGTGATAGAATTTCAGTTGAGCTATTTCAAATTTTGAAAGATGGTGGTGTGAAAGTGCTATACTCAATATGCCAGCAAATTTGGAAAACTCAGCAGTGGCCACAGGACTGGAAAAGGTCAGTTTTCATTCCAATCCCAAAGAAAGGCAACACCAAAGAATGCTCAAACTACCGCACAGTTGCACCCATCTCACATGCTAGTAAAGGAATGCTCAAAATTCTCCAAGCCAGGCTTCAGCAATAGATGAACTGTGAACTTCCAGATGTTTAAGCTGGTTTTAGAAAAGGCAGAGGAACCAGAGATCAAATTGCCAACATCCGCTGGATCATGGGGAAAGCAAGAGAGTTCCAGAAAAATATCTACTTCTGCTTTATTGACTATGCCAAAGCCTTTGACTGTGTGGATTACAATAAACTGTGGAAAATTCTGAAAGAGATGGGAATACCAGATCACCTGACCTGCCTCTTGAGAAACCTATATGCAGGTCAGGAAGCAACACTTAGAACTGGACATGAAACAACAGACTGGTTCCAAATAGGAAAAGGAGTATGTCAAGGCTGTATATTGTCACCCTGCTTATTTAACTCATATGCAGAGTACATCATGAGAAACACTGGGCTGGAAGAAGCACAAGCTGGAATCAAGATTGCCGTGAGAAATATCAATAACCTCAGATGTGCAGATGACACCACCCTTATGGCAGAAAGTGAAGAAGAACTATAGAGCCTCTTGATGAAGTGAAAGAGGAGAGTGAAAAATTTTGCTTAAAGCTCAACATTCAGAAAATGAAGATCATGGCATCCGGTCCCATCACTTCATGGGAAATAGACGGGGAAACAATGGAAATAGTGTCAGACTTTATTTTTCTGGGCTCCAAAATGACTGCAGATGGTGATTGCAGCCATGAAATTAAAAGACGCTTACTCATTGGAAGGAAAGTTATGGCCAACCTAGATAGCATATACAAAAGCAGAGACATTCTTCACCAACAAATGTCCATCTAGTCAAGGCTATGTTTTTTCCTGTGGTCATGTATGGATGTGAGAGTTGGGCTATAAAGAAAGCTTAGCCCTGAAGAATTGATGCTTTGAACTATGTTTTTGGAGAAGACTCTTGAGAATCTCTTGGACTGCAAGGAGATCCACCCAGTCCATCCTAAAGGAGATCAGTCCTGGGTGTTCATTGGAAGGACTGATGCTGAAGCTGAAACTCCAATACTTTGGCCACCTGATGCGAAGAGCTGACTAATTGGAAAAGATCCTAATGCTGGGAAAGATCGAGGGCAGGAGGAGAAGTGGATGAGATGGTTGGATAGCATCACCGACTCGATGGACATGGGTTTGTTTGGGTGGACTCCAAAAATTGGTGATGGACAGGGAGGCCTCGCATACTTCGGTTCATGGGGTCACAAAGTCGGTCATTACTGAGCGACTGAACTGAACTGAACTGATTACACATGAGATCAGTTATTATTGATCAACACTGATCTGAAAATTTCTGCTCACACAGCTTTGCATAAAAACATCAGTTAAAATAGCAACTTAGGCTATGTGGGCACTTTTATAGGATTAATGAACAGGACTTTTCTGTAATTTATTGTTTTCCCAAAGGTCCTCAAATTAAAATATGGACATTAACCAGAGTCTGCTTAATGATTTATATAAAGAGAATATATTACTAGGTACTTATCAACAATTAGCTGTATCTAGGAACAAATGTAGGCTTTCTAGAATTGACAGTGCTTTACAGGTTTCTGCTTCATAAAAATAAGTGGGAGTATGTTTGTTACTTATATATTTCTGTTTTAAAGAAAGGAAAAATTACTACTGTCTCCTAAGAAAGAGTTCATCACAATAATGTCTAAAATGAATTTACTCTCAGATATAGTGTCCAATGAAGTGCATTAATATGATTTGTAAATATGACCTTTGTTCTATGGGAAAGAACAAAGAAGAAATCAGGTCAGAAGAAAGAAACTGATTAAAAATATAAAGAATTAGTCAAGTTGAAATATAACATTCTGGAACTTAAAAGGAAAGCAATTTTCACAACTCAGTTGCAATTTTCCTTGTTACTTTCAAACTAAAGTTATATCTCTATTTTCATGTGTTTTACAACCTTACCAACATTCTACCTTACTTATGAGTCTTAGGTAATACTCAATAAACTTCTGCATATTCCAATATGCCTACTATATTAATGGGGGTGATTTATTGTTTTATTTTGTTTTTAATTTTAGTACTTGGTTTACTTGACTGTACATAAATTAGTCTGAATGTACCATTTATCACACAAACTGAGCATTAATAATGCTTTTCAATATTGCTTCAAGAATAGAAACAATACAGTAGAAAATAACATTTGCATTTTAAAGTGATAGAAATGAAGAAAATGTAAATTAAAACATGCAATAAAATATTTATTCTAGTGTATTTTTTAATTAATGATAAACCTGAGCTTTATAAAATAATGATGGTGCATGCTAAATTGTTTTAGTCATGTCCAACTGTTTGTGATGCTATGGACTGTACCCAACCAGGCTCCTCTGTTCATGGAATTCTCCAAGCAAGAATACTGGAGTGAATTGCCATGCCCTCCTCCAAGGAATCTTCCTGACAAAACCAGGGATTAAACCCATGTTTCTTAAGTCCCCTGCACTGACAGGTCCGTTCTTTACCAGTAACATCACCTGGGAAGTCTAAAATAATGACATGCAATTTCAAACATCTTCTATGTTACCCTTAAGTCAAACTGGAGTTTGGTAAAGAAAGAATGCTTCTTAATATCATTATCAGAATAAACTCAGAATACTGTGAAAGAAATATGTTTAAAAGATAAATAAACAAAAATGTAAACAAACAAACAAAAAACCTTCAAAATACCTTATCAATAGCAGGGCTATTATTAAGATTCATTTATTAATTCCATTAAAGTTGGCATTTTCAATTAAACTTCCATCTTTTCATTAATATGAGAATATTTGAAACAAATGCTATCAACTTCAGCACAGTTGCTGTTTTGTACTGGAATATTCTTGGCTGGGGCTTCCCTCATGGTCCAGATGGTAATGAATCTGTCTGCAATGCTGGAGACCAGGGTTTGATCCCTGGGTTGGGAAGATCCCCTGGAGAAGGGAAATGACTACCCACTCCCATATTCTTGTCTGGAGAATTTCATGGACAGAAGAGCCTGATAGGCGACAGTCCATGGGGTCACAAAGAAGGGCTTCCCAGGTGGTGCTAGTGATAAGATTCCACATGCCAATGTAGGAGATGCAAGAGACTCAGGTTCAATTTCTGGGTTGAGAAGATCCCCTGGAGGAGGAAATGACACCCCACTCCAGTTTTATTGACTGGGAAATCCCATGGACCGAGGAACCTGGCTAGCCATAGTCCGTGGGGTCACAAAGAGTTGAACACAACTGAGCACATCAATCACATCATCATATTCTTGGTTGAGAGGGGCTCCCCTGTTGAGAGGATGCTTGTAACACACCTGCCATATACCTGTAGGCTCTAACAGTACACACTGCAGTCACAGCAACTTAAGTTTCTCCGATGTCTTTCGTCGTGTGTGTTTTCACAGGTGTGCATGGTAGTTGCCCTGGATTGAGAACATTGTTGTTGTTCAATCCTTCAGTTGTGTCTGACTCTATGTGACCCCATGAACTGCAGCACACCCAGGCTTCCCTGTACTTCACTGTCTTCCTGAGTTTGCTCAAACTCATGTCTATGGATTGAGAATTACTTATTTGTAATTATTAAATATCCTCTGAAGTAGGTTTTATGGTGATCATAGATCATATTTGGAAATATTCAGCAAATTTTTATTATATCTATTCAATGCTTGTGAAGAAATCTGCATTTTTAATTGATTGATTTTGCTATATATTATGAGGGGATTCAGTTTTAGAACAGGGAAGTAGCAGTAATAATTAAAATTTGGGCGTAAGAAAATGGCAAGATTCTCTAACACAGTAGAAAGAAAAAAACAATAATGGATGGCATCTCTAAAACAATTCTTTTCTTTTTTTTTACAAGGCAATTTTTCATAGATGCTTTCCATATTATATTACTGTGGAGAGCTGACAAAGCTCAAAGCAAACACAAATAGAAAAGTTATTGTTTTCATATCAGCATGATTAGAGAAGCTACATTGTATGTTACAAACAGTAGATATCTAGATATCAATCACCCCAAAAAAAATTTTTCAAGGCAGATGTACAGATTCTTCTAAAGAGATAAAAGATCACAGAAAAAGTGAAGAAATAACAACCATTCCTTACAACATGGCTAAGCAGGTACAGTTATACTTCCTCACTTTAAACTAAAAATGCAAAACTTTTGTGCAGTTTGGTTTTCTCTATTCAGTCACCAACTTGCATATTAAAGACATATGGCTGAATCAAGGGGAAAGAAAAGGTCAACAGAGTGGGTAGAGAATACAGTTTTCCATAACAACAGAGATGTGTAATTTCTGATACCACCTGGTAGCACTGAAAATTTCATTTTTAAAATTGTATTTCTCTCCAAAAAGAAAAAATGTAGGAAGGATTGTACTTATCAATATAATTTATATATAGATTACTCATTGTTAGTTCTTCATTTTTGACCTCCCTTCCTCACTGTCTGCACCTGGGAAAGTGTCAGCAATCATTTGTTAATTCATTAATCCTTTCCCTTGGATTTTACCCAACAAATAGTTATTAACACCTCTACAATTTATTTGTATCTCCACTTAGTGACTTAGGACTCCAAACAGAAGCAGGCACGTGGATATAACTGCTGTTCTATCACTTCAGACTCCTCATTCCAAGAGGTCATCAGGCAAATAAAAAACTGCCTTACTGATGGGGGTAATTTGTTCTGGACACAAAGAGCAGGTAATATTGTTATCATAGAATAGGAGCAAAGAAAAATAGTTCTGGAGGTCAAAGTATCTACCAATGAATTTCTTGGTTGTCCTATACCTTTTTATTTTTTGTTTTTGTTTTTGTTTTAAAGGGAATGGATATTGTAGCAGGCACTGTTTAAGAAACACGTAAGACTGAGGGATTTGAAAACTTTAGGGAAGAATTTCTGGGTGATTTTTACCTAACAAAGTGACTAAACAAGGAGCATGTGAGCAGAATTTGAGAGACTTTGATAAAAAGGAGTGAAGAGGAGTTGACAAACCTCAGTTATGCTCTTGACTTCGTCTGCCTCGATAGAGGTTATCCTTCTATCAACTAGGCTGTCTTTTGTCGGTGCTCCAGGAAACAAGACCAACTAGAATTCTGGGGATGTTCTCCATATATGGGCCACAAGGGAGAGAAAAGGCATGCGGATCTGAATCGACCAGATATTCACATTATTGGATACAATGACATTCCATCTGTGTCCTCTGCTTGAATTTGACATACTCCATACACATGGAGGTATCAGCTTCAAATGGTTCAAAGCCTCTTTACTGGGAATTGTCCTTTGCCACAGGGAGTTGCCTTGTGCTTATTTAAGCTCTCTTCTGTGGGGTTTTGATGATCCTCAGGACCACTCCCCAGGTTTGATGGTTCACTAAGAAGACTCATGGACTTCCCCAGTGGCTCAGTAGTAAAGAATCCGCCTGTGATGTAGGGGCCACAAAAGACACAGGTTTGATCCTTGGGTAGGGAAGACCCCCTGGAGGAGGGCATGGCAACCCACTCCAGTATTCTCACCTAGAGAATCCTATGGAAGAAGAGCCTGGTAGGCTACATTCCCTAGGGTTGCAAAGAGTTGGACATTACTGAAGTGACTGAGCATGCACATAGGCAAGAAGACTCATAAGACTCAGGCTGTAGTCAACTCATAGTTATGATTTATTAAAACAAAAGGGTACAGAGCAAAATCACCAAAGGAAAAAGGCCCAAAAAGCAAAATTCAGAGGAAACCAGGTACAAACTTCTTAAAGTCTTCTCCCAGGGGTCACAAAGGAAGTGCTCCTTTTGCCCAGCAATGAGTTGCAACACATGTGCAACATTGCCTACCAGGCAAGTTAATTAGAGGCTAAAGGCCCAGGTTTTACTGAGGACTGGTCATGTAGACACCCTCTGCTTTTCAGGAACCAAAATTCCAAACTCTCAGAAGAAAACCAGGGCTCGCAAATCATACTGTGTATATGAATAGTATAGGCACAACGGACTGCTTTTATCAGATAGGGTGGTGGCTTGTTGTTAACTCACTATGTCGTACCCGACTCTATTGCAGCTGCATGAAATGTAGCCCACCAGGCTTCTCTGTCCATGGGACTTCTCAGGCAAGAATACTGGTGTGGGTTGCCATTTCCTTCTCTAGGGGATCTTCCTGACCTGGGCATCAAACCCAGGTCTCCTGCATTGCAGGAGGATTCTTTCCAGAAGTGAGACAGAGGCCACCCTTGTAAACAGGCTTTTAATAGGACTGCAGTAAGATCTGCTCTGCTAATAACCTTGAGTGCATGCAAGCAGCCTCTGCCAATGACTAGCTGACTCAGGTCTAGGAAAGGCTGGCCTCCTTGCCTCAGTCTGAGTTATCTTGGAAAGGTTACCTCAACATCAGATTTCCCTGGTGGCCTTCACTAGTGACCTTTCTCTGCTGTCCTCCCTACGTGACTTCCCCTACTTCTTCCTAGAGCTATTCAGAGCTCTTCCCAGTAGATCTCTACACACAAGCCCCCCATCTACTCATCTTAATCTGTGGTAAAAATGTAGAAAGGATGACCTGAGATAGACTGAAAGTAGATGTGGTCTAGTGGATCCTGAACATTAAGGTCATTTAAAATATATTGAATTTTAAAACTTTTAAAGTGCCGGGAGTTCTAGTGAAAAGTACAAGATTTTGTTGTCCTGCAAATTCTGATATTAAAATGATGGCTTCTTCTAGTGAAAAGATTGACCTGGGGAGGTCCAACTTGCAACACAAACCTTATGCTTAACATGTGAAAGGGAAATAGCTACAACCTTAATAGAGTATTGAAAGTAAAGAAGAAAGTTAATGTGTTCTAGACTTAGGAGTCAAAATAGGAGTAGCGGGAGGACTTGGCAGATTGTGGGTAATACGAGCACACACACACATATTTTGCATACTAACATATCAACACACACATTATTGTTTTGTTCTATATATAGTGACCTTGATGTCAAATGAATTAAATGGATGTTCATGTAATGTTTTTGGCACTCTGGAGAATCATAACTGATGTATAGATGCTAGTTGAACCCGATTCCAGGTGATTATCTTACTCTATGCAGAGTACTAGCAATCTGTGTGTAAATAAGGAAAATTTCATCTGTCTTACTAGGCGCATGCCTGTGTGTGTGCTCAGTCACTGTCGTGTCTGACTCTTTGCAATCTCGTGGACGGTAGCCTGCTAGGCTCCTCTGTCCATGGAATTTTCCAGGCAAGAATACTGGATTGGGTGGCCATTTGGAGATCTTCCCCACCCAGGGATTGAAAGTAAAGCTCTTTTGTCTCCTGTATTGACAGGCAGATTCTCTAACACTGTGCCACCTGGCAAGCCGATCTTACTAGTTAGGGTCAGTGAATAATTTGAAACCTTAAACTTTTTTTTTTAAATATGAATTTATTTATTTTACTTGGAGGTTAATTACTTTACAATATTGTATTGGTTTTGCCATACATCAACATGAATCAGCCACAGGTATACATGTGTTCCCCATCCTAAACCCCCCTCCCTCCTCCTTCCCCATAAACTTTTTGATAAAATCAAAGTAATCTTTTCAAAATTTCCTCATTTTCTAATCCTGAAAATTTTCATTATTGAATGTAAATTGAGCTGTGCTTAAGCTCACAAGTCCTGCAGGTACATATCAAACAGTTCATTATCAAGCAGAATCTACTGAAGCTAAGTTTTATTTGACAAAATCAGCCTCATTATCTGAATACTATTTGATATCTTACTTATTTGGTGGTAATTACATATGACTATTTGTTTGCTCTCCTGGCACTCTCTACACACATTTACCTTGTCATTCATAAGGCTGTTTTGTAAAATTTGTTTTACTTCTCCATCTCTACCACCTATCTAGAATCTCTGAATTCATTATATTCCTAATGCTTGTAATCATTAGTTCAGTCACTCAGCCGTGTCCAACTCTTTGCGACCCCATGAACCGCAGCATGCCAGGCCTCCCTGTCTATCTCCTGGAGTCCACCCAAACTCATCTCCATTGAGTCGGTGATGCCATCCAACCATCTCATCCTCTGTCGTCCCCTTCTCCTCCTGCCCTCAATCTTTCCCAGCATCAGTGTCTTTTCCAATGAGTCAGCTCTTTGGATCAGGTGGCCAAAGTATTGGAGTTTCAGCTCCAATATCAGTCCCTACAATGAACACCCAGGACTGACCTCCTTTAGGATGGACTGGTTGGATCTCCTTGCCGTCCAAATGCTTGTGATGCTCTGATGCTGCTGCTGCTGCTAAGTCGCTTCAGTCATGTCCGACTCTGCGATCCCATACACGACAGCCCACCAGGCTCCCCCGTCCCTGGGATTCTCCAGGCAAGAACACTGGAGTGGGTTACCATTTCCTTCTCCAATGCATGAAAGTGAAAAGTGAAAGTGAAGTCACTCAGTCATGTCTGACTCTTTGTGACCCCATGGACTGCCTACCAGGCTCCCCGTCCATGGGATTTTCCAGGCAAGAGTACTGGAGTGGGGTGTCATTGCCTTCTCCAATGCTTGCGATATATTCTGCCAATTACTAAAAGATTTCCTCTGAATTCATGACATAACTACTTACATTGGAAATAGATTTGAGTGACAACCATTGTTAAACAGTTACTCAAATGTTAATTAAATAAGCAATTCAAATAATCCTAGGAAAATCTAAGGTTGCTTTTCATTGCTTTGGAAGGCTTAGGAAAGACATCTTTTTACATCTTAAATCTACAAACATAGGCTTTTTTACATCTTCAATCTACAAACATAGAAGTTTCTTGTCATAGAAAGGTGCTAAATGGCCTTTGCATTTTTCTGCATTCATTTCTGTATCTTAGAGTTCCAGTTTAGATTCTCCTAACAAGAGATACTCATGCAAGATTTGGAAGTTGGAAGGTAATCCAAAGTAATTATTCACCAGTGGAAACTGTGAACAGGCCCACGGATGCAGTCAGCAGCCAACTTTCGGCTTTACCAAAATGCCCCTTCCATCCTCAGCAATATCACTCATTTCAATGGGTCAGGCAGCTGAAGTCTTCAGGGACAGCTTGCCTGTATCTCTTGTACTTCTCTGCTTTCTCAGAGTCTCCTGGACATTTGCAACTTCCAGTTTTCCAGTGGTTGTATAAGCCACGAATCACCTGCATTCAGTCTCTTAATGTCTGGAATATCTGGACTGGTTTGTGCTTTTATGACTAAATCTAACCAATATAGGAGATAATCAGAGAAAGTGTGGATATCCACCATGAGCACTTTTCGTTTTGGAGAGTAACTTTTGAATCTCAATTTTATAAATGTGATCATTTTACTAAGGTGTGTTTCCTTGTGGCTCAGACTATAAAGAATCTGCCTACAATGCAGGAGACAAGGGTTCAATCCCTCACTTGAGAAGTGAATAACTATCCACTGCAGTACTCTTGCCTGGAGAATTCCATGGGCAGAGGAACCTGATGGCTACAGTCCATAGCATCACAAAGATTCAGACACGACCGAGTCACTAACACTTTCAGGTTTTCACCTAACATAGTATTTTAGACAAAATAGGAAGAAGCTTATAAATGAGCAAAGCATTCTGGGGAAATGGTTTTTAATATTCTGAATTATTATTAACTAGTCAGGCCTTGACATCTCTTTCCTCAGGCTTTCCAGATAAAATCCAGATAGCATTCCAGATAGTATTCATACTTTGCATTTAAAAAATATAAGATTTTTGTAAGATTCTGAAAAATGAGAAAGGAGATAATCATGATTATGGTTTATGAAAACAAGATTATGTTATGTAGAAATACATTTACTTTTAGAGAAATACAATATATTGAAGAACAAACTTATGCTTACCAGGGGGAAGGGTGAGAGTAGGGATAGATTGGGAGTTTGGGATAGATATGTGCATACGACTATATTTAAAATAAGTAACCAACAAGGACCTACTGTAGAGCAAGGATACTCTTCTAAATATTTTATAATAACATAAATAGAAAAAAGAATTTGAAAAAGAATAGATACATGTATATGTATAACTGACTCATTTTGCTATACATCTGAAACTAACACAATATTGTAACTATGTTCCAATATAAAATAAAAGTTAAAAAATAATACTTCTAAACTGAAATTCAAATATATGTGCTATATTTTATAGGTTGAAAATATATAATTTATACTGTAAAAGAAAGTGAAACTAGAAGGATTAAGAGAATTTATTTTTAAAATCTGGGATTTTAGATCAGACATAAAAAGTTATCAAGTTATCATATATTGAACATATACATATATATATAATAATTTGTCTATAAAAACTGGAAACTTGTAATTTTTATTTCATAAATAACAACCAAAGATTCAGAAAACTTTTAAATTACATATACTGATTTTTATTTTAAATTGTTATATATGTCTTGGCAGTAATTCACTTTGAAATGGAAACCATCTGCAAAATGAATGAATCATTTTGTACATTTTGTTTTAAAATTTTGAATTGCTTTTCTCTATAATTAATATTTATGTATGAATCTTAAATCGTAAGGTATTGCATTATTTCTGTTTATATCTGTATAATCACTACTTTGACAGTGGTGAAATAATCTTTCCATAAAAAAATTATCTCTTTTTGGCTGTTTTATCATTATAGTGGTAGAACTAGTGATGGTTGCTTGTTCAAACTGTTAAAATCAAATTGTGAGTGGTTGTGATTAAAAGGTTTAAATATTTTTAAAATTAAATTTGTTTCCCTTCTCTCCCTGCATCACATAAAGGTCAAATAGGTCAATACAATTTTATATCCATTTGTATTTCAAAATAGAAGAAGGGGATGACAGAGGATGAGTTGTTTGGATGGCGTCACTGACTCAGTGAACATGAGTCTGAGCAATCTCTGGGAGTTGGTGAAGGACAAGGAAGCCTGGTATGCTGCAGCCCATGGGATTGCAAAGAGTCTGACATGACTCAGCAACTGAACTGAACTGAGCCAAGTTTTAGAGATGGATGGCGGTGAATTTTGCACAACAAAGTGAATGTACTTCCATAGACACATATACTTAAATGGCTAAAGTGTTAAAGGTCACATTACATATATTTTCTCACAATAAAAGTACTGGAAAATTATTCTATCATTTAATATTAATCTGGAGAAGGAAATGGCAGCCCACTCCAATATTCTTGCCTGGAAAATCCCATGGACAGAGGAGCCTGGCAAGCTATAGTCCATGGGGGTCACAAAGAGTCGGACACAGCTGAACAACTTCACTTTTCACTTACTGTTAATCAGGATGCAGCTTCGTATTTTTTTCCCTTCCTTTGGCAGTGATCAAATTATAATTTATTTCAGGTATGCAGGGTGGAATACAATAAATGTTTTTAGTAGGTAAAACTTTAAAAATCATAGAGAGAAATTAAGAAAACTTTTTATGTAGAATAAACATCAACTGATTCATGACATGCAACTTTAAATTTATATAAGTATGTTATATTTAACGAATGAGTTGACTATAGGCATAGTGTATAAAAAAATGGATTGGCTTAAAAATTAAATAGGAAGAGAAGTGAAAGGAAAAAAAGAAAAAGGAAGATATATCCATTTGAATGCAGAGTTCCAAATAATAGCAAGGAGAGATAAGAAAGGCTTCCTCAGCTATTAGTGTAAAGAAATAGAGGAAAACAATACAATGGGAAAGACTAGAGATCTCTTCAAGAAAATTATAGATACCAAGGGAACATTTCATGCAGAAAGGGGCACAATAAAGGACAGAAATTATATGGACCTAACAGAAGCAGAAGATATTAAGAAGATATGGCAAGAATATACAGAAGAACTATACAAAAAGGATCTTCATGACCCAGATAACCACAATGGTGTGATCACTCACCTAGAGCCAGGCACCCTGTGTTGCAAATTCAAGTGGGCCTTAGGAAACTTTACTATGAACATAGCCAGTGGAAGTGATAGAATTCCAGTTGAGCTGTTTCAAATCCTAAAAGATGATGTTGTGAAAGTGCAGCATTCAATATGCCAACAAATTTGGAAAACTCAGTATTGTCCACATGTCTAGAAAACGTCAGTTTTCATTCCAATCCTCAAGAAAGACAATGACAAAGAAGGCTCGAACTACCCCAAAATTGCACTCAACTCACATGCTAGTAAAGTAATGCTCAAAATTCTCTAAACTAGGCTTCAGCAGTACATGAACCATGAGCTTCCAGATGCTTAAGCTGGATTTAGAAAATGCAGACAAACCAGACATCAAATTACCAATATCCATTATATCATGAAAAAGCAAGAAAGTTTCAGAAAGATATATACTTCTGCTTTATTGACTATGATGAAGCCTTTGACTGTGTGGATCACAAAAAACCGTGGAAAATTCTTCAATAGATGGGGATGAAAGACTGCCTTACCTGCCTCCTGAGAAATCTGTTTGCAGGTCAAGAAGCAAGAGTTAGAACTGGACATTGAACAACAGACTAGTTCCAAATCAGGAAAGAAGAATGTCAAGACAGTATATTGTCACCATGCTTATTTAACTTATATGCAGAGTATATCATGAGAAATACCGCGCTGGATGAAACACAAGTTGGAATAAAGATTGCTGGGGAAAATATCAATAACCTCAGATATGCAGATGTCACCAACCTTATGGCAGAAAGCAAAGAAGAACTAGAGAGTCTCTTGATGAAAGTGAAAGAGGAGAGTGAAAAAGTTGGCTTAAAACTCAACATTCAGAAAACTAAGAGCATGGCATCCGGTCCCATCACTTCATGGCAAATAGAGAGGAAACAATAGAAACAGTGGAAGACTTTATTTTGGGGGCTCCAAAATCACTGCAAATGGTGACTGAAGCCATGAGAGTAAAAGATGATTGCTCCTTGGAAGAAAATCTAGGACCAGCCTTGACAGCATATTAAAAAATAGGGACATTACTTTGCTAATAGAAGTCTGTCTAGTCAAAACTCTGGTTTCTCCCATAGTCATGTATGGATGTAAGAGTTGGACTATAAAGAAAGCTGAACACCCAAGAATTGATACTTTTGAACTGTGGTGTTGGAGAAGACTCTTGAGAGTCCCTTGGACATCAAGGAGATCCAATCAGTCCATCCTAAAGAAAATCAGTCTTGAATATTCATTTGAAGAACTGATGCTGAAGCTGAAACTCCATTACTTTGGCCACCTCATGCAAAGAGATGACTCATTTGAAAAGACTCTGATGCTGGGAAAAATTGAAGGTGGGAGGAGAAGGGGACAACAGAGGATGAGATGGTTGGACGGCATCACCGACTCAATAGACATGAGTCTGAGTAAGCTTCGGGAGTTGGTGATGGACAGGGAAACCTGACATGCTGCAGTCCATGGGGTCGCAAAGAGTGACTGAACTGAACTTCCATTCTTTGTCTTTTAGGAATTTTGGATTCCTTTTTCCTATTCTAACTACATAACATGGCAGTCCTAAGTTGTTCTAGTGTCAGGGAAAACCATTTCTTTGTTTAATAGTTGTGAGATGTCCAAAACTGAATTGCCTTTTGCCAGCCTATTCTCCCTCATATTCTCTCTTTTGGAATGGAATTCCAAAAGAAACGTCTACTTCTGCTTCAGTGACTACACTAAAGCCTTTGACTATATGGATCACAACATACTGGAAAATATTAAAGCGATGGGAATACCATACCACCTTAAGTGTCTCTTGAGAAACCTGTGTGCAGGTCAAGAAGCAACATTTAGAACATTGCAAGAAACAACAGACTGGTTCAAAATTGGGAAAAGGGTTTTATACTGTCAAGGTTGTATGTATCAAGTTATATATATCAATGTTGTAGATTATTACCCTGCTTATTTAACTTCTATGCAGTGTACATTATGCAAAATCAAGGCTGAATGACTCACAAGCTAGAATCAAGATTGCTGGAAGAAGCATCAACAACCTCAGATATGCAGATAATATCACTAATAGCAGAAAGTGAAGATGAACTAAACTGACTCTTGATGAGGATGAAAGAAGAGAGTGAAAAATCTAGCTTAAAACTCAACATTCAAAAACCGAATATCATGGCATCTGGCTCCATAATCTCATAACAAATAGATGGGGGAAACGTGGAAACAATGACAGCTTTTATTTTCCTGGGCTCCAAAATCACTGTGGTTGGTGACTATAGTCTTGAAATTAAAAGACACTCCTTGGAGGAAGACTATGACAAACCTAGAAAGCATATTACAAAGCAAATACATAACTTTTCAGACAAAGGTTCATATAGTCAAAGCTTTTTTTCAGTAGTCATGTATGAATGTGAGAGTTGGGCCATGATGAAGGATGCGTGAATTGATGTTTACAAACTGTGGTGCTGGAAAAGACTTTTGAGAGTCTATTGGACAGCAAGGTGGTCAAAACTGTCAGTCCTAAAAGAAATCAATCCTGAATATTCATTGGAGGCACTGATGCTGAAGCTGAAGCTTCAGCACTTTGGCCACCTGATGTGAAGAGCTGACTCATTAGAAAATATCCCAATGCTGGGGAAGACTGAGGGGAAAAGGAGAAGGGGGTAATAGAGGATAAGATTATTGGATGACATCATTGACTCAATGGATATGAGTTTGAGCAGACTCAGGGAGATAGGAAAGGACAGGGAAACCTAGTGTGCTGCAGTTCATGGAGAGGGAGAGAGTTTGGACATGACTTGGTGACTGAACATCACAACAACCAACTCAGTGGACATGAACCTGAGCAAAATTTGGGAAATGGTGAGGGACAGGGGAGCCTGGAGTGTTGCAGTCCACAGGGTTTCAGAGAGTCAGACAAGACTCAGTGTCTGAACAGCAACAATGAAGCCTCTACGCTCTGAGGGAACCCATTCTTACACACTCAAAATTCTCAAAGCTCAGTTTTCACAGAGGTTATAGCCAGTCTCCTAAAAGAGATAAGAGAAGTCATGTGAAGCAATCCCACATGGATGGAGAAATCCAATGACCACTACGCATAATCTATCCAGCCATTACTGAAATCAGTAACCTTTGAAGAGGGCCAAGAACACACATTCAAAGAATAGCTTGCTGCTGCAGCTGCTGCTTGTTTAAAAGAGAGTTTGATGCAAAAGAAAGAGAGAGATTTTCTTCCAGTCTCTGTTTGGAAACATTCAAATGACACTAGAAATATTTATATCTTGAAGGTTTGATAGAACCACTTGTGAAAAATCAGTCTTGTTTTATTTTGGAAAGGAACTGTTTGACAGCTTTCTCAAATTTTACCATGATAATTGGTTTGTTTATATTTTATGTTCTTCTTATAATTTATATTTTCTGAGAATTTTAAGTCAATTTTCAAATTTATTTGAATAGAGTTGAATAAAATATTGTACTATAATTAGTTTCCTCAATATGTTTGTGAAATTATTCCCTTGTTTGATTATATTAGCTAGTGGTTTATCTATTTAATTGATTTCTTTCCAAGTACCAATTATTTAATTTATTTATTGATGTTAGTAACTGTATGTTCTAATATTTAATCGTTTATATTTATTAATTGTGTCTTTTTTCCTCATAGGCTTATTTTGCTCTTTTCACAAATTATTCTTCTTTAACTTACATGAGTACTTGAGAATGAAAACTTTGAATTTTCAGTTTTAAATATATCTCTGAAGTTTTTACAGTTTTGTTAACCAACAGCATTGTGGAACAGTTTATGCACAATAAGCTACACATATTTAAAATGTGCTACTGAGTGAATGATATCAAAATATGAGCTGTGAAACTAACAGTACAAAGAAAATGCAGACCACTTTGTTAACCCAAAAAACATTTTATGTATATCTTTTCAAGTATCTTTCCTTTGTCCCAAACCCTAGATATTCAATAATCTGACATTATAATTTATATTCCTTCAAACTTTATGTAAGTGAAATTATGGAATTTTTACATTTTTTTCCACTGATACCTGTCACTTGGTTAATAATTTATCTATGTTGCTACATTTTCTTTAATGCTGAATATTATTCCATTCTATTTTTATCCATTCATTTGCTCATGAATACTAGGGTTATTTCTAACTTGGGCTTTTACAAACAATGACTTACATGCACACGCTTTTTTTTTAAAAAAAACAACACTTTATTGAGATATGATTGGCATACAAAAGGATGTACATATTTAATATATACAAACTCAGTAAGTTTGGAAATAAATATACACCTGTGAGATTATAATTAAAGCAATAAACTTATCCATCACCTATAAAAGTTTCCTTTTGTGTCTCCTGCCCCACTTCATTTATAATTAAAAATGTTTTTGTGGCAAGAGCACGTAACTAAGATCTACCCTCTTAGCAAAATGTAAAGTATATAATACACTATTGCTAACTATAATCTTTTGAGAACTTAAAATCTAACTCCCCAACACCACCTCCCCCCAAAAATATCCCTCTAGCCACATAAGAACTATACAGCAAACTCAGGTAGTTGTGACTCAGAGAGTTGGAAGCAATCAAAGGATTTGGTTGGCCAAAAGTGGATGAAAAAAGAATATAAAAAGTTTAAAAAGTTGACGATCTATTTAAAAAAAAGACAAATGTGTGCATAGTGCATCTTGTCTTTGCTTGATTTCTTGTACTGCTACACTTCCCCACATATTAAAAATGAAAGCATACATGTAGATGTGTCTAGCACATGCCCAACAGAGTAGAAATTTAATCAATGTCAGCTACCCCAGCCCTGCTTCTCCTCCTTCCCCTTTACTCAGTGGATGATGAGTAGCTGCAAGTAATATTTAGGGTAGTTACATGCTTCAGTACTCTTGCCTGGAAAATTCCATGGACAGAGGAGGCCGGTAGGCTGCAGTCCATGGGGTCTCGAAGAGTAGGACACGACTGAGCGGCTTAACTTTCACTTTTCACTTTCATGCATTGAAGAAGGAAATGGCAACTCACTCCAGTGTTCTTGCCTGGAGAATCTCAGTGACGGGGGAGCTGGTGGGCTGCGTCTATGGGGTCACACAGAGTCGGACACAACTGAAGCGACTTAGCAGCAGCACATGGCTTTGAAATCTCATCATGTCACAGTATCAGTGAATTTCTTCCACCTTCACAAGTTCCAGTTAGAATAGAAAGGTACCAATCTAATATATGCTATTTCTCAGTTTGAATAGTAGAGATTAAAATGCACATAAATTACAATTCTTTGCTATAAGATCTCCAAACTACCAGGAATAAAACAGTTATGTGTGTTGTGTGCTCAGTCCCTCAGTTGTATCTGAATCTTTGCAACTCCATGGACTGTAGCCTGCCAGGCTCCTCTGTTCATGGAATTTTCCAGGCAAGAATACTGAGTGGGTTGCCGTTTTCTCCTCCAGCACATGTCTTTTTATGAATACATGTTTTGATTTGTCTTAGGTGAATACTGAGAAGCGAAATGTCTGGGTTTTATGGTAGCTGTGTTTAACTTTTTAAAAAAACTGCCAATTGCTTTTCAGAGTGGTTATATCTTTTACATTCCCACCAACAGTTTGTGTTATATCCAGTTTAGTGAGACATTTACACCAAATTTGGTATTCTAAGATATGTACTACTGTTTCATTTATGTTTTTTTAACTTATATTTCTCTAACAAACTACCTCAAATATGTTTCCATGTATATCTTTTGTGGTGAAGTATCTTCTCAAATTTTGTGTCCTTTTTGTAAGCTGAATTAACCATTATCTTATTGACTAAAAGAGTTCTTTCAGTTCAGTTCAGTTCAGTCAGTCAGTTGTGTCCAAATTTGCAACCCCATGGACTGCAGAATACCAGGCTTCCCTGTCCATCACCAACTCCCGGAGCTTACTTAAACTCATGTCCTTCCAGTAGGTGATGACATCCAACCATCTTATCCTCTGTTGTCCCCTTCTCTTGCCTTCAACCTTTCCCAGCAACAGGGTCTTTTCCAATGAGTCAGTTCTCCACATGAGGTGGCCAAAGTATTGGAGTTTCAGCTTCAGCATCAGTCCTTTCAATGAATATTCAAGACTGATTTCCTTTAGGATGGACTGGTTGGATCTCCTTGCAGTCCAAGAGACTGTCAAGAATCTTCTCCAACAACACAGTTCAAAAGCATCAAAAGCTTTCTTAACAGTCCAACTCTCACATCCATACATGACTACTGGAAAAACCAGAGCTTGGACTAGATGGACCTTTGTGGGAAAAGTAATGTCTCTGCTTTTTAATATGCTATGTAGGTTGATTATGGGTTTTTTTCCAAGGAGCAAACATGTTTTAATTTCATGGCTGCAGTCACTATCTTCAGTGATTTTGGAACCCTAAAAAATAAAGTCTCTCACTGTTTCCATTGTTTCCCCATCTATTTGCCATGAAGTGATGGGACCGGATGCCATGATCTTACCTTTCTGAATGTTGAGTTTTAAGCCAACTTTTTCACTCCTCTTTCACGTTCATCAGGAGGCTCTTTAGTTCTTCTTTGCTTTCTGTCCTAAGGATGGTATCATTTGTATATCTGAGGTTATTGATATTTTCCCCAACAATCTTCATTCCAGCTTGTGCTTCACTTGCCTCAGTATTTTGCATGATATACTCTGCATATAAGTTAAATAAGAAGTGTGAAAATATACAGCCTTGACATTCTCCTTTCCTGATTTGGAACCAGTCTGTTGTTCAATATCCAGTTCTAACTGTTGCTTCTTGACCCGCAAACAGATTTCTCAGGAGGCAGGTAAATTGATCTACTATTCCCATCTCTTGAAGAATTTTCCAGGTTTTTTTTTTTTTTTTTTTTTTTTTAATCCACACAGTCAAAGGCATTGGCATATTTAATACAGCGGAAGTAGATGTCTTTCTGGAACTCTTTGGCTTTTTCTATGATCCACCGATGTTGGCAATTTGATCTCTGGTTCCTTTACCTTTTCTAAGTCCAGCTTGAACATCTGGAAGTTCACGGTTCACCTACTTTTGAAGTCTGGCTTGGAGAATTTGGAGCATAACTTTGCTATCATGTGAGATGAGTGCAATTGT
The DNA here is from genome assembly GCF_016772045.2 of Ovis aries. Taxonomy (NCBI): domain Eukaryota; kingdom Metazoa; phylum Chordata; class Mammalia; order Artiodactyla; family Bovidae; genus Ovis; species Ovis aries. Next base: position 50,297,697 of record NC_056069.1, read on the forward strand.
GTGGTAATTTGGGCATTCTTTGGGATTGCCTTTCTTTGCCATTGGAATGAAAATCAACCTTTTCCAGTCCTGTGGCCATTATTGAGGTTTCCAATTTGCTGGCATATTGAGTAAAGCACTTTCACAGCATCATTGGAATTCCATCACCTCCACTGAAGGTCCACGTGCCTTTGCATTCCAGGATGTTCTTTAAACATTATAAAAGTCCTTTGTCAAGATTAACCACATTGTAATTACTTCTCTCATTTTTGTATCACATTTTAATCTTAGTCATAGACTCCCTTGAAGAATAATAGTGTTAATTTTCATAAAATTTGCCTTACCATTATTTATAACCCAAGGTTTTTGCATCCTATCTATGAAATATTCACTTGTATCAAGACCTAAATATTCTTCCATATATTTTAAATTAGTAATATTATGTTTTTAGCATTTATATTTAAGTTTATGATTAAATTTGAGTAAACATTTTTGTATGGAGTGATGTAAGGGACATTTTTTTTCCATACAGTTACTCAGTTTGATTCAGTTGATTCTGCAAAATTTCTTCAAAGCACTTCTCTTTCTCACTGAACTGCCTTGGCAGTTTTGTTTTAAATCTGCTTTCTATGAAATTAACAGCTTATTTTTGTACTCTCAATTCTGTTCCATTAACCCCTAGTCTTCTCCTTATGATAGTTTCACCCTTATTCTTATTTTTATTCATCTAAGACATCCTGGAATGTGAAGTCAAGTGAGCCTTAGGAAGCATCACTATGAACAAAGCTAGTGGAGGTGATTTAATTCCAGTTGAGCTATTTCAAATCCTGAAAGATGATGCTGTGAAAGTGCTGCACTCAATATGCCAGCAAATTTGGAAAATTCAGCAGTGGCCACTGACTGAAAAAGGTCAGTTTTCATTCCAATACCAAAGAAAGGCAATACCAAAGAATGCTCAAACTACTGCATAATTGCACTCATCTCACATGCTAGTAAAGGAATGCTCAAAATTCTTCAAGCCAGGCTTCAGCAATATGTGAACCATGTACTTTTAGATGTTCAAGCTGGTTTTAGAAAAGGCAGAGGAACCAGAGATCAAATTGCCAACATCTCTGGATCATGGAAAAAGCAAGAGAGTTCCAGAAAAACATCTATTTCTGCTTTATTGACTATGCCAAAGCCTTTGACTGTGTGGATCACAATAAACTGTAGAAAATTCTGAAAGAGATGGGAATACCAGACCACCTAACCTGTCTCTTAAGAAATCTGTATGCAGGTCAGGAAGCAACAGTTAGAACTGGACATGGAACAACAGACTGGTTCCAAATAGGAAAAGGAGTAAGTCAAGGCTGTATATTGTCACCCTGCTTATTTAACTTATATGCAGAGTATATCATGAGAAACACTGGACTGGAAGAAGCACAAGCTGGAATCAGAATTGTCGGGAGAAATATCAATAACCTCAGATATGCAGATGATACCACCCATATGACAGAAAGTGAAGAAAAGAGCTTCTTGATGAAAGTGAAAGAGGAGAGTGAAAAAGTTGGCTTAAAGCTCAACATTCAGAAAAAACAAGATCATAGTATTTAGTCCCATCAATTCATGGCAAATAGATGGGGAAACAGTGGAAACAGTGGCTGAGTTTATTTTGGGGGCTCCAAAATCACTACAGATGGTGACTGAAGCCATGAAATTAAAAGACTCTTACTCCTTGGAAGGAAAGTAATGACCAACCTACATAGTAGATTCAAAAGCAGAGATATTACTTTGCCAACAAATATCCACCTAGTCAAGGCTATGGTTTTTCCAGTGGTCATGTATGGATATGAGAGTTGGACTGTGAAGAAGACTAAGCACCAAATAATTGATACTTTTGAACTGTGGTGTTGGAGAAGACTCTTGAGAGTCCCTTGGACTACAAGGAGATCCAACCGATCCATCCTAAAGGAGACCAGTCCTGGGTATTCACTGGAAGGACTGATGCTGAAGCTGAAACTCCAATACTTCGTCCACCTCATGCAAAGTGTTGACTCATTGAAAAAGACCCTGATACTTGAAGGGACTGGTGGCAGGAGGAGAAGGGACAACAGAAGAGAGATGGCTGGATGGTATCACCGACTTGATGCACATAAGTCTGGGTGAACTCTGGAAGTTGGTTATGGATAAGGAGGCCTGGCGTGCTGTGATTCAGGGTGTTGCAAAGAGTCAGATACGACTGAGTGACTGAACTGAACTGAGCTGAACTGAATATATCTTCACTTACATTTCATGCTTGAATATTATTGGTCTATTTAGAATTCTGAAATTATTAATTTTTCGTTCAGGTATTAATATATTTTATTCTCTTTCTCTTTTTGTCTCTAAGTTCTGATGCAAAGACTAGACATTCAAATTGTTGTTCATCTTTATATTTTTCCAAGGTGCTCTTTAATAATTTCTCTTTATCTTTGTTTTTAATTGCTTTACTATGATATTCTCATACACTTCACTTAATTTGACATTTAAGCCTTTCTATTTTTAAGCCATTCTCTTTTTTCTCCTTCTGATATTTTAATTTTCTTTAATCAAACTTACAATACTTTCCCATATGTATCTGATGTTCTGTCTTTTTTCCTCGAACATTTTTGTCTTTTTTCTTCAGATTGCCTACTCTTCAACTTCTGTGATTCAATCCTTATCCACCTCATTATTTTGCACTGCTAAATATTTTTTTGTAATTAATATGGTGTGTTTTAAATAATTGTTAACAATTATTGTTTATGTTTCACATAAACAGGGAAGGAGAGAAGTCCAAGATGAAGGTGTGGGCTGATTTCCAGTCTTGTAGACAGCCTCTGTACCATTGTGTGCTCATGTGACCTTTGTTCCGTGCATGTGCATGGGAAATGAAAGAAGTGTCCTGTATCTTCTTTCTTTTATAAGGGTGCTAATCCAAAAAGAAGACCCCCATCCTCATGACCTCCTTTAACTTGAATTGCCTTTCAAAGGCCCATCTCCTAATGCCATTACATTGAAGCTTAGGTCTCAATATATGAATTTTGGGGGAGACACAATATTTTGCAATGTTTTGTTACCAATTTAAATATGGCATTATCCTCTTTCCTAAAGTTTATGCTTTTATCTATGGATGATAGAGAATTAGAAATCCTGAATCTCACTTATTTTAGCATTTCTAGGCTTGCTAGAAGGCTTTGGGACATGTTTTTGCTTTTCCATGAGGCGCTTTGTTTTTGGTTCATTCAGAAAAATGTCAACATTTGTCTGAAGAGATAAAATAAATAAATAAATAAAACTTCACACTGAGTGCTAAATATGACGTTTTGTTTATTTTATGTAGTCAGAATAAATAGTGGTAACTTAAGGATCTAAAAGTTCAGATAAAGTCTGCATCAGTTTTATTTCTACAGATAATTTAATAACTTTCTTGACCATTAAAAAAAGTAAAATTACTATCATTTCATATGCCTTTGTGTCAAAACTTTTCAGTAATAGAATGGAAAACTAAATCTGAGGGAGGTAGCCTAAAATAATATAACTAATGTGCATTTGCAGGGTAACCAACTTTCTCAGTAGTTTAACATAGCAAATTTAATCCCACTTAAGCAAAGTCTACTAGAGATCTGGAAGGCATCTTTGACAATTCTCCATCTAGCAATTGTTCATCTTATCCTTAATCCTTCATCTACCATTTTGGTAACAGGGAAAGAGAGATTGGAGAGTCCAGGATCTAAGTGGTTTATTCTGGATGTGACATACCTTCTTTTTCTAGTTCATTCTCAGATGACCCTCTCAACAGCAAGATAACTGGGAATCTGAACTCACCACGTAGTTGGAAGAAGAAGTAGAAATAAGGATGTGAGCAAGACATGGTTTAAAATATATGATTAACATGACATAAAAACTCAATTCAGACCCAAGCCTGCTAACTCCAGAGCTTACTAAATTAAAATGTCATGCCTAAGAGTATAAAAGTAGTAGAAGACAGGATTCTCACTCACACTCAGTAAATTTCACCAAGCAGAGGAAAGACTCATCTCTAAAACACAAGCATGTTTATACTGGGGACTATGCTTGAAACTCAATTATTGAGAAATTGTCTCTAATTAATTCTGACGAAGTCAGATGCACCTAAAACTGAATTATTGTCATCCATCTCTGCTGTTCTCTCTTTCCTACACAGGTTCTTAGCCTCACTATGTTATTGACATTTAATGCACATCTTCCAAAGAATGTTCCCTATTTTGTTTTCTTAGAAGAATTTAAGTTTAGTTGAGAATATGTTGGTTCCATATTCATGTTATAACGTTGCATTTAATTTTCCCCTAAGACTGTTATAGCAAATTGAAATAGCATCATCTAATGACATATTATTTGAAAAGAAAAATATTTACCATCATAGGAGATGTATTTATTATACCACTTACCCTCATGAAAACAACAATAGTGATGCCAAATCACTATGTAATCTATGTATTTAGGGAGCAAACAGTTCTTGTGTTATGTGTAAGAGCTGAAATGATAACTAGATTGATAAAATGAAAGTTATGTCATGTTTCATTATTCAGATTTTCCTACAAATATAGAAAATCAAATAGAGACTCTCTTATTTAAGGCACTTTTTAAAAAATCATTGCATTATTACATTTATTTTATTATTACAAATTTATTCTTCCATAAGTCAAGTCACTCTTAATGACTTGAGAGTGATTTTAAACCTATTTAAAATGGTTTTAAATAGAAATAAAAAGCATAACCAATTCAATGACTACATTTTTAAAAAATAATTTCCCTTTTCATATTCTGTCAAAGTCAAACATCTGATTCACTTGTTTTTCAAGTGAGGAATAAAATATTCAGTCTCCTTGTAAATTGACACTATTCACTTTTTGCCTTACATCTGAAACTGTTAGTCTTAAATGACTACACAGTTACACTTTAACTTGCATTTCCAAAAGCCATCCATAATGTGGTGCTTAAGTGCATTCTACTTGAATCTCTTTCATTGTCTGTATTCAGCCATTGTCACTCTCCACCACCAGACCTTTTCCTTCATGGATTGATGTGTCTTTTGTTATCACTGTTAGAATATTTATTTGAAAAAACATCTTAGGAACTCATTGAAAATGAGAATGAAATTCCTTTGTCAGCATCCAGTTCTATTCCAGGGGCTTCAGAATCAAACTGGCAGCTGCCTTATCATTTGGCGGACATGGTATTTCATAGACCCAAGGCAGAGAGGCAGGGCTGAAATAAATTATATGGTTGCTCTTATTTTCCAAAACTTACAGATTTAATTGTTATGCTATATTTTATATATTTGTTTTATTAAGTTCTTGGTTATTTAAATCTACCTACCTGTCTAGTCAGCTATCATGTATCTATCATATACCAATCATATCCTTTTACTATTTGTTTTTCAACATTTTCCTTTATTCATTTTATTGGATTTAAAACTTTATTTTTTCTTCCATCTATTTGATCATATTGAAGAAATGCAACCTCAGAAATCAAGTATACATTCTGGCAAGACTGTGAAGACTCTCTTATTTAACATATCTTTATTAATTCTATGCCACCAGAAGGGACCTCAATCCACTGATACTACGGCATCTTTACTGTGCCTCACTTCCTTCACGTTTTCATTTCTCTCTGTTCCAAATTTAATTTCCAAGTTCAACAGTCATAATCTTGCCCTTTCTCTTAACTTTTCTCCCTTATCTTGCTTCATTATTTGTTGTTGCTTTGCTAAATCTTCAGTTCAGTTCAGTTGAGTCGCTCAGTCGTGTCCAACTCTTTGCGATCCCATGAATTGCAGCATGTCAGGCCTCCCTGTCCATCATCAGCTCCCTGAGTTCACTCAGACTCACGTCCATCGAGTCAGTAATGCCATCCAGCCATCTCATCCTCTGTTATCCCCTTCTCCTCCTGCCCCAATCCCTCCCAGCATCAGAGTCTTCTCCAATGAGTCAACTCTTCGCATGAGGTGGCCAAAGTACTGGAGTTTCAGCTTTAGCATCATTACTTCCAAAGAAATCCCAGGGCTGATCTCCTTCAGAATGGACTGGTTGGATCTCCTGCAGTCCAAGGGACCGTGAAGAGTCTTCTCCAACACCACAGTTTAAAAGCATCAATTCTTTGGTGCTCAGCCTTCTTCACAGTCCAACTCTCACATCCATACATGACTAGTGGAAATACCATAGCCTTGACTAGATGGACCTTAGTCAGCAAAGTAATGTCTCTGCTTTTGAATATGCTATCTAGGTTGGTGATAACTTTTCTTCCAAGGAGTAAGAGTCTTTTAATTTCATGGCTGCAGTCACCATCTGCAGTGATTTTGGAGCCCCCCAAAATAAAGTCTGACACTGTTTCCACTGTTTCCCCATCTATTTCCCATGAAGTAATGGGACCGGATGCCATGATCTTAGTTTTCTGAATGTTGATAAACCTTAAGCCCGACTAAATGAAACTCTACCTACTGAGACCTTGCCCTGCACAGATAAACCTGGCCTGCACTTGACCTCTGTATCATACTAACTTCTTTTTGTTATCACTCATCACAAGAGACCCTTTATGCTGGTCAAAAATTATATTATCCTGCTCAATTTATTCTTCCAATGTCTTAAATCAACATCTTATATATTATCTCATGTCTCCACTCTCATTTTCAGCTTTGATCTTGCCCCTTACTTCATTAAAAAATGGAAACCTGATTAGATTTTTTTTACAAACATTATTCACTATGAGAAACTTATTAACTAGGTTTCCTGCACCTTTGTTTATACATGTTTCCTTTTCTCTGATGCTTTTGAGTGAATCACTCCTATTTATACAAAAATATTTGAAAGAAGAAAAACAAGCCCTTGAGATCCACATTAAAATAATAATTAATGGAACAACAGACTAGTTCAAAATTGAGATAGGAGTACATCAAGGCTCTATATTATCACCCAGCTTATTTAACTATTATGTAGAGTACCTTATGCAAAATGCTCAACTGGATGAATCCCAAAGTGGAATTAAGATTGTCAGAAGAAATGTCAACAACTTCAAACATGCAGATAATAGCACTTTAAGGGTAGAAAGAAAAGAGAAACTGAAGAGTCCATATAGTCAAAACTGTGATTTTTCTAATCATAATGTATGGATGTGAGAGTTGGATCATAAAGAAGGTGGAGCACCTAAGAAGTGATGCTTTCAAATTGTGGTGCTGGGAATTTCTCTTGCGAGTTCCTTGGTGGAGATCAAACCATTCAATCTTAAAGGAAATCAATCCTAAATATTCATTGGAAGGACTGATGCTAAAGCTGAAACTTCAGTATTTTGGCCACCTGATGTGAAAACCTAGCTTATTGGAAAATACCCTGATGCTGGGAAAGACTGAGAGCAGAAGGAGAAGGGTGCAACAGAGGGTGAGATAACTGGATGATATTGCTGACTCAATGGACATGAGTCTGAGCAAACTCTGGGAGATAGTGAAGGAGAGGGAAGCCTGTGTGCCGCATTTCACGAGGTCACAAAGAGTTGGATATGAATTAATGACTGAACAGCAGCAATAAATAATATAATAAAAATTACATTCTTCAAATATTTGTAATTTTTGGTCATTTTGTTTATGTGTATGTATGTATGTATGTATATATATATATATATGTGTGTGTGTGTGTGTGTGTGTGTGTGTGTGTGCGTGTGTGTGTGTGTGTATGGATTGTGTCCACTCAGTATTTTTATAAAAAAAGAAAATCATAGCCATGGTTTTTCCAGTAGTCATGTATGAATGGGAGAGTTGCACTATAAAGAAAGCTGAGCACCAAAGAATTGATGCTTTTGAACTGTGGCATTGGAGAAGACTCTTGAGAGTCGCTTGGACTGCAAGGAGATCAAATCAGTCAATCCTAAAGGAAATCAGTCCTGAATAGTCATTGGAAGGACTAATGCTGAAGCTGAAACTCCAATACTTTGGCCACCTGATGCAAAGAACTGACTCATTGGAAAAGACCCTGATGCTGGGAAAGATTGAAGGCAGGAGGAGAAGGGGACAGCAGAGGATGAGATGGCTGGATGGCATCACTGAGTCGATTGGCATGAATTTGAGTGAACTCCAGGATTTGGTGATGGACAGGGAGGCCTGGCATGCTGCAGTTCATGGTGTTGTGAAGAGCTGGACACAACTGAGCGACTGAACTGAACTGAAGAAAATTAAACCTTTTAATGGTTTCAAATTGTGTAATACAACACTTTTAAAATACCTTACCTGATTTTATTTAGAATTACTAGTTAAATATATTTATTAAATATAATTTACCTAAAATTATTTTATTTGAAATAATGACTATGTTTGCTTTTGAGCTGAGAAAGAAACCAATTGACTGAAATCCAATTAAGTCTTGAGCACCATGGAGTAATTTTTCTACACTTCACAAATATGTCTGTGGTATGTTTGAACAGAGTAGCTATTGTTCAATCACTAAGTTGTATCTGATGCTTTGTGACTGCATAAACTATAGCATGCCAGGCTTCTCTGTCCATGGAATTTTCAAGGCAAGAATATTGGAGTGGGTTGCCATTTGCTTCTCCAGGGGATCTTCCCAACCCAGGGATAGAACCATTGTCTCCTGCATTGGCAGTAGCTGTGGTTATGAAATGTTTTTAGATTCCTGAAAGCTGGATCCATATTCAGTATGTTTTCCTTGCAGATTGATGAACACACAGGGGGCCATAAACTTCTCAACAGGAAATACTGAAAAATACAAGTTCCATTCCAATTCTACATTTAAAAAACTCATGAAAAATATCCCAACAGAAAGCCAGTGAAAATGCAGAATTTTTACCTGGGTGACCTTGCTTTGATTCTAAAATTTTGACTACATTTTTAAAAAGTTTAGATGGGTAAAATAGCCTGTCAAAACATAAAATACTATGTATTTTTGAGTAGTTATTTTCCTACTGTTTTAGTTGGGTCTTTCCTAGTGGCTCAGACTGTAAAGAATCTGCCTGCAATGCAGGAGACCCAAGTTCAATCCCAAGGTCAGGAAGATCTCCTGGAGAAATGGAGGAAATGGCTACCCAGGCTAGTATTCTTGTCTGGTGAATTCTGTGAACAGAGGATCCCAGCAGTCCCTGGCATCACAAAGAGTCAGACATGAATGAGCAACTAATACTTTCACTATTTTAACTAATAGTGTATGGCCACATATCAAGTTAAAAATTGATATTACTTAAGAAATATGAGACATATAGCATTTATCAGAAATATTGTTTGATATTTTTTAATTAAAGAGGCTTACACTAACATATCATATGAACTAACAAAGAGAACAGTCAAAAGACACATCCTTTTGAGAAGTTATTCCTTTAGCATTTACCAAAAACATTCTGAAAAAATAGCAAATTCCTAAATATCTATAGAATCATTTGCAAATTACATATTTTTCTCTATCTTTACCTTACAAATGAGATAGTTATGGAATATCACTGACTCAATGAATATGAACATGAGCAAACTCCAGAAATTGGTGAAGGACTAGGAGTCTGGAATGCTGCAGTCCCCAGGGTTGCAGAGATCTGTCAGACCTAATTTACTGACTGAGCAAGAATGTTACAAAATTGTATAAAAAGTGATCTGTCTGTAGTTTAAGACTTCATTTTATCAGTCAAGTTAAATGCATACATGTCCAAAGTTAAAGTATGCTTACATTAAAAAAAAAATCATCCAAAGCAGTGAGATCTTTCTTAAGCTTCATGATTTAAGAAAATATTTCTGCTAAGTCAAACCATGCACTTCCAAGATATACGATAGAAAAGGTTACTACTCAAAGATATTGGATTCTCAGCCAGGATTGATGAATCCTAACCCATATTTGATACCCATTAGATTTGTAGCATTTAGCAAATTTTAGAAGTTCTATTGCTAACTGTGGAATGAAATCTTAAATCCTTTTAAATTTCAGTTTCTTCATCTATTAAATAACTATATCAGATAATTTATCATATCCTGATACTGTGAAAGATTGAGGGCAGGAGGAGAAGGGGGCGGGGATAAATGATATGATGCTTGGATAACATCACCAGCTCAATGGATATGAGTTTGAGGAAACTCCAGGAGATAATGAAGGACAGAGAAGCCTGGCATACTGCACTCCATGGGACCATAGAGAATTGGATGTGACTTAGTTATTAGACAACAAAGATCAGAGCTTTATAAACAATAGCTCATGTGGAAAATCCAGTCACAGCTTGTTTTGTGGAAAAAAACTATTGGAAGCAGCCTCATTTATTCATTATATACTGTTTACAGCTGTGCTCATGTTAGAACTACAGAGTTGGATGTTTGTGATAGAACTCATAGGGCCCATAAAGACTTAAATATTTAGTATCTTGATCTTAACAACAACAAAGAAAAGTTTGGTTATTTCCTGATCAACTGATCTTCTAGGTCCCTTGCAGCTATAAATGCTATATGATGATAAATGCCGTATAATCTGATCCGAAAACACAAGTTGGGAAAGAAAACATACTACACTTCCTGAAGAATTCATTGATTAATTCTACTAATCACATAGATCATAGTAGCATATTTTTTCAAATACATGTCTGACGCAGGATACAGCATGCTTGGGGCTGGTGCATGGAGATGACCCAGAGAGATGTTATGGGGAGGGACGTGGGAGGGGGGTTCATGTTTGGGAATGCATGTAAGAATTAAAGATTTTAAAATTTAAAAAATAAAAACTTAAAAAAAAAACAAAAAAACTGCTACTTAAAATGTTTTAATTGTGTGTGTGAATGCACATAATATTTTCCAATTTTATCTAATAACAAAAGGATAATTAAGTTACCAAATAAACTCAAAATAATTAGAGAGATTGATTCATAACAAGACTGCCTTAATTAGAGATTTAGAGGGAATAAAGTACATTTTCTGAGAGATCATCAATGTACTTTAATAAGACTGTGCACAGAAATTTTCTTTGCATCTTTCTTTTGGATCTATATCAAGATTAGACATTCACATGTTAAACTATATATAAGCAGCAGAACTCTTCCATAGTAATATTGCATATTAGCCAATGAAAATTATTTTTTTCCAATATGGATAATACATTCTTGGGCAGTTATAATAGTGAGATGTGCTCTACAAATAACTTGCCATAGAAAAATATTAATTGTAATAAAATTTTATGTTACAGACAACAGTAAGTCTATAATTGGAATTTTAGTTTTTAAAAATAAGATAGTATTTTAAAAACTAATAAGATAGTAATACTGTAAGGCCTAAAAGAAGAATAGCATAATCTTGTGTGTGTGTGTGTATATATATAACATTATTGAAATATATATATCTTATATATATATGACACTATATATTTATGTCATATATATATATATATACATGACACTACATGTATATTATACATATACATGCTCAGTTGCTCAGTCACATCTGACTCTTTGCCACTCCACAGACTGTAGACGGCCAGGCTCCTCTGTCCATGGGATTTTCCAGCAAGAAAACTTGAGCAGATTGCATTCCCTCCTCCAGGGCATCTTCCTGACCCAGGGATGGATATCGTAGCTCCTGCAGTGGCAGTTGAATTCCTTACCAGCTCTACTGCCTGGAGAGTGTTTATCTTATATGACAGTAAAACTACTTCTATATGTCTTTAGCTAACTTAGGAAATATTAAGAAAGTATTTAGTATGTGTCACGTGTCTTTACATTTAAGTGAGTCCATCCAAGACAGTTCTAACTGGCTTTGATTGAATTATTTTTCAGCAAATAATCAATCTGCCCACCACACACCCACCCCACTGATGTTGGGTTTGATCAAGTCTTGGGCTTGCTTTGGCTAATAGAATATGACAAGATGTGACATATTTTCTAGTTGAACAGAGGCTTTAAATGTATGAATGTCTGACATGCATTTCTCTCCTCAGCAAGAGAGGAATGGTGATGATCTACACCCTTATTTACCTGTGTTCCAGAAAAGAAATACATTTGAGCACAACTTAGTCCAACCCTCAGGCTTGAGTGAAGCCACTATAGCTAGCTCTGAGACTTGTAGTCAAAAATAAACGTGGCTCTGTGTCACTGAGATTTAGGAGCTGCTTTCTACACTGTGTATTAATTTAAAAAATCACTAATAGAGCAGCCATAGGAAACCTCTAACACTGCTCCTCCGTATCTACAGGAAAAGTCCCAGTATCACTTAAGAGATTGGAAGGTTTCACAGTATGTAGAAATGGTGAAGTGATCACCATAATATAAAGTGACTTTTTATTATATTCCTGGAAGTTTAAACTGTTTCATTGATTCACACAGTGAGTAATAATTCAAGGAGTATAAGATGCATTATTCAGTTTTTATACTACAAGCTATCTTTTTAGCTGCCATTCTAAGACAGCCATTCTTTTCCAAAATAAATATGTAGGTACAAACTTCAGTTCTAGTTCAAACTATAGTTCTAAAACTCTACTAATATGTAGAGTAGAGTTATGTCTTTTTTTATGCTTCTCATATCTTCAAAGGCAACATCCTAAAAGCAAAATAATATATTTCCTCAACTTGATATGCCTTGAATATTCATAAAATTATTGCTTCCACAGTAATAATTTTAAACATATATTATTAAGTTATTTTATCATGTAATATTCTATGCAACTTCATTGATTATAACATATATATATTTTTTAATATTTTGTTATTCTTTATACCCATTAATACTGCTCTAGTCCTACATAACTGAATGAATAACTAAATAGACCCAACTACAAGATACCTACATTAGCATTAAGGACACATGTAGGCTCAAAGTGAATGGATGGAAAAAATATTCTACACAAATAGAAATTAAAAGGGAGTAGGGGTAACAACTTATGTCAAACAATAGATAATTCAAAACTCTGCAAGCCAGGCTTCAGCAACATGTGAACTGTGAATTTCCTGGTGTTCAAGCTGGTTTTAGAAAAGGCAGAGGAACCAGAGATCAAATTGCCAACATCCTCTGGATCATCGAAAAAAGCAAGAGAGTTCCAGAAAAACATCTATTTCTTTTTTATTGACTATGCCAAAGCCTTTGACTGTGTGGATCACAATGAACTGCGGAAAATTCTGAAAGAGATGGGAACACCAGACCACCTGACCTGCCTCTTGAGAAATCTATATGCAGGTCAGGAAGCAACAGTTAGAACTGGACATGGAACAACAGACTGGTTCCAAATAGGAAAAGGAGTATGTCAAGGCTGTATATTGTCACCCTGCTTATTTAATACATATGCAGAGTACATCATGAGAAACCTTGGGCTGGAAGAAGCACAAGCTGGAATCAAGATTGGAGGGAGAAATATCACTAACCTCAGATATGCAGATGACACCACCCTTATGGCAGAAAGTGAAGAATTAAAGAGCCTCTTGATGAAATTGAAAGAGAAGAGTGAAAAAGCTGGCTTAAAACTCAATATTCAGAAAACAAAGATCATGGCATCTGGTCCCATCACTTCATGGGAAATAGATGGGGAAACAGTGGAAACAGTGACAGACTTTATTTTGGGGGCTCCAAAATCACTGCAGATGGTGACTGCAGCCATGAAATTAAAAGACATTTACTCTTTGAAAAGAAAAATATGACCAAGCTAGATAGCATATTGAAAAGCAGAAATATTACTTTGCCAACAAAGGTCCATCTAGTCAAGGCTATGGTTTTTCCTGTGGTCACGTATGGATGTGAGAGTTGGACTGTGAAGAAAGCTGAGCACCAAAGAATTGATGCTTTTGAACTGTGGTGTTGGAGAAGACTCTTGTGAATCCCTTGGACTGCAAGGAGATCCAACCAGTCTATCCTAAAGGGGATCAGTCCTGAGTGTTCATTGGAAGGACTGATGCTAAACCTGAAACTCCAATACTTTGGCTACCTCATGTGAAGAGGTGACTCACTGGAAAAGACTCTGATGCTGGGAGGGATTGGGGGCAGGAGGAGAAGGGGAAGACAGAGAGTGAGATGACTGGATGGCATCACCAACTCGATGGATGTGAGTTTGAGTGAACTCTGGCAGTTGGTGATGGACAGGGAGGCCTGGCATGGTTTGATTCATGGGGTCGCAAAGAGTGGGACACGACTGAGTGACTGAACTGAAGTGAACTGAATTTAGAATTAAAAATGTAACAAGATGCAAAGAAGGCCATTGCATAGTGATAAGTATGTCAAACCATCAAGAGGAAATAACAGCTTTAGACATGTATCCATGCAACTTTGGAAACCTAAACCATATTAAGCCAACATTAACAGATTTTCCTGAAGTTTCATATGGTAAAGAGTTCTCCTATGATGTGGGAGATCTGGGTTTAATCCTGGGGTCAGGAAGTTCCCCTGGATAAGGTAATGGCTACCCACTCCAGTATTCTTGCCTGGAGAATCCCATGGAAAGAGAAGCCAGGTGGGTTGCAGTCTGTGAACCAAAGAGTCAGAATGCAAAGAGTCAGAAATGACTGAGTGACTGACATTTTATTTAATTTCAACAGGTTTGAAGAGAGAAACAGACAGTAGTAAGGTAATAATAGAACATTAAAATACTTTAATTTTATTGAGATAGATTAACTGGAAGAAATTAATTTTAAAAATTGGACTTGAACTGTACTTTAGACCAACTAGATCTAACAGATATATGCAGAAAATTTCTATGAAGAACAGCAAAATACACATTCTTATCATAAACACAGGGAATGTTCTATAAGTTGGAACATATGCTAGATAATAAAACAAGTCTTAGCAAATTTTAAAAATAAGTTAATCGTTAAGGCATTTTTTTCTAACTGTAAGATATGAAACTATAAATTAATCACACACAGAAAACAAGAAAAGTAAGCATACGGAAATTAAACAATACACTCCTGAGTCAAAGAAAACCAATGACTCAAAGGAAAACAAAAGAGAAATTTAAAAAAAGATGATGAACCAAATGAAAATGGAAACAGAACATTAGAAAACTGATGGGATTTAGCAAAAGCAAATGTAAGAGGAACGTTTATAGCATAAGTGCCAAAATAAGAAGTTAGAAAAATCACAAATAAAAAACCTAACCCACATCAAGGGAGTAGAAAAAATGAACAAGTCCAGATGCAAAGTTCAAGTCAGGAGAAGAAAGGAAATAACAAAGATCAGGGTGGAAATGAATAAAATAGAGGCTTAAAAGACAATAGAAAAAAGAATCAATGAGACAAGAGCTGATTTTTTAACTATAATTTCAAACAAAAATATAGTCTATATTTTATGAGTTAAAAAAATAATTTCATTTACTAATCCTTAATCTTCAAGATCACACAGCTAAACCTGTTTTCTAAGCTGCCATGGTACCTGTGTAGGCAAATTGATCGTGATCACTAAGTAGATAGTTATGAATATGAGCTATGGTATTAATTTCTGGCTTTAATGCTGTGAAGAATGAAAGCATATAGCTTCATATTTTACTAATAAAGATATATAGGAAATATAAATTCAGGGAGATAGTGATAAATTTAAATTAATTTACTAGCTTTTTCTAACAAATATAGCCTATGCCAAATGAGTAAGGAAAGATCTCTCTCACACACACACACACACACACACACACACACACAAACTTTTCACAATTTTAACTTAAGTCCTAGGAACAAAGCCTTGCAAAGAAGTTACTTTATTTCATAATTTCACATTTATTTTTCTCCTTTGCATTCATATTGGCTAATAATAGATTGGATAAAAACATGACAGAAGTTCTATGTAAGCAGAATTCCAAACTTTTCACAATTTAATGTCCAAAGCACCACAATAATAATAATTGTGTTCAAAGTTGGAATGATACATGGGAATGTCATGTAAACAAATACTAGGTATATTGGAAATACATAGATTATGCTTCCCTCAACCTACCTTATTTGCACAATTTTATCATATTAAGGGGCTTCCCTGGTAGCTCAGCTGGTAAAGAATCTGCCTATAAGCCAGGAGACCTGGGTTTGATCCCTGGGTTGGGAAGATCCCCTGGAGAAGGGAACACTATTAAAAACTAAGACTGAAAATACATAGGTGAAATATTTATCAGAATACTTAGAGAAATATTTAAAACATTGAATTAGGGACATACAACTTATGTATGTCTGATATTCTTAGAAATATAAAAACAAAAGCAGCTGCTTATATTTTATTATATTTCAGAGTGCTAAAACTGTCTCTTTTAATTATTAAATTAATAAATTAATAAATTAATATTAATAATATTTATTAATAATTATCAACAATAAAATAATATCAATTATGATATTATAATATATTATAATATTATTAATAAAATATTGCTAATAAATTAATAATATTATTAATAATATTAATAGACCATCTATATTCCCTTTGAGGCAATATATATATGAATGTCATTATATTTATAAATGTAATATTGTTAATAGTAGATATTTTTATCAAAATTTTTTTCATATTCCTACCTTTACATGTTTAGAATTGTGTATGTGTTATTTTGCAAAGATTAAAAATATATGTTATTTTGATCTGATCAATTCTTACAGGGTGCCTGATAAGCACTTAGCATCATATAATGTGCTTTGCTTAGTCACTCAGTTGTGTCTGACTTCTTGCGACCCCATGGACCGTAGCCCAGGCTCCTCTGTCCTTGGGATTCTCCAGGCAAGAATACTGGAGTGGTTTGCCATTTTCTTCTCCTGGGTATCTTCCCAACCCAGGGATTAAACCAGCATGTCTTAAGTATACCTGCATTGGCAGGTGGGTTCTTTAACTCTAGTGCTACCTGGAAGTTCAGCTACTAAAGAATACACCTTCAATGCTGGAGACCTCAGTTCAGTTCTTGGGTCAGGAAGATCACATGGAGAAGAGATAGGCTACCCACTCTGGAATTCCTGGGCTTCCCTGGTGGCTCAGATGCTAAGAATATGCCTGTAAAGCAGGAGACCTGGTTTCAATCCCTGGGCAAGGCAGATCCCCTGGAATAGATCATGACAACCCATTCCAGTATTCTTGCCTGGAGGATCCCCAGAGACAGAGAAGCCTGGTGGGCTACAGGTGGCCCATGGTGTCTCAAAGAGTCGGACACAAGAGTGACTTTCACTTTTCAGGTAAGCAGAAAAGGATTTATTAATAAGTACAGTCCATGAGGTCGCTAACGGTTGGACACAAGTGAGAGACTTCACTTTCACTTTTCACTTTCATGCATTGGAGAAGGAAATGGCAACCCACTCCAGTGTTCTTGCCTGGAGAATCCCAGGGACAAGGGAGCCTGGTGGGCTCCCGTCTATGGGGTTGCAGAGAGTTGGACACAACTGAAGTGACTTAGCAGCAGCAGCACAGATAATACATAGAGTCTGACTTTTCAGAAACAAAACAAAACAAAAACAAACAAACAAAAACCCTCCCAAAATGTTGAGATGGGAATAAGCTGTTGAAGGCAATGAATGCCCTCTACCCTAGCTATTACATGTGTGCATTGGTTCTGAAAGAAAAGACCTTGAATGCTACTGATTGAAGCTACCCAAATCATATCTATAAAGTGTTGGAATCATGGTTGGTACATAGGAAGCCCACAATAAATGCTAGTTATTGTCAATTTAAAAAATACAGAAAAGTTGAAAAGTGAGAGTTATGTTTTATTCAGTGGGCATTTTTAGGATTTCAAGTCTGGGAGACAGCATCTCAAGTGACCCTGAGAGAATTGTTTGAGGAGTTAAGAGAAGGAACCAGGTTATACAGAAGTTTTGCAACAAAGGGCAAGTAGTCTGAATATTAAATGATTATTGTTAATTAAAGAAAGCAAGATACCCCAAGTTAAGGAATTTAGTGCTTTTCTATGTATGGGAAGATGCAATAATCTGGGCTCACTGAAATCACTCTTTTCATATGCATCTCAGCTATCTAGGGCCAGTATCCTGTGTTTTCACATCCTGATCTCCCTTAGGGATCACCATAGGGAATGGCTGCAGACTGATGGCTGGTATTCTTCTCTTTCCTAAGTGCCCTTAGGGTGCAGCAGCTCACATTGGAGGGCTGCAATTGCTGATGACTGTGACATCCTTATTGACTGATATGGCAGAAAATATTTCATTTCTCAGCTTAAGGTGAAAATGAGCTGCTGAGAACGGTGAATGCTCTGTATCCTAGCTGTTACATGTGTGTAACGTTTCTCAAAGAAAAGACTTTGGATGCCACTCATTGAGAATACCCAAGTCATGTCCATAAAGGACTAAAATTGTGCTTGGTACAGAGCAAGTCCACAATAAATGCTAGTTGTTTATACTTTATAATCAAATAATTATATCCTTATGCGCTTTGCTTATAAATTTCTGCTGCTTGCCTATTTCAAAACTAGTCTCTAAACTCTTTTTTCTCCACATTCCCTTTATCCATTCTGAGATGACAAATTCTGTGTTTTTCCCTTTTATAATATACACACAGATTAGTGTTTCAAAATTTTATTGAGGTATAATTGAAATAAGATAAACTGTAAATATTTCAACTTTACAATTTGGTCAGTTTTGACATATTTGTACACCTCTGAATCTGTCACTATAAATAAGATAAAGAACATGTCTATCAAAAAAAAAAAAAAAGAGAGAGAGAAAAAATAAAATAAAAACATTTCTTTCACAGAAAAAAACAGCTTCTTCCTTCCTCTTAGAAATCCTCCTCTCCTACTTCTCTTTCCTGAGCAAACACTGACTTGAGTTTGGTCACTGATTCATTTGCAGGATCTAGATCTCTATCCAAGAGACATTATATAGACTCTACTATTTGCCTGACTTCTTTCACTCAAGATAATGATTTTTTTCAATTGATTGATGCTTTTTGTCTATTAATAGTTCATTCTTTTCATTGATGTGAAATATGACTTTTTGCCACCCTATGGACTGTAGCCTGTGAGGCTCCACTGTCCATGGAGTTCTCCAGGCAAGAATACTGGAGTGGGTAGCCATTCCCTTCTTCAGGGGATCTTAACCCAGAGATCAAACCCAGGTCTCCTGTACTGAAGGCAAAATCTTTACCATTTTAGCCGCCACAGGAGCCCATTTTATTTTAGGAATACATCACAATTTGTTTATTCATGCATTTTTGATTGACATTTGGGTTCTTTATTATTTTTTGATTACTGCAGATAATGCTTATCTAAACATTCATGTACAAATCTTTCTGTTCACATGAAATGTGAACATTTTCATTTCTCTTGGAAAAATAATTGAGTGAACTGACTAGATTTTGTCATAAATTTACACTTTCTATGAGACTGACAAACTGTTTTCCAAACTATTTGTTCTTTTTACATTTTAAACAGGAGTAAATGTAAATTCTAATTTTTCCAAGTTCTTGATAAACTTGATATGGTCAAATTTTTCAATTTTAGCTAATTTAATGGGTATATAAAAGTAGATATAATAGTATTCATTTTCATTTCCCTGATATCTAGTGAGGTTTAACAATTTTTAATATATTTTTTGTCTATTTACATATGACTTTTTTAGGGTGATGATTTTCAAATTTTCTTTGTCTTACTATTGAGTTCTAACAGAATTTTATATATCTTAGGCACAGGTGATTGGCCCAAAATATATCTTGGACACAACTATCTTTCCCCAGACTATAATTTGCATTTTGGATTACTTAATGATGTCTTTGGAATGGAAAAGTTTTGATGAATTCTAATTTATAATATTCTATGCTGCATGATTTTCAGGGTCTATAAAACAGAAACTCTTTTTATCCCCAGATGGCAAATATTTTCTCACTTATTTTACTGCATTTTATTTCTTTCTATTTAACACTATATCCATCATACACTTTGAGTTAATTTTGGATATAGTGTGAATATTTCCTTTTACCTATTATTATTTGTTTTCTTTAGGTAAATTAATCCATTGTATTTTCCCCTTTGTGAAGTTAATGGCATTCAAGTGTTTCCTATTTACATACAAAAGAAAAAATAGAATAGTTAAGTAATTAGTAAGGCTTTTCTCATAATTTTAAAATTCTTATACCCAGAAACCTCATCTCCCAAATGTGAAGCTTTGCAGAAGACACTGGTTAACTGTCAACATATTTAGACTGAAAGGATTTACTTTTGTCTTAGTTGGTGTAGTGTAAGGTAGGCAGTTGGACTCAAACCAGATGTTGATATAAGGTATTTTCATTGTGTGTGGAGCACTTGCTTTCTAGAAATATTTATATTTTCATTTTCCATTTTAGGGGCTTCCCTGGTAACTCAGCTGATAAAGAATCCTCTTGCAATGAAGGAGACCCTGGTTTCATTCCTGGGTCAGGAAGATCTGCTTTAGAAGGGACAGGCTACCCACTCCAATATTCTTGGGCTTCCCTGGTGGCTAGCTGGTAAAGAATCCACCTGCAATGCAGGAGACCTAGGTTCAATCCCTGAGTTGGGATGATCCCCGGGAGAAGGGAAAGGCGACCCATTCCAGCATTCTGGCCTGGAGAATTTCACACTTTATAGTCCATGAGGTCGCAAAGAGTTGGACACGACTGAGACTTTCACAGATAGAATTCTAGATCAGCATAAACATTTAGAATCCTTTCCCCCTAGATTTTCCTCTCTTAGATTCAAACTGATCAGAACTTTCATTCCTTCTCATATTGTGCAAAGAATTTTTTACAGAGAAGATTAATCATTTTGTTCTGGCATACATAATCGTGTAGGGAAAATGGTTCTGAACAAGTGTGAGTCTGATGGAAGGAAAAAGATGAAGTATTGGAGGTACAATATACTGCTTTGGTAAAAAAAAAAAAAAAAAAAAAAAAAAAGTTTGTTCAGATTTTTCCTATAAGAGTTTGCTGAAAAATATGAATGGACTTTTTGGTCAACCCAGTGTATTATGTGAAACACGCCCTCTCTGTGTCCCTGACTGCCACCACTGCAGCTTATCTGGGCAATAGTACAGAAGACACTTTGTGTAAAGTGACTAGACTGACACAAGAGGAACAGAGCAGACTCACCTATGCGTGCCTCTGTACTGACCCCCAGTTTCCTATTGGACTTGCAACTGCACATTTTAGTCCACACATGTAATCCTACAGGATTTGAGAGAGAAACATTCTTGATATTTCACTGTTCTCTATTTATGAGGTTTCTCTCTGTGTACAAATAATCTTTGTGTTTTTAAACAGGAATACCATTTATACTATGGAAATTGCAGGTCCTTGAAGCAAAATCAGCTTGCTAAAGTTACATGATCTCCCGCTTTAAATCACTTTCTGGAATGTTCTCTTCCTTTCATTACTCAGAGGTGAAAGACAAAGTGTTAGTCACTCAGTCGTGTCTGACACTTTGTGTCTTTGCAACCCCATGGACTGTACCCCGCCAGGCTCCTCTGTCCATGGAATTCTCCAGACAAGGTTACTAGAGTGGCTTGCCATTTCTTTCTCCAGATTATCTTCCCAACTCAGGGATCCAACCTGGCTCTTCTGCATTGCAGGTGGAACTTTTTACCATCTGAGCCACCAAGGAAGCCCACTCAGAGGTCAAGTATTGCCTATATTGTTTCTCTGACTGCAGTTTGGTATCATTCCTAATAGCAGTTCTTCTCCAGAGGAGAGTCCAATTTGTATATTAAGATCATTCAATAACATTTAAATGACTGAAATTAATGATTATTTGGGAAAAAAGAATTTGAATCAATGGGAAAGAGCCAGATTTAGCATCAATCTGTCACATAAACCAAGTCACATACTGAAGATATCTGTGCAGCTAAGTCATCATTTTAATTTGTGCTAGTCGGTTTATGTAGGTGTACAGAGCTACTGTAAACAGTTTGCTTCTATATTTTCTTTTATAATTAAAAACAAACATGAAAGCAATTACATCTATGTTTTAAATATTTACTTGAACATCTTGTCATGTTTGCAATACACATCCAACTTCTTAATTTACTTCTGCATTAGATTCATTTGTTCTCTCATTGAGTGGAAAGTCTACCATCAAAGTTTATGTGACTGACATGTATAAAGATCATTTTAAAATTCTTATCCTCTATTTTTCCCCCAAGTATCTATGTTTGTTGTCAGTTCCTGAATTATATATTGCTATTCATGAAAAACACTCTCATTAAAATACATCAAATTTTCAATCGTAGTAAAAGATGGGAAATCCTGTAGTTTATGTATACCAACCTTACTTCTCTTAATATCAAGTAGCTGTAACTGTGGGAGAATCTTTGATTAATAGAGACAATATTTATCAACAAATACTTGGGGCTTCCCAGGTGGCTTAGTGGTAAAAAATCCACTTGCAATGCAGGAGATGCCAGAGATGCGGGTTTGATCCCTGGGTCAGGAAGATCCCCTGGAGGAGGAAATGGCAATCCACTCCAGTATTCTTGCCTGGAGAATCCCATGGACAGAGGAGCCTGGCCAGCTCAGTCCATTGGGTGGCAAAGAGTTGGACATGACTGAGCACGCACGCACTTGGGAAAACAATTAAAAAAATAAAACTTCACAACTTTGGCTAAAATGCTTGTAATTTTCTGGGGTGACATTAATTTTTCTGCACACAGGATATATGTATTTCTATGCACATGAATAAACAGACAGCAAATGACTCCATGAAATGTGCCTGCAGTTGAGCAATGAGGACACAGTGTACCTCCTGTCGACATAGTTAGTCACTTTGCTTTTCATGTGGCACCTGGATGTTCATCTGTTTTATTCCATTTTTATTTTAGGGAACAAACATAACCAGGAGTGCATTTTCAGTACTGGTTGTCACAGAGTTGTAGAATTTGAAAGCTGGAAGAAACCTCAGAGATTAGTGCATTTAGCACATTAGGAATTTCTAGCTGAGATTTTGGCAGGCGTAAAGTCAAGTAGCTCCGCAGAAGAATAATATGTAAAATGCAAAGACTTGTGCTCTTTTTTTTCCTGAAAATGTGTTAGAACAGGACTTATCACCATAAAATGTATGTTCCTAACAAGAACATTGATGGATCCCAGTGGCACCTCTCGTTCCCGAGGTTCAAGCTCTCACTCCTTATAGATTCACGTCCATTACCATCACTGCTATTCCTGAGCTTTCCCACAACTCTGCTGATAACAATTCACTGAAACTTAATGTGGGGCCCTTCCTGTCCATACATAAATTTAAAGCTGATGCTGTGTTGCCCCAGAGATGCTCTATTTAGTAGCAATGCTCAGAAAGTGGCACCTCAGATATTACATTTAGGTGGATATTTACAGAGAAGTCATTTGGAATAATATATTTTTCAATGCTTTCATCCTCAGAAATGATATCCATTAAACCATTGCAGATATGCCTGCTCTTTGCTGAGTAGACATTTGGATTTAACAGTTAGTTATAAGAAGAGTTAATGGGCTAGATCAGATAAGCAGTTTTATAAGGGGTCTGGAAAGAGTAGAGCCATTTTCCTTTTCACTTGTCTAATTTGCACTCAACAGCTGAGGGTAGTTTCTTAGCATTGAACCAACTGAATTTCATAGCATTTTTTTTTTCCTCCAAAGCATATGATTTTCTCTCATTTAAAAATCAAACCTAGGTGACATTTTTTTGTTGAGTCTCAGGTTATTTCCAGTATTGAATGGCATATTTTCCCAATATTTAAGGGTATTAATGGAGGACTAAAATTGAAAATTGGCAAGTGATCATAAAATTGAAGTGGAATAAGGAGGGAAGTGAGGGCAGGAAGAGTTACTGTACAGCAAGAGGTAAATGGATTGTAGGTGCTGATGGGGTTCTGTGGTTTTTAAAGACAGGGTAAGAGTAAGGAGATCAAACCAGTCAATCTAAAGGGAGATAAACCCTGAATATTCACTAGAAGAACTAATGCTGAAGCTGAAGCTCCAGTAATTTGGTCATCTGATGTGAACAGACAACTCATTGGAAAAGTCCGTGACGCTGGGAAAGATTGAGGGCAGGAGGAGAAGAAGTCATCAGAGGATGAGATGGCTGGATGTCATCTCCGATTCAATGAACATGAACTTGGGCAAACTTCAGGAGAAGGTGAGGGACAGGGAGGCATGCTGAAGTCCATGGGGTTGCAAAGAGTCAGACACAACTGAGCAACTGAACAAGAGGAAATAGGTGAGAAAGGAGGAACTGAAATGGGCATGGGGCTGAGAGTGTGATGCTTGAAGAGGCTGCAGGGGGAGCATCAATTTAGGGGGTTCGATTTTAGCACATAAGAATAAATAACTGATGCTGTATAGGAAACGGCATTGGAGGAGAGGAAATGAAGGAACTGAGAAAATGAGGTGGGGGGAGCTAATTGTTCAGTTCAGTTCAGTCGTGTCCGACTCTTAGTGACCCTATGAATCGCAGCATGCCAGATCTCCCTGCCCATCACCATCTCCCGGAGTTCACCCAGACTCACTTCCATTGAGTCCGTGATGTCATCCAGCCATCTCATCCTCGGTCATCCCCTTCTCCTTCTGCCCCCATTCTCTCCCAGCAACAGAGTCTTTTCCAATGAGTCAACTCTTCGCATAAGGTGGCCAAAGTACTGGAGCTTCAGCTTTAGCATCATTCCTTCCAAAGAAATCCCAGGGCTGATCTCCTTCAGAATGGACCGGTTGGATCTCCTTGCAGTCCAAGGGACCCTCAAGAGTCTCATCCAACACCACAGTTCAAACGCATCAATTCTTTGGCGCTCAGCCTTCTTCACAGTCCAACTCTCACATCGATACATGACCGCAGGAAAAAACCATAGCTAATTGTTACGGATGATAAAATCAAACAGAACTTAGATAATATTAACTACAAATTGACACTTGCTGTGGGCACTTGCGGTCTACCTATCTACCTCTACAAGGATTAAGTCAGGTGCTGCTGCAGCTGCTGACTTTCAACACCTCATGAAAGGAGTTCAGGGTAAAGAGCAGAAATGAGGCACTCTGTGCTTGGGAATTGATGCTTTTGAATTATGGTATTGAAGAAGACTCTTGAAAGTCCTTTAGACTACAAGGAGATCAAACCAGTCAATCCTAAAGGAAATCAATCCTGAATATACATTGGAAGGACTGATGCTGAAGCTGAAACTACAATAACTTTTCTACTTGATGCAAAGAACTGACTCTTTGGAAAAGACCCTGATGCTGGGAAAGATTGAAGGCAGGAGAAGGGGATGACAGAAGATGAGATGGTTGGATGGCATCGCTGACTCGATGGACATGAGTTTGAGTAAGCTCTGGGAGTTGGTGATGGATAGAGAAGTCTGGCATGCTACAGTCCGTGGGGTAACAAAGAATCAGACATGACTGAGCTACTGAACTGACTATGCTCGGGAAAAAAACCGGCAGGACAGATCTTCAGATAGAAATTTTCAGGAGCCAATTTTATGAACTCAATGCTTGTATCTCCTCATAGCTCAAAAAGCACTAAAGTCCTTCATGGTGATGACTGTTCCTCCTGACTAGCAAAAACTTCATGAGACTAGTAGAAACCGTCTGGAAAAATGTGTGTTTGATTGCCTGTATCCCCCTTCATCAAAAATCACAATATACTGACCTCCCCCTCCACTTCGCCTCTTTGGAGCAGTTTCTCCGAGCTTAGCAGTTACTCAGAGCTCTCTGAGATGCTATCTCCCAGGCTGCAGTCCTCATTGTGCCCCATATAAAACTTAGCTTGAAACTCACACTCTGTGCATTTTCTTTAAAGTCAACAAGAGAGAGAATGGTAATGAACCAAGGATGGCTGCCCCATGGAGAAATAGGAAAGAGTACAGATGGATGACTGAGAAATGGGAGCTTTTTAAGTGGGAGGGAGACTCGGTATTGAGGTAGAGAAAGGCACCTGTATTGTAACTATAAATGTGTGTTCATGAGTGTGAAATGCACAGGACACTATTTTTAAATCACAGGAAGCAAAGGCTGTTGAGCAACATGTAAGAGTGCTTGCTCTCCCTATCTTTCCTTTTCTAATCTTTTTATCTTAACTGCTTTCATCTCTCAGACCTCATTCCCCCTCTAGTGGGAAAATGTTGGGGACTAGTATAAGCTCTGCCATTGCACACTTGAGAGCTTGACCTTGGTCTCAGGCTACTTTCTCATCTGCCCTTGTTTCTCCATGAGCTGTCTACCCCCTGTGCAGAAGTTAAAGGCACATTTGATGGGTCTCAATATGTATGTCTTTTGTGCAGTTTCATGGTGGGAAAGCCCATTGCTCTTAATAGTTTTACTTCCCAGGGTAGTTCTACTTTTTCTCCTTCAAATACTTTGCTCTCCTAATCTTTTGAGCATAGAGAACAAAAGATAATATACTGGCTATAAATATATTCCGACAAAGCAGGTTGCTTATCTTCAGACTGAACATGCTGTTCTATTCCTATTACCTTCTATTAGGAAAAAGATCATGTGATGCGGGTCAGTCTTCATTCACAGCTAAATGGGAAGGATTTAGAAAGAAATTTTTCAAAGCAAACCTTAGGAGGTTGTTGTAAAAATTCAAACTAAAGATCATTCTAATGAATTTGGTGTCTTTGCAATGTTCGAGCTTGCTTATTAAATAAACTGGTTGATAAAAAATAATCTCAGCTTAGATTCACTGAAGAATATACTTAAGGTGCTTAAGATGAATATATTTTAATAGCGATGGTTGGTATTGTTTAGAATGGGAGAAAATAAAACATTAAATTCCAATGAATGGCCTTAACCTGTGGACACAATTCAGTGTTTCATTTTTTAGGGGAATCTGTGATAAGAGCTATCCACTGAACCACTTTGGAAATTCTCAGGCTCACCTGTTCCAGCTTTAGAGGGACCAATCTTGCACATGCCCAGCCTCACTCCTCCATGGTGACCAGTTTTACTATAGCAAAAATCAATGGCGCCTAATCTCAAGTGCACTCTACAATAGGATTGTTGTATTTCTCAGGTGGTGCTGGTGGTAGAGAACCTACCTGCCAGTGCAGGAGACATAAGAGACTTGGGTTGATCCCTAGGTCAGGAAGATCCCCTGGAGGAAGAGATGGCAACCTACTCTTGCCTAGAGAATTCCATGGACAGAGGAGCCTGGTGGGCTACAGTCCATAGGGTCACAGAATCGGACATGACTGAAGGGACTTACCGTGCAGGCAGCACATTGCTGCTCAAGTAAGACAAGAAGGAACACATGGGTCCCTATGCACATCCAACCCAAGAGTGAAGGGAGTTAACAGCCATAGAGAGAATCTTAAGACTGACGTTGGCAAACTTATTTTCTCTTCTTCTCTCTACTGAACAGCCCTGTCCTGAGAAGCAGTATTTTAATGATTCTCAAAAGACGGGCTATGGAAATCTGCTCCTCAAGCCTCCTGCTATAGGAAGCATGATTGACAGGGACCCAGCTGCTATGCTGGGATTCCTCCACCACATTCGTGTCCCAGATACATCTTCCATAGGATGAGTTCAGCCCTAGGTAGAGCCCAACAGGGAAAGCAAAGCAGGCCCATTCCTGCAAGATCCAAGAGGTGGGCCTCCTCCAGTGTCTGAGGTGGGCCCCAGGGCCACTCATCTGCCTGGACAAATCGTCTTTTGAAATACACGCAACCTGCAACTCTGCCTATCTTCCTCAGGCTCCTTCACAGCGGTCAGGTTTGCATCCGGCTTTGATGGCCCTGTACCTCATTCAGGTCCCTCCGTTTCCCCCCACAGTTCTTTCCCCTAGAAAATCTCCTATAACTCTAGTGGCATCTCAGTGTCTGCCTGGCAGAGCACTTCAACTAACCCAAGTAATACTAGGGATCAATAGTCCAAGAACACAGACAGAAAGAAGAGGATGTAGGACCAGTTTAGTTTTCACCCAGCAGGCTGAAATGACACTGGCCTGAAGAGAAGGGGGACACAGATAATCCCAGGCAAAGAGTGGTGGCCTTATTGCTGAAGATTTCACTATCGATAATCCAGTAAAATGCCCACCTAGAGAGAAATATCTCAGGTGTAATGATCCAGGTATTCAAAATACACAGAGGGAATGATGCCTGCAGAGGCAGAGGTGTTAACTGGTGGCTAAAGAGTTGTTTTGACAACTTGCAGGAGATAATGAGAGAATAAAAGTGGTTAAGAACTTGCTAATGGCTGAGGGTAAGAGCCGGAGGCCTCTGGTAGCTTGAAGAGTGGCCCTCATCTCCTAGAGTAGAAACATCTTTTCACAGCTAAAAAGAGGCTGAAAATGTATGTTTAGTGGCACAGAGCTCAGAGATGTCAGAATGCTTCACCAATGTAGATCAGTTGCATTAAGGTCAGAGTTCTGATTGGGAGAACCCAACATCCTGAAACACAGGATGAAAATAGCCGGAGAAGTGCTCCTGATGTTGATTTTTCAGGCATCCATGAAATTCAGAGCCTGTGGAGTTTGTCTGCTTTCCTATAGTAAGAGATACACTCCTGCTATATTGAAAGAAACTGCAGAGGCCTGTCTTACACAAGGCAAGAATAGAGCCTTCAGAGGCTGCTCTCACCTCCTCTGCTGTCCCTGAAAGTGTATTCAAATTGCTATTCTTGGCAGTCGAAGAAAGCACACACTTTGGGTCCCTGAGCTGTTGGGGTTGGCACCGTGAAGATGGCCAAATGCAACCCCATAATGAGAATTAGGTCACAGCATATGCCACCTGTCGGTGTGTTGAGTCAGATAAGTTTGGAAACAGGCCATATTCAGGAGTTACATGAAGTAGCTTGTAGGTACTGGTAAAAGTCAGAGGATTAGCTCTGAACTTGGATTTCAAGGATGGTTGGTCCAGCAAGCTGCTGGAATATAAGACTAGAAAAATGAGAATTTTCTTAAGACATGAAATTAAGTACGAAGGATGGGCTAACTCAGTGCTAGGGTTGGCACGTAAAAGTCTAGAAAAAGTGATACCCAAGCTTCAGAGAAGTGGAAATGCCTGAATTTGCTGTGGCAGCTCGTGAAGTGTAGGATGTAGCAGCTAGGGGAACTGGGAAGGATTGAAAAGGTTTATTATGTGAGGACAGAAGACCTTCCAGGATAGCCCACAAGACACACAATTAGGAATGTATTGATGAGAAGGGCTCCTGCATCTTGAAGAAGCTGAGTGATGACTATCCTCAGTAGGACATGGTTGATGGTAGAAGGGGCAACAACAGGATCACAGATTGGGGCTCACCCACACCCTTGAGAATGATGAACCCTCAAAGAACTAGAGACTAGATGGCAGTGCTTAACAGGAAGAAGCCAGGGTTCCTTAATTAGAACAATGACTAGCAAGATGAAAAGGCAACTAAGAAGCTTTGACCCATCCCATGGAGTTGGATGACAGGTAAAAGAGCATGATAACCCTAAGCATAAAATAGGCAACTGACAAGGGTGCTGTTTGGTATTCTTGTTTTGTTGTTACTGTTTAGTGGCTAAGTTGTGTCTGACTTTGTGACCCCATGGACTGTAGCCCACCAGACTCCTCTGTCCATGGGATTTCCAAGGCAAAAATACTGGAGTGGGTTGCCATTTCCTTCTCCAGGTGATCTTCCCAAGCCAGGGATCAAATCCTCATCTCCTACAGCATTGGCAGGTGGATTCTTTACCACTGAGTCACCAGGGAAGCCCATAGAAACCAAAAGACCCGCACAAAATATGAACAGAGGCAGAGGTGGTCATCTCAATGGTTACATTCCCTCGCACATTTTTCAAACCTGGGCCAATCTCCTAGTCCAGAATCCCTTTCCTAAAGAACACTTTCTACAATAGGTCCCTAAAAAGAAGGATCCTGTAACATTACAGCAAATATATACTGTAATGCTTACCCCAGTTTTTCCCCACAGAGATCTGTAAACCATTTACTCAGGTGATTTTACACAGGTTCTATGTTGGTATAGATATCTGGAGACCTAAAACATCAGTGTAGCCCCCTTTTCAGAGGAGTTTCCATGGATCAGATAATAAGTAGAGTCCTGGCTAAACTCCTGATCACAGTGGGCCCAATGGATGAGAATGAGAACCCAAGGGTCATATCCCATGTCCCTGAAAATAAATTTGAATTGTTATTCTTAGCAGTTGGAGAAAACACCCACATTGGGTCCTTGTTCTATTGGTGCAGGCATAGTGAAGAATGCCAAACACAAGTCTTTAAAGCTGACCCCGTTTTGGCTAAGATAATAAATCAAAGACAATATTGTGTCCCAGAGAAATGGCAAAGATTAATACCACCTTTAAAGCCTACATTGAGTCTGAGTGGTAGCTCCTGTCATATCTCCTTGTAATTCATGAGACTGGCCTGCACAGAAACAACCAACTGTAGATGGATGCAGACTTAACAAGTAGTATTCCTGATTGCAGCTGCTGTGCTTAAGGTGGTACTAATGCCAAAGGATATTAATACGTTCTCACTTACATAGCATGCAGCATTCATGTAGTGAAAGCGTCATTTTCTATTCCCATCAGAAAATTGGATAGAAAACAGATCACATTCACATGTGATGACAAAAATATTCACTTACAGTTCTGTCTTAAGGATATGCAATATCTCCTGCCATCTGTCACAATACAATCCAAAGATGTCTCTACTGCCTCTTTGTCTCCCAGAACATCGGACTGTTCCGCTACATCAGAGACACCATGATTAGTTGATGAAAGATAGGCCGTAAACTAGTTCACTGGTATGGACTAAAGGCTGCAAACATGTTGGAGGGCTTAGCAATACAGCTGGGCTGAAGACAGGAGATAAGACATCTTAAAATTCAGAAGAGTAAGTTTTCAGTGATGTTTCTAAGCCTCAAGTGCTTGCTGGAATATCTGTTGAAAAACACCTTTCCATGGACCTCAAGTTTCTACATTTCTTGCAAGCAGAGGAAATTATGGTCCATCTTCCAGATTCGTTTTACAAGAATGTTTGTAAAGAAAAAAATTCTTGGAATACAAGGAAAGGACTTCCCTCCACAGAAAAGGGCAGTTAAATTGTTCAATATAACAAAGAGTGGGCTTCTCAGGTGGCACTAGTGGTTAAAAAAAAAAAAAAAAAAAACAAACCCACCTGTCAAAGCAGGAGATATAAGAGACAGGGATTCATCCCTGGACTGGAAAGATTTCCTGGAGGAGGGCAAGGCAACCCACTGCAATATTCTTTTCTAGAGAATCTCATGGAGAGCAGAGCCTTATGGTCTACAGTCCATAGGGTCCCAAAGATTCAAACACGACTGAAGTTACTTAGCATCCATGCAGGCATAAGAAAAAGAATGCCTTCACCTTTTACAAAATGCAGTTGTGTGGGTCCTTAAGCTCATGATTCTTCAGCTGTGGTGAAAAGGCCACATGCACAGCATCCAACTGGGCTTTTGTTCTGAATTTTCCCTGTGGCACTTGGGCTATTTCCTGTGCCACAGAAGTAGCGTCTTCTATATATGACCCAGGAATCTCATGTCTCCTGCCAATATTCAAGCATTTATTGCAGGCTAGCTTTCAGCTTGCATGTAGGATAAAATCTCAGGCCTTTCACAGATTCTAAAAGCTGTGGCTGAGAAGAATAGGAAGCTATCAGAAACTAAGCTCTGGAAGAGAAATGATGAGGACTTTGTACATCAAGATATCAAATACGATATCATGGGATATGGGTTAGATTCCTGAAATGAGGTTACGGAAGCTTTCATCCAAGCTTTAAGTAAAGGAGGGAATTTAGTGTAACGTATTATTCTGAGAGGTAATGAATGTCTACAAGCTGAGTAGCCAGAAGAAGAACTAAAAATGTTCTCCTGATGATCTGGCTGTTGCTCTTTCTCCTCTGGATGAGAAGCAGTGTTGTCATGGCAATGGGACAGCAAATTCGGCAGCCCCAGCTAGAATTCATGGGGCTGGAGCTGATGAGATCAAAGCTTTCAGTAATAAGAATATAGAACCACCTTCTTTGTTTTTATTCCCATGTAGCTTCTGGAATTGTTCTTTCCAGGAATGCCCTCCTTAATTGGCTACTCTGATTAACCTGGCTGATGGACTAGGAACAAAAGCCTTCAAGCTGTCTCATAACACATTTCCAATCATCTGGATTTCAAATAAAAGTAAGACGTCAATCTTCTGTATTGACTTCTGTAAACCTCTCTGTGATTGCTAGAGCCAATCAGCTAAGCAAATCCAATAAACCACTAAGATCTACTTTTGAATGTCAGAAGACTTTTCTCTCAAGTATATGAGCTGATTTCCTACTCATCTTGAAGTGTTAATTCAAGTATGAATGCACCCCTGAGTGATCAGTAGTGTCCAACTTTGTGTGACCCCATGGACTGTAGCCTACCAGGTTCTTCTGTCCATGGGACTTACAACCAAGAATACTAGAAGGAGTTGCTGTTTCTTACTCCAGGGGATCTTCCTGACCCAGAGATTGAGCCTGTGTCTCCTGCATTGGCAGGCAGATTCTTTACCACCGAGTCACCTGGGAAACCATTAATCCATGTACATCAGGATATATTAATGATGAAAGACATGTCACTGATTGCTGAAAGCATGTGTTGGTCAATTTTATCACTCAAAATAACCCTGACCAGTGAGTTGAGGCTGGATGGAAAGCCTTCCTTCAACAAGACTATATCTTCAATAACTTTAGTTAAAAAAAGGGACAGCATTCCTACCACTTTTTCTAATGGCATGACTCATGGTATAAAGAAAGACTTTCAAGAGGTGTGTATAAACTATGTCATTTATTCCTTCAGAAGCCTGCACCTAGTTGCCAAGCTTGTCATCATTTTTGGAAAGACCTCCGCAATCCACTACATAAATGTGTAAGCTTCCTGAAAAGAGGAACTTATGTTAGTTTCGCCACTGAAGTATCCAAACATCAAGGTTTATTAGTTAGTTCAGTCACTCAGTAGTGTCTAACTCTTTGTGAACCCATGAATTGCAGCACGCCAGGCCTCCCTGTCCATCACCCACTCCCGGAGTTCACTCAGACTCAAGTCCATCGAGTCAGTGATGCCATCCAGCCATCTCATCCTCGGTCATCCCCTTCTCCTCCTGCCCCCAATCCCTCCCAGCATCAGTGTCTTTTCCAATGAGTCAACTCTTCCCATGAGGTTGCCAAAGTATTGGAGTTTCAGGTTTATCATCATTTCTTCCAAAGACACCCAGGACTGATTTCCTTTAGAATGGACTGGTTGGATCACCTTGCAGTTCAAGGGACTCTCAAGAGTCTTCTCCAACATCACAGTTCAAAACTATCAGTTCTTTGGCACTCAGCTTTCTTCACAGTCCAAATCTCACATCCATACATGACCACTGGAAAACCATAGCCTTGACTAGACAGACCTTAGTTGGCAAAGTAATGACTCTGCTTTTGAATATACTATCTAGGTTGGTCATAACTTTCCTTTCAAGGAGTAAGAGTCTTTTAATTTCATGGCTGCAATCACCACCTGCAGTGATTTTGGAGCCCAGAAAAATAAAGTCTGACACTGTTTCTGCTGTTTCCTCATCTATTTGCCGTGAAATGATGGGACCAGATGACATGATCTTAGTTTTCTGAATGTTGAGCTTTAATAAAACTTTTTCACTCTCCTCTTTCACTTTCATCAAGATGCTTTTTAGTTCTTCTTCACTTTCTGCTATACTGGTGGTGTCATCTGCATATCTGAGGTTATTGATATTTCTCCTGGAAATCTTGATTCCAGCTTGTGCTTCTTCCAGCCCAGCATTTCTCATATTATGTCATAAATATTAGTCTTCAATATATATAATTATTGAGTGGATTTATGTAACTATGGTGAAAAATACAAGGAAGATGATGTACTAATTGGGACAGATAAGAAAAAATGGGATTTTCCCCCAAATTTTACCCAGCTGTAAGGAAGGTATTAAATCCACAGGACTAATTTGAATAAATCCTAAAGAAAACAAAGTCCATTGCTGACTATGCTCTATAAGTCTGGGGCTTCCCAATGGCACTAGTGGTAAAGAATTTGCCTGCCAATGCAGGAGACATAAAAGACATGGGTTTGATCCCTGGGTGGGGAAGATCCTAAGGAAAAAAAAAAAAAAAGGCAACCCTCTCCTGTATTCTTGCCTGGAAAATCCCATGGACAAAGAAGCCTGGCAGGCTACAGTCAATTGGGTCGCAAAGAGTTGAACACAACTGAAGCTGCAGAGTACATCATGAGAAATGCTGGGCTGGAAGAAGCACTAGCTGAAATCAAGATTGCTGTGAGAAATATCAATAACCTCAGAGATGCAGATGACACTACCCTTATGGCAGAAAGTGAAGAGGAACTAAAAAGCCTCTTGATGAAAGTGAAAGAGGAGAGTGGAAAAAATTGGTCTAAAGCTCAACATTCAGAAAACTAAGATTATGGCATCTGGTCCCATTACTTCTTGGGAAATAGATGGGGAAACAGTGGCAGACTTTATTTTGGGGGGCTCCAAAATCACTGCAGATGGTGATTTCAGCCATGAAATTAAAAGATGCTTACTTGTTGGAAAGGACATTATGACCAACCTAGATAGCATATTCAAAAGCAGAGACATTACTTTGCCAACAAAGGTCCGTATAGTCAAGGCTATGGTTTTTCCAGTGCTCATGTATGGATGTGAGATTTGGACTGTGAAGAAAGCTGAGCACCAAAGAATTGATGCTTTTGAACTGTGGTGTTGGAGAAGACTCTTGAGAGTCCCTTGGACTGCAAGAAGATCCAACCAGTTCATTCTAAATGAGATCAGCCCTGGGATTTATATGGAAGGAATTATACTAAAGCTGAAACTCCAGTACTTTGGCCACCTCATGCGAAGAGTTGACTCATTGGAAAAGACTCTGATGCTGGGAGGGATTAGGGGCAGGAGGAGAAGGAGACGACAGAGGATGAAGTGGCTGGATGGCATCAGTGACTCAATGGACGTGAGTCTGAGTGAACTCCGGTAGTTGGTGATGGACAGGGAGGCCTGGCATGCTGCAAATCATGGGGTCTCTAAGAGTCAGACACGACTGAGCAACTGAACTGAACTGCACTGAACTGAAGCAACTTAGCACAAGCACACACTGAC
This sequence comes from Ovis aries, assembly GCF_016772045.2. Lineage (NCBI taxonomy): Eukaryota > Metazoa > Chordata > Mammalia > Artiodactyla > Bovidae > Ovis > Ovis aries. Next base: position 50,332,625 of record NC_056069.1, read on the forward strand.
TATGATCCATGAGTTTGGGTTACTAATAGACAAGTTATGATGGTTATTCTAAGCCACAAATGTTTAGTTAGTAGCTAGAACGTTCCATCACTTGACTGAGTGCATGAGCGAATGTGTGCTATCATGCCCAACTCTTTGTGACCTCATGGACTGTAGCCCGCCAATCTCCTTTGTCCACCAGTCCTCTAGGTAAGAATACTGGAGTGGGTTGTCATTTCCTTCTCCAGAGTGGTTGCTGGGAAACAAGTAAATTTCATAGCTAATAATGACCAAAAGTTTCTGTGAAGGAAGATAGTATCAAGGATTGAGAACAGCGACAGTTAAACAAAAGTATAATGGTAACTGAATGGAGCATAACAGAAATTCAAAAACAAAAATCTGAAAAGATACAAGTTTAATGAGAAAATTTTATTTCAAGGATGATAATGAGACTATGAAGTTACTATATGAAAAACAAAACAAAACAAACAAAATCCTCAAAGTGATCCAATTCAAATTTGAAAAAAAAAGATAAGAAATGCAATTTTCACATTGCAGTTCCACTGCAGTGCCTAAACCTCATGAATCTGAACCCAGGCTAGTGCTCAGGGTTGGCATTCAATGTACTGTTTTCCCACTCTTCATAAGTGGGTAAAATATGTTAGTCCCTCAGTTGTGTCTGCCTGTTTGTGACCCCCTGGACTATACCTCACCTGGCTCCTCTGTCCATGGAATTTACCAGGCAAGAATACTGTGGTGATTAGCTATTCTCTTCTCCAGGGGATCTTACCAGACCAGGGATCAAATCCCCATCTCCTGCATCGTGTGCAGATTCTTTACCATCTGAGCCACGAGGGTAAACCCAAGGTAAATTTTAAGTATGGAGAACACTCTATTAGTTTTTACAGCTGTTGTAAGAGTTTCACAAGTAGGGTAATAATTACAACAGAAATTTATTGTCTCACATATCTGGAGGCTAGAGTCTGAAGTCAAGGAGTTGACAGGCAAAGTTGGTTCCCTCCGTGGGCTGTGAGGAAAAAACCTGTTCCCAGCTTCTCACCTTGGCAGGTAGATGACCATCTTCTGCCTGTGTTTTTTCCATTATTTTCTCTTTATGTATGCCTCTATCTGTATCCAATTTTTCCCTTTGTATAAAGACTCCAGTTGTAGTGAATAAGGGCCTACCCTGTTGATCTCATTTTAACTAATATATCTGCAATGACCTTATTCCAAATAAATTAACATGATGAGATACTAGGGGCTTTAAATTATGAATTTTTGAGAGACACAATTCAACTCAGATAGCCTGGATATTCTAGAGTTGAAAATAAAAAATCTAAATGGATATGCTATAAGGTAATATCTAGAAATAGAAATATCTACTAAATATAAAACTCATAATACAACATGGTTTTGAGCTAAATTGGCAAGATCCTTATAGGATGGTGGTAGCTGAGTCAGTAGGTTGTGTCTGACTCTGCAACACCATGGACTATAGCCCATCAGGCTCCTCTGACCATGGAATTTCCTAGACAAGAATACTGGAGTGGGTTGCCCTTTCCTTCTCCACGGGATCTTCCCGACTCAGGGATAAACTCAGGGCTCCTCAATTGCAGGCAGATTCTTTACCACTGAGCCACCAAGGAAGTCTTAGTAGACAAATAACACAGCCATTACACTGTAATAGTGCCGACAAGGGTTTTCAGTTAGATGGAAATGATTTCAGATTTTTATTCTGCTAATCAAATGCTATGTGACCTTGAAACATGTTCTTTCATCTATTTCTGTTACTGTTGTTGTTGTTTAGTCGCTGAGTCTTGCTTGACTCTTTTGCTTCCCCATGGACTATAGTCTGCCAGGCTTCTCTGTCCATAGGATTTCCCATACTGGAATGGGTTGCCATTTCCTTCTTCAGGGAATCTTCTCAACCCAGGGATTGAATTCACATCTTCTGCTTGTCAGGCAGATTCTCCAGGACTGAGTCATCTGGGAAGCCCTTCCTCATCTATCCATATAACACTAATAATAGAGAAATTACAAATAAGTTCATTCTAAAAATTAAGTGATTTGATATTTGTAAAGTCCTTATTGCTGTCATTATTTTTGATGTAGTAGTAAAGCTATTGCTATCCTCCTGTTTCCAAAACTGAAAATGTGGGTCACAATTCACTTTCACAGGAGCTCATGATATTTATAAAAATCTTGTACATAATCACCAAGATGAATACTTTATATTTATATGTTGCAATAATTTCCCAGGGATGCTGTAACAATATAGGTCACTAAAATAGAATAAACTTTTGCCTCACAATTCTGGAAGCCAGAAATCCCAAATCAAGGTACCAGCTCCCTCAAAAGAATCTCAAAAGAATCCTTCCTTACTGTACAGTATTTGGTTATCTCTTGACTTGTGGAAACATAACTCTGCTTGCATCTTTACATGCTATCCTCTCTGTGTTCCTCTGTGTCTTCTCTCTTCTTCTTATAAATACATCAGTTTGTAATTTGAACTCATCCTAATCCAGTGTGACATTATTTTAAATGATTACATCAATAAAAACTCAATTTCCAAGTAAAGTCACATTCTGAAGTTCTATACAAACATGAGTTCTGGGGGAACACTATACATCCCAGTATGGTCTGAGATTCCCTCAAATTATTGTCAATTCCACATGCAAAATAGATTTACCCTAATCCTGTTGCTTTTGTTGTTCAGTCACTCAGTCCTGTCTGAATCTTTGTGACCCCATGGACTACAGGGCACAAGGCTTCTATGTTCTTCACTATTTCCTGGAGTTTGCTCAAACTCATATCCTTGAGTCAGTGATGCCATCCAACTATCTCATGCCCTGTCACCCTCTTCTCCTGTCTTCAATCTTTCCCAGCATCAGGTTCTTATCCAATGAGTCATCTCTTTATATCAGGTGGCCAAAGTATTGGACCTTCAGCTGTAGCATCAGTTCTTCCAATTAATGTTCAGGGTTGATTTCCTTTAGGGTTGACTGGTTGATCTCTTTCCTTCCAAGGGACTCTCAAGAGTGTCTCCAGCACCACAATTCAAAAGCATAAATTCTCTGGTGCTCAGCCTTATTTGTGGTACAGCTCTCACATCCCTGGGCTTCCTTGATAGCTCCTCTGGTAAAGAATCCACCTGCAATACAGGAGATCTTGATGGATTCCTGGTCTGGAAGATCCACTGTGGAAGGGATAGGCTATCCACTCCAGTATTCTTGGGCTTCCCTTGTGGCTCAGTTGGTAAAGAATCCGCCAGCAATGTGGGAGACCTGGGTTCAATCCTTAGGATGGGAAGATCCCCTGGAGAAAGGAAAGGGGACCCACCCCAGTATTCTGGCCTGGAGAATTCCATGGACTGTTTAGTCCATGGGGTTGTAAAGAGTCAGACAGGACTGAACGATTTTCATTTTCATTTTCTCACATCCCTACATGACTACTAGAAAAATCATAGCTTTGACCATAGAGACCTTTCTCAGCAAAGAAATAGCTCTGCTTTTTAATACACTGTCTAGGTTTGTCTTAACTTTTCTTCCAAGAAGAAAGTGTCTTTTAATTTTGTAGCTCAGTAACCGTCCACAGTGATTTTGGAGCCCAAGAAAATAATTTCTGACAGTGTTTCCACTATTTCTCCATCTATTACCCATGAAATGATGGGACCAGATGCCATGATCTTAGGTTTGTTTGTGGTTTGGTTTTTTTTTTTTTTGAATGCTCTTTTATGCCAGTTTTTTCACTTTCCTTTTTTCACCACCATCAAGAGACTCTAGTTTCTCTTTGCTTTCTGCCATTGGAGTGGTATCATCTGCATATCTGAGGTTGTTGATATTTCTCCTGGAAATCTTGATTTCAGCTTATTTCCTGAAATCTTCCCTTGTATCTCAGTTGGTAAAGAGTCTGCCTGCAATGCAGGAGACCCGGGTTCTATCCCTGGGTTGTGAAGTTCCCCTGGAGAAGGAAATAGCAACTCATTCCAGTATTCTTGCCTGGAAAATCCCATGGACAGAGGAGCCTGGCAGGCTACAGTCCTTGGGATCGCAAGAGTTGGACACCACTTAGTGACTAAACCACCACCACTGCCTGAAATTTTAATGTATCCCTAGTAGTATCTCTAAATTCAAAATATCATCCAAGTATAATCAACTCAAAAGTTTGTAAAGTGAAGTGAAGTCACTCAGTCATGTCTGACTCTTTGGGACCCCATGGACTGTGGCCTATCAGGCTCCTCTGTCCATGGGATTTTCCAGGCAAGGGTATTGGAGTGTGTTGCCATTTCCTTCTCCAGGGGATCTTCCCAACCCAGGGATAGAACCCAGGTCTCCTGCTCTGAAGGCAGACACTTTACCATCTGAGCCATCAGGGAAGCAAAAAAGTTATCTGTTTCTCAAATACAAAGGTGAGACTGGTATAAAGTAGGTAGGTGCATTCCAGATGGGAGAAAATGGAATGAATAAAGGAGTCATTGGTCCCAAATCCAGTGGGTCAAGGTTCATTACATTTCAAGACCCGAAAGCATTCTGTGGCTTGACGTTCTGCCCTCTAGGCTCTTGACTTGTGGATACAACAGAAGCTGTGCCCCTTCAGCCCATGGTACCTGTGATAGCCTGCCAGCCTCTGGGCCAATCTTGGAGTCATATTTCCTTTCTCTTGAAGGGTAGCACATGTTTGCAGATGAGCTCCTCTATCACTTCATTTCTAAGATACACAAACACTCAGGTGTCTCTCTTTGATGTTAGCAGCTGGTGATGCTCCCTATCTAAACAAATCTATTAATTAATTAGTAATTTCAAAATGGTGCTCTGGCTCTGTCATTCTGTATTTATTAGCTAAGATACTTCCCCTGGTCAATTATTTTTTGTAGTCACACAAGATTAAAAAAGTGCAATAACTAACTTTCCTCTCTTTAATTACACATGAGGAGGTCTCTTGTTTGGTTTTGTTTGTTTTAATTAGCTTTTCTAAAGTGCCAACTTCTTTATTGTAACAGATTGTCTCTGTCTGTATAATTGTAAATGGTCCTGCCAAATATCAGAGGCAAGCTCAAGAACCTTTAGAAATAGAGAACTGCAGATAAACATTAGAAAAGACTGGGAAATAGGATTGCAAATTAATTACTTGGGTCATTAATTCTTTGTGGAATTATCCTGACACTTTTTTTTCCTTTAAATTAAAATATAATATTTTCGCTCTTTGGACAAAATGCTAAATATCATCTTTGTAAAATATCTTTCTCATACTTAATATTATTAATTTATATTCTATAATATATACTATTTTGTTCATGATGAAAATACCTAGAAAAATTTAAATAAAATATATACTATAGGGAAAGCAAGTTAGCTTTTTATAAGTAATGAGAATGAAAAAAAACTAATATAAACCAAGGAAGCAGATTACTTTCATTTTCACTGGTACTGTTAATGTAATAGGGTTTCATGTGGCAATCGTGGTAAAGAACTTGCCTGCCAATGAGGATGACATAAGAGATCATGCTTAGATCCCTGGGTTGGGAAGATCCTCTGGAGGAGGAAATTGCAACCCACTCCTGTATTCTTACCTGGAGAATCCATGGACAGCGGAGCCTGGAGGGTCACAAGGAGTCAGATATGACTGAAAGGGGTCTTTCGGTCATGAAAGGGGTCTTTCAGTCTTTGTAACCCCTAGGATCACAAAGAGTCAGACATAATTGAAAACATGCAGGCACAAACACAGTATTATTAATATAGTCAATGGCTTATATGCTGTGAACGTCAACTACAAATTGGCACTTGCCAAGAGCATTTGCCAGGGACTGAACAACAGCAACAACAACAACAAAGGTATTTGCCATCGTCCTCTGTGGAGAATGAACCCTGTGCTACTGCAGCTGTTGACCTGCAACACCTCCTGTGGAGAGTTCAGGGTGAAGTGAGGCCTGCTGTGCTCCAGGGAATGTGGTGGAACAGGTCTTTAGATAGATATTCCAGGAATCAATTTCATGATCCCAATTTTTGCATCTCTTCATATCTAGAAAAGCACTAAATCCCTTCATGGTGGCATCAACTCCTTGTGACTATCAGAAAACTTCTTGTAAAGTGAGTGTTTGATTGCATTGAAATCCCCCTTCACCAAAATCTTATATATTGACCTTCCCCCAGTGCCTTTTTGGAGGTGCTATATCCCAGCTGCTGTCCTCAATTTCCTTCAAATAAAACTTATCTTGCAACTCTCACCTGACACATCTTTTTAGTGAGCATAGAGAACAACAACAACAAAAAGTTTCTATTAACAAAATAAATGTTACTTTTTGTTATATGTATCTTGAGTAGGATATGTTCTCCTTTATCATCTGAAATACAGGGTCAGTTAAGTTCAGTCTTTCAGTTTTGTCCAGCTCTTTGAGACCCCATGGACTGCAGCACTCCAGGCTTTTCTGTCCATCACCAACTCCTGAAGCTTGCTCAAACTCATATCCATTAGGTTGGTGATGCCATCCAACCATCTCATCCTCTGTCATCCTCTTCTCCTCCTGCCTTCAATCTTTCCCAGCATCAGGGTTTTTTTTCCTGTGAATCAGTTCTTCACATCAAGTGGCCAAAGTATTGGAGCTTCAGCTTCAGCATCAGTCCTTCCAGTGAATATTCAGGACTGATTTCCTTTATGATTGACTAGTTTGATCTCCTTGCAGTCCAAAGGACTCTCAAGAGTCTTCTTTGACACTGCTTTTTAATATTCTGTCTAGGTAGGTCATAGTTTTTCTTCCAAGGAGCAAGTGTCTTTTAATTTCATGGCTGCAGTGACCTTCTGCAGTGATTTTGGAGCCCAGGAAAAGAAATACCTGGGTAAATGTATAAATTTGAGAAAATTGTCTGGATGGTATTTACCACTACAGTGTTCTGGCCTAGAGTATTCCATGGGTTGTATAGTCTGAGGGGTTGCAAATAGTTGGACATGTCTGAGTGGGTTTCATTTTCACTACTTCTGATTACCTCCCAAAAGAGAAAAATGAAATTCACTATTCTATTTCCTACCCAATGTTGTGAGTGAGACAGTTAACACACATAACTCTGGAACCTGAAGACACTGTAAGGAAGACAGTGGAGTCATGACTGGAGAAGAAAGGTAGTTCAATTGCATATAAATACTATCATCATGTCAGCTTTTCTATTTAATGGTAGACTTTTTCTAAGACATTATTTAGAGAATAATATTCTTCCTGAGCTAAAAAACAAACAGACAAACAAAAAACAGTTGACCCAATGCAGCAGAGAGCACAAGAGCTGTATAGAAGAAACAAGCAAAGAATGAGGAAACTGCAGGTAAATGGTTTAGGGCCTCAGAGAAACAGAAGAAAGGGGAATATTTCAGTGTGAGGATAAATAGAGCAATGGGGATTTTCACCAGAAACACATGACATTTGAAACAAATTGATTAACATTGTTTTAAACGTGATTTGTGTGTAAATTCAGTAACAGTGATGAAGCTATAGAGAAGGACTATAAAAGAAATCTATGAGCAGATTGGCACCAGTCAAAACAGTGTGAGTCACAGAGAAAGGGAGAAGTCTGGATCAGATTTCCAGAGAGCAGATCTTTAAGCCAGTCACAGCTACTGTTGCTATTTCCTCAGTGAGACTTAACTGTGAAGGCACTCAAGTCCTCTGAACTAGTTACTTAATTTGCGCTGCACTGTTCTGCATATGTGGATTCTATTATAAACCCTTCCTTCCGGTGTGTGGATCTTTATTGTGTTTTCAAGGGAAGTGAGGTAAAGGACCCTGCAGATACCTCCTTTATTGTTTTAGATTGATTTGGTTTTCTGGATTGAATGAATCCCAATCAATGAAATACATTCAATATCCTGGTAACCAGAACTAGTAAATCCAGGGGACGTTACTCTTTAGAGAATATTGCCTCAACCTTACTGATTTCTGCTGGTGGAGTTCTACATTTATAATGGTACAAACCAGACATTTAATTCACCTTCACATATAAGGTCTTTACAGGTGGCGCTGTACAGGTGACTTTACAGGTCTTTACAAGTGGTAAAGAACCTGTTTGCCAGTGCAAGAGACATAAAAACATGGATTCAATCCCTGGGTCGGGAAGATCCCTTGGAGGAGGGCATGGCAAGCTACTCCAGTATTCTTGCCCTGGAGAGTCCCAATGGACAGAGATGTCTGGTGGGCTATAATCCATGGGGTCACACAGAATCCTACACGACTGAAGTAACTTAGCGCTCACACATGCACAAATATGGTGCTTAAACTATAATGTTCATAATGGAAAAAATAGCAATAGTTAATGCTTGTTGAGTGCCATTTCAAACATTTTAAGCATTTTATTTTATATTATTTAATCACTGTGATATTATAATATAAATGTCATAGTTCATTTTAATGATGGGTAAACTGAGGAAAGGAGAGTTTAAGGGACTTGGCTGTATATTAACTTAAAAAGTAGAAGAGTTGGATTTAAAATTTAGTTAATCTGGCTCTGATGCCATGCATTTTGTCCTTCATTATAATGAGGATCAGTAATAGAAGAGCTAACAAGAGCAGAATATTTTTAAAAAAGCAAAACATAGTTTTTATTCTATCTTTAAAAATAAGTAAATAAGAATTTCCAATGGAAATTCTATCTACCCTCACATATGCATATATATATGCATGTATATATGCATATATATATATATATATATATATATATATATATATATATATATCAGTTCAGTTCAGTTCAGTCGTGTCCGACTCTTTGCGACCCCATGAATCACAGCACGCCAGGCCTCCCTGTCCATTACCAACTCCCGGAGTTCACTCAAACTCTCACGTCCATCGAGTCGGTGATGCCATCCTCCCATCTCATCCCCTGTCGTCCCCTTCCCCTCTTGCCCCCAATCCCTCCCAGCATCAGATTCTTTTCCAATGAGTCAACTCTTCTCATGAGGTGGCCAAAGTACAGGAGTTTCAGCTTTACCATCATTCCTTCAAATGAACACCTAGAACTGATCTCCTTTAGAATGGACTGGTTGGATCACCTTGCAGTCCAAGGGACTCTCAAGAGTCTTCTCCAACACCACAGTTCAAAAGCATCAATTCTTCAGCGTTCAACTTTCTTCACAGTCCAACTCTTACATCCATACATGACTGGAAAAACCATAGCCTGGACTAGACGGATATAGGTAAATGTACAGGTACATATCAATGCTTTTTTATGTCAATCCTGGGAGTCAAGTACTCTTATCAATTTTTTTTATTGATGATGAATGACAGTTGGATACTTTGTACAAGGTTACAGCACTGGGAAATTCTGACTATAGAACCCTAGTATGAAGATTTTGGCTTTCTGAACCTGTCCCTAAAAGAATGTTAAAAAAAAGGTTCAGATTTAATGAGACACAATCAATAAATCACATAAGAAAATATCATTCTTTCTCTCTTTCTGCTTGCTTTATTGTAAGAAACTTGTATCTATTTAGAAGTCTTGAATATATTTGCAAATACAAAACCCTGGAATTTTAAACTAGTAAAATCAAAATAAATGACATTTATTCATTCATTGGCCCTTTATTGATACCCTCCTTTTGTTAATAAAACAACTTTATTAAATCCTAGGAATCCTTAAATCAGAAAGAATTCCCTGGCATAATGAAAGAAATTGGAAAGACAACTGCTGCTGCTGCTGCTAGGTCACTTCAGTCGTGTTCAACTCTGTGTGGCCCCAGAGATGGCAGCCCAAAGGCTCCTCTGTCCTTGGGGTTCTCCAGGCAAGAACCCTGGAGTGGGTTGTCATTTCCTTCTCCAATGCATGCATCCATGCTAAGACATTTCAGTCATGTTTGGCTCTCTGTGATCCCACGGACAGCAGCCCACTAAGGTCTTCTGTCCACAGGATTCTCCAGGAAAGAATACTGAAGTGGGTTGCCATTGCCTTCTCCGTGGAAAGACTACAATTGGACTTAATAAGTGGTACATCATAAACCAGCACTCATAAGGAACAACTGACTCTGGGTGTACTCAGGAAATCTGATGGAGATTTTGCATTCTTATAAAAAAGAATATATTGAGATGAAATTCACAAGGCATAAAATTAACCTTTTTAAGTAAGTAGTTCATTGGTATTTAGTACATTCCCAATGTTGGGAAACCACTAACTCCACCTAATTTTGAAATTTTCCCATCAGTCCCAAAGTAAAATCCCTTAGCCATGAATCATCTCCTCCTCACTCCTTCTTCCTTATATCCCCTGGAAACCAGGAACCAGTATTCTGACTTCATGATGATAATTTTGCATTTTGACTCTATAGATGTGTTACAATTGTGTTTCCTGAGAGGATTTGATTTGATCCATAGAAAGCATTTTAATACATTTATTAGTATGTCAGAATTGTCTACTTTGTATACCAATTAATTAAGAAAACTTATGTTTCTAAATAGATTATAAATTGGATACTTAATATATTGGGGGGATTGATTGTTTTAATCGCAAAAACTCATTTATGAAAATTCTTCAAATAACTGAGTTATAATTTGCAATTGGAAATTAAATATGAAGTTTATATTAGACATTACTAAGTTTCTGACACTAGTTTTATGTGCCTGAAAACATTTTGCTAAACTATAACTACTTCTCCCTACTCCTGAAGTGCTAAAGATTTCTAGCAGTCATGTTGTGTTCGTTGTGGTATCTAATGAATATCAGGCAATTTCCATCACACTCTTTAGTCAAGTGATTCTAGCCTAAACTGGCAAACCCAATACTACTAACAACACAATAGCTTTTTTCATATTCAATAAACATCCACATTGTTTCATATTTGATGCTAAAGCTTTCTCTTCACTAAATATTTAAATATCATTTGACCTACTAGAAATGAAATGAGTTTAATTGCACTAGGCATGTATGCTATTTCCTTTATTTCTGTGATTCTCTGACTGTGATTCTCTGATTTCCCTAAAAATAATTTATGAATGTCTTCTGTGTATAAGTTGAGCATGGTGTTGGTGGTTTAGTTGCCAAGTCATGTCCAACTCTTGCGACCCCATGGACTGTAGCTTGCCAGGCTCCTCTGTCCATAGGATTCTACAGGCAAGAATACTGGAGTTGGTTGCCATTTCCTTCTCCCAGGGGATCTTCTTGAATCAAACCCAGGTCCCCTGCCCTTCAGGCAGATTCTTTACTGCTGAGCTAGGAGGGAAGATCCTTAAATTGAGCATAGTATACTATTGATTTCTTGATATTTTAGTCTTACAATCATTTTTTAAAATCCTATTTTTATGTGTTACTTGTCAAAACTGTGCAGCATATTAATCATAAGTATTACATGGTCCAATATTTTTGATGAATAATGCAACATATAAATGAAGTCACATAAGAGGAGAGATATATTTGCCAGAAATGTAATAATTGTATAAGATAATTATATAATAATTTAATTAGCAGACACCAAGGACATACCACAGTTTAAATCCCAGAAAGCTAATTGTTCTGAGTTTCTTCTCAACAGTTTCTTCATATCAGACAGGTATTTTGAATGTGTGTTGCATTTGCTGAAGCTTTACGCTTCTGATTTACAAGTTTTGAGGATTGATAGCCTGTTGCAGAATGTGAGACCAACTTCATTTAATTCTTTGGTTTACTTGATAAAAACTCTCACTATAAACTATCATTCTTTTATAGGCAAAAACGTAATTACAGAAAACATCATATAGTAGAAGACATTTCATTAACTAACATGAAGAATATTGTAAACTTTGGAAAGAGCAAGAAGAATGTATGATTATATATATCAGAAATGTGTTTTCCAGATCTTGTACTAGTGATACGAGACATACATGATTGTCCTGAGTCAATTCCTGGTGGAAAACATCAATGATTTTCTAAAATTTTTAGGCAGAATTTTATGCTTTTTGGAGATAATTTGTATTTTTTTTTAATATTGGTACATTATTCAGTGGACAGAAAATTCCAGCACCCAAAGACAGTTAGACACAGGAAGATGTGTCACTGGAACATATAACTGAAACAGGCAAGAGTTAGGAAAGGGTCACACTTTTAGGTTAACAAAAATCCACATACCTTGATTAACTATCCACTGGAAACCTCTCAGGAAGTTCAGTTCAGTTCAGTCACTCAGTCGTGTCTGACTCTTTGTGACCCCATGAATCGCAGCACACCAGGCCTCCCTGTCCATCACCAAATCCCGGAGTTCACTCAGACTCACGTCCATCAAGTCAGTGATGCCACCCAGTCATCTCATCCTCTGTTGTCCCCTTCTCCTCCTGCCCCCAATCCCTCCCAGCATCAAAGTCTATTCCAATGAGTCAACTCTTCGCATGAGGTGGCCAAAGTACTGGAGTTTAACATTGAGCATCAGTCCTTCCAAAGAAATCCCAGGGCTGATCTCCTTCAGAATGGACCGGTTGGGTCTCCTTGCAGTCCAAGGGACTCTCAAGAGTCTTCTCTAACACCACAGTTCAAAAGCATCAATTCTTTGGTGCTCAGCCTTCTTCACAGTCCAAATCTCACATCCATACATGACCACTGGAAAAACCATAGCCTTGATTAGATGGACCTTAGTTGGCAAAGTAATGTCTCTGCTTTTGAATATGCTATCTAGGTTGGTCATAGGAGTAAGTGTCTTTTAATTTCATGGCTGCAGTCACCATCTGCAGTGATTTTGGAGCCCAAAAAGAAGTAGGACCTCTTAAATGTAATTTGTAACTGAGTTACTGATAAGATCAAAGTCTTCTTTTTTTCACAAAGCAACTAAACTACAAGATTAAATAAGCCCTAAACTTGATCATTGTACATGTTATGAATTTGGTGAATGGAGAAATATAGTAATTAAACAGCAAGGGAAAATGGAAAATGAGAGTTACTACAAAAAATAGAAATTAAAGCTGAGTGACACTATGCCCTCGTGCCCTCAGCTAACTTGGAAAAAAGATATCCTATCTGGGTGGACAGGAACATTATAGTTGCTGAAGAAAATGGCAAATCTCTAATGAAGAGTTCTCTAGATAGAATCATGAAATATTTAGACATTTTAAATATATTTTCTTTAGTCTGTTTACAGGATTCTCCTGAAAATTCAATGACATTTTTTAAAATGGGTGAAATATTGTTAATCAGTTCAGTTCAGTTACTCAGTTGCTCTTTGTGACTCCATGAACTGCAGCATAACAGGCCTCCCTGTCCATTACCAACTTCCAGAGTTTACTCAAACTCATGTCCGTTGAGTCGGTGATGCCATCCAACCATCTCATCCCCTGATGTTTCCTTCTCATCCTGCCTTCAATCTTTCCTAGCATCAGGGTCTTTTCCAAAGAGTCAGTTTTTTGCATCAGGTGGCCAAAGTATTGGAGTTTCAGCTTCAGCATCAGTCCTTCCAATGAATATTCAGGACTGATTTCCTTTAGGATGGACTGGTTGGATCTCCTTGCAGTCCAAGGGACTCTCAAGAGCCCTCCCCAACATCACAGTTCAAAAGCATCAATCCTTTGGCACTCAGTTTTCTTTATAGTTCGACTTCCACATCCATACATGACTACTGGAAAAGCCATAGATTTGACTATATGGACATTTGTTGGCAAAGCAATGTCTCTGCTTTTTAACATGCTATCTATGTTGGTCATAACTTTTCTCCCAAGGAGCAAGTGTCTTTTAATTTCATGACTGAATTCACCATCTATAGTTATTTGGAGCCCCCCAAAATAAAAGTCTGCCACTGTTTCCACTGTTTCCTCAATTACTGCCGTGAAGTGATGGAACCAGGTGCCATGATCTTAGTTTTCTTAATGCTGAGCTTTAAGCCAACTTTTTACTCTCCTCTTTCATTTTCATCAAGAAGTTCTTTAGTTCTTCTTCACTTTCTGCCATAAGGCTGGTGTCATCTGCGTATCTGAGGTTATCGATATTTCTCCTGGCAATCTTGATTCTAGCTTGTGTTTCATCCAGTCCAGCATTTCTCATGATACACCGTGCATATAAATTAAATAACCAAGGTGATAATACACAGCCTTGATATACTCCTTTCCTGATTTGAAACCAATCTGCTCTTCCATGTCCAATTCTAACTGTTGTTTCTTGACCTGTATACAGATTTCTCAGGAGGCAGGACAGATGATCTGGTATTCCTATCTATTAAAGAATTTTCCACAATTTTTTTGTGATCCACACAGTCAAAGGCTTTGGTATAATCAGTAAAACAGAGGTAGATGTTTTTCTGGAACTGTCTTGGTTTTTCAATGATCCAATGGATGCTGGCAATTTGATCTCTGGTTTCTCTGCCTCTTCTAAATCCAGGTTGAACATCTGGAAGCTCACAGTGCACCTACTGTTGAAGCCTGGCTAAGAGAATTTTGAGCATCACTTGATATCATGTGAGATGAGTGCAACTGTATGGTAGTTTGATCATTCTTTTACATTGCCTTTCTTTGAGGTTGGAATGAAAACTGACCTTTTCCAGTCCTGTGGCCACTGCTGAGTTTTCCAAATTGGTTGGCATATTGAGTTCAGCACTTTCACTGCATCATCTTTTAGGATTTGAGAAAGCTCAACTGAAATGCCATCACCTCCACTAGCTTTGTTCATAGTGATGCTTCCTAAGGCACACTTGACTTCACATTCCAGGATGTCTGGCTCTAGGTGAATGATCACACCATTGTGGTTTTCTGGATCATGAATATATTTTCGTATAATTCTTCTGTGTATTCTTGCCATTTCTGCTTAACATCTTTGGCTTCTGTTAGGTCCATACTTTTTTTGTCCTTTATTGTGCCCAGCTTTGCATGAAATGCTCCTTTGGTATCCCTGATTTTCTTGAAGAGATCTCTAATCTTTCCTATTCTATGGTTTTCCTTTATATCTTTGCACTGATCACTGAGGAAGGCTTTGTTATCTTTTCTTGCTATTCTTTGGAACTCTGCATTTAAATGGATGTATCTTTCCTTTTCTCCTTTGCCTTTTGCTTCTTTATTTTTCTCAGTTATTTGTAAGGCCTCCTCAGACAGCCGTCTTGCCTTTCTGCAGTTCTTCGGGATGATCTTTATCACTACCTTCTGTACAATGTCACGAACCTCCATCCATAGTTCTTTGGGCACTCTATCAGATCTAATCCCTTGAATCTGTTTGTCACTTATACTGTGTAAGTGTAAGGGATTTGATTTAGGTCATACCTGAATGGTCTAGTGGTTTTCCCTACTTTCTTCAATTGAAGTCTGAATTTGGCAATAATGAGTTTATGTTCTTAGTCACAGCCAGCTCACAGTCCTGTTTTTGCTGACTGTATAGAGCTTCTCCATCTTTGGCTGGAAATAATATAATCAGTATGATTTTAGTATTGACCATCTGGTGATGTCCATGTGTATATCTTTAGTGTGTTGGAAGAAGGTGTTTGCTATGGCCAGTGTGTTTTCTTGGCAAAACTCTATTAGTCTTTGCCCTGATTCATTCTGTACTCCAAGGCCAAAATTGTCTGCTACTCGAGGTATCTCTTGGCTTCCTACATTTGCATTCCAGGCCCCTATAATAAAAAGGACTTCTTTTTTTTTGGCTGCTAGTTCTAGAAGTTTGTAGAGCTTCATAGAACTGTTCAACTTCAGCTTATTCAGCATTACTGGTTGGGGCATAGACTTGGATTACTGTAATATTGAATGGTTTGCCTTGGAGATGAACAGAGATCATTTTGTCAGTTTTGAAACTGCATCCAAGTACTGCATTTCAGACTCTTTTGTTGACTATGAGGGCTACTCCATTTCTTCTAAGGGATTCCTGCCCACAGTAGGAGATATAATGGTCATCTGAGTTAAATTCACCCATCTGGTCCATTTTAGTTAGCTGGTTCCTAAAATGTCAGTGTTCACTCTTGCTATCTCCTGTTTGACCACTTTCAATTTGCCTTGATTCATGGATCTAACAGTCCAGGTTCCTATGCAATATTTCTCTTTATAGCTTCGGACTTTACATTCATCACCAGTTACATCCACAACTGGGTGTTGTTTTTGCTTTGGTTCTGTCTATTCATTCTTTCTGGATTTATTTCTCCACTGATCTCCAGTAGCATATTGGGCACCTACTGACCAGGGAATTTCATCTTTCAGTGTCCTATCTTTTTGCTTTTCATACCATTCATGGTGTTTTCAAGGCAAATATACTGAAGTGGTTTGCCATTCTCTTCTCCAGCAGACTATGTTTTTCAGAACTCTCCACCATGACCCGTATGTCTTGTGTAGCATGGCTCATAGTTTTATTGAGTTATACAAGGCTGTGGTCCTTGTGATCAGATTGGTTAGTTTTTTGTGATTGTGGGTTTCAGTCTGTCTGCCCTCTGATAGAGAAGCATAAGAGGCTTATGGAAGCTTCCTGATGGGAGAGGCTGACTGAGGAGGAAACTGGGTCTTGTTCTGATGGGCAGGGCCATGCTCAGTAAATCTTTAGTCCAATTTTCTGTTGAAGGGCTAGTCTGTGTTCCTTCCCTGTTATTTGATCTGAGGCCAAACTATGGTGGAAGTAATGAATAAAATGATGACCTCTTTCGAAATTTCCCATGCACACACTACTACATTCAGTGCCCCCAACCCTGCTGCAGGCCCCTGCAAACATATGCCTTGGTTGGAGATTCCTGGACACTCACCTGCAAGTCTGAGTCAGTCTCTTGTGGGGTCACTGCTCCTTTCTCCTGGGTCCTGGTGTGCACAAGGTTCCATTTGTGCTCTCCAAGTTCTGTTTCCCCAGACTCATGTAAGTTCTGGTGGCTCTATGGTGGGGTTAAAGGCAACCTCCTCCAAGAGGGCTTATGCCACTCCCAGTCTGCTGTACTCAGAGCTCCTGCCGCTGCAGCAGTCCACTGCTGACCCGTACCTCCACAGGAGACACCAAAGTACAGCTCTGTCTCAGTCCCTGTGGGCTCTCTGGATCCTGGTGTGCACAAGGTATGTTTGAGCCCTCTGAGTGTCTCTGGTGGGTATGGGGTTTGATTCTCAAGGTGATTTCACCCCTCCTACCATTTTGTTGGGGCTTATTTTTTGCCCTTGAGTGTGGGGTATCTCCTCAAAGATATTTTCAACATATTAGAACAATTGTGCACCTACAAAAATTTCTAATGACTTTATCTCTGGATAGGACTGCTATGAACATACTGTCTATGCATTTACATTATGCATGAAAATTGTAGGAAAGAATGTCATCTGCCATAATATGAATATTGTATAAAGCATTAAACAGTTATATGAAACCAATTTTATTTTCATATGTACATCTATTCATTCTTTTATCAAAGTTTCCCAAGATGATAAGAGAGGTGGTAAAGGTGAAGCAAAAACAATAAGAAAAATGGTCAGGAGTAAAAAATATATATATGAAATATGAAGTCTTCTGGCAGACTGGAAATAGATAGAAAAGATGTCTAAACTGATGGGAGAAATCTCTTTACATCAAATGTGGTCTAATACTTGCCAAGAGTAGATCTAGGCTTTGTGGAACCTATCATTTTTTTGTAGCCTTTTTTAAGAAAAAGATTACAAAACTGAAATACAAAATTCAGATACAGAAGTAAATACTCATTCAGAGTAAAGTAAATAAATCATGATAAATGGTGAATATTAAAAGCTAACAAATACCTAAATTATCATAAAATCCAAAATAATGATATAATGTTTTATTAAGCAAATATTTACAGCTGTATTACAATTGCCTGGTCTTTTGGCTGCATAATTCTTATTTCTTCAAATTGTTAGGCATGAAGCTAGCCATCAGCAACAAGAAGGCAGACCCTTTAGTTAAACATCCAATGGCCACTTAATCCCCCCAAGCTATTTACCAACCCCACCCCAAACAAATCCCCATCAATACTCCAGACTGGTCAGGGGACTCAAAAATCCCCTACTGAAGGGACTTTTCCCAGTCTGGCATATGTATGTATCTTATGCCATCATTTGCTGGCCATTGGGCTCATTAAATGTTCATAAATTTCTATGAATACATGCATCTAATTATAACAGACTGAATTATGGGAAGGACTTGCACAGCAGAGCCCCCAATTTATAACCTTCAGCTGTCAATACTGCCAATCAACAATTTCCTGGATTATGCAAAAACCCTTGCCTTAAAAACTCTACACTCTGGCCCTCAGGGCTGAATGTTTTCCTTGCCTGGCCCACCTCTCCCTTGAGGTGTTCTCTCTCTTTATCCTCAATAAACTCTCTTGCATTGGGTATGACTTCGGATGCTTTTTGGTGAAATTACCAAAAACCAAGATCCATAGGAGGAGGTGTTCAGACTCTTCCCCTAACAAAATGATGTGAAGTAGAATACACTATAAATAAAATATACTTTAATTATTGCTTTAGTATTGATTATTTGATCATGTAGAAATCTGTATCTTCTAACTAGTTAGTGGTAATATCTTGCTAAGAAGTAAGTGATATCTTGGCATGATTAAATCTTCCACTCATGTATAGACACACTTGCTGCTTAAAGGATTGCTAAAAATTTGTGCCCTAAAAACACAAGATTTTGACCTATCTATTTTTCATGGCTTTCAAATGGAAAAGTAAAAGAGAAAATTGTATGATATCTTAAAGAGATGGGAATGCCAGACCACCTGACCTGCCTCCTGAGAAATATGTATGCAGGTCAAGAAGCAATAGTTAGAACTGGATATGGAACAACAGACTGGTTCCAAATCAGAAAAAGAGAACGTCAAGGCTGTATATTGTCACCTTGATAATTTAATATACTCTGCACCTATATGCAGAGTATATCATGCAAAATGCCGGGCTGGATGAAGCACAAGCCGTAATCAAGACTGACGGGGAAAATGTCAATAACCTCAGACATGCAGATGACACCACCCTTATGGCAGAAAGTGAAGAAGAATTAAAGAGCCTCTTGATGAACATGAAAGAGGAGATTGGAAAATGTTGGCTTAAAGCCCAACATTCAGAAAACTAAGATCATGGCATCTTGCCCCATCACTTCATGGCATCTTGCCCCATCACTTCATGGCAAATAGATGGGAAAACAATGGAAACAGTGACAGACTTTATTTTGGGGGGCTCCAAAATCACTGCAAATGGTGATGGCAACCATGAAATTAAAAGAGGTTTGCTCCTTGGAAGAAAAGCTATGACCAACCTAGACAGCATATTAAAAAGCAGAGACATTACTTTAGCAACAAATGTCCGTCAAGTCAAACCTATGGTTTTTCAAGTAGCCATGTATGGATGTGACAGTTGGACTATAAAGAAAGCTGAGTGCCAAAGAATTGATGGTTTTCAACTGTGGCGTTGGAAAAGAGTCTTGAGTGTCTCTTGGAGAGCAAGGAGATCAAACCAGACCATCCTAAAGGAAATCAGTCCTGAATATTCATTGGAAAGATCAATACTGAAGCTGAAGCTCCAATACTCTGGCTGCCTGATGCAAAGAACTGACTCCTTGGAAAAGATCCTGATGGTGGGAAACATTGAAGGCAGGAAGAGATGCGGATGACTGAGAATGAGATGATTGGATGGCATCACCAATTCGACGGACATGAGTTTGAGCAAGCTCTGGGAGTTTGTGATGGACAGGGAAGCCTGGTGTGCTGCAGTCTATGGGGTCGCAAAGAGTCAGACACAACTGAGCGACTGAAATGAACTGAACAGGTAATTATAAAAATTGCATAACCAAGAGCATTTGAAAGAAAACTTCTTTTGTAGTGGCACCTATGAGAATAAAATTCTATGCTTATGATTTTATATAACTAGCGACTGGAAGACTTTCCTACAGTTTAATTACTGATTTAGGACTTTAATATCTTATTTCTTCACTTCTCTGATGCTTTGCATATGTGTATACTTTGCGGGAGGGTGCTTTGGCATCTTCATGACAGGTTAATCAGCACTGTGTGGTCAGAAATATTCAGTTTAGAACAGCTAACAATCATTTAAATATAATTTACTGTGAGCTACATATTCTTGATCTTGGAGAGACTGCAGTGAGCAGTCCTGAAAAGAGATCTTAGTTCCCTGCCCCGGAATTGAACCTGGTTAGCCTGGATGAAAACCAGAAATCCTAGCAACAAACCACCAAGGGCTAGAAGCTAGAAGCAAAGTAGGCCTGGCTCTTTCCCCCATTTGAAAGCAAGAATAGTTCAAGAAGGCAAAGACTGAAAACCCGTACATAGTTTATCAACAGAAACATAGCGCAGTATGGGAGTACACAGAAGCAGTTTATTTATTTAAGACAGAAGCAAGGCAGAGATACACACCAGAGAGGATTATGGGCATCTAAACAAGGAATGTAGCAAAGAGGTGATTTAAGTCACATATATAGGACAGTCCTTCCAGGCCTTTGTTTACCTTTGGCCAAATATCTTGTTCCTTTTTTTCACACCTGATTGGCTTAACACCCTCCCCAAGATGTATGTGCAACTTTTTGCTAAAGCGGATCCCATTGCAGTGGCCGGTAGGTTCATGCCCACACTTATTATGGGGTGGTGCCCTCTCCCTTTGTGACCCCCAAAGAGCCTTCCTTCGCATGTACAGACACAGACGTTTTCCTTGACTTCAGGAGTGGTCACCTTATCTCTTTACTTCAGCAGAGCTCAGTTTCTGCCACTAGCTTTGTCCTTGGAGCATGGATATGAACAAAGCTTCAAATGTACTCCAGTTGACAACACTGTTTGTCCAGCTCAGGGGCCCATCTATCTCCTACTTCACTTATATCCAACAAGTCCCAAACTAAATAAAAAAAAAAAAAATAGTCTAAATGCAACTTTGTCTTTATTGAATCCCCCAAAGCAGTATGACTGAGGGACCACAAGGTAGAATGGAAACCACATGGAAAGGAACATTGTAGAGACAGTGTTGCATTAACAGATGTAATTAAAAAACAAAAAACAAAAAAACAACAAAAAAAGACCATTTAAGCACATAACAAGTTCCATTCAAAGTCCTTAGAAACATGGAGAACAGCTGCAGGGACCTCTTCCACCTGCTGGTTCCATGAGTATGCCCACTCTCCTTTGCTTTTCCACCCATGAGCTCAAGCTTCTCATGATATATGTGAACATCACAGCACTTAGATATAAGAATCACGGGAAATATTCAGGCTTCTTTTCTTCCTCCATATTCCTTTCTCTCTCCTTCCCTTTCCCTCTGCCTATCCTTTTTCTACTCCCCCTCCTTCTCTGAAGAGATGTAGAGAGAGATAGAGGAATTTAAAAAAAAAAAAGCAACACTTTTAATGAAGAACAATCTCTATCTTTTCATCTTATTCCCTAAACTACACCACTTTATTACATGAGGAAGAAATAAATCTTTTGATTCCTTTCTGATCTGGCTATCCAACCAAAAGAAATCACATATGGTATCTACACAATATTCTATTGCATAAATAAAGAGGATCTCCTGGATGTGACACTCTGAGTGAATTTTTTGAGACCAGAAAAGAATTGATGAAAAATGCTCAGTGACATATGTGAAAAGTTCATAATAATTTAATTCTAGTATCAGGTTTTAGAAATGATTCAGGATGAAATTGAAAAGCTCTAATTCAACATTGGAATTAGAATAACTTTGAATGGAGGCATTTTTTCCCAAATAAATATGACTATGATAAACAGACTGCTTAAGATCTTTCTATGAGCTACTGTTTAAAAAAGTAAAGTTGGATGATTCATTTCTTATTTTACCAAGAATAGAGGAGAACAGGAATGCATTCTTCTGTCTAAATTTTCACAAAGTTAAAAAAGAAAAGTTAAATTTGTACTTTTCAAAGAATCAGCCTGCCAAGTCCATTGATTAGTAGGGTGACATACCTACCTTCTACCCTACAAAACAAATAAGGAATACTCCTCGACTATTGCAGGAACTCAGTTCAAATCTCCTTTGTTTTACATACATCAAATGCAGCTATATGTGGAACATATGTGTTTGCAACAATTGATACACATACTACTCTCCCTACATGATGATATAAGCATACTGGAAGTAGAAAATGTCTATATTGATGAAAAGGTCCTTATATGTGAAAGGTTCATTAATTTATTTTTCAAATAAGTCAAAGGCTCAAGCAAAAAAAAAATGCCTCTTTTGAACTGAAAAGGGCAGGAATGGCATATCATTCAAGAAATCATAATGTTTCTTGGTTTTCAAAAGTACAGCAGGAAATAAAATATATATATCACTATGCCACACAATTTAATAGATTTAATCAAATATAAACCATTATAGTAGTCATAGCTATTTTATTTTTATCTATTTATCAAGTGGAAGTCTGATAGAATAGATAATACCATTTGTTAAGTAAATGGCAGAGCCAAGGCTCAGAATTAGACATCAGCTGTTTAACTTACATGCAACTATATAATGATCACCTTCAAACAGGCATATGTTTTCCTGGAATTTGTAGACACTTCTCCCTACATAGACCTTATATTTAGATATGAGTCTGCCCTTTCCTTTGGAGGAATAAATGTATGGCAAAATTGCTCAGCACCAGGCTTACACTGTGATTTGTTTTGGCCAATTAAATGCTGACAATGTAACAAGCTCTTCCCAGGTGACCCTAACAGTTAAGTCTGCCTACCTATGCAGGAAACATAGAGATACTAGTTGGATCCCTGGGCCAGGAAGATCTCTAGGAGTAGGAGATGACAACCTGCTCCAGTACATTGGTACTAGAAAATTCCGTGGGTAGAGGAATCTGGCAGGTAATAGTCCATGGGGCTGCAGAGAGTCAGACACTAGTGAGTGACTAAGCGTGCGTGTGCGCGTGCACACATGCACGCACACACACACACACACACACACACACACACACACAATGTAATGTGTACCAATGCCCAGCAGAAGTTTTGGGAGTCAGATTTATATCCTCTGGGTATTTCCTTTCTCCCTGTTAGAAGATTGACTGTATTCCAGATAAGACCACTCTGCAATCTTCATCTTAGAGCAAGACTTTGCTTGGAGCAGAACCACAGCACACCCAGGGAAAGATAATTAATAGAAAACAATGAACCTCCATAAGCCAATATAGGGGGTGTGTGTGTGTGTGTGTGTGTGTGTTTGTATTGTTTGTGGATACATCAACACTTGATATAAACTTATGCAATTTTTTAAACATTAGAGTACATTATTATGATTTTAGGAATAATTCAAGTAGAAAAAGAATGATAAGATGATAACACATTCCTTAGATATCATGGTATTTAAAGCTCACACTTCTCTTTAACTGTGCAACTACCTTATAAATTGTCTTAAAATGTGGGCATTTTCACAATAATAAATCCTGCATGTTTTTCAAAGAAGGAAACTCAAATAATCACTGTTTCATAGCCTAAGATGCCCTTGCCATATGGTAAGTGCGAATGTTCCCAAAGCAGCAAATGTTCTGTCAGGGAGTCTCACTGATGTTTTGATTGGATTGCTCTATTATCTGAACACGTCTGCCAAAAGAAAGCACCTGCACAATAAAGAGTGTACAGAAGCTGCCAGGCTGTGACAGCGGAAGGAAAGCAAAGTGTATGCTGACAACTTACCTGTCATCCTCAGATCTACCGAGTGGTTATGACAGATGCCCCTGCTCCTCCATGTCTCGCGATAACTTCTGTATGCCAGGGAAAACCTTACGTCTTGGGAATCCAAAAGAAAATTGGACTCCAGATAAAGAACAAAGAGCTTTCAGGGTTTCTGCTTCAAAGTCTCTTCTTAGGAGATGTGACAACATCACAGGCGAAAAAGAGCAATGTACATTCTTTCTTTCAGTTTCTCATTGAGCTTCCAAGATCCCCCAAATGCATTGTAGGATTTTAATGTAATTTATTCTAAGAAAATATGCTGTTTTGTGTTTTTATAAATGCAACAGAAAATACGAAGTTGAATCTGGAGACAGGCATTCCTCAATATATACTTGGTCAGTATTATTTGATTTTTTCATGTAAAGTTTTTTGAACAGTTTTTTTTTGTCAGTAAGATCCTCTGGAGAAGGGAATGGCTCCCCACTCCAGTATTCTTGCCTGGAGACTCCTAGGGACAGAGGAGCCTGGTGGGCTACAGTCCAAGAGGTCGCAGAGTCTCACACCATTGAGTGACTGACACTGTAGAAGGTACGCATATTATGACGAATCATGAGAAAGAGCATTGCCAATATGCTGTCATTTTATTCATATTATTTTTCCAGTTTTTTTCCTGATCAAAACTGAAAGTAGGCGCCCTTGAGATTTTAAGCAACCCTCACACTTCTTTTTATTAATAAATTCACTTCAGGTAGTTAATTTTTTAACTTAAGTTTGTTCTCTGTCTCTATACAGCAGAAGCTAGAGAACAGATGGAAGGTGTACTTTTTCATGAAAAATTCAAGTCGTTTTACTATTTAATATATAAATACAATAAGAAATTCAAATTCTACCATAACATCAACTAAAACTTTGTTCAATGCCAGAAAAGCTGGTTGGCTTAGCAACATCTCAATCGCAGCTTTATTATTTACTGTCTTTGACTATTCTTGGAATTAAACCAAAGATATTTTTTTTTTAATTTTATACACTTGATGTTGATTTAAGTGTATAGTCCACATGTTATAAAAATAATTCCACAGATAGTCCAATACTTTTTACAAGTAACTATAAAATAACAGGAGAAAGATAGTCCCTCTGACTCGCTAATTCAATTATATCATAAAAACTCATTGTGTACTTCAAAAATAAATTAGCTCAAGATGTTACTCAACACCCCATCTGCTATAGTGCCTTAAATGCATTCCATGGAACCTGGATAACTTTAAGTGATATTCCATCAAAAGCCAAGGGCTGTTTTTTAATGTTCGACTTTGTTTCAGAAACGACCTCATAAACTCTTTGATGATTTTCTTTTCTTTTCCTTCTCTCTTTCTCTTCTTGTATGAAGGAAAAATGCACTGCAAAATGTTCTTACCTGCTGTCTTTTATGTAAATTACTTTTGATTGCAGTTTAAAACTTTTAAAGCAGAAAGAAGCTCACACCACATTTTCACAATGCAAGGAGACATTTTTAGAAGGGAAAGTGAAAGTCCCTAAAATTGATACTCTCTATTTTCTATTATTCAATAATTCATGTAAAATAAGTGCTGTTCAAAAATTTGAATATATTGTTCAGTTGCTATCTTTTAAATGAACAATAGGAGATAAATTATAAGAACTTTCCTACCTGATAGTATTTGTTAAATAAAGTCAGTTCTATTCCTAGAAAAATATGTAAAATAGTACGTAAAGTTGTATGTAATATGTAAAGTAGTATGTAATATGTAAAGTAGTATGTAAAGTAGTATGAAACTAACCCTCCAGTTACTCAGTTAAAATCATTACTTAAATGTCCTTGTGGCTGCTAAACTAAAATATGGGTTTTCTCTTTATGACAAGCACGGGGCATGGGTATAGTACAAGCACAACCTAAATTAGTGAAGAAAAATGGGAAGGAAAGAGGGTAAGAGGAGAAAGAAAGGAAAGAAGGAAGGTCACAAAAGGAAGGTCACAGGAATGAAAGTTAATGTATAAAAAATCAATTACACTAGTAACAACTGGGAAATAAATTTTTATAATTCTGTTTTTTTTAAAAAATCAAAACATAAAATACTTAGAAATAAATGTGATAAGAGACAATGAAGTTCTCTCTTCAGTTAAAACTGCATAACTGTGATGAATGAAATTTACAAAGACATAAATAGATGAAGAGATACATAATGTTGAATCAAAGGATTCCATTCTATTAAGACATAAATTATCAAAAATTGTTTAAAAAACACCTATCCTCCTCAAACTCTTCCAGAAAATTGCAGAGGAAGGTAAACTTCCAAACTCATTCTATGAGGCCACCATCACCCTAATACCAAAACCTGACAAAGATGTCACAAAAAAAGAAAACTACAGGCCAATATCACTGATGAACATAGATGCAAAAATCCTCAACAAAATTCTAGCAATCAGAATCCAACAACACATTAAAAAGATCATACACCATGACCAAGTGGGCTTTATCCCAGGGATGCAAGGATTCTTCAATATCCGCAAATCAATCAATGTAATTCACCACATTAACAAATTGAAAAATAAAAACCATATGATTATCTCAATAGATGCAGAGAAGGCCTTTGACAAAATTCAACATCCATTTATGATAAAAACTCTCCAGAAAGCAGGACTAGAAGGAACATACCTCAACATAATAAAAGCTATCTATGACAAACCCACAGCAAACATTATCCTCAATGGTGAAAAATTGAAAGCATTTCCCCTAAAGTCAGGAACAAGACAAGGGTGTCCACTTTCACCGCTACTATTCAACATAGTTCTGGAAGTTTTGGCCACAGCAATCAGAGCAGAAAAAGAAATAAAAGGAATCCAAATTGGAAAAGAAGAAGTAAAACTCTCACTGTTTGCAGATGACATGATCCTCTACATGGAAAACCCTAAAGACTCCACCAGAAAATTACTAGAGCTAATCAATGAATATAGTAAAGTTGCAGGATATAAAATCAACACACAGAAATCCCTTGCATTCCTATACACGAATAATGAGAAAGTAGAAAAAGAAATTAAGGAAACAATTCCATTCACCATTGCAACGAAAAGAATAAAATACTTAGGAATATATCTACCTAAAGAAACTAAAGACCTATATATAGAAAACTATAAAACACTGATGAAAGAAATCAAAGAGGACACTAATAGATGGAGAAATATACCATGTTCATGGATCGGAAGAATCAATATAGTGAAAATGAGTATACTACCCAAAGCAATTTACAAATTCAATGCAATCCCTATCAAGCTACCAGCCACATTTTTCACAGAACTAGAACAAATAATTTCAAGATTTGTATGGAAATACAAAAACCTCGAATAGCCAAAGCAATCTTGAGAAAGAAGAATGGAACTGGAGGAATCAACTTGCCTGACTTCAGGCTCTACTACAAAGCCACAGTCATCAAGACAGTATGGTACTGGCACAAAGACAGACATATAGATCAATGGAACAAAATAGAAAGCCCAGAGATAAATCCACACACATATGGACACCTTATCTTTGACAAAGGAGGCAAGAATATACAATGGAGTAAAGACAATCTCTTTAACAAGTGGTGCTGGGAAAACTGGTCAACCACTTGTAAAAGAATGAAACTAGATCACTTCCTAACACCGCACACAAAAATAAACTCAAAATGGATTAAAGATCTAAATGTAAGATCAGAAACTATGAAACTCCTAGAGGAGAACATAGGCAAAACACTCTCAGACATAAATCACAGCAGGATCCTCTATGATCCACCTCCCAGAATTCTGGAAATAAAAGCAAAAATAAACAAATGGGATCTAATTAAAATTAAAAGCTTCTGCACAACAAAGGAAAATATAAGCAAGGTGAAAAGACAGCCTTCTGAATGGGAGAAAATAAGAGCAAATGAAGCAACTGACAAACAACTAATCTCAAAAATATACAAGCAACTTCTGCAGCTCAATTCCAGAAAAATAAACGACTCAATCAAAAAATGGGCCAAAGAACTAAATAGACATTTCTCTAAAGAAGACATACAGATGGCTAACAAACACATGAAAAGATGCTCAACATCACTTATTATTAGAGAAATGCAAATCAAAACCACAATGAGGTACCACTTCACACCAGTCAGAATGGCTGTGATCCAAAAATCCGCAAGCAATAAATGCTGGAGAGGGTGTGGAGAAAAGGGAACCCTCCTACACTGTTGGTGGGAATGCAAACTAGTACAGCCACTATGGAGAACAGTGTGGAGATTCCTTAAAAATTGCAAATAGAACTACCTTATGACCCAGCAATCCCACTTCTGGGCATACACACCAAGGAAACCAGAATTGAAAGAGACACATGTACCCCAATGTTCATCGCAGCACTGTTTATAATAGCCAGGACATGGAAACAACCTAGATGTCCATCAGCAGATGAATGGATAAGAAAGCTGTGGGACATATACACAATGGAGTATTACTCAGCGGTTAAAAAGAATTCATTTGAATCAGTTCTGATGAGATGGATGAAACTGGAGCCAATTATACAGAGTGAAGTAAGCCAGAAAGAAAAACACCAATATAGTATACTAACACATATATATGGAATTTAGGAAGATGGCAATGACGACCCTGTATGCAAGACAGGGAAAGAGACACAGATGTGTATAACGGACTTTTGGACTCAGAGGGAGAGGGAGAGGGTGGGATGATTTGGGAGAATGACATTCTAACATGTATACTATCATGTAAGAATTGAATCGCCAGTCTATGTCTGACGCAGGATGCAGCATGCTTGGGGCTGGTGCATGGGGATGACCCAGAGAGATGTTATGGGGAGGAGGTGGGAGGGGGGTTCATGTTGGGGAACGCATGTAAGAATTAAAGATTTTAAAATTTAAAAAATAAAAAACTAAAAAAAAAATTGTTTCAGTTCAGTTCAGTTCAGTCACTCAGTCACGTCCGACTCTGCGACCGCATGAATCGCAGCATGCCAGGCCTCCCTGTCCATCACCAACGCCCGGAGTTCACTCAGACTTGCAAGTTCATTGAGTCAGTGATGCCATCCAGCCATCTCATCCTCTGTTGTCCCTTTCTCCTCCTGCCCCCAATCCCTCCCAGCATCAGAGTCTTTTCCAATGAGTCAACTCTTCCCATGAGGTGGCCAAAATACTGGAGTTTCAGCTTTAGCATCATTCCTTCCAAAGAAATCCCAGGGCTGATCTCCTTCAGAATGGACTGGTTGGATCTCCTTGTAGTCCAAGGGACTCTCAAGAGTCTTCTCCAACACCAGAGTTCAAAAGCATCAATTCTTAAAAATTGTTAAACAAAATCTCAACCAAAATTCCCAGTCTTTCTTTTTTCCCTGAAAATTGAATAGAATATCTGAAATGATTTTAAAAACCAAGAATAAATTGGAGGACCGATGGTGCTTGATTTCAATACTTATTATGAAACTACACAAATCAAGCTAGTATTTTATTGGTGAAAGAATGGACATACAATCAATGAAAGAAAATAAAGTTCAGAAATAGACCCCCAACTATATGATCCATTGTTTTTTGTTTTTTGTTTTTTAGCATAGGTATGAAAACACTATGATCATTTCATTTCATTTCAAAAAAAGTGATTTTAACATATTATGATAACAATTTTGATAAACTTATGGAACAAAAATAAGCATCAGTCCTAACTTCACACCATACCCCCAAATTAATTCAAACAGGATTATAGACCTAAATTTTAAGTATTAAATACATAAAACTCATAGAACTTAAATAAATGAGAGAAAATATTTGGAATTGTACTATAAGAAATGAGAAAATAATAGTTTTTGTGCAAATACATAAATTAAGCACAATGCCTTAACCTGCTGATATGACTGGAAATTCACAGGGACCCTGTTCTAATAAACCACCCCCTCCATGAATTCACTGACTTATGTATTTACTTTTTGAGGTTCCTGAGTTCCTTTCTTTTTTCTGCAACATAATCTCAATGATGTCAACTCCATGTCATGACAAATCATTCTAGGATGTTAATAGTTAAATTATGTAAAATCTATGAATCTTGGCCTTCCTTAGTAGAATGTCTCTTCTTATAAATGGATTGAAAGGTGCAATGCTTCCTGAAAGTACACATGTAAGTTGGTAGATTGAGGTCAGGAGGAGAAGAGAGTGACAGAGGCTGAAATGGTTGGATGGCATCATCGACTCAATGGATATGAGTTTGCACAAACTCCAGGAGATAGTGAAGTGTCATAGGGAAGCCTGGTGTGCTGCAGTCCATGGGGTCACAAAGAGTCAGACATGATTTAGGGACTAAACAACAGCAAAGCTGGTAGAACAGAATCAGAAGGAAACAATTTTATACATAGTATCTGGAAAACAGATGTTTTGCAAAAATATGTCTCACTTTGCCTGACGGTTAATACTACATCAAATTTTTGAAGGACAGAAGAAGTGATTTAAATTCCTTAACTTAACTGATTACAGATAATAGAATAAAACCACTAAAAGGCATGTGGTACCTGGATTCATGCTGCTGATAAGTAGAACATTCAATTCATACCTAAGCTAAATCACTCACTTTTAAGCAAAGAGGGTGACCTACTATCTAAGAAAACCTTAGTGAGGCTCCATGGCTTGTCTTCTTTGTCAAGCACGGGAAATCTTACAGAGTTGATCCCAAGCACTTTTCCGACCCTCTTTTCAATCATTTGAATCACTGTGGTATGTCGCTGTCATTGAATGTCTGGTGCCCAAAGCCTTAAAAGCTTCAGGATCCACTCTGACAGAAGAGACAAAAAATGATATAATAAGAAGAATAGAGTGAAATCATGTTTATCAGCACTGAAACTGAAAGACAGTCACCTTCAAGTAAGATGTCAACTTAAAGGAGAGTCAACAATAGTTGTGAAAATCCATCCCTGATGCTAGAGGGAAAATAGAGCTGATGAGAAAAAATGTTTCTATACCTCATTTCAAGAATGGAAATTACTAATTGTTCATTACATGTGTGTGTGTGCTAAATCACTTCAGTTTGTCTGACTCTTTGTGACCCTATGGACTGTAACCTGTCAGGCTCCTTTGTCCATGGGGATTCTCCAGGCAAAAATAGTGGAGTGGGTTGCCGTGCTTCCTCCTGGGGATCCTCCAACCCAGGGATAGGGCCTGTGTCTCTTATTATCTCCAGCACTGTCAGTCAGGTTCTTCACCACTAGTGCCGCCTGATAAGCCCATTCATTACCTGTGATAGTCGCTCAGTTGCATCTGACTGTTTGCGACCCCATGGACTACACTGTCTGTGATATTCTCCAGGCCAGAATACTGGAGTGGGTAGCCATTCCCTTCTCCAGGGGATTTTTCCCAACCTAGGGATTGAACCTAGGTCTCCTACACTGCAGGCAGATTCTTTACCAACTGAGTCACCAGGGAAGCCCAAGAATACTAGAATGGGTAGCATTTTCTTTCTCCAGGGGATTTACCCAACCCAGGATTGAACCAGGATCTCATGCACTATAGGCAGATTCTTTACCAGCTGAGCTACCAGGGAAGCATCCCAATTCATTACATGTGGTAATAACTAAAGACCAGATCATATAACAAATCCATCAAGATTTCTCCTCACAGCCCTCTGAAAACTTGTTAATAATTGACAGACTCATGCTCCATAAAGCCAGCTCATCAGCAAAAGCCTCACTCCGGAAAACACCCCGCTTTTGTTAAGGTCACCCAGTCAAAAATCTGCTTCGGCAGGGCTGCTTATCTCTGATCTCAGAATTTCTAAAAGTGATATACGGATTAGAGCTTTGTTTTGTTCAAACAGACTGCTTATAAACATGGGTCCTTCTTCCAGATCCTGACTGATAGTCTTTACCTGCATAAAGTACATATGAAGTCTGCCATCCCCCTCTGTTATTTTCCAAGGAATAGATTTTCTACATCCTGTAATTAGCATACTCTAGAGGACAAAGTAATTGTAAATGCCAAATGCACTCACAAACTGGAAATCCTGGTTAATATTCTTTCTTGTTCCATAATATGTTAATTTCAGATAATTATTAAAATATAAATATATGCATTCAAAAATCACATTGGAAACTTATAAACTCTAGATTATATATCTCTAGGATTCTGCAGACTTTAGTTGGACATCAACACTGTGTGCAAATCTAAACAATTGTGTTTTTACAGCTAGAATATACATCCTCATCCTCAGTTGATCATCTGAAATCTGAGCCTATGGAAAGAGTGTCTGAACACTAGTTGGGGCTGAGATACTGTATTATGTGAGTCAATCAGGATCAGGAACTCTGCTTTGCTCAGAGAGACTAAGAAAACCTGAAGGACCCTATATGTTATACATAGAAGTTTAATGCAGGTGTATACTGTTTTGTCTATCCCTTCGTTCAATATATATTCACCTAACCTTATCTTGCAGGAGGACTCTGTAAGAGGTGCTTGACATAGATTGCATTGCCCTTTAGCACGTTTGATTTAGGGATGGTTTTCACAAAAGTGTGTTAGAGATCAAAGGCTGGATGATCAAGAGTTATTCGAAATGTGACTGAACAGCTCTCCAGAACTGAGCTGAGGGCCACTGCATAAATGGTACTTGTTGTAATCATGATTTCTTCTGCACAACTTTGCATGGGCATTCACTGAATATTTTAAAGTCTACTTAAGTGCTGCCACAGTTGTAACATTATAAACAACATAGATGCAAGTATCCCCAGATGAAAGTTCCGTTGACTAGGAAATGCAGACATTAAAAGTGTAATTGCACTGAAACGAGGAGATGCTATGGAAATGGAATCACAGGGTCCTCTGAGAGTATACAGAAGGAGGACCTTGCACCTCAAAGAAGTAATTCTCAAAACAGTGAAATCCAAGTGAAACAGGCAAGGAGAGAAGCAGTTCTTGAAAGGGATGTGACAAAATGTGCTTCACGTAGAATTAGTCCAAATAGAAAGTTCCATTTGTCCCTCTTGAAACCTAAATTTCTACTCAACAGACAGAACTATGAAACTGGACAAAAAAATCAACATTTTGGAAACTAGCTTTTATCCCTCCTACTGTGTATCTTTGACAACATTGTGATTGTTGTTGTTCAGTTGCTAAGTCACGTCCTACTCTTTGAACCCATGGACTGCAGCACACCAGGCTCCTCTGTGCTTCACTGTCTCCCAGAGTTTGCCCAAATTCATGTCCACTGAGTTGGTGATGATATCTAACTATCTTATCCTCTGCCACCCCCTTCTCCTTTTGCCTCGAATATTTCCCAACACTGGGATCTTTTCCAATGAGTTGGTTTTTCGCATCATGTGGCCAAAGTATTGGTGCTTCAGCTTCAGCATCAGTCCTTCCAGTCAATATTCAGGGTTAATCTCCTTTAGGATTGACTGGTTTGATCTCCTTGCTATCCAAGGGTCTCTCAAGAATCTTCTCCAGCACCATGATTTGAAAGTATCAATTTTTTGGTGCTCAGCCTGTTTTATGGTCTAACTCTCACATCTGTACACAACTGCTGGAAAAGTCATAGTTTGACTATTCGGATCTCTGTTGGCAAAGTGATGTCTCTGCTTTTAAATATGCTGTCTAGGTTTTTCATAGCTTTCCTTCCAAGGAGCAAGTGTCTTTTTTAAAAAATTAATTTATTTTTTATTGAAGGAGCAAGTGTCTTTTAATTTCATGTCTGCAATCACCATTCACAGTGATTGTGGAGCCCAAGAAAATATTAGTAAATTCTGTCACTGCTTACAACTCTTCCCCTTCTACTTACCATGAAGTGATAAGACCAGATGCCATGATCTTAGGTTTTGTTGTTTGTTTTTTTTTTTGAAAACTGATTATCAAGCCAGCTTTTCCAGTATCCTCTTTGACCCTCACCCATAGTTTCTTTAGTTCCTCTTCACTTTTTACCATTAGAGTGTTATTATCTGCATATTGGAGGTTGTTAATATTTCTCCAGAAAATCTTAATTCCAGCTTGTAATTCATCCAGCCTGGTATTTTTGCATGATGAACTCTGCACATAAGTGAAATAAACATGATTATAGTATATATCCTTGTAGTATTTCTTTCCCAATTTTGAACTTCTCTGTTGTTACATGTCTGGTTTAACTGTTGCTTCTTGACCTGAATACAGATTTTCAGGAGACAAGTAAGGTGGTCTGGCATTCCCATCTCTTTAAGAATTTTCCACAGCTTGTAATTCACACACAGTCTTTCTTGTGGTCAGTGAAGTAGAAGCAGATGTTTTTCTTGGATTCCCTTGCTTCCTCTGCAATCCAAAGAATGCTGGCAATTTGATCTTTGGTTCCTCTGTCTGACAAGTTGCATCTTGCATTTTTATTTCCTAAAATAACTTGTATGTTTTGTCATTCTCTGACTCCTTTTCCATTACTACTACAATCCAGGTAAAAATCTGTGTCATTGTTTGAAAACTATAAACAGTATATTTGAGGTATGGCATCTGCAGTTTGGCACTATATTACATTCTTTTTGTGGCTTGCTAGCACAGTGCCTGCCACATGTAGGTGGTTAATAAATGTTTAGCAAATAAATATAGGACTCTTGACTATATTAGTCAAGGCCAGTGATGAGAAATGATAGAATTAAGGACTAAAGTTTTTCTGAGAAGAGGTATAGATTTTCATTTTGTTGTTGTTCAGTTGCCAAGTCGTGTCTGACTCTTTGCTACCCCATGAACTGTAGCATGCCAGGATTCCCTGTCTCTTGTTATCTCCCAAAGGCAATACAAATATCCTTTGGTTTCATATTTCAAAATTTTTACATTCACAAATTATGTAGGTGAATCTCCAGGTAAGGTGTTGGGAAAGTAAGAATGCATTAAAGGAACACGCTCTTGTGATTTCTCAGATCCAGAGATTATATGCTATTTTAATCCCAGATTCCCCAGACAGTGGACCATGAGATGAAAGCCAACAATAATCTTAAATTAGTAAAGAATAATCCCAGCAAGGTAGAAATAAAACAAGCTGGATTATAGAGAGAATACAAGGTGGTGTATTAGTACACTAGCCACTGCTTCTTGTTGAATATGGAAGAGACACAGTTGGCACTTTCACCTGCTTAGCCATCAGGATGCCATGAGCCAGACTGTATGGGGAGATGATGCCCCTATATAGGGAGGGAAAAAGAACAGGGCAGCAGAGGATGAGGTGGTTGGATGGCATCACCAATTCAAGGGACATGAACTTGAGCCAACTCCAGGAGATAGTGGAGAACAGGGAAGCCTGATGTGCTGCAGTCCATGGGGTTGCAAAGATTCAAACATGACTTACTGACTGAACAACAATAAGAGAGGAAAAAAGAGATTGTTCATTTCCCTGTTCTATCTGACTTCCAATGCCACATTATTCATAGTATCTCATGAGAGGATTAACACTACTATTCTAGTTTTGCATTAGCTGGTGCATTTGGCAGTGGCAGGAAGCCAGACTGTATGTCTTGCTAAATAGCCTTTCAATTACATCTAGAAGGTACCAGAAGATTTGGGTCTTTTATGAGGAGGCAGCAGTACCTTGAACAGAGAAAGGGACTGAGGGTTATGAAGACAGTGATGCTGAAAGAATTTGAGGAACTCTGTGAAAGGTGTTTGATAGATTTGCCAAGCAAAATTTCTAGCAGAGAAATAACAACTTCACATTCCAGTATTTAAAAGCCGATTTGCCTGACATATATAATTTAATGGAAAAATTGTTTTTTTTTTTCCATGGGACTAGAGAATGAGCAATAATTTCCATGTGGCTAGTCAGCAATTTCTTCATTTTCTAACCTCTAACCTTCAGCAAGAAGAAAACAATGACAACATGTATCTGAATGAATGGTTCCCCAGCATATAATTTTGTCTTCTGAAATGTAAATTACCTCAATATAGTGGTAGCATTAGAAGTGGCATTCTAGGTATATTTATATTTTACCTTTCTATACATTGTTTCTTATGAATATATCTCTATTTGCAGGTACTGATAATAGCCTATAACTTGTTTCAATTCTTAATTGTGACATACTGATATATATTTGTATTTATGGTATTGTCTAGCAGAAATTTATTCATTTATGACATATTCACTTTATTAATGAACTTACTTTTGTAAAATACGAAGTTGCTTAAACTGATAATTTTTGTAAATTAAAAAAAATTAAATTCAATTAAATAAATTAAATTTTAAAATTAAATTTTTTAACTTAAATAAAATTTATATTTTTGTTAAATAAATAATCTTTGTTAAAACATAAACTCATTATCAGAAAGTAAGGATTTAAAACATCATACTTAAATTTTAGTTGTAGTTATACACATATTGTATTGTTCATTGTTTCCAGAAAAACAGAACCAGAAGGATATATAAATAGGTACATAATAGGTAGATAGATAGATAAATAGATAGATAGATTTATCATGAGGAATGGGTTTAGACAGTCATGAAAACTAATAGTCCCACAATCTGCCATCTACAACCTGGAAACCTACGAGCATCTGTGGTATGATTTAGTTTGAATCTGAAGATCTAGAAAGTAGGAGGGCCAATGATGTAAATTTCTGTCCAAGGGCAGAGGAGTAAATAAAATGTCCCACCAGAAGTAGTAAGGCAGGAAGAAAAAGAGTGAATTTCTCCTTCCTCTGCCTGTGATCTAGTCAGACTCTCACTTACATTGGGGAAGGACAAATAGATTACTGAGTCCATGTCTCAAATTCTAATTTCATCCAGAAACACACTCAGAAATAAATTTTAATCTGAGCACCGGGCACTCTTGACAGCTCAAGTTGACACAAAAAATTAAAAATCACATGTATTAAAAGAATGTATGTGATTATACGTGTGTGTGTGTGTGTGTGTGTGTGTGTGTGTGTGTGTGTGTGCTTCTTGTTGTTCAGTCGCTCAGTAATGTCCAACTCTTTGTGACCTCATGAACTGCAGCATACTGGGCCTCCCTGTCCATCACCAACTCCCAGAGTTTACCCAAACTCATGTCCATTGATTCAGTGATGCCATCCGGCCATCTCATCCTCTGTCATCCCCTTCTCCTCCTGCCTTCAATCTTTCCCAGCATCAGGATCTTTTCTAATGAATCAGATCTTTGCATCAGGTGGTCCAAAACTGGCGATTCTGCATCGGTCCTTTCAATGAATATTCAGGACTGATTTACTTTAGGATTGACTGGCTTGATCTCCTTGCAGGCCATTGAACTCTCAAGAGTCTTCTCTAACACCACAGTTCAAAAGCATCAGTCCTTCAGTGCTCAGCCTCTTTATGGTCCAGCTCTCACATCCATACATGACTAATGGAAAAACCATAGCTTTGACTATATAGACCTTTGTTGGCAAAGTAATATCTCTGCTTTTTAATATTTTGTCTAGGTTGGTCATCACTTTTCTTCCAAGGAGCAAGCATCTTAATTTCATGGCTGCAGTCACCATCTGCGGTGATTTTGGAGCCTAAGATAATAAAACCTGTCGTTGTTTCCACTGTTTTCCTATCTATTTGCCAAGAAGTGAAGGGACCAGATCACATGATCTTAGTTTTTTTAAATGTTTTGTTTTAAGCAAGCTTTTGCACTCTCCTCTTTCTCTTTCATCAAGAGACTCCTTGGTTCCTCTTCATTTTCTGCCATAGGGTAGTATCAGCTGCATATCTGAGGTTATTGATATTTCTCCTGGCAATCTTGATTCCAGCTTGTGCTTCATCCAGTCTGGCATTTTTCATGAAGCATTCCACATATAAATT
Organism: Ovis aries; assembly: GCF_016772045.2. Lineage (NCBI taxonomy): Eukaryota > Metazoa > Chordata > Mammalia > Artiodactyla > Bovidae > Ovis > Ovis aries. Next base: position 50,369,855 of record NC_056069.1, read on the forward strand.
AAATAGCAGTGTGACAATATACAGCCTTGATGTACTCCTTTCCCAGTTTGGAACCAGTCCATTGTTCCATGTCTTGTTCTAACCATTGCTTCTTGACTTGCATACAGGTTTTACAGGAGACATGTAAAGTGATCTGGTATTCCTGTCTCTTCAAGAATTTTTCACAGTTTGTTGTGATCCACACAGTGAAAGCTTTAGTGTAATCAATGAAGTAAAATTAGATGTTTTTCTGGAATTCTCTTGCTTTTTCTATGATGAAGCAGCTGTTGGCAATTTGATCTCTGGTTCTTCTTTCTCTAAATCCAGCTTGAACATATGGAATTTCTTGGTACATGTACTTCTGAAGTCTAGCTTATTTGAGCATTATTTTGCTAGTGTGTGAAATGAGTGCAATTGTGTTGTAGTTTGGACATTCTTTGCCATTGGCTTTTTTTGGGATTGGAATGAAAACTGACCTTTTCCAGACATGTGGCCATTGCTGAGTTTTCCAAATTTGCTGGCTTATTGAGTGCTCCACTTTCACAGCATCATCTTTTAGGATTTAAAATAACTCAACTGGAATTCCATCACCTCTAGTCTTGTTTGTAGGGATGCTTCCTAAGGCCCACTTGTCTTTGCACTCCAGGATGTCTGGCTCTAGGTGAGAGATTACACCATTGTGGTTAGCTAGGTCATTCAGATCTTTTTTAAAAAATAAATCTTCTTTGTATTCTTGCTACATCTTCTGTTTCTGTTAGGTCCATAAAATTTCTGCCATTTATTGTGCCCATCTTTGCATGAAATATTCCCTTGGTATCTCTAATTTTCTTGAAGAGATCTCTAGTCTTTCCCATTCTATTGTTTTCCTCTATTTCTTTGCATTGATCACGGAGGAAGGCTTTGTTATCTCTCCTTGCTATTCTTTGGAATTCTGCATTCAAACAGGTATATCTTTCCTCTTCTTTGCTTTTAGCTTCTCTTTTTCTCAGCCATTTGTATGGTCTCCTCAGACAATCATTTTATCTTTTTGCATTTCTTTTTTGAGGATGGTTTTGATCACTGCCACCTATTCAATGTCAGGACCTCCATCCATAGGTCTTCAGGCACTCTGTCTACCAAATCTAATCCCTTGAATCTAATTGTCACTTCCACTGTATAATAAGGGATTTGATTTAGGTCATACCTGAATGGTCTAGTGGTTTTCCTACTTTCTTCAATTGAAGTCTGAATTTTACAATAAGGAGTTCACAGTCTGAGTCGCAGTCAGCTCCTGGTCTTGGTTTTGCTGACTGTATAGAGCTTCTCCATCTTTGGCTTCAAAGAATATAATGCACATATAAGTGTTAAGTTGCTTAAGTCATGTCCAACTCTTGTAACTCTATGAACCATAGCCCACCAGGCTCCTCTCTCCATGGGATTCTCTAGGCAAGAATACTGGAGTGGGTCACCATATCCTCCTCCAGGGGCTCTTCCTGACCCAGGGATCAAACTCTCATCTCTTACATCTCTTGCATTTGCACGCAGTTCTTTACCATTAACACTAACTGGGAAGTCTACAAATGTATATTATATATATATATATATATATATATATATATATATTATACCAGGTTCCTCCATCCATGGAACTCTCGAGGCAAGAGTACTGGAGTGGATTGCCATTTCCTACTCCAGGGGATCTTCCCGACCAAGGGATCACACCCAGATCTCCCAAATTGCAGGCAGACACTTTACCGTCTGAACTACCAAGGAAGCCCATATATATATATGTATATATGTATATATACATACATACATTTGAAACAATCAGTTTTATATTTCATCACACACATATAGTCTTTAATGCAAAGTATTAGCAGTTATTATACAAACTGTTTTGACAATCACTTATGAAATACTGTAATTACTTGGGTTTTCATTGTGAATGAGTCATATCACTTAATCTTAAAAAATGAGTTTTAATTTTTCTTGTTGGGAGATGGTAGACTAGCTCGAAATACACACCAAAGAAACCAGAATTGAAAGAGACACGTGTACCCCAATGTTCATCACAGCATTGTTTATAATAGCCAGGACATGGAAGCAACCTAGATTTCCATCAGCAGATGAATGGATAAGAAAGCTGTGTTACTTATACACAATGGAGTATTACTCAGCCATTAAAAAGAATACATTTGAATCAGTTCTAATGAGGTGGATGAAACTGGAGCCAATTATACAGAGTGAAGTAAGGCAGAAAGAAAAACACCAATACAGTATATTAACATATATATATGGAATTTAGAAAGATGGTAATGATAACCTTATATGTGAGACAGCAAAAGAGACACAAACTTTTGGACTCTGTGGGAGAGGGAGAGGGTGGGATGATTTGGGAGAATGGCATTGAAACATGTACACTATCATGTAAGAAACGAATCGCTAGTCTAGGTTTGATACAGGATACAGGATGCTTGGGGCTGGTGCACTGGGATGACCCAGAGAGATGATATGGGGAGGATGGTGGGAGGCCGGTTCAGGGTTGGGAACTCATGTACACCTGTGGTGGATTCATGTCAATGTATGGCAAAACCAATACAGTATTGTAAAGTAAAAAAATAAAATTTAAATTAAAAAATAGAAATATATATTTGTTTTGTTTTCTAGTGAAACAAAGTTAGAGGTTCTTGTCTGTATGGAGTGAACTGTTTGAAATAATTTACCAGTTTATGCTTTAGTTGCCCAATAGACAAGGAGACTGTATCCTTTGCTCCCAACCTTTATTACATGCATTACCTGGAGGTCTGTCTGGAAAAAAAAAAAAAAAAAAAACCTCAGGTCTAACTCACCTTTTTAATAATATTTCTGAAACTCCCATGTATTCTGATTCTTCGAATTTTGAACCATAGCTAAAATGCACAAATCAATTGCACATTCTTTAGCTGAAGATAATTAGCCAAAACTTGCCTTCTGCACTGAGTCAAAACCCCAATGTTCATCGCAGCACTGTTTATAATAGCCAGGACATGGAAACAACCTAGATGTCCATCAGCAGATGAATGGATAAGAAAGCTGTGGGACATATACACAATGGAGTATTACTCAGCCGTTAAAAAGAATTCATTTGAATCAGTTCTGATGAGATGGATGAAACTGGAGCCGATTATACAGAGTGAAGTAAGCCAGAAAGAAAAACGCCAATACAGTATACTAACACATATATATGGAATTTAGGAAGATGGCAATGACGACCCTGTATGCAAGACAGGGAAAGAGACACAGATGTGTATAACGGACTTTTGGACTCAGAGGGAGAAGGAGAGGGTGGGATGATTTGGGAGAATGACATTCTAACATGTATACTATCATGTAAGAATTGAATCGCCAGTCTATGTCTGACGCAGGATACAGCATGCTTGGGGCTGGTGCATGGGGATGACCCAGAGAGATGTTATGGGGAGGGAGGTGGGAGGGGGGTTCATGTTTGGGAACGCATGTAAGAATTAAAGATTTTAAAATTTAAAAAATAAAAAACTAAAAAAAAAAAAAAAAAGAAAAGTTGGTGTTCTGGTTTCTTTACTTTTAAGCAATTAAGGTGAAAATCAACATCTTGCAAATAAACACCCATCACAGTTCCATTGCCCAATAGCAAATGTAAAATTGACTGTTATCTTTACAAGACAAAATAAATCAGATTCTATGATTTTTTTTTTTCATTTTCCAGGACCTAGTATCTCTGATAAAATGGAGAATTAGAGGCTCTTCTGCTATACTGGTCATACAACAGTAACTGAACATGTGATGGGAGTAAAAACAAAGAATTTTTTCATTTATTTCTAGGTCTCTTTGGTTCTTTAAGTAGGTCCTTTTCCAACACACATTTTAATATTTTATAAATAAGCCCATTTCAACTAATTTTTTAAAAATACGTTAATCTACTGTAATCATGTTCTAAAATATGTTTGGTAACAAAGTATGCTTTATTTAAAGGTGCCATTACAGAGATGTGATTTAAAGTAACAGGGAGCTTGTCAAAATGTGCAAAATTTATGTTTATACTTCTGAATAACTGCAGATTTAAATAGTCATTACTAGAGGCATTTTAAATATCTTATCTCTGGTCTCTCCATTCTGGGTTAAATGCCTTGGCTTAAATTAAGTTTACTGAAAGTGATTTGAAAATGTGTCTTTCTAACTTGAAAATGTCCAATCATTCTTCCCTATATTTTTCATTAAATTTAAGACAATATTTTGTAGCAATGCTGTGCAAGTTGTTTACTTCACAATGCTTTATTTGTTTTTCCTACATTTTTATAAATTTGATGTTACCCAAACATAGTTTACTTTCCTATCAATCGACTTTATATATTTCCGTTTAGACACTTCCAACCTTATATCTAAAATATAGAAATGTATGACTTGGTAAAGTGACCAAGTAAAATGTAAAAATATAAATGAGTCTAACATAGCTATAAAAATGGACATGTGTCTAAGCTTTTGTCAACTCATTTATTACTGAAAGAGTAAGTAAGATGTTATAACAATTTCAAGATTTTTGAGAATTCTCTTTTCTTTGAGGAAGACATTTTGTGCAGAGACAGACCATATCTACCACCATTCTGAACAAGAAGTCCACATTACAGATTAATGGAAACAATTTGTATAAATTGCTGTTAAGTACCTGACATGTGGACTGATTCTTCAAACTACTTTTACTTGTGTGTGCTCTACTTTTCTTCATATCTTCTGCTGACCCATGTAAAGGGGAGAGAGTAAGCTAATTTAAAAATTCTATTACTCAGTCTAACATGTAATTATTGTCCATGATACATCAAGTGCTTTCCTGTGTAATCATGAAAGAGCAACAGGGACTTCCCTGGTATCCCAGTGGTTAAGACTCTGTGCTCCCTACCATAGGATACACGGGTTCGATCCTTGGTTGAGGAACCTGCATGCTGCTTGGAGAAGCAAAAATAACAATAATAAAAAAATAAAATATTGTATATTAAAAACAGAAAGAATAAGAAGCAAGAGAGAACAGTGTCTACTTTTAAGGAACTTAAGCTTATCTTTATGTTCTGATATAGTAACAAATAACATGTCATGTAATTAAAATACTTTCAATATAATATCTGTTTTTCTATCATCCTATCAATGCAAAAAAATTAGTTCAGACTCCAAACTCTTATTTTCATTTAAAACTAGATTTTTGTCTTTATAACCAAACAAACCAAGATCAAAATATCTCAACCACATTAATATTCTGTTTTCACAGTGATGAAACTTTAAAAATGCATTTGGGCACTCAGAGATCCTAACAAAAATATGTTTATTCAAAAACAGTTAAGTAAAGTTTGTCATGTGGAAGGGGTTACATAAGCAAACCAAGATTGAAATGTGGGCATGGTAACTGTTATATTGCAAACACATTGAAAGATAACTCATGGCATTTCATTAGTACATGCTGTCTTGATTTAGTGGGGAAAAAAAGTCTTTTATTTAATTTGGAAATGTATTCTATCCTTTTTAAAAGTATATATTTTTCTTCCAGTTACTACATGCAAATATTAATGTTTCAGAATCTCAAGGTATAGGACTCTGGGCAATGTGTTATATGTTTGAAACCTTTTATAACACTCTTTTGTTGTTCAGTTGCCAAGCCATGTCTGATTTTTTGTGACCCCATTGTCTGCAACATGCCAGTCCTCTCTGTCCCTGACCATCTCCTGGAGTTTGTCCCAGTTCATGCCCATTGAATCACTGATGCCATCTGACCATCTCACCCTCTGTTGCCCTCTTCTCCTTCTGCCTGAAAATTTTCCCAGAATCAGGATCGTTTCCAATGAGTGGGCTGTTCGTATCAGGTAGCCAAAATACTGGAGCTTCAGCTTCAGAATCAGTCCTTCCAAAGAATATTTAGGGTTGATTTCCTTTAAAATGACTCATTTGATCCTTTTGCTTTCCAGGGGACTCTCAAGAGTTTTCTCCAACAACACAGTTAGAAAGCATGAGTTCTTCAGTATTCAACCTGTTTTTTTTTTTTTAATATCCAGCTCTCACATTCATATATGACTACTGGAAAAAGCATAGCTTTGACTATATGGACCTTTGTAGGCAAAGTAATGTCTCTGTCTAAGTTTGTCATAGCTTTCTTGACAAGAAGCAATTGTCTTCTGATTTCATGGCTGCAGTCATTTTAGAGCCCAAAAAGAGGGAAAGTGTCACTGTTTCCACTTTTTTTCCTTTTACACACACACGCACACACATACACACACACACACACAAAGCAAGTTTTAAGATCAAGCTAAATACATTTAGATATACTAATTAGTTTGAAGGAATTTTTCTTTGGGGCAAAATGCATATATTCTCCTTTTATAAAAGTCCAAAATAGTCTGAATATAGAATCAGTTTTCTGACACACAAAAGTATGATTAATGCATTGTATCTCGAGTGAGTTTCAATTTATCCAGTTAATCAAATCTAGGGGAAATTGATTTAAAAAAGTTCATTATACAAGAATTTAATCCAAGACTTTGGATGCTTGGTGAAATATATCTTTTCAGGTCCTAAGAAATCAGCCTCAGGAACTTGGCAAAGAAACTTATGAAACATCCTTGAGCTTCAAAACTATGAGTAATATTTTTATTGCAGCAATATTGAAAGTGAAAATGAAGTCACACAGTCGTGTCCAACTCTTTGCGACTCTATGGACTGTAGCCTACCAGGCTTTTCCATCCATGGGATTTTCCAGGCAAGAGTACTGGAGTGGGTTGCCATTTCCTTCTAGAGATAGGCTATCAATAAATATTTAAACTAATTAGCACAGAGCTTTGGAGCTCATCAGTGACACTAACTTTTGGTGGGCGATAAAGCATAGTAGGCCAACAATTGCAGTAGACTGTGATAATGAAACTGTAGAAACAGAAGCTAGGGCAAATTTTTAAACACTCTAAGCAAAGATCACACCTTTTCAGAAAATTGCCTGTGAACTTTCAAATTTATGTAGGTGTGTCTATCAAAGTTTTACAATATAATTTTATATAATGCACCTAGGAAGGTCTTAAATTTTGATTCATATATTCACTTTTTGTTTGTGTTCTGATTAAAATTGTTGTAGACTCAGATGAATATGAAAGCTTCCTATAGTTTTACTTTGAATTGCACCCTCTGAAAAATAAAATTCATAAAGGTATTACCAAGTGGTTAAGTAACATTATAGAATTCCTAAAAAGAGTGATATCATCATGACATTTACAGAATGGTTGGCACAGCTGTAAAAGTAAAATGATTACAACTGCCTAAATAAGTAAATAAACAAAAAAAGCCCCTCATTCTTAATAGATTTTATGTTCAGTTATTTAACAAAATTTGCCAATGAAATTTATCATTGTGAGATTTGTTACAAATATGGGAAAATAAATTTAATTAGATTGTGCTTATTAGACCCATAAGACTTAAGGAAATAATTGTATAATAACAGTTTTGATCTCCAAATTAAGATCTATGTTATAAACATACCATTAATTACAAATTTGTTGAAGAAATAAAAGAAAAGAAATCATATTTCATCATAGAAGCAAATATCACCAGACAGGAGATATGTTCCTAATTTCTTTCTCTAAGTATAGTCTATAAAATGTGATATGAAAATTTGAGTAGCCATGAATTGTTGCCATTTGTTTGCATCTTGGCTGAAAAACAACTTTTTTTTTTTTTAAAAAAAAAAAACAACTTCAAATGCTTGATCATTTTGAGGATATGTGTGAACTCTCTGTATACTCATAAGGGAGCCAGCTTCCTTGGAAATCTCCCAACCCTTTTAATTATCTGGCTCAGTTTAAAAATAGCATGCTGTGATAGTATTAAAGACATTGAAGACCTTCAAGTTTGGAAAGAATCCAAGGGGAATGGTTTCCCAAGAGGTGCAGTGGTAAAGAACCTGCCTGCCAATGGAGGAGATAAAAGAGATAACAGTTTGATCCCTGGGTTGGGAAGATCCCCTGAGATATGAAATGGTAAAGAATTCCAGAATTCTTGTCTGGAAAATTCCGTGGACAAGAAGCCCGGTAAGCTAGTGTCCATAGGGTTGCAAAGAGTCAGACATGCTGAGCACACATTCACAATGGGAATGGTAAAAATATAAATTGGAAACTTATGTAATTTTCTTAAATACATATAAAGAGACATAACATCTGCCGTGTAAAGATTAAATATCTGCATGATATACCCATTCAAGTTTCCCTAGGAAAGGCAAAATTATGGCAATTTCCTAAAATTGAACTCTTCACAAATGAACATTGTTATTTATTTATTTTTTTTTTAATTTTTTTTTCCTTTTTTTCTTCTTTTTTTCTTTTTTTTCTTTTTTTTTTCTCAATCATTGTAACATTGTTATTTATAAGAACATCTGATAAGTTGATAGGAGGACTTAAATTATCCCAACTGCCTAACCAATATCCATTCTCTTTATCCTCCTTGCAAAGAGAAGTCTAATTTATTTGTATTGGCTATTAGACCTAATTATTAGCAAATGTGTTTTTAAACTCGTTTACACTAAAGTCAATAATGGCACGAGAGTCAACTGTTCAGAACAGGTGAAAATGCAAGTCTATGGCGTTTGTCTACCTCCACAGTCCATGTGAATGGCTGACAGAAGTGGAACCGTTCTCATGAGCTTAAAAGAACAAAAGCCCAAAACAAGATGGACAGAGAAGGGAGTTAAAAAATATTGTGGGATTCTAATGAGTCATTTGCAGTGTAGTGAATATAAATAACTGCCACCCAGTTCTACCCCATCGCAAATAACTGAGATGCGTCTTCCCCCAGCTGCTGGAAGCAATGGCATGGATGACTCTCAGCTGAATCCCAACCTCTAGATTTTCCCTCAGCTGAAGTGAACTGCTTTGTCCAATGCAGAGAAGCTGATATGCAGCAACCAGATAATATGGGGACTTGGTATAAAGCTACATCCTCTCACCCCAGTTCGAAAGAATAGTGATATGCCCTCCTAGCTCTGCTGCTCCCATAAGATGGACTGAGATCTCGGATGCAACTGGATCATAGGATAATTCAACTTCTATCCAATCCTCTTCCCTTTGTATCATCTCCAAGCATTAATCATGAGAGCATTTTGAAATAACTTTTGTGCTTGCAAATTCCAGCAAGTGCATTTAATAAGCATTTACTATGCTTCCATCTTTCTAACTAAATAAAATAAATACTCATAGTGTAATTTTTTAACCTATAGGAAAGTCACTGCTGTGCATAAACATTTTGATTAGTGTTCTTAAAAGGATTATCAGTTCAGTTCAGTCGCTCAATCGTGTCCAGCTCTTAGTGACCCCAGAGACTGCAGCACACCAGGCTTCCCTGTCCATCACTAACTCCTGGAGCTTACTCAAACTCAACTGCATCAAGTTGGTGATGCCATCCAACCATCTCATCCTCTGTCATCCCCCTTCTCCTTCTGTCTTTAATATTGCCCAGCATCAGGGTTTTTTCTAAGAAGTCAGTTCTTCACATGGCCAAAGTATTGGAGCTTCAGCTTTATCATCAGTCCTTCCAATGACTATTGAGGACTGATTTTCTTGAGGATTGACTGGTTTAATCTCCTTGCAGAACAAGGGACTCTCAAGAGATTATATTAATTGCAATTATTTAAGGATTATAACTCATAGGATGTATTATCATGTTTTGAAGACGCATGGCTCAGATGGTAAAGAGTCTGCCTGCAATGTGGGAGACCTGGGTCCCTGGGTTGGCAAGATCCCCTGGAGAAGGGAATGGCTATCCACTCCAATATTCTTTCCTGAAGAATCCCCTTGGACAGAGGAGCCTGGTGGGCTAAAATCCATGGGGTCTCAAAGAGTCAAACATGATTATAGAGTGGCTAGGCACATAAATATTACAAACAGTAATATATACAAAGACATTTTGGCAATTCAAAAAAATTCTAAAGTGCTATCAACATTGTTACTGTTTTATGTTAGGAACATTTTAGTATAATTAGTTGTCTTGTTTAAGCTGTTATATATCCTTAAAAATTCTCACAAGTATGCCCAAGTTCCTGAGATCTATATGTTTGAAGCATTCTTTTTTTTAATATAAAAACTAGAGCAATTACTAAAACTTTTAAGAAATATCTTTTATAAGGTTAGCTATATATTAACATAAATAATTAATGGAGGCAAGCTAAATCAGAAAACAAAAACTATCTGAGCATTGGCATAAAATGGGTATCAATGTAGCAAAATTAAAGAAGGCTAGAAAGTAAATTAGAAACTTGTACTGTGCTTCTAACCTTTCTTCCAAACTAAGCAAAATTCCCTTCTAATAAAAAGCCATCCCACATTTTATAGACAAATACCAGTTCTGGATATTATTTTTATTAATTCTATGTAATAACAGAATTCAAATAGAATCTATGATTTTTTTGACATAGACTGAATCCCCAATAAGATGTTCTTCTGTTAATGCTATCAGAATCACTTACTATTTCTTAAGCAAACAAACAACAACAACAAAAAATGACCACTTTGAGAAATAGACTATCCTCCCCAAATCCTTAGCTCCAACAAAAGCTTGAAGGCCTTCTGCAAATGATAGTGTGGTTTCTAATTTCAGTGTAATAAAAATCTAAATTGAAATAAAGAGTTAGTAAGGACTATATTTTATCATAATTCTAGAAAAATGATTAGCATTAGTGGTCCTTTTTGTTTTTCTTTTCCCTTCATAAAGATAACTGAGGCTTTACTGGCTATGAAAGAAATGGATAATAAAACAGTCACACAGAGCTCCTAAGAAGCTAATGAAAAGGAAAGCTCATTGTTAAGGGAAGATGGAAAAAAAATAACCTCTATTTTGCTAAAGGATTATAAAGAATGGTACTGAAGCAATGTAGTCTTCATTATAATAAACGAGAAAAGCAGTAATGGTCAAGTAAATATTTGTATTGTAATTTATTATACCAATGGCTATTTATTAAATCATACCAAGGGATAATTTATCTCACAGTCAATTTTAATTAAAACTTCTGTTCACACTCCAAGGTAGGCTGTGAATGATTAACTTGCTTTCATTGCTTTTGTTTCTGTGTATTTTTCTTTCAAATAAAATCAAAGATATTCATTAGGTATGATGGCATCTTAATTTGTTCAAATGAATTGATCTTTAGCAAATAATCAGATGCATTCATGCTAAGTAATTTCATTCATGTCCAACTCTTTGCAACCCCATGGACTATAGCCTACCAGGATCACTGTCCATGGAGTTTCCAGGCAAGAATACTGGAGTGGCTTGCCATTTTCTACTCCAGGGGATCTTCCCAACCCAGGGGTCGATCTCACATCACTTATATCTCCTGCAATGATTGATAGGCAGGTTATTAATGACTAGCACTGCCTGAGAAGCCTCAAAAGAAAAACTAGTTAGGTATAATAACACATAAAGAGCAAATAACTTTGGAACCCAGAAAGACTGCCTTTTAAAGGGTAAATAGAACAGTCTGTTCATCACAACACCTTTCTGTGCAAGAAAAAGGCCTATCAATTCTGGCTTATTTTTCATATGGGAGCATGGTAGTTTTATTCCAGCAGGAAATGAGTCAGCACAAATAGGATTCAAACATTCTGAAATGTTGTTTGGGAGAAATAAACATATGGATAAGTGCATGTACAAGGGTATTTTTTGTCAACTACTAAATTCTTTCTTTATTTATTTTTTTACATCATTAAATGAAAATTTTCTTTGCAACTGGGTCATGGTAGCTTGGCTATGCCAAAGCCTTTAGACTGTGTCGGTCACAACAAACTGTGGAAAATTCTTTAAGAGATGGGAATACCAGACCACCTGACCTGAGAAATCTATATGCAGGTCAAGAAGCAACAGTTAGAACCGCACATGGTTCCAAATCAGGAAAAGAGTACATCAAGGCTGTATATTGTCACCCTGCTTATTTAACTTATATCCAGAGAACATGGTGAGAAATGCTGGACTGGATGAAGCATAAGGTGGAATCAATTGGATTGCTGGGAGAAGTATCAGTAACCTCAGATATGAAAATGACATCATCCTTATGGCAGAAAGTGAAGAGGAACTAAAGAGCTTCTTGATGAAAGTGAAAGAGGAGAGTGGAAAAAGTTGGTTCAAAACTCAGCATTCAGAAAACTGAGATCACGGCATCCAGTCCCATCACTTCATGGCAAATAGATGGGGAAACAGTGGAAACAGTGACAGACTTTATGTTTTGGGGCTCCAAAATCACTGCAGATGGTGACTGCAGCCATGAAATTAAAAGACACATGCTCCTTGGAAGAAAAGTTATGATCAACCTAGACAGCATATTAAAAAGCAGAGACATTACTTTGCCAACAGAGGTCCACCTAGTCAAAGCTCTGTTTTTTCCAGTAGTCATGTGTGAATGTGAGAGTTGGACTATAAAGAAAGCTGAGCAGAGAAGAATTGATGCTTTTGAACTGTGGTGTTGAAGAAGACTCTTGAGAGTCCCTAGGACTGCAAGGAGATCCAACCAGTCCATCCTAAAGGAAATCAGTCTGAATATTCATTGGAAGGAGTGATGCTGAAGCTGAAACTCCACTACTTTGGCCACCTGATGCAAAGAACTGACTTGTTAGAAAAGACCCTGATGCTGGGATAGATTGAAGGCAGGAGGAAAAGGGGAAGACAGAGGATGAGATGTTTGGATAGCATCACTGACTCAATAGACATGAGTTTGAGTAAACTCCAGAATTTGGTGTTGGACAGGGAGGCCTGGAGTGCTGCAGTTCATGGGGTCACAAAGAGTTGGATACAACTGAACGACTGAACTGAACTAGCTTGAAGACTCTTAACCTATTCTGAATATATTGTTGAACCATAGTGAATGCTGAGCACCAAAGAACGATGCTTTCAAATTGTGGTTGCTAGAGAAGACTGCAGAGTCCCTTGCACAGCCAGCAGATCAAACCAGTCAATCCTAAAGGAAATCAACCCTCAAAATACATTGGAAGGGGACTTCAAAGGTGACTCAGCTATAAAGAATCTACTGCCCAATGTAGGAGCTGCAGGAGACCTGCAGGAGTTCCCTCACTCTCTGGAGGAGGGAATTCAACCCACTCCAGTATTCTTGCCTACAGAATTCCATGGACAGAGGAGCCTCTTGGGCTACAGTCCATTGGGTCACAGAGAGTTGGATATGAATGAGCGCCTGCACCTGAATACAGGGGAAGGACTGATTTTAAAGCTGAAGCTCCAATACTTTGGCCACTTGATGTGAAGAACTGACTCATTCAAAAATACACTGATGCTAGGAAAGATTGAAGGCAGGAAGAGAAGCAGGGTACTTCTTATCAGAAGAGGATGAGATAGTTGGATCGCATCACCGACTCAATGGACATGAGTTTGAGCAAACTCCAGGAGAAAGTGAGGGACAGGGAAGTCTGGTGTGCTGCAGTCCATGAGGTCGCAAATAGTTAGATACCACTGAGTGTCTGAACAATGATAACAACTGCAAAGATAATGTACCAAAGCACATTTGTACTGATAGCAAATAATAATGATTATATATATACATATACTCTATCTTAGGAAATAAACTGAAAATAATCAAGGAATTTGGTGATTTATGATTTAAAAATCTTATTACAGTTATGTTTGTTTTATTTTCTAATGTATCAATGAATCAATGTCATTGAAATAAACAAATATCTTGGAATAAGTCAAATAAAACAATTTTTATTCTGTAAACTAAAATGCATGCACAGAATTAAACAGAAAGTGAAGAATGAGATGATGTTTTAAAAATAATAGCCTATATGTAAACCATACTAAGCAATTTAAAATCTTTGCCTATAATACAGGCCAATAATTTTTCAGAATGTCTTAATCATTTTTCTTTGCCTTGATTTCTTTCCTTACTTCTTTGAATATTCTTATTTAATATTAATCCTTTGATTAAGCTGTAAAATTACTGTGATTAGATAAGTAGAAAATAAAACCTCAAACTACCAGATGAAATTATTTTACTTCTAATCTATTTGACCAACTCAATCACTTGGATCTGACAAAACAAGCTGTATCTTGTTATCAAAGTGCTAACATAAGTCAATTATTTTATTATATATTTGATGATATTGGTTCAAAGTTGCACATCTATAGATTTTAGCAATATTCATAATAATCTTAACATCAGTTTTTATTTAATGACCTTCTCTCCCCACAATTGCTAAATGCATGTGGTTTTCTTTTTTCCACACTATAGGATTTTTCCCATTATCTTTTATAATTTTAATAGGTTTAGCCTCATCAACATGAAATGATCTTCATTAAGCACCCACTAAATTTTTGAACCTGACTACATTAAATGAGCAAAATCAGAACAAATGCATTAAGAATGTTGGAATTTGAATTAATATTAGTATTAAAAAAGAATTGGCATATATTTCTCACTTTCTATTCAGTTTTCAAGTGGAGGTCAGATATAAGATCCTGTCTCTCTTTTTGTAAAAAGGAAACTTTGCCATCACTTTATGATCTAATTAGTCTATCTACCTATTTATTATGTGGGAGGCAGTTTGCCTGACAGTAGAGAAGTCAAAAGGAAAAAAACAATTGGCAGAGTAACAGTCATTTCCTGTCCTTTTTCTGCTCCAGGCACCAGAGATGGGAATGAGGAGAAAAGTGCAAACTGACCCCTCTCAGGAGGAAAGAAAATAATTTTACACATCCAATGAAATCCATTGCATTTATCTGTATCAAATTACTTTCACTTTATTCTGTAGTGGTTCAATAGAACCTGACTTTATATTTCTTTATTCTCCATGTTTCTGAATGATTTTACTACTTTATATTATTTAAATTAACAGATGATGTTCTGAATTTAAAGTGTCTATAGATCTAATCACTTTTACAAAAACAGATTTCAACTGAAACAAGACATGGATGAACTATTAATCTATTCTAGACTGAGATAAGGGGGCCATCATGTGATTTGGACCTATCCAGGGAAGATTTAAGAATGTGCTAATGTTGCTGGATTGTCTTTGCTAAACTCAAGCAACTTTTACAGCCTGGAACAGATGGAAATGTTATTTAAATATATGGCTGTAGCCCAGAAATAAAATTAGTCCTAGGACTCAGCTTTGTTTTTATTGTGTGATTTTTTAAGTTATGTGAGCATAAAGGGCTTCACTGCAGTGAGTTTTAATGTTTTACATGAGGTACTTCATCACATTTCTAAAACATGGGATGCTTCAATTCAATTAAATGAATGTTAAAAGTTGTAACATTAATGTAAAGAACTCGCAGTTATACAGGTAGGTTAAAGAAATGTAAAGTTATATGCAATTGAGTTTTGCTACTGTTGTAGAGCTTTCTTTCTTTAGCTACTTTATAGTTATACATTCTGATAATGTGGATCAGCATTAGGGAGTTCTTTATCCCAAAATATTCATGCCTATGTAGTCTAATGGATCTTCTTCTGTGAATTCAGCTAATAATATTGAACATTTATCTTTAAATAATAATTTAAATGTACTTCGAAGAGTTAGCTGGTGAGTACTTGGTTCTTAAGTTTCACATGTTAAATTCTTATTAAAAAATAAAAACAAAAACAAAAACAATATCCATTCATGGCTTGAAGAAAAATATGCAGTCTATGGCAGTCTGTGATTGCTTGTAGGAATTTAAAAGCAAATTTAAGCTTTTTGAAATTCACTTAGGAAAAGGCATTTGAAGGCTTTTAAAGTAAGGTTTTCAGCATTGGACATTGTTGAAGTTTAATTTCCTGCTTATATTTTAGAAGTATAATTAACATTAACATTTCAGGCATTTATTCTTGTACCATATATTGTGCAATGATCAAGTCTGGGGTATTCTGCAAGTGCCTCTCCATTGCACCACTGAAATAAAACACTAGCTCTAGTTGACAAAGTTTCAAGTCATTTTTGAATATGTTTTATTATTGTACACATACTTTTATAATCTGAGAATATAATATATGTGGTTTTAGGCATATAGTAAACCACCTTCAAATATGAGGGGTTTAATAGTATATGCATCTGGCCAAAATATATGGCAGCTTGTAGTAGTAAACAAGCAATGTATTACAATTATAGAGGTTCCAATGCATTTCTATTGCACAAGTGTGTGTGTGTGTGTGTGTGTGTGTGTGTGTGTGTGTGTGTGTGAGTTCTATTGCTCCTGTTTCTGTTAAGGATCCAAATAACTGGATTGTATAATGAAGAAATGAAGTAAAAATTGTGGAATATCATATAAATCTGGTGTAGGCTGAATACAAATTTAAAGCAAATTCTAGCCTTATGTTTATGGTACCCATTAAGATATATAATTTTCACACAGAACACAGAACTTCAATTCATGACTTTGGAAAACTAGTAATAGCAGTGGCTAGAATATTTAGAGTCTCATACATCAACTGTTTTGGAGAAAATGTTATTTTTCATTAAAAAAAATGCAACCAAGGATTTTAAGGTTCTGATAAACACAATCTATAGAATTGTTTCCCACATTTCAAGTTTTGCCTTAATACGTGAACTTAACAAAGAATTTCTGTGAGTGAGTTTGTTCACCTCAGGAAAATTTGTACAGGGCAACAGTGAGTATCTGAGAGAGCAAACCAGATCAGTTAACACAATTCAGTATTTTAGATTAGCTTGAAATGGAAGATGAAAAAACTTTTATTGCTAATCAGAATATCAGTTAGTGTTTATGGTCAATAAAATACAAATACACATCATGTCATGTCCTTACTACTAATATTGTCTTTGAAGTATTACAAATAAGTGTATTTTAAAATAAAATAATGAAAAACATGCTGCTAAATATATATGGCTTTAGTTTGAGAGAAGACTGTATGAAATAATATTAGAAATGATATCAGTGCTTAAAATATTGGTTTAAAAAGGGATAACACAAGATCAGTTAAGTCAGTAAAGATGGAATCAGCACCAGATTTGTTTCTGCTCCTTAGTCTTTCAGTTCAGTTCAGTCACTCAGTCATGTTTGACTCTGCGACTCCATGAATCGCAGCACGCCAGGCCTCCCTATCCATCACCAACTCCCGGAGTTCACTCAAATTCACGTCCATCGAGTCATTGATGCCATCCAGCCATCTCATCCTCGGTCGTCCCCTTCTCCTCCTGCTCCCAATCCCTGCCAGTATCAGTCTTTTCGATTGAGTCAACTCTTCCCATGAGGTGGCCAAAGTACTGGAGTTTCAGCTTTAGCATCAGTTCTTCCAAAGAAATCACAGGACTGATCTCCTTCAGAATGAACTGACTGGATCTCCTTGAAGCCCAAGGGACTCTCAAGAGTCTTCTTTAGCACTGCAGTTTAAAAGCATCAATTTGTCAGTGCTCAGCTTTCTTCACAGTCCAACTCTCACATCCATACATGACCACTGGAAAAACCATAGCCTTGACTAGATGGACCTTAGTCAGCAAAGTAATGTCTCTGCCTTTGAATATGCTCTCTAGGTTGGTCATAACTTTCCTTCCAAGCAGTAAGCATCTTCTAATTTCATGGCTGCAATCACGATCTGCAGTGATTTTGGAGCCCCCCCAAATAAAATCCGACACTGTTTCCACTGTTTCCCCATCTATTTCCCATGAAGTGATGGGACCAGATGCCATGATCTTCGTTTTCTGAATGTTGAGCTTTAGGCCAACTTTTTCACTCTCCTTTTCATTTTCATCAAGAGGCTTTTTAGTTCCTCTTCACTTTCTGCCATAAGGGTGGTGTCATCTGCATATCTGAGGTTATTGATATTTCTCCCAGCAATCTTGATTCCAGCTTGTGCTTCTTCAAGCCCAGCCTTTCTCATGATGTACTCTGCATATAAGGTGAATAAGCAGGGTGACAATATACAGCCTTTATGTACTCTTTTTCCTATTTGGAACCAGTCTGTTGTTCCATGTCCAGTTCTAAATGTTGCTTCCTGACCTACATACAGGTTTTTCAAGAGGCAGGTCAGGTGGTCTGGTATTCCCATCTCTTTCAGAATTTTCCACAGTTTATTGTGATCCACACAGTCAAAGGCTTTGGCATAGTCAACAAACCAGAAGTAGATGGAACTCTTCCTTTTCCCATGATCCAGCGGATGTTGGCAATTTGATTTCTGGTTCCTCTACCTTTTTTGAAACCAACTTGAACATCTAGAAGTTCACGGTTCACATATTGCTGAAGCCTGGTTTGAGAATTTTGAGCATTACTTTACTAGCATGTGAGATGAGTGCAATTGTGCGATAGTTTGAGCATTCTTTGACATTGCCTTTCTTTGGAATTGGAATGAAAACTGACCTTTTCCAGTCCTGTGGCCACTGCTGAGTTTTCCAAATTTGCTAGCATATTGAGTGCAGCACT
The DNA here is from genome assembly GCF_016772045.2 of Ovis aries. Classification (NCBI taxonomy): domain Eukaryota; kingdom Metazoa; phylum Chordata; class Mammalia; order Artiodactyla; family Bovidae; genus Ovis; species Ovis aries. The sequence goes on from NC_056069.1 coordinate 50,388,194, forward strand.
TTTACAGCATCATCTTTCAGGATTTGAAATAACTCAATTGGAATTCCATCATCTCCACTAGCTTTGTTCATAGTGATGTTTTCTAAGGCCCACTTGACTTCACAGTCCAGGATGTCTGGCTCTCGGTGAGTGATCACATCATCATGTTTATCTTGGTCGTGAAGATCTTTTTTGTGCAATTCTTCTGTGTATTCTTGTCACCTCTTCTTGATATCTTCTGCTCCTGTTAGGTCCATACCATTTCTGTCCTTTATCGAGCCCATCTTTGCATGAAGTATTCCCTTGGTATCTCTAATTTTCTTGAAGAGATCTCTAGTCTTTCCCATTCCATTGTTTTCCTCTATTTCTTTGCATTGATAGTTGAGGAAGGCTTTCTTATCTCTCCTTGCTATTCCAATGAACTCTGCATTCAGATGCTTATATCTTTTCTTTTCTCTTTAGTTTTTAATGTATACATAAAAGAAAAATTCAGTATACTCTTTCCTACTTCTGTTTTAAAAAAATCATCAGCTTCTACTCATAATATGTGACATGGTATTGCAAAACCTGGACAGTAACTGCAGGTCCAGAGAGAAACAGCAGACTTTATTGTCAGAATCAGAAATCAACCGGGTAGTTCTGTAATTTTCACTGTAATGGAATTAATTCTATTTTCCTTTTTTTTTTTGACTTTGCCTTCATGAAAAACTAATTAGACTTCTTTAATTTATTTGGGTGTTAATTACATGCTTCATTTTCTAAGTGCAGAAAATCTTACTAATCTTACTTTAAAAACTTTCTAAAGAGTCCAAATCATCTTAATTGAAAGCACAGAACTAATCTATTGGATTTTTACATAACATAGTAAATTATTCTAAATGTTGCACATATTAAAAAACCATGTGCATGCATGCACACTAAGGTTCTTCAGTCATGTTCAACTCTTTGTGATCCCATGGACTGTAGCCTGTCAGGCTCCTCTGTCCATGGGATTCTCCAGGCAAGAACACTGGAGTGAGTTGCCATGGTCTCCTCCAGGGGATCTTCCCAACACAGGGATGGAACCCAGGTCTCTTATGTCTCCTGTATTTGCAGTTGGGTTCTTTACCACCAGTAAACTTAATAACTATATACATATATATAATATATATATATAACTATATATATATATATATTGCCCTTTGACTTAATACTACTGTGTATTTAATGACCCTCATAATGTCTATTCATATTAACTTGTTAAATGTTAATGACACATCAAATGAGGAAAAAGTCATATTGTATTAAGAAATTTGAGGTTATCTTTGTAAGTCAATTTAGTTTTATTAAAGAATTTGTAATAATCTTCTTATGTACCTAATAAATTTTGGGTGAGGTAAGAACAGAGTGATTTTTCTCCCAAAGTATGTTTCTCCCATGCTGTATGTATTCTATAGGTTTGTGAATGTATGACTTGAGACATCCAGCTCTTACAATAAGACAATGTACATATCCTAGAAAATGTTCATTTTAGAGGATGTATAAAAATGCTTACTGAAATCCATAAAACAAAGTTAAAGTATTTTTATTATTGAGTTAATGAAAGAAATTAAGGCAAATCTTTCAGAGGCCTACAGGAGACATTTTTCTAGAAACATAAGCTTTGGTCCATCTAGTCAAAGCTATGGTTTTACCAATAATCATGGATGGATGGGAGAGTTGGACCATAAAGAAAACTGAATGCCAAAGAATTGATGCTTTTGGACTGTGGTGCTGGAGAAGACTCTTGAGATTCCGTTGGACTGCAAGGAGATCAAACCAGTCAATCCTAAAGAAAATCAGTCCTAAATATTCATTGAAAGTACTGCTGCTGAAGCTGAAGCTCTAATACTTTGGCCACCTGATGCGAAGAACTGATTCACTGGAAAAGACCCTGATGCTAGGAAAGATTGAAGGCAGAGGAGAAGGGGATGACAGAGGATGAGATGTTTGGGTGGCATCAACTACTTGATGGACATGAGTTTGAGCAAACTCCAGGAGTTGGTGATAGACAAAGAAGCCTGGCGTGCTGCAGCCCATGGGGTCTCCAAGAGTCAGACACGACTAAGCAACTGAACTGAAGCCTGCCCCAGAGAGGATGAACATTTCTGTTAACTGAAAGGACGTTTTGAAAAGTTTTGTGAGGTTGAAAGCCAGGGTCTGATGTCTGCACAAAGGGGATGAAGCTGACAAATCCGATATTTATCTCAATTCCTAAAAGGCCATGAAACTCCGAAGCAGAAAAAGGGGGCAATAACCCTCAGGAAACACAGAGAAAGAAGGAAACCTACCTCAGCCACACTCAGGATGGATGGGGAAATAGCCCTTTAAATATTTATGCTGTAGCAGCAGCAGCAGCAAGTTTGGGTACATGCAGATTCAAGGACTGGATTTTATCTCATTTTTCTAGTTTCTTTGAGAGATACAGAAATTGAGACACAGAGAGGAGGAAACAACAAGAGTAACTACGACATGACTTTAAAGCTAGGTATTTAAAATATTTAAAGATAGTTAACAATTATACTATTTCCTAGATCTTGATGAAAGAAACATGTATAAATTGTTCACATTTGTTGTGAGAGTCAATATGCAACCAAGGATTTTAAGGGTTCTGACAAATAGAATCTATAAAATTATTATCTTGAAGTTTTCTCAATGTTTGATTTATGTTCTTTGGATAAATAATATCAAATGAATGCAAGCTTGGGGTTGCATGCACTTTGCATGTTGTTAAGATGAAATAATATCCTTAGGGAGGGATTATTTAACACAAGTTTTAAGGTGTACAGGATTTGAACATTTTGATGCTTCTGAAAAAGTCATAATTTACTGATGTCATTTCTTGAAAGACAAAATACAGATTTTGTAAAAAGAAAAAGAAAAATAAGGTCTTGGGCAAGGTAACAAAGATAAAAGAAAAATTCTACCATTAGTTCTTTCTTAAAGTGTTCATAAAAAAAAAAAAAGAAGAGTAATTAATTTTTACCTAAAAGAGTAGAAAAAAGACTGTCCTTTCTTGAAAATGACAGGAGAACAAGAAAGATAAATTACAAAGTAAACATAAAGCAGATGAGAACATTACTCAAACCTAATGCTCCCTTATAGCTCAGTTGATAAAGAATCTGCCTGCAACGCAGGAGACCCAGGTTTAATTCCTGGGTCAGGAAGATCTGCTGGAGAAGGGATAGGCTACCCACTCCAGTATTCTTGGGCTTCCCTGTGGCTCAGCTGGTAAAGAATCTGTCTGCAATGTGGGAGACCTGGGTTTGATCCCTGGGTTGGAAAGATCCCCTGGAGAAGGGAAAGGCTACCCACTCCAATATTCTAGCCTGGAGAATTCCACGGACTGTATGGGGTCCCAAAGAGTCACATGACTGAAAGCCTTTCACTTTCAATGTTTTTGTAAGCAATGCAGAAATGAAGTTTTTAGAAGAAGCCAACAGCACAAGTATTGATTTTCAATAGGCTCCTAATGTGTGAAGTTGTAGTAGTCAGAGCACCATCAAATCAGGAAATGTACTGCCTTGCCTGAAATCTCAATTCCTTTAAATACTGTTTAGTCCCTCATTTGATTCATTTTTTATCTTTTCCGTCCCCAAGTCACACCCCATGTGTTGAAATTTTAGGGGAACAATCTGACATTCTTTTTCACCCAGTTCAAAAATAATTAGGATTTAGACACTATTTTAAATATTAAGACCAAATTATTCATTATGATAAAAGCTCACTGGCAAACATGTTTTCTGTCTGGAGGATTTAGTCATTCTTCACTATTAACTTAAACAGATGCTTCCTTCCTGTTACAGGCATAGCTGGAAACCATAGCCTTTTCCTGAATGCATAGGTCCATTTTGTGTTGGAAAGTTGTATGTATCATTAGTCTTACTGGGTAGACCAATTGGTAAAACTGAGTAGGAAAATATCCTAATAGTAGTGTGGCTGTTGCTAAGTAATGTTCAGTTGCTAAGTAATGTTTGATTCTTTGCGATACCATAGACTACAGCATGCTAGGCTCTTCTGTCCTCCACTATCTCCTGGAGTTTGCTCAGACTCATGTCTGTTGAGTCGGTGATGCCATCCAACTATCTTACCCTCTGTCATCTCCTTCTCCTCCTGCCCTCAATCTTTCCCAGCATCAGGATCTTTTCCAGTGAGTCAACTTTTCATATCCAATGGCCAAAGTATTGGAGCTTCAGCTTTAGCATCAATCCTTCCAATGAATATTCAGGGTTGTCTTCCTGAATGATTGACTGGTTTGATCTACTTGATGTCCAAGGGACTCTCAAGAGTCTTCTCCAATACTACAATATGAAAGCATCAGTTCTTCCATAATCAGCCTTCTTTATGGTCCAGCTCTCACATCTGTACGTGGCTACTGGAAAAACCATAGCTTTGATGGTAGAGAGCTTTGTAAAAAATGATGTATCTGGTTTCAACACAACGTCTAGATTTGTCATACCTTTTCTTCCAAGGAGCAAGTATCTTTTAATTTCTTGGCTCTAGTCAAATCCACAGTGATTTTGGAGCTCAAGAAAATAAAACCTGTGACTGTACAGACACACATATTTTTAAACTAATCAATATTCAGATCTTGTTATCCACATATACTCCTATAATGCTGGTTTGTTTCTAACATTGAATCTTCCAGAAGAAAACAGCTATATTGCCATGGTGCTTTGCACCCAGATGTGAAGATATGCAGTGCACCAAAAAAGTGGAAGAATTCCAAAAATTAATGTCTGTTAGCAAAATTACTTTTAGCAAAAGTACAAAGCTCTCACATTTAGTTTATTAAGAGTTGCTATTTTACAGATTATATTATTCCAGTTTTACAGTTGAAAAAAAATTTGTGGAGAGGGAAGAAACTTTGCAGGTTATATAGCTATTAAGTGGTATGAGCAGATTTTGAATACAAGCCTGCTTAACTCAACTGTATATTTCCCTATATTCTGCTAATCTTAAAATATATCTAAAAAAGAATGGATACATGTATATTTGTAACTGAATCACTTTGCTGTATACCTGAAACTAAAACAACATTGTAAATCAACCATACAGAAATAAAATCAAAATTAAAAAGGAAATATACAGTAATACCTTATAAAAGAAAACAAAAGAGTTGCAGTTATAATTATTGTTTCATGTTTAGTAATTATCATTACCTATAGTTAAAGCTATGGATTTCAAATAGTCATGTATGGATGTGAGTGTTGGCCCTTAAAGAAAGCTGAGAGTTGAAGAATTGATGCTTTCAAACTGTGGTGTTGGAGAAGACTCTTAAGAGCCCCATGGATTGCAAGAAGTCAATCCTAAAGGAAATCAACCCTGAATACTCATTAGAAGGACTGAATCTGAAGCTGAAGCTCCAATACTTTGGCCACCTGATGTGAAGAACTGACTCACTGGAAAAGACCCAGATGTGGGGAAAGATTGGAGGCAAGAGAAGAAGGAGATGACAGAGGACAAGATGGTTGGATGGCATCACTGACTCAATGGAAATGAGTTTAAGCAAACTCCAGGAGATGATGAAGGACCTGGAAGTCTGGTGTGCTGCAGTCCATGAGGCTGCAAAGAGTCAGACACGATTTAGTAACTTAATAACAACAATAGCAACAGTACCTATAGTATGTTCAAATTGTCTTGACTAATTATGGAATATCCATAATTGTAATGAAATTCCAATGAAAAATAAATTCTAAACACTTAAAAATTCCAAAACTAAATATATAAAACCTGATATTCTCAGTTGCATAAATAGATTGAAGAAAGTTAGTGAATTGGAGCTTTCCTGGTGCCTCAATCAGTAAAGAATCTGCCTGCAATGCAGACCCAGTTTCAATTCCTGAGTTCTGAAGATCCGCTGGAGAAGGAAATGGTAACTCACCCCCAGCATTCTTTCATGGGAAGTTCCATGGACAAAGGATAGAAGAACCTGGAGGACTTAGAGTCCAGGGTCATAAGAGTTGGACATGACTTAGCGACTAAACCACAGAGGGTAATAGATAATGGATGGGAAATATATAGAAAAAGACAAAATAAAAAGCTGGATATAATGAAAACATTTGAAATATGTGATTGAAGCTGAAGGATAAGAGAGAGATGAGAAAGAGTCAATATTTGAGAATTTTCTAAAAGTGATAAAAGATGTCATGCTGTGGATTCCAGACACATTATGAACCTCAACCAGGATTAATGAAAGAAACCACAGCAATCAAAAATCAGAATCCAGAAGGGAGAAGATTAGAGACCAAAGGCATACTTAATCCTACTTTTCTTTATAATTTTTTTGAGTGTGAAACTACCTTAGAATTTTAATTGTTAAATACATTTCTTGGTACTCCTAGATGAATGATAATTTAACAAAGTAGATAATCAGTATACTGTTAAAATTTAAGTCTTATTTCACCAACTCTAGCCTTGGACCTCTGTATCTTTTTGTGCGTAAGGATTGATGTGATTAAGAATAGCACAGTCTGGAGAATATCTGAGATCCACGCACCTAGCTGTACAGTCCGAAGATCAGGGCACAGTGTCCCAGTGTTCTTGCGTTCTGGGGAGGACACTCTTCCTGGCTCACAGCTGTCACCTTCTTGCTGTGTCTTCATGTAGTAAAAGGGGAGGAATTTCACTCAAGCTTCTTTTATAAAGGCACTAATTCCATACATAAAGCCTTTCTGCTCATGAGCTAACCATATTCCAAAGGCCATTTCCTAATACAGAAACTTTGAAGCTTAAGATTTTAACACACAAATTTAAGAAGGACTAAAGCACTCAGACCATGTTTGGTAAAATAAAAGTTGCCAAAAAGTACCTTTTTAAACATAGCTTTAGATTCATAATTTTTGTACTACGTCACTTTTCTGGAATTGTTATAACTGGGTAATCATTGGCATTAATGTTACCATTAATGACCCATTTTTAGATCTTTTTAAAATTTGAGAGATGTCGAATTGAATGAATTTAATTAAGAAAAGGTTAAATTGCAAAGAAATGGAACTTCATTTTATATATAATATTCACATATTAAGCTCATTGACATTTTGCCTCAGATTTTAATGGACACCAGATATCCTAGCACTTTTAATCAAGGTTCAATTGTACTTGGGAAATATACACTGCTGGGATTATATTGCTTTACCCAAAGAAGACTTAATAATTTAAATTAAAGGTATCATGAGAGCTAAGGTCATGAGCAGGAAACTCAGAGGCTAAGCAGAAACTTAAGCAGGATTTTTCACAGCTCTGCTGTACTGGGGATGAAAAATATAGTTCAGTTACCAAAGAGAAAAGGTTTGGGTAGACTAAATGGATTTTTAAATAAATGATGAGAGTTTGATCATACATTCTGATGGGAAATCAACCAAATAATTAATTAATTAATTTTGATCTCAAGCAAACAAAATCCAGGCAGATTTTAGGCCTAAATGCAAAAGCCAAAGCAATAAATCTTTAGAACATAACATACAAACTGGGGTGTAACTGTCAACTGGAGGTGAAAGGTACTCAGAATTACGTGGCATCAGAGATATGCCAACAAAATGAAATATGACTGCACAACCATTAGAATGACAAAAATTTTAAATACTAACAAATATGAAATCTGAAGTCTTATGAACTCCTGCCAGAAGTAAATACGAGTACCAACATTATGGTAATATGTTGGAGGCATTTTTTTTATACTTCTCAATATAAATTTTATGTCTTGATAATAAAACTATATTTTGGGAAAAGGAAAACATTTCCAAACTTTTAAAACAATCTTACCACAACCAACAACTTCATAAATGACTGAGGACTTTTCTTTTCTCTAAATAACACCTATTATCAGAATTTTGAAGTTAAAATTAAGTATGTAATATTCTTCCTCCAATTCTGCTTGACATTTCTGAATTCTTAAAAAAAATTCTGATTCTTGTCTCAGATATGTACTAAGTGTGCCCCTCTTAAGGGGCAAAGTTAAGGCTCTGGACATCCTTAATCTTTTAATTCTATCTCATTATTTTGTATATCAAGTTTTCTTGGGCTCTGGACTTTTCTACATTGTCTACATCAAACTAAGAGAAGGAAATGGCAACCCACTCTAGTATTCTTGCCAGGAGAATCCCAGGGACAGAGGAGCCTGGTGGGCTGCCATCTATGGGGTCACACAGAGTCGGACATGACTGAAGTGACTTAGCAGCAGCAGCTACATCAAGTTAGGACAGTCTTCTCTTTTATCATGGTGAGGGCACTCTTGGATATTTTATTTAAACTTCTCCAAGGTGATGACATAGTAAATTGGAAGGAATATCAACAGAGCAGGATATAGGGATATGAAGTTGCTCTGATAAAAATAAGAGAGTTCAAAAGTCAATATATCTAATCTAATCAAGATGATCAGGCAAAACACATTTCATCTCTGTAAGCAAATTATAAAGTATGTTAATCCAAAGTTTTCTGGAATATTGTATTGTATACAGTATGAGAAAGTGAAGTGAAAGTCACTCAGTCATAGCCAACTCTTTGCGACCCCACGGACTGTTAATTGCAGGCTCCTCTGTCCATGGAATTCTCCAGGCAAGAATACTGGAGTGGGTTTCCATTTCCTTCTTCAGGGGATCTTCCTGATCCAGGGATCAAATCCAGGTCTCCCACATTCCAGATGGAGACTTCACTATCTGAACCTCTTGACTGCAATTATTATTTAGGAGATTAATCCATATTAGTTATACTTAACATCAAATATTCTATTACTACTGCTAATGCTAAAAGTGGCAGGGGTGATCAGCAGGCTGAAATATGTATGCTAACACACAAGGCTTCAGAGACAGCCAATTTAAGCTCTTATTCATCCAAGGGGAAAGAAATATTCCAAGAGAAAAAACGTACTTTTTCTCTCTGCCTTGAGTATATTCATGTTCAAGGAAGGCATATTCTCTTTCAATGTCATTATTATCATAATAATTAGTTTAGGTATCTGTAGTTAGATTTTTCTGAGAATATATTGAGTAATGGTAGAAATGAATGGCCATTATGATAAACGATGGAAGTTTTATGGATAATAACTTTGCTTAGGATTAGAAAAGTTCTTCTACATAAAATCCAAACTTTCATCATGATTTTATTCCTTTCCTCCACATTTTTCTGGTCTTATACTGATCTCTAATCTTAAGAATGACCTAGAATCTTCACGTTAAGATTAAAAAAGTTTGGGAAACTCTAGTGTTGTAAAATAATTTTTGATGTAGCCTCAGATCCACATATAACCCTGGGTATCTATTGATAATTGTAACACACTTCACTGCATCTGAAAGATCCCTTTGTAAAATAAAAAAAAGTTTTCCAAATTACTGCTTAATACTTCAGCAGTAAACTGAGAAGTAGTAAAATGAGCTGACAGAATATTTAATATTGTTAAGAGATAATGCCATGAACATGTAGCCTAATCCTCACACTTCTCTTAAACAGACCTGAGCGTTTAACTAAAGTGACCTAGTCATATTTCTGAATTTGGCTATGAACAGGTTTATTTTTTTTTTTCCCAAAATTAGCTCAACAGGCAATAAGCTAAAATTTTCAAGGACATGAGTCACCATTCAAGAAAAAAAAAAAAAAAAACTAAATGAATCAAGGTAAAAAGGAATCTATCTTTATGCCATCTAGTAAATAAGCCTGGGATAGTCAGACTGGCCAAACGAAATCAACCAAAATCAGAGCAAAAGGATTTATCTACAAAGAAACAAAATGAATATGTAGATAAAGTTCCTTGGACTCACAATGAACTGTTCTCCCTCTAAGCAGCAGGACGCGGTATTTATTCTAGAACAGTGACTAATGCATAATGCTTACCCTTACTTTCCAAATGAGAAATATTATAGTCATTTCTCCATCATGGTAAGGTTGGTACATCTTCTTCAGTGTCTCTTCTCTTTCTGTTGCAACAACAGGAAATATATTTAATTAGTCTTGTTTTCAATCTCCAAGAATTATTTTTCAGTATCTCATTGCTTCTTTTAATAGTTTTTTTTTTTTCTTGTGTAGATACCATATGGATCAAGATCCCTCTGCATCTACTAACTAGAATTCTTTAAAATTCTCTTCTATTTCATAAATTATCTTTGCATACTGTATTTGCCCTCTCATATGAATTATTAAGATTATTTACTTACAAGTCTCTTTACTTTCACTCCATATGTATAGTTTGCTGCTCATAAGGCAGCTAAAGTGAACTTTCAAAGAACACAATACAGATGATGATACTTTCCAGTTCAAGCCGAGTGATGATTCTTCCATTATATGTCAACTAAAATACTAATGCTCGATCTTCACCTACAAATCCCTTTTTGACATTATTTCTGGTCAGAGCACCAATCACATGACTACTACTCTCTGCCTCTATTTTAAACTCTCTGGTTCCATTCCTCTTTTTCAAACATTTAAGCTCATTCCTCCCCCAGTTTTGGCATTTGTTGTTTCTTCTGTATAGAATAAACTTGCCCTCATATCTTCATTTGTCTCAGCTCCTCCAAATTTCTATTCAAATCTCCCTTCAACTTAGAGGGTTTTAACTTCGACTTTACATAAATCTTTGACAATGCATATGCCCCTCACAATTCCATGCTTTATATTGCTTCATCGAAACTAATATTATTGGGAATTTCCCTGTTGGTCCATGGTTAAGACTCTGCTCTACCAAAGCAGGAATGCAGGGGATAGAGTTTTGATTCTTGGTTATGGAATCTAAGATCACAAATGCTGTGAAACATGACCAAAATATTTTTAAAAAGCAAAACAAACTAATATTATTGTTATGGACACCAATACCAAAGAAAGGCGATGCCAAAGGATGCTTAAACTACCACACAAATGTACTCATCTCACACACTAGTAATGTTCAAAATTCTCCAAGCCAGACTTCAGCAATATGTGAACTGTGAACTTCCAGATGTTCAAGCTGATTTTAGAAAAGGCAGAGGAACCAGAGATCAAATTGCTAACATCTGCTGGATCATGGAAAGCAAGAGAGTTCCAGAAAACATCTATTTCTACTTTATTGACTATGCCAAAGCCTTTGACTGTGTGGATCACAATAAACTGTGGAAAATTCTGAAAGAGATGGGAATACCAGATCACCTGACCTGCCTCTTGAGAAACCTATATGCAGGTCAGGAAGCAGGAGTTAGAACTGGACATGGAACAACAGACTGGCTCCAAACAGGAAAAGGAGTACGTCAAGGCTGTATATTGTCACCCTGCTTATTCAACTTATATGCAGAGTACATAATGAGAAACGCTGGGCTGGAAGAAACACAAGCTGGAATCAGGATTGCCAGGAGAAATATCAATAACCTCAGATATGCAGATGACACTACCCTTATGGCAGAAAGTGAAGAGGAACTAAAAGCCTCTTGATGAAAGTGAAAGAGGAGAGTGAAAAACTTGGCTTAAAGCTCAACATTCAGAAAATGAAGATCATGGCATCCGGTCCCATCACTTCATGGGAAGTAGATAGGGAAACAGTGGAAACAGTGTCAGATTTTATTCTGGGGGGCTCCAAAATCACTGAAGATGGTGATTGTAGTCATGAAATTCAAAGATGCTTGCTCCTTGGAAGGGAAGTTATGACCAACCTAGATAACATATATTCGAAAGCAGAGACATTACTTTGCCAACAAAGGTCTGTCTAGTCAAGGCTGTGGTTTTTCCAGTGGTCATGTATGGATGTGAAAGTTAGACTGTGAAGAAAACTGAGTGCCGAAGAATTGATGCTTTTGAATTGTGGTGTTGGAGAAGACTCTTGAGAGTCCCTTGGACTGCAAGGAGATCCAACCAGTCCATTCTAAATGAGATCAGTCCTGGGTGTTCTTTGGAAGGACTGATGTTAAAGCTGAAACTCCAGTACTTTGGCCACCTCATGCAAAGGGTTGACTCATTGGCAAAGGCTCTGGGAGAGGTTGGGGGCAGGAGGAGAAGGGGACGATAGAGGATGAAATGGCATCAGTGACTCGATGGACATGAGTTTGGGTGAAGTCCGGGCATTGGTGGTGGACAGGGAGGCCTCGGGTCCTGCAATTCATGGTGTCTCAAAGAGTTGGACTGCGCGAATTAACTGAACTGATGTTCTCCCCAAACTCTTAATTTAAAGGCCTAACCCCCATAGGACTATATTTAGAGACAGAGTCTTATTGTTGTTTAGTTCCCATAGCTTACCAGGCTCCTCTGTCCATGGGATTTCCCAGGTAAGAATATTGGAATGGGTTCTATTTTGTTCTCCAGGGGATCTTCCCAACCCAAGGATCAAAAACACTAAGTATATTGCATTGTAGGTGCTTGCTTTACCACTGAGCCACCTGGAAAACCCTTTAAGGAGGTAACTAAGGTTAAACGTGGTTGTAAGTGTGGGCCCCTAATATAATAGGACTAATATTCTTTAAGAATAGAAAGAGATACTAGGAGTTTTCACACTGAGAAAAGGCCATGCAATCTTGCTCAGTCACTTCAATCATGTCCCACACTTTATGACCTCATGGACGATAGCCCACCAGGTCCCTCTGTCCATGGGGTTCTCCAGGTAAGAATACTGGAGTGGGTAGCCATTCCCTTCTCCAGGGGATCTTCCCAATCTTGGAATCAAACCCAGGTTTCCTGCACTGCAGGTGGATTCTTTACCATTTGAGCCACCAGGGAAGCATCCTTCTCTTACATTTGTGGGTGAATCAAATTGGGAAAATTTTAGATCCTTTTGTGAAAAAGAGTTACTTGAATATAAAATAAAGTACTGGTTGCAAAGTTTTACCAAGTGCCTAGGAAAAATAAATAATGAAGTGATATTATCTATTACTTTTGCATGCCATTAGATAGAACATTGTGCTAAAATGGTGTAGTTATTTAATAAATAGGGCTTCCCTGGTAACTCAGTTGGTAAAGAATCTACCTGCAATGGAGGAGACCAGGATTCCATCCCTGGGTCAGGAAGAGCCTCTGGAGAAGGAAATGGCAACCCACTCCAGTATTCTTGCCTGGAAAATCCCCTGGACAGAGGAGCCTGGTGGGCTAAAGTCCATGGGGGTCACAAGAATTGTACACAACTTAGTGACTATACCACCACTTGTGGGTGAATCAAACCGAGAAAATTTTAGAGTCCTCTTGTGAAAAAGAGTTACTTGAATATAAAATGAAGTACTGGTTGCAAAGTGTTTACCTAGTGCCTAGGACAAATAAATGATGAAGGAATATTATCTATTACTTTTACATGTCATTAAGATAGAACACTGTGCTAGAAACAGAGTGATTAATAAATGCCTATTGGATGGGGAAAACAAAACCAGCACACTACTGTTACATTCTTCGTATCTAATTAGGCAGTGGCTCAAAATCACTGATGAGTGAAGCAAAGAAATGTAATACCATGCTAAACTGATGACAATGCCAATATGCCAGTGGTACTAAACAATTAAACCCTTAAGCAGTGGCAAGCTCTGTAACTTCTTGACTTCTTAACTACTTTTTAATTTTATTTTACTTTACAATACTGTATTGGTTTTGCCATACATCAACATGAATCCTCCATGGGTGTACACGTGTTCCCAATCCTGAACCCTCCTCCCACCTCCCTCCCCATACCATCTCTGGGTCGTCCCAGTGCACCAGCCCCAAGCATCCTGTATCCTGCATCAAACCTAGACTGGTGATAAGTTTCTTATATGATATTGTACATGTTTCAATGCCATTCTCCCAAATCCTCCCACCCTCTCCCTCTCCCACAGAGTCCAAAAGACTGTTCTATACATCTGTGTCTCTTTTGCTGTCTCGAACACAAGGTTATCATTACTATCTTTCTAAATTGCATATATATGTGTTAGTATACTGTATTGGTGTTTTTCTTTCTGGCTTACTTCACTCTGTATAATCGGCTCCAGTTTCATCCACCTCATTAGAACTGATTCAAACGAAAGGAGGGTTAAATTAGTTACAAATATATATTGGAAACTGCATGGCAATGACCAAACATATTTTTAAAGTAAAATTGATTTTTTAAGAGAGGGAAAAATCAAATTGTTGCATAAAAAAGTTAATACAAAGTTGTTGTTTTTTTCTCACTGTATCCCTTTAATTTGAATATTTGATCTAATAGAGTAATATATATATGTGAAATGAATGTTTATGGGTGGCTAAGTTACATGAAATTTGATCAGCTCTGAATGTTATGAATACACTTGTCAGATTTTTAGAAAGATTAAAATGGCTGAAAATGAACAAAATATTAGTGTTGAATATGTAAAAAATTAATAAACATAAACTTCAATTAGGTAGAGTTGGGAGAACAGAAAGAGAGCTCTCATGCCCTGGAAGGATAGCAAAAGCCAGAGAGGAAGAAGACAGACTTCTTTTCCTGGCAAAGACTCAGCCAATGAAGAGCCAAGGATTCCGTTTAATACGGCCCTCCCAACTTACCTTGTGCTTCCCTAGTGCTTCAGACTGTAAAGAATCCACCTGCAATGAGGAAGACCTGGGTTTGATCCCTGGGTTGGGAAGATCCCTTGGAGAAGGGAACAGCTACCCACTCCAGTACTCTGGCCTGGAGAACTCTATAACGGGCTATATGGTCAAAGAATCTTAAAAAGAGTGTATTTATGTGTATGTATGACTGATTCATTTTGCTATACAGCAGAAACTAACACAACATTGTAAATTAACTATACTCCAAAGAAAATTAAAAAAATAAAAATAAAAAGTTCTTTTGCCCTGCATGGAATTTGCATGTGGCTTGGGATGGTTGCATACCTGAATGGTAATTCTGTTGTTCTGCCTGCAATGTGGGAGACCTAGGTTTGATCCCTGGGTTGGGAAGATTCCCTGGAGAAGGAAAAGCCTACCCACTCCAGTATTCTGGCCTGGAGAATTCCATGGACTGTATAGTCCATGGGATCACGAAGAGTCGGACACAACTGAGTGAGTTTCACTTCCACTTCATTTCCCGAGCAACTCATCTTTGCTAAAGAAATATCTGGAAGTCTATTTATTTGAGATCAATAAATTTCAAAAACTGTTGTCCTTTTTATAAAGAAATCAATGCAAGCATCTTACACACACATACATGAAACTGTACAAAGTGACTTGCTTACAGCAAGAAAAACAAGATTACTTTTCCAACATTTTTTTTGTAGAGGTCACAACTGTAGCAAAAACAACTGTGCCTTTATTTAAGAACACTCATCAATTTAATTTCTTAAAACAAAATTTTATTTTTTATAAGAAAACTGTAGTTATCATAATTGAAGATCAATATTTCACATTTATATATATCTTGAATTTTGTCAAAGCACTCAATTAACTGCAGGAAATTGTTTTCCTTTGACAGCACCATTTAAGCGTTTTCTTCATTTACATGTCTAACACTGTAATTCTACAAGATGAAATTCGTTTTCAAAACTGGAATGAGATAATTATGCTTGTGCTGAATTCCTTTTACAAAACATAAACCTCTTAAATAGTTCTGTAAATAATTTCAAAATAATGAGATTAGTCTATTGCAAAAATATGCCAATAACTTACCACTGATTTAATAAATATATATGTATATCAGTCATCAAAGCACTACAGTTAGCATTCTATATGCAAAATAACTGGTTACAATTAGACTTTCTTTTGTCATCTTATCCTTTAAATTGGTGTCTATTTTTCTTCTATCCCATTTTCTATGAAATTCACATAACACATTAAATTGTCTAAGAACAAAGTTTCAGTTCAGTCTCTCAGTTGTTTCTGATTCTTTGTGAATGCATGGACTGCAGCACACCAGGCTTCCCTGTCCTTCACGAATTCCCAGAGCTTACTCAAATGCATGTCCATGGAGTCGGTGATGCTATACAATGATTTCATCCTCTGTCATCCCCTTTTCCTCCTGTCTTAGATTTTTTCCCAGAATCAGGTGGGAAAATTTTCCAATAAGTCAGTTCTTTGCATCAGGTGGCCAAAGTATTGGAGCCTCAGCATCAGTCCTTCCAATGAATATTCAGGACTGATTTCCTTTACAATTGACGGGTTTGATATATTTGCAGTCCAAGGAACTCTCAAGAGTCTTCTCCAACATCACATTTCTAAAGCATCAATTCTTCTATGCTCAGCTTTTTTGTGATCCAACTCTCACATCCACATATGACTACTAAAAAACCACAGCTTTGACTAGACGAAACTTTGTTGGCAAAGTAATGTCTCTGCTTTTAATATGCTGTCTAGGTTCATCAAAGCTTTTCTTCCAAGGGGCAAGCATCTTTTAATTTTATGGATGCAGTCACAATGTGCATTAATGTTGGAGCCCAAGAAAATGAAGTCTGTCACTGTTTCCACTGTTTCCCGATCTATTTGCCATGAAGCAATGGGACTGGATGCCATGATCTTCATTTTTTGAATGTTGAATTTTAAGCCAGCTTTTTCACTGTCCTTTTTTACTTTCACCAAGAGGCTATTTAGGTCCTCTTTGCTTTCTGCCATAAGGGTAACTAACATCATCTGTGTATCTGAAGTTATTGGTATTTCTTCCAGCAACCTTCATTCCAGCTTGAGCTTCATCCAACCTGGCAATTTTCATGATGTAATCTACATAGAAGTTAAATAAGCAGGGCAACAATATGCAGCGTTGAGGTACCCCTGTTCCAATTTGGAACCAGTCAATTGTTCTACGTCCATCCAGTTTGAACTATTGCTTCTTGACCTGCATACAGATTTCAGGAAGCAGGTAAGGTGGTCCAGTATTCCCATCTCCATAAGAATTCTCCAGTTTCTTCTGATCCAGATATACAAAAGTTTTGACATAGTCAATGAAGCAGAATTATGCTTTTCTGGAATTATCTTGCTTTTTCAATGATCCAGTGCATGTTGGCAATTTGATCTCTGGTTCCTCTGTCTTATGTAAATCCACCTTGAACATCTGGAAATTCTCGGTTCATGAACTATTGAAGCCTTGCTTGGAGAATTTTCAGCATTACTTTCCTAGCGTGTGAGATGAGTGCAATTGTTTCAACATTCTTTGCATTCCATTTCTTTGGGATTGGAATGAAAAGTGACCTTTTCCAGTCCTGTGGCCATTGTTGAGTTTTCCAATTTGCTGACATATTTTGTTCAGCACTTTCACAACATCATCTTTTAGGATTTGAATAGCTCAGCTGGAATTCCATCATCTCCACTAGCTTTGTTCGTAATGATGCTTCCTAAGGCCCACTTTGGAATTTGAATGAAAACTGAACTTTTCCAGGCCTGTGGCCACTGCTGAGTTTTCCAAATTTGCTGGCATATTGAGTGCAGCACTTTCACAGCATCAGCTTTCAGGATTTGAAACAGCTCAACTGGAATTCAATCACCTCCACTAGCTTTGTTCGTAGTGATGATTTCTAAGGCCCACTTGACTTCACATTCCAGGATGTCTGGCTCTGGATTAGTGATCACATCATCATGATTATCCTGGTCGTGAAGATACTTTTTGTACAGTTCTTCTGTGCATTCTTGCCACCTCTTCTTAATATCTTCTGCTTCTATTAAGTCCATACAATTTCTGTCCTTTATCGAGCCCATTTTGCATGAAATATTCCCTTGGTATCTCTAATTTTCTTGAAGAGATCTCTAGTCTTTCCCATTCTGTTGTTTTCCTCTATTTCTTTGCATTGATCACTGAAGAAGGCTTTCTTATCTCTTCTTGCTATTCTTTGAAACTCTGCATTCAGATGCTTATATCTTTCCTTTTCTCCTTTGCTTTTCACCTATCTTCTTTTCACAGCTATTTGTAAGGCCTCCCCAGACAGCCATCTTGCTTTTTTGCATTTCTTTTCCATGGAGATGGTCTTGATCCCTGTCTCCTGTACAATGTCATGAACCTCATTCCATAGTTCATCAGGCACTCTATCTATCAGATCTAGACCCTTAATTCTATTCCTCACTTCCACTGTATAATCATAAGGGATTTGATTTAGGTCATACCTAAATGGTCTAGAGATTTTCCATACTTTCTTCAATTTGAGTCTGAATTTAGTAATAAAGAGTTCATGATCTGAGCCACAGTCAGGTCCTGGTCTTGTTTTTGTTGATTGTATAGAGCTTCTCTATCTTTGGCTGCAAAGAATATAATCAATCTGAGTTCTGTCTTGACCGCCTGGTGATGTCCATGTGTAGAGTCTTCTTTTGTATTGTTGGAAGAGGGTGTTTGCTATGATCAGTGCATTTTCTTGGCAAAACTCTATTAGTCTTTGCCCTGCTTCATTCCACATTTCAAGGCCAAATTCGCCTGTTACTCCAGGTGTTTCTTGACTTCCTACTTTTGCATTCCAGTCCCCTATAATGAAAGGACATCTTTTTTGGGTGTTAGTTCTAAAAGGTCTTATAGGTCTTCATAAAACCATTCAAGTTCAGCTTCTTCAGCGTTACTAGTTGGGGCATAGACTTGGATAACTATGATATTAAATGGTTTGCCTTGGAGATGAACAGAGATCATTCTGTTGTTTTTGAGATTGCATCCAAGTACTGCATTTTGGACTCTTTTGTTGACCATGATGGCTACTCCGTTTCTTCTGAGGGATTCCTGTCCGCAGTAGTAGATATAATGGTCATCTGAGTTAAATTCACCCATTCCAGTCCATTTTAGTTCGCTGATTCCTAGAATGTCAACATTCACCCTTGCCATCTCTTGTTTGACCACTTCCAATTTGCCTTGATTCTTGGACCTGACATTCAGGTTCCCATGCAATATTGCTCTTTCCAGAATCGGACATTGTTTCTATCACCAGTCACATCCACAGCTGGGTATTGTTTTTGCTTTGGCTCCATCCCTTCATTCTTTCTGGAGTTATTTCTCCACTAATCTCCAGTAGCATATTGATATTCCAATTCCAAAGAAAGGCAATGAAAAAGAATGATCACACTACCACACAATTGCACTCATCTCACATGCTAGTAAAGTAATGCTCAAAATTGTCCGAGCCAGGCTTCAACAAAATATGAACCGTGAACTCCCTGATGTACAAGCTGGTTTTAGAAAAGGTAGAGGAACCAGAGATCAAATTGCCAGCATCCGCTGGATCATGGAAAAATCAAGAGAGTTCCAGAAAAAAACATCTATTTCTGCTTTATTGACTATGCCAAAGCCTTTGACTGTATGGATCACAATACACTGTGGAAAATTCTGAAAGAGATGGGAATACCAGACCACCTGACCTGCCTCTTGAGAAATCTGTATGCAGGTCAGGAAGCAACAGTTAGAACTGGACATAGAACAACAGACTGGTTCCAAACAGGAAAAGGAGTACGTCAAGGCTGTATATTGTCACCCTGCTTATTTAACTTTTATGCAGAGTACATCATGAGAAACGCTGGACTGGAAGAAGCACAAGCTGTAATCACGATTGCTGGGAGAAACATCAATAACCTCAGATGTGCAGATGACACTACCCTTATGGCAGAAAGTGAAGAGGAACTAAAAAGCCTCTTGATGAAAGTGAAAGAGGAAAAAAAAAAAAAGTGAAAGAGGAGAGTGAAAAAGTTGGCTTAAAGCTCAACATTCAGAAAACGAAGATCATGGCATCCGATCCCATCACTTCATGGGAAATAGACGGAGAAACAGTAGAAACAGTGTCAGACTTTATTTTTTTGGGCTCCAAAATCACTGCACATGGTGACTGCAGCCATGAAATTAAAAGATGCTTACTCCTTGGAAGAAAAGTTATGACCAACCTAGATAGCATATTCAAAAGCAGAGACATTGCTTTGCTGACTAAGGTTCGTCTAGTCAAGGCTATGGTTTTTTCTGTGGTCATGTATGGATGTGAGAGTTGGACTGTGATGAAGACTGAGTGCCAAAGAATTGATGGGTTTGAACTGTGATGTTGGAGAAGACTCTTGAGAGTTCCTTGGACTGTAAGGAGATCCAACCAGTCCATTCTGAAGGAGATCAACCCTGGGATTGCTTTGGAAGGAATGACGCTAAAGCTGAAACTCCAGTACTTTGGCCACCTCATGTGAAGAGTTGACTCATTGGAAAAGACTCTGATGCTGGGAGGGATTGGCGGCAGCAAGAAGGGGACGACCGAGGATGAGATGGCTGGATGGCATCATGGACTCGATGGACTTGAGTCTGGGTGAACTCCGGGAGATGGTGATGTCAGGGAGGCCTGGCGTGCTCCAATTCTTGGGGTCACAAAGAGTCAGACACGACTGACCGACTGAACTGAACTGAAGGCCCACTTGACTTTGGACTCCAGAATGTCTGGCTCTAAATGAGTGATCACACCATCATGATTATCGGTCATGAAGAAATTTTTTGTTCAGTTCTTCTGTGTATTCTTGCCACCTCTTCTTAATATCTTCTGCTAACAAGGTTCATGCCATTTCTGTCCCTTTTTGTGCCCATCTTTGCATGAAATGTTCCCTTTGTATCTCTAATTTTCTTGAAGCGATCTCTAGTTTTTCCCATTCTATTGTTTTCCTCTATTTCTTTGCACTGATTACTGAGGAAGGCTTTCTTATCTCTCCTTGATATTCTTTGGAACTCTGAATTCAGATGGGTATATCTTTCCTTTTCTTCTTTGCCTTTAGCATCTCTTTTGTCAGCTATTTGTAAGGCCTCTTCGGACAACCATTTAGCCTTTTTCGATTTCTTGTTCTTGGGGGTGATTTTGATCACTGCCTCCTATACAACGTCAGGAATGTGCATCCATAGTGTCATCTTGACCCATATTTATTGATTTAAGCTCTTAAAGCTCCAATAAAAGCCTTCATTTTAGTAATATATTGATAAGAGATATTCTATATTTGGACCATTGTCAATTGGCATTTCCAGGCTTTTTTCTAGCTTCTCATTTTTCTATATACACTAAACTTTTCAATTTTAGAACTTAGGAGAAAGGGTTGCTTTTTTTTTTTTAATTCAGAAAATGTTGGTACTGGAAAGGTCATAAGTGAATATTTCTATAAGTACATTTTACAAATCAATTTTTCAAAGTAAATTACTATATACTACAAAAAATGCAATTTTGAAGCTATTTATTTTTATATTGCAATTTCAATAATCAAATCTTATTTTGTTAAAAATTAATTCATTTTAGGTCACTACAAAACACATTCTGAACTGTGTTTTATAAGGGAAAGAGTGGATAGACAAGCAAGTAAGAAGTACTATAGTGTACTTTAGTTTATTACTTTATAAGTTTTAAAGGTAAATTAGTATTTTGTATTTTAACATAAACATAAATTTTAGTTCCTACAAACTCTTATAAACTATTTTCGTTTTCTTATATACTACATACTATATAATACTAGATTACAGCTTTCTTATGCTCTATAAAGTTTTAGAAAAGTATAATTGCCTTACATTAGTAAGCATAATATAATACATTTACCTTTAAAAGCTGAGCAGAATATTTTCTATAAAAACATATTATTGATGTTGGTGTAGTAATGCATGTTAAAAATTTCCTGATTACTAATTTTCAGTAAAGGATTCATCAAATTTAAAGATAATATTTCACTATAGTAGTGAAACTCTAACAGAATATCATCCTTTCAACAAGGACCAAGAAATAAATATTAAATTTCCTTTTATAAACCTGAGATCTAATTAACAGAAATAGAATCAGGGTTTCTTTTTAAAATTATGGAAAAACACTAACAATCTGACACTATGTTCACAGTTTTAAAAAAAGAGATTGTTTTCTGAATTTTAACATCTCAAAAGCAAGTTAATCAAGAATATAGTTTCTAACACATAATACTTAAAATGAAATTTTGAAATTGCAGTTCTACATAATTATTAGATGATCCTTTTCAATTTTTGGCATATATTCTTCATCTAATTTGCTCATTTTTTCAAATGTCTTCTAAATTTAAGCAACAGTTATAAACTCATTGTTATCACCTAATGTTAAATATAGAAGATTTTGATTTTCCAGTTTGCACAGTGGTGAGCCTACTTTATGTAAAAATAAATTTTAAAAAAATTGTAAGATGAAGTCATGCTTCTCCAGAAATAGTTGTGAAATATTTGTGTGAATGAAGTGTCAATTGCTCAGTCATGTCCAATTGTTTGCCACCCCATGGACTATAGTCTGTCATGCTCCTCAGTCCCTGGAATTCTTCAGGCAAGAATGCTAGAGTGGGTCACCATTCCCTTATCCAGGGGATCTTCCTGAACCAAAGATTGAACCCAGGTCTCTTGCATTGCAGGTGGATTCTTTACTGTGTGAGCCACCAGGGAAGTTCTGATGGTTTGTATGAATAACCATCATTAAAGGAGTCTGTGTAATATGCATATTCTAAGACCCCACTCTTAAAAATCCTTAACCACTATATCTGAGATAGGGTCCATAAGTCTGTATTTTAGTGAGTACCTCAGGTAATTTTGATGTAAAATACTACATATCATGATGGCTCATAATCATAGAGCTACAATGATTAAAAAAATAATAATAACTTATCCTGAAGCAGATTTATGCTAGCAATTAAAAGGGTTAGCAAGAGCCAGCTAAAGACTAAATATTAAAAAAAAAAAATCTAAGATCATGGCATCTGGCCCCATTACTGTATGGCAAATAGAAGGGGAAAATAAAGAAGTAGCGACAGATTTCCACTTCTTGGGCTCCAAAATCACTGTGGATGGTAACTTTTGCCATGAAATCATAAGACAATTATTTCTTGGTCTTGGCAGCAAAATGATGACAAACCTAGACAGTGTGTGGAAAAGCAGAGACATTACTCTGCCAGCAAAGGCCAGTATAGTCAAGGTTATGGTTAAGGTTAGGGTTATGGTCTTCCCTGTGGTCACGTATGGTTGTGAGAACTGGACCCGAAAGAAAGCAGAGCATCAAAGAATGGATACCTTCAAACTGTGGTGCTGGAGAAGACTCTTGAAAGTCCCTTGGACAGCAAGGAGATCAAAACAGTCAATCTTAAGGGAGATCAATCCTGAATATTCACTGGAAGGACTGATGTTGAAGCTGAAGCCCCAGTATTTTGGTCATCTGAGGAAAACAGATGACTCACTGGAAAAATTCCTGAAGCTGGGAAAGATTGAGGGCAGAAGGAGAAGAGGGTACTAGAGGATGAAATGGCTGGATGGCATCACTTATGCAATGAACACGAACTTGGGCAAACTCTGGCAGAAGGTGAAGGACAAGGAAGCCTGGCATATTGTAGTCCATGGGGTTGCAAAGAGCTGGACACAACTGGGTGACTGAACAACAACAGCCAATTTTTTGCATAAAGGGTTTTATGCAATAAAGATTTGTACAAAATAAGTAACATCTTTATTTAATTAGCTCTTAACAAGCTATATATTTACTATATGTGTATTGCAAAAATAAAGGAAAAGTTTTAAAATCTGTAAGTCCTAAGTAAACCTCAATTGTTGAATATATATTCTGTTCATAATTGAGAATGCTTTGAATAATCTATCCTAAATCTATAATTAAATTTTTAGATTACAAGACTATTATAATGGGTCTAAGATATTTTAAGTAATTGTCCAAATCTTGACAATGTAATGATTATTCTTTATTGTCTTCCATTTTTCATATCTAGTATTTGTCCCAAGAGAACATGATTTATCACTCTATTTTAAGAGTTTAATAGGGATATATTATCTACTATCTTCTCTTTCTGGGCTTTCCTGGTGGCTCAGGTGGTAAAGAATTTGTCTGCAATGCAGGCTCTGTGGTATAAATATAATTAGTGCATGCTGCTAAGTCATTTCAGTCATGTCCCAGCTGTGTGACCCCATAGACTGCAGCCCACCAGGCTCCCCCATCCTTGGTATTTTCCAGGCAAAAACACTGGAGTGGGTTTCCATTTCCTTCTCCAATGCATGAAAGTGAAAAGTGAAAGTGAAGTCACTCAGTCTTGTTGGACCCTCAGGGACTCCATGGACTGCAGCCTTCCAGGCTCCTCCGTCCATGGGGTTTTCCAGGCAAGAGTACTGGAATGGGGTGCCATTGGCTTCTCCCAATTAGTGCATATATATATATATATATATATATATATATATATATATATATATATTATAAATTGTATTTTGTTTTGTTTTAAAACTATGAAATAGCATATAATAGAGCACTTTTATGCTTTTTATTTTTATGGCACCTTACCAAAGAATATAAGTAATGTGCAATTAAATGTATTTGTTAATATAACAGATTTGGTAATCTGTTTCTAGTTCTACTACACTCAAGCATATAATTCTAGAAATTCAATTTTGCAACTAAAACCTCTTGAGGCATTATCTTAATCTGTGTGACTGTTGCTTTACAATGTAGCCCACAGAAATAACTTATTTCAATCTTCTTACCCCTGAAAGCATTCTACTGACATCCTTTTGCTCTGTTGAAATGGGATTGGCAATACATCCATTATTTGAAACTAACAGCTCAAACCTGCCATCATAAAAGAAGAAGCTGTAGATGGCCTTTGAATATTTGGCCCTAGATGTCCATCACAATAGGCAACTAATTTAGTCGCATTGTTACTGTATTCAATTCTTGGTCTTTCAGCAGATACTGCCAGACAAATATTCCAATTAATGCCAGTCAAAATGGTGATTTTGTGGTATGAACATTTTGAGGACTAAAATATATTTAAGTACATTTATACTACATCAGTTTCAAAAATATCTAACAGATGGCAATTTGAATTAAATATACATTTGACCCCAAGGTGGCCTAATGTCCAAGGTTTTGCATTTTTTAAAATTTATGTGCAGTTTAGAGAAATTACATAGTTTTAGTTTTTTTTTTAATATTTTATCATATAAGTTTAGGTTATATTAATTAGTTATGTTGAAAGGGATTTGCTTTGCAAACTTGTTATCTTTCATTTTATAAATAATGTCAGATTGTTTGCTGAAACTTTGTTTCTTTATAAAGATCACTGAAACTAGGGAACTTATATTGATGCTGCAAGGAGCAAAATAAACAGAGCAGTTTGTCTGAACTTATATGAGTTTATATAACTGGGAGCATAGAAGTACTGTTGTTCTTTTTAAAATATCTGTTGTTTATTTCAATTATCTTCTCATATCTATAATGTTCATAATATAATAATAGTTTATAGGTCTCCAATATTATATGACCGCTTTTAGTTTCACAGAAAGAGATGACTTCATGGATAAATCCATTTCTGACATATTAAGCATAGCCTTTGGGCAAGGATGGGGTTCCCTCATAGCTCAGTTGGTAAAGAATCTGCCTGCAATGCAGGAGACCCTGTTCAATTCCTGGGTTGGGAAGATCTCTAAAAGGGATAGGCTACCCACTCCAATTGCCTCTTGAGAAACCTATACGCAGGTCAGAAAGCAACAGTTAGAACTGGACATGGAACAACAGACTGGTTTTAAATAGGAAAAGGAGTATGCAAAGGCTGTATATTTTCACCCTGCTTATTTTACTTATATGCAGAGTACATCATGAGAAACACTGGGCTGGAAGAAGCACAAGCATGGCAGAAAGTGAAGAGGAGCTAAAAAAGCCTCTTGATGAAAGTGAAAGAGGAGAGTGAAAAAGTTGGCTTAAAGTTCAATATTCAGAAAACGAAGATCATGGCATCTGATTCCATCACTTCATAGGAAGTAGATGGGGAAACAGTGGATACAGTGTCAGACTTTATTTTTTTGGGCTCCAAAATCACTGCAGATGGTGACTGCAGCCATAAAATTAAAAGATGCTTACTCCTTAGAAGGAAAGTTATGACCAACCTAGACAGCATATGCAAAAGCAGAGACATTACTTTGCCAACTAAGGTCTGTCTAGTCAAGGCTATGGTTTTTCCTGTGGTCATGTATGGATGTGAGAGTTGGACTGTGAAGAAAGCTGAGCACAGAAGAATTGATGTTTTTAAACTGTGGTGTTGAAGAAGACTCTTGAGTGTCCCTTGGACTGCAAGGAGAGCCACCCAGTCCATCCTAAAGGAGATCAGTCCTGGGTGATCATTGGAAGGACTGATGCTAAAGCTGAAACTCCAATACTTTGGCTACCTCATATGAAGAGTTGACTCATTGGAAAATACTCTGATGCTGGGAGGGATTGGGGGCAGGGGGAGAAGGGGACGACAGAGGATGAGATGTTTGGATGCATCACCGACTGGATGGGCATGAGTTTGGGTAGACCCCGGGAGTTGGTGATTGTCAGGGAGGCCTGGCGTGCTGCAATTCATTGGGTCACAAGGAGTCGGACACGACTGAGTGACTGAACTGAGCTCACTCCTATACTCTGGCCTGGAGAATTTCATGGACTGTATAGTCCATGTGGTCACAGAGAGTCATACATGACTGAGCAACTTCTTCTCTTGCCTTGGCCCACCTCTCCCTTGAGCTGTTTTTTCTGTTCTTTATTCAATAACCTTATTTTTGACACAAGTAAGACCTCAAATTCTTCTTCATGTTCTTACCAAGAACCCAGGACCATGAGGAAGGGTTCTCTTTGACTCTACCTATATGCGAACACTTTCAACAAGATATTATAAGCCATGCTAAAAGGCCAAACAAAGAAACATATGAAAACCAAAACCAGCAAATAGAAAAAAGAAAGTGGAACAAAGTAAGCATCAGAACCTAGACACAGTTACAGAAGAGATTTTGGATTTATCAGACTGGGTGTTAAAAATAGCTATGATTAGTATGCTGAGTACTCATCTGAAAAGTGTAAAACATTCAAGAGCTGATACATAAAGTAAAAAGAGAAATGAAAACCCTAACAAAAAAATATTTTAAATGCTGGAAGTCAATAGCAGAAATTGAATGCCCTTTGGATTCATCAATGCACTGGAAATTACTGAGGAAAGAATCAGTGAACTAAAATATATGTCAAAGGAAATTTTCCAACTGAAAAGCAAGAGAAAAATAAAAACAGAACTATCATACAATTACAGTTTACACATGCATAATGGGAATATCATAAGACAAAAGGGATGGAAAGAACATTTGAATTGTTAATGGTTGAGGAATTTCCTAAATTAGTGAGAAACAAGAAACCACAGAATGGGGACGCTCAGAGAACACCAAACAGAATAAATAACAACGGAGTTATAACAAGGCATGTCAGATTCAAACTGCAAAAGAAAAAGCAAAGACAAAGAGAAAATTCTGGAAGAAGCCAGATGGGAAAATACACATCTTGCCTACAAATGAGCGAGGATAAGAGTTGAATTATACTTGGGTTCAGACACAATGCAAGTAAGATACTTTAAACATTGAAAGAAAAAAAATGTCACCCATGTAAATTTCTGGATTCAATAAAATTACCTCATTAAGTGAAGAGGAAATCTTTCTGAAAAAATTGAGAAAAAATGTTTCCAGTAGATTTAGATTACAAAAAAAAAAAAATAAAAATTCTTATGAGAGAAAGAAAACACTGCAGATCAGAAACTTGCACCTACATAAAAAGAGGGAAGTGGTAAAGGAAGCATTCATAAAGTATTTAGTTTTCTCCTTGCTAATGGACCTAATATAAACATTTCTTCAAATAGTAATAGCAGCTATGTATTTGAAAATTAAACATTATAGATGACTAAAATGAAGTAGAACAATGCTATGAGAAACTAGAGGAAGACATTGAGTATGATCTGTTACAAGGTATATGCACCACCTATGAGGTGGTAGTTATTAGAAAACTGACTTAATTTGATATAAATGTATGTTAAAGACTCCAGGACAGCCTCCAGATGAAAAACAAAAATGATGAAAAGAGTCTTAGTATACACCTTCTTGGCTTCCCAGGTGTCTCAGTGGTAAAAAATCTGCAAAACAGTGTAGGAGACACAGTCCTATCTCTGGGTTGGGAAGATCCCCTGGAGAAGGGCATGGCAACCCACTCCATTATACTTGCCTGGGAAGTCCCATGGACAGATGAGTCTGGTGGAATGCAGTCCATGGGGCTACAAAAGATTCAGACATGACTTAACAACTAAACAACAAAAATACAATCTCTAGAGGATTAAAGTATGAAAGAAACATTCTCCTACAAGACTGAAAAAAATAACTGATTTTTAAAAGAATAGCAGTTTTAGCATATCCCTAGCATCCATCACAAAGGCTGATATCATAGGATATTTATAATATATGTAAAGGTAATCATTTTCTTCCTTTTAAAAAATGATATAGGAAAGTGAATCAACCACTGCCAATCTGTTTGTCCGTGCACTCTCTAGATAAGGATCGCTAAGTTCCATAGGTAGAATATTTTGGCTAACAATAATGGTATGAAAGTTAGTGTATAGGTAATCAGAGGACAAATTCCATGTAATAGTCTGTCTTCACCATGTATGTTAATAAATTTATCAAGTCTGTAGGTTTTTCTTTGAAGAGGATACTAAAGTGCAGAAAAATAAAAATAAAATAAAATGGAAATGAACTTTCTTCAGTCAAATTAGTGGAAGTCACACCTCCACAATATTAGTAATAGTCAAAATGCATAATATATCAGATCAAAAAGGATCAGGGATATGAGTGAGTCATGAGAACAGAAAGTACAGCTAGGACCTTGGTAGGAGTTGACATACAGGAGAGAAAATGAGAAATCAGAGGGATGCTATCTTTATTGACTACAATCCCAAATATATTATATATGAATATATTCCCTTGAGATTTATCTCCTGGACAGGGAAAAAAAAAGGAAACAAAAGAAAGTAATAGCATGCATCCCAGCAGTTGTACACAGAGGCAGCTCAGGAGATATATTGGATATTTAATCACCATAAAAATATGGAAGAATAGGGTTTGCTGCTAGCTAGTCTGACCTCCTGCTCACTCTAAAACACATACATATTATTATATTCTTTCATTTTACTCTGAGAATTTTACATTGTATTCTCATTATTTTTTGATTAAGGGTTAAAGTCTTTATTTTCCAATGTGTACACATATAGATATATATTCTCATTTTATAAATTGAAAGTTCTAAAACAGCTTTTAATTCTATTGTAACTACATATTCCAAATATATATATACACACACACACACACACACACACACACACACACACAAGTATTTTCTATCTATCAATTTGGGATTAATTTATATATATATATATATAATCATATCTTTCCCTCTCTTTGTATATATGTTAATAAAATCTTGATCTGTCAACTGTGGATGGTTATAAAAGACAAATAAATTTAGAGCAGTAAATAAATGTTGGAAGATAGGAGATGAGAAATGGTAAAGTAGGCAAATTCAAAGAAAATTTAGCTATTTATGAAATGAAAAGGTGCTAATGTTATCAGAGGCTGAAAGAATTATATAATACAAAGTAATTACATTATAATGCTGAGAAGAGAATAAACACTTGCAATTCACCATTATACTAAAGTGATATGTTGGCAAACAACATAAAACAAAATCTCACAAAATATAATATATATTAAAATAAACATGATATGGCAGTAAACATAAATGTTCATATCTTAATCTTTGAAATCACTAATCATAAATATTTATATTTTAAACTTTGAAAAATAATTATTTACAGGATAATGACATGCACACACACCCACACAAAAGCACTTACAGAGTAAGATTCACATTTGTGTTCTCTCAAGCACACAATAATCATGCATTATTTTCAAGCAGAAAATCTTATTATATCCCCAAAAAGGAATAGTACAAACCAAATTCCTTGACCATTAAAAGTAGACTAGAGAATATTACAAAAATCTCTTATATTAAAAAAAAAAGAAAGAAAAAACACAAGAAAGAAAAGCAACCCAGAGAATAAACAAATCAACAGAAAAGGAAGGAATGAAAAGAAGAGAAAAGCAGGGAGTAAAAGAGAGAGAGAAGAAGAAAGAAAAGGAAACTGAATAACATTATTGC
Source organism: Ovis aries (assembly GCF_016772045.2). Lineage (NCBI taxonomy): Eukaryota > Metazoa > Chordata > Mammalia > Artiodactyla > Bovidae > Ovis > Ovis aries. The sequence continues at coordinate 50,418,007 of NC_056069.1, forward strand.
TGACACAATTACAAAAAATCAGAAAAATAAAAAGCTTTAAATAATAAAGAAAAACTAAGCAAACTACTAGAAAACATTAATATAAAAACTCGTGATTTTTTTCTGATAAATAGGAACACTAATGAATAGATAAAAACTGATACATTGAAAAAAGTCAGAAGTCAACATAGTCACAAAAATAGAAGACAACTAAAAACGTAAATATACAGAATTATAAGTGAAAAACCACTCAAAAATATAGAGAAAATTTAAGAAATTTTAAATCATTTTACTGAATCACATGCAAATAAACCTAAGTGGTGATTTTACTACTGCATCAATTTTTTAAAAATAAACTTAAAACAAAGGTAAATAATTAAACCTAAGTCAAATTATTATGTGGTGAATGTGAAAGTTGCTTAGTCATGTCCAACTCTTTGTGACCGCATGGACTGTAGTCCATGGAATTCTCCAGGCCAGAATACTGGAGTGGGTAGTCTTTCCCTTCTCTAGGGGACCTTCCTAACTCAGGAATTGAACCCAGGTCTCCTGCATTGCAGGCAGATGCTTTACCAGCTGAGACACAAGCCCAAGAATACTGGAGTGGATAGCCTATCCCTTCTCCAGGGGATCTTCCCGACCCATGAATCAAACTGGTGTTTCCTGCATTGCAGGGGGATTCTTTACCAAATTATGTGGTAGAAAAAGTAAAGAGTTGTCAAAGAACTTTCACTGCAGGAACACTGATATCTAAAGCAAAAAATAATAATCTTGAAGCTATTTAAGCAATGGGTAAATACTTCTCACACAAGTGAAACTGATTCCCCACCTTTGGTGATGACTCTTTTACTAATTTACACATAAGCTGATCTATGAACTGCAACTACCAAGTCAACACTGAGATATTCAGAATTCCTCCCAACTTCTTGTGATCACGTCATAGATGATAAAATACAGGAAGACAAATGATTTTTTCCCCCCAAATCCCATAGTTGAACCTAGAATCGGGATAAAACCCTAGTCTGTTCAACTCTAGAGACGTTTTTCCTTTAATTGTTTGTACACTTTAGAGAAAATGAGTTTGTTATTTAAACAAATTGTAGAAAAAGTTTCTTCACATGTTGTTGTTCAGTGACCCAGTCATGTCGGACTCTTAGTGACTTCATGAAATGTAGCACGCCAGGCTTTCCGGTCCCTCAACATCTCCCAAAGTTTGCCCAAGCTCATGTCAATTGTATCGGTGATGCTATCCACCCAACTCATCCTCTGACACTCTTTTCTCCTTCTACCCTCAGTCTTTCCCAGAATCAGGGACTTTTCCAGTGAGTCATCTGTTCTCATCAGATGACCAAAATACTGGAACTTCAGCCTCAGGATCAATCCTTTCAGTGAGTACTCAGGGGTAATTTCCCTTAAGTTTGACTGGTTTGATTTCCTTGATGTCCAAGGAACTTTCAGTAGTCTTCTCCAGCACCACAGTTTGAAGGCATCCATTCTTTGATGCTCTTCTCTTTTTACAGACCACTCTCACACCATATGTGACCACTGGGAAGACCATAGCCTTGACAATATGGTGAAGGGTTAATAGGGTAGCAGAGATGTGCCTGCAAACGGGTCTCTCTGCCTGGGCTGAGCGTCCTTGCAAACGAGGCCTTCTGCCAAAGAGTCTGGACGCAGCCTTGAGTTTAATGGTCCCTTGCAAAGGAGGGAGCATTCTCTTCTTGAGGTAAGAAGGAGATGAGGGCTTTGGGAAGACTCTGCAGTAGACAGGGATTTCATTCCCCTTTGCTATACAATAACATGTATGAACCTGTGCTGTGCTGAAAAGGCTTATTCATGCAGTCTGGAATTCTGCCTAGGGGGCTTTTAAAATAAAGGGCAATTAGTTTTTTGCCCAGTTCTATTCCTCCAGCCGGAGTGTGCATCTGTCTTTTGTGTGTGTCTTATGTCATTTCACTCGTAATCTCCAACAATATGGACCTTTGTTGGCAGAGCAATGTCTCTGCTTTTCAACGCATTGTCTAGGTTTGTCACAGCTTTCCTGCACATGACTCCAAAATAATAAGTTAGTTTGCTAGAAAAACTCTATAGGGTTGTTTCGCTTTGCTTTTTGCATATTTCACAAAAGTGTATATAACATTTCTAGATAAAAGAAGTGAGGGTTATTAGAATGTTTAATTGAGTTGTCAAAAAAAAAAAAAAGATCAGGAGGTATTCTTTCCTGAAGCTACTAAAGTGGATATATATATATGCACACACACATACACACACACACACACACGTATATATATATACATACACCAGAGAAGGCACTGGCAACCCACTCCAGTACATTTGCCTGAAGAATCCCAGGGACAGGTGAGCCTGGTGGGCTGCTGTCTATGGGGTCGCAACATATATATATATATATATATATATATATATATATATATATATACACCAAAAGTAGTTGAATGGAAAAATGTGGTGGAAAAATTATTCTTGACTTTAAAAACTTAATTTTTATTGCCACAGGTTTTAATTACTTTTGTGATGTTGAGGGTCAGTGATTGTGGATATCAAATTATATGGAGTCTAGTGCTTTAAAAAAAAGGGATTGTAAGGGGAGGTTTGTCAGTTAACCTTCAATATAAGTGATTATTATATCAGAATTTAAATATAATTAATTTTCTTTACTTTGCAATGAATCCCCTATAAATGGAATGCATGCACAATATTTTAAATTAGAAAATCTAAAAAGAAATATTCTCATCTATATTTTTCTCCTATATGCTTCTTATTCTGTTTACTTTCTTCTTATTGACTGTGGAAAATGATAGCTTTTTCCACTAAAATTATTACTATTATCCCTTTGGATAAGTTGTTTCTTTCCTCTACTTAGATACAGTTCAATCTAGATACTCAAAAAATTGTCCTGTTTTAACTTCATATTTACTGAATCGTTTGAGAATGTTTTTTTCTTTATGCTCTGTTTGTGTTTATAGAGAGTTTGTTCCAAAAGTGAAGACATTCCTCATGTTTTAAATTTGTTACTTTTCACAAAGCAGCATCATTTAAATGCCATTTCCCTTCTTTGCTGATGATATTTCCTTTTAAATGACTTCTCTATGATGAGATTCACATAGCAAAGTGATTTTGCTTTGTTTTGTTGATAATTTGCATGGGAAAAAACCTATGAAACATTGATGTTAATTGGGTAACTTTAGTAACTATAGCTAGCTCACTCTCATTCCTGTAGTTTTATTATACAGCAAGGACTACACTCTTTATGAAGGAGCATGGCAATACTTGTCTTAAGATGAAAAACACAAACCTATAAACAGGTTTATATAGTTGTATGGTAATATTTAAATCAATGTTATCTATATGTGGTCTTCCAACTTAATAGGATGATTCAAATTATTTCACATGGACAATAAAGTCAGCTGATATCATTCATTCAACAACTAAAAATGAGTTACTCCTTGGGTACTTCTCAAATTGCTGAATTTATAATTTTTAGCTTCATGACCTAGTTTACATACATCATTGAAATGTATCCTCAGGCCATGTAACCAAGATATTTTTCTTTTGATAGCTATTATTTAATATTTCATTCTGCCCAGTTGTTTCAGTCACATTGTATTTGATATATGTTTAGGTCAGAGTTGTTACCTGTGCTAACTGTGTCTATTAGTCAGTTTACATTAAAATCCATTTAAGGATATTTTTAGTTTTACTACAGAGTAGATCTTGTAAGGACAAAGTTGTGCATAGTTATTTATGGATGATTTCAGGCTGTTCCAGTGATTCTATTAAATTTGTTGCATAAAGTTTTTGGTTTCAACTTATATTCAGTAATTTTTTTTTTTTTTGCCAAATGTCCAATGTTCTGAATTTTGAACATCAGCATATTAATTCCACTTAATAATGTCCCTGAAATATAAGATGCAAGAACTGGAAAAAAAATCTCAAAATTTTGAAAGAATATTCCTTGATGGCTCATAGGAATTGCTAACAGCAACTCTCTAAAGACTCTTTCAGTGGAAAATGATAGTTACCTGTCACAGATTTATCCTCATAATGTTTCCTAATTAAGTTTAATCAATAAACTTTTAAGCCTCCTGAAACAAGCTGATTGCTAAATAACCACTGATTCTAGAATCTCGCCTATTATTTTTATATCATATTCTTGCATGAATAAATAATATTAATTTACCTAAAATTTATTATTTGTTTCCTAACTATGTGTGATTGTTATCATAAGGTAGTGTTACATATTAGAAAGAAAATGGCAATTGAAGTCAGACAAATCTAAGATAAAATTCTAGCTTCATTAATGTCTCATTGGGTTAACTTCAATCAAGTTATGCAATTTTTGAATAGCTTAACATGCATATATAATTTCAAAGATTAAATATTAAAGTTTCCAAGGCTATGGTTTTTCCAGTGGTCATGTATGGATGTGAGAGTTGGGTTATAAAGAAAGCTGAGCACCGAAGAACTGATGCTTCTGAGCTGTGGTGTTGGAGAAGACTCCTGAGAGTCCCAACCAGTCCATCCTAAAGGGGATCAGTCCTGGGTGTTCACTGGAAGAACTGATGTTGAAGCTGAAACTCCAATAGTTTGGCCACCTGATGCAAAGAGTTGTCTCATTTGAAAAGACCCTAATGCTGAGAAAGATTGAGGGCAGGAGGAGAAGGGGATGACAGAGGATGAGATGGTTGGATGGCATCACCGACTCAATGGATATGGGTTTGAGTGGACTCCGGGAGTTGATGATGGACAGGGAGGTCTGGCATGCTGTGGTTCATGGAGTCACAAAAGTCGGACACGACAGAGTGACTTGACTGAACTGAAAGTTCCTAGAACTAGCGTGGTACTTAATTAGAACTCAATAATTTTTTCTTGATCCCATCTTATTGTTGTCCTCTAATTGGTGCTACTGTACTTATTCTAAAAATCATTTTATATTATACAGTTCTTGAATTATATTCTTTCCAAATGTCCAGTCTTTTGTGAGACCCTGTTGCCCTTATTCTCACATGGATCAATTCTTATAATCTAGTTACCAACGGATTATCAGCAGCAAGTTGACCTCAAATGGCTCAGTACAAATGGTAATGATTTTATGAAGGCCTCCAGGAAACAAATAAACATGAAAACAAACAAATTATCCCATAGAGGACATGCAATGGAATGTTGACTTAAGCAATCCCAATATTGCCATCTCTTCTCAGGCTAGCTTTATGTCCCATAAAATAGCAGCCATGGATTTCCATCCTTACTTTGACAATCACTATCTCACTTGACAATCATCTCTATTGCAATTCTGATCATTGAGAGGAGGAACTAAGTGTTGTTTTCTTTTAATATATTCTTTTTCTAATAATATGAAGAAGTTTGATAGTAACTTTCAGGGTCAAGATGCAGTAACTTTTCTACTCATCCAAAAGTTAGCTTCCCTTTGTCTCCTTGAACACATCTCTATAGGTATTTTCAGCATAAGTTCATATCCCACAAGAGAGGTCTCAATATTAACTATGAGATGGGCTATTAAATATTAACTATGAAAATGGGCTTCCCTGGTGTCTCGGGCTTCCCTGGCAGTTCAGATGGTAAAGCATCTGCCTGCAAATGTGGGAGACCTGGGTTTGATCCCTGGGTCTGGAAGATCCCCTGGAGAAGGAACTGGCAAGCCACTCAACTATTCTTGCCTGGAAAATCCCATGGACAGAGGAGCCGGGCAGGCTACAGTCAATGGAGTCGCAGAGTGGAACATGACTGAGCGGCTAATACTTTCCCAGTGGCTCAGAGGGTAAAGAACCTGCCTGCAGTGAGGGAGACCTTAGTTATATCTCTGGGTCTGGAAGATCACTTGCAGAAGGAAATGGCAACCCACTCCAGTATTCTTGCCTGGAGAATTCCATGGACAGGGGAACCTGGTGGGCTACAGTCCATAGAGTCACAAATAGTTGGACATGACTGAGCAACTAAGATACACACACACACAAACACAAACACACAACTATTAGGGTAGTTTAAGTTTTCCTGTTCCTTAACAAAACATAGAAAGCATACTCTAACTCCTTGGAGACATATAACTAAGATATCAAGAAATAGATACATATAACAAGAAACAAAAAGAATTCATGGATGCTTAATTTTGTAATTATACTGTAAGTTCACTTTATAGTAATTTGAGATATGAAAATCTGAACTTTTGTGATATGAGACTATAAATAAAGTTTCAAAATATAAGTGAAATGTAAAGTAACTCAAAACATTTCAAATTAGAAAAGCAACCAATAATTGCCCTATTTCAAAGCCAGGGACTAAAAAAAAATTGTAAAATATGTTTATGACAACATCATTGAGTAAGTATACCACAACCTTGCTCTTCATTCCTTTGACTAGTCTTGAGTTGTACCAGAGCTCAATTTTATAAGTTTGTGGGAAATTCATTTCCTAACAGTCTTGTGAGCTACTCTGGGTGGAATCAGGCTCTAATATGCCATTCCCCCCCCCCCCCCGGGAATCCAAATTAGTTTCAGAGCAGGTGATGAACAGACATAAAGAGGAAGTCCTTCTCCATCAGAAAATATCTCTAGACAGTCACACATAATGAGATATCATGTAAGTACAGCAATTAAGCCAAGTGAATGGTTTTAATGCTTAATGACTAGTTTTATTTCTAATTGAAGCCAAGGCAGAGTTATCACCATGGTATATGCTCTTGGGTGACCCATGACAGAAAGATTGTACTGTACTCTTTTTCTGACAAAAATCATCAGAATGTATTACATATTTGTTAGATGCAAAGACAAGAGAAACATTTACTAGCATTTTATATAAGATAAAGCATTTACTTTCCTTGATACTTCGCATGAAATTATCATCATTATTATTCTACTATTTCATTAAGACATTTTAATCCAGAAAAGCACATAGCTATTTGGGCTTCAGATATTTTAACTTTCTTTTCAGTATGACACATGCTCATCTCTATCTTTCTAAAATGCATATTTATGGGAAAGCTTATGTTTCTTCACTGAGAGCAGCTAGGGGGCTTAAAACTAGAGCTTCAGTCTTTGTGCTGAACTTTATCCATAAACTTTTCCCTGGCTTCCTTATTGATGTCCCTTGTTTTGCCTGGAGCCATAGTCCATGTTGCTTCTTTTATGACACGTTATAGGATCACTTTGATCCTTACATTGTGAGCCATTTGGTTATATCCACCTACTCTCAACATTCAGCTGCCCTCTGAGAACATGTGGGGAGATCTTGAATTTTACTGCACCACATAGTTGTTGTGGAAGATCTATTCTCTCTGGATCTTTTTTTGTTCTCTAACATAGGCTATTCAACTTTTCCAAAACTATGGAGTGGCTTCTATGTGCTGCTGCTGCTGTTGCTACTGCTGCTAAGTCACTTCAGTCGTGTCCAACTCTGTGCGACCCCATAGGTGGTAGCCCACCAGGCTCCGCCGTCCCTGGGATTCTCCAGGCAAGAACACCAGAGAGGGTTGCCATTTCCTTCTCCAATGCATGAAAGTGAAAAGTGAAAGTGAAGTTGTTCAGTCATCTCTGACTCTTAGCTATGTGCTAGGTAACTATTATAGCCATTTGACCAATATAAATGAGCACTATGCTATAATCAGTCTGTCTCTGAATTTCATGGTTCATGTTTGCCTCAAATGGCACTATTATTTTTCATTCTATATTTTTGTGATCCTTTGGTGCTGGGGATACAACATTGAAATAACACAGACAGATTTTTGTAGTCATAGAATTAACATTCCAGTTTTTTCATGAAAGTCACAGCAGGCAATTAACAAATAAATATATAGTAAGAAAGATAAGTTAAGCTAATTATAAATTATATGTTGAATATAAAACAATGGGTAGAATGCTTAATGAAATAGAGAATAACTTTGTAAGAAAAAAATAATTTTCAGGGCATTCACAGAAATACCTCAAGTAGAGCATTAGAGCCCAAGGAACAGCGAGAAAGATGGTGTGGCTTGAGCATTCTGAATAAGAAAAAAAGTAGCATAAGAAAAACTATAACACATTTTAAAAGATATCTTTGGGTATCGTATAAAGAATGGAAAGAGAGCCATGAAAACAGGGAGCCCAGTTAAGAAGCTCTTCTACAGGCCCAGGACAGGGTGATTACTGGACAAGTGTGGTGAGAGTGAAAACAGAGTAGAGAAGAGATCCTGATGACTTGGGAGGTGAAATAGGATCCATAAGCAGATTGCAAAAAATATCAGATATTGGGAAAAGATTGTAATTTAAGGTACAAATGCACATTTCAGTTTGAGAAACTGTATGTGTGTGTGTACATGCCTGTCTGTGTGAGCGTATTGATGGTGGTAGTTTCTTGAAATGGGATATATCAATGACAAAATATTTTAGGGAAAAAATCAATGCTCAGTTCTGAATTTATTAATTTTGAGATTTCTCTTAGACTTCTGTGAGAGGATATCATGTAGATGTTTATGGTATTGGCCTTTCAAGAAAGAATGCTGCAGTGGAAATATATTTTGGCCATGCCAAGCAGCATAAGAGCATGAGAAGAGAAGCAGCATAAGAAGAGGTGACAAGAATACACAGAAGAACTATACAAAAAAGATCTTAACGGCCCAGATAATCATGAGGGTATGATCACTCACCTAGAGCCAGACATCCTGGAATTCGAAGTCAAGTGGGCCTGAGGAAGCATCACTATGAACAAAGCTAGTGAAGGTGATGAAATTTCAGTTGAATTACTTCAAATCTTGAAAGATGATGCTGTAAAAGTGATCCACTCAATATGCCAGCAAATATGAAAACTCAGCAGTGGCCACAGGACTGGAAAAGGTCAGTTTTCATTCCAATCCCAAAGACAGGAAATGCCAAAGAATGCTCAAACTACTGCCCAACTGCATTCATCTCACACAATCTCCTGGAGAAGGAAATGGCAACCCACTCCAGTATTCTTGCCTGGAAAATCGCATGGACGGAGGAATCTGGTAGTCTACAATCTATGGGGTCACAAAGAGTCAGACACGACTGAGCTACTTCACCTCGCTATTCCCCTCCAATCCTGGCTTCCACATGATCTAAATTTCCAAAATCAATGTTCCTAGTTACACTACACTCTGTTGTGTTTTTTTTTTGTTTTAATGTTTAAAGAGGAAAAAGAATAATAAAAATGGCAATAGCTGAGTCAAGATGGCACTAACTTCTACAGTCTTAAGGCTTTAATAAATCACTAAACTAAATGGGATAAACATCAATAATTATTATTTGTGCCCTTGGCTATGAATTTTCTAGATTCCAGTGTTTTCTATAACTATGGAAAATTAGCTTTGATCATGATCCTTTCCCCTAGAAATCCTGCCTGCTCTGAGTTTATTTGCTGTCCTAAACTAAACCACAAGTCCTACTGAGATAACTGATAAGATAGATTTTGCATAGCAGTATATGATAATTCCTTTATTGCCATTGAGAACTCCAGCATGTTGGCTAATGAGCCATTCAGAGGTTAAGTACATCTTGTTTAACTTGACCAAACTTTTTCACATTAATATGCCTTGAAATAGCATCATTGAACACTGTACTTCTAACTAACTCTTCTCTCTGTTAGATTTTGTATTTATAGAAAACTAGTTTTAATAAAGCACAGTTTTAAAAATAAGTATGAATACCTATAAAAATTGAAAACAGATACAGAATTGTATTGCAATAGTAAAAATGAGATATGATTTAAGAAGCTTTATTACAACTAAGATGATTTTTTTAAACCCTGAAATTTGGATTGGTAACCTAGAAGGAAACATAAAATTTCTATCCTGTACCTTTGAGTTAAAGGCAGTGCGAGTCCCTTAACAATATTCTAACATTTGGAACTCTTCCTCTGGAGGCAAAAAGTGACCCTAAGGTTAATGTATTTTTTTCATACTTGAACATATGCTCAGGCCTCAAAGTGAAGAGAGTGGTAAAAAAAAAAAAAAGTAAAAATAAAAATAGAATACCCATCACTAGCAGGAAAATGCCTACCAGTTAAAACCAAAAGAAATAGTTGATTCAGCGACAAACCTCCAACTTTGTCATTTTTTTTCCTTGTGTCACATGCTTATGATTGCTAAACTGAGAGTGTAAAGAAAGCGGATGTCTTTCTCTATTTGTATTTCCGGATGACTTCTAACATTATGTTCTCCTAATAATTTCCTACATCCTATGAGTTTATAGTATTCATCATTACATTTAATAGATTTACTTAATAAGTTAGATACTTCTTTATTCATTTTCTCCATTACTATTACATTATTCAGACTAAAGTGGTTTTCACATGAAAGAGTAAAGGCTCAGTTTTCAGTCCAAGATAGTACTTTAGATAAACTGAATAAGCAACATCAGGATTTGAGATTAAGGTAGCAGCTGAAGTATATTAAACAGAGTACTCTTTACCTTTTTAAATATTTAAAGAATGAGTTAAACACTCTGATACATGGAAAGAATAACGATCTAACACATCAGACACACATACACTCACACGCACACACACACACACACATACACACATCTATCTTACCATCTAATATTTGTTTTATGTGATAGATCAGCATGAAGAATAAATGACTGGGTGAAGAAACTATCTGATTCTTATCCATTAAAGATGGTCTGTGGAGCTTCATCAAATGCAGTCAAGAGAAACTTCTGGAGTGGGAAGAGTTAACAAGGGGGAATCAAGTGGATATTTTCTTTGTCTTGTTATCTGCCTGTGATAAGCGCACACAGAATGCTTAACTCAGGGAGAGTTCAGTACCTATTGGTCCTTAATATATTTGATTTGTACTTGATTATATTATACTCATCCACTGATCATTTGTTCCACCATTTTATATTTCAGTGTATAAGCATTTTGACAAATTTCAAGAATTTACTAATATTCCATTGCCATCAAATGACAAGAATATGCTAAGAATTTTCTTATGATAGCTAATGAAAAAATTTTTACTGTATGCTTATGTGTTAGTTGCTCAATCATGTCCAACTCTTTGCAACCCCTTGGACTATAGCCCGACAAGCTCCTCTGTCCATAGAATTCTTGAGGCAAGAATATTGCAATGGGTTCCCATTCCCTTCTCCAGGGGATCTTCCTGGTCCAGGGATCTAACCTGTCTCCTGCTTTGCAGGCAGATTCTTTACTGTCTGAGCCACAAGGGAAGTCCTTGGATCATATTAAAAGACAAATCAAAAAAGAATTGCCTGAAAAATAACATCATGAGATATTCATCAGAAAGTTTTTCTCTATATAATTATATAAGGAAAATTTTCTATGTTTATCTTATTTCTAAAAGCAACCCCCACCCCCACCCCCCCCCCCACCCCCACCCCCACCCCCCTGGCAGCTTTTGGAGTGTTTGGTTTTTTGGCTTATTCACTTTCTGTATGTCAATCAAAACTACATACAAATGATAAAACAGTTGCTAATCCAATAAGCAGCGAGTCTATATGGGAGACAGCTACAGTATTATGCCACAAAATTTATGCAACAAACATAATAACATGAGGACAAAAGATAAATTATATTAGTTTGCCTTCTTGCTGATATCACAAGAATTTCTTCAGTATCTTAGAAAATATTTACTGAAAGCCAAAGTAGTTTTCAGGCATTTTACTAGGTGTTCTGTGCAAAGAATTTTGGTATGAACTCTTTTGTTTACAAAAAACATACATTTCAGCCAGGAAAATAAGTTATAATAATCAGTTCTATAGCACTGTAAGCTTTATATAAGAAGTTCCTGGTGAAAGATAATTTAACTTTATAATCTGGGTAAAGTCTCAGAGAAAAATGTTGAAGTCAAATATTGAGAGATAAATAATATTAAATAGAGGAAGAAAAAAAGTGCCAATAGAAGGCTCATGAATAGAAAAAACACCTTGGACAGCATGATTAGAAAGAGTTTTCAAAATGTGTGTGTCTGTGGCAATGAGGAGGTTATGAACTTTAACCAGGTAGTAATGAATCTAAAAGCTTTTTCATTATGGAAATAATCTAAATTAGTTCATTTTTATAGAAAGTTTATCTGAGGAATGAGGAGAATTTGCTGAATGTGGTAGGGATGGAAGACAAATATTAATAGCTTAATTAACAGTGATTTAAGGTAGCTGCTTTAATTTTGATGAAAAACAGGACTTGTCTCTAAAGTCTCTTTATTACAGAAAAATGCTTATGATTTTCATCCCAGACTGCTGAGATCACAGCAAAATCCTAACTAGCAGTGCAGGGAGAATGAAATAAATGAGATGATGGACAGAGTCAGACAGGAAGAAGAAAGTCTCCAACTAGTGATTAACAGGTAATAGGGCATTGGAGTCAGTGCCTTAGAAAAAAAAAAAAAGACTCAATTTTAAGCATCAGCACCAGAAGGAAGATGGCTCCAAGATAATTATTAAAAATTCAGAATTGAGTAATCTTTAAGAAAAGATTATATTTTGTTTTAGCCTAATAAAACACACAGATAGAATGAACCATCTATTTAAAAAGCCCAGTGAAACCAATGTGGATCTGAACATAAAAAAGATATTTACATGAGAGCATATGCCATAATTCAATATGCTTAATTTATGACTATTGCCCCCATGCAACTCTTCATACTTTAATTATTTTTTAATTAATTAATTAATTTCTGTCTGCACTGGGTCTTCATTTCTGCACGGGCATTTCTCTAGTTGTGATGAGCAGGGGATACTCTCTTAGTTGCTGTGTGTGGGCTTCTCATTGTGCTGACTTCTCTTGTTGCAGAGCTCAGAGTCTGAGGCACACAGACTTCAGTAATTGCAGCAGTAGTTGGGGCTCCCAGGCTCTAGAGCACAAACTCAATAGTTGTGGCATGGGCTTAGCTGCTCTGAGGCATGTGGGATCCTCCCAGATTAGAGATCAAACCCAAGTGGATTCTTTATCACTGAGCCATCAGGGAAGCCCTATACTTTAATTTATAAGTTTATTTACAGATACAGTGCTATAGACAAAAAGTGTGAGTCCCTCCAAAATCATGAATATGATGGTACTTGGCAGTGAGACCATTGGAAGGTAATTAGGCTGAAATGAGACAATAATATTGGTGACCTTTATAGAAAAGGTCAGTTTTCATTCCAATCCCAAAGAAAGGCAATGAGAAAGAATGCTCAAATTACCGCACAATTGTACTCATCTCACATGCTAGTAAAGTAATGCTCAAAATTCTCCAAGCCAGGCTTCAGTAGTACGTGAACCGTGAAATTCCAGATGTTTAAGCTGGTTTTAAAAGGCAGAGGAACCAGAGATCAAATTGCCAATATCCACTGGATCATTGAAAAAGCAAGAGAGTTCCAGAAAAACATCTATTTCTGCTTTATTGACTATGCCAAAGCCTTTGACTGTGTGGATCACCAGAAACTGTGGAAAATTCTGAGAGAAATGGGAATCCCAGACCACCTTACCTGCCTCCTGAGAAATCTGTATGCAGGTCATGAAGCAACAGTTAGCACTGGACATGGAACAACAGACTGGTTCCAAATAGGAAAAGGAGTACATCAAGGTTGTATATTGTCACCCTGCTTATTTAACTTATATGCAGAGTACATCATGAGAAACGCTGGGCTGGAAGAAGCATAAGCTGGAATCAAGATTGCCGGGAGAAATATCAATAATCTCAGATACACAGATGACATCACCCTTATGGCAGAAAGTGAAGAGGAACTAAAAAGCCTCTTGATGAATGTAAAAGAGGAGAATGAAATAGTTGGTTTAAAGCTCAACATTCAGAAAATGAAGATTATGGCATCCGGTCCCATCACTTCATGGGAAATAGATGGGGAAACAGTAGAAACAGTGACAGACTTTATTTTGGGGGGGCTCCAAAATCACTGCAGATGGTGATTGCAGCCATGAAATTAAAAGACACTTACTCCTTGGAAGGAAAGTTATGACCAACCTAGATAGCATATTCAAAAGCAGAGACATTACTTTGCCAACAAAGGTCCGTCTAGTCAAGGCTATGGTTTTTCCAGTGGTCATGCATGGATGTGAGAGTTGGACTGTGAAGAAGGCTGAGCACCGAAGAATCAATGCTTTTGAACTGTGGTGTTGGAGAAGACTATTGAGAATTCCTTGGACTGCAAGGAGATCCAGGCAGTCCATCCTAAAGGAGATCAGTCCTGGGTGTTCTTTGGAAGGAATGATGCTAAAGCTGAAACTCCAGAACTTTGGCCGCCTCATGTGAAGAGTTGACTCATTGGAAAAGACTCTGATGCTGGGAGGGATTGGGGGTAGGAGGAGAAGGGGACGACATAGGATGAGATGGCTGGATGGCATTACCGACTTGATGAACGTGAGTTTGGGTGAACTCTGGGAGTTGGTGATGGATAGCATGGCCTGGCATGCTGCAATTCACAGGGTCGCAAAGAGTCAAACACAACTGAGTGACTGAACTGAACTGACGTTAAGATAAGTGTCCTGAAGACACACACACTCTCTCTCTCCACACACACTCCTCAAAGAAAGCCCGTATGAGGACCTGAAAAAAGGCAGCCATCTGAAGGCCAGGAATCTCTGTTGGCCATAAACATTCCAGTCTTCAGAGCCATGAAAAATGAATGGTTGCTGTTTGGGTCACCCAGTCTATGGTACTCTCAAAATTGTAGTCAGAACTGACCAATAGAGAAGTTGATATGAAGAAGTGGGCTGCTGTTGTAACAAATACCTAAAAATGTGAAAGCAGCTTTAGGATTGAATGATGAGTAGAGGCTGAAATAATTTTGAGGTATGTGCTAGAAAGGATGATATTGCCATGAAGGAGCTGTTCAAGGTAATTTTGGTGAGAGCTCAGGAAGAAGAAAGCTGTAGAGATAACTTCCATCTTTCCAGAGAACACAATTATATACAGAATGCTGGTAGAACAGGGACTACAAAGTGATTCTAGAGATTTCAAATGGAAATTAGAACATGTTATTTGACAGTGGATAAAAGGTATCCCTCTTCTTAAATTGGAAAAACTTGATTTAATTGGTGATGAGATTGAATATTTTGCTGAGGAAATTTCGAAGTAAATTTTGAAGAAATGGTTTGCTTCCTTTTGACTGCTTGTGTTAAAATACCCAAAGACAGAAATGAAACATAAATTTTTAAGTGAAAAGAATTCAGGACTTAAAGGTTTAAACTTGCCTGCTGGGTTATTTATATTATCCCTGGTTACTATGCAGTCTCTATGGTTTTTGGGGGTTTCCCTTCTGGCTCAGCTGGTAAAGAAACTGCCTGCAATGCAGGAGACCTGAGTTTGATCCCTGGGTTGGGAAGATCCTCTGGAGAAGGGAAAGGCTACCCACTCCTGTATTCTGGCCTGGAGAATTCCAGGGACTGTACAGTCCATGGGGTCACAGAGTCAAATATGACTGAGCAACTTTCACTTTCACTTTCTTTTCTCTCTTGTTTGCTCTCTTATTTTTTTTACATGAATCTGCAAGAACTTTCCTAGGAACACTGTGAGAGTACAGTTTCTTCATCTTTCCAGTGAAAATAAAATGTCTTTTTTCTTCCCTGTGTTTGATATCTCATAGTTTGACTATTAGTTGTATTTCTTCATATCTTTGAAAGCGTTGCTTCATTGTTTTTCTCCATCAAGTATCTTTAATTACCCTGATGTAAGTTCGATTCATGTTGATTTGTTGGTAAACTGGTTACTTTCTAGAACATGTTAGGATTTTTTATTGATCTTAACTTTTGAAATTTTACCTGCACTTTACCTAGCTGTGAGCTTCTTAACATCATCAAACTCTGTTTTTTTCTCAGTTTGATGGTTCACATTTTCCTGCAGAGCAAGAAATTGTTCTCGCAGTAACATGCAATATTCTGTGTAGTTTTTATTTGTGCGTCTTTGAAACATCTGTTATATATTGGCACTATCTCTTGAATTGACCCTTTACACCATTTTACTTCTTTGAAAATAATATTTTGGGGGGCTGATGTTGCTGCTATTTAGCCGCTGTCCTTCTAATTACACGTACTATTTATTTTTGTAATTCAGAAGTTTTAAAAATCTATGATTATTGTTTTATTTTAATATCATATCCTGGTTTATGCATGAAAGTTATTAAAAATCTCTCAAAGTATATTGCTAGATTTTTTAAATATATACTCTTCTGCAGATTGCTTCTAGGATATGTCTCCTTTGTTTACCTTAGATTTTTCTTTTATTTTAGGTTTCAGAATTTCTCAAATATCATGCGATTCTTAGGATTATGTTTACATTTCAGAACGAAGCAATCAATAATAGATATGATCTCTAAATGTCATCAGATTTTGTCAACTGTCAGGCTTTCCTTTAGGGTTAGCATGTAAGACTGACCATTGTTCCTGGGCACAGAATGATAGGCAAGTTCTCCAGAGAGAAAACCACATCACTTCTTCTAGTCTCCCATAGAAAATTATTTCAACTTTCATTGAGGTGAAATATCTGAAGTTTCTTTTAGAGTCAAGAGTTAAATTGTCAAACTCTTGTAAGTGCCTGAGAGAGGTGGCTGGGGTCAGAGATAGTCACAACTCAGTATGTAATCTTTGCACAAAATTTCCCTGCATTTTGTGTCTCCCACTTTAGAGAATTAGCAGAAGAATACAAACAGGCATGAGTTTGCAGGTTTCACTGAAGGAACACAACTGCATCACTGCTTATACTCAGAGATCCTTCTTTCAATGATGAGGGTGCTGACACTGACCAGATTCCAACTCCAGAATGTTGCAATTGATGGTAAATGAGAGAGTAGGCAAAAGTTCAGTTATTGTATTTGAAGATGTTCCAGAGTGATGGAGCTTGTGAGAGTAAATCTTTGAAAAGGAAAGAGTCATTTCTTATTTACAAATCTGGTAAGAAATCAAGTATAATGAAACTTTCAAATTCAGTATAAACTGTAAAGCGAGGCATTGCAGAATGCTGTGAACGAAGTATAGACTCCTTGGAGTCCAAGGAATATTACTTTAAGCAAAAATTGCAAATTAAGCACATATATCCACTTTTCTCTTTTTCCAAAAAGCAAAAGTTTATGGAAAGCACTAACTGCAGGAAGGAGACTGGCTATCAGCAAAGATTTAGATGGATTAACTGAATGATGGATGGCAGATGTAATCATAGTGACAGACACAGCAGCTCAGAGCTTACAGAATAGCATGTTCAAGTGAATATGTGAGCTGATCATTTTTCATATTGAAGCTTTTTTTCATGTTATATAGTCACTCAATCCCTCCCTTCCTCGTAGTGACCTAGTCAGCACAAACCAAGAGCAAGTGTCAGGAAAGTGTTACTGTTCAGGATCATAAACTTGATGATTAATCTTGCAGCAGTTGACTGGGTTGACTGGCTTCCTGCCCTTTCCCCATACATCTATGTAAGAGAGGATTTACTAAAAAAAATAATATATATTTGACTTGTTTAACTCTGGGTCCCCCAAAGTGTAAATTATATCCCCTGATTAGAACTTGTATTATTTTGGCAGAAAAAGGAGTGGCTTACCAACTTAATAATGTTCTTCTTGACATGTCCTGTCCAGAAATTAGACACTAGTAAGGTCATAGAATATTTGCAATAACAGCTTATCTTAACTTAAAACAAAACATGAAAGTACAAAAATACAACAAATAAAAAAGAAGAAAACATTATTGAGGGTCAAAAATATAGAAAACCAAGAATTATTTTCAAAGAGACTCTATATTGCTTTTATAATACAATAGAGGTTAAGGGGAAAAAATGTCATAGAAAAAAAAACATAGAAATTGAATGGCATAAATTGATGAGAGAGTATTCCATAGAAAACAAAGTTAAAGAAAATTCTCCAGAAAATATAGAGAAAAGAAAGACACATTACTAGTTGTTGCAGATTATTCCAGTAGAGCCAAAACAAAATAAAACAAAGCAAATAAAAATGTTATAGAATTTTTGCAGTAAAAATATTTTTAAAAGGAGAAAAAACACATTATATATTTTTTCTAAAAACTGGAGATAAAGAGAAAAAATTTGGAGTGAAAAAGCATATCCAGGACCAATCTCAGTGAATGAAAAAAAGGAACATATGAATCCAAATAAATCCTTATGGCATTTCATTACTTCTAAGATAAAGAGAAGATTACAAACCCTCCAGAACCTGTGAATCTAGTTTTATGAAATCAAATGGTTGTCAGAATAACCTTAAACCACTTACCCTCAAAAATGCTAAACATGAGATATTGAAAGTGAAAGTTGCTCAGTCATGTCCGACTCATGTGACCAAAGGAATTATGCAGGCCATGGAATTCTCCAGGCCAGAATACTGGAGTCGGTAGCCTTTCCCTTCTCCAGGAAATCTTACCAACCCAGGAATCAAACCCAGGTTTCCCTCATTGCAGGCATATTCTTTACCAGCTGAGCCACAAGGGAAGCCCAAGAATACTGGAGTGGGTAGCCTATCCCTTCTCCAGTGGAGTTTTCTGACCCAGGATCAAACCAGGATCTCCTGCACTGCAGGCAGATTCTTTATCAGCTGAGCTATGAGGGAAACCCAAGTTTTATTATAATACTTATGAGAAAATTATTGAAATATTGAATCAAATAATTAATCAAGAAAGTAATACAGTATAATGATAAAAAGAAGACATATTTGATTACAGAAAAATTCAACAAGCCTCCATTACAACTTTGTGGGAAAAAATTAGGTGACAATATACTTAGCAAAACATATAAAGAATTCAAGAAGGAAAAGGCTTACGCACTAATAAGAATGGAACTAACCCCAATGTACCATGAAAGTAAATTTTAGGATGAAATTAGGCCTTGAAAACATTTATAAGTGTTTTAAAGTATCATGGTTATTGAGAAATGTAGCGAAATTGAAAAGGAGAATGAAAGACAATGATTATACTGCAGTTACCAATTTCAGTGAAGATGCTTAAGAAAAAAAAGAAAGGAAGGAAAAATAACGACCTGAACCTCAGTGTTGTCACACACACACTAAAGTCAGCTAAGTCATTTTTCTGATGGTAGATTGGTCTCCCTTGGACAGGTGTGAGTTGAGAGGTCAACTCTGTGAATCCTGCTTGGGCTCAGATACTAGGAGCTGACTGTTGAGCTGTATAATGTCAGCTAAAGCAAGTGGGCTTTCTCCACAAGGTCCCTTAAGTCCAGGATGTTTGCCCAGTCTTATTCTCCTGGTAAACTCCATGTCCAAAAGAAAAACCAGAGGTACACCAGGGCCTGAGCTCTTTTAAATGGCACACCATAAATTCCACCACATACTATGGGCCAGAGCAAATTATAATTCCAGGCCAAAGTAAAGATTTGTGGGAGCCTGAGGAGAAAAGCTACAAGCTACCATTAAAAAGGTCACTGAAAAATGTTGGGATGAAGAATTGTGAATATTTCCTACATCCAACAGAAAAAAAAAGTAAATATAAAAATATGCATATATTTGTTGAGAACAGTACAGAAATAGATGTATTCATAGATGCAGGTCTATATATATATATGGATATTGTGTGTAATAAGCTATTTTATGTAGTAACAACTGAGGAAAGTTATGGGTAATGAAGTATAATAAATTTCACTGCTTTCAAATAAGTCAATATATTTTGTACAAATTTGTCATGGGTTATAATTGGGACTTCTCTGGTAGTCCAGTGGTTAAGACTCCTCATTCCCAATGCAGTCTGGGTTCAATCCCTGGTCAGGGAACTAGATCCCTCATGCCCCAACTGAAAAAGATCCTGCATGCTGCAACTAAGATGTGGCATAGCCAAATAAATTATTTTTTCAAAAGAAAGAACATTATACAAAGATTATTTTAAAATAGCTGGATAAATATGTAATAAATTTAAAAATCAAATCTTCTCCAGTTTGAAATTGAAGAGAGGGAAGGTAAGAAATTTAGATTTTGAGTATGATACAATTTTGTAGTTTGTGAATAATTTTCTTTGTGTGTGTATGTGTATATACAGGTGCAACAATGGCTTTTTCAAAAGAAGCATTTTTTGAAAGAACAAAGTTCATGGATATACACCACCTATGTGTGAATATGAATTTCCATGTATATGGCAGGAGAAAAATAGAAATGAGACTTGAGGGAAAGCAGGATCAAGTCAACACTCGTTTCCAGCTGAGAAATTATTTCCATCTCCAAAATGGCATATTCATGAGACTTCATATGTACTACCTGTTGTTACTCATTATACTTCACTTAGAAGGTGCTATTAGTCACTGGGCATTTTTATAGATATCCATAAGGGACATGATGTGTACTTTCCTTACCATTGCTTTCGGCATTCTCTTCATCTGTTCCCAGTGTGGGACAAAAAATGAAAAGGATTTACTTCAATGAATACCTAGGGTATTCAAAGGAAAATGAAGCAGCTTGCAACTGGAATAGAGTATGTTAGATTCCAAAAGCTAAAACCTTTTATTTACTTTCAAATTTTCTTAGGTTTTATCTTTTTGGAACACAACACTGTGACTTTATTATCCAACTGGAATTTCTGATATAGTAAGCTTGATTTATTAGTGCCCTGTAAGCATGCCTTTCTTATACTCTTTCAAGTAATTGATTTTAGTTCCTTAGACCTTTATATGTATTAGTTCAGTTCAGTTCAGTCGCTCAGTCATGTCCGACTCTTTGCAACCCCATGAATCGCAGCATGCCAGGCCTCCCTGTTCATCACCATCTCCCGGAGTTCACTCAGACTCACATCCATCGAGTCGGTGATGCCATCCAGCCATCTTATCCTGGGTCGTCCCCTTCTCCTCCTGCCCCCAATCCCTCCCAGCATCAGAGTCTTTTCCAATGAGTCAACTCTTCACATGAGGTGGCCAAAGTATTGGAGCTTCAGTTTGAGCATCATTACTTCCCAAGAAATCGCAGGGTTGATCTCCCTCAGAATGGACTGGTTGGATCTCCTTGCAGTCCAAGGGACTCTCATGAGTCTTCTCCAACACCACAGTTCAAACTCATTAACTCTTCAGTGCTCAGCCTTCTTCACAATCCAACTCTCACATCCATACATGACCACAGGAAAAACCATAGCCTTGACTAGATGGACCTTAGTTGGCAAAGTAATGTCTCTGCTTTTGAATATACTATCTAGGTTGGTCATAACTTTTCTTCCAAGGAGCAAGCGTCTTTTAATTTCATGGCTGCAGTCACCATCTGCAGTGATTTTGGACCCCAAAAAAAGAAAGTCGGACACTGTTTCTACTGTTTCCCCATCTATTTCCCATGAAGTGATGGGACTGGATGCCATGATCTTCGTTTTCTGAATGTTGAGCTTTAAGCCAACATTTTTACTTTCCACTTTCACTTTCATCAAGAAGCTTTTTAGCTCCTCTTCACTTTCTGCCATAAGGGTGGTGTCATCTGCATATCTGAGGTTACTGATATTTCTCCCGGCAATCTTGATTCCAGCTTGTGCTTCTTCCAGTCCAGCGTTTCTCATGATGTACTCTGCATATAAGTTAAATGAGCAGAGTGATAATATACAGCCTTAATGTACTCCTTTTCCTATTTGGATCCAGTCTGTTGTTCCATGTCTAGTTCTAACTGTTGCTTCCTGACCTGCATACACATTTCTCAAGAGGCAGGTTAGGTGGTCTGGTATTCCCATCTCTTTCAGAATTTTCCACAGTTTATTGTGATCCACACAGTCAAAGCCTTTGGCATAGTCAATAAAGCAGAAATAGATGTTTTTCTGGAACTCTCTTGCTTTTTCCATGATCCAGCGGATGTTGGCAATTTGATCTCTGGTTCCTCTGCCTTTTCTAAAACCAGCTGGAAAATCAGGGAGTTCACGGTTCATGTATTCCTGAAGTCTGGCTTGGAGAATTTGGAGCATTACTTTACTAGCATGTGAGATGAGAGCAATTGTGCAGTAGTTTGAGCATTCTTTTGCATTGCCTTTCTTTGGAACTGGAATGAAAATTGACCTTTTCCAGTCCTGTGGCCACTGCTGAGTTTTCCAAACTTGCTGGCATATTGAGTGCGGCACTTTCACAGCATCATCTTTCAGGATTTGAAACAGCTCAACTGGAATTCCATCACTTCCACTAGCTTTGTTCGTAGCGATGCTTTCTAAGGCCCACGTGACTTCACATTCCAAGATGTCTGGCTCTAGATTAGTGATCACATCATCATGATCATCTGGGTCATGAAGATCTTTTTTGTACAGTTCTTCCGTGTATTCTTGCCGCCTCTTCTTAATATCTTCTGCTTCTGTTAGGTCCATACCATTTCTGTCCTTTATCGAGCCCATCATGCAGGAAATGTTCCCTTGGTAACTCTAATTTTCTTGAAGAGATCTCTAGTCTTTCCCATTCTGTTGTTTTCCTCTATTTCTTTGCATTGATCACTGAAGAAGGCTTTCTTATCTCTTCTTGCTATTCTTTGAAACTCTGCATTCAGATGCTTATATCGTTCCTTTTCTCCTTTGCTTTTCACCTCTCTTCTTTTCACAGCTATTTGTAAGGCCTCCCCAGACAGCCATTTTGCTTTTTTGCATTTCTTTTCCATGGGGATGGTCTTTATCCCTGTCTCATGTACAAAGTCATGAACCTCATTCCATAGTTCATCAGGCATTCTATCTATCAGATCTAGACCCTTAAATATATTTCTCACTTCCACTGTAGAATCATAAGGGATTTGATTTAGGTCATACCTAAATGGTCTAGCGGTTTTTCCTACTTTCTTCATGACTGAATTTGGCAATAAGGAGTTCATGATCTGAGCCACAGTCAGCTCCCAGTCTTGTTTTTGTTGACTGTATACAGCTTCTCCATCTTTGGCTGCAAAGAATATAATCCATCTGATTTCGGTGTTAACCATCTAGTGATGTCCATGTGTAGAGTCTTCTCTTGTGTTGTTGGAAGAGGGTATGTGCTATGTCCAGTGAATTTTCTTGGCAAAACTCTATTAGTCTTTGCCAGGCTTCATTCTGCATTCCAAGGCCAAATTTGCCTGTTACTCCAGGTGTTTCTTGACTTCCTACTTTTGCATTCCAGTCCCCTATAATGAAAAGGACATCTTTTTTTGGTGTTACTAAACCTTAAAAGACTTGAGACATTAGAAACAATGGGTGTTGTGTACCCTTCTCTCTTATTAGATGTCCGATTACATTACTTGGAAAGAATTTTAATCGTCAAAAATATATAACAAAATTAAGTTAGTGAGTTGGTATAAAGGTATAAAAAGATTTTGAAATGTCATGTGACACAGAAATCCCATTCTTTCTAATATATTTCACCTGATTCATGGCATCCAAAATAATGATACTCTTTCTTGAGGCCTCATTTAATCACCTTTAGGTACTCTCTGAAGTGTTATTTTAGCCTTCTTACTTTGATCTTCATAATCCTGAAGACTGTAACTCATGGTTAAAATGCAGAATTGTATGCTTTCATAAATATACTAAACATCATGATTAACCAGATTTCTCCTGCATAAATATAGTAGCTCACTCTTACCCACCTCCCAACAATTTAGGCTGAATTATTTCCCCCCAAAATCCACATGCTGAAGCCCTAACCTCAGTACCTCATAATGTGGCTATATTAGAGACAGAGCCTATAAGAGATGATTAAGATGAGGCCTTGAGAAGGGGCTTAAGCCAAACTGAGAGATGGTCAGAGAAGTATTAACAGAGAGAGAGAAAACAGAGATACAGGTATACAGAGGGAAGACCACAGAGAGAATTTGGCCATCCACAAGCCTAGTAAACAGGTTTCAGAAGAAATCAGACTTACCAATGACGCCTTGAAGTCAGACATCCAGTCTCAAGAGCTGTAAGAATATGAATTTCTGTTGTTTAAGTCACCCAATCTGTGATATTGAGTTATGACAGCTCTCAGTTCAGTTCAGTTCCATCGCTTAGCCATGTCCGACTCTTTGCAACCCCATGAATCACAGCACGCCAGGCCTCCCTGTCCATCACCAATTCCCGGAGTTCACTCAGATTCATGTTCATTGAGTCAGTGATGCCATCCAGCCATCTCATCCTTTGTCGTCCCCTTCTCCTCCTGCCTCCAATCCCTCCCAGAATCAGAGTCTTTTCCAATGAGTCAGTTCTTCGCATGAGGTGACCAAAGTACTGGAGTTTCAGCTTTAGCATCATTCTTTCCAAAGAAATCCCAGGGCTGATCTTCAGAATGGACTGGTTGGATCTCCTTGCAGTCCAAGGGACTCTCAAGAGTCTTCTCCAACACCACAGTTCAAAAGCATCAACTCTTCAGTGCTCAGCCTTTTTCACAGTCCAACTCTCACATCTATACATGACTACTGGAAAAATCTAGCAAACTAATATACTCACCAGTGAGAAATTCACTGGTTTTGATTTCCTTAAGGTCTTGCATAAATATGTACAGGTCAACCTGGGCAGCGTATAGTTGCCTGGCTACTAGTTCAGTTCAGTTGCTCAGTTGTGTCCCACTCTTTGCAACCCAATGGATTGCAACACACCAGGTCTTCCTGTCCATCACCAACTCCTGGAGCTTACTCAAACTCATGTCCATTGAATCAGTGATGACATCCAACCATCTCAGCCTCTGTCATCCTCTTCTCATTCTGCCTTCAATCGTTCCAAGAATCAGGGTCTTTTCCAATGAGTCAGTTCTTCACATCAGGTGACCAAAGTATTGGGGTTTCAGCTTCAGCATCAGTCCTTCCAGTGAATACTCAGGACTGATTTCCTTTAGGATGTACTAGTTGGATCTCTTCACAGTTCAAGGGACTCTCAAGAGTCTTCTCTAACACCACAGTTCAAAAGTATCAATTCTTCAGCTCTCCTAAATTAATGAGAGGAATTTTGAAAAGAACGGATGCCAAAATCATCTTTCTCATTTGTGTAAGAAATAGTTTCTTAGGTAACAAAAATCAGCTTTGTTCCCTATTGTTCCTTTATCTTACTGTCTAAAATAGAAGGTTTTACCTGCATTTTTATACTGACTCAATGTCAAGTCCCACATCTAATCAGGAGTTCATTTAGAATGTGGCATAATAATCAGCTATTTTTTCAGTGACATTTCACATGATTTATTTTTGTTTCCTTAATATAGTTTTTGCTTCAATCATAATGAAATCTGTGGGTTTTTTTAAATTTTGAATGAGAAAAGAAAAACAAAGCAATGAAGAAAAGAACAATATTCATGATATTGAGATATTTCATTTTGCTAAAAATGTATCTTGATGCTCCAGCCAAATAAGTTTTCTTGAAAGTGTCGAGGACTGAACAAAATTATATTGTGTTGGTAACTGAATACAATGAAAAGCATCCTGCATTCAGCAACAACTCTGCAGGAAATGCAGTTAAATTATTTGACAGTTTATGAGAGCAGAAAAGAAAATTTACTACTAATAATCAGCAGATTTTAGCATACATACCACACGTCATAAACAACAAAAATGCAGCTAAATATAAATTAACAAAGAATAAGTACTATACTGCTTTCATATATTTCTGTATTTCTTTGGATCTACTGTTTGCTTGTTTTTGAGCCAAAATCACTCTTTTCCTGATTATCTTTTGAAATGTTTCATTGTTTTTCAGAGTAAATCATTTCTTTAGCTTGCAGCTATTTTCAATACCTGGAGAATTAATAATGGTGTTGGCATAGGTCAGCCTAAATTTTGCCAGTTGTAGGACACAAACTATTTTTGCTTTTCAAATGTATGGTACCTTTTCATCTAATTCTACTTTCTCATTTTTGTTAATAATGTTGATATAAGAAATTATTTCCGTTAAAGAGTCAACATAATTATGTATAAATTCAGTTCAATTTAAAATAATATATATTGAGCATCTATTAGGAGACAGCCATTATACTAGAAGCTAAAAATGCAAAAATACAGATATGTTCTTGCTTTTCAATATTCTTAGCTAAAATGACAACTACAATACATTAATGCAATGTTTAATTATTTGGAGTTTTCAAAAAGGGCTGAACTGATTTTTTCTTTGCTTACTATATATTTCTTCAGAAAGTTGTAAATCATTTTGAGCATATGAATTTTAAAATATGTAAAGATAAATCACTATTTTCAAGTTTCAAATTAGTTGCAAATGTATTTTTACATGTAACCTACTAATCAAAGACCTGAAAACAATCCTTTATAGTCTACTATACAGTCCCTGTATCTCTTAGAACACAGTATTGAATAAACATTTAGATTAATTAGTTCCCTATGGTCATCTTCATGCAATATGTTAGCCTTGTCTGAGTCACTGAGTGTATTCAGAATAAATAGAAATGAATCTCAAAGTCCATTAGCTTTAACTCTCATCCACTCTCAGTCTCTTCTAAAATGTCCACCAAATTGTCATATAGACTATATTTGAGAATATCCCCCATCAGGAACACTTTGCTTTATGAAGCAGATCATAAATTAATGAACAACTTTAACTTTGGAAAAATTCTCCTTAATCAAGCTGAACACTGCCTTCTCTTCATTTCTGACCCTTGTTCCCAGTTGTGCCTTAAAATAAGCAATTCCTTTCATATTTAGATCTATATCTCCATATTGTGCCTCCTCTAGTTCAGGTTAGATATTCCATCTGTCTTTGTATTTTTTTTCCTTCTAATTTATATTTCCTCCTTAGTCTGGATACAGTCTAGTTTGCAAAAGCCATGACTATATACCAGTAGCAATAAGGTTTACTAAGAATATCTTAGAAGCAGAGAAACATTTGAAAGCAAGCCCACAATCACCCAGCTGTCAGTCACCCACATAAAAGAGCTTGAGTCAAGCACATAAGGGAAAACACTCTAGTGGAACACATTTTTATATGAATATTGAGAAGAGTTCAGAGAATCACCAGTCAACTCTGAAAACAGGTGTTTTCTGATTCAAGAGACTACTTTTTTGATTGGAAGTTAGCTAAGGAGTCTCACCTATCAGTATTGCTAGAATCAACTGATAGACTCTGTTACCCTCTATGCAGCTACCTCAGTCTTATGAACCAGCTTTCTAGTAAAAGCCATCTGGCCACCAGTGCCAAACAAGAGACTAATGGCTGGCCTTCCTTAGTTCCTTAGAATTGAATAGTATCCCAAATTGAACCCCATATAAGGGATCAATTTCCTCTGATCTGGAATTTACCCCCCCCCACCTTTTTTCCCCACTGTTCCTATATTGATGAAGTTTTAGCTTCTCTGTCATTCTGCTTTCTCAAGTTAAGCATTTGAACACAAAGAACTCTTGTTTACATATATTATTTTACTATCATTGCCATTATTTAAAGTCAAAATGCTTTAAGCATTCATGGCTTAGATCTCAGAAATTCACCAATGTAACTTAGTGTTTACCTGCTTAGTACAAATTTAAAGAGCTTTCCTCTTTATCTATTGCTTCCCGTTCTTTCTACCAGGTTTTATAGGGAACCTATTGTTTCCTTGGCATTGAGAAATATTGTAGCTCCTGATCTACAGAGGAGCTTCAATCTATACTTATCATTATGAACTGAATTATTCCCCCCACCAACCTCACCATTCAAAGGTGAGGACCTGGCCTGAATGCCCCAAGGGCAATCTGAGGAAACTAACTTGGGATAGCAAACCAGACTGTGGGATAGGAAAAGCCCCTACCACAGGAAAAGCCCTAACCTAAGACACTCCTAGGCCTGCTAATAGAACAAAGGACTGATCAGAGCTAGCTGGCTGCAGACCATCTCCCTCTAGTGACAGGCAGCCAGAGCTGGAAGGGGGCAAACGCAGCCCCAGAGAGGCATTATCTACCAAACTGCAAGCAGGTTTCATTGCTAACCAAGACTTTTTGGGATTCTGGACGGTCAACATCCGCCTAAGAAAGTGCGCCGGTTGTACACCCAGAAAACCAAGCAGCAGGGACGGGGGAGGTGATAAATTGCAGCGACCATGCTCGCCAAACACCTGATCACCTGAGCTGCTCAGACCTGGGAAGGGCACAAACCTCAGGCCCAACCAAGTCTGCGCCTCTAAGGACTACCTGAGTACCTGAACCTGAGTGGCTTAGACCTGGGAAGTGTATACAACCCAGGGCCATCCTCAGACAGATCCTGGCAGAGCAACCTAGAGCCTAACCAGTGTAGACAGGGAAAGCACACATGCCGTGAGCGATGGCAAACCCAGTGTGGCTGAGACACTGCGAACACACGCCAGTGTTATTTGTTTGCAGCATCCATCCCTCCCCACAGCATGACTGATCAACTGAGCCTAAAAAAGTGTCCACCACCTCCCCCTTGTGCCAGGGTGGAAATTAGACCCTGAAGAGACCAGCAAACAGAAGAAGCTACAAGAGAGGGAACCTCCTTGGAAGTGACAGGTACAATAGATTAAAACCCTGTAGTTAGTATGGACTACATAGGAAGGGGCCTATAGATCTTGATAAATATGAGCCAGATCAAGGAAATATCTGAAAATGAACTGACCCCACACTGCCCACAACAACACCAGAGAAAATCCTAGATATATTTTTACTATCATTCTTTAATTTTTTAATTGTTTTTAAAATTTTTTAGTCCTCTATTTCTCCTTTAATTTTCATTTTTATTACCTACTATTACTTTGCAAAAAAAAAGAGACCCTATTTTTTAAAGCAAACTTCATATATACATATATTTTATAACTTTGTGACTTTTTTTTCTTTAATATTGTATTTTTGAAAATCCAACCTCTACTCTAGATTTTTAATCTTTGATTTTTGGTACTTGTTATCAATTTTGTATCTTTAAGAACCCGATCTTCAGTGCCCATTTTTACTTGGGGGCGAGATTACTGGCTTGACTGCTCTTTCCTGCTTTGGACTCTCCTTTTTCTCCACCAGGTCGTCTCTAGCTCCTCCCTTCCCTTTCTTTTCTCTACCCAACTCTGTGAATCTCTTTGTGTGTACTGGATGGTGGAGAACATTTAGGGAACTGATTACTGGCTGGATCTGTCTCTCTCCTTTTGGTTCCCCCCTTTATCCTCCTGGCCACCTGTCTCCCTCCTTCCTCTTCTCTTCTCTATATAACTCTGTGAACATCTCTGAGTGGTCCAGACTGTGGAGCACACATAAGGAAGTGATTACTGGCTAGCTTACTCTCTCCTCTCTTGATTCCACCTCATCTCATCCTGGTCACCTCCATCTCCCTCCTCCCTCTTCTTTTCTCCATTTAACTCTGTGAACGTCTCTGTGTGTCCCTCACTGTGGAGAAACTTTTCATCTTTAACCCAGATGTTTTATCAATGGTGCTGTATATATGGAGAAGTCTTGAGGCTACGGTTAAAATAAGACTGAAAACCAGAAGCAGGAGGCTTGAGTCCAAATCCTGAGAACTCCTGACTCCAGGGAACATTAATCCACAGGAGCTCATCAAATGCCTCCATACCTACACTGAAACCAAGCACCACCCAAGGGCCAACAAGTTCCAGAGCAAGACATACCAGGCAAATTGTCCAGCAACACAGGAACATAGCCCTGAACTTCAATATATAGGCTGTCCAAAGTCACTCCAAACCCATAACTCCTTACTGGACACTTTATTGCACTCCAGAGAGAATTTCTCCAGCTCCACCCACCAGAACACCAACACAAGCTTCCCTAACCAAGAAACCTTGGCAAGCCGCCCATACAGCCCCACCCACAGTGAGGAAACTCCACAATAAAGAGAACTCCACAAACTGCCAGAATACAGAAAGGCCACACCAAACACAGCAATATAAACAAGATGAAGAGACAGGGGATACTCAGCAGGTAAAGGAACAGGATAAATGCCCACCAAACCAAACAAAAGAGGAAGAGATAGGGAATCTACCTGATAAAGAATTCGGAATAATGATAGTGAAAATGATCCACAATCTTGAAAACAAAAAGGAATCAAGATAAATAGCCTGAAGACAAGAATTGAGAAGATGCAAGAAAGGTTTAACAAGGATATAGGAGAAATAAAAAAGAGTCAATATATGATGAAAAATGCAATAAATGAGATAAAAAACACTCTGGAGGGAAAAAATAGTAGAATAATTTAGGGAAAAGATAGGATTAGTGAGGTAGAAGATAGAATGGTAGAAATAAATGAATCAGAGAGGAAAAAGAAAAACTAATTAAAAGAAATGAGGACAATCTCAGAGACCTCTGGGACAATGTTAAATGCCCCAACATTTGAATCATAGGCGTCCCAGAAAAAGAAGACAAAAAGAAAGACCATGAGAAAATACTTGAGGAGATAATAGTTGAAAAAATCCCTATAACAGGGAAGGTAATAAGTACCCAAGTCCAGGAAACGCAGAGAGTCCTAAACAGGTTAAACCCAAGGCAAAACACCCCAAGACACATATTAATCAAATTAACCAAGATCAAACACAAAGAACAAATATTAAAAGCAGCAAGGGAAAAACAACAAATAACACACAAGGGGATTCCCATAAGGATATCAGCTGATCTTTCAATAGCAAACTCTTCAGGCCAAGAGGGAATGGCAGGACATACTAACAGTGATGAAAGAAAATAACCTACAGCCCAGATTGCTGTACCCAGCAAGAATCTCATTCAAATATGAAGGAGAAATCAAAAGCTATACAGACACGCAAAAGCTGAGATAATTCAGCACCACCAAACCAGCTCTCCAACAAATGCTAAAGGATCTTCTCTAGACAGGAAACACAAAAAGGGTGTATAAACTCAAACCCAAAACAATAAAGGAAATGGCAACGGCATCATACTTATCAATAATTACCTTAAACGTAAATGGATTCAATGCCCCAACCAAAAGAAAAAAGACTAGCTGAATGGATACAAAAATAAGACCCCTATATATGTTTTCTACAAGAGACCCATCTCATAACAAGGCACACATACAGACTGAAAGTGAAGGGCTGGAAAAGTTATTCCACGTAAATAGAGACCAAAAGAAAGCAGGAGTAGCAATACTCATATCCGATAAAATAGACTTTAAAACAAAGTCTGTGAAAAGAGAAAGAGAGCACTACATAATGATCAAAGGATCAATCCAAGAAAAGATATAACAATTATAAATATATCTGCACCCAACATAGGGGCACTGCAATATTTAAGACAAATGCTAACAACTATGAAAGGGGAAATTAACAATAACATAATAATAGTGGGAGATTTTAATACCCCACTCACACCTATGGATAGATCAACTAATACAATAGACCAGTTAGACCTAATTGATATCTATAGGACATTTCACCCCAAAACAATGAATTTCACCTTTTTCTCAAGTGCACATGGAACCTTCTCCAGGATAGATTGCATCCTGGGCCATATATCTAGTCTTGGTAAATTAAAAAAAAAAAAAAATGAAATCATTCCAAGTATCTTTTCTGACCACAATGTAGTAAGATTAGATCTCAATTACAGGAGAAATACTATTAAAAATTCCAACATATGGAGGCTGAACAACATGCTGCTGAATAACAAACAAATCACAGAAGAAATCAGAAAATAAATAAAAATATGCATGGAAATGAATGAAAATGAAAACACAACAACCCCAAACCTGTGGGACACTGTGAAAGCAGTGCTAAGGGAAGGTTCATAGCAATACAGGCATACCTCAAGAAACAAGGAAAGAGTCAAATAAATAACTTAATTCTACACCTAAAGCAACTAGAAAAGGAAGAAATTAAGAACCCCAGGGTTAGTAGAAGGAAAGGAATCTTAAAAATTAGGGCAGAAATAAATGCAAAAGAAACAAAAGAGACCATAGTAAAAATCAACAAAGCCAAAAGCTGTTTCTTTGAGAGGATAAATGAAATTGACAAACCATTAGCAAGACTCATAAAGAAACAAAGGGAGAAAAATCAAATCAACAAAATTAGAAATGAAAATGGAGAGATCACAACAGACAACACAGAAATACAAAGGATTATAAGAGACTACTGTTAGCAATTATGTGCCAATAAAATGGACAACGTGAAAGAAATGGACAAATTCTTAGAAAAGTACAACTTTCCAAAACTGAACCAGGAAGAAACAGAAAATCTTAACAGACCCATCACAAGCACAGAAATTGAAACTGTAATCAGAAATCTTCCAGCAAACAAAAGTCCGGGTCCAGATGGCTTCACAGCTGAATTCTACCAAAAATTTAGAGAAAAGATAACACCTATCCTACTGTAACTCTTCCAGAAAATTGCAGAGGAAGGTAAACTTCCAAACTCATTCTATGAGGCCACCATCACCCCAAAACCTGAGAAAGATGCCACACAAAAAAAGAAAACTACAGGCCAATATCACTGATGAATGTAGATGCAAAAATCCTTAACAAAATTCTAGCAATCAGAATCCAACAACACATTAAAAAGATCATACAGCATGACCGAGTGGGCTTTATACCAGGGATGCAAGGATTCTTCAATATCCGCAAATCAATCAATGTAATTCACCACATTAACAAATTGAAAAATAAAAGCCATATGATTATCTCAATAGATTCAGAGAAAGCCTCTGACAAAATTCAACATCCATTTATGATAAAAACTCTCCAGAAAGCAGGAATAGAAGGAACATACCTCAACGTAATAAAAGCTATATATGACAAACCCACAGCAAACATTATCCTCAATGGTGAAAAAGTGAAAACATTTCCCTTAAAGTCAGGAACAAGACAAGGGTACTCACTCTCACCACTACTATTCAACATAGTTTTGGAAATTTTGGCCACAGCAATCAGAGCAGAAAAGGGAATAAAAGGAATCCAAATTGGAAAAGAAGTAATAAAACTCACTCTTTGCAGAAGACATGATCCTCTACATAGAAAATCCTGAAGACTCCACCAGAAAATTACTAAAGCTAATCAATGAATATAGCAAAGTTGCAGTATATAAAATCAACACACAGAAATTCCTGGAATTCCTATACACTAATAATGAGAAAATAGAAAGAGGAATTAAGGAAACAATTCCACTTACCATTGCAACAAAAAGAAAAATATACTTTTCCAGAGAAGACAAACAGATGGCTACCAAACACATAAAAAGATCTCAACATCACTCATTATCAGAGAAAGGCAAATCAAAACCACAATGAGGTATCATTTCATGCCAATCAGAAAGGCTGCTACCCAAAGTCGACAAGCAATAAATGCTGGAGAGGGTATGGAGAAAAGGGAACCCTTTTACACTGTTGGTGGGAATGCAAACTAGTACAGCCACTATGGAGAACACTGTGGAGATTCCTTAAAAAACTGGAAATAGAACTGCCTTATGACCCAGCAATCCCCCTGCTGGGATACACACTGAGGAAACCAGAATTGAAAGAAACACGTGTACTCCAATGTTCATCTCAGCACTGTTTATAATAGCCAGGACATGGAAGAAAGCTAGATGTCCATCAGTAGATGAATGGTTAAGAAAGCTGTGGTACATATACACAATGGAGTATTACTCAGCCATTAAAAAGAATACATTTCAACCAGTTCTAATGAGGAGGATGAAACTGGAGCCTATTATACACAGTGAAGTAAGCCAGAAAGAAAACACCAATACAGTATACTGATGCATATATATACAATTTAGAAAGATGGTAATGATAATCCTGTATGCGAGACAGCAAAAGAGATACAGATGTATAGAATAGTCTTTTGGACTCTATGGGAGAAGGCGAGGGTGGGATGATTTGGGAGAATGGCATTGAAACATGCATAATATCATATGTGAAATGAATCGCCAGGCCAGGTTCGATGCATGATACAGGATGCTTGGGGCTGGTGCCCTGGGATGACCCAGAGGGATGGTATGGGGAGGGAGGTAGGAGAGGGGTTCAGGATTGGGAACACATGTACACCCATGACGGATTCATGTTGCTATATGGCAAAACCAATACAATATTGCAAAGCAATTAGCCTCCAATTAAAATAATTAAATTTATAATTTAAAAAATGACCATTAAATGAGGTCATATGAGTGGGGCTCCAATCTAATAAAACTGATGTCCTTATAATAAGAGGAACAGACCCCAGAGTTCCTTCTGCCCCGACAGCCCTGAGAACAAAACAACAACAAACAAATGGTGTGAAGACACAATGAAAAACACACCGTCTGCAAGTCTGAAGAGATGCCTCCCAGGAAACCAGCCCTGCTAGACCTTGAAGTTGGACTTCCAAGCTTCCTCAGTTCAGTTCAGTCGCTCAGTCGTGTCTGACTCTTTGCGACCCCATGAATCGCTGCACTCGAGGCCTCCCTGTCCATCACCAAATCCCGGAGTTCACTCAGTTTTACGTCCATCGAGTCGTGATGCCATCCAGCCATCTCATCCTCTGTCGTCCCCTTCTCCTCCTGCCCCCAATCCCTCTCAGCATCAGGGTCTTTTCCAATGAGTCAACTCTTCGCATGAGGTGGCCAAAGTACTGGAGTTTCAGCTTTAGCATCATTCCTTCCAAATAAATCCCAGGGCTGATCTCCTTCAGAATGGACTGGTTGGATCTCCTTGCAGTCCAAGGGACTCTCAAGAATCTTCTCCAACACCACAGTTCAAAAGCATCAATTCTTCGGCGCTCAGCCTTCTTCACAATCCAACTCTCACATCCATACATGACTACTGGAAAAACCATAGCCTTGACTAGACGGGCCTTAGTCGGCAAAGTAATGTCTCTGCTTTTGAATATGCTATCTAGGTTGGTCATAACTTTTTCCCAAGGAGTAAGTGTCGTTTAATTTCATGGCTGCAATCACCATCTGCAGTGATTTTGGGGCCCCCCAAAATAAAGTCTGCCACTGTTTCCACTGTTTCCCCATCTATTTCCCATGAAGTGATGGAACCGGATGCCATGATCTTCGTTTCCTGAATGTTGAGCTTTAGGCCAACTTTTTCACTCTCCACATTCACTTTCACTATGACAAAATTATTTTCTATCATTTAAGCCACCTGGTTGGCTATATTTTGTTAAATCAGCCTGAACAGACTGACATACCTGTCAGCACCCAAACAGTATGTTACATATATTCTTGAAGAGGCTACCTTACAAGGTAGCTATAAAATCCCAGATGAAACCAGGAACAAAAAATTTAGG
Organism: Ovis aries; assembly: GCF_016772045.2. Classification (NCBI taxonomy): domain Eukaryota; kingdom Metazoa; phylum Chordata; class Mammalia; order Artiodactyla; family Bovidae; genus Ovis; species Ovis aries. Next base: position 50,452,984 of record NC_056069.1, read on the forward strand.
AAAACTATTGCATGCCTCTAAAAATAAGCACATTTTTCATAAGTACAACAAAAATTGCATTAAACTTAGCAAACCAGTCACATTTCACTGACACAACAATGAATATCTTAGGAGACCTCCCAGTATTAGATAATGCTCCTTATGTTGCTCAGATACATTTACTTCATTTGAAAGAGGATTATAGGATTTATTTAAATAAAGCCAGAATTAGCAATACCAGAATGATGGGCATTATTCAAAGTTGAAAATATAGTTATAAATAACTTCTTTTTATATAGATAACAGATATTCAATACGAAGCCTTTTCTTTCTCCCCACGTTCAACTAGAACCACTGAAATTTTCTACGTGAAAGTTTATCTATCCAGTTCTTTCATAAATAATGTCTAGATTTAAATTATACCTAAAGTTTTAGATTGGATTAAGTCATTTTATCAAATATATCCAGGATTCAGCATACCTGAAATCCTGGAGCTAGAATGTATTTCACCATGAAACTTTGTTCCCAGAATACAAAACAGAAAAAAAAAAAGAGAGAGAGAGTCTGATAGCCTGAGAGAGAAAGGTTCGCTCAAGCTTATTAGTACCTGTTCGACCTTTTCCTGTTTAAAACTGAAGCCGATTTCTTATTCTCAGGCACAGCACACCCTGCTACACAGTTACCTCCTTGTGCCTGAGGAACAGGAAGTTCTTTGTATGTTCCCAGGGTGCTGAGAGCTTTAAAGAAACTGGCTTGATTTCCTGAAAACATAAATACATTGATTAGCTAATGAGCATTTAATGAACTGTAATTATGTGCTATACATTTCTCTACACACCAGCATGATGAATAAAGAAAATATATCTGTCTTCAACATCTATTGCAGCTTCCCTCCTACACTTCTTGTACTTTCTCTCTCCTCCCCATACAGGAGCAGCCTCATGTACTTCAGAAATACCTGGGTTAGAGTCGCCTTCAAAATAAAGGAAAAGGGAAAGATGAATTTTGTCAACAATGAAGCTGTCTGTACTTGGAAATACACCATCAAGAAAGTCAAGGCAACTCACATAATGGAAGGAAACATCCCAACTTTATATACAGATAGCCAATAAGCACCTGGAAAAGTGTTCATCATTAGCCATCAGGAAAATACAAACCAAGCTCCACTGATGTAATATTTTATACCAACTAGAATCACTATAATCAAAAAGATAGATAACTAGTAATGCTGAATAGGGAGAAATTCCAACTTTCCTATGCTACTAGTAGGAATGTTAAATTGGACAGCAACTTTATAACATGGTTTTGCAGTTCCTTAGAATATTATTAATAAGAGTTATCTTATGACCCAGAAATACTCAAAGGAAATAAAAGCATATTAACACACAAAATTGTGTACAAAAGTTGTTATAGTAGCATTATTCATAGTAATTAAAAAAGTGAAAACAACTGAAATTTCCATCAAATGATGAATGGATATATAAATTGCAGTGTATTCTCACAATGGAATATTGCTCAGCGCTGCAAAGGAGTGAAGTACTTATATGTGACTGAACCTTAAAAATATTAAGTGATGGAAGCCAGTTAGAAAAGATAACGTAATGCATGATTCCATTTACACAATATGTCCAGAATAGGTGAATAGTGCCTATATGCTAGGTAGTCTAGGTGCTGAGAGACTGTGTAAAAAGTGGTAGGTAATGAAATCCACTTGGCATTATCATGAAGAAGGCTGAGCGCTGAAAAATTGATGCTTTTGAATTGTGACACTGAAGAAGACTCAAGAATTCCTTGGACTGCAAGGAGATCAAACCAGTCAATCCTAAATGAAATAAATCCTGAATATTCATTGGATGGACTGATGAAACTCCAATATTTTGGCCACCTGATGTTAAGAGCCCAATCATTGGGAAAGACTCTGATGCTGGAAAAGATCAAAGGCAGGAGAAGTGGATAACAGAAGATGAGATGGTTAGATAGCATCACTGACTCAGTGGACATGAATTTGAGCAAACTCTGGGAGACAATGAAGGACAGGGAAGCCTAGTTTTCTGTAGTGCATGGGTTTCAAAGCATTTATGGGGATTTTTTTAAGTGTGAAGAAAATATTTCAAAATTGATGGATGCAGGCTCTGTAAATATATTAAAGATATTGAATTTTATAATTTAAATGGGTCATGGTATATATGTAAATGATGCCTCTGGGTAAAATTTCTTTTAAAAATAATACAGATGAATTTGGCTTATCAAATAATAAATAATATTTATGATTTTACTGAGTCAGTAAAATGCATAGTTCAAACACAAATATGAAAGTATTAATAAGCAGAATTAAGTGCCAAAAAGTAATGAACCTATTAATAATTCAGCTTTCAAATTGATAGACACAAATAATGAATATAATTATCTGAACAGTAGCATGTTGGTCATTTTCATTGAAACCAGCAATTGAAAATAATTATTTTTGTGGTTTTTAAGTTGACTAGGTGCTAATGTTGAATAGTAAAACTTTCATGATATATTTTTACATGTTTGATTTTATATGCATTGCTATAACAATGATTGAATATCTGGTACTATTGAAATTATCTCAATATTTTGAAGCCTACTTTCCTAGTGTCAAAAAACATATAACTTATTGCATGTATGGGTATGACATTGGGATTATTTTTAATATATTAGTGAGTTAGAATAGATTTTCTGAAATATTTATTTGACTACTGTACAGAAAAGATTTAACAGAGCTGGTTTCACAGCTTTTTGTGAGGGACTTGCTTATAAGATTGCTCTTTGGCCAGCTTTTGGAGATTTGAATTTCTGAGGGTTTTCACCATTCCCAGAATAGATAAGAGTAATTTACGAATGATAAATAATTTTTACATTGTGGATTACTTTGAAATTTTGATTTCCTTATGGAATTTTGGAAACTTGGTACATGCTAAACAGAGGGTGCCTATGTGACCAACCTCAAATAAGAACCCTGGACCCTGAACCTCAATGAACATTCCTGTTCTACAACATTTTATACCTGGTGCCATCCTCCTTCCTAGGAAAATTAAATTGTGCCCTGTGGACTCCACTGGGAGATGATCTTTGGGAGCTTATAATTGATTTCTTCATAGGCTTTTCCCCTTTGCTCGTTTTGTCTATATTCTATCACTGAAATGAATCATCATCATGAATACAATATACTGAGTATAGTGAATCCTCTTAGGTAATCATCAAATCTACAGGGGGCCTGAGTGAACTCTCCAAACAACTGTATAGCAACTATGCTATGTTTTTAGGATTTCATTTAAATTTATTGCATTTGGTACTTCAATTTATTCCAAGTTTTAATAATATTCTTGTTATGTCTGAATTTATTGCATATAAACACCATAGAAATGTTTTTATTGGGGAAGCTTTTGAGTTACCAATATTTACTAATGTACAATGATTGCATTTTCTCATATCACAAATATGATACAGTTATTTACTAATGCATATATTAGATTTGTTGCTGGCTATTTACTATTTACCAACCATTTACTGATCTAGTATATATTTTTAAGGTTTAACTTTATACTTTTCAAGGGCAGTAGATTGCAACTGTATATTCAGAACTTATAATTATAGACAAGTGCCTGTGATGCATTATATTTCCTTTCATGAATTAAGTTCCCTTTGGAGAAAAAAACTGAATTGGTATTAATTTTTCCCTAAACATACTTAAAAATAGGGAAACACCGTATTACATTTGTTTATCTTATGCACAAAATGATATGGCACAATATTTCATTATTATTTTTCCTCCTTTGTATTTGCATAGTTTATAGTGCTTTGGCTTATTATCTTAGTTTATTAAAATTTTGAAAGTAAGGGGATATTAGTGTGTCACTATACTCTCTCACCTCAGATCAGGATAAACCAAGTGCCACAGTGTTTGTGTCTTTTTTTTTTTTTTTTTAATCTCACTACTCAGTATGACCAAAAGGAAAGCTACTCAACCAGACCCAAACTGAGTTAACAGATGCTGCGTCTCATAGCAGAAGGTGTGGGTGAAAATTCATCCAGGAAACATTATCAAGATTGCCTGTTAGTGATAATAAGCTCAAAAAATAGCATAGGTATTTTGGTCCCAGAAAGTTGTCTCTTTTTTACTAGGAAATGCTCTGTGAATAAGCACTGGGATAAAATAACCAGGGCTAAAGGTTAAAACACAAATTAGATGTGGACAGTGCCTATGCCATTAGATTTGCCAAGACAGTCCTCTGCTTATATGCATTTTTCTATTCATAACCTAGTGGAAACTGAAGAGAAGGTTAGAGTTTAATTTAATGCTTGGAGTGTCCTAGAATTATATGATAATATTTTAATATCAGGTATGAGTTTCTAATTGTCTTTCATTCTTTATTCATTTTTCTATCTGTGGGGCTATTTCGTAAGAATAAAAATCTTGAAAAAGGAATGATTTATAAACCAGGCATGTTTACACAGGATGAAAAGATAGTACAAGCATAAACCTTGTGTTCAATAACTATATCCTATTTTAAATCATTTATTCCTAAATCTATCAATGTATGCACAGAATCACAATATTCAGTCCAACAGACCCTACATTATTCTCTGATACAAGTTAAGGAAAACTAGTTATGGCACTCTGGAAACTTCCTTGGTCAATTTGAATCACTTTTGATCCACAGTGAATTATTTGTGAAAATAAAAGTATATCAATGGATAAATAAATTTCAGTAAATAAAATTAATTTGTAAAACACACAAAAATACAAAGATTGTAAAATTAATCCCTAATACAATTTTATTGTATGTAACAGGCATTGGAAGTTCCCCACTCTAGTAACATATATTCAGTCTTACCTCATTTTTATTTATTCTAATATTACTGATGTTATTAATATTATAACATTCATTTTCAAAAAGAAATTATAAATTTGAATATTATGATTAAATGTTTTGTCAGAAGGAATTAACCTAGCTAAACATTGCTTGGTCTATATACCAAGCAATGTTTAGCTAGTTAATTAGAAAAGGCTCATTAGAAAAGACCATGATGCTGGGAAAAATTGAAGGCAGGAGGAGAAAGGGACAACAGAGGATGAGATGGTTGAATGCCATCAAGGACTTAATGGACACAAGTTTGCACAAGCTGGAGGAGTTGGTGATGGACAGGGAAGCCTGGTGAGGTGCAGTCCATGGGGTCCCAAAAAGTGGAAAATGATTGAGTGACTGAACAGCAACTATACACACACACACACACACATACATTTGATCATTCAGACACCTGAAATATCAGAAATATATATTTTTTCATGTATAGTTGGTCTTTGTCCATGGTTCCTAACTCATAGCTCCCAAAACCCTTAGAATTTTCTAAGTGATGAGAGGGATAAAGATGTGTATTGTTACATTAATGAGGTGACCTTTAGAATTCTAAGGATGGGACTGCATGCCAGGGTAGCCACTCTTGTTTTTTTTTTTTTTTTTTTTTAGTTGTTCTTCCAGTTTTATTTATTTATTTATTTATTTTTACTTTTTAGTTTTTTATTTTTTAAATTTTAATATCTTTAATTCTTACATGCGTTCCCAAACATGAACCCCCCTCCCACCTCCCTCCCCATAATATCTCTCTGGGTCATCCCCATGCACCAGCCCCCAAGCATGCTGTATCCTGCGTCAGACATAGACTGGCGATTCAATTCTTACATGATAGTACACGTGTTAGAATGTCATTCTCCCAAATCATTCCACCCTCTCCTTCTCCCTCTGAGTCCAAAGGTCCGTTATACACATCTGTGTCTCTTTCCCTGTCTTGCATACAGGGTCGTCATTGCCATCTTCCTAAATTCCATATATATGTGTTAGTATACTGTATTGGTGTTTTTCTTTCTGGCTTACTTTACTCTGTATAATTGGCTCCAGTTTCATCCATCTCATCAGAACTGATTCAAATGAATTTTTTTTTTTTTACGGCTGACTAATACTCCATTGTGTATATGTACCACTGCTTTCTTATCCATTCATCTGCTGATGGACATCTAGGTTGTTTCCATGTCCTGGCTATTATAAACAGTGCTGCGATGAACATTGGGGTACATGTGTCTCTTTCAATTCTGGTTTCCTCGGTGTGTATGCCCAGAAGTGGGATTGCTGGGTCATAAGGTGAGTTCTATTTGCAATTTTTTAAGGAATCTCCACACTGTTCTCCATAGTGGCTGTACTAGTTTGCATTCCCACCAACAGTGTAGGAGGGTTCCTTTTCTCCACACCCTCTCCAGCATTTATTGCTTGCAGATTTTTGGATCGCAGCCATTCTGACTGGTGTGAAGTGGTACCTCATTGTGGTTTTGATTTGCATTTCTCTAATAATGAGTGATGTTGAGCATCTTTTCATGTGTTTGTTAGCCATCTGTATGTCTTCTTTGGAGAAATGTCTGTTTAGTTCTTTGGCCCATTTTTTGATTGGGTTGTTTATTTTTCTGGAATTGAGCTGCAGAAGTTGCTTGTATATTTTTGAGATTAGTTGTTTGTCAGTTGCTTCATTTGCTATTATTTTCTCCCATTCAGAAGGCTGTCTTTCACCTTGCTTATATTTTCCTTTGTTGTGCAGAAGCTTTTAATTTTAATTAGATCCCATTTGTTTATTTTTGCTTTTATTTCCAGAATTCTGGGAGGTGGATCATAGAGGATCCTGCTGTGATTTATGTCTGAGAGTGTTTTGCCTATGTTCTCCTCTAGGAGTTTTATAGTTTCTGATCTTACATTTAGATCTTTAATCCATTTTGAGTTTATTTTTGTGTGCGGTGTTAGGAAGTGATCTAGTTTCATTCTTTTACAAGTGGTTGACCAGTTTTCCCAGCACCACTTGTTAAAGAGATTGTCTTTACTCCATTGTATATTCTTGCCTCCTTTGTCAAAAATAAGGTGTCCATATGTGTGTGGATTTATCTCTGGGCTTTCTATTTTGTTCCATTGATCTATATGTCTGTCTTTGTGCCAGTACCATACTGTCTTGATGACTGTGGCTTTGTAGTAGAGCCTGAAGTCAGGTAAGTTGATTCCTCCAGTTCCATTCTTCTTTCTCAAGATTGCTTTGGCTATTCGAGGTTTTTTGTATTTCCATACAAATCTTGAAATGATTTGTTCTAGTTCTGTGAAAAATGTGGCTGGTAGCTTGATAGGGATTGCATTGAATTTGTAAATTGCTTTGGGTAGTATACTCATTTTCACTATATTGATTCTTCCGATCCATGAACATGGTATATTTCTCCATCTATTAGTGTCCTCTTTGATTTCTTTCATCAGTGTTTTATAGTTTTCTATATATAGGTCTTTAGTTTCTTTAGGTAGATATATTCCTAAGTATTTTATTCTTTTCGTTGCAATGGTGAATGGAATTGTTTCCTTAATTTCTTTTTCTACTTCCTCATTATTCGTGTATAGGAATGCAAGGGATTTCTGTGTGTTGATTTTATATCCTGCAACTTTCCTATATTCATTGATTAGCTCTAGTAATTTTCTGGTGGAGTCTTTAGGGTTTTCCATGTAGAGGATCATGTCATCTGCAAACAGTGAGAGTTTTACTTCTTCTTTTCCAATTTGGATTCCTTTTATTTCTTTTTCTGCTCTGATTGCTGTGGCCAAAACTTCCAGAACTATGTTGAATAGTAGCGGTGAAAGTGGACACCCTTGTCTTGTTCCTGACTTTAGGGGAAATGCTTTCAATTTTTCACCATTGAGGATAATGTTTGCTGTGGGTTTGTCATAGATAGCTTTTATTATGTTGAGGTATGTTCCTTCTATTCCTGCTTTCTGGAGAGTTTTTATCATAAATGGATGTTGAATTTTGTCAAAGGCCTTCTCTGCATCTATTGAGATAATCATATGGTTTTTATTTTCAATTTGTTAATGTGGTGAATTACATTGATTGATTTGCGGATATTGAAGAATCCTTGCATCCCTGGGATAAAGCCCACTTGGTCATGGTGTATGATCTTTTTAATGTGTTGTTGGATTCTGATTGCTAGAATTTTGTTGAGGATTTTTGCATCTATGTTTATCAGTGATATTGGCCTGTAGTTTTCTTTTTTTGTGACATCTTTGTCAGGTTTTGGTATTAGGGTGATGGTGGCCTCATAGAATGAGTTTGGAAGTTTACCTTCCTCTGCAATTTTCTGGAAGAGTTTGAGGAGGATAGGTGTTAGCTCTTCTCGAAATTTTTGTAGAATTCAGCTGTGAAGCCATCTGGACCTGGGCTTTTGTTTGCTGGAAGATTTCTGATTACAGTTTCAATTTCCGTGCTTGTGATGGGTCTGTTAAGATTTTCTATTTCTTCCTGGTTCAGTTTTGGAAAATTGTACTTTTCTAAGAATTTGTCCATTTCTTCCACGTTGTCCACTTTATTGGCATACAACTGCTGATAGTAGTCTCTTATAATCCTTTGTATTTCTGTGTTGTCTGTTGTGATCTCTCCATTTTCATTTCTAATTTTATTGATTTGATTTTTCTCTCTTTGCTTCTTGATGAGTCTGGCTAATGGTTTGTCAATTTTATTTATCCTTTCAAAGAACCAACTTTTGGCTTTGTTGATTTTTGCTATGGTGTCTTTTGTTTCCTTTGCATTTATTTCTGCCCTAATTTTTAAGATTTATTTCCTTCTACTAACTCTGGGGTTCTCCAACTCTTCCTTTTCTAGTTGCTTTAGTTGTAGAGTTAGGTTATTTATTTGACTTTTTTCTTGTTTCTTGAGGTATGCCTGTATTGCTATGAACTTTCCTCGTAGCACTGCTTTTATAGTGTCCCACAGGTTTTGGGTTGTTGTGTTTTCATTTTCATTTGTTTCTATGCATATTTTGATTTCTTTTTGATTTCTTCTGTGATTTGTTGGTTATTCAGAAGTGTGTTGTTCAACCTCCATATGTTGGGATTTTTAATAGTTTTTCTCCTGTAATTGAGATCTAATCTTAATGCATTATGGTCAGAAAAGATTCTTGGAATGATTTCGATTTTTTGAATTTATCAAGTTTAGATTTATGGCCCAGGATGTGATCTATCCTGGAGAAGGTTCCATGAGCACTTAAAAAAAAGGTGAAATTCATTGTTTTGGGGTGAAATGTCCTATAGATATCAATTAGGTCTAACTGATCTAATGTATCATTTAAAGTTTGTGTTTCTTTGTTAATTTTTTGTTTAGTTGATCTGTCCATAGGTGTGAGTGGGGTATTAAAGTCTCCCACTATTATTGTGTTATTGTTGATTTCCCCTTTCATACTTGTTAGCATTTGTCTTACATATTGCGGTGCTCCTATATTGGGTGCATATACATTTATAATTGTTATATCTTCTTCTTGGATTGTTCCTTTGATCATTATGTAGTGGCCTTCTTTGTCTCTTTTTACAGCCTTTGTTTTAAAGTCTATTTTATCGGATATGAGTATTGCCACTCCTGCTTTCTTTTGGTCTCTATTTGCGTGGTATATCTTTTTCCAGCCCTTCACTTTCAGTCTGTATGTGTCCCTTGTTTTGAGGTGGGTCTCTTGTAAGCAGCATATAGAGGGGTCTTGTTTTTGTATCCATTCGGCTAGTCTTTGTCTTTTGGTTGGGGCGTTCAACGCATTTACGTTTAAGGTAATTATTGATAAGTATGATCCCGTTACCATTTACTTTATTGTTTTGGGTTCGGGTTTATACACCCTTTTCATGTTTCCTGTCTAGAGGATATCCTTTAGAATTTGTTGGAGAGCTGGTTTGGTGGTGCTGAATTCTCTCAGCTTTTGCTTGTCTGTATAGCTTTTGATTTCTCCTTCGTATTTGAATGAGATCCTTGCTGGGTACAGTAATCTGGGCTGTAGGTTATTGTCTTTCATCACTTTAAGTATGTCTTGCCATTCCCTCCTGGCCTGAAGAGTTTCTATTGAAAGATCAGCTGTTATCCTTATGGGAATCCCCTTGTGTGTTATTTGTTTTTTTTCCCTTGCTGTTTTTAATATTTGTTCTTTGTGTTTGATCTTTGTTAATTTGATTAATATGTGTCTTGGGGTGTTTCGCCTTGGGTTTATCCTATTTGGAACTCTCTGTGTTTCTTGGACTTGGGTGATTATTTCCTTCCCCATTTTAGGGAAGTTTTCAACTATTATCTCCTCAAGGATTTTCTCATGATCTTTCTTTCTGTCTTCTTCTTCTGGGACTCCTATAATTTGAATGTTGGAGCGTTTCATATTGTCCTGGAGGTCTCTGAGATTGTCCTCATTTCTTTTAATTCATTTTTCTTGTTTCCTCTCTGATTCATTTATTTCTACCATTCTATCTTCTATTTCACTAATCCTATCTTCTGCCTCTGTTATTCTACTATTTGTTGCCTCCAGAGTGTTTCTGATCTCATTTATTGTGTTATTCATTATATTTTGACTCTTTTTTATTTCTTCTAGGTCCTTGTTAAACCTTTCTTGCATCTTCTCAATCCTTGTCTCTAGGCTATTTATCTGTGTTTCCATTTTGATTTCAAGATTTTGGATCATTTTCACTATCAATATTCGGAATTCCTTCTCCGGTAGGTTCCCTACTTCTTCCTCTTTTGTTTGGTTTGGTGGGCAACTCTCCTGTTCCTTTGCCTGCTGAGTATTCCTCTGTCTCTTCATTTTGGTTATATTGCTGCATTTGGGGTGGCCTTTTTATATTCTGGTAATTTGTGGAGTTCTCTTTATTATGGAGCTTCCTCACTTTGGGTGGGGTTCTATCAGTGGCTTGTCAAGGTTTCCTGGTTAGGGAGGCTTGTGTTGGAGTTTTGGTGGGTGGAGCTGGGTTTCTTCTCTCTGGAGTGCAGTGGAGTGACCTGTAATGGGTTATGAGACATCAAAGGTTTTGGGATAATTTTGAGCTGCCTGTATATTGAGGCTCAGGGGAGTGTTCCTGTGTTGCTGGAGAATTTGCGTGGTATGTCTTGTTTTGGAACTTGTTGGCCCTTGGGTGGAGCTTGGTTTCAGTGTAGGTATGAGGCATTTGATGAGCTCCTATTGCTTAATGTTCCCTGAATTCAAGAGTTCTCTAATGTTTTCAGGCTTTGGATTTAAGCTTCCTGCTTCTGGTTTTCAGTTTTATTTTTACAGTAGCCTCTAGACTTCTCCATCTATACAGCACTGATGATAAAACATCTAGGTTAAAGATGAAAAGTTTCTCCACATTGAGGGACACTCAGAGAGGTTCACTGAGTTACAAGGAGAAGAGAAGATGGAGGGGGTAGTTAGAGGTAACTGGAATGAGATGCGGTGAGATCAAGAGAGGAGAGAGCAAGCTAGCCAGTAGTCAGTTCCTTATGTGCGCTCTATAGTCTGGACCGCTCAGAGGTATTTACAGAGTTATACGGGGAAGAGGAGAGGGAGGAAGTAGACAGAGGTGACCAGGAGGATAAGAGAGAGGAATGAGTAGGAGAGAGACAAATCCTGCCAGTAACCAGTTCCTTAGGTGTTCTCTACCGTCTGGAACACACAGAGATTCACAGAGTTGGATAGAGAAGAGATGGGGGAGAAAAGAGACAGAGGCCACCTGGTGGAGAAAAAGGAGAGTCCAGAGGAGGAGAGAGTGGTCAAGCCAGTAATCTGGCTCTCAGGTAAACTTGGGTAGTAAAGTTTGGGTTTTCAAATATACAAAATTGACAACAAAAACCTAAGAGCAAGGATTAAAAATCTAGAGTAGAGATTGGATTTTCAAAGATACAATATTAAAGAAAAGCAGAAGGAAAAAGGAAGAAAGAAAAAAAAAAGGAATTAAAAAAAAAAAAAAAACACCAACAACCATCCAAAGAGTATATATGGTGTTTGCCTTAAAAAAAAAAAAAAGTCTTTTTTTTAAATAGTAATAATAGGTTATAGAAATAAAAATTAGAGGAGAAATAGAAGACTTAACAATTTTTTTAAAAAGCTAGAAAAAAAAGAAAAAAAAAAACAAAAAAGCAAAAAGCAAAAAAAAAAAAAAAAAGAAATGATTTTAAAAATATTAAAAATATTTCTGGCCCTTCTCTGATGTTATGGGCCGTGTGGGCTCACTTCCAAGGTGGTTCCCTCTGTTTAACTTCTTCTGTTTGCTGGTTTTTTAGGCTCACTAGTTCAGTCGCGCTGTGGGGAGGGGGGATGCTGCAAACAAATAGCACTGTCGTGTGCACACAGTATCTCAGCCCCGCTTGACCTGTCCTTTCTCACAGCGCACAAACCGCTCCGGCTCTACGATGCTCAGCCGGGAACCGTCTGGGGCCGGCCCTAGGCTGCGTGCACTTCCCCGGTCCAAGCCGCTCGGGTTCAGCCTTCAGGCAGCCCTCAGAGGCACAAATGCGTCTGGGACTGCGCTTTGTGCCCTTTCCAGGTCCGAGTAGCTCAGGAGTTTGGCGAGCGCAATCGCCGCGGCTTGTCACCTTTTCCGCCGCTGCTGCTCAGCTCTCTGGGTGGACCGCTGGCGCACCCCGTGAGGCAGACTGTGACTGTCCAGCACCCCAAGAAGTCTTAGCAAAGGAGCCTGCTTGCAGTTATGTACGTAAAGTCTCTCCAGGTCTGCAATTGCCCCTTTCCAGTCCTTACGGCTCTGGCTGCCTGTCCCTGGCGGGGAATGGTCTGCAGCTGGCTTTTTCCGTTCCGTCCTTTGTTCTGTGCTCAGTCCTGGCTGTATCTTATGTTCGAGCTTTTCGGGTGGTAGCTATCCCACAGTCTGGTTTGCTAGCCCAAGTTAGATCGTTCTGGTTGCGCGTGGGGTGTTCCTGCCCGATTCTTACAAAGCTCTGCAGCCCGCGCCTCCCGCGCGTCCCTACCCTGCCCCCACTTCCCAATGGCGGATGCAGGCGTCTGTGCTGCTTTTCCGCTGGGTGAGTTACTGTTGGGCTTGTAATCTGTTGGTTTTAATTATTTATCTATTTTTCCTTCCTGTTATGTTGCCCTCTGTGTTTCCAAGGCAGGGAGAGTGTTTCCTGGTGTTTGGAAACCTCTCTTCTTAAAATTCCCTTCCCGGGACGGGCTTCCCTTCCCGGGACAGAGCTCCCTCCCCACCTCCTTTGTCTCCTTTTTCGTCTTTTATATTTTTTCCTACCTGTTTTTGAAGACAATGGTCTGCTTTTCTGGTTGCGTGATGTCCTCTGCCAGCCTACAGAAGTTGTTTTGTGGAGTTTGCTCGGCGTTGAGATGTTCTTTTGAGGAATTTGTGAGGGAGAAAGTGATCTTCCCATCCTATTCCTCCGCCATCTTTCCCTCCTCTCACCACTCTTGTAATTGGAGGGTTGGAACTTTCATTCCCACACCCTGACTTCTGGGGAGGGAAAAAGGGCTGGAGTTTGACTCAGTCACCAACGACCAATGATTTAATCAAACAGGGCTTTGTAGCAAAGCTTTCCTAAAACCCCCAAAGGGCAGAGTTTGAAGAGCTTCAAGGCAGGCGAACCCATAGAGATTTGGGGGCACAACAAACCTGTTCACAGGACAAGGGAGCCTTTGTCCTTTCCCCATACCTTGTCCTGTGGACTTCTTCCATTCGACTATTCCTGAGTTATACCCTTATATATAAACTGATGATTTAGCAAGTAAAATATTTCTCTGAGTATTGTGAGCTACTCTAGCATAACAAAACCCAAGAAGGAGATCTTGGAAACTTGATGTACAGCAAGTTGATCAGAAGCACAGGTTTCTGACTGTTAGCTGAGTTTATGTAGGATTAAATCCTTAACCTATGGGATTTGATTTCCAGGTAGATATTGTTAGGGTTGAGTGGAATTTGGCTGCTGGTATCTAATGCTTTCTTGGTGTTGTGAAGGACAACTCCCACTCCTTCCCACCCAGCAGCGCCCCCACCCCAACCCAATACACACATATTGAAATTGGATATAGGAAACTAAAAGGTTTGAGATAAAATCACAGCAGTCATGCTAAAGATTTCTATTGCTTTTAATCCTTATATAACTATGCTTTCATAAATCTCATTCTGTGTCAGTTTCTAACCATAGGCTTTTAAAAGTTGTTGTTGTTCAGTCTCTCAGCCGTGTCTGACTCTTTGTGACCCTAGAGACTGTATCACACCAGGCTTCCCTGTCTATAGAATTCTCCAGGCAAGAACACTACAGTGGGTAGCCTTTCACTTCTCCAGGGTGTCTTCCCGACCCAGTGACTGAACCCAGGTCTCCTATATTGCAGGCAGATTCTTTACTGTCTGAGCTACCAGGGAAGCCTGTCTTTCAATTCTCCTGGATTTTGCTCAAATTCATCTCCATTGAGTTAGGAATACTTATAATAGCAAAGAACTGAAAATCCCTTTAGTGGGTTTAAATTAGTAGGGCATTATTTTGGTCACTTTCAAAGAAATCTAGAGATCCTTGTTGCTGTCAACAGGGTAGCACTTAACATGAGTTGCATGTTAGCGGTGTCATCAAGGCACAAAAAAATTTTCTCTAGCTATTTACACTTCCATGTTGTGTTTTGATCAAATGCATGTGACCTCATAAGTCCTTGCACCTCTAGGCATCAGGTTCAAGTTCAAGAAAGAAAGAAGGAATATCACCAACGGTTATTTGTCTTTTTTTTTACTAAGAAAGGAACAATGCTTTTCTAGAATCTTCTACTGGACAGAATTTCCCTGATGTCTCACTGACCATATGTGGGTCACCCTCCACATCAAGCTACAAAGGAGTTGGGTGAAGTAAAGAATTAATAATACATAGGACTGTCACCATTGATCTAGAAACAACAATAATCATATCATATGTGGCTTGGACACACAGCCCACACAAAATGAGGAAATCTGTAAGCAAGAGCAATAGTAGAATAAATATCAGGTGACAATCCCCTATCCAGTACAGTAAATGCTTTCGGATATTATAATCAAATAAAACTGCAACTCATACTTTGACAAATGACCAGGTGAATATTGCATAGCAAGTAAGATGAGACTAAATCTGTGTCTCTCCTTACACTGAGGCAAAACCTTCGTTCACATGCCTCATCATTCATCTGACTCAAATATTCTTGAAAATGTTGTGAGAAAAATTAATGATAAAGCACAACTGTCTGAAATGCTCCATCATAATAAGAAAAAGAAGAATGGTCAGAAAACAAATGTGAATCTACATTTTTAAAGAGTGGATTCTTTCTTAAGACTCTTGGAATAAGACACAAATTTCTTCTTTTTTGAAATGTAATGAGAGTATAATATTAACATATCCAGCTAGAAATTCCTGATGGTTTTCAACAACTTTATGAGTGTGCATTGTTTTTTTTTTGTTTGTTTTTTTTTTCCTAACATAATAATCCCTTTGGACAATTCCAGGCATGAAGTGTAAAGCAAATCATCTAATTATAACAAAAACCTGTGCATTTTAAAATCTGCATTTTAACATTCACCTAATGCAATGCTTATGTTTCACTGGGAGAAATACTGGTATCTCTGATTCTTACAGATGTTTTAAAAAAAAGCAGCATGGGGAGTGGATTGAATTATTGCCACTAGAGTTTTGGAAAATGTATTTGATTTTAATTTATAAACATAAGTATATCTTTGATCATTCTTCAAGGGCAGAGATGTATCTTGGAGGTAATGTTTCATTTAAATCTTTGATGCCTGATAAAATCCCAAAGTATTCAAGTTGAAAGATTTGATAGTCTACAGAGGAGAGAGAATCTTATTGCTGCCATCTGTAATGAAATTTGGTATTTGTGCTTTAGATACCTTGAGCAACTGGTGTACAGAAGCATGGTGCTTTGCCATACACTGGGCAATATTTGTACAGATTTAGGGAAAAAACATATATGTTTTCTGTGCTACATTCTGTCCATGCCTTCTTCCTCTTCCCCTCAAAAATTTTTATGCTATTCCTCCACAATTGATCATTTGGAATGAGACACTATCAGATGAATAGAACTTAATCATTTTTGAGTGATATGTGACATTCCTAACCTTCTCTTTAAGGCACAGTCAACATCAGCAGTGGGTTATTTAAAAGTGTTTCTGTCTCCCCATCAATCTTTAATCCATAGTTTTAAAAACTGCATCTCTTCTTGTCTTTGCTGGAGCTGATCATTTGTTTTATTTGACTCAAGGATCTGCTTGATTTAGAAGCTGGAAATACACATCTGTAGTATTGACAAAAACCTATTCGTAAAATGTGGAGATTCGGCCATATGTACCAGAAGAAAAGCAATGTGGCAAAGTAAAGTACAAAATTATTTCTGTCTTGGTATTATTTTTGAGTCATATATCTCTGCCTTTTTATGAACAGCAGGGATATTTGGAAGAATTATGTCTGAGTCATAAATCCCAATTTGTCTAGGACATGACTAATAGGTGTCTTTAACATTGTAAGATGATATTACTGTCTCATCTTGCAAAAATTTTTAAATTTTCAATCACAAATAAGAGAGGTCATACTTAAATGCCAAACATTAACATTCACCTCATCAAGAAATGTTGCCACTGCCTTTTCTAGATCACTTTGCACAAACATGTCATATTCACATATAGCTTTATTTTATTTTGTTATTTAATCAGTAGAATTATCCTGCTTGATCCCAGTCCATAGATGTTTTTAGAAAGGTGTGCAAGAGATAAACTTAGAAAATGCATTAAAAAGCATACAATTGAATAATCTCTATTTCATACATGGAGAACTATAAATCTTATTGAGTTGAATAATGGTGCAAAGTGGTTTCATTTTGCTATAAATTATGAAAATTTATGGAAATTTCTAAATTTTCAAAAAATATGAAATATTTGTCTAAAATGCTTCCCTTGATCTTCTGCTTTTATGGAGCAGGTTATAAGTTAGAGTTCAAGATTCGCACAACATATAAGAGAAATCTGAAAATACTGAAGATATGTGAGATCATAGGGGAAGGTCTTATGTTAATGCATGAAACAGACAACAAGGTGACAGTTAAAGCATGTTAAGTATAAAACCTAATCATTTAGTCATAAACTTCTGATGGTAATGAAGAGGTCCACTAGAACCTCAATTTTTAGTCATGTAGAAGATTATTTAGAATCAGAATGTGAATTCATACAATATTCTGAGTGGAGTATCTCTGACTAGAGTCCAGTAAGGTAGAGTACTTGGAGAAAGACTTAGAAAAACATGCAGAGACTTTGCCGGCTAGTTTAAAATCTATTGAAATGGAGCACCAAAGGAGAGAAAATGCTGAGACTTATTTTGGGTTCCCATCCATAGGGAGCGGAATTTGAAGCTTTAATTTTTTTTTTTTTTTCCTACCTTCAGTTCAGTTCAGTCGCTCAGTCGTGTCCGACTCTTTGCAACCCCATGAATCGCAGCACACCAGGCCTCCCTGTCCATCACCAACTCCCGGAGTTCACTCAGACTCAAGTCCCTCGAGTCAGTGATGCCATTCAGCCATCTCATCCTCTATCGTCCCCTTCTCCTCCTGCTCCCAATCCCTCCCAGCATCAGAGTCTTTTCCAATGAGTCAACTCTTCGTATGAGGTGCCCAAAGTACTGGAGTTTCAGCTTTAGCATTATTCCTTCCAAAGAAATCCCAGGGCTGATGTTCAGAATGGACTGGTTGTATCTCCTTGCAGTCCAAGGGACTCTCAAGAGTCTTCTCAGGTAGTTTTTATTTATTTTTTTATTTTTTATTTACTTATGGCTTAAGAAAGTGAAGTCGCTCAGTCCTGTCCGACTCTGTGTGACCCCATAGATGGCAGCCCACCAAGCTCCCCCATCCCTGGGATTCTCCAGGCAAGAACACTGGAGTGGTTTGCCATTTCCTTCTCCAATGCATGAAAAGTGAAAGTGAAGTCACTTAGTCGTGTCCAACTCTTTGTGACCCTATGGACTGCAGCTTACCAGGCTCCTCAGTCCATGGGATTTTCCAGGAAAGAGTGCTGGAGTGGGTTGTCATTGCCTTCTCCAGGGGATCTTCCCAACCCAGGAATCAAACACAGGTCTCCCTCATTGCAGGCAGATGCTTCACCATTTGAGCCACATTGTTTCATGATAGATATCTTGTGTCATTTTCAGACTCTGAAAGAAAATGGTGCTGATCTTGAAGTCTCTGATAGAATATTTATGAAATTGTCATAAGGAAGAATAAACCTGATTCCACATATTCTACTGTATTTGCTATAAATTAATCATTGAAGAGAGTTTTCTTGGTGGCTCAGTGCTAAAGAATCTGTCTGCAGGAGATGGAGATGTGGGTTCAATCTGTGCGTCAGGAAGACCCCCTGGAGAAGAGCATGGCAACTCACTCCAGTATTCTTGCCTGAAGAATCTCATGGACAGAGGAACCTGGCAGGCTGCAGTTCATGGAGTCGCAAAGAGTCAGACACAAGCAAAGTGCTTTAGGATGCAGACAGTCACTAAAGAGATGTTGCCTATAGCTTAAAGTATATATAATGGCTCATGTCTGGGAACCCTGACTCCAGTGTCAGAGTGTTATACTAAAATACCTTTATTTAGCTTATAGGAAACATTCCAACCAGCACTATCTGAGAATGCCTACAAAAAAAAAGAAATTAAACATGCCATCCAGAGTTGGTCAGAACCACCTACTCCTATCATCCAAACCCAGGCAAGATGGTTCTTCAGGACGCTAATCTGCCATTTTCTCAACATGCTGGTTTTCCAAGTGAAAGTTGCTCAGTCGTGTCTTGACTCTTTGCAACCCCATTGACTATACAGTCCATTGAATTCTCCAGGCCAGAATACTGGAATAGGTCGTCTTTCCCTTTTCCAGGAGATCTTCCCAGGGATCAAACCTAGGTCTAAAGTCATTATCCCTTATCCCAACAACTGATCTCTCAATTTACTGACCTGCCATGCAGTGAGCAGTATGAGCTTGGACTTAATAACAGAATAAAAGTGAAGTGGCAAATATAATCTCTAGATTTTACTATTAGAATTTTAAAATCAATCTTTTATCCATTATCTTTAGAATTTTCTTTCTACTGCACTAATTAGCCCCAAACACAAACACACCTACATACACATATCTCTTTTAAAAGTCACAATATTCATTGGACTATTGGAAAATTGGAATATTTCTTGAATAAATACCACTTACTCAAACATGTTGCAAACCTAGGACACAAGGATAAAATCAATTTTTGTCAAGGAAAATTTGCTAAGAATTAGGTCATTTCTTCAATAAGTGAAACCCAAGAAACTTGGAAAATAATTCTAGAAAAATCAGTAAACCATAAGCAAAGTGCTTCCTTTTGAGATGACATTTAGGAAAGATCACTTTTGACATAATTCAACCAACTCATCCACACAAATTTCGCTGTCAATTGTCCCTTATTTTCCATGTAGTTCTCTGACATTTCTGTCCTTCAAAATATCTGGAGGATATTTTTCAAGTCTTTCATTACCCATTTGGACATGAAGCCATACCAAAATCTCCTTCATAGGAAAAAAAGTGTAAAATTGCACTTATTTTACATTTCTTGTCTTTATTTCTCATGACTTATGTAATTATATTAATAGTAATATTTACTGGCCATGTCACATGTTAACCTAGCATTATCAATGTAGGCAACACTGTTCTTCATGTTTACCATGAAAATACCTGCAAATGTATTGTCATTGTTTCCAACTGAATACATGAAAATGAGAAATCAGCAAGATGTGACTCTAAATTACACTGAATTGATTAAAACCTGGAACATCTCTTTGGAGATTCAATAGCAATCAGTCTTTATCTTTCCATGGAAGAGCTGATTTTTGAAATTGGACAAATTCATTCTGGCCAAATTTGGATAATGAGATTTGCCATTAAGCTAGGTAACAGTGTTTTCTGCCCCAAATACAGCTTTACTCGAAGGTAGTGAAATAGATTTTCTTGAGTCGTTCACAAATTGATCCTATTTCATTTACAAATTAGGAGTCCCAAATTTCTTGTGAGCTATGGCTATTGTGAGAATGGATATAGATATATGTATTCTATTCAAATGATGAATGTAAAGATACCAAAGATTTCTAAGTTTTCATTTCACTTGCTATACATTTTATTTTATATCCTTGTCTCGCATAGTAATGCAAATCTTTTAACATAGAGATTAATCAATTATTTATTCAATGCAAACTATGACCTATTGTTCAGCCATCTGTTTTTATAAACAATGGTTTACTAAAACACAGACATTAGATTTAATTTATGTATTGCTTATTGATAATTTTATGATTCACCAGAGGAGTTGAGCATTTGAGATGGAGGTAGTCTGTCTTAAAAAGGCTAAACTATTTACTATGTAGCCCTTTACAGAAAAAGATTGTGACCTCTCCTTTTGAAAATACTACACTAGTGTGGTTCAATTCAGTTCAGTCGCTCAGTCGTGTCCAACACTTTGCAGCCTCATGGACTGCAGCATGCCATGCCTCCCTGTCCATCACCAACTCACAGAGTTCAGCCAAACCCATGTCCATTGAGTCAGTGATGCCATCCAGCCATCTCATCCTCTGTCGTCCCCTTCTCCTCCTGCCTTCAATCTTTCCCAGCATCACGGTCTTTCTCAATGAGTCAGTTCTTCCCATCAGGTGGCCAAAGTATTGGAGTTTTAGGTTCAACATCAATCCTTCCAAAGAAGACTCAGGGCTGATCTCCTTTAGGATGGACTAGTTGGATCTCCTTGCAGTCCAAGGCACTCTCAAGAGTCTTCTCCAACACCACGTTTCAAAAGCATCAATTCTTCGGCGCTCAGCTTTCTTTATAGTCCAGCTCTCACATACATACATGGCTACTAGAAAAACCATAGCCTTGACTAGATGGACCTTTGTTGGCAAAGTAATGTCTCTGCTTTTTAATATGCTATCTAGGTTGGTCATAACTTTCCTTCGAAGGAGTAAGCATCTTTTAATTTCATTCCTGCAGTCACCATCTGCAGTGATTTTGGAGCCCCCAAAAATAAAATCTCTCACTGTTTCCATCATTTCCCCTTCTATTTGCCATGAAGTGATGTGACTGGATGCCATGATCTTTGTTTTCTGAATGTTGAGCTTTAAGCCAACTTTTTTACTCTCCTCTTTCACTTTCATCAAGAGGATTTTTAGTTCTTCTTCAACTTTTGCCATAAGGGTGGTGTCATCCGTATATCTGAGGTTATTGATATTTCTCCCAGCAATCTTGATTCCAGCTTTTGCTTCCTCCAGCCCAGAATTTCTCATGATGTAGTCTGCATATAAGTTAAATAAGCAGGGTGACAATATACAGCCTTGACCTACTCCTTTTCCTATTTGGAACCAGTTTGTTGTTCCATGTCCAGTTCGAACTGTTGCTTCCTGACCTGCATACATATTTCTCAGGAGGCAGGTAAGGTGGTCTGGTGTTCCCATCTCTTTCAGAATACTATACTGGTAATAATGTCTTTTAGAATGAGAAACAAATCAAGCTGCTTCTTCTTGTACAATAATATCGCACCGTGCTCATAATAATACACTATGTCTTCCCAGGTGGCACTAGTTATAAAGAACCCACCTGCCAATGTAGGAGACATATGAGATGCATCCCTGGGTTGGGAAGATCCCCTGGAGGAGTATACAACAACCCATTCCAGTATTCTTGCCTGGAGAATCCCATGTACAGAGGAGCCTGGTGTGCTACAGTCCATAGGGTCTCAAGGAATCTTACAAGACTGAAGTGGCTTAGCATGCACAGACATGCATGCTGACAATATATTAGGATTCATCGGCCCCTCTGGAGAGCAGCAGTGCTCTCATAGGAATTCTAGGGGAGGAGGCTCCATTGGTGTAAGGTAGAAATTACAGAGAGAGAGAGAGAGAGGAAAGAAAAGGTGGGGCTAAACAATGAAAGGCTCTGAGGACATTTCACTTACATTTACTTACTGTAGGCAAATTGATAATCTGATTCAAAGAGAACACATGCACTATTTCCTATTATTCATTCCATGCACTGTTGTGTGGCATTGATCAGCACTAGAGCTGAGATTTCTCTTCAAATCAAGCTCATTGGAATCTTTCACAGGAACACATTCATCTTATACCTAAGAACAATTAAAAGAATTATTCTTATCACAGAAAAAAAAAATGGAGGGGAAAGGGAATCTAAATGCATATTTTTTAAGAATTTTAAAAAGTATGAATTATAATGCTATACTATGTTTATTTTTATTGATTGCCTCATTTCAAGGAGCATAGATGAAAGATATTATAAATACAAAAAGTTATTATAAATACAAAAAATGGAGGGAATCAATTCACTGTGATGATAATTGCAGAAGAGTAATAAAGGGCTTATGGTGAAATTATAATACAGAATTTCTTAGCAAATGCTGCAGCACAATTGTAAGAACTAAGTGACAAATTGGATATGAACTTTATAGCTATTTGTGCAAACAGAAATAGTGTTTATACATATGATTCACATTGTTTTGACTGAGACATACTTGTCCTATATTGCTTTAGTGATTGGAAACAATGTTTTTTATATTGGGATTTCATATTATACCTACTAAGACTGGCTTAATAATTTGTGGAGCATTATGCAAAATGAAAATTCAGGCACTTTAATCAAAATTATTAATCTCAAGACAGTGACAACAAAGTATTATACCAACAATGGGCCTTCTATGTGCAGGTATAACTCAAGGAGGAGCACATTCATGAATAGACCCTGTGGCCTACAATTTATTCTGAGAGGAGTCACCAGGACTTGTCATATTCATGCTAAAAGTATCAGCAGCAGCAGCAGCATGGCAGATATTTACTGAAAGCCCAATTTAAAAGACTCTTGGCTCTTGGAAGAAAAACTATAAAAAACTTAGACAGGGTATTAAAAAGCAGAGACATTACTTTGCCAACAAAGGTCCGTCTAGTCAAAGCTATGGCTTTTCCAGTAGTCATATAAAGATGTGAAAGTTGGACCATAATGAAAATGAGTGCCAATGAATTGATGCTTTTGAACTGTGGTGTTGGAGAAAACTCTTGAGAGTTCCTTGGACAGCAAGGGGAACAAATCAGTCAGTCCTAAAGGAAATCAACACTGAATATACATTAGAAGGACTGAGGCTTCTTCTTTTTTTTTTTTTAAATTTTTATTTTTACTCTATTTTACTTTACAATACTGTATTGGTTTTGCCATACATTGACATGAATCCACCATGGGTGTACATGCGTTCCCAAACATGAACCCCCCTCCATTGTACAGGAGACAGGGATCAAGACCATCCCCGTGGAAAAGAAATGCAAAAAAGCAAAAAGGCTGTCTGGGAAGGCCTTACAAATAGCTGTGAAAAGAAGAGAAGCAAAAAGCAAAGGAGAAAAGGAAAGATATAAGCATCTGAATGCAGAGTTCCAAAGAATGACACTAAGAGATAAGAAAGGACAGGAAGAACCCCACAGTTGTAATTTCTAGGACAAGATTTTTATAGGCTTAAAAGAGTTTCTACAGATGCCATGAAGTGTTCAGTTCAGTTGCTCAGTCATGTCCGATTCTTTGAGATCCCATGAATCACAGCACATCAGGCCTCCCTGTTCATCACCAACTCCCGTAGTTCACCCAGACTCACGTCCAAGGGTCAGTGATGACATCCAGCCATCTCATCCTCTGTTGTCCCCTTCTCCTCCTGCCCTCAATACCTCCCAGCATCAGGTGTCTTTTCCAATGAGTCAACTCTTTGACTGAGCTGGCCAAAGTATTGGAGTTTCAGCTTCAGCATCAGTTCTTCCAATGAAAACCCAGGACTCATCTCCTTTAGGATGGACTGCTTGGATCTCCTTGCAGTCCAAGGGACTCTCAAGAGTCTTCTCCAACACCACAGTTGAAAGCATCAATTCTTCGGCACTCAGGTTTCTTAACAGTCCAACTCACATCCATACATAATCATTGGAAAAACTATAGCCTTGACTAGATGGACCTTTGTTGGCAAAGGAATATCTCTGCTTTCTAATATGCTATCTAGGTTGATCATAACTTTCCTTCCAAGCAGTAAGCATCTTTTAATTTCATGGCTGCAATTACCATCTGCAGTGATTTTGGAACCCAGAAAAATGAAGTCTGACACTGTTTCCACTGTTTCCCCATCTACTTCCCATGAAGTGATGGGACCAGATGTTATGATCTTAGTTTTCTGAATGTTGAGCTTTAAGCCGACTTTTTCACTCTCCACTTTCAACTTCATCAAGTGGCTATTTAATTCTTCACTTTCTGCCATAAGGGTGGTATCATCTGCATATCTGAGGTTATTGATATTTTTCCTGACAAACTTGATTCCAGGTTGTGCTTCTTCAAGCCCAGCGTTTCTCATGATATACTCTGCATATAAGTTAAATAAGCAGGCTGACGATATGCAGCCTTGATGTCCTCCTTTTCCTATTTGGAACCAGTCTGTTGTTCCATGTCCAGTTCTAATTCTTGTTTCCTGACCTGCATATAGGTTTCTCAAGAGGCAGGTCAGGTGGTCTGTATTCCCATTTCTTTCAGAATTTTCCAGTTTATTGTGATCCACACAGTCAAAAGTTTTGGCATAGTCAATAAAGCAGAAATAGATGTTTTTCTGGAACTCTCTTGCTTTTTCCATGATCCAGCAGTGTTGGCAATTTGATCTCTGGTTCCTCTGCCTTTGCTAAATCAAGCTTGAACGTCTGGAAGTTCATGGTTCACGTATTGCTGAAGCCTGGCTTGGATAATTTTGAGCATTACTTTACTAGCATGTGAGATGAGTGCAATTCTGTGGTAGTCTGAGCATTCTTTGGCATTTCCTATCTTTGGGATTGGAATGAAAACTGACCTTTTCCAGTCCTGTGGCCACTGCTGAGTTTTCCAAATTTGCTGGCATGTTGAGTGCAGCACTTTCACAGCATCCTCTTTCAGGATTTGAAATAGCTCAACTGAAATTCCATCACCTCCACTAGCTTTGTTTGTAGTGATGCTTTCTAAGGCCCACTTGACTTCACATTCCAGGATGTCTGGCTCTAGGTAAGTGATCACACCATTGTGATTATCTGGGTCGTGAAGATCTATTTTGTACAGTTCTTCTGTGTACTCTTGCCACCTCTTCTTAACATCTTCTGCTTCTGTTAGGTCCCTAACATTTCTATCCTTTATCGAACCTGTCTGCATGAAATGTTCCCTTGGTATCTCTAATTTTCTTGAAGTGATCTCTAGTCTTTTCCATTCTATTGTTTTCCTCTATTTCTTTGCATTGATCGCTGAAGAAGGCTTTCTTATCTTTCCTTGCTATTCTTTGGAACTCTGTATTCAAATGAGAATATCTTTCCTTTCCTCCTTTGCTTTTCACTTCTCTTCTTTTCACAGCTATTTGTAAGGCCTCCTCAGACAGCCATTTTGCTTTTTGGCATTTCTTTTCCACGGTGATCCCTGGCTCTTGTACAATGCCACGAACCTCCCTCCGTCCATAGTTCATTAGGCATTCTATCTATCAGATCTAGTCCCTTAAGGCTATTTCTCACTTCCACTGTATAATCATAAGGGATTTGATTTAGGTCATACCTGAATGGTCTAGCGGTTTTCCCTACTTTCTTCAATTTAAGTCTGGATTTGGTAATAAGGAGTTCATGATCTGAGCCACAGTCAGCTCCTGGTCTTGTTTTTCCTGACTGTATAGAGCTTCTCCATCTTTGGCTGCATAGAATATAATCCATCTGATTTCGGTGTTGACCATCTGGTGATGTCCATGTGTAGAGTCTTCTCTTGTGTTGTTGGAAGAGGGTGTTTGCTATGACCAGTGAATTTTCTTGGCAAAACTCTATTAGTCTTTGCCCTGCTTCATTTTGTATTCCAAGGCCAAATTTGCCTGTTACTCCAGGTGTTTCTTGACTTCCTACTTTTGCATTCCAGTCCCCTATAATGAAAAGAACATCTTTTTTGGGTGTTAGTTCTAAAAGGTCTTGTAGGTCTTCATAGAACCGTTCAGCTTCAGATTCTTCAGCATTACTGACTGGGGCATAGCCTTCAATTACCGTGATATTGAATGGTTTGCCTTGGAGACGATCATTGTGTTGTTTTTGAGATTGCATTCTAGTACTCCATTTCAGATTCTTTTGTTGACCATGATGGCTACTCCATTTCTTCTAAGGGATCCCTGCCTACTGTAGTAGATATAATGGTCATCTAAGTTAAATTCACCCATTCTGGTCCATTTTAGTTCAGTGATTCCTAGAATGTCAACATTCACCCTTGCCATCTCTTGTTTGACCAATTCCAATTTGCCTTGATTCATGGACCTGACATTTCATTTTCCTATGCAATATTGCTCTTTATACCATCAGACCTTGCTTCTATCACCAGTCACATCCACAGCTGGGTATTGTTTTTGCTTTGGATCCATCCTTTCATTCTTTCTAGAGTTATTTCTCCACTGATCTCCTGTAGCATGTTGGTCACCTACCGACCTGGGGAGTTCCTCTTTCAGTATCCTATCATTTTGCCTTTTCATACTGTTCATGAGGTTCTCAAGGCAAGAATATTGAAGTGGTTTGCCATTCTCTTCTCCAGTGGACCACATTCTGTCAGACTTCACCACCATGACCCATCCATCCTGGGTGGCCCCACACAGCAGGGCTTAGTTTCATTGAGTTAGACAAGGCTATGATCCGTGTGATCAGATTGGGTAGTTTTCTGTGATTATGGTTTCAGTGTGTCTGCCCTCTGATGCCCTCTTGCAACACCTACTGTCTCACTTGGGTTTCTCATAACTTGGACGTGGGTATCTCTTCATGGCTGCTCCAGCAAAGCACAGCCGCTGCTCCTTATCTTGGAAGAGGTCACCCTGCCTGACCTTGAACATGGAGTAGCTCCTCTCGGCCCTCCTGCACCCACGCACCCACTGCTCCCTGGACATGGGGTAGCTCTTCTCACTGCCATGAAGTGTACAGATGTCTAAAGTGTTCCAGATGCTGGAAGAATCCCAAGGTGGCCCCACTATAGTGACCTACCACATGGGACAGAATGAAGTTAGAATTGTGTGCAGGGGAATATCATGTTGGACTGTATAGGCCACGACATGAGTTTTGTTCCATTTTCAGTGCAAAAGAAAACCACTAAATTTTACTTACTGGGCTGGCATCATGAGATTTACATTTACTAAATATGATTTCAGCTACTATATATTGATGAGTTAGAGTGGAGGAAAAGAATATGGGAAATAGGTGGCTATTTCAGTACATCAGTCAAGAGAGGATACTGGTACAAGGGAGTGCAGGAGAGATGAAGAAAAATGGACTTATTTGAGGGAATTTTATGATGTGAATTGTGGACATTGTTGTCAGTGGGCTCTGGGGGAGGGAGGAGATGAGAGGAGCACATGGCTTCCTCTGAGACAAGCAGAGCAGATGGATCATGGGTTTGAAATGGGAAAGGGAAGAGACTGACTTAGGGATCAAAACTTCTTCTTGCAACATATTCATTTAGCTATTCATATGGTACTTCTAGCTTAGATGTCAAGAAAGCAGTTGGATATATAGATCTCATGCTCACAGAAAATACCCTGGAGATGTAAATTGGCCTCCTGATGGTTTCTGTGGCATTTAAAACCATTCAGGTGAGCAGGCTCTCCAGGCAACAGAACCTAGACTGAAAAGAGAATCCAGCCCTTGATCTAGGCCTAAAAATCTTATCTTTTTACAGTCTGATAAAACAGGCTATTCTAGCAAACTAGATGTACTAGACATGCTAAGGTTTGCCAGCAAACTAGAATAAGAACAAGTGATCGATAAGGTAGAAAAAAAAAAAGTATGAAATCATGAAATCCAACAAGAAACAGTAACACTTAACCATGTCAAGTGCTGCTGACAGGATTAAGTTTAAAATCAGGTAAAAAAGTTTCTGAGGAAGGTAGCGTGTTGTATTCTGTTCCAAATATTTAGGAACAGAGACAAGCTCTCAGTATCATATTTAATAGAGTCAATTTTGGTATGCACAGAAAGGTCAGAAAAATAGAAAATGATTTCAAAAGTCAATCATTATGCAATGTCATCATGCACTGTTATTTGGGGAAAAAAAAAAAAAAATCTCTGTTTTCAAGCAGCTGGTTGCCAGATCTAGTATTCCACTGTGATGGTGACTCAGCTGTACTCTGACATATCCTTCATGCAATTAACGTTTCCTTCTAATTTGCTTCACTGCACCTCATGATTTTTTATTTACTTATTATATATTTCCTTAAGAACTTGGCCAGTTGTGCAATGCATGTATGTCTGATCCCATAACAATACTTAATGCTTAATTTCTCTGTGAATTGTTGCTGTTCTTTAGTCACTCACTTGGTGTCCAAGTCTTTTGTGACCCTAGGGACTGTAGACTGACAGGCTCCTCTGTCCATGCAATTTCCCAGGCGCTCTGAAATTCCATTTCCATACTGGAATGGGTTGTCATTTCTTTCTCGAAGAGATCTTCCCAACCCATGTCTCTTAAGTCTCCTGCATTGGCAGGGAGCGTTCTTTACCACTGAGCCACTTGGGAAGTCCCTCTCTGTCAATACATCAGTTTAACTTATGAGTCATGCCATGCAAAATTTCCAGTTTATATTGTTTAGTACAAGATAATCTCTGCTTTTCACATTTCTCAAACTAAGTCACCTCGCTTCAAATAATAATGGTGGGATTCCTAGATCAAAAGCTTTTTGATGTAAAAGCAAATATTTTTTAAAAAATTCTTTTGAACATGCTTCAGAAAACGTAAAGCCTTGATGTGAACTATGGCTTTGGTTACATGAAATTTGAACATGGAAAGTACATGAAAGTGCTTAGGGAAAGTACTCTGAATGGATTAGTAATATGAATTAGAAAAAAAAAAAAAAGAAATTTTGAAGTGTTTGTGATCTTATTGAGAAGAGTTTTTATTCTAAGGAAATTGAGTTTAAATTTTACAGATAAGAATACTAGTACTGATGTACTAGTTAGAGAGTACTGTGTTTCATCTAACAACTTGAAGATGTCCTTAATTGGTACTTCTGGGTTCTACAGTAGTAAAATCTTTTTCTAAGATGCCTTCCTTGGATTCAGGTCTAAGTATGAGCGCCCTCTGGTGTTTATATCCAGTATATATCATAAAATTGTACTTTAAGCATTGGAACTTGATATCCTTCAGGCATTAACTAATCCCAAAAGAGAGTGTGTAAAAGCAATATTTACATGTTAAATGCATATTGGTGTTGATTTTGATTTAAATTCAAACTGAGTTGCATTTTGACAGAAAAATAATTTCAATTTTTCAATTAAATAAAAGTGGCATCAAATATGTAGTTTCATTTAGAAAACAGTCCATTTGGCCATGGGTTAATTTCCATGCATACGACCATTTTATTCAATCTGTTTATGGTATACAGTGGCAAATATCCACTCTCATATACATACATTAATATAACAAGTTTAGAAATCAGAATTGTTTCCATAGAGACAAAGTTTGGAAGATTCAGTCCTCAGCACTGGCTTAGTTCCAGGTATTTAAAAGTACTAAGTGGAAGATTGATGTGATTTATTTTTTTGTAAAAAATATAATCAGTAATGAAATGGATTAGTACAGTAAGGAAAATAATTAAACAAAAATCTGTGTTTATATTAGCCTATTAGATATTCATTATGGAGGCCTTGGATTCATGGCTTTGGTGAGTTCACCTAACCCAGGTTCTCTGACTGTATGTGCAAAAACCACTCTATCACTTCAGATGAAGGGAGGACGCAAAGACAAAAGACTTTGTATTGATAAGGCACTAATTCTATATTAATATCTCACTGCTTTATTTTATCCTCACAAAAAATCTTGCTATCTTTATTATATCAATGAGGAAAATAATTCAGTGAATGATTAAATAGGCTGTCATATCATATTCAGTTCAGTTCAGTTCAGTCGCTCAGTCGTGTCCGACTGTTTGCAACCCCATGAATCGCAGCACGCCAGGCCTCCCTGTCCATCACCAACTCCCGGAGTTCTCTCAGACTCAAGTCCATCGAGTCGGTGATGCCATCCAGCCATCTCATCCTCGGTCGTCCCCTTCTCCTCCTGCCCCCAATCCCTCCCAGCATCAGAGTCTTTTCCAATGAGTCAACTAGTAAGTAAAAGAATTGGGATTCAGATTACTCTCTGGTTGACTACTACACTGAAATTACAGGACAGAAGAGCAGTTACCTGGGACCAGATAAGGGTTAGTGCTGAATAATGTTTTTGCATTTTATAGAAAACAGTTGGATATAATAAATGAAATACACAATACTAATGTTCCAGATGAAGGATTTACATGAAATAATTATTCAAGAAAAAAACACACAGCCTAAAGAAGAGAGGGGTAAAATAAAGAATCTATCCACAGGTAAACTTGAACTATTTTGAGATAGAAACCACACCAGTTCATCAAAGAGGGTTTTATACTTTCTCTGTTTCCATCACCTTTCCCCTGATAGCTCAGTTGGTAAAGAATCCACCTGCAATGCAAGAGACCATGGTTCGATTCCTGGGTTGGAAAGATCCCCTGGAGAAGGGAAAGGCTACTCACTCTACTATACTGGCCTAGAGAATTCCATGGGTTGTATAGTCCATGGGATTGCAAAGAGTTGGACACAACTGAGTGACTTTCACTTTCACTTTCTCTCTCATTATACATGACTAACTATAATTGGGACGTGTTCTAAGAAATGGCTGTGAAGGAATAGGGGAAATTATTCATTACATGAATCATACAACAATTTAAAGGAATGAGATCCTGGGACTATTTAACATATATCCAATTTGGGAAACTTGAATCTAGATATCTGGAATGTGGCAATTCTATCTTAGCCTCACACGGAAATAGAAAAGAGAGCATATAAGAAGATGTACAACATCGTTAATCATAGGAGAAATAAAAATCAAAATTACAATGAGATAACACCTCAAACCAATCAGAATGGCCATAATCAAAAACTCTACATACAATGAATACTGGAGAAGGTGTAGAGAAAAGGAACCCCTTCTACAGTTTTGGGAATATAAATTGGTGCTGCCAATGTGGAGAACAGTATGGAGGTTCCTTAAGAAACCAAAAATACAGCTACCATATTATCCAGCAATCCCACTCCTGGGTGTATATCTCGAGAAAAACACACTCCAAAAAGATATATGCACCCCTGTATTCACTGTTTACAATAGGCAAGGTATGAAAGCTACCTAAATGTCCATTAAGAGATGAATCGGTAAAGAAGAATTGGTACATATATTCAACAGGATATTACTCAGTCATAAAAAACAAAAGGATGAAACAATACCATTTGTAGTGTCATGGATGAACCTGGAGTTTATCATACAAGCGAAGTAAGTCAGATAGAGAAAGGCAAATATGATATTGTTTATAAGATCTAAAAAAAATGATACAAATGAACTTATTTACAAACCAGAAATAGACACACAGACTTCGAGAACAAGCTTATAGTTACCAATGGGAAAGAGTGGGAGGAACAGATAGGGAATTTGGGATCGACATGTACACACTGCTATTTTAAAATAGAAAACCAGCAAGTATAACAAATATACTATATAGCACAGGAAACTGCTCAATAATCTATAAGAACCTAAATGAGAAAAGAATTTGAAAAATAATAGATACATGTAACGTACAACTAACTCACTTTGCTGTACACCTGAAATATTGTTAATCAACTATATTCCAAAAATTTTAAAAAAAAGTTAAATAACAGCTCTAAAGAAAAAAAAAAATACAATAACAACAGCAAGAAAGGGGAGTAGCTTTCAGGACGTGTGTCTCTGTGGGATTAGCTCAGCCTGCTGAGGGCCTCAGAATCCTGTTTCACTATTCTGTCTTTAGAGTACCTTCATAGATACTCATTCCTCTGGATCAAAGCATGGGTGAATCTTAGAAGAAGCTTACTTAGAAGACGCTTATTATCTTAAGGAAGCATTTCAGATGGATCGATATTAGAGCTGTTTTAAATTGTTTTATTAATAAATTCACACTTCAGTGTCTCTGTTAAGGAAATAGAGTTTAATACACATAGTGCTCTTGCAAATGTCTCAGCATAAAGAATAACATGCATTCCTAGCATTTAAAATGTCTCGCTGATTTAGGCACCCAGAGTAAGTCAAGAGACATGGCAGACTGTTTTAGAAAATGAACTTTAGGTGTACAGCTTACAGTTGACAAAAAAATTCTAGTGATCTTATTTCCTTAAACTGTTTCAAAAATATCTTCATTCTAAAGATGAGATTATCAACATATTGACTGAATAATTCTTGTGAAGTAACTATTTTTTCATAAACATGGGAAAACTAAAATTAAATAAACAGGTGGGGATTTTGAGTGTAAAGACAGTATTCAATGGAGAAAGAAAAATAAGTGATTATTTGTTATTTTAGCAATTGCTTTGATTATTTTGGTTTTTTACCAGTAGCTGGTATTACTCACTTCCTAAGGAGTTCTGCTGTATGGTTTTTGTAAACTTTTGTAAACTGTGGTGGTAGTTTAGTCGCTAAGTCCTCCCTGACTCTTGCAACCTCATGGGCTGTACCCAGCCAGGCTCCTCTGTCCCTGGGATTTTACGGGGAAGAATACTGGAGTGGGCTGTCATTTCCTTCTCCAGGGAATCTTTCAGACCCAGGGATTGAACCCGAGTCTCTTACACTGAAGCAGATTCTGTACTGATGGAGCTACCATGGGACTGTATTTTATTCCAGTTATTTACTTTAGGATATTTTACATCATGAGGTTTTAACATTGGAACTAATGTTAAAACAATGGAACTGTATCTCCCTCTCACACAGAGGGTCTCATGTTCTGTGGATGATATGCAGAGGTACCTCTGATTCCACAGTGTTTCCTTTAACATAGCAATGAAAACCAGCACAATTCTCTAAAAAGTCCATGTCCTGTCAGCATGTCTCCCAGTATGTTTCTTTCCCAGTGTCTAAAAAGTCAGGATCCAGAATCTACAAATTAATCTTTCTGTCCTCCAGGGCATGTGAGGCTTTTATCTGCCCTTTCCTGATTTTCTACATCTTTGTTAAGTGCTTCCAAGCTACAGGAGTAGAATAAATGTCCTGCCACTCAGAGGATCCTCACAGCCCAGCAGGATAGGCATTTCCTGGGAGCATGTTAGGAATTCAGCATTTCAGGACCCAACCCATACCCTCAGAAACAGGATCTACATTTTAACATGATCTTCACAAGATTAATGTTAAGATTATAATCCGAGAAGCACTGGTAATGGACCCATGGAGCAAGTATGTATAAATGTGTACTTTAATTCCAACAAACCCACTGGAAGAATTTCTTCATTGCTCTTTGTGCCTCTATATTTTATTCAACCTTAATCTATCTTCTACACTCTCCTTCCAAGTTAGCTCTGTTACCTTCTTCAGACCATCTTTATATATTGTTTCTTTTGGAAGATTTATCTCTTGAGCTTAATTTATTTGTTGGATCTTAAAATTTGGCGTGATTCTGAGTTATTTCAACCTTTAAATCCTCTGCGGTTGGACTCATCTGCAGTCCCTGCCTCTCACCTGTGGATATTTTTGTGCAATTGATTATCTTTTACCCCCAGTGAATACAATTTGTGTTACAATTCCTTTTTCCCAATGATGATCTTATATAGGAATGACTCACTTTAGGGATGGCATTGATTAACTTCTATCTTGAGAATGTTTAGAATTTAGAATGCTGACCTTAATTCAGAGTTTGACATCTGAAAGTAGTCACTGACACCAATAAACAGTAAGGATAGAGAAAAAAAGATGTTTGGTTTGGGAGGGCTAAGTACATTATTATGGTAACAGCTTTTTAGCAATCCTTCTCTGAGAGTAAGAGAAAAAATAATTAGGAATACAGTGTCAAAAACTATATTTAATAAGCTTAAACTAGCATGAGTCTTTAGACATCAACAAGGTATGGAACATTAACTTACAGATGTACCAAAAACATTCACATAATTTGATTATGCTCTGCACTAGACTGATCTTAAGTCAAAAAAGAAAAATTCAAGCAAGAATTCCTATGTATTTTGCAGTGACTAATTGAACTAAAGAGATATCAAGAAAAAGTTCTGTTTTTAAACATCTTGGTATCAGGGAAAATAATTAATAAATTATTTTCTTAAAAGGGATATCAAAGTAGAATCTATTTAGTATAGTGAAAGTATAGTGAGTTTCTACCTATCTCTATTCAAAGGGAGAAAACTGTTACTCAGAGAAAGCCTATTTCCAATAAATTAATTAAAAAGCAAAGATGAGTTAAACCAATAAACTAAACTCTCAGTTTAAGTAAGGAAAGATCAACAATAAATTAAAAAATTAAGCAGGAAGGAATGAATTAAAAGATAAAACAGAAATCAATGAAATAAATAAACAACTAATGGAAGAACGCTAGAATTGCTGATTACTGCAATCAATTATGGTTCTTTGAAATATTAATGAATGATAAAACATTAGAGAGTGATCATGCAAAAGGTTTCAGGAAGGGGAAAGTGAACATATTATTAATATGAGCAATGATATTAGTACAGACAACAGAATGTGGCATGGTAATGACGCTGAAGGTTTTAAAAATAAAATGTGGTGTTATTTGTAATTTGACTTCAGTGAATATATATATCAAACTGAGCAAGGAGAATGCACCTCAACTTTGCACAGGAGCAAATGCTGCAGGCTTCCTAAAGGTAGCAGTCAGCAGAATTATGAGGAAATTTCTTGATGAGATTGAAGCATAATTCTGATCTGTATTTAGTCAGTCTGAGATGTCATAATGCAGTACAACAGACTGAATGACTTAAACAACAGAAGTTTTAATTAAAATTAAACTTCTCACACTTCTGAAGACCAGAAGTCTGAGATCAAGGTATAAGATGCTCAGTTTCTGGTTAGTGCTCTCTTCCTCACTTGCAGATGGCTACCTTATTACCATGTCCTCACATGGCCTTTCTTAGGTGCATGCTCACAGAGAGGAAGCAAGCAATCTCTCTGGTGTCTCTTATGAAACTACTTTTAGACCTCATTTAATCTGAACCATCTCCTTAGAAGCCCAAACTCCATACAGAGTCATGCTGGGTCTTCAACATATAAATGTTGGGGACACAATGCAGTTCACAGTATTCCTCTCCTGCCCTATGTCTCCCTTCATATCCTTCTCACATGCAAAGTGCATTCATTCCATCCCAGTAGATCCAAAAGTCTGAACTCGGTCCAGCATCAACTCTAAAGTTAAAGTCTCCTCCAAGCTGTTGTCTAAATCAGATGTGGGTAAGATTTGAGGGTGAATCCATTCTCAGGTGAATTTCTTTCCTATGATCCTGAGTGACCAGGCTTGTGTTTTCCAAATGCAATGGTGGATAGCCATAAGATAGCCATTCTCATTCTGAAAGGGAGAACTGTAAAGAAAAAAAGCCTTGATGGATCCCACAAGGCTAATTCCATTAGCTTTATTCAAAATTTGTATTGAAGGATAAATGCTTCATAGTGTTGCATTATTTTCCACTGCACAGCAAAGAGAATCAGCCATACAAATACAAACTTCCCCTCTTTTTTGACTCCTCTTCCCACTGAGGTCAGCACAGGGCACTGAGTAGAATTCCCTGTGCTATACAGTAGGTTCTCACTAGTTCCCTATTTTACACAGAGCAGTGTATATATGAAAGCCTTGAACTCCCAATTTAATCTACCCCTCCATCCCACCCCATGATATACATATATTTCTTCTCTATGTCTGTGTCTTTATTTCTGCTTTGCAAGCAGGTTCATCTGTACCAATTATCAAGATTCCATGTGTATGCATTAATATATGGTATTTGCGTTTCTCTGACTTTCACTCTGTGTGGCAGTCTCCAGGTCAATTCATGTCTCTGCCAATGGCATAATTTTGTTCCTTTTATGGCTGAGTAATATTCCATCATGTATATATGTACCACATCTTTTTTATTCTTGTCTCTGTTGACGGACGACCGAGAGCACCAGGCTGCGACAGCGCAGGAGTGGCTGAGAGGAGCTACCCCACTTCCGAGGTCAGGGGCGGTGGCAGGTCAGGAAGCAACAGTTAGAACTGGACATGGAACAAAAGACTGGTTCCAAATAGGAAAAGGAGTACGTCAAGGCTGTATATAGTCACCCTGCTTATTTAACTTATATGCAGAGTACATCATGAGAAACACTGGGTTGGAAGAAGCACAAGCTGGAATCAAGATTGCCAGGAGAAATATCAATAACCTCAGATATGCAGATGACACCACCCTTAAGGCAGAAAGTGAAGAGGAACTAAAAAGCCTCTTGATGAAAGTGAAAGAGGGGAGTGAAAAAGTTGGCTTAAAGCTCAACATTCAGAAAACGAAGATCATGGCATTTGGTCACATCACTTCATGCAAAATAGATGGGGAAACAGTGGAAACAGTGTCAGACTTTATTTTTTGTGCTCCAAAATCACTGCACATGGTGATTGCAGCCACAAAATTAAAAGACACTTACTCCTTGGAAGGAAATTTATGACGAACCTAGATAGCATATTCAAAAACAGAGACATTACTTTGCCAACAAAGGTCCATCTAGTCAAGGCTATGGTTTTTCCAGTGGTCATATATGGAGTGAGAGATTGTGAAGAAAGCTGAGTGCTGAAGAATTGATGCTTTTGAACTCGGGTGTTGGAGAAGACTCTTGAGAGTCCCTTAGACTGCAAGGAGATCCAACCAGTCCATCCTAAAGGAGATCAGTCCTGGGTGTTCATTGGAAGGACTGATGCTGAAACTGAAACTCCAATACTTTGGCCAGCTCATGCAAAGAGTTGACTGTTTGGAAAAGTCCCTGATGCTGGGCGGGGGCAGGAGGAAAATTGGACAACAGAGGATGAGATGGCTGGATGGCATCACTGACTCAATGGACGTGAGTTTGGGTAAACTCTGGGAGTTGGTGATGGATAGGGAGGCCTGGCATGCTGCAATTCATGAGGTCGCAGAGTCGGATATGATTCAGCAACTGAACTGAACTGTTGATTGACACTTACGTGGCTTCCATATCTGGTTAGGGGAAATAATGCTGCTGCAATGAACATTGGGCCATGTTTATCTTTTCAAATTATGGGTTTTTTTCTCGGTATATGCCCAGGAGTGGGATTGCTCTGTCATATGGCAACCCTGGGCTTCTCTGGTAACTGAGCTGGTAAAAAAAAAAAAAAAAAAATCCGCCTGCAATGCAGGAGACCCTGTTTCAATTTCTGGGTCAGGAAAATCCACTGGTGAAGGGATAGGCTACTCACTCCAGTATACTTGGGCTTTCATGACTACTGACTCAGTAGGTAGAGAATCTGTTTGTAATGGTTCAATCCCTGGGTTGGGAAGATCCCCTGGAGGAGGGCATGACAACCCACTCCAGTATTCTTGCATGGAGAATCCTCATGGATGGAGGAGCCTTGCAGGCTGCAATCCATAATGTCGCAAAGAGTCAGACACCACTGAGTGACTAAGCACAGTACAGTACATGGTAACTAAAAACTAAAAAAATTATTGCTTTTTTTTTTTTAGGGAATCTCCATAATGTTCTTCATAGTGGCTATATCAATTTATATTCCTGCCAACAGAGAAAGCTTTTAAGACTGGAGAATAACTCCCTTCAGTTTGACGCCCTGCCTTCCAGACACAGTAAGGTATCCCTGAAGGTCTACTTTACCCCTTTGGCTCTGCAGAGTGCTCTGTGCAAAGGCCACTGAGTTTTTGCTGAAATTGAGGAAGGGGAAATCTAGCTCCCAGGCCTGTGGAGGTAATGGGAGTCATCATGATTTCTGAATCATCTTCGGGGTCATTCTTCCCGTTTCTTGAAGGATAAAGCATGTTTGCAGCAAAATATACCTATTGTTCTGTTTTTTTTTTTTTTTTTTCCCTTTGGTCCTTACTGGTAGAGTTTCTGCTGCTAAGGTCCAAACTGGCAGTGTCTGCTAGTAAAATCCATCTCTATTCTTGGTTTCTGCTGAGGTGGCTGTTTAAAATTGCATCTGAGTTCATACTAATCTTTTTATCGAAGAGTGGTTCAACCACACCCTTCAACCTACTCTCTTCAGTACTAAGCTCTCTCTCTCTCTTTTTGCAATATGGGTAGGATGAGAATTTTCCAACTCTTTAAGTTATGGTTACTTTTTTGCTAAATGATTCTTTTTCAGTCCATCTCTCGCCTCTCAAATTTTATTCTAAGCATTAGGGGGACACGGG
Source organism: Ovis aries (assembly GCF_016772045.2). Classification (NCBI taxonomy): domain Eukaryota; kingdom Metazoa; phylum Chordata; class Mammalia; order Artiodactyla; family Bovidae; genus Ovis; species Ovis aries. The sequence continues at coordinate 50,491,075 of NC_056069.1, forward strand.
AGATACTTGAAATATTCTGTTTAGAAATCTCCTCAGCTAACTACCCAACTTCATTTTTCACATTGTTGTTGTCCATTCTCTCAGTTGTATCCAACTCTGGAATCCCATGGACTGTCTTCCTCAAATCACTAGAACACAATTAAGCCAAGTTCTTTGCTACTCTGTAAACGAGGTCACCTTTTCTCCATTTTCCAATACCCTGTCCTTGTTTTTGTCTGAAACCTCACCAGAATGTCCTTTAAGAGACCATTTCTACCAATGTCCTCTGCATAATTATTTATATATTTGCTAATAAAATGAAGGCTTTCTCAGTAGTGCTTGTCTCTCTTCTGTGTTTTCAGCAAAATATGGATTTTAGAGTCCATATTTCTACCTACAATATCTTCATGATAATCCATGATTTTCTAGCATGTACCCAAATTCCTCCAATCTCTACCACAATCCATTTCCAAAGTCACTTCCACATGTTCGTTACAACAGCATTCCAGTTTTAGGTCTCCAAATCTGTATTCATCAGCTTGGGCTGCCACAACGTAAAGCCATAAACTATGTGGTATAAACAATAGAAATTTATTTTCTCACAGTTCTGAAGGCTGGAAGTCTGAGGTCAGAATGCCAGTTTCTGGTAAAGGTCCTCTTCCTGGCTTATAGAAGTCTGCCTTTGCCCTCACAGGGCCTTTCCTTAGGTGTGTATGTGTGTACACTTACACACACAGACTACATACACATAAACACACTAACAGAGAGAGATAGGGAGAGACGGTTGAGGGGAGAGAAAAGTGGTGTCTCTTAGACATTAATCCTATTGGACCAGGACCCCATTCTTATGACTGTATTGAAGCATTTTCTTACAGACTCTGTTTCCAAGTACAGTCATATTCAGAGGTTAGGACCTCAAAATATGTATAACAAGAAGACAAAACTCTGTCTATACCATTATCTATACGAACTTTTTTACAGTATAGGAAGAAAGAAAAATTACCCAGTCACTTTTAAGGATGAAATATCCATTGTAACACAGATGAAAGAGATAGGTAGAGGTATATATTTTCTTTAAAAATGACAGAATGGTAATAATGTTGACAGTAAGTAATGGACACATAGTGGTTCTTTACACTATTTAGTTTATTTTGTATACATTTCAAATTTTCTGCAATAAAACTATTAAATATGCAGAAAATAAAATTGGAGCTGAACAATGAAAGAAAATAAATATAGATCATTATTATTGTTGATTGAATCCATCATCAAACTGACTCTGAAATAAATATTGACAGGGGAAAGATCTACTAGCAAATAATCTTGGGACCAATATCTGTGTGTGTGTGTGTGTGTGTGCACGCGCTCATTTGTGTCTCATCCTATGGACTGTGAATTCATGTCGCCTGCATCTGTGGCACTGGCAGGCAGATTCTTTACCGCTGAGCCACCTGAGAAGCTCCAGTATCTATGGGGCAAAGGGAAAGTTTTGCAGAGAGAAAGGAGGATATCTAAAGTACACCTGAACTGCAAACTCAGGGGACTTGTTGGGGGCTCAGGAGCTAACTTTTCTATCTCACCCATCTTGTATTGGACTGAAATGCCCTAGTCTTTCTATCGTTGTTCAGTCGCTCAGCTGTGTCTGATTCTTTGGGACCCCATGGACTGAAGCACTCCAGGTTTCCTTGCCCTTCACCATCTCCCAGAGCTTGGTCAAACTCATGTCCATTGAGTCGATGATATCATCCAGTCATCTTGTCCTCTGATATCCCCTTCTCCTCCTGCCTTCAATCTTTCTCAGCATCAGGGTCTTTTCTAATGAGTTGGTTCTTCGCGTCAGGTGACCAAAGTTTAAGAGCTTCAGCTTCAGCATCAGTCCTTCCAATGAATAATCAGGGTTGATTTCCTTTCAGATTGATCAGTTTGATCTCCTTATAATCCAAGGAACTCTTGTCTTCTCCAACACTACATTTCAAAAGCATCACTGTCTTTCTATGTCTACCTCTGTTAGTCATTGATTTGGGGCTGCCTGGAAAAGTCATAATCTTGCGTGAGATGGTTCCGCTGTTTGGCCAACCCTTGAAGGGGCCTGCAGACAAAGGCTACCCACTGACATCACTCCCAGCATCTGGGAAACATGTTTTTCCTTGAGAGAGAATTGGATGGCATACCTTCAGTCTCATCATAGTCTTCCCCTTTTGACCCACAATCCACTTCTTAAAATAATTTGGATGAGCAGCTCCTACAGTATTCAAGAGATCTCTCTTTCTGGAGTAAAGGCAGTCAATGAAAGGCACTCCCACTGTTAAAGATGGTGTTGGCATTGTAACATACTCATCATCTCCATCCTTTACTGCCTAATTTAATGCCTCTCACCCTCAGATAACACCCCTCTGCTCTCTGTATCTTACATCACAGACTGAGTCAGACCTTCAGTCTTGAGGGTTTGAGCTCTGATTTCCATGCCATTCTCAGAGTAAAGTTGCTGCACGTGTCCGTTTAGCATCACAGTAGGATGTGGATGTACTGAAAGGAGTGCAAGTGAATTATGTAGGTATCACATATATTACCCCTGCCCACATTTTTATAACACTTCATTCTCTTCATGATGTGTGCACGTGTCCTCAGTTGCTCAGTCATGTCTGACCCTGTGACTCCATGGACTCTAGGCAGCCAGGCTCCTCTGTCCATGAGATCCCCCAGAAAAAAAATACTGGAGTGGATGTCATTTCCTCCTTCAGGGGATCTTCCTGACCCAGGGATGAAACTCATGTCTTCTGCATCCACAGGCAGGTTCTTTACCACTGCATCACCTAGAAGCCTTCTCTTTATTATAATCAGCATCAGTTCCACATATGAAGATAATACTTTCTTCTATCCTATTTATCCCTGAACATTAACAGACACTTACTCCTTGGAAGAAAAGTTATGACCAACCTAGATAATATATTCAAAAGCAGAGACATTACTCTGCCGACTAAGGCCCGTCTAGTCAAGGCTATCGTTTTTCCTGTAGTCATGTATGGATGTGAGAGTTGGACTGTGAAGAAGGCTGAGCGCCGGAGAATTGATGCTTTTGAACTGTGGTGTTGGAGAAGACTCTTGAGAGTCCCTTGGACTGCAAGGAGATCCAACCAGTCCATTCTGAAGGAGATCAGCCCTAGGATTTCTTTGGAAGGAATGATGCTAAAGCTGATGCTCCAATACTTCGGACACCTCATGCAAAGAGTTGACTCATTGAAAAAGACTCTGATGCTGGGAGGGATTGGGGGCAGGAGGAGAAGGGGACGACCCAGGATGAGATGGCTGGATGGCATCATGGACTCGATGGACGTGAGTCTGAGTGAACTCCGGGAGATGGTGATGGACAGGGACGCCTGGTGTGCTGCTTTTCATGGGGTTGCAAAGAGTCGGACATGACTGAGCGACTGAACTGAACTGAACTGAAAGCACCCTTGAGGCATTATAAGTTTAAATGGGTCTTTTGTTATGTCTCTGGGTGAATGGCCTTCCCTGGTGGCTCAGCAGTAAAGAATCTGCCTCCCAATGCAGGAGATAGACGTTGAATACCTGAATCAGGAGGATCCCCTGGAGAAGGAACAGGCAACCCACTCCAGTATTCTCATCTGGGAAATCCCATGGACAGAGTGGCCTGGTGGGCCATAGTCCATGGGATTGCAAGAGTTGGTCATGACTTAGCAACTAACCCACCACCAGCACTGGGTGAACTGTCCCCACTCAGCAGCTTGCAACCTCTAAACCTAGAATTGTGTGAGACAAAGCAATCATTCTCCAAGTGAGCCAGGGGGAACGATCTCAAGTAGAGACACTCCTGCTTCCGTCTCTCGGTCAATGCATTTCTACAGACACACCATACACTGAAAACTTTTTTATTCAATGTGGACACTGAATTCTGGAGCATGACTCCCCAGTGTGGTAAAGTATCAATTCTGAGCTAGTGTCTCATGTCTCATAAGTGCTTTCAGTACGTTGTTTCAATCCACTTTCAGACTAGTAGCTTCTCGGCAGCTGATGTAAAGATACAGCCAATGGACCCCATGGTGTTGGACTTACTTCTACTCTTCCCTTTCTGAAAAATATGTGCCCTGGTCCTATGGAATGTGGGGTCTTGTGTCAATGAAATACTTTGCAAACCCTGAAACAGTGATGCTAGGTTGGACCCGAAAGGCAGGAAAGACAAATCCATACTTGGAAAATCTGTCAGTTCTTATAAGAATAAACCACTGGTCCTTCCAAGGTGAAAGAGGCTTATAATACACTCAACTTTCTAACATATGGCCAACTGGTTTTGTCAAGGAATCTTGCCATTTCAGGGCTTAGTATTTGTCTCTGTTGCTGCAAAGTCAAGATTTTTCAGAGTGTCAACCTTGATATAGATAACCCATATGTCAGAGTCCCATTCTTACATGACATTGCTCTCTCTGGCATAGCCACTTGCTAGCCTTGGCCTTCAGTTTAAATTGAAAATAAATCTAAAAACTAATACTCAATTTCTCTGCCCTCTCACTGTAGAAGGGTAGGAGACTAAAGACCATTTATACCAAGGAGACATTTGACTTTCATTTCATACTTGGTGTAAAATTGCTCATTAATTACTTCAGACTTCCATGATTTGGGTCTCCCCCCCACCCCCAGCCTTTCTAGCATCTGTTCACTGTATACATATCCGTCCAACATCATTATATTTACAGTACATATAAAAATATACTCTTCATATTTCTTGTATGACACCTCAATTAATGTATTTTTCCCCAAGTTTTACCATACAATTACTAACCAGTGGAAGTCAATCACCATCTGTTCTTCACTAACCACCAGTGATGGAGTACCCAATTCCACCTTGATATTAGGTGATCCAGGTATCTAACCTTATCTTATTGTTTCTCAAACAACTTCTGAAACAAACTCCCATAGGTCAGTGTTTCTGGGAAATGGACCCTGAGTTGCAGATTACTGTGTAGAATGTTTATTAAGAAAAGGTTTTGGAATCAATACCCCTGGAAGAAATGGGCCTGAAGTAGAATTTGTAAAGGAAAAGGTTCACTCAAGAGGCATGCCTAAATAACAGGTCAGACGAACCCAAGGAGACACTTTGGAGCTAAAAGGGCTTTGCTAGACTGTCCCATATTGGTCCAAAATAGCCTGGCCTTCAAAATCCTACCACTATCAGTCAGTGGATAAGTATCAACCTTTAGGCTTAGAAGGATTTTGTCTTTGACTGTAACTGAGCTGATCCTGAAGACTGTTCATATCACTCCCAGGATCAGAATAAAGAGAAAAATATTTGAATGTTGAATAGCCATATTCATCACAATCACATATGTATTTAGGTATTAAAATCAGAAATCTGATATTCCAAATAAAAAATAGTGAAAACACAAGACAGAAATCCTGCAAACCAGTATTTCATATCCTATTTCACTGAGAAAGTCAAGGTAGTATCACATCAGCAAGCATGGTGCAATTCATCATTTTGATTAAAGAGAAAAGCAGTGTGATCATTTTGGTTAATGACAAAAATAGCATTTGACACACATATTTATTATATATCCTAACAAGCAATCAGACAACTTAGTATTAAAAACAATATAATGATATTTATCAAAATTGATAAACTATATATTCAAGAGAAAATTATAACATATAATATCTCTTCATGAAATATTATAAGTTTTTCCATTAAATTTTCAATGATATTTAATATCTACTTGTGATAGCTCATTGCAGTTGAATCCACCTGCAATGCCGAAGACCCTGGTTCAATTTCTGGGTAGGGAAGATCCCCTGGAGGAGGGATAAACTACCCACTCTAGTATTTTTGGGTTTCCCTTGTGGTCAGCTGATAAAGAATCCATCTGCAATGTGGAAGACCTGGATTCAATACCAAAGGAAACATTAAAATCTTTAAGAATAAAATGTTACTGAAGAGTTTAAGAAATCCATTACAAAAGGAGGTATCTTATTAATAGGTTAAAAAATATACAAAAATAAATACATTAATTACTCCCAAATAGTCTATCAATTTAGTGCAAGCCCAAAAAGTGGGTTATTTATGAAATGATTCTAAAATATATATGAAATAATAAATGTAAAATGATTGCTATAAAATTATGTAAAGTAAGGTCATATAATAATATGTTTCTGATTCAGATAATAACATATGTGAAAATGTATAGTATTCCTACACAAATATACTTATGAATCAGTAAATACCAGAAATCTTCCATCTATGTATATATAGATAATAGATGTAGAGAACTGAATCATGTTGCTATATATCTGAAACATTGACAAAAGTATTTATCTATACAGATATATAGATAAATATAGATATTTATCTATCTATATATATGTATATTAAAGAAATTATCAAATGCACAGATAGACACATACACTCATATTTAAGTAGTCCATATGTAAAACAGTCATTGAATACATGAAATACATTTTGCAACTTTAGAATTTTTTAAACATAAAAAATTCACAAAGGAATATAATCAGGAAAAAATAAATGCATTCTATAAAGTACTATAAGAATGAGTGTCTAGAATACATCAAAATATTTGTAAGTAAAGTATATACATAAACAACAAGCCAGTAAGAAAAATAGGACAAGGACATGAGCAAGCATATGATAAAAAATAAAACATAAACAAAAGGAAACGTGTTCAGGGTATGAAAAAGGCAAGTTAAAACTATACAAATGGCATTATTCAATCATCAGATGAGAGCAATGATAATCTTTGGTAATACCAAATATCAACATAGATGGGAAAGTGAGTATTCTCAAAAGGAACTTGAGGCAGTTTATATTTATAAGCCACATGGGAGGGCAACTTCACTGCATTTATTCATACATAAAACACACTTTATTAAAAGATCACTTCCTTGTCTATATCTTAGAGAAATATTTATGCTGATATTCTACTTGTACTGCCAAGTTAGGGCTCCAAAATATATTACAAGTGAGACAGTGCATTGCAGAAAAATATGTACAGTATAACACCATTTAAGGAAAATCGATGAAGAAGTCAAAACCATAATTTTATAAAACCATATTGGAAAAAAAAGACTCATAGTAAAATGATCAGAAAACTGAGAGTTTCTTGTTAATGGAATGAATGAGATTTGGGAGTTAGAATACATAGAATTGGTTGTAATTTTTTAAGGCTGTGGATTCATGTTTTATTTGTATAATTAAAAAATATAAGACAACGTCCATAACAACGAAGAAAGACAGCAAAGAAATAGACCTCCTAGGATTTGAAAGAGTGGTAAATTTTAGGTTAATAATGAGAGCAATAAAATCTGGAATAAGAAATAAGTCCTTAAAATGAACAGGATAGGCCAAAGGGATTTAAGGCTTACACAGAGGAAAGTAGACTTGCTAACAGAACATAAACTACTTAGAAGCCAAAGGAACAGGAAAGAATGTTGATTGTTAAGTGTTTGAATTTGGGAATATCTCTCAATATACTAAGAAAATAATTTATATAATACCCTCAGTCTAATTGTTATCAACTAATTAAGGCATAGATGAAAACAATTTTGATCTAGGTGTGAATGTCTCCTACATACATCTGAAACATTGAACATGTTAGTATCTGTATTGCAAATAAAAATCATCTGTTCATAATTTGTATCTTGAGTCTCACACTGTGAATGAGGGATGTGATTTCCTTTAAATTCTACAATAAACATTTACAGTAATAAAAGCTTAATTCTAAACTTCTGATATATGGGGAAATACTTTGGATGATATGGAAAGACTGATGTAAAGTGAACAATAACATTTGATATTTATGGAAATTTTAGCAATTAAATAAACATGCAAAAATTATGGACAGAAAGTTATTTCCTTATTTATTTTTCAGTGAACGCATATCTGTATCCTAAATTAATTTCCAAGTATAGATCTTGTGCTAAGTCCTGACAGAAAAAAATAGAAGCCTCCTTTCCATCATATGCACTATAACTAATGATACACTCTAAATGTTAGCATCAATCAATGGATTTCCAGTCTCTTCAATATCCCTTATGTTGTGAGAATAAAAACCACAGTAGGAAAATGGTTCAGAATTAATGACATAAAAATCATAGAAAAATGTGAAACTCATTATTTTAGATGTATTGAGCAGCACACTATCTTAACAAGCTCTTAGAAGAAAAGATAATAATAGCCTTGTCCTTCCAATATAGAAACTGAATTTACCTTCTTATGATCTTAAACTACAAGAGGCAGGGTTGTTAATAAAGGACACTTCATGAAGCAGAAATATCAATAGTGAAGTCTGACTGTGATGTATTAAAATTCCAGGTATGATACCAGCCCCAAGTGAACGTAGAGAAATTTACCTACAAAGGGGGGACTGTTCAATCAGTAGCCATTCTTATTTTATCCTCCAAACCTGAATATAAACAATTTTTGTAATTGTAATTACTCTTGTATTTTAAACTATGTGTATTTTTCCTTTCTCAGGATACAATATAATCCTATGATAATGTTGTATATATAATATATTATATATATATATATATATAATATTTTCCATTTCATAGAATTGAACATATAGTTATTATCCTGCATACAGGCTTTTTTTCCCCAAAAATGATGTAGCTTTTTATAGAATCTATGAGTGTATATGCTCAGTAAGTATTCGTGAAAGTGAAAGTTGCTCAGTCATGTCCAACTCTTTGCTACCCCATGGACTAGTCCATGGAATTCTTCAGGACAGAATACTAGAGTGGGTGGCCTTTCCCTTCTCTAGGGGATCTTCCCAACCCAGGGATTGAACCCAGGTCTCCCACATTGCAGGCAGATTATCAGCTGAACCACAAGGGAAGCCCAACAATACTGGAATGGGTAGCCTATCCCTTCTCCAGGGATATTCCTTACCCTGGAATTAAACTGAGGTCTCCTGCATTGCAGACAGATTCTTTACCAACTGAGCTATCAGAGAAACCTGTAATTATCCATAATAAATGCTAAAAATCATGGTTTAATTGACCTGAAAAGGACTATGAAATAATACTTCCATTCTCTTTCCAATGAAAAACCTGAGGCCTAAAAAGTTTAGATATTTGCCCAAGATTAGTTTGTAATCTGATTAATTATGCTCTTATCAAAATAAAATTCAAATAATTTGTACCTTGTACTTCAGAAAATTCAAAAGTACCACTTTCCATTGAATATCTACTGAAATGCCCAAATTCACAATGTATCAAAAGATGTTTATCTCATGAAATATCAATTAAACATCTAAAATTTTTGAGAATTCAGAATTTGAGGCAAAAATCCCCTGATAATTTTCATTAAACAAACAATACCCAGAAACAACATTATTTTTGACATCCAATCCATCTATGCTGCTGCTAGTGCTGCTGCTAAGTTGCTTCAGTCATGTCTGACTCTGTGTGACTTCACAGGCAGCCTCCTACCAGGCTCCTCTGTCCTTGGGATTCTCCAGGCAAGAACACTGGAGTGGGTTGCCATTTCCTTCTCCAATGCATGAAAGTGAAAAGTGAAAGTGAAGTCGCTCAGTCATGTCCCACTCTTAGCGACCTCATGGACTGCAGCCCACCAGGCTCCTCTGTCCATGGGATTTTCCAGGCAAGAATACTGGAGTGGGGTGCCATTGCCTTCTCTGAATCCATCTATATCTAAATGTCATTGTAATGAGTACACCTTGCAATATCATCTCATAGGGAAATACCCACTATTTTTTTCAATTCCGTTTTGCTCAAGAATAACTTTTCTTACACATTCTTGTCAACGTATCAAATTGACTGTCAATATATCAGAAGTCTGTCAATAAGCCACTGCTGGGCGACAATCCCCCTAAAACTCAGTGGTTTAACAAATATGTTGTTGTCTCTTTCACACTCACAGATTGTAAGTGAGTTGGTACATCTCAGCTTTGCACTGAGGTCGGCAAGTCCTCAATTTCAAGCTAGAGTCCTGTAGTTTGGATTGGAAGTCTCTGCTCTATGTGTCACCTATGATCAGTGGGCAACTTTAAAAGAAAAAGAGCCTCAGACTAGTAAAAAGTCAAGGAAGGCTTTAACCGCACTGTACTAGGGGAGAGATTGAATACCTGGGGACAACTGGTGATTTGTAGACAAAAGTTAGGGTGAGGAGTCAACAAATGAAAAGTTACTAAGAGAAACTTGGTTAAGTATCAAGGGTAAGTGAGGAGAAGAACTTTATTATATATCAAGGGTGGGAGAAGAAGAGCAGGAATGGCTATCCAGGGAGATGGGATTCTTGATCAACTGCCTTAGCCTGATAGTTTAATAAAGCCAGGCTCATCAGGTCAAGGTCTATTGGACTAAGGGCTTAAAGAAGACTGGTTAAAGTTGGGTCAAGGATGAATTCCTTGTCAAGGCTCAAGTAAAGTTCCTGTTACTCTCAGAGTGTGTGCTTCTCAAGACAGTGGTAGAAATACAGGAAGACAAGCTCCATTGCACAAGCACATTGCAAGCCTTTGCTTACATCAGGTTTGCTACCATCCCTTGGCCAAAGCTAGTCACATGGCCGAACCATCTATAGCCTGGAAATAAATACTATTCACAACAAGAGGCAGAAGGGAATGAATATTTGCTGAAAAATAGCCCATACTATCACTGGGTACAATCCTTTACACTCTATTCAGAGAAACTTCCAAATCTAGGATTTTTTGGCGGTAGAACAAATGGAGCATTTACAATCGAGAACAACTTCACTGATCTCTTCTACCTTCTTCCCTCTCATTCAAACACTTTTCTTCATATTTTGCTCTGTAGCCTTGAAATTCTCTCACTCATACTAAGTTTTACTTAGGTTGGAGAATAGAAGAAGTCATTCTTCCAACTGCTTCGTAATCAGTCTGTTGTGCATTAAGTAATTTCTTTTTGAGAGCAAAAGGGAATAAAAAATATAAAATGATATATCCACAGATTAATACAGACCCAGGTATTATGGGGCAATATAAATAATTTTAGGGGACTGATAAGAAAAAGAATGTAAATTATGAACATAAAAATAGGCAGGAAAAGTGAATGTTTATGTGAAATGAGCAAAGATATCACAACAAATATTTAAAACTTGAAAATCTCAGTTCAGGCAGTTCAGTTCAGTCACTCACTCATGTCCGACTCTTCGCGATCCCATGAATCCCAGCACACCAGGCCTCCCTGTCCATCACCAACTCCCGGAGTTCACACAAACTCATGCGCATCGAGTTGGTAATGCCATCTAGCCATCTCATCCTCTGCCGTCCCCTTCTCCTCCTGCCCCCAATCCCTCCAAGCATCAGGGTCTTTTCCAATGAGTCAACTCTTCACATGAGGTGGCCAAAGTATTAAAGTTCCAGCCTAAGCATCAGTCCTTCCAATGAACACCCAGGACTGGTCTCCTTTAGGATGGTCTGGTTGGATCTCCTTGCAGTGCAAGGGACTCTCAAGAGTCTTCAACACCACAGTTCAAAAGCATCAATTCATCGGTGCTCAGCTTTCTTCACAGTCCAAATCTCACATCCATACATGACCACTGGAAAAACCATAGCCTTAACTAGATGGACCTTTGTTGGTAAAGTAATATCTGTAATATCTCTGCTTTTTAATATGCTGTCTAGGTTGGTCATAACTTTCCTTCCAAGGAGTGTCTTTTAATTTCATGGCTGCAATCACTATCTGCAGTGATTTTGGAGTTTGAGTGAACTCCGGGAGTTGGTGATAGACAGGGAGGCCTGGTGTGCTGCCATTCAAGGGGTCGCAAAGGGTCAGACACGACTGAGCGACTGAACTGAACTGAGCTACCATGAATAGTGCTTCCCTGGTGGCTCAGATGGTAAAGAAGCTGCCTACAGTGCAGGAGACACTAGTTCCATTCCTGAGTTGGGAAGTTCTCCTGGATAAGGGAATGGCTACCCACTCCAATATTCTTGCCTGGAGAATTCCGGGGACAGAGGAGCCTGGCAGGCTACAGTTCCTGGGACTGCAAAAAGTCAGACATGACTTTTCATTTTCACTGATTGAGCACTGAAACCACACCCTCCCTGAGTCACGGGCATCAAGTACACTGGCATGCATGCGGTCAGCTCTCAAGTCTCATATTATGTTTCTAAGTGTACTTTCCTGTTTCATCCTCTGCTTTCTCCTTTAGATGCAAGGTTTAGTCTAGTTAGATCAGTGAGTTTTAATTTTATCTGTGACAGTGGCCACTCCAATTTCTGATTTCTCTCTGATTTCTAGATCTCTGCCTATCTCTCTATCTTTCTTACATATTAGTTTTTAGAATTTCTGGTTGTTAAGCCCTTTTGGGTCTTATTGTGAGATTAAGTATCTTCTTCCACTTCATAGCAAATCTTCTGGACCCCTTAGTCATCCCAGAAGGCACATCACCCCAGGTGCCCTTTTGGTACATGTATTTAATAATTCCCCAAAGAAAAGTAATTCCAAGTTCTCTGAGACTTTCTCATACTCTTCAACAAAAAGGACAGAAATGGTACTTATATCACTCAACATATATGATAATTATAATTATAAAGTGCTTGGAATTTTAAAATTCCATAATTGTTTTCATGGCAAATTGAAAGAAGAGAGACAGTAATACTTTAAGGTACTACTCCCCTTTTTTTTAAATTTTTTTTAATATCATTTTTTTTGTTGTTTCAATAGCTTCTGTTCTTAACCTTATTTCCTTCTGTTTTCTTTTTTTTTCCTTCTCCTTTGTTTTTCATTTTACTTTTTTTTATTTACAATACTGCATTGGTTTTGCCATACATCAACATGAATCCGCCATGGTATACATGTGTTCCGGGGCTGGTGCACTGGGATGACCTATTTCATTTTTAAAAATAGGCTTGAAGTTATTCCTTGATGTGTACATTTTACCTGACACTCATAAAACATATTAGCACGTGGTATTCCAGCACTATGAGGACAGACACTAAAAATGAATTCGTTGTCATCATTTGACCCAGTTCCAGCTTGAAATCTTCTTTGTGTTTACTATTCAAGGTGTTTTTACATTATTAACTTATTCATTGACAAATTCAGTATTGATTCAGGTAGCGCTGTATGATCTGGATAACAGTTGTCCAAAATATATTCTCTCTTTTCTCCTAGGCACAGACTGAGCCTCTCGTTTACACATAGCCACGTAACTAAATTTTTTCCTGTGAAAGTGAAAGTGAAGTCGCTCAGTCGTGTCCAACTCTTTGTGACCCCGTGGACTGTAGCCCACCAGGCTCCTCTGTCCATGGGATTCTCCAGGCAAGAATACTGGAGTGGGTTGCCATTTCCTTCTCCAGGGGATCTTCCCATCCTAGGGATCGAACCCAGGTCTCCCGCATTGCAGGTAGATGCTTAAACCTCTGAGCCAATTCAAATAACTGTTATGCAGTCCAATTGCTAATCTGGTGCGTGAAAATCTTCCAGTACTCTCTGCCATGCTCTTTCATTCATCTGACCCACATCACAATGCCTATGGGGTCATGGGACGAAACAGATTGAAGATTTCAAAGAACAAAATATTCTTTTGTGCTTGAATCATTATGTTTGAATTTCCTTTTCACAGCATGTTAACTTATCTTTTAAATAATCTGACGTAAAATAAACAAGTAAAATGAAATAATCCCATAAAATAATAGGCATTCAAGTATAATTTGCTTACTCCAATATCCTAATTGTCATGGATCATTGAAAAAAAGCCCATAACTGTGTAATAGACCCTGGTAGAATGTTGGATATGAGACATTGTCTAAAGGCTATAGGGTCCTACTAACTGACAGGGGTTATAAATGATACCACATAAAAATCAGAATAGAGACAGTAGGTCAGTATCTTCTACCTGCTCAAAACTGTCCTTTCTGAGAATGCCAACTGCATATCCTCCTCACCTCATATACAATTTTACCTGTTTACTGGAAAGGGATCTCAAGTTTAAAATCTCTTGGGGAGGAAAGAAGATAGGGCTGGGCAGAGGGAGAAGTTGATTTGAGAAACATTTTCACCAAAAGTCTGCACTGAGCACATGAAAATCAACTGAAGCAAGTAAATCATGTTTATCATCTCTCCAAGGGCAGTCTTTGGATGTGGGCTGCCCACTGCTCTAGAAAGTTCACTTCTGCTCATGGTGAAAGGGCTCAGCTGATATCTGTTGACTGACAATGCTTCTAATTACTGGAGGAATAAGTGCTCCATGAATATCTCAGGGCCATGTGGAGACATGAGTAGCTCAAAAAGGCCTTAGAACATCCATTATCAAGGCGGCGGTGGCGGGAGGGGGTGGTCACTGACTTGGTTGAGAAAATGTTTAAGGGGAGCCCAAACTGACACTGATGTTTATTCCTGCCAAATATGTGCCATAATCTTTATGAGTAGCTGTAATATTTAATTGTAATTTCAGTATTTAATTCAGAAAAGGCTTCAGCCAGAAGGAACAGAAATCATATTCACAAGCTGCATTAATAAGTGGTAGAAACTATTTCCTAGGACAGAATACAAATGGTGAGTACAAGCCCAAGGGAGAAAAGGCTATAAGTCTGAGAATGTCTTGCAAGACTGTAGCTATCACAGGCCAACTAACAACCTAGAACAGATATTCAGGATGTTCAATATGTATTTATTGACTGAAAAATAAATCGGTTTAGGCTGTGTGAAGGAACCGTGTTCACCTGTGTATCCTCAGGGCTTATCACAATTTCTAGCACAGAATAGACTGTGAAAATAGGTGAAGTAAATTTTAGGTTTGTGATTTGTTTATATTGAACAATGCTATATTTATAAAAATATAATTGATGTATATGGACCCATAAAATGAATATCATTTAAAATATGCAAAAGAAATTTTCTAGAAATTACATCTTTTATTTTGGTCTACATCTTGCTAGTCAGCTTTCTTTTTCCTGCCATATTTTGCTGTGCTAACAAGAAGTCCCAGCATTTCAGTGACTTATTATAGGTTTTATTGTTGTCTCTGAGTAGGTTATAACTCTGTTATGTAGCTACAAACCCAAAACTAGACTGAATAAATAGTCCCTAAATTAATCTTGTGATGTGATTCTTCTGAGGAGAGGGACAGACCAAGGGCAGAGACATGTGATGGCCCTTAAAGCATGTGTGGGTAAAGCACATATAATTTTTACACATACCCCATTGATCGCAAAAAGTCACATATCAATGGTATGCAATGTTAGACTCCTCCCATAGGAAGCACTGTATATCATATGAGAGTGGGCAGGCATATGTAAGCATCTAATATCTGAGGAAATGAGAATTTAAACAATCTGTTTACCAATAATTAAAAAGCAGACCTCCATAAATCTCTGTAAAAGTTAAGCAAAAATGGCTTTATTGTCAGGTATAAGTCATTGAATATTTTACATTTGTTCTTCAAACTCAAAATAAACTACTCAAGATAATGCATATGAACCAAAGGTCTTGCAATTGACTTCACAGGAAAGCTTACTTAAAGTTTCGAGTTTTCTTTCAGTTCTTGAGGTCAAAAATTGAATGACCTGAGAGATAGATTTCTTGTAGGGCTCTGAAACACACGCTATATGGATTTTATAAACATGGAAGATGTAAGAGAAGCGCTTTTCCCACTTTTCTATTAAATCAAAAACATAGAGCTTTTTGTTCCATCAAAATCTACTGAAAAAATATATATATATATATAAGTTAAATGCTATGGCACCAAAAACTATCCTTTGGATAGATAAGGAGAAAGTCTGAAATACAGGAAGTCAGATATCTCTATAAAAATAATATCAATGATGGTGACACATGCTTGCATTCAGGAGAGAATCCTGAATGTTAGGACTCAGAGTTGGAAGAGAATGTCCTTTCCCTGCATACAACTTTGTGCATCTTCAGAAGTGCACTCTATACTTCTATTCCTGTTCAAAACATTCAAGCAAACAAACCAAACAGATGAATCCTCTGTTGAATTACACACTCCAAAACTTTTCTCTTCATATCTCTCCATCTTTCTGTTTATTTTACCTTTATTGTTAGATAACCAAGAATGAATAGTTAGTTTAGGAATCAGCTGCATTTCTTATTAAAATGTTACCAAAATAAATGCTTTTTTGATTTTCAGTCTCTGTTCTTTTCCTCTGTATCTTTTACTGTATTTTCCTAAAATTATTCTATTTAACAAGTGTTTTCAGATAGCTCATGGCTGATTAGTACAATCTATCCTAAAATTTAAGAGATTGGAAATGATTTTCAAGAAGGTACTCCTGAATGAATATAAATAGTGTGGCAAAATGAAAGGAAAAGGTACATTCTAAGGAAGGTGATTTATTGCCAAAGTACAAATGTAAACTGAACGTGATCAGACTTGAGAAAAATATAGCTGCTCTTTCATAATACACAAAGAGATGATTTGCTGTGATGCCATTCTGCACATCTAAAATAACTGGTACACCCAATATTTACTGGCATTCTTTCACTCTCTCTAGCTTTGTAAATGCACAATTTTCCCATTCCATTTAATTCTACTAAGTGGCTGGAGATTCAAGTAGTAATTTCCTCTTCTAACATGTGAATTTGTATATGATTAAACAAAAATTATAATATATTTTTAGATTGAATACAATTAAGTTGATATATGAAAACAACCAAAAAGAACAATGGAGTATACAGTTATTGCCATTATTGTTTGTAGTCATGTATTTAAAGCTGGCCAAGGGGAATTTTTCTGCAAGCCAGGTTTGCCTATACATGGAATCTTTTGGTTGCCTAGTTAAGATTATGGAATTATTACTGGTTCTATGTATACAGGAGCTGAAAATATTCTAAAATAAAAGTGCTACCTTTTGCTCTTAGGTTGTTACTACAGAGTCCATATGACATGTACACACTACTATATTTAAAATGGATAACCAACAAGGACCTACTGTAAAGCACAAGGAGCTCTGCTCAAAATTATGTAATAACCTAAATGGGAAATAATTTGAAAAAAGAATAGATGCATGTATATGCATAAATGAATCACTCCATTGCACACCTGAAATTATCACAACACTGTTAATCAACTATATTCTAATATAAAATATGAAGTTAAATTTTTTATTAGTGAACTTATCAACTACATAAATATGATTAAAATTATACTTTCTCAACATAAATGTATGTTACTGAACATGCTTTAATAATTCATATAAAATCCAAGCATATTCACCAAAAACTAGAAAATCACATTAATATTTGCTGCATAACAAGTTTTTGTGGCTTAATTATGCAAGTGGCTTAAAGCAACAACCACTTATCTAGGTCATGAATGTTGGTAAAAAGTTTCTTCCAGGGTAAAGTAGGTGCTCTTGGTTCCTCTAGTCTGTATTACACCTAGCTGATGGTGATCAGAGCTGTTTATAATTCTGTGGTCTGTTGTGGGTGGCTGCTTTTAGATGACTGAGCTGAGATGGCATATGTCTTCCCAATCACCAAAGTTATATATTTATATAATTTCACATGGAAGAATTGGCGGGACCCCTCCTCTCTACCAAGAGCAGCAGGGGGACAAGCACATAAGTTCAAGTACATTTTACTTGTGTCATCTTTGCTACTGACCATTGGACACACTGTGTCACATGTCCAAGAATCAGAGTGTATGGGGGCTACTGAAGACGTGAATAGATAAAGATGAGAGTAAATGGCAACTGTGACTACTGCAATCTACCACAGGTTTAAAATCCATATCATTGTCAGATATTGTAGCTTCCTTCCTTTCTTCCTCTCTTTTCTTCTTTCTTTCCTTTCTTTCTCCCTTCCTTCCTTCCTTCATTTTTCCTTTGATTTTATTTTCTGATATACCATAAATTTATCTGGCTTTTTTAAAGATTTAATCCTAGTGTTTGATTTGCCATGTAAATTTTTATTTCCCTTATGATTATAATACTAAGATTTCAACCAATGAAACATTTTTTTGTACTTTTCCCTTTAGTTAACTTTATGTATAGCATTCAATTTACATCTCTGTATCAGAAAATTACTTATTCTGAATAAGTTCTTTATACATGACATGGGTACAAGCATGACTTTTCCCAAATCAGCATGTAAGAAATAAATCCTATAACTATCTCCCACTGGGAACCATTAAGCTGCTATAACAGTAGTTCAGAGTCAGGTTTCTTGCTTGTAATATTAAAGATCATCCTCGATTCCCTGAGGAATAGCTTAAGTTGGGTACAGTCTCTCACTTGGCAACCATAAGTAACAGCTTTTACCAAAAATATTTTGAAAAGCACTCTCCAATATACCCTGCTCTCCTGTTACCATATGGACTACAGCTCTTATCACTAACTGTCTTAATACATAATTAACCTAATAAGTGGTAATTACAGGGAAGAAATGTACAGGAATATGGTATGGATTCAGACATTTGAATAAAAGTATGTGTTAGTGCTCAGTAGCCCACCTGCGTCTGACTCTGTGCAACCCTATGGACTGTAGCCTGCCAGACTCCTCTGTCCATGGGATTTCCCATGCATGAGTACTGAAGTGGGTTGCATTTCCTTCTCCATTAATAAAAGTATACTGATTTCTAAACACTGAAATAGCAAAAGAAAATGAAATAGGAAAACCTTCACACTAAGTTTATTTAAAAGGAACATTGGTAAAAATCAAGACTTGTCAAAAAATTATTCTTCAATAATTTATCTGTTCTCATCACCAAACAGTATCAAACAACTAAATACTAAATTTTGATTCAGTTTAGTTCAGTCCCTCAGTTGTGTCCAACTCTTTGCGACCCCATGGACTGTAGCATACCAGGCTTCCCTATCCATCACGAACTCCCAGAGCTTGCCCAAACTCTTGTCCATTGAGTTGGTGATACCATCCAACCATTTCATCCTCTGTTACCACCTTCTCCTCCTACTTTCAATCTTTCCCAGCATCAGGGTCTTTTCCAATGAGTCAGTTCTTTGCATCAGGTGGCCAAAGTATTGGAGTTTCAGCTTCAGCATCAGTTCTTTCAGTGAGTATTCAGGACTGATTTCCTTTAGGATGGACTGGTTAGATCTCCTTGCAGTCCAAGGGACTCTCAGGAGTCTTCTCCAGCACCACAGTTCAGAAGCATCAGTTCTTCAGAGCTTAGCTTTCTTTATAGTCCAACTCTCACATCCATATATGACTACTGGAAAAAACAGAGCTTTAACTAGACAGACCTTTGCTGGCAAAGTAATGTCTCTGCTTTTTAATATGCTCTCTAGGTTGATCATAGCATTTCTTCCAAGAAGTAAGCATTTTTTAATTTCATGGATGGCTGCAGTCACCATCTGCCGTGATCTTGGAGCCCCACAAAATAGAGTATCTCACTGTTTCCATTGTTTCCCCATCTATTTGCAATGAAGTGATGTGATCAGATGCCATGATCTAAGTTTCCTGAGTGTTGAACTTCAAGCCAACTTTTTCATTCTCCTCTTTCACTTTCATTAAGAGGCTCTTTAGTTCTTCTTTGCTTTCTGCCATTAGGGTGGTGTCATCTGCATACATGAGGTTATTGATATTTCTTCCAGCAATCTTGATTCCAGGTTGCGCTTCATCTAGCCTGGCATTTCACATGATATACTCTGCATATAAGTTAAATAAGCAGGGTGACAATATGCAGCCTTGACGTACTCCTTTCCCGATTTAGAACCAGTTTGTTGTTCCATGTCCAGTTCTAACTGTTGCTTCTTGACCTGCATACATATTTCTCATGAGGCAGGTCAGGTGGTCTGGTATTCCCATCTCTTTAAGAATTTTCCACAGTTTGTTGTGATCCACACAGTCAGAGGCTTTGGCATAGTCAATAAAGCAGAAGCAGATGTTTTTCTGGAACTTCCTTGCTTATTCCATGATCCGGAAGATGTTGGCAATTTGATCTCTGGTTCTTCTGCCTTTTTTAAAATCTAACTTGAACATCTGAAAGTTCCTGGTTCACGTTCTGTTGAAGCCTGGCTTGGAGGATTTTGAGCATTACTTTGCTAGCGTGTGAGATGAATGCAATTTTGCAATAGTTTGAACATTCTTTGACATTCCTTTCTTTGAGACTGGAATGAAAACTGACCTTTTCTCGTCCTGTGGCCACTGCTGAGTTTTCCAAATTTGCTGGCATATTGAATGCAGCACTTTCACAGCATCATCTTTTAGGATTTGAAATTGCTCAACTGGAATTCCATCACCTCCCCTAGCTTTGTTCGTAGTGATGCTTCCTAAAGCCCATTTGACTTCACATTTTAGGATGTCTACCTCTAGGTGAGTGATCACAACATCATGGTTACCTTGGTCATTAAGAGCTTTTTTGCATAGTTCTTTGTATTCTTGCCACCTCTTCTAAATATCTTCTGCTTCCGTTAGGTCCATCATGTCTGTCCTTTATTGTGCCCATCTTTGCATGAAATGTTCCCTCGGTATTTCTAATTTTATTGAAGATATCTCTAGTCTTTCCCATTCTATTGCTTGATTAGGCAGGTTTTTAGATGTATCTACACAACTGTGCCATAAGAGGTATTGTGGATATGAGAGAGATAATATTGCTGATTAATTAATTTTCCTCATTTATTTCCTGAAATATATGGTTCATATTTTTTAAAAAAAGTAATTCCAAGATATTCACTCTGTGTATAATTTGTCATCTTCTTAAACTGATTTTCCATTAATTGCTAGTCACTCATTCATGTCCGGATCTTTATGAGCCCATGAACTGTAGCCCCCATACTCCTCTGTCCATGGAATTCTCCAGGCAAGAATACTAGAGTGGGTTGCCATTTCCTTCTCCTGGATATCTTCCTGACCCAGGGATAGAACCCGGGTCTCTCACATTGCAGGCAGATTCTTTATCGTCTGAGCCACCAGAGAAGCCAGATTTTCAACAAAGGCAAAGATAATTCAATGAGAAACAATGCCTTTTATTAAACTAGTGATACTGGGAAAATTAGATATCCTCATTCAAAAAGATGGATTTATCACTTATACAAATTTTTGAATTCAAAATGAATCATACTTTGAAGTATAATATCTAAAAGAATAAAACTTTTAGAAGAAAGCATAGGAGAAAAATATGTGTGGCCTTAGGTTAGGTTAGGCAAAAATTTCTCAGATACAGTCCCCAAAGCACAAATCATATTAAAAATAATAATATGGAATTTTCCATATTTAAATAAAACACAACTTTTACACTTCAAAACAGAACATTAAGAAAATTAAAATTTCAGAAAAAAATTTTGCAAATCATATTTTGTTTAATTTTCAAAGTATGTAAAGAAATCTTACAATGGTCAGAAGAGAAACTCCAGTTAAAATGAGCAAAATTTTGAAGAGATATTTCACCAAAAATATGGATAAGTCACATGAAAAAATGATCGTGCTAAAAATTATTAATCATTAGAGGAATTAACATTAAAACCACATTAGTATACCACGTCTTATCACTAGAATTGTAATAAAAAAGATAGAGAACACAAACAGTTGACATATATATGGCAAACTGGAACAACTTACATCGCTAATGGGAATGTAAACTAGTTCAGTGACTTTAAAAAACAGTATGGCAACTTATTTTTTTTTAATTAAAAAGTGTGAAATATGAAAAAGTGATTCCAAGAATAACCTTTGTGGTCCAATGTCTAAGATTCTGAGCTCCTAATGCAGGAAGCATTAATTCAATCCCTGATCAGGGAACTATGTCCCACAGGGCTTCCCTGGTAGCTCAGATTGCTACCAGCAATGCAGGAGACCTGGGTTTGATCCCTGGGTCAGGAAGATCCCCTGGAGAAGGAAATGGCAATTCACTCCAATATTCTTGCTTGGAGAATCCCATGGACAAAGAAGCCTGGTAGGCTACCGTCCATGGGGTTCCAAAGAGTCAGACATGGCTGAGCGACTAATGCTTTAACTTCACAACTAAGAGTTAACATGTCCCAACTATAAATGTCTCTTGTGCCACAAGCAAGACCCAGCACAGCCAAACAAATAAACATTTAAAAAGAAAAAGTGATTCCATTCCTAGGAATATATCCAAAAGAATGAAAACATATGTACACACAAAGACTTTTACTTACTCAGCAGCATTATTTATAACTGCAGAAATTGGAAACTACTCAAATGCTTATCAACTGGTGAATGGATAGATAGACTATGGTATACAGAAACAATAGAATACTATTCAGCAATATAAATGGAACGAATTATCAATGCTTCCACCTGGATGAGACTCAAAATATTATGCTAATTTAAAGACTCCAGAACAAAAGACCACATATTTTATGAGTCATTTCTGTAGGGAGAGATCAGTGTGTTCCTTGGGGTTGGGATAAGACTGAGGATTGACTGGATCCAAATTGGCACCAGGGATCACAATGGGTGATTTGAACATTTTAAAATTTGGTTGTGGTGATGGTTGTACACCTGTATAAATTTATTACAACCCATTGAATTGTACATTTAAAGTGGGTGGATTTTATGGTCCATAAGTTATAATTCACTAAATGTGCTGAAGCTAAAGGATACCAGGAACTATGAATACTTTTTCAAAAAAACTGGAAATGAGAACTGGCCTTGGCATATATACAACTGATACAATATTAGTAGGAAAAATAATCTATCTTTTCTCCTCTTATATCAAACATGATTTATACCATATATAACAGAGCAGTAAGAGAGAATAAATGATTGTCCTTTTCTAATGTCAATTTAGCATAAGTAGTCTAAAATTTTCTGACATTCTACCTTTCTGTAAATATGAAATTGCACAGTTTCATATACATGTATATCAACTAGGCATTTCTAGAAGCAGGGCAATGTTTTTTATTTTCATGCAGATGACTATTTTTCCACTATTCCAGGTGTTGGAAAATATAGACTTTAAGCTATGACTTCTGCCTTTGAATATTATCATTCTGCCTTTTGAAATCCTAGTTAGATGCTCATTCCATTTGAAAACATGTAAATTAACAGTGTTTAAATGTCTGTATAGTCAAAGCTATGCTTTCTCCAGTAGTCATCTATGGATGTGAAAGCTGTATCACAAAGAAGGCTGAGAGCTGAAGAATTTATACTTTCAAAAGGTGGTACTGGAGAAGACACTTGAGAGTCCCTTGGACTACAAGGAGATTCAACCAGTCAATCCTAAAGGAAATCAACACTGCATACTCACAGGAAGGACCGATGCTGAAGCAGAAGCTCTAATACTTTGGCCACCTGATGTGCAAAGCAACTCTTTGGAAAAGACCCTGTTGTTGGGAAAGATTGAGGGCAGGAGGAGAAGGTGAGATGATTGGATGGCATTACCAGTTCAATGGACATGAGTCTGAGCAAACTCTGGGAGATAGTGAATGACAGGGAAGCCTGCCCATGGGGTGCTGCAGTCCATGGAGACCACAAAGAATGGGACATGACTCAGAGACTTAACCAGAAAAACATTTTCTCTATTAAATTTTCTCCAAATTCTTCATTACAGTTGTGAAACTTTCTGCAAAAGCATTACTGTATTTATTTTTGTCTGGAATATATTTCTAGTCATTTTACCTAAGATTGTCTGCTTTTTGGCAGTCGTGTCTTACTTTAATCATGTAGAGCCTATAGGAATAAATAAATTCTAAAATAAAATAAATTCTAGAATAAATAAAATTCTAGTTTATATACTTGTGTGCTGCTATTTAGAAGGGTCTTTATCACCCAGGACTTACAGATTTCAGTTAAACAATAGCAAAGAAACTTGGAATCCTAAAATTTGTCATTTGCAATGTAATGATTTCCAGTATCCCTTTAAAAGTTTTCTCTAATCATCTTTTTTATTGCAAATGGGATAAAATTTGCTCAGCCATTTATCAGAAACTATGCCTCTCCTTGGGTGCCCTTGATAAATATGCTGACTATAAATGGGCTATTTATCACATAAAATCCCCAGACAGCTCAAAGGAGAGTAAGTATGCATAGTGCCTTACTCCACTAAAAATCCAATACTTGAGACTTCCCTGGTGTTCTGGTGGTTAAGAACTGGTTGGCCAATGCAGGGGGCATTGGTATGATCCCTGACCTGGGAAGATTCCACATGCCAGAGGCAACTAAGCCCTTGCAACACAACTACTGAGCCTACGTGCCTAGAAACTGTGCTCTGCAACAAGATAGCCCAGTGAAATGAGGAACCTATGCACCACCACCAAGAAACCCATGCCAGAGCATAACGCAACTAGAGAAATCATGCCCCAAGAAAGACCCAGCACAGATAAAATAAGTACATAAAATTTTTAAATGTATTTAATTATTGACCCAGACACAAATAAATAACTTTTTTTGGTCTGTTTAATCCACTAAGTCAGCCCTAGGACAGGATGGAATGATGGTACAGCAAGCATCTTTATAGTGTGTTATTTTTATGTCTTGATGTTTTTGTTAAGATGAAATACACACACTTTTCTCTCTATCTCAAGATTTTATATTTTCAAAAAGTAGTGTTGGGACTTTGGTTTACCCTTCCTGTCTCAACGCTGGTAGGTAAGATCACTAAACGAGAATGACTTTTACTTGTCCATTGCCTTCAAGCTGCCGCTGCTGCTGCTGCTAAGTCGCTTCAGTCGTGTCCGATTCTGTGTAACCCCATAGACGGTAGCCCACCAGGCTCCTCTGTCCCTAGGATTCTCCAGGCAAGAATACTGGAGTGGGTTGCCATTTCCTTCTCCAGTGCATTCACATGCTAAGTCGCTTCAGTCGTGTCCGACTCTATGCGACCCTATGAACAGCAGTTCACCAGGCTCCTCTGTCCACAGGATTCTCCAGGCAAGAACACTGGAGTGGATTGCCAGTGCCTTCTCCAACTGCCTTCATATTCTTTGTAAATTTTCTTTCAATTGCGAGGTCAGCACAGCAATGGAGGGGCAACAGTGCGGCTGCCTGAAGGCTTCCAGCATCTACTGCGATATGGGTGCTCACCTCCCATTAATTCTCTATTTTATGTATGAATTTAGCCTCATCAAAGATTAGCAGTGGTGGGGTCACAACCATTGGAGCTTCCTGAATGAAATCTGAAGCGGGTTTTCATACACTGAAGGGCAGGGAGAAAAGGAAGCAAGGGAGACAAGCCACCTAGATGTGCAGATGGCAGGTTTGTAAACCGCCCCTTGCCCACCCCTCCCACTCCTGCCCCCTAGAATCCTCCAAGTTTACAGACAGGTCTTACCTGCATTCTGTCCCATGTACTGTCCAGGTGGTCTCAGCACCACAGTGCTCTCTCAGGACTGCCTCCGTGAAGTAGCTTCCACTGTGGGAACTGGGCAGAATGCACCTCCCAAAGATGGAGAAATCGAAGAGTCCCTGATCACAGAATCAAGTTTGAGGGTCAACCTGGAGTCACATCCTCCCCACGACCCCTCCCAGTGCTATTTGTGGGCTTCTTAAAGCAAAATGTATACACATGTACATCCTGGATGGACAGAGAAGCCTGGAGGGCTAGTCCATGGGGCTACAGAGTCAGACACAACTGAGCGACTAAGCAGCAGCAGCAGCATGCATATGTATATATATATATATGATGTGGACTGTTTTAAACGTCTTTATTGAATTTGTTACAGTATTCCTTCTGTTTTATGGTTTGTGTTTTTGGCTGCAAGTCGTGGGCTTCCTGGGTGGTGCAGTGGTAAAGAATTTGCCTGGCAATGCAAAAGATCCAGGTTCATTCCCTGGGTCGGGACTGAAATTGAAACCCGTTCCAGTATTCTTACCTGGGAAATTCCATAGACAGAGGAGCCTGGAAGGCTATAGTCCATGCCAAGTCAGGCTTGACTAAGGGACTGAGCACACACACATGGGATCTCAGCATCAGGCCAGGGATAGAACCAGTACCGCCTGCA
This sequence comes from Ovis aries, assembly GCF_016772045.2. NCBI lineage: Eukaryota > Metazoa > Chordata > Mammalia > Artiodactyla > Bovidae > Ovis > Ovis aries. Next base: position 50,516,895 of record NC_056069.1, read on the forward strand.
TTGGAAGTGGAAGTCTTATCCACTGGACTGCCAAGAAAGTCCCCTGTGGGCTTCTTTAGACTGGAGTCACTTTAGAATGGTTTAATTCAGAGTCTGAGTTGCAAGTGCTGATAAGTGACTTACATGGCCAAAGACCAAATGGCCATAAATTTCCCAGTTGTATGCTTGACCTTATACACCTATGGTAAGGAAGATAAAACTGGAAGTAACCAATGGTTTTGGAAAGATCAATTTCTCTCTCTCTCTCTTTCTCTCTCTTTTTTTTTTTTTTTTGCTTTCTCCCCACTCCTGACCTATATATATAGTTATGTAAAAGTGTTATTTCCCCCTTTCTGATTATTTTATTTCAGGGGCAGAGGTTTGATCATAGAACCTAAAATTATGAAAGAGGCTAAAATATATTCTCTTTATTTAGATCCCTTCTTAAAGATGGGATATTAAAAAATAATATTACCAGCCCAATTAAAAATAAATGGACTATGAAAAACATATAGAAAAGAGGAGATTGAAATTACTAAAATGGAAAACAGGATATTGATATAAAGTACAATATTAGTATTTTCTATTAGGACATCCAATTTTGACTATAGTTTAGAGACTATGACATTAAAGATACATTATAAAGGCTACTAATCAAGAAATGAGTAATTTTGCTTAAAAATTAATATGATATATATAAGGAAACCATCTTATTATCAAAGTAAACAAACATTCAGAACTACAAAACATTTAATCCATAAAACTTTAGCTCTTTATACATTTTATAGAAAAAAGTATGAAATATATTTAAATTTAAAAATATTTCCTATATCAAATGTTTATATGAGATTTGGTCATAAAGTTTAAATCTTTTACATTTATGAAAGATGCAAATTAGAGGCAAACAAAAATATAAAGTTGTTGAACTGAAAAAAATATTCAGATCTTTGGATTTATGTTGTTTTACTAAGCTATTAACATAGGCTTGAATTTCTAGAATGCATTATCTCTGATAGCATTGACATTTAACATGTTTGATATTTTACAATTCCATTTATCACATGCTTGATCCCTGGGTTGGGAAGATGCCCTGGAGAGGGGAAATTATGTCCATTCCAGTATTCTGACCTGGAGAATTCCATGGACTGTATAATCCATTGGGTTGCAGAGTCAGACAGGATTGAATGACTTTCACTTTCACTTTCATCCCATGCTCAGTTGTGTCAGAAACTTTGAAACCCCTGTGGACCGTAGCCCAACAGGCTCCTCTGTCAGTGGGATTCTCCAGGCAAAAATACTGGAGTGGGTTGCCATTTTCTTCTCCAAGGGATTTTCTAGATCAGGGATTGAATCTGAGTCTTTTGTGTCTGTTGCATTGCAGGATGATTCTTTACCAGTTGAACCACTGTGAGTGGAGTATTTTATAATTCTTTTACACCACTAATAATAATATTAACTAATTTTTACCGTTATTATTCTTACCACAAAGTTGACCCTTCAGTCAGTTCAGTTCAGTTCAGTCGCTCAGTTGTGTCCAACTCTTTGCGACCCCATGAATTGCAGCACGCCAGGCCTCCCTGTCAATCACCATCTCCAGGAGTTCACTCAGACTCACATCCAGCGAGTCGGTGATGCCATCCAGCCATCTCATCCTCGGTTGTCCCCTTCTCCTCCTGCGCCCAATCCCTCCCAGCATCAGAGTCTTTTCCAATGAGTCAATTCTTCACTTAGATATACAATTATATCATGGATTGCCAAAATTTTTTTCTCATTTAAATTCTCTTTGTAAAAATGCATTTTGAGTTCGATTCATCTTCTCTTTATAAGTAATGCTAAATCCAGACTTCTTAATGTCGGTTAATAGCACCAATATTTCTTTAGTTGTTTAAACTTGAAAATTCAGATTAACCTCTAATATCATCTTGTGCATTTTCATCTCTATTCAGGATGTCATAGCCTCTTATAATTTCTTATTTCAAAGTTGCATTTGTATTTATTCCTCATTTATCCTATTCCATGCCCTGGCCTACCTGAGTCCCTTTCTTCATAATGGTGTCCCTTTCTTGATTTCCAGGTGGACTAAAAAATAAATAACTCAGTTTTATAGTTGATATAATGTATGGTAACTTAATATGCTTATTAATTTACCACAACACATGTCTTAGGCTCCAACTGGCTAGTTCACATAAATATCAAGCCTGAATATCTGAAATTTTCTACTTAATCAGATTGTTATCTTCTTTTAGCTCCCACTTTAATCCCATCTACATTTTGTGGCCTTCCCAAAGAACAACAGGATTTATCAATTTTAATCATATATGTTACGTTTCTCGTTTTCACATATTCAGCAGTCCCTTGGCCCATCCCCAGTAATCCCCTGTCCTGTCCCTTTACCTAAGGAGAAATTTTCCCTTTGTGAAACGTATCAGACATTAGGAAGGTGAGAGTTGGGATTCTACTGATAGATGGCTACTCACAGCCTAAGGAAAAAGTATTATTATCAGGTGGTTTTAAGTCAGAAAACTCAGGTTTGGGCAGGTATGATTTTGTGAAAATAGAAAAAATATATTAGAATAAGATCCACTGATTATGAACCATCATGCTGATCCTGACACTGTCAGTGTGATCTTGAACAAAAGATATTTCATACCTGAACCTCATCATCTATGATCTATAGTTATATCATCTATGAAATGGTGATAAAGGTACCTTTTAACCTGTTTTTGTAATGTTCAAATGAGATAATACTTATGTCAATCACATATATTGTCTTTACAAATTAGTTCCTTCTATACAAGACGGAGTCTCATGTACATTTCTAATCAAGAGAGTGAGAAAATTATTGAAGTAGGTCTGATCTCTACTTGTATGCAACTCTGTTTAGTCAGAAGTTCACTGAATTACTTTGTGTTGTGTTTTTTTTTAAATTAAATTTTTTGACTGTGCTGAGTCTTCATTGCTGTGTGCAGACTTTCTTTAGTTGTGGGGAGTGGGAGCTACTCTTCCTTTGTGGTGTGTGGGCTTCTCATTGTGGCGGCTTCTTTTTTTTGTGGAGCACAGGCTCTAGGGAACTTTGGCTAAGTAGTTATGGTACATGGGCTTAGTTCCCACATAGCATGTTGTATCATCCCCAACCAGAGATTGAACCCAGGTCCCCTCCATTGGCAGATTCTTAAACACTAAGTCATCATGGAAGTAGAAGTTCACTCTTTTGTGACAAAGCCTTCAGCTAGTTGCATCTTTTACTTTTTAAACATGACATTTATTTCTGTTTCAAATGGAGATGTATTTATAATCTTAGGACAAAGTGGCATTTCATTGTAGAATACTCAGTTTATATACAGTGGTTGATGGTAAAATATTTAGTTGCTATATATTTTTGAGGACCAAATATTTTTCTCAATGATCTCTAGAGATTATAATGTTTACTATTTTGCATTCGCAAAGCAATGTGCATTGCAGAATTCAACCATTATTTGTTCAGTGGGTCCTGAAAATATTAGTCAACTCTTGAGGTAAAAATGCTGTTTCTTAACAAAATCAAGGTTTTTCTTCCACCATTGAAATTATATCTCCAAAACTGCTATACTCAGATTATATAAAAACAGCTGACTCATTGGAAAAGAACTTGATGATGAGAAAAATTGAAGGGAAAAAGGGAACGGGGAAACAGAGGATGAGATGGTTGGATGGCGTCGTGAAGTCAATGGACCTGAACTTGGGCAAACTCCAGGAGATGGTGAAGGACAGGGAGGCCTGGCATGCTGTAGTCCATGGGGTCACAAAGAGTCAGACACGACTTAGTAACTGAACAACAACAACAACAGAAATAAAGACATACTAGAGAAGAGTTTCAGAGTTTAGAGATTATGAAAATGAACTCGAGTTTAGCTGAAAGTGAAATTGCTCAGTTGTGCCCGACTCTCTGCTACCCCATGGATAGTAGCCTGCACTGAGCTCCTCCGTCCATGGGATTTTCAAAGCAAGAGTACTAGAGTGGGTTGCCATTTTCTTCTCCAGGGAATCTTCCCAACCAAGGTATTGAACCCAGGTCTCTCACATTGTAGAGAGATGCTTTACCATCAGAGCCACCAGGTAGCTATGAAATGAGCTACCAGAGATTATGACAATGAACTCTGGAGTTCAGCTGACATGATTCAAATTCTGACTCCAATGATTATTATGTTTATGACCATTTTATATTATTTAGCTTCAGTATCGAAGAAGGCAATGGCAATCCACTCTAGTACTCTAGCCTGGAAAATCCCATGGACGGAGGAGCCTGGTAAGCTGCAGTCCATGGGGTCATGAAGAGTCAGGCACGGCTGAGCAACTTCACTTTCAGTTTTCACTTTCATGCATTGAAGAAGGAAATGGCAACCCACTCCAGTGTTCTTGCCTGGGGAATCCCAGGGATGAGGGAGCCTGGTGGGCTGCCGTCTATGGGGTCACACAGAGTCGGACAGGACTGAAGCAACTTAGCAGCAGCAGCAGCTTCAGTACATAAACTGGAGAAAATAATATTACCACCTTCTCATGAAAGATAAATATATAAGTGAGTCATAGAGGATCCTGCTGTGATTTATGTCAGAGAGTGCTTTGCCTATGTTCTCCTCCAGAAGTTTTATAGTTTCTGGTCTTAGGTTTAGATCTTTAATCCATTTTGAGTTTATTTTTGTATATGGTATTAGAAAGTGTTCTAGTTTCATTCTTTTATAAGTGGTTGACCAGTTTTCCCAGCACCACCTTTTAAAGGGATTGTCTTTAATCCATTGTATATTTTTGCCTCCTTTGTCAAAGACAAGGTGTCCATAGGTGCATGGATTTGTCTCTGGGCTTTCTATTTTGTTTCGTTGATCTGTATTTCTGTCTTTGTGCCAGTACCATACTGTCTTGATGACTGTGGCTTTGTAGTAGAGCCTGAAGTCAGGCAGGTTGATTCCTCCAGTTCCATTCTTCTTTCTCAAGATTGCTTTGGCTATCTGAGGTTTTTGTATTTCCATACAAATTGTGAAATTATTTTTCTAGCTCTGTGAAAAATATCGTTGGTAGCTTGATAGGGATTGCACTGAATCTATGCATTGCCTTATGACCCAGCAATCCCACTGCTGGGCATACACACTAAGGAAACCAGAATTGAAAGAGACACGTGTACCCCAATGTTCATCGCAGCACTGTTGATAATAGCCAGGACATGGAAGCAACCTAGATGTCCATCAGCAGATGAATGGATAAGAAAGCTGTGGTACATATACACAATGGAGTATTACTCAGCCATTAGAAAGGATACATTTGAATCAGTTCTAATGAGGTGGATGAAACTGGAGCCAATTATACAGAGTGCAGTAAGCCAGAAAGTGAAACACCAATACAGTATACTAATGCATATGTATGGAATTTAGAAAGATGGTAATGATAACCCTGTATGCGAGACAGCAAAAGAGACACAGATTTAGAACAGTCTTTTGGACTCCATGGAGAGGGAGAGGGTGAGATAATTTGGGAGAATGGCATTGAAACATGTATAATATCATGTTTTGAAACGAATCACCAGCCCAGGTTCGATGCATGATACTGGATGCTTGGGGCTGGTGCACTGGGACGACCCAAAGGGATGGTATGGGGAGGGAGGTGGGAGGGGGGTTCAGGATGGGGAACACGTGTATACCTGTGGTGGATTCATTTTGATGTACGGCAAAACCAATACAATATTGTAAAGTAATTAACCTCAAATTAAAATAAATAAATTTATATTAAAATGTATATATAAGTGAAATATTTATCCCTATGCCTGACAAACAGTAAGTGCTCAGTAAACATTAATCCATTTATTATTGGCAATAATCGTTGCAGTGTTTTATTGTTTTTTAGATGATTAGCCAATTTTTTTATTTCCTGCTACACTCTCTGGCAGTTGGTTTTATCCAGGTATTTTGAATCATCAGCTCACCCTAGAGAATCTGGTATCCTGCCTTCATATGAATCCTAAAATATTTGACATCACCTTTCTGCAGAATGATCTTCTCCTTCTGCCCCTTGTTATTGACATAACTGTAAACCTAGCATATAGGATAACATGCTAACATTTTCAGGGCCCTCTGATTACAGGTCCAGCTGAAAGAGAGAGATCCATGTGGTTGTGATCCACTTTCTTGCTCATGGGGAATTCCTCAAGTGATGAGGTGCTTGTCTTTGCTTACTGCCTTCAGGCTCATTTTACACTGAAAAGAATGGTGTAAATCACCAAACTTCATTTGTATATACAACAAAAGAGGGGCAGTCTAGATCAATGAGGGAAGGGACCTTCTGGCCTTTGTTTGGAAATTCTTAGGAGTATTTGGTGTGCTTCTTGGATACTCTAATGAAATCAAGCCAAGTTTTTTTTTTTTGTTTTGTTTTGTTTTGTTGTTTTTTTTTTGCAGTGGATCAGGCCCCTTTACACTGATTCTCGAGATCACCTGGTAAATAAATGATGTGCACATAGGACCTTGATGCATTCTTTGCTTTAAGCAGAACACAAGCATGGAAGTATAATCTGAGACTTAAAATACTGAACCTCTGATCCTTCCTCTCTACTGTCAGCATCCAGAGTTTAAAAAAGAAAAAAACCTCTCAATTATTATGTAATTCCCTATATTCATTTCTTTTTCTGTTTTAAATCCGTTTAATTTCACAAAAAAGTACTACAAAAGAAAAGAAAATATGATCTTTACCCCAGATGTGCAAGCCACCTATTAAGCAACCTTTTTTTTTTTTTTTTTAATATTTTAGGATCAGAGAAAGAATATGGTCGATTGTGTTACTCTTCAAAATAATCACCAGCCTTTGCATGCTTCTCCTCCTAGGGGGGTTATGCATCTCTGTCACACTGACTTCATGTCCCATTGTCACTATGCTTAGCAACGTGTTTGTGACTTTCTTCGGCCTAGGGAATATAAACAGAAGGGATGTATGTCACTTCCAAACAAAAGTTATTGCTCCTCTTGTTGTTTGAATGAGAGTCTGCTGGTTTCTATGTCTCCTCTCTTTATCTGTGAGGTTGGAATTGTCCTATTAGCCTGAATGGTCCTGGACTCAATAAGTTGTAAAGCAAAGCTCTGTGTTTGAGTGTGTGTGTGTGTGTGTGTGTGTGTGTGTGTACACTCAGTTGCTTGGTTGTGTCCAACTCTGTGAGTCCATGAACTGTAGCCCACCAGGCTCCTTTGTCCATGGGATTTTCCAGGCAAGAATACTGAAGTTGACCACAAACAGACAGGTTGAAGAGATAGAGATATGTATTAAGAGATGGCAGCAGGCATTCAGGGAGGAACTCAAAAGCCTAAATTAAAACAATGATAGTATGGGTAAGATAAATGATAAAATGATGTGTTTAGTGATATTTAGGAAGTCTAGTTGATGGAACTTGTTGATGCATCAAGTGCAGGTGTAACGGTGACAGTGCTTGAATTCTGGCCCATGTTACATCATATTTTAATTTTTCACAGCCTTGTGATTAATTTCCTTTGTTTACTGTCCTTCTATCTCTGCCTTGCCAACAGAATAGTCTTCTTACAGCATAATTTGGATGACATCATTCCTTTTCTAAACAGCCTTCCATGGTTCCCTATTGCTTAAGAAGTTCTGTCTCCTTAGCCTTAATTATCTTTCATAAATTTGTAATACTCATTTTCTACTTTTTAAGACCTTTCTTCTTTAAAGCGATTCTATTTGTTTTATCATTCTTCCCCCAAATGATATTTGAATTTTCAGTGAAATACCTTGTCCAAGTCATGACTCTTGCTTTAGCATGAACTTTTTTTAGTTAATTAATTCTACTTGTTTGTGTTAAGTTAGATTAGGTTCATGTGTGGTAGCAGACAATCCCCAAATCTCCCTGGCTTACAAGTAAATGCTGTATTACTCTCCCAAGCTACATATTCATCTTGGGACAGCTAAGACTCCAGTGTTCTATTCCTTCAACCATCCAGGCTGATAGAAAATTTCTATCTGAAGTGGGACAAGCTTACATTTGTTCTTCAATATCCTACTGAGAAGTGAGTAAGTTCTTACCGGTCATGTTTCAAAGCATGCCATATATCAAATCTGGAGAGGACAATTATGTCCCTTCTCCAGAGTGGAGCAGCAACTGTGAAAAATACACACTGACCTAATTTCCCACATCATCGTTTTCAGTCTTTTCAAGATCCCACTGATTTCATCAGGCTGATCTTGTCCACCACATATGTAAATGTCACTTCTTTCTCAGCTGTTACCACCTGTACTAATTATGTAGCCCATCATGTAATGCCCTAGATTGGGGTCCACAGATTTTTCTAAAGGTATAAATAGTAAACATTTTAGGTTTTGAGTTATGATTGCATGTGACAAGTATTCAACTCTGCCATTGTGGTGCAAAAGCATTTCTAAAAAATATGGGAGGAATGGGTGTGACTGTGCTCCAATCCGGAGAAGGCAATGGCACCCCACTCTAGTACTCTTGCCTGGAAAATCCCAAGGATGGAGGAGCCTGATGGGCTGCAGTCCATGGGGTCGCTAAGAGTAGACACGACTGAGGGACTTCACTTTCACTTTTCACTTTCATGCATTGGAGAAGGAAATGGCAACCCACTCCAGTGTTCTTGCCTGGAGAATCCTAGGGAGGGGGGAGCCTGGCAGGCTGCCATCTATGGGGTCGCACAGAGTCGGACACAACTGAAGCGACTTAGCAGCAGTAGCAGCAGTAGCAGCAGCAGCACTGCTCCAATCAAACTTTATTTTCCAAAGTAGGTGCTGGACTGTTGCAGCAGTTTGCAGAAGCCATTCTTGGAGAAGTGACGCTCAAACTTAAATGTGCACTGAAAGCAACTGAAGGGATATTAAGACAGATTTGGGAATACTACTTTTGGAGTTTTGACTGGATAGGAATGGGGAAGGGCTTGAGAACATACCTTTTCAGTAAGTTCCCAGGTGATACCTTTGTTCAGTTCAGTTCAGTTGCTCAGTCGTGTCAGACTCTTTGAGACCCCATGAATCGCAGCATGCCAGGCCTCCCTGTCCATCACCAACTCCCGGAATTCACTCAGCCTCACGTCCATCGAGTCAGTGATGCCATCCAGCCATCTCATCCTCTGTCGTTCCCTTCTCCTCCTGCCCCCAATCCGTCTCAGAATCAAAGTCTTTTCCAATGCGTCAACACTTCGCATGAGGTGGCCAAAGTCCTGGAGTTTCAGCTTTAGCATCATTCCTTCCAAAGAAATCCCAGGGCTGATCTCCTTCAGAATGGACTGGTTGGATCTCCTTGCAGTGCAAGGGACTATCAAGAGTCTTCCCCAACACCGCAGTTCAAAAGCGTCAATTCTTCAGCATTCAGCCTTCTTCACAGTTCAACTCTCACATCCATACAAGACCACAGGAAAAACCATAGCCTTGTGGAAAATTCTGAAAGAGATGGGAATACCAGACCACTTAACCTGCCTCTTGAAAAATCTGTATGCAGGCCAGGAAGCAACAGTTAGAACTGGACATGGAACAACAGCATGGTTCCAAATAGGAAAAGGAGTATGCCAAGGCTGTATATTGTCACCATGTTTATTTAATTTATATGCAGAGTACATCATGGAAACACTGGACTGGAAGAAACGCAAGCTGGAATCAAGATTGCCAGGAGAAATATCAATAACCTCAGATATGCAGATGACACCATCCTTATGGCAGAAAGTGAACAGGAACTAAAAAGCCTCTTGATGAAAGTAAAAGAGGAGAGTGAAAAAGTTGGCTTAAATCTCAACATTCAGAAAACGAAGATCATGGCATCCAGTCCCATCACTCCATGGGAAATAGATGGAGAAACAGTGGAAACAGTGTTGGATTTTATTGGGGGGGGGGGCTCCAAAATCACTGCAGATGGTGATTGCAGCCATGAAATTAAAAGACACTTACTCCTTGGAAGAAAAGTTATGACCTAGATAGCATATTCAAAAGCAGAGACATTACTTTGCCGACTAAGGTCCATCTAGCCAAGGCTCTGGTTTTTCCTGTGGTCATGTATGGATGTGAGAGTTGGACTGTGAAGAAGGCTGAGTGCCAAAGAATTGATGCTTTTGAACTGTGGTGTTGGAGAAGACTCGAGAGTCCCTTGGACTGCAAGGAGATTCAACCAGTCCATTCTGAAGGAGATCAGCCCTGGGATTTTTTTTTTTGGAAGGAATGATGCTAAAGCTGAAGCTCCTGTACTTTGGCCACCTCATGAGAAGAGCTGACTCATTGGAAAAGACCCTGATGCCAGGAGGGATTGGGGGCAGGAGGAGAAGGGGACGAGAGAGGATGAGATGGCTGGATGGTTATCACCGACTCGATGGATGTGAGTCTGAGTGAACTCCGTGAGTTCATGATGGACAGGGAGGCCTGGCGTGCTGTGATTCACGGGGTCGCAAAGAGTTGGACACGACTAAGCGCCTGAACTGAATTGAACTGAACTGACTAGATGGACCTTTGTTGGCAAAGTAATATCTCTGCTTTTGAATATGCTATCTAGGTTGGTCATAACTTTTCTTCCAAGGAGTAAGCCTCTTTTAATTTCATGGCTGCAATCACCATCTGTAGTGATTTTGGAACCCCCAAAATTAAAGTCTGACACTGTTTCTGGTCTGGAAATCACACACTGGAAATCTCAGACCTGCAGAAACAGGCAATAGGCTGTATTTAATGACTCGGTACTTGTGATCAGCAAATGAATTTAAACAAATAGAATAAAATGTATTATAAAGTGAAGAAATAAACAATGTTTATGATTTTCATTTATTAGCATATTCCTGTTTTCACAAAAGCCAGTGACTAGACCTAGCCAGAGAATGTCCTGAATAAAATTGTTATTGGCTACATGAGGGAGTTACAATAAAGTTAGAATTCACCTTTTTATAGTGACATGGCATACAGTGGTGTAAATATGGTACTTTTCTATGCCTCTTTCACATGACAGACAGGAAACAAAATTGTTTTGTTTGTAGTCTCCCTAAGTTATTTCAGCTTGTCATGACACACAAAGTCTGACTACACCAAATGCATTAACCCATTTGTGTCACTTCAGTGGAACAAAAGATCTCAGACAGACACATTCCTTTTATTCTTATTTAATAGTGACATTGAAAAGACATTATTATTTTTGTAGTTGTTCTAGCTACCAATTTGTAGTTATACCTATTTTTAAAACACCAAAGACATTCTGTACAAAATCCCAATGTCAAATTGCGATTTTTACATACTTAGATTAAATGATTAGCTCCCATTTTGCTGCATTCCTGATGTGTAAATGATAAAGTGACTTAGATTCTTAGAGAAAAAATGATTCCCCATAAACTTGTTGAAGCAAATTTCTATTCAGCAGTTAGCACATCAATAGTGAAATGTTGGAGTAGGTCAAAAGTGCATGACTGCCTGCTGACCTACCTGCTAATAATAATCAGAATGCCCTTACACCCCTCCCCTGCCCTTGGGATATATATTTGGCACACTATTCCTGGCACTAGGAGCCACTTCAAGGATGCAGCCTTGAGAGAGTATAACTGACAGAGTTGTTGAAACCATCTGGACTGTGTATATGACCAAAGCCTATTAAAGCCTCTGTAAAAACTTATAGGATTCTGGTGGGCAAGTGTGTAAATTTGTCTTTCAGCCACCAAAGGCTAACCTTGTATGTAAGTTTCTTTGCTTATTACAACTGCACTTACCCCTGGAGTGTCCAGAATCTTTTTTAGTCCCTCTTTGCTCTCTGTGTCCAGAGACCAGTTTTAAGTTTTACCCCTGGGGAATTCCCAAGGTTGTGAGCTCACAGAAATGTAAAGATCATCACAGATAAAGCATGCATTGTGCTTTTGGGGTTTTGGAAGAAGCAACATTATTATTTTCAATCGTGTTACTCCTGTTTTTAAGACTTTTCTCATTATAGTATTCAATAAAGTTGCAATTTATCACTAAAAAATAAAAAAAATCCTCCAGGTAGAGAAGTTAATGTCAATTAAAAAAATCTTCCCATATTTAATTGCTGCTAAGTCTCTTCAGTCGTGTCCGGCTCTGTGCAACCCCATAGACGGCAGCCCACCAGGCTCCCCATCCCTGGGATACTCCAGGCAAGAACACTGGAGTGGGTTGCCATTTCCTTCTCCAATGCATGAAAGTGAAAAGTGAAAATGAATTCGCTCAGTCGTGTCTCTTAGCGACCCCATGGACTGCAGCCCACCAGGCTCCTCCATCCATGGGATTTTCCAGGCAAGTGTACTGGAGTGGGGTGTCATTGCCTTCTCCGTATTTAACTACACCAAAATTAAAGTAGAATGAACAGTTTTTAGTACCTCACGGGATCTGGACCAAGATCTATGAGAATGGAAACAGGTAAATGAACTAGTAGAAAGGACATTAATAAGGTTGCTATCATTAATGAGAAGCTCATTCTTGTTTAGAAAATATTTAGAGAATGAGCCAACTTCCGGGTAAAATGGATTTTATTTTCTGGTGCCACAAAAATGAAAGAATCAGGTCACTGAGGGCAGTGAGGACTAGAAACCTAAGCCTTTTGCCTCCCAGCTGATCGTCACTCCTCTGATTGTGAATGGTCCTCAAACACCCGCCAAAGCGCCAGCGCTTCCTAACCCAGGTGCCCTCACTTTCTCCGCGCCCCATGTTCCCCGTCCACTAAGCTGATTTGATTGAGTGTTCTGCGAGCTTTGATTCCTCAGAACCTGGAAGGAATGAACGCTAGGGGGGAAAAAAAGAACAACCGAGATAGATTTCAAACATAGGATTCAGTGACTTTTCACAACTCTGTGCTGTGTCAAAGGCACGCTGTGTTTTGTTTTGAGGGCGGGGAGATGACTGGGAGGGAATCCTGCGCCCCCATTGGCTGGCCGCTCGGCGCTGCAGCTGAGCTCCAGCCGCTCCGCGAGCTTCATTGATCTGAAGGGTAAACGTGGAGGGAGCCACAGAGAGGGGTCCAGGCATTTCTGAGAAGAGAGGCAGCCGCTTCCAGGAAGAAAGTGGTGTCTCTCCTGGCTGCCCGGCTTGGAGGGCCTTTTGTGACTGAAAGGGGACACAATGCAACGCAGTTTGCTGCTACAGTGATTTAGGAGAGTAAGATAGAGAGAGATAAAGAGAGGAAGCGAGAGAGCGAGAGCGAGAGCGCGATCTCACCTTCGTTGCAAAGCCTGGCTTGTTCCATACATACGGCTGCTGCTCTTCCTGCTACTGATCCTGCAGCCGCCCTTTCTACCATCAGGTAAGGCGTCTTCTTTTTTCTTTTGGTGATGGAGATTGCAGAGTGTGTGTTCGCTTCAGGGTACACGAGCAGAAATTCATACATGATTAATAAAGTGTTGTCTAGCGTAATCAGAAGCTGAAGGAGGGAGGCTGCCCACAGATCTAGCATCTGAATTAGGAACCGGTGCGTGGTGTTTGCTTTGGGAAACTTCGGTAAGTTCTAAACAAGTCTCTCCTCGGCAGAACGACGGGTTAAATTACAAAGAGAGGGAAAGAAGTGTTTTAGCCACTAAGATACCTTACTTTGCTTGTCTAAATTTTCGTGTGGAAAAAAAAAATGCTAGGTGTTCAACTGTTTATATGATAAATGGCTTTATTAATATCTCTTTTACACAATGCTTTATTTTCAAACGGCTTCTGAAAATGCCTCAACTGATTTTTATTAAAATACAATAATAGCCCTACCTCCTTCTCCACTGATTTTAAACTTCATTCTTCATTAAAACTGAAACGACTGTAAAACAATGTAAATGTTTCAATGACTGGTCTTTCTGTATATAGCTATTTGAGTTTCCTACCACAAAACTAATTTGGGACAAGTTGAAGAGGTACAGATTACTAAATCTGCTGTGGGTTACATAATAGGCATTTCATAATTATCTTAATGATATTAATCATTTGGGGTCCATTTAAAATGTAAGGAATATGTATTAATATAGTACATGCAAGTAAATCAGTTTTAAAGACACCATTTGCATTTTATAAATATTTTCTTCGTTTTACAGATCCTTATTTGTGTCTTATTCCATCTGAATTACATGGTTTCAGAGCCTTTGTAGTCCAGAGTGCTTGATATTCCCTATCCTATAGACATATTCTCTGTTCTCTCGGGAGAGGGAACTGACATACTTTTGGCTGATCCTGTGACCATTGAGATGATTTTCAATTTCTCATCATATATTGTGAAGCTCATTCACAAATTGCTCAGCTAGAAGATTACCTTACATCCTGACTGGGGAAAAAAAAAATTAAATAGAGTAAATTCTGAAAATATGCTTACAGTTTTGAATTATACTATACATGACCAAAACATAGAAATCCAACCATGCCAAGCAGGTATGAGTTTGTTCAATCTTCTCAGCATACCTGATCATTTTTAGAACTGTCAAATAGTATTAGGCATGCAGCTGCCCAGAAATATTGAACCTCATCCTTCAGTAACATCACTTATTCATTAAATTATCCCAATCATTTTAACTTATGCCTTCATTATGATTTCTGAAAAGGACTTTAAGTGAGTCCATTTTATTATAAATATTTCCATGATGCCAGGAGGTCTCTACAGAATCAAAAGGTAGATGGTTACTCTTCCTAAGCCATAGAAATTGCTTGATGAATTGTTTTAGAATGCTCAAGAGCATAACCATAAACAAAGTAGGAGCTTTCCACTAATCAGCATGTCAGCTGGTTCACTAACAAAATCTAGGGACCATTCCTCCATCTGCCATAGAAACTACTGGAGTAAAAAGAGGTTTCATATTCACTTACAAATTTAATTCCAGAACATAATGCATTTTCCCTCTTATAATAATACCTCTTACTTTGAACACTAACGTCCAAGGATAACCCTGCCAATGTTAAGCTGGGTTTAAAAAATGAAAAAAAAGTTCCATTTTCTTTTCTGTTGTGTTCAGCAAATCTCCGGTTTCTAGAGTCTTAACTTCTACTGCTGTATACCATTTTCAAGCAGTAGGGGGAATTTTTCAAGCCAAGAATGCTTTTTTCCCTACTGGACCTCATTCCTTCCACTGATCAGCTTAGTGATGAGATCATTTTAGATAATTCCCACGAGAAAAGCGGAATTATTATGGGAAGGTGGGTGTCATTTGTTCTACATGTGGGATGATGCATATTAACTTCTTATCACAGCAAAAACACCCCTCAGTTTATGGGGGAAAATCCCTGTTAATGCTTCACGTGACATACTTATACCTCAGTCTGATTGCATCCTTAAAGGATGGAGCACAGAACTGATCTCTTTAGACTGAGCATCTTTTGCAGCTGATATTTTGGCAGAAATGTGATTCATGTAATAGTCTGTGATCCTGGTTGAGATCAATCATTTATCATTTTGTGATTGGTAGGAATATGTCACTCCTCCTCCTCAAAATACACTGTAGTGAACCTCAAATCGCTGTTGCTGATGAAATAGAACTGCAGATAGTCTGCTTAAGCTGTTCTTATGTGAAATGTGAAGCAGTACTGTTTTCATACCTATGCCATTCAGATGTCATGTCATTAAGTCTAACAATTACAATGGGAAGGTGGGTAGAGTGATATTTTTCCTCAGAATGAGGCATGTTTTCATGTAAAATATAAAATCTAAGAACTTGTATAATAAAAATAGCCTACTAGGAGTGTTGTTGTAAATGTCTTTTTACTCCTGAAGGGTAAAGGATGATTATATATGTCTCCTTTAAGGTAAGATTCTATTCTTTTCATCTTTTGACAAATTATAACTTTTTAAACTAACTACGTCCTTTATTATTATGTCGGTGTTACCACAGGAATAGATAGAATTTTGCTTATAATGTAGCACCAATTGGTGATTCTATCTATATTAAACTATCAGGTGGGAATTATTTCATCCTTCTTGTTAAATACAGAGTTTTTATGAATAGTGACAACTTATATGGTAGTAAACTTATTTAAGGAATGAAAATTTATGATTTTCAATGGTAATATTCTTTTTACTTTACTAATATATAATTGAACAATTTGCACTCTTACAGCTTTTAAAAGCATTTTGACTTTTGGCTTTAAGTCAATGCATTTTTTTTTTTCTGAATTATCATGCTAAAAGTATGATGTATCATCACCAGATTTCAGAAGGGAAAAATGTTTGTGTGAATATGAATAATGCTGCCTATGTTGAATAAAATAGTGGTTTTTCAAAGTTTTTTTTTTTTTTTAAGCATCACATGATAGGTGACTAATAATAATATGGGATAACATTTTTTTCCACATTAATGATACTGAAAAATTAACAGGTGACATTCATGTAATATTATTCTACTTTTATGAGGTCCCTGATAAATATTCTAAGAATACATTTATTCAGTTACCAATTATCACTTAATTTAATCAATTTAATATACACATGTTAAACTATGGAAGAGCTTCCCTGGTGGCTCTCTGCAAGAATTTGCCTGCAATGCAGGAGACTTGGGTTCAGTTCCTGACTTGGGAAGATCCCCTAGTACTCTACTATTTTTGCCTGGAGTATTCCATGGGCAGAGGAGACTGGCAGGCTACAGTCTGTGGGGTCATGAAGAGTCAGACATGACTCAGCGACTAACACATTCACACATAGAAACTATTGAAAACAGTACTTATGTTTACTATTTTTATAAAGTTAGATTCACTGAAGTTTCTAAATTCTATCATATTAAATCTTGTTTGTGTGTGTGTGTGCGCTCAGTCATGTCTGACTCTTTGCAGCTCCATGGATGGTAGGCCGCCAGGCTTCTCTCTCTATGGAATTATCCAGGCAAGAATACATAAGTGTGTTGCCATTTCCAACTCTAGGGGATCTTCCTGACCTAGGGATCAAAACTGTCTCTTGTGTCTCCTGCCTTGGCAGGCAGATTCTTTACCACTAGTGCCACCTGGGAAGCCCTATATTTTATGGTGTTAAAGGATGAATTAAATCTTCAATGTGCTTCAGTTATTTATTTATTTATTTTTTACTAAAGGGTTGTGGTTTTCTTTCATAGCTCTTCTTTTTGAACATCAAAGTTATCATTCTATAAGTTATTTCTATTACCTTATATATAAGTGGTGCTTTGCTTGAACAATGTAAACTTTTTCTTAAAATATGTACATCTCATGCATATATGTGAAAAGATTCTAGTGAGAGCAGGTGAGCCCTAATCTGTGCACCGATACTCATTAGAGAAATGCCAGACTTACATATCAACTGCTGAACTTAGGTGGACGAATGGCTGAATGACACATGATTAGTTCTAAGTACCAAAGATACAGTCAAACTTTAGGGTGTAAGTTGTGAACACAGACTTACCCATAATGTAGGAAGCTAGTTACAAGTGTATTTGCATGCATGCTCAGTCGTGTCTAACTCTGTGATTCTATGGACTAGAGTGACCTGCCAGGCTCCCCTATCCATGGCATTTGCCAGGCAAGAATATTTGAGTGGGTTGCCACTTCCTATTCCAGGAAATCTTTCCTCCCAATCCAGGAATCGAATCCAAATCTCCTGTGTCTCCTGTATTGGCAAGCAGATTCTTTACCACTCTTCCACCTGGGGAGCCCATGAGTATAATTGATTACACCTTAAATGTGCCCTATAATCAATGAATTTTTTAACTCCTATTTGATGAAAAATTAGTGTATATTTTTTCCATGTACAGATGAGAGTCATGATTATTTATCTGCATGACAATGTGAAAGTTCAAAACTTGAGAGTAAGACAATTGCTTGAATGCGAAATTTGAGATTATTCCCTGGGCATTTAGGAAAGAAAATGAAAGTGAAGTCCCTTAGTCATGTCCGACTCTTTGCAACCCCATGGACTGTAGCCCACCAGGCTCCTCCGTCCATGGGATTCTCCAGGCAAGAATACTGGAGTGGGTTGCCATTTCCTTCTCCAGGGGATCTTCCCGACCCAGGGATTGAACCCAGGTCTCCTACATTGCAGACAGAGGTTTTAACCTCTGAGCCACCAGGGAAGCCACTTAACTTTTTGATTCTTGGTTGCTTCTCTTGATTTAGTATATTACTCCGTAGACAATACTAACTAACAGTCAAGTCTTTTTCCTTTTAAACTTCCTTTTAAATTATAGCATGCTAGCTTGGTGGAGATTAACTATAGTCAGAGCTGGCCTGCTGGGTTAAATGAAAGCATACAGTGACCAGTACTTTTTATGTCATGGAATTCACTTGGCATGAAGTGAATTCACTTGGGCTAGAAGCAGTTTTCAGGTCACCTAAATTTTAAAAAATCCTTTTATTTTTGGCAAGCGTGCTTTCAATAGACAGGCATGGATGTTTCTGGTAGTTTAAAGAATCAATGGGATTTAGTTTGTAATGAAACTTTTACCACTGTATTTCAAAAGGGTTGGAAGTCAAGCAAAGAAGAGAATGAATATCAGGGATGGTTGGTGTGTGGATAAGTTTTCAGCTGTATGCAGAGTAATCAGAGTTGGCTTTATGAGAAAATAATATTTGACCCATAACTTGATATAGGTGAGAGGGGTTGTTGAGTTGTTGAGTCTGACTCTTTTGCGACCCCATGAATTATAGCCCATCAGGCTCCTCTCTCCATGGGATTTAGTAGGCAAGAGTACTGGAATGGGTTGTCATACAGGGGTGGCAGAGGATGAGATGGTTAGACAGCATCACCAACTTAATGTGCATGAATTTTACCAAACTCCAGGAGACAGTAGAGGACAGAGGAATCTGGCATTCTAAAGCCCATGGGATCACAGAAAGTTGAACACAACTTATAATGATTGAATAACAAAGAAGAGAATAGGAGGTAGCTAGAGAGAGTACAGAGTCCCAGGAAATTTGTGAGATCGTCTTTTTATAGATACTTGAGCATGTAAATAGATGAGGTGGAAATCTTTAAAAAGAAAGGAAATAAAGGATCAAGGCTTTAGAGTATTGAAAGAGTCATAAACAGGATATCATTGCTGACTGACCCTGGATTGGGCAACTGGAAGCTCCTCATCTCTCCCTTATCCTTGAAATGTAGTCCCACCCACCATTCCCTCACTAGGACCCCTTTCAAGGATGCAGCCTTTAGAGAATAAGGTTGTTGAGGCCATCTGGACTGAATACATGACGAAACCCCCTTAACTGCACATGTGCCAAATCATTTCAGTCATGTCCAACTCTGTGGTGCTGTGAACTATAGCCTACCAGGCTTCTGTGTCCATGAGTTCTCTAGGCAAGAATACTGGAATGGGTTGCCTTGCCCTCCTCCAGGGGGTCTTCCTGACCCAGTGATTAAATCTGCATCTCATGTCTTTGGCATTGGCAGGCGGGCTCTTAACTAATACCAGCTGCTGCTGCTGCTAAGTCGCTTCAGTCGTGTCTGATTCTGTGTGACCCCATAGATGGCAGCCCACCAGGCTCCCTCATCCCTGGGGTTCTCCAGGCAAGAACACTGGAGTGGGTTGTCATTTCCTTCTCCAATGCGTGAAAGTGAAGTCACTCAGTCGTGTCCGACTCTCTACGACCCCATGGACTGCAGCCTACCAGGCTCCTCCGTCCATGGGATTTTCCAGGCAAGAGTACTGGAGTGGGTGCCATCACCTTCTCCCACCTGGGAAGCCCCAGATGATCCTTAAGGCCTCTGTATAAAAATTTAAGATTCTGGTGGGTAGATGCAGAGATTTGCTTGTCTCGCTGCTACTCAAGACAAACTTTGTGTATGTTCTGTTGCTTATTAAACCTGACACCTATCAATCTGGAATGTCTGCCTTTTTCTTCTGTCTTTCGTTGGCCTCCATTTATAGGGCCAGTTTCAGATTTCACCTGAGAAGTTCCTGAGTTTGTGAACCAACATAGAGAAGATGAAAATGTATACTATGCAAAGCTCAGGTGAAAGCTACAATTAAAAGATGTATTTAATTTTAATAATGCAAGTAAAATAATGTTCACAAATAATGCAAATGAAATAAATATCAAATAATTTTTCTGACATTTCAGCATGTATTAAAATGATATCTTAAATGTTAAAAAGGATTAAGAAATATCCAAAATGTGATGCTAATTAATTTATCCAAGGTAATACTTTAAAGTACAACTGAAAGAGATACAAATGCTTGGTAAATGTTGAGAAACATTAACTATAGGGAACTGATGTTAGTAGCCTCTATTATGTCTGCCCTCTGATAGACTGTTCAAGGAGATCCAACCAGTCCATCCTAAAGGAAATCAGTCCTGAATATTTCTTGGATGAACTGATGCTGAAACTGAAACTCCAATACTTTGGCCACCTGATGTGAATAACTGACTCATTTGAAAAGACCCTGATGCTGGGCAAGATTGAAGGCAAGAGGGGAAGGGGACGGCAGAGGATGAGATGGTTAGATGGAATCACTGACTCAACGGACATGAGTTTGAGTAAGTTCCGGGCGTTGGTGATGGACAAGGAAGCCTGGTCTGCTTCAGCCCATGGGGTCACAAAGAGTCGGACATGACTGAGCAACTGAACTGAACTGAGCCTCTATTCTGTACTTTCCAGATGCACAGTGGTAAAGAATCTGCCTGCCAAGGCAGGAGATGCAAGAGACACAGGTTCGATCCCTGGGTTGGGAAGATCCCCTGGAGAAGGAAATGGCAACCTATTCCAGTATTCTTTCCTGGAGAATTCCATGGACAGAGGCTCCTGGCAGGCCATAGTCCATGGGGTCACAAAGAGTCGGACACAACTGAGCACACACACACAGACGCACAGACACAGATTCTCTTCTTTCCTTGGGGGAAAAAAAAATGTGTGCTATCATAGGAACTGAATTGTATGATGCATTTAAAACTGTTTCTCAGGAAAGAGCATAGGAATGTTTCAAGTAACAAGCAAATAACAATAGATCCCAATTGAAATTGTCCTCCTAACACTTTGTGAGTCAATGTTTACTTCCATGAAGCATAGCCATTAGTCCAAGGATGTGATTTCAGGCAGATTTAAAAGCAAAAAATGTACTCAAACTCTATTTTCTCTAATTACTTGCAATAGGATAGTGAGTGAAATGTGAAAAATAAACTCTTGGCAAGATGTTATATGTTTACCTAGTCAGAAATGGGAAGCCCAGAATGATTTTTTTGAAGTAAATGAGTGTCTCACAGAGAAACATCTAGTTATCTTAATCCGTGTGCAGTATTTGTGCTAAACTATTTTCTAAAAGGTCGCCACTATATAAGATCCTCACATAGAAGGGAGTTCAGTGTTAGAAGTTTAGCTGTTGCAGCCTGAATTAGAGTTATGTCAAGTAATCTTGCATATACAGTGAATATCTATGTATACTAAATATAAATAATATACATCTTAACAGTAGAATTGAAATATTTATCCTGTATGACCATCAAATCTCAGTATTTCACAAGGAACTGTATATGCCTATGGTTATATAACAATAGTAATGAGGGAAACAAAAGTATAAATGATAATTTATGGTGTGTAATCTGCCAAAGCCCAGAAGCCTGCACACACCTGCACACAGTGATAGTGGCAAACAGGTGTTACCTTTGAAAAACAAAAACTAAAGTTAGGCATGTTCAAAATACACAATCACAACGCAGAAGAAAAGGCCCACCCCATAGAGTTTGGGCTGGATTATAGAATGTGAAATCTTTTAGGAGGAACATTTGGCAGTATCCATCAAAATTTAAAACACAACAACTCCAATACTTAGATTATATTCTGTAGAAATTCCCAGGTGCGTTTCCTTGCCTTATGATTTTATTATTTTCTCCCTGACTGCTGCTGCTTCTTGCTTTCCTGTGGTGAGTTCTCTGTCTTCAGACTTATCCAGTCATCCCTTGGACATCACAGGTAACACAGATGTTAGGGGTATTGACCCTTCACCCAGTGGAAAATCTGCCTATGTTTCATAGTCAGCCCTCTACATTCTCTGTTCTTCTGTATCAACAGTTTTGCATTGTGGATGCAACCAACCACACACCATGTAATATTTACTATTGAAAGAAATTTGCACATAAGTGGACCCTTGCAATTTAATCCCATGTTGTTCAAGTGTTAGCTGTAAGTAGATTTGTTGTTGTTTAGTAGCTGAGCTATGTCTGACTCTTTGCAACCTCTTTGGATTGTAGCCCATCAGGCCCCTCTGTCCATGGGATTTCCCAGGCAAGAATACTGGAGTGGGTGGTCATTTCCTTCTCCAGGGGAATCTTGCTGACCCAGGGATTGGACCCACATCTTCTGCATTGGCAGGCAGATTCTCTACCACTGAGCCACTAGGGAAGCCCTATAAATAGATAGTATCAGAATTTCCCAGGACCCAGTCCAAGGCCCACTCACCTCTCTATCTGGAAACTCACTCAAGAGTAATCTTGTTTAGTAACAGCTCAGGTCTGAATATCACTTTAATGCCCCTTTCCAGATCGGTATCTTTGTCTCCAATGCCTATGTTGACCATCAGTTTCTAGTCTCTAAGAATGCCTACTTAGTATTTCCACTTGCATATCTATATTAGTCTGCTTGGGCAGCTGGAACAAAATACTTAAACAACAGAAACTTATTTTCTCACAATTCTGGAAAGTAGGCAGTTCAAGATTAAGGGGCTGGCTAATTAGGTTCCTGGTGAAAGTTTCTAGTTTGCAGATAGAGGTCTTTTTGCTGTGTACTCACATGACTTCTTGATATTGACACAGAAAGAGAGTGAACAAACACTGGTGTTTCTTGAAAGTGAAGGTGTTAGTTGCTCAGTTGTGACTGACTTTTTGTGACCTCATGGACTATAGCCCTCCAGGCTTCTAGGCAAGGATACTAGAGTGGGTGCCCATTCCCCTCTCCAGGAGATCTTCCTAACCCAGGAATCGAACCAGGGTTTCCTGCATTGCAGGTGGATTTTTTACCAGCTGAGCTACCAGGGAAACCCCCTTATGACCTCATCTAACCTTAATTTCATCCCAAAGGCCATATCTCTAAATACCGTTATATTGAGGGTTAGCAATTCAACACATCTGGTCCCTGAATTTGGGAAGGGGGTCACAAGTTTAGTCCACTTCAACTTCTATTTTTTTTAAACCCAGCTTTTTCAAAACTCAGACTCATGATTTTTGCCCATTCTTTCCACAACCTAAATATAGTAACTTTAAAGTTTTTCTTCATTCTAGTCAACTATATAATTATTCATTTAGTTTTTAAAGAACTTGGGATCAACCCTGAGACCTTGCCTTTCCCACAATTAGTGCCACAGTTGAGTCTACTGGCTTCATGGCTTTATTGTCCAAATATGTTTTTCATCCAGTCACTTCTCACCTCCACCATAGTTACCTTTGATTCAACTTCTATTTGGCTTCAAACTAGTCTTTAAAAGATTGCTTCTACTGTTAGCTCCCTCTTCTAACAATTCATTGCATATTAGCTGGATGTAAACCCTCCAGTATCATGGTCAAGGTAGTTTCATAGCTTACAGCCAATATCTGGCCTAGTCCCTCAGTTTTCTTTCTCATTATGCCCAGTTTATCCCTGCCATAGGGACTTGGCAGTCACCCAGCTTCCCCTTTTAATTCATGTAGATCTCAGTTTAAATATTCTTGCTTAAGAGCTATAACTAGTCTATTAATACAGCTTCATTCTCCAGAATCCTCTCTACCCCTTATCTATTTAATTTTATTTAACTCAGACCTGCTTCAACTTACATCATGCTGCATTATGTTATCCATCTTCCAAAATAAACCACAAGGGCCATGAAGAAAGGCCTACAGAAGTACCTGGCACTTAGAAGCCCTCAGTAATTATTTGTTTGGTAAATGAATGAGTGAATGATAGAATGGATACACATTCACCTAAACACACAGATACATATAACAGGATTCTGAGCAATTTGCATATGATATATTAACAGTGGGTATATTTAGGGAGGAAAGTGAGACAATTAATGAATTATGTGACTTTTTATTGTAATTATGCATATAATGTAATCCATGAATATAATTCTTGCTAACTAATCATGCCATTTGTATTAGTATTTGGTACTGAAGCAGTGTTCTCTTATTAAAATGATATAAGTAATAAAAAGGGCAGAATTTGAGTGTCAACCTACCAAAAAATGGTTTTAAAGTTAAGACAGATTAATTTGGGCAAATGCTAGTTATCTTTTTACCTCAAGATTCAATACCATCTCATTGTGTATAATGTCCCTAATTCCCCATGGTGCCTATAATTAAAATAAACCTCCCAAAATACACTAAAAAAGGGGAAATAAGGACTGTAAAGATTTTTCTTAATTGGCTTTGAGATTCGGTTTTGTTATCTGTAGAGAACAGAGAAGAATCAGTGTTAACACCTGGACTCCTGTCTATGCAAAGTCCAGAGCTCCTGAAGTAACAATTAAATGGCTTAATCTTAAAACCCTCCAAGGTTTAATTCAGTAGCTCTCTTCAGAAGGGCATTGCTAATTCTTCTTGAATTGCTGCTGCTGCTGCTAACTGCATTGTCTTTATTTGAACAGTATTCAAAATTCCATTCTCTCTAATGGAGTTAATTGCATTATGAAACTCGGCTTAGAGTGGAAACTTATTTCTGCTTCTGGAGTATCTCTCTACAGAATCCTTTTTCATTTTTCTTTTCAATGTGACATGTGCACACTTATACAGCATAATGTCACAAATGTAGCGTGCCCTGTTTAAATCAAGTTTTAAAGAATCTTCTTTAAAATATTTATACACACACACCAAAGCATGTTAGCTCTCCAAAGTGCTTATAGTTCTGGCCATCTGATCTAATAGACTCTAAATCCTTGGAACATTAACGAATCTCTGAGCTTTTAAATAGGTGGTGACCTGTTCATTTCGTGGGCTACTTCAATAAAGTGAAGGCTCCCTTAGGTTAATGATGGATCATGGAGCTGTTTGATATGCAGTGAGTTAAGTTCCCTATTATCCCCTAACATTCATGTGGATCATGTTATCACACCCAAATAATAAGTCAAGCCCCTTGCCCTGTACCTGTTGATTTCTGAATCATTACAGGAAATCTTAGTGGATAAGTCTGTGAAGTTTCATGCCTGACAACTGTAGATGAATTATTATTTTTGCCAAGCATATGAAATTTCAGCTAAGGGTCCATTTCCCTTGAGAGTATTAACAGCTTATTCAAAGTTTATCTGAGCATCTTAAACAGAATGGCAGACATTTTCTCCATCTCCCTCTCCCCTCAATTAAGCATCCGTCAAATAAAACTCATACTAACCATCTACTCTTGTTCCCTGCTGATAGGCACACTCATACCTGCAGACACAGAGAGACAGGCAGATGTTGAATCAGTCCATACATTTTAAAAATGCTACCTCAGTTATAAATCTGTTTTATGTTGCCAATATGGTGATTGCTTCCTTTTCATATCTATTTTCTGCTAATTCTGTAGTCTTTTTAGAGGTACATGTTCATGTTTAAAATATTTAAAATTAAGGAAAAGTCACTGCCAAAAAATATTTTAAATGTTTTTTGAAGTGTTTCCATGGTGCCCTAACATTTCATGTTTATCACCATAGTGTGTGTGTGTGTGCACACACAAAAATGTTCAAAACAACTTTTTCAGTAAGATCTCTAAAGCTAGCTAGATGTTTCTGATAGAAGGCAATAAACCCTTTTGACATTAATCCTTCCTAAAAGTGAAATACATCTACACTATAGAGAAAACTATATAAAATATGAGTGACAGGAAGAAAACAACTTCATTTATTCTTGCTCTGCAATTTCTGGTGTGGAGATGACAACCATGGGGGAGGTGAAGAATGGCAAATTCTTCTGTGTTTGATGTTAATTTTATGACACTGTGGAAAAAGAGAGCATTGAGCCCTACTCTGGATCTCTAAGTGAGTTTGTGTAAAGAACGCCCATTAGTTCATGTCACCATGGAGAACTAGTATATTATGAATATTTTTACAAACTGACTTGGGAAAAATTCCTCAATATTGTGGATTCACAGAGAATGTCTCTGAAAAACTATTATATTTTGCTTCCCAGGTACAAAGCTATGATTAATAATTTTAATGCAGAGCCAGGATATTTTCACTGATGGTTACTTAACCAATTTTTATAAATACATCAAATCTTCCATTCTTCAATGCCAAGGAAAGTTTCAAACTCCATAAAAGTAAGAAAAAAAATGATTTTAGGTTGAAAAGGTAAAGCCAAATTCTCTTATCAAAAAAGTAACTATTATTCTTTGACAGAAATTAAAATAAGAATATTAAAGAGTAAAGACATTTGCTTTCTTGGACTTATTATACATTGTTTAAAAGCCATTTGACTGCATCAGTTTAAAATGTTTAAACTGTAACAAGAGCTATTTTACCATGACAAAAATAAGTTTAAATATTTTTGACATATTACAAAAATATCAAGATCTCTCATCAGCTCTTTATTTCCCATCCTTTCTTTATTTCTCAAAGTATTTAACTTTATCTCTGGTCCCATGTTTAAAAATCTAGGTGATTTAGCATTTCTAATTTTATTATGAAATTTCATTTCTCTTTCTGGATGATTACTTGCCTTATATCTTAACATTCTAGAAATATCTTATCTTTTCCTGACTGCCATGTACCCTTGAGATGTAAAGTCAATGGATCAGTTCATACTTGATTCTAGGTTATTTGCTTGACCTTATTTCAGATTCCTGACTACTCTCAGCCTCCGTAATGGTCAATGGCATTTCAACACTCCCTTGTGAAAAACTTCATGGACCATGAATTTCATAGATAGCCTGATACTGGATTACATAGCCCTTCCTCTTGAGCTCTAAATCAATCTTCATCTGTGTTTAAAAAGTCATAGAACATTCATTTTCACCATATGCTACATACAGTTTGTTTTTAGCTGTGTACACACAATAATTTTATCCATCTAGCACTTAAAATGCTTTTGAGATTAGTGATTTAACACTATCCATTTAAAGTGACATGATTTTATTTTTAAAAAGGCCATCTGGATGTAACACTTAATCCAAGTTATGACAGAGCTTGGGATTCTATGACAGTTCCATGGATACTGGAACTGACATATTACATACCCCACGCCCAAGGTAAGAGAAACCCAAGTGAGACAGTAGGTGTTGCAAGAGGGCATCAGAGGGCAGACACACTGAAACCATACTCACAGAAAACTAGTCAATCTAATTACACTAGGATCACAGTCTTGTCTAACTCACTGAAACCAAGCCATGCCTGCGGGGCAACCCAAGACGGGCAGGTCATGGTGGAGAGGTCTGACAGAATGTGGTCCACTGGAGAAGGGAATGGCAAACCACTTCAGTATTCTTGCCTTGAGAACCCCATGAACAGTAGGAAAAGGCAAAATGATAGGATACCAAAGAGGAACTCCCCAGGTCATTAGGTGCCCAATATGCTACTGGAGATCAGTGGAGAAATAACTTCAGAAAGAAAGAAGGGATGGAGCCAAAGCAAAAACAATACCCAGTTGCAGATGTGACTGTTGACAGAAGTAAGATCCGATGCTGTAAAGAGCAATATTCCATAGGAACCTGGAATGTCAGGTCCATAAATCAAGGCAAATTGGAAGCGGTCAAACAAGAGATGGCAAGAGTGAACATCAACATTCTAGGAATAAATGAACTAAAATGGACTGGAATGGGTGAATTTAACTCAGATGACCATTATATCTACTACTGCGGGCACGAATCCCTCAGAAGAAGTGGAGTAGCCATCATGGTCAACAAAAGAGTCTGAAATGCAGTACTTGGATGCAATCTCAAAAATGACAGAATGATCTCTGTTCGTCTCCAAGGCAAACCATTCAATATCACAGTTATCCAAGTCTATGCCCCAATCAGTAACGCTGAAGAAGCTGAAGTTGAACAGTTCTATGAAGACCTACAAGACCTTTTAGAACTAACACCCAAAAAAGATGTCCTTTTCATTATAGGGGACTGGAATGGAAAAGTAGAAAGTCAAGAAACACCTGGAGTTAACAGGCAAATTTGGCCTTGGAATGTGGAATGAAGCAGGGCAAAGACTAATAGAGTTTTGCCAAGAAAATGCACTTGTCATAGCAAATACCCTCTTCCAACAACACAAGAGAAGACTCTACACATGGACATCACCAGATGGTCAACACAGAACTCAGATTGATTATATACTATACAGCCAAAGATGGAGAAGCTCTATACAGTCAACAAAAACAAGACCAGAAGCTGACTGTGGCTCAGATCATGAACTCCTTATTACCAAATTCAGACTCAAATTTAAGAAAGTAGGGAAAACCACTAGACCATTCAGGTATGACCTAAATCAAATCCCTCATGATTATACAGTGGAAGTGAGAAATAGATTTAGGGGTCTAGATCTGATAGATAGAGTGTCTGATGAACTACGGACTGAGGTTCGTGACATTGTACAAGAGACAGGGATCAAGACCATCCCCATGGAAAAGAAATGCAAAAAAGCAAAATGGCTGTCTGGGGAGGGCTTACAAATAGCTGTGGAAAGAAGAGAGGTGAAAAACAAAGAAGAAAAGGAAAGATATAAACATTTGAATGCAGAGTTTCAAAGAATAGCAAGAAGAGATAAGAAAGCCTTCTTCAGTGATCAGTGCAAAGAAATAGAGGAAAAGAACAGAATGGGAAAGACTAGAGATCTCTTCAAGAAAATTAGAGATACCAAGGGAACACTTCATGCAAAGATGGGCTCGATAAAGGAGAGAAATGGTACGGACCTAACAGAAGCAAAAGACATTAAGAAGAGGTGGCAAGAATACAGAGAAGAACTGTGCAAAAAAGATCTTCACGACCCAGATAATCATGATGATGTGATCACTAATCTAGAGTCAGACATCTTGGAATGTGAAGTCAAGTGGGCCTTAGAAAGTATCACTATGAACAAAGCTAGTGGAGGTGATGGAATTCCAGTTGTTTCAAATCCTGAAAGATGATGCTGTGAAAGTGCTGCACTCAATACGCCAGCAAATTTGGAAAACTCAGCAGTGGCCACAGGACTGGAAAAGGTCAGTTTTCATTCCAATTCCAAAGAAAGGCAATGCAAAAGAATGCTCAAACTACCACACAGTTGCACTCATCTCACATGCTGGTAAAGTAATGCTCAAAATTATCCAAGCCAGGCTTCAGCAATACGTTAACCGTGAACTCCCTGATGTTCAAGCTGGTTTTAGAAAAGGCAGAGGAAACAGAGATCAAATTGCCAACGTCTGCTGGATCATGGAGAAAGCAAGAGAGTTCCAGAAAAACATCTATTTCTTCTTTATTGACTATGCCAAAGCCTTTGACTGTGTGGATCCCAATAAACTATGGAAAATTCTGAAAGAGATGGGAATACCAGACCACCTATCCTGCCTCTTGAGAAATCTGTATGCAGGTCAGGAAGCCACAGTTAGAACTGGACATGGAACAACAGACTGGTTCCAGATAGGAAAAGGAGTACATTAAGGCTGTATATTGTCACCCTGCTTATTTAACTTCTATGCAGAGTACATCATGAGAAACGCTGGACTGGAAGAAACACAAGCTGGAATCAAGATTGCTGGGAGGAATATCAATGACCTCAGATATGCAGATAACACCACCCTTATGGCAGAAAGTGAAGAGGAGCTAAAAAGCCTCTTGATGAAAGTGAAAGTGGAGAGTGAAAAAGTTGGCTTAAAGCTCAACATTCAGAAAACAAAGTTCATGGCATCCGGTCCCATCACTTCATGGGAAGTAGATGGGGAAACAGTGGAAACAGTGTCAAAATTTATTTTGGGGGGGCTCCAAAATCACTGCAGATGATGACTGCAGCCATGAAATTAAAAGACGCTTACTCCTGGTAAGAAAAGTTATGAGCAACCTAGACAGTATATTCAAAAGCAGAGACATTACTTTGCCAGCTAAGGTTCATCTAGTCAAGGCTATGGTTTTTCCTGTGGTCATGTATGGATGTCAGAGTTGGACTGTGAAGAAGGCTGAGCACCGAACAATTGATGCTTTTGAATTGTGGTGTTGGAGAAGACTCTTGAGAGTCCCTTGGACTGCAAGGAGATTCAACCAGTCTATTCTGGAGATTAGCCCTGGGATTTTTTTGGAAGGAATGATGCTAAAGCTGAAGCTCCAGTACTTTGGCCACCTCATGCGAAGAGTTGACTCATTGGAAAAGACTCTGATGCTGGGAGGGATTAGGGGCAGGAGGAGAAAGAGACGACCGAGGATGAGATGGCTGGATGGCATCACGGACTCGATGGATGTGAGTCTGAGTGAACTCCGGGAGATGGTGATGGACAGGGAGGCCTGGCGTGCTGCGTTTAATGGGGTCACAAAGAGTCGGACACGACTGAGCGACTGAACTACTACTCCATGGATACTATTTGGAGGATTTTTGTTGTTGTTGTTTTCTTTTAAAATGTAACATTTTGGATGTTCCCATCAGTTGTCATCAGATAGTCATCCGATATATTTTGTCACTTAGATGATAATTGCTACTCTTCTTGTTTAAGTATATTCCATAATTTATAACTAATACTTGTTCATGAGAAAGGAAATAAGTTATTGCTAAATGGGTTAATATTTTAGCCACCTGATGTGAAGAGCTGACTCATTTGCAAAAGCAATGATGCTGGGAAAGATTGAGGGCAGGAGAAGGGGACGACAGAGAATGAGATGGTTGGATGGCATCACCGACTCGATGGACATGAGTTTGGGTAAACTCCAGGAGTTGGTGATGGACAAGGAGGCCTGGCATGCTACGGTTCATGGGGTCACCAAGATTCAGACACGACTGAGCAACTGAACTGAAACTGAAATGGGTTAAATTGAAATCTTCATCTCCCTTCTTTCTCACCTGTTATCCCACTTCTTATAGATAAGTGCTCACACTAGCAGTTTCCTATATTCTAGAAACTTTCTGCCAACTTATAAAATACATGGATATATAGAAGACTAGTCTCTTTCTTCAATTCACTTGATAATTATTGGACCTAGTTAATTTCTCTCTTCTTAGCATAATTTTTTAACTTGAGTTCCCAGATGTCCTCTACAATTTTAATTTTCCCTTTCACCTCACTAGCAGTCCATTCTCAGTTTTATTTACTGGTTTCTTCTTTTTCCTCTTAATATTGAAGTAGCTTTGGTTTTCTCCTGTCTACTCCCACACATCTGAGTGATCTCATCCACACACATAGTTTTAAACACCATATGTTGACAGCTCCCAAATATATATCTCCAGCACAGATCTCCCCAAATCCAGTCTCCTATAGCCAACTGCTTTCTTGGCACATAATACACTTGTGTACCTAACAGACATCTCAAATTCAAGTGTCCAAAATGAACTTGTTGGTCGTCACTCAAAAATATATTCTATTCTTAGATTTCACCGTGTCTATTGATAAACCCCATCCTCTCAGTTATTCAAGCTAAATTTCTCAGACTTTCTTACATCCTCCCTTTCCCCTTCATGGCATATTTAATTTGATAGGAAATCCTGTTGGTGATACTTCCAAAGTATGTGTGGAGTCATCCCAATTTTCAGCACTTATACTGTTCTCACCATGATTCTAGTAGTAATAACTGCCTACATGAATTACTGCATTCATTTCCTAAATAGTTTCCTTCAAGTCCTCTAAAGGATAGCATCAACATTAAGGGTCCTCCTTTGAAATAATTCCAGTTCATGTCACCCTTCTGTTCAAAATCAACTGATGGCTCCCCATGGACCACAGAGGAAATGCCAAGAGTCCTCTATGCTATGTGACCTTCATCTTATTTGTGGTCTATTCTCCTTACATTCTTCCCCTTTGCTCATTCTGCTTGCACAGTTCTTCCTTTTTCTAGAAGTTACAAGGCTTATTAGGTCTTCCCTAGTGACTCAGTAAAAAGTGTGCGCCTGCTAGTGCAGAAGACACAGGTTTGATCCTTAGGTCAGGGGGGTCCCCTGGAGAAAGAAATGGCAACCCACTCCAGTATTCTTACCTGGGAAATCTCATGGATAAAGGAGTCTGGTGAGTTATAGCCCATAGAGCTGCAGAAGAGTCGGATACAAACAACAACAACATATCATATCCCCACCTTCAAATTTCATGTGTTGAAATCCTAACCTTCTATTTGAGCTTCCCTTGTGGCTCAACTGGCAAGGAATCTGCCTGCAATGCAGGAGACCTGGTCTCAATCCCTGGGTTGGGGAGATCCCCTGGAGAAGGGAACGGCTACCCATGCCAATATTCTGGCTTGGAGAATTCCACGGACTGTACAGCCCATGGGTTCTCAAAGAGTTGGACACAACTGAATGACTTTCTCTTTCACCCTCTATATGATGGCACTGGGATGTGGGGCCAGTGGGAGATGATTAGGTCATGATGGTGGAATCCTTATGAATGGTAACTAAACAACAACAACAGGACTCATTTCCATCTGTGCTAGCTGTTCCTCTTGCTGGAATCCTATTTACCAAATATCTACTTGCCTAGTTGTCTGTAAGTATCTTTGTTCAAGGTCCCCCTTCTCCATGAGATCTATTGTTACTTCTCTCATTGTGCAAGCTGCACAAAACCATCAGGCAGTACAGCTACTTTTATCCTTTCCTTCATTTTTCATATTGTGTTTACAATTTATTTCCATGTCTCCTTTCTGAAATGTAAACACTTGGAGAACAGGGGTTTTACATGTTACGCACTGATCTAAGGAAATAAGAATGGGATCTGGCAGACTAGCACATAGTAAGCAGTTAATATGTATTTCACAAAAGTTTTGTGTATATAGATGAATGACCAAATGATTCCAGATTTCTTGTGTGACTTTCGTGTTTTATAAACATGCATGGACATATATTAGCATGAGCACACACAGTCATTTTTTAAAGGAAAAGTAAGAAATGTAAATCATTTTGTATGTTTCTTTAGAAAGGGAAAACATGGTTGAATTTTAGGACCATGAAACACAGCATCTACAGTCTTTGTTCTGGTCTGTTGGTGTATGATTGTGATTTTTGTTGTTTTCATTGCATTTGATAAATTAAGATCATGGTTTTCACTCAACAGTTTCTAAAATTACTTCTCAGTGATGATGGAGGATAAACAAGGACAATAAATAAAAATAACCTCTGCCTGATGCTCTTTTTGTACCTAATAGTCAGGAACTTTACCCTTTGTACTCTTAAGTGTGCATATGAACACATATATGCAAACAAGTGTCTACTTATGTGTCTAAGTGTTTGTTACTAAGTTGACTTAGAGCACATCAGAGTATATAAGTTCCCAGAGGTATGTCATTTCAAGTGTAAATTATGCAAAGAAACATTCTATATAGTCATGCACATCCAGACATGTGCCTGTCCATCAAATATTTTCCTCTAATGGTCTTCGAGAATATTGGTGGCTCTTTATTTCTGTCTTTCAATTATGCTTCTGGTCAGCTTTCCTTAGCAACCATGTGGAAATATATTTCCATATTTCATATATCGCTTCCTCCTTTTTATGTCTGAATAATTTTCCATTACATATCTATCACATCTTCTTTATCCATTCATCTGTTGTTGGGCACTTAGGTGGTTTCTTGCCTTGGCTATTGTAAATAATGATGCAGTGAACATGGAGGTACAGATATCCTTTGTGGGTTATGATTTTGTTTCCTTTGCATAAATAGCCAGAAGTGGAATTTCTGGTCATATGATAGTCATATTTTTAATTTTTGAGTAACTACATATTATTTTCCATAGTAGCTATACCAATTTACATTTCCACCAGCAGTGCAGAAGGATTTGCCTTCTCCATATCCTTGCCAACATTTATTTTCTTGTCTTTTTGATGTCATTCTAACATGTGTGGGGAAATATCTCACTGTGGTTTTGTCTTGAACTTTCCTGATGACTACTAATATTGAATACCTTTTCATGTACCTCTTGCTCGTTTGTATGGTTCCAGCGTTTACAGTTAATTGATCACAGTCAGTTCCGTAGCTTTCTGTCACTGAGAGGAAAATATTCATTTGAATCAGATTGTCTCTAGTCTATACGAAGAGATCGGATATCACTCCCTATCTCACAAAATGGTGTCCCTTTAAGATTTGGTTTTTCTTCTGGTCTGATTCTTCTCCCTACATTTGAAGTTTGCTGTTACACAAATGCCCTTTGTATAACTTCTTTGGAAGGAAATAATCATACACTTCCTATATAGACATTGTTAGTTTACCAACAACCCACCCTCTTTTTCTGGGGGAAAAAAGGATATTGTATTTTCAATAATACTGATATTAACTGGCTTCAGACTTAGTTGGCCTCTGCCTTAGCTTACCAAATGGAATTTGACCCATGTCACTGACCTAATGGAGAATTTGATTGCTGAATTTTTCCTCTCCAACCCTTGCATGTCAGCTAGAAATTGTGGACCCATGGCCTGATTTGGAAGTGAACTGATGAGCCGTTACATAGAGACAGCTGCCTTGGAAATTTGCCCAGGCTCACAGTTGTGTTTGCATGGGTAAAAAATAAATAAATACAGTAAAGAAAGGTGGGGCTAATGATTTTTTAGTGAGAGATGCTATATAGTAAGTGCACATATGGTCTCATTGCCAGAAATAGGTTACCAGTGAATTAGTGCTACTGAATATCGTTAGCTTCACAGAGAGACAATGACAGTTAATAAGTGATCACTAAACAAACTCAACTCCTTATTAGTAAGGTTATTTTCCTTGATCTAGCTCTGAATCAAAGAACAAATGTATTTTAGTTATATTTTTGCTCCTAACATCAGAATAATGTTCAAATAATATTTAAATCTCCAAATAAATGGTATGATTCATTTGAAATATTAACATATTTTATAATGCTGCTTCCCAGCTGTAATCATTCTTTTAGGGCATTCTAATTTTCAGTAATTTATACATCTGTGAATAATTAGATTGTTTTCCATTTCCAGAATATTTTTCCCACCCATTCAAGAATTAGAGGACATAGCAGACATGAGTTCTGGTCCTGATAAAGCAAAAATTAAGTATATTGTATATGAATAGAGTTTGGACAGGAATACAAGAATAGTGAAAATATGATAATTAGATTTCCATTGAGTTTTCCTCAAAAAAAGTTGTATATTTTTATAGAGGACTAACAAATTCTTGCAGAAGGAATCTTCAGAATCCTTTCTCATTGCTTATTTGGCTAAATAGAAATGTAAATTTTATAACATGATCTTGCAGCTCTCTATTTTAGAAGCAAATTCAGTGCTTTTCATTTGTCGAAATGCTGATCATATATTCCATAGTGGCTTTCCTTCCTCCTTTCCTTCTTTTTCCTAGATTTTTTCTATAAAATGCAGTATCTAAGCCCTCCAGAATCGGGATTCATTCTTCCTAACAAATTGTTTTATTCACTATTATCCCCATTAAACTTGGTTCCTTAGAGCATCCCTCCACATAGTGTGCAGTTATATTTTTTAAGGAGAAGGCAATGGCACCCCACTCCAGTACTCTTGTCTGGAAAATCCCATGGATGGAGGAGCCTGGTAGGCTGCAGTCCATGGGGTTGCTAAGTCAGACATGACTGAGCAACTTCACTTTCACTTTTCACTTTCATGCAGTGGAGAAGGAAATGGCAACCCACTCTAGTGTTCTTGCCTGGAGAATCCCAGGGATGGGGGAGGCTGGTGGGCTGCATTTATGGGGTCGCACAGAGTCGGACACAACTGAAGTGACTTAGCAGCAGCAGCATAATACATTCAGTTCAGTTCGGTCTCTCAGTCATGTCCAACTGTTTCCAAATAACTTTATACTTTGATACCTTAATTTCTTATTTAAATGCTCACCTAATTTTAAAATTTTCCATGAAAGTATTGATCCCACTTATCTCCCTTCTTTTAACATGCTGCTTATTTGTGTCGTAGAGTATTACCAACATAATAATAAACTATTTCAATTTTCATATATTAACAGTCATTATTTACTGAGCACCTACTGTTTTTCAGTCACTCATTCTATACTCTAAATAAAATGATAAACATGATGGGCATATTCCATTTGCCATAACATTCTTCCATGCTCTATTTACAGGGGTAGCCAACCTCTGGAATCTAATGCCTGATGATCTGAGGGGGAGCTGATTTAATAATAAAAATAAAGTGCACAATGAATGTAATGTGCTTAAATCATCTCAAAACCATCCCCTGCACCCCTCAGTTGAACTGATCAGTCATGTCTGACTCGTTGAGAACACATGGACTACAGCACACTAGACTTCCCTGTCCATCACCAACTCACAGAGCTTGCTCAAACTCATGACCATCAAGTCAGTGATGCCATCTGACCATCTCATACTCTGTCGTCCACTTTTTCTACTGTATTCAGTCTTTCCCAGCATCCAGGTCTTTACCAATGAGTCAGTTCATTACATCAGGTGACCAAAGTATTGGAGTTTCAGCTTTAGCATCAGTCCTTCCAGTGAATATTCAGGACTGATTCCCTTTAGGATGGACTGGTTATATCTTCTTCCTGTCCAAGGGACTCTCAAGAGTTTTCTCCAACACCACAGTTCAAAAGTATCAATTCTTCAGTGCTCAGCTTTCTTTGTAGTCCAACTCTCCCATCCATACATGTTCAGTTCAGTTCAGTCACTCAGTCATGTCTGACTTTGTGACCCCATGAACTGCAGCACGCCAGGCTTCCCTGTCCATCACCAACTCCTGGAGTCTACCCATACCCATGTCCATTGAGTTGGTGATGCCATCCAACCATCTTATCCTTTGTCATTCCCTTCTCCTGCCCTCAATCTTTCCCAGCGTCAGGGTCTTGTCAAGTGAGTCACCTCTTCATATCAGGTGGCCAAAGTACTGGAGTTTTAGCTTCAGCATCAGTCCTTCCAATGAATACCTAGGACTGATCTCCTTTGGGATGGACTGGTTGGATCTCCTTGCAGGCCAAGGAACTCTTATGACTACTGGAAAAAACCACAGATTTGGCTAGATGAACCTTTGTAGGAAAAGTAATATCTCTGTTTTTTAATATGCTGTCTAGGTTGGTCATACCTTTTCTTCCAAGGAGCAAGCATGTTTTAATTTCATGGCTTCAGTCACCATACACAGTGATTTTAGAGCCCAAGAAAGTAGTCTGTCACTGTTCCCATTGTGTCCCCATCTATCTGCCATGAAGTGATGGGGCGGGATGCCATGGTCTTAGTTTTCTGAATGTTGAGTTTTAAGCCAACATTTTTACTCTCCTCTTTCACTTTCTTCAAGAGGTACTTTAGTTCTTCTTCATTTTCTGTCATAAGGATGGTGTCATCTGCATATCTGATGTTATTGATATTTCTCCTGGCAGTCTTGATCCCAGCTTGTGCTTCATCCACCCCAGAATTTTGCATGATGCACTCTGTATGTAAGTTAAATAAGCAGGGTGACAATACGCAGCCTTGGCATACTCCTTTTCCTATTGGGAATTGGTCTGTTGTTCCATGTCCAGTTCTAACTGTTGCTTCTTGACCTGCATACAGATTTCTCAGAAGGCAGGTCAGGAGGTCTGCTATTCCCATCTCTTGAAGAATTTGCCACAGTTTGTTATGATCCGCACAGTCAAAATCTTTGGCATAGTCAAGAAAGCAGAAGTAAATGTTTTCTGGAACTCTATTGCTTTTTTGATGATCCAACAGATGTTGGCAATTTGATCACTGGTTTCTCTGCCTTTTCTAAATCCCGCTTGAACATCTGGAAGTTCATGGTTCACATACTGTTGAAGTCTGGCTTGGAGAATTTTGAGCATTACTTTGCTAGCACATGAAATGAGTGCAGTTGTACAGTTGTTTGAACATTCTTTGGCATTCCCTACTTTAGAACTGGAATGAAAACTCACCTTTTCCAGTCCTGTGGCCACTGCTGAGTTTTCCAAGTTTGCTTGCATATTGAGGGCAGCACATTCACAGCATCATTTTTTAGTATTTGAAATAGCTCATCTGGAATTGCATCACCTCTACTAACTTTGTTCCTAGTAATGCTTCCTAAGGCCCACTTGACTTTGCATTCCAGAATGTCTGGCTCTACATGAGATATCACACCATTGTGGTTATCTGGGAAATGAAGATCTTTTTTGTACAGTTCTTCTGTGTATTCTTGGTACCTCTTCTTAATATCTTCTGCTTCTGTTAGGTCCATACCGTTTCTATCCTTTATTGTGCCCATCTTTGTGTGAAATGTTCCCTTGGTGTCTCTAATTTTCTCGAAGAGATCTCTAATCTTTCCCATTCTATTTTTTTTCCTCTATTTGTTTGCATTGATCACTGAGGAAGGCTTTCTTCTCTCTCCTTGCTATTCTTTGGAACTCTGCATTCAAATGGGTATGTCTTTTCTCCTCTCCTTTGCCTTTCACTTCTTTTCTCAGCTATTTGTAAGGCCTCCTCACACAACGATTTTGCCTTTTTGTGTTTCTTTTTCTTGGGGATTGTCTTGATCATTGCCTCCAGTACAGTGTTATGAATCTCTATCCATAGTTCTTCAGGCACTCTATCAGATCTAATCTCTTGAATTTTTTTGTCACTTCCACTGAATAATTGTTAGGGATTTGATTTAGGTCATACCTGAATGGTCTAGTCATTTATACTACTTTGTTTAATTTAAGTCTGAATTTTGCAATAAGCAGTTCATGATCTGAGCCACAGTCAGCTTCTGGTCTTGTTTTTGCTGATTGTATAGAGCTTCTTCATCTTTGGCTGCAAAGAATATAATCAATCTGATTACGGTATTGACCATCCATATGGGGATATCCATGTGTAGAGTCTTCTCTTGTGTTGTTCAAAGACGGTGTTTGCTATGACTAGTTCGTTCTCTTGTTAGCCTTTGACCTGCTTCATTTTGCACTTCAAGGGCAAGTGTGCCTGTTACTCCATGTATCTCTTGACTTCCTACCTTTGCATTCCAGTTCCCTATGAAGAAAAGGACATCTTTTTGGGGTGTTAGTTTTTGAAGGTCTTGCAGGTCTTCATAGAACTGTTCAACTTCAGCTTCTTCAGCATTATTGGTTGGGGCATAGACTTGGATTACTGTGATAAATGGTTTGCCTTGGAGATGAACAGAGATCATTCTGTCATTTTTGGAATTGCACCCAAGAACTGCATTTCAGACTCTTGTTATCTCTGAGGACTACTCCATTTCTTCCAAGGGATTCTTGCCCACAGTAGTAAATATAATGGTCATTTGAGTTAAATTTGCTGCACTCAATATGCCAGCAAATTTGGAAAACTCAGCAGTGACCACAGGACTGAAAAAGCTCAGTTTTCATTCCGATCCCTGTACCCCTGTTCAGTGGAAAAAATTATCTTCCACGACACCAGTCCCTGGTATCAGAAAGGTTGGGGACAGCTGCTGTATGATGGATGCCCCATTCTTTTTAAAAGTACAGTATAAGATAACAATCCTTAATATTATTGCTAGTAAAATCTGATAATATATGGTTGAAGTGATTGTAGCTTCTTACAACATTCCTAAAATATCAATAATTAATTGCCTGCTGCTGCTAAGTTCCTTCAGTAATGTCCAATTCTGTGCAGCCCCATAGACAACAGCCCACCAGGCTCCCCCATCACTGGGATTCTCCAGGAAAGAACACTGGAGTGGGTTGCCATTGCTTTCTCCAGTGCATGAAAGTGAAAAGTGAAAGGGAAGTCGCTCAGTTGTGTCCCACTCTTCCCGACCCCATGGATTGCAGCCTACCAGGCTCGTCTGTCCATGGGATTTTCCAGGCAAGAGTACTGGAGTGGGGTGCCGTTGCCTTCTCCGAATTAATTGGCTACCAATATATTTAATCTAATGAGTGTGTGCTTTCTGCAAAATGAGCATGATCCCCTTTATTCAGGGTCATGTTGAACTTTCTGTTGGCTTTGTATTGAAAGGGAGTACTATTTGAAAAGGGAGCTTTTTAAACTACACCTGTTTTAAAATCGTGTTGAATGAGTACATTGTTTTTATGTTAAATGTGCTCATTGCAATTAACACACTTAATTACTACATACCTAGGAGAGCTCTTCCTAGAAACATTTTCCTTAGTGTTGAGGTCAAATTAATTAAGTACTTGAAATTTTTCCTGTAAATAAGCTGTCATTTTTTGTTGTCTTCCCTGTAATTATTATAAATCATTCAGTTATTTTATGTTCCCATTGTGCACTGAAAATTGTCATTCTGGCGTTCAAACATTGAGGACCTGAAAAAAGGCATTTATTTCTCTTTCTTGCTTCCCTAACTGGCATAGTAGAAATGGTATTCATGTTGACCAATCACCTATTCCAAAACATAAGGAAGTTTAACAAATGAATGATGAATTTTATAATTAGGAATGCAGTAGACACAACAAAAATATTTTGTATTCAGTAGCTGAAGGTCAAGGATTAGTGACTAAAATATCTGATAGTCATATTGTCCAGTGTATGTATCTCAAGGGGAAACAGGGAATGCAGAGTTTATAGAGAGTCACGTCCTTTGGTTCAAAACAAAATTAAAGAGGACAGTTGTGTGTCTTAAATGCAGTAGTTGTGTCGAGTGAAATTTTATCTCCTATAGCTTTTACTTGATTTGTGACAATAACCATGCTTTTAGAGCATTGACTACATCATGAAGAAAACAATGGCTTTTACTAAAATTGATAATGGAGTTTTGGTGTGGTCATAACACATCTGAATTTAATGAAATCACAATTAAAATATGATACATCATGACTATAAAAATTATTTGGCAATTATATATCCAAGAGGGGATAATTTATTCCCACAGAAAGCATTTCAAATAAAACTTTTGAATGAATTAAATCAAAAACACTGTGTATTCTGAAATAATATTTCCACATGTGTACCAGTTTTGACTTTGAATGATCT
Source organism: Ovis aries (assembly GCF_016772045.2). Taxonomy (NCBI): domain Eukaryota; kingdom Metazoa; phylum Chordata; class Mammalia; order Artiodactyla; family Bovidae; genus Ovis; species Ovis aries. The sequence goes on from NC_056069.1 coordinate 50,557,649, forward strand.
CAATAACTTAGGAAAAAAAAATTTTTTTTACTCAGTTTATAATGAGGCATTTGATCAATTCTTTTACAGTAAGAGGGTTTGTCACTGTTAATTGTAGTATGGCTTGCACATCACTAATTTTGTATAGTTTGGCTTTTAAACCTAGTATAAGATTTTACAAAATAGATGGGATTCAGGGCATTTATACTGAGTCTTAACTATTTATCAAGAACTGTGCTAAAGTCTGAGGAGGCTAGGCTGGATGCAGTTTTATCTTTGCTTTCCTTACTCTGCCCTGTTTAGTGGTTGACAGCCCACTCTGTAGTGACATTGTCAGGAACATAGAAAGTATTCTGGATCTTACCCTGGCTGTATTCACCACATTCCTTAGTTTTGTGAGGCATAATGTTCTAACTAATGTTAAAAGTACAAACCAAACCACCGGATATCAATTGGGGAATCATTAGACAGTAGTCATTCAGACTAGGGAGAAAAATGAGTCATATAAGCCCCGACTAGAATGACTAGATGAAGAATGATTGCATGGAAGATACATTTTTAAGTGTCAACTTTGGATTTTGAAAATAAAGTATTTGCTGTTTAAAGAAAAAATCTAATGATCTTGAAAATGAAAATAAAAAACCTCTGAGTTCTATTAAAGGTACTTATCAAATGTGAAGACATAATTATCTTAGATATAATTAGGGCATTATTGCTCTCTGTAGACTCAGATCCAAAATAGTATTTGTATAAAAAATGTTTGATAGTAGTCAAGATGTTTGCTCCTTCTCATTCCCCACAATATCCCCTGGGTCTCCTGCAAAACCGCATACTTGTTAAGTGTTGAAATGAATGATAAAATATAGGAAAAGAAAATGTATTATTGTGTTTAATTATCTTCTTATAATAAATAAATTTATACTATTTGTTTTTATTGTCTTTTACACTATTATTTTTTATCCTTCCACATCCAAATGTGTCTGTTTGTATTTTCCTTCATGAATGTCTCCCTTTGAGACTCTGGTGACAATTCAGACATCTCTGTGCTTGTCTCACCCTGTACGTTCTTTCCTAGAAAAATCACCAGTCTAGTACTAATAGTTTTAGTGAACATGTGTATGCCTAAGAAAAGACTCTTGAGAGTCCCTTGGACTGCAAGGAGATCCAACCAGTCCATTCTGAAGGAGATCAGCCCTGGGATTTCTTTGCAAGGAATTATGCTAAAGCTGAAGCTCCAGTACTTTGGCCACCTCATGCAAAGAGTTGACTCATTGGAAAAGACTCTGATGCTGGGAGGGATTGGGGGCAGGAGGAGAAGGGGATGACCGAGGATAAGATGGCTGGATGGTATCACGGACTCAATGGATGTGAGTCTGAGTGAACTCCGGGAGATGGTGATGCACAGGGAGGCCTGGCATGCTGCATTTATGGGGTCGCAAAGAGTCAGACACGACTGAGCGAGTGAACTGAAGAGTTTCAAAAGGACATCTAAGGCCCTGGCAAATTCCTTGAATTTCTGACTTTGCTGAGATTGAAAATTGAAACTATGACACTTACACTCCTGTATTTACTCCCAATACTTATAAAAAATATTGGCTAAAAAATGTTTTCAAATGTTTACTTACTATCAGGTATATTTCATGTATGTTATCACAGTTAATGTTGCAGTAACCCTCTGAAATATTACATTTGTCATTTTCCATGTGCAAACACTGTCTCTGAGAAAGAGAAATTTAATGGCAAGGTCACAAAACTATTAAGTGAAATACCTGAGGCTGGATGCCAATTGTGTCTGATGCCAAAGCCCATTCTCGTAGGTATGATTAATACCTCCTCTATTTGTCAGCAGCATCCATAAAAACATCTTCCACATGAAAATCTGTAACCTGGGAGTCTCCTTGACCCTTTCTTCTCCTCCTGTTTCCCACCTACTCAATCTCCAAGACTAGATAAGTTAAATTATAAATTTCTGCTAAAGATATTTCTGTTTACTATTGCCTTCATTTGGGCTCTATTTATTTTTCTTGCAAAGATAGACAGTTCATTTTCTCTTCTTTTCATAACTCATCTTTGGAGATAGCTAATGCAGTCTATTCAGGAAGAACTGTCATACTCCTTTTGCTTGAGCCCCTAAATTTATCTTCGATCAGCTATAAAGTTTGAGGACCTAAACATGGTCCCTATCATGTTCTATCCCTCACTTATCCATATTCATTTGAAACACACATATACACATATGCACATGTACACAGGTATATTCCTTTGCCTCTCTATTTCCTGTCTCATGACAACTCCCATTTTTCCTTCACTGCTGCACTCTAAAATATGCAAGTTAATCATTTTCTTAAAAGCCTTCCTTAAGTTTCCCCACCTTCAAAAAGAGTTATGTCGTCCCCTTTTTCTTTAATAGAAATCTATGGTATCTCTCTCCTTTCCCTTATATCATACTATTTGAGTTATTGATTTGTCTTTCTAACTCTTAATTGAGATTATAAGAACTTGAAGGAAATGGTTATAAGCACTTGAAGAATCCTTTGACTCAAAGAATATAGCATGTATTAGGCATTCAATTATGCCTGAACTGAACTAAAATATGTTACACATACTGTATAAAATAATTGATATAAGCAAAATTATTTTGCTGTAATTAATGAAATGGTACTAATGTTGATATTATTTTGGCATTTAGTGTGTTTATTTTGATTATTAATGTTTAATGTTAAGTGTAGATATTATGTAGTGGTGATTCAGTAAAACAAAGTACAGATAAATTTTAGAAAGGAAAGGAGGATATATAAGAATTTTAAAAATTATCTAATAGAATCTATCTAAACTAAATTAACATAAACAATTAGATTTATATAAAATTTAAGTATGCTTCACATTAAATTCAATTTCAAGGAAAATTTGGAAAATCATATCTCTTTTGATTATGTAAAATAAATATTATAAGAGGTATATATAAGTATAGAATAAAGTTTATGAGAAGGAAGATAATTAGCTATTATTTTCACATGGAGGAGAACATTAAAAGCAGAAATTGCCTCTGTATAATTGGATATTTTTTCAGTTAGAGAATTAGGAGAAATAATCACCACATTTGAAAACATACAAATACATGAAGTCAAAGTTTTGATTAGGATTGATTGCTATCATAAGAGAATATTCATGTGCTAGGCTTTGTTAGATCATAGAAAAGGCAAGAGAATTCCAGAAAAATATCTACTTCTACTTCATTGACTATGCTAAAGCCTTTGACAGTGTGTATCACAACAAGCTGTGAAAATTTTTTAAAGAAATGGGAATACCAGACCACCTTACCTGCCTCCTGAGAAACCTGTCTGCAAGTCAAGAAGCAACAGTTAGAACTGGACATGGAACAATGGACTGGTTCCAAATTGGGAAAGGAGTATATCAAGGTTGTATATTGTCACCCTGCTTATTTAATTTACATGCAGAGTACATCATGAGAAATGCTGGGCTGGATGAAGCACAAGCTGGAATCAAGATTGTTGGAAGAAACATCAATAACCTCAAATAGGCAGATGACACCACTCTTATGGCAGAAAGCAAAGAACTAAAGAGCCTCTTGATGAAAGTGAAAGGAGAGTGAAAAAGTTGGCTTAAATCTCAACATTCAAAAAACTAAGATCATGGAATCTGGTCCCGTCACATCATGGCAAATAGATGGGGAAACAATAGAAACACTGACAGACTATTTTCCTGGGCTGCAAATTCACTGCAGATGGTGACTACAGTCATGAAATTACAAGACACTTGCTCGTTGGGAAAAAAGCTATGACAAACCTAGATACCATATTAAAAAGCAGAGACATTAGTTTACCACAAAGGTCCGTATAGTCAAAGTTATGTTTTATTCCAGTAGTTATGTAGGGATGTGAGAGTTGGACCATAAAGAAAGTTGAGCACTGAAGAGTTGATGTTTTTGAGCTGTGGTGTTGGAAAAGATTCTTGAGAGTCCCTTGGACAGCAAGGAAATCAAACTGGTCAATCCTAAAGGAAATCAGTCCTGAATATTCATTTTAAGGACTGATGCTAAAGCTGAAGCTCCAATATTGAGGCCACCTGATATGAAGAACTGACTCACTGGAAAAGATACTGATGCTGGGAAAGATTGAAGGTGGGAGGAGAAAGGGACAACAGAGGATGAGATGGTTGGATAGCATCACCAGATCTGTGGACATGAGTTTGAGCAAACTCCCGGATTTGGTGATGGACAGGGAGGCCTGCTGCAGTCCATGGGGTCGCAAAAATTTGGACACAACTAAGCAACTGAACTGAACGGTGGCTATGACAAGTTATTATATATAACTGTATATTTCATATACATATTCTATATAAATAGCTAGTTTTAGAAATTTTTAAATTACATAAATATTAATTATGCTATTTTCACATACCTACTAGATAGAAGGGTTTCCCTGGTGGCTTAGCAGTAAAGAATCTGTCGGCAAAGCAGGAGACATGAGTATGATCCCTGGAGAAGGAAATAGCAACCCACTGCAGTATTCTTGCCTGGGAATTACCGTGGACAGAGGAGCCTAGTGGGTTACAGTGCATGAGGTTGCAAAGAGTTGGACAACACTGAGCTACTATATAACAACATCAACTAGTGGTTCAGATGGTAAAGAGTGCCTGCAGTGCAGGAGACCCAGGTTCTATCCCTGGGTGGGAAAGATGCCCTGGAGAGGGGAATGGCAACCCATTCCAGTACTCTTGCCTGGAAAATCCCATGTATGGAGGAACCTGGCAGACTGTAGTCCATGGGGTCACACAGAAATACATTAAATAAAGCTTTTTATAGAATTTGTCTAATGCAATATTTGAAAAAGGTTACAATTTGTGTTTTAGATTCATATGACAATAACATGTGTTTCATCTTCCTTACCATGCAATAATAGATAAAATAGTGTATGCTTATAAAGTCTTCCAGTGATATTAAATGAGAAGGAAATTAGTTTCATTTTCAAAACAAGACCTTGATTTAATATTAAATATATAGTCAAACTTTTTTGGTTATGCCATTACCATAGTATATATTATAATAATAAGTATGTTCTATGCCAATGTAAATACAAAAAAAAGCTCTCTAATATTATAGAATCCTTGATTTTTCTGATTCACCTGTATTAGTAATCTGTCACAATATTACTGTATTTGAACATGCATAACAAGTATTTATTCTCATGCTCATGTGTCTATTTGCTGTTGACCAAGGGTGGCTTTGTCTGAGTAACTCTGCTTCAGGGTCCAGTTAGCTAGGGTTTCAGTTCAGTTCAGTTGCTCAGTCATGTCTGACTCTTTGCGACCCCATGAATTGCAGAATGCCAGGCCTCCCTGTCCATCACGGGAGTTCACTCAGCCTCATGTCCATCGAGCCAGTGATGCCATCTAGCCATCTTATCCTCTGTCGTCCCCTTCTCCTTCTGCCCCCAGTCCCTCCCAGCATCAGAGTCTTTTCCAATAAGTGAACTCTTTGCATGAGGTGGCCAAAGTACTGGAGTTTCAGCTTTAGCATCATTCCTTCCAAAGAAATCCCAGGGTTGATCTCCTTTAGAATGGACTGGCTGGATCTCCTTGCAGTCCAAGGGAGTCTCAAGAGTCTTCTCCAACACCACAGTTCAAAAGCATCAATTCTTTGGCGCTCAGCCTTCTTCACAGTCCAACTCTCACATCCATACATGACCGCAGGAAAAACCATAGCCTTGACTAGACGGACCTTAGTCAGCAAAGTAATGTCTCTGCTTTTGAATATGCTATCTAGGTTGGTCATAAGTTTTCTTCCAAGGAGTAAGCGTCTTTTAATTTCATGGCTGCAATCACCATCTGCAGTGATTTTGGAGCCCCCAAAAATAAAGTCTGACACTGTTTCCACTGCTAGGGTTTAGGTCACTGTAAATATAAATGCGTTCATTCTGAAGACTTATAGTTGATCGGAACACTTGTGGCATATTGTGAACTATGTGAGATAGTTTTTATAACATGTCAGATACTTCTAGGTTTACCTAACCCTGAAAATATTAGCTAAGATCACAGATATTAACAGTTAACTAACTCCCCCAAAGTCTTTCAGCTAATCAAAAATAGAAACAGAATTTAAATCTACTTATGTCTGAATAAAACATCTGTGCTTTTCCTCACTATAGTGTGCATCCTTTTCCAATAACTCATCTATTATTAGAATTCCCATTACAGCAAATGCATAATGAAATTGACCAAGCTTCCTTTGATTCCTTCAATAGTAAGAACCAAATTCTTCTTTAGACTGCCACTTTGACCTTCAGAAAAGTTGAAAATGATCTTCATCTGGCTTATGTACATGGAATAACCTTTAATTTTCTAGGACAGAATGCAGTGAGTATCATGACTTTCATCTACTCAAGATACTTTCATGCAAATAATGTGCCCTCAGATCATATTTATTGATAATTGTAAATATGTATTTCTTTGCCTACTACTCTTACTAGTTTCTAAAATCCTTAGGTCTCTCTCACCACACAATGTTATTGTTGTGCTTAGTCATTAAGATTAGCTATTCAGTTTATTTCCAGTTATTGACTGTCTCTTGCTTCTTCGTGTTAACCATAATAATGTATATAGCCTTTAACTGGACTTCCCTGGTAGCTCAGCTGGTAAAGAATCTGCCTTCAGTGCAGGACACGCTGGTTCGATTCCTGGGTAGGGAAGATCCACTGGAGAAGGAATAGGCTACCTACTCCAGTATTCTTGGGCTCCCCTTGTGGCTCAGATGATAAAGAATCTGCCTGCAATGCCGAGACCTGGGTCTGACCCCTGGTTTGGGAAGATCCCCTGAAGAAGGTAACAGCTACCCACTCCAATATTCTGGCCTGGAGAATTCCATGGACTGTATAGCCTATGGGGTTGCAAAGAGTTTGACAGAACTGAGAAGCTTTCACTTCACTTCACTTCAGCTTTTTACTTGGGTATATACTCTATTCCAAAGCAGAGACATTACTTTGCCAACTAAGGTCCGTCTAGTCAAGGCTTTGGTTTTTCCTGTGGTCATGTATGGATGTGAGAGTTGGACTGTGAAGAAGGCTGAGTGCTGAAGAGTTGATGCTTTTGAACTGTGGTGTTGGAGAAGACTCTTGAAAGTCCCTTGGACTGCAAGGAGATCCAGCCAGTCCATTCTGAAGGAGATCAGCCCTGGGATTTCTTTGGAGGGAATGATGCTGAAGCTGAAACTCCAGTACTTTGGCCACCTCATGCGAAGAGTTGACTCATTGGAAAAGACTCTGATGCTGGGAGGGATTGGGGGCAGTAGGAGAAAGGGACGACAGAGGATGAGATGGCTGGATGGCATCATGGACTCAATGGACATGAGTCTGAGTGAACTTCGGGATTTGGTGATGGACGGGGAGGCCTGGCGTGCTGCAATTCATGGGGTCTCAAAGAGTCGGACACGATTGAGCAACTGAAGTGAACTGAACTGAACTGATATACTCTATTCCAGAAAGATTCCTTACCATCTGAGCAACAAGGGAAGCCCTTGGCCCATAAGGCTTATAATAATTTTAGGGTACAAATCTATATTGATTGATGCCTACTGTCAATGCATTTGTTTTGTGTTTTCTAATCTAATTATTTGCACTTTTCATATGCTGCAATTCCTTTTTTGCATCTGACCTCCACATATAATCCTGGTGTGGCTGCCTCCCTCAGAATTTAGGTTTATGGAGTTTTCTGCATGTGGAATTTCAAAACTCAAACCCATGTAAGTTTACATTTAAAACTGTTTTTATTAAATATTGAGTATATTCAAATGAATATTTATAAACTGCATGTTAAACATAGTAAATAAGGAGTCAAGGAATACCAGTGTGAAAAATAAAAGTATTGAGACTTCCCTGGTGGTTCAGTGGTTAAGAAAGACCGCACTTCCCCTGCAGGAGGCATGGGTTCAATGCTGGTTGTTGACATGAGATCCCCCATTCTGCGTGGTGTGGCCAAAGCATTTTCAAAATAAATCTGATGTTTAAGAGAAGCATAAAATTAGTATCACAAAATTTAAATAATTCTGGACACCGTCGGCAGTTTTCTTCCCTCGTTCTAATTTTAAAGGCAGTTAGGAGCCAGAACTATGAGTTTGTCATTTGCTTGATTTCTTTGTAGACTTATCAAACATCTATTACCTTAGGTAGTATATTATTTTAGTTTTAAAGTATTTTTTTATTTTTTTTAATTTTATTTTTTTTAATTTATATTTTTACTTTATTTTACTTTACAATACTGTATTGGTTTTGCCATACTTTGACATGAATCCACCATGGGTGTACATGCGATCCCAAACATGAACCCCTCCCACCTCCCTCCCCACAACATGCCTCTGGTCATCCTAAATTTACATTAGTTATTGATGCTGTGTGTACTCTACTGAAGAGTGTAGGTGCAGCTCAGAAAATCTGTGAAGCACATGAATTCTTCAGGAAGATAGCCTAGGTTAAATTTCTGGTTTCATTCTTACTATCACATTACTGAAGGTTTCTGTCTCTCAATATCTTTATTTGAAAATATGGGGGAAATAATGAATCACCTCGTAATGTTGAGAAAAGTGAATAAATTATAATACTTAGCAGGTATAGAAGAGTGGCAGTGCACAGAATCAATATTTTATCTATGTAAGAGTTTTGCAGTAGTTTAACTCTATTCCCTGTACTGTGTACAACACATCCCTGTGACTTATTTCTGGTGTATCTGGGAGCTTGTATCTTCTAATATCCTTCCTCTATTTCACCCACTTCTCGCTATCCGTACTTCTGGCACCCTTTAGTTTGTTCTCTGTATCTATGAGTCTGTTTCTGTTTTGTTGGAAATGGCAAGATATTATTCTTTTACATGGCTGAGTATTATTCCATTTTTTATATTTTTCACATCTTCTTTATCCTTTTGTCTGTTGATGAGCATTTACGTTGCTTTCTTGTCTTGAGCGTTGTAAATAATGCTCCATGAACATGGTGGTACATACATCATTTCAAATCTGTATATTTTTTCAGATAAATACTCTGGAGTGGAATTACTGGATTGTATGGTAATTCTATGTTTAATTTTTTGAAGACCCACCATAATATTTTCCATAGTGACTGTACCAATTTACACTCCCGTAAGAGTACACAAGGGTCCCCTTTTTACCACATCTTCACCAACACTTATTATTGTGCTTTTCTTCTTCTTTTTTTTTTTAAATAATAACTGCTGTGATAGGTGTGAAGTGATCACTAATTTTAGTTTTGGTTTGTATTTCCCTAATGATTAGCAATGTTGAGCATCTTTTGATTAATCTTTTGGCTATCTTCATGTCTTCTCTGGAAAAATGTCTATTTAGATCTACTCTTTTTGTAATTGGATTATTTGAGGGTTTTGTTTTTTTTTTAATATTGAGTTGTGTGAGTTCTTTGTATATTCGGGATATTAATCCCTTAGCAGACTTATCATTTGCAAATATTTTATCCAAATTAGTAGTCTCTCTTTTAGGTTTATTGAATGTTTCCTTTGCTATGCAAAAGCTCTTTAATTTGATTAGGTCCCATTTGTTCATTTTTGTTACCCTTGCCTGAGGAGACATATCCAAATAAACATCGCTAAGACCAATGCCAAAGAGCATGCTGTGTGCTTTCTTCTAAGAATTGTATGGTATCAGTACTTTCATTTATGTATTTTAATTCATTTTGAGTTTACTTTTATATATGGAATAAGGAAGTAGTCCAGTTTCATTTTTTTGCCTGTAACTGTTCACTTTTTCAACACCATCTAACAGATTGTTGGCCTCATTGTATATTCTTGCTTCCTTTTCATAAATTAATTGACCATATGTATGTGAATTTATTTCTGATCTCTCTGCTTTGTTTTGTTTTATGTGTCTGTTTTTGTGCCATTATCATACTGTTTTGCCTATTATAACTTTACCATGCTTAGATAAATGAGCTTCATATGTCCAGCTTTGTTCTTCTTTCTTAAGATTGCTTTCACTGTTTAGGGTCTTTTGAGGTTTGTTCCAGTTCTGTGAAAAGTTTAGGGAATATTTTGGTAGAGATTACACTGGTACTAGAGATTGCTTTGGGAAGTAAGGACATCTTAACAGTATTATTTCTTCTAATCCATGAGCATGAGTTATCTTTTTTATTTATGTCTTCTTCAGTTTTTTCATCAGTACTTAATAGAGCTTATATCCCCTTGATTAAATTTATGACTAGGAATTTTATTCTTTTTGTTGTATTTTTAAATATAATTATTTTCATAATTTCTCTTTCAGATAGTTTGTTATTAGTGTATATATTATGATGAGGTGATAGTTTTCTCATAATGCATTAAGGATAATACTCTGGTATCTTCTAGGTTGCATTTGTGCTATAATTTGCAAGCTCTAATTACAATCTCTTTGAAAGGGATTACTTTTTCCTCTAGGAGTTATCATAATTGTCTCTATTTTGTGTTTTCTGAGTTTACATCATTATATGAATTTATTTGCATTGATTGTTATTCAGTTCACTTGGTATTTATTTCACTTTGGAATATTTGGATTGGTATCTTTTATTATTTCTGAAGTAATTAAGTTGGTACCTTTCAAATGTTACTTATATCTTTGCTTTATTTCCAGTACTTTTGGAACTCCAGGTTATTCACTTTAAAAACATTTCCCATTTTTAATTCTATGGATTTACTGTGTAACCATTGCGTATAATTTAACTATATTTTGTTTATTAAATTTTTACTTGTGTCTGGACTGCTATTAAATAAAATCACTTGCTGTTAAGTTACTTAATATCTGAATGTCTTATTTATCCTTTGATTTCCTGCATGTTTTTCTTTAGCTATTCTTTTCTTTTTAGCTTTTTAAATTTTCAAAACGTCGAACATGTATTTTGTACTGTGTTTGATATTTCTGCATCTTTCATGTCTCCAATTGTTTATTCTGGCTCATACTCATAGTAGTTTGTTTCCTTGTAGGGTGTGTGTTTATGTATGTGTGTGATATTTTATCTGTGATATTATATATCTTACCATGTTAAATGTAGGCATTTTCTGAATCCTGCATTGGGTCACCTTTGCTCCAGAGGGAATTTGCATGAATTTCAGGTGCCTAATGGAACTCTCAGCCAGGTGGATTTTAAAACATATTCTCTATTTGTAGATTTTTTGAACCACCCAGTTTATTATGGGCACAAAAACATATAAAGGGTGCCTTTGGATGAATATATATGACAGGAAAGTGAAGGAAGATGAGAATGAGTGGGGGGCAGGATGGTGGTTTCAAGGAAGCTTTGAAATTTCCACATTGTGTATAATGCACAATATGAAGCAAATAGAACTATTTGTTAGGAAACCATGATAGAACAAGGTCTTCCAGTAAAATAGAGCTAGACAGAACTGCGAGAGAATGAGAGGGAGATGCCAGATCTCGGCTTTGCAGTGTGTTTGAATGGCTGCCTTTATATCTAATTCTTAAAACCTCACTAGGACAGCATGTCAAATCTAATTGAAAGTATAACTTTAAATGGCACAACCTGCTATTTGCCAAAGGTCTTTGATTCTGGTCTACTTTCCTGATATTCAAAAGGCATTGTTCAATATATACTATGTTTTGCTGCAGTATGATTTTTATTTTCTATTTTTAAGTGCAACCCACATACTACACAATTCTTCTACCTTTCAATCTTCAATACCTTTCACTTTCCATGGTCCACAAATTCTATTTCCAGGCTTATTGAAACACAACTAGCAGCATGCCTGAAATGAATTGGAGATGAATAGTTCTAAAATTTAAGAACACCAAATATGTGCTTTATGATTTCTTTTATTCATGAGTTAAGATATAAGATATAAAGCAATATAGTTTTACATATTTTAGGGTACATGGCTAATAAACTATACTTATAAGAAAATCATTAAGCACAAATATATGGTAGTATCTCCTCAGGTGACTGTAAGTTTATTAAGATGACACACCTGAAAAATATAGATAAAATATTACACAAGGACATCTGGTTAATGTTATTAAAATTAAAATAAATTTTTACTACTTAACAAAATTCAGGAACATACAGTATTTTCTGAAACAATGCCTAAATAGTACTCTTAGTATTAGTTTGGTTGTTTTAAGAGTATTTGAAACACTCAGATTAATTTAACACTCAGAATTTTTGGCTTTTTGATAAATTTTTCAGGAACAAATATATAGGCATTTCTCTAAAATGCTTAAATATTTAATATTAAGGGTTAGTACCTAGGGCTAGTTTATTTGCATGTATTTGTTTAAATTCAAATACATAATTTATTAAAATTTATATTTGTTTAAATAGGGTTGTGATTTTTGTATTCAAGTTATCTGTGTTATATAGTGTGGTGTATTATTTTTACAATTATAAAATATAACTATGTTAAAGAAAAAGGATGTTTGCTATTTAAAAATAAAGTTTTTTTCAGATTATCAACAGGCTTCACAGAATTCACAAGCATATTGGGTGAAATTTTGACCAACTCATATCTTTTATTTTTATTTTATTATCCCTACTCCCTTGGTGGATATTAACCCAGTCTTAAAAGTTTTCTACAAATGAACAGGTTCAACAAACTTTAATGATTTATATGAAATTTATGCTTTTATCTATGTCCTATAACACATTAATCATTAAGGTAACACTTAATAAACTATATATCATGTAGTCCTACCAACACTGTAAGTAGGTCCAGAATTTAGATTCCAAATATGTTCATGGATAAATTAACTGGACATATATTAATAAAAATGAGAAGTTTGCTCTAAATTCCAAAATATTTGTTTTCTAATGTGTCATTTTGTAATTTTACATATGAGCTTTTTGATAATTGTTTTATAACTACTGATACTTCCTTCATGATATAATGCCTTGGAATTCTTAAATCAAGCACTTTAATTTTTGAGGCCCGTGTATATTAGTCAAATAATTGGCTTGAATAGAACTGAGAATTGATGTTGAAACTATGACTCACAGTTCTTATCCTCTTCCCAGTGAAGGACATTGAATGTCAGGATTGAGTTTGGATTTTTGACTAGAGTGAAAGATGGACGAGCTAACTACTCAAATCAATATACCTCATTATAGAAATTAAATGATACATGTAAAACTGTAATCAAAATGTCAACTCACAAATACTTGCAATCTATATTTTAATAATTACATGTTTTAATCAGTTTTTCATGTAATTTAAATATAATATTTGCCAGTCAAATGCTTGAAATATTTATTTTGGGAATATTGGTGAAATGAATGAAGGAAACATTTGGTCTTTCATACTTATATCATTTTATGTTCAAAGGTTGCATATAGATAGCAAAAAAGAATGCTTATTATGCCTAATAATAGCAGGTGTCTTTTTCTTTTACTAGCAGCTTTCTAATGTGAGTAAAATAAATTTGGAAATCTGAGCAGAAATGCTATAACCAGTTGGAGAATTCTCTTTGTGTAGAGCCCATCCTGGGGAGAGGCTATTAGGAACTAAGGGAAGATCAATTTTGATGTGAGCTAGATAAGTTTAGTTTGAAAAGAGAACTGTCCTTCTGTGTTGGAATATTGAGCAGGCAGAAGAATATAAATTATTAAAATCTCTTATGAAAAGATTCTCCTCAGAGGAATCAGTAATCATATCTATTTCTTTCCTATTTATGTTGCAAATACTTGGAGATATGCCCAACCTTTCTACTAGTTTGCAGTTCTAAAAGAAACATTCCCACCCAGATATCAGTGGGTTGACAAAGTGGGGTTGACCTCCCATTGACTCTAAATGTGGACTGGGGTGGGGCCAGGTGAGTCCCTTTAGGGGCTTATGCTGAAGACCACTGTGCAACTACTATTTGAGCTAAAATTGTGTCAATTTTTTGTCTTGGGCTACATCTAGTCAATGCTTAAAATGTATGAAAAATCAGTATATTAATTTAACTATTTTGCATGGAAGCAAGTAAACAATTTTACTCAACAGTACCTAGATTGACTTAATTGCCCAAAAAAGGTAGATGCTTTGCTCTGTGGCTCACATCAAAAGTGACAGATTGATCTTTCTTTGACTGTTAGTTAAAATATTCCTGTTTGCTTATTCAGCCTCATTGATTCGGTGCTGCTGCTAAGTCACTTCAGTTGTGTCTGACTTTGTGCGACCCCATAGACGGAAGCCCACCAGGCTCCCCCATCCCTGGGATTCTCCAGGCAAGAACACTGGAGTGGGTTGCCATTTCCTTCTCCATTGGTTAGGTGAGCTCTCTGCAATTAGGAACCCAAGCTCTTGGAAAGATATCAAAAAGGAATTCTGCCATCCAGAAAGAGGTAAACCTCTAAGCTGTATGGATAAGCCCTTGGTTTGAATCCTATCAGGATGACTTCCCCAGGAGAGCTAGGGTACTTCCCTATACCCTGATTTCTTCTTCTATGAGTTGGAAATAATAACAGAACCACTCGTCACAGGGCAGTGAAATTCAATTTCAGTCAAGTTTCTCAACTCTAATCAAATTTTGAAATGAGAAACTAGCTCTCAAGTCAAGTTAGCAAGAGAGGAAAATGAAGCTTACTTGCAGAAGCGTGATGTTGAAGAAGATTTTATTCCATATGAAAGACTTTTGGTAAAATCATAGTAAAACCATTGAATTCATAATAATGACATTAGCATTCTCCTTCCTGTTTTAACCTCTGGCCAAATAGGACTTTTTTTTTTTTTTTTTTTTAAGTGCTTTACCTTCTTTCCCAATCTGCATTGCATTTCCCCCTCCCCAAATCTGGAACATAGTTTGTACTCAGACTCTCAGTATTGTTTGACTCTTTGCAACCCCATGGACTGTTGCCTGCTAGGTTCTTCTGTCCTTGGGATTATCCTGGCAGAATATTGGAGTGGGTTGCATTTCCTCCTCTAGGGGTGTTCCCATCCAGTGATTGAACCCACGTTTCTTATGTCTCCTGCATTGGCAGGCAGATAATTTCCCACTAGTGCCATGTGGGAAGCCCTGGAACATAGTTTGATTCCCCTAACAGTATACTCACCTAAACTTCTTGCTCTTTTGATGGTCTGGGTTACTTAGGATTTCCCTTCAGAGATTCTCTCTCTGTAGGATGTTACCATGTTTTCTGTTCTTATAGATCTCCCATTTTTCTCTCTTATAATCTTCATCATTCTTAATTGTAATTACTTCTTAAAATTTCAACTCCTCTCTCTATTATAATTTACATAAAGGGAAAGACTCCTATTGCATGTCTAGTTTCCATGATGAAAGCTCTTACATAATTGATGTTCAGATATGGAAGAAGGCAGAAGGAAGAATAATTTATTTTACTTCTACATTATTAAATTCTCTCAAATTTCACTGTTGCTTAAGAGGTTGCTTTTCTGCAACCAGCTTTACTCATAGTTATGTATTGTTTCCTCCTGGTTGGAGCAGAAGTTGAATGTGATAATTATCAACTTATTTCAGGATCTAATGCCAATCCTTCTCTACTTGGCTTTCATTTTCTCCTCTCTAAGCAAAAGTCAGAATCTCTCCTCTAGGCCAGAAACACTAGGTATGCTGTTAATATTTTCTGGCATGTTTGACACTTCTAATATTGTATTTCCATAGCCCTTTTTTTCTCTCCAAAATTATCTGCAGAAAATTCATGTATAATTTGTAGGAGTTTTTAGTATTATTTCTCTTTAGTTAAAATGCTGCTTTTAATATCAATACCAATTTTTATAGATAAGATTTGTTCATATATTTCAGTGTTCTAATCATTGTGAGCAGTATGTTTTTAAATAAGATATAACAAATTAAGCACTATGTTTTTGTAGTTATACCAGGTGGAATAAATCTGAGGAGAGCCTTTGGCTTTAAAACAGAGAAATAACCAGAAAATACCAGAAATTTGTTGAAAAAGTTATGCTTATCTATGAACAAAATTAAATGAACTTTAGATATTTTTTATTTGTTACAAGTTGTTCAGTTAAGTTCAGTCGCTCCGTTGTGTCTGACTCTTTGCGACCCCATGAATTGCAGCAGGCCACACCTCCCTGTCCATCACCAACTCCTGGAGTTCACCCAAACCCATGTCCATCGAGTCGGTGATGCCATTCAGCCATCTTATCCTGTGTTGTCCCCTTCTCCTCCTGTCCCCAATCCCTCCCAGCATCAGAGTCTTTTCCAATGAGTCAACTCTTCTCATGAGGTGGCCAAAGTACTGGAGTTTTCAGCTTTAACATCTTTCCAAAGAACTCCCAGGACTGACTCCTTTAGAATGGACTGGTTGGATCTTTCAGTCCAAGGGACTCTCAAGAGTCTTCTCTAACACCACAGTTCAAAAGCATCAGTTCTTCAGTGCTCAGCTTTCTTCACAGTCCATCTCACACATCCATACATGACTACTGGAAAAACCATAGCCTTGACTAGATGGGCCTTTGTTGGCAAAGTAGTGTCTCTGCTTTTGAACATACTATCTAGGTTGGTCATAACTTTTCTTCCAAGGAGTAGGCGTCTTTTAATTTCATGGCTGCAGTCACCATCTGCAGTGATTTTGGAGCCCCAAAAAATAAAGTCTGACACTGTTTCCACTGTTTTCCCATCTATTTCCCATGAAGTGATGGGATCAGATGCCATGATCTTAGTTTTCTGAATGTTGAGCTTTAAGGCAATCTTTTCACTCTCCTCTTTCACTTTTTCATCAAGAGGCTTTTTAGTTCCTCTTCACTTTCTGCCATAAGGGTGGTGTCATCTGCATATCTGAGGTTATTGATATTTCTCCCAGCAATCTTGATTCCAGCTTGTGCTTCTTCCAGTTACAAGTTGTTACAAATTACAAGTTTTTCTTCATCTTAAATTATTCTTTAAGAATAACTTGATTTTATATCCTTTTAGATAAGGAATTATTTGCTATATAAGGGATCAATTAATAAATTTACTGTGGTGTTTATCAATTTTCCTGCAAATATCAGAGCAGATATGTTGATAACACTATTAATTTTCTGTAATATTCTTATCTATATTGCTAAGTGATTGAAATAGCAGCATTGAATTTTAATAACTACTTGTCTGCTTAATAGGTAGTTTTCATAAAAATGTCAATATAGATTTAAATTCTCTTGCTGAGGAAGGCAAGGCATTTTAATATGTAACTAAAACATAAGCTTATTCTTGGCATTCCAGCTCAACTGTTGGGTGATCTCTGGGTAGATCCCCATCTGGTACTCTCTGTGGGCCAATCATTTATAATATTTAATGTATTTAGATTATATAAGGAAAAGTAATGTTTTCATTCCTTGACATACTTTATTTTTAATGGACAAATCAACAAACACTCAAACATCACTTAATACATCTATAAACAGTTTAATGTGGAAAACTGAGCTTTCATCAAACATATATAAAATGTTGGAAAATAGGATTCTGATGTTATATTTACTGTCTACTGCTCTTTCACAGTAATACTTAACATTTAGAGGCTCAGATGAGCACACACTTGTCTCAGAATTTCTGTGGGTCAGGAGCTAGGATAACACTTACCAATGTCCTCAAATCTGAGGTTGAATTAAATTTCAATACAGGTATTGGTGGGAGTAGAGTCTCATCTGAGGCTCAGCTTGGAAAGGATCAAATTCTAAGGTGACGTAGTTGTTCAGTTACTCAGTCATGTCCGACTCTTTGCAATCCCATGGACTGCAGCATACTAGGCTTCCCTGTCCTTCATTGTCTTCCTGAAGTTTACTCAGACTCATGTCTATCGAGTCAATGATGCCATCAAACGATCTTACCCTCTGTCACCCCCTTCTGCATCTGCCCTCAATTTTTCCCAACATGGTTGTTAGTCACATTCAATTTTTTGAGGGATCTTTGAGGTAGGTACTCAGTTTCTTGCAATAGACCAATTAACCAGAGTCTGCTCACAGACCCTTGCCAGGTGGGTCATCCCAACATGGCTTTTGTTTTATAAAGGCCTGCAAGAGAGAACAGATCTCCTTAGACAGATGGGTTACATCTTATGTAATGTTACACAGAAATGGCATCCTTTGTTGTATTCTATTGATTAAAAGGAAGTTGAGGTCCCAGTTCTCTTCAGAGAGGCAATCAACCAATGGTGTGAAAACCAGGATGCAGAGCTCATGGGGACCAACTTGGTGTTTTTCCACTACAGAGATAAAGAGGAGCATTTTCATGGTGGTAAACATAGGAAGAAAGAACAGCCCTTTATAGTCTAGGTTCTAAAAGGTGTAGTGTGTTTCAAGATAAAATGTTTATTATTAAAATTCAGTTATCTTGCAATTTTTGCACTTCACCATCTGACCATAATTAAAAATTGGAATCTGTCTCTGCTACACAACCTAATCTTCACAGTTTTTCAGTCTCTTCAATCACGCATTCATTGACTGTCAACTGTCATCTTAGCTCGATTTCATTCAACTCCATTTTGTTATGAATTGTTTTTAACTTACTGCTATGTTCTCTTTGACAACTAAATTCTGTTATTTGACTATAAATTTTATTCTGGTGTTTTTTCTCCTCAAATCCCTCTGAATCTGTTTTGTTAAGACTTCTAGCTCTTCGAATCCTCTTAACTGTGTTTTTCACCCCATTGCCAAACACGAGGTTTTAGTTGCGTTACAGAAGCTCACTGTGGACCTCACTACTTTCCTTACCAAAATCAGACACTGTCACCTACTGACTGGGCAAGCTTCAGGGTATACAGTTTGTGTAGTTACACAGGACTTTGCTTCAGTAAGGACTGTACACTTAATTTAAGGGTCTGTTGTCCCATTTCATAATTTTTAATAATCTTGTCTTTGAATTTGTTTTCTTATAAGTGGTATCCAATGGCACAATGAGCGTGTACGTTTGCAGAGGAAATGAGCTTGGTATTAGTACATACACATGTAGAGTTAAAGTCAACGACCAAGGGTTATGCTCTCCTCTTCACAAAAATCAAGTTTCCATCTAATCCCTATACTACTTTATAACAGCACCAAACAATGTGCAGTTTACATATGATATCATATTTTCATGCTTTCATAAATGTATGTACCCCATTCCACAGAAAAGTAAATCCTTTCTTATCCTGGTTGAAAGCTGAGTTTGCCTTCCTTAAAAATCCAGTCCAACAAAGATGGTGGGTTGGGATGGATACTTTTTGTTTGCCTCTTTAAAGCCTCTTTCAACTTTTCTGTATCACATCTTTCTGTTCCAAAAGAATGACCTCCAAGGATCACTGAAGCTATCTTCTCTGGCCTCTTATCTCTTCCCTGAGTTTGACCAGAGAAAACCCTGACAATGTATGAGGAGTTGCCCTTCCTACTAGTACTTGTGTAGAAGTCACTGATCTGATCCAAGTGGCCATAATTCATAATTCTTCTCTTCTAGCGTTTAGCTTTCCTCTCTTCTCATTGTCTTTCACCTGTGACAGTCTTGCCCGAGGATCCTATCCTACCCAGTGTGATAGCTCAGTACCCACACCTTAATAAAATAATTGCCTTTAAACATTCTTCAAGCAATTTATGAAAAGAAACAAACAGTAAAAGCACTGCCTCATTTACTTTTGTAAAGACCATGCCTGACATCCTCTGTCCCAATTGATAAGAGTAATCACTTCCATCTTTGTTTCGATGGAGTTTTTCACATAGCATTGAGCAAATAATTGCAGTACCCCAAGTAACGATAGGTGTGGCTTTAACCTCCCAGTCAAAGATGAAACTCCTCCATTGATCCTGCTCCCAGTACCCATATAGGGTGCTTATGGCCCATGACATGGTCTTATGGGGTTGACTATTGACTAAGGACAGTGAATGGCAGATTAACTGCTATGAATTCTCATGACCATTCTCCTCTGCTCTTCTATCCTCTCTATCTAAATAATCTTTTCCTTTCTCCTAGTTTTTGTACTTTTCACCCTCCAAGTAAAACCATCACCTCTGTTTCTAATTGCTCTCATCTTCTCTTTCCCCTTCTGTAGGTTCTAAAAGGTAAAATACTGCTGTATAAGAATGACCCCATCTTTCAGTTACGTTGAAGGGGTCTTTGAATTTTTGTTTCTGCCTTAGTGTTCACTGTGAGAATAAAAATATCCCTTGGAACATAACAGTTTAAAAAAAGAAGATGGGAGAAATATACCATACACACATTAATAACTGCCAGTGCAACCTTGACATATTGCTATATTTTATCTTTACCTTCATGGAAGTTGCTCAGTTGTGTCTAACTCTTTGTGACTCCATGGACTAGCCCATGGCATTCTCCAGGCCAGAATACTGGAGTGGGTAGCTGTTCCCTTCTCCAGGGGATCTTCCCAACCCAAGGATCAGACCCAGGTCTCCTGCAATGTGGGAGGATTCTTTACCAGCTGAGCCACCAGGGAAGCCCATCTTTACCTTAGCTGTGGAATTGTCTGGTATCTAGGGCTGCGTCTTATTTATCCGTGAATACTCAGAAATTAGCATAGTGCAGTTTGTTGACCCTTGGGTGTGCTTAATACATCTTTGCTGAGTAAAAGACACTACAAATATTTTTAGAGGTATTTCGCATCACAAAAATCCAGAGCTTGTCCTAAAAGCTGTTATTTCCCTTTGGGTTTCAACATTTTATTTGTCTATTGCTGTCACTGAATACATGAAAGCTCATGACTGGGGAAGTACAAAATTCACTTGATCCATCCTGGCTATGTTCAACTAAAGATAAAGGAGTATAATATATATATGTGTGTGTGTGTGTGTGTGTGTGTGTGTGTGTGTAAAATGTTGTGTGTGTGTGTGTATATATATTAGTGTTAATTCATTTTTTTTTTCAAAGTAAATGAGTTTTATAATGTCAGGACCATATATCAGAGTTATGAAGATTATGATAGAATTATTCTTCATGGTCTTGAATTACCATATTTACTTTGATAAATCTTTCAGAGACTGTTTTAGCATCTTACTGTTTTAACTAGTAGATATTGAATTGGTCTTCTACAGAAATATTTTCTGTCACTGCTCTGTTAAATGACATAAGTAATTAAAGTCTCTGAAACCATATTTCTTGGCTGTTAAAAACCATGTTATATTTCTCAAATGTCAGAACCACTCCTTCTCAAAGGACAAAATTTACCTTCTGGAGTCTGTAAGAAAGTTATTCCTTGTAACATTTTCTTTTGATCAAACTAGAGCCATAGATTCTAAATTTTGGTCTGCTGAATGAACTTTTCAGTTCCTTTTTAATATTAGTTATTTTTATCTATGCCTAGTTTGCCTATATCCAACTCTGCTTAATGTTTTATTTAGGATGAGCACAAAATTCATGAATATGCATATTTCTAAAATACATATCCACATTCATTTAAAATTATTTTATTCAAGTGATATGTATCTTATTTATATATATATCTTTCTAGAATATGTTCTTTATAAAATTACTTATTTTACATTTTTACATTGGATTGCATGGTTAGACTTGACAGAGAATAAGCACAGAATTGTTGCATATTCAGAAGTCAAGATATATTTGTGTCTGGGCTCATATAACTGACTCCTGTCATAGAAAAAGATAAACTTGTAACAATCCCTAAATATATTTGAAAGTCTACATTTCAAATAAAATTTACTTCAATCTCAAAAATCAAATGATATAACTGTAGAGTCCTCAGAATTTTTTTTTAATTTCTTTGCCATCAGATAGATTTGAAAAATGTGTCCTACAATAAAGGTCCTTTATGACTTATTTCACAGTGCAACTACTTCAAAAGAATCTGTAAAACTAATATATTATGTATTTACCTCAGTCAGAAGTTAAATATTTTGTGAAAATTTACTTTATGATGTTTAAATTGTAAGGTGCTCTCTTCACCACTAGTTCCATTACATGTAATAATAAAATACATGTATATTAACACAAGCTTCTTGCTTTAAAGGTAAGTTCATTAAAACCTCATTTAAATCTGTTTTTAATGTTCAACAAACTGAGATGTTTAAAACCTCTAAAAACAGACTATGAGGATATCATTCACTTTTCTTATTCAAGTGTGATTTGAATCCATTATAGGATGTAATAAGGTGGTTTGTATAGCAGACAGTTTAATCTCTAAAGTATCATTTACCTCTGCTTTAAATGACTTCACTGAGTTTAGCAGACTATTCAGGATTGAACAGGGAAACAAACACATGGAGTGGTTAGCATGACTGTAATTAATTCTTGTAATATTCAAGTGAATTCTTAATGTGGATAATGTGAATAGGCCAAACAATTTTATGTGGTCTTTTCTCTAATACTCAGTTATTTGAAATTGTGTTGTGTAGCCACACTGAAATAGGAGTGTTTTGATTTCTTATGGTTTAAATATTTTTATCCAGGAAGAAAGTTTCTTATATTGGAGGTATATTTAACTGTGTGTGAGGTATGGGTTAATAGTCTAAAAATACATAAACATTCATATGTGCAGGTATGCACACAGAGGAATGTCTGAAATTTCAGAGAATAAAGAATATAAATGCCACTGCATCATCCAAATTTAACCACTCTTAAATTCTGGTATAATGCCTCTTTCTTACTTGTCCTATGTGTAAATCACTCAAGGCTTACCTCAGTGTTTTATGTGCCTTAAATGAATTTTGGAATCAATATAATTTCCCAAAAAGCTACCACAAAATATTGTATATATTTAATGATCACAAATTAACTAATCATATTATAAAAAAAAAAACACGTTACAGAGAGAAAATCAACAATATCTTTTAAACTTTGTCATGTCGTTTTTCTGTTGCATCCTAGCTTCTCTCCTTTGGATGCAGTTGTTATTCTGATTTTTAAATGATCTCCTTTGGTGTTTATTTCATTCTTAAATTATATTGCAAACTTTGAATACATTTTCGTGTAATTGGAAACATTCTGCAAATAATCTGATTGCGAGGTCAACCACATTGACACAGAAAGCTACAGTGCATTCAATGTCATGCTGTGTAGTGCATTATTACACAAATGTTACCTCATTTATCTGATATTCTGTCAATTTGTATTTGAAATATTTGCTTTGGTTAACATAATGCTATAAAACAGTGTACAAATGCAAAGATTTTCTAGGGGTGGAAATTGTTGCATCGAGGATTTTCGCATTTTAGAATGTGTCAAGTAATATTATTATATTGCCCTGTTATTAATAACATTTTGCATCCTCACCAGCAGTGTATGTCTTTCCTACTGCTTCATATTCTTGCCCATTTTTTATAGCTTTAACTGCTTCAAGGTGTGCTTTTGATGTGTTTTATGTATGTGTGTGTATATGTGTGTGTGTCTGTGTGTGTCTGTGTGTGTGTGTATATATATATATATATATATATATATATATATATATATATATATAAACTAGAAAGAAAGCACACTTCCTTTGCCACAAGTTAAATTTCAATGGCTCATACAATAGTGTATATTCAGTTTCACAAGAATTTAGTATTTAATCTTATATCTGAGACAGTTGTTTCCATGTGTCAACTTGGTTGTGCCCTAATACATAGTTATTTAATCAGTCATTAACCTAGTTGTTTCTGTGTAGGTATTTTGTGAATGCAGGTAACATCTATAATCAGTTGATTTTAAGTTAAGGAGAGTACCCTTAGTAATGTGTGTGGTCCTCATCTAATCATTTGAAGGTATTAACAGCAAAGTTTCACAGAGAAGAAATTCCATCTCATGACTCACATCAAATCTAGTTTAAGGCTCCAGTTTTCCAAACTGAGCTACAAATCGGGTTTCTCTCTTCCTTTCTCTATTTTTTTGTTCCCTTTCCTTCTGTCTCTCTCTCTCACACACACATTTAATTTTCTTCTATCTAACAACAAAAAATAAGTTTGGGGAACAAACTTTGGAGCATTATTAATATATGCATGAGTGAAGTCGCTCAGTTGTGTCCAACTCTTTGTGACCCCATGGACTGTAGCCTACCAGGCTCCTCTGTCCATGGGATTTTCCAGGCAACAGTACTAGAGTGGATTGCCATTTCCTTCTCCAGCGGATCTTCCTGACCCAGGGATCTAACCTGGGTCTCCCATATTGTAGACAGACGCTTTTGCTTTTACCCTCTGAGCCACCCAGGGATATATGCATAGAGAAATATGTTACACAGGGGAAAATGTATCCAAATTTGAATGTGAAATTTATAATATTTCTCAGTCTTTGGTCAGAGTTGTTTTGTTTCCTATTTAATGACATGTGAATATCAGGAACAAAAATCTTTCTGAAGTAGGATGGATTTAAATAAAGTTGTTTAAACCTCAAAATAGATACTTGAATAAGTTTATTCATTATGTTGAAAATGTGAGCAGTTTTCTTTTTTATTTAAATAAAATTTTAAGCAGTAGCTAATTACTTTTTATTTAAAAACATAAGGACTAATAATAACTTGAATAACTCTCAAAAAGTCATAGGACTTACATCTTCTCAGTAGCACGTCATCAAATAAATAGTCTGCTGTTGTGTAGCTGTCCCACAGAAATTTTATAGACTTCTAGCCCACATTTGATTTGGATGTAAAGAACACTGATACGGTACACACACACATCACAAAAGGGTTGGAGGTGTGTCTCTTACATTAAAAGAATTTCTAGGGAAAGCAGGAAGGTTTCCCAAGCACATCCATTCTGGCTTGAGAGAGCAGAGAAATGAGGAAGGCATGGTTATTTTATAGTGGGTGAAGAGTGAGGCTAGAGTGTGGTTTACCTTGTGTGGTTTAAACTTCCTGCTGATGCTAGTAAAGGGAGCATTTGGGCTTTCTTATCAGTTTTTCAGATGTGAAGAAGTAGGAGAAGAAGAAGGGGAGATCCTAAAAAGCTCTGAACAATCAAACATTTTAAAAAAAAATCACAGTTAATGATATTGTACTTGTGGTAAATGTACCCAGTATAACGTAAAATGTTAATAGGATAAATTGAACGTTGGCATATGGGAACTCTCTGTGCTATCTTTACTAGAAATCTGTAAATCTAAAAGTGTTTTAAAATTAAAAGTTTATTGTAAAATATGTATAATAAATATGTATAAAATTGTATAATAAATTATTTGAATGAAAAAACAAAAAAATCTTAAAAAGAAGAGTCATAATCTTTGTTACACCTATGTTACAGGAAGTAAGTTTAGGGTGAATCCACTGAAATGTATTTCAGAAGGATTTTCACAATCAATAATTGTAGTCTTAGCTACTCTGGAGTGATCACAGTAGTAAAAAAGAGAAGAAAATCCTTGCTTATCAAGTTTTTAGAAATTTTACTGAACTTGTGATGCTTTTTTTTATATAATTAGTAAGCCATTCACATTTTCAATCATGATTTAAAAGGAGCAAAAATTTACAAATTGATTCTTTAGATAAAATCGTAACTTCTGTTACTGGAAATGTGGTAGATAAAATAACTTGAAATGATGCCTGATAGAAATGTCTATAAATGCAGTCATTTAACACAAAAAAATATTTTGATTGCAGAGGAACTTGAGAGAGAAAAAACTTCCCCATTGGTAAAAAGCCATTTAGAGTGATAAGTGGAAAAGTTGATCATAGATTTTTCTATAGTAGGGAACTGGGGAAAATTGCTGATCTTTGAAGCCTAGAAGCTTGAGATTTAATGTCCACTATAAGACCAGGACTGTAGACTTTTGATAAGTTTCCATTTCAAGTCATTCATAAATCTGTAGCCATGAAGCATTTGGCAAATTAAATGAAAACATAGACTAAATATAAATTTTTTTAAAGTACCTTAAAATAAAATTTCATAATATAAAAATCTGCTCTTCATTGACTCTGCTTCAAGGGAAAAAAAGTTGAAGTGTTTAGACCATCTCATGTGTTTGAGATGATGATTTACACTAGTTACCCGGTCTGCTAATGAACTTGTCATTGTTCAGTCACTCAGTCATGTCTGACTCTTTGAAACCTCATGGACTGCAGCACATCAGGCGTCCCTTGTCCATCACCAACTCCAGAGTTTACTCAAACTCATGTCCATTGAGTCAGTGATGCCATACAACCATCTCATCCTCTGTCATCTCCTTCTCCTCCTGCCTTCAATCTTTTCCAGCAACAGGGTCTTTTCTAACGAGTTGGTACTTCACATCAGGAAGCCAAGTAATGGAGATACAGTTTCAGCATCAGTCCTACAAATGAATATTCAGCATTGATTTCCTTTAGATTAACTGATTTGATTTCTTTGTGGTCCAAGGGACTCTCAAGAGTCTTCTCCACCTCACAGTTCAAAATCATCATTTGTTCTGAGTTCAGCCTTCTTTATGATCCAACTCTCACATCCATACATGACTACTGGAAAACACATAGCTTTGACTATACAGACTTTTGCTGGCAAAGTAATGACTCTGCTTTTTAATACACTGTCCATGTTTGTCAAAGCTTTTTTTCCAAGGAGCAGGCATCTTTTAATTTCATGGCTATAGTCACCATATGCAGTGATTTTGGAGTCCAAGAAAATAAGCTCTGTCACTGTTTCCATATATTCCATAAAGTGATGGGACTAGATGCCATGATCTTAGTTTTTTGTATGTTTAGTTTTAAGGCAGCTTTTTCACTCTGCTCTTTTACTTTCATCAAGAGGCTCATTAGTTACTCTTCACTTTCTGCCATAAGGGTGGTGTCATCTGTGTATCTAAGGTTATTGATATTTCTCCTGACAGTCTTGATTCCAGTTTGTGCCTCATCTAGCCAAGAATTTCACATGAAGTACCCTGCATATAAGTTAAATAAGCAGGATGACAATATACAGCCTCAACGTACTCCTATCCCAATTTGGAACCAATCTGTTGTTCCATGTCCAGTTCTAACTGTTGCTTCTTGACCTGCACACAGCTTTCACAGGAGACAGGTGAGATGGTCTGGTATTCTGATATCTTGAAGAATTTTCCACAGTTTGTTGTGATCCACACAGTCAAAGGCTTCAGTATAGTCAACAAAACAGAAGTAGATGTTCTGGAATTCTCTTGCTTTTTCCATAATCCAACAGATGTTGGCAATTTGATCTCTTGTTCCTCACCTTTAACCGCCAGATGAAAATTAACACAAAATTTATTTTCCTGAAATGCCTGGGATAAGCAAGTGAAAAGGCACTTTGAAAATAGAAGATTTAACTTGCTATCTAGGGATGACCCTGCAATAAATCTGTCTTAATTTCTTTTTCACAATTCAAATTAACAAACACCAGAGGATAAGGGAAACTATACTTTGGTGACTAAGGATCTATGATCCAATACAGAAATAATCTATAAGTTACAATAATAAAGCAATTTGAAAAAAAATTACAATTTTTTTGAAATTACTATTTTTTTATTTTTATTTTTACTTTATTTTACTTTACAATACTGTATTAGTTTTGCCATACATTGACATGAATCCACCACAGGTGTATATGAGTTCCCAATCCTGAATCCCCCTCCCACCTCCCACCCCATATCATTTCTCTGGATCATCCCCGTGCACCAGCCCCAAGCATCCTGTATCCTGCATCAAACATAGACTGGCGATTCGTTTCTTACTTGATAGTATACATGTTTCAATGCCATTCTCCTAAATCATCCCACCCACTCCCTCTCCTTCAGAGTCTAAAAGTCCGTTCTATACATCTGTGTCTCTTTTGCTGTCTTGCATACAGGGTTATCATTACCATCTTTCTAAATTCCATATATATGTGTTAGTATACTGTATTGGTATTTTTCTTTCTGGCTTACTTCACTCAGTATAATCGGCTCCAGTTTCATCCATCTCATTAGAACTGATTCAAATGTATTCTTTTTCATGGCTGAGTAATACTCCATTGTGTATATGTCCCACAGCTTTCTTATCCATTCATCTGCTGATGGACATCTAGGTTGTTTCCATGTCCTGGCTATTATAAACAGTGCTGTGATGCACATTGGGGTACCTGTGTCTCTTTCAATTCTGGTTTCCTCGGTGTGTATGCCCAGCAGTGGGATTGCTGGGTCATAAGGCAGTTCTATTTGCAATTTTTAAAGGAATCTCCACACTGTTCTCCATAGTGGCTGTACTAGTTTGCATTCCCACCAACAGTGTAAGTGGGTTCCCTTTTCTCCACACCCTCTCCAGCATTTATTGCTTGTAGACTTTTGGATCTCAGCCATTCTGACTGGTGTGAAATGGTACCTCATTGTGGTCTTGATTTGCATTTCTCTGATAATGAGTGATGTTGAGCATCTTTTTATTTAATATTCAGTTTGACTAGCACAATTAGATATAGGTGAAGAGAGTATCAGTGAATTAGAAGATTATAGAAAATTATATACCACACTGTCTAGGAAGATTAAGATGTGGAAAATATTATGAATGTTAAGGATAGAATTAGATAGTATACATATGTTTAATAGAGATTTAAGAATGAAAATTTCAAGAAAATGAAAGTTATATATAGATTAAATGAGTAAGAAGCAATGAAGGCAAAAGTCAATAATGTCTGTTTTCGGGATCTGAGATGTATTTGTAAAAAAATATCACAATAATAAATAGTAAAGATTTTAAAATTTAAAAAATAAAAAAAAATAGTGAAACAGATTTTTTAAAGAAAATCAAGTTCTGGGAGAAATTATAGTTCATGTTCAGTGAAACAACCATAAAGCAGTATGCTTCAGAATTAAAAAAAAAAAAGAATTCTGATAAGATAACAAAGGATTCAAAATACTTTGAAGAGCAAAGTTGATAAACACACAAGTGAATCTAAACAGTTATGCAAATTAAGACAACAATGAAATCAAAAGTTAATGTTTCTAAATCAAAGAAAACTGATAAGCAGCCTAAAATGGGCATAAGTATGGTTTTAAAGTTAATTACCTGAACAGCTTATATAAAATCTCTTTAAAGACTTCTCAAAGCTGTTTGCTGCTCAGTTGGGAAGGCTGCATTGTTTTGATTTTGTGTTTATTTTTTAAGTTAATTTTTTATTGGAGTATATTTGATTTACAATGTCATGTTAGTTTCTGTTGCACACCAAAGAGGATCAGCTGTGCATTGCTAAATACTACTTTTGGACCAAGGAGCTCCCCGTGGGACCAGGTTCTCTGATGTGCTAAAGTACTGTGACTAAAAGTTCATGAAGAACAAAAACAGGAGAAATCTGAACTTGACTAGTTCTAAACAGTAATAAATAAATTCCTTTAATCAAGAAATTTCAAGTTAATTAAGGAATGGTTTGTTATTATTGATGCTGTGACTTGTTTTCCCATATCAGTTCTTGTTCAGTCACACAGTTGCGTCTGACTCTTTGGGACCCCATAGACTGCAACACACCAGGCTTCCCTGTCCTTCACTGTCTCCCAGAGTTTGCTCAAACTCATGTCCATTGATTTGGTGATGCCATCCTACCATCTCATCCTCTGTCATCCCCTTCTCCTCCTGACTTCAATCTTTCCCAGCATCAGGGTATTTTCTAATGAGTTGGCTGTTCGCATCAGGTGGTCAAACTATTAGAGCTTCAGGTCCAGCATCAGTCCTTCCAATGAATATTCAGGGTTGATTACTATAGGTTCAACTGGTTTAATCTCCATGCTGTCCAAAGTACTCTCAAGAGTCTTTTCTAACACCACTGTTCAAAAGCATCAGTTCTTCAGTGCTCAACCTTCTTTATGGTCCAATGCATGACTACTGGAAAAACCATAGCTTTGACTAGATGGACCTTGGTTCACAAAGTAATATCTCTGATTTTAGCATGCCATCTAGGTTTGTCATAGCTTCTCTCCTAAGAAGTAACTGTATTTTAATTTCATGGCTGCAGTCACCATCTGCATTGATTTTGGAGCCCAAGAAAATAAAATGTTTCCATTGTTTCCCCATCTATTTGCCATGAAGTGATGGGACCCAATGCCATAATCTTCATTTTTTGTATGTTGGCTTTTAAACCAGTTTAATCCCATATCGGTAAAGCAGAAAAGAAAGATACAAGTCAAACCTGAAATTGTGTTTCTAGTACTATTTATTACAGGCAGCTCACAAGGCACAAAGACAGCCTCTCCAAGATTTGAATTTTTGTATCCCTCTAGCTGAATTAGATACTACCTTCTCAATGATAACCAAACCATTTCCCCAGAACTCTCTCCTAATGCATTCATGTGACTGACAGTGAAATCCATTAAAATATAATTATGAATCAAAAATTAATTAGATTAAAATTTCCCATCAAATAATATTTATATATTACTATATAGTTTTCTAATTTGTATAATTTTATTAGATTTCCAAAAGTTAATCTTTGAGAACAGAAGTTGTGCTTCTTAATGTATACATTTTGTTTTGTATTTTGTAAATGTCTATACATTCTAGCACTTCTAAACGTGTATGTGTATGCTAACAAAAATGTGTTCAAAGTGTTTAATATTCATTAAATTTATGTGTAGGGGTACTTTATGATATATATATATAAAACTTATAATAGATGTTTCAATGAGACAGTTGGTTGACATTACAATAACTTGGTTAAAGAGCAGAGGTATTAATATTTTAAAAACATGTTTCATATGTAAGTTTTCTCATTGTAGTATCTCATCATCCCTCATTGAAAATAGAAGTTTCAGAGCTATTCTTCCCTGTCCTCTTTAGCATATTGGTTTCCAATCCATTAACTCTAACAAGTTAACACAAACACATTTATATATTAAAACAAAGTATTGAAAGTGCTATGTAATACCAAGATAGAAATTACAGATTGCAGTACATTTACATCAGCAATGTCTGAATTAGCCTATTCATTTTAGAGAAGAACATATTTCATTAATGCATGACTTGCAGTGTTACTATAATTTTGTTTTTATGCTATATATTCTAAAAGCTTTATCAAATGCTGCTGCTGCTGCTGCTGCTGCTGCTGCTGCTGCTGCTGCTGCTGCTGCTGCTGCTGCTAAGTAGCTTTAGTCATGCCCAACTCTGTGCAACTCCAGAGATGGCAGCCCACCAGGCTCCACCCTCCCTGGGATTCTCCAGGCAAGAACGCTGGAGTGGGTTGCCATTTCCTTCTCCAATGCAGGAAAGTGAAAAGTGAAAGTGAGGTCACTCAGTCATGTCCGATTCCTAGAGACCCCATGGACTACAGCCCACCAGGCTCTTCCATCCATGGGATTTGCCAGGCAAGAATACTGGAGTGGGTTGCCATTGCCTTCTCCTTATCAAATGCTAAGAATTATTATAAATTTATTTTCCGCTAAGAGGGGAAATGCTTAAGCCACTGATTCAGTGAACCCAACATATATAGACAGTTTATTCTCATCATCAGCATGAACATTTTAGCTAAAAGGTAAAAAGGAAGCATTTATAAAGAATACTGCATATCATTATTTGAGAATTTCCATTAATAAAACAAAAGTATTTTCATAAATATGTGAAACAACCAAGTAGTATGATAATATAAAATGATTAAATAAATCTTTTATTGGATTATTTTGTGAGTAAAGTTGAGATCATTTTCTTAGTTTAGGTCTAGTATCAGGTTTTTTTATCTGTATTTTTCACAAACATGTTTTACAATACAAATCAAAGTGTGCTTGTATACTTATGCATCTATCTGTGATGATGGTATATATATGTGTGTGTGTGTGTATAAATAAGTAAAACTTTGGAGTTTAGAGAGTCCATCAATAAATTAGTTTGCTTAAGCTGCTGTAATTTTTGTTCAGTAGCACGTATCTACCAGTGACATTTTCATCAAATTAGTTATAAAATCATAGAGATCAGAGGAAATAAGAAGTTGAGATAGGTAGATTTAGATCAAAAGTGAAGAGTAGGAAGATTGGATATAGAGGAGTTATCTGAAGAAAACTGGACTAGATTAAGCATTATAAAGTGAAACTAAGGATACCCTGTCAGGTGTTTTTTTTTTTTTTTTTTCCTCCACGGAGAGGAGAGGATAAGAATAATATACATATGTAAAAATAGAACCAAAATAGGTGAGAGTAGGATTTTAAAAAAAAAAAGTTTTATTCTTCTGTTATAGCTTTGCCTAAATCTTCCTGAATAAGACAAAGTTGGTGCGAGAATGTTCAGTATTCAACAAGGCATAACACTGGCATAACAATGTGCCTAGCACTTTATGGGGAGAATGAAATATGTTGTTTATTCCTCAAAAGCAATCCTATGAGCCAGGACTGTTATTATCATATTGTACAGGAGAAACAAAGCCTGTGTTTTCTAAAAATCACCCAGATAGTATGGAACTCAAAATTTCAAACCAGATATTCTCATGTCTAATTATAAATAATATCCTAATTCAAGATTGGGAATTAAAAGGTAAAGGAGACAAAATAGTAATATCTTCTAATATTTCAGGCACAAGGGGGATTTCCTTGATTATAAGTATGTTGAAAATCTTTTATTTCTATACAGGTGATAATTCCTTCTCAAATTTTTCTTCAGTGACTCTCAGAAATCTATTTTTCCTACTCTCATTTCTTCTTCAGTTTCTAGGAGTATATTCTGAGTAAAATATGTCTAATTTCTTACAGTCACTAATGCATTCTTTTATCATTAGACCCAGAAGTCAATTATTGAGAACAAAGTTTTTTTGCATGGTGACAAGTAAATACTTCCTCCAGGATATCACCTAGTAATAATCTTATGTGTCCCCAAAAGACCTCCCCTGTTTGCTCTGTCTCACACTGATAAGACCACTCTTTACTCACTCTTTGCAATGCACTGCATGATTAGACATGGGCTGGTTTTTAACAAGTGAAAGTAGAAGTCGCTGAGCTGTATCTGACTCTTTGTGACTCCATGGAATTCTCCAGGCCAGAATACTGGAGTGGGTAGCCTTTCCCTTCTCCAGGGCATCTTCCCAGCCCAGAGATCAACCCAGGTCTCCCTCATTGCAGGCGGATTCTTTGCCAGCTGAGCCACAAGGGAAGCTATTTTCCCAAACTTCTTTTTTCTGCCAGATGATATTTCCCACTGACTATTTTGCATACATTTAAGACGTAGAAACAAGGAAATTAAGGACAGATTAAAAACTAATTTAAAATAAAGAATAAATAAATAACTATAAGTAAGTATATCCACAAAAATCTGTAAATGTGATGAGTCGTCAGGAATAGAAGAAAATATTTCCTCAGAATTAAATCCAAATTTCATGTTGATCGGGAAATCAAGATTGCATGTGATTGTTGAAGTGTGCTTGAAAAAATGTACTTACAGAGATGCTGTAATAGCCATATACCTTCAGTCTCTCAGTCTGTTGACTTTTGACATTAAGTTGACATCTGAGTTGTAGGTGAATATAACTAAATGCAGATTTTAAATATAACTGTTTGTATTAATTTCCTCCTGTAACAAATTACCATCAGTTTACTGGCTTACGAAACATACATTTATGTTTAACTCTCTGGAGGTCAGTAGTCTTGCAATCAAGACATCAGTGTTCTGGAAAGTAGAGTTCTAAACCTTACTTCTGGAGAACTCCTAGGGAATCTATTTCCTTGCCTTTTACAGAAGCCACCTGCAACTCTTTGCTTGTGGCCCCTTCTCTCTGCGAAGCTCATCACTCACTTCTCTCCAGTCCGCCTAACCTCTTTCTGCCTCTCTGGCCTCTCTTTTTTTTTTTTTTTAATAAAATATTAGCTTTATTCCCTGTGTGGTACTTGATAGCCTTATAATTTATTTTATTTTATTTATTTATTTTTTATTTTAGTTTTTATTTTTAAATTTTAAAATCTTTAATTCTTACATGCATTCCCAAACATGAACCCCCCTCCGGCCTCTCTTTTATTAAGAACTCTTGTGATTATGCATGGAGGAGCCTGGTGGGCTAAAGTCCATGGGGTCGCAAAGAGTCAGACACGACTGAGCGACTTTACTTCAGTTTTCATTTGTGATTATGGGGAACCCACCAGAGTAATCACCCATCACAGGATCCTTACCTGAATGACAGCTGCAGAGCCCTTCTTGCCATCTTGTAAGTGACATATTCACTGGTTCCAGGCATGAGGATATGAGGTTATTTGCATGTGTGTGTACGAGGGGTGGATTATTCAGCTTATCACACCCTTTCTTTTAAGAATATTTTTTTTTGATGTGGACCATTTTTAAGCCTTTATTTAATATTTTTGTTGTTGTTTTTTACGATATAGCTTCTGTTTTATGTTTTTGTTCTTTGGCCTTGAGGCATATGAGATCTTAGTTTGCTGACCAGGGATTGAACCCTCGCACCTTACATTAAAAGATGAAGTCTTAATCACTGGTCCACTGGGGAAGTCCCACTCCATCCTTATTTGTGTGTTTTGCCACATTTTTATCTCCTAACCTCTATAAATCTCCATCCCTTTCTGTGAAACTTACATTTTAAATCAAGTTTAAAAAATAGATTAAAAAATAGATTAAAAAATAGACAGTGACTGGTCTTATTTTTCTTGTCATTGTACAGATTTCTCACACCAAGTCTCCTCATATGTCACAGGTTTTCTTTTAGATGGCCTATTTGACTCAGGACCCAGACCCTGGCCCAGTTTAATTGCAGTCAGAATTGATAGGTCCCATGACACCCCTGGTAGCTCAGCTGATGAAGAATCTACCTGCGGTGCAGGAGACACTAGTTAGATCCCTGGGTTGGAAAGATCTGCTGCAGAAGGGATAGGATACCCACTCCTGTGTTCTTGGGCTTCCCTGGTGGCTCAGAAGGTAAAGAATATGCCTGTAATGCAGGAGACCTGGATTCAGTCCCTGGGCTGGGAAGATCCTCTGGAGAAGGGTATGGCTACCCATTCTGATATTGTGGCCTGGAGAATTCCATGGACAAGGAGCCCTGGCAGGCTACGGTTCAAGAGGTCACAAAGAGTTAGACATGACTGAGATACTTTCTTCATTCACTTCTTCACTTCAGGACATGAAGCATGTTAACCTGCATGCAGAATTATGCTAGCTACTTGATTCTGATGGAGCTATGGACATGTCAGACATTCAGAAAGTAGTGAACTCTTCTAATACTCTAGTTGTGATTTGTTAACAAAATTGGCTATTTGCTTCTTTATCTGTTTGTCCATTTGGTTCTGGGTGGGATGAGCATTGATTAGTGATCAACTTGCAGAAAGAAAGAACAATCAGCAGGATAACAAGGATACATGAATAGGACCTATGGACTGTTTGGTACAGTTGTCATTTTGGAATGTAGGTCATTACAGATGACCAGATATGGAGAATTTGAGAGATAAATAGCAGTTAGGCCTGAATAGACTAGACATTTTATTAGATTATTTCCAGTGACATTCTGAAGGTAGCATTTTAATGATGCACCATACAACAAAGGTCTGTCTAGTCGAGGCTATGGTTTTTCCAGGAGTCATGTATGGGTGTGAGAGCTGGACTGTAAAGAAAGCTGAGCACAGAAGAACTGATGCTTTTGAACTGTGGTGTTGGAGAATACTCTTCAGAGTCCCTTGGACTGCATGGAGATCCAACCAGTCCATCCTAAGGGAGATCAGTCCTGGGTGTTCATTGGAGGGACTGATGTTGAAGCTGAAACTCCAATACTTTGACCACCTGATGCAGACAGCTGAGTCATTTGAAAAGACCCTAATTCTGGGAAAGATTGAAGGCAGGAGGAGAAGGGGATGACAGAGGATGAGATGGTTGGATGGCATCACTGACACAATGGACATGGGTTTTGGTGGACTCTGGGAGTTGGTGATGGACAGGGAGGTCTGGCATATTGTGATTTAGTCGCAGAGTCGGACATGACTGAGCAACTGAATTGAACTGAACTGGTAGGATGTATCAAGGCCAGTGACAAAACTTTTGATAGTATTTGTGATAATAAATATAGATGATAAAAATGAGTGCATTAATAGTGATGGGAAATAAGTTTTAGGAAGAGTAAGAGCAACAGCAAGTTATTAAACAGAGGTTTTGGAAGCACACAGTGCCTTAGAAGGAAGGAGGGATTTCTGCCATTTTTATGCCTCTCTTTGATAGTCCACAAGTAGGGATTGAAAATGAACAAGAAAAACACTTAAAGGATGACTGTACATCTTGATTTCAGTTTTATTATGTTTAGCTTCAGCAAACAGTTTTAAGACTATGTCACAGTCTACCCTCTTTCTAAACAACATTAGAGAAATACATCAAAGAAATGCAGTAGATTGGTCTTGATCAAAGCATTGCTCCTAAGATCCTGGCACCTGACACATCAGTGTGAACTTGGGATAAAAGATATGAGTTAATAACTAGGTGAAGGATAGTATACAGTGGTGTCAACCTAAAGAGAGGATTCTAGCATATCCCTTTAGGATCTAAATTCAGTTCTGTTTATTTCAATAGCTGTAACCAATTCACATTGTAACTTGAAAACTATTAAGTAGTTGTAACCACCAGATTTGTGTATGACAAAAGTCTGAGAGAATTGCTACATACCTTATATTACAGAATAAAGAACTAACAATATTTGAACAACAAAGAGAAAAGGACCAAAACTAATAAGTATTTTTAAAGTGATAAATGCAAGGTCTTGTTCTCAGTTCCAAAAAGCCAGCCATACAAAGGATAGTATCACTTAGCAATAGCATGTGTAAAAGAGATTGTGGGTTTTGCTTGACAGGAAGATCAATACCAATCAATACTGTGATGTAACTCCAGCATAGCTAATGGGATCATATATTTCATGAACAGAACTATAGTAACAGGACTGAAGAATTTGTGGGCCACTCAGGAATCTTGGTAGCTCTGGGTATTGCACTTGGAAGTGCTTGGTGAAATTAGAATAAATTGACAGAATGACAACCAGATAAATGAAAATAATTGTTATTGAAGGCATCTAGGTAGCTAACACTTATAATTGATTTACTAAAGCTACTTTAATTATCTCAAAAAAAACAAGAAGAAAAGAAGAATGTGAGATAGGTGATGAAGATGAAATATTTATGAGTGAGATTAGCAGAAGTTATCTGCTTGCTATCCAAGGGGCCTCTCAGGTCCAGTGACCCTGATGGTCCAGCATGTATGTTCTGACTGCATAATGGGCCAGAAAATGCATTTGATCAGCACAGCTTAAATGGATATATCTCTTAGAGTTAACTCAAGTTCACTAAGCTCACAAAACCAGGCTTCAGCCAATTTGGCAGGTCAGTAGTTCTTAGAGAGCAGAACAACAAAAACAACAACAACAACAAAAAATACTTTTATAACAACAAAAACTAAAACTGAAGAGGAAACAAGTGCTTCTGGCCAACATACTTTGACACTGTCAACATGTTAGGAAAGTTGTAATCAGAAGGTAGCTTGATGCATCTGTTACCTTCACAGATCTAGATTTCGTATAAAACCACACACATGAAAGACCTGATTCTACACATCCTCATCTCTAAATAGTGCTTATATGAGTACCATCATTTTTATCTGATTAAAATTAAAGAAATGAACCCAGTTTAACTCTGACATATCATGGATTAGAAGATGTATCCATTGATTCTAAACCATTTATTTAGAAATGTTATAACATGAACAAAACGTATGTTCAAGAATTGATGAAATATGTTGCACACAGTCATGCCAGCCAGAGAAATGTTTGGTTATATCAAAGGGATTTTGCATGATTCTGTTCTAAGGCATTAAATATAGATTTCACTCTCGGGCTATATTATTATTTGACTTGTATACCTGTTCTTAAGTGGTAGGTATCCTGTGATTGTGGTGCAAACGGTACCTAATAGCATTATTCTTTGTATCTTATACCTGGAGAGCTTAAGACTCAGGTAAAATGTTCTTTGCCTAGATAATAGGCCTCCAGTCTTTTCTCCCTTTATGACACTGTGCCTTCTATTCTTCACTATCCCTGGTGGCTCAGACAGTAAACAGTCTGCCTGCAGCGCAAGAGACCTGGATTCAATCCCTGGGTCAGGAAGTTCTCTTGGAGGAGGGAATGTCAACCCAACCCAGTATTCTTGCCTGGAGAATTCCATGGACAAAGGAGCCTGGTGGGCTACAGTCCCTGGGGTCACAGAGTTGGGGAAAGGACTGAGCAAATAATACTTTCCCTCCATTGCTCTGTAGACTAGCAGGTGAGGAGGGGAGTCTAATAAAGCTTAGACTTATAGTTTCAACAGGTTTTAATTGTTATATCAATGATATATCTTGTGTCCAAATAAAATGTGCGAGGGAACCCTCCTTTCTTTAGGTTCCTTGACTAAAGTTAATCTAGATATATTGCCACCATCCCAAAGAAATGAAGGGAACTTAATCTTGGGTGTAATTGAGGCTCTTCCCCCCACAGAGTTCCATAAGAATCTAGAACTCTTACCTGATACTGTTTGAAGAGTGGGATCCCTTGCTTATATTTCATCATGGTTGCCACAGATGTCCTCTCAGGAAAAGCTGGTTGATCCCTTAGGCAAATGACTCCTTTTTCTCATGCTTAGCAGGTCATGTTGGGTCTATGGTTTACTTCTTGCTCATTGCTAAAAATGCTTTTCTTGGGCAGTGGGAAATACCTTCTGACACTTCACACAATTCTCAATTAATTTAGATGTTCATGGAAGACAAGAGAAAATATTAGGTAAGTTTGCTGTGGCCTTGGAAGGTTCTCCATCCGCAACTATCTGACTAATATTTTGAAACTGTGTGTGGGGTGAAGTAGGTCAGAGAAATACTGCAGAGAAATTATAAATTAGTATCTCTGCAGTGTTTCCTAAAGAGAGCTGTCTTCAAATATTTGAAAGATTGCCAGGCAGAAGAGGGATTCATTTTAATTCCATCTCTGAGGAGTAATAAAAAACTAACACATTTTCTTTAAGTCTCAGTTTATATAATGAGGAACTTCATAATTTAATAATTTAAAATTCTCAGTGATAGAACAATCTGACAGGCACGGTACTAACTTCGGATGTAATGAGAAGATACCTTAAGGTCAGTCCTATAAAGAGAATTTGAATATCAGATTCCTTCATTAAACAAATGCTTACTGTGCATCACTATTTATTAGCACCCCGGGTCCAAGGTAAGAGAAACCCAAGTAAAATGGTAGGTGTTGTGAGAGAGCATCAGAGGGCAGACACACTGAAACCATAATCACAGAAAACTAGTCAATCTGATCACACAGACCACAGACTTGTCTAACTCAATGAAACTAAGCCATGCCGTGTGGGGCCACCCAAAATGGACAGGTCATGGGGGAAAGGTCTGACATAATGTGGTCCACTGGAGAAGGAAATGGCAAACCACTTCAGTATTCTTGCCTTGAGATCCCCAAGAACAGTATGAAAAGGCAAAATGTTAGGATACTGAAAGAGGAACTCCCGAGTCCAGTAGGTGCCCAATATGCTACTAGAGATCAGTGGAGAAGTAACTCCAGAAAGAATTAAGGGATGGAGCCAAAGCAAAAACAATACCCAGCTGTGGATGTGACTGGTGATAGAAGCAAGGTCTGATGGTATAAAGAGCAATATTGAATAGGAACCTGGAATGTTAGGTCCCTGAATCAAGGCAAATTGGAAGTGGTCAAACAGAAGATGGCAAGAGTGAACATCGATATTCTAGGAATCAGTGAACTAAATGGACTGAAATGGGTGAATTTAACTCATGACCATTATATCTACTACTGTGGGCAGGAATCCCTTAGAAGAAATGGAATAGCCATCATGGTCAACAAGAGTCCAAAATGCAGAACTTGAATGCAATCTCAAAAATAACAGAATGATCTCTGTTCGTTTCCAAGGCAAACCATTCAATATCACAGTAATCCAAGCCTATGCCCCAGCCAGTAACACTGAAGAAGGTGAAGTTGAACGGTTTATGAAGACCTACAAGACCTTTTAGAACTAACACCCAAAAAAGATGTCCTTTTCATTATAGGGAACTGGAATGCAAAAGTAGGAAATCAAGAAACACCTGGGGTAACAGGCAAATTTGGCCTTGGAGTACAGAATGAAGCAGGGCAAAGGCTAATAGAGTTTTGCGAAGAGAATGCACTGGTCATAGCAAACACCCTCTTCCAACAACACAAGAGAAGGCTCTACACATGGACATCACCAGATGGTCAAAACCAAAATCAGACTGATTACATTCTCTGCAGCCAAAGATGGAGAAGCTCTATACAGTCAGCAAAAACAAGACAGGGAGCTGACTATGGTTCATATCATGAACTCCTTATTGCCAAATTCAGACTAAAATTGAAGAAAGTGGGGGAAACCACTAGGCCATTCAGGTATAACCTAAATCTAATCCCTTATGATTATACAGTGGAAGTGAGAAATAGATTTAAGGGACTAGATCTGATAGATGGAGTGCCTAATCAACTATAGATGGAGGTTCATAACATTGTACAGGAGTCAGGGATCAAGATCATGGAAAAGAAAATGCAAAAAAGAAAAAAAAAAGAAATCAAAAGAAATGCAGAAAAGCAAAATGGCTGTCTGAGGAAGCCTTACAAATAGCTGTGAAAAGAAGAGAAGCCAATAGCAAAGGAGAAAAAGAAAGATATAAGCATCTGAATGCAGAGGTCCAAAGAATAGCAAGAAGAGATAAGAAAGCCTTCCTCAATGATCAATGCAAAAAAATAGAGGAAAACAACAGAATGGGACAGACTAGAGATCTCTTCAAGAAAATTAGAGATACTAAGGGAACATTTCATGCAAAGATGGGCTGGATAAAGGACAGAAATGCTAAGGACCTAGCAGAAGCAGAAGATGTGGCAAGAATACACAGAAGAACTGTAAAAAAACGATCTTCATGATCAAGATAATCACGATGTTGTGATCACTCATCTAGAGCCAGACATCCTGGTATGTGAAGTCAAGTGGGCCATAGAAAGCATCACCATGAACAAAGCTAGTGGAGGTGATGGAATTCCAGTGGAGCTAATTAAAATCCTAAAAGATGATGCTGTTAAAGTGCTGCACTCAATATGCCAGCAAATTTGGAAAACTCAGCAGGGCCACAGGACTGGAAAAGGTCAGTTTTCATTCCAATCCCAAAGAAATGCAATGCCAAAGAATGGTCAAATACTGCACAATTGCACTCATCTCACATGGTAGTAAAGAAATGTTCAGAATTCTTCAAGCCAGGCCTCAGCAGTATGTGAACCGTTCAAGCTGGTTTTAGAAAAGGCATGAGAACCAGAGACCAAATTGCCAACATCTGCTGGATCACCGAAAAAGCAACAGAGTTCCAGAAAAACATCTATTTCTGTTTTATTGACTATGCCAAAGCTTTTGACTGTGTGGATCACAATAAACTGTGGAAAATTCTGAAAGAGATGAGATTACCAGCTCACCTTACCTGCCTCTTGAGAAACCTGTATGCAGATCAGGAAGCAACAGTTAGAACTGGACATGGAACAACAGACTGGTTCCAAATAGGAAAAGGAGTACGTCAAGGCTGTATATCATCACTGTGCTTATTTAACTTATATGCAGAATACATAATGAGAAATGCTGGGCTGGAAGTATCACAAGCTGGAATCAAGATTGCTGGGAGAAATATCAATAACCTCAGATATGCAGATGACACCACCCTCATGGCAGAAAGTGAAGAGGAGCTAAAGACCCTCTTGATGAAAGTGAAAGAGAAGAGTAAAAAGGTTGGCTTAAAGCTCAACATTCAGAAAACTAAGCTGATGGCATCTGGTCCCATCACTTCATGGGAAGTAGATGGGGAAACAGGGAAAACAGTGTCAGACATTATTTTTTTAGGCTCCAAAATTACTGCACATGATGACCGCAGCCATGAAATTAAAAGACACTTACTCTTTGGAAGGAAAGTTATGACCAACCTAGATAGCATATTAAAAAGCAGAAATATTACCTTGCCGACTAAGGTCCATCTAGTCAAGGCTATGGTTTTTCCAGTGATCCAGTGGATTTGAGATTTGGACTGTGAAGAAAGCTGAGCACTGAAGAATTGATGCTTTTGAACTGTGGTGTTAGAGAAGACTCTTGAAAGTCCCTTGAACTGCAAAGAGATCCAACCAGTCCATCCTAGAGGAGATCAGTCCTGGGTGTTCATTGGAAGGACTGATGCTAAAGCTGAAACTCCAATACTTTGGCCATGTCATGTGAAGTGTTGACTCATTGGAAAAAAAAACTCTGATGCTGGGAGGGATTGGGGGCAGGAGGAGAAAGGGATGACAGAGGATGGGATTGCTGCATGGCGTCACCGACTCGATGGATATGAGTTTGAGTGAACTCTGGGAGTTGGTGATGGACAGGGAGGCCTGGCGCGCTGCAATTCATGGGGTCGCAAAGATTTGGACATGACTGAGCGATTCAACTGAACTGAGCTATGGTAATTATAGTACTGAAAATGATTTGATAAGATGGAAGTTATGTGTACCACTTTGTGAAGTTATTATTCTAACTTGTAAGTACTCCTTTTTGTTTGCTTTGTTTTTAATTTTATGATAAAAGTTTTACTAGCTATTCCTGGATGGCTCAGGTGATAAAGAATCCATCTGTAATGCAGGAGACCTGGGTTCAGTTCGTGGTTTGGAAAGATCTAGAGGAGGGAAAGGCTGATGATAAAGTGAAAGTGATTCAATTGTTGACTCTTTGTGACTCCTTGGACTATGCAGTCCATGGAATTCTCCAGGCCAGAATACTGGAGTGGGTAGCCTTTCCCTTCTCCAGGGGATCTGCCCAATCCAGTGATCGAAACTAGGCCTCCCACATCGCAGGTGGATTCTTCACCAGCTGAGCCACAATGGACCACTCCAGTATTCTGGCCTGGAGAATTCCATGGGCAGAGGAGCCTGGCCCTCTATAGTCCATGGAGTCACAAAGAGTTGGACCTGACTGAACAACTTTCACTTTCAGTGTTTTACAGTGTTGTGTTGGTTTCTGCCTTACAACAATGCGAATCAGACATAACTATATTTATTGTTGTTGTTTAGTTGCCCAGTATTGTGTGACTCTTTGTAACTTTATGGACTGCAGCATACCAGGCCTTCCTGTCCCTCACCATCTCCTGGTGTTTGCACAAGTTCATGTTCATTGCATCAGTTGATGCTGTCTGGCCATCTCATTTTCTGATGCTCTCTTCTCCTTTGCCCTCTATCTTTCCCAGCATCAGGGAATTTTCCAATGAGTCATCTGTTCACATCAGATGACTAAATTACTGGAGCTTCAACTTCAGCATCAGTCCTTCCAGTGAATATTCAGGGTTGATCTCCCTTAAGATTAACTGGTTTGATCTCCTTGCTGTCCAAGGGAGTTTCAGGAGTCTTCTCCAGCACCATAGTTTGAAGGCCTCAATTCTTTGGCATTTTGCCTTCTTTATGGTCCAGCTGTCACAACTTTATGTGACCACTAGGAAGACCCTAGCCTTGACTATGTGGACCTTTGTTGCCAGAGTTATGTCTCTGCTTTTCAACACACTATTTATATATCCCCTCTATTTTGAGCTTCCTTCCCAGTCCCCTCCATCCCAACTCTCTAAGTCATCACAGAGCACCAAGTTGGGCTCCCTCTGTTATATAGCAGCTTCACACTAGCCAGCTTTTTCACACATGGTAGTGTATATAGGTCAGTGCTACTTTCTCAGTTTGTCCCATCATCTCCTTCCCCCATTATGTCCAAAAGCAGCCTTTGGAAGAATCCATCTATAGGCTAGAAAATAGGATGCCTTTGGAGAACTCCAAGAATTACTGATTTGTCTTGGCTTCCTTCCAATTGATAAGATATCTAATCCATCTCTAACCCATCATTGAAACTGTTGTCTGTTTTCCTAGCTGTTATCACTCCTCACCCTCAAGTTAAGCTTTCTTCTTCTCCCATCATTCCTTTTTAATGGAAAACCTAACCTCTCATTTATGTCACTTGCCCAACAGGACACTTTTTGTTTCTCTTTGGCAATGAACTGAACAAATCACTTTGCAACTATTTAGCATCATTTACAATATTCTTTAAAAAAGGAATACCTCTCATAAACCATATTACCACTTTAAAATAATCTTTTGTCTGTGTATGTGTTTGTTAAAAGTTCAGGAATTGCTACTGTACTCATCAACAAATGTTTATTTTATGCCATTTTGTGTCTGCATCTGATAGGAAATGGTAAGGATTCCTAAATTCTTGATTATTTTG
Source organism: Ovis aries (assembly GCF_016772045.2). Lineage (NCBI taxonomy): Eukaryota > Metazoa > Chordata > Mammalia > Artiodactyla > Bovidae > Ovis > Ovis aries. Next base: position 50,601,645 of record NC_056069.1, read on the forward strand.
TTCTATCTGGTTTTATCTATTTCAAATAAATCTACTAAATGGGAAAAAAAAAGTAAAATTGGAAAAATATTTAATTTTTAATTTATATTTTATTCTTACAATTAAATATGCAACTATTATAGTGACTTTATCATTGGTCAAACAGACTCACATAAAGGTTCATATTTCATATTGAATCAACTAAACTTCCATGTTATATTTAAAAAAGAAATCTTGCAGTTTTAGATTTCTGCAATTTGAGAGTTTATCATCTAGCAAAACTAGCCTGTTGTAAATCAGGGATATAAAATCAGAAAGCCAATGAAAAGTTGTGTCAAGCATGAAATTAATACTTCTGAGACAATTTTTATGAGAAATATATTAAATCCAATAAGTTGCTTTGTTCCAGAACCCTGCAGAATTTAGTGAAAAATAACTATAAATTTGTCTCTTGTAACTAAAAAGAAATATTCATACTAACATTTGTATGCTGATAATAAGTTTTATTAAAGTTTACTGCTACATGTTAAAACTCAAAGCATAATTAATTTGTGTTTACAAATCCTGCTTTCCTTGGTTACATACAATTATGCCATACATTAAAAGTTTTTTGTTCTTTATGATATCACTTTAATTCTTAAATTTTAAAATGTTTCCTTGTGATGTGCTTTAACTATATATAACATGACACATACAACTAGAATAAAATTTCCATCCCGATTCCTTAACTGTAAAATCAAATCAAAGTAAAATACCCAAACTTTTGTTTTTTCTCCCTTTTCTTTCTTTTTTCTCTCAGTCCTTGCTCCTCCTTTGTAATATTTTTCCTTTTATTGTTTTTTTCTCATTCTTATATGCAAAGCAAGGATTTTGATTTATGATCTATTTGTAAAATAGGTAGCCCATTCCAGAAGACTTAACCTATGATGTTCATCTATTTATCTAAAATGTTTGATTGTGCATGCTTAGTTGCTCAGTTGTATCTAACTCTTTGCAACACCAAGGACTATAGCCTGCCAGGCTCCTCTGTCCATGGGTTTCCCAGGCAAGAACACTGGAGCAAGCTGCCATTTCCTAGCTCAGCGGATCTTCCTAACCCATGAATTGAACCCACATTTCCAGTGTCTCCTGCATCATCAGGTGGGTTCTATACCACAGTGCCCCCCGGGAAGGGAAGCCCCTATATTTGAATACTTGGCATACATACTAAGGATGTAGCCCCTAATTTTTATTTTTTAAGATGTTCATTAATTAAGCTTGAGGATATAAATGCTTGATTCTATGTTTGAATTCATATAAGGAAATATTATGGAGTTAGAAACAAAAGCTTCCTAACCAAACTCACTGGGGGCTGAAATTCTATTTCTAATAGGATGAACTTAACCTTATTCATCTTCAGTTTCCTTCTCAATAGCATGGGAATAGCAGTATTCAGTTCAGTTGCTCATTTGTGTCCAACTCTTTGAGACCCCATGAATCGCAGCACGCCAGGCCTCCCTGTCCATCACCAACTCCCGGAGTTCACTCAAACTCATGTCCATTGAGTCGGTGATGCCACCCAGCCATCTCATCATTTGTCGCCCCCTTCTCCTCCTGCCCGCAATCCCTCCCAGCATCAGAGTCTTTTCCAATGAGTCAATTCTTCGCATGAGGTGGCCAAAGTATTGGAGTTTCAGCTTTAGCATCATTCCTTCCAATGAACACCCAGGACTGATCTCCTTTAGAAAGGACTAGTTGAATCTTCTTGCAGTCCAGGGGACTTTCAAAAGTCTTCTCCAACACTGCAGTTCAAAAGCATCAATTCTTTGGCGCTCAGCCTTCTTCACAGTCCAACTCTCACATCCATACATGACCACTGTAAAAACCATAGCCTTGACTAGATGGACCTTTGCTAGCAAAGTAATGTCTCTGCTTTTGAATATACTGTCTAGGTTGGTCATAACTTTCCTTCCAAGGAGTAAGCATCTTTTAATTTCATGGCTGCAGTCACCATTGGCAGTGATTTTGGAGCCCCCCAAAATAAAGTCTGACACTGTTTCCACTGTTTCCCTATCTACTTCCCATGAAGTGATGGGACCAGATGCCATGATCTTAGATTTCTGAATGTTGAGCTTTAAGCCAACCTTTTCACTCTCCTCTTTCACTTTCATCAAGAGACTTACTTCCTCTTCACTTTCTGCCAAAAGGGTGGTGTTATCTGCATATCTGAGGTCATTGATATTTCTCCCAGCAATCTTGATTCCAGCTTGTGCTTCCTCCAGCCCAGCATTTTTCCTAATGTACTCTGCCTATAAGTTAAATAAGCAGGGTGATAATATACAGCCTTGACATACTCCTTTTCCTATTTGGAACCAGTCTTTTGTTCCATGTCCAGTTCTAACTGTTGCTTCCTGACCCGCATATAGGTTTCTCAAGAGGCAGGTCAGGTAGTCTGGTATTCCCATCTCTTTCAGAATTTTCCGCAGTTTATTGTGATCCACACAGTCAAAGGCTTTGGCAGTTAGCTTCCTCAAAAGAAGACTGTACACATATACACACAGTATTTTAGCTTTATAATGTTTCTTTCTTCATATTGTGGTAAACAGACTCTAAGCTGACCCTCAAAACCCTTTTCTCCTACCCTTCATTCTTTTTTGTTGTTATTGTTTAGTCACTAAGTTGTATCTAACTCTTTGCGACCCCAATGGGGTAGTACCCCAGGCTCCTCTGTCCTCCACTTGTCCCAGAGTTTGCTCAAATTCATATCTGTTGAGTTGGTGATACTATCTAACCATTTCATCCTCTGCTGCCCTCTGCCCTCATGACTTTGCATAATTCCCCTTACTTGAGTGTGGCTGAATTGGCTGACTTGTCTCTAATGAATACAATACAGAAGACCTCTTCGTATGCCATTTCCTAGATTACAAAAGAGACTTTGGAGTTGGTTTTTCTTGCCCCTTTTTGCTCTCTTGCCTACCCTGAGTAAGTCCAGATGTCATATTATGGACTGTCCTAAGGGAATGCCCAAATGCAAGCACTGGTCTCTCAGGAACAAGAGAATTGGCCAACAACCATATGAGTGAACTTGGAAACAGATTCCCCACTTGGACCTTCAGATATCTGTCATTATAGGTAATACCTTGTGTGTAGCCAAGTGGGAAACCTTCAGCTTGGGGTGCCCATAGAAACTTTGAAATAATAAAAATTCATGGAAAACCCTAAAGACTCCACCAGAAAATTACTAGAGCTGATCAATGAATATAGTAAAGTTGCAGGATATAAAATCAACACACAGAAATCCCTTGCATTCCTATACACTAATAATGAGAAAGTAGAAAAGAAATTAAGGAAACAATTCCATTCACCATTGCAACGAAAATAATAAAATACTTAGGAATATATCTACCTAAAGAAACTAAAGACCTATATATAGAAAACTATAAAACACTGATGAAAGAAATCAAAGAGGACACTAATAGATGGAGAAATATACCATGTTCATGGATCGGAAGAATCAATATAGTAAAAATTCAGTCTTTTTTTTAATTGGAATATAATTGCTTTACAATGCTGTATTAGTTTCTGCTGTACAAGAAAGTGAATCAAATATATATATATATATATATATATGTAGTTATATATATTACATATATATATAGTTATACATGTAGTTATATATACATAGTTATACATATAGTTATATATATAGTTATATATATATAGTTATATCCCCTTCCCCTTGAGTCTGTCTCCCACACCCCATATCCTGCCCCTCTATGTCATCAGAAGACTGAGCTAAGTTCCCTGTGCTATACGGTAACTTCACACTTGCTATCTATTTTACACGTGGTCATGTATATATTGCCACAGCTATCCTCCCAATTCATCCTACCCTCCCCACCTGCCGTGCCCACATGTCCTTTCTCTGTGTCGGTACCTCTGTTTGCACCCTGCAAAGAGGTTCTATAAGAAAAAAATACAGATGACCAAGAGGCACATGAAATGATGATCAGCATCATTAAATATTAGAGAAATGAAAATCAAAACTGCAATGAGGTATCACCTCACACTGGCCAGAACGGCCATCATCAAAACATCTGTAAATGGTAAATGCTAGAGTATGTGGAGAAGAGGGAACCCTCTTGCATGGCTGGTGGGAATGTAAATTGATACAGCCACTGTGGAGAACAGCATGGAGGTTCTCTAAAAACTTGTTGGTTTAAAGCACTAAGTTTTGGGATAACTTGTTAGGCAACAGTGAATTACTAAAATACTACTGATATGTCTTTCTGGCATTGCTTAGAGTTGAAGTCCTTAAAAAAGAAGACTCTGATTTTTGCAGAGGATAGTAAACAATGCTGTGTCATTACCACTGTAGCTTTGTACATAGGTTATGATGACCACTCAGTAGGCTACCAAGAAGTGTTGCATTAGAGCATCAGGAAAACATACAGTAGGATACAAATGGCTTTTAACTTTTATTAGTTTTTTATTTTTTAAATTTTAAAATCTTTAATTCTTACATGCATTCCCAAACATGAACCCCCCTCCCACCTCCCTCCCCATAACATCTTTCTGGGTCATCCCCATGCACCAGCCCCAAGCATGCTGCATCCTGCGTCAGACATAGACTGGCGATTCAATTCACATGATAGTATACATGTTAGAATGTCATTCTCCCAAATCATCCCACCCTCTCCCTCTCCCTCTGAGTCCAAAAGTTCGTTATACACATCTGTGTCTCTTTCCCTGTCTTGCATACAGGGTCGTCATTGCCATCTTCCTAAATTCCATATATATGTGTTAGTATACTGTATTGGTGTTTTTCTTTCTGGCTTACTTCACTCTGTATAATCGGCTCCAGTTTCATCCATCTCATCAGAACTGATTCAAATGAATTCTTTTTAACGGCTGAGTAATATTCCATTGTGTATATGTACCACAGCTTTCTTATCCATTCATCTGCTGATGGACATCTAGGTTGTTTCCATGTCAGATTCCTTAAAAAATTGCAAATAGAACTCCCTTATGACCCAGCAATCCCACTTCTGGGCATACACACTGAGGAAACCAGAATGGAAAGAGACACATGTACCCCAATGTTCATCGCAGCACTGTTTATAATAGCCAGGACATGGCTTTTAATTTAAGAGTAATGGAATTATACTGCCCTCACATTAAGCTCATTAGAATAAAATGGAATGGAAGAAAATAAAATAGGAGAGAACATGAGAGGAAATAGCTGCTTGTTTTGGAAGTAATCAGAATAAGTATCAGTCCTGTGTATGTGTGAGTCACACAGATCCTAAGAACATGCACATATTCACTGCTTTGCTGGAGGGACTCTTAGTACTCAGAAGCAGTTGTGCTCACAGCTATATTTTATTAGTACAATCAATGGGGGAACAGATGGATTAGGCTGAGGCATAGTTCCTGCCAGAGAGGGATCATGAAGAATGTACTCCTCATCCCAGCAGCAAAATGCAGAAGCATGTGTGCAACCCAGGAAAACCTACTTCACATTCAAAGCCCAAGATTTTCAGTGAGATTTTGTTGGTCGTGTAAGAGCAACAACCAGCCGCACACCCTGGAAAGCCAGATTTCCCAAAGGAAAACAGGTGTTCAGCCAACCAGGTTGGGTTTGAAAAGCAGCCAGCTTCCCAGCTGCCAGCTGTGGGCTAACGCCACAAATGGGCCAAATGTGCTGAAGATAGGGACTTCAGGTCTGCTCTGTTAACTCTTTCCTCTGCAGTGTATATATACATTTGCATATTTTAATATGAAATTATTTCTTGTTATATAAAGTCTCAAATGAAATGGCCCTGAATCATGTTGATTCTTTAAGGACCATTCAGTGTTTCATATCTGAAGTTTTTCTTGATATCTTCTTCTGAACTTCTACATGGTATTACTTGTAACTTTATTAGGAAATGTGTTAGAATCTTGAAGTTATTATAATCATGGATATTCATTCATACCTGCCCTGCTAACTTGGTGCTCTGTGACAATGGGCTATTAGGCTTGTATCTGCCCAATACTCTGTTAGAACAGACCCTGTGGTCAAACATACTTTGTTTTTGAGCAGGTATTTGCACACTGAACCTTGTGGGCTGAATTGGACTGCTGACTGCTTTTGTAAATGTTTATTTTTTTTAATGAACTGCAGTTGGTTTACAACATTTAAGGTGTACAGCAAAATGATTCAGTTATCCATATCCTTATATATAATATATGTGTGTGTGTATATATATATATATATTCTTTTTCAATATCTCTTCCTTTATAGGTTATTATAGGATATGCAAAAATATAAGATACAGTTCCCTGTGCTATACAGTAGGCCTTTGTTATTTATTTTATATATAGTAGTATGTCTCTTAATTCCAAACTCCTAATTTACCCCTTCTTCTTTTCCTCTTTGATGTTTGTTTTCTATAAAATAAATAGTTTTAGTAGAACATACCACACATACATTTATTTATGTCAATGGCTGTTACTGCAGCACAACCAGAGTTGAGTAGTTGCAATAGAGACTTCAGGGTCAGCAAAGCCAAGAACGTTTACTAACTGAAGTTTTACAAAAATATTTCCCAAAATCTGCATTAAGAAAGCAGAGTAGTTTATATTGAATAAATTATCAACATCCTTAGAAAGTAAAGACTGTGATAAAGGAAATTGATTTGGCAATGATAATAAAATTTTATTCTAATATTATTGCTCATTTTTCCTCATGGATACTTGTAAAGCAATCATGATTTATTAAGACTATCATTATTCTCAAAGCTTCTTCAAAATTATTAAAGACTCTCTTATATAGTCTTAAGACTCTTCAAAATTTAAAGTCCTGTTATCACCAACCTTTATACTCTGGTCAGAAGAAATATACATTAAGAGATAAGTAATAATCTGTTAAGAACCATTTTCTCAGAAATTCTGCTAATCCAAATGTCAGAAAAATATTTAGCAGACAATACTAGAAGTAGTAGAAAAGGGCAGATTCCATATAATGAAATTTCAGTAGCGCTGCTCTAGCAGAAAAATCAAGAATGTGCTCAAATTTTGAGTATAAACTTTATATAACATATCATGTAGAAGGTATCATACCACCTGTATATCCTAAAGCAATATATAACACTTTAAATTGGGTATTATAGCCTGGCAATGTCTCTGGAACTGAAAGCCTGTTTTTTAATACAGCAAAAAACAAAAAAGAAAAGAACAGCTGAGTTATGCCAAGTTCAATAAAGAGAACAGATTAGCATGAGGTAGGATGGGATGGTAGATGATGAATTTTTTCATCCAGGTTAAGATGTGATAGTAATCTTTACTATAGAAAAGTTTTAGTAGAAACCTGAGGCATATTGAAGAAGGAAAAAATACCAGTACGTCTGACTTAGGTGGCATCCTATTTAATTAGAGTGGGTTGGTTTGCAAGAGAGAAGAGAAGTTGGGTAGAGAGTACCTTAGGTCTTTGTCTAGGCTAGGAGGTATATGATGTGGAGAATGTTAAGGGGAAGGAGGGGATGTGCTGCTGTTGTTCATTCACTCAGTCATGCCTGACTCTTTGTGACCCTATGGACTGCAGCACTATAGGCTTCCCTGTGCTCCACCATCTCCCAGAGTTTGTTCAAACTTACGTCCATTGAATCGATGATGCCATCCAAAAATCTCATCTTCTGTCACCCTCTTTTCTTGCTGCTCTCAATCTTTCCCAGCATCAGGGTCTTTTTCAGTGAGTCAGTTCTTCACATTAGGTATCCAAAGTATTGCAGCTTCAGCTTCAACATCAGTCCTTCCAAAGAATTTTCAGGGTTGATTTCCTTTTGGATGGACTGATTTGATCTCCTTGTTGTCTGAGGAACTCTCAAGAATCTTCTCCAGCACTACAGTTTGAAAGCATCAAACTTTGGGTACTCAGATTTCTCTATGGTCCAAATCTCACATCTGTGCATTGGCTCAGCTTTCTTTATAGTCCAACTCTCACATCCACAAATGACCACTGGAAAAACCATAGCCTTGACTAGATGGACCTTTGCCAGCAAAATGATGTCTCTGCTTCTTAATATGCTGTCTAGGTTTGTCATAGCTTTTCTTACAAAGAGCAATAATCTTTTAATTTCAAGGCTGCATTCACCATCTGAAGTGATTTTGGAGCCCAAGAAAATAGAGGGTATAAATAAATACAAATTAGAAACTGGTAATATTAAACATATGCAGAGTACATCATGAGAATTGCTGTGCTGGATGAAGCACAAGCTGGAATCAAGATTGCTGGGAGAAATATCAATAACCTCAGATATGCAGATGACACCACTCTTACAGCAGAAAGTGAAGAAGAACTAAAGAGCCTCGTGATAAAGTGAAAGAGGAGAGTGAAAAAAGTAGGCTGAAAGCTCAACATTCAAAAAATTAAGATCATGGCATTTGGTCCCATCACTCCATGGCAAATAGATGGGGAAACAGTGGAAACAATGACTATATTTGGGGTAGGGGGTGCTCCAAAATCACTGCAGATGGTGATTGCAGCCACGGAATTAAAAGATGCTTACTCCTTGGAAGGAAAGTTATGACCAACCAAGACAGCATATTCAAAAGCAGAGAAGTTATTTTGCCAACAAAGGTCCATCTAGTCAAGGCTATGGTTTTTACAGTGGTCATGTATGGATGTGAGAGTTGGACTATGAAGAAAGCTGAACGCCAAAGAACTGATGCTTTTGAACTGTGGTGTTGGAAAAGACTCTTGAGAGTCCCTTGGACTGCAAGGAGATGCAACCAGTCCATCCTAAAGGAGATCAGTCCTGGGTGTTCATTGGAATGACTGATGTTGAAGCTGAAACTCCAGTACTTTGGCCACCTGATGTGAAGAGCTGACTCATTGGAAAAGACCCTGATGCTTGGAAAGATTGAGGGCAGGAGGAGAAGGGGACGACAGAGGATGAGATGGTTAGATGGCATCACCGACTCAATGGACATTGGTTTGGGTAAACTCCAGGAGTTGGTGAGGGACAGGAAGGCCTGGTGTAGTGTGGTTCATGGGGTCGCAAAGAGTTGGACACAACTGAGCAACTGAACTGAACATACAGTAAGAATTGTAAATACAAACCTTGAAGTCAAGACAGAGCCTTGCTCTATTAGGAAAAACACTATAGACAAAGCAGGTATGTTATAATTGAATTATAGCCATATATTTGCTCGTAATATAACATTACTTGTGCTGGAATATGAATTTAAATATGTGTGTGTCCATCCTCAGTCATGTCTGACTCTATGCGACCCCGTGGACTGGAGCCCATTAGGCTCTTCTTTCCATAGAACTTTCCAGGCAGGAATATTGGAGTGGGTTGCCATTTCCTCCCTCAGGATATCTCCCCAACCCAGGGATTGAACCTGCATCTCCTGCATCTCCTGCATTTCCTGCATCTCCTGCATTGGCAGGTGGATTTTTTACCACTGGGAAACCCAAAGAAAAATATAGTGGTTTTTAAATGAGAAATTTTAACAAAACTTATAGTGTCCCTTGTGAAAAAAGGTAGTAAAACTAAATACCATTACATATACTGAACATAGGTAAGAAAAAAAACGTATAAATATTTAAATCATAATTTAGAGAAAAAGTAATTGAGTGAACCACCCCAAATACACACAAAACAGGAGAAAATCTTGCAGTGGATGACACATAAATATATATTTGTGACTTTAAAACGTTTTGCTGTAATATATTAATAAAGAACTTGCTCTATTCTGGTAGAAAAAGCGGGGGGAATAGTGTTGTTAAATAAAATGAAGTTGCTGTCAGTGTGGGCACATGTTTAGCTTATTCAGAAGAATTTTAAAAACCCAACTTGTGAAACCACTTTTCTATACAAATCTTTTACTTCACATTATTTCGCAGTCATTTACATTGTTTGACAAATATCTTATTGGACCAGGACTCATCACCATGCCTGCTGCTTTCTTTTCCTTTGTACTTTTAGCAAATTGGTCATATTTGTATATATTTTTAATGTAAATAAGTACTATTAATTATAGCAGCAATAACTATATATATATATATATATAATTTTTATATTGTGCTTTGTATTTCCCCAGATAATTTCTGTAACAAAAAATCATCTGCCTTTATTCTCTAGAGTTATGAGTTGGCAGATCTATAACTGTAGAACACTTTTATTAATAGTATGGTTTTAAACTCCTCTATCTGAGAAAACCTATTTTAAGTGAATCATCTGATTTTAATGAAACGTGTACTAACCCAGTTTTCTACATGGGTTAATAGAGCCAGGATGAGTCATGGAATTCAGCAAAGGTCTGAGGAACTGAGCTGATCTGGTTTCTATTAATTTCTAGTTATTCACAGTTTCGCCTTTACTTAAGGATAAAATTCACCAGAAGAGAGTCTTTCATACATTTATAAACAGAAGTGACCTTTTCCATGGTATTTTATGAACATTGCTTATAATATAACCTTTAAAGTGTCAGATGATTATTTTTGAATATGGTTTCGTGCTTAAAATGTCCAAAATATAGGTTTGATTTTGAACCTTCGTCCCCAAAGTAAGATTTAGGTATTTCTATGTGGTATCAGAACTGCACATGGAACAACAGACTGGTTCCAAATAGGAAAAGGAGTACGTCAAGGCTGTATAGTTTCACCCTGCTTGTTTAACTTATATGCAGAGTACATCATGAGAAATGCTGGACTGGAAGAAGCACAAGCTGGAATCAAGATTGCCAGGAAAAATATCAATAACCTCAGATATACAGATGACACCACACTTATGGCAGAAAGTGAAGAGGAACTAAAAAGCCTCTTAATGAAAGTGAAAGAGGAAAGTGAAAAGGTTGGCTTAAAGCTCAACATTCAGAAAACTAAATCATGGCATCTGATCCTATCATTTCATGGGAAATAGATGAGGAAACAGTGGAAACAGTGTCAGACTTTATTTTTTGGGGCTCCAAAATCACTGCAGATGGTGACTGCAGCCATGAAATTAAAAGATGCTTACTTCTTGGAAGGAAAGTTATGACCAACCTAGATAGCATATTGAAAAGCAGAGACATTCCTTTGCTAACAAAGGTCCATCTAGTCAAGGCTATGGTTTTTCCAGTGGTCATGTATGGATGTGAGAGTTGGACTGTGAAGAATGCTGAGCACTGAATAATTGATGCTTTTAAAGTGTGATGTTGGAGAAGACTCTTGAGAGTCCCTTGGACTGCAAGGAGATCCAACCAGTCCATTCTGAAGATCAGCCCTGGGATTTCTTTGGAGGGAATGATGCTGAAGCTGAAACTCCAGTACTTTGGCCACCTCATGTGAAAAGTTGACTCATTGGAAAAGACTCTGATGCTGGGAGGGATTGGGGACAGGAGGAGAAGGGGACTACAGAGGATGAGATGGCTGGATGGCATCACTGACTCAATGGACATGAGTTTGAGTGAACTCCGGGAGTTGGTGATGGACAGGGAGGCCTGGCGTGCTGTGATTCATGGGGTTGCAAGGAGTCAGACACAGCTGAGCGACTGAACTGAACTGAACTGATATGGTATCAAAGTTTTCAAATTTTAATTTTTGCATTGCATCATAAAGTAACCAAATACTTTTTATTACTTTAAAAAATATTGAATTATAGTTAAATTACAGTGTTGTATTAGTTTTTGCTATACAGAAAAGTGAATCAGTTATATATATTATCTTTCATATTTTTCCATTATGGTTTAATACAAGATATTAATAATAGTTTTCTGTCCAAAAGGCCTTGTAATACTTTTTAAAGCATGATGCAATGGAATCTAAATCTACTTCAATTTGTTTTTTATATTATGCTTAACAAACAAAAAGATTCAAATATAGTACTTTTTAATGAAAGTGGTTTTATTGGGGGAAGGTCCTTCCTCTGTGTAGTAACTTACAGTTAGTATTTGTATGAATTCACATTCTATAACAGATCCCATTTTTTTAGTTTCATTGTAAATACTTAAAGTGTACCCTGTAGCACATGATCTACACGTTTCTCAACCAAATCCAGTCCATAATTTCCACATACATTTTCCAATTAACAGATAAGGAACACATGTACACCCATGACTGATTCATGTCAATGTATTGTAAAACCCACTACAATATTGTAAAGTAATTAGCCTCCAATTAAAATAAATAAATTGAAAAAAGGAAATAAACAAAAATCCCCAAATTGTGTATTTCATAGAAAATATCATCAAATTTAAAAGTTTGGACTGCCAATAGTAGGTAAGCTAGATCGTAGATAGGAATCTCAAGATTCAAAGGTATCCATTTCTTTTTGAATATACTCTTTCCAAAACAGTATCTTCACCATTTCCCTAAGTTCCTTGCCTGCCATTTTAACGTATTCCTGGAAGCTTGAATCTCTCTATTTTTCCCCTGGAAGTGCCGCATTCTGGCCCAACAAGCAGGGAAAATTAATGGGTTCAATTACTCTGGACTACAGAGTGGAGTCTATTAGGGGACAATTGCACTCACTTATTTCCAGAGGAAAGCTGCCTATTGCTGTTGAGAATGACGGCTAACAAAGCTTTTCAATTGTAGGCTGAAGCTAAAATGGAAGAAAATAGGTCAGTAGAAGGGAAGAAATGAGAAATGAAGAGTCCATTTTTGGAAGGAGATTTGAGGAATGTCAGCTAAGTAACTGCACAGCCAAAGTGAAGAAACAGACCGGAAGGAAGAAGACATTGACAAAGTCTAATTATATTAATTACACTTACCCTGTGCCCCGAGCACTTTTCAGTTTCAATTCCTATTGCTGAACCAGAAGATTTGTATCGATTCTGGGCCATGCAAAAATATTTAATCTTTGGAATGATTAATGAGGTTGAACATGACCAAGTTTCTTGCCACGGTTTTGAGCCTCTAAGCTTTGCTTAGAAAAATCAAGCTTCATTTTTTCTTGAGTACAGCACTTTGCATAACATCATACAAAATTGGAATGCACACTTTATATTTATAGAGGTTTTGAAATATATTTGAAAATGTAACAACTTGAGTATTTGGAATAATCAGCTGACTGATAGTGATCATGCACTGTTCATCCAAATATTCACTCTTTTCATCAGTGTGTCACATTTATAGGAATGAATAAGGTTACACAGTGCTTGCTTTGCCCAAAAAGCACTGATTTTGTCAGCAGTGATTGTGTTTAAGCTGACAGTGGGCTGTACCTATTATTGTTAAAATTACTATTTATAAGCTCTGAAAGCAAGTATTTCTACCAAAGGTATATGGGAAACCAGTTTTACAAAAATATAAATGCATATTTATCCATAGATCATAAATTTTAAAACTAAAAGCCAGCATTATAATTTGGTTATGAAAAAATTTTCCTTTGCTATAGAGAAGATAAATTTTGAGTATATAAATGCAAACATGTAAACTGTATTGAATATATATTATATACTGGGATCTGAATTCTGAGTGAGGCCCTAAGGATACAAAGATGGAAAAAATAATAGCTGTCTTCAATAATAGGGTTAATTATTGACTTAAGCTCTGATAATTATTTTTTAATGTTATAATGAATTTCCCTGAACAAGTGAGTGACTCAGAATAAAACAGTAATTAACATTTTCTTTTATTTTATGTAACTAGGTGCATATAACCTAAATTTTAATTCTTTGGCATACGTAGAAAATGTCCCTTGTGAAATGTGTATGTTTATAGTGAAAATAGTTTCCCATAGGTCTAAAATATATTTAAACATAAATAATTTGGAGACAGCCATTTCTGCACTTTTTGCTCAGTGTTTCTCATCTAGAAGGCTTTGATAAACATCAAAGTACTAATGCTGAAAAAGTAGAGACTTTTAGATCCCAAGGTAGACAATTTGCCTTACAAACTTTCTTCAGGATTAAAGTACATATAAGTCATTGAAAACTGAAAGTACAAGACAAATCTGGATGTAATATATATATATATATATATATTTAACTTTCATATGTGTGCTGTGTTATTTTAAGGAATAGAAATTATGAACTAGCATTCTGTCTTTGGCCTTGAACATGATGATATATCAATATAACACATATATATGTATATTTAATATTTTTGTTCTAAGCATAAAATTGGGGGTTAGTGGTTACTCAACAGTTGAAAGACATATTGCTAAGCAAGGAAATTAAAAAAAAAAAAAACAGATTTAGGGAGGTACTCTCAAATAGTCTATTTTTTGAACTTTCTTTCCCTTGGGGAATGTGACATTGCAACCAAATTATTTCAAGTCAGTAAAAAATCTGTTAAGCTGCATCTTCTCTCCAGAATGATATAAAAGTTTCAATCTGTGAAACTGATTCAGAAGTAGAGATTGATTTTACATTCTGATTAAAGCAACTCCATGAACTGGGGCTGACTAAAGTAGACCTACAGCCTTCTCTGTCCGTGGAATTCTCCAGGCAAGAATGCTATACTGGGTTGCCTTTCCCTTTTTCAGGAGATCTTACTGACCCAGGGATGGAACCCAGGTCTCCTGCATTGTAGGGAGATTCTTTACCATTTGAGCCATCAGGGAAGTCCAATTGAAAACTAGCCTATCTTTTTTAATAAACATAGAAATTAGAAAACTGTAAGTGACAGTTATTTTCACTTCAAAAGGAATTAACATTTGATCAAAGTGGAACATACTATGTTTTACAAATCAATCCACTTATTTTTTTAGCTTTCATTTTAAGTTAATTTGCTGGAGGAGGAGTGCTATGCTTCCTAGGGTAGAACTGAATGTCTCTAAGATGGCAAGGAGATCCAACCACTCCATTCTGAAGGAGATCAACCCTGGGATTTCTTTGGAAGGAAAGATACTAAAGCTGAAGCTCCAGTACTTTGGCCACCTCATGCAAAGAGTGGACTCATTGGAAAAGACTCTGATGCTGGGAGGGGTTGGGGGCAGGAGGAGAAGGGGACTACCAAGGATGAGATGGTTGGATGGCATCACGGACTCGATGGACGTGAGTCTGAGTGAACTCCGGGAGATGGTGATGGACAGGGAGGCCTGGCGTGCTGCAATTCATGGGGTCGCAAAGAGTCGGACACGACTGAGCGACTGAACTGAACTGAACTGAAGATGGCAAGGGCCTTCCCTGGTAGCTCAGCTGGGGAAGAATCCACCTGCAATGCAGGAGACCCCAATTCAATTCCTGGGTTGGGAAGAGCACCTGCAGAAGGGATAGGCTTAACACTCCAGTGTTCATGGGCTTCCCTGTTAGCTCAGATGGTAAAGAATCTGCAGGCAATGCAGGAGACCTGGGTTCCATCCCTGGGTTGGGAAGATCCTCTGGAGTGGCTACACAGTCCAGTTTTCTTGCCTAGGGAATTCCATGGACCGAGGAGCCTGGTGGGCTACAGTCCATGGGGTTGCAAAGATTGGACACGACTGAGCAGCTTTAGGGCGAAAGGAAGGAAGATGGCAATCCTGATCTCTCACCCATCCGCCCTCCCACTCTCATCAAAGAAGGAATAATTCAAAGGTCAACCAGAATGACTCAAGAGGTGGGAAGAGTATAGCTGACTCTCAGTCATTTCCTCATCTTCTTTGAGAAATAGAACTGATTATAGCAAATTTACTTTCTTTGTTTCTTTCTTTTTCTTTCTTTCTTTCTGTGCAGAGCAGATCCACATGAGAAGGGCCTCTATTCTGTGAACTCCATCAGTGATGTTTTTTCTAGATAGTGATTAATGGGAGAATTGAGATAGTAGAAAGGCCAGAAGGCTGAAAGATCTAAGTTACATTAATCACTATAGGAGTATACCAAATTAGATGAAAATGTATGTAAATATTTTTACAATTTTGGAGTTGTAAACATTTTTCCAAATATGTAATTTTGATCGTAAAAATACTATTATCATTTTTGGCAAACTAATCTGCTTAAAGGAAATATAACCAGTTGAGAAAATTAATTTTAATTTATATAGGATAAATTATTTCCTTACACTCTGGAATTTCTTTCTATTTGTGAAAAAAAGAATATAATTGTTTCCTGAAACCTCTACTACCAGGAAGATGGGTAACTTGCATAAAGAGATATTCATAGAAAACACAGCCACAGTCAGTAAGGAAATGAAAGCTGTTCAGTCATAGCCACTAGAAATGTAATGCAGTAGTTCAGATAATGTAAATAAAATAATTCTTAACACTATGGTATACATGTCTATCCTTTAGTAATAACTCACTCTATAAAATTCTGACCCTAGACAAGAAGCAGTTACATGAAAGGATATTTCAGTAATTCCAGTGAGAAATATTATCATCTTCCTAACCAAACCACCAAAACAATCTTTATAGAAAAATGTATTCTTTGCATACCAAAGTTAAAAATAAGTTTATATAATAGAGACCAATTTACATGATTCATTGGATGATATAATAACTGCAATACATTGTTGGTTTATATTACTCATTCCAGGAAAAATAGAAGATTAGATTGGAAGTATTAATAGTTGGGGAAAGAAAGGGGTAAGAATCATTCTTTAGAAGATTTTTCCTCTTTCTTCACTATTTCTATATCCATTATTTCTTTTTTTTCTGGGCAGTGGGGAACTCATGGCTATCTAGCACTTAAATTACACATAAACACGAAGATGGGGCTTCACAGGAGGCACAGGGGCAAAGGATTTGCCTTATAATTCAGGAGATACAAGAAACATGCATACCATCCCTGGGTCAGGAAAATACCCTGGAAAAGGAAATGGCAATGGACTCCAGTATTCTCGCCTGAAAAATCCCACACAAAGAGGAGCCTGGAGGGCTGACGTCCATGTGGTCACAAAAAGTCATACACACCTGAGCACGCACGCAAGCACAACTGTATCACACTAAACACCTTGAAAATTACACAAAGGCTGGACATTAGAATAATTAAAAGCTTTGTTGTTATTCAGTCACTAAGTTGAGTTCAACTCTTTGCAAACCCATGGACTCCAGGCTTCCCTGTCCTTCCTTATCTTCTGGACTGTAAACACACTCATGTCCTGTCAGTGATGCCATTCAGCTATCTCATCCTCTGTCATCCCCTTCTCCTCCTGCCTTCAATCATTTCCATCATCATGATCTTTTCCAGTGAGTTGTCTCTGCATCAGGTGGCCAAAGTATTGGAGCTACAGTTTCGGCATCACTCCTTCAATGAATATTCAGTGTTGATTTCCTTTAGGATTGACTGGTT
The DNA here is from genome assembly GCF_016772045.2 of Ovis aries. Classification (NCBI taxonomy): domain Eukaryota; kingdom Metazoa; phylum Chordata; class Mammalia; order Artiodactyla; family Bovidae; genus Ovis; species Ovis aries. The sequence goes on from NC_056069.1 coordinate 50,618,784, forward strand.
TGATCTCCTTGCTGTCCAAGGGACTCTCAAGAGTCTTCTTCAAAACAGCATTTCAAAAAGTATCAGTTCTTCGGCACTCAGTCTTCTATATAATCAAACATTTCACATCCATATGTGACTACTGGAAAAACCATAGCTTCAACTATAAAAATCTTTGTCAGCATTGTTGAAGCATAGAGATAATGCATGTGCGTAAGAAACTAAGATATGTGTAGAAAAAAGCCATGTCTGCAACCTTTTCGCTTGTTCATAGGCTAAAGCAAATGTTTTGGATATATGAAAAGACTGGTTCAGTTCAGTCACTCAGTCATGTCTGACTCTGCGACCCCATGACCTGCAGCACACCAGGCCTCCCTGTCCATCACCAACTCACAAAGTTCACTCAAACCCATGTCCATTGAGTCAGCTCCTGCCTTGTAGTTTCCATCTGAATAAGCAACTCCTGGCAAGCTCATTAGCTTTTAAGACAGCTCATTTTCATGGAGGGACAATTCTTACTGGCAGGAAGTTCTTCCTTACATTAAATGGAAACCTACCTCCCTGTAGATGTCTCCAGAGTTATATAGGAAGTATTACCCTCTGCCGGCACTGGTTATTCACCATGAGACTATTACAAGTATTAACTGGGGGCAATGTAAGTAGTAACAGAGTCCCACAAAGGAGTACCATCTTGGTAGGCACACAATAAACAGTAGCTGTTCTCACCTTTGAAAGTCCCCCAAATACTTGATAATACCTCTTACATCACCTCAGTCTCCTCTTTTCTAAGGTTCAATTGAGTTCAGTTGCACAGTCGTGTCTGACTCTTTGCAACCCAATGAATTGCAGCACGCCAGGCCTCCCTGTCCATCACCATCTCCCGGAGTTCACTCAGACGCATGTCCATCGAGTCAGTGATGCCATCCAGCCATCTCATCCTCGGTCGTCCCCTTCTCCTCCTTCCCTCAATCCCTCCCAGCATCAGAGTCTTTTCCAATGAGTCAACTCTTCGCATGAGGTGGCCAAAGTACTGGAGCTTCAGCTTTAGCATCATTCCTTCCAAAGAAATCCCAGGGTTGATCTCCTTCAGAATGGACTGGTTGGATCTCCTTGCAGTCCAAGGGACTCTCAAGAGTCTTCTCTAACACCACAGTTCAAAAGCATCAATTCTTCGGGGCTGAGCCTTCTTCACAGTCCAACTCTCACATCCATACATGACCACAGGGAAAACCATAGCCTTGACTAGACGGACCTTAGTCGGCAAAGTAATGTTTCTGCTTTTGAATATACTATCTAGGTTGATCATAACCTTTCTTCCAATGAGTAAGCGTCTTTTAATTTCATGGCTGCAGTCACCATCTGCAGTGATTTTGGAGCCCAGATAAATAAAGTCTGACACTGTTTCCACTGTTTCCCCATCTATTTCCCATGAAGTGATGGGACCGGATGTCATGATCTTCGTTTTCTGAATGTTGAGCTTTAGCCAACTTTTGCACTTTCCTCTTTCACTTTCATCAAGAGGCTTTTAGTTCCTCTTCACTTTCTGCCATAAGGGTGGTGTCATCTGCATACCTGAGGTTATTGATATTTATCCCGGCAATCTTGATTCCAGCTTGTGTTTCTTCCAGTCCAGCGTTTCTCATGATGTACTCTGCATATAAGTTAAATAAGCACGGTGATAATATACAGCCTTGACGTACTCCTTTTCCTATTTAGAACCAGTCTGTTGTTCCATGTCCAGTTCTAACTGTTGCTTCCTGACCTGCATATAAGGTTTCTCAACAGGCAGGTTAGGTGGTCTGGTATTCCCATCTCTTTCAGAATTTTCCACAGTTTATTGTGATCCACACACTGAAAGGCTTTGGCATAGTCAATAAAGCAGAAATGGATGTTTTTCTGGAACTCTCTTGCTTTTTCTATGAACAGACTGGTGCACCATTCAAATGCGTTCCAGGTAATATTTCTAACTAGATGCTGTTATCCTAATTGCTGATATGTCTTTGCCTAAAACTGTAATGTCAAAATATCACTTCTTTTAGTTTATCAATTTAGTGTGTTTCTGATGAAACTGCTGATAGTTTTAGAAAAGACCAATTTTGGCATAAAGTTGCAAACTGGACAATGAGGTAAATTTGTAGTGTATAAACAAAATGTATATGAACTGAGAACTTCTAGATGTACAAGGTAGATTTAGAAAAAGCAGAAGAACCAGAGATCAAATTTCCAATATCTATTTTATCATAGATAAAGCAAGATAATTCCAGGAAAACATCTACTTCTGTTTCATTTACTATGCTAAAGCCTTTGACTGTGTGGATATCACAACAAACTGTGGAAAATTCTTTAAGAAATGGGAATAGCATACCACCTGATCTGCCTCCTGAGAAATCTGTATGCAGGTAAAGAAACACTAGTTAGAACTGGGCATGGAACAATGGACTGGTTCCAAATTGGGAAAGGAGCACATCAATGCTATATACTGTCCCTCTGTTTATTTAACTTATATGCAGAGTACATCATGCTAAATGCTGTACTGGATGAAGCAAAAGCTGAAATCAAGATTGCCAGGAGAAATATCAATAGCCTTAGATATGAAAATGACACAACCCTTATGACCGAAATTGGAGAGGAACTAAAGAGCCTCTGGATAAAAGTTAAAGAGGAGAGTGAAGGGGCTGGCTTAAAACTAAGAAAACAAAGGTCATGGTATCCAGTCCCATCACTTCATGGCAAATAAATGGGGAAGGGAAACAGTGAGATTTTATTTTCTTGGGCTCCAGAATCATGAAATTAAAAGATGCTTGCTCCTTGAAAGAAACTAAAGGCGCTTGCTCCTTGTCCTATGACAAAAATAGACAACATATTTAAAAGCAAAGACATCATTTTGCCAACAAAGATCCAGTTAGTCAAAGCTATGATGCTTTTGAACTGTGGTGTTGGAGAAGACTCTTGAGTGACCCTTGGACTGCAAGGAGATCAAACCAGTTAATCTTAAAGGAAATCAATCCTGAATATTCGTTGGAAGGACTGATGCTGAAGCGCCAATACTTTGTCCACATGATGCGAATAGCCGAGTCATTAGAAAAGACCCTGATTCTGGGAAAGGTTGAAGGCAGGAGGGAAACGGGATGCCAGAGAACAAGATGGTTGGATGGCATCACCAATTCAATGGACATGAGTTTGAGCAAGCTTCAGTTGATAGTGAAGGACAAGGAAGCCTGGCGTGCTGCAGTCCATGGGGTCACAAAGAGTCAGACATGACTGAGTGACTGAACAATAGCAATAGATTTTTCCAGTAGTCATGTATGAATGTGAGATTTGGATCATAAAGAAAGCTGAGCACTGAAGAAATGATGCTTTTGAACTGTGGTGTTGGCGAAAACTCTTGAGAGTTCCTTGAACTACAAGGAGTTCCAACCAGCCAATCCTAAAGGAAATCAACCCTGAATACTCATTGGAAGGACTGATGCTGAAGCTGAATCTCCAACAATTAGGCCACCTGATCTGAAGAGCCAATTCATTGGAAAAGACCATGATGCTGGGAAAGATCAAAGGCAGGAGGAGAAAGGGTATCAGAGGATGAGATGGATGGCATCACCGACTCAAAAGACATGAGTTTGAACAAGCTATGGAACATAGTGAAAGACAAGGAAGTCTAGCGTGCTGCAGTCTGTGGGGTCGCAAAGATTCAAACACGACTCAGCAATTGAATAACAACAACAGTATACAAAAGTTGACCCCACACTGGTTACAAATTATTTCTCTGATTTTGACTACTCTGTCCTTTTCATAGCTTTAAATTTCTCACAACCCTCATATTATGCCTATACCTTTTTTCCTAGACAAAAATCCTGTTTCTCTAAATTTAAAATATATTTCTGTCTGAAAATCCTTTCCCATCTCAGACTGTGGTTAGAAGTGTGTCCGCTGTTACCTATAGAGCTTTTTGTAAGTGATTATCATAAAAGTAATAACATAATGTACTATAATTGCCCAGCACCAGGCACCCTCAGCTCCACACATGTGAGCACATATACAGTTGTGCAGAGGCTTTGAGCTCCTTGCAAAAGAGAATCGGAACAATTATCCCTGTGTATTTAGTGTTTCTCAAGATGTAGCTGTTAAAACATCAATTTTATGCAATTTATGTTTATTTTTTTTACAGTTATTTTAATTTTATTTTATTTTTTATTTTATTTATTTTTTATTTTTTTTTAATTTTAAAATCTTTAATTCTTACATGCGTTCCCAAACATGACCACCCCCTCCCACCTCCCTCCCCACAACATCTCTCTGGGTCATCCCCATGCACCAGCCCCAAGCACGCTGCACCCTACGTCAGACATGGACTGGCGATTCAATTCTTACATGATAGTATACATGTTAGAATTCCCATTCTCCCAAATCATCCCACCCTCTCCCTCTCCCTCTGAGTCCAAAAGTCCGTTATACACATCTGTGTCTTTTCCTGTCTTGCATACAGGGTCGTCATTGCCATCTTCTAAATTCCATATATATGTGTTAGTATACTGTATTGGTGTTTTTCTTTCTGGCTTACTTCACTCTGTATAATTGGCTCCAGTTTCATCCATCTCATCAGAACTGATTCAAATGAATTCTTTTTAACGGCTGAGTAATACTCCATTGTGTATATGTACCACAGCTTTCTTATCCATTCATCTGCTGATGGACATCTAGGTTGTTTCCATGTCCTGGCTATTATAAACAGTGCTGCGATGAACATTGGGGTACATGTGTCTCTTTCAATTCTGGTTTCCTCGGTGTGTATGCCGAGCAGTGGGATTGCTGGGTCATAAGGTAGTTCTATTTGCAATTTTTTAAGGAATCTCCACACTGTTCTCCATAGTGGCTGTACTAGTTTGCATTCCCACCAACAGTGTAGGAGGGTTCCCTTTTCTCCACACCCTCTCCAGCATTTATTGCTTGCAGATTTTTGGATCGCAGCCATTCTGACTGGTGTGAAGTGGTACCTCATTGTGGTTTTGATTTGCATTTCTCTAATAATGAGTGATGTTGAGCATCTTTTCATGTGTTTGTTAGCCATCCGTATGTCTTCTTTGGAGAAATGTCTATTTAGTTCTTTGGCCCATTTTTTGATTGGGTCATTTAATTTTCTGGAATTGAGCTGCAGGAGTTGCTTGTATATTTTTGAGATTAGTTGTTTGTCAGTTGCTTCATTTGCTATTATTTTCTCCCATTCAGAAGGCTGTCTTTTCACCTTGCTTATATTTTCCTTTGTTGTGCAGAAGCTTTTAATTTTAATTAGATCCCATTTGTTTATTTTTGCTTTTATTTCCAGTATTCTGGGAGGTGGATCATAGAGGATCCTGCTGTGATTTATTTCTGAGAGTGTTTTGCCTATATTCTCCTCTAGGAGTTTTATAGTTTCTGATCTTACATTTAGATCTTTAATCCATTTTGAATTTATTTTTGTGTACGGTGTTAGAAAGTGATCTAGTATCAATTTATGTTTAAAAAACTAAAACAATGAAAAGATATCAAATGTAAAGTAGTAGAATCCCCAGAACTTTATATCATTATATGTGTGTATTTGTAGTGAATTTGTCAACTTGCTGCCTATTTGTCTTTAACTAGTCTAAGATCTCATAGAATACTCTAACATTTCCACTTCCTTGCAGAATGTCCATGAACTTAGTCTATCTTAACATAGTAAATTCTCAGGGTGATTATGAAGAAGTAATAGGACCATATAACAAACAAGTATATATGTACTTTGTATTATGTGTAGAATATGCTGTTTATATTTTAATTTGCCTTCTCTGTCTTTCCAACCCTTACATAGATCTCAAGGGGCCAGTTTATACACTGTGTGCCAATATCACCAAGTGAAAGAAAATATACATCTGTGTCTCTTTTGCTGTCTCGCAAAGGGTGGGATGATTTGGGAGAATGGCATTGAAACATGTATAATATCATATAAGAAATGAATCACCAGTCCAGGTTCGATGCAGGATACAGGATGCTTGGGGCTGGTGCACTGGGATAACCCGGAGGGATGGTATGGGGAGGGAGGAGGAAGGGGTATTCAGGATGGGGAACACATGTGCACCCGTGGCAGATTCATGTTGATGTATGGCAAAACCAATTCAATACTGTAAAGTAATTAGCCTCCAATTAAAATAAATTTAAATTAAAAAAAAAGAAAATACAGTGTTTACCTCAGTGTCATTATTACCAGCATTTCCCTGTTGACCCATATTTTGTTTTAGTCCAGAATTACTCTTTTAATCATTTCATTATTCCAACTCTCTGAATTAAATAAAAATTAACATGTTAGAGTGAATATATTAGATTGGTTAAAATACAGTTTTCAGTCTGGCTCAGTAGCATGGCAAACTCAAGCCTCTTCTAGATTCTTAAAATGAGATTTTCAAGTGTATCATTGTGAACCACCATGACCCCAGGGTACTGTTATGGACTGTGATTTTGTGTCAGTGATATATTGATTTCAGAAATGACACAAATCTACTTTTGATTGTGGCATCTTGTAACCTGTAACTTCTCTGTAACTGTGATAAATCTTGAGGTTATAATATACCTCCTGCTGTCAAAGCTGATCCATCCAAGCACAGCCATGTACAGAATTTACTTTACTATGAGAAAGGCCTTTGCTTTTCCATTTGATTCATTGAGGTAATAATTACCTATGGAGGAAAATTTATATACATATCTGTAATTGATATTATCTATCCATATGTTTACACATGCATATATGTAACATGTAATTAATGGGTTGTTGTTGTTCAGTCACCAAGTCATGTCTGACTCTTTGCGACCCCATGGATTGCAGGGTAACACAGTAAATTTTAGTTATTGTTAAATGTCTTTACTGTATATAGAATTTTGAGCCTGAATTTCTCTTCTGAATCCTGGGCATTATTATAAACAAGCATCTTTAAATGTCATTAGGCTTTTCTCGATATTAGTATTTTTACAATCATCAAATGGCATTTTTATTACTAACATGAAGTACTTTGAGATTGAACCATAAGATATGTCAGACTTTACTTTGTACAGATACAGTAGCTGTGAATCCTACACTTCCTACACGTTAATCAGGCATGATTTCTGCTCACTTTACATGGCATTTTGCTCTCATATATGTTTCCCCTCTTGGTTAAGTTTAACTTATCATAGAAACGCAAATAATGGGTTTATTGAAAGTCCTGAATTTGTGAAATAAAAGTAGAAATCACATTTGTTCTTCATTTTTGGGAGAATTTCTCCTTCCACTCATTCCTAGAGTTGATCTTTTTACTCTTGAGTCATATCACTGAAGAGTCCACAGTATTTTATGTATTGCTTTCCTTATTTGGTGTTTTCCTATGACATCCAAACTTGACCCTGGCTTCTGACCATACACTCCATTTTTGAGGACACTGGTTCATCTGGGTGGTGTTTCAGAATAGGGTAACTTACAGAGATCCCAGTAACTAGCATCTCCTTCAGCACCACAGAAGTAGAACTCATTTTTAATTCAAGCTTCTTCATGCACTGTTGCCAACGGCCATCATACTTAAAAGAGGGGATATAATAGCAACAGCTGTCTATGCTGCCTTCCTCTCTGAACTTAGTCCCTCCAATCTTCAGGCAAATTATAGTGGCCTTCTTGCTATTCCTCAAGCACACACGAGTCAAGAACTTTGCACTTGTAGTCCCTTGTGGCAGAACTGATCCCTCAAAACTTCCCATGGTTAATTCCATTTCTTACTTCAGGTATACTGAAATATCACGTTTTGCTTTGACTGTGCCACACAGCCTGCAGAATCATAGTTCTTTGACCAATGACTGAAACCATGCCCTTTGCACTGAAAATGTGGAGTCTTAACCACTGGACTGATGGGGAATTTCCTATAATATCACTTCTTTAAATTGACTTTTTCTAGTCATCCTTTTTTAAAGTAGCCCCCCTACCATAGCATATCAACATCATTTCCTTGATATTATTCCATCACTACTTCATATTATTATATAGTGATATGTTTACCCATTTTTTTTAATGTGATGCTGGAGTTAGTTGTGGCCCTTGTATTACTCAGTGCTTTAGAGAAAGAGAACCAATGTGTGTGTGCATGTACGTGTGTATACACACACAGAGATAAAGGTATCTGTTTAAGAAATTAGGTCATGTGCTTTTGGAGGTTCATGACTCCAAATTCTACAGAGTAGGCCAGCAGTTGGGATACCCAGGGATGAGTTGATGCTGAGGCTCAAATCTAAAGGCAATCCAAAGACTATAGAAATACTGGTTAGATTTCACTGGTCTCTGATAATGATGTAGATATATTGTATAGCAGCCTACACAATATAATGATTTTTTTTTTTAGTAAATGATAAATGAAAATAACTATGTTAAAATATTTTATACAAATTTAGATTTATTATAGCTAAAGCTTCCTTCCGTTACAAGTTGATGATATTTTTGGTATGTTATTATTATGACAATAGCATTTTATATTAGAACAAATAGAAATTGAAAAAATATATGTCTCACTTAGAGTTTCCGTTCAGTCCAGTTTAGTTGATCAGTCATGGCTGACTCTTTGCAACCCCCATGGACTGCAGCATGCCAGGCCTCCCTGTCCATCACCAACTCCTGGAGCTTACTCAAACTCATGTCCGTTGAGTCAGTGATGCCATCCAACCATCTCCTCCTCTGTCGTCCCCTTCTCCTCATGCCTTCAATTTTCCCAGCATTGGGGTCTTTTCAAATGAGTCAGCTCTTTGAATCAGGTAGCCAAAGTATTGGAGTTTCAGCTTCAGCATCAGTCCCTCCAATGAATATTCAGGATTGATTTATTTTAGGATGGACTGCTTGGATCTCCTTGTAGTCCAAGGGACTCTCAAGAGTCTTGTCCAACACCACAGTTCAAACGCATCAATTCTTCAGCGCTCAGCTTTCTTTATAGTACAATCCTCACATCCATATGTGACTCCTGGAAAAACCATAGCCTTGACTTAAAGTTTAAGGGTTATCAACACTGAACTTCGATCAAGTCATTTATTTTCCCCCTTCATCGGTTACCTCATTTGTAGCTGAAATGAACTAGGTTATTGTTATTTCTTAAAGATCTTACACATAGAATTTTGTATAAATATAGTTTCTTCTTTTGAATTTGCCAACTTTTTACTATGAAATGTAGATACTAGTCTTTCATTGTCAATACTAACCAGCTGAAGGCCTCTGGAAATACACAAAGTTGAGATTACTACTACTTGCTGCAGCAAGAGAGAATATATACCTAGAAAACACTTTTTCAAAAAGAAGTGTTGATAGTATAGAATATTTTCCTGCTTGGTAGTGCAGGGTACTTGGAATGCATTATAGAATTGTCCTCACAAGGATGTGACAGAATAAACCATAATGTTTTGAAATAGTCAGTAGTGTTATCATTGTATCAGATGGGTCTATTTAGATTTATTTTTAGGTAAATTTTCTAATATCTTAAACTCTGTGTTCTAAAGTCAATTTGTGTTTTCCACTTGTGTGTTGAGTTTGAGCTTAGGTAACTTAGGATGGACCCTATAGTTTAATTTGGCACAATTGATCTGTTTGCATGCCTGTGTTGTATGCTATGTTGCTTCAGTCATGTCTGACTCTTTGCGACCCTGTGGTCTGAAGCCCACCAAGCTCCTCTGCCCATGGGATTCTCCAGGCAAGAATACTAGAGTGGATTGCCATTTCCTTCTCCAGGGGATCTTCCTGACCCAGGGATTGAACCCATGTCTTTTATGTCCCCTGCATTGGCAGGCAGGTTCTTTACCAGTAGGGCCACCTGGGAAGCAGTTCAACTAGGAAAAATTCTTCTTACTGACTAACTTCAGCAGAGACATTTTAAATTTTATTAGTATGATATGAAATATTTAATATAAAATTGAGTAAAGCACTTAACATATAGTTGGCACACAATAAATATCTATGTGAAGATTAGATATTCCTTACCCAACACCAAAAGCAATGTAATCTTAAACAAAATAGAATCACATAAATTGGACAATGAGACTACAAAATATTTAGAATGGAGAATATGGTCTAAAGCTAATAACCAAGTGCTTTTATTAATTGTACATCATATATATATGTTTTAGAAGTCTTTTATTCTCATTCAATGACCCTGTGTGACTAAAGAAAGTAAACAGAAACTATCTTTAATATTCTTGCTTAATCTAAGGATTTGATAGGACTACCATGGGAGTTAGTGATGCACAGGGTGGCCTGGTGTGCTGCGATTCATGGGGTCGCAAAGAGTCAGACACGACTGAGTGACTGAACTGAACTGAACTGAACCATGATGATCACTATATATACCATATGGGAATATTGGTCTATTTTATCTTTTGTGGTTGGAAGAGGGAAATAAAAATGATTCCAACCAAGTGAAGCCTAAAATAAATGTATAGATTCTCAGGCATGAGAAATCTATGAGTTGCTGACACAATCCAAACTTGATAAAAATAGGATGCCCTCATTCTCTGTATGCTAACTCTGTTTTTGCTTTTCTTCACCTTTTGTCCCCTTGTAGACTTCTTCCACAAGTGTCTGAGAGAGGCAGAGATTTGGGACATTCTTTCTCCCAATAGTGTTTATCAGTACCAAAAAAAGGCTCTTTTGAAATCAGGTTTTAAACTTAACACAGATCTAAGTAAGGATGGGATACTTTAAAAGACCATGCCTGTGGGCATGCAAATACCCGTGGAAACTTGGAGGCACCCCTTGTATTGATTGTGTGAGTAAGGCTTTAAAACTCAACTGTCAGTGTAACCCACTAAGTGCAGAGTGTTTTATATGAGCCCTGTTATAAAAAGTTGTGGTGCATGTATGCCAGCCTGTCTCTAATTAAAGAAGATGTCAAAGACACTGGCTTTCAGTTGGCACAAATTTAAGGCAAATTTAATATGTTTAAGGGCCATTAAGTATATCAATCACTAGGCATTCTTTCTATACCAAAAATCATCGAGTCTAATCTTGGTTTTCCATAAAAATCATAAAAGCTTTAGAATTATTTTTTTACTTATCATGTTTTTCCTCAGTCTAGTTATTGACAAGAATGAGTCTGAGGAATTTGTTCATAATATAGCTAGTAGTTCTTCATTTTCCTCCTCTAAAGAAAAATTGAAATAGAATAGCTTCTTGCATGTGAGAATTAGAGGTAATTAGAAAAAGTGCTTTTTAATTTTTTTTAAGAAAAAAATGTGTTGTGTTTTTTTTTTCTTGTTTGTCAGGGTGGGTTTGTTGCTACAAGAGATCATATTGAATGCTGATGTCAAAACAGTCTGAGCAAAGAGAGGATGTAATTCTTTAACAAAGTTATGTTTCAAATAGTTTTATTCCTTTAACAATTTTTGCCAGGTTCTCTGGGGGTTCAGATGATAAAGAATCCGATTTTTATCTCACTACAAAATAACAGTATTGGGAAAGGGATGTCTAATTAGTTGTTATATGTATAGTTCATATGAGATTGGTTTTCTCATAATTATAAGATACAGGTTATCTAATATATTTGCTTTACTTTATATCTCAACAATTTAAAAATATTTATACAATTTCTAAAATTTGCTCACCATATACAGCTATTAAAAATATTGGCTGTACACCCCATGTTGTATAGTATATCCTTGGAGCCTATCTCACACCCAGCAGTTTGGACCTCTTAGTCTTCCATCCCCGATCTTTCCCTCCTGACCACTGGTGTTCATTAGCTCATTCTCTGTGTCTGTACCTCTGCCTCTTTTACGTTATGTTCACCAGCTTATTGTGCTTTTTAGATTCCACATATAATTAAGATCATACAGTATTCGTCTTTGTCTGACTTATTTCACTTGTCACAAAAACCTCCAAGTGCATTGATGATGCTACCAATGGCAGCATTTCATTCTTTTGATAGCTGAGTAGTATTTCATTGTGTGTTTGTGTGTGTGTGTGTGTGTGTGTGTGTGCACTCATGTGTACACTGCCACATATTTTTTTATCCATTCATCCCTTGATGGGCACTTAGACTGCTTCCGTATCTTAACTATTGTAAATAATGGGGCTATGAACATTGGGATGCATGCATCTTTTCAAATTAATAGTTTTTTTTTCTTCAGATATACACCCAGAAACAGAATTGCTGGATCATATAGTAGTGCAATTTCTAATTTTAGAAACCACCATATTATTTTTCACATGGCTACACAAGTTTACTTTCCTATCAACTGTGTATAAGGGTTCCTTTTTTTCCACATCCTCACCACCAGTTGGAGAAGGAAATGGTAACCCACTCCATTAGTCTTGCCTAGAGAATCCTGTGGACAGAGGAGCCTGGTCGGCTGCTGTCCATAGGGTCACATAGTGTTTGACATGACTGAAGTGACTTAGCATGCATGCATGCGTTGGAGAAGGAATTTAAATGCACTCCACTATTCTTGCCTGGAGAACCCCAGGAAAGAAGGAGCCTGGTGGGCTGCTGTCTATGGGGTCGCAAAGAGTCGGACACCACTGAAGTGACTTAGCAGTGGCAGCAGTCACCAACAGTTGCCATTGGTGTTCTTTTTGATGATAGCCATCTGACAGGTGTGAAGTTTGGGCTCATTGTGGTTTTGATTTGCATTTCCCTGATAATTAGTGGTGTTGAGCATGTTTTCATGTAACTGTTGTCCATCTGCATTTTTCCATTTGGGAAAAAAATGTCTGTTCAGTTCTTCTCCCCACTTTATAATAAGGTTATTTTTTTTTGATACTGCATTTATGAGCTCAATAGAAAAGATCAATGAAACAAACAGCTTGTTCTTTGAAAATAATAAAGAAAATTGATCAAGCTTTAGGCAGACTCATCAAGAAAGAAAAGGAGAGGGCCCAAATCAATAAAATAAGAAAATGAAAAAGAAGAAATCATAACCAATACCATAGAAATACAAAGGACCATAGGATACTACTATGATCAACAGCAAACCAGTAAAATGGCATTGTAGAAGAAATTTTTTTTAAAAGTGCAATTTCCCAAGTTTGAACCAGTAAATACACAATAGGAAGAGATTAGGTAACAGTTATTAAATCTGAGCAGTAATTAAAAAAAAAATCTGAACAAGCAAAAGTCCAGGACTGGATGTCTTTACAGGTGAATTCTACAAAGCATTTAGAGAAGAATAACACCTAGCTTTCTGAAACTTTTACAAAAATTTGCAGTTTAAAGAACACTTCCAAACTCATTCTGTGAGGTTAGCAAAACCCTGATATCAAAAGTAGACATAATCTCACACGCAAAAAAAAAAAAAAATTATAGGTAAATATCCCTAGTGAATAGTGTTGCAAAAATCCTCAATACTAGAAAACTGAATGCAACAATATATTCAAAGGATCATACACAGTGATCAAGTGGGATGAGATGCAAAGATTTATCAATATCATACAATGTGATACACATTAACATATTGAAGAATATAAATTATCATCTTGATAGACAAGGGAAAAACTTTTCATAAAAATCAGCATCCACTTATTATAAAAACTCTTCAGAAAGAGCGTATAGAGGGATCATGTTGTTATTTAGTGGCTGAGTTGCCTCTATTTTGCTACCCCATGGACAGTAGCCCACCAGGATCCTCTCTACTCTGGATTTCTCAGGCAAGCATACTGGAGTGGGTTGCCATTTCTTTTTCCAGAGGATCTCCTGAACATAATAGAGCCCATATATGACAAACTTACGGCTAACATCATACTTAATTGTGAGAAAATTAAACACTTCCTCTAAGATCAGGAACAAGATAAGGGTGCCCACTCTTACTACTTTTATGTTACATAGTTTTTGAAGTTATACACACAGTCATCAGAGAAGAAATAGAAATATAAGGAATCTAAATTGGAAAGAAAGAAGTAAAACTGTCACTGTTTGAAAATGGTATCATATGTTTAAAAAATCCTAAAGACACCACCAGAAAACTTCTAGAACTCATCAGTGAATTCAGTTAAGATACAGAATACAAAAGTAATATACAGAGATCTGTTGCATTTCTATACACTAATAGCAAAGTATTAGAAATAAAAATTAAGAAAACAGTCCCATTTAATATCACATCAAAAAGAATAAAATACCTAGAAACAAACCTACCTACAGAGGCAAAAGCCCTGTACCCAGAAAACTCTAAGACAAGTGGAAAGATGCACTGTGTTATTGGATTGAGAGAATTAACATTTTTTAAATGACTAAACTACCCAAGGCTATCTACAGATTCTATCGAAATACCAAAGGATTTTCTTCACAGAACTAGAACAAATAATTTAAAAATTTGTATTGAAACACTGAAAACCTCAAATAGCCAAAACAATCTTGAGGAAGAATAAGAGCTAGAGGAATTATATTCTTTGACTTGAGACTATAGTAAAAAGCTACAGTAATCAAAAGAGTATGGTTCAGCTCAGTTCAGTCGCTCAGTCGTGTCCAACTCTTTGGGACCCCATGAATCGCAGCACGCCTGGCCTCCCTGTCCATCACCATCTCTTGGAGTTCACTCAGACTCACGTCTATCGAGTTGGTGATGTCATCCAGCCATCTTATCCTCTGTCGTCCCCTTTTCCTTCTGCCCCCAATCCCTCCCAGCATCACAGTCTTTTCCAATGAGTCAACTCTTCACATGAGGTGGCCAAAGTATGGTACTGACAGAAAACAAAAAAATAGATATATAGATTAATGGCACAGAAAAAAGAACTCAAAGATAAACCCATACACCTATGGTTACCTAATCTATGACAGGGGAGGCAAAAATTTACAATGGAGAAAAGACAATTTCTTCAATAAATGTTGCTGGGAAACTAGACAGCTACATGTAAAAGAATGAAATTAGAACATTCTCCAATAACATTTTAAAAAATAAAACAAAAGTGAATTAAACACCTAAATGTAAGATTCAGTTCAGTTCAGTCACTCAGTCATGTCTGACTCTTTGCGACCCCATGAATCGCAGCACGCCAGGCCTCCCTGTCCATCACCAACTCCCGGAGTTCATTCAGACTCATGTCCATCGAGTCTGTGATGCCATCCAGCCATCTCATCCTCTGTCGTCCCCTTCTCCTCCTGTCCCCAATCTCTCCCAGCATCAGACTCTTTTCCGATGAGTCAACTCTTCACATGAGGTGGCCAAAGTACTGGAGTTTCAGCTTTAGCATCATTCCTTCCAAAGAAATCCCAGGGTTGATCTCCTTCAGAATGGACTGGTTGGATCTCCTTGCAGTCCAAGGGACTCTCAAGAGTCTTCTCCAACACTACAGTTCAAAAGCATCAATTCTTCGGCACTCAGCCTTCTTCACAGTGCAACTCTCACATCCATACATGACCACAGGAAAAACCGTAGCCTTGATTAGACGGATCTTAGTCGGCAAAGCAATGTCTCTGTGTAAGAATGGATACTATAAAATTCCTAGAGGAAAACATAGAACATTTCTTGACATAAACAATCTTTTTTTGTTTGTTTTTGTTTCTTAAAGACAATTTAAAAAATGAACAAATTGTTTCTAATTAAACTTTAAAGGTAATCACTCCTAAATATTCATTGGAAGGACTGAGGCTGAAGCTGAAGCTCCAATACTTTGGCCACCTGACAGAAAGAACTGACTCATTTGAAAAGACCCTGATGCTGGGAAAGATTGAAGGTGGGAGAAGGGGATGACAGAGAATGAGATGGTTGGATGGCAGGATTGACTCTATGGACATGAGTTTGAGTAAGCTCCGGGAGTTGGTAATAGACAGGGAAGCCTGGGGTCCTGAAGTCCATGAGATTGCAAAGAGTCAGACATGACTGAGTGAGTGAACCGAACTGAACTGAAACTTAAAAGTGGTTGCACAGCAAAAGTAACCACAAAGAAAATAAAAATACAGCCTGCTGCCTGGGAAAAGATACTTGTAAATTATATGGCCAATAAAGGATTAATAAACAATTTTTAAAAATGAAGCCCAAAGAACAAAATTGATCACTTATGACTAAACAGGCCAGTGGCAGGAACTCAAGTAGAGCCTATTTGTCCTGGCTCCCAGTGTTGGGATCATCCCACCTATATCTTTAATACTTTCCCTCTTTTCTTTAAAGGCAAAGTTAAAGAACTGAACATAGCTTCTCTTAGTTTCACACTATTGAAATGCTGCTGTTCTAAGTTCCTGTCACCTTTAGTTCTCAGAAAACAAAACTTTATTTACTCTAACATTATGCTAATAACAAAAAACAGTACTGTATGGACAATTCACACTCTACATTTAAAATCCATTTAGTTTATAAATAGGACTTCCCAGGTGGCACAATGGTAATCTGTCTGCATTCTTCAGGAAAGGCAATCCACTCCAGTATTCTTGCCTGGAAAATTCCATCAACAGAGGAGCCTGGTGGGCTACTCTCCATGGGATTGCAAAGAGTTGGACGCAACTGGAGATACACACATACACAGAATACATTATAAATGCTTTAAGGCTGTTTCTGTATCTTTTCAAAATTGTGCTCCTGTGTCTTGGCTCATTTCTTGCAACATAATAAACACTCAATAACTGAATGCTTTTGAATGGAGTTTTTCAGTTCTATTTATTTTGGAATGCATTGTGATACATGTTTAGTTTCCAGATGATAGAATTTTCAAACTGCATTTTACTTAGAATTGAATTAAGATACTGCCTTTCTGATGTGGTCTTGACTACAATTTATAGAAGAAAATAGGTTATATGAGTCCTATAGTTTATGAGAAACAGAGCCAGAGATAAAGTAGTTATATTAAGTTGAAAACTCATGTGAGTTTCATCTTTTTACTATATCCTAAGAATAAGAAGATTTAGATAATAATTCCAAATACCAAGATCAAACTTTTCTGAATTCTTTCACTGAATTTATAAATGCAATATTGATAACCTGATAACTACAGTGAATTATACAATCATCCTGTTAAGAAATACTTTTGGTTTTTACTCAGAGACCATAGTTTAAATGACTGTGCTCTATACAGAAACTGGGAGTTGAAAGAGAAATATCGCTTTTAAAAATGATAGTATTCTAAAGTCCTGGTATAATTAATTATTTTTATATAAAGCTTTGATATAAGGGGAAATTTTTATTTTGTTTAACTAGAGTAAGCTTTCATTCCCCAGCCTCCAAAAGATAAAGATTTAAAGAAATTTTAGGTGTATAATTTTGGTCAGTCCTACTCAATCAGGTGGCTAGGTATAATTGGTATTATTAATTTTGATTCACAACTCCTTGCAACAAGCTGGATAGTACATTTAAAACCATAAGTAAATATTGCACAGTGACTAAAGCTTCATATATTTAGGTGATTATTATATCATAAAATTGTCCTTATTTTTAATTAACTCTGATTTGAATGGGTTTGGTTGGGTTTAATCTATTTTATCATTCAATAAACCTGATATTCTCTTGAGATAGCTGTATCTTGATTTAATTTACTTTCTCCTATTTAGTTGAAAATGCAAACAAAAGTTCTATCAGTACAAAAAAATAGTGTTTTTTTAATGTAAATGTATTTATTTTAATTGGAGGTTAATTACTTTAAAATATTGTATTGGTTTTGCCGTACATCAACATGAATCCACCACAGGTATACATGTGTTCCCCATCCTGAACCCCCCTCCCTCCTCCCTCCCTGTACCATCCCTCTGGGTCGTCCCAGTGCACCAGCCCCAAGCATCCTGTATCAATCAATGTTCATCACAGCACTCTTTATAAAAAATAATGTTTTTGTATTGAAATGCCAACATTAAGGAGTCAATCTAAGATGACTATTGATTAATAATTTAGTGTTTATAAACAATTAAGTGGCATTCAAAGTCCAAGCTAATTTTATACTTCAGTTCAGTTCAGTTCAGTTCACTCCAGTCACTCAGTCGTGTCCAACTCTTTGCAACCCCATGAAGCGCAGCACCCCAGGCCTCCCTGTCCATCACCAATTCCTGGAGTTCACTCAGAGTCACGTCCATCGAGTCAGTGATGCCATCCAGCCATCTCATCCTCTGTCGTCCCCTTCTCCTCCTGCCCCCAATCCCTCCCAGCATTAAAGTCTTCTCCAATGAGTCAACTCTTCGCATGAGGTGGCCAACGTATTGGAGTTTCAGCTTTAGCATCATTCCTTCCAAAGAAATCCCCGGGTTGATCTCCTTACATACATTCAAAGACCTCATGAAAATTGAATATTCTGTTTGTCTGTGTACCATGCAGCATCTTAGTATTCAGAATGTCCCAAAACTTTGTAAAATCACTTTAAATAAAATCAATTCCTAGGCAAAATGGATTTTTAAAAATCCATAAGTGTGAGATTCAGTATAGTCTACTTTGCAAACAGTCCAATCATGGTCAAATACATATAATAAGTATAAAACTATGTAGGTATATTATGAGCTTTCTTATGTGTATAAAATTATGCAAAGATATTTAGTGTGTAATGTGTACTCACCACCTATTTTTAGAAATAAAATTTTACTTATTAAGTTGAAGTCTCACAAGTACATATTCCATTTTCTCTTTCACTCCCATCCCATCAGACTGTTTCTAGAGCACTGTTTTAAATATATTAAAGTGTGCAAAATGGACTTATAATTTGCCTATCCTTAGCAGTATGACTTTATAATTCAATGTAATATTCCAGCAAGTCATGGGTATTTAACAAATGTAGTCAGTTTTGCACATTTTGACTACTGCACACTTCTACTGTATGTATTCTGGTATTTATTTATCCCTCCCTTGGTGGTTTAATTTTTCTTCCTTCAAATGAGTCTACTATAAAGCTTCTTGTGCATTTCTGTCTGTACTTGTACAAACAAATTTCTAGGATATCTGGAAGTTGAATTTTGTGGATATGGAATGCATATTTTTAAGACCACCATATATTGAAATGGAATTTAAAGAAATTATCCCTATTGTCTCCATCTTCATTAATACTTAGAAATCCAGTGGTTGTTTTGCTAGGATGATAGTTAAATTGCCCTTTTTATGAATCTTTTTAATTCCCAAGCTTCTGATTTATTCCTTCCCTCTCACATTTTCCCTTTGGTAACCATATGTTTGTTTTCAATGTCTGTAAGTTGATTTCTATATGATAAATAATTTCATTTGTTTCTTCCTTTTTTGGAAATTAGATTCTACATTTAATATTTAAACTTTAATGTAGCTGACTTCTTGAAATATTTTTATGCTACTTGTTGTGTGTATCTTGTTTAAAAATTATACATGCTCTAAGGATGTAAATAAAATATATTCTGAAAGTTTTGAAGATTTACTTTATTTAGCTAACTCTTTTTACCATGGAATTTAAGGGGTGTATAATTAGATTTTCAAAACATATTTTCAAAACTTACTGCAGGTAGAATTGTCTCATAATTAAAAAAAAATTAAAATCAGTAATGTGTGGTGTGTGCACATCTCAGTGCAGGTATGACCAGATTTTAAAATTATGAAAAATGTCAGTAAAACATTTAATTATTTTAAACTATAATATATGTAGTAAACTAGACATATGTACATATGATATGTCTAGTAAGGATATATCTATTGAATGCATTCTGTCAAATTATATCTTCTGTAAGATTTATGTCTCAAAAGACTTAAACTTCAAAGTCAGTCCCATTCTGATCTGTAGATTTTACCTGGTCTGTGTAGAAAGAACCTATCCATACACATATACCTACAGTGAAAATCAAGCTGTTTTTGAAACTCTGGAGTATTTAAATGGCAGTGAAAATAGTATTGCTGGCTATTTGGTAAAAAAATACTCTTGCTGACAAGTTTCCTGAACTTTAATTTGTGAAAATGTTTAAATCTAGAAGTTACTGGTAACAGTCTCTAACTCATGTAACATGGGATTCTAGGTCTCTCACAGTCTTCTGCAAATCTGTGAATTATACTGGCCCCAAAACAGTGAGCTCTCCTATTCAACTGAGTGATAGACTCTCTTCAGTAGATCTGTATCAATAAAGGCTTTCTTATATAATTAATTACTATGATAGACTGGACATATTATTCTCCCCTGCCCTGCAATCATATTTATATTCTATATTCAGTAGATATTTTAATATTTATTTCTTAGTGTATCATCAGTGTCATTCAGCTGCTTCAGTTTCTAAAGGTGTGCATTTTGGGTGTGAACTTTCTTTAGTAATGATGACCAGGGAGCAGTCTTAGACTCAGTGATTAGGTGCACAGAGACAGGCCTTATTTCATAGCAGTCTCTGATGCTTGTCTTTTGTCCTCAATCATGGAAATAATCAACTGAACATATTCTTTAATTCAAGTTTGATTGTCATGGCATCTTGAAATGCATTGTTTTCACTAATCCTATGTTCTTTTATTTGATTTAAGGAAAAAGTCAAGAATTGTGTAGGTCATTTTTATTAATTATATGCATATAAGATACACACTAACCCCCCCATTCTAGGATTCAGTGCATATCATTGTCATATATTTTGAACGTCCTTTAATCTGTAACAATCTCTCAGACTTTCTTTCATGATCTTACTAGTTGTGAAGAGTATAGGCAATGTATTTGATAAAATGAAATCAACCCAAAATGTTCATTGGAAGGATTGATGCTGAAGCTGAAAGCTCCAGTACTTTGGCCATGTGATGCAATGAGCTGAATTATTGTAACAGAACCTGATGCTGGGAAAGATGGAGGGCAAAAGGAGAGGGGAGAAGCAGAAGATGAGATGGTTTGTTGGCATGACGGACTCAATCAACATGAATTTGAGCAAACTCTTGAGAGAGAGTGGAGAATAGAGGAACCTGGTATGGTGCAGTCCATGGGGTCACAAAAAGTCAGGCACAGCTTAGCAACTGACTAACAGTGTGCTCACACTCAGTCACTCAGTCATGTTGGATGTTTTGTGACCCCACTGGACTGTATCCACCAGGCTCTTCTATCCATTAGATTTTTCAGGAAAGAATACTGGAGTGGGTTGCCATTTTTTCCAACCCATAGTTAGACTTCTCCAGATATTTCTTCATGATTGCATTCAGATTAGTCATTTTAGGCAAGAATACCATGGAAGTGATGTCCTACCCTTCTAGTGGCTCAGATGGTAAAGAATCCACTTGCAATGCAGGAGACCTGGGTTGGGTTCAATGCCTGGATTGGGAAGATCCCCTGGAGGAGGGCATGCTAACCAATTCCTATACTCTTGCCTGGAGAATTCCCATGGACAGAGTGCCTGGCAGGCTACAGTCCATGGGGTCACAAAGAGTTGGACACTACTGAACGACTAAGCACAGCACCATGAAAGTGATGTCATACCCTTCTCAGGGTATCATATCAAAAAGGAAGTGCTAATAATGTGTCCCATTAGTGTTGAAGTTCACTTTGAGCCTTCATTAAAGTAGTTAAGGTGATACTTGATTTTTTTTCCAGTATAGAGCAATATTTCCCTTCATATGTAAAAAGTAATTTGGGTGATAATCTTTGAGATTATATAGTGTCATATTCTTCATTATACCTTTACCCTCTAATTTCATTGTCCATGTTGACAATTGATTATATGTTTATTTGAAGTCTGCTGTAAGGAAAAAGTTTTGCCTTTTTCTTTCCTACCTTTCTTCCTTACTTTCTCCTTTCCTCCTTCTCTTTTGCTTCATTCCTTCCTTCCTTCCTTCCTTCATGTATTTATATAACAATGATAGCAAAGAAGGAAACTCACATACATACACACACTCATAAATATATATAAAGGATAATAGTTGGATATCAGTACAGATTTGATTTGGCAATTATTGATGAAAAATGTATTCCTGTATAGTGACCATGCAGTCATATTCCAGAAGTGAAGCTAAAGAATTTAGAAGAACAGACTCAAAATATTTGCAATTTCCCCATAACTGTTTCATTAAAACATACATTGGATGCTAGAACATAAATAACAAAGTAAGTGAGGCTAAATGTTAACAACATAAGAATCTGATTAGAGAATGTATGGAATTTGTTGAGGATTCCTTTCAACCTTTCAGCAAAGTCAAATTATTTCAAATTTAAATGTGAAAAATGATACGGTATGTATGTACATACTAAAATTTTATTAGATTTCTTATGTAAATTTGTCAAGCTCATATTATCTCAGCTTTTTATACAATATAAAAATGCCTTACACATGTCTGTAAGCCATAGAGAGAAAGAATCAAAGGAACCTGGGGTAAAAAATTCTAGACTTTAGTTAGCTAATTGATGAAAAAGGAAATTGGTTGGATTTCTGCATCTTTATTATTGTTCCCTTCCCAAGACTGTGTGTTGTTTGTGGTTCTAAAATATTATACTATTTATGTAGAGTTAATTTCACTTGATAGAATAAACATAACTAGATTTTAGAAGGGAAAAATCATTCAATGATCAGAAAGAAAACAATCAAGTTTTACCTAAATTTAAAACATCTTTAGCGAGTAGCTTACCATCCTTATGGCACAGTGGGAGAAATGGCATGTGGGTCCATGTTTTAATCTTTATACTCCTACTATTATAGATTATAGACCAAAAGACTGAACAAGTTGCTAAAGGAGAAACTGAATTACTTAGCAAATTTTCAGAGGTTCAAGTAGAAAAGTCTATGAAACTCATGTGCAAGAACCATTGATACATTTCATTCTTCATGTCTATAGAAATTTACACTCATACATTTTAAATTTTTAATGAAATTGCCCATATTTAATTACTTAAGTATATTCAGTTCTATTTACATTTATATTATGAACATATCATAACTCTTCTTTCACATTATTTCACAAATTAATATAATTAAACAGGAAGATAAAGTATTTCCCTTTATATTTTGATATAGATAGTTTCTGATCATTTGTGTTATTTGAACTAAAGGAAAATATATCACATAGAAATATGCTTTCCCATTGAGTTAAATAAAACATAAGGCAGCTTTTTATTATTTTATTGATAAGGGAAGATAAAGTCTTACAGAAGTGGTTCTTGTCCTTTTTTAACAGACAAACAAGATATAAGAAAGTTCAATTATTCAGAACATTTATGAAGACACTTAGATTATTAGATTGCAATGCAGATAAAAAGCCAGTAGATTGTCAGTTCTTGACTTTTGAAAAGACCACACACACACACACACACACACACACACACAAATTAGCATGGAGTATTAGACTTATGGCAGTGAGATAGAATATCAAGATTCTTGATAGAATCAAGATAGACTCTAGGTAGAATCAAGGTAGATGTGAAGATTTTTATTAGTGCCTTAAAAGTCTAGATGTAAACATAGATATTTAGTGTCATGTGGTTTCAGTGTTTGGGGAACTGGGCATAAGTGGTTTAAAGAGGGTATTTTCATGCAGGGCAGTGGTTGGAAATGAGCAGGTTGTAACACCATAGTTTAGAATTGGTGTGCAGGTAAAGGGGTTGATCTCCAAGCATGTCATGAAAACTGAATGGTTGTTTGAAAATCAAATTGCCTGCTCATGTAAGATAACTAATACCCTGATAAAGACTTGTTTGCCCAGATGAATAAACTCTTTGTCCAGATAAATATGTTTATAGGAAGTACCTGAAGCAAAGAGTAAAATTACTACTTTACACACTTATCTTTCTGTAAAAGAATGTCCTAGACAAAACAGTTATCAGTGTAGCACAGATGATGTTCTATTTTAGTTGCTCAGACATATCAGACTCTTTGCAACCCCATGGCCTCTAGCCCACCAGGCTCTTCTATCCATGGGATTCTCCAGGCAAGAATACTGGAGTGGGTTGCCATTCTCTTCTTCAGGGGATCTTCCTGACCCAGGGATCAAACCAAGGTCTCTTGCATTGCAGGCAGATTCTTTACCATTTGAGACACCAGGGAATCCTTTTCAGTTCTCAGTCCTGATCATTAAGTGATGTGGATTTAAGTGGTCTCAGTTCAGATTTCAAGGTTATAAATGGTTCTCTTGACAAAAAGGTGGTAATACAACTTTCTGCTCCAATCAGTGTATTATATTGGAATGTGAATCATTGAGAGTAATGAATGCCTAATTTTTTAACATAAAATGAAGGATTCATCAGTGTTTTTAAAATAAACAATGCTATTTTATTATGCTATTTATTTAAAAACAAACTTTAAGACACAATGATGTAATACTATTTTTTAAGAACTACTGCCTAGAACGCAAATATAAATGTCAAAATATCTCTGTGATAGAATTTATTTTTCTTTTTCTTAAGTGAAGATCAATTAGCAAGAATCCCCCATATTATTATGACTACTCTTTCTATATAAGAACCATGCACTTTAAAAAACTGACTTCTTCTATATCCACATATCAAAGGTCAGTTCAGTTGCTCAGTCATGTCCAACTTTTTGCAGCCTGTGGACTTCAGCACGCCAGGTTTCCCTGTTCATCACCAACTCCCAGAGCTTGCTCAAACTCATGTCCATCAAGTTAGTGATACCATCTAACCATCTCATCCTCTGTCATCCCCTGCTTCTCCTGCCTTCAGTCTTTCCTAGCATTCTCAGGGTTTTTTTCCAGTGAGTCAGTTCTTCACATCAGGTGGCCAAAGTATTGGAGTTTCAGCTTCAGCATCAGTTCTTCCAATGAATATTCAGGACTGATTTCCTTTAGGATTGACTGGTTGGATCTCCTTGCAGTCCAAGGGACTCTCAAGAGTCTTCTCCAACACCACAGTTCAAAAGCATTAAGTCTTCAGTGCTCAGATTTCTTTATAGTCCTACTTTCACATCCATACATGACTGCTGGAAAAAATCATAGCTTTGACTAGACTTAAACACATGTGTACACATGTGCAGGTGCAAACACAAATATATAATTAGTATTAAAGCATAGGCTGAATTTTCGATTAAAATATGATTGACTTTATCAGTCTGCTCGCTAGGTATATAATCTGGAACAACCTCATTTTTAAGGCTAAATTATGCGTGCGTGTATGTGTGTGTGTATTTGAAAAGTTACAAATCTGAAGTTCTGTAGAAGTTGTTATAATTGTTAAGGTGCAATAAGTTATCTACAGATTATTATTTGTAATTGAACAGCTTGGTGAGGGAACACCTACATTTTGTTATTTATTAAATTTTTTCTTTAGAGTTAACTATGAATTCAGCAAGAGGAATAAGACCTTTAATGACCTTTAAATAAGACATTTAAGACCTTTTTAATGACCAATTAAAGCATCACTTTTTCTTATAGAAGAGTTGCTTTCCCAGATGAGCTAACTCTTGATACAGAAAAATTGACTTAAAGAATTTCCTGAATCAAAAAGTAAAAGAATTATGTTTTCACGGATGTCTAATGTTGGGGATAAATACCAAGGCCTACTCTGGTTCATTCATAGGAGATTTGAGAGATAAGGCACAAAGTTATTATAGTACATATCCTTATCATAAGTCTCTCAAACATTTCTTAATGCTTAGATTAGAAGGATGAACACAGAAAAAATATTTTCTTGTGTAGTCAAAAATCTAGAAGGTTTCAGTACAGTTAGCCTTTTAAAATGTTTCCACAAAAATTTAGCTCAGTTTGACAAACATTTACATAACACTTAATATTGTGAATATTCATTCTTTTGTAATCACAGAATCCAAGGTGGCATGCTGCAGGACACATGCGCTTCCTACAAGTAGATATAGGTACCCCCTTCCCCAGGCAGTTTCCATTTTTTACTGAAATACAAAAAATTAGTTCATTTTATCAGGTTTTTGTAAAGATTTAAGGGATAGCATAATTAAAACATTTTCAATATGAAATGCTGTGAGAATAACATCTAAGCTATAAATCAGGAAGACTACTACTTCTTGAATCATCATGAACAAGCGAACATCAATATGAAGCTGGTTATCTTTGTTACCTGGGTTTTTTTGAGATTGAGACCTGTCAATATGAGTGTAAGTTTGGAACCTTTAAAATGTCATTTAAAATGACAAGCAGTTTCTTTACCACTAGCGCCACCTGAAAAGTACATATTAAGGTGAAATGTGACAAAAAGACAGTTATATATGAGGTATAAAAAAATGTTTGAGCCCTATTTGTGAAACAATGTAAGAATGCAAAGCATATCACTAAAGCAACTGATACTTGCATGAATAGCGAAGAGATTTTTAACATTTAATTTCCCATAGGAACACAATATTGTCAACCGTAAAAAAAAGTAGTGAATGATTTTTGTGTGTGTTGTGGGTCTGGATATTTGTGTTACATACTTAAGAGGTTGTGCTCTAATTATGTCTTGTTCATATTGAATTTCAATTACTGCAATGTAGGAGAATTTCAGTATTTAAAAACAGTACATATATTTAAATAATGAGGTCATTTTAAATATAATTTCCTTCTCTGAAAATAATATACCATAATATATGACAATTTATTCTTTCATTCATCTATTTTTCAAGTACCTATTGAGTATTTTCTATTTGCTAGACATTGTTTTGGGGCTTCCCAGGTGGCATTAGTGGTAAAATACCCACATACAATACAATACAATACAATACAATACAATACCAATACAGGAGATTCAAGAGATGTGAGTTCAATCCCTGGGTTGGGAAGATTCCCTGGAGAAGGAAATGGAATACAACCCACTTGTATTCTTGCCTGGAAAATTCATGGATAGAGGAACCTGGCAGGTTATGGTCCATGGGATCACAGAGTCAGACATGGCTGAGTGACTTAGCACACGTGTGCACACACACACGTTTCGCTCATAAGCAGTGTGTCAGCTATTTACTGTGGACAGTTTCTCAGAAAGATCCCTAGGAAAAAAAATGTCAGTCAAGAAAAATGTTTATTTAATTTGCTTGTGTAAGATATGTGATGTTAAATGTGTGTGTCCATTTGGCTAGGACCTACTATAGAGATATGTCTTAAAAATAATTCTGGATGCTGTTGTATTATTCTCTGTGAAATTAGCATTTAAATCCATAGACTTTGAATAAAGCAGTTGTGCTCCATAATGTAAGTGGGCCTCATTAAGTCCTGAAGAAAACTGAATACCTAAAGAAAAAGACTGATCTTCTCCAAGAAAGGGGGATTCTGCCAGCACAAGAACTGCGGCATCATTTCTTTTCTGGGTTTCCAGCCCATCCTGAAGATCTCAAACTTGCCAGCTGCCACAATCACATGAGTCAAGCTCTCTATAAAGACACATCCTATTGGTTCTGCTTCTCCCAAGAACTTGAGTAACACAAGTGATAACAGCATCTTGACAGAACTTTAAGGACATCTCAGAAGGGAGCCATCAGGGACAGATATACATAGAGTTTCATTAAAAATAATTTCTTACTATTTCTGACATACTTCACTCAGTATGATAGGCTCCAGGCTCATCCACTTCATTAGGACAGACTCAAGTGCATTCCTTTTTATAGCTGAGTAATATTCCATCGTGTATATGTGCCACAACTTCCTTATTCATTCATCTGCTGATGGACATCTAAGTTGATTTCATGACCTGGCTATTGTAAACAGTGCTGCGATGAACATTGGCGGTACACCTGTCTTTTCTCAGTTCTGGTTTCCTAGAGTATAATGTGGGAGGGATGAAGGAGGTTCAGGAAAGAGGGGACATATGTATCAGTTCAGTTCAGTCACTCAGTAGTGTCCAGCTCTTTGCGACCCCATGAAGCACAGCACACCAGGCCTCCCTGTCCATCACCAACTTCCGGAGACACTCAAACTCATGTGCTTCGAATCAGTGATGCCATCCAGCATCTAATCCTCTGTTGTCCCCTTCTCCTCCTGCCCCCAATCCCTCCCAGCATCAGAATCTTTTCCAATGAGTCAACTCTTTGCATGAGGAGGCCAAAGTTTTGAAGTTTCAGCTTCAGCATCAGTCCTTCCAATGAACACCTAGGACTGATCTCCTTTAGGGTGGACTGGTTGGATCTCCTTGCAGTCCAAGGGATTCACAAGAGTCTTCTCCAACACCACAGTTCAAAAGCATCAATTCTTCAGCACTCGGCTTTCTTCACAGTCCAACTCTCACATCCATACATGACCACTGGAAAAACCATAGCCTTGACTAGATGGACCTTTGTTGGCAAAGTAATGTCTCTGCTTTTTAATTTGCTATCTAGGTTAGTGATAACTTTCCTTCCAAGGAGTGTCTTTTAATTTCATGGCTGCAGTCACCATCTGCAGTGATTTTGGAGCCCCCCAAAATAAAATCTCATGTTGCTTTCACTGTTTCCTCATCTATTTTCCATGAAGTGATGGGACCAGATGCCATGATCTTAGTTTTTTGAATGTTGAGCTTTAAGCCAACTTTTTCACTCTCCTCTTTCACTTTCATCAAGAGGCTTTTTAGTTCCTCTTCACTTTCTGCCATAAGGGTGGTGTTATCTGCATATCTGAGGTTATTGATATTTCTCTCGGCAGTCTTGATTCCAAGCTTGTGCTTCCTCCTCCAGCCCACCATTTTTCATGATGTACTCTGCGTATAAGTTAAATAAGCAGGGTGACAATATGCAGCCTTGACATACTCCTTTTCCTATTTGGAACCAGTCTTTTGTTCCATGTCCAGTTCTAACTGTTGCTTCCTGACCTGCATATAGGTTTCTCAAGAGGCAGGTTAGGTGGTCTGATATGCCCATCTCTTTAAAAAATTTCCACAGTTTATTATGATCCACACAGTCAAAGGCTTTGGCATAGTCAATAAAGCAGAAGTAGATGTTTTTCTGGAACTCTCTTGCTTTTTCAATGATCCAGCGGATGTTGGCAATTTGATCTCTGGTTCCTCTGCCTTATCTAAACCCGTGGTGGTTCATGTCAATGTATGGCAAAACCAATACAGTATTATAAAGTGAAATAAAGTCAAAATTTAAAAATAAATAAATAAATAAACCAGCTTGAACATCAGGAAGTTCACAGTTCACGTATTGCTGAAGCCTAACTTGGAGAATTTGAACATTACTTTACTAGCATGTAAGATGAGTGCAATTGTGCAGTAGTTTGAGCCTTCCTTGGCATTGCGTTTCTTTGGGATTAGAATGAAAACTGACCTTTTCCAGTCCTGTGGCCACTGCTGAGTTTTCCAAATTTGCTGGCATGTTGACTGCAGCACTTTCACAGCATTATCTTTTAGGATTTGAAATAGCTCAACTGGAATTCTGTCACCTCCACTAGCCTTCATAGTGATGCTTTCTAAGTCCACTTGACTTCATGTTCCAGGATGTCTGGCTCTAGGTGAGTGATCACACCATCATGATTATCTGGGTCATGAAGTTCTTTTTTGTACAGTTCTTCTGTGTATTCTTGCCACCTCTTCTTGATATCTTCTGCTTCTGCTAGGTCCATACCATTTCTGTCCTTTATCCAGCTCATCTTTGCATGAAATGTTCCCTTGGTATCTCTAAGTTTCTTGAAGAGATCTCTAGTCTTTCCCATTCTGTTGTTTTCCTCTATTTATTTTCGTTGATCACTGAGGAATACTTTATCTTTCCTTGCTATTCTTTGGAACTCTGAGTATAGAGTTATAGAGGAAATATGTATACCTATGGTCAATTCATATTTAAGTATGGCAGAAACCATCACAGTATGTACAGTAATAATCCTCCAATTAAAATAAATAAAAATTTAAAAAGAGTAGCAAAAATAATTTCTTTACCTGGGTGAATTTAGGTCTGGTCTTGCAATTCAAGGGACAGTTTGGATTGGGTATCATTTATGGCATGAGAGCTCTTTATGAATGAACAAAATAGGAAAGGGCATTGAGGCAAGCACTGATTAATAAGTATGCTATTTCAGTTACTTTAAGTCTTCAAAAAACAGATTTCCTGGGGCAAGCAGCAAATTTTTTTTCATATTGTTTATTCATAGTGCTTTTGTTTTATGCAGCAACAGGATAAAACATTTTCTTAGAATTGTTTATAACTGGGACAGGAAAGTATCTTTTCAGTGTTAAAGTGTATGTGTGCAAACTAGAGGTTGAAGAAAATGGAAGAATAAAGTAAGGTTTTTGAAGAAAGAGTCCATTTGTGGTGGCCTCGTTGAAATCAATCTAAGTGTTTTTTGTTTTATTCTTTTTCTTTTTCTGAAATTGCAAAGCAGTCTAGCTAGTGAAATACATGCTGGATCACAAGTTAGAAGCCCAGGTTGCCAAGTCTAATTCTACCTTCATTAATTCCATGATTAGTTAAGTGTTTTGACTTCCCTGAGCCTGAGTTTACTCATTTCCTTATGCAAAACGGATCTTATACACTTTTAAAATCCTCTTATTTTCTCAGTAGATAATAAAAATATAGAATACAAACTCTAAATATAAGACTCCTTAGAGGATGTATGATAGAACATTATTGGAAGTGAAAAATTGGGATTAACTAGAGAATGTTGTTTCTTAACAAAGAGTGGCTCTTGGAATCACGTTGAAGATAGAGACGGTTCTTTTCTCCATCACCCCCACTTTGTGTGTTCATGCTCAGTCAGGTCTGACACTTGGTGACCTTGTGGACTGTAACTCACCAGGCTTCTCTGTCCATGGGATTATCCAGGCAAGAATACTAGCATGGATTGTCACTTCCTCCTTCAAAGTCTCACTGTATACATTAGTATACAATGTTGTGACCTCTCCATTGAACACTGTAAGTAAATAGATAAATAAATATTAGGCTGTTATAACTGTGAACATTGTCATTGAATGGATGAACAAATCTTGGAACTAAAAAACGTGATGTCAGGTTCTAGTATTGTTAAACAAAGTATACCAACCTTGCTTGTGTGTGTGTGTACTTAATCACTTAGTCGTCTCCAACTCTTTAGTTATGTCTGAGACTTTGAAATCCCATGGACTGTATTCCACCAGGCTCCTCTACACATGGGATTCTGCAGCCAAGAGTGCTGGAGTGGATTGCCATTTCCTCCTCCAGGAGATCTTCCCACCCTAGGGATGGAACACAAGTCTTTCCTGAATTGCAGGCAGATTTTTTACTATCTGTACCACCAGGAAGCTCAACACAAGGCTTACTTAATACTATTTAATTATTCCTAATAAGAGAATTCTTTTATAAGAAAAAGGAAAGAGGACAGGCTCTGACAAACATAAACTATATGATAAATGGATGTTAAAGACATTCATATGTTTAATCTTGACTTTTGTAATTTACTGCTTTTAGTTTTTTTCTTTGGGGTATAATTTTTGTTTGACTTATTTACTTTCTGCCAGTTGGGATGCAGGGTATCATGCACACACTGCTGCTTCTGATAGGAACTATGGGTGGTTGTTTTTAGAGATACTCTGCCAGAATGGTCTAAGATATTTACCAGAACAGCGACAGTGTTTTAGAAGCAATTTTCTTTACTTCTGTTACATGCTAGATAAATAATAACCTATAATGTGCCCATTAATGTTGCACTTATTTAGGATAATTAATGCTGAGCTCTACTCCATGTCGTTTCCTCTCATAGTTCTGTAGTACTTGGATGCCAGGGAGTTTGTGTCACAGGTATCAGCTGCTGCCTATGTTATCAGTCTCCAGCAGGGCTTCTGTTAATTATCTTGCCACAGTGTCTGAGGCGGATAGCGATCTTTCCTAAAGAGCAGGAAGATTTAAAGAGGCAGAATTAATTAAAATTGATTCACACATTCTGTCATGTAGAGGTCTGCGGGGAGCCTTTCTTTCCTACACCCCTCTTCGCTTCAGGATGTTGTACAACATAGTACAGGTGGGAATCCCTACCATGGAATACTAATTATGGAGCTTGAATGGGACTAGCCACAGTGATTGGCAGTGTAATGCCTGAAAAGGTTTTAAAATTTACTTCATTTAAGGGATTTCTTGAGGGACCAGTTCTTTCATCTAACTTTTATAAGTGGTTATTGAGAGGTTGACAAAGCTGAAAATCTAAGGTCACTAAGGATTATCAAAAGAGTTACCAATGAATTACCCATTTTAATAGTTGGTTGTTCATCACTGTAGACTTTAAAAAGGCATGTGAATTATTTGAAAGAAAGGTTACAGAAATATAAGTGTATTGATGTATGTTAACAATTTTTTAGTTTTTCAAATAAGAGTCAATTATAGAATTTATATCTGAACATGGAGAAATGGCTAATCAGAAATTAACTGGATAATCACATAAACTTTTATAGTACATGTAACTAACCATTACCAATTTCTATCAGACTATGAAAAGATATTATCTTTAGTAAAAATAATAATTATCTAATCCTGGAGACCAGGGGTTATGTTTTTCTTAATCAACTTTGATATCAGCTCTAAGCTGGTATAACAAAGAAACCTGAAACATTTAAGCAAGATACACATTACATTTTATATAGCTGATCCAAAGGTTTAAATAGCATATAAACTTAGATGTAACAACTCAAAGAACAGTGCTTCAGGAGTGTTTGTGGGTCATCTTCATTCAATACAGTTTTTCTCTGTGACTCCTGGTCCTACCCTCACAACTGCAGGAAGAATAAGTTACATATGATTCATGAGGGGATATTACCTCCAGGAAGGAAAGAGACTTCCTTGCTTTTAAGGAATAAGACCCTAAACTCCTAAGTATCACCTTTTGTTTTCATGTCATTAACCAATTCTCAGTCAAATGCTCCTATTCGGGTAAATGCACATTTCCATGGAGGAAGCAGGGGGCGAATATAGGAAAACAGCTAGATGAATAAGTAGTGCAAAACTAAAAGAAACAATTAAAATCAAAGAAATGGAAAACTTAATGATGGCCTGAGCTTTCCTTATGATTCTCATGATTTCACTTTTATATATTAAGAACTCTTTTCAGAGTAAGAAATATAATATGGAAGGTAAATCATGATTTAGATAACAAAATATGTCACATGAACTATTCTTTCTTTTTAATGTCGTTAACAGATGTTAAGAAATAATATTTTAGATATTCAATGCATGCATGCATGCTAAGTCACTTCAGTAGTGTCGACACTGTGCAACCTTATGCACAGGAGCCCACCAGGATCCTCTGTCCGCAGGATTCTCTAGGCATGAATACAGGAGTGGGTTGCCATTTCCTTCTCCAGGAGATTTTCCTGACCCAGGGATCGAACCTGGGTCTCCTGCATTGCAGGTAGATTCTTTACCATTGGAGACTCCCTGAGAAGCCTGCCAGACTTAGAGGCTATTATTCTTCCCATTGTTATCTTGAAATTAGATTTGGAATACATTTTAATTTATTCCAGCTTCAATTAAGATAATAAGGAATAAGTCCATCCTCCTAAAGATAATAAATAATTTAAATGATGTAATTTTCTTTAAATAAAATAATATGTATTAATATACATAAATCAAGAATGCTTAGAAAATATCTCAAAGTGCCAGGAAAAATATATTTAATACATATCTTCAGCTTAATAATCGCAGCAGAATTTGAAGGTTTTATTTTTTTTTAACTTCAATGATATGATTAACAAATCATGGATATTCTCAAAGCCAATGACCTACAAATTGTTTAATAGTAAAAGAAAAATAATTTCTATGAATAAGATACATTATATATATTGGAATTATAATGGAATAAAATATTTGCTGACCTTTAATTCATAAAAAGAATTTCCTTTAGCACCTTTCAGTCATCAATACCACAGCACTAAATTGGTACCATTATTTTCCCAAATTATAAATGGAGAAGCTGAGGTTGAGAGCAGTTAACCTGCTTAACAGCATAATGATGAGTAATTAAGAATTAGGTCAATATTTGCAAATCAAATGTTCTTGGTGATATTTCAAATTATTACTTCTAGATTTCTATACTTTTCCACATTCAAAGTTTTATATAAGAATGCATTATTTTCTTCATTGTTCTAAAAGAGTAAAATGACTAGGAAAAAAATTCTAGTACTAAACTTATATTGCAACATTTAAGATTTTAAATGAGAATCTCATAATGTATTATAATTTTCATGTGTTATCAACATGAAGATCAACAGTGCCCATACAGGTAATAAATTCTCTGTGACCTTATCAATATAGGGAACTGATATGATATTAAAAACAGCAAACACACATTAGCATATAATATTTCACATAAAAACTAGTAAATGCAACAATAAGATAAACAAGTAACTATGATGAACAATATTAGAAAATTGTACTAGAAAACTTTGGTTTCAGATTTGTCATACAATAAATATTTTCTGAATGAAGCAAGTAACCATGAAGTTGCAATAAGTAAAAATTAGTTGACCTAAAGAATATATAGGGATTTCCCTGGCAGTCCAGTGATTGAGACTCCATACTCCCAATGCCAAAGGACTTAGGTTCAATCCCTAATCTGATCCCATATTCCTAAACTAGATCCCATATTCCTCAACTAAAGATCCTTCATGCTGCTTGCTGTAACTAAAAAGGTCTTGCATGTAGCAACTAAGACATGGCCCAGCCAAATTAAAATATATATATATATATATATATGCCCAGCAAGAATATATACTACAAAGGACATTAAAAAAAAAAAAAACAGTACTAGATACCTTACCTTAGACTGAGATTTGCTTCTTCATCCAGAAAGTTCTAATTTCAAACTCAGTGTTTTCTGATAGAGATTATCCTCTGTAACTGAAATAGAAAAACAAACAAACAAAAAAAAGCAAGACAATAAGGGGCATTTATATTTAATGCCAGGATTAGGCAGAGGAAGTCTTCTCCTCTCCTCTGCATCTAATATATAATCTGTCAGTTGTTCAGCCATGTCCCACTCTTTGTGACCCCATGGACTGTAGCCCGCCAGGCTCCTCTGTCCATAGGATTATCCAGGCAGGAATACTGGAGTGGGTTGCCATTTCCTTCTCCAGGGATCTTCCCAACCCATAGATTGAACCTGGGTCTCCTGCATTGCAAGTAGATTCTTTATCATTTGGGGCAATAGAGGGTCACAAATAAGATGACTAAATTTAAATATGTGTATAGATATATAATTTATGGCTACAGATTTTAGCTGGTTTCTTTGACTTTAGTCTTTTCCCCTTCAGGCTACTTACTACACTCTTGCCAGGCTTGTGCAGCTACTATTTCCTTGTATACATTCTATTTCCAGTCTCCTCCTCTCCTTTCTCTCTTGCTTGATCGTTCTACTCCTTTGGATCTCACCTTAGGCTCACCACTAACCAGATTCCTCCCATTTCCATAGAGAATTGTTGTTGTTCCATCACTTAATCATGTCTGACTCTTTGCACCTCCATGGACTACAGCATACCAGGGTCCTCTGTCCTCTACCGTCTCCTGGAGTTTGTTCAACTCATGTCCACTGAGTCAGTGATACTATGTAACCATCTCATCCTCCGCTACCCTTCTCCTTTTGCCTTCAATCCACAGAGAATCCATAATCCCTATCCTCCCCACCATCTGGAATTCTCACCACATTTTTTGTTTTCCTCTTTTCACTTAATTGTCTGAACTTCCCTTGTTATGACTTTGGATCCAGAGACACTGTTTTGGGTTGTTACCCTACTTTGCTGAAAAGGCTATTACAAACATTAATTTTGCAAACACATGTATATATTCTCTTTTCAACTGGCACACATTGTAATGGCTTTATTAGCCGAGTGTCTAAAAATTTTCACGTTGTTTACTGGTGTATTTTACTGATTTAATTGCTTCCATAAAATGGTCTTCATTCTTTTGGTTTGATAATGGATGATTGCCAGGTTATTTTTGTCATTAAAATTACTAAGTCATAGTCAAGTGCTCTTGGCTTCAAATAATCAATCTGGATGCTTCACTTCAATGAGGCATCACAAGCTTAATGATTGCTTAATAATAGATTTGAAGTTTATAAAAAGAAATGTATGGATGATGGTAAACAGCTGTTTCCCATTTCATTAAAAGGAAAAAAAATGAAAAATAAGCATAATAATAGTAACAGAAGAGCTTCAAGTTAGGTAGCAGTTAGGGATTTTTACTTCTTCAGTCTTTTGTTAATAACATCAAAAAAGAAATGGTTTTGAAACTTTGTAAGGGTTAAGAGAATAGTCATGTTTCTCAAAGTTAAAATTTAGAGGCATGAAATAGA
Source organism: Ovis aries (assembly GCF_016772045.2). NCBI lineage: Eukaryota > Metazoa > Chordata > Mammalia > Artiodactyla > Bovidae > Ovis > Ovis aries. The sequence continues at coordinate 50,654,736 of NC_056069.1, forward strand.
ATTATTTAAGTGACTTTTCTGCTGATATCCAACTATATATATATCTATCTCCACTATTTCTTTTTCTTCCCATTCCTACCATTTCAACTGAATTCTAATACCTTTCAATATGTTTCTAATAGCAATTTTGATTTCTATAATTTTTCCTCTTCCATTTGTTCAACACATCATGTTAAATTGTTTTATTTATAAACCATATTAGAGCATCCCACTGCTGCAAATATTTAAATACCTTTGTTCTGCATTTAAAATAAAATCCAAACTGCTTATCAAGGCCTACAAGATCCAATGCCATTTGTCCTTCATTTCACCAACTAATCACTCCCTCACTCAGTATTTTCAAACCATCAAATTTCTTTCCATTACTTACATTCATCAAACATCTTCATAGCTTAGTCTTTGTAATCAATGTTATGCCTGAACGTGCAACCCTCTCCCCTGGTCTTAACATATCTGGCTGATTCTCATCAGATGTATGCCAAAACATCACCTGTTTATATTTGGTGGTCATTTCAATCTAGCTAAGGCTGCTTCTTTTCTGTTCCTCTTGCTTTATTTCTTCTATGCAAATTAACACTGAAAAAATCATCATGTGTTTAGGCATTCATATGTGTACTCTTTTCCTTGCCAGTCCACAAGTGAGTGAAAGACGCTTAGTCATGTCCAATTCGTTGCAACCCCATTGGACTATAGCCTGCCATGCTCCTCTATTCATGAAATTCTACAGGCAAGAATACAGGAGTGGGTAGCCATTCCATTCTCCGGGGAAATCTTGACCCAGCGATCAGACCTGAATCTCCCACATTTCAAACATAGTCTTTATTATCTGAGCCACAAGGGAAGTCCCCAGGAGAGATGTCTTATCTCTTTTCACAACAGCATCCTCAGAACTTAAAACAAAGAGTAAACATAGCTAAATAGATGAACGTATGTGGAAAGTCTCATATTTTGAGCACCGCTAGACCCAACAAACAAAAGGAGAAAGCATAATGCTTCATGAAAATAATTGTTAACACAGCATTCATACTTTCAATTTCCTTGAAAGTCTAATTATTGAAGTCACTCTACTGTTAATTAATTTAGTACATGTACATTAACTTTTTTTTTTCCCCTGAAATGTTCTATATTAACAAATATTGAAAGAATCTCTGTGGGCATTTGAGTACAAACATTGTTTCTAATGGGACTACCCAAGGAGAAAATTTTATAAATCTATGTGTAAAACAATATTAATTGTACCTGCCATGAAGCAAAAACAAAATAAATAGTAGCTGTTTCTGTAACAGAATAGCTAGTTTAATAGCTTGTACTAGATTGCTGCTTTTCCATTTGAACATCTCTACATGGAAATGATAGCAATTAACTTAAACATTTCAGCTTCTATGAGCTGACTTTGTTTACTCTTATAGCTTTTCAGTTAAAAAAATAAAAATAAAAGTATAGCAGAATATCATCAAAATAGATTTTTTGTATGTACAGAATATCATCCAAATAGATTTTTGTGTACCAATAGTCTTCCCACAGTGATTATATAATATGTATGTACACATAATGAGTCTTTATTATTCCACAAATAACAAATGTTTACGAAAGCATCTCATCATAAGTGTTCAAATAAACTATGATCAAAATATTACTGTGAAGTGTTACAAAATTATTGGATACATTTTTCTAGCTGGGAGCATACCCAAAACCAAATAACTTCAGAATTATCAGTGAACACATGACCTTGATATATTTGAATAATCAACTGAAACTGCTTGCAAGCCGCTTCCGAATGGGTAGTGGCAACAGTAATATTCTATATAATTGTTCTGTTCTTTTTTAAAATTTTTCATTAATCTCTGGAGGCTAGCCGTTATTTTTATCTATAAAATCATAACTTATATGACATCTAGAGAAGTGAGGTTAATTAAGTTATTATGTGAAAATACTCATTGATGTGAAAGACTTTTGACAGTAAAGTGGCATGACCGAAGGAACAACTGAGAACGTACACTCTAGGAAAAACAAGATCAGATACTTTGAAGATATTGTATATCTTTGTCATGATACAATGATTTCATCTTTGTGAATTTCTCTATTACTCATATATTCTCAAAAAGGGATCAGTGGGCTTCCAAGGTGGTGCTAGTGGTAAAGAAGCCTTCTGCCAAAGCCGAGACCTAAGAGATATGGGTTCATTCCCTGGGTCAGGAAAATTCACATCCCCTGGAGGAGGAAATGGCAACCTACTTCAGCAGTCTTGCTGGGAGTATCCCATGGACAGAGAAGCCTGGCAGGGATAGTCCACTGGGTCACAAAGAGCCAGACACAACTGAAGCAACTTAGCACACATACATCAGCTCTCACGAGTGATCTCAGAAACATTCTTAGATGAGTGCTCTCTTAAAGAAATATTTCCTTGTATCTCAGCTCTTGAATGAGCTATGAGCCAAATCTCTTTCCTTAAAGTTACATCATTCATTTGTCCTTCCTTTCACTTTTTAATTCCTCTGATTATCCTCCACATGCCACTAAAGTCACTTGTTATCTCAACTTTCTAAAATTCAAAAGTATTTTATTTCTTAGTTTTTATCCCAGGGTTATAAGCCTTGATCTCATATTATCACTAACTCTTATTTTGTAGAAAATATTTCCATACCATTAAGTGTTAACTAAAGGTTAACTACCACAAATCTATATACTCCATTGAAATCTTTCTTCTGAGTTTCAGACTAACGTATGCAGGGGTCAGATGGCTTCACCTACATATCTTTAAGGTGCTTTACTGTTCTTTTGTTGAAAACCTAACTCTTTTTTCCCTTTTTTTTCTTGCTTTCCCAGTCTACTTCTAAGCCTAAGTTCTCTACTTCAGTTGTATCATTAGTTTCCCAAAATAGATGATGTGTTACAGTTTACATCAATTCAGCTCTTATTTGGCCCTCTATTAGATAGTCACTAACTTTAATTCTGACTTAGAAATAGTTCTTTGGACTTCAGCTCTTACCCCATTACATCTTGTGTCCTATTATATATATATATATATATATATATATATATATATATATATATATATATAATGTCAATATACTATTATATATTATTTTATACATTTATATATATATATATATATATATATATAATTTAGCTTTATCCCATTGCTGTTATCATGAGGACTTCCTAGGTGATTCAGAGGTAAACAATCTCCCTGTCACTGCAGGAAATGTGAGTTTGATCCCTGGCTCAGGAAGGTCCCCTGTAGTAAGAAATGGCAGCCCACTCCAGTATTCTTGCCTGGAAAATCCCATGGACAGAGGAGGTTTCAGGAAGTCTACTGTCCATAGGGTCACAAAGAGTTGAACTTGACAAGCACCCACACACTAGCACAAGATCCTTTTATCTGGACTGCTGCCAAGGCTTTTTAATTGGATTTTCTGCCCATTGTTCTTACCTGTCCAAATCCAATTACTTTTATGATACAGAATGTAAATCAAATGTTACCCATAGTTTAAAGACTTCAGGTAGCTAACTATTAGGTACAATATAAAGTCTAATTTCCTCTACATGATAATCAGGTCCTCCACACTTTAAACAGTTATCCACTTCAGCGCCATTTGCTGTGGTTTTCCACGTTCAAGTTCCAATTTAAAGAGTACAGTATATGCTTTTCTTCACGAGAAAATATAATGTGCTAGTTAGAAATGCTTCATCAGAGGGTTACATTTAAGACATAAAACAGTTAAGGAGTATATGGTGAGTGAAGGAGTAAGAAGATGAGAATTCTTATGAGTTGGGAGACTTTTTGTGTGTACAGATAAGAATGTGTGAGTTTACATAACTCAGAACTAAAAGTGCCATGACATAGGATGTATTGTCTATTTGTAGTTGGCTGTGTACAGGTCGTGTGACATATGTTTACATTTCTAAACAAATGGGGGTGAAGGAGGCTATTTCTCAGTGTTCATTTTTGTATTTCCCCAGAATTCAGTTTGTCTTTTATGCCATGAAGTATTCACCTTAAGTGTTTGGAAAAAAACAGTTACATACAAAATAGTTATTTAAAAACTTTTTCTTTTCCCATTTGGATTTCCTGGAGTACAGAATGCAACTATATTCTCTCTTACTAGTAAAACAAATTGAATTTAACTTAAACAATATAAATGATTGTTTTTCTAGGTAGTAAATCTATGACATTTCTTCTTTGGTTTCATTGTCTCATCTGTCTTTTAGCATTTTAGATCTGCAAGACCATTAAAATCATTCACTGTAGACTAAAGAGAACTTGGGGAAACATCTAATATCCAATTATGTTATTTTACACTTCATCAAAAATATGAACTGCCCCAGCTTTGCGAAGCACTCATTAGGCATTCTGTGAGTCAAAGAAGTCCAAGAGAATAGGAAATTCTCTAACATCATGACCTCGTGGCCTTTTCCAGACTTGTTTCTCCACTGATCTTCTGGTATCTCTGTCACTGAGCACATAATCTGAAAGTGGCAGGCCTCCCTGCCTGTGTGCTCTAGATTGAACCATTGCTTCCGCTTACATATCCTGTAAGATCCTACAAGAAAACCCACATGAACTTTTCAGCCAACACAATGCTTCCAGTTTCTACAGGCAAATTCCAACTCGAATACCAGTGAATCATTTGGTGGCTCCCAAACACCCACCTGTGTCAAATACTACACATTTAACCACAACATGTCTTAGAAACATTGTGTTTAAAACCCACGTCAAGGGAGGGGATATATGTATACCTATGGTGACTGCAGCCATGAAATTAAAAGACGCTTACTCCTTGCAAGAAAAGTTATGACCAACTTAGATAGCATATTCAAAAGCAGACATTACTTTGCCAACTAAGGTCCGTCTAGTCAAGGCTATGGTTTTCCCAGTGGTCATGTATGGATGTGAGAGTTGGACTGTGAAGAAGGCTGAGTGCCGAAGAATTGATGCTTTTGAAGTGTGGTGTTGGAGAAGATTCTTGAGAGTCCCTTGGACTGCAAGGAGATCCAACCAGTCCATTCTGAAGGATATCAGCCCTGGGATTTCTTTGGAAGGACTGATGCTAAAGCTGAAACTCCAGTAATTTGGCCACCTCATGCGAAGAGCTGACTCATTGGAAAAGACTCTGATGCCTGGAGGGATTGGGGGCAGGAGGACAAGGGGACGACAGAGGATGAGATGGCTGGATGTAATCACTGACTCAATGGACGTGAGTCTGAGTGAACTCCAGGAGTTGGTTATGGACAGGGAGGCCTGATGTGCTGTGATTCATGGGATTGCAGAGTCGGACACGACTGAGTAACTGAACTGAATGGCTGATTCATGTTGAGATTTAACAGAAAACAACAAGATTCTATAAAGCAATTATCCTTCAATTAAAAAATTAATTAATTAAAAAAACAAACAAATAAGCCAAGTCAGTATCTCGCTTTTCCTTCCACTTCAAGTATGCCTTCACCATAATCATTCTGTGCCATGCCTTTTTATGTTTGTCTCCCTAACCAGTGGCATAAAAGGGCAGATAATGTAGCTTGAGCATTTGGCCTGAAATGAAGGCAGTCAATAATGAATGAACTGAAGTCAAAGAGCCCTAATAACTATATTTTTGAGAGGTTATTTTTATATTCTTTTATTTTTCCACTAAAATGTAATAAAGCAGAATTCTTAAGAGTTTTGGTAGAATACAGCATGAATTTGATATTAAGATTTCTTCAGATTCATTATAGTATCTGTGAGTGCTAAGTCACTTCAGTCATACATGACTGACTCTTTGTGAGCCCATGGACTTTGGCCAGCCAGGCTCTTCTGTCCATGGGATTCTCTAGGCAACAATACTTGAGTGGGTTGCCATGCCCTCCTCCAGGAGATCTTCCTGACCTGGGGATTGAACCCAAGTCTCTTATATCTCCTGCATTGACAGGTTGGTTCTTTACCACTAACATCACCTAGGAAGCCCCAATAGTATCTGTAGTCTCTACTATTATTTCTCTGGGAGTTCATTTCTGTAGACATACTACTTGAAATTGAGTCTTTGTGATGCTCTGCAAAGGAAGTTTGCTTTAGATCTTTAAAAGGTGTTTTTCTCCCTTTGAATTATAAAAGATAGCCCTAGTCTTCTATTAAGCTTCTGGTAACAGAGTCCAAAAGACAACAAAATGCATCTTTATTTCTATTTACACAATATGGTATACTGAGTGGGTCAAGGTTTTGAGACCCTGCTTTTATCTTTAGCTTTTTTTTTTTTTTTTCCTTTCCATTCAGGTCTCACAAATGTTTTACTTGGTTTCTTATATTCTGGGCTGCCAGTGTTATCTATATTTTGGGAGTACTTTGCTGCATACAATCTACTCATTTATGTCTTGTGTTTTCAATCATCTTTTATACAGAAACATTTCCAGTACTGAAGTGTTTGAGCACTACCTCCTATATTTCACTTAGAACATCATGACACTAGAAATCAATTTATTCTGTTGTATCCAGAAAATAGAACTTATGCTCATCAGCACATTTATTTCATTTAGAAAAGAAAAAAATACTTGTGTCTTGTGGTTTAGCTCTACACACATTTTGTTTAAAGGCTTTTTCAAATATTTATTCCCCCAAAAAGCTTTAAACATTTATTTCTCCAAAGTCATCACAATGGCTAGTATCTTCAATTTTGCATTTTATCAGTTTTACTCTCAGTCGTGATAGCAAGTGTTTGCCACATAGGGGAAACTATTCTTTTCTACTCTGATTTATTTAGATTAAGATACATATTTCTTGAATCAACAGAATACAATAATTTGGGAAATAGAACATGCACTACTCCCACAGCTACTTACTGATATAGTACTGAATTACTATTGAAAAAGAAGAGGTCCTAATTAATAAGAAAACATTGATTATATTTTTTATAAGACAAAGTTAGAAAACCTAGGAAATATGAGGTATTATTTGAGAGTCATCTATTTTGTCATGCTCTTCTTGGAGAAATTTTGAGCCATAGAACTCAGTGTGCAACTTCGTTTATAATTAAATTGCTTATAAATGAGATAAAAATATTCACTCAAGTACAATATGAGTTTATTTGGACATTTGCCTTGAATGTTTAAATATCATCTTAATTTTAAAAAGCACAAGTTATTGACTATGGATAAAGCCTTTCTGTAAAAGAACCTTTCAATAACAATATTTTAATCATTTTTCTTACACTTTAATTATTTATGTATCTTGGCATTTAGAGTTTTAGCTTATTTTTGCCTGTATTTAAGTTGTTAAAGTATTCATTGCTTTCGAGATTTGGAATCATTAAGCGGGATGAGCTGGACCATCAGAATGAAAACTAATGTTAGGAGATGAAGGGAAAATTCAAATCACCTAATGTCTCCTACTTACGCAGTTCTGAGTTTGAAGTCTTCCATGATTCTGTATACAGTTTCCTTTGGGAGCCTGCTCTGTGTCCATCTATAACAAGTATAAGCTTTTATCTTCCAAAGTCAAAGCTTGAAATGTAAAAAATCTAATGAAAACAACTGAACCTAAATTTTATTTAAGCATACTATAGAATTTTACAGATGTATTTTGTTCAGAACTAGATAGCATGATGATTCAATAGATTATAAGATATTGCCTCAGTAGAGGAATAGTGAAGTGGAGTGAAAGTCATTCAGTCGTGTTTGACTCCTTGTGACCCCATGGACTACACAGTCCATGGAATTCTTCAGGCCAGAATACTGGAGTGGGTAGCCTTTCCCTTCTCCAGGGGAATCTTCCCAACCCAGGGATCAAACCCATTCTCTTGCATTGCAGGCAGAGTCTTTACCAGCTGAGCCACAAGGGAAGCCCAAGAATACTGGAGTGGGTAGCCTATCCCTTCTCTAGCGGATCTTCCCAACCCAGGAATCGAACCAGGGTCTCCTGCATTTCAGGCAGATTCTTTACCAACTGAGCCATCAGGGAAGTCCTAAGAGAGGTATAATCAATAACAACTTCATACATTTCTGTAATAAGTATTGAAAATCAAATGGAGAAGGGAGGACAAAATATGTAGGTTTATTAAATTTTAAAACAATAAAACGCGGTTTTAAATATTTTGGAGTTTCCTGCAAAAAGGTGTTATCATGATATGTGCACACCTGTAATGCTGGACTGTTTTTGTTAGTTTTCCACATGTAGACAACTGCAGTAAAATTCCTACTGTGCAGCATTGACACTATATCCAGATTTTCACCTTTTTCTGTTCAGTCTCTGTTAAACCAGGTACACACATAATAAAACAGTGATATTACGCAGTCTTTCTTATGTCACTTTTTTGCACTACTCATTAGAAGTAAGGGAAGGTGACCTTATTTTGTTTAAATAGCTGCTATTGTTGTGGGGTTTGGGGGAGTGATAATTGGATGTCTCCAAATAGTCTCTGAAGACCAATTAACAAAAGCAAGATATGCATTGTGACTGCCTCTGTTTCAATTAAATGTCTACTTTAACTGGTACTCAGTAGAGATACAGCTTCCATATATACAAACTGTGTTATGCTATACTCATACAAAAATTATACTTTGCAGAAATGAACTTCTAAATATGAAACTGTTTTCTTTCACCTGTAAGATGAAGCAATTATTATACTTCACACAATGTAAATATTTTTAACCTTCTAAATTTCTCTGTCATAATCATACAGTTCAGTTGCTAGAATAACAAACTAAACAACATATTTAAGTTATATGATTTTGCTATTTATAGGCAAAAATATTTAATTTTGAAAATGTCTCCTATCTTCACAAATTGATCTTTACCATAATTATATTTTTAAAAATTGCAATGTGATACTTGTTTGTTTGTTTGCTTTACTCTTCAAAACAATATAATGATGACAATTTTCATTTAGGGAAGAACAACGAAGAGATATTTGAATCAGAATGGCATGACATTTCTGACTTCATGATTTAGGGAATACATCATGAAACAAAAGAGGATTGTGTTCCCTTGTGAGTATAGACAGGACAAAGAGGGGTTCGTGATTTTCAGAAAACCTAATACTGAGAAATATTTCATATTTATAATATGCAAGTATATTTTATCAGCCCATAATAATTAACTATGTACCAGGTTCTTTTCATGTATTCTTCATACATTGTTATTCTCATACCGACCCATCATGTATGTGCTATCATAATCCCCATTTCAAGTTAAGGAAACAGACCATGGTTCTCTGAGCTTTTCCGGGGTCATGCCGTTAGCAAAGGACAGTACACTGTGTTTCCTAACACTTATTTATAATATATTATTATGTTATAATATATTATATATTATTTATAATATAAATAATTAAATATTATGATAAAGGGGGAATTTCAAGTCCATAGTTTGTGAAAATGATCCAATTAAAGCTTTTATTTTATTTTTTTTGCTTAATTACAGATGGGGTTTCCCAGGTGGTACTAATGATAAAGAGCCCTCATACCAATGCAGATTAGACATAAGAGACGTGGGTTCAATCCTTGGGTTGGGAAGATCCCCTGGAGATGGGAACAGCAGCCCACTCCAGTATTCTTGCCTGGAGAATCTCATGGACAGAAGAGCCTGCCTGGCTACAGTCCATGGCGTCGCAAAGAGTTGGACATGACCAAAGCAACTAATCACATACACAGCACAGAGTAATCACAAAAGCTAAATTCTTACCTGATGACATTAATAAAGATAGATTCTTGTTTGGTGTAAGATTCAAACACAAAAAAGAACAAAACATAGAGATGGCGATCTTTAAATTTTATGAGAGAAATATGTCCTTTAAGGTGACGCACCATTAATACCTTTAAATTATAAAAAGCTCTTACATGTCTTGAGGAAAAAATTGATTTCTCAGTAGAACAATTAGCTAAATAATTCAAAAAGATGAAATTTTGATTTAGTTAGAGCTAATAATTAACCAAGTTCAAATTAATGGATATTTTTAGTGATTAAAATGGATTTCATAACAAAAAGTATGTTCTATAATACTGGTATGATTCAAAGCAGTACATTTTTAGGTAAGGCAATTTGTTATTCTGTGTCAAAAATATTTTTAAAATATACATATTCTTTGAACATAAATTCTACTTCTAACAGAGTATTACAAATGTATTTCAAGTAACAAAATGTCCAACAGTAGAAGCCTGACTTAAGCTACAGAACATGACATACCAGCTAAAAAATGCCTCAAGCAATCAGAGACTGACAGGAAGTTTGCTGTAGTTAGAATGAAATTATGTCAGCCATTGAAGGATTTGACTGTTTTAATACAGATTTTTTTAATGAGTTAAAGATAAAAATTATTATGCCAGAGTAGCATTTTTAAAATGTCTTGCTGTCTTAATATAGTAATATACACTTAATGTACAAAATACAATAGCATTACTGTTTCAAAATATGTAACTACCGTGACCCAAACAAAAAATAATCAGTATGTTTTAGTATAGTTGCCTTTACTAATTTGTCTTCCCCAAACATTAACTTGAACTCACAGTCTTAGAAATAAGAATACTTAAAATCTAGATGAGTAAAGCCTGAGAAACATACATTAGCACTCATGATAGACAACCATCTGATCATTTGTGTTTCACTAGTTCTATTACAATTTATCAGATCAGTACTCCTTCCCCACACAAGAGTTTTCTCTAATACAAGATTGTATACATAATAGCATGTATTATCATGTTTCCAGGGAAATACTACTGACAGGAGGTATTGAGAAATAGGGCTAGATGTGGGGTAGGAAAAGAGAGAGGAGGAGAGGGAGGGAGAGGTTTATTATAAGGAATTGGTGCAAATAACTGAAACCTGAGGAGTCCCACATTCTGCTGGATGAGTCATCAAGCCTGAGGCCAGGTCCCAAGTAGTGTTGTTGTTCAGGCACTCAGACATGTCCAACATTTTGTGGCTCCATGGACTGTAGCATGCCAGGCTTCCCTGTCCTTCACTATCTCCTAGAGTTTGCTCAAACTCATGTCCATCAAGTCAATGATGCTATCTAACCATCTCATACTCTGTTGCCCTCTTCTCATTCTGCTCCCTATCTTTGCCTAATCAGGATATTTTCTAATGATTTGGCTCTTCACATCAGGTGGCCAAGATATTGGAGCTTCAGTTTTAGCATCAGACCCTGCAATGGATATTCAGGGTTGATTTCCTTTAGGATTCACTGGTTGGAACTCCTTGCTATCCAAGGGACTCTAAAGAGTCTTCTCCAGCACCACAATTAATAAGCATCAATTCTATGGTGCTCAGGTTTGTTGTAGTCCAACTCTCACACCCGTACATGACTGTTGGAAAAACCATGGCTTCGACTATATGGTCCCACATATATTTCTAATTTAATTCTGAGGTCCTGAAAACCAGGGAAACCAATGTTGTGGTTTCAGTCAAAAGGCCTGCAAGCTCAAGACTCAGGAAGTTCCTGTTTCATTTCAAAAGCTGTCAAGCAGGGGGAATTCTACTCAGAGGAGGGTCAGCCTATTTTTTCTATTCAGGCCTTAAACTGATTGGACGATACCTACCACAGCTGTTAGAGAATAATCTGCTTTACTTAGTCAACACATTTAAAAGTCAATCTCATCCAAAAATACCTTGACATAAATGCCCACCACAGTGTCTGGCCAAATATCTGGGCAGTCCATGACTCAAACAAATTGTCCCATAAAATTAAACATCTCATAAAAGAATGTGCGTAAGTGGAGGGGACTGTGGCTGTATATATGTATATGTGACTAAATATGTGTCTGTGGCTATATATATGTAATATTGTATGTAATATGGTATGTAAATATCCTTTTCAGTTGCATCGGTTCAGTTCAGTTCAGTCACTTAGTTGTGTCTGACACTTTGCGACCCCATGAATTGCAGCATGCCAGGCCTCCCTGTCCATCACCAACTCCCAGAGTTCACTCAGACTCACGTCCATTGAGTCAGCGATGCCATCCAGCCATCTCATCCACTGTTGTCCCCCTCTCTTCCTGCCCCCAATCCCTCCCAGCATCAGTGTCTTTTCCAATGAGTCAACTCTTCGCATGTGGTGGCCAAAGTGCTGGAGTTTCAGCTTTAGCATCATTCCTTCCAAAGAAATCCCAGGGCTGATCTCCTTCAGAATGGACTGGTTGGCTCTCCTTGCAGTCCAAGGGACTCTCAAGAGTCTTCTCCAACACCACAGTTCAAAAGCATCAATTCTAAGAGGTCCTAAATGTGTCCATCAATATACTTTTGTAAATTTAAGTAGCCTACCATGTGGGTTTGATAGGTCCTTCATCTGAATGTCATCAGTAGAAAACTGAAACTTCTGGAGTTGAGACAATTCTTCAAGTTATCTGCTTTTGTTATCCTCCAGAAAAAAATGGAAGAGTAATCCATTTCTTATCTATACTTCCTTGGAAATGTTTTCATAGGTTTTCTAAAGATGAGACCCACTCTGATTCTTTATCAGCCTGCTTCCCTAGAACAAGTCATGCAAACTCATTTTACTTTCTTCCTCATTACTGTTTTATTTTGGTTTCCTTAAGACAGGAGGCTGAGCACAGTAACTCCTTGTTTTGCTGCTGTTATTGTTTCAAGATGCCTAAAGCATTTTACTCAAAAGAAGGGCATCTGTGTAAATGTCTTTCTGGTTGACTTCCCAATACCTATTTCAACCCGAGTCACTGTAAGCCCATGCATCCACTAGATACTGGTGTATTGCTGAATGCTTGACCCAACATTGATCAGTAGAGTGTGGAAGGAGGAGTGCTGAGAGAGATTTTGGGGAAGAGTCACTGCTCCTGTAAGGAGATATGCTAGCATGTTGTGCCATTCTTCCTGTGAACATTGCCACATCTAGATGTTACTCTGACATGTGCTGGAGCCGTCTTTTTTAAGACTGAGGGAGCTTACCTTAAAAGCCAAATCTTTCACATATTGTTCATGAGACAGTGGAGCCTGAAAGTTAGCCTATGGTTTTTTTAAAATTTTTTTAAAAAATGTTTTACTTTTTACTTTTTTTTTTTTTTTTTTACTTTACAATACTGTATTGGTTTTGCCATACATTGGCATGAATCCGCCACGGGTGTACATGAGTTCCCAATCCTGAACCCCCCTCCCACAACCCTCCCCATATCATCTCTCTGAGACTATGGGGTTTTTAACTGCCATGTCATCCAGTTTTGCAACCCACTCTCCTCTAGACATCATGCTTGGGAATACAAGCAGATAAAATTCTTATTGTCTAAGTCAGCTGATTTGAAACGCTCAGATATTTGCCACTGCTAAATGTATAATGCTAGAATAAAAATAGCAACTATTCAAAATAACCTACTTGTTTCATTAATGTGGTGGTGGTTCAGTCACTAAGTTGTGTCCAACTCTTGCAACCCCATGGACTGTAGTTCACCAAGGTCCTCTGTCTATGGGATTTCTCAGGCTTTAGTCCTAGAATGGGTTGCCATTTCCTTCTTTAGGGGTTATTCCTGACCCAGGGAGCAAATCATTGCAGGCAGATTCTGCTGAGCCACCAGGGAAGCCCTAAAGTCTACCTTGTATCCCTAGAAACATGTATGTTCAATAGTGTAACAGCTAAGTCTACATATATCACTACAGATTTTCAAACTGTAAGTAATGCTTGGACCTGTTTTTGGGTATGGTTCATAATTTTTCTTCATTGAAAGTCATGTAGAAGTTTTCCTTCAAGTGTGATTACTTTTTAAAAAATGATACAATAGAAGGAAAACAATGAATGCCTCTTACCTTCAAACAAATAATTCACTTTTCTCAGAATCTTTCCAACTAAATATCACTTGAGTTTTGCTAGATAATAATTTTAAACATTTTCTAAAAAAAAAAATCTTCTTCTACATAACAAAGATGTTACACTGTTTAAGATTTTCAAATTAGAGTGGGGAAGGCCCTTGAAATCCCTTATTGTTTCTGAAGTATACCACAGTTATATTTTGTTCTTATAAATGGAGATGTTTAATAATACAAGAATGTTTATTTCATACAGTATTTTTCAAGACAGATTTTCTCTCTTACAATAACACTAAGCTACTTCATTTAGAGACCAAAGTTCCATAAATAATATAATCTTAGCATACTGAAACTTGGTAACATGGAAGTGTTCTCTGAATCACAAAACTATTTAGCTAAACCCAAGCATCTCCTCTCCAACTCTTAGGAAGTGAAGTATTAAAAATATCTACACAAGTAATCAATAATGAATTCCATAAAGTACATAATTATGTTTGTCATATCTTTGCCCCACATCTCAAATATATCAGCCATAACAATACTAACAGGGAATTACCTGGAGAAGCCATTTTCTTGAGTCATTGTGTGTAAGTATGATGTTTGTATATTTATATTTTGGCCAAAAATAAGTAACAAAATCAGTGGAAAATATTTCCATTCATATAAATATTATTTTAACTTCACTTTGAAAATTTAAACTACAGCCAATGCCTTATGTGGTTTTTCATGTTGAGTTTAGGTATCATGCTGTGCCTCTTTAGATTTCAAGGAAACCTACCAGTGAGCACATTGTAAACATCAAGTAAATATTTAATAATGACTTCTAATCACTCCCATAAACAAAAGGAGAATCAAAAGCAGTAGCTTCTTGAAAAACTCACTCTAAGATATAATTGAAAGTGAGTGTTTCTTATACTTAATGAATATGTAAGTAGAGAGCGCTGGAATATTCAGCAGAGCTACATGAATGTGTGCATATAAAATAACATTCTGATCATGTAGGAAATGAGGTTAATACCGAACAAATTAGTGAGGTAATTCAAGCAAGGAAAATCCCCTCTAAGAATAGCTGAATGAGACCTGTGTTATATGAATAAATGGTATAAAATTAAGGAAAGAGGAGATTCTTTTCCTGACTGATACAGTGTTCGTTCAGTTTCCAAATATGGAAGGCTACATTGCACTGTAAATAATCGGCATATAAATAAGAACATTGTGTTTCTTATTAAAGACTAGAAAGAATATGAAAATTATACATGAACCTATTACTGATTCAAAATAAGTTATTTATTATTCTAATTGAGAAATCACAAATTCCATTTAAATTTAACATCTTAAAATACATTGTGTGGTCTAAGTTGCTACAGTCATATCTGACTCTGCGACGCTATGGATGGTAGCCCACGAGGCTCCTCAAAACCATGGGATCTGCCAGGCAAGAATACTGGAGTGTATTGCCATTTCCTCCTCTCAGGGATCATCCCCACCCAGGGATAAAATCTTGTTTCTTATGTCTCCTGCATGGACATGCAGATTCTTTACCACTAGCACCACTTCAGTTCCGTTGCTCTGTCCTGTCCAACTCTTTGCAACCGCATGGACTGCAGCATGCCAGGCTTCCCTGTCCAACATCAACTCCCAGAGCTTGCTCAAACTCAAGTCCATTGAGTCAGTGATGCCATCCAACCATCTCATCCTCTGTCGCCCCCTTCTCCTCCTGCCTTCAATCTTACCCAGCATCAGGGTCTTTTCCAGTAAGTCAGTTCTGTGCATCTGGTGGCCAAAGTATTGGAGCTTCAGTTTCAGCATCAGTCCTTCCAGTGAATATTCAGGACTGATTTCCTTTAGGATTAACTGGTTTGATCTCCTTGTAGTCCAACATGCCACAGTTCAAAAGCATCAGTTGTTTGGCACTCAGCAGTCGGGAAGCCCTAAATACATACAGATCATTTCAGGTGCTCAGTCCTGTCAGACTCTTTCCAACCCCGTTGACTGCAGCACACCAGGCTTCCCTGTCCATCACATTAATCCATGATAAAACAAACAAACAAACATCCAGTTTAATGTCATTCCTCTCTACATCAAGCAGGATCTTGTGGCTTAATGTATCTCTCTATTTTATATATGTTGAAGCTAAAGATAGAATGCCTAATGAACTATCGATGGAGGTTCGTGACATTGTACAAGAGATAGGGATCAAGACCATCCCCACGGAAAAGAAATGCAAAAAAGCAAAATGGCTGTCTGGGAAGGCCTTAGAAATAAATGTGAAAAGAAGAGAAGGGAAAAGCAAAGGAGAAAAGGAAAGATATAAGCATCTAAATGCAGAGTTCCAAAGAATAGCAAGGAGAGATAAGAAAGCCTTCTTCAGCAATTAATGAAAAGAAATAGAGGAAAACAACAGAATGGGAAAGACTAGAGATCTCTTCAAGAAAATTAGAGAGACCAAGGGAACATTTCATGCAAAGATGGGCTCGATAAAGGACAGAAACGGTATGGACCTAACAGAAGCAGAAGATGTTAAGAAGAGGTGGCAAAAATATTTAGAGGAACTACACTAAAATGATCTTCATGACCCAGATAATCATGATGGTGTGATCACTCACCTAGAGCCAGACATCCTGGCATGTGAAGTCAAGTGGGCCTTAGGAAGCATCACTATGAACAAAGCTAGTGGAGGTGATGGAATTCCAGCAGAACTATTTCAGATCCTAAAGGATGATGCTCTGAAAGTGCTGCACTCAATATGCCAGCAAACTTGGAAAACTCAGCAGTGGCCACAGGACTGGAAAAGGTCAGTTTTCATTCCAATCACAAAGAAAGGAAAGGCCAAAGAATGGTCAACTATCACACAATTGCACTCATCTCACATGCTAGTAAAGTAATGCTCAAAATTCTCCAAGGCAGACTTCAGCCATATGTGAATCATGAACGTCAAGATGTTCAAGCTGGTTTTAGAAAAGGCAGAGGAACCGGAGATCAAATTGCCAACATCTTCTGGATCATAGAAAAAGGAGGAGAGTTCCAGAAAAACATCCATTTCTGCTTTATTGACTATGCCAAAGCCTTTGACTGTGTGGATCACAATAAACTGTGGAAAATTCTGTAAGAGATGGGACTATCAGACCACCTGACCTGCCTCCTGAGAAACCTATATGCAGGTCAGGAAGCAACAGTTAGAACTGGACATGGAACAACAGACTGGTTCCAAATAAGAAATGGAGTTCATCCAGGCTATATATTGTCACCCTGCTTATTTAACTTATATGCAGAGTACATCATAAGAAACGCTGGAAGAAGCACAAGCTGGAATCAAGATTGCCAGGAGGAATATCAATAACCTCAGATATGCAGATGCATTACCCTTATGGCAGAAAGTGAAGAGGAACTAAAAAGCCTCTTGATGAAAGTGAAAGAGGAGAGTGAAAAAGTTGGCTTAAAGCTCAACATTCAGAAAATGAAGATCATGGCATCTGGTCCCATCACTTCATGGGAAATAGATGGGGAAACAGTGGAAACAGTGTCAGACTTTATTTTTTGGAGCTCCAAAATCACTGCCGATGATGATTGCAGCCATGAAATTAAAATACGCTTACTCCTTGGAAGGAAAGTTATGATCAACCTAGATAGCATATTCAAAGCAGAGACATTACTTTGCCAACAAAGGTCCATCTAGTCAAGGCTATGGTTTTTCTAGTGGTCATGTATGGATGTGAGAGTTGGACTGTGAGGAAAGCTGAGCACTGAAGAATTGATGCTTTTGAAGTGTGGTGTTGGAGAAGACTCTTGAGAGTCCCTTGGATTGCAAGGATATCCAACCAGTCCATTGTAAAGGAGATCAGTCCTGGGTGTTCATTGGAAGGACTGATGCGAAAGCTGAAACTCCAATACTTCGGCCACCTCATGCAAAGAGTTGACTTGTTGGAAAAGACTCTGATGCTGGGAGAGATTGGGGGCAGGAGGAGAAGGGGACGACAGAGGATGAGATGGCTGGATGGCATCACTGACTCGAAGGATGTGTTTGCATGAACCCCAGGAGATGGTGATGGACAGGGAGGCCTGGCATGCTGCAATTCATGGGGTCGCAGAGTCGGACATGACTGAGCTACTGAACTGAACTAAAGTCTAAAGAATTTGCCTCAGATCTCAAAGCAAGTAAGTTTCGGAATTAGGTTTGGAAGCTAAATGCACATGATTATTCCACTTTACTATTTCACTAATATTAAAATTCTTAGTAAGGGGGCAAAAAAGGTTCAGCACTTTTTGGGAACTTAAAACAAAGCAATTTGATATGACACCACTGAATTATAGTTTGTACAATACAACATTTTATCCCTTGAAATGAAGTAACTTCAGCTAAATATTAAAGATGTTTTTCCCCTAAAATATTTTCCCCAGGGAGGTGGAAAAAAGGAAATCAATGTGTAATAATTTATCCTCTAAACTATGTGACTCTTCAGTTTTCAAGAGTTTGACTGAGCATGTATTTAGTTATTCATCCCCACAAAACAATGTTGAAGCATCAAAACAAGAAAAAATATTTTAAAATGCAACAAAGTTTTTTAAATGACAGTGACGATCAGGAAGAGCTGTGGAAAGCATTGATGCATTCATTTGATGGATTTCATGAAGACAAAAATCAGGGAGAACCACAGTGATGGACATGTAGGGGCAAAGGACACCACTCAGAGAATTTATAAGAGAAGACTCTTCTATAAACAAGAGCTGTTTTTCATTGTAGAAAAACCCTGGAGCAGATTTTATAGTTATGATCTATTGTGAAGAATATTTCATGTATTCTTGAGAAAAATACCTGTTCTGCTGTTATTGGCTGGAGTATTTTCTGGATATCTGCATATTTAATTTATTTTTCAGTTTAATTGAGTCACACAGTCGTGTCTGACCCTTTGCGACCCCAGGGACTACAGCATGTAGGACTCCGTGTACATCACCAACTGCCGGAGTTTACTCAAACTGATATCCATTGAGTCAGTAATGCCATGCAACCATCATATCCTCTGTCATCCCCTTCTCCTCCCACCTTCAATCTTTCCCAATATCAGGGTCTTTTCAAGTTAGTGTTAGCAGGTATCTATAGAAAAAGTTAAACTTCTCATTTTATTTAATGTCATAATTGTATAACTTTTTATAAAGATTCAAAAGTTTTATTCTATAATATTTGATTTTAAAAATGAGTTATTTTTTCAGGATGATGCACAGTTCAGTTCAGTTCAGTCACTCAGTCGTGTTTGACTCTTTGTGACACAAGGAATGCAGCACACCAGGCCACCCTGCCCATCCCCGACTCCCGGACTTTACTCAAACTAATGTCTGTTGAGTTGCTGATGCCCTCCAGCCATCCCATCCTCTGTCGTGCTCTTCTCCTCTGGCCTTCAAACTTTCCAGCAAAAGAGTCTTTTCAAATGAGTCAGCTCTTTGCATCAGGTGGCCAAAGTATTAGAGTTTCGGCTTCAACGCTAGTCCTTCCGATGAACATTAAGGAATGATCTCCTTTAAGAGAGTCTAGTTGGATGTCCTTGCAGTCCAAGGGACTTTCAAGAGTCTTCTCCAACAACACAATTCAAAAACATTAATTATTCGGTGCTCACCTTTCTTTATAGTCCAACTCTCACATCCATACATGACTACTTGAAAAACCATAGTCTTCACTAGATGGACCTCTGTTGGCAAAATAATGCCTCTGCTTTTTAATAAGCTATCTAGGTTGGTCATAACTTTTCTTGCATTTAGTGTCTTTTAATTTCATGGCTGCAGTCACCATCTGCAGTGACTTTGGAGCCTTAAAAGATAAATTCTGACACTGTTTCCACTGTTTCCCATGTATTTCCCATGAAGTGATGGGACCAGATGCCATGATCTTTGTTTTTTGAATGTTGAGCTTTAAGCCAACTTTTTCACTCTCCTCTTTCACTTTCATCAAGAGGCTTTTGAGTTCCTCTTCACTTTCTGCCATAAGGGTAGTGCATCTGCATATCTGAGGTAATTGATATTTCTCACAGCAATCTTGATTCCAGCTTGTGTTTCTTCCGGTTCAGCGTTTCTCATGATGTACTCTGCATATAAGTTAAATAAGCAGGGTGACAATATACAGTCTTGACATACTCCTTTTCTATTTGGAACCAGTCTTTTGTTCCATGTCCAGTTCTAACTATTGCTTCCTGACCTGCATATAGGTTTCTCAAGAGGCAGGTCAGGTGGTCTGGTATTCCTGTCTCTTTCAGAATTTTCCACAGTTTATTGTGATCCACACAGTCAGAGGCTTTGGCATAGTCAATAAAGCAGAAATAGATGTTTCTCTGGAGCTATTTTGCTTTTTCGATGATCTAGCAGATGTTGGCAATTTGATCTCTGGTTCCTCTGCCTTTTCTAAAAGCAGCTTGAACATCTAGAAGTTCACGGTTCATGTATTGCTGAAGCCCAGCTTGGAGAATTTTGAGTATTACTTTACTAGCATGTGGGATGAGTGCAATTGTGCAGTAGTTGAGCATTCTTTTGCATTGCCTACTTGACCTTTCCTAGTCCTGTGGCCACTGCTGAGTTTTCCAAGTTTGCTGGCATATTAAGTGCAGCACTTTCACAGCATCATCCTTTAGGATCTGAAATAGCTCTGCTGGAATTCCATCCCCTCCACTAGCTTTGTTCATAGTCATGCTTCCTAAGGCCCACTTGACTTCACATTCCAGGATGTCTTGCTCTAGGTGAGTGATCACACCATCATGATTATCTGGGTCATGAAGATCGTTTTTGTGTAGTTCCTCTAAATATTTTTTCCGCCTCTTCTTAATATTTTCTGCTTCTGTGAGGTCCATACTGTTTCTGTCCTTTATCGAGCCCATCTTTGCATGAAATGTTCCCTTGGTCTCTCTAATTTTCTTGAAGAGATCTCTAGTCTTTCCCATTCTTGTTTTCCTGCATTCCTTTGCACTGGTCACTGAGAAAGGCTTTATTATTTCTCCTTGCTATTCTTTTAACTCTGCATTCAAGTGGGTATATCTTTCCTTTTCTCCTTTGCTTTTTACATCTCTTTTCACAGGTATTTGTAAGGGTGGTTTGTTTGTTTTTTTTTTTTTTTTTGCATTTATTTTTTTTTGGAGATGGTCTTGTTCCCTGTCTCCTGTACAATGTCATGGACCTCCATCCATGGCTCATCAGTTAGTCTATCAGATCTAATCCCTCAAATCTATTTCCAACTTCCACTCTATAATCCTTAGGGATCTGATTCAGGTCATACCTGAATGGTCTAGTGGTTTTCCCTACTTTCTTCAATTTAAGTCTGAATTTGGCAATAAGGAGTTCATGATCTGAGCCACATTCAGTTCCCAGTCTTGTTTTTGCTTACTGTATAGAACTTCTCCATCTTTGGCTGCAAAGAATATAATCAATCTGATTTTGGTGTTGACCATCTGGTGATGTCCGTGTGTAGAGTCTTCTCTTGTGTTGTTGAAAGAGGGTGTTTGCTATCACCAGTGTATTATCTTGGCAGAACTCTATTAGTCTTTGCCCTGCTTCATTCTTCACTCCAAGGTCAAACTTGCCTGTTACTCAAGGTGTTTCTTGACTTCATACTTTTGCATTCCAGTCTCCTATAATGAAAAGGAGATCTTTTTTGGATGTTAATTCTAGAAGGTCTTGTAGGTCTTCAAAACTGTTCAACTTCAGGTTCTTCATCATTCTTGGTTGGGTCACAGACTTGATATTCAATGGTTTACCTTGGAAATGAACAGAGATCATTCTGTTGTTTTTGAGATTGCACCCACATACTGCATTTCTGATTCTTTTGTTGACTATGATGGCTACTCCATTTCTTCTAAGGGATTCTTGCCCATAGTAGTAGATACATTGGTCATATTAATTAAATTCACTCATTTCAGTCCATTTTAGTTCGCTGATTCCTATAATGTCAACATTCACTCTTGCTATCTCCTATTTGATCACTTCCAATTTGCCTTGATTCATGGACCTAACATTCCAGGTTCCTAGGCAATACTGATCTTGACAGCATCAGACCTTGCTTCCATCACCAGTCACATCCACAACTGGGTGTTGTTTTTACTTTGGTTCCAACCCTTCATTCTTTCTGAAGTTATTTCTATATTGATCTGAAGTAGCATATTGGGCACCTACTGACCTTCAGAGTTCCTCTTTCAGTGTCCCATCTTTTTGCCTTTTCGTACTGTTCATAGGGTTCTTAAGGCAGGAATACTGAAGTGGTTTGCCATTCCCTTCTCCAGTGGACTACATTTTGTCAGAACACTTCAACATAACCCATCCATCTTGGGTGACCCTACAGGGCATGGCTCATAGTTTCATTGAGTTAGACAAGGCTGCGGTCTATGTGATTAGATTGCTTAGTTTTCTGTGATGGTGTTTTTCAGTCTTTCTGCCCTTTAATGGAGAATGATGAAAGCCTTATGAAAGCTTCCCGATGGGAGAGACTGACTGGGGGTGGGGGGATACTGGGTCTTCTTCTGATGGGCAAGTCTGTGCTCAGTAAATCTTTAATCCAATCTTCTGAGGATGGATAGAGCTGTGTTCCCTCCCTGCTATTTACCTGGGGCCAAACTTTGGTGGCAGTAATGAAGATAATGGTGACTTCCCTCAAGAGGTCCCAGGCATGTACTGCCACACTTAGTGCCCCCAATCCTGCAGCAGGCCACCACTGACCTATGCTTTTACCTGATTCCTGAACACTCACAGGAAAGTCTCCTGTGAAGTCACTGTTCCTTTCTTCTGGGTCCTTGTGCACAAGGTTCTGTTTGTGCCCTGCAAGAGTCTATTTCCCAGTCCTATGTAAGTTCTGGCAGCTTATAGTGGGGTTAATGGCGACCTCCTCCAAGAGGGCTTATGCCACACGCACACCCGGAACCCCTGTCCCTGCAGCAGAGCACTGCCAACCCATACCTCCACAGGAGATGCTCAAACCCAGTTCTGTCTCAGTCTCTGTGGGGCCCCGGGTCCTGGTGCGCACAAGGTTTGTTTCAGCCCTCTGAGCGTCTCCGGCAGGAATGGGGTTTGATTCTAAATGTGAATTTGCCCCTCCTATCATCTTGCTGGGGCTCCCCTTTACCCTTGGACATGGCGTATCTCCTCACAGCCACTCCAGTGCCTATCATCTTACCTGGGTTTTTCTGACCTTGGACATGGGGTACCTTCTCACAGCTGCTGCTCCTGACCTTTTCTTCTTTTCTTTGCACTTACCCATCAAAACCAGAAAGGGATATGAACTCCAGTGGCCAGGAACTGGCTCTCGCAATTGTTAGCTGAGATCTCGGTGTCCATTTGCTCCAGTGGCCCTGGGTGGGTTCCCCAGCCTCGAGCTGCTCCTAAGTCACTAGAGTTCTGTGGCTGCAGCAAACTGGTAGTGTTTCCCAAATCTTTATTTCCTTGTTTACCTACTACATAATTCTTTTGTATGGTGTTATGGAGTTTTGAATTCTCACTAGGTATATATCTATATCCATATATTTTTAATTGATATCAGTTAATAATATATTGACTCAATAGACATGAATTTGGATAAACTCCGGGAGTTGGTGATGGACAGGGAGGCCTGGCGTGCTCTCAGGTCCTTTTGTTCATCTGTTTCTCCTTAATGGTTTCTTTCCTGTTTAAGCCAAGATTTCTGGTTTTTCGTTCAATTTGTCCAAAGAATTTGTTGCTACTATATTTTTGAGTCATTTACTTAATGCTTACTATAGATCCTATCATATGTGGGGCTTCCCTAGTGGCTCAGATGGTAAAGAATCTGCCTACAATGCAGGAGCCCCAGGTTTGATCGATGGGCCAGGAAGAATTCCTGGAGAATGGAATGGCTACCCACTGCAGTATCCTTGCCTGGAAAATCCCATGGACAGAGGAGCCTGGCAGGCTGCAGATATATGGAGTCACAAAGAATCAAATGTGAATAACAATTTCACTTTTCTTTTCTTTTTTTTTTCACTTTACCATATATATTTTGAAAGTGAATGATAAGTTGCTCAGTCATATCCAAATACCTTAACTGATCAGAATTCACTTCAGACTTATTTCAGTGAGACTAGAAACTGTACTGCTTTGTATTTTTAGTCCAACTTCCCAATTATTATATTATTAGTGTTACAGACATATCTATATAGCTTAAAGTAGCAATATATTATTATAAATGTTTCTTTCTATACTTGTATATGTTTTTTAAAGTCTGAAAAAGAGAGCAATGATTTACTTAAAGGATTTATTGTGCTAACCTTCCTATTTACCAGTTCTCATTCTCTTCATTAGTTCCTAAGAATTTAAGTTACCATCTGGGTGTTATTTCCTTATTCCAATACAGCTTTGCTGTCATCTGCCTACTTTGTGTTCTTACTGTCAAATATAGTGTGTGTCTATATACTATAGTCCCAACAGTGCATTTATATATACATTTTTTTATGTAATTGCTTTTTAATCAGCTAAGACAAGAAAGAGAAAATAAGCCTGTATACTGCTTTTATGATTACCCAATGACTTGTTTGATTGCTTCCTCTCTTATCAAATCTCTGCTACAGAAAGGGTATACAGATAATGGCATGCTTTTCTGCAAATGACACCCCTACTTTATGAGCAAGGAGCTGGGTAGGGCAAGGGGTCTGGTGGTCTTTTCTTGCTTCTCCCAGAGTATACATTTCATTCTACAGTGAATTGGAAAGAGGACATTAAAGGCCCCAGTGCTCTCAGCCTGTTGCCTGCAGGGCAGAACTTTCACCCTACAAATTGGGGCTGGATAAAAGAAGAGATTCCAGAACTTTCAGCTGCTTTTGTCTGGAAAAGAACCTCTGCTTGGAATGGTCAGAATGGTGACATCTTGCTGTCCCTCTCTTCCCCAACGCCCAACTGAGGCCCTGAAGGTGAGGGAAGAGGAAGCTCATGCTTTTGGCTTCACAAACCCAAAAGGAGCTTCCTTTATGCTAAACTGGGCAGCCAGGGAGGGAAGGTCTTGACTCAAATGCCATTTGTTGTTGTTCAGTTGCTCTGTCATGTCTGACTGTTTGTAACCCATGGACTGCAGCACCCCAGGCTTCCGTGTCCTTCAAAATTTCCCAGAGGTTACTCAAATTAACGTCCATTGGGTCAATGATGCCACCTGACCATGTTCTCTTTCACTCCCTTCTCCTCCTCCCTCAATCATTCCCAGCATCAGGGTTTTCTCCAATGAGTAGATACTTCTTATCAGTTGACCAAAGGTATGGAGCTTCAGCTTCAGCATCAGTCCTTTCAACAACTATTTAGGGTTGATTTCCTTTAGGATTGACTGCTTTGATCTACTTGCAGTCCAAGGGACTCTCAAGAGTCTTCAGCAGCACCTTTCAAAAGCAGCCATTCCCTTTTCCAGGGGATCTTCCCAAGCCAGGGATCGAATCCAGGTCTCCTGCATTACAAGCAGATTATTTACCATCTGAGCCACCAGGGAAGCCCATTCAAATGCCATAAACTTGAGTTTTTCCCACATATGTAATAGATTTTCTTAAATAATATTTTTCATTTCATATATGTGAAAGTGAAGTTGCTCAGTCGTGTCCAAGTCTTTGCGACCCCATGGACTGTAGCCTACCTGGCTCCTCTGTCCATGGGATTTTCCAGGCAATAGTACTGGAGTGGATTGCCATTTCCTTCTCCAGGGGATCTTCCCAACCCAGGGATTGAACCCAGGTCTCCCGCATTGTAGACAGACGCTTTACCATCTGAGCCACCAGGGAAGTCCCATTTCATATATGCTCTTGGTAAATTTTCCAGGGAATTTATTATGTTTTAATATTTTTTACCAGTTATTGTTTTGCTGGAGTGAGGGTCCAAAGAATTCCTCACATGGCTATTCTAGCAGTTTACATTACTGTTATAGTTTAGTCACTAAGTTGGGTCCGACTTTCTTGCAACCCCATGGATTATAGCCTGCCAGGCTCCTCTGTCTATGGAATTTCCCAGGCAAAGATACTGGATTGGGTTGTCATTTCTTTCTCCAGAGGATCTTCCTAACCCAAGGATCAAGCCCCCATCGAATTGGCAAGCAGATTCTTTACCACAAAGCCACCTGGGTTCAGCCAGTTTACATTATATTTCACTTCACTGATTGGCATACAAAAGTTTTATACTTATTTCATTCTATTTTTTTATTTTTTAATATTCAAAAATACTAAGAAAAATGTTGTTTTCTTCTAAAATATCTATATAGAGTGATAAATTATATTTCAAAATAAAACAGCTGTCTGAAAAAAAAAAACATGGGAAATGGCTTTGATACAGATTTCAAATGGTGTTATCAGGCTTACATTTGTTTCTTTAATGTAAGAGAAAATAAATTTCTGAAATTCAAACAGTGTGTAGTAAATATACTTCCTTTTAGTATAAAAAACTAAGTCTTAAAGAATGTATTTCTTTTTTGTACATGAACTCTCCAATTTTTAATAAAAATGATTATAAAATAAAATACACTTAAAAATTTTAAACCAAACCAATATAATTGTATTATATTTTTTTCTTTACTGATGTTTGGTCTCTTGTTTTAATCTTGTTTTTTTCCTTAAAATATATGTGTGTGTTTATGTGAATGTTCGACTCCTAGTATATTCAAACAAATATACGGTGTAACGAATACCAATATATTGTTTTCCTTTCTGTAAAAAAAGCAAAACTACAGTAGAATTGGGGAATGAATAGTGGAGATTTACCAAAATCCACAACATTTACTTATGGCAGTTTAGTATAATAATATGAAAGCTTTTTTTTTTCCCTCATACATTTGAGAAAATTCAATACAACTAGGAAAGAGTGAAGCTACTACTGTAGTGAAACCAAAAACTTAATGCTCTGACATAGAATATATTGTGAATTCATAACTTACTACTTTCATATAATGTCCTCAAATTAATATGTTTATTAATATGTTATGTTCCTAAATTTGTGGACATCCATGGCTATATTCCATTTGTATTTTTTAATATGTTAGCACATTTATCGGAGAAGGCAATGGCACCCCACTCCATTTCTCTTGCCTGGAAAATCCCATGGATGGAGGAGCCAGGAAGGCTGCAGGCCATAGGGTTGCTGAGGGTTGGACACGACTGTGCAGCTTCACTTTCACTTTCATGCCTTGGAGAAGGAAATGGCAACCCACTCCTGTGTTCTTGCCTGGAGAATCCCAGGGATGGTGGAGCCTGGTGGGCTGCTGTCTGTGGGGTCACACAGAGTGGATACGACTGAAGTGACTTAGCAGCAGCAGCACATTTATGGTAAAATAATGCATTATTTTCTAAATTATTAAAAAGTATATTTTTTTAATTGAAAGATAATTGCTTTAAAGAATTGTGTTCAGTTCAGATCAGTCACTCAGTAGTGTCCAACTCTGCGACCCCATGAATTGCAGCACACCAGGCCTTCCTGTCCATCACCAACTCCCGGAGTTCACTCAAACTCACGTCCATCGAGTCAGTGATGCCATCCAGCCATCTCATCCTCTGTCATCCCCTTGTCCTCCTGCCCTCAATCCCTCCCAGCATCAGAGTCTTTTCCAGTGAGTCAACTCTTCACACGAGGTGGCCAAAGTCCTGGAGTTTCAGCTTGAGCATCATTTCTTCCAAAGAAATCCCAGGGCTGATCTCCTTCAGAATGGCTGGTTGGCTCTCCTTGCAGTCCAAGGGACTCTCAAGAGTCTTCTCCAATGCCACAGTTCAAAAGCATCAATTCTTCGGCATTCAGCCTTATTCACGGT
This sequence comes from Ovis aries, assembly GCF_016772045.2. Lineage (NCBI taxonomy): Eukaryota > Metazoa > Chordata > Mammalia > Artiodactyla > Bovidae > Ovis > Ovis aries. Next base: position 50,682,194 of record NC_056069.1, read on the forward strand.
CCAACTCTCACATCCATACATGACCACAGGAAAAACCATAGCCTTGACTAGATGGACCTTTGTTGGCAAAGTAATGTCTCTGCTTTTTAATATGCTATCTAGGTTGGTCATAACTTTACTTCTAAGGAGTAAGCATCTTTTAATTTCATGGCTGCAATCACCATCTGCAGTGATTTTAGAGCCCCCAGAAATAAAGTCTGACACTGTTTCCACTGTTTCCCATCTATTTCCCATGAAGTGATGATACCAGATTCCATGATCTTTGTTTTCTTAATGTTGAGCTTTAAGCCAACTTTTTCACTCTCCACTTTCACTTTCATCAAGAGGCTTTTTAGTTCCTCTTCACTTTCTGCCATAAGGGTGGTGTCATCTGCATATCTGAGGTTATTGATATTTCTCCCAGCAATCTTGATTCCAGCTTGTGCTTCTTCCAGCCCAGCATTTCTCATGATGTACTCTGCATATAAGTTAAATAAGCAGGGTGACAATATACAGCCTTGAGGAACTTCTTTTCCTGTTTGGAAAAAGAGTTCCTATTTCCTTGTTGTTCCATGTCCAGTTCTAACTGTTGCTTCCTGACCTGCATATAGGTTTCTCAAGAGGCGGGTCAGGTGGTCTGGTGTTCCCATTCCTTTCAGAATTTTCTACAGTATAGCCAGTAACAATATTGTGATAATTTTTGGTGCCCACTAGAGCAATTCAGCTTACATATACATGTATCCATTCCACCCCAAACTCCCTTCCCATTCAGGTTGCCACTTAACACTGAGCTGAGTTCCCTGCACTATACAGTAATTCCTTGTTGGTTTTCCATTTTAAATGGCAAAATTAATAGAAAAGTTTCTCTTGCATGTCATGTGTCAACTTTATCAACAGTGAGGAAGAGTGCCAGAGGGAAATTCTGCTCTCTGTCTCCATCAGTTGAGTTATTTCCATGTAACAGTATCAAAGCAGCCAACTCAAGTCTGACAAATAGCCATTTTGCTCATGGTTGAACCAGACATTGTCAATGTAACTGCTCTTCAAAAAATAGTTTTCCCCTAATATTTCCTAAGGCAGGTGTCTGTAAACCACAGGATACAACAATAAATCAAACTGGAGTAAAACAAATATTAGATGAAAAAGACTATCACCATTGATGTTATATAATGTAATGATTTTGCTTCTAAAGAATCGTGAGGACCATAGCTATGGGCTCAGCTGATAGACCTTGGACTAGGACATTGCTGCTCTCTAGCTCTTTCTTACTCTGAAGTACTCAGGGTTTTCCCTTCTAAATTCTCACTGAGTTGTCCTGTGTTCAGTGTTTTATGTCCTTGTTTACAATTTTTTAAAACTCTACTTTTCTTCCCAGATTATCACAATCAGTGTCCACTTATCTGACTCCCCAAAGCATCTCATTTTATCCAGAACCAAGCAAAAGCTTTATAATAACTTGAAGCTGAATGTTGAAGGAGAAAATTAACATGGAAAAGAATAATATTTATTAAATTATACTGTTGTAGAAAACTCAACATTTGTATAGTGCTAAAAGGGTAAATGAATCTGTGGATTCTGCATTATTTGGTTAATAGCATGAATTAAAATCATATAATGAAATATATCTGTATCATACAAAGTTCCAGAATAGATTATTTTCTCAGTAATTAATTTTTAACTATATAATGCTATATTTTAAAATCCCTATGTTTAAGGTATCATAAATTGCTTTCTGAATTTTTCCCTAGATATCTTAAGCTTATTTTCAGTTATATTTCTAATCTAAATATTTTATATTTCTCCTTTTTAGCTATGTCCAAATTACTTGTTTTTCTCAGTAATTTTTTATTGCACTAACTTCAGAATTAATTATATTAATATTTTAATCAGTTAAATTAGTAGGTAAAAAAGTTGAGGAACAGATGTTTTTAAAATAAAAGTAAACACAGTCTTTTGGGTTTTATAATTATGTTCTGTTATGTAAAGATGCTTGATGTTTTTATTATTTATTTTCTAGCAAAAGAATAAGTAGACAGAGATCAGAGTATAGAGTTGTTTTGTACATGACATCATTAATTTCCTGATACATCTTGAAGTGAATATAGTAACATCATAAGATTACAATACATGTGACTATACATAGAATTAAACATGCAAGATAAAATATACAATATTCATTGGTAAAAGGTAATATATAATACCTTCTGTTTTATTATAAAAATCAGTGAAAGGCCACTGGGAAATAAAAACAGATTTAGTAAAAACCTTGGGATGATTCTAGAATTTCATGAAATGCTTTTGTCATTATGTATCCTTGAAAGAAGCAAATGTGTAGTCTTAACTATACCTTATTCCATGAAGATTGTATTACTAGAAGTCTCCCTAAATGTATATATTTTCTGAATTAAATTTCAAATAAAGTGTTGCTTTTGCTGAATATGGACTCTATCAACATTACCTTAAAGTTCTATATTAAATGCACACAGCATCCCCATACTAGTTGGAACAACTCTACAGAGAGCTTTGAAAATTCTTCCTGTGAGGAAAGGGATAATATGAATATAGCAAGATTTTGTTGCTATGACAACTATGACTTCTCTATTTCTAGTCTTATTTGCACTTAAACTTTCAGCCTTCAGGTTGTATTGCCATTTTTCCTTGCTAATCTATCTGATACAAATGTGAAAATGCTGACTAAAATATAACAAGGAAAAATATTCATAGAGTTTTTAGAAATATTATCCCTCATTGAAAAGAAACTTTAAAGTAAAAAAATGCTGACTCTAGCCCACTGAATATTTATTTCCAATAATACTATATATATATATATATATATATGTTTATAGGAAATGTTATTAAAAGTATACTGTTTTGTTAAAACATTGAGTCTTAGAAAAAAGCAACAACAATAGCAAAACAAATCTAATATTCTCTCTTATAAATATATTTTGCCAAATAACAGAAGAAAGATTTTGTTGGAGTCAATGCGTTATCTCATCTCACTTATTAATATATATGCACGTCCATCTATATTTACATGTTATATAATTGATCTAAACATCTTATTTGTAGAATAAATATATATATGCACACACATATGTTTATGTGTGTGTGTGTATAAGTCAGGCTTTCCTGGTAGCTCAGTTGGTAAAGAATCTGCCTGCAATGCAGGAGACCCAGGTTCAAACCCTGGGTGGAGAAGATGCCCTGGAGAAGGAAATGGGAACTCCCATTCCAGTATTCTTATCTGGATAATCCCATGGATAGAGGAGCCTGGCAGGGCCTGGCAGGCTACAGTCCATGGGGTTACCATGAGTGGAACATGACTTAGAGACTTAATCATCACCATAGGTATATAAAAGTTATCGTTTCTTTGTATAAAGTGTCACATCTATAGCCATGTTTAAAGTGATAGTTTCATTGTTACATCGTGTCCAATTCTTGTGACCCCATGGCCTTGAGTCTGCCAGGCTCCTCTGTCCATAGGATTACCCAGTTAACAATGCTGAAGGGGGTTGCCGTTTTCTTCTCCAATATATCTTCCTGTTCCAGGAATCAAATTAGGGTCTTCTGCATTGCAGGAGGTCTCCTGTATTGCAGCTGGAATATTTAAAGTAAAACTATTCAAATTATTTAGACAAGATTTTCCTGGCTCAGCAAGTTTAAATAATTTACATAATTTAATTGAAGTGATTAAATATTGCTAGATAAATAGAAAATCATAATTTGTATCTGTAGGTATTTTATTATTACTCAAAATAATGTTTGAGTCAGAAACTCGGTCTAGTATGTTTGTTATTAATCTGTTAGAGATTACCTGATAACTTAGATATAGGCATTGCTTTAGATTGATACTCAATCTTTGAAAGAAAAAAAATGTACCTGAAGCCCTGGCTTGTGCGGGCATGCTCAGTCGCTCAGTCACTTTGGATTGTTTGTGTCCCCATGGACTGCAGCCTGTCAGGCTCCTCTGTCCTTGGAATTTTCCAGGCAAGAATACTGGAGTGGGTTGCCATTTCTTCCTCCAGGGCTTCTTCCCAGCCCAGGGATTAAACTCAAATCATCTGCATCTACCACATTGGAAGGTGGATTCTTTACCACTGAGCCAGTTGGGAAGCCCACGCTTACACATGAGCAATGCATCCATTTTTTGAATGAACTAAAGCAATAATCTTTTTTTTTGTTTTTTATTTTTTTTATTTAAAATATTTAATTCTTACATGCATTCCCAAACATGAACCCCCCTCCCCCCTCCCTCCCCATAACATCTCTGTGGGTCATCCCCATGCACCAGCCCCAAGCATGCTGTATCCTGCGTCAGACATAGACTGGCGATTCAATTCTTACATGATAGTATACATGTTAGAATGCCATTCTCCCAAATCATCCCACCCTCTCCCTCTCCCTCTGAGTCCAAAAGTCCGTTATACACATCTGTGTCTTTTTTGCTGTCTTGCATACAGGATCATCATTGCCATCTTTCTAAATTCCATATATATGTGTTAGTATACTGTATTGGTGTTTTTCTTTCTGGCTTACTTCACTCTGTATAATTGGCTCCAGTTTCATCCATCTCATCAGAACTGATTCAAATGAATTCTTTTTAATGGCTGAGTAATACTCCATTGTGTATATGTACCACAGCTTTCTTATCCATTCATCTGCTGATGGACATCTAGGTTGTTTCCATGTCCTGGCTATTATAAACAGTGCTGCGATGAACATTGGGGTACATGTGTCTCTTTCAATTCTGGTTTCCTCGGTGTGTATGCCCAGAAGTGGGATTGCTGGGTCATAAGGGAGTTCTATTTGCAATTTTTTAAGGAATCTCCACACTGTTCTCCATAGTGGCTGTACTAGTTTGCATTCCCACCAACAGTGTAGGAGGGTTCCCTTTTCTCCACACCCTCTCCAGCATTTATTGCTTGCAGATTTTTGGATCTCAGCCATTCTGACTGGTGTGAAGTGGTACCTCATTGTGGTTTTGATTTGCATTTCTCTAATAATGAGTGATGTTGAGCATCTTTTCATGTGTTTGTTAGCCATCCGTATGTCTTCTTTGGAGAAATGTCTATTTAGTTCTTTGGCCCATTTTTTGATTGGGTTGTGTATTTTTCTGGAATTGAGCTGCAGGAGTTGCTTGTATATTTTTGAGATTAGCTGTTTGTCAGTTGCTTCATTTGCTATTATTTTCTCCCATTCAGAAGGCTGACTTTTCACCTTGCTTATATTTTCCTTTGTTGTGCAGAAGCTTCAATAATCTTTTAAGTCATGAATGTTTTAAATTCACTGACGTTTAATCTATTGACTTTTTACAGGTATAGGTAGGTAAGTTCCAGCTTTTTAGAAGTTCTAAAAGAATCAGTTCTTTGATATTATTTGTAAAGAGAAAAAATTATCTTTGCTAAAGTTTGTGTGTGTGTGTGTGAGTTTGTGTGTGTGTATGTCTTTACATGCATATGAGACTATTCTAGAAAAATACATTCTGTTTTTGGAAAATTTTAGAACAAAAACTATAGTGCAAAAACTTTATTAAGTTGTGGGTTCGTGACCTGTACTTTAAGCAGAAAAGATTTTTATATAAATTCATATTTTTAGATGATTTCCTCATAGAAATGTTATATAACTTTAAAACAAAAAAAAACTAAAATATTCTAATAGGTAACCCAGCATCCACAAAAATCTAATCTCTCATGAAATCTCACCTCCATTGTGCATGCCTAATCAGGAGGGAAGAACCATTCTTATAATAGCTACAAATTTACTGAATTTATTACTATTGCTAATGGCTGCTGGATACCATATAGGATTGCATAATCCTGTGTTGAGTAATTTGTGATACATGCCAATATCATCTTTGACAGGGGAAGATTCTGGAATTCAGAAAAGATAACTAATTTCTCCAAGAGCAAACAATATGTACATTGCATATCCAGCAATTTAGACACCAATGTAACTGAGTCAAAGTCTGTTTTTCCGAATTAGTTGAATTGAATTATTAAATGAGGCAAAAATAGTCAACAAGGTATAAGAAATAATAGAGACCTCATTTAAAATAAAGTCAAGAGGACAGAGGGGAAACACAAACACCCTACAAGCCATGTTAGTATTGCTAACAGACCTATGAAAGTAGTACCTGTGTATCTCCCAAAAGAAAGTTACTACTTTATTACCTAGCAGGAGGAAAGAATTTCTCTTTGTCCAGAAACAGCCCAGCCAATGAGAGTCTGTCACAACACAGCCAAGCAAAGGCACTACTCTTTGAATTCCCAGTTTTCTGCAAGGTACTCTTCCTTTATAGTATCTCCTCCCAGCTCCCGCTTCTCATCTGTCTTTCTGTCTTGCCTGGGACTGGCCATAGATTGCATGTCCTGAAATGTAATTCTTTACTGTTCCTGAATAACTCCAAATGGTTCAAGAAATAACTGGCTGTTTTATTGTTTTAGGTAAATAAAAGAATAATCTATCATAATTGGAAATTACATTAGTTTCATTGAAGTAGTAGCAATATCTGGTCTTGGTAAAACACCTACAAGCACCCATTGCTCTGTTGAGAAATTTAAATGGTTTCTCATGTAATGGACCCAACAACTCTATGTTATAGCTACCCTATGTACACCATTTTATATTTGACGAAATTGTGGCTTAAAGAATTTAAATGAGTAAAACAATTGAGTTGCTCAATTGTTTCCAGCTCTTTGTGACCCCATGGACCATAGCCCACCAGGCTCCTCCATCCATGGGATTTTTCCAGGCAAGTATACTGGAGTGGGTTACCATTTCCTTCTTCAGAGGATCTTCCTGACCTAGGGGTCAAACCCTGGTCTCCTGCATTGCAGGTAGAATCTTTACCCTCTGAGCCACCAGGGAATCAAAATGAGTAAAGCCATACACATTGTAAATTGTGATGCTGGAATTTGAATTCAGGCAATCTGACTCCAGAAAATAGATAGATATTGTTGGTGAGGTTGTATCCTTTGAAATAAGGATACAATAAGTGCTTGACTTCTTATCTATAAATTCTAAATTTCTGCATGATTTTGGATAAGTTGCTATATTAGGGTTAGGGTTCTTCAGAGAAACAGGATCAAGAGGATGTGTATATATAAAGAAAAATATTTATTTTAAGAACTGGTTCATGCAATTGTGGAGGTTTGGTGAGTCCAAACTCTGATAGAGACAGGCAGGATGGAGGCTCAGGGAAAAGCTGCAGATAGAGTCCAAAGGCTGTGGAATCAGGAAGAAGCAATGTTGCACATGAAGTCTAAAGATCATATGCCAAAGAATTCTCTCTTGTTTTCAAGGAGGTCAGCCTTTTGTTCTATTCAGATCTTCAACTGATTGGATGAGGCAAACTCAAAATATGGAGGACATTTTCCATTACTGAAAGCCTACCAGCTTAAACATTAATATATGCCTCATCCAAGAACACCATCATGGAAACATTCAGAAATATCTTTAGCCAAATATCTGGGCATCATGACCCAGGCAGGTTGACACATAAAATTAACCACCAGTTTGGTACTCTACTTGTACTTAATTTCCCTTACCTTTTAAGACTAACATAGCATTATTTTTTAATGGAGGTGAAATTCATATAATGCAAACTAGCATTTTATGTGAGGAATTTAGCTGCATTTAGGACATTCACAATATCTTACAACTACCACTTCTATTGAGTTCCAAAATATTTTCATCACCTCACAATGATATATTTACCCAGTACGCAGTTAATCAGTACCCATGACAGCTACCAGTTTTCTTTCTGTCACTGTGGATTTATCTATTCTGAATATTTCATGTTAGTAGATTTGTCTAATATTGACATGTGTCTGTTTTTTTGCATTTAGCAATATTTTGAGGTTCACATTGCAGTACCATAGCATGTATTAGTATTTCATTCATTTTTACCACCAAATAATATTATAGTAAATGCACATATCACAGTTTATTCATTTTTTCATTTGCTGATGGACATTTGGTTAGTTTCTATCTATAGGTCATTATGAATAGTGCTTCTATGAACATCGTGTACAAGTGTTTGGTTTTTTTTTTTGGTACTTGTTTACAGTTTTATTGGGTATATACCTATGCTAAATTATATGATAATTTCATGTTTAAGTTTTTGAGCAACTGTCAAACTCTTTTCCCATTTGTGCATCATTTTACATTCCTCCAAGAAATGCACAAATATTCCAATTTCTCCACATTCTCCGCAATGTTTGTTATTTGCTATTTGTGTCAGGTAGACAGATTAATGCTCCATCATCAAAGATTTCCATCTCCTAGACTTGGAAGCCTGAACTTATCACCTCACCTCACCTCATCAGGCAAAAGAGACTTCTCAGGCACAAGCTCAGGAAACTGAGATGGGGAAATAATCCTGGATAAAATGAGGTGTGTGCTTAGTCACCCAGACGTATTTGACTTTTTGCAACCCCATAGACCGTAGCCTGCCAGAATCCTCAGTCCTTGGGATTTTCCAAATATGAATGCTGGAATGGGTTGCCATTTCCTCCTCCAGGGGCTCTTCCTGACTCAGGGACTGAACTTGCATCTCCTCTGTCTCTTGCATTACAGGCATAATTGGGTGGACTCTATGTAATCACAAGTGTCCTTTAAAAAGTCAGAGAAAGAAATGTGAGGACATTAGCAGAGAGTCAAAATCAGAAAGCTATTTAAAAGTTTTAGATTTCTATTTTTAAGGATGGGAAAAGGCACAATAAACAAAGGAATGCAGGCCACTTTTAGAAATAATTGAACATAATGGCCATCAAAAAGATCTTCCCCTAGATCATCCAGAAAGAGCAGAGTCCTGACAATAACTTGATTTTAGCAAACTAAGGCCCATTTCAGAATTCTGACATGGAGAATTATAATAAATCTGTTGTTTCAAGCCACTTTTTATGGTAGCTGTTACAGAAGTAACAGGTTCCTAATACATGTGATATATTCAAAAGGCCAAAGCCAGGGACATGCAAAGCCAAAGACAACTAGATCATTTTGAAAGGAACCAGAAGAAAAAGTTAGTCTACCTGTAGAAGAAGAAGGGTAAGAATTACAGTGGATTTCTCATCAGATATTGAGAATCAAATGAAATATTTAATGTTTTGAAAGGAAAAAACAGAATAAAAGCACTAATAGACATATATACAATAAAGTTATTTTCAAAACAAAGGGTAAATACTTTCTTGAACAAAAATATTGTTAGTAGACCTGTCCTGCAATAAGTATTATAAGGTGATTTTCAAACACATATACCAGAAATACTGGTATATATGTATATAAGAAAAACGTCAGTAAAGGAATGAAGCAAAATAAAATATTGTATTTTATTCTTCATTGTTCTAAAAAGCTAGCTGTTAGAGTAGTGATAGTAACAGTGGTTTGGGTGATTATAGTGTCAGTATATGGAAGATGAATCTTTGAGAAAAACACTGTAAAGTGGAGAGGAGAGCAACACTTTATTACAAAGTACCCGGTGTACATATAAGCAGTATATTATTATTTAAAGTGGAATTAAAAGAATTAAAAATTGTAATGTAAACTTGACAGTTTAAAGGAAGTGATCCAATTCTTTGAAAGATACAAACCACCCAAACATACACAAGGAGAAGTAGATAACATGGGTAGCTCTATATCTGTTAAATAAATTAAACATATAATTAAAAGCCTTACAAATAGAGAAAGTACTTGGGATACAGTTTCAATGATGAATTCTATGAAACATGTAAAGAATAGATGATAGTGTAAATCTTCAACAATTTTTTAAACTTGTTGTGTGAGCTCAGAGTTATCATAATACCAACTTAGAGAAAAACACTTCAAAAAGAAAATTACAGACCACTATCTCATGAACATAGATACAGAATCTTCAACAAAATTCTTGCAAATTGAATCCAACAATGTATTAAAACGATTAACTGCCATGATCAAATGTCATTAAAGATAGGCATGGATTCAGTCAAGGAAAGTCAACATAAATGCATGAAAAATTTCAAAACTATTTAATCTTATCCATTAATGACAAAAATATTTGACAAAATCTAACACAGACTCATAATAAGAACTCTAAGCAGACTGAAAAGAGGGGAGACTTCTTTAACTTGATAGAGTCCATATACAGCAAAACTCTACAGCTAGCATCATATTTAATGGCTAGAAAACAGATGATATCCCGTAAGATCAGGCACAAGGCAAGTATATCCTCTCTCACCACACTTATTGAAACTAGTACCCAAAGTATGAACTAGTGCAGAATGGTAAGGGGGAAAAAAAATGAAAGGAAGAAATAAAATAGTCTTTAACCACAGAAGACATGATTATTGTTCCTTTATTATGATCGCTCAATTTTTTCATTTATGTATATATGAAATTTCTCTTTTTCATAACTTTTCTCGTGTTCATTTATTTCATTAAAGTCATCACTGGGTATAAACAATAAAAATATAAATTGTAAAACTTGAAGAATATTGGGTAGTTACTTTTCTTTGCACAGTTTTTTTTTTTTTTAATGCGATGGACTAGATTATTCGAGAAACTCCTGCTGATAAATTTGTAAATTTTTATTGTCAAGTGATTTCTTCAACAGTGATAATTTTCTTTACCTTACTTCAAGACCAGGGAGTGGGTACTGTAGGGGGCAAAATTCAGCTCAGTACTTGAAAGAACATTTGTTTCATGATGGTGGCAGAAAGTGATTCCTGCATCCTAAAGAAATGAGTTAGTAGTATTTGGGGCAGAAGTTGGGTGTAATTTATTCCAAGGAGTTGAAAAAATAAGCCATTGATCCAGCTCAGTGTTGAGACAAGCTGCCATACTGCACCCTTGTTCCTACTGTAGACTAGAGCCTGGTTTTTACTGCACTTAATTACATAATATGTAAAAAACAGTGCATACAGGAATTCATTTGTGTTTCTTTTCTTTTCTTTTCTTTTTTTCCTTTCTAGATAGGATTTCATAACTGCTTTTGCAAATCTGTCCTTAAAGGGCAGTTATAACTTTTTTCCATTTTTTTCCTTACTACGTTGCTCTTAAAATGTTGGAAATTTAGAGATCAATAAATAACACCACTACCCAAATACTGAACAATTAAAAGTAACAAAGAAGACACGGGTGACAGCTGTTAATAGTAAACACTTACTAGATGACAAAAACTAAGCATTTGATGCTTATTAACCTATTTTAATTTTACACACACACACACACAACTTGATTAAAAAGGTTGTATCATTTTCACTTACATTTGAAGCAACTGAGAAACAGAGTGGTTAAGAAATTTGTCTGAAATCACACAGCTAGGCAGTCAGGGCTAGGAACCACACCCAGGTAGTATATATTCACAGGTTTTATTTTTTATCTGTTAAATCCTTGGCTGCACACTGGAGCCCATGAGAATATTGCCAAATGGACATAGCAACACTCTCCCACTCTTCAAGGCTGGGCAGAATCCTCTGTTTTATCATCGGAGAGCACATTGAGTAAACTTTTACTGCAGGCTGGCCAATTCCAAAATAACACAAAAGCCAAAATAAGTGGTCCTTGGTTGTTTCTCTGACTAATCAAATAAAATTACCTCTGTTTAAGAAGGAACCAGTGAACCTAGGTGTGTTTCTGGAAGAGATTTTTCAACAAGAAAATATGAGAAGTTCGGAATGAATCAGTTCAGTTCAGTTCAGTCACTCATTCGTGTCCAATTCTTTGCGACCCCATGAATCACAGCACGCCAGGCCTCCCTGTCCATCACCAACTCCAGGATTTCACTCAAACTCATGTCCATTGAGTTGGTGATGCCATCTAGCCATCTCATCCTCTGTCGTCCCCTTCTCCTCCTGCCCCCAGTGCGTCCCAGCATCAGGGTTTGTTCCAGTGAGTCAACTCTTTGCATGAGGTGGCCAAAGTATTGGAGTTACAGCTTTAGCATCATTCCTTCCAAAGAACACCCAGGACCAATCTCCTTTAGAATGGACTGGTTGGATCTCCTTGCAGTCCAAGGGACTCTCAAGAGTTTCTCCAACACCAGAATTCAAAGCATCAATTCTTCAGTGCTCAGCATTCTTCACAGACCAACTCTCACATTCATACATGACCACGGGAAAAACCATAGCCTTGACTAGACGGACCTTTGTTGGCAAACTAATGTCTCTGCTTTTGAATATGCTATCTGGGTAGGTCATAACTTTCCTTCCAAGGAGTAAGCGTCTTTTAATTTCATGGCTGCAATCACCATCTGCAGTGATTTTGGAGCACCAGAAAATAAAGTTTGACACATTTTCCACTGTTTCCCCATCTATTTGCCATGAAGTGATGGGACCAGATGCCATGATCTTAGTTTTTTGATTGTTGAACTTTAAGCCAATGTTTTCATTCTCCTCTTTCACTTTCATCAAGAGGCTTTTTAGCTCCTCTTCACTTTATGCCATAAGGGTGGTGTTATCTGCATATCTGAGGTTATTGATAATTCTCCCGGCAATCTTGATTCCAGCTTGTGCTTCTTCCAGCCCAGCATTTCTCACGATGTACTCTGCATATAAGTTAAATAAGCAGGGTGACAATATACAGCCTTGACATACTCCTTTTCCTATTTGGAACCAGTCTGTTGTTCCATGTCCAGTTCTAACTGTTGCTTCCTGACCTGCATATAGGTTTCTCAAGAGTCAGGTCAGCTGGTCTAGTATGCCCATCTCTTTCAGAATTTTCCACAGTTTATTGTGATCCACACAGTCAAAGGCTTTGGCATAGTCAGTAAAGCAGAAATAGATGTTTTTCTGGAACTCTCCTGCTTTTTCCATGATCCAGCAGATGTTGGCAATTTGATCTCTGGTTCCTCTGCCTTTTCTTAAACCAGCTTGAACATCTAGATGCTCACAGTTCATGTATTGCTCTAGCCTGGCTTGGAGAATTTTCAGCATTTCTTTATTAGCATGTGAGATGAGTGCAATTGTGTGGTAGTTTGAGCATTCTTTCACATTGCGTTTCTTTGGGATTGGAATGAAACCTGACCTTTTCCAGTACTGTGGCCACTGCTGAGTTTTCCAAATTTGCTGGCATATTGAGTGCAGCACTTTCACAGTATCATCTTTCAGGATTTGAAATGGAATTCCAATGGTGATGGAATTCCATCACCTCCACTAGCTTTGTTCTAAGTGATGCTTACTAAGGCCCACTTGAGTTCACATTCCAGGATATCTGGACCTAGATTAGTGATCACACCATCGTCATTATCTTGGTCGTGAAGATCTTTTTTGTACAATTCTTCTGTGTATTCTTGCCACCTCTTCTTAATATCTTCTGCTTCTGTTAGGTCCATACCATTTCTGTCCTTTATTGAGCTCATCTTTGAATGAAATGTTCACTTGGTGTCTCTAATTTTCTTGAAGAGATCTCTAGTCTTTCCCATTCTGTTGTTTTCCTCTATTTCTTTGCACTGATTGCTAAAGAAGGCTTTCTTTTCTCTTCTTGCTATTCTTTGGAACTCTGCATTCAGATGCTTATATTTTTCCTTTTCTCCTTTGTTTTTCGCCTCTCTTCTTTTCACAGCTATTTGTAAGGCCTCCCCAGACAGCAATTTTGCCTTTCTGAATTTTCTTTTCCATGGGGATGATCTTGATCTCTATCTCCTGTACAATGTCACGAACCTCCATCCATAGTTCATCAGGCACTCTATCTATCAGATCTAGGCCCTTAAATCTATTTCTCACTCGCACTGTATAATCAGAAGAGATTTGATTTAGGTCATAACTGAATGGTCTATTTGTTTATCCTACTTTCTTCAATTTAAGTCTGAATTTCACAATAAGCGGTTCATAATCTGAGCCACAGTCAGCTTCTGGTCTTGTTTTTGCTGATTATATAGAGCTTCTTCATCTTTGGCTGCAGAGAATATAATCAATTTGATTTCAGTGTTGACCATCTTGTGTTGTTGGAAGAGGGTGTTTGCTATGACCAGCACATTCTCTTGGCAAAACTCTAATAGCCTTTGCCCTGCTTCATTCCGTACTCTAAGGCCAAACTTTCCTGTTACCCCAGGTGTTTCTTGACTTCCTACATTTGCATCCCAGTTCTCTATAATGAAAAGGAAATCTTTTTTGAGTGTTAGTTCTAAAAGGTCTGTAGGTCTTCATAGAACCATTCAACTTCAGCTTCTTCACTGTTACTGGTTGGGACATAGACTTGGATTACTGTCATATTGAATGGTCCCTTAATAAATAAGAAATACACCTTATAACATATTATGTGTATTTCATCTGTGAGTATGACTATGCTACACTATGCATTGCATAAGTTTACAGACTTGGGCATATGGTGGAAGAAGGGAGGCTGATTCTACATGGAAATGATATGTAGTTCATCAACTTAAAATTTTATATTGGAAAAAATATGACATCATGGTTGCATATAAATGAACCAAAACAGTGCTCATAGAAGTTAAAAGAGGAAAAGTGGTGGGAGAAATGAATCACAATGTGACACACAGGATGGATATGCTGAACTAAAAAAAATGACTCACAACAAAAATGGCAGTTTAATTTTAATAAAAATTGCAATTCATATAAATGAATATTTCCTAATTGTTTTCATTTTGTACATATTTTAAAAATATGCTTCAGCTTATAAATGCATGAAAGTTAAAAATGAAGTTCATGCCATATTATATTTTTGAAAATACAACAGTATCATGAAACTCATTAAGTAAACAGTGATGGAAAATGATTTATTTTTTTTGACTCCTTCAGGAGAACTATGAAAGTAACTCAGATAAGACTAAAGTAATTTTAACCTTAATTTGAAACTTATTTATGACCAACTGGTATTTAAAAGTATGTTAATTATTTAATCTAGTATTGTTTCTCAAGAAGAGTAACACAAGTGACTTTTGCCATGATATAGCTAAAATAAATTAAGATTTTTTTATGATTGTTTCAGTTCAGTTCAGTCGCTCAGTCGTGCCTGATTCTGCGACCCCATGAATCGCAGCACGCCAGGCCTCCCTGTCCATCACCAATTCCCGGAGTTCACTCAGATTCACGTCCATTGAGTCATTGATGCCATCCAGCCATCTCATTCTCTGTCATCCCCTTCTTTTCCTGCCCCCAATCCCCCCCAGCATCAGAGACTTTTCCAGTGAGTCATCTCTTAGCATGAGGTGGCCAAAGTACTGGAGCTTCAGCTTTAGCATCATTCCTTCCAAAGAAATCCCAGGGTTGATCTCCTTCAGAATGGACTGGTTGGATCTCCTTGCAGTCCAAGGGAGTATCAAGAGTCTTCTCCAACACCACAGTTCAAAAGCATCAATTGTTCGGCACTCAGCCTTCTTCACAGTCCAACTCTTACATCCATACATGACCACAGGAAAAACCATAGCCTTGACTAGACAGACCTTAGTCGGCAAAGTAATGTCTCTGCTTTTCAATATTCTGTCTAGGTTGCTCAAAACTTTTCTTCCAAGGAGTAAGCGTCTTTTAATTTCATGGCTGCAGTCACCATCTGCAGTGATTTTGGAGCCCCCCAAAATGAAGTCTGACACTGTTTCTACTGTTTCCCCATCTATTTCCCATGAAGTGATGGGACCGGATGCCATGATCTTCGTTTTCTGAATGTTGAACTTTAAGCCAACTTTTTCACTCTTCTCTTTCACTTTCATCAAGAGGGTCTTTAGCTCCTCTTCACTTTCTGCCATAAGGGTGGTGTCATCTGCATATCTGAGGTTATTGTTATTTCTCCCCACAGTCTTGATACCAGCTTGTGTTTCTTCCAGCCCAGCATTTCTCATGATGTACTCTGCATATAAGTTAAATAAGCAGGGTGACAATATACATCCTTGACATACTCCTTTTCCTATTTGGAACCAGTTGTTGTTCCATGTCCAGTTCTAACTGTTGCTTCCTGGCCTGCATACAGATTTCTCAAGAGGCAGATCAGGTGGTCTGGTATTCCCATCTCTCTTAGAATTTTCCACAGTTTATTTTGGAAAATTATATGATTGCTTAAGTATAACAATTATCAAGTATCATAAGTACATACAAGTATAAGTATTAAGTATTATTAAGTACTATACAATATTTCATAATATACCTGAAAGAAATTATTTCAGATGATATTTTTTGTGATTTACATGTATTCATTTTATAAAAATGAAACAATTTTGTCTTATTTTTATCAATGTTGAAATATATTTAAAAACTACTGGTTCCCTGGGGCTGCTGTACTAAAGTATTACAAACTAGATGACGTAGAACAGAAATTTATTGTCTTTTGGTCTGTAGAGGAGAAGTCCGTGATTAATGTGTCAGCTGTCTTACTTTCACTAGAGGGCTGTGAAGGAGAGTCTGTTCTATGACTCTTTACTAGTTTCTGGTGATTTGCTGGTAATCTCTGGCATTCTTTACCTTGTAGAGCATGACCCTGATCTCTGTGTTTATTTTCACTGATTTCTCACAGTGAGTCTGTAATGAAATGTCCCCTTCAAATTGGTTTAGGAATTCACCCTACTTCAGTACAGCCAGCAATTCCACCCTCAACAAATCAATTTTCAAATAAGATCGTATTTGGTAGTGTTGTGGTTAGGACTTCATTATGTTTTAAACTGGATCCCTCCCAGTATTCACATGTTAAAACTGTAATACTCAGTACCTCAGAATTTGCCAATATCTAGAGACAGAGACTATAAAGCCATAACTAATTTGAAAGGAGTTTATTAGGATGAGCCTTAATCCAATACAATTTGTATCCTTTGAAGATAGGAGATTAGAGCACAGATATATACAGAAGGAAGACCCTGGGAAGACACAGGGAGAAAGGCTTCAAGTGAAACCGACCCTGGAAATACCAATACCTTGATTTCTTAATTCTAGCCCCCAGAATATATTTCTGTCTTTAAAACACCCAGTCTGTGGTACTTGCTATTAGTAAACTAACAAAAACTTCAACATATAAATTTTTGGAAGATATGATTTGACCCATAATAGAAGGTTAGTTTTTCTCAGTTTTTCTTTTTCTTTCCTCAGTAACATAACTATATTTAGTCAGTTTTTTTTACTTGCCTTTACTTATGGTTAATACTAACTTCACGTTTGAAGCAATTCACCTGTGGCATTTTAATTAAGAAGAATAGTTCTTAGTAATATTATAATTGTGTATGAAAACAGAAAGATGTTTAATTTAGAGAATAATTATTTTATTGCAAATTTATTCAGAAGGCAAAAATAGAACTATTGGAATTTAAAAGTTCAATATAAATAAAGACCTTTCAAGAATTAAATAGTTATAATAATATGACCTGTCACTTCCATAAATAAACTTGAAATGCTCAGAGATATTGAATACTTAACAACAAAAGACTTTGTAGAATACAATTGAGATTTTTCAGAAAGTTAAATCTCCTCCATTTATTCTCCAGCTCAAAAGTTTTATAATTTTTTGTCTTAAAGTAGATGTAAAAAATTTGTGTTTTAAATTTATATTTAATTTTACATTGATATACTTTAAGGGCTTTCCTGGTGGTTCAGACGGTAAAGAATCTGTCTGCACCATAGGAGATATGGATTCAAACCTTGGGTCAGGAAGATCCCCTGGAGAAGGAAATGGCAACCCACTCCACTATTCTCACCTGGAGAATTCCATGGACATGGATTCTGGTGGACTACATCCCATGGGATCACAATGAGTCAGACATGATTGAGTGGTCAACATTTTCATACATTAAACTGTATATTTGAATTCCCACAGGATATGAAAAAAGAGCTATTTAATTTATAACATTTTACAAAAATACTAATATTTCAATAAATAATATACTTGCTTATTTTGTAATCTGTAACACCCATATTTATTTTGTTATTTTATTCCCATAATTTAATTTTCAAACACCACCTTCATCTAACACAAAATAGCTCATAGAACACTGGTTCTCAAACTGGTTCCCAAACTTGGTTCCAGATAGTATCACTTACAGAGTTGACACTAAATTAATCCCTGGGTCTTATCTCTAAGGAGTTGGATTAATTAATCCAGTGAAGCCAGGTGTGGGATTTTCTAAACTATATCCTAAGCATTGTAAAGTGTGGGGAAGTTTAAGAAAATCAGTCTCAAAGGATGCTTTTGATGAAAATGAGTCAGTAGAGAAAGATAACACATCTAGGTGAAGAAGGTAAAAGAGAACACAATTCAGGAGAAAACAACTGTCTAGTTTTTGACAAGAACACATTTCCAATATTTTAATTCTGTTCAGTTCAGTCCAGCCGTTCAGTCGTGTTCGACTCTTTCAACCCCATGAATTGCAGCACGCCAGGTCTCCCTGTCCATCACCAACTCCCGGAGTTTACCCAAACTCAGGTCCACTGAGTCAGTGATACCATCCAGCCATCTCATCCTCTGTCGTCCCCTTCTCCTCCTGCCCCTAATCCTGCCCAGCATCAGTGTCTTTTCCAATGAGTCAACTCTTTGCATGAGGTGGCCAAAGTACTGGAGTTTCAGCTTTGACATCATTCCTTCCAAAGAAATCCCAGGGCTGATCTCCTTCAGAATGGACTGGTTGGATCTCCTTGCAGTCCAAGGGACTCTCAGAGTCTTCTCCAACACCACAGTTCAAAAACATCAATTCTTCAGCACTCAGCTTTCTTCACAGTCCAACTCTCACATCCATACATGACCACTGGTAAAACCATTCTGTAGTGAAAGATGGTTTTAATGTAGTGAAAAAGTTTTAATGGCTACTCTTTCTTTCATGTTTTAATTTTATCTGTGTCTGTATTATTATAACTTTTGCTGTAGAATATTTTAACATGCAAAAGGAAGTATTTCTTTTTATTGTACTGGAAAACTTTTACATAACCAAACTAATACAAGTCATCATTCATGTATTTGATATTTTCCTGGTGTTAGTTTCCACTCATTTAAGCACCAATTACTTAAAACTTTAGAATTCCCAACTTTAAGTTGAGAAAAGTCTTTTGAACATCTACATCTGTTCAAATCTCACAGATGGCCTTTTGTGCTTTTTTCTAAGTTCTTTATAATTATGTGTGACACTGTTCTTCTTTGAGAGTTGGTGTGAATGTACTAAAACATTATATTTTAACTTGAATTCAAACATATTCAAAAAGGTTTGCAGTAAAAGCTGTACTCATATCCTCTGTGTGTAGCTCTAGGGCCAAGATTAATTTTTCGTACATTGTCTTTTGCTTACTGCTAAAACATTTTTTCTAAAAGTATTGTCATTGATTGGGAAAAACAAATATAGCTCACTAAACACAGATCCCAGGGCAAGACAATTTGCCTCATTTATGATAATAAGTTTCTAAATATCTACTCGAATTTTAAGATTAAATAAGGATAGAAACTTTTGTTGTATTTCTTTTATTTGTTTGTTTTTTATTTAAATATCTGGTTTTAACTTACCCTTATAATTAATATAGGCCATATACAATGAGTTCCACTATTTATATAATATATATAGTCAAGGGGATTGAAACACAGATAAATAGGCTGCTTTCCAACTTATTTGTTTTTTTGATATAAATACATTATATTGAAATTTGAGTAACAATAAAAGCTACCATTCTGAATGCTAATGCTCTAAGTGACTTTATATATTTTTATTCAATTCTCATGATGATTCAGTATTTTAGGTAATTTGATTACAAATGGATAAATAAGGGAACTTATGCAGAGAGAAATAAGGAAATTTGAAGAAAGTTGTGGAGGACTAAGTGAAAACCTGGGATTTGAAATGAGTGTATTATATAAACTGACATTCTGCCTACCTATACTGGTCAAATAAAGCAAATCACAAGAAAGACTCTTAAAGCACTGAATGAAAATTTTACCAGAAGACTCTCTACTTTCAGTAATGACAGAGTAAGTATTCAGGCCACTGCTTCAGCTAAGGAGAAACAATAAAATCTAAATAAAAAATATTAAAAATATTTTCTTAAAGGCATGGGTGAATGTGGTAAAACTATAACCCCCAAGATAATCCCATGTGCTAATGCCTGGTACAGTCAGTAACTCTAGATATTATACCTGTGCATTTGTTAAGGCCAAATGGACTTTGAAATGGGATTAATGCCATTTAACAGTTGACTTAAAGGGAGATTATCCTGCATTATCTAGGTAGGACAATGTAATCCAAGAACCTTACAAGAAGTTAGAAGACACAGAAGTTTCAAACACAAAAAGAATTCATATTGCCTTTGTGGCTTGAAGTTGCATGGAGCATGTGAATGTGTGAAGGCAATGACTCCTGTCGACCACCAAAATGTGCAGAAAGAATCCTGAAACTCCGCTGAGAACCACAGCTCTGCCAACACCTTGATTTAGGGTTTATGAAACCAGGGGAAGAAATCCTGTCATGTTCTGCTCCAACTTGTAACCCACAGAAACTGTGAGAAAAAAATGTCTGTATTTTTAAGATGTTAGGTGTGTGTTAAATTCTTGTGATATGAATATAAGATTCATACAGAGAGCTGGTCTGAAATTTAGAGAACCTGTCATTTGGGAAGGCTTTACCTGGGGGACATTTACTGATTCAGAAGAAGAGGCTGGGAGAGCAAATGATGCAGTGTCACCTTACATCCTAAGGAAAGCAAAAGTAGAACTTGGATCACACCATATTTCAGACTGTGGTAAAAATCTAAACTTTGGATGGGGACCCTGAAGAACTATACCTTAGATTTAAGACTGGAATCAGTAAAAGAGTCATCACGTGAACTCTAGCATGACTTCAATCATTGTGTGATTGCCAGTGGACCTCATTTCCTGAAACTGGGTTAAGCCAGTGAATCTCAACTGGTGGTGATTTTTTCCTTCAAGGAACATTTGGCAGTGACTTGAGATATTTATGGCTGTTACAACCAGGGAAAAGGAGCTGCTGTATTTTTCTAATGAGCAGAGACCAGGAAGGTTGCTCAATCCCCTAAAAGACATAGAATAGTCTCCCAAGACAAATATTTATTTGTCCCCAGTTGTCAATAATCCTACAATTCATACATCCTGTGTTAAACTGATCCCAGATGGTTATTGCCTCCAGATGTCTACAAAGAGCAAAGGCAAATCTTATCTGGAATAATTTAATATTCTGGTAGTCGGAGAAGGCAATGGCACCCCACTCCAGTACTCTTGCCTGGAAAATCCCATGGATGGAGGAGCCTGGTAGGCTGCAGTCCATGGGGTCGCTGAGAGTCGTACATGACTGAGCGACTTCACTTTCACTTCTCACTTTCATGCATTGGAGAAGGAAATGGCAACCCATTCCAGTGTTCTTGCCTGGAGGATCCTAGGGACAGGGGAGCCTAGTGGGCTGCCATCTATGGAATCATACAGAGTCGGACATGACTGAAGTGACTTAGCAGCAGTAGCAGACTTCAAGTATTACTACCAACAGTTTTATAAATAAAAGATCTCATATAAGATAAAAATTAATGAAGCAGCTGAAAAGATAAGACAGCATAAAGGACAAAAAAAAAAAGAGAAATGACAATTGAAGGCAATTCAGAAAACTTCTTGATGAACAGAATCATCATCAATTTAAATAATGATCTATCCTACTCAAATGGTAAATATCAGGATTTAAAATTTTGGCAGATAACTGGGACACACACAAAATTACATAACATAGTTACTAAATAGAATAATAAAGGCACCAAATAAAATTACTAGAATTGATAAAAAATGCAATAACTGGAACTGAGAACCCAATCAGTGGGTTTAAAATCAGAGTATATAAGATAAAGGGAGAATTAATGAGGGAGATGCTATGGGTCAAAGAAGCACAAAAATCCAAAGCAATTTTTTAAAGTGTGATATATAAACTGTTAAAAATGGAATTAGAACATATATAGTTATTTAGAGTCTTATAAAGAGATAAGAAAAGTAATGAAGCGGAAGTTATATTTAAAATGATTATGGCTGAGATTTATTAGAAATGAATGAAACAGTTATTTATAGATTAAAAAATTTGACAACTTTTCAACAGAATTAATGCAATATAATTTGTAATTATACAACTACTGGTAGCAATGTAAGATTACAGATAAAAAGTGTAAAAGATAGTAAAAAAAAAACTGCATAAGGAAATGATATACTCTTTTCAGAGGAACAATTGAGAATTGGTTGCTACAAAAAAATAATAGAGGCCAGAAGACCATGAAATGTCTTCAGTGTGATGAAAGAAATTAAAAGTAGCCAATATAAAATTCTTGACAAAGTTGAAAGGTGAAATCAATTCACTTTCAGACAAAATAGAAAGGAAGTGATTATCAGAAGATATAATCTTAACCCTAGATTATTCTTCTAAAGGAATACTAGAGCATATATCATATTTCACAGTTATTTAAAGAAACAACAAGCCCTGAGATGGTAAATATGTGGTAACTCGAAATGGCTGCTGACTAGATAAATAATATCATATATAAATAAATTACAAAATTGCTTATATGTAATGGATGTAGTAAATAGTGTTCTAATTGTCCTGTCTTGTCTAGCAGGATGAGTTACAGTTCTAAATAAACTAAGTGTTACTATCTTCTTTTTTTTAACTAATAATAAAAAAGAAATAGGAATCATAATTTGAATTCTCCAATTTTCCTCTTGGAGATAGTTATTAAGAAAAGATATACTACAATAGACTGATCAACAGTTAAATCATATAAACAACCCATATTCTATTTAATGTTTCTTTGTAATTAGTACTGAACAGAAACCATTATGAAAGACCTATTCAAGGTGTTGTCCATTAAGTATTCTATATTGCAAGTTTCTGGTTAACTTACTGTAACACAGCTGACCAAGATAAAAATGGAAGGCCAATGATCATATATATTTTAAGAGATTAAGAAGCTTATGAAAGAAAGCAATGAATTAGCATTTGTTTTAGTTTTTATTTGCATACATAATTTATTGCTCCAGCAGTCACTATAGGTCCTATTTGTACTACTTCTAGAATAAAGGTCAGAAGTTCTTTTTTGTTCTGAGAACATTTGAATAATAAATCTCTTGAAAAATCTGTTCAATTTTAGTGAAATAAACCCAAAACCCTTGAACTTTGAACTGCTGTCTGTTACAAAAATATCTAAAATTACGATATATCTAGTAGAATGGCCAAAACCCAAAACATTGGCAGCACTAAATACCAGTGATAATATGGAGCAACAGAACTCTGATTCATTACTGGTGGGAATGCAAAGTGGTACAGCTACTTTGGAAAGACAGTTTTCAGTTTCTTACAAAACTAATCATACTATTACCATATGATCTAGCAATGGTGTTCTTTGGTATTTACCCAAAGGAGTTGAACAGTTATATTTACACAAAAACCTGTACATGGATTTTTAGAGCAGCTTTATTTAGAATTGCCAATACCTGGAAATAACCAAGATGCCCCTCAGTAGGTGAATGGATAAATATACTGTGATACATCTGGATGATGGAATATGATTTAGTGCTAAAAAGAAATGAGCTATAAAGCCGTTCAAATCCATGGAGGAAACTTAAATATATGTATTACTAAGTGAAAAAAGATGATCTGAAAAGGCTACATACCACATGACACTAAATATTGTATTCTGGAAAAAGCAAAAGTGTGGAAGCAATAAAAGCAAATGTAGTTGCCAGGTTTGGAGATGAAGGATTGATAAACAGGCCAAGTAAAGAGGATTTTTAGGGCACTGAAAATCTTGCCATATGATCCTATAAAGGTATACAAATGTTATTTTACATTTTTTAAAACCCACAGAATATACAAAACCAAGAGTGAGCCTAGTGAAACCATGACCTTTGGGTGATAATGCTGTGTCAACCTAGGGTCATCAATTTTTAGTAAATGTACTGCTGAGAAATGTTGATAGTAGGGAGGCTATGTTAGAGGGAGTGGTGAGTGGAGATAAATGAAAACTCCCTACTTTCTGCTCAGTTTTGCTGTGAACCTAAAATTGCTTTAAAAAATAAGTCTCCTTATGGTTACCAGGGGGATGAATAGGAAGAAGAGATAGACAGTTTGGGGAGGACATGTACACAGTGCTATTTATAAAATGGATAACCAACAAGGACCTACTGTATAACACATGGAACTCTCCTCAACGGTATGAGGCAGGCTGGATGGGAGGGGAGTTTGTGGTAAAATGGGTATATATATATATATATATCCCTTCACTGTTCACCTGAAACTATCAAAACGTTATTAATTGGCTATATCCCAATACAAAATAAATTCTACTGAAAAATAAAGATTAAAAAATCATATCTGAAATGAGTGTATGCTATAAAATATGTATTTATGCCTTAAAAGAGAATCAAATCTATGGATCTTATTCTGTCTGCCTCATGACCCTAAAGAATATATATCTATTAATGTTATTTTTTGAAACATATATTATAGATTTGGCATATAATTTCATTAAATTCATACAAAATAAATAGGTCACAGTTAAGGATTAAAGAAAGATTGAGTTGTGTTAGTTTCAAAGCGATCATGGATACAGTAAATGGTAATGGTGTCTTCAGAGTTTCCTGCACCATGTGGTTCTTGCTGTTTAGTCAAGTCATGTCTAACACTCTGTGTGATTCCATAGACTGTAGCCTGAAAGGCCCTTCTGTCCGTGGAATTTTCCAGGCAAGGATACTGGAGTGATTTGCTGTTTCTTTCTATGGGAGATCTTCCCCAAACAAGGATCAAACTCATGTCTCCTGCATTGGCAGGTGGATTTTTTTTTTTTTTTTTTACCACTGAGACACCAGGGAAGCCCTTCTGCACCATAGTAAAGCATATGATGTTTCAAAACACCATAAAATGTATGATTAATTCATCCGTTCTTTATGTAATCAACAACTAGCAGCATAAGCTTAGATAGCACTTGACATCTGACAAAGTGTGCTCACATAGTGTTTTATTATTTTTTCTTTAATCAGAAGCCACTCAATTATAGGTTGCAGGTCACAGACTTTTTGGATAGGTGAGAAACTGAAGCTGAAAGATAATTTATGTTTGATATCAAACAGTTAACAATTGTAAGAATTGCATTCAGATCTAGAATTTCTTTTCTGTTTTACTGTTTTACTTCATGGAAACAATCAGAAGTCTTCATATATACCTGAGAACTATCTTAAAGACCACAAAATCTCAACAGACTAAAATTAAGCTGGTAATGGTGTATATTACTGAGAGTATACTGAGTTGAGTATTCTTATAAGCTTCTGATAAAAATGGAAAAGTTCTATTGGGAAGCAATTTGAAAATATATGATTTCTTTTTAAATTGCAACTCAGTTTTTTTTTTTTTTTTGTAGTAAAATGTTATTTATTTTTGTCACTATTCTGGCAATAACACAGCTGAATTTGTGGTTTGTTTTTGTTGTTAGTTACTAGTCATGTCCGATTCTTTGTGACCCCATAGACTGCAACTCGCAAGGGTTCCCTGTCCTTCACTATCTCTCAGTGTTTGCTCATACTCATGTCCACTGAGTCGATGATGCCATCCAACCATCTCATCTTCTGTCACCCTCTTCTGTCTCCTGCCCTCAGTCTTGCCCAGCATCAGGATCTTTTCCCGTGAGTGGGCTCTTTGCATCACGTGACCAAAGGAGTGAAGCTTCAGCTTCAGCATCAGCCCTTCCAGTGAACATTCTGTGCTGATTTCCTTTAGGACTGACTGGTTTGATCTCCTTGCTGTCCAAATGACTCTCAAGGGTCTCAGTTCACTCAAGAGTTTAGAAACAATCTAAAAATAGAAGAATGATTAGTTAAATCAAAGATGGACCATTATGCAGCCACATAATTTGATAACTCTGTTTTAAAGAATTTGTAGTGACATCAAAATTCAATTTTGGGGGAAAATATGAAATAACATGTTAACAATAAATAATTCTAAATTCTCTATTGCAATGATTATGAATTGAGACCCCAGTTCCAGAGTGCCTGAGCATATAGTCTGTCTTTGGTTGTTGCTACCTCTGTGGTGCCAAGAAACTCACATAACTTTTGTGTGCCTCAGTTTATTCAACTGTGAAATGGACAAAATAATAGGATATATTGCTCAAGTTGTGAGAATTGAGGAGAGGATAGTCATAAATAATTGAAAGAGTGAAAGTATTAGTTGCCCAGTCATGCCCTACTCTTTGTGACCGCATGGACTGCAGCCAATCAGGTTGCTCTGTCCATGGAATTCTCCAAGCAAGAATACTGGAGTGGGTTGTCATTCCCTTCTCCAGGAAAACTTTCTGATCCAGAGTTTAAACCCAGGTCTCTTGCATTGCAGGCAGACTCTTTAACATCTGAGCCAACAAGGAAGACCCAATAGCTGAAAAATGTTCTCGAAACATAGTACATTTACTTATTATTATCACCTCATGAACTGAGAGTATGGTTATTTTAATTCTTTGTCAGATTTCTTTTCCAGAAACTGTATTTCAAGAAACCAGAGGAAACTATCCCTAAACTCACTTACCAATTCTGAATCTCTTTCCTTTTCCCACTTGTAATTACCCCATATTTCAGAAATAGGGAGGAAAAAAAATGACCTTTCTTGAGTTAGCATCTTGAAGTTTATAATCAACACTGGGGGCTACAAAGATACCAGGAATGATGACTATGCCAAGAAGTGTCCTAAAGTCTCAGGTCTTTAACGAGGGTGAGGGACAGTGGCTGTGCTATCTGTCCGCTGGGCCTTCACGGCCACCTTAGCTCTTAGCCCCTGACTGAACTGCTGCTCTAGTTTGAATATTCCTATAGATGCTTCCTTTATCCACTCGCAGGCCCAGGTTGGGATTAACGTTTTTTAACTAATCCTCTCTCTTCTGTTGTCTTGGGCAGTTTACAGACAGTCAAACAGACCTATAATCTAATAGTAGTTCTTTCTACTTCCTACTTTTCTCACAAATATAATACTTTGTGAAAAACTGATATAGTTATGTGGATGTGATTGAGGGCTGTGGGAAGCATGTGAATTTATTTATTTTATATCCAACCCCTTTCTACCTTTTGTACCTTTGTGAAATTTTGAAATGTTCTCCAATGAATATGTCTAGCATTTGTAATAATAAAAGAGGCTATAAAATGAAAGTCTTATAAACCTTTTAGAGAAGAGAATTAGCAATTATCTTCTTTACAGTAGCATTATATTTTCTGATCTTCCTTAGAGTTACTATAGAGACATGTTGAATTATATGGTCCCTCAAATACAAAGTGCTTTTCAGTGTTTACAAGCTATATTTAAGGGATGCCCCAGTGAAATGCAGCTTCACTTAGGGTGATATTTTACAATAACTCTCTGCCAGAATGATGCAACATGAATAGAAACACCAGAATTATACACTTTGCTCATATGTGACTCAAGGTGTATAAACACATATGGGTAAAAACACTAATCTAGCATCAATTTTAGAGTTTTCCCTTAGAGAGCAGTTATTTTCATCTGCACACTCATTCTTCTTTTAAACTTGGTATGCAAGTACGCACTATTTCCTGAGTGAATATGGATATACATCTGCTTCAAGGGGACATATGTACGCAGTTGCTAAAGACTGCAGCTATGCGTACTCATATTTGGCAAGGCATCTGGGTGGATATATTTTACCTAATTTAACTGCAAAATGTGTGTTTCACTTGAATTTGTGAATATTTAAATCAATTGCAAGCTCTTGATCCTGCCTTGACTTAGGATTGATGACATTATACATTATTTTTCATAGTTACAGTTGAAAATATAAGGGTGAGTTATTGTGTATTTTGACTGTATATATTTAAGGAAACATCACTTATTTATTGTTAAAGACCATGATCTTTGAAACAAAGAATGATTTTAAAACAGAGGTGTCATAACATGGCTTCATGTGAGACTGCAAGAAGTGGAGTAGCTTAAAGATGTGCGAGATACCAGCACACACACACACAAACACACGACTCCATGTTTCAGGTTATGTATAAGACAAAATCATACTGATCCCATATCCCATGTCAGGCAGTGTCATTGTTGCTGGGGATTCAGGGATGCACAAGATATATTAGCGGCTTCTGGGAGCTCCTAGGGCAGGAGAGAAACAAATAAATAAGTAGCGCCCAACTGGGTAGATTTTATGATGCATGCTCCAATAGTATCAAAATGGCGAGAGAAAATGCTCAAGGGTATAATCATAAGACAAAGGGTGATGGGCATGTGTCTCTAAAAACCCTGTCCACAGAAGACTCATTTTGGAGATGTCACAAAAGTCATTCCATTCCATTTCACCTGATTCTCCATAAATGCTCGTGGAGAGGCAGCAGCGCATGGGTGGGGAAACACACACAAACGGCATTGTCTCAGCATCTGAAGTGTTTTTGTTGAGGGTGAGGGGATGAACCGAGAGACTGACATATATACACTATTGATGCTATGTACAAAATAGGCAACTAATGAGAGCTTACTGTAGAGCACAGGATCTCTACTCAATGCTTTGTCGTGACTTAAATGGGAAGGAAGTCCAAAAGAGAGGAGATATCTGTAAGCATATATAGCTGATTCACTTTATTGTATAGCAGAAACTAATGCAGTATTGTAAATCAGCTATACTCTAATAAAATTAATTTAAAAAAATAAGGTGTTGTTGAAAGTGAAGTTGAGAGGCTGCTATGCTTCTTTGAGCCCACATGGCCCTGAGAAGATTCAGTGAAGCCAGTGTCTCTCAGATGAAGCTCTAGCACTCAACCAGCCTGCTGTCTATTACAGGAAACACCAAATAAGCATATTGTTGACATGCAGAGCAAAAAAGCTGAAGTCTAAAGTATGCACAGAACATTGGGGGAAGCACAGAGAACTGAGTAACTGCCCTCATGGGAGGGGTTTGTCCAATAAACGTTTAAATATATGATGTAGCTTGCTTTTAGAAACATTAACATAAAAAGGTATTTTAGGGTTGAAGAAGTTGTGAAATTAAAAGTGCTCATAAAGAGTATGAAAAATCTTACTAGGTAAAAAAGATAGGCTTTTATCTGTTAAGATAACAGCAAAGTTGTGAAATCTAAGAAAGGACATACACTTTTCTAAGAAAGATAATTATTTTGCAATTGCATTGGGGATACAATGTGTATTTACATGGTAATAGGAATATTGATAAATATAGTATGATATTTTCATTATGAGGTCAAGTTTTGTTAAATGTATTAGTGTATTTTCTCAGAAGAGAGTAATTTAATCTGTTATATATCAAATGCATCCCTATTTAACTTGAAACATTTATGAGATAACTTTTTAAAGTTACAAGTATTTAATCCTAGTATGTAAATTTTCTGAATATTGCACACAATGTTCCTATGTCTATTTTCATGATTTATTTAAATTTTATTTGTGTTTAGTTTTAGTGAGATATAATTAACCCATAGCACTGAATAAGTTTAGAGTGTATAGTATAATGACTTTATTTACATTTATTGTGAAATGATAATCACAATAAGTTTGGCTAACATCCACAATATTGTATAGATACCAAATAAGGGTTTTTATTTGTGATAAAAGCTGTTATGATTTCTTCTCTTAGCAGTTTCCCAGTAAACAATAAGGCATTGTTAACTATACTCTTCATATTGTATGTTCAGTTCAGTTCAGTTCAGTCGCTCAGTCGTGTCCGACTCTTTGCAACCCCATGAATCGCAGCACGCCAGGCCTCCCTGTCCATCACCAACTCCCAGAGTTCACTCAAACTCAGGTCCATCGAGTCAGTGATGCCATCCAGCCATCTCATCCTCTGTCGTCCCTTTCTTCTCCTGCCCCTAACCCCTCCCAGAATCAGGATTTTTTCCAATGAGTCAGCTCTTCGCATGAGGTGGCCAAAGTACCAGAGTTTCAGCTTTAGAATCAGTCCTTCCAATGAACACCCAGGGCTGATCTCCTTTAGGATGGACTGGTTGCATCTCCTTGCAGTCCAAGGGACTCTCAAGAGTCTTCTCCAACACCACAGTTCAAAAGCATTAATTCTTTGGTGCTCAGCTTTCTTAACAGTCCAACTCTCACATCTATACATGACCACTGGAAAAACCATAGGCTTGACTAGACAGACCTTTGTTGCAAAGTAATATCTCTGCTTTTCAATATACTCTCTAGGTTGGTCATAACTTTTCTTCCAAGGAGTAAGCTTCTTTTAATTTCATGGCTGCAATCACCATCTGCAGTGATTTTGGAGTTCCAAAAAATAAAGTCTGACACTGTTTCCACTGTTTCACTGTTTCCCATCTATTTGCCATGAAGTGTTGGGACCAGATGCCATGATTTTAGTTTTCTGAATGTTGAGCTTTAAGCCAACTTTTTCACTCTCCTCTTTCACTTTCATCAAGAGGCTTTTTAGGTCTTCTTCGCTTTCTACCATAAGGGAGGTGTCATTTGCATTCTGAGGTTACTGATATTTCTTCCGGCAATCTTGATTCCAGCTTGTGCTTTATCCAGTTCACCATTTCTCATGATGTACTCTGCATATAATTTAAATAAGCAGGGTGACAATATACAGCCTGGACATACAATATTGTACATTACCTCCCCAGTATTTATCTTATAACTGGATGTTTGTTCCTTTTTACCACTTTCATCCAATTCCCTCAAAATTCACCACCACCCCCTACCTCTGGTAATCACAAATCTGATCTCTTTTCCTCTGAGTTGGTTTTGGGGTTTTGTTTTGTTTCTATGTTCCAAATATAAATGAGATCATTCAGTGTCTGTCTTTCTCTATTTGACATATTTCACTTAGCATCATGCTCTCAATGTCCATTCATTTGTTAAAAAGGGCAGGGTTTCCTCTTTTATGGTTGAATAATATTCAATGGAATTATTGTCATATGTATGCATGTATATGTATATATATGTATGGTTATTGCAGCTTCTTTATTCATTCATCTGTCAGTGGACACTTGAGTCGTTTCCATATCTTGGTTATTGTAAATAATACTGCGATAAACACTAAGTACAGATATCTCTTTAATAATCATTTTCTATTTAAAGAAAGAAAATATCCATTATAAGTACAAGTTGTAGACATGTGTTGGGTGAGAACTAATTATTTCAGCTCCTCTCTATTATTCCATGATCTGAGTTACTAGAGGAAGTTGCGACCTGCAGCTGTTTCTTCCCATTCAAGAAAGGGAAGAAGAAGGGATACAATCAAAGAAGGTGTTTTATCAGAATGGGAGGCCACCTCCTGCAGTTAACAGAAGTAATAAGACTCTTGTGTTGGTAGATATTACATCATTTAAGACCCACAAAAGTTCTTTGAAATTGATGATAATATTGCATTCATATGGATATGAATTTGGAAACCAAGTATGAGACAAATGGATTCTCAAGTCCAAGGCCACACAGCTAATAAGTAGGGGAGGCAAGAATCTAAAATCTTTCTGGAAACCATGTAGAGTCAGCTAAGTCTTTAAAGTGAAATAGTGCACATTATTTAAGGAACTATAAATTATTCCTTTTTGTTGTCTCCCTCAAGAAAGGTATCTAAATGCCTGCTTCCTCCTGCACTGAGCAAAGTAAGAAAAGAAATTGTGGTCACAGAGAGGAATGTTTTATGACACCAGGCTGAGGGAACAGTCTCCACAAGACTCAATTCAACCTCAAGATTGGGGGTGGGGCATCTCAGGATCACTTTCACTTCCAATCAGCTGGCTACAAATTTGAGAGTTCCAACAACCATAATTCACTGGTTTGATAGTTCACTGGAACAACTCACAGGGCTCAGTGAAAGAAATATATTTACATTTACAAAGCATTATAATGAAAGGATACCAATTAAATTCAGCCAAGGGAAGAAACTTATAGGGCAGGACCGGGAGGGACCATAGTGATAAAGAACATGCTTGCCAATGCAGGAGACATAAGAGACATATTTTGATCCCTGCATCAGGAAGATCACCTGGAGGAGTGCAAGGCAACACTCTCCAATATTCTTGCCTGGAAAATCCCATGGACAGAAGAGCCTGGTGGGCTACAGTCCATAGGGTCACAAAGAGTTGGACAGTGATAAAGTGACTTGGCATGCATGCACGAGGGGTCTACAAACAAATCTTCCAGCCATCTTCTGTCTGGAGCATCAGAATGCTTTACCTCCTCTCAACCATAACATTTGAAAATATGCAGAGAATATTGCAAACCAAAGAAGAGCACCCAAGCTTTTGATGTCTAGAATTTCAGGTGGAGCTTCACACATACAAGCTGCTTGCATGACCTTTAGTCTCTAACCTCTCCCAAAAGTTTGGGTTAATATATGTACTCTCTAAAATCTCCCATCACAACTTATGTTATTAGATTGTCTGGTGGTCAATGACCTAGCAAAATAAAGATACTCCTTCCAGAATGATATCCCAGGAGTCTATAGATCAACTCACAATAACTAAAGGCTTGCATTATTCTCTACAAAATATCATATAAATTTAAATTAAGGAACTAATATGTATAATGCTTTAAAAATTTTAACATTTATTCCTTGAATAAATACCCAGTGAAGTATAAATTATAAGAACAACAACAAAAATCTCTGTAAAGCACTTATCATCATTAAAGTATTAGAGCTCTCACATTATAGGGAGAGGGTGATGAGGGTAGATTGAAAGAATGGTATGATTTTTAGACATTTATTTACTATTCTGTTTTTTGGGGACAAAGCACGCTATAGCTTCTTGTAATCTACATTGTATAACTGGTTACTTACATTATTTTCTAAAGACCTAAACAGATGTTCTTTTCAGGGAATGGAAATTGAGGGTTTGCTGATTTGGAGTAATTTTCTCAATAAATGTGTATCTGATAAACATATATTAGCTCAGATAGCCATTCTTAAAATGCAGGATGCAGTCAAAACAGGAAAAACTTAGTTGTCTCTAGGGCTCTGCTTGTGAATTAAACACACAAATATTTTATGAAAAGCCCAAATGATAGAAAACTCTCAATTTAAATAGAATTTCCTCTATGGTATATGCCTATTTTTCTTAATGGATACACACTAATCTTTTAGGCAATTTCAGGAAAAAATATTAATATTTAGACAAAAAGATCTATATTAAAGCATATTAGAGCATCATATGGGACTGAGCAGGAGGTATTTCTCTGATTGCCAAAACCATGGAGCATTTTAATGATTTGGTCTCTTTGAACCAGTTAGAAACCTGCCCCTTAACCCCATTTTACATGCTTTAGCAGATAATACAAATATTTATTCCAGAGACAGCAGTCCTCCAAGAAATGAATTTTAAGAAACAGCTTCTGTCCAAATTAAATATCTACCTAACATTTCTAAATGTGGGAGACCTGGGTTTGATCCCTGGGTTGGGAAGATCCCCTAGAGAAGGGCACAACAACCCATTCCAGTATTCTTGCCTGGAAAATTCCATGGACAGAGGAGCCTGGCGGGCTACCATCCATGGGGTCACACGGAGTCACACATGACTGAGTGTATGACGCATGGCACGGTGTCACGCATGGCACCATTCTAAACTTGCCTGGTATTTTGGGTCGCATTTGCGCATCCTTCCTTCTTTAGGGTGTATTCTCCAGTTACCCGTATCCTCAACTCACTCTTCATCAGTCTCTCAGTAAAAGCTCAGCTCCTATAATCCCTCTGATTCCCATAGTATTTTGGTTTTCACTTCTAATAATCTGCCATTGCATTGAGTTGTACCTATTTCAATGCATCAGTTTCTATGTTGAACTCTGAGAGTAACGTATTCTCATTTATCCCTTTCTATTATTGGCTCCTAAAACAATCACAGTGCTTTATACAGACCCAAAAGAAAATAAGTAATTGATGAATCAGTGAATATGCCACATAACTAACACTTTCACACAGGTTTTTATCAAAGATGCATTCTTCAGATGGAAATGACTTCTTGTTCACCAATAAGCTGAATAAATAATATAAAATTATAACTTCTGAGAATATGCTTAGGCAGCTGAGTTAATCAAATTATATTCCTCAGAGGAACTAAAGAGAGGGATTATTAACAAGATTTCTTAGATTTACTGATTAATATCAGATGTCTCAAATAATACTGTGATTTTTAAGGTTTAATTTTTTGACAAGCATTTGAGTGCCTGTGCTGCTGATTAAAAAGGAATTTAGATGCTCCAGATAACAGATGTCCAGGATGGCAAAGTTAATGCTATGTTAACAGAAAGTTTGGAAACATAACTTGTACTTTACCCAAACAGAAATGCAGTTCTCTTACACATGGGACAGTCTTTCCAAGGCTGGCGATTAGGGCTGGCATTTCTTCTAAAAGGAGATTTGAATATTATAGCTACTCAAAATATTCCAGGCTCAACCCAAGTTTGATTTCAAATAGCCTGAGAAAGATCGCTTTGGCCTGAATACTTTGTTGGAACCAGTTTCATGAAACGAATGGACTTCAATTTGTTTACTAAAGAACATCACATTTAAAACATTCATTATTGCAGTGTTAGGTGGGACTTTTGTGGTAAATATGCTGTTCCATGCACAGTGTGGCAGTAATGAGGTCTTTAGTAGGGCAGGGTAATTTAAAAGTATATGAGTTATCCCAGTATTAAGTTAAACTTTTTTCTCTTCTTTCTTTTTTTCTATACATATGTACCAAAAAGTTCTAATTGCTTCTTAAATGAACTGTCATCAGATAAGAGAGTTTATCTTCTAATTATTTTGCTCAAAAAATCAGTACAATAATTGAACATCAGCAATATATGGAATGGGCTGGATGTTAAGGGAGAAGAGCTATTCTTATTCCATGGAGCATAAACATTTTTCTATAATACACCCACTCATGCCAGAAAGGAGAAGGCAATGGCACCCCACTCCAGTACTCTTGCCTGGAAAACCCCATGGACAGAGGAGCCTGGTAGGCTGCAGTCCATGGAGTCGCTAAGAGTCGGACATGACTGATCAACTTCACTTTCACTTTTCACTTTCATCCATTGGAGAAGGAAATGGCAACCCACTCCTGTGTTCTTGCCTGGAGAATCCCAGGGACAGTGGAGCCTGGTAGGCTGCCATCTATGGGGTCGCACCGAGTCAGACACGACTGAAGTGACTTAGCAGCAGCAGCATGCCAGACAATGAGAAACTCCCTCATCATGCTGAGGTATTCTGTTTAGAAAATACCCTAAATAAATACTTTGAAGAGAAAATTTGGGCTCTGAGGACCTGTCAACTGATGGTCTAGTTAGAATCAGATGCTTGGAGTGCTGTACGTACAAAACAAACAAATGAAAACATCTAGCAGAAATGAGGACAATGCAAAGAGAGCCAACCGTGGTTTGAATGCTGGATTTTCAGTTGAAGGAATGGATTGGGGCAATATAGAAATAGCCATGTGTAATATGAAAAGATAACTCATTACTGAAGGAATTCAGGAGTGGAAATGAAGGAGATGGATTGAATTTTATTCCTAGAATGGCATATTGAGGAATAGGGCAACAACAAGCAGATGAGTCCCAGGTTTAAATTACTAAATATGAATACTGACTTAAAGCCATGAGTGAGAATGAAAAAACTGCATACTTCTAACCTTGAAGATATGTTGGTTCTAGCGTTATAATTGCCAGAAGCCCTGGAATGTGCAAAAGTGGGGTTTTGATGGTCGGGATAAATAACCTGACTTCTGGGTTACACAAGAAGCAGGAAGAGGATGTTGTAGGACCAAGCAATAGCATGAAAAATTGTATCTAGCAGTACAAACACACCCTCTTCCATCTTCTATCTGTCCATCATGTCTATATGTCATGAAAACACACACACACACACACACACACATATACACATACACACAGAGAGAATCTTGTAATATTACATGTATCCCTTAGATCAGATCAGATCAGTCGCTCAGTCATGTCCGACTCTTTGCGACCCCATGAATCGCAGCACGCCAGGCCTCCCTGCCCATCACAAACTCCCGGAGTTCTCTCAAACTTACGTCCATCGAGTTGGTGAAACCATCCAGCCATCTCATCCTCTGCCGTCCCTTTCTCCTCCTGCCCCCTGTCCCTCCCATGTATCCCTAGCGTATACACAAAAATACTTACGGACTGGATACTGTGTGTTAGTCATTTTCCCAACCACTTTCCATCTGTCAGCTCGCTCAATCTTTCTGCTATTGTTCTCATTTTACAGATGAGGAAAACAAGGTAAAAAGTTTAAAGAATTAGCCTTGGGCTCTATGATGAGTAAGACGTGGAGCAGAGATTTGGATCCAAATGTGGGGATTTTAACTGTTTTCCTCTGATGTGAGCCAAGTGACCACAGTGTTCTATTGTTAGCGTCCCCAAGCACTAAAACGGAACTCATTACAAAATAGGTTGTAAATCAAACGGCTGAATTTAGAGAGATGATATGGGGTGGGAGGGGGGTTCAGGATTGGGAACTCATGTACACCCGTGGCTGATTCATGTCAATGTATGGCAAAACCAATACAGTATTGTAAAGCAAAATGAAGTAAAAATAAAAATTAAAAAAAGAGAAAATTTTACAGGAGTTTCCAAATGTTCATTTACAGCTATTTAAATATGTTATACGATATCCATTTCTACCGAGGGTTTGTATGGTATTGGGAGAAGTAGTATATTACTTATTCATTGGAAAAAATGATTTCTGGACAGTCATAGCTTGTTTGTTTGTTTTGGTACAAATCCTGTTTTCTTCTCTTATTAGCTTTTTTGACATTAAAAACATACCATAAACTTCATTATGATTTAACTGTCCCCTTCTAATGTGTACATAAGATTATTGTAAGAAATAAAAAAGGACGTATTAATGTGTACCTCATAAGGTTAATGTAAGAAATAAAATGATATGTGTAAATTTTTAGAGCATTGTCTGCCATGGAGGAAGCCATCAAAAATGTTATTTTTAAACCATCG
Source organism: Ovis aries (assembly GCF_016772045.2). Classification (NCBI taxonomy): domain Eukaryota; kingdom Metazoa; phylum Chordata; class Mammalia; order Artiodactyla; family Bovidae; genus Ovis; species Ovis aries. The sequence goes on from NC_056069.1 coordinate 50,719,008, forward strand.
TTATTTGAAAGGAAAAATTTAAGATGCTGAGAAAATAATAGATGTTTTTACCATTTCACCTGCGAAATGGTCCAGGTCTGTGGTCCCTAAACTTATTGCCAAACAACCTTTTACCAATTAAAGCAAATGTCAAAGGAAGATTTTGATAACTAAGCAACTTGTAAATTCTATTTTATATTTTTGATCAACCTAAAAGGATAAAAAGCCTGCAACTCTAATAGCTGAACCCATTTGTGTCAGCACAAATGAATATATGAATTTTCAGGTGTATTATTTGCAATTATATTTCTATGCCAAAACATTGAAAAATCATTGTTATTTACCAATTTAAGATATTTTATTCACTATATTATCATGCCAGGCATATGTACTTAAAATATTTATGAAGTAAGATTTAATTTGTACTCATAAAAGTATTGGATACTAATGAAGTGTATATTTGAAAATGTAGATCTTAAATAGTAACTTTCAGTTCAAAAACTGCAAGTTCTCCTTAGCCTTAAGGATTCAGTTTTCTGATAATGCCCTAAGGTATTCCATCCAGAGATACAAAGATATTCCTTCTGTATCATCAAGCTTTTATTTCAAGTGTTTTCAGAAAATCAATCAACTATTAATTTATCATTTTTTATTTCATAAACATATTTTAGTTTTCATTTTAAAATAGAGTATGTTGACAAATTATTTAGGAAAATTAATGTACAAATTTTCCTGAGACTTCATGTATGGATAATCATATTTCATTTAGTATAGAGTCATTTACCAGGAATTTTTATTTCTAGACATAGATAGATTTACATGTTATTTTAATGCTTTATGACAAGACTTGCTTCTTAGAGAATTTATAGGAATATTTAAAGGCAAAAACAAGTAAAACTATATTTCTTTCCTAAGGATGGATGGGGAAACAGTGGAAGCAGTGTCAGACTTTATTTTTTGGGGCTCCAAAATCACTGCAGATGGTGACTGCAGCCATGAAATTAAGACGCTTACTCCTTAGAAAAAAAGTTATGACCAACCTAGATAGCATATTCAAAAGCAGAGACATTACTTTGCCGACTAAGGTCTGTCTAGTCAAGGCTATGGTTTTTCCAGTAGTCATACATAGATGTTAGAGTTGAACTGTGAAGAAGGCTGAGTGCCGAAGAATTGATGCGTTTGAACTGTGGTGTTGGAGAAGACTCTTGAGAGTCCCTTGGACTGTAAGGAGATCCAACCAGTCCATTCTGAAGGAGATCAGCCCTGGGATTTCTTTGGAAGGAATGATGCTAAAGCTGAAGCTCCAGTACTTTGGCCACCTCATGTGAAGAGTTGACTCATTGGAAAAGACTCTGATGCTGGGAGGGATTGGGGGCAGAGGAGAAAGGGACGACAGAGGATGAGATGGCTGGATGGCATCACTGACTTGATGGACGTGAGTAGTCCATTACACACTGTGTAGTGCCCTATGGGATAATCAAACAATTTAAGATGAAGACCTTTGATTCTAGGTAGTCTAATTGACACAGGACATTCACACATGATGTATAGTTACTAAAGAAATATTAAGGAAATAATATATGTAAATAATATTGCCAGTAATTTTCAAATATTTCATTTTTAACCATAAAAATCCTGGGAAGTTATCATTAATCTTACTTTTTGAAGGCCATTAGGAGATCCTTTTAAATGCCAAAAACCTGGTAGGAACAGCTTTTCCAGCCCACATACCATGCCCTTTCCATTGAGGGTATCAACTAGAATAAGCAAAAGACCAGCTATTGTGAGGAAGCTTTTGAAACTTCTTGGTTCTGTGATGGGAGGATGTGAATATTTTATTTCTGTTTGTGGTTCTCCTTTGTAAATTATAAGTTCAATTGCATCGGAAGCCAGAAGAAGCCATTTTCATACTCTGTGCATTAGGCAAAAATCCTTTCACCCAAAGGCTGTGGTAACTAACATCAGGTAATTTTAAGGAAGTCAACTCATTGGTGCTATGTAGAAACCTTTTTCTGAAAATCACAATGTAGTTAAATTGTCAGCAGCCCTTACCATCTGAGCTCTTGAGGCTGATGGTGTCTTTTTTCCTGTTAGAATCTGAACAGCACACGTGTGGAAGGACAATTTTAAATGTGACGCATAAAAAATTGTTTTGAAAGTCAACTGTTACTTTAAATAAACCTAAATATATTTTATATCTCTTGACTCACATGCAGACCAGATTTGGAAATTAAAATGAAGAGTGAAACATAACTTATATTAAGTTCTCAAAGGCAAAGCTAGTAACTTGAGATATCTGAGTTAGTTGTTTTGTATTTTTTAAATCAATTTGAGTTCTATACTGGTTAGGAAAGAAACTGGACTGTGAAATAGCAACAAAAAATATAAGTGATAATAAATAGAAGATTATTTATCTTTCTTGTAACAGTCTGAACTTAAGCCACCCAGTTAAGCTAGTATTGTAGTGTATTAGGAAACTCAGCTGCTTGTATTTGATTGTATCATCTTTGCTAGGGTATGAACTTGATCCTCATGATCTAAGGTAACTCACCAATGCTATGTTCCCACTGACCAGAAAGCCTATGTATTGATGTAATCTCACCTAAATGAAAAGTAACTAGAAGATGTAGACTCTGCCCCAGTGTGGCTATCTATCAGTGAAAATAAAAAGGATCTATGTTTCTATTATTATCTTAAAAATGCAACTCTTGGTCTCTGTCATGGGCTCAATGGTCCAAGCTCTCTGTTTTGTTCCAAACATTTTTTTAAACTGTATAAATAATTTACTCCAGTGGTAATCTATCAGTATTACATGAGCTTCTACTTTTTGATGGATTATTCATTTTTTACTTACATCTCTTCTTCTGTAAAGGTGGCTCTGTGCACTCTCTTTAAACTTCATTGAGAATGCTCTGTGATTAATTTTTATAAATAGTCCATTTATGTAAGAGAAGAATGAGTACTCTCTACTGTCTTGGTATAGAAATGCTCATAGGTCAAGATCATTATTTGTGCCATTTAACTGGCACACATTTAAATACTATTTCCTTTTTATTTGATTGAAAAATTAATGAATGATAACTTATTATATCTTCTGTTAAAATCAAGGATAGCTCAGCTTCTCCCTGTAACTGCATCAATTTTTGTTGTACTTTTGTTCTTTTAGGTCATTTGTTAGCACATACATATTTTAAATTTCTGTATATTTCTACCTACTTTTATGCACTCCTTTGTGCCAAATATAGCTCTTTAAATTAAAGTCTATTTATCTTCTCCTGGTTATTGTTGCTATTTTCTTGAGTTACCATTTTTCCATTATTTGCCTTCCCTAGTTCTTGTGAGGACCAGCTTGTATTGAACAGTTCTTGGCACACTCCTGTGCCTCTTATGGCCACATGAGGCCTGGAAGTGGTTGACCATCTTTCTTGACTTCTGTTGGTGGGAACATTTTTTCTCCATCCACATCTTCATATTTGAGTGTCCTTTTTCATGTTTAGGTCTCAGTTTAAGCTCCCACTTGCTGGTATAGAAGACCTATTCCCTGTCTTCTTGGGACCAAGAGTCTAAGCTCTCTGCTTAGAAATACAGACAAGCGACCTCAGAGTGGCAGCAATTTCTGGGCAGATTGCATATTGATATCCAACTCCTGCTGACTTTGTCATTTCTGAAGTACTTTCCTGAATTTCTTGCAACTCTAATTTTATACACATATTTGTCCAGCATTTCAAGGTATTTTAATTTTCATCTCTAAGGGAGCTGATCTTTATTAATGTCAAAAGCAGTTTGATGGTAAAAAATGGTAGTTTACATTTAGAATAACTACTTCTACATTTATATGATACATATTATTTTTCTTGTATTTTTTTCACACTAAATATCTCTTGTCTGTGTCTTTACTAAATTCTAAAAATTATCCTACCTCTCAGTTGTGTCTGATTCTTTGCAGCCATATGAACTTGTGGCCTGCCAGGCTCCTCTGCCAATGGCATTTGCTCAGGAATACTGAAGTGAGGTGCTATTTCCTACTTTAAGGGATCTTCCTGACCCAAGAATTGAACATACATCTCTTGTGTCTCCTGCAATAACAAGCAGATTCTTAGCCACCAGCACTACCTGGGAGGCTCAGTCCTAGCATAGGAAAATCCTAGCATAGCTCTGGTGGGCTATAGTCCATAGCGTCACAAAGAGTCTGGCAGGACTGAAGTGACTTAGTATAGACGGACCTCATCAAAACGAACCTAAATAACTGACTCCATGCCCACAGCCTCCATTACTTCCAAGGCCATATTCTATGCTCAAGCCACACTGACCTGAAAATTTCCATGCTTCCTTCTATCACAATCTCTTTGCATGTACCATACAGCTATATCCCTTTCCTTGTTAAGTTCCTAAGTTGTATCCAGCTCTTTGTGACCCAGTTAACTGCAGCACTCTAGGCTTTCCTGTCCTTCACTTTCTCCTGGAATTTGCTCAAACTCACATCCACTGAGCCGGTGGTACCATCCAGCCACCTCATCCTCTGTCATCCCCTTCTTGTTCTGCCTTCAACCTTTCCCAGCAATGCTATCCCTTCCCTAGTGATGCTTTCCCTTCCCTTCCAGGCAACCCTCCAGTCTTCTTGTGGTGAACACTTTTTCAAAGGAAACTCCGCCAACTTCCCTTACCTTATGCAATTAATTATAATTTCTCAGTATAACTGCAGAGATCTTAGAACAATTGTTAATTCACATTTCTGTTAATATAGGCTTAAGAGAATTTATTTCTGTGTGTGTACATGTTTATTTTGATTAAGAGTATTGTGAAGAGAGGGTTCCATTGTGTCCAGTTTAAGTTTCTATCTCTAAACCCCCTCATAGTGCCTAGTACAGGGTATAGAGTTGATATATATCTGTTTCATAAATGAAATACTGTTTGAATAATATACTTGAATGACAAAGTCATGGACCAGGTCTTGCTAATATATTTTTCATTTGAATGTACAGTGTTTTCTGAAATAGAGATGTATTTATTTACAAGAGACTAGTTTCTTTTTTTTTTTTAATTTGTAATGGACTTTTATTCTTTCTTAAAATTGAGATATAATTGACATGCAACATTGTGTAAGTTTAAATGCCAGTAGGTTTGATACATTTATATATTTCAGTATAATTACTACCCAAGAGGGCAGCTAATACCTCTACCACGTACAAGAGACTAGTTTCTTTTTGAAAAGGCAAAGAAGGAAAAGTTTATTCACTCAACAAGAATTATTAAATACCTATATTTCTAGGTATTCTATATTAATTTTTTTTGCTTAATCTTCCAGAAGTGCTAAAGGGAAAAAATTAGTGTCTTCATTTTACTGAAGCTCAGTAACCTTTTCACTATCACACTGTGAATTGTGGGTAGGAGTCCAATTAACTTCAGTGCTAGAGAATAGCTGCTTTCCTGTGCTGAATTTCTACCTCAAGCCAGCCTATAAGTCATCTTATTCATTGAGAATAGATTAGCTTCATTGTATTTGAAAATTAAAGAAAATCTAGATTATTTTCCCAATGACTGTAGTGTCCTCAAATTAGCATGTTTTGGGAGATTGTTTTAGTATCTGCCATACTCTTATGATCAAATGATACCCCCCCAAATAAAATTATTACTGATTTTAATTTAGAAGAAACCATGTTCTAGCATCAAATATATAACAGGAGCGAATGGACAATTCAAGCAAATATTCTGGTTTTTAATTTTAAAAAGGATAGGGGCACAAGATTTCAGATTCAATCCTAGATGAAGTAAAATATGTTTTAAATAACTAAAATATTTTGCAAGGTATAATAGAGAAAGCAACTATTTTTTTACTGAAATTCTCAAAAAGTATAGTTTCCTCATAAAAACAGTAATTTTTTTTTGGAGAGTTCACTCAATATGATGGTTCTGTTGTTTTATTGTTTTTGTTGTTGGTTTTATTGTTTTATTGTTCCTGTGAGTTAAATACACCATTTCCTCCTTCTATAACCTTAATGTCTAAAATGCAGATGGAAGATGATACACAAAAATAATTTAAAAAAATGATATTGGAGATCAAGTTGAATGTTGAAATAGTGGTGCAATCCTAGTTAATGTTAGCTATCATTTCAATAGAGAAAATGTTTCTTTCCTGTTACTGAATATGAAATTTTCAGGAAAAATATAAAGAAGAATGTAATTTGCACAAATAATTGCATTAGCACAGTGAATGGGGTATTAACAATTAGTCTGTATGTTCAACATGAAAATGATTTGGCAGAACTTTAATTGAAGGGATTTATGCATGTTTAGTCGGAGAAAGCAATGTCGACCCACTCCAGTATTCTTGCCTTGAAAATCCCATGGACGGAGGAGCCTAATAGGCTGCAGTCCAGGGGGTCGCAAAGATTCTGACAGGACTGAGCAGACTTCGCTTTCGCTTTTCACTTTCACTTTTCACTTTCATTCATTGGAGAAGGAAATGGCAACCCACTCCAGTGTTCTTGACTGGAGAATCCCAGGGATGGAGGAGCCTGGTGGGCTGCCGTCTGTGGGGTTGCACAGAGTCAGACACGACTGAAGCGACTTAGCAGCAGCAGCAGCAGCAGCATACATGTTTAGGAGGCTTAACGTTGCATTTTCTTGAATCACTCTGCTGTGTAATGTGGGTGGGGTGTGATTAGGATGTAGTAAGGCCAATTCACAGCAGAGCATCCAAAATGAGGTTCTAGATGTGTGTTAAGTGTGACTGGGACACTACTAGAGAAAACTACCATCCCTGCAGAAAAGATACTCTACACTTACTTAGTTCTGGGATAGATTCTAGAAATGAGCTCATCTTGTTCTTGCTGAAATCCGTGTAGTTATGCAGAATGTAATGGGATATGACAGTGGGATTTTCTGCCTCTTTCAGACTAGTGGTACAAAACAAAGGGATATAATGTGACCACAAATTATAGAGAAATTAAAACCTTGGTATCTCTGGATTTGATGACCAAGATCAGCATTTAAATTAATAAATTTGATGCAATAATTCAAATAGTAAAACTTTAATGTCATGAAAATCTATATAGAGACTCTCACTGTAGCAATATTTATACAATAATAGTAATATGTTAGGAGAAGGCAATGGCACCCCACTCCAGTACTCTTGCCTGGAAAATCCCATGGATGGAGGACCCTGATAGGCTGCAGTCCATGGGGTCGCTGAGGGTTGGACACGACTGAGCAACTTCACTTTCACTTTTTACTTTCATGCATTGGAGAAGGAAATGGCAACCCACTCCAGTGTCCTTGCCTGGAGAGTCCCAGGGATGGGGGAGCCTGGTGGGCTGCCGTCTATGGGGTCGCATACAGTCGGACACGACTGCAGTGACTTAGCAGCAGCAGTAATATATTAAAAACACATATGTGCATAAATGAGGGCTTCCCCACTAGCTGAGCAGTAAAGAAGCCCCTGCAATGCAGAAAGTGCAGAATAGGGTTAGATCCCCAGGTTGCAGAAATCCCCTGGAGAAGCGCATGGCAACCCACTCCAGTATTCTTGCCTGAAAAATCCCATGAACAGAGAAGCCTGGTGGGCTACAGTCCATTAGGGTAAAAGAGAGTCAGAAGCAACTGAGCAAACAAGCACAAATGAGTGAAGGATTAACCAAATTGCAATGCATTGAATAACTTAAACATTATATGGTGTTAAATATAACATTTTCTAATGCATAAAAGAACTTAAAGTGAAGAGACAAAATTTAAAATTCAATTTGAAGTATGAAACCAAGGGAAACAAATTATTGAAAAGTGTAAACATGAATGTTATTTTTATTAAAGGTAACCAAGGGAGTAATAACTTCAACTATATGATAATATAAAAATTTGAAAACACATCAGAGACATATTTTAAAAGATACAAAATATGTAGAAATCAAATGGCATGGGTGTCTGTACATGCTAGTGAAAATTTAATTAATCCTTTAGAACTAACCAGTTGAGTCAGCTACACTTTAACTCAAAAGGACTTCTTAATGCCCCAGGTTCATTTAATTATTTGAGATAAACTTTAGGTAATGAACATTTTTTTAAGCTATCTGAAGTCTCTTCAAAATTAAATAATGTAAATAATATATACCACTAGACCATTCAGGTATGACCTAAATCAAAACCCTTATGATTATACCATGGAAGTGACAAATAGATTCAAGGGATTAGATCTGATAGAAACAGTGGCTGAAGAACTATGGATGGAGGTTCCTGACATTGTACAGGAGGTAGAGATCAAGACCATCCCCAAGAAAAAGAAATGCAAAAAGGCAAAATGTTTGTCTGAGGAGGCCTTACAAATAGCTATGAAAAGAAGAGAAGTGAAAGGCAAAGGAGAAGAGGAAAGGTATACCCATTTAAATGCAGAGTTCCAAAGAATAGCAAGCAGAGATAAGAAAGCCTTCCTCAGTGATCAATGCAAAGAAATAGAGGAAAACAATGGAATGGGAAAGACTAGACATCTCTTTAAGAAATTTAGAGATACCAAGGGAATTTTTTGTGCAAAGATGGGCACAATAAAGGACAGAAATGGTATGGGCCTAGCAGAAGCAGAAGATATTAAGAAGAGAGGGCAAGAATACACAGAAGAACTATACAAAAAAAAAAAAAAAAAAAAACTTCACAACCCAGATAATCACGATGGTGTGATCACTCACCTAGAGCCAGACATCCTGGAATGTGAAGTCAAGTGAGCCTCAGGAAGCATAACTACGAACAAAGCCAGTGGAGGTGATGAAATTCAGTTGAGCCATTTCAAATCCTGGAAGATGATGCTGTGAAAGTGTTGCACTCAATATGCCAGCAAATTTGGAAAACTCAGCAGTGGCCACAGGACTGGAAAAGGTTAGTTTTCACTCCAATCCCAAAGAAAGGCAATGCCAAAGAATGCTCAAACTACCACATAATTGCACTCATCTCACATGCTAGCAAAGTAATGCTCAAAATTCCCTAAGCCAGGCTTTAGCAATATGTGAACAGTGAACTTTCAGATGTTCAAGCTGGTTTTAGAAAAGGCAGAGGAACCAGAGATCAAGTTGCCAACATCTGTTGGATCATTGAAAAAGCAAGAAAGGTCCATCTAGTCAAGGCTATGGTTTTCCAGTGGTCATATATGGATGTGAGAGTTGGACTGTGAAGAAAGCTGAGTGCTGAAGAATTGATGCTTTTGAAATGTGGTGTTGGAGAGGACTCTTGAGAGTCCCTTGGACAGCAAGGAGTTTGAACAAGTCCATCCTAAAGCAAGTCACTCCTGAATATTCATTGAAAGGATTGGTGTGAAAGCAGAAACTCCAATACTTTGGTCACCTGATATAAAGAACTGACCTATTGCAAAAGACCCTGATGCTGGGAAAGGTTGACGTCAGGAGAAAGGGATGACAGAGGATAAGATGGTTGTACAGCATCACTGACTCAATGGACATGAGTTTGAGTAAACTCCAGGAATTGGTGATGGTCAGGGAGGTTTGGCATCCTGCAGTCCATGGGGTCACAAAGAATCGGACATGACTGAGAAACTGAACTGAACTGACGCTAGGAAAGATTGAAGGCAGAAGAAGAAGGGGACGACAGAGGATGAGATAGTTGGATGGCATCACCGACTTAATGGACATGAGTATGAGTAAACTCTGTGAATTGGTGATGGACAAGGAGGCCTGGCGTGCTGCAGTCCATGGGGTACAAAAAGTTGGACATGACTGAGTGACTGAACTGAACTGAATATCTATCATGTCAATTTTATGACAATTATTCAAGGAAAAATGCAAGTAAACCATAATATATGGAACTATCTTCCCATTCACCTATTATAGCATTTTGATAAAGTATGGCATTAAGATAGAGCAAAAAGTTATACTGAAGGATTTTCATCATTTTTAGTCTTATTAACAAACACATAAAAGTAATGATTAAATACCAACAGTGTGGTAATATGGGTTTTTCTTTCCACTTTATTATAACTCTTTATCCCTTTGTGCGCATTAAAAGGAAAAAGTAATTATCATCTCCCTTGGTGGCATACATAGCCTTATTTTTTCAGATGTGCTATGTATTGAGTTTGACTATGCTCTCTCTTTTTTCATCCCCTAAATGCTTTGAAGTTGATAATCTTTTAATAATTCCCACTTTGTGTTTCATAAACTGGGAAATGTGTGTGTGTGTTTGTATGAGTTTATTTCAACCTTTTTTTTTGTCTTTAATTTCCAAAACGGTTGGTTTTTTTCAGTTTGTAAGATGGAATCTAAAGTTTATATTGCTGACAATTTCCCATAGAGTCTGAAGCTGACAGCTAGGTGATATGATTTTGTGATGGAAGAGCAGTGAATGTGTTTCACTGACCGTGTTAATATCCTTGCTGCTCAAACATTCATTAGCCTTGTCGCCCTGAGCAAGTACATTTAAACTTTCTGCAGCTCAATTCCTTTTTCTATATTTTGGGGAAATAAAAGTTACTACCTCAGAGAACTAAAAGAACTGATGTATATCAGCATGTGTATATTCACATTCATACATATAAAGGTAGCCAGATCCATATCGTATACAAAGAAGATTAATAATTCATTCAATTAGTTTTTTTGTATAAGCCAAGGAGAAGACTTATCTCCATATCTAACAATAGGTTAGTTATACATGATGTAGGGAACGTGACACTTTATGAATCCAATCTATAATTTGTGAGGCAAAATAAAGCTAATTTATATTGGCTGCATCAGAAAATTGAACTCTCCAAAGGATAAAAACCGGAGTATATACAACTCATTTGATAATGTAGAATCAAAATCTGCCTTAAAATTCCTTGGGTACATAGTACTCTAAAGAACATAAAGGATGTGAATGACCTTATCAATAATTGTAAAATATTGTATGTAATTTTTTTCCTGAAAACTAAATATAGCCTCTTTTATCACCTTAGGTAGTTCTGAATTCCCTATTATTATTAATATTATTAACATTATGTTATTACTATATGTTGTAAACACTCTGCAAGTCATTTATAAGCAGCCACATGTAATAATGCTCAGTGGCACAAAATCAACCTTTAAAGTAATGTTTACTCCATCACAGCTTCTTGCTTGTGAATTTCTTGCTGTAGCATTGGGACTTAAGTGACATAACCCTAACATTTCATGTAATTTCCCTTGAGAGTATTTTAAAATAGTTTGGGCTTGCCTGACAACATGTTGGATTGCAAATAACAGAAAGTCACTTGAACTGGATTAAACAAATAGCTTTTATTACAAACTTCCAGGGCTATTTTAAGATCTTCAGGTCAGTAGCATCCTTTAGCTAGATATTGCTCCCCCATTTCTTTGCATACTACTTCTAGCACTATTTCTTAGCTGCTTCTCTTTCTATAGATTTCACTGCCTCTGTATATATGTGAAAAGATGAGCGTAGAAAGATTCCAAGTTTAGAAATCCTCAGTTGTGATAACTTTTAGAATCTGTCTCTGAAAAGGGTTATCAGATTTTTGTGGAGAGAATTTTTAAATATTTTTTTTTGATGTGGGCCATTTTTAAAAGTATTTAATTTGTTACAATTTTACTTTTGTTGTATGTTTCTAAGTGGTTTTGGCTGTTAGGCCCTTGAGATCTTAGCTCCCTGCACAGGGTCAAACCTGCATCCCCTGCTTTGGAAGGTGAAGTGTTAACCACTAGTCCACTAGGAAAGTCCCTGGTGGAGAGAATTCAAATGTCATAAATTAAAACCTGTCAGTGATGTGGAGAGTACATGACACAAAATTTAAAAAAAAAGAAAAAAGAAAACCAGTTAGATGACCGTTTTCTGTGAAAGGCTAGCTCTCAAAGAATACAGATGGTTTTACACTGGGCAGCCACCCCAGAATGTGTCTGCTATATTAACCTGAACTATTTGTCTGTGAGTTTAAATAAAAATAGCAGATGTACTTAGTGCATTGACTTTATTTTCTTTGTGAACAACCACTAACTTATGATTCAAGAGGACATTTGAGATAGAAAACCAGCAACAATATTTCCTATATAAAATTATATGTTATTTAAGTGCGGTTGGCTTTTCTATGATCTTCAGGTTGTCATTTATCTGCCATGAGTTTAGTCTGGCTGACTAACATATACAATGACACCAGATTGACTCTGTTGGGGGATAGAAGTATAAAGGTAAGGTTCATAGAATGCTGAGTGTACTTTAAACAGTATTTTGCCATGTTTTCTTTAGTTATGGACTATCATTTTATTATTATCACTTCTTCTTTGGCATCTTGTTTCACAATTACAAGGGCCTGACTAATTTTTCACTTGGACACTTACTTTGTTGATAATTAATATTGAGTACCTATACTTTTTGAAGAAAAAAGTTGATAAGTATTATAAAATACCATTTTAAAAATAGTTTTCTATTAACAACAAGCCAACAAACTTAGGTGAAGGACATTTATCTTGGAATAATGTCAGACAGATGGTGTAGGATGTACAAATTACATTTAGAGAAAAGAGATTTGCAAGGCTATGCTGCTCTGAAAGGAAGAGATGACATTTCAGCTGGGAGTTTAGCTAGCAAAGGACGATATGGTGTACAAGTTTGAGGAAAGGTTATCTGAAGACACACAGAAAGATAACACAGTGTCTATGGTGTGCAGCAGAAAATCCCTTTGACTGTAACAGGGTGTTTTTACACAGACTGTGGAGAGAAAAGTTGGAAATGTTAGTAAGGATTGGAGTGTGCATAGATATATGGTTTTAAATGGCAGAGATGTGGAATGTTATTCTTTAACAAATGGAAAACTACTGAAACATTTTGACCAGGGAAGTGAAATATAGAGAGGAGAGACAATGAAATTCATCTCAGGTTTTTAGCAAGTTGGGCGGAATCAGGGAAAAGGAAAGGAGAGAAAGGATCTCTTATTGCATAAACCAGTTTATTTAACAAAGTTAAGGTTTAGGGAAAATCAGTGAGAGAGAACGAAAGTAAGAGGGAGGGAGAGGCAGAGGGATGGGAAAGGGGAAGAGAGAGAGAGAGGAAGAGAAAAGAAAGAATTTTGTGATCCATAATACCACTCTCTTCAACTGGGTATAAACTAAAAAAAGTACTAAGAAGGAGGGCCCAGGCAGTGTCCTACTCTTTGAGACCCCATGGACTATAACACACCTGGCTTCCCTGTCCTTCACCATCTTCCAGAGATTGTCTCGGTTCATATTGGTGCTTTGCATCAGGATTGATTTCCTTTAGGATTGACTGGTTTGATGTCCTATCGGTCCAAGGGATTCTCAAGAGTCTTCTCCTTCTCCTAAAGAAAATTAATCTTGAATATTTCATTGGAAGGACGGATGCTAAGGCTGAAGCGCCAATACTTCAGCCACCTGATGGGAAGAGCTGACTCTTTGGAAAACAACTGATGTTGGGTAAGATTGAGGACAGGAGAGAGAAAGGGCAGACAGAGGATGAGATGATTGGATGGCATCACTGACTTAATGAATGTGATTTTGCGCAAACTCTGAGAGATAGTGAAGGACAGGGAAGCCTGGCATGCTGCAGTTCACGGTGTTGTAAAGAGTCAGACATGACTGAGAAACTGAAAAACAACAGTCTAAATGCTATGTAAACAGGTGTGAATGCAATGCAACTGTTATGTAAATAGTTGCTAGAGTACAGTAAATTCCAGTTTTGTTTTTTGAAGGTATCTGGAAATTTTTTTCTAATATTTTTGATCCACAGTTTGTTTAATCCATGGGTGAGGAAATCCATGGGTGAGGGATATGAAGGCCTGAAGTATATCTATAGGATAAAAACATTTTGTCAAAAAGTATCTGTATCTCTTATAAAACCTCCTGCCTTATATCTACATTTATACTTCTGAATTTGACTGACATACACTTATTCTCGTGTGATCGATTATATTTGTATATCTTTGGCAAAACATCTGTGGTACCCTTGTCCAATTAGATCTTAAGCACTGAACCATCTACTGCTTCCATCCAGTCCTGCTCAGTATTCAGCATATCTTCCCCAGAGCCACTGACCTCCTGTTTGGCTGTTTGTTTGTTTGTTTTGTTGTTGTTGTTGGTTGTTTTGTTTTTTCCTTTTATATTATAATTCACATGTACTTTAGGGGTTTTTTATAGTAAAGCCTTTTCAATATTTTAATGGATCAGTAAATCTTAGATAGAACCCAGGGGGAACTCTTTCACACTAAATTATACTTTCTAATGAGTTGTATTAAAGCATGTTTATTGCTATCATGTCTAAACATTTGTTGTAAACTGAACTTATGTACAAAGATAACCACAGGTTTAAAGATGCATTTTCAATTACTGAATCACCAGTATGTACTAGTAGTTCAGTCTCTAAGTCATGTCTGGCTCTTTGTGACCACATGGACTGTAGCACGCCAGGCTTCCCTATCCTCCACTATATCCTGGAGTTTGCTCAAGTTCATGTCCATTGAGTCAGTAATGCCATCCAACCATCTCATCCTCTGACACCTTCTCCTTTTGCCTTCAATATTTCCCAGCATCCCAATGACTAATAAAGTAATGAGTGACAGAATCTAGAAAATGATTCTTTTGTGGATAGAAAAAAAGCACCAGATATATAAATAAGCCCAAATTCTTCTTTTATTCTTCTTTTAGTTTTTTATACACATAAGCAGAAATGTGTAAGCAGCCACAGCCTTTTATTTCTTTCTTGTTCGCATCACTGCTTCAGAGGCAACATACCATAATATTTTTCAGATCAGTACACCCTCATGCATTTTGGTTCACAGAATGCACAACTTACTACTCTGTCTTAATAAGAAATGCAATGCACATCAAATACAAAGAAATACAGGTATCACAGCTACTACTATCAGGGAATCACAGGACATTATTCTGTTTCTCTCTTGCTGTTTATGTCTTTTTAAAAATATTCTCAAGATAGAGAAGAACTACATCAAACTGCAAATGGATAAAACTCATTTCTCGCATCATAAAGCATGTGTGCACAAATTATTTAGTATTTATCCTTGGATTACCAGATTTCTAATTCAAGGATAAATACTAAATAATTGTCTAATTCACTTTCACACTCACGCTACACATCTGTGTATCTGGCAACGGCACGCCGCTCAACGTAATGCTTTTCAATAAAAATGCTTTGTAGGTGGGAATGGCATGGATTACAATTTCTGTGATTGACACATTTAGACAGTTTCATCCTTTCAGTCATCCATGAAAAAGGCATGCTTGTGATTTTTTCAGTATGACTATCACAATGCATTTTCAGACTCTAGGGAGGTGCTCTAAGACAGTGTAGGATTATGTAAATTTTAAAAAGCTAGATTTTCCTAGTATAGTGCTTTAATCTATGTGGCTATTAACAGAGTGTCATCTCTGTGATAGTTGCTAGAACATAAAGTGAGTTCAACTGCATTTGTCTGCTCTCACTACCATAATAAAATGCCACAGACTCTTTGGCTTAAACAATTCATTTTCTCACAGTTCTGGAGACCAGAAGTCCAGGATTAAGCATTATCAGGGTTGTTTCCGGTGAGGCCTCTCTTCCTAGCTTGTGAAAGGTGGCCTCTTTCCATGTTCTCCCATGACCTCTCCCTCTTTGTCGAAGGATACTGATGCTGTTAAATTAGAGCCTCTCCATTATAATCAGATGATTTCTTTAAAGACATTTCCAGTTACAGTCACAGTGAGGGTCAGTGCTTCAGCATATGAGCTTGACATAATCTGATCCTTAACACCAGTATTTTGTCAAAGTAATAAGGAGTCACTTAAAACTGAGTTGCTCAGTAGATGAAAATGTGAGCTCTTCGGGGTCTCCTTATGTCTCATTTTCTATAAGCAGGGTCTAGCTTTGAACTAGTTATGACCAAACTAGATAGTATATTCAAAAGCAGAGACATTACTTTGCCGACTAAGGTCCGTCTAGTCAAGGCTATGGTTTTTCCTGTGGTCATGTATGGATGTGAGAGTTGGACTGTGAAGAAGGCTGAGCACCGAAGAATTGATGCTTTTGAACTGTGGTGTTGGAGAAGAGTCTTGAGAGTCCCTTGGACTGCAAGGAGATCCAACCAGTCCATGCTGAAGGAGATCAGCCCTGGGATTTCTTTGGAAGGAATGATGCTAAAGCTGAAACTCCAGTACTTTGGCCACCTCATACGAAGAGTTGACTCATTGGAAAAGACTCTGATGCGGGGAGGGATTCGGGGCAGGAGGAGAAGGGGACGACAGAGGATGAGATGGCTGGATGGCATCATGGATTCAATGGACATGAGTCTGAGTGAACTCCGGGAGATGGTGATGGAGAGGGAGGCCTGTCGTGCTGCGATTCATGGGGTCACAAAGAGTCGGACACGACTGAGTGACTGAACTGAACTGAGCTGAGCTTTGAACTTAGCCTGTAATATCTCTGTATAAAGTCCTTTTCACCATCACTGAAATCATCCATTCTGTATAATTTAATAGAATTTGCTTTGCTATTTCTTCTTAAAAATGGTAGCATGTTATGTCAACAGATGACAGTTTTTATAATAATGGACTGAACATATCCCCATGGTGAACTGCAATATGGATCTAACCCTGGACTAAGGATTAGTATCCCTGGTCTAATGAAAAAAACCTAAAGACTAAAATCATTTTAGTCTGTTACAAAATAGAAATTATTTTTAAGATGTTACTTTCTTAGAAAGATATGCACTTGGTTTAGGTGCCAGATCACCCAGGGTTCTGTATAGTCTTCCAGATAGTTTAATTGTTAGAACAGCAAGGGAATGCATGGTGTTTTAAATTTGCAATATTATGGAGAATATTAAATGAAACACTACATGCAGAGATGTTTTTAAAACACTAAGAGGAGATACAGTTGAAATGTGAAGTGAAATATTTATTACTATGCCAAGAAGAGTAATACAAAAGTAATTCTGGTGGAAGCCTAACTCATTTTCTTAAAGCTTATTTTCTTTTAAGAAATATATCATGATTTTTTAAAAATTATGGTTATATAATGGAGGTAAAGGAATTCCAGCTGAGCTATTTCAAACCCTAAAAGA
Source organism: Ovis aries (assembly GCF_016772045.2). Classification (NCBI taxonomy): domain Eukaryota; kingdom Metazoa; phylum Chordata; class Mammalia; order Artiodactyla; family Bovidae; genus Ovis; species Ovis aries. The sequence continues at coordinate 50,736,016 of NC_056069.1, forward strand.
TGATGCTGTTAAAGTGCTGGACTCAGTATGCCAGTAAATTTGGAAAACTCAGTAGTGGCCACAGGACTGGAAAAGTTCAGTTTTCATTTCAATCCCTAAGAAGGGTAACACAAAAGTTCAAACTACCGCACGCTTGCATTCATTCCATGGCTAGCAAAGTAATGCTCAAAACTTCCAAACTAGGCCTCAACAGTACATGAACCAAGAACTTCCAGATGTTCAAACTGTATTGAGAAAAGGCAGAGAAATCAGAGATCAAATTGTTGATCATAGAAAAGCAAGGGAAAGCCAGAAAATCATCTGCTTCATTAGGTATGCTAAAGCCTTTGACTGTGTGTTCCACAAAAATTACTGTGGAACATTCTTAAAGAGATGGGAATATCAGACCACCTCACCTGCATCCTGAGAAACCTGTATGCAGGTCAAGAAGCAATAGTTAGAACCGAACATGGAACAATAGACTGGTTCAAAATTGAGAAAGGAGTAGATCAATGCTGTATATTATCACCCTGCTTATATGCAGAGTACATCATGCAAAATGCGAGACTGGATGAAGCACAAGCTGGAATCAAGATTTCCAGGAGAAATATCAATAACCTCATATGTGCATATAATACCACCCTTATGGCAGAAAACAAAGAGGAACTAAAGAGCCCCTTGATGAAGGTGGAAGTGAAGTGAGAAATCTGGATTAAAACTCAACATTCAAAAAACTAAGATCGTGGCATCTTGCCCCATCACTTCATGGCAAATAGATGGGGAAACAGACTCTTTTTTGGAGGGGGGTGCTCCAGAATTACTGCAGATGGTGACTGGAGCCATGAAATTAAAAGAAACTTGCTCCTTGGGAGAAAAGCTATGACAAACATAGTCTATCAAAAAGCGGAGACATTACTTTGCTGACAAAGGTCCATCTAGTCAAAGCTATGGTTTTCCAGTAGTCATGTATGGATATGAGAGCTGGACCATGAAGAAGGCTAAGCACAGAAGAACTGATGCTTTTGAACTGTTGGCGAAGAGTCTTGAGAGTCCTTTGTTGCCGGGGTCCAGCCCCAGTGGATTAAGGGAATTCGAAGGTGGGGACGGCGTCAGCGTCCTTGGAAAAATACATATTTAATTACAGATATATAGAGAGATTAGAAACGGATAGTGTAGTAGGAAAATTAGTGGAGAAAAAGAGGCTGAATATTCAGCCAGAAAAACGGGAAGCAAGAAAGAAACGACATGGGGGAATCAGTCTTTCCGGAAACTGATCCGATTTCTTTATTTTGGGGTTTGCTTATATACCTTTTGTTACACATAGGGATGAATACAGAGTCACATGGGGGTCAGCAGTCCTGACCTTTGTCAAAATCAGGTGCCTCACATAAATGTATAAAAAAAAGGTCTTAGGGATATTACATCATCTTCTGGCCATGAGTGAGACCTGCTGACATTTTATGATCCTTTCTTTCTGATAACCAAAAACTTATTTCTTCCAAGGGTGTTTTTTCTTACACCAGGCACCACCCTCCAAATAAAGTTACATTCCTATAGGATGAGGGTGTAGTGAGTTACAATCAATAAAGGAATTTATTTAACCCAAGGTTAACATGATTAATCTTAAAGGTTAACACTTATTTCTCCTATATGCTTAAAGGTTAATACTTATTTCTCCTAAATGCTAGTTATATTCATTATAAGGGCAGGGAACATGGAGATTTAGCAGCAAACATCAGCCCAACAAATGAAAATCCTTTCACCAATGCTCCCCTTAAGGTCTATTTAGTCTTAAGATAGTGATAAAGTTACATTTTTACATAGCAAGGACACAGTGATTTGTAACAAAGTACAGTGATCTATTACAAAAGAGAAGATTCATTAACTCAAGAAGTCTAGTGTTGCTAACCTTAAAAACTACTATATTTCCTTTTCTATATTCCAAATACGCTGATTAATATATTCCCAGGTGCCTAAGGATATGGAGGCCTGGCAGCAATCATTGACTAAGCCCTATGCTAATTAAGACTCTCAAACTACTCCAAAACTCTCTGTGCTGTTTATGGTTGAGAGGTAGTAAACAATCATGTGCATAGTTGCAGGCATATGGATAATCCTGTCACACAAGCTAGTCTGTCAGCAGAGAGGTTTGACCTGAGACATCCTTGTCCCACCCAGAGCAGGGAATTAGCAGCAATTATTGGCACAACAAATGAAAAACCCTTCACCAATGTAATTCCTAACCAACCCACTATACTAATAATTTCCAACTCCCCAAAAGAATTTGCCTTTAGTAAGTCTAAAACATCTCGTGCCTCTCAGATTGGGAGGCTGTAAACAATCACATGTGGCCAGGCGAACCTATACAGGTGGGCTAGATAACCTTCAGAGGAGTCCGTAAGCTGAAACACTGTTGTCACGCCCAGGAATTTTTATTGCCTTGGAGCTGCACGTTTACTCCTTCTCCGAGAAAAACGGTTATGAGGGAGAGCATAAAACAGATTCTGGTTTTGGGGTAGATGCTCAGGAACAGGGGGTTTCCTGAGGCTTGATCACGCCTTTGCTTATGCCAAGCCTCCTTCCTCATGACCTTTGCCATGGGTGGAGTTCCTCATGCTGGCCCCCGACACTTTGGTGTACAAGGAATCAAGCCAGTCAATTCTAAAGGAAATCAGTCCTGAATATTCATTGGAAGGACTGATGCTGAAGCTGAAGCTCCAGTACTTTGGCCACCAGATATGAATAGCTGACTCATTAGAAATGACCCTGATGCTGGGAAAGGTAGAAGGCAGGAGGAGAAGGTGATGACAGAGGATGAGATGAGTGGATGGCATCACCGATTAAATGGGCATGGGTTTGAGCAAGCTCTAGGAGATGGTGAAGGACAGGGAAGCCAGGCATGCTGCAGTCCATGAGCTCACAAAGAGTCAGACATGACTGAGCAATTGAACAACAGCAATAATGTAAATAGAAAATATATACTTATATATATATTCTAATACATGTAAATAGAAAAATGAAGATTTTGAATAAGTGTATTAGCCTATAAAAAGGAATGAATAGGGAAAATATTTACTACAAAAAATAAGTGCTAAATATATTTGACAGAATCTGATATCTATTACTGACAAGAATAGAGGATTTCTGTTGTGATATAAAATCAGTATGCTATTTTCCTTTGAGGCAAAGGGAGCAAAAGTAAAATTAAGTGGAAAATATGTATTTTTTTAATGTTTAGCACTGCAGTTAATTTTTTATGGGAGTTAAAAACATGTATTATTTGGAGATAAATTTATATTGGTTAAGTGTGTGGCCAACATGATGGAATTGGATCACCCTGAACTCACCTTCACCTGAATTCCAGTGCAGAGAAAACATTTTAAACAAAGCCTGCGACAGACCCACTTGATGATTCTTCAGAAATTCCCATAAAGGCTTGAAGCAACAGTGATTTCCTCAGAACATTTGCTAATGGCTGCCAATTTTGAAATCTCATTCAAATGATGGCATGCACAATTTTAGAGTCCTCTTTCTAGCATATGAGCCCCAGGGGCTTACTCCCCAATCAGGGGACCAATATCTACCCTGGTACTTCCCAGGCCATACAGTAACCCATGGAGGGACTTAGTACTTTCCACCAGTGAGCTAGGACCCATTACACAAGGCAGGACTAGTAGCCAACTGCATCCAGGGCCAGCTCTCCCTCCCAGACCCACCACAGTTTCTACCAGAGTTTCTAGGCTCTGGAAGCCCACATGGGGGCAACCTTAGTATGCGATGACCAATGGGAAGTGTGCTTCTGTGCCCCACAGGAAATCTCCTACATAACACCACTTCTCTAAGATTTGGGGAGACATAACCAACCTACCTCCATCCACAGTTCTTCAGGAACTCCGTCTATCAGATCTAGTCCCTTGAATCTGTTTGTCATTCCACTGTATAGTTGTAAGGGATTTGACTTAGGTCATACTTGAATGGTCCAATGGTTTTCCCTACTTTCTTCAATTTAAGTCTGAATTTGGCAATAAGAAGTTCACAGTCTGAGCCACAGTCACCTCCCGGTCTTGTTTTTGCTGACTGTACAGAGTTTCTCCATCTTTGGCTTCAAAAAAAAAAATTATATATATATATATATATATATATATATATATATATATATATATATATATATATATATATATAATCAGTTCAGTTCAGTTGCTCAGTCAAGTCCAACTCTTTGTGACCCCATGAATTGCAGCACGTCAGGCCTCCCTGTCCATCACCAACTCCCGGAGTTCACTCAAACTCACGTCCATCGAGTCAGTGATGCCATCCAGCCATCTCATCCTCTGTCGTCCCCTTTTCCTCCTGCCCCCAATCCCACCCAGCTTCAGAGTCTTTTCCAATGGGTCAACTGTTCGTGTGAGGTAGCCCAATTACTTGAGTTTCAGCTTCAGCATCATTCCCTCCAAAGATATCCCAGGGCTGATCTCCTTCAGGAAGGAATGGTTGGATCTCCTTGCAGTCCAAGGGATTCTCAAGAGTCTTCTCCAACACCACAGTTCAAAAGCATCAATTCTTTGGTGCTCAGCTTTCATCATATAATCAATCTGACTTAGATATTGACTATCTGGTGATGTCCATGTGTAGAGTCTTCTCTTGTGTTGTTGGAATAGGGTGCTTGCTATGAAAGTGAAAGAGGAGAGTGAAAAAGTTGGCTTAAAACTCAACATTCAGAAAACTAAGATCATGGCATCTGGTCCCACCACTTCATGGCAAATAGATGAAGAAACAATGAAGACCATGACATACTTTATTTATTTATTTATTTGTTTTTGGAGGGGCTCAAAAATCACTTCAGATGGTGACTTGCAGCCAAGAAATTAAAAGATACTTGCTCCAAGAAAAATTATGACCAACCTAGAGAGCATATTAAAAAGCAGAGACATTATTTTTCCAAAGGTCCGTCTAGTCAAAGCTATGGTTTTTTCAGTAGTTGTGTATGGATGTGAGAGTTGGACTATAAAGAAAGCTAAGTGCGAAAGAATTGATGCTTTTGAATTGTGGTGTTGATCCCTGGTTGGGAAGATCCCCTGGAGAATGGCTATGCACTCCAGTATTTTGTCTGGAGAATTCTATAGCTAGAGGAGCCTGGTGGGCTATACTCCATGGCATCACAAAGAGTCAGACATGACTGAGTGATTAGCACACAGTTCAGTTCAGTTAAGCTACTCAGTAATGTCTGACTCTTTGAGACCCCATTAATTGCAGCATGCCAACCTCCCTGTCCATCACCAACTCCCTGAGTTCACTCAGACTTGCATCCATCGAGTCAGTGATGCCATCCAGCCATCTCATCCTTGGTTGTCCCCTTCTCCTCCTGCTCTGAATCCGTCCCAGCATCAAAGTCTTTCCCAATGAGTCAACTCTTCACATGAGGTGGCCAAAGTACTGGAGTTTCAGCTTTAGCATCATTCCTTCCAAAGAAATCCCAGGGCTGATCTCCTTCAGAATGGACTGGTTGAATCTCCTTGCAGTCCAAGGGACTCTCAAGAGTCTTCTCCAACACCACAGTTCAAAAGCATCAATTCTTCAGCACTCAGCCTTCTTCACTGTCCAAATATTACATCCATACATGACTACTGGAAAAACCATAGCCTTAACTAGACAGACCTTAGTCGGCAAAGTAATGTCTCTGCTTTTGAATATGCTATCTAGGTTGCTCATAACTTTTCTTCCAAGGAGTAAGCGTCTTCTAATTTCATGGCTGCAGTCACCATCTGCAGTGATTTTGGAGCCCCAAAAAATAAAGTCTGACACTGTTTCCACTGTTTCCCCGTCTGTTTCCCATGGAGTGATGGGACCGGATGCCATGATCTTCATCTTTTGAATGTTGAGGTTTAAGCCAACGTTTTCACTCTTCTCTTTTACTTTCATCAAGAGGCTTTGTAGTTCCTCTTCACTTTCTGCCATAAGGGTGGGGTCATCTGCGTATCTGAGGTTATTGATATTTCTCCCAGCAATCCTGAGTCCAGGTGTGTTTCTTTCAGTCCAGCATTTCTCATGATGTACTCTGCATATAAGTTAAAAAAGCAAGCAGGGTGACAATATACAGCCTTGACGTACTCCTTTTCCTATTTGGAATCAGTCTGTTGTTCCATGTCCAGTTCTAACTGTTGCTTCCTGACCTGCATACAGATTTCTCAAGAGGCAGGTCAGATGGTCTGGTATGCCCATCTCTTTCAGAATTTTCCACAGTTTATGGTGATCCACACAGTCAAAGGCTTTGGCATAGTCAATAAAGCAGAAATAGATGTTTTTCTGGAACTCTCTTGCTTTTTCCATGATACAGCAGATGTTGACAATTTGATCTCTGGTACCTTTGCCTTTTCTAAAACCAGCTTGAACATCAGGAAGTTCATGGTTCATGTACTGCTGAAGCCTGGCTTGGGGAATTTTGAGCATTACTTTACTAGTGTGTGAGATGAGTACAATTGTGCAGTAGTTTGAGCATTCTTTGGCATTGCCTTTCTTTGGGATTGGAATAAAAACTGGCCTTTTCCAGTCCTGTGGCCACTCCTGAGTTTTCCAAATTTGCTGGCATATTGAGTGCAGCTCTTTCACAGCATCATCTTTCAGGATTTGAAATAGCTGAACTGGAATTCCATCACCTCCACTAGCTTTGTTTGTAGTGATGCTTTCTAAGGCCCACTTGAATTTACATTCCAGGATGTCTGGTTCTAGATGAGTGATCACACCATCATGATTATCTGGGTCGTGAAGATTTTTTTGTATAGTTCTTCTGTGTATTCTTGCCATCTCTTCTTAATATCTTCTACTTCTGTTAGGTCCATACCATTTCTGTCCTTTATCAAGCCCATCTTTGCATGAAATATTCCCTTGATATCTCTAATTTTCTTGAAGAGATCTCTAGTCTTTCCCATTCTGTTGTTTTCTTCTATTTCTTTGCATTGATTGCTGAGGAAGGCTTTCTTATCTCTTCTTGCTATTCTTTGGAACTCTGCATTCAGATGCTTATATCTTTCTTTTTCTCCTTGGCTTTTCACTTCTGTTCTCTTCACAGCTGTTTGTAAGGCTTCCCCAGAGAGCCATTTTGCTTTTTTGCATTTCTTTTCCATGAGGATGGTCATGATCCCTGTCTCCTGTACAATGTCACGAACCTCAGTCCATAGTTCATCAGGCACTCTATCTATCAGATCTAGGCCCTTAAATCTATTTCTCACTTCCACTGTATAATCATAAGGGATTTGATTTAGGTCATACCTGAATGGTCTAGCGGTTTTCCCTACTTTCTTCAATTTAAGTCTGAATTTGGCAATAAGGAGTTCATGATCTGAGCCACAGTCAGCTTCTGGTCTTGTTTTTGTTGACTGTATAGAGCTTCTCCATCTTTGGCTGCATAGAATATAATCAATCTGATTTTGGTGTTGACCATCTGGTGATGTCCATGTGTAGAGTCTTCTCTTGTGTTGTTGAAAGAGGGTGTTTGCTATGACCAGTGCATTATCTTGGCAAAACTCTATTAGTCTTTGCCCTGCTCATTTTGTATTCCAAGGCCAAATATGTCTGTTACTCCAGGTGTTTCTTGACTTCCTGCGTTTGCATTCCAGTCCCCTATAATGAAAAAGACATCTCTTTTGGGTGTTAGTTCTAAAAGGTCTTGTAGGTCTTCATAGAACCGTTCAGCTTCTTCAGCGTTACTGGTTGGGGCATAGACTTGGATTTCTGTGATATTGAATGGTTTGCCTTGGAGACGAACAGAGATCATTCTGTCATTTTTGAGATTGCATCCAAGTACTGCATTTCTGACTCTTTTGTTGACCATGATGGCTACTCCATTTCTTCTGAGGGATTCCTGCCCACAGTAGTAGATATAACGGTCATCTGAGTTAAATTCACCCATTCCAGTCCATTTTAGTTCACTGATTCCTAGAATGTCGATGTTCATTCTTGCCATCTCCTGTTTGACTACTTCCAAGTTGCCTTGATTCATGGACCTGACATTCCAGCTTCCTATGCAGTATTGCTCTTTACAGCATTGGACACAAAGATATATATTTTTGTAACATATATATTATTATATTTTAGCATATATATTTTTGTAACTATGCTGTACATATAAATATATGTGAACATGTGTATGTTTTTGTGAACAACATAGTAACACAAAGTAAAAACCTATAAAATACATACATATACACATATGAAAAAGTGATTCAAATATACTCTACAGATAGTCATCAAATCACAAAAAAGTGAGGAAAAGAAGGGAAAAAATAAAAATAAGAATAACCAGAAAGTGATTAATAAGTAACAATATTAGCAATAATTACTTTAAATTAAAACAGTCTCAATGCCCCAATCAAAAAATATAGTGACTGAATGGTTAAAAACAAGACCCATATATTTGCTCCCTATAAGAGATGAACTTCAGATCTAAAGACACACACACTAAAGTGAAGTGATGGAAAAAATATATTTAATACAAATGGAAAAAGGAAAAAATGTGGGAGTAGCAATACTTATATCAGACAAAGTAGATTTTAAAACAAAGCTCTAACAAGAGACAAGGAATATTATATAGTAATAAACTGATTGATCCAACTAGAAGATACATGTAATATATATACACTCAACATAGGAGCACCTAAATACAGAAAGTGGTCATTAACACATGTAAATGGAGAAATTGACAGTGACACAACAATAGAAGGAGGCTTCACCATATCACTTATATCAAGGAATGGATCATCCATGTGGTGGTTTAGTAACTAAGTCGTGTCTGGCTCTTGTGACCCCATGGACTGTTGCAACCCCATGAACTGTAGCTCACCAGGCTCCTCTGTCCAGGAGATTTTCCAGGCAAGAATACTGGAGTGGTTTGCCTTTTCCTTCTCCAGGGGATCTTCCTGACCCAGGAATTGAACCCAGGTCTCCTGCATTGCAGGCAGATGCTTTTCAAACTGAGCTACAAAGGAAACCCATTCATATAGATAATCCATATAAAAAATCAGTATGAAAATATTGGCCTTAAAGGACACATTAGACTAGACTAGGTATACTGCGTGTGTGTGTGTGTATCCATTCCAACCAAAATCAGCAGAATGCAGTTTTTAAGTACATGGAACATTATCCATGGGAGAACACATGCAAGAACACAAAAGAAATACCCATAAATTTGATAAAATTGAAATTAAGCATATTTTCAGACAATAATGATATTATAGTAGAATTCAGCTACAAGAGAAAATAAAAAATAAAAACAAGTAAATAAATGAAAATTGGGACGGAAGAAGTAAAATTGTCACTATTTGTAGATGGCGATGCTGTTTATAGAAAGTTCTAGGGAAATCACTGAAATCGCAATAGAATTTATGAATGAATTCAGTAAAGTCAAAGGGTACAATGTTTCTATGTACTAACAACTAACTATCGGAAAGATAAATTAAGAAAGCAATCTCTTTTACAATTGTACTGAAAATTTAAAAAATACCGAAGAATAAATCTAAACAGAGAGGTAAAAGGCCTATATTTAGAAAACTATAAGACATGGTGAGTGAAATTGAAGAGGACACAAACAAATGGACATATATACTGTGTTCATGGTTTGGAAGAATCAATGTTATTAAAATGGCCAATTAAAATGATTAATGAATAAATCAAATTAATAATATTCTCACTGAGAAAATAAGGGGTAAAATCTTTATCAAAAAATATAAAGAATATATAGGAAAAAAAGTCTTCCTGAAATCAATTAAAAAATTAAGTATATTGATACTAAATTTTTAGATTTGTCTAAAGTATCTTATCCAGATTTCAATCATTGTAGATTTGATCTCTAAGTTCCAAGTGATTTATTAACAGTAAAATTGTTAATAAAAATTATTGCCATTGTTTATTTAAATAAATAAACAAAAGTTTTCAAGAAGAAAACAAAGAATAAGAATTCTGTGTTATAAATAATTTAAAAATTTATTATAATAATTTTAATGAAAGATATTAATAATAGGAGCATTGAGTCAGGGTATATCAGGTATAAGATAACTACAAACATAAAATAATTTCCAAAGACGTATATTTGAAAATGTATTAGAATTCTTCAGTAATCTAAATGAACAAGTGCTGAAATAGAAATGTTCTTGTGAAAAAAAAATATAATGAACAAATTCTAGAGTACAGGGTAAATCATTGCTTAATAAATGTGCCAGCTAAAGAAATAGAATATGTTATAACTGTGTTGAGCAATTAATCATTTTGAATTAATTGGAGAAATAGTCTAATAGTCTCACTCTGTTAACATATCAAATTAACTTCAAAGTAATTAAAATCTAATATAGAAATGAGGCCATATAAATAACATAATCAACTGTATCTAATTCTTATTAGGTTTTGGAATGTTGAAGAATTTTCTAAGGAGAAAATTATTGATGGAGACAAAAAAGATGCAACATTATCTAAAGCAATTTGTCACTTCATGTGAAAGTTTTAATAATCTTATTTGTCCAAAATTATTCTAATTTTGCAATTTATCCTAATTTCATACTGGTGAAATAACTAAACATTTTAAAACAGTGAGATAGGCAGCTGCTCTTCCCGCCACTACCGGAGGATCATCTACCCTTTGGTACAGACCAAAAAGCAAGTAGTAATTGGACAGAAGAATGGCATTGAAACAGGTTTCCAGCAGCAAGTGCTTTGGAGGACGGCAGAAAGTTTTTGAACATCACAGTGTTGAACTGAAGTGCAAAATGAAATTTGCTGTCTATTTACCACCAAAGGCAGAAACTGGAAAATGCCTTGTGCTATATTGGCTGTCTGGTTTAACTTGCATAGAACAAAATTTTATATCAAAATCTGGTTATCATCAAGCTACTTCAAAATATGGCCTTGTTGTCATTGCTCCAGATAACAGCCCTCGTGGCTGCAGTATCAAAGGAGAAGAGGACAACTGGGACGTTGGCACTGGTGCTGGGTTTTATGTCAATGCTGCTGAAGATCTTTGGAAAACTAACTATAGAATGTATGCTTATGTATCAAAGGAGCTTCCCCAACTCATAAATGACAATTTTCCAGTGGACCCCCAAAGGATGTCTGTGTTTGGCCACTCTATGGGAGGCCATGGAGCTCTGATGTGTGCTTTGAAGAATCCTAGAAAATACAAATATGTGTCAGCATTTGTTCCACTTTGCAACCCAGTGCTCTGTTGGGGCAAAAAAGCCTTTACCGGATATTTTTGGAACAGATCAAAGTAAATGGGAGGCTTATGATGCTACCTATCTTGTGAAGTCCTATCCAGGTTCTCAGCTGGATATACTAATTGATCAAGGGAAAGATGACGAGTTCCTTTCAGATGGACAGTTACTTCCTGATAACGTCATAGCTTCCTGTACAGAAAAGAAAATCCCTGTTGTTTTCAGATTACCAGAGGGTTATGATCATAGCTACTACTTTATTGCAATCTTTATTGCTGATCACATCAGACATCATGCAAAATACCTGAATGCATGAAAAACTGCAGATAAGAGAATCTCTTCAGGATTATAAAATTGTAATAAACAGAATTGCAAGGAAATAAGATTTTAAAACTTTGGATTTCATAATGCTAAAAATGCTTTATTTTGTAGTTGAAACACCCTCTGAATAAATATATCAAACCTGAAAAAAAATGGTGAGATAGACAAGTAACACATGAAACAGCAGACTACTATGCTACCATCAAATTAATAGTCTAAAATTGTATTTTGTAACAAAGCACATATACAAAATTTGTGAACATATACATATATATGTAATAACTAGCTTCCCTGATGGCTCAGTGGTAAAGAATCTGCCTGCAATGAAGGAGTTGCAGGATACAAGGTTTCGATCCCTGGGTTGGCAATATTCCCTGGAGGAGGGCATGGCAACCCACTCTAGCATTATTGGCTGGAGAATCCCAAGGACAGAGAAGATTGGTGGGTTACAGTCCATAGGATTGCAGAATTGAGAGTGACTGAAGCAACTTAGCACGCTTGCATGTACTACATTACATCAACAAATACATTTTGATTGATAAATGATATAATGTAAAGCTTGTTCTTTATGTTAGAGAAGGAAATGGCAACCTACTCCAGTATTCTTGCCTGGAGAATCCCATGGATGCAGGAGCATGGTAGGCTACAGTCCATGGTGGTGCAGAGTCGGACACGACTGAGTGATTTCACTTTCTTTCTTTATTTTGTATGACATCCTCTTAGGTAAAACACGTGTCATTTTGTATAATTTATATGCATATAAGGGCTACCCTGATGGCTCAGATGGCAAAGAATTCTCCTGCAATGCATGGGATCTAGGTCCAGTCCCAGGGTTGGGAAGATCCCCTGGAGGAGGGCATGGAAACCCACTCCAGATTTCTGATCTGGAGAACTTCATGGACAGAGGAGACTGGCAGGCTGTAGTCAGTGGGGTTGCAAAGAGTCAGATATGACTGAACAACTAAGCACATCACACCATATGCATATGGATGCATATATATGCATAGAAATTCATATACGTATTATGTATATATATTAATATTTGTATATATTAAGATAAAAGTTCTCCTCTTTACTTTCTGAGTGCCTATCAGATTAACTTTTAGAACTGCTTTGTGGCAACTTTGGCTTTTTCTAGCATATACCTCAAAACTTTTCCAATCTATACCCAATACTCAGGTCCAAAACTACTTCCACATTTTTGGGTATGTATTTGTTATAGTAGGGCTTCCCTGATAGTTCAGTTGGTAAAGAATCTCCCCGCAATGCAGGTGACCCTGGTTTAATTCCTGGGTCGGGAAATAGTAATACCTGACGCTTGGTAAGAAAATATGTATGGTTGTAGTTTTCCAGAGAAATAGACCTACAAGTCTGTGTGTGTGTGTTAATTTTGCTCACTTGTGTCCAACTCTTTGTGACCCCGTGGACCATAGCTCACCAGGTTCCTCCTCTGTCCATGGAACTCCCTAGGCAAGAATACTGGAGTGCACTACAAGTCTCTACATATATCCATTTCTGACTATACAGTTTTCTCTTTCCTGTCTGTCTATGTATCTACAAGTCAGGGAGAAGGAGAGATTTGGGGAATTGACTCACATGACTATGGAGGCTGATAAGGCCCACCATCTCCCACTTGTAAACAGGAGGCCTGCAAAGGCTGGTGGGCATAGTTCCAGTCTGAGTCCGAAGGGCTAAGATCCAAAGGTGCAAGTTTCTATGAGAAAGCAGGAGACAGATGTCGCAACTCAAGATCTCAGTGTGCACTAAGTTGCTTCAGCCCTGTCCTACTCTTTGAGACCCCATGGACTGTAGCCCACCAGACTCCTCTGTCTATGGGATTCTCCAGGCAAGAATACTGTAGTGGGTTGCCATTCCCTTCTACAGGAGATATCCTTGACCCAGGGATCGAACCTGTGTCTCATAGGTCTCCTGCATTGGCAGGTGGGTTCTTTACCATTAGCACCACCTGGGAAACCCTAGCTATTAGATTGCTCTTGCTGTTCAGTCTCCCAGTCATGTCCAACTCGTTACGACTCCATGGACTGCAGCACCCCAGGCCTATCCATCCCTCACCATCTCCCAGAGATTGCCCAGGTTCATGTTCATTGCATCAGTGAGGCTGTCCAGCATCAGATAGAAAGTGTGAGTTCTTCCTTCCTCTGTTTTGTATTCTGTTCAAGCCTTCAGTGATTTAATAATGCCCATATCATTCTATATGATTCCAATGATGCCATATCATGGAGAGTCCATCTGTTTACTTAGCCTACCCACTCCAATGCTAATCTCTTCTGGAAACACTCTCACAGACACATCCAGAAATAATGTTTAACCAGATATCTGGGTATCTCATCAGCAAGTGAAGTTGACATATAAAATTAATCATCACATAAGAGAATTTGGGCTTCCCTGGTGGCTCAGATGATAAAGAATCCAATTGCAATACAGGAGGCTCTGGTTCGATTCTAGGAAAAGGAAGATCCACTGGAGAAAGGAGAAGTTACCCTCTCCAGTATTCTTGGGCTTCCATGGTGGCTCAGATGGTAAAGAATCTGCCTATAATGCAGGAAACCTGGGTCTGATCGCTGGATTGGGACAATCCCTTAGAGGAAGGCATGGCAACCCACTCCAGTGTTCTTGTCTGGAGAATCCCCATGAACAGAGGAGCCTGGCAGTCTACAGTCCATGGGGTCAAAAAGAGTCGGACACCACTGAGCAACTAAGCTCAATATATAAGAGAATTTAATAAAATTAATTTTATTATACTTATTTGTAACCATGACTTTGCCCATAGTTTGTGTGATTTTAAGAATCAAGCATATGTTGTGTTTCTACCCTGATTCATATCCCTAAACCTTATCCCTTTCAACTTAGCTATACAGGTAATCTATGCAGAGTTTGTTTAATTGTTATTAAATATTGTTTGAATAAAACTGAACATTTGGAATCTAAGTAGAATTATTGACACATCCTTGTCCAGTTAGAACCTTGTGTATTTTCCCAATCTTTATTTGTTTGTTAACTCTTGCAATTCATAAGAATAAACACTTTTGAAGCCAAAATGTGGGTACATTTCTCTTATGTGTTTCTCCTTAATGTCAGGAAATTATTTTCCAATTTTAATCATTTTATATTGGCTTTGTAACCATTTCATTGTAATGTTAGAAAAGTACCTCAAAGATGTGCTCGCAATACTATGCACCTGTTTCACATATGCCATGTTTGTAAGGATTCTAAGAACAAGAATTTTCTTAGTACATTAATTGGGGTATGGCACAAACATTTCTACTGGTAGCTGAGGACCAAAGATATTTTGATGGCCACGTAGATACCACCTAAACGCATCATATCCCCTCACACCATTCCTTATCCACCTTCTAGATATTCCTTATCCATCCCTTATCCTTATTCTCTTGCTACCTTATATTCCTTGTCTCTGTAGTTCTGAAAGTCTGAAATCAGGACATTTTTCAAATTCTTTTGGACTATTGCTGAATATGCTGAAAGAAAAATATGTATTACTGATACATACTGGAATATTAGAGATTATCCATGGTGCTAATATAATTATTTAGGGTGTTATTATTTACTTACATCTAGAAAACTTGCTCTTTTTTGGCTTCTTTTCATTTAGACTGAATATTTTTCACAGCTCTAGCTACAAAGCAAATTTTCTTATCACACTTTGAAATCAATCACTTAACACCTGTTTCAAAAGTAAATAAATGTTAATTGACAGTTTTATTATCATTCAAAGCACCTTCTTGGTAATTAATGCTAGGTGAGATTCTCAGTCATCATTTAGTTTTAACCTGAGTGTCAAGAGACTTAAAATATGAGATTTCTGTAATTAATAATACAGAGTGCTATGCCTCCATTGATGATGTTTATTTATGTTGATGTGTTATGGCTTTATATAAAGTTATAAAACATCTCAACATATTTAGCACTCTTTTCTCATTCAGTGCAACAAGAAAATGTTTCTTCCATTTCCTTTTCTTGAGAAATTCCATTTCAGTGGGATAATTACACACTCATCTGGTTTTCAGTGATGAGAAAAATACTCATGTTGGCAGATGGTACTATTGGTTATTGAGAAAAGAATATCATAGAAATATTCCATTATGGTTGGGTTCACTAATAGTCAATGGATCCAAAAATCTGTGCAATATGAAGTCATAGTAAAGAGAAAAAGAGTTCCAGGTTCAAGTAATTCACCATTATTTTTTATTTGAAAATCTGTGTCAATAATTTAAATATGCAAGCAATAATATGGCTTATATTCTGTTATATAATTATACCCATAGAGCTTATTAGACTATTTTAAATCTATTAAATAATCATTATTTTCATATTTCTAAAAATGTGGTTCTGAATTGTCTTTTCTTTCTCAAGTTGAAGTTAACTTAAATAACATTTGTCTAGTGCTTCATATCTTGCCAGCTCTTCCATGTATACTATCTCATTTAATTTTCAGGAAATTACTGAGAGTAATTGTTAACCTCATGCAACAAACAAAATTGTCTCAAGGTCACATAGCTGGCAACTTGCAAAGGTTACTTTTACCTTTGATTAACTCCACATACTTCTGATTGAACAGCTATAAATCAGGGATTCCGTGATTTATAGGAGCCCACCCTCAAATTTGATAATTTGCAAAAATATCTCATACAACTCAGGAAAATGATTTATTACTGTTTCCAATTTATTTAGAAACATACAACAGAGGAACAGCCAAATGCAAAAGATGAATAGAGCATCATACAGTGAGATGGTGTAGACTTTCCATGCCCTCCAGGTGTACCGCTCCTCTAGCACAAACACCTTAAGAACTCTGAACCCTGTCCTCATCCTGAAGCTATTGAGGGGCCATAAAAATTGCTTCATTAAAACAAAAGATGCTCCTTTCACCCTTATCACTCAGGAAATTTCAAACGTTTTAGGAGCCTTTGCTAGCAATGAGGATAAAGATCAAGTATCTTTCTCATTATTCCACAGTAGAGGACACTTGTATTAGTAGCATTCAATCAACAAGCAAATGATGCTAACAAATGTTAGGGTACTGGAACTGTATGAACATGAAAACAGTATAATTCCATTAAAGAATAGCATGTTTTCAAACATTCCCAATTTCTCAGGGTGGTTTGTCATATGAGACAGTTCTCAAGGAGAGGCTGAGAGAGAGTCGTGTGTTGACAACTTTCCTCCTTTCTTAGTGGTGGTAGTAGTAGTGTCAGTCGCTCAGTAATGTCTGACTCTTTGCAGTCCCACAGATTGTAGCCCGCCAAGCTTCTCTGTCCATGGGTTTCTCCAGGCAAGAATAGTGGAGTAGATTGCCATACCCTTCTCCAGAGGCTCTTCCTGACCCAGGGATTGAACCTGGCTCTCCTGTGTTGCAGGAAGATTCTTTACCGTTTGAGCTACAGGGAAGAACTTTCTTTCTTACTTCTCTTTTATCCTTTACTCAAGCATAAGAAAAAAAAAAAAAAGAATATTTTAAGAATAGAATTCTTTCCCAAGTGCCAGGTGATATTCAGGAGACCTAACTCAGGGGGAAAAATAGGTAAAGGTATGCTATGAAGCCCTATTACAAGCCAAAATGCAGGTATTATACTGTGCATTAAATATTATATTAGAAATTTCATATATATTACTGAATTCAATCCTAAAGCTACCTTAGTGAATTACAAACTTTTATCAGTCACCCCATCCTACTAATGAAGAGACTAGGTTTAGAATAGATAAGTGTCTTATTCAATATGAAAAACTAAATAACTAGGCTTGTCAACAAATGATGCTAGGGTAACTGAATGTCCTTATAGAATACACAAAGTTGGGCCTTTCCCCAAAACACACAAAAATCAACTCAAAGTGAATCATAGATGAAAATCTAAGAATTATGTGTGATAAAACTCTTAGAAGAAAACATACAAATAAACCATTACCTTGGGTTAGGTAAAGACTTCCTAGACATAATACCAAAAGAAGAAACAACAGAAAGAAAATTAAATGAATTGAATGACATGAGAGCTTAAAATACTTGTACATTAAAGGACACTATCAATGAAGTGAAAGATAACTCACAGTAAGGGAAAAATATCTTCAAGACAAATATATGAGAATTATATGCAGAATATAAGACTAATTTCTATGACTCAATAATAAAGAGACAACTCAAATTAAAAATGGCATGGAATCCAAAGAATATGCAAATGCCCAATAAACACTTGAAAAATGTTCAATATCAACAGTCATTAAGGAAATTCAAATCAAAGCCATAATGAAGTAACACAACACTTCCCACCCACTAGGATAGCTATAATAACAAGCGTTGTAATGGTTTGAAAACCCTGAAACACTTGTGGACTGATGATGGGAATACAAATTGTGCAGTTGCTTTCAAAACAGTTTCATAGTTCCTCACAATATTAGTGTTTTCACGTGACCCAGCAATTCTACTCCTTGTATATACTTAAGACAAATGAAAACATATGTCCACACACAAACTAGTTAACAGTTGTTCAGTTTAGTTCAGCTCAGTTGCTCAGTCATGTCCAACTCTCTGTGACCCCATGGACTGTAGCACATCAGGCTTCCCTGTCCATCACCAACTCCCAGAGTTTATTCAAACTCATGTCCATCAAGTCAGTGATGCCATCCAACCATCTCATCTCTGTCATCCCCTTCTCCTCCCGCCTTCAATCTTTCCCAGCATCAGGGTCTTTTCCAACGAGTCAGTTCTTTGCATCAGGTGGTCAAAGTATTGGAGTTTCAGCTTCAGCATCAGTCCTTCTAATGAATATTCAGGACTGATTTCATTTGGATTGACTGGTTGGATTTCCTTGAAGTCCAAGGGACTCTCAAGAGTCTTTTCCAACATGACAGTTCAAAAGCATCTCTTCTTGGGTGCTCAGCTATCTTTATAGTCCAACTGTCCCATCCATACATGACTACTGGAAAAACCATAGCTTTGACTAGATGGACATTTGCTGGCAAAGTAATGTCTCTGCTTTTTAATATGCTGTCTAGGTTGGTCATAGCTTTTCTTCCAAGGAGCAAACGTCTTTTAATTTCATGGCTGCAGTCACCATCTGCAGTGATTTTGGAACCCCCCAAAATAAAGTCTGTCACTGTTCCCATTGTTTACCCATTTGCCATGAAGTGATGGGACCAGCTGCCATAATCTTAATTTTCTGTTCATAACAACACTATCCCTTATCTTAGAAGAGTGGCAACAACCCAGATGTTCACGAACTGAGGAATGGAACAAAAAATGTGTTGTATTCACACAATGTTATATTTTTCTACACTGTAATGAAATATTAATGCATACTATAAGGGTGAACCTTGAAATACACTAAATGGCCAGATATTTTATCCCCTGCATGGATCATTGCCTTGTCATGGCAAACGGGCTTGCATAACTCAATGAAACTCTGAGTCATGCCATGCAGGATCATATAAAATGCACAAGTCGTAGTGGAGAATTCTGACAAAATGCCGTCCACTGGAGGAGGGAATGGCAAACTATTCTAGTATTCTTGCTGCAAGAACACCATGAACAGTATTAAAAGGTAAAAAATTATGACACTGGAAGATGAGCCTCCCAGGTTGGAAGGTGTCTAATATGCTACTAGGGAAGAGTGAAGGGCAAGTGCTCATTGCTCCAGAAAGAATGAATTGGCTGGGCCTAAGTGGGAATGACACCTAGTTGTGGATGTGTCTGGTAAGGAAAGTAAAGTCTGATGCTGTAAAGAATAATATTTCATAGGAACCTGGAATGTACCCAATCCTTTCACTTTATGGCAAATGAATGGGGAAAACAGTGGAAACCATGACAGATCTTATTTTCCTGGGCTGCAAAATCACTGTGGATGGTGACTGTTGGGATGAAATTAAGAGACACATGCTCTTTGGAAGGAAAGCTATGACAAACATAGTTAGCATATTGAAAAGCAAAGATATTACTTTGCTGACAAAGGTTCATATAGCCAAAGCTATGGTTTTTCCAGTTGTCATGTCTGAATGTGAGAGTTCAATTATAAAGAAGGCTGAATGGCAATGAATTGTGGCCTTTGAATTGTGGTGCTGGCAAAGACTCTTGAGAGTCCCTTGGGCAGTAAGGAGATCAAACCAGTCAATCCTAAATGAAATCAAACCTGAGTATTCATTGGGAGGACTGATGCTGAAGCTCCAATATTTTAGCCACATGATGTGAAGAACCAACTCATTGAAAAAGACCATGAGGCTGGAAAGGTTGAAGGCAAAAGGAGAAGGGGGCAACAGGTGATGAGATGGCTCGATAACATCTCAGACTCGATGGTCATGAGTCTGAGCAAGCTCCAGGAGATAGTGAAGGACCGGGAAGCCTGGTGTGCTGCAATCCATGGGGTCACAAAGAGTTGGGCATGACAGTGATTGAAAAACAACACAAAGGTGAACCTTGAAAATATGCTAAATGGCCATATATTGTTCAATTATATTATGACTTATGAAGAATTGGCAAATATATAGAACCAGAATAAAGTCTAGTTTCCTAGAAACTGAGAGTGGGCTTTCTTAGTGGCTCAGTGGTAAAAATACAACTGGCAATGCTGGATAGGGGGGTTTGATCCCTGGGCTGGAAAGATCCCCTGGAGAAAGAAATGGCAACCTACTTCAGTATTCTTTCTTGGAAAATCCCATGACATAACTCTGGTGGGCTATAGTCCATAGGATCGCCAAGAGTCAGACAGGATGTACCGACTAAACAACACATAACTGAGGATAGGGTGTAGGACTAGGGAGTGATTGTTAATCAGTAGAGGGTTTCATTTTGGGGAATGAAAATGTTGTATAATGGTACTATGGTGAAGATTTCACAAACTGAATTAAATCCAAATAACTGTACATTTTAAATGGGTGAATTATTCTTATATGAATTTTATTTATTAAGGGTTCATTTAAAATAACCAATAGAATATGAAGCCAAGATGCTGACTTCAAATAACTAGATAAAATATATTTTAAAGGGTTCACAAAAAGCCTACTTTTATTATCAAAGGAAGAAACTTACCCCTTTGCAAAATTCATTCTGCACTTGACTTTTTGATCCCATCAGAAAAAAAAAAAAAACTCATATATCTTGTTTAGTATTATTAACTGAGAAACACTGATATTGATTTGACTAAAGATGAAGATGTAATTTGGTATTGATTCTGATTGAAGGGATATGTGTACTTAGACACAGAACTGTGTGTATGAGCTGTGTAGTGTATGTAGAAGTCTAAATGCAGGCTCAGACACAACTCCTAGAAACCTAATGCCAATTATTTTAGCCCTTTTCTGTACATTCCTTCACTAGCAGTACCAAAAGAAAATGTCATGTTACCCATGCAAATGTTTCTTCTAGATATTTAGTAAGTCTGGATTCATCCAGGCTCTTCAAAACTGAATAAAGTTGTGGTCTACATACTGATATTATGTTTTACCTGGGAATATGCAGCTAAGTAGAGATATCAGCATTTCTCACTCACATGAACACTGTAATAGCATTGCTCAAATAAGTGTATATCTAGAACTTCAGCTACTTTTTAAACTTTTTTTTTTTAACTTTTTATTCTGTGTCTGAGTGTAGCCAAGAAACAATGTTATTGTAGTTTCTGGTGGACAGCAAAGGAATTCAGCTTTACATATGCATGTACCCATTCTCCTCAAAACTCCCCTTCCAGCCAGTCTGCTATGTAACATTGAGCAGAGTTCCCTGTGCTGTTCAGCAGAAACTTGCTGGACTCTCAGCTTTAACTCACTAGAATTTCTCCTTTCCCTGAGCATTATTTACATTAAGTTCTTCTTAAATAATTTCGCTAGTCAAAAGTCAGGGACCTGAGGCAAACAACCTCTATCAGAATGTTTGCAAATGTTCCATTTAGAACACGAACAGTGGGAAGCAAGATTATTAGTGAAATAAACAACGGAAGATACACATTAAGGTCCTTAATGTTGTCGTTAACAGCAGTTATATCATTCCCTTTTTACTGATGTTGGCTTTATGTTAACAGAGAAGGATTAAATTGAGCAACTAGAGAGTTGTGATTTTATCCAATCCTCATGTAGGCTGTAGGGCAAAGGGATGTCAGACTGTCCAGTGACTGTAGCTGGATTGTCCTGCAGCATTTGGGGTAAAGATGGAATCCTTAGAGCTTGGGTACCATGCATCATGTTAGAATACTGCATGCTCTCATGGCATTTTCCTAAATGAAACCTTTTTCCTTACTTTAAATCTATCTTGCACAAGTTTCATTCCAAGTTATCTATCCAATTTCTTTTTCAGTGAGGAAGGTGATATCAACTAAAGAATGGAGGAAAGGATCCTGATTTATTTTAGGCACTTAGCTCAATTTGCTTTTACTTGTTTGGGAAATTGCTTTTTCAATGCAGAAAAATGTGTTGCAGTGAAGCAATTTCATGGGCTTGATGACACTGCAGTGTGTTACTTGCCCGTATCTGTTCTAAGTGTAAATGAAATGCACGGGCAGCAGGATCACCATTATTTACTTCTTTTATTGCTTCTCCTTTTCTTGCCTACTAGATTACATGTGTGTTAACTGAGTTACTGTTTACACTTATTTAACAGTATTGACTGAAATTACCCTGAATCTCCTCCAGTGAGGACTGATTTAGCTACAAATCACTGTTCCAGCTCTGAAATCATTAATCAGCCATAGGCAAGATCCATTATGTGGGATTTCAGCATAGAAGAAATATTAACAGCTCCCTGGAAGAAACGTTACCTTCATATTGGCTGTGACTCCCTGCTGGAGCTGCAAATTACACTCAAGTAATAATTATAATACATTAGTAGAGATTTAATTTCCAATAAGTGCTGTCTGTTTAAGAAATGGCTATCTCACCGTGGCTCAGAGAACAATAGATCATGTTATCAGCCAGAATAAACCTACATGGAATTAAAAGAAAGATAATAAAAAATTCATTACAGTTTGAAAACTGTAGGGGGAAAAAAGAGTGAGTTTCTCAGTTATATTTTTATAGATCATGTTTACAGATCATCTCACTGGATGATATTTGGTATGGTTGGAATATTTTTGCTTTAGTTGATAGTGAAATTGTGAATTCACTAGTTAACATCTAGTTTGATAAGTCAGTAATCAATTTTTTTATTATTATTTTTTCTGAGGGGTGGAAGTTACCCCTCCGTAGAACTATAGGAGAAATTCACTCTTTAGTTGCCTATACACAGTGACCCATGTTTTGCATCCAAATTAATATTCCAGCAACCATTTTCAAAAGTATAGAAAAGTTAGAATTTTAGAGGAGAAATTATTACTAATTCTACTTTAAACTACTTTAAACAGAAGATAGAATGTTTCTGTGAAGTTAGACCTGTAAATAAATGGTTTAGGAAGGTTTTATTATGGTTTTAGCATAATACGTGTTTTGTGAAGTCTGCACATCTTCACTTAAAATTTTCAATAGAAACTCTTACGTACAAAGTGTCATATTAGGAACTTTTTTTAAAATTTTATTTTTACTTTATTTTACTTTACAATACTGTATTGGTTTTGCCATACATTGACATGAATCCACCACGGGTGTATACGAGCTCCCATTCCTGAATCCCCCTCCCACCTCCCACCCCATATCATCTCTCTGGATCATCCCCTATGCTGACACATATATACGGAACTTTTATACTGTATGTTGATATCTGTCTACTTTTTAGAGTGGAGTGTAAAAAAGACCAAATATTACTTGCTTAACTTTAAATTAAGTAAATTTTATTTATAGTACTTTCTCAGTTCAGTCACTCAGTCTTGTCTGACTCTTTGTAACCCCATGGACTGCAGCATGTCAGGCTTCCCCGTCCATCACCAACTCCCAGAACTTACTCAAACTCATGTCCATCGCGTCAGTGATGCCATCCAACCATCTCAACCTCTGTTGTCCTCTTCTTTAGTACTCTTAGGTTTTTACAAAACTCTTCATTCGAAAATATTAAGTGTCTATGGATGTCCACAAATACTGATGTAATGGCAGGGATATTCTGAAGTTCTGATGTTTGAAAATGCCTTGTTCTCAAAGAGTTTGTATCATAAGTTCATTTTTCTTTTAACAGCTGGACTCATTTCTCACATTGAACAAGTTCTGGCACACTGCATAAACCAGATTGTGTATGTGCCAATGCTTGAAAGTTTTCCTTCAGGTTCAATGAACTATTGATCTAAGGAACACAAAGAGATTCCATTACTGAATAAAGAGATTCGTATTTTCTTAACACTGTAGAAATTGTAGTTTGGTTTACGTAGCCATGCCAAGTGTGTGTGTGTGTGTGTGTGTGTGTGTGTGTGTGCGCGCGCATACATGTGTGTTTGTATTTGGAACTTTTCTGTTTTGTTCTGCTGTTTGATAGATTTCATGTCATATTGTCAGATACAGAAGGAAAAATAAAAGAAAATGATTAAAAGTAAGCCTTGCACCCATCCTATACTGAATGACATGTTAAGAATATATACAAAGTTTATAAAAGCAAGCAAAATGCCTTCTCTTAAATCTGCCTATGATTCAGATTGGAAACAGCATAAGAAGCTATGGGGGTTCATGTTTGGGAATGCATGTAAGAATTAAAGTTTTTAAAATTTAAAAAATAAACTAAAAAAAAAAACAAAGTTTATTATATTTAGCAACATTTTTGGAAAATGAACTGTATGACTTATGACAACTTTAGAAGGGGCAATATGCAGAATCATTTAGACAATTTAAAAAGTTGAAGTCAGTCTTTAGCTCTGAAACACAAATTACCCCTTGAATAGCTAAATATGTAGCATATCTCAAAAATGACTCCCTAAGCTTATTAGAACTAAAATGATATGACAGATCACGATTTCACAGCCCCTGTTTCACCCAGCATACAGTGATCTCTGCTAATTATCTGAAAAAGTATGAGTCAGGCATGAAACTTATCAAAGTGATTTTACATGATCAGATTTTTTTCTTAGGTTAAAAGGAGATGAAACACAATTAAAAATGAACTTTAAAGCTTCATTCTCATTAAAATGTGGCATTCAGTAATAAGAAAGAAAATTTACAGGGCATTATATATATAATATATTATGTATTCTTTTTACATAAGTAAATAACTAAGGGCTTAGTCATCTTGCTTAACAGTTATTGCAGTTGTAATACAGAGTAGAATACAATATATACTTTCAAAGCACTCCTCTGTTATTGTATAATTTTATAGGATGTGTATTTAGAAATAATTCAAGTGGTTTAATCATGCAGTGATTAATTAAAATTTGTGGATTTCTGACACACCTTCTACTTGAGTGCACAGCCCATAAGCATATATTTATAGCTGTGTAATAAAATAGCAATCTCAGAAATTTTAAAAATACATTTTTTAAATTTAGTGAATGCCATCATGCTTTTCATAGATGAGAATTAAAATGCTTATGAATTGGAGAACATATGCAATACTTGGTATATAATAAATGTACAGTGATATGGTATCAATATGAAGCTTTTCAGGATTACAGGGGGTGAGGGTCAGTGAAGAGTATATTCTAAAATATATATGAGAAAGAGAGAGATTTAAATAAGAATGTAGATGAAGAGTAAGTAGTATGTTTTATTTCACTCTGAAATATTCTAAGTGACTGTCCAGGAATGATAGACTAGGCCAGTGTGGTAATCCGCATATCCTGAAAAATGATCATTATAGAATCTTCTTATTACATGATTCAGTTGTTGAAAGAGCAGTAAACATAAACAAGTGGATTTCATTCTAGAACTTGCCTTTTCCAGCTTTGTGTTTTCAGAAAAGCCATCAAAGTGCTCTGAACTTGTTTCTTCACATTTTACATGGAGTAGCAACACTGTGTGGAAGGAAATGGCAACCCACTCCAGTACTCTTGTCTGGGAAATCTCGTGGATAGAGAAGCCTGGTGGGTACAGTCCACGACTTAGTGGACTAAAACTATAATGACTAAAACAGTCAGTCAATAATACTTGAACTGACTGCTACCTGTTATTTTTGTAAAAATCAGAACAGGAGATGGTAGCATATTGCTATTATTATTTGTGCTGCTGCTGCTGCTAAGTCGCTTCAGTCGTGTCCGCCTCTGTGCGACCCAATAGACGGCAGCCCACCATGCTCCCCCGTCCCTGGGATTCTCCAGGCAAGAATACTGGAGTGGGTTGCCATTTCCTTCTCCAATGCATGAAAGTGAAAAGTGAAAGTGAAGTCGCTCAGTCGTGTCCCGACTCTTAGTGACCCTGTGGGCTGCAGCCCACCAGGCTCCTCCATCCATGGGATGTTCCAGGCAAGAGTACTGGAGTGGGGTGCCATTGCCTTCTCCTAAATAATAATAATTACTACTATTATTATTAATAAATATTATTAAATCAATAATAGTAGTAATATCAAAGAAAATGATCAACAATAATTGTAACAACAATCTTAATAGTAACAAGGTTTCCTTAGCACTCATTAAGTCAGTGTGTTAGGTGGTACCAATGTATTTTATTTGTTACTGCAGTCATGTGAGATATTTAATATTACTATCTCCACTTTAGAATGAAGAAAACAGAGAAAGATTAAATTAGTTATGGAGACCACGTAGCTGGTAAATAAGAAGGAACATTTATGTCTGCCCAACACTGGAGTCTGAGCCAGCTGCTGCACATTTGATTCTTTACCACTCCCAAGAGATTATGTATAGTTTATGTAATTCTGAGGAAGACCTCCTCATTTGATATTGCTGTTACCTGTTTACCGTTTGCTCTTCAAGGAGCTTGCCTTCTAGCTAACGCTCAATAAAAAACAAGCGGGGGTAAATGAGGCAGTGATTGCTTGGAGTCCATACAAACACATGGTCTGGCATGCAACAGAACTTCACAAGTTAAATTTAGAGAAAAAAAAAAAAACACAAAAAACTATTGTTTTAAATGTCAACAGTTTAATTAACAGAAATAGTTCCTCACATTTAAAATCATATATGTTAAGAGGGTAGATCATAAAAAATGTACCTGTAGTAATATCTTTATGCGAAGAGAAGATATTTTCTTGTATTCAAAATTCCTAATTCTTTTTATCTTGAATGTCATGAATGTGAGATTTCATTCTAGTAGGAATGCATATACATGTCAATTCTGATTCATTAATTTTATTTACCAGTAAACAGAATTTCTTCTAATCACTGAACCTGTTAGTTTTATTTTTTTGTTATAAGAATGGTGAGATCATTGTATTCAAATGGAAATGAATCATTGTCATATGCCTTTACTATTTCTAGAGGCAGACATTTTAAAAAGCTGTAGATTGGATTTTTTATGGATTTTCATTGCAACAGAACTGATGATTACTGTGAATATGTCTTGTCTGCTTGCCCTATGGATAACCTCAAATATACTTCCATAAACTTGGAAGCTTAATGGAGATATATTGATTTCTTAATTTAATGGAAAATGTCTGTGTAATATAAAATAATGGATTCATTTAATGTAGTTTCATCTAGGAATACAGATCTCTAAAACTTATACCTCACACGTACTTCATGTGATAACTAATCAAATAAGAGATAAAGAGAGTCATTCCGATTGATGCTACCCTGAAAGAACTACCTCTTAACATTTGGAATCTGTAACTACTGAAAATATATGAAAATGATCGTGAAAGTCGCTTAGTCATGTCTGACTCTTTGTGACCCAGGCCAGAATACTGGAATGAGTAGTCTTTCCCTTCCCTAGGGGATCTTCCCAACCCAGGGATCAAACCCAGGTCTCCCATATTACAGGCAGATTCTTTACCAGCTGAACCACAAGGGAAGCCCAAGAATACTGGAGTGGGTAGCCTATCCCTTCTCCAGCGGATCTTCCTGACCCAGGAATCCAACCGGGGTCTCCTGCATTGTAGGCAGATTCTTTACCAACTGAGCTATGGGGGAAGCCCGCAGAAAATATATAGCTATTTTTTCACATTTACTATTGTCCTTGCCTTCTTTGTTTGAAAATAGCTAGCTCTATATAAGTTCAAATATTAGGAAAATATTTTTTCATTTTTACTCTTATATAATCTCTTCTTATTGCTAAGTAATAACAGTAATAGAAGGAGAAGGGGCGGACAGAGGATGAGATGGTTAGCATCCCTAACTCAGTGGACATGAATTTGAGCAAACTCCAGGAGACAGTAAAAGACAGAGGAGCCTGGCAGACTATGGTCTGTGGGGTCCCAAAGAGTCGGGCATGACTTAGAGACTGAACGACAAAAAAGCAAAGATTTTAAGGTGACCACAAATTATATTTTCTGGTTTAATTTGAGTCCTTTCTTTCAATACCACCTAGAATGGGCATGTTTTGAATATTCTTAGAGGATAGAACTAATGTCTTCATATGTCATCAATTCATGTCTTATGACTCATTGATTTATGATCTGTAGAAGTCATGTCTTATGTTTTGGGACCCCGTGGACTGTAGCCCAGCAGGCTCCTCTGTTCATGGAATATTCCATGCAAGAATACTGGAGTGGGTAGCTACTCCAGTGTCTCTGGGGACCTTCCCAACTCCAGGATTGAACCTGGGTCTCCTGCCTTGCAGGTGGATCACTTACTGTCTGAGCCACTGGGGAAGCCCTTTTTTTTCCCATAAAAAGATATTAAATCTAACAAAGTACCCTCATAAGATATACCCCATAAGATATACACAACTGTTAGAGAACTTACCCACACTATGGATATTTATGTGGTTTGCTTACCATCTGGAATCTAGAACAAGGTTTAAATTTGAAGACAATCTTTAATTTCTTCTTTATATTTATGGTTACTTAGGAGAATGTTTGACAATACAGTAAAACCTCATGCACTTGTTGACAGCTTTGAATTCAAAATAGTTTCTGTCTGGCCAGAATACATTGAATAAAATATTCTTTATTCAGTAGGTGAATTCTGAATCATAAGATCATATGAGGACCTGTGCTTGGGATTCAGTGGTAATCAAATGGATATAGTTGTTATTATTCTGTTGCTCAGTTGCGTCCAGCTCTTTGCAACCCCGTGCATTGCAATACGCCAGGCTTCCCTGTCCTTTACTATCTCCCAGAGTTTGCTCAAATGCGTGTCCGTTGAACTGGTGATTCCATCCAACCATCACATCCCTTGTTGTTCCCCTCTCCTAGTTTCTTCCGTCTTTCCCAGTGTCACGGAATTTTCCAGTGAATTGGCTCTTCACATCAGGTGGCCAAAGTATTGGAGCTTCAGCTGCAGCATCAGTCCTTCCAATGAACATTCAGAGCTGATTTACTTTAGGACTGACTGGTTTGATCTCCTTACTGTCCAAGTGACTCTCAAAAGTCTTCTCCAACACCACAGTTCAAAGGCATCAAGTCTTTGGCACTCAACCTCTTTTATGGCTCCCCTGATACTTAAGTTGGCAAAGAATCCATCTACAATGCAAGAGACCCTGATTCAATTCCTGGGTCGGGAAGATCTGCTGGAGATGGGATGGGCTACCTACTCCAGTATTGGTCTTCCCTTGTGGCTCAGTTGATAAAGAATACACCTGCAATGTAGGAGACCTGGGTTTGATTGCTAGGCTGGGAATATCCCCTGGAGAAAAGAAAGGGTACCCACTCAAGTATTCTGGCCTGGAGAATTCCATGGGCTGTATAGTCTACAGGGTTGGAAAGAGTTAGGGACAACGAAGTGACTTTCATTTTCACTTTCTAACCTTCTTTATGGCCCTACTCTCACACCCATACATGATTACTGGAAAATTCAGTGCTTTGACCATAAGGACATTTGTCAGCAAAGTAATTTCTATGCTTTTTAATATGCTGTCTAGGTGTGTCATAGCTTTTCTTCCAAGGAGCAAGTGTCCTTTAATTTCATGGCTGCAGTCACGGTCTTCAGTGATTTTGGAGCCCAAGAAAATAAAGTCTGTCACTGTTTCCATTTTTTCCCCATCTATTTGCCATGAAGTGATGAAACCAGATGCTATGATCTTAGTTTTTTGAATGTTGAGTTTTAAGCCAGGCTTTTTAATCTCTTTCACCATTATCAAGAACTTTCTGTCTTTATGGTGATGTCATTGGCGTATCTGAGGTTATTGATATTTCTCCCGGCAATCTTGCTTCAAGCTGGTGCTTCATCCGGCCTGGCATTTTGCACATTATGTTCTACATATAATTTAAATAAGCAAAGTGACAGTATACAGCCTTGATGAACTTCTTTCCCAATTTTGAATCAGTCAGATGTTCCATATCCAGTTCTAATTCTTGCTTCTTGACCTGCATACAGGTTTCTCAGGAGGCAGGTAAGGTGATCTGGTATTCCTGTCTCTTGAAGAATTTTCCACAGTTTGTTGTGATCCACCCAGTCCAAGGCTTTAACATAGTCAATCAAGAGCAAGTAGATGTTTTTCTGGAATTCCTTTGCTTTTTCTGTGATCCAATGAATGTTCTCAATTTAATCTGCCTTTTCTAAATCAAGGTTTTATATCTGGAAGTTCTCTGTTAATTCACTGTTAAAGCCTAGCTTGAGGGATTTTGACCATCACCCTTCTAGCACATGAAATAAGGGCAATTGTGCGATAGTTTGAGCATTCTTTGGCATTGCCCTCCTTTGGGATTTGAATGAAAACTGACCTTTTCTAGTCCTGTAGCTGCTGGTGAGTTTTCCAAATTTGCTGAGTGCAGCACTTTCACAACATCATCTTTTAGGATTTGATTTTTACCTAAGATTTACACACAATTTTATATTCCCTAAATTATCCCATGTTATATTTTTAACGTTTTTTGTTGTTGTTGTGGAAAAAGTCACATAATATGAAACATACTCTTTTAACCATATTTAACTGTCTGTCCAATTCAGTGACGCTAAGTACATTCACATTGTCGTGCAACTGTCACCACTGTTCATCTCCTTGCACTTTGCACCTTTCTAAACTGGGATTCTGACCCCATTAAATACTAGCTTCCTATTCCCTCTCCCCACTCCCCCACCCTCTGACCCAATCCCTGGCATCTACAAATATACTTTCTGACTCTATGGATTTGATTATTCTAGGTACATTTTTTAAGCATAATCAAATAGTGTCTGTCTGCACCTACTATATATTGCAATGTATTTTTAAAGTTAACTTAATATATGTCCTACAAACATATTGTACCTTCTTTTTCCCCTGTCTTCTACAAAGTGTTCTCATTTATCCCTTTTATACATAGTAGTACATATATATCAGTATCAACCTCCCAATATATACCACCTCCTGTTTTCCCCCTTGGTGCCCATACATTTGTTCTCTGTATCTGTGTCTGTCTCTGCTTTGATGCAGACAAGATGTTACAACAACAACAGAAAATTACCAATTCAAAATTTGTGTAAATTAATTTATTAAAATAGTGCTACCTCTAAATATATTTTATAAAATGGCTATGATATGTTGCTGCTTTCTATGTTCTTTCATGAAACTAGAGGCCCTGCTTTCTTGATAAAGTTATGAAATACAAAATTCAGAAAAAATATAAAAATTTCATCTCAATGTCCCAAAGCATATAAACATGAGTACTTAAATTTTAGCATTAATATTATCTGATTACAAGGAAATGAATTCTTAAGAGTATTCAGTTACTCGCTTCTTTATATTGAGGAAATCACATAGAATTTTTGTTATCTTTGTTAGTATCTCTAAAATAACTTCCACAAAAAATTATCTGCTGCACAGCCCTGTTCGCACAGACCTCACATCATTGGATAAGGTGATTTCTGGCCTAAAGGATGTTACATTTTTCTGTATTTTATATAAATTTTCATAATCACTTGTCTATTGCTTAGAGATGACCATAGAGTATTTGAGGGGCTTCCCATGAGGTGCTACTGGTAAAGAACATTCTTGCCAACTCAGGAAACACAGGCAATGTGGGTTTGATCGCTATGTCAGGAAGATCCCCTGGAGGAGGGCATTGCAACCCACTGCAGTATTCTTGCCTGGAGAATCCCATGGACAGAGGAGCCTGGTTGGCTACGGTCCACAGGGTTGTAAACATTCAAACTGGACACGACTGAGGTGACTAAGCAGCAGCAGCAACGTGGAATATTTGATCATTTTGTTATCAGTAATAGAGTATACAATACTGCTTTTCCTTAATACTATTAATTTTCAAAGTAATCTTTATAAGTGAGTGATCAAATTCACTGATGGAGAAGTGATACAAGTACTCAGGAGACTAAGTTCATACTCATTTGCATAAGTACTTTTTCAAGGCACCATTAATAAGTACACTTATTTAAGGTTTGGGGGCATTTGTTGAACTTCAGTGAATTAGATACCCAAATACTCTACACATCTCATTTTCCCTTGTATCCCTTATAGTTAGGAGTCCCTATCAAAAACTCTGCAAGACCTATTTTTTGCAGTAGAATCAATTTCATTAAAAGTACATTAATATGAAATCTGTGTTAAAGTTGCTCCTGGATACAAAATTTATCATTACTCAATGAAGAAATAAAAAGCTACAAAGTTAGCATTAATCAAATAGGCAGTAGCACATGATACATATTAACCAAGGACAGGCTTTTTCAGGCTGCAGTCCTTTACAAACCTATAAGAAAAGACTTAAGTACAAATAATTTATATTCATTAATTATTCCAGGAAGAACTTTTATTTTGCCAAAAGTTGTTATTCTACTTAAAGTTACTATAGGCATGTGAAAATAATATATGACTGTTTGTGTAAAAAGAAATTGGGATGGGGAGGGAGATGGGAGGGAGGTTCAAAATGGAGGGGATATATGTATACCTATGGCTGATTCATGTTGAGGTTTGACAGAAAACAGCAAAATTCTGTAAAGCAATTATCCCACAATAGAAAATAAATTTAAACAAATGAACACACACACAAAAAAAGAAATAATCAAATTTATCTTTATCAGAAACACTATGAGATATTGTTGAAAAGGAATTTTCCAACTGACAGTATAAAATCAAAATATATTTGGTGAATATACTTATGATTTCAGAAAAGCTAGAGGTAGCACAAAGACAATTAGAGTATTGATAAATGACTACTTGAATAAGGAGATTATGAAAAGGGAAAGCTTGGCTAACAATAAGGGTTATGTCAGTCTGAAGTGGAAAATGAAACAATGTTTGCTAAGAAAGATGAAGACTGCAGCTATCCTGGGGAGAAATTAGGGTTAAGAGTTGGCTTTAGTGCTCAGAAGCAGCATCATGTATCTAGACAGCATATTAAAAAGCAGAGACATCACTTTGCTGACAAAGGTCCATATAGTCAAGGCTGTGGTTTTTGCAGTAGTCATGTACAGATGTGAGAGTTGGACTATAAAGAAGGCTCAGTGCTGCAGAATTGATGCCTTCAAACTGTGGTAATGGAAAAGACTCCTGAGAGTCCCTTGGATAGCAAGGGGATCAAATCAGTCAAACCTATGGGAAATTAACCCTATACATTTATTGAAAGGACTGATACTGAAGTTGAAGCTCCAATCCTTTGGCCACTTGATGGGAAGAACCTATTCATTGGAAAATACCATGATACTGAGAAAGACTGAAGGCAGGAGAAGGGGACAACAGAGAGTAAGATGGTTGGATGGCATCACTGACTCATTGGACATGAATTTGAGTACATTCCAGGAGATAATGAAGGACAAGAAAACCAGGTGTGATGCTGTTCATGGGATCAGTAAGATCTGGACATGACTGAGTGACTGACCAACAGCAACAATGGAATATATTGCAACATGTTGGAATACCTTAGGAACTGGAGAAATATATTTAGACCTTATTCAAATGATTAGAATTGTATTTAGTAAACAGTAAAGTAACATGGAAAAATTTGGGCCCCACAAATTTCAACCGGATATTGACTAGTCATTCCCAGTCTGTCCTGCAACATATGATTGAGAAAATGTATCCACCTTTGTTGACTAAAGGCAATCTGTGGTTATGATAATATGTAAACAAGGGCCAAAATTAAAAAAACAAAAGTCAATATTCAGTTGTCTAGTTTCATTTGTTGAAGAAGAAAGAGATGAATCTTCTACATATATATATATATAAATTCTTCAGGGAAGGTGGTAAAATACAGAGGAAGCACACTAGGAGAAACCTGAATGAGGTTGTTGTTTAGTCACAAAGTCATGTCTGACTCTCTGTGACCTCATGGACTCCTTTGTCCATGTGACTTCCCGGGCAAGAATAATGGGGTGTGTTGTCACCTCTTTCTCTGACCCAGGGATTGAACCCATGCCTCCTGCATTGGCAGGCGGACTCTTTACCATTGAGCCACATGGGAAGCCCTAGGATAAATGTATGAAGGGCATAAAGGAAGTAATTATGGCATCATAGATACAAATCCAAGGATTTTTTTTTTCTCTAAGCAATACCAACGTGAACCCAAAAAAGAAAAAAATAAATGAATAATCACAGAGGCTTCCCTGATGACTCAGTGGTAAATAATCCACCCACAATGCAGGAGACACAGGAGACTGGAGTTTGATCCCTGGGTTGGGAAGATACCCTGGTTGAGGAAATGGCAACGCACTCCAGGATTCTTGCCGGGAGAATTCCACAGACGGTGGAGCCTGGTAGGCTATGGTCCATGGGGTTGCACAGAGTTGGAAATGACTGAGTGTGCACAACACAGCAATAATCACAGAGATTGTTATGGACCAAACACATTTTCTCTGTTCTCTTGACTCAGCTTACCTTTCTCAACTTTCCATGGATGTTTCATCGTGGCTGGATTTTAGCCAGTGGAATATAGGAATGTTAAAACCTTATTTTCAACCTTAGCTCATAAACCACTTCCTCTATTCTAGTGCATCTCAGCTCAAAGAGATTGTGCCCCCTTAGGGATATATGGCAAAGTCTGGAGATAATTTTGGTTACACTGGAGCATGATCCACTTATGTCTGAATCTTAGAAGTCAGAGAGGTTGCAGTTACTGCTAAACATTCTACAATTCTAAACAGCCCTTAAAACAAAGATAAGGATACAAAACAACAATAGGACCGAGACTGAAGAAGCCTGCTTAGTATATTGGATATCTAGAATAAATTTGGTGTTGAGAAACTTGTGAGAAATAAACAGTACATTTCTACTATGATTCTGCCATTACACATATTCAAAGCATTTTTGGTATAATAGCAACCATAACTAAACTAAAAGAGAGCTGGATTCTTATTGGTATTAACAGGAATATAATGAGTTACTTCCTTCCATGGAAGGTAGCTGAAGAATTTTTTAAAGGGGAAAAAAAAGTAAACCCATTACAAGGCAAAGTAAACATTATGCTTGATTCCCAGCTTTGATTTTTAGCTTTGAATGCTATTTAGAGTATTGCAATGAGAAATGGAAAGAAATAACTTCCCACATTTCTGAGGAAAGTGTAAATTAAAATTTTAAAAGTCTGTAATTTACTTTAAAGATATATCAAAACCTTAAAAAGATGTGTGGCCTAGTTGGAATTAATATCAATAAATGATTTATGAACTCTTAGTAATATTGATCACAGGAATGCCTTAGAAAATACCATAACTTCTAAACATAAGGTAGTTTTATAACCCCCATGGTATATATCAATATGATTAAATATTTTCAATCATTAAGTATCATTGGTATTTTTAAAAGCTAATCATATTATATGGATATATATGCAAGTAAGCTAGAAATAATTTATAAGCCTGAAGAGAGAAATGGTTATTTCTAGGAGGCAAATGGTGAGGCTTTTAATTTTTTTGATTATTATTCTTACTTCTATTTACCTAAATGTAATTATAAAATTGTATTATGGAAAAATAGATATTAAATTGCTGTTAGGTCTGCATCCTGTTCAAAATATGGGACCTCAGAGAAGTCTGCAGGGTTTCCCTTTCAATGCTACCCACCAATGTATATTTGGCTTTGAACAAAAGTCTTGTATTTTATCTTTTGCTTAATTCCTGACACAAACATTATTGTTGGCCAGCATACTAAAAGTCCAAGAAATGGCTTAATTAATAGTGTGTAGAATGTATGGAAGAATTGGAAAAGTGATACAGCAAATATATAATGTATATTCTTCTCCACTACTTGATAATTCGGACCCCTTTCCATGCCATAAAAATACTGCTGTATATCAGGAATAGTTTCAGCTGATCATAATATGAGACTCAAATTACAGTGGCTCACATGCTAGACAATATGTTTTGATCAAGTGAGAAATCTTGTTTACCCATGTTGTCGCAAGTGGCAGGATGCCCTTCTTTTTAAAGACTGAATAATACTCGATTTCGTGTATATATACAAACCACATTTTCTGTATTCATTCATCCGTTGATGGAAACTTGGGTTGTTTCCATTCTTGGCAGCAATGAATAATGCTGCAGTGTACATGAGAATACAGATATCTCTTTCAGATCCTGATTTCAATTCTTTTGTATGTATACTTAGTGTGAGATTCTTGTACCATATACTGGTTCTAGTTTTAATCTTTTAGGCAATTCCATACAGTTTTCCATAGATGCCACACTATTTCACATTCCACCAACAAGATACAGAGGTTCTAATTCCTCTAATTCCTCATGGACACTTAACGCTAAATGAAATAAGCTAGTCACAGAAGGACAAATACTGTATACTTTCACTTATATGAGTTATCTAAAGTAGTCAAACTCACAGAAGAGAATACAGTAGTGGTTTTCAGCATCTGAGGAGTGAGAGAAATGGAGAGATTTTATTCAGTTGGTGTAGTTTTCAGTTATGCTAGTTGAAGACATTCTAGAGATCTGCTATACAGCATAGTGCTTGCAGTTAGCAATGTCACATTGTATATTTCAAAATTTATTAAGAGTGCAACTCTCAATGTTAAGAGTTCTCACCACCTAAAAAAAAGCAACTACAAAAATGGAAAAAAAGAGATACAAGCAAACTTTGTGAGTTGCTGTATACATTTATGGCCTCCATTATGGCGATGGTGTCACGTGTGTTGCATATGTCCAGACTCATCACTTTGTATTACTTAAATATTTATATAAAATATCAAATTAATTGACATTAGTTAATCTATTAAGGGAAGAAAGAGGAGGAGGAAGAGAAAGAAGGGGAGGGAGGACAAGGAAGAAGAGAGAGAAATATGCATGGAAGACTATAATGATCAAATTTTGGTTCTGAGTTAAGAACTGAAATAAATAACCGGTAATGTCCACCGTGTTTTTAACCTTATGATTGATTCCATGATACTAGTTCTTACATTGCAATCAGTCTGCTAGTGATAAAACGGAGGGCAAAATATTTCTGCAGAATGAGTTTGTGTTATTTAGAAAAAAGCCTAATTGGACATCAGAAGACCCTGGGACTCCTATTTACATATCACTGGTCAGACATTAGTCACATGGCCACTTCTAATTGCAAAAAAGACAAGAGAACATAGTTTTTGGTATACTGCTGCCTTAAAATCACTTAGTAAGGAGGAGGAAAGTAAGGAAAGCGTGAAGTGTTAAGTTGCTCTCTCGTGTCCAACTCTGTGCCAGATAGACTGTAGTCAGCCAGGCTCCTCTGTCCATGGAATTCTCCAGGCAAGAATACTGGAGTGGCTAGCCATTCCCTCCTCCATGGGATCTTCCTGACCCAGAGATTGAACCTGTGTCTCCTGCATTGGAGGCAGATCCTTTACTGTCTGACCAAGAGTAGGATACATATTGGGTGGTCAACTAGTTATGGCTGCCATGAGTACATATATTCTGATTCTCTGAGAACTTTTATGTTCATATCTGTATTCTCCTTGTGTAGGTCTAACCTAAATGTCTCTAATTTGCATATATAACTATTTAAACATATCTAAACTACTTAAATAAATCTGAACTAAATTAAGCATATCTAAACAATATAAATGTTTCCCTCAGTTTTGAGAGATAAAGCCAATATTTCTAAGTTCATTTAGCACTAGTTTCCAGGTTGAAGCTCTTTCCTACAGACTACAAAAGCAACCGTATTTTGACCAATCCACAGGGATGTTTGAAAAGAAACTCTATTAGTATGCTGTGTTTGAGAATGAATTCTTAATGAAACATGACTAAAGGGTGAAATGTAATTTTATTTTCATGAGCCAGAGGAAAAGAGCAAGTGTTATGATAACACATTTGAAGACCTTTGGCAGTAATGAATCCTGGTGCTTGACGGTAAAGTAAAGGCTAGCATTATTGAAAAATGTTAAGGTACCTAAAAATATAAATACAAAATCAAAATGAACAAGAGAAAGAGAGGGAGGGAAGGCAAGAGGAGAGATTGAGACTGAAGAAAAGAAGAGAGAGCAAGAGAAAGGAAGAGAGATAGAAAGATCAACAGAGTTTCCAAAATGGAAACAAAGGGGAATACTGAGAGAAAGAATGCTTTCAGTGAGGATAAAAAAATGTACCTCTAGTTATAAGAGTAAAGTTAGCAAGAAAAGATGCAAAGGTTTACTTTTTCTATAATAAAAAACTACAAGCTGATAATAAAATAAATTAGATTAAATAGTACTATTTCAATGAAGAACAAAATGGGATATGTACAATTTTTATTGAAAAAGCATTTGTTGAAAAAAATAGTGTTTCATATCTGTTCAACAACTATGGATCTTTAAAACCATTAATGATTTGAGAAATTAAAGTGTTTTTTTCCTTAAGTGTTCTTTCTTTTCTAGTAATACACAGATTAAAATAATCACTGTGATCCTGAGTGCATTTCTTGCTAAGTTCTTGATAGAATCAAAAGGTACATTTGAACGGGAAAAGAAGCAAAGGCAAATGAAGTGAATCACTGGCAGTGATTATTGTCAATATGCACGTCATGCATGGAATGTATTTATTTATCCTTAGAGTATACTTTAAATCTTCAGAGCAAATAAGTAAATAGGTTCTTAAACTTTGATGAAGCTTTTAACCATTACATTGGAGGCCATGGTAAAAATCAGTTTATTCTGGATACCCCGGCACTTGTCCAGCCAAGAAAGTTCATAATCACCAAATTATGCAGTATCACTTAGACCTTTAAATCAGAAATCGCAAGTAATGTACATCAGGATAGAGAATTGTGAACCCCCTCAACTGCAAGTTTCATGGTATCAACCAAAGAAGCCCAGAGCCCAGTGTGGCTTGCAACACGTCCCTGTTAAGCTGTTCACTCCTAACTTTTTGTTGTTGATTCCCTCAGTCACATCTGACTCTTTGTGACCCCATGGACTCCTAACTATGTGTGGTGAAAACTATTGCTAAAGCAGCTCTTCTTAATCTCATTGTGTAAGTTAACTGACAGCCTTAAATACATTTCCAATATATCTTACTCAATATTTTCAATTCACAATACACTCAAAGACGAGAATGAAGAAATTGGATTAGGGAATAGAGGTGATAATTCACTGAGACTTCATGAAAGAAAGCCTGAGTTAACACAGCTGAAACCCTTAACTAAAGGAAGTTCGTTCCTAAGGAAAAATGCCAAGATTAAGAAGTAGAATTCTTTTCTTTAGAGAGATATGAAATCTTTCTTGAAGTTTTGTACAAAAGAGTAAAATGCATATTATTTAATCCTGAATTATCTGTTTTATCTTCTGCATAGAAAGGCCTATGTTTACAAACTTCTGGAATACTGGAAAGAGGGGGAGAAGGTGTGGCGTGGCCAGTGCACAGAATGGATAATTAGCTGAAGTCAGAAGTTGTTGGAGTCAGAGAAAATGACAGAATGTGCAAGGTCTTATAGACCATGCTAAGCATTTCGTTGTTTACCTCTAAGAGCTATAGGAAACCATTAATATTATGACTTAAATAAAAATTACTTGCTTTGGATGGGTATATAACTATAATATGCATTAATTATTAATTTCATTTACCATTAAGTTTTAGATTGTTTATATGACCAAATTTTTTCTGATAAAAATGTCATACATTGATGAATACACAGAAGGTAAATAAGAATCATTTTTAAAAGAACCAATTAAGAGACTTTTGCAGTTGTCTAGATTAAAAAATGGTTCAGGCAAGTCAAGGACAGGAGCAGAAAGGTATACAAAGCCATCATTGCTATAATTAAATTGACTGAAGTTGATTACAGGTTAAACATGAGTGTTGACAGACAGGAAGGTGTTTCAGAACTTGTGCCAAGGGCATGACCTGTTCAGTTGCATTTGTATCATTAGATCCATTTTCTGAGATAAGATATATTTTTTAAAATGTCAGGTTTTCAAGATTTCCTCTGAGGTTAGTCCTTGAAATGTTGTTTTTGAGGTCCGTTTCAGGCATCTGTGTAGAGATGTGGAAGGATGAGTCAGAAGACATCTGGCCAGGAGGTTTAAAATTGAGTCAATTAGTGAAGATGAGGTTGCCTAAATAGTGTACACGACAGAAGAGAAATGACTTAAAGATGATGCCAGCTAACCTCAGCATTACGTGACTGATTGAAAGGAGAAAGAGAAAAGACTGAGAAAGGACTTTCTAAAAGATCAAAGGAAAATCAGACATATTGGTTTAAAGAGAAATAGTTCGCAAGAAAAGGAGAGGGTTCAGATAATCAACAGTTACCAGAAAGAACAGAAAGATGAATGAGGAAAGCAAAATCAAGCGTATGGTGTGAAGCACCATGAAAAAACTGGTTACACTGGCATGAAGTCATTTTAAAGTGAGAGGAGTTTATCGAACTGATAAAATCCTGTTAGTGCAGACTTCCCTTAAGTGATGTTTTTGTTTCAAGGGTAGGAGAGGAAGACATGTTTATTTGAAAAGGGGATGTGTATTTAAGAAGCTTTTCACTAAGGTGAGGAAGACCACATTTGAAATACTGACACAAATGATTCAATAAAAGGAAGAAGTGGAAAATGTGTGAAAAAGAGGCAAAGACCCATAATATAATGTTGCTGAGAAGGCAGGATTAGGTGGGTTCCAAAGCATGAAAGAGAAACATCTTTCAGACATCATTTCTATAATTTAGCATAACATTTATAATAGCTAAACATATTTAAGATTCATACACTTTTTAAGTAACCTTGGGATATTGAGCTAATCATTTAATAGTGTAGATATCAAATTAATCAGTTTTAAAAACTTTTTTGAATTATGCTTTATACAACTGTTTCTCAATTATAAAATTTGTGATCTATATTGAAGTAAACTCTACTTTTTAAGTAATGTAAAATCAGTGTCTAAAAACATTTCTTCCTAGTCCCTTTAGGTCACATTTCATCTAAACCAAGGCTGAATTTCTCTGCATCTATGGGTGCTAAGTTGCTTCAGTTGTATCCAACTCTTTGTGACCCTATGGACTGTAGCCCCCCAGGCTCCTCTGTCCGTGGAGTTCTTCAGGCAAGCATACTGGAACGCATTGCTATGTTCTTCTCCAGGGGATCTTTCTGACTCAGGGATCAATTTCTCTGAATCCATTTCATAATCTAGGTATCAGCATGGCCCACTACATCCTTGATCCCTGTCTCTCTATTTTTTAAATTAATTTGTATTGGTGTATATTTGCTTTACAATGTTTTGTTAGTTTCTGCTATACAACAAAGTGAATCAGCTATACATATACACTCAGTAAAGAATCCACCTGCAATGCAGGAGGCCTGGGTTGGGAAGATCCCCTAGAGGAGGGCATGGCAACCCATTCCAGTATTCTTGCCTGGAAAATCCCATGGACAAAGAAGCCTGGTGGGCTGCAGTCCGTGGGGCTCCAAAGAGTCGGACACAGCTGAGTGACTTAGCACAGCACATAACACGGAGTAGAGCTGATCCCTGTCCTTAACATTAAAGATGGCTCAAATTCACATGTATCAGATACAAGCCTACTCACCTCAAAAGTGGGGCCAAGCATTGTTAATCTATCTTCTGATAATTTTATTAGGAGAAAAAAGAGACATGCCAAACACAAACAACAAAGCTTACTGGGTTTTTCTCTCTGTACAAAATTAGTAGTTTGGCTTTCATTCTCTAATTGGTGTACCATTCGTCTGGATCTATGCCTGTTCTCTAGTTTTTACCCCAGCTGCTTCTCTTCCATCCTTCTCCTATAAGGATAGGAATCAAAATGTTCAGCCAGAAAAATTGCTTTTCCTAAGAGAAGTTTAATTAAAGTGATATATATATAATCAGTACAATGGTATATATAATTTTTTGGGCTAATTGTGTGGCCAGGAGCTATAGATGAGTAGGTGATGATGGTGGTAAGCAAGCCATGGTTTATTTCCAGCAATCTGATTGTGAGTTCCAAAAAACTCTTCTGTGAGTAATAGTGCCATATCATATGAACATTTAGCTATGTTGAAATTAAATCTATTTTACAAAATCTAAGATATTCTTACTAAACTCAGAGCAGAGTGGCTAAAACATATATTTGAACTACAATGTTTGTAACCTGCTTATATAAACTTACAGAAATTGTTTAGCTGTTTATTGCTCACTTTTCTCATACATGGAATAAAGACAGAAATGTTACACAGTTGGTTGAGGTTAAAAGAAAATGTATGCGAAGAATGAAGTAAACAACCAATTACTGTTGTTACCAATATTGTTAAGAAAAATACAGTATCTCTATAGATAAAAGGCAATTGTTTTTAGATACCAATATTTAGGAGCAAATGCTGGGGTCATCATCTGTGTGTTACAGGTTTATTTCGATGGATTCAAAACTCACAATTTACTGTTGAAGTAGGAGAATCTGTTACATAATTACATTATATTGGGTTGGCCAAAAAGTCCATTCAGGATTTTTTGTCAAAAGAGAAAAGAGACAGAAGAAACTTTTTGCCCAACCCAATACTGCAATGCTTTTTAGCATTATCTTAATATATGTTGATCAGTGTACTAGACAGAAATTTATATACTATAGTTCAACCTTCTTCCTTCAGAAATGAAGGCACTGAAGGCCAGGTCATTTATGAGACTTGCCCAAGTTCACAATGCTATATGAAAGAATATATGTATATATCCTTAGGGGGAAAATATGTATCAAGTTATAAAACATTGAAATATGACCATGACGAGTAATTGCTCAATTAGTTTGTAGTTCTATATGTAATCATGTTATTTGCAAGGTACTAAATAGCTAGAAAACTACTTAAGAAATGAATGTGATAAATTAACCTTTTCCTCCTGAAAATTTGCTATAAAGAATAAGTCTTAAAAGTCAAAAATTTGAAATAATGACAAATAACAATTCTGTTTTAATAACATCTTGATAGGTCTGGCCCAGTGTATACTTGTGTTATTACTAATTCTCCTATCATCACTGTTGAGACTGAAATTAGTCTCTTTCTCTGCATCTCGCTCTCCCACTACCCCTTGCCTTTTTCCTACATAATTACCAGATTTTTTAAAAATCTCTTTTCAACCTGGCTTCCACAAACAATATCCAAAATATTTGGGCATGTATGATTGTAATTTGTTTAATGGTATAATATCAAATTCTGTCCTGAGTTAAAGCAATTATTTTTATAAAACAGCATGATTCATTAGGCAGGACCCAGAAATCTGTGCAGATAAAATTAGGATTTCAACAGAATTGCACACTAAAGTTAAAAGAAGCCTGTAGAGATTTTATTACATTAAAGTGGGTGATGAACTGTCATTTTACTGAATGGTCTTAATCAGCAAATGTAAAACATAATTTGCTTTAGAGAATGTGGATTATTTAGTAGTCTTCACAATGGCCAATGGCAACATAAAGGATATATAAATTTCTGACAAAAATATTCATTTATACAGAAAAATACAGTGTTGATAAGGTGGTCACACATAAATGTATCATCACACTGGTCAGATGACTTAGTCTTCAAACACTGTGAGAACTGGCTGTCTCATTCTTAAAATGTGGAAACTCATGCTCAGGTGGTCCTTGGGAG
This sequence comes from Ovis aries, assembly GCF_016772045.2. NCBI lineage: Eukaryota > Metazoa > Chordata > Mammalia > Artiodactyla > Bovidae > Ovis > Ovis aries. The sequence continues at coordinate 50,779,360 of NC_056069.1, forward strand.
CAGTATGTGAGATTGCATGAAAGGTACCGGGTATATGCATGACCCTCTGAAAAATATGAGTTTCTTTCTCTTCCTATCTTTTATTTAACTAGTTTTTGTAGTTTAGTTATGATGTGCAATAATTTATCATTTTTCCTGTAGGTCATCTACAGTTTTATATTATCATAAAGTTGAAATTAGCATATTTTCTTATAAAACCTTATTTCTCTACTTAGAATTTCTCTGAAAAGGTTCACAGAGTAAAAGCCTGAGTCCACGTGTGTAAATACATTTTTAAGATTGTTAATATAATTGTAAATTCCATCTTGTTTATCAATGGGAGAAGATATCATAATTGATCAATTTTAGAATCTGTTTTTATTGTTCATGCTTTCCCTGATTTCAAAGAGTTTTCAAATCAGAGTATTTTCACTCTTGTAGAAGAATGACTGATATAGTTATAATTATAAAAATATTGGCAGCTGAAAAGGTTGTTTTTCCTTTTAGTTGTCCAGCAATTTGATCACAAACACTTCTCAGTGAAAAGATATAGAATCTTGAGCCAGAACTGCATGTTTAGGGATTCAGTTCAGTCCAGTTCAGTCGCTCAGTCGTGTCCGACTGTTTGCAACCCCATGAATAGCAGCACGCCAGGCCTCCCTGTCCATCACCAACTCTTAGAGTTCACTCAGACTCACGTTCATCGAGTCAGTGATGCCATCCAGCCATCTCATTTATCCTCCTTTGTCCCCTTCTCTTCCTGCCCCGAGTCCCTCCCAGCATCAGAGTCTTTTCCAATGAGTCAACTTTTCACATGAGGTGGCCAAAGTACTGGAATTTCAGATTCAGCATCATTCCCTCCAAAGAAATCCCAGGGCTGATCTTCAGAATGGACTGGTTGGATCTCCTTGCAGTGCAAGGGACTCTCAAGAGTCTTCTCCAATGCCACAGTTCAAAAGCATCAATTCTTCGGTGCTCAGCTTTCTTCACAGTCCAACTCTCACATCCATACATGATTACTGGAAAAACCATAGCCTTGACTAGATGGACCTTTGTTGGCAAAGTAATGTCTCTGCTTTTGAATATGTTGTCTAGGTTTGTCATAACTTTTCTTCCAAGGAGTAAGCATCTTTTAATTTCATGGCTACAGTCACCATCTGCAGTGATTTTGGAGCCCCAAAAAATAAAGCCTGACACTGTTTTCACTGTTTCCCCATCTATTTCCCATGAAGTGATGGGACCAGATGCCATGATCTTCATTTTCTGAGTGTTGGGCTTTAAGCCAACCTTTTCACTCTCCTCTTTCACTTTCATCAAGAGACTTCTTAGTTCCTCTTCACATTCTGCATTAAGGGTGGTGTCATCTGCATATCTGAGGTTATTGATATTTCTCCCAGCAATCTTGATTCTAGCTTGTACTTCTTCCAGTCCAGCGTTTCTCATGATGTACTCTGCATAGAAGTTAAATAAGCAGGGTGACAATATACAGCCTTGATGTACTCCTTTTCCTATTTGGAATCAGTCTGTTGTTCCATGTCCAGTTCTAACTGTTGCTTCCTGACCTGCATATAGGTTTCTCAAGAGGAAGGTTAGGTGCTCTGGTAGTCCCATCTTTAGGGATTAGCTGATAGCAAATGTCATCAAAACTCATTTTTTAAAGGTATACTACTAATTAGTAGTATTAAAACAACCTGTCTGTATCCTAGATTTAAGCCATTGCTATACAAATGGAGTGTTAGTGTAGATTGACTGATGTTATTTATTTTCCTCTGACAGTTTGGTTTACTTTTTAACACAGTATTGGCCAAAATACATCATGTCATTTATTCTTCTATAGGTCTCATGCTAATGCTGTAATCTCTGCCTTCCCTTTTATTTCATCTGTCTGCTTGGTATATCTTTCATTCCTACAAAAATGCATTCCATTCCTCAATCTCCCTCTATGTATGTGTTTCTTTCCCATTACATTTTCCAGAGAGCCTGCCATATCACTTCATCTCCCTGGATTTATCCTTCCTTCAGTTAAATCTTAGAATCAAATATCTTAATCCCCTAAGACTCTTGTCTTCTCTGAACCTAAATGATTGTTTCCTTGTACATGGGGATGGTAAGACATGGTTCAGTGACATTTAAAAGTAAATTTGAAAATTTTGAGGATAGTTTATCATTCCTTAAACCAGAGAAGTGAGTGACAGAGGCAGTTCTTTGTTGCTGTTTTCACCATCCATTCTCAGGATCAGGGGCTTCCCAGATGGCTCCGTGGTAAAGAATCCACCTGCCGATACAGGAGACACAGGTTTGATCACTAGGTTGAGAAGATCCCCTGGAGGAGGAAATGGCAGCCCACTCCTGTATTCTTGCCTGGAGAATCCCATGGGCAGAGGAGCCTGGCCGGCTACAGTCCATAGGGTCTCAAAATGAGCTGGACACAGCTTAGTGACTAAACAGCAACAGCAGATATAGATTAAAGAAACAGGTGTAAAAAATGTGAAAAGAAAAAAGTCATATTATAGTTTATTCTCTTGTTAACTGTGATTTAACAATTCTTGCTAAATATAATTTCTTTTAAAATGTTCCTGTCTAACTTATGCAAACTGATGAATTCACTAATACTAGTGGTTAAATCTAGGGAAACTGTCCTGGGGGTCAGTACATTGTGAAAATGGGTCTGCTCTGAGAATCTTTGAATGTAAATTTCTGGCTAGTATTTTTACACTAAATGGCCAAGTGGTCAAATTCTATATTTGGTTTCTCTATCTATAAAATGAGAAATTGGGTTACATGATTTCTAAAATTATTTCAAGATTTAAAATCTATGACTAGGGCATATTCAAATGCAAAATCTGTCTTAACTGATATTTTTTATGTGTCAATTTAGTTATTTATTGCCTTATGAAGTTTGGTTAGATGTTTGAGTCATCAGTAACTGAGAATAACATAGTGTGTGTTACTTATTTTTTTAATTTTTAGTTTTACATTGGAATGTACTTGAAAATGGCAACCCAGTCCAGTGCTCTTGCCTGGAAATCCCATGGACAGAGGAGCATGATAGGCTACAGGCCATGGGGTCGCAAAGAATTGGACACAACTGAGCAGCTTCACTTTCACTTTTCATAATTGATTAAGAATTTTGTGTTAGTTTCAGGTATACAAAAAAGTGATTCAATTACACATCATGTACCTAATATTTTTGAAATTCTTTTCCCAATTAGATATTAATAGAATAGTGAGAAGATGTTTTTAAAAAAATCACTATTTCATGTTTGGCAGTGAGTTATAGTCTTTCCTAAAGACACATTGTCTGCACTCAGATTGTTTATTTGGGAATTTTCTAATAAAGCTACATTGGAATAGCACTAAATAGAATAATCCCTGGGGAAACCTATAAGGAAAACAAAAAGTGTTTTCAAAAGAGGGATGGACACTGATGGTGAAGTTCTAGAGTTCAACACAGATCATAAACAGACAACAGAAAGAAGCTGATTCCAATACAGGATACTCACTAGGCCTCAGCTACTTCTCTGTCTAGAATTAGATTAAGCTGTGAAGTTATAACTCTGAAATGATCCAGTTTTCACGTTATTCACACCATCTCATTTGCTTTCTATTTGTATGAAGATTTCTTTGCTTCTTCTAATTGCACATTTAAAAAGTACCAGGCTCTGCTAGGAAAGGAATTCAGTTCTAAGGCAAAGTCTACAGAGATGTGTAATTGAAAAGAAATTAGAAAGTTACCCAACTCAAAATTTTCAGTTCCTTAATATAAAGTTGTGAAAACTTGGAGCTTGTTTTTTTGTTTGTTTATTTATATGTTTGGCTTCTTTTTCTTCTGGAAAATAATCAATGCATTTTAAAAGGTTATTATTGCATCAAAAATCATATTTAACTTCTAAATGGCCGGCCATTGCCAATCAGTGGTATTATTTAAAACTCCATGTTTAAAAAAAAAGATATATGGAAACATTATGCTTAAATCCATGAGTAAATGAGGTACAAAATATGCTTTTTTTTTTCTAAAAAGTAAGGCAATTAATGACACAATGAATTAATGTGGAAAGTAATATTGGATCCTGAAGGAGAAAAATTCCCTCTCCATTCTCTTTTGAGTTAGCAAACAAATTGACTACATTTTTGTTGAATTTTGTTTCTAATTTGTAGCCTAATTTTCCCAGTCCAAATATTACCTTAGAATACCTACTGTCTTGGTACATGATGTTCAGACAAAATCAGTTAATATCTGTTGTAGCAAATATGTTTAGTTTCTAACATAGTTCACTGATATGAGAGAATTAAAAGTGATACTTACTGGCAGTCGGGTATCAATCTCCAAATAAGAAACCAGGTTGTCGTGTTAATGTAATGAGGAGTGTGAATTCTCATCCTGTTATGTATTATACATCCTCCTTCATAATTTAACTCCCAGTGCATAGCAATGAATGGTTGGCCTAAACCAGGCTTTGCAGTTAGAGAAACCTGGAATATAGCATCTTTCCTAAATACATTTTGCATGTGTTCTTGTTTGTAAGTGTATGTATATATGTATATGCTTTAGTCACTCAGTCCTGTCTGACTCTTTGTAACCCTGTGGACTGTAGCCCACCAGGCTCATTTGTCCATGAGATTTTTCAGGTGAGACTATTGGAGTGGGTTGCCGTTTCCTCCTCCAGGACATCTTCCTGACCCAGGGATCAAACCTGTGTCTCCTGTGTCTCTTGCATTGTAGGCTGATTCTTTACCCACTGAGCATCAGAGAAGCTCAGAATATGTATGCTGCTGCTGCTGCTGCTGCTGCTAAGTCGCTTCAGTCGTGTCCAACTCTGTGTGACCCCATAGACGGCAGCCCACCAGGCTCCCCTGTTCCTGAGATTCTCCAGGCAAGAACACTGGTGTGGGTTGCCATTTCCTTCTCTGATGCATTAAAGTGAAAAGTGAAAGTGAAGTCGCTCAGTCGTGTCAGACTCTTAGTGACCCCGTGGACTGCAGCCTACCAGGCTCCTCAGTCCATGGAATTTTCCAGGCAAGAGTACTGGAGTGGGGTGCCATCACCTTCTCCCAAGTATGTATTTTTGCACATAAATACGTGTTTGCTTTGTTTATCCAGAAGGAAATGGCACGACTGAGTGACTTCATTTTCACTTTCAATGGCAGTGATTGTAAAATGCATTCCAAAGATCCCCATCTTTTTCAATGCTTTGGAGAAGTAAATCAAGTTTAATCCATTATCTTTTCTTTGGAAGTATGAAAAAATAAAATTATGAACCATTTGTTTTCATTAAAAAAAAATTTTTTTAACACACTAGATTAGATTATCAGAGAAGGCAATGGAAACCCACTCCAGTACTCTTGCCTGGAAAATCCCATGGACGAAGAAGCCTGGTAGGCTGCAGTCCATGGGGTCACTAGGAGTTGGACCAAGACTGAGCGACTTCATTTTCACTTTTCCCTTTCAAGATTAGATTATGGTCAGCAAACAATTATTATGCAATTAAAATGTCACTGAGGTATGTTCCATTTAGCATATGGAAAAGACTCTATTTCATAATGAAATACAGATTTGTATATTATTTAAATCCACCATCACATTTTCATTCCCACTGATGAAAATTTCAGGACCTAATGTGAAATTGCCCCACTGAGTACTAAAGAAGCTTGATAAATTCACCTATTACCCAAATTGAAAATGTATTAATAGAAATATTTGAACTGTTGAACTCTGAAAAATATGTCTTTGCTTCAGAGGAAATAATAGTATCATGGAAGAGAATTTCTTCCAGTGAAATGTGCCTAATTTATGGAAAAAAGCAGTTCTCATTTTTGCTACATTGCAAGATTTTTTTGGTTTATCTTCGACTCTGCCTCATTCAGCAGATCTTGACAGAGCAAAAAAGAAGTTTTATTAAGGGGTTGAGCAATAAAGATTCAATAGAACTCCTGAGACATAATGATTTTTTTTCTTCTATTGGAGGATGTCTTCTTTGGTAGAGACTATGACCAGCTGGGATTATCCTATTTGCTACCTTTGCATTACCACCAAGGCAAGCATAAACTAGAATGATACATTGGTGAGGATTGCTTTATTTCTTTCAGAATAAGAACACTTGTTTTATTGTAGCTGATTTCTTATCCTGCTCTCTTAGTCAGAATTGTAAATTCCATTGAATTTAAACAGATACCAATAGTATATCAACTTCCCATGCACATACTACACAAGAGAATATGCAGCAAACTTTTGTATTAAAACCTAGACTAAAATTACACATGTAAAATGAGTTTATAGACAAGATATTTTCACTCTATTTCAGTGATTCAGAGAACTGACTCAGGGGCATAAGTCTAAAGGCAAAGGTAACAAATAATTATATTCATCAAGTGTTCCCTTACTCTTCCTTAAGCTACAAGTAAGCAAGCAATCATGAAATATGAACATAATTTCTTAAGGAGTCTCCTGTAAAGGAGAACTAGAACATTAATTATTGTTGTGCTTATGTTGTTTACATGTCTACATCTAACCTTTTTTTTAAACTGGATTCAGGTCTGAAGAGTAGTAAAGAAACTTATCAGACCCCAGAATTCATTATAGAGACAAAATAATATAGTTTTATACTTTAAAAAAAAGGAAAAGAAAATTAGATTTAATATATGAAGAAACACTCATGGAAAGCAAACTAGTAAAGGATTTGTAACCTAAACAGGGGATTCTGGAAATTTCCTGTTTCAAATTCTGCTTAGTAATGATAACATTTTATTTGCTAAGCTATAATACAGAAAATATTCATTCACATGGCCTCCAAATATTATTACAATCTTAGGGGAAAGAGCCTTAATCTTCTACCAGTGAAGTGAAAGATTGCAGAGTGCAGTAGTGTGATTTTATCTTTCAAAACAATATTTATACAAATATTTTACCATCAGCCTTTGGGCTTCCCTTTTGGCTTTGCTGGTAAAGAATCTATCTGCCTGCAATGAGGGAGACCTCGGTTCAATCCCTGGGTTGGGAAGATCCCCTGGAGAAGCAAAAGGCTACCCACTCCAATATTTTGGACTAGAGAATTCCATGGACTGTATAGTTCATGGGGTTGCAAAGAGTTGGACACGACTGAGCGCCTTTCACTTTCACTTTGCCATCAATATTCTCACAGATCTACAAGGTACCTAAAGCATTCTATGTCATTCTAATTTTAAATAAGGAATGAACAACAGCAACAAAATACTAGATTTAGGGATATTATACAGTGATTCAGGAGTTTTTATTTTTTTGTTTATTGGAAAGCATAACAGACAACCCATTGTGGCAGATTACAAGGAAGACTTAAGAGATGGTTCCTTTCCTTACTTGTATTTCAGACCAGTTGAGATTATCTTTCCTTATCTAGTACTATTTTTTTCTCGAGTCATACTTCTCTGTTTTGAGTGGAAATTTTCACTAAATGATCTCTGTTGTGCTTCTCAACTCAGAATACTTTATTCTTTGAAAGTGTATTCACATACAGACTTATGGGAAAGTAGCATGTCCTAATTCTATTACTTTTGAATCTAAAATGATTTCAGCATTGCTCCCATACTTAAAGCACCTGTTGTCGTATTAACTTGGGTGCATGTTCTGAAACCCTCACTCTTTTTTAAATAATGGTAACAACTTGAGTGAAATATATTATTTTTTGTATTCTGAATAGCTATTTCTGGTTATGGCAGCTGAAGTTAAGGTTAGCTTTTTTTTGGCAGGCTCATCAACTACTAATCATAAATTAGTCCTTTTTATGTACTAAAATATCCATGATTTATAAATGAATGGCTACCCATAAACTGTGTCTCTTTATATGTCTAATGCAATTTTATAAATTTCAGCTGCACATATAACACTGCCCAGCAATTATCCAGTATTTTCATGTTATCTCCTCTCTGAACACCTTCTTTATTCATTTGAAATTTCCATTTCCTTCCTCCCCATTCTCATGTTCAGCCAGTTACTTTCTTGACAATTTTATTATAGAAATTAAATCAGTCAAGATAGATTAAAATTGTGTGTTTGTTGTTTTCATACCAGGAGAGTTGATTTTCTTTAAAGAATCTGGGTACTCTTTCAGTTTCTGAGACTTTATGAACTTTCACTGTTTTTCTAAATAAGTAAGTGATAAATGATCTTTAAAATTTTATTTAATCAATATCTTTTTCTTGTTGATCCAAAAATCACTGTGCTTTGGGGACAAGTTAAGAGAATATTGGACATTGTGTCTCTTGCTCTTTTATCAAATATGATTACTCTCCCTACTCAATTTATTGTTTTATTTCTTCCTCATTTTAATTTGCTTTCTCTTGAATAAATTTGAGCCTATACTCTGGGAGATTTTGTTACAAGCTGTTATGAGATACATTTAAAAATATAATTCGTCTCTTGGTGATAATTGTTTCCAGATAAATATTTCCATATCAAATTAGTATTAAAATGTGGACTAACTAAATCATACTACTGTGAATAACAAAGTAATAAAAATCCATGTGCCTTTGGTAATTAACTGAAAGCCCGAAGGATTTCAGTAGTAAATAGTGTAAAATTGTGTGACACAAGAAGAACTAGTGATTTATCTGCCTTAAAAGAGTGTTTCTGTGCGTATTTACTATTATTAAGGTGTCCCTAAATACAATAAAGCACCCAAATCCTCACTAAAATTTGATGATTGCTACATAGGCATAAACTCAAGTAATGAGTCTCTAGTTAATAGCATAGGGTTGCTAAAACTTTGAAGCACACCATGTGATCATTTCCAGTCAGCCTTTGCACACATACCTCTACACAATATAATCATTATTCTGATTGGTTTTTTTTTTTACAGTTTTTTAAAATTCATATAAATGAAATAATGGCTTTTTTCTTCAATACTTTCACTTAATTATTTCATCTAGAAATATTTTATTAGCAAATATGTTGTTCCATCTATAAATGGGGACTTTCATATAGCTCAGAGGGTAAATAAACTTTCTGCAATGCAGGAGACCTGGGTTCGATCCCTGGGTCAGGAAGATCCCCTGGAGAAGAAAATGACAGCCCAAAATAGCTTGTTTAACTGGTATGTAGTAATTAGTTGTTTAATTATATAAAAAATATACATACAAAAGTCTAATGTTATTGGACATTTTGGTCATTTTCAGTTTTTTTTCAATTTTAAATAAAAATTCTATGAATTTTTTATATATGTGCATTTGAGCACATATGTGCTTTTTCCTCCTTAAGTTTATACTAGGAATAGAATCACTGGGTCATAAGGTAGGCTTCTAACAGAAGATATTAAGAACAGGTGGCAAGAATACATGGAAGAACTATACAAAAAAGATCTTCACAACCCAGGTAATCATGATGATGTGATCACTAATCTAGAGCCAGACATCTTGGAATGTGAAGTCAAGTGGGCCTTAGAAAGCATCACTATGAACAAAGCTAGTGGATGTGATGGAATTCCAGTTGAGCTGCTTCAAATCCTCAACGATGATGCTGTGAAAGTGCTACACTCAATATGCCAGCAAATTTGGAAAACTCAGCAGTCGCCACAGGACTGGAAAAGGTCAGTTTTCATTTCAATTCCAAAGAAAGGCAATGAAAAAGAATGCTCAAACTACCGCACAATGACACTCATCTCACATGCTAGTAAAGTAATGCTCAAAATTCTCCAAGCCAGGCTTCAGTGATACGTGAATGGTGAACTTCCAGATGTTCAAGCTGGTTTTCGAAAAGGCAGAGGAACCAGAGATCAAATTGCCAACATCCACTGGATCATGGAAAAAGCAAGAGAGTTCCAGAAAAATATCTATTTCTGCTTTATTTACTATGCCAAAGCCTTTGACTGTGTGGATTACCATAAACTGTGGAAAATTCTGAAAGAGGTGGGAATACCAGACCACTTAACCTGACTCTTGAGAAACCTGTATGCAGGTCAGGAAGCAACAGTTAACTGGACATGGAACAACAGACTGGTTTCAAATAGGAAAAGGAGTACGTCAAGGCTGTATATTGTCATCCTGCTTATTTAACTTCTATGCAGAGTACATCATGAGAAACGCTGGACTGGAAGAAACACAAGCTGGAATCAAGATTGCTGGGAGAAATATCAATAACCTCAGATATACAGATGACACCAGCCTTATGGCAGAAAGTGAAGAGGAGCTAAAAAGCCTCTTCATGAAAGTGAAATTTGAGAGCGAAAAAGTTGGCTTAAAGCTCAACAATCAGAAAACAAAGATCATGGCATCTGGTCCCATCACTTCATGGGAAATAGATGGGGAAACAGTGGAAACCGTGTCAGACTTTATTTTTGGGGGCTCCAAAATCACTGCAGATGGTGATTGCAGCCATGAAATTAAAAGACACTTACTCCTTGGAAGAAAAGTTATGACCAACCTAGATAGCATATTCAAAAGCAGAGACATTACTTTGCCAACAAAGGTCCATCTAGTCAACGCTATGGTTTTTCCAGTAGTCATGTATGGATGTGAGAGTTGGACTGTGAAGAAAGCTGAGCAGCGAAGAATTGATGCTTTTAAATTGTGGTGTTGGAGAAGACTCTTGAGAGTCCCTTGGACTGCAAGGAGATCCAACCAGTCCATTCTGAAGGAGATCAGCCCTGGGATTTCTTTTGGAGGGAATGATGCTAAAGCTGAAACTCCAGTACTTTGGCCACCTCTTGCCAAATGTTGACTCATTGGAAAAGACTCTGATGCTGGGAGGGATTGGGGGCTGGAGGAGAAGGGGACGACAGAGGATGAGATGGCTGGATTGTATCACTGACTCTATGGATGTGAGTTTGAGTGAACTCCAGGAGATGGTGATGGACAGGGAGGCCTGGCATGCTGCACCTCATGGGGTTGCAAAGAGTCAGACAAGACTGAACGACTGAAATGAACTGAACTGAATATTTTGTTTGCTATTATTTTAATATTAGTATCAACTACTTTTTTTGTCATGTAGTGATATCTTTTTGTGTTTTTTGATCTGCATTTTCCTGATGATTCAGTGATGGTTGAAACATTTTCATATGCTTATTTGCCGCTTGGAAAAATTTTTTGTGAATTTCCCATTCATCTTTTTGCACATTTTCGAACAGTTGACTTCCATTGAATACACTTTTAGAAATAAATATCCAAGTTAAATTCAGTATTTTTCTCTAAAAATAACAAGAAGTTATAGAAATATCCAATTTTTATATCTAAATTACACATAGAAAATACAATTATTGTAATTCAAAACATTTCTTTACATACAAGTATTTGAATACGAAAACATATAATATAGAGCTGTGGATTATGAGAAAAGCTCACATATATACAAATATACATGTTTATATCAGCAGAGGACTAAATGCTAAGCTCCAATATATACAACAAGGATACAGTAGACTTGCTTCAGTTGGAATCTGGTGGTGGTCCACACTAGCACTTGCTTGATTTGTCCTCTTCCCTCACAACGACACTGAGAAATTTCAAAAGCAGCCCTGTGTGTTTTGGTGATTCAAATATTTTCTATAAATGTAATTAAGTTGAATTAAGCCATGCACAAGAGACACACCTATTGTTAGACTTATTTAAGATTCTGGTTCTCATATGCAGAACATCATCAAGGATTTCTATGTAGCTGAAGGAAGGAAATTATGAGCTAAGGGATGATACTACTTAGCATGTGTGCTAAGTCACTTCAGTTGTGTCCAACTCTGCAACCCCATGGACTGTAGCCTGCTAAGCTTTTCTGTCCATAGGATTTTCCAGGCAAGAATACTGGAGTAGATTGCCATGCCCTCCTTCAGGGGTACACATAATTAGAAGCAAATGATAGATCATGAAGATATCATAACTCATGGTATAGAAATTTAATATAATTCCTTAGCAAAAAAATGCAAAAATAATCACGTATTTATTAAGAAATTGAATATTGTAATCTGGATTTTAAAAGAGAGGCATCTGATGGAAATAAAAGTTTAGAAATAATATGTCGGTGATATTTCAAATCATGAGAATCGATGAAATTGTCCAGAAGAGATTTTACGTAATCATGTATATATGTATTTGGCCTCTCCAGGTGGCTCATTGGTAAAAAAAAATCCATCTGCCAAGCAGATGTACATTTGATCCCTGGGTTGGGAAGATCCCCTGGAGAAGGAAATGATAACCACTCCAGTATTCTTGCCTGGAGAATCCCATGGGCAGTGGATCCTGGTGGGCTACAGTCCATGGGGTCACAAAAGAGTCAGACATACCTGAGTGACTAAAATAAGAACATGCATGTATTTAGTACATAGTGGCTGTATGGTGAAAATAAATTATGTGTTCTGAAAGAAAAGCAAGACATGAATGGAGTGCAGTGAGAAGAATGACCCAAAAGCTTGGGTAGGTAAGAGTTAACCAGATCACCGTTACATGTAGACTGCGGTATAAATTGTGGATTTTATTGAGAAGATGTTATGGAAAGCTGCTGAAAGATCAGAAACAGGATTCTGACAGACTCTGATTATCACCTGAAACAGTTTTCTGACTCTGGCTGCTTTGGGGACATTGGTGGCAATGGGCTACCTTACCTTACAGGTAGGTTAGCAGCTACCCTGGTAGCTCAGATCATAAAGAGTCTTCCTGCCAGAACACCGGGCTTCAATCCCTCAGATCAGGAAAATCCCCTGGAGAAGGTAATTGGCTACCCACTCTAGTATTCTTGTCTGGAGAATACCATGGAGAGAGGAGCCTGGTTCGCTACAAGTCCATGTGGTTGTAAAGAGTTAGGCAGGACTAACACACACACACACACACCACCACACCCACCCACCCACCAGGTGGGTATGTTAGGAAAGTATTACTATATTCCAAGTGAGAGAAGACAGTGGATGGCAAAGGGGTTAATGGCGGAACTGAGATGAAATTCAGAATATGTTATAGAGGTCAAGCTAATAGTACTTGCTTATAGAACTGTTATGGTATTTGTGAGAAAAATTAAAATGAACAGTAAATTCTGGGTTTTACTTTTATTCAGAGTCACAGTAAAAATGATGATTTCACTAGGGGTGCTTAAGAAAAGAAAAGCAGGGTTGTTTGAAAGAGGATATAATTGCGAACTCAGTTGACAGATTCCTATTGTTCACCCAAGTGAAGATGCTAAAAAGCTAGTGAATATATACAAATCTTGAATGTAATGAAGAGCTCAAGGCTGATGCTATTAAGTAGAGAGTACATTTAGAAGTTATTTAAAGCCATGGGCCTGGTCAAGGTGACCCAAGTAATGAATATATACAGAGATGAGAAGAGGCACGTGTAGTTCTAGCAAAGAGAATGATGATGATTATGCAAATGCTATTTATTATTTATAGAATATGGGAAAATTCTACCAATCTGACTAAAATACAGCACTTTTTATAATATCTACAATTAAGCCCTATTTTCTGAATATTTGTGGGTTTTCAGGAAGTGAATATATTGCAACATGTTGAGTGTTCCCTACAAAATTTCCATCTACTATTTGGTTCTACTCTTATTTTTTTTTGGGGGGGGGTGCATACAGCCATTCAGCCTCCTCTATCAGGAGATAACCTGTCTCAGTGTTCTCACATACAGAAATTTATAGGTAATCATCAGGAAGATTTAAATTTCTCACTGGTTATATTGCAGATATCATCTGCAGGATTTTAACTCTGGAAAAGACTGGCATTGATTACTATTATGCTCTGCTGTTTTATGTTATGATTATTATTATCATTCCTTAAATGCTGTGCAGCAGATCATTTGCAAGATGAATTTATTCATGCATTCACTCTAAGTCCTCACTGAACTATTACATTGTTACCATCTTGTCTATTAATATAGGCTACATTCTGTGTTCATTACTTTGACTGTATGTCATATTTTATTCTGTCGATTTCCTTGTTTTCATATATTTGAATTTCAACCTGTAAGTATCCAGTAGAAATCCACAGCCTAGATTTTAACCACTTGCAATATTTGCATTGCATTGTACCTTCATTCTTGTTGTCTCTAGTTTATTAGTTTTTAGCATGCAATTGCTATGGACCTAAATGCTTGTATCCCAGCAAAATGTATAGGTTGAAACCCCAGTGCCCAATGTGATAACATTTGGAGTAAAGCCTATGTGAGGTAATTAAGTCATGAGTTTGGAGGGATCGGGGTTGGTGGTCTTATAAAGAAAAGACAGTAGAGGGCTTCCTACCACTCACTCCTTCCTTCATGTGAGGGTACAAGGGGGGACCCTGGAACAGTGTCCTTCATCAGGTGCCAGATGTGCTGTTGCTTAGATCTTGGACTTCTCAGACTCTAGAATGATGAGAAATAACTGTTGCTTAAGCCATCTAGTCAATGGCATTTTCGTTATTGAATACTAAATAGACTAAGATGCTAATGCATCAATGTCAGTGAACACCTCCTACGATCCTCAGAACTTAGACTTTGGAGAAATTTTCTCCTTTATAATCTTTTTAAAAAACAATTTTAAGATATAATCAACATACCATACAATTCACTTAAAAGTTTCCATTGAAACATGTTAATTTCAGTTCAGAGTTACCCTTTTGACAGACGAGTGCACACTCATTTCCATCACAATTTCTCTTTCGGCAAAGACAAACAGTTCAATGGGAGCCAGTCCATCAAGTAAATTCACAAAGTTGTGCATCCATAATAACCGCAATCAATTTTAGAACATGTTCTTTGACCCAAAAAGGAACTTTGTATCACAGAGCCATCTGGAATTTTAAATAGGGGAAAAATAAGCAGAGCAGGGACATAAAATTGCAGGGTTTCAATGGGGAGAGACACTGGTAATGATAAACAGAGTTTTGTTAGAGAAGGCTGAGAATGTAATATATAAGATAGGAAAGAGGTGAGCTAGTCTCTCACTTAGAATGAGAGAGACTTTCAAAGTCATCCTTCATCACTGTTTAAGAATATTTTGCCTATGGAACCACTTCATGATGTAACAGGCTAAGTCCCTCTCCTTTTATTTTGAGGAATTCGTCTTATAATAATTCGTCTTATAGCAGGAATTATCTGCTATAAAGAGACTTTTATGGTACTAAATATGGAGATCCAAAGACAATAGCAGTAGTAACAATATACATGTAATGTAAATATTAGCAGTTGTCTTTTCTCATCTGTTTCCATGAAAGACTCTCACCACAGAGTGGAAAGGCTGTCATTCAGATAGGGTAATGTCACAACACTAGTTTTCTCATAACTCACTTGCAAAGTGACTCAATGATGGGCAGCATGCAGAGTGATGCTTCAATACCCCTGATCATCTCATGGTTGTTTTCTCATGAACAGAGGGCACAAAATGAAAGAGGTTAACAGATTTCAACCTCTCCAGTAAACATGGTACAGTGCTTAATGAGCAGAGTTTCTTCTCCTCCAACTTCTAAATGACTGCATCAATTATGTTATCTTTCTAATCATTCTGTACATATGATTTTATATGCAGAACATTCCTAAAGGAGTAAGGAATTGGGGAGTGGTTACCACTTTAAAAGGGACTGTGATGATTCTCCAAGTATTCGGTCTAAAAATTGCTAATATTTCCAAGCACTGCTTTATTGCTTATATAGCACCATTACAAAATAGGCACTCAAGACTAGACATGTTGTATGTAACTTAAAACATAATAAAAGGAACAGACATAGACCCAGCACCAAGCTTAGGAAATAAACCAATCCTTTGTGGGTCATTGTACTCCTCCTTACAAAGACTGCTTTTTGATCTCCTCTCAGTGGTAATCACCGATCCTGAATGTTTTATTAATCATTTTTAGCAAATCTTTTTTTAATATGAAGTTATTTATTTTAATTGGAGGCTAATTACTTTACAATATTGTATTGGTTTTGCCATACATCAACTTGAATATTTTTAACTGTGTCAGATAACTAAACATATCACTAAACAATATGCTATTTAATTTTTTCTGTTATCAACCTTCGTATGACTGGAATCATATTAAGAGCAATCTTTTATAATTTGATTTAGACATGTTATATTTGTGTCATATAGATACATACATATATATATGCACTAAAATAAGCTGAATGAAAATAAAAACATATGATTTGTGTGTGCTGTATGTATACGTTCACTTATATATTAAAACATCACTGCTGTAAACATTTTTGTGCATGTTTCTGGTGAGTTTTGAGGTTCCCTAGGAGTGGGTATCTGGATTTTAGTATAAATTCCTCTTTATTTTCACTGCTGCTGCTGCTGCTAAGTCGCTTCAGTCGTGTCCGACTCTGTGCGACCCCATAGACGGCAGCCCACCAGGCTTCTCCATCCCTGGGATTCTCCAGGCAAGAACACTGGAGTGGGTTGCTCTTTCCTTCTCCAATAAATGTTTCCTAAGTGACTGTAGCAAACCTGTACTATGATCAATTCGTGAAATGCATATACTTTATATTTTGGCATGTTATACTGTGCTTCTTAAATTTATTTTTTTATTGAAGAATAGTTGATTTGCAGTATTGTGTGTTAGCTTCACATAAACAACAAACTGAAAGTGTTAGTCCATCAGTCATGTTTGACTCTTTGTGACCCCATGGACAATAGCACTCTAGGCTCCACTATTCATGAAATTCTCCAGGCAAGAATACTGGAGTGGGTAGCCATTCCCTTCTCTAGGGGATCTTCCTGACCCAGGAATCAAACCCAGGTCTTCTCTATTGCATGCAGACTCTACTGTCTGAGCCACCAGGGAAGCCCAAATACAACCATTTTTCAGATTCTTTTCCCATATAGGTTATTACAAAATTTTGCATATAATTCCCTGAGCTATACCCTCGGTCCTTATGGTATCTATTTTCTATGTAGTAGTGTTTATATGTTACTCTCAAATTCCTAAATATTCCTCTCCTCACATTTCCTTATTAGTAACAATTTTGTTTTCTGTCTATGAGTCTGTTTGTGTTTTGCAAATAAATTCATTTCATCATTTTTTAAATTGCTATATGAGTAATGTTATATAATGTTTGTCTTTATCTGGCTTACTTCGCTTACTATGATAATCTCTAACTCCATTCATGTTGGGAAAAAATGGCATAATTTCATTCATTTTTATAATTTTTTCATACAAGTCTAGCTTTATTTTAAAAAGTTATTTCTTTCTGCAAGATAGTATCAAAATATGCAGAAAAACACTAAGCTACTTAAATGATATTTGGCATTTATTACCTTTGCTATTGTTATCTACTATGATGCTAAATGGTGATCATCGTGGTAACACCCAAATTTCAAGAAATTCAATATAATTTCAAGAAAAGTAAAGATACGAAGGAAACATTTCATGCAAAGATGGGCTCAAAAAAGGACAGAAATAGGTATGTGACCTAACAGAAGCAGAGGATATTAAGAAGAGGTGGCAAGAATACACAGAAGAACTTCAAAAAAAAGATCTCAACAACCCAGAAAATCATGATGGTGTGATCACTCACCTAGAGCCAGACATCCGGGAATGTGAAGTCAAGTGGGCCTTAGGAAGCATCACTATGAAAAAAGCTAGTGGAGGTGATGAAATTCCAGTTGAGCTATTTCAAATCCTAAAAGATGATGTTGTGAAAGTGCTGCACTCAATATGTCAGCAAATTTGAAAAACTCAGCAGTGGCCACATGACTGGAAAAGGTCAGTTTTCATTCCAATTCCAAAGAAAGGCAATGCAAAAGAATGCTCAAACTACTGCACAATTGCACTCATCTCACATGCTAGCAAAGTAATTCTCAAAATTTTCCAAGCCAGGCTTCAGCAATACATGAACCGTGAACTTCCAGACGTTCAAGCTGAATTTAGAAAAGGCAGAGGAACCAGAGATCAAATTGCCAACATCCGCTGGATCATCGAAAAAGCAAGAGAATTCCAGAAAAACAAAACAAAACAAAACATCTATTTCTGCTTTATTAACTATGCCAAAGCCTTTGACTGTGTGGATCACAGTAACTGTGGAAAATTCTAAAAGAGATGGGAATACCAGACCACCTGACCTGTCTCTTGAGAAACCTGTATGCAGGTCAGGAGGCAACAGTTAGAACTGGACATGGAACAACAGACTGGTTCCAAATAGGAAAAGGAGTCCATCAAGGCTATATATTGTCACCCTGCTTATTTAACTTATATGCAGTGTATATCATGAGAAATGCTAGGCTGGAAGAAGCACAAGCTGGAATCAAGATTGCCGGGAGAAATATCAATACGCTAAGATATGTGGATGACACCACCCTTATTGCAGAAAGTGAAGAACTAAAAAGCCTCTTGATGAAAGTAAAAGAGGAGAGTGAAAAAGTTGCCTTAAAGCTCAACATTCAGAAAACAAAGATCATGGCATCTGGTCCCATCACTTCATGGCAAAAAATGGGGAAACATTGATGACGTTATTTTTTTTTGGGGGGGGCTCCAAAATCACTGCAGTTGATGATTGTAGCCATGACATTAAAAGATGCTTTCCTTGGAAGGAAAGTTATGATCAACCTAGACAGCATATTAAAAAGCAGAGACATTATTTTTTCAACAAAGTTCCATCTAGTCAAGGCTATGATTTCTCCAGTAGTCATGTATGGATATGAGAGTTGGACTAGAAAGCTGAGTGCTGAAGAATTGATGCTTTTGAACTGTGGTGTTGGAGAAGACTCTTGGGAGTTCCTTGGACTGCAAGGAGATCCAACCAGTCCATCCTAAAGGAGATCAGTCCCGGGTGTTCATTGGAAGGACTGATGTTGTAGCTGAAACTACAATACTTTGGCCACGTGATGCAAAGGGCTGACTCTTTGAAAAAGACCTTGATTTTATGAAAGACTGAGGGCAGGAGGAGAAGGGGACAACAGAGGATGAGATGGTTGGATGGCATCACTGACTCAATAGATATAAGTTTATGTAAACTCCAGGAGTTGGTGATGGACAGGGAGGCCTGGCATGCTGTGGTTCATTGGGTCTCAAAGAGTCAGACACGACTGACTGACTGAATTGAACTGAACTGAACACCCAAATCTGTTGTCTGCACCCATTCATCCCTCCTGTACCATTTGGGTTTCTATGTGATGCATTATGAATTTCTCTATCTCCTACTCTCACATGTATGGCACCACAGAGCAGGAAAGAAAGTTGGCATTGGCAAGAGGAATCATGCATCTGAGTAGAGTTCTGCCTAGCTTTGGGCCATAATCTGATTATTCATTGCCTCAGCCAGTTTATCAATAAAGGGAAAGTAGCAAAGTCTATTCATAATGTTGTTATAAACATGGGAAATATTGGATTCACAACCTGACAGAGTACCTGGTACATTTTAGGCAGTTAATAAAAGGTAGTTAGTATTTTTCTTATGAAGGCTTTATATCCATAACCCCATTTTACCTCTTAAGCTTTTCTGACAATATGCTTTCTCCTTGTTCTTCATCTTCTGGTATTTCTTTATCTTTTTATGAATCACTTTGTAATTATGTAAAGTCTTCACTTTTTAGGTTAAAAAGCATATATTTTTATTACTGGCATTCCTTTGAAAGGCATACTGCTAACCCAAGTATTTTCACTTTTGTTTTTCTGACTTGTATATTGACAGAAAAAAGCTTCCCATTTTAAAACAAGACAAATATCATGGATATGTTATGCAATTTTGTGAAAGATGAAAGAAAATTGTCAGAATTTACACTTTGGTATTGTAATAAAGAGCAGGCACTGCATTTAAGTGGTGGATACAATAAGTCCCTCAAGAAAAGACTCTATGTTATAAACTTGACCTCTGAACAATTCAACCAGTGTGTTTGTTACAAATTGTATACCTCATATTTATGCCTCCATGAAGTGAAATCAGCCTTCCAGGTTTCAGGTGTACTTAGGCACATGTGAAAAAAACTAGGAAAGATTGTGAAAATACCTTGGTGGAGAACAAGGGATCTCCTCCAAGATAACTCAGATGAATTTCCTCAAGCCCAAAATAATGAGCTGAAAAGAGAATCAAACTGTAATCAGTGGGGCAGAGTGAAGTTACTGGCAGTCACTATGCCTGGTGTCTGGCTCCTTGGGTGCTTGTTTAGGCAGTTAGGTAACAGAACTTACCAACCGACATATGTGAATTTTCCTACTCAATCTCTAAAGCACTGTACCAGATTTTGTTATGTATCCTTGAGGATGTCAGAGCTCTACTTTACGAAACAGTACTATGAAGTATGCTGGTGGAGAAGGAGCTAAAGAGATCACTGGATGAGGAATTGTAATATTTAAGTACAGGGTATATGACTTACTAAAGCCCAGGGACACTTGAAGGAGGGTGTGCTTCTAGGAGACAGAAGTCGTGGGCAAGTGGATAAAATGAGCTAATTCAATTTCAGTTTTCAGTTCAGTTACTGAGTCATATCCGGCTCTTTGCAACCTCATGGACTGCAGGATGCCAGGCTTCCCTATCTATCACCAAGTCCCAGAGCTTGCTCAAACTCATGTCCATCGAGTTGATGATGCCATTCAACCATCTCATACTCCGTCATCCCCTTCTCCTCCTGTCTTCAGTCTTCCGAGAATCAGGGTCTTTCCCAATGAGTAAGTTCTTCACATCAGGTGGCCAAAGTATTGGAATTTCAGCTTCACCATCAGTCCTTCCAATTTTAAAATTTAAATTTGAAATTTAAAACTTCTAAAATTTCAGTGTTTAGAAGTAATCAAATTCATATACATAATGGAGTATAGAAAAACTTGGGTTCAATGGAGTTCGAAGATTAGTGACATATTATATTTAGCTAATTCATAGATAGAGGTTAGCAGTTATAACACTGTTTCTATTATAAAATTTCAGATTTTAGGTGAACAGTTACATGGAAACCAAAGTATCAACTTGCATCAGCCTTTGTCAAAATTTATTCTCTGTTTCTGTATTATAGTGGCAGGGAAAATAAGCTTTTTAAAAACCAATCCTTAATGAGGTACCACTTCACACCAGTCAGAATGTCTGCAATCCAAAAATCTGCAAGCAATAAATGCTGGAGAGGGTGTGGAGAAAAGGGAACCCTCCTACACTAGTACAGCCACTATGGAGAACAGTGTGGAGATTCCTTAAAAAATTGCAAATAGAACTACCTTATGATGCAGCAATCCCACTGCTGGGCATACACACCAAGGAAAGCAGAATTGAAAGAGACACATGTACCCCACTGTTCATCGCAGCACTGTTTATAATAGCCAGGACATGGAAACAACCTAGATGTCCATCAGCAGATAAATGGATAAGAAAGCTGTGGTACATATACACAATGGAATATTACTCAGCCATTAAAAAGAATACATTTGAATCAGTTCTAATGAGGTGGATGAAACTGGAGCCAATTATACAGAGTGAAGTAAGCCAGAAAGAAAAACACCAATACAGTATACTAACACATATATATGGAATTTAGGAAGATGGCAATGATGACCCTGTATGCGAGACAGCAAAAGAGACACAGATGTGTAGAGCGGACTTTTGGACTCTGAGGGAGAGGGAGAGGGTGGGATTATTTGGGAGAATGACATTGAAACATGTATACTATCATGTAAGAAACGAATCGCCAATGCAGGATACAGCATGCTTGGGGCTGGTGCACGGGGATGACCCAGAGAGATGTTATGGAGAGGGAGGTGGGAGGGGGGTTCATGTTTGGGAACGCATGTACACCCATGGTGGATTCATGTCAATGTATGGCAAAACCAATACAGTATTGTAAAGTAAAATAAAGTAAAAATTAAAATTAAAAAAAATAAAAAATAAAAAAATAAAAAAATATTAAGTAATGTTTGTTCAAAATATTTTTAAATTGCAAAAAAAGTTACAATGAAATGGATTACTGACAATTCACAAATGTTTAACTAAGAATTCAGAGTTACAAAAAGCTTTCAAAAATGTCAATTAATAGGTCGTGATGTACACAAGCCAAACTATATTTTTTTAAAAAAAGGAGGTTGGCTCACTTTCAAATGAGAAGAGAGAAGACATTTAAAATGCAATATCTAATATATATATATATATATATATATATATATATATATAAATTGGTGGTGGGGGGGGCTTCCTAGGTGGTACTAGTGGTAAAGAACCCATCTGCCAATATAGGAGACATAAGAGACGCAGGTTTGATCCCTGGGTCAGGAAGATCCCTGCAGGAGAACATGGCAACCCACTCCAGTATTTTTGCCTGCAGAATTTTAAGGACAGAGGAGGCTGGCAGGCTACAGTCCATAGGGTTGCACAGAGTCGGATACAACTAAGGTGACTTAGCATGCACACATGTATACATACTATATAGAAAATAAATAATCAACAAGAACCTACTGTATAGCACAGGGAACTCTACTCCATACTCTGTAATGACCTGTATTGGAAAATAAGGACAACAGAGTGGATATATATGTGTGCATAACTGTTTCACTTTGCTGTACATCTGAAATTAACACACCATTGTAAATCAACTATACTCCAATAAAAATGAAAGTAAATAAATAAAGGAAATGCTAAGTAAGACTTCTATAGAAATGAGTTCAGGAATTGCCCAAGAAAGAATTTTGAGAGTATGTTAGTTCAAAAGTAGTTGACAAATAAATATTATAGTTATAATACAAAATAATATCAGCAATAGAAAATTTAGTGAACACTTGATATGGACTGAATTGTGTCTGCCCCAGATTCCTTTGTTGGAGCCCTAACCCTTCATGTGACAGTCTTTAAAGATAAAGCCTTAAGACATGATTAGATTTACCTGAGGTCTTGTGGGTATAGATCTAATTCAATAGAACTGATGTCCATGTAAGAGGAGTGAGCACCGATCACTAGCTCTAATTCCCTGCTATGTAAGAACAAAGAGAAGTCAGAGCATCTATAAGTCAGAAAGAGAGCTTGTACTAGAAACAACCATGCTGGCACCTAGATCTTGGATTTTCCAGTTTCCAGAACTCTCAGAAATAAAGTTTTATTTTTTAAGCCACCTAGTTTCTGATACTTTGTTATGGCAGTCCAAGCAGATTGAAAGAGAACAAAATTAATATAAAGAATAAAGTAAAATGTTTTCATACAAGAAAATGTTATTTAAATATTAATAATATATACCCTTATTGAATTTTAATCATGGACAAGTCACCACCTATAAGAAGTAGCATTATTATTTTCCCCATTTTATTATATGGAACCTGGAATACAAAGAAGATAATTTGTACAAAATCAGTCACATATTGGAAGCTGTAAGAGCTAAGTTTCTAAGTTAGGTATTTTGACTCAGGAATTCATAATCTGTATACTTATAAGTGAATGATTATCTCTACATTATTTGTCTGATGAAGTTATCCCTAGTAATTCTTCCATTACTTGAAATATATTTTTAGAATCATCTCTTTGGTTCATTGAAAAGACAAAATATTCTGAGAAATTTATGAATTATTAGTTTCAGAAAATTAGGTTCATTACTATTTCTCCTGATTGATCAATTATTTGTAATACTATATTGAGTGTGACTAGTTTTAAAAGTATTATACTTTTTGTTAAGGATAAAAACTAATCTGGGTCAGGAATATTCTAACAATTACTTAGGCAGTGTACTAGAAATGCATCTGGCAAAGACATACCATTTCTTAAATTTTAGTGTGGTGTCAAACCAAGTAACAAGAATTTTGGAGACTTGTCCTGGATTCATGTCACTAACTAGCCTTGGGCTCGGAACCCAGTCTTTGACTATTTCAGGTTTTTAACAAATCTGTAATGTCACAGTAATATTTGCTTTGATTACTGCCAGTGTACTAAGAATCAAAGAAGAACAATTATTCCATAAATTGTAAAGTTCTGTTGCTGGAAGATACTTTAAAAAATTTATATATATTTATTTGGCTGTGTTTGGCATCAGTTGCAGCATGCAGACTCTTTGTTGTGGCTCACAGGCTTCTCTCTAGTTTTGGCTCATGGGCTCGGGGGTTCCCACCCCACAGCAAGCGGAATTTTAATTCCCTGTGGTTAGCCACTAAGTTGTGTCCGACTCTTGCCACCCCATGGACTGTAGCCCGCCGGTCTCCTCTGTTCATGGGATTCTCCAGGCAAGAATACTGAAGTGAGTTGCCATTTCTTTCTCCATCAAACAAACATCTCCCACATTGGAAGGCAGATTCCCAACCGCAGGACCACCAGGGAAGTCCCTGGATGATACTGTTAAAATCAAATATTTAATCCCCTCCTTGGGAATGTGGAAAGTGAGGCTCAGATGACTGAGTAATGGGTTAAATTAGTTATGAAGCTAATCATTGTAAGAGTATGGTTATAACTAAAAACTTTTGATTGCCCGTGTGGTTATTATTCAGGAGTTACAAGCATACTCAATGTAAGCCTGAGTGCTAACCTACCACTTAATTCTTAGGGCATGTGTAAGAACTGATTACAGCTGATTGATTAGCTGATTGATGTATTCATTTTTTGTGCTGATATTTCCATTTACCCTATTCTTCCTCAGCAAAAAACAAGAAAGTACATTATGCTTTATGTGTGTTTTTTTCCACTTCCATAATTCAGCATCTTTTGTTTTAAACAATAGGTGCCTAAAAATGTATATGTGTCATCTTCATGACTTTGTTATAAAATATGTCTCTTTGGGTAGGAAAGTCTACTAATTCTTTGAAACTCAGAAGCTTTTTTAGTCTGTTTCTTTGTCTCATCTATTTCCCTTCAGAAGTTTGTGGAAGCTAGTTAGAATGCTCAGTGTCCTCAAATTTAATTATTTTTGCAAGGACTAAGCATTAACTTGTTTGTCTACAACTTCATCAAGAATGTGCTGTATAGGATTTGGTATGATATTGCCCAAATGCCTTGCCAAATAGAGCCTAGATTTTCTGTGTATTCACACAAATATATTAAAAAAAAATGTGTTTGTGAAAAAGGCCAGAAGAGATTTAGAGTAATTCTCTAAAATCATATGAGTTATTTCATATGAATTATTTTACTGATTCATTGAAAGATAGTATTTGCAGCAAAAGGAAACTCTCTTTTTAATCAATGATAGACAAATCACCCATGATTCAGGAGCTCAATTGGAAACTAAAAAATGTAAATCAAGAGAGTAAGTAGACAGTAATGCGAAACCAGATGACTTCCTGGAACGAACAATCGACGTTATTACAATACAGACTTATGGGCTGAGGAAACAATTGGGAGTTGCCATTAAATGCTACATCTATTTCATCAAGTCTTCAGATTATTAAATATTTGCAGTCCCTTTCAATCTCCCTTGCATTTTTTTTTTAATTCTGGGGAAGTCAGGTATCTCTATGACCTTACTTTAATTTGATTTAAGCATCAATACAAAAGCTTCATAGGCACATTGTGAAGTAAAGTGATTTATTTTTCCATTATTACCTCTGGGAATTATGGGGCATCTTAGAAATAAATTCCAGTGATAGCCCCATTCACTTGCATCGTAACAAAAAGGAAAGTCAATTAGAGACAAAAACTTGAATAATGTTATGGATGAAATTAGATTGTGTATAACTGTTAAACTTTCCCTTTCAACAGAGAATTTTTATCTGTAAAAAAGTTTTGTTTTTCACATAATATTTCATTTATGAATGTGATAAGGATGAACTATAAACCATCAAAAATAAATTAAATAAACCATCATTTTTATAGAAAAACATTTGCTATTATTTGCATTATTTTGGTCTATTACAGATATAACACTGGTAAATGATATACTGTCTTTTCCTCTTGTAAACAATAAGTTTACATGGATATTTATCCAACAGGTGTTTGATATCTTACTGTTTTCCAGATGCTATGCATAGAGTTGGGCTACAAAGATAGAGACAACATTTATCCTGGCCTGACAGGAGAGATTAATGTATAAATAAATAGGATCTACTCATTAACCAAAAACACACATTGAGTTTTTCCCGTCAAACTGTATTCAAAACACTAGAGATACAGCAATGAACAAGGCTAAGGAAGGCCCTCTTTCCTGGGATTATATTTTGGTGTGAGAGAATAGAAAAATAAAAATAAAATTGAATATATCAGAACCTAGATCGTGTGGTTTTGGAAGACTTCTTGCGGACACACAATGCTTGGCTGATACCTGAATGACATAAGGAGCCAACCAAGTAACTATCAGGGAGAAGAGCAACCTAAGAGAAGCCTTTGTTAGGGCAATGAACCTAAGGCACTCAGTGCCTCCAAGGAAGGAAATGAGTCTAGTGTGACTAAGGCAGAGCGAGTGATAATGAAATAAAATCAGAAGGCAGGAGGTACATCAGACAGAGCTTTAGAATGGCAAAAAAAAAAAAAAAAAAGTGAAAGTGTTAGCAATTCAGTTGTGTCAAACTCTTTGCAACCACATAGACTGTATAGCTTGCCAGGCTTCTCTGTCCATGGGATTCTCCAGGCAAGAATACTGGAGTGGATTGTCATTTCCTTCCGCAAGGGATCTTCCTCACCCAGGGATCAAGCCTAGGTCGCCTGCATTGCACACAGATTCTTACCATCCGAGCCACAAGGGAAGCCTTTAGAATGACAAGTTTAATCCAATTTCAAATGGAGGCTACTAACGGACTTTTACCCTGGAAATGAAGCAACTGATTTACATTCTACAGAGATGGTTCTGACAGCTGGTGGAAGATGTATGAATGAATGAAGACGCAGAGAGACCATTACAGTTGTAGAAGTAAGATGTAATGGTTCTTGAATAATGGTAAAGATAGAAAGTCAATGGGTTTTGCATGTTTTGCTCACTGATAAGATGTGGGTATGTGAGGCAAAGTGAATATTTTTCAAAAAATAATATATCTTCCAAAGTTGTTGGTATAGTAAGTGATTACATTCCTTACTATGGTAAGGACCAGTCAGTGCAATATGAGGAACATGAAAACACATTTCTCAGAAACAATAATTGGATTACTGAAAAAACAACAGCAAGACAAAATGAAATGAGATGTTAAGTTATAGGTACAGGAATGAGCCAAAGACATATATGTTATGTTCAGATAATTCTAAGTATTCTAATGTGATTACAACAGAGGAACAGATAAATGATGCAAAAAGTACAGCTAGAATCTGATTGTGATGGTCTAAGTAGTTTGGGCATAGCATATAGGAAATGGGATTATAGAGGATATATGTTTTAAGATTATAAAACTGGACACATGAAAAAATAATACTATGTTTTCTGTAACTGTTTTTAATTTTCAAAGACCTTTTATATATCATTGGATTATACTGTGGAGCTAGTAGGGGAAAAAGAGGAATAACATCCTCTCATGGGACACCTCAAAAAGAGAAACTATCATAGACTTTGGCAAAATCAGGAAAAATTTCAGGGTAAAATGTCATGGAGAAGAGGCATATCAAAAGAATCAAATGGGAATCTGTTTTTACTTTATAAGCTCAAAATTTATTTTGCAAAATAGCATAATATGCAGTTATACTTGATTACACTTCCTTTATTATTTTCTGTCTCTCCCTTCCCTTTCTACTAGAATATGAACTAAAGATGGTACAAGCTTTGGGGCTTGTTGTTTAAAGATGTATTCCATTCATGAGGAAAGTACCTATATGTGTTTATTACTAGATATCTTTGCTAATTAGTGTCTTTTTTTTTCTGATAGACGAAAGGGGGTGGAATTTATTTTCAGAAATTAAGTAAAATGTTACCCTCAGTTAAGTCTTTTAGATTAATGGGTTGAATCATTGGAGATCCTAAAACAAAATTATTTGATGGGTTCTCTCTCAAAATTCTGACTCAGCTATATTGTGGTAAATTAGATTTAAATATTTCATGTCCTAGTAATTGAAGTAGGTCATCATGGACATCAAAAGAGCTAACCAGAATAGAGCTAATTAGTGGAGATAGAGCTAGAAAACTGAGTTTATCCAAGTTAAAATGAGATGATCTGATCACTTCTGAGGACTGTAGTCCTTGGAATCTAGAAATCATAAATGTCATCTCTAATTGCTATAAACTAGCATGTATAGAACACTTGCTAATGTCTCATAAGAGTCTGGGTCCTTGTAGGTCTTAATTAAGCCGATGGACAGGGAAGCCTGGAGTTCTACAGTCCATGGGGTCACAAAGAGTTTGACACGGCTGAGCTACTGAACTGAACCAATGTGCAGGTTGGCTAAGATTGTTATGGGAAGACTGTCATTTTCAGTTCAATAAATGGGAATTTGAAAGAAAGGTTAGAAGTCATTTCAGACTGATTAAAAATTTCGGCCCAGCAGCATTAATAATTATTAGGAATTTCAGGACTACAATTTGGGTTATGCCATAATGCATAATTTGGAATGTGATTTGATGCAACTTTTATTGCCTTCACTGTTCTCTGCTCCATTCCATGAGGCTTGGCTGCTTCTAATTTCCCTATACACATGTCATACTACGCTCAGGTCTTCTATTTTTGTTCATGTTATTTTTGCTTAATGAAAATAAACATTTTCATTGAGTGAAATGCCCTTTCACTCACCTTCATCGCCTTAAAAGATAACTACCCCTCATTCTTGGATAATTTAACTGAGTTATCTCTTCTAGGTATCCTTATCTGACAACCATCACTCCTGACAGCAAGATGCCCAGCACTTCGTTAACATTCTGAGCACTTCTCCATTATCAATCTATGATGTTTATGTATTTAGCTTCCCACTAGACTTTCAGTTGCTTGCTGATTATTGTATTTGCCATAATTAATCCAGAATTTAATATTATTTCCTGACACATAGAAACTGATCCATGATTTATTTTTTATTATAACTTGTGTGTGTACATGCATGTGTGTGTGTATATGACTCATTCTGAGCCCTACTCCTTGGTTTTTTCATCAGGTTTCATTTCAATATTCTGTCAGAAGGATTTTCAGGAAAGATAATATCAGAAACATACTAATAATAACTTCAACTTGAAGTTGAAAAGACTATATACATTCTCTATTTGTTTTATAAATTTTATATTGCTATCTCTTATATTTAGTCTCACTGAATACCACACTAATTAAGCAGATAGGAATATATTTTTATTAATATGCTCAATATACTTTGATTAAGGGTTTTGGTGAATGACAAGAGGATAAATGTTTTATGTCAAATAAAATGACATAAAAACATACTGGTTGAGTTTTTGTAAGGGGTTTTAATAAAACCATGCTCTTCAATCAGCTGCTGATCCTGGGTCGGAAGCATAGTCTGCACCGTTTTGATGTCGTCTCTGGGCATTCTACTGTACTTTATTCCCTGACTGTCAAATTGAATACTTTTATCCTGTGCTTGCACTGCATTTTGTAGCATCTGGTGCTTGCCATAGTAGATGTTTTAGATGCCTATTCTCCTTTCTTTGAAGTTACTCTCAGAAGTGTAGTGAAGGATTTTTCAGTTAATGTGTAGCTGGTAACACATAGTTAATAACAGCCTCAGGGGTGGTGGATAGTTGGTGTTGCCAGAGATGAGATGAGCACAGATATTTTTGAGCATGATTGGCATAGAGTGTCACTTCATAGAAAACTAGACATCATCAGCAATACCTACATTTATAAAGATTCTTTAAAAATGATTGTAACTGTATGTTGTTTTACTCTCAATAATTGGTATTATATTTTTCAATATCTTTTTTACAATTAAGATATACTTGATGTATAACATTATATTAGTTTCAGGTATACAACATGTGTGCTTGATAAGTTGCTTCAGTTGTGTCTGACTCTTTGCAACCCTATGGACTGTAGCCCACCAGGCTCCTCTGTCCATGGGATTTTCCAGGCAAGAATACTGAAGGGGGTTTCCATGCCCTCCTTCTTGGGATCTTTCTGAGCCAAGGATCCTCCAGACCCAGTGATCAAACCCATGTCTCTTACGTTTCCTTCATTGACAGGCAGGTTCTTTACCATTAGCACCATTTGGGAAGCCCTCAAGAATACAACATAATGCTTCGGTATTTGCATGTAGTGTGAAATACTTACAATAAGTCTAGTTAACATCCATCACCACACAAAATTACATTGTGTTTAGCAGAAATTTTAAGACCTACCCTCAGCAACTTTCAAATATCCAGTACAGTATTTTTATTTAATTTTTATTTTATACTGGAATACAACTGATTAACAATGTTATGTTCGTTTCAGGTTTACAGCAAAGTGAATCAGTTATACACATACATGCATTCACTATTTCTTTTTTTTGTTGTTTAGATTCTTTTCCCATAAAGGCCATTGCAGAGTATTGGGTACGGTTCCCTGTGATATACCTTAGGTCTTACAGCAGTGTGTACATGTTAATTCTAATCTCCCAATTTATTCCTTCCCTCTCTTACCCCCTAGTAACTGTAAGTCTGTTTTCTACATCTGCGACTCTAAATAAGTTCATTTGGACCTTATTTTAGATTCCACATAGGGAAGCCCCATATAAGCACTATCACATGATAACTATAGTTACATGCTGTACATGACATTCCTAGAACTTATTTTATAAGTGGAAGTTTGTACTTTTTGACCACCTTTCACCTTCACCTATTTCATCCACCTCCAGCCCTGCCTCTGTTCTTTGTATCTGTGAATTCAGCTGTTGCTGGGTTCTGTTTTTTGTTGTTGTTGTTTGTTTGTTTTGAGGATTCCACATATAAATGAGATAATAGGGTATTTGTCTTTCTCTGACTAATTTCAACTAGCATAATGCCCTAGAGATCCATCCATGTTGTTGAAAATGGCAAGATTTCCTTCTTTTTATTGTTGAATAATATTCCATTGTGTATATTCAATATGCTTTTTTCCTGATATAACAAAAATTACTTTGTAACTCAAAGAAACACCCTATATTGACAGTTTATAAGGAAAATAAGAACAATGCATTATTATAAATATTTCTGAACATCTAAATAATACCTTATTTTGTGCTCATAAGCTGGAATTCTACATATAAATCTAATAATTAAAGAGTTAACTAATACTTTTATTAATGGTTATATGATTACTGCCTGTCAAAGTAGGATTAACAACTAGCAGTTCTATCTATGTTTTCTTAGTGAACTTCATGCCCATAGCCAATTAATCAACAAATATTTTAGCTCTAATACTTAATCTTTCTGTAGCATTGATATTCTAAGCAATATCAATTTGCTAAAGTGTCCATCCAACTGCTCCCTTATATTTGACTTGTCCTCTTCCAGGGCTGCACAAGATGCCAGCGTGTTTATTTATTTTAATAACATCTTTTAATTCAGTTCAGTTCAGTCACTCAGTTGTGTCCGGCTCTTTGTGACCCCATGGACTGAAGCACACCAGGCTTCCCTGTCCATCACCAACTCCCAGAGCTTGCTCAAACTCATGTCCATCGAGTTGGTGATGGCATCCAACCATCTCATCCTCTGTCATCCCCTTCTCCTCCTGCCTTCAATCTTTCCCAGCATCAGGGTCTTTTCCAATGAGTCTGTTTTTCGCACCAGGTTGCCAAAGTGTTGGAGTTTCAGTTTCAGCGTCAGTCTTTTCAATGAATATTCAAGACTGATTTCCTTTAGGATTAACTGATTCAATCTCCTGGTGGTCCAAAGGACTCTCAAGAGTCTTTTCCAACACCATATTTCAAAAGTATCAATTCTTCAGTGCTCAGCCTTCTTTATGGTCCAACTCTCACATCCATACATGACTATTGGAAAAACCATAGCTTTGACTAGAATCTTTATTGACATATAATTCTCATACAATAACATTCATCCACTTGAAGTATACAATTCAAAGGTATTAACATATTCACACAGTTGTGCAATTATCACCACCATTGAACTTAACAGTATTTGAATCTCATCCTCACAAAATAAGAGGCACCAAGTAGCAGGCATTCCCATTCAGTCCTCTCTCCAGTCCTTATCATTCACTGATTTTATTTCTGTCCTTAGAGATGTCCCTATTCTGAATATTTCATATAAATATTTTCCATTTAACTTAACAATATTTGAATCTCATCCTCACAAAATAAGAGGCACCAAATAGCAGGCATTCCCCATTCAGTCCTCTCTCCAGTCCTTATCATTCACTGATTTTATTTCTGTCCTTAGAGATGTCCCTATTCTGAATATTTCATATAAATATTTTCCTACACTATATGAATGTTTATTACTTTTTCTCTTAGCATAGTGTTTCTAAAGTTTACATTTTAGCATGTATTATTGCTTCATTGTTATAGTTAAATAATATTATGTTATATGAATATGCAACACTGAATTTACGCATTCAACAGATTTAGAGACACTTGGACAGTTTCTATATTTGAACTATTATAAATAATATATATATATATGTAATGACTCTCTATACATAAATATGTGCATATATATATGTATATACATACACTTATATATTTTGGCTGTGCTGAGTCTTTGTTGCTACATGCAGGCTTTCTCTAGTTGTAGTGAGTGGAGGCTGCACTCTAGTTGCAGTGTGAGGGCTTCTCATTACAGGGACTTCTCTTGCTCTGAAACACAGATTCGAAGGCATTCATGCTGCAGCAGCTTTGGCACAAAGACCTAGCTGCCCCATGGTATATAATATCTTCCTGGACCAAGGACTGAATCCATGTCCCCTGGATTGGGAGGTAGATTCTTAACCCCTGGACCACCAGGGAAGTTCATGATTAACATTAACACGAACATTCATATTATGATTTTATTTGGATATATGTTTGCATTTCTCTTATATGTTTATTTAAGAGTAGAATTGCTAGGTTATAAGACAGCTCTATGTTTAAAGTTTTGAGGAACTTCCAAAATGAAGCAGCACCATTTTACATTCCAATTACAAATGCAGAAGAGTATCAACACTTTTTGTAAACTGTCTTTTCAATCACAGCCAACAAACAAAACATCTGAAAACGTAATTTAAAATTACATTTTAAAATTAATCTATAATAATATCAAAAAGTAAATTCCATGGGTGTAATTTTATTAAAAGTCAAAAACTTTACACTTAAAACACTAAAACAACATTGAAAAATGTTACATAAGAGCTAAGTAATTTGAAAGACATCTCATATGATAAGCCAAAATTATATTCTTTGGATAAATCCCAATAGCCATGATACATAATCTTTTTAATATGTTGTTAGATATATTGCTTTAGTATTTCATTGATATTCTTTGCACGTATATTCAGATGTATATAGGCAACTACATTATCTGTAGTTTTCTTTCCTTACAGTGCCTTTGCCTGGTTTTTGATGTCAGTATAATATCAATAGAGTTAGAAAGTGTTCTCTCCTATTCTTTTAAAAACATTGAGAAGGATAAACAATGCTACTTCATTTAATATTTGTTAGAATTTAACAATAAAATGATCTGAAGTGGAGTTTTCCTTGATGAAAATTTTAAAATTGCTAATCAATATTTCTACTTGTTATAGATCAATTCTTATTTTCTCTTTCATATTGTTGCTTTTTATAGTTTGCAGGTATCTAGAATTTTTTACATGTCTAGGTTATATAATTTGTTGACATATAGATGTTCATAGTTTTATTTTATAACCCTTTATATTTCTGTGAGATCAGTAGCAATGTTCCATATGTCCCTCTTAATTTCAGTAATTTGAGTTTTCTCTGTTATCTGCCTTTGACAGTCCAACAAGCTTCATTTACTTTATTGACATTTTCAAATAACATATTTTTGGTTTTATTGATTTGTCTCTGAATTTTTTCCCAGATAGCCTTTCTTTATCAGAAAGCAGCACCATATATGAAAGATAAGGCGATTAAAACAGAAGAAGCCCTCACTGATATAAATGCAGCTTTTCTGAGCCTACCATTGAAAATTGGTTCATGTAAATAGGAAAATGAAACAATAGCAAATGAGAAGGACTTTCTAATTTAATGCTCAAGATATTTTGAAAACATGTCTTTGAATAATGTACAGAAGCAAGAATTACCCCTCAGTTACTGAGCCTTAATTTAAATATTCTAGAAATTCTCACATTTTAGAAATGTGAGATGTTTTCAATACTTAGGACAATATTCAGAAAGACAAGTATTCAGTGCTGGTTCTCAGTGCCACTTACATTCTGCACACAAAGTTTAGGCACAGTGCAAGAAGTTTCTGAAGGATGCCCTGGATAGTGACAGAAGCTTCCTTGAGTACCGAAGTATAAACTCAGGGCATGTCCACAGTGATCGCTGCAGGCACATCTCTAACTGAGGCTGCTATGGATCTCTGTATAGTTGATAAGAACTCAGACGTGGTACCCAAGACTCTGGAAACACACTGATAAAGGTCTGCAATAGCCTGAGGATATAACTATTCTTAACTTGCTGTTGTAAGAGGAAAAAGGCAAAGTGTTGCATAATATAATGGATTCTTCTAAATCTTAGAAATCATGTTACAATCATTATTCTAATGGTAAATTAATGTTATTCTCAGTTCCATAAATTCTTTTCTTAACTTAAAATAGAAACTGATATGTAAAGAAAAGTGCATTATTTTGGAAGCAGAGAGAGATGAAGTATAAAACTCAGTTTAGATATATTTAACAAGTTAACCGTGGGCAAGCTCTTTGACTTCTAATTCTCAGTTTTTGCATCAGTGAAGTGGGCCTAATTTATCTCACACATTCAGCAGAGCATCAGTAACATATTGAGTATTTAAGAATGATTTTAACTAGTG
Organism: Ovis aries; assembly: GCF_016772045.2. Classification (NCBI taxonomy): domain Eukaryota; kingdom Metazoa; phylum Chordata; class Mammalia; order Artiodactyla; family Bovidae; genus Ovis; species Ovis aries. The sequence goes on from NC_056069.1 coordinate 50,813,947, forward strand.
TTATTACCCCTAGAGTCTGCTTTTGGAAATTTATGGGGAACAGTGAGAGCAATTTCCTATGGTTGTAAAACCACAGTATTAGGCAGAATAGAAACACAGATTACAATTGAGTTTGCACATTAGCCTGTAAATTGAATTGGCATAGAGTCCTTCTCTCTGTTGTTCTCTTTGCATGACACAAATTAGTTTCTATATTCAAACAGAAGTAAACAAGGGTAGAGCCCATTTATGGGTTATTCATGAAGAATTTTGGTATCAGTCAATATTAGGTTAAGAAGTTGAAACTGGAAGTGCTGAAAATAATGTTTACTGCTGGAAAGAGAAACAGGATTGGGCAAAGAGTCAAACCATAGGCACAAAGCAGAAATGTGGTAATGGGCAGACTTCAGATGCAAAGTTGCTTAATTAAAACAGATTGTCCGTTCATGAGTGCTAAGTCTCTTCAGTTGTGTCTGACTCTTTGTGACCTGATGGACTATAACCTGCCAGGCTCATTCTGTCCATGGGATTCTCCAGGCAAGAATATTTGAGTGGGTTGCCACGCCTTCCTCTAGGGGATCTTCCCGACACAGGGATCTAACCTGCGTCTCTTATGTCTCCTGCATTGTCAGGTGGGTTCTCTACCACTGAGCCACCCGGGAAGCCCAAAATATGTGGACCAAAGCCTTACACAAATGTTTTATTATAAATGTATTTATAAATTATACATTTATAAATGTACTATAAACCAATGGGAAGTTTTCCTTAAACATATGATCTTCTCCTTCTTACATTTTTTCCATCATGCCAACAAGTAGTAATTGATTATTATATAAATTCTTTATTATCCCTTTACTTTTTTTTATTTTGAAAACATAAATATTTGCTAATATTATTATCAAGGGTTAAATATGTTTCATGGATTTTTCTTAATCATTTTTAATATAGTCACAGACATCTTGGCATTTCTTCCTCTAATACTTCAGAGTACACCACTAAAAATTAGAATGGCCTACTACTGCATTTCACAATGATGTTTTAACACTAATTTCCTAGTGCCATCCAATTCAGACTGTTTTTAAATACCTGCTATTTTTCTAAGGTACATTTTTATTATTTGCTTAGAACAAGACATTCAAAATTTATGGATTATATTTTGCTGTCATGACTCTTCCTCTCTCTCCATTTTTTTAATGACCTTGATTTGTTGAGAAAAGGAGTTCAGTAGACATATAGGTGTTGACACAATACTATTTAAGTATTTCCGATGCGCATACTTCATAGCCAATTCTCTGCACTGTGTGCTATTTCAAATTAAAAGGCATCCAAATGACTGGTCATCCCACCAGGAATGTTGCCAAGTCTAATCATCTGTTCAAGGCATAGATCACCAGATTCCTATAGAGATTTAACTATCACAAAACACAGTCTTTGAAATAACAGTTAACATACTCTATTTATCCTTTAACCAAGGATTTCAGTATGTATGAATAATCTACCTCTTATAGACTAAAAATTAATTTCCAACTCTGGTATTCATGCTACATTCATTATCTATTTTTCTTATATACAGAAGAATTTTTCCTCATCAATGAGACTACTGATTAATTTGAAATATAGTTTGTACAGGAAAGGCAGGATAAATAACTTTTTGTCTTCGTTTGTACATTTTTAGAATGAGACAATAATGGTCTACTCTAATTGCATCTTCTTTTCTTTTTCTCTTTTGTTAGTTTGTGTTCTCTCTCTCTCTCTCTCTCTTTTTTTTTTTTTTTTGCTTTTTTTTTTGTTGTTCATTCACTAAGGTGTGTCCAACTCTTTGTGGCCCCATGGACTTCAGTGCACCAGGCTTCCCTGTCCTTCATTATCTGCAGGAGTTCGCTCAAACTCATGTCCATTGAGTCAGCAATGCCATCTAGCTATCTAATCCTCTGTTGCCCCCTTCTCCTTCTGCATTTTGTTTTCCTTTTATTTGTTTTCTTGATTATCTTTTCCCCTTAATTTTTCAAAGAATGCACGTTTCATTTGATAAAGAGTAGCATAAGCATTCATTCAAAATACCCCTGCTCAGTTCAGTCCCTCAGTTGTGTCTGACTCTTTGCAGAACCATGGACTGCTGCACGCCAGGGTTCCCTGTCCATCACCAATTCCCAGAGCTTACTCAAAATCATGCCCATGGAGTCGGTGATGCCATCCAACCATCTCATCCTCTGTCATACTCTTTTCCTACTGCCCTCAGTCTTTCCCAGCATCAGAGTCTTTCAAATGAGTCAGTTCTCTGCATCAGAGGGCCAAATTACTGGAGTTTCAGCTTCACCATCAGTCCTTCCAATGAATATTCAGGACTGATTTCCTTTAGGATGGACTGCTTGTCCAAGGGATGGACTGTCCTTGCAGTCCAAGGGACTCTCAAGAGTATTCTCCAACACCACAGTTTTAAAGCATCAGTCTTCAGTACTCAGCTTTCTTTACTGTCCAACTCTTACATCCATACATGACTACTGGAAAACCATAGCTTTGACTTGACTAGAAGGACCTTTGTCAGCAAGTAATGCTTCTGCTTTTTAATATGGTATTTAAAATTTTCCAAATTTTCCAAAGCTTTAAGATTTCCAAATGTAAAGCTTTCTTTTCCTGCTATTTTCAAATATAAACATGAGAAAGTCCTCATACTTTTTAAATATACAGTGAGTGACTAAATCCTTTATGTGGATATAAAAACAGTTAAGTACCACAGACAGCCATTGGGGAGGCCTTACAAATAGCTGTGAAAAGAAGCGAGGCAAAAAGCAAAGGAGAAAAGGAAAGATATAAGCATCTGAATGCAGAGTTCCAGAGAATAGCAAGAAGAGATAGGAAAGCCTTCCTCAGCAATCAATACAAAGAAATAGAGGAAAAGAACAGAATGGGAAAGACTAGAGATCTCTTCAAGAAAATTAGAGACACCAAGGGAATATTTCATGCAAAGATGGGCTTAAAAAAGGACAGAAATATTCTGGACCTAACAGAAGCAGAAGATATTAAGAAGAGGTGGCAAGAATACAAGGAAGAACTGTACAAAAAAGATCTTCACGACTCAGAAATCATGATGATGTGATCACTAATCTAGAGCCAGACATCCTGGAATATGAAGTCAAGTGGGCCTTGGAAAGCATCACTACGAACAAAGCTAGTGGAGGTGATGGAATTCCAGTTGAACTGTTTCAAATCCTCAACGATGATGCTGTGAAAGTGCTGCACTCATATGCCAGCAAATTTGGAAAACTCAGCAGTGGCCACAGGACTGGAAAAGGTCAGTTTTCATTCCAATTCTAAAGAAAGGCAATGAAAAAGAATGCTCAAACTACCACACAATTGCACTCATCTCACATGCTAGTAAAATAATGCTCAAAATTCTCCAAGCCAGGCTTCAGAAATACATGAACTGTGAGCTTCCTGATGTTCAAGCTGGTTTTCGAAAAGGCAGAGGAACCAGAGATCAAATTGCCAACATCCGCTGGATCATGGAAAAAGCAAGAGAGTTCCAGAAAAACATCTATTTCTGCTTTATTGACTATGCCAAAGCCTTTGACTGTGTGGATCACAATAAACTGTGGAAAATTCTGAAAGAGATGGGAATATCAGACCACCTGACCTACCTCTTGAGAAATCTGTATGCAGGTCAGGAAGCAACAGTTAGAACTGGACATGGAACAACAGACTGGTTCCAAATAGGGAAGGGAGTACGTCAAGGCTATATATTGTCACCCTGCTTATTTAACTTATATGCAGATTACATCATGAGAAACGCTGGACTGGAAGAAACACAAGCTGAAATCAAGATTGCTGGGAGAAATATCAATAACCTCCAATATGCAGATGACCCCACCCCACCCTTATGGCAGAAAGTGAAGAAGAACTAAAAAGCCTCTTGATGAAAGTGAAAGAGGAGAGTGAAAAAGTTGGCTTGAAGCTCAACATTCAGAAAACGAAGATCATGGCATCCAGTCCCATCACTGCATGGGAAATAGATGGGGAGACAGTGGAAACAGTGTCAGACTTTATTTTTTTGGGCTCCAAAATCACTGCAGATGGTGATTGCAGACATGAAATTAAAAGACACTTACTCCTTGGAAGAAAAGTTATGACCAACCTAGATAGTATATTCAAAAGCAGAGACATTACTTTGCCAACAAAGGTCCGTCTCCTCAAGGCTATGGTTTTTCCTGTGGTCATGTATGGATGTGAGAGTTGGACTGTGAAGCAGGCTGAATGCCGAAGAATTGATTCTTTTGAACTGTGGTGTTGGAGAAGACTCTTGAGAGTCCCTTGGACTGCAAGGAGATCCAACCAGTCCATTCTGGAGGAGATCAGCCCTGGGATTTCTTTGGAAGAAATGATGCTAAAGCTGAAACTCCAGTACTTTGGCTACCTCATGAGAAGTTTTGACTCATTGGAAAAGACTCTGATGCTGGGAAGGAATGGGGGCAGGAGGAGAATGGGACGACAGAGGATGAGATGGCTGGATGGCATCACTGACTTGATGGACATGAGTCTGAGTGAACTCCAGGAGTTGGTGATGGACAGGGAGGCCTTGCGTGCTGCGATTCATGGGGTTGCAAAGAGTTGGATTCGACTGAGCGACTGAACTGAACTAAAGTACCACAGAGAAGCATTTCTCCTGAGCCCATTCCAAATAGTGAAGCCAAAAATATACTGTTTTCAGTGATTACTTAACAGTTAAATACACACACACACACACATGCGCACACACACACACGCACACACACACACACACACACTGATTAGCTAATTTGGGACACATCTGACACTTCAATGTAAGGACCTAATCCAAGTAAGGCTATAAGGGAGTCACGGAATTTTTGTTATTTATGTGATTAGAGTCTTATTTTCATATTTTATCTAAATGAGATTCTGTAGTGGGTTAGACAGCAAAGGAGTCACAAGTAGCAACATGCCCACAATCCAGTCACCTACTGCATGACCCAGCCATTTCCTATGTCTCTGTCAACTCCTTTTGACAACACTCTCCCCCAGACTTAAAATATGCTGACTTCTTTTAGAGTTCCCTGTATTGACCAGCCTCTTTCTAATTGGATTTGCATATATTAACTTAATCTTTCCAACTTCAGAGGCTTTGCAATGCTCCCTCCTTCAGATAATGTTTCCACAGTCCCTTTTCCCACTGTCTTCTTTACCTGGTTGATTTGCTCATGCATGATTCCACTGCTCAAAATAACTTCAAATACGGAAATCATTCCTGATCATCTGCTGAGGTCAGATACTCAGCTTTATTAATAGCCTGCATGGCATCCACCCAGAACGGCAATTATGCAGTAGTTGGTACATCTGAATAATGCGTCTGCCACTCCTAGTTCTCAGAGGCCTGGCATATGTGAATTTTTCTTCACCATTGTTTTGTAAGAAGCCCAGAAGAGAGCCCGGTGTACCATAGATGTGTAAAAAATGTGTGTGGAATACATCAGTGAAACTGATCTTCCATCTCTCCTAATAGCATCTTTATTGATTCTACCCAACATTTTATACTTTGTAAAATGACACATCTGTACACAGCAAAATATGTGAAAGCCAGATAGGAGAGGAGACAGGCTCACAACACCTGTGTGTCTACTTCAGACTTTTTAAAATCAAGGAATACATTTTTTGTAACTAATATGTCAAATAAACATTGAACTAAACACTTACTTAGCTATACCCTCACATTCTGAGAATCTGTTTTTTTCCACACATGTGGCACATAGGATTTCCAATGAATTAAAAGAGGATATTCCGTCAAAATATCCCTCTATCCTTAATCAAAGCAGTTGCCTCTCTGTATCACCCAGCATTGCATTCACATTCGTCTTTGCCAAGTTTTATTTTATTCTGTTGAGTATGTATTTTGATCATATTTAATCCTTTCTGGAACAAGTCAAGACATGCATAAATACATACATAATGCTTTGGAAACAGCATACAAAGATATTTTGGCAACTGCAAATCTATACTGAATATTTTCAAATATATAGGTTAAAGCATTGGTTTATTTACTATGTACTGAAAGAGATTTATATCTCATAAATCATCACCACCTTGTCAGGTTGAGCATTTTGACTTTCACTGTAGCTAAGAAAGCCTTCACAGAATGGTTGTGTGGTTGCACAGAGTTATAATAATCTTACAATAATACTTATATATGTTTCTATATACATTCTAGAATTCACTGAGATGCATTAGCGTGAACATCAATATTTACATTCACTGCATTTACAAATATTATAACCCCTTCACCTAATGATTTAGTTTGGAACTTAGAACTTATTTTCGTTTGAAGTCGTCACATTTTAATCTGTCAGGGTCAAGAGTGATAGATATTTCAGGCTTTCCATATCTGTCTCCTATTTACAGAGGTTCATAATTCAAATGGAAAATTAGCCCCTGAATGAAATGTGACATGTAGATTTTATGGATGCCATCACATTAAGATGCTTATCACTCACTTCCCTCTTTTTTTACCTCCCCTAAACCTGCAAGTATATGAATGATATGGAAGAGATAAAGTGAATACCAAAGCCATCGCATCCTGCTATACTCAATCTTCATTATCTGTACCTTTTTCTAGGTTCATCTCTTCCAAGTTATTTCACTGCCTAAAACTGTCCAATTTTTTGGTCATCTAACTTTTAAGTAAAATCTTTAGGGATTATGTCAGGTTTAAGAAGTAAACTTTATGCGTTTGTTGCTTCCAGAAAGGGCCATGGAATTACTGAGTTTCACTGGGAAAGCTAACACATAGAAGCCATGAGAAGGAAAAAAAGGAAAGAAATCTAGCTAAATTAAATATCATAGCGGAGAACATGCCAAACAGATGGAAATACTGAGTTGTACTCTTGATTCAAATACCAAAATATGCATCACAATGAACACGTAACTTAAATTAACAGCATCTTATACTAATAAAAAATGGGGAGGCTCAACCAGACATAAATTTTTGCACCCACCCTTGGCATGATTTCATACAAAGGGAAAGTAACAAAAGCAGGCATATTTATAAATAAAAATAAATGTACTTAGAAACATGCAAGTTCATCAATAATTTCCACTGTGTCTTATCTTCTAACCAGGATATTTATGAGCACACTTAGGTATCAAATACAAGATATATAACAATAATTAACAGAGGTTATGTCTGAATTCAAGGAGTACAAAGTATCAGTTCAGTTCAGTCGCTCAGTCATGTCCGCTGCAACCCCATGGGCTGCAGCATGTCAGGCTTCCCTGTCCATCACCAGCTCCCAGAACTTGCTCAAACGCACTTCCATTGAGTTGGTGATGCCATCCAACCATCTCATCCTTTGTCATCCCCTTCTCCTCCTGCCTTCAATCTTTCCCAACATCAGGGTCTTTTCCAACGAGTCAGTTCTTTGCATCAGGTGGCCAAAGTATTGAAGTTTCAGCTTCAACATCAGTCCTTCCAATGAATATTCAGGACTGATTTCCTTTAGGATGGACTGGTCAGATCTCCTTGCAGTCCAAGGGACTCTCAAGAGTATTCTTCAACACCACAGTTTAAAAGCATGAATTCTTTGGCCCTCAGCTTTCTTTGTAGTCCAACTCTCACATCCATACATGTGAGATTACTGGAAAAACTATATCCTTGACTAGAAAGACCTTTGTTGGCAAAGTAGTGTCTCAGCTTTTTAATATGCTGTCAAGGTTGGTCATACCTTTTCTTCCAAGGAGCAAACATCTTTTAGTTTCATGGGTGCCGTCAAAATCTGCAGTGATTTTGGAGCCTAAAAAACTAAAGTCTCTCACTGTTTCCATTATTTCCCCATCTATTTGCCATAAAGTGATGGGACCAGATGCCATGATCTTAGTTTTCTGAGTGTTGAATTTTAAGCCAAATTTGTCACTCTCCTTTTCATTTCATCAAGAAGCTCTTTAGTTCTTCTCTTTGCACCATAAGGGTGGTGTCACCTGCGTATCTGAGGTTATTGATATTTCTCCCAGCAATCTTGATGTGAGCTTGAGCTTCATCCAGCCCAGCATGTCACATGATGCACTCTGCATATAAGTTAAATAAGCACAAAGTTAAATAAGTACAAAGTATACATCTCACAAATTTGTATATACTACTCTATAATATGACAAGTGCTAATGTGTATAGAGAATTACAATAATGTAAAGTATAAGATCAATTTTTATTGAAAACTTAAGGTGTTTTCTCTGTCCATGGGGATCACCAAGCAAGAATATTGGAGTAGGTTGCCATGCACTCTTCCAGGGGATCTTCCTGACCCAGGGGCCAAATTCACATCTCTTACATCTCCTCCATGGATTGGCCAGTTCTTTATCACTAGCACCACCTGGCCAGCTACAGTCCACGGGGTTTCATAGAGTGGGTCATGACTGAAGTGACATAGCAAGTACACAAGCTAAGGAGGTTCACAGAGAGATGGATTCTGAGCAACGTAGAGACAGAAAGAAGGCAGGCAGAAGGTTCACCAGAAACAATGTTAAAGAGGATTTATAATCCATCTCTTTCTAAATGGCATGATTTTAGACCATAGAGTGAGAGGTGTTACAAATCAATGTGTGTGTGTTAATTGCTCAGTCATGTCACACTCTTTGCAACTCCATGGACGATAGTCTGCCAGGGTCCTCTGTCAGTGGAAATTTCCAGCAAGAATACTGCAGTGGGTTGACATTCTCTTTTCCAGGGGATCTTCTTGACCCAGGGATTGAACCCAGGTCTCCCACATCACAGGCAAATTCTTTACCATCTGAGCCATAAGGGAAGTCCAGCAAATTAATAGGGACTGGATTTTAAGACTCTTACATAGCACTGGGCTTCCTTGGTGGCTCAGATGGTAAAGAATCTGCCTGCAATGAGGGAGACATAAGAGATGTGAGTTTTATCCCTGGGTCAGGAAGATCCTCTGGAGGAGGAAATAGCAACCCACTTCAATATTCTTGCCTGGAGAATCGCATGGTCAGAGGAGCCTGGTGGGCTAACATCCTTGTGGCTGCAAACAGGTGGACACAACCGAAGTGACTGAGCATGCACACAAGCTTAAATATAGGAGTAAAAAGGCTGTGTATATAATGAGTTCAGTTTGAATAAGTTTGTGGTGCCACAATAGCTTCTGTATATCAATATACAGAAGAAAGAAACATGGATCTTGATATCCATATCAAGATATCTAAAAGAAAAATCATGTCATTAGATTATAACATGGCTAATTAAGAGAGCAGTTATTTTTTTAGGAATAAGGAAAAGAATATAGCAGCTGAAGACACCAAAAATCTTGATTAGATACTACAAATTAAAGAAAGAAAAAAATAATAAAATAAAGAGCTTGCATATGGGATTACACCCTTATGTTTGAATCCTGTCTCACATTGAGCAAATTAGTCACTGGTTCCAATGTAATCTCATCTCTCAAATGGAATAGCATGCAGAATCTTAATATTATAAGATATAATTTATATAGAATTCCCTGCCATGTTATCTGAATCATAGTAAATAATCACAGATTATTTATCCTCTATTTATAGTAGGGGAGAATTTGGTCTGATTATTAATATTTTTTATTAAGAGCATATTCATTATACTAACATAACAAAATCTATTAGAAAAATATAATGAAGGCTAAAATAAGACTAAAACTTAAGAACGTGAAACAATGTTTCATTGAGCTGATTGTAATTATAAGAATGATTAAACTAATTTCTACACTAAAAACATTAAATGTGTTGTTGTTTAGTTGCTAAGTTGTGTCTGACTCTTCCTGACACCTTGGGCTATAACCTGCCAGATTCCTCTGCCCATGGGACTTCCCAGGCAAGAATATTAGAGTAGTTTATTATTTCCTTCTCCAAGGGATATTTCCTATACAGGTATCGAACCACCTCCATTGGGAGGTGGATCCTGTACCACTGAGCCACCTGGGAAGCTCAAAAATACTAAATTCAGTTCATTTCAGTTGTTCAGTCGTGTCTGACTCTGCGACCCCATGAATTGCAGCACGCCAGGCCTCCCTGTCCATCACCAACTCACAGAGTTCACTCAGACTCACGTCCATCGAGTCAGTGATGCCATCCAGCCATCTAATCCTCGATCGTCCCCTTCTCTTCCTGCCCCCAATCCCTCCCAGCATCAGAGTCTTTTCCAATGAGTCAACTCTTCGCATGAGGTGGCCAAAGGACTGGAGCTTCAGCTTTAGCATCATTCCTTTCAAAGAAGTCCCAGGCTGATCTCCTTCAGAATGGATTGGTTGGATCTCCTTGCAGTCCAAGGGACTCTCAAGAGTCTTCTCCAACACCACAATTCAAAAGCAACAATTCTTCGGCACTCAGCCTTCTTCACAGTCCAACTCTCACATCCATATATGACCACAGGAAAAACCATAGGCTTGACTAGACTGACATTAGTCGACAAAGTAATGGCTCTGCTCTTGAATATACTATCTAGGTTGGTCATAACTTTTCTTCCACGGAGTAAGTGTCTTTTAATTTCATGGCTGCAGTCCCCATCTGCAGTGATTTTGGAGCCCAAAAAAATAAAGTCTGACACTGTTTCCACTGTTTCCCATCTATTTCCCATGAAGTGATGGGGCCAGATGCCATGATCTTCGTTTTCTGAATGTTGAGCTTTAAGCCAACTTTTTTGCTCTCCTTTTTCACTTTCATCAAGAGGCTTTTTAGCTTCTCTTCACTTTCTGTCATAAGGGTGGTGTCATCTGCATATCTGAGGTTATTGATATTTCTCCCAGCAATCTTGATTCTAGCTTGTGTTTCTTCCAGCCCAGTGTTTCTCATGATGTACTCTGCATATAAGTTAAATAAGCAGGATGACAATATACAGCCTTGACGTACTCCTTTTCCTATTTGGAATCAGTCTGTTGTTCCAAGTCCAGTTCTAACTGTTGCTTCCTGACCTGCATACAGATTTCTCAAGAGGCAGGTCAGGTAGTCTGGTATTCCCATCTCTCTCAGAATTTTCCACAGTTTATGCTGATCTACACAGTTAAAGGCTTTGGCATAGTCAATAAAGCAGAAATAGATGTTTTTCTGGAACTCTCTTGCTTTTTCGATGATCCAGCGGATGTTGGCAATTTGATCTCTGGTTCCTCTGCCTTTTCGAAAACCAGCTTGAACATCAGGGAGTTCACAGTTCACGTATTACTGAAGCCTGGCTTGGAGAATTTTAAGCATTACTTTACTAGCATGTGAGATGAGTGCAATTGTGCGGTAGTTTGAGCATTCTTTGGCATTGCCTTTCTTTGGAATTGGAATGAAAACTGACATTTTCCAGTCCTGCGGCCACTGCTGAGTTTTTTCAAATTTGCTGACATATTGAGTGCAGCACTTTCACAGCATCATCTTTCAGGATTTGAAACAGCTCAACTGGAATTCCATCACCTCCACTAGCTTTGTTCATAGTGATGCTTTCCAAGGCCCACTTGACTTCACATTCCAGGATGTCTGGCTCTAGATTAGTGATCACATCATCATGATTATCTGGGTTGTGAAGATCTTTTTGTACAGTTCTTCCTTGTATTCTTGTCACCTCTTCTTAATATCTTCTGCTTCTGTTAGGTCCAGACAATTTCTGTCCTTTATCAAGCCCATCTTTGCATGAAATATTCCCTTGTTATCTCCAATTTTCTTGAAGAGATCTCTAGTCATTCCCATTCTGTTCTTTTCCTCTAATTTTTTACATTGATTGCTGAGGAAGGCTTTCCTATCTCTTCTTGCTATTCTTTGGAACTCTGCATTCAGATGCTTATAGCTTTCCTTTTCTCCTTTGATTTTCACTTCTCTTCTTTTCACAGCTATATGTAAGGCCTCCCCAGACTGCCATTTTGGTTTTTTGCATTTCTTTTCCATGGGGATGGTCTTGATCCCTGTCTCCTGTACAATGTCACGAACCTCATTCCATAGCTCATCAGGCACTCTGTCTATCAGATCTTGGCCCTTAAATCTATTTCTCACTTCCACTGTATAATCATAAGGGATTTGATTTAGGTCATATCTGAATGGTCTAGCGGTTTTCCCTACGTTCTTCAATTTGGGTCTGAATTTGGTAATTAGGAGTTCATGATCTGAGTCACAGTCAGCTCCCAGTCTTGTTTTTGTTGACTGTATAGAGCTTCTCCACCTTTGGCTGCAAATAATATAATCATTCTGATTTTCGTGTTGACCATCTGGTGATTTCCATATGTAGAGTCTTCTCTTGTGTTGTTGGAAAAGGGTGTTTGCTATGACCATTGCATTTTCTTGGCAAAACTCTATTAGTCTTTGCCCTGCTTCATTCCGCACTCCAAGGCCAAATTTGCCTGTTACTCCAGGTGTTTCTTGACTTCCTACTTTTGCATTCCAGTCCCCTATAATGAAAAGGACATCTTTTTTGGGTGTTAATTCTAAAAGGTCTTGTAGGTCTTCATAGAACCGTTCAACTTCAGCTTTGTCAGTGTTACTGTTTGGGGCATAGACTTGGATAACTGTGATATTGAATGGTTTGCCTTGGAGAGGAACAGAGTTCATTCTGTCGTTTTTGTGACTGCATCCAAGTACTGCATTTCTGACTCTTTTGTTGACCATGATGGCTACTCCATTTCTTCTGAGGGATTCCTACCTGTGGTAGTAGTAGATATAATGGTCATCTGAGTTAAATTTACCCATTCCAGTCCATTTTAGTTCGCTGATTCCTAGAATGTTGACGTTCACCCTTGCCATCTCTTGTTTGACCACTTCCAATTTGCCTTGATTCATGGACCTGACATTCCAGGTTCCTATGCAATACTGCTCTTTACAGCATCGGATCTTGCTTCTATCACCAGTCACATCCACAACTGGGTACTGTTTTTGCTTTGGCTCCATCCCTTCATTCTCTCTGGAGTTATTTCTCCACTGATCTCCAGTAGCATATTGGGCACCTAATGACCTGGGGAGTTCCTCTTTCAGTATCCTATCATTTTGCCTTTTCATAGTGTTCATGGGGTTTTCAAGGCAAGAATACTGAAGTGGCTTGCCATTCCCTTCTCCAGTGGACCATATTCTGTCAGAAAAAGTACTAAATAGAAGACTTTATTATATTTATGTAAATGAACATGCATCAGATTTCTTGAGATTCTACATAATATAAAATAAAGTCACTTGAGAACTATTGACAAAATACAGAGTACTATGAAAGCTACATTTTCTTACTCCATAGGCCTTATGCAGTTTTGCATTGATTGACTATTTTCCTTATAGTCATGAATACCTAAAACTTACATGTCTGCTAATTTCCCTATAAACTTTTAATGTGTAATGACCCAAATAAAATAAAAATTTACTTCTTACTCAACTAAAATCTAAGATAAGTGTTCTATTTGGTGGTAAGTGAAAGTGTTAGTCACTTAGCCATGGTCCTACTCTTTGTCACCCCATGGACAGTAGCCCACTAGTTTCCTCTGACCATGGGATTTCCCAGTCAAGAATACTGGAGGGAGGTGCCATTCCCTTCTACAGGGGAATCTTCTCAACCCATAGATTAAACCTGGCTCTCATGCAGTGCAGACAGATTCTTTGCTGTCTGAGTCATATCCCCTAATTTATGATATGAGAACCCAATCTCCTCCTGTATTTTAGGAATATGATTTTCTCACATAGTTTTCAAGAGTGCTATGCTTGTCTTGCATCAAGATAGTACCCTGTTTGCTGTAAAGAACAAATTGGGCCATGATGGGAAGTTGATGTTGACCCAAAGAGGTCTGAAAGTTCACCTTATTTTGGATTGTCATATGAGGCATGTTTGGAGAATGATATTTTAGCACATTGCCCAGGAAGAAGAGGAAATCAGATTGGTGAACTTCAAGGATGTTTCTACCACAGGGGGAGCTAGCGAACTTCATAGCTTTTCACATCTACCTTGTTTCCAAATTTCTTTAACCTATTAGTTTAGTTTATAGATCATCTTATACTCTAACGCATTCTTTACCTCTCCTGACCTTTATGGAATTTAACTACTTTATTTGACTTTCACAGAAATGTAATAGACCAAACCACAATCAAACAAAAACTCCCAGCTTTAATTGATGTCACATTTTACTGAAGATAGTGTGAATTTCCTGCACATTTCTTAAGTGGAATTAATTAACTGTATTTTCCCCTTTTTTTTCTTCCAGTACTTAGCATCTCACCTTGCATTCCAGCTTATTAAACCATTTTCTTAAATAAACTCTGTTTTCTTGGAAAAAATGTTGATTTCAGTTGCTTGGATGTTACCATTCATCACCACTGTATCTGTGTGACTATATATACATACATTTTGAACATGTAGAATTTTGCATACTTTTTAAACTTTTATATTCTGAGCAGTGAGCTAAAAATTGGAGACATAAACATACATAATATATAATAGCTATTCTTAGAGTCTAGCGAAGAAGGCAAACTCTTAGGCCAGAAACTTTAGTGCATATTACTAGTGCTACAACAGAAGTGTGTTCTCGTGCTTGTGCTAAGTCAATTCAGCTGTGTCTGATGCTTTGTAACCTTACAAACTTCAGCCCACCAGTCTCCCCTGTCCATGGGATTTTCCAGACAAGAACATTGGAGTGGGTTGTCATTTCCTTATCCAGAGGATCTTCCCAACCCAGGGATCAACCCCACATGCCTTATGCCTCCCGTACTGGGAGATGAGTTCTTTACCGGAAATGCCACCTGGAAAAACCAAATTAAGAGTGCTATACAATAAAAAGGAAGGATCATTCTATTACTTTTGATTTCCTGGGATGCAGAGACTTCCCAGCTTAAGGAGTGACATGAATGATGCACTAAAATACTTCATGCGCACGAGTATTAGCACCTGGTTGAGAAGGCCTTGGGAAGCCAGGCTGAGATGAAACTTGAAGGTCTAATTGAAAAAGGAAGATATTGATACCTTGGGCTGGAAGCATTGTCAAAACTGAGGGCCATTTACAACCAGTCCCATCTTGGTGGTTCCTCCAGGATTTAGACAGACCAGATATCCATCTTGATATTGTGACAACATCCTTCCAGCCGTCCTTGGTGCCCCCTACTGTATGGTGGTGGCCCTTGGCTGAGAGAGCACTGGAACACACCCAGATGGGTTAGGGATGTGAGTACTACATGTGTACTGAGCTCCTGGCATCTCCCAGCACTTCAGGCAGTACCCCACAGTGAGCTCATGGTTGCCTGGGTTCAACCAGAAGGACCAGGTCTTATCCCTGAATTCTAGGGAGCTGGTATTCTTGATTGACTGACAAAGGATGGCCAGTTTCAACTTCTGCTGAAAGATCCTGAGGGGCTGGTGGGAAGATACTGCTCACTGGCTCTTGAAGGCCTAGCACCAGTGCTGGGAGTCCTTACTGCATGTCTCAACCACGGATGTGACCTTCTGCCTCTGGACCACCATGGATGAAGGCATTCAGCTGCTGTGCACAATGGGCATCCCTACTAGACTGACCAACTCTGAGCCCCCTCCCAAAGGCTGTGCTCTCCATGCATGGTCTGCAGCAGCACCTGCCAACAGCTGCCCCCTCAGGGTTGCGGCACAGCTGGTTGGCCTGTGGATCAAACTCACAGCTGTGGTGGAGTGGAGATGTATGCCATCTGTGATGTCAGTGACTCAGTACCAGAACAAGCCTGGCCTTGCCAAGTTCATGCTCCCGCTCCTGCCCAATGCATCTGGACATCATAGACTGGCCCCTTGGTCCCTGGAGAAGATGACTAGAGCCCACCAAGGTCCTACTGGAGCCATACGACAAAGAGACTAAGAGTAGCCCTGGCCTCCAGGACTTCTGGATTGAGGAAGAATTTAGCTGAGGCTAATCTACCTCCTGCCAAATCTTCACCTTGGCTTTCACACCTCCCCTTCTGGGTGAGAGATTAGAGGGAGGGTGATCATATTACAAGAGAGCAGCTTTTGACTTCGTATTTAGGAGAGATGGAAATATAGTTGCATGGCCCTTGAAGACATTTATAATTGACATGAGGCCTTGGCTTCCCTGTGCAACCTCAAGGCAGAGAGATGGAAAGTTCTAGAGCTTCCTGTGAGAAAAGACAATACCACACCCTGACCAGTTGTTTTAAGAATCCAGAAGAGAGCAGTGTTCTCATCTCCAGCCACTCTCATGGGTGTTACCAGCCAGAGACGATGGTGAAGGAAATGTGAACCAGGGTCCAGGGCCACAGAAGGTATACAGTGCAGCCCTTGGAGTGACTAAGAACCCTCTGGAGCAAGTTGAATCTTCTGCCATATTTGAAACCGTGCAGCAAGATGGAAAGACACAGAGGGGCCCCCCTCTGCCACATGCCCCCACAGCACTGCAGGCCTGCAACATGAGAGCATATTGATGGCTTTACCCTTTAAAAACCATTTTTAATATAATAGTTTCAATTTTAATTGTATTACAATTGCAAATATAATAGTTACAACTATACACAAAAGCAATTAATATTTTCTTTTCAGCATATATGGCACTTTATTTTTAATGTTGCTTTTTCTAATTGGGTTGATGTTTTCCCTTTTAAAGTTTACTTTTGCTAATGGCTCATTTAGGGAAAAGTAGCTGCAGTCACTTCTAAAGGGTTGAGATTCGTTGTAGCTTCATGGGTGACTTGGGACAGTTTGCTCTGTGTGGGTTCTGGGTTGAGGACTGTGCAGAGTTAAGAATCAGAGCTTTTAGAAAATGAACAGAAGCCCAGCACTTCTGGTTCTCATAGTCATGAGTGCAGGCGGGGCACTGGCGCACTCCTTCAACAGTATATGCATAAAGATAACTGATTTGTACCACCTGTGAGTAATTGTATAATCATTGTCTGTTGTCCTCACAGTAACAAGGCTAGAGGCATACTGTGTGTCTAATCCCCATACTCTGAATATCCGACTTTCTAGAACATATCCACTCTTTCTTCCTTCCATCTCATGGCTGCAGTGAATTGCTTGTGTTTCTCAGTGATTTCTGATGTTTCAGCTGTGTACTAGCTTCTCTTGCCTTTCAGTAACTCATGGATAAATAAAATGGTTAATTGTGTCTTTGTCTTGTGTGTGTGTTTGTGTGTATGTGTGTCCTTTTTTGAAATACCTTTTTTTTTTTTTCTTGGCCACCACTCCCCACTCCTTATTTCCACGAGAGCTGACTGACTCTCTACATTCCTTATGCCCTTATGCCTTGCTTCTGCATAAGCTTCTTATTTGAAGTTGTGTTTTTTTGTTTTCTTTTTTGTTTCAAAACTGGACTAGATCTATAATTGTTTGATTCACAGACAGAATTTTTACTCAAGTCAATAGGAGCTGTGGAGTAAGAAGAAAGTGATCAGCCTCTTACATCTAACCTTTGTTTTCCAAGTTGAGCATATGTTTCTTCCAGAGGTGGTATTATGTCAATGAAAGACACAGAGTCAATTATCTTCAAACAAGATCCTTTCTCCAATCAATAAAGAATGTTTTCCCATTTCGATTGGCAGACATGAGTTAAATGTTGGCACAGCATTCAAATACTTATCACTCTGTTAATGAGGGTATCATTTTTGTAATCCCAAAGGAACTGGCATCCTGAAAGGCCAGGTATAATGTAGTACATCATGACTGACAAGTGCTTTTAGCAAGTGCTAATTGTAATGCACAGTAACTGCTATAAGGATATATTACCTGTCATCTCACAAGGAACAATATATTTTAGTAAAAATATAGTATTTTAGCTAATCCCTACTTGATCATTTAATTCACTGTATTCTCTCACTTGACACTTTTCTTGAATCTTCTGCATGATTATGACAATTTTATTCCATGCAAGCCTTGCTTATTACATCCAGAAGACAATGAATAGGTGATCAGTTGAATTGACCTTGAATCTAAAGCAAGTGATTAAACAAAAGAAAGATTCATTTTGCTTTCCTTTTGTTCAGTACCTGTTTTAGTTATTTATAAGGTAATGATACGTTTCCCTAATTGCTGAGTTATTCTGTCATGCCAGGTTTATTTTATTTCACATGGTTAATCTCAGATGAATAGCGAGATTAAGCAGAACACTGAGTCCATCATTCTTGCAGTTATATGAGACATAAATTCTTGGTTGAATGAAACTGTCTGGCTTTTATTGAATCAACATAATCAGAGAAGTTCATAGGTGAGTGAAGTTTCACTCTTTTACAGAATAATACAAAGTTTTCCCTTTCTGATAAGTAATTATTTTGACATACACCAGTAAACTATGAATTCTTTAATAGTTGGAAATAATTAGGGGTTATTTTAAATGCCCATCTTGTTTAAATATTAATATTAAAAGGAAATACATACTTAAAAACTTTTACTTAATGGTTGATTTGCATGCATAGTTATTTCCCTCCATTTTATGTTTGCTCTACACACACACACACACACATTGTGTTGCAAAAAACATTCATTTGGATTTTTCCATAATATGATGTAGAAAACCCAAATTAACTTTTGGGCCAACAGTACACACACACATATATATATGTGTGTGCGTGCATGTGTGTGTGTATAAAACTTTTAAACTTTCCTTTTGGGTAATTCTGCCAAATATTTCATATAATCCCAGTGATGCTTGAATCTAAGCTGCTATATTTTCACAATATTTTAATAATCCAGAAGGAATTTCATTTTATAGGGCTGGTTGAAATAAAAATGCATTCTGTATCCAAAGATATAAAATTCCAATGATAAGATATGTAGGCAAATTTCAAAAGAGGAAGACACATTTTACTGTAATTTACTAAGATAAACCCTGATGATTCATTGGAGAATAATCAGAGAGCATCATTTCTATACTAGGAGCCAAATATCAGATATTTGATCAAATGTGTTTTGTATTTTAATGTTTCATTATATTTTTTAAACTTGCTCTTATGAAAGAGATAATTATATATTGCAAAAATGCCTAATTTTCTGCCCAATGATATTAAAGTCACCCAGACTATAATTTCTCAAAGATAAAAATTGTCAGTTAGGAACAGAGGGATCATTTCTTTATTTCCTTTTTCACCTCTTTAGTGTGTTTGCTTTGCTAGAGTCCACTAACAACTTTGCCCATTACAAAATCTGATCAGTATTCTTTCCTCCACCCTAGATTGATTAGATAGTATAAAGGATAGCCATCAAGTTTTCAGTTCAGGATACTGAAATAATGAATGGTGTCATTTTCTGTGTCAGGGGATATGCTTAAAGAACTGGCTTAGGAATGACTGTTCAGAAATATTGAACTTTAGGTTCCTATCGGGTATCCAACTGACAACTGGAATATATGGGTTTGAAATTTATAAGAGAAATGTGAATCAGACTCAGAATTTTGGCATCCAATTTTAAGAACAAATAGAGCAGATAAGCCATAATTGGGCTACAGACAAGTTCAGCACTAAGGAAGAAATAGTATTGGTATTAGCAGTTAGTGCACTGACTTGGTCAAAAAAGGTCAATGACTGCAAGCTGTGTACTCTTTAGTGACTCACTTAAGTTCTCTAAACATCAGCTATCTTTCTGTGGGAGATACAAAGGTGCAGAAGGGAAAATGGAAAGATGATACCTTCTCTGATATGCATGGGCCATATATATATATCCGTTAGTTGTTAGGGTCAATTAAGATAATGTAAGTGAAAGTATCTTGCAAATTACTCACCGAGGTATGGATTAAAACTAAAATGTTATACAAATAAGAGTTATTACTATATTTTTATGAAGTGCAGATTGTTGTCAATTTTTGCTTCACAAAATTGCTGGAGAATTTATGAATTCATAGGATAATATATGCTTATGTTTATATTCAATAGGAAATGCCAAAGTTATTTTTTCTTCCTAATCCTAAAGTCCATTTCATTCATGGAACCTCAAAGCTGAAGTGAAATTTTCATCCCCTTAATTTTATACACACAGAAAATGCAAATTTAATTTAGATTACTGATAGAATGAGAATTTGGGTCTCTTGCAGTTTAGTGCTTAAATTTACACAGTGTGAAATTAGTCAATTGATTGGCAGTAAAGGCAGCTTTCCAGAACCTTTTCCGATCCTTGTCAGTTGATTCAATTAAGTCATCAAGTATTTTCTAGTTCTCTGATTGTGGGTATTATATTTTTAGTGAAAGTGAAAGTTGCTCAGTCATTTATTTTGCAGAATTCATCTCATGAAAGGGATAATTCCCTGTATGTGACATAAAATGCCTTAACATAGTTGAAAGAGTGTACATACATACATTTCTAGACTATGGCAATCTGCATTAGTTATTGAAAGATGACAATAGATTAATTTTTAATTCATTTATTTCCTTGTCATTAATTTTATTTGTTTATTTATTTTACAAACGTTTATTGACTGCCTATTATATGCACATTTTAGGGGTCTGGAGGTAAACACTCTAGAAATAGAATATTGGTAAAAATTTAAGTTAAAAATATTGATGTGGAAACTTCGGATTACTGGTAAATGCTGTTAAGATCCATCTCTTGAGCTGAGGCATGAATGACGAGTCAGCAGTCATGAAACAGTCTGGAGGAGGAATGAATAGGGACCAGAGTTACAAGGACAAAAGATACTGCGTGCAGTGGATTTGGGAGGCCAGTGCATCTACAGCTTGTAAGAAAAAATGAGCTATTTAATTTCAATCTTCGTATCTCTGCACATAATATACAGAACCTGGTTATTTTCGAAAGTATAGCTTAATTTTCCCATAAATTGTATGTTTTATCTTAAATTTAACCAATTCGCTCTGGGTTTCTTAAAAAAACAGTGGTGCTTTGTTGTTGTTGTTGTTGTTTTATATACATACTGTTTCAACCAAATGACTATGAAATGCAATATTAGGAGAGAGAAATCATGAAAATATTGGATAAGAATTTTTAGTACTGGAGAATGTGTTTGACCTGTGGATATGAGAGTTTTTAGGACAAAGAATGAGTGGAGGGATCTCTTGTTTGTTGTTGTTGGTTTTGTTAAACTCAATTTTAATGGAAGAAGTAATTCAACAAGTATTTGGCTTTGGTGTGAATAAGAATCATTCAGGCAAATTGGTAAAAATAGGTTTGGGTTTTATCTCACTTCACCAGGCATAGGTCCTTGGAGTTTTTCATTCATTTTTAAGGTGATTTTAATTGTACCAAAGTTTGGCAACCAGCGATGGCTTTATTGTCAAATGGAAAAGTGATAGTATTTATTATAGAAGATATAAATTATGTCTGACATTCAGTTTGACTAGGAGAAGACACACTAATGAAAAAACATTTTTAAGATGGGAGTGGCTGTTGAAGACAAACATCTGCTAGTAATCCACATTCTGCTAATACTGAATTCCAGGTTTACAATAGGTAATATCATAGGATATGATATCAAATAAGAATTCATCTTCATTGAGTCAATGAATCACACATGGTCTTATAAGTACCAGTCTTGTGTGATAAGATTATTAATCAATTCTGAGTCATTTGACGACATAGGATTATTTATTTCCTGTAAGCTCATCTATATGATAACTTTCAATTTTAATATTTTTCTATGGCAACACAGATTTTTTTTAAATAAAACATTTCTCTTCTTATGAATTCATAGGATATGGTGTTGCCAGTGAAAGTGCACTTGTGGACTTTGAGGATGGAGACTACTTCTGAAATACAATCAGTTTATGTATTAGGATAAGTGTGTAAGATTTATGGATGACAAATATCCCTTCCCTCAATGAACTTACTTTCTAGTAGAATTTTACAAGGCACATGAAATAAGCAGAGTTATATAGCTGTCCTCTAGCCCTCTTATTTATCTAAATATTTTTGAATGAATGAATATGTCATTTAAAAGTTACTATGAAGATTAGATTGTTCTTCAGCTCATCAGGACTTGAGAAATGGACTTTCCAAAGGAATATCTATTGTAATTCCAGATTACAATTCTTTTTTCCTAGAATTCTTTTTCCTACAGATCATTTGCCAAAATGTCTTTGTTTCTGTGCTTGACTTAGCTATTATCTATGGATAGATACTCGGGATATGTCATAAATGCTCTTTGTGTTTTCTGAGATCATATGTGAAGTAACAAGTCTATGTCCTATCTTCAAACTATAAAAATGAATTTCCTACATTAGAGAGAACCAACACCCCATAAAATATAGGCCTATGAAAGAATAATAATTGTGTTAAACTATACCTATAGAACAGATTATTGTGTTCTGTGACAGCTTTTAATGTCACTTTTGTATGGACTTTTGTTAGAAATGTAATAGCTTCATTTGTTTAATTGTTTTAGTCAGTTGAAATTCAGTTCAGTTCAATTCAGTCGCTCAGTCACGTCTGACTCTTTGCGACCCCATGAACCGCAGCATGCCAGGCCTCCCTGTCCATCACCAACTCCTGGAGTTCACTCAGACTCACGTCCATCAAGTCAGTGATGCCATCCAGCCATCTCATCCTCCGTCGTCCCCTTCTCCTCCTGCCCCCAATCCCTCCCAGCATCAGAGTCTTTTCCAATGAGTCAACTCTTCACATGAGGTGGCCAAGGTACTGGAGTTTCAGCTTTAGCATCATTCCTTCCAAGGAAATCCCAGGGCTGATCTCCTTCAGAATGGACTGGTTGGATCTCCTTGCAGTTGAAATTAGGGGTAATATAACTATCTGTGCAAAATATGGTGAAGAAGATTTTTTTTTAATCTTTGGAAAAATTACTGTGTTCTGATACCTGAAAATTCTGCCAAAGTATTACAATGGGAAGGAACGCCAAGGTAGCTATGAATAATTAATGCAGAAAAGGATGATGGAAAAGTACCTTTTACATTGAAATTCAAAACCAGTTCTTATTTTTTGTCTCATCAATGTGTCCCTGAAATGAACTTGAAATATCAAGTTGCAATAACAATTCAATTTTGTCCTTTTAAAGATTAGGTCATTATAAATATTATATGTGGTGGTTTTTTCCTCCTCATTTACATCAACACATAAGGAAAGACAAAGTGAAGATGGAAATTATTTTTAATTAGGAGAGAGGAAAGAAGGAAATATTATGGTTTTTAAGAGGAAGCTAGGTGACATGCTGCTACCTTAAGACCAATTGGATTAGGGTCTTGAGGTTTGAAACAATGACAGTGTGAAATAGAAAAGATCTAGACGAGTTCAACACAGACACATTTATATTTTTAATTAATTTTATTGGAGTACAGTTAACTTACAATGTTGTAATTTAGAGGTATAGCACAGTGCTTCAATTATACATAAACATATGCTCATTCCTTTTAGATTCTTTTCTCATACAATTTACCGCAGAATACTGAGTTCCCTGTACTATACAGAAGGTCCCTGTTGGTTATCTATCTTGCATATATTAGTGTGTGTATTCCCATTTCAAGGTCCTGATTTATCCCTCCCCCCAACCACATTTCCCCTCTGGAGATGTAAGCTTGTTTTCAGTATCTATAAGTCTGTTTCTGTTTTTTAAATAAGTTAATTTGTTTCATTTTTTAAAAAAAATTAGATTCCACATATGAGTGATATCATATGATATTTGTCTTTGATTTACTTCACAGATACATACCTTTAAATATCCATGAAATAACCAAGTTTGCAGATAAAGCTAGAAACCTATTTGTCACTGACACTTTCTATCCTCTCTTAATAATGCTGAGCTACCTGGTGCAGGATCTAAGAAATGTAATAATTGGAGGTCCAGGAGATTTTCCAGACCCAGGGATTGAACCCAGTTCTCCAGCACTGTAGGCAGATTCTTTACTGTCAGAGTCATCAGGGATGTCCCAATCATTGGGGATACCTGAGGCTTATTTTGACCACATGATTGTGGTAGAAGTTTAGTTGTAAATAAATTAAGGCTAATGAGAGGGATTGGGGGCAGGAGGAGAAGGGGACGACAGAGGATGAGATGGCTGGATGGCATCACTGACTCGATGGACGTGAGTCTGAGTGAACTCCGGGAGTTGGTGATGGACAGGGAGGCCTGGCGTGCTGCAATTCATGGGGTCGCAGAGTCGGACACGACTGAGCGACTGGACTGAACTGAACTGAATGGTAAGAGATGTGATGGAGTGGCTAATATGATGGCCTGATGGCCACAGACTCCAGCTAAATACCTTGTGGAATGAAATCTCAAGGGGGCGAGCATTGGGAGACCAGATTAATCAAAGGACAGTGTTACCTTGAAAGATAACCACACATACTTAACAAGGCAAAAACTGTATATTCTAGCTCATCACAAAACTCAAGATGTACCTATAGATAATAATACTACACTACCTATAATAACATACATACTATAGGCAAAACTCAAGTGGAACAGAGCTGACACTCATTGTCATGACAGAGAGTGTGTTCTAGAAACTACGGTATTGAGTAAGATAAAAACATGGATATTATGAGCCATTATGGAAGTTGGAACAATGAAGCTGAAGAAAATTGTATGAAATCAGGAACAGGAGTTTTCACAGACTGACTACATTCAAGAGAACATGTATCAAAAAGAATTTGCCATATATTCACAGCAATACATAGAATTATCAGTTAGTTATGTAGATTCAACTGTAAAATGAAGAATATGTCCTGTTTATAATATTGTCTAGGATGTAACTTCTGTGATATTAATTCCTTAGGCTTTTGGTTTCATTGATAAATCTAAGCAAGCTATTTCTACAACTAAGCTTATTTTAGTTCAGTGTCTTTCTCAGTTGACCATGTTTAAATATTATGTTTGTATGGTACCTGGAAAAATGTAATAATAGTTTACCCTTTGAAAAAAGTAGTTGGTCTCATATTACTTCTGTGGCATGCAATTTCATAAATGACTTACACCAAAGTATTTGTGAGACACAGAATGTAGGTAAGGAGGAGGTTAGAGATTATAAACAAAAGTCCATTAACTGTAGGTTGGAGTCACTCTGACAGAAAAGAAAAGCAATAGATCAAGCTTAAATGGGCAACATTATTCGGAGTTATGGGCACACATCTCAAAAACGAATATACCCCAAAGAATTATAGAATACCTCTCATAATTGGAAAAAGACAGATTTTACAATTATCCTCAGGACAAGCCACTGGTAGAATAAAATACATAGCTTTAGTGTCAGAAGAAATGTATGAGGCAAAAGGGAGCCACAGTTGAAACTGAAAGAAAGAAAAGAGGAGGAAACATACACACAGTACAATAGAACAGAAAGGCAAACAGGCCCTTAATGGTGTGGAATAGAATGGAAACATGTACACGCTGAATTAACGTTAAAAAGCTGCTTGCTATTGAAAAACCTATATTCTTCTGAAATAAAATGACAGTACTTTAATAAGCATGCTTATTACATAAGTAACTGTGCTAGCTCTTTGGAATTCTGACTATTTTTAACAAATTTAAAGGTTATTTACCTTTGCTTATTTTGAGTTTGTTAAAAATCACTAAAGAAATTTGATTTTATGTTTGTAATCAACCTTTAGTGGGAGATCCCCTGGGGAAGATCTCCTTGAAATCTTTGAGATCTCCTTGATATCTTTCCAACCCAGGGATTGAATCTCGGTCTCCTGCATTCTTCTTTACCGTCTGAGTCATTAGAGAGACCTTAATATATAAATTCAGGATGTTAGCTGCTGAATCATGTCCAACTCTTTTCAAAACCATGGACTGTAGCTTGCCGGATTCCTCTGTCTCTGGGATTCTCCAGGCAAGAACACTGGAGTGGCTTGCCATTTCCTTCATCAGGGAATCTTTCCAATCCAGGGCCAAACCTGGGTCTTCTACAAAGCAGGCAAATTCTTTACCAACTGAACCATCAGGGAAGTCTTATATTAAATAGTTTCATATTGTATGGAATAAATTATAATCTTAAATAATCTAAAATTTAGATTTTTAAAAATTTATTTTTTAATATATTTATTTTTAATTGAAGAATAATTGCTTTACAATATTGTGTTGATTTCTGCCACACATCAACATGAATCAGCCATAGGTATACATATACGCCCTCCCTCTTGAACCTCCCTTTCATGACATCAGTTACAGGGGGAAAAAAAAAAAAAAAAAAACCTTAAAAACAAACAGGTGGAGATTAAACAATATGTTTAAATCAATGAACAGGTTACTGAAGAAATAAAAAGAGAAATCAAGACCTCCTAGAAACAAATGACAATGAAAACATGATGACCCAAACCTTCAGGATGCAGCAAAAGTAGTTCTAGTGGGGTTCTGTGATAAATTTAAGATTTTTGATAAATCACAATATAAATCAAATAGTAATTTCATGTGTGTGTGTGTGTATATATATATATATAATGCATATCTATTTACAGGTATTAGATGCATAATTTTTTTTTCATTTTCTTCCACTTGTTTTTTTTTATTTTTATTTTTATTTTTTTATTTTATTTTATTATTTTTGTTATTTTTGTTTGTTTGTTTTTATTTTTTGATGGTCATGATCTTCAGATTTAGTAATTTAAAAGACAAAAGGAATACATATATAGGGATATGGTCTCTTTTGCTACTTTAAAAGTAATGTAACTGCATTGACTGCCAGTGTTAAATAACTTTTAAATGCCTCCACAAAGATGAATCTAATATTCTTAAATGAAATTTATATTGTTGTAGTCTAAGACTTCCAAGAATTTGCAAAGATCATACTGAGGGTTTTCAAATATGCAAACTTCAATTTCCCATATATTAATGTATTATATGAGTATGTGCCTTTGTCCAAATTAGTGAATGATATGGTAAATTTGGGTTGCCTGTTAAAATCTCAGCTGAAGTTGGATCTTTTCCAATGAGTCAGCTCTTTGTATCAAGTGGCCAAAGTATTGGAGCTTCAGCTTCAGCATCAGTCCTTCCAATGAATAGTCAGGGTTGATTTCCTTTGGTATTGACTGGTTTGATCTCCTTGCTGTCCAAAGGATCTCAAAAGTGTGATTGTATGATAGCTTGAGCATTCTTTGTCATTGTATTTCTCTGAGATTGGAATGAAAACTGACCTTTCCCGTCCTGTGGCCACTGCTGGGTTTTCCAAATTTGCTGGCGTATTGAATACAGTACTTTCACAGCATTATCTTTTAGGATCTGGAATAGCTCAACTGGAATTCTATCACCTCTAGTAGTTCGTAGTAATGCTTCCTAAGGACCACTTGGCTTCACACTTCAGGATGTCTGGCTCTAGTTGAATGATCACATCATGGTTATCTGGGTCATTAAGACTTTTATGGAGAGTTTGCCTGTATATTCTTAACACCTCTTCTTAATATTTTTTGCTTCTGTTAGGCCCATATTCTTTCTGTACTTTTTTGTGCCCATCTTTGCATGAAGGGTTCTCCTGGTATCTCTGATTTTCTAGAAGAGATTTCTAGTTTCCCATTCTATTGTTTCCTCTATTTCTTTGCATTGTTCACTTAAGAATGCTTTCTTATCTCTCCATACTATTCTTTGGAACTCTGTATTCAGATGGGTTTATCTTTCCATTTCTCCTTTGCCTTTTTCTTCTCTTCTTTTCTTAACTATTTCTAAGACTTCCTCCAACAACCATTTTGCCTTTTGGCATCTTTTTCTTGGGGAAGATTTTGGTCACCACCTCCTGTATAATGTTATGAACCTCCATCGATAGTTCTTCAGTTCTCCCAGGTAGCACTACTGGTAAAGAACCCACCAGCTAAAGCAGGAGACATGAGACTTGGGTTTGCTACCTGAGTTGGGAGGGCCTAGCAACCCATTCCAGTATTCTTACCTGGGGATCCCATGGGAATCCAGAGGGTCCTGATGGGTTAAGATCCATAGGGTCATAAAGAGTCCGACACGACTGAAGTGACTTAGCGTGTACACATGGAGATGGAAAGAACTTATCATCAGATTTTGAGGTCCTCCAACATCAAAATGTATTTTTTCTTTATATAATCTTTTTCCAAATCCCATCACTATTCTGATGCCACTTTCTGCTCTGGTTGATTTTTGTTTTATGCTATTTTCAAAACAATGACAGCCCAAGGCAAATAACCTCCTAAATGTGAGATAAACAGAACAACACAGCTAAATTGATTTAGACAGTTTCCTTCCATTAAATCAATCTATTATTATTCATTATGTTAGTTTAGAAATTCACCGTAGTGAATTTTGACTGCCTTAGGTACATGGTCAATTAAAACCCATCAATTTATTTTTTCCCAGTTCTCCTTCCTGTATTTAAAATGTGAATTTTAAAATACCAATCAATGTTTAAACTTTTGTTTTCTTGGTTTTTGACAATCATGGCTACTGGGAGCATTTGGAACTCAGTCTGACCAAGGTTAAACCTTCGCAGATTTTTTTCTGATTTGACTTTATCTTCATATTTGATATATATATACTTTCAGTGTCTTCACTGATGTGATTGATCGCAATGTTGAATACATTAAGTCCACAAAGAGAGCACCAGAGGAAACATTCTAAGTAGAGAACTTTGGCTTGAATCCTTTTTAAGCTTACCAACTTAACCTGATTCTTCATATAGGATGCTGTGGTGCTTGGCTCACATGTCCTAGAAACTCTGTCCCTCTTTCTCTGTGTACCATTCTACTTACTTCAACGTGTATGTTTTCCTTTAGTGGCCCACTTTCTACATATCTATAGGAAATGTGAGTGAGTGAGTGAAGTGACCCCTCAACTAATGGAGCTTCATTGCTTGAAGAGAGAGTTAGAAATACCTAGGAGTGCACATCACCTTCCATCATGCTGACCCTTAGCCAATAACTGAATTCAAAAGTACAAAAATCCAACTTTCTTGCCTCCAGTTTGAAAAATTCAGGTGACATTTTGTCCATCCTGTGTTTTAAGATAGCAAAAGGGAATTACAGAGGCTTTTGTCAACTCAGGATGCACAAATATACTCAATTTTTTTTTCTAATATCTTTTATAAAAGTAATTTACCAAGAAATAGTGCTGATAATTAACGAATTGCAGGATTGTGGTATTCCACAGTGTGGTTTGAAAGTATCATTTCCCACTAACAAATTTAATGCATTTTAGAAATTTCCTTATGACAAATGTTACTAAAGATGTGGGACAAAGTAAATTCTCATACAAGTCCTGGAGAAAC
Organism: Ovis aries; assembly: GCF_016772045.2. Lineage (NCBI taxonomy): Eukaryota > Metazoa > Chordata > Mammalia > Artiodactyla > Bovidae > Ovis > Ovis aries. The sequence goes on from NC_056069.1 coordinate 50,842,975, forward strand.
AATTTGGGATTATCTGGTAAAAGTGAAAATGCTCTTCAGCATTTTAAGCCCTGAGTACAGATGTTTAAAGGGCCCATATGTTCATCAGGAGGCATTTGCAAGAGAGGTCAAAGCACTGTTTTTAGTGGGGAAAAGAAGTAGAAACTACCTGAATGACCATTAATACAAGAATAGATTCATTTATTTTATCAGGTTCATATATAAATCATTGCTGCATGTGCCACTGTGGATGCATTTCAATAATGGAATCTACAATTAATGAGAAGAAGGTTATATGAGAATAGATAAAATGTGGTGTCATTTATATTAAGGTGAGAATATGCTGCTTTGGTAAAGAAATTTAGAAAAACATACATATGATGCGAAATTGAGATAATTGTGGAGGGGTCAGGTATAACTAGAAACATTAAAAAAAAAGTAACACCTGTTGTTGTTTTTTTTTTAAATCTTCAACCTATGCGTACATATTACCCATATTACCTGTATGATGACTAATTATAAATTATTTAGGCAAGAGAATAGTTTGTTATTACAGCTTTATAAATGTTATGTATACGATAATGCGCAGAATTCATATGACACAGGAAGAGATGGTTGAATGGTATCTCTGACTCAATGGACATGAGTTTGAGCAAGCTCTGGGAGTTGGTGATGGACAGGGAAGCCTGGTGTGCTGCAGTCCATAGGATTGCAAAGAGTCAGACATGACTGAGTGACTGAGCTGAACTGAATGTTGTCCAGAAGAAAATTCAGGCTTAACTTATATGTAAAATATACTCTGTTTTCTTCTTTAAAAGTTTAGGATACTTTCTCATCCCTAATCATTGGTCAGTGGACATCAGTCAGTCTTGCTCTTATGAAATTTACTCTGTATTCCAATGCTCTCAGAAAGGTTTTCAAGGTGTAGGGGAGTTCAAGAGAGAAACTTGCTGAAACTCTTCCCCTTCCTCTTTTCTAATATGAATGTGTCATGTAATACTCATTTTTTCATAAAGGTTAAAAATGTTATGAAATTTTAATTTAGTCTTAGACCATCCCTCCCAGATTGTGAGTTTTCTTGGAACAGCAAAATGCATAAGAAATGGATTTGTTACATATAGAAATAATGCGTCATAACAAAAACATCAACAAAATGCATGTAGCCAATGCAGTAAAATATATACTGATGATGCAGCTGCTGTATAATCACCAGACTTCAGTGAAAGAAACAATGTTTTAAATACAAAAAATGAGAAAGCACCTTAAATCTGAGTGGAAAAAACTCCTTCCCAAGAAAACTCGATTGTTGACCTCATAATGTCTGGCATGCATAAAGATATTTATTTTCATCACTTTTTTCATTCATCATTGAGCTACAGACAATGTCACCCAGAGAGGCATACATACCAGCGTAAGATAAGGATTATCCATAAGATTCCTGCTTTTAATTAGATGATGTCATAAATATAACTGGTATATAGAGTTAGAACACTTTGTATGGAGATTAGGTTTGGGGGTGTTAATAATGATAAGTAGTGAGGCTTATAGTATTGATAGAATCACTAGACACATGTCATGTCTTTATTTGATCAAACCAGAGACAAACAGAATGCATGCTGAGATAAACGTGATTACTCACAAAGTTGTTTCCTGGCTAAATCATTTTATTTAAAAGGCACTCAGCGAAAGAAAACAGCACTTTAATTTCACTAATTGAGCTCTGAACCTAAAATACAGCAATACATCAGAAGGAACAATTCAAGACAGAAATGATCAAATTGAATTAAATAATTTCCTTTCTGGAGAAACGTGAATTCAAGCATTATTTCTACAGAATAAAGAACAAGAGTAACAACAAGAAACAGCTAATATGTTCTAGCCTGCTTCTGAATGCACATGAATTCCAGGGATATTAAAAATGGAGAGAGAATTTAATGTTCAGGAAAAGCAGTGAAAACTGTCTTCTTTCTTTCTTTCTTCTAAATTTATAGTCAGATACCCTTTGCTGAGCCTTTGGGCATATTTATAGTCTGAAACCATATTCTATAGAAGAGTGAGATTTGTTTTATGAGCACTTATACACAATCTAAATTGTACAACATAAAAGCATAGTACTAGCTCAATTTCTAACTTATACTAATATGCTGAGAACTTCCCACCCACCCAGTGTCATTAAAGAAAAACATTAACATTTCCTACTAGAACTTTAGAAAAAGGAAATACAGATTTGAAATGTGCAATTTTCATATTCCTTCTGGAACCCAAGCGATTTTAAGATAAAGATGCATGAATAATAAACTTAAGGGACAACATTGATACTATGGCTATGACTATTGACACATTTATTTTACTAATTTTTTGCACAATTTTCCTTTACTTAGAAGATTAAAAAGAAACTGACATTAAGCATCTATGTAAAGAGACATATGTAAAGATAATGAAAAATAAACCTGATTCAAAAATGTGATGTGTTTTTCAGCTTTCCCAATATCAGCCAAACAATCCATGCTTCCATCCACTAACCTGGGTTATTATAAATGCTAACACATTTAAGTGAGTTCTGAGTCATGATACTTAATACTCAAGCATATGCTAAAGTGATTACAGACCCTACAAAGTGGGACTACAAAGTGAAGCAGTTTTCCAGCTGTAATTTGGGCTGCTGCTGTCGTGTCGACTCTGCAGTCGCTTCAGTCGTGTCCGACTCTGCACTACCGTATAGACAGCAGCCCACCAGGCTCCTCCGTCCCTGGGATTCTCCAGGCAAGAACACTGGAGTGGGTTATCATTTCCTTCTCCAATGCATGAAAGTGAAAAGTGAATGCGAAGTCGCTCAGTCCTGTCGACTCTTCGGACTTCGTGGACTGCAGCCTACCAGGCTCCTGCATCCATGGGAGTTTCCAGGCAAGAGTACTGGAGTTTGGGCTGGCTGTTCCTTTTAAGTTATGAGGCCATCAGATTTTTTTTGCAGTCAAAAGAAACTTTAGGTCTTGTCACAGATATTGTAAATACAGCTACTTACTTTTATGAATATTTTGTAAGTGATTCTGAAAGACAGAAAAAGCCTGGAATAATGTAACTATTTCAATATGTTATCTGTTACCTGAACATGGTTGCTAACTAATTTACTTAAATTATCTGCTGATGTCCTCTCAAATGGAAGATACAATCTTGTTCTCATCATTCCATTAACTGCCTATAGTCTTTGAAATTGTTTACAGTTTATCAAGTTCCCTTCTCGGCTGCCTTCCCACCTCAGCCTACACATTCTAGAACTGCTTCAGGCTTATTACTATGATGTAGGAAGTTATTAAAATATGTTAATTTACTTACTGAGATGGCTTTAAATTAAACCCTTGTAACTTCTTGCCTTCTAGTCTGTCCACACTTTATAATACCTTAAACAAGATATTATTCTGTGATCAAATAATCAGAATAAAGAAAAAAATGTCCTGGCTTTCTCTTTTAACTATGACTATTTCCATGGTATTAGTTCTATAATTTAAGTAAAATCAGTGGTTGCTAATGTGCTTGTTCTAGTTCAGGCCACCTCCTTCACACTTTGCATGTTCTATAATTACCATGTTTTGCAGACAAAGTCTGAGTGGTTAAATAAAAATTACATCATAGAACTCATCAGGGACATATTAAATCCTTATGTTAAATGTAAATTCATTTTGTAAAATGGCAAAAAAAAAGATGGCTCATAGTGAAGAATCAAAGTTTTAAATACTAAGTCTCCTTGTAGTTCATTCAAAAATAGACATACAGCCAATCTGCCCCACAAAAATATTTTTAAAAGTAAACAAAATCCTCTAAATATATTTAACCCACCATATAAGTGTTATATGTTATAATAACTCATACAGAAAGAAACATTAATGACCATAATTAGAGAAAATGGGTTATTGTATGAAAATAAAACAAAATTTAAAAAAAAATCAGAACAGTGCTACCTGGTCTAGCCAGTATAAGCATGAAACTAAGTATAGGAAAGTGTTATCTAAGGTTGAAATAGGAATTAATATTATGAAAAACTATGCTTTGGAAAAAATGAAATGGCTTGAGTTTTTTATGAATATTTCTGGTTTTTGATATAACGTTCTTTTCCAGAAAACCAAATTCCTTCCTACAAGGCTGTCTGTGAGATTAGGTAGAAAAGATGAATTATGAAACTTTTCTTGAGCCCTCTCTTCTTCATTTTGTTATCCCTCCGTAAGGGGTATGGTTGGGGTTGTAGTCAGTTTCCAGGCTTCTTCCTACTTCTAATTTTGGAGTATGAGGTAAGCAGAAGAAAAAGTAAAGGTGGAGCTTATAAGACTAACAAACATTGTAAAAGAGGGTCCCATTCAAGTCTTTTAGGGAATTCTCTGACAGTCCAGCATTTAGGTCTCCAAGCTTTCACTCAGGTTCAATCCTTAGTCAGAGAACTAATATCCCACAAGCCACATAGCACAGCCAAACATAAATTAAAAAATGATAAATAAAATGTAAAAAGCCTTTCAAGAGGAATCAGTTGGAGCTCAATAGAATTCAGAGAGATACTTAACTGGGTAGTTATTTTCTTCCAAAGGGAAATTTGATTTCAGAGGCTTAGAGGGGACATTCTGTATACCTTATATTGATCTTCTGCAGCCTAGTATGGCAACTTCAATTTGTAGATTTCTGGGAGATGAGGCATGATTCCCAGATTCAAGGAATTTATCTAATGCTTTGTTTATCAAGTGTCTGAAGGAATAAACACGGACAAATGGAGAAAAAATAAATATCATAGTGTATAGGATACTGCTGCTAAGTCACTTCAGTCGTGTCCGACTCTATGCGACCCCATAGACGGCAGCCCACCAGGCTCCCTGATCCCTGGGATTCTCCAGGCGAGAACACTGGAGTGGGTTGCCATTTCCTTCTCCAATACATGAAAATGAAAGTGAAGTCTCTCAGTCGTGCCCAACTCTCAGCGACCCCATGGACTGCAGCCCACCAGGCTCCTCTGTCCATAGGATTTTCCAGGCAAGAGTGCTGGAGTAGGGTGCCATTTCCTCCTCCAGTGTATAGGATATAGAGTGCTAACTAGTCTTTTCAAATACAGTCATAGAAGTTTACCAGTAAAATGGACCTGAATCGTCCTAAAAGTTTAAGTTTGAAAGGTGGTTATTTCTTTTCAAAAAGTCAAAGTTGAAGTTAATTGGGTCCAAGTTCATAATGCTCACTGCAGAACACATCAATAACGAGAGACAGGTGTTTATGCAAGGAATAGTGACTTTATTCAGAAAAACAATTAGATGGTTCCCTAGTGACCATTGTAGCAGATTTAGAATTCAGGCTTCTAAATTCAGGCTTAGTAAAAGGGAAGGGGCGTGTTTGGTTGTTACAAACTTCTTGGTGCCTTTGTTTTTGTAGCTGTCACATAGATCTGATTAAAGTGTTCTTATAAATCTCCCTTTCTCAGTTCTGCAAATTTGTGTCTCTATATAAGGGAAAAGTGTTACATCTTTAAAGGTCAGAACCTTGAGAATGGGCTATTTCAAGCAATAGACAACATTCCTTTTAATTATTAACATGTAACACTAGTAAGAGAATACAAGGGTTAAAATAAGAGAAATAGATCCAATATAGAGTCTAATTTGTTCCTTCCTATTACATTGATACCTTCTGGTCCAAAAAATTGTTCAGATTGTCGTTCCTTTTTTTTCCTTTCTCTTTTAAATGTTTATTTCACCATTTTTGGATTCAAGCAGTGATTTATCTCTACATGCTATTCAATAGACTTTAATGGAAGAAATCCCCTGAAAAACTGAATTTACAACATTCAAGAGTTACGTTAAAAATCCCATAAAGTCTTGAATACTTTATGGAAGAATTTTTGGAATCTGTATTTTTAAAACATTAGAAATGTATAAGATATATCTAATAAAAACATACATGACTTAAACATATATGCATTTAAGTATATAAATGCATTGATGAGGGAATATTGTAAACATTTCCCAAATAATATTCTGATAACAACTCCAGGTTTTGTATTACAGGAGCAATAAAAAAGTTTTTAGGGGTCCCTATATAAATGGCTATCCAGCTCGTGTTAGCACAAGTTTTACCAGTACTGCAAATTTAAAGAATTTCTTACATCAACAAAAGAAGACATTTCAGGAATCTTGGAGAGGGGCATTTTGCATTGAGGCAAAATGAACATCACAATTTTGTATTCTCAATTTTCAGTACTCCATTTAAAAAAGAATACAAAGCATTTCAGTTCTCAAAACTCTATGGAACCACTTGAGGGTGAAATAAAAGAGATTGATGCCTGATGACAGTTGTTAGGATGTAAAACAGTTGTTTCACCTGCTGTTTCTCTAAGAGATGAATGGGGATAACAGTTTGGTCCGTTTCTGGATTTGTGTAAAGTTCTTTTTAACAGAGCACCCAATAAAAATATAGTACTAGTTCTTAAATCTGCTTTATTCTTCCAGAATATGTAAGGTAAAAAATTTACCTAGAAGTCATGAGGATAATTCTTTTCAGTCAGTTCAGTTCAGTCGCTCAGTCATCTCCGACTCTTTGCGACCCCATGAATCGCAGCACGCCAGGCCTCCCTGTCCATCACGAACTCCTGGAGTTCACTCAGACTCATGTCAATCAAGTCGGTGATGCCATCCAGCCATCTCATCCTCTGTCGTCCCCTTCTCCTCCTGCCCCAATCCCTCCCAGCATCAGAGTCTTTTCCAATGAGTCAACTTTTCCCATGAGGTGGCCAACGTACTGGAATTTCAGATTCAGCATCATTCCCTCCAAAGAAATCCCAGGGCTGATCTCCTTCAGAATGGACTGGTTGGATCTCCTTGCAGTCCAAGGGACTCTCAAGAGCCTTCTCCAATACCACAGTTCAAACGCATCAATTCTTCAGCACTCAGCTTTCTTTACAGTCCAACTCTCTCATCCATACATGACCACTGGAAAAACCATAGCCTTGACGAGACAGACCTTTGTTGACAAAGTGATGTCTCTGCTTTTCAATATGCTATCTAGGTTGGTCATAACTTTCCTTCCAAGGAGTAAGCGTCTTTTAATATCATGGCTACAACCACCATCTGCAGTGATTTTGGAGCCCCAAAAATAAAGTCTGACACTGTTTCCACTGTTTCCCATCTATTTCCCATGAAGTGATGGGACCGAATGCTATGATCTTCGTTTTCTGAATGTTGAGCTTTGAGCCAACGTTCTCTCTCTCCACTTTCACTTTCATCAAGAGGCTTTTCAGTTCCTCTTCACTTTCTGCCATAAGGGTGGTGTCATCTGCATATCTGAGGTTATTGATATTTCTCCCTGCAATCTTAATTCCAGCTTGTGCTTCTTCTAGCCTAGCATTTCTCATGATGTACTCTGCATATAAATTAAATAAGCAGGGTGACAATATACAGCCTTGATGTACTCCTTTTCCTATTTGAAACAGTCTGTTGTTCCATGTCCAGTTCTACCTGTTGCTTCCTGACCTGCATATAGCTTTCTCAAGAGGCAGTTTAGGTGGTCTGGTATTCCTATCTCTCTCAGAATTTTCCACAGTTTATTGTGATCCAGACAGTCAAGGCTTTGGCATAGTCAATAAAGCAGAAATAGATGTCTGAAATGGCTGTCTGAGGAGGCCTTACAAATAGCTGTGAAAAGAAGAGAAGTGAAAAGCAAAGGAGAAAAGGAAAGATACAAGCATCTGAATGCAGAATTCCAAAGAATAGCAAGAAGAGATAAGAAAGCCTTCCTCAGAGATCAATGCAAAGAAATAGAGGAAAACAACAGAATGAGAAAGACTAGAGATCTCTTCAAGAAAATTAGAGACACCAAGGGACCATTTCACGCAAAGATGGGCTCGATAAAGGACAGAAATGATATGGACCTAACAGAAGCAGAAGATATGAAGAAGAGGTGCCAAGAACACACAGAAGTACTGTACAAAAAAGATCTTCACGACCAAGATAATCATGATGGTGTGATCACTCATCTAGAGCCAGACATCCTGGAATGTGAAGTCAAGTGGGCCTTAGAAAGCATCACTATGAACAAAGCTAGTGGAGGTGATGGAATTCCAGTTGAGCTATTTCAGATCCTGAAAGATGATGCTGTGAAAGTGCTGCGCTCAATATGCCAGCAAATTTGGAAAACTCAGCAGTGGCCGCAGGACTGGAAAAGGTCAGTTTTCTTTCCAATCCCAAAGAAACCTAATGCCAAAGAATGCTCAAACTACCGCACAATTGCAATCATCTCACATGCTAATAAAGTAATGCTCAAAATTCTCCAAGCCAGGCTTCAGCTATATGTGAACTGTGAACATCTAGATGTTCAAGCTGGTTTTAGAAAAGGCAGAGGAACCAGAGATCAATTTGCCAACATCTGCTGGATCATCGAAAAAGCAAGAGAATTCCAGAAAAACATCTATTTCTGCTTTATTCTTTTAGGCCCTCATTATTCAGTTGGAAAAGAGTATATCTTTTTCTCTAATTTATAAATGGAATTGATATTAACTTGAGGTATCTACAAATCCAATATAACAAGCATTGCTTTTTACACAGTTTTAAATGAGTTTAAAGTAAGAATTTGAAAACCTTGTCACCATCTGAAAAAAAAAAAATTAATCCCCAGGGAAAATGAATTAGAAAATGAAAGGACCCTGGTTGCAAAATTACATTCCACCAAATTCTTTTGTGAAAGGAATGAAATAAGTATAAGGTTTTCTTATATTTAAATAATGAGGAGAGACAGTCCCTTTGGTTTAATTGCTTAATACTGGTATGTTTCTGTCAAGTAAATCAAGGAGGGGAAGTCATTTTATTTTATCATATATACCAGTATGTTTTAGCAACTAGATTTTGTTCAGTAAGTTAGAATTGTAAGACATGATAGGATTTTTTCTATGGGTTGTCTTTCTTTTTTTATTCTTTATTATTATTATTTGTTTAACTTTACAATATTGTATTGGTTTTGCCATACATCAGCATGAATCCGCCACGGGTATATGGCATGTCCTTCAATTAGTTTCTCTGAGAGATGAATCAGATAAAAACTATTTGAGATCCAAGTATTTCCTCTTTATTTTATGTTGCTAGGACCCTGTGTTTTTAGCATTTAATCTTCCTCTTTAAACTATTAAAAAAAAACTCATCTTAAGAGCTTTTATATGACTTTCCATTGCGTCAGTTCAGTTCAGTTGCTCAGTCGTGTCCAACGCTTTGAGAACCCATGGACTGCAGCACGCCAGGCCTCCCTGCCCATCACCAACTCCCGGAGTCCACCCAAACTCATGTCCATTGTGTCAGTGATGTCATCCCTGTCTCATCCACTGTCATCCCCATCTCTTCCTGCCCTTAAACTTTCCCAGCATCAGGGTATTTTCAAATGAGTTAGCTCTCCACATCAGGTGGCCAAAGTATTGGAGTTTCAGCTTCAACATCAGTCCTTCCAATGAATACCAAAGGCTGATATTTAGGATGGATTGGTTGGATCTCCTTGCAGGTCAAGGGACTCTTGAGAGTCTTCTCCAACACCACAGTTCAAAAGCATCAATTCTTTGGCGCTCAGCTTTCTTTATAGTCCAGCTCTCACATCCATACATGACCACTGGAAAAACCATAGCCTTGACTAGATGGACCTCTGTTGGCAAAGTAATAATGTCTCTGCTTTTTAATATGCTGTCTAGGTGGGTCATAACTTTCCTTCCAAGGACCAAATGTCTTTTAATTTCATGGCTGCATTCACCATCTGCAGTGACTTTGGAGCCCCTAAAAATAAAGTCAGCCACTGTTTCCACTGATTCCCCATCTATTTGCCATGAAGTGATGGGACCAGATGCCATGATCTTAGTTTTCTGAATGTTGAGCTTTAAGCCAACTTTTTCACTCTCCTCTTTTACTTTCATCAAGAGGCTCTTTAGTTCTTCACTTTCTGCCATAAGGGTGGTGTCATCTGCATATCTGAGGTTATTGATATTTCTCCCTGCAATCTTGATTCCAGCTTGTGCTTCCTCCAGCCCAGGGTTTCTCATGATACACTCTGCATATAAGTTCAATAAGCAGGGTGACAATATACAGCCTTGACGTACTCCTTTTCCTATTTGGAACCAGTCTGTTGTTCCATGTCCAGTTCTAACTGTTGCTTCCTGACCTGCATATAGGTTTCTCAAGAGGCAGATCAGGTTGTCTGGTATTCCCATCTCTTTCAGAATTCTTCACAGTTTATTGTGATCCACAAAGTCAAAGGTTTTGGCATAGTCAATAAAGCAGAAATGGATGTTTTTCTGGAACTCTCTTGCTTTTCGATGATCCAGTGGATGTCTGCAATTTGATCTCTATCTCTTAAAAATACAATGACTATTTAGCACCAAAAAATTAAATGTCACATCAGAGTGGAGAGGGATTGTCTTCATTGCTTGCAAGTATTTGAAGCAACTCAAGCTGAAGTCTTTCTTGGGCTCTCTTGTGGCTCAGCTGGTAAAGAATCCACCTGCAATGTGGGAGACCAGGATTTGATCCCTGGGTTGGGAAGATCCCTTGGAGGAGGGAACGGCTACCCACTCAAGTATTCTTGCCTGGAGAATATCATGGACAGAGGAGCCTGGCAGGCTACAGTCCATGGGGTTGCCAAGAGTCGGACACGACTTAGCGACTAAACTACTACTACTATACTGGTACTATGCCTGCGTCGATTTAAATACACAAACACCAACTACCAGTTCACAATTATCACCTATCACATTTTGGCAACTAGAATGTGCCTAATTAGTATTTGCCAAAACAAACTTTGTCAAATTCCATCTCTGCACTTGAAGGAAAACGGGATAAAAGAAGTGGGGTGGAGGAAGCTAGAACAGGAAAAAAAAAAAAAAAAACTTTATCTTATTATCAGTTCAGTTTTGTCTTCAATTTTTATAACTTAGGAAAATGAATTGTAGCAGAAAATGTCATCTCTCCATAAAGTACTACTTTATCAAATCATCTTCTCAGCTTTGATAAATTTTTTGAGAATGCATTTAAAAATTGCCCTCAGCTATCTGTGGTTCTGAAAAGACAGGAGAAACTGGGAGTTACTGATTACATGTAAGAGGTTGCCTTATACCCTGACATTGGAAAACGACCCCTGATAAGGAACATATGACCGTGACAATCAGCCTTTGCTAGCTAGGACAGACAACATTGCTTTGAAAACCTGAAGGGTATTTTCAGTTTTAGGGTTTTCAAATTGGTGGCTCTTTAGCATATTTTCTAGAAAATAGTGAAAAGTGAATCTGACACGGCATGGCCAACTCAAAGTCCTGAGATGATGATGCCAACGGAGGCATCTTTGAGAAGTTATCTTGACACACAGCTGTTATACTTATCTTGAAAATAATCTTTCTTCAGTATTAAACCAAGTAAATAAAAATACCAGATTTATATTTTAAAATGCAGTTGAGTCATAGGCACCATTATTAATGATATGAATGAACTCTTTCAGAGTCTCCTCATGTTGTAACTTAGTCACCCTGTATTTATCATTAACACAGTTGATTTCCCCAAAAATTAGTGGGTGGAAAATGGACAGAGTTATAGACTGTACATGCAGAGACTTCTCTTACTTACAAAATAACCATAAAAAGTAGAATACATGGTCCAATAGTCTGTATGCATTGTTTTATCAAATGTGTTATTAAAACACAAAAATGGCAAACCAATACAGACTGAGATTCACAGAAACATATTATTCAGCAGTGGTTTTTGTTTTGTTTTTTCCTAGCCTCAGGTCTATACTGTTGCATAATTTTTCCTAATTAGTTTGACTTATAAGAATCTCTCAATGTACTAAGTAAAGCCTAGATTCTGGAAACTGGCTCATTTTGCTTGTCAAAAGATTACAAAAAAGGAGGAAAATATATGCTGGGAAACCTCATTTTTTAGTGACAATTACAGCCACATTTTTGTTGCCGAATCACTAGTTAAAAGATTGCTTTTTTTTTCTTTATAACAATCTAATTTTTACTTGTATTATTTTATTGTTGTGGGCCATGCCACATAGCATGTGGAATCTTAGTTCCCCAAGCGGGGATCAAATCAGTCCCTGTATTGAAAGTGCAGAGTCTTAACCACTGCCAGGGAAGTCAAATGCTTTCCCCTTCAAATACTGTTATTCATGTTTTCCTCACTGATTAGAATTTGGAAAATACTTGAAACATCAGTCCAACTCACTCCATTTATACATAGGGAAAGTGAAACCATACAGGGGTTAATGTCTTGATTTAAAATAGTTTTCAAAACAGTTATTCATGGTGACCCAGATCTTAGATCTCACCCTTTTTTTGTATGTATGTATTTTGTATTGTTTAAGCTCCATTCATATTTATTGCTATGACAACCTTAGACAGCATATTAAAAATCAGAGACATTACTTTGCCAATGAAGGTCCATATAGTCAAAGGCATGGTTTTTCGAGTGGTCGTGTATGGATGTGAGAGTTAGACCATAAGGAAGGCCGGGAGCTGAAGAATTGATGCTTTTGAACACTGATGTGGGGGAATCCTCTTGTGAGTTTCTTGGACTGCAAGGAGATCAAACAAGTCAATCCCAAAGGAAATCAATCCTGAATATCTATTGGAAGGACTGATGCTGAAGCTAAAGCTTCAATACTTTGGCCACCTGTTGCAAAGAGCTGACTCATTAGAAAAGAGCCCAATGCTGGGCAAGATTGAAGGCAGGAGGAGAAGGAGACAACAGACGATGAGATGGGTGGATGGCATCCCTGACTCAATGGACATGAGTTTGATCAAACTCCAGGAGATGGTGAAGGACGGGAAGTCTGGCATGTTGCAGTCCTTGGGGTCGCAAAGAGTCAGACACAACTGAGTAACTGAACAACATCAAATTCATATTGTTGCTTCGTAGGTGGTTGTCGTTTTTGTGCTTTGATGGAAAATGAACTGTAATTTAGAAAATGTCTAAATTAACAAAGAATGTATACATCACAACACCAAAGATATTGAAGCAGTGTACAGACATGTATAAGACTATAGATCACATTAACCTCTGTGGATCACCTCTCTTCTACTAGCTTCTTGGTCTTGCCATGGCTATTGTCAGTTCTGACATAATACCTCAGAGTAAGTCGTACTTGAGAGTGATACACGCAGATCCCTGAAAAGTGGTTTTGCACACAGTAAGGCCTTTTCGTATGTGACTTTTCTCTCTTTATTTTCTCTTTCAAAGTAAAGAAAAATTGCATGGTGTAAGTAACAAATGAAAGTTTATCATTTACATTTTGGACCCAATTCTTGAAATGCATTATTTATACATTAGTAAGCCTTGCAATTCATCATTGAAGTAAATGAGCTAATAAAAAAGAACAAATATATAAAGAGTTCATTCTCATTTTAAACAATCTTTAAACATCTAATGGTGATTACATTCATAACTTTTGAATATATATATGTGTGTACCTACATTTCTTTTTTTATAAGTATGCAACATAATCAGCTAACTCTTGTATATGAAAAAAATAGATTTAATTTATTCTACCCATCTCTTGATCTAGTCAGCACATGTTTAATATTTATATCAGTTCTATTCTTCTATTGGTAGTCTCTGTAACTTTCCAAAATATGTGTAAATATGCATTTTGTTGTTTTGTGAACTTTTAACTTTTTAAAGACTTTGACTCCCTGACTTTTTTTTCCTTTGGGGTCAAGTACATTGGCTTTTTTTTTTTTGGGTGTTCTTTGATTATTCATTCAACACACAAGAAAGGTCGCATGACTGGCTAACCTTCCATTGAGGAAGTAGAAATCTTCCTCTCTTTGATCTCTCTATTCTGACTTTTTCTCTGCTCACCACTTTCATATAAAAAAGAAAAATCAATTCCGTTTAGTTTCTAATTTCCAGAAAGTCAACCTTTCAACTTGTCAACCTTTCAACTTCTTTGCTGATACATGGTTCTTCTTTTGTGAGTATCTGTATATTTTATTGATTATTAGAAGGAATATGTCAGTTTCATTTTGTTTTGTAGTTTGTCATATTCACCTCAATAAATGAAGCTTGTTTTGAATTCCTAGATCTTTAGTTTTTGCATTATCATCTCTTATGTACATTTAAATTGCAATGATAAAAATGTCTTATTTACACTACATGTTCTGTCTTTTGAATTGTAGAACCCTGTATTTTCTTGAAAGAAAGTTGCTCAGTTATGCTTGACTCTTTGCAACCCCATGGATATAGCCCTCCACACTCCTCTGTCCTGCAATTCTCCAGACAAGAATAGCGGAGTGGGTTGCCACCCCCCTCTCCAGGGGATCTTCTTAACATAGGGATTGGCACTGGTTCTCCTCCATTATAGGAAAATTCTTTACTGTTCATGTCTTCATTCATCTGAAAGTATTTCTGTTTAATAAATAAAGAAAGTTATTGTTCTTTAATATTTATCATCCTGACAGTATATATCAGAATTAAAAGATGAATAAGGACCAACTCTTATCTAAGAAGAACTCACACAGATGTGATTCTTATGCAATATTTGTTAGACAGCTAATTTGAAATTTGCACTCTTTATTTGATGTAGAGGTACTGCATTTCAGATTCTACTTAGTTCCCTCTTGACTTCAGTTCCCTTCGGCAAAAACAGCGCCACTCTTGTCTTTCTATATAGCTCACTTAACTCAAAGTTGAAAGTGAATTTTTGCCTGTCTGTATTAGATAGCCTTCATGTTCTTAGAATCTTCATCTATAATGTAATATCTCCACCAGGATAACAAATAGTATGAAGAGATACTGCCAACTCCCTGAGGTTAAAAAAAGATCACAGATTAATTGTCTTTTTTACAGCCCTATCTCTGCCTTTAATTGGAATTAATTTTATATATATTTACATATATAATTAAATTAAATTATATTGAATTGCAATTGATTATTAGGTTAGAGTATTCCCCACTTACCTGATGAAGGGGAAATGAGATTTTTGAATAATGGAGATTGTGCATATATGTGTGTAAGGAGAACACGTTTTCTAAACTGAGTGGTCATAGTTTAACATAACTGTAACTCTCATGCAACTTAACCCAATTATAAATTTTTCATGATATTTGAAAGTTGAATGTCTCCAAATATGACAGTTTTACCAAAATCACTTTGAAGTTTAAAAAGTTGCAAAAATATTGACAAATGTCAATGTTCAAAACCTTTGTTTTTCAAGTAAAAATGCCTAAAAATAGAAAGTAAACAAAATTTCATCAGTTTAGTATTTTCTTCATTTTTAAATGCAAAAGAATGATTTCAGATGTGAAAAACAAAAAAATAAATGTTACCATCTTTTGTGTTTCTTGCTTCAGTAGAAGTCAAGTAGTCTTAACCTTCTGTGTAGTAGGTAGAAGGCTGTTAGTTATGCAAAAAACACCATTCTGTTCTAGGAAGCATACAATTCTCTTCACTGTTAAGACAAAAAAAGCAATTTCCTATCCCTTACAAAACTCAGAATGTTCTAAAAGTTATAGAAATCAACAGCTTCTTAAGACATTCTAACAAGGAGTGAAACATCCACATAAGGAAGATAAGTCAGAACTTGACCTTTCTAACATATCACTTCCTTTTGTCAGTCTCTTTATTTGAGAATGGTTTTCAAAGGAATCAACTTCATTTTATGTGCCTCTCAGATTGGTGGCACAGTGATAAAGAATCTGCCAGCCAACGCAGGAGATGCAAGAGATGTAGGTTCGACACCTGAGTTGGGAAGATGCCCTGAAGGAGAAAGTAGCAATCACTCCAATAATCTTGCCTGAAAAATCCCATGGGTAGAGGATCCTACCTGGCTACCGTCCATGGGGTTGCAAAGAGTCAAACACAACTGAGTGACTGAGAACACACACACACACACACACACACACACACACACACAGATGGATAATTTTAAATTGCTATATCAGTTTTTCTGTTACTATTTTTATTTTCAACATTTCAATAGTCACATTGTAAGGGGATTAGAGACATGTTCCATTTAAGTCTATAAATAAAGAAGACTGGGATAAAGATAATTTCATCAGGTTAAGGATATATTCCTCCCCATAAATTATCACAAAATTACAGTTTTTCATTGGCAATGACCCTGGAGAATAGTAAATATTCTATACATGAGAACTGGATAGTACTTCTGATATCAGCTTTCTGAGTTAAACCTCAAAGGATCTATTTAATGGAAGACTAAATGGAATTGCTTTAGAAACAAACAGAAACAAAACAAATATTTGATTGGGGTTTAAAAGAACTTTATAGATTGCATCATGTATGATACAGTATATGGAAATATGAAAGCTACTTTGATTCATAACCTAGAGATGCTACATTAGTCCAAATTCCTTTAGAAACACCATTGCCACAAAGAGTAATTAGTTATCAGTGGCAAGCCTATCTTATCTTAAATGTTTCTTTTGTAACAGTAAACACAGATGTCTCAACTCAACAGTCCCTACTGTTAAAGTGTGCAGCAGCACTGAGAGGAAAATGTGGAAATTTATCCATGTTGAACATTACAAACAATTAAGCACAGGTAAAACCTAGCATCACCAAAAGGCTCTCCTTTGTGGGTATTTGACTGTTTCTTCTTCTTTTTTTGGAATCAAATAGAAGGAAGGATTCATAGAACTATCCCAAAATAGTTTATATAATTTTGAATTGAAAGTGTGTGTCGTTTGGTGGTTTTCTGATATATATATACACATGAAATCTAATACAATGAAATCAAGAAATTTTATCCTGCTGTTGTATTCTCTTCTTATTCCATTGCCATTTTATTGGGATTTTTATACAACCTAGTCAGTGGTGCCTATGACCTTTAAGTTATTTTATGGGATAAAGCTACTTATCTGCTAGTTTCACTATCAGGGCTAGAAGAATAACCTATTTATTTTTATTTGAACAACCAATCTACAGGCAGTTTCCAAGTACTCGGGACTTTAGGACTTTCAAGAGTGTGAAAGGGGGTGGTGAAAAGCAGAGGGGAAGAAAGAGGGTGCCTAAAGCAATCACTGAAGCAGTCAGAAAACAAACAGACAAGCACGGAATGGCCTCTCTTTCAGTTGTTGTTGTTCAGTGGCTAAGTCGTGTCCAGCTCTGCGACCCCATGGACTCTAGTACACCAGGCTTCCCTGTCCTTCACTATCTCTTGGAGATTGCTCAAATTAATGTCCATTGAGTTGATGATGCTATCCTATCATTTCATCCTCTGTTGCCCTCTTCTCTTTCTGCCCTCAATCTTTCTCAGCATCAGGGTCTTTTCCAATGAGTCAAGGCTGTTGAACTCAGGTTGCCAAAGTACTGGAACTTCAGCTTCAGCATCAGTCTTCTAATGAATATTCAGAGTTAATATCCTTTAGAATTGACTAGTTTGATCCTGCTATCCAAGAAACTCTCAAGAGTCTTCTCCGACACCACAACTTGAAAGCATCAATTCTTCAGCACTCAGCCTTCTTTATGGTCCAACTCTCATATATGTATATAACTACCAGAAAAATCATAACTTTGACTATATGGATCTTTGTTTGCAAAGTGATGTCCCTGTTTTTTAATATGTTGTCTAGGTTTGTCCTTTTCAGTTAGTAAATGTCATTCCCTTAAAGAATGTTTCTATCACTTTGTATGTCCATTAATTTCCCATGATATGGAAAAAAGTTTATCTAAGTCACACCTTGGAGAAGGCAATGGCACCCTACTCCAGTACACTTCCCTGGAAAATCCCATGGACGGAGGAGCCTGGTGGGCTACAGTCCCTGGGGTCACTAAGAGACACAACTGAGCGACTTCACTGTCATTTTTCACTTTCATGCAATGGAGAAGGAAATGGTAACCCAATCCAGAGTTCCTGCTTGGAGAATCCCAGGGATGGGGGAGCCTGGTGGACTGCTGTCTATGAGGTCACAGATAGTCAGACACGACTGAAGTGACTTAGCAGCAGCCCCAAGTTACACCTCTCCCTCTCTCCTTTCATTATTAAAAAAAAAAAAAAAGTTTCCAGGTGATTTTGTGTGTGTGTGTTGGGGGCGGGGGTGGGGGCAAGGGAGGGATGGTGTGCATGCCACATGGTATGTGGGATCTTAGTTCCCAGATCAGGGAATGAAACCATGACCCTTGCAATAGAATGTAGGGAGTCCTAACTACTGGACCAATCACTACGGAATTCCCTGTCATTTTGTAAATTAAGGAAATAAAAATCCCTATGCTTTACCATCCCTTTCTTCTTTTCAAATATCTGACATCTTAATTAATATTCTTACTTTATTGTTTCTCTACATAATTTAAAATATGGGATTTTAAGTTTCTCTACAGAATCCTATATTACTACCATCTTCTTGACCACTAGATTTTTTTTTTTTTGGTCTTTCTTTTTGTGTTTTTATTTCATATTGCAGATTTTCTCAAATCTCTGTTCATCCTATGCTGTTTCTTCATATTTAAGAATTAAGCCGCACACAGACTAAGTCCTAGTAAAAGACTTTTTTCCTGCAGATTTGTTTTTGTTGTTGGATCAGCAACTCTTGACATCCTTGGGATTCTTTCCAAATGCCCGATGAAAATGGCTTAACACACAGTACATACTTTTCCTTTTTACAAGTATTTCTTTTATTGTATTCTGTGAGAACCCCAAATACCTACCAATCTTTCTGTTCCTTTGAAGTTAATGCTAGGCTCTTGGATATCAGGTGAGAAGCAAACAGATTCAATTATTCACTTGCAATTAATTCCTTTCTATGAGCACCATTTCCATTTTTCCTTGAAACTGGTAACTCTGATTCAAGAACTTTCTTGTTGTTTTCTTATTATTGAGGTATGATTTAAAAAGTAGAATTGTATATATTTCAATTTTACAAGGTGATTTTTTTAAAGGTATAAAACATAAGAATTCAATATACATGCACAATGGAAATAAAAACACAAGTAAATTAACACCTCCATCCCGTCACATCATATATTCACATTTTTTTGGTGTTTGGTGATAACATTTAAATATCTACTCTTTTGGAAAATCTCAGATATACAGTATAATATTACTAACGGTAATTACTGTGTTTGATATTTGATCTAGAAGTTAATCTTCTTATCACTGAAAGTTTATAACCTTTGACCAACAATTTCCCATTTACCCCCACCCCCACACCCAGCCTCTGGCAGCCATCATCCTACTCTTTGATTCTATACATTTGACCTTTATAGCTTCCATATGCAGTTGTTTTTCTGTGTCTAGAAGTTTATCTGTTCTACCTAAGCTTCCTCTGCTTTAGCCCTTTGCATTTGTAATGCTCTTGACCTTGGCTAATTGTTTCATCTCTTCCACAAACTTGGAATCTCTGCCCTCTCCTGCCTCTGTAGGATTCCTTGGCTCAGTGGTAAAAAATCTGCCTGCAATGCAGGAAATACAGGATACATGGGTTCGATCCCTGGGAGGAGGAAGTAGCAACCCACTCCAGTATTCTTGCCTGGAGAATCCCATGGACAGAGGAGCCTCGTGGGCTACAGTCCATAAGGTTTCAAAGAGTCAGACACAGGAGACTGGGGGGCTATAGTCCAAAAGATTGAAAGAGTCAGACATGACTGAGTGTATTTCCTCCCTAGCTCCTCATTCTCCTTATCATTTTATATATATATATATATATATATACATATATATATATATATATACACATATACATATATATATGTTTTTTTTTAATTCACTGTTTTCCTTTATTGTGGTTTTAGTTAAGTCTGAGTGACTGAACTGAACTTAACTGAACTGAAGGAATGAGAGGAAATAAGCTCCATGTTACCAATGTAAACTTGAGGCATCATTTTCTATTAGGACCAAAGTAATTTAAATAAAAATATTTACTTTCCAAACTGACTAATAAAAAAGTTACACACTTAAAGTTACTATCAGCCCTGTTGTTTCCTAAAAGAAAAAATTGAGAATAATTACTTACTTTACACATAGTCAGTCTATGTAACATAAACTTCTATTATGGCAGTTTATTGATTTTATTTCTAATTCTCAAAAAAATTGATTTATTACTGTCAATAATTGTGCACTTTACTACGGCTGTTCAGATTAACTTCAAAGAAAATGATCTTGACTTGAGTTCTCTATATGTTTGAGATTGCCTCACTAAAATTGACTTTTGTAGATTGTGTTCTATTCATGCTCTTAATTCTGTTTTCGCACACTCTCTTTGTATTACTTTATAGGATCACCTCCAAAGCACATTTTCTTGAGAGAAAAGCTTGAAACTATCTTTCTTTTTTTTTTTTTAGCTTGGCCATATATAAAAATTACATCCATTTTTCAGTTTTTCATTCAGGCAAGACCTCCTAAGAAATATAATCATGGTCCCTCAGAGCAGAGTAGGAGTTCTTGCATTGCTCTCATGACCTACAATGGAAATTAAATTGTAGTTTCAACTTGCTTATAAATTTTTGTAGTAAAGGAATGTGTATTTAAATCATTGATTTCTGTTTTTAAACTTAGTCCTTTTCTCATAGGATTTGTGAAAACATATATTTAAAGAGTTAATTATGTGCATATGTGTTGCATGTATATTGTCAAAGAAAAATTTCTCTGGAAGAGTTAAACAAGCAACAAAAAAAATTTATTCAAAAAAAAAATCGTTCCATTATTGCAATCAGGAAGAGATTAAAACAAAAGGCAGGAGAGTTTTAAACACTAGAGGGAGCCATTGGAAGAGTGCAAGGAGTTTATAAGGCAGCCTACCTTTCATCCTTCTCACAGCATTGCTTTGAGTAAATGCTAATGAGCTGTGTTTTTTGCCTCATCAAAGGCAAGTTGTGTGGGTCAGGAAGACATCCCCCTGGAGTAGGAAATCACAACCCACTGCGGTATTCTTGCCTGGAAAATTCCATGCACAGAGGAGCCTGAAAGATTGCAGTCATGGGGTCACAAAGAGTCAAACACGAGTGAGCAACTGATCATGCCATGCACGTGATGTCCTTGCCAATTTCATCTGTTGATTCCCTTGTTATGTCTTGTTTAACACCACATGTGAAAACTTATTTTTGAACTTAGTGTGAAAAATTTTTTTTTCTTCCCTTAAAAAGCTATTTACCAAGTAGATAATGAAAAGAATGTGACTGACTGTATTTCTCTGTTGTACTTTGACCTGCAAAAAGTTTTGAAAAATATAATCTGACCTCTAACAATTTTACATCTTAAATATGTATGTCATCGCTTTTCTTTTTCTTTTTTTTAACATTTTCTTGATCTTCAATTGTAATGTGTGCCTTTCTTGGTCTGTAATTTTGGTTTATATATTGAAGTGACTCCTTTATTTAACTTCTGAAAATTTTTCACATATAATGTAGTATAAATATAAAGTTCATAAATAGAATGAACGCTTAAATAAATAGAAACTTAAGGAAATGCTTAAGTAAATCACTAAATCCTTAAGGAAGTAGAGGTGTGGGTTTAAATACACATCTACTAAGTGTCTATAAAAATAATCTGTTGAAGGTGACCATATTGCAAATCAAATTTTAAAGTTTTGGGGGAAAAAAACACCTTCTCTGGCTTAATTATTTTATGTTTAAAATCCATGGCTCTAAAAACAGACTTCAGTGAAGAAAACACTGTGTCTTTGGAGTTTCTATATTTTGCAATGTTTGTCCTCTGGAAGAACAAAAAGGTTCGATATTCATCCCACACACCAGTCACTTTGAGGCTCTTTTTTTTTTTTTTAATTTTAGTTTTTATTTTTAAATTTTAAAATCTTTAATTCTTACATGCATTCCCAAACATGAACCCCCTCCCACCTCCCTCCCCATAACAACTTTCTGGGTCATCCCCATGCACCAGCCCCAAGCATGCTGCATCCTGCGTCAGACATAGACTGGCGATTCAATTCACATGATAGTATAGAGGCTCTTTTTAAAGACTTGGCATTAAAGCATCTGCCTGCAATGTGGGAGACCTGAGTTCAGTCCCTGGGTTGGGTAGATCCCCTGGAGGAGGAAATGGCAACCCACTCCAGTATTCTTGCCTGGAGAATCCCATGGACGGAGGAGCCTGGTGGGCTACAGTCCATGGGGTCGCAAAGAATCAGACACGACTGAGCAACTTCACTTTCACTTTCACTTGGCCACTTTCACTATGTGTTTGGTTTACTGTGACTGTTAGTGTTAGTTGCTCAGTGCTGTTCAACTCTTTGACACCCCATTGACTAACCCACTAGGCTCCTCTATCCATGGGATTCTCTAGGCAAGAACACTGGAGTGGGTTGCCATTTTGTTCTCCAGGGGATCTTTCTGACCCAGAGGTCAAACCCATGTTTCTTGTACTGCAGGCAGATTCTTCACATTCTGAGTCTCCAGGGAAGCCCAATGTAAAGGAAGTTCAGTTCAGTTCAGTCCCTCAGTCGTGTCCGACTCTCTGCAACCCCATGAATCACAGCATGCTAGGCCTCTGTCCATCACCAACTCCCAGAGTTCACTGAAACTCACATCCATCTAGTCGGTGATGCCATCCAGCCATCTCATCCTCTGTCGTCCCCTTCTCCTCCTGCCCCCAATCCCTCCCAGCATCAGAGTCTTTTCCAATGAGTCAACTCTTCGCATGAGGTGGCCAAAGTATTGGAGTTTCAGCTTTAGCATCATTCCTTCCAAAGAAATCCCAGGGCTGATCTCCTTTAGAATGGACTGGTTGGATCTCCTTGCAGTCCAAGGGACTCTCAAGAGTCTTCTCCAATACCACAGTTCAAAAGCATCAATTCTTTGGCCCTCAGCTTTCTTCACAGTCCAACTCTCACATCCATCCATGACCACTGGAAAAACCATAGCCTTGACTAGATGGACCTTTGTTGGCAAAGTAATGTCTCTGCTTTTCAATAGGCTATCTAGCTTGGTCATAACTTTTCCTCTAAGGAGTGAGCGCCTTTTAATTTCATGTTTGCAGTCACCATCTGCAGTGATTTTGGAGCCCCCCAAAAATAAAGTCTGATACTGTTTCCACTGTTTCCTAATCTAAAGAGTCCCTCTAAATCTCTTAAGTTTTATCATCTTAAATTGTTTTCCAGTGAGAAAATTTATGGCCTTATTTGCTTTTCATATTTTACAATTTATAAATGAATATGTGAAATACTTCTATTATATCTATTTAAAGGCACAAAATTAGTCCTAGCCCTCCCTCTTGCCCTTTCCGTTGCCTTCTTCCTTTCCCTTCTCCTCTCACTCTATGAAAAGAGAAAAGAAAATACATTTAAGATTGAACTAAGTGTTTAGGAAGAAACTAGTACTCTGAGTTCAGCATACTTGCAGTGGTGCATGCTAAGTCACTTTAGTCATGTCTGACTCTTTGCAACCCCGTGGACTGTAGCCACCAGCCTCCTCTGTCCATGAGATTCTCCCGGCAAGATTACAGGGATAGGTTGCCATGACCTCCTCCAGGGGATCTTCCCATTGGCAGTGGTAATTTTTCTTTTAATTTGTGTTGGAGTCTTAGTTGATTTTCAATATTGTGCTACTTTCTCCTGTACAAAAAAGTGATTTAATTATATATAAACTTGAATCAACTCTTTTTTTTTAAGATTATTTTTCCATGTAGGTGTTTGCAGGGTATTGAGTAGAGTTCCCAATACTGTGCAGTATATACTATGCCATATATATTATTAAATTAGTACTTATTGGTTATCAATATTTTATCTATAGTATTATATATATATTTATATATATATACACACATACAGTATTGTGTATATGTTAATTCCAATCTCCCAATTTTCTCCTCCCTCCCACTTTCCCCTTTGGTAACCATAAGTTTGTTTTCTACATCTGTGACTCCATTTTTTTGGTAAATAATTTCATTTCTGCCATTTCTTTTTCTTTCTTTTATTTAGATTCTGCATTTAAGCAACATCATATGATATTTGTCTGACTTACTTCACTCAGTATGAATCTCTAGCTCCATCTGTGTTGTCACAAATGGCATTACTTCATTCATTTTATGGCTGAGTAATATTCCACTCTCTATATGAACCACATCATCTTTACCCATTCTTCTCTCAATGGACATTTCAGTTGCTTCCATGTCCTGGCTATTGTTAATAGTGCTGCAATGAACATGCATGTATCATTTTGAATTATTTTTTGGCAAGGTATATGTCCAGGAGCAGGACTGCAGGATCATATGGTAGCTCTGTTTTTAGTTTTATAAGGTAGCTCCATACTGTTCTCAATAGTGGCTGTACCAATTTACATCAGTACCAGCAGTGCAGGAAAGTTTCTTTTTCTCCCAAACCCTCTCCAGCATTTATTGTTTGTAGATTTTTTTGTGATGTCCATTCTGATTGATGTGAGGTGATTCCTCATTGCAGTTTTGATTTGCATTTCTCTAGTAACAAGTGATGTTGAGCATCTTTTCATGTGTCTGTTGGCCATCTGTATGTCTTTGGAGAAACATCTATGTAGACCTTGCACCCATTTCTTGACTGGGTTGTTTGTTTCATACTGAGTTGCATGAGCAGTTGGTATATTTTGTAGTTTAATCCTTTGATGGCTGATTTGTTTGCAAATACTTTTTTTCCTCATTCTGTGGGTTGTTTCTTTATTTTATTTGTGATTTTCTTTGATGTGTTAAAGCTTTCAAGCTTAATTAGATTCCATTTGTTTATACTTATTTTTATTTTCATTACTCTAGGAGGTGGATCCAGAGAAGGCAATGGCACCCCACTCCAGTATTCTTGCCTGGAAAATCCCATGGACGGAGGAGCCTGGTGGGCTACAGTCCATGGGGTCGCTAAGAGTCAGACACAACTGAGGGACTTCACTTTCACTTCTGACTTTTATGCATTGGAGAAGGAAATGGCAACCCATTCCGGTGTTCTTGCCTGGAGAATCCGAGGGACAGGGGAGCCTGGTGGGCTGCCATCTATGGGGTCACACAGAGTCAGACATGACTAAAGCTACTTAGCAGCAGCAGCAGCAGCAGCAGCAGCAGCAGGAGGTGGATCACAAAAGATCTTTCTGTGAATTATGCTAGGGATTTTTTATTTGATCTGCTTAATCTAACAATATTTAGTGCCAGGTTAGGTAATATACCACCCACATGAGCTTTTTTTTAAAGGTAAATATGAATAAAAATACTCTTGGGTGAGCAATATTTTGTTTTAATTTTAATTACAGTACCCTATCAATAAAATTAAGTGTTCTTGAGAGAGTAATAGTTAGATCATGACAATTAACTTATTTCAAGTAGACTATAAAAGCTCTTGTTTGATTTCTGTTTTTATTTCTTCTCTATGGTAAATGACTCATATCAGAGCACAAACAGATAAGATGAAAAAGGTAATAATGTTCACATGAAATTAAATGAAGGTAGTAGCAATAGTACCTTATTCTATTAGCAGACATTATTACATAGTTAAATAACTTCTTACAGGGAGCATGCTTTTCTGAGACAAGAATATGCTGGGTGAATTCTGTGTTGTATTTACTGAGATGTTCACTATGTAGTAGTTATATTTATATATTAATTAATTAATCTATCTATCAAGTGGTCATTTTAGACATTAAAATAAACTTTATTCTTAGTCATCTCTGTGTTAAAAATTAATCAAACAAATATTCCTAAGATACTCTTTATTTTTTGTGATAAGTCAGTTCAGTTCAGTTCAGTCACTCAGTTGTGTCTGACTGTTTGCAACCCCATGGACTGCAGCATGCCAGGCCTCCCTATCCATCATCAACTCCTGGAGTTTACTCAAACTCATGCCCATTGAGTTGGTGATGCCATCCAACCATCTCATCCTCTGTCGTCCCCTTCTCCTCCTGCCTTCAGTTTTTCCCAGCATCAGGGTCTTTTCCAATGAGTCAGCTCTTTGCATCAGGTGGCCAAAGTATTAGAGTTTCAGCTTCAACATTAGTCCTTCCAATGAACATTCAGGACTGATTTCCTCTAGGATGGACTGGTTAGATCTCCTTGTGATAAGTAAATTGACTTATTTCTTGGAACAGTTTTTGGTTCATAGCAAAACTGAGAGAAAGGAACTGAGAGGCTCCTATATGCCTTATATCAGAAGTACATAGCCTTCCCCATTACCTGCATCCCGCATCAGATTGTGGTACATTTGTTAAAACTGATGAATCTTCACTGACACATCATTAATTACATGAAGTCCGTAGTTTATACTATAGTGTACTTTTGGTATAATTTCTGTGGTTTTGACGAATATGCATTATATCATATTTCTGCCATTGTAGTACCATAGAGAGCAGTTTCACCACCCTAAGAATCTTCTTTTCTTGGCCTATTCATCCTTTTTCACCCCAAACACCTGGCAACCGCTGATCTTTTTATTATGTCTATGCTGCTGCTGTTGCTAAATCGCTACAGTTGTGTCTGACTCTGTGCGACCTCATAGACGGTGGCCCACCAGGCTTCCCCGTCCCTGAGATTCTCCAGGCAAGAACACTGGAATGGATTGCCATCTCCTTCTCCAATGCATGAAAGTGCAAAGTGAAAGTGAAGTTGCTCAGTCATGTCCAACTCTTCGTGACCCCATGGACCGCAGCCTACCAGGCTCCTCCGTCCATGGGATTTTCCAGGCAAGAGTACTGGAGTGGGGTGCGATTGCCTTCTGAATTTTGCCTTGTCCAGAATGTCATATAGTTGGAATCCTACATTATTTAGGTTTTTATTACTGGTTTCTTTCACTTAATATGAAAGTAAATTTATAGTGTCTAATATACATGTACGTTTCCTCCATGTCTTTCTGAGGCTTAATAGCTCACTCTTTTTAGTGTTTAATAATATCTATTGATTGGATGTAGCATAGGCTATTTGTCCATTTACCTACTGAGGGACAGCTCAGTTGCTTCCAAGTTATGGCAATTATGAATAAAATAGCTGTAATCTATATATGGCAGAAAGTGAAGAGGAACTAAAAAGCCTCTTGATGAAAGTGAAAGAGGAGAGTGAAAAGTTGGCTTTAAGCTCAACACTCAGAAAATGAAGATCATGGCATTTGGCCCCATCACTTCATGGGAAATAGATGGGAAACAGTGGAAACAGTGACAAACTTTATTTTTGGGGGCTCCAAAATCACTGCAGATGGTGACTGCAAACATGAAATTAAAAGACGCCTACTCTTTGGAAGAAAAGTTATGACCAACCTAGACAGCATAATGAAAACAGAGACATTACTTGGCCAACAAAGGTCCATCTAGTCAAGGCTATGGTTTTTCCAGTAGTCATGTATGGATGTGAGAGTTGGACTGTGAAGAAAGCTGGGTGCCGAAGAATTGATGCTTTTGAACTGTGGTGTTGGAGAAGACTCTTGAGAGTCCCTTGGACTGCAAGGAGATCCAACCAGTCCATTCTAAAGGAGATCAGCCCTGGGATTTCTTTGGAAGGAATGATGCTAAAGCTGAAACTCCAGTACTTTGGCCACTTCATGCAAAGAGTTGACTCATTGGAAAAGACTCTGATGCTGGGAGGAATTGGGGGCAGGAGGAGAAGGGGATGACAGAGGATGAGATGGATGGACGTGAGTTTGAGTGAACTCTGGGAGATGGTGATGGACAGGGAGGCCTGACATGCTGCGATTCATGGGGTCACAAAGAGTCGGACATGACTGAACAACTGAACTGAACTGAACTAAACTGGATCATCTTATTAACACTTTCAGGTGTGCAAAATTCTTCAACTCCCTCAAGTACAAGAGTATGATTGCTATATATTGTGACAGAAGTATATATAGTTTTGTAAGAAACCACCAAACAATTTTGCAAAGTGGCTGTGCCCTTTTGCATTTTCACCAGCAATGAATGGGAGTTCCTATTGTTCCACATCTTTCTCACCACTTGATTCTGTTAATGTTGCAGATTTTGACCAATAAAATAGGTGTGTAGTGGTGTCTCATTGTTTTATTAATAATTTGCATTTCCCTTGTGACATATGATACAGAGCATATTTTTGTACACTAATTTGTCATTTCTGTATCTTTGGTGAGGTGTCATTGGCCCATTTTCTAATTGCCTGATGTTCAGTGTTCTCCTTCCTCCTGGGCTGGGCTGGTGTGTCTGTCTTAGTATGCTCAGGCTGTCATAATGAAATACCAGTGTCTGGATGGTTTAAACAACAGACATTTATTGTCTCACATTCTGAAGCCTGAAAGTCCAAGATCATGGCACCTAGCAATGTTGTTCTCTGCTGAGACTTCTCTTGCAGGCTTGTAGATCGCTATCTTCTTAGGTCCCCTCACAGCCTTTTCTCTCCATGGATGCAGAGAGAGGGATTTCTGATATTTCTTAGTTTTCTTATAAGATCACTGTAGGTACTTAGTAGCTTCAGTAATGTCCAATTCTTTGTGACTCTATGGACTGTATAGCCTGCCAGATAAGGACACTAGTTGTATTGAATTTGGACCTCACACTTAAAAATGACCTCATTCAACCTTAATTACCACCTCGAAGACCCTATCTTCAAATATAGTCACATTGGGGATCTGACCTTAGACAGATTAAACTGGTAGTGGGGGACATAATTCAATTCATAAGAGTTACTAATACAGACAAGTTTTATACCTTTCTGAATCTACTGATGCTTGATATGACCTACAGTAGTCTTGGAAAGCTGTAGACTTGGTTGAACCTAAGCTAGATCTTCTAGGAGTGTAATATTTAGCAGATTTATGTTTATATCAAGCAATAGTGATGAAAACTAAATCATACTTGTTCCACTCGTTGTCAGAACAATTAGCATCTCAACTAAATGAGATGTTTGCTATGTATGGGAACTCTGCTAAAATAGTTTCTGGGTTTTTTAAGTTAATCTTGACAACAATCCCGGAAGATCACCCTATTGTTATCAGTAATATTCAGATGAGTAAGCCAAGCCTGTAAAATATTTAATCCTTGCAAAAACCTACATGTTAGTGTGTTGCACAACCATCATTTGATTAAAATAATGAGTTTATATATTCCAGTGCAATAATCCTCTAAACAATTTAAAATATCTAATACATCTAAACTTTAGCTACATGTGTCCCAGAGATAAATAGAGTTGCCATGCCTTTGCCTTTATTACTTGACATGTTGATGATTTCCAACATTTGAGTCACTGGGTCAGTGTTCCTGGTTTACTAATAATATTGACTATTACTACCACTAATAAGTGACTCCTGTTTTATAGGTGCTCATATATCAGCATAATTCTCACATTAACTATTCAAAATAGAGGAGATTATAGCTAGTATGTAAAATAACAAACTATGGCTTCTAAGTATCAAGCAACTGGAACTTCTCTGGTAGTCCAGTGGTTAAGTCCATCCAATGCAGGGGATACAGATTGTAGAGCTCGGTTGTAGAGCTAAGATCCCACATGCCTCTTGGCCAAAAAAAAACAAAATACAAAACAGAAGCACTATTGTAACAAATTCATTAGAGACTTTAAAAATGATCCACCTCAAAAAAATCTTTTAAAAAAAGGTATCAAACAAAGAGTCCCATATCATACAAAAAAATATATATATGTAAGACATGGATTATTCAAGTTCTCCCTTTCCTTTATCAAATATATGTTGAATATATACAATATATACAATTGAATATATACAATTCCCCTGGATGATTGGCACAGAAGAAAAGGTCTCCATGGATAAAGTATAGTGAAGGTAAAGTGGGAAGAAGGATGGAGGTAGGGAGGAGGCAGAGCTCAAATGCAGACTTTCACATCTGATGGTGAAGAATTTGTATGGTATTTTGATTGCAAAGGAAAGTCAATAAATAATTTAAATGGGGCAATGTTAAAATCAGATTTAAGCACTTAAATGATTATGCTGCATACTGATTGGAGAGTGATCTCTCTGGGGCAGAAATAATATAAAGAAACCATTAAATGTTCAATACGTGGACACAAATAATGGACATCTGGACTGTAACAGTAAAGACCTTGGGTAGTAAATTCTCAAGATACTTTGGAATTAGAATCTGGAATCTGTTCTGTAGATTTCAATGTGGAGTGCATGAAAGAGAAGAATTAATAGAGATACTTGGGGTTTATGACACTTAGGGAAATTAAGTGACATTCAATGAGAAGGGGAAGCCTTAGAAAGGAATAAGAGTTTGTGGAAAAATAGGATTTGGATCAGATATGTAAATTTAAGCTCACTGTTGTTTAGTCACTAAGATGAGTTCAACTCTTTGTGACCCCACGGACTGCAGCACCCCCAGGCTTCCCTGTCCTTTGCTATCTCTGGGACTTTGCTCAAATTCATGTCCATTGAATCAGTGATGCTATCTAGACCATTATATTTGCTAAATTGACTATTGTGAATGCCAGTACCTAAATGAGATCAAAGCTCAAGATGTAAATGACTGTTTAAAACTCTGTCACTATGTGGAATCACTGAGGGACAGAATGGGGGGGAACAGATGACAGGAAAAGAGTGCAGCCCAAGAACATTTGACTCTACAAAGTTGATCTGAGAAGGAGAAACCGGCAGAGGAAAAATAAATCTCCACTAAGAAATGACCAGAGTCAGGAGAGACAGAGTCACGGTTTCTAAGGGATAGGGGGATTTCAAGAAGTGATGATTTTGTAACGTGTTACTGAGAAAGTTGAAGAAAAGGGAAACTAAGAAGTGACCATTATGTTTGGTGAGATACAGCTGCAGATGAATTGTTTTGAAGGCAATTTCAGTAATGCAGTTGGGTTTAAGTGCAATTTGGACAAAAATAGATAGAGACAAGGGTGGGGCAGCAAATACAGTGAAAGCTGCCCCGAGTTTTTCCATGTAAGAAATCTACATTTGATAGTACCAATTGGCAAATTTTTGGAAATGTTCCCTTCAAGGTAAACTGTGTTTACTATTTTGAAAAATATGGAGATTGTTAATCAATATCTGGTATCAGTTCAATGGCCTATTATCTCACAATGGTTTTCTGGTTGGAAATTAACCTTAACACCAGAAGAATAGTATAAATCTATTAAATATTTCTATATATCAGAAAGTTTCATTTTTTTAGGACTGCATAGCCACCTCTAGACCAGTTGCTGCTATGACACTACCTTAATATTGTCTTCTTCACTGACAGACAAGTTCTATACAGAATAGATGACCATATAACATTGATTTGTTAATTAAATCTAAAGTAAATCAGCTGTCTCAAAGAATTAAAAAAGCAAAAACAGCTGATAAAAAAACATTATGTCTTGGTCGTGGTGTGTATGAGATGGGATTTGAGACTCAATACACAGCAAATAGTAAATTTAGGAAAGCCAGTGATTGAGAAGTAAATCTTTGAGTCCTTCATCCCCCCATCTCCAAAATAAATAAACAAGTGTGCGTTTGTGTATTTGTGTGTGTGTGTGCGCACGTGCACAAGGTATCTGCATATCAGTATGTGTCCAGGTTTGGATTTCTCCCAGAGAGATGTTTTGGGGAGGGAGGTGGGAGGGGGTTCATGTTTGGGAATGCATGTAAGAATTAAAGATTTTAAAATTAAAAAAAAAGAAAAAAAATAAAAAATAAATAAATAAATAAATAAATAAATGGATTTCTCAAAAGCAAATGTTGAGACATGGATTGGAGGCCAAATAATTTAGAAGAAAGGCAATTCCAAAAAGTACTATGAGAAGATGGGAAAGTGAGATCAGAAGCGGGGATGGTAAAAAGCAAAGAGTGCACAAATTACCACTATGAGAAATTGTGGTTCAGTCCCTCTGGCAATCCTCTAAGATAAACAGTGGAATTTGCCTCAGTGTTTTCTCACTGAGGAGTGAGGAATCTGGAATACTTGTTAACCATCTCCTGCCTCTGACTGGTTGCCCTGACCACTGCTGGTCAGAGGATACAGCATGCTTGGGGCTGGTGCATGGGGATGACCCAGAGAGATGTTATGGGGAGGGAGGTGGGAGGGGGGTTCATGTTTGGGAACGCATGTAAGAATTAAAGATTTTAAAATTGAAAAACTAAAAAACTAAAAAAAAAAAAAAAAGCTCAACATTCAGAAAACGAAAAAAAAAGAAAAAAAAAAAGAAGTATACCTTTTCCAAGAAGCTGCATGCAGCCTAGAGAAAAGGCTCAGGGACAGGGAGAGACACTGGCTAGAATCACCTAGCACATGTGCCTCTCACATTATATGGTGGGCTTTTAAGGATAAAAAAGACCAAAATTGGCTTTTCTAAATTTTTAGACTTTAAAATTAGGAAGCACTGGATATACTGCTTTCATAGGATATCAAGACACAGAAATCCACCGTGGAGGTTTATGCTCTACAAGCTAAACAATGGCTTCCCAGGTGGTGCTAGTGGTAAAGAACCCACCTGCCAATGCAAATGACGCAAGAGTCTCAGGTGGGATTCCTGGATCAGGAAGATCACCTCAAGGAGGAAATGCAACCCACTCCAGTATTCTTGACTGGGGAAATCCCATGGACAGAGAAGCCTGGTGGGATACAGTTCATGGGGCTACAGAGAGTCAGACATGACTGAGTGTCTAAGCACCAGCTAAACAAGATGTGGGAGCATGGCAGGAGCATCAGAACAGCTATGTTCAGATGCTGTACCCTACACTCTCTACTTCCATTTATTGCTTTTAATGTGGGAATAAAAGTGAGTTTATATATATATATATATATATATGTGTGTATATATATATATATACATACACATATGCATACACACATACATAGTGTGTATGCATATGTGTGTGTGTATATATATTACATACATACATGAATAAACTTTCTCACCTATGTTATCATTTCCTTCCATGTCAGTGCATTTTTTGTTAATCATATTTTGTATGTGCTTGAAGTCTTCAAAGTTTTTAAAGGAGTATAGTAAATGGCTTCCCTGGTGGCTCAGAGGGTAAAGCATTTGCCTGCAATGCTAGAAACCTGGGATCAATCCTGGGGTCAGGAGGATCCCCTGGAGAAGGAAATGGCAACCCATTCCAGTACTCTTGCCTGGAGAATTCCATGGATGGAGGAGCCTGGTAAGCTACAGTCCACGGAGCAGCAAAGAGTCAGACACGACTGAGCGACTTCACGTCACTTCACTTCATAGTAAATGGCAGGTTAAGAGGAAAATAATAAATGGGCTTATCAAGTCAAGTTTTTAAAAATTATAGATTCAGGAAGTGCCATGGCATTTATTAAACATGCTTAAAGAAAGTTCAAATTTAAGATCAATTTAATTATGTAAATTGATTGACAGAATAATCAAAATTATTTGAATCCTGTGAAAACAACCCATTATTATTACCCAAGGTTAATAACTGAAGTGGAGCTAGTGGGCACAGTCCATGGGGCCACAGAGTCAGGCATGACTGAGTGACTGAACACAGACTGAGTGACTGAATACAACAACATTAATAGAGCTGTGAGGGGAAGGTTTTCAGGAGAAGAAATGGTGCTCAAGAGACTTATTCCAATCACTACACTATTTAATATTGTAATTCTCTGCTCAATGTGTTTAATTTATTGAAACTTTGTTTTTAAAAATCCCCTCAATGTATTCAGACCAGTTACCTATTCCAACACTGAGTAAACTACAATTGATGTTAATTAACTTGGAAGGAAAGTTATGACCAACCTAGACAGTATATTGAAAAGCAGAGATATTACTTTGCCAACAAAGGTCCGTCTAGTCAAAGCTATGGTTTTTCCAGTGGTCATGTATGGATGTGAGAGTTGCACTGTGAGGAAAGCTGTGCGCCGAAAAATTGATGCTTTTGAACTGTGGTGTTGGAGAAGACTCTTGAGAGTCCTTTGGACTGCAAGGAGATCCAACCAGTCCATTCTGAAGGAGATCAACCCTGGGATTTCTTTGGAGGGAATGATGCTAAAGCTGAAACTCCAATACTTTGGCCACCTCATGCAAAGAGTTGACTCATTGGAAAAGACCCTGATGCTGGGATGGATTGGGGGAAGGAAGAGAAGGGGATGACAGAGGATGAGATGGCTGGATGGCATCACCAACTCGATGGACATGAGTTTCGGTGAACTCTGGGAGTTGGTGATGGACAGGGAGGCCTGGCGTACTGCGATTCATGGGGTCGCAAAGAGTCGGACATGACTGAGTGACTGAACTGAACTGAACCCACCATAAACGGAGAAGGCACTGGCGACCCACTCCAGTACGCTTGCCTGGAAAATCCCATAGGCAGAAGAATCTAGTAGGCTGTGGTCCATGGAATCGCTGAGGGTCGGACACGACTGAGCGGCTTCACTTTCACTTTTCACTTTCATGCATTGGAAAAGGAGAAGGCACCCACTCATGTTCTTGCCTGGAAAATCCCAGGGACAGGGGAGCCTGGTGGGCTGCTGTCTGTGGGGTCGTGCAGACCCAGACACGACTGAAGTAACTTAGCAGCAGCAGCAACTCACCATAAAAACATATTGAACATGACTTCCCTGATGGACAGTGGATAAGAATACATATGCCAATACAGGGGACACGGATTCAATCCTAGTCTGGGAACAGTCCACATTCCAGGAGCAACTAAGCCTGTGTGCCACAACTGCTGAGCCTGTCACCTAGAGCCTGCAAGTCACAACTACCGAGCTCCTGTACTGCAACTACCAGAGCACATGCGCCTTCAGCCTGTGCTCTGCAATGAGAAACCACCGCTATAAGAAGCCTGTGCACCAAAACCAGCGAGTAGCCCCCACTTGCTGCAACTAGAGAAAATCCATGTGCAGCAGGGAAAACCCAGCGCAGCCAAATAAATAAATAAAAATAAACTAAAAAGGGTATTGAGCAAAATATGCTATATTAATTGATACATTATTTTATCCATTCACTTATTTTTATTCTTGGCCATACCACACAGCTCAGTTCAGTAACCAGGGATTGAATCCAGGCCGCAAGGGTGAAAGCCCAGAATCCTAACCACTGGGCAAACCAGGGAACTTCCAGTACATTATTTATAAAAATATGTTTTTATACTTTTATCCCAGATAGGCTACATTAGCAGCCCTTGGAATATGTTGCCACACATTTTATTTTTATCTCAAATTAAGTATGGGACATAAATAGAAGAGGGAAGATCTTTTTAAGAAGCTTATCTAATTAGGAAAAGATGCTATAGTTTAGACAATATGAGTAGTACCTGGTCTTCCTCAAGGAGACAATATGCTCCCAGGTATTGAAGGCCTCTGTTATCCCATGTTCTGAATCACCTGTAGCTTCTCATAATGGCTACACCCTGGCCTAAATTCTGAAGTGCACAGGAAGCTATGTGACAAATCTCTAGCTCTATAGAAGGAGATCCACTACATAACAGACTAGAGTCACAGATAAACTTAAAAAAACAAACAAACAAACAAAAACAAAAAACGTTCACACTAACTATGCTTATTCAGTTTTGTTACATGACTGACTGTTTTAACTTTTTAATTACAGGAGTTCTAAGGTGAACTTTCTTTTGTTTTTGTCGCTAAGGGTTGTCCTACTCTTTTTCAACCCCAAGGACTATATCCCTCCAGGATCCTCTGTTAATGGGATTTTCCAGGCAAGAATCCTGGAATGAGTTGTCATTTCCTTCTTTAAGGGATCTTCTTGACCCAGGAATCGAACACATGTATCCTGCATTGGCAGGCGGATTATTTACCACTGCTACTGCTAAGTCACTTCAGTCGTGTCCGACTCTGTGTGACCCCATAGACGGCAGCCCACCAGGCTCCCCCATCTCTGGGATTCTCCAGGCAAGAACACTGGAGTGGGTTGCCATCTCGTTCTCCAATGCATGAAAGTGAAATGTGAAAGAGAAGTTGCTCAGTCGTATCCGACTCTTAGCGACCCCATGGACTGTAGCCTACCAGGCTCCTTTGTTCATAGGATTTTCCAGGCAAGAGTACTGGAGTGGGGTGCCGTTGCCTTCTCCATTTACCACTGAGCCCCCAGGAAAGCCCTAAGCTTTCTGTTTATGCTGTTGATGCATGTTCCCAATGGGACATGCATCATTTAAAATGAGTCAGTATGATTTAAAATGCAAAAGTTGTCTCCTAATGCATGACCATCTGAAGCACATGACAATCTCATTTCTGAAAATGATTATGTATTTATAGATAGAAGTATAGATAGGTTGGTGGATAGAATAGATATATCTATGCTGCCAAGTCACTTCAGTCTTGTCTGACTCTGTGCGACCCCATAGATGGCAGCCCACCAGGCTCCCCCGTCCCTGGGATTCTCCAGGCAAGAACACTGGAGTGGGTTGTCCATGGGATTTTCCAGGCAAGAGTACTGGAGTGGGGTGCCATTGCCTTCTCTGATATATCTCTATAGAATGCGTAATAGATACCCATCTCCTGTCTATAAATTTAATCTATTATGTCTATTTAATATCAGATGAAATACTGAATAAATTATCGTTTTGTGTTTGCTTGAGATCAAAGGTAAAAAGGCTTGCCTTTTGTAAAGTTATAAAAAATGTAAACATTAAGATTATAAGTGGAGCTCTAGAAAATAAATCTACTATGACAAACATGCAAAAGACTTTCAATATATCATTAGTTATGTGTGTACATTTGGACTGTACACCTCCTGTCTTTCCTAGAATGGGACATTGAACTTTCTGCTTACTTGACTACATAGTAGTGACACATTTCACTAAATTAAGATGTCAGACTATAACAGAACATTGCCTAATGTATGCGCTCGGTGATTAAGGTGGAGTTCAGCATTATGCTAGCTGAAAATTTCCAGGACAATCTTTTCTCTAGGTATGCAATCAAGGACTCATAATATCTTACATATGGGATATCACTTAACATCAAGGGCTTCCCTGGTGTCTCAGGAGTAAAGAATCTGCCTGCAATGCAGGAGATGCAGTTTGAATCCCCGGTTCAAGAAGATCCCCTGGAGAAGGAAATGGCAACCCAGTCCAGTATTCTTTCCTGGGATAACCCATGGATAGAGGAGCCTGGAGAGCTTCAGTCCATGGAGTTGCAAAATGGTCAGACATGACTTAGCGACTAAACCACGGCCATCACTTAACGTTATCTCAGTTAAATTGACAATATATATGGAAGATAGTATATATGATTACTTTATTTATATACAGAAATTTATGCTATAAAATAATCTGAAATGACAATTCTCACAAATATCTCATTTTTAACTCATTGCTGCTATTGTTTTCATAATTATAAATATGCATCTTTATTTCATTTACTATAGAATTACTAACTTGCATATATTGAACCAAATAGAACATTGCAGTTTTCTGATAGTAAATTTAGATTGTGTTTTACTGATTTATTTAGCTCATATACATATTTAATAAAACAAATATTTCATTTAATTTTGGCAATAAACATTTCCTTAGTTGTCCTGATAAATTTACCCTGTACTTTAGCAATTTTATATAAGTTCAAAATATCAAATAATTGAGAAAAATAGAATGAGTATAATTATATTTTACATATTATTTATTTTTGCAGCAGTAAGTATATAAAAGGATGCATTTATGGATCTAAACATAATTATTAATGATTATCCAGTACTCTTGCCTGGAAAATCCCATGGACGGAGGAGCCTGGTAGGCTGCAGTCCATGGAGTCGCTAACAGTCGGATATGTTTGAGCGACTTCACTTTCACTTTTCACTTTCATGCATTGGAGAAGGAGATGGCAACCTGCTCCAGTGTTCTTGCCTGGAGAATCCCAGGGACGGATGGGCTGCCGTCTGTGGGGTTGTGCAGAGTCAGACACGACTGAAGTGACTTAGCAGCAGCAGCAGCATACATATTCTATCTACAAGTCATCCTTATTTTTCTGATTGCTGGTCTGAAATAATGGTCTGAGACTACAAATTATAGATCCTTGTGCCTTTTTTCAGCCTTAGTATAGAGCTTGTTATGATCTTGCTATTTTTTTCCCAAGCATATCTAGACTCATCTAGGGATCTATATCATAGCAGTTTTATCTGTCTTTACCTTGCTCTACATGTCTGTTAGTATATTCACTCCTGTCACACAGTTTCAAACAATTTCATGACTCAAAGTGGAAAAAATATGACCTGCCACTGCTGAAGCTAAAGATAGTTCTAGCTGATTTAAGTGTTGTTTCAGTGGCTTTCTGTCTACATAATCAGATAGCCCAAGATCATTCTTTATAGGAAGAGTAGCCCCTGTATTGATGGATATTGAGCCAGCCAGGGAGATGGCTTCTTTAAGTTCTTTGAACTGCACTGCTCTAACTGTTTCAGCACAGCGACCTAATCAATTTAGGGTTAGGAATCTGTCTTCCCTCTTTGCACACATATTCACTTCCAAGTTAGCCAGAAGCACCAAGTAAAAACCCACCATAAAATCACCTGTTGCAATGGCAGACAAGTAAATGGAAACTCATGGGCTGTGTGTGTGTGTGTGTGTGTGTGTGTGTGTGTGTGTGTGTATAGACTGCTATAGTATTTTTGCCACTTCTCACTAGAACATGGTTAAACCTTGGCTTCCTATAATTCATAAAGAAAGGAAGGTTCCATGTCAACTCTTCTTCCAGCGTGGCACATATGATTCTCTGACATTTGATGATGTGTTATACTGCAGGAGATTTTTAATGCAGTAACTCACCCAAGGATGGGTGATCTGAGATTACAATGTTATGGGTACATTTTTAAATCTTTATACAGACTGTGACAGTTCTTGAGCTTATAGGAAAAGAGCTGGTCTTGTTATCGAGTGAGAGAGTCTGGAACTCTTCCATGGAATTAGTTCCAGTGACCAAATATTCATATCTCATTATATACAAAGTGTTCTATCCTCATCAATTATCCTCTTGTCATTTTTTTTTGGCTGTTCAATTTTTCATCAGATATTAAACAACAGTATTTTCCACTTGTGAGCGTTGTCTAATTTCACACTGCTCTGCATCAATGGAAGGTGATGGTGATTACTGGGAGATAACCTAGAATAAAGAGGAAATTGAACCAATCTTTGCCTAATTATTGTCTGTTTTTCAATACATGTGCATATCTTTTTTTCCAATTCTTTACTTTTGGCGTGAAGGGAAAGAGAGAAGTCAATTTTTTTTTCTAATTTATTGAAACATAATTGACATGTAACATTGTGTAAGCTTAAGTATACAGTGAAATTATTTGATATAAGTACATACTGCAAAATGCTCACCACAGTAAAACTAGCTAACATATCCATCACCTCATATAGAATTTGTGTGTGTATGTGTGGTGTGAACTTTGAAAATCTATTTCTTTGGTCAGTTTCAAATAAACAATTCAGCACTGCTTGCTATAGTCACCATGTCTTACAATCTAACCCTAAGACTTACTTTATAACTGGAAGCTTGCATCTTTTGACCACCTTCCCCCTTTTTTAGCCTCCACTCCCTGCCACTGGCAACCACCCAGCTGTTCTCTCTTTCTTTGAGCTTGTTTTTCATTTTCTTAGACCTCATATATAGATGAGGTTATATAGAGCCTTTTTAATATTTATATATATATTTTTTATATCACATTCATGTAATGAGTTGGCTAAAAAGTTCACTTGGGTTTTTACATAGCATCTTATAGAAAACCCAAACAAACCTTTTGGCCAACCCAATAGTTATTATTATATACCTTATGTGTTACTATTTTAAGTGGTTTTCTATATATATATATATATATATATATATATATATCAGATTTTTTTTCACCAATTCTTTCCTTAATGGACCCTTACATTGTTTACATATTTTAGCTATTGCAAATAGTACTGCAATGAACATGGAGGTGCAAATATCTCTTTGAGATGGTGATTTCATTTCAAGTGGAATTGCTTAATCATATGGTATATATTTAATTCTTTGAGAAATCTTCACATTTGTTTGCCATAATGTCTTTACCACTTTACACTGGTACCAAAACTGAGAGGGAAGTTTAGATTGTT
Source organism: Ovis aries (assembly GCF_016772045.2). Taxonomy (NCBI): domain Eukaryota; kingdom Metazoa; phylum Chordata; class Mammalia; order Artiodactyla; family Bovidae; genus Ovis; species Ovis aries. The sequence continues at coordinate 50,882,819 of NC_056069.1, forward strand.
GTCTTGTCCTAGGTCACCAAAGTCTCTGAGGGATTACTGGAACTGCTTATAAAAAGTAAAAGTTAAGGGTATTAGTTTTATTTAATTAAAAAAAAAACTGTGCATGAGGTTTGAAATATGTTTACAAGTACTGACGTTGGTTCATAGAGAAAGTATTTTAGAACCAAAAATTTGAACTAGGACTATAACTAAGCTTAGAAACTGTGAAATTCAGCATCACCATTTTAGATATAAGACTTCTAAGGTCTAGTCTATTAAGTGTGCTTAACATGATGAAAGCTAGTTTGTAGTAAAATTGCAGAGCCTAGATTTTCTGTGCTTCTTTCAATAGTTTCTTTCTACACTATCAGTTCAGTTCAGTTTAGTTGCTCAGTCGTGTCCAACTCTTTGCGACCCCCTGAACCGCAGCATGCCAGGCCTCCCTGTCTATCACCAACTCTCGGAGCCCGCCCAAACCCATGTCCATTGTGTCAGTGATGCCATCCAGCCATCTCATCCTCTGCCATCCCCTTCTCCTCCTGCCCCCAATCTTTCCCAGCATCAGGGTCTTTTCAAATGAGTCAGCTCTCCGCATCAGGCGGCCAAAGTACTTCAACATCAGTCCTTCCAATGAACATCCAGGACTGATCTCCTTTAGGATGGACTAGTTATAGGTTCCCAGAAATGAAGAAAATCACACTATTTCTGCTTGTGTATAGTTTTCATATTAACTACATTAATATGTTGATCATTAGTTGGAGAACACTAACTAGAAATGTTTCAACCCTCACTGTCTCAATCATATAAATTTAATATCTCAATTTGCCAAAATTTCTGATGGACTTTTTATAGCCAATAAAAAATAGTAAACAAAATACATTGCAGCATTTTTTAAATACAATTTAAAAAATTTAGAGTAGTGTGTATACATGAAATGAGAATACACTTGCTACCTTACTGGAACAATAACTTAAGTTTTGCTATACTCAAACGTGCATACATTTGTTCTCTTTTTCTGTGAATAGCATGAACATGCTGGCTGGTAATTTAAAGGTTTTATATGCATTACCCTCCTATAAACCCTGTATTATATACAGTGTAGGCATTTTTAATCTGCTTGGTACTTAAGAAACAATGGCTGAAAGGTAATGCATTTGCCTTAAGTCTCACAGTATGCTAGATGTAGAGGTGGAGAGTGAACATAATCTTCTTGGCTCTGCTTTTATTGTTCTTTCCCTTAATGAAGAATTGTAGTAATTTACAGTCAGAGTTTTCTTTGACCTTATTAAATAAATTAATAGTAATTTTTTTTTCTATTTGAGGAGACACGCATAGGAAAATGTCTTGTGAACAAATCATTTTGATTGCTATTTGCCCATTTAAATGCTACTGTCAAAAGTCATCAATGCTGATAAACATAAAACTGAGGCCAAGCATCTGTGAATGCCACACACACATTTGCAGAGAGTGCTGTAATCTGTATCACAGGCATCATTAACTTAAGCAATTAAGTTCAATGTCCTAGATTCTGTTGACAAGTGTTACTATTTTTAGGATTTTCTTCATGTCTTTCATTGCTCCACTGCTCTTATACCTCACGAGGAAAAAAAAAAATGATCCACATTTATGTTAATTCTTTGTAAAATTTCCCACTGCAGCCAAGGGTGATAAACATGAACTGTCTCAGTAATTAAGTCAAAGTGTTACTCTTAAGGAAGTTCCACTTAGAAAAAAACCACTAAGGTGGTTATTTTAAATAAAAGCCAGGCATTAATTTCAGGGCCACTTCTGGGGATTCTCATGGTGATATAAATCACTGAAATTAGTTTACAACTGCACTAATATACTTTAAAATAACTTAATAGAAATCATGATTGAGCAGCTATGTGGCAATCTGAACCACTTTCTCTTCTTTACACACTTATTTTCTTCCAGTTATTGTGCAGGAAGCTACTGGTGGGATTTCAGTGGCAATCTGTATAATTATCTACTAAAATAGAAAATAATTTTACTTCCCTGGTGGATCAGAAGGTAAAAAAATCCTCCTGCAGTACGGGAGACCGGGGTTCAATCCCTGGACAGCAAGATCCCTTAGAGAAGGAAATGGTAACCCACTCCAGTATTATTCTCTGGGGAATCCCAGGGACAGAGGAGCCTGGCAGGCTAGAGTCCATGAGGTTGCAAAGAGTCGGACAAGACTGAGTGACTAACACTCTCTTGTAAACAAGGTAGAGTTCATGTATGTGCATTCTAAGTCACTTTAGTCATGTTTGACTCTTTGTGACCCCATGAACTGTAGCCTGCCAGGCTACTCTGTCCATGGGACTCTCCAGCCAATGGTATTGAACTGGGTGACCATGCCCGCCTCCAGAGGATCTTCCCAACCCAGGGATAGAACCCAAGTCTCTTACATCTCCTGTATTGACAGGTAGGTTCTTTACCACTAGTGCCTCCTGAGAAGCCCAGGGAAGAGTCATGTATAAGAAGTTGTATATCACCAGATCTTGTATTAAGAGAGATATGAATATCTTTTTTTTATTCTAACTTGCAGATAAAAATGTTTTTGCAGTTGTTAACACTGATTAGACATTAGAAATTTAAAGTATGATCAGAAAACTACTAACTCTTAAAAGCAATGTGGTCTTTCTTCTACTGTGTGTACTTCTGTCAAAACTTAGCAAAGTGTTCTATAAAGTGAACCCAAAGGCAATAAAGGGCTTCCCTGGTGGTTCAGCAGTAAAAATACACCTGTTTTACAGGAGACCCAGAAGACACATCTTTGATCCTTGGGTCAGAAAAATCCCCAGGAGGAGATGATAGCAACCCACTCAGTATTCTTGCCTGGAGAATCCCATGGACAGAGGGGCCTGGCAGGCTACAGTCCATGGGGTCTGAATGAGTTGGACATGACTGAGACTAAGCAAACAAGGGCAATAAACCTCATTGTCAGTGGCTTTGCAGCCTAATGAAGAAAATAAAAGGAAATAGCCATGAATCAATATACAGAAAAAAAGAAGAAGAAGAAGAACTATATCAGTGAGTTACAAGGTGTTGATGCTGGATTCAAGTCCTGGAAGAGTCAGAAAAAAATACTCATTCTAGTCCTAATTTTGACAGATATGTGTCTTTGAAAAAGTCCCAAAGCTTAAATTCTAATTTCACCCACTTGTCACTTTAGAGGCCAGGATTCTCTCTAAGGTTTATGTTTCCAGCCTCTCATTTTACCTTTGAAGGTAAGTGGGTTTTTTGAAAGATTCCCAGACTTTGAGCAGGAGAAGGCAATGGCACCCCACTCCAATATTCTTGCCTGGAAAATCCCATGGACGGAGGAGCCTCATAGGCTGCGGTCCATGGGGTCGCTAAGAGTCAGGCACGACTGAGCGACTTCACTTTCACTTTTCACTTTCATGCATTGGAGAAGGAAATGGCAACCCACTCCAGTGTTCTTGCCTGGAGAATCCCAGGGACGGGGGAGCCTGTTTCGCTGCCGTCTCTGTGGTCTCACAGCAGCAGCAGCAGACTTTGAGGAATCTTACCATGATTATGGGGCACAAACAGGGTACTTGACATACCATCACCACTAGCCTGTGTGTTGGAACCCTGGCATGTGACATGTTATCCTTTCTGCAGGAACCATGAACAACCTTACTAACGAGTGTCTTTCCAGTACCACTGGATGGTACTCTCCAGTGCCCTTCTTTCTGATCAGGTTTTGCCATGAAGGGACTTCACATCATACTTTAACAAATATTTTCACCCTCATTATGTTGGAGATCTTGGAGTTTCAGGAAAATCATGGTATCTCACATCATCCAGCTTACCAATCCTAAAATCACGTCTATTTTAGATACTACAGCTTTACATCATTTTGCCCAATGCTGAGCACTTTATCTTACACTTCATGTGCAAGGTAAGAGGCAGAAGCGTGAAATGAAGGGTTTGGCAGACTGCCAAAGCCCCGCAGCAGCTGCATGTCCAGGTGGGACTTTATGGGGCTTTGACAAGGGAAGTGTCACTCAAGTGTCTGACACCATTGTCTTCTCATGGCAGGAGGTGGGACATTTGATGGCTCAGTGGGCATGAGAGCTACAATTAATCCTCCTGGCAGAAATGGCTTTTACCCAGGACTTATTAGTCACTTCTAAAAATACAAACCTAAATGCCAGGAAACAAATGACTTCCCATGGAGACCAGGAGACTGAACGGTTGCTTCCTTACTGAGGTAATCCTGCCAGTTAGAGTGAGCTCATTTTTACATCTCAACCAAGAAGTATTTAAAAATCTAGAGGCTGCAAATCATGAGGCACAGGTGTGGATAATTCATTAAACCTTTGAATACAATCACCATATATATAAATGCATGCACATGTATCCATACATAACTGATGTCACTCAACCTATGATAATTTTGCTTCACAGAATTAACACTTCTCTGGTGGTACAGGTGATAAAGAATCTGCCTACAATACAGGAGACCTGGGTTTGATCCCTGGGTGAGGAAGATGCCCTGGAGGAGGTGATGGTACCCCACTCCAGTATTCTTGCCTGGAGAATTTCATGGAAGTGTTGGACAAAACCAGGGGACTATCACTTCACTTAAAATACATATATATATATATATATATATATATATATATATATACATTTGAATCTTTCTATTAAGTTAGTTTTCTTGAAAAAGGTGGTGAGCAAATGCCAGGGTTGTAGGAGTGAACTTGGCTTTGTACAATAAATATATTCTTTGAATTTGAATGTAGGTGGACTCATATTTTAATTTCACAGAATTTCTAAAAGTAATCCTGTGTGAACCACTGTATTTTTAATGCATATAAACACTTCTAAAGTACGATAGGCTTGGAATTTTTCAAACTACTTTCTTTGTTAAAACCGTATAGTAATTTATGTGAAAAAAAATAGATCAGATGTTCTTTATAACATGCAAGTACTAAATGTGAAGACATTTGCTTTCAAAATGTGATAGATATATTTTTCCTTTTCTGGCTTCTATTCTAAATATTTAATAATGCTATGGAAAAGTTTAAATTGCCAAAAATAAAGTAAAAAGCCCTTTTAAAATGGCATATTTGGAGTTAATTATAAATCATCGTTTCAACAATTTAGTATAATATCCCCTTAAATATAATATTTAATTAATGAAATAATGTAGAAATTCTCCCCTGCTCTCTCTTCATTCATATTATATACATTATATACATAATGTATGCATAGCACATATATATATATGAATATACACAGATATACATGTATTTGGGGACATAGTCAACCTGAGCCTTTATTGTGTGATATTATGATAATTAAAATATAAAATTGCTCTTTGGTAACAAAATAAATAATTTATCTCTGTCAATCAGAGTACACACGTTTTGTTGTTCACTTGAAGTATTGAATTAAAAACAAGAAATCACAGTAGACCTTCTCATTGACATTCAATAGGAAGATAGTGCTGACAGAATGCTACAAGAACTACAGTGGATCCAAGCCAAGAGAGTAAATGAAAAACAGTCTTACAGCTGTCTTAACATTCTACAAGGCAAGCAATATGATCAAGTTGTTGAGCTGGCATCATAAAATCATTTGAAACCAAGATTTGTTTCTGTTTAAGATACATGCTTTTTATAACCTTGCTACTTTGATTAAACAGTACAACTTGAAGCTTTGAAAGTAGGACTTCTATACAGATTACATACACACAGCCCACTCACTCACTCATCCAGACTTTTATGTATACCCTCAAGGCCAAATGAGCAAACTCTTCCTGGAATTGAATGTTGGCATCTCTCCATTTACTTGGCCATTTATCTGTATCTTGATGTGTAAATATCACGTATTTACACCAACTTCTAATGTGTATTTTCATACAATATATCATCTTTAAATATATATATATATATATATATATATATGTTCATTTGGTTGCACCAGGAATTAATTGTAGCACACAGGATGTTCAATCTTTGCTGTGGCATGCAGGATATTGAATTGTGGCATGTGGGATCTAGTTCCCTAACTAGAGATCAAACTTGGGCCCTCTGCATTGGGAGTGTGGAGTCAGCCACCTGACCACCAGGGAAGTCCCACAATACATTATCTTGTTGGTGTAAACCTTGTGGACAAGCAAAAGGGTTTGTCTGCTGTGCCACCTGTGCCAGGAAGCTTTTTTACCACCATTTTCAGGAAAATCTCATATGTAATTAGTCCTTTATTCAATCATTCATTCATTTATTAACTGGCAACACAGATAAAAGGAAATTAAGAAGATACTAACTTGGCACATGTTTATTGAGCAGTCACTGTGTGCTCAGCATCATTCTTGGTAATGTGCAGATATGCTCTCTGTTCTTATAAGGTCCCACTTTGGTAAAGTGTCTTGCAGTGAAGTCACGTACTTTCATAGATTTAAGGAGGAACGCTTCTAAGTGACCTTTTCTTTCACCCATGCATTCAAGAAATACGTGTGAATATATAAGCAGGCACTGCTCTGGTTTTACACAGATTATCAGTATGCACATGCATTGCTAGCTCTTCTAAAGAACTCACTCTTTGACATCTTATGTGCAAACTCTGCTTAGACCTGCATATGGATCTCTCTACTTCTGTGTTGTAATATTATTAACGCTGCTGCATACATTGTTATATAATGGATTAGCACAGGTCCTGACTAGAGATCTGTGATGCTCCATTTTAATGTACAAGTACCAGGGCTACTCCTCAAACATTTTGATATCTGAAAATACGAGACATAAACTGAGCATCAGTGTTGTATATATGTTTTTATAAAATTATCAGTCTTAAGGAGATTGGAATTAAAAAAAAAAAAAACCTGGTCTTTCAACAAAAGTAGTTTGAGAAGTACTTTTCTGAGCCAGTATTTCTCACATGGGTGTGATTTTGCACCCTCTTCAACCTTGAACATACACGACAACATCTAGATATATTTTTGGTTCACTGGCATCTAGTGGGTAGGGTCCAGAGCTACTGCTTAGCACTCCACAATGTGCATCATAGCCTCAGACAATAAAGAGTTGTCCAGCCCAATATTTTGGTGGTACTGATGCTGAGAAATACTCCATTAAAGCTATCAGGAAAGTTTGGAGTTTATAGTATAGAGACTATACTATCTGTGTTGAGATTTTGAAGAGAGAATTTCCATGAGGAACAACAACAACAACACCAAAAAATGTTAAGAGAGTTTCTAGGGAAGTGATATTAAACTGAAGAGAGTAGAATGCCTAACAGAGCATTGCAATAACTCAAAGGGCTTCCCAGGTGCTTCAGTGATAAAGAATCCACCTACCACTGCAGAAGATACAGGAGACATGGGTTCAATCCCTGGGTAGGGAAGATCCCCTGGAGAAAGAAATAGCAACCCACTTCAGTTATTGTTTCCTGGGAAATCCCATGGACAGAGGAGCCTAGTAGGCTATGGTCCATGAGGTCGTAAAGAGTCAGACATGATTTTGCAGTTTAATAGCAACAGCAAGTGATACAGGATTTTAGACGAGGGTAGAGATGATGGTAAGCCAGAGAGAGGAAAACAAATGTGAGCCTATGGGGTGGGGTGGGGTGAAGAAAGGAGGAATTTCATGTCTCTTAACATATCACAGCCGTGGAGGCATGCTGCTGAGTGTACTGACAGGAACTGGAAGAGATGAAAGTAAGAAATATGAGCCAGGCCTCAGATGTTTGTCTTGCTGAATACTGCTCAGCAGCTTACAATACACAAGGGAATCCATAAGAAATGATCATCCAGTTCGTAACAGAGCCATGGTTATAAAATCCTGGTGTTGTAGACTGAATATTTGTGTCCACATAAATTCATACATTGAAACTTTAATTCCCCAATATAATGATATTTGGCAAAGGGATTTGTGGTAGATAGTTAGTTAGACAAGGGTGTGGCCCTGGTCTGATGGGATTAGTGCCCTAGTCAGAGAAGAAAGCAGACAGCTTTCTCCCTCCCACCACTATGTGAGAACATAGCAAGAAGAGGAGTGTGGAAAAACTGGGAAGAGAGGTCTCACTAGAAACTAACGATGTTAGCACCTTGATTTTAGACTCTCAGCATCCAGATCTGTGAGAAATAGATCTGTTTTTATTTTATTTTTTTAATTTTATTTATTTATTTTTTTTTAATTTTAAAATCTTTAATTCTTACATGCGTTCTCTGTTTTTAAATAATTGATTTTATGCTGTTATGCTATGGCAGCACAAGCAGACCAATATACTCAGTTCAGTTCAGTTGGTCAGTCGTGTCTGACTCTTCGCGACCCCATGGACTGCAGCATGCCAGGCCTCCCTGTCCATCACCAACTCCCAGAGTGTACCCAAATTCATGTACATTGAGTCAGTGATGCCACCCAACCATCTCATCCTCTGTTGTCCCCTTCTCTTCCCACCTTCAATCTTTCCCAGCATCAGGGTCTTTTCAAATGAGTCTTTTCAGTACACTAGGTCTAGATAATTGTAGACAACTAAGCGCACATTCTTAGCCTTTTCTTAAATTTTTATTAGTAAGAAGTAATACCACCATAATAAACTCCTTGCTTCTGCTGCTGCTAAGTCGCTTCAGTCGTGTCCGACTCTATGCAACCCCATAGACAGCAGCGCACCAGTCTCCTCCATCCCTGGGATTCTCCAGGCAAGGATACTGGGGTGGGTTGCCATTACCTAATAAATGCCTTAGAGTTTTGATTAACACACTATTTTTATTTGGAGCTATCTTTCTACTATAACAAGTGGAGTGGATTTAAGTTTGTTTCTTTTTCCTGTTCAAACAGTACTCTTCAAGTTATCTTTAGTGGTTGCCTTCCTAACATCACAGTTTAGCAGCAACATTCTCACTCAGCGATAATTGGATATAGAGAACATTTCTTTACCAATATTTAATCCTGTTACCTTTAAAGTTTTGCTTGATGTGCCTATTACCAGAAGTTTTATCCTGCCCTAATGCTCACTTTCTATTAACAGCACACTAAGAAAATGTTTGTGTCTCAAGGTCATAATAAAAGGTGCTTATTTAGTCCACAGGATTTGGAAACAGAAGCCCTCAGTATGTCAGCACTGATGAGGTCAAAGCCCAAGGGTTAGAGCTTTAATCTTTTTAATGAATTTTGAATATTCTTTTTAAAATGCAGTGCTATTTCTATAGGTCACACAAGAGGACATTTACTTCAGGAAAATCATAAAAAGAGAAAGCTAAGTAGAGGTATTTGTGCAGTCAAGTGGACTCAGACCTGAGCTAAGCTTTGGAATATTTATCTTAAAGTTCAGGCAAATAACCTGCAATGTGAATAAACAAAAAGTAGTCCACAGTCCCCAAATAAAAAAAGCTTTTGATCATTGGGTGAGTGGTTTTAGTCCTATGCTTTTAGCTATGCATGCATTCTAAATTCTAAGTATATGATATTTTATATACTGTATAGAATTTCTAAGAAAGAGAGTTTTAAGTAAGTCAGTCAGTGATGTGGGCTGATATAACACACTACCACAATTCTTAACAAGGAAATAACTACATTAGGACCTGTAAAAGTAACATATCCAGTATATAGCAAATAGAAATGCCTAAGATTCAGTTCAGTTCAGTCACTCAGTCATGTCCAACTCTTTGCGACCCCATGAATCGCAGCACGCCAGGCCTCCCTGTCCATCACCAACTCCCAGAGTTCACTCAGACTCATGTCCATCGAGTCAGTGGTACCATCCAGCCATCTCATCCTCTGTCATCCCCTTCTTCTCCTGCCCGCAGTACCTCCCAGCATCAAAGTCTTTTCCAATGAGTCAACTCTTCACATGAGGTGGCCAAAGTACTGGAGCTTAGCTTTAGCATCATTCCTTCCAAAGTAATCCCAGGGCTGATCTTTAGAATGGACTGGTTGGATCTCCTTGCAGTCCAAGGGACTCTCAAGAGTCTTCCCCAACACCACAGTTCAAAAGCATCAATTCTTTGGTGCTCTAAGATTAGGTAATGACAAAACTTGCTAACATTCATGGAGCTCATCAGTCAGTCAGTTCAGTGCTCAGTCGTGTCTGACTCTTTACAACGCCATGGGCTGCAGCACATCGGGCTTCCCTGTCCATCATCAACTCCCAGAGCCTACTCAAGCTCATGTCCATCGTGTCAATGATGCCATCCACCCATCTCATCCTCTGTTGTCCCCTTCTCCTCCTGCCTTCAATCTTTCCCAACATAAGAGTCTTTTCCAATGAGTTGGTTCTTCGCATCACGTGGCCAAAGTATTGGAGCTTCAGCTTCAACATCAGTCCTTCCAATGAATATTCAGGACTGATTTCCTTTAGGATGGATTTAGTGGTTTCGATGTAGAGTACATCTTGTGATGGATCTCCTTGTTGTCCAAGGGACTCAAGAATCTTCTCCAACACCACAGTTCAAAAGCATCAATTTTTCAACACTCAGCTTTCTTTATAGTCCAGCTCTCACATCCATACATGACTACTGGAAAAACCATAGCTTTGACTAGACGGACATTTGTTGGTAAAGCAACATCTCTGCTTTTTAATATGCTGTCTAGACTGGCAATGGCAACCCATTCCAGTACTCTTGCCTGGAAAATCCCATGGACAGAGGAGCCTGGTAGGCTGCAGTCCATGGGATTACTACGAGTCGGACACGACTGAACAAATTCACTTTCACTTTTCACTTTCATGCATTGGAGAAGGAAATGGCAACCCACTCCAGTATTCCTGCCTGGAGAATCCCAGGGATAGAGGAGCATTCCGTCTCTGGGGTCGCACTGAATCAGACACGACTGAAGCGATTTAGCAGCAGCAGCAGGCTGGTCATAACTTTTCTTCCAAGGAGCAACTGTCTATTAATTTCATGGCTGCAGTCACCATCTTCAGTGATTTTGGAGCCAAAAATAAATAAATAAAGTCTCTCACTATTTCCATTGTTTTCTCATCTATTTGCCATAAAGTGATGGAGCCAGATGCCATAATCTTAGTTTTCTGAATGTTGAGCTTTAAGCCAACTTTTTCACTCTCCTCTTTCATTTTCATCAAGAGGCTCTTTAGTTCTTCTTCACTTTCTACCATAAGGGTCATGTTATCTGTGTATCTGAGGTTATTGCTATTTCTTCTGGCAATCTTGATTCCAGCTTGTTCTTCATCCAGCCTGGAATTTCACAAGATGTACTCTACATATAAGTTAAATAAACAGGGTGGCAATATACAGCCCTGAGGTACTCCTTTTCCTATTTGGGACCAGTCTGTTGTTCCATGTCCAGTTCTTACTGTTGCTTCTTGATAGTTAATAATGCTCTACTGTCTGTAGGAGAATTGGTAAGAAAGCACTGTGTGATAAAATAATTTCTGAGAACATATAAGCTTATATTTCTCTTGGAGAATCACAACATATTACCAACTGAGGCTTACCTATATAATGTATAATTTTAAAATTATAATTAGTGTAGAAATTAATTAAAGATTAAACTATTTTCAATTTTATTTTAAAATTAAAATTAATGTATAATTTTATTTCACTTTAGAGTACCAAATTTAAGGTTTTTATTTAATAATTTTCACAACCCTTGTTACTCTCTCCATACATCTGTGAGGTGGTGAGATGCTGAAATCGTAATCATTCCCACCACATAAAGTAAAAAAGAAAGGAAAAGGAAGTTAACTATGCTAGGTGATGGATGTGCTAATTATCTTGATCAGGTAATCATTCTAAAATATATATGTCTATCATATCATCACATTGTACACTAATTATATTTCTCAATTATCCCTTAATAAAGTTAATTTTTTAAACTAAGACCTCCCTACTGAGAAAAAAAATTGCTAATCTCTTCCAGAAACTCTCACATAGATGCTCAGAAATAATGTTTAGCCAGATATCTGGGCTTAATCTAAACAAGTTCACATAAGAATTACAATTTTTACCATAATAGCAGGAGGCCATCGTGTGCATTTTCTGTTTCGTAGGGTCCTGTCTTCACTCACAGGTCTGAAATCCTTTCCTTCTCCACATAGTGTCTGTCTGTCTGTCTGTCTGTCTGTCTGTCTGTCTCCATAAGGTGTTTCCTTGTTCAGTAGTCTAGCATACCATGGCGGCAGATCTTCAAGACGAACCAGAGGCTGTTGCTTTCCTTAAGGTACTGTCCAGAAGTCCCAGAGCATCACTTCCATAGCAACCTATCAATCAAATTGAGTCTTCGAGACAAACTAGATTCTACTCCTTGATGTGAGAGCATATAGTTGGACCATCTAGTCAATGCTTTGTCAGAAATCTTAAAATCCACAATAAAAAAAAAGTTTTAATAGTTCAAGACATGTTTAAAACATAAGTATAATTGATCAAGCAAGAGCTTTTATTGCAAATTTTATGCAATGTATTCTAAGAAAGCTTCACCTAAACAAGGACTAGAACTTCTAAAACTTCAAATATGAGAAGTATATATATATATATATATACTTATATACTTATCATATATATATACTTTTGAAATTTACATACATACATAAAAATATATGTTATCCTAACAAATGAGCATCCAAAATTCCTTTATATTTAACCCATAAGCTTTACTGAGTTTTTATTCTTTCTCAAAATTCTGGAAATATCTTAATAATACAGCAGTTTTCAACTCTGCTCAAGACACCCTTGGAATAACTATGGGGACTATTATACTTGAATTCTTTATCAAACCTCATTTCAGTGGGAGGGATATATGCTTTGATCTGTTTTATTTGTTGGAATTTCCACATGGGGTTTATTTAATGAAGTAATTACTTAAGTAAAAAGCATGGATAAAATCTAACCACACCACTTGTACTTGGAGAAGCAAATTTCTTGATAGACTTAATGATTTATTCAAGGTCAAGTAGCAAATCTATAAGGAATATACAAAAACAGTTCTCTTGATTTTGAAGTTTTTGTCTTCAAAACCACAGTGCTTTCTTCATTAAAAAAAGGTATATTTTGACAAGGGCTTGCTTGATGGATGAGGTGACAAAGAATCTGCCTGCAATGCAGGAGACTTGACAAAAGTTATTTGCCTTAGTTGTTTTTATTATTGAATGAAATAGTGGTACTCTGCAATGACTATGGTATGTTTATCATTTGATGTTCTAAAAATTTTGACTGTTCATTTGTTACAAATAAGTCGCAATCAATGTAACAATGGTGCAAGAACTTTTAAGCATTACCCTTACAATTTCCATCAATTCTTACACTTTTGGGGATTAGTTCCATGTTTTAGTTATACCATATTAATATCAATTTATATCTGACACTCTGTAAAACCAGAAGTCATCAAAAAAAGTTATATGTAAGAAGAACTTAGCAAACCATAGATTTAAAAGTCAAAGATATATCTGTACTTCCCCATGGTGAAATTAAATCAAGCCTTAATTCAGCAGAAATTTAAATTAGCAGAATTAGAGCTTGAATAAATTTTTTTCAAGCCCTGGGAGATATATATTTTTTTTAATTTGGTATATCCTAGATTGATTGAAAACAGATTTTTCATAAATTGCTGATTTTTTTCTTATTAAAAACTCTGAAACTATCGCATAGCATAATGAAGTATGAGATATCTATCATTTGATCATCAGAATTATCCCAAAGTGAATCAGGGGGTTTCCTCAGTGGCTCAAAGGTTAAAGAATCAGCCTGCAATGCAGGAGACCAGGATTTGATCCCTGGGTCATGAAGATCCCCTGGAGAAGGGAATGGCAATCCACTCCAGTATTCTTGCCTGGAGAATCCCATGAATAGAAGAGCCTGGTGGGCTATAGTCTGTGTGGTTCAAAGAGTTGGACAAGACTAATCAGACTGCAACTGCCTTCCTACACGTGCCATGGTCTTACAGGTAAAATCCTTTTAATAGGAACAAAGAAGCTTTGAGAATTTACACATGTGATTGGGCACAACTGGGGGTCAGAAATCTGGCCAAAATGTGTTTGAGTGTATCACAGTTAACATGTTCTCTCCTTTTTCTGCTTCCTCTTAATTCCTCTGTCTTATTGTACAGCTCCATGTGGTTCGTCTCGAATAGTCCCTGAGTTACTGACCCATTTGCACACTTCGTAGTACTCCAGAGAGCCTCCTAACCCCATTCCTGGGAAAGCAACCTTATCCTCAAGTTTGCCTGGTAGCCCTGAATCCAGAGACCCTCTGTGGTGAAGTCTCATGCTGTCAGTCATGACGGGAGGAAAGCTGTTTCCTGTTCACACAGATGCTCCCAGGGAATTTGGAGTCTAGCTGCTTTTCATACAGACTTTCAGCCAGTCTTCCTATTTTTATACTTATGTGTCTTCTTACATTCACAAGTACCACTAGCCTTCATTTCTGAATCTTTCATGAGTTCTTTGGTGTGAACTAGACTTCCTCTTGGCATCTGTACCTGAAACCTCAGCATTATTGTTCAGTGTTTCTAAGTCCTATATCACTGCCCCAAATCTCTGTGCTATGTGTGTGCTATGTGATAAGTCGCTTCAGCTGTGTCTGAATCTTTGCCACTCTCTGGACTGGTCTGCAGCCCACCAGGCTCCCCTGTCCATGGGATTCTCCATGCAAGAATACTGGAGAGGGTTGCTATGCCTGCCTCCAGAGGATTTTTCTGACCCATGGATCGAACTCACGTCTCTTATTTCTCCTGCATTGGCTGGCAGGTTCTTTACCACCAGCTCCGCGTGGGACGCTCGCTAGTAGGCTATAGTTGTACTGTTTACTCTTCTGTCTGTTATAATTTTTGAGGTGTATGTTTTTGTTTAACATTCATCTTATTAGTGTTTCAGGAAGGAGTAGAAATAAGCATATTTGTAGCATTATGGTTAGCTCTCATATTTAAATTTCTGAGTATTTCTTTAAGACAGAAAATGTAGAAGATTACTGAAAATTTCTTTAAAATTAAGGCAATTTGTTACATTGATAGATGTTTATACCTGAGTGTACTTATAGTGTTCTTTTATTTTAGACAATTATAAAATTTTTGAAAATTAAAAAAATTAACATTTGTAATGTTGGTTGTTGAACCTATTACACTCCATGCTGATTTATATGAGCGGTTACTCTTATCCGTATTTGTGTTTGATCATATATATTTGATCATAGAAACTCAGGATAATAGGTATAATTATTTTAATAAAATATTATAATTAATATTGTAGACATTTTTGCACAATCTGTTATGCATTAGAATATGCACACACGTGTGTGTTGTGTCGCTTCAGTCATGTCGAACTCTTTGTGACCCTATGGACTGTAGCCAGGCTCCTCTGTCCGTTGGATTCTCCAGGCAAGAATACTGGAGTGGGTTGCCATGCCCTTCTCCAGGGGATCTTCCTGACCCAGGGACTGAACCCACATCTCTTATATCCTGTGCATAGGCAAGTGGATTTTTTACCACTAGCACCATCTGAGAAATAATATTCTAAACACAAAATGATATTCACCTCCTACCAGGTACATCCTGTGTTTCACAGATGAATACACTGAGGTTTAAAGGACAAATATTCAGTAGATCAGGTTAATAAATATGATGGCTACAACAGACATTCAAATTCAAAGTATTTAAAAATAAAGAGTGCAATTCTTTTTAAAAATGTTTCCCTTTTCATTTTTTATTTAATTAAAATAACTAATGTCCTTTTTAAATTTAATTTTAACTTTTCTTTTAACACCAAAAACAGTTTGTATTAGGGTATAGCTTATTAACAATGTAACAGTTTCAGATGAGCAGTGAAGGGACGCAATCATAATTTCTAGGCTATTTCTAATGTATCATTTGATTATAGGAAGATAAGATGAAATAATGAAAAGAGTTAAAGAGATAAACACTAAGATGGTATCATTGCATCTGTAAGTGTAACCATCCTTACCCAACTAAAAAACCTGACATTCCAAAAATGATTTTGCAGACCATTTTGTGATTTGACAGGAAAATAAAAGCAAATTATAATATTAGTCTTTAGCACATTATGTTCACTCCTTTTGAAGGTAAGAAGTGGGCAGCAAAAGATGATAAAGAAGGGAGTATTTAACTATTTTGGGAAAGTTTCCAAAACACACACAAACACAAAAACATTTATGAGGTGAATGCGTTGATACATGTAATAAAGACTCCAGAAGAAATATTAAAGTTCTCTAATAAGGAATATAATTTTCAAAAAAATTAGTTGAGATTTATAGCAGCTGTACAGAAGTAAAAAATATAAAAATTGCTTTGACACTTTAATAATTAATATACCTATGGATTAACACAGAGTAGTTAAAATTTAAAAAAAGTAATATACTACTTAATTTGCATAAGTATACATATTATTAAAAAGGTATAGTTATTACAAAGTTATCTCTTACTGGTGATACAACTTTGAATTTTAAAGTGTATTTTTATTTTCATGACTGTTAGTTTAAGATGGCATAGGAAATCCATTCTGTCATTTTTGTAAAAGTTCAATTTAAACTGTTAAATACAGCCTTTTTTTTTTTTCCCACTTGAAAAGAAATTGCACTTTAAAGTTCAGACTTAGCAAACTGAGCATTTTAATGAGGCAGGTATTTCTATTGGGTCAAGTTCCTTCAAGGAAAGAATATGTCTATCCTTTTAGTAAAATGTTATACATCTTTAAATTCTGCCCTTCTAAAAACATCTGAAGCCAATATATTTTAATGTTCTTTAAAGATAATTTTTTTTGTTTTTTTTTTCTTTCAAATGACTCTATATAAAATTCATCTAGGTTAATGTGGAAGTTAAATATATGAAAAAGCAGAATGAGGACAAAATGAAAAATATATATATACTCTTATAATTATTTTCTTAATGCTACCTCTACCCACAATTCCATTTCCTGGAATAAAGATGAGTGATTTTCAAACTGCAGTTTCATTCCATTCCTGTAAGATGCGTTTCTCAGAAAGAAGTTGTTTATTTTTTGGTGGTTTTAATTTTGCTTAAAACTGACGTATTTAACTTAATAGCTAACTATTTGAAGCAGGAATGACAACAGTCTAAATCAATATAGTCAGTTATTATGGTAGATGGAGAACTTGAATCCTAACAATTTAATTTCAGTCTTTTAGGGTTTTGTTTTATCTTCGTTGTAACCCAGTGTGCTGCTGTCCAGAACTTTCTTCAAGGAACTGGGTTAGCAGTCAGCAGTCTATGAGTCTGGAGAGAGCCCTTTCTTCCTGACCTCTGTTTTTAGATCCTGAAATAGCATAATTTTTTGCAGTAGAAAGTAAAATTTCCTCCCTGATGCCAATGCCTGCTGCCACTGGGTAAAGATGGCCAATGTCTCTAATGTCTTGCCCTGGTCAAAAGGGGATGGTAATGATTAATTTTATCACAGTAGATTTGATTATGTCCAGGAGTGCCCCAGTAGTGGGTCAAATATTGTTCAGAGCCTGTCTGTGAGGGAGTGTCTGGGTGAAATTAATATTTGAATCTGCAGATTGAATAAAGCAGATTGCCCTCCCTACCATAGGTGGTCCTGATTCAATCAGTTGAAGGCCTGAGGTGGTAAGTAAAGTTAGGAGTTGTAAAATTATAAAGCAATTCATAAAATGAAGTGTAAATACTGATCTGCAGCAGTGATTGGAAAGAGGTATTGAATATGTCATATTTCAGATAGAATATGACAGTTTTATATCTGCAGAACTAAATTATAAGAGAGAAATAAATAAGAGGAATAGTTCAAGACAACTCTGAGATTTGAGCAATAGATGATAAAGAAATACTGATTTCTTGCATGAATGTGCATGGGGTGAGTTTGTTTTAGCCCATATTACCTTTTGTGTTAGTTGCTCAGTCATGCCCAACGTTTGTGACCCGCTGAACCACAGCCTGCCAGGCTCCTCTGTCCATGGACTCCTCCAGGCAAGAATACTGCAGTAGGTTGCCATTACCTTCTCCAGGGTACCTTTCTAACCCAGGGATTGAACCCAGGTTTCCTGGGTATATTCATGGAGAGATATCAGACAGTCTGTGGAAAATGGAAAGGAAATAATCCAGAGCTTAAAGAGCAGATATAGATATATAATCTGTTTGAAATAATATTTCAATATATGAGAGTAGGTGAAATTCCTATGGGAAGGCATATGAAGAGAGAGAAAATATGCTATAAATTTAACACTGGCACTTTCTTTAAGAAAAACAGAAATTAAAAGGAGGCACTTACTGAAGGAATCCAGGGAAAGAAAAAGCAAAAAGACAAATAAAAAGTTTTAAAAGTCAGGAGGGAAATTAAAAGCATGGATTGGCACTGAGAGATCCTGGTATCTAGTTCTAAGGCCAATCAGGAGGGATTTTCTCCAGAATGGCCAGAAACCCTTGAGTGGTCGATTTCAGCTAGGTAAGGTTGCACACAACCAGGTCCATCAATAGAAAATTGGATTAAAGATTTACTGAGCATGGCCCCACTCGTTAGAACAAGACCCAGTTTCCCCCTCAGTCAGTCTCTCCCATCATCAGCTTATATCATTCTCCATCAGAGGACAGACAGAATGAAAACCACAGTCACAGAATACTAACCAATCTGATCGCATGCACTACAGCCTTGTCTTAACTCAATGAAATTATGAGCCATGCTATTTAGGGCCAACTAAGACTGGCAGGTCATGTTGGAGAGTTCTGAAAAAATGTAGTCCACTGAAGAAGGGAATGACAAACCATTACAGTGTCCTTGCCTTGAGAACTCTATGAACAGAATAGAAAGACAAAAAGATAGCACAGTGAAAGATGAACCCCCCCTCCCCTACCCCGCCCCAGGTCAGTAGGTGCCCAATATGCTACAGGAGATCAGTGGAGAAATAACTCCAGAAAGAATGAAGAGTTGGAGCCAAAGCAAAAACAACACCCAGTTGTGGATGTGACTGGTGATAGAAGCAGGATCCGATGCTGTAAAGAGCAATATTGCATAGGAACCTGGAATGTCAGGTCCATAAATCAAGGCAAATTGGAAGTGGTCAAACGAGATGGCAAAAGTGAACACCAACATTTTAGGAATCAGCAAACTTAAATGGACTGGAATGGGTGAATTTAACTCAGATGACCACTCTATCTACTACTGCGGACAGGAATCCCTTAGAAGAAATGGAGTAGCCATCGTGGTTCACAAAAGAGTCTGAAATGCAGTACTTGGATGCAATCTCAAAAACTACAGAATGATTTCTGTCCATTTCCAAGGCAAACCATCCAATATCACAGTAATCCAAGTCTATGCCCCAAACAGTAATGCTGACAAAGCTGAAGTTGAACTGTTCTATGAAGACCTACAATACCTTTTAGAACAAACACCCAAAAAAGATGTCCTTCTCATTATAGGGAACTGGAATGCAAAAGTAGGAAGTCAAGAGACACCTGGAGTAACAGGCAAATTTGGCCTTGCAATACAGAAAGAAGCAGGCCAAAGACAAATAGAGTTTTGCCTAGAGAACGCACTGGCCATAGCAAACACCCTCTTCCAACAATACAAGAGAAGACTCTGCACATGGACATTACCAGATGGTCAACACCAAAATCAGATTGATTATATGCTTTGCAGCCAAAGATGGAGAAGTTCTGTACAGTCAACAAAAACAAGACCAGAGGCTGACTGTGGCTCAGATCATGAACTCCTTATTGCCAAATTCAGACTTAAGTTGAAGAAAGTGGGGAAAACCATAGACCGTTCAGGTATGACCTAAATCAAATCTCGTATGATTATACAGTGGAAGTGAGAAATAGATTTAAGGGACTGGATCTGATAGACAGAGTGCCTGATGAATGATGGACGGAGGTTCACGACATTGTACAGGAGGCAGTGATAAAGACCATCCCCAAGAAAAAGAAATGCAGAAAGGCAAAATGGTTGTCTAAGGAGGCCTTACAAATAGCTGTGAAAAGAAAATATGCAAAAGATTAAGGAGAAAAGGAAAGATTTACCAACTTGAATGTAGAGTTCCACAGAATAGCACAAAGATATAAGAAAGTCTTCCTCAGTGATCAACGCAAAGAAATAGAGGAAAACAATACAATGGGAAAGACTAGAGATCTCTTCAAGAAATTTAGAGATATCAAGGAAACATTTCATGCAAAGATGGGCACAATAAAGGACAGAAATAATATGGACCTAACAGAAGCAGAAGATATTAAGAAGAGGTGGCAAGAATACATAGAAGAACTATACAAAAAAGATCTTCATGATCCAGAGACTCACAATGGTGTGATCACTCAGCTAGAGTCAGACATCCTGGACTGGGTGGATCACAACAAATTATGGAAAATTCTTCAAGAGATTGAAATACCAGACCACCTGACCTGTGTTCTGAGAAACCTGTAAGCTGGTGAAGAATCAACAGTTAGAACTGGGCATGGAACAACATTCAGAAAACTAAGATCATGGCATCTGGTCCCATCACTTCATGGGAAATACATGGGGAAACAGTGAGAAAGTTTATTTTGGGGGGCTCCAAAATCACTGCAGATTGTGACTGCAGCCATGAAATTAAAAAATGCTTGCTCCTTGGAAGAAAAGTTATGATGAACCTAGACAACATTTTAAAAAGCAGAGACATTACTTTTCCAACAAGGGTCCATCTAGTCAAAGCAATGGTTTTTCCAGCAGTAATGTATGAATGTGAGAGTTGGACTATTAAGAACCTGAGCACCAAAGAATTGAAGCTTTAGAGCAGAGGTGTTGGAGAAGACTCTTGAGATTCTCTTAGACTGCAAGGAACTCCAACCAGTCCATCCTAAAGGAAATCCATCCTGAATATTCATTGGAAGGACTGATGCTGAAGCTGAAACTCCAATACTTCAGTCACCTGATGTGAAGAAGTGAATCACTGGAAAAGAACCTGATGCTGGGAAAGACTGAAGACAGGAGGAGAAGGGGATGACAGAGGATGAGATGGTTGGATGACATCACGAACTCAATGGACATGAGTTTGAGTAATTTCTGGGTGTTGCTGATTGACAGGGAAGCCTGGAGTGCTACAGTCCATGGGTCACTAAGAGTCAGACATGAATGAGTGACTGAACTGAACTGAACTGAGCGAAGAGTTGGTTAGAGTACCCAGGCATCCATTGTATAAGTGGGTGGCAAATTTTGTCAAGGACATATACTGTTCTTTCAGAGTTCTGTAGTGAAATAAGTGGAGAGTGAATATTTGAGGGATTGGAGGATTAGGATCAGGATTTTTTTAAGCTGAGGTTTAGAAACCAGGGGCTTCCCTGATAGCTCACTTAGTAAAGAATCCACCTGCAATGCAGGGACCCTGGTTTGATTCCTGGGTCAGAAAAATCCACTGGAGAAGGGATACCCACTCCAGTGTTCTTGGGCTTTCCTGGTGGGTCAGCTGCTAAAGGATCTGCCTGCAATGCAGGAGACCTGGGTTCAGTCCCTGGGTTGGAAAGATCCCCTGGAGAAGGAAAAGACTACCTACTCCATTATTCTGGCCTGGAGAATTTCATGAACTATATAGTCAAGGTTTTGCAAAGAGTCAGACACAACCAAGCGACTTTCACTTCACTTAGAAACCAGCAGAAGAGGAGAAACAAAGTTATATGTGAAGCACAACTCTGGTGGGGAAAGACAGATGCAAAAATTTGCTTAGGCTAGCTTAGGAAAGTAGAAAGGAAGTAAAGAGCAAAAGGAAGTAAAAATAAAACATTTCAGTGCTATCAGATGTAATAAATACTAATGTAGTACAGTTTCCTGTAAGACAGTCCTGCAGTTCAATAAATAGAAGGCAGCTTCACTTCACTAAGAAGGTGGAGAACATCTAAATTTGGAGGACAGAAGGGACAAAATATAACAAAAGCTGACCAGTGGTGAGGGCTCAGCAAAATTTGCAGCAGTTGCAAATAGTGGGTAATTTTCCCAAGTCAATCTTAAATAGACTAGAGCTGTAACAGAAAGCATATGTAGTGGAGTCGTATGTAAAAAAGAGAGCATGGGCTTTTGAGTTGGACAGATCTGAAATCAATATTTGGTGCTCTAGTTTAATTTACTGTTAAGAGTGACCTTGATCAATTTATACATTCATGCTGAGCTTCAAGTTGTTAATCTGTAACCTGGGGATAACACTTCTACTCTAGTGTGGTTGTTTTATTACCACAGAGCAATATGCATAAAGGGTCTACAATCTACAATGCTTATCTAATACATATTCATCTTCAAATGGTAATCATAACTCTAAAGCAATGGCTCTGTCATTATGAGAGCTTTCTTTCTCAAGATAGTTGATAGCAGGAGTCATTTGAGAAATGTAGTACCTTCCTGATGCAATTAAGGGCACACAATATTGTTGTTGTTTTCTGTCACCAAGTCAGGCCCGACTATTTCTGAATCCATGGACTTCAGCACACAAGGATCCTTGTCCTTTGCCATCTCCCAGAATTTGCTCAGATTCATGTCTACTGAGTTCATGATACTATCTAACCATCTCATCCTCTATCACCCTTTTCTCCTTTAGCCTTCAATCTTTCCCAGCATCAGGGTCTTTGAGTTGAACCAATGAGTTGGCTCCTCGTGGTCAAAGTATTAGAGCTTCAGTCTCAGCATCAGTCCTTCCAATGAATATTTATGGTTGATTTCCTTTAGGATTGACTGGTTTGATCTCCTTGCAGTCCAAGGGACGCTCAAGAGTCCTCTCCAGCACCACAGTTTGAGAGCATCAATTCTTTGGCACTCAGCCTTCTTTATGGTTTAACTCTCACATCTGTACATGATGACTGGAACATACTGCATTATTTATTGCTAATAGTGACTAATAAACAATGCTATGCTGTGCTTAGTAGCTTAGTCATGTTCCACTCTTTGTGACCCCTGGACTGTAGCCCACAAGGCTCCTATGTCCATGGGATTCTCCAGGCGAGAATACTGGAATGGATAGCTATTTTCTTCTCCAGGGTATCTTTCCAACCTAATAAGCAATATTAGACTATAAATTCTGTCTTTCTTTTCATGAAGGACAGTGAATTTTGTTGTGTCTTATGTGCTTAGATTTTGATGAATAGATCATACAGATGAGTCCATACTGTGACAGCTGGGACAGAGACCGTGGCTTGTGAATTCTAAAATGCTTAACATCCGGCTCATTACAGAAAAGTTGACTGACTCCTGCTCCAGGTGACCAACTAATATTGCTAGAAAAACAGTTTCACAATGGCATAAGTCACCATTGCCATAGTTAACATTCTTATTTATTCATGAAGAGTCTCTCTCACTTTGTAGCATGCTATAAAATCAACTATGTTTCCCATCCATCTGGAAATTGATTGGGGATAAATGTTACATGTCCTTTCTACACTGTTTGTCAAAGATCTGATCTTAAGTATGGGCTCCAAAATTTTAATATTGTTCCTACTTTTTACTTCTCGCATTCAAAGAACACAATATTAAACATTTCTATGCAAACCTCTGAATTCCCAAGAGACTAACAAAAAGATGAGTTTAAAAATGCAATTAATATGTATATATATGATAAAATACCTTTAAATATTAAAATAAAAATATTAAAGTCTATCAATGATTCAAGTTCTCCAATTTGATTGCCCATTAAGTCACAAACACAGATAAAGTTCAACATGCTAATAGATAAAAGTAGAAACAATATGTATTCCTATAGGGATTTTTCTTTCTAATGAGATCTATGTTGGTGGTGGGTAGTGTGTGTGCTCAGTCATGTCTAACTTCTGTGACCACATTGACTGTAGCCTGCCAGGTTCCTCTGTTCATAGAATTTTCCAGGCAAAAATACTGGAGCAAGATGCCATTTCCTACTCCAGGAAATCTTCCTGACCTAGGGATAGAACCAGTGTCTCTTGCTTCTCCTACATTGGCAGGCAGATTCTTTACCACTTTTCTGCCTGGGAAGCTGAGACTTATGTTACTAGAAGCATATTAGGAACATAAAACACATGGTCTCCTTTCCTCTTCCAACGTCCAGAATGAAGAAAAATTGAAAAGAATATACTCTGGTGAAAGGGAAAGTGGTAAGAAAGCAAGCCTGATTATCCATCCCACAAATAATGCAATGGAGCCTCTAAGAGATAGACCACAGAAATGAACAATAAGCAATTAACCAAACCAGGGTAATATATTTTCCTGTACCCATAATGAAACCAAAGAATGGTCCTTTTTTTCTTTTTCATGTGTAGCTGCCAGATATTTCACTGTTCACTTTAGTTCAGTTCAGTCGCTCAGTCGCGTTAAACTCTTTGCGACCCCACGAACCACAGCACACCAGGCCTCCCTGTACATCACCGACTCCTGGAGTCCACCCGAACCCAGGTCCATCGAGTCAGTGATGCCATCCAACTATCTCATCTTCTGTCATCTCCTTCTCCTCCTGCCCTCAATCTTTCCCAGCATCAGGGTCTTTTCAAATGACTCAGCTCTTCGCATCAGGTGGCCAAAGTATTGGAGTTTCAGCTTCAACATCAGTCCTTCCAATGAACACTCAGGACTGATCTCCCTTAGGATGGATTGGTTGGATCTCCTTGTAGTCCAAGGGACTCTCAAGAGTCTTCTCCAACACCACAGTTCAAACGCATCAATTCTTTGGCACTCAGCTTTCTTTATAGTCCAACTCTCACATCCATACATGACCACTGGAAAAACCATAGCCTTGACTAGATGGACCTTTGTTGGCAAAGTAATGTCTCTGCTTTTGAATATGCTATCTAGGTTGTTCATAACTTTCCTTCCAAGGAGTAAGTGTCTTTTAATTTCATGGCTGCAATCACCATCTGCAGTGATTTTGGAGCCCAGAAAAATAAAGTCAGTCACTGTTTCCACTGTTTCCCCATCTATTTCCCATGAAGTGATGGGACCAGTTACCATATTCTTAGTTTTCTGAATGTTGAGCTTTAAGCCAACTTTTTTACTCTCCTCTTTCACTTTCATCACGAGGCTTTTCAGTTCTTCTTCACTTTCTGCCATAAGGGTGGTGTCATCTGCATATCTGAGGTTATTGATATTTCTCCCAGCAATCTTGATTCCAGCTTGTGCTTCCTCCAGCCCAGTGTTTCTCATGATGTACTCTGCATATACATTAAATAAGCAGGGTGACAATATACAGCCTTGACATACTCCTTTTCCTATTTGGAACCAGTCTGTTGTTCCATGTCCAGTTCTAACTGTTGCTTAATCATGTGCTGCTGCTGTTGCTGCTGCTAAGTCACTTCAGTCATGTCGAACTCTGTGTGACCCCATAGACGGCAGCCCACCAGGCTTCCCTGTTCCTAGGATTCTCTAGGCAAGAACACTGAAGTGGGTTGCCATTTCCTTCTCCAGTGCATGAAAGTGAAATGTGAAAGTGAAGTTGCTCAGTTGGCTTAATTATGTAGTTATGTACAAATAGCTATGTTGTCTTTCTAAAACATTGGCTGAGAAGACCCTTTTGGTAAATATCAGAAAATAACAGTCACATCGTACAGGTTATCAGTCTAGTCTATTATACATATTTTCCACTCAATATTTTGATAGAAAAGATGACAAACACTTCTAAGTATTTTGATTGCCATTTGCTTATAATGACTAACTTTTATATACTAGTATTCATTCTTTTAAAATTCATTAAAATAATATTTCTTATATAGGTAAATTTGATGTATCAGACTTTTTATCCTTTGATGAAAACTTAATCATATAAAACATAGTAATAGCAACAGAAGAAGTATATTAGTTAATAAGTAATCTATATTTCCTTTTTCTCTTTTAATTTTTTCAGTGTATTACACTTGACAAAAAAAGGCAATCAGGCAGCTGTGGTTGTATGCACACAGTATTAAAGGTTATTTTTCTTTTCCAACATGCAAATCTTTAATAGGAATGAATGATAATAAAAGTTTATGAACTTTCCCAAAGATTCTTCAGAATCAGATAACAGGCATGCATTTTCTTTTTTAATTGGAGCATTATATATTTATCCCTTCCCTATAGAGCCTCCCTCCTGCCTCCAATCTCACCCCTCTAGGTGATCACAGAGTGCCAGGCTGGCTCCCTCTATTGTACAGCAGCTTCCTGCTAGTTATCTATTTTACACATTATAGTTCATATATGTTAGTGCTACTTTCTCAACTTGCCCTACCCTGTCTTTCCCCTACCATGTCCACAAGTCCATTCTCCACATTAGCATCTCCATTACTTCTCTGAAAATAGGTTCATCAATACTATCTTTCTAGATTCCATACATATGTGTTGATATACTGTATTTGTTTTTTTTTTTTCTTTCTGATTTTCCTTACTCTATATAACAGGCTCTAGGCTCATCCACATCACTACAATTGACCCAATTTCATTCCTTTCTATGAATAATATTCCACTGTGTATATATACCACTTCTCCTTTATCCAAACATCTGTCGATGGATATCTAGGTTGCTTCCTGTCCTCACTCTTGTAAATAATGCTGCAGTGAACATTGTGGTTCGTGTGTCTTTTTGAATTGTTTTCTTAGGGTATATGCCCAGTGGTGGAATTGCCAGGTCACATGGCAATTTTATTCCTCGTTTTTAAAGGAATATCCATACTAGTCCTCATAGTGGCTGTATCAATTTACACTTTTTCCACATCCTCTCCAGCACTTATTGTTTGTAGATTTTTTGGTGATGGCATTCTAATTGGTGTGAGGTGGTATCTCATTATAGTTTTAATGTACATTTCTCTAATAATGAATGATGCTGAGCATTTTTTCATGTGTTTACTGGTCATCCCTATGTATACTTTGGAGAAATGTCTGTTTAGGTCTTTGGCCCACATTTTTCATTGAGTTGTCTGTTTTTCTGATAATGAGCTATAGGAGCTGCTTATATATTTTGGAGATTAGTTCTCTGTCATTTGCTTCAGTTGCAATGATGTTCTTCCACCCTGAGGGTTGTCTTGATTATAGTTTCCTTTGCTATGAAAAGCTTTTAAGTTTGATTAGGCCCCATTTATTTATTTTTGTTCTTATTTCCATTAATCTAGGAGACAGGTTAAAGATGATCTTGCACGAGTGTACTGCCTGTGTTTTCATCTAAGAGCTTTACAATTTCTGGCCTGTGTTTAAATGTTTAACCCATTTTGAGTTTATTTTTGTATATGGTGTTAGGAAGTGTTCTAATTTCATTCATTTACACATTGCTGTCCAGTGTTCCAAGCAATACTTACTGAAGAGACTATCTTTTCTCCATTGAGTTTTTTGCCTCCTTTGTCAAAGATAAGGTGCCCATAGGTGTGGTTTTATCTCTGAACTCTCTATCTTGTTCTGTTGGTCTATATTTCTCTTTTTGTACCAGTACCATACAGTCATGATGACTGTAGCTTTGTAGTATACTCTCAAGTCAGTAAAGTTGATTCCTCCATCTCCACCTTTCTTTCTTAAGATTTTTTGGCTCTTCAGGGTCTTTTCTGCTTCCATACAAATAGTAAAGTTTGTTTGTATGTTTTAGTTCTGTGAAAAATGCCACTGATAAAGGCATGTATTTCTGACTTGGGTAGGAAGTCTTTTTAGATTCACTCTTGCTACTACTCAAATAGAAACATTTTAAACAGAAATGTAAGCTGTGTTTCACTAATGTATTAAGTCCAAGATATTATTTATTTGAAATGTATGATGGGATTAGAGTCAGAGATAACAGTATAAAAATAGTGTTTGCGAACATTAGAAACTATTATGGTTATGTGAGTATACACAATTTAGTATAAATAACCTATTTTGCAGCTCAGTCTCAGGAGAAGATTTAGAAGCAACAATGTTCCAGAAGCAAGTGTTTAGATCTTGGTATTTACATATACTAAGTGTTTAGATCTTGTATTTAGATCTTGGTTCTTTATACTATTCTTCAGTGAAATCATCCAGCATCCTTGAAATATTGCTGAGTCTAGGGCATATAATATTAGCATAAGGCTATCTTGTCATATCAGAATGTGAGGAGGGAATCTGACATTGTAAGCTCAATCAACAAATGAATGCGGTAAGTCTAAAGGATACAAAGTCAAGTGAAAGAACTTGTGAAGACCAAAGCTGGAAACATTTGAGCAACAAAAAAGATGGTTTAGTTTTAAATTATAAAACAAACACAACATAAATATCCATGAGTTTATGCCAATATGCATAAATTACTGTATGAAGGAGTGAACACAAACAAATGGGAGCATAGACAAATCTTTCTTGCGGAAGATTTCCAAATATATTTTGTAGACATTTCTCTCTTGAGGAGGTGAACTTCCTACCCTGGAGCATGGACTGCATTCAGTGACTTGCTTCTACTGGGCACAGTATAGAAGGGAAAATAGAAGTCACATTACAGTATAGAGTTTAGACAAACACTATTTTAGTCAGTTAAGCAAGATTAGTATCAACAGTAATGTTATCTTTGACATGACCCCCTTGATGTGAAATGATAAGAATGACTTTATCTCTGTGGTTTTACTCCAAAAACTAGTCTCATGAAAAGAAATTAGATCATTCATCCCCCTTGGTCCAACCATGAGAAAAATATCAGGCAAATTCCAATTGAGGGATATCATATAAAAAAACTGCTTGATCACTGCTTTTCAAGACCCATGAGGTCAGCAAAAGCAAGGAAAATCTGAGAAAATATCAGTGTCCAGAAGATGCTGAGGAGACATAAAGACTAAGTTCAGCATACCTGGAACAGAAAAAGGACATTAAGAGAAAAACTAATGAAATCAGAAAAATGTATCAATATCGGTTTCAGTTCCTGTATCACAGTATACCAAAAGTTGTGACCAATAAAGCTATTATATGTAAAATGCTTACAATAGGAAAAATTAGATGTAAGGTTTACAAGAACCCTGAACTCTCTTTGAAACTTTAAGTAAATGTAAACTATTCTAAAATAATATATTTTAGAAAAAAAATATATTTAACATGACAATTCTGTACATGTTTGTCTTTCCAGCTCTATTCAACTCTGGAAATACAGTCCATTTGGAACTTGATAGCACTTTCGAGTTTTATAGGATGTCAGCTTTCTTAAAGGTAAGTGACATTTAAATATCATCAAGATGTGTGCTTTTTACCTCAATAAATATTTTAAAATCCACCTTATTTTTAAAACTTCTTTACTGTTTAAAATATATTTCATTAGAAAATAGAATATTCAACCGTTTATATGATTACAGGTAGTTGACATAGAATGCCAGAACCATGAAACCTAAGTAACCATTTCTTTTAGCAATAATTCTATATTTTTAAGCTACTTCATTTAATTTTTCTCACACTGTTTCAATTTACATGCAGATTTGAGAAGACCTAGTGGCTATGTACTTCCTAAAGAACATAAAATTGATTTTCTTCCTTTTATATTCTTTTTTATGACACTTTGCCTAGTCCTTCATAATTAGTGGCTATTACATTCATTAAATGGATTATATCTTATTTCAAAGCCAAACCTCAGATAAAACTCTGACACAGGAAACAAAGAGACAATGTCACAGATTTCCTTGTCGATATTAATATTAATATGGCAGAATCTAGTTCAATTGTCTTTTTGGAGGGCAATTGTAGGCTGTTTTTCCATTGCTGATGAGAAATATAAACCCTGAGATTTAGACTTTTACAGTTAACCTTCTAAAGACAATAATTAAAGCATAGCCTTGGCACTCCTTGCTTGGTAAGTGTAGTATCTATTCTCATGCCACAGTCAAAACAAGGTTCTTATTCTCAGTTCTCAATCAGTGATCAATTAAGTTTAACCATGATATAATAGCTCAGAAAGTAAAGGTTAAAGACATAAGGCAACTATGTAATTAAGCTAATGTGGCTTTATGCATCTTGCTGTGATATTTGTTCAGATTCACTCAACATGCTCATATTTAACAAATAGAAAAATTATGCCTTTTGTTTTTAACTTTTCTATTTTGAAATAAGTTCACTCAAAAAAATTCTCCTTTATCTATCTTTGTAACATCAACTGATTTCAATTAGTCAATTTTGAATAAAAACTAAACAAAATTTAGGTAAAATTTTTCAGGATAAAAACTTTGAAATAAAATTATTAGCCATTTTATATTTCAAGTGCTACTGATTCCTAATCCTTATTCATTCATTTCTCCTTCAGCTTGTTCATTTATCCTTCAGTTTGTTCCCATTATATTCATATCTACTTTATAGGATACATTTTGTCTTTACTTTGTAGAATCCTTCTTATTTTCTATTTTAAAGAAAATTTGAATAGTTTCTAAATTTCTGATTTTAAATAATATCAGGGTGGGCATTTTCTTCCAGAACTTCAAGGATTGATAGGGTAAAAGAGGTTAGTACTTCAAACTTTAGTCCTGTAACCAGCAACTTATCCTTCTTACATAACCATCAAGCTAAATATTACTTGTGATCCAAGACTGAGTAATAAACATTTAATACTATGCCATTCTAATTATTAATGCAGGACTTTGTGTCTTTTACTTTAAAGCTTAATGAAGCATTAAAATATCCAAAGATCCAAGTAAAAGAGAAACATACTCTTCTTAAATGTCCTTTGGTTCTCTCTGTGCTATAACCGAAGATAAAAAAAAAACCCAGATATATCAGTTTGATAATCATTTTACATAAGAATAGTCTTTAGATAGTAACTTGAGAATGAGTAACTTTTAAAGAATTAGAATGTTCACTTGTTTTCAACCAGGAGAGAGTCCAATTAATGCAAAAGACATTTGAATACAATGGCTTGAAATTGTTTTCTGTTTACTATAAGGATTTTCATAAATTTTACATAAGAAAGTAGACCTGAAATTAATCTCAGTGGAATGATATAATCAAATAGAGTGAGGGGATTGCCTGGTTGTCCAGTGGTTAGCACCGGATGCTTTCATTGCCATGGCCCAGGTTCAACCCCTGATTGGGGAACTAAGATCCCACAAGCCATGTGGTATGGCAAAAAAAAAAAAAAAAAAAAAGTGACATCCAAGAACGCTGAAGATATAGATGTCAAGGCAAACAAGTTTAATATTAAAATACTTGTCTGCAATTAATTTAATTTTGAATATGTTAATGAACTGGGGTCTGTTTGCAATCTTAGTGTCTCCTTTTGTAAATATTTTTCTGAACAAAGATGAGCAATCTGTTTCTACGTTAACATTTTACAAAATTTACTGTCTGTTCTACTCACTGCTTACTTATGTCTATGATTGCCTCACAAGTAATTAATTTATTTTTTTATAAATTATGTCAAAATAAAAAAAAAGTAAATCATGAATTTGTCATATGATCCAACAGCACTCTTTGATTATAGATTCCTTCTTTGTTTCAATTTGAAAAATGGTATTATTGCAGAGAAGAAGTTTGAATTGGGATTCTTTCTGCATGTTTTGTTTGAAAGAGAAGAGCATTTGAGCTGGTTTTAAAAAGAAATTCTTACGTATATGGAAATAAGAGGGTATAGATGTATAAAAGGCAGGATGATATGTATTATTTCATATGTGGTGAGTTTTATAATATTTGGAACATTAGAGAATAGAATGCATATCACATCTGAGGATACCTGGTGAATAAATCTAGAAAAGTAGTCTCAGATAAGGAAGAACCTTGGATGAAATATGAAATCATGTCTGTGCTGGGTCTTTATGTTTCATGTGATGTGGAGCCATTTGTTTTTGCAGTTTATTTTTGAATGTAGAGAAATGACCTAATCAGGTGTGTGTGTTTCTGTGTTTCTGTGTTTATGAAAATGATTGCTGGTAATGCACTTGGGGATTGTAGTCACATATGTGTGTGTGTGTGTATATATATATATACACATATATATGTGTATATATATGTGTATATATATATACATATATCCTTATGTCTAATTTTTGGAAGCACCAACTTCATCTTATTTGTGTCTGTTCCCTAGAATACCTAAGACAATTACTTGTACGCAATCAGTATTCGAAAGAAATTTGTCAGTTTGGAGGTATATTTAAGTAGTTTAGGGTTTTAACTAAATCTAATCCTTAAGGATTCCTTTCGCACTTCATTTCAGAAGGACCAAGAGGTGAAGTGCGATTGCAAATGGGAAGTGTTAGAAATGAGTAGACACACAGAGGCAAAGAAATCAAGGATCTGTCTTTAAACATGAAGTCTTTAGGGAACTGGTATGAATAGCAGGTCCTGACATTAAGAGCACACCCTCTCTCAGCAGTGACGAGGTGAAACAGAAACTGATGCACACACAGAGGGAGCAGTGGATCTGCTCAGCTAGGACTGGATTTGAGCATATCTGGTTTTAGGGCTCACAACATCCTTCTGAGCTGACAATCAAGTTCAAAAATTAGCTGCAGAGCCATCTGTTTAAGAAAGAAATACATTTTGTAAAGCATTATTAGAGAGTATTAAGAAAAGAAAAAATTGTTAGTGTAATTTTTCCCCTAATGGGTTATTGTTTGAGTTGCAGATAGCACATCTAAAGAAAATAAATGCTGGAATATTTCTAATTTGAGGTAATTGTCAAAGGTTAGACATTTGAAACATGTCTGTTAGGACTACACAATGGACTTGTCACTGGGAATTATGATTCATCATCTACACAGAATCATAAGCAGAGAAAAGAAAGGAGAATACACAGCAAGCTGACTATTTCAGCTTAGACTCTGCTAGGCTTTTTATTCTGGAGAGAGAATTGTTCCAATTACTCATGATTTCCTGATGCTTCCAGGATATTAAAACAGTGATATCAATAAGAAAAACAAGATCTAAAAAAAAGATACCCATCTTCCATGGATTTTCCTTCATATAGTTTTCTCTTTGTTTGCTCAATGTTTGGATTTAAAGAACCACAGGATGCTCTTGAAGTCTTGCATGATTGGAGACTCAGGTCACTTGCATTCAGTTTATTCCAGCACAATTTTCAAGCTAATTTTAAAGGTCACATTTCTTCTGAAAACCTAAAGGTGATATTTCCTAAACAAACAAGAAAGATATAAATAAATAGGAGGTAGGTTTTTTCCTAGCTTTAAAGTAATGTTGTTTATATGTCACGCTGCTTTGATGTTATATGACAGGTCATAATTCAGGTCAATGTTACTATCATTCAGGTTAACTTAAAATTTCTTCAGTACCCCAGCAAATAAAAATGCACTTGGTCTTTGTTCTAACAAAAAAATGTCTTACAGGAGAGATAGAGAGAATGCTTGGTTATGGTCTGTGGGACAACAATCCATAATTTACTTTGCAGATGTCTGTGTAATTTAAGCAGCAGGCAGAACAACCACACAGTTGTAGCTGCTCTGGGGAAAGGATACCAAGAGCCTCATAAATCATGGTGAGGATTAAAAGCAATGAACATTCATCTTCTTAACCTCGTAAAGGCAATATTGGAAAGCAGAGGATTAGAACACACAGAGCACGCAATCTTTATGCAGGGATAAAAGATGTCAGAGTTTTTAAGTCTTCTCTCAATTAGCATTGACCTGCCATTTGCAAGTCAGCAGAATATAATTTTAAAGTTGATTAAAAAAAAGGTCCCTTCCACAACAAAATAATTTGAAATAGAGTAACTGATGAGATATATTTCGAGGGTATATTAAAAGTGGAGTCAACTTATGGGAAATGCTAATCATTTTCTTAGATTGAAACATGCTTCTTTTTGACAGTATATGGAAAATAACCTTAAAATACCCAGACCCAAATGATCTTCATGTGTAGTTGAACATGTTTAAATAGAGAAATGTCATGAGAAAATTGTTACTTTAGAATAGTCAAATGAAGCAGATAAAGACAGCTGGGTCTCTTCTATAACATTTAGTAAACAAATGGCCTGTTACTAATTGTTTATATTTGAAAAATTAGTATAATCAAAGGCCTTTGGATAGAAATGAGTAAACTGTGCACAGTAAAAGGTTTCATTTTTTGTTGAAGATAGAAACCTTAATCAAATTTAAAAGCTCTTGAAAAGTACTAATTTTTTTTTAATTTCCTCAGTATTCTCTTAAATCAGGATCAGGATACAACTGAAATTGGCAACTTTATAAAAACACCAGGATAAGGAAGAGAATAAAGAAAATCACTTTTCAAGGATAATTTGAACCTATTGAAGAGATACAAATAGATTCCAGTTTCTGATTCCCTGGTTTAATATCAAATATCCCTTGGCAAAAATTCTTTTAGTGTAGCCAATACTTAATTATCAATTTGAGTTAAGGAAAGCTACAGTACTGTGGTGCTTCCCTGGTAGCTCAGCTGGTAAAGAATATGCCTGCAATGCAGGAGACCCCGGTTGGATCCCTGGGTTGGGAAGATCCCCTGGAAGAGGGCATGGCAACCCACTCTAGTATTCTCCCTTGGAGAATCCCATGGACAGAGGAGCATGGAGAACTACAGTCCATGGGGTCTCAAAGAGTGGAACACGACTGAAACACTAAGCACAGCCCAGCACAGTGCTGCTAATCCAGAGTGGCTGATAATTAAAGTGTATATATATATACATATATATATATATACACACATACACATACACATATATATACATATATGTACATATTTATACATATACACACACATATATATACATATATATATTTATGTTTATATTCAGCTTGAAATGCATTTTGTGTTCATATTGGAATGTGGCCTTTTGGAAAGTCACACCACTCAGAGTCTGAAAACAACCGGTGTAACTAGCAGATCTTTCAATTTGGGCTACTTCTGTCCTGGATGAACTCTCTTCTACACCCCATACTTGGGATAACAAAATTTCCTTCTATTTGGCACCCAATCCTATACTATTCTAATTTAGTTCAAATATCTTTTTAGCTACCACTTTTCCATCCTCTGGAATGGTGATCAAGTACCACATGAATGATAAAAGCCAGTGTAATGATTTTAGAATAAAATAACTTTATTGTATTATTAGTGCAGATTAGTGAAAGTTGCTCAGTTGTGTCTAACTCTTTGTGACTATACAGTCCGTGGGATTCTTCAGTCCAGAATACTGGAATGGGTCACCTTTCCCTTCTCCAGGAGATCTTCCCAACCCAGGGACTGAACCCAGGTTTCCTGCACTGCAGGTGGATTCTTTACCAACTGAGCCATTGTAGCTTACAGAGTGTATGGAATATTAACACAGTTGCCGTATCTCTGGCTCATCCTCCTCCTTACGAATTCTATGCTAAATGTCAGTTCGCTCCACTTCTATTTTTGAATCGATCCTGTTATCATCATTCCAGGTGTCAGTATAATAGTATACTAGTTCAAAGTGTGATATGAAACAAAAGTGAAAGTTACTCAGTTGTGCCTAGCTCTTTGCAACCCCACAGACTATACCCCACTGGCCTGTAATTCACCAGGCCAGAATACTAGATTAGGTAGCTTTTCCCTTCCCCAGGGGATTTTCCCAACACAGGGATGGAACCCAGGTCTCCTGCATTGCAGGCGGATTCTTTACCAGCTGAGCCACCAGGAAACCCATATTGTGTTGTGTATCATTGCATTTAGTTGTTCTGTTATCTGCTTTCTAAAAATATGTGCTGAATTTCCCAGGGCAAATTCAAGATAAGGAGGGCATAGAACTTCGAGACTCAACTAGGCTTCTTTGTCATATAAACGAAACCTAGTAATATGATGTCAATGGGAGAAATTTATTGTATATTTTTATGCTAAAAATAGGATAAATCACATTTGACTTCATACCACCTTCTCTTTAATCATAAAATTATAGGTCCCTGAGTTTGCTATAAACAAACAGCTATTTTAAAAGTACAAATATTTGCATCTCTGTTTCAGTTCAGTTCAGTTGCTCAGTTGTGCCTAGCTCCTTGCAATTCCATACCAGACTTCCCTGTCTATCACCAACTCCCGGGGCTTACTTAAACTCATGTCCCTCGTGTCCGTGATGCCATCCAACGATCTCATCCTCTGTCATCCCCTTCTCCTCCTTTCTTCAATCTTTCCCAACATCAGGGTCTTTTCCAAAGAGTCAGTTCTTCACATCAGGTGGCCAAAGTGTTAGAGTTTCAGCTTCAGCCTCAGTCCTTCCAATGCGTATTCAGGACTGATCTCTTTTAGTATTGACCGGTTGGATCTCCTTGCAATCCAAGGGACTCTTAAGCATCTTCTCCAACACCACTGGTCAAAAGCATCTATTCTTGGATGCTCAGCTATCTTTATAGTCCAACTGTCCCATCCATACATGACTACTGGAAAAACCATAGCTTTGACTAGATGGACCTTTGTTGGCAAACTAACGTCTCTGCTTTTTAATATGCTGTCTAGATTGGTCATAGATTTTCTTCCAAGGAGCAAGCATGTTTTAATTTCAAGGCTGCAGTCACCATCTGCAGTGATTTTGGAGCCCAAAAATAAAGTCTGTCACTGTTTCCATTTTTTCCCCATCTATTTGCCATGAAGTGATGGGACCAGATGCCATGATCTTCATTTTTTGAATGCTGAGTTTTAAGCCAACTTTTTAACTTTTCTCTTTCACTTTCAAGAGGCTGCCTATCTGAAGTTATTGATATATCTCCCAGCAAACTTGATTCCAGCTTGGGCTTCATCCAGCCCAGCATTTTGCTTGATGTACTCTGCATATAAATTAAATAGGCAGGGTGACAATATACAGATTTGATGTACTCCTTTCCCAATTTGTAACCAGTTTGTTGTTCCATATCTGGTTCAGACTGTTGCTTCTTGACCTCCATACAGATTTCTCAGGAAATATGCACCTCTGTTTACATATCAAAATTAATTTGAAGTTATGATTAAATATGGAGAATGGGCCAGAGGGGAAATATATATTGAATGTATTATAATATTTTAAGTTATTTTTTATATTTCAAACACATATGTGAAGTGGGTGACATATAGATAAAGATTAATTCACTTTTCCTCTTTATTTTTTCCTTAATAATCTTCTCCCTAATTGCATGAAGCATCCAGTGCTTGGTATGGAGGGGATAAATTATCAATTAACAGATTAATTTACTCCATAATAGTATTGAAAGTAATTTGTATGTTATTTTGTGTCAAGAACTATCTCTGGGTAGTGTATACATTTGTGAAAGGTATCATTAAAGTTTTTCACATTGGTGCTTACATTTTAGTGAAAAGAGTACAAGGAAACAAATTATATAATGTGTAAGTCATATTTAAAATAGATGATTGATCATCTTTTTAATCAACTTATAGAAAATGAGAAATGTGATGTGGAAAATTGGCTGAGAAGTGTGAAACAGGAAGTTCCTGTGTTGTAGAGCAAAGAGAAAATAGTATCTTGAAATACTGAGAAACACATTTAAGAGAAAATCTTACCAATAAAAGAACATTTGAGAAACTTAAGAGCAATGTGAAGGTAACCATGAACATATTTGAAGAACAGCGTTTCAAAGTCAACTGCACATCCCAGGGTGTCAAGGTGGGAGCTACTTGATACTCCTGATAAACCTGCCTGGTGGAAGCTCTAGGGCAGTGGAGAAGGAATGCGGGAAGTGAGCTCTGATGGAAGGTGGGCCTCATGGGCAAGGCAAGAGCTTTGCTTTTTACTCTGAGGGACCCCAGAAGGCTTTTGATAGACCTGATCAAAGCTGGGCCATGATGCATTTTATTTGTTAAGGGAACTCCTCTGGCTGAGGCACTGATGATCCACTATAGAGGGATAGCCCAGGAGTCAGGGTGACTCTCTTCAGGTGCGTACCTTAACACAGATGTGCAGTGATTGGAGCTGGAAACTGGGATGCCTGTGTGCATGCTAAGTTGCTTCTGTCGTGTCCACCTCTGTGTCCCCCCATGGGCTGTAGACTGCCAGGATCCTCTCCATGGGATTCTCCAGGCAAGAATACTGCGGAGGGTGGCCATGCCCTCCTCCAAGGGATCTTCTCCACCCAGGAATTGAACCCATATCTCCGGCAGCGTTACCCCTGAGCCACTGGGAAAGCCCAGTAAGAGGGATACAATAGACCAAAGTGTTCGAAGGAGGAAGATTGAGACTAGATTTTTGCTCAGTGTTCTGGGAGCTTGAGAAGATGCTTGTACAAGATGGACACCCCTGCAGCCCCAGGAGAATGATGAGGCTAAAGCAACATGATTAATGGGGGAAGGGCCTGACTGAGCTGAGAAGAATAGATATGTTTATTAGCTGAAAGCAAATCAACAAGATATATATAAAAAAAAATAAACTCTGGGAAGCTAGACTCAACATATCTGAGCAGATGCCAGTCAGCCCACAAGGCAACTTCACCACTGTTCTATGACACTCTTTTTCCTCCCAACTCTACATCACATGAGTCCCTTCAAACTTAAATACAAGCCCAGAGAGAGCTATGAAAGAGTGAACAGTATTTCAAAGACCCTGATATACATTTTCTCAAACTGCTTAAATTTTTAGACCTGGCCAAATTTTAAACTGGAGATGGGGTTTTGCATGACAAAAGTCACATCAGTTCTGAACACAGAGGCATGTAATACTGCAAATATAATCCATGCTTGCAATTCATGGTACTATGAAAAGAATACCTATGACATAACTTCTTATCACGGGGGGGTCCTTGGCTAAAACTAATCTTAAGTAATATATAATAGTTGAATGTTTAATAAGTGCCCTTGGTGAAAATATAGGTAGATAAAATGTAAAATATGTACTTTTTATAGTATTCGGGTACAAGGTCTTTTCAAACTTATTTACTATATGCCTTAGTAATGGAATTACCTTATGAGATGCCTCAAAGAAGAGTTATATCCTTGGATCTCACAAATATATAGTTCTTAGTAGATCAGAGCAAGGTGATAATATAGGAAATATTATAATTTATATTTATAATAAATTTGAGGGACCTAAATGATTAGTTTATAATCAGGACACAGAATAACTCCTTCCAACTCTTTAAAAGTCTCAGTGTTTAGCTTTGGTACTTAGAGTGGCAAACCATATGAGCTGCTTGACTAATTTCCACTAATGTCATGCTCTGGCTTCTGTAGAGACTTCACAGTACCCAAGTGATAAAGTTGTCATCAAAACACTTTAAGCAGTTCTAGTGGCCTGGCCGTGATGTCCAGTGTTTCACATTCAGTGGTCAATACCCTCTGTCAACATTTCTTGATAATATTCCTGTTATCTCTGTGTGTAGGGTTTTTGTGTATGTGTGTTTGTGCTTAGTTGTGTCGAACTCTTTGCAACTCCATGGACTGTACCCACCAGACTCCTCTGTATATGGAATTTTCCATGCAAGAATATTGGAGTGGGTTGCTATTTCCTACTCCAGGGGATCTTCCAAGCTCAAGGAATGAACCCACATCTCCTGTGTCTCCTGCATTGCAGGCTGATTCTTTATCTGCTGAGCCATCTGGGAAGCCTCTTTATTTGTAGACTCAGGCAAACTGAGTTTCATCGATTTTTTTTTTTTTTTTTTGAGAATTGACTTACTTTGAAAGTGAAAGTTTCAGTTACTTGGTTGTGTCCAACTTTTTGCAACCCATGGACTGTTGCCCACCAGACTTCACTCTGCATGGGATTCTCCAGGCAAGAATATTGGAGTGGGTAGCCAGTCCTTTCTTGAGGGTATCTCCTTGACCCAGGAATCGAACCAACCCTGCTCTCCTGCACTGTAGTGGTGCTAATGGTAAAGTATCCACCTGCTAATTCAGAGAGAGATGGGTTTGATCCCTGGGTTGGAAAGATCCCCTGGATTAGGAAAGGGCAACCAACTCTAGTATTCTTGCTTGGAAAATTCCACAGAGGAACCTGGTGAGCTGATCACAGAGAGCTGGACATGACTGAGTGACTAAGCATAGCACAGTGATGTCCTTTATGGCTTTTTGTCTTATTCTGATTGTACCCTTGAGATTTCTGCATCTTCTGATCCTACAGCCTTACTTGGTGTGGCCTGCTCTTCTCAATTCCTTGTAAGAGCACCCTTAGCAGGCACAGCTATCTCACAAATCTTACTTCTTATAGCTAATCATGCTGCTGGAATAATGGGGGAGATGTAGATGATTTAGGTCTGATATAAATTTGTCTTTAAGCCTTCTTGGATTCTTGTGCCATTTTATTCTCATGCAAATGGAGACATGCTTGTGGTTCATGGATTAAATAAAAAAAAAAAAAGAAAAAGTCATACACATTCCAAACTACCAAGAAAGGATTATAATAATGTGGCATAGGCCAAAATAAATATACATTGTTTCAACACTTTTCCCAGAGCATGCAATTCAAAGTCAAAGCCCACATGCTTATGTCTTCAAACGTGAAACACATCATTCATTATATAATTAACAAAATTGTGTCTACTCCATTGGGCCATTTAGCATTGCCTGTATAGTGTGTGTTCCCGTATATTTTCAATTGACATCAAACTGTAGAAGGTAAGGCGTAGACTTTCTGCTAGATTCTCTATATTTGAACCCAGATAGCCATTTATTAGTACTATGACTTTGGAAATTTTATTTTACCACTCATGCATCATTTCTTTCTTTCTAAAATGTAGAATACTATAGGTCTAAGAAGAGTATTATATCTCATAAGGTAGTTATAAAGGTTATATGCATTTATATTCGTATACCGTTCTTATAAATAGTTTGAACTGTGTCCATTGTGTGGTAAATCAGTTCAAGTCATTATTAATAAAGAGGCTATGTTTTGTTTTCCTCTTTTCCTCTGGAATTTGGAGAGAACAGAATATGCTCTTCTGTGTTTCTCTGATGCCAGAAATCATGTGTCTCCTTTCATTTCAACATAGCCACCTATCATTGTTGATATTTTAGACACTGCATCCCAAGATGCTTCAGTTGTGTCTGACCCTTTGCTACCCTATGGACCAAAGCCCACCACGCTCCTCTGTCCCCATGGACGGTAGCCTGCCAAGCTCCTCTGTCCATGGGGTTCATCAGAAAAAAAATACGGAGTGGGTTGCTATGCCCTCCTCCAGGGGATCTTCCTGACCTGGGGACTGAACCCGTATCTTTTATGTCTCCTGCATTGGCAGGAGGGTTCTTTACCAACTAGCGTCACCTGGGAATCCCATGTGTGTACACATAGATGTATGTATCTCTGTGCGTGTGTGTGTGTGTTTATGTTTATCACCCAACTTGTCAGACTATATAATAGCAAGACTTTACTGTCATATGGAGTTTGTTATTTAAACTATGAGCAGACACAAGATCTTTGGAAATAATAAATTATTTGTGTATAACACAGAGAGCCCTACAGCCTTGTTAGTTTAATTAATATCTACAAAATATAACCTCTTTTTCTAGCTTTTAGTAATTAGTTTCCACATGTGAATAACCTACTAACAGAATCAATGTTCAAAGATCCTTCATGAGCAATTTAAAGAAATGTTTCCATGAAGAGCAGCAGGCTGCTCTAAAGTTTTTGCTGCATATGACAAGACAGATGGAGAAATTCATTTTTTTAAGCATGATATTTATTCCATGTTTCTCTGTTGTTTGAAATCCATTCTTCCTCTTGCCCCTAAGGGATGCTTGTCTTCTTAGCATATCTTTGAAACTAGATAGAAAGCATATGTTCTGTGTGTCTCTTGGATTTGACAGAAGAGGTGAAACACAGGATAGCTTCTTCGTTGATTGTGCAAATGGGAATTTCCTTTTTGCAACCTGTATTCTTTCCATAGTGCACGATGCTGTGTTGAGGCTTTCTGATAGTTTAATTATCGTCACATTTCATTTCGCAATAAACTGCATCTCCTTAAAGCTAGAGAATATTGAAGTTTAGCATAAATGTCTCTGGGGGTATACTTATGACTTAAATTCTCCAACCTTATTGCAGCACACTCTTTGTGTTTCCACAGCAGCAACAGGCAATTCTAGTGATAAATTTTTCCTGACCTTATATATCTTACAGGGCTTCTCGTGGTCTGGTTTTGATTTTGTAGCTTTATTTAGAGCCGCTCTGTGCTAAACCATATAGCTACAAAGCTTTGTTTCTCAGTTACAATGTTATCATTGCTCAGTTATGGGACTTTCATCTGCTCAGACTCTGCCCAAAACATCTCTCCTCTCCTGTCCACTGACATACCCCAGTCCTCTCACTCTGGACCACCTCACTGCTCACCCCAAGGACATCAATTACTATGTTTTTTTTCCTCATCTCTAGAATCTGTCAGGTTCATTTTGTGACCATCTCATCTTTTCTTTTTTCTTTTTTTATTTTTTTAATTTTAAAATCTTTAATTCTTACATGCGTTCCCAAACATGACCCCTCCTCCCACCTCCCTCCCCACAACATCTCTCTGGGTCATCCCCATGCACCAGCCCCAAGCATGCTGCAACCTGCGTCAGACATAGACTGGCGATTCAATTCTTACATGATAGTATACATGTTAGAATTCCCATTCTCCCAAATCATCCCACCCTCTCCCTCTCCCTCTGAGTCCAAAAGTCCGTTATACACATCTGTGTCTTTTTTCCTGACTTGCATACAGGGTCGTCATTGCCATCTTCCTAAATTCCATATATATGTGTTAGTATACTGTATTGGTGTTTTTCTTTCTGGCTTACTTCACTCTGTATAATTGGCTCCAGTTTCATCCATCTCATCAGAACTGATTCAAATGAATTCTTTTTAACGGCTGAGTAATACTCCATTGTGTATATGTCCCACAGCTTTCTTATCCATTCATCTGCTGATGGACATCTAGGTTGTTTCCATGTCCTGGCTATTATAAACAGTGCTGCGATGCACATTGGGGTACATGTGTCTCTTTCCATTCTGGTTTCCTCGGTGTGTATGCCCAGCATTGGGATTGCTGGGTCATAAGGGAGTTCTATTTGCAATTTTTTAAGGAATCTCCAGACTGTTCTCCATAGTGGCTGTACTAGTTTGCATTCCCACAAACAGTGTAGGAGGGTTCCCTTTTCTCCACACCCTCTCCAGCATTTATTGCTTGCAGATTTTTGGATCGCAGCCATTCTGACTGGTGTGAAGTGGTACCTCATTGTGGTTTTGATTTGCATTTCTCTAATAATGAGTGATGTTGAGCATCTTTGACAAAGGAGGCAAGAATATACAATGGAGTAAAGACAATCTCTTTAACAAGTGGTGCTGGGAAAACTGGTCAACCACTTGTAAAAGAATGAAACTAGATCACTTTCTAACACCGTACACAAAAATAAACTCAAAATGGATTAAAGA
Organism: Ovis aries; assembly: GCF_016772045.2. Classification (NCBI taxonomy): domain Eukaryota; kingdom Metazoa; phylum Chordata; class Mammalia; order Artiodactyla; family Bovidae; genus Ovis; species Ovis aries. The sequence continues at coordinate 50,925,837 of NC_056069.1, forward strand.
TCTAAATGTAAGATCAGAAACTATAAAACTCCTAGAGGAGAATATAGGCAAAACACTCTCAGAAATAAATCACAGCAGGATCCTCTATGATCCACCTCCCAGAATTCTGGAAATAAAAGCAAAAATAAACAAATGGGATCTAATTAAAATTAAAAGCTTCTGCACAGCAAAGGAAACTATAAGCAAGGTGAAAAGACAGCCTTCTGAATGGGAGAAAATAATAGCAAATGAAGCAACTGACAAACAACTCATCTCAAAAATATACAAGCAACTTCTGCAGCTCAACTCCAGAAAAATAAACGACCCAATCAAAAAATGGGCCAAAGAACTAAATAGACATTTCTCCAAAGAAGACATACGGATGGCTAACAAACACATGAAAAGATGCTCAACATCACTCATTATTAGAGAAATGCAAATCAAAACCACAATGAGGTACCATCTCATCTTTTCATTTGCAGCGGTGCTTAGTTGCTCAGTTGTGTCCGACTCTTTGTGACCCCAACAGCAATAGTCCTCCAGCCTCCTATGCCCAAGGAATTTTCTAGGCCAGAATACTAGAGTACCATTTCTTTCTCCAGGGGATCTTTCCAACCCAGGGATAGAGCCCACGTTTCCTGAATTGGCAGGTGGATTCTTTACAACTGAGCCACTTGAGTCCCTATCATATTAGTTTATTGGTTGTTTAAGTGTTAGAGTCTGATATCAAATTGCAGATTTCAAAGTCCCTGACCTTATGTTGGGTCCAATAGCCCTTTCCCAGTCCAATATATTTCCCTTGTACTGACCTTCCTTCAATCACTGTCTTACCTCCCACTTCAGAGGATCTAAATATTTTTCTGTATATAAAAGAACAAATTTATCCCCTCCCATCCATAATTACATGGCAAAATTTTACTCAGCTACATCATCTCTAAGGACACTTATTCAGGGAAAAAATAGATTTAAAAAGGGGTGCATCTAGTGATTTAGATAAAATGAGCCTAAATTCTAAGCAGCACTTACACTACATTAACTGTTCAGCTCATAATTTGAGTTTAGAGAGATGATCATCATCAGTGATTCTGGGGCCTAGAAAATTTAGGTATGATTCTAAAGTATATGAAATATGCTGTTGCACTTTATGTGGGTTCAAAACATTTAATCATATAAAATTAGCCGTTTTATGTCACTGTCAGGCAATGAAATGAAGATAGCAGTGATTGCTAGTCACAATACACCTGAAACTATGTTGTTGAGGGTTGCATTATCATGGTGATTCACTCCAATCAAGTAGTATAAATTGAGACTTCAGTTAAAGATAACAAAAGTAAATATGTTAGGCAGAAAGTTAATTTTTTATGCAGAGTACATTTTAAAATATGTTAGGGTATGAGTTTCAGGTACTCTCTTACTTCTAAATGAGATTTAGAATACTATCAAAGGAATGGTCTGCCCTAGGCTTTTCTCCTTTGGCTACAGTAAAGAGACCTAGGAAAAGGTGTCCTGCTGACACCAGGGCAAAACCATCTTAGTCATGATTCACTGATCAAGAATCCAGCACAGCATGGTTAGCTGCAGGAACATAATACCTTCAGTGCAAACCAAGTTTCCAGAAACTGTGATGGAAGAGTTGGCTGAGACAGGTGCCCTCCTGCTAGATGTACACACCAGTAAGCTGGGTGATCTGAGCATCATTGTCCTTTTTCTTTCTGCAAAACTTGGTTCCCAGTTGAACTCTTATAATTCTTAGCTGAATTCTTAGTTGATCTTATCTCATTAGCAGAAAATAAATCACTTAACTTTCTAGCTTTTAAAGAATCTGGAAAATAGAGTTTTACTTTTCAGAACCTTCCAGACTTAAAGCAACAGTAGGAAGAATTTGGATGCTAGCTGCTCAGTTAAGCAACAGACCATTTTTAAACACTGCTGTTTAGTGTGAAACAATATTTTTTTTTCAAATATTTAGTTGAACTATTCACAACTTATGCTTTCGAAGAGTAAAAGATGAGTGAATATTGGCATTCTTATTATTCAAACTGTATCCATATGAATGGCCCTGATAATAAGAATTAAAAGAAACACTGATTATTGACAATAGACCGCTGGATAAAGGTAATAACTGTGGATTTTAAAATATAAATATTCACAGCCTAAAAGTTGAGAATTATGTTTTACTTGGTGGGAATTTTTAAGACTTCAAGCCCAGGAAATAGCATCTGCAAAATCTGCAGTAACCCTGAGAGAACTGCTCCAAGGAGGTGAGGGGGAGCCAGGTTATATTGAAGTTTTGCAACAAAGGGCATATAGTCAGGACATCAAAATATGATTGCTAACTAAAGAAAACCAAATATCCCAAGTTAAGGAATTTAGGACTTTTCTGTGTATGAGAATATGCAAGGGTCTGTGCTCACTGAAGTCATTCCTTTGATATGCACCTCAGCTATCTGGGCCAGTATCCTTTTTTTTCATATCCTGAGTTTCCTTAGGGCTCACTGTGGGAAGTGGCTGCTGTCCATGGCTGCTAGATGGCAAGCATTCTTTTTTTTTTTTTTTTTTTTTGAGTTCCCTCAAGGCTCACTCACTCACATTGGAGGGCTGAAATAACTGATGACTGTGACATACTTTGTTTACTGATATGGCAGGAATCAATCCATTACTTACAAACCATTGGATAAGGATGCTATTTATAAGTTTTCTTTAATACTCATACATTTTGAATTTATACTCTGAACACATAAACTATTGCCATTAAATAAAAGAATATTCACAATGATCAAATGATATTTGAGTCTTGATTTCCTTCTTTTCACCTTGTTGGTGAAGGAGGGAACTTTGCCCCAGGGTTATAGTGGTGGCTGAAGGCAGAACACCTGACATTTGACAGGAGGTGAGGTTGACAGTAGGTTATTAGTCCCGTATACTGACAGCCTGGGGCAGGGGGAAGCCTTGTGGGGCCTGCATTTGAGAGGGGGCTGCTTTTTACAAGAATGAATGGGCAAGGGCTGTGGCAGACAGGCTTCAGAATGACAAGGGGATGAGATGACCTCTGGTTCCTGTAGGAAGATGCGATTGGCTTATGTGAACAGGCCTTCAGGCTGTCAGGGAACTGACTTTGGCCCCTCAGAGGAAATCAGGCACTTTGCTGGTCCCCCTGACTAGGGAGGGCTGTTTGACAAGGGATTTATCTGTAGGAATACAGAAGGGAGGAACACTTGCCATTAGGACATTCGAGGCCCTTCAGGTTTTTCCGAGATGCCAATGCATACATAATAATATCAGGACTTAAGTTTGGGCTTCTCACCACATATAATGATATATTTACACATTACCTAATAGGAACATAAGGGGATGATTACTGTGACATCATCATTTTCTAATAGGAAGCAAATTTATCATTATTAACAAAGTAATTTCAGATTTTTTGTATAGGGCATTTTTAATGTTGCCCAAATTTTTCAATTGAAATTTAAATTAACTAACATTGGGACTTCCCTGGTAGTCCATTGGTTAAGACTCCATGCTTCCACTGAAAGGGGTATGGGTTTGATCCCTGGTCAAGAAACTAAGATTCCACGTGACACATGGCATAGCCAAAAGAGAAGTTAATTAGTTATCATTAAATAAACTTAAAAATTCGGTTCCTCAGTTGTACTAGCCACATTTTACATGCTTAATGATGCATACACATGAATGACTGCTGTATAGACTACCATTTTAGATGAAGATATAGATACTTAAAAAGTTAAATTTTAGCCTAGAGTTTTAGCCTAGAGAGAAAGCAGAAATTACAACCGGGTTCTAATCTTGCTGAAAGCTTGAGATGTTTCTGTTTCTTCTTTTGAATGATACAGCTAGCTAAACTTGAGATGCAGAAATAGATGTGAAAGTGAAAGTCTCAGTCACTCAGTTTTGTCCAACTCTTTGCGACGCCATGGACTGTAGCCCACCAGGCTCCTCTGTCCATGGAATTCGCCAGGTAAGAATACTAGAGTGGGTTGCTATTTCCTTCTCCAGGGGATCTTCCTAACTTAGGGATCAAACTCAGGTTTCCTGCATTGCAGGTGGATTCTTTACCATATGAGCCGCCAGAGAAGCACACATAGATACCTCCCTACAAAAGAAGATACTACAGGAAACACATTCATATTTGGAGGTCCAAATTAAAATTAAAAAAATACTTTACATGAATGGAGAAATTGAACCTTTCTACCTAACTTGAAAACTTTTTATTCTAGTTTCAATGATAATAGCAACTTTGAAGTAATGTGTGCTCCCTAAAATTTAAACCTGTTCTCATTGCCAAGTACAGTGTCTAGTATATATTCATGTATGCATGAATAAGATTTATTTTGTGTATACATCTATTGATTTATTCATTTATTTGACAATTTTCCCTGATTCATTCCAAGTGCCGATTTGATTGCCTTGGGCTAATGTTGAACAAACCTGATATTTTTCTGCTTTTCTGGAGTTTACAGTGTAACTGAATGTGACAGAAAATCAAGAAGTGAGTTATTAATTTATAAGAAATGATTAGAGTTTAGTAAAGTATAAAGATCCCCTGGAGAATGGAATGGCTACCCACTCCACTATTCTTGCCTGGAGAATTCCTTGGACAGAGGAGTCTGGCACAGTACTATCCATGGGATCTCAAATAGTTGACCATGACTGAGCAGCTAACACTTTTACTTTGGGTCTTCCCTTGTGGCTTAAATGATAAAGAATCTGCCTGCTGTACAAAAGACCTGGGTTCAATCCCTGGATCAGAAGTTCCCCTGGAAAGGGGAATGGCTACCCACTCCAGTATTCTTATCTGGAGAATCCCATGGGCAGAAGAGTCTGGTGGGCTACAGTCCAGGGGGTGTCAAAGAATCAGACATGACTAACCCATCCCCCCCCCCATAAAGTACAGTGAAGTCAAGCAAGCAAGTTGGTGTATTAGGAAGACACTAGGAGTTCACTTTTGATTGGTGCTCAGGGAAACACTCTCTTAAGTGAAATCATTAAGCCAGATGCGAATGACCAAGTGGGATCTATGATGTGCCTACATGTACAAAGAGTTTACTAGGCCAAAGCAAGAAATAGTGTAAATGTCCCCAGAGGAACACTTGGCAAAAGTGAGGGACAAAAGAAAAGGCTAGCATGGCCAGATTGAATAAACATTGTGACTAAGTGAGAGGATGAAGTCTAAGAAATTGTCAGGAGCCAGATATTGCAGGTCTTGTTGGCCATGATGAGGAGCATGGATTTTCTGTTGTGATCACTGGTCATGACAATGTATTAAACAAATAATGGCATGACAAAATGGAAAATGGGTGGTACCTTCTGAGAAGAGCAGAACAGGAAGTGCTTATTGACAGTGCAGGAATACAGAAATGATGACATGACATCCTGGAAGCTCTAGGCACTGAGACAGACCTTGAGGAATGAGTGGTATTTTTGACAAATTAATCAGAGCCGAAAGTGTATGATCTATCTGTAGCTTGTAAAGTATTCAGAGTGATATAGAATAGTCATTGTTCCTGGTCATCTTTCTCTGTTCCCATATTCATGATTTTACCCCAAAAGAAGAATCTAAGTTGGGAAATAGTTAATGAGTATCTGTGCTGTATCCTGGGTATTGTATAACTCTGCTGTAATGTATGTGAATGAAGAATGTGACAGGAGTTATGTAATGGTTTCAGCATTAGGAAAATTCACATTTTCCCCCGGATATATGTAAAAATGAATGGGGCTTTAAAATGATTAAGTTGAATAAGCACAGATACCTCAAAGATCAGAAGTACATTTTCTCAGCTTGATGCCTTAAGTGGCTATTTCTTCATTTGTATGATGGGAATCTTAACTCTTAAAAACTATAAATTTTCCAAAGTCATATATTGACATAGCAAGAGAAATCATTAGAAACAGCATGTTGTTTTTGTTAGATAGATTAGAAAACTTTTTCTTTTCAGGTGTACAGAAATCATCAGTGAGAATGTTATGGCAGAAATTTAAAGAACTTTCATTAAAGAAAAGATTTTCTTCTAAAAGAAAGTGCATAATGGTAGAAGAATAAAAAAGTACAAGAAGTTTTGGGAGATAGAAAATTATCTGCAACAGGAGAGCTGCATGCCTTTTAAGTATGATGTTTGTCTATAAAGAAGTCTGGGAAGATAATTCTGATGTCCGGTTGTCATCTTCACTCGATGTCTGTAATAGGGCACTTGCCCAGCTCCTTCTCTTTGCATCCCCTACACACTGAATTCTGCAGGTGAGAGAGAAATATTTATCCTGGGCCTGCTGTATCTGCTTCTGCAAGACAGTTTCTTGGTCATAACTTACAATAATCAGGAATACCATCTGTGGTGGACTGAATTTTGTCCTCCTCCAAAATTCACATTCTGAAGTTCTAACTCCTACTGCTTATGACTGAAGATAAGGTCCTTAAATAGGTAATTAAATTATTTAGGTTGGTGCAACTGACTGCTACTTCTACAAGCATCTCGACAACTTTTTGCAAGGAAAACACTTCCACAACCAGCAGGAGGCAGAAAAGACTTTTCAAGAGTTTGTCAAATCCCAAAGCATGTATTTTTACATTACAGGAATAAACAAACTTATTTCTTGTTGGCAAAAATGTATTGATTATAATTGTTCCTATTTTGATAATAAAGGTGTGTTTGAGCCTAGTTACAATGATTTAGAATTCATGGTCTGAAACTGCGATTACTTTTTCACCAACCAATGAGGTTATACATGCTTAGTCGTTCAGTCATGTCTGACTCTTTGCAATCCATGGACTGTATCCCACAAGTCTGCTCTGTCTGTGGAATTTTCTAGAAAGAATACTGTAGTAGGATGCCATTTCCTCCCTTAGGGGATCTTCCTGACTCAGGGATGGACCCCACACATCTCCTGCAATGCAGGCAGATTCTTTACTGCTGAGCCACAGGGAAGCCAAAATTTATTAGAATGGACCCTAATTCACTATGAAAGTTATGAAAAGAATACATTTGGACACAGAAAAAGAGATGGTATGAAGACACAGGGATAAGTTGACAAGCCAAGGAGAGAGATCTGGAACTGATCCTTCTCTCATGGTCCTCAGAAGGAAACAACCATGCTGAATCTGGAACTTCCAGCCTTCAGAACTAGGAAACAATGAATTTCTGCTGTCTAAGCCACCTAGTCTGTGATACACTGTTAAAGCAGCCCTCATAAAGTAATACACTAGCCCCATGAACTTGTCTAAGTCATGATAATGCTCTGTCTATTTCAGTGGAAATAAGGTCACTTTATATGTCAGAGAAGAAAACTAGGATTAAAGAGAGCTATGCTTCCACTTCTCCAGCCCACAGCGCCAGTCTTAAACAGATTTGCTGGTTCTCTATAAAACCTCTAAGGTTGTATAATCAAAGGTATTATGTCCTTCTTACATTTTTGCTATAAAAAAGAAAAACTGTTTACCTATAGAGGAAATGATGTTAATAGTAGCTAGTAGTTTGTAAGATTTATTTAAATATTTATATTTAGTAGAAAAAAGCTGACAAGCTCAGCTCATCCCCGCATTTTAAAAAGATTGCTGATTAAGGAAATTCCAAAACTGAAAAATCTGAAAAGGACTATATCTCTCTCCTTTTCGTCTATGGATTTTCTGTCTTTGAGGAACAAGCAGTAGATATTTGTTAGGGTTTTTTTTTTTTCTTGATTATCCTGTTCTCTGACATATATCCTCATGTGAGATGTCTTGTTAGGCAGGAACTTCTTGGTTTGATTAACACATTACTATTCAGTACAATAATGTCAAAGGAGTGCTCCATGGAATCTAGACAAAATGAATTTCTTTGAATCTGAGGCAGCACAATTGGGATCATCAGGAAAGGACTGCAAAGAAATGATATGAGAGAATAAATATTAAATTTATATAGTATATGTCTTCCCATAATTGCAGCCAACTTTGACTTAAAATTGGGAATAAAAGTGAATAAAGAGTATAGCCTTATACCACCTTAATAAGAGTATCAGTTCTTCAAGGATGAAAATAATTTTTCTAGGGATAATAATGGAAAAGGAAAACCAATGTATTTGCTGTTATTGTTTCAGCCATTAACATTTTGCTAATAATGTTAAATGATAACATAATCTAAAAGCATACCTTTTGTGTCTCAATGGGCAAACCCAATATAACAAAGAACAGGATGAAAATAGGAATTGATATACTTTTTCATGAAAGTGTTTCACTGCACATGTCATCAGAAGGCAGTCTAAAAATAAAGTCTTTACAGTTGTAACCATTACACTGATGCTTACACAATTAATGACTTTGATAAAATCGTGTCCAACTAAAATTTAAATTCCTTAACATTATGTTGTGATCATATATTCAATATCCAAATTTTAACCAATTTTTTTTTCAGTAATAGAAAATTATTTTAATTCTAATGTCTATTAAGTGAACAAAAAAAAAAGAGAGAGAGAGAGAGAACACCTTGATCACCTTGATAACTTATTATCAAATGGCTTTTCTTTTTAAGATTTAATAGAAAAGAGTACTGTTTTAGTAGTACCCAGGGATTATTTTAATCAGGCATGATAATATACAGAGAATCAGAAATGGCTGCATTGAAAGTGGTTATTATAGTTTCCTAGAAACAGGAGGCATAGACATTATGCAGCGTCACACAGGGAAGCACCTGGATAATCAGAAGGTGAGGAAGAGTTGTGGGATGAGAGAACATACATGGAAATACTGTGGTTTTGGTGGGAAGTAGTGGATGAGATAGGGCAAGTAAATTTAAGACTGGCTAGTTTGAGTCATTTCAGTCTGCTTTGAGGCATAAAGGCTGTCTTTAGTTGTCTGGTGCCTGACCCTGTGTAGATAATGGCCCAGAATGGGGAATCCCTAAAGAGAAGATGGCAAGAAGTGTGGGATCTGGATTGGCTGGCTTGCATGTAAAAGATGTACTTCTTTTTCTTGATTAATTTTTATTTGAGTGTAGCTGCTTTACAATGTTGTATTAGCTTCTGTTCTTGTTTAGTCACTAAGTTGGGTCTGATACTTTTGCAGCCCTATGGACTGTAACCCACCAGGCTCCTCTGTCCATGGGATTCTCCAGACAAGAATATTGGAGTGGGTTACCATTTCCTCATCCAGGGGATCTTTCTGACCCAGGGATCGAATTCACATCTTGTGCTTTGGCAGCCGGATTCTTTACCACTGAGCTCCCAGGGAAGACTGTGTTAGGGTCTGTTGTTGTTGTTCAGACACTAAGTTGTGTCTGACTCTGCAAGTTAGCTACCAGTGTACAGCAAAACGAATCAGCCATACATATACATACATCTGCTCTCTTCTGGATTTCCATCTCATTTAGGACACTGGAGCACATTAAGTAGAGTTCCCTGTGCTATGCAGTATCTTCCCATCAGTTATCTATTTTATTCTTGGTATCAAGAGTATATGTGTGTGGACTGACACATATACACTATTGAAAGAGGTACTTCTAGTGAGTTATTTGCTATTCTTAGAAAGAAGGTAACTCTGTGAGGGGCAACCCCTACTGAGTCAGCAAGAGCCCTTGCTATCAAAGCATCAGACTGTTAAAAAATGAAAGGCATATGTTACAAGCTGTACTCCCTTGATTTCATGTACAAAAAATGTGATTTTTGAATCTGTGTTTTTATGTAGTTACTACACTAGAAAAGTCAGAACATTAAAATAATGGTAAGGTAAATGGATTCAAGTGGAATGTTTATTTTTTTGCTCTGTTAGCCATTAAAGGCCTTCTATTTATGATTTAAATGATTAAGTCATGTTTGCTTCATAATTTAAAAGTAATAGAGGAAAAGCAGACAAAGAATATTGTCAGATTTTGTTTGAAGACTTAACTGTCATTTCTAGTACTTTTCTATATCAGATTTGTCAGGTTATGTTAAATCTGAACACTACACCAGTATGTTCCTTTGTTACAAAGTGCTTTCCTCTGAGTTACATCATTCCTGATTCTAGAATGTATTACATTATTTTTGCTTTTGCCATTAATACTTTACAGTGATGGATGTTGTATCAAAATAAGTTATTGAAACCAATTGGCGTATATATTACCAGACATTCTTGTTAAATGAAATGGATATGATGGATTTATATAACCAGTGAAGCATATAATTCTGGTAAATGCTAAAATTTAGTATCGAAGATTCCATGCCAAAATTACATGCTGTTCCCAGATGCTCACACCAAGTCCTATTTTTCTGCAAAGTGTTTGTGTGTATGTTGGTAGTGTTCAGTTGCTCAGTTATGTCCAACTCTTTGAAACCCCATGGACTATAGCCTGCCAGGCTCCTCTGTCCACGGGATTCTCCAGGCAAGAATACAGGAGTAGGCTGCCACTGAATCTGTGTCTCTTGTGTCTCCTGAATTGGCAGGCAGATTTTTTACCTCTGTGCCAGCTGGGAAACCTGTTTGCTTGCATATGTGTATATATATATATATGAAAGTGAAAGTCACTCAGTCGTGTCTCTGACTTTATGTGACCCCATGGACTGGTATTCTCCAAGCCAGAATACTGGAATGGGTAGGCATTCCCTTCTCCAGGGGATCTTCAAAACCTAGGGATAGAACCCAGGTCTGCCACATTGCAGGTGGATTCTTTACCAGCTGAGCCACCAGAGAATATATATTGATTTATTTCATATAACAGGAATGTCTGGTAATATAAATGCCAGTTGTTTTAATAACATTTTGATACAACATCTATCACTGTAAAGTATTTATATACACACATATATATAATTACACATATATACATGTCTTCAATGTTGTATCTGATTTTTAACCATTTACTAAAGAAGAATAGAGCCATTTTAAGACTTTATCTCTATGGTATATCACTGAGATTTCCGTAACTCCAAGATGCAAGATTAAGGTTGTTTGGTTTAGCTTTATGGTTTTCTTTTTCTTGCTGTTGACCATTTAATGTATTTCCTTGTATTTGTTACTCCCTGTGTCCTTCAGTTTCATTTTCTTTCATCTGGCAGCAGAATCACATTGATTTCTTTTATTTGATTCAGGTCATCTTTGCTTTTTTCTTCTATCTTATCAGTCTATGTGATTTATATAGACAGTGCTTATACAGAAGTGATTTTTTGTTGTTGTTATTGTTGCTGTTGTTGCTGTTTTTCTAAACTCAATCTGGAAAACACATGAAGAGATAATAGTAGTCGGTGGGTGAAGATTTTTATACATAGGGACACTGTACTAAAGGAACGGGTGGAGGGGAAGAGAGGAGAGGATTTCACGGACTATCACTAAGGCTAGGGTGATATGAAGTAATAAGGGAGAAGAATGAGATCATGGGATGAAGCAGAATGGCAGATCTGGCTTGGGTGACCCACAGAAGAGGTCTGATAAGAAGAAGCAGGCATGGGCAGCAGCTGAGGGAAGCTAGTAGTGGATGGCACTCTATCTCCTGTGCTGGCGCTTCTGTTTGTCTGTTAAAGCTCCCCAGGCTAGTGTGGGAGATATTGGGCAAGAAGTACCTGCCCTTGTTGCTACTCTTGGGCTATATATCTTTGTTGTGCTGGTATCCTCTTAATGAGGGCTGCCCAGGGTAATTCTTTACCCAGGTTCAATGGTAAAGAATTCCCAGCCAATGTAGGAGATGCAGGTTTGATCCATGGGTACAGAAGATCCCCTAGAGAAGGAAACAGCAACCCACTCCAGTATTTTGTCTGGAAAATCCCATGGACAGAAGAATATGGTGGGCTGCAGTTCCTGGGATTGCAAAAAGAGTTGGACAGGACTTAGTGACTAAACAACAAAACCTTTTAGTGAAACACTAGACAAAAATATTACCTACCAGTAAAGGGCTTCCCTGATAGCTCAGTTGATAAAGAATCCACCTGCAGTGCAGGAGACCCGGGTTCAAATCCTGAGTTGGGACGATCCATTGGAGGAGGGAAAAACTACCATTCCAATATTCTGGCCTGGACAGTCCATGGGGTCACACAGTTGGAGACTACTAAGCGACTTTCATGTCACTTCAAGTACCAGTAAATTTTTTTAAAAAATGGAAAAATGAGTTATAGTTTCATTATTTTGCTATGATTAATTTCTTCCCTGTAATAAAGTTGTCTTCCTCTATTTCCTAGAAAACTAAAAATGATTTCTTACAAGTTCTAAATATTTCCTGAATCTAAAGAACACATAAGTTGATCTAAAATCTCACTTAGAGCTATATTTTAAACTTAGGGCTAAAGCTACCATGAAAGAAAATGGAAAATAAAACTATAAATATAATAGGCCAAATTTAATCAAAATTTTAAAAGAAAAAGTCAAGAAAATCTGGAGGATTTAACTCTATGATGTAAAAGTGGAAATACATTAGAATGGAGGCAGGAAAAACACTATGTTGTTTTTTTTTTTAATTAATTAATTTATTTTAATTGGAGACTAATTACTTTACAATACTATGGTAGTTTTTGCCATACATTGATATGAATCAGCCACTTTCAGAGAGGATAGGGGCTTCCCAGGTGGCACAAAGGTAAAGAATCTGCCTGCCAATGAAGGAGATGTAAGGGACATAGATTCAGACCCTAGGTTGGGAAGATCCTCTGGAGGAGGAAATGGCAACCCATTCCAGTATTTGTGCTGGAAAATTCCATGGACAGAGGAGCCTGGCAGGCTACAGTCCATGGGGTCTCAACGAATTGGACACAACTGAAGAGACTAACATTTTATTGTGCCATTTAGTAATGTATGCATGCATGCTAAGTCACTTCAGGCATGTCCGAATCTATGCGCCTCCATGGACAGCAGCCCACCAGGCTCCCCTGTCCACGGGATTCTCCAGGCAAGAATTACTGGAGTGGGTTGCCATTTCCTTTTCCACCATTTAGTAATATTCATGTCGAATATCTTTATTGCAATATCGACTAGGAAAAGTACATCAAATTTACTTTGTTTTCAAAAAGTAAACTTGCATATATATTTTCTAGAATTGGTAATATTTTATTTTCCCTAATATTGTTTAGATATTTTTTTTAATTTTTTTAATTTTTTTATTTTTTTAATTTTAAAATCTTTAATTCTTACATGTGTTCCCAAGCATGAACCCCCTCCCACCTCCCTCCCCATAACATCTCTGTGGGTCATCCCCATGCACCAGCCCCAAGCATGCTGTATCCTGCGTCAGACATAGACTGGCAATTCAATTCTTACATGATAGTATACATGTTAGAATGCCATTCTCCCAAATCATCCCACCCTCTCCCTTTCCCTCTGAGTCCAAAAGTCTGTTATACACAGCTGTGTTTTTTTTCCTGTCTTGCATACAGGGTCGTCATTGCCATCTTCCTAAATTCCATATATATGTGTTAGTATACTGTATTGGTGTTTTTCTTTCTGGCTTACTTCACTCTGTATAAAATTATGTATCCAAAGACTCTTGAAGAATAGTAACATATTATTGTGTAAATCAGAAATTGGAGAAATATGCTATATTAATGTGAATAAACAAATTAACTTTTTATTTGTGAAATGTAAACATTGCTAGATTTGTACAAGATTCCTGAAGTTGCCATGTGCCAGGAGTAGCCTGGATGCCAGTATGTATCAATTTGTCATCCTCTGTGATTGTGTTGTTCTTTGCTTTTTGGTTGTCCTGGCATCTCCCTGATGATCAAGGCTCCATATTATTTGTAATGAAGTTTACCTTTACTCTCTGAAAGCCTCTGGGCTTGAAAAATTGCAATACACATTAGCACTAACAAGTGCAAGTTCATAGTGATCATCTGTCCTTTTAAATTCAGTGTTTATCATCTACAGTATTCATTAGAAAGTTCTCACAATGCTTTCATATTCATTTATGTCTCAAACAGAATGACCATTGTATATTTATTTTATTTCTTTTATAGAAGTTGTGCTGAAGGAGAGATTTCAAATCTATATACAGCCAGTGCTGGGCCTGATCTGTTTAATACCACAGTTTACTTTCTTGCACAATGATCTTTTAAATTACTCTTTTGTTGGTTAATCTGCTTTTAAGACTGATGCACAGAATCTATGGGTATGCTGAAGTCCATAGGGTCGCAAAGAGTCGGACAAAATCGAGCAACTGATCTGAACTGGCGGAATCTCTTCTTTTCAAGAAAGCAGCTGTTGAGAAGATATCAGGTATTAAATAGTATTTTAGCACAAATATGTTTCATAATATGATTTACCCTTGAACAGTGCAGGCATAAGGGAAGCTGGTTCTCTGAGCAGTGAAAACTCCATATACTTTACAGAGGCCTGGTCTGTGTCCATGGTTCCACAGCCATGGATTGAGCCAACCATGGGTCATGTAGTACTGAAATGTAATACATGTTTACTGGAAAAGATGCACATGCAAGTTGACCTAGGCAATTAAACCTGTGCTGTCCAAGATCCAAATGTACATGTTCTTACATTTTAAAAACCATAGATATTAATTTTTTTTATGTGAAAAATCACTAGAGGATAAAAAGAAATAACAGATGTCACTCATAACACAGCATTTAAAGATAACACAATATTGTGATCTGTAATTTTCTTGAATTTTCGATATACTCCTCTTCATTTTTAAGTTTAGCAACATGATATGGCCTCACTTAGGACTTTGTAGCTCAAGTGGTAAAAGAAACTGCCTGCAATGCAGGAGATGAGGGTTTGATCCCTGGGTCAGGAAGAGCCTCTGGAGAAGGGAACGGCAAGCCAGTCCAGTTTTCCTGCCTGGAGAATCCCATGGACAGAGGAGCCTGGCGGGCTACAATCTGTAGGGTTGCAAAGAGTTGGACATGACTGAGAGACTAACACAACACAGCCTCATTTCGATCAATAATGAATTATATAAATAATTCCTTATTGTTAGCAACACTTTTATAAACTTGGCATTCCCCTGACATCTTCCACTAGTACCTATTCTTGCTTTCTTTGTTATTGTGGTCCAGTTGTTCAGTTGTTTCTGACTCTTTGTGAGCCCTTGGACTGCAGCATGCCAGGCTTCCCTATCCTTCACCATCGCTTGGAGCTTGCAAACTTATGTCCATTGAGTCAGTGATGCCATCTAACTGTTTCATCCTCTGTCATTCCCTTCTCCTCTTGCCTTCAATCTTTTTCCAGCATCAGGGTCTTTTCCAATGAGTCAGCTCTTTGCATCAGATGGCCAAAGTATTGGAGCTTCAACTTCAGCATCAGTCCTTTCAATTAATACTCAGGATTGATTTCCTTTAGGATTGACTGGTTTGATCTCCTTGCAATCCAAGGGCCTCTCAAAAGTCTTCTCCACTTCTCACTTTCTCTACCCAAGTCTTACTTGGCCCTGACAGACCAAGTTCATTTCTGCCTAAGGGTTGCATGCTGTTGTTTCCTCTGCAGGTAAATTTTCCAGCAGGAATTTACAAAACTCGTTCTCTCACTATATTTAGATCTCTGCTCAGATGTTTTCTCTTAACAGAGGTCTTTTCTACAATGCAGTTTTAGAACAGCAAACCCAGAAACGATTCCCTCATATCACTTTGTTTATTTGCTTTGTATCATTTGTCTTGCACCATTAGAAAGAAATTTGCATGAGAGTCGAGACCTTGTCTACTGCTGTATTCCCAATACCTAAAATAGCTCCTGGCACAGAGTGTTCAACAAACAATTATTGAGTTATAAATAAATATATTTGTATATATTTTTCCTTTCCTTTTTATGTGAATTTTGTTTTTCTAATGGGATTAAGAGAGACTTGAGGCAGTGAGGGCATCTTACGTTCTTTGTATATCTTCTCATACACTTAGAATTGTCATGAAAGTGGGATCTGGCTGCTTGCTGCTCAAACACCAATGAAGAGGCCAGGTTGGTGAAAAGGGAAGTTTGCTTTATTTTGATGCTGGCAACCTGGGGGGAAGGGCAGACATCTGTCCAAGGGCCAGCTCTCCAGCTCTCATACACATACCCCCACCAGCAATCAAGGGGTATGTACTTTTATAAACAGAGTGAGGGGGTAACATGCAGAAACAGCACAGTCATCTCTGACATCATCCTGAAACTGGTCTGCAGTGTCTCATCATCACCATCTTGATTGTTTTAAGTACAATTAGTCTTTAGTAATGGACTGGTATGTTCCCATTTGTTTGAGGCCAGCTATGGGAACTGGGGCAGCTTCTGTCATGACTGCAGTCTGGCCATCATGTAATTAACTTCTTCGACCTTGTAGGGGTTTCAGTATCTTTAAGACAGCTCATAGGATGTGGCTCGGGATATCTGTAGCCCTTGAGAAGCAACTAAAGGTCCTTGAATATGCCTAATGACTAAACTATTACTTTGACTGTTATCCTTTGTTTCTGGCATTTTGCATTTCTCTGATTAAATTATTCTTTGGCCAAAGCTTTTCCACAGACAAAAGGCAAGCTGAGAATATGGCAGGGAGTAAGGGGTGAGGGTGGTAAGGATCATAGGGTCAGAATGAGTTGATAGGCAAACTTTTTGACATGGAATAGTTTCAATCCCTGGTGGCTCATCTGGAAAGGAATCCTCCTGCCATGCAGGAGACCCAGGTTCAGTTCCTGGGTTGGGAAGAACCCCTGGGGGGGGGGGAATAACTATGTATTCCAGTATGCTTGCCTGGAGAATTCCATACAGAGAAGCCTGGTGAACTATAGTATATGGAGTCCCAAAGAGTTGGACACAACTGAGCAACTAATACTTTCATAGTCTCAATCAATAGTTATTTTTCTTCAAAACCTTTTCTTTCCAAAGCCTACATTTCCTTTTATAACTATAATAATTAATTTTTGAAAAACTATATATTTCAAAATACAAAGAGAAGAGAAAGGGTGGTAGTGGGACGTGAAATGTGTAGGAGTGTCTTCTTTAATACCGTCTGAAAGTCACTAGACAATTTTTTGAGAAAGTTGAATGAAGTACCAGCTAAGCACATGAAGCATTAAATTGTCAGAAGATGTCCATCATTGAAAGAACATTCTGGCCATATGATTGAATGGATTGCATTAGTTTGGACATTTACGATGGACATATATCAATTCATCATCTTCCAAGGTGAATGGTATTTGTTGGGAAAATCTCTGACACAATCATATTTATTACCCTAATAGAAATTTGATGATGATATATGAGTTTAACATGGGATAGGAAGGAAAAAAAAAGAATATTCAGAGGAATGTATTATATTTTAATAGCTTGTTAAGGAACACATTACATGATTCTCTCATAGTGACAGAATTAAACTATAAGACTAATATGCTAAAGTGAAGTGAAACTTTGCCTAAATTGCACTTCATTAAAAAAAAAAAAAAACCTTAAAGAATGGCAAAACTATTCTTTACTATGGATAATTTTATTTGAGTATTCTGTTCAGTTCAGTTCAGTCGCTCAGTCGTGTCTGACTCTTTGCGACCCCATGAATGGCAGCAGGCCAGGCCTCCCTGTCCATCACCAGCTCCCAGAGTTCACTCAAACTCACGTCCATTGAGTCAGTGATGCCATCCAGCCATCTCATTCTCTGTCATCCCCTTCTCCTCCTGCCCCCAATCCCTCCCAGCGTCAGAGTCTTTTCCAATGAGTCAACTCTTCGCATGAGGTGGCCAAAGTACTGGAGTTTCAGCTTCAGCATCATTCTTTCCAAAGAAATTCCAGGGCTGATCTCCTTCAGAATGGACTGGTTGGATCTCCTTGCAGTCCAAGGGACTCTCAAGAGCCTTCTCCAACACCACAGTTCAAAAGCATCAATTCTTCGGCGCTCAACCTTCTTCACAGTCCAACTCTCACATCCATACATGACCACAGGAAAAACCATAGCCTTGACTAGACAGACCTTAGTCAGCAACGTAATGTCTCTGCTTTTGAATATACTATCTAGGTTGATCATAACTGTTCTTCCAAGGAGTACACGTCTTTTAATTTCATGGCTGCAATCACCATCTGCAGTGATTTTGGAGCCCAAAAAAATAAGGTCTGACACTGTTTCCACTGTTTCCCCATCTATTTCCCATGAAGTGATGGGACCAGATG
This sequence comes from Ovis aries, assembly GCF_016772045.2. Classification (NCBI taxonomy): domain Eukaryota; kingdom Metazoa; phylum Chordata; class Mammalia; order Artiodactyla; family Bovidae; genus Ovis; species Ovis aries. Next base: position 50,943,835 of record NC_056069.1, read on the forward strand.
CCATGATCTTCATTTTCTGAGTGTTGAGCTTTAAGCCAACTTTTTCACTGTCCACTTTCACTTTCATCAAGAGGCTTTTAGTTCCTCTTCAATTTCTGCCATAAGGGTGGTGTCATCTGCATATCTGAGGTTATTGATTTTCTCCCGGCCATCTTGATTCCAGCTTGTGTTTCTTCCAGTCCAGCATTTCTCATGATGTACTCTGCATAGAAGTTAAATAAGCAGGATGACAATATATAGCCTTGACGTACTTGTTTTCCTATTTGAAACCAGTCTGTTGTTCCATGTCCTTCTGTTACATAGGGATAAATACTGGGTTGGCTAAAATGTTCATTTAGGTTTTCTGTAATGTCTTAATGGAAAAATCTGAATGAATGATAGAAATCTGATCTGAATGATCTGATAGATCTGATATCATTGGTGTGCTTTTAAGAATGTTTTCCTCTAGTTTTAGTTAGTTTTGCTCCACATAAAGACATGCAGAAGGGTAACATCCTTCTTGGATTACATTGGAGATTTTTTGACAGTGAGTCTAGACAAGATGGAGCTAAGAGAGCAAATGACCTGCTGCCATGTGCAACATGCTTTAAAGTGGGGTACTTTACAGACAACGATTTTATGAAGAGGGGATATTCTACTGATGAAATTCATGAGTAAGTCCTCCAGATTGTGAATTGGAGATCCTGGTTGTTTCAGAACTTGCTTTTCTCATCTGTAATATAAGATCCTTATATTACCAAGTAATATGTAAGGTTTGTATTATATTCTAACTTTTATGAATTATTTTCTCAAGTATGACTATGTGAAGACATCAAGATTTTATAGGCATTGTTGTTTATGAAACTTACAAAAGCTTCATCGATTTTCACTTATTTTATTACTTCAATTATAGTAACTGTTATTGCTGTTGTTGTTTAGATGCTAAGTCATATCTGACTCTTTGTGGCCCTATGGACTGTAGCCTATGAGGCTCTCTTGTCCATGGACTTTCCCAGGCAAGGATACTGGAGTGGGTTGCTATGCCCTCCTCCATTTGATCTTCCTGATCCAGGGATCAAATTTGCATCTGATGCATTTGCAGGCAGATTCTTTATGGCTGAGCCATCAGGGAAGCCCTATTATGCTAACTAGTGAATTTAAACAGGCTGAAGACAATTGCCATATATGAGCATGAGAGATACTCAGTGATGTTACCGACAAAGCCGGTAGCTTTCATTTTTATAATAATGGGTAACTAACAAAGATTAAATAACATGATTTAACTTGATTGATGGGCTTCACTTGTAGCTCAACTGGTAAAGAATCTGTCTGTAATGCAGAAAACCTGGGTTCTATTCCTGGGTTGGGAAGATGCCCTGGAGAAGGAGAAGCCTACCCACTCTGGTATTCTGGCCTGGAGAATGCCATGGACTGTATAGTCCATGGAGGTCGCAAGAGCTGGACGTGACTGAGTGACTTTCACTTTCATCTTGATTGATAAAAAGTAAATCTAAAGGAAATATGCTATCAATGATCTCTTCCTAGAAAAAATATTTATATTTCTTTTTCTTAATAACACTGCACATCAAAATAATTTTCACCATTTTGCACATACTGATAATCTGCTTTGCAATTAGATAGAAAAGATAAAAGGAAACTTGAATATGCGTCGTTATATCCAGATCTCTGTGCATCTAGTGTGGCACAAGGGCATCGCACAGTGAAGCACCCTGGAGCCATCCTAGTGATCTGAGTCACCTTCAGAATCTATGATTTCTAGAAAAGTTTGTGCACTTTTGTTAGGTTTACCCTCATGGAGTTTGGGCTGTGAGTGAGAAAATGAAGTCACCCACTAGCGTCTGACTCTTTGAGACCCCTTGGACTGTAGCCTACCAGGCTCCTCCATCCATGGAATTTTCCAGGAAAGAGTACTGGACTCAGTTGTCATTTCCTTCTCCAGGGGATCTTCCCAACCCAGGGATTGAACCCGGGTCTTCCGCATTGTAGGCAGACACTTTACCATCTGAGCCACCAGGGAAGCCTGTAACTCATATATTAAATCAAAAGTTTCTCTTAAATGTACTTTGTAAATATATTTAGTGAATTTAAAGATATTTAGTGAAAGTGTCTAAGAAAATAGACAACAATTTATTCAAAAAATATGATTTCATAAAAATACCTTAGCACCAAGATCATTTTGAAATATATGTTTTTACTTAAATCTAGTTTGTGGACATCAACTACCAGTGTGAAATATCAGAAAAATCTAGTTGGCACAAAAGTTGCTCAGGATTCAAAGTCCTGACATTTTAAAAACAACTTGCCTAAATTGTTGGAATTAATAAGGTAGCTTTTTTTTTTTTTTTAAATTAAGGCTAGAATTTTTTTTGAATTATTTGAAAATAACATCATAGAGACTAAATAATTTTTCTGAGGACATTCAAAGAAATTCACAGCATACTAAGAGTTTAATGTGCTTGTCTTTGGTTTTATTTTGGCTTTGTGTGATAAATGCATACAATAAGCTACAAAAATTAAAACTTCAAACAAATGTGCATTCCTCTTTCAAGTATCACCTTTGATCTATTTTAATGAATTATAATATTACAATATGTATTAGAATGTAACTTTCAATTTTTTATGTGAGGTTTGTGTCATCCATTTTCCAACAAATAGGTAGCTACTCAGTTGCTGTTTTAAGTATTCAACACTGGCCTAATAAACTTTTAAATAAAAGTAGGAAGTTTCTATTCAGAGTATCAGTTCAGTCTCAAATTGGTAGGTTCTCTCTAGCCCTGCATTTCAGGAAAATGTCCTTTCCTGGGAGAGTCCATTCCTGTCTACCATGACTTCTCTGTGGACATTCTTTCTCTGTACATTGGGTCCCTCTATGCATTGTGCTAAACTTTATGTGAGACTCATTGAGGTTTTATTTCTTTAGCACCTGCTTTTTCCACTGAAGCATAATTAGTATACTGCTGGGCACTTAGCAGTGGGTTGATACATTCGTTTACTTGCTTATTTTAAAACATGTTAAACAGAGGTTCCTTATAGTCTACCAGTGACTGCTCCAGAAACTAAGAGTATAAAGTTTAAAGGAGCCATGTTCGTGTTTGTTGTATAGTGGGAGAGAGAGTGTATAAACATATCAGTATGGAAACTGAAGCAAAGAAAGCTTACATTTTGAAAAATGTTAAGTAATTAAAGTTGATTCTCTACTAAAATTCGGGGGAGATGGTGAAGAAAGATGGCAGAATAATAGGGCAAAATTAATCATAAGGCAGGTTATGAAGATTATGTATAAAACTAATTGTATTATCTTCAGAAATTGTATCTGATACAAGAAAATGTTCACTGTAAATGCCCTCCTCAGGAATACTAGGGCACACATGCCTTGATGTTTGAAATACGAACATTCTGTTTTGAGTTGCTTTTCTTTCTCATGTATCCAGTTAATAGCCTCTAAATCTTTCAGTGAATAATAAGACACTAAAACATAAACATGCTAGAATACTTTGAAATATTAATATAGTTAATTGGATTTATGGTATCATTCTCTATGATAAAGAACTAACAGAAGTGTTTTCCTGCATTTTCATTCTTCAATTATGCTGGAAAAGATCTTTCAAAAATATCTAAATAATAGTATTTGTCCATTAACATTTTTAAGAAAGGAAAAGAAAGATAACACTAAGATAGAAATTTATGATATACAGGATTTAATTATGTTAGTAAATGGATGCACTTTGTGAAAATAAATTCATAATTAACAGTAAATGGGGCTTCCTTTCCCCATAAATCTAATTCTTCTAGTAACTAGATATTTAAGGCAAAGCAAGTCTTTTAGGTTCAACGGCTAGAAGTAAATACATTATCATATATTTGCTATTACTTATTTGAATATTTGACCTTCTCTATTGTGACACACATTTCTCTTTCACATGTTAGTAATATATTTGGCATGTAAGAATTAAAGATTTTAAAATTTAAAAATAAAAAACTAAAAAAAATTAAAAAATTAAAAAAAGTGCAAGTAGCTCAGTCATGTCTGATTCTTTGTGACCCCTTGGGCTGTACAGTCCATGGGATTCTCCAGGCCAGAATACTGGAGTGGGTAGCCTTTCCCTTCTCCAGGGGATCTTCCCAATCCAGGGATTGAACCCAGGTCTCCCACAGCTGGATTCTTTACCAGCTGACCCACAAGAGATTGTTTACTAGATTGTTTTGGTCTGCTTGGCAAAATCAACTTGTTGAAAATGATTTCTCAACTTGAATATAGTTCAGATAACAAAGAGAATCTCATTTCTTGCCTGGTAATTTTCAAATAAGTTTTGGCTTCACGCTGTATTTCTCCCTCATCAGGAACATATTAAAAAGACACAGCAGTCTCTCATGGTACATAATAGGAGTCAGATCCACAGCTTGGATTGGAAGGTTTTTTTTCACATTTACAGTAATGTAATTTTATTTAGAAAATGCCAGGAGACACGACTGATAATGGAAAGGTTAACTTGCTTTTACCATTCTCAGAAAGCACCCATTTTTCACCAGAGTAGATTTGTGGATATGAATCAAGATGTGAAATTTTATATTGTTTTTGCAGTACCATTTATTATAATCAATGCAGGTGAAAAAGTGGAAGCCCTAAGATTCCTGTTACTTCTGAGATTTTGTTATTTGTTGTTTGGTTGTTGTTGCTTTGCCTTTTAGCCGCAAGGATGATTCAATAACAGCCTGGGAGCAGTGAGTATGCATGTATGTGTGGTGTGTATATGCATGTATGTGTGTGTGTGTGTGTAAAAGAGTTGAGATTGGTGGATAAACTTTAACATTTCTCTAGGTACAAGGTGTTCTGGGTCTTGGCACAAATTCTTGGTAAACCACATCAATGGACTTCATTATGGCAACTTTTCTATCCTGTATCTACCACCTTCCCCAATTATAAACATAGGTAAAAAATGTTTGACTGGGACTCTTCAGCTTGGAAAACAATGCAATCAGAGATTAAATCTTGTTTTATATGATTTAAAATTCCAAATGTCCAGTATAGTGTATCTGATATAATGAACATTAAAACATCCTATACACAGTTTTAGTACACAAATGTGAAGATATATTTATCCATGAATTAAAGTTTGAAGATATTTAACTTCACTATAGGAATGTCTCTTTTTGTGGTGTCATACAATTAAATATATTCCCTACTGATATGATGACTGAAATATTATTCAGGATCAGTTTAATCTCAATATTTTCAATAATGCCAAGTTTGATAAAGAAAAAAGAACAAGGAGGAGTGGATAGGGTGGACAGGATTGAGAGAAGTTTCACAGGCACCACTGACAGTGTCACTGACTCATTAAAATGGGAGGTAGAAAAGAAAAGATTGATTACTTTACAACTGTGAAATGACCCTAAGTTTCTTGGCATTAATCTTATATTCAATTGGATTGATCATTTCTTAAAATCAGTTTAATGGCTTTATGAAATGTGCCATTTAATAAAGAGTAAGCCATCTTACCAATTGTATTCTGAAATTATCTCAAGGACACTAAAATTTATATTTATATTTATATGACTAATTTATATTTTAAGAATTGTAATTTATATGAATATGTTATCAATCCATTAATTTGAGTATAGCATTAAAGGAAATTCACATTGTAATTAATCAAAATAATCAGTATTTCCAAATAGGGTAAGCAAAGAACTTTAGAGCATTAAATGCATAATAAGTGTCCTCATTTAACCTCAGATAGCTACAAAGACAGAGAAGTAAAATAGTTATATGAAGAGAGGCATACTTTGACAAGACAATTTTATAGGTGAAAGCTCTTTTTTTTTTCATAAAATATACAGTTAAGGATTTAGCATTTGAATACAAGGCAGCTTTTTATTACATATTTTATTAGTACATTGATGCCTCAAAAGAAAATAAAATAATCTCTAGGGACTTCTGTGGGTGATTTATAAAATGTTATTTTTGTAAGACCAGATAAATGCAGCTAGTACAACTTTTGATATTAAAAGTGATCTGAAATTTACATTTAGAATGTCTTGTGTCTTGGCAAATGTTTCAGTTACTGGATATTTTTTTCCAACTACTGTAACATGTCTTTAAAGATTGAAATGCAATTACTTAGTTTTGGAATAAAGGGAGTTGGCTAAAGCTGAATGAAAGTTTAGAGGAAAAATCTCCAGTCTCTTTCCATTTTATAATATTTTTGTGGTTCTCTTTGTGAAACAAAGTTAATTTAACTTCATCTGCATTTTAGTTTGAATTATAGTGAATCTGATATCAAATAGAAACTATAGTTTTGGTATTAAAGACAGTTTTATTATACTTTTTCTTTACTGGAAATATATTAATGTAGTCAATATTTTTTTATCTCCACTTATTCTGTTGAAAATGCTCATAATATTTCTCTTAAACATTTTACCTAAAATAGAAATTATAGATTTGCAAAATTTGTGATAAAAATTTTTCCTACTAGCATTTGAGTTACTTTTCCTGGATCGGGTGGTAATATAAACATCCATGCTGTTCTATTTGTCATGTAAACTTAAAACATTCTCCTGAAGAAAAGTCAAATATCTCAAAGTAGAGGTGATGCAGTGGTGAAGAATCTGCCTGCCAGTGCAGGAGACGCTGCAGACCTGGCTCCATCCCTGGCTCAGGCAGACCCCTTGGAGGAAGAAATGGCAACCGCTCCAGTATTCTTGCCTGGAAAATTCTACGGACAGAGCAGCCTGGCAGGCTATAGTCCATGAGGTTGCAGAGTCAGACACGACTGAGCAACTGAGGACACTGAGTTTAAAATCATGCTAAATCTTATTGCCCAAGTAACAATGCTGTTTCAGGGGCATCCGTTTTTTGTTTGTTTGTTTGTTTGTTTTAAGATTCACTAATGAGGATTATCTGCCCAGTTCTGGATGTTTTCTGGCCCTTCCTTTCACCAAGAAGGGCTGGCTTTCAAATTCAAGTTAACATTATCTATCAGGTACCCAGACACCCTCTGACCAACCTATCAGAGACAGTTTCCAGAGCCTGGCTGATGGAAGAGACGGGACTGGACTGGACTAGGCTGGACTTTCAGGCTGTCATAAAAGTTAATTTTCAAGGTAAGAACACAGGAATAATCTTTAGCTTGATTCATCAGCTTTCACCACTGACGCATATGCTATTTGGTTCTCCATTTGTGCCCTGGCAAGAACACTGGAGTGGACTGCCATTTCCTACTCCAGGGGATCTTCCCAACTCAGGGATTGAACCCATGTCTCTTACACCTACCTGCATTGGCAGGCAGGTTCTTTACCACTAGCGCCACCTATACACAATGCAAAAGTCAGGAATACTTCCTCTGTAATGATATACATTCACCAAGCCATTTAATGTATCCGTAACCACTAATACCCTGATTCTTTACACATCATTCTACCTTTATTATACTAGGTTTTCTGGTCAATTCAGCCATGTTTATCCCGTTATTTATGCGGTCACATGGAAGTAATCATTGGGCATCACCAGACCTCTACCCAGAGAAGGCAATGGCAACCCACTCCAGTACTCTTGTATGGAAGATCCCATGGGCGGAGGAGCCTGGTAGGCTGCAGTCCATGGGGTCGCTACGAGTCAGACACGACTGAGCAAATTCACTTTCACTTTTCACTTTCATGCATTGGAGAGGAAGTGGCAACCCACTCCAGTGTTCTTGCCTGGAGAATCCCAGGGACAGGGGAGCCTGGTGGGCTGCCATCTGTGGGGTTGCACAGAGGCGGACACGACTGAAGCAACTTAGCAGCAGCAGCAGCAGCAGCAGACCTCTACCAAATTAACTCCCTACATACCATTTTCCTCTGCTATCAGTTTACTATAATGTTTTCAACTCTTTGTGATGAGGTTTATTTTCTAGCACTATCTATTTGACCATTCAGTTGTGCATCTTTTTCAAATGTCAACTGGGTTTACCTTGTGTATTTTGTCATGCTACTCTGAGAAGAATAGTTTCCCTTCATCTAATGTCTGCAGTTTCCTGGTTGATTGTTCTAACATCACACCTCTCCACTAGTGTGTCTGTCCTGGTTTATAACACAATTACTTAAAAATGAAAGTTCTCACCTTTACCTTTGGGATTTTGCTGCAGAGTTCTTCCTTATTCAGGAGTGTCTGTGATATATATATATTCACGAGTCAGGCAGTGATTACTAACTTATTTTCATATTGTTTTCATATTTTAATTCCTTAATTTAAAGTTAAAATCATTCTTACCAGAATCAAGATTTTTGTTAAATTTTTTTGCAATCGATAAAGGATAGAACATTCTTATACAGTCTCTCTTCAATTTTAATAACATGACTTCTGTATCATCACTCATAAGTGTGTTTATCCATGTGCTTCCAAATGAATACTTTCCAAACTGGAAAGTATTAAACTAGGATGAACACACTGTATACTTTTATTCTCTCAGTAAATGTGTATTTAATGCTTACCATGAAAGGTTTGAGGGCTTCCCCAGTGGCTCAGCAGGTTAAGAATCTGCCTGCAATGCAGGATACCTGGGTTCAATCCCTGGGTTGGGAAGGTTCCCTGGAGAAGGGAACGGCTATCCACTTCAGTATTCTGGCCTGGAGAATTCCAAGGACTATATCGGACATGACTGGGAGACTTTCACATTCACTGTCACTTTTTTTCATGAAAGGTTTGAAGTGTTAGGATACAGCTGTGAAAAAGAAAATCAAAGTCCTCTTGCAATTTAACTTGTAGTAGAAAGCAGTGGGCAAATGATATTCAATCAATATAGTATACCTTGATAAATACTAAGTGCTATGGTGAATATAAGTCAGCATAAGCACATAGTGATGGATCAGGATGCAGATCTATTTATACAAAGATTTGGGAAGTCTTCTTGAATAAATTGATATGTGAGCAAATATGTGACTTAAGTAAGGAAATGAGTCATATCCAAAATTAACAGATAGTATTTGGGAGAGCAAATACCCAGTGCAAAGGCATAGATGTGAGAGCTCAAAGCTCATCAGTCATCATGGCTGGAGGACAGTAAGAAAGGAAGAAGAGATGCAGGAGTAGTCAAAGGTAGAGAATTCTAATAACAGATCAGGTAAGACTTCTAAGGTCACAGTAATGGACTTGGAATATATTGCAATATTCACCTAAGATGGGAAGTCATTGAAGGGCATTGAGCAAAGGAGTAATGCTGTATGACTTGCCCTTGAAAAAGATTTCTCTCCTTTCTGAATGAAGAATACAAAACAAGAAGACAAATCTGAAAACAGGATGACTTGGTAGGAGGATAGTGTAATAGAACTGAATGTATAGTGAGCACAGATCTTGTCTCTAAGTGTGGTAAACTCCTGCATCTGCTTTGATGATAATGTCACAATAGCTTGATAGAATGAATGTGGGAGTAAAAGAAAATGTCAATAGGTCTGCAACTTAATGTAACTTTTTGAGATGAGAAATACAGAAGGAAGAGATGAGGATTTGGGGAAAAAAATCAAGGGTAGATTTGGAAATCCTAAGATGTAATTTTTTTTTCATACCTTAGCTTCTTTATTAGAATTAAAAATTTCTGCATAGATATCTTATTTTTTACTTAATTACAATTTTCTTATAATTTAATACTATTATAAATGGAATGACTGTAATGTGTTTTCTAAATGGTCATTTTGGAATAATTTCTTTCATTTTTATAGAGAGATCTTATATTCAGCAGCCCTGCCAAATTCTCTTTTTTTTTTAAAATAAAATTTTAAAAGGTTACTTTCCATTTACAGTTATTATAAAATGTTGCCTATGTTCCCCATGTTGTACAAAACATCCTTGAGCTTATGTTATACTCAATAATTTGTACTCAATGTATTGTTCCTCCGTCCCCCTCCCACCTCAACTGGTAACCACTAGTTTATTCTCTATTGTTGCTGTTCACTTGCTAAGTTGTGTTCAACTCTTTTGCAACCCCATGGGCTGTAGCCTACCAACTGCTCTGTCCATGGGATTTCCTAGGCAAGAATACTGGAATGGGTAGTTACTTTTTTCTCCAGGGAATTTTCCTTATCCAGGAATCAAACCCACATCTCCTGCATTGCAGGAGTTTGTTCTCTGTAGTAACATGGACATTTTCATAGTAATCCAAATGAACATGTCTAGTGAACAGTTGAATATTCATGTCTAAATTTAGCGAAACTATTCAGGTTAGAAACTGAAGGAAGGAAAATACAAACAGAGAAGAGAAAGAGTCTGAAGAGAAAGCCTTGTGGCATTTGAAAATTCAGAATGTGGTAAAAGTGGGATTTGACAACTCTAACCTCCTTGACAAAACTTTAGTAAGGTCCCTGTCCTTTTTTTTCGGTCGGTCCAGCCTAGACTTAGCGAGAGTCCTGCTAAGTCATTAGTGGGAATACACCCATCCTTGATATCCAATCACTCTTCATACCTGGTTAAGTTTTTGTTGTTGTTGTTGTATGTAGATTTGTTTTGTTTTTAATCATCCCCTCACCTTTTATTTATAAACCTTTGATCTACTAAAACAGTTTTGCAGTTATGTCTCTAACTTGGATGTCTTCTTTTAGTAATTTTCCATCCACTGATGTCCTTACCCTGTTCTTTGTCTACAACACCCCAGCTGTCTTTGATGTGTTCAGAGTTTAGTGCTCTTTCCCCTGTTCCAATAACTCTCAGTTCAGTTCAGTTCAGTCGCTCAGTACTGTCCGACTCTTTGCAACCCCATGAACTGCAGCACACCAGGCCTCCCTGTCCATCACCAACTCTTGAAGTCCACCCAAACCCATGTCCATCGAGTCGGTGATGCCATCCAATCATCTCATTCTCTGTCGTCCCCTTCTCCTCCTGCCCTCAGTCTTTCCCAACATCAGGGATTTTGTCCAATGAGTCAGCTCTTCGCATCAGGTGGCCAAAATATTGGAGTTTCACCTTCAACATCAGTCCTTCCAATGAACACCCAGGACTGATCTCCTTTAGGATGGACTGGTTGGATCTCCTTTCAATCCAAGGTACTCTCAAGAGTCTTCTCCAACACCACAGTTCAAAAATCTTTCCATCATTAAAAAAGAAAAGTGTCAGAATATTTTTTTTTCTATAATTGATTCAGCAAGACAATGTAAAAGATGAAAGAATTCATGAAGCTGAAAGAAAAACTCAGGGAGAGTGAGGCTCCGGAGATTGATGTTCTAGAAACTAAATCAAGAAAGCACTATCAGACAGTAAGGTGATTGTTTTTTTCCCTATGATGCTATTAGAGGAAGCTAATGACCAAGACCTGAGCTTACCAAGTGGCTCAGTGGTAAAGAATCAGCCTGCTAATTCAGGAGACCCCAGAGACACAGGTTCGAACTTTGGGTCAGGAATATCCACTGGGGAAGGAAATGGCAACTCACTCCAGTATTTTCGCCTGGAAAATTACAAGAACAAAGGAGCCTGGTGGGTTATAGTCCATGGAGTTGCAAAGAGTTGACATGACTAAGAACACACTCACAATGACCAAGACCTACTGGAATGTGAAGTTATTGGTGACCTTAAATGGAGCCTGACCTGAAGAAACAGAGATAAAATATTGTTTTGAATTTGTTCCAGAGAAAATGAAAGGTGATGCAGAAAGAAGGTATAGATTTGTTTTTCTATAGGAGGTAGCAAAAATTGGAGAGGATGTAGCCTTGTATATGAGGAGGAATGAATGTGGGATCGAGGAAATCTTTTGCTTGTTTTAAGATCTATGGTGTAAGAGAATACTTCTGTATCTCTGGCGATGACTCATTGGAAAGGCATAAAATAATGATGACAGAAAAATGGAAGACTGTTGTAAGAGTAGAATGTGTGAGTAGGAGAGAGGTGATAAGATTCCATGCACAAGGGACAGGTCGACATTGTACTTAGAGAAGAGCATGACAAGCTCTTATGAAAGAGAAAGGCACATGTGTCCATGCAAGCAAACAGTCTCTAGATGCATTACTGGGAGAAACTGCAATATTTCTTAAGAATGTTTCCTATTTTCTAGAAAATAGCAAGGTCATAAGCTGTGTGGAGTACATTAGAATTTTGACAAGTGTAGAATAGTAGACTTATCCTCCTTGTGAGAGAGAGAGGAAAGGGATTAGGGAAATCTACTTGGACTTCAGGTAACACTAATGGACCACTTCAGGGAGATGCTTGTGAATTTAAAATAAGAATTACCATGACCGTGACTTTTTCTCTAATCAAATTTAGTGTTTTAGACATAAACACTAAATTAATGTGTTATGTGTTATTTAGGTGTTAGATAGAACAAGAATTAGGGTTTTGCCAGTTAAGTGCAATGGAGCAACAAGGAAGCCAAAGGCTCATAAACACCCTGTATTTAACAGCTTACCTATGGCCATACCTTCATATCTATTAATTAATCTGAGAACCATTATCTATATTAAAAATGGAGAGAATAACTATCAATTTTTCATAAAATGAAAAACAATGAAGGGAGGTAAAAGTAGACATTTTAAAGGATTAATGGTAGAAGTGCAACCAGATTAAGAAACTGATCATTTCCTTTATCCTCATAATCTCTGTGTCTTTTAAGCCAGTTTTGTAAGATAAAAACTTCAGAGTCTAATACCAGATCCTCAAGGTGTTTGCTTATAAACTGAAAATCCTTTTGCTCAGTATAGCTTTAGAGGCACAAGCATACCGCGCTAGGCATGGATGTCTGCCTGGAAGCAGTCCCCGTGCTCTCTAGTGCTTGCTAATTATTCGTCATGACAAAAGATCTCTGCCAGAAGGCTGCACCTCATCTTTGATCTTTTCACCTCTGCCAGGGTTAACCCAACACTTTTCATTCTCTTGTCTTAAGGGTTTCTGTTTTCCCTTTCAAAAAAAGAAAAAGACATGCAGACTCACTTTATGTCAAACGAGAAACAGAGAATTGCTGCAGGGATTTGAGAAATTACTCCAACTCTGAAGTTTTTGCAGAAACAAATTAGAAATTTCTCTGTAAGATGGCACACTGAGGACTGGTTCTTCCTTCCAAGACCGTGTCTGGACACGTTTACCTTGAAGACAAAGTCAGCTTTGTGATTCTCGTCCCATGGTTTAGAAAGAAAATGAATGGAGAATGTATACCTATTAATAATTAAGATGTTTAAATAGAGGTGGCCAAACCAGAAAATAAATATTTTCCATTGAACCTTTTACAATTTGAAGTGTATGTTGGATCCTAACACCTCTCTACCACCCCCACCCAAGTATTGATACCAACCAGGGTTCTTGCCCTCCCCAATCAATAGAAATTGATTAGAGGCCAGAGAAGTAAAGTCAAGGCTTAAGTCAAGGCTTTACTGGGGCTCCTGCACCAGTTGCAGGAAGGAACAAAAGCAAGTAACAGTTCCCTTGCTCCCTGAACAAAGAGATAGGGGTGCTTGGACCTTTTATGGGGTGAGGTTAGTGGTGTTGGGCTTCCCTTGTGGCTCAGCTGATAAAGAATCCAGCTGCAATGTGGGAGACCTGGGTTCAATCCCTGGGTTGGGAAGATCCCCTGGAGAAGGGAAAGGCTACCCGCTCCAGTACTCTGGCCTAGAGAGTTAGTTCCATGGGGTCGCAAAGAGTCGGACCCAACTGAGAAACTTTCACTTCACTTCACTTCCAGGGGTGTATCCAGAGGTTGGGCTGGAGGGACAGCTTAGGTGCTTTCCCCACCCCTCTGGTGGTATTGAGTGCAGGGGGCATGTGCAGTACCTGCTTTTGCTCTTGACACACAATTTTTGCTCCTGGCTCTTCATAAATGGCATTCGGGGTTATTTGGGGGTATATTTTGATCCAGAATTTGCTTCAATTGTGCATGTACACAGTTATTTTTTAGCTCCATATAATTTATATTCTGTAGCTTGAGAAGTGGTGTGTCCAGGTACAAGCATTGCAGCATTGCAACAAAGAGTCCCAGGTCCCAGACTTGTCTTATTACCTTACCTTATTACCTTACCTTATTTGGAGATAGGGCCTTAAAAGAGATAATCAATTCAAAGATAGGCTGTTGGGATGGGCCCCAACTCAGTATGGCTGGTGTATTACAAGAAGAGGACATTTGGACATAGATCAGTTCAGTTCAGTTGCTCAGCTGTGTCTGACTCTTTGTGACCCCGTGAATCGCAGCACACCAGGCCTTCTTGTCCATCACCAACTCCCAGAGTTTACCCAAACTCATGTCCATCGAGTCAGTGATGCCATCCAGCCATCTCATTCTCTGTTGTCTCCTTCTCCTCCTGCCCCCAATCCCTCCCAGCATCAGAGTCTTTTCCAATGAGTCAACTCTTCGCATGAGGTAGCCAAAGTATTGGAGTTTCAGCTCCAACGTCAGTCCTACCAATGAATACCCAGGACTGATCTCCATTAGGATGGACTGGTTGGATCTCCTTGCAGTCCAAGGGACTCTCAAGAGTCTTCTCCAGCACCACAGTTCAAAAGCATCAATTCTTCGGCACTCAGCTTTCTTCACAGTCCAACTTGCGTATCCATACGTGGCCGCTGGAAAAACCATAGCCTTGATGAGATGGACCTTTGTTGGCAAAGTAATGTCTCTGCTTTTGAATATGCTACCTAGGTTGTTCATAACTTTCCTTCCAAGGAGTAAGTGTCTTTTAATTTCATGGCTGTAGTCACCACCTGCAGTGATTATGGAGCCCAGAAAAATAAAGTCTGACACTGTTTCCAGTGTTTGCCCATCTATTTCCCATGAAGTGATGGGACCAGATGCCATGATCTTAGTTTTCTGAATGTTGAGCTATACAGGGATAATTTAAAATGGCTTAGGGTGAAGACAACTGTCTTCATATTGGTTGTGGGAGGGGGGTGGGTGGAAAAGCGGACTGGAATAGGACCTTAGGTCCCAGTTCTCACAAGGAACAAACACTGTTGACACCCTAACTTTGGACTTGTAGCCTCCAGAACTCTGAGATAACAAATACATGTTGTTTAAGCCTCCCCATTCACTGTACTTTTGTTATGGCAGCCCTAGTAAACTAACAAAAGAACCACTTAATTTTCAGTTGAATAATACTTTTTTGCTTTCTGTTTCATGCTGGATGTTAATTTGAGGTATGTAATCACAGGGCAATTCAGAGTAGTGGGTGTAGCTAGCTGTTTGATTCTGACAAGTGTTCTAGTTTGTTGCTCTCAAAAGATTTTGATTCCTCTTAAGTTAGGGCTCAAGAATGAGAACATAAGTATGCTAGGTAAACTGAAACCACAGGCAAGTTAGCAAAACTGTAATTTATTAGAAGTTGTATCGGTAATGTAAACATTTTCAGATGTGTGAAAGATAGAAGAAAGTGATATGTTATTTGGGAAAATGTTATTTCCAATATCTTAAACATTGTAAATATTTCACTATTTTGAGAGCAACATATAGGTGTGTGTATCTGTATCTATTTATATGAGATACACTGGTTTATACTGGATATAATTTTCTATTAGATACAAAGTTTTATCATGAATTTTACCTTTCAAAAGAAATGAGTTAAAGAAGTTCAATAAAGTTTATTTAAAACTATATACATAGTACTAAATATCCTGCTGCTGCTGCTGCTGCTGCTGCTAAGTCCCTTCAGTTGTGCCGACTCTGTGTGACCCCATAGACAGCAGCCCACCAGGCTCCGCATCCCTGGGATTCTCCAGGCAAGAACACTGGAGTGGGTTGCCATTTCCTTCTCCAATGCATGAAAGTGAAAAGTGAAAGTGAAGTCGCTCAGTCATGTCCGACTCTTCGCGACCCCGTGGACTCTATGGACTGCATGGCCTATGCAGCCCACCAGGCTCCTCCATCCATGGATTTTCCAGGCAAGAGTACTGGAGTGGGGTGCCATTGCCTTCTCCAAAAGACATCCTAGGTACCTTAAAATTATTGAGAGCTATAGAATACATCTTTAAAAAAGTGAAATACATTCTATTCTCAGATATCACTAAATTTAGTTATGGGAACCTGGCATATATTTCCAAGCTATTTAAGAGAACCAGACTCTTTCCTCTGTGAAATTTTGTAGTTAATTGAAAGTAGAATGTCCATTGTTGGGATGTGGAGTCTTAATTCATAGATGAAGCAGAGACATTTGAACTTGAATTACTGTGAAGACTAAGGCTAAAGTTAGAAAATTCTAATCTGTAGTTTAGAGACCTAGAACTTCAGGCAAAGGATTATGATTTTTTTCCCACAAAGCACTACAAATCATTAAATAAAAAAGCAAAATTCCTAAGATTGTTCAAGGGAATGAATAGCTGTAAACCCATTAACAATTTATAAAGGTGACCCTGGTTGCCTTTCATACAATAAATTGCAGTTATAAGAAAACTAGTTACAAATATGAGTTATATTTAGTCATTAAATATTATTCAGATGCTATATTAGATATTATTCACATTTAGACATTATATCCATGGTTTCATTTTATCAGCCACTATTAATTGAGCAACTACTATGTGCCCAGTGTTCTTCGTGGTGACAATATGGTATAAAAAGGAAGACCAATTCTCTCCTCTCATTGAGCTCACTTTTCTGATACCGGAGAGATAAAATGAATTTCTTAACAAAAAACTCAATATAATAGAATTCAATTTCTTAACAAAAAATCAATACAATGCAATTCAATACAATTCAACAAAAGAATATAATATCGTGCAGGACCAAATATAAACCAGCAATAAAGAGGAGATTCTGGCATTTATTAGAAGAGGAATTAGGTCACACAACAGGAAAAGTCACTCTCTAAGAAAAGTAGAAATAGAACAAACTTTACTAATGTAAAGGGGGAGAAGTTTAAATGAAGAAGGATTTTTCCATAAAGATCCCTGCTTTATAAGAGATGAGGAAAGAGCCAATGCAAGGCAAGAAGTCAATGAAAAATACAATAAAATATTTCATAAAGATTTTTTAAATTTTAGGACTTATCTGGTGGTCCAGTGGTTAAGACTCTGTACTTCAACTGCAGGGGGTGTGGGTTTGATTCCTGGTTGAGGAGTGAGATCCCACATGCTGCATGAGGCAGCTAAAATAAATAAATCTGCATTTTTAAATTTTAATATAATACAATTTAAATACAGAATCATTTCTACAGACTGCCTGTTTGTGTTGTACTACAATTTCTTTGTGGAGTTCCTAAAGTGAAGTGAAGTCGCTCAGTCATGTCCAACTCTTTGTGACCCCATGGACTATAGCCCACCAGGCTTTTCTGTCCATAGGATTCTCCAGGCAAGAATACTGGAGTGGGTTGTCATTTCCTTTTCCAGGGGATCTTCCTGACCCAGGGATCAAACCCAGGTCTCCCATATTAGAGGCACACGCTTTAACCTCTGAGCCACCACTGATATAATGATGTTTGGAGGTGGAGCCTGTGGAAGGTCATTAGGTTTAAATTAGAGTATGAAAATGGAGTCCTCTATATGGGATTAGTATCCTTATAAAAAGAAGAGGGCTTCCCAAGTAGCACAAATGGTAAAGAACCCACATGTCAATGCAAGAGATATGATTTCCATCCCTGAGCTGGGAAGATCCTCTGGATGAGGAAATAGCAACCACTCCGGTATTCTTACCTGAAAAATCCCACAGACAGAGGAACCCTGGTGGACTGTAGTCCATAGGGTTAGAAACAGTCAGACATGACTGAGAAACTGAGCTGCAAGAAAAGAGAGATGATAGTTCATTCTCTCCAAAGAAAGGCCACGTGAGGACACACCAAGAGGGCAGCTGTCATTTTCCAGCCTCCAGAACTATGAGAAATCAGTTTTTGCTATCTAAGCCACCCAGCATATGGTACTTTGTTTTAACAGCTCAAGCTAAGACAACCATGGGATAAGACTATAGGCTATCATGGGAATTTACCATTTAGGAGTAATTTGTGAATGTTGAGTTATGCTTTAAAAAATTATTTCTCCTTTTTATTATTTAGTGTAAAATAATAACTACTTTGATATTATTAAATAATTAGAAAGCGTGTGTACCTGCGTGCTAAGTCACTTCAGTTGTGTCATGCTCTTTGAAACTATGGACTGTAGCCCACCAGGGTCCTCTGTCCATGGGATTCTCCAGGCAAGAATACTGAAGGGGGTTGCCATTCCCTGCTCCAGAAGATCTTCCCAACCAAGGGGTAGAAACCAGGTCTTCTGTGACTCCTGAACTTCAGGTGGATTCTTTGCTGCTGAGCCACCTGAATATCATAGAAAGGCGAAATAACATTAACTATATCTAGTAAATTAATTTACTCATGTATTAATAAATCATTTGATTAAATGATTTAAAGTTCAGTAGCTTTACTTCTAAGAACCTTATGCAAATATACTCAAAACTTATAGTTTACATGGGATGTTTTTAGTTTATCTGTATTTTCAACCAAAAATTATACATATTATATATTGATTTTTGCTTTCATTTTGATTGATTCAACTGATCTTTCATTTGTTCAGTTCAGTTCAGTTGCTCAGTTGTGTCTGACTCTTTGCGATCCCATAAACTGCAGCACGCCAGGCCTCCCTGTCCATCACCAACTCCCAGAGTCCACCCAAATTCAAACCCATGTCCATTGATTTGGTGATGCCATTCAACCATCTAATCCTCTGTCAACCCCTTATCCTCCTGCTCTCAGTCTTTCCCAGTATCAGAGTTTTTTCCAATGAGTCAGCTCTTTGCATCAGGCGGCCAAATTATTGGAGTTTCAGCTTCAACATCAGTCCTTCCAATGAACACTAAGGACTAATCTCCTTTAGGATGGACTGGTTGGATCTCATTGCAGTCCAAGGGATTCTCAAGAGTCTTCTCCAACACCACAGTTAAAAAGTATCAATTCTTCAGTGCTCAGCTTTCTTTATAGTCCAACTCTTACATACATACATGACCACTGGCAAAACAGCCTTGACGAGATGGACATTTGTTAGCAAAGTAGTGTCTCTGCTTTTTAATATGCTGTCTAGCTCGGTCATAACTTTCCTTCCAAGGAGTAAGTGTCTTTTAAGTTCATGGCTGCAGTCACCATCTGCAGTGATTTTGGAGCCCAGAAAAATAAAGTCAGTCACTGTTTCCACTTTTTGCCCATCTATTAGCCATGAAGTGATGGGACTGTATGTCATGGTCTTCGTTTTCTGAACGTTGAGCTTTAAGCCAGCTTTTTCACTCTCCTCTTTCACTTTCATCAAGAGGGTTTTTAGTTCCTCTTCACTTTCTGCCATAAGGCTGGTGTCATCTGCATATCTGAGCTTTTGATATTTCTCCCGGCAATCCTGATTTCAGCTTGTGCCTCTTCCAGCTCAGCGTTTCTCATGATGTATTTGCCATGTAAGTTAAATAAGCAGGGTGACAATATACAGCCTTGATGTATTCCTTTTCCTATTTGGAATCAGTCTGTTGTTCCATGTCCAGTTCTAACTGTTGCTTCCTGAGCTGCATACAGATTTCATAAGATGCAGGTCAGGCGGTCTAGTATTCCCATCTCTTTCAGAATTTTCCACGGTTTATTGTGATCCACACACTCAAAGGCTTTGGCATAGTCAATAAAGCAGAAGTAGATGGTTTTCTGGAACTCTCTTGCTTTTTTGATGATCCAGCGGATGTTGGCAGTTTGACCTCTGGTTCCTCTGCCTTTTCTAAAAGCAGCTTGAACATCTGGAAGTTCACAGTTCATATATTGATGAAACCTGGCTTGCAGAATTTTGAGCATTACTTTACTAGCATTTGAGATGAGTGCAATTCTGTGGTAGTTTGAGCATTCTTTGGCATTGCCTTTCTTTGGGATTGGTATGAAAACTGACCTTTTCAAGTCCTATGGCCACTGCTGAGTTTTCCAAATTTGCTGACATAATGACCACAGCACTTTCACAGCATCATCTTCCAGGATTGAAATAGACCAACTGGAATTCCATCACCTCCACTAGCTTTGATCGTAGTGATGCTTCCTAAGGCCCACTTGACTTCAGATTCAAGGATGTCTGGCTCTAGGTGAGTGATCACACCATTGTGATTATCTGGGTCAAGAAGATCTTTTTTGTAAAGTTCTTCTGTGTATTCTTGCCACCTCTTAATATCTTCTGCTTCTGTTAGTTCCCTACAATTTCTGTCCTTTTTGAGCCCATATTTGCATGAAATATTCCCTTGGTATCTCTAATTTTCTTGAAGAGATCTCTAGTCTTTCCCATTCTGTTGTTCTCCTCTGTTTCTTTGCATTGATCACTGAAGAAGGCTTTCTTATCTCTTCTTGCTATTCTTTGGAACTCATTCAAAGTGGTATTTGGAACACATTTAAATGGGTATATCTTTCCTTTTCTCCTTAGCTTTTCACTTCTCTTCTTTTCACAGCTATTTGTAAGGCCTCCTCAGACAGCCTTTTTGCATTTCTTTTTCTTGTAGATGATCTTGATTCCTGTCTCCTCTACAATGTCATGAACCTTCGTCCATAGTTCATAAGGCACTTTGTCTGTCAGATCTAGTCCCTTAAATCTATTTCTCACTTCCACTGTATAATCATAAGGGATTTGATTTAGGTCATACCTGAATGGTCTAGTGGTTTTCCCCACTTTCTTCAATTTTAATCTGAATTTGGCAATAAGGAGTTCATGATCTGAGCCATAGTCAGCTCCCAGTCTTGTTTTTGCTGACTGTATAGAGCTTCTGCATTTTGGCTGCAAAGAATATAATCAGTCTGATTTTGGTGCTGACCATCTGGTGATGTCCATGTGTAGAGTCTTCTCTTGTGTTGTTGGAAGAGTGTATTTGCTATGAGCAGTGGGTTCTCTTGGCAAAACACTATTAGCCTTTGCCCTGCTTCATTCTGTACTCCAAGGCCAAATTTGCCTGTTACCCGAGGTGTTTCTTGACTTCCTACTTTTGCATTCCAGTCCCCTATAATGAAAAGGACATCTTTTCTGGGGTGTTAGTTCTAGAAGGTCTTGTAGGTCTTCATAGTACTGTTCAACTTCAGCTTCTTCAGCATTACTGGTCAGGGCAGAGACTTGGATTACCATGATATTGAATGGTTTGGCTTGGAAATTAATGGAGATTATTCTGTCATTTTTGATACTGCATCCAAGTTCTGCATTTCAGACTCTTTTGTTGACTATGAGGGTTGCTTCATTTCTTCTGAGGGATTCCTGCCCACAGTAATAGATATAGTGGTCATCTGAGTTAAATTCACCCATTCCAGTCCTTCTTAGTTCGCTGATTCCTAGAATGTCAATGTTCACTCCTGCCATCTCCTGTTTGACCGCTGCCAATTTGCCTTGATTCATGGACCTGACATTCCAGGTTCCTATGCAATATTGCTCTTTACAATGTTGGACCTTGCTTCTCTCACCAGTCACAGCCACATCTGGGTGTTGTTTTTGCTTTGGCTGCGTCCCTTCCTTCTTTCTGGAGTTATTTCTCCACTGATCTCCAGTAGCATATTGGGCATCTACCACCCAGGAGAGTTCATATTCAATGTCCTATCTTTTTGCCTTTTCATGCTGTTCATGAGGTTCTCATGGCAAGACTAATGAAGCGGTTTGCCATTCCCTCCTCCAGTGGACCACATTCTGTCAGACCTCTCCACCATGACTGGTCCATCTTGGCTGGCCCCACACAGCATGGTTTAGTTTCATTGAGTTAGACAAGGCTGTGGTCTGTGTGATCAGATTGGCTAGTTGTCTGTGACTGTGGTTTCCATCTGTCTGCCCTCTGATGCCCTCTCTCAGTGCCTACCATCTTACTTGGGTTTCTCTTACCTTGGATGTGGGGTATCTCTTCACCACTGTTTCAGCAAAGTGCAACCACTGCTCCTTACTTTGGACATGAGGTAGCTCCTCTCAGCCACAACCCCTTACCTTGGATGTGAGGTATCTCCTCTCAGCCACCACCCCTGACCTTAGTCGTGGGGTAGCTCCTCTCATCTGTTCACTATTCAACAAATACTTTTAGCCATTATACACCATGCATTTGGCTAGTACTAGATGTCATTATGTATTTTCTATAAACATTATTTTTTAGATCTAGGCAAAAATATCCTGGGTGTATATGTTGTTGTTTTCCAGTTGTTCAGTCATGTCTGACTCTTTGTGATCCCATGGACTGTTGCACACCAGGCTTCCTTGTTCTCCAGTATCTCCTAGAGTTTGCTCAAACTCATGTGCAGTGAGTCACTGATGCCATCCAACCGTTTCATCCTCTGTTACTCTCGTCTCCCCCTGTCCTCAGTGTTTCCCAGCATGAGGGTCTTTCCCAATGAGCTGGCTCTTTGCATCAGGTAGCCAATGTATTGGAACTTCAGCTCAGCATTAGCTCTTCCAATGAATATGCAGGATTGATATCATTTAGGATTGACTGGCTTGATCCGCTTGCTATCCAAGGGACTTTCAAGAGTCTTCTCTAGCACCAAAGTTTGAAAGCAACAGTTCTTCAGTACTCAGCCTTCTTTATGGTCCAACTCTCACATCCATACATGACTACTGAAGAAACCATAGGTTTGACTATGTAGACCTTTGTCAGCAAAGTGATGTTTCTGCTTTTTAATAAGCTTTCTAGGTTTGTCATAGGTTTGCTTCTAAGGAGCAGGTGTCTTTTAATTTCATGACTGCAGTTACCATCTGCAGTGATTTTGGAGCCCAAGTAAATATACTTTGGTTTAAATTACTTAACCCCATATTGTGAGACTCTTTTATATTAATATGTGGTGTGTTGGGCTTCCCTGATGGCTCAGATGGCTAAGAATCTGCCTACAATTCAGGAGACCTGAGTTCAGTCCCTGGGTTAGGAAGATCCCCTAGAGAAGGAAATGGCTACCCACTCCAGTATTCTTCCCTGGAGAATTCCATGTACAGAGGAACCATATACTTTGGCTTAAATAACTTAACCTCATATTGTGAGACTTTTG
This sequence comes from Ovis aries, assembly GCF_016772045.2. NCBI lineage: Eukaryota > Metazoa > Chordata > Mammalia > Artiodactyla > Bovidae > Ovis > Ovis aries. Next base: position 50,966,695 of record NC_056069.1, read on the forward strand.
TGAATTAACATAGTACTATTATATATTTGTACTAACAGAATATTATATATTTGATATAATTTTATTGAGTAAAATCTTTAAAAAGAACTAAGAAATCAATCATTGACTATTTAGGGCTCTGTATGAGTACTGCCAATATCCTATTGAAAAGCATTGTGCTATTTATACAGCCCTCCCCCCCAACACACACACACATGCACATACATACACACGCACACACACACAGATGCAGTTATGAGAGTGATCCCTTACAGCTCATTGCTGCCAGCATTGGTTAACATATTTTGTTAGTTAGATTTATGAAAGAGATAGTATTCATTTTTTGTCTCTTACATTCTTTTCTTGTCTCTTGTTTGACCATTTTTCTTGATTTATTCCTAATTGTATGTTTGTAAATTATATGTTTGTGATCTGCCTGTTCATTTACTAGAATCACAGCTATTTTCTTCTTATAGTGTGTCTTCACTTTGTGATGTTTCTCTCTTGGCATCTTTACTGAAGCAAATTTTCCATAATAGATTTTGGTCAGGATTTTAAACCTCCTTACAAATTACCCAGTGAATGAAACTTTATATGGAGTGAGCTGGGCTCTGTTCTGCTTTGCTGAACACTCCTGGTGGTTTTCCATGTGTTTCCTTATATGTTGTGAGTTAACCTCCAGGGTATGTTTTCTTTTCTGGGAGTTTTGCAGGTGTCCTGTATTTATAAATACTCCTATGGGCAGATTTTGTTTTTAATTCTACCATGATTCAACAGATTATGTTTCTTCTAGTTCAGTTTTCATGTTACTGTTTCCTAGGACTCTGGTTATCACCAAGGTGGGTAGCATGTGATTTTTCTTTCAATGGCCACTGCCCCACCTACCGCTGGTGCAGGCTGTCTGCCACCATACCATGTTCCAGGGTCAGGAGTATTTTTCTAGTTTCAGCTGGAGAGGCTGAAAGTCCCATCTCAACTCAAATGTGTACAAGAAGCACACTTCCAATCATGTTCCAAATGTTGGGTCCAGCCTTATATCCCAGTGTTACACGGACATTCAATAAAAGCTCCTAAGGGGTGTATCAGTTCCTGGTTTTAACTTCCCACTTCCTTCCTCTTATGTTTCTGGCCTTGATTCCCTTTTTGTTCCTGGTAACTGTTTTCTTTTCTTCGGTTTTCACTCAACTATAGATTTTTAATATTTTGATATATTGTCTGACTTATGTATTAGGGATTTTCTTGTAATAGGACTTCCTTGGTGGCTCAGATGGTAAAGAATTGCCTGCAATTCAGGAGACACAGATTCAATTCCTGAGTTACGATTTCCTAGAGAGGAGAATGGCTACTCCAGTGTTCTTCGTCTGGAGAATTCCATAGACAGAAGAGCCTGGCAAGCTACAATCCCTGGGTTGGCAAAGAGTCAAATACAACTCAGCGACTAACACAACTACTTCTTTTATTATCCTCAACAAATTATTTATTTCTATCTTGCATAGTAGCTCAGATGGTGAAGCATCTGCCTGCAATACAGGACACTTGGGTTTGATCCCTGAGTCAGGAGGAGCCCCTGGAGAAGGAAATGGCAACCCATTCCAGTATTCTTGCCTGGAGAATCCCATGGACAGAGGAGCTTGGCAGGCTTCAATCCATGGGATTACAAAGAGTCAGACACTACTGAGTGACTAACATGCACACACATAGTTTTTGAGGGTTACTATTGTCATTTGTTAGACCTCTAAGATTCAAAAGCTATTGTTCTCTCAGTTTTTGATAAATAGATCTTATGTTGCAGGTTTTTTTCAATGACACTTTGGTTCATCTGAAATGAATAACTATATATAGTGTGAGGTAATTTGTACAATGTAGTAAGGGTGTGAATTGATTTATTTCCAATTGTTAAGAAATTTCAGCAGAATTTATCAAATGCCCTTCCTCCACTTTTTCCTGTACTCTTCATATGTTGATGTAATGCTTAATACATTTCTACAAAAATTGAGAAGTATAGTGATAAAACTATAGGGACAACTAAGACAATCTCCTAGTTAACCTCAACTGAAATCAGTAAGTGAACAAATCATATTGCAAATGGAGGTACAATAACAAAGTGAAATATGAAATCTTTAATCATCCTCTACTCAGTGCCTTTCCAAAGGTTTGTATTTGTCATTTGTAGTGAATTAAATCTATTTTCATGAAGGTAATCACCCATAGTACACACATTGCTCTGTAGCTTACTGTGCTGTCTAATAATCTTAGAATACATTTTGGCCCTTAGAGATCTACCTTTCGCTTCCATCAAAGCACAGGGCTTTTGCCTGTTTGTTTATTTTAACCTGTGGATGACCCATAGTCTGTTTAACTGGTTGGCGTTACTTTAATATATTTCTGTTTCTCCTAATAACAAGTAAGTGATTATCCTGTACTCACCTCTCTTTATCACTGGATCAAAATAAAGCATATTTAAGTTTGCCAATTTCTCTCTAGAAAAGTTGAATACATCCATTTAAATTATCACCAAAAGATTATGAACATTTTCTTTTCTCATGTCTTTGAAATGACTGGATATTATGAAACTTCTTAACTCTCTCTCTTGTAAGTGAAAAGTTAAAGCTCTATCTTTGTTTGGATTTGCCATATCATATTATGATTAATTTTTGAGCTGTTCTTTAAATTTTTGAATTAATAAGACTTAAAATTAAGCTAAATAACATTATACCACTTTTTTTTTGTTTTTGTTCATATTTGGCTTTTCAAAAGAAACAGAAAAAAATTTCTTGGTTTCCCAGTGTCTTTCCAAGAAGACTGATACTTTAAACTTGATATTCACAATTCCCGTTAGTTACTATTCTTGCTTATTTCCTGCACTTGCTTTATCTAATTTTCCATTTATTTATTTGAGAATTAATCCAATTTTATTAATTCACAATTATTTCTTTGTCTCACTTTACATAGCAATTATTTTATTCTTTGAAAGTCATTGTTGTATATTATTATACTGATTTTCTAATGGGCACCCCAGGAATATGTTTTTCTCTTTTACGTGCTATAATTTTACAGTAAAATAATTTCCTCAGTTTCTATTATTATCATAGTCACATACATCTTGTTCACTCATTCAAAACACATAAACCAACTCAATTAAGAGAGAGCCCTAGTCTTCATGCTTCTTGGCTCACAAAATAATTGAGTAATTTGAATACTATATTATTGAGCTTTTAATTTATCTGATTAAATATTAATTTCAAATATAGTCATTTTTCATTAATTGTATAAGGTTATGTAAAGTACATACTAGCTGGAATTAAATTTTCATATTAAGCTAAGAATAATAATTATAATCATTTACTATTATATAAACTTCATTACATGCATCAAACAAACCAAACAAACATAAGATGTGTAAATAAGAAAATCTGCTTCATGAACTCATCTGATGAAGTGTTCTTTTAAAATGAAAAACTAAAAGATGAAAAGTATTTAATTTTAGTAACAAAGGATTGTATATTGTACAGTGAAAATTCTTAGATACCCAAAACAGTTGGATACTACTTCTGTTGTTAAGGGTACACTTTATCCTAATACCATGATTATAGCAATAAAGTTAATGATCTCATTACAGTCCCATCAACTTTTTTATGGTGCTACTAGATGGATATACTTATTCAAGGTACATGGAGGGAAACAGGCTTTAACAGATTTCTTTTAAATGATGTTTTCTGTCATTGGGGTTTTTTTAAGTTGAGATGAACAGGAAATATGATTAACTATCACTGAAATAAATTAAAATGAATAACAGAATGGAAACTGTTTCACTCCTCACATTAAATACATTTTTTTGCGTATAAAGTGAGTGTCATAGAAATATACCTATAAACTAAAATGCATCATTAAAATATCTAAAAGGATGTATCATTTATTACATGTGAAATGGATAACATCAATTTGGGGATGGTACATTTTTCAAAATTCATAACTATTAATTATGTAACCATAATTGTATAATTGGGACTTTCCAGATAGCTCAGGGGAAAACAATCTGCCTAGCCATGTAGGAGATGTAAGAGACCCAGTTTCAATCTCAAGGTTGAGATCACCTGGAGAAGGAAATGACAATCTGCTCCGGTTTCTTGCCTGGAGAATTCCATGTACAGAAGAATCTGGTGGGCTACAGCCCATGGCATAACAGAGTGCTGGACGTGACTGAGTACACACACACAGACACAACTGTATAATTAAGTCTGAAATAGTTGGACTGTCAGCTAAAATCTATGATACATCCAAGGGTATTTATTCCTCTTTTAAAGACAGAATGAGACATACTCAGTAAGATGTCTTTATAAGGTGAATTGTGTCTGAAAAAAAGGTTACATTGAAGTCCTAATCCAGAGTACTTATGAATGTGGCTTTATTGAAAGTTGAGCTTTTGCATATATAATTAATTAAACATGAGGTCATTATAATGTCTTTATAAAAGAAAATAGTAACACACAGGGGAAAGAAAACCATATGACCATAAAGGCAAAATTGGAGTGATGAATTTGTAAGCCAAGTAATTCCAAGATCTGCTAGAAAACCACCTGAAGCTAATAAGAGGCAGGGAAGGATTCTCCCTTAAAGATTTCAAAGAGAGTATGGCCCTGCTGACACCTTCATTTCAGAACTATGAGACCATAAGTTTGTTGTTTTCAGGCACCCAGATTGTGGCATTTTGTCACGGCATCCTCAGGAAACTAGTACAGGCATGGGGTATTTAAATATATCCCCTGGAAATTACAAGGGGCACTTTTTTGGCGGAGAAAAATAACTTGGTTTTGGATGAATTCCATTCATGCTCAAAGTTTCAGAACAGTATCCAAGGTCTCTGATAGTCTTCATGCCATGGAAACACTCAGAAATTTTAGAAGATAAGTTTACCTTGGTTTGCTTTTACTTTAGAAAAAAATCACTTCCATGGCTCTTAAAAAAAAATGATGCTGGGAAATACTGATGGCAAAAGGAGAAGGGGCTTTCAGAGGATGAGATAGTTAGATAGCATCACCTACTCAATAGACATGAGTTTGAACAAACTCTGGAAGATAGTGAAGAACAGGGGAGTCTGGCATGCTTCAGTACATAGGGTCACAAAGAGTGAGACACTTAGAGACTGGACAACAATAACAACAACAACAAATCCATTAATAATTCAGTTCAATTAATCAGATTGAGCTCCCAAACATACTCAAAACTGTCATATACCCTCTTGATCTCTTTTGCTATGATTATCATATTTGCCTTTTTACCTTGAAGCTCCAGAAAAAATCAACCATGCAGAGACTGTATTTCTAGGTGACATGCATCTTAAATTGAACGCAATATGTCAGGATTTTACATAAATTATTCACAATTGAAACCAGAATGAGCTAATTCATTTATATCATGAATATAACTCAAATGCGATTTAACCTTCATAGAGTTCAAAGTCTTCTACAGAAACACTCTTTCCACTGAAAGATTTTTAGATGTTGAAGGAGCAGGGCATAGTTTTATCAGCAAATCAATAATTTTATTGGATAACTGTTACATGTCAAGCTCTGTGCTATTTAATTTATGAACACATATTATAAAATACCCTTGGAAAAGAAAATAGCAACCCATTCCAGGATTCTTGCCTGGAGAATTCCATGGACAGAAGAACCTGGTGGACTACAGTCCATGGAGTCACAAAGAGTCAGACATGACTGAGTGAATTAAACTACTATTACACAATACAACATGATTTCCATTCTTGAATATCCCAAATTTAGTAGCCAATTTAAAGCTAACAAGTGTATGTTAGACATATTAAGAACATCAGTGTAAGAAGCTCACAAAACCTGGTAAAACAGTGCTTGAATTCTTAGATCTGTAGCCCTCGTGTGCAGGAGTTTGTTTATACTGGCTCATGAGAACAGATCTTGAGATCATGAGAGATCAGGAGATCTCATGAGAGAAGAGATAAAGTCTCAGGAACATTGCAGAATGGGTGTTAAAATACAACCATTATTAAAAATTCATTATATATTTATAATTATTTCAGTTCAGTTCAGTTCAGCTGCTCAGTCATGTCCGACTCTATGCGACCCATGAATCGCAGCATGCCAGGCCTCCCTGTCCATCACCAACTCCCAGAGTTCACTCAGACTCATGTCCATCGAGTCAGTGATGCAATCCAGCCATCTCATCCTCTGTCGTCCCCTTCTCCTCCTGCCCCCAATCCCTCCCAGCATCAGAGTCTTTTCCAATGAGTCAACTCTTCGCATGAGGTGGCCAAAGTATTGGAGTTTCAGCCTGAGGATCAGTCCTTCCAGTGAACACCCAGGACTGATCTCCTTTAGAATGGACTGGTTGGATCTGCTTGCAGTCCAAGGGACTCTCAAGAGTCTTCTCCAGCACCACATTTCAAAAGCATCAATTCTTCGGTACTCAGCTTTCTTCACAGTCCAACTCTCACATCCGTACATGACCACTGGAAAAACCATAGCCTTGACTAGATGGACCTTTGTTGGCAAAGTAATATTTCTGCTTTTTAACATACTATCTAGGTTGGTCATAACTGTTCTCCCAAGGAATAAGCGTCTTTTAATTTCATGGTGCAGTCACTATCTGCAGTGATTTTGGAACGCCAAAAACTAAAATCTGACACTGTTTCCATTGTACTAATTATATGAAGCTAGTAATAAAAATTCATTTGTTTCTAATATTTTACTACATTTGGTTATACATTCTCTGTGTTTGATGTTGTTTTATATCTATTACTTTTTTTGTGGCAGAAATACTATATAATGGAATGCAATTATATGTTTCTCCCCAACTCTGATGAAGCCTGCTGAAAGTTACAGAACAGAAGTTGGCATATATTGCTCATCTTTTTTTTTTTTTTTCTTTTCCTAGAGAGCCTGTTATTATACATAAACCAGCACTTTTTGAAGTGTGCTGAACTTAGCTTCCATGGACATTGTTTATTACTTCCTCCTTTTTTCACTTAGTTCTTTCCCCTCTAGTTAATTATACTCTTATCACAGATCTTTATTAAAGAATACATATTCTTGTGACTCAAAAACAAATATTTCAAAAGAATGATAAACCTAATAAATTGGCATGAAAATTTTATTTAAAATTGCAATAAAAAAAAATATTAAAAAAAAAATAGACATTTTGAAGAGATTTGCCTCATTTCACAAAGTAAAGGTTTAAGGATTTAAAAGTCACTTTCCAAACTCATTGTGTGTGTGCTAAGTCGTTTCAGTTGTGTCCGACTCTGTGAGACCCTATAGACTGTAGCCTGCCAGGCTTCTGTGTCCATGAGATTATCCAGGCAAGAATACTGGAGTGGGTTGCCATACCCCCAGGGATAGAGCCTGTGACTCTTTCTCCTGCATTGGCAGGCCAGTTCTTTACCACTAGCACCACCTGGGAAACTAAACTCGTTGCCAGAATTAAAACTACATCACATCCCCAGTGTCCCTGTCTTTCTAGGGGCTCCTAAAAGCCAACTGGAAATATTGGCCTCAGTCCTGGCACTGCTGTTTCATCCCATGCAATATAGGTAATTTCAACTGTCCCCATGGTTTTAAATGTTATTTATGTGCTGATCATTTCCAAATTGCTATCTCTGTCTCAAATTTCTACACTGAAATCCACAAAATAACATGTATGAATTTCTATAATTGACCTTTCCTTGTGTATCCTTTACAGCATGGTTCTCAATCTTTACCTTTTGTTAAAATCACCTAGAATTTTTGTTAAAATTCAAAAACTAGGCCTTGATAGGCAGAATCTCTGATGACTAAAATAAAGGCTAATTCACATTTCCCTTCTGCACCACCTCCATGGAATGCAAGTTTTAATGAGATAGTAGGAAATTCATGGAATACATTATGTATTAACAACTGCATTTAGTTTACATTGAATATGCATTTAAGAATTTTTTAAGTAGTATTTTCATTTTTTGCTTCATATTTTACTTCTATAATGATATCTCATATTCAAACTGATAAATGTCTTACCTACTTTGGGTTACATAATAATTTTAAATATCAAATATTCATGGATTAATGAAAACTGAAATAGCAAGACCAATTACTATAACTTATAAGTTCACAGCAGTAAGCAAGTCTTTTAAGATTGGTAAATCAAAATTTGTTAGTGAAGGCAGAATTGAATTTTCTGTGAAATAAGATAGAAATCATTGGTGGATTTTAATCAGAGAAATTCCATCAAGTAATTTATATTTTAAATTATTTGACCAGCCAAGTAATATGGGGCAGAAATGGAGGCAAAATAAGTTAAGAAATTTTTTGCAATATTCCTAGTGCAAAATCATGTAATACTAAGAAAGATGGAAAAAATGGACACAGTAAGAATATGAATTTAGAGTTGGGGGGGACTTCCCTGGTGGCCCAGTGAATCTTGCAGTATAGGGGACGTGGGTTTGATCCTTGATCAGGGAATTAAGATTCCACATGCCACTGGGCAACCAAGCCTGCATTATACAGCTACTGAGCCCGCAAATTCTAGACTCTGCATGACATAACTACTGAGCCTGTGTGCCACAGCTAGAGAGACTACTCAGCAATGAAATATCCCTCGTGCCTCAGCTAAGACCAGATGCAGCAAATTAGAAACACACACACACACACACACACACACACACACACACACACACACGAGTTGGAAAAATATGCTAAAATAAACAGATATGAAGGATGGAAAAACATGCATAAATATGATATCCTTAGATTCTGCTTAAGCAACTGGATAAAGTGGGGTTGTCTTTACCAAGAGAGGATTCTGAATGAGCAGACTTTAGAAGGAACTTAAATCCATATTTCTCTTTGGCCACAGTGATTTTTAGTTTTTACATATTTATTCATAAAAGGATATTAATATAAATCTGATACTTGATGTGTGATAAGAATGTGCTATATATTTTGTGGCTACTAACTTGGTAGGTCACTTAGCTTAGAAGAGGTAAGGAATTATTCAGGGTATTCTTGTAAAGTTATTATTCATTGACTTCAGTGAGCTTTGAAAGAGGTTATTATCATTTTCAAGAGATGTCATAGACATGGGAATTGTGAAATGCCTCCAACCATTTCTGTAATTAAAAAGGAAGTTGCTAAGGATGTTTAGTTCATTCTAATTTCAAGGAGTTAGCATTATAATTTTATTGTTTGGTAATCAGTGAGTTTTGTAAGCATTTAAAAAGTAGGTGTACAAATCTTGAAATTATTTGTTCTAGTTCTGTGAAAAATGTGGCTGGTAGCTTGATAGGGATTGCATTGAATTTGTAAATTGCTTTGGGTAGTATACTCATTTTCACTATATTGATTCTTCCAATCCATGAACATGGTATATTTCTCCATCTATTAGTGTCCTCTTTGATTTCTTTCATCAGTGTTTTATAGTTTTCTATATATAGGTCTTTAGTTTCTTTAGGTAGATATATTCCTAAGTATTTTATTCTTTTCGTTGCAATGGTGAATGGAATTGTTTCCTTAATTTCTTTTTCTACTTTCTCATTATTCGTGTATAGGAATGCAAGGGATTTCTGTGTGTTGATTTTGTATCCTGCAACTTTACTATATTCATTGATGAGCTCTAGTAATTTTCTGGTGGAGTCTTTAGGGTTTTCCATGTAGAGGATCATGTCATCTGCAAACAGTGAGAGTTTTACTTCTTCTTTTCCAATTTGGATTCCTTTTATTTCTTTTTCTGCTCTGATTGCTGTGGCCAAAACTTCCAGAACTATGTTGAATAGTAGCGGTGAAAGTGGACACCCTTGTCTTGTTCCTGACTTTAGGGGAAATGCTTTCAATTTTTCACCATTGAGGATAATGTTTGCTGTGGGTTCGTCATAGATAGCTTTTATTATGTTGAGGTATGTTCCTTCTATTCCTGCTTTCTGAGAGTTTTTATCATAAATGGATGTTGAATTTTGTCAAAGGCCTTCTCTGCATCTATTGAGATAATCATATGGTTTTTATTTTCAATTTGTTAATGTGGTGAATTACATTGATTGATTTGCGGATATTGAAGAATCCTTGCATCCCTGGGATAAAGCCCACTTGGTCATGGTGTATGATCTTTTAATGTGTTGTTGGATTCTGATTGCTAGAATTTTGTTGAGGATTTTTGCATCTATGTTCATCAGAGATATTGGCCTGTAGTTTTCTTTTTTGTGACATCTTTGTCAGGTTTTGGTATTAGGGTGATGGTGGCCTCATAGAATGAATTTGGAAGTTTACCTTCCTCTGCAATTTCTGGAAGAGTTTGAGGAGGATAGGTGTTAGCTCTTCTCGAAATTTTTGGTAGAATTCAGCTGTGAAGCCATCTGGACCTGGGCTTTTGTTTGCTGGAAGATTTCTGATTACAGTATCAATTTCCGTGCTTGTGATGGGTCTGTTAAGATTTTCGATTTCTTCCTGGTTCAGTTTTGGAAAATTGTACTTTTCTAAGAATTTGTCCATTTCTTCCACGTTGTCCATTTTATTGGCATACAACTGCTGATAGTAGTCTCTTATGATCCTTTGTATTTCTGTGTTGTCTGTTGTGATCTCTCCATTTTCATTTCTAATTTTATTGATTTGATTTTTCTCTTTGCTTCTTGATGAGTCTGGCTAATGGTTTAGATTTGTATGGAAATACAAAAAACCTCGAATAGCCAAAGCAATCTTGAGAAAGAAGAATGGAACTGGAGGAATCAACTTGCCTGACTTCAGGCTCTACTACAAAGCCACAGTCATCAAGACAGTATGGTACTGGCACAAAGACAGACATATAGATCAATGGAACAAAATAGAAAGCCCAGAGATAAATCCACACACATATGGACACCTTATCTTTGACAAAGGAGGCAAGAATATACAATGGAGTAAAGACAATCTCTTTAACAAGTGGTGCTGGGAAAACTGGTCAACCACTTGTAAAAGAATGAAACTAGATCACTTTCTAACACCGCACACAAAAATAAACTCAAAATGGATTAAAGATCTAAATGTAAGATCAGAAACTATAAAACTCCTAGAGGAGAACATAGGCAAAACACTCTCAGACATAAATCACAGCAGGATCCTCTATGATCCACCTCCCAGAATTCTGGAAATAAAAGCAAAAATAAACAAATGGGATCTAATTAAAATTAAAAGCTTCTGCACAACAAAGGAAAATATAAGCAAGGTGAAAAGACAGCCTTCTGAATGGGAGAAAATAATAGCAAATGAAGCAACTGACAAACAACTAATCTCAAAAATATACAAGCAACTTCTGCAGCTCAACTCCAGAAAAATAAACGACCCAATCAAAAAATGGGCCAAAGAACTAAATAGACATTTCTCCAAAGAAGACATACGGATGGCTAACAAACACATGAAAAGATGCTCAACATCACTCATTATTAGAGAAATGCAAATCAAAACCACAATGAGGTACCACTTCACACCAGTCAGAATGGCTGCGATCCAAAAATCTGCAAGCAATAAATGCTGGAGAGGCTGGAGAAAAGGAACCCTCCTACACTGTTGGTGGGAATGCAAACTAGTACAGCCACTATGGAAAACAGTGTGGAGATTCCTTAAAAATTGCAAATAGAACTACCTTATGACCCAGCAATCCCACTTCTGGGCATACACACCGAGGAAACCAGAATTGAAAGAGACACATGTACCCCAATGTTCATCGCAGCACTGTTTATAATAGCCAGGACATGGAAACAACCTAGATGTCCATCAGCAGATGAATGGATAAGAAAGCTGTGGTACATATACACAATGGAATATTACTCAGCCGTTAAAAAGAATTCATTTGAATCAGTTCTGATGAGATGGATGAAACTGGAGCCGATTATACAGAGTGAAGTAAGCCAGAAAGAAAAACACCAATACAGTATACTAACACATATATATGGAATTTAGGAAGATGGCAATGACGACCCTGTATGCAAGACAGGGAAAGAGACACAGATGTGTATAACGGACTTTTGGACTCAGAGGGAGAGGGAGAGGGTGGGATGATTTGAGAGAATGACATTCTAACATGTATACTATCATGTGAATTGAATCGCCAGTCTATGTCTGATGCAGGATGCAGCATGCTTGGGGCTGGTTCATGGGGATGACCCAGAAAGATGTTATGGGGAGGGAGGTGGGAGGGGGGTTCATGTTTGGGAATGCATGTAAGAATTAAAGATTTTAAAATTTAAAAAATAAAAAACTAAAAAAAAAAAAAAAAAGAAAAAAAAAAAATAAAAAGTAGGTGTACAAAGTCACTGAGATTAACAATGGCATGACTGTCAATAAAATAAAATTGCAATACTGTCCATATTATTGAACTAAACAGAATGTGTTAGGATCCTCATGTAGCATTGGTAGCCCTCCATTACATCATCATATTACTTATTACTCAAAGAGGTATGTACATGTAACTGAAATAAAAAATAATAATAATCTTCCTGTTTAGCCATTCTAGTAGTTTTCTTCATTAAGAGGATAAAATAATGTCGAGTGAGAAGTTAATTACAATGTTTCTAAATTGTGTAATTTGAATGTAACAAATCACTTAATTTTCAAAGTTCTTTTCTAATTATATTTCTTCTATTTCATTCAGACATAGAGCTGTTCAGACACACAGTTAGATTTTAAGAATTTGTAGAACCCTAACAAAAATATTATTTTTGAAAAAAGCTTCTTATTCAAGTGAAATTGATAGACACTCCCACTCTTATAGTTCATAGTATCTGAGACTTTCAAAGGAAAGACTTTGAACCCTTCCAAGATCTGCATACATCTTTTGTCAAGGGAGTTAATGAGGTGAGAAATGAAATGAGAAATGTGATGTGCTTCCTGCAAAGAGACATTCACATTGCATCCTAAACAAGGAGTTTCAGATTTCCTTAACCTGAAAGAGGTGCATAATTCCCCTCACTAATTATTGAAAATAATTGTTTGTTCTGTCAATGCTATTTGCTTCTTATCAAGTATTATATTGGGTTTTTATAAGACAGGCAGTGACACTGAAAAGCTTCATCCCATGACAACAGAACCAAAAATCAATAAAATAATATATTCAAAGCATTATGCATTACATGATCAACTGGAAATCTTTATTCTTTCTCTCTTTTTGTTCATTTTAAATTTTGCTTTTTTGTGCTTTTTTGCTTCTTTCTTTCTTTTTTTCCCCTTCTATATGAAGGCATTTGCAGTGATAAGAAATTTTGTCATTCTAACACAATTGTACTCAGTTGCCATTTATTGAAAAAGTCAACATAAAGCCTTTATATATATACCATTATTTCAATTGTTACTGCCCAAGAGCAAAAGAGATCCCAAATATTATTCATACTGGAAGAAATATCTTGAAAAAATATAGGAAATATTTACTTTTCATCTAAGATCAGAATGTTTTCTTTTACTTTTATAAATGTATTAAAATATTAATCTTCAAAACTTTCTCCTTTAAATGCTTTTATACTTTGAAACTTACTGCTGCCTTATTGTACTATATCTGGAACCATGCAGCTAAAAAGAGATTTAAAGTTATTGGATTAATAATTATTCAGGGTTTTAGCCAAATGACTAAACCCCCTTGTTATTCCTCTGAATTATTTAAATTGCTTAAGTGTATCAGCATAATTTATCAGATAGTGACATTTCAATCTGTGCCTCTATATAACTTCTTGTCTGTTGAATGCCCTTTTGAGAAACTGAATCTTATTATAGTTATCTGGCTTGGAATGTGCCTGTTTTATTTATTTATTCTGGAGAGAGATAGGAAAAAGGTGAAAAAAATTGAACTCATTTAGTGGCATAATTTTTATGCATTGAGTAATGTAAAAATATGAAGATATATTAAGGGAATTCATAAAACAAATATAATGCCTTACTTTAAAATTTTATTTAAATGTATATTGCTTATTTTTTCATTTATGATGTTTGAATATATATAATTTAATAATATTATTTTTTTTCATTTTTATTTTTACTTTATTTTACTTTACAATACTGTAGTAGTTTTGCCATACATTGACATGAATCCACCGTGGGTGTACATAAGTTCCCAAACATGAACCCCCTCCCACCTCCCACCCTATATCATCTCTCTGGATCATCCCTGTGCACCAGCCCCAAGCATCCTGTATCTTGCATTGAACATAGACTGTTGATTCATTTCTTACATAATAATATACATGTTTCAATGCCATTCTCCAATTTAATATTATTTTAAAAATAGTTTTATTTTAGAAAAGTTTAGCAAGTACTAAACTTATACCCCAGATATGTTTTTGTTTTTAATTGCTTTGTTTTATTGGTTTAGTTGTTGTCAAAAATTAGAAAATATGAGAACCATTGAGAAGCTGACAGAGGTTTTCATTTGCTAGCCATTATTTACCTCCAAAGACCTGTGTAAGGATTAGTGAAACCAAAGTAGAAAAATAATTTGACAAAAGAGCAACTGCCCTTGTATTGTTATATAGTTACTAACAAATAAATTTAGAGTTGATTCCTATACCTGTGGTTTCATCCAAGTATTTATTTTCAATACAGAAATAAAATATTGCCTTCCTGTATTAGTATCTACACTGAATGAATACACTGGAGTTTTTTGTGTTAATTCCAGATTTGTAAATGACATGACATTACCCATCCATTAGGCTTGTAAATACATTTATTTGTAATTTGGTAAGTCTTGGTGTCACTGAATGAGTGAAAAGGCTGCTTTTCATGATTATTCCTTACATTTGTCTGTCAATATGTCTCTATTGATAAAAGTAAGGATTTTACTATATTGTGCTAATTATACTATAACTTGTCTAAAAATAACTAATTACAGAGAATTATATAATCAAGTACATTTGAGGCAAATTGAGTACAGAAAGAAAATAGATGTGAACACATAAGACACTTAGGCTATTCTGCTATAAGGAATTAGGATCCTTATGCAAGAAAAATATATAATTTTTTTCTCATTGTTATGATTTTAGTAATATAAAGGAAAAACCACTCCTATATATGTAAAAAAGTAAATGCTGAAAATTATATTTAGTATTCTGACACAAAGAAAGGTGTCCTGTATGTAAGTGTGTGATTAGTATTCTCGATAAAGAACACACTTATCATCATTAAGGAGAATGATAACACTTATCATTAAGGAAAACAATATAATCTTATGATAACTGTAAGAAATGGATATTGCCTATTTCAATTCATTGATTTTATATACATACACACACATATCAATTCACAGAGACCTAAAAAGTTACATTATTAACTTCTCATATTTCATGATTAAAACTACAAAATATAAAGAATCTGCCTTCAGTGCAGGAGAACCAGATTTGATTCCTGGGTTAGGAAGACCCCCTCGGGAAGGGAAAGGCTATCCACTCCAGTATTCTTGCCTGCAGAAGTCCTTAGACACTGGAGACGGGAGGGCTACAGTACATTGTTCACAAAGAGTTGGACACAACTGAGCAATTAATACTTTCACTTTTCATATAATGGATATACTATGGATGGTGATAGAGTACAAAAGGTTTTGAAAAATATACATTTTGAAGAAATGAGTCAATTCTTAGGACAATTATGACTATATTCAACCCAAGATGTCTGCTTTTTGTTTTGCTTACCTACATTCCATGCACAATAATTGATTTTTCTGGATTCCTTCATGCAATTTGATGTGTCAGGCAAGAGTTTGAATATATCAGAAGGAAACCTTTGCACATCTTCATTTTTCACTTGCTTGTAAGCATGCCATCCAAGGTATATGCAAATAATCCAATGCAAAGTACTGGAAGAACTGTTAAAGTGAAGGCTATATAGTCTCATATTTGGTTAGTTCAATTCAGTTCAGTTGCTCAGTCATGTCCGATCCTTTGAGACCCCACGGACTTCAGCATGCCAGGCTTCCCTGTCCATCACCAACTCCCAGAGCCTCATGTCCAAACTCATGTCCACTGAGTCTGTGATGTCATCCAATCATCTCTTCCTTTGTCATCCCCTGCTCCTCCTACCTTCAATCTTTCCTAGCATCAAGATTTTTTCCAATGAGTCAGTTCTTCACATCTGCTGGCCAGAGAATCAGAGTTTCAGCCTCAGTATCAGTCCTTCCAATGAGTATTCAGGACTGATTTCCTTTAGAATTGACTAGTTAGATCTCCTTGCTGGCCAAGGGACTCTCAAGAGTCTTCTCCAGCACCACAGTTGAAAAGCGTCAATTCTTCAGTGCTCAATTTTCTTTACAGTTCAACTCTCACATCCATATATGACTAGTGGAAAAACCATAACTTTGACTAGACAGACATTTGTTGGCAAACTAATGTCTCTGCAATTTAATCTGCTGTCTAGGTTGGTCATAGCTTTTCTTCCAAGGAGCAAGCGTCTTTTAATTTCATGGCTGCAGGCACCATCTGCAGTGATTTTGGAGCCCCCCAAAATAAAGTCTCTCAATGTTTCCATTGTTTCCCCATCTATTTGCCATGAAGTGATGGCACTGGATGCCAGGATCTTAATTTTCTGAATACTGAGTTTTAAGCCAACTTTTTCCCTCTCCTCTTTCACTTTCATCAAGAGGCTCATTAGTTCCCTCCTCTTTGCTTTCTGCCATGAGGGTGGTGTCATCTGCATATCTGAGGTTATTGATATTTTTTCCCAGCAATCTTGATTCCAGCTTGTGCTTCATCCAGCCTTGCATTTTACATAATGTACTCTGCATACAATTTAAAAATCAGGGTGACAATATGCAGCCTTGATGTACTCCTTTCCCAATTTGGAACCAGTCTGTTGTTCCATGTCCAGTTCTAATTGTTTCTTCTTGACCTGCATACAGACTTCTCAGGAGGCAGATCACATGATTTGGTATCCCCATCTCTTGAAGAATTTTCCATAGTTTGTTGTGATCCACACAAGTCAAAGGCTTTGGCATTGTCAATAATGCAGAAGTAGATGTTTTTCTGGAACTCTCTTGCTTTTTCAATTATCCAACAGATGTTGGCAATTTGTTCTCTTGTTCCTCTGCCTTTTCCAAATCCAGCTTGAATATCTTGAATTTCAAGGTTCATGTACTGTTGAAGCCTGACTTGGTGAATTTTGAGCATTACTTTGCTAGCATGTGAGGTGAGTGCAGTTGTGCTCTCTGGTGGAAGTGTGGGTTGGTGGTGGCTTGCTGCAAAGGTCCAGGGCACTGAGTTAGTACTGTGTCCACTGGACCTTTTGAAGGAGGTCACCACTATCTTCATTGTCTCCACCATTCTTTGCTCTCAGGAATCAAGGTACACTGGAAGTGGTTAAACAGGAGATGGCAAAAGTTAATATTGACATTTTAGGAAAGAGTGAACTAAAATGTTTCTTTTGTTAAAGATAATGCAAATCAAATATTCACATATTATTAAATAAGATTATTTAGACAGTACAGACTGGGAGGGATTGGGGGCAGGAGAAGAAGGGGATGACCCAGGATGAGATGGCTGGATGGCATCATTGATTCGATGGACGTGAGTCTGAGTGAACTCCGGGAGATGGTGATGGACAGGGAGGCCTGGCGTGCGGCAATTCATGGGGTCGCAAAGAGTCGGACACTACTGAGCGACTGAACTGAACAGACAATTATGTTGCTAAAAAATTGGGTTTGATACCTTTAGGAATACCTAAGGAATACTCAATACCATACTCACTAGAAGTTGTAAAAGTCTCAAAGTGAGATAGTCAGAGAGTTGGACTCAGAAAGAAAATTTTTGCAGGTGTTTCAGTTCATTTTGGGTCCACAAACCTTGAGAGAGAAGCTTGCATGCTTTGGTAACTCTTATGTGTCTCCTGAGATTCAAGGACACAATAGATGCATTGGACTCAAATTTAAGCAGTTCAAAGGCTGAGAGTTCAGAGATGGTAGTTCTCCTATATATAGACTACATAATATTTGCTTGAGTGGGAGTTGCCTGATTGTCCAGCATGTTTCAGAACAAGGAATGAGTGAATGTTCACCAAAGAACCTTGAGAGAGAGACGCACACCCTCTATTACTTGAGGAAGGCAAGAGGAGATCAGTGGAAAGAAACTAGGAGTGTACCCTAAGATATTAAGAGGCTTAAAAAGGATTTGTAGATGTATCTATGGAAAGACATATGTGTCTATGTAGAGGAATGTGCAGGTAAGATATCCATATGGTTTTAGAGCATAAGAAGACACTGAAGAATTGACACAGTGCCACCTGAGGGAAAAAATCAAGCTTCAAAGAGCATTCATGCCCTTAGGGTACCAGTTCTTTTCTAAAAAAATTATTGCATGTGTTAGTTTCAGGTATACAACAAAGTGAATCACTTATATACGTCTACATATATCTACTTTTTTTTTTCTATTCTCATATAAACCATTACAGAGTATTGAGTAGAGTTCTCTCTGCTACACAGCAGGTTATTAGTTCTATATTTTATGTATTACCGTGTATATGTCACACCCAAACTCCCAATTTATCCCTCCTCCCCCCATTCCCTGGTGACCATAATTTTGTTTTCTACATTCATGACATTATTTCTGTTTTGTAAACA
The DNA here is from genome assembly GCF_016772045.2 of Ovis aries. Lineage (NCBI taxonomy): Eukaryota > Metazoa > Chordata > Mammalia > Artiodactyla > Bovidae > Ovis > Ovis aries. Next base: position 50,985,229 of record NC_056069.1, read on the forward strand.
AGTTCATTTGTACCTTTTTCTTTTGTACCATTTTTCATGAGTTTGAGTAAGCTCCAGGAGTTGGTGGTGAACAGGGAAGCCTGGCATGCTGCAGTCCATGAGGTCAGAAAGAGTCAGACACAACTGAGCAGCTGAACTGAACTGAACTTTACCCTATTCTTTAGATTCCACATATAAGTGATATTATATGATATTTTTCTTTCTGTGTCTATCTCAGTTTGACAATCTCTAGATCTATCCGTGTTACTGCAAATGGTATTATTTCATTGTTTTTTATGACTAATATTCCATTGTATATATGTATTATATCTTATTTATCCATTCCTTTGTTGATAGGCATTTAGGTTGCTTTCATGTCCTGTATGGACATCCCTGGTAGTTCAGATGGTAAACAATCTACCTGCAATGCAGGAGAACTGGGTTCAATCCCTTGGCTGTTAAGATACCCTGGAGAAGAGAACAGCTGCCTGTTCCAGTATTGCGGAATGGAGAATTCCGTGGACAGAGGAGCCTGGCAGACTCCAGTCCATGGGGTCTCAAAGAGTTGAACACAACTGGGTGACTTTCACTTTCACTTATGTCCTGTTATATATGGCAATTGTAAGTAGTGCTGCAGTAAACATTGGGGTGCATGTATCTTTTTGGAATTAGGGTTCTCTCTGTGTTATATACCCAGTAGTGGGATTGCTGTGTCATTTGGTAGACATTATGGAGAACACTATGGAGCGTCCTTAAGATACTAAACACTGTGTTTCAATTCTGCATCCTTGAGACAACATCAAAGCAGAGTTTTCCTGCCCTTCACTTATTGTTTCTTTTCCAGTGTTCATCCTCTTTCCATTTTTGGAGGTGGTTAGGAAATTTGTATGCAAAAAGGAAAAAGCTTCAGGTTTTTTTTTTTTCCTTATGATTTGTTTCTTGTTTTCCAGGACTGGATATATTGATTACAAAAATAGGTTGAGCTAAACCAAAATTTTTATTGACTAAAGAAAGCAGAGATTTTAATTATCTAACAATGACCAGAGGAATCATTGTAATATGCCTTAGGATTCCCAAAAAGGAAGGATGGAACTAATCACACAGAACAGGCTCACTTGGGCAACAACATAGGTAGAGGATGGGAGGGCAGAAAGCTGTCTTCTTATGGTATTCTTTCTGTTTACCTTGTTCATCCTACTTTTCAAACCTCCGGATCCAATCTCACTTCTATACTTATTTGAGAATGTTAGTGGTTTATAGAGTTCATATCTATTCACTTCCCCATTTATTCTCAAGAGAGGATTCTGAGACAGTTCTTAGTGTTTCTCATCATTTGGTTGTACTCTATGCTATATCTATGAAAACTTTAAAAAGTATTTGCAGCATGTGTCTGAAATACTTTCCTTGTTTCTAAGCCAAATATACATTTTTTTACATTTAAAATATCTTTGTTATTCCATTTGTCTTCTTATAGTAACTGAAGTGTTTCTGACAACACATTTTCATTAAAGACAATATTTCATTATTTAGGATAACATAACTTCTAAATATTAATTTTGAAAAATTAAGTCTGATCTTGAGAATATATTCTACACAGTGTAAAACTAGTAAAATACTTTAAAATGTAACTTTCTTCTTTTAAAATTATTTGTATATGTTATTTTATAAAAGAAAAAACTGATATATTGCAAACTAGAAAGATATTAACATCCGTTTTTTTAATAAGGTTTTAATTTCTTACGTTTTTATCAAAATGTCACTATAGTGTCTGGTTTTCAGTTTATATATTTTATTTCTGCTTATAATGGGACCTGTTTCTAAATTGTCTTTTTATTCTCTTAAAATTCTTTTCATATGGAAGAAAATAGCTGATAATATTAAGAATAGAGTATTTACCTTACAGTTACTTATATCATTATCTGAAATACTCCTCAAATAAATTGGATTTCAGGAATGTATTTCTGCTTAAAAGTCTCACAATAAACTGCTGATATAAGCAACTAAAGTAAATGGGCCTTTGGAGAATTATTGTTTATTCCCATTTCACCTGTTAGTTTCTTAAATTGAAGATTAAAAGCTCTTCTCAAATCAGGTAAACATGTTTTCTGAAAGTTTACTGGAAAAATCATGGAAAACTCTGTGACAACATCAGCAATTTTGGTGGTTCCTTGCTGCTTCAGGAAGAAAACAGAATGGCATGTTGTCTCTTTTGTATCATTCAGTCCCTTTAAGGAGGATATAGTTTTCATAGAAAACTGAAATTTCATAATGAAAGTGTAGTGAAAGTGTAGTGTTTGGTGCTCAGTTGTGTCTGAATCTCTACAACTCCATAGACTGTAGCACACCAGGCTCCTCTGTCCATGGAATTATGCAGGCAAGAATACTGAAGTGGGTTACCATTCCCTTCTCTACAGGATCTTCCTGACCCAAGGATTGAACCCAGGTCTCCTGCATTGCAGATTTATTCTTTACTGTCTAAGTCACCAGGGAAATGATATTTAGCATGCATAATTACACAACTACAAACTGAAACCAAAAGTGTTCTTGTGAACTTGGGTGGCCTCAACCATGTAATGGCTTTAAGCAGAGTTTCAGTTTCTGGCCAGAGATTGAGGTTGGGTCATGGTGACCAGTGGTCAGTGACAAGGCTCTGGCCCTTCAGCTTTGCATAAAAAGAACTCCCACAAACACAGAAAGCAGTGGAGCAAGTAAAATATGTATTAGGAGGAAAAAGAGTACAGTACGTGTGGATAGACACAAGAACAGACACAAGATAGATGCAAGAGGAAAAATCCCTGAGACGTACTCTGTGGCAGTTTAAGTCAACTGTGAGGCATTACTTCCAGGTTTCCTTTGATCAATCACTTTGACTTGCCTGGCAGAGTCTGTATTTGGTGTATCTCAGGATCCTCTCATGTGTGCATGCATCTCTTAACCAAGATGGATTCTACAGAAGAGGCCTATGGGTAGTGGTATCAGTTGACATCACTCCACTTTTGACCTCCAAGAAACCTTTCTGCTCATGTGCAGTTGGGGAGGTCTCCTGACTTTGAGAATGAAAAGTATATGGCCTCTTATCTTTGACCTTGGCAGGGCCCAGCTTCCACCCTTGCTTATCCAACCATTCTTGTCTTGGAATTTCAGTCCATAGGTGAAAGATTTCCAATTGCTTTACCCTATGGGACCAACTGAGGAGGGCCTGACAACCCACTCCGATATTCTTGCCTGGAGAATCCCTTAGACAGAGGAGCCTGGAGGGCTATATATTCCATAGAGTTGCAAAGAGTAGGACATGAATAAGGCAACATAGCACACACACATACACACACACACGTGCACACACACACACACACACACACACACACACACAGGAGGCCTATCTACCTTCTGACTCACTTAAAATACTTTTTCCCTATGAAAACTAATGTTTTTTTCACATGGAAGCAGCAAAGGAGATATAAACTGTATGACCATTATATTCTAAAATGTGTGTATTCACAGCAAATAACTAGTCAGAAATCATATTTGTGTTTCAGTGGCATTTCAAAATGAACTAAATTTAGGATAAAGTTACAGAGTCACATTATTTTATTGCATTTTTTTCATTTTAAGAGTTGTATGATTTTAATTGGTTATTTTAATTAAAAATCTCTATTTTCCATTTTAATCTCTTAGAGCTCTTAATTTGCTTTGAAAACTAACATTTTCATCGCTGTTCTAAATTTTCTTGAAATATTCAAAACTTATAGCATCTTTTTATATAGTTTTTCCTGGTTTGCATTAGAAACACACATACACAGATACATGTGCATATATGCATGTATGAAGCAAGTGAAAGTGTTAATTGCTCAGTCATGTCTGACTCTCTGCGACCCTGTGGACTGTAGCCTGCCAGGTTCCCCCGTCCATAGGATTTTCAAGGCAAGAATACTAGAGTGGGAAGTCATTCTCTTCTCCAGGGGATCTTACTGACCCATGAATTAAACTCGGGTCTCCTGAATTTCAGGCAGATCCTTTACTGTCTGAGCACCAGGGAAGAGACACACACACACACACACACACACACACATTTATGTATGTTTCTCTGTGTGTATATATATTTTAAGAACAAGTTAGTTCATTTTTTCAGAAAACTGAAACTCTTTAGAACCAAAAACAGACTTGGAATATATTCATTTTAAATCTCTCAACTTATAGTTAAATTTCAACTTAACTTTCATTAGTTTGGTGGCATTTTTTTCTAGTAACCATTGATTGATGCATCATGATGCAATGATTATAATTTTGATTTATTCCAATGTATTTATAACATTGATTGTGATAATTTGAGATTATATTTTAAATCAAATAGCAAACCTGGTGTCCAAATCACTTTCTATTTTCTGGTCTATGCTATGAAAATGAAATGAGTTAATAAAACACCAGGACTGCTTTAAAATTCTTACATTCACAATATAACATTTATTTGACAACTATCATCTGAGACTTTTTAAGCATTAACTCTTACTTATGATCAGTATGCTACTTTTTTGTTGTGTGATAGTTTTAGAATTTAACAAGTTACTCTGTTCTCCATTTACACATGACATCTCAGTACTTAGACTTAAACAATTAATTATCAATTATCAGCACTGCTTTGAAATTCTCTAAAAGATGATACATAAATATGTGGTCTAGTGAAATGTTAGTGTTGGTGGGTTAGTCTGAGTAGAAAGTCTATGAATAGAAAGCAAATCATAAGAAAATCATTTGAAATTGATTAAAATATATATATCAGCTAGACTTCTGTTTCAAAGTAGCAGTTTGCATTCATAGATATTTCCTAACATTGAAGTTTTCCATTAAATCTACTTTTGAGCACTGCTTCGAGAGTGAAGGGATCCAGATAAATAATGTTCTGCTCACATGAAAATAAGTTTAATTTGTCTATGCAATGCTTGTGCTACTACTGGACTCTGAAGAGAAAATATTCCAGATTCTATCTCATCTACACAATGTGGATAAATGCATTGTTTGGGGGGCTTTTTTTTTTTAATACAACTAACTTAAAAGCAATGAGATTATTGACTAATTATGTCATTATATACCCAAGTTTGGAACTGGGAGTGCTCTTTCAACCTTATATTCTCCTCACCCACTTCCAGACTTCCAGTCAATCAAAGATAATCTGTGATAAGACTCCAGGCTCCATGTCCACTGTCAAACTTGCTGATTTACTAATTTGCTGTGGATCACCCTCAGAGTCCCTCTCCTAGTGAGTGGCCGCAAATGGTGTATAGTCATTATGCTGAGTCACCTCAGGAATAGCAGAGCGATATGAACAAAGCAAAAAGCCGGAAGATCACAGAAAGTATCTAGTGTCACAATGAGACACAAATACAGGCCTCTAAAACCTCAGTCAGATGGTACTAATGTTGCCTGTGCTCAGTCATTCAGTCGTGTCTGACTCTCTGAGGCCCCATGGACTGTAGTCCTCCAGGTTCCTCTGTCTATGGGATTTCCTAGGCAGGAATACTGGAGTGGGAACCATTTCCTACTCTAGGGAATCTTCCAGACCCAGGGATCGAATCCACTTCACTTGTGTCCCTGTATCGGCAGGTGGATTCTTTACCACTAGTATCCCTGGGAAGAACCTAATATTGCCTATTAACATGCAAAAACATAAAAGGAAAAGACAGTAAAAATAGAGGGTATCAAAGTGGGAAAATGTGTGAAAAGAAGGAAGTCAGCAAGAGCAGTGTTAAAAGTTATTCATATTGTAAATCATTGTCCCTTTCTTTCATGCATCTGTATTCTCTACTCAGTCTTTTATACCTTAATGAGTGAAAATAGTATAATCATGAGTAACTTACTATGAGAATAATTAAGTGATGTTTTAAATATAGCCATTCAGTCTGTCACTGAGTATCATTAAAAAAAGATAGCTATTCTTGTTATTTTTAGACTTTGTGGGAAAAAGAACTCTTACATTTCCTTTTTCTACAGCCATAAACAAAACATTTAACATTTTATCACTAATTGACAACTATAAATAAAAATATTCCTATATTCAATAGTACGATCATTCTCAAATTCATGCTGACTGAAATTTCAGTTCCATTCTCAAAAAATGTGCACAATCAGATGTTGGCACTACTTAATTGTTGAAAGCAATAATTGATCATCCCTTTTTTGAGGGGGGGAATTGAGTTGCTTTTTTTAACTGTGTAATTACTTTGCTACAAGAAATTTTAATAAGGATATATTTTTAAACCAAAATTACACTTGAAATTATGGGAAACATAATTATTTGAGTTTGAGATCAGTTTGGAAGCCAGAAGAAAATTGTTCTGATACTCTGGAAGGAATTCACATGAAAAAAATAAAGGAGAGATTAGTTGTTTGTCAGTTGCTTCATTTGCTATTATTTTCTCCCATTCAGAAGGCTGTCTTTTCACCTTGCTTATAGTTTCCTTTGTTGTGCAGAAGCTTTTAATTTTAATTAGATCCCATTTGTTTATTTTTGCTTTTATTTCCAGAATTCTGGGAGTTGGATCATAGAGGATCGTGCTGTGATTTATGTCTGAGAGTGTTTTGCCTATGTTCTCCTCTAGGAGTTTTATAGTTTCTGATCTTACATTTAGATCTTTAATCCATTTTGAGTTTATTTTTGTGTGCGGTGTTAGAAAGTGATCTAGTTTCATTCTTTTACAAGTGGTTGACCAGTTTTCCCAGCACCACTTGTTAAAGAGATTGTCTTTACTCCATTGTATATTCTTGCCTCCTTTGTCAAAGATAAGGTGTAACGACCCAATCAAAAAATGGGCCAAAGAACTAAATAGACATTTCTCCAAAGAAGACATACGGATGGCTAACAAACACATGAAAAGATGCTCAACATCACTCATTATTAGAGAAATGCAAATCAAAACCACAATGAGGTACCACTTCACACCAGTCAGAATGGCTGCGATCCAAAAATCTGCAAGCAATAAATGCTGGAGAGGGTGTGGAGAAAAGGGAACCCTCCTACACTGTTGGTGGGAATGCAAACTAGTACAGCCACTATGGAGAACAGTGTGGAGATTCCTTAAAAAATTGCAAATAGAACTACCTTATGACCCAGCAATCCCACTTCTGGGCATACACACCGAGGAAACCAGAATGGAAAGAGACACATGTACCCCCAATGTTCATCGCAGCACTGTTTATAATAGCCAGGACATGGAAACAACCTAGATGTCCATCAGCAGATGAATGGATAAGAAAGCTGTGGTACATATACACAATGGAGTATTACTCAGCCGTTAAAAAGAATTCATTTGAATCAGTTCTGTTGAGATGGATGAAACTGGAGCCGATTATACAGAGTGAAGTAAGCCAGAAAGAAAAACACCAATACAGTATACTAACACATATATATGGAATTTAGGAAGATGGCAATGACGACCCTGTATGCAAGACAGGGAAAGAGACACAGATGTGTATAACGGACTTTTGGACTCAGAGGGAGAGGGAGAGGGTGGGATGATTTGGGAGAATGCCATTCTAACATGTATACTATCATGTGAATTGAATCGCCAGTCTATGTCTGACGCAGGATGCAGCATGCTTGGGGCTGGTGCATGGGGATGACCCAGAAAGATCTTATGGGGAGGGAGGTGGGAGGGGGGTTCATGTTTGGGAATGCATGTAAGAATTAAAGATTTTAAAATTTAAAAAATAAAAATAGAAAAAAAAGAAATAAATTAAAAAAAATAAAAAAATTAATTAAAAAAAAAGAAATCAATGAGAAAAAAAATAAAAAATTAAAAAAAAAAATAAAGGAGACAGTTATGTAACTGAATTTTGAAGGTGTACCTGGACTGTAATTTTTCTCAACAAGCTTGAATTTGAATACTATGATTAACTGTGTTCACTTTGAACAAATAATTCATAATGAAAATGATCAATTTTCACAATGATAATTACTATAGAACTTTTTCACAACTAAATTTCCTGACAATATAAAAAGTTTAAGGATTTAATGTTGTTTTTATTGTGGGATAATGAGTGAAAAAACTTCTATCATAAATCATCCTTTATCACAATAGCTGTGATTTCATTCACTCTGGGAGAAAAATTGGTTTTCTTAGAGCCTTAAATTAGGTGGTAGGCATCATCACTTAAACTGTTCTGTTGATAATATTCTGAAGGTTTCAAATAATTAATTGAAATATTTGAAAAGAAAAAAATTCTTTTTTATTAAAGAATTAGTAGGCATCCATGGTTTCATATTTATATCTGTATTTTCTATAGTTTACACTTATTTAAATTCTTATTTCTTCATCATTCTGGGTTATTAAAATGAAGATAATGAAACGAGTAATATTTTACTAACGTTATGTGTGTGCTTATAATAAATGGAATAAAAATGTGTTGATCTGATGAATGTTTGGTTGGAATTATTTTAAAAAGGGGAATCTATTACAAGTTAAAGAAAAGGCATAGATTGGATGTCAGCTGGTGCTTTGTCCCCTTGGCTGCAAGCTTCTTTGCAGGCCTAAAAGAGGACATCTATGTGTAGTGATTCTACTAGTCATCATATGACTGATCTGATAATATCTGATCCTTGCTCCAAAATATACCTGCAAATACCTGTAAGTATATATGTGCATATTTAATTATTCTGCTTTTGCTTTTTCATTCTCCACTGAGAGGTAATTGATAGCAACTCCCTTGTTGGAAAGCTGGTTTTAAAGCCAATAGTCTGATAAATTTATATGTATGTATGATTTTTCAATCCTGACCTCCAGACCTGTAAGATAATACATTTGTGTTGTTTCCACACACTGTAGTGTGTGTATTGCATTAGCGATGGGAAGCTAATGCAACTTTACTGATAAGAATCGACTGGGATGATGTAGAGGTTCAAAAGGATAACAATGCCCAGGTATAAAGAACCTGTGTGTGTGTGTGTGTGTGTGTGTGTGTGTGTGTGTGTGTGTGTGTTAGTAGCTCAGTCATGTCCAACTCTTTGAAACCCCATGGACTGTAGTTCACCAAGCTCTTCTGTCCATGGAATTCTCCAGGCAAGAATACTGGAGTGAGTTGCCCTTCCCTTCTCCAGGGGATCTTCCCAACCCAGGTCTCCCGCATTGCAGGCAGACTGTTTACCATCTGAGCCACCAAGGAAGCCCTAAAGAAACTGTGAGTATCATAATTAACATGGATGCTATCTGTTCCAGAATCTTGCGTTCAGTTCAACTCAGTCACTCAGTTGTGTCCAACTCTTTGCGACCTCATGAATTGCAGCAAGCCAGGCCTCCCTGTCCATCACCAACTCCCAGAGTTTACCCAAACTCACGTCCATTGAGTCGGTGATGCCATCCAGCCATGTCATCCTCTGTCGTCCCCTACTCCTCCTGCCCTCAATCCCTCCCAGCATCAGGGTCTTTTCCAATGAGTCAACTCTTCCCATGAGGTGGCCAAAGTACTGGACTTTCAGCTTCAGCATCATCAGCCAGTAAAACTGGGTCCAAAAAACTTCATCTTGCACAACAATTCATACTTTGAGTTTCTCATTTACTAGCAATGATTTCTACCTCTCTCTCTCTCTCTCTCTCTCTCTCTCTATATATATATATATATATATATATATATATATATCTATTTGAACAATCTGAAATAATCTATATGAACAAAATTATTTTAAATTATGCTTCTTTTCCAGGCTACATATACTGTAGTTTGATGGCATACCATTCTATATATCCTCCAGCAATTCCCAATATATTAATCTATTTTTAAGGACCTAGTCTCATGTTATAAAGGTGAACATCAGGAATATAGAAGTTCCTTCTCTCTCTAATGATTTTAACTTCTTAGCAGAGTTGATATTCATCAATTTTGCAATAATGAATGCACTATTAATAATTATTATTTTGCTAGTGTCTCAATAGTGACAGTTATAAGTGTAAATGTGTATAGGAAAAGGATGCAAGAAATTGTCTTCAGAGAGCTCCCCATACAAGTTCATTAATAAGCAGAATCTTCAGGCTCCCTAAACACCCAGATTACACTACCTAATTCAGATTACATTTAGGAACCTAAAAAAGTCTGTAGTAAACCAAACTATTTTTTGATGGGGATTTTAATATGCTGCTCACCACCCCTAATGCTTTTGGAAAATATTGCTTTCTCACATGCTTATTAGTGTTTATTTTCTGAACAGGAGAATTTCTAGGAACACCAGTGTCTAAACAGAATCAGGATAGGTTTCCCTAAAGATACATTTTTGAATAATGCCTTTGTATTTTGAAAGATAAAATGTCTATATTGCATCCATTGAGCTCAGCAGTTTTAAATTTTGAAATGTTAAAAAATATTGCCAGTTCGGTAACATTGAAATTGGTACTATTCATTGTTCATTGTTTTCTCACCCTCTATTATTCCCTGAATGAATTAACTGAACATCCACACATTAAACCATTTTTACATTAAACAATTAGTAATGTTATATAATGATTTAGAATGTCATAAACATTTTCTTAACACACATGGTAAAACAACTATACTCTGATAAGATGAATTTTAGAAAATTTATAAGTATGTTTTGAAAAGGTCAGCCTGATCATTGCTTATGTAAAAGAACTGACCACCTCATTTAAAATATGCAAATAAATTCCATAAACATTGAAAAAAGTTAAAAACAACAGAAATGAATTTAAGATATTTTATTAAAATGTAGACAATAATATTTTCATGTTATTTTTATTTTTTTACTAATAGAAGGAGTCAATTTTTATTTCTGCATAATATACCTTGCTACTCTCCTAATGACCTTGTCTTTTACTCTACCAAATTTAATATTGTAATAACCAGATAATGAGGTCAATTTATATGTCTCAAATTAATATTGAGGTCATAATACATTTCTTTATTCTTTCTCTTTATTTGGCTTATCCATGCTGATCAAATTAAACTGACCCTCATTTTACATTGTTCTTTGTAGAAATAAGCGGTGTCAAATTATGTCTTAATTAAATTTCTCCTATCAAAATAAGACTAATTTCTTACTGCCTGTCATCAGCATAAATAAGTCAGAAGCTCATTGTTATTTTCACATTACCATTTTACAATATTTTAACCTGTATATTAAAACTATTCAAGTTTATGTCTCAAGCTGAATTTTGGATTTTTTGTGCATTTTAAAATATGAACTAACTCTCTTGAGAAATAAAGACTCCAAGAAAGACATAATACTGCAGTAGATATAATTAACATTTAAATTCTGCAAGAGAATTAATCACTTTTTTGATAGAGTAAACTAAGAGCAATGATGTCTGTTAGAGTTTTCTGCCAAGATGGGAAAATTTGTCTGCACTCTTCAGGGTGCTAACCATTGGTCATGTAAGACACTGAACATTTGAAATTTGGCTAGTTTGAATAAGTCCCTAAACTTTACTTTATATTTAACTAATTTAAATTGAAACAGATGGAAGTGCCTTGTGGCTACCAAACTAAAAAAGTATAAAGTCTAGAAGAAAGAGTTATGAGCTGTGTCTTAGATCTGGATTGCTTAAACTTGTTCCTTTTTAACTGGTTCCATTGTAGATAGTCACATCACTTCTCTGAGCATCAATATCTTCATCCAATCAAGAACAGTTTCCTTTTGAGCATCCAGCAAATCCTGCAACCTGTGTTAAGTCCTATGGCTACAAAGATTATTACATCAGAATTGATACCTCCTCCCGTTCTGTAGGAAAAAACAAACAAACATGATGCTAATGATATCATAATAAATTGTTTAATTAAAATTGTGAAGGGGCTCTGGAAGTAAAGTAAAAAATTAAATGAAATTATATGGGACAGGAGATTTGACCAGGTCTGATGGGTCTGAAAAACTTCCAGAAGGAAGTGATTATTGTACTTTTAACTGAAAACAAGTGTTAAGAGATTTCTAGGTGAAGAAAAATACAACTAATTTGTCATGCATTCTACTAGTTGCTAAAGATTCAAAAAGATCTCATTACCCTTAAAAATTAATGAGGTAGCAAACAAATGATCTAAGTATGGAGCTTTCATCAACCCCAAACAACTGTTCCATTAAAAAAAAAACTTTATGATAAAAAGCATGATTTTTATGTCCTAACATATTTGGGAATGATAGATTTGACCAAGATAAATTTCTGTGTGATAAAACTTATTGGAACCTTGGGTGCATTTAAGGTAAAATGTATTTACACCTTGGTTATATTGGACTCTTGGGTATTACAAGTCTTGGAAAACATCTTAACTAAGAATCCTTTTCCTAAACTTTTGTAATCATAGAAAATTTTATATTTGTCTTTTTCTTTGCTTCTTCTCCTCCTTCTCCTGCCTTTTCTCTTCTTCCTCTCCCTCCTGATCATTTCCCCAACCCCTTCTTCTCCTACTTCTGTGGGGATTCTTAGTAACATGACTTCCATCAAAGATTCCTTTGACTATAACTTAGAAACCCCAGTTATATTTCAGGTCCCTCTATCATAAAGTTCTATCACACTGAAGTTCTAATTTGTTTGATATTGCTTTATTTGCTTTTCTGTTTTTACAGTGCTGGCTCATCAATAGTCTACTTTGAATCTGTTTTATATTATTTTCATTATATAATTATTTCCTCAGGTAATAACCTTAGTTGTGCTGTGCTGTGCTTAGTCACTCAGTTGTGTCCAACTCTTTGCGACCTTATGGACTACAGCACGCCAGGCTCCTCTGTCTATGGAGAGTCTCCACGCAAGAACGCTGGAGTGGGTTGCCATGCCTTCCTTCAGGGGATCTTCCCAAACCAGAGATCAGACCCAGGTCTCCCACATTGCAGGTGGATTCGTTACCAGCTGAGTCACAAGGGAAACTCAACCTTAGCTGATACATGGTTAAATAAATAGCAGGGAGCATCTTGTTAGACAGTGCTCCTGGGTAGGTTTGTTAGGAAGTTTCGGATCCCTAACAATTTACTTTTCTTCTGCAATATTTTCAACATGTTTCCAAAGGTAGATTTTCCAATCTATCATTGATCATTTCATCCATCCTCCCTGGACTGAGAATGGAGGAGAACCTTGTCATATTTTGGTGATTCTTAGCCTTGCTCCATTTCTTCTTCCCATGAGGTGTTCTTGTACCATTCAGCGTAAAAGTTAGATGCAGGCAGTTACAATGCCACTACTGCTTAGGCTAAAAATGACTTTTCTTTATGGTTTGTTGCTTTAAAAATGTCTATTTAGGAAATATTACAAGCTGCATTATTAACCATTATTATTCACTAGATCTTATGCTAAGTACTTTCAGCACTATCTCATTTAATTTTCATAATACCTCCCCCCCCCAAAAAAAATAGACTGCCTTGAGGAAACTGGCATTTAGAGGAATGAAGTCTTCCCAAGTGATGTGTTTTGTCTACAACATCGAAAAAACAAACAAAAAAAAATTTGGGTAATCACTTATCTGTGACCTTGCTTTTTAATTGAGGTAAAATTGATGTATAAAATTACACTGATTTCAGGTGTACAATGTAGTCATTCAGTATATATATATGTGTGTGTGTGTGCATAGATGTATATATAGTGAAATAATCATCACAATAAATCTAGTTAACATCTATACCATTTTATTAACATGTATTCTGACTTGAGGGGTAAAACTTGATGAAATGTGTACTTCTATGGTAGCTCAGTGATAAACTGCCTGCCAATGCAGGAGATGCTGGAGACCTGGAGACTTCAGTGATCTTGCCTGGAGAACTCCACTGTCAGAGGAGCCTGGCAGACTGAAGTCCGTGGGGTCACGATTTAGTGGCTGAGCACGCAAGGCCACTCAATCAGACTAGACTTTGTGCCTTCACTGAAATATTATTTTCCATTAAATAATATTATAATCAATGACAATTTTAAAATAATTGAGAAAATCTGTTTTGTTCACAATGTCCTGGTATTTGTCAATAGATTGACTTGAGTAAATAAATTATCATATTATCTTGGTTGTGCCAAACCTATCTAGATGAAATTTGTTTCAAACTTTTCTGAAAATGCTGTATTTTTAATTTATGCAGACAGTATTTGAAATAGGTTTTATATTTGATTTATAAGATTAACAGATCATTGTAACATTTGGAGAGAGAGGGATTTATGTCAAATATTTACTGGATAGAAAATATTCCCTTTCTAGAGATTTAATAACAAAAGATTTTTTTTGTTATGGTGAGTAACTGGTAATTAAGATTCGAGCTCTCCAGCTGGTCACTGTTTATTCTCTCTTAGATTTGAAAAAGATAAAATAAAATCAATTTTTAAGGAAATTATAATTAAAAGGTATAACTGACATTGAACTGAACTGAACTGACATTAATTTTTACATTGAATTAAAGATTAAATTTCCTATTTTTTGAGATTTTTTAAAAGTATACTATGTACTTACACATATTTATACTGACACTTTTAGTTGTATATTCAAATACAATGCTTGAGAGGACTCTGCCCCATCTTAGTTGTGTTTAGAAGAATAATCATCTACACTTGGCCTAAAGTATATGTGTACAATCTATGACACTGTGCTGCTAATATGATGAATGGATGCAAGGCACATGAGAGGGAGGCTTAAGATAGATTATGTTGATAATTGTCCTATTTAACTGAGAAGAATAGAGGTAAAAGATTGTTTGGGGATTAAGATGATGAGGTTTATTTTGTTGCTGTTTTATTTAATGTTCCCAAATGGGAAATACCTAGTAAATCAGTGAAGTAGGGATAGAGGTAGTAGCAATAGTAGTAGTAGTGAATGCTCAGTCATGTCTGACTCATTGGGACTCATGGGCAGTTTCCTCCGTCCATGGGATTTCCCATGCACAAGTACTAGATTGGGTTGCCATTTCTTACTCTGGGCAATCTTCCTGACCCAGAGACTTAAGCTGTGTCTTCTGTATTGGCAGACAGATTCTTTACCACTGAGCCACCAGGGAAACCCTTTAAATCTAAGTCAATTTCAGGCATGAAAGAAAATTGACATGTAGGAGGCAATCTGAGTATTTGGTCACATATTAGATGTCAGATAAAAGTGTGTACATAGAGAAAATATTTGACTTTGAGTTTTTATCTTCTCTCCATTCATTGTTCCATACCTACTCTATCTGTTTTTCAGTATGAGCATTAACCTTCCATGCAGGTTACATATCTAAATAGCTCTATAAATATTTGTGCAGTTATTTCTGATGCATTTCTAATTTTTTAGTCCTTTTGAAAGCTTATCATATAAAAGGTGATGTACTGGGTCTGGACACACATATATCCGTGAGAAATGATTTGTGATTGTAAAGACTCAGAGAATTTACAGATTGCATAGTCTAGTCGGGGAAACAATTTCCTTTACAAGAGAGCAGGGCTGTATATTATTTAAAGTATTAGTGGTGAAGTCATGTCTGACCCTTTGCGACCCCATGGAATGGAGCCCACCAGGCCCCTTTGTCCATGGAATTCTCCAGGCAAGAATACTGGAGTGGGTTGCCATTCCCTTCTCCAGGGGATCTTCCTGACTCAGGGATCAAACCCAACTCTTTTCACTGCAAGCAGATTCTTTACTGTCTGCTTCAATATAGAAGACTATATTCTGAATTCTGAGTTTTAATCCTCATGCTGCAACTCTGTAGGAGAGGAAAACATTTTTCCCTTTTGTGTTTTATAGTTGCCCTAATAACTAAATTGACATATGACAGATTTATGAGAGAAAAATAATTTTAATTTTGTAGGCAGAAGAGTCCACAAAGATATGAGAAGCATAGAGGTGGAGCAACAGGAAATCTCATCACTGCTGGTGAGAATGAGAAATGGTTCAGCTGCCCTGGAAAGCAGTTTGGAAGTGTCTTACAAAACTAAACAGACTCCTGTCATATGACACAGCAGGGAAGTTCTTTGGTATTTGCTAAAAACAAAACAAAACAAAACTTAAACTAGGGACTTCCCTGGCAGTCCAGTGGTTAACACTCCAGGTTTCCAATGTACAGGGTGTGGGTATTTCTAGTTAGGGGAGCTAAGATACCACGTGCTGTGTGGTGTGACCAAAAATAAGAAAGATAACTTGTGTCCTCTCAGAAATCTGCACAGAGACATTTATATTAACTTAATTCATAATTGCCCAAACTTGGAAGCAACCAGTATATTCTTCTGTAGGTAAAAGGATACATAAACTATGGTATTTCCAGACAGCACAATATTATTGAGTACTAAAAAAATAAGCTATGAATTCATAAAAAGACCTGAAACAAATTTAGAATTATATTAATAAGTGAATTAAGCCAATCAGAAAGTCTATATATGCTATATGATTCCAGCTATATGGCATTCTAGAAAAGGCAAAATTATGGAGACTTATTAATTATGATTGTAAGACCACTAAAAACACATAGGCATAGGAATCTTTCTTGATTTAATATGTTCTTATTAATATAAATAAGCTGTACTGTGATATGCCTAGTAAATGTGTGTGTGTGTATATATATATATATACATATATATATATATATATACTTGCCTGTCTTTTGCATAAAATAAAATCAACAAACTACTACAAAGAAACCTTGAAAGAATGTTTAACCTGCAGGAGATTGAAAGTGAGCTACTTGCCAAGAAAAAATAGCATCTAAATTTAGTTTCTTGGTAGGCAGGAAACACAAAACCAGATCATTGCGAGCTGTCCCATTACATACAATGGTAAACAATTTCATTTGCCAATATTTCTACTGTGTGATTGCCTCTTATTCCAGGTGTAGTTTCTCAATTGCTTAGTAACAATTTGTTTCGGTATACCTATTCAGAAGTAACATATGCTATAAAAGGTAGGACAGATACAGTCTTGAAGGTGATTTTCAATATCTGCAGGACTCAGTGAGAAAGAAAAATTGAGAAGAAATACGAAAACTGCTAAGTAAATAAAACCAGACTTTTAAAAATTCCCATGAATTTGCTATCTCAGTTTGCTAGCTATTCAAATGAATATTAATTCTTGTTCATTTTCCAAATGACTTTTCTAAGACTTCATATCTATATGCAATGATAAATTCATTTTCTCGTTATTCCTTTATCTGCACAAGATAGCCACCAGTATCCTGTTTCTCTGTACCTGTTTCAGAGATGTATCATGGAAAATTCTTTCATCTGTCTACCATGAGATGCAAGTGATCCTCAGGAGGTTTGAGTGATCCCTGTTATCACTGGGAGGACTATTAGTTTGAACACCTGAAATAGCTAGAGTGTCTGGAGTATGGAAGGGTTACATTGGCAGTCAGTAGATTACTTCTAGCAAATTAATTTAGCAGAAGATCACTCCCCCATTGCAACTGCATGTATTGAAGGTATTTCCGTAAGTAGTAAAAGAGGTTCAGGTATATATAAAAGGCAAATGGAAAAGTAGTCAGTCTTGATCATGATAAATGGTAGGTACTGTAATTGGTATATTACACTGAGATAATTGTGGAGGTATATTTGCATTGAGTTTTTATTAGTCTCCTTCAGACTTTATTACCTTATTATCTGGCTATCAATATTAATTGGGTACTCTTCATTGCTCATTCAAAGATTCTATGACTTTGAACAGTCCAATTAACTTTAGAGACTGATTGTTTTTATGTTACAAATACAACCTACTGACTTGCACATTTTCATAAGAGCTTTGTATAGATGTTGCAAAAACCACAAAATTCAATAGATTCCGATATGGATAACTTAGCATGAAACATATCTACTTCAAAAAAAAAGAGTAATCTCTATGGAAATATTTTTGTTACATTGATCTAACAATTCATATTTAGTTTATAGATATAAAATAAGCATCATAGAATGATGTGCAAATGAGTGATAGCTAAGAATTTTATTTTTTAAAAATTGCTTTCCTTGGTGGGTGAGTTGAAAGTAGTTAAAAGAAGGTGGGATATTGATTAACAGAAAGATTTGGGGCTAAATAAGAGGCAACTTGGTAGCTTCAAAGATTCTAAAGATATTTTATGCGAAGATTGGGGAGATGTTGGTCTATTCCTTTCATTGCTTAGTTATTTTAATTTATTTATTTATGGTTGCACTAGGTCTTTGTTGGGCTTCTCAAGTGGCACTTATAGTAAAGAATTTGCCTGCCAATGTAGGAGACGAAAGAAATATGGGTTTGATCTCTGTGTTGGGAAGATTCCCCTGGAGAAAGAAATGGCAACCCACTCCAGTATTCCTGGCTGGAGAATTCCATGGACAGAGGAGCCTGGTGGGCTGCAGTCCATGGGGTTACACAGAGTTGGACATGACTGAGACAGCACACTCACATATACCGGGTCATTGTTGCTGCACGTGGGCTTTCTCTAGTTGCCGCAGGTGGTGGCCACTCTCTAGCTGTGGTGTAGAGGCTTCTCATTGCAGTAGCTGTTCTTGTTGCTGAACACGGGCTCTAGAGCACAGGCTTAAAAGTTGCAGTGCATGGGCATTGTTACCCTGTGGCATGGAGAATCTTCCTGGAACAGGGATTGAACCCATGTCCCCTGCACTGGCAGGCAGGTTGACTCTCAACCACTCGACTATCTGGGAAGTCCTGGTCTATTCTTAATTGAGTTTCAATCAAGTCGTATCATGTAAAGATGGTGTAAAGTTGAAGAGAGCATTCTGAAGTCTTGAAGAACGTGTGATTTTGTTTTGTGGTGTTGGTGTTGGGATTAACAACATATTCCAAAATAAATGTTATTCTCTCAGTTTTGTAAATGGATATGCTGAAAGAGTTTAGAAAACTGATCTAATATCCAGACAGACTAGCCATCTGCCTGCATCAGATTTCCAAGTTTTCCACTTTTCTTTGCCTTGCTGTTTTCATCTGCTCATGTTATAATGCCTGTCTGTGGAGTACTTGACTCAGGGCCCAGCATATAGCAAGTATCCAAAGAACTGAATTAATGGACAGCATATCTCATAATAGAAAGGTATCACTAGCTATCTATCCATTCAATTGACCTTTGAACGACACTGCATATAGGGGCACCTCTCTGCTTTCCATAGTCAAAACTTTGCATTAACTTTATAGTCAGTCCTCCATATCCAAGGTTCTGCATCCTGGGACTCAACCAACTGCAGATCACTCAACCATTTTCTCTTATCTTACTGTCTCTTCTCACATAAGTGTGCGATAAAACCTTCACATTTTATCTCTGCATTTAGTTTCCCAGAATAAAAACATGTTTTCAGGTTTTTTTGTGAAGCCAGATGTGGCCATGTAACTAGTTGTCGACAATGAAAAGAAAATAGAAATATGGTGCCTAGCCTTTGGGCCTTTGTTAGAAAGGATACACCCTTTGTTATTTTTTCTCCATTCATCATGCTCCTGCAACGTTAGTGTAATGGCTTGACATCTAGTTACTATCTTGGATCATGAAGACAAGAATCACACCCTAGGGATGATAGACCATAAACTAGAAAGATGTTTTCATCTGTGAAGGCTTTTAGCTGCAAACTTGCTACACCAGCTGTGGATAACCTGTCTCTAGTTACATTTACATGAGAGTTAAGTTTTGTCTTATAGTCAGTTTGGGGATATCTGTTTCTTAGAGCTAAACATAATCTTGAACACTATAAGTACATTTTATATCCCAACCATTATTTTCTATGTTTTTATGTATTTGATTATGTATATTTATGCTATAATAAATAGGGTACATTATAGTCTTGTAAAGCAGACATATCATCAGTTTACACAAAAGAATCCTACCTATAATCATTGGAGGACTTCATGGAAAGAAGCAGTGTCTTAAAGTTTTTAAAATTCAATTTGCCAAATGAAAATCAATTTACCTACTGAGTGTCTGCAGGTACTTAGAATAAGAATATAAAAATGATAAGGATAAAGAAAAAAAAATGAGCAAATAGACCACAAGCTCTGTAAGTGGTTTTAGTATTATAAATAAGTGGTCTAGTTCTGATAGAAATTATTCCATTTTTCCCCTGAAGAGCACAATCTTTCTAGGAAAATCTAATAGTTACTTAATATTAATCTACGTATCCAATTATTCATCTCTCAAAGAGAAA
Source organism: Ovis aries (assembly GCF_016772045.2). NCBI lineage: Eukaryota > Metazoa > Chordata > Mammalia > Artiodactyla > Bovidae > Ovis > Ovis aries. The sequence goes on from NC_056069.1 coordinate 51,005,241, forward strand.
AAAAAGAGAGGAGGAGAAGCAGAAACAAAGGGAAGAGAATGGGAGAAAGGGAGAAATAGAAGAAGGGAGAAGAAAGTGAAGGAGTTGAAGAAAGGATGAAGTTGAGGTGGGGATGGGAAGGATGAAGGTAAAGAAAGTTTCACTCTATGAAATGTCGAGATGAGTTCACTCAACCAGGAGTTGCATCAGGAGAACGTCCAAACCCTTTAGAGTAGTTTTGTCTAAAAGTCCCATTTTCCCTATTTTGTAAAATGAAAAAATACAAGCTAAGAATGACTATGGTTCTATGACTAACTATAAAGTAAGAAAGATGTCATTATTATTACAGAATGTCTTCTGTAATGACAGAAGACAATTATCCCAGAACAGATTGATTTTCTATAAATAAGTTTATATTTATCAGAAAGTCCAGAAAATTAAATTATCTCATATTGTTATTTATTTACATCATTTTCTTATTAGTATTGAATATTTATTTATATCAATAAATATTTAGTTATAGTTAAGTAGTGCTTTCCTGGTGGCTCAGACAGTAAAGTGTCTGTCTACAATGGGGGAGACCTGGGTTCGATCCCTGGGCTGGGAAGATTCTCTGGAGAAGGAAATGGCAACCCATTCCAGTACTCTTGCCTAGAAAATCCCATGGACAGAGGAGCCTGGTGTCCATGGGGTCGCAGAGTCGGACACGACTGAGAGACTTTACTTTCTTTCACTCTCTTTCTTTCTTTCCTGGTGGCTCAGATGGTAAAAAATCTGACTGCAATGCAAGAGACCTGGACTCTATCCCTGGTTCAGGCAGATCCCGTGGAGGAGGAAATGGCAACCCACTTCAGTATACTTGCCTGGAGAATTCCATGGACAGAGGAGTCCGGAGGGCTGCAGTCCAACAGGAGTCACAGAGTTGGACATGACTGGAGTGACTAAGCACTAGCACTAGCTCTAGAATATTTGTGGCATATTGACCTATTATTTTGTGTTTTATTTATCCCGACAACTTTCCATCCTCTAAAGACAAATAGAAAGGGTTTTTTTAAGCATGAAATGAATATAAATGATCCATATGTATGACTGAATATTATATGTATTTATAATTTTAAGAACTTATTTTAATTTCTGGTAACAAAAATAATAGTGTGTAAAAGAAAATGGATTAGAAATAGTGATGGGACCAAGTTGAAAAATGACAGGATAAAATGGTTTCTGTGCATTTTGCGTGACATTCATTGTTATTCACAAAATTCTTAACTGAAGTGGAAAGAAGACAGGCCTTTACTTACATCCTACTTACTGGGATCTCCTTGAACAAATCAAGACATACGTTCAAGTTCAGAAAGAGTAAGACCCCACTCACAGGTACATGGCAGTTCAGTTCAGTCACTCTGTCATGTCCAAATCTTTGTGATCCCATGAACTGCAGCATGCCAGGCTTCACTGTCCATCACCAACTCCCGGAGTTCACCCAAACTCATGTCCAGTTGAATCGGTGATGCCATCCAACCATCTAATCCTCTGTCATTCTCTTCTCCTCCTGTCCTCAATCTTTCCCAGCATCAGGGTCTTTTCAAATGAGTCAGCTCTTCACATCAGGGGGCCAAAGTATTGGAGTTTCAGCTTCAGCATCAGTCCTTCCAATGAACACCCAGGACTGATCTCCTTTCAGATGGACTGGTTGGATCTCCTTGCAGTCCAAGAGTCTTCTCCAACACTACACTTCAAAAGCATCAATTCTTCAGTGCTCAGCCCTCTTTATAGTCCAATTCTCACATCCATACATGACTACTGGAAAACCATAGCCTTGACTAGACAGACCTTTGTGACAAAGTAATATGCTTTTTAATATGCTGTCTATGTTGGTCATAACTTTCCTTCCAGGGAGTAAGCATCTTTTAATTTCATGGCTGCAATCACCATCTGCAGTGATTTTGGAGACCCCCCATAAAATAAAGTCAGCCACTGTTTCCACTGTTTCCCCTTCTATTTGCCATGGGACCGGATGCCATGATCTTCGTTTTCTGAATGTTGAGCTCTAAGCCAACTTTTTCACTCTTCTCTTTCACTTTCATCAAGAGACTCTTTAGTTCCTCTCCACTTTCTGCCATAAGGGTGGTGTCATCTGCATATCTGAGATTATTGATATTTCTCCCAGCAATCTTGATTCCAGCTTGTGCTTCTTCCAGCCCAGCTTTTCTCATGACATACTCTGCATATAAGTTAAATAAGCAGGGTGACAATATACATGGCAAGAAGGTACCTAATCTTTTAATATACTGTGTGATGATGTGGGAATTACACATAAAGATATGTAATATCTATTCAGGTGGGACACTTGTATCAAGGAAAACACATACATGTAACTGAGTGTCATTTTCAACTAGGCATTTTTTTCATGTAATCTAATTTTTATTTGATCGAATAACTGACAGAAATATAGTAATTCAGACTGCTTTAGTTTGTGGGTATTTTATCAAAAATGGATGAAACAAGCCTATAAATTTGAGGAAGATAAATGACTGTCCTTGTGACCAGTGACAAAATTTGAGCATTCAAGCACCTGTGAGAATGTGAAAACTTGTATGTATAGCACAAGCTTGATAGCATCTCAATATATAAAGCTTGTTTCTATTATATCAGTAGTGATATTGGAAAATGTTATTTTATATCATATAAGGAAACATCAACATTTTAAAATATGCATTACTTAATGACCACTGTTCTCCAAGTTATCAGTGTATGATATTTAATATTACAAAATCATGAATAAATAAATATCTATTCAAACTGTAAGATAATGGAATCAATTTTAACTTTGTAGAATCCATAATCTATCATCTTTTGCTGCATTATCAAAGAAGAATATGCATGATTATCTGAACACATTGTTAACATACAGTTCTATTTTTCTACTATATATTCATATGTGGCTGAGTTTTACTTCAACTATGACAACAAATCACAAAAGTTTGAAATCAAAAGCGTATATGAGAACCAGTTGTATTCTATTTAGCCAAATATAAGAGATCTGTAAAATATGTAACCAAGGCCATTTTTTACACTACAATTATTTTGTTTTGGAAAATAAAGTCATTTTTAATCAATAAGCAATTGCTTATTAATGTTTCAAATGAATTGATTTTGAGATACCCTCTTTTAATATTCAATTAGTAAATAGCAAGTGATATAAACACAGACAGAGAAGTTCTTTGAGGATTAAAACAGTCTTATGAGAATAAAGATTTTAGGACTACAGCTCAACACCATTGTTCTCTTTGGTCCATGCCTCTGCCCTTAGAGAGGACAATTTTTATTGAGAAATGACCCACATTTGCAGCTGAAGAGACTTATAATCATGATTATACAAGGTAGAAAGTTAAGACCAGAGAGGCCTATTTTAATGTCGAACTGTCTTATTCCCTTTCAACCCAAGATGGCAGGACAGCTCCCTTAAAAATTTTGCAGATTTCTGATGTGAGTCCATTCCATGACCTAAAAGCCTATTCATGTTCTTTGTAAGATAAGAGGCGTCTGTAATCTTTGGTGACCAGATTGCTGTAAATAGCACCCTTAGACTTTTAAAAAGTTTTCTGCTCTGAGAGACTGTGCCAGCCACTGTTTTAAATTTTTTAGGGATCTTAAAAAAGTATATTACAGCCACACTTGATTTCATCTTTAACCTGATGCCATTTGTATATTCTGCCTTGAAAAATGGGAATTGAGAAAGAGTTTATGTTTTCAGCCTCACTCTAATAGCTCGTTTTTCTCTCTTTGTACATTATCATGCGTAGCTTATAGCAACTGATTGATGCCTTTATCACATTCCAGGAAATCATCTTACCAAGGTCTTAGTGTATTATACTCACATTTCCTATCTTCAAATATACAACAGGACATACTTTTACCATTTGTTGCTAAACTATATAATGTGTGTCATTATTTGTGTTTTAATTTCTTTTTGCATTTTAAAGTCTTTGCTAACAATTCCTTTGATTTTTTTCCATGGCTTCCATTTTTTTTTTTTTTCCCAAACACAAAACCTGATTCCAAAGCTAGTAATTTTAAGATAATTTTTTTTTACAACAGTGCACTACTCCTAGAATCAGTTTCTGTAACAGTAAGCTTATAATACATAACAAAATATACTTTTATACTTTTTAATTATTTACATTGCTGTTCAATCTGGCTTCGGTGCTTTTACTCCCTTGCGGGCCACTGCCTTTAGCAGAGCAGCCCTATTTTTAACTGTGTATGTGGGCTATTTGTCCTCATCCTTTATCAGATCAGCCTGAGAATCTTGATGGTGTTGGTAAGAACCTAAAACAGCAAAAAGAACAATTGCATTGTGGAACTTCATCTTTGCTACTGTCATTTTCATTAATGTCTCATTGGACAAAGCAAATCATATGATTTGATCTAAAGTCATAATGAAAGTCAAAGTTTTACAGAGAAGGATATGGACACAAGAAGGGAAGAATCTGGCCATCTTTGCAACCCACAAAGGAGAGATACTGATTTTGAAAATATTCCTACCATCATTCTCTAATACTGTGGACATCTCGTTCTTTTCAAAACTTCCAACAGTGGGTCAAATTTTAAAAGCAAAAATGAAGTGTTAATTACTTCATATCTGTTATTTCTTATGTGTTTAAAGAAAAAACATAATATATAAACAGATCATTTATTACATAAAATATTTTCAAATATAATTTGTTTTATGTATGTCAGTAATACTACATGAACTATTTAGATAGTAGGTGAAAACTCAAACAATTTTAAACATTTTATTCTTCTTATATTATTTTCATAGAAATGTATAGTCTAAATAACTCAGAGTATATTTGCAATGGATACTTTTGTATGTCCATTTATGAGCTCAGGGATATTTTACTAATAGAAATGACTTATCTGAGATTTGTCTGCTGATGCTAAAGCAATGTATTAGTTACTAAAATAAGCATGCTTCATTTTATTATATGCCTCTAAGAGATATTAGTAATTTATTAAATAAATATTTTAATTAACTCAGAAAATATTTTAATATGGTTTCTTTAAGCTTTTTCACTCTTCTATATTAAACTTTTTATTCGTTTATGAAGAAATTCAGAAAACCTACATTCCATTTGGCTTCTAAAATTTAATAATTGAAATGCAATAATCATTGTTTAAACATCAATATTAGAATAGTTAATATGGAATATGAATTTTGTTTCTTCATTGACTCAGTGATTCAACGAAAAGACCATATGTACTGATTATTTAGACTTATGTCTGCAGACTTTAAATAGATTTTTATTCTATATGTTCTTGCTGCCTATTAACTCAAATATTCCTCCTTTGAAACAAAGCTTATAAATGTGAAGTATGTTCATGTAAGTACACACAAAAATTATATACATAAATTATCTGAGTATAAATTATTTTCCTTGAATTTTGGACATAAGTATAATTAATCTGAAGCCTAGGAAATTTCTAATTAAACAGTATTTGACAATTAAATAATATAACATTCTAGTGATCTATGAAAAGAGACATGAAAGCTCAACATTCAGAAAGGTAAGATCATGGCATCTGATCCCATCACTTCATGGCAAATAGATGGGGAAACAGTGGAAACAGTGGCTGACTTTATTTTGGGGGTCTCCAAAATCACTACAGATGGTGACTGCAACTGTGAAATTAAAAGACACTTACTTCCTGGAAGGAAAGTTATAACCAACCTAGATAACACTTTAAAAAGCAGAGATATTACTTTGCCAACAAAGGTCCACCTAGTCAAGGCTATGGTTTTTCCAGTGGTCATGTATGGATGTGAGAGTTGGACTATATAGAAAGTTGAGTGCCGAAAAATTGATGGTTTTGAAGTGCGGTGTTGGAGAAGACTCTTGAGAGTCCCTTGAACGGCAAGGAGATCCAACCAGTCCATCCTAAAGGAGATCAGTCCTGTGTGTTCATTGGAAGGACTGATGTTGAAGCTGAAACTCCAATACTTTGGCCACATGATGTGAAGTGCTGACTCATTTGAAAAGACCCTGATGCTGGGAAAGATTGAGGGCGGGAGAAGGGGATGATGGAGGTTGAGATTGTTGGATGGCATCACCAATTCAATGGACATGATTTTGGTTAAACTCCAGGAGCTAGTGATGGACACAGAGGCCTGGCGTGCTGTGATCCATCAGGTTGCAAAGAGTTGGACATGACTGAGCAACTGAACTGAACTGATGAAAAGAGACAGAAAACATTCCATTTGCTATAAATCTAGAAAATGTCAATTCAGTTGGTATTATTTTTCCAAAATAATGTCATCAACATATCAAAAATCTATGAAGAAAGTTAAGAAACCAAAAAATAAAGAAGGAAAAGTTAAATAAAATAGTAGCACACTGATAAGATAATGTGAACATATTTGTAAACTTGGGCAAATTCTGGGAGGTGGTGAGGGACAGGGAGGCCTGGCACACTGCAGTCCATGGGGTCTCAAAAAGTTAGACACAACTGGATGACTGAACAGTGACAACAAATGCTAAGGTAATGTAAAGAATATTTTAAAGCGCAACTTTGCCTCAAGCTCACAAGCCATAGCTATTATTCTAGAAATTTTCATTGCAGATTCTTTCAAATAGAGATATGAAAATATCCTATTTGCATCCTCACTGTCCATTTTAGTCATCTTTCAAAAGTATACAATCTTTTTGCTACCCCTATCCTTCCAGAGATGCCTCTGTGGACAAGTTTACTGTGACCTTATTGGTAAATCTTATCCCCTCATGTGCTTTCTTAGCTGTTTGATCACTCTTTTCTCTGTAACACTAATCTCTCAGTAGTCTTCTTAACACTCTATTCTTGTTTTCCTGAAACTTTTCTAGGCAGTCATGCTTGTTCAAGTTCTCTACCTTTGTTCTTCTTAAGCCCCGGGACACTTTGAGTTCAGTATTTTCTCCCCTGGATTTTCACTCCATACATAATCCCTGGGGGATATTTTTTCTTTATGAAGTTCCAAAAATGAATTGCATTATGCTGATTCCCAAGTCTATATAGCTAGCTTCAAATTTTTCCCAAAGTGGAACTACTAATTAGATAACAGTAGCAGACAGAGTTGTCAATAAAATATTGAATGAGATATTAAAAAATCTAGCAAGAATAATGAAGTAATTATCTTTCTATAGGAATTGATGTTAATGTAAGACAAAAGCTAGGATGATGGCTGCTGTCTACTGGGTCTGTAGGCTTGAAGGAGGATTACTTTGATGATAGAGCATTTTACTATTTTGATGAAAACAGCTGGAAGGAGGGAAATATTGAAAATACAATAGACTGTCAATTACAAATGGAACAAAATTCCTACAAAGGAAAGAAAGAATAGGAGCATATCACACAGCTGGATAAACTAGACCTGGGCAAAAAGAGGTGCATCATTTTCTTAAAAACAAAAGAGATTAAAATTTTAAATGACTGATTATATAAAGCCTTTATTATAGACCAAGAGTAGGTATGGATTTCTCATCCTCAACACTAGGTATATTCTATAATGTGATTTTTTTTCCTCACTTAGCTTTATCACATTTTCCATCTCAATAATGAATATAATAATCATATTTAACCATTTTCAATTATTGTTAAGATTATAAAAATGGGAACCCTACGAATAATCTATTTATAAACAATATAATTCATAATTAAGCAACCATGTGGTAAATAAAATGAAATTTTTAGCATATATTTTTGAGATAGCTTTGCTATTTACCACAGTATTTTTATGTGCTATCATCCTATTCAGAATAACTTTCTATGATGATAAGAGAGCAAGGAATGGATCAACATCAATTCAATAAGTATTTCATTAGTTAAGGGCTTCCCTATGGCTCAGATAATAGGGTCTGCCTACAGTGCCTGAGATCTGGGTTTGATCCATGAGTCTGGAAAAAGTCCTGGAGAAGGAAATGGCAACCCATTCCAGTATTCTTGCCTGGAAAATCCCACGGATGAAGAAGCCTGTATAATAGGCTCCAGTTTCATCCACCTCATTAGAACTGATTCAAATGTTTTTTTTTTTTTTAATGGCTGCGTAATACTCCATTGTGTATATGTACCACAGCTTTCTTTTGGACTCTGTGGGAGAGGGTGGGATGATTTGGGAGAATGGCATTGAAACGTATAATATCATATAAGAAATGAATTGCCAGTCCAGCTTCGATGCAGGATATTGGATGCTTGGGGCTGGTGCACTGGGACGACCCAGAGGGATAGTACAGGGAGGGAGGAGGGAGGAGGGTTTAGGATGGGGAACACGTGTATACCTGTGGTGGATTCATGTTGATGTATGGCAAAACCAATACAATATTGTAAAGTAATTAACCTCCAATTAAAATAAATAAATTTATATTAAAAAAAAAATAAAAGAAGCCTGGCAGGCTGTGGTCCATGAAGTTGCGAAGAGTCAGACATGTCTGAGCAGCTTCACTTTCTTTTTTTTCCCTTTCATTAGTTAAACATGTACGTATTTTCAAAATATGACTCAAAATTATTTTAGTATTGCAAACTTTTAGTAACAGCAAATTCTAATGGTTAACTATCAGTGGCCCTGTAAAAGAAACTGAAAAACATGCCCACATTTCTGAACTGCAATAGAACATTGAATTCTAATTCAATTGGCTATATCATATGGACCCAGGTTGAATTATGTGTATATTTTTAATAGTAATACTACATGAATACAGTCACCAGTATTTCATTTTAAACACAACAGTTTGTTTTTTATCTCTGTTGGAATTAGAATTGTGGAAGCTAGCTGCTTTTTATACATAATAAAGATTGGAAAACACCAAGCAAAGGAATACTGACTTATGCATAGTAAAGATGGGAAAACTCTGGTCAAAGGAATCCTTTTCTTAGAAAGTCTGGGGAAATTTCACACTGTTGATGTATGCCTACCATGGGGATGAAGAAAGACATGTTAAATTAAAAACAACCAAGGTTTAAAAAAAGCACAGTACGTTATTCTGCATATTCTATTAATATTGTCACTTGTCAACTGAATAAGGTGACTGTCTTCAAAGAAGAAAGCCAAAATATTTTAACTGAGTACACATTGGAATACAGGGTTCAATCATCATACAATTAGCCTAACCCAGTCATTGCCTCAACAGATAAATTAATGTGGAGTATCCCTGAAGTCCTCCTGAAAGTCACATAACCCTATCATCTAAAGTCATAATTTCTTGGTGGTACAGTGGCAAAAAATACACCCACCAACACAGGAGACACAGAGATGAGGGTTCGATTCCTGGGTGAGGAAGATCCCCTGAAGGAGGAAATGGCAATCCACTCTAATATTGCTGCCCGGTAAATCCCATAGACAGAAGAGCCTGGCGGGCTACAGTTCATATGGTCGCAAAGCGGGACATGACTGAGTAACTGAACCCATAGGCACACAAAGTCATGATTTTCCAAGAAAGCTATGTAAGAATCAGGACTCTCGTATTAAAGATAACATAAATTAAAGCTGTTTTGCCTGCATTTTTCAAATATATCAACAAAAACATTGAGTCAAAAATATGTAAGTTAAAACTAATAATCACACAAATAATAAAAGTGAATAACTTTCATTGATTTGAATACTAGAACTTTTAAATAGTCATCAAGGAAGAAATAATGTTTGAAAGTAGTGACAGGGATGACTCTTTTAAGCTAAATTGTGCTGACCAATATATCCTTGATGTTGTTGTCTTTGTTGTTGCTCAGTCACTCAGTCACGTGTGATTCTTTGTGACCCCATGGACTGCAGCACACCAGGCTTCCCTGTCCTTCACTATCACCTGGAGCTTGCTCAAACTTGTGTTCTTTTGGTTAGTGATGCCATCCAACCATCTCATCCTCTGTCACCCCCTTCTCCTCCTGCCCTCAATCTTTTCCAGCATAAGGGATTTTTTCCAATGAGTTAGCTCTTTGCATCAGGTGGCCAAAGTACTGGAGCTTCAGCTTCAGCATCTGTCCTTCCAATGAATATTCAGGATTGATTTTCTTTGGGATTAACTAGTTTGATCTCCTTACTCTCCAAGGGACTCTCTAGAGTCTTCACCAGCACCACAGTTTGAAAGCATCAATTCTTTGGTGCTTATCTATGGTTTAAATAACCTGATGAAGTTTACCTAGATGATCTGCAGATCTCTTGGATGGTCAGAAAGATGAAGGTATAAATCCTGTCTGTAACCATCTACTAATCATATGTGTTGAGTTAATGGCATCAATGAACCCCAATTCATCATCTATAAAGTGAAGATAATAATTCCTACCTTGTTTATACATTATAATAATTACCAGGAATACATAGTCACAGAAATGTGTTATCAATTGTTAAAATAAATCTATTAATAGAGAAAAGTTTATACTATACAGAATATTTCATTTATTTTTAGATCATTGTGAATTGATTTTAATAAATGAAACTCAGTATTTTAATATCTCCTTTTTTTGCTATCTTTTCTACTATATATTTTTCTCTTCTGACGAGTTTACTTCCAGAACTACTTCAAATCACAGGTATCAACATTCAGTCCCCTTTAACTTTATCTTGCACTTCAGATTCCGTGTTTCCTCCTCTATCCATTTTTCTTTCTATTTCTTATCTATTCTATTTTTTTCATAACTGACCAACTGGAAAAGCAGGTTAGTGTGGCATATTCAAAATCTGGCACCTATAATACTACTTCTACCTTCAACTTTCTTTTGAGCAGCTGCTGTCTCTCATCTCTCAGAATTCTATTGCATCAAATCTAACATGTACCATTTCTTCTTTATCCCAGATGCATGATTTTAGCTATCATTTTTCAAATCTAGCATTACTTTTCTTCATTGGAAAGATATACACACTTTCATTTCCTGCCATTTTTCTCTGTTCCTATGCTAAATGAAATGTCAGCTTTATTTAACTGTTGAGCCAAATTTTAATAATAGCAGCAATAATCATATTATCATAATTTTCATAAAATAATAATTATAGTGTACACCTTTGCCATATTTGCTATGTAGGAGCCACTTATCTAAGCATTTAGCTTTCAGTTGTGAAAAAGTACTGCTTGACTCAGACATCCTTCCCTAGAACTACCACATTTCATTCTCAAAGCCTTTAATAACACCATGCTCTGGGCAACTTCTACCAACAGCTCAGCAGTAGTATACAGGCTTTTGTCTTCTGTCCTCTCAAAAGAATAAAGCCTGTTTGCTCAATTTCAGTGGTTCATCAAGGGACATCGAGTAGAAACAATAGATTCATCTTCAACTATAGATTAAAAAGGAAATCCAAACCAAGATTGAAGCAGAAGAGGTTTTTATTTGGCAGTGAACACAGATTTTGTCAAAAGAAAGAGAAAGGAGACATGACTCTCATTTTGTCCCTTAGTTTTAAAATCAATATGCTGTGGTATTCTAAACCAATCAATAAGTTTCATCTTTATCTTTGTAGAATACAATGGGTTTCAATGAATTTTTCTAATGGGAAAATAAGAAACATATATAAATAAATAAAACGTGAGGTAGAGTTCTCTTTTTTGTTTTGTTTTTAGTTCATAAACACTCTTTGGACATCAGCCTAGAGACTAGAAGCATGCTGTGTTACAATTGCATACCTCAAAGAAGCAAACTAACAAACAGAAGAAACCATATGTGAGAGGATTTTCAAAGAGGGGGAGACAAACACAATTTCCTAAAACTCAAAGAAGCTTAGCTGCTGTGGAAGTCTTTAGTATAGAAAACAGAGTTCTAAGACTGTACTTTCTTATTCTTTGAGAATTTACATGAGACTTTAATGCTCTTTTTTTTTTTTTCTTACACAAACACTACCTTGAAGCAACTGTAGATAATCCCTAGAGATGTATTTTAGGTACTATATGTGCAAATAGTTTCTTGGAGCTTTGTTAGTGTATTAATTTAAATAAACTAGCCTATAGTTTATAGTTTAATACTTTCAGTATAGGTAAGCCAGTACAGCATAGTAAGGAATACTGATAGTACACATTCAGATAAATTATTATCTCCTGAAAAAAAAAATCTTTACAACATTATTTAGTGGAGATAAAATCTACTACCATTGTTGGGGGAAAATAAGGTACATGTGGAAGAATAATTTTATTACTGCAATTGGTCGTCGTTGTAGAGACTTTTTGTGATAGTCACTCAGTGATATCCAACTCTTTGCCACCCCATGGACTATAGCCCTCCAGGCTCCTCTGTCCATGGAATTCTCCAGGCAAGAATAGTGGAGTGGGTAGCCATTCCCTTCCCCAGAGGATCTTCCTGACCCAAGAATTGAACCCCATTCTCATATTGCAGACGTATATTTTACTACCTGAGCCACCAAAGAAACCCTTTTTGAATGTAGTAAAATCTGCTTCTTCTGTTTATTTTATTTAAATGATGTTGGGTTTAATTTAGCAGTGTTGGCTGCAGTATAAATATATGCATGCCAATTTATATGTAAATAATACATTTGTATATAGTATGGACATATGATATGTTTTTCCTATATAATATAAAATTATAAATAATCAATCCATACTGTATGTAATATATAGAATTTGGACATGGGACAACAGACTGGTTCCAAATAGGAAAATGAATGCGTCAAGGCTGTATATTGTCACCCTGCTTATTTAACTTATATGCAGAGTACATCATGAGAAACGCTGGACTGGAAGAAACACAAGCTGGAATCAAGATCGCTGGGAGAAATATCAATAGCCTCAGATATGCAGATGACACCAGCCTATGGCAGAAAGTGAAGAGGAACTAAAAAGCCTCTTGATGAAAGTGAAAGAGGAGAGTGAAAAAGTTGGCTTAAAGCTCAACATTCAGAAAATGAAGATCATGGCATCCAGTCCCATCACTTCATGGGAAATAGATGGGGAAACAGTAGAAACAGTGTCAGACTATATTTTTGGGGGGGGCTCCAAAATCACTGCAGATGGTGACTGCAGCCATGAAATTAAAAGACGCTTACTCCTTGGAAGAAAAGTTATGACCAACCTAGATAGTATATTCAAAAGCAGAGACATTACTTTGCCCACTAAGGTCCATCTAGTGAAGGCTATGGTTTTTCCAGTGGTCATGTATGGATGTGAGAGTTGGACTGTGAAGAAGGCTGAGCGCTGAAGAATTGATGGTTTTTAACTGTGGTGTTGGAGAATACTCTTGAGAGTCCCTTGGACTGCAAGGAGATCCAACCAGTCCATTCTGAAGGAGATCAGCCCTGGGATTTCTTTGGAAGGAATGATGCTAAAGCTGAAACTCCAGTACTTTGGCCACTTCATGCCAAGAGTTGACTCACTGGAAAAGACTCTGATGCTGGGAGGGGTTGGGGTCAGGAGGAGAAGGGGATGACACAGGATGAGATGGCTGGATGGCATGACTGACTCAATGGACGTGAGTCTGAGTGAACTCCAGGAGCTTGTGATGGACAGGGATGCCTGGCATGCTGCTATTCATGGGGTCTCAAAGAGTCAGACATGACTGAGCGACTGAACTGAACTGAACTGAATATATGCCTAGTATATAATTCGAATCTTACAATGCTCATTGATATTGAGTTGAAACTTCACCACTACCACCACCTCTGTTAATTCAGGACGTAAGGTTGGAAGATATTTTGAAGAGTGTGTTAAAAATTATTTTGGTAGCCAGAAACTTGTACATCGAATAGTTGGCTTGCTTTGAGAGCAGTTATTTTGAAACATAAGCACAGGGCAGAAATACTTTTATTAAGCATCTTTCTATGCTAGATTAGCCCTTATTATAGTGGTGGAGGCATTGATTTCAATTATAAACACCATTCCCCAAATAAAAATTATCCCTGAAACTCTAAGCCATCTGTGATTTCTTATCTTTAATGAGTTAGCTTCTTTAATTCTTGGGCTTCCATGGTTGCTCAGCTGGTAAAGAATCTGCCTGCAATGTAGGAGACCTAGGTTTGACTCCTGGGTTGGGAAGATCCCCTGCAGAAGAGCTGCTATCCTCCCCCGTATTCTGGCCTGGAGAATTCTATAGACTATCCATGTGGTCACAAAGAGTCAGACAAAACTGACCAACTTTCACTTAACTTCAGTCCTTAATTTTACAGATACTAATGAAAAAATGGAAGCCTCCACTCTGCTATCCAATTTTCTCACCTGTGCTAACTTACTGAAGATAGTGTCTACCTAGTCCACATGACTGTCGATACCAATAACTAATAAGATTTTTACATTTTAAAAAATGTATGAAAACACAAAATAAACTTCTTTAATATTAAAAGATAAAATTATACCTTATTAAAAAATGTAGATTTTAAGGATATGATGAAGGATAAAAAATTATGATGTGCCATGCTTAAACTCACAACTGATGGAGAGATAGAGAAGGACAAGGAATTTACGTGTAGTACGGTAAGCGGAAGGCAGATATATGAAGCTTGTACTACATGACAATGTGATTGAACATGTAGTTTAAATTTTAACAGAGAAAAGAAAAGGTTTACTGAAAGGACCAGTAATCTGATCCTTTTGGTACATTAAATGAAAGAAAAAAAGGATAGAAATTATAACAGAGGGAACAATATAGACAAAGGTTTTATAGAACAAAGCGATCCAGTGGATTTGGTGCTATTAGAGTGCACAGAATTTGAGAGATGATGTAGATCACTGGTGAAGGACATGGAGACAAGTAAGCATAAGAAAGATCATGACCGTCTCAGGCAGAGAGCCATAAGGAAAGATTATTTATTTATTTATTAGGTAATCTTATAACCAGTCATGGGCTTCCCTGGTGGCTGGCTCAGTAGTAAGGAACCTACTTGCAATACAGAAGACACGGGTTTGAGTCCAAGGTTGGAAAGACCTCCTGGAGAAGGAAATGGCAACCGACTCCAGTATTCTTGCCTGGAAAATCCCATGAACAGAGGTGCCTTATGAGCAAGAGTCAATGACATCACAAAAGAGTTGGACACGGCTTAGGGACTGAACAGTGTGTGCATTGAGATGAAAATCTGCTGAGAGATCAAGGCTGATGTGTTTTGTTTTTTTTTTTTTGTCCTACTGGAAGTCCTTAAAAGAGAAAAAAAAAAAAAACACTGAAATCAAAGTTTTTAATTCCCTTTTTACTTTGGATTAGGTAGATGACCACAGTCAGGTATGAATCAAATAATAGCATTTGCTCTGATTTATATTTTTTCACATCTACTGCTTTTCTTCTCAATATGAGTTTTCCAAGGCTATGATCACATGCTTGTTAAAAGTTCATTGTAGGTATTTGCTGTTGCCATTGTTTTAAGTAGTGTCTGACTCTTTGCAATGCCATGGAACCCAAGAGGCTCCTCTGTCTGTGGGATTTCTCAGACAAGAATACTGGAGTGTGTTGCCATTTCCTTTTCCAGGGGATATTCCCCATCCCAGGACTGAAACCCTGTCTGCTGATTGGCAGGCGAATCTTTACCACTGAGACACCAGGGAAATACCCATGATAGAATATATTCTGGCAATTCTGTTGCATCTCTCTATCTATATGTACACACACACACACACACACACACACACACACACTTCAAAAACGTGTTTGCTAAATAATCAATACTCAACGAACAGGTATAACTTTTCTCACTGTTACCACCCAGTTTCTACTATCAGCCATTCTGATCTTGTTCTGAATATCTTCTAAATTTGTTTGTTGGATCACTGTTTTTGCACAAAGCTGGATTTTATAATCTCATTACCTTTGAATGGAAATAACGATACCTTTTGAGGGGTCTCAGCTCTAAACAAATCCCCAGATTCAATAACCACAAACATTTTAAAACCTTTCTAAATATTCTTTGTAAACTATGGCTCAGGAAATTACAATTAATCAGTTTACCTTTAATATCATGTGGGCGGCATTTTGATGCCAGTAACTGCAAATTAGGATAGTAGGAAGATTAAGAGACTTAGAAGAACTGTGATGAGTGATGGTGCTCACTAGTGCACTTCAGCTGGCTATTAGACAGTGCTACCTCCTAATGGTTTAGTTTCTAATCAAAATAGTAGAAAAACAAACTCTTGACTTTCCAACCTAGTACGGCTATTGTAAATATTAA
This sequence comes from Ovis aries, assembly GCF_016772045.2. Lineage (NCBI taxonomy): Eukaryota > Metazoa > Chordata > Mammalia > Artiodactyla > Bovidae > Ovis > Ovis aries. The sequence continues at coordinate 51,021,328 of NC_056069.1, forward strand.
AATTACAATACAAATAGATTATCTTTAATGAAAGCATTTGTAACCTGCAATGATAATTAAATATTAAAAAAATGTGTTATTAAAGTATTGGTTTTGCTTTTGCTTTTGCAACCTGATGATTCATTAATTTGGTTTGTTTACTGCAATTAATTCTTTTTTCATTATTAAATTCTATTGACTGTAACTAAATTTATTTAAAAGACATTTTTATTTCCCACTGTGGCTGCTTTTTTTTTTCGTCTCAGGCAACATGATTAGGATTAGAACTATTTTTTTTTTTCCCATTAAGTTTCTATGATTGGCCTAATATTGGAGACCAGTCCTTTGCTTCTGAATGGCAATGTATGAGAACTTCTGAGATTTCAGACAGATGTTCCAAGAAAATATTTTTAGAAGGCTGAATTAATATTGTAAAAAATTTGGAATTTTGATTACTCTCAAAAGCATTTATTTAAATATATATACATATATTTTTCCAGTTTATATTCCTAGTGCCATAGAATCAAGTTACGGAGGGGGCAAATTAATGAAGGTAGTAAGTTACATAAGCTAACCTTAGAAAATAAATTGCTACTCTCTGTAAGCAAAATAATCGTTGTATGTATTTGACATATAAATATGAAATGATGCAAGGTATTTAACTTTAAAATATTCTTCATAGATAAACACTCATTATCACATTTAATAGTTTGTAATATCTTATAATTGTTAAAATGCCATGCTGGTGTTATTGAAAATGCACAGGCAAACATAGATATACCGGCTTGCCTCTAATTGCAAAGTTGTTTTCTCAAACACACACTTTATTTGTAATTATTCTTTCCATACTCATTTCTACAGGTATTTTACTGTCTAATACATCAAGGTAAAGGTCTAGTCATTACTGTGATGCATGAGATTCATTTTACTGGTGAGAAAGGCATGGCTGTTATAGCCATTTTAATCAAATACATAATTTAGGCAAGCATGTAAGCACATTTTTTCTACACATTAAGGTCTTATGATGTTGCTCCTATGTATTTTAACTAATAAAACAATCAGAAATGAACAAAAAATGGCAGACTGCTTTATTAGAAGGATAAAATTAATTGGGAAGTGCAGTCAAGTTTATAAGTCTGTTCCATGGCTCTCTTACCTTTGGCAGCGAATCCATTATGCTCAGCATCTTTATAGTCATTCCTTCTCTATTGGAAGGTTAGCACATGTTTTCAGCCTAGTATCTCTCAGCCCATTTCCTCACTGTAGAATCCCAGACTGACAGCTTGCCCTCATTCTGTTCCATCTCTTTCCCTTTCAGTCAAAGTTGCTGGTGTTTATTCCGTATGACATTGTCAAAAAATATGAATTTTCCTGTGTAAGTTGAGAGGAACCACGCAATTAGAAAGGGGATTGTGCATAAATCCTTCCTAAATAATCCTGTTTCTATTCCTAAATTCTCCTAAGAAGGCTGAGTGTATCTTTGAATCATGCCCCTAATCACCTCAGGATGATTTTCCAGCCTCACACTTTACTCGATCTCCAGAGCACACTTTACAACAGTGATTTCTTAGTTTTAACAATCCAGATGGGCTAAATATCTTCCACATCAAATGCTGATTCCTCCTTGCTAGCAGTTCCTTCCTCAATTTATCTCTTTCCTCTCACACTTTTAATATAATTAGTAAAGAAAAGCCAAGCCTCAGCTTCATCACCTTCCTTAGAAATCTCTCAGATTAATGTCCAGTCTCATCACTTATATCTGACCACTGAACATCCAACAATAGAAAACAATGCGGCTCAATTTTCCGAAACTTTATAACAAGGATCACCTTTCCTCCAATTTAGGTATCCTGTTCCTCATTTCATTCCATCACTTCCCAGAAGCACCTTTAATGATCATATTTCTACTAGCAGCTGCTCATGAGAATCTGTGTTCTCTAAGATAACAGAAAATTTCTCAATAGCATTCGCTTCCTCTGAGCTCTCACTGGAATAGTCCTTAATACCCATGTTTCTACCAACCATTTTTTTTTTTCAAGATAAATAATGACTTTTATTATGGTGTATCTCCAAATTTTGCCAGCCTCTATCCATTCCCTAAAAACAGTGACACTAAAAGTTTTAGTTGTCACTACAGCAGCCTCCTATTTTCTGGTAGAAAATGTCTATTAGTTTCCTAGAGCTTCTAAAACAATTTACTTTTAACTTGTCCCACCTTACATAGCCTTTAGTCCCTATGTCAAGAAGAAGCAGGTCAAAGAAGAAAAGACAGAAAAACAGCATGCCAAGTATCATTTCAAGAACATTCCTGGAAATTTCATACACCTCTACTTACTTCCCAGTGGTCAGAACTTTTCTGCATGGTCATGAAATTGAAAGTGAAGTAGCTTAGTCACGTCTGACTCTTTGCGACCCCATGGACTGTAGCCTACCAGGTTCCACTGCCCATGGGATTTTCATACCATGCATAGTCATAGCAATAAGGCTAACAAAAGTTTTACATGGACAGCAAAATATCTGACAGTCTAATGATATTTTGATATCAAAGATGGGAAGGAAATATATTGTTTGTTCCAATAGCTGTCTTAAGTACATAATTATGCTATTCATTTGTCTATTGTACTCATTCAGTCTCTTTCCTAAGGGGGAAATTCCCTAACATCCCAACCGATTACTTCATTCAACTCAATCTCTGAAATTCTATATGATAAGTAGTCCCCTTTTATCAGGTCTAGATATGGCTCTTTATTGTACCATGACCTCTGGAAACAACAACTTCCAGTAATCTTTAAAAAGATATGATAAAAAAAAAAAAAGTACAGCATCAGCAAACCGAATTTAACTTGACAAGCAAGGACACCTACTAGTGGGGAAAAAAAAAAAAAAAAAAACCAAAAAAAAAAAAAAATCACTAAGAGGGCTAAATTCTAGAGATGTTTAATTGCTGGCAACCCATTTCAGTATTCTTGCCTGGACAATCCCATGAACACACAACACCTAGAAAGGGTGAAAAATATATGATGTTATTTCTTCCTAGTGATGGTAATGAGATTGAAAAGTTGTCCTATGGTTAGGAAGGAATAAGTCTAGGGGTCTGCATACAAATAATTCAAACAAGAACAATTGTTCTTTGGCCAGTCCTGTGAGGTTCTGACATAGTGAGGTCAATCAAAGATCATTTTGTTTTTCATAGCATTTGCCAGTTGTGATAAAACACACAGTCAGTTTTAACATTTTCTATTTAAGTGCTGCTCTAGGTAGAATAGTGGACTCTGTACCTGCAAATTAAAATTCAAGTTATGTGTCCCTAACACATTGAGTATGCAATTGTCCTTAGATAATGAGTAACCCATTTTACAAGCTGCATTCGGAAAAAGGAAGAATGGGAAACACAAGGCAGTCATTAGTCGGGGAAGGAATTGAAGGTTCCTCGCACTGGCAGTACAGTTAATTTCTGTTAGACCATCTGTTAGTGGCTGGGTTTGTTCTTTGGCATGAGTTGCCTTTTTCATTTTTCTCTATGGCCTCTGGATCCTTCTTTCTGGAAGGTTTATTTTTGTCCATTATACTCTCTGTCCACATGTGAGATTGGCAATGAAACAGATGTTCTTTTCAGAAGCCGAATGGCTTTAAAATGACAATTATATTGATGTAGGTTTGTTGGCCTAGAAATGGTTTTGAGAGGTTGTAGGCTAGGCTTGCAATATTTTTTTAATGTTTGTTTTTCGTTTTGTTGTATATTTTTGTGATACAATTCTCAACCACAACAAAAAACTTAGAAGACTTCTTACATATTTGCTCTTTGTGATATCCATTTGACCTTAGGTCTATAGCTGATAGGGGCTTTCCTGGTGGCTCAGACAGTAAAGAATCTGCCTGCAATCCAGGAGACCTGGGTTTGATCCCAAGGTTGGAAAGATCACCTGGAGAAGGGGTTGGCTACCCATTCCAGTATTCTTGCCTGGAGAATCCCATGGATAGAGGAGCCTGGCAGGCTACAGTTTATGGGGAAACAAAGAGTAGAACATGACTGAGTGACTAGCACTTTCACTTTTCACTTTCATATAACTGATAAGTCTGAAAGAGTGAGGAATTTGAGATATTACCCTATTTGTACACTTAGATAGACAGATAGAAATATATAGATATGTATGATATAAAGATTGGATGATGGATAGAAGAAATTAATAAATATACACATATACAAACACGCTAGCAGAAACACCAGATCTTGATCAGAGTCAAAAGAAAAAGAAAAGAAAAAACAAAAACTATTTTACTTACTCACGGAATACCTAATACAGTTGCTGCTCCCTCATGAGGCTATGTAATGAGAGGCAAATGTTCCGTGAACATACAGAGTGGTCTGCACCACAGGAGAGGAACTTCGAACTTATGAATCTTGAAGTTTATATGGGTGCAGACACATTTCCTCCTCCCCTCTGGAGTTAAGATAAAGAGTTTATCTTTTATTTTGGAATGTAAACAGATCTCCTCCTAGGGGAGAAGGAGAAATTCTCCAACCAGGAATGTAAACCTTGGCTCCTGGAGAGATAAGAAAGGTTTTAATATGCTTTGAACAGAAACAGGTGGCTCAGGTGAAAGGCATAAAAAACAAAAGGCCCCATATATCTACCACCTTTAGAATGCAAAGAGCAGAAGGTACTGGGGAAAAGAAAAGGAAAATTTCTCTATTATTAAAACATGCAAATTTCTGTTGCTTGGGAGGTCTAGACCAGTTGGAAATACCAAGAAACCTGGAGAGGAGTGCCTTAAAACACCAATCACCTTACTGGATGAAAGTTTTAAGTCTGAAAACTTACATATTTGCTGGAATATGTAAGGTTGGCTTCCATTCACAACCCCAGCTTTCCTAGTTTTGTGATTGATGATTAAAAATCATTTGAAAGGTAGAGGTGGAGTGTGGTATGAAACAGCAATCCAAATCAAAAATTTTACTCAGGCTGATACCCCATGTTTGGCCGAGAACTCAGAGTGGCAGGCACTGGAAAAAAGACCTGTGTCACACCCCAATCTTTTGCTAAGGCTTTACCTTGAGAGCTGATGCTTAGAGCTGCTTCAAGCAGCCGTTGAGTTTTCAACTCAATCATGTGGCATACAACTGGATTCCTGATAAATATGTGTATGGGCTTTCCTGGAAGCTCAGCACAGGAGACCCTGGGTCGGAAAGATCCCCTGGAGAAGGGCTTGGCTACCCACTCCAGTATTTTTGGGCTCCCCTGGTGGTTCAGATAGTAAAGAATCTGCCTGCAATGTGGGAGACCTGGATTTGATCCGTGGGTTGGGAAGATCCCTTGAAGGAGGGCATGGCATAGCCACCCACTCCAATATTCTTGCCTGGAGAATCCCCATGGACAGAGGAGCCTGGTGGGCTACAGTGGTGTCCCAAAGAGTTGGACATGACTTGAGTAACTAAGCATAGCACAGAACAGCATGCTGTCTTCAGAGAAGAGCTTCCTCAACGCAGAAGAATTCTTCTTCACCCCTGTCATCTCTCTTAGCATCTTTCTCTGTGTGCTAAGTCATTCTCTTTCTCATCAGACTCTCCTAATAGTGACAAGAATAGTTAATACACAATATGCTTTGATTATTTCTGTATTCATTTGCCATGGCTGCCATAAAACTATGCTACAACCAAAGTGGCTTAAACAACATAATTTATTTTCTCACAATTCTGGATACTTAGAGTTCAAGATCAAGGTGTCAGCACTGCTGATTTCTTCAGAGGCAGCCCTCCTTCCCTTAGAGATGGCTATCTGCTTTCCGTTTTCACATGGTCGCCATCCCCCTGTTTGGATCTCTCTTCTAATCTCCTATTATAAGGATACAAGTCAATGCATGAGGCTGTACCCTAATAACCTCATTTTAAATTCACTACCTATTTAAGTACTTTATCTCTAAATACGTTTATATTCTGAGGTTTGCATTAGTACCTCAAGGTATGTATTTTGGATAAACAAATTTCAGCCCATAAAAATTTAACTTATACAACCTGTGCTTGGTTGCTCGGTTCAATTCAATCGCTCAGTTGTGTCCAACTCTTTGGACCCCATGGACTGCAGCACGCAAGGATTCCCTGTTCATCACCAACTCCTGGAGCTTACACAAACTCGGGTCCATTGAGTTGGTGATGCCATCCAACCATCTCATCCCCTGTTGGCCCCTTCTTTTCCCACCTTTAATCTTTCCCAGCATCAGGGTCTTTTCCAGTGAGTCAGTTCTTCGTATCAGGTGGGCAAAGTTTTGGAGTTTTAGCCTCAACATCAGTCCTTCCAATGAATATTCAGTACTGATTTCCTTTAGGATAACTGGTTGGATCTCGTTGAAGTCCAAGGGTCTCTCAAAACTCCTTTCCAACACCAGAATTCAAAAGCATCAATTCTTCAGTGTTCAGCCTTCTTTATAATCCAACTTTCACATCCATACATGACTACTGGACAAATCATAGCTTTGATTATTAGATGGACCTTTGCTGGCAAAGTAATGTCTCTGCTTTTGAATATGCTGTGTAGGTTGGTCATAGCTTTTCTTCCAAAGAGAAAATCTCTTTTAATTTCATGGCTGCAATCACAATCTGCAGTGATATTGGAGTCCCCCAAAATAAAGTCTCTCATTGTTTCTATTGCTTCCCCATCTATTTGCCATGAAGTGATGGGACCAGATGCCATGATCTTAGTTTTCTGAATGCTGAGTTTTAAACCAGGTTTTTTACTCTCCTCTTTCACTTTCATCAAGAGGCTCTTTAGTTCCTCTTCACTTTTTGCCATAAGGGTGGTGTCATCTGCATATCTGAAGTTATTGATGTTTCTCCAGGCAATCTTGATTCCAGCTTGTACTTCATCTAGCCCAGCATTTCTCATGATGTACTCTGCATAGAAGTTAAGTAAGTGGGGTGACAATATACAGCCTTGGCATACTCCTTTCCTGATTTGGAACCTGTCTGCTTTTCCATGTCCATTTCTAGCTGTTGCTTCCTGACCCGCATACATATTTCTCAGGAGGCAGGTCTGGTGGTCTGGTATTCCCATCTCTTTTAGAATTTTCCACAGTTTGTTGTGATCCACACAGTCACTCAGTCATGTCCAACTCATTGTGACCCCACAGACTATAGTCCACCAGACTCCTCTCTCCATGGAATTCTCCAGGCAAGAATTCTGGAGTGGATTGCCATGCCCTCCTCCAGTAGATCTTCCCAAACCAGGAGTTGAACCCAGGTCACTGGCATTGCAGACAGATCCTTTGCCATCTGAGCCACCACTGGTCAGTCAGTCAGTTCATCTCTCAGTCGTGTCTGACTCTTTGCAACCCCATGGACTTCAGCGTACCTGTCTTCCCTATCCATCGCCAACTCCTAGAACTTGCTCAAACACGTCCATTGAGTTGATGATGCCATCCAACCATCTGATGTTGGAAAGGATTGAAAGCAGGAGGAGAAGGGGACTGCAGAGGAGGGGCCATCAGGGAAGCCCTTTAAACAACCTGCTTGTACATGATATGTCTTATGAGGGAAGCAGGGTATTTTTACCATGTTTTACCACTGCATTGTAAGTCCATAAATGTGAGTCCTTGCTATCTGCTGTGGACACCTTTCAATAAGCCAATGACACAGGATCTGTTACTCTGTCTTCTCTTCTCTCTGTAACAGATTGCCCTCTATGTTTCTGCTGTAAGGATACATCATTGGATTTTGGGCTCACTCACATAAACTAGGATAATCTCTTTAACTCAAGATTCTTGACTTTGTTAAACATGCAAAGACTGTTTTTTTTTTTCTCTTTATAATAAGGTGACACACCCAGGTTCCAAAATGATTAGGATGTGGACAGATCATTTTGAGGGCTATCATTCAACCTACTACCTATAGGAAATATCTGTGTTAGAGAAGATAGTGATCCTTCCTGCAGAAGATTGTGCAAGTAATCTATCCACAGTGAAAATTTCTGCCAGGTGATGGACAGTGGTTAAGAAATTTGTCTGGAAGTGTTATAAACAGGAGGACAGTATTAAAAAGTTTTCCAAGCAATCTCTCTGCCACACTCAGTCTATCTCTATAAAACTGCTGTCCAACTTTCTATCAGCCTCACCTTTCATCTAGACTGCTGCCTCTAGTTCTCCCAGCATTTCTGTTGCACTTTTAATCAATACCATTTTTTTTTTCTTTACTCAACATAGACCTGAATGAGATAAATTGATACCTTTCTGATCACACTACTGGAATTGGAATGTGTGCATGCTAGGTTGCTTCATTTGCATCCAACTCTTTGCACCCACACTGTCTTTATTCTGCCAGGCTCCTCTCTCTGTGGGATTCTCCAGGCAAGAGTACTAATGTGGTTGCTGTGCCCTGCTCCAGGAGATTTTCCCAACTCAGGGATCATACTCACAACTTTTATGTCTCTTGCATTGGCAGATGGGTTCTGTACCACTAGTGCAACATAGGAAGAAGATATAATTGACATAAAACACTGTGTAAGTTGAATGTGTACAGCATAATGATTTGACTTACATCATAAAATGATTACTTCATTAAGTTTAGTGAATACCCATCATATCATATAGCTACAATATAAAAGAAATTAATTTACTTTTTTTTCTGTAATGATAACTTCCAGGATCTATCCTCTTAATGACTTTTATATACAATGTACAGTAGTGCTAGTTATATTTATCATGTTGTTTATTACATCCCCAGTACTTTTCCTTATTACTGGACGTCTGTCCCTTTCTACTACTTTCATCCAATTCCCCCTCCTCCCAGCTCCCTAGAGCCAGACATCCTGGCGTGTGAAGTCATGTGGGCTGTAGGAAACATCAGATCTGATGGAATTCCAGCTGAGCTATTTCAAATCCTAAAAGATGATGCTATTAAAGTGCTGAACTCAATATGCCAGCAAATTTGGAAAACTCAACAGTGCCACAAAACTGCAAAACGTCAGTTTTCATCACAATCCCAAAAAAAAGCCACATCAAAGAATGTTCAAACTACCACACAATTGCACTCATTTCATGTGCTAGCAAGGTAATTATCAAAATCATTCAAGCTAGGCTTCAACAGTTCCTGAACTAAGAACTTCCAGACGTAAAAGCTGGGTTTAAAAAAGGCAGAGGAACCAGAGATCAAATTGCCAACATCTATTGGATCATAGAGAAATCAAGAGAATTCCAGAAAAATATCTCCTTCTGCTTCATTGATTGCGCTGAAGTCTTTGACTCTGTAGATCACAACAAACTGTGGAAAATTCTTAAAGACTTGGGAATACCAGAACACCTTACTTGTTTCCCGAGAAACCTGTATGCAGGTCAAGAAGCAACAGTTAAAATTGGACATTGAAAAATGGATTGGTTTAAAATTGGGAAAGGAGTACATCAAGTCTATATATTGTCACCTTGCTTGTTTAACTTATATACAGAGTACATAAGGCAAAATGCCGGGGTGGATGAAGCTCAAGCTAGAATCAAAATTGCCAGGAGAAATATCAGTAACCTCAGATATGCAGATGACACCACTCACCTCCCTCCTGGAAAGTACCTGTTTGTTTTCTGTACCTATGATTAAGCCATGCTTTAATTCAAGAGATTAAGACTGCTATATTTAAGTTCTAATTGTCTTTTGACGTAATTTATACTTAATATTGTAGATTAAAAGTATTATGCTGGAATGATTTTTATACAGTCTTGTGTGATGCTTTATATGTAAGGTTTGCCTTTGTGTTCCTGGCTATGATTCTGTCCTTCCCACTGTTGAAATTGCAACTGTCAAACCAGCGTCTCTTAAACCTAGAGGATGCCATTTTTTAACAAGTTAAAAGTTATATATATTTATGGATATATACATAACATATACATATATATATATACATATACATATATCTTAAAGCTTTGGGAATTTTCAAAGTAATACTATATTAGGATGCTTGAGGCTGGTGCATGGGGATGATCCAGAGAGATGATATGGGGTGGGAGGTGGGAAGGGGGTTCAGGATTGGGAACCCATGTATACCCATGGTGGATTCATGTCAATGTATGGCAAAACCAATACAGTATTGTAAAGTAAAATAAAGTAAAAAATGAAAATTTAAAAAAAAACCCAAAAAATAAAATAAAATTTTGCTTTAGATCTAAAATGTCTATAATAAAAATATTTTATGAATTTTGATTATAGATATAGACGAACTTTACTTCAGTAACAACATTTCTTTGAGAGAAGCTAAAGTGATTCTGGTGTGCTTTCACAGAGAAAAACTGTGATCATTTGAAGTAATTTTAATGGCTAAACAGGCTTAGTTTTATAATTGCTTGCTTTTGAAATAAACAGAGTTGGGAGTACAGGCTTTAACTTGGCTAATTTTATTATTGTAAGTTCAGAAGTGCTAATCCACATTGCATCTGCTAAGAAACATTTTTTATTAAGGATAAAGAAGCATTAATCCAATTTAACAAAGCTTCCATTTTTGAGCCCTAATAGTTGTTAATAAAAAAAAAATTCTGAATTTAAGTGTTGGCATGAAGTGTTGGCATGACAAATGCATTCTATGGTCACAACATCATTTCCTCTGATAATAGGAGTTTTCCATGATTTTTCAGTGGATATTAGACAAGCATATTTACAGATATATTAAGAAACAGATTGAATGACATATGTCTCCAAGGATAATAGAATATCAATCAGTTCAGTTCAGTTCCATCACTCAGTCGTATCCGACTCTTTACAGCCTCATGAGTCACAGCACCCCAGGCTTCCCTGGCCACCACCGACTCCCGGAGTCCACTCAGACTCATGTGCATCGAGTCGGTGATGCCATCCAGCCATCTCATCCTCTGTCGTCCCCTTCTCCTCCTGCCCCCAATCCCTACCAGCATCAGGGTCTTTTCCAATGAGTCAACTCTTCGCATGAGGTGGCCAAAGTATTGGAGTTCCAGCTTTAGCATCAGTCCTTCTAATGAACACCCAGGACTGATCTCCTTTAGGATGGACTGGTTGGATCTCCTTGCAGTCCAAGGGACTCACAAGAGTCTTTTCCAGCACCATATTTTAAAAGCATCAATTCTTCGGTGCTAAGCTTTCTTCAGAGTCCAACTCTCACATCCATACATGACCACTGGAAAAACCATAGCCTTGACTAGATGGGCCTTTGTTGGCAAAGTAATGTCTCTGCTTTTGAATATACTATCTAGCTTGGTCATAACTTTCCTTCCAAGGAGTAAGTGTCTTTTAATTTCATGGCTGCAATCACCATCTGCAGTGATTTTGGACCCCTCAAAAATAAAGTCTGACACTGTTTCCACTGTTTCCCATCTATTTCCCATGAAGTGATGGGACCAGATGCCATGATCTTAGTTTTCTGAATGTTGAGTTTTAAGCCAACTTTTTCATTCTCCTCTTTTATTTTCATCAAGAGGATTTTTAGCTCCTCTTCACTTTCTGCCATAATGGCGGTGTTATCTGCATATCTGAGGTTATTGATATTTCTCGTGGCAATCTTGATTCCAGCTTGTGCTTCCTCCAGCCCAGTGTTTCTCATGATGTACTCTGCATATAAGTTCAATAAGCAGGGTAACTATATACAGCCTTGACGTACTCCTTTTCCTATTTGGAACCAGTCTGTTGTTCCATGTCCAGTTCTAACTGTTGTTTCCTGACCTGCATATAGGTTTCTCAAGAGGCATGTCAGGTGGTCTGGTATTCCCCTCTCTTTCAGAATTTTCCACAGTTTATCTGTATATCTATATCAATACCTGTATCTATGTTTATATATGTATGGTTTTTAGTATCTATTTTTTATCTAAAAAGTGTTTCTAACTACATTGTTCATTAAATATTTTATATCATAGTATTATGTGTTATTTTTTACACAAACTTATCTTTTGTAAAGAAATCGAATTTAGGTGGTCTTCTCATCTACATTTTATTTGCATAGCAGAGTCCATTCATATTTTTGCCTATATTGATATTTCAATTAAAAATCACTTTTACTTCAATAAAAATAGAGTTTCAACTAATTTTATATTTCCTATAAAAATGTAGGATTTCAATTTCCTAAAGATCGTATGTGTATATACAATATAAACATACATAAAACTTGACAATACAGCTTCTATTTTGTAATGCATCATCTAGCTGTGATACGTAATCTATTTCAGCTTGTTTTTATCTATTAAGATCTTTCTCCTTACTTGAGAGGTAAAATGAAGTGAAGAAAAGGTGGTATTGTTAAGGTCAGATTAATCTGTAATAAATTAGTTTTAATGTGCCAAATAGTAAGTCCACCCCAAAATCTCATCACTTTTCCTTTTATGTACTCAGGTAAATGAGTCTTTGAGACTGAATGCCACCTGGGAGGACATCACTCTTGAAAGCCCAAATGTAGCATAAAGGAAATGGACATTAGTTAGAGTTTACAGTAATCTCAGAGGATCTTTTAGGGATCAGCTTAGTCATAAATTGACGAAGAACCTTGTTTGCCCTTGGCTGTCAAGAATCATGAGAAAAGATGTTTAAAGTGCTTTGAAAAACTTTAATGGATGGCCATTTGTTTAAACTCCAGCTGTGGTACTTTACTTGTATTATTTCCTTTTCTTGGACACATTACAAAAAATAGATATAAACCCTCCAGCTATAGATTTTCATAGCTAGTCAAAGCTTATCCTGCAACCCAAATATAGATCAAATTACATTTAAGAGTTTTCAGAAAAAAAATCATATTTAAGATAACATCTAGGTACCTTTCTTAAAGCAACTCACATTTAGATGGTGATACTTTGTGTATATTTAAAGCTGATATAATTTCTTATTTTTTGAGAAGCTTTTTTTAAGCCTCTATAATTTTAATAGCTTTTAAAATTAATTCTATTTTGTAAAAGCAAGGCTATTATACAAAATGTGTCATGAAACTGTAATTTGTTGAGATATTTCAAATTGGGATTTACAAATAATGGTTTGCCATCAAAAAATAATGAATGAGTACATTAAAATGTCCCTTTTTCCTTGTCATGAAATGTGTGTGTGTGTGTGTATGTGTGTTGGGGGGGGGGCTCAATTGTGTCCGACTCTTTTTGACCGATGAACTGTAGCCTACCAGGCTCCTCTGTCCATGGAATTTTCCAGGCAAGAACACTGGAGTGGATTCCCATTTCACTTTCCACATGGAATATGTAATTGTGATTAATGTACTTATCAGATCTTAATGTGAAATATTTTTTAATCTTTGTAATCTCAGAAAATTATGTTAACTTTTCATTATTTTATTCTTAAATGAATAAATCTAGCTATTAAAACATATACTAAATTACAGGGTTTTATTTTTTAATAAAATGCCTTATTATAAATTAATAGAATTTTATTTTCAGATAGCTACTCATGTTTCCTTTACATGTGAGAGAATATTTTCCTATTGAATATATTTTAATACTATAATGTACAAGTAAATTTCACACTAATGGAGAATACTCTTTTTTAAAACATATGTCTGACTCTTTGCAACTTCATGGACTGTAGCCCTCCAGGATCCTCTATGTGTGGAGTTCTCCAGGCATGAATTCTGAAGTGGGTAGCTGTTCTCTTCTCCAAGGGATCTTGCTGAAATCAGAAGAGCATTATCTTAAACAGTTAGTCTTACTTATTTCTTTGGATACATGACTTAGGGAAGGGTATTTATAAGTCTGACTGTAGAGCCTAGATTGCATCAGTTTAACACTGATATTTCAACTCTAATAATTTGTTGTATTCAGTTCAGTTCAGTTCAGTCACTCAGTGGTGTCTGACTCTTTGCGACCCCATGAACTGCAGCACGCCAGGCCTCCCTGTCTATCACCAACTCCCAGAGTTCACTCAAACTCAAGTCCATCGAGTCAGTGATGCCATCTAGCCATCTCATCCTCTGTCGTCCCGTTCTCCTCCTGCCCACAATCCCTCCCAGCATCAGTTTTTTCCAATGAGTCAACTCTTCTCATGAGGTGGCCAAAGTACTGGAGTTTCAGCTTTAGCATCATTCCTTCCAAAGAACACCCAGGGCTGATCTCCTTCAGAATGGACTGGTTGGATCTCCTTGCAGTCCAAGGGACTCTCAAGAGTCTTCTCCAACACCACAGTTCAAAAGCATCAATTCTTTGGTGTTCAGCTTTCTTCACAGTCCAACTCTCACATCCATACATGACCACTGGAAAAACCATAGCCTTGACTAGATGGACCTTTGTTGGCAAAGTAATGTCTCTGCTTTTGAATATGCTATCTGGGTTGGTCATAACTTTCCTTGTTGTATTAGGCAGAGGTTATTACACAGTGGTTTTGTACTTCTAGGCAACAAGCAAAGTTATGTTTTTGAAGTGATTCTTTTGAAACATGTTGGTCTTTTAAGCTGTTTAATTGGTTCACAATCTATAACATAGAAACCAGTGGTTCAAGTAAAAAATATTTTGCTTTTGTTAGTTTGTTTTGTTTATTGTTGGTTAGTCCCAGTTTGGTTTCAGAATAGTTTATCACAAGGATAAAGAATTTTGTTGGTGTCAATTATGAGTCTGTACCTTACAACTTTTATTATTCTTTAGCCTAAGTTTAAAGATATAATATTGCGATGAGTGTAGATCTCCACCTCTGCATAATGTGTAAGCAATGGACACTGTGGTCATGTGATAAATTTTTGATGGTAGCTGTTCCAAAATCTCTGTCATGGTTTTCTATTCTTTTTTCTTTTAATTTTAATGTATTTATTTTTAATAGAAGGATAATTACTTCACAATTTTCTGAAAGGTAATTTGTTGGATCATTTGATTAGCTAAAAACTGTACAGAAACAGTGAATTCTCTTGGAGTCACTCACTTGAGCATTGGAACATTGTGCATCCAAGAGAAGGGATATAATCAGAATTGCAGTTCACTTCTAAGGAAAGAGACAAGAGAACTCAAAGTAGTGTGCAAGAATATCCATGGGGTTCTCCAGATAAAATTACTGGATTGGGTTGCCATTACCACTCTAATGGCAGAAACTGAAGAGGAACTAAAGAACCTCTTGATGAAGATGCAAAAGGAAAGTGAAAAAGCTGGTTTGAAACTCAACATTAAAAACAAAAACAACAACAAAGAAAACAAGGTCATCACTATATCCAGTCCCATCATTTCATGGGAAATGCATGGGAAAACCATGGAAACAGTGACAGACTTTCTTTTCTTGGGCTTTAAAATCACTGCAGATGGTGACTGCAGCCATGAAATTAAGACTCTTCCTTCTTAGAAGAAAAGCTATGACCAACCTAGACAGCATATTAAAAAGCAGAGGCATCATTTTTCTCACAAAGGTCCACATAGTCAAAGCTATGTTTTTTTTTCAGCAGTCATGTACAAATGTAAGAGGTGTACCATAAAGAAGGCTGAGTGCTGAAGAATTGCTTTCAATTTGCAGTGCTGGAGGAGACTCTTGAGAGTCCCTTGGACTGCAAGGAGATTAAATCAGTCAGTTCTAAAGGAAATCAATGCTGAATATTCATTGGAAAACTGATACTGAAGTTGAAGCTCCAATACTTTGGGCACCTGGTGCAGAGTCAATTCATTGGAAAAGAACCTGATGCTGAGAAAGATTAAAGGCAGAAAGAAAAAGGGGTGGCAGAAGATAAGATGGTCAGATAGCATCACTGTCAGTGGACTTGAATCTGAGCAAACTTCAGTGGCTAATGGAGGACAGTGGAGCCTACCATGCTATGGTCCATGAGGTCAAAAAGAGCTGGACATGATTTAGCAAGTGAACAACAAGAACAACAAGAACATATCCTATCCACCACTCCATAAAGCCTGCAAAAGTCTTTATTGGGGTATTAGCCAAATCATCAAGCTTCATGATTTTTCTTTCCTAATTTTTTAGTAATATTTCATATAACTTATAAGTCTATAGAATGTAAATTCAACAACACTAACCTAAGGCAGTATTATAAAATATACTGTTAGTTCAGTTCAGTTCAGTCGCTCAGTCATGTTGGACTATTTGCAACCCCGTGAACTGTAGCATGCCAAGGCCCCCCTGTCCATCACCAACTCCTGGAGTTCACCCAAATTCATGTGCATCAAGTCGGTGATGCCATCCAGCCATCTCATCCTCTGTTGTCCCCTTCTCCTCCTGCCCACAATCCCTCTCAGCATCAGGGTCTTTTCCAATGAGTCAAATATTCTCATGAGGTGGCCAAAATATTGGAGTTTCAGCCTCAACATCAGTCCTTCCAATGAACACCCAGGACTGATCTCCTTTAGGATGGACTCGTTGGATCTCCGTGCAGTCCAAGGGACTCACAAGAGTCTTCTCCAGCACCATATTTCAAAAGCATCAATTCTTTGGCATTCAGCTTTCTTCAGAGTCCAACTGTCACATCCATACATGACCACTGGAAAAACCATAGCCTTGACTAGAAGGACCTTTGTTGGCAAAGTAATATCTCTGCTTTTGAATATGCTATCTAGGTTGGTCATAACTTTCCTTCCAAGGAGAAAGCGTCTTTTAAGTTCATGGCTGAAATCACCATCTGCAGTGATTGTGGAGCCCCCAAAAATAAAGTCTCATACTGTTTCCACATTTCCCATGAAGTGATGGGACCGCATGCCATGATCTTTGTTTTCTGAATGTTGAGCCTTAAGCCAACTTTTTCACTCTGCACTTTCACTTTCATCAAGAAGCTTTTTAGTTCCTCTTCACTTTCTGCCATAAATGTGGTGTCATCTGCATATCTGAGGTTATTGATATTTCTTCTGGCAATCTTGATTCCAGCTTGTGCTTCTTCCAGCCCAGCATTTCTCATGATGTACTCTGGATGTAAGTTAAATAAGCAGGGTGACAGTATACAGCCTTGACGTACTCCTTTTCCTATTTGGAACCAGTCTGTTGTTCCTTGTCCAGTTCTAGCTGTTGCTTCCTGACCTGCCTATAGGTTTCTCAAGAGGCATGTCAGGTGGTCTGGTATTCCCATCTCTTTCAGAAGTTCCACTGTTTATTGTGATCCATGCAGTCAAAGGCTTTGGCATAGTCAATAAAGCAGAAATAGATGTTTTTCTGGAACTCTCTTGCTTTTTCGATGATCCAGCGGATATTGGCAATTTGATCTCTATGTTCCATTAAATTCCTCAACTCTCTTCTTGATTTAATACTGCTTTATATATATGAAAGTCTCTGTCAGGTCTGGCTAGAGGCCTCAGATATATTCTTTGAATAAGTTTCTTTGATGTCTGACTTAAAGAAACCAGATAGCTTTGAGGCTAGATTTCCAACGTGAAAACAAAGGAATTAATTTAACATTTACACACTGCAAGTTCCCACAGTTCACCCCTGTTCAAAACCAAGAACCCAGAGTTCTTGACAGAGAGTATTATTTATAGTCTGTATGGGAAGAATTTTTGATTAAGATTTTGACCATTTCTCACCCCCAAAAAAGTAGAGTCGGGTGAACAGGATGTCCCATATTTGAATAATAAGAGATCCAGTAAAGAAAAACAGAGAAAATGCATAGGAATAAAACATTTAAGAAAAGTAAAAATAATATTCCAGAAGAACATGGGTTTCTATTTATAAGAAGTCGCCAAATGGCCAATCCAAATATTAAATCTCTTTTTTCTGCTTTTATTAATATGCACTAGCTATTTACATGATTTAAAAGATTTTCTGAATCGATTTATATCAACCCTTGTGAGCCATCAAAAATATTTACTTTTTAATTTACTTTTTGGTTCAGTTAGTTTTTATTTATTTATTTTTTTTAGTTTATAGATCAAGGGCATGATTCTAATTGGCAACTGCTTGGGATTTGGACATGTGCATAATAGTTTCATACAGTTTGAGGGAAGAGAGTCAGTAAGTACACTTCTATTCTAATTCAATTTTGATGAACATATATAAGAATGATATTTTACCCCAGGGAAAGATAGGATAGTTTGCAGTCTTGATCAACTAAATCAATTTTTATTCTCTTATGCTAAGATCAATTACCTTTTTTCTGTTCAAATGAACATTGTCATAATTTATCTTTTTTTATTATCATAGAGGAAAATAAGTGTAACTCAGTATCATATCCTCCAGCATGTCTTATATAATACCTCAGTGAATCTCATTTACATCCTTTATGAATACTTATTGTACTGAAAGTCAATTACCTAATATTTTCTAAGTTGTTCAAGGTAATAAGCCAGGAGTTTTTTAATTTATAAGCATATTGATTTTGACAGTTAAGAGAATTTGAGATTTCTGTATTAATTACTCTGTTTACATAAAAATTAGCTTTATATCATTTGTGCATTCTTATTATGCATATTTTAAAAATTATGGTACTGTAAACAGTACATGAACTGCAAATAGTAAGAGATGCCTGTGTTAATGTAAGTTAATTGTAGTACGAGATGCCTGAGTTAATTTAGCAAGATGCAACTGTTTTGCTATTCATATATCATAAAAATAGATATATTAGGCTCAGAAATTATACTATTTTAAGAATGTACCTATTCTTGATATGTATGCCTATCTGGAAATAATTTCAGTGTGAGATGTATAGTAGCTTATATTTTATTTTGTTCATGTTATATCATTATTTAAATTTTAAAATAACAATAAAAAGTAAAAAATACTGTGACAATGTTGAAACCTATTAGATGAAACTATTACAAGTAAGGTATGTTAGAAAAGGCATTTCTAGTTGACCTCATTCTTTTCAGGTATTTTAGAGAGAAAAATATTAAAAGAGCTTTTGAGAATAAATAATTTAAAAGGGCCAAAGAAATTTGGATATGCTAAGCCTTTCTGAAGAAATAATTAGTATGATATATGCTAAAAGATCCCCAGTGGGGATTAATCAATTTATTTTAATGTTGCTTGAGGACTAATGATTTTACCACTTTCTAAGTTTATTAACTCAAAAATCTCTTTATGTCTCAGCTCCTCAGTGGGTTTATCCTTCCTTTTCTCTGTTCAACTGTATGTTTCCAATACGCTGTAATACTACATTAGCATTAAAATGAGCATTTCTAGAGATTGAATAAGACTTCACAATTTACCTCATGTATCAAACACATTGGTTTGCCCAGTTGTGCCAGTGGTAAAGAATCCGCCTACCAATACAGGGGCCACAAGAGACGTGGGTTTGATCTCTGGGTTGGGAAAACCCCCTGGAGTAGAAAATGGTGACCCACTACAATATTCTTTCCTGGGAAATCCATGGAGAGGAGCCTGGTGGGCTATATAGTCCATGGGGGTCACAAAGAGTCAGACATGACTGAGCACACATGCACACACACACGCACGCACACACACACACACATCAAATACATATTGCCACTGGATCCCCACTATGGTCTCTTGAAATGTCTGTTAGTTTTCCCAATACATTAGTAAGGAAATGAATGAAGACCAGAAACTCAATGTTGTACATCAGATAAATGGAAGATGCATACCTTAAGCACAGATCGATGAACCTTGATTTCAGTACAATTTATGTTATTTTTTAGGTGTCACTATTTCATAGTACCCAGATAAATGAGTCATTCAGTCAGGCCAGTGATGCTTGTTTTTGTCCAATGGATGATCCAGACTTGGATTATGACTTCATATGATCCAGAGTAACTTGAGCCCTGGAGATATGAATATTTTGGAAATAGTCTTTGTGTTTTTAGCCAGAAATAACTAAAGCGCTAACTCTGTATCTGCTCACTATATTATCCCTCCACCCTTTCTGATACACCAAGTAATGAGCATTAACTTTACCCTAAAACAATTCATCCTAGAGCACAATATCTTTCCATCAGTAATATTTTGCTACAAATAGGCTTTTTTTATAAGGCAAGAAAATAGTTTTCATGTTTTATCAGGACTGCACTGAGATTTTTGATATAATTCCATAACCCTCTATGACTTTTTTTTTCTAGGTTCTGGAAAACTATCTGTGTTTCTCAGACTACGGTATTTACTGTTACAATGTTAAGTGGTTTTCTTATTTGTTCTTTTTGTTTGTTTTCTATTATTTGTTAATGTGATAACTAAACATGCAATCTATATAAGAATAGGTAAATGTATTACATAAGAACAATTAGCATCCATTCCATTGTATTTGACTAGCTTTAAAAGTTGCTTCAAATAAAATCATTCATTAAGCAAAAGCTATATTAATTACTGTCTTGTGACCTAGAAAAATAAATGTAATTTTTAAAGACACTTTTCTTAGCTCTTAATGGTAACTCTGCACAGGCAAATTTGGATCAATATTGCATAATTCTCCTAAAGTATAATGTAACTTTTAAATAATTTGTTGCTATTGATTTCATTCTTAAGTTTAAGAAACATTAATAAAAAAAATTAAAAAAAGAAACATTAGTGACTTGTATAAGAAGATACTACTAAAAGGCATTAAATAGCACATATATAAAAGATTTTTTTTTAATTTTTTAGTGCAAGAACATACAAAATAATCCCCCTTTTGTTTCCAGAAGTTAGAATAAGGGTCTAGGTGATTTAAATCCTAATTTATAATTATTTGTATGCATCTTAACCAAAGTTTATTTTTCTCTACTCTAAAAAAATGTATGAATTTACTTATCAAAACTACTTTTGCTACATATGTCTACTGTAGCTGAGTTATGATACCACTTCTTCAGTTAATGGTAGCATTCCAAGCCATTCATCAGTAACCAAACCAAAAAATAGGGCATACATATTTCCAATGAATAGTTTGAAGGAAGGCTATAGTAATAATTATGATCTATATTTATCAGAGAAATAAGTATAAATTTTAAAAATGAGGAAAAAGTCCTTCATTTGATTCCATTCCAGTATATTAATTCATTTCAACTTGAATTTCAATAGCTTCTGAAGAGCAAATAAATTCACTATATCCACCTAATGGTTTTACCTGCACATTTTACAGTTTTATTCTGGAATTAAAATATTCAGGATCAATATTTAAGATATTAAAATTGAAACATAAAGCAGATTTTTGCACCACAAGTAGTGTGGGAATATCGTGATAGTAATCATAAATTATGATATCCTAAACCTTAACAGGGCTTCCCTGGTAGCTCAGAGGTTAAAGGTCTGCCTGCAATGCGAGAGACTTGGGTTCGATCCCTTGGTTGGGAAGATCCCCTGAAGAAGGAAATGGCAACCCACTCCAGTATTCTTGCCTGGAGAATCCCATGGATGGAGGAGCCTGGTGGGCTACAGTCCACGGGGTCTCAAAGAGTCAGACACAGCTGAGCGACTTCACTCATTTCACTTAAACCTTAACAAACGTTATATATCTTTAAACTACTTTCCTTCATTATAGAATTAAATAACACTCGCTTATAAATTAAATCTTCATAAAATTTTCAGCAAACTTTAGTAGATTACTACTACTGCTACTAAGTCACTTCAGTCGTGTCCGACTCTGTGTGACCCCATAGATGGCAGCCCACCAGGCTCCCCCGTCCCTGGGATTCTCCAGGCAAGAACACTGGAGTGGGTTGCCATTTCCTTCTCCAATGCATGAAAGTGAAGTCACTCATTCGTGTCCGACCCGTAGCGACCCCATGGACTGCAGCCTACCAGGCTCCTCCGTCCATGGGATTTTCCAGGCAAGAGTACTGGAGTGGGGTGCCATTGCCTTCTCCGTTTAGTAGATTAGCAAATCTCTATCATAAGACTTTCCAAATGCAACAGATTATCTTTAGTATTATCACGCACTAAATTCCATGAGGCATATCCGAGCTCTTAGCATTAGGAATTTAGGGCACCATTCACCTCTCCTCCCTTACATTATAAGGAGATATTACATATGAAATAATAAGTGAAATGTGGCTTTGTTGAAGTGTCACTGAACACTGAAAGTATAATATTAGAATTTTGACACAGAAAGTGGGGTTTGGAAAGGAATAAATTCTATCAGAAATAAGATGTACAGGAAGGGAAGTAAGAGATATATCTTGGCCAGGCAGTTGTGAAACATTTAGTTCAACTAGAAAAATATAAGTAAATCTCATGACAAGTTTCTAATGCTGTCCCTGACCTCTCTCTTAAGCTAGGTACAAGTGAGGAAGCATTCAACCCTCACTGTAGTGAAAGGAAGCATACTCTACCAGGAAAACTCTTTTTTGTTGTTGTTGTTTAATTAAAACAAACAAACATTTATTCTCTCACAGTTTTGGAGAGTAGAGTTCTGAAACCAGTTTGTAAGCATGGTCATATTTTCTTTAGCTTCTGATGTTTGCCAGTAATCATTGGAATTCATTGGTTTGCGTTCATGTGTGTGTACTCATTTGTGTCTGATTTTTTGACCCTACAGACTGTATGTAGCCTGGCAGGCTCATCTGTCCATAGAATTCTCCAGGCAAGAATACTGGAGTGGGTTGCCATATCCAACTCCAGGGGATCGTCCCAACCTAGGGATCAAACTCGTGTCTCCTGCATCGGGAGGTATATTCTGTATCAACTGTGCCACCTAGGAAGGATTCATTGGTTTGCAGGGGCATAATTTTAATCTCTGCCCCTGTCATTTAATGACCATCTTCCCTTTGGGTCTTTATGTTATCACTTGGCATTCTTCTCTGGGTGTTCTTGTCTCTGTCTGTTCTCCCCTTCTTCTTCTTCTTCTTTTTTTTTTTTTTTAATATTGGGGTATATTTGATTTGGATTTCCCAGGTGGCAGTAGTGGTTATGAACCCACCTGCCAATGTAAAAGACAGAAGAGACCTAAATTCAATCCCTGGGTTGGGAAGACCCCCTGGAGGAGGGCATGACAACCCACTCCAGTACTCTTGCCTGGAGAAACCCATGCGCAGAGGAGTGTGGTGGGCTACAGTCTATGAGGTTGCAAAGAGTCGAACACGACTGAAGTGATTTAGCACACATGCATGCGTAGTTGATTTACAATATTGTGTTGGTTTCAGGTGTATGTCATAGTGATTCAGTAATTTTTGCAGATTATCTACCATTATTGGTTATTAGAAGATACCAGGTATAATTCCTCGTGCTATACAGCATAGCCTTGTTGCTTATCTATTTGGTATATGGTAGTTTTTGAAATTTCTTATTCCTAATTTGTCTCTCCCCATGGGCTTCTCCCTTTGGTAACCACAAGTTTCTTTTCTATATCTGTTTCTGTTTTATATACACATTAATTTGTACATGTTTTAGATTTCACATGTAAGTGGTATCATATTTATCCCTTTCTCAGTCTGACATTTCACTAAGCAAAATCTTCTCCATTGTTGCAATATTCAGTAGTAAGTCTAGAGTTTATAATAATTTGTATTCAATAAATAATTCAGTATTTCAACAAGGTGGCCAATGACAGTTTCTCTATGTCCACTGATATTAACAGTGCTAGATTTAGTCTAAAACGAGTTTTCCTAACCTCATTTTTTCACATGTGACTATTCAGTTTTCCCGACATCACTTGCCAGAGACTGTCTTTTCTCCATTTTCTTGCCTCATTTGTTGTATTTTTAATTGATTTATTTATTTTTGATTGAAGGATAATTGCTTTACAGTATTGCATTTGTTTCTACCAAACATCAAGATGAATCAGCCTTGACCATAAATCTATGACTTTATTTCTTGGCTCTTTATTCTGTTCCATTGATCTATGTGCTTGTTTTTGTGCCAGTATCATGGGGTCTTGATTACTGTCGTTTAATAGTATAATCTGATATCTGGAAGAATTTTACCTCCAGCTTTCTTCATTTTCTTAGCAGTGCTTTGACAATTCCAGCTTTTTATATGGCTCCATATAAATTTTAAAATTATTTGTTCTAGTTCTGTGAAAAATACCCTGGGTATTTTGATGGGGTTTGCATTAAATCTGTATATTTCTTTGGGTAATATAAAAGCTATTTTAATAATTTTAATTTTTCCATTCCATGAGTATGGTGCATCTTTCCATTTCTTTGAATCCTCTAATTTTCTTCATCAAAGTTTTATAGTTTTCAAAGTATAGGTCTTTCACCTCCTTGTATAATGCTAGATATTCTTATGTGATTTTAAACAGGGTTATTTTTTCACCTTCCCTTTCTGACATTTCATTATTAGTATATAGAAACACAACTGACTTCTTGCATAAATCTTGTATCCAGCAACATTGCTGAATTCATTGATTAGTTCTTAGAGTTTTTGGGTGAAGACTTTAGGATTCTCTATATAGAGTATCATGTCATCTGCAAGTAGTAGTGGTTTTACCTTTTCCCTTCCAATGTAGATGCTTTTCATTTATTTTTCTTTGAGCACTATGGCTAGGCGTTTCAATACCAGGTTAAATAGAAGCAGTGAGAATGGACATCCTGTTGTTTTCCTGAATTTAGTGGGAAAAAGTGTAACTGAAAGTCACTTAGTTGTTTCCGATACTTTGCCACCCCATGGACTATACAGTTTGTGAAATTCTCCAGGTCAGAACAGTGGGAAGGCTTTAAGCTTTTCACCATTGAGTATCATGTTGTGTGTTGGTTTAGTTTAAATGGCTTCTATTATGTCATGAAGTGTTATCCCTATACTCACTTTGAGGAGAGTTTTTATCATGAATGGATGTTGCATTTTAGCAAATGCTTTCCCTGTATTTATTGAAAGGTTCCTGTGATTTTGTGTTTTTCCTTCTGTTAATGTGGTATAGTATATTGATTGGTTTGCCTATATTGAACTATGCTTATGACCCTAGCATAAGTTCAACTTGATCATGGTGTGTGTATAATTATTTTATATATTGTTGGATTCAATTTGCTAATATTTTATTGAGGGTTTTGCATCTATATCTATCAAAGACATTGGCCTGTAATTTTCTCTTTTCGTAGTGTCCTTATTTGTGTTTCGTATCTGAGTGAACAATAAAAGTAGAGCATTCTCTCACACCATAAATAAAATAAACTCAAAATAGTTAACAACCTAAATGTAACCCTGAAACCATAAAACTCCTGGAGAGAACAAAAAGAAGTAAGTGCTTTGAAATAAATTGTAGCAATATATATTTTTTTAACAGTCTCTATGACGAAATAAGAGCAAATATAGACAAATGATACATAATTAAACTATTTTCTTGAGCCTATAAATGTCTTTTTAATATGTAATTTTTTTCTACATAAGGGAAGCCTGTTTATGGTGCACTAAAATTTTTGGAGAAAACTGTATGGGCATGACAACCCATTCCAATATTCTTGCCTAGAGAATCCCCATGGACAGAGGAGCCTGGAGGGCTATAGTCCATGGGGTTGCCAAGAATCAGACATGACTGAGCGACTAAGCACAGCACATACTTTTGAAACAATTAAAAAAAAAAAAGTAATCTGTCCTTGACACTTTGCTGCCTGAACCAAAACTCACGTATTCACTCTAGGAGCACACTGTATACTTAACTAGGATACAGCATTAAAGAAACTGGTGGGAACAAATCAAGAAGTTGTACTTTAAGGTTTCTTATTGTCTTCAGCAAGGTCCCATAATACCTCTAGCAGTAAATTATAGGCTAATACATTCTCTTTAAGGATTCAGCCAATTCAAATAGGAATTTCTGTTTGCCTGCAATGTAGAGAACTTTTTTAGCTTTCTCTTTTAATTTATTTGTTGAAATATAGTTGATTTACAAAGTGTTAGTTTCAGTTGTACAGAAAATAATATATACATGTATTTACATGCACATATACAATTTTTTTCAGATTCTTTTCCATTATAGGCTATTATAAGATACTGAGTATAGTTCTCTGTGCTGTACAGTAGGTGTCTGTTGGTTGTCTATTGTATATTTGGTGCATGCATGCATGCTAAGTCGTTTCAGTCATGTCTCACTCTGTGAAACCCTAGGACTGTAGCCCACCAGGCTCCTCTGGAGAGGAGAATTCATAGGATTCTCCAGCCAAGAGAACTGGAGTGGGTTATCGTGTCCTCTTCTAAGGGATCTTCCCAACCCAGGGATGAACCCGTGCTTCTTACACCTCCTGCATTGACAGTCATGTTCTTTCCCACTAGTGCCACCTGGTAGTATGTATATTTTTGTCTCAAAGTTTTAATTTATGCCTCTTTCCTTTTCCCCTTTGGTAACCAGAAGTCTGTTTACTCTGTCTGTGAATCTTTTC
The DNA here is from genome assembly GCF_016772045.2 of Ovis aries. Lineage (NCBI taxonomy): Eukaryota > Metazoa > Chordata > Mammalia > Artiodactyla > Bovidae > Ovis > Ovis aries. The sequence goes on from NC_056069.1 coordinate 51,047,371, forward strand.
TATTTTATAAATGAGTTCATTTGTATCATTTTTTAAAATTTCTACACATAAGAGATATTATATGATATTTGTCTTTCTCTGCTGGCTTGCTTTCCTTAGTATTATAATCTCTAGGTCCATCCATATTGATACTAATAGAATTATTTCATTATTTTCTTATAGTTGAGTAATATTCCATTGTAAATATATACCATATTTTCTTTATTCATTCCTCTGTGAAGAATGGTTAGATTGTTTCTATGTCTTGGCTATTACAAGTAGTTCTGCAATGAATATTAAGGTGCATGTATCTCTTCAAATTAAAGCTTTCCCTGGATATATGTCCAGGAGTGGGATTACTGGATCATATAGTTACTCTATTTTTAGCTTTTAAAGAACCTCTATACGATACTCAATAGTGGTTGCACCAATTTACATTTCCATCAACAATGTAGGAGGGTTCCCTTATATCCACACCCTCTGTGCATTTATTACTTGTAGACTTTTTGTTGATCATTCTGACCAATGTGAGGTGATACCTCATGGTAGTTTTTATTTGCATTTCTCAAATAATTAGTAATGGTTACCATCTTTTCATGTGATTTTTGGCAATCTGTATATCTTTGAAGAAATGCCTATTTAAATAGGTCTTCTGCTCAGTTTTTTATTTTTTTGAAATTTTTTTATTTGAGCTTTAAAAGTCTTTTCATTTCTACACACTATCAATGAAATATCAGAAACAGGAATTAAGGAAGCAATTACATTCATCATTGCATCCAAAAGAATAAAATATCTAGGAATAAACCTACCAAAGGAGGCAAAAGGCCTGTACGCTGAAAACTATAAGATGCTGAAAATGAAGATGACACAGATGGAAAGATATCAAGACAACTATAAATGCAATGCAATCCCTATCAAATTAACAATGACATTTTTTACAGAACAGGAACAAAAAAATTAAAATTTATATGGAAACACAAAAGACCATGAGTGGCCAAAGCAATCTTGATAAAGAAGAATGCAGCTGGAGGAATTGGGCTCCCTGATTTCAGATTATACTACAAAGCTAGAGCAATCAGAACAGAATGGTACTGGCAGAAAAACAAACATATAGGTCAATGGAACAAGAAAGAAAGCCCAGAAATAGACCCACATATATATGGTCAATTAATCTACAACAAAGAAAGCAAAAATATACAATGGAGATGGTTTAAAAAATATTTAGCCCATAATATTCTATAAGCTTACAATAAAGCTCAACATTCAGAAAACTAAGATCATGACATCTGGTCATATCCCTTCATGGTAAATAGATGAGGAAACAGTGGAAACAGTGGCTGACTTTATTTTGGGGGGCTCCAAAATCACTGTAGATGGTGACTGCAGCCATGAAATTAAAAGACATTTACTCTTTGGAAGGAAAGTTATGACCAACCTAGACAGCATATTGAAAAGCAGAGATTACTTTGTCAACAAAGGTCCATCTAGTCAAGGCTATGGTTTTTCCAGCAGTCATGTATGGATGGGAGAGTTGGACTATAAAGAAAGCTGAGAACTGTTAAGAATTGATGCTTTTGAACTATGGTGTTGGAGAACACTCTTGAGAGTCCCTTGGACTGCAAGGAGATCCAACCAATCCATCCTAAAGGAGATCAGTCCTGGGTGTTCATTAGAAGGACTGATGTTGAAGCTGAAACGCCAATACTTTGGCTACCTGATGTAAAGAGCTGACTCATTTGAAAAGACCCTGATGCTGGGAAAGATTGAGGGCAGGAGGAGAAGGGGACAGTAGAGGATGAGATGGCTGGATGACATCACTGACTCAATGGACATGAATTTGGGTAAACTTTGGGAGTTGGTGATGGACAGGGAGGCTTGGTGTGCTTTGGTTCATGGGTCGCAAAGAGTCTGACATGACTAAGTGACTGAACTGAACTGAACAATAAATATAATTGCCTTTAAAATTCATTTAATATATCTAATGTGTGGAGCACAGTGATCATAAAAAAAACAGTCATATTAATTAGATGGGAATTTGTGGAAGACCCAATGTAAAATCAGTTTATTGTTTGCAACTCAATTTATATTTCAAAATAGCAACTCAAATTAGAGAAATAAAATTGTATTATTTTACAACTGAAAAAATAATTATTTCTGCCAATTTTAGTTATGAAGTATTCAGTTCAATCGTTTAGTCGAGTCTGACTCTTTGTGACCCAATGGACTGCAGCACACCAGGATAACCTGTCAATCACCAACTCCCAAAGCTTGCTCAAACTCATGTCCATTGTGTCAGTGATGCCATCCAATATCTCATCCTCTGTCATCCCCTTCTCCTCCTGCCTTCAGTATTTCCCCTATTATGTTATTTACAAACACATTCTGTTAAAATTAATATAATTTTGCTCTGCTTTAGCTTTTACTATTTATATGTAGAAACATATATGTAAAGTGTGTCTGCATTCATTTGAGACATTTTCTACTTTAAATCACATCTATTTAATGATATTTCTGAGTTTAATAGTTTAGTTATATTACTAGATTGTCACCTAGAATAAATTATATTTATTAAATTACCTAGTAATTAAAAACAAAACTAACAAAACTCTTGGAGAAAAATTTAATCTGCAAAAATTTTTCTTCCTTATTAATAATATGTGTGTGTTAGTCAGTCATGTCTGACTCTTTGTGACCCTAACCTGTATTATCAAGCATTACTTTGAATTATTTGCCAGTTGGAATGTTACTTCCTACTATCCCTTTTATACTTCTCTCCAAGATCTTCACTATATTTTCCTAAAAGAATTCTATTTTTTCTGTGTGTGTTTACACTTAAGAATCTCAGCATGGAGCATCCCTTTGTTAATCTTGAGGGCCTGATTATTACATCTTGTAGAACTTTTCCAACTGTTTGCCTTTGAGATTTTTTTCTTGTTGATGTCAAATAAGGCAGGTTTACTAGTTCTTAGGCAATCATTGCTGCTCACACAACCTACAAGTTTATATTTCTTTATGTTTAACTTTTTCCTCAAGTTCAGTAAATTTTCCTATTGAATGTGACCATATTATATCTATAATGTGAATATCATCTTGACTAACATAAGCATAGGCACATAAAACATCACAAGATCCTATGTTTACTTTTTTAATTTTTGAAAATTAGATATTGTTTCTCTTAACAAAATTCTCAAAGATAATTCAGTATTCCATAACATATTTGATCTACATTTTCTTAATGATTGTTCACTAGTAAATGGGTGCATGGTACACGGTTCTCAATAATAGAAAGTAAATAATGTCTTCTGGGGTAGGAAGTGTTTACAAATAATTTGTCTCTTTGGAAAAGGGACATAGAGAATAGTACTTCTTGTTTTCAGCTCTTAATATTTCCATTTGATTATTACAGCATTTTTTTTTCCTTGAAGGTGATCAAAAGCAAAACACAGATCTATAGAGTCAATAAAAAAATGGCTGTGATAATATTATAGAATCATTGAAGCAATGTATCTGAGAAAATATTTTAAGTATATTAAACATTCATATTGCAGAGATCATCTTGTTTGGGTTTTTTCTTGGGTTGTTGAGTCTGAAGCATTTAAACTGATACAGTGTTTTAAGGAAAATATGACTGATTATCAAATTTGGTTAAAAGTTAGTGATTAGTAACTAGCAAATAGTAATGCTTAATTGATTTGCTACTTTACTTCCACATATTCTGACAGCCACTGTGAATATTTTTGGGTATTGAAAATAGCACAATGGGACAAATTTAATTTTTAATCACCAAATTCAGAAGTTGACTCCTTAATATTTTTGTTTGAGGACATCAAACATTTTTGTTTGTTAAAAGGACATCATTAGCACTCAAATATAGTAAGATGATGCAATCTCTTTAGTCCTTTAAAGGTAATGATTCTTTCATTTTGTATGACAAAACTGATTACACTAACATCATGGTATATTTAAGAAGTCAAATAAAGCTTCTCCTTAAAATCTGAAATCTTAAAAGCTGTGTTGATTTTTTTCTTTGAATTCTCTTAAAGAACCCTATTATGCAGGGAATTAAATATAATACCCTCTCCAAAGTGACACTTTAATGGAGAATTTCTAGAAATAAATAATGGGGAAAATATATTTTAAATGTATTTAAAGAAAGACTAATTTTTATTACGAGTTACAATTCTATCAAATGCTATTTACATATGAGAAAATAGCATTATAGTATTTTCTAAAAGAAGGTTAAGAAAAATGTTTTTGTCTTGTCGGCTTCATCCTATGAGGCAGAAGACAATGCTTTGCCTTTAAATATTTGTTAATATGGATTTGAAGGATATCAAATTTCAAAAAAGATAAATATAGATATCTGATTTAGAGCTTCAGTATTATGAATGATATAACTATGTGATAGTATAAAATGTAAATGTATACAATACAGTTGTATACATTTGTGTATACAAATGTGATTTGCAGTGATATGTATCTGATTTTAATTTCACAAATATAAATCAACTTATATTAACCTGTTTCTATAGAAATAGAAGGCTGCTTTTTCTCTTGTGATATCGGTGCTTAGTGATTATTTTTAATTTCGCATGTCTGGTGGCAATGCATAGAGAAAGGAGGTGGACTTCATTGTACATATATTTAATCCATGTAGTAGAAGAGAACATAATGCATTAATCTGTTTCATTTAAATAAATATTTTTATGGACATAGTATGTTATTTGAAAACAATGGTAAAAAATTTCAGAAGAAGCCCACAATACTTAACACAATTTTCATTTATTGATTCCATGTAGATAAGTTATAATATTAATTTTGAGAAAGTATGTGAGTTTTCAAGTATGTAAAAAAAAATGGACAAATCTTGGAATAAAAAAACACCATGGTATATTCTCTATTCTTAGAAGTAGATTCCTAATATGAATATTAAAATATAAAACCTAAATACACACCATAAGCCAAATAGAAATAGGATAAGGAAGCCTCTGATTGTACAGTGTATGTGGAAAAACTTGTAGCCAAAAATATGACTGAGGGTCCCTGAGCAGTCTCTTATGTCACAAAGGGTACCTGCCTTCAGACTCAGCAGTTTATTTCAAGGAACGCATACCCAGTTCTGAGACTATAGCACAGTAATGAATGTTTCATTAAATATTTGTGGGAATACAGAATGAGGGAATATATACAATATTCTAGACAGCAAGCCACCAAATATCCCATGGAGAGTCTGCTGATCCCAGCTTCTCTCCTTGACTGCCTGTTATTCAGTCTCTTCTCCCGTCAGCGTCTCCCTCTCCAGCGCTTCCTCCTGCCCATCCCACATTGCTGAAAGAAAGGAGGCAATGATAATTGGATCAGTTAGATCACTAGGTGCCTGTAGTAAAAGTAGCGCAAAAAGAACAAACTGTTATAAGGACGAAATGAGATTTCACTGTGTGAAATACAAACAAAATTGAACACACAAACAAAGTGGATAATAGTTCCCTTTTTATTATTTTCTAGAAGTTGTTCATTCAGACCTATTTTCTAGGTAGATTGCACTGAATGTTATGAACCATTTTCCAACTCCTTTTCACAAAGGGAAATCTCATTTTGTCCTTCTTTTTGTGCTACTTTTACTGCAGGGACCTAGTGATCTAATTGATCTAATTATAACTGCGTCCTTTCTTTCAGCAATGAGGGATAGGCACGAGGTAGTGCTGGAAAGCTGATGGGAAAAGAGGAGACAGCAACTGAATTCCTGGGTCCCGGGGAAGTTCCACTGGAGAAGAGATAGCCAACCCACTCCAGGATTCTTGGGCTTCCCTTGTGACTCAGCTGGTAAAAAGAATCGACCTGCAATGTGGGAGACCTGGATTCGATCCCTGGGTTGGTGAGATCCCCTAGAGAAGGGAAAGGCTATCCACTGCAATATTCTGACCTGGAGAATTCCGTGGACTGTATAGTCCATGGAGTCTCAAAAAGTCAGACACGACTGAGCAACTTTCACTCACAACTTGTAACTCATTGGATAAAAAAGTAAACGTTCATGCTTTCCTCTCTCCTCCTCTCGCATTTTTTCCTGCTAGTTAGTACAGTGCCGTGCTGTCTTTAGTCGCTCACTTGTGTCTGACCCTTTGTGACCCCATAGACTGTAGCCCACCAGGGTCCTCTGTCCGTAGGGATTCTCCAGGCCAGAGTACTGGAGTGGATAGCTGTTCATTCCTTCAGGGGATCTTCCCAACCCAGGGATGGAACTCTTTTCTCCCTCATTGCAGGCAGATTCTTTATACCACCTGAGCCACCAGGGAAGCCCAATTAGTACAGCAGCTAGACTAATGTTTTCTTTGTTTCTCTACTTGATCTGACATATTGAAATTAAATGGCAGGATGATGACACTGAAGCATTTTATTTGGTTAGGGAGGTAGATAAAAATAATAGGTACAAGGGAGTTGAATTTTTTATATATCAATTAACTTTGAAATCAAAGTTGCACTGGATTTCATTAAGAAGATAGCTTTTCTCTACTGAGATTTAATTAATCCACCCAGTTAACTTCCTCTACTTTATGCATTCATAGAACTTCTTTCCTTTTTTCATGTTGTGACATTTATTAGTAACTGTTTATCCTATACTTATTTACATGTGTTATTGAACACCTTAAGGCATTAAACCTCTTTGAAAATGGCATGGATATCTGATTTATCTTGTGTAATCCAGGAGCTGGGCACTAGAATTTGCTTAGTAATAGCATTGAATGAATGTCTCTTGGGGACAGAATTACTTTCCAAATGTTACAAAGCAAGTGTATTACTGAAAAACTAGAGACAAAATAAATTTAAAGAAAAAGTAAGTAACATTTATCAGATAGATCCAGTTTCTAAATGTTTTGAAAAGATTAAATTCTGAGCTTCACAATTTTTTCATGTTATTATCCATTAATAAAGAAAAAAACAATATTACCACCATCAAAATTAGTCACTATGACCATTGGTAAACTAGAGAGAGAAGTATACCAAATATAATGACATGCTCCGTTACTGTTAAGTGAATACAAATATTTGTGTTTGAAGTTGATTAAACTTGGTCAGCGTGAAGGAAAAGGAAGCAGTTTCACTGTTAGTCAACATTTTAGAATTCTGCTTAATATATGTTTGTATTTAGTGAGTAAATTAGGATTTTCTATTGTTGCTTTCTCTTCTTAATGAGTATTTACATTGATGTCAGTGTGGACAAAATATATAAATTCTTGAATCTTGTTATTGACCTAATTTCTTCTATTTTATGATTTCCATTTGTCCCTGATACAGTCATGTTTGAATTCTGCCCCATCCTCACATTCACAACATAGCAAATTGAATGCAGACCAAATTCATGAAAGTATTATATAGAGATGGCATGATAATCAGGTGACATTGATGAATTATTCTTTTATAAGTTTCTCTGAAGCTGTCCATTCATTTATTCACTCAATCAACTATTGAGTAGTGGCTATGTGACTTCTAGGCACTAAGAAGGCTCAGTCACGTCTCTTCCTACCCTATGAAAATGTTATTATTATGTTTTGGTTTGACCTGCCTACCCTTCTATACCTCTTTTTCTCACCTATAGCTTTCTTCCATTAATACAAGCCTCCTTATTTCCTGCTGTATATTACCACACAGGAAAACTCCCAGGTGAAACCCTAACTGCTGAATGTTCATTACAAATTTCTCATGAACTAGGTAAGTGATTCATCAGGAGATACACAAAATTAGATTGCATATCACATCTTCTTATGTTATATTAACAATTCACCTAGCAACCTTCTTTGGTTAATATTTTAACCACATAAACTGCACCATTTATTGAAGTATGGTGTTTTCTTTCCTTCACTCTTTTTAAAAATTTTATTCAAGAATGGTTGACTTAAATTGTTCTCAGTCTCAGATATAAATAAAATGATTCAGATTTGCATAGGCATATATTCTTTTTTTTCAGATTCTTATATAGTTGTGTATGGATGTTCATACCAACCTCCTGATTTAACCCTCCCCTCCTGCATTTTCCCTTTAGTAAGCATGTTTGTTTCTGATATGTATAAGTTTGTTTCTGTTTTGTAAATACATTCATATTTATTTAAATTAAACTAGATTCCACATATAAGTGATATCATATAATATTTGTCTTTTATGTCTGACTTACTTCACTTAGAATGATCATTTCTAGGTACATATATATTGCTGCACAAGGCATTACTTTTCTATGGCAGACTAATATTCCATTGTAAACTTGTACCGCATTTTATTTGTTGCTCTATCGATGGACATTTAGGTTGCTTCCATGTCTTAGTTATCATAAATAATGCTTCAGTGAACACTGGAGTTCACTCTCAATAAGGGCACATGACCTTGATTTCTGCTACCTTCTTTTCTTTTTCTTCCTGACATATATACTCTATATAGTTAGTTCAGTTGCTTCGTGTGTACAACTCTTTGTAACCCCATGGATTGTAGCACTCCAGGATTCCCTGTCCATCACCAGCCCACAGAGCCTACTCAAACTCATGTCCATTGAGTCATTGATGCCATCCAACCATTTCATCCTCTGTTGTCTCCTTCTCTTCTTGCCTTCAATCTTTCCCAGCATCAGGGTCTTTTCCAGTGAGTCAGTTCTTCCTATTAGGTGGCTAAATTATTGCAGTTTCAGCTTCAGCATCAGTCCTTCCAATGAATATTCAGGACTGATTTCCTTTAGGATGGACTGGTTGTATTTCCTTTCAGTCCAAGGGACTCTCAAGAGTCTTTTCCAACACCACAACTCAAAAGCATCAATCCTTCGGCATTCAACTTTATAGTCCAATTCTCACATCCATACATGACTACTGGAAAACAATTTCTTTGACTAGACAGGCATTTGTTGGTAAAATAATGTATCAGATTTTTAATATACTGTCTAGGTTGGTCATAGCTTTTATTCCAAGGAGCAAGCATCTTTTAATTTTATGGCTGCAGTCACCATCTGCAGTGATTTTGAAGCCTCCCCAAATAAAGTCTCTCACTGTTTCCATTGTTTCAGCATCTATATATCATAAAGTGATGGGAACAGATGCCATGATATTAGTTTTCTGAATGTTGAGTTTTAAGACAACTTTTTCACTATCTTTCACTTTCATCAAGAGGCTCTTTAGTTCTTCTTTGCTTTCTGCCATAAGTGTGGTCTCATCTGCATATCTGAGGTTATTGATATTTCTTCTACAAGTCTTGATTTCAGCTTGTGCTTCACCCAGCCTGGCAGTTCACATGATGCATTCTGCATATAAGTTAAATGAGCAGAGTGACAATATACAGCCTTGACGTACTCCTTTGCCAATTAAGAACTAGTCTGTTGTTCCATGTCCAGTTCTAACTTCTGCTTCCTGACCTGCATACAGATTTCTTAGGAGGCAAGGTAGGTGGTCTTGTATCCCCATTTCTTGAAGAACTTTCCAGTTTGTTGTGATCCACACAGTCAAAGCTTTAGCTTAGTCAATAAAACAGAAGTAGATGTTTTTCTGGATGGAACTCTGTTGCCTTTTGATGATCCAATGGATGGTGGCAATTTTTTCTCCGGTTCCTCTGTCTTTCTAAATCCAGTTTGAACATATGGAAGTTCACAGTTCACGTACAGTTGAATCCTGGCTTGGATAAATTTGAGCATTACTTTGCTAGCATGTGAGATGAGTACAATTGTGCAGTAGCTTGAACTTTCTTTGGCATTATTTTTCTTAGGGACTTGAATCAAAACTGACATTTTCCAGCCCTGTGGCCATTGCTGAGTTTTCCAAATTTGCTGGCATATTGAGTGCAGCACTTTCACAGCATCATCTTTTAGGATTTGTAATAGCTCAACTGGAATTTCATCACCTCCACCACTAGCTTTGTTCTTAGTGATACTTCCTAAGGCCCACTTGAGTTCACATTCCAGGATGTTTGGCTCTAGGTGAGTGATCACACTATCATGGTTATCTGGGTCTTGAAGATCTTTTTTGTATAGTTCTTCTGTTTATTCTTGCCACCTCTTCTTAATATCTTCTGCTTCTGTTAGTTTCATACCATTTCTGTCCTTTATTGTGCCCACCTTTGCATGAAATGTTCCCTTGGTGTCTCTACTTTCTTGAAGAGATCTCTACTCTTTCCCATTCTATTGTTTTCCTCTATTTGTTTACATTGATCACTGAGGAAGGCTTTCTTATTTCTCCTGGATATTCTTTGGAACTCTGCATTCTTCTTTGCCTTTAACTTCTCTTCTTTTCACAGCTATTTGAAAGGCCTCGTCAGACAACCATTTTGCCTTTTTGCATTTCTTTTTCTTTGGAATGGTCTTGATCACTGCCTCCTGTACAGTGTCATGAACCTCGGTCCATATTCCTTCGGGTACTCTTGTCTATCTGATCTGTGATCCATAGTGCATGATATATTGAAAAATTTTAAAAAGCTTATAATCATATTTCTTCTGGGTCATGCATACCATTTTGGCACAAAGCTCTATATATCCTTTAAACCTGAACTTTATTAAATTGGAAACTACAAATACATTTCTTGGTATCATTATCAATATCTGCTTTACTGCTAATTACACAGTCTGTCAGTCTATTGGGGGAGGGGTAATAAGACAGAGCAACTGGGCAAGGCCTTTATAAAGCCACTGAAAAAGGCACTGTTTATGACAAATATTTAAGAAAAACAGACTGATGATCAGCAGAATATAAGGAGCCTGCTAAGGAACATCTATTTTCATTTGTCTAAATTGCTCTCTTTGTTATCTGATAATTCATGATCAATTTTTACTTGCTTTGATTACAGATGATGCAGTATTGCCTCTATTTCTACTTGATACATTTTGTTTATAGCCACATAATCTCTAGTTCTCAAAAGATGCATTTTTTAAAAGCTTTAGATCTGTGAGATTCTTATTTCACCAAAGGATTATTCAAACAACAAACATATATACATACAAGTACATGCAATCATGATGGACTAAATATCTGTGTCCCCCAAAATTCATATATCGAAACTCTAAACTCCAATGTTATGGTATTTGAAAGTGAATCCTTTGAGAGGTGATTTCAGATTAGATGAAGTGATGAAGGTGAAGTCCTCACAAAGATTAGTTTCCTTGTTAAGAAGAGGAAGATCTCAGAGATCTCTCTTTTTGCCGTGTGAAGATACAGTTAGAAAGCCACTGTCTGCAAACCACGATGAGGTTCTTCTCTAAGAACTGAATCTGCCTGCTCCTTTATCTTGGTCTTCTTAGCCTCCAGAACTCAGAAATAAGTGTGCATTGTTTAGCCACCTTGTGTGTGCTATTTTGTCTTAGAAGCCCTAGATGAATAAGACAGCAGTCAGGTTTTCTTGATTAATTTGTTTAACATCCCATGGACACAGACATTTGGGATGAAGAAAGAGCGGAAGAAGTTTATTAAATTCCAGTGTTTCATACTTTTGAAGATAATTTCAATCAATAGAGATTAGCTCTGAGAAAAGCTTTTTAGGGAACTGTCTTTTTCACATATTTAATAGACATCACACAAATATTTTTCATATCCTGCCTATATATCATCTAATTGGTATATAATTTAATGGTTGCTTTCATTCCTAAGTTCAATGTTTCTCAAATGAACTGTCACTTATAAATCAAAATATTTAATAAAAATTTAAATTTATATGGACAAAAATATGTTGATAAGGGTCATCTGCATTTATGAATTAACTTTATGTTGCTAAATTTAAGAAACTTGTGAGATTTCCATTATTCATTTACAGACTCAGTTGTGCTACATTTTAGTCAGTCAGTCAGTCAGTTCAGTTGGCTCAGTCATGTCCGACTCTTTGCAACCCCATGGACTGCACTACACCAGGCTCCCCTGACCAACACCAACTCTTGGAATTTACTCAAACTCCTGTCCAATGAGTCAGTGATGTCATCCAACCATCTCATCCTCTACTGTCCCTTTCTCCTCCTGCCCTCAATCTTTCCCAGCATCAGGGTCTTTTCAAAAGAGTCAGTTCTTCTAATCAGAGGGCCAAATTATTAGAATTTCAGCTTTAGCATCAGTCCTTCCAATGAATATTCAGGACCGATTTCCTTTAGGATGGACTGGTTGGATCTCCCTGCAGTCCAAGTCTCCTTGCAGACTCTCAAGAGTCTTCTCCAACATCACAGTTCAAAAGGATCAATTCTTCTGCACTCAGCTTTCTTTATAGCTCTAACTCTCACATCCATACAAGACTGCTGGAATAACCATAGCTTTGACTGGATGGACCATTGTTGGCAAAGTAATGTCTCTGCTTTTGAATATGCTGTCTAGGTTGGTCATAACTTTTCTTCCAAGGAATAAGCGTCTTTTAATATCATGGCTGCAGTCACCATCTTCAGTGATTTTGGGGTCCAAAAGATATAATAAAATCTGTCACTGTTTCCATTGTTTCCCCATCTTTTTGCCATGAAGTGATGGGACCAGATGCCATGATCTTAGTTTTCTGAATGTTGAGTTTTAAGCCAGCTTTTTCACTCTCCTCTTTCACTTTCATCAAGAGGCTGTTTAGTTCCTCTTCACTGTCTGCCATAAGGGTGGTGTCATCTGCATATCTGAAGTTATTGATATTTCTCCCAGCAATCTTGATTCCAGCTTGTGCTTCATATAACCTGATGTTTCTCATGATGTATTCTGCATATAAGTCAAATAAGCAGGGTGACAATATACAGCCTTGACGTACTCCTTTCCCTATTTAGAACCAGTCTCTTGTTCCATATTCAGTTCTAACTGTTGCTTCCTGACCTGCATACAGATTTCTCAAGAGGCAGATCAGGTGGTTTGGTATTTCCATCTCTTTTGGAATTTTCCAGTTTATTGTGATCCACGCAGTCAAAGGCTTTGGCTTAGTCAATAAAGTAGATGTTCTTCTGAAACCCTCTTGCTTCTTTGATGATCCAGAAGATGTTGGCAATTTGATCTCTGGTTCCTCTGCCTTTTCTAAAACCAGCTTGAACATCTGGAAGTTCACAGTTCACATATTGCTGAAGCCTCACTTGGAGAATTTTGAGCATTACTTTACTAGCTTGTGTGTAAGAGACTTCCCTGGTGGCTCAGACAGTAAAGCGTCTGCCTAAAATGCGGGAAACCTGGGTTCAATCCCTGGGTCAGGAAGATCTCCTGGACAAGGAAATGGCAACCCACTCCAGTATTCTTGCCTGGAGGATCCCATGGACAGAGAAGCCTGGTAGAATACAGTCCATGGGATCGCAAAGAGTCAGACACGACTGAGCAACTTCACTTCACTTCACTTCACTTTACTAGCTTGTGAGATGAGTGCAATTGTGAAGTAGTTTGAGCATTCTTTGGCATTGCTTTTCTTTTGGATTGGAATAAAAACTGACCTTTTCCAGTCCTGTGGCCGCTGCTGTATTTTCCAAATTTGCTGGCATATTGAGTACAGCACTTTCACAGCATCATTTTAAGATGTGAACTAGCTCAACTGGAATTCCATCACCTCCACTAGCTTTGTTTGTAGTGATACTTCCTAAGGCCACTTGACTTCACATTCCAGGATGTCTGGCTCTAGGTGAGTGATCACAGCATCATGGTTTTCTGCATCATGAAGATTTTTTTGTACAGTTCTGTGTGTTCTTGCCACCTCTTCTTAATGTCTTCTGCTTCTGTTAGGTCCGTACCACTTCTGTCCTTTATTGTGTTCATCTTTGCATGAAATGTTCCCTTGGTATCTTTAATTTTCTTGAAGAGATCTCTAGTCTTTCCCATTCTATTGTTTTCCTCTATTTCTTTGCACTGATCTCTGGGGAAGGCTTTTTTATATCTCCTTTCTATTCTTTGGAACTCTGTTTTCAATGGATATATCTTTCCTTCTCTTCTTTGCTTTTCACTCCTCTTCTTTTCACATCTACTTGTAAGGCCTCTTCAGACAACCTTTTTGCTTTATTGCATGTCTTTTTCTTGGGGAGGGGCTTGATCCCTGTCTCCTGTACAATGTCATGAACCTCCATCCACAGTTCTTCAGGCACTCTGTCTATCAGATCTAATCCCTTGAATCTATTTTTCACTTCTACTGTATAATCATAAGGGATGATTCCATTTACATATTAAGTACAGTTTAATCATTAATTTTCTCTTTACAGCTGCTAAAATTTTTCATTTAAAAATGCCTATTCATCAGAGCTTCATCTATTTCTGTATTATATTTTTAAAAGTTCTTTAGATGTCTTTCAGGTGAAAACATAAATATAAGACTTTTTTCTGAATATATATTTACTCTGTATGTTAAATAATTCCTTTCTTAATATTGGATTTTTATGAACCCTCATCAGTATAAGTAGAATTCAGTGAATCAATTTATATGGACTAGCATCCTCTTATTTATTGCTGTGGGAAAGCAGCATATGAGAATCTTGCTTAATTAGTCTTATTGTTCCTATGGGCAAGACAAATAGCTTATTTGATTACACATAAATGAATTTTCTCCTTAAACACTTTTTTCTTTTTACAACTTCCACTGAATTCATTAATTCTCTACAGATAGGCTCCACACTACATAATATTTTATTTTAGAAAATAATACAAGTGATTATTTTTTATCACTTTTTGTTTTTATTCACTTATGTGTATTCTGTTGCTGAATTATCCATATTCATGACTCTCCAGATAGTCAGTGAAGTATTAAACACAGACTAGACTTGAGAACACTGACTTTGGTTGAGTCTTCTCAAGGTAGTCTGTCCTTCTGCTTTTAGTATTAAAAAAATCTACCCATAGATGACATATAGACAGCTTGAGAAAATGACTTATGTATTGGAACAGAAAACTAATGCTGTTTAGATTTTTTAATGCAATTTGACTGTACAGAAACAGCTTTAGTTAACAGTATTGGTCATAGGTTGAAAGCCCATATTTAATGAAATATACATTAAAATAAACAAAAATGCTCATGAATTTAGATAATATTAGAATGTTTTTACAAGAAAATATGCTTATTAAATAGGAACTTTATAGGACAAAGCCATCTCTTACAAACATACTTTGTTTTCTGCCCATTTTGTCTATTTTATCTTCTGTAAATGTACATACTACAAGTTTTGTGTGTGTTTACAACTGAAGGAGAAATTGTTAATGTTCAATTGTTAATAATGAACATATTATTTATTAATTGCTTACTGACTTATATATCCCTACGGGAAATAGGACACTTCCTTGGATCAATACAAGGCTTTTTGTTGAATTAATATGATACTAATTTCTTTTTTTATTATAAAATACAAAATGGGAGTAATGTGATTATAAATTTATATTATTAACAATAGGACTTCCCTGGTGGCTCAGACGGTAAAGCGTCTGTCTACAATGCAGGAGACCTGGGTTCGATCCCTGGGTCGGGAAGATCTCCTGGGGAAGGAAATGGCAATCCACTCCAGTACTATTGCCTGGAAAATCCCATGGACAGAGGAGCCAGGTAGGCTACAGTCCATGGGGTCGCAAAGAGCTGGACACGACTGAGCAACTTCACTATCAACAGTAATTTTCCCTTTCTCTCATTAACCTGAGGGCATTTTATTATTATTAGTTGGAGTCCCTTTCTTATCATTATGATTGCCATCATTATTTCATGGATTATATTAGCTTCCATTTGAAACATTGAGTTCATAATTAATAAGGATGTTCTGTGGGCAGACAACTTCGAAATCTTTGCAGTCTCTTTTGATATGTCAGGTTTAAAATAGTTGTCAACTGTCCACCTAGATAGAAACCAAATATCAGTAAATACCAGAAATCAGAAATAATTGACAGTAGCTACAAGAGAAAATATTAATAATGCACTCATCTCTCATGGGAATACCTAACTTGGACAGTTTTGTAATTCTGCTGTTTTTTTCTGTTTCTGCCATTCTCACTCTTGGCATATCAGAAATAACTATGTTATCAGTTTGCCTTTTTTAAATGGCAGAAGCAATACAATTAATATCTATCTATATCTATCTATGTGCATATTTTTCTGTCTACACATAGCTGTAAATGTAGAAAGGGCCCATTCAAGAGAAGTCTCCCAATGTTCAAAAATAAATTTCAGAATATTATAATTCCAGTGAAGTTACTTTTCTTAATTACTTTAGTTTCCCTTTTTATTTCTCTCCATTAAAAACAATCATTTTTTTTCTCCTCATGCCATCCATCAAGTGACAGATACGCAATTTTATTTTTAGTTATTTGCATATGCAGTTCATGTTACCAAATGAATCGTTTGATCCTTGAGGTCAAAAATGCCATATCTTATTTAAAACAATAATGAAATTGTGAAAAGTATGAAATAGGCAGCAAGACAATATGTTTGAGGATACAATTTGCCAATATATCAGAATCAACAAACCAATATATGTGAATTATATAAGACTTAGCCATTTATATACATTTACATATGTATATATGTGTGTATGGAAGTCCCCTATCCTTCCCATGAGGATTGAAAAAAAATGTGAGTAAAGTGCTTGGTGCAAATATAAGATATTTTTTTACTAGTCATCAATAATTTTAATATTTTCTTTTCTTAAATGTTATCATTTCTTGATATAAATATTCAATAACTTTTTGTTAACAAGTGATACAATTGTGTTCATCAGTTCAGTTCAGTCTCTCAGTTGTGTCCAACTCTTTGTGTCCCATGAATGACAGCATACTAGGCTTTCATAACCATCACCAACTCCTGGAGCTTGCTCAAATTCATGTCCATTGAGTCAGTGATGCCATCCAACCATCTCATCCTTTGTTGTCCCCTTTTCCTCTAGCCTTCAATCTTTCCCAGCCTCAGGGTCTTTTCCACTGAGTCAGTTCTTCACATCATGTGGCCAAAGTATTGGAGCTTCAGTTTGAGCATCAGTCCTTCCAGTGAATATTCAGGACTGATTTCCTTTAGGAAAGGAAATCCTTTAGGAAGAACTGGTTTGATCTCCTTGCAGCCCAAGGGACTCTCAGGAGTCTTCCTCAATATGACAGTTCAAAAACATCAATTCTTTGGCGCTCAGTTTTCTTTATAGCCCAACTCTCATATCCATACATGACCACTGGAAAAACCATAGCTTTGACTATAAGGACCTTTGTTGGCAAAGTAATGCCAACATCTTCAGTGATTTTTGGAGCCCAAGAAGAGAAAGTCTGTCACTGTTTCCATTATTTCCCCATCTATCTGGATGATGGGACTGGGTGCCATGTTCTTCATTTTTTGAATGTTCAGTTTTAAGCCAACTTTTTCACTCTCCTCTTTCACTTTCATCAAGAGGCTCTTTAGTTCCTCTTTCCACAGTTTATTGTGATCCACACAGTCAAAGGCTTTGGAATAGTCAGTAAAGCAGAAATAGATGTTTTTTCTGGAACTCTCTAGCTTTTTCAACTGATCTCCTTTAGAATGGACTTGTTGGATCTCCTTGAAGTCCAAGGGACTCTCAAGAGTCTTCTCCAACACCACAGTTCAAAAGCATCAATTCTTCGGCACTCACCTTTCTTCACAGTCCAACTCTCACATCCATACATTACCACAGGAAAAACCTTAGCCTTGACTAGACAGACCTTTGCTGGCAAAGTAATTTCTCTGCTTTTCAGTATACTGTCTAGGCTGGTCATAATTTTCCTTCTAAGGAGTAAGCAACTTTTAATTTCATGGCTGCAATCACCATCTGCAGTGATTTTGGAGCCCAAAAAAATAAAGTCTTACACTTTCCACTGTTTCCTCATCTAGTTCCCATGAAGTGATGGGACCAGATACCATGATCTTCGTTTTCTGAATGTTGAGTTTTAAGCCAACTTTTTCACTCTCCTCTTTCACTTTCATCAAGAGGCTTTTTAGTTCCTCTTCACTTTCTGCTATAAGGGTGATGTCATCTGCATATCTGAGGTTATTGATATTTCTCCCAGCAATCTTGATTTCAGCTTGTGTTTCATCCAGCCTGGCATTTTGCATGATGTACTCTGCATATGAGTTAAATAAGCAGGGTGACAATATTTGCCCAATATAGATGGCGCTTTATAATAAATAAGTACCATGTGCTTATATAGCAGGTACAAAATTTGATGACTTTAACATTCGGGACCAATTTTTCAAGTCATATGGCTTATTTTTAGGTGAGCCATTTAATGGTGCCCAGATAATGGCCTGAAGGCATAGTCTGACTGGAAACAGCAAAACAAGGAGATGTGAAATGGATAACAGAGTATGTGATGAGAGTCGCAGCTACAGAGCGGGAGACTGTTTCATGAAAATAATAATACAGATAGCCAGGGATAAGACGGTCGAAGGGATTCTAACCACTAGCAAATCAAATATTTAATTTTAACTTGTTTTTCTATTTTTTAGAAAGTCAATTTTTTTTCAGTGTTTTTATTTTTCTGAGTTTTTGTTGAAGTGTCATTGATTTATAGTGTTGTGTTAGTTTCAGGTATTCAGCAAAGTGGATCAATTACACGTATAAATTTAGAAATATTTTTAAGACTATTTTCCTATATAGGCCATGTGGCCTTAATCATCCTTCTCCTCAGTTGGATAAAATTTATCAATATGAATGTTTTTAATTTGCTTTTTTCTTTCTTTGAGATTCTAGATCAGTGGGGTGAATGGATAAAAATCATTATGTCAATGATATGATAGAGGTATAAGTGAGATTAGGAGCTCAGCAGTTGCTTGGATTCACAAACATGAATGACCATGAACATTGATGAGTCTGAGGATTTATGAACATATGGCAGAACCTGCCCAAGCTACTCCTGAAAATGATAGGTGATTCAAGACAGTTCTATTTAAACCTCAAGGATGGTGTGAATTCAGTCCACATTCAGGTTATATACCATTGTAAAGGGAGGCTCAGTTATATACCACTGACGGTTCAGTGGTAAAGAATCTGCCTGCAATGCAAGAAACAGGAGATTCAGGCTTAATCTCTGAATAAGGAAGAGCCCCTAGATAGGGCATGGCAACCCACTCCAGTATTCTTGCCAGGCAAATCTCATGGACAGAGTAGCCTAGTGGGCTATAGTCCATGGGGTTGCAAAAGTCAGACATGACTGAAGCGACTGAGCATGCTCTGACCATTGTAAGAGTGGTGATGGAATATTTAAACATGACAACTTGGTTGGCTTTGAATACAGGTAAGCAGTATAATTAAACATGTGTTCAACTAAATGTTATGTGATCTTCTTCTGGTTTATAATGTCATGTAAGGAAAGTTTTGAAACCTGTGTGGTTTCATCAACTGTTACTGTCAGCTTTCACATTTAGACGATATTACTATTCTCCCCTATTTTTACATAAGCAGCATAATAATAGTCTTGATCTTAATAAGCTCAAAATAAATATATCCTTGAACATGGCTTTTGTTTATTCAGTTAACTCTTTTACAAGGAGGAGTTTAGGAGAGCCAGATCTCTGAAAAGTCACGAGTTCAACTATAAGTTTATTATTAGCCCAAGATAGCCAAGGTTGCATATCAGGAGCTTCAAACAACCTCAGGTTATGAAGCACTGTAGTACCTATTTAGTGCAAGAAGTGTATAAGCAGACACACATATTTCAAACCCATGTCATTTACTTGAGTATGTTCATTCTCAGGCTTCGGGCAGTGATGTTTTCCCACTGGACTATGCCAATAAATAAATAAATATGTTTGGTCTTTCTAGTAGCTTTTATTTTATATTTGTTTAATTTAATATTCAAACAATGATCAACAGTTTGCTTTTTTAATGGGACATTCTCACTAGGCCAGTGGTGTGGTATATGTAATGATCATCTGTTTAGCTAATGGGATAACCCACTCCAAAGTTTATTTCTATACCTTTATATAAGACAGTATTGGAGAAGGAAATGGCAACCCACTCCAGTGTTCTTGCCTGGAGAATCTTAGGGACGGGGGAGCCTGGTGGGCTGCCGTCTCTGGGGTTGCACAGAGTCGGACACGACTGAAGCTACTTAGCAGCATATAAGACAGTCATCACTTTCTGTTGTTTAATCATAGAGAATTATGACTCATTTTAAACTATGAATTTAAACATATACATATATGTATGTATATGTACCCATGTATGCATTAGTACATTGTGCATCACTCACTGATTATGCACAGTTCAGTTCAGTTCAGTCACTCAGTCGTGTCCGACTCTTTGCAACCCCATGAATCGCAGCACGCCAGGCCTCCCTGTCCATCACCAACTCCCGGAGTTCACTCAGACTCACGTCCATCGAGTCAGTGATGCCATCCAGCCACCTCATCCTCTGTTGTCCCCTTCTCCTGCGCCCAATCCCTCCCACCATCAGTCTTTTCCAATGAGTCAACTCTACGCATGAGGTGGCCAAAGTACTGGAGTTTCAGCTTTATCATCATTCCTTCCAAAGAAACCCCAGGGCTGATCTCCTTCAGAATGGACTGGTTGGCACATTATGCACTAATTATGCACATTATGTATGAGTCCATATATATATACATGTATAATAATTATTGTGTTAGTACATGTATATATAGTACATCAGCATTAGTACAGGGGCTATCCTGATAGCTCAGTTGGTAAAGAATCCGCCTGCAGTGCAAAAGACCCTGGTTCAATTCCTGGGTTGAGAAGATCTGATGGAGAAGGAATAGGCTATCCACACCAGTATTCTTGGTCTTCTGCTGTGGCTCAGCTAGTAAAGAATCTGCCTGCAATGCAGGAGACCTGGGTTTGATCCCTGAGTCGGGACGTTCCCCTGGAGAAGGGAAAGGCTACCACTCCAGTATTCTGGCATAGAGAATTCCATGGACTGTGTAGTCCATTGGGTCGCAAAGAGTCAGAAATGACTGAGCGACTTTCACTTCACTTCACTTCACTTCATCCTAGTACAGGATTATGTCTTTGTTCATAGCCAAACTGACAGGTGCTACCTTGTGAGATCCAGTGAGTTTGGTCTAGAATTCTTGGCCTAGAATGCCAAGATTGGGGATTATTGGGCATTAAATGATGATCTGGATAAGACCAGGAACCAGGATCCTCTTTCTTACTATAGTTATTTACAAACATTTACATAAGAGAGCCAGTTCATTTAAAATGATAGTCCTATATTTTTATTTTAAAATATATCAAAATGATAGTTAAAAAATAGTATCATTTTAAATAAAAATTCTGGGTGGTTACCAGTGTTTAACATGTAAAGTTTATGCAGAAAGCATCCAATAATTTAACCAGTATTTGCTATCCTTTAATTACTTTTGTTTGGACTTCAGAATATCAGAACTGTTCCTAGGTGACAATTTCAGATCATGAAAAACCTGCTAGATTCTGATTTCCAGCCAGAAAACATTTAAAAGCATTATTACTGTATAATGAAAGAATCCTCCCTTGGCGGTAAGTTACTCACAAAAAGGAAAACATTACCCATGTTATTTCTGCTTCAAAATGCAAATGTGCTTAGTAATGAAAGTCATTATGATGCCCAAATGGAGCAGGTATATGAAATCATTTACAACAATGAATTTAATCCTACTCAAAATAAATACCTGTCAATAAAACACTGCTCTCTTTACAAGTTTATATGGTTTGGAAGACAGCATGGTTCTAGACTGGGATGTCTATGGTGTGAATTCCTATTCAGCTAGAACTCAGATGGCCTCAATCAGTTCAGTTAAATTTCCTAGGCTTCAGCCTCCTCTTTTGTAAAATGGTGATGTTATTAACCTTAGTATTAACATTCAAAGAAATAATGCAAGTGAAAACTTTGAAAATTATAAACCATTACAAAGATGATATTTGTTTTATCTAGGTGTATGAAATATAGTGGGCAGATTAAAGAGTTTTTAAGTATCTTTAGTAAGCATCTATAATATCTTTTTATTCTTATCTCTTAAAAATGGTTTTTCTCAGTGTAATTCATCTGTCAGTGTTGCCTGGGGAGCTGGCTCTTATCAGTGTCTTGAAATATGGATACTATTCAACTCTTTCAGTACTCCTGCTCTCATAGCAAATCTCTACCATGTCAGGGATATTTCTCTCAGACCTGATATTGACAACTAGGCACCTTCAGGCAGCTTTGCTGACTTCCAGAACTAAGAGCAGACAAGTTGTTCTGCTGTCAGGAGTTCTCTCCTAATTTATATATGCTTTCTGAGAGTGTCTGCTTTCTTCTTCCTTTTTTTTTTTTTTTTTTTTTTTGTGTGTGTGTATGAAACATTTATAGGTAGTGTATGGCAACTCCTGACTCCAAATTTTCTTTTCCATCTACTGGTGCTATTGACAATGGTGGTAGTGCTGGTAGGCTGTGGAAAGGGGCTGCAAGAGGAGGAGTGACCGAAGACCATTTATTTCCTTTTAGCAAAAACTTCTTCAGTGCTTTGACAATGGCCAGCTGCCTAGGTCTCTGGTGCTAATGTAATGAAAAACGGTTTCCTATTTTATTTTACCCATCTCATTCCAGTTTTTCCCTCATGTGCTCTCTAGGTGAGTCCCAAATATGATCCAGTGTTGCCTTTGATAATCTTATAACAGCTATTCTAAACTCCTGAATCTGGAAACGTGGTTCTCTCTCTGATAAAATTCATTTCAGAGGACAGTGGTTTGCAGGACTTGAATGTAAATAGCATCACTTCCCAGGGGAATTTGCTTCTTGGTTTCTTTTCTATGTGTGTTGGTGACTGGGCATGAAATAAAACTTTCAGCCTCTGTAACTGTTCCACAATTCATATTTGCATTTCTTCTTAAACTATTTCTGTCTCTAGCCAAGCAATTCATTTGAAATCTATATACCCAGTTTTGTAGACATGCGACATATTATGCTTCTCAGAAATAGCAATGTTTAAATGTGTCACCACTATAGGCTAACTTTGCATAAGTAAAACATTCAATATGGAAAAACTGGAAGATTGAAATAAGGAAAATTGAGTGAAATACAGAAAATAACTGTCAAGTTTTGGGGGTATACTCATCAGAAACCTTCCTTTTGCATATATGAATATGTTTTCTTAAAATAATAATGGGTTCTAATCAGTTCAGTTCAGTTTCTCAGTTATGTTCGACTCTGCAACCCCATGGGCTGCAGCACTCCAGGACTTCCTGTCCATCACCAACACCTGGAGTTTACTAAAACTCATGTCCGTTGAATCAGTGATGCCATCAAACTACCTCATCCTCTGCCGTCCCCTTCTCCTCCCACCTTCAATCTTTCCCAGCATCAGGGTCTTTTCAAATGAATCAGTTCTTTGCATCAATATCAGTCCTTCCAAAGAATATTCAGGACTGATCTCCTTTAGGATGGACTGGTTGGACTTGCAGTCCAAGAGACTCTCAAGAATCTTCTCCAACGCCACAGTTCAAAAGCATCAATTCTTTGGCACTCAACTTTCTTTACAGTCCAACTCTCACATCCCTACCAAACTACTGGAAAAACCATAGCCTTGACTAGACAGACCTTTGTGGGCAAAGTAATGTCTCTGCTTTTTAATATTCTGTTTAGGTTGGTCATAATTTTTCTTCCAAGGAGTGTCTTTTTTTTTGTTTTTCATTACTACAGTGAACATCTGCAGTGATTTTGCAGCCCCCTCAAAAATAAAGCCTTCCACTCTTTCCACTGTTTTTCCATCTATTTGCCATGAAGCAATGGGATCAGATGCCATGATCTTAGTTTTTTGCATGTTGAGCTTTAAGCCAACTTTTTCACTCTCCACTTTCACTTTCTTCAAGCGGCTCTTTAGTTCTTCTTCACTTTCTTCCATGAGGATGGTGTCATCTGCATATCTGAGGTTATTTGTATTTCTCCCAGCAATCTTGATTCCAACTTGTGCTTCATCCAGCCCAGTGTTTCTTATGATGTACTCTGCATATAAGTTAAATAAGCAGAGTGAAAGATTACAGCCTTGACTTACTCCTTTTCCTATTTGGAAGCAGTCAGTTTATGTAAGCTGCATATCATTCTGTTGGGCAAGTCTTTCTATAGAAATGCAGCATTTGTAATATTGCATTTCCACCCCTATCTTTAGATCTTATTTTTGGTCTACCTACATGTGCTATGACTTCACTTTCACTTTTCACTTTCATGCATTGGAGAAGGAAATGGAAACCCACTCCAGTGTTCTTGCCTGGAGAATCCCAGGGACGGGGGAGCCTGGTGGTCTGCCATCTATGGGGTCACACAGAGTCGGACATGACTGAATCGATGCAGCAGCAGCAGCAGCAGCAGTTTTTCCATGTCCAGTTCTAACTGTTGCTTCCTGACCTGCATATAAATTTCTCAAAAGGCAGGACAGGTGGTCTGGTATTCCCATCTCTTGAAGAATTTTCCATAGTTTCTTGTGAGCCTCACAGTCAAAGTGTCTGGCATTGTCAATAGAGCAGAAATAGATGTAATTTTTTTTTTCTGAAACTCTCTTGCTTTTTCTATGATCCAATGGATGTTGGCAGTTTGATCTCTGGTTCTTCTGCCTTTTACTGACCTTATTGCCAAAATCAAACTTAAATTGAAGACATTAGGGAAAACCACTAGACCATTCAGGTATGACCTAAATCAAATCCCTTATGATTATACAGTGGAAGTGAGACATAGATTTAAGGGATTAAACCTGATAGAGTGCCTGATGAACTAGGATGGAGGTTCATGATATTGTAGAGGAGACAGGAATCAAGACCATCCACAAAAAAAATAAATGCAAAAAAAACAAAATGACTGTCTGAGGAGGCCTTACAAATAGCTGTGAAAAGAACAGAAATGAAAAGCAAAGGAGAAAAGGAAAGATATACCCAATTGAATGCAGAGTTCCAAAGAACAGCAAGGAAAGATAAGAAAGCCTTTCTCCATGATCAGTGCAAAGAAACAGAGGAGAACAATACAATGGGAAAGACTAGAGATCTCTTCAAGAGAACTAGAGACACCAAGGGAACATTTCATGCAAAGATGGGCTCAATAAAGGACAGAAATGGTATGGACCTAACAGAAGTAGAAGTTATTAAGAAGAAGTAGCAAGAATACATAGAAGAACTGTACAAAAAAGATCTTCATGACCCAAATAATCACGATGGTGTGATCACTCACCTAGAGCCGGGCATCCTGGAATGTGAAGTCAAGTGGGCTTTAGGAAGCATTACTAGGAACCAAGCTAATGGAGGTGATGAAATTCCAGTTGAGCTATTTCAGTTTCTAAAAGATGATGTTGTGAAAGTGCTGCACTCAATATGCCAGCAAAATTGAAAAACTCAGCAGTAAACTATTGAATAAAAATATCTATTTTAAAGATGTAATAAAACTCACTATTTGGATATATGATAGTATTTTTAACAAATCATATAATGTGGGACATTTAGGGAATATCTAGTTGTTTTGCTTTAATAAGATCGTATCTTTGTTTCCATTGTTATTACTGTTAATGAAAATCATTAGAACATACAAATATGTCCTAAGAATAGTTAATTTAGGGTCTTTAAGTAGATTTCAGTTGGTCTATTTCCTCCTTGTTGATTATCTGGAAAACTTCTGTGTCTGTGCATAGGTAATTTATTCCCAGACATGATCCCATTTTGTCAAATTTTCACATTTTTAAAATAAATTATGTGATTTTATTTTTCTAAAAAGAACATCTAATTGATATAATAAATATACAAATACTATTGGGGACCCCATGGTGGTACAAAGCTTTTGAAAAAAATGACTATAACAACCTTTATTTTGCAACTGTGTCATGGTACTTTCAAAATATCTGCACACTTCATCTCTCTAAATAGCATAAATGAAAACCTGTTTGATACCCAGTTTTGGCAATGCTCCTGCATCATATGAACTCTGTCGTTTGCAAGAATGATTTTGAGCTCTGCTTTATGTTGTTATAATCCCTATTTTCCTTGATCTAGTCTCAGTCTTCACTTTAACCTCAGTAAATTGAATTACTAGTTTTCACACTACAAAGACAAGCTCAGCAGTTTTCAACTGTCTATGTACAAGCAGTTCCAATTGCAGTTAGTATAATGTCCAGATGTCAGAGGGGGTAAGAAATACACATTGTTCTCCTGCAGGTCACATAACTATTTCCCAAAGAGCTCCACCTCCAGTGTTTCTATTAATCTTGAACAGAGAAGCAGACAGCAAACTTATTCTCTTTTGTGACAAACCAACCATTAATGGTATCCAGAACTTGATTTTATTTCCAAACTCTCAGTGAAGAAGTCTGTAGGTAAGATTTATGGCGTTGTCTTCTATCTTCTATTTTTTCTCTTTTTGGTATTCTTTACAAGACTCATAAACTCAGCAAGTCAGCAGGCTAATCCTGTCAGATTTCAACTTTTTCTTTTTCTCTGTAATTCTATTGCTGCCAGAAAGCAACTTGCACAATGTACTTTTTTTCCTTTTCCTTTCCTTTCATCTTATTTTATTTTACAATTTTTGACATTGCTGTGTCTCCTAATGCTGCTGCTGCTGCTGCTGCTTCTAAGTCGCTTCAGTCGTGTCTGACTCCATGCGACCTCATAGACAGCAGCCCACCAGGCTCCCCCTAATGCTAGGCAACACAAAAGAAGATAAAAGGGTCAAAAGTATGACATGAAAAGTGAATAAGCAACTACTAACACAAACTACTGAGTAACAGAAGACTAGTAGACAAGAATGGATTTAATTTTATTAAACATAAAAGGAGAACTAGACAATGGAGAAAAAAGCCTGCTGGATTTACAATACGAGAACATGGCTAAATGTATCATCCCAAACACCTTACAGAATTTTAAAGAGCAAATATTTTTGATGAATTTAATTTTTAAAATATAATTTTACTTGTAAAGTTGGAAAGTAAAAAACAATGACATAAAAATCAAATTTGATACAGTGGTGAAATAAAATATATTCTATTTCAGTCAGATAAATATCTTTATTTACCAAGTGAAATGTTTTCTTTTTCTCTCCAGTTAGAATTCAATAAGGGAAATATTTTTTAAATAATATTTTATGATTCTTTTATAATATCGTTATTGTTAATATTTTAAATTTTACGATTTATGCAGTAGCTGTTGTCCAACCAGAGTTTGTGTGCCTGAGGCACAAAGAAGTCAAACAGTGAAACACTGGAGAACGGATAACTTGTGCTCAAAAGACAGTGACTCTAGGATGGGTTTTCAGAAAAGTGTTTTTAAAGGCAAATATGTAGGGAGGGCTGCTGGGTGCGTGACCTTCCTCTGGTTGGCGGTGAGGTAACTCATGGTGAGGTAACTCCAGGAATCTCAGTCATCATCCTTCTGGTTCCAACCAGTCTGGGGTCCGTGTACTTGGCTCAGCCTGAAGTTACCATCTTCCACTTGGGGCCTTGGTTCCTTTATAAGAACTCATAGATATGTGTCAAATTGTTATATATTATCCCTTCAGGAGGAACTAGGAGTCCTGTGACTCTATTGTTTGAATCTGCCGGTTAAAACTCAGGGAAGGTCTAGGAGGCTAAAGACTTTTTCCTGAAAGCAAGAAAGAGCAGACATGGAAAGCCTTTTGTGCTCTTGAGGTCCTCACATGATCCTGCTGTTTCATAACTATGATTTTTACAATGTATATAAAATGGCAATACATAAGTATATAATATATGTATAATATATGGAAGGGAAAGTGTTAGTCATTCAGTCGTGTCTTGACTCTGCAGCCGCATAGACTGTAGCCTGTCAGGCTCCTCTGTCCAGATACTAGAGTGGGTTGCCATTCCCTTCTCCAGGGGAATCTTCCTGACCCAGAGATCAAACCTGGGTCTCCTGCATTGCAAGCAGATTGTTTTTACCACCTGAGCCATCAGGAAGCCCAATAGGTATAATATAATGGTAATATATATGCATACATATGAAAACATGCATAGCCTTGAAGATTTGCATTTTAGAACCATATGATAGTATTTTATTAAATTAACTAATTTTAAAGTGACAAATGACATAATACCATTTTGAAAAATATAGTTTTTTTGAATTGAGATATAATTAACATGTAACATGAAATATTATAGTTCTTTTAATCACTTCCCCATTTCCTCAAAGGAGAACCAGTAAACTTTAAACAGCATGCTGAAACACCCAATTTTATTTTATTTCTGTTAAGTCAACTTGCTATTTGGGAAACTGCATGCTTAGGTATTTCAGCTGCGTTCACTGGCTGAGCGAGGCCACCATCTTTGGTTCATTTCTGCATCACAGCTCAAAGTGCATCTTCAGGCTCTCCCCATTTCTTCTTTTTTCTTTGCCTTCTTCGGCTATCAGTCTAATATATCTAAAGACCTGTCCTGATTTATTTCCATCTTCATAGTTTTGTGCTTTTTCTTCATTCAAACAAGTCATGATATAATCTTGGGTAACTTTTATATTATTGGACACTCAGTAATATTTCTGTGAAATTTTGCTTCCACTGAGATTTTGCAGCTTCTTGGACATAATAGACCTTTATGTTAGCAGATGAAAATGATTGAAGATGAAAACATTACTCCATAAACATTACTCCAGATTCGTTGGCCAAACCACATTGTCTTGAGCCTATTTAACACATATGGAAAGCTTCTTTTGAGACAATAGGTAATAGCTTTCAGAAACTATGATACTACCCTGTTAAATCTCAATCGTCTTTTTCTAGATTCCTTCCCCACTGCCTATAAATGTAAAACTTAAAGTAACCTAAGTGGATAATACAATAATGATAAATTGAATTTAAACTTAATTTAACAGTATTCCACACTATTTTGACTATCTTGCCTGTATGCCTAACCACTTGTCTGTCTGCATTTTGTTTTGTTTTGTTTTGTTTTTTTTAATATAAATTCATTTATTTTAATTGGAGGCTAATTACTTTACAATATTGTATTTGTTTTGCCATACATTGATATGAATCCACCACGGGTACACATGCATTTTGATTGTCAAATTTTTACAGCTGTGAATGACTATCAGTGCAAGTGTGGGTGCATATTTACTAAGCAGTATTTTACAAATAAAAGTGAGTATGATTTTTTCTTCAAATTTTCCTGGTAAATAAGATCACATTATATAATATTCAGTTGGACACTGTATATACCTTGTAAAGATACTTGGATATTGAATAAAAATATGCAACTAAGGTATCATAGAGTATTGCAGTTAAACATAAGAGAAGAAAAAGTAACCCTTCTGGCTTTTCTTTCAATATCTTCCATTATTAATGAGTTTAATTCCTAGCACATTGTCAATCCAATTCTAACTATATAGTTCCAGTCTAGCATACATTTCAATAAAGATATTAGGATTCCAATCTTATATACATTTCAATAAACCTAATAAGATTATTATTTGGGCATAAATACAATAGGTAAAAGACTTCTTAAAAATTGTTCTGACCTCTACAAAGTTTAAAAATAAAATTGATCAGTAAGTATTTATATAAATTAATAAATTTAAGTCTCTTATTTTGATACCCATGATTTACATGATTTGTTAAATAGCAACATTGATATCTAATACATGAAATACCTGGAATCATAATTTACTATTTTCTGTATACTTTTCACCCACTGTTGAAGCTTTGAAATTAAACTGAGCTAACTATTAGCCCAATTTACTTGAACTGACCTGAGAGCTCATAAAGTATAAATCACCCATATGGCGCTCATACACATATGTTTAAAAAAATAATAATAGAAGATCCCTTGCTCTTAGGAGGCTCACAGTATAGAACTGTGCACATACTGACTTCTTTCTTAGTTTCATTAATCTTTTAGTGTGCTTATTGTTTACAATTTTTTGAATATTAGCTGGACTAGGTATGTAGTGAGACAGAGATTTTAAAATAACTACATGCAAGTGAAAAATGCAAAGTTTTAGGAAAGCAATAGACATATTTGGGGATAAGTAAACAATCTTATCTAGTACAACAAGAATAGATTGAGAGATCAAAAGAGCATAACAATTGAGAAAAGCCTTGAAGGCCAAGTTAATAAAGCATATTAAAATCACCTTGACCTCAGAGATAAGGAAATTAAAATTATGTGCAAGAATCACATTCACTGAGTAAATGTAATTAAAAAAAATTGAAACTAAATGGGCACTACAAACAGAGTTGAAATATGAAGAAGGCATATAAAACGGAGGAAAATAAACTCCATTTTAGATTGCTGGAAATCTAGGTATAATGTTTTATGCTATTGACAAGGGATTATGATTCTTTTAATCTAAAACTGTCTGGTCCAATCCAGAGGAGAGAAACTGTTGTTTATTGACTGCCTGCTGTTTGCCTCACTCTACTACACTCTTCACATTGCTATACTGACATATAAGGTCCAGGGTATATCTGGTTATTGCTGAATTCTGTGTGCCTAGCATAATGGACATCCCATGTAAATCTGTTAAATAAATGAATTAATTCAATCCAAATAGCATTCCGCTAGTGTGATACTATTAGTAAAGTTTACAGATGAGAAAACTGAAGCTGCCCGCTCAGGGTAATAGAGCTAGCAAATCCCAGATTAATGATTTCCTTTCAAGCATACTTGCTTTCAAGTGTAATATGCTTTTTCTTCTTGGCTTCATATGCATAAAATGTATACCCATATGATATATATGGTGATTTTTCATATATATATATATATATGTTTATATTTATATTCTCCGGTGGCTCAGATGGAAAGAATCTGCCTGTAAAGCAGGAGACTTGTGTTCAGTCCCTGAGTTGGGAAGCCCATCGTATATACATATATATATTTGTATGAAAGTAACATATTTCATATATATGTATGTGTATATGTGTGTGTGTATATATATATATACACACACACACATGCTGCTGCTGCTAAGTCGCTTCAGTCGTGTCTAACTCTGTGGGACCCCATAGACGGCAGCCCACCAGGCTTCCCCGTCCCTGGGATTCTCCAGGCAAGAACACTGGAGTGGGTTGCCATTTCCTTCTCCAATGCATGAAAGTGAAAAGCAAAAGTGAAGTCGCTCAGTCGTGTCCGACTCTGAGCGACCCCATGGACTGCAGCTTATCAGGCTCCTCTGTCCATGGGATTTTCCAGGCAAAAGTACTGGAGTGGGGTGCCATTGCCTTCTCCAATATATATACATACATATATGTATATATATATATAATGAAAAATCACTCAATGTTTTCAGCCTATACCCAGGCTACATAGTTTCATGCAAAAATACATTCTGAGTTAACTCTTTAAAAGTGAAAAGAGCTTAATTAAAAATAAAGCCCATTTTGAGTTTATTTTTGTGTGTGGTGTTAGAAAGTGATCTAGTTTCATTCTTTTACAAGTGGTTGACCAGTTTTCCCAGCACCACTTGTTAAAGAGATTGTCTTTACTCCATTGTATATTCTTGCCTCCTTTGTCAAAGATAAGGTGTCCATATGTGTGTGGATTTATCTCTGGGCTTTCTATTTTGTTCCATTGATCTATATGTCTGTCTTTGTGCCAGTACCATACTGTCTTGATGACTGTGGCTTTGTAGTAGAGCCTGAAGTCAGGCAAGTTGATTCCTCCAGTTCCATTCTTCTTTCTCAAGATTGCTTTGGCTATTCAAGGTTTTTTGTATTTCCATACAAATCTTGAAATTATTTGTTTTAGTTCTGTGAAAAATGTGGCTGGTAGTTTGATAGGGATTGCATTGAATTTGTAAATTGCTTTGGGTAGTATACTCATTTTCACTATATTGATTCTTCCAATCCATGAACATGGTATATTTCTCCATCTATTAGTGTCCTCTTTGATTTCTTTCATCAGTGTCTTATAGTTTTCTATATATAGGTCTTTAGTTTCTTTAGGTAGATATATTCCTAAGTATTTTATTCTTTTCGTTGCAATGGTGAATGGAATTGTTTCCTTAATTTCTTTTTCTACTTTCTCATTATTCGTGTATAGGAATGCAAGGGATTTCTGTCTGTTGATTTTATATCCTGCAACTTTACTATATTCATTGATTAGCTCATCAGCAGATGAATGGATAAGAAAGCTGTGGTACATATACACAATGGAGTATTACTCAGCAGTTAAAAAGAATTCATTTGAATCAGTTCTGATGAGATGGATGAAACTGGAGCCGATTATACAGAGTGAAGTAAGCCAGAAAGAAAAACACCAATACAGTATACTAACACATATATATGGAATTTAGGAAGATGGCAATGACGACCCTGTATGCAAGACAGGGAAAGAGACACAGATGTGTATAACGGACTTTTGGACTCAGAGGGAGAGGGAGAGGGTGGGATGATTTGGGAGAATGACATTCTAACATGTATACTATCATGTGAATTGAATCGCCAGTCTATGTCTGACGCAGGATGCAGCATGCTTGGGGCTGGTGCATGGGGATGACCCAGAAAGATGTTATGGGGAGGGAGGTGGGAGGGGGGTTCATGTTTGGGAATGCATGTAAGAATTAAAGATTTTAAAATTTAAAAAATAAAAAACTAAAATTAAAAAAAATAAAAAAATAAAAAAATAAAAATAAAAATAAAGCCCTTTTTATTGTAACAAAATTAGCCTTGCAATACCTTGGTTCAGCAGACAAAACAAAACCAGAAATAAATGAAACAGGATACACGAGTTCAGGAAATTGACAGTGATCTTTAGGGCATTTCTAAGGTTTTAGAGTGGGGACTTCACTCTCTCTGCTTTAGAATCTCTCTGGCTTAAAGGAAGTCATAACAGTTATTTCAGCAAAATGACAGAAGCCTGTGCTTATAGTGGCCAGGTGAGACTGTCCAGGTCCTTATTTTCTCAGGGACTGTGGTGGTTCCTGGTGCCTATAATCTTAATGCTAGATTAAACCGCATTGCACGAAGAGCCTTTTCCATAACGACAGCTTTCAGATTCTGCTCCTCACATCGAGTTTTCCTGAGCATGAACTTCAGTTTTGGTGACTGGAAGATGAAGCATCGTAAAGAGAGCCAAAAAGCTCCACAGGCAGAAATTTAACTCAAGTTCTCGATCTTCACTTCAAAACAACTTACTATAGATTATTGAAATCCACAAGGGGTACAATTCTGATTGCATTATGACCTACATTATAAGGGCAATTTTAAAGCATTTATGATGTAATGTTAATACTGCTATTAGTTGTTGTTTTCAGTTGCTAGGTTGTGTCTGACTCTTTGAGACCAGAGAGAGTGCATGCCAGGCTTCACTGTCCTTCAAACTATCTCTAGTTGCTGCTAGTACTACAACTAATGGTAATAGTAATACTAATGACAATATACTGATACTATAAATAATAATAATCACTTTCATAGTTCTCAAATAATTTGTGGGTTGTAAATAAGAAATAATAACATTAAATATTTATCCAATACTAAACATGACTTTTATAGTCACAAATATTTTTGTTTTGGAAAAAAAAACATGTATCTTTAGATATTAGGATCATATTAAAAATGAGGAAATTCCATTTGAAACTGGTTTTCTGTATTGTTCCAAGTGAGATAACTGGTAAATGGAAGTGAGGAATTCAAATTCAGTTCTCTTCAATTCTTTTTATCTATCTCTCCATTCATACATCCATCCAGTTAGGTTCTTTCCCAGTTATCTGTAGATAATCTGAAGTATTCACACTCCACTCACTGGGTAGTAACATTCCAGAGTGTCATTAAGATATAAAACTCCCCACCTTTAAGATTTTTAACTTTTCCACTGACCTTTGCCAGCAGGTTGTACTGTACATGAGTACATCCCCTTTAAAAAGAGCTCATAGTGGGCAGTCAACCTCAGAACAACTTTCAACTAACTTGAACGATGCCAAGGGTGCCTGCAGGGAGTACCCTGTTTTATTTTCAACTTTCATGTGAGGTACGAATTCCCAGGTTGAATTTTCTTCCACGCATTATTTTCAATACATTTTGAACTGTTATTTTTATACTATTAAAATCTAGAAACTGTTGATATTATCTGGGGATTGCATTCACATCTTTTGTGTGAAAAGTGACACATTTCTGACATTTTTAACAGTCATTTAGGTGACAATCTCTCTCAAAGCTAATGAACGGAACTATTTGTTTTCAATTTGGAGCACAGTGAGCCAGTTACTGAAATATCTGAAGGCAATTGGGGAGAAAATAAGCTTGGCATTTTAAAATTCTTTAAGAAATTGTACAAACAGTTTAATGTTGAAAATGATGCCCTTCTTGAAAGTGGGATAAAAGGGATTCTGTGAACTATAATGAGGATTGATGTTAATTAAAGGCAGATTTCTAGAATGGTATACTTTATAAAAGCACATGTGAGAATTTAAGACACCATGTTGTCTTAAATTCTGTTTATTTTATACAGCCTTAAAAGGTTATTTTTCCATTGTCTATTATTGCAAAATATTTACTAGATCCCCTTGCATTGTTCAATACATCGTTCAGCCTATCTTACACCCAGGAACTTACACCTCCCACACTTCCACCCATATAAAGCCACACCCACTTCCCACCCCACCACTAGCTTGTTCTTTGCATTTGTGAGCCTGCTTCTTCGTTTGCTAAATTCACCAATTTGTTATACTTTTTTATATTTCACATGTAAGTGATATCATATTGTGTTTTTCTTTCTTGTCTGACATATTTCACTTAACACAATGCCCTCCAAGTCCTTCCTTATTTCTGAAGATGAAAAAGTTATTTTTTATGGCACGTTGTATATATGTTTGTATATATACATATCTATTATGTATATACACACAGTTTGTGTATATGTGTGGTATATATAAAGAAAGCTGAGTGCCAAAGAACTGATGCTTTTGATCTGTGATGTTGGAGAAGACTCTCGAGAGTCCCTTGAACTGCAAGGAGATCCAACCAGTCTATCCTAAAGGAGATCTGTCCTGAGTGTTCATTGGAAGGACAGATGTTGAAGCTGAAACTCCAATACTTTGGCTATCTGATGCAAAGAGCTGACTCATTTGAAAAGAGTCTGATGCTGGGAAAGATTGAGGGCAGGAGGAGAAGGGGATGACAGAGGATGAGATGGTTGGGTGGCATCATTGACTCAATGGACATGAGTTTAGATAAACTCCCGGAGTTGGTGATGGACAGGGAGGCCTGGCATGCTGCAGTCCATGGGGTCACAAAGAGTCAGACAAGACTGAGCAACTAAACTGAACTGAACTGAATTGTGGTATATATACTCACATATATATGTAGTGTAGTGCAGGAGACCTCGGTTCAGTTCCTGGGTTGGGAAGATCTCCTGGAGAAGGAAATGTCAACCCACTCCAGTATTCTTGCCTGGAGAATTCCATGGACAGAGGAGTCTGGTGGGCTACAGTCCATGGGGTCATAAAAGTCTGACACAACTTAGTGACTAAATTACCACCACCATATGTATAATATCTATAAATATATATTATTAAATTTATATTTATTTAAAATTTGTAAATATATGTTTATATAAATTTTATATACAGGTGCAGAACTGCTGAGTCATATAGTAGTTCTATTTTCAGTTTTGGAGAATCTTCTACACTGTTTTTTACACAGTGGCTGCACCAACAATTGCGAGTTCCCCTTTCTTCATATCCTTGCCAACATTTGTTATTTGTGTTCTTTTTGATGATAGTCATTCTCATAGGTGTGAGATGATATCTCATTGTGGTTTTGACTTGCATTGCCTTATGATTACTGATGTTGATCGTCTTTTCATGTGAATGTTGACCATCTTCATTTTGTCTTTGGAAAAATGTCTAGTTGGTTCTTCTACCTATTTCTTAATCAGTTTGTTTGGTTTTTTGATGTTGAATTGCTTATATATGCTGTATATTAATCTCTTATCAGTCATATTATTTGCAAATATTTTCTCCCGTTCAGTAGGTTGTCTTTTCATTTTGTCAGTGGTTTCCTTTGCTATGCAAAAGCATTTGAATGTAATTAGTTCTCATTTATTTTTGTTTTCTTTTTTTTTCTTTAGAGATAGAGTTAAAAATATATGGCTGTAATTTATGTCAGAGTGTACTTCCTATGCTTTCCTATGTTGTCCATGACTGAAACAAACTTTAAAAAGAGAGAGAGAGAAAGAGACATGCTCTTTTTTTTTTTCTGGAAAATTTTCCTCAAATTTTGTAGAAACAATTATCAATTTGCAGAAGATACAATCAAAATGGGGTGGGGTCTCTCGTATAGCATAAAGGAAATCCTTTTAGAGGCAAAGGAAAGGTGATATTAATGTAGAAATATAGAAAATGTTGTAAAAGCAGTTTCTTCTGTCAAAATTTATTTGACAAGAAGACATATGATTCTTTCTCTTTTCTTCTATTCACATATTTAAATCTATATCAACTTGGGAATAAGAAAAAGTATTTTGTAATGAGGAAGATAAGAAAGGCAAGCAAAAGACCTTACAGAGTAATGAGTACATTTTAATAAGAAAACTTTCAAGTACTAATGTTATGTTATTGGCAAAAAAGTGAAAATTTCCTTATTAGCATACGTCATTAAAAAGAATACTGTGCAAGGAAGTAATATAATGAAGATGAAGCTTTTTCTACAATGCATAGACAATTAAGTGTGCTTTAATGGTTATTCTCTTGGGTCAGCTGTCCTGAAAGTTTGTAAATAAGAGACAGAAAGCTTTAGTTTTTTGTTTAGTTGAAGGTAAACCATGGTTTCCTTAAGGTCTGAAATCAGAGATGTTGTTCGATGTGCACCAGCTCAGACTGGAGAGATTTTACATGCTGTACCATGTGTGGAACAATCACAGGCATGCAAGAGAAAGTCATTTGTGATGGATGCTATTCACTTGGCTTTGGAAGGACCTACATGCATACAGCAGCAATTACAGAGAAATCACCATCTCATGCCGTCAATAAAGCCAATGATCAATTAAAACTTTTCTGAAGATCACTTGATTCTTCCAAAAGGTCACATTGAGAACTAGGTGAACAAAAACTCTCAAATATTTACAGAGCAAGAAAATGGCAGTATAAAATCAATTTTAGCAATTAAGTTGCTTTCTTAGTTCAAATGCTTCTCCAACCATATGTTAAGAAGCAGTTTTTCTCCTTGTTTCTTGATTTATATTTAAGAAACATGTTGTGACATCATTTGACCTAATTTACTGGTTATTATTCAGCAGTATCAGATAAGTATAACTCTTTGGTGTGCCAACAAGCTAAATAAAAAAAATTATTATAACCTTTAAAAAAAAGACAAAATGTGGTAATTACTAAAACCAATCTTGATGTCAGAATCTTGGCGACAGCTATTCCTTTTCCCCTTTTATGTAATTAGGAGATTATACAACATTAGAATTGCTGTGGTTATATGCAGTGTATTTTGGTTTCAATAAACTTCGACAAAGTTTATTTAATATGCTCTTCAGATAAAAAGAGAAATGTGAACTTTGTACAATTAAATGGTTTAAATTGGTTGAGCAAACATATCCAAAAGGAACCAATTAATGAAACTGCATTGATAAACCTAAGGTTAATAAGTTATATTAACTGATTAACAGTTCATTAACTATATTTACATCAGTTAACTATATTCAATTGATTCATATTTATTATTAAACAATACATGTAACATTTGTATTATCAATTAACATCAAGACTGCAGTAAGAGTTCAAATATCTGTATGTAGCCAGTACAAGTCTGGTCAGGAATTTGGTTCCTTGGATTTTAGACTTATAATGTAGAAAATAACAGGGCATAAGAAAACTGTCCATATTAAATTTCAAAAGGACTAACTTGATAGTTACTGGAAAGGACGAGTTTAAGAGCATTTCCTGTGAAAAAGCACTACAAGTATTGAGCTTTAATTGCAAGTTTAATGTAAACCAATAACTTATATTGAGCTTGCAATATGAGTGAGAGACAGGAAAAAATAAAACAATTATTTGGGTGACATTAATAAAAATGTAATTTTATTGTCAGAATAGGAATGTCAGGAACCTTTTCACACTATCTTCTATGCAGACTGGCTAGAGTTTGCTATTAAGTTCAACATTCTGTTTTATTTTGAAATTAGCAAATTTCAAAATTTGAATTTATGTCAATTAGGTAAATAATTTGTCTTGAGGAAAATCATTTTAAAATAGTTTTGGTAATTTATCTAAGTTTCAGAGTGCCTTAGTGAAGAAAAGATGAAAGGATTAAAATTGGGGAAATGCACACACACACATACATGTATATTATCTATTCAGGGATGAGGTAGCACATTACCTTGTGAATTGTTTATCCCTGAAAACATCTACAAGATCACAATGTTAATGATATATCTTTTCATTCATATGATATTTTATTCGAGTCAAAATAAATCCAGGAAACACATGCTGCTTCTCATGGGTCTTTCTTTAACTTTCAGTTCAGTTTAGTTCAGTTCTTTCACACTGTCTTGTCCGACTTTTTGCAACCCCATGGACTGCAGCATGCCAGGCTTCCCTGTCCATCACCAGCTTGCTCAAATTCATGCCCATCGAGTTGGTGATGCCATCCAACATCTCATACTCTGTTGTCCCCTTCTCCTCCCACCTTTAATCTTTCCAAGCATGAGGGCCTTTTATAATGAGTCAGTTCTTCACATCAGGTAACCAAAGTACTGGAGTTTCAGCTTCAGCATCATTCCTTCAAATGAATATTCAGGACTGATTTCCTTTAGGATGGACTGGTTGGATCTCCCTGAAGTCCAAGGGACTCTCAGGAGTCTTCTCCAATGCCACAGTTCAGTGGCTCTGTGGGAAAGAATCTGCCTGCCATTCAGGAGCTGCAGGAGCCATGGGTTTGATCCCTGTGTCTGGAAGATCCGCTGGAAGAAGTGACGGAAATCCACTCAAGTATTCTTGCCTGGAGAATCTCATGGACAGAAGAGCCTGGCAGGCTACAGTCCTCAGAGTCTCAAAAAGTCAGACATGACTGAAGAAACTTAGCATAGCATAGCATATATACATACTTCCATATTACATTTTCCTTATCCATTCATCCATCAATATTTACTTATGTTGTTTCCATTTATTGGCTGTTGTGAGTAACAGTGCCATGAACATGGAAGTATAGATAATTTCTTCAAGATAATGATTTCATTATACATACCCAGAAGTGGTATAGATGGATTGTGTGGTAGTTCTATTTTTAATTTCTTGAGGAATCTTCATATTGTTTTCCATAATGTTGTTACCTATTTATATTCCCTCTAACAGTGTATAAGTGTTCCCTTTAGTCTACATTCTCAACACTTGCTTTTCCTTGTCTTTTTAATACTGTTTGCAACAGATCATAGCTTTCTGTGGTTTTGATTTGCATTTCCTTAATGATTAATGATGTTGAGAACCTATTTATGTAACTTTTGGATGACTACTTTGTAAAACATCTATTCAAGTCCTTTGCCTATTTTTTAAATTGGGCTGTTTGTTTTTATTTTTTGTTTTTCTTAAACTGAGTTGTAAAAGTTTCTCTTATACTTTGGATACTAATCTGTTATCAAACAGGAAATTTGCAAATACATTCTTTCATTCTGTAAGTTAAATATTTTTGTTATTGACTGCTTCCTTCGCTGTACAGAATCTCTTTAGTTTTGATGTGGTCCCACTTGTTTTTGTTTCTTTTGCTTTTCATGTCAAAAAAATATTGTCCAAAAAATATTGCCAAGACCAGTGTTAAGGAGATTATTACCTATGCTTTATATTAGGAGTTTCACAATTTCAGGTCTTGTGTTTAATCTTTTAATTAACATATAGGATGTGGGATCTTGCTGGACCAGGGATTGAACCAGCGTCCTCTGAATTGCAAGATATATTCTTAACCACTCAGTCACTGCCAATGAAGCCCCAGTTATTGTATTCTTAAGCTTTGACTTATGTTTGGTACTTTATAATAATTTTAATCTCTGTTGAAATCCTCATTTTGTTCAGCAATTGGTCTTCTTACTTAGGTGAATATCCTTAGAACTGTTATTTTGAACTCTCTATTGGGCAAGTCACATATCTCCATTTTATTAAGTATTTTCTAGACGGTCATCTTGATCTTTTGTTTAGAACACATTTTTTTTTTCTTTCTTCTTCCTTGAATCTCTGTACTGGGTTCTAACATGCTCTTGTGCATGCTCAATCTTGTCTGACTCTTTGAAACCTCATGGACTGCAGCCCATCAGGCACCTCTGTGTGTGGGATTCTCTAGGCAAGAATACTGGATTGTGTTTCCATTTCCTCTTCCAGGGGATTTTCCTGATCCAAGGATTGAACTTGTGTCTCCTGCATTGGCAGGCAGATTCTTTACCACGAAGCCACCAGGCAAGCTCATTGAGTTCTAGTCATTAGAAACAACAGCCACTTCTCCTAGCCTTAAGAGGTTAGTTTCATGTAAAAGATGAAATTCTTTTTTTTTTTTTTTATAATCATTATCTTTGGCCGTTTTATTTATTTATTTATTTTTTTAATTTTTTACTTTATTTTACTTTACAATACTGTATTGGTTTTGCCATACATTGACATGAATCCACCACAGGTGTACATGCATTCCCAAACATGAAACCCCCTCCCACCTCCCTCCGCATAACATCTCTCTGGGTCATCACCGTGCACCAGCCCCAAGCATGCTGTATCCTGTGTCAGACATAGACTGGCGATTTGATTCTTACATGATAGTATACATGTTACAATGTCATTCTCCCAAATCATCCCACCCTCTCCCTCTCCCTCGGAGTCCAAAAGTCCGTTATACACATCTGTGTGGTTTTTTTTTAACCATCTCTACCAAGTTCCTGGTAGACTCTCAAACCTTTGTGATTGTCGAAATCATTGTCGTTGTTCTTAGTGGCTCTCCGTAGTTGAAAGTGTCCCAAGACTCATCAATGTCCCACACGGGAGGATCTCATTGAGTGTTTAAATGCAGTCTGAGTAGAAACCAGAGTCTTAGTAAGCAGGTGGAAAAGTACACAATCAGACCTTGCCCAGGAAAGGCTGAAATGGGCATGTTGCTGATCCTTGTTAGGATAGGAATGGCGAATGCTTCTATGCCAATTAACACCTGGTTCTTTGTTCCTATAGTAATATGGGGCTCATTTGGAGGCCCGTTCCTTGGGTGTTTGCCTTAAAAATTGGTGTGTCAGATGTGTGGCCCAAACCCTTAACTCTTCTGGGAGAAGTTGGGAGTTTTTGCTTGTTTCTTTTCTGGCTGGCACTGTGCTGGGGGTAAGAATTAAAGGATGAGTACATCTCAGCTTTTCCTACCCGTTCAAATGTGGATATTTTCAAGGTCTCAATACATAGGAATCACTCAAATAATTTCTGCATTTCTTTCAAAGGGAATTGTTCCTTCTGTAACGTGTAACTATTCCATTGTATATTACAAGCCCTTGGGAAGGTGGAATTTAGGAGCCTCCTTATCATCATTTTGGTCCAGAGTCTAAATGGAATGTCATGCTTATTTTTAAATGAAGCCTTAGGGTGTGAGAAGTTAGGCTATTTTTCCTATGAAGACGTATCTAGTGAGCAGTGATCTGTAATTCTCTTATCTGTGACTTTTCCTTGCTAGTATATAGCTGTCATGGCTGTTGGATTAGCCTAAAAGTTCATTTGGATTTTTCTATAACATGTTACAAAACTCAAGCTTTCGGGCCAGCCCAATACTTAACAGATAGCTATGTGTGATTGTTATTACAGATTAAATCTGAGTCTCTTGCTGTTAATACTTTAAAACCCAAGAATGAATTGAAATACTTTCATTCATCTTACATTTTAAGTGACCAAATTAATTTCATTATTGATTTTAGATTAATTCTTGATTAATATTTTTACTTTGTTATTTATCCACATATAAATTAGTCACAATATATAAATTTTCATCATTGGGATAAAATAAATAATTTGTGTTTATTTTTTTTCTAAATTGGTCAAAATATGGTCATGGTACAGAGATGTAATGTGATTATCATGTACCATATGACAAGAAAACAAACATTATCTCCTTGAGGCTCATAAAAATAATTGAAAATGCATATGGTAACTATATATTTGTGAGTCAGCTATCTCTGATGTCAAGGACCTGAGGCCCAATTTTTGCTTGTGACAGGGCAATTAGTTTTGGATGGCTTCCTCTAGACATTTTCCCCTGTCATAATATATTAGAAATGTATTTCCTTCAAGCGAAAGACCATAATCCATTTTTCAAGCCCTTCAAGTTGTTTCTCAGGTGATTTCTTGTATCTGCCCTATCCCAAATTAACATTGCTTTGGATATTTACAAAGTATAACGAGTTTCAGCTTGTTATCCTCTTAAGTGAAATAAAGATGCAGTGCATTTAGGGGAAAATTAACCTATAACATATGCCTTGGTAATTGAGCAATTAACACTTGATTTTGGTTTTGAGATATTACTGTTGCTGGATAGTCCTGAAAAATTGAAAGTGATTTTCAAGTGTGTCCAAGATATGTTTGGAAAAGACCTGAAACTTATATATGTATGGTTAGGCTTTCAACTGATCTGTAGCAATTCTCATCGAGAAAGGGAGATATATGTGGCTTTTCTCCCCATATCACCTTTAATGTTGTGTGTGTACATTATATGTTCACTTTAAACCAGTTTCTGAGATTTATTTTTGTCTGATTGAAACCCCTTAAAAGAATTCTGATGGACAGAAAAGTGAAGCATATAGAAAACTTCTCATTTTAATCTATTTACTATGCTGAAAATATTAGGAATTGTAGACATTTCATAAAACTCACAAGTGGCAAGGTTGTTTCCCGAAGTCTCAAGAGCAAACAATAATAAATTTTACTGAATGCTGTGGGAATTCTAAGGTCCCAACTTCCTGCAGGATTGGAGAGAGATGATGTATTAATTAATACCGTTACTCAAGTCTCTAATATACATTGTAGAGTTTCTGAGTGTTCTATAGAAATTCTGATAGGTTTACAATACAATACTAACTAGAACAGTTCTCTTTTCTCTCCCCACCTCCTGCTCCCAAACTCAACAACAGTACCTCTGTCTCTGTAGAATGAAAAGATCTAGAGAAGAAAATGCTCAGATTACATGAATAATCCGGGGTTATGATTCTTGGCTCTACAAAGAGGTGTGATTGTCTGACAGTGAAAATATAGCAGTAAGTTTTTGATGTATTTAAAGGTAAAAGTTGCATGCCTTATGCAACTTCTATCTAAAACTGTAGGCTTGTTGGTGTTATTCAGGATATTCATTGCCTCTCCTTAGTAAACATCCTTCACTACTGCTCACTGAAGGAGTCACAAGGAGAAAAAAATAAGTGGTAACAATTCTAATATCAAGCTAACACTTTGAAAAGTTTTATCATGATAGCTTTTTTTCTGGGTTCATAATGAAAACCTTATGTTTTTGCCATTATATCACATCTCAGTATATCCAGCACTATCTTCTCTAGTAGCAGTCCAAAGACCTTTTATTATATTTTAGTTTTGCCACTTTGAAAACATACTTCTTTATATTTTCTGTAAATACTCAAATCCAACACTGTCTGTATTATCCATCATTCTCTAAACAGAAAGGTCCTCTGTTTTCATGGACAGAGAGGGAGATAATATATATTTTTTTGGTAATTTCTGATTATTACAAAATTTAACAGCTCTCAAAAAGGAACTATTTATATTCACTGAAGCTTGAAAAGTATGCAGGCTCTAGTAGGAATCATCCAGATAAAATATAAGAATATTTTCAGATCAGTAAACCAGATGACAGGCTGCACGAGAATCCACACCCAAGACTTACCCTCAAGTAAAACCTCTTATTTATATCCCAATCCTGAGAAAACCAAGGAATTGGCTATTAAGACCACAACAAATTCAAAATAATGGATTTCTTGGAAAATTGGAGGTATTTTTATTTACTATCCCAAGTTACTCTGAAGAGTAAATGAAACAGACATTTAGCCTTCAGTTAACAGAGATGGAAAAGCTCTCAGAGATATTTACTATTAGCAACTACAGTAGTTTAAAA
This sequence comes from Ovis aries, assembly GCF_016772045.2. Classification (NCBI taxonomy): domain Eukaryota; kingdom Metazoa; phylum Chordata; class Mammalia; order Artiodactyla; family Bovidae; genus Ovis; species Ovis aries. The sequence goes on from NC_056069.1 coordinate 51,091,209, forward strand.
TATTTTAGGAAATTTTGCAAGACTTTGATACAAAATGTAATTATTGTCTATAGAATATTTAACTGAGTTCCCTAACACAGCTATGGTAAGCTTTCAGTGAAGATTTGGTAATAAATGAGTGAAAAAATAAATACATGAGTAATTTCAAATAAATAAAATTCCTTTAAAAAACATTTTCTATTTACAAAATTCACTGGAGTTTGAAAACCAACATTTTCAGAAAATATCATTAAGAATACCATCCTTAGTGGTAAGAAAAGTATATGTTTAGTAATTAAGAGAGAGATTTAGGGGAAATGCCTCTTTCTGTAAAGTGTGTAATGCTTAATAAACATATAGTATTCAAATTGTCCCAAATAATTTGCTTAAAAGACACTCTGTAAGTATTAAAATTTTCTAAATTCATTTTACCACCTTTCTTTTTTGTAAGTGTTTAAAAGAGAATAGTTGAAAAAATTGTGTTATTTAAATTGATTTGTCCTTGTTGGTTATCTGTTTTAAATATAGCAGTGTGTACATCAGTCCCAAAACCCAATCTATGCGTCTTCCCTATCCTTACCCCTGGTAATCATAAATTCATTCTTTAAGTCTGTGAGTCTGTTTCTTTTTTGTAAATAAGTTAATTTGTATTATTAAAAAAAAATTATACGTTTCAGTTCAGTTCAGTCGCTCAGTCATGTCCAACTCTTTGCAACCCCATGAATCACAACATGCCAGGCCTCCCTGTCCATCACCAACTCCCAGAGTTCACTCAGACTCACATCAATTGAGTTAGTGATGCCACCCAGCCATCTCATCCTCTGTCATCCCCTTCTCCTCCTGTACATATAAGCAATATCATATGATACTTTTCTTTTTCTGACACACACATACACACATTCACATATGTGGAAAACATAGATAATGCATAATTATGAAATTATAAGAAATTCAAAGCAGTAAGAAAAATATTTTCTATGTATATATGTAGTATTTCTCTTTCAATCTTCTTCTCTTTATTTTAAATGAAAAATACATGCTGAATAATGAGGACAAGAGGAAGGAGGGGTGAAAAAGGATGGGATGGTTGGATGGTATCACCGATTCAATGGACTTGAGTTTGAATGAACTCCAGGAGATGATGAAGGGCAGGGAAGACTAGTGTGCTGCAGTCCATGGGGTTGCAGAGACATCACTTTAGTAACTAAGCAACACCGACTTGGCTGCAAAAAGTCGAGGCACTTAGGGTAAGGGGACTGTATAAAAGTTCAACACCTGGGGAAAATCTTAAAATTTGACATAATGTACAGCCCTTTTTGTCCCCCAGTATTTTGTGCTTTCCTGCTCAGTTTTTAGTTCATCCCCTTAAAGAAGAGCCACTATTTGCATTCTTGCATTTTTAACTTCTCTGTGAGTTTCGTCCTATTTAAATATAATCCCTACTCTCAGTTTGGTAGCATGTTCTGTTTGTTTTCAAACCACATTCCATTCCTCTAGTTAATTTTGTGCTCGGAGAAGGCAATGGCACCCCACTCCAGTACTCTTGCCTGGAAAATCCCATGGACAGAGGAGCCTGGTAGGCTGCAGTCCATGGGGTTGCCAAGAGTCGGACACGACTGAGCGACTTCACTCTCACTTTTCACCTTCATACACTGGAGAAGGAAATGGCAACCCACTTCAGTGTTCTTGCCTGGAGAATCCCAGGGACGGGGGAGCCTGGTAGGCTTCTGTTTCAGGTCGCACAGAGTTGGACACGACTGAAGCAATTTAGCAGCAGCAACAGTTAATTTGTGTTAGTATTTGACCATGCCATCAAGGTCATTTTATTCTAGGCTGAATGTTAATTTTCATTGAACCTGAAATATATTAATGATAATATTTTTTGAAAATCCTCCCTTTTAAGAAATCCTTACCTCTCTTATCTTGTTTTTTCTGCCCTTCTAAAGCTCCTGCATTTTCTTTACTAGCATCCTGATGTGCCATATAAGTTATCAGGGGACTTGAGTTTCTTCTCAGGATTCTGTGGCTTCTGACTATTTTTTATTGCCTTAGAACATTCCACATGTAAGCATTCCTGAAAAGCAAGCTCTACATTCAGATTTCTTAAAAGTCCAATTCCAGTTCAACATCTCTATTTTTCTTCCCACAACCTACTTCTGTAACATTTTTTGAACTGTCTTCTGTTGCCAGATGTAGATATTCAAAGACATCCACATTTTTTTGACATCCACATTTTTTGTTTTATTTCTAGTCTACTTATGTTTAAATTGACATCAAATCCAATACTTTTATCACACAAGTGGCTCTTTAATATGCTTCCATGTCATTCAACAACTTCTCTCTGTCTCATAAACTTTCACCTAGTATGTATAAACACGACCTCAAAATTCGTTAGTTATTTTTGTTTACATTCAAGTATGTGTTGGGACGTGAACTTAAAAGTCTTTCCTATTCATTCATGACTCGATATGTATGACCCTCTAGGACTATATATTGATATGATACATCCTTGTGTAACTTCTAGTAAATGTGTTGAAGAGATTCCAACATAAGCTCTTCATTTATATGTCTGATATGTCTTGTAGAAACCTTTGCAAGTATAAATTGTAAAATTTAAATGAAACTATTTGATAATAACTAGTAACCCTGTACAAACAGTAGGAGAGCTGAAGACTCTAATTATGTACTAAAAATAGAAAAGGTAGAATGGATCACTTAAATCTCAAATCTCTAATTGAAGTTTGGAAATCGCTGAGCTTCTGGGCTGCTACATTTCTGTGCTGTGATATAATCTGTGGAAAGCAATGTTTGTTAAGATTTTATTCTTATTCTGTCTAAACTCAACCCCATCATTTCCATTTCCAAGCACCATAAATTAAGCCATAGTGACTATATTCTTAGATTAGACACTTATGCTTTCTCATTTGGGTGCATAAGCTTATTTTCAAATGTACATATAGCCAGTCAATATATTATACCTTCATGATTTGTCTACCACTAGACCATTCAGGTATGACCTAAATCAAATCCCTTATGATTATACAGTAAAAGTGAGAAATAGATTTAAGGGACTAGAACTGATAGATAGAGTGCCTGATGAACTATGGACAGAGGTTCATGATACTGTACAGGAGACAAGGATCAAGACCATCCCCATGGAAAAGAAATGCACAAAAGCAAAATGGCTGTCTGAGGAGGCCTTACAAATAGCTGTGAAAAGAAGAGAAGCGAAAAGCAAAGGAGAAAAGGAAATATATAAGCATGTGAATGCAGAGTTCCAAAGAATAGAAAGAAAAGAAAAGAAAGCCTCCTTCAGTGATCAATGTGAAGAAATAGAGGAAAACAAGAGATTGGGAAGGCTAGAGATCTCTTCAAGAAAATTAGAGATACCAAGGAAACATTTCATGCAAAGATGGGCTCGATAAAGGACAGAAATGGTATGGACCTAACAGAAGCAGAAGATATTAAGAAGAGGTGGCAAGAATACACAGAAATACTGTACAAAAAAGATCTCCACGACCAAGATAATCATGATGGTGTGATCACTCACTTAGAGGCAGACATCCTGGAATGTGAAGTCAAGTGGGCCTTAGTAAGCATTACTATGAACAAAGCTAGGGGAGGTGATGGAATTCCAGTTGAGCTATTTCAAATCCTGAAAGATGATGCTGTGAAAGTGCTGCACTCAATATGCCAGTAAATTTGGAAAACTCAGCAGTGGCCACTGGACTGGAAAAGGTCAGTTTTCATCCTAATCCCAAAGAAAGGCAATGCCAAAGAATGCTCAAACTACCACACAATTGCCCTCATCTCACATGCTAGTAAAGTAATGCTCAAAATTCTCAAGCTAGGCTTCAGCAATACGAGAACCGTGAACTTCCTGATGTTCAAGCTGGTTTTAGAAAAGGCAGAGGAACCAGAGATCAAATTGCCAACATCCACTGGATCATCAAAAAAAGCAAGAGAGTTCCAGAAAAACATCTATTTCTGCTTTATTGACTATGCCAAAGCCTTTGACTGTGTGGATCACAATAAACTGTGGAAAATTCTGAAAGAGATGGGAATACAGACCACCTGACCTGCCTCTTGAGAAACCTATATGCAGGTCAGGAAGCAACAGTTAAGAACTGGACATGGAACAACAGACTGGTTCCAAATAGGAAAGCAGTATGTCAAGGCTGTATATTGTCACCCTGCTTATTTAACTTATATGCAGAGTACATCATGAGAAATGCTGGGCTGGAAGAAGCACAAGCTGGAATCAAGATTGCAGGGAGAAATATCAATAACCTCAGATATGCAGATGACACCACCCTTATGGCAGAAAGTGAAGAGGAACTAAAAAGCCTCTTGATGAAGGTGAAAGAGGAGAGTGAAAAGTTGGCTTAAAGCTCAACATTCAGAAAACAAAGATTATGGCATCTGGTGCCATCACTTCATGGAAAATAGATGCGGAAACAGTGGAAACAGTGTCAGACTTTATTTTAGGGGGCTCCAAAATCACTACAGATGATGACTGCAGCCATGAAATTAAAAGATGCTTACTCCTTGGAAGAAAAGTTATGACCAACCTGGATAGCATATTGAAAAGCAGAGACATTACTTTGCCAACAAAGGTCCATTTAGTCAAGGCTATGCTTTTTCCAGTGGCCATGTATGAATGTGAGAGTTGGACTGTGAAGAAAGCTGAGAGCCAAAGAATTGATGCTTTTGAACTGTGGTGTTCGAGAAGACTCTTGAGAGCCACTTGGACAAAAAGGAGATCCAACCAGTCCTCTCTGAAGGAGATCAGCCCTGAGATTTCTTTGGAGGGAATGATGCTAAAGCTGAAACTCCAGTACTTTGGCCACCTCATGCAAAGAGTTGACTCATTGGAAAAGACTCTGATGCTGGGAGGGACTGGGAGCAGGAAGAGAAGGGGATGACAGAGAATGCGATGGCTGGATGGCATCACTGACTCGATGGACGTGAGTCTGAGTGAACTCTGGGAGTTGGTGATGGACAGGGAGGCCTGGCTTGCTGCAATTCATGGGGTTGCAAAGAGTCGGACATGACTGAGCGACTGACTGAGCTGAACTGAGTTTGTCTACATTTATTACAGAAATATATTTTTGTAATCTACTGATGAGATAAGAACTAGTGAGACCTCTCAAAGGCAGATCACAAAACAAGGTCATTTTCTATAAGAAAAGGCTACCAAAGACTCAGTATCTGATATGTGGCCTAAAGAACAGGGGAGTATTTTAGCAGGAGATAACTCACAACAGAATAGTCTAGAGAAGAGTTATAGGATTTCAAATTTGAGAGGTAATGGAGTAATAAGTAAAAAGAGAATCATTCACTCCTCTATTTTTGCTTAGGATCAGCCCTTTCTGACCCTCCAAAGGCATAACTTTTTCCACGTCGGTAAGTCTAATGGATATGTAAAAGCATCACTCTATTTTGTATAAATCACCTCTAAAACATCATTTTAGATTTCAACAGAAAGCACACTTTTGCTTTGTCCACTCACGGATACACATATAAACAGACATAGACACACACATTTTATCTCCCAATTTGTGACCAATTTGGTCTATAGCCATTTTAATACAAAACAATGAAATACTGGCTCATTGATGTAAAAGATTATCAATTTAATGACTGTTCCATTTCTGTTTATTTTTATAAGAAAAATTTGATTTTTGCGTGTGCTATGGGAAAAAATACAATTCTTCCTCAGTAGGTTTGGAGACATTACATGTTGACCTTTCATTTCACAGGTGTCCCTTAGTGTGAGGACAAAGTCATCTGACCTTGTGTGACACCAATTAGACATTTCTATTGAATTAAATGTCTCATGCCAAACAGAAAATGTATTTTTCTCTATTCTTTAGTGCCCTTTAAAAGAATGATGTCCATCCTACACCTTATCTTTGACAAAGGGGGCAAGAATATACAATGGAGTAAAGACAATCTCTTTAACAAGTGGTGCTGGGAAAACTGGTCAACCACTTGTAAAAGAATGAAACTAGATCACTTTCTAACACCGCACACAAAAATAAACTCAAAATGGATTAAAGATCTAAATGTAAGATCAGAAACTATAAAACTCCTAGAGGAGAACATAGGCAAAACACTCTCAGACATAAATCACAGCAGGATCCTCTATGATCCACCTCCCAGAATTCTGGAAATAAAAGCAAAAATAAACAAATGGGATCTAATTAAAATTAAAAGCTTCTGCACAACAAAGGAAACTAGAAGCAAGGTGAAAAGACAGCCTTCTGAATGGGAGAAAATAATAGCAAATGAAGCAACTGACAAACAACTCATCTCAAAAATATACAAGCAACTTATGCAGCTCAACTCCAGAAAAATAAACGACCCAATCAAAAAATGGGCCAAAGAACTAAATAGACATTTCTCCAAAGAAGACATACGGATGGCTAACAAACACATGAAAAGATGCTCAACATCACTCATTATTAGAGAAATGCAAATCAAAACCACAATGAGGTACCACTTCACACCAGTCAGAATGGCTGCGATCCAAAAATCTGCAAGCAATAAATGCTGGAGAGGGTGTGGAGAAAAGGGAACCCTCCTACACTGTTGGTGGGAATGCAAACTAGTACAGCCACTATGGAGAACAGTGTGGAGATTCCTTAAAAAATTGCAAATAGAACTCCCTTATGACCCAGCAATCCCACTTCTGGGCATACACACCGAGGAAACCAGAATTGAAAGAGACACATGTACCCCAATGTTCATCGCAGCACTGTTTATAATAGCCAGGACATGGAAACAACCTAGATGTCCATCAGCAGATGAATGGATAAGAAAGCTGTGGTCCATATACACAATGGAGTATTACTCAGCCGTTAAAAAGAATTCATTTGAATCAGTTCTGTTGAGATGGATGAAACTGGAGCCGATTATACAGAGTGAAGTAAGCCAGAAAGAAAAACACCAATACAGTATACTAACACATATATATGGAATTTAGGAAGATGGCAATGACGACCCTGTATGCAAGACAGGGAAAGAGACACAGATGTGTATAACGGACTTTTGGACTCAGAGGGAGAGGGAGAGGGTGGGATGATTTGGGAGAATGCCATTCTAACATGTATACTATCATGTGAATTGAATCGCCAGTCTATGTCTGACGCAGGATGCAGCATGCTTGGGGCTGGTGCATGGGGATGACCCAGAAAGATGTTATGGGGAGGGAGGTGGGAGGGGGGTTCATGTTTGGGAATGCATGTAAGAATTAAAGATTTTAAAATTTAAAAAAAAAAAAGAAAGAAAGAAATTTAAAAAATTTAAATTGACATAATACAGACTAACAGAAGAAAAAAAAAAAATAAAAGAATGATGTCCATCCTAACAAAAGGAGAAATAAGCACCATGAAATGAAATGGTCACTTAATAAAGAAAAATTTGCTTCCCCCCCAGTATATTTTTCTCTTTCTTTACTATTTAGAAAGAACAATATTCAAAGATATCTTAGACAGTACAGTTTACCTCAATTCTTTTGCTATTTTGCATATTTATAAACATTTTCACCATCAGGTTGTGGATACATACCTTAAATAAGAGAAACTCAGCCTTTGTTACAGTGTCTTGAATATTTGGAAGTATTAAACCTTGCCCATTTATGGAAACAGCATCAGCGATGGAGCCATATAAAATGACTTGATATGCAGTGTATCTTCATTGTCAAATATAAACACAGAACTTGACAGAATTTTACATGTAAAACTTTTCACAATTGAAAAATAAATGTTTCTTTCCTTTTGTCTATGTCTTGTTCTATAATTCAGCCTGTCTAGGACACTTTTGAGCATGTATTTGATGAAGTGTGTTGCTAGATGCCCAGAATGTTAATGCAGTTATTCTTTGTAGTTTCATGAGATGTAAAGCCAACTGGGAAATTAGAATCCAGCAGAAATAGATAAACCCTTGATTAAGTGCATGGATTTTGTTTTGCTTTGTTTTCAAACACTGACATTAACAGGGAAGGGGAATTTTTTTTTCTGAATGCATTTAATATATTGAAAACATATTATTCACAGTAGTATGTATGATATTAACCACCTGCAATTGAATTTATTAATGCTCAGTCCCTTGTAGGATCATATTCACTATGAATTTCCTACCCATTAATTCAATTTATTTATCTTGATGAGCTCAATTGCTTGTGATTACTGCTGTGTTGAAGTTAGTTATACAAATGAAACGCTTCACTCAGATTGCAGAGTGTAGTTCTGCCTTTGTAGGATGCTTATCCATTGATACCGTAAATTTAGTTCATTCAGTTTGTTTTGTGTAGTTAGGATAATATGGTAGAAATATAAATTTGGATTCTTTTCCAGATAAAACATATTTTCATGATAATGTTATATGGAATCAGCATAGTAAAACTCTCATGGTTTATATTTCTATTATTGGATTAAACTTTTGTTCCTAAAAGCTAATATTCCAATTAACTTCCTAGCTTTCTGTTTTGCTGTTTAGTATTGATATTATGATTTTTATTTATGTCATGACATTAAATGGATACAGATTTCAGTGCCATCAAGAGGGGATGATATTTTGGCGCTATGATTTATATTTTAACATTTTTGTGCATAATATTTTTAAATTAGTTTATATAATTTTACATAAGGAGGATAGTTATTTTATAATATTGTGATGGTTTTTGCCATACATTGATATAAATCAGCCATAGATTGTGTATATTTTTTTTTAATTTGCCAAATTCTAAGTGATATATCTTTTAGGAAATCAGCAGGTATGATTCTCATACCCAGAAACACATTACTGTTTCCTTAAAGGTTAATTTCTCCTGCTAAGGCATGTGCCCTGCTTTTCAGCGACACTGAATTATTACCTGCAGCTATAAATCTTGAGTGAATTTTCCATGAATGACATTTTACAGGTACAGGGTATATTAAGCCTACCTCCTACTTAGATAATGGTTTTCCCACTATGCTTTATTAAGTTACAGGTTCAATTTAAGCTGTTTAATGTAAACTGACTGCTAATTTTCTTATAAACTGTAATATATGATTATAAGTTAGAGTGATGGATACCTCATTTTCAGATTTAGGATGAAGAGACATGCTTTGCTTTGTTATTAAAGAACGTATTGTACAAATGAGGGCATTGAAATATTATAATAAAATCCATTTTTTAAAGCCTCATTAAGCTGAATATAATAAATATAAACATATATTTCTGAGATCTAAAATTAAGTGATCAGATAAAATATTTAAATATATATGAAATAATATTTGTTACAATATGAACATTTTAACTTTTTCATATATTCTCTTTTTTGTTGGATTAGAACTTGAGATCTACTCTTATTAAAGGTAATATATGGTCTTGATAATTCAGAAACTTTTCAAAATCCAATTTATACAGTTCTGTGTTATGTATTTCAATTTATAAAGATCATTTTATAAATTATTATTATAACCTCAGGCTATTCTAGTAGCTTCCCTTGTGGCTCAGCTGGTAAAGAATCTGCCTGCTATGTGAGAGACCTGGGTTCAATCCCTGGGTTGGGAAGATCCCCCTGGAGATGGGGAGGGCTACCCACTCCAGGCTTCTGGCTTGGAGAATTCCATGGACTGTATAGTCCATGGGGTCACAAAGAGTCAGACATGACTGAGAGACTTTCACAAACACACACAAGGCTATTCTAAAATATTGCATATGGATATATAAACTTGGATGTTATCCTCATAAATTATAAACAGTCTTACTCTACACAAAAATGTATATTCACTTCAATTATATCTGTCTGTGTGTGTCTGTATGTGCATGTTGTATAATCAACAAGATGAAAATTCTTTAGTTGTAAATATAATGGTGGAATTCACTGAAATACTACCTCTCTTCCTTTTTACTAATAATTTTCTTAGTAAAATTTGCACCCCTGATTCTTTGTGACCTATGATATGCATAACATTACTGTAATTAAGATCATCATTGCAAAACTTGTTTTCACTTACATCATCTGCTCATTATTATGAATTTTGTGGTTTGTATTGAGAAAATAAATGCATTTTGAACTTATGTAAAACCAGCAAAGTGATAAAAACATCGTTTAATTTGGCTATTCAGCAAAAAATTTTACAGTAATAACTTGGCTTTATTTGAATTATATTAGTAGAAAATTTATTGCACATATATTAATACGTTAATTCTTTTGACTCTGAGATAAGTAAACTCTATTTATGTCCATTTACAGATAAAAAGCAATACCCTGATCACTTTTTTCTGAGTTTGTGCTTTATTACAGTGTTAATATAAACAACTGTTCTTTATAAATTATTGTATTGTCCATATGTTTTTTGAAAAATTTTATACTAGAGAGTGGTATATATATGTTTATATGCATTGTATCTAATCTATTCCAGGCAGGTTTTACCTAAGCATGATTTCAGGGGTAGTTTTTAAGGTTGTTTAGACTTTAAATATTGGAGAAGGCGATGGTACTCTACTCTAGTACTCTTGCTTGGAAAATCCCATGGATGGAGGAGCCTGGTGGGCTGCAGTCCATGGGGTTACAAAGAGTCGGACACAACTGAGCAACTTCCCTTTCACTTTTCACTTTCATGCATTGGAGAAGGAAATGGCAACCCACTCCAGTGTTCTTGCCTGGAGAATCCCAGGGACGGGGGAGCCTGGTGGGCTGCCATCTATGGAGTCACCCAGAGTTGGACACGACTGAAGTGACTTAGCACAGATAAAAAATGAAGGTGGCAACAGACCAAGCACACTGATCAAACTTAGAACCACACCATGAAATTTAAACTTTAGATCATGATGTATAACATACTTTTGTTCCCTTTCCTCTCCTCCAAAGCAAAAGCAAACAAGCAAAAAATTACCCCCAAACTTAGCAACACTCACTCTTGAATTTATTGTCTGCAACTCTGTCTTGTCATGTTATGCATGCCTGCTGAGTTGCTTCAGTCATGCACCTCTTTGCAACCCCATGGACTGTGGCCTGCCAGCCCCCTCTGTCCATGGGGTTCTCAAGGTAAGAACACTGGAGTGGGTTGATATGTCCTCCTCCAGGTTCTCTTCCCAACCTAGGGATTAAACCTGCATGCCTTACATCTCCTTCTTTATTCCCTTTCTTCCTGCTCTCTGAGATCTTACAGACCACCAGCCACTTGGGGATACAGCTCCTGATTCTTCCTATGAAAACCTGTTTCAATTATGAGCCTTGAGTATACCATTATTTCCCATGTTTCATATAAAGGAACTTACATCAATAAATACAAAATTTTTAACCTTCTATTTGTACTTCTAATAACAGATAAGCATTTCATGGTCAAATAAAGGCTTATGGAAAAAATTTACTCGATTTTTCTGTTAATGAAAACATCAGTGTTCATGAACCTAAACTACTCTGAAGCAAAATGTCTTAATGAGAAGAAAAAATCTGTAAACAAGTAACTTTTCTTCCATTTTGCCCAAGGTGACATTTTTCCATGTCATGAGTGGTTTGAAAATATTTTTACAGGACTAACAATACACTTACATAAATGTGTACAAATAATACAATTTTTAATTGTGATACTATGAATAATATGATGATTGGAAGTAGATCTAGTTTAATTTCTAAATTTTTAGAGATAAAAACATGAAACATCTCTCACAGAGTATGGAACTGTTCTGATTGTGAAATGTTTGCAAATTTAAGGCTGAATGCACTGCTGTATAAGTTGAGCCTTCTGAGGTGGGACACATCTCATGAATGATAAATCATTGCACTGCTACTGATCAATTACAAATATGACTGTATTGCAGCAAGCAATTGTTTCTTGCCTAAAACTGATTATTCTTATTACCTGACAAGTCACTTCTCAATTTTAAATGAGCACTGAGGACTGACTATACAGATTGGTTGCAATCTAATGGTGATTGATAAGGATTTAATTATAAATCGTATTTTAATTCAGTTACTCTGTTCAACCAAGTATAACTCATGAAATTTAATGTATAAAATATTAATTCACACTATAATTGAATTTGTAGTTTCACGAGGGCTCATTGCCCCAGAATGCAGTGGGTGACTTCAAAAAAGATATTTCCCTAATCTGCCCGGTGAATGAGACTAATAAATAAATCCTGCATCATCAATATAAAAGGTCTGTGTCTGCAGTTTCTTCATTTCTCATCAAAATATAGCAGAGACAAAACTGAAATAAATCAGACTTCAAGTTCTCTAGAAAGACAAATTCAAACTGAAAAGGCATATGGACTTAATGACAGATTTTTCAACTTGTATGTGCGTCTCAGAGAAGTTATCATCATCAGCAGCAATTTATATTTATCGAGTTTCCACTGAGTTTTTGTCCCTGGAGTAGACTAAGCAGAGAAAATAATGATATAAACTATTTCTAGAGTCCTAACCTTCACAAGAGTATTATTTCATGCATTCATAAATAATATTAAATCAAAGCAGATTATTATTTATTTTTAAAAATGAAGTATATTAATGAAGCCTCTAGTATTTTTTAAAGACTCCTTTTCTGCTGCTTCTGATAGTTTTGCCTTAGTGGCCTTAGCTTTGTGAGCGGAATCCTAAACTGATGCCTTTTGAAAACCTTTTGAAGGCATATTGCTATGCTTCTCTTTCAGCAAACCTAAATGGTCTTTTTTACTCTTCATTGTCTGCTATGGTTTTTAAGTGCTTTTTAAGTTTTCCTGACTCACATCTTCCCCAGGAAGCGTCATTGAATACGGAAAGTGTGGTTGTGGTCAGGAAAGTCACAGTCATTAAAATGATGTTCTGAGGTTGCCCATTTATTTGCTATTTATAAAATGCATATTGGATTTGCTTATTGTGTAAAAGTCAAAGACTGATTGTTCTGTCAAGACTAAGGACACAGCTTTTGATCTGAAATTGAGTTCTCTACACTTTGCTTCTCTCCCAATCATCATAATAAGGGTTTTCTAATTCTGGACTTAACCTATGGGTGCTTTAATGATAGTTTGCTTCTTGCTATTCTGTACCAGGAGGGCATGTTAATAAAAGATCTGCCCTAAGCTACTGAAAAAGTAAAGGGAACATTTTAACTTAGTCCATAGAATAACAAAATACTACTGAAATACAAAAATGTGAATAATGAAGCAATAATGAATGCTTTGTTTTGAAAGATGATGAATTTCTTCTTGCCCCCATAAGTGGCATGACCATTTTACTAAAATTAAAGTTTCAATGAGAATTGTTTTACTATGAATCCTTAGTCAAAAATATTTGTTTTTCAGTCACCCAATCAGTCATTTCTGACTCTTTGCAAACCCATGGACTGCAGCACACCAGGCCTCCCTGTCCCTCACCATCTCCCAAGTTTGCCTAAGTTCATGTCCACTGCATCAGTGATGCCAACCAGCCACTTCATCCTCTGATGCCCTCTTCTCCTCCGCCTTCAATTTTTCCCATTAGTATGGTTCAAAATATAATCTAATTCTCCCTTTAAGATGAGGACTAGCAGCATCTTAAATGGGGACTCTTCCACTAGCCTGGGACCGAGAGTGACCAGATAAACAGGTACAGTAAGCAGTGAATAAGCCTTTTTTGTTCAGAGTCCTAGAGATCATACAGTTCAGCCTAAGCTTATTAATACTGGGAGAAAAGTTAACAGCTCATGTAAATTTTTAACTTTACATCTCTTTCTCCTATAGAGTGAAATACTAAGTACATGAATAGTCAGCAAATAGATTTAACAGAATTATTCCTGGGGTTTTGCTTGTTTGTTTGCTTGCATTCTATCTAATATTATTTGCTTTAAGAGTATTCAACGTGTGGTGATTCTCACTCATAAATAAACATTCAGGGCTTTTATCTTATAATATGCTTTATTTTATTTTATTATTTTAAATGGAAAAGAAAAGGGAGCACTTTTTAAAATGGTGTACTTTATACTTTAAAGCGCTGCTATTATGTAAACTAGACATTTGCAAATTTCCCATCCCAGGTAATTAAATAGAGTGACTTTGATGTGTAACATCATGTAATTATTTTAAAGATGCATATTATTTTTTTAAATCACCCCTATGCGAGACATAAAATCACTTGTTGGTAATTTTTTTTTCAGTTTTATTATTTTAGTGTTTCTGATTTCTTCTCAGGTATCTGTTGACTTTGTTGTATTTTCTATTTTAATCACTTTTCTACTTTTTCAAGTTACATCAGAAACTATTCATGGGGAACAAAGCACACTCTCCTGCTAGGTCAGAATAACAGAGGACCCGTGGGTTCATTCTGAAAGAGCTGATTTAGTTTAAGCTTGTAGGCTTGAGAACAAGGCCCCCAAGGATCTTCCTACTTCTCAATAAATGTAAGACTCAGTATCTCTCAATTCCCCTTCCTTTCTCCTCCTCTCTATCTCTTACGTAGAATGAGCTCAATGAAAAAATGATGTTTTATTATTCTAGTAGTTCATATGCTCTTTATTTTATTATGAAATTAAATAGAAGGATTCATAAATATAGTTTATACATTCTGAAGAACATTTTATTAGCCTAATCACATACATTTAATGTTCATTTTCATAATTAAGCTCATGATTTTGTAGAATTCTCCTGATCACAAATCATACTATAATCTATTGCAAAACACGGAACAGTGGAACCCTGTGAAGCCAACTCTGTTTTAAGGAGTTAAGAAGCTGAACATTCAGATACAGGAAATTCCCACAGAGCACTAATATCTGTGTCAACTCTGTTGTCCTTCAACCCTGCCTTTTCCATGTAAGATTTTGGTCTTGATTATTCTTAGAAAGGAAATAGTTTCCCTTCCCTTCACATTCCATATCCTTCCTTTAACTCATAGTGTTGAATTTAGCATTTTTAAAATATATCCTAACATTCTAAATCTGAAATCTAAGTATCCTAATACTTCTATGCCTTTACCATATAACACAGATTGATTTTGGGGTGAAATGTCCATTTTTTCTTGAAAACTGAAGTTATGAGAACTCTTACTTCATGAGGTTGTCATAAACAATCATACTTTTATATTTAGGATCTCAAAAATGTAGGAAAAACTTTCCCCATGCAGAGATATCTAAGTATAAAATTAGTATGCAAAACCATCAAGAATTCTCTCCCTACTGGACTTCTATTTTTAATGATTGATTTGCATGGGCCTGAGGATTTTCATCTTTGAATAGTTGAAATATTTGAGAAATATGCCTGTATATATACAGATGTACTTGTATAGGCATATCTGTTTGGACAGACAGGAAAAACTGAAAGAGATTTTTTTCTAATGGCAAATTACAAGGGTGGCTGTGCAGGTCTCCTGGAAGAGAATCTACCCTGAGTAAAAATCAAACCTGGCAGGACCATCCGTGGCCTAAGGGCCCAGAGGACAATGCCTTCAGCAATAGCATGACACCTATTACTTGGATTGCTTCAATCCAGACGCGTTCAACTTGTGTTGGCATTCATTGGAGAACAAAATTATAATGCTTTGGAGGTCATGCAATCTTCAAATGGGAAGTTGATAAACTGTACTTATAGAGAAGTAAAAGAGCCTTCCCTTACACTTTTCACATGAGGGTAATGAGGTTGACAGTTTGCTGGCAGCAGGGCGCGTACCTCCTGAGTAGTAGGTCAGCAGAGCCATGTGCTAATCCTTGCAGGCGGCAGCAAATCGGGAACTGGTGACATAAGAGGCAGCCTGAAAAGGCAAATTGGCCAGGTTTATTAGTGCCTTGTGATTTCTCTGCAGACGGTGAAGTATCAGCCACAAAGGTGCATGCATATTAACGAGATTTTCTTTGTTCTCCCTGGCTAATGAAACCTAAACACACAAGGAGTGCTTTTTAAAGTGACTTGATTTGATAGCCCGCTTGGCACATAGACCTTACTAGCTACTGATTGGTTTCAAAATGAAAGCTCTTTCAGTTCCTTGATTTCCTCAAAGCAATAGAAATGACTCTTCCCTAATAAGGTGTGCTGGATACAGTAGGAAGAAAGAAGAACTTGTAAGGGCAGGTTCAGAAAATGCAGCCTTTGCCTTAGTTCCTTAGATGATTATGGGACTTATTATCTAAACATTGAAGAGGAGTTTTGACTAAACACACCGATTAAAAGTGAATTTTCTCTGCATTTGTGTATTGGTGCCAGTTCATAATTGTCTTCAATACCCTTACTGCTTTGTGTACAGAAATCAAATCTAAGTGTACGCCTTTGCATGTACACATTTCATAACATCAAGAATTTTATTATAATACATTTCTTAGTGTCACCAAAGGAAAAGCAAAGATGTTTTACTGCCCAAATTCTTATTACGCTTTGAACTTTTAAGTTAAAATGACCAGCATTATAGGAAATACCTATCTAGATGACAGTCAGTTTAAAAAACAGTATAATAATGTGTATGGCATTCTTTAACTTTCTCTAGCTTCGTATTTGTGACTGTATTACTATTTTTAAGATATATATGTGTATATATTAAGTATATGTGAATATACATTCATTATGTATATGCATACATATACATATATAAATATATGTCTGTGGATTAGAGTTTGTTTCAATTTAAAAGTGCAAATAATATTTGTAATAAAATGTTTTTAGGCCCTCTTTTGCTACTTATTCTATGTCCAGAAATTCCCACTAAACTCTTTGAAAGTGAAAGTATAGTTACTCAGTTGTGTCCCACTCTTTGCAATCCCACAGACTGTAGCCTGCCAGTCACCTCTGTTGATGGAATTCTCTAGGCAAGAATGCTGGAGTGGGTAGCTATTCCCTTCTTCAGGGGATTTTCCCAACCCAGGGAATGAACCCAGGTCTCCTGTGTCGTAGGTAGATTCTTTACTGTATGAGCCAGCAAGGAAGCCCCACTAAATCCTTTCAGTTCAGTTCAGTCACTCAGTCGTGTCCGACTCTTTGCGACCCCATGAATTGCAGCACGCCAGGCCTCCCTGTCCATCACCAACTCCCAGAGTTCACTCAGACTCACGTCCATCGAGTCCGTGATGCCATCCAGCCATCTCACCCTCTGTCGTCCCCTTCTCCTCCTGACCCCAATCTCTCCCAGCATCAGAGTCTTTTCCAATGAGTCAACTCTTCACATGAGGTGGCCCAAGTACTGGAGCTTCAGCTTTAGCATCATTCCCTCCAAGGAAATCCCAGGGCTGATCTCCTTCAGAATGGACTGGTTGGATCTCCTTGCAGTCCAAGGGACTCTCAAGAGTCTTCTCCAACACCACAGTTCAAAAGCATCAATTCTTTGGCTCTCAGCTTTCTTCACAGTCCAACTCTCACATCCATACATGACCACAGGAAAAACCATAGCCTTGACTAGACGGACCTTAGTCGGCAAAGTAATGTCTCTGCTTTTGAATATGCTATCTAGGTTGGTCATAACTTTTCTTTCAAGGAGTAAGCGTCTTTTAATTTCATTTCTGCAGTCACCATCTGCAGTGATTTTGGAGCCCAGAAAAATAAAGTCTGACACTGTTTCCACTGTTTTAAGGTGGTACAATTCTCCTCCAGTTGAATAACAGTATACTTCCTATAATCTGGGCATGTAGAACGTTCTAATAATATTATCCTTAAGTAAAATGTTAAACTAAATATCCCAAGGCATGTTGTGATGTTTTTGTGTTGTTAGGGCTTCCCAGGTGGCTCAGTGGTAAAGAATCCACCTGTCAATGCAAATATCTCAAGGCAAGGAAATAGAAGTTACATAACTCACCCATAGTTTCTGGCACATATTACTTATTTAATTTATTTCTGTTGCCCTAGGATATACAATTATGTGTCAGGACTGTAGGAAATATAATAGACATTATACAGATGTATACATAATTCTATGTCATGTCTTTGTCCTCATTTTAGCATGTTTAAAAATTAAACACTGTTAGAATCACCTCCATGATAAATACAGTTTTAATTTATGAAATCTGAAATCATGAGGTGCATCCATAGAGCAAGACACTGATATCAAAAGTAAATAGAGGAAATCAGTCATGACATATTAGATTGCTATTCAGAAATCAATCATTTAGTTTGGTAGCAAAATTCCTTTTAATTTAGAGAAAGCATCATTCTGTCAGTCTTAAGGGAACAAACTAAAATGATTTTGGAGTTAACCTGTACTAAGATATTACTTTAGAACTAGTAAGATAAGCAAAATTGATACAGAGAGATATTTTTACAAATTTTTCAATGTAAAGAAATCCTTTGGCAAATTATCCCTTGTAAATATATTCTACAATATTTATTTGTATTTATCCAAATACAATACATATTTGGATGTGTATGTGTATGTGTGTGCGTGTATAGGCTCATTCACAAATGGATTGCTTTGTATGTGAACCTTATACTAATGAGCTTATGAGTTACTTAATACAACATATTAATGGTAAAACTAGGCACTTTATCATTCTCTCAAAATCTTTTTAATATGACATGAATATGTATTAGAGATAGTTTAATATCTTTAGTATCCTCAATTCATGTCATTCATTTCTGGAGGTGCACTTACCGAGATGACCTACCAGTCTGAAGAGCCCCTATTGATTAAGATCTGAGGTTGCAGATACCATGTTCTTTTGTTGGGACATTGCCAGTTTTTCACTCTTAGAAAAGAGGCTAGGGAATATAGCCTTCAGGTGGGTGATCCTGTGCCCAGTTAAACCTGAATACCATGGGAAAAGTCCACAACAAGTTTTGTAAAAAAAAAATGGAATTTTAATATTATGTTTCAGACATTATTCAAAAAGTTTGGAAAATGTGTTGGGCAGTTCAGTCATCAGTCACCCAGTTCCTTAAGCACAAAATCTGGAAGACATCCTTGACTACTCAGCTTCCTGTTCCCTTAAAAAATTGCAATCTTTCAAAAATATATTCCCAAATTGCTCCAAAATACATGGAGTGAAAGTGTTAGTTGCTCAGTCATTTCTGACTCTTTGTGACCCTATGGACTATAACCCACGAGGGTCCTCTGTCCTTGGAATTCTCTAGGCAAGAATACTGGAGTGGGTTGCCAATTCCTTCTCCAGGGGATCTTCCGAACCCAGGGATCAAACCCAGGTCTCCTGCATTGCTAGCAGATTCTTTCCATCTAAGCCACCAGGGAAGCCCAAAATATATTGCCACATCCAAAAATCATCATTCTGAACATTTGCCCAGACTCCCAAAGTGTGATTATTTCTTCTATTTTATTCCAAAATAGAATTCACAGTCCATGTTGCTAATCCTTCAGTTTCATACATGTACCCTTTACAAACCTTAATTTTTCACCTTAATTTTATGACTAAATATCTCACATACACACGTAGGATTTCCCAGACTACATATTCTTAATAAATCCACTTTTTCACTCAGAGATGATATCATATCTCACTCTAACTTCCTTAAAATTCATCCATTTCTCCCTCTAATTGTTATGTATTAAGTGAAAAGAAGCCTCCATATAAAAATAAACTCAATCATCCTCACACAAAACCTAAGCTCTCTTTACACACTGTGTTTTCCGTCATGGTAAAGGAGTAAAGGATATTTTCTTCTAAATGAAACAGTAGCCCAGAGATGTCTGCTTTCATCCACTCAGCCATTCAAACATGTATAAAAATATACTATAAAATTAGTATTTTCTTTCTTAACTAAAAACTCATTTAACCTCAATGACCCTTATGTTTATACTTTTTCTTCACCTTTTTTTTTTTTTTTTTTGATGTCTACATTCTCTAGGTTTCTGTTTTATCTCATCTGTTGAAACTTTTTGATCCTTTCAGACAACCTTTGGCCCTTGTTCCCATCATGGACACCTTGGGGTGTCTTTTCCTCATCCTCCTGAAGCTTCAAGCTCTTTCTAGATGTTGTTATTGTTTAGCTCCCAAGTCATGTCTGATTCTTTGTCACTCCATGGACTGAAGGACACTGGTCTCCTCTGTCCTCCACTATCTCCTGCAATTTGCTCAAATCCATGTCCATTGAATCAGTGATGCCATCCAACCATCTCATCTTCTGCCATCCCTTTCTCTTTATGCTTTGAATCTTGCCCAGTATCAGGGTCTTTTGCAATGAGTCAGACCTTCACATTAGGTAGCCAAAAGATTGGGACTTTGGTAACTTCAGCATCAGTCCTTCCAATGAATATTCAGGGTTGATTTCCTTTAGGATGGACTCTTTTGCAACTCCATGAAATGTAGCCCGCCAGGCTCCTATGTCCATGGGATTTCCCAGGCAAGAACACTAGAGCAGGTCACCATTTCCTTCCTCAGGGGATCTTTCCTCCCAAACCAGGAATTGAACCTGAATCTTCTGCATTGGATCCCACCCTAAAGGTCTCACTTAATGGAATTACCTCTTGGAAGAACTTATCTTGAAATATGTTTATAATTGGATGTACCTGGGGTTGAAACTTCAACAAATGAATAATGGGGAGGGGTACACAATTCATCCCATAACATCATTTTTAAAAATCTTGCTTAGTCTCAAATTTATGTTCGGATCCTGTAACTCCAGATGTACATAATGTCTTTTGACATTGTAAGTTTGATATATATTACTTTTCTCACTGGGTAGATACTGAATTCTCACCAGATAGAATGTTTAGTGTTTGGAAGAGTAAGTACCACAGTATAGTAGCTGAGGCAATATCTACTAAATATATGATAGAGACAGAAAAGATGTGGTGGAGTTTGGTAAAAATCAGAAAATAACATTTGCAAAGAAACAAGTATAGGTTTCCCCCTCTAAGTTGACAAGATACTATTTATAAATTTATCACTATCATTATCTGTGTGTAATTCTTGAAACATTCCAAATGATCAATAGAGCCCAGTGAATAAAATAGTCTCAGTGAATAAACTTCACAAGATACCCACTTTCAATCCACATACCTGGAGGTAGAGTGAAAAAATAAAAGCCTAAGATTACATGAATGAATGAATGAATAATAGTGAATGGACATATTAATGAATAGATAGGAAATGAAGAAAACCAAAATTGAAGGTCCATTTCTTTTTAATTCTTATTTCTTGAAGTCATTAACTTTTTAAATTAAGGTCTTATACATGAGATAATTTCAGATTCACATTCAGATGTAAGAAATAGTAAAGTTTCCATGGATCCTTTACCTAGTTTACCCCAACGTCTTGCAAAACTTCAACAAAACATGACATTCAATATATTTTGATATAGCAAAATTCAGAACAATTCTCTCAATTCAAACTTCCTTCATGGTGCCCTTTATAGCTGCACTCACTTCCCAACCATCTCCCATCTCCTTAGTCAACCTCTAGCAACCACTAAATTTCTTTCAACAATTCTATCATTTTAAGGTTGAAGATATTATATAAATGGATGCTGAAATATGTAAACCTTGGAAATGGCTGATTTTTGTCCCCACTCAGCATAGTTGTCTGAAGATTCACCTTCACTAGTGGCATGCAACAACATTCAGTTCCTTTGCATTTGTTGGATAAAAGTTCATCATTTGGATATACCATGTTGTGTTTACTGCTTCATCCTTTGCAGAATGTTTAGGTTGCGTTATAATTTTTGGCTATCATCTAGAGCCAGACATCCTGGGATGTGAAGTCAAGTGGGCCTTAGAAAGCATCACTACGAACAAAGCTAGTGGAGGTGATGGAATTCCAGTTGAGCTATTTCAAATCCTGAAAGATGATGCTGTGAAAGTGCTGCACTCAATATGCCAGCAAATTTGGAAAACTCAGCAGTGGTCACAGGACTGGGAAAGGTCAGTTTTCATTCCAATCCCAAAGAAAGGCAATGCAAAAGAATACTCAAACTACCGCAAAATTGCACTCAACTCATACGCTAGTAAAACAATGCTCAAAATTCTCAAGCTAGGCTTCAGCAATATGAGAACCGTGAACTTCCAGATGTTCAAGCTAGTTTTAGAAAAGGCAGAGGAACCAGAGATCAAATTGCCAACATCTGCTGGATCATGGAAAAAGCAAGAGAGTTCCAGAAAAACATCTATTTCTGCTTTATTGACTATGCCAAAGCCTTTGACTGTGTGGATCACAATAAACTGTGGAAAATTCTGAAAGAGATGGGAATACAGACCACCTGACCTGCCTCTTGAGAAATCTGTATGCAGGTCAGGAAGCAATAGTTAGAACTGGACATGGAACAACAAACTGGTTCCAACTAGGAAAAGGAGTACATCAAGGCTGTATATTGTCACCCTGCTTATTTAAATTCTATGCAGAGTATATCTTGAGAAATGCTGGACTGGAAGAAACACAAGCTGGAATCAAGATTGCTGGGAGAAATATCAATAACCTCAGATATGCAGATGACACCACCCTTATGGCAGAAAGTGAAGAGGAACTAAAAAGCCTCTTGATGAAAGTGAAAGAGGAGAGTGAAAAAGTTGGCTTAAAGCTCAACATTCAGAAAACGAAGATCATGGCATCGGGTCCCATCACTTCATGGCAAACAGATGGGGAAACAGTGGAAAGAGTGTCAGACTTTATTTTGGGGGGCTCCAAAAATCACTGCAGATGGTGACTGCAGCAATGAAATTAAAAGACGCTTACTCCTGGAAAGAAAACTTATAACCAACCTAGATAGCATATTGAAAAGCAGAGACATTACTTTGCCAACTAAGGTCCATCTAGTCAAGGCTATGGTTTTTCCAGCAGTCATGTATGGATGTGAGAGTTGGACTGTGAAGAAGGCTGAGCGCCAAAGAATTGATGCTTTTAAAGTGTGGTGTTGGAGAAGACTCTTGAGAGTCCCTTGGACTGCAAGGAGATCCAACCAAGTCCTTTCTGAAGGAGATCAGCCCTGAGATTTCTTTGGAGGGAATGATGCTAAAGCTGAAGCTCCAGTACTTTGGCCACCTCATGCGAAGAGCTGACTCATTGGAAAAGACCCTGATGCTGGGAGAGATTGGGGGCAGGAGGAGAAGGGGACGCCAGAGGATGAGATGGCTGGATGGCATCACGGACTCTATGGACGTAAGTCTGAGTGAACTCCAGGAGATGGTGATGGACAGGGAGGCCTGGCATGCTGCGATTCAGGGGGTCACAAAGAGTCGGACACGACTGAGCGACAGAACTAAACACATAGAAATGCTATGAATGTTTATTTATAGGTTTCTGTGTGAATGTACATTTTCCCCTCTCTAGCATAAATGCCCAGGAGTACAACCTCCAGGTTATAACAGAGTTGTGTGATTGGTTTTGTTTTTTAAAGAAATTTCTGAAGTGTTTTGCAAGTGGTTCTACCATTTCACCTTTACACCTGCAGTGTTTAAGTGATTCATTTCTTGGGAACCTTGTCAAATTTTTTTAATAATTTTATTTTAGTGTTATTTAGAGATAAATGAATAATTATATTTAATAATTGAAATTAATTGTATATTTTAATGTATACATTTTTATGAATATGGGCATATATGGATACCATCACCAGTGTCAATGTAGCAAACATGGTCATTACCTCCAAATGATTTATTGTGTCCCATAAAGTTGTGTGTGTGTTGAGAATCTCGAGCTTGAGATATACCCTCTTAATAAATTTTTAAGTGAATGCTGCAGGCATTATTTTTACTGCAGGCAGTATTTTATATGTCAGATCTCTAAGTCTATTTATCTTGTATAACTGTAACTTTATACCCCTTAATCAACAACTCCTTTTTTTTCCTGATAGTTCTATAGTGATAGATTGTTATTTTAAGTTTCATTTCCTAATGAAATTATGAATTAGTGCATTTTAAAAATATTTGTCATATTTTTTCCATTGAAACTATCTGAGATTTCTTTTGGGGAGAGGTTTCAAAAGTGCATTCAGTTACCTTAGAAGTATAAAGCGCTATTCAAATTATCTGTCATATTGGATGAGTTGTGTTTCTCAAGGAAGCCAACCATTTCATTCAAACTTTCGAATGTATATATTTAGAGTTCATAGAATTTCCTTCTTTTGATGTCTGCAAGTTCTGTTGTGATATCCCATGGTTCACTCATGATGTTCTTTCTCTTTTTCTGTCAGTTTTGGTAGTAATTTTTCAATCATATTTGTCAATCAACTTTACAAAAGAATCAGCTCTATGCTACATTTGTTTCTATTTTTGTCTGTTTTAGTTTCATTGATTTCATCTCTTATTTACATTATACCCTTCCTTCTGTTGGCTTTTGCTTTATTTTACTTTTTCTAGATATTTAAGAGAGAGCTTGAGTGATCACTTGGAGACTTTTCATCTTCTGTAATATATTCATTTAGTGCTACAAACTTCCCTCACAGCAATGCATTAGTTATTTATAACAACTTTTTTTAAAATTTTTATTATCAACTTTATTGAGATATGACTGGTGTACAATGTTGTGTAAGTAACATGTACAACTTGTGGATTTGATACACTTATATAATGCAAAATGATTACCACCATAGCATTAGCTAATACTTCTGTCATGTCACATAATTACTATTTCTTTTTTATGGTGAGTTCATTTAAGATTTACTCTCTTGTTGTTCACTCAGTCATATCTGACTCTTTGCACCCCCATGGACTGTGGCACTCCAGGCTTCCCTGTCCTTCACTGTCTCCTAGAGTTTGTTCAAACTCTTGTCTATTGAATCAGTGATGCCATCCAACCATCTCATCCTCTGTTGTCCCCTTCTTCTCCTGCCCTCAGTCTTTCCCAGTATCAGGGTTTTTTCCAGTGAGTCAGCTCTTCATGTCAGGTGGCCAAAGTATTGGAGCTTCAGCTTCAGCATCGTCCTTCTAATGAATATTCAGAATTGATTTCCTTTAGGATTGACTAGCAACTTTTGATACATTATACTTTTATTTCAATTCAATTTAAAGTATTTTGTTATTTCCTTTGAACCTTCCTTTTTAGTCCATAGGTAACTTGGAAGTGTGCTATTTAGTTTTAATATATTTGGATCTTTTCTGTTTTTGCTGTGTTCAGAGGATACACTCAGTGTGATTTTTATTCCTGAGTGAGGTTAATTTTATGTCCCAGGATATAGTCTATTACTGTTGATGCATGCCATGCTGCAGTAAATTAGATCCTGCTGGTGGATGGCATCGCTGAGTTCTATATCCTGGTTGATTTTCTGTTCTATCAGTTGTTTAGAAAGGAATGTTGAATTGTCTAACATTAACCATAGATTTATCAGTTTTTCCTTTAGATTCTATCAGATTTTGTTTCACATATTTTGCTGCTCTGTTGTTACATACAGATTTCGGATAACTGTGTTGTTGGACTGACTAGTCATTATGTAGTATCTACCATTTGTAAATATATTTGCTCTGAAGTCTTCCTTATATGATATTAGCATAACAGTTGCTTTTTGATTAATATTTACATGATAAGTATTTTTCTACCTTTTTAATTTAAACCAAGCTAAATCACTACATAAGAAGTTTCTTGGAATATATACATACTATTTTTAAATCCATTTTTGCCAATCTCTGTCTTTTAATCAGTGTATTTAGATAACTTATGTTTAACATGCTTATTGATACTATTTGGCATGGTAGGCCTACCATTTTATTTTTGTTGTTTGCTCATTCTCAGGTTTTCTTTCTTTCAGTTTCCTGTCTTGAACATCTTTTAAAATTCCATCTTGATCAATCTGTAGTGTTTTCAGTGCACCACTTTGTGTGACTTTGTGTTAGTTTCTCTTGGTATCTCACTATATATCCATAAATCATCACGAGTGATATTTCAAAAGTTCAAATGAAGTGCAGAAATCTTCCTTTATGTGACTTTAGTTTCCTCCATTTATAATTTTTTTTTGTATGTAATATTCTTTTTTTTTTTTAGTTTTTATTTTTAAATTTTAAAATCTTTAATTCTTACATTCAGTTCAGTCCAGTTGCTCTGTTGTGTCTGACTCTTTGCGACCCCATGGACTACAGCACACCAGGCTTCCAATATGGCTCTAAATTTAAATAAACCACAGCAAACAATGCTATAATTTTGCTTCAGCCATTAGAGATGTTTTAGAAAACTAATGGGGAAAAGGTAAATGTAATGTATTCATGTACTTTTATCTCTCTATCATGCATTCTTCCTCATGATGTTTGAAGATTAATTCATCTAACATTTATTTTCTAGTTTGAGATTTTTCTTTAACCATCCTTTTAGGATAGGTTGTTGGTGATACATTCTTTTAGTTTACATTCGTCCAAAAATGTTTTGATTTCTCTGTAGTTCCTGGGATATAAATTCTGACTTGGAATTTTTTTTTCAATAGTTGAAACATATTGTGTCACTTTTTTTCTGGCCTCTATGGTTTCCGATGAGACACCCACTGTCATTCATCTTGGTTTTCTTTTATAGGTAAAATATCACTTCTCTTGCAGCTTTTGAACTTTCTGGTTTGCTTTTATCTCTAAGAAGCTTGACAATGGTGTGTTATCTGGTGGATTTATTTGCCTACTTTGTATGGGATTCATTATGCTTACTGAGTCTACAGGTTTATAGTTTTTGCCAAATTTAGGAAATTTACTCATAATTTCTGAGTATTTTTTTTTCCTTTTACTGGAACTCCAGTGGCATGGATACTAAATCTTTTGTTTCAGTCCCTAGAGCCTTGAGGCTCTGTTCACATTTTTCACTCTATTTTTTGTTTGCATTCCATTCAGATAACATAATTACAACTGTTCTGCTGTCCAGGTCACTGCTTTTTTTTTTTTTTTTTTTCCTGTCCTGACTATTCAGTGGTTCAGCCCATTCATTAAGCTCTTATCGTATTCTTCATTCTT
Organism: Ovis aries; assembly: GCF_016772045.2. NCBI lineage: Eukaryota > Metazoa > Chordata > Mammalia > Artiodactyla > Bovidae > Ovis > Ovis aries. The sequence continues at coordinate 51,117,919 of NC_056069.1, forward strand.
ATAATAGTAGAGATTTCCATTGAGACTGCAGGTGAAGTGAAGTTTGATTTCATTACCACCAGTGAGGATGAAATCCTGGTTCCTACTTGGCCTTCTCTGACATAATTGTATCAGAAAGACTGGGGGCAACTGGTAAAACCTAAGGAGTATAGATGGCTGGAAGTCTGTAGATATCTCAGCCTTTCCTGGGACCAGTGAGATGAGATGGTAACTTTTTTCTGTGGTATTTTGCTGAAATGTAGCAGTTTTTATCTAAAACTTACTTTCTCGCTTTGAATTTTTTTTCCTTTGGTTGGAAAATTCAGGCTTTTGCTGAGGGTGTTTCTCTGTACCCATTGGTATTTCCGAAACACCATCTCCTTTAACTATATCTCCTTTAACACATCTCCTTCATACAATACATGGAACAAAGAGAAAACCTAGAGAACAATATCACTGTTTTATTTTGTGATTCTGAGATCCCTAGTTCATCTTTCTTTTTCTCTTTACCCTTCAGAGTCTTCTGTGTTCATTTTGTTTACAACTGCTCAGGATTTTAGTTATACAATATGCCATTTTGTCTCTCTCTCCTTTTTCCTTTTTAGTCCCCTTCATCATCCCTTAGGAAGTTACATGATGCAAACAACTGATTACTAAAATCATTAAGAAAGCTGTTAGTCCTGCAATCATGGGTTTTGATTCTGCTGCTGCTGCTGCCGCTAAGTTGCTTCAGTCATGTCCAACTCTGCGCGACCCCATAGACAGCAGCCCACCAGGCTCCCCCGTCCCTGGGATTCTCCAAGCAAGAACACTGTAGTGGGTTGCCATTTCCTTCTCCAATGCATCAAAGTGAAAAGTGAAAGTGAAGTCGCTCAGTCCTGTCTGACTCTTAGCGACCTCATGGACTGTAGCCCACCAGGCTCTTCGGTCCATGGGATTTTCCAGGCAAGAGTACTGGAGTGGGGTGCCATTGCCTTCTCCGGGGTTTTGATTCTAGAAAATATAAAACCACACTTCTAGTGTTTCTTAACTGGTAGGAAATAAGCATATCATACAAAAGCATTTACATTTACTGGGTCAACATAACCCCATTTGTTTACCCTTTTAGGTTCTGGAAGTGCATATACAGGAGGTAATATTGTCAGGTTTTAGTTCTTCCGTCTGTGGTATCAGTTCAGTTCAGTCACTCAGTCGTGTCTGAGTCTTTGTGACCCCATAAATTGCAGAACCCCAGGCCTCCCTGTCCATCACCAACTCCCGGAGTTCACTCAAACTCATGGCCATCGAGTCGATGATGCCATCCAGCCATCTCATCCTGTCGTCCCCTTCTCCTCCTGCCGCCAATCCCATCCAGATTCAGGGTCTTTTCCAATGAGTCAACTCTTCGCATGAGGAGGCCAAAGTATTGGAGTTTCAGCTTTAGCATCAGTGCTTCCAATGAACACCCAGGACTGATCTCCTTTAGGATGGATTGGTTGGGTCTCCTTGCAGTCCAAGGGACTCTCAAGAGTTTCTCCAAACCCACAGTTCAAAAGCATCAATTCTTTGGCTCTCAGCTTTCTTCACAGTCCAACTCTCACATCCATACATGGCCACTGGAAAAACCATAGCCTTGATTAGACAGACCTTTGTTGGCAAAGTATATCTCTGCTTTTCCATATGTTATGTAGATTGGTCGTAACTTTCCTTCCAAGAGTAAGCATCTTTTAATTTCATGGCTGCAATCACTGTCTGCAGTGATTTTGGAGCCCAGAAAAATAAAGTCTAACATGGTTTCCACTGTTTCCCCATCTATTTCCCATGAAGTGATGGGACTGGATGCCATGATCTTCGTTTTCTGAATGTTGAGCTTTAAGCCAACTTTTCCACTCTCCTCTTTCACTTTCATCAAGAGGCTTTTTAGTCCCTATTCACTTTCTGCCATGAGGGTGGTGTTATTTGCATATCTGAAATTACCGATATTTCTCCCGACAATCTTGATTGCAACTCGTGCGTCTTCCAGCCCAGCGTTTCTCGTGATGTACTCTGCATATAAGTTAAATAAGCAGGGTGACAATATGAAGCCTTGATGTACTCCTTTTCCTAGTTGGAACCAGTCTATTGTTCCATGTTCAGTTCTAACTATTGCTTCCTGACCTGCATATAGGTTTCTCAAGAGGCCAGTCAGGTGGTCTAGTATTCCCATTTCTTTCATAATTTTCCACAGTTTATTGTGATCCACAGAGTCAAAGGCGTTGGCATAGTCAATAAAGCAGAAATAGATGTTTTTCTGGAACTCTCTTGCTTTTTCCATGACCCTGTGGATGTTGGCAATTTGATCTCTGGTTCCTCTGCCTTTTCTAAAACCAGCTTAAACATCAGGAACTTCACGGTTCTCATATTGCAGAAACCTAGCTTGAGAATTTTGAGCATTATTTTACTAGCATGTGAGTTAAGTGCAATTTTGCGGTAGTTTGAGTATTCTTTTGCATTGCCTTTCTTTGGGATTGGAATGAAAACTGACCTTTTCCAGTCCTGTGGCCACTGCTGAGTTTTCCAAATTTGCTGGCATATTGAGTGCAGCACTTTCACAGCATCATCTTTCAGGATTTGAAATAGCTCAACTGGAATTCCATCACCTCCACTAGCTTTGTTCATAGTGATGCTTTCTAAGGCCCACTTGACTTCACATTCCAGAATGTCCTGCTCTAGGTGAGTGATCACACCATCGTGATTATCTGGGTCATGAAACTCTTTTTTTGTACAGTTCTTCTGTGTATTCTTGCCACCTCTTCTTAATATCTTCTGCTTCTGTTAGGTCCATACCATTTCTGTCCTCTATCGAGCCCATGTTTGCATGAAATATTCCCTTGGTATCTCTAATTTTCTTGAAGAGATCTCTAGTCTTTCCCATTCTATTGTTTTCCTCTATTTCTTTGCATTGATCACTGAGAAAATCTTTTTTTAATCTCTCCTTGCTATTCTTTGAACTCTGCATTCAGATGCTTATATCTTTCCTTTTCTCCTTTGCTTTTCACGTCTCTTCTTTTCACAGCTATTTGTAAGGCCTCCTCAGACAGCCATTTTGCTTTTTTGCACTTCTTTTCCATGGTGGTGGTCTGTTTCCTGTACAGTGTCACAACCTCTGTCCATAGTTCATCAGGCACTCTATCTATCAGATCTAGACCCTTAAATCTATTTCTCACTTCCACTGTATAATCATAAGGAATTTATTTAGATCATACCTCAATGGTCTAGTGGTTTTCCCTACTTTCTTCAGTTTAAGTCTGAATTTGGCAACAAGGAGTTCATGATCTGAGCCATAGTCATCTCCTGGACTTGTTTTTGCTGACTCTATAGAGTGTCTCCATTTTGGCTGCAAAGAATATAATCAGTCTGATTTCAGTGTTGACCATCTGGTGATGTCCATGTGTAGAGTCTTCTCTTGTGTTGTTGGAAGAGGGTGTTTGCTATGACCAGTGCATTCTCTTGGCAAAACTCTATTAGCCTTTGCCGTGCTTCATTCCGTACTCCAAGGCCAAACTTTCCTGTTACCCCAGGTGTTTCTTGACTTCCTACTTTTGCATTCCAGTTCCCTTTAATGAAAAGGACATCTTTTTTGAGTGTTAGTTCTAAAAGGTCTTGTAGGTCTTCATAGAACCATTCAACTTCAGCTTCTTCAGCATTACTGGTTGGGGCATAGACTTGGATTACTGTGATATTGAATGGTTTGCCTTGGAAATGAACAGAGATCATTCTGTCATTTCTGAGATTGCATCCAAGTACTGCATTTCAGACTCTTTTGTTGACCATGATGGCTATTCCATTTCTTCTGAGGGATTCCTGCCCACAGTCGTAGATATAATGGTCATCTGAGTTGAATTCACCCATTCCAGTCCATTTTAGTTCACTGATTCCTAGAATGTTGACGTTCACTTGGCTGTTGTGCAGACTATGAACTCCTCTTCTCCATAACATTTCATTAATGACTGTCTTCAGGATTATTAAAATATTAAATGAAATGATGTTTGTTAAGCCCATGTAATAAATTACAGATGTGATCAATAGCAGATATCAGACATTACAGTCATTTTAGGGGATTCTTAAATTTGTAAAATGAGATGACACATAGTATAAGAAGCTTTCATTTGGTTGAAAGATGTTTACAACATTTTTAAATAGTACATTTTGTTATACTATATGTGCTTTTTTTATGAGAAGACATAGAAATTTCCAAATTCATTAGTTGGCAGGGGTTAATGATATGAAGTCATCCTTAGAACAAACATTCCACCCCCACCTTCAGGATTGACTTTTAGAGTCTTATCAAATTGTTAAGAAAATGTGGTGATATGATATGTCAATAGAAAACAAGTTATAGTCCCTGACATTGACCAGCTATGCAGATTATAATTGAAAATAAATTACTTTACAAATTATAAATCTATCCTATCCATTCAGTCAGGATTTACCAGCATTATAATCCAGTCAACATATTTGTAAGGAATATCTGATTCTACAATGCAATCTATGTTATCTTATAATTTCTAAGTATATAATATATTTTAACTACAATAAATAATATTTTATCATTAATTTATTTTTTAATGAGCTCTCCTTCCCCCTCTTTTTATTTTTTGAGAAAAGTAATGCATATCTACTTCTAAAGGCAGTGTACTTAGGAAGCCATTCTTAAAATGGCTTAAAATGTTTCAGAAAAGAAACTAATCCAGTATTTGTATATTTACACTTTCTTGCTTATGCCTTCTAAACTGGCCCTTCCTGAACATGAAATTTTTATGGACATATTGTACTTGATTTTATAGACATCACTTGTAAGTCTTGTGAAATGAATACAAAACACAAATGCATTTTAAAATGGTACAGCCTGCGTTCTTCCAAAAAAGAATTTCAGGCTAATTTAATATGTGTTAAAATTTGACAAAATAACATAAACTAAAGAAATAATATTTTAAGAAAGTTTTTTTTTACAAAAAGACCTGGCTATAAAGTAGAGGGCTTTTCAGCTATAAAATATGCAATAATATAAGAATTATATCCACATAATTAACCAGAATACCATTGAGTTGCCAAGGAAAATAATTTTCATTTTCATTACTGGGTGGGAAGGAACATCTGAGACTTCAGATGGTGAGTAAGGGTGACTTTGCCCTAATTCATGAAAATCAGGACAGCACATTTCAATATGATCAAATTAAAAGGAGCCCAGGGAGCTTCCATGATGATAAAAGATGACTGCATTTAAAACTTGTGTTATTTAGACATTGTTATTGACACCATAAGCATCGCCATGTGCACTGCAAACTGCCGTGTGCCCTCAAGGTGGTCATATGGATAACAAGATCAATTTTTTTTTCTTCTATTAGATGCATGCTTGCTTGAAATGAAAGGAAATTTCAACATGTCAAAGAGGATAATGCCAAACTGGAGTATTATCAAAGTAGATATAAAAGTTTTGGTGAAAAGAGACACTATACCATGATTTATAATATTTTGGTCTTTGTTGTTTCTTTCTGGTTGCTTTTAAGGCTTGATATTTATTTTTTGATTTTGTGTTATTTACTTGTTTATTAATGGAATCACTTGGGAACCAGAGCATTTATGAAAGTTTTTTGTTTGTTTGTTTGTTTGTTTGTTTTGCTTCACTCTCCCCAGATGAAAAATCATGTTGAAGTGGCTTATTTTGGGAGACTATTGTCTAACATAAATTATCTAACAAAGTACTTGTTAGTCTTTGGGGGGACTCACGTGGAATGAGAGTTCCCTGATGACCTGCTCTAAACTTGCATGCATGATCAGTCTCTCAGTTATGTCCCACTCCTTGCAACTCTATGGATTGTATCCCACCAGGCTCCTCTGTCCATGAACTTCCCAAGCAGGGATACTGGAGTGGGTTGCCATTTCCTTCTTCAGGGAATCTCTCCAACGCAGGGATCAAACCCAAGTCTCTTGAGTCTCCTGCATTGCAGGCAAATTCTTTCCCACCGTGACACCTAAGAAGCCTCAAAAAATAACAGTGGCCACTTAAATGCTGAAAAAGGCAAAGAAATGAATTCTCCTCTCAGTCTCCAGAAGATGTCCTCCTAGGTGACACGTTAACACTAGCTAGCCTGGCACAACTGCCTTCAGCCTCCTGAACTTCAGACCCTAAGAGAGCACATCTCTGATGCTCTAAGCTACTAATGTAACTGAAAACGGGGTCAAAAGCCAATGAATAAGCCAGGTTGGTGGGAAAAGAAACTGTTTTATTTTGGATGCTGGCAAGCCTAGTGGGGAGGGCTCGCAAGATGCCTGTCCAAAGGTCGACCTTCTCTACTATCACTCAGTGGGCAAGAGCTTTTATAAGCTGAGGGAGGGGGTTATTTGAAGAAACAGCACAGTCAATTATGACAGTAATCTTGAAATTGGTCTTCAGTCATCCGACCTGTGTCATCTTGAATGTTTTAAGTACAGTTTATCTTTAGTTCCAAGGTCAGTTTGTTTCCATTTCTTGAGGCAGCTTGCAATCATGGCAGCTGATGCCATGGCTACAATCTGATCATCATGTAGTTAGCCTCTTCTCCCTGGTGGAGTTTTCAGCACCAATAAGGCAGCAACCAGATATGGCTCACAGTATTATCTATAGCCCTAGAGAAGGAGCTAAAGGTCCTTGACTATGTTTAATGACTACATTATTATTATTATTATTATTTGGTTTCCTTTGTTTCTGCGTTTTCTCACTTCTCTGATTAAACTCATTATTTGGCTAAAGTTTTTCCACAGACAAAAGGCAAGCTGAGGACATGGGGAGCAAAGACCATAGGGTCCTATTGCGTTTCACTAGGCTTGTGGTAATATGTTATGGTAGCAACAGGAAACTGATGAGAGCATACTTTTTAAAAAAGGATGCTTTATTGAAATTTAAGTAAATATTACATTTAAGCATTTGCACAGAGTTGGACATGACTGAGTGGCTGAAATGAACTGAGCTGAACTGAACTGAACAGAGTTGTGTAACCATCATCACACTATATATTTGGAACAATGCTGTTACCCTTAAGTGAAATCGCATGTCCATTCTTAAGATTATTTTTAATTGAAAATAAACTTCTGCTTAACTTAGGTGATGACATCACAATAATAATCAGTCTCAATAATTCAACTTTTGTTGGGAATGGAGTAGGGAAGGGGATTGTGGGGGAAAGATGAATACAAACTTTTGGGTGAATCCCTATGGTCCTGGCCACTTACAATAATTATCTTTCATCTACAACACCCATTAATGATTATAAACCCAGTTTAATCTAAGACTAGAAAGACAATTTAGGTGACATCTCTTTCTTTCTATATAGCTTTCTATCCATTCTTTGTGTTCCAAACAGAATCTCAAATGACTACCAAGGAATTTAAAATATAAGTAGGAAAAAAATATATAGAAATTAAAATTTTACTACAAACTGTGTCAGGAACTCAGGCTTAAATGTCATACCTTAGTGACCAGTATTAATTACCTAATGCTGTTACTACCTAATACTAGCTGGAACAGAAATTTGTCACCAAACTCTTGAAAATTAATGTTAGAGGGAATTTTTTTTCCTCATAGCATTAAATGAACTTCATACAAAAATAAACTAATTGTCCAGGGAAGTTCAGCTCAGTTGCTCAGTTATGTCCAACTCTTTGTGACCCCATGGACGCAAGCAGGCCAGGCCTCCCTATCCATTGCCAACTCCCAGAGCTTGCTCAAACTCATGTCCATGAGTTGGTAATGCCATCCAACCATATCATTCTCTGTTATCCCTTTCTCCTCCTGCCTTCAGTCTTTCCCAGCATCAGAGTCTTTTCCAGTGAGTCAGTTCTTCTCAGCAGGCGGCCAAAGTATTGGAAGTCCAGCTTCAGCATCAGTTCTACCAGTGACTGTTGTCTAGGAAAACCATGATACTTTTTGGTGTCATAATGAAAGAAGTATTTATTCTGCATGCTCTGCTGATGAAGATACTGTATTAAGGTAGAATCAATCATCCACAGATATTTATTTAACCTACTATATGTCAGATACTAGGTGCACTGTTGTTATTGCTCAGTCACCAAGTTGTATCCAACTCTTTGTGACCCCATGGATGATAGCATGCCAGGTGTAATCATGAAGACACAGGTACAGTTCCTTGCACTCAAGGTGCACAGATACCTCCAGTCATCCACTTTAACACCCTTTAACAAGATTTGATGAAGAGTTACCTAAAACTGGCAGCACAACCCTACAATCACAACTTGAAAGTGACAGTGAAGTCACTCAGTCGTGTCCGACTCTTTGCGACCCCATGGACTGTAGCCAACCAGGCTCCTCTGTCCATGGGATTTTCCAGGCAATAGTACTGGAGTGGGGTGCCATTTCCTTCTCCAGGGGATCTTCCCAACCCAGGGATTGAACCCGGGTCTCCCGCATTGTAGACAGAGGCTTTACCATCTGAGCCACAATCACAACTTAGTAAAACCAATTATAAAGACAGACCGGATTGCATCCTTGGAAATCACCTAGCATCATTATTCCTTCAGCAAATTTTGGCTGACATTGATTTCAGATTACCTCCTTGGCAAATGCCCCAAATAGAGGTCTTTTAGGTAGCCATGGGAATTTAGAGCCATATTCTTTAGGAATAGTCAACCTGGTGTTAGGGTTTTAATCCTTTTATGGAAGCCTAAAATTTCAGTAAAGCCATTTAGGATGAGTCATGGGGTGTCCACAATCAGGGATCAACTTCTCTTTAGAAAATTGTTTTGAGTCAGCTTCACTCATAGATCTATGGTGAGCAAGGACTCCAGGTCCATTCTGTAAAGCAACTTTATTTCACTCAGAAATAGTATTTATATTAGTGTATAACTAAATATGCTCAGATGAAAACAACATCTTAATAAAGCACACACTAAATTTCACATTGAGTGGTTTTTTATTTGAAAAATAACCAAACTTAAAAATCTGTCTTCAATTTTAAAATTCTAAGATTTTTAGTGTAAGTATATTTAAAATTGTTTTCCTCACCATTTTAGTCCTAATTTTCAGCCTGTTGTCTTATGTCACAGTGAGGTACTTGATTTTTCACATAAATCTTTGAAATATCTTGTTAAAAACAGGTTAATTATCATGCCAATAGATAGAACAACCAGAAATTTCATTTATCTGACCTCACAAGCCAGACTTGTGATAATTATGATTTATTGAGCACCAACTGTGTGCCGGAAACTGTGACTTAAATCCCTATTTGGTTTCCAATATCAACAACATTTTACACATATGGTAAATAAAATTCAGAAAGGTAAATACCTTTGTTGATGTCACACAGATGGTTATTTGGTAAGCAATTTATTTGACATTTTTCTTGACTTAAAACACCTCATTTTGGAGACTTTTCTGGTGGTCCAGTTGTTGAGACTCTGCACTTCAACTACAGGGGGTGTAGGTGGGTCATGGAACTAAGATCCAACACAAGGCATGTGGCATGGCAAAAAAAAACAAACAACCTACCATTTTGAAACAGTTGATTTTTTGTATGTCCATTTCCAACTTTCTCTCTTCTTCTCTCTCTCATGCTCATTGCTCATATATATGAGTCACTTAACCAGGCATTGTTCACATATATGTTGCATTAATATTAGTAAAGCGACAAGTTCGCTTGCTAAAATTTTTGCTTGGTATGGAACTGATTTAGAGTTGAAAACTGCTGGTGGTTGAAAGTGTTCTTATAAGAGAGTAAACACTTAACAGGCTGATGTGAAGGTGGCATGAGAAACCTCTTATACTAGAAGAAAGAGCCTGAACAAAAGGAAAACGAATTTGAAGATCATGACACAGAGATAAAATTAAAGTTCAGTTGGTCCAAGTGTAGGTGAATAGCTATTAAATTAGCCAAAGCAAGTGTGGACCTATCTAAAAGGAAGAGGGACTTTGGTATGGAATTTAATATGTGCATGAAAGAAGAACTTTCAGCTTTAAAAGAGGAAAGGAAAGTGGGCACAAAACCATCCCAAAGAAAAAGGAAAGCAAGAAGGCACAGTGGTTATCTGAGGAAGATTTGTAAATAGCTAAAGAGAAAGGAGAAGTGAAAAGCAAAAGAGAAAGATAAATATACACCAAACTAAATGCAGAGTACCTAAGAACGCAGGGAGAGACAAGGCCTTCTTCAATGAACAAAGCTTAAAATAGAGGAAAACAACAGAAGGGGAAAGACTAGCAGTCTCTTCGGGAAAATTGGAAATATCATGGGAACATTTTGCCCAAAGATGGGCACAAACAAAGGGCCAAAAGAGGAGGGACCTAGAAGAAGCTGAAGATATCAAGAAGAGATGGGAAGAATACATGGAAGAACTGTACAAAAAATCTTAGTGAACCAGATAACCACAACAGTGTTGTCAGTCACCCAGTGCCAGACATTCTGGAATGTGAAGTCAGGTGGGCCTTAGAAAGCGCTGCTGTCAGTAAAGCTAGTGGATACAATGGAATTCCAGTAGAGCTATTCAACACCCTATAAACTGATGCTATCAAAGTGTTGTGTACAATATGTCAGCAAATCTGGAAGAACAAGCAGTGGCTACAGGACTAGAAAAGATCAGTCCTCATCCAAATTCCCAAGAAGGGCAGTACTAAAGAAGATTCAAACCACTGGGCAATTGTACTCCATCTCCCATGCTAGTAAAGTCATGCTTAAAATCTTGCATGCTAGGCTTCAGCATTATGCCAACCAAGAAATTCAAAATGTCCACGCAGAGGACATTAGAAAAGGCAGAGGAACCAGAGATCAAATTGTCAATAGTCACTAGATCATAGAGAAAGCAAGGGAATTCCAGAAAAAAATCTACCTCTCTTTCATCGACTACACTAAAGCCTTTGACTGTGTGAATCATTAACAAACTGGAAAGCTCTTAAAGAGATGGGAATACCAGACCATCTTACCTGTCTCTTGAGAAACCTGTATGTGGCTCAAGAAGCAACAGTCAGAACCCTGTACAGAACAACTGATTGGTTCAGGATTGAGAAAGGAGTATGACAGGGCTGTCTATTGTCACCCTGTTTCTTTAACTTGTATGCTGCACACATCATGAGAAATGTCTGTCTGGAGGAGTTACAGGCTGGAATCAAGGTAGTCAGGAGAAATATTAACAACCTCAGATACTGGATAATACCACTCTAATAGCAGAAAGCAAAGAGGTACTAAGCAACCTCTTGAGAAGAGTGAAGGAGGAGAGTGAAAAAACTGGTTTAAAATTAATAAACATTAAAAAAAGAAAAACTAATACCATGGTATCCAGTCCCATTATTTCATGGCAAATAGAAGGGGGAAATTTGAAACAATAACAGATTTCCTCTTCTTAGACTCTAAAATAACTGCAGATGGTGACTGCAGCCATGAAATCAGAAGATGATTGCTTCTTTGCAGGAAAGCTATAACACTTAAAAAATGTGTTGAAAAGCAGAGATATCAACTTGCTTAGAAATGTCCGTGTAGTCAATACTACGGTCTTCCCAGTGGTCTTGTACGGTTGTGAGAGCTGGACCAGAAAGAAGGCAGAGTGCCAAATAACTGATGCCTTTGAACTGTGGTGCTGAGGAAGAATTCAGAGAGTCCTTTGGACACTGAGGAGATCAAGCCACTAAGTCTCAAAGGAATAATCTGAACCTGAATACTCACTGGAAGAACGGATGCTGAAGCGCCAGTATTTTGGTCACTTGATGTGAACAGCGAACTCATTGGAAAACCCCCTGATGCTGGGAGAGATTGAGGGCAGAAGGAGAAGAGGGCATCAGAGGATCAGATGGCTGGATGGCATCACTGATGCAATGGACATGAACTTGGGCAACCTTGGGAGATGGTGAGGGAAAGGGAGGCCTGTCATGCTGCAGTCCATGGGATTGCAGAGTCCAACCTGACAGGGCAACTGGACAACAACAACCTCAAAAACAAAGAAAAAGACAGCTGAGATTAAAACAGCAGCAGCAAAGCTAGAAAAGATGTAGCAAAGTTATAACTTCAACATCTTTTAGACTTATTGAGTGCATGATCGGATATGAGAATTGGGTGTGAATGCAGTAGGCAGGATTATGTGGTCCGAGATTGCCTTCAAAGAAGGGTCTGGTATCCAGCTGGGGCCAGTAGAGTGCCTGCAGCTGGGCGCTTGTTCCAGCCACCCTAACGGCACAGAAGACACTTGACCTGAGATCATGCCCTTCCCAAAGGCAGCATGAATCCAGTGACCAACCAAAGAGATGATAGAAAGTTCCAGCCATTTGAAGCTGGTTAAAGACTGTTTGATGGTCTTCTAGATCCAAAGCTTTGCCTGAGTCTTCATTCACCAGCAAGGCATGCCATGCTTCTCCCTCGGCCCAGTATAGCAATGTTCTTTTCCTTTGTCCAAAGACTATCCTTAAAAAAAAAAAAAAAAAAACCTCACATCACAAACACCATCTCGATCTGCTTTCTGAGAACCCAACCTGAGATTTTGCCCGATTATTTGAACTGAAGCTTCCTTATCAAAATTAGAAACACTAAAAGGGACATGGGCTTCCCAGGTGGCACTAGTATTAAAGAACCCACCTGCCAATTCAGGAGACATAAGAGATGTGGGTTTGATCCCTGGTTTGGGAAGATCCCCTAGAGAAGGAAATGGCAACTCATTCCAGTATTCTTGCCTGGAGAATCCCATGCACAGAAGAGTCTGGTGAGCTATAGTCCATAGGGTCACAAAGAGTTGGACACAACTGGAGTGACTTAACACACACACACTCACATACACACACACACACACACACACACACACAAAGGGTACACGGTGAGCAATAATACATCCAATTTGAATATATTGTGTTGGAGGGAACAGTGGATAAACTAGGTGAAGACCTCTTGTGTATAGGGCGATATTCTGTGCTCTAGCTCAGGAGTTAAGGGAGGATAGAAATTTGCACGTTGGGAATTTTTTTTAACAAATTCAAATGTCTTTCCTATGTTTCACATGTTGTATATGAATTTCAGAGCCTATTTTCCCCAAGATTCTAAGTTTAAACAAAGAAAACCTATTTGGTTTGTCATGGGAGAAGATTTTAGCAGTCTTTTTATTATTTGGCTTTTAATATTTATAAATGGTTCTGCCCTAGGACCTGGCACCTTTTAGTGATGTTGGAGACAGAGAATGCAAGTCCAAATTGAAGTCAAACTCCCATTCCATAAACAGCTTTCTTAGAACCTGGCATTCCTTATGTCAAGCTATTTTCTTTATTGCCCAATTTATGCATAACTGACAAGGTGTCCCAATTGCCTGGTTATGATATCCTGGCTTCTTCCTTGATGGGAAAGTGATTATGTTTTAAGGGGCTTTCTACACATGCATTTGTCAGCCTTTAGCTGTTGCTTATGTCCTCAGTTTGGTTATAATTGATGCCCAAGGGTAACTCGTGCATTTAAGTGGAAACAGTTAGTGATTATTCACATCATATCGTCTATAAACACAGGAAGAGACACAAGAAAGTTTATTTCTTCACCTTCATATCTCCTACATACATATATTTGAATGCTGAATGCAATCATCAGGCTTCTTTGCTTTCAATTTAGCCTTTTAATGCTTTTCTGATTTCACATTTCATTAGTTAATAGACTGGATTTGTGCCAAATAAGTAATATTTACACATATGACTTTGGAGGTAGACTTAAGAGTGCATCACAAAAGAGGCATCTATGACTAATAATGGAATGAAAATGATGATGTAAACTCACATACATACACGCCTTCTTGCGCGCATGTGCAGGCACACACATGCACACACAGACACACACAGACACACACACACACACACACACACACACACACACTCCCTTTCTCTCTTAAAAAGGAGATACGAAAAGGCTGCTCCCATAAAGAACACTGGTTGTTAAATATTTGACAGAAATAATTAATGTAAAGAATGCTCTTATAGTTAGTAAAAGAGGGAAAGATATTCAACTGAAGGTGTCCTGTATTTAGGAAAATTGTATCCTAGTTTATCGACTACACCAAAGATTTTGACTGTGTGGATCACAACAAACTGGAAAATTCTTCAAGAGATGGGAATACCAGACTACCTGACCTGCCTCCTGAGAAATCGGTATGCAGGTCAAGAAGAAACAGTTAGAACTAGACATGGAACAACAGACTGATTCCAAACTGGGAAAGGAGTACATCGAGTCTGCATATTGTCACCCTGCTTATTTAAATTATATGCAGAGTACATCATGAGAACTGCCAGACTGGATGAAACACAAGCTGGAATCAAGATTTCCAGGAGAAATATCGATAACCTCATGTATGGAGATGACACCACCCTTATGACAGAAAGTGAAGAACTAAAGAGCCTCTTGATGAAAGTGAAAGAGGAGAATGAAAAAGTTGGCTTAAAACTCAACATTCAGAAAACTAAGAACATGGCATCTGGTCCCATCACTTTCTGGGAAATAGATAGGAAAACAGTAGAAGCGGTGGCAGACTTTATTTTGGGGGGCTCCAAAATCACTGCACATGGTGACTACAGCCATGAAATTAAAAGATGTTTGCTCCTTGGAAGAAAAGTTATGACCAACCTAGACAACTTATTAAAAAGCAGAGACATTACTTTGTCAACAAAGGTCTGTCTAGTCAATGCTATGATTTTTCCAGTGGTCATGTATGGATGTGAGAGTTGGACTATAAAGAAAGCTGAGTGCTGAAGAATTGATGCTTTTGAACTGTGGTGTTGGAGAAGACTCTTGAGAGTCCCTTGGACTGCAAGGAGATCCAACCAGTTTATCCTAAAGGAGATCAGTCCCAAATATTCATTGGAAGGACTGATATTGGAGCTGAAACTCCAATACTTTGGCCACCTGATTGGAAGAACTAACTCATTTGAAAAGACCTTGATGCTAGGAAAGATTGAAGACAGGAGGAAAAGGGGAAGACAGAGGATGAGATTGTTGGATGGCATCACTGACTCTTTGGACATGAGGTTGAGTAGGCTCTGGGAGTTGGTGATGGACAGGGAAGCCTGACCTGCTTAAGTCCATATGGTCACAAAGAGTTGGACATGACTGAGCAACTGAACTGAACTGAACTGAGGCCTGGTTCCTGCCTGTGATTTTCACACAATCCTTTAAAGCATTTCTTCAACTTGCCAAATATCCTGCTTCACCTATTAAATCATTGGCCACCTTACTAAAAGTACTTTTTGATTGCTAAATAATTTAGCTTTTCAATATGTTGGGTAACATATGATCTGTCATCAGACTTTTATTAAATGATTCTACTCAGTGAACCAAACTGTTAATCCTAGAAGGAAGTAGTGATTTGAATTTTTTAAGGGTAGTTGTAACATGTTTCTGATCATTAATTTTATATAGTATTTATCATTTAAAAAGTAAAGCCATCTTAAAACATATCACTTCATGAATATTGTTTCATCACCATGATTGTTAACATGATCCCTGATCCTCAATGTGGGATCCTGGATCTCAGCAGTGTTATAATTTACTGTGATGTTTTGATGAAAATGTGGACTTCAAATTCAGTGTTCTCTAAAAATATGGTTAAATGCAGTTGAAATATTGTTTTCTAAAGTATTGTCTAGGTCCAAAAGGTTTTAAGTCTATTAGATGAACACTAACGAACTGACTTTCATGGGACAAATCCCTTCAAAATATTTGTGATCCTAGGAGTATTTGAATAATGAAGATACCGGGGATAATAAATCTTATTGCTTTCCTGATTCTATACTGGCTTTGGTTTTCATGACTTCTGACTTTACAATGTAGAAATCATGATACTAGTAATAAAAATTTTATATTTATAAATATATACAAATGTATATATTTATTCACGCTTCTTCCATCAATTTTATGTCTCTCACTTCCCAGGTAGAAATGTGCTTTACTTCTGGACAGTATATGTGTTATAATTTTCTAAATTTTAAAATAAACATTGCCTTGACATTGTAAATACCCTAAGTGTCCTATGATGGCAGTTTCCTGATGTTATCAAACTAAGGTGAATAAAAGTCATTACTTAATTTACATATAACCAGTAAACTTAGGTAATAGATATTTTCAGTACATTGACATTTTATAATGAAATAGTCATAGGTTTGTCATTTTGTAGAAAAAAAAAAAAAGCCACCTGATCTTTTTCTCTGGGTAAACATGTTTTTGAGAAATCTGACCTGTGACAATATTTTGACTATTTTATAAACTACCCTCCTTTAAGGATTTCATATATTCCAGTTACTTGAACTTCTATGTAATTAATTCCACACTGCATTTTAGACCCTCAGGAAATGAGAGTTGCATTCTGACTTTTTCCTTGACATCTTCACCTGGAATCCCTGAAACCAGATTAAATTCAGCACACCAAGAATTCAACAAACACTTCCTTCTCAGAAAAATTTGTCCTGGGATAATCCTCTAGAGTATTGTTTGATGTCGCCTTCTTTCTCACACCCTACATATACTTGGCTGCCAAGTTATATATATGTATTCAATTTTTGCAATATTTGGTTTAAATATTTCTTTATTTCTAACTTCTTGAAACATGGACTAATTTGCCCATTTCTGTGTGTGTGTATCCCTCTCCATTTATACATTCTGTAGAGCACTTTGTCCATTTCTTTTCTTAAAGTTGCATTTATCTGTTTGTTTATTTTTTTATGGTTGTGCTGGGTCTCTGTTGCTGCACGTGGGCTTTATCTAGTTGCAGCCGGTGGGGTGCATTTTTCACTGCCCTACGGGGGGTTCTCATTGTGACGGCTTCTCATATTATAAACCATGAGTCCTAGAAAAGTAAGGCTTCAGTAGTTGTGGCCTACGCTCTCAGTGCTTGGGGCTCACAGGCTCTAGAGTGGGGGGCTCAGTAATTGTGGCACATGGCTTAGTTGCACTATGTCATGTGGGATCTTCCCAGATCAGGGATCAAACCCATGTTCCCTTCATTCTCTGGTGGATCAGACAGTAAAGAATCCATCTGCAATGAGAGAGACCCGGGTTTGGTCCCTGGGTCGGGAAGATCCCCTGAAGAAGGGAATGGTAACCCACTCCAGTATTCTTGCCTGGAGAATCCCCATGGACAAAGGAGACTGGCGGGCTACAGTCCATGGGGTTGCAAAGAATCAGACATGACTGAGTGACTAACACACACACATACACATCATTCGAGGCAAATTATTAACGGCTGAACCACCAGGGAAGTCCCTGGGGGTACCCTTTTTTTTTTTTTTTTGCATTCTTTGCACTCTTATTTTGTTTTGTTTTCCTTTTTTGTGTGAGTCTCAGTTGAATTCCCTTTTTCACAAATTCAGTGGCAATCTTTATGTACAAACCTGACAAGATACTTTTTATATTTTAAGAATTACTTAAATTATATTATTTTAACATACACTCTTGCAAAAGTGAGTGAAATGTGTTTAAGTAGGTAATAAATTCCATGACTATAACATGAGAAGTGTTAGCCACATCTTTATTTTCTATTGCAGTTTTGTAGCATATTTTGTCACTAGTTAAACTTTAGTTGACTAATTTATAGAAAGCGTTTTTTTTTTCATCAGGTCTTATTGACATTTTCTTCACCTGGTGCTTCAGTCATTTTGGTTTGTGCATCAAATATGCATCAAATACTGCATATTTAATGACAGTAAATGCTTCTTATCATCCTTGTCATCAAAAATAACTAAATCAGTTCTGGGCATGTCATTGTATCAGTTTTGGATGCATGGGATGCCCTTGAAAACTGTTTTAGGGACTGAATGAATGAATGATTTTTTTTTCCTTCATAGAAAGTCTCTTGAGGACAAGGATAATAATTTTACATGTCACAATACCAGCTATATTCTTTAGTAATAGCCTTACAGTTTTTCATTAAGCATGTATAGAATTTAAATAATCCTCTTTAGAAAATCTTGTTCAATAAAAATATATTACTGAACCCAGTCTCAGAAATAAAAGGCAAAATTTATGAAATCTAAACAAAGTTTCTTTAAAATTTTCTACCTTATATTGTGAATTAAGGGCTTCCCAGGTGGCACAATAATAAAGAATTTGCCTGCCAATGCAGGATATGCAGGAGATACGGGTTCTATCCCTGGGTCAGGAAGATCCTCTGAAGGAGGAAATGTCAACTCACTCCAGTATTCTTGCCTGGGAAATCCCATGGCCAGATGTACAGAGGAGCCTGGCAGGCTACTATGTACAAGGTCAAAAAAGAGTCAGACATGATTAAACAACAGTGACATTGTGAATGAATGAATGAAATTAATTTAAGTTCTCATTTTATGGAAAATAAGTTCTCATTTCATTTTAAGTGATGCCAAAATATTATTAATTCTAAGCAAAATATTAATCAGTTTTGTTAATTTTTATAATATAAAAGGTATTACACACACACACACACACACACACACACACACACACATATATATATATATATATATCTCAAACTATGTATGTTGGAAAACAACATTTGAGAGAAAATTGCTAAAAGTCAAGAATGCTATTAGTTTTCTATTCCAGGTCTATACATCAGGACAACATTAAAACTTTGTAAGTGACAAGTGAGTTTTGTAGATGACTGTTACGGGTTCTGTATGGAAACAACATTCCACATGTGAAATACAGAATCCGATTCATAATGACCACATTCCTGGTTGTGAGAAATGTTTCATAACCTTTCACAACATTATGATAAAATATGGTATACTGAGAACTGAGCTTTATTGCAGAAAGTTAAAAATATATGGCTACCAAATTGTTGTGATTCACGCTTTTCAATTGAAAGCTAGAGTAAAGCAGGCTGGCAATCAGTCCTCCAAAACTGACAGCTGTAATAACCTGGTAGGGAATTCTCAGAGTAATTCAGGATTTTGACCTTTGGAAGATATAGATTTAAGGCAAAATTTAATTTGGAACCACATATGGAAGAAACATTTACTTTCCTTTACTAATATTAGACAGTCATTTAAAAAATTCAGTGGCGCCAACAGTAAGTTTTGTACAGAAGAGAGGAACCATTGCATACGTGTTGTGGGTTCTTAATAAATGTTGTTGCCATAGCTGTAGCTTTTACACAGCCAAAGTGCACACCACAGACCCAGTGGCACCCACACTTTTACTTTGTGGCTTCTGGCTGTCCACATCTTAAATGTAAATAGATGTACATTTTAGACAGTGCTATTTTTGTGTGAGACAATTTCATTTTCATCCAAGTGTGTTTCCCTTTTGCTTTTATTCACTTCTATTACTATTCTACATTATAAAGGAATGAATTCTATCTACCTTAGCTTAAATATATATATGTTGATATATAATAATACACACATGGATTTTGAAATGTGAGATTATAACCTTTCAAGCTATTATCATGCTCAGTATCTATGCACTTCAATAAAATTAAGCTGTAAGTTTTAACTAATTTTCTTGGGATTTAATTTTCTGAAAAATACATGAATTTGCAAATGAATAGAAAAAATGACTGTATAAAATGATTACTATGCCATCTCCTAACTAAACTCCATTACCAAACTGAAATTGTTTCCTGACCTAGTCTTAAGAATTTTAAAAAGGAGAGAAACAATGCCTTTTTTCCCAAACAACAAAAGCTAGTTTGACAAAGCAAGCAAAATACAACTACAGGTTTATCTGCCTAACAATTCAAATAAGGCATAGGGAATTCAGAATCATAAAACTTAGACCTGGAAGAAACATTAGAAATTATACCTGGTAATCTCTCTTAGCCAATAGAAATCTGAGGTCAAAGAGTCTTAATGACTTTTTCAGGTTCCCAGAACTAGTTAGTGTCAAACATGAAAATTTCTTAACTTCATTTAAGGAAGTTCTTTGTATCGTATTGTATTATCCTAAGCTGCTTCTTTTATGATGATTATATAAATAATATTAATTACTTCATTAGCAGCAGCATTTCATATTTTTATGATTTTGTCCTTAAGTAGCCTGAGTACTCTAAAGATCTCTGACTTTATATCTTCTTTGCAAAAAACCATTCACTGGCTCCCTATCTTATTCTGATAAAGTCAATGTTTATCCAGTGCCTACATGGTCTGAAGCAAAAATTTTACTTCCTCTCCTACCAATTTACTCCAACTTCGTTGGCTTTCTTAGTTCACTGCAAACACCTCAGTCATTCTCCCACTCCTAGGATTTGCATTTACTCTTTGTTTCCTAGAATGCTCTACCCCTACATATAAGTATGATTTGCTCCCTTATTTCCAAGTCTGTTTAAATCTTATATTCTAAATGAGTCTTTTCCTGACCGGCTTACTTAAAGTTTTTTTTTTTTTTTTTTCGTATGTGTTTTTCATTTTTTTAAAAATTCACTGCCATACCCCTACCTCCAGAAATGGTGACTCAATCATATTAGGTCATCAAACATTTGGTGGCTGAATTCATAAACAAAAGAATAAAAAACTATTAATCTTATCTGAATAATAAACCATAAATTATATAAGGCTCATAGGGAGTGTGGATCAAATACTTCTTTGTAGACATGCTAAAGACTATACACTGAATTATTTATTAGCAAAACACAAATGGAATCTTAGAATATCTGGAACTTTACCGATATTTGAAGAAACTGTTTTCTGGTTCATTCCATTTCACAGCATTCCTGCTTCCTTCAGTCATTCATTTCAGTAGTTAAGAGCTAATCAAATATCTGTGTCATCACCAGTATAATCAACTAGTGGCTTGGATGAGCACAGTGAATACTTATGTCTTTATTCTTAAGAGGATACTAGTTGTACATCCATATTTATAAACTAGATGTACTCGGTAGAATTAGTTAAATATTTGGAGGTTAAAAATACTTTCAAATTTAATTCATATCTACCATCTACAGAATGTATCCCTGGAAGAAGAGTAAATATGTAAAATGTAGCACTACACTTCATTGAATATTATATGACAGTATGAAGCAGCATTTTAAGTGTGTATCTGCATGTGTGTGCATGCACTTCCAAACACACACATGCGTGCTCAGTCATGTCTATTTGTGGCCCCATAAACGATAGCCTGCCAGGCTCCTCTGTCCATGGAAGTTTCCTGGCAAAAATACTGGAGTGGGTTGCCATTTCCTACTCCAGGCGATCTTCCAGACCCGAGGATTGAACCTGCTTCTCTTATATATGCTGCATTAGCAGGCAGATTCTTTACCACTAGCACTACATAGATATGTCCCTAGGGACATATACATGGGTAGAACTTTTTAAAAATTAATTATTAAGAACATAAAAGTACATTATACATGGATATATATGACATATGTTTATACATATATGCATGTGTACATATATATGTAAACTATAGTGCTTACTGAAAAAGATCATTATATATACATGTATGTATGTATACATGCATATATATGTATTCATATAGACAAATATATAGATATATAACCTTTACATATATCAATTAAAATGTGGATAAAAATCAGAATATATATTTTGAAAAATATATACAAACAAAATATAGTATTAAGTTCATGCAATTTTATCAATGATTAAAAAAAGACATAGAAAATGAGATAAATGAATAAACAAATGAACAAAGAAGAAAAGAACTGTTCCATATTAAATGATAAGAATGTGCTCTGTCCTTTTGAGTATAATTAACTAAGATCAGTCCATAATCAAGATTTCTATTATAATTAAGATATTTCTACATCTAGAAAAAGAAAGATCAAATGTACATTAATTTTACATTATCAAAGCTATTTTTATTAAAATAATACAGAAAGATTTTTTTTTCTTTTAGCCTCTTAAGCTAACTGAAGATACTGGATGTGTATTATACCAAAATTGCTACTAATGTAGATTTTGTATCTCTTTTTATTTACTAACTTATTATTACTATGTGATTAAATACTTAACATAAAAAATGTTTCACTGTTAGCTTCACAAAAAATAAATAACATGCATCCCATTGGATTTTTTTTTAAACAAATTGCATTCTGTTTTGCATGATGTTTGGGGATAAATTCCAAGATGAAAATGTTGGTGGAGTTTTTGGTAGGTTATTCAGTTCAGTCAGTTCAGTCACTCAGTTGTGTCCCACTCTTTGCGACCTGGTGGACTGCAGCATGTCAGGCTTCCCTGTCCATCACCAACTCCCGGAGCTTACTCAAACTCATGTCCATCAGGTCGGTGATGCCATCCAACCATCTCATCCTTTGTTGTCCCCTTCTCCCCCTACCTTCCATCTTTCCCAGAATCAGGGTCTTTTCCAATGAGTCAGTTCTTCCCATCAGGCAGCCAAAGTATTGGCATTTCAGCTTCAGTATCAATCCTTTCAATGTGTATTCAGGACTGAATTCCTTTCGATAAACTAGTTGGATCTCTTTGCACTCCAAGGGACTCTCAAGAGTCTTCTCCAACACCACAGTTCAAAAGCATCAGTTCCTCAGTGCTCAGCTTTCTTTATGGTCCAACTCTCACATCCATACATGACCACTGGAAAAAGCATAGCTTTGACTAGACAGACCTTTGTTGGTGAAGTAATGGCTCTGCTTTTTAATATGCTGTCTCGGTTGGTCATAGCTTTTCTTCCAAGGAGCAAGTGTCTTTTAATTTCATGGCTGAAGTCACCATCTGCAGTGATTTTGGAGCCCAAGAAAATAAAGTCTCTCACTGTTTCCATTGTTTCCCCATCTATTTGTCATGAAGTGATGGGACCCGATGCCATGATCTTTGTTTTTAGAATGTTGAGTTTTAAGCCAGCTTTTAATTCTCTTCTTTAATTGTCACAAAGTGGCTCTTTAGTTCCTCTTTCTGCCTTACAGGTGGTGTCATCTTTATATCTGAGGTTATTGATATTTCTCCCTGCAATGTTGATTCCAGCTTGAGCTTCGTCCAGTCTGGCATTTCTCATGATGTACTCTGTAGATAAGTTAAAGATAAGGGGTGACAATATGCAGCTTTGACGTACCCTTTTCCCAATTTTGAACCAGCCTGTTGTTCCATATCTTTTTCTAACTGTTTCTTCCATGTCTGGTTCTGTAAGAAATGGTGTATTTCTTCCATAAAACTCTGGTCCAGCTCTCTGTAAATCGAAGTGTCTTCCTATGAATATAGGTATGCCATGTTGAAAGAGGACAGCATGGCAACCACTCCAATCTTCTTGCCTGGACAGAGGAGCCTGGTAGGTTACAGGTCATAGGGTCACAAATAGCTGGACATGACTGAAGTGATTTAGCACAGCACAGCACACATGTTGAAAAGGTTAGAGTTCTATAAAGAAATTCCAAATTATTTAAGTTTGTTGATATTTTCTAATAACTAAAACTTATTCTGGGAGTAAAGATTCTAATTTTTAGTTTTATATTAAAGAGTACTACATAGTGCAGATTAATCAATAATTAATTAACTTAGGTCATTATTTTTACAGAGAGATATATAAAGCTAAGTAACCACATATAAGGTAAGTCTGGCCATTAGACATTCAACAGCAAATGACTAGTATCTTATTTACAGTCAATAACCAGGGAATAATCTCATTGTTCAAAACCAACATCTCCCATCTGGGTTTGCATAAAAAAAATTATTTCAAAACTTGAATATAAGATACAGGAATTACACAGAGATGAGGTGATTTAACTTAAGATCAGCAGTCTGTTCTCTCCACTTTAAGCTTGTTTTCCATATTTAGTTTTAATCCATAAATCTCAAATGATGTTTGAAAAAAATTTATCCTATTTAATGTATTTAATAATTGAAGGCAAATAATGAATGCAAATACAATATGAGCGTCATAACTCAGGTTTGGAAGCAGCTGCAAGACAGTAAGGGAACACTATTCACCTTATATGTTATTGATCAGCTTAGATAAAATCTAAGTATGGAAGGAATGCATACAAAGTACTGAAATGTGATTGTGCTCTAAGCAGATAGCAACATAAATACATATGTTTTAGAAACTTCAATTTACATACATGCTATCATTTAACTCAATTAGAAACACACGAACCTACACAGATGCACATATGCCTCTCACTTTTCAATTAAAATATAAATATGTGATGCAGTTTTTCTTTTCAAAAAGGAATACTGCTGTCTTGCACACTTTGATAAGGCTCTGTGTTCACGCTTTAATGGTACAGTATGTAGGAGTGAAGCTAGGCTGCCTTGTCTTCAATATTTAATTGTTTATTGAACAAGATGGCAAAACTTTATTGCTTGGAAGCGCTTTCTGAGAAAGGTTTACTGAAGTCATTTGGAAGCTTTTAAACACAGAACAATTTCACTCTTTAGATTAGCATAATTTAATTTCTTTTATTAATAAAAACTGTTTCTTCAAAATAAATAGCACATTCACTTGAAACTATAGAAACCAAATTAATTAGGACAAACTAATATCTATTCAGTAGCTTTTTTTAAAGAAATATTGATATTTCATTCTTAATAGGTTTAATACTATTTTCCTACTTTAGAGCTTCATTAATTATAGGACGTTGTAGTAACTACAAAATAAAGTTTCTAGTTTAGTTAAGTATCTATCACAAGTTGAAAATGATTGCATCTAAAGAGTTTTTACTTTAATACTTGTGATCAAAACTTAAAATCATATTCAGTTGATCCTGGCTCCTAATAAATGTTTCATGAGTATTTAGAAAAGTTAATATAAAATGACCATTTTGTGGTACCCTTGCTTCTTGTTTAATTTAGTGGATATATAAATTAAGCATTTAACTAATAGGTCAAGTTCCAAGGATATATTTTGAAATGGGATTCTAGTTTCTAGGTTTCTTATAAGATAGATCCTCTAACACAAATGAGCAAATTAATTCTGTAGCCTTGTAAGTTATTAGTTTGATATTTAGCTGCTGATATAATGAACAATTCATTTGACAGTAGGCTGTGTTGTTACACAAAAAATTAAGTTTTTCAAATATTAATATATTTTATAAAGATGTACCTGTATTTTTCCCTTTTGCATGCACTGTTTTTCTCCTATAGGTATCATACTTAGTTTTCATTAAATGCTTTAATATTTTACTGAAAATATTGGATTTCTATTAAAGTTTTATTATGTTTTAAAATAAAGTATGAGTTTGCTCTAACTATAGAAGTTATACAAATTATTACTTATTTCATCTTATTTCAAAGATGAAATTATTACTCAGCCCTTTTATTATTTCCCATCTTTCTCAATACCTTGGAAAACCAGTGTTACATGTACTGCAATATTCTTTGCAGCACTATTTAAAGTAGCCAGGACATGGCATCAACTTAAATTTGTCCATCAGCAGATGAATAGATAAAGATGTGGTACATGTTTACAATGGAATATTAGTCAGAGAAAGGAATGAAATTGGATCAATCGTAGTGATGTGGATAGACCTAGAGTCAGTTATGCAGAGTAAGTAAGTCAGAAAAAGAAAAGTAAACAGTGTGTTAATGTATATGTGTGGAATCCAGAAAGATGGTCTAGATGAACCTGTTTTCAGGGCAGGACTAGAGACACAGATGTAGAAAACAGACATGTTGTCACAGGGGAGGAAGAGGAGGGTGAAACAAATTGAGAGACTAGCATTGACATATATACACCACGGCGTGTAAAATAGCTAGCGGGAAACTGCTATAGCTCAAGGAGCTCAACTCAGTGCTCTATGATGGCCTAGCGGGATGGGATACGGGGCTGGAGGGAGGTTCAAGAGGGAGAGGATGTATGTGTATGGATAGCGCATTCCTGTGTTTTACAGCAGAAACTAACATAACATTTTAAAGCAATTGCACTTCAATTAAAAAAAAAAAAAGAAAGAAAGAAAGAAGTCCAGTGTTAGCTTCCTGGCATCTATCCCCTACATATCTGTAGAGACATACATAGGTATTCTTGTATAACTTCAGTAGACTGCATATAACGTGTGTGTGTGCGCATGTGGGTGTGTGCTCAGTTATATCCAACTTTTTTTGACCCCATAAATTGTAGCCCATCAGGCTCCTCTGTCCATGGGATTTCCCAGCCAAGGGGCACTCAAAGCTGGTGTTCTGGGAAAACTCAGAGAGATGGGATGGGGAGGGAGGTGGTAATGGGCTTCAGGATGGAAGAAACCTGTGCACTTAATGGCTGATTCATGTTAATGTATGGCAAAAAAAATCACAATATTGTAAACTAATTATCCTCCAATTAAAATAAATGAATTAATTTAAAACAAAAGAATACTGGAGTGAGTAGCCATCTTCTAGTCCAGGGAATCTGGAGGTTAGTCAATGTGATTATGTCATCTGTGTTTATTAATTGGCACTTAATGTACTTAGCCTCCTACCTTTTCACAGACGCTGGGAATTCAGGCTGCTATTATTCTTAATTATATTGCAAAGGAATGGCTCACAAGTCTTTGATAAAAAAAAGAAAAGAAAAGAAATTTCTGAGTTGTAAAACTGGCTTCAACAGGCTGAGAAAAGATTTATATCTGAAAGGGATAGAGAAATAATTTACAAGTGTATGTTTTCCAAAGTAAATGCTCTGAAAGGGAGGTCAGGGGCCTAAAGACAAGAAGAAGCCTGTCTAACATTTAGTCAAGCTCAGGAAAATCCTAAGGCCTTCTTGATCTCTTGGTACAGAGTAACTTGTGCCTGCGGCTACCTCCTCTGTAGACAATTTTCTTGTCTAACTCTCTCCTCTCAACTACCACCTTCATGAAAAATGTGTATCTTCTACTCCTTGCCCTACTTCTGCATTTTGCTGGGATTAGCTATCTATTTATCTATCTGTAGCTCTATCATCTATCAATCACCCATCCAAGTTATTCTCTGATCTGTTTTTAATTTTGGATTATTATACAGTTACTAACAGTATAACTCCTACAGCTTAATAACTTTAAATAAAATTTATATCACTATTGACTATAATGTATGTTGATAGATATATTACAATATTCATCATTTGCTACATTTTTTTTTCACTTGCCACTTTTTAAAAACTGTGTTCTGATTCTATAGCTATTAGTACTTTCTTTAGTATTGTCCAAAGACACACAGGAGTCAAAGAGTTCTGACTTTTCACATTTGATATTATCTTACTTTTATTCAAAAAAATATAATTGTAACAACTGAAAGTGTTTAGCATTCTTGAACAAAAGATACTTTCTCTATATTATCCATGGATTTTATTCCCATGCTCTTCGCTTTCGACTGTGCAGATGAGAAGTCCCATGGTTGGCAGATTTTCTCTTCCTTTTAAGGGAAGTTTTCCTTCTATTTTGAAAGCTATAAGATTTTCTCATTTTTTTCGGAATTGAGGATTTGTATCAGAATATTATGAATTTTGTATGTGATTTTTTTTATTAATCCTGTCTGGGACTTGATAAGCACTTTTAATCTCCAGGCTCAGAGAAAATGCATCTCTTATTTGGTTTTCATTTTCTTTAATCTTTTTTCCTTTCTGGAACTCTTTCCTCCACCCCCTGTTATTACATCTGCTTTGTGACACAAATTCTCTTAGCATTTCCCTGTTCTTTCCATTCCTTCCAGTACTTGTTCCATATTAAGTGCTATTTCTTTCCTCTGACTCTGCAGACCATCTTTTAGGTTTTAGCTGTGATTATCATATATTTTTATTTAAACACATTTTAAATTCAAAATTTATTAAAGATGGACATAACATTTACATACTGGGTCCATTTATTCCAGGTTAAAATGGCAGCCACCTTCTAACCCCCAGGAGTGTCAACCATTGAGTGCACCATCATATCTCCTGGCCAGGTACTCAGGGTCAGCAAGATCAGGAAAGTCTCCTAGGGTCCTTAGTGTAACCAATTTCTAGTCCATAGACAGTCAGTGTCCCACCTGTCCTTAGAAAGCATGGAATTATTCTTTATACCATCAGAAATATCCCCTCCTATCCATCTATTTTCAATTCTTATCTGGTTTCAAGGAGAACATTTGGATATACTTTTAAAATTCTGTCACCTTTCCCACCAGTTGAAGAAAAGGGAGTCACTGACATCTCACTCCACCCTTTACTTTCTGGAAACCAGACAACAATTTAGTATTGGGAATGTTTATTGGAATGGAGTTTGGGAGGACTTTTCTTGACTAATGTTGGATTATTTTTTTTTTTTTAAGAGCAAGGCAAATAGACTGATCAGCTTTTTGCAATGGTGATTCTGTTAGTACTATAAATGGGTGTGTAATAGTTTTCAAACTATTTGCAAACACAACAGGGGTGTTGCTAATATCCAGGGTTATATTAGATCTTCAGTTTAAGCCATGCCAATTTTAAATTGAAAACTGACGTAGCAGCAAGGCTTTCCTCTCACAGCTCTTCTCCTGTATATCATAGCACCTTGCTCAAAAGCACAAACCATGTACAAAATGGCAGCTCACTCCATTCTGTCATTACCTTATGTCTCTTTTCCCAAACAATCAGATCTGTCATTGCTAATTGTCATAATATAAATAGACTAGAAAAAAGATACAGATACAGACATAGATATTAAGTGCTTCCATGATGATTCAGATGGTGAAGAATCCGCCTGCAGTGCATGATACCTGGCTTTGATCTCTGGGTTGGGAAGATCCCCTGGAGGACGGCATGGCAACTCACTCCAGTATCAGTGCCTGGAGAATCCCATGGACAGAGGAGCCCAGTGAGCTACGGTCCATGGGGTTGCAAAGAATATAGATACAGATATAGATATTAAGCTTTGATTTTCATCAAATGAGATACTGTGATATTGCTTTGAAGATGCATCTGGTGAACTACAGTTACAGACAGTACATTCAGTATTAATAGCTGCTGCTGCTAAGTTGCTTTGGTCGTGTCTGACTCTGTGCGACCCCACAGACAGCAGCCCACCAGGCTCCCCTGTCCCTGGGAGTCTTCAGGCAAGAATACAGGAGTGGGATGCCATTTCCTTCTCCGGTTAATAGCTATATATTTATATTTGTACATAATTTTAAAACTTGCCATACATATTTTTTTCAGTTCCCTATTAACCAACAGATTTTTCCTAATCCTTCCCACCATCAAATCAAGACAAGTAATAGGAGATATAAGGAGACTTGTTTGTATGTGTTTTCAGTGAGCCAGAGCATGGATCTGGCTTTCATCCAGCAATCAAATATTTTGATTATGGAATTCAAGGAGATTGTCTTCTTGCACACAAATATGAAATTACCCAGAGAGTCATAATTAAGTAAAATGTACACATAACTCTCTGTGCACTATCAAGAATTCATTTGGTTGAATACTGAATATTTTACCCAGTCAACTAAACATTCAAACTCAACATTCAAGCATGTGTTATTCTATAGAGCCTGCACATAGGGAACAGCTATATCCTAGAAAAGAAACTTAGTATTGTTCTCTAGAAATACATTAATTATGATCTTACTAACAGTCTTTCTAAGACTATACATTATAAAGTATCTCTTTTTTATTATTTTATTGAAATATAGTTGGTTTACAATATCATATTAATTTCAGGTTTATAGCAGAGTGAATATATATATATATATAAAACTGATGGTATGCATGTATCATGTATATGTATGTATATATGTGTATAGCTGAATATATATATATATATATATATTCAGATTCTTTTCCCTTATAGGTTATTACAAAATACTGAATATGATTCTCTGTGCTATACAGTAGGTCATTTTTTGCTATTTGTTTTATAAGCAGTAGCATGTATATGCTAATCCTAACTTTCTAATTTACCCTTCATCCACCCCTCCTTCCCCTTTTGGTAAGCATAGTTTGTTTTCTATGCCTGAGAGTCTCTTTCTTCTTTGTGAATGAATTCATTTGCATCATTTTTTTCAGACCCCACATATAAGCAATATCATACAACCCTCAAATACAAATTGATTTATAAGTAATTTATTTTTTATTTATACAGTATTGTATACTTTATATACAATATTTATGTTGTAAATTCTTTTAGGTTCATTTATATTAGGCAAAGTTTATATTTGAGAATATAAATTACCATTTATACTATCAAACATAAGCCTCTGAGTTAAAAATATCAGAACACCTAGTAGAATATTAATAAAATCTCATATTATTTAGCATCCTTTGGGCTGTTAGTAAAATGCATCAAAAGAACCAGATATGACAGAAGGAAAATACTATTATAAGATTATAGGGATGTGTCACGGCATCCAATGGCAGGAATGTGTGTCTACGTGTCTAAAAGCTGGAGGAAAGCATCAGAGGCAGAACCAGATTCTGTTTTTTACTTTCCCCGCTGTCTGTACCTCAGTTTCATTATTCTCTTGTAGTGGATCGGCTTCATTTGTCCTCTCATCTACAGAGTGAGTTAAAAATGACCTCTGGGACCAGTATAAGGCTGCTTCCATTGTAAAGCTTGTTCAAACTTCAGATTTTTCTGGAGAGTCCAACTTGTTATTAAAACAAATTGGATTTTTTTTTTTTTTAGCTTTAATGTCTAATGAGTCACCAAGGGACTTTCTAAACTCACAGAGACAGCAAGGCAAAACATCCAGTACCAACTGTATTGTGTCACAAATGCCTCAGCATCACCAAATTCAAAATACATGTAAACAGGCTTTGTTAGAATTGATTCAAATTATCTTTATTTTCAAATGGCTACATCCAGGTGAGTATGTGGTCACATCAATTCGAATGTTGAAGTTAACCCTTACTGCAAAGCAATGACTTACCACTCAATGTAAGAGCAAAAAGAGAAAAAGAGAGTGTGATTTATTTGTTGAAAATGCTGTGTAGACAAACTTCTTCCTGTGAGAGGATTTCTGTAATATTCATCATTCTTGACATTCTGGTTCACGTTTCCTTTATATTTCACGAAACAAGGATATTACTTTTGTTCCTCACCTTGACCATTTAACATTATTGCAGGAGATGAAACCTGACTCTGCTTTTCCTTAGCCTTGTGTGTCTAGAATTGCATTTTATACTCTTAGGTTTATATAGTAGAAATGCTATGAGGTAAAAAATGGCCCATCTACTTTAGGTGCCAGCCAAGATGGATGGCTTGTCTTTGATGATATATACTTTTTCAAGCCAATTGAGTGTCTGATTAATTGAAGAGGGAAAATTATTGCAAAAATTTCTGCAATGCCATTTATTCTGTTTTACGTGACTGGCCTTTGTGGGAACTGTGTTCTTGATTTAATTTCTACCTGTATAGTTTTGACCGGAACAGTCCACGTACAACATTATGATTCTACAGAGTGTGGGAAACAACGTGTAGGATAAAATCAGGAAGATATCATTTATGCTGCAGGAAATAATAGCAATCAATGTTACAGTATAAATCAAACTAAGAATATTTGTATGGTCAAAATGGATAGAGCTGTTTACTGATGTTATATAATAATTGATAAACAGATTTTAAAGGTAAAGATAAAACATATTAAGATAATTTCAAGTACAGTATCTATATTCATTTATCCCATGCACACCTACACATGTACATGATGTCATCTCAAAGAGACCAGGTTTTCTTCTTCTCCTCTACTTTGTTCTCAGAGCCAAGAAGACGACCTCATACATCAGTCATTAATTGGTGAATTCATGTAGCACCTGACAATCTTTTAATAGCTTTTCCAGTTTTCAGCTTATAGCAAAAACAGTCAATTAAAAGAAAAAAAGTCTTATTCTTTTCAAAACTGAAAATTAACTTTGATACTAAGATTTTAAAGCACAATTTTTTCCTCTAATTTGGTTTAATATGGGATTTATATAGCTTTATATGAGTATTTTATTCATTCAACAGATGTTTAAAGGACATCACTTAAGCATTCAGCAAAGTTCTAAGAAGTTTTATTGCTAATTCTCATAATACTCTAAAATCATTTTTGATACTCATCTACTTCATGAAGGAGTAAGACTCAGCATATCTCTTTCAAAGCTTCACTGAATTCACCAATTATTTGCAGAGAATTGTGTAGTTAAAATATTGAGAAAATGAATGTTTAGGCTTCCTACAATGTAGGCATTCATATACATGAAATTCTTACACTGCATTAGGAACAAAGCACAAATATATACCACTTGCAAATCTTCACTTATTTTGTGTTATGTTAAAAGCTATTACTCATGTAAGCATGTTACCATGACTAAAGATTTTTTCCAAGAAAAATAATGTATTTTTTAAATTCCTAAAATAATGGACATGATGGTTATAAAATGCCTTTGCTTTCCTCCATTATCTTTTAAGTAGAGAAATGTTTATCCACTTATAAAAGATTCTCCACTACCTATCCCATTTTGAGGACTAATTGATATTTTGGTGGCTTTATGCCATGATCTTATAAGATATTTCTCAATGTGTGCTATTTCAGCCTCAATAGTAGACTTAAAATGTTTCATTTTTTCCATGAAAAAAAGATTCATTTTTAAAAATTATTTTAAAAATCATTTTAATGATTAAAAAAAAAAGATTCTTTTTTTTTCCAAGCTTTCCTTTAAGTGTACTGCCTTCATTTCATTTTGTTGTTCATTTCTCCTTTCAATTATTTTTCTCCTTTGCTTTTATTCTTTTTATCTTACTTTTCTACCCCTGACCTTCTCTTTCTTCTGGCCTTCAAAGAAATGCTTTTTTTATTGTTGTTTTTTTTTTTTAAATCTCTCCTTTATTTCTTTTCTGTTTTTCACTGCTTAGTGAAAGTGAAGTGAAGTCATTCAGTCATGTCTGAGTCTTTGCGACCCCATGAACTATAGCCTACGAGGTTCCTGCGTCCTGGGATTCTCTAGGCAAGAATACTGGAGTGGATTGTCATTTCCTTCTCCAAGGGATCTTCCAGACCCAGGGCTGGAACTCGGGTTTCCCTTGTTGCAGGCAGACGTTTTGCCCTCTGAGCCACCAGGGAAGCCCTTTAAACAGATCCTTAAATAGAATGCGTTTAAGTTGTGGCTGGTAGACACTAATTTGTCTCTCAATCACTCCCACCTTCTGAAACACACCTTTTGTAGAATCCTCTCCCTATAAGTGTGGACTGGGTTGGGAACTTTTCTTTTGACAAATAAACTATGACAATCATTTTGAAATGTAATTTCTGTAATTAAGTTCATAAGACTGGGACTTAAACTTGCTAGCACTATCTCTCTACTGCCTATTTGGCTTTCATGCATTAATGAAACAACATGCTATGCTGCAGAGGCCCACTTGGCAAGAAATTTGTGGTGGCCTTTAGCTAACAGCAGTGGAAACTGGGGCCATCAGTCCAATATCCCTCGAGAAACCCAATGGTGCTAAAAATCTGGCTGGTTTAGAAATAAATCCAAACCTGGTTCAGTTTGGAATTTCCCTAGTGGTGTAGTGGTTAAGACTTTGCCTTCCAAGGTAGGGGATCCTGATTTAATCCCTGGTTCTGAGCTGAGATCCCATATGCCTCCTGGCCATAAAAACAAAACATAAAACAGAAACAATATTGTAACAAATTCAATAAGCACTTCATAAACAGTCCACATTAAAAAAATTAAAGAAAAATAAAAATAAAGATGAGACTGCATATCTTGATAGTGCATGTAAAAAGACAGTTAATCTGTGCTTAAATTTCTACCCAAAGAAATTGTGAGCTAATAAATGTCTATTTTTTAATCCTAAATTTTGCAACAACTTTTAGGCAGCAACATATAATAAATATATATTTTCCTGTGCTATTTTCTACATTGTTTTCTTTTTAAAAGATAAACAGTACATCAAAGACATATTATAAGATCTGTTCAACAGAGGCAAAGAGAGGAAGTTCATGCTCTGTCATGTTTGAGTTTTAAGTTTTTCTTTTTGAACTCACCATTGGCTTGAACGTCAATCAACGTTTTTACCCATAAAAATGCAGTAGGCATGCATATGTCCCCTCACATGTATATCTGTAGCTGAGTTGTGTTGCTGTGTGGCAGAGGATAACAAAATATTATAGAACAGTTGTCCTCCAATAACTGTATTTTGTTCTATACTTCTCAGTATTGTACAATTATAATCTTTGAAAATTAAAAAAATAATAAGCTAGAAAAAAAATGCAGTCAATAACTGTTTATATATTAAAGCACTTCTTAAAGTAACAACAACTTTTATTTTGAATGGCAGAATACATACAATAATATTAAGTATATTTACCATGATCAATTGAATATTTAAATTTTTCTTTGGTACCATGTTCTGAATGAAAAATTTAACTCTTACTGGAGTTAATGATTTTATTTATTTATTTACTTATTATTCTAAAGTATATAACAAGCAGGGCTGATATTAT
The DNA here is from genome assembly GCF_016772045.2 of Ovis aries. Taxonomy (NCBI): domain Eukaryota; kingdom Metazoa; phylum Chordata; class Mammalia; order Artiodactyla; family Bovidae; genus Ovis; species Ovis aries. The sequence continues at coordinate 51,152,114 of NC_056069.1, forward strand.
TGTGAGCTAAATGAGGTGCTTTAAGGGACTGATGTTAAAGCTGAAACTACAATACTTTGGCCTCCTGATGCGAAGAGCTGACTCATTGGAAAAGACCCTGATGCTGGGAAAGATTGAGGGCAGGAAGAGAAGGGGAGACAGAGGATGAGATAGTTGGATTGTACCACCGACTTGATGGACATGGGTTTAGGTGGACTCTGGGAGTTGGTGATGGACAGGGTGGCCTGGCATGCTGTGGTTCATGGGGTCACAAAGAGTCGGACATGACTGAGCGATTGAACTGAACTGAACTTAAGGTATAACATCTAAGGAGACACTCTAAATGTCATGCAGATATTGACTCTGCATTTGCACAATTAACTGAGATAACCTTTTCTATTAGAGTTAGTAATTAACGACCATTGCTTCAGCATTTGTACATGTATCAGAAGTCATGAAATTAAGGGAAAAAAGAGTACATTTAATTTAGAAGAAGCATTTGGTAAAAATAAAGACTTGCTCACAGAGCGATACATAAAGACATCTTTTTTGGATGCACATTTTAAATGTCGTCTCAGGATATAATCTTCTTAAAAAAAACTGGTAAGTTTTAAGTAGAGGTTAATTTCTCTTCCACAAATGCTTATCTTCCATTTTACATTTTACATTATTGTCAAACCCATGGCAGATATTGGATGTATATTTTGTGCAAGTTCAATACTCATCACCATCTTTCTTAATAAATAGACAGTTAATTTTTCACTGGACATGCACATACTTAACTTATTAATGGCAAAGCGTTTATTGAAAATTTTAAAATGTGGAACCAAGCAGTAAAATGCATAGATTTCAAACTATCTCCACTGACTACCCCAGTGAGCACCCTGGCTGCTGATTCATTTGTCTGGAAGTTGCTGCATAGTTGTAGGATCGCTATCTGCAGGAACGTTAGGTATCTGCCCACCATCACAGGAGACAGAGTGCCTAACCCAGTGTATTTTATTTTATAAGCATGTGTTCTCCATGCTATCCTTTAAAGCACAGAATGTTCAGAATGGTCAGGAAAAGGAAATGTGTGTTAGCATGGATCAACATTCACCTTTAGCCATTAGTTAACATGAAAACTGTTCCTGGTATGTTTGTCTCACAGGCCACTAGACAAGCCTATGAAGAACCTGGAAGCACAAAGTTCATTGATTCACAGGAAATGCAAATCATTCTAGATTGCTTTATTGCAATTATCACAAATAATTCTTCATTTAAAAACCTAGCTCAAATATGTTTACCCAGACAGGACACCATGACAACAGGCAGAAACAAAGATAGACCCAGTCACACAAAATGTAGTCTATGATGTTTATGAAAGTGAATCCTATTATGCCTATTTCACAAATAAATAATCTTAGAGAAGCTGCACATCTGTTAGATAATTAGAAGAGCCAGGAATTGAATTTAGGTTATCTAGGTCCAGAATCCACATTTTTTAACATTATTGTGTTCCATAAGAAATTTAAAACTCACTGGATGAAAGTTTATCATTTAATTGTTTTCTTTAGCTGTAACTTTACTATCTATACTATGATGTTTTCATAACTTTTCATGCATATAAATTTAAAATTCTGAAATACAGCATATGTAGCAAGGTGTATTTTGTATCTTTTTTATGATAAAATGTATAATAATCAAAATAATATCCTTTAGGAATGAATTAGATATAATCATATTTTTCCTTTTTCTTTTAGGTTTAAAGGAATCATAAACACTAAATTAATATTTGTAAAAAGTATAGCAAATACTATAACTCAACATAATAGAATAAATTATAGTATTTTACCATCTAAGTTAAGTTGACTCATCATTTGTTCATAGGAACTGAAAGAAAACTAAATAGAAAAAAAAGCTAAAACTATTAAAAATAATGTTCTAGGTAAAATGTTATAACATCAGAGATTACTGCACAGTTTCATCAAGTCATAACGTCTACTGATTTTGAACCTAAAGCCTGTTGAAGACGAAGCTAACATATCATAAGTCATAAAGCCTAAAACATCCACTGATATTTCTTAGTTTATATTACTTTTCTTGTATTTCCAGTTCTTAGTTGGAATGCCAGAATTTCCATGGGTGGTGAAAATATATGAATTTTAAGTATAGATAAATATTTAGACATATTATAAATGTGAATATTTGTCTGTAAGTATGACTCAATGGACATGAGTTTGGGTAAACTCCAGGAATCGGTGATGGACAGGGAGGCCTGGCGTGCTGCAGTCCATGGGGTCACAAAGAGTTAGACACAACTAAATGACTGAACTGAACTGAAATGAATGGATATAATATATATCACATTCATACATATGATTACTTTACTTGTGAGTTTTGGGAACTTTAAAGTGTAAATATTTAGATAAACTTTTCTGTAACTTGTGCTTTTTAGCATCCTGGAGATAAAATCAAAGATCTTGTAAACTCATCTAAAGAGATGAAAAAATTTTTTCAGACATTTATTCTTCTGTAATTTTGGCCTACTCTGGTCTCTGTAAATAATTACCTCTATAGCTACCTTCCCCTTGGCTCTTTGAAAAGCAAAACGCTTCAGTCTCCAAAAGTAAGCCAGGAACATACACATTTTGAGAGTGGGTGTATCTTAAATCATCCATCCAGAATTATATCTATTAAGATTAGAACCACAAAGAAATAAGATGTCATGGAGTCATAGCTTGTATGTATGGTATATTTAAGAAAAAAGATATTCTACACGAGTAGAATTTCAGATAACATGAAATTATCCTTTCAAGTGCTGAAATCTGAGAAAAGAAAATATGACCAGAAAGATTTCTAAAATGCTTTACATCACCCCACTTCTCTTTCAGTAGTCAGGTGATTTGTGTCTTGTCATTTGTGTAACTCAGCATTTTGCAAGGAGGAAGAGTTAGATACTCATTTGAACACTGTCTACATTGTCTCATTTATTTGATTCATTTTCCCATCCTTCTGGCTGACACAGGTTCAGTAGCTAAGCCAGGTGGTAGAGGTAACAAATCTTCAATAGAATGTAAAGTGTTGGCAAAACCAACAAACTCAAATCTTAAGTGTCATACCTGTACTTTCATTGACCCGATTTGCTTTATTCAATTAAATGAGAAGTCACTTGGCTTATGCATTGCTGGTTTCTGTGATCATCTCTTACTTGTAGTTATAATATATGCAATACCTCTGCTCTTAGAAAGGACCATTGTTCTGTTCTATCATTTGCTATTTGGCAATTAAGTCAATAAACAGTCTTTCTTCTCCCCTGTTTGTAAGTGAAAGACCTTATTTTCCAGATTTTAATCTTTAAATCTGCATACTAGAAGTGCAGTCTCTATTTCTGTGAGACAACTCTGTAAATTGTGGTTCAGTCTCTAAGTCACTGATTTGCTGTTCACTAGTGTCCAGAATAAGGGAGATAATTCCCATATTGCTTCAACCTTAGTTCAGGCATTAGTGTGTCTGTCTGTTATAAAAGTCACTGGACAAGGCAGAATAGCACCACATGTCTCTGGGGGGGAGTGTCTAGCCACTCCTGTCCTATGCCACCTTCCCAGGATATGTTCAGTGATGCAAGCTTTCTACGAAACTAGCCAGGCCTTTCATGGCCCAGGACTTCTTTAGTAGAATGAGTTGAAGAAGGCCCTGGGATCTGCCATCTGAGAGATCAGAGACACAAGTTCAGCTGGAGCCAGTAGGGCTGCCAGTGAGTATGTTCTTGGTAGAGAAATGCAGGCTACTGTTGTAGGAAAGCAGAACCAGATTTCTGCCACGCAGAGCTGTCTGGCAAGGTTTGCTGGCCGTGGCTGAAAAATCATGCTTCAAAGTCTATTTTCCAAGTAAGGGTGAAAATTGAAATCAATCTGTTACTTTAGCAGACAGGGCAAGGATTCAGGTTAGGGAAGTATAGAGTCCTGAGTAAGATTATAAATATTGAAAATGGATTTCCTGGTGTGAAATTCTGGCTGTATAAGTCAGTTGACTTAACCTGGCAAAGTGATTTTATCTCTGTTTGCCTCCTTTTTCTTATCTATAAGTGAGCATACTGTTTATAGCTCACAGGATTATTGTGAGACAGATAAATTATTGACATAGAGTGTTTCAGTTCAGTTCAGTCACTCAGTTGTGTCCGACTCTTTGTGATCCAATGAACTGCAGTGCACCAGGCCTCCCTGTCCATCACCAATTCCCAGAGTTTACCCAAACTCATGTCCATTGAGTCGGTGATGCCATCCAAGCATCTCATCTTCTGTCATCCCCTTCTCCTCCTGTCCTCAATCTGTCCCAGTTCAGGGTCTTTTCAAATGAGTCAGCTCTTCGCATCAGGAGGCCAAAGTATTGGAGTTTCAGCTTCAGCATCAGCCCTTCCAATGAACACCAAGGACTAATCTCCTTTAGGATGGATTGGTTGAATGTCCTTGCAGTCCAAGGGACTCTTAAGAGTCTTCTCCAACACCACAGTTCAAAATCATAAATTCTTTCATGCTCAGCTTTCATTATAGTCCAACTCTCACATCCATACATGACTACTGAAAAAAAAGAGAGTATTTACAACAGTATAATTACTAAATATGATAATTATTATTTGTTCAGATGCAGCACTTCTAGTGTTAATAGTCATTAGAATAATGATTATTTCTGCTCTAAGTGAATCATCAGAGTGAATCATATCACCTTCATGATGCATTCGAGATTATAATTATTTCCTCAAGAACATGGGTTGAAACAAGATGTACTATTGCTTATTTTGACACCAATATGTGTATATGCCAAAAAGATACCCCATTCTATACATTAATTCAAAACATTTTGAGTTCATAAGCATAATCTTATGGCTTTGTGTTTTTTACTGTTTCTATTCTCCTGTACTTTAAACATGTATTCATATTTAAATTTAAGACATATTATGAGATTTCTCTTATCAACTATCCCCAGAATTTTCCTTCAATACTCTATTATCTGAAGATTCTGCATACACTTTATAGGATAAAGAGTATCATTCAAATGGCAGTCAGAAAGTGCAATGCTGCTTTTTGAAATAATTCAGTTTTGGAACACTGAAAGCTTAATATAACCTCAGTCTAAATGACTTAGATAATAATTAAAAGAAACGGATGTGGTCCAAACTCTCTATTCAATTCCAAGAATAGTTGTCGTATTGAAGACGTGGGATACAATATGATCCTTTTATACTTCTCCATATTTCATTATGGCACAAGTTAATTTTAGGTATCGAATACGTTTGCTGTGTTGAATTATCATGGTGAAAAGAGCCAAGTGGGCAAAAAATTAAAAAAATAATAAAAAAATAACTAGAGGTAGGGATTTCTATTCATCTAAATTGGCCTCTCTGTGCCTTCAAAGAACTTCTGTTATCATACCTTTTTCACCAGCCTCACACTGTTATATGTATAGCTTAATGGCTCAAATGGTAAAGAATCTTCCTGCAATGCAGAGACATGGGTTTGATCCTTAGGTTGGGAAGATTCCCTGGAGAGGGAAATGGCAACCCACTCCAGTATTCTTGCCTGAAGAATTCTGAAGACAGAAGAGCTTGGCAGCTATAGACCATGGGGGTCTCAAAAAGTCACACGTGACTGACTGACTAACACACACACAGACATAATATAAGCGGTGTCAACATGGTTTTTCTGTTACTCAACAATGTGAATGAGTTTAAACTAATTTTTAATTATTGAAATGAAGGGATACAAAAAAGTGATCTAAGTTGCTTAAGTTATAAATATTTTTCAGGCCCTAATTTTGAATCTTCTGATACTGATTTAAAATTTTTAATTTCAGATCTCAATACTCAACTTGCAAGATTAAAAACTAACTGTACATTTTGCTCTTCTCATGGCTAAAGTACGTTTGTACTTTTTCCATTCCCATAACATGATTGAGTTTACTGAAAAACCTATGAGTAAATTCTTAATTTTAGTGTTCTTAAAATGTAAATGCTATTCAAGGAAGGGTTTTATCATGAGATATTATAGCATTTTAGGACTCCAAAGATGGTGCACATTTCATAATGTCTAATTTTACTCCTTTACCGAATTGAAGTAAGAAACAATTCTTAAGAGATTCACTTATATTGAATCTCATACAATGCACTATAAAATCTAGGTTTGGCTTTTTGTCTTTATTAAGTCATTTTCATAAAGCCCCTGAAATTTAGCTCAAGAAGAGAATAGCATAGATGCATATAACTTTAAAGTCTCACTTCTGAATATTATTGTAATTTATCAGGTAAATACACTACCAGTAGTGAGATGATAAAATCAACTTCCAGACAAAAGACTCTTATGAGTATCTATGTTAATTGATCTTACAGATCTACATAGACTTTTGTTTGTATATTGCATTAACGGATGTGCAATACATAACAGGAAATGTAGATGAATTAGGATGTGTTTGCCTGAGTTACTGAAAATGGGAACACAAAAAATAGTACAAAAAAATACAAACTTATATTTATGTTTTATATATTTGTTTTGTAAAAATCTATTAAAAATTGTATTCAAAATCTAAAGATGAAAACAGAATTGTGCCAAGATTTCAGTCAGAATTTGTTGCCCAATAAACTTTATAAGTTAATTTTAGGAATTGCTCTAAACAGTAAAAAGTAAAGACAATATGCGGCAAATCCTTTTTTTAATTAAGTAAGAAGTTCAATGAAATTGAATTACAAAAATATGTTATGGTCTATGCAATTGAAATTACCTTAGAAATATTCAAATAGATTTTTTTTTTGCTCCTTTCATGTAAAATCAAACAGCTTTTCTTTTACTCTTTTCATGTACTTATCTTAAAATATGTACTTTAATATAAAATATATGACATATAATTAGCACAATACTTGATCGTGCTGTGTTCAATCACGTCCGATCATTGCCACTCCGTGGACTGTAACCTACCAGGCTCCTCTATCCATGAGACTTACCAGGAAAGAATACTGGAGTGGGTTGCCATTTCCTGCTCCAGGGGTCTTCTCCACACAAGTATTAAACTTATGTCTCTTGCATCTCCTGCCTTGGCAGACAAATTTTTTACCACTACATAGCCTGGAGAGCCCAGCACAATACTTGGTGTATTATAATAACTAAATAATTACTCACTATTTTTGTTTAATTGCTATTATAACTAAGAATAATTAAAATAAGCCATATAGTGTGGCTAATACTATTCATGGCATGACAAATTCTCAATAAACATTACCTACGATTATATTTTTTGAGGCCCTTTGTTTTTATCATTGTGGCTATTAATTCATAAAGAGTTTACATAGACTCTAAAAATCCTGTTAGTTATTTTTTTGTGAATATCTCCTATTATACCACTTTAGTACTATGATTTTATACAACTTAAATCAAGAATGATTGAATGTTTTACTGCAATATACTTCTATTTCCTCATCTTTAAGGATCAGAGACATTAAGTTCTGATTTTGAGTGGAAGGAAGATTTATGCAGTATGTACAAGGATGAGGAGACAAGTTAATCAATCTTCGTATTTTGCTCATAAAAGACAAAGTAAAGCAACACATTTTGGAGACTTTCCTGGCACAACCTGGGAAGTGGAGGTAAAAAATGAATTCTTCCTTGGTCAGTAAATGCAGAGGAAAGGTGCTAAAAACCTCCATTGATCAGATGGAAATATACAATATAGAAACTTTTCATGGTTATGATGGTGTTGGAGAGGAGATGGTTTTGAGAGTCTTTTGGATTGCAAGGATATCCAACCAGTCCACCCTAAAGGAGATGAGTCCTGAATATTCATTGGAAGAACTGATGCTGAAGCTGAAACTCCAATACTTTGGCCACCTGATGTGAAGAACTGACTCATTTGAAAAGACCCTGATGCTGGGAAAGATCAGAGGCAGGGGGAAAAGGGGCTGACAGAGGATGAAATGGTTAGATGGCATCACCGCCTCAATGTACATGAGTTTGAGCAAGCTCTGGGAGATGGTGAAGGACAGGGAGGCCTGGCATACTGCAATCCATGGGGTTGCAAAGTCACACATGACTGAGAAACTGGACTGAATTGAGACATAATTTCATTATGAAAGCTTTCTCAAAATTCATTTAGATAATTATGTTAGTTTCCTAGAGCTTCAAAAACAAAATACCATAGACTGATTGGCTTAAACAATAGAAATGTTTGCTGTTCTGGGGATTAGACATCTCCAGAATATCAAGGTGTGAGTAGATTTTGCTTCTTCTGAAACTTTCTCTGCTTTGTTTACATATGGCCACCATCTTGCTGTGTCTTTTTAAGGCATTTTCCATGTATGTGGGTTCCTGTGTCTCTGAGCACACCCAAATTTCCTCTCCGTAGAGACACCAACCAGACTGAATTAAGACCTCCTTTTGGGTCCTCATTTTAGCTTAATTACTTCTTTAAAGACCATATCTCTCAATACAGTCACATTCAGGAGCATTGAGTTTCAGGAGTATTGGGTTTCAACATATGAATTTGGGTAAAAGGGGTACAATTCAATCTATAACAGTAATATAAAATAATTCAGAACATCAAAGTATATTTTATTTCAACATTTAAGATAAATAGTGAAAAAATATCAAATGCAAATGAGATAATCATCTAAATAAGATCTAAAGCAATCATATTTCAGTCCACTTAAATCAAATAAAACTAGTGCAAATTCAGTTTGTTGACCTTAAAAAGAGGGCTTCCCAGGTGGCACTAGAGGTAAAAAAAAAAAAAAACCTGCCTGCCAATGCAGGAGACATAAGTGATGCAAGTTCTATTCTTGGGTCAGGAGATCCCTGAAGAAGGACACGGCAACCCACTTCACTATTCTTACCTGGAGAATCCCATGGATAGAGGACACTGGTGGACTATAGCCCATAGCATCACAAAGAATTAGACATGACTGTAGCAACTTCACACATGTATGCAGGACCTTAACAACAACAAACTGCCAATTATCTCACTAACAAAATTAGTTTATTTAAGATCAGCAGAGGAATTAAAATTAGCAACATGTAAACCCTGATAAACCATAGGTGGGTCTGAGAAGACAATAGAAAGGTCAACTTTTTTCAGGTTTTTGGAGGAAATCAGGAGGGCTGTGGTGGTTCTTGTTGGCTGTAGGCAGTGGGTGGGTGGGCAGAGGGAGACTTTTTGATGAATCAGAGGAAATATTTTTTCTGCTGGGATCAGTAGGCTGTGGTGAGTGATAGAAGTGTGAGAGCTTCCCAACTCCATTTTAAATGGTTTTCTTTATTTTCACAAGTGTCATAGTACTACTACTGGTTGTGGGGGCAAGAGGAAGTACTTCAAATCCACCAGCTTGTTGCTAATTTCTTAGCAAATGAAAGCCCAATGTTACAGTCCATGCATGAGTGTTGGAACTGTGTCCCATTCTTAGAGAATTCACATTTTCTGAAGGCACCATGGGTTGACAGTGCTATCTATCTTCTTTTCTACCACCAGGGCACTTTTCTGTTTTTTGTATTTGGCTATATATTTAATATTGTAAATGTTATATTTTATCTTCTTAGACAGTTCATGAGATTCTCAGAGCAAGTATACTGGGCTGCTTTGTCATTCCCTCCTCCTGTGGGTCACATTTTGTCAGAACTCTCCACTATGACCCGTTGGGTGGCCCTACATGACATGACTCATAGCTTCATTGAGTTCTGTAAGCCCCTTTGCCATAACAAGGCAGTGATCCGTGAAGGGGATCACAGGAGATGGTAGAGGACAGGGAGGCCTGGCATGCTGGAGTCCATGAGGGTCACAAAGAGTTGGACATGACTGCGCTACTGAACAACAACAATGTTATATTTTGGACTTCCCTGGTGGTTCAGATGGTAAAGAATCTGCCTACAATGCAGAAGATCCCGATTTGATCCTTGGGTCAGGAATATCCCCTGGAGAAGAGCATGGCAACCCACTCCAGTAATTCTTGCCTGAAGAATTCCATGGACAGAGGAGCCTAGCAGACTACAGTTCACGGGGTCACAAAGAGTTGGGACATGACTGAGTGACTAATCTCACTCATATTATATTTTAGCTATTATATTCCATATGCTGTTAGCAAGATATAGATTATATGTCCCAGTTTAATCTTCCATGATGCCTTAAATCTGATTTCTCTGTATCCCATAAGTTATTTGATGTTTGTCATCTATGATCTATGGTCAGTTTGCATAGTACTGGGGAGCAAAAACATACATCTCTTATCAAAATTTTCTCCTTTCATTTTTCCAATTACTTTTCATATGTTATTCAACATACAAGATGCTTTTAAATGAAAGAAAGTATTGGCAGAGGTCACAACAGCAATATCTAATTAATTAAAAATATGAGATCTTTCCGCAAACTGTAAACCTGGTATTGAATCCAAAAGTAAACGCCACTTATTAAAGAAAAATAGGATGAAAAAATGTTTGCTCCTGGTACAATGAGTGTCCTATTCACACAACAGAGAGGAAATGAATTAAAAAGGAAATTAGAATATTTATCCAACTCATGTTATCAGACATGAAATATACTTGAAGCCAATTTATAGCATTTCTTTAAATTATAGTAAACAGAAAGGAAAGATATGGATTCAACGGAAAGAGGACTGCTCATTCTACTCTATTCTACCGTAGTCACAACCAGAAAATATCAGCGTGTAAATGAGTAAAGGAGATAGAGGAAAAGCCAAATAAGAAGACATTCAAACAATCAGCAGAATTCCAAATTTCTAGGCCTTCCCACAGATGGCCTTAATTTAAAAGATATCTCTATGTAAATGATAAGTCAGATGATATAGAGTAAGAAAAGCTTCTTTAAAATATATGAATATGTATGCAATTATCAGTATTGAAATAAGTAGAACCAATCACGATTTTATCATTTTGAAGTATCCTTCCAGGAAATGCTTGTGTCCTGATGATGGTGATTTGTTTTGTTTTGTTTTTGTTTTTTTTTAATGAAAATTAAAATTGGACCCAAACTTGTGCTAGACATTTATGTGGCACAAGCTTCAGTGTTCTAAAGGTATTTCTATTGAATATATTTGATACATTTTCACTTTTAGCTTAATACAAAATATAAATTATTCATGCCCTACAGAGATGTGTAATTGATCTCATAAGATTCTGTAAGCAGAGTGTCATTTCAAATAAAGGGTGGAAACTTTGGACTTTCACATGTTATCAGCTAACTGCCTGCCTTGCTCCAGTCTAAAACTAATGTATTGAATTCCAATTTGTTCTTTGTAGCTGGTTTTACATTAGCTTGAACATGAAGCAAATTGGTCTAATATGGATAATATGAAATATATATATATAATTAAAGTTAAAAACAACACATTCATTTGAGATAGTTACTGCATGTTTCGGGAAAAACCCTACTCAGGGTGCAAACAATCAGGTTAAATAGGTTTAATAATACAAGAATGAAACAATTTTAAAATGAGAACAAAGAGCCTAAGAAAATGGGGAAAAAGTAGATAGAGGTCACAATGTCAAAAATATGGTTGTGTTAGGTATTTTAAAAAACAGAAGAAATCAAATTAAAAGAAGAAAACAGTTGTGTTTGTGTCTTATGTTGTCCTAAAACACTTTTATTTTTAACCAAGTAATAATAGTAATATCAATTAAGATAAAAGCTAAAATAATAGAATTATTGATTGCTTGTTCTCTGCCAAAATGTATCTAAGTGCATTTTAACCACCCCATTTTTGAACTGTGGCGTTGGAGAAGCCTCTTGAGAGTCCCTTGGACTGCAAGGAGATTCAACCAGTCCATCCTAAAGGAAATCAGTCCTGAATAGTCATTGGAAGGACTGATGCTGAGGCTGAAACTCCAATCCTTTGGCCACATGATGCAAAGAAGTGACTCATCAGAAGAGACCCTGATGCTGGGAAAGATTGAAGCTGAGGGAGAAGGGGATGACAGAGGATGAGATGGTTGGATGGCATCACTAACCTGATGGACATGAGGATGAGTAGGCTCCGGGGGTTGGTGATCGACAGGGAGGACTGGAATGCTGCAGTCCATGGAGTCACAAAGAGTCAGACACTACTGAGTGACTGAACTGATCTGAATTCTCTCTAAGCTTGCATGGGAGACACTATTACTACTTCCATTTCATGGATGAGAATACAGAAACAATGGCAGGTTAATGAACTTGCCGAAGATCACAGAGCATCTAAGCGGGAGAGCACGATAAAATTCAGCCAAGATGTTGCAGTGATGATGCTCTCAACCACTATACTAGCCAGTCTTTCTAGTATACATGTGTGCATCCACTCACGCTCTCATAAAACAGTTATAAAAAGATCACACTTAATGCAATGTAAAGTGTGACATATAAGACATACTCAATAAGAAACACATAAGATATCACATGAGATGTTTTCCTGAAAAATAAAGTTACTTTTTAAAGACTAGATAATCCCCCTTACCAAATAATACTGTCATATATGCTGTCCAGATACTATAAGTTAAATAATTATAAAAATAAATGCAGCATACAATGTACAGCTTGAATAATTAAAATTGGTTATTACCTCTACCTTAACGTCCTATGACAAGCAACAGTTTGGGTTTTTTTTTTTTTCCCCCCCTAATGTTAAATCAGAAGTATATGTCAAGTTTCATCCTCTTTAATTTAGGCACAATAGGTCTTTTTATTTACAGTAAAATTTGGACTAAATTTAATGTTTTCCAACTGTACAGGCAATGTTTCTATTTTCACTGGAATTTGATATTCTTTTTCCTTTGATTTACTAAGAGAATTAAAACTGATTTTTTTTTTTCTGTATCATGCAGGTCTAACAAAGAATATTGCAAAACTATTCTGGGAAATGCTTATCCTGTAAAATATAATTTTTGAAGGGGTATATTTAAGTTCATATATATATACACATATATGTATACAAATGTGTGTGTATGTGAGAGAGAGAGAAAGGGAAATAGAGAAAAAGTGAGATAGGAGTGGGGACGTTGCTTTGAAACATCGATTGAAAGCAAAACTTGGGTTCATTCTGAATAGCCATTGGTGGGTTTAAGGCAATGTTTATGCTTCTAACAGACTTTCCCTCATTTTCTCCTCATCCCCCTTACACACTCCCAACCTACAACATTTATGTTTATCACACCTAAGGAGTGACTGTGGATGGATTATTCTACCTCCTTAGATGGTTCTAGAAGGTGCATAATGTTTATGTGTAATGCTTAGGAAGCTTACAACTGTAAAATACAATACGAATGCAATTTAAAAATAAAGAATTTTGTTTTTTCAATTAACTCCAGGCTCCAGCTCTATTTTGTGTGTTTTGGTTTCTGTTTTCTGCCTTTTTTTCTGCCTCCATATTTTGGTGTTTTCATCGAGGTGGACTTGGAAATGCCCAGAAAATAAAAAGGCCTCTCTTCTTGCAGCCTTCTTCTAAAGAGCAAGGGAACCTTATACAAAAATCCCCATCTGTCTTTTGAACATTCATTGGTTAGAGCTGTGAATGGGGTCCTTTTAGACTGACTGAATCGGAATTTCCCCTGGAGCTTGATACAAGGGCATTCTACCCTGAATCCTTTGATGGACCTTCCAGAACTATGTACTTTGGGAATATAGCTGAGGTCCCTCAGGGGAAAAAAATGAGGATGTCTATTGGCAAGCAGCATAAGGTATATGAAGAGATGTTATTCAGTGGTATTAAGGGATTTGAAATAAGGCTGTCTATATTGGTCTGGAGCAAAGCAGTCCCATTTCATAATCGTAGGAACATAACCCAAACAACCAGGGCATGAACCAATTTTACCTGGTCATGTTGGATGCCAGGCCATGTCAGGGCCAATTGCCCAATACTTGGTATAGACTTTGGAGTCTGAGAAATTAAAAGAGATTATTTATAACCAGACAATCAATAGAATAGAATTTTAAACTAGTTTCTCCCAGAATAATGGATTTTCCTCCTGTATTGCTTTTTCAACCTCTCCTTCCTTTCTCTATGAACCCAAATACAATAATCAGGCCTTAGTAGTAATAAGACATCACAAAACAGAGAAGCTTTAGATTTACTGGAGGGAGTTGTGGGAAGAGAGTTAAATTGACTAAAATTTCATAACTATAAGCATCTCATTTTCAGTTGAGAAACTGCAGAAATGTACATAATTGCTGAGGTTTTTTTCTTTTTTTTTTTTCCAAAATTGTGTAGCTGTGAAAGGAAAATGCATAACAATGATAGATGTGGTTTACTCTGCCTGTATCCGAAGCAGTCTGAAAAATGATTCACAGAAATCCAAATTATGTTTGACAAAAGAAAAAATGTAGTGGTTCTTTCAGATAATGAAATCCTTTCTCCCCCCCAGAGTAAATGGAAATGCAGTGGGTTGAAACAATTCAATATGTAAAAGAAGATTTTACTTTTATCTAACTTGAATATAAGTGCTTTTCTATTAGAACTATCCATTGATCACTAGAATACATAAAATATACTCTATGCCCAGATTAAATTGTACCCCATAATTCAAATGTTCACTTTATTTTTAAAATAAAATGGATATAGATCTTAAAAGTCCAGACACCAGTGAATCTCTGGGACTTTTATATATTTCCTCACTCTAAAGATGGGTGCCTGGAGTAGTGATGTGCAGGAAAAGATAGTAGGTTTGTGCATATTGAAGTGAGTTTAATTTTATAGTAAAATATTTCCAAAATCTTGACACCTTTAATTGAATGTACTAAATCTTCCCAGAAAAATACCCTCTTCCACACAAAAACACTAGGCCATTCAAATCATCACTAGCTGTATTGTCATATATAACTACTCTTGAAACATTGTGTTTGTTACTTTAACCTGTCTATCTCCACTATTAGAGATGAGCTCCTTCAATCAGGTGTTCCATGACAACCTGGAGAGGTTGGATGGGGTGGGAGATGGGAGGGAGGTTCAATATGAGGGCAACATAGGAATGTCTATGGTTGACATGTTGATATATGGCAAAAATCAACACAATATTGTAAAGCAATCATCCTTCAATTTAAAATATTTTTTATAGGACAAAAAGAAGATAAGCTCCTCGATAATACTAACTGTCTATCATTTATCATTGTTTCCACAGCACTCATTGGACATATGCTATGTATGTAAAATAAATGCTTGTGTATGGCATAAAAGCTAAAAGAAAGAAAAAAAGGGACAAATTCAATTAAGAATGACTCATTTTTCATAACTAACACCATGAGACTTGTTAAATGTAAAATTATCTTAGAAGGAAACAATCTGACTCAAATATATTTCTCCAGTGGTTTTTAAAGCCTAAAATGAATTTTAATTTATGAGAAAAGTAAATTTGTACCATATTTGGGAAATATAAATTCCTTGCACATATTCAAGCCCAACTACTGAGAAAATTTTGCAGATAAATAGCAGCTCACAGCTACACTCATTTTTAAAAGATGTGTATGGACCAAACTGAATTTTATAGCTAACAATATTTGCAGCTGAAATCAGTAAGTGAGTTGATTTTTAGATAGTAACAATTCTTGCTTTGAAATTTTCAAGAATCCCCTGATTGCCTACAGACTCCAGAGTTTGGCAGTTTTGCTGGGCTACACATTCCTCTACAACGTGATGTGCCGTACTTGGGGCTTTGTCCATGCAAGGCCCTACCTGTTGTCCACAGGCAATTCTGTGGAATCTTAGAAATCTCAAAGTCTAGGTTAAAGACCAAAGCATGACCATGCCAGTCCTCAGTGTCTTCAACTGGATCTCATCCACTGGGCACTGCAGGCAGAGGCTTGATGACTTTGCAAGTGGCAACAACATATTTAAGTCCTGGAAGAACAAAATGAAACTGCAAAGTTGAGATTAATGTTTAAAAAGTAAGAAAGCATAGACAGCATTACGTCATTTAGGTGGCACACACATTATATTTAACATGAGATGTAATAATGCAGTAACACGTTTAACATTTCACTGATTTGATCTCCAAACTTAACCAAATCCAGTGAATAAAGGCGTGTTTGTGTGGCCCTGTTTTTAAGTTCTTTGAGCTTTAGTTGCATTAATTGGACTTGTGTGCATTTTATTTTGCTTTATGAATGTTTATATGGTTCTATGCATATTTATTTCTTACCTTCTATACCAAAAATTCTTTGAGAATAGGAAGTACTTCTTTTGAGTGAAGGTTGTTGTCCAGAATAAGGGTGACATCAATTGAAGTAATTTCCATTTTAGTGCATTTTCTTTCAACTTGTATTATACATATTTTTCTCATATTACTCTTTTCCAATTGACTGAGTTCCTGGAAAAGAGAAACCATGTCTTCTTATCAGCAACTAGTATCCTTTAAAATGAATAGATTTCAATGAATTTATTGTTGTCAAAATGATATAGCCAGTTAGAATATTTTCATGTTCTTGAATAGAATATTCTATTCTATTTCTAAATAAGAAAACCAAAAATGAGAGAAAAGAACTTTGCTCTTTAAAGAGAAAGTTGAATTACAACAAGGCAAGTATTAGTAGTTATGTATTTCCGAAGTTGAGGAAACTATAACTAGATTGTTAAAATATAACAAAATTGCATCTTAGCTAATTATTTCAGATTTCCCAGAGGTCTTAATTTCTGCACTAATTAGCAAAAAATGTATTTGTGTTAGAATCAGTCATATTTTTATTGAAAAAGAAACCAACATTTCACCTATTTCTAATTTTCGTTTCCTCACATATTTCTCTAAAGTATTTTAAACTTCTGCTGATTGATGCCATACAGAATGGAATCCCTATTCAAATTTTGTGTGGTGCATTTTGTCAGAGGTCTATTCTTACATCTCTGCTGTTTCTGGCCAGAACTCTTGTCAGATTTAATTTGTTGTCCTTGAAGTTGTTGGCTAGTTTTTCAGGTAGCTAAGAAAACTTGAGACTAACAGAAGCTATTCAGAGAAAAGTTATTGTGGAAAGATTGTTTTCAGTTCTCAAAGTGAGGGTCATTTACAGCAACCTGACCTTGACAAATGTCCACAAGTCAAAGAATGTCTCACCATAAACGATTTGGGGAGACAGGCCTATAACACATTGCACATACAGATTGGATTCCAGGCAGGGCCCACGTCAGCACACACTTCTTGCCTTCAACAAGCAATCTTAGAAACACTGAAGTTGAGGAAGAAGAAATTTCTTTGTGATATCCATAGAGCAAAATCTTACATTGCAACCAAATAAGTGAAACATGACCTCGTAGTCAAATTTATATCAAATTTCAGGTCAAAATCTACTGTCATATACCGTAGATGCACTTACTTGTAGCCATGAAATCATGAGTGATTAGTGTCTTTGTATAAATGAATTTCTGAAAACAAAACAAAACAAAACAAAACACTCCTTTGGGAACTAGGTATGAAATACGATTGGGTCTAGTCTTTTGCAATTAATTAAGACCCCAAATGTCTATTCTGACTTTACTGAACTGACTGGATATAGAATGAGAGTGTGTGTGTCTCCATCGAAATGTGTGTTTCCATTGAGATCCGCCTTCTAGACACTTACGACCTGGTTGTCTGAATTTAATTTAAATCACATATTTTTTCAGGGTCTATAACATTTCAGGGGACCTCTTTTCAAAATAAAGTTTTTAATTCAACAAACAAGGTAGTTTTTTAATGTAGATTTATGTGAACTAAATTTATCAATATTTGGAAGATGTGGCATAGTAATATATGCATGTCAGTATGAATATATATTTTTACAAACAAATACTACTGGTGAGTCTAATGATTACTATAAGTAAATATAAACAGTATTTTGAGATATTTGCAACAACTGTAGGTCAAATCAAAATAACTGCAATTGTTTTAGGGATGAAGTCACAGATACTGACATTATTGCTATGGCTTGTATCCTTAATATTTAATTGAAAAAAGCTCTAAATTTCAGTTGGAAGTTGATGAGAACAAAGATATGTTTTTCACTAAAATTTGTGAACTGCCTATTATGGTCTGTGAACCCATGAAGAGGGAGACAAATCCATTCCATTTCTTTCTTTCTTTTTTTTTTTTTTTTTCCCTTGGCCATGGCACTTGGTATGTGGGATTCTAGTTCTTCCATGGGGGACTAAACCCATGCCTGGAGTTTTAACCATTGGACCACTAGGGAAGTCCCAAATTCTCTCCATTTATATTCTCATCTAAGGCCAACTCTCTTCTTGACACAGCCAGATTCATTATTAAAGATCTGAGCTTTGATTGTGTCTATAATAAGCTCAGTTCAGTCACTCAGTCATGTCTAACTCTTTGCAATTCCATCACCAACTCTGGAGCTTGCTCAAACTTATGTCCATTGAGTCAGTAATGTCGTCCAACCATCTCATCCTCTGTCATCCCCTTCTCCTCCTGCCTTCAATCTTTCCCAGCATCAGGATCTTTTCCAGTGAGTCAGCTTTTTGCATCAGGTGGCCAAAGTATTGGAGTTTCAGTTTCTGTATCAGTACTTCCAATGGATTGTCAGGACTGATTTCCTTTAGGATGAACTGGTTGGATCTTCTTGCAGTCAGGGGACTCTCAAGAGTCTTCTCCAACACCTAGGCTCAGAAGCATCAATTCTTTAAAGCTCAGCTTTCTTTATAGTCCAACTCTCACATCCACACATGACCACTGGAAAAAACCATAGTTTGATTAGATGGACATTTGTTGGCAAAGTGATGTCTTTGCTTTTTAATAAGCTGTCTAGGTTGGTAATAGCTTTTCTTCCAAGGAGCAAACATGTTTTAATTGCATGGCTGCAGTCACCATCTGCAGTGATTTTGGAGCCCAAGAAAATAAATTCTCTCACTGTTTCTATTGCCTCCCCCTTTTTTTTGACATGAAGTGATGGAATCAGATGCCATGATCTTTGTTTTTTGAATGTTGAGTTTTAAGCTAGCTTTTTAAGTCTCCTTTCATCAAGAGACTCTTTAGCTACTCTTCAATTTCTGCCATAAGTGTGGTGTGTGATATCATCTGCATATCGAGGTTATTGGTATTCCTCCTGGCAGCCTTGATTCCAGCTTGTGCTTCATCCAGTCTGGCATTTCGCATGATGCACTCTGTACATAAGTAAATAAGCAGGGTGATGGTATACAACCTTGATGTACTCCTTTCCCAATTTGAAACCAGTCCATTTTTCCATGTCTGGTTGTAACTGTAACTTCTTGAGCTGCACACAGATTTCTCAGGAGGCAGATAAGGTGGTCAGGTATTCCTTGCTCCTTAAGAATTTTTAACAGAAGTGTAATTTGTTATCAAGCTATTTAATGGTTCAAAACTGAAAATGAACATGAAAATTAACATGAAAAAGCAAATGAAAATTTCTGATCTAATTATCATGATCCTTTCCAATCTTATCTTCTCATGATGGCCTCTGACAAATACTCTCACCTTACCTATAAATTTTAAGCCAAATTAAATTTCTTATTTTTCAATATGTACTGAACATTTTTATACTCATATACCTGATTTCTATGTTTATTAGCATAATTTTGCTGTCATTAAATCTAGTAAATTTTAATACAAATGCATGTTAATTGTTTATTTACTAAAGATGATATAGAATTAATAAAAACAGTATGGAGTTAGCTTATAAGCAAACTGAAGAAATAAATTAACTTAAATGTTTAAAAACATTCAACTTCCTGAACGATTAAAATAAATAAAGAGGTTCCATTTCATTACTAGTCAAGTAGAAATCCATATTTGCATGTGTGTGTACAGATATATTTACCTAATTCTATATTGACAAGAATATAGATTAACAGTTACATTCAGTATGTAGAATTCAATCAAAATGTAGGCAAAATAAAAATATACATTTTGTTTTAATAATACTGCTATCAACCATCAGCTGCAAAGAAGTAATAGATATCCAGTAAGCACATATGTAAATATGTTCAAAGCGATGTAGTTTCTTAAAAGAAAGGAGAGGGGGGAAAAACTCTTTCTAATAGCAGAGAAATAAGTTTTACAAAACTAGCTAATGACATTAAAATGAGAAATGTCTTACATAGTGGTGAAGAACACATTATATAGATATGCTGCCTGGCCTTGAATCCTCGGTTTATTATCTCATAATCATGAGACTCGAGCCAGTTACTTAAATTCGCTAACTCAAAGCTTTCTCTAGAGTATAGAGTTAATAATAATACTTAACTTGAAAGTTGTTGTGACAATAAAATAAAGTTACTTTAAGCACAGAGTAAGAGCTACGGATGTTTTAACTATTGCAATGATTATTATTTTATTATTATTACTGCTGCATAAATATTATAAATTTTTAATATAAGAATGTAATAAGATAAAAATAAAAATATTGTATCATTGCATCTGTGATAAAAAAAAGTCATAGACTTCCAAAGTGGAATGAAATTATAAAATATCAGGGTGTTACTAGGGTTATGATATTTTATTTGACTCTTACCATACATTATACTGCCTGACTTTTATTAATAATAAACTCCTGAGCTTAAATTCTTTATAAGTATTTTTATATGGATGACTTCTCTTGAATTTTCCAGAATGGTAGTATTTCTTTTGCAAAGAAATCCTTTTTCTTTCATTTCTTCTACTCTTTATTTCTTTCCTTACTTAATTTTTTCCTGTGTTGCTTTACACAAAGTCTTTAATGTAGCTTGAAAATAGTTGCCTACAGATTCTGTGAATAATTTTAGTAGGAAGTATCTTGAGATGCAGTGCTCAACAATTTTCTTTCCCAAAACCTTAATTTCTGAATCCAGTTTGGACATAAACTCATTTTTATTTATCTCTGTTTTTGTATTTGAAATAATATCTATAGAAACAGAATGGGGCTGTATCACCATTGATATAAAACCATGCAATACTGTTATATAAATTGTTTAATGTCCATATTATATAGCATGAGAAAAACATTTGTAGAGTTCTTACAGTATTTTTCAAGTGGTTTTGGAAAGCTATTGATATGACAGTTTTTTCTGTAAATAGAGCTTTAAGTCATTTTATATAGTTGTATATGTAAAACACTGAGAGGTTGGGTTGTTGTTTGAGGGGAAGCCACCTGCCATGAAGGCTATTTATTTAATGGCTGCATATGTTAGTGTTAGTTGCTTGGAAGAAAGCCATCACTTTCTGCTTCCTCCCCCCTAGAACTTTTCTTTCAACACCTGCATGCTATCCATGCAAATTTAACAACAACTAAACAACTTGAAAACAAGTATTAGCCAAATGGTTATGATTATTTTAGGGGGAATATGTTTCTTTAGTGTTTGGTTTACGCTTACATCACTTAGAATATTGACTATGTTAGTTTGAAAATTGGTAAAAGTAACTTGCTTCAGACTGTGACCTTTTATGCCAAGGTGAGCCCAGTGTGAGTTTTTACAGTTGAGTTATAAACATCTGAAGAATAGTTTTAATCATGAAATTGCTGACTACATCAATCGTAGCAGTATGCTTGATCTGGCTGTAATTTTGTTAAAGAACAGATATAGGTAAAGTAGGTATTAACAATAAACATAGCAAGTGAAAATAAGAGAGGGTGAAGGAGGAGAAGCTGGAAATAGAGAAATAATCATAGGACATAAATTACTGGGAAAAATGGGATAATTCAGAGATTAAATAATCAATTGGTTAGATATTTATTGTCAAACAAGATGATACATGCAAACTATACTCTTCAAATTTAGAAGAATTATATGCAGTATTACTATGCTGACTAAGGTCCATCTAGTCAAGGCTATGGTTTTTCCTGTGGTCATGTATGGATGTGAGAGTTGGACTGTGAAGAAGGCTGAGCCTGGAAAAATTGATGCTTTTGAACTGTGGTGTTGGAGAAGACTCTTGAGAGTCCCTTGGACTGCAAGGAGATCCAACCAGTCCATTCTGAAGGAGATCAACCCTGGAATTTCTTTGGAAGGAATGATGCTAAAGCTGAAAATCCAGTACTTTGGCCACTTCATGCGAAGAGTTGACTCATTGGAAAAGACTCTGATGCTGGGAGGGATTGGGGGCAGGAGGAGAAGGGGATGACCAAGGATGAGATGGCTGGATGGCATCACGGACTCGATGGACATGAGTCTGAATGAACTCCGGGAGATGGTGATGGACGGGGAGGCCTGGCGTGCTGCGATTCATGGGTTCGCAAAGAGTCGGACACGACTCTGTGACTGAACTGAACTGTTTGAAATACAATCATTTCATAGATTGTGATAAACATATTTTGCAGCATGTTACATATTGAAAGTGAAAGTGAAGTCGCTCAGTCGTGTCCAACTCTTTGTGATCACATGGAATGTAGCCCACCAGGCTCCTCTATACATGGGATTATCCAGGCAAGAATACTGGAGTGGGTTGCCATTTCCTTCTCCAGGGAATCTTCCTGACCCAGGGGTCGAACCCAGGCCTTCCGCATTGCAGGCAGATGCTTTAACCTCTGAGCCACCAGCTCAGGTATGTTACGTATTAGATTATTTCAAATTTGCATGGAGATATGTTAAATTTTAGTATTTGTATAGTGAAGTATTTTTTAATGACCCTTGCTTTGAACATATATACTTATACTTCAGTAAAATACATATACACTATTTTCTTTATCATATAAATTTGTCTGTGCACTTAATTTGCCCAGCCAAAATATACTCAATTTTTTTAATTTATTTATTTAT
Source organism: Ovis aries (assembly GCF_016772045.2). Lineage (NCBI taxonomy): Eukaryota > Metazoa > Chordata > Mammalia > Artiodactyla > Bovidae > Ovis > Ovis aries. The sequence goes on from NC_056069.1 coordinate 51,174,753, forward strand.
TTATTTTACTTTATAATATTGTATTGGTTTTGCCATACATTGACTTGAATCCACCATGAGTGTATATGTGTTCTGGATCCTGAACCCCCCTCCCACCTCTCTCCCCATCCCATCCCTTTGAGTCATCCCAGTGCACCAGCCCCAAGCACCCTGTATCATGCATCAAACCTGGACTGGTGATTCGTTTCACATATGATATTTTACATGTTTCAATGCCATTGTCCCATATCATCCCACCCTTGCTCTCTCCCACAGAGTCCAAAAGACTGTTCTTTACATCTGTGTCTCTTTTGCTGTCTCACATACAGGGCTATCGTTACCTTCTTTCTAAATTCCATATATATGCATTAGTATACTGTATTGGTGTTTTTCTTTCTGGCTTACTTCACTCTGTCTAATAGGCTCCAGTTTCATCCACCTCATTAGAACTGATTCAAATGTATTCTTTTTTAATGGCTGAGTAATATTCCATGTGTACATGTACCACAGCTTTCTTATCCATTCATCTGCTGACGGACTTCTAGGTTGCTTCCATGTCCTGGCTATTATAAACAGTGCTGCAATGAGATTGGGGTACACGTGTCTCTTTCAATTCCGATATCCTCTGTGTATATGCCCAGCAGTGGGATTGCTGGGTCATAAGGCAGTTCTATTTCCAGTTTTTTAAGGAATCTCCACACTGTTCTCCACAGTGGCTGTACTAGTTTGCATTCCCACCAACAGTGTAGGAGGGTTCCCTTTTTTCCATACCCTCTCCAGCATTTATTTCTTGCAGACTTTTTGATAGCAGCAATTCTGAATGGTGTGAGATGGTACCTCATTGTGATTTTGATTTGTATTTCTCTGATAATGAGTGATATTGAGCATCTTTTCATGTGTTTGTTAGCCATCTGTATGTCATCTTTGGAGAAATGTCTATTTACTTCTTTGGCCCATTTTTTGATTGGGTCTTTTATTTTTCTGGAATTGAGCTGCAGGAGTTGCTTGTATATTTTTGAGATTAGTTATCTGTCAGTTGCTTCATTCGCTATTATTTTCTCCCATTCCGAAGGCTATCTTTTCACCTTGCTTATAGTTTCCTTTGTTGTCCTACTCTCAATTTTGTTATGCTATTATTACAGGAACAGAGGTAAGCTAGCTATCTACTTTAGAATTAAATGCTATGGGTCAGAATTATTTGTTTTGGAACCTTTTCCCACTTTATAAAGTTTGAGTTTTACTATATGTTATTTATTTTGTCACAATCCTAAAGCTTAAGTGGGGCTTCCCAAGTGGCTCTCATGGTAAACAACACTCCTGCCAGTGCAGAAGACATAATAGATGTGAGTTCCATCCCTGGGTCAGGAAGATCCCCTGGAGAAGGGCAGAACAACCCAGCATTCTTGCTTGGAGAATCCCAAGGACAGAGGAGCCTGGGGGGCTATAGTTCATAGGGTCACAAAGAGTCAGACATAACTGAAGCGACTTATCACACTGGCAAGACTTAAGTATTTTAAATTTGTCAATTCAGTATGTCATACATAATGTACATTTGTAATCCTATTTTCTAAAAATTAAGATAAAAATTCATATTATTATTTATAGTATTACTTATTCTTTTGATATTTTTCCTTTTTCTTCAACTAATTCCTTTACTCTGTAGCATTTGCAAACTTTTAGCAAAAATGACTTTTTAATCTTTAGTTGTTTAATCATTAATTCTTATAATCCCTTATTTTTTTCCAAATTTCACACCATAAGTAATTGCTACACATGCTTAACTAAGTGGATCTGAATAAATTCTAAATAAATGCATATAGTTTAGTTTTTAAATGACCATTAACACTTAATTTTACACCCAAGGGATATATTTTTCATTGTACTTTAAGTTGAAAGTTTTTTTTTAATTAGTCACAACTATTTTTTACTGAATGCTTATTATGTTCTAGGCAGAATCTTTCCTGTTTGATAAACATTATCTTATTTAAATCTCATGGTAACCTTGGATTTGGATGTGAGACGCTTAAGAGCAGAGTATTTTCATCATATACCAAAGACTTACAGCTATAGATTGATATTGCCTATATTTAATTTATATATATTGATTATTCATTTTGATGCTGTAAGTTTTCTTTTAATCCATAAAAAAGTATAGATGGTTTATTAAACATTCAACTCTCAATTGTTCAGGAAACTAAAGATATTTACTTGGGCCAATGGAGTATATTTTGTTTTCAAATATATTATATTTAACCACAGGTGTCTAATATATACACATCTGGAAATAATTCTAAGGATGTGATTATAATTTTTACCTATAATGTGTTTACTTCAGTAGCATCTTCATTTCTTAATAAAAACACAGAAATACTGTACTGTTTAAAAACTTAATAAATCATTAAAAGGTGAAAACAATCTGATTTGAAGGATTAACTCAGTGAGCTGTTTGATCTTTTATTTCTTTTGTGATGTTAAAATGTCTTCTTTGAAATGCAGCAACTGATACCTTCCTGGTTTTCATTTACTCTCCAGAAATTGAAAATTAATTCTGTGCTGGTGAGAACTACATTGTAAGTAGTTCCAACAAAACTACTAAGAAGAATGAATAGCCTGATTTTTGTTTTCTTGTTGTTGCTATCATGTGTCTTCCTGGAATAAAATTTCTGAAGATTTATTTTAAAATATGATTATGAATTTTTATCCTAGAGCTTGGTGTTAGTCATGTTCAGTAAAATTAATCCATTGGAAAGACATTTACAGCACTAACTCATTTATATGTGCAATTTAAAACAAAAACAAAATCAAATTCATAGAAACAGAAAACAGACTGATGGTTGCAAAGGAAGGGGTTTGGGTGATGATCGTCAAAAGTTATAAATTTCAGTTATAAACTAAATAAGTCATGGAGACATAATGTACAGTATGGTGACTATAGTTAATAACAGTGTATTGTATAGTGGAAAGTTGCTAAGAAAGTAGATCCTAAAAGATGTCATCACAAGAAAAAAATTGTAACTATATATCATTATTAATGTTAAATAGACATACTGTGATGGTCATTTTAAAACTACAGACGTAGAGAACAGACTTATGGACACAACAGGGGGGGTTGCAGAGGAAGGAAAGGATGCAATGTATGGAGAGAGTAACCTGGAAACTTACATTACCGTATGTAAAATAGACAGCCAGTAGGAATTTGCTGTATGACTCAGGGTACTCAAACCAGGGCTCTGTAACAACCTAGAAGGGTGGGATGGGGTGGGAGGTGGGAGGAAGGTTCAAGAGGGAGGGGACATGTATACCTATGGATGATTCATGTTGATACTTGGTGGAAACCAACACAATTCTGTAAAGCAATTATCCTTCAATTAAAAAATACATTGATTCAAACATATATAATTATATTATATGTTGTGCATTTGCCACTAATATACTATTACATTTTAAATTATATTTCAATGAAGTGAAAAAAAAAAGAATGCATATTAGCAAGAGAGTTGGTGGAGCCACATTACACAGAATAATATTTCAAATAAATAAGAGAGTATTGGATAATTTTATTTTATTATTAGATGGTAAAACCACTATCTTGATATATTTTATATCACACAGACACACACAGAAACACACAGATTTAGAAGATAAGGTGGATGTCCTTTGCTCAAAATTCTCTTGTAGTTCAAACTTAGGGAAAATCTACATTAAACAATAAAATTTAAATAGGCAAAACACTCTCAGACATAAATGAGCAGCTCAATTCCAGAAAAATAAAACGGATGGCTAACAAAACACATGAAAAGATGCTCAACATCACTCATTATTAGAGAAATGCAAATCAAAACCACAATGAGGTACCACTTCACACCAGTCAGAATGGCTGCGATCCAAAAATCTGCAAGCAATACGTGTCCATCAGTGAATGGATAAAAGTACACAAGTATTACTTGAAAACACCTTATACGGGGTACAGTATACTACTGAATTGATTCGCCAGTCTATGTCTGACGCAGGATGCAGCATGCAGGTGGGGGATTCATGTTTTGGGAATGTATTTTCTTATAGCAGGTGGTGAGTGTCATTTCAGAATTTAAAAGGACACACATACTAACTTTGGGGAGAACTATTCCTAACCATGTCTATTTAATGGTGTTTCTGCCTTGTTTCTTCCATGTATTAAAGTACAGACCTGCTCACCTTTAGGGTCTTCTACTAATCTTTGTGTATGTTTCATTATTAATTTGCTAGAATTTTGATCTAAGGATCCTCAATTCAGTTAACTTCAAAGATTACTTCAGCAGAGACTGAATTAATAGCACTTGAATAGTTTGTTCTCCAAGGCAAATATCTTAAAAAATACATCAGTACTGGTAAAAAAAAAAAAAAAAAAGTCATTTACATATCCTAAATTACCTGCAGATCACTGGAAAGAAAAACATCAACAAAGCAAGTATTGTAGATATATTTGTAAAAAGACACTGATTGTTTCATTATTCTTAACTTTGTTCTAACTCACTTTAATCATGTCCAACTCTTTGTGACCTTATGGACTGCAGCCCCCCAGGCTCCTCTTTCCATGGGATTCTTCAGGCAAGAATACTGGTGTGAATTGCCATTTCCTTCTCCAGAGGATCTTCCCAACCCAGGGATAGAACGCACATCTCTTATGTCTCCTGCATTGGCAGGCGGGTTCTTTACCACTAACACCATCTGGGAAATATTCTTAACTTCAGTCCACTAAAAAATAGTATTTATACAGCTTATTTGGCTTCAATTGATTAAAACCTGAAATTCATAACACTGGTACATCCAATGCTCCATAATTAAAATGATGTCTGTTGACATACTCACTTGCTATTTTTTTTTTCGGTTTTTGTGAAAGTATTTAATGAGATTTTCATTTTTTTATAATTTTTTTTACTTTACAATATTGTATTGGTTTTGCCATACATCAACATGAATCTATCACAAGTATGCACCTGTTCCCCATCCTGAACCCCCCTCCATCCTCCCTCCCCGTACCATCCCTCTGAGTCATCTCAGTGCACCAGCCCCAAGCATCTAGTATTATGAATCGAACCTGGACTGGTGACTAGTTTCATATATCATATTATACATGTTTCAACGCCATTCTCCCAAATCATCCCACCCTCACCCTCTCCCTCACTAGCTCTTTTTAAAATGTTTCAGAGTGAAAAAGTTGTTTTTCAATCCGAAATAGTCAGCGTACTTATTGTTTTGACCAGACTTAGTATTTAAGCTGAATTACTAGCAGTCTGCTAAGGCATAATAAGAACATTTTAAAACTATATATATATATATATATACTATATGTATAATAATATATATAATTATATATATAAAATTGCTTTTCTTGTTGTTGTAGATCATAATACAAATAATTCACTGCTTATGTAGAAAATTGATATATCTAATTTTAAAAACTCGTATGTTGGGTATTTGAGGGTCAGAATTAATTAGACGAATACTCTCAGATTATTTGGGTGAAGAACATTTTGTTTGTTTTTGTTTTAATTTCGGAGTAATCATTGGCCAACATTTGGGTCTATATGTGGTACAATGAGGCAAAATTGCTGATCACTGTATATTGTGCTATTTGCCTATAATGTCCAAGTGAGAACATAAAAATTTGCATTTGTATGTTAAAAAAATATTCAAATTGGATGGCCCCATTGATAATAACTATATCTGAGATTTGACTTAGAATAATATAGTATTTAATGTGACATATTAACATTCAATAGCACATATATTTTCAGAAATATAGTATTTGGAATATTTTATTATATTTGAGATACAGTATAGTGTAAAGAGGGCTTCCCTGGTAGCTCAGAGGTTAAAGCATCTGCCTCCAATGCGGGAGACCGGAGTTCCATCCCTGAGTCAGGAAGATCTTCTGGAGAAGGAAATGGTAACCCACTCCAGTATTCTTGCCTGGAGAATCCCATGGATGGAGATGCCTGGTAGGCTACAGTCCACGGGGTCGCAAAGAGTCGGACACGACTGAGCAACGTGTTTACTACGATCAGGATGTTCTCTTGGCAAAAGTCTGTTAGCCTATGCCCTGTTTCATTTTGTACTCCAAGGCCAAACTTTCCTGTTATTCCACATATCTCTTGACTTCCTACTTTTGAATTCTAGTCCCCTATGATAAAAAGGGGACATGATGCCCCTATGATGACATCTTTTTTTGGAGTACTAGGAGGTCTTGTAGGTTTTCAGAAAATCATTGAACTTCAGCATTAGAGGTTGGGGCAGAGATGTGGATTACTGTGATATTGAATGGTATGCCTTGGAAACGTACCAAGATCATTCTGCATGAGAATGCACTGGTCACAGCAAACATTTTCTTACAGCCACTCAAGAGACGACTCTATACATGGACATCATCAGATGGTCAGTATCAAAATCAGATTGATTATATTCTTTGCAGCTGAAGATGGAGAGGCCCTATACAGTCAGCAAACCAATACCTGAATCGGACTGTGGCTCACATCATCACCTCCTTACTGAAAACTTCAGGTTCAAATTGCAGAAAGTAGGGAAAAACACTAGGCCATTCAGGTATGACCTATATCAAATACTTTATGATTATATAGTGGAAATGATGAATAGATTTAAGGGACTAGGTCTGGTAGACAGAGTGCCAGAAAAACTATGGATGGAGGTTTGTAACATTGTACAGGAGGTGATGACCAAACCATCCTCAATCAAAAGAAATGCAAGAAGGCAAAGTGGTTGTCTGAGGAAGCCTTACAAAGAGCTGGGAAAAAAGGAGAAGCAAAAAGCAAAAGAAAAAAGGAAAGATATACACATCTGAATGCAGAGTTCCAAAGAATAGCAAGGAGAGATAAGAAAGCATCCTTAAGTGAACAATGCAAAGAAATAGAGGAAAACAATAGAATGGGAAAGACTACAGATCTCTTTAATAAAATTGGAGATTCCAAGGAAACATTTCATACAAAAATAGCCACAATAAAGGACAAAGTGGCAAGGACCTAGTAGAAGCAGAAGAGATTAAGAAAAGGTGGCAAGAATACACAGAAGAACTGTACAAAAAACCTCCTAATGACCCACTTAACTATAATGATGTGCTCACTCACCTAAAGCCAGACATCCTGGAGTGTGAAGTCAAGTGGGCCTTAAGAAGCATTACTATAAACAAAGCTAGTGGAGGTGATGGAATTCCATCTGAGCTATTTCAAATCTTAAAAGATGATGGTGTTAAAGTGCTGCACTCATTAAGATAGCAAATTTGGAAAACTCAGCAGTGGCCATTCAGTTTTCATTCAAATCCCAAAGAAAGGCAATGCCAAAAAATATTCAAATTACCATAAAATTGCATTCATTTCACATGTCAGCAAGATTATGTTCAAAATCCTTCAACTAGGCTTCAGCTTATGTCAACCGAGAACTTCCAGATGTTCAAGCTGGATTTAGAAAAGGCAAAGGAACCAGAGATTAAATTGACAACATATGCTGGATCATAGAAAAAGCAAGGGAATTCTAAAAAACAAAAAAATCTACTTCTGCTTTATTGACTACACAAGAGCCTCTGACTGTGTGGATCACAGCAAACTGTGGAATATTCTTAAAGAGACAAGAATACAGGACCACCTTCCTTGCCTCCTGAGAAACCTATATGCAGGATAAGAAGCAACAGTTAGAACCAGACATGGAACAATGGACTGATTCCAAACTGGGAAAGGAGTACAGCAGGGCTGCATATTGTCACCCTGCTTATTTAACTTATATGCAGAATACATCATGCAAAATGTTGGACTGTATGAAGCACAAGCTGGAATCAAGATTGCCAGGAGAAATATCAATAGCCTCAGATATGCAGATGATACCATTTTAATGGCAGAAAGTGAAGAGGAACTAGAGTCTCTTGATGAAGGTGAAAGAGAGTGAAAACACTAGCTTAAAACTCAACATTCAAGCCACTAAGTTTATGGCATCTTGTCCCATCACTTCATGGCAAATATATGGGGAAAATTTGGAAATGGTGTCAGATTTCATTTTCTTGGGCTCCAAAATCACTGCGATGGTGATTGCAGCTATGAAATTAAAGGACACTTGTTCCTTGTAGAACAGTTATGACAAACATAAACAGTGTATTAAAAAGCCAAGACATTACTTTGACAACAAAGGTCTGTATAGTCAAAGCTATGGTTTTTCCAGTAGTCATGTATGGATGTGAGAGTTGGACTGTGAAGAGAGCTGAGTGCCAAAGAATTGATGCTTTTGAACTGTGGTGTTTGAGAAGACTCTTGAGAGTCCCTTGGACAGCAAGGAGATCAAACCAGTTTTCAATCCTAATGGAAATCAGACCTGAGTATTCATTGGAAGGACCGATGCTGAAGGTGAAGCTACAATACTTTGGCCACCTGATGCGAAGAGCTGACTCATTAGAAAGGACTCTTATTCTGGGAAAGATTGAAGACAGGAGGAGAAGGAGTTGACAGAGGATGAAGTGGTTGGATGGCATCACTGACTCAATGGACATGAGTTTGAGGAAACTCAGAAAGATAATGACGGATACAGAAGGCTGGCATACTGCAGTTCATGGGGTCATGAAGAATTGAACATGACTTAGCGACTGAACAATAAAGATAACTATTGTCCCTTCAGAAATATGATTTAGCTTTAGTTTATAGCTGATATTAAAAAAAAAAACTGTATCATTTGAAAAAAGTGAAAATGTTAGTTGCCCTGCTGCTGCTGCTGCTGCTAAGTCACTTCAGTCGTGTCTGACTCTGTTCGACCCTATAGAGCCCGCCAGGCTCCCCTGTCCCTGGGATTCTCCATACAAGAACACTGGAGTGGGGTGCCATTTCCTTCTCCAATGCATGAAAGTGAAAAGTGAAAGTGAAGTCACTCAGTTGTGTCTGACTCTATGTGACCCCATAGACAGCAGTCCACCAGGCTCCTCCATCCATGGGATTTTCCAGGCAAGAGTACTGGAGTGGGGTGCCATTGCCTTCTCTGCTGCCCAGTCATGTCCACACCATGGACGGTGGCCCTCTAGGCTCCTCTGTCGATAGGATTTCCCAGGCAATAATAGCCTGGGTAGCCATTCCCTTCTCTTGGAATTGAATCCAGGTCTCCTGTATTATGGGCAGATTCTTTACCATCTGAGCCACAATAATTCTCAATCTAAAATTGGAAATATTTTGATAATAATACTTAAAAATTAATCAAAGTAAATAAGGAAAATAAGGAATACATCTACCAAATTAACCAAATTAATTATAATTTGTTACAAAAGTACTTCTCTTAATAATCTGATAAATGACTTGTTTCAAATCATTTACATTCCTTTCTATGCCTTTTATCATTTTACTCAAATTTTTTTATATTGTATTCATATAGTTCCTACACAGTTCATTTACATTGATTCACAAAATGTTGACTCTAATTTCCTGCCTCTCTCAAAATTTTTTTCAATTTAAAGTCTGAAATTTCTGAGGTCCAAATGCCCTCTCCTTTCTCTCCTTCCCCCTTCATCCCTCCTTCTCCTCTTCCTTCTTCCTTTGAACTCTTTAGTTATTCTCTCTAAGTAGAGGTCATGGACTGGTGGTTAGGAAACATAGAGACATACCTATATATAAGAACAGAAGTTTTTTTTAAAAGACAGTTTCAGAATCAGTCACTGAGTAGAAGCAGTATCACTGAGCACGTGTATTACGTATTTACACATATTTTAGTGTCCTTCACAAACATCTACAAATTAGGATCACATGGATATTGAGATGATTATTTTTGAAAGGAATCTGAGCAGGAAAATGAACTCAAGAAGCAGCTTGACTTGCCTTTGTAATGAATTTAAGACACTGTTCCTTGTGTTGCTCCAGCTTTTTTCTTCTCTTTCTCTTTAATGTAACCTGTTTGTGCTGAACTTTTGGCAACATATTTGAAGAATTAAGTGTAGATAAACACAAAAGGAAACTACCATCCAGGAGCTGCACTTAATGAAGGTATAGAGTGAAAGATTTCTTGAAACTTCTGTTGAAATTTGGTAACTCAAGGTCAGGGAGTGTTGCTGAATAAAGAGACAATTAAACTAAGATGACACAGATGATAAAGAGGTAATTGGAAAAAGAAAGGCAGGAAAGATACTCCTCATCCACCAAGAGGGAAGAGTGAACACATATTACCGTGGAGAGGAGAATACAAATCAGGTATTGAAGCCAGTGTGACTACAACCAAGAGACTCAGGACATGAGCGGAACGTACAGAGGCTGAGCAAGGAGGCAGACAGTAGCTCAAGACAGAAGATAGTGGAATGAGAAGTGAAGTGCAGTGAAGTCTCAGTCGTGTCCGACTCTTTGCGACTCCGTGGACTGTAATTTACAAGGCTACTCTGACCATGGGATTTTCCAGGCAAGAATGCTGGAATGGGTTGCCTTTTCCTTCACCAGGGGATCTTCCTGACCCAGGGATCGAACCCAGGTCTCCTGCATTACAGGCAGATGCTTTACCATCTGAGCCACCAGTGAAGTCCAGAAGTTACATTCAAAGAATCAATCAATGAATCATTCCATCCAAAGTCAGGAGCACAAATAAGGAAAGAGCAATGGGTCCAAATGTAGCAAGAGGCTGTTACGGTAAGGAATTGGTGGTACACCTGGAAATTAAGAAAAATGATGAAATTTAGGGGAGATTTAGGAAGGGAAAGTTTTTAAAATCTTGAGCTTCTTTGGATGTAGGCTGTGAGAATGAGAGTAATATGAAAGATAAGCCCTACACTTCTTTTTGACTATTTGGATTATTGACTATACTATCAGTGAGAGGAACACTGACATAGCAATTTTGGGATGGGGAAATAAAATAAAAAAATATGAATAGAAATTCTTATTCTATAAAAGAAAGTGTAGGAATCCAATTTCCGATATCTTCCTAATCTGTTTTTGTTGTACTGTGCAATCATGACATAGCCACAATGGTGCTACAGAAAATTACACTCATCACACATAGACAAAATAATGTTGTTCCATTTACTTTGTTTCCTCATTTTGTTTTTCATTTTAGCATTATTTTTTTTGAAGTTAGGATGCATTTAACAATAGATAATCAACATTATTATTGTAGTTATTTTTTCATAGTACTTTTCTGGTTTGTTTTCCCATCCCTGAAAAAATGTTCTTATTGATGTCGTGTTTTGGGGAAGATGGCAATTGAGAACCAAGAAAATGATTTGCCAGTTTATTTCAGTAACAATGTGTGGATCATAGAAATCACCAAATATGTATTTTTAGAAAGTATCTTAAGAAATTTAATACCAATATGTCTGTATGTTCAAGAAAATATATTTTAAGCTAAAACTATATTTGGGAGGTTTAAAAACTAGTCATATGTTCATTATTACATGGCATATTTTAAAATATTTTATTCACAATAAAATCCATCTATTTTCCTGCTGTTTAGACTTGTTCAGTTCATTTAAAAATACTTTGTTGACATATATGTATGTATAAAGATTCACTTTGCTGTACAGCAGTAACTAATATAACATTTTAAATCAACTGTATCCAGTAAAATAAATTTTAAAAACTTTAAACAAAATTAGAATATATATATATATATATATATGTATGTATATAAAGTGATATTTTCCCAAAAGGCAGGATTAAGACATCTCTGCTAAGGATATTCTAGTGCAGAGGTGATGGCAGCAATATAATCAATGCCTTCATATGCTATAGTCAGAGCACTTTTGGTTTTATACAACTATTTAAATAAAGAATCTGCCTGCAATTCAGGAGACCTGGGTTTGGAGAAAGGAATGGCTAACCCCTGGAGTAGTCTTGCCCAGAGAATTCCATGATAGAGGAGCCTGGTGGATTGTAGCCCATGGGTTGCAAAGAGTCTGATATGAATAAGTGATTAATATTTGATTTAGTAAAACTGGCTAATATTTATATGGATGTGTCAGATTCTCTCTGTAGCGTAGATGGTAAAGAATCTGCCTGCAATGCAAGAGACCTGAATTTGATCCCTGGATCAGAAAGATCCTCTGGAGAAGGGAATGGCAATCCACTCCAGTATTCTTGCCCGGAGAATCCAATGAATAGAAGAGTCCAGTGGGCCACAGTTTACAGGGTCGCAAAGAGTCTGACATAACTAAGCAACTAACACTACTACTAATACTGTGTCAGATACTAGTCTAACTGTTTTCCTTAAAAACAGTCATTTAATAAACAGAATCCTTATTTCACAGAGAAGGAAACTGAGACAAAGAGAAGTTAAGAAATGAATCTGTTTTGATATAACTTATAAGTAGCAGAACAGTAAAAGTTAAGGAAAATTTCCTATTTAAGCTTCTTATTTTTCAACATATACGTTAGTTTCAGTATATACTGATTTTTTCCCAAACTTAGTAATTTTCAGGATATTCTTGAACAGACTCCCTGCCTCCACAAATCATGTCCCTCTCTCACCTACCCCTTTTCTGAACCTGTGTGTAGCTTTACCTCTATTCATCAGTTACATTAGAAGAGTGTCCAACAGCTGACCCTGCCTGTAGTGCTAGGATAGACTGGAGCCAACATTCTCAAGTCTTACCCCTCCAACATAACTTTAGTCTCTTTCAGTGGAATCTCAGCTTTACCTATTTTACAACAAAGAAGAGAAAAAACAAATGAAATGAAGGACCAACTTTTCATCTGTGTCCTCCAGCTAAATATATATCTTGTTGTTGCTGTTGTTGAGTCACTAAGTCATATCTGATTCTTTGAGATCTCAAGGATTGTAGCACACCGTACTCCCATGTCTATCATTATCTCCTGGAGTTTGCTCAAATTCATGTCCACTGAGTTGGTGATACTATCTAACCATCTCATTTTCTGATGCCCTCTTCTCCTTTCGCCTTAAATCTTTCCCAGCACCAGGGTCTTTTTCAATGAGTCAGCTCTTTGCATCAGGTGGCCTAAGTATTAGAGCTTCAGCCTCATCATCAGTCCTTCCAAAGAATATTCAGGGTTGATTTCCTTTAGGATTGACTGGTTTGATCTTATTATCTAATTAATAACTAGCTTATCTAACTTATTTTCTCTTCTTCTCTAATCCCCTGAGTCCCTAACCTTTATATTTATAGGTCTCAAGTTTCTAACGTTTCATTAATATAGAAAGTTGTTTCCATCTGGCTCCCTTCTTCAGTATTTAACACACTGAGTTTACTTCCAAATTTCAAAACAAATTACGCTCGATATTTTTATTCCTACTCTCAAGCCTTTGACTTTGAAGTTTACTCCCTCTTTCCTGAAAGTGCATTGTCTTCTGACATTTCCCCACAGCCCCTGTTATAATTCAAGATCTTACTGTTATGCTCTACAATGGCTTTTAAAGGGGTCTCCCTCTCAATAAACCCAGGCCCTCTGGCCATTTCTGCTCAAAGTGTGAGCCACATATGATAGTACAAACTGTTTGTTTGAAAGCCGTTGGAATGCATTTTGCCATTTTTAATTGAGAAATGAAGTGAAGTACCAGCTGTTATTTTTCAGAGTCGGTTATGGGAAAATATCCCTTTTTGCATGGTCTTCTTATAATGCATTTTAAACATTTATACATTGAGAGATGGGGTCTAATTTTCCCTCTCATGCGTATAGGTTGGATTTAGTGATTAACTTCTACTGAATAGCATGTGACAAACCTAACAGTGGCTTTTAAGGCTGGGTGATAAAGGACAGTGCTCACCAATGGAACCCAACATCTCCTTGTAGGAGTTCTGATCAGAGCCCCTGGTGTAGTCTCAGTTGACTGCCTACATCGACTGCCCAATATATGAGTGTGGAGCCTTCAGATAATGCTGATGATGCCAAGTGGGGCAGAGATGATTTGCCCCTGCCTAACCCTGTCCAAGTCACAGATCCATGAAAGGTAAATGTTCTCATTATTTTACCACTAAGGTTATTGCTTTTCTTTCTTACAAAGTAACAAAATAAATAAATCTTTTCTTTTTTTAAATATTTAACCTAATCCACCATCGTCTAATGCATCCTTAGCTCAAATTATATTGAATTTCTGAAATTCCCTATAGACACCATGTGTTTTCAGATCTGAAGGCTTCTGTAAATTATATTGCTATTCCTGGAATATCTCCCAACCGTGCCACTTTTTAGGTGGAGCTATTATTTATGGCTGCATTCATGACACTTCTTCTTGTGGTTTCTCATAACCCACTGTTTACATTAGAATTCTATTCTTTCTTTTGCCTTAGAATCATGGATATTGCTATACAGATGCTGGATTGAGATAGGAATAAAGTAATAGGCTGTAGGTACATTTTGCTGCAATTAAAATGCTTACTATAACAAACTATAATAAAAGTGATGTAGAGAAATGGCTTTGCTACCTTTCTAGTAAAAGTCAACCACAGGTAGTAATGTTAATTTCAGAACCTTTAATTTGAGCTGACACCAGCAAACAGAGTAGTGTTGGCGCTGCTATGTTTGCATTTCCTACCCTTTGGGAAAACTCAGTTGTTTGACGATTCCATCCATGAAATGTAATCGTATCATTGCAGACACCTAGGAAGTAGTGACAGCACTGGCATTTTATTGTTGCTTTTTGAATTGTATTAAAAAGCAAACCGTCTCCTTGAGACTCTTTGATGTGTAGAAATGTTCTTCCCCCAGATTTGAGTTATGGATACAGATCTTGCTTTGTAAACCTAATCTCTACACAGTCAGTCTCTCCCGTCAGTGCTTTTCTTAGCACTCACCCCACCTCTACTTCTCCGACCTTATCTCTTCTCCCCATGCAGCTGTCTGCAATCACACTCTTTCCTGACTCCTCCAGTTTCTTTCTTCGCTTCCCTAGGAGTCCATAGCCTCTGGGTCTACCTGTGGCAAATTGTTCCTCTTTTAACCATGACAGATAATTCACAGGGGTCCAGAGAAGAACTGCGTGTCTTTAACATTCACAGCTGTTCTATGAATTTAAAATTAATTGACACTATGCTTCAGTGATACTTTTTGTCATTTTTTTCCTCAGTAAAAGAGATATCAGTCATGTAATCACAATTGTATGGCAATAGGGTACAACATTTTCTTCGCGTTTTCATTGAAAAAATTGTTCAGAGTTTATGATTCATTACTATATCTAAAGTCAAAGGTTTAAATTTCATATTTAGAGAATGGCAAATTGTAGGAAGAAAAGTAAAATAAAATGTCGAGTAAAGTTGCACAAAATGAGAGATTAAATTTCTGCATAAAATTTTTATTGAGAGCATTCTTATGTTTACTTGAAATGTAAATGATTAAATAAAACAGTACTTTATAATCATGCTTATTTATTTTTCTGATAAGCAACAGAGAATAAAACTGAATTTGGAGTGCATGCTAATCTATAAATTTGCCCACAGTTAATACATAGCAATACATAGCATAATGAAAAAACCTTGAAATACTATTGGGTAAATTCCTCTGCAAGCATGACAAAAGTATGACCACAAAATAAGTATTTTGACCCAGTATCTTTAAGTTCTCTTTTTATTTTCACCTTACGTTTTGTTCACTGGAGTCACCTACAAGAGCGGTGTTCAAAAATGAAAATGTCCATGAAATCAAGTGAAAATAGATTTTTCAGCATGTATTTATGCACAAGTACTCTTTGTGTAAAATAAGAAAGGATCACACAAGTTGTAGATGTATTATTTTCGCTCTGATTTGAAATACCCTCTGAAATTGTTGAACAAGTCTGAAAACACTCTTGAGAGTCTCTTGGTATTTAGGGTTTGAAATATTAATGATTAAAAATAAACCAAAATTGGAAAATGAGATATTCCTGATATTAAAATGACCTACCTTACAAAAGGTAAATTACTAAGTATAGGCTCTTGGGGTTTCATGTAAAGATGCTAAATTTTTCATGGACCAATGCAAGATTTGTTCATTTAAATGTTGAAATATCTGCCCTTGCACACCTGTGTATTTGTGTAGAACTGAAGGTTACATGTAGCATTTTTCTAGTTGTAACTGTTTATTTCTATAATAAAATAGTTCATTAGACAGTAAAAATTTATAGAACTTTCTCAGTTATAGTATAAACTAATATATACATTAGATAGATAGATAGATAGATAGATACATTCGTGGTAATACAGAGGAAAGTTGTAGTTCAGATTTGCCAAACTTTTCTATAGGCCAGTGTGAATGGGCTAGTTTAGCCTGATGTACTGTGATGTGAAGCATTATGAAGTTTCTCTTAGGCTGAGTTAACACTGCAGTCACTTAGATTAATGATTCTACTAAAAGAGAAGAAAAACTAGCTGTGTGTTTACTGGTCATTTGCTAACCCTGTTCAGTTCAGTTCAGTTCAGTTGCTCAGTCGTGTCCAACTCTTTGCGACCCCATGAATCACAGCACGCCAGGCCTCCCTGTCCATCACCATTTCCTGGAGTTCACTCAGATGTCCATCGAGTCCGTGATGCCATCGGGTATGGTAATTTTCACCCTAGTTTTGATTCTGCCACTAATCACTAAATTTCATTGACTAAATCATATAAACTCTCTAGCCCTATTTACATCCCCTGGGAGTGTTCTGAACCAATAGTCAAAGTCTTTTTAGCATTAAAAGCATATACATCTTAGGCTCTTAACTGTGGATAACCCTAGGCATAGCTTAAATTTAATCCAGAAATATATTTATATCATTGAGATGATTGATATGATTAAGTCATAGAGCTTAATAACTCTATTAAACGCTCTGGAATATGAAAAGCTTTCTTTCTATTTCTTTACAACACTGACAATTTCATTAAATAAAAATGCAACATTCTTTTGAAAAAGACACAAGAAGAATGCTGCTGCTGCTGCTGCTGCTGCTAAGTCGCTTTAGTCGTGTCCGACTCTTTGAGACCCCATAGACGGCAGCCCACCAGGCTCTGCCGTCCCTGGGTTTCTCCAGACAAGAATACCAGAGTGGGTTGCCATTTCCTTCTCCAATGCATGAAAGTGAAAAGTGAAAGTGAAGTCGCTCAGTCGAGTCCGACTCTTAGCAACCCATGGACTTCAGCCTACCAGGCTCCTCCATCCATGGGATTTTCCAGGCAAGAGTACTGGAGTGGGGTGCCTTTGCCTTCTCCAACAAAAGAGAATAAATTTATGCAAATAAAGTTTTATAAATAAATCATATTTCTAATAAAGAGATAATTAATAAATAAATAAATAAATAAATAAATAAATAGATGAAATTCCCTGGTGGCTCAGACGGTGAAGCGTCTGTCTACAATGCAGGAGACCTGGGTTCGATCCCTGGGTCGGGAAGATCTCCTGGAGAAGTAAATGGCAATCCACTCCAGTACTATTGCTTGGAAAATCCCATGGACAGAGGGGCCAGGTAGGCTACAGTCCATGGGGTCGCAAAGAATTGGACACGACTGAGCAACTTCACTATCACTATAATAAATAGATAAATGTAATTTCATCTGAAATACCTTTAGTTGAAATCCTGTCATATGTCATTACCAAAATTAGCTTCATAATTTCTTATTGAGATCATGTATCATAAGGTTTTCTATAGAGCACAGTTAATAATCACTTCCTAAGGAATTTTGTGTTTAGCTGAAATGCAGACTTTTTTTTTTTTTTTGACTTGGTTTTTATAATAATCAAATGTTGACTCTTGGGCATTTCTCTGTTTTCTTTTCAAAGATTCATCTAAAGTGACTTAAGCACTTTTGTCTTTGAAATAATGCCTGGGAGATTGAAATTATACTGCATTTCCAATATTCTCTTCATTCCATATTTCATGATTTCCTTCAGAAGTATGAAACTGGAGTTATTAAAATAGAGCTGAAATTTCAAAGCATACACTTTAGAATGGATTTTTCCACTATTTTGAGTTCAATTATGTTCTATTAATTTCTGGAATATATTTGTTATTCAGGTTATCAGATTTTTGAGCTTGATATTATGTTTATATGGAGAATTGAACATATTTTAGACGGTAAAAATGTTAAGTCTGGCATTATATCTTACTGATAAATGTATTTTTTATAACACCTTATACAGAGTATGTCATTAACAGACATTTTTACTTGAATTAACACTGAAGTATTATGACACAACTAGTTCATTGGGCTTCAAACATTATTCTTCTTCAAAACATAGGATATCCCCTTTGTGATTGATGTCACCAAGATGGTGACATAAAAGGTTCCTGAATTTCTCTCCTCCCATGAAAACATTGACTATAAAGGTACACATTGATCAATTTCCAATCAAGGAAATCCAGAAGCCAGTTGAGTGATTCCTGCAGCTCAGATAACTGAGGAAATATTTGCACTGAATCAAGTAGGAAAATCTGAGGTGCATTCTTGCCATAAAATCCAGCTCCAGAACAAGCCATGAGGATTGGCATTCACAGATGGATAGTGATCACAGCTATCTTCATCCTTTTTTTGAAACATCGTCTCCAATTGTCACCCAACTTCCATTCTGGACTCTCTATTCATCTTTCATAGGAGCTCAGTTTTAAACCAGAATGCATCCACTTTCTTCTCAAACACTTCTGTGGTTTTTCATCTCTCCAGGACTAAAACCCAAGATCCAAATTATAACTGACAAGGTTCACCATAGTACTCATCCTGTTATTTTTCTAATGTTTTCTCTAGCACCTCCTCTCACACACTGTGCTCTAGCCAAAATGACCTAACTAGTATTCCTCCAACATATGGCTCAGCTCCTGCCTCAGGGCCTTCGCACCTACCGTGTCTTCTGTCTACAATACTCTTCACCATATATGTGCAGGCTGTTCACACCTGTTGAGTGACTTCCTTTCAACAAACTACTTTTTTTTTTTCCTTTTAAATAATTTATTAGTGATTGGCTCAGATGCAGTTAAGAGAAGCTGGAGGTTAGAACCACCCACAATGCTTGAAATATACTCCCTCTGTTTGCACAAAAATGAGGAAGAAGTCCTTTAGTGCTCCCAACCATCAGCTAGGAAGTCATCTGGCAAAGGAACTGGGCATGAGGTGGAGACATGATCCCCAACCTTAACATCATAGTAAAGCCTGTGAAAGAGTAGATTCAAAAACAAGAGATTAGAATATGGACATCTTCATTGTCTATGCCTTTGGTATAACTATATTAAGTTCAGTTCAGTTCAGTAAGCTCAGTCATGTCCGACTCTTTGCAACCCCATGAATTGCAGCGCACCGGGCCTCCCTGTCCATCACCAACTCCCAGAATTCACTCAAACTCATGTCCATCGAGTCAGTGATGCCATCCAGCCATCTCATCCTCTGTTGCCCCCTTCTCCTCCAGCCCCCAACCCCTCCCAGCATCAGGGTCTTTTCCAATGAGTCAACTCTTCACATGAGGTGGCCAAAGCTTTGGAGTTTCAGCTTCAGCATCAGTCCTTCCAATGAACACCCAGGACTGGTCTCCTTTAGGATGGACTGGTTGGATCTCCTTGCAGTCCAAGGGACTCTCAAGAGTCTTCTCCAACACCACAGTTCAAAAGCATCAATTCTTCCGTGCTCAGCTTTCTTCACATTCCAACTCTCGTATCCATACATGACCACTGGAAAAACCATAGCCTTCACCAGACAGACCTTTGTTGGCAAAGTAATGTCTCTGCTTTTTAATAAGCTATCTAGGTTGGTCATGACACTCCTTTCC
The DNA here is from genome assembly GCF_016772045.2 of Ovis aries. Classification (NCBI taxonomy): domain Eukaryota; kingdom Metazoa; phylum Chordata; class Mammalia; order Artiodactyla; family Bovidae; genus Ovis; species Ovis aries. The sequence continues at coordinate 51,194,381 of NC_056069.1, forward strand.
TCCAGGAGTAAGCATCTTTTAATTTCATGGCTGCAGTCACCATCTGCTGTGATTTTAGAGCCCCCCAAAATAAAGTCTGACACTGTTTCCACTGTTTCCCCATCTATTTCTGATCAGAAATAGGATTGGGATGGGATGAGAAGTAGGAGGAAGGTTCCAGAGGAGAGGACGTATGTATACTTATGGTTGATTCATGTTGAAGTATGGCAGTAACCAACACAACATTGTAGAGTAATTCCACTGTCCATTGGATTCTCCAGGCAAGAATACTAGAGTGAGTTGCCAGTTCCTTTCTCCAGGGGATCTTCCTGACCTAGGGATCAAACCTGGGTATCCCACATTGTAGACAGATTCTTTACCATCTGAGCCACCAGTGAAGCCCCTATTATCCTTTAATTAAAAATATTTTTTAAATAAGCTAAATACTTAAAATTTATTAGTTCTTCGTTTTGCTAAAATGAATGCAGAGAGTTATAGTTGAATATAATAGCCTCAAATTAAAATAAAAATGAAAAGGGGTAGCAGTAGTATTTTATACTACTCCTCCCCTGGAGAAGGGAATGGCAATCCACTCCAGTATTCTTGCCTGGAGAATCCCATGGACAGAGGAGCCTGGTAAGCTACAGTCCATAGGGTCACACAGAGTTGGACATGACTGAAGCTACTTAGCGTGCATGTAGTATTTTATAATAAATGTAAATACTTGCATACATACCTGAAAATCCATGTATAAATACAATTTGGTAAAATGGTCTGACATCCAGTAGTGTTTAAATATCTTTATAAATGTTGAAATGTTTATCATTATTCATGTTAGAGCACCCATTCTATACTCTTCAAAATAGTATTCTTGATTCTCTGATATTTAACACAAATGCAGGAAAAAGTCCACTTTCTGATTAGTAGTATGATAGTTTATGAAAATAGATACAAATTAAACACATAATGAATGTCAATGGTGTTACTTTTAGAGCTTATTATAGAAACAACACTGTTGGAATCACTTTTTTTAAAAATTGAGATAATGTTGGTAGTAACCTTATCACCATAACTATACCCATAAATGACAGTAATAACTGCAGTTAAACTTTTCCATATATGAAGTTGCTGCTGCTGCTGCTGCTGCTAAGTCACTTCAGTTGTGTCCGACTCTGTGAGACCCCATAGACGGCAGCCCACCAGGCTCCCCCATCCCTGGGATTCTCCAGGCAAGAACACTGGAGTGGGTTGCCATTTCCTTCTCAAATGCATGAAAGTGAAATGTGAAAGTGAAGTCGGTCAGTCGTGTCTGACTCTTAGTGACCCCATGGACTGCAGCCTACCAGGCTCCTCCGTCCATGGGATTTTCCAGGCAAGAGTACTGGAGTAGGGTGCCATTGCCTTCTCCATTATATGAAGTTAATAGAATGCAAATTTGTAATGAACCACAAAATAGAATGTACTTATTCCAGACTTCTTTTTTAATTAAGTACAAAACTGAAATACACAATTTATAGAAAAGCCCTATTGTTTGCTTTCTTATTGCAATTCCAAGGCTCTAAATTTGGTTGAAATTAGTTTAACTATTTTTAATGTATATTTGTGTATACTTACAGTGTTTTAATTAACCTTCTTGTAGAGCAGACCTTGTAATAGAAAGCAATTTCTTTTGTTTTTCCTTTTCTATTATGGGTTACTAGAGGATATTGAATATAGGTCCTTGTGTTATATGGTAAGGACCTTGTTTATCTGTGCTATATAGATAAATAGATTTGTATGTGCTCACCCCAAAGTCCCAATGCATCCCTCCCCAACATCTCACCCCCTTGGAAACCACAAGGCTGTTCTCCATGTGAATCAGTTTCCATTTCATGTGTAAGTTCATTTATGTTATATTTATACAAAGCAATTTAATCAGAGGGTTTTTACTCCTTTACTATGATTTAGTTCTAGCACAGTGGACTATATGAAATAGTAGAGAAAATAAGAAAATTACATAAGCTACATTTGTAAAACAGTTTTTATTTTTTAAAATAGTAATTACCAAAGTGCTCAGTCACATCCAACTCTTGCGACCTTATGGACTGTATCCCTCCAGGCTCCTCTGTCCATTTGGTTTCCCAGGCAAGAATACTGGAATGTGTTGCCATTTCCTCCTCCAGGGGCTCTTCCTGACCCAGGGATAGGACCACATCTCCTGCATTAGCAGCCAGATTCTTTACCACTGAGCCACCTGGGAAATCACCAAAGTACAAACTGTTAAATATGTGGGAAATATTTGTGCTTTCTGACTCCAGAATTGTATAATAATTTAACATGTGTAACACCATCCGATTAAAGAACTGCTTTGAAACAGAGCCTTATAACGCTGTTCCTGAAATGTGTGTTCTATTCTGTTCTGTTCTTTCCTATTCTTTACTTATTCCTCTTCCTCTTTCTACTTTTCCTACTTCCCCTCCCCATCTTCTCTCTCCTCTGTCTCCCTCTCCCTCACTCCCTTCTCCCTCTCCTCTAATACTTCCTACCTTTTCCCTTCTGTCATTCTTCTGAGTTTATCATTGGTGTGAAAAATAACTGCTCTAGGCATATGTTAACAGTCATCACTCTGGAAATGTTATTCGCCCAATTACTTACCAATAATAATACAGATTCTGCTTAAATATAATACTTCATTGAATTGGAAGAAGAATATTTGTCTCTTTGTTTCTTTGTTTATGGCTTCCAGATTTTCAGTTTGTTTGTTTTTTTTTTTCTTTCTTGTTTATTATAGGTCTGGTAATGTTTAGCTTATCAATTGCATAACTATAATAAAATATAATTACATGACACTAAATTACAATTTATATTGAATTGTTTTACCAGTGTTTATTTTTGTGTGTATGAAAGTAATATTGGTGAAAACAAATCACAATTCAATTATCTAAACAGAACAAGTAGGGTATCAAAAATCTCATTTAAATCAGTTCTAATGAGGTGGATGGAACTGAAGCCGATTATACAAAGTGAAGTAAGCCAGAAAGAAAAACACCAATACAGTATACTAACACATATATATGGAATTTAGAAAGATGGTAACGATAACCCTGTTGTGAGACACCAAAAGAGACACAGATGTATAGAACAGACTTTTGGACTCTGTGGGAGAGGGAAAGGGTGGGATGATTTGGGAGAATGGCATTGAAACATGTATAATATGATGTAAGAAACGAATCGCCAGTCTAGGTTCGATGCAGGATACAGGATGCTTAGGGCTGGTGCACTGGAATGACCCAGAGAGATGGTATGGGGAGGGAAGTGGGAGGGGGGTTCAGGGTTGGGAACTCATGTACACCCGTGGCAGATTCATGTTGATGTATGGCAAAACCAATACAATATTGTAAAGTAAAATAAAGTAAAATTTTAAAAAATCTCACTTTAAAAATAAACTATTTATTATTATTGTGTGCATGCTCATTCATTCAGCAGTGTCCTACACTTTGCAACCCCATGGACTGTAACCAATAAGGTTCCTCTGTCCGTGGCATTTCTCAGTCAAGAATACTGGAGTTATTTGCCAGTTTCTCCTCCAGGGGATATTCCTGACCCAGAAATCAAACCTGTGTCTCCTGCATTGAAAGAGGTTTCCTTCATTGCCGGTGGAGTCTTTACCAACTGAGCCAGCAGGGAAGCCCATTCCAGTAAATGTGGACGGAGCTTCCCAGGTGGCTCTAATGGTAAAGAACCTGCCTGCCGATGCAGGAGACATAAGTGATGGGGGTTTGATCCCTGGGTCGGGAATATCCCATGGAGGAGGGCATGGCAACCCCCTCCAGTGTTCTTGCTGGAGAATCCCATGGACAGAGGAGGCTGGCGGGCTACTGTCCGTAGGGTCGCAAAGAGTCAGACATGACTGAAGCAACTGAGTATCCACAGAAAGATGTTCAAAAAATGTATTTCCTTTCCAAACTCCTACATATAATATGTATTTATTTTGAGAAGAAATGTTCTCAGGGTCTTTTCTAGTGCCTAAAAATTCCAGCATCACTTGATACCTAAAGCCACTGTGCATTTGCAATTTGTTCAGTGGCTGTGCTGTCTTTCAAAATGGACAAGATGACCATGCATATGGAATTAAATGAAAATATATGCAATAGGGGTATTTCTACATTGTAATCTATGACTTTGGATTCTATACACAACTTGCACATTCTTTCCACCACATTTGAGTGTATTATGACCATTTTGATGCAAAGTTATCAAAAGCCTTCTTTCACATCTACTGGATAAAACCATTCTTGATTACCTTTCTTACACTAGTCCTTGCTGGGAAAAATCTTCCCATACCTTTCTTTTCCATAATCTTCCCTCTTTTCCAAGTAATTCTCATAGTAATGTCTTCTCCAACTTTACTTGCTTTAAATGTCATCTTTCAGGGCTCAAAAATGCTTTTGTGGAATTTGCTTTCACTGAGAGTTGTTGGAATAATTTATAAGTCCCACAAAATTGTTAATTATTGATTTGGTTCTCATAATTATTAAGCCCTCCAAAACAATGGGTTGTTTGACTAGCACTCCAACTGCTTTCTCTGAGAAAACTCAATGTGTTACACAGACGTCACCAGGAAAAGCCAGGCAGGTGACGAATGGTGATGTTTACCAACTGTTAAACACATGTAAACTTTGAGAAGTTCTTCCCAGTTGCCTCAGGTGTCTGTGTTGTGTTGCTTAGGAGCAGAATCTATTTTAAACATCACCTGGAGAGGTTGGTCTGCTCTTGAAGCTCCTTCAGGAGTTGGCATTCAAAACAGGGTCAATCGTGAAGGATTCTGGCACCTTGCCTGAATCTTCTGTTATGTTTAGTTCCATTAGATTCAAATATACAAAACATGCCAGTGAGCAGAGAAGGTCAATCATTCAGAAATTACATTAGCAGTAGCTTGGAGGTAATTTTTACTGTGTCCAGACTACCAGTACTACAAATATCTGAATTAAGGAGACCAATGTGATTGACTGCTTGCCATCATATGAGAAACATATATTAGAATCAAGCCAAAGATGTATACATAATAGATCCGCAGTGCTATAAAGTGCCTGCTGAGTGTATTACCTCCATTACTTTCAGTTTCAGAGTGAATTTTCTTTGTAAACTAGATATGTACCTTGTCAATCTCATGTTTTGTAAATGGTTTCACTCTTCAATTTTCATGAGATAAACTGAGGTTTGGGACAAGTCACTTGAAAAGTCAAATAATCAGCATAATTTTATTTTCTCTATACCACATTCTGGTTTTCTTCTGTTTTCCTTTATTTCTTACTACCCCCATTCATTCCTTATAACTGTTGTCATTTCTTCTAATATAGGATTTTAAAATTAGAAAATTATTGTCAAAATTAATTTTACCAGAAGAGTTGATTTGAAAGATTTATACAATAATTTATTTTGACTGAAGATATTGATCTGTTTTGTCTATTTTGTATATATATATATATATATATATATAATTATCACATGGCATATTATACTGAGGTATTTTGACTTAGTGTAATGCATATATTCACTTTCCCTCATGAATAGTTGGCAAGGTTTTAAGTTTAATCAGACAGATTAAAGCAGATTATATAGCATATATGCAAGATTATTGCCTAAATTTCAAGTGTATGTAAACAATAACACATCATTTTGGAGTATGTTTAGAATTACTCCATATGCTTACAAGCCATTTTGAATGAATTTCCTCCACTACCTCATGTCTGCTTGTGTATTTTACCAAGTTTTTGGTTGAATTGCCTGACTATTGATTTCTACGGACTTTTATATAGTAAAAATAAATCAATGTAAACTTTTGTGTTTCAAATGGGAAGAACATATGTTAACTTCAAACGAAAGTAAAATTTTAATTTGAGTATTTTAAATTTATGATTTTAATTTTATATTGATTTTTTGTATATGTTTCTATGTCTATGTGGCATCTGGGTTTTCTATTTTTCTTAGAAAAATGTAGATATGTTTTAAATATATAGAGATACATATAACATAGGTACACGCATTCATATATATGTATATGTATATAAAGGCAGTATAGATATATTTCAGTCTGTGTTATATTCCCTTATGTTATCATTATACTTTATCTTTTATATAGTAAATGTTATGTAGGATAATTAAGCTAAATATCCTACAGTGATACTTAAAGTTAGTATTTTTTTTTAGTAAATAAGCAAATGAGTTTTCAAACCTACAGATTTGCTTTTTAAAAGGCAGAAATTAGTGACTGCCACTTTTTTGCTTTATTTAAAATTTGTCATATCAGCTTATAAAATTATAGACATTTGTTATATTTTCATTTGTATAAACTAAAATTGGCTATATCAATTTAATAATAAACTGCACTGTTGGGACTACAGATTAACAGTTATTTTAACGGATGGAATTTTGTTACTTGTGTTGCATGTCTGTGTGCTTACTAGGATTATAGGACAAAAGAGTGTCAACCAATTTAGTTCCAAGTAAACTTCAGTAAAATGTGAGTTACGTTTCTGTGTGTTGTCTTAAAATTTATAGGCCTTATCTAGTTTTCCTTGTTCCTGTTTAAATCATTCACTATCAAAAATATAGCCATGACACTGATAAAATGTTGCTGTTCATGTTGTTCAAAAAATACTGTACCTTAGGAGAGTCTCTCTATAAAACATCATTCTGACTCTGAAGAAATGGCATTTGGTGTTTGATCACTTGCATTAATATTGTTTTATTTTTATATCAAACAGTAAAACTGCAGTAACATTGAATTACTGATGACATTTTTATCAGCAAACTGTGGACTTGAGATGATGCTTCTAGTTTACTGGACAGGGTAGCAAGCAAGTTAGAGTGTTTGAAACATACAGGGACTTGTACCTGAGTAAAATTTCCTTTTAACCACACCTATGAGGTCCCTGAATACTATCTAAAGAAGCCATATGCAGGAGATGGATGCTTCTGATAGTAAAACCTCAGTAATTATAAGTTGGAATAAAAGGTATAATTACCAGGAGTCCAAGAAAGTAGGAGAGAGGGAAAGAGACAGAGAGAGGGAGAGATGCTGAGAGAAGAGAGAGAGGCTTGCTTCTTAAATATGAAGATTAAGTGTTCCTTTTTTTAAAATTTACAGTGTATTAGAATCATCTAGAAATCAAAGTAGTCTATTTTGGCACATTTCAATACAAACACCGTATCATTACACACTAATAACCAGTCATTAAAAATCTGTAGTGCTATCTTACTAATCATTCTCTTAGTGTTACTGATGTTTTCCCAAAAGCAAATGGTAGACACCATGGTTTCTATTCATTAGGCAGGTATTGGCAGAAAATAAGAACATATTTAATGTACCAAACACTTTTATTATTTTTAGTTCTTTAAATTTTTATGTTGCCACTATAAGTCTAGGAAATGGCTTACTTAATTCTATGATTTTATATGTCAAAGTTGCTTTCAGGATTGTATGGGAAATATTTCCAAATGGCTTTGTGAAAAATATCATTATTATATACAACTCTCTGGAAAATAATTAAAATTCACAGAAAGTATTTGCTATTGATTTGAAATCCAAAAAACATAAAAAAAAATTAAAAAATAAAACAAAATGACTGACATGTTCATTAACACAGGATATCAACTAAACAAATTTAGTGTAGTATTCTTTCATTTTTTCAGTATAATCTTATATGTGAAATACATAATTTTCTGTGGTCCTTAAGAAACTAAATGGCTAACCCTTAATGATGGTTTTTGAAGGACTATTAAAATTAAAAAGTACCTATATTCATAATAGTTTAGAGAATCTCTAAAATATCCTCTGAAATAGCTATATTTTGTTTATTTTCTTCTATCTCCAAGAATGTGCCTGACCTTTCATTTATGATATAAATTATCACCCTCATTTCAATCATTTTAATGATTATTTTAAATTGGCATATGGATAATGCGTTCATAATGGTGGGCAATTTGTTCATTACAATTTAAGCAGGTTAAGCAAAAGTTTTGTTTTTATTCCCATATATGATAAAGCAAAAAATGTTTCAAATTATTCTGTTCTACTATATAGCCACAACTTTTAATATTCAATCAAAAGTATAATTTATAATTTGAAAAACAACATGCTTTGTACTTATATGTCTATAGGAGAAAGGAACAAATATGCCTCATAGTGTAATAGTTTTCAATAAAAAGACTATCTTGTGAAATATGGTTTTCATATGCATCCCTTGGTATCTACTAAGTAGAGTTATTTTTAGCACTAGCACTTTTTATGTGCTACTTTAATGGTGCTATATATCATTTTTTATTTAATTTCATTAGTAATATTAAACATTAAATCCCTTGTTGAATAGCAGTTAAATTAAAAATAAACAAATAATCATTAAAATAATTAAGAATAGTATGCTTATTTTTCATAAATTCTCTATAACATGTGTTTAATAATATCCCACTTCACAGGAATAAGTTTGAGGCAATTACTTGTTTTTTTCAAAATTATTGGTCTAATTTATAAGCTATGATACTTATGCAAAGGAAGAATTTGCCTTTTTATTGTTAATTTTCATATACTTCTGCTGCATACCAATACAACACATGTGACATCAAAATGGAATGTAAAGAGGGTCTATAGATTACAATTCCATGATTGCCATGAAATGGTTCTGTTTATATAGTTTGCCAGTAAAATCAAGATCCGTATCTAGAGGATACTGAGTATACAGTCTTGTTTTCCCATATTCTGTGCACATTGCAATTCAAGTCACAAAATATGGCACCGTTATGTGACACTGTAACAGAAGATGCATATCTGACAATTTTAGTGTGATTTACTAACTGTTATTACTCCATTTTATTTATTCATAAATATAATAAAGATGATAAGTTAGCATTCCACCCATTTCTTACAATGGGGTAGAGACAGTCTTCTCCCATGAATCATCTTGGCTATTAAAGAATTATGAACTCTCATTTTTGCCACAATAGTTTGTAAACAAAGCAGAAACTAGTTTGGCATGCATCTATTTTTCTAGTGAATGAAAGTAGTGAGAATATGAACAGGGCAATCTATCCAATTCTAATGTAATATGAAGAATGTTGGAAAAATAAAGATAACATTAGTATGCATTGTAGCAAACAGTAAGGTAGCCCAAAGAAGTTTCCTTTACTAGCCACTCAGCAATTTGCTTTTTGTCCTTACAAAGTACAAAAAAAAAAAAAAAAAAAGGAGTGTTAATTCACCTCTTTTCAGGTTAGAGTCAAGGGGATATGTGTATGGATTTTATGCATATTCTTATTAACAAATTGAAGTTCTTATCCAAAATAGAGAAATAATTTGAGCCATTTTTATATGTTTTATAATTTCCAAATTATTATCTCAAATTAATTCTTTAAATCAGTGTATCTTTATAGCATCAAAGTCACACCATCATTAATCAGTAGATATTAATTTTTCACTTATTTTTATTAACCTTTAAAGTGTCACTTGGGATATTAAATATTAACAAAAATAAGTTCATTGTTTAAATAAAGTAAAATATTGACAAAAATAGTGTAAAGTATATATGTGTGTGGGACTCAGAAGAGGTTAGTCTACCTGGAATTAAGACTTTGGCATTCTTGACTGTGCTGACAGATTAAATATAAAGAATATCTGGAGTACAGAATAAGGTGTGTAAATGAAGAAGGGAAAACCACTGAAGGGCATACATTTGGGCTTGAAATGTAAGATAAATCAAAGTTTTATAAAAGATAAAAAATCAATGATCTCAAAATATTGGGGAAAAAATATCTGACAGTTTACAAATTAAGGGTGAGTTACTCTGAGAAACCTATATGCAGGTAAGGAAGCAATAGTTAGAACTGGACATGCAACAACAGACTGGTTCCAAATAGGAAAAGGAGTACGTCAAGGCTGTATATTGTCACCCTGCTTATTTAACTTATATGCAGAGTACATCATGAGAAATGCTAGGTTGGAAGAAGCACAGCTGGAATCAAGATTGTGGGAGCAATATCAATAACCTCAGATATGCAGATGATACCACCCTTATGGAAACCTCTTAATGAAAGTAAAAGAAGAGAGTGAAAAAGTTGGCTTAAAACTCAACATTCAGAAAACTAAGATCACGGCATCTGGTCCCATCACTTTATGGGGAATAGATGGGGAAACAGTGTCAGACTTTATTTTTTTGGGCTCCAAAATCACTGCAGATGGTGATTGTAGCCACGAAATTAAAAGATGCTTACCCCTTGGAAGGAAAGTTCTGACCAACCTAGATAGCATATTCAAAAGCAGAGATATTACTTTGCCAACAAAGGTCCGTCTAGTCAAGGCTATGGTTTTTCCAGTGGTCATGTATGGATGTGAGAGTTGGACTCTGAAGAAAGCTGAGTGCCGAAGAATTGATGCTTTTGAACTGTGGTGTTGGAGAAGACTCTTGAGAGTCCCTTGGACTGCAAGGAGATCCAACCAGTCCATCCTAAAGGAGACCAGTCCTGGGTGTTCATTGGAAGGACTGATGCTAAAGCTGAAACTCCAATACTTTGGCCACCTCATGCGAAGAGTTGACTCATTGGAAAAGACTCTGATGCTGGGAGAGATTGGGGGCAGGAGGAAAAGGGGATGACAGAGGATGAGATGGCTGGATGGCATCACTGACTTGATGCACATGAGTTTGGATGAATTCGGGAGTTGGTGTTGGACAGGGAGGCCTGGCGTGCTGCAATTCATGGGGTTGCAAAGAGTCGGACAAAACTGAGCGACTGAACAGAACTGAACTCTGTGGAAATAACAAACATCATCACAAAATGTAATATTTTACCAAATAACTAGTTGGCATTCTGAGACATCCATATTACTTCCATGATTTTAACTTACTTCTGTGCCCTTTTACATCACGTGAAGGAAAGCAAATTCTTAGTTTAGATATAATGCCTAGTAATTTTTTACTTTTTCTTTTTTTTTTTCCCCAAAAGCAGGGAAAATATGTTGGTTTACATTGCAAGTGTACTTGTCCCTAGAGGTGATGGTGGTTTAGTCGATCAGTCGTGTCTGACTCTTAGGAACCCAGGGACTGTAGACCTCCAGGCTCTTCTGTCCATGGGATTTCCCAGGAAGGAATACTGGAGTAGGTGTCATTTCCTTCTCTAGGGAAACTTCCCGACGCAGGGAGTGAACCCGTCTCTACTGCACTGCAGGCAGATTCACTACTAACTGAGCCACCAAGGAAGCCCTAGAAGGAATAACAATATGATTAAATAGAAAAGTGGATATAAGCATGCATTTTCTCTTCCAAAATCAGAATGGAATACACCATAATAAATATGATTCTGGGGGACGTTGAAATCGCATTACTGAAAAGAAGAAAATTCCTTACAGTGACTAAAAGAAGAGAAAGAATTTTCAGACTTGCAAGGAGGGGGCAATAATTGCTTCTGTGAATTTGATAATGTAAAATCCTTCAAAAATATGAGTGGTTGATTGGAGATCTACTCAATTCAAGAATTAAAGTGCCTGTAATTGTGAATAGACAACTTAAATATCCCCTACCAAGGAGCTATAAAAGCAATTGTGTTCATATAGCTATTAAAATAGTATTATATATTGAGAAATGAAAGGTGCGTCTTTGATTAATTAATTCTATCTTCAATTATTTTATATTTGTTACAAAAGCTATAATTCTAATTAGAAGACATAATTAGAGGAAAGAATAAGACTTTTTTAGGAGAGTATAAATTTGGCAAGGAGAGGTGACCAGCCTTCGTTTCTCACATCTGATTAAGGGATTTATGCTTTTGCAAGATATATTCAGGCTAATTAAAATCATGCTTGTGTTTTCATTAATGGGAGCAGAACAGAAATTTCTCAAGCTCATGAAAAATATATATATACAATGTGATATCAAGTTAGGTTCCAGTTTTGATCATCAGAGGTCAGAAAAGTAGATGATTCAGTTTTCCTTTTATGAAAAATGGATTTTTTTGCTTATTTACTTTTACCAAGAAAGAAAAATGTTCAAATATGCAGAGACTTGCAGATGTACAGAGATCTCAGCTTCCCTTCGGAAACATACTTTACTGAATAGTAACAAAATAGTAACATTAAAATTCTGCAAAGCCCACCTTTTTTATTTAGCAGGAAAAAATAATTCCTGTACCCTCACCAAGGTCTACAATGTGAACATATTAAGTGGTGTTTCAAAGTTAGGTTTGGACAGCACCCTTTACAGATCCTTTTATATGTGTACTATTTTTTTCATAAAATATTGCTCAGTTCAGTTCTGTCACTCAGTGGTGTCCGACTCTTTGCAACCCCATGAATCGCAGCACGCCACTTGTTATTAAAACAATATTAATATTAGTAACTCCAATACTTTGGCCATCTGATCCGAAAAACTGACTCATTTGAAAAGAAAATGATGCTGGGAAAGATTGAAGATGGGAGGAGAAGGTGATGACAGAGGATGAGATGGTTGGACAGCATCACGGACTGGATGGACATGAGCTTGAGTAAACTCCAGGAGTTGGTGATAGACAGGGAGGCCTGGTGTGCAGCAGTCCATGGGGTCACAAAGAGTCTGACATGACTGAGGAATTGAATTGAACTGAATAATAATAACAGCAAGAGTAAATAGCTACCATTTATTAAGAAGTATCACTGAAACTTTTCTGAATGTTTTACTGAAATTAACTAAGATCCTAAATAATGTAGCCACTATCTCGGTTTTACAAACTTAAAGATTAAGGTTTTAAAAATTTAAATCACTTTCCCAACTTTGTAGTTATTAAGTAGCAAAGCTGAGACCTGAAAAACTATCCAGCACTGTCCAAGTCTATATCATCTGCCAAAAGATAGTGAAAGACATGGAAATATTAGGAATTCAAATCTATCCTAAGACAACCCAGAAAGGTTCACATTTCTTATGGAAAAAAAAACAAGGGTGTCATATCACTGCAAAGGAATTGCTGTGTTGCCAAATGAGAATAAGATTCTCATCTCACAGGCAGAGTAATGAGGCTGTGGGGCTTCCCTGGTGGCTCAGTGGTAAAGCATCTGCCTGCCAATGCAGGAGACACAGGTTTGATCCCTGGTCCAGGAAGATCCCCCGGAGAAGGAAATGGCAACCCATTCCAGCATTCTTCCCTGGGGAACCCCGTGGAGCCTTGCTTGTTACAGTACACAGAGTCGCAAAGCATCAGACACAACTTAGTGACATGACCACATAAGTGTTAACATTAGAAAGTGAATACAGGCCACCAGGGAACTAAAGAAAGATTTTTCCACAGGTTTTTTTTTTTTATATTGTTGAAGTTTCTTAGTGTTTTGAGCAATGAAGAAAAACGTGTTACAAATAATTGTATAAAATATCCATTGTACTGAGATACCCTGTATTTTCTCACATGAAAAATATTCTGAGATGACCTAAGGTTAAGATTTTAAGTGCAGCTGCTCTTCAAAATTCTAAGAGTCAATTACAAGTTAGCCAGCCTCAAGAAATACAAAGTCAAATAAAGATTGTCTTGGTCAAATTGTTTCTAAATTGTCCAAAATTAAGTCACAGTTAACATCTTCCTAAATTTTAAAAGCAAATCTATGTAAAATATTATTCAATTCCATAAATGAATTCCTTTATTCTTTCAGTTCAGTTCAGTTGTTCAGTCGTGTCTGACTCTTTGCGACTCTATAAATTGCAGCACGCCAGGCCTCCCTGTCCAACACCAACTCCAGGAGTTCATTCAGACTCACGTCCATCCAGTCAGTGATGCCATCCAGCCATCTCATCATCTGTCTTCCCCATTTCCTCTGGCCCCCAATCTCTCCCAGCATCAGAGTCTTTTCCAATGAGTCAACTCTTCGCATGAGGTGGCCAAAGTACTGGAGCTTCAGCTTTAGCATCATTCCTTCCAAAGAAATCCCAGGGTTGATCTCCTTCAGAATGGCCTGGTTGGATCTCCTTGCAGTCCAACACCACAGTTCAAAAGCATCAATTCTTTAGCGCTCAGTTTTCTTCACAGTTCAACTCTCACATCCATACATGACCACAGGAAAAACCATAGCCTTGACTAGACGGACCTTTATTGGCAAAGTAATGTCTCTGCTTTTCAATATGCTATCTAGGTTGGTCAAACTTTCCTTCCAAGGAGTAAGTATCTTAATTTCATGGCTGCAATCACCATCTGCAGTGATTTTGGAGCCCCCAAAAATGAAGTCTGACACTGTTTCCACTGTTTCCCTATCATCTATTTCCCATGAAGTGATGGGACCAGATGCCATGATCTTCGTTTTCTGAATGTTGAGCTTTAAGCCAACTTTTTCACTCTCCTCTTTCACTTTCATCAAGAAGCTTTTCAGTTCCTCTTCATTTTCTGCTATAAGGGTGGTGTCATCTGCATATCTGAGGTTATTGATATTTCTCCCGGCAATCTTGATTCCAGCTTGTGCTTCTCCAGCCCAGCGTTTCTCATGATGTACTCTGCATATAAGTTAAATAAGCCGGGTGACAATATACAGCCTTGACGTACTCCTTTTCCTATTTGGAACCAGTCTGTTGTGCCATGTCCAGGTCTAACTGTTGCTTCCTGACCTGCATATAGGTTTCTCAAGAGGCAGGTCAGGTGGTCTGGTTTTCCCATCTCTTTCAGAATTTTCCACAGTTTATTGTGATCCACACAGTCAAAGGCTTTGGCATAGTCAATAAAGCAGAAGTAGATGGTTTTCTGGAACTCTCTTCCTTTTTCAATGATCCAGCGGATATTGGCAATTTGATCTCTGGTTCCTCTGCCTTTTCTAAAACCAGTTTGAACATCTGGAAGCTCACGGTTCACGTATTGCTGAAGCCTGGCTTGGAGAATTTTGAGCATTACTTTACTAGCATGTGAGATGAGTGCAATTGTGTGGTAGTCTGAGCATTATTTGGCATTGCCTTTCTTTGGGATTAGAATGAAAACTGAATTTTTCCAGTCCCGTGGCCACTGATAAGTTTTCCAAATTTGCTGGCATATTGAGTGCAGCACTTTCACAGCATCATCTTTCAGAATTTGAAATAGCTCCCCTGGAATTTCATCGCCTCCACTAGGGCTTTGAAACAGCTTTGTTTCTAGTGATGCTTTCTAAGGCCCACGTGACTTCACATTCCAGGGTTTCTGGCTCTAGGTGAGTGATCACACCATCGTGATTATCTTGGTCATGAAGGTCTTTTTTGTACAGTTCTTCCATGTATTCTTGCCACTTCTTCTTAATATCTTCTGCTTCTGTTAGGTCCATACCATTTCTGTCCTTTATAGAGCTCATCTTTGCATGAAATATTCCCTTGGTATCTCTAATTTTCTTGAAAAGATCTCTAGTATTTCCCATTCTGTTGTTTTCCTCTATTTCTTTGCATTGATCGCTGAGAAAGGCTTTCTTATCTCGCTTTGCTATTCTTTGGAACTCTGCATTCAGGTGCTTATATCTTTCCTTTTCTCTTTTGCTTTTTGACTCTCTTCTTTTCACAGCTATTTGTATAAGGCCTCCTCTTTTTGCTTTTTTGCATTTCTTTTCCATGGGGATGGTCTTGATCCCTGTCTCCTATACAATGTCATGAACCTCATTCCATAGTTCATCAGGCACTCTATCTATTAGATCTTGTCCCTTAAATCTATTTCTCACTTCCTCTGTATAATCATAAGGAGTTTGATTTAGATCATACCTCAATGGTCTAGTGATTTTCTCCACTTTCTTCAATTTAAGTCTGAATTTGGCAATAAGGAGTTCATGATCTGAGCCACAGTCAGCTCCCAGTCTTGTTTTTACTGACTGTATAGAGCTTCTCCATCTTTGGCTGCAAAGAATGTAATCAATCCAATTTTGGTGTTGACCATCTGGTGATGTCCCTGTGTAGAATCTTCTCTTGTGTGGCTGGAAGAGGGGGTTTGCTGTGACCAATGCATTCTCTTGGCAAAACTCTATCAGCCTTTGCTCTGCTTCATTTCGTATTCCAAGGCCAAATTTGCCTGTTATCCCAGGTGTTTCTTGACTTCCTTCTTTTGCATTCCAGTCCCCTATAATGAAAAGGATATCTTTTGGGGATGTTAGTTCTAAAAGGTCTTGTAGGTCTTCATAGAACCATTCAACTTCAGCTTCTTCAGCGTTACTAGTTGGGGCATAGACTTGGATTACTGTGATTTTGAATGGTTTACCTTGGAAACAAACAGAGATTATTCTGTCATTTTTGAGATTGCATCCAAGTACTGCATTTCAGACTCTTTTGTTGACCATGATGGCTACTCCATTTCTTCTAGGGATTTTTGCCCACAGTAGTAGATAAAATGGTCATCTGAGTTAAATTCTGGAGAAGGCAATGGAACCCTACTCCATTACTCTTGCCTGGAGAATCCCATGGACTGAGGAGCCTGGTAGGCTGCAGTCCATGGGGTCACTAAGAGTCAGACACGACTGAACAACTTTACTTTCATTTTTCACTTTCATGCATTAGAGAAGGAAATGGCAACCCACTCCAGTGTTCTTGCCTGGAGAATCCCAGGGACAGGGGAGCCTGGTGGGCTGCCGTTTATGGGGTAGAACAGAGTCGGACACAACTGAAGCGACTTAGCAGCAGCAGCAGCAGCAGCAGCAGTCCATTTTAGTTTGCTGATTCCTAGAATGTCAATGTTCACTGTTGCCATCTTCTGTTTGACTACTTCCAATTTGCTTTGATTCATGGACCTAACATTCCAGGTTCCTATTCAATATTGCTGTTTGCAGCATTGGACCTTGCTTCTATCACCAGTCACATCCACAATTGGCTATTCTTTTTGCTTTGGCTCCATCCCTTCATTGTTTCTGGAGTTATTTCTCCACTGACCTCCAGGAGCATATTGGGCACCTACCAACCTGGGCTGAGTATTCAAAGGATCCCTTCCTCCCTCCTGCCTCCAAGTTATGTATATTTTCTTGCTCCACAGAGTACTAGCTGGGATTAATACAATTAGAAAAGGCCCATACTTCTGGACAACTCCACTCTAGATCCATCTAGTTCCTTTATAATTCATGAAGGAAACCGGGAGGCCTTTCTATATTACCCCAATTTCCCTAGTTCTGATATAGTTATGTTAAATTATATAATGTGTCATATAACAGAAATAACGTGGGATATGAATGCACATGGCCTGAGACATCATCTCTGAGCATTATCTTAAAAGCTGGAAATACTCATCTTACTCTTTATTCTATATATGTTATACTGAGTTAACACTTACCAAATTGTGCAAGAAAGACCAGTCTAAATAACATCATTAAAGATCAGATTCTAAAGTCTCCTCTGGCATTCCTGATAACTCAGTTGGTGAAGAATGTGCCTACAGTGCAGGAGACCCCAGTTGGATTCCTGGATCAGAGAAATTCGCTGGAGCAGGGATAGGCTACCCACTCCAGTATTCTGGCCTGGAGAATTTCATGGACTGTTTAGTCCAGGGGATCGCAAAAAGTCGGACGTGACTGAGCGACTTTCACTTTCACTGGCAATCCCTTCATTCAGTAACTGGCTACAATGTATTAAACACATTTTGTGCTGGGCAATGTACTGAGCATTTGTGATTCAATGAGAAGTAGAATGAGTTCTCAGTATTGTGCTATACTTTGTCACTCAGTCATGTCCAACTCTTTGGTGCTCCATGGACGGTACCCTGCCAGGATGCTCTGTCCGTGGGATTCTCCAGGCAAGAATCCTGGAGTGGGTTGCCATGCCCTTCTCTAGGGAATCTTCCCAACTCAGGGATTGAACCCAAGTCTCCTGCATTGCAGGTGGATTCTTTACCATCTAAGTCACCAGGGAAGCCTATGAATACTAGAGTGGGTAGCCTATCCCTTCTTCAGGAGATCTTCCCAACGCAGGAATTGAATCAGGGTCTCCTGCATTTCAGGCAGATTCTTTACCAGCTGAGCTACCAGGGAAGTCCATTCTCAGTATTAGAGAGACTCAAGTATTTTGCTATGGATGGTGTTAGTTTCCTTATGCTGTGCAACAAATTATTATACACTTTGTGGCATAAATGAACACTCATTTATTATTTCACATGTCATATTCCAGAATTCTAGGCAGTCTCAGCTAGACTCTGATTAGGGTATCACATGGCAGAAGTCAAGGTGATTCCTTAACTGAGGGGTGGGTTCCAGGTTCATTCAGGTTGATAGCAGAATAAATTCTCATTGTAAGATTGAGGTCCCATTTTCTCACTGCCTGTCATCTGAGAGTCTTTCTCAGATATTGAAAAATGAAAGTGTTAGTGGCTCAGTTTTGTCCGACTTTTTGCGACCCCATGGAGCCCAGCCCACCAGACTCCTCTGTCCATGGGATTCTCCAGGCAAGAATTCTGGAGTGAGTAGCCATTAACTTCTAGCGGGAATCTTCCTGACCCAGGAATGGGACCTGGTTTCCTGCATTGTTGGCAGATTCTTTACCTCCTGAGCCACCAGCAAAGCTCAGATAGATCTTTTAGCTCTTTCCCACAAGGCCTCCTCCAGCTTTAGGTGAGGAACAACTCCGAATTTTCAAATCATTAACTTCCTTTCCTGCTCCCTGTTGAAGAAAATGCTCTGTTTTTAAATGGTGCTTTAGCTTAGATTAGGCTCACTGGGTAATCTTTTATTTACCGTGAGTTGTAGCCTCAATTACAAAACACATAACTTCAAAAAACTATCTTGCTGTTACAAGGACTGAGGGTCAAGGGCATGATCTTAGAATTCTACATACCACCAACACAGATAGGAGTGGAGTCCAGAGAACAGCCTTTGTAGAGATAGGTTGCACTCAAATTTGATGCCACACTACTCAGCAGTGCAAACATCTGAATGTAAAAAGAAATCTAAAGTAAAGAAAAAAGATTGTGGAAAAGTAGCTAAGATTCACCAAGATTCTCTTTCCCACACTTCAGCTATTTAGTAGGCAATATCTGAATTTGTTATTCCATATTCTGTTTCATGTTGTACTCTTGATCCCTAGGTGTTTAGTTTTTGTTGCTGTTACTGTCTGTATTGTTGTTGTTATTGTTAGCCAACCATATGTATTTGATGTTAACATTATAAAAGATTCACTTTCCCTTGGAGAATTTTGCAGAAGGTTCTTAAATCTTTAATCAAGTGAGTGCCTCTGTGTATCAATCAGTGTTACACAAGAGAAAAAGAACCTCTCTCTCTAAATATATATAGACACACACACACACTAAGAATTTTATATTGCCAATAACTGGCTTATGAAAATGTTGGATTTGGTTAGGCAAGTCCAGTATTTTCAAGGTAGGCTATCAGAAGGCAGGCTGGAACTTTGAGACACAGGCTAACACTGCTATGCACAAGTTACATGTATTTTTCTTTCCTTTTTTTTTTTTTTTTCCCCCCAGGGAAGCCTCAGCTATGCTCCTAAAGTTTATCAAATGTTTGAACTAAGCCCACTCAAATTATCACATCTATAAATGCCTTCATAGCAGCATCTCAACTGCTGTTTGATTACTGTAGCCTAGTCAAGTTGACATATAAAAAAACACCCTCACAAGTTGTTTTTGTGTCAAAAGAAATAAAGACATTTACTTTATTCTCAAAGTGTCATTACACCACAGGCTATTGAAACTGACCCTTCCTTTCTTCATTGATTTCCCTGAATGAATACTAGTGAAAGTAACTCATTCATGTCTGACTCTGTGACCCCAAGGACTATACTGTCCATGGAATTCTCCAGGCCAGAATATTGGAGTGGGTAGCTGTTCTTTCTCCAAGGGATCTTCCCAATCTAGGAATTGAACCAGAGTCTCCTGCATTGCAGGCAGATTCTTTACCAGCTGAGCTACCAGGGAAGCCCCAAATGCATATTAGCCTGGCAGATATATCCATCCAGAAGTGTTGTGAGCAAGGATGTGGTCACCTTGTACATGAGTCAACCATCATGATAATTTAGAAATGATCATCCACTTTCCTATTTTATATTGATGAGCAAAATAGGTGGACACAAATAGCACAAATAACACTGTATCTACATATTTTATAATTTCACTTTAACATTGCAATAAGTTCAAAATCAACTAACACTTCAAGTTCTAGAGCTGTTCATTGGGATCCATAGTGCGGGGGTAGAAAAAGGGTTTCAGGTCAAACCCAAAGTGCCTCATCCTTGCATATTGTTTCAGCACAATGCTGTACTTGCCCATATTCAGACAAAAGACCTGGAAGAGGCTACAACGTAGAAAGGCAACTCATCAATTTGGCAAACTTTTGTGGTTAGCTTGGTTCTCTGAGTGAATCTCTTGTTTTTCATATTGACTTAGATTTCAAGCCTTCCCAAAGATTACTTCAATGCATGTATCATACTACTGAATGACAAATTGACGCTTCTTTTCCCCTAGGTAATTTCTAAGTGTACACATATGAGGAGAAAGTAAAGGTCATCCATTTATCTACAAAAAAACGTTCAGTCAATAAACTTTTCTCTAAAAATCTGTGGTATTGTCTTGAATGTTCCAAGATAAAAAATATTAAAAGCTTGTTGCAAAGCTATAATCCTCTTTTAGGTATTTTTAAATGTCCTTTCTGTTGTGTTACCAATAATTGCTGTCACTGTCTTCATCATTTATTGATAGCAGATACAAAGGTCTGGAAAAGTGGGAAGACGAAATGAGTAGTTTTAATAGTTGTATTAAAGAGCATATTATTTTTTTGTTTTTTTATTGAAAAATAATTTTCATTTATTTGTATCTGAGTAAAACATCTTTTTCCAAAGCTTAACATGCTGAGGTCAAATTCTTTCTGAGGAAAAAAATATATTAAACAGCTCTGCTTTTGTATGTTTATGAGTTTATACTTCCTATATTATTCTAATAAAGCATCATAATTAAAGTTAACACAAAATCATTATTGTCTGGAAATATCACATACAGAGTATGCAATCATATTGTCATTGTGGAAATTTCAGATAGCTGAATGCCTATGGTCTATTTTAGGAAATTCTAAGGTGTACTATCCACAGATTTTACCTACAGAGAAAAAGAATTAGACATAAATTGATTTTAATGCAAGTCATGATCATTTTATTTTGGAAGAAGTTAGATTTGACAGTTTTTAAAAACTATAATAAATGTATATTAATGTATATATAATTAGAAATATAAATTATAAACATTACTTTATAAGTTTATGGGTATTACTATATTATTTCATAATGTCTTCTCTATAAATCAGGATTTCTGTAAGTTTCTCCTACATATGACACAAATTAAGTGAGTCAAAGAGATGAAAAATGATGTAACACTATTCAATTCATCACTGTTAGCTTAAGTTGCTATTGAAAATAACCATTCAAACAAGTCTTGGTATAATCTGGGTTACTAAACTGTGGCCAGAGGGTCATATTCGACCTACTGTCTGTTTTTGTATAGACCACAAAGAAAAGCTGTTACATTTTTTAACAGCTACATCTAAAATTATTGTAAAAGTACCTATATAATATCCTCAATTTTGCCTCTTTCCTGAAAACTTTAAACCATTTACTATCTAGTCATTTAAATAAAAGTCTGCCAGCCTTTATGTCAAATGAACAGAAACACTGAGGAAACAGAAAGGCTGAATTCTACTTCATTGTTTTAAATTTATACCTTTGTGAACTCAGAAAGGATATTGTCATGTTAGACCCAATCCCTTCATCTTTAAAATGGACATAGTAATATGATTTGATCGCTTCATACATATAATTCCCAAAGAAATAATTTGTATGCAATCTCTTTGAAAAGTATATAACACAATAATATGGATATGTTATGAAATTAAAATACACATAAGGTTTGACTTTAAGAGCAGGCTCTGGAGTGATTGTTCAATTTCAATCCCCGATAAGCCACTTTCTAGCATTGTTGATTTAGGGAAACTTGCCCTAAATTAAACTAAGCTATTTAACCTAACAATCTTTCTGTAACCTGTTACTGATATTTGCCCTTATTTTTGCAAGTTGAAGCCATGTGAAGAAGTAACTATTAGCAGGTTGCTGTTTCCCTGATTAGTTTGTATCCACCTCTTTCCTAGAAATCTGCCTCCATTGCCCGCTGGCAGTGACGAATTTTCTGATAATGAATGGTTTCTTCTGGAAATTCTTTCTAATGGGGTTGACTTTGTGATTCAAATGCTTGGGAAACACTGGACCCTGATCTTCTTTTGCAGTTTGGTCACTGTTTCTTTTATCGGGAGAATATTGCATCTTGGCCCAGAGATGTATCAGTTTTTCACAGCTCCCTCCTACGTTGACTTGGAGATTTGTCTTTCTTCTTACTCAATCTCTTCTCCAATAATTCTAGAATACTGAGAAGCTATTGCATATAGTGCTTGGGTGAGTCGAGTCCTAACATGGAACTATGAATAAATTAGGGCAGATTTCCTATTATATTTAAGAATCCTACTTTCCCAGTGTAAATGTTATACATCTCGCTTGCTTGCATGACAACAATAATCTAGGGGCCTAATGTTAAAACTAAGAATGAAATCTTTCTAATGGATTTTTTCCACACTTATGCTGGGTCACATAACTCAGTAGTATAACAGCAGTCCTAAGCATGCTTAATCTGAGGACCATACCAGCAAAAATCCTTCATAAAAACAACCCTACTGCACTAAATCAAGTACAAACATTTGTCTTAGACTTTAAAATCCTGTTTTTTTCTTGGTGCCTTCTATATGCTCAGAATATTATGTCAACCTTCATCCTAGGGCAACTCGATTAATATCCACAACTTGAGACAGCTCAGGGCCGTGAGTCACTTATGTTAAAAACCAAATTTAACATCTGCTAAGTATGTGAAATATTTACCCCTAAAACATCACAGTGTTAACACATCTATGATCTTGGACCAGCCTGTCTATTTCCCTAACTTTACTAAAATAGACTGAATTTAGTAGATGATCCTAAGAAGATTGCTTCAATGCAGATCATTAGCTAAGATGTCCATTCGAGGATATAAGTAAGTAAATAAGTGAAGTCACTCAGTCGTGCCCGACTCTTTGCAACCCCATGGACTGTAGCCTACCAGGATCCTCTGTCCATTGGACTTTCCAGGCAATAGTTCTGGAGTGGATTGCCCTTATTGCCATTTCCTTCTCCAGCAGATCTTCCCGGCCCAGGGATTGAACCCGCGTCTCCCGAATTGTAGACAGACGCTTTACTGTCTGAGCCACCAGGAAAGACTTATTCAAGGCTGTGTTAGAATTCAGTTCTACAAAGCCTGATTTTTTCCATTAAGCTGCTCACTTTGAAAGCAAAGTGCACTACAACAGGGATAATAGTTTTCCTTTTAAAAATGTTAGAGAGAAAACAAAGTTTATATCATAATGATCCTGGAATAATTAGAATTATTTCAAGCTATTAATAAAAGTGTTACTCTGGTTGTTTTTATTAAAATGTTTTAGGTATTTAAGTTGCTGCTAAATCATATTGCTTTAGAGTGATTTTACGTGATTTTTTTCTTAATTAAAGATAGTAAAAGCAGAGTGTAGCAACTTAGTTTTTCCACAATCCATCATTTTGCAACAAACTGTGAGTACGTGTGTCCTCTGCCATTAGTATAATAAATTGTATTCTTTAGCTATAAATGAAGATGTAAATTGTGACCCATTAATTTTCTCAAATAATATTTATTAATAATCTATCATTCTCACATTTTAATATCCATTGCACTGAGTTTAAAATTAGTTATAAAAAATAAAATGACAATTTTCAGGAATGAAAAATTTTGTTGTTCAGTAGCTCAATCATGGCTGACTCTTTGCAACTGCATGGACTGCAGAACACATATTTCCCTATGCTGTACTGTCTCCCAGAGTTTTTTTAATCTCATGTCTAGTCAGTGATGCCATCCAACCGTCTCATCCTCTATCATCCCCTTCTCCTCCTGTCCACAGTCTCTTACAGATCAGAGTCTTTTCCAATAAATCAGCTCTTCCTGTATGTGGCTAAAATATTGGAGCTTCAGCTTCAGCATCAGTCCTGCCAGTGAGTGTTCAGGGCTAATTTCCTTTAGGATTAACTGGTTTATCTCCTTGATGTCCAAGGGACTATAAAGAATCTTCTCCAACATCACAGTTCAAAAGCATCAATTATTTGGCACTCAGCCTTCTTTAAAGTCCAATTCTCACACTTGTACATGACTACTGGGAAAACCACAGCTTTGACTAGATAGAATTTTGTCAGCAAAGTAATGTCTCTGCTTTTTAAAGTGCTGGCTAGGTTTGTCATAGCTTTTCTTCCAAGGAGCAAGAGTCTTTTTATTTCATGGCTGTGGCCACAATCCACAGTGATTTTGGAGCTCAAGAAAATAAAGTCTGTCACTGTTTCCATTGTTTCCTCATCTATTTGCTATGAAGTAATGGCCTGGATGCCATGATCTTCTTTTTTAGAACGTTGAGTTTTAAGCCAGGTTTTTCACTCTCTTCTTTCATTTTCATCAAGAGGTTCTTTAGTCCTCTTCACTTTCTGCCATTAGGATCGTTCATCTGCCTATCTGAGGTTACGGATATTTCTCCTGGCAATCTTGATTCCAGCTTGTGATTCTTCTAACCCCGTATTTTGCATGATGTACTCTAGGCTCAGATGGTAAAGAATCTGCCTGCAATGCAGGAAACATGGGTTCAGTCCCTGGGTTCGGAAGATCCCCTGGAGAAGGAAATGGCAACCCACTCCTTTGTTCTTGCCTGGGAAATCCCATGGATAGAGATGCCTGGTGGGCTGCAGTCCATGGGGTCATGAACAATTGGACATGACTGAGAAATTAGCACAATGTACAACGTAAATTTTGAATATAAGTAAATAAGCAGGGTGACAATATACACCCTTGACATACTCCTTTCCCAATTTTGAACCAGTCTGTTGTTTCATGTCCAATTCTAACTGTTGATCCTTGACACATATACAGATTTCTCAGGAGGCAGATAAGGTGGTATAGTGTTCCCATCTCTTGAGGAATTTTCTGCTGTTTGTTGCAATACATACTGTCAAAGGCTTTAGTGTACTCAGTGAAGCAGAGGTAGATGTTTCTCTGGAACTCTCTTGCTTTTTCTATGATCCAACAGATGCTGGCAATTTGATCTCCAGTTCCTCTGGCTTTTCTAAATCTAACTTGTACATCTGAAAGTTCTCGTTCATGTACTGTTGGAGTTCCACTTAGAGTATTTTGAGCATTAACTTGCTAGCCTGTGAAATGAGTCAACTGTGTAGTAGTTGCAATTGTGTAGTGTAGCATCGCCCTTCTTTGGAATTGAAATGACAACTGACCTTTTCCAGTCCTGTGGCCCCTGCTGAGTTTTCCGAATTTGCCAACGTATTAAGTGCAGCACTCTAACAGTATGATCTTTTAAGATTTGAAATAGTTCAGCTGGAATTCCATCACCTCCACTAATTTTGTTTGTAGTAATGCTTCCTAAGGCCCACTTGACTTTACACTCCAGGATGTCTGACTCTAGGTGACTCATCACACACTCCTGGTTATCCAGGTCGGTCATTACTGGTGCACTGGGATGACCCAGAGGGAGGGACGGTATGGGGAGGGAGGTGGGAGAGGGGTTCAGGATGGGGAACACATGCACACCAGTGGTGGATTCATGTCAATGTATAGCAAAACCAATACAATATTGTAAAGTGATTAGCCTCCAATTAAAATAAATAAATTTATATTTTTTAGAAATACTTGTTTTGTACAGGTTTTTATGTATATTCTTGCCATGTCTTCTTAATCTCTTTTGTTTATGTTTGGTTCTTGCCATTTTTGCCCATCTTTGAATTAAATATTCCCCCTTGGACTCTCTAATTTTCTTGAAGACATCTCTAGTCTTTTCCATTCAATTGTTTTTCTCTATTTCTTGGCATTGGTCACTTAAGAAGCCTTTGTTAACTCTCCTTGCTGCTCTCTGGAACTCTGTATTCAGTTAGGTATATCTCTCCCTTTCTCCTTTGCATCGTGCTTCTCTTCTTTTCTCAGCTATTTGTGAGGCCTTATTTAAAATAAGTTTAAAATAACATTTTAAAGTGAAGAAGAAAATATACTCAGTGAGATAAAAATGTTCATTAAATTGTAAAGTTGGCTTTTCATTATAAACTGTGACTTACCTAAAATAACTAGCGTTTCCTCTGTTGAAAATCAAGAACTTAATTATTGGTCTTTAGTAAGAAAAACAACACTCTATGATAAAGGTAAATGACCCTTGCTTTGTAGTCCCTTTGAGAGAACTGCCCTGGATGAAATATTGGTATGGTGAATCATGATGGCTTTTCATATTTCCAAGCAGAGCAAAAGCACCTGGAAATAAAAGTCCCCAAAGTTTTTTCCTGTGTTACTTTTAAGTAGAATAGTAAAATGTTGGAGCAGGTAAGCACTTGCCACTAACAGAAAACCAGTATTTTCTTCAATTGAGCATTATACTGAGTGTTCAACAAGTATTTACTGTTTGTTTTGTGTCTAGCATTTGCATTAAACATTGAGAAAGCTATCAAATAGTATAGGTCCTTTTACATAATTACATATGAAGTTTGGAAAGAAATCAGTCAATCCCCAGGAATAAAAACCTAGAGGTTGGGAAATTACTTTCTGATAACAAAGTAAAGAAACCAGCTTTCATCTCTGAAATGGTGGGAAATCAGTTAATAGGCAGATCAAGGAGAATTTTTAATTATAAGCAAAAATTTGCATTTTATTCAATAAGAAACTGGGAATTATTGAGGTTTCATTAACCAGATGAGTGACATGCCAATTATTAAGCTTTGTAATAACTAATACATCTTCAGATGCTGTTCATGACCACTATCAGTAGGATGTATAGGGAGGCTTGGGTAGGAACTTCTGTAATCAAGTTTGAAATATTATTGGCCAGCTAACCTCTTTGTGAAGCCTGCTATAAAATAATATCAACAGTCTATACTACTAGAGGAAATTAATGCAGTCTAAATACTGAAATCCTATAAGCTAGATTTAATTATTAAGATAGGCATATTAGCATTAGTAAATTAAGGTCAAAGCAAAAGAAAATTCCCTGCAATAATGATATTTTGAATATATTGCAATGAA
The DNA here is from genome assembly GCF_016772045.2 of Ovis aries. Taxonomy (NCBI): domain Eukaryota; kingdom Metazoa; phylum Chordata; class Mammalia; order Artiodactyla; family Bovidae; genus Ovis; species Ovis aries. The sequence goes on from NC_056069.1 coordinate 51,221,420, forward strand.
AAAGAAAGGTGCCCTTATCTTTTACACAGCACACTGAAATATTTACAGATGGCACAGTATAAATGTCTAGGATTTGCTTCAGAAGTATCCAAGAGAAAGTGAGCGAACAAAGTGAGAGAATATGGAGGAAACAAGATTGGCTACAAATTGCTAAATAAAGAAGCTGGATGATGGAAACATGGTGTCTATCAATACTGTTTCCTTTACTGTTTATATTTCGCTTAGATTTTTGTAGTAGGGAGTTGGAAAAATTACAAACTAAATGAAAGAAAATAGTTTGTCTATTTTTAATCCAACAACCAGCGTAAATTTCAGATTCCCTCCTTGCAATACAAAGACTCTTCAGAGCTCCTTCAACAATGAAAAACAAATTACATAAAAGGGATTTTTTGCCCAACACTGGAATATACTTTTTTGACTCTGGCTTCTTCCTAGAAGTCACACTTTTACTCAGTAGCTGATCTGCTTCTCTGTGGGATTGGAATCAGTTTTCTTGATTTTTTACCCATTCTTGATGGAAGGAAATGGAGTGGAAAATGTGAAAACAGGTAATACACCTTATCAATCAGAAAGAGTTGGTACTGATTTTGTTTTTCAGTTGATGCAACTGACAATGTCATATGAAACTCATCTGTGGAGAAATCAACAACTAATCTTGAAGAATTCACTTATCTATCTCTTTAAAGTGTCTCTTAAAGTATCTGGATTTTATAAAAGTATCTAAATTGTAACTTCACTTTCCCTTTGTTTATATAGACTAAACAAAAAGCAGAAAAGAATTGAAAAAGAAAACAATAAAATAATTTAAAAATTATTCTTTTTCTTTATTTTTCCTGTTTTATAATTTTTACAAATAAGAAGTACTAAGTTAACCCACCAAACACTTATGTCAAGAACACATGTCGTTTATCAACATTTGTAAACTTCCTTTAATCTATATAAAAATAGACTTAAATTGTATTATTAATATATTCTCCATTCTTTTCTATTAAAAATCTGCACTCATGTTTCAGATTTTCATGTCTGTATCTTATCAATAGTATCACATTAGTCTTTACAGTTTTTCACCATTACAAACGATGTATTTCACAATATTTTCTCAATAAATATCTATAGAGTCACCCCATCTACACACACACACACACACACACACACAGTTTTTCTACAAACATCAAAATCACTCCCCTGAGATAGAGTTGCAGTTTTTAATGTCTACCAGCAGCGATTTATTATTATGCTTTGTACCATTCTTATGAAACATAGGATGCAATAATTCTATTTCACATATGTAATAGGAAATTTTTTCAGGATTTACAAAATAGAGTATGACATATGTTTAGTCCACATCCCATTGGACATAATCATGATAATTAAAAACAAAATTTTTATATGTGATTTACATAGTGCATATACCTCATGTTTAACTAAGAATAGTGGCTGATATTTATAAAGTCCCCATTGTGTAACAGTTACCTTCTTGTTGCGTATCTACTAACTCATGTAATCTTATTCCTGCATATCTGTTCAGTTCAGTCGCTCAGTTGTGTCCGACTTTTTGTGACCCCATGGACTGCAGGCCGCCAGACTTCCCTGTCCTTCACCATTCCTGCATATACATGAACTAATTTCATATTACTTTATTCTCTTTTCTCCTCTGAGGAAACTGAAGCAAATATGGATAAAGGGACTGGCCCAAGGATTGACAGTTGCTGTTCACTACTGTTATGTTGCTGTGTTGTTTAATTCCTGATAATTTTCCATTTTTACTACTGTGTCATGACTACAAAAACTTTAGTCCATGTATTTGATGAGCACGAAGTAGTAAAAGTGTTATTTCTGATTACCTGCCAAGAAATGTCACAATCTGGAAAGTTAACATTATTTTTAATAAATAAAATAAGGTCAGCAAAGCAGCAAAAAATCACCTATTGTTTATACTGTAGAAGCAAATTATTGACTTTAGCCTACACAGAGAAAGAGCAAGTGGACAGGAAAGGAAACTGGATATTACAGTCAGTTTAACTGAGAATAGGATGAAGCCTGGTATTCAGAAGTTAATGGAGTCATGGTGAAACCCAAAGAAAAAGTTCAATTTAGTAAATAACTAAATAGGAGCAAGAGGGAGATCCTTTTAAAGCCACTAGGGAACAATATCAACTTTATGATGCTATAAAAGTATTTCCATCTTAAGGCCTGTCAAATGCAGTTAGAGGGTGAGAAAGCCCAATTATTTTTCTGTAATATGAAGTCACTTGCTGTGGCAGAGATGCTGAAGTTATGCAATGGTAAGATTTCAGTCCACATTAAAGAGAACTTAGAAACAAATGGACAATGATGTATGTGTATCAAGAAGTAATTAAGCAATTCACAGCAGTCATTGTTGCAAATGGAACGGCACTTTATTTCCCCGTATAAAATTTTACTGAACTATTATCTGGATAGGTACTAGGACATTAAGCTTATAGTTGTCTTAAACTTTGATTGAATGGGAAATGCTCTCTGCAATTTAAGAAACCGTTAGAAATATAAAGTAGGTGATTTTATCCCATCTTCAATATGGTTCCTTCAAAGAGTAGGAAACAGAATGAAAGACATGCAGACTGTTATCTTGTTATGGATCTAGTGTAGTTTTGAGAGTTTAATTATGGTAATGTTTAATTAAAGAACACATGAGGAAGATGTGTATGTTTATAACTCTAGGTATAACATAAAGATGCAAATATTTAAAGTATAAATTAGATGAGTTTTGACAAATGTTTACACCTCAGAAACCACTACCTTATCCAAGGTACTGACCATTCTCGTCCTCCCAGAGCTCTTCTTGTACCATTTTGCCATCAGGTATTCCATGCCCATTCTTCATCACCACTTATCTGCCATCTGTCACTTTGGTTTTGTTTCCATATTTTTAAACTCTAAATAAATAGATTTATGTATTAGTTACTTTATTTCTGACAATTTTTTAGTCAGCACAGTGATCCTCTGGTTCAGTTTTGGGCATGTTACTAGTTTGTTCCTTTTAATTGTGAGTAGCAGTTCACTATATAAATGTACCATAATTTATCCATTCACCTATTGATAGATATTTTGACTGTTTCCAGTTTTTTTTTTAATTTTTGCTATTATGAATAAAGGCAATTATTTGTATATTATACCTTCTTTTTCTTGGAATAAATACCTTGGAGTAAGGCAGCTACATCACAAAATAGGTATATATCTAGGTTTTTAAGAAACTACCAAAATGTGTTTCAAAGTGATTGTATTATTTAATATTCCCATGAGCGATATATGAGTGTTATTGATATTCTGTGTCACTGCCAATACTTGATATTCTTAAGGTACCTTTAATTTTAACTATTCTAATAGGTGTATCATGATAGAAAGGACTTTAAACAATTAAATATGTACTTATATAGTTACAAATTAATAGGTCCATCTAAATTAGAATTTTTTAATTCCAGGAATTTTGAATGAACAAGGAATTAATAGTTAATCATGTTAGTGCTTCCTGATCTTTCTAAATTCCATAAACTTTACACTTACTCTAACTTTTCCCCTTTCTGACTCTAAAAAGGATAAACATACCTACTCAAAAAGAAATAAAGAGGTCCCTTTTTATTTCTATTAAGTAATACTGTTCATGGAATAGTATTTTATGTATATTTGCTTAGTCATTTTAAAATTATTGCAAAAAATTTATGTGGTTTGGATTTTATTATATGCCTACTTTGGTCATTACTAATATTCAATAGCTTTAAGTGAATCTTATAATGCTTAATGTTTTATGTATTATTTATTTCATTTAGTTTGCACTAATAATAACACCTAGAAGAAACAAAATGGAATAAATATGAGCTAACAGGAAAGGAGTAAAACACCAAGAAATTATATATACAGAAAGCCATTTCTTTTAATTATGCACTGTGCTTTTCTGTTATTTTAAAATAACTGCCTACTAAAGTAGAAATGGGGTTTTAAAAATACTAAATATATTAATATTATATCTCCATTTTAAAATTATACTCCTAGCTTAATTCTCAATCATTTTAATTAAACCACCTTTCATTTTTAACTGACCAGGACAATACAGAAAAAGGCTAAGGATCCATTTTGGATGTCATATAACAGCTATGTCCTTTAAAAGGAAGGTATTATAATTACTCTAAAAAAGTTAAAGAATATTCTTGACCTTAGCAAATGCTTTAATCTATCATGTACAATTTCAAATCAATGACTCCTCACTGACTGTTAACATACTCAAACTATGAAAACAAAATATTTTTCCTATAATTTCATTTATAGAATAAAAGTGTTACTAGCCTGACAGGATGAGAAAGGGGAAAAAATTGTATACCATCTTTTCTTCTTGACTGCCTGATTATGTCTGAATTAAGTAAAGAGAATATCATAAAATTTTAGTCAAATAGAAAACATAATTTCATAGCTGACTGAAATATTGGAGATAATATAGCCTAATTTCCTCACATTTTCCAATGAAATTGTTAACCAGAAACTTGTTAAATGGCTCAGAGTTATAATGCTAGTTAGCGTCAGAATTTTGATTATGATTCAAGCTTTCTTGTATTCAGTCTAGTTTTCTTTATTTTTAGAAATTCATAGTATCTCAAATTCATGAGTATATATGAGTGAAGCTGGCTTTAAATATGAAAAGTTTACCTTAAAGCCTGGTGAATTCAGTCTTTTATCTCCTCCCAAGAAGAAAACTGATTCTCCATCTTGTCAAAACTATTTTTATGAGCTTATTAATTAAATTGCCATGATCAGTCCTCATTTATTCATTTTTGTCTTTTTTAATGCAAAGTGAATTCCAATACAAATGATTTTCTATTAAGAGCAAAATTGTTGGCATTTTATAGCATAGCAATGTTAATCTTTTCCCATAAGTATCTCAGGGGAATTATACACATTGAGTGCTTAGTCACTCAGTGGTGTCCAACTCTTTGCGACCTCATGGACTGTTGCCAGCCAGCGTCCTCTGGCCATGGGGATTCTCCAGGCAAGAATACTGGAGTGGGTTTCCATGCCTTCCTCCAGGGGATCTGCCCAACCCAGGGATCAAACCCAGATCTCCTGCATCATAGGCGGATTCTTTACCAGCTGAACTACCAGGGAAGCCTAGACAAATCATACTGATCTCGCCCTATAGTATTACCCCAGGAATTTTTCTTCAAGCAGTTTACATAAAAATGTATATAATAAGTTAACATGTTAGTATTCAGCAAACATTCTTCTTTTATTGTTAGCGCAATACTACTGCTAAAAGATCAATTTCATAAACAGCTTTTTAGTCTGATAGTTTTATTTTTTATATAAATAACATTGATATAAAAAAGAGTGGATAGATGTATATGTCTTACTGATTCACTTTGCTTTACAGAAGAATCTAACACTGCATTTAAATCAAATCTGCTCCAATAAAAATGTAAGCAATAAAATAATACTGACGAATGGATAAAAAAAGAAGTGGTACATTTATACAATGGGATACTACCCATATAAATAATAAAGTCTGGGCAATTTGCAAGAACGCACATGGACTTGGAGGGTACTATGCTAAGTGAAATGTCAGACAAAGACAAAAATTGTATGATATCACTCATGTGGGGTATCTCAAATTTACAACAAATTAGTGAATTTATCGGGCTTCCCTGATGGCTCATATGGTAAAGAATCTGCTTGCAATGCAGGAGACCCAGGTTTGATCCCTGAGTCGAGAAGACCCCCTCGAGAAGGAAGTGGCTACCCACTCCAGTAGTCTTGCCTAAAGAATTCCATGGACAGAGCATCCTGGGGGGCTACCATCCATGGGGTCATAAAGAGTCAGACCTGACTGAGCGACTAACCACACACCACACACAGTGAATTTAATGCAAAAGAAGCAGACTCACAGATACAGCGAACAAACTAGTTGTTACCAGTGGGGAGAGGAAACTGAGGGAAAATATAGAAATAAAGGATTATAAGGTACAAACTATTATGTATAATATAAAATGAAAACATACTGTGCAACACATGGAATATAAGCAATATTTTATAAGAACTATAAATGAAGCATAACCTTTACAAACTGTGAATCACTATATTGTACACCTGTAATTTATATAATATTGCACATCAATTATAATGAAATTAAACAAATGAATTAACATTAGCATTCTGAGATTTCCTCTCTCCCAATAATTAAGTCACCACATAAAAGACAGAGAGGTACTGATGTGAATCTGGAGTTGAAAGAAAAGTAAGATGAGATTCATATTAGAACCATACAATCAACGTCTAAACAATTGTCTTAATGCAGTTATACTGAACATCAAGAAAATCTATGAGAAATCTAAGTGGAAAGATTGCTGAACAGGGAAATCACAAACTTCCTACCAATCAGAGTAATTTTTCCTTCACTGCATCACAGTTCTGACTCTTTAGCACATACTAAAATAAAGAGTGTCTTCCATTTTGATATCCATTTAATTCTTTCTTCACTACAACATGACTCCAACAAACATATTTGTTAGACATTTTGAAGAGCAATATCTGGAAGGGAAGACATCAGGTTTTCCACTAAGCATTAAAGACCAAAAGAACAATCATAAGTAAAATAAATATCATAGTATATACTAAAATATTTCTATAAGAATCAAATGAGACATGAGGTGTGAAATTTCTTGGCATTTTAAAGAGTGAATTAATTTGAATTCTTATCATTTCCTTTTAGATAGAATTTTTATTAGAAGCATTGAAAAAGCATGGTCACACCACTTTTTTGTGAGATTGTGAATGTGTCTGAGAATTTCAATAAAGCATATGAAATAGTATGAGATTTAAGAAACTTCTAGATAAAACTTGAACAGACTAAAAATTAAATTTTCAACCCCATAGTTATTTGAATCATTGATGTTACATTACATCTCTTGGAAAACTGATATATCATAAATCATCTTAATTTTGGCCTAAGTGTTCTTGCGATAGACATATGCTAGAGTAAGGTCATATTCCTATTTTTAACAAATCCAATAATTACTATTTTGAGGTAGAGGGCAAATCAATTGCAAAAGAAAGGGAAAATTAAAATTGACCAATGTGAGCTAATGAATTTACATCACATGGAAGATCTAGATTTAGTTTATTTTTTAGACAAAAGTTTATTTTTTGTTGAATTTTATTTTCTGCTCAAATATAGATAACTGTGTGTTGTGGTTAAGCTGTTACAGTGTAATATTTTATCAGTCACAAAACACATTTTTAAGGATGAAAAATGTTTTTTTGCAAATCATAAACGCAAGACAAATTTCCTGTACTTTTGGAAGCAAGTATTTTTGTCTGTTTGGTGTTAGGGAATTTCTAAGCATCAAGATTTTACAGTTAAAGTGTTGTTGTTCAGTCACCAAGTTGTGTCCAGGTCTTCACGACCCTTTGTACTGCAGCAGGCCAGACTGCCCTGTCCCTCACCGTCTCCTGGAGTTTGCACAAGTTCATGTCCATGGCATCTGTGATGCCATCCAACCATCTCATACTCTGTTATCCTCTTCTTCTAACTTTAATCTTCCCCAGCTTGAGGGTTATCACAGTTAAAGTGACCTGAGTTTTAATTCTGGATTTGCTCTGTATTGGCTGTGTGGCAGTGGTAAATTTATTTAACTTTTCAGTGCGAGTGCATGCTCAATCATGTCTGACTTTTTGCAATGGAGTGTAGCCTGCCAGACTCCTCTGTCCATGGAATTCTCCAGGCAAGAATACTGGAATGGGTTGTCATTTCTTTTTCCAGGGGATCTTCCCAACCCAGGGATCGAACCCAGTCTCCTGCACTGCAGGCAGATTCTTTATCATTTGAACCATGAGGGAAGCCCAGAGCCTTAGCTTAATTGATTAAAAAAATTAAAAGATAATAATGTTTGATTTATATGATGTTCTAAGGATTTCGTGTACAATAGCTAGAGCTGAAGTGTATGCAGAACATCTGGCACATACCAAGTATTTAATATGCAATACCTATAATTATCACTGCTGGATCCTCTCCACAGTTCCTCTAAAATAGTATTATTAGTATTCTGCTATGTTATTCATGTGTGTACTTCCACATAAAACCAATTATTTGTTCAACATGGGTTAAAAGAAAAAAAAAAAAAACCTACTTCAGAATTACTCTACTTCCTGTAGAAAACTTTAGAGTGCAAAAGTAAAAGTCACTCAGTTGTGTCCAACTCTTTGAGACCCCATAGACTGTAGCTCTCCAAGTTCCTCTTCCATGGGGTTTGCCAGGCAAGAATACTGGAGTGAATTGCCATTTCTTCTCTAGGGAATCTTCCTGACCCAGGGATTGAACCCAGGTCTCCTGCATCGCAGGTGGATTCTTTACCATTTGAGCCAAGTGGGAAGCTATAGTTTGGAAGGATCAATAGTGCAGCCTGATGCAGTCAGGACTTTCCAGGTAGAAACAATCTACTATGGCACAAAATTAGCCTAGCTTAGAATGTACACATCTTAGTTAGTGACCGTCATTGCTAATGGACGGGGTTCGAGAAAATAAGCACTGTCTTAAGTTTTTAAAATGTTTTCATAAGAAACCATTATTTCAGGTGCTTAGAATGAAGTGTAAACAAACTGGAAGACCAGTTAAACATTAGAACCGTGGAATCCATCACATTTTCATTCACAAGTGTTAGGTTAACAGCTAGCCAGGACCCTTGCAGAAGAAATTAGCAGTTATATTTCCTGTTTGCTATTTATTTTCAGTTTATTTATGTGCCTCAGTTTTTATTTAAGCATCTCTTTTCTACTTGAGCCCTCTAATGCCAGTCAATAATTGAATAATGGATTTCCAGCTCAATGGTGGCAGGAGTTATTCTCCCTTTCCTGAATCTTATTGACTGGGTTTCCTCACCTTCAGCTCTCAACCTTCACCAGCTGAGGGAGCAAGAGACCTCCTCTGCAAGAGAAATTGGATCAGCTCTCCTGGGGCTTTTCTCTGGGGCATCCCTGTTTTAAATTCAAGTGTTTACCCTATCATAGCAACTCAGTTACACTGAAGTTTTATTTTGTCCAAGAAATCCCATCATCAAAGAGCTTGTATTTTAATGAAATACTTTAAAAAACAATTTACTTAGGGATATAGAAGGCAAACCTATTCTCCATTATGTATGATTTGTGCATCCCTTTATTGAAATTTGAGATTCTTCTAAAATATATGTAAATATTATAAATATAGCAATATTTGTATATTGTAAATATACCTTTCTCTCTCTCAATAGCTTCCCCGCTTCCTTGTCTCTCTCTTACACACACACAGAGACATCAAGGGAATGCCATATGTCCCAAGTGAGACCTACTTGGAAAAGCAGAAATGCTGAACACATCATCATTGTGAGAGGACATTTGTCAGTTTTTCTCCCTGGCACTGAGATTTTTCTCGCCCTCAAGACATGCAAATGACTTTTTTCATCAGTTCTTTTTATATTATTGGAATAATTTCCTCCTATGGAAGTGAACCATTTCCTCCTAAGGAAACTTAACCATTTGAGACTTTGGCATTTAATTAGGTGACCTTTTTGAGAGAATTAGATCTCTGGGAGGAAGAGGTAACTTTTGATATCTGAGGTGTTGCAGAGCTGCTCATGTGGTCAATGGATGGGTATCAGCAGGTTGTTAAAGGCACGTGACTACATTTAATATGTTGTTTGACATTTTAGATTCTTTCATTCCCTTGCCTATTTTTGTTTTAGAAAATCAGTATTTCAAAAATAATAAAACAGATTTTGTTACGTATGATGATGCATTCTCCCATGCTACTCAGGTTAACACTATAATTCAAACATTTTTGGCAAATATGATGCTAATTGAAAACGCTATTTGAAAAACTACACAACCTCTGTGTCTAGGTTTGAGTGCATGTGTTTGTAAGAACCTGCCAAACATGCGTATTTAGTACGAATACTTCCTTTTTTTAGAAATCAGAGTTGCGCCCTGGAGGGCTGTGATCAACCTTTGAAAACATTTTACTTAGACAAAGGTTGAAGTATGTATCAGGCTTGGGGCAAAGACAAGCCCAGCTCTCTTTTATCACATCGCTTTGAACATTTTTCAGCTTTCGTCTTGTCTTACACATCAGCTCTGTCGGTCGATTAATTGTTTCACTGTACCTGCTATCTAACACGAAAGCACCTGGCAAAACAGCAGGAGAAAGCCCGTTTATTTCAAGTCCTTCCGCGGCTGACCCCTGTGGTTAATCTCCTTGCAAATTACAGTCAGAGTTGGAGTTCATCCACGAGGCTGGGAAAGACAAGATTCCCAAGTGTCCCCGGTGCCTTTTCCAGTTCCCAGGAGACCCACTAACCCCTCGGCGTGCGCTGCCTGCACACAGGGAGTGTTTCCTGCTAATCAGGTCAATGATTATCGCCCAGCTCCAGGGACCTGACAGCAGCCTATCACAGCAGTTAGGGAGCCACCAAAGACATCACACTCACCGAGAAGCTCCCCCGTTCAGAAACATCGCTTAGTCCTCATTTACTCACTGGAACCTCAGAGGATTTCAGCTTCTCTCTCTCTCTCTCTTTTTTTTTTTTTTTTTTTTTAATTTGTTCTCTTAGACAGTGAGGGGCTGAACATAAACCGGAAAGAGCCCAGTATGCAGCTACTCCGAGGGTGTTGATTGGAAACTTCGCTCTCCCCACCCCATTCACGGTTGATTTGACTGATTTCTCACCTCGTCACAGTGAATATTTCAATTAAGGTAAGTGCCGCTTGATCTGAGTGACTGCATGGCGCTGAATTTCTGCATTGAAAGTTCTGACTAAACTGACATTCTGCACTGCAGCAAGTGACTGTTTATGTCAAGAGAAGGCTTAGTTTATAAGCAAGTGTCCTAGAATGAAAGCCGGTGTTTGCGGATCATGATATTACGGGACAATTGCTTTGGAAATCTTAAGTATTCCGCCTAGCATCAAGAAAAAAATAAAAGGAAATATGAAAAGAGAATTAATTCCTCATTTTACCTTTTAAAAGAAATCTAGAGAATTGTGCGACACTAAGGTAACTTGATTTTGATTGAAGTATTTTGTTGATGTCATCTGGTAAAAGCTCTCAGTCTAAAAGCTTCAAAGTTAAATCAGATGGAAAGAAAATTTGCAAATGAGAGTTGGGATTTTGTGCAGCATTTTACTTTAACAACGTTCCTGAGTTCCCTCTGGGTTGAAGGATTTAAGACTAAATCCCTGAATATTTTAATAGTGTCCATTTAGCAATTAAAATTTAAATAAAATTTCTGATGTAGCTGCTAAGAGAAATGAACCGAAAAGAATTATCATGCCACTGATATGATTTATGGTTTTTATATGAGACATGAATGAGATAGATTAATAAAAAGAAAAATTTCTTTCAAATACTTATTTTTGATGGGAGAATTCTTCAATAATATATTCAGTTTATATCTTGGCTATTATGTTTGAAGTTGCACTTTGTTACCAAACAAGAGTGAACTAAGGTTAAACTTGTGTTTTACATGAGTTAAGGCAATTCTCTAGGTAATTTAGACAAGCTAGCTTACATTATTTCTTATAAATCCCTTTTCCTCATAAGTTTGTTAAAAAACATTTAGAGAGAATGGAAGTAACTCTTTCAAAGTTAGATTTAATTATAACTTTTTCTTTTCTATTTTACTTTGCATGTATAAATATAGTAAGTATAATTTTATCCCACATCATGTAAATTTCTATGAAATTAAAAAATAAAATTATTTTATCCCTATAATTATTTATGGCAAATTGATCGCTTAGCACTCTAACCACATGAGTGAATAATAGCAACCACTTACCTTGTTATGATATAGAATTTATAGTTCAAAATGATTTTCTAACATTGACTCAAACATTATTTAAAATACAAATGTATATTGTCACGAGATAATACTTACACAGTTTGAATTTCAATAGCATCTGTTATGCTAAAGCACAAAGTAAAATCTAGTTGCTTTTGTATAAAGATTTATAATGGTATCTTAGACGCACTTTTTAAAATGAGCACTCATATTTCATGAAATGCTGTTTCTGCCTTTCTCCTATGGATATCCTGAGATGGGACATTTTATAAAGATGTCAAAACAGTGTTTATATTAATTGGCTAGCCTTCCAAAATCTCTAGAGAGCTTTTTAGGCTGATGTTATTGCTTCCCCCACAGGAATAAAATATTTTTAGGACACCCATAGGCACTGATGTATACTAGTTGGTTGTCTGTATGTTTTTAGCCAGTCTGAAGACATTTATTTCCCTCTGTTGCACTGAGACTTTTCTCCAGGGAGGTGGTTTTTCAACTGATTAAAGATACCTCGAGAAGTGTTGGCTAGTTGCTCTCATTGAGTCTTTGGCATCTTCTTTGTTTATACTTTAAGCAACAATGATACACAGGAAGAGGCAATAATAACAGATTCACATCTGTTAGTAACAGACTTATACATTGCTGATAACATCTCTGTATTATGAACTATTCTTTGTACCAAGTTAAATATCCATATGATATCCTACCCGGAGAACTTTTCTTGTTTGTTGTTAGTTGCTAAGTCATGTCCAAAATGGCAACCCACTCCAGTATTGTTGCCTGGGAAATTCCATGGACAGAGGAGCCTGGTGAGCTATATAGTCCGTGGGATCACAGAGTCGGACATAACTGAGATCTGAGCACAGCACTATGAACAAGTCATGCCCAACTCTTGCAACCCCATGGACTGTAGACTTCCAGGCTTCTCTGCCCTTGGGATTTCCAGGCAAGAATACTGGAGTGGGCTGTCATTTCCTTTTCCAGTAGATCTTCCCCACCCAGGGATCAAACCCAGGTCTCCCTCATTGCAGGTGGATTCTTTACCACAAGCCACCTGGGAAGCCCAAGATGTACTGAATCAATGTACATGACCCTTGAAAGATGTGCTTAGTGTGTAATGAAATATTTATTTTAAAACATGAAGGCAGTTGTAGTTTTTGTTTAAAAAGATATACTTAAAATTTTTGAAGGGATTTTATCAGTGTAACTTTTGCTTTAATTTGGATTACACATTAAAAGAGAATGAAAAAAATCTTGGGTACATTTGAGAACTAGGAGTTGTTTATGTTGGGTAGCATCTGCTGCTTGAATCAGAGTTTTTTTTTTTTTTTCTTTTATGTAGTATCCCCATCTTCTACCCTACCTCTCGGTTCTATACTGACTCCTGTTTTTTAATTCATTTGATGGTAATTTATTCCTTCTATGAGATAAGAAAACACTTTATAGGATAACCTCACTTAGAATAGGCAGTTTTAAAATTTTAACAACAACACAACAAAATCTGTTAAGACTTTATACAACTTGTCTTATGATTTATAACCTGCTCCTTGGTAGGTGATATTTTCAATAAAAGACAATGAGGAGAGACAGTGTCTTCAGGACTCCTGAATGCCAGAGAGTTGGGGTATAAATTTTGTGTGTATGATTATATCATCATCAGGTCAAAATGGGGTTGATGCCAGTTTATTTATCCCAATTTTCCAGTTGGAGAGATGCAGCCTGGGAGACTGGGCAGGGGAAGCTGTGATTCAAACTTAGGTCAGGTGGTATTTAAAGCTCTTTACACTATACATTTCATCACTTTATACATGACCTTTTCCAGTATTTAATGTGATACTCATGAATATTTTAAGATGATTTTTAAGATAGTGCAGCTTAATTATATCACCTTTAGAATAGTTTAATTCTTTGCTTACCCAAAATAAATGAGTTTATAAGCTCCATAGCCACCAGTGCTTGAAAGAAGCATGCACTTTGTTCTTTTAGGTACTGAAAGAGCTAAATGCTCAAGCTTTTGCATCAAGCTGGTTCTGATTACTACTGACATAAAAAGCACTCTACTATTGAGATAATCAGTAATAAAATTGAGTATTTGCAATATAAACATCTTTCCAAGAGAGGTAGACATACTGTCAAGATAAAATCAAATAAAGAGTAGCGATATAAAGCTCATGACTCTTATATTGAAATGCAATTAAAAGGAAGTTAAGGAGAAGTTATGCTCATGGTAAAATAAATTCACAGTATTAGAAAAAATAAACGAGTTAACAGTTGGGATTGAGTGTTCAAAAGTGGACAAAAAAAGATAGATTGAAATGTTCAGGAGTTTGTTTGTACTACTGACTTTACATAAGCCTTTCCATATGTACACAGAGATTTGTTGAAGCTAATCATGTTGATATTGTGACAATATTATCCAAAGCAAAATTTGATTCAACCTAGGACAAAAAATGAGAGATGTTATAAAATTAGGATTGACCTGAAAAATCTTTTATGATGAGCTGTCAGATCCAAAGACATGTTGACATGGTACTGAAAGCTAGATAAGCTGCATAGTTGTAAAATATGATCCTTTCTTATGCTTTAACATGTTCTCAGACACTTAAACAGATAATATTGAACCAGATACTGCAAATGATGGATTCAATAATGATTAGAAACATGATCAAGAACTGTAAAATCTCCAGCTACCAGCAGTTTGCTTTCCATTCTCTAGATTTTATAGTAAGCTATTGGCTTATCCTAGTGGTGTACATAAATAACAGAAAGACAAGGTGTATAGATAATCTCCTTTATTACTATTCCAAAAGAATTGACATGATCTATAAAAAGCAATATTTCAGAGGAGCTTGTTATGCAGAACAACCACCGTGCTAAGGTCTTCCCACTCAGAAAGTATGGCTGTATGTCTAAACTCCACAAGCCACTGTGGATATGACCAAAGACGAAGGTCTATGACAGTCATTTCCAGAGTGGCCAATGGCTATCATGTAACCTTTCAAAATAAGCATGCCAATAAAGGATGCGTTATGTAACACATAGCTGATTTAGTGACCTTAAATATAAATTCAGTGTGGTCAGACAATGGTAGATGGGCAGGAGCAGAAGTCAAGAAACATGGAGATGATGGTCTGTAAAAATTATGAATAAGCTGAAGTCATGAAGTTGGTAGGCAATAAAGAAGTTAATTCCCTTAGCTCAATGAAAAGGCAAACATTTTTTGACTTACTATAATGACTAAACACAAAAATGAAGGAATGCTCCCTGCGGAGCACAGTAAGGCTATGTTATCCTGGGTGGTATTCCAGACACGCCATGCCATGGTGAGACTTTTTCCTGTTTTCCACATTTTTCTCTGCAGTTTCAGTTCCATTAACCAATTCAAGCTGAGCACATCTGTGTTTCTTACAAGCTAAAAGATTATAATTGGCCCAGCATCATACATATTCATGGTCTCAGTAGACAATGTAAAAGTCAGAAATATGTAGTGGTGGAAAGTATAGGTTCTAGGTTCAATTACCTGAGGTCAAATCCCACTGAGCGCATTTGCTATCTCTGTGACAAATCAGTTATGGTGTCTCAACTTTAATTTTATGAACTTTAAACTGGAGCAAATGATAATACCAATCCCATAGCAGCACTGTGTAAAATAGAAGTGATTATTAATACAACACATTTACAGTGGCTCAGATGCTCAGGAAGTAATAATTATTATTATAAACCAGAAACCTTATGAGTCCCTCACCTTATCTGTCAAGAAGAAAAATGTGCAACATTTTTTCTCCTTAAAAATAATGCACCCTTGGACCTTACCAGAAGCTAGAATAGTGTCCTGACACTGCTAATATCAGTACATTTGAATTTTAGGAATACATATATATATATTTTTTTTTTTCTTCTATTGGATTTAGACAGATGGGTGGATGTTGTTTTAAAGAAAGCATTTTGGGAGATAGCTTAGATAAATCTGCCTATTTTGTCAATGACTGCTTATATGCTATAAAAACAGGCTTGAATAGGTGAGAACATAGACTATAGTATGTCCAAAGCTGTAATTATTCGCTATTGTATCTTTCACAGAAAAAGTATTCTGGCTGCTTGTTTCAGTTCAGTTCAGTCACTCAGTCGTGTCTGACTCTTTGTGGCCCCATGAACCGCAGCATGCCAGGCCTCCCTGTTAAAGAGAAGCAAATTCATGAAACTAATTTATATGTAATATGATTTTATTATTAGCATAAGAAATATTCTGTGGAATATTTGTAAAATATTTTGAAGATGACTATCTAAAAGTCTATTTCCTGGTAGAGCTAAGCCTATCATTTTCTCTTGTCTACTAGCTTATCTGTATCTTGCTATAGAATTTATTTTTTTATATTTTTTGCTGTGCTGGGTCTTTGTTGCTGCATGTGAGCCTTCTCTAGTTGCAGTAAGTAAGGGCCCCTCTCTAGTTGTGGCATCGGAGAAGGCAATGCTACCCCACTCCAGTACTCTTGCCTGGAAAATCCCATGTGTGGAGGAGCCTGGTAGGCTGCAGTCCATGGGGTCACTAAGAGTCAGACACGACTGAAGTGACTTAGCAGCAGCAGCTCTAGTTGTGGCATTCAGGCTTCTCACTGGGATGGCTTCTCTTATTGCAGATCACAGGCCCTAGAGCACCAGCTCAGTAACTGTAGCACATGGGCTGTGTTGCTCTGTGGCAGGTGGAATCTTCCCAGACCCAGCATCAAACCTGTGTCCCCTGTATTGGCAGGAGGATTCTTAACCACTGGACCACCAAGGAAATCTCTTGCTATGGAACTTAAGTCATCTAGTTATATAGTTGAAAAATTATCAAATAACATTTATCCATTTATATATATATATATATGCAAAAGTATTTCATATGTTGTAAGTGGATTCAAGTAATCCCAATAAATGAAATGTTTTTTCTGCAAGGGAATTCATCATTTTCCATCCTCCAAGTCACATATCTTTACATTTTTTTATACATAGGGATCGGTGACTCTGGGTCTCATTCCTGGAGTACTGATTTAGTAGATCTGACAGAAGACCCAGGAGACAGTTTTGAGATGTATGCAGGTTATTCTGAATATATCAGAATATATAGGAATGTGGCCTAATCACTGCATATCTGTCTAATATGCAGACAAGTCGAGAATTGCTGTTAGTGAAGAGCAGCTCCCAACTTGAGCCTGTTGAGAGGTTCTAGAGTGAAGTCCAGGTTCTGCGTTTCCACCAAGCTCCCAGGAAAACTGACACAGCTGGTCAATAAGTGCTGCTCTAATTCTTCCCCACACTCCTCTTTGGGTGCTTCTGGAGTATTCGAGGGCCTACATAGGATATGACTTACAGCCCAGCTTACCTGGGTTAAAGGTTGATAAAACTCTCAAGAAGCTCTTTTCGTTACAGAAGGATGAAATTTGAGAAACATTTTACATTATTGTTTATTTCCACTTACTCACTCTGGATATAAAGTGATTGGACATTTTATAAAGCAACATATTTCTGTTTAATATCTATTTATTTATTTGGCTGCATTGTGTCTTAGTTGTGACACACGGACTCTAGTTGTGTTGACTGGACATTGTTCTGTGCATGTGGGAATCTTAGTTCCCGGAGCAGAGATGGAACCGGTGTCCCCTGCATTGCAAAACAGATTCTTAACCACTGGACCACCAGTGAAGTCCCAAGCTATGTGTTTCTAGCATGTTGCTAACATGCTTAATTCTTTGCTAACACTTGCTATGGTCCATAGAGTGCAGAGCGAGTGCAGTCGCTCAGTCGTGTCCGACTCTCTGCAACCCCGTGGACTGTAGCCTACCAAGCTCCTCTGTCCATGGGATTTTCCAGGCAATAGTACTGGAGTGGATTTCCATAGGGTTGCAAGAATCAGTCATGACTGAAGCAGCTTAGCACATACACGTAACAGTATTTAATTCAAAGCATCGCTAATGTATTTTATTCTTTGCAGTTTAGAAGGAGCAGGGTGATCATTGCTTTTCCAATTCCACTTCTCAATGGGTAGACATTTTTGACTTTAGCACTACCCAGGATAGCTCTATACCAAGATTCCAAACTCATCACAAAAGTCTGACTTCTCAAATTCAGTTCTCTTCATCTTAGGAATGCAGTCCTAAAGCTTCATTATTTGTCACTTCAATTTTTCTTCTCTCCCAAAAGTAAATGCCAAAGATACAGGTTTCAGCTCTCACACCTATTTAACCTTTTATCTCTTTTTATTCCCAACTGCCAAATTTCTTTGTTCTTGCTCAAATATACAAAAGACAAAGGGACAGATATTTTATTAGTATGGGTGCAAATTTTGGGTAACTTATATTATTAAAATTGAAAACCTGCCTATATTTTTCCTATTATTCTTCTATATTGTTTTCTTCTAGAATGCCTAGCAATTCATTAAATGTAAACTTTTAAATTTATTTGATTGTTTGGTGTTTTTTTTTTGGTCTCCCTGCCCCTTATTAGATATTAGAATGTAAACTGCATAAGGGCAGGGATTTTTGTTATTGTTATTTTTTTTCTTGTATTTATAGCTGCTTCCCAGTGCCCAAAATAGAGCCTAACATAGAGTACATTTTCAGAAAATATCTATTGAATAAAAAGTGAATGGATATTCCAAACTAATCTGTTAAATGGGCTGTATGTTATGATTAAGGAAACTACCTAAATAATGACAGTTTTGCTTTTCTTAGGACTGGATAAGTTTCAAGCACATTTCCCAAAAGTCTTCCATTCATCCACTTAATGTACTTAGTTTTGGTGTGTACCTCTTAGGTATCAAGTACTCTGCTAGCTGCTATGGACACATATTGACAAGTCCTAATTCCTCTGAATAGCATACTCTTCCCATTAGTAGCAGGGAGCAGACAAGGGAAAGACCAGTTATAATACACTCTGGTATGTAATCATGAAAGATATGTAGAGGATGTTATTAATGCCTGGAGAGAGCTCCTGACTTAACTTGGAGTGGCCATGGAAAACTTAATAGTAGTTTCCTGAGTTGTAAATGAACGGATAGCTGGAATTAAGACAGAAGGGGAAGGGTTATAAGCTACTGCTTGGCATGACACTATGTCCAGAAGACACAGAAAACTCCTGAGCCCCTCCAGGACCACATTAGTTTGACATGATGTTATGATGAACTGTTCTATGTGTAAGAAGAGGCAACTTCACATTTGTCTATGCAAAGTGTTTGAATTTCAACCCAGGAATAATGGGAGCTCATTTAAGAATTTTGAGAATGGGAGAGACAGATTTCTTGATGCTTTATTCTGAATTTTACATTATATTTTCACTACTTCAAATTGAGTGCGTGTGTGTGTGTGTGTGTGTGTGTGTGTGTGTGTGTGTTTCCTTCAATTTTAAGGAAAACAAAAATATATTGGGAAGAAAATTAGATTTGGTGGGCTGAAGGATGAGAGGATAAGATACTCCTAAAATGTTATACCAAGGGTTTGTAAAAGTTCACAAGCAGGACTTGAAACCAAACCAGAGGTTGAATAACCATGAAATTGGCCAAGGATGTATCCATATGTGACATTCAGGGACTCTGTTTTGCAGGATTAGGTGAGCAAATTTATTTCACTTCCTGAGTTTAGGAAAAATGGCAGGGTTTATGAATGACCATACCTGCTTATTTTGACATTGAGTAGAATTTACACTCTCCTACCTCTGGACTGTGACCTAATAGAAAAACCTCCATTCTTGTCTGGACATTTGCAGGGCAATCAAATTCAAATTGTGCTATTTAAATTTAATAACCCTGACATCCTTAGGAGGCTAACATGTTAACCCTTTTGTTCCATGGGTAGAATACTAGGTATTACTCCAGCAGAAGCTGCTTATTTTGTGTACTACTTTGTGCTGTTGTCGTTGTTAACTGTAGCTAAAATTAAATAGCAGATGTCCTTTACTCAAGTTTTTGTCTTACCATTATACCCCAAATCATCCTTTTTGTTTCTTTCCCCTTATTGTTAGTCTGGTAGGTACCACTTATTTATTGTCCAGTGGTAGTTTCTCCAGTTGGAACCATAATCTCTACGAAGATAGAAGCCTTGTTTTATTCACTTCTTAAGCCTCAGTATCTAGATGAGTATCTTTTATATAGCTGTTTATGATATGTTAAAGGAAAGAAAGGGAGCAGGATGTGGAGGAAGACAAGAAGGTGGGAAGGAAGAAGGGATCACTGCATCTTCCCATCCTACTATTCTGTCTTTAATAGCTCAGCAAATGATACTCTAACCTACCCAGCAGGCCAAGTTAGAAATCCAGCTCTCATCTTTGCCTTCACATCTTACTTATTCAATGAACATCTGGTCCTTTCAATCTTACTCTTTAAATCTTTCTCACTTGGATTTTCATCCTTGCCTTCCCACATTTCACACCTCCATCATCTGTTCCTTGCTTATGATCTCTATGTTAAACTCTTTTTCACACAGTAATGTTCCCTAATCCCAGAAGACTGACCTCTCTAAGACAGTCTTGATTATATGACTTCTGTGTTAAATATTTCCCTTAGAGGAAGGAGAGGATGGAACAAAGTGAAAAAGTAGCATGGAAACATGTATATTACCATGTGTGAAATTAGATAGTCAGTAGGAATTTACTGTATGACTCAGGGAACCTAAATCAATTGCTCTTGATCACCTAGAGGGGTGAGATGGGGTGGGAAGTGGGAGGGAGGTTCAAGGAGACTGCTGCTGCTGGTGCTGCTAAATCGCTTCAGTCGTGTCGGACTCTGTACGACCCCATAGACGGCAGCCCGCCAGGCTCCCCCGTCCCTGGGATTCTCCAGGCAAGAACACTGGAGTGGGGTGCCATTTCCTTTTCCAATGCATGAAAGTGAAAAGTGAAAGTGAAGTCACTCAGTCGTATCCAACTCTAGCGACCCCATGCACTGCAGCCCACCAGGCTCCTCCATCCATGGGATTTTCCGAGCAAGAGTACTGGAGTGGGTTGCCATTGCCTTCTCCACAAGGAGGAGGGGATATGTGTAAGCCTATGGCTAATTCGCGGAGAAGGCAATGGCACCCCACTCCAGTAGTCTTGCCTGGAGAATCCCCTGGATGGAGGAGCCTGGTGGGCTGCAGTCCATGAAGTCGCAAAGAGTCGGACACGACTGAGCGACCTCACTTTCACTTTTCACTTTCATGCATTAGACAAGGAAATGGCAACCCACTCCAGTGTTCTTGTCTGGAGAATCCCAGGGATGGGGGAGCCTGGTGGGCTGCCGTCTATGGGGTTGCACAGAGTTGGACACGACTGAAGCGACTTAGCAGCAGCGGCATGGCTAATTCATGTTGATAATACAGAAGAAACCAGAACAATATTGTAAAGCCATTACCCTCCAATTAAAAATAAGTTTAAATAAAAAGGGCTTCCCTTGTGGCTCAGCTGGTAAAGAATCCACCTGCAAAAGACCTAGGTTCGATACCTGAGTTGAGAAGATCCCCTGGAGAAGGGAAAGGCTACCCCACTCCAGTATTCTGGCCTGGAGAATTCCATGGGCTGTATAGTCCCTGGGGTCACAAAGAGTTGGACATGGCTAAGCAACTTTCACTTTCTTTCCCTTCAAATAAAAAAAGCAAACAATGACAAAAAAAAAAAAAAAAGAGAGAGAGAGAGAGAGCCTATAAAAAAAATAAAAGAATAAGAGTTCCCTTGGAATGTTGCCTCTTTTAGGATATCATCCCACTCTTCTTGAAACATCCATTTTTTATAGATGTTCTGGGTGCTGCAAATCTCCAGTCTCACCTAACCCCTAGCAGCCTGTTTCCCAGCCGCCTTTGATTCCTTATTCCTGAGAGTTCATGTCCACCACCCATCATATTAAGTTAGCTTTTTGCCTGGCTAGATCTCTTGACCTGAAGAGCACAAGATGTCACTTCATCCAAATAGTTTTCAGCCCCTACTTGTCTACTAAAGTGCTCCTCCTCCACTTTCTGTAATGAACTTTATTCCCCTTCTACTCCAATCTCAGAACTCATTACACCATTGAATAATGTAAAATTCCAAATTCTTTGATGGCAGTCTCTATGTGAGTTTTATTCACTATTGTATTCCTGGTGACAGATACTAACATGTATAAATTCTTTGTAAACAAGGACAGGTAATATAATTCTCTGAATTCAAGAACAATAGTTTATTCATAAGCTTCTTTCTTCCACTTGGGTAGTTAAGTTTCTGCCATTCTGAAAGACAAATTTGCACCTCTATGTCACCTTTATGAAATGTCAAAAAACACAAATGTAGAGTAACAATTTGATTAATTAAAAAATTTGCCATGCCAGTAACCACTGATATTATTTAATATGTTTCATACATCTTATGGACTACGAAGATATCTTATACTTTAATGAATAGTAAAAGTTGTTCACACACGTTTGGTAAAGGTCACCTATTTTCAATCAGCGCCTTTCTGTGTAATAACTTGGTGACATTTCTCATCCACTTGTGATCAATGAACATGCATATTTCAACTCAAAAGTCCATTCTCTTCAAAGGACTACTCTTACATTCTTATTTCACAACTAGATGATGTTTGGGGACCTACTCTAATTCTTATTCTTCGGCTTTTTGATTTTGAAAGGAAAATAACTGGTAGAATAAACAATAGAAATTCACTATACTTGAGAATCAGCTGTTAAAAAGCACATTCTGAAGATACACTTTGATCTCACATGTTTAAGGAATGATTTCACTGTTATGTTTGATATTACCATAATTAAACTGTGCTTTATTGCTTGTCCTTTATATGAGATGAGGTGAGATGCTATGAAAATCAATATAGAGTAAACAACAGCATTAATCCTGGAAAGTATTTCTCTCACAGATATTTAGAAGCAATCTTCCCTGGAACCATAATCCTCAAAAGGAAATTGCAGGCCTTGCAGAAACACAGTTTGGGTCATCTGGGTCTAGGTCTCTGGATTTTTCTAAAAGCCTTCACAAGGCATAAATGACATTTTAAATATCTTGTCAGTGAAAGAAGTGATTCTTAATGCAGATTTACCAAATAGAATTTTATTTTTTTTATCAGTGGTCCCAAAGGTAAACATTTCAAAGGCAGAGAGAAATGTAAAGCCAAGATAAATATTGTTACTAGTGTCTAAGGAGGAATATCATATTAAAATAATAGAGAAATATTTCTTGTCAGAAAATATAATATCCATGATTCTATATCTACTCAAACATATAATTAGACATCAGAATTTTTTTTTCTCTACTGGATGCTATGTTATTTTGTTTTTCTGATATTTTAGAAAAAGGGAAGACCCAATTATGCTGTGGTCTGCAGGCATGGGGAGAGGAGTACATCACCACACTTTTAGGCAGCAAAGAGTGAGCACAGACAACACAAACTAGGCAACTAATAGAAGTATCACAGCGATTCCTTTGGAGAAACAAAGCTTATTGTATAATGATGGCCTAATGTTGTGTTACAAGTGTTTTTGAACAATATACTAACTTATGAAGCTACCAACCCTTTCACAGTCCCACTCTCTTCTAGTACTTTCTTAGTTCACTTTTTACAAACTCTTGTGTTGTGTACCTCTCTTACCTCTTTATGACCTGTGACATAGAGCCTCTTCCCTGTCTTTTGTGTGTCCCTTGTAGCATCCTGCTCAAGAAGTGTGTGATTCTTCTTTCAGTAGAAGCTAGAAAGTTAAAATAGTTTGCTTCCTAAAGTAACTCATTCAATC
This sequence comes from Ovis aries, assembly GCF_016772045.2. Taxonomy (NCBI): domain Eukaryota; kingdom Metazoa; phylum Chordata; class Mammalia; order Artiodactyla; family Bovidae; genus Ovis; species Ovis aries. Next base: position 51,244,964 of record NC_056069.1, read on the forward strand.
ATTGGAGAAACTGAACTGGGAAAATGTTCCCTAGTTTAAGCAGAATTCTGTACTCATAGGTAAATTCTGCGCCCATACCTTAGAACCGTGTAAATCAAATGTTAACTTGTAAACCACTTTCAGCTGCTTCTGAAAAGTAGGTGTCAGTCAATAAGCAAGGTACAGTTCTCTTCCATGTGAAAAGACAACGAATTATTGATGGTGCCCAGATCCTGCACCCTTGGTATTGTAGTGCTTCCTACCCAGTTTGTGTCTGCTGCTGCTGCTGCTGCTGCTGCTGCTGCTGCTGCTGCTGCTGCTGCTGCTAAGTCGCTTCAGTCGTATCCAACTCTGTGCAACCCCATAGACAGCAGCCCACCAGGCTCCCCCATCCCTGGGATTCTCCAAGCAAGAACACTGGAGTGGGTTGCCATTTCCTTCTCCAATGCATGAAAGTGAAAAGTGGAAGTGAAGTCGCTCAGTTGTGTTTGACTTTAGCGACCCCATGGACTACAGCCCACTAGGCTCCTCCATCCATGGAATTTTCCAGGCAAGAGTACTGGAGTGGGGTGCCATCTAGATTCTGCAATTGTCCATTTTCCCCTTTTGGACACATTGCAGCATGAGGTTTTTGTTTTTGTTTTTGTTTTTGATAGAGTTCTTTTTATTTTTAGGGATTATTATACTGTTTTGTTTTGTTTTTTAATTGGAGGATAATTGCTTTACAATATAGAGTTGTTTTCTGCCATACATCAACATGAATCAGACACAGGTATACATATGTCTCCTCACTCTTGAACTACGCTCTAATCTCCCTCCCCATCCCACCCCCTAGGTTGTCACAAAGCACTGGGTTGAGCTCCCTGTATCATACAGCAAAATCCTAGTGGCTATCTATTTTACAGATGGTAACGTATAGGTCTCCATGCTACTCTCTCAATTTGTCCCACCCTCTTATTCCCCTGCTACTTCCAGAAGTCTGCATCTCCAGTGCTGCCATGCAAATAGGCTTATCAGTGCCACCTTTCTAGATTCCATCCACTTACATTGAAATACAATATTTGCCTTTCTCTTTCTAACTTACTTCACTCTGTACAATAGGATCTAGCTTCATCCACCTCATTAAGACCAACTCAAATGTGTGCTTTATAGCTGAAAAATATTCCATTGCATATATATACCACAGTTCTGTATCCATTCATCTGTCGATGGACATCTGTGTTGCTCCCATGTCCTATCCATTGTAAAAAGTGTTGCAATGAACACTGGGGTACATACATCTCTTTTAATTATAGTTTTCTCAGAGACCATGCACTCTATTTCCTCTGATCCACACCAGATACAAAAATTAGACCCCCTTTTCCTTTTGCTTGCTTTACCAAATAAAGAGATAAATAATAAAACTTGTCAAGGTTGGTAAACATTTCAAAATCCTGAAGTTGAAAAGAAGGGTGACCCTGCCAATGTTACACTCATTGAAATATTTCATAGGCTTGGCTTTCCAAGAGGAAACTCCAAAATTAAAAGTATTTTTGTCCATATGGAGCCATTGTCTATGAGAGTAAAACTATACCTTCAAGCATCAGCCTTGAGTTTTGTGTGTAAACTACTTGCTAAATATAGCAGAAACATTGAAGTGAAATAGTAATAAAAAATAGGCTTTTCCTAGGTCCTGGAGCTACTTATCTAAATCTGACAAAAACATAACAACACATGCAGATGGAAGGAGCTTAGCATTTAGGTTGCTGGATATAATTTAAATAGCAGATACAGTTTGTTAGGCATTCTGCTCTTTTGGCATTAGTTATGGTTTTGCCATAAAACTTACAATATTTAAGAATGGAAAAAATTTCTGTTTCCAACATTTTCTAATAGATAAATTGTCAGATTATGCAATAATCATCTCTATATCATATTCATAAAAGATCATTTGGTGTGTAAAATGAATTTGAAATCTAGTTTCAACATTTTTGGTAATTATATAAAATGAAAGTACAATGAAAGAGTAAAAGTGTCATAGCATTATTCACTTAGGCGACACATATGCTTTTTGAGAGGGGATTGACTGACAAGAGGTGGAAAAGGTAGGTGTCTGAAGTCTGGAAATGGCCATCTGGATATGAATGGCAGCTACATGGATAGAGAGACAGACAGGCACTTGTAATATGATTTTTAAATAATTAAAAATTATATATGCCACATGGTTAGCTAAGAACTTTGTTGTAATTATAAATAATTTGTTCTTTTATTTTCAAATAATATTGACTGATTTTTATTATGAAGAAAATAACAAGCTATTAGGTTATTTTTATTATCATAATGGATTTTGTCCCACCAATTTGCAAGTGAAGAGCACCATGCAAAAGTTTCTAGAGGTTTCAAACTGATTTCATCCAGATACGTAAAAAAATGAAGAAGCATGTTAAGAGTTTTCCGCAAGATGCATATAAATGTATAAACCAGAAATCCCATACTTGTTTTGATACTATGTAAATTTTAAAGATAATGATTTTGTGTAAGAGGAGGTTATACAGGGAGAGTTTGAAGCACAAATGAAATAACGACCTCAAACTTTTAACTGGACAGGTATATCTTAGGAAAAAGTGCTAATAACATCGCATTTTAGACGAGGACCCTGAAATAAGGATGCTTTATCAATGCTGCTGCTGCTGCTAAGTCGCTTCAGTCGTATCTGACTCTGTGCAACCCCATAGACAGAAGCCCATGAGGCTACCCCATCCCTGGGATTCTCCAGGCAAGAACACTGGAGTGGGTTGTCATTTCCTTCTCCAATGCATGAAAGTGAAAAGTGAAAGTGAAGTCACTCAGTCATATCCGTCTCTTAGCAACCCCATGGACTGCAGCCTACCAGGCTCTGCCTTCTAGAGTTACACTATTTCAATCATTGATCATATATCGAACTATATATTTGATCAACTGCTTCAAGTCTAGTCATCATTTCCTTTGAAGGCTTAGTCACATACCTGGTAATACAAGAAGAAATAATCTTGTGAAACAAGCAAAATACAAATGGTATAGTTAATAACATTAGTGGAATTAAAAGTAAATATTTTAGCCATGAGCCTCCCACACCAGATTTTTTTAAAGATTATCAAGACTACGGAATGGGTCACTTAGAGCAGAAGTCTGATTTTTCATGTGTCTCAAATGTGTTACATTAAAGGATTTATCAGGTACAAAAATACAGCATTCAGTTTGAATTATAGCACAGATATCTCCCTGAGATGCTGTAAGGTGTCAAGGGTCTTGCAGTTGTGTAGCACTGCCTTTCTCATCATAGAGATCTCAGAATTCAATAGGCTAATAGCCCGGTTACTATCACTTAAAGCTTATGAAAGCTGTCAGGGCTTAGATTTGGTCAATTATATCCTCCATCCCCATTGAAGGCGCACACACACACACACACACACACACACACACACAAGCTGCTAAATGGTCATAAGAGTAGAATACAGATCTTTGACCCATTGGGATCATACCAATGGTAGATTGGTTGGGGCTACCTATAATTTGTTAACATATATGACCTTAAATTCATGGAAATCCCAGGCTACAACTTTGTATCATCCCTGTAGATGTCAAGGCCATAAATTAGTGCCAAAAATCCACTGAGTTCCATACCAGTCACTCTCTCTAAGGGTAATAACAGGCATAGTTCTTAAAGTACCCAGCCTTGTCTCATAAGTACCAGGTTGATCATTTATAGTATGGCTTAACCATTCCCCACATAGAGGAACCTTTAAACTTGAATGACCATACCCTGGTGTTAAACATGTAGATCCTCCCCATAATTGTTGGAGTTTTCCTTTTAATAGATGAGAAGTTAATTTTTTATTGAGATTTAGCTCATCACTCCGATTGAGTTTAAATGACCCTAAGAGAACAAATTGCCAACATCCGCTGGATCATGGAAAAAGCAAGAGAGTTTCAGAAAAATATCTATTTCTGCTTTATTGACTATGCCAAAGCCTTTGACTGTGTGGATCACAATAAACTCTGGAAAATTCTCAAAGACATGGGAATACCAGACCACATGACCTGCCTCTTGAGAAACCTATATGCTGGTCAGGAAGCAACAGTTAGAATTTGGCATGGAACAACAGGCTGGTTCCAGATAGGAAAAGGAGTCCATCAAGGCTGTATATTGTCACCCTGCTCATTTAGCTTATATGCAGAGTACATTATGAGAAACACTGGGCTGGAAGAAGCACTAGCTGGAATCAAGATTTCCTGGAGAAATATCAATAATCTCAGATATGCAGATGACACCACCCTTATGGCAGAAAGTGAAGAGGAGCTAAAAAGCCTCTTGATGAAAGTGAAAGAGGAGAGTGAAAAAGTTGGCTTAAAGCTCAACATTCAGAAAACGAAGATCATGGCATCTGGTCCCATCACTTCATGGGAAATAGATGGGTAAACAGTGGAAACAGTGTCAGACTTTATTTTGGGGGGCTTCAAAATCACTGCAGATGGTGATTGCAGCCATGAAATTAAAAGATACTTACTCCTTGGAAGAAAACTTATGACCAACCTAGATAGCATGTTGAAAAGCAGAGACATTACTTTGCCAACAAAGGTCCGTCTAGTGAAGGTTATGATTTTTCCAGTAGTCGTATGGATGTGAGAGTTGGACTGTGAAGAAAGCTGAGTGCCAAAGAATTGATGCTTTTGAACTGTAGTGTTGGAGAAGACTCTTGAGAGTCCCTTGGACTGCAAGGAGATCCAACCAGTCCATTCTGAAGGAGATCAACCCTGGGATTTCTCTGGAAGGAATGATGCTAAAGCTGAACCTCCAGTACTTTGGCCACCTCATGCAAAGAGTTGGCTCATTGGAAAAGACTCTGATGCTGGGAGGGATTGCGGGCAGGAGGAAAAGGGGATGACAGAAGATGAGATGGCTGGATGGCATCACTGACTCAATGGACGTGAGTCTGAGTGAAATCCCAGAGTTGGTGATGGACAGGGAGGCCTGGCGTGCTGCTATTCATAGGGTGGCAAAGATTCAGACATGACTGAGCAACTGAACTGATCTGAAGAGAAAACTTAAATATATGGCCAGCCTCAGAGCAGGTATTTTTAATTGGCCAGGTGAAAGGATCCCATCTAGAATTATTATGAATAGATAGAACAGGACTGAACATTCATCTAAAACAAATTTCCTAAGGGGTATCCAATACAGGCTCTAAAGAACAGAAATCTACCAAGGTAGCCCAGAAATAATAGGCACAGGTAATTGGCCACAGCCCAACAATTGGATTGACTTTTAAACTAGCATAGAATCATGTCCATGATATAAAACATGTGATTGATAGGCATAGGTCCAAGGAATCAAGAAAACATAAATGATGATAAAAGTCAGATCAGCATCTTGGGCAAGCTGTCTGCTTCTGATGGCATCTTCTTCTCATCCTAGGGTAGTGTAGTTTCCTCTGTTTGAGCATTGTTTTAAGGTGAGTTTGAGGTCAGCAGGCCTGTCTATGAACCAGTCCAGCTTAGGGGCCTTTGGAAGTGGGAATACATGATTTCATGAAAAGCAATAAAAAACAATTTAGAATGAAACAAAAGAGTTGCCTAAACAGAATATAAGTTAACGCTACTGGAAGCTACTTTTCTTCCAAATCCTGTGCCTTGAGCTCTCTGATGAAAAATACATTTCCCAAGGTTATTTCCATTTTTACACTGCAGTACTAAAGGCCCTTGAGTTATACATGCAGCTAGCAGTTTCTTGCTAATCAGTATCTCATCATGGTATGTTTTTATCTGATTGGCCTTGAGAAAATGAGACAAATCCACTTGGAACACTAAGTGTTGGTGAGAAGAGGAAAGGTCTATTGCCTGAGATAATCAGCGGGAGAGAAGACGCAGCCAGGAACAACCATGCCTCCCAAACTCAAAGGTACTTGACACTGAGGAAGAGACGAAGTGGTAAAAACAGAGAAGCCTAAACTAGGCTGAAGATGCTTCAGGAATCATTTGAGGACTGATTTGCATGTTGAAGTAAATTCTCTTATTCCATTTTCAGATATCCATTTTTATAGGAACACATAAGTGAGTTTGAAAGCTAAGTTCTTCACCTGTGCCTGTGTGTTCAGTCACTTCAGTCGCGTCTGACTCTGCAACCCCATGGACTGTAGCTTGCCAGTCTCCCCAGTCCATGGGATTATCCAGGCAAGAATACTGGAGTGGGCTGCCATTTCCTTCTCCAGGGGATCTTCCTGACCCAGGTATTGAATCCAAGTCTCCTGTGGGTCCTGTATTGCAGGCCGATTCTTTACTGCTGAGCCGTGAGGGAAGTCCAAGTTCTTCCAATTACTTGAGGTCAATTCAAGTGATTAATATATGTGACCTGCTTACAAGATACTACCTGGAATGTAGCGCTATCGATAGCTATAGAGAAAATTCTAACTTTTCTTCAAAATCAATAAAGTATATCTATATTATATATGGAGAAGGCAATGGCACCCCACTCCAGTACTCTTGCCTGGAAAATCCCATGGATGGAGGAGCCTGATAGGCTGCAGTTCATGGGGTCGCTAAGAGTCGGACACGACTGAGCAACTTCACTTTCACTTTTCACTTTCATGCATTGGAGAAGGAAATGGCAACCCACTCCAGTGTTCTTGCCTGGAGAATCCCAGGGATGGCGGAGCCTGGTGGGCTGCTGTCTATGGGGTCGCACAGAGTCAGACACGACTGAAGCGACATATAGATATATAAAATATATTTGCATATATAAATATATAAGCATATGTACACATGCATGGTACACATGTATGCATATGTGAACTTTTATTCATTCATATACACACATATATAAACCTATATTCTCTCCCTCTCTATATATATATTTAAATGTATATATATAAACACATGCACACACACTGTTTGCACAGGACGTCTGTAATATAACATGCAAAAAAACATGTATCATGTTATTAAGTTCTTTTTAAAATCCATCCAGACATTTAGAGTTAAATCTTATCAACAAGAATGTATTCTCCTTTTTTATTATTATCAGCAGGTTTGTGCTTGTTTTGTGCTCAGTCACTCAGTTGTGTTCAACTCATTGTGGCCCAATGGACTATAGCACAACAGGCTGCCCTGTCCATGGAATTTTCCAGGCAAGAATACTGGAGTGAGTTGTCATGCCCTCCTCCAGAGGATATTCCCGAGCCAGGGGTTGAACCCACATCTTTTGTGTCTCCTGCATTGGCAGGCGGATTCTTTACCACTGGAGCCACCTGGGAAGTCAACACGTTAACACTGAGAAAATGTGATTGGGTGGGTGTGTGTAAGTATGAAAGAGAGACACCATATGTAAGAAAGTGCCTATCATAATACCTGATAAGTAGCTATTGTTCAAAGAAAACAATAATAATTGGCTTTTGTTTTTTCCTCTTTGCCTTCTTAAGCTTAAAGAGTTCACCAGGAAGAATATCTAGGATTTTAAAATATATGTAAAAAGGATAGTGATATAATAATGATTAAAAAGAATGAGTTTTTCAGTTCAGCAGATTGAAATCTTGATCTGACCATTATCTGTGTAGATTTAGGGAATTTTCTTCACTTTTTAAGGACCTGGTATCCTTCTCAAGAATAATTCAGGTAATATTCATGACCTCAAAGGTTGCTATACAATGATATGCCATAACAAATGTGCTTAGCAATGCACCTGACTTATAGCAAACACCCTGCCACTGTGGACTAGCAAGAATTACATTAACTGGGTGGCACAGGTCCCCATATTTCACTGGCATTCCCCATGGGTTATTTCAACCTCTCCAGATTTTAGAGTTATCAGTATCCTAGATACAACCTTGATTCCCAGGGTCTGTAATAATTTCAAGCTAAAAAAGCCACTATTTACCCAGTGAATGGAAAGGTAACTTTGATAGACGCCTATGAAAAAACAAGTATCTAAGCCTGGGATATTAAAATAGGATCATATTTCCATCAAGTACCACCTTTATGATGGTACTACCTTAATTCCTATACCTCAGACACTCAAAGTCTTCCCTGGTTGTTGGTGAAAGCTCTCAAGGTGCTGGCTCGGGCACTCAAAACAAGACTGTCTTATTTCCCTCTCTGACCTGCTGCCTTCTTCCCGAGGAGACCACTGTGCTGAAGTCTCCTGGGGGATCACAACTCCTCTGGGCAGCACTGTCCTCTGTCTGGGTCTCATTGCTCACACAAGTGAAGATGCAGGAAAAGCACACCTTTATTGCTTCATACTTACAGCTTAAGGTCAGGCTATTCACTAAGGTCACACAGAGCATGTAGACCAAGTAGCAAGATGTTTTCATAAAGACACGGTGGAAAGGAGCCACACAAGCTGTCTGCTCTGAAGGCTGCAGGACTGGAGCCTGAAAGTTTCATCTCTGTGAGCCCTCACTTGTCATCATCCAGGAGTCAGCTCTCTTCTCCCTACTTGACTATATTCCATTACCTCTTCCCTCACAGAGGCCTGGACCCAGCTGCAACGAAGCAATGGAGGCAGAACTCCAGACTCCACCCTGGGCTTTCATTTTGGAACCCACATTCTCATCTCCAAATTCCAATGGAAATCTATGAGAATGTCCACTCATTTCAATTAAAAAAAAATCCTTTTTTGTTTTCTCCCACCAAACTATTCTAAATAGAAAAAAATGAGAAGAAACAGTCCTACATCAATTGCGTCTATGTTAGTCATTCTTAAATGACATCTTATGCGGGATGTCATGGTTGGACTGGGCCAAGCTAATTTCATATTCATTCTCTTCTGCAGTGAAAGTGTGCAGTGGAGTTAGCTGGTGATTCAGCAATCCTCTTGAATCTTTGCTCCTAGAAAATAGCTACATGAACACATGAACACTCACAAAAACATAGATCTCCTCAAGAATGCACCTATTAAATTCAGCAGGTTAAATAAATGTATATACATACAAAAAAAAATTCAAAGAGGCAACAACCAACCTGAAAAAATCTATCTCTAATCCCTAATAAAAATAGAACAATTACCTTCTTCTATCATGTATATATTAAAAACATGACTAGCATTGACATATATACACTACCATGTGTAAAATAAATAGCTAGTGGGAAGCTCTTGTATAGCACAGGAAACAGCTTGGTGCTCTGTGATGACCTAGAAGAGTGTGATGGGTCGGTAAGAGGCAGCTTCAAGAAGGAGGGGATATATGAATATATATAACTGATTAAATTTCTTGTGCAGCACAAACTAAGCACAACATTGTAAAGCAATTTTACTCTGATTTTCAAAAATAAATAATTTTTAAAAATCAGATGGTATTCAGACAATGTGGAACTCTACCCCAATGGTCACTTACGCATCTATAGATGATCCTCAATGGCTAGGAAAGCAATCTGCAAAAAAGGAGGAATATGTGCATATATGTCGTTGAAAACATAAAGAAAATAGGAGCTTTTCCATCCTCTAGTATTTATAACTTCAAAAAACATTACTTTGGAATCTAGTTTCAACCGAGTTACCCTGTTACATATCTGTATGCTCTTGATTGGAATTCTGAATATGTTTTCTCATAGAAACATTAAGCTTAAATTTGGGAAGTTTTAAGATGTTTTGTTTACATTACACTTTACATTCATACAAACTGGTATGAACATTTAATATTCAAAACAAAAGGTTTATATTGAAAACTAATATGCAAGTTAGATAAGATGAAATATATTTGTTAAACATACATTTTTACATGCAAAGATACATGTAAATGCAAAGATGCATTTAGCATCTTCCTAAACTGTGATCATGGGAAATAGATGGGGAAACAGTGGAAACAGTGTCAGACTTTATTTTGGGGGGCTCCAAAATCACTGCAGATGGTGACTGCAGCCATGAAATTAAAACACGCTTACTCCTGGGAAGAAAAGTTATGACCAACCTAGATAGCATATTCAAAAGCAGAGACATTACTTTGCCAACAAAGGTCCATCTAGTCAAGGCTATGGTTTTTCCAGTGGTCATATATGGATGTGAGAGTTGGACTGTGAAGAAAGCTGAGTGCCAAAGAATTGATGCTTTTGAAGTGTGGTGTTGGAGAAGACTCTTGAGAGTCCCTTGGACTGCAAGGAGATCCAACCAGTCCATTCTGAAGGAGATCAGCCCTGGGATTTCTTTGGAAGGAATAATGCTAAAGCTGAAACTCCAGTACTTTGGCCACCTCATGCGAAAAGTTGACTCACTGGAAAAGACTCTGATGCTGGGAGGGATTGGGGGCAGGAGGAGAAGGGGACGACAGAGGATGAGATGGCTGGATGGCATCACCGACTCGATGGACGCAACTCTGAGTGAACTCCTTGAGTTGGTGATGGACAGGGAGGCCTGGGGTGCTGCGATTCATGGGGTTGCAAAGAGTCGGACACGACTGAGCGACTGAACTGAAGTGAACTGAAACTGTGATCACATTCCTCCACATTTCCTCTCTCCACCGTGTTCTCAGTTTTGTCTTCACTGTGTAACTGTGTCTGAACATTTGCTGTTTTTCTCTTAGATACAGGTGCTCATTCTTGCCGAGATTCAACTTCCTCTTCCATATACTGGCTTGGATTATCTTCCCGTTCATGCCAGTCTCTAGTCATGATCTGTGTAAATTACAAAGTCAACCTCATCACTTTGCTGCTTCAAGCCTCCACTGGCAGTCTGTTACCTACAAAGTCAGCTCTGGTCTTCCCCACGTGGAGATAGGACAGACTCCCAATTTCGCCCCTCCTCCTGTGTCTCTTGCTATTCCCTTCCCTGTGCATCACCCTTTAGTCACTGTGAATAACTGGCTGTTACGTAGCATATACGTATGCATGTATGTGCCCACTCGCAGACAAGTTCCCCTAACAACATTTTGGCCCTTGGTGCCATCTGTCCATGCTGTCCCCAGTGCTTAAAATTCACCTGCACTTCTCTACATTATCTGTATGCTCCTCCAAAACTTTTCCAGCTATTTCCTTTTCTCTCTTCCAACTCAACACTAGCATCACTTTCTCCAGAATGCTCTTTGATCTCCAGCCATCAGCCTCATTGATTATCTGCAGGATACCTCAGAAATATTTCATGTTCAGTTCTAGACAATCATAGCAAAGGAAATATCCCAATAAAGCAAATCACACAAAATTTTTTATTTCCCAGTGCATTTTAAAGATATGTTTATACTATTGTGTAGTCTGTTAAGTGGGCAATGGTGTCACATCTAAAAAGCAATGTGCATACCTTAATTTAAAGTTACTTTATTGTTCAAAAAAATACTAAGCATTAACTGAGCCTTCAGAGAGTTGTAATGTTTTTGCAGTAGGAACATCAAAGATCACTGATCACAGATCAACCTAACAAGTGTAATAATAATGAAAAAGTTTGAAATACTGTGAGAATTACTAAAATGTGACACAAAGACATGAAGTGAGCAATGCTGTTGGACAAATGGTGCTGACAGATTTGCTTAATGCATGGTTACCCACAAACCCTCAATCTGTAAAAACAATACCAACAAAAAACTCAATATCTGTGAAGCATAAACAAAGGAGGTATGTTTGTACTTTCCTGCTTTTGCCATATTGCTTCCTAATTTCCTCTTGACAGATTCGTGTTACCTGATAGATTACAAATGCTATGCAGACTCAGATTATATTTTAAGTTTGTTTGTGAACTTGGTGTCCTGTGCTATGTTTGGCATATATTAATACTTGAGTACTAGTTTTGTAATACATGAGCACATATATGAAGGAATATATTCTTTAAAGACTGTTGACTTCTGTGACCTCTCTCATCCTTTAGTTGCTTATTACACATTTTGGCTTTTGTTTAGTATAATACCATCTTATGATTCATTGGTTTAATAATGGAGTACCTCTTGTGTGTCAAAAACCAGACTAGATCCAGTGTAATTATAAACTAAAATAATCACCAAGAAAATGTATAGATACAAGTTTGGAAAGTGCCCTGAAAGAGCTGTGCATGGTGCTATGAGACTGTAGAAAGTAACGGCCAGTGTGGTATAGAGAGCTAAAGGATGCTTTCTTAGAAGAAAGGATGTTTGAACTGAGATCGAGGGATGTGCAGTTCAACAGATGACAGGAAAAGAAGACTGTACCAGGCTAATAGAAGGGTTCGTGCAATAGTAGGTGGGATGTTGCTATAATCAAAGGGCTGAGAGAAACCAGGGTGGTCCAAACAGAGATGGAGCCCTGTGAGAATTTTGAAGAAGGAGATTTGGAAACGGGCAAAAAGGAAAAAGGCAAATTATTATGTTTCTTAAGAATTATACTGGGAGTCTACCACTTTGCGATGATGGAGAGAAATGGGTAGATTTGAAAAATGTTTGGAAAGAAAAGTCAACATTTTTTGATGTTGGATTAGAGTGTGATGGTTACAAAAGGGAGAGGTATGAAGAGTGAGCATAGACACTGATTTTCAGAGCTGGTGGGATCTTTCTCTGAGAAAGTGATGGATCAAGATGGGCCAGCTTCCATGAGGGATCAGCAGAGAGGAGAGACCTAACAGGTCTGCTAGGGATTGTTGATTTTCGGTGACTTCTAGCACCAGATTTCGATCATGTGACATTTTGGAAATCACAGATGTGAATACATTGTGGAGAAAGAGGAGGGAAGGGCCGTAAGGCCAAATCATAAGAAATACTAACCCTCACAGCTCTCTGTAGACAAGAGAGAAAAGAGGGGGTCATCCTTAATTTGTTTTTATTTATTTATTTTTAATAGAAAGATAATTGCTTTACAATGTTGATTTGATTTTGGCCATACAGCAACATGAATTAGCCTTAGGTTTACATATGTCCCCTCCCTCTTTAACCTCCTTCCTACCTACCACCCTTTCCCATCCCTCTAGATTGTTATAGAACCCCAGTTTGAGTTCCCCAAGTCATACAGCAAATTTCCATTGGCTGTTTTACATATGCTAGTAGTCTGCTTCCATGCTACTCTCTCCATTCATCTCACCTTCTCCTTCCTCCCAATTTGTTTTTAAATATGGGTCTTTATCATACCATCAGCTTGGTGAGGAAGGAAAAATATCTACTTTTTAAAAATGTGGTCATACAACATAGTGAAGCAACCAAAGTGATATCCTTTAAAAAAATGTTGGTATGAATTGAATTAAACTAATTACTCATCATCCAACAAATCCCTATAAAGTCTACTTGAAAAATAAAAACTATGTATCTGTACACAGTGTCATATTTTTAAAGAATACATTCATCCTGGGAGAGAGGTGAGCTATATATGTAGCAATGCTATGCCTTTAAAACTAATGATCTCAGATCAAATTAAATATAGACCAGTGGTCATCATCCAAGACAGATCACAATGACTCAATATGAGGATTAATTACAGAAGTAATTATATCCATTATCTAATTATTCAAATCTTAATTATGACTCTGCTGGCCCAATTAGTCAGAATACAAGGCTACTGTTAGAGATGGGTGGATATTCTGCATCTGTGCTGAAGTAAGAGGCATCTGTTGCCAAGAGGTGAAGGGATGAAAAGTGTCAACTCACCAGCTGCGAAGTGAAGAAACCTTAGGAAAGCACATGTGAGCCCATGCAGTGATTTAACACAGGGGGCAGGGGCAGAGTGGTAAAGGAGGCATGTGAGCTCTGAAGGCATTTGTTATCCTGAGTGGACTATGGGTTGCAAAGCATTGCTTATCTCTCTACACGGTGCTCCCATTAAAACAGAAAAAAAGAAAAATTTTATAAAGCTTGTCTTGTGCATGTTTGATGGGGCCATAAAAAGAGCTGAGCAAGCAATACATTTTAAATATATAAATGTTTCTATAAATTCATTAAAATAATTTATAGCATCTAACATTTATTTGATTCATGCCTAATCAAAGAAATAGAATTATATGGATGAAATATTTACTAAGTATAAACAATATAATAATAGATTCCCTGATTGACACCATTGATTTTGACTCTAGTAGTATCTGATGTATAGTATCTCAGCACCTGATATATTCACATGCTTTTATTGATATTGACCTTATTAGACAGGAAGGATTCTATTAATGGTGCTATTGACTTTATATATATTTATTGTTGATATTTATCAAACTTGGTATAAGTTTTCATTGAACTACAATCAGTGTTCAAAAAAATGTTAGAGAAAGGGAAGCAGTGTATAAAGTATAATGCAACTCATTAGAACTTTAAGTACATCAACTTGTAACTAAGCTGTGGATTTGCTTACACTATTCTCAGTATCATAGGCTTAACTTTTTATTAATTCACATTTTGGAATGTGTGAATGAGAGAATGTTGGCACTTATTGAAGTCGGAAAATGTTAATTTACATGAAATGTATATGCATCTTGCTTCTGAGTGTAATAGAAACGATTTCAACTTTTCACATTGGTTTCACAGAAGAAAATTACATTTCAACAAAATTAAAAGAGTGTGGGGAGCTTTTTCAGCATTGCATCTCCATGCTCCCTTGTTATTGAACGACAATAAGAAATCCTGTTAGTTCTCTGCTACTGAGCAAATTGCTTTCCACAATTATGGTTTATGTTTTAATGGGGCTAGCTTCACATTAGAAGAATTATTCCAAACCAGCATTGCCTCTCGGTGCCGCACAGAACAGCACCCTGCCTGCTTTACAAAATCCATGTCTCCCATGTTGCCTCTAAGAAAAATATATAAATAAACGCTTGCCAATCTTGCTTCTGAGAAAGTCTTAATTGAGGATAATGAAACATCTCTAGCTCCAAAATGAGAGTAAGATGGTCACAAAGCCCTTTAAAATGCTAATAGGCAGAAGACATTTACAGAAGTTTTGTGATATTATGTAGCATAGTAATAGAGTAGGTAGGTGACAGTTTGTCAAATTTAGCTGCGATGATCAGACCTATTTTTCCTCTTTCTATTTCTGAGGCCGAATTGAATGAATGATTTAGGATGATATAAAGTTGGCACCTTCATCACCAAGCACCCTGCCCTTTCAGCTATAGGGCATCTGCATACCACTCATTAAAAGAGGGGGAAATGACCAGAACAAGCAAATGTTAATTTCACATGATTTAGTGTTCGAGGTCCCACTTCCTCTCTGCACTTCCATTGTATTTCACCCACAGAATGCTTCTCTCCTTTTTAAATCACAGTGACAATGTGAACAGCACATGTATACTTTAAGCAACTTACCAATTCAAGTGTTTTGCCTCAGTGGGAAGACATGAACTCAGAATGGTAAAGCTTGGCACTGCTTCACTAAAATGGAATAAGAAATCACTTTGACAGAGCCTAGATTCTGGTCTGGGTTGCTGAATGTGTTTCCCACCCACCCACCCACCCCCATCTTTTTCCCCCTCTTTCAAGGTTGATGTTCTTTATTTTGTGTGGAGTATATCTTATGTGACAGCACAGGAAGAAATGTAGGCAGCCCAGGTGAATGTCCTTGGGGTCAAAATGGGCTTCCAAGTGAAGGGAATCAGCTCTCTTGAGATATTCAGCTAACACAGTTTCAAAGGAGTCTTGATTAAATGACCTCTGATATGGCGAATGCCAAGACCTAGGAGAGGCATGAAATGAAGACACTCAGGTGCTTATTAAACAAAGCTGTGTTGTACTCAGTCATATCTGACTCTTTGCGACCCCATGGATTGCAGCCCACAAGCCTCTTCTGTCCATGGGATTTTTCCAGCAAGAATACTGGAGTGGATTGCCATTTTCTTCTCCAGGCGATCTTCCTGACTCAGGGATCAAACCCACATCTCCTGCAGGCAAATGAATCCTTTTCCACTAAACCACCTGGGAAATCCTATTAAACAAAAGTGCTGGTGGTTTATTCGCTAAGTTGTGTCTGACTCTTGAGACCCCATGGACTGTAGCCTGCCAGGTTCCTCTGTGCATGGGATTCTCCAGGCAAGAATACTGGAGTGGATTGCCATTTCCTTCTCCAGGGGATCTTCCCAACCCAGAAATCAAACCCAGGTCTCTTGCATTGCAGGCAGATTCTTTACCAACGGAGCTAAAAGGGAAGTCCTATTAAACAAAGGAAACACTTTATTTCATTTCGACTGAGATATAGAACAGAGACTTGACTTAGAATGATTTCTGGTTGCAGCCTCTTGCACCTCAGGGATTTATAAGTGGGATATTTTAATTTCTGAGTTGAAAGTATCTGTCACTTGGATTTGAAATAATGTCTTTCCCCAACTTCACCACCTGCAAACAACTTAAGTACCATCTGCCAAGGTGCCAGGGCTGGTCTGTTGCTCCTAGGGGACTTTACCTATGTGCCTGAGTGTTGCATAAGAGTAATTTGTTGTAAACTACACACACTTATTAACAACACCACTGATTTATAAACAGAATATCTTAAAAAAAAAAAGATATCTTGAATTGGCAACTAAAAACCAAGATCCAATCCTAATGACTTATCTGTATATTTTTCCTTTTTTTTAAACTATGAAATTCCCAGTCTGAATATCTTTTTTTAAGCTTTCTATTTTATATTGGAGTATTCCCTAGCGGCTCAGACAGTAAGGAATCTGGCTGCAATGCAGGAACCCTGTGTTCAGTCCCTCGGTTGGGAAGATCCTGTGGAGAAGAGAGTGGCTTACCCACTCCAGTATTCTTGCCTGGAGAATTCCATGGACAGAGGAGCCTGGTGGGCTACAGTCCATAAGGTCTCAAAGAGCCAGACATGACTGAGAGACTAACAATCTTCATCTTCTTCGATCAGTAGGTGATTACTAATGTTCGGATACTTTCAAGTGTACAGCAAAGTGATTCAGTTATACATAAACATATAGCTATTCTTTGTCAAATTATTTTCCCATCTAGACTATTGCATTGGGCATAGTTCCCTGTGCTATACCATCTTCGTTGGTTATTCATTTAAAATATGGCAGTGTATACATGTCAGTCTCAAACTCCTTAACTATCCCTTTGTTTTATAAATATTTATCTTAAATAAAATAATATACTTGAAGTTGAATAACTTTCTTTTCTTTAAGAAATTGACTCAGATACTTTTCATTACCTTCCTGTATTATTAAATAGTTTTCCTAACATATCTTTTTATCTACCTTACTCCTCACTGAAGGATAAATACTCAGATCTCTATCAACTGCATCATTAAACATTAATTTGTTGTTTCCTAGTGTATCATACAGGTTTATTAAAAACTATGCATTGTGTCCACAGAATGGTGGCTTTATCTTTCACAGGAATGTAAAATAGATTTATGAATCAAGTTTCACTTTCTTTATCTATAAACATTCAATGAGATTTGACTCTATGTTTCATATTGACTTCCAATTTTTTCTCTGATATCAGATCAAAAGGAAGTGGACAACTTGACATTCTTAAAATTTGAATTAGGAGTTTTCATGAATAGTAATACTTTTTGACTTTAAAGAAAGTTCCTTATATATTCCTTATAATGCTATTGACCTTGAAAGAGGCTGTGTTACTTTTGCCTAAATTTTATGCTCCATGTATAAGAAGATAGTGCAAAATTAAGATATCTAATAATGTTAGGCACTCAAGTCTTCCAGGGAGAATCTACTCAAGGGCATCTAAGGAGAAAAAAATTCCCATAAGCAGATGCCCAAATGAATTTCTATCAAGCGTATTTTGAACCAAATGAATAACTCAAGTGTGTTTCCTCAAAATGCACTGGGAATTTTGAATGTCTTCAATTTAACTAAGATCCCTTGTTTGTTGCTGTAAAGTCCCGCAACCTTATTTTGTACTAATTTTAGTGAAAATCACAGAGCAATGTCTTCCTTGGGTGTCATAAAATATACCAACAGTTGCATGTAGATGAAAACAATCTCTTGCGTGGAATATATGTAAATGGAACTGATCTATCGGCACGTCCTTTATTCCATGTTTCAGTGATGGGTGATCAGTAAAATTTCTAGTGCAACATAAAATAAAATACCTTGCTGCATTCTCAGATTATTTGCCCATGGAGCATCTTCACTTACTTTATAAGAAATAAGCATAAGTGTTCTTTCACTTATGTACCTAAATATGCTTGAGACAAGGGATGGTAAAAACCATCATCCATGCTCTGTGAAAGGAGGCATACTGCAAATGTCAAGAGAAAGTTCTTTCCGATTCTACAGTATAGCACTATTTCTTCCAAACAATTTAGAATTCAGGTTGCATGCCAATAGCTTATGTGGGCCTTTTCTGTAAGAAGAAGTTTCATATGAAGACTTGATATATGTATCAAACAGAAAGAGAATTTTGTATTTTTGTTGTTGCTTGTTTTTGAAGATGAGCAAATGGAATATTTATTTGCAAAGAATTAGAGAGAGGACAAAGATTTATAAGTTAACACCCTGAGATAAACTGAATTCTGACAGAATATGGAAACAATCAAAAAACATTTCTTGAATGCTATTTACTAAACATTATTCTAATGAAGGGCTTCCCTGGTGGCTTAGTCCATAAAGAATCTGCCTGCAATGCAAGACAACTGGGTTTGATCCCTGTGTCAGGAAGATTCCCTGGAGAAGGAAATGACAACCCACTGCAGTATTCTTGCCTGGAGAATTCCATGGACAGAAGATGTTGGCAGGCTACAATCCATGGGATCACAAGAGTTGGACAGGACTTAGCAATTAAACCACTGCTATCACCATGCTAATGAAACTTGGCTTTAAGAAAAAAACTTGAATTGGCTTCATTGTCCCCATGGAAAAATGACAAATAGTGGGCTACTCCTGGGGGGAGCATGACATTCACAGACAGAGGAACCTGGCGAGCTGAGGCCTTGACTCTGTCTAGCTCTAATACAGGAGGCCAGTCTGGGCAGTCTGTGTAAAAAGAGGGCAGAGTGTTCAAGAATTTTTTTTTTTCCTCACTTCCAGTTAATTTTCTATTTTTTGGAAGTTACCATTTTCTGCATTCATTTTTGTATTTATATCAGTGGCACTTTCTCCCTATTTGCTTTGGGTCACCAGCTGTGCAATTACTATGAATAGAAACCTTAGACCCAGAGAAAATGTCTTGCTATAGCTGTTGAGGCATGAATGAACTGGGAGCTCAAGGAAGAGGGTATTTATGGTTCTGAAATTATATTCTGCCTTGAACTTTAGCCCAGTTCAAAGTGAACATTGTTTTTGATTTTTTTAATTCATTTTTATTTTCTATTAAAGTATAGTTGATTTGAGGCTTCCCAGGTGGCTTAGTGGGTAAATAACCTGCCTGCAATACAGCAGATGCAGGAGATATGGGTTCAATTCCTGGGTCAGAAAGACCCCCTGGAGGAGGGCACAGCAACCCACTCCAGTATTCTTGCCAGGAAAATTCCATGGACAGAGGAGCTTGGTGGGCTATAGTCTATAGGTTAGAAAGAGTCAGACACAACTGAAGTGATTGAGCACACATGATTTGCAATGTTCTGTTACTTTCAGGTAAATAGCAAAGTGATTCAGTTATACATATACATGTCTTCATTCTTTTTCAGATTCTTCTCCCATATAGGTTATTAAAGAATATAGAGTTCCCTGTGCTATGTTCATTATCTGTTTCATGCATGGTAGTATATATATGTTAATCCCAAACTCTTCGTTTATCCTTTTCCCCTCATCCCCTCACATCCCCCTCTTGCTCCCATATATTTGTTTTTGAAGTCTGTGAGTCTATTTCTGTTTTGTAAGTAAGTTCATTTATATCTTTTTTCAGCTCATACATGTAAGTGATATCATATGCTACTTTGACTTACTTCACTAAGTATGATAATGTCTAAGTACATTCATATTGCTGCAAATGGCATTGTTTCATTCTTTTTTATGCCTGAAAAGTATCCCATTGTATTAATGTCTTTGTACTACTTCTCCTTTATCCATTCCTCTATCGATGGACATTTAGGTTGCTTCCATGTCTTGGCTATTGCAAATACTGTTGCAATGAACATTGGGGTACATGTCTCTTCTAATTATGGTTTTCTCTGGATATACGCCCAGGAGTGGAATTGCTAGGCTGGGACAGTAGTGCTATTTTTAGTTTTATAATGAACCTCCCTTCTGTCTTCCCTAGTGGTTGTACCAATTTACATTCCCACCAACTGTGTAGGAGTGTTGCCTCTTCTCCACATCTTCTCCAGCATTTATTGTTTGTAGACTTTTTCACAGTGGTCATTCTGACCAGTGTGAAATGATACATTACTGTAGTTTTTAATTGCATTTATCTGACCATTAGAGATGTTGAACATTGTTTCAATGTGATTTTTGGTCTCTGTATGTCTTCTTTGGAGAAAAATCTATCAAGATCTTCTGCCCATTTTTTGATTGGAATGCTTCTTTGATATTGTACTGCATGTGCTGTTTGTATATAAATCCCTTGTCAGTCATTTTGTTGGCAAATACTTTCCTTCATTATTTGGGTTGTCTTTTCATTTTGTTTGTGGTTTCTTTGCTGTGCAAAAGCTTTTAAGTTTAATTAGGCAGTTACATGTAAACTGGATGCTTCTGCTACTGCTAAGTCACTTCAGTTGTGTCTGACTCTGTGTGATACCATAGATGGCAGCACATGAGGCTCCCCCGTCCCTGGGATTCTCCAGGGAAGAGCACTGGAGTGGGTTGCCATTTCCTTCTCCAATGCATGAAAGTGAAAAGTGAAAGTGAAGTCGCTCAGTCGTGTCCGACCCTCAGTGACCCCATGGACTGCAGCCTTCCAGGCTCCTCCGCCCATGGGATTTTCCAGGCAAGAGTACTGGAGTGGGGTGCCATTGCCGTCTCCATGTAAACTGGATAGCTACATGTGAAAAAATGAAATTAGAACAGTCTCTGAAACCATACATAAAAATAAACTCAAAATGGATTAAAGACCTAAATATAAGACCAGATACTATAAAACTCTGAGGGGAAAACATAGGCAGAACACTCTCTGACAAAAATCATATCAATATCTTTTTGGATCCACTTGTTGGAGTAACGAAAATAAAAATAAGAATAATATCAAGTTGCATTGTGATGAAGGAGACAGGAGACTAGGCTTCCTATTACTCAGTAGGAATGTCAGAATGAACTGTTTCCTACAGGACCAAATTGTGCCTTCTTCTCAAAAGCGTGCTTCTGAATTTAATAGAGATCTGGAATGCTAAAATAAATAAATAAATGGGGCTAATTAAACTTGAAAGTGCACATTGTATTAGTGATAATCAAATAACAGATATTTTTGGAAATGAAAAGCTATGTTTAGTTTAAAAACAGGATCAATTTTATCAATCCATTTCAATATTTCCTTTCAATTTAAACTCTATCAAGAACAAGAATGATTTTATCAGCCCTTAGGAATGTACCACAAGCTATACATTTTAGGTTTGTGGCCTTATTTAATATTCCTTGCAATGTTAAGGGCAGGTATTGTTGCTCATTTGTAAATGAGTATTATATTTATCATTCATTTGTAAATGAGTATTATATTTATTACTTATTTATAAATGGAAGAAACTGAGTTAGGAGGCATTCAATGACTTGCCTAAAATCAAGGCCCTAGTGATTCACAGAACTGGCAAATCAGACTCAGGTGTCTCTAATCTTTGAATTTGTGGTTTTTAAATTACTAAGCTCTTTAATACTTCCTTTTCAAACTGGCCATCCTTCATATATTGTTTTTGTTTTTCAGTCACTCAGTGGTGTCCAACACTGCAACCTCATGGACTGCAGCATGCCAGGCTTCCCTGTTCTTCACCATCTCCTGGTGCTTGTTCAAATTCATGTCCATTGAGTCAGTGATGCCATCCAACTATCTCATCCTCTTTCATCCTCTTCTCCTCCTGCCTTCAGGCTTTCCCAGAATCAGAATCTTTTCCAATGAGTCAGTTCTTCATATCAGGTGGCCAAAGTACTGGACTTTCAGTTTCAGCATCAGTCCTTCAGGTGAATATTCAGGATTGATTTCCTTTAGGACTGACTGGTTTGATCTCCTTGCAGTCCAAGGGACTCTCAAGAGTCAAAAGTATCAATTCTTCAGCTCTCAGCCTTCATTATGGTCCAACTCTCACATCCATACATGACCACTGGAAAAACCATAGCCTTGACTAGATGGAACTTTGTCAGCTGTCAATATGCTGTCAAGGTTTGTTATAGTGTTTCTTCCAAGGAACGAGAGTCTTTTAATTTCATGGCTGCAGTCATCATCTGCAGTGATTTTGGAGCCCAAGAAAAGAAAGCCTGTCACTGTTTCCATCATTTCCCCATCTATTTGCCATGAAGTGATGGGTCCAGATGCCATTATCTCAGTTTTCTGAATGTTGAGCTTTAAGCCAGCTTTTTCACTCTCCTCTTTCACTTTCATCAAGAGGCTCTTTAGTTCTTCTTCACTTTCTGTCATAAGGGTGATGTCATCTGCATATCTGAGGTTATTGATATTTCTCCCAGCAATCTTGATTCCAGCTTGTACTTCATCCAGCCCGGCATTTTGCATGATGTACTCTGCATATAAGTTAAATAAGCAGGGTGACAATACATAGCTTTGCCGTATTCCTTTTCCAAATTTAGCCCAGTCCATTTTTTCAATCAGAACATTAAAATAAATCACTTATGGCTCCTTCTATTTTAGTGATTGTCCCACAGTGTCCTCACAACTAATGATTCCCTTACCTTTCTATTTATTTATTTATTTTTTGAAGGAGGGGCACATCTCTGATTTCTTAACTGCTTTCTTGAACTATTCAATTTAATGGCCTCGCAGAATGACTTTTGACTTTCTGAATTTTTAATGTTCAACTTAAACTTCAGTCAGTTCTATCTTGTCAACTTATTTACTTTGTCCTATGACTGTGTAATAGTCGCCATGCTGACCCTCCATAGCACTAATACCATAGCCCCTTTTTTTCATGGCAGGACCAGGAAGGGATCTTGGTGATCAGCATGAGATATAGTAAATGCTAACTACAGTTAAAATATTTGGGTTTCATTGCATTGCACAAGACAGAAACTCCTACCTCTCTTGCCTTCTGACATCACTACCACCATATTGCTCTTCTCTTTTACAACTAACCATATTTAGAGTAATGTATACAGAACAGAATTGCTGTACTGTACTTCTGGTGCTTTCTATCCTATTTACTTTTCAACTCAGTTAGTTTCATTTCTATCTAATTCCAATAAGGATATACTGGATAATTCCAGAAAGAAATTCTAATCACCAAATTTTATGGCCAATATTTTATTTAGGATGCATCTTGATTCACCACTTTCTTCTCAAACGTCTCACTTTGTCATTACCTAACATGTATGGATGTGAAGAAGGCTGAGCGCCGAAGAATTGATGCTTTTGAACTGTAGTGTTGGAGAAGACTCTTGAGAGTCCCTTGGACTGCAGGGACATCCAACCAGTCCATTCTGAAGGAGATCAACCCTGGGATTTTTTTGGAAGGAATGATGCCTAAGCTGAAGCTCCAGTACTTTGGCCACCTCATGAGAAGAGTTGACTCGTTGGAAAAGACTCTGATGCTGGGAGGGATTGGGGGCAGGAGGAGAAGAGGATGACCAAGGATGAGATGGCTGGATGGCATCACAGACTCGATGGACGTGAGTCTGAGTGAACTCTGGATGATGGTGAAGGACAGGGAGGCCTGGCGTGCTGTGATTCATGGGGTCGCAAAAGTCAGACACGACTGAGCGGCGGAACTGAACTGAACTGAACATCCTTGTTTCCTGTCTATACTTATTCTGTTGCTGTTTAGTTGCTAATTCATGTCCAGCTCTTTGTGGCCCCATGGACTGTAGCCTGCCAGGCTCCACTGTCTATGGGATTTTCCAGGCAAGATTATTGGAGTGGGTTTCCATTTACTTCTCCAGAGGACCTTTCTGACCCAGGGATCAAACTGAAGTCTCCTGCATCTCCTGCATTGCAGATGGATTCATTACCACTGAGCCACTTATGATTTGGTCCTAAGAAACAAATCAGCTGCCTAGTGTTCAAACAACATAATGCTATAAAAAAAATCCTGAAAGCATTAGCATTTATATCTCAGACTAGATTGAAAAGACACTTCTCTTTAGGCTACAATTTCATGATAATATAGAAAATCAATGATCTTCAGACAATAAATTTGTACTATACTGCTAAGTATTTTAAAGTTTTTAACCTCTTTGTGAAGAATGGGGTCAACATAATTGCAATTTTTAAAAATTAAACATGAGATTCACTCAGAGTTAATAAAATGAATCAGTGACCCAACTCTATGTACTCTCAAAATAATTAGTTTTACCCAGGTTCCCAGGATAAACAAATGAATTTAAAAAACAAAGTTTATATATAAGAAGATATTTTTTTACAACTACAGGCATCAAATAAAGAAAATGGAGTTTTAGATATGTAGTTTTCCCTAGAACATTTCTTGAAACTATTTACTGAAATTATTGCATAAGCTGTTTGTGTGTTAGTTTCTCTGTCATGTCTGACTCTTTGTGACCCCATGAACTGTATCCTTCCAGGCTCCTCTGTCCATGGAATTCTCCAGGAAAGAATACTAGAGTAAGTTGCCATGTCCTTCTCCAGGGTATCTTCCCGACTCTGCAATTGAACCCGGGTCTCCTAAATTGCAGGCAGAGTCTTTACAGTCTGAACTATTATATATGCTAGTCATTTCATATTAATTGTGCTCAAATCCCTCCATTCTCCTTCTAAAATGTGAGTATTTCCATGGCTCAGCTTCTCTGTGTTCTCAGCACAGATATTGCTTTATCTACTACTCTTTTTATCAGTGACTCCCAAATTTGTTTCACCAGGTCATTGCTCTCTTTGAACAATGTGTTTTATCTCTATATCCCTTTGACTTCTTCCTGTCAAACAACTTAAATTCAGCCTTGTAACATGTTAACTAAGAATTCACCACAAACCGTTCCTTCTCTTCCCCATAATTATTACTTAAAAGAATAGTTATTTGCTCTTGTGGCTTCTCTTTTCTCTGACCCAACTCAGCCAGTAAGAAACAAGCCACGAATTAGTCTCATAAATATTTCTCAAATTCACCTCCTCCTTAATCAAATTACTATTGCCTTAGTCAATA
The DNA here is from genome assembly GCF_016772045.2 of Ovis aries. Taxonomy (NCBI): domain Eukaryota; kingdom Metazoa; phylum Chordata; class Mammalia; order Artiodactyla; family Bovidae; genus Ovis; species Ovis aries. Next base: position 51,269,966 of record NC_056069.1, read on the forward strand.
TTCTATGTCTAGGCAAGAGCCTAGACAATTACAATAACTTTCTAACCAATCCCCCTGTCTTTAGAACACCCTCACTCCTTCAGTTTCTTTTATTTTCTGTGTGTATAATTTTTAAAAACAAACAGACAAAACTAACTATGTTCCTATCCTGCATAATCTTTGGTACATTTCTTTAAAACAGAATAAATATTCATTTTTTCCAGTGAGTACTTATACAGACTGAACTATCTAACAGGCTGGGCACCAAAGAAACCACAGTGACACCGAAGCAGCACTTAAAGAGTAGACAAGAGGGACCTTAATCAAATAACTCAGCAAACAAATGTAAAATTACAATCTAACGTATGTAAGAAGCATATATTGAAGAGATCTGAGGAAACTGGCAAGTCAGGCAAAGAGATTTTAAATTGAAAAGTGATAAAAGCTACTTTGCATTTAAAAAATCATATATATAAAACACAATGTACAAATGAGCACGTCCCTTAAAAGGGAAGAGGCCAATATATGTGAACACAGAAAACATATAGATGAGTTCAACTAGAAAATCAGGGCTGTATTAAGCCATAAGCTTGGACTTCATCCTAGATTCAAAGGAAATAAGTTGAAGGCTCAAGTGTAGAGGGAAAGTGATATGATTATAAAACAAATTGGAAGAGGCCAAGGTGGATGTGGGGAGAGTGAACCAAAGGTATTGACAGGAGATGAAGATAGCTTAGGATATACATATTGTAGTGATTATAAAGAGAAGCAGCAAAACCTAAGGGGAGTTTTAGGAACAGATTCTTAATTTGTGTCTAAACATTTTAAGATACCTGTTAATGAATTGAATGGAGGAAACATTTTAAGGTACTTGTTAATGGATTGAATGGAAGAGAAGAGTCAAAGAGAGGGAAATATCAAGAATGACTCCTAGAGGTATAATTTGCAGAAGTAGATGAATGTAGGTACCATTCTTTGAAAATGGAGACCAGGAAAGAAGGTGGGTATTGGAGAAAGAAACAGGGCTAGAAGATGATGTCTGCTTTTGTGTACATTAGATACAAGGCACCTATGCAACATAAAACATGATGGTGTCAAAGAATGTAAGGAAATCATTGAGTATATAGTGTAACACTGAAAGCTTTACACTGTAGATAAGCATATAAATAAAAATTTTAGAGACACTGGCACACAAGTGGTTATTAGAAGTGCAGGCATCAGTGAGGTTATATGGAAAGATAATGTAGATCTCCAAGGAATGTCTGTATAGAAGGCGATACAACCTAAGAACACTGCAAAAAGAGTGGTAGTGGGGGAAAATGGTAAGAGGAAAACCAGGAGAGTACTCTGTGACACACGTGAGAAGTATTTCAAGGTGAAAGGAGTAACCAATTATCTTGAGTGATCAAGTACCTTGAGTGGTCAAAAAATCCTGCCAGTGTATATTAGATGTGTCCACTCGAGAACGTGAAGTTAAGTTAGAAAAAGTTAAGAATGTTGGTGACAGAAGTGAATGAAGATTCAGATAGTACATAATGCTGCTTCTTATTTTGTCTGTGAGGGAGAACAGAGAATGATACGCTACCCATCAGAAAGTCTGTTTGTTCACTTGTTTAAATGACTTCAATGCATTTAATACCCAGAAAAAAGATTTGACTAAGAAATCATTGTCAAATTCATAAAATGGATAAAGCATAATTCAGGGTGTACAAAATTCTGTGCAATTAGATATCTAAAAAAATTGTAACCCTGTATATGTGGGGGGAAAAACAGCTCTAAAGCAGTAAGAAAGCCTTCCTAAGCAATCAATGCAAAGAAATAGAGGAAAACAGCAGAATGGGAAAGACTAGAGATCTCTTCAAGAAAATTAGAGATACAAAGGGAACATTTCATGCAAGGATGGGCTCGATAAAGGACAGAGATGGTATGGACCTAACAGAAACAGAAGATATTAAGAAGAGGTGGCAAGAATACAGAACTGTACAAAAAAGATCTTCATGACCAAGATAATCACGATGGTGTGATCACTCACCTAGAACCAGCAACCCTGGAATGTGAAGTCAAGTGGGCCTTAGAAAGCATCACTACGAACAAAGCTAGTGGAGGTGATGGAATTCTAGTTCAGCTATTTCAAATCCTGAAAGATGATGCTGTGAAAGTGCTGCACTCAATATACCAGCAAATTTGGAAAACTCAGCAGTGGCCACAGGACTGGAAAAGGTCAGTTTGCATTCCAATCCCAAAGAAAGGCAATGCCAAAGAATGCTCAAACTACCGCAGAATTGCACTCATCTCACATGCTAGTAAAGTAATGCTCAAAATTCTCCAAGCCAGGCTTCAGCAATATGTGAACCGTGAATTTCCAGATGTTCAAGCTGGTTTTAGAAAAGGCAGAGGAACCAAAGATCAAGTGGCCAACATCTGCTGGATCATGGAAAAAGCAAGAGAGTTCCAGAAAAACATCTACTTCTGCATTATTGACTATGCCAAAGCCTTTGACTGTGTGGATCACAATAAACTCTGGAAAATTCTCAAAGACATGGGAATACCAGACCACATGACCTGCCTCTTGAGAAACCTACATGCAGGTCAGGAAGTAACAGTTAGAACTGAACATGGAACAACAGAATGGCTCCAAATAGGAAAAGGAGTATGTCAAAGTTCTATACTGTCACCCTGCTTATTTAACATATATGCAGAGTACATCATGAGAAACGCTGGACTGGAAGAAGCACGAGCTGGAATCAAGATTGCCTGGAGAAATATTAAGAACCTCAGATATGCAGATGACACTACCCTTAATGGCAGAAAGTGAAGAGGAACTAAAAGCCTCTTGATGAAAGTGAAAGAGGAGAGTGAAAAAGTTGGCTTAAAGCTCAGCCTTCAGAAAACAAAGATCATGGCATCTGGTCCCATCATTTCATGGGAAATAGATGAGGAAACAGTGGAAACAGTGTCAGACTTTATTTTTGGGGGTTCCAAAATCACTGCAGATTGTGATTGCAGCCATGAAATTAAAAGATGTTTACTCCTTGGAAGGAAAGTTATGACCAACCTAGATAGCATATTCAAAAGCAGAGACATTACTTTGCCAACAAAGGTCCATCTAGTCAAGGCTATGGTTTTTCCAGTGGTCATGTATGGATGTGAGATTTGGACTGTGAAGAAGGCTTAGCGCCAAAGAATTGATGCTTTTGAACTGTGGTGTTGAAGAAGACTCTTGAGAGTCCCTTGGACTGCAAGGAGATCCAACCAGTCCATTCTGAAGGAGATCAGCCCTGGATGTTCTTTGGAGGGAATGATCCTAAAGTTGAAACTTCAGTACTTTGGCCACCTCATGCGAAGAGTTGATTCATCGGAAAAGACTCTGATGCTGGGAGGGATTGGGGGCAGGAGGAGAAGGGGACGACAGAGGATGAGATGGCTGGATGGCATCACCGACTCGATGGATGTGAGTCTGAGTGAACTCCAGGAGATGGTGATGGACAGGGAGGCTTGGCATGCTGCGATTCATGGGTTCGCAAAGAGATGGACGTTACTGAGCGACTGAACTGAACTGAGATGAACTGAGCTGAACTGAAAGCAGTAAACCTCGTTATAGATTCTGTAGGTAACTATAACTTATGCCCTAAAAGAAACTCCAATACAAAAGTTAAATTTTCCATCAAGTATGGAAAACTTTTAATGAAAGGATTGTCTTACATAGGAGAAGAAATGACTCATCTATTAAAGCGAAAAAAAAATAAAGTTCGTTATAGTTTTTCGTGAATTTCTATATTTGAAGAAAAAAAAAGAGAGAGAAAGAGAGAGAGACAGAGAGAGAAATTGGGGTAGTTCCCAATGTGTATATTTAGTTTTCTCCACTAAGTAGATGAAAAAGTCACCTCCTGAAAAAGTAGCTGAAAGATAGTAGCTGAGGAAATTGAGTGACTGTGGGGTGTCTTACATAGAAAAATTAGCAACACTAAGTTGCCAAATAATCGAGGCTCTAGGTTATTTCCTATGTTATCTGTGATATCATTCACATTCATAGCAGATGTTTCAGAGTCAGAAAATCTGAGTTACCAAGTTCCTTGATTAATGATGGAAGTGAGCAAGATTAACTCTCAATCCATCCTCAACTGTCTTTCTTCCTCGGACTCACAGTCTTCCAAGGGAGGGTTCTTACGCCCAACCAAGTTCCTCTGACCTTAAATTCTCCTTCCCCTCTGTCACATATGGTTGTTGCTTCCTCTGCTTGATAAACCTGCCCACTCCGTTTAGAGAACTAATGCTACTCTTTCTTTAAGATGCAGGTCACATAATTTATCCCACTCTTATTGCTTCCCTAAGCTTCTAAAGTCTAGAACTTTGTAGGTACTCAATCAATAGATGGAAGGGAGAATTGGATTAGTCATTTAACTTAGGTGTGAGTTTATTTTAAATTTGTTTATGATGACCATGTTTAATTTTGCAGCACTATTGATTTTTATCCAGTGGGAATGCTAACATGATCAAATTGTGAAACATTTCTAAAAACGTTCTAGCACACAGCAGTTACCACAGACCATTATTTTTTTAAAAACGTCTAGCTAACAATCTTTAGATTTAATATATTGTACTTTGGAAAAATTCTAAGTTGAATTTTAGATTTGTATTAAAATAACTTCTGAAACATTTGTCTTCCAACTTTAAGATAATGAGCTAAATATCATAGTGTATATTTAATTTCAATTAAATACTGTAAAGACAAATTGCAAAAAACTTTAAATGTTTTCTATTTAAAGTACTAAATCTTTTCTTATTGTATAAACGCAATTAACCTTCTTCAAAGAATGGTCTACAAGATGCCATAAACACATATTTGATAACAACACAAATAATCATATTCAAATTAGTTTTGTTTCCTTAGATTCATTAATTTGAAGGAAAGCACCACCAGGAATAGATATCCAAGCACAGAGAGATGAATTCCATCTTGTACTGATGAATGAGTAATCTGAGTAGCTATGTTCATCATTGGCTTCCTCATTAACATGATTTATTAGCTGCCTAATATGTATTGGATGCTTCTCTAAGACCTCAGTATGTATGAGATTATTTTTAATCCTAGGGAGGGTAGGTACTATCAGCCTTATAACCCTGATAATGAGCTATATTTCAAAAATTTGTGTTTGAATTTGAACTCAGGTCTATTTGAGTCCCCACCTCACAATTTTAACCGTTGTGTAATGTTGTCTTTTTAAACTATCACAGAGATTTTCAAAAGCAAATCATTTTACTGCATCTGTTATTATAAAACTGTAATCTATTTGTTAAATGAGATTTGAAAGTAGATATGCATAAACTAGAGAAGAAAAATACCTTTAATCCCAAATTCATAATTGAAGTTGTTTTTTTTTTTTTTTCAGTCTTCTTTTGGTATTAAAGAACCACAGAACAGTCTAGATTGCTTCCCACTGTTGTCAAGTTGGGGCTTCCCTGGTGGCTCAGTTGGTAAAGAATCTGCCTGCAAAGCAAGAAGCCCAGGTTCTATCCCTGGCTTGGGAAGATCCCCTGGAGAAGGAAATGGCAATCCACTCCAGTATTCATGCCTGGGGAATCCCATGGAGAGAGTAGAGCAGGGCAGGCTATAGTCCATGGGGTCACAAGTCAGATAGGACTTAGTGACTAAACACCGCCACCACTGTGAAGTTAAAAATAATTCATAATACTCAGAGTTTGCAGTATTTGGAAGCAAAGGGCAACTCCATGGGCTTATCAGTAAGACTAGAAATTGGTACAGACTTTCAGAATGGCAACCTGACAATGTGTGTTAAATATTAACACTATGTATCCAACAATTTCAGGTTCTAGAAATTCAATTATGGAAATAATGAAAAAAATGTACAAAGATGTATGAATGAAATTTTCACTTCATTGCATTGCTGATTATAGCATAAAAAGTTTTATACCCCAGAAAAAATAGACATTTAAGAAAATTTTCCTGAAAAAAATTACTGTTCATAGATGTAGCTATTTATACTTCTGAGGATAAGTAATATTCTTTATAACAATAACATAACACAATAACCCAAAGAAGGCTTTAATGAGCCTATGAATAATTAAGTTAATGATATCTCAGGATATTCATGATGTTTGAATTGAGTCCACTTTCCTATGGATAATTCCTCATTTGGACTAGTCGGGTGAAGGTAGCCATCTGGTAGAGTTTAACTTTGAGCTCTGGTTTGAAATTTTAATAGAAGTTAGCCAGAGAAAAGGAAGGGTGTTAAAATTCCGTTAGGCAGAAAAGCCTGACCAATTAAACCTACAGAGATTAGAGAAAGCCTTAAATATTCAGGATTATCTTTTGGCATCCTGAATATTTAGCTATTTGGAGCATGATATGGAAATAAGCCAGAGCAGAAGGAGATAGCTGGAAACGTGTACAGGAGTCAGATCATTTTCTTTCTTTCAGTAGTGCTACTAACATCTCCTTTTGCCTGTTATTCTTATTTTGAACATAACAAAATCCTATTTCATCATTGACATTAGGAATTGATAGAGCTGTTTATTAATCCTAGCTACTTTTTAACCAGTTAAGATGATCTCTGTGTTATCTTAAAATCTTACCAAGAGTAGGAAAAGCTGAGAGAGAAAAGCCTAGAGACACTTTTTGGAGAAAAGAACACATGAAGCAACCTCTTTATAAGTTGTGTGTAAGCCTAAGTGCTTGGCTGTGGTGGTGTTATCAAACCCAGGTCCAGCTACTCATCACTCAAAAGCCAATTCTCAAGAGACAAATGTTGGTAGAAAGAAAGTTTGCTTTATTTTGGAGCAACTGGAGAAGGGGGACTCCTGCCCAAGAACCAAATCTCAGTTGCTGCTCATGGGACAGGGGCTTTTATGAGAGGCAAAGCTCTTTAAGCAACAAGTTCTACAGGGGGATTCCCACAGACAAAGTAACGAGGTGGTGGTCTTATCTGATTAAATTGCTTCAACTTACTTATGGAAGAGATTTGATTTGATAGGAGGGAAAGTGGAAGCAGGGAGAACCAAGTTGGATGCAACCAAAGCCAAAAGTCATATTAACTTGGAGTAGGGTATCAGTGGCTATCATCCACTGAAAGTGAAAGTGAACGTCGCTCAGTCATGTCCGACTCTTTGCAGCCCCATGGACTGTATAATCCATGGAATTCTCCAGGCCGGAATACTGGAGTGGGTAGCCCTTCCCTTCTCCAGGGGATCTTCCCAACCCAGGGATTGAACCCAGGTTTCCCACATTGCAGGCAGATTCTTTACCAGCTGAGCCACAAGGGAAACCCAAAATGCTACTGGAGATCAGTGAAAAAATAACTCCAGAAAGAATGAAGAGATGGAGCCAAAGCAAAAACAACACCCAGTTGTGGATGTGATTGGTGATGGAAGCAAGGTCTGATGCTGTAAAGAGCAATACTGCATAGGAACCTGGAATGTTAGGTCCATGAATCAAGGCAAATTGGAAGTGGTCAAACAGAAGACGGCAAGAGTGAACATCAACATTTTAGGAATCAGCGAACTAAGATGGACTGGGATGGGTGAATTTAACTCAGATTATCATTTTATCTACTACTGTGGGCAAGAATCCCTCAGAAAAAATCGAGTAGTCATCATGGTCAGTGATAGAATCCAAAATGCAGTATTTGGATGCAATCTCAAAAATGACAGAATGATCTCTGTTCCTTTCCAAGGCAAACCATTCAATATCACAGTAATCCAAGTCTATGTCCCGACCAGTAATGCTGAAGAAGCTGAACGGTTCTATGAAGACCTACAAGACCTTCTAGAACTAACACATTGATTAAAATACTCTATATTCATCAATAGTAACTTACTCTGCAACATATTTCCAGAAGAAAAAAAGAACACAGTGAAGGAATTTACAGGAAATTATATTTTCATTTAATATAAAAAGTCACCATTTTACTACTACATTTAGATATAGGAATGTTGTCCTATAATATAGGAGCCTTGGACACACACATGAACAACACCATGTGATATACATATATATATATTTTTTATATATGTATATTTATAGAATAGAATTATGTATATGTATAAATTACTATTTGGCTAAAACATTGATTTATAAGCTAAGAAATAGTCTGACCTATATGATCCCCAATCTCTCAATAATCCATGGAGACTAGCTAAGATCAGATATAACTGAAATAACTCCAGGAAGGACTCAAAAAGAAAAGAAAAAAAAAAAAAACCACTCCTGTCATGGTCCATATATTTTCAGGGGAAGGGAGCAAAGCATCTAGGCATTCTGTTATGTTTGATGTTTCCTGGTTAAGAAAGTAGCCCAGTTAAACAAAGTGCCTGAGCTCTGCCTCATTTTTTCTTGAGCTAGTTAAGATGAGCTGAACCAGTTTGCTAAATCACTGAGAGTGTGAAGGAAATGAACCTCCAGGGGTATCCAGATTTGTCTCTCCTTAGCCTGATTAGATTTCATTCTCCCATTGGCTTTTTCACTTCCCATTGCAACTTGACCTACATGGATGCTGCCTCTACAAAGTTCTTGTCAGGAGTGTACCATTCAACCTAAAAATCCTTTGTTGCATTTTTCTAATAACATCATAGTCTTTTTTATTTTAGTTACTAATCTTTTTTTCTGATGTTGAGAAAAGCTTAAACCTAGAAAATAAACAAAGAAACATATATGTATTTTGTCCCTTTCTCAGGTTTTCCAATAGTTTTATATCAACTTTTCCTTTGATCTTGAATTTTTATTCCAGAATTTAACAGAATAACCTAATAGAAACAGAAGAAGCTGCTACATTTTCTTTGCTATAAACACAATTTTTCCTTCCAAAATCTGACAGTAGATAGATGGCTCGCTACTTGTACAGAGGAAAATTTGGCTGTACATTCAATTTTTCTGTTTAATATTATCACAAGTAATGGGTAGAAAAATACTGATAATCTTTGAAACCAGGTTTAATCAGAGAATCTATTCATCCTCAAAGTAATAAATGAATTTATCTTCTATATAATTCACAATGCCAGAGATTTTTGTCTCTTATATGAAATGTCTAATTGATTGAGAAATAAGTATTATCATTTAATATATACTTTAATCAATATTGAGTTGAAATTTTCAATGTAACTCTGGGTAATTATATATAAACCATTTGTAACAATAACATTATAGAAAGAAGGGAATGATCGTGAAGAAACTAAATAGTCATCAGAGCTCCTAGATGCTTCCCAGTGTCTTAAATCCATAAAACAGCAAATTTATTTTATAACTAATATATTTTATAATATTTGACTAAAACTTCCAACTTTGCCAAGTGAGTTAACACCAGGTATAAATGTGATTATACATATATATAAAATTCAGTTTAATATTTTTATTATTAATAAGTAAGGTGGGGGAATTATTATTAATTACAAATCTATGTTAATATAGCCTTTTAAAGTATACTTTGGCTTAATCCTTACTTATCCCCAAGACAAATGATATTGACTAATTCCTGTGTTTCACTTAATAGACCAAGTATAACTCCATTTAGATTCATTAGGGTCTGGATTAATCATCCCATTTCCTACCTACAGCTGTGTCAGAACAGATTTTACAATTCATGATTTGCATATGATTTCTAACTGAATCCTAGACTTGCTGTTTGATAGAAAATAAAAAAGAACTTCGGTTTCTCTGGTGGCTCAGATGGTAAAAAATCCACCTGCATTGTGGGAGACCTGGGTTCAATCCCTGGGTTGGGAAGATCCCCTGGAGGGAGGCCTGGCAATCCACTCCAGTATTCTTGCCTGGAGAATCCGCATGGACAGAAGAGCCTGATGGACTATAGTCCATGGGGTTGCAAAGAGTCGGACATGAATGAGCGAATAAGCACAGCACAGCACAAGGCAGAACTTAATTTTGGTTTTACAAGTTTGTGGAAATTCCATAGGATCTTCAACTAATTAAACAAAAGCAACTTTCTGATATCAGTATTTGAACATAACGTTAGCTAGATACTTATTGTTGCATATTTCTAGTTTTAATATTACTTTGCTATTGAATGAAATTTAAAGTTTTTTTTTTAGTCTTTACAATGTGAAAGGTGCTGCCCATGGTACTGAAGGAAGCAAAAAGAAAATGGAGTTGTCTTTAAAGTAGTCTAATGAAGAAACCACAGGATTTAGGTTAAATCTGAGCCCACTTTAGCTTTGAATTTGTGATGAAACCTATTTTTAATTTCAAATTCCTCATCCATAGAATGAGAGTAATTCCAGTTCTTCATGTAACTATTTCAAATGTTGGTGAAAAACAAATGAAATGTATTTTGAAAATATTTTATGGATTATAGCTTGTGGCACTAGCTTTTGTCTACATATTTTATAGAACATAAGCCTTGCTATGAGATCAACAGGAAAAAGTGATTCATGGCTCACATATACTTGGAAAGTGCAGCATACTGTAACCATACTATAACCGTTCAATCTGGAGTAGCATGTTACATATCAGTTTTTAAAGGCTCTACAATTTTGTTAGCATTAGAATTCTCCAGATTTATTTAACTGAAATCTGTTATCATATGATACCTATTAACACTGCAAAAAATTATTGTACCATGGAAAAGACTGAGGAAATTATACATTATGTAAATGTTAGTTGTGCCTTTATTATTATAGTTGAGTAGAAGTAGCAATATAATTATATGAATAGCTACAGCACACAGAAGACTCTCAGTATAATAAAAGCAGTACAAATGATATCTTGCCATCTCATAGAAAAGAAATGTTAACCAATGTTGTGAAAACCAAGTAAAGCCCCAAAAGATTTGATATATTAGAAGATTTTTAGGCTTAGTGTTCCCTAGAGTCATTCTGGAGAAGGCAATGGCACCCCACTCCAGTACTCTTGCCTGGAAAATCCCATGGACGGAGGAGCCTGGTAGGCTGCAGTCCATAGGGTCGCTAAGAGTTGGACATGGCTGAACGACTTCACTTTGACTTTTCACTTTCATGCATTGGAGAAGGAAATGGCAACCCACTCCAGTGTTCTTGCCTGGAGAATCCCAGGGATGGGGGAGCCTGTTGGGCTGCCGTCTATGGGGTCGCACAGAGTCGGACACAACTGAAGCGACTTAGCAGCAGCAGCAGAGTCATTCTGATATTAAGTAAGATATATGGGTATGCATGCATATATTTGGGATGTCCCTGGTGCCTCAGACAGTAAAGAATCCACCTGCAATGTGGGAGACCTGAGTTCTATCCCTGGGTTGGGAAGATTCCCTGGAGAAGGGAAAGGCTACCCATCACAGTTTTCTGGTCTGAGAATTCCACTACTCTGTAGTTCATGGGGTGGCACAGAGTCGGACATGACTGCAAATTTCACTTCATTTCATTGCATGCATATATTAGTTTGAATATATATGTATCTACATATATATATACACTTATATACAGTGTATGTGTATATATGTATACACGCATATTACCAAAACTATGCTTAATAAAAATTTTAAAACCCAACTGTTAAAAAAAATATAAAATGTAAATAATATTTTAGACAGCAGCAAAGCCTAGAAGCGAACTGGCAAGTTAGGTAGAATTATTTTGCTTTTTTGTGTGTGTGGCTATGTTGAAATCTACATGTTGATATGACATCTAGAAGGGCATTCACATAAGATGTAGATGTCATTATGACTGATTATTGAATCTTGGATGCTTTCTGCATTTGATCATGAAGAAAGCTTGGTTGTGAGTTATCCTCAGTCATAGAATAAAAGCAAGTTCAGTTCACGGTGGTGCCACAGAATCCAATACACTAATTTTTTCTGCCATTTTGATATGCAAAGCTTTGCATTAGGATATTAAAATTAATAGTACTTAAATACATTCATTCTTATGTTAGGAATATCAAGGATGGGAAGGAAAAAAGGAAGTATGGTCAATAAAATAGAAGAATAATAGAAGGCTCTATTCAATTGTCTACCCAACGGATATTCTCATCCTTTATTAAGAGAATACTAGTTTTGGTCAGGAAGCCACATTTATTCATGAAGCTATAGATTCAAGGAAGAGTTATTCCATCAACAGGTGAAGAAGAGAGAAGAGAAATATGGAGTGTCTAGGTCCTTGTTGATGATATCAAGATGGTGCATCAAAAATTAAATTCAACCCCTTTATCTCTGCATTATGAGAGACGATTTGTTTTATGGTTTTGAATAAATTGTGTTGTATTTTATTTTACAATGTATAAAAGACGTTCCATCCCCATATGCTGTAAGAATAAGTTTATAGTATTAACATATTTTCTGATTCTAAAACATTGGGGACACCTACATTTAGGATTGCAATAAAGTTAAAATATATAGTTAACAAAAGAATTTGAAATGCAGTACTTGGGTGCAATCTCAAAATGACAGAATGATCTCTGTTCATTTCCAAGGCAAACCATTTGATATTACAGTAATCCAAGTATATGTCCCAACCATTAATGCCTAAGAAGATGAAGCTGAATGGCTTGATGAAGGCCTTCAAGAGCTTCTAGAACTAACACTAAAAAAATAAAAAATAAAAAGATGTCCTTTTCATCATAGGAAACTGTAATGCAAAAGTAGGAAACCAAAAATACCTGGGGGAACAGGCAAGTTTGGCCTTGGAGTACAAAATGAAGCAGGGCAAAGGCAAACAGAATTCTGCCAAGAGGATACACTGTTATACAAACACCCTCTTCCAACAACACAAGAAATGACTCTACACATGGACATCACCAGATGTCAATACCTAAATAAGCTTGATTATATTCTTTTCAGCTGAACACAAAGAAACTGTATACAGTCAGCAAAAACAAGCTGACTGTGGTTCAGATCATGAACCCCTTATTGCAAAATTCAGACTTAAATTAAAGAAAGTAGGGGGAACCACTACACCACTCAGGTATGACCTAAATCAAATCCCTTATGACTATACAGTGGAAGTGAAAAATAGATTCAAGGGATTAGATCTGATAGAGTGTCTGAAGAACTATGAAGGGAGGTTGAGAATATTGTATAGGAGGCCATGATCAAAACCATCCCTAGGAAAAATAAATGCAAAAAGGCAAAATGGCTGTCTGAGAAGGCCCTACAAATAGTCGTGTAAAGAAAAGAAGCTAAAGACAAAGGAGAAAAGGATACATATACCCATCTGAATGCAGAGGTTCAAGAAATAGCAAGGAGAGAAAAGAAAGGCATCCTCAGTGATCAATGCAAAGAAATAGAGGAAAACTGTAGAATGGAAAGACTAGAGACCTCTTCAATAAAATTAGTGATACCAAGGGAATATTTCATGCAAAAATGGGACAATAAAGGACAGAGAATGTATGGATCTAACAGAAGCACAAGATATTAAAAGGAGGTTTCCAAAATACACAGAAGTACTATACAAAAAATATCTTAATGACTCAGATAACCACGATGGTGTGATCACTCACCTAGAGCCAGATATCCTGGAGTATGAAGTCAAGTATACCTTAGGAAGCATCACTACAAACAAAGCTAGTGGAGGTGATGGAACACCAGTTGAGCTATTTCAAATCATAAAATATGATGCTGTTAAAGTGCCACACTCAATATGTCAGCAAATTTGGAAAAATCAGCAGTGGCTACAGGGCTGGCAAAGGTCAGTTTTCATCCTAATCCCAAAGAAAGGCAGAAAAATGTTCAGACTATTGCACAATTTCACTCATTCCACATGATAGAAAAGTAATGCTCAAAATTCTCCAAGTAAGTCTTCAATAGTATGTGAACTGGGAACTTTTAGGTGTTCAAGCTGTATTTAGAAAAGGCAGAGGAACCAGAGATGAAACTGCCAACATCTGTTGGATCATAGAAAAGGCAGAAGAATTTAAAAAAAAAAAAAGCACATTTACTTCTGCTTCATTTACTATGCTAGAATCTTGGATTGTGTGGATCACAACAAACTGTGGAAAACTCTTAAAGGGATGGGAGTAACAGACAATCTCGTCTGCCTCCTGAGAAACCGGTATGCAGGTCAAGAAGCAGCAGTTAGAACAAGATATGGAACAACAAACTGTTTCAAAATTGGGAAAGGATTATGTCAGAGCTGTATACTATCACCCTGCTTATTTCACTTATATGCAGAGTACATCATGCAAAATGCTGGACTGAATGAAGCACAAACTGGAATCAAGATTGAAGGGAAAAATATCAATAACCTTAGATACACGGATGACACCGCCCTTATGGCAGAATGCAAAGAGGAACTAAAAAGCCTCTAAATAAGGTGAAAGGGAAGAGTGAAAATGCTGACTTAAAACTCAACATTCAAAAAATTAAGATAATGACATCCAGTCCTATCACTTCATGGCAAATAGATGGGGAAACAATGGAAACAATGATAGACTTTCTTGGGCTCCAAAATCACTACAGATGGTGAATGGTGACTGCAGTCATAAAATTAGAAGACACTTGCTCCTTGGAAGAAAAGCTATGATAATCCCAGATAGCATATTAAAAAGCAGAGACATTAATTTGTGACAAATTTCTGTCTAGTCAAAGCTATGCCAGTAGTCATGTATGGACATGATAGTTGGACCATAAAGAAAGCTGAGTGCCGAGAAATTGATGCTTTTGAACTGTGGTGTTGGAGAAGACTCTTGAGAGTCCATTAGACTGAAAGGAGATCAAATCAATCAATCCTAAAGAAAATCAATTCTGAATATTCATTGGAACAACTGATGCTGGAGTCGAAGCTCCAATACTTTGGCCACCTGATGGGAAGAACTAACTCATCAGAAAATACCCTGATGCTGGAAAACATTGAAGGCAGGAGGAGAAGGGGATAACAGAGGACATATTGGTTGGATGGCATCACTAACTTAATGGACTTGAGTTTGAGCAAGCTCCAGGGCTTGCAGATGGACAGGGAAGCCTGGTGTGCTGCAGTCCATGGGGTAGCAAAGAGTTGGACATGACTGAGCAACTGAACTGAACTGAATATGTAACTAAACACATTCACTTTCTTGAACATAGTAATAACTATAAGGTAAATGTACACATAATAGACATAGAGTTTAATGAGGTGGTCAAGCATTAAATCTAAAGTCAGTGTGAATATAAAGTCAGTTTTCTAAATGTTGCCCTGGCTCTATCACTTACTAGTTGTGTGACTCTGGGGCAGCCATTTAAATATCAGGAGCCCAACTTGACATTCACAGAATTGTTGTAAGGTAAAGTACTTACGAAAGTGCCTGTCTGATAATGAACACTATTACACAATCAAAAAACAAGTGTGGAATGTTATCCTTTGCTTAGTTCATTCACAAAGTCTACATGTATTTCAAAGAATATATTTCTAAATCAATATGTATTATGCTCATGTTATCAGAGGAAGTAATTTTCCTTCTAATCATGGAGCAGTCAGTCACTGATATTACACTGAAGCAACATCTTATAATAACAACACTTAATAGCCATATAGCACATTATTCTAAGTAGCTAGGAGCACTTAATGGACATTATCCAATTAATCATTACAGATTTCTGTGTGGTAGGTCAGAGTTATTATCTCAGTGCTAGAGATAACAACACTGATGTACGGAACAAGTGATTCACTTGCTAAACCCGGATGATTGGTTTAGCATGTAGCCAGGAATAGAAGCAAAGTCCTAATTCCCTGTCAAGGATGCTCTTAAATGGACCATGCTAGTTTTGGGACTGAATATTCTTAAACTGTTTCCTTCTAAATTATGTGTAAGCATATCTAATTTTAACTCTTAAAGCAGGCAGAAATACGTATGTATGTACCTCCAACAGCATCTATTTTTATGCATGTATCTACTAACCTCTTGATCTGAGAGTCTTATGAATTCTAACAACTTAGACTGCTGCTTAATTAAAAATTTAATTAACCGTGGTTACTGACAATGAGTAAAATAAGATAAATGTTAATTTTATGGTTCAGTAAAATTGAAAGTTAGAAAAAAAAATCTTAGGTTTAAATTTATTATTATCACTAGGGACATGCCACCAGTTCTCAGATTCAGTTAGTGGTTCTGCTACCAAAGAATAGATTGTACAATGTTAAATTAGATATGTGTGTGCTGTGTGTGTTTAGTTGTTCAGGCTCTTTGTGATCCCATGGACTGTAGCCCACCAGGCTCCTCTGTCCATGGGATTATCCAGGCAGGAATACTGGAGTGGGTTGCCATTTCCCTCTCTAGGGATCTTACCAACCCAGGGATCGAACCCAGGTCTCCTGCATTGCAGGTGAATTCTTTTTTTTTAAATTTTCTTTTTTTAAATATAAATTTATTTATTTTAATTGGAGGTTAATTTTCTTTACCAGATGATCTCCCGGGGAAGCCCATTAAACTAGCTACATTCCTTCAGTGAAGAAACATCAGTTCAAAAGTGGATTGAAAAGAATAATGACTTGGTGGAAAGTCAATATATATATTCCTCACTTTGTTTACCAACTCTCACCTTCTTAACTATGCACACAAAACAAAACCCTCCTAGCTCAAATTTAGTCACTTATTGAGGTCCATTACACCTTCCACTTAGGATTGTTGTGAGCCATAAAATATATTAAGTAAAATTGCCTAAAAATATTAGAGACTCAGCAAAGGTCAGCAAAATGGAATGTTGGAGGTCAATTGAATCATTAAATATATTTGATTCCCCCAAACTGATATCCCTAGATTATCAGAACAACTAAAGATTATTTCTTTTCACTTTTGGATATTAATGCCCTCAATGAAAAATAGAACAGCATTTTTACTGTTTTTTGGTCACACTCAGGAGTCTACCCGTATGCATATATTATCCAGCTAAGTATTTCACCCATTCAGAATTTACTATACTTAGCTTTTGAAAAAAAGATACTAATAATTTCAGTAATCTAATGATTATAATGTCAAATTAAAGCTTAGTGCGATATTTCAATTAAACAGGCTTTAATAAGTATTAAGGGACTTCCTAGGTGGTGCAGTTGTAAAGAATCACATGTCAATGCAGGCACGTGAGACATAAGAGATACAGGTTGGATCCTGAATCAGGAAGATCCTGTGGAGTAGAAAGTGGTTACACATTCCAGTATTCTCGCCTGGAAAATTCCATGGACAGAGGAGGCTACAGTACATGGAGTGTCAAAGATTTGGACATGACTGAGCACAGTGCAACCTGATAAGCAGTAAAGTTATACAACAGCAAAAATGAAGCATTCATAAAAATGTGGAAGCATTGGGGAGGGATTGTTGGATGAGATATATTTGTAAGGATAAAAAATATATTTTCAATACCCATGGTTCTGGAATTAAATCTCAAACATACTGCATCCTAAATCTATGACATCAAGCAACTTAATTTACTTTTTTTAGAATATGTATACAGCAAAATAACTTAGGTAAACATTTGACATGGAAAATAAAATGAGATTATTACATATTAACATGATCTTAGTAATTTTCTCAACAATCACTTCTGTCTCTTTTCTTTACACCATATAATGTAGGCATAGATTCAGCCCTGAGAAAAACTGCCTGTTGGTATAATTTAGACTTGGGAGTGCTATATGTAAATTAATTTCTTTCAGGTATTATTTTCTCAGACTCAGACTTTCCTCTGAGGCTTGTCAAGGTCATTGTGTTAAACAATTCTGTATTCATTCTTGAAGTCAGAGGTCTAAACAGGCTGCATAGCAGTTTGACTGAAAAGGTGCTATGCAAATATAATGCATACTGTCATCAGTGTGGATAAGACAGTTCATCTTCAGACTCTTAGGAAGTTTGTAAGAAGAAATTTGGCTGTAAGGAAGAAATCTGGCTCAGTAAGTGGGATAATGTAACTGATATTTCACTGGGCAAGAGAGTAGAATAGTAATGAGTTCAACATATAAGGTGGTAATTTTGGATCTATATCTCTCTGTATATAAATATGAGAAAAAGGTAAAGTGAAAATGAGGAAATGTATAGGCGTGTGTGTGTAAAGAGGGACACACTCACACACAAACACAAAGATAGAGACAAAGAGAAAAAAAAAAAAAACAGGAAAATAGGATAAGATCAAAAGCCAAAGAGTAACACAATAGGAAAAGCAGAGAGCAAGAGACGAAGAAGGCTGACAGACACAAACAGAAGGGAAACAGGCTGTGAATTAGACAAGAGCCACAGAGCTTGGCTGGACAGACAGACAGAGGGGCAGGTAGAAAAACAACAATTGAAATGTGTCCAAAATAGGAGTCCTTTCTTTTTGTCTGACATGAGAAAGGATCCTTATTCTTCCTCAGTGGAGTGTCATTATTGTCAATGGGAGGTCACCAGGGAAGATGTGTGCCCCACAGCAAGGACTGCTGTCTCTTTGTGGTATTTATTTGTGCAGTGTATGCTTCATGCACACATTATTTACTTTGATTATTCTTTGAAGGAATGCATTAGACCCTTTTTTTTTCTATATGACATATATCAGACGTTGTACCACATAACTCATAACAGTACTTGAATCATGTGCAGCACAGATAATATGTGTCTGTATCTGAAAGCTGCAAGGAGAGCCAGGATGGAAAGAAATGGAAAAATGAAAAGCACTCAAACAAAAGCCAAAGTTTCCTCCTTTACTTTTAATTTATATAGAATAAAAAGGAAATGGAAGAGAAACAAGCATGAATATCATTATGTCTGTATCCATCTGTCTTCAACTGGCTCTACAATAATGCATGCTAAATAAACTGTTTTGAAATTAAATGACCCCTTCCTTCAAGATAACAAAGTCCATGTGAGATTGCTCATGACAGGAAAATATATGAGCAATCACTATATAAATAGAGGATATCATGTTGGAGAGTGAAGCTCTAGCAAATAGAATTTAAAAGAATAGGCCATACCAGTTGGGACTTCCCAGGTGGTGCAGTGGTAAAGAATCCACCTGTCAGTGCAGGTGACTCAAGAGACACAGGTTCTATTCACAGTCAGGAAGATCCCTGGAGGAGGAAATAGCAACCCATTCCAGTATTCTTGTCTGGGAAATTCCATGGACAGAGGAGTCTGGCAGGCAACAGTCCACGGGTTTTCGAAGAGTCAGACGTGAGTGAGCAACTGAACACAGTGGGCTTAGAGAAGACCAGTAATGTAATAATGGAAAGTAGGACGGAAGAAAAAAAATCACATAATTTTAAATTGTCATCCATTCAAAATTAATGCATACCTACAAATACACATGTAATCTCCATGGATGTACACTTATAGCACTCTCATTCCATACAGTTGAGATCCATGCTTAACCAGAACAATGATGGTACTGGTGCAGAATCTACAATGAATAAACTACTTCCACCCTCTTCTGTCTGTCCTCCGCATCCCACCTTAGTGACATGAGAATTCTTTTGTCCTTGTTCAGCTGCCACTCCTGACAGTTATATGTATTGAGAGCACAATGATGACCTTTAGAAACAATGGAAAAGTATCCACTCTAATGATGGTGTTATGATGAGAAATTGAGAGAAGTCAATATGATTGAGAAAGGAAAGGTTGATGTCACCCTTTGGGTCAGATATATTTTGGGTCAGATATATATTCATGGGCCAGAGGAAAGCTATTAGGAATGTAATATGGATTTTTAAAGCTTAACTTTCATGTCATTAATGAAACTAGACCCAGTGGAGTTATATACAAAATACTTTATAAAAGGAAATATTCAAACCTATATAAAATGAGAAAATCTAGTTTTCATCATGATGTCATTACCTGTTTATAGCACTATAAATTTATGGTATTTGTATGTTCAAAAGTAAAACTAAAGATTAAAATTATGTCATTAAAAATAGTGCCATATTTTATTTTCTTATGGTTGACCTTAGACCTATAGAAGGGAAATGGGTCATGCCAAAGCCATTGAGTCTGAAGAGCAATATATTTGAAGAACTTGTCATGATAAACAAAAATCAAAGCTTTTAAATTTATAACTCCCCAGAGTAGGGACAAGCCAAGGACACCAATACCATTACCACTGTCAAAATCTGTCCATGGCATTAAACTTTTCAATCCACTTTGGTTTGGCAGTGTAAGGTCATTCTAGGTCCCTGGGGTATCTTTCTTTCAGTAAGGCATGGGCTTTCCATGAGTAATTTACTTGATTGGCATTTATATATTCTGCCGCTTAAAATCATTCATGTGACCAGCAGCCCTCAGAATATAAACGGAAAGATTTTAACACATTGTCCCGCAAACCACATCCATTCTTGTATGCATTTTCTCTTGCTGATTGAAATGGGCCTAATCTAAACAAACTGAAGTCTCTCTTTTCTCATTCATATGTATGTATCATGTCATTAAAGGTGTATGACTGTAAAGGGTAAATGATGATTTTTTTTTTAGACTAGTTGATGATTCTCAGTTATTTTCTTTCCAAATATTTCCATATGAAACATAAAGGTTGAGGATAAACCATTCAAGTTTCTTCTGAAGCTCAAGATATTTAGACAGGGTTACTTGTCAGGTAAAAGATTTCTTAGATTTGATTCAAGTTGACTTTTACAGTAATTTTTTAAAACTTTTTAAATGTCTAACCTTTTCTCTTCAGGTTGTGATCACTTATAAAAGTAAGATTTTTTTTTTCAAATATAAACATTGATATGAAAATATACCTGAAATATACTAATTAGAGCAGCAGCATGTCTATAAAATGAATGTCTTCTATATAATTATTTTACAATGTTTTACTATATTTTATACCCGTTAAATATTTTTAAATATATATTTAATATAATTTATCAAAATTGTGCAATAAAGGACTTGACAGTGAATAATTGTAAAAATGAATGTTTTCTAGAGTTATTGATTAATCTACCCTACATATATTTTGAGAAAAAATACTTGAATGATCTTAATCTGGTTATTTGGTTCTTAAATATTTAGAAAAAGAAGATGTATTTTCAATGAAAATTATTCTGGGAAAAGATATGATCTCAACAAAGTATATCAGGCAGTGTGATACAAACAAGGGAAAACATTAGCTTCTAGTCAAAGGATGACCATATACCCAATTAAAATTAGCAGGTATACATTCCTGGTGCAGTCATGTATTCCTTCAGAAATATTTAGCATATACTATATACCAGGTCCTTTTCTCAGTTTGGGGGTTACATCAATGAACAAAAGAGTAAAAACCCTTGCTCTTTTGAGATTGGCATTCTAGCAAAGTAAGGCAGGAAATAGTCATTAATGATAACTGATCATTAATAAGGTAAAGAAGTAAAGCACAGTAAAAAGATAGATCACAAATAGTTGAAGTGTGTGTGTGTGTATATGAGAGTGCTGGAGAGGATAGGTATTTTCAGTTTTAAATAGGATCCACACATTGAGAAAGTGCGAATCCAGCAAAGACTTGAAGTAAAGGAATTGTCTTTGTGTTTATGAGAAAAGCAGCAGAATCATGCCTGACAAGTGTGGGCAACATCCTGTCCAAGAGGTTCAGGTGGCTGCAATGGAGAAAGTAAATGGGAGTTGAATAGAGGATGCGTTTAGAGAAATAATAAGAACTGATCAGGTGGGGATTTTGGGACCACTGTCAGGAATTTGACTCTCCTGATAGAAATGTCAAGTCTTCGCAGAACAATGGGCAAAGGGATGACATGATTGCACCAACATTCTGACCAGTTCCTCTGTCTGCTGTGTGGAGAATGGAATGTGAGGTGGAGAGGGGGTAGTAAGAGCAGAGATATTGTTATGAGGTGAGACATAAATGTTTACACAGCAAGTCTATAGTGAATTAATTCCCTTCACCCAGGCGATGCTCCTGGGGAAGAGACAAATTCAGCAAGGAAGCTATCTCCTATTAAATGTGACAATGACAGACCTCCTGGCAGTTAAATTAAATGATCTGTACCAGGAGGACAGTCCTTCCTATGGGAAGTTTTGGTGGGATTTTTTACTTCTTGTATTATTACTTTGGTAAATACACATGGAATCAATAAATTTATTGGATATCATGTCCTGGATAATACAATGTGACTTATACAATGATAGAATATGAAATGAGGATGTTCCATAATCTACATGGCTCTTTTTTGTGTGTGTGAAGTGACTGGATACTTCATTAAGAAACTCATCTGTTTCATAAAATGAACACATTTGATTAGCTGAAAAAACAACATATGGAGGCCCACTAGGGGTCCTTGAATTCTCCCAGCTCCACCTGTATCTTTTGCTTATTTGTATCCTTGAAATTATTAGTAAGGTTGACACTGAATCGAATCTCTACCTCACGGGGTATCACGTTTGACAATCGAATCCTTGGTGTTGATGCAGATGGCAATAATCCAAGCCAGAAACACTGATGGCTTGTGTCAGGCAATAGCAACAAAAGTGATGAAAAATTTCAAATTATGAATATCTGGGGTAGCGTTCCACTAATGGAGTGGGCGTAAATTGCAAGAAAAGAGAGAAGATTCAAGAATGACTTTAAACTTACTGGTCTTATATTTTTTTTCATGGAGGGTGGAGGAGCAGAATTCAGTTTTAAATACAAGTCTGAAATAGATGTTCGACAATCAAGTGGTGAAGATTGAGGAGGAGATTAATACCTGAGTGTCTGTGCCATTCACATGAAATGTATAGGACTGGAGGAGGTTCTAGGATGCAATTGTCTATTTGAAAGTTGTCATCGTATTGAGGACATTCGAATTCCTGACACTAGACAAGAAATTCAATCAAATACGTGTGAACAGAATAAATAAGAAGGCCAAGGACATAGCCCTCAGATACGACATTAAAAGGTCAAAGAGGAGGAACCAACAAAACAGACTGTCAAAGAGCAACCTGTGTGGTAAGGTGAAGAGAATGTGATGTATTGAAAGCCATATAAGGGAGAAGGAAATATTCAATCTTGTCAAATGTGGCTCATAATTAAATGAGGTGATTTTGATAAAGGTTTTGTGGAAGGTGAACCCCTCATTCTATAAAAAAGAAACATTTTTTATTAAATGAACATAATAATTAAATGACTATACATGATGTTTATTTAAAAATACACATTTTCCTTGTATTTAAACTTTCAGAATGTCAGTTATAAATTTAATTTCCAACTGCAGTTAGCCAACACACTTGACGTGCTTGGATGTCATTCTTTCAACTTGTTTTTAGTTATTCTTACAGCATGCATGCTCTCTGTTAAGTATTTTAATATTAAGCTTCCAATCTTAACTTGCTTTTTTTAATTTAAGGATTCTTAAATCATCTAAAATCTCTGTCCTTAATTTCCAGAATAGACAACAGGGGACACAAGGGTAAGAGCTTTAAGGAAATTGTGGACCATACAGTGTGAACAAAAAGTTCATTGGGTTTGTGGATAGTATGGGAGATAAAACACATGAATGAGAACAGAGTGTGAATATAGTGAAGCTTTTATGACAGCTCAACTCTGTGCTTTTACTTCTTGCTGTATCTTTTCCCAGAGTTGCAATATGAAAGCCTAAAACTTTGAGCAAGGTCACAAAGTGTGTGCATTACAAGGGCCATGTGCTTTGCAGAAGAGCAGAGAAAGGACTCCATGTAGAGCCATGGATAATTCTTCCAAACACAGTTGCAAAGAATCTTCTAGCATTAATCTTTTTCTGCTTCTGGCAACTAGTATTTCTATTCAATTCAGTTTGTTTCTTTAAGGTCATGCCAGTTCCTACGGGTACCGTCCTTATTTGAAAGAATGGTTTTCTTGGTGTATTTCTTCCTACTAAACATCATTTATGTGAATACTCAACATAAGGATTAAAAACTGTGAGTTTCTGAAAGTATCCAGCTAAGGAGCTACCCCAGTGCTCTTTGGGAATCACATCTAACACATCCAATGTAGAATGTTAATCATTTGTCCTGTTTTTGCTTTTCTGTAAGAAAAAAAAAAATGCCTTCTATGAAGATATTGCTATCTTTAGTCTTAACTATATGTGCCAAATGACAGACACTACTGAAATGAAGAATCTTTGAGGAACTGTAGAATCCTCTGGAACACACACCTGTTTTGATATGCTAGGACAGAAGAGCAACAGATGGGTTATAATTTTCTGATTTTCACTGACTAGCACATATTTTATTCATATACATCTATTATTGTTTGTTGTGTCTACTATATTTGATTAAGTGATAACAAAATGCATACCCACACACATGAATGCATTTTGCTACTATCTTTTGATTCTGGCCTTTTACCTTGACCTGTCTTTTCCAGAAAGAAGCAATAATTTTATTTCATAGTAAAATTAA
This sequence comes from Ovis aries, assembly GCF_016772045.2. Lineage (NCBI taxonomy): Eukaryota > Metazoa > Chordata > Mammalia > Artiodactyla > Bovidae > Ovis > Ovis aries. The sequence goes on from NC_056069.1 coordinate 51,294,159, forward strand.
TTCCCGTACATTTATACTTATGTAATAAGTAGGCTATAAGGAAGTTTAAGTGCTTGAACAAAGTAGATAACCCATTGTTTAGCAGACAAAAGCCCAGGTGAACGTTTTCTGTAATAGTTATTCAGTATGTAAATATATGCAGTATAGATAAAATGCATTATGGTGAAAATTTGTATTTGGTGGGTAAAAAATATGATCAATAGTGTTTCTCAACGGTGATTATGTTAGAGAGTTGCCAGAGAAAATCCATTGTATTATACAGGCCATAAATATAGATCAGAAAGGAGATAATATGTTTTTGATTAATATATCTGGAGAAAAAAATAATACTCCTGTACTAAAAAAATAAGTTTTCAACAAAATTACACCGATGCGCTATTTTCTGATTAAAACAATGAGGTTTTTCTCAGCATGAGTGTGTATGCTGCTACTGCTGCTAAGTCTCTTCAGTCGTGTCTGATAATGTGCAACCCCATAGACGGCAGCCCACCCGGCTCTCCTGTCCTTGGGATTCTCCAGGCAAAAATACGGGAGTGGGTTGCCATTTCCTTCTCCAATGCATGAAAGTGAAAAGTGAAAGTGAAGTCGCTCAGTCGTGTCCGACTCCTAGCAATCCCGTGGACTGCAGCCCACCAGGCTCCTCCATCCATGGGACCTTCCCGGCAAGAGTAATGGAGTGGGTTGCCATTGCCTTCGAGTGTGTATAATCATAGGCTTGAGTGTGTATCATAGGGTTGAGTGTGTATAATCATAGGCATATCTTCATTATCTTAATAAGTTTTATTATAGCAAATTAGTCATTTTCATCAGGGAGATAGTTGAATAATAAATTATCATATTTATCATTGGATAGCAGTATGTTCTTTATCCTTTGTTTTCTTCTTTATGCACCATTGTCAATATTTCCTATCTTGTCCCTTCTCTCCTCCGGCCTTGTTGAGTGGAGTGCACTGATAGTTTCTTTCTCTTTCAGATGATTTGTTACTAGGTCTTTGTCCTGCCTATAGCATTCCTCCTCTATTTTTCCCCTTAAATTTGCTGCTGCTGTAAAATTTACTTTGAGAAATCTGCGGACCTTTTAGTGAATCTGTGTTTTCAAAAACCTAAGGAAACCAATGCTAGCAATATGACTGTGATCAAACTTTAAAAAATACAATATCCTTCTACATGCAAATTTCAAAATAACACATGTAAAGCTATTATTGAGTCACACATTTTCAAAACTGAGGAGGCACCATTATAAACCCTGTCATTATTTTTAATTGATAATAAAAATGATAACTAGGGCTAATTTGTCAATATGTGGTGAACCAGGCAGTTGCTTAAATGTATCAGAACATCTGCAAGTAACTGTGCTTGTGCTTATTATGCTTTAATTTTAGCATGCATTGTGATTATGCAAAAAAAGTATACCTTGTCATAATGATATTAAAATTGAATATACAAGGGCCAGTGCTGAAAAATAATGAAAAAAAAAAATCCACCCCCCAACAAAATCAGCACATGGAATACTGCAGACACTTGATTTAGAAATACTCTGCTGCTGCTGCTGCTGCTGCTGCTGCTGCTGCTGCTGCTGCTGCATCACTTCAGTCGTGTCCAACTCTGTGCGACCCCAGAGATGGGAGCCCACCAGGCTCTGCCGCCCCTGGGATTCTCCAGGCAAGAACACTGGAGTGAGTTGCCATTTCCTTCTCCAATGCATGAAAGTGAAACGTGAAAGTGAAGTCACTCAATCGTGTCTGATTCTTCACTACCCCATGGGTGGCAGCCCACCAGGCTCCTCCGTCTATGGGATTTGCCAGGCAAGAGTACTGGAGTGGGGTGCCATTGAAATACTCTAAATAAAGCCAAATTATCACCATAATATTTCTAAAGAACACACCTACTCAGCTTGTTATTTGCTCCTGTGGGAAAGTAATCTTTCATTGTGCAAATGTACGGTCCTCATGGATGGATCCTTCAGTGAAAGGGAGTCATGCTGTACCAACCTCAGAATGGTTTTCTGTAGACTGATCAAAAATGCATTGCCTCAGTTAATATGACATCTGACTTGTGATAAGTGCTCAGTAAAAATTATCTATTTTATTATATGCAAAAATAATGGGGGAATTATGCATGAAAGAAAGAAATAAAGCCATTTTTCCTCTCCAAATGGTGTCTATGACCAACACCCTGCCAGAGCATTTTTGTAAGATATAGTAGACTGCTTCCAGGAATTACAACTTAGGCCAGGGTTATTAGTATTCAAGTTCAATGGGTATCACATAGATTTTCTGGGTTAATGTAGGTGCATAAATAACATAATTTTTTTGAAAGGAGAATTTAGCTCAAATTTTAAAGAGAAAAACTATGAAATGAGTATATAGAACCCATTTTAAAGTTGCACTTGCTCTATTTTATATGTCAGATCCAGCATACCAGGTTTGAATATAATACAGTGAGTTTTAATAGTACATTTCATCTACACCTAGACATTATTTTCCATGAGTGCAAGATGTATATTAATACATTTGAATCTCATTGCAATCTTCATCCTGGAGAGGAAACATTGAAATAGAGTAGTTTTTAGACTCTATATCAAATTTATTTAGATTGGCATCTAGACAGACTCATATTTAACAGTAAGTAAGAGTAAAATAGCTATACAAAGGATATAATTAAAGTTAATTCTATTGCATTTACTTCTTATTCAAAAATATATCAGCATTTCCTTCTTGGTTTCCATTTATTTTTGAACTAAACTTATTGCACAAACTAGAAAAAACTACATGCCATATATTATTATATAATAACACAAACATTTATTTGAAATTTAGACCTTGTAGATTTTAAAAGGCAGAATAAACATATGTCTTTTTTCAGATTTATGAGAAGTACCCTCTACATTTCCCTCTTATATATTTGATATTTGTTGGCAGATGATCTGTATATCTATCTTGAAATCAGATTTCACCAATGACCTTGAAGGAACACTTCAATTTTATCTGGTGAATGTCAGGTCAAATGCATCAGATATACCTCAGGTTTATGTTACTTTCATTTCCTGGTGTATATGTAGGTCTGCAGATCTATGAGGAAATATTATCATTGTATGATACTCTTGCACTGCAGGAACACCTACAAAATTACTCTTCTCAGCTAAGACATAATGAGCTCCTCTTTATGTCCAAGTTCAATCTTCCATCCTCATAGAACAGGTACAAGGAAGAAGAGAAATTGCTCAAGATGCAAATTACCTTGACTCTTCTGACCCAAGTGAACTATACCTTACAAACTGCCTGTCAGGGAGATGTAAATTTCTCAGAAACAACTAGATCACTTGACTCAAAGAGAGTTATTGATTTTTCTACAATGTCTCCCACGCAGAAATGAAAGACTTACAAGTTTGTGAAGTAGATGCTTTCTAGTCTTTCTTTTGTTAAACTCATTTTTTTTCACCTATTAATACTAGAGTTCATGTAACATAAAGACATTTTTCAAACTTCATCTTTTCTTTCCTGCATTTAAAAGGGGGGAAAAAAGGAGATATTCAGCGGGGTCACAGGGGGGAAAATTCCAGCATGCTGGCATCTCCATCTATACTTCAGTCGATACACATTAACACAAGCTACGTTATGCACATGTGAAAAAACACTTGCCACCTTAGTGAAAAATGGCACAGCAATTAAAATGTCAAAAAGGCTAAGACAATGTGACATGAAGTGTAGCTATAATTTTACTTTAAAATTTCTTAATTCTCTAGTGTTTATTGAAGTGTTTTTTAAACAATTTTAAATTTTCAAATACTAGCAAAATCCAACCAGCTGCTAATTATTTTATGTAAAAATTGTGTGTATTTTTTATCATATTTATTCTTTGGCTAAATTAATGACGCATTTGGTCTTTATTTTCTTTTCCTGAATGACTTAAAGACAGAAACTACTCCATTATTTCATTTTCTTCACTGAGCATAGGTAGCTGCAGCACCATAAAATAAACTATTCCAAGGAAGACTTGATAACCTGAATTATTTCTTTTGCAGTCTCTTAAGTCTTCCTAGGCCAAAATCATTTAATAGCAAAAATCATGTTAACTAAATTATATTTAAAAATCTCTGTCAATTCTCTTTGCAATTTTTTTTTCTCATGAAAGTATCATTTAAATTTACTTTTGTTTTATTAGTTGGTCCACTTAAGCTAAGCTTATTTGCTGGCAGTCTCCGAGTAAGCTTAAATGATATTATGATAGAGGCAGCTCACTTGCCTACCGAAAACAGCTAGAAACTGACTTCTGATGAAACATGTAAGATAGCTTTTCATGCACAGTCCTTAGGCCCTGCCACATAATCTCCACTTTTCATCGTTCTTAGTGAATACTTAACTGAAAACAGGAATAGAATATTTAATGATTTTTCCTCTTTTTGTCAGTAAGTAATTAACCTCCAAATAAAATAAATAAATTTATTTAAAAAAAAAAAAAGATGCAAAGCTGCACAGCTCCACCTCAGGGAACCCTAAGGGGGAAATTTGGGCTAGGACTTAGCCATCCACATCAAGCACCAAGCAAGCAGGGTAATGAGACCCTGACATGCTATCGGCTGACATATAGGTTTTATTATATTAAAAGCTCTGAAATGCCCATAAGGTAGAATGAGTCAATGCATACTCTCCAATTCTAGAAGGCAGAGAATCGTTCTAGTTCATAAAACAAGTGCATGAAGCTCATGACTGTAATTTTTTAATTTTTTTAAATCAGCGTTGCCTTTGTTATCCCTTACTGGTGGGAGCATATTTCTTTAAACACATTAACAATGCTTACGTAATACTCCTCATTCAATATCAGCTTCTTTCCTTCTGCAAAAATTTTCCTGTATTTTTAGATATTTTCAAGTGTTTAAAACATCTTATGTTCCAGGATCTGTTCCAAAACCCCAAATGTGCATAAAATATATCATTTGAAAAAATTATGTTTCTAAAATATAGAGTATCCTCAACTGTTCTCTAATATTGAGATTAAATGGTAAGTTATTTAAAAGATCTTTATATCTGCTGAAAATACTAAATGTCAAACTACGTATGTTTCCTAATATTCTTTGGATTAAAGTTAGTTTGTTTTTTTTTTTTTTAACTTGTAAAGTAGTTTTCAAATCTGCATTTAAACGATGGCCTTCTTTATGCTTGCAGTAATCAATATTCTAACTTGGCTCCCAGTATTACCCCTCTGCTGCTGCTGCTGCTGCTGCTAAATCGCTTCAGTCGTGTCCGACCCTGTGCGACCCTATAGACAGCAGCCCACTAGGCTTCTCTGTCCCTGGGATTCTCCAGGCAAGAATACTGGAGTGGGTTGCCATTTCCTTCTCCAATGCATGAAAGTGAAAAGTGAAAGTGAAGTCGCTCAGTTGTGTCTGACTCTGTGGGACCCCATAGACAGCAGCCCACCAGACTCCTCCGTCCATGGGATTTTCCAGGCAAGAATACTGGAGTGGGGTGCCATTGCCTTCTCCAATTACCCACCTACTGTGGTACATTCCTTGTGTGATCCTGGGGACTATGATTTTGACAGATCTTACTCCTGTGAGTTGGTATACTGCAGAGTTGATCTTAAAATAGAATATGATTCAATCAGACACATCCTTTAAGCTTTCCAGGGGGCGCTAGTGGTAAAGAATCCACCTGCCCATGCCAGAAACTTAGGAGATGCGGGTTTGATTGCTGGGTCGAGAAGATCCCCTGAAGAAGGAAATGGCAATCCACTCCAGTATTCTTGCCTGGAGAATCCCATGAACAGAGGAGCCTGGTGAGCTATGGTCCATAGGGTCTCAAAGAGTTGGACGTGACTCAAGCAACTTCATGAACTCATGCACATCCTTTAAGAGCAGAGTTTTCTCTGGTTGGGAGCAGAGGGAGAATCAGAGGATCTGAGGTGTGGTAGAGGTTGCACATGAAGGCGGTTCTTCATTGCTGAGATATATGGGCACAGGGCCCCTGGAGAAGGAAATGGCAACCCACTCCAGTATTCTTGCCTAGGAAATCCCATGGACAGAGTAGCTTGGTGGGTTACAGTTCATGGGGTTGCAAAAGAGACACAATTTAGCTGCTAAGGAACAACAGTGGACATAGGGCAATACCTGAAAGAAGCTTCTAGGAAATCAATTCAGTCATTCCCTGATAGTTAGTAGGACAATGGGGGCCTTAGCTCTACAACCACAAGAAAATGGATTTTCCTAAAATAGAGCATTTCCTATTCAAGCCTTCAGGTGAGGATGTATTTCATGAGCACTCCAATTGTAGCCATTTTAGTCTCTGAGTAGAAGACCCAGATAAAATGTACCAAAATCCTGGCCAGCAGAAATGGCCCAGTTATAAAGTTCTCTTGTTTTAAATGGCCACAGTCATGGTGATATTTTCCCTAACAGTAAACAAATGATACAGTGTTATATGAGTTGAGGGATTTCAGCTGAAGGTGCCACTTCTTGAATTTTCTAAGCTATTATTTTTTTAATTAAAAATATAAGTTAATATATATATTGAACACTTTCTATGCCAGGAAGTGTGTTTCTATTTACATAGATTTTTCTCATTTGATCTTTATATCTGTAGTGTAAGATAGTTCTACTAGTACTCTTACTTTGCAAATGAAGAAACTGAGGCTTTGAGAGTTTAAGTGATTTCTTCAAGGTGAAAATAGTTACTACATTTCAAATATAGAAGAGAAAATCAAGTTTGATGGCAGAGCTCATACACTTACCTCTTCTTTCATGGTTTCAGAGAAACTTAAAGCCCAGGGACCATTTACATATTCTCATAGGAGAGCAATCAATGTGGTAAGGACTACAGTCCTCACCCCAAGAAAAAACTTACCGCAGGAATAAGAACATTACCTGGGGTCATGTTAGAAATTTCAAACCCAAACCTGGACCCTGTGAATCAGCATTTTCATTTTATGAAGAGCTTTAGATAATTCATCTGCACATTAAATGTAAAAGTGAATGTAAATTCCTTGTTAGACATTATGGCCTTAGGCAAGTCACTGCATCCTGACATCCGTATCGTTTCACATGGCTGTAAAACAGGGATAAATTATCAGATATTCTTTAAGAATTAAATTATTTAAGTGTACAGTACATTGTTCGCTAGATAAGAATTACTAAATAATAATAGAGGCTTTATTTGTTTCTTAATGATGGATGTAGACGAGGGAGAATGGCACCAGAAACATCAGTGCTTCCTTCATTCTGAATCTCAACAGTGACTTCATGGAGGCAAAGGTTCTGATGGAGGATCCAGTCTTCAGGAGGATGGTCAAATCAGACAGAAAGTCTCAGATGAGATAGTGCAGGCTTGGCAGCCCTGCAGCCCATGAGTTTGTGTTCTTATTGAATGATAACATTGATCTGGAGTTAGCTGTGTACTGACCTCTCTCTCCCTGAGGACAGAACCACACAGTTAAAGTGGAATCTTGTTCTATTTTCCCAAACCTACAAGAGCAGTAACTCTGCACTATCAAAACCTACTTGTATCATAACTCTGTGTTCAAAAATTAAGACGATCAGATCAGAAAATATGTGAACTGGAAACAAGTTATTTTTTGTCTGTTTATGTGGCTAAAAATGAATAATAAAATCCTTTGTTGTTGTTATTGTTCAGTTACTAAGTCATATCTGACTCTTTCCCATCCTGTGGATTGCAGCACACCAGGCTTGGCCCGCCTTTACTACCTCCCTAAGTGTGTTCGAACTCATGTCCATTGAGTTAATGATGCCATCCAACCATCTCATCCTCTGTAACCCTCTTTTCCTCCTGCTCTCAATCTTTCCCAGTATTAGGGTCTTTTCCAAAGAGTCAACTCTTTGCAACACATAGCCAAAATAACTGGAGATTCAGCTTCAGAATCAGTCCTTCTGATGAATATTTAGGGTTGATTTCCTTTAGACTTGACTGGTTTGATCTCCTTGCAGTCCAAGGGACTCTCAAGAGTCTTCTCCAGTGGCAAAATTAGAAAGCATGAATTCTTTGGTGTCAATTCCTAGTAATTAAATAAATTGAGTTTTAACTGTTTTCAGTTATTCTCCTTTAAAAATTATTGTCATTTTATTTAGTTTTTAATTGAACCACACCATTTCTATGTATTAATCTTCACTCGTGGAATTGCTTCTGAGGGAAAAATTACTTTTAAAATAATTTTCTTTCCAATTAAGAAAATGAGTACCTACAGACCTAACAAAGATTGCATTGTGGAATTACTTGTTTCACTGCTTGGAGACCAAAATTATTGGCAGTGACAAAACTACAAACAAAATCAAAGGGCTAGCTCCTTTTCTGATTTCATCCTTGGAGAAACGATTTTAGCCTAACATAGTAACTGTAAAGATCTTTATCTAAAACTCATAGAAGGGTTTCTCATATTTACATCTTTAAAAAAAAAAGTATATGCTCTCTCAATACTATGATGTTTTTAGTGGATATTTCACAATGTGAGCTTCTTGACTTAAAAATGCCTCCTACCTATTGCTTATTATCCCTTTTTCAGTAGCCTCATTTTCTTACGTTTATTTTAATTCCATTCATTGGTTGAGAGGCAGTGTAGTGTTCATGAACATGCTTTGTGTATCTGGCTGCGTATATTTGAAATGCCATGCTACCATTTTAAAGCTGTGTGACCTTGGGCAAGTTATTTAACCTCTTGTGCCTTGATTTCCACACAGATAAAATGGGTTTATATAGATTCATTCAGCAGGAATAAGCGCTAAGTGAATTAATTCACATAAGGCATTGAAATGCAATAAGTGCTTAATATACAGGAATTATTTATGCAAGGTGTTAGAATCTCACTTCTTTACTGAAGATGTCTGTTGGTCTGTAACCTGAAGCCAGGACAAGTCTGCACAGTTGTGCAGGATGCGCACTGCACCATGGCCATCTGATGGTAGGAACCTTTGAGGGTAAAAGTCCATCTCTGCTCCCATTGCTTCATCTTGAGCCCACTCAAAGCTGATCTGATTTTCAGACTTATCTGTCCAGAGGGGACAACTTTGTTTCTAATCAAGTAACTAGCAAAGATACACCCTACTGGAAAATCTAAGCACAGGTCTCTTTGTCCTAACAATTATGCCTGATAAATTTTTGGCTATTATTTAGTAACACAAAAAGACTAATTTAGTTTCTCTTGGCCATTCCAGATCTAGAAAAAAATGTTATTTAATTCTTAAAAAGCTATAGACGTCTCTGAAAACTGAGCATAGTTGTGCTTAGACTCATATGTGTATGATTTATGTTTCTATTCATACCTACAGTTATTCAGCACTGAATGTACAGAACGGTAGCCTGGACAAGTGTAATGATATATTGTGCACTTAAATCTGAGGAGCTTGTGCATGCTCTGAAGGCAAGGCTGATGCATATGAAATAGTGAAACAAGTGAAGTTAAGTATATAGTAAATATTAACTACCTTAATGGATAATTAATGATAATTGTTGGGTTGAAAAGTAAGAGTAGACAGGGAGGCCAAGCATATCACACACACACACACACAAAATGAGGGCAGGAACAAAAGTTTTATGACAGAAAATATTCATACCTCAGTGAATATAGATGTGAATATAAAAAAAATAATAATAAAGATTTCTCCAAGATTTTAAGTCCCAGCTTGAGATCTCCTGGGGAAGGAAATGGCAACCCCCTTCAAATGGCAACCCCCTTCAATTCTTGCCTGGAAAATCCTATGGACAGAGGAACCTGGCAGGCTATAGACCGTGAGGTCACAAACAGTCAGACATGACTGAGGAACTAACACTTTAGCTTTCTTTCTTTCATTAAAACCATGTACCAGTATGTGTGTGTGTTTAAATAAAACAATTACTAGAAAATTAATTTAAAGTGGAATGCTCAAAAAATGAGTCAAAAATCTTCTGTCTCTTATTACTTAACTTCAAATCTATTGAATTTGGAAATCATCCAATCAGATGTATAGTAGGTAAAGATGCCCTTCAGAAACTCAAGTGAAAGAGTTTTCTAGAGATCCACATGCAGAAGAAACTATAGAATATAGTCAAGGAAAGCACTGCTTATTTTGGGTTAGCTGAGAATTGTATAAAATATTTCCTTCAAATTCTTGCTAAGGATGGCTTAAAATTGAGTCCAGGAAAATCATAGAGGACAAGACAGGTAAAGTGGTTACAGGGAAGGATTATGATGGAGACCATGGTAGGCTTTCAAAAGGGAGACATTCAGAGAAACAATATAACATAGTTTGGAGCAGTGTACCATGTCACTGGACACACAACTTGTAATCAGACATTGTAGTGGGCTGAGTTTTGCCCACCCCCCACACCTCCCACTGAAATTATATGCCCATGTCCTAATTCCTGGAGCCTGGGAAGGTAACCTCATCTGGAAAAAAAATATTTATAGATATAATCAAGGTAAGATGAGAACATAGTATATTAGTGTGTGTGTGTTAGTTGCTCAGTTGTGTCTGACTCTTTGTGACCCCATGGACTGTAGCCCACCAGTCTCTGATGGCTATGGAATTCTCCAGACAAGAATACTGGAGTGGGTTGCCATTCCCTTCTCCAAGGGATCAACCCAGGGACCAAACCTGGGTCTCCTGCATTGCAAGCAAATTCTTTACCATATTAGGGTGGGCCCTAAATCTGATGATTGTTGTTGTTGTTCAGTCACCAAGTTTTGTCCAGCTCTTTGTGCCCCCCATGGACTACAGCACACCAGGCTTCCCTGTCCTTCAATATCTCCTGGAGTTTGCCCAAGTTCATGTCCGTTGAATCAGTGATGCCAGCCAATCATCTCATCCTTGGTGGTCCCCTTCTCCTCCTGTCTTCAATCTTTCCCAGCATCAGGATCTTTTCCAATAAGTTGGCAGTTTGCATCAGGTGTCCAAATTATTGGAGCTTCAGCTTTGGCATCAGTCCTTCCAATGAATATTCAGGATTGATTCCTTTAAAATTGATGGGTTGGATCTCCTGATGATTAGTTATCTTTAAAAGAGAAAAAGATTTGAATACAGAGATACATAAAATACACAATAGGAATAAAGCCATGTCATAATACAGCTATAAACCAAGGACCACCTTACCTACCTCCTGGGAAATCTTCATGCAGGTCAAGAAGCAACAGTTAAACCAAATATGGAACAATGGACTGGTTCCAAATTGGGATAGGAATATGTCAAGGTTGTATATTGTCACCCTGCTTATTTAACTTATATGCAGAGTACAACATGCAAAATGCTGGGCTGGATGAAGCACAAACTGGAATCAAGATTGTCGGGAGAAATATCAATAACTTCAGATATGCAGATGACACCACTCTTGTGGCAGAAAACGAAGAGGAACTAAAGAGCCTCTTAATGAAAGTGAAAGAGGAGAGTGAGAAAGCTGGCCTAGAACTCAATATTCAAAAAACAAAGATCATGGCATCTGGTGGCCATGAAATGGCCTTGCTCCTTGGAAGAAAAGCTATGACCAACCTAGAGAGCATATTAAAAAGCAGAGATATTACTTTGCCCACAAAAGTCCGTCTAATCAAAGCTGTGGTTTTTCCTGTAGCCATGTATGGATGTGAGAGTTGGACCATGAAGAAAGCTGAGCACCCAAGAATTGATGCTTTAGAACCATGGTATTGGAAAAGACTCTTGAGAGTCCATTGGTTTTAAGTAGATAAAACCAGTCAATCCTAAAGGAAATCAGTCCTGAATATTCACTGGAAGGACTGATGCTGAAGCTGGAGCTCCAATACTTTGGCTACCTAATGTGAAAAACTGACTCATCGGAAAACACCCTGATGCTGGGAAAGATTGAAGTCAGGAGAAGGGGATGACAGAGGATGAGATGGTTGGATGGCATCATCATCTCAAAGGACCTGAGTTTAAGCAAGCTCTAGGAGTTGCTGATGGACAGGGAAGCCTGGAGTGCTGCAGTCCATGGGATTGCTGAATTGGACATAACTGAGTGACTGAACTGAACTGAGATTTTAGTTATAGAAGCAGGAGTAGTGAGGCTCAAAGGTATAGGCAGTTGACATAAACAAGCATCATACTCTCAGTCACAGGATAAGTCTTTAAGAACTTGATAGATTTGTACATGCAATGAAAAAAAAAAAAAAAGACACTGTTTAGGAACAAAATCCCAAAGAGACAGATGTACCTGTTAGGAAATCAGATAGCTGAGAAAAATGTCATGGTTTATGTACTTAAGAATAAACATTAAGGGTTTGAGACTGTCAGAATGGAAAACTAAACATCATGAATTTCTAACATTGTACCATGGATATCCTGACTACTGCCAGATAAATTCTATGTAAGATATTCTAAAAGGAGTAAACACTTGTTACTAATAAACAATGCCTGTCGCTGGCAATTACTATTCTCTTTTTTCTTGATATGGCAAATCCCAATGATTCCAGTTCTCTTTTGTTTTTGAAAGACAAGGGTGACTTCAGCTAATGCCACTTCATTAGTAACTCACTTTGAATTTTAATGTTGAGTGGAGGGCAGGCAAAGAGAAGACAAATTTCATCAAAAGGGAACCAGAAATATTGTAAAACCTGAGTAAAAAAACTGGAGACAGATACCTAGCATGTTTTTTGAGATAAGAACATGACCATTGTTCATCAGATGGCATAGGTTAAGTAAGAAAATGGACCTAGAATTTAATTTGGCTGAAAGGTCTTTTATGGAAGCAAAATAGGATACAGAATAGGAATAGGAAATAAGTATGGGAATAAGATGTTACTTAATTTTTACAACAGATGAATTTTTGAGAAGCTGAGACTGGATGTACAAAGTTAAGCTTCTGTAAGAACCCATGTAAAGAAATAATATCATAAAGATGTGTTTATTTATACATTTATTATATATATATATATCCATTTTCTGTAAACATTATTTCTGGACATCTCTGAAGGTTATGGCTAAGACAGCCCTACTTTATATGGTCTATCTTATTTATGTGGATGTATAAATAGAAAATTCACAGTTTCCAGGAGGCTGTTGCTTTCAAGTGATACAAAGTAAAAATGATATAACTGTTCAAGAAACTATTTCAGCTTTTTTCCTCATATAAGCAAAACTACCTTTTTTCCAGATATGAATATATGATTATTTTTCTTCACCTATATTAACAAATAAAAGTAAGCCTCAAGTTGGGGGAATTTTCAGTGTTTTAAATTTTATTTAAATAAAGAAAAATCTCCTCTCACCTGCAGATGACCTACTTCTTGGTTACTGGTATGCAATGTTCTTCCTCCCTTAATTTGAAAGCTAACGATGTATAATTATTATAAAATAATATAAACTAATGGCATTGAGATCATAAAATACAAAGTTATATTTTTTGTTACCAAGTTATCAAGGCTGCTTTCTTTTAAAAATTAAATAAAATATGTATTCATTTTTTGTTAAATAATTTTAAGCCCTTGGTTCATTTTGTTTCTAAAATTCATAAAAATTTGAAAAATTAATCCTGACTGATAAAAGGGAGAAATTAAAATACTTGTATCAAGAATGTTTACATGGCTGTCTCTAGCAGATTAATATTTTTTAATTGAAGTATAGTGGATTTACAATATTATGTTAGGTCCTTGTGAACAGCATGCTGCTGCTGCTGCTAAGTCACTTCAGTCGTGTCCAGCTCTGTGCAACCCATAGATGGCAGCCCACCAGGCTCCACCGATAGTGACTGAGTATTTTTGAAGATTGTATTCTCTTATAGGATAATACAAGAAAATAAGTATAATTCCCTGTGCTATAAAAATATCCTTGCTGCTGCTGCTGCTAAGTTGCTTCAGTCCTGTCTGACTCTGTGCGACGCCATAGACGGCAGCCCACCAGGCTCCCCAGTCCCTGGGATTCTCCAGGCAAGAGTACTGGAATGGGTTGCCATTTCCTTCTCCAATGCATGAAAGTGAAAAGTGAAAGTGAAGTCACTCATTCGTGTGCAACTCTTCAGCAACCCCACGGACTGCAGCCGACCAGGCTCCTCTGCCCATGGGATTCTCCAGGCAAGAGTACTAGAGTGGGTTATTGCTTATCTGTTTTATATATAGCAGTTTGTATCTATTAGTTCCATACCCCTAATTTGTCCTCCTTCCCTCTCTCCTTTGGCAATAATACATTTGTTTCTATATCTGGGAGTCTGTTTTTGTTTTGCATATACATTCATCTGTATTATTTTCTTTTAGCTTCACATATAAGTGATATCTTATAGTATTTACCTTTGACTTATTTCTCTAAGCGTAATATTCTCCAAGTCCGTCTTCAGTGCTGCAAATGAGAGTAATCCATTCTATCTTATGGTTGAGTAATATTCTATTATATATAAATACTTAGGCTTAAGAAGATGTGGCATATTACATATATTGTGTGTGTTTGCATGTGTATGTGTGTGCGTGTGCACGTGTGGGCTTAGTCACTTTAGTTGTGTCTGACTCTTTGCAACCCCATGGATGTTAATCCACTAGGCTCCTCTGTCCATGGTACTTTTCCAGCAAGAATACTGGAGTGGATGGTAATGCCCTCCTCCAGAGGATCATACCAGCCCAAGAATCGAAACCATATTTCCTGCATCTCCTGCATTGCCAGTGGATTCTTTATCACCTTATCACTTTATATTATATTATATAATCTGTTGATGAGCGCTTGGGTTGCTTCCATGTCTTGGCTACAGTAAATGCTGCTACTGTGAACACTGGGTTGGGTGCATGTCCAGATAGATGCCCCTATGGTAGTCATATATTCACTTTTATAAGTTATCTCCATTCTGTTTTCCATAGCGGCTGCACAAATTTACATTTCTATGAACAGAGTATGGGGTTCCTTTTTCACTGCATCCTCTCCAACCTTTGTCATTTGTAGACTTTTTGATAATAATAACCATTATGATTGATGTGAGATACCTCACTGTGATAATAATAATAACCATTATGATTGATGTGAGATACCTCACTGTGGTTTCTATTTGCATTTCTCTAAAAATTAGTGATGTTGAACATCTTTCCATGTGTTTGCTGGACATCTGTATATCTTCTTTGGAAAAATATCTATTCAAATATTTTTGTCCATTTTTTGAGGATTATTTTTATTTGATATTGAGTTGCATGAGCTGCTTCTGACTTTGGATACTAAACGCTTGATGGTTGTATCATTTGTGAATATTTTCTGCCCCTCCATATGTTGTCTTTTTGTTTTGTGGATGGTTTCCTTTGCTAAGCAAGATTTTAAACATATTGGATCCCGTTTGCTTATTTTTGCTTTTATTTATTTTGCCTTAGGAGACTGATTCAAAGGAAAAGTTTGCTATGATTCATGTCAAGCAGTATTTCACCCTTCTAGGAATTTTGCAATTTCATGTCTTTAAGTCTTCAAACTGTTTTGAGTATATTTTTGTATAAGATGCAAGGAAATGTTCTAATATCAATGTTTTGTGATTGTTCATGTGACTTTCCAGTTTTCCAGCACCACTTATTGAAGAGATTGTCATTTTTCCATTCCATATTCTTGCCTACTTGGATGTAAGTTAATAGACTGAAAATGTACGTTCATTTCTGGACTCTATTTGTTTCCATTTATCTTTGAGTCTGTTTTTGTGCCAATATCATTGCTGTTTTGACTATTGTAGCTTTGTAGTACAGTCCAGAGACTGGGAGCGTTATACCTCCAGCTTTGTTCATTTTTCTGAAGATTTCTTTGGCAATTTAGGAGCTTTTCTGATTCTGTAGAAATTTTAGGATCATTTGTTCTAGTTCTGTGAAAAATTCTGATAGGGATTATATTAAATCTATAGATTAATAGTACAGCCATTTTAATAATATTAATTCTTCCAATCTAAGAGCATGGTATGTATTTCCATTTCTTTTAATCATCTTCAGTTTCCTTCATCAATATTGTATAGTTTCAGAATTTAAGTCTTTTACCTCATTGGTAGTGTTTATTCTTAGGTATTCTTGATGCAATTTTTAAAGAGAAATTCTTTTCTTACTTTTCTCTATCTGATATTTCATTATTAGTGTGTAGAAACACAATACATTTCTATTAATCTTACATTTTAAAGGTGATACTATAGGCAGTTTCACTTGAGTGCTTAGGATATGGTACTTCATGTCTAGTTAATTTACTTTATTGAAAGATTAAAAGCTTAAATACACCATCAACAGGAAAATTTGTGTCATAATGCCCTCAAGAGTATGCAAATGGTGATATGGGTCACCAGATCTTTAATAACACATATTAATCAGAATTCTAGAGTTAAAAATATATTACTTATTTTGTGGGTCATTATGATTAAGTGTTTGTAGCCATTAGCATCATATTTGGGTCAAGTATATACTGTATAATCCAGGCACGTTTTCTTGATAGGATAAAACAATATTTAAATGGTAAGAAGTATTTCCATTTTTTGTTGTTGTTGTTGTTGTTGTTCTATGATGGAAAGAGGTATGTAGTTTCTGTGTATCTATTGCAAGGTCCTGAAATGAAATATATTAAGATTGGATTTCTAAACTGTGAGGTGCTTCAGAAATTTCTGTACTTTCAATTTCAACTCTTAGATCTTCTCTTTCTCTACTTATCTGTGAGTATGACAATTCAGTCCTTAAATACCACATTGCTTCATTGTCTCAGAAAATATTTATTTTATACCTGCTCAGTCCCTGCTATGTGACTGCCTTGAAACTGTTGATTCAACAAAGTGCTTTCTGCTACAATTCACAGAACCATAGAAATGAAGTACTTGGCTGTACATTCTCATGTTTATTTTGCCATTAACCATCATTACCCCTCCCTTCTCCCTCTGTCTCTACCTATATTTCTATTTAGCAGGTTAAGAAAGGAATAGATGAGTGTATTTATTCTTAGGAAGAGTTAGAGAATTGGGATCCATGAAAACACATCAAGGGCAGAAGAATCACAATGGGAACAGCTATTTTAGAATTTTACATGTTTTGGAGACAACTTACATTTTCTGAGTACCTAACCCACTCAAGGTGGCAAGCTGACTTACCATTGCTCATAATATTTCAGTAAATAATTAAGAACTTCGTGCTGGAAAAACTAATGGAAAGAATAGAGATGCCATAAAAAGTTAGCGATACGATCCTAGAATCCTAATAACTAATTGTATGGCTTTAAATTTTTAATAAATTAATTTTATATTTGGATATACCTACACATATACATACACAATTTTATTTTACAGAATTATATATATATATACACACATATGTAGTATATATATATATATATATACACATAAGTATAAATATATAATTGTATATATATTATATATATATATATATATGATTTTATAACAAACAGTAGTATCCCTTTCTCACAAAAAGCAATTCTCTTGCCACGGGTTGAAGAGAACTAGATTCAGATTCTCATGTTTCCAGAATCTCTCAATCTCTCACCTCATTTAACCCCAAAGAGTTTTAGTGTCTTCTTCTGTAAAATAATGAAGTTTTTTTACTTCAATTCAATTGTTTGCATTTTATAATATAAACTTTAGTTGCTCTACCTAGAAATTCAGTTACATTTTACCAGATTGCCATAATCTGATTTGATTCTAAAGAATATATAGTTAATTTTACCAGACAGTATTTAAAAATCATAAAAAATAAATCTTATGAAACTCAACAATAATTTCAATTGACAATGCATATGTAATAATATGGAAAATGATATTTGAATTCAGATAAGTTGAATAAAAGTAATTACCATCTAAATAAGGTTTTGTGTGTGTATGTTTGTTACTCAGTCATGTCCAACTCTTTGCGACCCCATAGACTGTAGCTTGCCAGACTCCTCTGTCCACAGAATTCCAGGCAAGAAAACTGGAGTGGTTTGCACTCCAGGGGATGTTCCTGATCCAGGGCTTGAACCTGGTTATCCTGCATTGTAGGCAGATTCAGTAAGGTTATATCTTTTTCTAAATTGTGTATTTCATTTTGTAAAAGAGTACAAAATTATTAGCTTAAAGTATGAAAAGTTCCATGTTTCTTGAATTGGAGAATAGTGGGAAGGATACAACAGTCAAAAGTTTTCAGTAATTTATTAATTCATTCATGTAGATGACACATGCAACACTAAATACTAAAACCAAAAAGCTCGATCTCAAGGAGCTTGCAGTGCAGTTAGAGAAAGAAAGAGGAAGGAAAACAGGAAGAAAAATATATATAAAATGATAGTAAGTTTTGAAAGCTATGTAGAAAGCTGAAGTAAGATGAGAAAGTGGGAGGGTTTCTTTTAAGAGGGTGTTTGAACAGAGGCCTTAATATTGATTTGATGAAGGATTTTTCTGGTCAAACACAGAGCAAAGTATTTGTCATGAGGCAAGGATAAGCTTGACCTATTAAAGAAACAGGAGGAAGGTCACTAGAACTAGAATGCAGGGGCCAGAGGGAAGAGAAAGCAATTAAACTCAGAGACATAGGCACAAGCTGGATTATATAATATTCCTTTGGGCCACCATGAATTGCTGAACTATAATCTAGTGTGATAGAATGCCAATGGAGGGTTGCAAGCAGGGAAGAGCATAATCTGATTTAACATTTGAAAATAGTCACTAGTTACAATAAGAAGAAATTATGTTAGGGAGCAAGTGCAAATACAGTTTAGGAAGCCACTGTAGTAATTCCCCTGAGACAAACTGATGGCTTGCCCTAACATGAAATATGAGATAGGATTAGAAGTCGCTGCACATATTAATAAGGAAAAGTCTACAGTTTGCTGATTGATTGATTACAGGAATAGAACTAATGAAACAGTTCAATGAATTTTAAAGAATGTGAAAGCAGCCTCAGCCTTATTCAGAAGCTTTTGGGACTGACTCATAAGAAAAAAAAAAATGATGGCAAAAGAGAGAGTGGATAACTGAAGGATAAAAATCATATTTCTCTATAATTTATGGAATATTGTTATTATATAAAAATAGACTATGTAAGTTATTGAGACATTTCTTTTTCTCAGCTTGATTTGTAACTATTTTTTCCAGGAATCTAGAGAAAATGTTAAACTACATTTCAAAGGTTTGCTTAAGATAATTTGATAAATTTCAATGACCAGATCAAAGATTTCAATAAACTTTCTCCAAAACTTTTGAGTTGATATCATGAATGTCATTAATTCTTTCATATATTCACAACTTCAAATTGATTAATATTCATTGAGGAGCAACCCTATGTCAGAAAAAATCTTAAAATCTTGTGAGGTGACTATATCAGACAAGTGCCATGTCCCTGATATCAATAAATTTAATTCAATTTAAATCACTTTGCAAGATATTTAGTCTGTTTGCCATAAAGTTTGCCTGACCCTTTTTTTCTGAATTTATGCATTTAACTATGTAGATTTAACTTTGGTGCATGTGGGTTGTTCTGGAATACAGATGCATGACTGATTTCAGATCACTGATACCACTAAGATTTGACAGACTACCACATTTCCTTTATGATGAGGTTGGGAGTTGGGGAGAAACTTTTATGTAATTCTTATTAATTAAACTAAACAGAACTTTGCACTTGTTTAAAATTGGATATAGGGTAGATGCTTCTTTATAATACATAAAATATAATGCAATCTAAATTCTAATTTTTTTTATTTTACCTTAGTGCAAAAAATCTTAATTAAATTTTTGATCATGAGACATTGACCATGAGGACAAAAATATTTGAAAATGTGTGTATCTGTGTGCTTTCATTTTACTTGTATGAAAATTGTTGTAATGATGTTATAGTAGTTAAATGGTGTAAATTGGCAGTCATATATATCAAAAAGCCCCTTTACATACTAGTTGGATTAGATTAACCCAGATCTACTCATTTTCTGGAAATGAATTGGACTTTAACAAATACACATGATTTTCAAGATGTACTGTGGTTTTTTTTTTTTTAAATTTTAGATCTTAGAAATTAATTATATGTCTGGACCACTTATTGGATGGAGAAAAAAGAAACATATTATAGTTCTGTGCTAAGTCACTCAGTCATGCCTGACTCTTTGTGATCCCATGAACTGTAGCCCACCAGGCTCCTCTGTCCATGAGATTCTCCAGGCAAGAATACTGGAGTGGGTTGCCATTTCCTCTTCCAGGGGATCTTCCTGATGCAAGGATTGAACCCAATTATGGTTCTAAAAAAACATAATTTCCTAAAATTTCACTCTGACTAAAGTGGATAAAAGGGCTAATCTTTCATAGATCACAATCATAGATTTATTTGTGAATAAAGTAACCTGAGGACACTCTAAGTAAAACTATGTGGATATTAAAGTGTGGTCTAATGAAAAATCAATAAGTCAATAAATGTTCTGAGAACCTGGAATGCAGCGGCTTACTGTCCTTTTTGGATGAAGGTCTTTCTTTGGTACTTGTGACAGCTTTTCCCTGTTCTTTTTTTTTTTTTTTTTAACTACTCAGCAATTCCTTCTCAGAGTCTTATGCCAGGCGCCCTTCCTCTACTCAACAGAAACTTTCTATTCTCCTACTGTATAGTATAAGCCTGGGTAATCTCACTTATCTCGTGGCTTTAGTTATCATCTATATTTTGTTAAGTCCCAAAATGGTATACCCTGGTCACATTCAGCATGAGAATGCCAGACCTAGCATCTCCACTTGTGCATCTCAAGGCACATTTTGTCCCAAACTCAAGTCTTACACTTAACCCAGATTTATTCCTCCAATATTCTCTGCTTCAGTTCATGGTACCACTATTCCCTAGGTTTCTCATTCTATAAGCCTGTAAATAATATTTATGTGATAGATTCTGGAGCCAAACCTCTAGACTTTGAAAACCAGCTCATTTATATGGCTGTATTTCTTTGGGAAAGCAATTTAATATGTCTATGCTCACTCATATATGATATTAGCATAATGGCAACACCACCTCATATGGTATTGTGGAGAGTAAATGAACTAATAAATTGGAATCATGTAAAATGTCAGGCTGGATATATCACAAACTGGAATCAAGATTGCCAAGAGAAATATCAACAGCCTCAGATATATGGATGATACCTCTACAATGACAGTGAAGAACTAAAGAGCCTCTTGATGAAGTGAAAGAGCAGAGTGGAAAAGCTGACTTAAAACAGTATTCAAAAACTGAGATCACAGCATCCAGTCCCATCACTTCATGCCAAATAAATGGGGAAAAAGTGGAAGTAGTGATAGATTTTCTTTTCTTGGGCTCCAAAATCACTGTGGATAGTTATAGCAGCCATGAAATTAAAAGATAATTGTTCCTTGGAAGGAAAGCTATGACAAACCTAGACAGTGTATTAAAAAAACAGAGACATCACTTTGCTGACAAAGTTCCATATAGTTAAAACTATAGTTTTTTCAATAGTCAGGTACCAATGTGAGAGCTGGATGTAAAGAAGGTGAAAAATTGACGCTTTTGAATTGTGGTGATGGAGAAGATTCTCGAGAGTCACTTGGACAGCAGGAATATCAAACTAGTCAATCTGAAAGGAAATCAACCCTGAATATCCATTAGAATAACTGATGCTGAAGCTCCAATAATTTGGCTGCTTAATGGAAAGAGCCAACTCATTGAAAAGACTGTGATGCTGGGAAAGATTGAGGGCAAGAAGAGAAAGGGGCAGCAGAGGATGAGATGGTTGGATAGCATCATTGATTCAATGGACATGAGTCTGGGAGATGCCAGGGAAGCCTGGCATGCTGCTGTTCATGGGGTTGCAAAGAGTCGGACCTGAGTTGGTGACTAAACAACAATAAATGGTACCAACAAGTGTTGTATAAATGTTAGCTATTACTTTTATGATTGTTTTTGTCTTTATCTTCCCTGACCCAGACTTTACCATTCAATTAATCACCATGTTCTCCCATTTCTAACTGCAAATATTTTTCAATTCTATTCTCTTTTTGTTCACCCTCTTGCCCACCCCCACCATTATCTACCTTCCAGTTGCTGCTGCTGCTGCTAAGTTGTGTCCAACTCTGTGGCACTCCATAGATGGCAGCCCACCAGGATCCCCCATCCCTGGGATCCTCTAGGCAAGAACACTGGAGTGGGTTGCCATTTCTTTCTCCAGTGCATGAAAGAGAAAAGTGAAAGTGAAGTCACTTAGTCATGTCCGACTCTTAGCGACCCCATGGACTGCAGCCTACCAGGCTCCTCCGTCCATGGGATTTTCCAGGCAAGAGTACTAGAGTGGGTTGCCATTGCCTTCTCCACCTTCCAGTTGTGAACTACTTATTTTACTGACTTGCTTAATACTGCTTGATGGCTTCCAAAAATTCTAGGGAAAAGATCACAATATTTAACAATATAAAAACCTTTCTGACCAGCTTGTCCTTAGTCTACCTCTGATCCATAATATGTGCCCATTACCTTCTGCTCACTAATCTCTTTACTCCATACACTTCCAGTTCCACTAAGGAGCTAAAGATCTTCTCTTCTCTTGATGACATCCTGTTTACTTTTAAGTCTCAATTAATGTGACTTCTTACAGGGCCCCTCCGTAAACACCATCCTTTTGCAGCAGACTAACTTGCTACTTATACTCACAGGGACACCATGTACTTTCCCTTCATAGATTATACCACCATTCTGTTTAAGTAATAATCGAGGTAATTTTGTGTTCATGCCTGTCTCAAAAGTAAGGTTGGTGAGAAAGACAGAATCATGCCATGAAAACAGAAATGGAGTTGCACACGTAGAGTGTGTCTACGTCCTTCACTTGTGGACACAATGAAGAAAGGAGAAGGTAGGATAAATTGAGAAAGCAGCCTTGACATATGTACACTATCCTGTGTAAAATAGATGACTAGTGGGAAGCTGCTATATAATACAGGGAGCCCAGGCTGGAGCTCTCCAATGACCTAGAGAGATTGAATGAGGGGAAGGGGTGGGAGACTTCAGAGGTAAGGGATATATATATAATTATGGCCGATTCTCATTGTTGTACAGCAAAAGCCAACCCAACATTGTAAAACAATTTTCCTCCAATTAAACAAAACAAAACACATCACTTTATCCTTAGCATCCAGCGCATAGTTTTACCATACAATATGTTCAATATACATTCATTCAATTAAAGAATAAATGTTTGGCACTCTGCCCTGCTCTCATGGTGATCACAGTTTCATAAGAGAGAAGAGAGTCAGCAGAAACAAGTTATCAGTTCAGTTCCGTTCAGATGCTCAGTCGTGTCTGACTCTTTGCAACCCCATGAATCACAGTATGCCAGGTCTCCCTGTCCATCACCAACTCCCGGAATTCACTCAGACTCACGTCCATCGAGTCAGTGATTGCCATCAAGCCATCTCATCTATTGTCCCCTTCTCCTTGTGCCCCCAATCCCTCCCAGCATCAAAGTCTTTTCCTTTTCGCATGAGGTGGCCAAAGTACTGGAGTTTCAGCTTTAGCATAATTTCTTCCAAAGAAATCCCAGGGCTGATCTCCTTCAGAATGGACTGGTGGGATCTCCTTGCAGTCCAAGGGACCCTCAAGAGTCTTCTCCAACACCACAGTTCAAAACCATCAATTCTTCGATGCTCAGCCTTCTTCACAGTCCAACTCTCACATCCATACATGACCCCAGGAAAAACCATAGCCTTCACTAGACGGAACTTAGTTGGCAAAGTAATGTCTCTGCTTTTGAATATACTATCTAGGTTGGTCATAACTTTTCTTCCAAGGAGTAAGTGTCTTTTAATTTCACGGCTGCAGTCACCATCTGCAGTGATTTTGGAGCCCCCCAAAAATAAAGTCTGACACTGTTTCCACTGTCTCCCCATCTATTTCCCATGAAGTGATGGGACCAGATGCCATGATCTTCGTTTTCTGAATGTTGAGCTTCAGGCTCAACTTTTTCACTCTCCACTTTCACTTTCATCAAGAGGCTTTTTAGTTACTCTTCACTCTCTGCCGCAAGAGTGGTGTCATCTGCATAGCTGAGATTATTGATATTTCTCCTGGCAATCTTGATTCCAGCTTGTACTTCTTCCAGTCCAGCATTTCTCATGATGTACTCTGCATAGAAGTTAAATAAGCAGGGTGACAATATACAGCCTTGATGTACTCCCTTTCCTATTTGGAACCAGTCTGTTGTTCATGTCCAGTTCTAACTGCTGCTTCCTGACCTGCATACAGATTTCTCAAGAGGCAGGTTAGGTGGTCTGGTATTCCCATCTCTTTCAGAATTTTCCACAGTTTCTTGTGATCCGCACAGTCAAAGGCTTTGGCATAGTCAATAAAGCAGAAATAGATGTTTTTCTGGAACTCTCTTGCTTTTTCCATGATCCAGCGGATGTTGGCAGTTTGATTTCTGGTTCCTCAGCCTTTTCTAAAACCAGCTTGAACATCAGGGAGTTCATGGTTCACGTATTGCTGAAGCCTGGCTTGGAGAATTTTGAGCATTACTTTACTAGCATGTGAGATGAGTGCAATTGTGTGGTAGTTTGAGCATTCTTTGGCTTTGCCTTTCTTTGGAACTGGAATGAAAACTGACCTTTTCCAGTCCTGTGGCCACTGCTGAGTTTTCCAAATTTGCTGGCATATTGAGTGCAGCACTTTCACAGCATTATCTTTCAGGATTTGAATCAGCTCAACTGGAATTCCATCACCTCCGCTAGCTTTGTTTGTCGCGATGCTTTCCAAGGCCCACTTGACTTCACATTCCAGGATGTCTGGCTCTAGATTAGTGATCACACCATCATGATTATCCGGGTCATGAAGATCTTTTTTGTACAGTTCTTCTGTGTATTCTTGCCACCTCTTCTTAATATCTTCTGCTTCTGTTAGGTCCAGAGCACGTCTGTCCTTTATTGAGCCCATCTTTGCATGAAATGTTCCCTTGGTATCTCTAATTTTCTTGAAGAGATCTCTAGTCTTTCCCATTCTATTCTTTTCCTCTATTTTTTTGAATTGATCGCTGAAGAAGGCTTTCTTATCTCTTCTGGCTATTCTCTGGAACTCTGCATTCAGATATTTATATCTTTCCTTTTCTCCTTTCCTTTTTGCTTCTCTTCTTTTCACAGCTATTTGTAAGGCCTCCCCAGACAGCCATTTTGCTTTTTTGCATTTCTTTTCCATGGGGATGGTCTTGATCCCTGTCTCCTGTATAGGTGTTATTAAAGAGCTGTGTGTCATGATGCTCGCTAGGGGGACAGTCCCTAGCTTCATTGTATGAATTCAATCTAATATACACACACCATTTGACAATTATGCTAGAGTATGAAAAATATATCTTTAGCTGAGAAATGATCACACCTATGTTTACCTTGGATAAAGGTAATGTGAGATAAGGACATAATTCTATCATTATGAACTAATAGTTGTATAATTTTGATCACTAATATTTAAGACTTGATTCTCTATGCTCCTCCACATGTAGGATTTCTCTGCCTCCACCCAGTTAGCCATGGAAAGGGGTGAATGTTTCAGGAATTTGTTTGGCAACATGTTTCTGAAAGCTCATTTGGTCCAGCTGCCTTTCATTTGTTTCATCAAGAGACTGAGCAAAGCTAAAGTAGTTCTTCATGATGAACTGGCAGGGAAGTGCCAAGATAGTTTTATTGCTTAGCAACTTGGCAGTAGGAAATGTTAAAATATTACAATCTCTCATATCTATGAACTGAGACAAACTTGCGACGGATGGCTCTCAAGCTTAAATGTGATTAAGATGCAGCCACATGGCTTGGCTTACATTTTGAGCTGGTAGGAGGAAGATAAAGAAACTGGATATTTTGAAATATATTAATAGTAATTTCTCAGGAAACCCTGGCCGGCAGGGTTGAGCCAAATGCTAATCTAAGGAATTAAGCTGTCTCCATTTTGATGTTGATAAGCACCACAACCCCCACTGATCAATGGGATTTCCTTTGCTTGGGTAGGAAGGCTACATCTCCTAAGAAATTGTGTGCCAAGTAAAATTCAGAGATAAACAACTTCATAGAAGGGAAACTGACAGTTTACCATACATTTCCAGAATTTAAAGAGTTGTTGTGGTTTGCTTTCTTTTCGTGTAAATTATGGAATGGATGAAAGTGACAGAGTGATGACACCAGCTAAATGGAAACATAATGTAGTCAGTTATTGCAGATGCCTTATCATGCAGCTCTGCCAACATGCATGCTTCCTGCAAACCTCCTACAACTTAAACACACAGGCTCTTCTTAACGAACTATGCTAATTTTGCCAATTGATTGATGGCTTTCTACTGTGAATATTTGTCTACAAAGGAGCAAATATTAACAGGTAAAAACAGGATTTTTTTAGTTAACCTGAAGATAACTTTGATAACTAAATCAAAGAATGGAATTAATAAACCCCAGTGTTCTCAACCTTCCAGAATTATTATTACTGGTCTTTTTTTTTAATAGAGAGAAGTAGTATTAAGGGGAAAAACAAGATGATTTCAAATTTCTCCAAAATTTTAAATTATTAGAAGAAATATGTTTAAACAATATCTGGTTACTGGAATATTTTATCTATAGGATTTCAGGTTATGATAGACATTAAAGATGAAAAATATTTGTTAATTGATAGAATTTCCATGTATATCTAGCCTCCCCATGTACTTAGATGCATCCTAACAGAAAATAAAAAGATGGGATTTTCACGTCAAAAATTGGAGAGGAATAAATTGACAGTGAAACACAATATTAAATTATGGCTTCTGTCTGCATAATGGTAAAATTAAGACCTGTGGAAATAGCTTAAAATCTGTTTGATTTGATTCATATTCAAACATGCATTTGATGTGTTAATAATTAAATTAACTTAAATTTCCATTAAGCTTCCATTGAGTTCAAAGACAATAAAATAAAAGACTTTTTGACACATTTATTTTCATTTTGTTTAATTTGCCCAAGTTTAATTTTTTTCTTTTTTTAGACAGTAGTATAGCCACTTTTGGAGAAGGCAATGGCACCCCACTCCAGTATTCTTGCCTGGAAAATCCCATGGACAGAGGAGCCTGTCAGGCTGCAGTCCATGAGGTCACTGAGAGTTGAACACGACTCGGTGACTTCGCTTTCACTTTTCACTTTCATACATTGGAGAAGGAAATGGCAACCCACTCCAGTGTTCTTGCCTGGAGAATCCCAGGGACAGCGGAGCCTGGTGGGCTGCTGTCTATGGGGTCGCACAGAGTAGGACACGACTGAAGCGACTTAGCAGCAGCAGCAGCATAGCCATTTTAGGAGCAATTTTTAAGGGGAAAAAAAAAAAAGCAACTAAAATTTTCTCTAACAACAGCAACAACAAAAATCACATTTAAATAAATCCACTTTTAAGTACAGAACTGGTTTGTAAATACAATTGTTTTCAATCTTCCTGTATTTTGTATTATAAAATTAGATGTAATACAGCTTTCATTTTTTCTTCATATTTTCAAAATGTTCACACTGCAGATGAAATACTTAGGCCATTTTATAAGCGAGTAATCCTTAGCATCTAAATTTTACAATACCTAACTCAAGATAAAACACTAAATTATTTTGTTTAAATTGTGAATGAAAATAATAAAAGACCACAAATGCTATTTTTAGTTTTAAAGAACAAGGAAGGTTAAGTTGAATTGAAATAGCAAAAAAAAAAAAAAAAAAAAATCACAAAGGGAGCAAATGTTTAAACTCTGAAATATCTCTAGTTCTACAATGGAAATTTCATTGCTTCCATCTGAATAATCTTTCCAATTCACACTCATAACTTTTTTATATATTTAAATGTGTAGCTTAATAAGATATAACTCAAATACCATGTTTATTTTTTTCTTTGGTTAAACAAAGTTCTGGTATCTTTCAAGATTATAATTTTATGGAATGCACAGTAGTGTATAAAGAGAAATTAAAAAAAAGATTATTCAGAGAAATTGCAAACTCATCTCTCACCTCACCTTAACGAGAGTTCATTGCCTGTCTATGGAGCCCAGTTTTGTTTAAGCAATTATCAGACTGCTTTATTTATAGTGCTCATGTGCCTGTTTTGGGCAATGAGTTCTCCATAAATTACCAAAATAAAAGAACAGCACAAGAATAGTCCTTACTTTAAAAATAGATGCTATTCCAAGAACAATGGAAGGAGAAGAGTTAGTTGAAGATTTAAATTGTACCAATTATTCCTGAGTAATTGATGGGACAGATTGAGAGGAACACATGTCTATGAAAGTGCATGGCTATTTCCCACAATTAAAAGTACAGATGTTAAGGGAAACTTATAATAAATGCTAATAGTCATTGAATCTAATCATTGATAATCACTGAGAAATACCCAGGAGTATATTTAGTAAATGTTCTAAAGCAGCACCAAGCTTGTCAGTGTGGAGAAAGAAGGACAGACAGAAAAGACAGAGAGAACACAAATGGATATCAGTCCAAGGAAGTGCAAAAAAACCTATGTAAAGTTTCAGAATGATATCAATTATATAAAAGTTTTGCTGTCTGGTCTAATGTAACTTGCGCAGTCCACTGGTACAGTGGCCCACGTAGAACTTATTAAAACATGAATGTCAATTACAGACAAAATATAAAACTAAGGCCTGTATTTTATACAATATGTGTTTGCTATCATGACTGCTTAGACAAGTTACAAAGTAAGTACTGAGTTCTATGAGGCTCTTAGAAATAACTAATGTCTTTGCAAATAATACTGGAAGTTTGGGTTAAAGAGAGTTTCTATACAGTGATGTTCTCAATTAAGACTAACAAATGCTTAGATTTTAGAAAGATTCTTTAATTTGCCCCTTTTCTTTTTTTTTTTCTTTAGCGGCTTCAACACATATTTGGCTATTTGCTACTGATCATTTCTTGTTCTCTGGTCTACAATTCGGAAGCTTCCCGTGTGGCTCTGTGGTAAAATAATCTGCCTGCCAATGCAGGAGATGCCAGTTTAATCCCTGGGTCAGGAAGATCCCCTGGAGTAGCAAATGGCAACCCACCCGGTATTCTTACCTGGGAAATCCTACGGACAGAGGAGCCTGGTGGGCTAAAGTCTAGGGGTTGCAAACAGTCAGACACAACTTAGTGACTGAACAGCAACAACATACAGTTCCAGAACCATTTTTTTTTCCCTAGATAAGATTTCAGGTCCTAAATTATACCACTTCTAACACTATAGCAGACTGTCTCCAATTTTTATCTTTTCAATGACTCTTTCACTGAAATATACATTTATTTTTTTTCTCTCCAACTCCATAGAAGTATTATCTAAACAAAGTGGCTCAGTCAGTTCAGTTCAGTTGCTCAGTCATGTCCGACTCTTTGTGTCCCCATGAACTGCAGCACGCCAGGCTTCTCTGTCCTTCATCAACTCCCAGAGCTTGCTTAAACTCATGTCCATTGAGTCGGTGATTCCATCCAACCATCTCATTCTCTGCCATCCCCTTCTCCTCCTGCCTTCAATCTTTCCCAGCATCAGGGTCTTTTCCAATGAGCAAAGTGTCTACCTGGGATTTAAAACTCTAAATAATTCATTAATATGGTAGAAACATTTCTCTTTATATGAGTAAAGCAGAAGTTATATCATCAATGGGAATATTAACTTTTTATATAGCATTATATGTATGTAATAGATTGACACAATCATGTGGACAAATAGACATACCCAAGTTCTTCTTTGTAATGATATTTTGGTGCCAAATACAGACTTCTAAAAGATGTTTAGGGGCTCTAATTATTATGGGGATGCATGATTAGTGAGCCTGATCCATACTAGAAAGAGCTCTTTCATATGGGGACACCACACAGCTAGCCACTCTCCTGTGCTCTCCCGGTTTACAAGAGCTTCTATTGAATAAAACTGAAATTTTGCTTTCCCCAGTAAACTCAATCCTTTGATCAATCTACCGGGAACGTTATTCTTTCTTCAAGTGTCCCTATCACCATCTCCCGAATGGGATTCTCAAGATTTACCTCCTACTTAAGCTTGTATCCTCCTCTCAAACCACCACACCTGCCCTCTCATTCCCTTTTTACCTGCCTTTGCTCTTCCTATTTTTTCATGTCTTTATCCCTTTCAAATATGCCAATTAAGATGTCATGTATTATGCAGGTGTTTCTTTCTTGTATTCTTCTTCTTCTTTTTTTTTTTTCTATCTCCCTCCTTCAGCAGAAGATACTTTTCTGTTTAGATCATCCTTGATTCTGAAGTGCTTAGATAAAAAGCTGGGCCATATAATAGGTACAGATGAATGCATCTTGAATGAATGAATGAAAAATATCCAAATTGATGTGCCTTTCTTTAAACCTCTCACTAGATGGGAGAGTATATTCCTTTGTATGCTTAGGTCTTTAACTTGATTTGTGGTCACCTTGAAATCCACTTTTATCTTATATAGTCTGTTATTAAAATGTTAAGGAGAATGCACATTAAAAATTGATTTAGTCATTTTCACTCACCAATAACTTATTGTTTAAAAAACAAATGCACCCCAACATGCTTTCAGTCCTTTTTCTTGGTTTGGTTTGAAATTCCTTTGTCCCCTGTATGCTCAGCCTCTTTACTGTGAATAACTGCTCTCAGTTAAACAATCCCACAGCATTCACAGTTGCAGGGTCGCCCTCACATTCTTTGTAAAAATGAAAGCTCAGTTAAAGACCCAGCTTCCCTTTACGGTGCAATTTGTTTGCTCTTAGCCTGGATCGCTCTCTTTGCCACTTGATTTCCTCAATTGAGCAATTTATGACAGATTTTTAAGGCCTACTGTCCATTACAAATAGCAGGTTTTAAAACCTCCATCATCATCATAAGCTTAATGAGTAAATGGCTGAAAGCTCAGCAGCTTGGTGGGGAATGTGTGTCGGGGTTTGACTTCCTGACAGCCAGCTTGCTGTTGCTGTAATTAATAATGAAATGTTACATCTCTTGCTTTTTATGTGGAGACAGGGAAAGTGACAGGGATATTGGAGAGAAATAAATTTACATTGTAGCTTTATAAAGCATCCATAGCTTTAGGAGCTCAATACATACAAAATGACTATGAGATGACAGTTCCCCAAGAAAGTAGTTACACAAATATTTAAAGCTGTAGGCTGAAGAATCAGGACATCATAAGAATAAAAAGGGTGAAAAGACACTTTCTTTTATCCCGTCCCTCCTTTCCTGCTACTTAATTTTTTTTTTCTATCCAGCTGCTTATAAAAAAGATCAAAGATATATCTAACTTGTCTCCCTGAGTGAATCTATTTCAGTCAATATCACAGCCCACTCAATGTCACAGCTCACTCATTTTCCAACAGTGACACAAGCTCCTATCACACTTCCCTTCTCAGCTCTTCTGATGGGTGTCCCAACTTCACACCCCCATCCTAGAAAATATTTTATTACAAAAAGAAAGTGCTGGATGGTCCTCTGAATAAACCCTGTCCAGTGAAGCTCATGCCATGAACTATTAGTCATGTTTACATGAGGTCAGCATTTTTAGCCTTGCTCTTCACCCACAGCAGTGCATGCATCTGGACATCCTGCTTTCCCTGCCTGTTGGAAGTGATGTGTGGACTTCTGTCATCTTTCCATTTATGGAATGTAAACGTACCACAGGTCACACTGGCCATACCAGCTCTGTGAATTTGTGGAGAAATAAGTACAGACTCTGACAATGTGAAGAAATGTTATCTGATGTAAGGATCTTGGATAATAGCAATCTATATAATTATTTTTATGATTGTTCTTTCTTGGTTTTCTCTATGTAAATTGTCATACTGTTGCATTGACTATTCAAGAAGCAATTGTTCTTTATTTTTAAAGATTTTTCCATTTCAAATCTATCTGAAAACCAAAGGAAATTAGCTAGTTAGAAAATTAACAATATTGTTTTACTAAATTAAATAATTTATTTGATGAAGGAGCCTGGCATGCTTTATTTTACTTGATTTTATTCTTGACGGAGGTATAGGTTTTGTTATGTTTGTGTGTAAGTATTCAGATGTAAATCCTGAAATGGACTGAATGTTATGTCTCCTCCAAAGTCATATGTTGAAATTCAAATTCCCAATATGATGACATTTGGAAGCAGGGCATTTGGGAAGTTATTAGGTCATCAGGGTAGAGTCCTCATGAATGGTGTTAGTGCCCCAGTAAGAAGAGACCTAAGACATCTCTCTGGTCCCACATGAGGACTCTGAGTGAACTGCTCTGTAGACTACTAAGCAGTCCTCATGGATTACTGACTCTGGTGGTGTCTTGATTTCAGACTTCTCAACCTCTAGAACTATGAGAAATATAAGTTTATTGGTTTAGCCACCTAATCTCTGGTGTTTTTTTTTTTTAAGCAAGCTAGATGGACTAAGACAAGCCCAAATAACACAAACAATTTATCTCTTTTATTTATTCAAATTAAACTATGTCTTTTGAGTTTAGGAGTAATTGTAAGTAAATTCACACACAAAAATTGTCCTTGTTCTGATGCTGAAATTTAGACCATGTGATTTTATTTAGAATTTAGAAGTTAAAAGTCCACAATCTAGTTGAGAACTAGGTTAAAATTTGTTACTAAAAATACTTAATTTGGATTGACTTACAGATAAAATTCTATATTTTATCTCCTCTGCCTTGTAGGCTTCAATCTGTCTTAACTAGTTTCTAAAATGTCAGAAGTGATACAATTTTCCCATAAATTTCTGAGTTGGATTTAGGGCAATGTGTGAGCTTCAACTTGAAACTGATGGATGGATATGGGAATTCACTAATGATTGCTCTCCAGTGATTGACTAAAAACATATTCTCAGAGACAAACTTGTCCAAAGGTTAAATGATCAAAGATATTCAATGAGGTTCTTTTGAAAATCCTGATACCCTCTTCCAGTTACAAGAAACTAGTTAAAATAAAGAAATTCTTTAGAACAATTAAATAGCAAAATATATGGTATTTATTTGTCATGAATGCACAAAATGACTTTATATCATGTATTGTCCACTCTTACTCTTTATGTTAAATTTCAATTTGTATATTTGGGATGATTATCAAAGTATTCAAGTGAATAAAGTTATTTCAGAATTTTATCAATATCTAAAATGGCATAAAACACTTTCTGGAAAGAATATTTGTTTTGCAAATGGAATTTGCAATAATTGAACATAAAGCCCCTGAATAAAGCAGGGAACATTGCCATAGAAGGCGGTAACTCTGTGACACTCGTATAGTTAGCAGCTAGCGGGGGTGCTGGACCTGAATTGCATAGCCAAGATGGATGAACACTATATATAACCTAATCGCCTGCCACTCTTCCTCTTCTTGAACGGTCTCCTTCCCTTAAAATGATTGGAGGAAAAAAACGTTTCTCCTGCATCAGGCATACTTTTTCATTTTCCTTTTATCATATTACCACTTTCAGCTATCCTTGGGACTTTACCTTTTTGACCTGGTAGTAGCCTGGACTTCCCTGGTGGCTCAGATGGTAAAGTGTCTGTCTATAATGCAGGAGACCTGGGTTCAATCCCTGGGTTGGGAAGATCCCCTGGAGAAGGAAATGGCAATCTACTCCAGTACTATTGCCTGGAAAATCCCATGGACAGAGGAGCCTGGTAGGCTACCGTCCATGGGGTCACAAAGAGTCAGACACGACTGATCAACTTCACTATCCACATTGTTATTTGCCTTAAACAACATGTACTGCCTCCCTCCCATGGTCCTCAATGGGTTTGCTATTTATTTTCCTTCCTTACTTATATACAAAACCCCTTGTACAAGGCTGCTGTATATTAGGTGTCACTGAAGTCTAAGATTAACTAAATGAAAATAAATTAAGAATCCCAAACCAGCAACAACTTGAAATTGTGGATGCTTTGTATAATGGTTCCAGGTGTCTTCTGGAAAAGAAAAGCCATGTAAACACAACACTAAAGTGAGCAGCTGGCTGTACCCTTGTTCTTAGGCTTAGCTCCCTGTTTGGAAGTCTGCCCCTCATGCTGTCTTTGATCTCTCTTCCACTTCAGAAAAGT
The DNA here is from genome assembly GCF_016772045.2 of Ovis aries. Classification (NCBI taxonomy): domain Eukaryota; kingdom Metazoa; phylum Chordata; class Mammalia; order Artiodactyla; family Bovidae; genus Ovis; species Ovis aries. The sequence continues at coordinate 51,328,056 of NC_056069.1, forward strand.
TAATCTTCTCCCTCCAGAAGCCTTCTCCTCATCATTCCCTTATTCCAACCAGAACTCTTATGCACCTTGAGCGGGGGCTTCATCTCAGCAAACCACTCCCAATCAAAGCCTTCAGTATGCATGTATCTGTCTATCTACCCACCCATCTATTATCTATATCTATCATATATCTATCATCCACCTGTCTAATCTACCATCTATCTATCATCTATCTAGATAGGTTGATTAAAACAGTAGTTTAAGGAAAAGAGTTCTTTAAGACAGAATACCCTATACAGATTTTACAGGCCCGCCACAGTAAAGAAGAGCTGAAATTCTTCTTTCCATCACTTTTTTCCTCCTAATAATGTCCACGGAGGCTTAAGAGAAAGGGGGAAGTTTACAGTGCCTTTCAAAATAATTCAGGAACTCCTCAACTACTAGAGAACCAGCAAAGGACCTGAGATTGTGGTACTTCTTTATATAGGGCCAGATCTAATTCTAAGGCAGAACTCCGTCCAACAAATATTTCTATAAATCGAGAGAAATCAGTACATGAATTTCTTTTTCCTTGGGTCTAGAGTATCTGAGAGTGTCTCTTTGAATTACATGAAAACAGATGCAAAAATACTCCCACATGCTGTCATGTAAATAATTCTTTACTAATGAAATTTGGCTGTTCAAAGTGTGTGCATGGATGAGAGAGAAGAGCCAGGCTCAGGATCTTTCTCTCTCACTAAGAAGCAGGTGACCTGGAAGAGAGGAGCCACTTGATCACTCAGGAGAGAAATTTAGCCACTCCAATTCTAGAACCCTATGATCATTTGAGACTGGCATGTGGGGGTAGACCACTGATACTACTAGCTGATGCTAAAGCCAGCCCCATCCTGTCCCATGTCCTATTGACTCAAAATAGGTCAGTTAGGAGGTTTCCCAGGTGATCCAGTGGTAAAGAATCTGCTTACCAATGCAGGAGATGCAAGTGACATGGGTTCAACCCATGGGTAAGGAAGATCTGCTGGAGTAGGAAATGGCAGCACACTCCACTATTTTTGCCTGCCTGGAAAATTCCATGGAGAGAGGAGCCTGGCAGGCTATAGTCCATGAGGTCACAAAAGAATTGGACACAACTGAGCACACACACATACCGAACAATTAGGACCACACAATCAAGCGTCTGCATAGCCTGTGCACATGACTAACTGGTGAAGAAATACTTTGTAAGTATGGTAGTGGTGTCCCATAAATTGGGAAACTAATATCCTATCTTCACACAGTGGTGAATGCTGGACTCCACATGCCTGCCTGCCCAGTTTTCTGTGATAGTGATTTTTTTTTTAATTTCTGTATAAGCTCTCAGTTAAACAAATATGTGCACAAAGATTTATTAATATCCAGGCTTCAGCAATACGTGAACCGTGAACTCCCTGATGTTCAAGCTGGTTTTAGAAAAGGCAGAGATCAAATTGCCAACATCCACTGGATCATGGAATAAGCAACAGAGTTCCAGAAAAACATCTATTTCTGCTTTATTGACTATGCCAAAGCATTTGACTGTGTGGATCACAATAAACTGTGGAAAATTCTGAAAGAGATGGGAATACCAGACCACCTGACCAGCCTCTTAAGAAATCTGTATGCAGGTCAGGAAGCAGCAGTTAGAACTGGACATGGACCAACAGACTGGTTCCAAATAGGAAAAGGAGTACATCAAGGCTGTATATTGTCACCCTGCTTATTTAACTTATATGCAGAGTACATCATGAGAAACGCTGGACTGGAAGAAATACAAGCTGGAATCAAGATTGACGGGAGAAATATCAATAACCTCAGATATGCAGATGACACCATCCTTATGGCAGAAAGTGAAGAGGAGCTAAAAAGCCTCTTGATGAAAGTAAAAGAGGAGAGTGAAAAAGTTGAGCCTGAAGCTCAACATTCAGAAAACAAAGATCATGGCATCAGATCCCATCACTTCATGGGAAATAGATGGGAAATAGTGGAAACAGTGTCAGACTTTATTTTGGGGGGCTCCAAAATCACTGCAGATGGTGATTGAAGCCATGAAATTAAAAGACGCTTATTCCTTGGAAGAAAAGTTATGACCAACCTAGATAACATATTCAAAAGCAGCGACATTACTTTGCCGACTAAGTTCCGTCTAGTCAAGGTTTTTCCTGGGGTCATGCATGGATGTGAGAGTTGGACTGTGTATAAGGCTGAGTGCCGAAGAATTGATGGTTTTGAACTGTGGTGTTGGAGAAGACTGTTGAGAGTCCCTTGGACTGCAAGGAGATCCAACCAGTCCATTCTGAAGGAGATCAAACCTGGAATTTTTTTGGAAGGAATGAAGCTAAAGCTGAAATTCCAGTACTTTGGCCACCTCATGCGAAGAGTGGACTCATTGGAAAAGACTCTGATGCTGGGAGGGATTGGGGGCAGGAGGAGAAGGGGGCAACCGAGGATGAGATGGCTGGATGGCATCACAGACTCGATGGACGTGAATCTGAATGAACTCCGGGAGCTGGTGATGGACAGGGAGGCCTGGCGTGCTGATTCATGGGATCGCAAAGAGTCAGACACGACTGAGCGACTGAACTGAACTGAATAAACCTGCCAAGTGTCTATCAACAAATGAATAGATAAATTGGATAAAATAGGTAAATAAATATTTTTACAATGAAATATAGGACTTCTGAGGTGGCGCTAGTGGGAAAGAACCTGCCTGTCAATGCAGCACACATAAGAAGTGTGGGTTCGATCCCTGGGTTGGGAAGATCCCTGGAAGAAGGAATGGTAACCCACTCTATTATTCTTGCCTGGAGAATCCCATGACTGGCAGGCTACAGTCCATGGGGTTACAAAGAGTCAGACACTATTGAAGTGACTTAGCATGTACACTCACATGTACGATGAAATATACTCAGTAGTAGTAAAGAGTAGTGACTTACACACTCAATTAAATAGATAGATTTCCAAAAAAAAAAATATGCTGAAGTAAAGAAACCAGAAAAAATTAATATATGCTTATACTATTTATATAAAATTTGAGAAATACTGGTCTTATCCATAGTGACAGAATCTAGGTCAATGGTTGCCTGTAGTCAGGGGCTGGGATGAGGAGGGTCAGATGACTTTGGGTGGTGGGAAAGCTGTATGTCTTTATTGTGGAGACAGTTACGAGGAAGGATGCCGTTGTCAAAACTCATAAAAATATATAATTAAAATGTTATATGAATTATACCTCAATAAATTATTTTTGAAACTTCTTATACATTAATTTAAAATGTTTAGAGCTGGACTTTCCCAGTGGCTGTGGTTATGATTCCACCTGCCAATGCAGTAGACAAAGGTTCTATCCCTGAGCCGGGAAGATCCCAGATGCCATGGAACAACTAAACCTATTTACCTAAACTGGATCCATGAGCAGGCTCACAGCTACTGAGCCTGTGCTCTAGACCGTATGCTCCACAACGAGAGAAGCCACTGCAGGGAGAAGCTTGTGCGCTGCAATTTAAGAGGAGACCCCACTCATCGCAACTAGAGGATAGCTCACACAGCGGCAAAGACCCAGCACAGCTCCCAGATAAAATGAATTGATTTGAAATATAAATAAATAAAACATTTAGAGCTAAACATATTGCTTATTTTATATTCATGCATGAATCTACTAAGCCTCAGAGGTGTTTGGTAGAATGTGGGATTATAATTCAGGTCTACTTAAATCTATCCTTCTCTTTCTTTTTTATAATCAGGTTTTTGAGTCTAAACAGTTACCCCTCTGATAAAGAAAAAAAAAAAAAAAACAGAAAATACATAAAAGCTTTACTTTCAAGCTCTTATCCTACTTTGCTTATTCTGTGCAAATTTCTTTAAATGATGATTGACATTTATTGCTTTTATATACATAATTCATCCCATCTCTTGCTTTTGAAGGCCCATCTCTACTCTTATTGAAACTTACAAAAAGAAAAATGTCACTATTGGGCCTGAAGCTCCAATGATGTCAACTTTTCCAGTAATCGCTTAAAAAAAAAAAAAAAGAAAACTTCAGGATTTTCTCTTTCTTGACTTAAGCTTTCTGGTCTTTCGTATGTCGAGGATTGCCTTTCCATGATCAAAAATACTTTTTTTTTTTTTTTTAACCCTTTCCTGAGTATAGTATCCTGCCTAAGATTTCTTTCTCATGCTCTTTTTAATTACTTCAGATCTAAATCTTTTTTTTTTTTAATGTATAACTTTTGACTTTTTAAAAATGTATTTATGCCTGTGCTGGGACTCCATTGCTCCATGGCTTTTCTCCTCTAGCTCTGGCAAGCTGGGACTATGCTCTAGTTGCAATGCACTGGTTTCTCATCACATCGACCTCTCTTGTTGCAGGGCATGCGCTCTAGCGTACGCGGACTTCAGTAGTTGCAGCATGCGGGCTCAGTAGTTGTGGTTCCTGGGCTGTCGAGCACAGGCTCAGTAGTTGTGGTGCACTGGCTTAGTTGCCCAATGGTGTGTGCGCTCTTCCAAGACCAGGGATGAAACTTGTGTCTCCTGCATTGGCAGGCAGATTCTTTACCAATGAGCCACTAGAGGAGCTCTGCTGCTGCTGCTGCTGCTGCTGCTGCTAAATCATTTCAGTCGTGTCCGACTCTGTGTGACCCCATAGATGGCAGCCCACCAGGCTTCCCCGCCCCTGGGAATCTCCAGGAAAGAACACTGAAGTGGGTTGCCATTTTCTTCTCCAATACATGAAAGTGAAAAGTGAAAGTGAAGTCACTCAGTCCTGTCCAACTCTTCATGACCCCTGGACTGCAGCCTACCAGGCTCCTCCAACCATGGGATTTTCCAGGCAAGAGTACTGGAGTGGCATGCCATTGCCTTCTCCTTTCTGAATGTTTATTTCTTGCCTTTTCTTAAGGTCATGCAATAGGTAGAGTGTAGAATCTTGACATCATACCACAAAGTCATCATATCTCAAATTTAACATGTGGCATCTTCTTCTACCTGACACCTCAGACCTCAGATTAAAACTTTAGCATAAGCCTCAGCTCATTCTGCCTTGCATCTCTGATGCAACTTTTATTAGCGAAATAATGGGATTTTTCTTTGAATATGTCTCTCATGTCTACCATATATCTGTGATGGTTTGGGTAAAGAGTTTACATTTATTGTTATATTAGTGTTCCATCTTTCTTTTCTCTAATTCATCCCACATATTGCTGCTAAGTAATAATGTCACTATAGCAGAGCTCAGTTTACATCTTTTATCTGCTTGCCAGTTTTCAAAAGCTACCCAAAAAATTAATCTGAATCAAACAAAAACAACTAAACAAATATTTCTTGGGCACCAGAAGACACCATACTATGCCTTAAAGAGCAAGCATGAATCGATAAAAGAGCATGTCCAGTATCCTTATCCTGACGTTCAAATTTCCGATTTTCATTTCAACCAGCATTTTTTGTCAATTTTATTTTTCATAAATGACTTTCAAGCAGCCATTGAAGTAATTTTGCCCAAAGCTTGCCCAAAGTTTGTATTTGTGCTAGGAATTTTTCAATCCCTGAAATGATAATATTACAACCCACTGTAGTATTCTTGCCTAGAGAATCCCATGAACAGAGGAGCCTGGCTGGCTGCAGTCCATAGGGTCGCAGAGTCAGACATGACTGAAGCAACTTAGCATGCCTGTAAAATATACTTTTACACAGAGAAAACAGCACATATTTATAAGATAAAGAGATGTACAAATATGCAAATATCTGAATTCCTAGAACACAGTTTAGGAAACTTCTTTAAGAAAAAGGTAGTCAGTTTTGTTAAAAAAAATTAATTTTTATTTTATATTGAAGTATAACTAATTAACAATGTTGTGATAGTGTCAGGTCAACAGCAAAGGGACTCAACCATATATATACAAGTATCCATTTTCCTCCAGACTCCCCTCCCATCCAGGCTGCCATAACATATCGAGCAGAGTTCCCTGTGCTATACAGTAAGATCTTGTTGGTTATCCATTTTAAATATAGCAGTGTGTACATGTGCATCCCAAACCTCTGACTGTCTTGTTCCCTCGTCCTTCCCCTCTGGCAAATATAAACTTTGAGAACAAACTTATAGTTGCCAAAAGGTACCAGTCTTAACTGCTTCCCCTCCTGCCTGCCAAGAGGAGTTCTGAAACACTAGCGCCTCCTATAAATTTCAGCAACTCTGGCTTTCAGTGAGAGGGAAGAAGTGAGGAAAATTTCCCAGTAAGGGAAAAAACTTGGAAGAACAAGTATAATTTAAAAAATACTACTCTATCCAGTTTTAATATTTATCTTGTCCCCTCATGTTAAATTTATGTTTACAGTAAAAGGTATTTAAAACAGGACGTATTTGTTTACCCCAAGGGATCATGTCTTCAAAATGATTGGGTAACACATTTTTTCTTTTTGTTGTTTGTGTTAAATAGGAGAGCTATTTCTGAAATGTGTAAAATAATATCTATATTTAATAGAAATAACTTTATGTCCTATGAGTAGTTTAAAAAAAAAAAGCTAGCTGGACTATTTCTCAAAGGATTACAATTTGCTTGGCTGACAATAACAGAAAGTCTCTTCGCTAGGTAAATTTGTCAATTTAGGAATAGAGTGCATTATCTTATTGAGTTTAATCATGCATCCTCAGCATCTATTATTCCTATTAAGTCCAAGTTCAACTTCCACCTTGCCCTCTTCCTCTTCTAATTGGCACTGGGCAAGTCATCTCTGGTCAAGATCAGGAGCTCATCTGCCCATCTTACCCTGAGCATCAGTCCAACAAAAGAACGAATCCCATTAGCATCAGACTCGTGACTAATAAATGCAAAGGTCCAGTGAAGAACAATGATGCACTTTGGCTTCTCCATCAATCTCTGGCACCTCAGAAGCTAAGTGAAATAAACAGTAGGTCACAACCTCTAGCTTTCATAAAATGTCCCAGTAGGGATAGCATATTATACACACAAAATGCTAATGTCAGGTCATTACAGAAGATATTTTCCAAGTCAGAAAATGCCACTGCATATCTAATTCTACTATTAAAACACGATTCAGACATATACTGTCTCCTTATATTGTATATTTCCTTTATAATGTCTCACTTAAAGCTATTCCCAGGGTTGCATACACAACTGCTGCCTTCTATGCTGCTGGAAGCCGATGGAATTCCCTACAAAATTTATGAAAGAACCTCAGATAATAGAAATCTTACCAGTTCTCAGATTTACTTGCAAATTGTATATTCTGAAAGCATAGGAACAAATCTGAAGTTTTAGAGTGCTTGGAAATTGTGAAAGACGCAGATAATGTTCAATGTGAAGATTTGGAGGGGGGAAGAAAAGCAAGATTTTGATTCATGTTCCGTGGTTCAAAATACAGTAATGTCATCCTTTGAATTTTTGTATATAATATTATTTCCCATTTAAATTATTTCTTTTTCACCTGCTTTCTTCTCTCATTTATTTCTAACATCTTTCTCTTTTCTTTGTAGTTTCCCTTTTACATGTGTTTATTCAAAAAAGCACATTGTAACTGTTTTTGAAAGACTCAGAAATAATTTCTATGGAGTGCTATGAATATGTAACACCCCTGCCCACAAACATACATTTTGAGAATTTGTATTCTTTTCTGTAAAATTATTCAGAAGTTCCTTTTTTAACACATGTTCTTTTGTTCATTCTTTGTTTGATTGAATTTTGGTTTCCCCGTAGCATGTCTTTTAACACTGGAGTGAATCATGGTAGGAAACAGGCAACCCACTTACACAGCTTTTTATATGGCACTGAGAAAATAATGGAAAAATGGTCATTTTCTTAAGATCTTGACAATTAGCATTTTGGTGCTTGCAAAGCCTGTAACCAGTTTCTTTGACTTGTGCAAGTGTCTGGGCTAGACATAGGGATGAGGCTAAAGAAATGGAGAGTCTACAACCGTTTTGCTAATAGAGTAATTGCTTCTTTTACAAATAGAATAAATCCTGGAAGTATATCAAATATATACAAAAATTGCTCATTAGCAAGAAATGGCACATGTCTTTAATAAAACAAATATTTCTTTATATTTATTGCTTTTTATATTGTACTCAAAAATATATACAAGTTATTTATATGCAACCTGAACTGATGATTTCAACACAATTTATGCAACCTTGAGAAATGTACACCAATGTCCTTCACAATATATATAGAATATCTGCCATTCTTTTAATATCAAAAAAAAAAAAGTTGCCATGTAGCCAATGACTTTTTCTTAGCACTTCATAAGACCTAGGAGAAGGCAATGGCACCCCACTCCAGTACTCTTGCCTGGAAAATCCCATGGATGGAGGAGCCTGGTGGGCTGCAGTCCATGGGGTCGCTAAGGGTCAGACATGATTGAGTGACTTCACTTTCACTTTTCATTTTCATGTATTGGAGAGGGAAATGGCAACGCACTCCCATGTTCTTGCCTGGAGAATCCCAGGGATGAGGGAGCCTGGTGGGCTGCCGTCTATGGGGTCACATAGAGTCGGACACGACTGAAGTGACTTAGCAGTAGCAGTAGCAGAAAGTGAGGTGCAGAGCAGAGCACATTAGTTTTTATGTCTCTGAAGGAAGAGAGGACCACTTAGGGAGCTGGTGACTCCAGTTTGTCTATAATGTCATCTAATGTTTCCGAACCTGAAGAGCTAAATGTGTTTCCCTAAGTGCTTCACTTAACACCAAGGAGCAACTTAGAGTCTTCAGAGAATAAAATCCATTATTTTAATGTATATAAATAAATTTCTACCTTTTCACACCCAGGTCTATGCATACTCTAACTCTAGACTGCTTTATTAAAATCAGTGGTATGCTTTAAATAAAAAACACTATGAATTTTGGGGGAAAAAAAGCTAATATAAAAGCAGTTTGTAGAATTTGTTTGCCAAAAGCTGAGTGAAATGAACAGCCTTTTTTAATCTCAGTGGAAGCTGAAATTAGCATCTAACTTCTCATCCTAAGACTCAAGAAGTGTCATTCAGATCCAGTATAACTTGGGGATAAATGAAAAGAAGATTCAAGTGGTCAACACAGGGCTCTTCCTCGCAGAGGGTGTTGGAGTTTGGCAGAGAGTGATAAAACCATTTCAAGGACTTCATTGTTGTTCTTGAAGTAAGGATGGAGGTGAGAACTAATGGCAGCTAGGGGAAATACTGGAGGTGGTTCACTTGGAACTCACGTTAACATGAAGACACAGGAGGCTCAGGTCCAGTCCAGAAACGTGGTGGAGGGTCTCCTCATAGAAACTGTAAGTACAGATGGAGTAAAGTCTAAGATCTTCCCTGTAGCTCAGTGGTAAATAATCTGCCTGCAATGCAGGAGACCACGATTCAATCTCTGTGTCAGGAAGATCTCCTAGAGAAGGGAATGGACACGCACTCCAGTATTCTTGCCTAGAGAGTTCCATGGACGAGGAGCCTGGTGGGCTACAGTCCATGGAGTGGCAAAAAGCTTGACAAGACTGAGCAACTAACTTTCATTTTTTAACTTTCAAAATCTAAGATAAGCCACTCACTCAGCTGGGACTGAGTAAAAGCAGTACAGAGAAGGCTGAGCAGGGCAAAGCAAAACAAAGAAAAAGTAAACAAATAAACAAAGAGCATGGCTATATCAAAGCCCAAACCTTGAAAATGTAAACAATAAAAGAAAAAGTTACGCAGACATCTGGAAGCAAAGAGGGATATAAACATCACTTGGTAACAGACAAGACAGTTTGTTACGTGCACTTTTTTTTTAATGTAGAGAGAAAAAATGCAGTAATAAAATTTCTAATGGTGGCATCACATTAACTCCCTTCTTAGCTGAAGATCAGAATAAATATCTCAGGCACTTATTCTGAGGGGAATAGTCACTTAAGGCCTAGAAGGATAAGGGAAAAATTTTTGTCCCTACATATTCTGTGAGCAAAGACCAGGACTGAGGAGAACTATTAACACATGCAGATGAAGATCACATCCAGGGTAAATTTCAAGAACACATTTCAGCAAGCCAAAGACAATTAAATTGTGCTGAATTTTACTTTCAGTGATATCCAATAAAAATAGGAAATCCATGAGCAAAGACATCAAAGGTGAGATGTAAAGTGTAAGGAGAAGGTAAAGACATGCATAGACCTAAGGAAGTAAGGGTATGATAAAAGTTATTGCAGAAATTAAAAATCACTTAACAAATCAAGGAAAATAAAGCAGGTAATTGTTTAAATGCTCCAGTTTGGCATAAGAGAAACCTGGGTTCAAATACTGTCTACCATTTATAACAGAAATGACCTTGTCCAGATTATGAAGACTTTCTAAACACCCGTTTTTCTCATCTTTAAGATTAGGATACTAATAGCATCTCATTCATCTGGTTGCAATGATGATTGACTTAGGGCATGAATATTACTTAGCACAGAGCAAGAAACAAAGCATTGCCATTTTGTTTTCATTTTAATGATTTGTGCTTTTTGTATCTTAATTTTAAGAGTATATTTTGTTAGAGCAGTTTTAGGTTCACATCAAAATTAAGGGGAAAGCACATAGATTTGGCATATAGCTGTTGCTCCACTCATTCATAGCCTCCTCCATTATCAACATCCACATTCAGTGGTGTATTTGTTATAATCCATGAACCTGCAGTGACGCATCATTGTCAACCAAAATCTGAAATTTAAGTAACAATTCACTCTGGGTGTTGTGAGTCCTGTGAGTCTGGACAAATGTACATTTGTATCCATCATTATGATACCATACCAAGTATTTTTACCAGCCTGAAAAATTTCTGTGCTCTGTCTATTTATAAATTCCCCACCCCCGACCCCATCATCCAACCCCTGGTAACCGTTGATCTTTTCACTCTCTCCATAGTTTTGCTTTTTCTGGAATGTTACATGGTTAGAATCATATAGTAAACAGCATTTTCAGATTGGCTTCTTTCATGCAATATGCATTTGTTTTCACCATGTCTTTTAATTGCATGATTGTTCATTTCTTTTTAGTGCTGAATAATGTTCCATTGTCTCAAATACCACAGTTTATTTATTCATCCTCCTACTGAGTAACATCAGGATTGCTTCCAACTATAAACAATGATGTAATAAGCACTCACATTCAGGCCTTGTATAGACTTCAGTTTTCAATTCCTTTGGATAAATACCAAGGAACATAATTGCTTGGTGGTATGAGTCTCTTTGGATTTGTAAGAAAACTGCGTGTCTTCCAAAGTAGCTATACCATTTTGCATTCCCCTAGCAATTATTAGAGTTACAGTTTCTCTACATCCTGGTCAGTATTTGGTATTGTCAGTGTTCTAGATTTTAGACTTTTTAGTAGTTGCATAGTGGTATCTCATTGTCATTTTAATTTGCATTTCCCTGATGGTATATGATAGAGGGTAATATTGGCCTTGTTGGATTAGATAGGAGTCTTTCCTCTGATATGGGCTACACAGGTGGCACCATGGTAAAGAATCTGCCTGCCAATGCAGGAGATGTAGAAGACATGAATTTAATCCCTGGGCCAGAAAGACCCCCTGGAGAGGGAAATGACAGCTCACTCTAATATTCTCGCCTGGAAAATCCCATGGACAGAGGAGCCTGGGGGGAGGGCTATAGTCCATGGGGTCACAAAGATTCAGATACAACTGAGCAACTGAGTACACATGCCTTTCTTCTGATTCCATCCCATCCTCTGAAAGATACTGGATAGGACTGAGACAGGAAGTGGGAAGGGCGCAACCTTTAAAAGAATGGCATAGCCTGAGGACATGACATAAACTGATTAGAACAAAATAGGTACAAAATGGCAGACCTACTTTCACTAGACCTTGACCTTCAGTATACACTCATTGCAAAACATGAGTAAGCTAAATGAATACCTACAAGAAAATTGGCAGTTCCAAGACTGACCCTAAAGTGTCAAATCCAGAGTCTGTACTCTGTTATTGAATTAAATCTTGGAAACAGGGCTTTGGGTAAACTAGAAAAGAATGACTTTATTGTTTTATCTGGTAAATGGAGTCACAGGGGGCTATAACTCTTAATACTGTGTCTTGTTCTAGAGTAGGTAGTCAGGAATCTTCTAATAATGATTCAAAGAGGGCCTGATCAGTTTGTGAACATACTTCTGATTGGTTGGTGGTAAAGTAAGTGTGAGTCAGCCTCATCAGCCTTCTTGTTCCAACCAGTCTTGGGTCTATATACATGAGGGCAACCTATTGTTAACTTCTCTATCCTGGTGTGAAAAGAAAGTGAAAGTGTTAGTTTCTCAGTTGTGTCCAACTCTGCGATCCCATGGACTGTAGCTTACCAAGCTCCTCTGTCTGTGAACTTTTCCAGGCAAGAATACTGGAATGAGTTGCCATTCCCTTCTCCAGGAAATCTTCCCAACCTAGGGACTGAACCCTAATCTCTCACCTTGCAGGTAGATTCTTTACCATCTGAGCCACCAGGAAAGCCCTAACCTGGGATGGGTATCATTATCTGCAAAATAGCTCAAAGATATTGCCATGTATGTCCCTTGAGGGGGAACCAGGACCTTACCTGGCTGCATTATTATTCTTGACTGTTCCTCTCTTGTCTCTGTATGCCCTCCCTTTCCTGCTGCTACTGCTAAGTCACGTCAGTCGTGTCCGACTCTGTGTGACCCCATAGACGGCAGCCCAACAGGATCCTCTGTCCCTGGTATTCTCCCAGGCAAGGACACTAGAGTGGGTTGCCATTTCCTTCTCCAAAACATGAAAGTGGAAAGTGAAAATTGAAAGCCCTCCCTTCCCTAGTTAGAAATTATTTGAACCTGTCTGTTGGAATTCAGGGGAGGTCATGGAGTCTGAATGAATCCTGTTCCTTAATAACAAGAAATGGAGGACACAGAAAGGCTTTTGTGCCCAGGAGTCCCCCAGGGTCCTGCTCAATTTCACTTTTTCTCAACACTTTGAATATTTCTCTACTCTTCTTCATCCTGCTCATATTGCATAATGTTCTCTGCACTTTCCAGATCTGTTGTTTTCTGTCTAACATTTATTTGGGAAAATCTTTAATCATCATTATTCTTTCAAATATTTCTTCTACTTTCTTTCTTCTCATTCTCGTATCCTCATTTTATGTATATCAGATCTTTTATCATTGTCCCACATACCACAGACCTTCACAGGCCTTGGATTTTTTTTTTTTTTTCTTTTTGTCCTCTTTGTTTTTCAGCTGAAGAATTCTACTGATAGATCTTCTAGCTCAGGAGATTCTCCCCTCAGCTGTGTCCAATCTACTAAAAACCTGTCAAGTAAATTCATTTCTGATACACTATTTTATTTTATCTTATTTTTTAATCTCTAGCATTTCTTTTTGTTTCTTTCTTAGGATTTCCAACTCTCTGTTTACATCACCCTTATGTTCTTGCATGCTATATACTTATCCATTAGAGTCCTTAGTATATTAATCATAGTCTTACGTTCCCAATATGGCAATTTTAACATCCTTGCCATATCTGATACTGGTACATGGTCTGTCAAATTTTGTTGGCTTTGCCTTTTTAGTCTGACTTGTAATTTTCCTTTTTCCCTTTTCTTTCTTTCTCTTCTTTCCTTCCTTCTTTCTTTCTATTGCTAGTCATGATATACTGTATAGAAATAATGTCTACCAATACACTTTTAGCACTGTGTTGGTTAGATGTGAGTGGACAGGACTCATTCAATAGTCCTATGATGAGATCTTAGTCTTTTAGTTAACTCCTACCTCTGGGCTGTGAACTTCACAAATGTTTCTCAGGCTTTTTTTTTCTTCTCCCTTTTGTTGGGACAGGATGGCTAGAGTAGGCTTGATTTGGCTATGTCCCTTCTCCCAGGAAAGAGGCTAGAGCCACCAGGGATTGACTATTTCCCTTTCCCAGAGCAGTTAGTCTCTGCTAATATCCTAGTAGATTAGGCTCTGATAAATTGATTTCCCCTGATGACAGGCCTTGTTAAGAACAGAGTGCACTGGCTGGCCTATTTCAAAATTGCTCCTTTTCTCCTCCCCTTATTGGAAGCCTAAGGGGATTTTTCTGTGAGATATTTTCTATGGGAACCTGGTGAAGCTCCCAGAAGCAAATGTCACAGTGCTGTGTGGGGGCTGTGTATACTGGAGCTTTTTAACTCTTAGACTTGTCCACACTGAGCTCCAGCAGTTCACCAATTACAGTTCAGGTTTTCCTACCTTGGTGCTGTTTCCTGGGGAGGTTTCTGCTCATGACTCCCAGTTCTGTGAAGCTGGGACTCCCTATATTCACTTCTTTATCTCTCTAACTTTGAGGACAGTAGTTTGTCCTGTGTCCTTCCATATTTTATGGATCCAGGAACTATAGATTTTTCAGTCTGTTTGGTATTTGACTTGTTGTTAGGATGGTGTATTGACTCCCAAGCTTCTTACTTGAGGAATCAGAAATTAGAAGTCCTTTCCCAAGCCTTTAATAAGGTAAAAGAAAAATCAGTCATTTGTATGCTTAATATGCATCTCAAAACATGAAATATCTCAATGAATTTGTCTTCCATTCATAAGTAAAAAAGCGGGGTGGGAGGAATGCATATAATATAGGTAAACTTGTAAAGCTTGAATTTTAAATTTGGGATTAAAGGAAATGTAAATCCAGTGTTTTACTGTGGTAATTTTATAATTTTGCAATAAGAAATTCCTTTAAAAATGTAATTATATATAGCACTTTTGCTATAAGCATACAAAATTTTAAAACAGTTTTCTGTCACTAAGTACTTATTCTTCTGTTATCTCTCTTGTTTCTTTACAGAAAAAAATAAGCTTATGACTACAAACTCATTAAATTTGTTTTTCACAAATATAATACATACAAACATAATCTGTATGTTTGATGTAGTCCTTGGTGGCTCAGTAGTAAAGAATCTGCGTGCCATGGAAGAGACTTAGAGACATGGGTTCGATCCCTGGTTTGGGGAGATCCCCCGGAGAAGGAGACCCACTCCAGTATTCTTGCCTGGAGAATCCCATGGACAGAGGAGCCTGACTGGCTACAGTCCGTGGGTTCACAAAAGAGTCTGATAAGATTTAGAGGCTGAGCACAAGCATGTTATGATTAACTGAATAAAGGGACTGGCATGTAAGGAGTAGATAAAATATGCTTCATCCCATTTGATCCCAGCTCATTTTATAAAGCTGAGATTGTTTCCATTAGACAATCATTCCAATGAAGAATAAAAGAGAAAAGTAAACAAAACCATTTAGGAAACCGTTACATCTGATTATCTTCCTTCTTAAATTAACTTCTTCATATTTTAAAAAGTAAAATATCTTCCTTCATTAAAACAACAAATCATAAAATTCATGCAAATATCCTTCTATTTTTTTGATAAAAATACAACATAGATTTATATTACAGTATCTTTTTTTCTTGCTTCCATTTGTCTGTGAACTTGAATAACCAATTGCTTTAAGAACCTCAAATGTAATTTTCCTCATGTGCAAGATACTTCAAACACTGATATAATGTTGGTCTTTTATTCTTGAGATATTTTAGCATGTGGCCATGTACAGAAGACTACAAGACTAATTTCAAATCCACTGAATACTATATTTATTTTTCCTGTCATGGTATTCCTTTCAGTTCTCAATCCTGTAGTCAAGACAGAAATTAACTTTGTGTTTATATAGTCCAACACAACTTAGATGATACTCAGTAGAAAGATGTTTAACTTCTAAAAATTTGGATCCATTAAAAAAACAGTATCACTGGGAGTTTCAGGTACCAGAAAAGAAAGTGATGATTCAGTTCTCTACAAAGCCAAGGAAATAAAGTATCTGAGATTTTTCCCCTTGATTTCCTAGGGGTGCAAAAATAATCAATAAGAAGCAACAAGGCAAGGTTGTTACATTTTAGCTTTGCTCTCAAAAAGAGCAGGCTTTATCTTTGTGAAATGTAGCTTTCCTGTTCAAATGCAAATTTGTCTCCCCTTTAATGGAATTTTTATTAGCACCCTTTATTTTGAGAATAGTACTAATGTTTAGCCATGAAAATCCATAATCTCCAAGCAACCCAGGGACTTCTGATATGTATTTGAAGTATAGCCATTTTAAAATTAGAGTGTATATCACATTTCTGTTTTGCTCCCATAAATATTGGCTCTGCTTTATATGAGGGAAGAAAAAAGACGATCAAGGCATAGATACTTTTGCCTGTGAAGATATAAAGTACTATGACAAGAGCATCTAATTTATACATTCAAATCCAAGTCCCATTTTCAATGTGACTTAAGAAATAGAAGATTCAGGGGTGTCTGATATGACACTGTTCTTTAGCAATGTTGAGTTCATTGAAGGCAAAGAGAATTTCAATGCTCAAAACCTTACGCTGAAACTAGAGGACATGTGAAATTGAGCAAGGTGTAGTATTTTCCTCCTGATAACCAGAGCATGTAGTCTTCAGACTCTGTCTGGACTGGAAGCCATGAGATACGTATAAGAAGTGAAAAGGCAATCTTATTGCTATCTTCTTCTCAGGCTGTTTCTCTTCTCACTGTTTTTTAATTGTCAACCCTCAACTTGGTGACTCCAATTATAACTCCCTAGAACAGAGCATTTGCTAAACTACTTGACATCCATTTTCCCTCATACCAAATAAACACTCTCTCCTAATTATAGTTGGAAAAGCCATTAGAGAGACTGGAGGACAACATTCCTAAAAGAAGCCATATATGACATATTCTGAGATAATGATGTGGAAGAGGGTAGGAGGGAAGAAGAAGGGATTCATGCAAAGTGGATGGGAGCTTGTAAATAAATGAGAGAAAGAGACAACATTGTTTGGGAGTATTATGATGACTATTCTTCAACATTTTAGGTTACTAGACAATAAGAAAAGATAGAAATTTGAGAGGAGAAGTGATAGTTAGGGAGTCTGGGATCGATATGTACACACTGCTATATATAAAATGAATAACCAACAAAGACCTTCTGTGTAGCACAGGGACAAATGCTCAATATTATGCAATAACCTAAATGGGAAAAGAAACTGAAAAAGAAAGATACTTATATATGGGTAACTGAATCCCTTTGTTGTATACCTGAAACAATCAACACTGAAAATAAACTATACTCTAATTTAAAATAAAAAGTAAAAAAAAAAAAAAAAAAACAGAAAAGGTAGACAATTTAATAAAAGGTTTTGTACTCTTTTATTTTTGAAAGCTCTGTGAGTAAAAAGCACATAATTGCCTAATTTTAGGCTTTGAAGTCAATCTTAACATTTTCAGTTTTTAATTGCCTTTGCATCAGGAAGCCACTACAATGCTTTTTCTTTTTTTTTTTAGAGAATGGTATTTTTTCATCTAAACCAGAGTCACAGGAGATAATTGTCACTTGTAGTGAGGTCAAGGTTATAGAGATCAAGTTAATGAATGGCTTTAAGGTAGGTAGAAGCTAAATCAACAAACTGGGTGATGCATTGAAATTATATTTTGGGGAGAGAATGTGGTAAAGAATAGTTTGCTTAAGTTTAATTCAAGTGGTTTCTGCCTCTAATTAAGGTGGTTACCATTCACATAGGCTTCCATGGAGGCTCAAATGGTAAAGCGTCTGCCTACAATGCGGGAGACCCAGGATTGATCCCTGAGTCGGGAAGATCCTCTGGAGCAGGAAATGGCAACCCACTCCAGTACTCTTGCCTGGAAAATCCCATGGACGACAAAGGATGGTAGGTTACAGTCCATAGGGTCACACAGAGTCGGACATGACTGAATGGCTTCACTTTCACTTTCACTGTTCACATAAATAGGAATCAGAAAGGAAGATTAAGTTCAGTGGAAATATTATGAATTTGATTTTGAGGTATTTCAGTGTTTTCTGACTTCATATGTCTAAATACATATATTAAATAGATATATTTGACCTATGCTTCTTAGAAAAAAACAAAGGAAGAAGACATGGGTGCTAGATATAAAAATATTTTCCATTATTTTCTAGATATATGACTGTGGACAAAAGATTTGGATGACTTGTACTGCTGTTTTGTTATATGTTACGTGTAAATAATGATAGTATTTAGATTTATTTATTTATTATAAGGTTTAAATGGTAGAGTAACTAAAAAATTTGGTGCATAAAAAGTACTTAAGAGAACTGGCTATTATTAGCATGCATTCAGGCTAAGTCGCTTCAGTCGTGTCTGACTCTGTGCAACCCTTTGGACTGTAGCCCTTCAGGCTCCTCTGTCCATGGCATTCCCCAGGCAAGAATACTAGAGTGGATTGCTGTACCTTCCTTCAGAGGATCTTGTCGACCCAGGGATCGAACCCAGGTCTCCTGCATTGCAGGTAGATTCTTTACCATCTGAGCTAAAGCTATTATTGGCAGTAACATTATTATTATATTACACTCATTAGTGTGCATAAGTGTTTACCTTCCATGCTGTAACCTCAAGATCAGGGCTTTGTCTCATTTATCTTTGTTGGTTCTTATGCTGCCCAGCATTTAAGTACTCATGAACATTTATGGATTTAAAATGAGTAATATTTAAACACATTGTATTAGAACTGGGTTATGCCCAGTTTTTGAAATCAAAAGCCAATAACCCATAAGGATGATATACTTTCTTGGGAGTAGAATAGTCCTTGGATTCTGCAGCACACATTTCAGAACTTGATTTGTGTATTCATGCATTAAGCATTTTTAAGTATTTATTTAAACTAATGAATGTGTCAAAAAATGTCTTAAATGCTTTTTATATTTTTCAAAGCAACTGGAAAGTAATTCAGTATATTTAAGAAGTTTCATGAATATTTTATAGAATCATAGCACCTTAACACTGACATGAAAATCAGAACAACCTTTCTTTATGTCCTGGTGATGGAATGATGATCCAGAGAGGATCCCTGACTTGAATGAGTTTACAAACAGAAGCAAAACAGAGACAGTCCTAATATGAGCCATCATAACCCTCACCTCTCACTCCAACATAATGCACTGCTTCTTATTTCTTGGTAAAAGAAACAAACAAGCAATCAAACAACAGCAAAGCACACTTAGCAATCAAGTCTTAAAAGCAGTAATGATGGAAAACTCCACTAGCATTAAAATAAGTGTTGCAGGTGCTTCAACAGAGCTGAATGCAGATGGTGTGAGTCACTGTGTTAGTGACCAGTTGCCTCATAGTATACTACCATAACGCAGCAACACTCATTTATAATTTTGTAGCTGTGTAGGGCAGGAGTCCAGTATGGTGTGGCTAATTCTGTGCCTAAAGCATCATAGAATTGTGTGCATGAACACACTGCTGGAGAAGAAAATGGTAACCCACTCCAGCAACCCTGCCTGGAAAATCCCACGGACAGAGCAGTCTCGTGGGCTACAGTTGGGCTACAGTCCATGGGGTCACAAAGAGTTGGACATGACTGAGCACGCACACACACTGCTATCATTAAAATGGATAACCAACAAGGACCTATTGTATGCCACATGGAACTCTGCCCAATGTTATATGACAGCCTGGAGGGGAGAGGAGTTTGGGATAGAATGGATACTTGTAAGTGTATAGCTGAGCCCCTTTAACATTCACCTGGAACTATCAACATTGTTGATTGGCTGTACCCCAATACAAAATACAAAGTTTTGTTTTGTTTTGTTTTGTTTTTTAAGATCATAGGACTAAAAGCAAGATATTAATCAGAGCTACACTTCTCCTCTCAAGCTTGAATTCTCTTCCTAAAGTCTACTTGTAGTTGGTAGAATTCAGTCCTTTTTGTTCCCATTTCCTGGATACTTGCCCTCCTTTCATCTACACAACGACATTGGCACATGGCATCCTGATTCTTTGAATCCCTCTGATTTACTTTTTGGCCATATCTATTAGATTTCCTTTTCTGCACTGAGAGGGAAGAAAAACCTGCTTTTAAGGGCTTATGCGATTATAGCGGCTATCCCTATAATATAATCCAAGATATCCTTTCTATTTTATAGTTAAATGATGAGCAACATTAATTACATCTACAAAATCCCTTCTACCATGTATGGTAACATATTTATGGCTATTACACTGAAGGTAAAGTAATGGAGCCCAAATTCTGTTTATCTTAGTTACAGCCCAAAGGTACAATATCAATAAAAGGCAATTTGAGTCAGCCCTAGACTTCCCAGGTGGCTCAGATGGTAAAGCTTCTGCCTAAAATGCGGGAGACCTGGGTTCAGTCCCTTGGTTGGGAAGATCTCCTGCAGAAGGAAATAGCAACTCACTCCAGTATTCTTGCCTGGGAAATCCCATGGACGGAGGAGCCTGGTAGGCTACAGTCCATGGGGTTGCAAAGAGTCAGACACAACTGAGCGACTGCACTTCACGTCACTAAGTCAGCCCTGATATCAATTTTGGTGCATTTCTAATTGGTTGATCAAAGGCAACATGTGCTACCCTAATACTGCAGCTCATGTGGATAAACTGAACTGGCTATTTTATGAATAGAATGTACAAAAAGAAATAAAACCAATTTTAAGAAAGGTTGCTGTGAAACAGTTGATGTCAATATAACACCATTTTTGCTACTAATTGTATAATGCATATTCTAATCTTATTCTCATATACATTTCTGAAGCTGAGTAAAAATATATGCTTGTAGCTATGTGAATGTTCTAAACTCATTAAGAATAAATGACAATCGAAAATGAAATTAAACCATCCAAGGAACAAAGCTGTATGCTGTAAACATAACTATTATAGAAACAGACAATGTGATCTTGTGGTTAAAATGCATAACACACCCAAGTCTGTGTATAAAAGGCAGTCCTAGGAGATAACTGAAAGTCATGTTGTCAATATTATCAAGAGCATTAAGACTTGATAAGTGTTTGAAGGCTATCAAATAGAATCTATGTAAATAAAAGGGTGTTTATCTGGGTGGTTAAAAGAGAATGTAGATTACCCTGGGATTTATAGACTGAAACCAAGATGTAAACTTTAAACCTCTTTGTTCCTGGATTGTTAGCCTCAAGATTGCTCTCCAGAGATTCACAGCCACTGCAGCAAATCTGTAAGGCTGCAAAATCTTCCACTCTTGTTTTCAAATCCACTGGGCTATTTTCTCTGGGAACCATTTTCTTTCTTATTCTTGAACGAGAAGATTTGCACATGTGTACTTGATTTCCCTTTAAGAGAAAGGGCATACAGTTTACTAGTATCTTGGATTTTCCTCTTGTGGGCCACTATGAAGAAAGAATTGCTAGAATGTGTTTTCAAGTAGAATGCATATATATACACTAATTCCTTATGTGGAAACCACAATAT
Source organism: Ovis aries (assembly GCF_016772045.2). Classification (NCBI taxonomy): domain Eukaryota; kingdom Metazoa; phylum Chordata; class Mammalia; order Artiodactyla; family Bovidae; genus Ovis; species Ovis aries. Next base: position 51,349,306 of record NC_056069.1, read on the forward strand.
TTCTCTACCCCAAAACAACAGAAAAAAGAAAGAAAAATTTACTACTTTATTTTTTTAAGTAGCAACTATCAGAATATGCAACATTTTTCACTGCTAATGTTTCTTCCTTTTTTTTTTTTTTTTTAATTCTCAGGGTAGTAAAACTACTTACCAATTTAAAAAATCACCTTTAGAGTTCTTTTCTTTAGAAATTGAATCCTTCATGATTATTTTCTATAGTTAGATACATTTTATATGTATAAACAATTGTCTACAGCTCTGAAGACAAAATCAAATGCAGAATAGTATATTCCTTAAGACTAATGATATGTCTTTATAATATTAAGAAATAGTCACATAGAAAATGATATATTTTTATATAATATAGGAGTCACATAGAAAGGAAGATTTCAGAAAACACTGTATCATTTGCAATCCAACCAGTAAGACAAAAAACACTTAGCGTATTTGAAATAGAGGGAATTCAATGGAGGGAAGTGATAACAAAGTAGAAAAGCAGAGAAACTAATTGGTTATACTAAAGAAACATAAAAGCCACTACTGACAAAATGTACTGGACAGCGTGGAGTACTATTTCTAAAGTTCTGGGGCTGGGTGACCAGTCCAAGCTGGAATCAAGCTGGCTATCTTGTGGAAACTAGAGGCAACTGCTAGAGATAGCACCCAACATTCTGGAGGGGAAGAAATATCCAAGTTTGCCTCTCTTGGGCATGAGATGCTTTTCAACGTCTCTGTTTGGCTAACTTCAGAAAGAGTAATCAACTGATAGAGTCCTTATAAATCAGTCCATAGCACATCCCAGCCAATCAGAAGAGAGCTAGAGCTGAGCTTGAAATGTGCCCTCGGGTCATATAGGCAAACAACCCAAACAGCCAGTGCAGGGGCTTCCCTGTAACTGAAAAGCTAAAGAAACTGCCTGCAATGCAGGAGACCTGGGTTCCATCCCTGTGTTGGGAAGATATCCTAGAGAAGTAAATGGCAACCCTTTCCAGTATTCTTGGGAGAAGAATCCCATGGACGGAGGAACCTAGTGGGCTACAGTCCACGAGGTCAGAGTCGGATACCACCATGCTACTAACACTATAACTAATTAGCCTACCACACTGCCCATAAGCCACTCCTGGCACTTTTTTAACATTACAATATAGTCTGTACTATCGTTCCAAAACAATGTCTTTATTCTCTCTCTCTCTCTCTCTGTCCACCCTGCCCTTGTCTTCCTCCTCTTCCGGGAAGCTTAATATTAATGGATAGAAAAGCCAAGATTTCAGAGCAACTTGAATATTATTTTCTTTTGTTTTATCTCACAACTTACTCTGTGTGTAGATTCTGAGAGATCTCTCTATCCCTTGGTGACTCAGTTGACTTACTTATAAAAATAAATAGTATCATTAAAAGATAATCTCTTTTAAAAAATCTATAAAATTCTATAAGTTTTTATCAAATTCCAACTTATTTCAATATATTTTCTCCTGATGAATGGTACCCAGTTAAACCAGCTTAAAATACATAGGAAATTATATTTAATAAAATGGCAATATCCAAAAATCTAGAACTCCTAAAAATTAGTTAGCTTCGGTTTACTCTGCATAAGAAGATTATAAGAATGATTTATAGATTTATATATTCTGCTTTTTACTATGCTTCTAAAGTTTCTAAAATGAATATATATCATTTAATAGAAAAATAAAAGCAAAAATAAAATAACTTTCAGAGCTTAGTAGTTTCATGTTTGTGCACTTGTTCTTGGCTTTATTGAACTACTCTTAAGAGACAATGTGTAATCCTTCATATAGTAAATATTAAACAAAGGAAAGGTAATGCTGAAAGCTAGTGGTGAAAAGCAAACAGTAGTGAAATTAGTTGGATTTGTTCTTTAAGACCAGGATCCTCCCCTCTCCTCAGGGAAGAAGCCCACAGAGTAGCAAAGAGAAGTGGAAGATTTTTAAAATAAGAACAACCCACATGATCTCAGAAGAAATTATAATAAAGAAAAGAGAAAAAAGCAGAGAGAATGAGAACTTACGCTATTTTGATGTTGTTTCGGATAACTGTTCCTGTGGACGTATTTTAAATTTAGTATTAAATAAACCACAATTACCCTTTTTTGACAGTTCACGGTGTGCTATAGAATGTGGTCATCTACTTGTGTATATTCTCTTACAGTGACATTTGGCATGACTACTAAATTGTTCCTTTATCAGAAATGGATATTTAACTAGGTCCCATTTGTTTATTTTTGCTTTTATTTCCAATATTCTGGGAGGTGGGTCATAGAGGATACTGCTGTGGTTTATGTTGGAGAGTGTTTTGCCTGTGTTTTCCTCTAGGAGTTTAATAGTTTCTGGTCTTACATTTAGACCTTTAATCCATTTTGAGTTTATTTTTGTATATGGTGTTAGAAAGTGTTCTAGTTTCATTCTTTTACAAGTGGTTGACCAGTTTTCCCAGCACTGCTTGTTAAAGAGATTGTCTTTTCTCTATTGTATATTCTTGCCTACTTTGCCAAAGATAAGGTGTCCATAGATGCGTGGATTTATCTCTGGGCTTTCTATTTTGTTCCATTGATCTATATTTCTGTCTTTGTGCCAGTACCATACTGTCTTGATGCCTGTGGCTTTATAGTAGAGACTGACCCTAATTAAAATTAAAAGCTTCTGCACAACAAAGGAAACTATAGAAAGGTAAAAAGACAGCCTTCAGAATGGGAGAAAGTAATAGCAAATGAAGCAATGGACAAAGAATTAAACTCAAAAATATACAAGCAACCCCTGCAGCTCAATTCCAGAAAAGTAAACGACCCATTCAAAAAGTGGGCCAAAAAACTAAACAGACACTTCTCCAAAGAAGATATACAGATGGCTAACAAACACATGAAAAGATGCTCAACATCACTCACTATCAGAGAAATGCAAATCAAAACCACAGTGAGGTACGATTTCACACCAGTCAGAATGGCTGCTATCCAAAAGTCTACAAGCAATAAATGCTGGAGAGGGTGTGGAGAAAAGGGAACCCTCTTGCACTGTTGGTGGGAATGCAAACTAGTATAGCCACTATGGAGAACAGTGTGGAGATTCCTTAAAAACCTGGAAATAGAACTGCCATATGACCCAGCAATCCCACTGCTGGGCATACACACTGAGGAAACCAGAATTGAAGGAGACATGTGTACCCCAATGTTCATCGCAGCACTGTTTATAATAGCCAGGACATGGAAACAACCTAGATGTCCATCAGCAGATGAATGGATAAGAAAGCTGTGGTACTTATACACAATGGAGTATTACTCAGTCATTAAAAAGAATACATTTGAATCAGTTCTAATGAGGTGGATGAAACTGGAGCCTATTATACAGAGTGAAGTAAGCCAGAAAGAAAAACACCAATACAGTATACTAACGCATATATATAGAATTTAGAAAGATGGTAACAATAACCCTGTATGCAAGTTAGCAAAAGAGACACAGATGTAAAGAACAGTCTTTTGGACTCTGCGGGAGAGGGCGAGGGTGGGATGATTTGGTAGAATGGCATTGAAATATGTAAAATATCATATGTGAAATGAATCACCAGTCCAGGTTCGATTCATGATACAGGGTGTTCAGGGCTGGTGCACTGGGACGACCCAGAGGGATGGGATAGGGAGGAGGTGGAGGTGGGTTAAGGATGGGGAACACATGTACACCCATGGTGGATTCAAGTCCATGTATGGCAAAAAAATACAATATTGTAAAGTAAATAAATATATAAAACTAAAAAAAAAGGAAAAGAAATGGATATTTGGAGAGATTTTCTGAGAAAGAGTAAAAATCATTCATGAAATTACACAGCCAGAAAGTTACAGAATGGGTAATCCTGTCCAGGTTTTAACTAAAAAACTCTGCTAAACTGTATGGTTCTCTAATATCAATGCTAGAAAATTTACCTAATTATTATGCTAAATAGTCTGATTGAACTCTGCTAAGCTTGGATAGATATACATGCTTAGTATTTGAAAAAGGTTTTAAATGAAGTTAGGAGTTGGGTAAGAGAGCAGGGGAAAAGAGTGATAGGCTATGCAATTAATCTAGTTATAAAATATTTACAGTAAATTTAAGAGTAAGATTTAGACAATTTATACTGACTTTTTTTAAGTTGGTTTATGTTTGGGTTGATGATTTGTGGAAAAGAAATGCAAAAAAGCAAAATGGCTGTCTGGGGAGGCCTTACAAATAGCTGTGAAAAGAAGAGAGGTGAAAAGCAAAGGAGAAAAGGAAAGATATAAGCATCTGAATGCAGAGTTCCAAAGAATAGCAAGAAGACATAAGCAAACCTTCTTCAGCGATCAATGCAAAGAAATAGAGGAAAACAACAGAATGGGAAAGACTAGAGATCTCCTCAAGAAAATTAGAGATACCAAGGGAATATTTCATGCAAAGATGGGCTCGATAAAGGACAGAAATGGTATGGACCTAACAGAAGCAGACGACATTAAGAAGAGGTGGCAAGAATACACAGAAGAACTGTACAAAAAAGACCTTCATGACCAAGATAATCATGATGATGTGATCACTAATCTAGAGCCAGACATCTTGGAATGTGAAGTCAAGTGGGCCTTAGAAAGCATCACTATGAACAAAGCTAGTGGAGGTGATGGAATTCCAGTTGAGCTGTTTCAAATCCTCAATGATGATGCTGTGAAAGTGCTGCACTCAATATGCCAGCAAATTTGAAAAACTCAGCAGTGGCCACAGGACTGGAAAAGGTCCTGGAAAAGGTCAGTTTTCATTCCAATCCCAAAGAAAGGCAATGCAAAAGAATGCTCAAACTACCACACAATTGCACTCATCTCACATGCTAGTAGAAGTAATGCTCAAAATTCTCCAAGCCAGGCTTCAGCAGTACGTGAACCGTGAACTCCCTGATGTCCAAGCTGGTTTTAGAAAAGGCAGAGGAACCAGAGATCAAGTTGCCAACATCCGCTGGATCATGGAAAAGCAAGAGAGTTCCAGAAAAACATCTCTTTCTGCTTTATTGACTATGCCAAAGCCTTTGACTGTGCGGATCACAATAAACTGTGGAAAAGTCTGAAAGAGATGGGAATAGCAGACCACCTGACCTGCCTCTTGAGAAATCTGTATGCAAGTCAAGAAGCAACAGTTAGAACTGGACATGGAACAACAGACTAGTTCCAAATATGAAAAGGAGTATGTCAAGGCTGAATATTGTCACCCTGCTTATTTAACTTCTATGCAGAGTACATCATGAGAAACACAGGACTGGAAGAAACACAAGCTGGAATCAAGATTGCTGGGAGAAATATGAATAACCTCAGATATGCAGATGACACCACCCTTATAGCAGAAAGTGAAGAGGAGCTAAAAAGCCTCTGGATGAAAGTGAAAGAGGAGAGTGAAAAAGTTGGCCTAAAGCTCAACATTCAGAAAACGAAGATCATGGCATCTGGTCCCATCACTTCATGGGAAATAGATGGGGAAACAGTGGAAACAGTGTCAGACTTTATTTTTTTGGGCTTCAAAATCACTGCAGATGGTGATTGCAGCCATGAAATTAAAAGACACTTACTCCTTGGAAAAAAAATTACGACCAACCTAGATAGTATATTCAAAAGCAGAGACATTACTTTGCCGACTAAGGTCCATCTAGTCAAGGCTATGGTTTTTCCTGTGGTCATGTATGGATGTGAGAGTTGGACTGTGATGAAGGCTGAGTACCAAAGAATTGATGCGTTTGCACTGTGGTGTTGGAGAAGACTGTTGAGAGTCCCTCAGACTGCAAGGAGATACAACCAGTCCATTCTAAAGGAGACCAGCCCTGGGTGTTCTTTGGAAGGAATGATGCTAAAGCTGAAACTCCAGTACTTTGGCCACCTCATGTGAAGAGTTGACTCATTGGAAAAGACTCTGATGCTGGGAGAGATTGGGGGCAGGAGGAGAAGGGGACGACTGAGGATGAGATGGCTGGATGGCATCACAGACTTGATGGACGTGGGTCTGAGTGAACTCCGGGAATTGGTGATGGACAGGGAGGCCTGGCGTGCTGCGATTCATGGGGTCGCAAAGAGTCAGACACAACTGAGCGACTGAACTGAACTGAACTGAACTGATAGATATTTTTACGTTAGAAGAGTAGTTAAAACTGCTAAATTTAATGAAGATAAATGTTTGAGAGAGACAGTGTGTGTGTGTTTGTGTAGACACATGAATGTATCAAAAAGACAAATGACTCATGACTCTCTCTCTCTCTCTCTCTCTCTCTCTCTCTATATATATATATATATATATATATATATATATACACACACACACACACACACAAACACACACACACATACATAAAACATATGTATGCTTTGTTTTTGAAGTGGAAAACTAGATCCTTGTCCTAAGGGAAAATACTCTTACGCATATCAAAATTTCTCATATCAAAAATCTATTAGGAGAAGCTAAACAAAGTAATTAAGTTGAAGCATTCTTCTTTTTTAAAGAACAAAAAAATTTTGACCTACCATGTACATTTAATTTTCCTTTCACCTTACCAGAAAAAAGAAATAGCATTGATACTGACCCTACCTAATATTTGAATTATCACTAAATACAGTATTTATTACAATCATACAGAGAAAGACCTAAAGAAAACAATTTTTAATATAATATTAAATTATTTTTATATCTCATTATAACTTTAAAATAAAATATACAGTGGAAACATATATAATCGATACATAGAGGTGTATGTTTACATTCCCCAACTCATGTATTTCATTCAATGCCTTCAAAATAATTGTAGTATATGTGTGTATGCATGCACTTGAAATTTCAAATATACTTTAGATGGCTTGTAGGAACAGTCTCTTTGGTTCTGATAGGTGGATGTACTGCTTATCTTTCAGTTAGTGAGAGCCTGAAGTGTCATACTGACAGTACATAAGCCAGAAGTGTATTAACAAAAATGACTTTTGGGGTGGCACAATTACCATGCAAAGTGTTGAAAAATATGAAGCATCTCTTGACCAAAATTGAGGACAGATGGTGAACAAGTATATTATATAAAAGTGCAACTGCACAGGGAATATTCAAGTGGGCAGAATGTGATTATGTAAATGGAAAATTCACTTGTAACCAAGAGCACCAAATATGTAGTGAAACTCAAATTGAATTATTCAACAACGTATAGAAAATGTTCCTGGATTTATGATTGTAGCCTAAAGGGTTAGTGTCTGGAAAAATGAGGGAGCAGCTGCATATGATCCACACTCCTCTTACCTAACCTTTTATTTAATATTTCAGTTATTGTAGAATATAAATATACCATAAATATAAATATACCTTTCAAGGAGACTCTAGAAAGGTAGAAAGGCATATTTCTCTTTTCTCCAACTCCATTTTATCAATATTCTTATTTTGTCAGATTACTACTGTCATCCTAGAAATATTTTGACAAGTGACTGCTCATTGAGTTGTAACATGCATGTTGCCTCTATGGTGGTGTTTCTGTGCTTCCCAGCTGGCAGTAGTGGTTAAGACTCCACCTGCCAAGGCAGGAGACCGCAGGAGACAGGTGTTCGATCCCTGAGTTGGGAAGATCCTCTGGAGAAGGAAATGGCAACCCACTCCAGTATTCTTTCATGGGAAATCACATGGACAGAGGAGCCTGATGGGCTATAGTCCATGGGTCGCAAAGCATTGGACACGAATGTGCATGCATGCACACACATTGAGTTGTAACACAAATGTTACCTCTATAGAGGTGCTGCTAAATGAGATCATGGGAAAAGGGCAATAAGTGATTACCATCACCCACCATTCAAGAAAATAACAAATATATAATGGGTCAGACAGCATCCTGAAGTATTCAGGTTACATGATACAATTGAGTATTTCAGCTATCTGTGACAAGTCCTTGTCTGTGCCCCTCTGGTAATCTGAGGATTTTCTTCCAAAGTCTTCAATAAATAAAATATACAGTACTTGTTTGTGATATAGTCAGAGAGTCAAAACTTCAGAGCACAGAGTGTGTCCGATAGTTTTCCTCTTGATTACTGTTAAAAACTATGTGAGATTTTACCCTGCTTGCAAGCTAACAAGTTAGCCGGCCAATTTCAAGGATGCTGGTAGAAAGCGTGGGACTCACGGGTAAGAGACAATGTACTTCCTGATTCGCAGTGACAGCAGTTGCCAGTGTAGCAGCATTTTCTTGTTCATGTCCTTCCTGGCCCTTGAATCCCATAAGGTGATGCGGAAAGGACCAAGTGACACCTGTAAACACAGTGTGTTGAAGTACAGGAGAGGAACCTGAATCATTGATAAAGGACAGTAAGCAGGCTTGACTTTTGCTCTGGATGGAGATATTATCTCTGTCTCCCAAGACTTGAAGTAGAACTGTCTTTTCTTCCAGTGAAAGACCTGTTCTCTATCTTGCATCCTTGAAAAGATGGTTCAGAACTCGAGGACAGTCAGTACCTCATTAGCAGAAACTTAAAAGGTGCCTGGAGAATTGCCTCCTTCAAATTTAAGTATCATAAACAAGAATATGAAGTGTGAAAGATCAGATCCTTGTAAAGTAGGCAGCATTTTTTCCCACATGTTTTAATGATACTTCTTTTGTCAAGCATTTGACTCAAAATATTCTGTTAATTGCTTGGTAAAATTTATAAATGTTGCTCAAATTATACAGTGTAAAATCTAAAAATAATTATCTCAGAGACAGTGATGTGTTTATACTTTTAAAAACAATACAGTACCAGTGTATGAAACCTTCATTTTCTTAAGGGAGTTACTGAAAAAACACTGATCAATGAATGCTACCATCCCTTCCAAATATATTATGATCCTAATGTGACATAAGATGTATTATTAGAGAAGGTTTCCACAACCTGTCATCGTTTGTCATCTGTGTCATCACTCAGGATGACATTCTCCAGCAATAAAACCACTCCATCTCTAACAGCTGGATTCCAGGCTTGAGTTGCCCACATGATGAGTTTTAATCTACTTTGTTCTTTCGTCAGACCCCAGATGTACAAAACTGAGTTGATCATATACTTCAGGTCATGGCTTGCTAGTATCAGTGCTCAATGCAATGCCTCTTATTCTTTATATGATTTCCTGTCATCCATCTTCCATGTCTCCATATGTGTAGAAACAGTTTCTCAAGAGTATATTATGTATGCCCTTCCAATCCTCTTTCCATACTTTGCTTTAGATGGGTAGCCATTTAGTGGATAGCCTTTCCCTTCTCCAGGGGACCTTCCCAACCCAGGGATTGAACCCAGGTCTCCTGCATTGTAGGCAGATTCTTTACTTTCTGGGCCACCAGAGAAACTCAAGAATACTGGCATGGATAGCCCATCCCTTCTCCAAGGGATCTTCCCAACCCAGGAATCAAACCGGGGTCTCCTGCATGGTCGGCAGACTTTTTACCAGCTGAGCCGCCAGAGAAGACTTGCTTTAGATAGGACTTTTATATTTATAATATGTTATATTTTATATATTATTTATATTATATATATTATAGATTCTAAGTAGATTATATTATGTATAAATTATATATATAGATTATATAGATTACTGTGTATAGATAATATATTAAATATAATCATATTTTGCATAATATTGTATAATATTTTATAATAATAAATATGGCTTTGTGTTTAAGTATTTTATAACATTTTGATGTTATATTTATGATATCATAAAAATAACGGTGTCATGTTTTCAGTCACCAAGTCATGTTGATTACTTATACTTCTAATACTGCAGACATTATTTTTGTTAAAAATATTTTTCCATTTCATACTTTTTCAGTCAGCTTGTCTTTTTGAGATCTAGTCATGTTGCTGCATGTAAATCTAGTTCCTTACTTCTGATTGTTTTACTGTATCTCATCTTATGCCTGTAACATATTTTATGTCCCTGCTGATGTAATGATGCACAATTATGCACCTACTTCCATTTGTTACAAACAGCATACTGATAGAAATCTTCATGCGTATTTTCTTGTGGACCCATGGGAAAAACAGGTCATGATGTATAGTAGCTTATTAAGGCCAGTACCCTTTACATAATTCTTTGTTCCTTGTGTTTCATATCGTCTTCCTGCTTCTTATTATGAATTTCTTGTGAATTATTATTATATATCAGTGTCTTTAGTGTATAACTTCCTTCCTTTTACTACAGTAACTAATTTTTACATTTAAATATCAATAAGATTGAGGCTCTTTATATTGACGATAGCCTAATGCCTATTGATCTCATCAAATTCTTAAGCCTTTAAAGTACATTGATTTCAAAAAGAGCAGAAATGTGGTACTATAGCATAACCAAAGGGCTAACTCTGACATACCTTGTGCACTTGGACATGACTTTCAGGAGGCTGGAGGCTGGGTCAGTAGAATGGACAGCTGGATGAAGATGAAGAAGTGAGTACCATCCACAAGCCAAGGCCAGGGAAAGTAAACAGGAGAAACTTTTCCTCCCAGTTGCCTCTCCTACCATCTAAGTGATGCCAGAAGTCTCATGTATGAAATCTTTAGTCTTCTAACTTCAGGATTTTATTTCTAATAAGATACATATAACTTTGGTAGTAATGCCTCTTACTCTATGTGGAATTGATGCCACAGTGGAAGAACAGGAAAGAGATGCATAGGCATAACAAAGAAATATCCACTGGATATGTGGTAGATTTTTAGTAAAGACTGTGGGAGGGACATTATTTCCTGAAGCATGAAGAGTTCTTGGATTTTTCTCTACTACACCCAAGGGAGGTAAGGAGCCCTTAGAATAGGCAGGCTAATCCCCACTGTGTCTCATGTCTTTGTCTGTAAAATATAAATGATAAAAAACTAGGGGTTGTGGTAAGTAATTAATAATATAAAGTTTTGGATGAATGCCCAGAAGGCAGTCAGATTCAACAAATATTAGCTCTTATATAACATAGTTATGCTAAGTCGCTTCAATTGTGTCCAACTCTGTGTGACCCCATGGACAGCAGCCCACCAGGCTCCTCCATCCACAGGATTCTCCAGGCAAGAATACTGGAGTGGGGTGCCATTTCCTTCTCCAACATTGTTACATGCATTAGTTAAAAGAGATATTAGGACAATTGGCATGTTTCCTGGGTAAAATGTAGCTGAATACTCTACATTTTGTATGTACATTAAAATACATTCCAAGAAGCTCAAAGACTGACATTAAAAGGAAATGAGAGAATCAGATGAGAACATCAGAAAATGGACAGAGCACACAGGAGTCTTAGAAATGAATAACAAATTTGACCACACGTCTGAAATTTCTACTGTCATAATATTTCATAAACTAAACAAAACATATGTGCCAATCTGGAAATAACATTTACAACACACCTGGCCAATGTTATATAGTTCCAGAAAAGCCCTAAAATTTAAACAACAGCAAAAAAAGATATGCTGTCCTATGATGGGTTGAAATGTGTGCCCCTCCCAAAACCATATACTGAAGTCCCTCATGACTTCAGAATGTGGCCTCATTTGGAAATAAGTCCTCACATCAGCACTCATGTTAAAATGAGGTCGTCAAGGTTGGCCTTCATCTGACAAGGTGCTTCCCTAGTGACTCAGTCGTAAAGAACTCATCTGTAAAGCAGGAGACCCAGGTTTGATCCCTGGGTTGGGAAGATCCCCTGGAGAAGGGAATGGCTACCGACTCCAGTATTCTTGCCTGGAGAATCCCAAAGACAGAGGAGCCTGGAGGGCTACAGTCCATGGGGTTGCAGAGTTGGACACGATTGGGCAAATAACACTTCCGTCCAACATGAATGGTATTCTTAAGGGGAAAAAAAAGAGAGAGAGAGAGAGAAGGAGGATGTAGACACAGAGTCAGACAGGCACAGAGGGGAGGGGATGTGAAGACAAGAGGAGAATGTCATCTGTAAGGCAAGGAGCTCCTGTGATAACAAGAAACTTAGCTGTGGAAAGCAGTATGTAACACTATTCCTCATAATCCTCATGGGGTGCCAACCCTACCAACACCTCAACTTCAGATTTCTTGCCTCCAGAAATGTAAGGCAGTAAATGTCTGTTGGTTAAGAAAGCAAGGTTTTGGTAATTTGCTGAGGCTAATTAACACAGTTCAGTTCAGTTCAGTTCAGTCACTCAGTCGTGTCCGACTCTTTGCGACCCCATGAATCGCAGCATGCCAGGCCTCCCTGTCCATCACCAATTCCCGGAGTTCACTCAGACCCACGTCCATCAAGTCCGTGATGCCATCCAGCCATCTCATCCTCAGTAGTCCCCTTCTCCTCCTGCCCCCAATCCCTTCCAGCATCAGAGTCTTTTCCAATGAGTCAACTCTTCGCATGAGGTGGCCAAAATACTGGAGTTTCAGCTTCAGCATCATTCCCTCCAAAGAACTCCCAGGGCTGATCTTCTTCAGAATGGACTGGTTGTATCTCCTTGCAGTCCAAGGGACTCTCAAGAGTCTTCTCCATGTCCCATTGAAAAATGGACAAAAACAAGGATGATTAATTATAAATAAAAACCAAGTACCTTACAAATAATGAAACATGTAGTCTCTGTATTTTGTCAAGTCAAATAAATCACCTTTACATATTTTTAAACTATTTTAAGATTACTAATCAAAAATTTGTAAATAAAGGTTTGAGAAAATAAGGGGCTACATGTTGTCAATGTATGCTGAATAATGGTGCAAATCTATGTGTTCACTTACAATGTATTTAGTTTGGCAATATCAGGCAATGTTGCAAATACACAGATTTCAGGACTTACTAGTATAATGTTCTGGTTGTAAAGACTTCCAAGATAACTCTCCTTCCAGAACAGTCCTGATAATAATGAAGCTAACTTTTAAGTTTCTTTTCTTCCTTTCATTCCCCCCCGCCCTTCTTTTCTCATTTAATCTGACTCCAAGTGAAGCAGTACATACATGCTCAGTTGTTTCAGTCATGTTCCAAGGCTCCTCTGTCCATGTGATTCTCCAGGCAAGAATATTGGAGTGGCTTGTCATTTCCTACTGCAGGAGGTGTTTCTGACCCTGGAGTTGAACTCCCATCTCCTGTGTCTCCTGCATTGGCAGGAAGATTCTTTACCACTGAGTGACAAGGGAAGCCCAAGTGAAGCAATAGTTTATATATGTATAGTTAGAGCATGATTCAGTTCAGTTCGGTCACTCAGTCATGTCCAACTCTGCGGCCCCATGAACCGCAGCACTCCAGGCCTCCCTGTCCATCACCAACTCCCAGAGTTTACCCAAACTCATGTCCATTGAGTCGGTGATGCCGTCTAACCATCTCATCCTCTGTCGTCCCCTTCTTCTCTTGCCTTCAATCTTTCCCAGCATCAGGGTCTTTTCAAATGTCAGCTCTTCGCAACAGGTGGCCAAAATATTGGAGTTTCAGCTTCAACATCAGCATGCTTAGTTGTGTCCAATTCTTTGCAACCCCATGAACTATAGCCTTCCAAGCACCTCTGTCCATGGGATTTCCCAGGTAAGAATACTGGAGTGGATTGCCATTTCTTCCTCCAAGGGATCTTCCCAAAGCAAGGACCAAACCTGAGTATCTTGGTCTCATTCTTGGAAGGTGAATTCTTTACCACTGTGCCACCTGGGAAGCCCAAATGAAGCAATGCTGCTGCTGCTGCTGCTGCTGCTGCTGCTGCTGCTAAGTCGCTTCAGTCATGTCTGACTCTGTGAGACCCCATAGATGGCAGCCCATCAGGCTCCCCCGTCCCTGGGATTCTCCAGGCAAGAACACTGGAGTGGGTTGCCATTTCCTTCTCCAATGCATGCAATATCCCTTTACAAATACATGCTTTGCAAACACTGGGTACATCAAAAATGATCATTCCCCAACTTGTATCTAAAAACATTTAAAATGATGTTACATTTTATATGATCTAATTCAAGTATCCACAAAGAACCTGTCAACAGTTGTTTAATTGTTGTTGTTCAGTCGCTAAATCATGTCAAACTCTTTGCCACTCCATGAACTGCAGCATGCCTTACTCTTCTGTCCTCCACTGTCTCCCAGAGTTTGCTCAAATTCATGTCCAGTTTAGCTTAATTCATACATTCCATTTTTCTATGCAATATTGTTCTTCACAGCATCAGACTTTACTTTCATCACCAGACACATCCACAGCTGAGCATCATTTCTGCTTTGGCCCAGCCACTTCATTCTTCCTGGAGCTGTTAGTAATTGCTTTCTGCTCTTCCCCAGTAGCATACTGGGCATCTTCTGAACTGGGTGGGTGTGTGGGTGGGGGATGGGGGTGGCTGTGTATGTCATTTTCCAGTCTTATATCTTTTTACCTTTTTCTAATGTCCATGGGGTTCTCCAGGCAAGAGTACAGGCTGGAGCAGGTTGCCATTTCTTCCTTCAGTGGACCAGGTTTTTTCAGAACTCTTCACTATGACCCGTTCATCTTGGAGGGCCTTGCACAGCATGGCTCATAGCTTCACTGAGTTACAAAAGCCCCTTTGCCATGACGGGACTGTGATCAATGAAGGGGAGTTGCTTAATAGCTAAACTTTTAAAAAGCATTTTCATAATATACTTACAAATGTAAGAGATAAATTTCTAATTCGTATGCTACACCCAGTGTAATATAGATGGAATCTGTCTGTAATGCGGGAGACCTGGGTTCTATCCCTGTGTTGGGAAGATTCCCTGGAGAAGGGAATGGCTGCCCCTTCCAGTATTCCTGTCTGGAGAACTCCATGGACAGAGGAGTCTGGTGGGCTACAGGCCATGGGGTCGCAAAGAGCTGGACATGATTGAGTGACTAAGCATATATCTATTTACTTGCACAGTTTCTAGAACTCATTGATTAGCTTCTCAGTCTATAAAGCTGTAGGTTTGCATTCAATTTTCTCATAATTTTCCATTTTGAGTTCGCCTCAAGTGAGGCCTCAACAGGGACTGTTTCTTTGTTTCCTTTCAGTGAATGCTACCCTTACAAATGCATTGATTTTTCTTCCAGGCCATAATGATGCAAAGCACAATAGCTTGACAAATTTATGTTTAATGCCCAAAACCAGATTTGATAAGCAGGTATGACTTCTTTCACTTATATAGTGCCATTGTTTCATATACTGATATTGCATTTGAGCAAACATTCAATCCAAAACAGTGTTATATTAAATGAATGTAAAACATAGCCTTCTGATTAAATGAGAAAAGGAAATATTACATTATTTTCACTGCTTGTATATATAACATTGGATTCAGAATCAGTGACTTTGAAAACTTAGAATTACCCAGAATTTTTAACAGATTCATTAATCTGTAAAGCAATTTAATTTCTGGATTTTATTGTTTAATAAGCAATAAATGATTTACTATACAAGAGTTAAGACTTTACTGGCAGTAAAGACAGAATGCAATGCAATTTATGAAATTAAAGACATGCCCAGCACCTGTCCAAGTCAATATTCATCTATGTGTTCACACCATAAAAGAAAGGACAATTTATTTTTCATTTGAGAAGAATCTGTGCAGAAGAGCAGTTGTCTAGGTGCTATAATCTACACACTACCTCCCCTCCCATAATTTGGACTGTTAGCTCTAAGAATCTATGTCATCCCCTAAGTTTCAATGTTAACATATTTTTCACCTGCTTTAAGAGCATGACAATTTTTAAGAGAAAGGATAAAGGAAGAAAAAGAATAATAAAAGAAAGAGAAATGTTGTGAGATCTGCTTCTTTGAGACCAGATACATCAAGATCCAAGATTAGAAACTGTCACAAAGTTATGGCTTTTGTTTTTCTTTCTCTGTCACCCATCTGCCATCTCTAAGTGCTGAAAGTCAGAGCGGCATCTGCTGAAATACTGTATCCATTAATCATGAGCATAGGGAACATGCATAATAATCACACTGGGATATGACTTCAGAGCCTCTAATGATGTAGGTCAATGTAGATTAGGGTCTATGCCTCACTCTGGGGTGTGGTACGCTTCCTACTGTATGTTGAAGAATATCTTCCCTTTTGAAACAATCAAGGGACATTATTTAAAAGCTCCTTTCTCAATTACAAAGAATAAATGATGCTTAAGGATGAAGGAAGCTCCCTAGACATCACAGTGTTTCATTTAATATTCCTGTAGAGTCCAAAGTTATTGTGAAATATTTCATGTATTTATTAATAAAAGAATCAAACAAACAGTATGGTCTTATTGACGTGGAAAATCTGACACATATCCGACCGATTATCAGTGACTTCAAAGCTACCTTTCCACTGTACCTCTTGAAAATGCTGTTCAAAGTATATTCAGACTGTAGAGATTAGCAAGCTGTGGACTTTTGGTCAAATCCTGCTCAATGTCTGACTTTGTAAATATGGTCCTATTAGAACACACCCATGTCCATCTGGTTGCATGTTGTTGATTTCTTCCAAGCTACATTGAAAATGATGGGTACTTATGACAGAGACCTTAAGACCCATAAAGCCTGAAATATTTCTTATCTGGTCTACTATGTAAAATATTTGCCAGTCCCTAAATTATACTGTTAATAGAAACCTGTCTGATACAGGGATCCCAGTTTCCTCATTTATAGTTTATAGAATTACATCATTTGTATGTAGCCTTTTGGAATTAATGGTTTACCACTTCCTTTGATTTATGAGATTTAAAAAAGCTAAAAATATCTTTTTCTGTGATTTCTTCACAGGCCTCACTTTTTGACAATCTCTCTATTTACTTTCATTTGGACTGTCTCCATTTATGTTTAATAACTCTTAGAAAAGTGGAAAATCTTTCTTGGCATATTGAAGTCTAAGGTCATGGGGCAATTGTCCATAGGAACACTGGACACACCATGCTTCTATATTCTGGAAAAATATGAGTCAATTTTGCATTCTGTTTTTTAATGAGATACGGATATTAATAATAAAATTTTAGAAATCTGCAAATAGAAGAAAAATAAATGTAACTGTGCTCTACAATCTTGTAAATCAATTCCAAATTTCCCATTGTAGCATACATTAACATACAACACATAAGTGATATTTTAAATATGGGAATAAAATATTCATATAATTATTAATACATCAGCATTATTTTTATTATCTCAGTAGTGAATGCATGATTAGATAGAAAATTGTGTCAGTTTGTTCAGTGACAGGCTGCAGTGTTTAAAATTGTGCCTGGATAATACTAGGTGGTGAATAAATATTTGTATGTTGAAGAAATGAGCAAAAATCCAGATGTCAATATAAATGATTTTATTTTTATGCCATATTTTCAAATTGTTGTACAAACTGAATATGTAATTTTCATAATCAAATATCAGTGATTATTTATTATAACAAAACTGACGGTATACTATGCAAGTAATACTCTATAGTAAAATACTATTGTAAAAGGGATCAAGAATACATTTCAGATACACATCTGGTACCTTGGTAAATAACATGTATCCTTCAACTGGTTAAATAATTGAATTATAAATAAAATATATTTCGATAAGTTAAATTATAGAGTGGTTCCCCATAGAAGAAAATCCATTTATGTCCTGTAGCATATGGAAGTCATAAGGGCCATGATGTATTATACAATGATATTTTAATAAATCAGGAGGGCAATACAGTAATTTATAATTTAAATAAATGTATATTTAAGTAGAGTGTGTTTTATAAGTGAAGAAATTATAATGTGGCATATAGCAGAGACACCATAGCAATATGGAGAAGACTTTAAAGAGAGTTATAGAAAAGTTTTGATGATTCTCATTTGAAGCTTTGTAATTAGGTACATTAAGAGACAGAGAAGAATTTGAGGTAATTCTAGGGAAAAAAAAAAGTCTTGCAAACTTTGTACAATCTCAGTATTGTCTGGAATTATGGATTTAGAGAATATATGCTGCTCATTGTTTTTCTTTTCCTTTGAAATTTCTTCCTTTTCCTCTCCAACCCCCACTATTTTTCCATTTGAAAAATTAAAATTTGATATTAATTTATGAACTTGAATATACCCCTCATTATCCCTCAAATAATTTGCAAGAAAACTTCTCTAGTATTTCATTTAAGGTTTAGGAGTCAGAAACTCATTTTAAAATTAGTCAGTACATAGAAGTATTTTTTTTAAATTAGAGATAATATATTTTCTTGGTTTTCAGAAATCCAATAGTATGATAGCCTTAATTATTTGTGTGTTCTGAAATTTGTTCTGATATGAGGCTGGGCTATCCTAATGCCTTTTTATGCCCACTAAAGTCCTCCAAATTAAAACCCATCTCCAAAATCTCCTTCCCTATTCCCTTCTGCCCTCCTCAGGCCCACCTACCTTTAGCCCACGGTGTCTGCTCACTGTCATGATGGTCTTGTCAATACTTTCTTCCTTAAGGCCTTCCTCTTAAAAATATAGTTTGTGCTAATCTCAGCCTCATTTTCTACTGAATTTAGTCCCTTTGGGATTCTGGTGAGTGAAACTCCTCACTCCATTAATAGTAGTATTATTTAGGTCTTTGTGGTTCTCCATAAAGATTAGAATGGTGTCTATTTTTGCAACCCAAGGGCTCTTTTGCTTACAGTGGATCAGATTGCCTAGGGCATCAGTAAAGGTGCTTTCAAGGCTTAGTCTGGCAAGTAAGTCAAGACATGGATTCAGACCTCTCTTTTACTCAAGTTCAACGCCGCCATTTGAATGCACTACCTTTGTGTGTTGGAAGAAAATCATACATAACAGTATACCCCACTGAATCAGTTCAGTTCAGTTTAGTTCAGTCGCTCAGTCGTGTCTGACTCTTTGCGACCCCATGAATCGCAGCACACCAGGCCTCCCTGTCCATCACCAACTCCTGGAGTTCACTCAGACTCACGTCCATCAAGTCCGTGATGCCATCCAGCCATCTCATCCTGGGCCGTCCCCTTCTCTTCCTGCCCCCAGTCTCTCCCAGCATCAGAGTGTTTTCCAATGAGTCAACTCTTCACATGAGGTGTCCAAAGTACTGGAGCTTCAGCTTTAGCTTCATTCCTTCCAAAAAAATCCCAGGTTTGATCTCCTTCAGAATGGGCTGGTTATATCTCCTTGCAGTCCAAGGGACCCTCAAGAGTCTTCTCCAACACCACAGCTCAAATGCATCAATTCTTCGGTGCTCAGCCTTCTTCACAGTCCAACTCTCACATCCATACATGACCACAGGAAAAACCATAGCCTTGACTAGATGGACCTTAGTCGGCAAAGTAATGTCTCTGCTTTTGAATATACTATCTAGGTTGGTCATAACTTTTCTTCCAAGGAATAAGCGTCTTTTAATCTCATGGCTGCAGTCACCATCTGCAGTGATTTTGGAGCCCCCAAAAAATGAAGTCTAACACTGTTTCTACTGTTTCCCCATCTATTTCTCATGACGTGATGGGACCGGATTCCATGATCTTCGTTTTCTGCATGTTGAGCTTTAAGCCAACTTTTTCGCTCTTCTCTTTCACTTTCATCAAGAGTGTAAATGAGAAAATGTGGGACTATCCCCAGCACTGATGAATTTCTGTAACCGTTCAAAGGATGTACATGATACTTAGGTGGTCATGATGAAACCCAGTTTAGTAGCAGTGGTAAATCAGTGAACATAGTCTTGAGTATAAGTCATAGGTGAGTATTGGGGTAGAGGCTGACCACTAGCATGTAAAATCTATTAGCAGGTGCATTGTGACTCCACTTGATTCAATTTGTTTCAGGAAACAAAGACAATTTCAGGTACCCTAAATCCAGTCCAAAATCTTGACTGTGAAGTTCTCCATTTGGTCATTTGTGCTTGTCTTGTGTCTGTGTCTGTGTTTTGGTAATAGTTTTATTGTGATATTATTTCCATACCACCCAATTCACCCACTTGCACTATGCAATTCAATATTTTATTGGTATATTCACATGAGTATGCAAACATCATCACAATCTAATTTTAGATCTGCTCTGTACTTTCTGGAAGAAGTCCCAAACACATTAGCAATCAGTCCTCACACTTTACCTCAAGCACCAGCCTTAGGCAACCACTAATCTACTCTCTGCTTTTATATATTTGCAGTTCGGACATTTCATATGAATTAAACTCATGCAACATGTGGTTTCTCTGTGGCTAGTGTCTTCCTTCTAGCACGATGTTCTCAGTGTTCATCAGTGTTTCAGGATATATCAGTATTCTATTCCTTTCAGTCCAAATAATATTCCATTGCTTGCTGCTGTAGAAATGAGGCAAAGATGGACCCTGTAAATTGGCCCCCAGGTTGTATATAGTGGACACTTTTATTAACTCTAAAGCCATGTTTACAGTAGCTACTTTGAAGTTTTCGTTTTCTCAGTTCACCATCTGAGCCCCTTCCAAGGCTAATTTCTCTGTTGTTTCCCTGCCATGTGTGGGTCACGTTTACGTTTTCCTTTGTAAGGGTTGAAGAGTGGACTTTATACGTAATATATTGTAACAGCAGTAGTTACTGAAGTTCTAATCCCCTCCCCTGGCAGTTGCTCTTGGTGTTGTTTGCTTGGTCATTTATTTGTTTAGTGAATTAGGTGAACTTATTTGGAAAAGTATATTACCTCCACAAAACGTGTGGCGTCGGATGTGCCTGTTCGTTTGCCCTTGTCCGTCTTTCAACCTGGCTCCCTATGGTATTGGTCCTGCATCAGCAGGAGCCACCTATCGGCCAGTGACTGTGCTGCAGCCCCTTAGGTGGTCAGACTTTTGCCCTCTACCAGTGGATATCTGTGTGACTTGTAAGCTGCCATTACTGAGTAATGAATTTGTACTATTTTGCTCCATGTTTAGCTGGGACCTGATACCTAAAAGGTTGTGCCTCTAATTACTTCTATGAGGGAACAGAAATGGGGATACACACATTCTCCATGACTGCAAGAGATGATTGGTATGAGTTTTATTTAAGCTCCTTGTGCCAGGGAACCATCCCTCTACCCTGCACCCACACCTGCCCATGTTGATGATCTGAGTGCAGCCTGGGGAATTTCTTCATATCCAGTTTATCTCAGCAGTAATCTCTAGGGATGAGTACAGCTTAGCACGTATGCACACTTTTCTACTTCCCAGAGGTGACTGATCCCAAAGAGCTCTTCTTTGTTGTCCTTTTCCTGGTTCTTGCTATTAAACTCTTGGCTGCTCTTCCATTTTGCTTGTGTCATTGACTTACAAAATTCTCTGCTTCCCAGGTGGCACTAGAGATAAAGAACTCGCTTGCTGGTGCAGGAGACATAAGATATACAGGTTTGATCCCTGGGTTGGGAAGATCCCTTGGAGGAGGGCATGGCAACCCACTCCAGTATTCTTTCCTGGAGTATCCCACGGACAGAGGAGCCTGGCAGGCTACAGTCCATGGGGTCGCAAAGAGCCAGGTTCGACTGAGCGACTTAGCACGCATGCACAATATCACCATTGTTGTCAACAGCAGTTTTAGACAAGGAGTTCATGTTCTGTTTGAAATAAAGTTTGTCCTCTCAGGTGCAGCCCTGGAGCTGTTTATGCTTTTGGCCTTCCTTTCCCTTGGGAACAATACCTGCAGCTCTTCAACAGTGAGGACCTGCACCTGCTCTTCCTGTAGGGCATGGCCTCATGCTGTGGAAATGCTACTGCCAGCTTTTTCCTCCCAGGATGAAATCCAAGGTTGAGACTAGGAGCTGGGCAAAGTGGGAGCCTTCAGCTTTCTGGCTGCTTCTGCCCAAAGCAGAGAGCTTCTGTAACACAGACCTGGAACGTGTACATTTAATAATATCATCTAGGAAAGCAGGTCATGGCTCAATGTCACAGACTCTTTCTGTTATTACCAAGATGTAGTGTTTGCGTGCCCCGTTGCTTCAGTCATGTCCAATTCTTTGTGATCCTATGGACAGCAGCCTGCCAGGCTCCTCTGTCCATGGGATTCTCCAGGCAAGAATACTGGGATGGGTGGCCATGCCTTCCTCCAGGAGATCTTCCCGATCCAGGGATCGAACTCACATCTCTTGTGTCTCCTACACTGCAGGAGGATTCTATACCCACTGAGACACCTGGGAAACCCACCAAAATGTAGTAGAGTTACTCAAATGAATGTTTCTCTGTTTATTGTATATGCTTAAGACAATTCTAGCAATTTTGAGTGATTGTTTTTAAATAATTTTTTTTAGTAAAATTGCTGTTTTGCTTTGAAGAGTGTCTACTGAACCCCTGAATGTGCTATTCTGAAGTATGGAACTCCATACCCTATTTAGTTTTACTCACAGAATGTACATATTGTAATTTCCTTTTTTTTTTTTTTTTTTTCCTCTTCTAGTACTGACTAACCCCATGTAATTGAAAATTTAGGAAGACTACTCAGGGGTGTGATGAAGTTTAACATCCTCAGACAATCTTGGCTCTTTTTCTAGAACTGGGATTTAATCCAGTCTTACTCTAAGCTGATTTTCTAAGCAGCTATCCATCAGTCCCTAGTGGCTGGCTTCTTGTAAGTTTTTCTCAATCTGTCAGAGCTAAGCATTTTCCCTTATTTTGTTGATACAGAATTTCAGTGCAATATAACAGTCCAAACTATTTTCCAACTTAAGACCTCCTTCTTCCAGGTGTCATGAAAGTGGTAATCAAAATGGATAGCCTATTATTTTCAGTCCTTGAATTATTACCATTACAAAAAATTCCATCATTTACAAGGCAGTCTCTGAATAGAGGCTTCCTAGGAGCTGCAGTGGTAAAGAAACTGCTTGCCAATGCAGGAGACTCAAGAGAATCAGGTCTGATCCCTGGTTCATAAAGATTCTCAGGAGGAGAAAATGCCAATCCACTGCAGTATTCTTGCCTGGAAAATCCATGGACAGAGGAGTCTGGCAGGCTATCGCACATGGGGTTGTAAAGAGTCTGACACATTAGCGACTGAGCGCAGGTACTCTGAACAGAACTCTGAAGAAGTTATTTTTCTCCTGATCTTGTCCCATTATTCCATGTAAATGTCTCCTGTGTCTTTTAGAAAGTCAGTCAGTTCAGTCACTCAGTCATGTCTGACTCTGCAACCCCATGGACTGCAGCATGCCAGGCTTCCCTGTCCATCACCAACTCCTGGAGCTTGCTCAAACTCATGTCCATCAAGTTGTGATACCATCCAACCATCTCATCCTCTGCATCCCTTTCTCATCCTGCCTTCAATCTTTCCCAATATCAGGGGCTTTTCTAAGAAGTCAGTTCTTCCCATCAGGTGGCCACAGTACTGGAATTTCAGCCTCAGCATCAGTCCTTCCAATGAATATTCAGGACTGATTTCCTTTAGGATGGACTGGGTGGATCTCCTTGCAGTCTCTCAAGTGTCTTCTCAAACACCACAGTTCAAAAACATCAGTTCTTTGGCACTCAGCTTTCTTTATAGTCCAACTCTCACATTCATACATGACTACTGAAAAATCCATAGCTTTGACTAGATGGACCTTTGTAGGCAGACTAATGTCTCTGCTTTTTAATATGCTGTCTAGTTTGATCATAGCTTTTCGTCCAAGGAGCCGGCATGTTTTAGTTTCAAGGCTACAGTCACCATCTGCAGTGATTTTGGAGCCCAAGAAAAGAAAGTCTTTCATTATTTCCATTGCTTACCCATCTGTTTGCCATGAAGTGATGGGACCTAATGCCATGATCTTAGTTTTTTGAATGTTGAGTTTTAAGCCAGATTTTTCGCTCTCTTAAGAACTGTGTTTGTGCTGGAGCCTGTTAACCAAATATTTCTTGTGAATCTTTGCATCAGGGTATTGTTTAATGTGGTAAATAAGTAAGCTTAAAATGCCTCAAACAGTGTAGCCTCATTTTTTAATATAATCTTGTTGTAATACGATTCAGTTACATTTCTAGTCATTTTTTGTTTATTTTCTAGGAATGAATAATTGCCTCTTTATTAATCATTATTTCATCAACATACTTGAGAAGAAACATGACTTTTTCTCTGTCATTTAAAAACATGCAAATCATTTGTTTTAATCCATTAATTTCTCCTCCTTGGTATTAATACCTCTTGGAATTTTTCTTTTTCCATTCTTTTGTGCTAGAGATTCCCTTTGCCCTTCTGTTTAAATATCATCATTACTGAATTCCTGGATTCCCCCCCCCTTTTTTTTTAAATAAACTTTATCTTTGAACATCTTTAAATTTACAGAAATATTTAAACAATATTTCCATAGTACTGAGAATACTATTCAGTAGTACCGAGGACACACATATATCCCATACCTCTAAGATAATATCTTAGCATGAAGCCTTTGTTACAATTAAATAAAAAATATTGACACATTACTATTAACTAAAGTTCATACTTTATTCAGATTTTCTAAGTTCTTACCTAGTGTCCTTTTCCTGTTCCAAAATCTCGACTATTACATCTACTTTTCATGGTTCCTTAGGCATCTCTTGCCTATGATAGCTTTCCATATTTCCCTTGTTTTTGATGACATTCAAAGTTTTGAAAAGTACTGCTCTGGCATTTTAGAAAATGTCACTCAGTCAGGACTTGTCTAATGTATTTCTCATGATGAGACTATTATTACTGGTTTTTCAGAGGAAGATGAAAGAGGTAAAGTGCCATTTCAGGACATGACATCAAGAGCGTTCTAACAATGCAGTTAATGTCCATCAGCAGATAAATGGATAAGTGTGGTACATATACACGATGGAGTATTACTCAGCCATTAAAAAGAATACATTTGAATCAGTTCTAATGAGGTGGATGAAACTGGAGCCAATTATACAGAGTGAAGTAAGCCAGAAAGAAAAACACCAATACAGTATACTAATGCATATATATGGAATTTAGAAAGATGGTAATGATAACCCTGTATGTGAGACAGCAAAGAGACACAGATGTATAGAACAGTGTTTTGGACTCTGTGGGAGATGGAGAGGGTGGCATGATTTGGGAGAATGACACTGAAACATGTATAATATCATATAAGAAATGAATCACCAGTCTAGGTTAGAAGCAGGATACAGGATACTTGGGGATGGTGCACTGGGATGACCCAGAGGGATGGGATGGGGAGGGAGGTGGGAGGGGGGTTCAGGATTGGGAACGCATGTACACCCATGGCAGATTCATGTTGATGCATGGCAAAACCAATACAATATTGTAAAGTAAATAATAATAATAAAAATAAAATTTAAAAAAATAAAAAATAAACCAGAAAAAAAATACCATGAAAGTAAATGTGTACTCAAATCTCTCTTCTGAGAGGGAAGGAGAGGTTGTATTTCTTGTCATCCATACTGGAAAGATGCCCATGTTGAGTTTCTCTTCTTTTCCCATAATATTTTTTCTTAGCTTATTGGAGGTATCAGTATCATTTACTCTATATAAGTAGCATATATACTATATATTTATAGCATATTTATTGCATACATATGTAGCTTCCCTGGTGGCTCAGAAGGTAAAGAATCTGCCTGCAATGCAGAAGACCCAAGGTTGATCCCTTGGTTGGGAAGATTCCCTGGAGGAGGGCATGGCAACCCACTCCAGTATTCTTGCCTGAAGAACACCATGAACAGAGGAACCTGTCAGGCTACAGTCCATGGGGTCACAAAGAGTCGGACATGACTGAGCAACTGACAATTTCACTTGTAGGGTCTGGATAAGTCAGAAAATGTGAAAGTGAAGTCGTTCAGTCTTGTCCGACTCTTTGCAACCCCATGGACTGTAATCTGCCAGGCTCCTCCATCCATGTAATTTCCCAGGCAAGAATACTGGAATGGGTTGTCAGTTCTTTCTCCAGGGGATCTTCCCAACCCAGAGATCGAGCCCAGGTCTCCCACGCTTCAGGCAGACTCTTTACCATCTGAGCCACCAGGATAAGCTAGAGAGCAAGGATTAATGAACTTCACAAATCAAAATCATAAAATATTTTTTACCTTCAAGCATCCTTATTTCACTTCTAAAAGAGAATGAAATGGGTTTACCACCAGTACTTCTCTACTCATTTGTGTCATTTGTAAAATAGGAGAGTTGGGGTTAAGGTTTTACTGCACCTGAAAGAGTCTAAACTTTCCTTTTGGTGTGGGCTTACTAGGACCAACAGAGATGTGATAGGGATATTTGCTCATCTCCAAGGCATTCCAAGAGACAACTCGTTGCAAAGACCCTGATGCTGAAAGGCAGGAGGAGGAGATGACAGAGGACGAGATGGTTGGATGGCATCAGTGACTCAATAGACCTAAGTTTGAGCAAGCTCCAGGAGATGGTGAAGGACAGGGAAGACTAATGTGCTGTAACCCATGCTGTCGCAAAGAATCAGACACAACTGAGTGACTAAACATGAGCAATATGGTCATATATCAAAACAGAGGATGCTTAGATATATGTAAAGTTTATAAAATATAAATTATTTATTTTTATATAAAATGCAAATTACATTTTATACAAACATGTAAATCATGGTTATATAAAATATTTAACAAGTACTCTTGAGAAATTAATTCATAGGCATGCTGCTGCTAAGTCAATTCAGTCATGTCTGACTCTGTGCGACCCATAGATGGCAGCCCACACGCTCCCCCATCCCTGGGATTCTCCAGACAAGCACACTGAAGTGGGTTGTCATTTCCTTCTCCAATGCATGAAAGTGAAAAGTGAAAGTGAAGTCGCTCAGTCGTGTCCGACTCTTAGCGACCCCATGGCCTGCAGCCCACCAGGCTCCTCTGTCCATGGGATTTTCCAGGCAAGAGTACTGGAGTGGGGTGCCATTGACTTCTCCAGTAAATACGAAAATAAGTAAACATATCAATGTCATGATAATCGCATTTTCTTACAGGGAGCATGAGGCATGACTGGATAGAGTACAGAGCTTCATATAATTGATTCAGGACCAGATATTTTACATTTGTCTAAAACTGTAGAAGTGTATCACAGTATTCATTTCTCCCCTTCAAACTATACAATTCCAAGTTATTTTACATCTCTTTTGAATTGATTTAGTCACCTGTTTCCCTCATTCCTGAGTTAAATCATAGGCATAGTCACTATTAAAGAGTTACCCATTTTGCAGTTAGCCTTAGAATGTTACACACAGTTGAGAACTACTTGTATCTATCAGCCTAATAAGACATCTTGTTATATAGACATTTTCAGAGTAATTCACATATAATAGACCCCTTTTCAAGAAGTATTCTTAAAAGCAAACACACCCAAAATTTAAAAAGCAAGCACGCCCCAAAAGACAAAAACTACAGAACCCATAACTTTTGGGTATCTCTCAGTTTTGGAGACAAACAATGGAAAAGCTGTCAGTGGGTATTTCACATCTGAGTATCCCCCAGCTTTGATATATGACCGTGGTTTAAAATTCCCCTTCTGCTAAAAGCAATGTTTGGCTCCAGAGACTCATCTGTGGGTTTGGAAAGTCTTTGGAAAGCCACTTTGGCTCCACAAAAGTTTAGGAATAATAGACAAATATAAAATTTTAAACACTGTGCCCGAAATCCAGGATAGGGAATAAAATGCATCTCTGGTGATGTTCTTTGTAACAAATACATCTTCTTTAAAGTTCACATGTTTCCATAGGGTGCTGACACGTTAGAACAAGGCTCTATTCTTATTCTTATAACAGCACCATTGGTATCAGGGCAAGTGTACCCAGGTTGATGACTCCACATAGTTTTTCCTTGTAATTTTGGCTACATTTCATACCCGGGGGAGTTGTTCCTCTTTCACTTAAGAACCGGAGTCCTTCAATCTCCTTGCATGACATTTGTCGTGATATAACACTTTAAAAGCTCCCTGGCTGACAACTGTTGCCAGAGGCTAGGATCTGCTGAGAGTGGCATCATCCACTGAAAATAATATCTGCCCCCTCTTAACTAAAGCACCGCAGTGTTGTAGTCTTTGAGTGGATTTTAGGATCATAATGCGATAATATGAGTTAGGAAATACAAGTCTACACATGTTCTAATTGAGTGATGGGATTAGCGTATATTGTATTTCTTCATGCATATAGCTGTACAGACATAAGAATATTGTTGGCTGCACCCCCACAATTCAAATGCTTCAGTTATTTAGCATAAAACTATGCTCTGACTTCATTAGAAGTTAGTCTTCAGACCTCTCTTGTTCCAAAGCCTATATTTTCATTTACTTAATTATGATTTTTTTTTTTCTTTTTTAACTATACCAAGGGACTTTGCAGTTGGTATTAGTTGTAAAGAACCTGCCTGCCAATACAGGAGACATCAGAGATGTGGGTTCAATCCCTGGGTCAGGAAGATTCCCTGGAGGAGTACATGGCAATCCACTCCAGTATTCTTGCCTGGAGAATCCCATGGACAGAGGAGTCTGGGAGGTTACCGTTCATAGGGTCACAAAGAGTCTGACATGACTGAAGTGACTGCGTACAACTATACCAGTACTGGAAGTGACTCCCGAATTCAGGGTCTTCACTTTGGTTCCACACGCTGACCGCTTATGTGATTGACCCCAGGATGGCACCCCCAGTTCAGTCTAAGTGGGAAGAAGCTGGACAGCTGGAAAGGACCTTATCTTCCTGTCGGCTTTGGGTCATCTGGCCTGTCCAGCACCTTGCTGGGTGGATTAGCAGGACTATTGTGCAGTTTCTGAATTTTCAGTCATCTAATCCTGTTAGCTCAGGAACCTTGCCAATTACAGCTTTTTATTTTCTTTTATCCTTCTCTGCCTAGAATTATGTGTCTATCTTCACACCTTATTTGGGTGGGGCTGGGAGTCCTGAACCTCCTAACTTCAGAGGAACAATGTGGACCTGATTGCTTCAGATCTTCTAATTTCACAGAAGATCTAAGTGAGTCTAAGAAAGTTTATGCTGCCCAATATTAAAATACGTACTCAATTTGGAAAATGAATTTGGAACTCAGGTCTTTAAGCTCATACTCATTCTCTTACTGGGATTTGAAGCCCTTGAAATTCTCATCTATTTATGGATTCATTGTATAGTGTAGAATAGAATCCAAAGGCATGGGCTCCTGAGTCAGACTGCCCAGATTCAAACACACCGCCTATGTGCTTGTCTGTGGACAACTGTCAAGTCATTTAGATTCTTTTTTTCTCCATTTTATCTGTCAGATGGGTATAATAGATCCTTCACAGAACAATTGTACTGATACAGAACATATAACATCATATGGAACATAGTAAGTTTTCAATGAAAGTTAACTGCCATCATTCAATGACTTACTCGCTCACACTTAACAAATCTGTGTTTTGTATTTACCATGTGCCAGTGTGGATGCCAGGAACAGAACAGCTGAGAACGGCTGACAAGAGAGTCATCATTGGTACTCTCCTAGCCCTTTGTCACTCTACTCAGAAAACTGGAAAAATAATCATACAAATATACCTATAATACAAATTATTATGTTGTTAACATCACTTATAAATAAAGGGTTTGAGAGAAGGAGAGAATGACCAGCGTCTAGAGTGATGCAGAGGAAGATTGTGGAGTTCATGCACTGTTATGCTCATGAATATCATAAAAGGCCTGGCTTTTAAGATCTACTCTCTTAGCAACTTCCAGATATACACTACAGCAGGAACTACAGTCATCAGTCTATATGTTGCATCCCCAGTGTGCAGAGAGTAGGCTTTACAATGTTAATTACAGATCTTTCCACTCCAGTGTGGTATTTGCGTTCCTAAAAAGCTTTGCCTTCTGCAAAATTCATATTAAACCAGCAACATTCATGGCAAAGGATAAGATTATGTGTGTATCTCTCAGACCTGTATGGTCACCCCTAACCATCACCATCCTAATGAAAATAACAGCAAAACTATTCATAAATAAATATTCCTCTAAATATAAAAATGTATTGTAACAAAAAAGGCGAAAGTAATTTGATGGCAAGGATATGAGTAAGGATCAGTCTACTTAGAGAAAGAGGTAAGTAAAGGGGAATGCATTAAAAAGTAGAAGAATACAGAGGGCTGAGTAGAATATGTGTCCAGAGAGAGTCAAAGGATAGAACAAGATGTGGGTACCAGGTGAGGGAAATGAGGGGATATTGTACCACAGTGTGGCTCCATTTAACTTCAGACTAACGACAATGTTTTGCATTTAGAGGCTGTTTTTGGTACCTGTCCAATATCAAAAATTGCTGATGTAAAATTAAAAGATGCTTGTTTAAAGACATAACTTTACGAGTCAATACTCACTAAAATTTGAATTTTTATACCTCACACCTCCCAAAAAAAAGTGGAGGAGAAAAAAAATCAATGAAGCACAAAGACAAAAAGACAACCTAATTATATGTAATAGACTAGGTATTGAAAATTAGAGTTCCCGCTATCCATCTTTTCTACTTATGTTTATCTCCCCGTTTGTTCTGTAAATGCCAAGGGTAGGATTGACATGAATAGGGGAAGAAACATGGGCAAAACAGAAAGTTCAAGAATCCAGACACTTTAGATGTCAGTGTTGGTAATTTAAACTTGAAGACAGCTGAGGAAAACATGTGCATTATTTTTACCCAGGCTTAATGCATATAGTTGCAAATTTCCTCTGACATCCCAATATATTGTTATACAAACATGGTGTGATAGATATTCTGTTCTGAATATTAAAATATATATGACTTAAGTAGAAATCACAGTTGTGATTTAAACTCTTATTTAAGTCAGGGCTACATGAGAGAAAACAATGCAAGTCACAAGAGCAAACTGCATCTATAATTGTAATTTTCTAGTAGTCACATTAAAAAAGGAAAAGAAATAGGTCAAATTAATGTAATAGTTTATATTTATTTAACCTTCTGATTGAGAGAAGGAGAAAAGAGGTCAACAGAGAATGAGATGATTGGATGGCATCACCCACTCAATGGACATGAGTTTGAGCAAGCTCTGGGAGATGGTGAAGGACAGGGAAGTTTGGCGTGCTGCAGTCCATGGGATCGCAAAGAGTTAGACACAACTTAGCAAGTGAACAACAAACCTTCTTTACCCAAACTATTAGCATGTCAACAAAAAATAAATGTAGAAATCAATAATGAGGTCTTTTACATTCTTATTTTTGTAGTAATATTTTGAAATGTGGTATATAATTGAAAAGTTAGAGGACATCTCAGTATCGAATTGCCAAATTTCAACTCCACAGCCACGTATGGCTAGTGGTTCCCATATTGGACAATATAAGTCTAAGTTAACTTTTTATGAACATTATTTTGCCAAAATGAAAGGATGCAATAAAATATATACAGTTCATGTTTTTGTTAGTAGATAACAGGTGCATCCCTTCAGGCCAGAGAAAAAAAATAGATCCTACTTTATTTCTCTTTTTGAGAGTGTCATTATAGTATGCTCTCAGAGTATAACTTTTAGACCTTCCCCATCTTACATCGTATCTTCAGTGAATTGCTCCCACATTTTTAACATTTGAATATTTGTAAAGAATGCATTATACTTTATATTATATCTAGCTGAATAATCACTAAGCCAAATTGCAACTGAAAGGTTGACAAAATGTCCTGTTTTATAGGCATGTGATTAAACAAGTTGATTTTTATTTTAGTTGTCTGGTTTTGGAAGCACTGTATATAATTTCTGACCTCTGACATTCTTGACCTTTGGAAACCTCAGAGAAGGCTGTGGGCAATGGTCCCCTAGTGCCAGTGTGTGAAGCTTCCCTAGCTAGAGCCACATTTTTCCCTTGCTGCTTGAAGAATATAATGGAGCTCTTACTTTTAATGCTCATTGCAATTGTCACCTATGGCAGACTTTTGCTAATTTAAGTTTTGACCACTTAAATTTTGCCATCAAGTTATTCTATTTGCTTTTCTTTTTCCATAGCATGGGTAAATTTGCCCTCATTTATGTATTTGACTATATTTACTTTCCATTCCTGATTTAAGAAAGGTAAGAATTATGTCCGTTTCCTTACCTATTACAAAGAACCTAGTACATCTTAGACACTCAAACCCTAGATAAGTGAATGGAAAAAAAAGTGTTTGTTGTAAGGAAAATTTTGAAAGCTCAGTTTTACCTAAATGCAAAGTAGAGATTATCCATCTGATACTGATTCAAGGTTGCTTTGAGTCACACACCATCTATGAAATAATTCCTCTGTATCCCAGTGTTTCTAATATGCCAATATCAGAGAAGCATTTTTTTAAACATTAAAGCTTATAAACCCTTATAAAACCATCTGACACTTTCTCAATAGCATACATCTTAGATCATTTTTGTTTAGTAAATTTATTCTTTCATTGTTGTTATTGTTCAATCATTAAGTCCTGTCTGACTCTTTGCAGCCTCATTAACTATAGCCCGCCAGGTTCCTCTGTCCTCCACTGTCTCTGAGAGTTCACTCAAATTCATGTCCATTGAGTAAGTGATGCCATCCAACCATCTCATTGTCTGCCATCCTCTTCTCCTTTTCCTCTTTCCCAGCATCAAGGTCTTTTCCAATGAGTCAGCTCTTCGCATCAGGTAGCCAAAGTTTTGGAGCTTCATCTTCAGTGTTGATCCTTCCAGTGAATGTTCTTCTATGCATGGTCCTATACTTCCTATTCTCTAACTTTAGATAATTTTTTGTTTATTTAAAACTGCTTTGTTTTTTCTTTATTCTTGAAATCTGTGGTTCTCAGTCTTAATCTATTTTGCTCCTTCCAGGGGATATTTGGCAATGGCTGGAGACAATATTTGGTTATCACAACTAGCAGTGGGGGAGGATGCTACTATCATCTATTGAGTGAAGGAAAGGGGGTGTTTCTAGGATTCATGAGATGTATATGCTGGCCCTCAGCAACAAAGAGTTATCCAACCCCAAATGTCAATTGTCCTAAGGCTATGAAATCCTACTCTCAGTTCACTTTAAAAAGCATAATCCCAGTAAAGAATTCTAATTCAAAAAGATATATGCGTCCCAATATCTATAGCACTACTTACAAGAACCAAGACATGGAAGCAACCTGTGTCCATTGACATAAATGAATAAAGAAGATGTCATATATGTAGATATATATATGCAATGGAATTTTTTTCAGCCATAAAAAGAATGAGATACTGTCATTTGCAGCAATAATGCAATTATCATACATATCCCTAGTGGGTTCAGTGATAAGAATCTGCCTGCAATGCAGGAGACATGGGTTCAATCTATGGGTCTGGAAAATCCCCTGGAGAAGGAAATGGCAACCCACTCCACTATCTTGCCTGGGAAATCCCATGGACAGAGGAGCCTGGCAGGCTACAGTCCATGGGGTCACAAAACAGTTGGGCATGACCTAGAGATTAAACAGCAATAAGGGATAACCATACTAAGTGAAGTAAGTCAGAGAGAGAAAGACAAATATCATATAATATCTCTTATATGTAGAATCTAAAAAAAGTGATACAAATGAACTTATTTACAAAACAGAAATAGACTCATGGACTTTGTTTTCTAGTCAGAGGGGAAAGGGAGGGAGATGAATTGGCAATTTGAGATTAAATTTAAAGGATAAAATATATTTTATATAAAATAAACATATAATAAGGACCTACTATATAACACAGAGAAGGAAATGGCAACCCACTCCAGTGTTCTTGCCTGGAGAATCCAGGGACGGAGGAGCCTGGTGGGCTGCCCTCTCTGGGGTCGCACAGAGTCAGACGCGACTGAGCGACTTCACTTTTACTCTTCACTTTCATGCACTGGAGAAGGCAATGGCAACCCACTCCAGTACTCTTGCCTGGAAGAACCCAGGGATGGAGGAGCCTGGTAGGCTGCAGCCCATGGGTTGCAAAGAGTCAGACACGACTGAGTGACTTCACTTTCACTTTTCACTTTCATGCATTGGAAAAGGAAATGGCAATCCACTCCAGTGTTCTTGCCTGGAGAATCCCAGGGACGGGGGAGCCTGGTGGGCTGCCGCGTATGGGGTCGCTCAGAGTTGGACACAACTGAAGTGACTTAGCAGATATAACACAGGGAACTATATTCAATTTCTTATAATAACCTATAATAGAAAAAATATATAGAAGAATATATATATGTTTAACTGAATTACTTTGTTGTACACCTGAAACATTGCAAATTAATTATACTTCAGTAAAAAAAAAGTGATCTCTGTTTTACTCTTAAACGGTTATTAAATTTAAAAAATGATTGCTTCTATTTATGATAAACTTGCTTTTTGTAACTCATACTTTTTCAAGTCAGTAAAAAACACTTAGATATTTTATCCATTTTAACAGGTTAAATAGCAGTGATCATTTACTAATATAATTCTTTTAATGACTTTTCTCTCTGTTTCCTTCAATGTTGGCAGATATAATGAGAGTTTTGATGACTATCATCATGTAATTCTATCAATTTAATGTATCTTTGTTAATCTGTTTTATAGGTCCCTTTAGATGGAATATAATATAGCAGAAGCATTTTCATCAAAAGGATTAATGCCTGCATTATCATTTCTGCAATAAAACAGAAAGCTAAGTGGTGGAGGCCACAGACACCTCAAACCTGGATTCCACAATTCTACATTAAGTGCTGGAGTTTTTATTACTCTGCTGTAGGAAAGCTTTTGCCAATGCTTACAAGGAACTGTTTATCCCTGCTGCTCTGGGTCCTGTTTGATGGAGGTCTCCTAACACCACTTCAACCTCAGCCACAGCAGACTTTAGCCACAGAACCAAGAGAGAATGTTATCCACCTACCAGGACAGCAATCACATTTCCACCGAGTTAAACGTGGCTGGGTATGGAATCAATTTTTTGTGCTGGAGGAATACATGGGCTCCGAGCCTCAGTATGTGGGAAAGGTAATGACATATTTCTTTTGCCAACAACTTGATAGCAAGGGGGCTTATTCATTGTGTATTGTGTATGGATGTTTTGCACAGGAGTTGAACAAACCAGTGAGTAGAACACTGGAATTGAAATCAAGAGACCTGGTTTCTCTTCCTGACTCAATGACCCGGGTAAGCTTTGGAATATCATTTCATCCCTCTTTGCTTCAAGTCTCCTTGGTTATTTTAATGAAGTTAGTATATATTATAATCCTATTTTTGACATTATTCACCAAAGTCATGAAGTAGTTAAAAGTGTTATAAGTGTTACTATAGCACATTGTTGGCTATACCCCTTCTGGAATTGTTTACCAGCAAGAAACACAGGAAAAAATCAGGAGGTATAAGTATTCTAAATTGTTCATATCTTTGAATGACCAGATTACCTATATTTCCCTCCCCTTAAAAAATAGGACATACCGTTTAGATTATGGTTCTGGTGTACAGATGGTCCCAGATTTACAGTGGTTTGACTTAAGATATTTTTAACTTTACAGTGTTGCAAAAGCAATATGCATGCTGTACCTATACAGCCAATCTGCTTTTTACTTTTACTACAGTATTCAATAAACTACATGAGATAGTCAGCGCTTGATTATAAAATAGGCTTTGTGCTAGACGATTTCCTGACTGTTGGTTAATGTAAGTATTTTGAGAATGTTTAAGTCTGTCAGACTAAGTAATGATATTCAGTAAGATAAGTGTATTAAATGCATTTCAACTTAATGATGGTTTCAATTGACAATGGCTTTATTGGGATGTAGCTCTGGTCTAAGCTGAGGAAGATCTGTATTTGATTTGGTTTGCTTATTCTTTAAAGTAATTCCTTTATTATAGGTTATTTATTTGTTTATTAATTTTTCAATGTGCTGGGTCTTCACTGCTGCATGCAGACTTTGGTTGCAGCAACTGGGGACTAGTCTATAGTTATGGTCCGCTGACTTTTAATTGTTGTGGCTTTTCTTGTTGTGGAGCATGGGTTCTAGAGCACATGGGCTCAGTAATTGCAGCTACATGGGCTTAGCTGCCTTGTGGCATGTGGGATCTTTCTGGACCAGGGATCAAACCAGAGTTCCCTGTATTGTCTAGTAGATTCTCAATCACTGGACCACCAGGAGGCCCTCTTTATTATAGGTTTTGTAAGGTAACACCATATGCAAATTTTAATCTCGTAGTTTAAGAAAAAAAAATTTTTTTCACAAAATGGCAACTATGTGTTTCAACAGATTTATGCTTTACTGCTATTATTCTTATGTCAACTTTGGAGCCATATCTATCATAGACCTTATCAATGACACCAGAATCTTTTTCAGGAAAATGCATGTTTTATTTAGTTTTATTTTTTATTTTGCTAATTCCCTTTTTTTTAATTGTCTAAAAGATTTTTCTATGGTTTTAATAAAAAGTGTTTATGCTGAAAGAGAGTTTAAGACAAATCTAAAGCAGAAATAGAAAACCATAGTCAAAACAGTATTAGGAAACTGATATAATAGATTATGTCTCTGGAATATTAAAATCCCTAGAGATTTGTGAAAATCTAAACAAATGAGAAACATGATGAGTCTTATGATTCTAACGCTGGCTTAAATGAAACAAATTTATTTAAGAGCTAAATTCTTTGCCCTATGATTTTAGAATTTACCTTTTAGAAATATATTTTTAAAATATTGAATAATATAATGAAGAAGGTCTTCAACTAGAACCTTTGTTGAAAATGAACACATAGGTTGCCCTTGTGTTACCAAACACTGTGATTGATACACAGTGAGGCTGAACAAACTAAAATGTTAACATTTGGAGCAGAGAAAGTTTTATTGCAGGGCCATGCAAAGAGACAGGTGGCTTGTTCCCACAGAAACCTGAACTCCTGAAAGTTTCAGCAAAGCACTTTTAAAGGCAAGGTGAGGGAAGGGAGGGTGTGGTTAGTTGTAAACTTCTTGGTGTAGGAATCCTTTGTCCTTGCAGGTGTCCACATAGGTAAGGTCAAGAGGTTCCTGTAAACCTCCAAGACAAATGTTATTCTCTGTTCTGCAAGTTTTTATCTCTATATGAAAGGATTCTTAAAGGCCAAGGTCTTGAAAATGGGCTATGGTGTATATTTCAGGCTATAGGCAGGATTCTTTTGCAAATGGTGCAGAGACAGTATGACTAAGTATAAGCAACAAAGCACAAAGATTAAAAAAAAAAAAAAAGACCTAATATGGAGTCAGATTTGTTCTTCACAAATGCACTAGGGTATATGGGGCCCTATGATGCTTTTGAATTGTGGTGGTGGAGAAGACTTTTGAGAGTCCTTTGAACTGCAAGGAGGTCCAACCAGTCCATCCTAAAGGAGGTCAGTCCTGAGTGTTCATTGAGTGTTCATTCAGTACTCCAATACTTTGGCCATTTGAAAAGACCCTGATGCTGGGAAAGATTGAATGTGGGAGGAGAAAGGGATGACAGAGGATGAGATGGTTGAACGGCATCACTGACTCAGTGGACATGAGTTTGGGTAAACTCTCGGAGGTTGTGATGGACAGGGAGGCCTGGCATGCTGCAGTCCATGGGGTTGCAAAGAGTTGGACATGACTGAGCAGCTGAACTGAACTGATATAGGGCCCTGAGCAAATATTTTCCGTGGGGTACCTATATACATATAAAATATGCTTCACATCAAATCAATCTTTGAGTATCATTCTCACAGTCCAAATTTTAGTGATCTTGCAAAAAACACACAGTACCATTTAGCAGGAGCAATCTCCTTGTCAGGCTGGCTGCTAAGAATCAGGATCTGGTCTTGTTGCCCCAGGCAACTCCACAGATGCTAGTTCTGAGGTCCATATTGTGCCTGGTGAACCCTAAAATTGAGTAGAAAATCAGAGAGAACCATAAAGGGGAGAACCGTCTACTGGAGTCCAACCAATTTCAACTGAGTCCAGGGTAACCAACTCAGATGGCGTTGCTCCACAAATAGCCCTGAGCACAAGCAGGGCCTTCAAAACTTTTGAGGGAAGCACCCCAAAGCATGAATGTCCCCTGATGTTACTCTACATTGTTTCCACTTATAATATTCTTTGTATGATCAAAGAGTATAAAAATCAGTAAAGTTTTCATGATAAGATAATTTTATGTCATAGTACACTAATTTCTTGTGACTTGATTCAGTATAAGGATTGGGTTTTGAAATCCAAGACAAATGGAGAGGAAGCATACCTCTAGAGCTTTTGTCTCCTGAGTGTCAGTTATGTCAACTCTGCTTGTGATGGAAGCTGGACATCACATTGAGGTTGCTGGCAAATGTCTGCTGAGAAGCCATTCTGACTTTAATAATAGCAGATCCTTAGCCTTTACTTGCCAGAATTTGAGGTGAGAAAGTTGGACATTTTGTTGAAATTTTAATGAAATTGACTTTTAATCTATCCTAGCTAGAGTAGAATTTCACTCCCAGTGGACATGGTTAAAAAGATCTAGGAACTACTTATAGAAGTTTTGTTTGATACTCTTGAATTCTATTTTTATAATTGATATGAGAGTATGGAATTCATCCAAATCATTTAAGAGATGAATCAGTATTTATAAATTGATTAGCAAGGAGTAGGTCTAAGATCTAATCCATTATGAAATTAAAACATTTTTTTCATAGGTGCTTGGCTCCCCATTTGTAAAATATAATGAAAACTTATGGTTCTCAGGCAATGTATGTTTCTAATGCAAATGAAAAAACAGTTTCCAAGATTTCCTTTCCACGTAGAAACTAATTAATTTTTAGTTTAAAGAAACTAATTAAAGTTTAATTAACTCTGTCTTGATTATTCTAAATATGGGAATAGTAATATGATAACATTGGGGCCAATTCAAGCCATTATATGTAAGTGTGTAAACATGTATAAATATATTTGTGCTCCTGCTCTTTCTAGAAGGCTTTGAGACAGTTTACGGTAAAACAAAGTACTATAGGTAATATAGAATTCTATGTTATAGGAAAAGGAAAATGCACAAGTGCCAAGCATAATAGTCAACTGAACCATTATAATTGAGATTCAGATTTAATGTATATTTCTTTGCAGCAAGAACATACATAATGTATTGTTCAGTTGCTAAATCATATCTGACTCTTTAAGGCCCCATGGACTATAGCACTCCAAGCTCTTCTGTCCATGGGGATTTCCAGGCAAGAATACTGGAGTGGGTTGCCATTTCTTTCTCCACGGGATCTTCCTGGACCAGGGGTCAAACCTGTGCCTCCTGCATTGACAGGTGGATTCTTTACCACTGAGCCACCAGGGAAGCCCCAAAACATGGAAATTCCACTTACTGAGAGTAAAAAAAAAAGTTTCCCTACCTTCAAGTTTAAAAGAATTTCTCCCTGTAGAAATTAATGAGGAAGGAGTGAGTGGCTTAATGGATATTAGACTCAACAACTGTTATATTTAATATTTAAAAGGATCAGATGTTATTGTTGACATCCTTTCAAGAAAGACCAAACTGTGGCATTGCTGATAATGACTATGATTTAATATGCAAATAAATCCCAAGGTTGTCCAGAGGTAAAGCCAATACTTTTTTTAAATAGATATTTTGGTTTCCTCGGTGTGTATGCCCAGAAGTGGGATTGCTGGGTCATAAGGTAGTTCTATTTGCAATTTTTAAGGAATCTCCACACTGTTCTCCATAGTGGCTGTACTAGTTTGCATTCCCACCAACAGTGTAGGAGGGTTCCCTTTTCTCCACACCCTCTCCAGCATTTATTGCTTGCAGATTTTTGGATCGCAGCCATTCTGACTGGTGTGAAGTGGTACCTCATTGTGGTTTTGATTTGCATTTCCCAGAAAGATGTTATGGGGAGGGAGGTGGGAGGGGGTTCATGTTTGGGAATGCATGTAAGAATTAAAGATTTTAAAATTTAAAAATAAAAACTAAAAAAAATTAAAAAAAAATAATAGAATAAGCAAAAATAAAAAAAATAAAAAAAATAAAAAAAATAAATAGATATTTTGGATTTGCTATAACACCTGGATATGTGTAAAATACCATATTGCAGAGCAACACAGAAACTAATTTGATAAGCAAACATGTTTAACACATGTATTACTTATTGCTCAAAGTCACCTCAAAAAAGTATCATTAAAGGAACACACAGATGTGCCTGCCCATACACACACACACACACACACACACACACACGAGTAAATTGCTTATACCATCAAGTATAACTGGGTGCCTTTGTCTCAATTCAGAAGAACTTGTTAGCAGAAATTTTTGAAATGAAAGTATTTAATATGGCATATGGCATAAAGATTCAATATTGCAGTATATCTAATCCTTAATTTGAGAGGCATTTATTCAACATATTTCTCATTGAGAATGCATTATCATTTCAGAAATTGTTAACCCTTGTGGGAGTAAAGTATGAATGTCTTTAGATTGCAGTTATAACAGATAAGCTTTATTGAGTGTCTTAGGGCACTATTTTCATTTCTTTACTTACATAAATTCATGTAATCTTCACAACAGCACTATCAGGACAATTATTGGTAGCTCCATTTTGCTTATCAGAAAACTGAGGCACAGGAAAATTAAATAATTCCCCATGGCCCAACACCCAATAAATACTGAAACTTGGATTTTAAGTTGGGTAAAGCAGGTAGTTTAGGTCCATGGCACCAGAAAATATCACATTTTATTATCATACAAGCATCTTAGGAGCTAAAAATAATTTTAATACTCTGTCAAAAGTACTATGACAAAGATCCTATTAAGAGTTGTAGAGACAAAAGAGGGTCTATGACTATGCCTAAAAGAAAAATTCAAGAAAAGGTTCACAGTTGATGAAGTACCTGAGATGAATCTTGAAAGATGTCTTTGTTTTTAGGAAGAGATAGTCTGAAGAAACGTTTTTATAAGCACTCAGGCTTGAAAGTGCAAGGTGAGCCTCAATAACTATATTTCAAATAATCAGAGAGTGTGAAATCAACGTTTCAGAGTAGGTTATGGAAAGTTTCAGAGTAGGTTAAATAGAGAAAATACCGAGGCTCAAGTCTGATGTCAAGATTAATAATACTTATTCTTTTATTTAATTCTTAAAAAATTGAGATATAATTGACAAAGAACAGCAGCTCCCAGTGTACAACATAGTGTTTTTCTATTGTATACATTGTGAAATGATCTCCCCAATAAGTCTAGTTAACATCTATCATTATGCAGAGTTACATTTTTTTCTTGTGATGAGAACTTTTAAGATTTACTCCCCTAGCAACCTTCAAATATGCAATACAGTACTATGAACTGCAATCAGTATGCTGAACACTGCAGTACTACTTGTTCTTAAAGGTGTCAGTATCCCCAAAGTGTCTTGGTTGAAGATGCACATGGAAGAAACTGCAGTTCTAGAATGATCACTCAGTGATCCACTTAAAGGACACATTGGAGACCCCAAAACAGACATGGAGATAGGAAACATATGTAGGAGAAGGTTACAGGAGAATTGCCTAGGGAGTAACAAAGGAAAAGGAATATTAAATTTGATCATTTAAAAGGTAGATAGATAATAAACTTTCAAGATCCATTGTTCAAGAGAATATGGAGGATGAGACCAAAACAAAAATTAGTGGACAATCACATGTAGAGAATGAGAGGGAAAAAGAAAACAGAATGGTGCAGATTTCTGACTTCTGTTTTGCTAGTATCCTGTATAGATTTGGTTCTAGAGTAAGAAATAAAAAGATCATTCTTATATATCCAGAGTTGCTTAGAAGTACCCAGGTGAAGTATCTCACAGTTGTTTAGATACATGAACCTAGAGTTCACAAGAGAGGCCTATGGTAGAGATACAGGATCAGGATATACAGATGGTGGTCAAAATCACATAAGTGGTAATCACATAAAATGGTAATGAGCTAGGAAAAGTTACAGAGAAAATATGAGAACCCTGATTTTTAACTGCAAAGCAGATGAAGAATAGATCAATTTAATGAATAAGAAGTAAAAGACAAAGAGAGTACAGGAAATATAGCTAAAAAAGTTTTAAGAATAACAAGTGACAATGCCAAATTCTACAGATCAAATGAAACAATGACTGGAATGCTTACGGATTTTGTCAGATAGTGAATCAGAAGTAAATGTAGTCAAAGTGATTTTCCTCATTTAATCTAGAGTTTGAAGAAAGGAAAAAAGAATGAGTCCAGCCTGTAGATGCCATTTCAAAAGTACAGGTGAAAAAGATTCTTCTGTGCTGGTTTGATCTGATAGAGATTCTATTAGTGTTTTCCAGAGAAACAAAACCAATAAGATGTATATATATGATTTAAGGAAAACAACTTTTAAGTGGTAAAACTAACCAGCAGTGTGCAATTCTCTTCATCAGCAAGAAACTGTTAAAGAGGAGGAAAAAGAGTAGGTGACTGTACCAATTCATTATTGCAGGTGTTTTGTTTTTTTTTTTTTGAGGAGATCATTGTGATGGAATAGAGAGAAGAGTACTGAAAAAACAACTAAGAGAAACCAGGATGACTCTACAAACACTAAAGTTCCAAAGAGATGTACCTATAAAAATATATGCTTTGCAATATACATAAATACCTCGGAGATAGTGTGGGTTCAGTTCTAGATCACAGCAGTAAAGCAGACACTGCAATCAAGTGAGCCACATGCATCTTTTTTGGTTTCCCAAAGCATACAGTGTTAGTTTGCACTATGCATAAATCTATCATGTACAGTAGAATTATATTTAAAATAACAACGTGCATACTTTAATTAAAAAATACTTTATTGCTAAAAGATGCCAACTGACCATTATCTGAGCCTTCAGCAAGTCGTAGTAGTACTATCAAAATCACTGACCATATATTACCATAAAAATATAATAACAAAAAAGTCTTAAAATTGGGAGAATTACAAAAATGTAACCCAGTGGCAGGAAATGGGCAAATATGTTGGAAAAATGGCACTGATAGGCTTACTGGAGCAGAGATGCATAAACCTTCAGTTTGAACAAAGTGTACTATCTGACAAGTGTAATAATGTGAAATGCAATACAACAAGATATGCTGTGTGTGTTCATATGTATATATGTATGTGTATAAATACACATGCACAAAAATTCAAGGCTGTG
Source organism: Ovis aries (assembly GCF_016772045.2). Classification (NCBI taxonomy): domain Eukaryota; kingdom Metazoa; phylum Chordata; class Mammalia; order Artiodactyla; family Bovidae; genus Ovis; species Ovis aries. The sequence goes on from NC_056069.1 coordinate 51,392,116, forward strand.
GCAACAGAATCTTAAAATTTAAAATTTTATCTATTTATTTTTAAATAAGTACAAGTAGAATTTGGTTTGAATTAGTAAAAAAAAAAGATAAAAAATAGAAATAATATAATAGTGTATTAAAGTAGTTATAATTGCATTGAAAAAGATAATTTGTCTATCTTGAAAATCTTCCAAACTAAGACAGTATAATGATGCTATTTTAACTCATGTATATATCCCTTTGTATCCAATAATAATGGAAGTTATATCAAATTTATACTAAGATATTTAAAAGTTGTTTCTATGGCTCATCATCTATGTATCTTTTCTCTTTCTCTTTTTTCTTTCCCTCTCTTTTCTTCTTTCTTTTCTTTCTCCCTTGTTCCCTCTCTTCCTCTATTTGTTTCCTCTCTCTGTGCCTCTCTTTGTTTCTTCCTCATTTGTGAGTCATGTAGCTTTCAGTTCAGTTCAGTCACTCAGTCATGTCCGACTTTTTGAGACCCCATGGACTGCAGCACACCAGGCTTCACTGTCCATCATCAACTCCAGGAGCTTATGCAAACTCATGTCTGAAGTTGATTATGTAATCCAACGATATCACCCTCTGTCATTCCGTTCTCCACCTGCTTTCATCTTTCCCAGGGTCAGGATCTTTTCCAATAAGTAAGTTTTTCATATCAGGTGGCCAATGTATTGGAGTTTCAACTTCAGCATCAGTCCTTCCAATGAATATTTAGGACTGATTTCCCTCAGGATTGACTGACTTAATCTCCTTGCTGTCCAAGGGACTCTCAAGAGTCTTCTTTGACACCACAGTTCAAAGCATCAGTTTGTCAGTGCTCAGATTTCTTTGTAGCCCAACTTGAACAACCATACATGACTACTGGAAAAGCCATAGCTTTGACTAGATGGACTTTTGTTTGCAAAGTAATGTCTCTCCTTCCTAATATGCTCTCTAGTTGGTCATAGCTTTTCTTGCAAGGATCAAGCGTCTTTTAATTTCATGGCTGAAGTTACCATCTGCAGTGATTTTGGAGCCTCAGAAATAAAGTCTCTCACTGTTTCCATTGTTTCCCCATCTATTTTCCATGAAGTGCTGGGACTGTATGCCATGACCTTAGTTTTCTGAATGTTGAGTTTTAAGACAACTTTTTCATTCTCCTCTTTCACTTTCATCAAGAGGCCCTTTAGTTCTTCTTTGCTTTCTGCCATAAGGTGGTATCATCCGTATATCTGAGGTTATTGATATTTCTCCCAGCAATCTTGATTCCAGCCTGTGGTTCATCCAGCCCAGCATTTTGCACGATGTACTCTGCATATAAGTTAAATAAGCAAGGTGACAATATCCAGCCTTGATGTACTTCTTTCCCAATTTGGAACCAGTCCATTGTTGCATGTCCAGTTCTGTTACTTCTTGACCTGCATGCAGATGTCTCAGGAAGCAGGTAGGTGGTCAGATATTCCCACCTCTAGAATAATTTTCCACAGTTTGTTGTGATCCACACTGTGAAAGGCTTTGGCATAGTCAATAAAGCAGAAATAGATATTTCTCTGGAACGCTCTTGCTTTTTTGATGATCCATCAGATGTTGGCAATTTGAACTTTGGTTCCTCTGCCTTTTTTAAATCCAGCTTGAACATCTGGAAATTCTTGGTTCATGTATTGTTGAAGTCTGGTTTGGAGAATTTTGAGCATTACTTCACTAATGTGTGAGATGAATGCAATTGTGCAGTAGTTTGAACACTATTTGACACTGCCTTTCTTTGGGATTGGAATGAAAACTGACCTTTTCCAGTCCTATGGCCACTGCTGAGTTTTCCAAAGTTGCTGGCATATTTAGTGCAACAATTTAAAACCATCATCTTTTAAGATTTGAAGAAGCTCAACTGGAATTCCATCACCTCCACTAGCTTTGCTCATAGTGATGCTTCCTAAGGGCCACTTGACTTCACATTCCAGGATGTCTGTCTCTAGGTGAGTGATCACACCATTGTAGTTATCTGGGTCAAGAAGATCTTTTTTTGTATAGTTTTTCTGTGTGTTCTTGCCACCTCTTCTTAATATCTTCTGCTTCTGTTAGGTCCATACCATTTCTGGCCTTTATTGTGCCCATCTTTGCATGAAATATTCCCTTGGTATCTCTAATTTTCTTAAGGAGATCTCTAGTCTTTCTCATTCTATTGTTTTCATTTATTTCTTTGCATTGATCACTGAGGAAGCCTTTCTTATCTCTCCTTGCAATTCTTTGGAACACTGCATTCAGATGGGTATGTATGGATTTCCTTTTCTCCTTTGCCTTAAGCTTTTCTTCTTTTCTCAGGTATTTGTATGGACTCCTCAGACAACCATTTTGCCTTTTTGCATTTCTTTTTCTTGGGGATGTTCTTGATCACTGGCTTCTATACAATATCATAAACCTCCATCCATAGTTCTTTAGGCACTCTATCAGATCTAATCCTTTGAATCTATTTGTCACTTCTACTATATTGTAAGGAGTCATACCTGTATGGTCTAGTGGTTTTCCCCACTTTCTTCAATTGAACTCTGAATTTTGCAAAAAGTTTATTACCTGAGCCATAGTCAGCCTCCAGTCTTGTTTTTGCTGACTGTGTAAATCTTCTCCATCTTTGGCTGCAAAGAACATAATCAATCTGATTTTAGTATTGACCATCTGGTGATGTCCATGTGTACAGTCTTTTCTTGAGTTGTTGGAAGAGGGTATTTGTTATGACCAGTTCATTCTCTTGGCAAAACTCTGTTAGCTTTTGCCTTGCTTCGTTCTATACTCCAATGCCAAATTTGCCTGTTACTCCAGTTACCTCTTGACTTCCTACTTTTGCATTCCAGTCCCCTATGATGAAAAGGAGATCTGGTTTTTTTTGTTTGTTTGTTTGGTTTTTTTTTTTTTTTGGTGTTAGTTCTAGAAGATCCTTGTAGGTCTTCATAAAGTGAAAGAAAGAAAGTGAAGTCACTCAGTCATGTCCAACTCTTTGCGACCCCATGGACTGTAGCCCACCAGGCTCCTCTGTCCATGGGATTTTCCAGGCAAGAATACTGGAGTGGGTTGCCATTTCCTTCTCCAGGGGATCTTCCCAACCCAGGGATCGAACCCGGGTCTCCTGCATTGCAGATAGACACTTTACCATCTGAGCCACCAGGGTAGCCATAGGTCTTCATAGAATCATTCATCTTTGGCTTCTTCAGCATTACTGGATGGGGCGCAGACTTGGATTACCGTGATATTGAATGGTTTGCCTTGGAAATGAACAAAGATCATTCTGTCGTTTTTGAGATTGCACCCAAGTACTGCATTTCAGACCTTTTGTTGACTATGAGGGCCACTCCATTTCTTCTAAGGGATTCTTGCCCACAGGAGTAGATATGATGGTCATCTGAAATATAGTTTTGGATTAATTATAGCTTTGAAGAATTGGATAATTTGGAGAATTTTGGATGAATTTTAGTTATGGAGAAGCCCATGATGTAGTTTTCATGGTTCAATTTACTTCTAAAGTGTGAGCTTTCCAAATCAGAGTCATTTCTGCTCATTTGAAATTCAAGGTTCCTCACACCAGATCAATCTTCATACAAGATTTAAAAATGTATTCATCCTCTTGACTCCTGCCTCACATATTTGAGAGACTTTTGCAGTGTATTCAAGTGTCCTAAATTAAAGTCTTGTTTCTAATCCATTCTACTGTCAAATGGATTGACCTTGCCGCTAATCAAAGCATCTTTAGCTACCCGCTCTTTCTGTAGCAAAACATCAGAGGAAACCATTAGGTAAGTCTGATATTTTATTACACATCTTGATTCTTAAATATATCCCTGCGTTTTATAGTCTCTCTCAATACATGAAATTGTCATTGAAATAGTCATTTTGGTGTATGATTAGATGGCAATACATCTAAAAGGACAATTGCTGCTAAAATAGAGGTTGAACAAACTGTCAGCGCTCATTGTATGCGAGTTCCTCTCTCCCCTTTACAATTTATTTCATGTTTCTAGCATGCTAGTTGTTTCATAATAGCTGTGCCATAAGGTTTAATGGGTTTATTTTAATTGAATTGGCAGGACCTTGAAAGAAAGTCAACTATCTTTAAATCAATATATGAATCATTAACAAAAAACATTTCAAAACTAACGTGGGTAACATTAACACTGTTTCTTTTTCTCTGCCTTTCTTTTCCTCTGCTCCTCCTACTGTTTTTCTACCTTACCCCTAATTATCTTTCAATCCTTCCTTTCCTTTTAACCATTTCTCTGCATTATTTAGGGATTTGCCTGACTGGTTACTTAAAAACTGAGATAAAGAGTTAGTTTTGATCCTAATTTTTAGGTCTTATAATAATTATCCATATGAAAGTGCTTAACTACACATGTCAATCCACATGACTAAAAGCACAGCAGAGTATCATATACCCAGATTATATTTTCACCAGAAATAGCCCAGATGCATTTGTCACAAAATTAACAGTACAATCCAGTGTGTATTTATTTATGTGTGTTTGCTGTGTGTATGTTTCCAAATGTTTTTAGTATATCAATTAATCTAAAACAAAACAAACATTAGTTGGATTCTTTGGAAAACCGTGCTCTCTGTGGGCTAAACATTGATGAACCACTGTGATGGTGGTGTTTTGGTCCTTGTGTCCAACTTTTGGGACCTCATGGACTATAGCCGGCCATGCTCCTCTGTCCCTGGGATTTCCCAGGCAAGAATACTTGAGTGGGTTGCCATTTCCTTCTCCAGGGGATCTTCCTTATCCAGGGATCAAACCTGGGTCTCCTGCATTGCAGGCTCATACTTTACTGAACCAACAGGGAAACAACGAACCACCACTCACATGTTATAGCTATTAAGATATTAAGATGTTAAGATATGGGACCAAGTGGAATGATTAGAGAAGTGCCCTGAGAAAGAGTACCTGAATGAAAAGATAACAGAAAAAGAAGGTACAGAATGACCTGAATAATAAAGATTTCAAATATAATGTTCTCATCTTCTAACAACATTGCATTTATGAATTTATGCCACTCTAACCACGTTTGTAGTATAGAGGGGTTCTTCTGTATATTTTAAACATAGCAGATATGTGAGAAAAATTCCTTTCTCGGCTCTGAAAAAAATCGAAACCGCTGTCATAGGAGGTACTATCTATATATGTTTCGTTGTTCGTAAGGAGCAGCATCATCTATTGCTGCTGACATTTAATCAATGCAACTAATATATAAAATTACTTTTATGAAAGCATATGTTTTCTGCTCCTGGACTTTCTCATAAAGATTGCATATATGAGATTTCCTATATATCATGTAGCAGTGTAACCACTATAGACTTTTAATGTTCACTCATTCTCTATATTAAAGAATGCTGCTGTGCTGTTGCTGTTGTCCTTGGTTTCTGTCAGCTGTTGGGAGTGGCTAGTGTTCCACAGTTTCATGAATGCTGGAAGAAAACACAAGATGTTTGGATCAGAGAAAAGGGACATTTTCACTCGGAGCACAGCAGGCAACTGGAGTATTAGAATCTTTGAATCAGTTCCCATGGCCTCAGGTAGCAGTGGGCAAAATGGATAGGTCAGGTGGATGCCAGCACATGCAGTGGGTTGCATCACAAGAGGAATCCTGATAATTCCTGCCATTTTGGGGGGAAGGAGACATTATAGTTATTTTATTGCATTGCAAGCATTATGTGCACTTTGCTTCAGAAGAAGACAGTATGTCTCAACTTTTCAAAGTTGCAGCTATATAAAATTCTTGAAAATACAGTCTTGAGGAAATGCTTTCTGCATAAGAGTTGCAGGAACAAAAGAGAATGGGGGATCTTTTAATGTGATATAGTATGTTGATTCACTAAGCAATAACATGTAATGCACATGCGTGCTCAGTCACAGTTGTCGTCGACTCTTTGAGACTCCACTGACTGTAGCCCGCCAGGCTCCTCTGTCCATGGAATAGTCCAGACAAGAGTGCTGGAGTGGGTTGTCATTTCCTCCTAGAGGAGATCTTCTGAACCCAGGGGTCAAACCCAAATTTCTTGAATCTCCTGCATTGACAGGTAGATTCTTTACCATTGTGCTAACAAGTAATGTAGTGACTTTCAGTAAAGTTACAAACAATTTAAATACTTTCTTCTGCCAGCTAACTAAATTGTTTTGTCAGTGGTCAAGTGATAGCTCTCTTTCTCTCTTTCTCTTTCATTCTCTTTCTTTATATGCAACATAAAAATAAATCTTACTCACTTCCATTTTGAAATTTTGACTTAGAATTCAAAACATAAAGGAGGAGTGGAACTGAATGTAAGAAGAAATGTCCCAAGTCTGCTTCTGACTCTTAGTGATGTTGGTCTCCACAACTAAATTCTCAATAAGTATAGCTTTTTCTATATACATACTTATTTTTTATATTCAGCTCAGTTCAGTTCAGTTCAGTCACTCAGTCATGTCTGACTCTTTGCAACCCCATGAATTGCAGCACGCCAGGCCTCCACTGTCCATCACCAACTCCCGGAGTTTACTTAAACTCATGTCTATTGAGTCGATGATGCCATCCAGCCATCTCATCCTCTGTCGTCCCCTTCTCCTCCTGCTCCCAATCCCACCCAGCATCAGGGTCTTTTCCAATGAGTCAACTCTTTGCATGAGGTGACCAAAGTATTGGAGTTCCAGCTTTAGCATAAGTCCTTCCAAAGCACACCCAGGACTGATCTCATTTAGAATGGACTGGTTGGATCTCCTTGCAGTCCAAGGGACTCTCAAGAGTCTTCTTCAACACCACAGTCCAAAAGCATCAATTCTTTGGTGCTCTTATCTTTCAGCCACTGGGTATGAATAATTGTTTAAAATATAACTTCCTCATAATTATATAAATAGTCTCACTCCTTGATTAAAGTTACTTTTCTATCATAAATGGTGACTTATTGTAATAAGGAATGAATGGCTCATATAGAATTACATTTCTTTTGATTTTACAAAGTATTCAGTGATATTTAATTTTGAAATAACCTGTGATAGTTTGAGATTATTTATGGGATTTTATGATACTTTCAGCCAGCTATTTTAAAGGATACAAGGTTGTAAATCAAAATGTTTTCAAAGTGATAAGCATTAAAATAGGACAATGATATTTTCTCATAATATAAAAGGTTCTAAAGGCAATTCTCTGTTGAGTAGACTTATAAACTAAACAATAAATTGGGAGCTTTGACAAGATGGAGTCATAGTTACGCTGGCCATGTCAACTACTATTGCAAATACATTCCAAATAGCAACTTTTGAGGCCATTTTAAACAGTGTTGTAGCTTTAAAGAAAACACAAGAAAAACTACACCTTGAAAATAAAGCCAGGCAATAAGAAATGGTTGAAAACATAACCCATAAGTAATTTTTCACTTCAGTTAAAACATTTGAGCATCAAAATAGGAAAATATTTAAATTATTTTTATTATGCATTAAATTATTATGATCAAGAAATTGCCTAAAATGTTTCTTTTGCTTGATAGCTATATACCAATTAGAACACTGAATGCTTTCTCAAGTCTATAGCTGCATTCATATATGCCAAAGAAATACATGGAAACTAGTAAAAGCTTAATTTCTAACAAATGACTGAAGAAAATATTTTTAATTAAACACTCAGAGCTTCTTAATCCATTTAAGGCCTAGCTTTAAAATTATTCTGAAAATGCAAGTGAAACCAAAAATAATATAAATATAACCCTTTCTTTCTTCTTCTTCTTTCTTTTTTTACCCTGCTTCCCTTCCTTCCTTCCTTAGCAAAGATCTTAAGAGAACAAATGGGGAAATTTAAGGGAAAATTAGAAGCTAATCTAACAAATAAAAACATTAAATATATGTACAAAGATGCACTAGACTTCTTTTCAGATGGTATCATTGAAGACTTCCCCAAATCCATACATATATTTTCTAATATCAAGGAATAACTTCAAGGTACACAGTTTGTAGATGTTTGCATATCTCTGATTCCCTAGAGGACCCAGGGCACTGAGTGATATATTTGATCACCTTTCTGCACTTAATGACTGTGCCTTCATCATCACCTCATGAAAGCTTGTTGCAAACACTGTTTCCAATTAAGTGAGTGTTTATAAATATCTGGCTCTTGTGGATCATGAAAGAGCAAGTCTCCACCCTCATGGTTTGGAGTCAGAAATAGCACAAATGAGGAGAGGATGGAGGAGAGTTATTTCAGTGACTGGTTATTCCTGAAGAAATCCTCATCCCCAGTTTCCCAGTGTCTGTACTGACAAGCTCCTTGGAATGCACTCCTTTCCATGATCCCACTGGTTTACTTTTCCTGGAAAGAAAGAGTGGTTCTGATACTAAATTGTGTTGGAAAATCTTAATTACACATTTTTACCCCCTAATAGTAATGAGTATCTAAGCATCTTTGAAAGCGTTTCTGTGTTTAATGGCTGCCTCTGCTCATGCTTTCCTTCATTTCAAAATCAAGGTGTTCTTGAGAAATATTTAGTGCAACAAAGAAAAACATAAAGATTAACAGAAATCTTTCAAATATGAGTTTCAATCAGAAATTGGCAAAGTTTGGCTTACAGACCAAATCCAGCCAGCTATCTGTTTTTGAAAACAGTTTTATAGGAACACAGTCATGATTGTCTACATACTGTCTATAGCTGTTTCCACACATGATAGCAAGGTTGCATATTTAGGACCGAAATCTATTATATCACAAAACTTAGAAAACCTACTACCTGGTTCTTTATAAAAATTCCTTAGATAATTATCCTTGATACAACAAAATTTCTGTATGGACTTTTGACCTCGTACGTGTGGATGCTCAGAACTGCCCGCTCAGTCCTGTCTCTATCTTGAAGATTCAGGATGCTCATTCTCAGAAATGAGTCTCATGGGAGACAAAAGGCAGGGTGCAGTGAAAGAATCTTGCCCTCTTTTGTGGCTTTTAGTAAACTTCCTACCTCAGTATCCTCATCTTTTGAGTAGGGATGATGTGGAAAGAAATAAGAAATAAGATGGAAGTTGTGTGGACAACTTAATTCACATATGGGACAATGTGTGAACATCCCCAGCCAAGTGTCATTAATGTTACTGTGATACCCTCACAATGAATTTTTACCTGGTGTAGAAACTGTAATGTTTCTGGATGGTATGGGAAAATTTGGGTTTCACACAAAGGTGTTTAGATTATCAGAATGTACTTTTCACTCCTTGAAACAAGAGAACCAGAAAGGAAAGATTTGTCATAGTCTATGGAAAAAGACATAGATTCCCATTGCCACTGCGACTCCTTAGTTTCCCAAGAATCTCCCAGCATCACAAGCAGGCCCATGTTCCAAACTCTTGTTCTTTTATTTAAGGGTATTCAAATGGCCAGCACTGTAGCATGAAATAATCTTGGCCACACAGTCATAATAAGTGGGAAAATTATTACTAGAATTGCTTAAGTTCATATTGTCAGGAGTAAAATGATTCCTATCATAAAGCACAGATGACATGAGCTGATTCAAAGTTCACAATATATGAAGAAAGTCATGTTAAAAACCAAATATATTCATGGGAACAGTGGACAAAATCAAGACACAGAGACTTGTAACATGCTAGATTAAATCAATATTAAGATGCATAGTGAACAAAATCAGTTAAACACTATTTAACAGACTCTGTTTTCATCTCTTTGGTTGGTTTCAACACTTATTTGTTATGTATAACATCTGGCTCCTTTATACTCTTTATAATCAACAATTGCAAATAAACTCAATTCTACACAAATTTAAAATTTTGCAGTTTATGGAAGAAATCGTTTTCATAGTTAGAATGTCAATGTTTAATTCAGCATTTAGAAGTGCTAGTTATGGCATATTTTTATCAGTATTTGCAAACAAGCTTTCATTATTAATTTGCCAAGCATATTTGTAGTCTTTGCCTCCAGTGATAAAACATACAGTCTTTCATTAAATATCAAACTTTAGTTTTTATATGGAACATTGAATACTTTTGAGAAATATTTAGTTTATTTTTATCAGCTACAAAATGATTATTTTATTTTTATCAGCCAATCGATTTTGAAGTATAGATTGTGAGAAGGTGTTAGTCTCTCAGTCATGTCTGACTCTTTGCGACCCTTTGGACTGGAGCCGGCCAGGCTCCTCTGTCCATGGAATTCTCCAGGCAAGAATACTGGAGTGGATTTCCATTCCCTCCAGGGGATCTTCCCCACCAAAGGATCGAATCCGTATCTCCCCTTGCAGGCAGATTCTTGACCATCTGAGCCACCAGGGAAGTAGTCAAGAAGGGAAGAAATGGGAAGCTGCAGGCCAAGCCACCCTGCTGGTGACACTAGGTGGCAGTGTTTGAAGTATCAGTTCAGTTCAGTTCAGTCGCTCAGTCTTGTGTGACTCTTTGCCACCCCATGAATTGCAGCATGCCAGGCCTCCCTGTCCATCACCAACTCCCAGAGTTCACTCAGGCTCACGTCCATCGAGTCAGTGATGCCATCCAGCCATCTCATCCTCTGTCGTCCTCTTCTCCTCCTGCCCCCAATCCCTTCCAGCATCAAAGTCTTCCAATGAGTCAACTCTTCGCATGAGGTGGCCAAAGTACTGGAGCTTCAGCTTTAGCATCATTCCCTCCAAAGAAATCCCAGGGGTGATCTCTTTCAGAATGGACTGGTTGGATCTCCTTGCAGTTCAAGGGACTCCCAAGAGTCTTCTCCAACACCACAGTTCAAAAGCATCAATTCTTCAGCGCTCAGCCTTCTTCACAGTCCAACTCTCACATCCATACATGACCACAGGAAAAACCATAGCCTTGACTAGATGGACCTTAGTCGGCAAAGTAATGTCTCTGTGTCATATTTATATTTCAAAGTGAAAAGTGAAAGTGAAAGTCTCACAGTCCTGTCTGACTCTTTGCAACCCCATCAACTGTAGGAATTATCCAGGCCAGAATACTCAAGTGGGTAGCCTCTCCCTTCAGGGGATCTTCCCAACCCAGGGATAAAACCCAGGTCTCCTGCATTGCAGGTGGCTTCTTTACCAGGAAGCCCATATATTTCAAGTGATGCCTTTTTATTAATGGCTTAGGTATACATATTACTGAGTGAAACTTTTTGTGTCAAATAATGATCAAGGGCAGCTATTAAGTTAAAAAGTGACTAAGGAGAGGAATATTCCATTTCAATTAAGTAGAATAATTACTTCCAGAAAAATAATTATAGTCTCAATATGCTAAGCTTCCTGGGTGAGAGTTCAAAACATTAAGTAAGATATAAATGTCTAAGTGTGGGTAAGGACTATGAGAATTTTAAGATAAGTAAAATGTGAACATGGATAGAAGGGAAGAAAAATATCCAAAGTGATATGCTCCCCTTATGTTATGGGCTTCAATAATATGGGCCTACACAATCAGGTCATCCTTGCTTGCTATTTTGAGATGATAAAAAAAACAAGACCCAAGTACCAATTGAGCAGGAATTCTAGTCCCTTGCACCTGTCATGAAGAAGCTGGCCTTGCAACTGCTTCTGCAGGGAGTGAGGAGCAAACTGCACTGATGTCTGTCCCAGACTGAAGTGCAGAACTTCTAATTTTTTATTTTTACTGTAATGAGTTTGTTGCAGTGCACAAGATCTCATTGTGGTGGCTTTTATTGGTTGCAGAAAATGATCTCAAGCACCCATGGACTTCAGTAGTTGCAGCACAAGGGGTCAGCAGTTGTGGCACACAAGCTTACTTACCCCTTGACATGTGGAATCTTAGTTCCCAGACCAGGTATTGAACCCCAGTCTCCTGCTTTCCAAGACAGATTCATAACCATTAGATCACCAGAGAAGTCCCTCTCTGTTTACCTTCTAGGACTAGGGCAGGTTTTTGTGAAACAAAGGAATAGGTATCTTCCTTTCAGCCATAATCCAGTAAGGGATAGGGTTAGATGCCTGATGTAAGGATAATTTTTTTAATTAATTAATTTTTTATTGAAGGATAATTGCTTTACAGAATTTTTTTGTTTTCTCTCAAACCTCAACATGAATCAGCCATAGGTATACATATATCCTCTCTGTTTTGAACCTCCCTCCCAATCCCACCCTTCTAGGCTGATACAGAGTCCCTGTTTGAATTTCTTTAGCCATACAGCAAATTCCTATTGGTTATCTATTTTACATATGGTAATATAAGTTTCCAAATTACTCTTTCCGTACATCCCACTGTTTCCTACCCTCTCCCCATGTCCACAAGCGTATTCTCTATGTCTGTTTCCATTGCTGCCCTGTAAATAAATTTTTCAGTACCATTTTTCTAGATTCCCTATATGCGTGTTAGAATATGCTGCTGCTGCTAAGCCGCTTCAGTCGTGTCCGACTCTGTGCGACCCCATAGATGGCAGCCCACCAGGCTCCCCCGCCCCTGGGATTCTCCAGGCAAGAACACTGGAGTGAGTTGCCATTTCCTTCTCCAATGCATGAAAGTGAAAAATGAAAGTGAAGTCGCGCAGTCGTGCCCGACTCTAGCGACCCCACGGACTGCAGCCCACCAGGCTCCTCCGTCCATGGGATTTTCCAGGCAAAAGTGTTGGAGTGGGGTGCCATTGCCTTCTCTGGTTAGAATATGATATTTATCTTTATTTTTCTGACTTACTTCGCTCCGTATAATAGGTTCTAGGTTCTTCCACCTCATTAGAACTGACTCAAAGTCACTTTTTATGGCTGAGAAATATTCCATTGTATATATGTACCATTGCTTCTTTATCCATTCATCTGTCATGGACATCTAGGTTGCTTTCATGTCCTAGCTATTGTAAATAGTGCTGCAATAAACAACGGGATACATGTGTCTTTTTCAGTTTTTGTTTCCTTAGGGTATATGCCTAGGTGTGGGATTGCTGGGTTATATGATGGTATTATTCCTAGTTTTTTAAGGAATCTTCATACCGTCTTCCTTAAAAAAAAAAAGGAAGACAGAATGGAGATTCCTTAAAAAACTAGGAATAATATCATCATATCTTCCTGGACAAGGAAATGGCAACCCACTCCAGTGTTCTTGCCTGGAGAATCTCAGGGACAGGGGAGCCTGGTGGGCTGCCATCTATGGGGTCGCACAAAGTTGGACACGACTTAAGCGACTTCGCAGCAGCAGCATACTGTCTTCCATAGTGGCTGTACCAGTTTACATTCCTACCAACAGTGCAAGAGCATTCCTTTTGCTCCACATCTTCTCCAGCATTTATTGTTTGTAGACTTTTTGATGGTGGCCATTCTGACCGGTGTGAGGTGATATCTCATTGTAGTTTTGATTTGCATTTCTCTAATAATGAGCAATGTTGAGCATCTTTCCATGTATTTGTTAGCCATCTGTATGTCATCTTTGGAGAAATGTCTGTTTAGGTCTTTTGCCCACTTTTTGATTGGATTGTATGTTTTTCTGGTATTGAGTTGTATAAGCTGCTTCTACATTTAGAAATCAATCCCTTGTCAGTTGTTTCATTTGCTATTATTTTCTCCCATTCTGAGGGTTGTCTTTTCACCTTGCTTATAGTTTCCTTTGCTGTGCAAAAGTTTTTACGTTTAATCAGGTCCCACTTGTTTACTTTTGTTTTTATTTCCATTACTCTAGGAGGTGGGTCATGGAGGATTTTGCTTTGATTTATGTCACTGAGTGTTCTGCCTTTGTTTTCTTCTGAGTTTTATAGTTTCTGGTCTTACATTTAGGTCTTTAATTCATTCAAGTTTAACTTTGTGTATTTGGTGTTAGGAAGTGTTCTAATTTCATTCTTTTACATGTAGCTGTCCAGTTTTCCCAGCAACATTTATTGAAGAGGCTGTCTTTGCCCCATTGTATATTATTGCCTGCTTTGTCAAAAACAAGGTACCCATAGGTGTATGAGCTTATTTCTGGGCTTTCTATCTAGTTCCATTGGTCTATATATCTGCTTTTGTGCCAGTACCATACTATCTTGATGACTGTAGCTTTATAGTATAATCTGAAGTCAGGAAGGTTGAATCCTCCAGCTCCATTCTTCTTTCTCAAGACTGCTTTGGCTATTATGGGTCTTTTGTGTTTCCATATCAATTGTGAACTTTTTGTTCTAGTTCTGTGAAAAATGCCATTGGTAATTTTATAGGGACCACATTGAATCTGCAGATTTCATTTGGTAGTGTAGTCATTTTCACAATATTGATTCTTCCTACCCAGGAACATGGACTATCTTTCTATCTGTTTATGTTGTCTTTGATTTATTTCATTAGTGTCTTATAATTTTCTGTGTACAGTTATTTTGTCTCCTTAGGTAAGTTTATTCCTAGATATTTAATTCTTTTTGTTGCAATGGTGAATGGGATTAATTCCTTAACTCATTTTTCTGATTTTTCATTGTTAGAGTATAAAAGTGCAAGTGATTTCTGTGTACTGATTTTGTATTCTGAAACTTTGCTATATTCATTGATTAGCTCTAATAATTTTCTAATACTACCTTTAGGGTGTTCTCTGTACTGTATCAGTGTCGTCTGCAAACAGTGGGAGCTTTACTTCTTCTTTTCTGATCTGGATTCCTTTTATTTCTTTTTCTTCTCTGATTGCTGTAGCTAATACTTCCAGAACTATGTTGAATAATAGTGGTGAAAGTAGATACCTTTGTCTTGTTCCTGATACTAGGGGTAATGCTTTCAGTTTTTTACCATTGAGAATAATGTATGCTGTAGGCTTATCATATATGGCCTTTACTATGTTGAGGTAGGTTCCTTCTATGTCCATTTGTGGAAGAGTTTTAATCATTAATGGGTGAATTTTTTCAAAGGCTTTTTCTGCATCTATTGAGATTATCATATGGTTTTTATCTTTCAATTAGTTAATATGGTGTATCACATTGATTTGTATATATTGAGGAATCCTCACATCCCTGGAATAAACCCAACTTGATCATGGTGTATGAGATTTTTGATGTGTTGCTGAATTCTGTTTGCTAAAATTTTGTGGAGGATTTTTGCACATATGTTCATCAGTGATATTGGCCTGTAGTTTTCTTTTCTTGTGTTGTCTTTGTCTGGTTTTGGTGTCAGGGTGACGGTGGCCTTGTAGAATGAATTTGGAAGTGTTCCTTCCTCTGCAATTTTTTTAAAGTTTTAGAAGGATAGGCATTAGCTCTTCTCTAAATGTTTGATAGAATTCTGCTGTGAAGCTATCTGGTCTTGGGCTTCTGTTTTTTGGGATACTGTTGATCACAGCTTCAATTTCAGTGCTGGCAACTGGGTTGTTCATAATTTCTATTTCTTCTTGACTCAGTTTTGGAAGATTGAACTTTTCTAAACATCTGTCCATTTTTTCCAGGTTATACATTTTATTGCCATATAGTTGTTCATAATAATCTGTTATAAACCTTTGTATTTCTGCATTGTCTGGTGTAATCTCTCCTTTTTCTATTCTAATTTTGTTGGTTTGATTCTTTTCTTTTTTTGTCTTGATGAATCTGGCTAAAGGTTTGTCAATTTTGTTTATCTTCTCAAAGAAACAGCTTCTAGTTTTATTAATCTTTACTATTGTTTTTTTTTTTCATTTCTTTTTCATTTATTTCTGCTCAGATCTTTCTGATTTCTTTCCTTCTACTAATGGGGGGGGGGGGTTGTTCTTCTTTTCCCAGTTGTTTTTGGTGTAAAGTTAGATTGTCTATTTGATGTTTTTCTTGTTTCTTGAGGTAGGATTATATTGCTATCAACTTCTCTATTAGAACTGCTTTTGCTTTGTCTCATAGGTTTTGAGTTGTCATGTTTTCATTATCATTAGCTTTTAGAATTTTTTTTTAATTTCCCTTTTGATTTTTTCAGTAACCTGTTGGTTACTAAGAAATGCGTTGTTTAATCTCCATGTGTTTGTTTTTCTTACAGTTTTTTTTTATCCTTCTAACTGATATCTAGTCTCATATCATTGTATTCAGAGAAGATGCTTGATATGATTTCAATTTTCTTAAATTTACTGAGGTTTGATTTGTGACCCAAGATATGGTCTATCATGGAGAATGTTCCATGTGCACTTGAGAAGAATGTGTATTTTTCTGCATTTGGATGGAATGTCCTGAAGATATCAATTAGATCAATCTCATCTAGTATATCATTTAAGACTTGTGCTTCCTTATTAACTTTCAGTTTTGATGATCTGTCCACTGGTGTGTGTGGTGTGTTAGTCTCCTACTATTATTGTGTTACTTTTGATTTCACCTTTTATGCCTGTTAGTGTTTGTCTTATGTATTGAGGTGCTCCTATGTTGGGTGCATAGATATTTATAATTGTTATGTTGTCCTCTTGGATTAATCCCTTGATCATTATGTAGTGTCCTTCCTTATCTCTTGTAATATTATTTTTTATGTTAAGATCTATTTTGTCTGATATGAGGGCTGCTACTCCAGCTTTCTTTTGCTTCCCATTTGCATGGAATATATATTTCCATCCTCACACTTTCAATCTATATGTGTCTTTGGGTCTGAAGTGGGTTTCTTGTAGACAGGATATATATGGGTCTTGTTTTTGTATCCATTCAGCCAGTCTGTGTCTTTTGGTTGAAGCATTTAATCTGTTTACATTTAAAGTAATTATTGATATATATATTTCTTTTGTTATTTTCTTAATTGTTTAGGGTTGATTTTGTAGATCTTTTTCCTTCTCTTTTATTTCTTGACTATGTAAGTCTCTTTAACATTTGTTGTAAAGCTGGTTTGGTGGTACTGAATTCTCTTAACCTTTGCTTGTCTGAAAAACTTTTTATTTCTCCATAAATTTTGAATGAGATCCTACAGTAATCTTGGCTGTAGATTTTCCTTTTCAGTACTTTAAATACATCCTACCATTCCTTTCTGGCCTGCAGAGTTTCTGCTGAAAGATCAGCTGTTAAGCATATGAGGTTTCCCTTGTATTTTGCTTATTGCTTCTCCTTAGCTGTTTTTAATATTCTGTCTTTGTGTTTAGTCTTTATGAGTTTGATTAGTATGTGCCTTGGCATGTTTCTCCTTGGGTTTATCCAGTATGGGACTCTTTGCACCTCTTGGACTTGATTGACTATTTCCTTTTCCATGTTGGGGAACTTTTCAACTATAATTTCTTCATAAATTTTCTCATGCCCTTGCTTTTCCTCTTCTTCTTCTGGGACCCCTATAATTCGGATGTTGGTGCATTTGATATTCTCTGAGGCTGTCCTTAGTTCTTTTCATTCTTTTTACTTTATTCTTGTCTTCAGAAGTTATTTCCAACATTTTATCTTCCAGCTAACTGGCTCTTTCTTCTGCTTCAGATATTCTGCTATTGATTCCCTCTAGAGTATTTTTAATTCAGTAACTGTGTTGTTGTCTCTGTATGTTTGTTCTTTAATTCTTCTAGGTCTTTGTTAACTGATTCTTGCCTTTCCTCCATTTTGTTTTAAAGGTTTTTAATCATCTTTACTATCATTATTCTGAATTCTTTTTCAGGTAATTGGCCTATTTCCTCTTCATTTATTTGGACTTCTGTGTTTCTAGTTTGTTCTTTCATTTGTGTAGTATTTCTCTGCCTTTTCATTATATATATATATATGTTAACATATATATATATATATGTTAACTTATTGTGTTTGAGGTCTCCTTTTCCCAGGCTTCAAGGTTGAATTATTTCTTCTTTTTGGTTTCTGCCCTCCTATGATTGGTCCAGTGATTTGTGGAAGCTTCATATAGGGTGAGATTTATGTTGAGTTTTTGTTTATTTGTTTGCTTTTCCTCTGATGGGCAAGGCTGAATGAGGTATTAATCCTGTCTGCTGATGATTGTGTTTGTATTTTTGTTTTGTTGTTTAGATGAGGTGTTCTGCACAGGGAACTATTGGTGGTTGGGTGACGCTGGGTCTTGTATTCAAATGTTTTCCTTTGTGGGAGTTCTCACTATTTCATACTCCCTAGGGTTAGTTCTCTGCTATTCTAGGATCTTGGAGTCAGTGCTCCCACTCCAAAGGCTCAGGGCTTGATCTCTGTTTAGGAATGATGATTCCACAAGTGTTTTGTTGTGGCATTAAGTGGGATTAAAACAAATATCCAAAACCAGGAAGCCAAAGATGAACCCCATAAAAATGGCAGTTACAAAATCAGGCAAATAATAATTAAAATAATTGAATATGCAGATATACATATACACCCATAAGCAAAGTCAAAACAGTGCAACAAAAAATAAAGTACAGTATATTGGCCTGGCCAACAAAGGAAATAAAAAATGATATTTACCAGTTAAGAACAAAACTAACTAAACCACAAATTGGGAAAAAAAAAAAAAAAGCAAGGTGCCAAATGGGGAATAAAGCAATGAAAACAAAACTAACAAACATGTTGAGAGGAAATGAAAGAAAAGAAAGAATAGATATGCAAAATTAAATAGAGGTAGATGAAAACTTATATACATTAAAGATTAACTGCAAGGGGAAAAGAGCAATAGGAAAGGCAAACAAAGGAATAAATGTAGAAAAATATAGTAAGTTTTAAAAACTTTAAAAGTAAAATTATAAAAAAGAGAAAAGAAAAAAATGGAAGAAGAAAAAAGGTGGGGGCGGGGGGGTGGGAAATGCCACAGAATGAAAAAAGCCCAACATAGAAGCAGAGGTTTATAACAACAATAAATAGTGTGACTGAATATACTCATTTACATATATAACTATAAGCAAAATCAAAAGAGTCCAACAAAAATTAAGTATAAAAGATTGACCCAGTGAACAAAGGAAACCAAAAATTATATCTACCAGAACAAAACTAACTAAAGCACAAACTGAAAAACAAAACTAAAACAAGGAGCCAACTGGAGACTAAAGCAATGAAAATAAAACTAACAAATATGCTGAGAGGAAAGGAACGAAAGAAAGAATAGATATGCAAAGTTAAATAGAGGTATATAAAGAATATTCAAATACGTTAAAGATTAATTGCAAGAAGAAAAGAACCATAGGAAAAGCAAAGAAATAAAAGTAGAAAAAAATAATAGGTTTAAAAAACTAAAAATTAAAATTAATAATAGAGAAAAGGGGGAAAAAAAAAAACAAACAAGAAAGGAAAACTCCACAGAACTGCAAAAGCCCAACATAGAGGCAGAGATTTATGACAAACAACAATTAAAAAAAAAAAATGTGAGTGAGAAAAAAAAAAGCTCAAAGCTTAATTAGATTTCATAGTGCCAATAAAATTGACAATTACAGCAGGCGGGGAGAAAAAAGGCAAAAAGAGAAACAATTCTGAAAGATTCTACCAAACAAGTCAAAACATACAAATAATAAATGCTTTTCTTGAATTACTGCTATCAGAGTCCTTTCCCTCACTGGGAGTCACAGTTCACCTCACCTCCCTAGGATGCCCTGCAACACTGTGCTCATCTCTGGACCTCCTGTGGGGGCAGCTCAGATTCTAATCTAGTCCTACTCTTATGTGTTCATGCCTCCCATGTCCGCAGCTATCAGAACTAGTGAATTTTCTTTTGTGGGAGCTCTCAGTGACCTTTTATATATTCCATAGACACAGTCTGCCTAGTTGATCATGTGGATTTAATCTGCAGCTTGTATAGCTGATGGGAAAGTTTTGGCTCTTCTTTAGCCTCACTGCCCCTGGGTTTCTATTGCAGTTTTATTTCCACCTCTACATGTGGGTCGTCCACTTGGGATTGCTCCTGAGACTGCCCTGGAGGACTTGGGTTTGCCCCTGTGAGGGCCCGGTGTGGAGGTGGTAGAGCTGCTTGGATCACAGGGGTTCTGCCAGCACCAGGTACTCAGGGGAGTTGGCAGCTAGGGCCGCAGTAAATATAGTGCTCTAGATGGCTATGGCAACCAGTATTGGCCAATACGCACCAGTATTCTTGCCTGGAGAATCCTGTCCCTGACAGAGAAGCCTGGCAGGCCACAGTCTACAGGGCTGCAAAGAGTCAGACATGACTGAAGTGACCCTGTGTGCATAGATGCAAGACTTTTTATGCCTGTTGCAGCTCTGCCCCTGTGAGAGTTGAGCGTGAAGGTGACACAGCTGCTTGGCTTGCAGGGACCCTGGTGGCACCAAGTGTGCAGGGACGTGGACTGCCTCCACCGCAGAAGTTATGGATGGCCCTATCAGAGTCTTTTTTCAAACCTCTTGTAGTTGGTGATCAGAAGGTCTCTTTGGCCAGTCTTCCTCCATGCTGCTGCTGCTAAGTCATTTCAGTCATGTCCGACTCTGCGCGTCCCCATAGACGGCAGCCCACTAGGTTCCTCTGTCCTTGGGATTCTCCAGGCAAGAATGCTGGAGTGGGTTGCCATTTCCTTCTCCAATGCATGCACACATGCCAAGTCTCTTCAGTTGTATCTGACTCTGTGTGACACCATGGACAGCAGCCCACCAGGCTCCTCTGTCCACGGAATTCTCCAGGCAAGAATACTGGAGTGAGTTGCCATTTCCTTCTCTTCCTCCATAGCTCCGCACATTCAGGCACTTAGAGGCCTCCCTTGCCTAGGGTCCTTCTCTGTTGTTCCAAGCATCAGGCACATAGAGTGGTCCCCCTGGCTAGGGTTCTACTCTGTAGTTCAGTGTGTCAGGTGTTTCATGGGCCAGCCTCTCTATTGTTCAGCTGCTGATGCTGGTGATTAGGGTGAGAGAGGCTATGGTGATGGCTCCACCCCTAGGCATGACTCAGCAGTATTGTCTTGCTTCCATGGCTCCCTAGCTTTCCTCCACAGGCATTTCCAACCACAATCTCCTCCCTCATATGCCCTCAGTCTGTCTCTCTGCCCTCAACAGCAGCCCTCACCCTGGGATTGCTCCAGAAACCCTAAACTCCAGCTCCAGCTGCTGTGCCTTCCAAGGGGCCTGTGCCCCTGTCTGGGGTATGTATGGCTGTGGCAAGGACTGTCTGATTCTCATTCCATTTAGGCTGCCACAGATCAGCTGTTTCACTCTCAGCCTGAAATGTTTCTCCTCTGACTCAGACAATTGCCCATTTGTCAGGACTGGACCCCTGCTTCAGTTCCCCAACCCACTGAGGGAAGGTCCAGTCCTGCTAACACTCCTTTTTTCCCCTAGTTCCTTAGTCCTGCTAGTT
This sequence comes from Ovis aries, assembly GCF_016772045.2. Lineage (NCBI taxonomy): Eukaryota > Metazoa > Chordata > Mammalia > Artiodactyla > Bovidae > Ovis > Ovis aries. The sequence continues at coordinate 51,413,138 of NC_056069.1, forward strand.
TTGTGTGGTTCTATATATTTTTTTCCCACTGGTCAGGTACTCCTGTCCACTCTCAGATGGAGTTCTGTACATACTTGTGTCTGAAGGTGTTTTCCTTATGTCCACCTACTCCTCTGCCATCTTGTTCTCAGGATAAATTTATTAATAGCACCCATTTTTACTTTCAAAAGTGTTCCTATTAGATAACAAATTATACAGCCCCCTTAGTCAATCCTAAAGAGAATCAACCTTGAACATTCATTGGAAGGACTGATGCTGAAGCTGAAGCTCCAGTACTTTGGCTGCCTTACTCGAAGTGCTGACTTATTGGGAAAGACTGATTCTGGGAAAGACTGAAGACAGGAGAAGAAGATGACAGAGGACAAAATGGTTGGATGGCATCACCGACTTCATGGACATGAGTTTGGGCAAGCTCCAGTAGATGGTGAAGGACAGGGAAGCCAAGTGTGCTGCAGTCCATGGGGTCGAAAAGAGTCAGAAATGACTGAGTGACGCACAACAATAGTGTGTCCATCACTTAGAAAACCATCTAGGCCACGAGGGCCATACTCCATTAAATCACACACAGGAACGCAGAGATTTTCCCCAGGCATGTCCTTAGCAGCTGATTGGCAGAGCATCAAGAATCAGCGCCATCCTAGATCCAAAGTAACACCATTCTCCCATGGCAAGCTTTGGTTTCTGACAGAGAATTTTGTTGCTCCTTAAATGACTTTTCCCCTCTTATTCTTCTGAATATGTGCCTCAGTTAGTGTCTCTACATGTGTTGAACATGCTTAATCACATGAACAGCCTTTATAGAACTAATAAAAATTTATTCTACTTTTAAATAAACTTTCAGATAAAATAGATACATGGAAGAAAATTTCAATCTTATTTGAGAGACATTACTAGCTAAGACTTGGACAAACCTTTCTCAGACCAAAATGTCTTCGTAGAAAAATGCCCTCTTATTGATGAGGAAATGCTGTATCACATATTTACATAAGTAAATAGGAACGTGAAAATATTAGTCACTCGGCTGTGTCTGACTCTGTGACCCCATGAAGTGTAGTCTGCCATACTCCTCTCTGCATGGAATTCTCCAGACAAGAATACTGGAGTGGGGCCTTGCTGACCCAGGGATCAACCAGGTCTCCTGCATTGCAGGCGAATTCTTTGCCATTTGAGCCACCTGGCAATCCCAAATATGAATTCTTCCCAGAACTAAAAAAAAGTTTTGTCCACAGATTATTTCTAGTCTTCTTCATAGGAAATAGAGACTTACTAGAAAATATCTAATTAAAAATTTTCCAGCATCAATTATAGACAAACCAAAACTGCATCAGATATCTACCAACATTATGATGGGAGATAATATAGCTAAAAACACAATGGCTCCTCAAACTCTAGGAATTATTTGCAATTTTTTATAGAATTTGAGTAGATTAAGAAGTTGGGAGAGGAGATGACAGAATGGAGACAGTGCTTGTAAGAACTGTTTCTTCATCATTCCTATGTGGACAGTATTTAGGAATTATTTCATTCATTCTCTCAGCACACCCAAAAGGGGAGGACTATTGTTTTCTGTATATTAAGGGTGAGAAAGTGGAGTCTTAGCAGAGTTCAGTCAATTTTCGCAAATAACAAATGTAGAGAACAAACATGGACACCGTGGGTGAAGGAGGGTGGTGGGATAAATTGGGAGATTGCCATTGACATATATACACTGTTATGTATAAAATATAGATAACTGGTGAGAACCTATTGCATGGCAGAAAGGACTCTCTACTTGGTGCTCTGTGGTGACCTAAATGGGAAGGGAATCCAAAAAAGAGGGGATTATAATGTACACATATGGTTTATTCACTTTTGCCGTACAGGAGATAGTGACACAAAATTGAGCTCCAATTAAAAAATAAAATCACAAGTAGCTCATAAAATCAGGGAGCTAAAGTCCAAAAATAGGTCTTCCTATGTGTGAAGCCAGAATAGTAGGCACTCTGGTACAGGGGCGGTAACCTATGTTATATAGTATAGTTTAAATTGCAAAGGAAGACTAAAAGCCCTCCTTGGCCAGAGGGGCTAACATATGCTGTTGTGTCCACATAGGCAGGAGAGCATTTGACAGTGTTTTACATGCCCCCTGGCACAGGAAGCATGTTAACAGGGAGTAGAGCAAGCTCCCAAATGAGACGAGACTGTTGCGGAAGAGCCCTGGGAAGGCAACTGGTGTCATGCATATTATTCATTCCATGATGTCACTTTCAAGGAGATAAAGACATGATGTTGAATGGGCTATAACTTAAGACATATGTTAATTCAGTCCCTGAAGAAGGACCTTGCAGTTACTCAATTATCGGGTAAGAACGTACAAGGGAGCTTATGTTTCAGCGGAAATGAAGAGCTTTGGAGCAGTAAGACTTGTAAGGTGCCACTTCAAATATTTCTAGACAAATCAGAGGGCTACTTCAGATATTCTCCTTCATTTATCTGGGATGATTTTTTCTTTAAGAAAGCCTCAGAGTTCTTAAGTGAAAACCTGAAAAACATAACTTAAATAAGTAAAGATATTAGAGATTAAACAAATTCTTCAAGTGTCTATTTTAAAATACAAGTGCAAAATATTCATGCTACATGAATGTTAGATGTCAAATATGCAATGGCATATTCCTAAGAGGTTTTGAACTCTGCCTTTAATAGCCTTTTGGCTAGAACATAAGCTGTTAATCTGTTCCTATTTTTTACTTACTTTCATGAAAAAATAAAAGCAATTCCCATACTCTAATCAACTTTAAGACAAATTTAGCAGGTATAGTAAATGTTTATTTTAATTGAGGAATAAAGTTCATAAGGCTTAACAGGGAAAGTTATGTGGAAAACAACAAATGTATATACCATTTGTCAAAACATGCTTCAAATATAATTTATTGATTCTTAGGGGAAAACAAGTGTTACAAATCAAAACAAGATGAGTAAACTTTGTTATTTTCTTGTCTCATTAGAAAACAAAGGGGTGAAACAGACAAGCCAGAAACAATGCCTCAGTGTGTGTACAAAAAAGTCAAAATTAAATTTTAGGTCTGTGCCTCCACACAACTGATCTGTGGCTTCATGAAAAGAAGGGAGATTAGAAGGAGGCAGGGTGAGCTGTCATAGGTGAACAATTCCCAGGAAAATATTCACAGACACCAGCTGAAAGAAGAAGATAATCGCACATAGTTTTAAGTTGCCAGCTATGCTTATTGAAGTGAAACCAATGAATTCTAAAATAAAACAGCAACAAAACCCCTATTCCTTTATCACTGTGAGACTTTGTGGGAACAATATAGCAGAAAAATACTTTAAACAAATTATGGGAGATAAAAAAATCAAAGAAAGATAAAATTTAATAGATAGCATTGTGATTCTTTTTTTTTTTTTCAATTTGTGCTTTGTGCAGAGCAAAGTGCTAAAGACTTTTTAACACATCACTTCCTTTAAAAAGTCTCCTGAGATTTTTAACCAAGGACATGTAAAACATATGAAGTTGTACCTACTTGTTTAAATAGCAATTAAAAGAAAATATTCAAAAAATATTTGAATACTACCAGTTCTTGTAGACAATAAGTGAAATCCATAATCCATAAGTAATATTCCTTTAAGGTTTTATTAGCTTCCCTGGTTGCTCAGTCTGTAAAGAATTTGCCTACAATGCAGGAGACCAGGGTTCAATCCCTGAGTCCTATCCCTGGGTTGGGAATTAGTTTCTTTCTCATAACACCCATGTGCTTAGCCCAATGTATCTCATTTCAAACTGCACTCTTCCCAGTCTCTGAAAAGCATTTTCCAGTTCTTGTTCTCTTCCACCATACTGTCTCATTTTTTTTTCACCTAACTAGGCAACACAAATGCCAAATAAATGTTTTCCTGTGTGCATGCTAAGTTGCTTCAGTCGGTCCAACTCTTTGTGATCCCGTGGACTGTAGCCCACCAGGCTCCTCTGTCCATAGGATTCTCCAGGCAAGAATACTGGAGTGGGTTGCCATACCCTGCTCCAGGCGATCTTCCCCACCCAGGGATTGAAACTTTGTCACCTGTGTCTCCTGCTTTGCAGGCAGATACTTTAACAACTGAGCCTTTAGGGAAGTCCAAATTGTTTCCTACTCAGGGATAAACTTAAGAATTGAGAGAGGAGAAATAACTGAAGTAACCCAAGCCACAATCATTTTTAGAGGGCAGTAAAATAGAAAGACTAGAAACTCTTTTACTTTAATAATTTATATCTTGTCACATGTGTGTTTTTATGACAAAAACAACATTTAGAGAAATAATGTCAGGTAGCTGGGTCACTGGTCTTGTAAGTGGAGGAGAGCAACCAAGGTTAAACCCCTTGCTTCTTTGAAATGAGCCATATTGATTTGGTCTGACAACTATCAAAAAGCTACGGTAAAATCAACTATGTCTTCCCGATTGTACTCTTTACACTATACTACACATACTGATATTTGGATAACTATTTACAGAATAAAAATATATTTTATTAAAAATGACAATGAAATTTTTGAAATTTAGAATTTAGATGAGTTTCTCTTTGAATTGACTGTCATAATAAATCAAAATGGTAATTACAGGTCTTACTTATTAAGTGCCTCCTATGTAAAAATCTCAGAGTTAGAGAATTCAAATAATACCTTAAGTGGGGCAGTAGAAGAGTCCGTCACTAAGTTTATCTATATTCAGGAAAAGTCAGCCATGTCTGTGTAATAGTGGTTGGGCTTTAGTAGCCCCTACTTTTCCAAAATCAGGAGTCATTTAGGATTTATCACAATTATTTCAAGTAACTGTTATGAAAAAAAATTTAAAAAGAGTTTGTGAAAAGAAACTCTCAGATTCCTTCCTCACAGATTATGAGTAGGCCTTGAATAAGATATGAGAACCTGCATTTTTAACAGAAAACCCCCTTGAATCAGATTTTACTGTCCCAATGATCACACTTTCAGAAATATTGCCTTAGATTCAACAAGAATACTGATTGGTTGTTTGATCACCACTTACATATTACTTTTAAGACCAGTGAGCAGATAACATTCTCACAATATTTGTTGTTCTCATGGTTGAACTCTCACTAGAGAATTTTGGTTTCCAAATTGTCAGCTTTTTCAGAAACTCTCTGTAGAACACCAAGTATTGAGTACAGACTGTAATTTCCTCAATTGCTTGTAATATGCCACAGAAAAGAGTTTGCAATTGTCACAGTAATCCAAGACTAAATTAATTCCAGGTGTGTGCAGCTTGAAAGGGTGATAATTAGCAGACGAACTGACATAGTGAGTAGAAAATACATGTAATTGTTGTTTAGAACTGTTTAACTGCTTAGATGTATAATAGAACATGTAAATGGATCTTTCTATTAGAAAATTTAATATATGCATTTTATTGAATTTGTTCAATGAGGCAAAATTTTATGATTCTCTATTAGTTTCAGGATGTTTTTGACATGGGGCATGCCATATGGATCTCACATTCAAACATATTTGTAATTATAAAGCATAATACAAAATGTTTTCCTTTTATTTTATTTGTAAAGATCTTTCTGGTGTGCAGTTCAGTTCAGTTCAGTTGTTCAGTCGTGTCTGACTCTTTGCAACCCCATGGACTGCAGCATGCCAGGCTTTCCTTTACATCACCGACTCCCAGAGTATACTCAAACACATGTCCATCAAGTCAGTGATGCCATCCAACCATATCATCCTATCATCCCCTTTTCCTTCTGCCTTCAATTTTTTCCCAGAATCAGGGTCTTTTCCAATGAGTCAGTTCTTTGCATCAGGTGGCCAAGTATTGGAGCTTCAGCTTCAGCATCAGTCCTTCCAATGAATATTCAGGACTGATTTCCTTTAGGATGGTCTGGTTGGATCTACTTGCAGTCCAAGGGACTCTCAAGAGTCTTCTCCAACACCACACTTCAAAAGAATCAGTTATCTGGCTCTCAGCTTTCTTTATAGTCCAACTCTCACATCCATACATAACTACTGGAAAAACTGTAGTTTTGACTACATGGAACTTTGTCAGCAAAGTAATATCTCTGCTTTTTAATATGCTGTGCAGGTTGGTCATAGCTTTTCTTCCAAGGAGCAAGTGTCTTTTTATTTCATGGCTGCAGTCACTATCTGCAGTGATTTTGAAGCCCCAAAACATAAAGTCTAGTATTGCACTCTTTCCATTGTTTCCCCATCTATTTGCTATGAAGTGATGGGACTGGATACCATGACCTTAGTTTTCTGAATGTTGAGTTTTAAGTCAACTTTTTCACTCTTCTCTTTCACTTTCAAGAGGTTCTTTAGTTCCTCTTCACTTTCTGCCATAAGGGTGGTGTCATCTGCATATCTGAGGTTATTGATATTTCTCCCAGCAGTTGTGATTCCAGCTTGTGCTTCATCCAGCCTGGCATTTCCCATGATATATTCTGCATATAAGTTAAATAAACAGGGTGACAATATACATTCTTGATGTACTCCTTTCCCAATTTGGAACCAGTCCATTGTCCCATGCCGGTTCTAACTGTTACTCCTTGACCTGCATACAGATTTCTCAGGATTCAGGTCAGGTGGTTTGGTATTCCCATCTCTTTCAGAATTTTCCACAGTTCGTTGTGAACCACACAGTCAAAGGCTTTGGAATAGTCAATAAAGCAGAAGTAGATGTTTCTGATGTGCACTGCTTTTGAAAGTCTTTACTTAATTTGTTACAATATTACTTCTGTTTTATTTATTTATTTAGGCCTCAAGGCATGCGGTGTCTTAGCTCCCCAGCCAGGGATTGAACCCACATCCCCTACATTGGAAGGTAAAGTTTTAACTACTGAACCACCAGGAAAGTCCCCATACAAAATGTTAAAGTGATTATGTAAACCTAGGTTACAAATGTGGTACAGAAATGAGTGAAGGTGAAAGTGTCCGTTGCACTGGACTCTTTCAGCCAGGCTCCTCTGTCTGTGGAATTCTCCAGGAAAGAATACTGGAGTGGATTGCCATTCTCTTCTCCAGGGGATCTTCCCCCCCATCCAGGGATCAAACCCAGGTCTTCTGCATTACAGGCAGATTCTTTACCATCTGAGCCACAAGAGAAGCCCTCCCATTATGGTGATCAAGGCTCCAGAGAGTTGGAAAGTTAGGTCAGGAAAGAGAGATTGGACAAAACCCTCAGAAATTTTATCTAGTAGGTAATAACGGACATTGATTTTTGATTGTAGGAACTGAGCATTTAAAGCAACTTGTAAGGACAAGAAATGAGTGGAGATACTGTTAAAAAAAGGAAGAAAGAAAGAAGGAAAAGATGCACTGCAAATTATGTATGCAGACATCAGCATGAGACCTTTGGTGAAATTCTAAGATATTCAGAGCAACTGTGTGTGTGTGTGTGCTCAGTCACTCAGCTGTGTCTGACTCTTTGTGACCCTGAGGACTGTAGCTGCCAGGCTCGTCTGTCCATGGAATTCTCCAGGCAAGAACACTAGATTAGGGCTACCATTTCCTCCTCCAGAGGATCTTCCCAGGCCAGGGATCAAACCCTCATCTCTTGTGTCTCATACATTGGCAGGCAGATTCTTCACCAGTGAGCCGCCTGCAAAGCCCTCAGAGAATCTAAAGAAGCACAAATAAAGAATTTGGAAAGAAAAATAAATTATGTGAAAGTCCAAATGAACCATTATCCAATGAGGACTATTCATTGTCTGATAAGGCATTAGGTTTGTATTCTGTAGAAAAGAGGAAAAATATTTTTTTTTTTTTCCTGGAGGGCTTAAAGCCAAGGAAGGAATTTATCACATTTTCATTCTGATAGACCTTTCTGATGGCAATATAGAAGCATAATACTTTGAAAATGCACTGAGCTTGAAGAAGTTAATCTATAGGGAGATTGGTTCAGACATCACATTGGGGCTTGGAACTAAAGCAGTAGCAGTTAGCATAGAGAGAGAGGAAGGAAAAAAAAAAAAAACCTCTCAAGATGTATTTGAAAAGTAAATGCAGTTGAACTTGGGCAAGGAATAAGGGGAAGAACTCAGAATTACTGCTTAATATGATTTGGTGTGTAGCAGTGCAGTATCATAAAGCTCAATCAAATGAAAGAATTTCAAAAGAAATCATTTTTAAGAGTGTTTGAATTCTGGACACCAAACTTGTGTTGATAGTACATATGAACCACTAATTCCCAGCATATGTATATATCAACTAAAGCATATATCTGTATCAATACCAGCCAGGGATCTCTAATTCATAAATTTCCTAAACCAACCTGAGAATTTCTTGACAATGATTGAATCCGTACTCTGTAATGAGAATTATATGCAAATTACTCAAGAGTTAACTCAAACATAAATATAAGCAAGAAACTATAAATTGTATACTTCATAATATAACTCATAAATAATAGAAAAATATTATAGTTTCTGTTTGGAATATTAATATATTTGTCTTTTTTCTGCATACACAGATGTTCATCCTCGCATAGAGTACCAGTGTCATCGTTCTATGCTGGGCTGGCATTCCCTTTTTTCATGCTCCCTTACTATTATTTGCAGAATGTCCCTATTAATTCTGCCTAAAAGTAATTCTAAAACTTTAATCAGTACTTTTTTTTAAATTTTACTTTATTTTACTTTACAATACTGTATTGGTTTTGCCATACATCAACATGAATCCGCCACGGGTGTACATGAGTTCCCAGTCCTGAACCCTCCTCCTACCTCTCTCCCCATACCATCTCTCTGGGTCATCTCAGTGCACCAGCCCCAAGCATCCTGTATCCTGCATCGAACATAGACTGGCGATTCATTTCTTACATGGTATTATACATGTTTCAATGCCATTCTCCCAAATCATCCCACCCTCTCCCTCTCCCACAGAGTCCAAAACTCTGTTCTATACATCTGTGTCTCTTTTGCTGTCTCGCATACAGGGTTATCATTACCATCTTTCTAAATTCCATATATATGTGTTAGTATACTGTATTGGTGTTTTTCTTTCTGGCTTACTTCACTCTGTATAATCGGCTCCAGTTTCATCCACCTCATTAGAACTGATTCAAATGTATTCTTTTTAATGGCTGAGTAATACTCCATTGTGTATAAGTACCACAGCTTTCTTATCCATTCATCTGCTGATGGACATCTAGGTTGCTTCCATGTCCTGGCTATTATAAACAATGCTGTGATGAACATTGGGGTACACGTGTCTCATTCAGTTCTGGTTTCCTTGGTGTGTATGCCCAGCAGGGGGATTGCTGGGTCATAAGGCAGTTCTATTTCCAGTTTTTTAAGGAATCTCCACACTGTTCTCCATAGTGGCTGTACTAGCTTGCATTCCCACCAACAGTGTAAGAGGGTTCCCTTTTCTCCACACCCTCTCCAGCATTTATTTCCTGTAGATTTTGGATCACAGCCATTCTGACTGGTGTGAAATGGTACCTCATTGTGGTCTTGATTTGCATTTCTCTGATAATGAATGATGTTGAGCATCTTTTCATGTGTTTGTTAGCCATCTGTATGTCTTCTTTGGAGAAATGTCTATTTAGTTCTTTGGCCCATTTTTTGATCTTCCAAACTCATTCTATGAGGCCACCATCACCCTAATACCAAAACCTGATAAAGATGCCACGAAAAAAGAAATCTACAGGCCAATATCACTGATGAACATAGATGCAAAAATCCTTAATCAGTACTTTCTATAAAGGCTTTTATTTGTTTGTTTCCTATGCTATGCAAAATTTGGACTAGCTTTTGGCTATGTTAGCCTGAAGGCTTGTGTATAATAATATATGCTCTCGCTCTCTCCTTTCTGCGCATACCTTTCTCCCTCTTTTCTCTCTCTCTCTCTCCTTCCCTCCCTCTCTTCAGTTCTTTTATATTTTCATATCTTATGCAGTTAATTTTGCTTTGTTTTATTTTGTTTTCAGCTTGTGTTGTCCTCTGTGATCAATATCTCTCTCTCTTTTAGCAGGAAAAATCAACCATGACTAGATTTTAGACTAAAAACATATTCCCTATTATAATCAGCACCATTATAATCTTCATATGCATTTACATATGAACCAACTTTTCGTGTTAAATACCCAAAATATAACTCAAAACCCCAAACAAACAAAAATGAATTAATTATGCCCAAATCATGAACTACTAGGAATGTACTAGAACAATTCAAACATCATTAGTACTCTTGATTTCTTTTTGGGTTTTTCAACTTCTGCTTTTTCTGTTTTTTTTTTTTTTTTAAATATATATATATATGACTTTATTCTTGGATCAAGTGTCTCTACAAGCTGAAAACAATAGCCACAATTAATTAGTTTCTCACATATTCATATTTACAGCCTTATGATGCGAGAGAAAAGAGACTCTTTCTTGCCAAATCTGAATTATCTCCCAAGCTCAATGCATGGCCAATGTGTGTCCAGGGAGAACTGCTGCATAATGATTTATCCAGCCTGTGTCCCATGATTACCCCTGAAAACAAGGGTGTTTTCATTGGTAACCTTCACAGAGTGGTATTTATATAGAGAGGCAAATACAATTTTTGTCAGAGGAAGGAGACGATATGAATGAAACCAAAACCAAAATATCCATTATGCCCTATGACATTCTTTACTACACTAGTCATAGCTCTGAGGCATTCAGTGTGACCATTTCATACACATTATCCTGTCTGCCTTCCATAAAAAGAGAAGATCCTAGAAAGGTATCGAGTTGTTAAAATATGAAAGAAATAGTGAGAATAATTTTAGGTATATTGTATTTGACATGATGGCCAGGTGGAAGTTCAATGTGTTATGTGGTCTTTGAAGTGTGGTTAGACTTCGTGTTGTTGTTTAGTCTTTAAGTCATGTCTGACTCTTTTGCAGCCCCATGGACTGTAGCTCACCAGGCTCCTCTGTCCATGCGATTTTCCAGGCAAGAATATTGGAGTGGATTCCATTTCCTTCTCAAGGGGAACTTCTCAACCCAGAGATAGAACATGGGTTCTTTTGTATTCATGGCTCTTTACCACTGAGCCACCAGAGCAGTCCTGTGATTTCACTTAGAGAAATAAATCTGGCTTCCCTGGTGGCTCAGATGCTAAAGAATCTGTCTGCATATGTGGGAAACCCAGGTTTGATCCCTGGGTTGTGAAGATCCCCTGGAGAAGGAAATGGCTACCCACTCCAATATTCTTGCCTGGAGAATTCCATAGATAAAGAAGCCAGGTGGGCTACAGTTCATGGGTTATAAAGAGTCATCAGACATAACTGAGCAAATTTCACTTTCAGCAGAGAGGGGACATTTCAAAAGTGGAAGGAAGCACAAATACCTACAAGTGCAGGCATTTGGCTTTGAATCCCTTTTACCAGTCTGAGTGTTTGACATAAAGGTATATTGAATAGCCATTTGGTGAATAGCTGCAGAAAAGTTTATGGAGGTCTCTATTTTCAGCTTTTAAATTTTCACTGATACTTGATGTACTATATAGGCATACAGATTCGGATCAGGTTACTAACATGTTGGACACCACTGAGCAGAAAGATCTGTGAACTCTGCCTGAGTGGTACTGGTTTTCAGGATTTAGGAGAAAGTTGTTGAGGGGATGTCAGCAAGCAGTTAAGAAAAGTGAGCAGTGAACAGCTTTTCCCAGAGGCGCTCAAACATCATTTCTTTTCTGAAGCATCTGAGCAGTTGGGTCTCCAACATTCTACCAAGTGGATTTCTAACACTATCTTGGGGAAAATTTAAAAAATGAGGCAAATGATGAGATGTTCTCCAACTTTTGGAAAATATTTCCAGGTGAAAGAACTTTACTACCTACAAAAGAAAAAGTAAATGAGGGTGAACCCTAAAGAATAATTTTCTCTGAATGCAGAGAGTTTTGTGAATCAGATTTGGTGTAAAAATGTTTCACGCTATGGTGACTTTTCAACCAGGCTCCTTTTCACATATGTATTAGCTTTTAATTCTTCATGGTAATATTCCCACATAATAGATATATATATATTTTTTTAAAGAACTGAGATAATTAAATGACCTTACTGCATTTTTATGCTAGTAACTGTCAGGATGAGGTTGAAAATTTTTGGATTCAGGGTTCAAGGCTCTTTCCATTTTATCAGAGTTGACGTACTATGGCAAGTTTTGATTAACTATTGCTAAATTTCACTGGGGCTGCAAACACTTTTATTAAATAGATAATTTGTTTAGTTGTAAAAACTTGTCAAACCACTCAGATGACCATTCGTTCTTATAATTGTCCAGATTGTTGGCTTGATTATCAACTCAACCAGAAGAGCTGCTCTATTTGAATGAGTTAATGGCCAATAATTTTCTCAACATTGCTTATACTTTTGTAATTCCATTTGGGCATGCTGTTACATTTCCACTGGCAAGGCCACTTTCTAATACTAGTGAATTAGCTGAGTGTATTAGTTTCTGATAATGGCTATAACATATTGCCAAAAATTGAGTGGCTTAGAATAATGTGAATATAAATCTTACAGTTTAGTAGACCTGAAGTCTGACATGAGTCTTAGTTAATATGCTCGAAGGACAGGTCCCAAAGGGAGGTCCTTCCTCCCCTCATTTTTCCGCTTTTAGGGGCTGCCTGCATTCCTTAGCTTGGAGTTTTGCCAGTCCTCTTCAAATCTTCTCAGAAATGGCAACCCACTCGAGTGTTCTTGCCTGGAGAATCCCATGGAGGGAGGAGCCTGGATTAGCTACAGTTCATGGGGTCGCAAAGAGTTGAACATGACTGTGCTACTTCACTTCAAGTGTCACTAGTAGTAAAGAACCCATTTGCTAATGCAGGAGATTGAAAAGATATGAGTTCAATCCCTGGATCAGGAAGATCCCCTGGAGAAGGCTTTGGCAACACACTCCAGTATTCTTGCCTGGAGAATCCTGTGGATAGAGAAGCCTCACAGGCTATAGTCCATAGACCCACAAAGAGTTTATGAAGCAACTTCTCATTCATATGCACATCAGTCTTCAAAGACATCAGTAGTCTGAGAGTTTTTCTCAGGTTATATCACTCTGGTTCTACACATTCATAGTCAGATCTCCTTTGGCCCTCTTAAGAAAACTTGTGATTACACTGTTTACCCTGATAATCTAGGATAATCTCCTTAACTCAAAATAATTTAATCACATCTGCAAAATCCCTTTTGCTATGTAAGACAACACATTTACAAATCCTGGGGATTAGGATTTGGACACCTAAGGGAGAGACCTTAATTCTGCCTTCTATACTGGGTTTTGATATTCAAGTTTATGGCTTCCAGGTATTTTCATATTTTATGTCTGGGATAATAAATGATTTACTGTATGTCTGTAGATCTTGCTTCGCAAATTCAGTTCTTTTTGCATTCAGTCTTCTCCATGATCAGTTTTCAGTTCAGTTCAGTTCAGTTCAGTCCCTCAGTCATGTCTGACTCTTTGCTACCCCATGAATTGCAGCACACCAGGTCTCCCTGTCCATCACCAACTCCCGGAGTTCACTCAAACTCATGTCCATCAAGTCAGATGCCATCCAGCCATCTGATCCTCTGTCCTTCCCTTTTCCTCCTGCCCCTACAATCCCTCCCAGCATGAGAGTCTTTTCCAATGAGTCAGCTTTTCACATGAGGTGGCCAAAGTACTGGAGTTTCAGCTTTAGCATCATTCCTTCCAAAGAAATCCCAGGGCTGATCTCCTTTAGAATGTACTGATTGGATCTCCTTGCAGTCCAAGGGAGTCTCAAGAGTCTTCTCCAGCACCACAGTTCAAAAGCATCAATTCTTCAGTGCTCAGCTTTCTTTACAGTTCAACTCTCACTTCCATACATGACCACTGGAAACACCATAGCCTTGACTAGACGGACCTTTATTGGCAAAGTAATGTCTCTGCTTTTGAATATGCTATCAAGTTTAGTCATAACTTTTCTTCCAAGGAGTAACCGTCTTTTAATTTCATGGCTGCAATCACCATCTGCAGTGATTTTGGAGCCCAAAAAAATAAAGTCTGACACTGTTTCCTTATCTATTTCCAATGAAATGATGGGACCAGATGCCATATCTTCGTTTTCTGAATGTCGAACTTGAAGCCAACTTTTTCACTCTCCTCTTTCACTTTCATCAAGAGGGTCTTTAGCTCCTCTTCACTTTTTGCCATAAGGGTGGTGTCATCTGCATATCTGAGGTTATTGATATTTCTTCCAGCAATCTTGATTCCAGCTTGTGCTTCTTCCAGCCCAGCGTTTCTCATGATGTACTCTGCATAGAACTTAAATAAGCAGGGTGACAATATACAGCCTTGAGGTACTCCTTTTCCTATTTGGAACCAGTCTGTTGTTCCATGTAGAGTTCTAACTGTTGCTTCCTGACCTGCATATAGGTTTCTCAAGAGGCAGGTTAGGTGGTTTGGTACTCCCATGTCTTTGAGAATTTTCCAGAGTTTATTGTGATCCCCACAGTCAAAGGCTTTAGCATAGTCAATAAAGCAGAAATAGATGTTTTTCTGGAACTCTCTTGCTTTTTCCATGATCCAGCAGATGTTGGCAATTTGTTCTCTAGTTCCTCTGCCTTTTCTAAAACCAGCTTGAACATCTGGAAGTTCATGGTTCATGGACTGCTGAAGCTTGGCTTGGAGAATTTTGAGCATTACTTTACTAGCATGTGAGATGAGTGCAATTGTGTGGTAGTTTGAGCATTCTTTGGCACTGCCTTTCTTTAGGATTGGAATGAAAACTGACCTTTTCCAGTCCTGTGGCCACTGCTGAGTTTTCCAAATTTGCTGGCGTATTGAGTGCAGCACTTTCACAGCATCATCTTTCAGGATTTGAAATAGCTCAACTGGAATTCCATCACCTCCACTAGCTTTGTTCGTAGTGATGCTTTCTAAGGCCCACTTGACTTCACATTCCAGGATGTCTGGCTCTAGGTGAGTGATCACACCATCGTGATTATCTTGGTCGTGAAGATCTTTTTTGTACAGTTCTGTGTTTCTTGCCACCTCTTCTTAATATCTTCTGCTTCTGTTAGGTCTATTCCATTTCTGTCCTTTATTGAGCCCATCTTTGCATGAAATGTTCCCTTGGTATTTCTAATTTTCTTGAAGTGATCTCTAGTCTTTCCCATTCTATAGTTTTCCTCTATCTCTTTGCATTGATCACTGAGGAAGGCTTTCTTGTCTCTCCTTCTTATTCTTTGGAACTCTGCATTCAAATGCTTATATCTTTCCTTTTCTCCTTTGCTTTTTGCTTCTCTTCTTTTCACAGCTATTTGTAAGGCCTCCCCAGACAGACATTTTGCTCATTTGCATTTCTTTTCCATGGGGATTGTCTTGATCCCTGTCTCCTGTACAATGTCACGAACCTCAGTCCATAGTTCATCAGGCACTCTATCTATCAGATCTAGTCCCTTAAATCTATTTCTCACTCCCACTGTATAATCATAAGAGATTTTATTTAGGTCATACCTGAATGGTCTAGTGGTTTTCCCTACTTTCTTCGATTTAAGTCTGAATTTGGCAATAAAGAGTCCATGATCTGAGCCACAGTCATTTCCCAGTCTTATTTTTGCTGACTGTATAGAGCTTCTCCATCTTTGGCTGCAAAGAATATAATCAATCTGATTTTGGTGTTGACCATCTGGTGATGTCCATGTGTAGAGTCTTCTCTTGTGTTGTTGGAAGAGGGTGTTTGCTATGACCAGTGTGTTCTCTTGGCAAAACTCTATTAGCCTTTTTTCCTGCTTCATTCCGTACAATGAGGCCAAATTTGCCTGTTACTCCAAGTGTTTCCTGACTTGCTACTTTTGCATTCCAGTCCCCTATAATGAAAAAGACATCTTTTTTGGGTGTTAGTTCTAAAAGGTCTTTTAGGTCTTCATAGAACTGTACAACTTCAGCTCCTTCAGCGTTACTAGTTGGGGCATAGGCTTGGATTACTGTGATATTGAATGGTTTGCCTTGGAAACAAACAGAGATCATTCTGTCGTTTTTAAGATTGTATCCAAGTACTGCATTTCAGACTCTTTTGTTGACCGTGATGGCTACTCCATTTCTCCTAAAGGATATCTGCCCACAGTAGTAGATATCATGGTCATCTGAGTTAAATTCACCCATTACAGTCGATTTTAGTTCTCTGATTTATTGCCATCTCCTGTTTGACCACTTGGAATTTGCCTGGATTCATGGACCTAACATTCCAGGTTCGTATGCAATATTGCTCTTTACAGCATTGGACCTTGCTTCTATCACCAGTCACATCCACAGCTGGATATTGTTTTTGCTTTGACTCCATCCCTTCATTCTTTCTGGAGTTATTTCTCCACTGATCTCTAGTAGCATATTGGGCACCTACTGACCTGGGGAGTTCATCTTTCAGTATCCTATCATTTTGCCTTTTCATACTATTCATGAGGTTCTCAAGGCAAGAATACTGAAGTGGTTTGCCATTCCCTTCTCCAGTGGACCACATTCTGTCAGACCTCTCCACCATGACCCGCCCATCTTGGGTGGCCCCACACGGCATGGCTTAGTTTTATTGAATTAGACAAGGCTGTGGTCCTAGTGTGATTACATTGACTAGTTTTCTGTGATTATGGTTTAAGTGTGTCTGCCCTCTGATGCCTCTTGCAACACCTACCGTCTTACTTGGGTTTCTCTTACCTTGGATATGGGGTATCTCTTCACGGCTGCTCCAGCAAAGTGCAACTGCTGCTCCTTACCTTGCATGAGGTCGCCCCTCCTGATCTTGAATGTGGAGTTGCTCCTCTCGGCCCTCCTGCACCTGCGCAGCCACCGCTCTTTGGATGTGGGATTGTTCCTCTCGGCCGCTGCTCCTGATCTCAGGCGTGGGGTAGCTCAATTTTAGACTTCATTAACAAAAATTACAGGTGAGGATTACAAATAATAAATACAAATTTTCTTCCCATACTCCCCAAAATGAATATTCATTTTCTAAGTAATCACAAACAAAATTCTCTTAGGTTAAGAAAAATAACTGCATTAAATCAAAGTCATAAACTTTCTCAAAGCTGTCCTTTCACGTCTTTGGCTTGGAGATACTAGCTTAGAATGCTCTGTTATTAAAAATATTTTCATATGAAATCTTGATTAAGGGAAATTTTATAGGGTCTTAAAACATCAATTAAAGCTTGATTAAATTTTACAGCCCCTAAAGGCTAGTAACAATTTCTTTTCCTGGATGACAAAGAAATATGCCCTGTGAACATAAGGTTCATTAACAATGTCATGGCTCTAAAGCTCTGAATGTAGTAATTATTCCAAAATAGCTATAGGCACAAAAAAAAAAAAAAAAAAAAAAAGGAAAATTCTAAAGTAAGCCCAACTACAGAATTCCATTTCTGTGTCTTTCCATGAATGACTGACTATCCATTAGAGAAAAGGTTTTCCAACTATAGCTTTCTGAAAAAGATTCCATTTTTGTTTGACATTGGATTCGACAAGGTTCTTTCCTTGGATTGGCTTATCATATTGTTGTTTTCATACTATATTGGAGAATGCATTTTGTTTTGTTTTTGTTTTTTTGTTTTTTTTTAGTTTTTATTTTTTAAATTTTAAAATCTGTAATTCTTACATGCGTTCTCAAACATGAACCCCCTCCCACCTCCCTCCCCATAACATCTCTCTGGGTCATCCCCATGCACCAGCCCCAAGCATGCTGTATCCTGCGTCAGACATAGATTGGCGATTCAATTCTTACATGATAGTATACATGTTAGAATGCCATTCTCCCAAATCATCCCACCCTCTCCCTCTCCCTCTGAGTCCAAAAGTCCGTTATACACAGCTGTGTCTTGTTTCCTGGTTTTTTTTTTTTTTCCAGTAATATTTTACTTGTAGTCCCTGGATACACCAATATGTAATTTTCCACCTCTTTCATCTCCAGCACATTACATGATCTTGAGCATTCAATCATCATAAGCCACAGGTGGAGTGTGGAGAAGTCAGCCAATGTTCAAAAAATTATTTTGCTCCTGCAAGAGCACATGCATCAGTTGATAAACAGTAAGTCAGAGGAAAAAGCATTTCCATTATTAGTTTAGTGCACCAATCATATGATCTAAGGTACTTTTTTTTTTAATTTTTTCACAAATGGGTAATAGAAGCCAGTTAATGGCTCTTATGTGTCAATGCCAGCTGCCTCTCTCCAACAATACATAGTTGCTTCTAGTTTAACCTTAATTGATAGGAGTGGTGGATACTCAGAATTGATCAATAGATTTCTGTTGATTCAAATGGGATTCTCATATAATCCTAATGAATTCTGGCAGCTGGCATTTGTATAGCTTAAGGTCTGTCATAAACATAGTGAAGAATTGAAACAGTGGTCAAGTTTCCTTTTAGAACTTCTGAAAGGTTTTACTTTGTCATAATGTTAAATCAGGACTATATTTTTAGAATCTTCTGGGTTGTGTGTCTGTCTGTATGTATGTGAGAGAGAGGGAGAAATCTAAAAGGAAACATTAATTCTTTCTGTAAATAAAATATATTTTTCTTCATCATATTCAATTCTAAACTGAGATCAAATCAAGAACAACTCATGGTTTTCTGATTTTCTGTTGACAATTGAGTTTTTACATACATTTTAGCCTTATTACCTTCACCATTTTCATTGTATTAAATAATAAAACAATAAATATTAAGTAGATCCTTACAGTTTCACAGCATGTTGGCATACTTTATATTCTTTACTGCTCTCTATAAGATTGGATGTTGGTAGAAGAGTTAATATTATGTCATATAATATGGCTAAGGCCAGAAAAATTAACTTACCTGAACAAGGTTAATGCTTCTAATAATTTATATGTATATAAGTTGAATCTTTCCCTTTGATTTGCTGATGACTGATAATGTGTTCTTTCTCTTTTTCTCTGCTGGTTGAGTAGGCCTTTGTGTGAAAGATAGGAAAACATTGTAATTCAAGTCATTCCAATTTTCCATAAGACCCAGACACTTAGGAAATAAGCCTGATCTTTTTTTAGCATGCAGAATGCCATCTAGCTAGGGATTGGGGTACTAGTAGTGAGTAATAACATATGAGCAGACATAGAACATTTATATCAACTATCTGGTCTCAGTTTCTTATCAAAAACTTTTCTACTGAAAAGTCTAAGATGATTAAAGTTAACTATATGGAGAATGATATTTTAGGCTCCAATATTATTTTAATTGCTTCTCTTATTCTTGACAACATATTTTTTGTTACTAATTTCGAAAATTGACAATTGACTTATATCTTCTCCTGAATGGGTCCTCACAATTTAAAGTGTTTTCCAACTATGAAAATTTGATTTTCTACAAATCTTCCTTTATATTAGCCAGCCTGTGAATAATATCCTGTCTATGTAAAAGGGGGAAGCTAGAAAATTATCCTTTATAAATTAAGGTCTTTAGCATACTATGAAGCCAGAAAGAGCAGAAATCTTCACCTTGCCCTGGAATCTTTACTCCAGGACATGTGCCACATGATTCCTTGAATGGAATTTTCTTTTCACAGGTGCTTTTAAACATACCATGTATCTCATGACTTGCCCTTACAATATCCGAAGGAAAAAAAAAAAGAGCCATTTTCACTCTGGAGAAATAATTGGAATTCTATTAACTTAAGAAATACTGTTCTAATCTTTCCTCCAATAGCTTTATTTAAATATATGTTGAGGAATTAAAATGAGACAGGCAGGTAGAATATGTATGTTCTTTATATTCATAGATACCTGTAAGGACAATATTATTAAGCAATCCACCACATATGCTTTTGACTACAAACTGTGGTGAGTGATAGAGAGGGAACCTCCAAAGCTCAATGAGGAGGAATAGCAAGCAGTTGACAGTGTTATTTTTTTTTCTGTCTTATTAATATGCAATGTCTCTTTTATCTGAATTTGAGTGTTTTTCAATGTTTTCCCTCTTCCTTTATCCCCTTGTTATTTTTTGCTTGCAGAAGAATAGCCATATTTAATAATAATAGTGGTGGTCTTGTTGTTGAATTAGAATTCTTGCAGAAGCATTTTCTCTCTCTCTCTCTCTCTCTCTTTTTTTTTTTAAATAACCATCATAGTAGATATTTCTATCCAGGGAAAATCCAAATTGCTCTTTTTAGAGAATCCATCTCTTCTCAAACTGACACAGAAATAAGAGATTTTAGATAATTGACTCATCTGCGAGAATACTGTCTGCTTCTCTATGAATAACTCTATTCTGTGATATTTTGGAAGAAGATTTTGTCTTGGCCAATTCTGACAAAGTTGAGATAATAGAAAACTATGGACTGCCTAAACCACATCTGGAACAATAGACTTGATTTCCAACCTCCTTTATTTAACTTTTATAATGCTGAGACCATATCATAAGAAAATTTCCTGGAGGATATAAACTATAGCTACATTTTCCTTCACAGGATTCAGATACCCTAGTGCATTTGGTAAGAAAATGCATTTCTAAAATTTCTATGTTTATACTTAGGATGAAATTACATCTCCTTTGTCATTAAAAAATGTAAAATAATAAGGCCTCCCCATTTCCTTTTTTTTTGGGGGGGGGTGGGCAGTTGTTTATATAGTCTCTTGACATGAGGTAGGAATATTTATTTTAGCAATACAAAGACTTGCAGAAACTGTCCCTACTCTGGCCATTGATTATTCTCCTCTGATCCACCTTGGCAAGGCCATGAGCCCTTCCTGGTTTCCCCACTACAGCTTAACTTCTGCTCTCATCTCTCTCCACTGGGATTCCTTCCTCTTCATATACTGTTCTCTCTCTCCAGATGGAAAGTCCTGATAAGCAAGGGATTGGGCCACCTTTCTCAAAACTGAATCCCCTCCTCTTAACAAACAATAGCAAGTCAAGAGGTATTTGTTGAAGTCTTAAGGCTAAGAAGCACCAGAAACTGGAGTCCCAGAGAAAGACCTAAGAGAGAAGAAGACGTAACTGCTTAAATATATCACTTTACCAATAATTCTTTACATCTTTCTTCCTCAGCATCAATAACTTGGAATGCATGTGTTGAGAGTGCAAAGCCAGATTAGATCCTATTTCTATCTGGAGTTATTGTATATAAGAATGCCCTCCTAGAATGTTCCAAAGATATGACCAGCTTGGTGTGAGCTTAACCTTTGTTGTGTTAAACCTTTTATAAGTTAATTTATTAGCACAAACTACCCAAGCCTGTTTTAACATGCCCCTGAAAACATTTTCTTTCTCCATGGTACATTGAATACGTTGTCCACCTCTACATACACAGCAGTCTGCTTTATGTGTAGTATGAGTTTAGTTTCACCTAACTTTGTAGAAAGCTGTTTATATATACTTTAGAGGATAAAAGTCTCATGAGGCTAGAGAATCTGTCCTAATCATTGGATTACAAACCCTCCAATAGCAAACTGTTTGCTTATTTATTCATATATATTTTGAGCACTTCTATATGTGAATTATTAAGTAAATTGGAATTGAAAAAGAAATAACAGGGTACTGAAATAAATAATATCTAAGGGAAGTATATCCTTTGGAGAGTTCACTAGTGTGAAGGAGGCAGTTCTACAAAGAAGAAAAGCATACATAGAGGATCTGAATCAGATAATATTTCAGTTTTGGTAAGATGTGAATGCTTAGGGTGGCTGGTAAGCATGAGTGAGAATGGAACAAGATAGAGTTGTAGAAGTCAAATAGATCATGCATGGATTTGCATACCAAGGAATTGGGATGCTATGCTATCTATAGCAAAAATCTGTAGACTGGATTGAATGAAGGGGGTGATATGATATTTATGTGCTTTTTTTTTGTTTTTGCTTTTTTTTTTTTAGTTTTTAGGCTTGATGTTTGAAATTATTGTTGGAAGATTGGTTATAATGGAAGTTGGATTATTCTGTAGTACTTTGGATGTAAGATAATACAGTATTTGTTTATGGTGAGCATGGAGCTAAATACAAGGGAATAAAGTCCATGCTTTATTTGGATACAAATTATACAGTATGTACTGGTAATAATTTACCCTTGAGGTATCAAAAAAAAAAAGCAGGAAGAGGGGGTGGGAACCAAACATGACTTCTAGACTTTGGCTTTTAGCTTAAATCAATGTTCTGTAGTGTGACAAAAAGAACTATGAGACAGAAAGAAAGTCTTTAATATTTACTGATTATTTAAAAGAGCAAAATAGCCAAATCCAACATTTTCTCTATCAATTTCCTGCATATTATGATACACCGATACTACATTCATGTTAGGTTATCTGAAGTGAATAGTCACATGCCTGTTCTAATGAGTTGCTCTAATGACAGAACTAAACTGTCTAACTGCATTTAGGATTGATCAAGTCAATACAATTGATAAAATTTTGTCACTCACCTGAGAGTATTAACTCACCCATGTTCAATTTGAGGGACATTTTTATTTTCTATTCCCCTGTGTGTTTTGTTGCTTTTTCCTCACATTTTTTCCTAGGCATGGTTTGAATGGCTCTCTTGATAAAATGCTATCCTGAGAAGGATCACTGAGAAACCCTTGGTCACAGCTCTCTGGGCCATTAGTTCAGGAGCTCTGCACAGTGGCCTCTGCTGAAGACAGGCTTCTAAGGGCTGCATCAGCAGTTCTAAGTAGGTTATAGGAAAAAAGAACTCAAAATAGGTAAAATATTTCAGTTTCCTTTTACTACCTCTGTACTGAATATGTGATCAATGCTTTTCCTACCTGTATATGAAAGTTTTATGCCAAATGGTCTTATAAGCTTTGTTAAAGTTTCATTTTCAGATAATGTGCATCATGTAATATCAATATATATAATTCCAATTTTTCAAGCAGTCTTCACGGGGCCATCTTGCTTTGTTTCTGCTTTGATTGATTTGTATATTTTCCTCTGCCAGTTCCCATTTCCCCTCTTCTTTCCCAAACAAAAATACTATCCCCCTGGCCCTTTATAATAAAACAACACTTAAAATAGGGATAATTACAGTAACCACCACATATATGGAAACTATAAGATTATTTAAATAAATATTTCACATAAATAACTTAACAGAACCCCTGAGCTGTAAACTGTGTTGTATGTCTCCAATATTCATATATAAAAGTCCTAACCTCTAGTGTGAACAGTATGAAAAGGCAAAAGATATGACACTGAAAGATGAACTCCCCAGGGCAGTAGGTGCCCAATATGCTTCTGGAGAAGAGTGGAGAAATAACTCCAGGAAGAATGAAGAGACAGAGCCAAGGCAAAAACAACTCCCAGTTGTGGATGTGACTGGTGATGGAAGTAAAATCCGATGCTCTAAAGAACGATATTGCATAGGAACCTGGAATGTTAGGTCCATGAACCAAGGTAAATTGAAAGTAGTCCAACAGATGGAAAGAGTGAACATCAACATTGCAGGAATCAATGAACTAAAATGGACCCAAATAGGCAAATTTAATTCAGATGACCATTATATCTATTACTGTGTTCAAGAATCCCTTAGAAGATATGGAGTAGCCCTCCTAGCCAACAAAAGAGTCCAAAATGCAGTACTTGGGTGCAATCTCAAAAAATGACAGAATGATCTCTGTTGGTTTTCAAGCCAAACCATTCAATATCACAGTAATGCAAGCCTGTGCACCAATCACTAGTGCCAAAGAAGCTGAAGTTCAATGGTTCTATGATGACTTACAAGACCTTCTAGAATTAACACCAAAGGAAACAAAAAAAAAATAAAAAGATGTCCTTTTCATCATAGGGGACTAGAATGCAAAAGTAGGAATTCAAGACATCCCTGGAGTAACAGAAAAGTTTGGTCTTGGAGTATGAAATGAAGCAGGTAGAAGGCTAACAGAGTTTCACCAAGAGAACGCACTGGTTATAGTAAACACCCACTTCCAACAACACAAGCCATGACTCTACACATGGACATCACCAGATGGTCAAAACCGAAATCAGATTGATTATATGCTTTGCAACCAAAGATGGAGAAGCTCTATACAGTCAGCAGAAACAAGACCAGGAGCTGACTGTAACTCAGATCATGAACTCCTTATTGCCAGATTCAGACTGAAATTGAAGAAAATAGGGAAAACCGCTAGACCATTCAGGTATGACCTGAATCAAACCCCTTATACAGTGAAAGTGATGCTCTGATGAACTATGGATGGAAGTTCATGACATTGTACAGGAAGCAGTGATGAAGACCATCCCTAAGAAAAAGAACTGCAAAAATGCCAAATGGTTGTCTGAGGAGACCATACAAATAGCTGAGGAAAGAAGAACAGCGAAAGGCAGAGGAGAAGTGGAAAAATATACCCATCTGATGGCAGAGTTCCAAAGAATAACAAGGAGAGATAAGAAAGCCTTCCTCAGAAATCAATGCAAAGAAATAGAGGAAAACAATAGAATGGGAAAGACTCAAGATCTCTTCAAGAAAAAGAGATATCAAGGGAACATTCATGCAAAGATGGGCACAATAAAGGATATAAATTATATGGACCTAACAGAAGCAGTAGATATTTAGAAGAGGTGGCAAGAATACAGAGAAGATCCTAATGACCCAGATCACCACAACAGTGTGATCACTCACCTAGAGTCAGAGATCCTGGAATGCAAAGTCAAGTGAGCCTTAGGAAGTGTCACTATAAACAAAGCTAGGGGAGGTGATGGAATTCCAGTTGAGCTATTTCAAATCCTAAAAGATTATGCTGTGAAAGTGCTGTGCTCAATATCCCAGCAAATTGGAAAATTCAGCAGTGGTCACAAGACTTGAAAAGGTTAGTTTTCATACCAATCCCAAAGAAAGGCGATGCCAGAGAATGTTCAAACTACCACACAGTTGCATTCATCTCACATGCGAGCATAGTAAGGATCAACATTCTCCAAGCGAGGCTTCAGTAGTATGTGAATTGGCAACTTCCAGATGTTCAAGCTGGATTTAGAATAGGCAGAAGAATCTGAGATCAAATTGCCAAAATCTGTTGGATCATTGGAAAAGCAAGAGAGTACAAGAAAAACATCTACTACTTTTTTGACTATGCCAAAGCCTTTGACTGTGTGGATCACAACAAACACTGGAAAATTCTTAAAGAGATGGGAATACCAGACCACCTTACCTGCCTTCTGAGAAACCTTGTATGTATGTCAAGAAGCAAAAGTTAGAACAGACATGGAACAATGAACTGGTTCCAAATTGGGAAAGAAGTACATCAAGGCTGCATATTGTCACCTTGCTTATTTAATTTATATGCAGAGTACATCATGTGAAATACCAGGCTGGATGAAGAACAAGCTGAAATCAAGACTGAGAGAATATCAATAACCTCAGATATGCAGATGACACTACCCTTATGGCAGAAAGTGAAGAGGAACTAAAAGCCTCTTGATTAAAGTGAAGGAGGAGAGTGAAAAATTTGGCTTAAAGCTCAACATTCAGAAAACTAAGATCATGGCATCTGGTCCCATCACTTCATGGGAAATAGATGGGGAAACAGTGGAAACAGTGTCAGACTTTATTTGGGGGGACTCCAAAATCACTGCAGATTGTGACTGTAGCCATGAAATTAAAAGACGCTTACTCCTTGGAAGGAAAGTTGTGACCAACCTAGATAACATATTCAAAAGCAGAGACATTACTTTCCCAAAAAAGGTCTGTCTAGTCGAGGCTATGGTTTTACTAGTGGTCATGTATGGATGTGAGAGTTGGACTATAAAGAAAGCTGAGCGCTGAAGAATTGATACTTTTGAACTGTGGTGTTGGAGAAGACTCATGAGAATCCCTTGGACTGCAAGGAGGTCCATCCAGTCCATCCTAAAGGAAATCAGTCCTGGGTGTTCACTGGAAGGACTGATGCTAAAGCTGAAACTCCAGTACTTTGGCCACCTCATGCAAAGAGTTGACTCATTGGAAAAGACCCTGATCCTGGGAAGGATTGAGGGCAGGAGGAGAAGGGGACAACAGAGGATGAGATGGCTGGATGGCATCACCGAGTCTATGTACATGAGTTTGAGTGAACTCCGGGAGTTGGTGATGGACAGGGAGGCCTGGAGTGCTGCAATTCATGGGGTCGCAAAGAGTTGGACATGACTGAGTGGCTGAACCAAACTGAACTGATGCAGATGATAACACTCTTATGGAAGAAAGTGAAGAGAAACTAAAGAGTCTTCTCATGAAAATGAAAGAGGAGAGTAAAACAGTTGGCTTAAAACTCAATATTCAGAAAACTAAGATCATGGCATCTGGTCCCATCACTTCATGGCAAATACGTGGGGTAACAATGGAAACAGTGACAGACTTTTTTTCTTGGGCTCCAAAATCACTGCAGATGGTGACTGCAGCCATGAAATAAAAAGACGCTTGCTCCTTGGAAGAAAAGTTACGACCAACCTCGACAGCATATTAAAAAGCAGAGACATTGCTTTGCTGACAAAGGTCCATCTAGTGAAAGCTATGATTTTTCCAGTAGTCATGTATGGATGTGAGAGTTGGACCATCAAGAAAGCTGAAAGCTAAAGAATTGGTGCTTTTTAACTGTGGTATTGGAAAAGACTCTTGAGAATCCCTTGGGCTGCCAGGCAATCAAACCAGTCTATGGTAAAGGAAATCAGTCCAGAATAATCACTAGAAGGATTGATGCTGAAGCTGAAGCTCCAATACTTTGGTTACCTGATATGAAGGACTGACTCACTGGAGAAGACCATGAAGCTGGGAAAGACTGAAGTCAGGAGATGACAAAAGATGAGATGGTGGGATGGCATCACTGACTTGATGCACATGAGTTTGAGCAAGCTCTGGGAGTTGATGATGGATAGGGAAGCCTGATTTGTTGCAGTCCATGGAGTCACAAAGAGTAGGATACAACTGAGTGACTAAACTAAACTGAACCAGTAGTGTGATGGTATTTGGAACTCAGGCCTTTAGGAGGTGATTTGGGTTAAATGAAGTCATAAGGGTGCAGCCCTGGAGAAGGCAATGGCACCCCACTTCAGTACTCTTGCCTGGCTAATCCCTTGGACGGAGGAGCCTGGTAGGCTGCAGTCCATGGGGTCGCTAAGAGTTGGACACGACTGAGCAACTTCATTTTCACTTTTCACTTTCATGCATTGGAGACGGAAATGGCAACCCACTCCAGTGTTCTTGCCTGGAGAATCCCAGGGATGGGGGAGCCTGGTGGGCTGCCTTCTATAGGGTCGCACAGAATAGGACATGACTGAAATGACTTAGCAGCAGCAGCAGCAGCATCAAGGGTGTAGCCCTAATCCCCTAGGATAAGAGACCATAATAAGAGGAATGGAAAGGATCTCTGGCTCTCTCCTAGCACACACACTGAGGAAAGACCATGTGTGGCCACAGCAAGAAGGCAGCCATCCGCAAGCCAGGGAGAGCTCCTACTCGGAACTGAATCTGCTTCCGCCTTGGTCTCAAGCATCCGAAACTCCAGCACTGTGACATTAATTTTTGTTGTATATTCTACTCAGCCTGTGGCATTTTGTTATGTCTGCCTGAGCAGGCTAACATACCCTCTAGTGCAGTAGTAATTCCATAGTATTTTTATTTAATTTTGCTAATCTTATATCTCTCAATGTGTACACACAGGTGTAAACCTTATATCTAAAATTCACATCAGAAAAAACAACAACAACAACAACAACAACAACAACAACTATTTTGTGCACTCAGAAGAGTATTCCAGACTTTCTATCCTAAGTTCCTATGTAAATATTATTATTATTATTATTATTTTCTGCATTGCTGTGCATCATTTCCTATGCTCAATAAATGATACTGTTCTAATGACCAAAGCCATGGGCAAAGAACCCACACTTTGACACTAAGCATAAACATTTCTTACTATGCACTCTTCAAATTTCCTAAGTATATGTATGCTTTATGCATTTGTTTACTTCTGTACCCTCACCTAAATATATAGTCAGTACAAGATATCAGTTTAATTGTATAGTTGGTCTTTTATCAACATACAGAACAGGGCTGGTGGTAGGGCAAGGTAGGCTATATACATAATAATACTCAAATTTTACAATAAGGAAAATTTGAAACATTTCTGTTTTTATTAGATCTTAAAAATATCCCTGCACTTAACACTATCGGTTGCCCTAGTCATCAGTAGATTATATTTTGATAGCTGTTTTCATGGATTCATGGAGAAGGAAATGGCAACCCACTCCAGTATTCTTGCCTGGAGGATCCCACAGAAAGAGAAGCCTGGCGGGCTGCAGTCCAAGCAGTGACAAAGAGTCAGACACGACAGAAGCGACTTGGCATAGCATAGCATCAAGGGTTCACTGATATTCTAACACTAGAAAGTACTAGTTTTATGGAAGATATTTTAAAACAATATAACTTCCATGTAACAACCATAAAAAGAGTTTCTTGCCTATTTACCCAGGGTCTAATTAAAGCATAGTCTCACTTCAATAGAGATAATCTAATTTCTAGTCTCTAGATATTGGGGCACATCCCTGAATATTTATTCATTCATTTATTCAAGAAATAATATTGTGTGCCAACACTGTGCAGTTCACAGAGAACCAAATAGGGAAATCACTGTCATCATGGAGCTCATATTGTGTTTTAAGTTAAATTTACCCTGTTTATCTTCATCAGTACAACTGAGATAACATAATCTTTCTTACAGATTGTGTTAAGATTCAATGATAGTGTTTTGAAACGATAAGGCAATAAATATGTGATAGTGGGTGTTTTGGGGATTGAGCTAAGATAAGCCTTTTTTTTTTTTTTTTAGGGTAAGCACTTACTGATCTTATTTGTCTTTTCAAAATGTGTCTGTTAATTGACTTTTGATTTTAAAAATGGAAGCACTTCAAACTAGCTTAATAAAATAGAAAGATATTTATTAGAATTCCACTATAATTTCTTTAAGTGAGTGTGAAGGTCACTCAGTCATGTCCAACATTTTGTGACTCCATGGACTACAGTCCATGGAAATCTCCAGGCCAGAATACTGGAGTGCGTAGCCTTTCCCTTCTCCAGGGATCTTCCCAACCCAGGGATTGAACCCATGTCTCCCACATTGCAGGAGGATTCTTTACTGGCTGAGCCACAAGGGAAGCACAAGAATCCTGGAGTGAGTAGCCTATCTCTTCTCCAGCAGATCTTCCCGACCCAGGAATCGAACTGGGGTCTCCTACATTGCAGGCAGATTCTTTACCAATTGAGCTAAAATTTCTTTATGTGCAAATAAAGTAGATAATCTGGACTAAACTATGTTAAAAGACAAAGCAAACAGAGATCTTCCTTGAAAAAAATCCAACAAGCCCACATGTCCCTTCCTCTACTCATACTCAGTCTCTCTCTCCCTAACCCTTTTCTTTATTTGCTTCTCTAAGGTCATGACAGTATTGGCCCCAGAGTTAAATCATCTCCATTTAATAGGAGGACATTTCTTGAGATTAGTTTTCTATGAGCTTGTCCAAAATTCATAGAAAATAGAACTATATTGAAAAAAAAAAAGGTATTATCACTCAAATAAAGATTAAACACTTAATTCAGCTGAGGCACAGTGAGGAGTGTCTGGAGATGAGCTAACTCCCTAGACTCCTGAATTGGAGTTTTCAGAGAGCAAGGAGAAGATGAGGGATGTGATCTGACAGTCCAGCCCAGGTAGTGGTTTCTTCATCCTGAACTGCTACTAAATTTGCAGTTGAAACAGTTGATTTTCTAGCTTTAGAGGTTTCTTGTTTGGGATCATTAGTATAATCCTTTCCTCAAAACCCTCAGAACAATTCTTCTTATCTTTTTAGACATGTTGCTTTTAACTTTAAGGGTTATCTGTCAGTTGAGGTTTTAGCAAAAAAAAAGAAAGAAAGAAAATGGGGAGGTACAGGGTAAAAAAGGAGAGAGAGGATAAAAAGGAATCTAGTTTCCTAGTAAGGTAACTCTGGTCTATGCTAATATTGTAGTTCTTATTGACCCAAGAGTCCACTCTTAATCCAATCAGGCTCAGTTGTTTTGGTGGGTCATAGCATGGAGACAGAAGCTAGGTTCTTCCTTTGGATCAGGCAGAGACAGTTTTCTTATAACAGAAATGGGCTGGCACAGAATTCTAGCATGGAAAGTAAGAAAAATCAATAAATGTGGTTTCCATAAGTCTAGTTACTAAAGCAAAATATTAACTTCTTTGGCAAACTTCTTATGTCAATCAGAGTTATCTATAAATGAACAAGTTTACTTCAAAGAGAAGCAGAAATTACTAAAGTGTTAAATACAATTATCACTGTGTAAGGTATTCCTTGGAGAAGGAAATGGCAACCCACTCCAGTATTCTTGCCGAGAAAATCCCATAGATGGAGGAGCCTGGCAGGCAACATACCATGGGGTCACAAAGAGTTGGACATGACTGAGTCACTCCACTTTCTAAGGTATTCCTGGGTTTCCCAGATGGTAAAGAATATAGATCTGCAATGCAGGAGACCCAGGTGAAGACTGAAGAGAACATTTAACAACTCATACATATGTTTCTATAAAGTGGGATAGGATAAAATTGCAAAATTTTGGCTTGTATGAGCCTAATTGCACCTGACTGCAATCACTTATCACAAAAGTATTTTGTTTGCACTTTTAAACAAGGACATCTCCACTATTATGAGCCACCTAGAAAGAGCACATGCTACAGTCCGAGAGAATTATCATGGCTTCTTCCATTTTGTCATATATTCAGTGATCACAAAGTACCAGTGTACAGCAATCTCAGAACAGTGACATTCAGCACAGCCACTATAGAAAACAGCATGGAGATTTCTCAAAAAAACAAAACAAAACAAAACAAAACAAAACGAAAAAAACCCTAAACTAAAAATAGAGCTACTATGTTGCTTCTGTTCAGTAGTTAAGTCCTGTCCACTTCTTTGCAACCCCATGGACGGCAGTACGCCAGGGCTCCCTGTCCCTCACCATCTCTTGGAGTTTGCCCAAGTTCATGTCCATCAAACCGATGATGCCATCCAACCCTCTCATCCTCTGTCATTCCCTTCTCCTGCCTTCAGTCTTTCCCAGCATCGGAGTCTTTTCCAATGAGTCAGCTCTTCACATCAGGTGGCCAAAGTATTGGAGCTCCAGCTTTAGCATCAGTTCTTCGAATGAGTATTCAGGATTGGTTTCCTGTTGTTTGATTTTCCTGCCGAAGAGAGTCAAGGGACTCTCAGGAGAATTCTCTAGCACTAGCACTGTGCTGCTGGAGAAGAACTACTGTATGATTCAGCAATCCCACTCCTGGGTATATATCCAGAAAAAATGAAAACTATTTTGAAGATATATGGAAACCAATGTTCAGAGCAATACTATTTACAGTAGATAAGATATGAAAGCAACCTAAATACCCATCAATAGCTGAATGGATACAGAACATGTTATATATATATATATATATATATATATATATATATATATATATATATAAAATCATATATGCAACATAATATATAAATAAATATAAATATATAAATATAACTTTATATATAAATACAATGGAATATATATATATACACACACACACACACAATGGAAAATTTCTTATAAATTCTGCCATTTGCAGTAACATGAATGAACCTAGGGAATATTGTGCTTAATTATGCTTAGTGAAATGTCAGAGAACAACAAACACTGCATAATATCACCTATATGTGGAATCTAAAAAATAATACAAACATTATATGCAAATCAGAAATAGAGTCACAAATATAGAAAGCAAACTAGTGGTTAGTGGTTACCTAAGGGAAGAGGGAAGAGAGAGGGCAAGGTTAGGGTTATGAGATTAAAAGATACAGACTACCATATATAAAATAGATAAGCAACCAGGATAGACTATATAGCATTGGGCATGATAGCCATTATTGTGTAATAACTTTCAATGAAGTATAATCTGTAAAAATACTAAATCACAATGCTATATACCTGAAACTAATATAATCTTGCAAATCAACTATACTTCAATAAACTAAAGGCTTCCACAGAAGCTTATCAAAGCTTTCCACCTAATTCCCTCTTAATGACTAGAGTGATTCTAAGTGTAATTATTCTCACTTTAATAGCTTGAGAAACCATTTCTTTAGTAAGAACATCAATAAAATTGAAGATGATAATCAGTGTGTGTTAGTCACTCAGTCACGTATTACTCTTTGGGACCCCATGGACAATAGCCCTCCATGCTCTGATGTCCATGGGATTCTCCAGGCATAAATACTAGAGTGGGTAGCCATTCTCTTCTGCAAGGGATCTTCCTGACCCAGCGTTCGAATCCAGTGTCTCCTGCATTGCAAGGAGATCCTTTGTCATCTGAGCCACCAGGGAAGCCCCGATAATCAGTGCATATCTGCATAAATACTGTGCATGCATGCTCAGTCGCATCTGACTCTTTGAGGCCCAATGGACTGTAGTCATTTGGGGTCCTCTGTCCATGGGATTTTCCAGGCAAGAATACTGGAGTGGGTTCCCCTTTCCTCCTCCAGGGGACCTTCCAGATCAGATATCAAAACTGGGTCTCAGGAGTCTCCTGCATCGTTCCGAAGATTCTTTACCACTGAGCCACCTGGGAAGCCCTACCTGCATAAATGCTAATGTAATTAGCTTTGTGATTGTGCAGGTTTATCCCATTCTTAAAAATAATAGGTAAAAAAGCTATAATAAAAATGGCATTCATAATTATCCTGATTTAGTTTAACTATTATTGTAGCCATAACTTAATAGCAAATTATCCTTATGTAATTCTAAACAGGGTATTATATAATTGACATTGCCCTATATAATGAGATAATAATAGATTTCTACCAAGTAGGGTGACATTATGCAAATTCCTTGTTCTACTTACCTTTAAAAAGCTAATTACATATGACAGGCATATGGTAGGAAATGTGTCCATTTCAACTGAGTTTGTCAGGCTTCCTTTTGTGACCATCTATAAGTATTCAATGTGATATTGTAAGCTACAAGAAACTATACCAATTATTTGCTTCAGAAATCTCTGGTGGAACTATCTGTCACAGTACTTCACTGTGAAAGAACATAGTCAGTTGAAAAGAAGAATATATGCAACATTATGCTGGGACTCTATAAAGGCACAGATATTATATCATGATTATGAATTTAAGTAGCTGAAAGCCATTTGTAGTCTTAATATGCATGGATGATATAATAAAGGACATGATGAACATGGTCCTTAAACCATGTCTGAGCAAGAGATAATGGTGACATTTGTCTAAATGTTGCATATATTCAACACGTTTTGACAGATTTTATTAATGCAAATGATTTTCAGAGAATCAGTGTTCAGTTTCAGAGATAAAAAATGTAAATTTTCATTTCTCTAGTTGAATTACACTTTCCTCATACTATGTTAGCACTAATTTTAAAAGGAAGTGGTGCAATATATACATCTCTATTTTGTGATAGCTATTATATTCTTAAATTTAAAAGTATTACTTCAGGAGTGAAAAAACTACAACATAGAAAGGTATATTAAACACTCATTGATTTATTTTTTTTAATGGGAAAGATACAATGTGTTAAAGATTTCCTCTTTTCTCTTTGCAATAATGTTTTAACTGCAAAGTTAGCTGTTATCTCCTAATTAGATAAAATCAGCTGTGAGAAAATTAACAGATGATCACAACAAAAAATTGAGCCAACTTTCTTTCAGTTTTATTTCTTGCTCTAACACTTTGGGAAATATTCCATTCTTTTTGCTTTGTATACTTACAGGGGAAAGTCACCATGATATTCATGAATGAGTTTATATTTATAGTACTTATCACATCAACTTGATCACATATATGCATATTTAAAATTTTATTTATTCAGCATACATATATTTTAAAGTGCAGGCCTTATACATAATTTTTCTGCTAAATATTGACATATTTTAGGGATGCACGATAAGAATCTGAGAATTATGATGATGTGTCCACTGTTTGTGTTTTTTTTTGAGTTAAGTGATTCCATGGCAGACTACATAGGCCAGATAACTTAGGAGGCAAAAAAATGATGTTATGAAGATTTAAACTTTTCTCACACAGGGAATTCTTACCTTTCTATGTTTCTGTTACCAGTAGGGTGACTTGATTGCATACTAACATTTAACACTGGTTTATCCATACAAAGCAAAAGTGTGTCCTGGTCTACCCCTAGTGAGCCAATTATTCCTAACCTGTATCATCAGAAGAAGATTCTACCTACCTTCCTCAGAAATTTTACAGAATATGCACATGTATCCTACACAAATTTGAGATATTTAAAATCATTTGGCATATTGAAGATATATTTTTTATGTTAGTATACATCAAATCAGTCTGCCCAGGTGGCCCTAGAAGTAAAAAAATCTATCAATGCAGGAGGCATAATGACACGTGAGTTTGATCCTGGATCAGGAAGATCCTCTGAAGGAGAGCATGGCCACCCACTCTAGGATTCTTGCCTGGAGAATCCCATGGACAGAGGAGCCTGGGGTGCTGCTGTCTGTGGGGTTTCAGTCAGACATGACTGAGCAACTAAACAACACCTACTAAAGTTCATTAAGATTCTAAATGGAATTGCACCTAGATATTTTAGCAGGTCTGTAAATCATTAGGGTAAAAGATTTTTGTCTGTAACTATCAACCAAAAGACAAGCAAATTTGACCCTTTAAAAATAAATCTAACTTACAGTCTGGAGAGACACTGATGCACTTTTTCATTCTGCTTAAAGAAGTGAATTGGAATTCAAAATATATTAATTCATCTTTTTTCTCTTTCATATCACAAATCATTTATTCTCCTTGTCACTATAGTAATGCATGTTTTCTAGTCTACCAACTTTTTCAATTATTGAAAAACATGTTGCATTGAAATGCTAAAAACTTTTCATCTCTCTTTCTCTTTTTTAATGTTTAAAAATACAATACAAACAATGGAAAAGGAAATTTACATTTCATTATAGACTCAGGGTGGCATTTGCTGGTATTCCGAAGTTCTGACAGCAGGCATTTTTTGATACTCTAGATGTGTACATTGATTTTTGAAAAGTAAAATAACTTTTAAAAATATAATGTGCATTTTAATAATATAAATCTATTTGTAAATTTTAAATGCAATTAATTTTTTTTTTTTTTTTTGCTGCAAAAAGCTTTATTGTTTCCATTTGGTCCAAGGCTTGAGAGAGGGCTCCAGGGTGTTAAAAAGCTGCCTAGTGGCTGCAGAGAGGGGCTTCAGGCAGCCCTGATGTTAGGTGGGTTCTTCAATGGCCACTGGTCTCCAGAAGCTCCTAGTCGTGCTTGAGGGTAAGCCTTTCGAAGAGATACTCGCCCAACCCAGCCTAGGGACCAGCCAGCCTGCGGAGGTTGGTCAGGTGGTCATCCATCTTGATGAGTTTCACTTCCTCATCTAGGAAGTGGTTCTCCAGGAAGTCACAGATGTGGGGGTCTCCGCGGGCAGAAGCCAGGCCATGCAGATCCAGCAGGGCTTGATTCAGGCTCTTCTCTACGAGAAGGGCGGCTTCCATAGCATCCTGGGTTTTACCCCACTCATCTTGAGATGGCTTCTGCACGTCCAGGATGAGGGCGCGGCCGCCACGCTGGTTTTGCAGTTTCAAGAGACGCTCCGCGCCCTCGCGCTTCTCCTTGGCCAATTCGGGAAAAAAGTGACCCACTCCTTCCAGGGCCACATCGTCGCGGTCAAAATAGAAGCCCAGAGAGAGGTAGGTGTAGGAGGCCCGCAGTTGCATGTTAACCAGGCGGTTGACGGCGGCCTCCACCTCGGTAGAATGATTCTGACGAATCTGGGAGCTCATGATTGGTCGGTAATAATTAGTTAAAAAATGGTGGCTGGTCCCAGTGATCGCGGACAGCTGAGTGGCTGACTCCAGAGGCTGCGACTGGAAAAAAGGTTGGAGGGTGGTCGGAGGCTGGAGCAAGGGGCGTCCCTGGGTCTGTTCCGTCCAAGCACTGTTGAAGCAAGATACAGATCCGCGGGGCCGCCGAGCGCACTTCATGAATGCAATTAATTTTTAAAACATTAATCTGTACTTTGGAAATAGAAGATTGACTTTATTGAGATAAAAGCCAGCCAAGATTACAAACTACTAATAGTTTAAAATAAACAGAGAAGAAATGACTTTACCTTTCAAATTCTAGTTTTCTTTATTTGATAAACAAATGTGCATTATACATATGTGAAATTTCAAATACTCTATGCCCTTTGATACTATATGAAAGAATGATATTTAAGTTGTATATAGAAGATTAATCTATTTTCCATATTTTTTCTGCTTTCAAGAAAGATTAATATGTCTTCTAATTATATATAATATTATATATTTACATATATATTAATATTACATATTTAAGTGAAGATGTCAGAATGGAGGGAAAATTAAATTAGAACAAATTCTATAAAGCACAGGATTATAAAGTCCATGTCGGGAAGAATTGTTTTCTAGTGGTGGGCTCATATGGCTCTTGGCTTTCCATCTACATATAGAAATTATGACACAGTTGCGTGATAAGACTTTCCAAAAGTTAATTGTACACATACACACACACATCTTTTTGTTTTACCATGACACACTTTTCCTTTTAGTCAGATAAGAATATGTCTTATTAGTTTTTGTGAAAAGAGTACCAAATAGGGATCTTCTAGACCCAGGGACTGAGCCTTGGTCTCTCTCACTGTAGGCAGATTCTTTACTGTCTGAGCCACCAGAGAAACACCAAATAAAAATAGTAGCCATCAATAATATTCACACAGTCAAAAAAAAAGGATAATAACCTTATAGTTCAGTTCAGTCGCTCAGTTGTGTCCGCCTCTTTGCAACCCCATGAATCGCAGCACACCAGGCCTCCCTGTCCATCACCAACTCCCGGAGTTCACTCAGGCTCATGTCCATTGAGTCAGTGATACCACCCAGCCATCTCATCCTCTGTTGTCCCCTTCTTCTCCTGCCCCCAATCCCTCCCAGCATCAGAATCTTTTCCAATGAGTCAACTCTTCGCATGAGGTGGCCAAAGTACTGGAGTTTCAGCTTTAGCATCATTCCTTCCAAAGAAATCCCAGGGCTGATCTCCTTCAGAATGGACTGGTTGGATCTCCTTGCAGTCCAAGGGGCTCTCAAGAGTCTTCTCCAACACTACAGTTCAAAAGCATCAATTCTTCCAACCTTATAGTAGATAATCTAATAATTTTAAGGAGCAAGCTCTTGTAATATTCTTTCTTTAGATCTTTGTAAAAGCATTTTCATAAGGTCTCATTCTCATGTTGTAGAGGATTAAGGCTCTATGCTGATCTGATTTAATCCAACGAAGAATTTCCTATATCCAGAGAAAATGTCAGGCCACTGTCCTTCCAGCTGTCCATTCTAAATGTTGCCCATCTATATAAACGGAAAGGGAGCATGTACATGGTCATTTTCCCTGAAAAGGAACTAGAGTACAATGAGTCTTTATTGAGTTTCAGTTTCAGGTCATATTCTTAAAAGCTGGGCTTCCCTTGTGGGTCAGACTGTAAAGAATCTATCTGCAATGAGGGAGTCCCAGGTTCGATCCCTGTGTTGGGAAGATCCCCTAGAGAAGGGCATGGATACCCACTCCAGTATTCTTGCTTGAAAAATCCCATGGTCAGAGGAGCCTGGCAGCCTGCAGTCCATGGGATCTCAAAGAGTCAGACATGACTGAGACTAATCCAGGGCCTTGAAAAGACATATTTATGAAACAGAGGTCAATTCACTTCTGCTAGAGCGAATTTCAAAGATTCCTCAATGGCAGACTTCTCTCAAAAGCCTACACAAAGGAATAGAAATTAAGCCCCAAAATTCTGAAGCAAAGAGATGCATAATACAAAGCTTATGGGGGAAGTGGATGTGTACACACATGTATATAATTTTGAATGACAGGCATATACTTTAGAGAGTACCGTAATTGTAAATTAGTTAAATAATAGAGATGACTGGGTGTATTGCTAACCCAGAGCAAAAGAAATATTATTGGCCATAACTGAGAAAAGCAAATTCATAATATTCTGGAGAGAGTTCTGTGTCCTGATCCATAAGTGGATAAGTCAGAAAGTGGATGTAATCTTGCATTAGTCATTTGCACATTTCATTCTGAAAAGTATCAAGGAAAATTAAAAGAGCAAAAGATTAGCTAAGATTTAATTGGTTCTAGGCAACAAAAGCAATAGAGTTCCATGAAGCAAAGAGCACTTGTGATTTGGGTGAAGTGAGGCACTCACCCAAAATAAATGCCTTGCTAAGTCAACTCTAGTTAAACCCAAGGTGCATGAAATGCATTCAGTTAAAAGGATGGGGGTTAATGACCATAAATAACAACCAAATTTCTCACAGGATAAAAAGATCTTTATGTTTCTGGGAAACCTGTTATGGAACCATGGTGAAGAAGAGGAGAAATTTTACAATTACTTTTTTCAAGATTTATTTCTAATTAAAGGATAGTTCCTTTACAGCATTGTGTTGGTTTCTGCCATACATCAACGTGAATCAGCCGTACATATACATATGTCCCCTCCCTCTTGAGCCTCACTCCCACCTCCCACCCCATCCCACCCCTCTAGGTTGTTACAATTACTTTTATTAGCTTACACTGTAGTCACATTTATGCATCATCAGATTCTGAAAAATGTTATACCAATACTGACATTCCCTCCAGTAGTATGGTAAATTAAGAGTTTCATGAATATAAAAAGGAAATATTTAAGAAAGACTTCATCATATACATTTTTCACTAATGCATTTAATATTTTTGGCCAATGTGCCTCTTATTTTAAATTGATGAGGAAAAGACAGGGTTGATCTTCACTTCTGGCAATATGGCAAACTAAGACCTTCCTCCTAGAAGGCCTAGCATTAAAAATAAAATATTATTATCATTTTTTTTTTTTTTTACTGCACTGTCTGTCATGGAGTTGATGTTAATATAAGATAAAACTTGGGGAGAGAGAATCAGCAAATAATGTTGCTCTAGGGAATGATGCTTGTTCTAGAATAGCACTGGCCACTTGTGTCAGTTCTGACCAGTCCACTTGTGGCCACATGCTCAAAAGATATTTGGGGGAAAGTGTGAAGGATCAATCAGAAGGTGTAAAAGAAGACAGGAAAAGTCTTTAGATTGTGCTGCAGGTCTGACATCTATGAAAGTAAGAAGGTGATGTAAGAAGACACAGAGCAATTCCAGGCAGATGGGGAGTCTTCTAGCTAAAGTCATAGAGGTCTGCATCCTGCAAACTTGCTCTGTGTGGCAAGAGAAGCGGTCTCTCTAGAGAATTCTTATCCATGAGCTTTCCTTTGCACTGGGTAGTGGCCTCAGAAAAAGCTTGAAGTCAAATGTGTAGTTTGAAAATGATGTCAGGTTGGAAATGACCCCAGAGACCCAGGAAATGCAAATCCCAAACAACCTGTTAAGGAATATTTCTTAAATTCAGGTCTTAAATCTTTCTTCAGATAAAGTTCCAAGGAAATGAGCTCACAACACAAATATTGCATATCACACCAAGAGACAAGTCACCATAGGAAGGTGCACAAAAAAGGCAAAACACATAGTCAAAGCTGAAGTGGCTGTGAAACTTGTGAGTTTAAACAAGAAAAATACAGTTTAAAAAACTTGCATACTACCTGTCAGGCCAAGTCCTGATAGCTTTGGTGAGAAACTCATTTCATCTTCACAACAATCCCATAAGGTAGATGCTATTAATCCCATCACATAGTTAGCAAACATATGCCTTGTGTCCTTCTGTTATCCAAAGTGGGGTCAAGCTACTTGCCGATCATGGGATTAACATGTACACACTACTATATTTAAAGTGGATACCCAACAAGGACCTGCTGTATAACACAGGGAATTCTGCTCAATATTCTGTAACAACTTAAGAAAAGAATTTGAAAAAAGAATAGATACATGTATCATGTATATGTATAACTGAATCACTTTGATATACACCTGAAACTAACATCACATTGTTAATCAACTGTACTCCAATATAAAACAAAAAGTTAAAAAAAAAAGCCAATTCTTGAGAGGTCCAGTTGGGGAAACAAAAGTTTGCTTTTCTTTTGGAGGCAAGCAACTGGGGTATAACAGGGGAAAGGGTGGCAGACTGACTTCTGTCCAAATGCTGACTCCCTCCCACTGACACTCAGTGGCTGAGGCCTTTTAAAGGGAAGTTTCAGGGGTATGAAGAATCTGCCTACTGATGCAGAAGGCTCAAGAGATGCAGGTTTGAACCTCAGGTCTGGAAGAATCCCAGGAGTAGCAAGTGGCAACCCACTCCAGTATTCTTGCCTGGAAAATTCCATGGACAGAGGAGCCTGATGAGCCACAGTTCACAGGGTTGCAAAGAGTAGTACATAGCTAAGCGAATAAGCACAAAACAACAACAACCAAAGCTTTGAGACACCTGGGTTAATATTTTTGTGTTATCACAGCAATCTTAAAGGAAATCAACCCTGAATACTCTTTGGAAGGACTGATGCTAAGGCTGAAGTTCCAGTATTTTGGCCACCTGATGTGAAAAGCTGACTCATTGGAGAAGACCCTGATACAGGGAAAGACTAAAGGCAGGAAGAGAAGAGGATGACAGGACGAAATTGTTGGATGGCATTACTGATTCAATTGAACTTGAACTTAGGCAAACTCTGGGAGATGGTGAGGGACAGAGAAGCCTGACGTGCTGCAGTCCATGGGATTGCTAAGAGTGGGACATGACTTGGCAAGTGAACAGCAACATCATATTTAAATTATGAGGGATATATATATATTCAACAGTATGAAACTTAGAAGCAGAAGTTTAGAGGAGAGTGCTGTTCATCTGTCTTAATAAGAATTAAATTCAAGAAGGTAAATGATATTACCTGATATAGGACTTTGATTAGGGAAAGAAGATGGCCTGAAACAGGGAAACACAGATGGAGAATCCAGTAGGTGGGGAAAGGAGTATATGCCTGAAAAGAAAACTGGTGTCAGAAGGTAGAAGGAAAATCCAATCAGAGTAGTGTCTTCGAAATCAAAGAAATATTACTTCAAGGAGAAAATGGTAAATAGCATTAAAGGCAAGTAGAAAGAGGACTGAAAAATCTTCCATTACCTTAAGTCAATCTGATCATATGGAGAACTTTATCAAGCTGCTCAAGTGAAGGGGCAGGGCTGGAGGTTGTCAGTGCAGCGAACAGGTTTGATATTACCATTTCAGAGAGCAGGAGAGTAAGTTGAGAGAATGTGTAATTTCGGGTAATTAACAAAAAAATTTTTGGAATGATCATTAGAAAATTATTCATTAATTCAAAAAGTATTTATTGAATAATTAAGTGAGCAAGGCACCATTCTGGGGAGCTGAGTATGTTTTTGTTCAGTCTCTAAGTCATATCTAACTCTACAATCTCTTACAATCTCTTTACAATCCTAAAATCCCTTACAACTCTTTACAGTGGACTATAGGACAGCAGTCTTCGCTGTCCTTCACTATTTCCTGGGGTTTGCTCAAATTCAAGTCCATTGACTCAGTGATGCCATCCAACCATCTCATCCTCTGTCATCCGTTTCTCCTCTGAGCACATTTGGGTATAAAAACAGACAATTTCCCCTGCTCTCTGGGAGTGGAAGGTCTAGCAGGTTGATAAAGAAACATTGACTGTCAGGTAGAAGAGATTACACAGTTCATTAAAAAAAAAACATCATCAATGTTAAAAAAAAACAAGCTGACCAGGCTTTGGAAGATCAGGAATGGTTCAAGAGTGGGTTGCAATTTAACATAAGGCTGGCAAATATACTTACTTTGGGTGATACGTGAGTGATGATATCAGACAGAGAAAGTACGAATTAGCCATGTGGATATCTTGGAACAGCAGTCTAGGCAAGGAGATTGGAGAGTCCGTGTGCACATAGCCCAGTGAGTAACAGGAGAGGGAAGGCAGCAGAGGTTAAGGAGACAGTGAGTATGGACTGTGTGGGCCAGAAAACAGAAGGACCTAAAGGGCATTGCAAGGACTGAACTTTCTTTAGTGAAATAAGAGCTATTTACATTGCCAACAATGTGCAGTAGTCCCTGACTTCTTCCAGCTCGCTCAGTTTGTGGATCATATGCACAGAGATTTGACTTCACCATCAGTTTTGATAGTTACTATACAATGAGTGACAGAAGAATTGACTTTTGACAACTGTCTTGTGAAAATTCAGGACGGTATGTTCTCAGCTTGATAATGAACAGAGAGAAGAAAAGAATAGATGACTGCACTGGAAGAAAAAAAAAGAGATCAGACTGGGGATTTGATAAGAATGTTTGGTTCTCAATAAAAATGTTTGGTTCTCTGATAAAAAACATAATAAGTTAAACATTAAAATTTTGTGGGTTTTTTTTTTTCCCAAAAAATTGGGCTACCCTGTTTCTCCTTAGTTAAGTCACTCCCATTTCCAGAAATAAATAGCTAATTCAAGGATCTGGGATGATGAGAAGGAAAAAAAAAAAATACTTCTGAACCAAAAATGTTTTAATACAGAATATGTTTTAAATAATATGCTTCATGTCCTGGCTATCATAAACAGTACTTATATGAACATTGGGGTACACGTGTCTGTTTCAATTCTGGTTTCCTCGGTGTGTATGCCCAGCAGTGGGACTGCTGGGATCAGTTCTAATGAGGTGGATGAAACTGGGGCCGATTATACAGAGTGAAGTAAGCCAGAAAGAAAAACACCAATACATATACTAACATATATATATGGAATCTAGAAAGATGGTAATGATAATCCTGTATGCAAGACAGCAAAAGAGACACAGATGTAAAGAACAGACTTTTGGACTCTGTGGGAGAGGGAGAGGGTAGGATGATTTGGGAGAATGGCATTTAAACATGTATACTATCATGAAAGAAACAAATCGCTAGTCTAGGTTAGATACAGGACAGAGGATGCTTGGGGCTGGTGCACTGGGATGACCCAGAGAGATGATATGAGGAGGGTGGTGGGAGCAGGGTTCAGGGTTGGGAACTCATGTACACCTGTGGTGGATTCATGTCAATGTATGGCAAAACCAAGACAGTATGGTAAAGTAAAAAACTATAAATAAATAAATAAATAAATAAATAAATAAATAAAATGCTTCAAAAAGAAACTAAATATTATAGTTCTTGAATTTGTTTCAGCAAAAGTTTAAATCATTTTTCTTTCTTTCTTTCTTTTGAACTACTGACCCTTCATTTATTTATT
Organism: Ovis aries; assembly: GCF_016772045.2. Taxonomy (NCBI): domain Eukaryota; kingdom Metazoa; phylum Chordata; class Mammalia; order Artiodactyla; family Bovidae; genus Ovis; species Ovis aries. Next base: position 51,456,280 of record NC_056069.1, read on the forward strand.
TATAAAAGTAAATAAAGAAAATGAGCTTTTATTTACCCATGATGTACAAAGAATCAAGGTGAATATTGGGAAGTGCTTTCTAAAAAACCTTAAGAAGACATACATATGACCTAAAGACACGTGAAAAGATGCTCAACATCACTACCATCAGGGAAATGCAAATCAAAACCTCAATGAGATATCACCTCACACCTGTTAGAATATTTATCAAAAAGACAACAAATAACAAGGAGTGGTGAAGATGTGACAAAAAGAGAATATTCATGCATTGTTGATAGGGATGCAAATTGGTATAGCCATTTTGAAAAACAGATTTTAATTTCCTCAAAATAATAAAAACACCATATAACTCAGCAATTCCAGTTTTGGGTATTTTTCTAAGAAAAACAAAAGCACTAATGTGAAAAGACATATGCAGCCCTATGTATATTGCAGCAATGTTTACAATAGGCAAGACGTGGAAGCCATCTGAGGGTCTTTAGATGGAATAGGACCATACACTAAAGGCAAATGGATGAGACTGCCAATTCACAGTTCTTAATTCTGTTCTGAGTAGCTACTAACCAAATTAGAGAAGCCGTAACTATGAAAATGTGTTATTTACAATATCTTGTATTAAACTGTGCAGATACATTTGTTAAGACTAAATCAAACTGACCTTATAGAATTCTGTAGGGGCAAACTCCCCTGTCCCCTCCTGTTGCACCTTGAGTCATGTGGCATCTTAGTTCCCCAATCAGGGATCAAAACCATGCCCCCTCCAGCGGAAGTATGAAGTCTTAACCACTGGACTACCAGGGAAGTCCCTAAACTATTTTATTAGCAATAAGATAATCCAAAATGCATTCTCACATAACTTTTGCACCTAAGGTAAATTTCTATTTATTTTCTTGGAAAGGAAGAACTAAAATGACTATATCCTAGACCTACTGCTCTAATTTTGAGGTGGTTAGAAAATAATTTTACAGTAAGTCAAGTACTGATTCTATAATTTACTCTTCAAATTGCTTCTTTTTTTTTAAATCATTTTCACACTTACTTTCCATGTTGTAGCTTTTACTTAATGTAGGTATGTTAGTGACCCACTGTGTGGGTAACTGTGTGAACCCTGCTGATGCGACAGTGATATTATACAATGTCCTTTAATGTTCAGAAGGACAGCCCATTGTGGATGCAACTGAAGTAATTTCAAAACTTGAATCCAGTAACAATGTTTATTCTGACATTTTCTCCTTGATTTTCCTTATATAATAGACCCATGGTTAAACGCAATTGTCAGTTTCTTGATAACTGGGCTTATAAATGTAATATCTACTTGAGGTGTTAATGATTGGCTTGTAGGATTGTTTCAGACACTTTGATAAAGGAACAGCAATGCAAGATAAATAATCATATCTTAATTAACTTTGAAATCTGACTGTTTTTACTAATTCTAATTAAATAAACCTCTATTCTCTTAAACAGAATTCACATAAATACTTGGAGAAAATGTGGAGATTGCAGTTCCTTTTATTTGGACATGACTGAAGTAACTGAGCCCACAGCACTATATATATGCATTATCCTGAAAATATTATATATTATATAAGGAAGGAATTATTAATAAATTTATAGATGCAAATTCTGTTCTCTGACTGGACATAAGATCCCTTAATACACACATAGTTCCCAAACAAGCATCATTAAAATGAAAATATTAACTTTTTAGCTATAAATACACTAAATCAAAGATTCTTTTTTTAAATGTTTTCTTTCAATTATATCACTTTTAAAAGTACAGTTTGTAACATTCAAAACAAAGTCAATCAGATACTTATCAGTTATAAATTCATTCCAATTTTTTTCTTAAGGTAATTAATAAGCAAGTACTTTGATATGCATCCACTTCTCAGAGAATCATATTTTAATCAGGAAATCTGAACTTTATAAAATACTCATAATTTGACTTTTTTCAATATTGCTGTGCACATTAAATCTTGTATCTACTGGCTAATGAGATACTTTCTTTCATGATGTATCTCCAGGCTAATGGAGATATGTGAAATGCTATGATCAAATTGTACATAATATTCTATATTAAAAGAATTGCCTATCCATCCCTAAAATGTCACCATATTTGAATTCTTCTTAAAAAATTACTTCTGCTCAAACATATTTACAGAAGTGAAAACACTTCCAAAATAGACAATTTGTATTTGGTTTGATTATATTTTAATGACGTTGCAAAAAGAAATGGAGAAGAAATCCAATAAAGACAGATTATTGGTTCAAAATATATCTTTTGTTTTGTCAGAAAATATACTTAAACAATGAAAATAGTATTATTAAAACATAAAGCTCAAAACAAGTTTCTTCAAATTAGTATGCAGAGCTTTTATCTGATTTGCAGCAGAGAGGATAGTTTGTGTTTTCAATAAAGACAATTACCCTTAAATTTCCTTGTTTTAAAAATTCTTTCAAGATACTTGGTTCACTAATTATTAGAGAGTTTATGGCTCATCTTCTTTGCATAAGGTATTTATTTAGGAAAAATACAACATAAGATGGCTCAATCCAAGTCATTAATCTACTTGTTATATAATATTTAACAATTGAATATTTAAATGAGTTTAAGATGCTCTTTATATGTACATTGTACATATATGTAATTATTACTACAAACTGTAAGTAATTTTTACAAACTGAAATACTATTGCATGAAGAAAATCATCCACTAAGTCAGAATTGGATTCAGTTAAATGGAAAAGAAATCCAACTGTAAGCTCCTCAACAAGTTGAGATTTATTTTTCTTGTGTAAAAGAAGTCCAGAGATAGATACCCTGAGTTTGGTACAGCAACTCCAAGATAACATCAAAAATGGCCTTTTAATTTTCCAATCCATCACCTTAAGCTTTCTTTCTTCTCTATCCCCATAAAGTGGCTTCTGAGTGTCTAGCCATTATGTCAGCAAGACATGGAAAAGATGAAGGAGAAAAATGGAAGAGCTGAAAGAAAATCAGCAAAAAGTACATACCAGATGAATCTATCCATTTTAAAGGTTTCTTCCATGTTTATATTATTAGTCAAATGGAATCCAATATCTACCTTGTCTCCAAGGTATTTTGGGGAGGTAAGCATTTTAATGAGGCTTAACATTATCCAAGATACAGCTCATTGATAATAAATTCTATTAATATGGAAATATTCTATTAATAAGAAGAAAGAGGTAATGGATATTGGGTAGGCCTCGAGCAATGACTGCCATATTCAATATAGACTTTTCAAATAGATCCCAAAAGGCTAACAAAGATAGAGATTGTTAAAAATAAAAGTTCAAGTACTTCAGTAGAATCAAAGCTATCAGATCTCACTGTCTTTCTGGAGTAAATATTTACTGAAAGCTGCCACAGTTAAAGGTGGAAAATGCAGAGTATGGAGCCAGACACCTATATTTTTACTCCTTATTTTCTAGCTGTGTGGGATTAGGCAGGTTATTCAATTTTGTCTTGTTATTATTATTTTCTATATTTATACAATGGGAGACATTTTAGAATAAGCACATTATTTTGCATTATAGATACACAATTATCTGATTTTGTTTTTGGTTTTCAAAATTCATGTAATTGGACACTCCTTGGTGGTTCAGTAGTTAGGACTCTGGGCTCCCACTTCAGGAGACAGGGGTTTAATCCATGGTTAGGGAACTAAGATACCATAAGCTTCTTAGTGATGGAAAAAAAAAAAATTGAAATTCAAGTTAAAGATTTTCAGTGACTGAATAAAATATTCAGAAAAAGGAAAATTGTTAATTTCTTGATTACTTATTTGTAATGATAATGTTAAATAAACAAAGGAAATTGATCAATTTATTAATTTTATGAACTACTGCAAGCTTTGATTTAAGTTGAACAAATATTTGACAGAGTGTAAATATACTTTTATAGCTGAAAATATACAGAAACAAGTTGCATATTCACTATATTGATATGGATGGCAGGTAAAACCATTTTGTATTATTCTGGCCATCACTTGAAGCTTGAATGGAATAATCATTGCTTTCACTCCATGGCAGAGATATGAGCATCCTTCTGGTTGCTCCAATAATAGCTCTCACATTATAATTAGGGAATAAATCAGCAATAATTTTGTCACATTACACCTGGAAATAGTCACGGAGATGGACCAATTCTGTGTTGCTATTGATTCTGAGAAATCAAGAGGTTTAGTCCAGCCCCTTGCTTTTGACCTAGGTTAAGTAGCTAAAGTAGGTGCCTGGGTCTAATTTTCCAGCTCTCTCTGGGACTTAAATAATCACCTTGATCTATTTTGTTTTGCAGAACTAATGTGATCTCAGACAGATCACAGTCTCATTATTCCAAGAGTCTTTTATAGAGTACACATAGATATTGGCTTGGCCTATCAAATAGAGTAATAGAACAGAAGATCATTAGGCAAAAGAAGGGGCAGAAGACAAGAGTTTAACCGTGATTAAACCTCAGGAATAACAACAAAAAACAGACTGACTCCAATAAAACTGGAAGCAAGAATGTAGACACAGTGGGTTGGAAGGAATGGTAACACTTATGAAAGTGCTTACATTTTATACTGTAACAAATACTTTACTTTTACTATCTTATTTAATCATCACATTGCCACTATTATTCCCATCTACATAAAAGAAATTAATTATTTTGCTCAAGGTTATAGCACCAAATGCAGGCAATTAAGTACCAAAGTCCATGCTTTTAAATGATATTCTACATTATAACTACCTAAAATAGCAAATAAATAAAAAACTAAATTAAAAAGAAAGACTTTACACTATTGTTGAGTTTACTGCTTTAAGAAAAACACTGATAGATTGACCTATCCATGTTTATGACTGGAAAATTCCATAGAAAATGTGCACCTGTAGGTTAGACTAGCAGTTCCAAAGAGATGCCTTTAACTGATACTGTTCACTACTAGTAAGATTTATCACAGACATTATGGAAGGCATTTAATGGCTGCAGGACTCTTAGAAACATGTTCTGGGAATATATGTTTCAGGCTGCTGCAGTTCTTCTCTGATCAAATCATATTTCTTGTGAAAATAGTGTAGTGTTAACTGATGGAGCATCAAATCTGAAGGGATAGTTCAGTGGGTTTGTATTCTGAATGGAAAAAAAAAAGTCAATTTTTATTTGCTGTTAGACTCATGTTTTGAATCAAACAATATTAGATGCATTGGAAATGTTAGAAGAGACTGTCTCAAGTCTGCCTTTTAAATGTCCATGCTTCATTCTTAACACCAGGATAAAAGTCTGTGACAAGAAAAGCATCTAGAGGTTATTTGAACAATTTTCTTGTGGTGGAACAATATGTTGACATTAATGGACATCTGAAGAACTGATGAATCTCAGCTAAGAAAGCATAGTAAACAGAAATTAGTTTGTAAGAAGTAAATAAAGTAAAAAAAAGAAATCATAGATAGCTTTTATTATGTTGAGGTATGTTCCTTCTATTCCTGCTTTCTGGAGAGTTTTTATCATAAATGGATGTTGAATTTTGTCAAAGGCCTTCTCTGCATCTATTGAGATAATCATATGGTTTTTATTTTTCAATTTGTTAATGTGGTGAATTACATTGATTGATTTGCGGATATTGAAGAATCCTTGCATCCCTGGGATAAAGCCCACTTGGTCATGGTGTATGATCTTTTTAATGTGTTGTTGGATTCTGATTGCTAGAATTTTGTTGAGGATTTTTGCATCTATGTTCATCAGAGATATTGGCCTGTAGTTTTCTTTTTTTGTGACATCTTTGTCAGGTTTTGGTATTAGGGTGATGGTGGCCTCATAGAATGAGTTTGGAAGTTTACCTTCCTCTGCAATTTTCTGGAAGAGTTTGAGGAGGATAGGTGTTAGCTCTTCTCGAAATTTTTGGTAGAATTCAGCTGTGAAGCCATCTGGACCTGGGCTTTTGTTTGCTGGAAGATTTCTGATTACAGTATCAATTTCCGTGCTTGTGATGGGTCTGTTAAGATTTTCGATTTCTTCCTGGTTCAGTTTTGGAAGATTGTACTTTTCTAAGAATTTGTCCATTTCTTCCACGTTGTCCATTTTATTGGCATACAACTGCTGATAGTAGTCTCTTATGATCCTTTGTATTTCTGTGTTGTCTGTTGTGATCTCTCCATTTTCATTTCTAATTTTATTGATTTGATTTTTCTCTCTTTGCTTCTTGATGAGTCTGGCTAATGGTTTGTCAATTTTATTTATCCTTTCAAAGAACCAGCTTTTGGCTTTGTTGATTTTTGCTATGGTCTCTTTTGTTTCTTTTGCATTTATTTCTGCCCTAATTTTTAAGATTTCTTTCCTTCTACTCACTCTGGGGTTCTCCAACTCTTCCTTTTCTAGTTGCTTTAGTTGTAGAGTTAGGTTATTTTTTGACTTTTTTCTTGTTTCTTGAGGTATGCCTGTATTGCTATGAACTTTCCTCTTAGCACTGCTTTTATAGTGTCCCACAGGTTTTGGGTTGTTGTGTTTTCATTTTCATTAGTTTCTATGCATATTTTGATTTCTTTTTGATTTCTTCTGTGATTTGTTGGTTATTCAGAAGTGTGTTGTTCAACCTCCATATGTTGGAATTTTTAATAGTTTTTCTCCTGTAATTGAGATCTAATCTTAATGCATTATGGTCAGAAAAGATGCTTGGAATGATTTCGATTTTTTTGAATTTATCAAGTTTAGATTTATGGCCCAGGATGTGATCTATCCTGGAGAAGGTTCCATGAGCACTTGAAAAAAAGGTGAAATTCGTTGTTTTGGGGTGAAATGTCCTATAGATATCAATTAGGTCTAACTGATCTAATGTATCATTTAAAGTTTGCGTTTCTTTGTTAATTTTCTGTTTAGTTGATCTGTCCATAGGTGTGAGTGGGGTATTAAAGTCTCCCACTATTATTGTGTTATTGTTGATTTCCCCTTTCATACTTGTTAGCATTTGTCTTACATATTGTGGTGCTCCTATATTGGGTGCATATATATTTATAATTGTTATATCTTTTTCTTGGATTGTTCCTTTGATCATTATGTAGTGGCCTTCTTTGTCTCTTTTCACAGCCTTTGTTTTAAAGTCTATTTTATCGGATATGAGTATTGCCACTCCTGCTTTCTTTTGGTCTCTATTCGCGTGGTATATCTTTTTCCAGCCCTTCCCTCAACATAATAAAAGCTATCTATGACAAACCCACAGCAAACATTATCCTCAATGGTGAAAAATTGAAAGCATTTCCCCTAAAGTCAGGAACAAGACAAGGGTGTCCACTTTCACCGCTACTATTCAACATAGTTCTGGAAGTTTTGGCCACAGCAATCAGAGCAGAAAAAGAAATAAAAGGAATCCAAATTGGAAAAGAAGAAGTAAAACTCTCACTGTTTGCAGATGACATGATCCTCTACATAGAAAACCCTAAAGACTCCACCAGAAAATTACTAGAGATCATCAATGAATATAGTAAAGTTGCAGGATATAAAATCAACACACAGAAATCCCTTGCATTCCTATACACGAATAATGAGAAAGTAGAAAAAGAAATTAAGGAAACAATTCCATTCACCATTGCAACGAAAAGAATAAAATACTTAGGAATATATCTACCTAAAGAAACTAAAGACCTATATATAGAAAACTATAAAACACTGATGAAAGAAATCAAAGAGGACACTAATAGATGGAGAAATATACCATGTTCATGGATTGGAAGAATCAATATAGTGAAAATGAGTATACTACCCAAAGCAATTTACAAATTCAATGCAATGCCTATCAAGCTACCAGGCACATTTTTCACAGAACTAGAACAAATCATTTCAAGATTTGTATGGAAATACAAAAACCTCGAATAGCCAAAGCAATCTTGAGAAAGAAGAATGGAACTGGAGGAATCAACTTGCCTGACTTCAGGCTCTACTACAAAGCCACAGTCATCAAGACAGTATGGTACTGGCACAAAGACAGACATATAGATCAATGGAACAAAATAGAAAGCCCAGAGATAAATCCACACACATATGGACACCTTATCTTTGACAAAGGAGGCAAGAATATACAATGGAGTAAAGACAATCTCTTTAACAAGTGGTGCTGGGAAAACTGGTCAACCACTTGTAAAAGAATGAAACCAGATCACTTTCTAACACCGCACACAAAAATAAACTCAAAATGGATTAAAGATCTAAATGTAAGATCAGAAACTATAAAACTCCTAGAGGAGAACATAGGCAAAACACTCTCAGACATAAATCACAGCAGGATCCTCTATGATCCACCTCCCCGAATGCTGGAAATAAAAGCAAAAATAAACAAATGGGATCTAATTAAAATTAAAAGCTTCTGCACAACAAAGGAAAATATAAGCAAGGTGAAAAGACAGCCTTCTGAATGGGAGAAAATAATAGCAAATGAAGCAACTGACAAACAACTAATCTCAAAAATATACAAGCAACTTATGCAGCTCAAATCCAGAAAAATAAACGACCCAATCAAAAAATGGGCCAAAGAACTAAATAGACATTTCTCCAAAGAAGACATACGGATGGCTAACAAACACATGAAAAGGTGCTCAACATCACTCATTATTAGAGAAATGCAAATCAAAACCACAATGAGGTACCACTTCACACCAGTCAGAATGGCTGCGATCCAAAAATCTGCAAGCAATAAATGCTGGCGAGGGTGTGGAGAAAAGGGAACCCTCCTACACTGTTGGTGGGAATGCAAACTAGTACAGCCACTATGGAAAACAGTGTGGAGATTCCTTAAAAATTGCAAATAGAACTACCTTATGACCCAGCAATCCCACTTCTGGGCATACACACCGAGGAAACCAGAATTGAAAGAGACACATGTACCCCAATGTTCATCGCAGCACTGTTTATAATAGCCAGGACATGGAAACAACCTAGATGTCCATCAGCAGATGAATGGATAAGAAAGCGGTGGTACATATACACAATGGAGTATTACTCAGCCGTTAAAAAGAATTCATTTGAATCAGTTCTGATGAGATGGATAAAACTGGAGCCGATTATACAGAGTGAAGTAAGCCAGAAAGAAAAACACCAATACAGTATACTAACACATATATATGGAATTTAGGAAGATGGCAATGACGACCCTGTATGCAAGACAGGGAAAGAGACACAGATGTGTATAACGGACTTTTGGACTCAGAGGGAGAGGGAGAGGGTGGGATGATTTGGGAGAATGCCATTCTAACATGTATACTATCATGTGAATTGAATCGCCAGTCTATGTCTGACGCAGGATGCAGCATGCTTGGGGCTGGTGCATGGGGATGACCCAGAAAGATGTTATGGGGAGGGAGGTGGGAGGGGGGTTCATGTTTGGGAATGCATGTAAGAATTAAAGATTGTAAAATTTAAAAAATAAAAAACTAAAAAAAAAAATAAAAAAAAAAAAAAAGAAATCAGTGACTGCGAATGTAAATGGGAGAAGCGCTTCAAAACTAAGTAGACATGGAGGACCCTTAAGCCCCTCTGTAAGAGTGTTTCAGTATTCAATTGACTGTATGAGGTGCTTTAGAGCAATGTTTTAGATGAATTGTAGTGAAAATCAGATTTTTCTCTCCTGATATATGTCCTGTTTTGAAGGAAGGAATCTTTCAACTTCCCATAATAAGGAAAAGAACAAGAAAAGGCAGAGAATATTGGGCTGGATAATGTACAAAAGGGTGTTTCCTTGGTGACTCACTGGTAAAGAATCCACCTTCTAAGGCAGAGACTGGGAGTTTGATCCCTGGGTTGGGAAGATCCTGGTATTCTTGCTGGGAAAAGTCCATGGACAGAGGAGTTTGACAGGCTACAGTCCATGGGGCCACAAAAGAGTTGGGCACAACTTAGCCACTCAACAACAATAATAAGGGTACTAAAGGGTGGATTAACTTCTCAGAAGACCGGCAGTAGTTTGCCAAAGATTTCATTCCAGTACCACAAGAGGATAGATTGTCCTTACATGTTTACATTTTCTTTTATGTAAGAAACATTTTACTACTATTCTTTTTGAAATGCTGAACCTGGAAATATTTTGCAAAGACTAAATATCAATGATTTTTTACTCAGAAAATTGCAGCTAATAAGTAAGGTCATTTCTTATATTTTGGAGAAATACTTCAAAATATTTAATGTATGCCAATGTTGCAGTTATTAATTACACAGAATTATTAGCTCTTATTTTAAGCAGGAAATGATTTGTATCCTATGTACTACATGAAAATCAACCTGAGATTTAATACAAAACAAAAAGTTAATGTTGGTGCTCATAGTGAAAACTGCATATGATTGGTGGAGGAGGATCTAGAATTGCATTATCATTAGGGTGTATGAATGTGTGTGTGTGTGTGTGTGTGTGTGTGTGTGTATGTCTGTATAAGTATATACATATTTGGGGCTTCCTGGGTAGATCAGTTGATAAAGAATCTGCCTGCAATGCCAAAGACCCTGGTTCAATTCCTGGGTTGGGAAGTTCTCCTGGAGAAGAGATAGGCTACCCACTCCAGAATTCCTGGGCTTCCCTGATGGCTCAGACAGTAAAGAAGCTGCCTGCAATGCGAGAGACCTAGGTATGATCCCTGGGTTGGGAAGATACCCTGGAGGAGGGCATGCTAACCCAATTCAGTATTCTTATCTGGAGAATCCCCATGAACAGAGGAGCCTAGGGGGTTACAGTCCATGGGCTCACAGAGTCTGACATGATTGAGCAACAAAGCAGAGCACAGCACAGCACAGCACAACACGCATGCGTGCACGCACACACACACACACACACACACACACACACACATATTCTCAAAGCTTAAATTGACTCCAAATTTAATTTAAAAAGATACTTTGTGTTGTGGTTGTTCAGTCACTAAGACATGTCCGACTCTTTGCTAACTCATGAACTGCAGCATGCTAGGCTTCCCTGTCCCTCACCCTGTCCCAGAGCTGGCTCAAACACATGTCCATTGAGTTGGTATTGCTATCCAGCCATGTCATACTCTGTTGTTCCCTTCTCCTTCAGCCTTCAACTTTTCCCAGCATCAGGATCATTTCCAATGAGTTGGTTCTTTGCATCGGGTGGCTAAATTATTGGAGGTTCAGCTTCAGCATCAGTCCTTCCAATGAATATTTAGGTTTGATTTTCTTAAGGATTGACTAGTTTAATTTCCTTGCAGTCCAAGGGACTCTCAAGAGTCTTCTCCAACACCACTATTTAACAGAATCAATTCTTCAGTGCTCAGCCTTCCTTATGGTCCAACTCTTATATCCATACATGATTACTGGAAAAACCACAGTTTTGACTAGATGGATGTTTGTTGCAAAATAATGTCTCTGCTTTTTAATATACTGTCTAGGTTGGTCATAGCTTTTCTTTCAAGGAGCAAGCATGTTTTTATTTCATGGCTACAGTCACTATTACCAATGATTTTGGAGCGCAAGAAAATAAAGTCTGTCACTGTTTCCATTGTTTCTCCATCTGTTTTCAATGAAGTCATGGGACTGGATGCCATGATTTTAGTTTTTTGAATGCTGAGTTTTAAGTCAGCTTTATCACTCTCCTCTTTCACCTTCAAAAGACTGTTTAGTTCCTCTTCACTTTCTGCCATATGGGTATTGTCATCTACATATATGAAATTTTTAATACTCTTTCAGCAGTCTTGATGCCAGTTTATGATTCATCCAACCCAGCATTTCTCATGGCATACTCTACATTTAAGTTAAATAAGCAGGATGAAAATGTACAGCCTTGACATACTCCTTTCCCAATTTTGAACCAATCCATTGTTCCATGTCCAGTTCTAACTGTTGATTCTTGATATGCATACAGGGTTCATAGGAAGCAGGTAAAGTGGTCTGGTATTCCCATCTTTTTAAGAATTGTCCACAGTTTGTTGCTATCCCCACTGTCAAATGCTTTAGCATAATCAATGAAACTGTTTTAGATGTTTTTCTGGAATTCTCTTGCTTTTTCTATGATACAACAAATGTTGGCAATTTGATCTCTGGCTCCTCTGCCTTTTCTAAATCCAGCTTTAACATCTGGAAGTTCTCAGTTCATGTACTGTTGAAGCTTGACTTGGAGAGTTTTGAGTATTACTTTGCTAGCATCTGAGATGAGTGCAATTGTGTGGTAGCTTGAACATTCTTTGGCATTGCCTTTCTTTGGGATTGAAATGAAAACTGACCTTTTCTAGTCCTGTGGGCATGGATGAGTTTTCCACATTTGCTGGCATATTGAGTGCAGCACTTTAACAACATCATCTTTTAGGACTTGAAATAGCTCATTTGGAATTCCATCACCTCCTCTAGCTTTGTTTGTAGCAATACTTCCAAATGCCCACTTGATTTCACTCTCCAAGATGTCTGGCTCTAGATGAGTGATCACACCATTGTGGTTATCTGAGTCATGAAAATCTTTTTTATATAGTTCTTCTGTGTATTCTTGCCACCGCATCTTAATATCTTCTGCTTCTGTTAGATCCATACAATTTCTGTCCTTTATTGTGTTCATCTTTACATGAAATGTTACCCTTGGTATCTTTAATTTTCCCGAAGAGATCTCTAGTCTTGCCCATTTTGTTTCCCTCTATTTCTTTGCATTGATCACTGAGGAAGGCTTTCTTATCTCTCCTTGCAATTTTTTGGAACTCTGCATTCATATGGGTATATCTCCCCTTTCTTCTTTGCCTTTCACTTCTCTTCTTCTCTCAGCTATTTGTAAGGCCACCCCAGACAAACATTTGGTGTTTTTGGATTTCTTTTACTTGGCAATGGTCTTAATCAGTGAATCCTATACAATGTCACAAACCCGCATCCATTGTTCTTCAGGCAGTCTGTCTATCAGATCTAATCCCTTGATTCTATTTGTCACTGTCACTGTATAACCATCAGTTCAGTTCAATCACTCAGTTCAGTTGCTCAGTTCAGTTCAGTCATGTCCGATTCTTTGCAACTCCATGAATCTCAGCACACCAGGCCTCCCTTTCCATCATCAACCCCCAGAGTTTACCCAAACTCATATCCATCGAGTCGGTGATGCCATCCAACCATCTCATCATCTGTCATCCCCTTCTCCTCCTGCCCCCAATCCCTCCCAGCATCAGGGTCTTTTCCAATGAGTCAACTCTTCGCATGAGGTGGCCAAAGTATTGGAGTTTCAGCTTCAGTATCAGTCCTTCCAATGAACACCCAGGACTGATGTCCTTTAGGATGTACTGGTTGGACCTCCTTGCAGTCCAAGGGACTCTCAAGAGTTCTCCAACACCACAGTTCAAAAGCATCAGTTCTTCGGCGCTCAGCTTTCTTCACAGTCCAAGTCTCAAATCCATACATGACCACTGGAAAAACCATATCCTTGACTAGACGGACCTTTGTTGGCAAAGTATTGTCTCTGCTTTTTAATATGCTATCTAAGTTGGTCATAACTTTCCTTCCAAGGAGTAAGCGTCTTTTAATTTCATGGCTGCAGTCACCATCTGCAGTGATTTTGGAGCCCCCCAAAATAAAATCTGACACTGTTTCCATTGTCTCTCCATCTATTTCCCATGAAGTGATGGGGCCAGATGCCTTGATCTTAGATTTTGAATGTTGAGCTTTAAGCCAACTTTAATCAAGAGACTTTTTAGTTCCTCTTCACTCTCTTCCATAATAGTGGTGTTATCTGCATATCTGAGGTTATTGATATTTCTCCTGGCAGTCTTGATTCCAGCTTGCATTTCTTCCAGCCCAGTGTTTCTCATGATGTACTCTGCATATAAGTTAAATAAGCAGGGTGACAATATACAGCCTTGACGTACTCCTCTTCCTATTTGGAACCAGTGTGTTGTTCCATGTCCAGTTCTAACTGTTGCTTCCTGACCTGCATATAGGTTTCTCAAGAGGCAGGTCAGGTGGTCTGGTATTCCCATCTCTTTCGGAATTTTCCACAGTTTATTGTGATCCACACAGTCAAAGGCTTTGGCATAGTCAATAAAGCAGAAATAGATGTTTTTCTGGAACTCTTTTGCTTTTTTGATGATCAAGTGGATGTTGGCAATTTGTATAACCATAGGAGATTTGGTTTAGTCATACCTGAATAGCCTAGTTGTTTTCCTTTCTTTCTTCAATTTAAATCTTAATTTTGCAATAAGGAGTTCATGATCTGAGATGCAGTCAGCTCCCAGTCTTGTTTTTGTTCACTGTGTAGAGCTTCTCCATATTCATCTGCAAAGGACATAGTCAATATGTTTTCTGTATTGACCATCTGATGATGTCCATGTGTAGAGACATCCCTTGTGTTGTTGGAAGAGTCTCGGCAAAAAACTCAGTCTTTTGTATATGTTTTGTGTAGTTCTCTTAGCCTTTGCCCTGCTTAATTTTGTACTCCAAATTTAATTTAAAAAAAGATACTTTGTAGGTTTTATCTTTCCATTTATTGACTGCTGTTGCTGCTATATGACCAAAATGTTTTATTTTTGCTGTATATGTAGATGGTGGTTATTATAACCAACTGCATATCATCACTGAGGATGAAAATTAACACTTATATAGGGAACTAAGAAGAAAGTAATGAGAAGCGAGAATTTATACCTCTATACTGAATTTTTTGTTTATTTCTTTCACATAGAATTCTTGGTTTTACATTATAACCTCAGTTTACCAGATTGAAAAAAAATTCAAAAGCAAAAGCAGTCTTTGAAAAAAAAAATTACATGCAACTTTTCCTGTTAAAGAAATATATCAACAGACTTCACATCACTTTATATTATGTAATTTAAAATTCTCAACCCCAAATTGAGAACAATATTGCAAGGCATGAAATCACTGTAGATATTGAGTTTTTTTTTTTTTTTTTTTTTTGCCGCAGCATATGGGATCTTTCTTGCTTGACTAGGAGTCATACCTTGCACCCCTGCACCAGAAGCATGGTCTTAACCTCTGGAATCCCTGTAGATATACGTAGCCTATTAGCATTTGAATGAAAAAATTTTTTGGTTTATTTGTTTTCAGGGGAAAAAAACAGCTATTAAATACATGTATATTTGACATATTTGACTTTCTCTGTTATGAGAAAGAAAAAGATTCTTATCCCATGAAAAAAGAAGCATTGAACCAAATATGTACAACTATTTATTGTGTGGAAAAGTAAGGAGCTGAGAGTCTTCTTTCTATATTCAGGGGACATAATTCCAGTTATTTCATGGCATTTCTAGTTATTTATCATACAGTTTTCCATGAAGAAATATCATTTTTAGTATTATCCATCATTATTTACTTCAAAAATGTATAATGTATAGTAGACTATTTCTGGGTAAGATAAATTATGTTGTAGCTTTAATTTTTCAAGTTTACAGCTCTCACTTGTGACATAGGAAATGAAGAGATTTAACGTCCATTCCAAGCATGTAACTATAATTTCATAACGTTTTATGTTCCACAGTATATAATGTGTGATAAGTAGTGTGAAGTACAAAAAATATTCACTGTTAACTACCTCTTCATGACTGTAAATTATAGGCCTTTAAAATAGGGTTAAATGTTGGAGAGGGGATGGTTTTGTTGTTGTTGTTGAAAAACTTCCAAAATAGGTTACAGTAAAATTAAAAATAAAGTTAGTCTAAGTCAGGATAAGTGAGTTTTGTTTGCAGCCTCTCATCTGTGGAGCTGCAATATATTGAACAATTATTTTAATATCCCAAACCTCAGGCTCCTCATTCTCACAGAAAAGGAGAACAAGATTATTAATGATACCAAAAAGATAATATTTATAAAATAATTAGTATATTTATATAAATTATTCAAATAGAAAATTTTAGTGTAATTATTAATAATAAAAAGATCCCATTTCATTTGGTTTATATTGTTCTCTATACACATACACAAGTCTGATAATGATGATTGTGTCTACTAATTTGATTTTATGTTCTTTTACCCATGTTGTCAATGAAGCTTGAAATTGATGTGATTCTTTCTAATCCCAGAGTTGATATAGTCTCAGTCCCTGATATTTTTGTTTTATTGACTTTTTCTTCATATAAATTCACTAACATGTTTATATATGAAATTATACAAATTTACATATGAAAATATATATGAAATCAGAATGAAGTACATTTAATGTCATTTATAATTTGCCTGCCAATGCAGGAGATGCAAGAGACTCAGTATTGATCACCGTTTGGGGAAGATCCCCTGGAGTAAACAATGGCAATCTACTCCAATATTCTTGTCTGGAAAAATCCCATGGATGAAGACACCTGGCAGGCTACAGTCCGTGGAGTCTGAAAGATTCAGACACAACTGAGCACATGCACACATATCTTAAAATATCAGGAAGCTACTCTTTTACTTGTGTGTTAAATTTTACAGGCACATGGTATTTTGATTTATTAACTATGAGGCTGCTTTCATGAGTCATCTAGGCCTAAAATAGTGGCAGATAATTTCACTCGGTGTAATGGAAACAACTCTGGGCAGAGAGCTGGGTAACCCAAATTCTATTCTGATTTCTGTAATTAACTAAACTCTATGATATTGAGGAAATCACTTAGCCTTTCTGATTCTCAATTTCCTCAACTGTGAAATAAAGTAATTGAAACAATGTTTCTCTAAGGTTCTTTCCGGTTCTAAAGGCCTGATTTTATGCTGTGACAGAGCCATGCAACTGGTTTTTTGTTTTTTTTTTTTTTTTCCTTTTCTTTTAAAGCTATATCTCCTTCTTTACCAACTTCAGTTACACTAAATTTGGAATAGCTGATCTCTAGTATCACTTAGTGGAGAAGGAAATGGCAACCCATTCCAGTGTTCTTGCCTAGAGAAACCCAGGGACAGGGAGCCTGGTGGACTGCCGTCTATGGGGTCACACAGAGTTGGACATGACTGATGTGACTTAGCAGCAGCAGCAGTATCACTTAGTTTGAGTTGTGTATAATCAAAGTAACTGGGAAACAGCCAGGTGGTTAGTTTCTCTAATCAAGAAATTATGTAGCAATTTGGACTGGTGAGTTCAAGAGTCATGTAGAAATAGTTCTTGAATATGAAAGATGTGGTTTAAACAAGAAGAATGCCTTTCCATTTTTTTGCACGTGAGCTGATATATATTGATATATCTGAGCTGACTAGTCAAATGCCTTCTTATTCTCCTCCCTATGAACAAGGCCAGTAAATTTTAAGCATCATTAGCAGCAAGTGTGTACTCAAAACCAACAGATATGAGTTCTCAGAGAAGGCTTCAGGATATAAAAAGGGTGGCAAATTTTGTCAAATCTGCAAACACTAAAGGATCATAGAAGCAAAGGACTCAATGTTCTATAAGGCAAGGAATTAAGC
Source organism: Ovis aries (assembly GCF_016772045.2). Classification (NCBI taxonomy): domain Eukaryota; kingdom Metazoa; phylum Chordata; class Mammalia; order Artiodactyla; family Bovidae; genus Ovis; species Ovis aries. Next base: position 51,473,614 of record NC_056069.1, read on the forward strand.
CCATCTTAAACTAAAATACATCATTATTCATCAAATCTTGGAATTAAAGAAACATTATCTTCAACACAAAATGTTTCCTGTCCCACAATGTTGAGGTATTGGATTGGAGTACACTGTGACATCATAAAGTTTCAAGCAGAGAATTTCATGTGTTCTATGCATTGTGATAAGTTTTCCAGAGTGTATCCATGATTCTGGATAGCGGAAGGGAACTGGGAGGAAACTGGAGCCTGACCCTGGCTCATTCAACATATTCTGCATAGTGAGGTAGCTGCTGTTTTGTTTTTAAAAAATCTCACATTAAAAATAAATGTTTAGAATAGCTGACTTGGAGAATACTCGTAAGAATATGAGAGAATTAGTGAATCTAAGCATACGAATCAGTTTAATTAGTTTTAATTTATGGTCATTGCTTGAATGGCAGGAACAGAGGTCTTTGCCACCAAGTAAGTGTCTGCACATAATGAAATAGCACATTTCATCTGACTTTACATGATGATTTACATGATGACAGCTTTGCTATCAATCCCAAGCTCATCACACATCAGATCAACTAACTAGGTTTCCCTCATTCCAAATTTAAGAGTGGCAGACATTTTATTCTTCTCTAATATAAGAAATGGGCTTCCCTGGTGGCTCAAACAGTAAAGAATCTGCATGTAAGGCAAGGCACCCTGGTTCTATTACTGGGTCAGGAAGACCTCCTAGAGAAGGGGACAGCTGCTCACTCCCGTATTCTTGCCTGCAAAATCCCATGGAAACAGGAGCCTGGTGGGCTACAGTCCATGGAGTCTCAAAGAGTTGGAAATAACTGAGTGACTAACACACACAAGAAATAGTTGTTTTAAATGGTGTAAAGGATGGAGAATTAACAACAGTAAAATCTTTTAAGCTTTTTAAAAAGAAAACAAAAAAAAAAAAAACGACTTTGATGTGGAAAAACAGATCCTTTATCCATGTTGCTGCTGCTACTAAATCGCTTCAGTCATGTCTGACTCTATGCGACCCCATAGACTGCAGCCCATCAGGCTCCCCCGTCCCCGGGATTCTCCAGGCAAGAACACCGGAATGGGTTGCCATTTCCTTCTCCAATGCATGAAAGTGAAAAGTGAAAGTGAATTTGCTTAGCCGTGTCTGACTGTTAGCGACCCCATGGACTGCAGCCCACCAGGCTCCTCCATCCATTGGATTTTCCAGGCAAGAGTACTGGAGTGGGGTGCCATTACCTTCTCCATACCCATGTTGACATTTGGGTAATTGCTGATGAGTTTGTCCCCAGGTCTGTGGAGTACAGTCAGTATTCAATAGTTGCTTATTGCATTGAAAAATAAAGGGGGAATGGTTGTGTTTTGTGGTCAATTAGACAAGATTTTTTTAATGACTGGCAAGAACCAATTCAGAGTGGAGATTTATGGGTTCATTCTATGTAGAAAGTCTGAATGATTACTGGAATTGACATGGTGGTATCATGACTCCCCCTTTTCTTTCCTTATTTCTCTCATCTCAATCTGCTTTGCAGGTAGCTTTCATTTTCTTCTGTTTTCAAGGCATCTCCGTTTTGTTGTCTAGCATGCAAGGTAAGGTGAGGACTATCTTGATAGTCAAGCAGGTTTGAATTGAAAGGCAGATACTTATCAACGTTGACCAGACCTAAGATCTCTTCCCGCCAAAAGGTTGTGCTCAGTGTTCAGTCACTTCATCATGTCCAACTGTTTGCGAACCCATGAACTATAGCCCACCAGGCTTCTCTTCCTTGGGATTTTCTAGCAGGAATACTGGAGTGGGTTGCCATTTCCTTATCCAGGACACTGAATGGTTAAAGGGGCAAAATGTAGTACTTGACATGTCATTAGATTCACCCAGTGAATTGGTACAGGATAATTTGTACAAAAGAAGGAGCACATGAGTTTGGTAAAAATAGTAAAGTGATTAATAGGAAAAATTAAACAAACTAGCAAGTTAAATAATGTGTTAGAAAATTGGACCACATAACCAAGAAATCAAAATTGTATTGAAATCATGACTTACATTTTAAAAATGAAATAACAATAATATTTTATTTCTATAATTCATTTCATTTCAGTTCAGTTCAGTTCAGTTCAGTCGCTCAGTCGTGTCTGACTCTTTGCGACCCCATGAATCACAGCACACCAGGCCTCCCTGTCCATCACCATCTCCCGGAGTTCACTCAGACTCACGTCCATCAAGTCCGTGATGCCATCCAGCCATCTCATCCTCTGTCGTCCCCTTCTCCTCATGCCCCAAATCCCTCTCAGCATCAGAGTCTTTTCCAATGAGTCAACTCTTCGCATGAGGTGGCCAGAGTACTGGAGTTTCAGCTTTAACATCATTCCTTCCAAAGAAATCCCAGGGTTGATCTCCTTCAGAATGGACTGATTGGATCTCCTTGCAGTCCAAGGGACTCTCAACAGTCTTCTCCAACACCACAGTTCAAAAGCATCAATTCTTCGGCGCTCAGCCTTCTTCACAGTCCAACTCTCACATCCATACATGACCACAGAAAAAACCATACCCTTGACTAGAAGGAACTTAGTTGGCAAAGTAATGTCTCTGCTTTTGAATATACTATCTAGGTTGGTCATAACTTTTCTTCCAAGGAGTAAGCATCTTTTAATTTCATGGCTGCAGTCACCATCTGCAGTGATTTTGGAGCCCCCAAAAATAAAGTCTGACACTGTTTCTACTGTTTCGCCATCTATTTCCCATGAAGTGATGGGACTGGATGCCATGATCTTCGTTTTCTGAATGTTGAGCTTTAAGCCAACTTTTTCACTCTCCTCTTTCACTTTCATCAAGAGGCTTTTTAGTTCGTCTTCACTTTCTGCCATAAGGGTGGTATCATCTGCATATCTGAGGTTATTGATATTTCTCCCGGTAATCTTGATTCCAGCTTGTGTTTCTTCCAGTCCTGTGTTTCTCATGATGTACTCTGCATAGAAGTTAAATAAGCAGGGTGACAATATACAGCCTTGACGTTCTCCTTTTCCTATTTGGAACCAGTGTGTTGTTCCATGTCCAGTTCTAACTGTTGCTTCCTGACCTGCATACAGATTTCTCAAGAGGCAGGTCAGGTGGTCTGCTATTCCCATCTCTTTCAGAATTTTCCACAGTTTATTGTGATCCACACAGTCAAAGGCTTTGGCATAGTCAATAAAGCAGAAAAGAGATGTTTTTTTTTGGAACTCTCTTGCTTTTTCCATGATCCAGCAGATGTTGGCAATTTGATCTCTGGTTCCTCTGCCTTTTCTAAAACCAGCTTGAACATCAGGGAGTTCACAGTTCACATATTGCTGAGGCCTGGCTTGGAGAATTTTGAGCATTACTTTACTAGCATGTGAGATGAGTGCAATTGTGCAGTAGTTTGAGCATTCTTTTGCATTGCCTTTCTTCTGGATTGGAATGCAAACTGACCTTTTCCAGTCCTGTGGCCACTGCTGAGTTTTCCAAATTTGCTGGCATATTGAGTGCAGCACTTTCACAGCATCATCTTTCAGGATTTGAGACAGCTCAACTGGAATTCCATCATCTCCACTAGCTTTGCTCATAGTGATACTTTCTAAGGCCCACTTGACTTCACATTCCAAGATGTCTGGCTCTAGATTAGTAATCATCAATGATTTCTATAATTACCTACATGTATCAATTTTCTCTTGCTGCATAACAAATTTCCACAAATTTAGCAGCTTAAGACAATACCTGTTTATTAACTCACTGTTTTTCAGGCAGAAATCCAGAACAGTGTCACAGGATTCTCTGCTCAGGGTCTCAAAAAACTGAACCCAAAGTGGCAGCAGTGCTGTTATTTTCTCTTGAGAATTGGGGAAAGTCATCCTTCAATTTCATTCAGACTGACAGTAGTATGTATTTCCTTGCTTTTGTAGAACTGAGGTCCCCTTCATACTGCCAGCAGTGGTGTGGGAACTGTCTTCAATTCCCTCTGAAAGTATTAGTAACTTTCAGCATGAATATTCATTTTATTACAAACCAGCTAAATCATGTATCTCTTACTTCCTTTTTTTACGTCTAGGAAAAAACCCTCCTGCTTTCAGAAATTGCATGTGATTAGATCAGGCTTACCCAACAGAAAGTAACCTGAAGGGTTAAATCTATAGTCTTCTCAGTGCTGGGAATTTTGCAGATTCTGTATACTAAGGGGAGAGAAATCTTGGCATTAAAGTAGAATTCTGCTGATCACATCATATATGTTGGAGTTCAGTCATAACTGAGAATTAAGCCTTGATTTGGATTCAATTTTGTATTGAGTGTGTGCAAGTTTATAAGATCTAAAATAATAATACAGTGAAGTATATGATCGGACCTCGGTTAATCTCAGAAATTCTGTATAACTTACTTTAATAAGCATTCAATGAATTATTACTTTTTTTTTTTTTGCCACATTACATAGCTTGTGGGGATTTTAATCCGCAGACCAAGGAACCAAGGATCAAACCCATGGTCCCTGGCATGAAAGTTCAGAGTCCTAACCACTGGACCACCAGGGAATTCCTTGAATGATATATCAAGAGAAAAATATTGTAGCAAGCAGTGAAAGGAGACCAGTAAAACATATATATATATATATTTTTGTAATTTTGGAAATAATGCAGATATACATTCTATGGTATTCATATGTCAGGTTTCGGAAAACGTGTTACAAACATGCATACATACGCATGATTCCATGGATTCTATGAATTATTGAGGAATTTTAATCACAAAGCAATGCGGTTTCTCCTGAAAAGCAATCAAACTTTGAGAGATTTATTCCCCATTTAAGGTCTCAATCAATGTCAAATTAAGTGTCTGCCTTTATAATCTTGAATTTCTTGTTTAAAAAAAATGACCTTTAAAAATGCAATAGGCTGAAATCAATTTATTTCACTCAGGTATCCAATATCATATATTTGCTAAAAGCAGTCAAACCTGAGGTCTTAGCATCTATGAAAGCTGTGTTCATTTTTCCCTTTATTTTTATTCTTTGCTTTTTCATTTTGAAGTTAGAGTTAAAGTGGATCTGTTATCTCTGGAGATTTCTAGGGAATCCTATTAGGCCTATGGGAAGTAAGTGAACCTTGAGAATGATTCTTTACTTAATGTGTTTATAATGAGAGCTTTAAAATAAAAAAACATGCTAACCTGTACTTAAAAACAAGATATAACTTACTGACTTCCTTACATAGAATAGTACTGTTTCCATTTATCTTTAACAAATTGATATTTAGCTTTAAGATTACTCATTTTTATACTTTTGGGAAAATAATATTTAATGTGTACATTATCATGCAAATAAGATAATATTTATGACACTGTTATAGGATAAAGACTGAGAAAGATGAATTCTTAGCGGTTAATTTGACATAAAACAGCTTGACTCATGATAAAAAGAAAGCAACCTGTTTAAGTACTTGGATTTATTTTTTCTGCATTGGTGATATTATACTTTCAAAATCCACTTAAAGAAGTTACTGTAAAGTAAGGAAAGGAAATAAAAGACTTCAATGAGATGGCTTTGTGCTTTCATACATAAAGCAATCCCCACAGTAATGCATGCTACAGAAAATGGGTCACCTTCAAACCACCCTTGAAAAAATAAAAGCAGATAACGTCATTTCAGATTGAGTTCTTAGAGCATTGATTTATAGTATGTATATCTACTTGACCTTTATTCATTTTACAAAAATATGCATGTGTGAACACTTGAAAATGTATAAATACCAACTCTTTCTCTTTTTTCTCTCACATACAACATGTACACATGTCTAAACATTCTGAAGCACATTCACGTGTTTATCTGTGATTATTAGTACATTGTAAGTGGTACATTGATGAAATGACCACACATGTTATGACCGTTTCTTTAATGAAGTAGTTACTCGTTTGTTTTTAAGATAGTGGATTTTTATGTTTCAAAGCAAATTGTAGTGTAAACATGTGCAAACACTTCAAAAAATAATTTTAATCAATATAAAAGTTAGTTATGTTCTCTTCAACATAAATATTGTTCGCTTCTGTTCTGCTGTTGTTTAGTGGTTAAGTTGTGTCTGACTTTTTTGCAACCCCATGAACTTTAGCCTGCCAGACCTCTCTGTCCAAGAGATTTTCACCTCTTTCTAATTGACTATTAATTGTTCCAAATCTGTAATTGACACAGCATATTACTTAGATGATGCTTTCTAACTACAAATGTAATATCACTTTGTATTTTAATAAAATAGATATAACATTTTAAAATTATGGTATATGCTCATCAAAAGTTTCTATGGAAAATTGTTATTTGAGAGGTACACAACTGTTGAAACAGACAGTGTTTTGAATGGATATCTTTGTTATTATGGCTCATGCTGTTCCCTGCTGGACTCTGGACTCCTGTGTCTTTGAAAAAAAACTAAATGATATTCTCTAGTGTGTAGTGCAATCACTAGTCAGCAGTCTGAAGCATTTTTGAATAAAATCATTCTCATTAATGCACCCATAATAGTACAACTGGGTGTTGTTCCAACTGATTTCACAAAGCTAAGACTTAGGTAACTTCCATCTGTGGCTAAGCCAATTATCTGACCAAAAATTCAATGTATATGCGTGTGCTTCCTCGCAAGAGAGACGATTTCAAAAATTAATGAAAATGACATTATAATTTCCCAATTGAAAGGAAACGTTTGGTTTAAGTGCTAGTGACATGCACTTATGTAGACTACCTGATTGGAATCTCATCTTTGTATCTTTCTATGTGTGTCCTGAGGAAATAGCCTCTCTGTGCCTCAATTTCTATATCTACAAAATGATGATGTTAATAGAGTTGTACCTATAGGGTTGTTCTCAGCATTAAATATAGAAAGTATATAAAACCACTAAAAATTGTCTAGCCAAAAGTAGAAGCCTGATAGCATTTTTTTTCCCACTATTTTGGATCCAATTAGCACATATGAGCATAAGTTGATACAAATAAAAACAAATATTGCTATCCTGGGCTCATTTGGATATAAATGGAGATAAATGTAGGAAAATGGACAACATGAAGTCAAATTCTCTACAGTATCCCCCAAATTTATGATATAAATGTTAAAATCCACATTTTACATATGAGGATTCTGAAGTCCACAGACATGTATTAAGTTACACAGTAATGTCCAGGTAAGGACAAATGGATTTAGGACTCTAAACCTAGATTTTGATGCTCATAATCATAGATTTTAGATCATTCCATGATTTATATTAGAGTTAGTATTTGGGTCTGCTTGCTTTATTAGAGTTATTAGATACAGTTACTAAGAATTTAGGATAGAACATATAGATGTAGAAAATTAAACATGTTAAACTATTAGAATTTAGTTTAAAAATTTTATCTCTCAAATCTCTAATTTTAGCATATCATTGATCATTTTGAGAATTAAATAAAGCTTATAAATATACAACATAGTGCCTGCTATTCAGTAAAGGCAAATAATAAAAGTAATAACACACAGACAAAATGGTAATAAATTCATAAATTACTTCTAGCTATAATACTGTATCTTGATTACTAATAATCCATTATTATTGGCGTTACTTTCTGCATTATTTTTGGCATTTACTTTACATTTAGAATAACTCATACAAATTTATCTAGCATTCTGAAAAATAACCATATTTGAAATAATACATAAAATACAATTTTGCTTCAAAGAGAGATTCTGTTTCTGACAATTTAATAAGTCTAGTTTATTGCTAGTTTATTGTTTAAGTTTTTTTTTTTTTTTTTTTTTTTACCAAAACCCTGACTTTGTGAAAAATGTTTTACAGCTTTGGAATTGTAGGAAAGAAATTATTTTGACCTTGTCTACCCATATTTTTCCTCCTAAATCCAGGCACCATTCCAATGAGCTCTCAAACTTTTACAGAAGTACCTATTAATACATTGTGACACTCTCAAATGATATAAAGTAATCTGTAAAAGCTAAAGTTGTAATATATGACAATCTAAAAAATTAGTTAGAATGCTCCTCACATGTAGCCACACATGCAATCTTCAAGGAGAAAAAGAAAGATGAAAGAGAACATCCGGAGAAGAGTATGTTTTTTCCTTAATGGGATGTATAATATGTCCAAGCACATCAATTTTTATTGTTCCCAAGCATTGTAAACAGTCTTTGTTCTTCTTTGCTTTTCTGTGGCTTACCTCGGGGGAGGTGTGGGCCTTTTTGAAATGAATCTCTACTCTCTTAAATAGAAGGTGAAATATTTCCAGATGATAAATAGCTTTGGGTCTGTAACCCAGTCAGGGGAGTTCTGAACTCACAGTGGGCTGTTAAAGGGAATTCCCAGCCTTGTAAAGTGATATCCCCCTTGTCAAATGACAACAGTCAAGCTAGGAAGAACAAATGAGTCCCCTTAGGGGGCAGAATGGAATAGAATGCCAAGTATTCTCGGGCATTCTGTGGCTTCCAAAAGACAGATATTTTGCATTGTGTCATTACTCTGGCAGGGTTATAGATCATCTTTGTGTCTGGTCTTTCATCAATAAACGACTCCTTGAACATAATCTAATCACTTTGTAGCTCTTACAATGACCACTGTAAGGTTCCTGACAACTGAGCAACTACAAAATAGGGCACACCAAGTCTTTTATGTTCACCAAGGAAAATGTAGCAAAAGTAGTTTGCTTTATACATAATAAGATTATTTCAGCCAAAGAAACTCACATAAAAATTTCTTATATTCATTTTGGCCCATTTATGAGAATGAATCCTGTATGTAAATAATATTACCTCTTATCTCACGCATGGACTGCTGAACCATAGTACTAAGTCATTCTACAGCCTTCATAATCATAGATTTTCAAACTGAAAATAAATATTACCGCTTACATGCTGCTATTACACCAAAATTTACTGAGGCACATCCTATACTGGGAAGGTTTTCTCTTAGACTGAATGTGTTTATGAAGATGGCTGGTGGAAGACGTCTGTAATTTGTGTTACAAGGATCTCAATATTAAGTAGGGCATAATGGCAACCCACTCCAGTATTCTTGCCTAGGGAATCCCAGGGACAGGAGAGCATGGCCGGCTATAGTCCATAGGGTCACACACAGTGGACATGACTGAAGCAACACCACACACACACACTGTTTTGGCACCATATTGGCTCATATATACTTAAAAACTGAAGAAGAGATAGTCTAAGACAGAATAGTAAAGATCCAAAGACACATCAGGAAGTTTCTTGTTCTAGCAGACACATTTAGAATGAAAGCCTAGTTTCTTAAAGAAGATAATGACAAGAACATAATATTAATAGGCATGATTGTTTTAAACTTAAAGAAAATAAAGACAAAATTCAAATGCAATGCTTAAATCTTGCTTGGATCAATGTTTAGAAAATTAAAGAACTATATTTGGAGTGATAAGGGGAGAAAATTGAATATGACTGGGTGATGACAGCTATAATCTTGATCCAGGTGGTATGCAGGGCATCAGACAGTATAGTCAATTTCTATAAACCGGTAAGTGGGTGAAGGATTGGTGACTGGTCAAATAAATTAAAAACTACTTACAAGCATCTGTATTGAGAGGGATTCAACTAAGGAGGAAAAATTCTGAAAAAGACTCAAAAATGCTAAAGATTAAGAGAAAAGGATGATAAAATATGGAGATTAACTGATAGTCTGTGTACAGAATTCCTCCCACCTGCATGATAATGCATGGAATCCAGACATAAATGAGTCATATGTAAACAATAAAAACTTTTTTTTTTTTAAAGAAGTTCTTCTAAAGACAATCTGAAAAGAATTAGGCCACTGATAGAACTCCATTGTCCATTCAACCTAGGACAAAACTGTAATCAAATTCATCCTGTAATTTCAAAACTCTATTCTTAAATATGAACTGGTTTTGATTTGCATTTCTCTAATAATGAGTGATGTTGAGCATCTTTTCATGTGTTTGTTAGCCATCCGTATGTCTTCTTTGGAGAAATGTCTATTTAGTTCTTTGGCCCATTGTTTGATTGGGTCGTTTATTTTTCTGGAATTGAGCTGCATAAGTTGCTTGTATATTTTTGAGATTAGTTGTTTGTCAGTTGCTTCATTTGCTATTATTTTCTCCCATTCAGAAGGCTGTCTTTTCACCTTGCTTATATTTTCCTTTGTTGTGCAGAAGCTTTGAATTTTAATTAGATCCCACTTGTTTATTTTTGCTTTTATTTCCAGAATTCTGGGAGGTGGATCATAGAGGATCCTGCTGTGATTTATGTCTGAGAGTGTTTTGCCTATGTTCTCCTCTAGGAGTTTTATAGTTTCTGATCTTACATTTAGGTCTTTAATCCATTTTGAGTTTATTTTTGTGTGCGGTGTTAGAAAGTGATCTAGTTTCATTCTTTTACAAGTGGTTGACTAGTTTTCCCAGCACCGCTTGTTAAAGAGATTGTCTTTACTCCATTGTATATTCTTGCCTCCTTTGTCAAAGATAAGGTGTCCATAGGTGTGTGGATATATCTCTGGGCTTTCTATTTTGTTCCATTGATCTATATGTTTGTCTTTGTGCCCGTACCATACTGTCTTGATGACTGTGGCTTTGTAGTAGAGCCTGAAGTCAGGCAAGTTGATTCCTCCAGTTCCATTCTTCTTTCTCAAGATTGCTTTGGCTATTCGAGGTTTTTTGTATTTCCATACAAATCTTGAAATTATTTGTTCTAGTTCTGTGAAAAATGTGGCAGGTAGCTTGATAGGGATTGCATTGAATTTGTAAATTGCTTTGGGTAGTATACTCATTTTCACTATATTGATGCAAATCAAAACCACAATGAGGTACCACTTCACACCAGTCAGAATGGCTGCGATCCAAAAATCTGCAAGCAATAAATGCTGGAGAGGGTGTGGAGAAAAGGGAACCCTCCTACACTGTTGGTGGGAATGCAAACTAGTACAGCCACTATGGAGAACAGTGTGGAGATTCCTTAAAAAATTGCAAATAGAACTACCTTATGACCCAGCAATCCCACTGCTGGGCATACACACTGAGGAAACCAGAATTGAAAGAGACACATGTACCCCAATGTTCATCGCAGCACTGTTTATAATAGCCAGGACATGGAGACAACCTAGATGTCCATCAGCAGATGAATGGATAAGAAAGCTGTGGTACATATACACAATGGAGTATTACTCAGCTGTTAAAAGAATTCATTTGAATCAGTTCTGATGAGATGGATGAAACTGGAGCCAATTATACAGAGTGAAGTAAGCCAGAAAGAAAAACACCAATACAGTATACTAACACATATATATGGAATTTAGAAAGATGGCAATGACAACCCTGTATGCAAGACAGGAAAAAAGACACAGCTGTGTATAACGGACTTTTGGACTCAGAGGGAGAGGGAGAGGGTGGGATGATGCGGGAGAATGGCATTCTAACATGTATACTATCCTGTAAGAATTGAATCGCCAATCTATGTCTGACGCAGGATACAGCATGCTTGGGGCTGGTGCATGGAGATGACCCAGAGAGATGTTATGGGGAGGGAGGTGGGAGGGGAGTTCATGTTTGGGAACGCATGTAAGAATTAAATATTTTAAAATTAAAAAAAAAAAGAATATGAACTGATGAGTAAGAGTTATCAAACATTTGAGGAAAGCCAGTGATATGAGAAATAAAGGCTCAAATTCCAAAAACAAAAAGTGATCCTGAAGGAACAGAAAGTTTAGGGGACACACACACATGCACATATATATACAAATTAGAGTTTTCGAAAAGATTCAGGCATCCCCAGTGGACACAAAACAAAAGCATGATTCTATTAAGTGGGGACATTCATAGTAAAAGAAAATATCTTGGAAATTAATATGTCTGTGGTAGGTGTGCATGTATGCACACATGGGGACATGTTTATTGACTTTGAAAATATAGAAAGTAATACATAATTTTAAGAGAAGTTTTAATTTTTCACATAATAGACCAAAATATATAGGAATGAATAATTGTAGAAAGAGTATACTATTTATAGAAGGTGCATGAGGTCTAACATTGAATGAATGAATTCTAGATAAACAATAGAAAAGACAAAGGATAGAACTTAATTATGGAAATAATCATAGAAGGAAATTTCTCAGTGCTGAAGGAGAATAGTTTTTAATTGAAAGAATTTGCTAAGTGCCCAACCCAATGAAAGAATCATAAATGTATCAACTCATATCTGGACACACTATTCAAAACACAAGCACACATAAACTCATACTTGGAGACAACATTCTAAATAATAAGAATTTCAAAATGAAAATAAGGTTGCAAACATTTTAGAAGAAAATATAAGGGGGAGAAAAAACAAGCTCTGTACTTGCAATGGATATATCCATCAGACGTGTTACTGTTGGTTTCTGTTGGACAATAGATACAGATTTCCCTGGTGAGAAAGACAGAGAAAAAGAGTGTAAAAATTATATATTATAAACACTTCCATACTCTGATTTTAGCCATTTCAATGTATTATTTTGATTAAAATACTTGTGATTAACATAAATAGATGTAATAAATTCATACTTATTGAAAAAGCAAATTGTTTACAATATAATCTAAAAAGCAGGTTAGATTAATACCCATAATACCATAATACCCATAAACACATAGTAAAGTAGTTTGCAGGTATTTACACCAAGTCAAATATTTCTTTCAACTTGTGATGCTGAAGAAGGCTCTTGAAAGTCTCTTGGACAGCAAGGAGACCAAACCAGTCCTAAACGAAATCAACCCTGAATATTCACTGAAAGGACTGATGCTGAAGCTGAAGCTCCAACACTTTGGCCACCGGATGCGAAGAACTGACTCACTGGAAAAGATCCTGATGCTAGGAAGGAGTGAGGGCAGGAGGAGAAGAGAGTGACTGAGGATGAGATGGTTGGATGGCTGGCTTCACTGACTCAGTGGTCATGAGATTGAGTAAATTCCAGGAGATACTGAAGGATAGGGATGCCTGACCTGCTCTTGTCAATGGGATCACAAAGAGTCAGGCATGAGGTAACAACTGAACAACAACAACAAATTTTTAACTTTACAGTAAAAAAAAAAAATTGTCAAAATTATACATTTCTCTGCCCAACGTACTCTATGCCCTTCTCATGTCTGGTAACCGCTGCTTATCCTGGGAAATAGCAAATGGAAATGAAATCACTGCTGGTTGTAGTGATATTATGTGCACTTTTAAACCCAGAAAAAATAAGAATATATTTCTTTCTTTTTTTTATTGTGCATCAGTTTCTAAAATATAATCAGGGAGATGCTGGTAAACACTTTAGGCTGGATTTCTCAAAACTTTTAGGCACTGGAATTCAGATTTGCTCACATTCTGAAGCTAGTCCTCAGCATCTTTTTTAAGCCTCTCTTGGCATCTCATTTTCACGCTCCATCTGAGATGACTTGGAAAACATGAGAAAATAACAACATCACTTCCACAAAACAACTGCCTGGACAGTGCATATTTCTATATACACCATTTATGGAACTCTGCTTCTGGCAGAAATTTTATTTTAAGTGTCAATACTAAAAGATGATATTACTGGAGTTGGCTGCTTCAGTCTGTAAATATAGTCAGCACCTACTCAGAAACAGCTTTTAAAGCAAAACAATTGGAATAAGAAACATTTCTTGCTGTTATTTTTAAATTGCTATAAAGGAAAATAATTTTATCCTTGTCGAATTATTAGCTTGCTATACATGAAGCTTAAAGCTTCTCTGTAAAATACATCTGTGATTGTTCACAGTTACACAACCCAAAAGATGAAACTCAATAAGTGAACTCTTCTGTAATCCTCTCTCCTGCTAAATGAAATTAAGACAAAGAAGTAGCTTCATAATGTAAACTGAGCCTGAGTTGCATTGCTAAAATTTTTAAGAAATCAACTTCATCTATGGAGAGCAAGTTCTGGAATCATTCAAGATTCAAAAACTTTTGATTCATAAAAAAAATTACATTTTTGATCTGGATAATTACCCTTCTATTTATATTTGCCTGTTTATTATGGAATTAAACAGGACAACACACACATAGTTATCACATACTTATGAAAGGCTAAGCAAAAGCCATTGAATCACTCAACTTCCTTTAAAAAAGATAATGCAGGTATTAAAAAGTAATTCTGAAGAATTTAAAATTACACTGGAAATGATTATGGTAATGGAAAATGTTGACCAATTCCTCATTTTTATATCATTTATATGTATTTATAATAAGAGAATATTATATATGCATATAAAATTACAGGCTTCCTAGTTGTCACTAGTGGTAAAGAACCTGCCTGCCAATGCAAGAGACTCAAGAAACATGAGTTCGACCTCTGGGTCAGGGAGATCCCCTAGAGGAGGGCATCCTTCAATATTCTTGCCTGGAGAGTGACATGGACAGAGGAGCCTTGCCTTCTGTGGTCATTAGGGTCACAAAGAGTTGGACATAACTGAAGAGACTGCACAGTCCAGCAGCACATAAAATCATATCAAATATAAATATATATAGAAACTTTCAGATATATTTATATAAGAATGTATACATATATAATGGAAAATATATATAATGGAAAGGGTATAAAGTGATAGAAGTTATCTCTAGGTAAGAGGATGGTGGAGATTTTCATGTTAGCTTATAACATTCTCTACTCAAATTATTTTATATGTAATACAAAAAAAAATCGAAGATACCCAACATCAGGCCAACATCATTTAACATTAGAACTAATGTTGCAAAAATACCTATACTTTTAGCTAGTCATGCATATAGTGGACTCAATCAGTACAGAGTAAGTAATTTTAAACATTGCCTGTCAATGCCAGATATTGCAGGTGGTCTTCTTTAAGGTATTATCATGCAATAAACCGCTAGAACCGTTCTAATCCTCTAGAGAATTTTACCGTCATCAATCTCAGTTTCAGTTTAAATTTTAACATCTTTTCACACATTTCTTCTGAAGCTTTAATCTCTGCAAAACCCAGCTTTAAATTAGAAGGAAAAGATAGACGTGTAAGGAGTAGCAGCAATTGAATTTAATTTGAATCTTGGATCCATGAACTGAAAACACATTTGCTTTTTTGGTCTTATGTCAGTTTGAAAAGAAAACAGTTCTGATTTTGGCTAAATGAAGATATTTTTGGTAACTCTACTTGGATCACATTGTAAAAACCTACTTAGAATTTTCAACTTGGTTCCCACAAAATTAGCAGATATTCTTTGGGGCCATTGGCAAAATAGATCCAGTTTATAAAGTCATTGCTTTTGCCTGTCTCATATTTTCAGATAAATTTGAAAGCAAAAGTAATGCTCACTGTGTTGAAAATCTTTAATAGTATGGGTGAAATTTGCAATTTGAAATTCCTAAGTTCAAAGAACATTTATCTACAGCTTGATTTTACGCTTGAAACTTCCTATGCTTCATAGCAGTTTATAAAAAATTAGGAGGAAAAAAAACCTCTTCCTGTCATTTTTAGCAATTTTCCTTAGACTTGAGTAAAATATACAGAAACTTTTAAGGAAAAAAAAATGTGGTGCTTCTTTATAGTTTTCTCATTGTTTAAATTATAGCATTTACCCAGTATAAATTCTTTGCTTATGCACTTATGCAAGTGTACTTCAGAGCAATTTGAAATAAATACAAATTCACAAAATGAATAAAGTCATTTAATGACATTAATATGAAGGATGATGTTATTTTACTGAATCTAAAGGAAGATGTTGAGTTTAAGAACAAAGATGTAACAAAGTTGAGTGATTTTTTTTTTAATATTACTAATACACACAATGCCTATTTGCAAAGGATTATTATATGCTTTAAAATATTTTTAAAACTTTTAGGCTGTATTGAAACATTAAGAAAAACAAAACTCATCTTTATCCAAAATTTTGCAAGGGGGTTAAACTTGCATGCTGCTGCTGCTGCTGCTAAGTCACGTCAGTCGTGTCTGACTCTCTGTGACCCCATAGACAGCAGCTCACCAGGCTCCGCGTCCCTGGGATTCTCCAGGCAAGAATACTGGAGTGGGTTGCCATTTCCTCCTCCAGTGCATGAAAGTGAAAAGTGAAAGTGAAGTCGCTCAGTCGTGTTCGACCCTCAGTGACCCCATGGACTGCAGCCCACCAGGCTCCTCCGTCCATGGGATTTCCCAGGCAAGAGTACTGGAGTGGGTTGCCATTGCCTTCTCAAATATGCCACAAATGGTTTCGGTCACACTATAAGTTTAACATATTTTCTTTGGTTACTCTGTTGACTGGAATGAACTTTTAAATCTAAAAATTTGAACATTGAAATCAGATAAAAATATTTTAAAACATTTCAGATCAGTATCTGAATGAAAATTAATATGATTTATAAAAATATACATCCTTTTAAATCTAACTAGAATATGAATGTATATTATTCACATTATATATATGAGTATACCCATTCTTGGGAATTCCCTTGTGGCTCAGCTGGTGAAGAATCCACCTGCAATGATGGAGACCTGGGTTTGATCCCTGGTGTGGGAAGATTCCCAGGAGAAGGGAAAGGCTACCCACTCCAGTATTCTGACCTGGAGAATTCCATGGGCTGTAGAGTCCATGGGGTCTCAAACAGTCAGACACAACTGAGAGACTTTTTGTTATACATATTCTTAGAGATTGTATATAATGAAACATTTATATAATTTACATGCATGCCCAGCCCCTTCAGTTGTGTCTGACTCTTTGTGACCCCCATGGACTGCTGCACGCCAGGCTTCCCTGTACTCCACTATCTCCTGGAGTTTGCTCAAGTTTGTGTCCATCGAGTCAGTGATGCTGTCTAACCATCTCATCCTCTGCTGCCCTCTTCTCCTTTTGCCTTCAATCTTTCCCAGCATCAGGATCATCTTATGTTAAATCTTGGACTCCAGTTTGAAAAACACTGATTTACAATACAATAATACACAATAAACACAATAATAATTTCTCTTTTTAATGGTCTTCTCCTCTATTACATTTCTATGTATCTCATTCCATATTGTATTACAGTCAATTAGACATGTGCTGAATTTCAAAAGAAATGAGCAGAAATCCAAAACTTCTATATTATTACATTTCAAATATATAGTACAGATTATAGATAAACATTTGTGAATCTGAAGAAATAATCAGTTATTCTACCCATCATCTGGCTGAGTAAGACTGAATAACTCATTGAGAGTCAGTCTGTTAAAACAAGATACTCCATCATTCATATCTAAAATCGACCTGGTATGCCAAAACTGTCCTCTCCTTTCAAATGAAACGATAGTGTTTCCTGAGTTTTGTTTTGTTTTTACTATATCTCTCACTGGATGCACACTATTGACTTCTATCTTTAGGGTATTTGGAAGGTTTTTGATTTAATATGTGTGCATGCATCTGCATGCTCAGTCATACCTGACTCTTTGTGACACTATGGACTGATTTAATATATATCAGCTAATTTATTTTAATACAACAGTCATTTAAAATGAAGCAATAAGTATGCTTAAGAGTTGTGCATTTCATTTTATGAAATTTCATCCCCCAAAGTATGTGAAAGAAGTAAATGTTCAAAATCATTAGATTTATACATGTTGATGGATTGGGGCTATACTTCTGACCTCAGTAATGAGTGGAGAAATAAAATAGACTGACAGGAGAGTTAATGAAAGGATAGACGTGCTATCTCTCTACGTGATAAATCAAAAGTCCTGTATAGTAAGATTGAAAGGGAAACAGTGGAATCTCTGAGATATATAGAATATGTAGGTGCTCACCATACATTTTTCAAATTTTTGTGTTAAAAATATTTGTAAAAAAAATAACATTGGTGAAATAAAAGGGAAAAGGGAAAAAAGAGCCATAAGATTTTGGTTTAACTTTTCTGATAAAAAATTATACTGCAAGTATGACTTTTTAACATGTGACCATCCCTTTAATGATGTTTCTCTCTGTCTCTCTCTCTCTCTCCCTAAAGCTCCATTCTGACTTAGATAAAGGAGAGGGCACTGTAAAATACACCCTCTCGGGAGATGGCGCTGGCACCGTTTTTACCATTGATGAAACTACAGGGGACATTCATGCCATAAGGAGCCTGGATAGAGAGGAAAAACCTTTCTATACACTTCGTGCTCAGGCTGTGGACATAGAAACCAGGAAGCCCCTGGAGCCTGAATCAGAATTCATCATCAAAGTGCAGGATATTAATGATAATGAGCCGAAGTTTTTGGACGGACCTTACATTGCTAGTGTTCCAGAAATGTCTCCTGTGGGTGAGTAAGCAAGTAAAAATTTTGTCAGATGCTACAATAAGGCCTTTTCAACAAGTGTTTTTCTGCAGGTTGATGGAAATATCTTACTTGTAACCCAGAAGATTATTCTTGCACTATGTAGGATACAACTAATTTCATTTACTTTTTCAACATTTTTTTTCTACTTTTTTCCTGTCTTGCTCCATTTTAAATGCTTGAATAGATACATAAATAACTAGAGTATATAACATTTCTTCACTATTTTACAATCTTTATATTTCCCTGAATTCATAGAATGCCATTTTATTTTAAGGACATAACTCACTTTGTACTGAAAGTGATTGCCATTACAAATTCAGACTCCTACACAGTTCTGGAGGTAACACCAAATACCAAATAGTAAGTCTTGGCCCAAAATAAATTATCCAAAACATGCATTGCATCTGGAAGGAGTTCATAAAGGGATGTGTTTCATGCTTTGGAGCTATCCAGAGAGACTTTGAAAAAAAACGTATTGTGTCTATAATAACCCATAGAAGTTATTCCATCAAACCCAGAGGCAAGTATCATTATATAGCCATTACTAAAATAAATTTACAGTTAGGCTATAGTATCATCATAATTTTTAACAATTTAAATATAATATAAATTTTACTACCTAAATTCCCAAAGAATGGCATCGCTGATTCAACAGACACTGTTTGAGCGCAGTTTGAGCAAACTCGGGAGATAGTGAAGGACAGAGAAGCCTGATGGGGTCACAAAAAGTTAGACACGACTTAGCAACTGAACAACAACAACTGAAATTCACAAAGTCCTATAATATGTATTTTAGGACCAATGAGTTAAGAATTCCAGCGTTAATGACAATTTTTAATTATAACTTTTATTGCCCAGTCACCACAACCAATCCCTGAATTTATTTCATAGTAACTTCTGGTTTGTAGCGCATTTGTAAGATAAAGTTCCTCATCACTTCTGGTTTCAACTGGAAATGCTCTATGTGAGCCACTGCTAATATTTCCTAAGTCTGACGTTTCTCAGAGGGCTCCTGCTGCCCCCTCAGCCATCCCAGACATGCAAAGAAGATGGTACAGGGTACCCTGAGGGCAGACGCAGGTTAGCAGCTGTAGGAGTTGTCACATGGATTTACCATAAACGCACTGGAAATTGTGTCTGTGACCTTATCAGGCATTCAAAGACCATTTTCTTTCCTTGACCTAAGAAATCAGCTCAGAGGAGTTCACTTCAATTTTAAACTTTTGTGTGCATACTCAGGGCTACTTTTTTTTTTTTTTTTTGGAACTGCTTCTTTTATGCTATGCTATGATTTCTAGCGATTTAGAAACACAGTTTGGAAAAAGTCTTATTAGAAAATAGTCCCTGAAAATATGGACAGCTGTTTATAAACTTGCACTTTGAAGATAAGTACAAGTAGAAAAAATGAAGGGTCGGGGGAGAAAAATAAAGATAGTACTTTGAGACAAAATATGGCTTTTAAGAAGACAGTGAAATCCAGTACATAAGTACTTTAACCTGGTGCTTACTTTATGTAAATTGGAAGTATTTACATGAATTCATAACCATTAGTTACTCTTTAGTACTGAAACAGCATCCTTAAAGCAAACAGACGCATCCCTCTGCAGTATTAGAAAATTCTGTCTTATTATAATCCATTAGGTCTTTTTTATGCCAATTACGAGAAAGGATAGGGCTAAAGTGCTGAAACTTTATATAAAGATTTATACAAATTCTTTATATAAAGAATTTTCAGCTAGTGCCTGAAGAGAGAAATAAATCCAGAAATTCAAGTGAAAGGTAGATGAGTAAGAGAACTGAGTGGTCCAGGTTTGGTACTGGGGTGAGTGAGACAGAGTTTGCCTCACCACCATGAGTTATCAGAAAGATCCATGGAAGAACAGGTTCCTTAAAATGCTTTGCCATATACCATAGCCAAAATTTCTCACTGGTTAGTCAAGAGACTTCTGTAAAAACCTAAACTTATTTTCAATCATCCTCCTTTTAAAATATAGTTTTTTTAGTAATAGAGGAGTGTTTCTTTTGAATATGGAACTGTATCATATGCTATGAGTTCACCCAAGTATTCTTGGATTGTGTTTACATAATATGTCATTTTTAGATAAATACTAAGTGTAAACACCATTTACATATTAAATATTAGAAATTGAAAAACTATCAGGCACTACTTTTGCCATCTCCCAGAATCCTACATATACATATAACCAATTACACCTAGTAAGAGAAGACCTGGTTAGTTTTGTGAGAGTTGTTGTTTCAGCTTTTACTTGAAAAAACAACAACAACAACAACAACAACGGCATCCTAACATCACAGTTATGGCCCTAGAGCACCTGAACTCCATTCCCAAGCATACCCTCCTTAGCATTGGGAAATGGCTTACTGCTCTAATTGGCCCATGTGTTTTTTCTCCCCCCCTCCACCCTCTGTTTTCTTTTACTACATCCCTTTTAGGAAATCCCTGCCTCTGTGTCATTTTCCCTGGACTATTAAAATAATATACAGTCAAGACCAGATAGAACTGACTATGGAGTATTGGACAATGTAGCTATTGTGGAAAACCTCACAGTTGGCTTTGAATATCCACGCTTGAGGTGTTCTCTGGAAAACAACTACCCTTCCCCAATAATCGGGAATGCTCCTATTTCATTTTTACTGAAAGACACAGCCAATTTAAAAAATACATATCTAAGCAAATTGTATCAGTGAGAGGTAATATCATTCCTTTTCCATTCAGCCTCATCTGTTCCACTTCCATACATGGGAGTAAGAGAGATTTCAAATTTCTTTAATCAGGGAACTTTGGCTTACTCTTCTATTTCTCAATATAATTTTTTTTTTCTCAACAGATAGTCAAAAAATATTCAAGTTAAATTAACATTCATTTTGGCTTCCCTAGTGGCTCAGAGATAAAGAACCCACCTGCCAATAGAGGAGACATGGGTTCGATCCCTGGGTTGGGAAGATCCCCTGGAGGAGGACATGGTGATCCACTCTAGTATTCTTGCCTGGAAAACCCCATGGACAGAGGAACCTGGAGGGCTACAAAGAGTCACAAAGAGTAGAACACAACTGAAAGATTGGTCAACAAAAAGCTTAATTGGAATATAAAAGGTCAAGAAAAAAATCTATTAGGCAAATGCCAAATTAGCAATAATGGATTTTACATCTGAAAATATGATGAATGATTAAACCTGGAATCAAAATTAACAAATGTGAAAATTATAAAACTCATAACTCTACAAAGGAAGGATAGTGGTGAGCAGGATAGTAGACATTTTTGAGGGAAATTGGTATTTAAGACTTCTAAGACTATGGAATATATTTAGTTCCCCAAAGTTGAAGAAAATTCTAGCGAATCTATGGATTGTTTAAGAGAAAGGTCACTTTGTCACTAACTTGTGCTACATCTAATATGCTATGGAAGTAATATTCACAGATAAATTGCCTTTACTCTGACCTAAGGAAATTACTTTATGATCCAGATATTCCCCAACTCAAAGTTTTTCCTTGGAGACAAATTTGGATGTTATGAATGTGGTCTTAATTCTGTAAGATCATTGGAGTAACAATGAATTACAGTAATGTGCCCTCTTTAATCCCATGGACGGAGGAGCCTAGTAGGCTGCAGTCCATGGGGTCACGAAGAGTCGGACATGACTGAGCGACTTCACTTTCACTTTTTACTTTCATGCATTGGAGAAGGAAATGGCAACTCACTCCAGTGTTCTTGCCTGGAGAATCCCAGGGATGGGGGAGCCTGGTGGGCTGCTGTCTATGGGGTCACACAGAGTCGGACACGACTGAAGTGTCTTAGCAGCAGCAGCAGCCCTCTTTAATATCTGATGATTTTGCATCAGTAGGGTGTGCAGTTTCAGTTACTTTTCCTAGAGTGCTGACAGGTTTAAGATATTTAAATCCGTATTTATACTTGTATTTTCTTCTTCAGCCTGAGCTTAGCCATTTTTAAGCCACTGAGTGGGTTATTCGTAACCAGGTCCCTAAGGCACATGTTATAGATGTTAATTGTAAATCATAATTGGTGAAGTAAGACCTGCCATTTCCTGAGCAATAGTTAGGGGCCAAGTGAAGAGATTTGCATTTCCTGTTTTCCTTAACCATTATGATAATTATATGCAGTATCATTTACTATTTCATCTTTATTTTTCTATGAAAACTCTTATGGATCAGAAAATAGGAATGCTTCCTGGGTTCTTTATAACAAAGTTAGTGCAATCAATTATATCCTTTTTCTATGGTTAGTGGTTTATAAAATTTCTTCAGAAGCTTTAAACTAGTTTTTAATCTCAGCTGTGCTTGTAGAGATTTTGGTATGAATATTATATTACTATATTATTTTATAATTAGAGGATGGTATATTACTATATTATTTTATAATTAGAGGATGGTGTTCCATGCATCAGAAAAAAAATCAGAGGAATAAGTATCTCTTATTCACTGAGTTTAAAAAATGTTTAGAAAAAATTAAGTTAAGTTGTATACATCTCAAGGAATTACACTGTTGGCTTCACAAAAAATAAATAAGTAACATGCACCCTTTTGGATATTTTTTTTAATGAATTGCATTGTTTTACATGAGGTTTGGGGATAAATTCCAGGATGAAAATGTTGGTGGAGTTTTTGGTAGGTTATTCAGTTCAGTCAGTTCAGTTGCTCAGTCCTGTCCGACTCTTTGCAACCCAATGGACTGCAGCATGCCAGGCTAACCTGTCCATCATCAACTCCCAGAGCTTGCTCAAACTCATGTCCATTGAGTTATGGCTACCATCCAACCACCTCATCCTCTGTCTTTCCCTTCTCCTCCTGCCTTCAATTTTTCCCAGCATCAGGGTCTTTTCAGTGAGTCAATACTTTACATCAGGTGACAAAAGTATTGAAGTTTCAACTTTAGCATCAGTCCTTCCAATGAATATTCAGGACTGATTTTTGTTAAAATTGACGGTTGGATCTCCTTGAAATCCAAGGTATTCTCAAGAGTCTTCTCCAACACCACAGTTCAAAAGAATCAATTCTTCAGTGTTCAGCCTTGTTTCTGGTCCAACTCTCACATCCATACATGACTACTTAAAAAACCATAGCTTTGACTAGATGGACCGTTGTTGGCAAAGTAACATCTCTACATTTTAATATGCTGTCTAGGATGGTCATTGCTTTTCTTCCAAGGAGCAAACATCTTTAAATTTCACAGCTGCATTCACCATCTACAGTGATTTTGGAGCCCCTCAAAATAAAGTCTGTCACTGTTTCCATTGTTTCCCCATCTATTTGCCATGAAGTGATGGGACCAGATGCCATGATCTTTGTTTTCTGAATGTTGAGCTTTAAGCCAGCTTTTTCACTCTCCTCTTTCACTTTAATCAGGAGACTCTTTAGTTCCTCTTCTCTTTCTCCCATAAGGGTGGTGGCATCTGTATATCTGAGTCTATCAGTATTTCTCCTGGAAATTTTGATTGCAGTTTATGCTTCATCTAGCCCTGCATTTCGCATGACATTCTCTGCGTCTAAGTTAAATAAGCAGGGTGACAATATACAGCCTTGATGTACTCCTTTCCCAATTTGGAACCAGTTCATTGCTCCATGTCTAGTTCTAATTGTTGCTTCTCGAACTGCATACAGATTTCTCAAGAGGCAAGTACAGTGGTCAGGTATTCCCATCTCTCAAAGAGTTTTCCACAGTTTGCTGTGATTCACACAAAGGGTTTGGCGTAGTCAATAAAGCAGAAGTAGATGTTTTTCTGAAAGTCTCTTGCTTTCTCTCTGATCTAACAGCTATTGGCAATTTAATTTCTTGTTCCTCTGCCTTTTCTAAATCCAGATTGAACATCTGAAAATTCACAGATCATGTACTGCTTAAGCCTCGGTTGGTAGGTTTTTAAACAGAGAATATTTTCTACATGGTCATACTTCATAGTCCAGCTTCAAGAAAGAAATAGTAAAGACCCTGACTATAGTTAAAATGTAATGTTTTATTATACCATTATTTATTTACACAATTTATTATACCATTATTATTATTTCAAAGCATAAATCTCCATACTTCCATGCTTTCACAGAAGTGCCACAGGTAAAATGATAAAGCAATATTTTATCATATGTGCCCACCATGAGCACATAGAGAAGCTCAAGTGGTATAGAATGAACAGGGAAACTATCATTGATTTCATCTGTGCTCCATAAGCATAGCCATTATTAGGAGACTGGAGAAAGAATTTTGCCTGTTTTCTACTAATAAAGACATTCTCCTTACACAACAAAAATACATTTATCAAAATAAGGAAATTAACATTAATGTATTATTACAATCTAATCTTTAGACTCTATTCAAGCTTCATCGATTGTCTCCATAATGTCTTTTTTTTTTTTCTTTTTTTTTTTTTTTAATTTTAAAATCTTTAATTCTTACATGCATTCCCAAACATGAACCCCCCTCCCACCTCCCTCCCCATAACATCTTTCTGGGTCATCCCCATGCACCAGCCCCAAGCATGCTGCATCCTGCGTCAGACATAGACTGGCGATTCAATTCACATGATAGTATACATGTTAGAATGTCATTCTCCCAAATCATCCCACCCTCTCCCTCTCCCGCTGAGTCCAAAAGTCCGTTATACACATCTGTGTCTCTTTCCCTGTCTTGCATACAGGGTCGTCATTGCCATCTTCCTAAATTCCATATATATGTGTTAGTATACTGTATTGGTGTTTTTCTTTCTGGCTTACTTCACTCTGTATAATCGGCTCCAGTTTCATCCATCTCATCAGAACTGATTCAAATGAATTCTTTTTAACGGCTGAGTAATACTCCATTGTGTATATGTACCACAGCTTTCTTATCCATTCATCTGCTGATGGACATCTAGGTTGTTTCCATGTCCTGGCTATTATAAACAGTGCTGCGATGAACATTGGGGTACATGTGTCTCTTTCAATTCTGGTTTCCTTGGTGTGTATGCCCAGCAGTGGGATTGCTGGGTCATAAGGTAGTTCTATTTGCAATTTTTAAGGAATCTCCACACTGTTCTCCATAGTGGCTGTACTAGTTTGCATTCCCACCAACAGTGTAGGAGGGTTCCCTTTTCTCCACACCCTCTCCAGCATTTATTGCTTGCAGATTTTTGGATCGCAGCCATTCTGACTGGTGTGAAGTGGTACCTCATTGTGGTTTTGATTTGCATTTCTCTAATAATGAGTGATGTTGAGCATCTTTTCATGTGTTTGTTAGCCATCCGTATGTCTTCTTTGGAGAAATGTCTATTTAGTTCTTTGGCCCATTTTTTGATTGGGTCATTTATTTTTCTGGAGTTGAGCTGCAGAAGTTGCTTGTATATTTTTGAGATTAGTTGTTTGTCAGTTGCTTCATTTGCTATTATTTTCTCCCATTCAGAAGGCTGTCTTTTCACCTTGCTTATATTTTCCTTGGTTGTGCAGAAGCTTTTAATTTTAATTAGATCCCATTTGTTTATTTTTGCTTTTATTTCCAGCATTCTGGGAGGTGGATCATAGAGGATCCTGCTGTGATTTATGTCTGAGAGTGTTTTGCCTATGTTCTCCTCTAGGAGTTTTATAGTTTCTGATCTTACATTTAGATCTTTAATCCATTTTGAGTTTATTTTGGAAAAGAAGAAGTAAAACTCTCACTGTTTGCAGATGACATGATCCTCTACATGGAAAACCCTAAAGACTCCACCAGAAAATTACTAGAGCTATTCAAGGAATATAGTAAAGTTGCAGGATATAAAATCAACACACAGAAATCCCTTGCATTCCTATACACGAATAATGAGAAAGTAGAAAAAGAAATTAAGGAAACAATTCCATTCACCATTGCAACGAAAAGAATAAAATACTTAGGAATATATCTACCTAAAGAAACTAAAGACCTATATATAGAAAACTATAAAACACTGATGAAAGAAATCAAAGAGGACACTAATAGATGGAGAAATATACCATGTTCATGGATTGGAAGAATCAATATAGTGAAAATGAGTATACTACCCAAAGCAATTTACAAATTCAATGCAATCCCTATCAAGCTACCAGCCACATTTTTCACAGAACTAGAACAAATAATTTCAAGATTTGTATGGAAATACAAAAAACCTCGAATAGCCAAAGCAATCTTGAGAAAGAAGAATGGAACTGGAGGAATCAACTTGCCTGACTTCAGGCTCTACTACAAAGCCACAGTCATCAAGACAGTATGGTACTGGCACAAAGACAGACATATAGATCAATGGAACAAAATAGAAAGCCCAGAGATAAATCCACACACATATGGACACCTTATCTTTGACAAAGGAGGCAAGAATATACAATGGAGTAAAGACAATCTCTTTAACAAGTGGTGCTGGGAAAACTGGTCAACCACTTGTAAAAGAATGAAACTAGATCACTTTCTAACTCCATAATGTCTTATATAGTAAAATGTTCCAGGTCAATGTCCTGGATTTAAGCTTTGCGTGGAAGTCACCTCTTACTTTTAGTGTCATTTGCCATGTGGAAAGACCAGGAACCTTCAAAAGCAGCAAGACCTGGATAGGTTTTTGTTTAAAAGTCACCAAATGTATTTTCTATTGTTCAAATAAATGCAAGCAACGGTTTTGCTAAATTTCTGCCACTGCATAACAATGATCCCTCTTCCTCTAGTTCCCAGTAAAAGGTTCTCACTTTCTTGCAAGCCCTCATTTACAGCTTCCTCACTTAGCTTGCAAGTAAAGTGAATGATGATTCAATAAACCATGTATTCAAGGCACTTTGTACTGACACATTCTCCTCAAAGCCCACTGCCTGACTACACAAGCATTTCCATATTTTAAGTATTTGTTATAGCAGCACCTCACTGCCAGGAATGAAATTTTGTATTATCTACTACTGTGTAACAAATTACCCAATGGTTTAGAGACTCAAAACTATAAAACTACAAACATGTATTATCTCTTGTCCGGGGCGTGGATTTGCCTGAGTGTCTCTGTTGCAAAGTCTCTTGTGGATTTCGTGTCAAGCTAGTTATCAGGAATATACCTTACCTAAGATTCTCCTGTCAGGAGAAACACTACTAAGGCCCTCATGTGGCTGTTATTTTGGAATTGATGTCCTACTGTGCGTGTGTGCTAAGTCGTTTCTGACTTTGTGTGACCCCAGGGCCTATATAGTCAGACAGACTCCTCTGTCCATGGTATTTTCCAAGCAAGAACACTGGAGTGGGCTGCCATTTCCTTCTCCAGGGGCTCTTCCCAACCCAGGGGCTGAGCCTGTGCCTCTTGCATCTCCTGCACTGCAGGTGGAATCTTTACTGCTGTGTCACATGGGAGGTCTGATATCCTATTATTTCTGCCATATTCTATGTATTTTTTAAGAATCAATTTGATAAGCCCATTCTACAGTCAAGGAAATGGGATTAGATAAAGATGTGAATACTGAAAGAAGGTGTAACTGAGGTATATATAGAGGTTGTCTATATTAGATGTTGATTCCACTGTAAAATTGCTCTATCTTTCCTGTAATTATTACATATTTTGTTAAGAGGAATTTTAAAACTGGACAAATAACCTGGTCATCCTCATATTTTCAAAGTATCCATCTAGTAATTTGTATCTCTGTGGTCTCAAGGTTTCTTATTTTATTAAATTGATTCTAATCTATTGGTATCTATTTAATATTGAAATTTTTTTAGATGTGGTCAATGAAATCTTCACTAAGCTGATTTCTATGTGCTTTTAATATCATCCTTAATTAGTTGAATACTTCCTGACCTTCTGGCTCAAAAATATGCTTGGGACTTGTTTTGCATGTTTGCTGCCTTAGTCAAGAAGAAAGCTATTTTTTCAAGAAGTTCTCTTCTCACCCTTATGGAGAATAACATTTAGAAGCAAAAATCTGGTTTCTATGTGCTTTTTCTTATTAGAATATTATCATTCCCAGTCTCTTTCAGTGGGCACAGCTAAATAGTAAATCCATGCACATGTACATGTTTGCTGTGCTTAGTCACTCAGTCATGTCCAACTCTTTGTGACCCCATGGACTGTAGCCTGTCAAGCTCCTCTGTCCATGGGGATTCTCTAGGCAAGAATACTGGAGTAGGTTGCCATGGTCTCCTCCTGGGGATTTTGCAACTCCAGAGTCAAACTCTGCATCACAGGCAGATTCTTTACCAGCTGAGCTACAAACTGTTTATTTCTCCATCACTGTACAGATGTTGAAAATCACGATTACGCTCTAGTACCTTCAACTCTAATCTAATGCCATCATTTATTCCAGGTTTGCTTGTTTTTAATCCTTTTATATTTTATAACTCTCTTTTCCAAGAGTGAGAAGTCTGGCTGTTCTATCCTTAATACATTTTCTTGTTTGATCAGCCCAGTCTTTAATTGTCACGATCCCTGAAGACACCTTGCAGGTACCCTGTGACTCCAGCTTTGAAGATCTGCACTCTTTCTATCATCTTGTCTCCTCCACTGTGGGTAGAGGTTTTGTTCACCTCATTAGGGCTCTGAGGCCCCACACAGGCCATATTTCCCACACATGGATGCCTTAGTCATGCTAATCGATCCCTGATACCCCTTGCTAGCCCTTCTTTGTGGACACCTCCCTCACTCGGATCTGGCTCAGGTACCTTGATCTGGTTGCTGTATCCCTTCCCCAGTTGCATATCTCTGTCAGCACAAAAGGCTTTAGGACTGAATTATTCTAGAAGTTGAGTAAAGAGGAAATGGCTTTTTCTGATTCTTAAAGGGATTTAGGGTGCTTATAAGAACTGCTTACCTCTAAGTTGTATATTCCAAGTATGTTAACAACATCTAAACCAGGGGCCTTTCATTTGTTTTGCATTTAACTCATAGTTTGTTATGAGTGAGTGCAAGTCACTCAGCCATATCCAACTCTTTGTGACCCTAGGATTCTCCAGGCAAGAATATTGGAGTGGGTTGCCATTCCCTTCTCCAGGGGATCTTCCTGACTCAGGGATCAAACCTTGGGTTCGATCTTCATTGCAGGCAGATTGTTTATTTTCTGAGCCACCAGGAGTTGTGATATGAGAGGCCAAAGCTGACCTAGGCAATAGCTAATAAGATTAGAAGCTGAAATAAATATGCTGATTTTTGAAAACATTATTTTCCATATTGGAATAGATCTTTTCTAGTCATAGTCAATGAAAAGAGATTTCTACAGAGAGGTAGAGGACAGAGCTCTGCTGTAGTGTATTCTAGCCACACAGTAGGTGGGCAGTGAACCTGTTAAGTGTTCACATCCATGTCTACCATTTCCTTATTGTGAGGATTGCATAGGTTATTTGACCTCATTTTGATTTTATGTCCTTTCCTACAAATGAAGAATTTAAATACCCTATTCCCAGAGGTATACTGCAAGCAGTAAAGGAGAAAATGTATGTTTAGCACTGATTCCAATGCCTGGGGAACAGAAATGCAGTCAATAAATGGGGGAAGATTCTGGGAATAATGTGATGATCATTCTTAGAAAACTAGCAGAGGAATGCCTAACTTGTAGAGGTCTCAGCTAGTGATCTTACCCCCTTCTGCTATGTAGTCCCTCCCTGTGACACATGAGCTCAATATTTACTGTTGTCTTTTGTTCAAACTGTGCCAAGTCTATATAAGAACCTAATAGACTCTCTATCCCAATTTACATTTACTTTGGTGTAGAGTGCTCTTTTCCGTTAATGTGTGGAGACAAGCTGTTGATTTGTAAGAAACACCAATTATCAGATGACACTCTTGCCTTGCAATGTGTTAAGTGGGTTTTACACATCTGATAACATTGAACAAAGCCTGTTTATCCCTCTGGTGTCAGTGGTGAAGTGTCCACAGCACACAGCATGGCAGAACCATTTTCAGGGACATCTGATGTTATGACTGTGTGTTCCTGGAGCATTTTATCCCTGTGTTTGATTCCATTTTTTTTTTTTTTTTATTAGTGGTACATTTGTGAAGGTAACACAACTGACAATGTTTGGGTGACCTTGAAAGAAGCATGTGAATTGTTTCAGTAACTGCACAGTGTGGCCTGAAAAATAAACAGTCCTGAATTGATCACTGCTTTAGTAGCCACTGATCAGCCGTAAATGTTAAAAATTAACAAGAAGTACTTTTTTCCCCCCTAACCACCAAATGACTCTAAGCATTAAATACATGTTAGCAGAAGCTGCTTCTTGGCCATTGAGTGGTTCAAAACATAAAACATATTTTCAAAGTATTACTCTTTTCCCAGCCTCCAAGTGGTTGTAAACATTAAATATGTTTTATAAAAACTACTTTGCCAGCTACTGGCAGGATAGCGATGAACATCATTATTCTTTAAAGCTGCCTTCCAGCTGTGATATTGGTTTTTTGGTTTGTGTTTTTTCTCTTCTTATTTGCTCAATTCTACTTTTTTTTTTGTACACAAAGGCAGGCAAGAGGCTACCTGGCCCAATTGTCTCTTGCTTTATGATAAGTGATCATGAGAGAACAGTTACACCTATATAAAACCATGCTGGCAACAGAGAGTTCTCTGGGGTTCAATTGCTTGGATATTCCACATAGATGTTGGCTCCATTTTCTGAAATAATTTTTGTATCTGCTTTCCATTGTGCAAAGTGTTGAGGTATGAAGATGAGTAAAAAGTTTGGTATTAAGGAAAATAACTTCAAGCAACCAAACACTGACAGATTATACCCATTGACTGAGGTGAAAATATGCCATCAAAAGAACAGACTCAAAAGACAGGCAAAATGGCAAGACTATTGAGTTAATAAGATCACTAACTCAAACATGATAAAAGACTGGAAATCTATGTCTGGAAATAACTCAGTGTGACAACAGCATGCAATTCAAACACAGTAAAGAGCACATCACTGTATAAAAGTCTCTTCAGGAATTAGCCCAGAAAATCTGTTTATTTTGACCAAATTCACAATAAAATCAAGAGTGACACTGATTCAATTGAAAATGTGAAACTGCTCTATTATTCCAGACAGAGCAATTCATCATCAAGCCACATAATTACTTGGAAAAGCTTTGATTTGTACAGAATCCAAGTGTTTTCCAAGTCATAATATTGCATTTTGCTAAAAGTTTTCTGCTTTGTGATATTTAATGGATTCAAATATGTCTGGGAAACCTATTATATACAAGACACTCTTAGAAATTGTGATTAGAACAGTGAGGTAAACAGACAAAACCCATACCTTCAGAAAGCTTTTATTCAGAAGGTCTAGCGTAGGAACAGCGAACTACACCCTGAGGGCTGGCTCTGGCACATCATCTGTTCTTACTGGGATGCAATCTCATCTGTCTATTTATATGTCATCTGTGTCTGTGTTGACACTACAGTGGAATTGTTGGCCACAGAGGCCAAAAGGCCTGCAAAGCCTGCACTGCATGCAGCCTAATCCTTTATAGGAAAATTTTGAGACCTGATGTTGGATTCAGTATCAGAGAGGAGGTTAAGGTAAAGTCAACATTTTGAACAGATGCTTAAAGAAAGAGAGTGAAAAACTTCCTGAAAAAGAAGAAAAGAAAGAAAAAGAAATGGCAGGATGAGAGGGTAAATGAAAGGCAGGAGGAAGTCTTACAATAACAAGTTGCATGTGGCTTGAAATTGTATGCTTACATTTCATTGGTATCCAAAACCTCAGTCACTTAGTAAAAAATCTGCCTGCAAGGCAGGAGACCCAGGTTCGATCCCTAGGTCAGGAAGATCTCTTGGAAAAGGGAATGGTAACCCACTCCAGTGTTCTTGCCTGGAGAATCACACTGGCAGAGGAGTCTGGTGAAGTACAGTCCATGGGGTCACAAAGAGTCAGACACAGCTGAGCAACTATCATTTAGTTGGTGCTGAAGGGAATGATTTGAATTTATTAAAGTATTAAGAGAGAATGTGCTAGTCGTGTTTCTGACTCTTTGCAACCCTTTGCACTGTAGTCCTCCAGTCTCCTCTGTCCGTGGGTTTCTCCAGGTAAGAATACTGGAGTGGGGTACCATTTCTGCCTCCAGAGAACCTTTTCCACCCAGGGATTGAATACACTGTATTTCCTGCATTGCAGGCAGATTCTTTACCACTGAGCCAGGGAAGCCCATTAGAGTATTAAAAGTTCATGATAAAATGTTTTTTATTTTCCTACAAAATAGTTCTATTTCAATTATACAATCATATTTTTAAATTAAAAAATGTTGAAACTGAGATTAAGGTTTGAAAAAAGAGAAACTCTAGATTCACTTAAAACATTCTTTCCCCAGATGATTTATCAGGATTCTTAAGTTCTTTGCCTCACATATGCTGGTGAAAGGAAAATTAAAAATTACCAAAGCCAAATTTGAAAACAGTAGCCCGTATTAACAACTACTACCCAATAAGTGTTAGACAAAACTACCTCAGAAAATGAGGTTAATGAGTTTATCAAGGTTGGCACTATTTTCATTTCTGACTAAGAAGCTGGAAGTTGAAAAAGAAACAAAACAAATCAGAGACTACAGTTGTATAAATAATGAACAAAAGTGAGTATCAAAATCTTGTACAACTTGTTTAATTGGCAGTGGCACTAGAAAAAAAGGAAACATGTCAATTAAACTGTCATCCATGTTAATTTTGCCTCTGAGAAAAACATTGTAATGGGATAATTTCATGAAATGCTTTGATGGTAAGACAGTGTCAAACTATGATTAGCTGCTACATAATTCAAATTAGACAAGAAAGCAATTGGTGGTAGCCTGACTATTGACAGCTTTTGTTGCATGCCTTTTTCTTCTCTTTTTCCCTTTGTTTAATCAAGTATATGCTGTTTGGCAGTAAAATGATTTACTCTAAAAATATTGATAGCATGAGAATTTAGTAGGAACTTCACTATAAGAAAATATTTTCCATTTTTAAATGGAAACAATTTCCATTTTAAAATCTTTTTAAAAATAATCGTTACCATTTCTGAAAAAACTCATCTTGATAGAAGTGGTATTTTTGTAACTAATATTAAGTTCCTAATTAGCTAAGGCCTCAATTAAAAGTGACTTCACTTTCACTTTTCACTTTCATGCATTGGAGAAGGAAATGGCAACCCACTCCAGTATTCTTGCCTGGAGAATCCCAGGGACAGCGGAGCCTGGTGGGCTGCCATCTATGGGGTCGCACAGAGTCAGACACAACTGAAGTGACTTAGCAGCAGCAGCAGCAGCAATTAAAAGCAGCTCATATTATTATGTTTAT
Organism: Ovis aries; assembly: GCF_016772045.2. NCBI lineage: Eukaryota > Metazoa > Chordata > Mammalia > Artiodactyla > Bovidae > Ovis > Ovis aries. Next base: position 51,507,101 of record NC_056069.1, read on the forward strand.
GTTTCTATCATCAAATATGTTCATTTTAAACTGAGTTCTCTTTCATTATTATAATATCTGTTCAATTAGCCAGAGTGGATGTTCTAGAATTTAATAAGGTCATGTAAATTTTACTGCCTATATTCTTTATCCTTTATTACTTAAAAAAAAAAAATAAAAAAGTTACATATACACAATGGAGTATTACTCAGCCATTAAAAAGAATACATTTGAATCAGTTCTGATGAGATGGATGAAACTGGAGCCGATTATACAGAGTGAAGTAAGCCAGAAAGAAAAACACCAATACAGTATACTAACACATATATATGGAATTTAGAAAGATGGCAATGATGACCCTGTATGCAAGACAGCAAAAAAGACACAGATGTGTAGAGCGGACTTTTGGACTCAGAGGGAGAGGGAGAGGGTGGGATGATTTGGGAGAATGGCATTGAAACATGTATACTATCATGTAAGAATCGAATCACCAGTCTATGTCCGATGCAGGATACAGCATGCTTGGGGCTGGTGCACGGGGATGACCCAGAGGGATGCTGTGGGGAGGGAGGTGGGAGGGGAGTTCCTGTTTGGGATCGCATGTACACCCATGGTGGATTCATGTCAATGTATGGCAAAACCAATATAGTATTGTAAAGTAAAATAAAGTAAAAGTAAAAATTTTTAAAAAAAAATAATAAATAAATAAATAAATAAATAAATAAACTAACAAAGAGTTCCAAACATCAAAAATACCAATGGGATTATGAAAAAATAATTTTTGTAATTTTGTACAAAGTCTTTAGCTTTGTACAAAAATTTGTTTAAAAACAATATATAGAATTTCTATTCTGCTTTGTGAGCTATAATTTACGTGCTTCTTGAAAAGTAACAGACCTCCCTATGCAGTTACTAAGAACACAGTCTTCATATGTTAATTCCCAGTAACAGAAGCAGGCCTACTGTTTCTCAGCCAAGGAGAGCTTTCAGAATTAAATAGTTTTGAGTGTCTTTCTGAAATAAAAAGACTATTTTTTGTTAATAGCAGAAAAAGGAAAACATGTAAAGATTATTTTTGGGTCCATATATTTATTTCTTAAGAATGCCAGTGAAAAGTATCTTAAAAAAGACTAGTATGACTGACAAGAGCAAAGTTGAAAGAGTGTTTGCAGAACACTAGCAAGAAAGGTCATGATTCTAGAAAGTCAAAATATTATAGGGAAAACAAAATAGACCCTGGAGCACTGCAGATCTGGATTCAAATTTGATTACATTTGGGGTAATGTTTAGAAAAGTGTTTCCTTTTTGTAAATGTTTTTGCCAGTAAATATAAGGATTGAAAGATACACCGTTTGTAAAGAAATAAATAAAAAGGAAAGAAAAACTACACTCTACAAGAATCTTAATAAAATGCTAGTAATTTATTTTTTCCTTCAGCAGCTTTATCTTCTTTGAGATTTTTAGATTTGGAGAAGAGTCTTCAATGACATTTTTTATTTTCCTATTTTCATCCTTGAAGTTGTTCCTAGTAAATCACAGAAGAAGGACATTACTAAAAACATCTCCTTCTGATAACACATATTTTTTTTTATGAAATACCATTCATCCAAAATATTTGAATAGAGATTCAAAACACAAGAAATGAGATATGATAGGTATAAAATATAAAAAAACACTGTGCAAAAATATGCCTAGTGGATGTTAAAAGTAATGTCTTAGGGGTTCAAATTCATGACAGTGGACTGAGCAAACACATTTATTTCTCCTTTGTTTCAAAATACCATTGAAATAACATAATATAATACTTAGAAAATATAACTATAGGAACCTGGGAAGTGTTCCATAGCAGACCAAAAAAAAATAAGGCATTTCTGTAGGATATAATCTCTTTCATAGGGACTTCTGGGTGTGGCCACAGTGGAATTATTATTAGGCTTTTTTTTTTCAACTGCATACTCAGTCGTGTCTGACCCTTTGGAACCCTAGGGACATAACCTGCCAAGCTCCTCTGTCCATTGGATTATCCCAGCAAAAATATTGGATTGGGTTGCCATTTATTCCTCCAGTATGTTTTCACCATAAAGTGAAAGTCGCTCAGTTGTGTACGACTCTTTGTGACCCCATGGACTATACAGTCCATGGAATTCTCCAGGCCAGAATACTGGAGTGGGTAGCCTTTCCCTTCTCCAGGGGATCTTCCCAGCCCAGGGGTGGAACCCAGGTCTCCTGAATTGCAGGCGGATTCTTTACCAACTGAGGTATCAGGAAAGCTCTTATCATTGTTCCACCATAAACAATGATAAAATTGGACAAGGTCTGTGAGGCAGCAGTCTTTTAATATGTGTGCCAAGTAGTACACATTTGTCATCCTTGAGAGATTCCCATGAATCAAGCCCCACATTTAGCTGGAATCTTTGATGAGAGGTACTTTTCCTGCTATGGCACAAGGAATGTGATTCTAAAAAGAATGTCCAGAGACGGGTTATAGCTTAGAGCTGCTGAAGTTACTGCAATTCAAGAATTGCTGAAGTGGCAGGAATTTGTGTAGAAAGTAAGGAGCAGCACAGAGAAGCACTGACAAGTCAGAGGAGGGATTTAGGAGGCATTTTCACCGAGGACTGCTCCATGCATACACACAATTGGCTTCTAAGTCCTGCGGGAGGCAGATTTGGGGCTGAGATACCCATTGTGGCTCAGGGCGGGGAGATGTTGAAGGGACGGACTAGCCACAGAGGGGAGATTTCACTGGATATCTCATATGTTTATGTGAGGCCCCAGAAAGCCTATGCATTAAGAGCACGTCATTTCCTTCAGTAAAGGCTGTGTCCTTCGTCTAAAAGCAAAACCTGGAAGAGACTTTTTTAAATAATTAAACTAGGCCTGACAGATCAAAAGTATCTGCCAGTAATGTAACTGCTCTCAAAGAATTATCTTAAGGCCCTATATAAGAGCATCCAGATTTTCTACAGTGTATTATTAAAATTTTCCACATACAGTAAAAACAAATACAAGTCATGTAAGGAAGCTGAAAAATCTGATCAGTGTTCAAGGAAAAATCAGTCTAAAATTATAAACATCATGATGACTCTGGTTTTGAAATCATCATAAACATATACAAACAAAAAATATAAACATATTTTAAGACTAATAAAAAACACTGTCAGGATGATAGAACACCAACAACAAATAATGGACATGCCAGGAATAAAAAGTTTGGTATATCTCATTAAGCATTCATTGGCAGGGCTCAGTAGCAGATTACAGGTATCAGAAAAAAGACAAATGACAATCAAGGTCTTTGAAATTATGCACTCTTAAAATAAAAGAGGAAAATGACTGAGATAAATAAGAGATTGACATAAGATAATATCAAGCCATCAAATATATCTAGAATTAGAATCCAAGAAGAATAAGAGACAAAATGAAGGAGAAAATTATGTTGGAATAAATAATTGTGAATGTTCATCAAATTTTTATTAAAAATTTCAAATTTTAGGTCCAAGAAGCTCAAACAAACAACACACACACAAAGGTTAAAACAACCAATAGTGTAAATAAATAGAATAATGAAAAATATTCATTTAATTTGAGGTAAGACTGGAAAAGTTAAGAAAATAAAAATAACTGAAAATAAACAAAAACCCTTAAATCGTAAACAAATGACAATATGGTATATTTAAATACAGCTATGTCAGTGACTGGGCTTCCCAGGTAGCACTAGTGGTAAAGAAAACACGTGAAAATGCAAGAGAAGCAAGAGATGTGGGTTTAATTCAAGTTGGGAAGATCTCCTGGAGAAGGACATGGTAGCCCATTCCAACATTCGTGGTTGAAAACTTCCATGGACAGGAACCTGGCAGGCTGCAGTCCGTGGGGTCACAAAAGAGTCAGACACAACTGAGCGCAACATACATCAGTGACTAAATGCAAATATACTAAACACATAGTTTTCTAGGACTGCTGTAACAAACTACTAAAAACTGGTGGCTCAAACAACAAATTTTGTCTGACATTTCTAGGGACTAGAAGTCTCAAATGAAGGTGTTCATTCCTTCTGAAGGTTGTGATGCTGCAACCGTACTAGGCCTCTCTCTTTGGCTGGTATGTGGCTGTCTTCATGGTCATGTAGTATTCTTCCTGCTTGCATGTCTGTATCCAAACGTCCCTTTTTATAAAGACACCAGCTATCTTGGAATAGGATTCTGAAGTGAAGTTAGTTGCTCAGTCACGTCGAACTCTTTGCAACCTGTGGACTTTAGCCTGCCAGGCTCCTCTGCCCATGGGCTTTCCCAGGCAAGAATACTGGAGTCAATAGCCAGTCCCTTCTCCAGGGCATCTTCCCGACCCAGGGGTCAAACCTGAGTCTCCTTCTTTACAGGCAGATTCTTTACCATCTGAACCCCCAGGAAAATTACCCCATTTTAAATTGGTTACCTCTGTTACAATCCTATTTCCTAGTAAGTTCTTATTCTGAATCATAGGCAGCTAGGATCCCAACACAACCTTTTTGAAGGAAAATTTCAACTCATAACATACTCAAATTAAGAGGCAATAATTTTCAGACTGAATAAAAGAGAAGAGTGAACTACACACACTCTACTCAATGCATTTTAAATATTTAAACAAAAAGGGCTTAAAACTAAAAGAAAGTGAAGGAAGATATACTATGGATATATGTATATAAGCATAAGCAGAAGAAAGCTGATGTCTCTTGTGGGAACTCTTCTTATGGACAGAGGAACATGGCAGGCTACAGTCCATGGGGTCAAAAAGAGTAGGACATGACTCAAGTGACTTAACACCAAAGTGGTATTTAATTCAAGATGAGTTACTAGAAATAAAATAAGATATAAGAAGGATAAATTCTTCAGAAGTTTCAAAATGCATAGAGTAAAAACTAATAGAGCCAAACAGAACAACAACAACAACAAAACTTTACTCGTGGTTGGATATGTTAACACTCAATTCTCAATAATTGATGTATAAATATCAGCGATTTCAAAAATACTATCAACCAATGTAATCTACCAGTTTAGAACATTACTCACAAAATAACATAATATTGTTATCAAATTTACCTGGAACATTTGTGAAGAAAGACTGTGCATTTTAGGCCATAAAATTATATAAATTGTATGAGATTAAAGTCTCTTCTGAGGTAGAGCAATCAGTGGTCTTTACATCGTTTAGAATACTGGTTAAATGGATGTATACATTTGTGAAAGCTCAGTAAGTTGAACACTTTCTCTGCATTTTACTGCATCTAAATTCTAATAGATAGATAAATAGCAAATAGGTAAGTTTTAAAACTGCAATCAAGTCAATGAGCCAATTAATCAATCAGTCATGCATAAAAATTGTAGCAGTCAATCCCAATAAATGTGAGTAGTCACATATCCCATACTGTCAAAAATGAAGACTTTCTATCAGTGTTACCATGTGTTTGAATAAAAAAGAATCCTTAAATCAGAAGTAGAGTGAATGGAATTTGATGCATACTGTGAGTCCATCAGGGAATTTATTACACATAATCATCCTCCTCATTCATAGTCAATGTGTGTCTTATATTTTGCTCTTAGAAGAAATGCTTGGTTCATCTCTCTAAATTATGAGTTCAAAGACAGATGCTCCCAACCAAGCCTTTGTTCATTAAGAAAAGTAGAGCCCTGAACATAACCCTAAGAGATGGAGATGTCCCCACTTTCAGGAACTTAACTATTGAATGCCGAAAAGAAATTCCACACCTGCCAACATCTTCTCCATTCTGATTTCACATAAGTAGCATGACCAGAGTTTTAATAACTAGAACATACAATTACTTGACTCAAATAAGTATGCTCATGTGAGCAGAGAAAATACCTTTATCTAATTGTAGTACTTAATTCAGGCCCTCAACTCCAGATATGAAGAGAAAACTAACACTCATAAAATGTTTGAATAAAAGCAATAACATAAATGTATAACATATAAGAAAACAAAACAAATATTAAGGAAGTAGAATTAACAAAAGAAAATAATTAAACATTAAGTAGTATTATATCCTCAGGGAGATAAAATACATTGGATGGATTGACATAGAGGAAAGGACTTTCTCCAAGTCTGTGAATACCTTCAACAACAATCACATGCGATGCCTCTTCTTCATCTGATGACATCTACCAACCCTAAAATGGACTGGTGCAATACGTTGCACTTTAACTATGGACTTAATGTGTCTAACTTGTTTTAATGACTATGTTGCCTTACATCTGTAACTGTGTAACTAAATTTGTTTCTAGCTGCATGAAAGCTTTAAGTTACAAAAGGTTGCTCAGATATCCTCAATAGGATTAGGTGAATATGTTGCCTCGCCAATTTAGGGACAAAAGCTGCAGTTATCAACTCTGGATTAAACCTTCTGGCTAATTCTGTAAAATTATGGGAGTAGACCTGCTCTTTACAAGGATTATATAACAATGTATTCTGTCTGAGGACAGTCTCTGGATTAAAACTTTCAACTGCAAACAAGAATCAGCTATGTCAGAAATGGAAAATGTCATTGGCAAAATGTAGCTAATATGCTAAATAATAGAAAAAACAAAGCTGATATCAAAAGACTATTTCAAGGAGTTCTCGGTGGTCTAGGGTTAGGACTCAGTGCTCTCACTGAGCGTTCAATCCCTGGTTGGGGAACTATCCTGAAAACCACTCTGCCAAAAAAGAAAAAAAAAGAGAGTATTCCAGAATCTAAACATCTAAAGTGAAAGTGAAAGTCACTCAGTCATGTACGACTCTTTGTGACCCCATTGACTATACAGAATTCTTCAGGCCAGAATACTGGAGTGGGTAACCTTTTCCTTCTCCAGGGGATTTTCCCAGCCTAGGAATTGAATATTGGTCTCCCACATTTCAGGTGGATTCTTTATCAGCTGAGCCACAAGGAAAGCCCAAGAATACTGGAGTGGGTAGCCTATCCCTTCTCCAGTGGATCTTCCCGACCCATGAATTGAACTGGGGTCTTCTGCATTGCAGGCAGATTCTTTACCAACTGAGTTATCAGAGAAGCCCATAAATTGAGTATTAAAAGCAACTATTCAATAGAATCTCCTTGAATGACGAAGGCTTATTACTTTAAAAATGGCAACATTTCCAATGTATTAAGTCAATACAGTTTTTGTACAATGTATTTCATTTTGAGATATTGATTTAAAAAAATCACAATCAGATAAGAAACTGTGACTTATTTTTGTCATATAAATTTCATCCTAAACATAGTAGATAGAAGGTGACTTTATAAAAGTTCACTACTGATATAGTTCAGTTCAGTTGCTCAGTCGGGTCCGACTCTTTGCGATCCCATGAATCGCAGCACTCCAGGTTTCCCTGTCCATCACCAACTCCCAGGATTCACTCAGACTCACGTCCATGGAGTCAGTGATGCCATCCAGCCATCTCATCCTCTGTTGTCCCCTTCTCCTCCTGACCCCAATCCCTCCCAGCATCAGAGTCTATTCTGGTGAGTCAACTCTTTGCATGAGGTGGCCAAAGTACTGGAGCTTCAGCTTTAGCATCATTCCTTCCAAAGAAATCCCAGGGTTGATCTCTTTAGAATGGCCTGGTTGGATCTCCTTGCAGTCCAAGGGACTCTCAAGAGTCTTCTCCAACACCACAGTTCAAAAGCATCAATTCTTCAGCACTCAGCCTTCTTTACAGTCCAACTCTCACATCCATACATGACCACAGAAAAAACCTCAGCCTTGACTAGACAGACCTTAGTCGGCGAAGTAATGTCTCTGCTTTTGAATAAACTATCTAGGTTGGTCATAACTTTTCTTCCAAGGAGTAAGTATCTTTTAATTTCATGGCTGCAGTCACCATCTGCAGTGATTTTGGAGCCCAAAAAAAATAAAGTCTGTCACTGTTTCCACTGTTTCCACTGTTTCCCCATCTATTTCCCATGAAGTGATGGGACCAGGTGCCATGATCTTCGTTTTCTGAATATTGAGCTTTAAGCCAACTTTTTCACTTTCCTCTTTCACTTTCATCAAGAGGCTTTTAAGTTCCTCTTCACTTTCTGCCATAAGGGTGGTGTCATCTGCATATCTGAGGTTATTGATATTTCTCCCGGAAATCTTGATTCCAGCTTGTGTTTCTTCCAGTCCAGCGTTTCTCATGATGTATTCTGATTAGCAGTTAAATAAGCAGGGTGACAATATACAGCCTTGACGTACACCTTTTCTTATTTGGAACCAGTCTGTTGTTCCATGTCCAGTTCTAACTGTTGCTTCCTGACCTGCATACAGATTCCTCAAGAGGCAGGTTAGGTGGTCTGGTAGTCCCATCTCTCTCAGAATTTTCCACAGTTTATTGTGATCCACACAGTCAAAGGCTTTGGCATAGTCAATAAAGCAGAAAGAGATGTTTTTCTGGAACTCTCTTGCTTTTTCCATGATCCAGCGGATGTTGGCAATTTGATCTCTGGTTCCTCTGCCTTTTCTAAAACCAGCTTGGACATCAGGGAGTTCACGGTTCTCGTATTGCTGAAGCCTGGCTTGGAGAATTTTGAGCATTACTTTACTAGCATGTGAGATGAGTGCAATTGTGTGGTAGTTTGAGCATTCTTTGGCATTGCCTTTCTTCTGGATTGGAATGAAAACTGACCTTTTCCAGTCCTGTGGCCACTGCTGAGTTTTCCAAATTTGCTGGCATATTGAGTGCAGCACTTTCACAGCATCATCTTTCAGGATTCGAAACAGCTCCACTGGAGTTCCATCACCTCCACTAGCTGTGTTCGTAGTGATGCTTTCTAAGGCCCACTTGACTTCACATTCCAAGATGCCTGGCTCTAGATGAGTGATCATATCATCATGATTATCTGGGTCGTGACGATCTTTTTTTGTACAATTCTTCCGTGTATTCTTGCCACCTCTTCTTAATATCTTCTGCTTCTGTTAGGTCCATACCATTTCTATCCTTTATTGAGCCCATCTTTGCATGAAATGTTCCCTTGATATCTCTAATTTTCTTGAAGAGATCTCTAGTCTTTCCCATTCTGTTGTTTTCCTCTATTTCTTTGCATTGATTGCTGAAGAAGGCTTTCTTATGTCTTCTTGCTATTCTTTGGAACTCTGTATTCAGATGCTTGTATCTTTCCTTTTCTCCTTTGCTTTTCACCTCTCTTCTTTTCACAACTATTTGTAAGGCCTCCCCAGACAGCCTTTTTGCTTTTTTGCATTTCTTTTCCATGGGGATGGTCTTGATCCCTGTCTCCGGTACAATGTCATGACCCTCATTCCATAGTTCATCAGGCAGTCTGTCTATCAGATCTAGGCCCTTAAATCTATTTCTCACTTCCACTGTATAATCATAAGGGATTTGATTTAGGTCATACCTGAATGGTCTAGTGGTTTTCCCTACTTTCTTCAATTTGAGTCTGAATTTGGTAATAAAGAGTTCATCATGTGAGCCACAGTCAGCTCCTGGTCTTGTTTTTGTTGACTGTATAGAGCTTCTCCATCTTTGGCTGCAAAGAAAATAATCCATCTGATTTCGGTGTTGACTATCTGGTGATGTCCATGTGTAGAGTCTTCTCTTGTGTTGTTGGAAGAGGGTGTTTGCTATGACCAGTGCATTTTCTTGGCAAAACTCTATTAGTCTTTGCCCTGCTTCATTCTGCATTTCAAGGCCAAATTTGTCTGTTACTCCAGGTGTTTCTTGACTTCCTCCTTTTGCATTCCAGTCCCCTATAATGAAAAGGACATCTTTTTTGGGTGTTAGTTCTAAAAGGTCTTGTAGGTCTTCATAAACCCGTTCAACTTCAGTTTCTTCAGCGTTTCTGTTTGGGGCATAGACTTGGATTACTGTGATATTGAATGGTTTGCCTTGGAGATGAACAGAGATCATTCTTTTGTTTTTGAGATTGCATCCAAGTACTGCATTTTGGACTCTTTTGTTGACCATGATGGCTACTCTATTTCTTCTGAGGGATTCCTGTCCACAGTAGTAGATATAATGGTCATCTGAGTTGAATTCATCCATTCCAGTCCATTTTAGTTCGCTGATTCCTAGAATGTCGATGTTCACTCTTGCCATCTCTTGTTTGACCACTTCCAATTTGCCGTGATTCATGGACCTGACATTCCAGGTTCTTATGCAATATTGCTCTTCACAGCATCGGATCTTGCTTCTATCACCAGTCACATCCACAACTGAGTATTGTTTTTACTTTGGCTCCATCCTTTCATTCTTTCTGGAGTTATTTCTCCACTGATCTCCAGAAGCATATTGGGCACCTAATGACCTGGGGAGCTCCTCTTTTGGTATCCTATCATTTTGCCTTTTCATACTGTTCATGGGGTTCTCAAGGCAAGAATACTGAAGTGGCTTGCCATTCCCTGCTCCAGTGGACCACATTCTGTCACAGCTCTCCACCATGACCTGCCTGTCTTGGGTTGCCCCACTGGCATGGCTTGGTTTCATTGAGTTACACAAGGCTGTAGTCCTAGTGTGATTAGATTGACTAGTTTTCTGTGAGTATGGTTTCAATGTGTCTGCCCTCTGATGCCCTCTTGCAACACCTACCATCTTACTTGGGTTTCTCTTACCTTGGGCATGGGGTATCTCTTCATGGCTGCTCCAGCAAAGCACAGCTGCTGCTCCTTACCTTGTACGAGGGGTATCTCCTTACTGCCGCCACTCCTGACCTTCAACGTGGGATGTCGTCAGATTATTTGAGCCAAGTAATTTGCCAATCTCAAGGCTAAGTAATTATTTATTAAAAAATATTAGAGTTGTGAGGTCTTGGACTGTCAATCATGAATCATAATTAGTCAATCATTCAATCATGAATATATATAAAATCTTATTCTTTGAAAAGCTGCAGTAGTGGCACTGTATAATGATATACCTATATATAAACCAGTGGTATAGAATCCAGAGTAGAGAAATACACTGATGTGTCTATCATCAATTTATTTTTAAGTCAGTACATTTTATGTCCATTTTTTTAAAGCTTTATTTTCTATGAACTTTAGATTTTGTCTAATCTCCCTGGAAACATATCCTGATTTTTTTTGAGAATTTTACATTTATATTTAATCTACCACATAATATTTTTATCACTTTTCTTCTGTAATTGTGGAATTTTAAAAAATTTATAAGTAAAATATGTATTATCATCATCCAATATTGATCAAATATTTAAAGTTTTTAATGGGTTTAGTTTTATTTTATGTTTCTGTTAATTCTATTTTCCCTTTAGTTTTACTGTGTTCCCCAAGAATATTGCAAGGTTTAGGGTGAAGCTTTCTTAAGAAAGTATTTGAGTTTGCCTCTAACTGGTCAGTGCATAAGTAAGGCAACCATATACAACGTCAAGTCTTGAGATGAGCTGCACACAACCCCAGGTCATAGATCCAAGATAGAATAGATTTATATGGGGTTCATCTATCTCTGAGGTGTAGGCTTTGGAGATGTTAACCCTTTTTGAGGAGCATTCTTGATACAATTGTCAACATATGTTAGACTTAGGCTTTTGTTTCTTTTTCTTTTGTTTTCTTTTTCCTTCAACCTGAGACTGTCAAATAAATCCGTATTTTTGTAGGGATAGAAATGTACTGATGGAAAAAGAATAGCCTCACGTCTTTGGATTCCTCTTTTCTCTTTAAACTTGAGTTGATAACGCTTTAAAATCTTATAAACTATTTTCTTGGGCTCCAAAATCACTGCCGATTGTGATTGCAGCCATGAAATTAAAAGACACTTACTCCTTGGAAGAAAAGCTGTGACAAACCGAGACAGGGTATTAAAAAGCAGAGACAATACTTTGCCAACAAAGGTCCATATAATCAAAGGTATGGTTTTTCCAGTGGTCATGTATAGATGTGAGAACTGGACCATAAAAAAAAAAAAAAAAAAGGCTGAATTCTGAATAACTAATGCTTTTGAACTGTGGTGTTGGAGAAAACTCTGTGAGTCCTTTGGTCTGCAAGGAGATCAAGCCAGTCTATCCTTAAGGAAATCAGTCCTAGATATTCATCGGAAGGACTGTTGCTGAAGTTGAAGCTCCAATACTTTGGCCTCCTGATGCAAAGAACGGACTCATTTGAAAAGAACATGATGCTGGGAAAGACTGAAGGCAAGAGGAAAAGGGGAAGACAGAGGATGAGATGGTTGGGTGGCATCACCACATCGATGGACATGAGTTTGAGGAATTTCCAGGAGATGGTGAGGGACAGGGAAACCTGGCATGCTGCAGTCCATGGGGTCTCAAGGAGTCGGACGCAACTGAGTGACTGAACAACAACAACGAAACTCTCAATGATGTGCAAAAGATGTTTAAAAATGTGCAGGTAAGTGGTATTTTGGACTGTTTTCAGTGAAAGGTGTAGTTCAAATAACTTATCCGTGCACTACTGAAAACTGGAATCTTTGGCTATTCATGGTGATAATTTAGTCACTAAGTGGTGTCCAACCCTTTTGTGACCTGAAGGACTATAACTTGCCCGGCACCTCTGTCCATGGGATTTTCCAAGCAAGGATACTGGAATGGGCTACCATTTCCTTCTCCAGGGTTTTTTCCCAACCCGGTGATTGAACCCACATCTTCTGCTTGGCAGGCAGATTCTTTATCACTGAGCCACCTGAGAAGTTCATTTATCTATTCATATATGGAGTATATTTTATATGTTGGGTCAGTTTTCTTTTCCTAATTAATTTTATAAGTCATCTTTGAAACATCTTGTGGAAAGAGATTATTAGATGAAGACAACACCAGTTTGACTAATGTCCACCTGAAGGACCACAGCTAAGTGATTTGTCACTATTTTTCCATCTTCTCATTATAAAGTGGGGATACATAACTAAGCTGTGTGTGGCTTAAATAAATCATCTTATAAAAATCTAACTTAATACCTGAAAATCATAGAACTGAATAATTAGCTCTCTCAGTGGAGCCTCTGCAACTAAAATTCTTGGATGAAACCATCACGAGGGAACACACAGTAGAACCACTCTACTCAATAATATCAATCGCAGCGTCATCTTCTGGGGCAAGTACTTCCTCCAAGCAAATCAAACCTTGTCACTTATACAACATTCCTCTATCTCTTATGAATTCCTGCTGTTGTCCTGTCTGCATTTAATAGAGGTTAGACTCAACTCACAATCATAACCAAAGTGTTCCTAGAGAATAAATCTACCGAGACAAGCCAAACATCAATTCAATTAATAACTGATCTCCTTTCTTTCAGAGATACTGTGTATCAGTTTTTCGTCCAGTAATATTATAAAATCTCTCTTGTTTCACAATAATAAAGCAGGAAGTTGCTCTAATAGTTATAAGCAATACACAAAGCTTCAGAATGCAATCTTATTTTGAATTTTAGCTTGTGGGCATTTTTTTTTTAAAGATCATTTAATTTACTAATAAAGTTACACCGACTTGGTAACTGGGGAGCCATGCACATTTCTCCCCAGTGTGGTAAGGAAGAGTTGCTAGGGAAACCGCTGACAGAAACTGCCTACCCTGGCCAGGTAGGCAACAGGAAGTTCTGGTAAGAAATGCAGAACCAACAAGCTAAATTGAAACTCACAGCTGGAAGAAGTTGTTTGGATGCCACTCTGTATGCCCCAACAACCTCCCAGAATCCTTCTCAATGAAATTCATCTTGGTTGAGCGATGAACATGCCATCAGGAAGGACTCTAATTCAGAATGATTGGCCACAGACAACCAGGAAACTAATCCCATTACTGTAAGTCCTGAGACTTCCCATGTAGCAGAGCGGTTCTCCTCGGTTCCCTTACCCTGCTGCTATCTGCTTGGGCACCCCTTCCCAATAAAAGCCTCTTGCTTTGCCAGCACAAGTGTCTCCCCAATAATTCATTTTTGAGTATTAAGCAAGAACCTACTCCAGGCCCTGGAAATCTGTCCCATCTCCTGCAACAGAATAAGCTATCAGTTCCTAGTCCTCAGTTTTAAATGATTACACATTAATTTAAAGAACACTTGCACATACAGTACTCTGAAAGGATGAAGGTGGGGAAGTAAAGCATACAAACTCAACTACACACAGAAGAAATATGCAACATCTCATTTTTAACTTCAAGGACAGGATGAGAAGTCCCAGTAAACAAGCAAAGAAAGTTCTAAATGTTTTAAATTAGCTTATCTGTGTAGTTAAGAAGATATTTATTTGCCAGTTAATATACCAGAACCAAAATTATAGCCATGAAAGTAATTATCATTGATAATTTATAAAAAATATATTTATGTGCTTAATAGTATTATCTATATATTCTGATTAAATGATATGCTGCTTAAAGGAGGACAAGGGTAAAGCTTATTTTACACACCTTAGATTTTTTTTTCCACCCATGCCAACCTAGTGGATGGGAGTTATACTATTCTAGTGTTATTAATTCATGTGTCATTGGTGTCTGTTTGATTAGAAGTTTTGTTTTTTCCCCCATAACTCTGGTCTGAGAGAGATCATATGGAGACTTTTATCAGCTCCACTTGAAAGAGAATAAATCAGTCCACTACAAAAGGTTTTCAAACTTTATTTGAGGTGGAGTAGGGTTGGTTTGAGTAACTGGTCTGCTCCCTCTGTAGGAAAGTTTCGTCTTCCTCTTTGGCAAAAGAGCTTAAGAATTCCAATTTGCATAATTAGGACAGTGATATGAAGTACTTTCTTTTATTACCAAGGATACCTGTTTCAAAAGGAATTTCTTTTAGCACAGAATATTAGCTATTATGTTTTTGTTTGTCTGTTTTTATTTTGCATGTGAATATATTTTAATTCTGTTTCATCAAGTAAAGGAGAATTAGAAAGGGAAATTATGAAGTTCATTTTAGGAAGAAAGAGGTAAGTTAATAAATATTAATACACTTTAAGAAATAATTGTGTCTGCATCTAGGTTTAATGGTACTTATTTTAGGGTGTTGAAAATGTTATATTTGTGAATGAAAAGGCATTGTGAATTATTTAGAAATATAATTTTACTTTTTAAAAATGTATGTTGCTGATTTGGTATCACTAGTATTTTCCACATATTTTAGCTTAATATTTACCTGATATATTTTTATCTATATTTCTATTCTCAACTTAAGTCAGTTCAGTGGCTCAGTCATGTCCAACTCTTTGCAAGCCCATTGACTGCAGCACACCAGGTTCCCTGTCCATCACCAACCCCCAGAGCTTGCACAAGCTTATGTCCATCCAGTTAGTGATGCCATCCCACCATCTCATCCTCTGTCATCCCCTTCTCCTCCTGCCTTTAATCTTTGCCAACATTAGGGTCATTTCCAATGACTCAGTTCTTCATATCATGTGACCAGAGTATTGGAGCTTCAGCCTCAGCATCAGTCTTTCCAATCAATATTCAGGATCGATTTCCTTTAGGGTATACTGGTTTGATCTCCTTGCATTCCAAGGAACTCTCAAGAGTCTTCTCCAACACCACAGGTTAAAAGCATCAATTCTTCAGTCCTCAGCTTTCTTTATGGACCAACTCTCCCATCCATACATGATTACTGGAAAAACCATAGATTTGACTAGGCAGAATTTTGTTGGTAAAGTAATATGTTGTCTGCGTTGGTCATAGTTTTTCTTCCAAGGAGCAAGTGTGTTCTAATTTAATGGCTGAAGTCACCATCTGCAGTGATTTTTGAGCCCAAGTAAAAAGTCTGTCACTGTTTCACCATCTATTTGCCATGAAGTGATGGGACTGAATGCTTGATTTCAGTTTTTTAAATGTTGAGTTTCAATTTATCTATGTTGTATTTGAAGTTTCATGTAGAGAGCATATTGTTGGACTTGTTTGATATAGAACATTTACATTTAAATTGATGATTAATATTTTATAGCTTGTTTCAGTTCAGTTCAGTCACTCAGTGGTGTCTGACTCTTTGCGACCCCATGAATTGCAGCACGCCAGGCCTCCCTGTCCATCGCCAACTCCCGAAGTTCATTCAAACTCATGTCCATTGAGTAGGTGATGCCATCCAGCCATCTCATCCTCTGTCGTCCCCTTCTCCTCCTGCCCCCAATTCCTCCCAGCATCAGAGTCTTTTCCAATGAGTCAACTCTTCACATGAGGTGGCCAAAGTATTGGAGTTCCAGTTTCAGCATCAGTCCTTCCGATGAACAGCCAGGACTGATCTCCTTTAGGAAGGACTGGTTGGATCTCCTTGCAGTCCAAGGACTCTCAAGAGTCTTCTCCAGCACCATATTTCAAAAGCATCAATTCTTTGGCACTCAGCTTTCTTCAGAGTCCAACTCTCACATCCATACATGACCACTGGAAAAACCATAGCCTTGACTAGACGGACCTTTGTTGGCAAAGTAATGTCTCTGCTTTTGAATATACTATCTAGGTTGGTCATAACTTTTCTTCCAAGGAGTAAGTGTCTTTTAATTCATGGCTGCAATCACCATCTGCAGTGATTTTGGAGCCCCCAAAGTCTGACACTGTTTCCACTGTTTCCCCATCTATTTGCCATGAAGTGATTGGACCAGATGCCATGATCTTAGCTTTCTGAATGTTGAGCTTTAAGCCAACTTTTTAACTCTCCTCTTTCACTTTCATCTAGCTTGTTTACCATTTCTAATTTGTTTTCTTTGTTTAATAAGCAACCAATTCCTGTTTTTCTTTTTTGCCTTCCTGTGCGTTATATGAATACCTTAAGATTCCATCGTTAGTGTTTTGGGGTATACAATCTTGTTTTGTTTCCTTAGTTGCTCTAGTTAAAATAATATGCATATGTAACTTACCACAGATTGGTATAATTGATGTTTTACTACTTTGAGTGAAGTACAGAAACCTTATTTTGATGTAGGTCCGATTTTAATTCTACTTTTTAAACATAATTATCTTATTCTCTTAGCTTTCCTTTATTTCACAATGTCTTTATTTTCTTTCTATCCCTAAAGCATGTCACTGAATATAGAATTAACAGTTTTTCTTTCAGTACTTAAAAAATCTTGTCCACTTTCTTCTGACTTTTATGGCCTCACATGACAAATCTACTATCATTTAATTATGATTCTATAAAATGTACATTTTTTCTCTGCTTTCAAGATTTTTATTTGTCATTTGCTTTCAGAAATTGAAGCATGATAGGTCTTGACATGAATTTCTTTAGGTTTATCCTACTTAGGATTTGCTCTGCTTCTTGAATATTTAGTTTTACACCTTTCAACAAATTCAGGAAGTTTCCAGTCATATTTTTTGAATATTTTTTTCATCCTAACACTGTATTTTTTCTTCTGGGACTCTGATGATAGTGAACATTATCTCTTTTATTATCATCCTTTAGGTCTCTGAGATTCTGTTTGTTTTCCAGTCACCTTTATTTGATGACTAGACTAAACAAATTATATTTGTATGTCTTTAAATTCATCAATTCTCTCCTCTGGCTTCACTTTACTATTGTGCGCATTCACTGAGTGTATTGTTTCCTTGTCATTTTTCACTCCTATCATTTCCATTTGGTTATTTTTGTAACTTCCAAATCTTCATTGGAATTTTTTACTTTCATTTGTTTCAAGAGAATGCATAATTGCTTATTAAATATTTGTACAATGGCCACTGTAAAATTCTTGTCAAATGATTCCAGTCTCTTGGATGGATTGATGGATTCCAGTTTATTTTACTATTGTTGGTATCTATTGATTCTCTTTCATTCAAGTTGTCCTTTCCCTAGTTCCTTGTATGACAAGTTATTCTGCATTGCATCCTGGATATTGTTATTATGAGATTCTGAGATTTTTTGCAGATAGAACTCTATTGACTTTTTAGCATGATGGGTAGTTGAATATTCATAACCAGCTTCTTGTTGGGCCCCACAGCATTGCTCTACCAAAAGTGGGGTAACTCTTCCCTGGGGATTGGTGAGGTGACAGTTCAGTTATCCCCTCCATCTACTGTCAACTTCCTGGTGAAACTGGAGCACTGACTCACACACAGTTATTGATTCTTGTGTGGAATATAAGGTCAGTTCCCTGACACACCTCACTGATATCATGGAACGGCAAGTGGGTTTTGATTCATATCAGGTTGTTGGCTTCCAAAGAGTGAAGATTGGGACAGGCTATGGTGTGATCACTGGAGACTCTTTCCCAAGTTCTTTCTTCCTTTTTTAATCACCAGTTCATTTATCGTACTTGTCTTCATGGCTGAATAATCCAGGCTGCTATGACCATGGATTATATGAGGGATAGCATTGCATATTTAGTTCACGTTGTGGACTCCAGGGCAGGGTTCAAGTCTCAGCTTCATATTTGAGTATGAATATATTTATCCATATGTAAAATCGTGTCTTGAGACCCATCATGTCTCAATTTTATTTTCTTAATAATTATTTATTTGACTGTTTCAGGTCATAGCTGTGGCATGTGGGTTCTTTGTTGAGTCATGTGGAATCTTTCATTGTGATGCATGGACTTTCTAGTTGTGGGTCACAGGCTCTGGAGAGTGCAGCCTCAGTAGTTGTGGCACACAGGCTCAGCTGCACTGTGGCATATGGGATCTTAGTTCCCCAACTGGGGATCAAACATGTTCCCCTACATTGTGAGGCAGATTCTTAACCACTGGATCACCAGAGAAGTCCCTCAATTTTCTTATATTCAAAATGAGAGTGTTGAGAGCGCATAAGCAGGTGCTGATGAAACAAGAACTGAATGCAAGCAAAGCCCTTAGGACAATGCCTGGTAAGTTGTTAAATTTCTTTAGATGTTAGCTTTCACTATATGTAAAGTGACATAAATCCAGTTCTGCTCAAGACAGGACTATGTTCATTGTTGTCTCCACATAGTTATTAATAGTGCCCTTGTTAACTAAAAAAATGCTCCAGTTTAAACAATAAATTATATAATTATTCTATTTATATATTATTATATAACAATCATTATTTACTCTGTCCTTGAAAACTGTTGAACTCTGCCATCAGCATTGTTTATTCTGTTGAATACTGTACAAAATAGTCTATTTAAAGGCTATTTTGCACAGTGAATAGAACAGAAATATGCAGTTCAATTTCCTAGTGATATGGAGCAGAGAGGTTTTGACATGGTAGAAGGAGCCCTAAACTGGCAGTTAAGAAAAATGTCTAAAATATGTTTTGAAGGATGTTATTTTTATTTCTAATCTCAAATACTAATATGGTTAAAATGCTGTGAGGCTCAGTTTTCTGAGTTCCAAAAAGACAAAATTGGGCTAGAAAATTTATAAAGATCTCTCAGTGACTTTGAGGTTGTATATAGATTTAGCTACTAATATTGCCATTAGAAATCAGAGGAAACAGGGAACAAATTGCCAACATCTGTTGCGTCATAGAAAATGCTAGAGAATTCCAATGAAACATCTACTTCTGCTTCATTGACTGTGCTAAAATCTTTGTGTGGATCACAACAAACTGGGGAAAATTCTTCAAGAGATGGGAATACCAGATCACCTTACCTGCCTCCTGAGAGACCTGTATGCAGATCAAGAAGCAACAAATGGAACCAGACATGGAAAAATGGACTGGTTCCAAATTGGGAAAGAAGTACCTCAAGGTTATATATTGTCACCCTGCTTATTTAACTTAAATGCTGAGTACATCATGCAAGATGGCACGTGGGATGAAGCACAAGCTGGAATCAAGATTGCCAGGAGAAATATCAATAACCTCATATACACAGTTGATACCACCCTTATGATAGAAAGTGAAGAGGCACTAAAGAACCTCTTGATGAAGGTGAAATAGGAAAGAGAAAAAGCAGGCTTAAAACTCAACATTCAGAAAACTAAGATCATGGCATCTGGTCCCATCACTTCATGACAAATAGATGGGGAAACAGTGGAAACAGTGGCAGACTTTATTTTGGGGGGGGCTCCAAAATCACTGCAGATGGTGACTGCAGTGATGAAATTAAGATGCTTGCTCCTTGGAAGTAAAGGTATTACAAACCTAGACAGGGTATTAAAAATCAGAAACATCACTTGGCTGACAAACGTCTCAATGTTCAAACCTATGGATTTTCCAGTAGTCATGTATGGATGTGAGACTTGGACCATAAGTAAGACTGAATGCTGAAGAATTGATGCTTTTGAACTGTAGTGTTGAAGACTCTTGAGAGTCCTTTGGATTGTAAGGATATCAAACCCATCAATCCTAAAGGAAAACAATCCAGAATATTCATTAGAAGGACTGATTCTGAAACTGAAGCTCCAATACTCTGGTCACCTGATGCGAAGAACTGACTCATTGGAAAAGACCCTGATTCTGGAAAAGACTGAAGGCAGGAGAAGAAGGGGATGACAGAGGATGAGATGTTTGGATGTCATTGCCAACTCAATGGACTGGAGTTTGAGCAAGCTCTAGGAGTTGGTAATGGACAGGGAAGCCTTATGTGCTGCAGTCCATGGAGTTGCAAACAGTTGGACATGACTGAGTGACTGAACAACAACAAATTAATACAGATATATAGATACAAATATAGATACAGTTATGAATAAAAATGGATATGGGCCATAGCCTTAAACTTTCATGCTTTATAACTAAAGTATTTTCAGGGTTGGATTTATGAGCTTTTGATCCATGCCTTTGCACAGAGCCCTGTGCTAGAAAGGCCCACTTTGGTAAAATTCTTTCCTGTCATCATCATGAAGTTTTTGATAATTTTGAATAAGGTGTCCCACATTTTAAATTTGTACTAGACCTTCAAATTATATAACTGATCCTGTTGATTTGTAGATGAAACTCCTCTCTAGAAAACTATCACTCTAATCATGTAGTGGTTAAAAAATAATTCCTGGTGTTCCATATAAATTCTAATCATTTTATACAGCAGCACCTGCAATATTGGCTCCCATTTTCTATTTCTTTAACAGTGTCCATTCTTTACAAATATAGCACAGTCCATTCTTGAGTTTATACACTAGTGAATCAAATGGTAAAAAAAGTAATAGTAATGTAGAATGCCAGCCTGTAATTATAAAGCAAGTGTACTTCCCCAAATGATCCTTTCCTCTACTGGCATTAGTTAGAGTGTTTTGGTTAAGTCAAAACTTTAATTGATTAAAACATAGCTTTATATTTTAATTTCTATCCACCAATATTAGTGAGAAGTACCACACATTCACAATTACTATCTGGAAAATTAAAGTCAGCCTTGAAATGAAACTATATGTCAGCAGTTTGTTACATGCAAGAATAAATGCCATGTAAATATACCTACCTAATTTTTTTACTGGAAGTTTTTAAAAAACTAACTCTAAATAGAAAAAAAAAATGTATTTACATACAGAAGTGTATGGATTCTCTCTGCCCTGCACATATATTGTTCACACTAGTCAATTATTGGGGGTTCCCAGGTGGCACTAGTGGTAAAGAACCCACCTGCCAAAGCAGAAGATTCAAGAGACATGGGTTCAATCCCTGGATCAGGAAGATCCTCTGAAGGAGGGCATGGTAACCCACTCCAGTATTCTTGCTTGGAGAATCCTGTGGACAGAGGAGTCTGATGGGCTACAGTCCATAGGGTTGCGAAGAGTTGGACATGACTGAAGCAGCTTAGCATGCATGCAGTCAATACCAGCTTACTGCAGAGTTGTCTGGGGCTTTGACACTATTTGGAGATTAAATATTGGGATTTTATATTGCCATTACCCTTGTGTTTTTTCAGCCTTGTGAAGCAACTCACAAAATTAGACTGTATTTAGTATTCCAAAGAAAATGAAGTATATTGCTAGTATTAGGATGTAAAAGGTTTTAAAGTTTTGAAAATATGCATATGTGTATGTGTGCACATATATACATATTATACATTATTATTTACATTTATATGGATACATATAGTATTCATCATGTAGTCATATATGGATATGAGTGTTGGACTATAATGAAAGCTGAGTGCTGAACAATTGATGCTTTTGAACTGTGGTGTTGGAGAAGACTCTTGAGAGTCCCTTGAACTGCAAGGAGATCGAACCAGTCCATCCTAAAGGAAATCAGTCCTGAATGTTCATTGGAAGGACTAATGCTGAAGCTGAAGCTCCAATACTCTGGTCACCTAATGCAAAGAGCTGACTCATTTGAAAAGACCCTGATGCTGGGAAAGATTGAAGGCAGGAGGAGAAGGAGATGACAGAGGATGAAATGGTTGGATGAAATCACTGACTCAATGGACATGAGTTTGAGTAAACAGGGAAGTCTGGTGTGCTGCAGTCAATGGGGTCGCAGAGTCGGACACAACTGAGCCACTGAAGTGGATACATATAGTCTCAAATGTTTCTTACTGTTAAGTTAAAATATAAGAAAATTGATAAAACATGAATTATATGAAGTTTAAAATATAAGAACCTAGGCAGAGGTTCAGAAAACCTAGATCTGGATTACCTATTTCTTTAAAACTATATTTTCAACTGTGTTAACTTCTTATTAGTCTCTTATACTGGCTGTTTAACATACTGCCAAAACTTAGTGTGTTTAAACAATAAAAATGTATTATCTGGTAGTACTCAAAGTAAAAAGTCCAACAGGAACTTTTGGGTTAAAATAAAGAGCTGCATTGCTTTCAGAGATTCTAGAAGAGAATTAATTTATTTGCCTTTTCTCCCTTCCAGAGACCACCTGCATTCCTTGTTTATCGCCCATTTCATTTTAGAATCACACCACCTCAGCCCCTGCTTCAAGTTTTCTCATCTCTGTCACTCTAACTCTTCTCTTTACTCACATAAAGACTCCTGTGTTTACATTGGCCACACTCAGATAACCCAGATTCCTCTTCATATCCCAGGATCCTTGGATAGTTACATCTTCAGTGCCCCTTTTGCTGTGTTAGGTAATATAGTAAGAGGTTCCAGTGGTAAGGCTCTGGACACTTCTGAGAGCCACTATTCTGTCTATCACAATAGACAATCTTCACTTTTCAATTTTGAAAATACAATGCTCTTCTAAACCACAGCGAAGCTAGATTAGAAATGAAACCAGCCACACCATTCTCCATATTGAAACTTGAGAATAATGCTACATCTCTTGTAGAGACTTTCCACTGTGAGCTTTGTCTCTTCATGTCTCTCTTACTTTCAAGTCAAAGAATACCAGCCAATTTGCCAAAAATATAGTTTAAAAGTTTTTAACACAAAGAATCCTTAGATTTCAACTACCTCTAAGTACACACTCACTAATTTAAGCTTGATTTAGTGGAACAGACTTTGAGTCTCATTTCTTAATGGGAATGATCAGTCACATTTTTCAAGTTTAGTTTCTGGCACAAATTGACAAATTATTCATAATGGGAAACATCTGGACTCAACATTTTTTTAAAAAGAAATTTTCATATAATGAAAAATGAATGTATTAAGTATGAGCTCTTTAAATGACTCATTATCTTAATTTATATATTTTCATAAATGTCAAACAAACTTCAGAAACTATTTCTTGTTCCAAATATTGTCAAGCAAGGTGCATTTCCTTTTGATGCTTAGATGGCTGGGTTATTTCACATTTTTTTCTTAGGGATTATGTTGCTATCCTAAAGCTAGCCTTTGGCTGGAGTCAGCTGCCTACAAAATTTTACCTACAAATAGTCATAGAATGATACTGTAAATTACTGTTGCTTCTGGTAACTGAAATGACCTGCAGCTAGCTTGCAGGCAGCAGTGACTATTAAAATGAGTACTAAAGTTCATTTCAGAACTTTAGTTCATTTGGAAGTGAAGGAAAATCCATAACTGTGAAGTCCGTGACTCTCACTAACATAAAAGATTTCAATTACAAACACAGGCTTATGGATAGTTTACAGACAATACTGTAATTTATGTTATAAGCTTAGATGGATGATATATTTTTATTTAGCATGTGTACATAATGAAATGATTTTTTCAGTATTTTATGTTATATATATATTTAAATTTTTTTAATCTTAGATATTTTAAATCATTAGGAAAAAGGAGAAATGCAACCTCATTAGGTAAAAACTGGTAAGGCAAACTAAAAACTAAATAAATTTTCAAAGTTCTTTAAATTCAATAGGGAATAGATATTCAGGCTTTCAGAGTTAAAAGCACCAATGCAATTTTTGCCTTAAATATGGTTATCTATGCGGTGACTAGTGCATATTTTTATATAACTTCCTTTGAGCATTTTAGTAATTGAAGTCCATTTTTGTTGTTCACTCCTAAGTCATGTCTGACTTTTTGTGACCCTGTGGACTGCAACAGTCCAGGCTTCCTTGTCCCTAAGGTGCACTATTATGAAGTAACTACTAATGATCTAAAATTGATTTTCTTTCATGATAAATGCAAAATGCCTTATTTTAAAGAAGGAAACAATGAGAAGAAAAATAAAATTAAGTATTTTATTGAATAAAAGACTAGGAAATATGTTAAATTTTATTGTGACTCTACTGTATATGAAAGTCTGTTGAAATATATATTTTGTGGAAGTTTCTATTAAGCCCTAATCAAATATTTGTGTATATTGGCTTCTCGGCATTTAAAAAATATGATTATCATTTATGTTTAAGGAGAGTTAAACATTTATATAAAAATACAAAGTGTGGCAAATTTTTCCTATTCTTCCTGTACTATAGTTTATTTTTCTATAATTTTACACCTGTACAAAATATAGTTTGATTATATATATACCATTGATAATTTTAATACAGCTTTTAATAAGGTATATGTATTATTTGCACAGTTTTTTTCATTGTCAGTAGATGTGCAGCTAACTCATTTTTAAAGGCCTGCATATTTTTCTATAACCAAAAAAATGCAAAGTTGCTTAGTGGTGTCTGACTCTTTACAATCCCATAAACTGGGGCTTGCCAGGCTACTCTGTCCATGGAATTATCCAGGCAAAAATACTGGAGTGGGCAGCCATTCCCTTCTCCAGGGTATCTTCGCAACCCAGGGATTGAACCCAGGTCTCCTGCATTGTAGGTGGATTCTTAACCCCTGAGCCACATGGGAAGCCTATCCCAGGTGGGATAGCAAAAAATAATTTCCTTCCAGGTTTCATGATTATGACTAGTGTTTCAGTGAACAGTTTTCAACATACACCTTTGGGTTCATGTAAGAACAAATTGGAAAATTCTGAAAGAGATGGGAATACCAGACCACCTGTCCCTTGAGAAATCTGTATGTAGGTCAAGAAACAACAGCTAGAACTGGACATGGAACAACAGACTTGTTCCAAAAAGGAAAAGGCGTACACCAAGGCTGTATATTGTCACCCTGCTTATTCAACTTATATGCAGAGTACATCATGAGAAATGCTGGGCTGGAAGAAGCACAAGCTGGAATCAAGATTGCTGGGAGAAATATCAATAACCACAGATATGCAGATGACACCACCCTTATGGCAGAAAGCAAAGAAAAACTAAAGAGCCTCTTGATGAAAGTGAAAGAGGAGAGTGAAAAAGTTGTCTTAAAGCTCAACGTTCAGAAAACTAAGATCATGGCATCTAGTCCAATCACTTCATGACAAATAGATGGGGAAAAAATGGAAACAGTGACAGACTTTATTTTGGGGGGGCTCCAAAATCATTGCAGATGGTGACTGCAACTGTGAAATAAAAAGATGCTTACTCTTTGGAAGGAAAGTTATGACCAACCTAGACAGCACATTAAAAAGCAGAGACATTATTTTGCCCACAAAGGTCCATCTAGTCAAGGCTATGGCTTTTCCAGTGGTCATGTATGGATGTGAGAGTTGGACTGTAAAGAATGCTGAGTGCCAAATAATTGATGCTTTGAACTGTGGTATTGGAGAAGACTTTTGAGAGTCCCTTGGACTGCAAGGAGATCCAACCAGTCCATCCTAAAGGAGATCAGTCCTGGGCCTTCATTGGAAGGACTGATGCTGAAGCTGAAACTCCAATACTTTGCCACCTGATGCGAAGAGCTGACTCACTTGAAAAGACCCTCATGCTGGGAAAGACTGAAGGCAGGAGAAGAAGGGGACGACAGAGGATGAGATGGTTGGATGGTATCACCGACTCAATGGACATGAGTTTGGGTAAACTTCGGGAGTTGGTAATGGACAGGGCGGCCTGGCGTGTTGCAGTCCATGGGGTCACAAAGAGTTGGACATGACTGAGCGACTGAACTGAACTGAAGGGAAGAACAAAAGTATTTCTGAATTCACCTGAAAGCGTAATAGTTAGATTGCAGTGAATGTACATTTTCAACCAGGTGTACATTTTAAAAGCAATGAAATTTTCTATGAGTATTTACTCACTTGGTTTCTTCCCATTTAAATCTGGTGGAAGAAGTGAAGGAAGTAGAGAAAAGAAAGAAAAGAAGAGGTCTACTTTCTGGGATGATGGGAAGAGACTTGTGAGAAGAAAGAGAGTAAGAGGGGGGAAAGTAAAATTGGAGGAAAAGTGTAGTTAGCCATAGCTAAAGTTCCTGACGTCAAATTTTGAACCGATAATTTCCTGCTTGAAACAACACTTCTCATTTTCAGAGTAAAACTCCTTTTCCCATCATATAAGACCATCAGTTGACTCACAGAACTTCTGCTGTTCTATTATAGGGCCCTGTTGTGCATCTTCATCATTCCCCTGAGCTCTTGGGAGCCCGGAAACTCCCGTACTGCCATCTTGCTGACGTCACTCTCCCCGACTGCTTAAATCCTACATGGCTATGATTTAATTTTCTTTGCTAAACCGATTCATTTCTTCTCTATACCAGTTGATTACTATAATTTCTTCGGAACTCTATAGAAGTTATCCTCTTTGCTAAGATTGACGTCTGGGAGGGATTGGGGGCAGGAGGAGAAGGGGATGACCGAGGATGAGATGGCTGGACGGCATCACTGACTCGATGGATGTGAGTCTGAGTGAACTCCGGGAGTTGGTAATGGCCAGGGAGGCCTGGCGTGCTGCGACTCATGGGGTCACAAAGAGTCGGACACAACTGAGAGAATGAACTGAAGATTGACGTCAACATAAAGCAGATTTTACATAACTAACTTTTCCTCTCTTATCCCTTTGCAACTATCATACCTCTACTACAGAACTTACTAGACTTTGCAGATATTTTCGTTTAAGTGGTCGCATCCTTTAAGCGTCTTAAGAACATAAACTCTACATTCATTTTTGTTTGCTTATCACATAGCACATTGGCTGAGGCAAGATATATTTTTAATATGTCTATTAAACAAATAAGCATATAAGAAATTAGATGAATGAATGAATGAAAGGACCTAGGAAGTGGAAGACAGACTTATGACTGTTTAAACATTTCTTCTCAATTAATTTAGAAATATGAGAAAAAAAGTCAAGGGGAGCAATATTATCATTTCATTTATAGAAACACATTAGTTTGATCAAGAACTTATCCTCCTTCTTTACCTTTTCAGATTTGAAAATCTTAAAAGTTTGCTAATGTCTGTGTAACCATGACTGAACTGAATAAGAATTTTTAGCAACCTATCATATTTTAAATGTGGAACATTATAGAAAGTGAAAACAAGTATATAAAATTATCCCATGATCCCATCACTAAGAAATACTGTAAGCTTTTAATTTAGCACAATATATGGTAAACTATCTAAACAGAAGTGGAAGAGGTAGAAGTGAAGGAGGAAAAGAAGGAGAAAAATCAGGGCGGGGGGGGGGGTGGGGGGGAGAAGTGAACTGGAGAATAGGAAGAATGGGTGGAAAAAGGGGAAGATACTTTTTTTTTCCTCTCCCACAAACTCCTCCCAGCCCCCAGAAACCACGAATATGCTCATTTGTATAGAGACACACATACACACATATTGTGTCTTTTTGTGCATAAATATGTATGTGTCTCCTTTTCTTATTTTTAGTGGAAGCTTATTTCACATCTTTGTTTATGCAGCAATAGTGTGTCTTGGAAAGCTTTCTCTAAGAGTATGCACTTTTTTTTTTTTTTTTAACTTGAGTAATCTGCTGTGTGGTTACATGGGGCATTAATTAACTCTGGATGAATACTTTGTTCTCATTTTTCTTTTATGATCTTAAATATGATATGTTCTGGAGAAGGGAATGGCAACACACTCCAGTATTCTTGCCTGGAGAATCCAGTGGACAGAGGAGCCTGCCGGGCTTAAGTCCATGGGGTCACAAAGAGTCAGACACGACTGTGTGACCGCCACTTTCCACCACTATGGTATGTTCACATTTTTAATTAGTTTTAATTTATAATAAAATAATTTCACACTTACTTGGAACTTTATGGTGTACAAATAACTGTCATATATTACTTAAATCTTCACATTTGGCCACTGTTATAAATAGAACCTGTATAACCATGGCAGAGAAAAGATGACTGATGCAGTTTTCTGAAAAATATGAATGAATAATTGACTGGTTACAGATTATCCAAAGGAAGAAATTGAGACTCAGCAAATGCTATCAGTTGTCATGTTCAAAGAAGATATTGAGGCGTAAAATACAGGGTAGAATTTGTTCCTTTGGACTCTATTTATTGACCAATATTGTTATCCTGAGAATTTATGAATTGAACCATGTAGGTTAGATGCATCTTGATTACCTTATCAAAGGAACTGATATTATATAATATTTGATGAAAACATTTTATATCCATCAACATAATATATGAACTCTGTTTAAATATAGAGCACACTCTGAATAGCAGTGAGGCTAAATATGAGGTAACTTTTTGAGAAGCAAACTATACTCAGGCAACCCCTGTATTTGTTACAGTAGTAACCTGTATTAAGGTGATACTGTTATTATTAATTAAAATAATTTAAACAATAATTAATAAAATTTTCTTATACGATAGAAATTATTTATTTTCTCCCAGCATGAACTCTGAGGATTACAGATCAAACGAGAAGATTAAATATTAAAAAAAAAAGATTACCTCTTGTTCCTCCTCCAAATAGCTGAATATGAAAGCATCTTTTAATGGATATTATACTTTCTGACAAAAGTAGTTCCTCTATGACTAATATGATCAAGTTACTCTGTGAAATGTACCAGTTTAAATGCATATCATTTTGATGATTGCATATAATTTTGGTGAAGTGTGTGTGTGTGTGTGTGCATGTGTCTGTGTACTCTAATATGAAACTCTTAAGTTTGTAAGAACTGAACTTAAAAAAGTTGAGCTGAAATAATGTTTTCCAATGAAAAACACCCCATGATACAATTTGCTGTAGCAGTCCTTTTGTCAAATAAATCTCATGGCTGGGCCTCGAATCCACAGATAGTAAAAAGATTTAGTGACTGCATCATGCTTTCTGTTAGTTTTATCTTCTATCTGATTACAAAAGTTTCTCATGGCAGTACACTGCCATGTTTGAGTTCAGTGAATAAATGTGTAATGAATTGTTCCTGCTTTACTATTATTCTCCCACCTCCTTTATCCAACGACTGCTATATATAAACTGCTCTTCTCTATGTCTATGCTTGAGTCCATTATCATGGCCTATTCTAGTGTCAGTATCTCCTACCATTTAATTTATATGTATAGAGCAACCTCCTGTTTCTCCTCATGTTTCTGTTACTAGTACTACCGGTACTAGTCTGTTGCTTGTTTCGTTATTAACAATCTCTAGTAAAAAGGGATTCTCCCCCACCAAGGTATTAAATGCTGTAGATTATATAATTCATTTTTCAGCTGTTCTTAAACAACCCTCCTCCCACTTTACAAGATTTTTGATATGCCCAGTTAATCTTACCTTAATTATTTAAAAGTGTTATTTGTTATCAGCTCGATTCACTTGAGGTGTATTTTGGAATACTAAAAAATGTCACCAATGTTCTGCCCTGTTCCCAGTTAGAACTCTGTCTTTGAAGCCTGGTGTGGTTTTCATTTTAGTAAAACATAAGGCTCAGGAGATTACACAGGTTATTGGTCTCATATTTAATTCTGGCTTATAAAAATACAAATAATTGATGCTCAAAGTAATAAAATTAATAGCACAAATAAAGTGACATTCAAATAATAGTTGTAAACGGGGATACATACTATGCTGTTTCATCTACTTCAGTTTTAAATTGTCTTGGTGATTATGATCTACATATTAAACTTATGTATGGCAAGAGAATACCTTCCACTTGTTTACATTAGATACTCTACCTAATGAATACTGATGATGGTCTCCTAATCTTGAATGCACGTTTTTCATTTTTTTCCATAAAGTCAAAAAATGTGCTGGCAATATATTACATATAATGAATGATACAAAATTATGAGTCTTGTTGCATAGGTTTTTTAAGCCACATTATTAATCTGAGATTCAAAAAGAAATAGAAAAAAATCATGAAATGATAGGAGAGAATGCTCATATTTGATAAGAACTTGTGTGTGACTTTGTCCAGTATTGCAACATTTAATAGTCTTTCTCTTTTACTTTTTATTTGGAAGAATATACAATTACATTTTGGTAGCAGATGGTGCAGTGAAAACATGCAACCAGAAACCACAATTTCTAGATTTTTAAAATGTTATTAGTTCACAGTTCCTTTGAGAGGGCTGAATATTTTTTACTCAAAAACAGCAATTATAATTTTGGAATTAATAGTAGTAATAATATACTCACCTAAACATGCAAAAGTGTCTCTTTTTCTAAGATGGAATTGTAATTTCTTTCCTAGGGAAGAAAATGGAGACAATGAAACAGTTTGTTACCAATTTGACTAATTAATGAAAAATTATTAAGACTAAATTTTTCTAGGTTTGGAAGTATCTACACCATTTTTATTATGCATCAATATAAATTCCTATGTGCTCATGTAGTTTTGATGATGAAAATATTTGAGAACAATATAAGATATTCTTAATTCTTAATACTGCAAATAAAAGCAATTATCTTATTATGATAAAAGCAAAATGACTTATTTTTGTGTTACCATATTGTACCATTTGTATATAGTATACTAGTGTTCTTTTGTGAAACTCAACCTGGTGATAGAGAATGGACATCAATACAACTAGTATAAAGGCAGTGACTCCAAAATTGAAGCGTTATTTATTTTTTTTCATCAGTCTCTGGATGTGCATTTCAAATGTTGTTCATTTGTGCTATTAGAGCATTCTTTTGATTTGGAAAATTTCTATGACACCTTGATGTCTAAATTATTGTGATGGGTAAATAATTTTTTTATTAAATTGATAAAACAGGAAATTTTTAATTTTATTTCTTCTTAAGGCCATTGTTAGTAGACCAAGACAATTTTTGAGGCTAGAATTCTGACCATCATTGGTCAAATTATTTGGTAACCTAAATATTAATAGCAACTTGTTTGGAAATGACACACTATTATATTCGGCTGATGCATGTTGATGTATGGCAGAAACTAACACAATATTATAAAGCAATTATCCTCCAATTAAAAAGAAAAAAAGATGACTTTAAAACTGGAAAACAATTTAAACCACAATGTAACAAGGAGTTTGTGCAAGAGTCTCATATGAATAGCTTCTCTTTTTCTTATTTTATTTACTAGCCTAAATGCCAGCTGGTGTTTAGCTTCCCTGGTGGCTCAGACAGTAAAGAATCTGCCTGCAATTCATGCAGGAGACCTGGGTTCAATCCCTGGTTCTGGAAGAGCTCCTGGAGGAGGACATGGCTACCCACATCAGTATTCTTGCCTGGAAAATCCCAAGGGCAGAGGAGTCTAGCGAGCTACAGTCCACGCTGTCGCACATAGTCGGAAACTACTGACCAACTGACACTTTCATTATACACTGAAGAAACAAGTGGCATTTTGCTTTATTCAGGAATAATAATGTACAAGTGCAGCGATTAGTGAATATTTCTTTTGTTCATTGATCCATAAGTTCATGCAACCTTAACTCCTAGCCCTCTGGGATGTGAACTGCTGCTGATGTTAAGTTCATTTTCAAATTACTTCTTTAAAAGCCTATTCTAGGTAGTTTCTAATTAGACACTCCCAGATGGTATGAATCAAGCAGCTGTAGTCCCAGCTGGGAACAAGTGTGAAGGAAATGCTCATCGTTTTATTCTTTTCTTAGCTTTTTTTTTTTTTTTTCCCCCCTCTCACAACTTTCAATATTCTCACAGTCTTCACAGGCTTTTGAATACGGTAAATCATTGGATCATATGCTCTGGAATACTAATAAGATATCCTGTTCTAGCAGGAAAAATATAAGGTCTATGCATGTAATGAGACGCTTGGATTTCTGAATGATCAAGCTCAAAGTTCTGTCATAGAAAATATGTCCATTAATTAAAATTACTACCAAGAACACTTAGCACACTTAACAAGATCTTTTGGAGCAAATTAATTGTCCTTGGTGTTCCATGCTATTCCCTCCTTTAAAATCTATTTTAGACCATTGCATATGGAATGTGACTCAATAATCTGCTAGTCTGATTCAGTCTTAATTAAGATATAGTTCGAGTTTTTCATAATAAAAATAAAGTTATTAACTATTAAAATCACAGTTATCAATAACTTTGAGTTCTTCTTACCATTAAATCACACATTATTTCATTAATCATAAGAATTTCATGTAGTACTTACACTATGCTAAATTTTTAGTTTACAAAGAATAAACTTAGAATGGAAGAATTTCCAGTGGTATTCAATAATAATGCTAAAAATAACGGTAAGTTATTATTCTAATAATGATGAACACCATTCATTGAGTGTGTACAAAGAGTTGACTGTATGTAGCTTATACTCAGGACAGTTTTATAATGAATCTTCCAATCTTGGATATTTTGATCTAGGACAAGTGTCAACTAAATGAAATGATGGGAAATAGCTGTAAATCTGCAGTTTCCCTGGTAAACCAGGATGTAGGATCACTGTCATTCCATCCTGCAAAATAACTTTCAAGCTTTGCGCAGTGGCAGTATCGTAGCCAATGAGGTTTATCCGAGGCGCGATTATTGCTAATTGAAAACTTTTCCCAATACCCCGCCATGACGACTTGAAATATAGTCGGCATTGGCAATTTTTGACAGTCTCTACGGAGACTGAATAAAAAACAAAAAAAAAAAACAAAAAAAAACAAAAAACAAAAAACAAAATAACTTTCAAAAAAGGTAATCACTCTCTATATTTTAAATTTGAGAAAATGAAACTTAAGAACTGTTCCTCCACAAACATAACTAGCAAGAAGTCGTGCCAACATGCTGGCATCAGAGTCAAACACTTCGGCTTTGAACTACCCTTCCCACTCAGAATTATTATTCAGTCCCTTTCAAGGTCACTTTTCTTGTGCCAAACACAAGCACTCACTGAAGTCTGTTTTCCTTTCCCCCACTCCATCTAGTAAAACAGTGATCTGAAATGCTATTTCTACTAAATCTAGCCCATGTTTCCTATGTCACTATCCAACAGGATTTCTGATGTTATTAACTTACACCAAAATATCAAGACTTGCATTGTATTGTCCTCAGGAAAACTATTTAGTATTCAAAATGAATGATTCTGGGTAGAATTTCAGACAGTAGTTCGGGCTAAGGGACACATGAAGGCAGTATCATCAGTCATATTGGCTCATGAGGATGTATCCAGATAACAAATCACAATGACCTGAAATTGTTTCGCTTTCCTATCTTTCAAATATACTTTGTTAGTTTGAAAATTCAGTATTTATTAGTTCTGATTGTGAAAGTGATATATGTTTGGATTGGAATATCCACCACAAGAAAAATACTTACTTTAAATCTTTCACTGATCCAGTTAAGCCCAGGTAGGGGAAACAGTACAGCCAAGAAGAGAATGAAAAAAATAGGAATCAATGAGGGACATAATGAGAAAATATATATATATATATATATATAAGAATAAAAGGATGTAATGCCTTGGAATCATTAGTGAACTCTTACAAATCTCTGTCTCACTTTCTCATCATCCCAACCCTTTGAGTTCTCATTAATAGGCTATTTGCTTTCTGGCTAGTTGGAGAATAAGATTGTGTGTTAATCAGTGATAGTTATCATGTATATACTTTTTTCTGTCACATATTTTGCACCTAATTACCATGTCACTACATTCTGAAATGGAAAATATTCTATCTCCATATATCTTAAAAGACTTTTATGACCAGGAAAGAGAGAAAAAATATATAATCAATTGTCACAAGTTAAAACTACTCGATGGACATGAGTTTGATCAAGCTTTGGGAGATGGTGATGGACAGGGAAGACTGGTGTGCTGCAGTCCATGGGGTCGCAAAGAGATGGACTGAGTGACTGAACTGAACTGAAAACTACATTTTGTTTTGTTTACCACAGAGAACATTTTCCCATTTTATAACCACAAAGACAACCACCTGATTTCATATGTTATATATTAAATGGGAAATGAAGATGTAGAAAAACTCCCTACAGCCCAATTTTGATACCCCTGTGGCTTCCCATTTCTCCTTCATTCTGTAGGCATCCTCCCATTATCATAAATCTCCTTATTTGTTCCATCCATCCTGAAAAATCTGTGCAAGGAGAGTGAATTCTGACTTGTCTAATACAATCCATACTATAATTTATGGGTGGGCAAAGAATGAAGGAGGAAAATCAAGAATGACTTCAGAACCAAGAAAAATGTATCTGCTTTGAGACAAGGAACACAAACCTTGAAGGAATAATTTATATAATAATGTTACAAATTGTCCAAAAATGCAAGACAGAGTGCAGATTTTGCCATTTTCTAAATTATCCAAAAGATGTACATTAAAAAGGTAAAATATCCAATGGCATTAACCAGATTGTTAGCAATGAATGAAGGATGCCAAAAGTAAATCTGCAATTAAGAATTAGTATCCATGATATCAAAAAAAGTTACTGACAAAACTAACAAAAACATGAACATACATTTTAAAGGTGAAAGATACAAATGGAAAATAAACTCTCATCCCCTTTTGGCACTGCACTGCCCCCTCACCTCCATCCATCTCCCGTTTGTCCCCCAACTCTGGACACACTTGCTTCTCTTTCTGTCCCCCATCCCTCTCCAACTCTTGCTATGTGTACAAAGTACTCTTTGCAGCATGCAATCTGTTATAAGCAAAATTCTGTTATAAGCAAGAAAGTCCAATCTCTTATCTCTTATTCCCTTAACCTTCTTGCTCTGAATGACACTGGTGTCTTTCCTAAGAACATTTCTTCTCCCCAAATTTTTGACGAGCATTGGATGATTTTTCTTCCCCAGCTTTGTCCTGAGAACTCTGGAGGTGAAAATGAACTTTCTATCCTCCTTATCATTTATGGACCCAACAAGCATTTTCCCTATGATCGTAAAAATGCAACTAACACACTGTTAGTCTCTGTCCAGTACTACCCTCATCGTAATCCTTGGTGATTTCAATAGTTGTAAAGCTGAGGTTTGTGACATTGTAGAGGAGGCAGTGATCAAGACAATCCCCAAGAAAAAGAAATCCAAAAAGGCAAAAAGGTTGTCTAAGGAGGCCTTACAAATAGCTATGAAAAGAAGAGAAGTGAAAGGCAAAGGAGAAAAGGAAAGCTATACCCATTTGAATGCAGAGTTCCAAAGAATAGCATGGAGAGATAAGAAAGCCTTCCTCAGTGATCAGTGCAAAAGAAATAGAGGAAAACAATAGAATAGAAAAGACTAGAAATCACTTCAAGAAAATTAGAGATAGCAAGGAAACATTTCATGCAAAGATGGGCACAATAAAGGACATAAATGGTAGGGACCTAACAGAAGTAGAAGATCTTAAGAAGAAGTGGCAAGAATACACAAAAGAACTATACATAAAAGATCTTCATGACCCAGATAATCACAAGGGTGAGTATCAAAGGTGTCTCACCTAGAGCCAGACATCCTGGCATGTGAAGTCAAGTGGGCCTTAGGAAGCATCACTATGAACAAAGCTAGTGCAGGTGATGGAATTCCAGTGGAGCTATTTCAAATCCTAAAAGATGATGCTGTGAAAGTGTTGCATGCAATATGCCAGCAAAATTGGAAAGCTCATCAGTGGCCACTGGAGTGGAAAAGGTCAGTTTTCATTCCAATCCCAAATAAAGGCAATGCCAAAAAATGACCAAAGTACCTCACAATTCTACTCATCTCACATGCTAGCAAAGTAATGCTCCAAATACTCCAAGCCAGGCTTCAACTGTACATAAACTGTGAACTTCCAGATGCTCAAGCTGAATTTAGAAAAGGCAGATGGACTGGAGATCAAACTGTTGGATCATCGAAAAAGCAAGAGAGTTCCAGAAAAACATTTACCTCTGCTTTATTGACTATGCCAAAGCCTTTGACTGTGCGGATCACAACAAACTGTGGAAAATTTGTAAAGAGATGGAATACCTGACTTGCCTCCTGAGAAATCTGTATGCAGGTCAGGAAGCAACAGTTAGAACTGGACATGGAACAACAGACTGGTTCCAAATAGGAAAAGGAGTATGTCAAGGTGGTATATTGTCTTATTTAACTTATATGGAGAGTACATCATGAGAAATGCTCGGCTGGATGAAGCAGAAGCTGGAATCAAGATTGCCGGGAGAAATATCAATAACCTCAGATATGCTGATGACACCACACTTGTGGCAGAAAGCAAAGAAGAACTAAAGAGGCTCTTGATGAAAGTGAAAGAGGAGAGTGAAAATGTTGGCTTTAAAACTCAACATTCAGAAAACTAAGATCATGGCATCTGGTCCCATCACTTCATGGCAGATAGATGGGGAAACATGAAAACAGAAACTTTATTTTGGGGGCTCCCAAATCACTGCAGATGGTGATTGCAGCCATGAAATTAAAAGAAGCTTGCTCCTTGGAAGAAAAGCTATGACCAACCTGGATAGCATATTTAAAAGCAGAGACAATACTTTGCCAACAAAGGTCCATCTAGTCAAAGCTATGGTTTTTCCAGTAATCATGTATGGATGTGAGAGTAGGACTATAAAGAAAGCTGAGCACCAAAGAATTTATGCTTTTGAACTATGATGTTGGAGAAGACTCTTGCGAGTCCCTTGGATAGCATGAAGATCCAATCAGTCCATCCTAAAGAAAATCAGTCCTGAATATTCATTGGAAGGACTGATACTGAAACTCCAGTACTTTGGCCACCTGATGTGAAGAACTGACTCATTTGAAAAGACCCTGATGCTGGGAATATTGAAGGGAGGAGGAAAAGGGGATGACAGAGGATGAGATGGTTGGATGGCATCACTGACTCAATGGACATGAGTTTGAGTAAACTCCAGGAGTTGGTGATGGACAGGAAGGCCTGGTGTGGTACAGTCCATGGAGTTGCAAAAGAGTCAGACACAACCGAGTGACTGAACTGAACTGAACTGAACTGAAAGCTGAGAAATGATTATTCTAAATCTCTAGCCTCATTTTCTTATTTCCTTAACTTTCTTTCTTTCTGTCTCTGACACACACACCACCCAACTGCACACACACACACACACATATACACAATGACTTGACATTTAACTACTTTAGCCTCTCACTCTCATGGTTATAGTCAAGTGTTTTTATCATCATGGCATTTTCAATAACTGTGGTCTCCATAACTTTAGTTTCAAGCATGTTGATCCCTAATCACAATCTTTCGCATTCTTTTCCTCTAATAATGCAATTCTAGAAAGTTATCACCTCACTGGAGACTATTATTCATTTATTTTTAATATTGCTTTACATTTAATCTCTCACATGTGTGACTTTCCATTCTTTCTTGCCCATTTTAAATGTTATGGTTGATTGTTACTATCACTGTCTTGAATACAGCTTCAAGGTTTTTTGCCCTGACTTAGTTAAATCCACCTCTATGTTTGCTCCATACCTATCATAATAACAAAGTAATGTGTCTGGAGAATATATAACACAGCCGTGACAACCTGTCTGCCATGACTACAAACTCCAGCTGGCCGCACGTGCCGCTCAGCTGTCCCATGAAATTCCCCTTGTTTGTTCAGTCGGTTACTAGCCGAGAGACTCTTTCTTATTTGTTATTCTGTTTCCACAAGCCTCCAATAATTTCTCCATTGTCTCTCAGCTGATATCCTGGTTCAGTTTTTACTGAGAAATTGCAAGCAGTCAGAAGAGACTATCTTTGCATTACCTCCAGCACTGCCCACACATCTCTGCACATACACGTAGCTTTCACTTCTGCCACTCTGGGTGAAGACCACCT
This sequence comes from Ovis aries, assembly GCF_016772045.2. Classification (NCBI taxonomy): domain Eukaryota; kingdom Metazoa; phylum Chordata; class Mammalia; order Artiodactyla; family Bovidae; genus Ovis; species Ovis aries. The sequence goes on from NC_056069.1 coordinate 51,545,133, forward strand.
GCTCCACTGACATTATTTTCATTCACTTTTGCTTGTTCAAGGACATCCTACAAGCACAAGCAAGCCGTTTCATTCCTTCCCCTTTCCCATGTTACCAGCAACATCAAATCATGCTTTAGAGCATCAGTTGGCTTATTTAATTGTTTGGATTAATAAAATGCTTTTTGTTATTAGTCCTATCTTCAAAAGTTCATTCAACCTACTTCCCACGCCATAGGACTGGCACATTCACAGATTATAGTTAGTAAGTGGTTAGAATGCCCTCGCCCAAAAGATATAGGTACCTATGAAAAATCACATAAAGAAAAAGAGAATGAGACAGAGAAAGAGCAACAGAGACTGTGGTTTAAAACTGGACTAGCTTTTCCTTGGTTCCGGCCAACACATCGAAGTTCCTTCTAGAAGTAGCCACCAAAGGTGAGGAGATGAGGAAGTTTTTCTTGTCTGCACGAACCTCAATTGCAGAAATAAGCCACATCAACAATTATGTCATTGAGTTGCCTAGAGCAGTACCAAGTAGGGCAGTCTAATTCCCGGGGCAATCTAACACCATTCCAAGGTCAGTGAGCAGGAAGGAAAATTCAACTTGCATTTCTCAGCTATGGTCTGAGCTTCCTGAGATTCCAGAACAAAAATATGCACAACACATCAAAGTGCCTGACATATGATTTTTTTTTTTTTTCAGAAAAAGGTTACCGATCAATCTGAACTTTCAAGCGAGATGAAAGACTCTAACATCTAAAGAAAGATGACAAGATGTGTATTTTCATGACAAAATATAATTTAAAACCTCTTCAGATCCTCCCCCACAAGAGGCCAGAAACTGTTTTTTTTTTCCCACCAAAAGTATATTATTGGAGTCATAATTCACATCCAAGAAAATGGAATAGAAAGTCAGTAGCACTTGACAGTCTCCTTTCAATTGTTCTGGACGTGTTTCCTGACCTGTTTTCACTACAGTCACAGCGCACACTCTGTACACTCACCCTTATTAATTAAACATGAAATATTGAGAAATAATGCCCAGTAATATAAAAAAAAATCCATGATTGCATAGAGGTGACCAAAATGATGCTTGTAGTTCTAGTTCTTACATCTAAATGTAGCTGAAGGGATGTGCACAGAAAAGGCTAATCAAAGGAGAACCAAATTGGTTCCAATGAATAAATTCATGGAACAGTTTCTTATAATTGACAGTATCACTTAATGTGGTGAGAGTAGCTTCTATTAAAATGTAACATATTGCGTTTAGGTTATAATCATACACGGCACATTGTCAAAAGAGAATTCCATGGGTTTTGATGGGGAAATGCTTACAGATAGAATTCAGGAGTCATGCTCAGAGGCGTTCATATCAATACTAGAGACACAAGTCATATCATACTAGTGTTACTGTCAACTGTAATTAGAGGCTTATCTCATTTTCACTTAAATGATAAAGCATCTATTTAGTCAAATGTTTTAGAAAAGACTTGAGAGGCAGTTTTCTTTAGAGCCGCTCTTGCATATTTCATGAATTTTTTTCAATTGTCTTCTTTTTGGAAAGAAAAATGCTGTACAATGCATTGTGATTTGCAAGAAGAGGACAGGTACACTAAGACAATGTGAATGTGGCTTCAGGAACATTCAGGATTTAATGTCCAAGTTTTGGGCTGTAGTCATGCTGTAACCTGGGTTTCTTCTTGGTTTTTAACTTTTCTCTCTTGGTTGTGCTTGTTGTTTACCAGGAAAAGGGATAACCAGATTACTGATCAAATTAAACATATCAAATTGCTTAGGAAGCTCTACATTTGTGTGCACTATTGTATGTGATAGTTCTAATCGATTATCTCAGCCAGAAAAAACCGTTAGTAAACTATGGCCTAGTGAGTAAGAAGTTCTAAATAATATTGTTATTTGTAGCATTGACTGAAAAGCTCAGAGAAGAGACAATGTCCGTAAAATCTAAGTGAAAGGTGACTATATTTGAATAATCGTGAGTGGTTAGTAGTCAAAGCAAAATTTTCACATCAGCCTCAAACTTGTCACATAAAAGAAAACCATAAAGTCCTTGCATTGTCCAATAGTAATACGACTTAAAGGGAGCTATCTTCCCGCTTTGAGAAATAAGCACATGGGAGAGAGAATATAGGTTAAGGACAACAGAGGGACAAATCAAACAATGAAAGTTGTCACTACCAGTTCAAGTTTTGAGACTTGGTAGAAGCTAGCAATATTTTGGCCACCTGATGTGAAGCACTGACTCATGGGAAAAGACCCTGATGTTGGGAAAGATTGAAGGTGGGAGGAGAAGGTGAGGACAGAGGATGAGACGGTTGGATGGCATTACTGATGCAATGGACATGAGTTTGAGTAGGCTCCGGGAGTTGGAGATGGACAGGGAGGCCTGGCGTGCTGCAGTCCATGGGGTTGCAGAGTTGGACACCACTGAGTGAGTGAACAGAACTGAACTGAGAAGCTAGCAAGTGTTGCAGGTAGTAAATGACCAGTTAGCAATGGCATCCCACTCCAGTGTTCTTGCCTGGAGAATCCCAGGGACGTGGGAGCCTGGTAGGCTGCCATCTCTGGGGTCGCACAGAGTCGGACACGACTGAAGTGACTTAGCAGCAGCAGCAGCAGCACTTGAACACAACATCCTCTATTTCATTTCTTCTTACTGTCTTCCTGTTTCTCCCCCAGTTCACAGGAGCAAAGCATATAGTGATTGTAGTTGTACCTTTTAGTTTTCTTATTTGAAACTTTGAATTAGCAATAATAGCATTGTGCGTATTAGCTGCTCAGTCATGTCCAACTCTTTGTGACCCCATGACCTGGGGCCCACCAGGCTCCTCTGTCCATGGAATTTTCCTGGCAAGAATACCAGAATGGGTTGCCATTCCCTTCTCCAGGGGAACCCAGCAATGGCATTAGTGGAGTTATTATAGATTGAGCATTGATTTCTTTAAATGGGAAATGTAAATTAATACAGGGAGGAAGAAGAATGTAGGCTATTTCTTTACTGGCAATTTAAAGCTCTTCACTTCCTCCACTATGAATACAGTACATATCCAATGTATCATAACTGCTTGTAGCATATTTGCATGTTCCAACAGTCAGCCATAAGTCATTAATTCTATAGAAAAGAAATTTACGCTCACCCATATCCATCATTTAAAAAAAAAATACTGACCTAAAACACTACCCAAGACTTACAAATTGTTTCATAGGAAACAAAATAAAACAAACAAACGAAAAACTTTGTGATGGATAAAAATGTATCAAAATCCATAAGACTTAAAAAGATTTCTTTTTGAAGCAGTACCCCAAACTTATAGAAACAAATTAATAGTAAACTTTTTATTTAGTCACTGAATTATGTCAGGCTCAATCCCATGGACAGAGAAGCCCGACAGGCTACAGCCCATGTCCTTGTGTGTGTGTGTGTGTGTGTGTGTGTGTGTGTGTTTAGTCACTAAATGATGGCTGACCCTTGTAGGCTCATGGACTGCAGCCCACCAGTCTCCTCTGTCCATGGGATTTCCCAGGCAAGAATACTGGATACAGGTATTTGCAGGTGGATTTTACTGCTGACCCACCAGGGAAGCAATAGTAAAACCATCAAGTGTTAAAAAGCAAAAGATTTATCCGTTTGGATATTCTAGAAGAATTGCTGTATATTTCCTACAGAATTATTAAAGAAAATAGAAGCAATCTAGCTAATAAAAGACATAGGGAGCATAAGGGAAAATAAAAGTTATTCTCAGGGATGTGAAGAGTTTGAAGGAAGACTACAGTATTTAGCTTTGCTCTAAGAGACAAAACAAGACCTACTAGGAAGAACAGAGGGCATTTCTGCTGAGCAGGAGACGAGAGTTCAATCCCCAAGATAGGAAGACACCCTGGTGAAGGAAATGGCAACCCACTCCATGGACAAAGGATTCTGGAAGGCCACAGTCTAGGGGGTTGCAAAGAGTTGGACATGACTGAGCACAAGTGTGAGGGAGACTAAAGGAAAGCTGGAGGTAGACAGAGCTGAGGGGGTGATGGTGGAATAATCTGGGGTGGTGGCTCAGTTCAGTGTATTTAATAACTATCACTGGGAGGGTTTTAATAAAAGTGAATTACATACTGGTGATATATAAGTGATTTATCTATACATCTTATCTATCTATCTATCTATCTATCTATCTATCTATCTATCTATATATCTACAGAAATGGGGAGGGAGGGAGAAGATTGTTAATGTGTTCACCTATATTCTGGAGACAGTTTCTTAAAGGTCATAGACAAGATGTCCTTGCATTTGGATAGAAATGTGAGATCTGGTTGAATTAGACTATTTGAAATGTCTCTTCCACTTCCCTAATTCTCTAACTTACCAATCATTCCATAATTTAGCCGTACTATAGCTCAACATTCAGAAAACGAAGATCATGGCATCTGGTCCCATCATTGCATGAGAAATAGTTGGGGAATCAGTGGAAACAGTGTCAGACTTTATTTTTTTGGGCTCCAAAATCACTGTAGATGGTGACTGCAGCCATGAAATTAAAAGACGCTTACTCCTTGGAAGAAAAGTTATGACCAACCTAGATAGCATATTGAAAAGCAGAGACATTACTTTGCCAACAAAGGTCTGTCTAGTCAAGGCTATGCTTTTTTCCAGTGGTCATGTATGGATGTGAGAGTTGGACTGTGAAGAAAGCTGAGTGCTGAAGAGTTGATGCTTTTGAACTATGGTTTTGGAGAAGACTCCTGAGAGTCCCTTGGACTGCAAGGAGATCCAACCAGTCCATTCTGAAGGAGATCAACCCTGGGATTTCTTTGGAAGGAATGATGCTAAAGCTGAAACTCCAGTACTTTGGCCACCTCATGCGAAGAGTTGACTCATTGGAAAAGACTCTGATGCTGGGAGGGATTGGGGGCAGGAGGAAAAGGGGAAGACAGAAGATGAGATGGCTGGATGGCATCACTGACTCAATGGACGTGAGTCTGAGTGAACTCTAGGAGTTGGTGATGGACAGGGAGGCCTGGCGTGCTGCCATTCATGGGGTCGCAAAGAGTCAGACATGACTGAGCTACTGAACTGAACTGATAGGAAAATAAAATTTTGATATAAGAAAGTGTTAAGAGGGATAATTAATAGACTTGAACTGAAAGAGGAAAACATGCTACAAAGGGATTTTGATAGGAGAAGCCATACAATTCTTTCTGTCCTTTATGCTTTCTGAAAGCAAATAGATGGATAAAAAAAATATAAAGATGGAAGTAGAGTGGATTGCAAGTAGTTTTTCAGCATCTGAAGAAAGGGTATAGAAACAGCATTTTCACTTTTTTTTTTTTTTTTGTAGCCTGTACATCTCTCCACTTATCTAAAGCTGAATGAGTCTTGTAGATGATGGCATTAAATTTGAAATATGTTACCTAATAATGTCATATCTTCTGCTTTTTACCTGAAGAATTTTTGCATAAGAGAATTGAAATTTGGACATTTTCAGGAACTCTTTGACCACATGTTATAAAAAAGGTTCAGTTCATCCTTCTGCATATTCAATAGCTTTTTAGGTGAGCAGATGTAGATTTGGTGACCCATAATTCAGCACTTTTGGGAAGAAAATTATACTTTGAGAGGTAGAGTTCACCTGAAAATCTTAAAAGCAAGGTTTCTCATCTTTGTGTGTGTGTTGCATTTCTCTATGCTGGTTTAGAAACAATTTGAGACTTTGCCAGTGGGTTAGGGAGTCTGTGAAAATGCAGAGAAGCCGGCATTTTAATATCAGTGAACAGCAAATCAAAAAGAAAACCAGCAGCTTTACACAGGGAAAAGCTTTGAATAGGCTTCCTTGTCTTTCCCTGATGGCTCCAAAGGTTCTGAGATGAATTTTGTTCATGTTGAGGCCAGCAGAAATGCTCCTGTAACAAAACTCCAGTTCGTGCTGCACAGAAGGAAATTTGTCGTGGCGGAGTCCTCTCCCCTGCATCATATCTACAAGGGAAAGGACGCAGCATCACTGAGGTATGAGAGAACAGAAAGGACTGTCTTGCCTTTTCATCTCGTGATTGGACTGACCCCACTGCACTTCGCTGAGACTCTCAGAGGCTGCTCTAACGGCATAGGGTGCAACACTTGCTTCTGGCCTCACACATTTTTGGTTGGAAACAGCAGCATTCCTCAGGAGCAAAGAAAGGAAGCCGGAGAAGAAAACTGTTTTAAGGGGAAATAAGTTAACTTCAAAAAGAGCGCATCCACTTTCCTGTAGGAATGAAGTAAACAGATCAGTTTCAAGACCAGATGGAAGAGAGGCAGAATCATCCTGGCTAAACTTATCTTGACATTATCACAGTACAGATGCTCCCGACTTACAATGGTTCAACTGACAATGTGTTTTGTTTCTCTTTTTTTTTTTTTTAAGCTTACGATGGTGCAGAATTTCTACTCATTCAGTAAAAACTGCAATTTGAATTTTTATCATATGCAGTAAGATGCTCTGTTGTGATACAGAGCAGAGGTAGCCCCCAGTCAGCCCAGGCCATCCCAAGGGCAACAACCAATACACTCAGAGTTATCCTGTACCCAGACAGTCATTCCGCTGTTCACTCTCAGTACAGTGTTTAATCAATTATATGAGATATTCCAGGCTTCCCTGATGTCTCAGATGGTAAGAATCCACCTGCAATGTAGGTGGAGCCTGGTTGGATCCCTGGGCTGGGAAGATGCCTTAGAGAAGGGATTGGCTACCCACTCCAGTGTTTTTGCCTGGAGAATCCCTTGGACAGAATAGCCTAGTAGGCTACAGTCCACAGGATCACACAGAGTTGGACACGACTTAAGTGAGTTCCTTGGACTGCAAGGAGGTCCAACCAGTCCATTCTAAAGGAGATCAGTCCTGGGTGTTCATTGGAAGGACTGATGCTAAAGCTGAACCTCCAGTACTTTGGCCACCTCATGCGAAGAGTTGACTCATTGGAAAAGACCCTGATCCTGGGAGGGATTGGGGGCAGGAGGAGAAGGGGACAACAGAGGATGAGATGGCTGGATGGCATCACCGACTCAATGGACGTGAGCCTGAGTGAACTCTGGGAGTTGGTGATGGACAGGGAGGCCTGGCGTGCTGCGACTCATGGGGTTGCAAAGAGTCAGACACGACTGAGTGACTGAACTGAACTGGACGGAACTGAAGTGACACTTATCATAAAATAAGATGTGTGTTAGATGATTTTGCCCATATAAGGGTTCTGAGCACATTTAAGGTAGGCTGGGCTAAGCTATAATGTTAGGTGACTTAAATGCATTTTTGACTATGTGTTTATGGGGACATAATCCTATGGTACGCTGAACAAGATCTGTATATGGATAATGCTAGCCTTATGTAAATATATTTTCTTTATGATGTTGAGGTTTATAAGAGAATTGAGAATAGGACCACTAAGGCTGTATAATTTCTGTGCTTCTGAACCGGGGAGAATGCTGCCTCGCAGTTGTTGCTTAGTCATTAAATTGTGTTTGACTCTTTGCCACCCAGTGGACTGTAGGCCACCAGGCTCCTCTGCCCATGGGTTTTCCCAGGCTAGAATACTGCAGTGAGTTGCCATTTCCTTCTTCAATACTGGTTTATATCTCTTTATTTTTTTTTCTTTATTTCTCGCGTTTCCCAAGAATCAGGTCCTCTACAAATGCTGTTGATCAACTTTATGTCCCTCAAGGACAGACACAGAAAAGAGACGACAATCTTAATGTTTTAGAGAAAAAGGTTTTTCTATATGTAACTGCTTCCTAAAATGTGAGCAGCAGATGTGGAATTAGGAAAAATCTGCAATTTGCAAGCAGCTGCTGCAGAGGAGGTTTTCCTTTGCTGAAGCCAATTTGACTATCTAAACATTCATGATCCTCTTTCCTTGACTCACTACTATTCCTACTTTTTCCAGTCACTTTCCTGCATGTTGTTGGATTGTTGGAGGCTCATAAAAATGAAATAACATTACAGGAGTGAATACACCACAGCTTCAAACTTGTGTCTATACCAACTTAAAATGCCGCGCATTCTCTGAATGCCTTGTTGTTGTTGTTCAGTAGCTCAGTCGTGTCAGACTCTGTGACCCCATGGACTGCAGCACATCAGACTTCCCTGTCCTTCACCATCTCCTGAGTTTGCCCAAACCCATGTCCATTGAGTCGGTGATGCCATCCAACCATCTCATCCTCTGTTGTCCCTTTCTCCTCCTGCCTTCAATCTTTCCCAGAATCAGGGTCTTTTCTTATGAGTCAGTTCCTCCCATCAGGTGGCCAAAGTATGGGAGCTTCAGCTTCAGTATCTGTCCTTCCAATAAATATTCAGGACTGATTTCCTTTAGGATGGACTGGTTTGATCTCCTTGCAGTCCAAGGGACTCTCAAGTCTTCTCCAACACCACAGTTCAAAAGCATCAGTTTTTCAGTGCTCAGCCTTCTTTATGGTCCAACTCTCACATCCACACATGACTACTGGAAAAACCATAGCTTTGACTAGATGGATCTTTGTTGGTAAAGTAATGTCTCTGCTTTCTAGTATGCTGTCTAGGTTGGTCATAGCTTTTCTTCCAAGGAGCCAAGTGTCTTTTAATTTTATGACTGCCTTCTTGTGCCAAGTCACGAAAAGGACAGGTACCTCAACTTTGAATACTATTGATAGGTAGTTTCAGAATTTCTAAAAGTAAGACCTCTTCTTCTCAAACTTCTGAAATCTTCTGATGGAACTAAGATATCAGACTTTAGAGGCAAGCTTCTCTTTTTCAGTCAAAATCTTTCCATGGGTTGTCATTGATAAATAGCTAGATTCCACCAGGGCTGGAACATCTGTCTTATTTTGCAGTATACATTTCACTTAAATTCTTGGACAAGATTGGTCTCAATAAATATTTATTGAATGAATGGATGAAAGGACAAAAATAAATGTCTTATGTACAATATTCAAAAGCTTTTAACAGTGAATGATATCAGTGTCCATAATTATATGTTTAAAATAATATATATCCTAATATTACTAAAAGCAAAATGAGAAATCAAGTAAAATGTGTGTTCAATATTTGCTTATTTTATTCTTATAAAATTGGTAAGAGGATATTTCTTCTAATATTATCATTTGGGACATCAACATGTGGTAGATATAGAAATCTTTCCTTTCTTAAGTGTTTGAAGGACTACCATTCCTAAAATGCTGAGAATGAGAATGTGAATGCTTGATCCTCATGTCACAGGCTTATAATGATATTTAAACAGAAAATATAATATTAATTAAAATTTTAATGCATCCAAATGATTCCTCACAGATAATGTTGACTTTTAGATTTAAAAATTATGTGTTTACTGCTGTTTCTCCGTGAATCTAGCTACACTAGCTTTTGCGAAGAGCGTAGTGACATCTAGCGGTGAAAATAAATAATGCAAATGACTACAGTTGAGGGCGTCTGGAAATTTGAGGGTCGTATAAACGTGACAGTTTTGCTTAATAGAAATTAAGACGAATTTGCATGAAGAAAGTGGGAAAATAGGTAGTTTATTATTTAGTTTATTATTTATTATTTATATTACCTATTTATAATAGGTAGATAATGGCAAATTTTGAATGGAATTGAAACATTATTAATATTTTTTATTATTGCACACATTGTTTCTGTGTGCAATTTAAGACATTTTAAATTGTCGGATCTGAAAAAAAATTAAATAATAGGTCTAACGACTAAACTTAGCATTTTTGCGTTTGTTAATTAAAATTCCACTTGAATTTTTTTGTTTGGTAAGAAATAGTTTGTAAATCAATACGTGTTCTAAATAAATGTGATCAAACATTTCAGCACAAACCATAGCAAGGGAAATTGAATGTGGAGAAATAGCTCAGCTGTGTAAGACGTTACTGAGTGGATAATCTTCCCTATATTCAAATATAAAGAAACTTTAACCAGGTGACATCATTTTTTTAAATTTTATTTGTGAATAGTTTGGGCTTTATATTTTCAATAGGATAAAAAGTTTGTCCATTTCAATATAATAAAACTGTGTAACTAAAAATTGGTTTTAATACAGTTGCTATCAATCATGTCTTTGTAGTAATTATCATAATGCCTTAACAGTATTTTATTGGACTTTCAGATTTAAAGGGAGCAAACAGGTAAAGCTTGCAATATTGCCGAGCAATAGGCATAAGTTAAAATTTTTTAGTTTCCAATCAGCTAATTTAAAAGCATTTCTGTCTGTAAAACTGAGAAATATATAGGCTATATGATAAAGATACTAATAACCAAAGATAAAATGACTAGAATTTAAATGATAAAAAAAATAAACCTAATTGGGGGTGTTATGCAATTTCTATCTAAATTAAGATGTGACAATATGATAATTTATACTAAGATATTTTCAAATACTTTATTAAGAAAATAGATTTTTAGACATAAGGCGTGCCTTAAAATAAGATAAACTTATTTCAGTATCTAGCTAAGAAATTGAAATTACTTCAATGCAAACATTTAAATGCATATGTGTGTATGTGTGTGTGTGTGTATGTCTCAGTTGTGTCTGACTCTTTGTGACCTCATGCACTGTAGCCCTCCAGGCTCCTCTGTCCATGGAATTCTCCAGGGAAGAATACTGGAGTGGGTAGTTGTTCACTTCTCTAGGGAATCTTCCCAACCCAGGGATCAAACACAGATCTGCATTGCAGGCAGATTCTTTACTGTCTAAGCCACCAGAGGAAGCCAAATGCACGTAGGAAACTGGAATAAAGCAAGTTTTCCAGTATGTGGTGATTAACAGTGAAATAATAGTCTTCTAAATGGTAATTTTGCATGTATTTTAAAAGAAAATAAGACAACTGAGGGTCTCTTTTAAATAACATTGTACATCAATATACTATATATGAAAATGCATCTTAAAGATATTAAAGGAATATTTTCAATAAAAAATTTATAACTTTCATGCAGGGCTAAATTGAGCAAGTGTTAAAGATTTTGTTTACCTCATTATTGAAGAAAGAACCAGTAAGATGTTATAACTGGTATAATGAAGAAATCAATGAAACATAAATGTATATAAAGAAGAGTAATGTTGAAATGAATTTGGAAATCTGGGTTATCCACAGAGCAATAAGCAATTGCATACCAGCAGCCATAAGTAATTTGTTTTCTATGGACAAGAAATATTTCCATAAATATCTGTTTTCTCTAAGTTAACTTCTATTTCTATGGAGTTATTTAAATAACCTAGTCAAACACAAAGTCTTCACCCCATAACATCATATAACTACTGAAGTCTCCAGCATTTCATTGAGAAGTTACTCAATAATCAATCTTCCCTATTATAAAGTCTAACTATTCCTTGAAAAGTAAATAGATTTAGTAGGTTCTTCACAGAAAAAGAAAAGGGTATTTTAATAGTTAATAGTCAGTGTCCGAGCAATAGGAGAAGGGGATGACAGAGGATAAGATGGTTGGATGGCATCACCAACTCGATGGACATGAGTTTGAGCAAGCTTCAGGAGCTGGTGATAGACAGGGAAGCCTGGCGTGCTGCAGTCCACGGGGTCGCAAAGAGTCAGACATGACTGAGCGACTGAACTGAACTGAACTCAGTGTCTGGAAGTATTTTCAGCTTACAAGTATAAAAGTAACCATCTTTGAGAAAGTGAGGACGTACTAAGAATATAACAGAAACATCTTGAAATAGTAAAAGAAAGATTAATTACTTTTTAGATAATATTCACTTCAGAGCTGCAGTAGCTTTCAAATAAAACTTTTAACCAAAGCACATTCTAGCCTGTTTAGCAGTGAAAAAGGAAAACAATCTGCTTTTCTGAGATGAAGATCACTGTGTTGACTCATGTGTCAATGATGAAAATATTACTACAATGAGAATCTGCAACAGAATACGTAGTAAAATTACATATCAAACAGATATAATCTTGCTCCTAAATTGTAACTCCTAAATGTCTTAAAACGTATCATTTTTCATCTTGCATCACATTTTGTAAATAACCGACTTACTTTGAGGGCTGTTTTTCATCACTGGAAGAAGGTTCATGTGAGTTGTATAATTACACGAATCTGTATTTCAGTTTTATTTTTAAAATGTTTCTAACAATAGCACATTAAACAATTAGATACGATTTTTAAGCTGACACACAGGTTCTAAATAGTAGTTGAAAAAAAAGTGATAATATGCAAAGCAAATTCAGACATTTATGCATTTTTTAATTTGGTCTTTTATTCTTCTATTTCTTAATTTGAGGCCTGACATTTGTTACAGTGGTTGACCTGTAACACGTTTATTGAGCTTATTTAAGTGGTTTTTCCAGTAGTCATGTACAGATGTAAGAGTTGGACCATAAAGAAGGTTGAGCACAAAAAATTGATACTTTCGAACTGTGGTTCTGGAGAAGACTTTTGAGAGTCCCCTGGACTGTAAGGAGAACAAACCAGACAATCCTAGAGGAAATCAACCCTGAATATTCATTGGAAGAACTGGTGCTAAAGCTGAAGCTCCCATACTTTGGGCACCTGATGTGAAGAGCCAATTCATTGGAAAGACCCTGATGCTGGGAAAGATTGAGGGCAAAAGGAGAAGGGAGTGGCAAGAGGATGTGATGGTTAGATAGCATCACCAACTCAATGGATATGAATCTGAGTGCTCTGGTAGATAGTGGAGGACAGAAAAGCCTGGCATGCTGCGGTCCATGGGGTCGCAAACAGCCGTGATGACAGTGGTCGAACAAGAAGAACCTAAGTGGTGGCTTTCCATTTTTTTCTTCCTTACGAAATGAATAGCAGTGATCCTAATAGCATATCTCTGTTTAGAAACAATAGGTACTTGATGCCGTGTCCACATATTCAGAAGCCTTCGCTGTCCATCAAAGAGAGGAGGGGTAAAAAGGATTTCCAGAACAACTTGTGCATATTTTAGGAGATTGTTGATTCAACCAGAAGAGCTGATGAAGTAGATCTGGATTATATACAAGAAGAAGAAAGAGTGCCCTGCTTTGATGATGTTTGGTTGCAAGAAAGTAATGAATAGAAAGAGAAACTAAGTATGAAGCATTACTTCTATTGTAAAAGCACAATCACCTTTTTTTCTTGAACCCTTTATGTATTATATTTCAACAAAACAGTCTAAGCTAAAACATCAATCTATTTTTATATTTACCCAATCCATTTGCTTTTATTGTCCTTCCTGTGAGACACAAATATATAAAAACAACTAAGAGGTAAGTTCAAAAAGTTATAATAAAAATACTGAGTACAATTCTATTAAATACTATTTCAATGTCCAATTTCTTTGTTTAATCTAATATTAATGATATTATTAAGGCCTTATAAAAAGCCATTATATATGTATTTCTTGAAGGAGAAATACTTCAAGAACAAATGAGTTTTGCATGTATAAATTAATTTTTGCAGAAGAAAAAATTAAAGTCCTAAATAATTTATCTTTATTCCTTAGTGATTCAGAAAAACTAAGGACAGTATCTTAGCAAAACTACTTTTAAGAACTTTTCTAACCTCATTGGAATAGGCTTTAGGATTCTTTCTAAAAGTCTGAGATAATTTTCAGATAAATCAGAAACAAAATGTTAAAATCAAGCTTACATATTATTCTCTGTATTTCAAGGACACTCAAACTTCTGTAGATTCTCATTTTTTCATAATGACTAAGGGACAAACTGTGATGTAAAAAGAAAATAAAAATGCAAGGTTGTGTGTGTGTGTGTGTGTGTGTGTGTGTGTGTGTGTTAGTCACTCAGTCGTGTTCGACTCTTTGCAACCCCATGGACTATAGCCCATCAGGCTCCTCTGCCCATGCGATTTTCCCAGCAAGAATACTAGAGTGGGTTGCTGTTTCCTTCTCCAACAGATCTTCCTGACCCATGGGTTAAACCTGAGTCTCCTGCCTCTCCAGTATTGCAGGCAGATTCTTGTTCACTGAAACACCAGGAAAGCCCCCACAAGGTTTATAGTAAACTGAAATCCTATGCTGTCAAGCTTCATCCCTTTGCAGGTAAACACGTAGAGAAGAAGGTAAATATGAGGGGAAAAAATCAGGAATTAAACTGCTAAGATCGGTAAATGAGGAAAAAGGCAAAGACTATTACAGGGATTTTTGAAAAGGACACAATGAATAATCCCCCTCATGGTGTGAGTTTTAAGATAACTATGAACAGATACAGGAGGGGAGAATTTGGAGACAAAGAGACACATCCATTTCTAGTAAGACCAATATTGGAGAGTGTTGATTATTCTACAGAGAAGGAGATTTTCAAATAAGAGATTCTAGATTTAGAGGGATTTAACCATTAACAGCGGGAGGCTGGGTCACAGCCCTGCCATCATTCCTCCTTCTCCTGTCCAGAATAGATCAGTTGGAGGAGCCGAAAATTCCCTCCCCTTACTTGGGGTAGAGGACTGAATAAAGATACAGTAGGTCCCCTACATGGGAACCTTCAGCTTGGGAACTTTCCAAGATGCAGATGTACATCCAGTTCCAGCAAGGAATCAGAGCCTGTGCCATCAGCATCAGGCATGAGTGAAACTGCAGCTTGTGCTCTGTCTCCTATTGCTGATCACCCTTCAGCTCTACCATCTCCCACCTCCTCTCCTTTCTCCAGTCAGTAACTCTTCTTGCCCGTTCACTTGATGCCAGGTCCTCTGTGCCAGCTACTGTACTTTTCAAGGTACTGTACTATAAAATTAAAAGTGTTCCCTTTACTTTTTGTGTTTGCTTTTGATGTATGATTTGTATGCAAAGTATGATAAGCCCATCACTGCAGTCCTATATAACTGATTGTGTTAGTTGGGTACCTAGGCTAACTTTGTTGGACTTATGAACAAATTGGACTTAATGAATGCACCCTTGAAAGAGAACTCATTCATATGTAGGAGACTTACTATGTGGGGTATGAAGCCAGCGCAATGCTCCAGGAAACATCAAGAGTAGAAAAGACATGTTACACCTCACCTTGCCACCCGAGCTAGTCTTTCCACAGTATGAATTCTTTTGGGGCTACCATAAATGAATTGTTCATTTTTTGAAATTTTAATTTTACTTCTATTTGTAACCATTTGTGTGTGCATCAGTGTGTGTTTAAGGGTGAAAAGTAGCAATATAGATTAGTAAGGGAAAAACAAAAATAAAGACAAGAGTGGGGCTTTTAGGACAAGAAGATAAGACTTTGGTTCTTTTAAGTAGAAAAAATACATAAATTTGAACTATAAAGTATGTGATGTACTACGTTATAATAGAAAAGTGATTGTCTCCACAGTGCCAGTGAGTATAACCTTAATTTTAAATGAACTTACGTATTCATCTATTTATTTTTTGACCATATCATGAGGCATGTGAGATCTTAGTTTCCAAACCAGGGATTGAACCTGCACCTAATGCATAGGAAGAACTGAGTTCCAACCACTGGACCACCAGGGAAGCCCCTAATCTTAATTTACAGGCACATAGCTCTTTATTCATCTATCTATTCAACAGATATGTTTAAACATGTATGTGACCAGGTATGGGTAATACTAGGCCCTGAGAAAAATACTACTATTATGTCTAATGTAATCATAACACATCAGCTGTAACAAGGATAATTATGTAAGTGTTCTCTCTACAAGGAATTCAGCTTTGTGTGCTCCAGAAACCATATACCCACAGAAATGTAATTATCTTTGTCTCCTATATACTTAGCACAGTGTCTGGCAATTAGGAACTTAAAATAAGTTACATGTTTACTGAATGAGCTGGATTTGAGAAGATCATAATTATAGAACAGGTTTATTTTCTCTCCACCACCTTCAAACAAGATTCATTGAAATAGTCTTCTTTTCTCTGGATTAAAACTTGAATATCAAATGTGTCCAATCTGTGGTTCCTCAAAAAAGTCAAGTTGTCAAACATCATTTTCATTTGATTCAAATCTTCCCTTTGCTCTCAGATCAGGCTTGATGGGAATCTTTCTTGGGTAAGCAGCAGGAATATCAGTAGCTTCTTCCCTCCTTGCCCCAACTAACATCCTTCCTCCCCTCTACTCACTGACTACCATATCTGGTCCCTCTGAAGTTGGGCCAGTAAAAGGCAAGGTTTTACCGAAGAGTATAACTGTCATCTTGATTGATGCTCTCTAACTTAAAGTTCAGAGAATGCCTCTTTGTGGAATACTTCTGTGGTTGCTGGGAGGCACCATGCTGGGGAGAATGACTCTATTCTGTGGTCCAGGCAACGCTTCATTTTGTTAGCATTTGCTTTTACTGGTTTCACTTACATTGTCTCTCTCTCTGGGGTTTTCGCAGTCTTTAGACATTCTTCTTAAATGAACCTCCTTTCAAAACCACTCAAGAATATTTGTATTTCAGAACTCCCACATCTGGCTCCTACAGTGCCGTCCCTCTACCTCGCGGTTAGGGAAGTAGAGTTTTGTCTACCACCATTCTAGTAGTTTTCTCTCCCTCACACTGGACCCCTTGCTCCTTCCTCCTTTAAAATTTTTAGGTGCATATCAAATGATCCCTCTGAGCCCCAAGGTCCCCAGTGCACTAGTCAAGCCTCCCCAAACTCCCCATAACCCTTTGTTTGGTTTGGTTTGAGCACCATGAGGAGAGGAGGAAAAAAGCTAGAACCCTGCATAGATTGTCTCTCCAATCTGGCTGCACACTGCAGTCACCTGGGAGCCTTCAACACTGTGTTCCATCCCCAGAGATTGGGAAGTACTGTTCCAGGTGTAGTCTGAGCATCCTTGTTACTCTACTGTGTGGTCAAGGTTGACAAAGCTGCTCTAAAGACACCTTTGCTATTGATCCCCTCCCCCCAGCCCAAGAATGATTTGTCTTTTGATAACCTGGGGAGTGACTAATGGTCCACTTGAGGCATGCTGCCTTTGGATCACCCTCTGGGTCAACCTTTCATGGATGCTGCAAATCTTTACAAGTATGAAGAAACTGACAGCTTTTATTCTCAGCACTTGGAGAAGGAAATGGCAACCCACTCCAGTATTCTTGCCTGAAAATTCCATGGACAGAGGAGCCTATGGACTATAGTCCATGGGATCTCATACAGCGGCCACGACTTGACATCTAAACAAGAGCAACATTCTCAGCCTTGGAACTTCTATCAAAACTCTAAGAAAGCAGGAGTTCTGTTTAAAATCCTGTGGGGTAAATGTTGAAGTGACCTGACTGAATGCAGAATTGATGGGTGGAATTAAGAGTTATGTAAGTCCCTGCGGAGGAAAAAAGTGAGGATTCTTAACAATTTTCCAATCCATTTCCTTTCCATGTCTCATTTAGTTTTCAGTCAAAAACTGAACTATGTCCCTGGTTTTAAATATCACATTTACCTTATCTACTATTTACTAAGATCAAAAAGTATCAAAACTGAACATCTCAAAATCACACAGCATGATTCTTAATTTTGTCTGCAAATGTCTACCAGCTGATAATTTTCTTTTGAAAATATTTTTGGGAATAATCTCTGTCTCTTTTGATATCCTCTAACTTATATGATAAGAATTGTACAAAGACTGTCCAAACTAATTCATTTTTTATAAGTCTTAGTGTTTTGTTAGTTAATAGATTTTGCAGTTGGGGTATTTGAACTAACTCAATGCACATAATATAACTTGTATTCCAAACAAATTTAATATAGTCACAGAAGTTAGCCACTTTCCCAAATGAAAAAAGGAATTATGATTTTTTTGAGGATAAATTAAGTTTGAAAATAAAATAAAAACTGAATGTGCTACACATGACAGTTGATATTTGAATAATTGCATAGCATTTTGTATAAAACACATTTACTTCTGTTTTTTAGGCTGAGGAGTGATTGTGTTCCAAAAAACAAAAGAATTAATGTGTATGCTTGAGAAATACAAGTGTGAAGGAATGTTTTCCATGTAGTTTGAAAGAACTATATCAAAAGTTAAATTTTTGCATGTTGAGTTTACAATTTTAAGTTATATTTTATTGATTTTCATGGGGGAACCTTTCCAACATACATAGCACAAGTTTTAGATGGTTTCAGTCACGTTTAACTATTCTTTGTCTCCTAATATACCATGTATATGGCCATTTTTTAACAATTATAAAAAATGTTAATGATAATATTGTAGCATCATTTCATGTGGCAGTCCCTCTTTTAGCAATCCAACTAAATCTTAGGCAAAATCAACTAAGGGTAAATAATTAGAGGTATGCTAAATGTGAACCATGAACTTCCAGATGTTCAAGCTGGTTTTAGAAAAGGTAGAGGAACCAGAGATCAAATTGCCAACATCCGCTGGATCATGGAAAAAGCAAGAGAGTTCCAGAAAAACATCTCTTTCTGCTTTAGTGACTATGCCAAAGCCTTTGACTGTGTGGATCACCATAAAATGTGGAAAATCCCGAAAGAGATGGGAATACCAGACCACCTGACCTGCCCCTTGAGAAACCTGTATGCAGGCCAGGAAGCAACAGTTAGAACTGCACATAGAACAACAGACTGGTTCCAAATAGGAAACGGAGTATGTCAAGGCTGTATATTGTCACCCTGCTTATTTAACTTATATGCAGAGTACATCATGAGAAACACTGGGCTCGAAGAAGCACAAGCTGGAATCAAGATTGCCAGGAGAAATATCAATAACCTCAGATATGCAGATGACACCACCCGTATGGCAGAAAGTGAAGAGGAACTAAAAAGCCTCTTGACAAAAGTGAAAGAGGAGAGTGAAAAGTTGGCTTAAAGCTCAACATTCAGAAAACTAAGATCATGGCATCTGGTCCCATCACTTCATGGGAAATAGATGGGGAAACAGTGGAAACAGTATCAGAGTTTATTTTGGGGGGCTCCAAAATCACTGCAGATGGTGATTACAGACTTGAAGTTAAAAGACACTTACTTCTTGGAAGGAAAGTTATGACTAATCTAGATAGCATATTGAAAAGCAGAGACATTACTTTGCCAACAAAGGTCTGTCTAGTCAAGGCTATGGTTTTTCCAGTGGTCTTGTATGGATGTGAAAGTTGGACTGTGATGAAAGCTGAGTGCCGAAGAATTGATGCTTTTGAACTGTGGTGTTGGAGG
Source organism: Ovis aries (assembly GCF_016772045.2). Taxonomy (NCBI): domain Eukaryota; kingdom Metazoa; phylum Chordata; class Mammalia; order Artiodactyla; family Bovidae; genus Ovis; species Ovis aries. The sequence continues at coordinate 51,564,186 of NC_056069.1, forward strand.
AGACTCTTGAGAGTCCCTTGGACTTCAAGGAGATCCCAACCAGTCTATCCAAAAGGAGACCAGTCCTGGGTGTTCATTGGAGGGACTGATGCTGAGACTGAAGCTCCAATACTTTGGCTACCTCATGAGAAGAGTTGACTCATTGGAAAAGACCCTGATACTGGGAGGGAATGGGGGCAGGAGGAGAAGGGGATGACAGAGGATCAGATGGCTGGATGGCGTCACCGACTCGATGCACATCAGCTTGGGTGAACTCCAGGAGTTGGTGATGGACAGGGAGGCCTGGTGTGCTGCGATTCATGCAGTCGCAAAGAGTCGGACATGACTTAGCGACTGAACTGAATAAGTATTAAACATTGAATAAGACTTCTAGGTTATACCTAGAAGAGGATTTTATTTTTACAGGATATAGTGATGTGATACTTCTACATCCTAGAATTTCGGTCCTGACTTTAGTGAAGAGCTCACTGTTTTTCTATTAAGGTAAATAATGAAATGGCATCAATGGAAAGAAATAGTCACTATGTCTATCTGGGATCTTTTTTAACAGACTTTTGGACTCAGAGGGAGAGGGAGAGGGTGGGATGATTTGGGAGAATGACATTCTAACATGTATACTATCATGTGAATTGAATCGCCAGTCTATGTCTGACGCAGGATGCAGCATGCTTGGGGCTGGTGCATGGGGATGACCCAGAAAGATGTTATGGGGAGGGAGGTGGGAGGGGGGTTCATGTTTGGGAATGCCTGTAAGAATTAAAGATTTTAAAATTTAAAAAATAAAAAACTAAAAACTAAAAAAAAAAAAAAAAAAAAGTAAATTAAATACTTGCTTAGGGCCAAGAAAACAACATATGTGCCATGTTCATTTCTTATAAATCAACTTTGCATAATCTTTTAAACATTGTAAAACTAATTATTAGGTTGTTGCATGAAAGTGATGAAAGTTTTTGAGAACTATTCCTTGAGGGTATTTTGGTTTCATAGACAGAAGTTGCTAATCAGTTTGTGCTGTTCAGTCCTCTGGTTTCTCCACCCTTTGGAATCTGAGTTACTGAGGCCCCTTGAAAGGCCTATTGATCACCTTTCTGTTAGCCCAGAAGAAGAGATGGCCTTGGTGTAGATAAGCCTCACTGGAGGGTTTATGTAATAAGGTTTCTCAGAGTAGTGGAATCTGCCCAGTTTTATTCTCTCCAGTCTCTCAGCATCTTCTCTCTCTTCTTTTGGTAAAAGAAAAAAAGAAAAAGAATAAATTATATATTGACACATATGTATCATAGGTTGCAGCAGCAGCTCCGGAGATAAAAGAGATTTGGCCAATTTGGTTGTAAGTTCAAGGACGCCATACCAGCCAGGAATTCCCACTCCAGGGCTTATGTTAGAGCACTCTGTTAAGAAAGGAACATTTTCTTTCTCCTGATGTGACTGAGAGAGGGAAAAAAAAAATTGAACCTAAAGCCACAGGCAGCCTTGTTGTCACTGAGTCTGTGACAAGAGACACTGCAGATGAAAACAGAGCCCCGAGATGGAAAGCGTGAGTTCCAACAACATCCTTGGAATCTCTGGATCTGATGTGCTGGAAGCCAGAGCACTCCTGCCTCCTAGGTTATGAGAGTGAGTAAAGCCCTTTTCCCCCGGAAGGTAGTGTGAGATGACTTTCTGTCACTGGCAGCCGGAAGAGTTCTGAATAATGCCTCTAGGATGCTGTGTCTGCAAGCACACACACATTTTCCACATGGTAACTCATTTGGATAAGTGGTAGCCTGGGTGTTAAGTGGGGAATAGCTGCTAAACATAGTCCTGTAGATAGTAAAATAGCTGAGAAGCTTAGATTTTCTAAACTGGAACAATCTAGTTTTGTATCGAATAACAGCTATTTTCTCTCTGTGACCAGAGATCTCCCAGTTGAATCCCCATAGCATTTGAAATTTCACAACCAATCAAGTACATCTTAAAATGGGTGAAAGAAGAGATGTTTAAGGTAATGACTCTTAGGTTCCAGCGTGTGATGATGTTATCACCAGGGAGTAACAAAATGAGAAAATATTAGGAGAAAGCCATGTTTTATTTTTTTTTTCCCTTCAGCTAAATTATCTTTATTCTGAGATTGTCTTTTTTTTTTTTGGCTTATAAATGTCTCCAAGGAAATGAACCTATAATTTGTCATATAATTCTTAAATGTTCCTATGGCTTTGTTGACTGTCTATAGTGACTTAGCAGCAGCAGCAGCAGCAGTCATTAAAATAAAATATGGGTAATGATATATAGACCCCAAGTTTTATTGGTATTGTTATTGTCATTGTTGTAGGAAAATGATGAAATGATACTGGCTTGAGAAATCTCAAAGTATAGGAACCAGTGTTTTATTATAACTAAATACTCTTTCCTGGATTTTAATTTCAATGTATGACAAGTCATTATACTGTTCACTACTGGACAGTGAAAAATTGTGAGACAAACATAAAGTTTACAAAATTGTCTTCTCCTGTTTTCCTGGAGACATTTCAGACTGACTTGCAAGCTCCTTAGTCAGGGTTTTGGGTAGTCCCCAGCCTGGCATATGTACTATGGGACATGAAATAAATGGGTTAAACACAAGCACAAGCATCATACGATCACAGTGGTTTGGATAAAATTTTCAATGTTATGAATAATCTTATTGGAGTTATGACACACCCCAGAATCACTGGGCTGAAGATATTGGAAAAATGACATAAAGGTTTCTTTAAAAAGTTGGGTAGTGATGTCCAAACAGGTGTAGCCTAAATTACTGAAAAATAGATTTTCTCTATTGTTTTGATGTGTTCCATTGGTTTCAAGAAGGGAACACAGAGAAAGCAAAGGAAGAAAGATAATTCTCCAGCACTGAGTTCCTGGAAACTACTGATTCAGAGAAATCCCAATCCTAGCAACAATTGTGCTCATTTTTGACCACCCTCGATTATCCGCTGCTCCTAACTTGGAGAAGATCTCACAAGTGTCACATGAAGCAAGCACACAACCAGGTTACTCTCACTGTCTGATTTTGAAAGCATTGAAGGGTCATAGCCTTTTCTGGGGATTTACTGATGATAAACAAAGAGGTCAGAGTAACATTGTTTGGAAGATGAGCTTCCATTCTTGTATTCATGCCCTTTGCTATGGGATTTTGTCTGTCCCCTTATTGTAGGCAGAAGGTGCTTCTCGGCTTCTTGATTTAGGGCTTGGTGATGTGATTGACTTTGATCTCTTTGTTTATTGAGAGGCATGACAGGAGCAGATAATTGACATAATCATTCAAAAGCTTTTGTTTTGTTTTGTTAATGCCCTATAAATGCCAAGAAGAGAGCTTCTGCCAGATATCTGTTTATAACATTAAGTTGGGTCCCAGAAGAAAGACTCAGGAATAAGACCTCAGCCCAACAACCCACATGAGGCAGTCAAGCACAGCTGGACACATAGTTTGAAACACAGTCACTAGGAAAACTCAGTTTAAATGAGCAGGGCTATGAGCATGAGAAAATGGCTTATTATAGTTTGCAAATGAATGTTGACCTGTTTGCTGCACAGCATTTTATTATGACAATAGCTTTTATGATTGTTATCACAAAACTTCCTAAGAATATCCTTTAAACATGAAGTGAAAGTGTTGGTAGCTCAGTCATGTCCAACTCTTTGCGATCCCCATAGAATGTAGCCTATCCGGCTCCTCTGTCCATGCAATTCTCCAGGCAAAAATCCTGGAGTGGGTAGCCATTCCCTTCTCCAGGGGCCTCAACCCAGGGATCAAACCTGGGTCCCCAGCTTTGCAGGGAGATTCTTTACTGCCTGAGTCACCAGGGAAGCCCTTTAAAAATGATTTCTGCAAATTCTCCATTGCTCTGATAGATACACTAATCTACATCCTCTTTCCCTGTTTCTCCATGCTATGATTTTATTCTATACAACTATCCCTTAATGAAATAACCAAAGAGAACCCTTCCAGTTTTGCAGATTTGTATCACTCCTTTCACTTAACACAAAGGCTCCAGGGCTGTTGCTGAGAAACACAAAGAAATAATCAATCTTCTCAAGTCAAGGGAGGGGATAGGTAATACTTACATTTTTCACTTTGCTGGATCAGCTACAACACACAGGACTCTCTTCTGAGCTTATAATACATATAAACTCACTTGATCCAAGCTCATTTTTATACCAATTTTATAACAGAAGATAAAGACTTGGTGAAGAGGTGATATTATTCTGGGTACATAAAGTATTTGGGTAGAATCTGTCTGGGCAGATAATGTTCCATTTTCTAGAAGAAGACAGACACTAGAGTTGGCTACAGAAATGTGAAAATAAAATTCCATGCCAAGAAGAACACCAGAAATTTTATCTTGGATCTCATTTCAACCAATAGCCTGCCTTAGAAGCCTTGGGTAGTCCTAAGAGTTGGGTAAAGGAAGATGCAAGGCTGTCTTCTCTGATTACCACCTGGGCTAGAGCTGGGGTAGAAACTCCCAGATATGGAGTAATCACATTTCACTTCCAACTTTAAATTGGTTACAGCAATCACATGCTTTCGGAAGCTATTTCCATCAAGCCTACATTGCCTGATACAGATTATCCCTGCGCCCACCTGCAGCCCCCTCCCTTTGCCAACACAGGAGCAAATTTCATTTCATGTGCTTGCTTTGCAGTTTTACATACAGACTCTGCTGAAACCTCACCCGGTGCTCTCAGGATTAGTCAGAAAATCATGTCTCTCTTTCCTTTCTTTTCCTATCTGGGTCAGTGGCTTTGTGTTGCTGTATCTTTCTCTGCTTCCTCTTCCAGTACCGACCCCCACCCCTACCCCGCCCCTGCCCATGCCCCAGACAAGAGATCTTTAGCAGACAGGTTTTCAATTGAACTTTACACTCCCTCTTGTTTTTAACTTATCATTCATGCTATCATCTTCTAACTGGTGGCTATGTGTAGATTTGTGGCCCTAGAGGTTTTCTAGTACAGGCAAAGTTAGAATTCATGTGATTCTGAGATTCTGAGTTAGAATTCATGTCTGCTGAGTCAAAAACAGTCCTGAAGTAGGTTTTCTCTCCACAGGACTGAGGCTATCTTTTGTAATAGCCAGCTTATCACATTCACTGCTGAGTTTCACAGGAGCTGGGCTCTGTCTAGCCCAAACCATCATTTCTTCCTTCATTTTTTGGAATAACGCCAGGGAGCAGCTGGAGAAGGTAGGGATTTCAGAGGAAATCTGATTGTTGTAAAAAGTGTTGCATCGTGTGTCTAAGGAAAATATGAGGCTCACCCTGGATCTAAAACAATGTCAGGTCCCAGAGTTCTGATCAGTTCCCTAAGCTCTGCGACTTAAGAAAACACAGTAAAAGTGAATATCTCCTACTGGGAATTGAGAGAGAACGCAGAGACCAGCCTAAGGGTTTATGCTCTGTAAATCATGCAAGACAACAGTCAGAAAGTGACTCATCTGTGATTATTATTCAGCACCTCTTAACACCTCTCTTTCCCTGGAGGGTGAGGTGATGGGAAGAGCTTCAGTGTTGTCTGTTTCTCTCATTTCGGCATCTATTTATTATTCTGTAACTAATAAGGTGTTGCTATGTTCTAAAGTATGTGTCAAAACTTCATTATGTTGGACATAGAACTTTACAAACTTCAGCTTTTGCTAAATATATAAAAACAAAAGTCTGCTCTGGAAATCCATGTGGCAGGAACATTAACCGAAATAGCCGGACTTATGAAGAAAGCTGACTTGACTGCTTCATACAATTATATCTACATCTGAAAAATATTCTATTTCAAGACATTAATCTACTTTTGAACACAAATTCTATTTTTTAAGACTGCCTAAAATACTAATCTTTAAAAAGGATTTGAGTATTAAATATTAGAAGCTAAAATGACCTTGTAAATGTCTGCATATAGTATCATATTATCAAAATTTATTTTAAAGTTTCACTTCTGTCTGTTGTCTATCTCCATTATGTATTTCCTAATTTCTTTCAAAATTTAATATTGAGAATCTAATACTTACCAATCAGTATTCTAGACACCATGAATTTAAAAAGAGACAAACATATAAAAATGCTGTCATATGTCTTAACTGCAATCAGGGCAACACTGATCAAAAAAGATAAATAAATACATGTAAGGTCAGGTGGTTATAAATGATAGAAATAAAAATCAAGCTGGGAAAGGAAAAAGGAAAAGGAGTAGGACTGGTAGGTATTTTGACTTTTTTTTCTGACCATATTAAAATATAATTGATATATAACATGTAAACTTAAGGTGTGCAATGTGATGGTTAGCACTATAAAGTTAGTTAACATATCCATTACCACAGTTACCTCATTTTTATGGTGAAAGCATTTAAGATTTACTTTCTCAGCAACTTTCAAGTATATAGTGTTATTCACTGAGTCATGTCTGACTCTTTGTGAGCCTATGGATGTAGCCTACCAGGCTCTTCTCCCTGTCAATGGGATTCTCCAGCAAGAATACTGGAGTGGGTAGCCATTCCCTTCTTCAGGGGATCTTCTCAACCCAGGGATCAAACCCAGGTCTACCATGCTGTAGGCAGATTCTTTACTGTCTGAGCCATCAGGGAAGCCTGCACTTTCACGTATATAATACAAGTATATAAAATATACTTTTTATATAATTTATATAATACTTTCAAGTATATAATACATTATTATTAACTAGACTCCCATGCTATACATCAGAGGCCAGAAATTATTCAGTTGTACCCTTTGGTCAACATCTCCCCAATTTCTACACCTCTCAGCCCCTTTATTCTGTTTCTATGAGTTCAACTTTTTAAGATTTTATAGATAAAGCAATAATCTATAGTATTTGTCTTACTCTGAGTTATTTCATTTAGCATAATGCCTATTAATTCCATCTATGATGTTGCAAATGGCAGGGTGTCTTTCTTTCTATAACTGAATAACATTTAACTTTATAAACACATACACACACACACACACACACACACACACACACACACACACACACACATTATATATCCCAAAGAGGAATTGCTGGATCATGATAGTTCTATTTTTAGTTTTTTGAAGAATTTCCATACCATTTTCCTTTATGGCTGCATCAATTTACATCACCACCAACAACACAGGAGTGTTCCCTTTTCTTCACCACATCCTCACCAACACTTGTTACTTCTTGTCTTTTTGACGACAGCAATTCAAATAGATATGAAGTGATACCTCATTAAAGTTTCAATTTGCTTTTCCTTGATGATTAATGATATTAAGCATCTTTTTATATAGCTATTGCCCATTTCTATAACTTCTTTGGAAAAATATATTTCAGTTCCTTGGCCCATGATTTCATTGGATTATTATTATGATTGTTATTTTTCCTTAAAAGTGTGAGTTATGGGCTTCCCTGATGGCTCAGATGGTAAAGAATCTGCCTGCAATGCGGGAAACCTAGGTTCAATTCCTGTGTTGGGAAGATCTCCTGGAAGAGACATCTTGCATGGCAACCCACTCAGGATACTTGCCTGGAGAATCCCCATGGACAGAGGAGTCTGGTGGGCTACAGTCCATGGGATTGCAAAGAATGGGACATGACTAAGTGACTAAGCACACAGCACAATATGCATTGCATATTTTGTATATTAATCTATCAAACATATATAGTTTGAAAATATTTTCTTCTATTCTTAAGGTTCCTTTTCATTTTGTTGAATGCTTTTGCTGTGTGGAAGGTTTTTAATTTGGTGTAGCTTATTTATTTTTGTTTAAGTTTCTTGTGAGGTAGTATTTTAAAGATCCTGAGCAAGGAGGACTCTCTCATGAGATGGCATCTGACTTCAGACTGGAATGAATGGACCAATTGAGATTTAGGCCAGAACTTTCTAGCCCAGGAAAACAGAAGAGGCAAAGACTGGGAGCAGTGATCTTTTAACTTAATGGGGAGATTTGGAGAATGATAGGAGGAGAAATCCAAGTGGTAACCAGAGCCTAGCCGTCATGCGTGCTTACCTGCTAAGTTGCTTCAGTCATGTCAACTCTTCGCATCCCCATGAACTGTAGCCCACCAGGCTCCTCTGTCCATGGGATTCTCTGAGCAAGGATACTGGAGTGGGTTGCCAAGCCCTCCTCCAGGTTGGCCATAAAGGCAGTTGTAAAAGTTCTCAAACCTGAAGTTAGAAAATCATAAAGTAAATTTGACTTCATACAGTCATTTTCTAACCTACCAGTGAAGAAAAGATAATCTGGGAAGTCAGTAGTTGTTGTCTATTTTATTCATTGCTTTCTTTTCAGTGCCCAGGAGACTGCCTGGTTGGTACTCTACGAGAAAAATCTCTAATAAAATTAGGATATGGTCACAATGGTATAAAGTTATCCACTCATCTCATTTAAAAATTATTTTGTTTACACTTTTTTATCATTTGTATATTTTTAGTGAGTTTTGAAGCATATACTTTGAAGTAAATGGTTCCAAAATGCTCTAAGTTGAAGTAATTCCCTACAAAGTTGTCTGCTGTCTTTCTCCTTTGCCTCAACCAATTTTCTGTGCTCACGAATGCGCCCTGAAAGTATTTTTGAACTTTTTTCTATCTACATTTTGCTGCAAAAGATAGAACTTAAATGGCACCTAAAGTATGCGTTTTTATGCTATGCAAATAAATATGTCCTTGATTTCCCTTTAGTTAATACAGTTGTGAACTTTATGTTTATTTTGGAGGTGGGGAGTCCCTATGTACCTTCTCCCCTGTGTGTATCCTCAACCTCCCCTTCCAGTGTTGTCAATCACGTCCCAGAATATTAGCTCTTTCTTTCACTTAGAGTCTTGAGGCAGTCTTCCTCAGTCCTCTAGCCACTCCAATCTGGTGTGACTACTGTCTAGAATGCCAGCATCTAGTGCCTGTGGGCGCTTCCTTAATTGTCCTGTTCTCCTTCCTCCTGCCTCTCTCTTGTGTTTACCCTTCCTTTCCCCAGAACTTCTGATCTTCTTCTATTTCCTCAGTCAGTGTCTGTTCTCCATTCAATAGTGCAAACAATATGCAGATGGAGCAAAAATTGTCAAGAAAATAATTGAACAACTGAAGATTGGAAAAATCACCATAGCTATGGAAGACTGAGTGGCTGAGGTATTGTTTGCCAAGTCTGGATTAGGTGCAAACAGACCAAGTCAGGAAAACTCCTGATTTCTTGGAAACTCAGAGATGCCAAAAAAATCATATGTAGTGGTGGATGTTTGAAGTGAGTTTAGAGACTTGACAAAGATAGCATCCAGAGAGATACAATGGTGGTCGTTTGAAAAAATTTGATAGGCCAAGAAGAAATTTTATAATGTAGGCAAAAATTGGAAAGCACTGAAGCAGTAGTTTCAGAGATATAAATCAAACAATATTAAAATATCACTTTTAAATTCAGTTGGGAAAGCATGTCACAGAGCTAGAATAGTTCTGAGTTTCCAACAAGAAAGGATACATGAAAAATTTTGAATCAGAAGCTATTTAGCTAAATTTAGAAGGATTGAAGATTTTCATAGGTTTTTACCATATGTAGCATAGGTCCTACCAAGTAGAAATAAGTCATAATTAGACATAATTAGAAAAGGTGATTTTCTCCTGTTTTTCCCACTGTTGGAATTGGAATCATAACTATATTCAGGCCAGTTCAGTCGCTCAGTCATGTCCGACTCTTTGTGACCCCATGAATTGCAGCATGCCAGGCCTCCCTGTCCATCACCAACTCCCAGAGTTCACTCAGGCTCACGTCCATCGAGTCAGTGATGCCATCCAGCCATCTCATCCTCTGTCATCCCCTTTTCCTCCTGCCCTCAATCCCTCCCAGCATCAGAGTCTATTCTAGTGAGTCAACTCTTTGCATGAGGTGGCCAAAGTACTGGAGTTTCAGCTTTAGCATCATTCCCTCCAAAGAAATCTCAGGGCTGATCTCCTTCAGAATGGACTGATTCGATCTCCTTGCAGTCCAAGGGACTCTCAAGAGTCTTCTCCAACACCACAGTTCAAAAGCATCAATTCTTCGGCGCTCAGCCTTCTTCACAGTCCAACTCTCACATCCATACATCATTACTGGAAAAACCATAGCCTTGACTAGATGGACCTTTGTTGGCAAAGTAATGTCTCTGCTTTTCAATATGCTATCTAGGTTGGTCATAACTGTCCTTCCAAGGAGTAAGCATCTTTTAATTTCATGGCTGCAGTCACCATCTGCAGTGATTTTGGAACCCCCCAAAAATAAGGTCTGACACTGTTTCCACTATTTCCCCATCTATTTCCCATTAAGTGATGAGACCAGATGCCATGATCTTAGTTCCCTGAATGTTGAGCTTTAAGCCAACTTTTTCACTCTCCTCTTTTACTTTCCTCAAGAGGCTTTTTAGTTCCTCTTCACTTTCTGCCATGAGGGTGGTGTCATCTGCATATCTGAGGTTATTGATATTTCTCCCGGCAATCTTGATTCCAGCTTGTGCTTCTTCCAGCCCAGCGTTTCTCATGATGTACTCTGCATATAAGTTAAATAAGCAGGGTGACAATATATAGCCTTGATGTACTCCTTTTCCTATTTGGAACCTGTCTATTGTTCCATGTCCAGTTCTGATTGTTGCTTCCTGACCTGCATACAGATTTCTCAAGAGGCAGGTCAGATGGTCTGGTATTCCCATCTCTTTCAGAATTTTCCACAAGTGTATTGTGATCCACACAGTCAAAGGCTTTGGCATAGTCAATAAAGCAGAAAGAGGTGTTTTTCTGGAACTCTCTTGCTTTTTCCATGATCCAGCAGATGTTGGCAAGTTGATCTCTGGTTCCTCTGCCTTTTCTAAAACCAGCTTGAACATCTGGAAGTTCATGGTTCACGTATTGCTGAAGCCTGGCTTGGAGAATTTTGAGCATTACTTTACTAGCGTGTGAGATGAGTGCAATTGTGATACCTAACTTCTGTGATGATGATGAACATGAAGCTCTAATACTTTGGCCACCTGATGCGAAGAGCCAACTCCCACCTCATGCTGGGAAAGATTGAGGGCAGGAAGAGAAGTGGGTGACAGAGAATGAGATGGTTGGATGGCATCGTCAACTCAATTGCCATGAATTTGAGTAAACTCTGGAAGACAGTGAAGTACAGGGCAGCCTGGTGTGCTGGAATCCATGTGGTTGCAAAGAGTCAGACACGACTGAGCAACTGAACAAGAACAGTTCTGGGCACCTCACAGACTGCATAAAAACATTTTGTTCTTTACTGTTGAATTTTAGAAGACCCAAACATTTTCTTGAAATGATTCAACCTACATTTTGCAGTGAAAAATTTGCAATGTGTACTAGAACATGAACCACCTCACTACATATTTGGAGAAAATCTTGAAGAAGCAAAAGTAATCTCTTCTTTGGCTGAGTCTAGATTAAACTTTTAAATTCATTTATTTTATTCCACAAATATTTGCCAAGCAATCGCTCTGTGCCAGAGATTTTGCATGCAGGAATGCTAGTAAGAAAGAACAGTGTGAGCCTTTGTTTGCAATGTGACAAGTGCTATGAAGCTGTGATGCTCATTTGTTCTCTCAAGGATTTCTCATCTTTATTTAGGCACAGGTTTTAAAGTTGACTGTGTGATGCCACAGCCCTTTGCATCTGTGAGTGTTTAGCAACAGTGTGGCTTTTCCACTGTGTTAACTCTGTGGGTTCTTCAGAATATTCCTGGGTTGTGCTGTAATGGTGCTGAGCATCAAAGGAAGTGGCACTTGAGTCTGTTTTTTGGAAATATTTGCTTTCTGTTCAAAGTCCAAATTAGAAGTGATCACCCAGAGTAAAGAAATAGCAACATCATGACACTTCCTGTTGAATGTCCAACATTTGTTTGTTACTGTATGTAACTCCTCTTTCACTGCCAGTTTTTAATGCATCAGTGTAGTTTTACTGTAATAAATGGTGAGTGTAATAACATTAATAAAGCTAATATAACATGATATAAATGATGTGCTATAGACCTTTGTGGGAGAAGGCAATGGCAACCCACTCCAGTACTCTTGCCTGAAAAATCCCATGGGCATAGGAGCCTGGTAGGCTGCAGTCCATGGGGTCGCTAAGAGTCAGACATGACTGGGAGACCTCACTTTCACTTTTCACTTTCATGCATTGGAGAAGGAAATGGCAACCCACTCCAGTGTTCTTGCCTGGAGAATCCCAGGGATGGGGGAGCCTTGTGGGCTGCCGTCTATGGGGTCGCACAGAGTCGGACACGACTGAAGCGACTTAGCAGCAGCAGCAGCAGCATAGCTCTTTGTAGGGCTTCCCTGGTGGCTCAGGTCCAAGAATCTGTCTGGACACAGGAGATGCAGGTACAATTCCTGTGTCGAGAAGATCCCCTGGAGGAGGAAATAGTAGTGCACTCCAATATTCTTGCCTGGACAAGCCTATGGGCAGAGGAGCCTGGCGGACTACAGTCCTTGGGGTCGCAGAGAGTTGGACACGACTTAGCAAGTAAACAACCACCTACTAGTCTATTGGGATACTGTGCCCTAAATGTCTCTGAAAACTCATTGTTCTGCCACTGGAAGTTCTCAAATATTTGGGACCTTTTGAATTTTAAGTGAGTTCAAATTTTGTGACTTTTCTTTTTCTCCTAAAGAATGCTTGTCTTTGATTTTTCCAAACACAACAAACTTGAAAGCCTGTAACTCTAGCCTAGTTACTTCCTGCATGCTTAGTCATTCAGTTGGGTCTGGCTCTTGAGTCCCCATAGACTGTAGCCCACCAGGCTCCTGTGTCTATGGAATTTTCCAGGCAAAAATACTGGAGTGGGTTGCCATGCCCTCCTCTGGAGGAGAGGGTGAATCTTCCCAACTCAGGTATCGAAGCTGCATCTCCTGTGTCTCCTGCATTGCAGATGAGTTCTTTACCCACTGAGACACTGAGGAAGCCAGAGCAAGCTATTTAGGGTCTTGACTGGCCATATCCATGAACTCCTTTTATGACAGTCAATGAGGTATTTATTTTCTAAGGAAACACTATGCAAGGTTCTCTAGTTATTATGAGAGATGCCTTCAAACTTGCCCTTGCCTCCAAGAAATCTACAAACTGGGAATGAAGCTAGCTGGTTAGACAAAGATCTGTAATGTGAGGTGGCATGCAATAAATACTTTAATATAAGTAGAGAGTTTTGTGGAGGCACAGGGGAGTAGAAAATTAATTCTAGCTAGAAAGGTCATGGACAAATTCACGGTGGTTATGATACTTAGATTTCAAGGATGAGTATATTTACAGCAAATACAAAAATTGTAGGCAGGAAGAACCCTCAGGTGGAAAGAACAATATGAATTAAATCATAGAGGTAGAAAGACTATATTTGGGAACTGCGAAGTGAAGTTTCCCTGGAAGACAAGACAAATAGTGAAGAATTGGCTAAAAGAGAGATTTGGAAGAGTGTTCACCATGGAGGAGTGCTTTTTCCATTATGGATTCTTTCTTAATTTTGAGTTCCCATGATAAAATTCAAGGTATATGGTGATCACACCTACACCCCATTTTTATTGACTACTTATCTTCATTCAACTCGATGTTATTGTTTGCTTATAAAAGTTTCTTTCATGTAATTTAAATTCTCTTTTCTCAAAGGTTCCTTTAAGAATTTTAATCTACATTTCATGGCCACTAGTATGCATTTCTCTTATAACTTCTTCTACAAATAAACCAAATCTTTTGATTAATTCTGATGATATAAGCATTTGTTGAATATTCAACAGTTCTTTTACTACATAAGGTCAAACCTGTCATTAAGAGGGAACATGTCAATTTTATGATGACTTTAATAAAAATACCAAAGCTATTATAAACATTAAGTGTCTTATAACCCACACAATTTTCTTAACATTTTAAAATGTTACCTTCTCTAATTTAGTTATGGTATATAAGCATTTAAATTTCAGTGTTTTTATGGAAGCATTTGATTAATGTCATAAATGAAGAAGCATTCTGATACACAGCAAATGATGAAATTTGGAGAGTTATTTTTACTATGATATTTAAAAATAGCTCTGATATATGTTTTGTAGCCCTGAGGTTGTAATCTCATAAATTATATCAGCAATATTTAAGAAATCTTCATATAAAACAATGGCACCCCACTCCAGTACTCTTGCCTGGCAAATCCCATGGACTGAGGAGCCTGACGGGCTGCAGTCCATGGAGTCGGAAAGAGTCAGACACAACTGAGCGACTTCACTTTGACTTTTCACTTTCATGCATTGGAGAAGGAAATGGCAACCCACTCCAGTGTTCTTGCCTGGAGAATCCTGGGACGGGGGAGACTGGTGGGCTGCCATCTCTGGGGTCGCACAGAGTCACGCAGAGTCAGACACAGCTGAAACGACTTAGTAGTAGTAGTAGTAGTAGCATATAAAATTAATTTTGTTGCAAACATATGTACACATAACTAACATGTACTATATCCACATTTCTCTGATTGTTTTAGAGTTAGCTTAAATACAGCATAAAAGAAAAGTTGACAGTTCTGTCAGTTTGTTTTTTGGATAGTTCTGAAACTTCAAGGTATATAAGATAGGTGAATAATAGCTCTTGTAAACACTTCAGATCACCTTTGTCAACAAATTTTCATTTAGCATAGCATACACTCTATACTTCTTTTCAGTAACATAAAAGTTTCATTTTGGAGATTTCATTATTGTTGTTACCAAAATACAAGCAAAATCAGTGTCGTGTAATCATATGCTATGAGGATGCCAGAAGATTATAGATGTTCTATGTCACATTCAGCAAATATTTTTGACCAATGAAATTTAATTCATAGAATGACAATGAAACTTTCTCTCAGCCAGTTTTGTAAAGGAAATCTGTCCCCATTAATTGATGGAAACATTGAAAATGACATGCCTGTATACCCTGAGAAAACCATAATTTAAAAAGACACATGTCCCCCAATGCTCATTGCAGCACTCTTTACAATAGCTAGGACATGGAAGCAACCTAGATGTCCACCAACAGATGAATGGATAAAGGTGATACATATATACTGTGGAATATTACTCAGCCATAAAAAGGAACACATTTGAATGACTTCTAATGAGTTGGATGAACCTAGAGCCTATTATACAGAGTGAAGTAAGTCAGAAAGAGAAAAGCAAATGTCATATATTAATACATATATTTTGAGGGCAGGAGAAGGGGATGACAGAGGATGAGATTGTTGGATGGCATCACCAACTCAAAAGATATGAGTTTGAGGAAACTTGCGAGACAGTGAAGGACAGGAAAGGCTCACTTGCTGCACTCCATGGAGTTGCAAAGAGTCAACATGACTTAGCAAATGGACAACTACAAATGGAATCTAGAAGGGTGATACTGAAGAATCTATTTGCAGGGCAGCAATGGGGATGAAGACCCAAATAACAGACTTGTGGATACAGAAGGAGAAGGAGAGGGTGGGACAAATAGAAAGAGTAGTGTTGAAACATACACATTACTATATGTGAAATAGGTACCCAGTGGGAATTTGCTATATGACACAGGAAGTTCAAACCTGGTGCTCTCTGACAACCTAGAGGAGTTGGATGGGGTGGGAAGTGGGACAGTGGTTCAAGAGGGAGGGAACACATGTGTGCCTATGGTTGGTTCATGGTGCTGTATGGCAGAAACCAACACAATAATGTAAAGCTATTTTCCTCCAATTAAAAATAAATAAATTAAAAATTAAAGGAAAGCCAATCTGCTTTCCCTTAAAGGGATCTGGTAACTCCCAAGGAAAGGAAGTTGTTTAGCCTGATTCAGTTTTTCCTGGAACTTGGGTTGCAGCCAAGGACCATGCACTGTTGAATGGATGTAAAGTCTGAGAGATCCTGTCCAATGCAGGAGTAGGCACCCACGCTCTGTTACTTCATTCGTGGGGTGTCTTAGTATCTTCACCATCATGCACAATCTTCTGAAGGAAGTTTTCCCACAATCTACCTTTACATTCAATACTGGGCATTCGTATCTGCCCACTTGGCAGGACTTGAACCTCTTTCAGAAGGTAGGATTGGGTGCCCTTTCTTCAGTGGCTGTGGGTGGGAAGCAGAGAGCCCTTTGCACTCTGGCACACTTTTAATACCAAAAAGCTGTCTGTTGTCAGCAGCTCAGCTTGCCCCTGAGGACAGAAAGAAAGAGCAGCAGCCTAGCTAACAGAGTGATGCAGTTTCCCATGTTTGTAGCTTAGAGGAAAAAATCCTGCTTCCCTAATAGACTGAAGTTTGTTTCTGGAACAGTAGGTTTTTTATTTATTTATTTATTTTTATTTTTATTTTTTTTTTAGTTTTTTATTTTTTAAATTTTAAAATCTTTAATTCTTACATGCGTTCCCAAACATGAACCCCCTCCCACCTCCCTCCCCATAACATCTCTCTGGGTCAGTAGGTTTTTTAATGGGAGGATGAGCCCTCTGTGATATGCTCTGTCAAGAAGGCTCCATGCATTAATAAAACACATGGATTCAGAGCCTCTCTGCTCAGCTCTAGGACAAGCCTACTCATTGTTGGCTTTTTTTTTTTTTTTTTCACATGAAAAGCCATAGTGGTCTTCCCTGTTACATTTTGGGTTTGGACCACAAATGTTCATTTCATTAGTATTCCTACAGAAGGTTTGTGTGAGGAGCAGGCAGTGGAAGGTGGATGGTAGAGGTTTATTCCATGTCCCTCAGAAAGTCCTTGGAAACTTCCTGCAAATATATTTCTTCTCCTTAGCTCTATTCTGTTACCTACATTATCTTTGTGTGTGTGTGTGTGTGTGTGTGTGTGTGTGTGTGTACGTGTATGTGTCTAGTATCTTAAATTTTTTTTTTTTAAATTGGAGGACCTGTTAGCTCAGATGGTAAAGAATTTGCCTCCAATGTAGGAGACCTGGGTTCAATCCCTGGGGAGGGAAGATCCCCTAGAGAAGGTCATGGCTATCCACTCCAGTATTCTTTTTTTTAATTAATTAATTATTTTTAATTGGAGGCTAATTACTTTACAAAATTGTAGTGGTTTTTGCCATACTTTGACATGAATCAGCCATGGGTGTACATATGTTCCCCATCCTAAACCCCCCTTCCACCTCCCTCCCCATCCCTTCCCTCAGGGTCATCCCAGTGCACCAGCCCTGAGCACCCTGTCTCATGCATTGAACTTGAACTGGCAATCTATTTCACATATTATAATATACAGGTTTCAATGCTATTCTCTCAAATCATCCCACCCTTGCCTTCTCCCACAGAGTCCAAAAGCCTGTTCTTTACATCAGTGTCTCTTTTGCTATCTCACGTAAAGGGTCATTGTTACCATCTTTGTAAATTCCATATATATGTGTTAATATACTGTATTGGTGTTTTTCTTTCTGACTTACTTCACTGTGTATAACGGGCTCCAGTTTCATCCACGTCGTTAGAACTGATTCAAATACATTATTTTAATAGTGGAGTAATATTCCAGTGTGCATATGTACCACAGCTTTCTTATCCATTCGTCTGCTGATGGACATCTAGGTTGCTTCCACGTCCTGGCTATTGTAAACTGTGCCGCGATGAACATTGGGGTACCCATGTCTCTTTCAATTCTGGTTTTCTGTGGTGTATGCCCAGCAGTGGGATTGCTGGGTCATATTGCAGTTCTATTTCCAGTTTTTTAAGGAATCTCCACACTGTTCTCCATAGTGGTTGTACTAGTTTGCATTCCCACCAACAGTGTAAGAGGGTTCCCTTTTCTCCATACCCTCTCCAGCATTTATTGTTTGTAGACTTTTGGATAGCAGCCACTCCGATTGGTGTGAGATGATACCTCATTCTGGTTTTGATTTGCATTTCTCTGATAATGAGTGACGTTGAGCATCTTTTCATGTGTTTGTTAGCCATCTGTATGTCGTCTTTGGAGAAATGTCTGTTTAGTTCTTTGGCCCATTTTTTGATTGGGTCATTTATTTTTCTGGAATTGAGCTGCAGGAGCTGCTTATATATTTTTGATATTAATTCTTTGTCAGTTGCTTCATTTGCTATTATTTTCTTCCATTCTGAAGGCTATCTTTTCACCTTGCTTATCGTTTCCTTCATTGTGCAAAAGCTTTTAAGTTTAATTAGGTCCCATTTGTTTATTTTTGCTTTTATTTCCATCACTCTGGGAGGTGGGTCATAGAAGATCCTGCTGTGATTTATGTCAGAGAGTGTCTTGCCTATGTTTTCCTCTAGGAGTTTTATAGTTTCTTGTCTTACATTTAGATCTTTAACCCATTTTGAGTTTATTTTTGTGTATGGTGTTAGAAAGTGTTCTAGTTTCATTCTTTTACAAGTGGTTGACCAATTTTCCCAGCACCACTTGTTAAAGAGATTGTCTTTTCTCCATTGTATATTCTTGCTTCCTTTGTCAAAGATAAGGTGTCCATAGGTGCATGGATTTATCTGTGGGCTTTCTATTTTGTTCCGCTCCAGTATTATTGCCTGGAGAATCCCCTTGGATAGAGGAGTCTTGTGGGCTACAGTCCATTGGGTTACAAAGAGTCAGACACAACTTAGTGACTAACACTTCCAACTGGAGGATAATTGCTTTACAACGTTGCCCTGATTTCTGCTGTAGAATAACGTGGATTGGCTATAAGGATACATATATACCCTTCTTCTCAAGCCTCCCTCTCCCCATCTAGGTCATCACCAAGCACTGAGCTGAGCTCTCAGCATTATAGGGCAACTTCCCACCAGCTCTTTATTTTACCCATGGTGGTATATATATGTCAATGCCTACATTATCTTTAATCTTCCCCTTTTATAACAAAACTAAATGAAATTAAAAAGCCAATTAATTAGTGATAAAATAGCAAGTAATAGTTGTCTGAAAACCAGACCTTTCTCAGTATATTTTCTATATAGATTCATTTTACCTCACACTTAACTTGAGCAAATGTTACCAACCACCTATGTTCTATGCCATCGTTCTTTCATATGGGAGCTTTTGGAGGGATCAAAAATAGTCACAAGTCATTCAGAAAGAGAGACTAATGCAAATACTGGTAGATTCCTTTGTATGTTCTAAAATGATACAGATAATAAGGAAAACAACTGTCTCAGTTCTAAAGCTAGGTCAAAAAAAAAAGACTTTGGAAATTTCAAATACATTCTAAATTAAAAAAAAAAAGAGTAGTATTTTTTATATGACTTGGATAAAATTATGAACACATTTACAGGGTGAAAAAGAAAAGAATACTACCTTTTCCAAATTGCATGTTTATTTCAGTGTGTGTGGGGGGGGGGTGGGGGTCGGTGGTTGTATGTGTGTGTTTAAGTATATTTATACACTTACTGAACACCTCTTATACTTTGCTTTAGGTCTGTTTCCCCCAATCATTTCCATGTACCAGCACCTTCAGCAGCCCCATTCTCAAGTATTAAATAAATGATTTCTTGAATGAAAGATTATAAATATTTTAAAAAGTTTTTTTGGAGTATAGATGACTTACAGTGTTGTGTTAGTTTCGGTTGTACAGCAATTGAGTCAGTTTATTAATACATATGGGCTTCCCAAGTAGTGCCAGTGGTAAAGAACCGCCTGGCAATGCAGGAGACATAAACAGACACAGGTTCAATCCCTGAATCTGGAAGATCCGGTGCAGGAAGGCACAGCAACCCACTCCAGCTTTCTTGCCGGGAGAATCACATGGACAGAGGAGCCTGGAAGTCTATAGTCCATACGGTTGCCCAGAGTTGGACATGAATAAAAAGACTTAGCACACACACATATCCATTAATGCAAATACATACATACACTCTTTTTAAGATTCTTTCCCCATATATGTCATTACAGAGATTTGAATAGAATTCCCTATGCTATATAGAAAGTTCTCATTAATTATTTATTTTTTATATAGCAGTGTGTATGAAACTTGAATCCTGCTTCTAAGAAGTAAAACCTTTATTCCTCAATTCTGGCTAAGATACAGAGAAAAAAATCTTAGTAATATTAAATATCTTTAAAAATCTTTAGTAATATTAAAACAATATTAGCATGACTCTACATATGTATATTTTATAGTTAATATGAATCAAAATTACAAAAATACTTGGAATTTTTTGAAAAGTTGAATAGCTCAAAAAAGCATAATTGTTTAATACTGCACATATTCAAAGACATTTTTGATACAGCTATTGACAGTTATTGTTTAGTTGCCCAGTCGTGTCCAGCTCTTTGTGACTCCATGGACTGCAGCACGTCAGGCCTCCTTGTCCCTCACCATCTGGGTCAAACCTTGTCCCAGAGTTTGACCAAGTTGACAGTTATATACAGCTAATAAAATGTGAACAGCACTATTTAGCAAGAAAGAAGGAGCCCAAATATTTCTCTAGGTGAGTCTATGCTCATGAAAAGATGTGTCTGAATTTGTCCTTTCTTTGATGTGCCCATTTCTGAATTCTTTGTGCATTTCTGGACCTAAATTTGTTCTCTTCTCCCACTCTGTTGAATTTTCCTTTTATTGTGGCTGTTTGTTTTCTTCAGATGCTATTAGTGTAATTCCTGAATCCTATCTTCTGTCCTCAGCCACAACTTAGACTAACAGTTCCTACAAACACCCATTCGAATGATCCTTTCAAACTTCCAATGTCACAGTTACTTGAAAGGTAATGATCGAAAGTGTTCCAATGAGATATCAACTTGCAGACATGAATGTTCAAAAGCTAGGGACAAGAGCACGATGCAGGAGAATATTGTGAAATGGCTGGGAAGTGGTAGAGAATAGGATACAGCCATCAAAGGAAGGCAGCTTTGCTCTGCTAAATCCTTGTATGCAGGGTAAGATCAATTTTATGGGAACAATTGCTGATTGTCTGGTTACTCTTTCTGAGCATCGCTCTACATCATATTAATAAATTTGGGGATATAATTATCTTATAAGTTATATTGTTATTTAAGTAAATTTATTGGATCAACCAGCTTTTGTGAGGAAGAAACAGAGAAGAATATGCTTTTGCTTTTTCTAACACCACTCTAAGCAGCATCACCATTTCTTTGTGGATCAGAAGAGCCATAGATCAGTTCCTTGAGAACGATTTCCTACCAGAGTTCTCAAAAGATTTCCCATTGTAGATAAATTTACTTTGGTACAAACATTATTTTTAATTATATTTACTGATGTTCATATATTTACATCAAATAAACATTTCAAATACCTGACATGAGTTTCTGTCACAGGAAGAATGTATGGCTTTTAACCCTCTGATGAATAAATTTAGAAAGAAGAGGAAGGTTTATTTCTTTCTCAATCCGAATTAATTTCTGGATCTAAGTAACAGTCTGCAGAAACGTGAGAAAAGTGACAACAATAAATGTGCCACTTATTCCCACTGCCATCCTAAAATCACCACCCCTCTATAGCTATAGGATTCTCTAAGGGGATATTGTTTCATTTCAGGAAAAATCATGCTAAACCAACAAGACAGCTTATCACTGTGATTGATAACCACATCAGTCTGAGCTTCACCAAATATCTATATAAGTAAACTCAGAAGCTATTTATCAATCATTGTTTTTTATTATTAAATGGAAACAAATGGATTTAATACTAAAATCAACACAGTACTCATCTTAAAACTTACATTTTTAATTCTCAAACCAGAGTTCAGTTTATAATCTTTCTTACACTTTGATGAAAATTGTAACAATTTAAATAAAATTTTAATAATCTGAAGTCAAAGCAATTATATGTGTTTAAAACTGTCTTAGTGTCAACTAAATTTCCCATCACAGAGTTGGAACGAGTCCTAAAGACCTCAAATTAGTAGCCATCAATTAAGAATAAATTTAGAGTTTTTTTCTAGTTTACTCTTTGGTCCTTCCTTCCTTCCTCCCTTCTTTGGAAGCTTTGATTTGATCTAGCCACACACTCTTGCCTGGTTTCAAAATAATTGATAAGGCACATTTAGCAAGAAGAATTAAGTAAAAATAGAAACTGCAACCATAGAAACTGCAGACCATATCGATTTCCTTGAAGAAAACTTTTACTGTCCCATGCAGAGATAAATTCAGCTGCTTTGGCCACCTCCAAATATATAATAGATGACTTAATCCAAAGTTTGACTTCTGATCATCATTTAGCCTGTGGAGAGGCCTTGCAGAGGGTTATTTATTATGAAAAGGAGCCCCAGAAAAGGAGGCAAATGCATATTCGTTTAATTGTGTTTGTCTCACTAGTCATATTGTTTATGTGCCTTCATATTTGCTTATGTAAGAAATGTTGGTGGAGTGAAGATGTTCTTTAATGTTGGTCAGATTGAAATTGCAATATCTGTATGTAATTATATATGATAATGCTTTGCAAGTATAATATATGTAAGCAACTTACATATATCACATGGTGGGCTATTCTTTTGGGAAGGCGTTTTGGGTATATTGACAGCTTATGTTTGGGCTTAACGTCATCACTGATTGAAATTCCAGTCTACATTCTATGAAGACATAACATTTACTTAATTTGGGTAACACTGACAACACTTATGCCAAGTGTAAACATTTAGATTTTTCTCTCTTCAACTTGCTTTTTTAAAAATTTTGGTATGTTTCTTTGGTATAAAACTGTATTAAATTTAATTTTTTTACTTTAAATTTTCTATTTATACATTTTTCTAAATATGGGTATTTACATTTACATCACAAAGTATACTTGACAATATCCTTGTACTTTTAATATAGTCTTATAAAACAGACTTGATTGAGTTATTCTGCTTTTTAAATATGTAAGAGATCCCAAACAGTTTTGTACTTTATGGGCATCTCTGTTGCTCAATCTACATATATTGAGGAACTTTTATCTCTATAACTGTGCTTTATTGGGTGTGGATCTGAAGCTCCAGTACTTTGGTCACCTGACATGAAGAGCCATCTCATTGGAAAAGATTCTGACGCTGGGAAAGGTTGAGGGCATGAGGAGAAGGTGATGACAGAGGATGAGATAGTTGGATGTCATCACTGACTCCATGGATATGAGCTTGAGCAAACTCTGGGAGATAATGAAGGACAGAGAAACCTGGCATGCTTCAGTTCATAGAGTCACAGAGACAGACACAACTGAGTGACTAAACAACAACAAAGTAGGTGTGGAACACACTCATATTTAACAATATAAAAATGCAAATGAATGAATATAAAACATACTAAAAACACATATTAATGTTTTATCCTTCTCCACTGAGTTTGATGTCCAGTGTACATTAGAATAGCCAGAGCACAGGAGAAGTATACCAACTGAAATCCTTACCTAACTAAATGATTATTTGAAAGTAAGAATGCAGGTCTTTTACTCTTATTTGCCATTAACAATTATACCAAATGATTGACTTTGCACATTTATTCAAAATTTCATTCATGAATAGTTATTCAGAGTCATTTAAGTAATGATTAATTAAATATTTGTGGTGAGTGCTGTGCTGAGTAATATGCCTGACATGGGCAGATTAGTGAGGGAAGTAAATCTTAACAGCCAGAGCAAAACAGTTGTTTAGATTTTAAAATAGAAATAAGCGCACACAATACCCGCCCCCCCCACCCCCACACACACACAAAGTGAGAGTGCTTACCATAATTTAACAAAGCTAAAAATAGGACATTGTGTCTGGAATTGATTAGTTTTAGCATCAATCATTTAAACTCCCTTCCTATATTTCCTGAAACATAGAAGGAAGCTCTGAGATTTATGTTTTGCTGATCAAATATAGCTTGTATTATGAAAGGAAGTGTCTCAGACTATACCTGATACTTTGCTGCATTCCATGACCCACAAAAGTCAACTCTTGCCAGTTGGTGATAACTGATATGCTCAGAAAAGTTACTCTGGCTTTCAATGCCAGCACAAAAAGGGATTTTAGGGAAAGACAGCTGTTTTTCATCATCTGTCTAGAAAACCAGTGGTATTACATTTATGGATTTGGTTACTTCTTACATCAGAAGGATAAAACAGAAAAAAAAAAAAAAACGTGTATTCTGAGATGCCTTGAATGCAAAAGAGCAGAAAAATATTCCTTCCTGATTTTTCCAACATTCAACACAGTGATGATGTGTGTTATCAAGGCCGCACACATGTTGAATACCTAGACAAGAAAGAGGCTTCATTGGGTAAAATATTTTGTTTCACATGACTGTGGAAAAGTAGCTTCAAGAGTCTGGCTTCACAGCATATTACTGGTAATATTTTTCTTTCTAAAGATAAGCCCCAGAAACGTGATGTTGACCTCTCTGGTTACAGGTGCAGCAACTATAGCTTTGCTAAAACCTGCTGTGACAGGGAGGGAAATATGCTCAGAGCCTCGGGGCCTCCTGATGAAATTGCAATGCTCCTCTGCTGTGAGCCAGAAGCTAGACCTCCCCATGCCCACTTTGTTAAGCTCAGTTACATTACTGCTTAAAGAAAAATGTCTCCTATACATTTTGGGGTTCAGAAAGTAGTACCTTTTCAAAATTAAGTACTTTTGTTGATCTAATACTGTTTTTTAAAATAAAATCTTTATTTCAAATAGTTCTTTGACAATAAAATGAAAAATAATGGTTTTATAAAAAATCACATAAAAATTATAATCATTATAAAATATAAAATACTTATGAAAAATATTACATACAATGAGGCATGTTGATCTTCCTAATTAAATACATGAGTAGCATCTTAAATATATTCCATTTCTTATTAGATCAGATATGGATAAGTACATGGATATAATGAGATATTCTTTTCTATTTTAAATACTTATTTAAGAATAAATTAATTCTCCAATATGCACTCATTTATATATGCAAGGATGTACATTGTGCCCTTACTTATAATGGTAAAAGCAAGAAATAAACTAGATGACATTAATGATGGATTAGTTTTTTAAAAATATTGAGATAATTCATTTGATGAAATACTGTATATTATTAATAGTATGTCAGTGATATTTAAAAACTGAATGGGATGATTTGGGAGAATGGGAATTCTAACATGTATACTATCATGTAAGAATTGAATCGCCAGTCCATGTCTGACGTAGGGTGCAGCATGCTTGGGGCTGGTGCATGGGGATGACCCAGAGAGATGTTGTGGGGAGGGAGGTGGGAGGGGGGGTCATGTTTGGGAACGCATGTAAGAATTAAAGATTTTAAAATTAAAAAAACAAAACAAAAAAAAAAACTGAACGGTTTGCAGTATATATTGTTAAATTTTTAAAAGTAGGTCATAATATATTATGAGAAGTATATGGGTTTCCCAGGTGGCTTTAGTGGTAAAGAACCTGCCTGGCAATGCAGGAGACGTAAGAGACATGGGTTCCATCCCTCGGTTGGGAAGATCCCCTGGAGAAGGAAATGGCACCTCACTCCAGTATTCTTGCCTGGAGAATCTCAAAAACAGAGGAGCAGGGCAGCCTGTATTCCATGGGGTTGCACAGAGTTGGACACAACTGAAGCAACTTAGCAAACAAATAGCACAGTTTTAGTATTTATCAATTCACTTAAATCTGTGGGGAAATGAAATAAAACTTAAAAGTATTATCAGAAATGGCACCTACCTATTGGGATTATAGCTGAATTTAATTTCTATAAAGATGTGTTCTGTATTTAGATAAAACAATGTACATTATTTTCTAAATGGAAGTGCTGTCTCTTGGCGTTCGTAAATTATGTTAGCGTTGAGCTAACCATCAGGTGTTCTCAATTAACTAATAACTAGCTCCTTAAAGCTTGAAAGCAAAGAAATCTCCATGTTTCATTTAAAGAAATATATATTTAATAATCTGAATTTACATTAAACTAAATTATAGGAGAAAAAAGAAACGAAAGCAGGTCCTCTCTTTTTCAGATCCTCTGTGCAAATAGGTTAACATCAGTTTAGAACTTAAGCTTTGCATCTATTGTAACCAAATATTTGCCTGTACATTATGGCCCCATGCATGTGTGCGCAGTCGCTCAGTCCTGTCCGACTCTTCATGACCCCTTGCACTGTAGCCTACCAGGCTCCTCTGTCCGTGGGATTTTTTCAGGCAAGAATACTTGAATGGGTTGACATTTCCTACTCCAGTATTATAGCCTTAAACTTGGCTAATATAGATCTCTTATAAGACTCTCTTGAATGTATCTGTTTTTTTTTTTTTAATCTTGCACCCTCAGGCATTTTATGTAGAGAGAGTGCTCAATTAAATGATTTAATGCTAATATAAAATAGTTGAAAGATAACCTGGGGCTAAAAGAAGAAAGACTGGATTCAAGGCAGTTCCTGCTTTGGCCATCTACTCCCAGCATGGAGCCAAACTAAGTTTTATTACTAGTTCCTCTGCCCAACAATACAATTGGTTACCTAATGTAGTTCATGTATGTTCTGATTAAATTAATACAAACTGACTTTTTTAAAATATAATTTTATGCATTTGTTTATTTTTGGTAGTGCTGGTCTTCTTTGACTTTTCTTTAGTTGCAGCAAGCAAGGGCTACTCTATTTGTGGTGCTCAGACTTCTCATTGCTGCGGGTTCTCTTGTTGCAGACCACAGACTCTAGGGTGTGTGGGTTTCAGTAACTGTGACATGTGGGTTCAGTAGCAGTGCCCGGGCTCTAGAATGCAGGCTCAGTAGCTGTGGCTCATGGGCTTAGTTGCTCTGTGACATGTGGGATCTTCCTGGGTCAGGGGTCTGTCACGCGAGTGTATGTTCCTCAGCCTTTGTCTCATCACAACAAAGATTTGGAGTGATGGACATTAAAGCCCCCTCGGTATGTCATAGCTCTCAGGTCTTGGATAGACCGTGTTATAGCTCGCAGGTCTCAAATGGACCATGTTATAGCTCTTAGACAAATCAGTGTTACAGCTCAGTGTTACAGCTCTATTTTATTTAGAAGATAGCAGGAAAATCCATCTTTGAGGCATGAGGGCACATGGATCTAAAGACATGAGGAGAAGAGTGCCCCAGTGCACGGGAGAGAGAGAGAGCAAGCTAGTTTGGGCTCCTCTATTTATATGTTTATCTCTCCCTAGGCCTGTCCTGTGTAAATTGGGCCAGCCAGGAGTGTTGTTTGTTTTACCTGAGGTCCTCACTCCAGTCCTCGGACCTTCTTTTGTTCTATTTTCGCAGGCTTTTCCCTTCCTTGTCTTTT
The DNA here is from genome assembly GCF_016772045.2 of Ovis aries. Classification (NCBI taxonomy): domain Eukaryota; kingdom Metazoa; phylum Chordata; class Mammalia; order Artiodactyla; family Bovidae; genus Ovis; species Ovis aries. The sequence goes on from NC_056069.1 coordinate 51,591,277, forward strand.
AGCCACCGCCATTTTGGACTCCTTTTCCCTATTCTACCCATCTCACAGGTCAAACCTGTATCTCCTGTATTGGCAGGCAGATTTTTTTTTTTTTATCATAAACCACCAGGGAAGCCTGGTACTGATTTTTCTACAACTCAAAAATTCATTTCTGTGTGCCAGGAATGACAATTAGCAGTTCTGGAGAGACCAGGAGAAGCAAAACAAGAAGGACACAGTGAAAAGCCATGCTATACAAGAAATAACTGAATGGTGTAGAGTATTCAGCTGGAAGAAAAGGAGAAACAGTATGGAGCAACATGACAGCTAGCTTCCACTGTGTGAAGGCCATCATGCGAGCTACGGGCTTCCTGTGTGGCTCAGCTAGTAAAGAATCTACCCGCAATGCGGGAGACCTGGGTTCCATCCCTGGATTGGGAAGATCCGCTGGAGAAAGGAAAGGCTACCCATTCCAGTATTCTGGCCTGGAGAATTCCATGGACTGTATAGTCTATGGGGTTGCACAGAGTTGGACATGACTGAGCCACTTTCACTTCACACACTCACATGTGAGCTACAGATCCTCAGGTTCTCCAGACAGCAAAATGGGGATAACTTGATGAATTTCACAGGAGGCCAGTTTTTAAATGATTGAAGATCTTTCAAATACCAGCAGCATCTCGTGGTATCATTGATGATCACACAGAGAAAGGTGATGGTTTGTCAGCCATCTTTTTAATAATCAGCCTGCCTGCTTCTTAAATGCTGGCGGTCTAGAGCCAGTAAATCAGGAATTAAAAAAATAGAGAAATAAAATAGTTGAAATTCTTAATGAGATGATGTGATGGTTGGATGGCATCACCAACACAATGGACATGAACTTGAGCAAACTCTGGGAGATAGTGAAGGACAGAAAAACCTGGCATGCTGCAATCCATGGTGTCACAAAGAGTCAGACATAACTTAGCAACTGAACAACAACTTTGTGATAATAATATTCTAAGTAGTTAGAAAATTTAATTGTTGATAGCTAAATATTTTGTATTGTGATAGAAATCCTTTTAACATTGCCTTCTGCAAATCTTAAAAGCTATTTTGTCTTTAGCATTAACAAAATTATCATGAACGGTTTGAGGGTTATGGGGTGCTCTCAAGAAACTTTTGTTAAATTTGTTGATGAGGGCTTTGAGGGAGATTATAACCCACATTGTGACCTTATTTTGTTTTCCTTTTTTCTTCATAATACAACTCATACTATTGCTGAACAATTATCTTGTGGATTTGAGGGACATACTCATTTCTGCTTTCTGGTATTCTTATACCACTTTTATCACTTGGATAGCTTCCTTCCAATACTTTTTTCCTCTAAACCCATTTTTTCAGACTCAAAGTTCAGTCACATATGCACCACAAACATGTCTCTCAACTATTCTAAAGATGTAGATCAATCTCTTCAAACTATTTTTCATAATATGATTGTCATAAAGTTATGTTCTGTCTGGTCTACTGTTCTAACTGCTTTGTGCATCTTACACTTTGATTGCAAACTTCTTAAAGTCAGAGAATATAACATACATAAAATGGAATAAACATTTCACTATTGGGGGGGCGGTATATCAAGTTCCTAAATCATCGAAAATGTAATAGGGAGATATAAATATATGGATCCCATAATCTCCAGTGATTGAGTCTATAAAAAAGTCTATATTTAAAATATAAATAAATAATAAACTCAGCTTTACCTGTTATTTGATGTATGAGCACTGAAGGATATCTTAGCTTCTCTCTTCCTTAGATTTTCATTTTAACTGAGGATAACTTCTGGAGATACATACTTTTAATCATTAATGTTTTTAGGATAAGAAAACAGAGCTTAGAAATATTAGGATATTTCCTAAATTATAGATTGATGAATACATGGATAGATACATAGATGGATAGATTTCTTTAAAAACTTACATACATGAACATAGACATAGAACATCCTTTATTTCATCAGTTACTTTGTATGACTAATTATGAAAACCTAAATGTTTCAGTGGTATTAATATTTGTTGCTTAAGATTTAAATGAGCTTCCCAAGAGGTGCTAGTGATTAAGAAACTGCTTGCCAATGCAAGAGAGATAAGAGAAGTGGGTTCAGCCCCTGGGTTGGGAAGATCCCCAGGAGGAGGGCATGGCAACCCACACCAGTATTCTTGCCTGGAGAATCCCATGCACAGAGGAGCCTGGCAGACTGCAGTCAGTATGATCACAGAGTCCAGACACCACTGAAATAACAGCACACACACACCCTTTTCCTATCACATTTGATTACATAAATACTGATATTAATAAAATATTGCCATGCCAAAACAAATATAGATAACAAGAACATTTCCACAGAACATTGGAGGAAATTATTGGCTCCATGGCAAAGGTGACCACATACTTGTGTCTTGCTGCTTCATGGGTAGAGGCAAATCCATGCTAAACTTATAATACCTTTACAGCACACTGTTAGTCCATGGTGCAAGGATTAGAAGGCTCTGCTCTAAATAATCATATTCTGACCACACACAGAGAGCTTTCAAAATGATTTTATTGTTCCATCTTAAAAGATAAGCCAGAATCAAAGATCAACATACATTTTAAGAAAACTGCAACACAAAACCTTTAAAAGAGGAAGAAAGAAGATTTTGTCTTATGAGCTATTTGGAGACATATTTAAGGAAAAAACCAGATATTTTCCAAAGAAATACAACAAAACATCTATTTTTTTTTAATGTGAGAAAGAGATATGGAAAATCATCAATGCAGAGGATCTAAGAATAACAGTTCTAGAAAGATAAGACAGAGAAATTTAGACAATTATGAAAGAAATAGTATATAAGAGGTATATAATCTACAGATATGAGCAGGAAGTTGAAATTTTTCACCCATTGAACACCCCAAATAATGAATGAAAAAAAGAGACAAAAATATTAGAACGACAATGATTAAGAGCAAATCGCAAAATTTCAAAAGAGGAAATGAAACATACATGCACACACAAAAATGAAAACAAAAAGAAGAGAATAAGCAAATAATTCACTTTAAGTGGATAATCAGAATTCCATTAGTCTTTCTCAGGAGCAGCATAAAAACAGGATGGATGCTAAGGAGTCAATGAAACAATGGATTTTGTGTTATAAAGAAAGGTGATTTCCAACCAAGAATGACCAATATAAATAATCACATCTACTTCAAGGTTAAAATCAAGGAAGTACATATACAATAAACATTCCCAGTACACGTTTGAAAGTCATACTAGAATCTCCTTCTCCAAAAACAAGGGACTAACCCAAGAAAGAGTTAAACATGACATGAAGACTTCAGAGCTATCCATCCAGTCAAGCAGGTAGATGGGAAGATGGTGGGAAGAATCAATTAACAAAATAGAAATTAATAACATACTGATACTGATGCAACTTTGGGATATTTGGAAAGTCCTGATGGTGTAGTAAAGGAAAATAGTGTAAAGAAAAAATACATTTAAAATCCTATAAAGGACAAAAACATTCATATAAAGAAAATGCAACAAATGGGCTAGGGATTGTTGCTTTTAGCCATATTAAGTTATTTTTTGGTAAACTAAGCTATGTTTCTCAAGAGGCAGGTCAGGTGGTCTGGTATTCCCATCTCTTTCAGAATTTCCCACAGTTTATTGTGATCCACACAGTCAAAGGCTTTGGCATGGTCAATAAAGCAGAAATAGGTGTTTTTCTGGAACTCTCTTGCTTTTTGCATGATCCAGCAGATGTTGGTAATTTGATCTCTGGTTCCTCTGCCCTGGGTGTTCTTTGGAAGGAATGATGCTAAAGCTGAAACTCCAGTACTTTGGCCACCTCATGCGAAGAGCTGACTCATTGAAAACGATTCTGATGCTCGGAGGGATTGGAGGCAGGAGGAAAAGAGGGCGACAGAGGACAAGATGGCTGGATGGCATCACTGACTCGATGGACGTGAATCTGAGTGAACTCCCGGAGTTGGTGATGGACAGGGAGGCCTGGCGTGCTGCGATTCATGGGGTCACAAAGAGTCAGACACAACTGAGAGACTGAACTGAACTGAACTGAAGCTATGTTTATAATTTACACATTTAAATTAACTGTGACTGTATAATTGTTCAGTCTTGTCTGATTCTTGCAACCCCATGGCCTGTATTGGCCAGGATCCTTTGTCCATGGGATATCCTAGGCAAAAATATTAGAGTGGGTTGCCATTTCCTCCTTCAGGGAATTTTCTAGATTCAGAGATTGAACCCATGTCTCCTGCTTGACAGGTGGACTCTTTACCACTGAGCGACCAGGGACAGCCATATAGATCAATGCACAAGACATATTGAGATGCAACTGTAATTCAGAGTGATGAAACATGAAGTTATTTCTAGGCCATGGGTTCAAATTTGCTACCCACAATTGTGTTTGAACATATATTTGGGAGGTTGCATGAATCTTTTGTTATAAGAGTGAACCATTCTGAAACTAAACGTTAGGTTTCCAGCTAACCATCCCAATTCATCTGCATATAACTGTTTTGATGAGACCTAACAGGGTATTCAAACAGTGGCTGAGGAATCAGACAGACTGAATCATGAGCTAGCTCTAAATATGCTCACCTATGGGCAAATGACATAAACTCTTGTTGCCTTAGTTTCATCACCTGTAAAAAAGCAGATGATCATTTCTTTCTCACAGTATGATTGTGAGGATTAAATGCACTAATATAAGAGAAGTGCTTAGAGTAAAGCTTATTATAATTAGTTGTTACCTTATAGGGTAGTTGCAAAAAATAGTTGAAATTATATTTAAATAAGGCCTTCCCTGGTGGCTCAGATGGTAAAGCATCTGCCTGCAATGCAGGAGACCTGGGTTCGATTCCTGGGTCAAGAAGATCCCCTAGAGAAGGAAATGGCAACCCACTCCAGTACTCTCACCTGAAAAATTCTATGGATGGAGGAGCCTGGTAGGCTACAGTCCAAGAAGTCACAGAGAGTCAGACATGACTGAGCAACTTCAATATATTTTAATGAAAACAGAATATTGTCAAATATATGGCTCTATAGAAAGGTTAACAATTCAGTATAGTAGTTGAAGTATACCGGAATGACCTGCCAAAATGTGAAAACAATGCAGGCAATCTATTTCTTGTTCAAATGACTTATGACTTCTTGATTTAAAAATTAACTGAAAACATTGATAAAGTAATAATAATAATGTATCTTTTTGATTATTTCCAAAATTGTTTCATATGATCTTTGTATATGTCTCTGTAAATGTGGGACTTCCCCTGATAGCTCAGTTGGTAAAGAATTGCCTACAGTGAAGGAGACCGCAGTTCGATTCCTGGGTGGGGAAGGTCCACTGCAGAAGGATTAGGCTACCCACTCTAGTATTCTCGGGCTTCCCTTGTGGCTCAGCTGGTAAAGAATCTGCCAGCAATACAAGAGACCTGGGTTTGATTCCTGAGTTGGAAAGATCCCCTGGAGAAGGGAAAGGCTACCCACTCCAGTATACTGGCTTGGAGAATTCCATGGACTATACAGTCCATGGGGTCATACATAGTCAGACACGACTGAGTGACTTTCACTTCTTTTCAGAGCAAATTGCATGGATAACACAAACATCTTGACTTAAGACTAAATACTGATAAAATGTGATTTCCAGTAATGGAAGAATCAGCATGCTCTATCAGTGTCTAAATTATAATGACATGGACAACAACAAAAAAATATCCACTGAAAATAACTGTCTGGTACTAAAAATGTAATGCTGAAATCCAGACATTGCTTCTTAATTAAATATTGGTGATATTGTTTGCTATAATCTTACAAATGTTGCTTTGTAATCTATTTTCAGTTTCAGTAAGACACTATTCATCTTCAGTTTTCAAATCAATAAATCGTGAAGTATCAAAATGCATCTATAATCAAGGCTTATATACAAGATTAATTTTCAGTTTTCCTGAACATGAACACATGGGATTCAATGGTGCTAGACTTTTAAATAATAAGATTAAAATAAGTAAATCTAAGCCTCAATGGACGTATTTAATCTTGAAAAAGTGTTAGTTACTCAGTCTAGTCCGTTTCTTTGGGACTCTGTAGAACATAGCCCACCAGACTTGTCTGTCTATAGAATTCTCCAGGCAAGACTACTGGACTGAGTAGCCGTTCCCTTCTCCAGCGGATCTTTCCAACCCAGGGATTGAATCAGGGCTTCTTGCATTGCAGGCAGATTCTTTACCATCTGAGCCACCAAAGCAGGAGACACAGGAGACCCAGTGTGCAGCTACCTTAGTTCTTGTGTACTTAGCCTTCAGTTCTTTGGAAATTTGTATTTTATTCATATTTACAGATCCATTAGTGGAAGTGGAAGTTTTACTCACTCAGTCATGTCTGACTCTTTGCAACTCCACGGACTGTAGCCCACCAGGCTCCTCTGTCCATGGGATTCTCCAGGCAAGAATACTGGAGTGGGTTAATATCAGACAGAATGAAACTTAAAAATAATGCTAAGTTTAACAAAATAGACTATTGACTACTTGAATTTTAAAAAGTATAATATAATCTTTTTTTATTTTATTGTAATGAAAACATGACGCATATGAGATCTGTCTTTCTAAAATTTTAAGTGGACAATATAGTAACTATAGGCAGAATGTGGTACAGCAGTTCTCTAGAAGTTGTTCCTCTGGTAAAACTGAAACTTTGTAATCGTTGGACAGCAACACCCCATTCTCCTTTCCCCCAGCCCCTGGCAACAAATATCAGTTCAGTTCAGTCACTCAGTCGTATCCGACTCTTTGCGCCCCCATGAATCGCAGAGCGTCAGGCCTCCCTGTCTATTACCAACTCCCAGAGTTTACCCAAACTCATGTCCATTGAGTTGGTGATGCCATCCAGCCATCTCATCCTCTGTCATCCCCTTCTCCTCCTGCCCTCAATCTTTCCCAGCATCAGGATCTTTTCAAATGAGTCAGCTCTTTGCATCAGGGGGCCAAAGTACTGGAGCTTCAGCTTTAGCATCATTCCTTCCGGTGAACACCCAGGACTGATTTCCTTTAGGATGGACTGGCTGGATCTCCTTGCAGTCCAAGGGACTCTCAAGAGTTTTCTTCAACACCACAGTTCAAAAGCATCAATTCTGCTGCTCAGCTTTCTTTATAGTCCAACTCTCACATCCATACATGACTACTGGCAACCAATATACTACTCTGCTTTTCAGTTTGACTGTTTTTATACCTCACATAAGTGGAATCATGTGGTATTTGTCCTGTGACTATCTTATTTCACTTAGTATAATGTTCTCCAGATTCATCAGTGGTGTTTAATATGTAAAGATTTTCTGTTTTTAAAGTCTGAATAATATTTCGTTGTGTATATATTTCATGTTTCCTTCATCCAGTCATCTGCCAATGGACATTTAAGTTGTTTCTATATCTTTCCTATTGTGAATAATCCTACAGTGAACATGGAAGTGTGGATATCTCTTTGAGAACTCAATTTCAGTTATTTTAGATGTATACCCCAAAATGGCCTTGGTCTATAATGTTCTGTTTTTATTGTTTTGAGAAATTTCCATGCTATTTCTATAGCACCATTTTACATTCCCATCATGTTGCATTCCCACAAACAGGAACAAGGGATAGGATTACAATTTCTCCACATCCTTAACTACCTGCACTTAAAAAAAAAAAAAGTAATCGCCATTCTAATAGGTATGAAGTGATATCTCATTTTGGTTCTGATTTGCATGTCCAAATTGATAAATGATATTGAGTATCTTTTCATATAACTGTTGGACATTTGTATGTACTCTTTGGAAAAACATCTATTCAAATTCTTTGCCCATTTTTAACATCAAATTGCCTGTTGGCCTATATTCTTTCTTTCTTTCTTTCTTTCTTTTTTTTTTTTTTTTGTGCTGTTGAGCTATAAGAGTTTTTTTTTTTTTTCCAAGTATGTTGGATAATAACCTTTTATCCGATATATAGTTTGAAATTTTTTTTCTATTCTGTAGGTTGCCTTTTCACTCTGTTGATTATTTACTTTGCTGTACAGAAGATTTCTTGCTTAATATAGTCTCATTTGTCTAGTTTTCCTTCCATTGCTTGTGTTTTGGGGTCATATTCAAAAATGTTTGCTTACACTTATGTCATGAAGATTTTCCCTATGTTTTTATTACAGTTTCAAGTTTTAATACTTAAGCCTTTAATCCATTTTGAATTAATTATTGTGTATGTGATAAGTTGAGTCCAATTTTATTTTATTTTCCTGTGGATATCCAGTTTCCCCACTATCATTTGTTGAAGAGATTATCGTTTTCCCATTGTGTATTCTTGTATCCCTTATCATAGACCAGTTGACCTTATACGCATAGATTTATTTCTGGGCTCTCTTTTCTGTTCCAGTGACCTATACTGTTATTTTGAAATTAAAGAATGAAGCTTATAGCTAACATCTTACTCAATGGTGAAAAGCTGAAAGCTTTTTTTTTTTTAAGATTGGGATGAAAGCAATGATATCCACTTTTGAAAATTTCTATTCAACATCATATTAGAAATTCTAGCCTGAACAAATAGGAAAAGAAAAAAGGAAAAACAAAAAGAAGGGGGAAAAGACATTCAAAGCTGAAAGGAAAAAGTAAAATCATTTCTGTTTGCAGATGGCATAATTTTATTTGTAGAGAACCCTAAAGATGTCCCTCAAAATTATTAAAATCAGTGAGCAAACTCAGTAAAACATCAGGAAACAAAATCAATATACAAAAATTAGTTTCATTTCTATCACTAACAGCAAACTATAAAAAAAGAAATAAAGAAAATAATTGCATTTACAATATTATCAAAAAGAGTTAAAATACTTGGTAATAACAGTGTAGGTAAAAGACTTGTATCTTGAAAACTATAAAACATTGATGAAAGAAGTAGACACCAATAAATGGAAAGACATCCACATTCATGGAATGGAAGATTTAATATTGTTAAAATAGCCATACTACCCAAAGTGATCTACAGATTCAATGTAACTTTTATCAAAATCCCAATAGTAGTTTTTACAGAAATAGACAAAAACAATTCTAAAATTCATTTAGAACTGCAAAAAAAAAAAAAAAAATCAGAATAGCCAAAGCAATCTTAAGAAAGAATAACAAAACTGAACGTATCACACTTCTTGAATTCAAAATATCTTAGAAAAGTACAAACATTAAAACAAGTAATGTATTGCTAAAATCTCAGTTCCAGATTAAAAAAGAAAGAATAGAAAGTTGTATCAAGTAAAGCCAAGGAAAATGGAAAAGCTCAGTCACTTCACAAAATTCCTGTGTCCTGGAGGTGATTCAGGGGAGTGGCTAAGGGCAAAGTCTTTGTCGTCAACAGTCAAAGTTTTCCCAGCTCCACAGAATACCAAGAGTACTTTTAAGTTGTTCAGTCACTCAATATGTCTGAATTTTTTGTGAGCCTATGGACTGCAGCACATCGGGCTTCTCTGCCCTTCACTCTCCCAGAGTTTGCTCAAATTCATGTTCATAGCAGTGATGCCATCCAAATATTTCATCCTGTGCCCCCCCCTTCTCCTCCTGCCCTCAATCTCTCTCAGTATCAATCTTTTCCAATGAGTTGGTTCTTTGCATCACACGGCCAAAGTACTAGAGCTTCATCTTCAGCATCAGTCCTTTCAATGAATATTCAGGGTTGATTTCCTTTAGGATTAATGGTTTGATCTCCATGCTGCCCAAGGGGATCTCAACAGTCTTCTTCAACACCACAGTTCAAAAGCGTCAGTTCTTCAGTGCTCAGCCTTCTTGATGGTCCAACTCTCACATCCATACATGACTACTGGAAAAACCATAACTTTGACTATGCGGACCTCTGTTGGAAAAGTAATGTCTCGGCTTTTTAATATGCTGACTAGTTTCGTCATAGCTTTTCTTCCAAGGAGCAAGCAGTATTTTGTGCTTAGTCACTTAGTCATGTTCGACTTTTTGCAACCCCACATACTGTAGCCTGCCAGACCCCTCTGACGTTGGTATTTTTCAGGCAAGAATATTGGAGTGGGCTGCCATGTTCTTCACCAGGGGATCTTCCTGACCCAGGGATCAAATCCATATCTTTCACATTACAGGCAGATTCTTTACTGTCTAAGCCATCAGGGAAGTCCAAGCAGTACTTTATCATTTGTAAAAATGGAGTTAATTATAGGAGGTAGGATGGTTTCAAGCCTTAAGTGAAATAAACACACAAAATATTTTGGTCAGTATTTGATACACTGTGCCTGTCCAACATATATTTGTTGTATTTGAACCTTTTTTTCAGAAAGAAGAGGGAGCTGCAGATGAGTATAATTTTCTGAGTTCTGTAAAAGAAATCATATAAAGTAAGCTTAAGTTCTTTGAAAACTATTTTTTAAGCACAGGGTTTTCTTTTGGTTTTGCTTTTTAAAATTTCTTATATTCTCACTATCTAGTGTAGTATTAGCTGCCACAACAACAGTCATCTAACTGATTGCTCAATAAATGAAAAGCTGGTGAAAAAAAAATTTTTTTTTTCCTTAGAGCATATTTGAGAGATGCCCTTGTGTTTAGCCTTAATCACTCTATTAGTGGGTTGGGATTCTTGAATTTCTGTTCTCTGGACATCATGTAAGACTCAAGGCATCACCACAGTGCAACATCTCACAGTTCGGAGCTAAGAAACAGAGGTTGTGAGATGTTGAAGCATTCTCTCTTAGATGGAAAATTTTTAAAATGGGGTCTTCTAGGACCCTGCATTCTATTACTTGGATTTTATAGGAAGTGGATTCCTGGGAATCAAGAAAAATCAGGGCAAAAAGAGAAAAAATAAAACAAAAAGCAACATATGTAGAGCAACCCAACTGGAGAATGAGCCTAATAAGTAGACAAACCCTAGCCCTAAATTCACAGATTACAAAAAAGCCATGCTCCTGGGCCTGACTCCAGTGGCAGGGGAAAAAAAAAAAAAAAAAAAAAAAAAACCCCACAACTGTCAATACCTATAGATGAGACAATAAGGGAGAGACCACAGCAGCAAGACATATACTTTCCTTCGACTCATCACTCCTCGGTTAGGTAGATTTTAGAGAATGGACATAACTGCTATCCAAACCTTCAAAGGCATGTAAACTTCTACTGAGTTTGGCACCAGGCTTAGTGCTCTAAAGGAGGAAGAGGAGAACTTGGATCTGAATCTCACCCCTTTCATGCATTAAGAACTGTGGTTTGCCAGTGGACTTCCTGGCCAGCTGCTAAATCTTTCCAAGCAAGGACATCAAACCCCTTCCTGAAATTTATCTTCTCACAGCTTCTTTTATAATACCAGGAACCCATAATTTGTAATTGTACCAAGCAAAATTGCCCTTCACCAAGTTTTCAATCTACCTTTTAAATCAAATATGAGTTGAATTCATGACTATAATATTCTGAATATTCTTGTGCTTCTGGAGCACTGTCTCATGCTGTCTGCCCACTGTTCATTTGGTCTCTTTTCTGTCTCCTCAGCTAGATCATAAAATAAATTCATGAGTAACCCCATATAGCTATAACTCACTTTCTCTCAGACTTTTAATCCCTTTTTATCATTTAATCTGCAGTATATTTTATGGCTGGCTTACAACTTGAAAGGTTTTTTAAAAAATACTATATATGAACAATTCCATATAGTAATATATTCACCAAAATATTCCAAAGGAATAATTTAACATAACAGAAATCTCATGAAAAATAATAGAAGTATAAGTGAATTAAGAGATATAGCTTTTATTTGGAAATAATGGCAAAGTTATAGTTTTGTCATCAAGCTTGTATTATAAAGTAACATCAAATTGTATCAATTTAAGTAACAGGAATGCCTCTAAGTTATCAGAACACATTGTGAAGCTAATAACTTAAGTTCAATGTTCCATATAGTATGCATTAAAATTATGGTTTAGTGATAAATTTTTTTTTAATCTTTCTGTGTATTACTCTGAAAAGTTCAAAGTGGTTAACAAGCAGATCATCATTCTATAAAGCAGTGATAATGCTTATGTTATTTTTCTATTTTGGTGAGTTTTAAAACTCATGTCAAACTTCTGAAGATTTTTTTCTAAATGAAAACATACATCACCATGAGAAAGATAAATATAACTTTTTCAAAATAAAATCTTAGGTTCCAGTCTCAGGAGAGAAACTTATATGAAGTGACCATTTGATAGAAACTTAGGTGAAATACAATAAAGTTGATAGACCCATCACAGTTTAATCTCATTGACTATCTATCAATTTAATCAGTTGCTTTTTTTTTGAATCTAGAATTACAATATGTGTTTGTATCCTGGAATCTATAGACATCTATTCCAAACCTTCCATTACATAGATGAATAAACTGAGATCAAGTGATTTGTATTATCCTTTGTTATTTGTTCATCAATTGAGAGAATTTGGAATAGAAGTCCTTTGAAATATAGTAAAGTTTGAATTTTGTTTAGCTGCAGTACATTTCTATCTTGATGAATTGGATTACAGTGGATATAGCAGGACAAATGTAGCTCGCCATTGAACAACATAGGGGCTAGGGGGGTGCTAATCTCTATGAAATTGAAAACCTGGGTTTAATTTATAGTTGGTTCTTCATATTCATAGTTTTCTCCTTATCCAATTCCAAGTCCCATGGATACCAACCTTGGATCCTGTGGTAACTTATAATAGTATTTACTATTGAAAAAAATGTGTATATGTAGACTCATACAGCTCCTGGGTAGCTCAGCTGGTAAAGAATCCTCCTGCAATGAAGGAGTGAAAGTGGAAGTCGCTCAGTCATGTCTGAGTCTTTGCGACCTCATGGGCTATACAGTTCATGGAATTCTCCTGGCCAGAATACTGGATTGGGTAGCCTTTCCCTTCTCCAGGGGATCTTCCCAACCCAGGGATTGAACCCAGGCCTCCTGCATTGAAGGTGGATTCTTTACCAGCTGAGCCACAAGGAGATCTTGGTTCAGTTCCTGGGTCAGGAAGATCCCCTAGTGGAGGGCATGCAAACCCACTCCATTTTTCTAGCCAGGAGAATCCCGTGGACAGAGGAGCCTGGCAGACTACAGTCCGTGGTGTCACAAAGAGTTGGACATGACTGAGCAACTAAGCGTGTGCAGGCGTGTGCACACGCACACACACACACACACTCGTAGTTCAAAGTCGTGTTGTTCAAGGGTCAACTGTACTAAGTTTTTTACTTTCTTTTTATAGCATATTTTAAAAAATTGTGTTGGATTGGAGGACAGTTGATTTACAATATTGTGAATCAGCCGTAAGCATACATGTGTCGCTTCCCTTTTGAACCACTCTCTCTCCACCCTTCCTTCCATCCCACTCCTCTAGGTCATCACAGAACACCAGCTGACACATGGAAGTCTTTTATTTCTTTAGCAACTAAACCTCAGCCTAAATCACTTTAACGTTTAACCACAGCAACATAAAAGCAACAAGACATTAATATGAAATCATAGCACTTGTACAAAAATAACACAGCTTTCTCTATTAGCTAAGATTATTTAAGCAATCATGCCAAAAATCAATGCTACTTCATAGCTGAACATGCTTTCCATCAGTGGACAAATCTATCTGGGAGCACTTTTGAAAATGGCATCATCTTGTCTTTGAGTTGTGAAATAATCAATAATTAAGATCACTAAATTCCAGGTTATGTAAACTGAGAGAACTAGTTCTGGACTTTCTTATAATGAAATTTCCATAGATATTGACCTCAGTAGAGTCCTTGCTTTTACAAAAGTTCATCCTCTTCTTTGAAACTGGGAGTAGAATCATACTCTTTGATAGAGTTAGCAGGGCCTGATACGTGGAGATCACTAACATGCTACTAATTGATTTCTTGTATTCTTTTGCAACTTTCATTAAGAGTTCTCATGTCACTTCTGACTTGAAGCTGCTCATTTGATATCTGTAACAGATAGCAAAATAGCATCACTGCCACAAAGGCTGAGATGAGGGGACCCTGGATTTTGGACATGAGTCAAGAGGTAGAACAAAGGTTTCACTGGAAACTGCTAACATGGGCCGATCAAGATTAATTCTAAAAGAAACTCATTTATTTTTTTATTAACTTATTCAAGAGAAATTTATTATGTACCAAGCTCCACAGTAAGTACTGAATTTAAAAAAGAACTGTAAGCAGTCTTTAAGGTAGGGCATGCTTGCTGCCTAGTGGTAGCATGAGGGACATGACCTGATGCTCTATGAACATATGGAAATGAGTTTCTGGAAGAGGACTTATTGGGTCCAATTTTCGATCTAGGCTAAAGTTTACCTGGGTGAAATGAGACTTTTCTGATAATCAAAACCCAATCTATAAACAGCAGGATATGAAATAGTACCATGTCTTAGAGAAGTAATATTGTACTGAGGCAACATGAAGTAGACAGAGTCGCAAGAGATAAACCTGGAAATGTAGGTAGAGGCAAAGTCACACAGGGCATTAGAGACGATGCTGAGGACAAAATCAAATTTGATTTTTTGAAGGACAAATATGGTTTTAAGTACACAGGGTGAAAGATAGGTGGTTATGGCAGGTAATTGAGTGATTACTAAATATTATAAGGCCATAATCCAGGTAAGAAGCAGTGATTTCTTTTTAAATTTTATTTATTTTGGCTGGGTTGAGTCTCCATTGCTATGTGTGGGCTTTCGCTAATTGTGGGAAGCAGGGGCCAGTCTAGTTTGCTTCTCATTGCAGTGACTTCTCTTCTTGTGAGCCTGGACTTTAGGTGCATGGGCTTCAGTAGTTATGGTACATGGGCTTAGTTGCCCCTTAGCATGTGGAATCCTCCTGGACCAGGGATCGAACCTATGTCTCCTGCACTGGCAGGGAAGTCCTTAACCATTGGACCACCAGGGAATCCAAAAAGCAGTAGAATCTCGAAGAAAAACCAGTGGCAGAACGAAAAGGACAAACATATTTTAGCAAATTTTTGTCAAATAAAATATACTGGACTGGAAGTTAAAAAAAAAAAAAAGATTTTTAAAAATGTTTAGACTGCAACTAAAAAATTCAGTGTATCTTGGCCAAGCCAACTGGAAATTTTGTGATTTAAGCAACTGGAATATATAAATGATAGTCCAGTCACGAAAATCTAGGGGGATATATGAGTAAGATTTTAGATTTAGGCATATAGGGAGAGAGAGAAGCCTGGGATACATGAATCTTTTAAGGGCAGGGAAAGGCAAAGGCTGTATAGATAAAACTTAGAAATTGTGATCAAGGAAGAAAGGGGAGAGCCAAGAATAAATGCCGCTGAGGAAACCAACCATAGTTGGAGGCAACCTGAAGAAAGAGATGTGCATCAATCAGATAAATATCCTTAAAGAAGTAAGGTTAACATGAGGAGCCCCATTTACTGGTAGTAGAAAAGATCAATTACTCAGAAACAGTATTGGAAAGCAGAAGGAAGGCAGCTTCCTACAATGTGGGCCTAAAATATGCTAATGAGCAGTACTAAGCTCAGAAGAAAGCAGGATTTCAGCTAAAGGAAGGAATCAGTGGGAACCATCCTGTGCAAGTATAACAATGAATGGGTTGGTCTGTGTTACTCTCAGCAGTGGAAGGAATCAGAGGAGGTGATATACAAATATTGCTTAATGTATATTTTGCAAACTCTTTATGAAATTCAGATATCTATTTCCAATTATTGGATGAGAGATTCAGAGTTGTTACCCAAAATCAAATTGGCAGAGCTTTCATTTTTGTTGAACAGTGGATAAATTATATTTCCTGGAGGGAAGATTTGGAAAATTGAGGAGTTAAGGTTTAGAATGAAAAAAAAAAAGAGGGTAATTGTTACCATCTTTCTAAATTCCATATATATGCATTAGTATACTGTATTGGTGTTTTTCTTTCTGGCTTACTTCACTCTATATAATCGGCTCCAGTTTCATCCACCTCATTAGAACTAATTCAAATGTATTCTTTTTAATGGCTGAGTAATACTCCATTGTGTATATGTACCACAGCTTTCTCATCCATTCATCTGCTAATGGACATCTAGGTTGCTTCCATGTCCTGGCTATTGCGAACTGTGCTGCGATGAACATTGGGGTACCCATGTCTCTTTCAATTCTGGTTTTCTGTGGTGTATGCCCAGAAGTGGGATTGCTGGGTCATATTGCAGTTCTATTTCCAGTTTTTTAAGGAATCTCCACACTGTTCTCCATAGTGGCTGTACTAGTTTGCATTCCCACCAACAGTGTAAGAGGGTTCCCTTTTCTCCACACCCTCTCCAGCATTTATTGCTTGTAGACTTTTGGATTGCAGCCATTCTGACTGGTGTGAAATGGTACCTCATTGTGGTTTTGATTTACATTTCTCTGATAATGAGTGATGTTGAGCATCTTTTCATGTGTTTGTTAGCCATCTGTATGTCTTCTTTGGAGAAATGTCTGTTTAGTTCTTTGGCCCATTTTTTGATTGGGTCATTTATTTTTCTGGAATTGAGCTGCAGGAGTTGCTTGTATATTTTGAGATTAGTTGTTTGTCAGTTGCCTCATTGGCTATTATTTCTCCCAATCAGAAGGCTGTCTTTTCACCTTGCTTATAGTTTCCTTTATTGTGCAGAAGCTTTTAATTTTAATTAGATCCCATTTATTTATTTTTGCTCTTATTTCCAGTATTCTGGGAGGTGTGTCATAGAAGATCCTGCTTTGATTTATGTCGGAGAGTGTTTTGCCTATGTTCTCCTCTAGGAGTTTTATAGTTTCTGGTCTTACATTTAGGTCTTTAATCCATTTTGAGTTTATTTTTGTGTATGGTGTTAGAAAGTGTTCTAGTTTCATTCTTTTACAAGTGGTTGACCAGTTTTCCCAGCACAACTTGTTAAAGAGATTGTCTTTTCTCCATCCTATATTCTTGCCCCCTTTGTCAAAGATAAGGTATCCATAGGTACGTGAATTTATCCCTGGGCTTTCTATTTTGTTCCATTGATCTATATTTCTGTCTTTGTGCCAGTACCATACTGTCTTGATGACTGTGGCTTGTAGTAGAGCCTGAAGTCAGGCAGGTTGATTCCTCCAGTTCCATTCTTCTTTCTCAAGAGTGCATGGCCATTTGAGGTTTTTTGTATTTAGAAAGATGGTAACGATAAACAGACACAGATGTATAGAACAGTCTTTTGGACTCTGTGGGAGAGGGAGAGGCTGGGATGATTTGGGAGAATAGGATTGAAACATGTATAATATCATGTAAGAAATGAATCATCAGTCCAAAAAAAAAAAAAAAAAGAATGGAAAAAAAGAGATGAATATCAGACTATGAATGGTCTTAAAAGTGTTCAGACTGTATAGTAATTCATAACATAACATCAAAGGATTTGGACAGAGTCAAGGAATAGTCAAAATCTTGGAACCAAAAGACCAATCTGTAGCAATGGAAAAGCTATTTTTAAAAAAGGTAAGTCTGCATTATGTTTCCATTTGTTGGAAAATTACTGAAATTGGAAGGAAACAAGGAAATCTTAGCCCATCATTATAAAATTGGAGAATTTTAGCAACCATTTTGATGTGGGCACCTTGCATGCCAATTATTACACAACACAATTTACGTGTGTTGATGCAAGGGTCCAAACTCCTGGGCCTCAGACAGACTGGTACCTGTTAGGAATTCGGGCTGCACAGCAGGAGATGATTGTCAGGTGAGTGAGCTAAGCTTCATATGTGTTCACAGCTGTTCTCCATCACTCATATTGCTGCCCGAGCCCCACCTCCTGTCAGATCACTGGAGGCATGAGATTTTCATAGGAGCGTGAACCCTTCTGTGAACCACATTCCAGCGAACTAGGTTGTGCTTTACAGTGATCATCTCGAAACCACCACCCACCCACCCGCCATTGTCTGTGTAAAAACTGTCTTCCACAGAAGTAGTTCCCGGCGCCTAAAAGGTTGGGCACCACTACATTAATGCATAAGTGAGTTACAGGAGAGCTGTACATGGTAACCCACTCCAATATTCTTGCCTGGAAAATCCTATGGATGGAGGAGCCTGGTAGGCTACCGTCCACGTCCACAGGGTTACAAAGAGTCGGACACAACTGAGCGACTTCACTTTCACTCACTTTGTTATTTGAAATAACAGAGGTTTAGAGTGTTTCAGTGACTTGCCAAAATGTTGTTAAGTTTAAAGTAATAGAAAACCCCCCATCTATCTTCAAGTACAAAATCTCATACAGAAAGGGCTGTGTGGTCTCAAATCATCAAAATGCTTAGAGGTTGAGCTTCAAGCAGGGGGAATCAAGACTCCTCATTACCTTCCCTGGGATTCTCAAGTGTGTATGACCTCTTGTATGTGACTGCCTCAAGTCATGTTTCCCCCAAGATGTTGCACACCAAAGTCCAGAGAAAAAGAAAAAGAGAGCATTCCCTAGAAGGTCCCATCAAATATCTCCTCTGGTTTTATTGGCTTGAAATAGATTATATTTACATTCCTTAACCAATCATTATTAGCCAGGAAGTTTAGAATGGAATCAAATGCCCCCATGGGAGTCAAGTTCCTTCTAACAAACATTGAAGAGTGAAAGAGATAGTGATACATGAGCGTAGTATGCACAGTTCCTACAATTAGGGAGATTAACTTTTTTGGAGGGGATTACTGCATTATCTACTAAAATTACACTATTATCCTTACAGAGTTGAAAAGATTTGCAAAAGATCATTTATCTATTTAATTACAGAACTGGTTCTAGGATACAGTAATTTGGGCTTCTGGTATACACACACACACATACACACGTATATACACACATAGATAGCTTGTATTTTTCTTTTTTACTAAAGCTAGATGAAGTGATAAATGGATAGGAAGATAGATATAAATGTTAGGTGGGTAGATAGATAGGTTTCTCTTGTACTTAATGTGACATGCGTGTGTGCATGTCAAGTCACTTCTGTCGTGTCCGACTCTGAGACCTTATGGGCTGTCCTGTCTATGGGATTATCCAGGCAAGAATACTAGAGTGGGTTGTCAGTTTTTCCTCCAGTGGATCTCTCTGACCCAGGGATTGAACCTGTGTCTCTTACATCTCCTGCACTGGCAGGCAGGTTCTTTACCACTAGCACCACCTGGGAAGCTCTTACCATGGCAGAATCATCCAATCAAATAAAAACAAATAATTTCAGGTGTGTTGATGTCTTTTAAATAAACTCTGATTAACTGTTCCTTAATACCTTGGCTCAGAGAAGGAAATGACAACCCACTCCAGTGTTCTTGCCTGGAGAATCCCAGGAACGGGGGAGTCTGGTGGGCTGCCATCTATGGGGTCGCACAGAGTTGGACACGGCTGAAGCGACTTAGCAGCAGCAGCAGCAGCAGCAGCAGCAGCAGCAGCAGCAGCAGCAGCAGCAGCAGAAGCAATACCTTGGCTAAGTACATTTGGATTAGAAGTGATTTCTTTATGTATTTGGTTATGCAGCCAAAATACAGATCTTGTTGAATTATAGCTGGGAGCCACTGAGTGAATGAATTCCAAACTCATATTTTATCATTGTTGCTCAGTCGCTGAGTCATGTCCAACTCTTTGCGACCCCATGGACTGTAGCCCACCAGGCTCCTTTGTCCATGGGATTTTCCAGGCAAGAGTACTGGAGTGGGTTGCCGTTTCCTCCTTGAGGGGATCTTCCAGACCCAAGGATCAAACCCAAGTCTCTTTTGTCTCCTGCGTTGGCAGGCAGATTCTTTCTTTTACCACTGCACTACCTTGGAAATATTTTTATCATTATTTCTAAGGAATTTCCCAACAACAACTTCTGTGAAAATAATATCTAAATTACACTAAGTACAAAGGAGACAGCATTGCACATCACTAGACGTCAGAGTTCATCCAGTATGTGTTCCTGGGAGCACGCATTAGAATTTGTGTTAGTGTTCCTCGTGTAGAATGCTTGGCACACAACAGGGAGATAAAGTGCTCATAAAGATGGATTCACTTATCCATCAAAGTACATTTGGATCACAAGGTGTAAATATGTATAGTCTAAAATATTTAGGCCATATCTGGAAGCAGAGTTTTATAACCTTAGAGTGCTTCTGGGCCATTGGGCTGAATAACAAATCACAAGCTGCTGTCACGGCATTACATGTGCCAGGGGATACTCTGAGGCCAGGCTGAGCAATGTTGGAGTTAGAGGCAGGAAAAAAACAAATCACCTCGTCTGATCCTCAAAGTACAGTTCAAGGGAGCATAACTTCTACTCTGGAGTATTTTGATGGCCTATATCTTTTCTGATCCTTAAAAATTCTGATTACTTCAAGCAGGTTTAATAAGTATGCAAATTCATCATTCATGTGTCTCTAATAAAGTGGCCCAATATTGTCATAGTACACTTTTTGCATTTTAATACATCTTAAACACACATCTCAAAGTCACATTTTTCCAACATATGGGACATAAAACCTAGAATAGTATTCAATATTCAAATAATATTTAAATATTAAAGTATGGATTTGAAGACAGGAATCATATCAGTTATACATCTGGGTGTTGTGACCCTCTGTGTGATGCAGGAGAACAAAAATTATGTATTGTTTTATTTATGTATGTGTTTATTTTATTTTAAATTGCACATACTATATGGAAAACTCTTTTCTCTGCAAATGTTAGCTCATTTAATACTTCTATAAAATGAGTACTTTTTTTTTACTTTTTTGCATATGCAGAAACTAAAACAGAGAAGTTAAGTGATTTGCTTGAGGTCAAACATTTTGCTAGTGGTACATCTAGGATTCAAACTTAGGCATTAAGATTCCAGATGCAAGTGCTAAGTTCAATGGCAAGCTGTGCCATGTCTCCTAATTAAAGAAATCTCCTCAGGAATATGTGTGTAATGGTACTTCTTAGTGATGGTTACTCATCAGACTCATCTACAGAGATTTTTAATCATGTCTGATACCTGGCCCACCCAGGAACAATTAAATCAGACTTTCTGATGAGGGCCCAGGAAGTGGTGTTCTTAATAATCCTTGTAAATATCTTATATGCAGACCTGGTTGAAGATAAAGGGGACAGAGAAGCCATTTACAACTTTAAGGGGCAAATACAGGAAGAGAAGCCTATGGACAGAGGAGCCTGGTGGGCTGCAGTCTGTGGGATCACAAAGAGTCAGACATGACCGGGCAGGAGGGCAGCATAGGAAGAGGATCCGCCCAAGGAATCTAAGAGCCAAGTGTTCACTAGCAGTGCAGAGAAATATAATGTAAAATTGAAAGAGACCCAGTTCCTTTAAAGACTAGGCTCAACCACTATGCATTTATGTTTAATTTTACTGTATAATTAAAGTCAGCTTTAGCAGAACTCAAGTTTCAATGTCATATAGCATCCTATTCCTTTAAAAAATGTCCCATGTTGTATACATGCCCTTATTTGCTCCCTCTATCTGACTTGGTTCTGAAGCTCTCTATGCTGTTTAATGTCTTATTTATATGATAAAATGTACGTTTATTTTCCAATTCTATTTGAAAAGAAAGTGTATTATATTTATCATTCTGTACCTTTAAAACTCTAACTGTATTATTTCTTGCTTATAATGTAGTATATACGAAGGGCAAACAAATGATACAATGATAAAGATAAAATGATACACTGCATTGCATGGTTATTTCCTTTTCTGTTTATGCATCGGTGAGAGGGTTAATGTTATTCAGTGAATAAATGTATATTGACTTTCCTCAGGCCTGTGTTCCAGCTTGTGGCTAAACCTTACTTATGTGATCTTTTTCAATGCAACATCACTCATTTGGGGTTCTGCTTTCTTAAATGAGAACAGTGATGTGCGGTAGAAATTCAAGACAAATTGAACTCCCAATTTAGTGTTAAAAGAGACTCTAAGGTCATAACTAGCTGCCAGGTTGGCCATTTAGAATGTTATGCGTTGTATTTTTGTCTTTTTTGTGTACATGTGAATATGATAAGCGTTCACCAATAAACATTTATTTAGGATGTAATTCATGACCGACATTAGATGTACAAAGAATGAATATGGAGGGGCTGCTGATGTAAAAAAAAAACTGTGGTCCTTGAAAAGAACACATGATGTGTAGAGTTTTAAAAATCAAAATATACTAAGGCTACTGGAGGTACAGAGGAGTGGACAGATTATCTCTGCTTGGGAGCAGAAAAGCACAGACTCACAGAAGAGACAGCAGAATTGGGACATCAAGAGTGTGTGGGATAGCTCCATATGGTGGAAACCAATATCTTCCAGGCAGTGCAGCAAGGTCACTTGAGCAAGAACACGGGTGAAAATGTCTTGAATAAACAGTAAATAAGTATGTATAATCCCTGCAAGGGTCCCGAGTTGGAAGTTAATCTGGGAGGGAGATTGAAACCCATTTCGTGTCATGCTATTCATAGCATGTCAATGAATTTAGATAATTGTCTTTCATTGGGAATAGAAATCCATTAAAAGTTTTTCTTTTCTTTTTTTCAATCACAACTTTTTCTTTTTAATGAATGAGAGTAACTTGATCAATCTTGTGTTATGGGAAAATAATTCTCCTGTGTAATAGGAGTTGGAAGGGGAAGCAATTAGAATGTTTTGGAGCCTTGTGACTTGAAAGTGAAGATTCAAACCAGATAGTGGCAGGGTGATTAAAAGCAAAGAACATATTCAATTTTTAGAATGACCCTATACATCTGGGAAATTAAACAAGAGGTCAGAAATTCAATATAATCCACTTACATTTTCAATGTATTTCTAGAAAATTTGTTTATTCACTATCCCAAATGCAAAAAAAAAAAAAAAAAAAAAGCAAACTACATAGAGTATAAATCTGTCTTCCCAAGTGTCTCAGTGGGTAAACAACCTGCCTGCAAAGCAAGAGACATAGGAGACAAAGGTTCAATCCCTGAGTCAGGAAGATCCCCTGGAGTAGGAATTGACAACCCACTCTAGTATTCTTGCCTGTAAAATCCCATGGACAGAGGCCTGGAGACAGTCCATGGGCTCACAAAGAGTTAAAGGGGACTGAGGACTGAGCACACAAGCATAGACCTGTCATCCTGGAAGTGGTGTTTGACAGAATAAATAATTATGTAATGTATGATTTTTTTATGAGAGTAGTACCTGGTACGTGGTATGGATCACTGAGCATTTCTTGACTGAAAGAAGGAATGAATCAACAGATCCATTCCCACTCAGGCTGAAACCATGAGATAGTAGGGCTCAGTTCTGCTTCTACCTCTCTACCATTTTGTATGAGAATGACTGTTAGTATCAACAAGAATGGTTTCAATATCATAGGGCTTAAATTAATTAATTTTGAAATGTAGACACTGTGTCAGATTATTTCTAAAATGTATCTCCCTTGATAATACTATCTTTAAGGAAATTAAATACAATGTGACTATCACATTTTACATGAGCAAACAGAAGTAAGCTTAAGAAGTATAGCTGTGTTATGAATGAATACTGATTTGTTGTCTACACTAGGTTCCAGAACCCACAACATGATCACTGAATAGACCTTAGGGAGAAGAGATAACTGAAACTCTCTGAACTTCAACATCGAGGGTGGTTACATTTGAGTGATAGGAGAATAAACTCTAAGACGATGGCTACATACAGAGGATGACTCCAGTTTTTGTAAATGTCATTGATCATATTGTTTCCTTGTTCCACACTAAGCAGGCCCAAAACCACCTCCTGCCTCTTGAGTATTTAGTGTTTTGTCGGTATCAGAAACTGAGATGCTATTCAAGCACTGACCAAGGTAGTATTTGGAGATGGATGTACTCCAGACAATTAGTTGTGTCTCCTTAATGAAGGGAGTATCAAGTCTTCTTTTGCACTAGTTTGGTGAAAATCATGGAACAGTCAGCAAAAGAAGCTGATAACAATGCTGTTTAATTGTCTTGTAAACTCATATAGAGGTAGCTCTAAGAATTCTTGAATAACTTACATCAGAAACTGCCTTTTCAGGGTAAGCCAGATTTAAGCTCTATTGAAATTGAGAGGATAAACATTTTTTGGTACTCTGAATGATAGCATTGATGAAACAAGTGTCATTATTCTTGCTATTCAGTGATCCTTTTGAGGTGGGCAAAATGGAATTGAATTTGGTCCTTCTATAACTTATGTGAATACTTCTTAACTCCTTTAATATTTGAGATTAAAATTGTTAATGTAAAGAATTTAGTGTATATTTGGAATATACTTGTCTACATACTTAGTGAATGTTCATGTTAATATGAACAACAGAAATGTAAAAGGGAAGATACTATCTTATTTGTCCTTGAATTCTGCATTGAGTATATGGTGACTGTTAGGTAAAAGTTTATTACATTTGTTACTACATATTTTCTAGGAGATTTAATATTTTTTTTCAAAGTAAAACAATGCATGTATTTATACCTAGAATTGCAATATTTATATCTAGAACTGGTCATTATTTAACATAATACTTTACCCATACAGCACTTATGTCATTAAATGATAATGGAGATCCGGATGACTGATTTTTCTGAGGAAAAGAATCACTATTCAGAAGAGGGAAGGGAATTTACTCTTGCAACTGTTCATTTCTACAGTATTATGAAGGACATAGCTTTGATAACCTTTAATACAAGACGCCAATGCCTACCTATCAATACTTAGTTGTCAAATAATTGTTAATAAAGAGGCAGATGTTGTTGTTGGTGATAAAGATGATGGATGATGAAGAACAATGGTTCTCATTCTTCAAAGCTTAGAAATATTTGCCTACTTTCCTTCTAGTAGTTTCCTTTCCTGAGAAAGTCTGTTGTAATAACACATACACTTCATCTGTTGATATAACTAGAATTCACTGAAGTATCTTAAGATAAGACATTTGGCATTGCTACAGTCCACAAGGTTGCAAAGAGTCCAACATGACTGAGCGACTAGCCACAAGCACACATGTCAACTGAGTGTTAGTTCTTCTTCTTCTTATTTCTTAGCATTCTAACACTTCATATTAAAAAAAAAATAGATGTGAAGAGATGGCTCATTATCTTAGCTTTTAGAGCAAACGCTTAAGACTGAGTTTGTTCCTGGTTTGCACTGTCTTAAAGGAAAAGCCTGAATGAGTAAATGAAGCAATTTTGCATTCTCCAAACTGACAGTTACACTGAGTGTGGCTAAGAGAGGAAAAGTTCTCTGTCCACTGAATAACTCTGGATGTATATATCACTCCTTTTATGCTCAAGAGATATTTCCTTCCTCATCAGCAACATATATTATTTTATTAATACCACATTTGGTAATTTTGATATTACTTTATTTTCATTGAACTGAATGGACATTAAGTAGAGATGCTCACTTAGTTCTCAGAGAAGGATTTAACTGACTATGAATATATGAGACAAAGTTACTAAAACTCCCATAAACTTCTCTTCAATTTAGTTCAGTTCAGTTGTGTCTGATGCTTTGTGATCCCATTGACTGCCGCAGACCAGGCTTCCCTGTACATCACCAACTCCCAGATTTGCTCAACCTCATGTCCATTGAGTCAGTGACACTATCCAACCATCTCATCCACTGTCATCCTCTTCTCTGCCCACCTTCAATCTTTCACAGCATCAGGTTCTTTTCAAAGGAGTCAATTATTTGCATCAGGAGACCAGAGTATTGGAGTGTCATCTTCAGCATCAGTCCTTCCAATGAGTATTCAAGACTGACTTCCTTTAGTATGGATTGTTTGGTTCTCCTTGCAGTCCAAGGGACTCTCAAGAGTCTTCTCCAACACCACAGTTCAAAAGCATCAATTCTTTGGCGCTCCACTTTCTTTATAGTCCAACTCTCACATCCATACATAACCACTGGAAAAACCATAGCTTTGACTAGAGGGAACTTTGTTGGCAAAGAAGTGTCTCTGCTTTTTAATTGATGTCTAGTTTGGTCATAATTTTTCTTCCAAGTAGCAAAGCATCTTTTAATATCATGGCTGCAGTCACCATCTGCAGTGATTTTGGAGCCCAAGAAAATAAGGTCTGTCACTGTTTCCACTGTTTCCCCTGTTTGCCCATCTATTTGTCATGAAGTGATGGGACCAGATTTCATGATCTTAGTTTTCTGAATGTTGAGCTTTAAGCCAGCTTTTTCACTCTCCTCTTTCACTTTTGGCAAGAGGATCTTTAGTTCCTCTTTGCTTTCTGCTATAAGGGTCATGTCATCTGGGTATCTGAGGTTATTTATATTTTTCCTGGCAATCTTGATTCCAACTTGTGCTTCATCCAGCCCAGTGTTTCTCATGATGCAATCTGTATATAAGTTAAATAAGCAGGGTGACGATATCCAACCTTGAAGTACTCTTTTCCCTATTTGGAACCAGTCTGTTGTTCCATGTCCAGTTCTAACTGTTGCTTCCTGACCTGCACACAGGTTTTTCAAGAGGCAGGTCAGGTGGTCTGGTATTCCCATCTCTTTCAGAATTTCCAGAGTTTATTCTGATACACACGGTCAAAGACTTTGGCATAGTCAATAAAGCAGAAATATATGTTTTTTTCTGGAACTCTCTTGCTTTTTCGATGATCCAGTGGATGTTGGCAATTTGATCTCTGGTTCTTCTGCCTTTTCTAAATCCCACTTAAACATCTGGAAGTTCACGGTTCACATATTGTTGAAGCCTGGCTTGGAGATTTTTGAGCATTACTTTACTAGCCTGTGAGATGAGTGCAATTGTGCGGTAGTTTGAGCATTCTTTGGCATTGCCTTTCTTTGGGCAATTGGATTGCAATCATTCTTTGGCATTGGATTGTCTTAAAGTTTCTCAATATCAGCAATCACTTAGAGTAATTAAACCTTGAGGCATAAAGGTACTTCTCTAGATACTATTACAATTATTTTTGGTTCCTCACTTTCTCAAATATTCTCTCCTAATTAAAGGCTTCCTAAACAAGTCTGTAAATGTTGATTTTTAAATTGCAATTGCAAATTACTTATACCCTCTAAAGTTCAGGAAGCCTTAAACCTTTTAGCTCTTCTTTTGATATGCTAATCATGCAATTAAACATCTACAGTAAGCAGATGAGCTAATGTAAGCATAGTCATGTTTTCTTTGGTATACAAATCAATAAAGCTACTGCAGTGACTTTCAGGTCTATGATGGTGCTACTGGAAATGATACCTATTTAAAAGAGGTATCATTTGCACTCAATTCAGTTCAGTTCAGTCACTCAGTCATGTCTGACTCTTTGTGACCCCTAGAACCGCAGCAGGCCAGGCCTCCCTATCCATCAAAAAACCTGGAGTCCACCCAAACCCTTTTCCATCAAATCGGTGATGCCATCCAACCATCTCATCTTCTGTAGTCCCCTTGTCCTCCTGCCCTCAATCTTTTCCAGCATCAGGGTCTTTTCAAATAAGTCAGCTCTTTGCATCAGATGGCCAAAGTATTGGAATTTCAGCTTCAACATCCGTCCTTCCAATGAACACTCAGGACTGATCTTTAGGATGGGCTGGTTGGAGCTCCATAAGATTCAAGGGACTCTCAAGGGTCTTCTCCAATACCACAGTTCAAAAGCATCAATTCTTTGGCGCTCAGCTTTCTTTATTGTCCAACTCTCACATCCATACATGACCACTGGCAAAACCATAGCCTTGACTAGATGGACCTTTGTTGGCAAAGTAATGTCTCTGCTTTTTAATACACTGTCTAGGTTGGTAATAACTTTCCTTCCAAGGAGTAACTGTCTTTTAATATCATGGCTGCAATCACCATCTGTAGTGATTTTGAGCCCAGAAGAATAAAGTCAACCAGTATTTCCACTGTTTCCCATCTATTTCCCATGAAGTGATAGGACCAGATGCCATGATCTTTGTTTTCTGAATGTTGAGCTTTAAGCCAACTTTTTCACTCTCCTCTTTCACTTTCATCAAGAGGCTTTTTAGTTCGTCTTCGCTTTCTGCCATAAGGGTGGTGTCAGCTGCATATCTGAGGTTATTGATATTTCTCCCAGCAATCTTGTTTCCAGCTTGTGCTTCCTCCCGCCCAGTGTTTCTCACGATATACTCTACATATAAGTTAAATAAGTAGGATGACAATATACAGCCTTGACATACTCATTTGCAGTAAAAGCTAATACTGTTGCTCAGCATTTTGGTTATAATAGTTGAGTTACTCTCAGTATCTTCTTTTACTCACAGATTAAAAGAATGCCAAAGTCCAAAGGAAAAAGGAGTCCAGAAGATAAAAGACATACCCTTGAGCTCTATACAACAAAGTTGCTAGAGTCATATTGTCTTATTTTCCAGGTGCATATGTTCTCCAAGTCAAGGCCACGGATGCTGATGACCCAACCTATGGAAACAGTGCCAGAGTCGTTTACAGCATTCTTCAGGGACAACCTTATTTCTCTATTGATCCCAAGACAGGTAAATTTTTTATTAGAGACAACATTATCACCAACCTTTCAAATATTTAAACTTTAATTAAATCTTGGCAGGGGAACTTGCCCCTTCTAACACCTCAATGAAGATTCAGTGTGCTGACTATCAAGCAAAGAAGATTAGATCTTACCTTGCTACTACAGAACTATTTCCTTCAGATCAAAACTGGAATAAAAATAAGTCTTTTTACATATATATGTCAAGTCCAAATTTGTTAGGAATTCTCTGTTTAATTTACTTTAAATTTTCAAAAGGCTAGGAATATTTTTTGTTTGTTTCTTCCAGCTAAAATAGCTTTTTATTTCAGTTTTTCTTGGTTGACTTCAATTATATTCAATTCGGGGGCCAAATAAACAAAAGATTATGAAATTTCTCTTCTCTTTATCAAGGGTTATGGATGGTGACTTTGGATAAGTATAGATTTATGCTTCTACTAGGGGAAAGGAGAGGGCTGACAAACTTGAAACCCCAAGATCACTATTTTTTCTGCTCTATGTTTTTTAATTCAGTCTCATTTTTGAGTCAAACTTTTGAAATTTCAGTGTTCAAAGCCCAATATATAAGAATCTATGGAAAGTATATAAAGGGCAGGAAAACACATAGGAAGATTTTGCATTATCTTTAAAATTAAACAAGGTACCCCTGTTTCTAGAGAATTTGTTTTTGAATAACAGTGCTTTTCAGGAACTCCAGTCAAGCTGACCAGTGATCAAAGAAGGTGTTCTGTGTCACAGTTAAACAGAAACCCTATAAAGATGGTTGTTTTATCAATTCATATAATACCTCATAACATATGGCATGGTGAATTCCATACTATTTATCACATTAGTTTAAAGTAATGGAATCAATTGTTAGTATACTGAACTGATAAATTACTTTTAAAATCTGTAAATAGATCTTTAATGAGCTACATTGATTTGAAAGGTATTCACTTTTGACACTATACCTGCAAATGAGTTAAACTTTTCAAAACTTATACTTCCTTGAAGTGTGTAGAATCTGGAATACCAGTTAGACATGGGTTAATTAGTAATTAACCATAGATGGATGCTGCCTGGAAACATAAGGTCAATTAAGTGAAAATAAAGAACTTACAAATTTTCTGTCAACTTAACCTGTCATTCTGTCCTCACTTCTTACCTTCTTCATCAAGCCAATAGGGAGACAGAAGCCATCCAAACATTACGAGAATAAGCCTGGGAGTTGCTCCCTTTTGTACACCTGAAAAAAAAAAAAAAAGGTAAATAGTTGTAAAGACAATATTAGCCCAATAAGAAGGGAACATCAGTGCTGAAGAAAATACAAAAAGGTTTGGTACAAAGAAACTCTTTTGGTTTGGAAGTAAGATCAGAAATCAAAAGCCAGAGTGGCAAATGTTAAGAATGAGTATGTAATGGGAAGATTATACCTAAAATTTAAGTTATTTTTAGGAAAGAGACAGACAAGATAAGAGAAGTAATATTTTCAGTATAGGTCCTAAGGAAACTTTGTGGTGGTTATTGTTGTTTACCTTTGGAAAGTTTGTATATTTGTAGAAAAAAAGGAAAAATTGCTGATAAAAATTTTAAGAAAGTTGCTTATGATGGTACAATGCTCCAGAGGAATTAAGGTTTGTACAATAAGTCAAATGTATAGACAAATAATGAGATTATCAAAGATACTATCCATTCTTTTTTGAGATAGAAACATTATGGGTTATTTTTTTCTGTTACAATTATGTTTAGAAAAATCTAACAGAAATAGAATTAAGAACAGCATGTCTCTCAGATCACTTCAACTTTTGAGAAGCACTTCTCACAAACAGAGAGCGTGAAAGAAAAAGAAAGGAAGGTGTATAGTCATTGGCGAGGAGGAAAGTTTTTAGTATTAGGCTAAACTTACTGAGTTGAATTGATTATAAAGAAGATGAGTTTATATACTCAGAATAAGTGTGGCAGAAGAAAGATTAAATATTTAATATTGGCAAAATAACTATAGATGGAGATAACATCCAACTAAAAAAAAACACAAAATAAGAAGATGAATTGAAGCATAAATCATGGGTCTAGAGTATAATTGCTCTGGTCAAATTAATACTGAACAATCATATGAATCAAATAGTTGCCTCTTGACTTGTTCAATATCAAATTTAGATAAATTCTAATATCTTCTGAAAGCATCATTTTACAGAAGAGTATATATATATTCATCATAAGGCTTTTCTAATTGTGCATTTATATTTTTATATGAAGCCTTTTATTTAGAACTGAAGGTGAAATAATTCTGGCATGAACTATGGAATAGATTTTTTGAAGCATTGATTTTCACTGGAGACAGAAGTCTTGATACTAACAATGCCCCAGACCACTAGACAGGAAAAGAGTGGATGGTGAAGCACTTCATTAATAGAATGATAACTAGTTCTTTATGCACAGAAACCATTAAGGAGACTTTTTGTCAAATTTATCACCTTGTGGTAGATCAGAATAAATCAAAAATCAAGGGTAATTGCAATTTCTCAGAAATAGCCTCCATTTGTTCCAGCCATATAGCTTCCTTTTATGATTCCTTTTGCTGTTGTGATATAAAATGCTTGAAAAACTAATACTTTCTAAAAATTTCCACATTTGACTATAGAAAACACTTTAAAATAATTTCTAAGTAAAGAACCTCATCAAAAATCCTGGTACCTAAATATTTATGAAGAGATAAATATAACCATTTACTGTTCACTTGGAATGATAACAGTTTTACATTCTCATTGATATTGCTGTTTGACAAACATTCCTTGCATCTCTATCCAATATACAAATAAGGCCAGTTTATTTATAAATGATATAAATTGATGCATTCTATAAAATAAGTCCCCAAATGATAATCCTTTTTAAAATTGGCTAATTTGGCAATTATATGGCTTAACTAAGAGATTGTTCACTGTGATTAACATTTGCATGCATTCATGTATATGCCTCAAATGATTATTAAATATTTTTAAAAAGCTCAAAGGTAGATGGATTTATAAATATCAAATAATATTGATCCTTGTTATATTTAGCATATATTAAACACTAAAATGTTTGTCATATTGACATATTTTTATATTATACTATAGGATTAATATTTATTATATATTAGAAAAATATTTATAATCTATAAAACAGTAAATGAGAGGCATTGTAATATTTTATTTTATGCATGAAATTGAGAGGTTAAATGTTTCCATAGTATCAATAAATTATTTTATTTAGGAAAACAAATGTTATTATAAATAATTGATCTCATGACAATTTGCATTTACAATTCTTCTAAAGTATTTGAATTTTTCTCTAAATGATTTCAAAATCTAGTCTGAGTTAGATAACTAGATATTGCTATTTTGTGTATTTTGTGGTGATATATTGATTGTTCTAAATAATCTTAGCTCTACCTGAGAAAGCATTATAAGACTATTTTAGCTCAACATATTCTAAACTTTATAAACTTTAAACTGTTTATCATGGTAAAATATACATTAACAGAAAATTTACTATTTTAACCAATTCGAGTGTACATTTCAGTGACGTTATGAATGTTCACACTGTGTAAACATCACTACCAGCCATCTTTAGAAATTTGTCATCAATATCTTTTTGTTTATGTGCACTGTCAAAAAGTGTCTTTGTAAGACTTTGCTATGTATTTAATCTGCATTTTGAGAAGTCACATGAAAACAACTGAGTGAGAATGGGGTTGCAAGTCTGAGTTATTTTCTTTTTTCTTATATCCACTATCCAGAGATTTCATGCTCTGCCTTTCTGTCCTTGGTTCTGTTTGGGAAATTTGATAAAATACTGAGAGAACTGACACTTTCTCAAGATTTCTCCTCTTTCAGTTCCATTAGCACATTTTGTTGAGAGATTATTCTCTTTAAGCCTACTTCCTAAATAAATCCTCCTCCACCCTGACTGATATTTATGTTTTTCAGTCTTAAAAAATGCATTAGTGTTTTAAAGCCCCATACTAAAATTAAAGCATGTGTCAGACTTTATTTTGAATTAATTCTTTATATAAACTACAATATACATATTTACACTGTTTCATGACTTGAACATGCCTTTGATTTTAAGTCAGAGAAAAGTCTTACAGGATTCAGACATTTCAGTCAGTGCTTGTGAAAAAAAATGATTTTTTTTTACAAGAGTGAAATTGGAAATAGATAATTATTAAGATTAACCAGCATATGCTGTTACCTGTTTTGTAATAATTTGCATATGTACAGTAAATCACCTGATTAAAAATATACCACAGACAATGGTTTCCTTGTATTCTGCCTTGTCACACTATGAGAACTGTGTGAACTCTACTTGCCTTATTTTAGAAACCATGGAATGCAAAAATCAGCAGATAGAAATAAGAATATTTGGCCTTGAAAGGAAAATACTCCAGGGGTATGTCTTTAGGAAGTTGTGGAGCTGTTGTATAGAAGAGGAACTAGCTGTATTCTGTGCTGCACAAGAGTAAAAGGACTATCAGTGGCTGGCAAACATTACAGGAAAAAGAATTTCTGTTTCATTAACAAAAAAAGATGTTAATACTTGTCCATAAATAAGAGGGATAAACACCTCAGGAGATGGTGAGCTTCACATTACTGGAGGTGTTAAAGCAGGTAATGAGGGATAAGATGCTGGATTTTAGTATTAATTCCTTGATACATATTTATCTACAACCAATGGCCTAGCAGATTCTGTGTGCCAGGATTCTGAGATGAATCAAGTTGATCCTCAAATAGATGCCCATCTATCTGAAGGAGGTAATCAGGTCCTCAGGAAAGTACATCAGGGTTTCCTAGGATACAATTCTATATTACAAAGTGTGACTCCTGGGCAGTAGAGATAGGCTGATGAGAGTGAGGAAATTTCCTTGAGGGGAAAAAACAACAACAACAACAACTTTTTGGGAAGTGACTTCTAAATCTTAAAGAATAGTTATGGCATATTATAGGTGCAAAGTTGGACCATACAAACTTCAAATTTTCTCCTCAACATAACCTGATCACTCTTATTCTCAAAATACAGTCTTGGCAACATTTTTTTTTTTTTAAATTATACACCTTATGTGTGTGGTCATGGACACCACATTTTTAATACAGTTTAAAAATGAGCTAGCTTTTAAAAAAAATTCACTGCAGAAGCAATAGAAAACTAATTGAGTGTAGAATTTTAGATAGAATGACCAATACAGTCCTCTGAAGATGACTTTGATAACAGATATGAAAAAAGTAGAACAGCTAATTCATGGTTTGTTGTTGTATACTTACCAAGTTGAACCCAACTCTTCTGCAACACCATGGACTGTAGCCTGCCAAGCTCCTCTGTCCACGGGATTTCCCAGGAAAGAATATTGGAGTGTGTTGCCATTTCCTTCACCAGGGGATCGCCTGGACCCAGGACTCAAACCTGTGTCTTCTGCATTGACAGGCAGATTCTTTACCACTAAGTTACCTGATCAATACAGCAGAAATCGATGTTTATGTGGAACTCTCTTGCTTTTTCAATGATCCAGCAGATGTTGTCAATTTGATCTCTGGTTCCTCTGCCTTTTCTAAAACTAGCTTGAACATCTGGAAGTTCACGGTTCACGTATTGCTGAAGCCTGGCTTGGAGAATTTTGAGCATTACTTTACTAGCGTGTGAGATGAGTGCAATTGTGCGGTAGTTTGAGCATTCTTTGGCATTGCCTTTCTTTGGGATTGGAATGAAAACTAACTTTTTCCAGTCCTGTGGCCACTGCTGAGTTTTCCAAATTTGCTGGCATAATGAGTGCAGCACTTTCACAGCATCATCTTTCAGGATTTGAAATAGCTCAATTGGAATTCCATCACTTCCACTAGCTTTGTTCATAGTGATACTTCCTAAGGCCCACTTGACTTCACATTCCAGGATGTCTGGCTCTAGGTGAATGATCATACCATTGTGATTATCTGGGTCATGAATATCTTTTCTGTACAATTCTTCTGTGTATTCTTGCCACCTCTTCTTAATATCTTCTGCTTCTATTAGGTCCATACCATTTCTGTCCATTATTGAACCCATCTTTGCATGAAATGTTCCCTTGGTATCTCTAATTTTCTTGAAGAGATCTCTAGTCTTTCCCATTATATTGTATGTTCAAGCTGGCTTTACAAAAGGCAAAGGAACCAGAGATCAACTTGCCTACATCGGCTGGATCCTGGAAAAAGCAAGAGAGTTCCAGAAAAACATCTATTTCTGCTTTATTGACTATGCCAAAGCCTTTGACTGTGTGGATCACAATAAACTGTGGAAAATTCTGAAAGAGATGGGAATACCAGACCACCTGACCTGCCTCTTGAGAAACCTATATGCAAGTCAGGAAGCAACAGTTAGAACTGGACATGGAACCAGACTGGTTCCAAATAGGAAAAGGAGTACATCAGGGCTATACATTTTCACCCTGCTTATTCTAATTATATGCAGAGTGCATCATGAGAAACGCTGGGCTGGAGGAAGCACAAGCTGGAATCAAGATTGCCAGGAAAAATATGAATAACCTCAGATATGCAGATGACACCACCCTTATGGCAGAAAGTGAAGAAGAACTAAAAGCCTCTTGATGAAAGTGAAAGAGGAGAGTGAAAAGGTTGGCTTAAAGCTCAACATTCAGAAAACGAAGACCATGGCATCTGGTCCCATCACTTCATGGCAAATAGATGGGGAAACAGTGGAAACAGTGGCTAACTTTATTTTTCTGGGCTCCAAAATCACTGCAGATGGTGATTGCAGCCATGAAATTAAAAGACACTTACTCCTTGGAAGGAGCGTTATGACCAACTTGGATAGCATATTAAAAAGTAGTGACATTACTTTGCCAGCAAAGGTCTGTCTAGTCAAGGCTATGGTCTTTCCAGTAGTCATGTATGGATGTGAGAGTTGGACTAGAAAAAAAGCTGAGCACCAAAGAATTGATGCTTTTGAACTGTGGTGTTGGAGAAAAATCTTGAGAGTCCCTTGGACTGCAAGAAGATCCAACCAGTCCATCCTAAGGGAGATCAGTCTGGGTGTTCATTGGTAGGACTGATGTTTAACCTGAAACTCCAATACTTTGGCCACCTGATGTGAAGTGCTGACTCATTTGAAAAGACCCTGATGCTGAGAAAGTTTGAGGGCAGGAGAAGGGGACGACAGAGGATGAGATGGTGGAATGGCATCACTGGCTCAATGGGCATGGGTTTGGGCAAATTCCAGGAGTTGGTGATGGACATGGAGGCCTGGCATGCTGCGGTTCATGGGGTTGCAAATAGTCAGACACGACTGAGCGACTGAACTGAACTGGACTGATGTTACCTGGTAAGCCCTATTCATCTTGGAAAGAAATTTCTAGCAAAGGGAAAGGATGTTGCAAAGCTCTCGTGAACAAAAGAGGGATTTGTAAAAGATAAGATCAGAGAATTAAGTGAGAAAGTGAAGATTATATGATATCTCCAATCTGAGTGACCTTCACTGTCTCTGAGCATCTCCTGTAGGAAGGGATCTATGACCTGCTTCACACTCAGACTTCACCTTCGTGGCTGCCCTTTTAAGAACAGAGTGGTGATCCAGGTCTCTCTGGACTCTAATCCTCAGAGAATGGAGAATGCAGCCTTTTATATAGTGTTCATTCTTTCTTTTTTATCTACCTATATCTACTTATCCATCCATCAATCAACATAATCTAAATGAATAGTCTCAAATTAATAATTAACATTTTACAGCTTTGTTAAGATTCTCCAAAATCACTGCAGATGGTGATTGCAGCAATGAAATGAAGACACTTACTCCTTGGAAGGAAAGTTATGACCAACCTAGACAGTGTATTAAAAAGCAGAGACATTACTTTGCCAACCAAGGTCTGTCTAGTCAAGGCTATGGTTTTTCCAGTGGTCATGTATGGATGTGAGCGTTGGACTATAAATAAAGCTGAATGCAGAAGAATTGATGCTTTTGAGGTGTTGGAGAAGACTCTTGAGAGTCCCTTGGAATGCAAGGAGATCCAACCAGTCTATTCTAAAGGAGATCAGTCCTGGGTGTTCTTTGGAAGGACTGATGCTAAAGCTGAAACTCCAACACTTTGGCCACCTCATGCGAAGAGTTGACTCACTGGAAAAGACTCTGATGCTGGGAGGGATTGGTGGCAGGAGGAGAAGGGGATGACAGAGGATGAGATGGTTGGATGGCATCACTGACTCAATGGACATGGTTTTGGGTGGACTCCGGGAGTTGGTGATGGACAGGGAGGCCTGGCATGCTGCGGTTCATGGGGTCACAAAGAGTCGGACATGACGGAGCGACTGGACTGAACTGAACTGAACTGAACTGAATTAGCATATAATGTGTAAATATAAGGTGTATAATGTATTTATTTGATACATTTGTATATTGGAAAATGATCACCACCATTGTGTTAGCCACACCTCCATCATGTCACACAATTACCATTTTCTTAATGTGATGAGAACCAGTAAGAGCTATCTTAGCAAGTTTTCAGTATATCATGTAGTAATATTAACTGTAAGCACTATGATATATATTATATTCCTAGAAGTTATCAATTTTATAACTGTAAGCTTGTGTCAGATGACAAGAATCTCCCAATTTCCTTCACCTCACAGCCCTTGGTAACCACTTTTGTAAGTTTAGCTTTTTAGGGTTTATATATAAATTATATCATAGCATATTTGTCTTTCTCTGTCTGACTTATTTCCCATAACATAATGTAAGTTTCTCCTATGTTGTTGCAAATGGCAGGATTTTACTTTTCATTATCATGACTGAATTATTGAATTATATTCCATTATATCATATCTTCTTTATCCAGTCATCTGCTGATGGACACTTCTGTTGTTTTCATATCTTGGCTATTATGGATAATACTGCAATGAACATGGGATGAGAGATTTTATTTTCACTTCTTCTTAATATATACTCAGATGTGAAGAACTGTTGAATAATATACTAGCTCTATTTAAAAAAAAATTTTTTTTAAGGAATCTCCATACTCTTTCCTAGTGTTGTTCTTGATGCTCAGTAGCTAGGTCATGTCTGACTCTGTGACCCTATGGACTGCAGCATGCCAGATTTCCCTGTGCTTCACTGTCTCTCATAATCATGTCCATTGAGCAAGTGATTCCATCCAACCATCTCATCCTCTGTCAACCCCTTCTCCTCTTGCCCTTAATCTCTCCCAGCATCAGGGTCTTTTCCAATAAGTTGGCTCTTCGCGTCAGGTGGCCAAGTATTAGAACTTCAGCTTCAGCATCAGTCCTTCCAGTGAATATTCAGGATTGATTTCCTTTAGGACTGACTGGTTTGAGCTCCATGCTGTCCAAAGAACTCTCAAGAGTATTCTCTAACACCACAGTTCAAAAGCATCACGTCTTTGGTGCTCAGCCTTCTTTATGGTCCAACTCTCACATTTGTACATGACCACTGGAAAAACCATAGCTTTAACTAGATGGACCTTTGTGGGCAAACTGATGTTTCTGCTTTTTAATACATTGTCTAGGTTTGTCATAGTGTTTCTTCCAAGGAGTAAGTGTCTGTTAATTTTGTGGCTGCAGTCACTATCCACAGTCATTTTGAAGCCAAAGAAAATAAAATATGTCAGTTTCCACTTTTCCCCCATCTGTATGCAATGAAGTGATGGAACTGATTGCTACATCCCTACCAACAGTGCACAGGGTTCTCTTTGCTCAACATTCTTGCCAATACTTGTTATCTCTTGTTCTTGACTTATTGTTAACAGCCATTCTAAAATCTTAAGGTTATTTCTCATTGTGGCTTTGATAATTGTACATTTCCCTGATGAATACTGATGTCAAGCACCTTTTCATGTAACTATTGGACACTTGTATTACTTCTCTGGAAAAATTTCTATTCCGTTTTCTTGCCCATGTTTTAAACTAGATTTTTTGTTGTTGTTGTTAATGAGCTGCATAAGTTCTTTTCTATTATGGGTATTAAGTCCTTATCAGATATATGGTTTACAGGCAGCTTTTCCCATTCCATAGACTGCCTTTTCATTTTTGTTGATTACCCTTTTGCTATGCAGACGCTTTTTAGTTTGATGTAGTCCTACTTGTTGATTTTCAAGATGCTTTCCCAGAGGGTTTATTTATCTTTGAAAACTATTATCTCATTTCTGTCCCTATCTGTGGTCTTATACTGTCTGTCTCAACAGTGGTACGCTGCAGCCACATTGACCTCCAAGTGCTCTTCTTGTAAGCTCTGAAGAAGTAATGCTCTCCTTTTCATCACTAGGGTACTCCTTCCTCCCTGTGTTCTTTCTAAGGCTACCTCTTCCATTTCTCTAGAATTGCAGCTCTAAAGTCTTTCCCCACAGAGGGCATTTCTGATACTACCTTCAAAAGCACTTGCTTTCACTTTCCTCCTAACAGCAATCACCATCTGAAATTAGCTTAATCATTTAATAGCTTCTTTATGGGCTTTGCACCACTCCACAGGAACACATACCTATTAAATGTACAATTCATGAAGGGACCTTGTAAGAGACTCTATCAATTATTTTCCCAGATGAAAAAAGATGATACCCAGTTGGGCAATTTGAAATTAGTTTAATAAAAGGACTCTTTATGGGACATGTGAGCAGATTGTAAGGAAACCATAAAAGATAAGGCAGAATCTGGAGAAGAAGTAAGAAGGGACTGCAGTTTCCACATTGGAGTGGAAAAATGAGGGGATGGGGGCAGAGACAGGCAGACCATGGCGGAAGAGAGTGTGGAATGTGGGGAATTTATGAAAAGAAAAGCCCAACCTCATCATCTGTCTACTACCCAATCTCTTGCATATTGGCTAAGGCAACCAGAAGCCAGAGAGGAGAAAGAAGTCTAGAAAAGTATACAGACTGGGACTGCAGAAGCAGATGGAAGCATGTTTGCCACTGTACCCTTAAATCTAGTAAAAGTGCCTGAATGAAATGTATATTTTAGTAAAGGTGTTTACTAACTCTATGATCCCATATTTAAATCCTGCAGTTCAAACAGCCACTTCAAGAAATAACTCAGATCAAACCAAATACTCGATTATCACATGAAATATTTTATGATTTTTTTCAAATATAGTAGTACATTATTTTAACCACAAAAAGTTGACATCAGAGTCAGTCAGTTCAGTCACTCAGTCATGTTTGACTCTTTGAGACCCCATGAACTGCAGCATGCCAGGCTTCCCTGTCCATCACAAACTCTCAGAGCTTGCTCAAACTCATGTCCATCGAGTCAGTGATGACATCCAACCCTCTCATCCCCTGTTCTCTCCTTCTTCTCTTGCCTTCAGTGTTTCCCAGCATCAGGGTCTTTTCAAATGAATCAGTTCTTCGCATTAGGTGGCCAAAGTATTGGAATTTCAGCTTCAGCATCAGTCCTTCCAATGAATATTCAGGACTAATTTCCTTTAGGATGGACTGATTTGATATCCTTGCAGTCCAAGGGACTCCAAGAGTCTTCACCAACACCACAATTCAAACCCATCAATTTTGATAACATCAGAGTTATCAAACCCAATTTTATCTAACCCAATTTTATGAAATACATCCAGATTCACCAAAATTGAGAGACTTAAATACAACAGGAGGGTGATTGTAAAGAGAGAATATATCCCCTGATAGGCTAATATTATTTAATATATAAATTTAAGGGTGTAACACTCTCAACCATGTATTTCCATTTATATTGGCAGAAATAAATCTATTTTTCTCATTCTTACTATTACCCTAATTATTGTGATTGTATATGTTGGAAAGTTCATCAGGTAGAAGACACTCATACTAGGATTCAATGTACATGTGCCTAAAAAGTAGGGATTGACTATAAATTAATGAATTTATTTATTTACTATTTAAATTATTTTTTTGTTTTTAAATTAATTACAATCTGTGGTATAATTACTGTGGAGTTTCTGTGGAGCATTTATTGTTGTTTTTGCTTAGTCACTAAGTCATGTCCCACTCTTTGCAACCCCATGGGTTGCCTGCCAGGCTTCTCTGTCCTTGGGTTTCTCTAGGCAAGAATACTGGAATGGGTTGCCATTTCTTTCTCCTGGAAATCTTCCTAACCCAGGGATCAAATCTGTGTCTCCACCGTTGGCAGTTGGATTCTTTACCACTGAGCCACCAGGGAAGGAAAGTCCATTGTGATATTGGAAATTGTCATATTAGAAATGAAGTGAGTAAAATAAAAAATATACCTATGTTCATACTAGAAATGCATTGAGTAAACACAAATCTTATCAAAAAAGGAAACTATAGCATGAACGTGAATTAAAGTCAGGCAGTTATTTAGATAATATAAATATTATAAGGCAGGCAGAAGTCATGTAGCTTAAGGCATGCAGGACCAAGCCAAGATGTAGAGATGAAGGATCTTAGCTAAGACCTTTGGAAATTAAACATCAGAAATCCAAGCTGCAGAAAGGACAAACAGATTGAAATAGTAAGTGAGCAGTAGAGCATAAATGAAACAGAAGGAGCAAAAATGGAATTTGCTTTTTTGCAACTTTTTGCTGCCAAGGGCTAGAAGAAAACTCAGATTGTAGTTAAATCTAAATTAACAAAAGAACAGCATTAGATAAATACAGAAGAACTAGGGATATGTATTCAGTTTATGATTTGAACTCTATATTTTGTGTTGACAACTTATATTAAATTTATTATTCATGTAAGCCTTATTATTTAAGAAATAGCAATACTAGACACACATACATTTAAGCCAAATTATCTGCAATCTCCCCTTAAAATTATGGGGTATATATTAGTGTTATAAAATTCATTTAATAAATCCAGAAGGTTTTAATTTTTTCACTATGAATACATATAAATACAGTTCTACACTTGGACATAAGGGCAGAAAATGTGTAGGCTATATAAATATGCATATATATCAAATGATTCATGATTATAAATTATTTATAGATTCCTTCCTTTATTCAGCTAGTCATTCCACTAGTCAGATGGTCAACACAATCTTACCGAGTTTTTTTCTGAATGATGAGCACTCCATTAGAGGCTGGAGTAACTTGGTGATAATAGAGACAAAACTCCCAACAATGGGCAAAGCTTAATGAAATCTAAGTTAAAAAAAAATCTGTGACTAAAATTAATGACAGGAATCCTGAGAAATAAATGAAAATATACAAATAAAATATTTCAAGTATTTAAAAAAGTTAATATATGTATCCTAAAAAAATAAGAATGAAGAAGAATATGGCAGTTTTTAGAAATCTCCTGCTCACTGTAACCACTTAGGAAATGGCAACAAGCTCCAGTATCCTTGCCTAGAAAATCCCATGGACAGAGGAGTCTGGCAGGCTATAGTCCACGGGGTTGCAAAGAATTGGACATGACTTAGTGACTGAGCATGTACATATAAAATATGCATTTTTAACAATTTATTTTTTAAAGGTAAGATGATTCTGTGTAAATTATGTCTAATTGGGGTTGACTTAGTGAGGTCCTTAACCATATTCCACAATACTGCACAAATGTCAGTAAATGGATATTACCACAATATATTGAGTTATATCCAAACTATTGGACATTGTGGGTGTTTCACTTTTAAAACTACACATAATTTATTGGGGGGGGGGAAATAAAGCAAATGAAACCACTGAAAAAGAATTAAATTCAAAAATATGCAAGCAGCTTATGCAACGCAATACCAGAAAAACGTACAACCCAATTAAAAAATGGGCCAAAGAACTAAACAGACATTTCTCCAAAGAAGACATATAGGTGACTAATAAACATGAAAATATGCTCAACATCATTCATTAGTAGAGAATACAAATCAAAACCATAACGAGGTATCATCTCATGCTGGTCAGAATGGCCACCATCAAAAAATCTACAAACAATAAATGCTAGAGAGGGTGTGGAGTAAAGGGAACCCTCTTACAGTGCTGGTGGGAATGCAAACTGGTACAGGGGAGAACAGTGTGGAGATCCCTTAAAAAAACTAGAAATAGAACTCCCATATGGCCCAGCAATCCCACTGATGGGCATACACATCGAGAAAACCAGAATTGAAAGAGACACATGTACCCCAATGTTCATTGCAGCACTGTTTACAATAGCCAGGACATGGAAGCAACCTAGATGCCCATCAGCAGATGAGTGGATAAGGAAGTTGTGGTACATATATACAATGGAATATTACTCAGCTATAAAAATGAATGTGTTTGAGTCAATTCTAATGATGTGGATGAAACTGGAGTCTATTATACAAAGTACAGTAAGTCAGAAAGAGAAACACCAATACAGTATATTAATGCATATATTTGGAACTTAGAAAGATCATAATGATGATTCTATATGCAGAGCAGCAAAAGAGACACAGATGTAAACAACAGGCTTTTGGAGTATGTGGGCAAAGGTGAAGGTGGGATGACTTCAGAGAGTATCACTGAAACATGTGTATTACCATATGTAAAATAGATGACCAGTGCAAGTCCAATGAATGAAGCAGTGCACTCAAAGCCAGTGCTCTGGGACAACCCAGAGGGATGGGATAAGAAGGGAAGTGGGAGGGGGATTCAGGATTGGGGGACACACGCACCTGTGGCTGATCTATGTCAATGTATGGCAAAAACCACTACAATATTGTAAAGTAATTAGCCTCCAATTAAACTAAATTAGTTAAAAAAACACATAATTTTTGTTAGCATGTCTTTGCTAAAGAATCTATATAGAATCATTTTCTTGTTGTGGACTATTTTGAAAAACTGAACATTTGTGATATTTGTTTTCTATTTTTTCCCCTTAAGGTGTTATTAGAACAGCTTTGCCAAACATGGACAGGGAAGTCAAAGAACAATACCAAGTCCTCATCCAAGCCAAGGATATGGGTGGACAGCTGGGAGGGCTAGCTGGAACGACAATAGTCAACATCACCCTCACAGATGTCAATGACAATCCACCTCGATTCCCCAAAAGTACGTTCTTTCCTGT
Organism: Ovis aries; assembly: GCF_016772045.2. Lineage (NCBI taxonomy): Eukaryota > Metazoa > Chordata > Mammalia > Artiodactyla > Bovidae > Ovis > Ovis aries. Next base: position 51,634,647 of record NC_056069.1, read on the forward strand.
TAAGTCTAAATCAGTGCAGCTTTTTTAAAAATGTTTAACATTTCATTGAATTTTACAGGACTCGTAATGATTTTCCAGACATTTTTGTTCTTTAGGAAGCAGAAGCTAAAAATTAAATGTCCTCAGAATTACATTTTTCCATTAGAGTCATACATAGTGTGATTTTAATATAAAATAACATAAATAAATCAATAATTATACAACTTATGTTATCAATTCATTGAAAATAAAATATTCATAGTAGGTTGGGATCTTGTCTAATTTCTTACTAATTGAAAAAGTAATACAAATATGAAAATTGCTGTACAATTTGACTTATGATGCACATCCTACTGTACTATTTGTTATATCATACAACTAACATAAAATTTTCTGTCTTCACTTTATCAATTATATATGTTAAATTGTCTCTGTATAATTCCCTAGAGATATCATATGATATAGTGATGCTATTTCATTACTTTAGTTGTATTTTATTTGTTTGGCAGTAGGTGAAAATTGCTACAGTTTCTATGATAATAGAATAATTCACACTTATCTCTTTTCTGTAATTCAATGTTTCTTATTGAAAATGAATACCTCTCACCTGTGTTATATCTAGTTTTCTTTTGCAGTATTACATTTAACACCAATAAGTACCTGTTTGATTTTTGGTACTTTTCTAGGATTGTAGTTCAGTGTTCCTAGAACTTAGAATACAGAAAGTGAATATTTCTATCATTGTTTCTATAAGGAACTTGATGAAGTCACTGTTTTGCATGAGCAGTTTTATAAAACAAAGCAAAATGATTTTCCTCATCTACTTCCAGGTGAGTTTATCTACCAAAGTATATAACACTGAGAACATTTAGCTAAATGGATATTTTATTCCTTTAGCTGTATGATTTTATGTACTCTAATACTTGGTCATTTTTTCTTAAAACTACGAACGTATTTTTTGTGAAAATATCTTTAGTTAGTGATCAGAAAATCAGTGTACTGAACAAATGTTATAAGACTGGCAATTAGAAATCACCCTATTTTAGCAAATGGGATGTGTATGACAAATAGCTAGCAAATAATATGTTACGACTAATAACAGAGCCCTAGAGCGTCCCTTTCTCTTTCTCTTCTATTAAGGGAAACAGAAAAAAGTATACATAAATATGTAAATGGAAAAAATAAAGTATTTGATTCTCTATCATATGGCATTAACAAAGAACATATTCTCACCTGAAAAATACTGATTTTTAATATTTTTACTATGTATTTGTGGTAATTTGTGATAGCTAATTGAGGAGACTAGTTTGAAGGATTAGTATATTTTTACATAAAAGGTGGTATTGTGATTTAAAATCCTGTTTTGGATTTTGTGCATATAAAAGAGGTTCAGTCTAGTGTATAGGAGACAACAGAGATGATCTTAGGTGGTGTCAATACTCTTATTCACAAGGATGATGGTAAAGTGTTTCAGATGAGGAGTATAAAACTCAACCATTGGAAAGAAACAGCTTCTGAATATGAATGAAGGGTAGTTCACAAAAGTTTGTGCAGCCATCAGACAAATAGACTGGAATACAACAAGGAAATGAACATGTCTCAGTGGGAGAGAAACTAGAGTATAGGCAGGGAACCAAGATGGTGCACTCAGGTCCCAGGGCAACAGGGAAATCAACTCCGGGTCTTTGCTAGGGAGAAGAATCTGGATAAAACAGTAGGCCTGTTTGGAATTTATTCAAAGTTGAATCTGTAGGTCTAAGAGTAACTAGATGAGACCCAGAAAGAAGGATTGGGAGGTAAGGGTATCTGAACTTTTAGAGCATTTACATGCTGTGTCAGAACTTTATCATTTTCTTTGGAAATACTTTGAGGTCTTTATATTCCATGTTTTGCTGTTAAGAAAACTGAGGTTTAGAGAGATTAACTTGCCCAAGATCATCAAAACTAGCAACCCTTTTTTGACTCTGCAGTTCAAATTTATTCCAGTGCAACATAATATAAAAATAAAAATCTATTGTTTTCTTTTATCTGCAACTCTAAAACCATACTTTTAAGACATATCTGCAAAAAGTCACATGACATATGTTGGATTGTCACTGTAAACAGAAATGAAAGGGTAGAATAAATATATCAAATGGATCACTGTGATCTAATTATTTTCTTTCTTCAAATATGCAAGCGTTACATGCACATTTGAACTATAGCCTGAAAATATAATAGGGTGAGAGATATTTTTGAATCATGAGAAAGAAGAGGGTTTTTCACATTTTGCATGAATAAAAAATTAATCCCCTTGAAACTTTACATGACTTGTGTCAAGCTCTTTTTAATGTACTGTCATTTTGAATTACATCCTTCAGAGGAAAATACAGAATACATTTAAAAACAGAAAAACCACCTCTACAGAAGCCAGTGCTCTTTGTGCAGGAGTGTTTCTCACATGGATCAATTAAACTGAAAATATAACATAAAATGACAAACTGAAATATTAACCATTTGAATATAAAAGTCAAGAAAACATATATTTCATACATATTGTAACTTAAAAAGAGAATTTCCCATAACCAGCTATATTAGTTCTTATCTATCAATCAATTATGCTGGAAAAAATTTCTCCTTCAGATAAACTTCATGGAGCTACATTTCATTGTTGCTTAAAAATGCACAAGATTATTTCTTAAAATTTACTAATCATAATTTGTTTTGACTTCGTGTGTGTACATATGCATGTGTAACATTGTTAAGCACCCATTTCCATCCATTTCCTACTATAAATTTGTTAGAAATGAAAATAAAATTAAATGGCATAGCCGTTTGTATGATGCAAGTGTAAATAGTTTACTGTTTTATTGTTGCAAAATAGATGGTTCCTAAGGCATCAAAATTTCCTACCAATTTAATTTGATGATGGTGACAATGATATTTACTAATAAGTTACCATGTGTCATGCATTATGCAAAGTGATTTTCATATATATTCGCATTTAGCTTTACAATGACTGTCTAGTAGTTTCTCAATTTTAAACATAAAATAGCAAGGCTGTATTATTATTAAAAGTTAAGTAGCTTGTCCAAGATCACACAACCCCTTGGTAGGAGAACCGAAGCCCTCATCTTATGATGGGACTTCAAACTCTAACTTTGGGACTTCAAACTCTAACTTTTTATCACTTTCCCTCTTAAAAGGCGATTTACCTTTGATATCCATGTTTTGCACCAAAAGTCCCACAGATAATATAGAGTACTGTTCACAAAAAAAGGAGGGAATACTGTTTTAGAAATAGAAATAATGCCAGTATGTTAAAAGAGCTCTACCTGCAGTCAAACGAAGATTAAAAGTTTTCTTTGTAAAATCTTTTACATATAGTCATATAACTTCCATCTGCTATAATCAAGTACATCCGTTGAGGATCTCCATCTGTCAAAACAAGCTACCAGCAAAACACTGGTGGTTTCCATTACTTGAATTCTAAATGACAAAATCATCTAACAAGCTTATCTAAATTATATACTATGAGATCAAATCAATTAAGTGATGTGGTTAATTCACATTAGGCAAAATACTTCTCTCACTTATCTCTTCTGTAATAATAATTTTGTAATGAATAAGAAAGCAACTTAGGTGAAATAAAGCCCTTCATATTTTAGATGAAAAGAAGTAATTTATAGGAAATGTAAAGAAGTGTTTGCTTTTTTTTTTTCAGTATAAGCATGTAAGAACTGTTTGCATGGTAAACAAATTTGAATGTAGAACATAGGTCATTAATATTTGTTTTAAGACAATTTCTTAGTCATAAGCAACATTTTAAAGTAAGTCTGTTTTTTTGAGAATTCCCCGGCAACCCACTGGTTAGGACTCAGTGATTTCCCTGTGGTGGCCCAAGTTCAATCCCTGGTCAGGAAACTAAGATTCCATAAGTGGTTTGGTGTGGTGTGGCCAAAAAATAAACAAATAAAAATAGGTCTGTTTTCATCTAATAACTAACATATTTGTTTATATTGACTGTTTCTCATTATAGGAATTTTGATTCAATTATGTCAATAATATTAGTACCTTAGTTACTTTATAAAATATATCATTGTATCCATGTTACAGTTTGTTAATTTAACAAATAAAACATTTACAAATATTAAAATTCACCCCAGAAAACAATGTTATCGTCCTTCAGTTAATATAAAAAACAGTCTAATTTACTCTAAAATTAAATAATTAAATGCATCAGCCTAAATTCCTACTGCACAATGAGCAATATCTGATCTTTTTTGCACAAACTATCAAAAACTACAGAATTATGCATAAACATACACATGAAAGTGAAACTGTTAGTCATTCAGTTGTGTCTGACTCTGGATCCCCATGAACTGTAACCTGCCAGGCTACTTTGTCCATGGAATTCTCCAGGCAAGAATACTGGAGTGGGCAACCATTCCCTTCTCCAAGGGATCTTCCTGACCCAGGGATCAAATTTGTGTCTCTTGCATTGCAAGCAGATTCTTTACTGTCTGAGCCACCTGCTGCTGCTGCTAAGTTGCTTCAATTGTGTCTGATTCTGTGCGACCCCATAGACAGCAGCCCACCAGGGTCCCCCGTCCCTGGGATTCTCTAAGCCCAAATATATACATACTTATATCCAACTATATATGTTTTCTTAAATTGAAAATGTATGATATAGAAAGGTGACAAGATGCCCAGATTAGTTATTGAATTATTAAGTAAATGGTGATACAAATATTTTTACTGATTGAAAAATATTGATCTGTTTAATTAAAACATATCTCTTCATTTCATCCTATCATTACTTTTTTGGCATCCGGGTCGAGACAGGCTCTTTTAATAGTTTAAAATTTATAATAGTTTGTTTATGTTTAAGGAAGTAGTCATTATATTATATAATTAATAAAGATTTTTATTAGAATCAGTATGAACCCAGTTACACCCAGAGGGGTCACGAAGTCTCTTTCTCTTTGTTCGCCATTTGCTAAACGGAAAATGGTGAGCTTTGACACTGAAATTTTCTTGGTAAAACCATGTAATAAATTATTCTGAATAAAGAACTAAAAACCGCTACTCAGATCCAGCCTTCGAAAACGTATTTTCACATTCTCCCAGGTCCCCAAAGTTTGCTTGTTATGAGGATGACTGAGATCACCCATTAAAGATACATGTTCAAGATTTAAATTTATTTTAGTTATATTTGCATATTTATATATTTTATACTTGTTTTTAATATGCAATTTGAAATTTTAAAACTTTATATAGATTTATATATTTATTTAAATAACATTATAGGAAAAAATGCTTCCTGAATTTTGAGCGCCCAGGATACAGCTGAATATGTAATTATGTGCCCTGGAGGAAGGCATAGCAACCCACTCCAGTATTCTGGCCTGGAGAATCCCATGGACAGAGGAGCCTGGTGGGCTACAGTCCATGGGGTCTCAGAGTCAGACAGGACTGAAGCGGCTTAATATGTACATGCTGAGAATCACTTCAGTTCTTTTCACATTCTCCTTCTGGGCCTGTTAGGGTATGAAATATGTACAAATCTCATCTCCTAGCTTATCTGGAGACTCTGGCCAAGGGCTTGCTTCCTACCTGCTGGTCAAGCACAAATAAACTGTTAAAAACCCCAGCATGATTCTAAAGATGCCTCTGAGGCAAAGGTGGGATTTCTGTTCTTATTGCTGTCTCCAATATGTTATTTTAAGTGAAAGAATTAGAAAGAGATGGTAGCAATTACTCTGAATGAAATAGCAGAAGAAAAATGACTAAAATAATTGGTCTTATGTAAGTTCCACTGCTATTTAAGTGAGAAAGCCTGCTTCAGCTTCACTCAAATATTTGAGATTGGAAGAGTGGCATAGATCAGTTGTATGCAAATTTAACAGTGTAGATCAAATGAATGTTAAGACTTTCCTTAACTGGAAATGGGTGTTGGTTGTAAGTGGTAAGAAAAAAATAATATATGAAGGGGTTAATGATATAAACTCATGTTTGTGTATGTTTCTCAAATTTAATACTAGTGCCAATTTAGCATCAACTTTAATACACAGTTTAATTCCCATAGTTAAATTTTATTTAAGAAATTTCAAACATATACCACTTTTCTATCATTCTCTGACAATTTATTCTAATCTGTGGCTTTTACGTTGTGTGTGTGTGTGTGTGTGTGTTCAGCTGCTCAATACCTCCTAAAGGTATGACTAAGACAAAAATGTTATATAAGTTGATCTTTAATATTGTATGTATCTATGATATTTGACAATTAGATATTATCTTCATTTGGGAGGAAATGTTTAAAAAGCATTGTGTGCATGCATGCTAAGTTGCTTCAGTCATGTCCAACTCTTTGTGACTCCATGAACCATAGCCCATCAAGCTCCTCTGTCTATGGGATTCTTAAGGCAAGAATACTGGAGTATGGTTGTTGTGCCCTCCTGCAGGGATCTTCCCAACTCAGGGATTAGACCTGGGCCTCTTACATCTCCTGCACTGGCAGGATGATTCTTTACCACTAGCGTCAACTGGGAAGCCCTAAAAAAGCATTAAAAATTATAAATTTTAGGGATTAAAAAACAAAAAGTTTATACTCAATAATTTTTTACTTCTCACATAGAATGTAGGTATGAGTCATTATATTTGATGATTCTATTTCTATTCTTGAAAAATAAGCCAAAGCACATTATAAAACCAGCTTTTCACTAAGTGGAATAAATGCTTTCAGTTTAATTCCCAAATGGGTTTTTGTCTATTTAAATAAAACCAAATAAAAAATAACTATCTCCTGAAGATAAGACATACAGTTGATAATCTGGAACTTACTCACCAGTGGTCTCCCAGTGGTTCTCAAATCATGTTTGCCTTAGGAATCCTTTGGGATCCTATGTTGTAGTGATAAAAGCAATGCTTCAGTTGACAGAGCTTAGACCCAGAAATCTGAATTGTAAATAAGCATTCCAATAGACTCTGGTATAGGTAGTCTGCAGGGCACAATTTGAAATCCACCAGTTTACAGTGATGAAGGGGCAAGTGTTGATTCTCTGAGATGGCTTTTTCATTATTCATTAACTAGAGGTAATGAGTTAATTATTTTGCATCTCATGAGAATTTTTTAATTTGCACAAAATTCTATTCCTTATAGGAATTTTATAAATTTCACCTATATGGGTGGAGACTGCATACTAAACTGCAGTCATTTTAAATTAAGTATTTTGAAAGTTTTTTTTTTAACAATTAAGCACTTATATACATTTTTATATCTTGCTTAGGCATCTTCCAAAGAGTTTATGAATGTCAGATACTGATGCTTTGAGGCTGAATTCAAATTTTATCAAAGTGAATACAATTTGAATGCAAGCTCAGTGAAAAACTTTGCACTCCCAATTCTCCAGTGAGACGGGTCTACTGAATTTCAGTAGACTGTATAAGCAGATGTAACCAAATGAAAAACAATAGAACTTTAAAACCATCTCTCTTATTATTGTCCCTGTGAATATCATACTGTGCTTTGTGGATAAGTATATGAATCTTTTTAAAATAGTGCTGACACTTTTTTATGATCTACTTGGTCCTGTTCTCAATGTTGCAAAGTATAGAAGATTGGAACCTGGTTGCTCCATTGCCCTATCAGCAGATTCTCAGAGAAGCTGAGCTTATGAGATGGACAGCAAGTGATGTCATTGAGATGGCAATTATAACAATAATATTAATACTATCAAACAGCTTTACTCAGAGTAAAGAATATATGCTCTGATTGTTAATATCATTTCCCCAGTTGTCTTAAAATGCTTTAAGTTTATTTTATTATTACTGTAGCCTTTGAAAAGGAGAAGGCAAGGCAATGGCACCCCGCTCCAGTACTCTTGCCTGGAAAATCCCATGGACGGAGGAGCCTGGTTGGCTCCAGTCCATGGGGTCGCTAAGAGTCGGGCACGACTGAGCGACTTCACTTTCACTTTTCACTTTCATGCATTGGAGAAGGAAATGGCAACCCACTCCAGTTTTCTTGCCTGGAGAATCCCAGGGACAGGGGAGCCTGGTGGGCTGCTGTCTATGGGGTCGCACAGAGTTGGACACAGCTGAAGCAACTTAGCAGCAGCAGCCTTTGAAAATTGCCTTGTCAAAAATTCCTGCCACTTTTATATAATCAAATATATGTATTTATGATACTTGTTCTTGATTCTTAAGAGATGTGAATTGAATAATACTCTCTTTATTCTTCTCACCCTACAGTGCACTCTATAAGACAAATATCCATATGTATAAATAAATAACCACTATAAAATTCCAAAATTGTAATATGATAAGAATAATTATTGGTGTAAAGAGGATACAGCTATTTGATCAAGCTAGAATTGTTATGAAATATTTATGAAGGATATAGAATTTAAGAAGAAATGTGTATATAGTTAAAAATTTAACAGACTGAAAGAGAGAAGGTTGGTTGCAGAGTGCCATGAAGCTGAAACAGACACATATATTTATGTATATATGTGTGTGCTTTTGATTAGAGTGGCAATGTCATAAATCAATAAGTTAGAAAAATAATTTGGTAAACACTGAAGCAGAGAGAAGATGTGGCACAAACCTAGGGTAGCTGTTTGGAATAGATAGATGCAGAATTGAGAAATCTGAAGTAGCAGAACAGGAGGGACTTTGTGATCTGCTGGATTCAGAGATAAGTAAAATAAAGAGCAGGCAAAGAAATTATTTAAACTAAGGGATAGTTTTTCAGTTGATATGCTGAAATTAGTGAAAATCAGGAAAAAATAGCTGAAAATACAGAATGTTTCAAAGAGAAATCAAAGTCCAAAAAAAAAAAAAAAAGAAAAGAAAGTTTTTCTAACATAAAGATAGAAGTGATAAAGGTAACTTGAGGCATGGGTGAATTTAGTTACAATAAAGAGGATATAAATCTTTAATTTTGAGTATAAGTCCAGGAAGGGGAATGATGAAAGTATAAGGAGAACCTTAGAAATTATCACCTCAAACATTTAAACATATTTCTAACAATGGTGTACATTTTTAATCACAGTTATGAAAGCATCCTAAATTTCCATTTACTTCACATGATTTAAATCTATTTCATATTTGCCTTACTATTGGTCTAAGCATAAATAGGCAAAGAAATTGGACTTCTACAATATTTATGAGTTAAACATGCATAAACAATACTAAAAATCATTAAAAATTTTTGTACATAAGAAACATTTTATTACCAAATATTGGACACAATAAATTGTATCCTTTAGTGAATAATGTTTCATGGATTGCTAGTTTTACTGAGGAATAAATGGCTATCTCATTTTTGTACTATATAAAGGAGATAAAAAATTAATCTCTTCCCTCAAGCATCTCTGTGTATAATGGGGGGATTAAATTAATGGACAATGATACAACTTGAAGTAAAGTAAATGATGGACTTATGCACACAGTGATATACAAATGTGTAAGATGGGCACCCAGATCATTACGGAGTATATCTGAGAGGATGTTGAAGGAAAGATTGTCAATGCTATCTCTGAAATATCTAATAAGAGTTAATCAGTGGAACAGCAAGTGTGTACCAAAATATACTAAAACACTGAAAAAACATAACGCATAATTTAAATAACTGTGGAAAAATGGAACAAGAACAAGTGTCATCAAAAATGATTTGAAGCTGTCCTTGAAAGAATGAAAAATTGAATTTATGCAAAGGGCAATGAGAAGTAATGGGCTAGTGAAACATTTTAGGTATAGGAAACAAAATAGGGAAGAGATATGGAATAGTCAACAAATAGAATATAGACAATTACAGAAAATTTAAACTATTGCATGTGCACATGATGCATTAACATATGATGAATATTTAGAAATAAAATTTGCAGATGAATGAACCTGTTGCTATTGAAAAAATTAGTTTTGCTTAAAAGAAACTAAAATATTATGTGGAAAGTGACTATTAACAAATATCACTATTCTAGATTAGCATCAGTCAGTTCAGTTCAGTCACTCAGTTGTGCCCGACTCTTTGTGACCCCACGAATTCCAGCATGCCAGGCCTCCTTGTCCATCACCAACTCCCGGCATCAGAATATTTCCAAAAATCTTTGAAAAGTCTAACTTTTGGCTAAATAAGTATTACCAGGTGAATTTGAATTTCAAACATTTCTCAAGACCATAGTTTGTAAGATGCTGAATCTATTTATAATTTATAGTAAAATCTCTGATGTGGCCTATTTTTGTGAAATTATTGGAAAATGTCAAAGAGAATTATTCACCTATTGTGTTTCATTAGGTGAATCAGAAATTAAATAGACAAGGATGAAAGATAGTTTTATATATTTAATGGAGGTTTTAAGGGAATAGTAAATGTATGCCAAAGCCTTTGACTGTGTGGATCACAATAAACTGTGGAAAATTCTGAAAGAGATGGGAATACCAGACCACCTGACCTGCCTCTTGAGAAATCTGTATGCAGGTCAGGAAGCAACAGCTAGAAATGGACATGGAACAACAGACTGGTTCCAAATAGGAAAAGGAGTATGTCAAGGCTGTATATTGTCACCCTGCCTATTTAACTTCTATGCAGAGTACATCATGAGAAATGCTGGGCTGGAAGAAGCACAAGCTGGAATCAAGATTGCCGGAAGAAATATCAATAACCTCAGATATGCAGATGACACCACCATTATGGCAGAAAGTGAAGAGGAACTAAAAAGCCTCTTGATGAAAGTGAAGGAGGAGAGTGAAAAATTTGGCTTAAAGCTCAACATTCAGAAAACGAAGATATGGCATCTGGTCCCATCACTTCATGGGAAATAGATGGGGAAACAGTGGAAACAATGTCAGACTTTATATTTGGGGGCTCCAAAATCACTGCAGATGGTGATTGCAGCCATGAAATTAAAAGATGCTTACTCCTTGGAAGAAAAGTTATGACCAACCTGGATAGCATATTCAAAAGCAGAGACATTACTTTTCCAACAAAGCTCCATCTAGTCAAGGCTATGGTTTTTCCAGTAGTCATGTATGGATGTGAGAGTTGGACTGTGAAGAAAGCTGAGGGCTGAAGAATTGATCCTTTTGAACTGTGGTGTTGGAGAAGACTCTTGAGAGTCCCTTGGACTGCAAGGAGATCCAACCAGTCCATCCTAAAGGAGATCAGTCCTGGGTGTTTTTTGGAAGTAATGATGCTGAAGTGGAAACTCCAGTACTTTGGCCACCTCATGAGAAGAGTTGACTCATTGGAAAAGACTCTGATGCTGGGAGGGATTGGGGGCAGGAGGAAAAGGGGACGACAGAGGATGAGATGGCTGGATGAATCACCGACTCAATGGATGTGAGTTTGAGTGAACTCGGGGAGATGGTGATGGACTGGGAGGCCTGGCGTGCTGTGATTCATGGGGTTGCAAAGAGTTGGACATGACTGAGCGACTGAACTAAAGCTAAACTAAACTAAATGTACTCCATAAAATGAATGTACAGTGGAAGATTATTGATGCACTTGAAATGTTGTGTGTTCCTGCCAAGCTTTCCATCATGCTTACTATTATGTAATGGGAGGAGTGGTTATATAAATCACATATATTAATACATATTTGAAAATCAGGAATAGTTGTTATTCTGACAATCATTGTTGTTACTTTTTAGTTGCTAAGTTTCATCCAACTTTTTTGCAGCCCCACGGACTGTAGTCTGCCAGGCTCCTCTGTCCATCGTATTTCCCTGGCAAGATTACTGGGGTGGGTTGTAATTTCCTTCTGCAGGACATCTTCTCAACTCAGGGACTGAACCCACATCTCCTACACTGGCACATAGATTCTTTCCCACTGACCCACCAGGGAAGCCCCCAGCTACCAGGAAATCTCTGACAATTATTAAGTAATATAAATGGGTTTTTGTTTCATAATTCATTTGGAATTTTTTGTTGGAATTTTCACTATAAAGTCTTGAAAAAGAATAATATTAGAAAGAGTAATTTGTTTTGCATCGAAATATAACCACATGTTTACTGAATCTACAAATCAGTAGAACTATGGAATTAAATATAAAAATAATCGTACTTGAAATTTGGGAGCTATGTAAAAAGAAAGAGAGATTTGAAAGAACTGAAAGAGATGTGATAAACATCCTTCCTTTCTTGGGTGCAGAAGTCATTTTATCTTTAGATAAATGACTTTCCTGGGAACCTCTTATATCCTTTAATGCTCTCTTCTCTACATCTTCATTGATATTTATTTTATAAAACTGAAAAGAGAAACTCTGCCCAAGTCTATCCAACAGACTCAATCCACCCTTAATTGGAGTTTGCATTCATCAATACAGCTGAAATTAAGAAGAACTTGAATTATTTGTATTTGTAAAGGGGTTATTTGATAACTCAACAATTGTCTCCACTTGACTGACACTAGGCAGAAAAAAACAAAGTGAAATAGGCAGACCAAATAAGGAACTGTAGTTTAGAGCAGAGAACACTTGATTGGTTCAACTTACTGACTATAAGTAGCTACATGTTTGTACCTCAGTGTCCTCATCTGTATGTTGGAGCTGGCTCTACCGCCTCCTCACAGTCACTTATGCACATCTCCTCTCAAATCTGTATTCAGTGATGTTGTGTTGAAGTAAGCCAGGATGGGAGTTTTACTGGTAAGTGAATGACAAGACAGAGGGAAATCCTGTAAAGACATCCACTTCTAAACTGAAGCCCCACCTGCCCTAGTCCAGTTTGGCTTGGAGGTGGAGTGGCAGATGAGATAAGTCTTCATTTTGCTTAAGGATCAAAACATTAATAAATATGATATACTAGAAATGTCTGATTTCCAAATTCAGATTTTGGTAATTAAAGTCAACATAGGACTGCCTATTTAAAGATGAGCAGAAAAGGCAAATGAAGAAACTCTGTAGGAACAGTGGGAGACAAAGGAAAAGGGTTTTATTGCTTCTTACACACTGTACTTTTTTAGACTATTGGTAATATGATGTGTCTTAGTCTGGAAGTTCAGGAGCGGATCTATCCTCCATATGATATTATTATCTTTTCTGTAAAATATGAGCTAACATCACATGCGATATGATGTTTGCTTTCATTTCCTTTTTATTTTCTATAGATAAAGAAAGATCATTTTGTGTGCTTAGGACTTCTCTTGTGGTTCAGATGGTAAAGAATCTGCCTGCAAGGCAGGAGACCTGGGTTTGATCCCTGGATTGGGAAGATCCCTGGAAAAGGGAATGGCAAACCACTCCAGTATGTGTGTGTGTGTTAGTTGTTCAGTCATGTCCGGTATTCTTGCCTGGGGAATTCCATGGACAGAGGTGCCTGTGGGCTACAGTGCACTGGGTCGCAAAGAGTCAAACATGATGGAGCTACTAACAAACACAAACATACTTAAGTAATTAAAACACTAAAATGTTTATAAAGCAACATTTTACTTCTCTGTAATCAGATGGTAAATCATACATACAGATCACTATTGTTTGACTTCAATCACTGAATCAACAGTTTTATAGTAATATACATTTATTTTCTAAATTTTATTTTTTTTAACTTTTTAATGTTTTACTTTTTTTTTGTTTTTTAAAAGTATACAATTCAGTGTTTTTTAGTATATATACACAGTTGTGTAATCATCACCGTGATCTAATTCTAGACTATTTTTATCATCCTCAAAGAAACTGCATACCCATTAGAATAGGTCCCCCATCCCTTTCCTTTGCCTCCCCAACTCCCAGGCATAATTCTATCTACTTTATTTTATAGATTTGCCTATCTGTATACCCCATATAATGGATTCATACAATATTTAATCCTTTATATAATATGTCTTACTTAACATGTTTAAAAGTTAATCCATTTTGTAGCAAATATCAATAATTAATTTACAGAGAAGGCAATGGCACCCCACTCCAGTACTCTTGCCTGGAAAATCTCATGGATGGAGGAGCCTGGTAGGCTGCAGTCCATGGGGTCGCTAAGAGTTGGACACGACTGAGCGACTTCACTTTCACTTTTCACTTTCCTGCATTGGAGAAGGAAGTGGCAACCCACTCCAGTGTTCTTGCCTGCAGAATCCCAGGGACGGCGGAGCCTGGTAGGCTGCAGTCCATGGGGTCGCACAGAGTCGGACATGACTGAAGCGACTTAGTAGTAGTAGTAGTAGTTGTAATTTACCTTTAAAAATTGACACAGTTGACATATAATATCATGTTAGTTTCAGGTGTACATCATAGCAATTGGACATTTAAGTGCATCACTGAAAGATCAGTACAGTAGATCTAATGACCATTTATCCCCATAGAAAGCTATTACAATACCATTGATGACATTCATTACTTTGTACTATGTAACACTGTGATTATAGTATAACTGCAAGTATATACACTTCTTAGTTCCCTTTACCTATTTTTCCCATCTCCTACACTTCCCTCCCCTCTGCAAATCACCCATTGTTTGTTCTCTGTGTCTGTGTGTGTATGCGTGCATGCTCAATCTCTCAGTCGCGCAACCCTATGGACTGTAGCCCACCAAGCTCTGTCCATGGGCTTCTCCAAGAGGATCTTCCCAACCCAGGGATCAAACCCACGTCTCTTGTCTCCTGCATTGGTAGGTGGATTCTTCACTGTTGTGCTACATGGGAGGCCCCATTCTCCTTATCTTTGAGTCTGTTTCTGTTTTGTAAGTTTCTTAAAATATTTTTTAAAAATTTTTATGATGTTGTGTTGGTTTCTGCTATACAACAATGCAAGTCTTATTTCTCAAATATCAAATGTAAGTGAGATCATATGATATTTGTCCTTTTCTGTATTTTTGTATTTTACATAGCATAATACCCTCTAGATCCATCCACGTTGCAGCAAATGGCAAGATTTCATTCTTTTTTTTATGGCTGATTTTGTACTATAGCCTGAAATTAGGGAGCACACTACTTCCAGCTTTATTCTTTTTTCTCAAGATTTCTTCAGCTATTAGTGGTTTTGGGGGGTTTCATACAAATTTTAAGATTTTTTTTTCCAGTTCTGTGAAACATATTGTTTGTATTTTATTAGGATTGCATTAAATCTTTAGATTGTAGTTTTATCAATATCTTGTATTTTTCAAAGTAGAGGTTTTCACCTCCTTGGTTATATTTATTTGTAGATATTTTATTCTTTATGGAACTGTACATGGAATTGTTTCCTTAATTTTTCTTCCAATATTTCATTACTAGTGTATTTAAATGCAACTTATTTCTGCAAATTAATTTTGGATCCTACATCATCACTCAATTCATTTATTAGTTCTAATATTTAAGCATAGAATTCATATTGATAAATATGTAAGTATATATTAGTATTGCCACTGTGAATAATTTCTTGTCACCTGTTTCATATCTTAATCTGTGTTGGACAGGTAGTGCCATTAAGATGTTTCATATGCGTCAAAAGTAGGATGCCCAGAAAATGATGGCAGTGTAATTACATAGTACATCAAAAGCCATCCAAGTTTGGCACAGTTGAAGATTTACTTCAGTTTTGAATTAATCTGAATGACCCTAGCTTTATTGCTGTTGAATTTCCAGAAGTGATAAAATGTCAAGTCATTGAAAATAAAACGACAGAGTGTAAGCAATCTGACAAGACTAATGCACAATTTTTTTGACTTGTTCCATATTCTGCAGGCTTTATTACCAACTATGATGTTCTACTGAGAAATGCTTGTCTTAATGAATGCATCTTCCACTTTACTAATATGTATACCTCTTATGTAAACAACAGAAAATTCAGTGCTCTGTATGTGTTTGTTTTATGTACACTAAAACCTCAGTGTACAAAAATGATGTAAATGGGAAACCACTGTTTTACTTATATTATCTATTAACTTGGGTAGGGCACGTTAATGGAATGTTACTGAGTAGATCTTTTGTGGACAGGGATAGTATTTCATTTTAATCACAGATTTTTCAATGCCATTAGATATGAGTTTTGCAGGCTTACTGTATGCTGACAGTTTTTTTTCCTTTTTAAAGCTGCTCAGTTCAGTTCAGTTCAGTTCAGTCACTCAGTCGTGTCCGACTCTTTGCAACCCCCTGAATTGCAGCACGCCGGGCCTCCCTGTCCATCACCAATTCCCAGAGTTCACTCGGACCCGCGTGCATCGAGTCAGTGATGCCATCTAGCCGTCTCATCCTCTGTCGTCCCCTTCTTCTCCTGCCACCAATCCTTCCCAGCATTAGAGTCTTTTCCAATGAGTCAACTCTTCGCATGAGGTGGCCAAAGTACTGGAGTTTCAGCTTTAGCATCATTCCTTCCAAAAAGAAATCTCAGGGTTGATCTCCTTCAGAATGGCCTGGTTGGATCTCCTTGCAGTCCAAGGGACTCTCAAGCTGTTACTTAACATATATTGATAGCATAATACAAATAATAGCTATCTTCACATTTATTGTTATTAGCTTCATAAAATGTTCTTTTATAAAACATAGAACTCATATCTCAGCATATTGTCTTGAAAAGGAGAACTTTTTCATTTATGCTTTGTATTATCTGATGTCCTTTAGATAATCTTCCTGAGTTTCAACTTTTTCTCTAAACATTGAATGGTCTTAATTCTGGCTAAATACTTTGCCTTCACTAATCATAATCCCTAAGTGATGATTCCAGACTAGATTATTTTCCTTGATTTTTTGATTCTATTATTTTTATTTTTAAATATTCAAGTGAGAAACAAACCTAAACCTAAGCCTAACATGTAACTTATTTGCTTCCCTTAAATACATAGAATAGAGTAAGAAATATTCCAAGATTATAAGTTAGCATATATTTTCCTAAAGATTTCATTCAATACTCCCCTTGCTCCAGTGATGCATCACTATCACCACCGTGTACAGCTATTCATGTTTTTAATTTGAAATCCACTACACTTGACTGCTGCTGCTGCTGCTGCTGCATCGCTTCAGTCGTGTCCGAGTCTGTGCAACCCCATAGATGGGAGCACACCAGGCTCCCCTGTCCCTGGGATTCTCCAGGCAAGAACACTGGAGTGGGTTACCATTTCCTTCTCCAATGCATATAGTGAAAAGTGAAAGTGAAGTAGCTCAGTCGAGTGCGACTCTTCACGACCCCATGGACTGCAGCCTACCAGGCTCTTCCATCCATGGGATTTTCCAGGCAAGAGTACTGGAGTGGGGTGCCATTACCTTCTCCGACTACACTTGACTACCGCCTGCCAATGCAGGAGACACAGGAGATGCCGGTTCCATCTTTGCGTCAGGAAGATCCTCTGGAAAAGGAAATGGCAGCCCACTCCAGTATTATTGCCTGGGAAATCCCATTTACAGAGAAGCCTGGTGGGCTACAGTCCCTGGGGTTGCAAAGAGAGAGACAAGAAGGATCGACTGAGCATACAAAGTCACGTTTCTTAACTAAACACCCTGTTAAAGGAGCATTTAAGGAACAAGAGACTTTATTGACCTTTCTCCCCTGCCCTCTCTCTTTCCTCTCCTTAACCGTTCCTATCCTTCCCCGTTTTTCTAGTCCCCCAGTCCTGGATGCAGGAATCTGGTCGAAGGGCCCTCAGCCTGAGCTGAGGATTGGAGACTGATCACCTCCTCTTGGCAGAGAACTCGAATTCTGGTTCTAGTCTGGTCTGATTTCTGGTAGGGCTGGGTTCCAGTCCTCCCTTCTCTGGAGGCCCAGGGAAAAGTCCCATAATGCCTGGGCATCTGTAGGTGGCAGGAGACATCTTAAGGCCACCCCTTTCGCCCCCCTCTTCCGCCTCCTCCCCCTTCTTCTTTCAACCTGGCTTCCTTTCCTCCCTTGAATTCTTTGATGTTAGTACTTGGGTCTGAAGTTCTGTGTCTCTATAGGAGGTTTTCTGAGAGACTGTATTCTTGTATTTAAGGTCTTCCCTGGTGGTGCAGAGGTCAAAGGGTCTGCCTGCAATGTGGGAGACCTGGGTTTGATCCCTGGGTCAGGAAGATCCCCTGGAGAAGGAAGTGGCAACCCACTCCAGTATTCTTGCCTGGAGAATCCCACGGATGGAGGAGCTTGGTGGGCTACAGTCCACGGGTCGCAAAGAGTCAGGCATGACTGAGCGACTTCACTTTCACTTTATTTTTCAACCTATGCCTCCACCACTCTATTTGGAAAAGCTCAAGAACTGTCCTAACACTTACAGATGTACCATGAGAGTAGACCATGACAGATCACACTATCGAGTCAAGGCTTTTGGTACTTCTTCTATTCAATATCACAAGCACACAGTGAGATGCAAAGAATGCAGACACGTTTCTGATAAACCATAGGCATTAAGAAAAAAAGATTAAAAGAAATACACAACATCTCACATGTTCTATGCCTTTGCATTTTTCTTTGGAGTTTGCAGCTGAGACGTTGTACCAAACGTCTGGGTCACATGCTTTCTTGCTGTGTTAAACAGGAATTCAGGCATCTTTATGCTTGCTTACATCTCAGGAGAGCTTCAACAGGGTAGGAGTTTACTATGGTTATGGTGAGACACTTATGCTCCAAAGAAACTAGGTTGAAAAAGCTGCATCATGTTCTGATTATATAATCATGGCTATTTGAACTCATACAAATTCTCCTTGATATCTGTCTTTACCTTTTCTGTAGGTGATTAGTATATAAAATGTTACCTATGATTTTATTCTTTTTCTGTGTTCTTGTTGCCTCAAATTCAACCCCTACTTTAAGACCACAAACACTGAGCAACTCTATAGGCTAGCCTCCCTGTTAAGGGCTTAAGGAATGAAACCTAATGAATCATAATTATAGTCTGTGAAAAATTGCTGGTTTGATAGAAAATATGAGTTTTTCAACCCAAATTATTTTATAATGTCTACCTAATGCTCCATTGTTGCCACTTGAAGTATTATTTGGTCTATGTCAGTTTATTTATTTATATAACATTTTCTCTTTTAGAGAGGTTTCTCATATCTCTTTTGAAGGCCACTACATTGTTTGTGTGTGTATGCTCATGTGTGTGCTAAGTGGTTTTGCTCATGTCCAACTCTTTGAGACCCCCTGGACTGTAGCCTCCAGCCTCCTCTGTCCATGGGATTCTCCAGGCAAGAACACGGGAGTGGGTTGCCATTTCCTTCTCCAGGGGATCTTCCTGACCCAGGGATTGAACCCGCGTCTCTTATGTCTCCTTCATTGTCAGGCAAGTTTCTTTATCACTAGCGCCACCTGGAAAGCCTGTGTGCTTGGTTGTGTTCAACTCTTTGTGACCCCATGGCCTATAGCCCACCAAGCTTCTCTGTCTAGATTTTTCAGGCAAGAATACTGGAATGAGTTTTCATTTTCTCCCCCAGGGTATCTTCCCGACCCAGGGATAGAACTCATGTCTCCTGCACCTCCTGCATTGGCAGGCAGATTCTTTACAACTAAGCCATTTTTAGACTCTTTAGAGTCCCCTGAGCTGCAAGAAGATCAAACCAGTCAATCTTAAAGGAAATCAACCCTGAATATTCATTGGAAGGACTTCAGCTGATATTCCAATACTTTTGCTCCCAGATACAAAGAGATGACTCACTGGAGAAGACCCTCATGCTGGGAAAGATTGAAGGCCAAAGGAGAGGGGGCTGGCAGAGGATGAGATGGTTGGATAAAGTCACTGATTCATTGGACATAAATTTGAGCAAACTCAGTGAGATAGTAAAGGACAAGGAAGCCTGGTGTGCTGCAGTCCATAGGATTGCAAAGAGTCAGATACAACTTAGCAATTGAATAATTACAACAACATACAGTCAGTTAACTATTAAATTAACTGATTAAACAAGAATTTTATACCACTGTATATTTTCTATTACATGCAAATGAAAGATTTAGGTGAATATTTAACTCTCTTGAGACTAAATATATGTTCCATTGAGGCAATGTCCATTAAATGGATATAAATTAGGCTAATATCAGAGAAGGCAATGGCACCCCACTCCAGTACTCTTGCCTGGAAAATCCCATGGATGGAGGAACCTGGTAGGCTGCAGTCCATGAGGTCGCTAAGAGACGGACACAACTGAGCGACTTCACTTTCACTTTTCACTTTCATGCATTGGAGAAGGAAATGGCAACCTACTCCAGTGTTCTTGCCTGGAGAATCCCAGGGACAGAAGAGCCTGGTAGGAAGCCGTCCATGGAGTTGGACACGACTGAAGCGACTTAGCAGCAGGCTAATATAAATAAGAGCAAATGGTATAAATCATTTTGGGGGAGTGGTAGAAAGGCAGATGACAAAAATTAAGAGCTACCAGAGCTAATTAATTTATAAAATTTTGAAGCTGATTGTGAAAGAACAATAAAACCTATAAAAACAGTTGGGAGTAAAGAATAAATTATTTGGCAGAATCTCCCTAATGTGATTTATTATTTTTCTCATATCTCTTAAAGGAAATGATTGTAATATTGTAATATAGCATGTTGAATGAACTTCACTATCCAGAAACATACTTACTTCCTAATTTAATTACTATAAATGTAACTAGAAATGCAAATCAAATTAATTACCCTGGTTGCTTTACTTACAGGAAATTACAATCCAAAATCAACTAATACAAATTTTAATCAAAGTCATTATTAATTGAAACTGTGTATTTTTGTGTTTAGTTTTGATTTTCCTATTTTCTTTCTTTCCTTATTTTGACTTAAACAGACTACTGTTTAATCAATTAATATTTTTATTGATGAGATATCAATAAAATAACCTATATCTTTTTCTTCATCTCATGCCTTATAAAATTTTTCAAATTCTTGTAAACAACGTATGTTTTAATTTTGTGGGATATTATTTTTTTTGTGTGATTCTGTTGTATTTTTTATAGAACTTTTTTTAAGGCTTGACTCAGTATCAAATTTATAGTAATGTTGGTGCTCCCCCTGGTGGCAGAAAGCAAGCATTTTACTTTTTTCTTTAAAGATAAAATATTGAGAGAGAGAAATTTATGTCTTGATTTTAAAAGTGTGTAAAAATACCTAGAAGGAAATGCAGGAAAAATTGATTAAATATGTTTAATATTAGACTATAGCACAATATACTTAAATCCATTATAGATTAAATATATGTATATATATTTAGATACTTAGAAAAATGTTATATATCCTAGTATTTATTAAAAAATAAAATATTATCCTAATATTTATGTATCCTATACTTATAACATATATAATACAAATATAATAAAATGAAATATTTACTCAATGAGTATAATCACTAAACTAAAAATGACTTATTTCAAGGTCATAATATATCCATAATATAAATATTAGGATAAATATTTTATTTTTTAATAAATATTAAGATACATAACCTTATTTTTCTAAGTATCTAAATATTTTTCTTCTATTTTCTGTGTGCTCATCTATCTATTCATCTATCATCTCTCTGCATCTTTTTAATCTATGTCTTATATCCTGGATTCTTATACATAGGGCTTCCCTGGTGGCTTAGAGGTTAAAGAGTCTACCCTGAATTCAGGAGACCTGGGTTCAATCCCTGGCTCAGGAAGATCCCCTGGAGAAGGAAATGGCAACCCACTCCAGTACTCTTGCCTGGGGAATCCCATGGAGGCATCTTTTTAATCTATGTCTTATATCCTGGATTCTTTTACATTAGTACCAATTTATTTCATGGATATCCTCACCTTCACATTTGATACTAGGTGCAAGTATTAGATGTTGTTAGTATGTAAAATACTTCTTCTAGTAATTTCAACACTTTCTATTTTTAATGGTTGAAATTCTACTATAGAATCCTTTGAAGTGAAAAGTGAAAATACTACTCCTAATTATAACCTTTAATTGGAGAACAAACTGCCTTTTGGTTTTGCACTATTATGTCTTTCAGTTGGTTTGTTTTTTGTAGACTGTATTTTCAAGCCAAGTAATTTTATGTATTTGAATAAATTCACTGTAAACAAAAAATATAAATGTATCTCATCAGGCATTTTCCACCTGAAAGTTCCTGAGTCTTCTCCTGTTGGCTCAGCTATTGGAAGAATAAGAGCTGTGGATCCTGATTTTGGACAAAATGCAGAAATTGAATACAATATTGTTCCAGGAGATGGAGGAAATTTGTTTGACATCGTCACAGATGAGGACACACAAGAAGGAGTTATCAAATTGAAAAAGGTACGTGGACATGTTTTTGAATAATAGATTATCCAATAAAAATTAAACAACACAAAGGAAATCAGAGACATCTTAATTTCCTTTCAATGAGGAATATATTAAATGAAAAAATGGGTAACTAGGAAATATTCATTCCCAACTTTTATTTTGTGATTCAACAGGTATATATTTTATGCTGGACTTCCCAAGTGGTGCTAGGGGTAAAGAATGTGCCTGCCAATGCACCAGACATAAGAGATGCTGGTTCAATCCCTGGAAGATCCCCTGGAGGAGGACATAGAAACCCACTCCAGTATTCTCGCCTGGAGAATATGATGGACAGAGGAGAGTGAAATAGGGTCTCAAAGAGTCAGACACTACTGAAGGAACTTAGCACTCACACACACATGCATATTTTATGTTGAAACAACTATGCCTATTAATTCGCTTAAGCCATTAAAAACTTCTTCTCAGAGTTTAATTTTAATTTAATTTGTCATTGTTATCAGCTTAGATGAAAAGGTTAATTTAAACATCAGTTATAGAAGTGAACACTAAGTATACCAGGTTTGGCCTCGCCTTATTTACTACTTTTATGAGAATATCAATATCTAACACACACTTGTTCATGAGCCTAGACCTCAGAGTGGATGAATTCTGATATGGGCAAGCTCTGCTACAGGTGAATGGAAGAAATGAGAAAGGATAAAGCTGGGCTTGAGGGTGCTATGATGTGCCAAGTAAACAGAAAAATTAACCAGAAGGAGGGAGAAGGCAAGAAGGTATAATATGATGGTAAGCCCTCTAGTTATGTTAACTTGATTCATATAGAAGAAGAGTAAAATTCAAAATATTAGAAATACGTCATTATCTCAGGATATCTCCTGTCTTTTGTCAGGAAAGGGCATGAAGAAATACGGAAATGTGAGAAAGAGAAAAAACCTTTTGACTCCCTTTACCCGTTTCACTGGGGTGTTCCCAGGTGGCTCATTGGTAAAGAATCTGCCTACCAATGCAAGAAATGTAGGAGATTCGAGTTCAATCCCTGGGTTGGGAAGATCCCTGGAAGAAGAAATGGCAACCCACTCCAGTAATCTTGCCTGGGAAATCCCACGAACAGAGGAGCCTGGCAGCCTACTGTCCATGGAATTGCAAAGAGTCGGACACGACTGAGAACAGGAGCCACACCCCACCCCACCCATTTCACCCACTACCCAACCTCTACTTCTGGCAATACCAATCAGTTCTCTGTATCTATGAGCTTGTTTGTTTGTTTTATTTTATTTACTTTTTTTAAATTTTAGTTTTTTATTTTTTAAATTTTAAAATCTTTAATTCTTACATGCATTCCCAAACATGAACCCCCTCCCACCTCCCTCCCCATAACATCTTTCTGGGTCATCCCCATGCACCAGCCCCAAGCATGCTGCATCCTGCGTCAGACATAGACTGGCGATTCAATTCACTTGATAGTATACATGTTAGAATGTCATAGATTTCATAGATAAATGAAATTATATGATATTTGTCTTTCTTTCTTTGACTTATTTCACTTAAATTAACATAATGTCTTCAAAGTTCCTCCATGTTGTCATAAATAGTAAGATTTTATTCTGTATCTCTGTAACTGTAGATTTCATATCCAACAATTCAATCAACTGCCAAATTATTTAGGGGAAAAGTTCCATATAAAATTCTGAAAGACAAAACTTGAAGTTGCTGCATACAAGAAACTATTTACATAGCATTTACTTATATTAGATATTAAAAGTGATATAAAAATATTTACAGTGTACAGAAAATATGCAAAGGTTATATGCAAATACTATCATTTTATATAAGGGATCTGAGCATCCTTGGATTTTGGTATCTGCAAGGGGTCTTGGAGTCAATGCCCTGTGGATACCAAGGGATGACTGTATATACCACATTTTCTTTATCCATTCACCTCTCAATGGGCATTTGAGACGCTTCCATATTTTTGTTATTGTCAATAATGATGTCTGTTTTTGTTTAGTCACTAAATCATGTCTGACTCTTTTGTAACCCCATGGACTGCAACTCTCCAGCCTCCTCTGTCCAAGGATTTCCCAGGCAAGAATGCTGACGCAGGTGTCCGTTTTCTTCTCCATGGGATCTTCGTAATCCAGGAATTGAACCCCCTCCTTCTGCACTGTCAGGCAGGTTCTTTAACATTGAGCCACACCAGGGAAGACCTAAGGAAGCTCCAGGAGATAGTGGAGGACAGAGGAGCCTGCTGCTGCTGCTGCTGCGCCTCTTCAATCGTGTCCGACTCTGTGCGACCCCATAGACTGCAGCCCACCAGTCCATGGGGTCGTAAAGAGTTGGACATGACTTAGCAACTAAATAACAATAACAAAATAATGCTGCAGTGAAAATGGGTTTGCATAAGTCTTTTTAAGTTAGTGTCTGACTCTTTGCGACCCCATGGACCATAGCCCACCAGGCTCCTCCTCCACTCATGGAATTTTCCAGGCAAGAGTACTGGAGTGGGTTGCCATTTCCTTCTCCAGGGGATCTTCTTGATCTAGGGATTGAACCCAGGTCTCCCGCATTGCAGGCAGACGCTTTACCATCTGAGCTAACAAGGAAGCCCACTTTGTGAGCAACCTACATACTGGTTTCCATAATGGCTACACCAATTTATATTTGCACCAATAATGTACAAAGACCCTTTTTTCCTCATATTCTCTCCAACGCTATTTTTTTTGTCTTTTTGATAATAACCAATCTAGCATATATGAGGTGGTATCTCATTATGCTGTTAACATTTCCTTGGTCATTAGTGATATTCAGCATCTCTTCATGTACTAGTTGGCCTATAGTTCTTTAAATAGATTTTTTTTTTTTTCTGAGGGAAAGCTCTATTAAAAGACTATTTATGGATGTATACATAGAGTTCTCAGAAAATTGTGTCTTCAACTTATTCAGTCCCAGGAAAAGTAGATGTACAATAATAAATATGTATGTAAATATCAACAGCAGTGTTTAGGTTCCCTAAGGATGTTAAAATTACTTTTGGAAACTTTTCTCTCAATAGCTCAGCATAGAATTGCAATGAAAATTTTTGATATGAAATCCAATTCATATAGAAATTATATTCTTAAGTATATTACATGCATATAAAAAGTCTAAAAATACATATTCTCCATTTGAATATATCTGTTTTTAAATATCATCTGTTTTTTTTGTTTTTGGAGTGACTTTCTTTTTTATCTCACTAAAGAATATATTAAAATGCTTAAAATTCTCTAAAACACACATTCTTGTTATGATTGCATTTCCAAAATCTTTATTTAGTTTCCTTTTACTATTTTTCCCTCTCTCCTCTTTCTCTATGCATGGAAGGTATAAGTGGATTAAAAATGATGGTCAAGTTTACATGAGCTTCTCAGAATGAAAAAAAGGCATTTTTATTTTTAAACCTCAACTTGGGTCCAGTTTATGAGCACTGTGACAATGTCATTTCACTGTGTCATTCTGAATTCAGAATAACATTATGCAGCTTTATATATCTCTCCAAGCCACAAGATACTGCTTTTTTTTTTAAAAAAGGAAACTATTCTTATTTTATACTTATGTCCTATTGCACTACGGAAAGTATGAATACATAAAAAGTGCCCTATATATGGCTTAGTATTATAACAATAGAAACAATAACGAAGTCAGGATAGTATAACTTAAAATTTTTTTGTCACATCTAATAATTAGGCCATGGGTTGCATTTAAAATGAGAGAAGAAGTCATTTTAAATTCAGCCATTTCATTCTTACAAGAAAAGCTAAATTAAATATATGTTTTTAGTCCATAGTTTTTATATCTTACTGGATAAGTAAGAATGTGCGTGCTAAGTTGCTTCAGTTGTGTATGACTCTGTGTGACCCTATGAACCATAGCCTGCCTGTCCAAGGGATTCTCCAGGCAAAAATTCTGGAGAGGACTGCCATGCCCTCCTCTAGGGGATCTTTCCTACCCAGGGCTTGAACCCAAGTCTCTTTATGCCTTCTGCCCTGGCAGGTGGGTTCTTTATCACTAGCACCACCTGAGAAGTCCATAAGTGAGAATATGTATTTACTGGATATAAATATAAATGTAAAATTAACATGAGTTATAAATATTCAAGAACTGAAAACACATATTTGTGTACATGCACACTGTGGTTTTCTTGTTACTGATTAAGAGATTTAGGCAGTTAAATACTGAGATGAATACTTATATTGTGCAAAAGAGCAATTTTAATAATTTGAGTAATTTCTAAAACAGCTCTGTACTATTTTTACATAAGTAATGATAGCATCTGTTTAAAATAAAAAAGGGTAAAGTAATTTCCTATTTATTTTAAGATAAGTAAAACCTCTTTGGAACTAAAAAATAAATCCTTACTATTTTGCTATTACATAAGAATATTATTTCATTTCGAATAACCATAATTGTGATCACAGTAAATACACAGGAGAATCATTTAGTTTTTCCTTAAAAACGTTAAGGGATAAAGTATTTTATTCTTCCTCCGGATTTTAAATAAATAGGCTAAACTCTCTACTGATTTCTCTGGACATTTTACTTATGCGCTGGTGTCACTGAACTCCTTTTTGCTGGCTTCAGTGGCAAGGGAGTGAATTGAGGTCAATTGATTTGGTAGCACAGCACCACCACGTGGTTAATTTTGGAAAAACTCTTAGAAAAAAAGAACAATTAGGAATACTTGTTTGGGCTTCCCAGGTGGCGCAGCGGTAAAGAATCCGCCTGCAAAGCAGAAGACACAGGAGAACTGGGTGTTATCCCTGGGTTGGGAAAATCCTCTGAAGAAGGAACTGGCAACCCACTCCAGTATTCTTGCCTGGAAAATTCCATGGACAGAGGAGTCTGGCGGGTCACAGACAGTCCAACACGACTGGGCAGGCACTCAACTGTTGTACACAGCCAGGCATACACCTCGATTTATTGTTTTTGCCAAACATGAAAATTTCAGAGAGAAATACAAGGTGTTCTTTGTTTCTGTAAATATTATATTATTTTTGTATTTGTCATTTTCTGTTTTTAAGCATCTCACCTAGCTTTCCTGATAGCTCAGTTGGTAAAGAATCCACCTGCCATGCAGGAGACCCCAGTTCGATTCCTGGGTTGGGAAGATCCCCTGGCGAAGGGATAGGCTATACCCACTCCAGTATTCTGGCCTGGAGAATTCCATGGGCAGTATAGACCATGGGGTCACAAAGAGTCAGAAGCAAATCAGCAACGTTCACTTTCTTTCACCTGACTTCCCCAGGCTCAACTCTTAATCCTCCCCCAAGTTGACATAACCAATGAAGATTGTTTTCTGCCTTGTAAACATTTCTAACGTGTGTGTGATAGTCTTTTCACGCTCAAAGTATCTAAAGCTGAATTCCTTTACTTCCAACAGCAGCGTGCCTGCTCCCATTTGCTCCTTCCTGGATAACACCCTACTTCCTCTCCAGTTCCTTAAAGCAGAAATCTAGGCTTATTTTTATGCCACTTCTATTACCACTGAATTCCCCTTACCAAATAGCATAGGAAGCCCAGCCATTGATCCCCTCACAAACTTGAAAAAATTTCCTCCTCATGGGTTGACTTACAACCACCCTTGTTTCTTCTTTCTTCTATTACAAAGGCTATTCTCTGAGCCATCCACCTAATGTTCATCCATTTCCTTTCTGAGTGAATTTTACTCTTGCGCTTCATGTGCTTCTGGGTTCCATCACTGTAAAGATAAAGAGCAGATAGCATGTTTTCTATTACCATCCCCTGCATACACACATACACATACACACACACACACACATTCACTCACTACATGCCAACCACACAAACTCATTGCAGTTTCTGCTGAAGATGCTGTGCTGTTTTTCCAGCTACATAGAAGGTAGCACCCTTCCTGAGCATTTCTCTTCATGTTTCCCTGTTTTTTAACATGGCTGTCACCCATGTCTCTCACCAAAGACTTCCTTGTGTCCCCCAGGCAATACTGATCCCACCTTACTCTCTTCCCCAAAAGTTACCATCTCTGGCCAAGCACATATGAGACTTTATGGTGGCTCAAATTTTAAATGCATCTGATCTTTCTACTATAGTTTAATTCCCTAAAGACACTTTGCCATTACTATATCTGTGTCACCATGATAAAGGAAATGCTTGAAACATGTGGGTGTTTAAATCTCTGTTCAAAAAAATGTCTCATGTTGGTTTATTGCTTTAATTTCAGATGCAATATTGTCCTTAGTCCCATGCAGAGTTCAACATATTTTTAAGATATTTAGAAAAATGTTGTTTCACTGATTATGCAAATGGGAAATATGAAACTCATTGGAGAAAAGTAACTTCAAGACTACACAAGTTGCAGTCAATTTATAGTATATGTTTTAAAGCACATAGTTTTAACTATTTAGAAGAACAATATAGGTTGGAAGTAAAATGTGACAGTGATCGTACAAGAAATTAAAAATATAATTGTCCCTCCAGATGGTCATGATTTATACTGCATGTGCCTATAAGATGCATATTTTGCTTAGACATTCATAACAGTTGATGAAATTTTCTCTTTCTTAGGGAAAATATCACCATAAGCCCTCAGACAAAACGCTAGATGTTCTTCTAATTCCCTTTTGTATTATGTTTTTTCTTAGTGAATTTGTTCCAAAAATTATTGTCACTGAAATACAGGCTTAGTTAGATATGACACTATGACTCTTAATGCATTAAATTATCAAAAATGTGCAGTCCTGCACAAAATCCTTGATAACTTGCCCATAGAAAAATTAAATTCATTTCTAATGAGTAGTGCTGTAACGATGTTTATAGAGATACATTGTATTAAGTGTATATTCCTTCAGTTTAATATTTTTTTGACAGACACTTTTTGTCCTATAATTTTACTGTCCTTTCAGAGTTTTTTTTAATTTTAATTTTAGAACTGAAATATTGTTTAAATTTATCAAAACAAAAATCTGTTTTAAAAATGGCTAGATTTCATTGTTTTTCCCTCTTACTAAAGGAACTTTCTCATCTGAAAATGTGACCACTTTTAAAAGTCAAACAAAATAACATTTGGCTATTTTTTTGTGTGAAACATTGAGTTGAATTTCTTCCTCAGTGTAGATGATACCAGGCCCTCCCATAGCTCTCTCTCATGTATATACACACACACATTCTTCCTCATCTAATCCCCAATACACTATACGCATATGTCTTTCAAGTTCTGGATTTTTCCATAGCACTTATGATCACTTTGGATGCTACAGTTTGCTTATTTATCTTATTGTTGACCATCAAATTCCAGAAGACAGTGAACTCCACGGGGGATTCTTGTCCATTTCCAACATCTATCATGACATCCAGCACACTGTAGGATGTGTGTTGCGTGTGCTCAGTCGCGTCATTAGTGTCCAACTGTGCGACCCATGGACTGGACACTCACAGGCTTCTCTGTCCATGGGATTCTCCAGGGAAGAGTACTGGAGCGGGTTGCCACGTCGTTATCCAGGGGACTTTCCAGATCCAGGGACTGAACCAACACCTCCTGCATCTCCTGCATTGCAGGCAGATTCTTTACCACTGAGCCACAAGGCAAGCCCACACAGTTGGATATTCAAGCAATATGTGTGGAAAAGAGGAATAAAATATGCAGGAATTTTGCCCTTAATTTCCTCCCTACGGTTCAATTCCCTCTGATTTCCTCATACCTGGTTCTTCGCATCCCACTTCCAGCATTACATCCTCAGAGAAGTGCATCCTATCTGCTCTATGTAATGTCTCCCCAGCTGTTTTTCTGTCCCATTAGAACTGTTTTCCTCATAAATCTTACTACTAACTGAAAAGAATTATTCATATATTATTTGTTCTGTCTACCCCTCTTCTATAAAAAGAAAAAAATAAGAGGACTTAATTTAACTCATAAACCAAGAGATCCTCAGTTCCTACTGTAATAAAATCTAATCAAATATTTGATTCAAATTATGTAGATTTAAATTAATTTGAATAAATCAATTAAAGAAGTAAGTACAGACATCATCTATGGATGATTTAATATGTAACTTGAGTACTGGCAGAGTTCTAGAGTGATTTCTTGTAGAGTAAGAAAGTGCTAGGACCAAATAAATGAATTGATTACTGTATTGATCAAAACCACTTAATTGGTTGGGGAACTTGACTTTCCCTATAAAATGATGCTTTATCTGAAAGTTAGGTAGTTTAGACTGGTATCATAATGGCTTCCCTAGTGGGGCTAGTGGTAAAGAACATGCCTGCAGATGCAGGAGGGACATAAGAGACGTGGGTTTGATCTCTGGGTCAGGAAGACCTACTGGAGGAGGGCATGACAACCCACTCCAGTATTCTTGCCTGGAGAATCCCCATGGACAGAGGAGCTTGGTAGGGTATGGCCCATAGGGTTGCAAAGAGTCTGACATGACTGAAGCGACTTAGCACATGCATACACACACATTAATGTCATAAACCTACTTTACAAGAGCTTGTTCTTAGTGTCTTTTTAACCTTGTTCAGTCTAGTATAAATCTGTTTCCTAGTTGGCTTGCTTGAAAATCATCTTCTCTTTCAGATACATTACAGCCTTCAGTTATTTGAGTTCATTGAGAATTTTATTTCCATTAACCATTAAGATCTATAATATGATTGAAAGGATAGAGTTGTTTCTAAAGGATGCATTTTGTTCAGAGGGAGGACTCTACTACTATGGTGAAAGATATATGTGTTCATCATAAAAACTGAAGCTATATCAGTTCAATTCAGTTGCTCAGTCATGTCCGACTCTTTGTGACCCCATGGGCTGCAGCACGCCAGGCCTCCCTGTCCATCACCAACTTCCCGGGTTTACTCAAACTCATGTCCATTGAGTCGGTCATGCCATCCAACCATTTCATCCTCTGTCATCCCCTTCTCCTCTTGCCTTCAATCTTTCCCAGCATCAGGGTCTTTTCAAATTGAGTCAGTTCTTTGCATCAGGTGGCCAAATTATTGGAGTTTCAACTTCAACATCAGTTCTTCCAATGAACATTCAGGACTGATTTCCTTTAGAATGGACTGGTTGGATCTCCTTGCAGTCCAAGGGACTCTCAAGAGCCTTCTCCAATACCACAGTTCAAAAGCATCAATTCTTCAGTGCTCAGTTTTCTTTATAGTCCAACTCTCACATCCATACATGACCACTGGAAAAACCATAGCCTTGACTAGATAGAAGCTATATAGAAGAGTAGAAAGTAAAGAGTGATGAAAGCACACGCTATTGCGGGTCAGAGTAGAGTATAAATGAGTCTTATACTCAGGGTCTTCCAGGCTGAAATCAAGGTATAGACCAGGGCTACAACTGATCTGAGGCTTAGAGGTTTGTGTGTGTGTGTGTGTGTGTGTGTGTGTGTGTGTTTCTTTCTAAGTGTACTAATTTGGGCAGAATTCATTTCTTATTTATTTATTTATTTATTTAAATTTTAAAATCTTTAATTCTTACATGCGTTCCCAAACATGAACCCCCTCCCTCCTCCCTCCCCATAACATCTCTCTGGGTCATCCCCATGCACCAGCCCCAAGCATGCTGTATCCTGCATCAGACATAGACTGGCGATTTGATTCTTACATGATAGTATACATGTTAGAATGCCATTCTCCCAAATCATCCCACCCTCTCCCTCTCCCTCTGAGTCCAAAAGTCCGTTATACACATCTGTGTCTTTTTTCCTGTCTTGCATACAGGGTCGTCATTGCCATCTTTCTAAATTCCATATATATGTGTTAGTATACTGTATTGGTGTTTTTCTTTCTGGCTTACTTCACTCTGTATAATCGGCTCCAGTTGCATCCATCTCATCAGAACTGATTCAAATGAATTCTTTTTAACGGCTGAGTAATACTCCATTGTGTATATGTACCACTGCTTTCTTATCCATTCATCTGCTGATGGACATCTAGGTTGTTTCCATGTCCTGGCTATTATAAACAGTGCTGCAATGAACATTGGGGTACATGTGTCTCTTTCAATTCTGGTTTCCTCGGTGTGTATGCCCAGCAGTGGGATTGCTGGGTCATAAGGTAGTTCTATTTGCAATTTTTTAAGGAATCTCCACACTGTTCTCCATAGTGGCTGTACTAGTTTTCATTCCCACCAACAGTGTAGGAGGGTTCCCTTTTCTCCACACCCTCTCCAGCATTTATTGCTTGCAGATTTTTGGATCGCAGCCATTCTGACTGGTGTGAAGTGGTACCTCATTGTGGTTTTGATTTGCATTTCTCTAATAATGAGTGATGTTGAGCATCTTTTCATGTGTTTGTTAGCCATCCATATGTCTTCTTTGGAGAAATGTCTATTTAGTTCTTTGGCCCATTTTTTGATTGGGTCGTTTATTTTTCTGGAATTGAGCTGCATAAGTTGCTTGTATATTTTTGAGATTAGTTGTTTGTCAGTTGCTTCATTTGCTATTATTTTCTCCCATTCCGAAGGCTGTCTTTTCACCTTGCTTATATTTTCCTTTGTTGTGCAGAAGCTTTTAATTTTAATTAGATCCCATTTGTTTATTTTTGCTTTTATTTCCAGAATTCTGGGAGGTGGATCATAGAGGATCCTGCTGTGATTTATGTCTGAGAGTGTTTTGCCTATGTTCTCCTCTAGGAGTTTTATAGTTTCTGGTCTTACATTTAGATCTTTAATCCATTTTGAGTTTATTTTTGTGTGCAGTGTTAGAAAGTGATCTAGTTTCATTCTTTTACAAGTGGTTGACCAGTTTTCCCAGCACCACTTGTTAAAGAGATTGTCTTTACTCCATTGTATATTCTTGCCCCTTTGTCAAAGATAAGGTGTCCATAGGTGTGTGGATTTATCTCTGGGCTTTCTATTTTGTTCCATTGATCTATATGTCTGTCTTTGTGTCAGTACCATACTGTTTTGATGACTGTGGCTTTGTAGTAGAGCCTGAAGTCAGGCAAGTTGATTCCTCCAGTTCCATTCTTCTTTCTCAAGATTGCTTTGGCAATTCGAGGTTTTTTTGTATTTCCATACACATCTTGAAATTATTTGTTCTAGTTCTGTGAAAAATATGGCTGGTAGCTTGATAGGGATTGTATTGAATTTGTGCTTTGGTAGTATACTCATTTTCACTATATTGATTCTTCCGATCCATGAACATGGTATATTTCTCCATCTATTAGTGTCCTCTTTGATTTCTTTCATCAGTGTTTTATAGTTTTCTATATATAGGTCTTAATTCATTTCTTTATGGCTTTACGACTGCTGGCCCTACTTACTTTGCAGGCTGTTGGTCAAGGTCTGGTCTCAGTTACCACATGCACCCCAGGCAGGTGGGCTCCTACATCACAAATGTACTTCTTCAAGGCTGGGAGCAATTAGTAGCTTCTACTAAACCTCACATGATTACATCAGACCCTTTAAATAAAAATCTCCCTTGTAATTAACTCAGTGTTAAGTGATTAAAGACCTTGATTATATTTGCATTATTTATTTTTCCATAAAACTTAGCAAATTCATGGTATAATACTGCATTCCATGATTTCACTTCAGAGGACCCTCACACACTCAAGGGCATAAAGTTATACAAGAGATTATATTGTTCTGGGGGCAAGAATCTTCGGGAGAGGCTGGAATTTGGTCTACCAAAGCTGCTTCTCAGATTCCTCAAAATATAACTCTAGCTACCCATTTTTGCTCAACATTTTCTGGAAAAGTGACAAGGCCTGAAAGAGCCCAGGGGATTATTCTCTTGTATTTTATGACAAAAATTGTTCTTCCCTCTTTGAAATGAGAAAATCATTTGGCACTTAATATTTTATGTAGCTTTACATGACCTGGACCTCAGCAAAGTAAAAGCAGAGAAAGTGGATAAAAAGATAGAAGCAAAAAGATAATATCTTGATTAATTTCTCCTTTTATATTCTAAAGAACATTTAAAAATATCTTATTTCATTTCTCCACAGTTTTTTTTTTTCTTACCTTACTACTCCCTACAATATGAATTACCTCTTGAAAACTCTGACTTTGCTAACCTTCCTTTATTGAAACATCCCTAGGAGAAGGAGCTACTCAACTGAATTCTCTTCAATCAATCATTTCCTTACTTTTCTAGAAAGGTTCATAAAATTAAATGTGCCCCAAGCAGTACCGCAAAGTTTTCTATTTAATGTGGCAGAACTAAATTAACTTCATCATAGTGGATTTCTGTTATAGAAAATGATTCATTTCCTAACAATAACAAAAAGTTCCGTTTTTTTCTATACTTATTTCAAATAATAAGACTTTTGTTGATTGCAAAGTTAGATGAACTTCATTCCTCAGCACCACCCCATCTTACCCTGCGGCCACAAAATTGGAGGGCAGTCTGTCAGATCAGCTGGATAAAGTCAACTAGAGAGAGACTGGTATTGATTTTTTTTCCTCCCCCTCTCTTTCTGACTTATCCAGTTTTATAAAATGGCATTACCTAAGGGCCAGGATCATGAAGAAGTAAGGCCATCTAAGATATTACTGTGACATTTCTCCTACAATTTTCTTCAGTTATTTGATCACTGCAGGATGTACATTTTCAGTCTTAAAAGAATATCTGTATGTACGGAAAGTTTATTTCATCTCACTCTTTATCTCCACAACCACTAAGTATTTGCCTGCAGTGACAGGTCAGGAGTTCTTAAAAGACAGAAATTATGTTTGATCTCCTAAAAGGAAATTTTTAAAAAATGTGTTTTTTTAAATATAAATTTATTTATTTTAATTGGAGGCTAATTACTTTACAATATTGTATTAGTTTTGCCATACATCAACATGAATCCACCACAGGTACACACATGTTCCCCATCCTGAACCCCCTTCCCTCCCCCCTCCCTGTACCATCCCTCTGGGTTTTAATTTTCCCTTCATTTCTGGACTTGAAATGACTTTCGAAGTGGGGAGACAAGTCCATCAGTGGCAAGTCCGTAACAGTGGCATGTTTTTTAAGTAGGTAAATAAAGCTGAGATCTTGTCAAGAAATAATTTGCCTAATCCCACAATCAGAAGCCTTCCAATATCTAGGAGAAGTAGAGAGAGAAAGGAAGAATAGCTGGTACCAACTTTTTCATTTTAAGGGAGTTAATTCTGGTACAGAGAAGGGTGTCAGTGACAGCCACAGCGGATCAAATAGCTTTCTAGACAAACGGACCAAAGATGAAGTCAAAATTGTCTTACACCAGAAGTTATGGATAACTAGGATAAAAATTACATTGTTTAACATTTATGGAGCATTTGGAGTTTGAAAAAACAAGCTATATTTTATAAGTTTGCACAGCTTATAAATTATACATAACTCAGATATCTCTTTGGCATCCAATTCCCCTTGAATACGTCACAAGATGGGAGACTTAGTACTTCTACAGACAACTCAGGCAGTAAGCAGGATGGAAAACCATATTATCTTTGTCTCTTCTGTATTCCTTGGATGTTTTCCAGGTCTTAATACCAGTAGGCAATCAATATCTTTTAATGTTAATTTAATTTTGCGGGGTTTGATTTGTTAGAAACTTCTTCTGTTTTAACTTAAAGTTGACATATTTAGTAAACTAAATTATTGTTAACTCCCCATTGAAAGACATAGAGTATACCAAACTGATGTTCAACATGAGAGCCTTTCAATATTTGAAAAGGTTTGTGCCTTTTTTTTTTTTTTTTTTTGTCTTGTCGTCTTCATTCCAGGTAAAAATTCTCAGTAATTGTAACAGTTTTGTGTTTTTGGTTTGAAAGATATTTACTAGCCTATTCTGGCAATTGGTTGTCTTTTCTTGAGCCCCATTCCTTTAAGAAAACACAGTAGTTTAAGCTGTAGGCTGATCAAACCAGTAGCATTATGGGATCATCTCTTTATTGAGATACTATGTCTCTATATGTGTAACCAATAGCCACAATATCAACCATGGCATATTGTGCAATAACTCTACTTGTATTAGTTTTAAGACAAATGAAAAGTCTTAGAAAGAAGGAGATGAAAGTTGAAGAAAATCAGTACTATATGTAAAAACTTATGAGCTGAATAAATGAAAATAAAACATTAAATCCAAGGCAAATAAATATATGAGTGAAAACTGGACGAATTTAAACAAAGTAAAGGGAATAATTACAGGGAAAATAAAGATAGATCCCCCTGAGTGAAAATTACTGTGAAAGAGACTTTATTTCAAGTTTGAGAAGTGTTACTTTTTGCTATAATAAACTTGATTAATTTGTGATTTTTTGATTTCATAGCAATTTTTTTTTTCCTTTTCTTTTCCTTTTTTTCTCAGGAAATGCCTAAAACAGCAATCTTGTCCTTAAAAGAGTGAAAGGTACCCACTTTATTTCCTCCAGGTGTACGAAGGCCCAAAAGGGACATGTGAACACAACATTGGAGTCATACTAGAGGGAATTAATTGAGAAAGCAGAAACTTCTAAAGGTCCCAGAAAATCACTGTGTTAATTAACTATGTTCATGTTAATTTCATATTGTCTTAGTTTGTCACAGGTGATTAGAAGTCAAAGCCAGTGACCTTAAAGTTTTCATTTTAATTAAGCACTGCAGCAGCAGCATATTTTTATAATGTAATATTTATAGTTATTGGGAACATAAAACTAATATTCAGAAAAAGGGTAAATGTAAGCAAAGTGAAAAATCAAGGATCAATGACTCCAGGGACAAATTACATCCAAATATTCTGTCTAATGTTGTTCTTTAATTATATATGCTCAAAGCCTTAATGCTTGGTCAAATATCCTGATAATGCATTATAGTACCTACCAATTATGTGTGTAAAGCTGACAACACAAAGGCCCAAAACTAGACCTTGCTGCTGGGAAAGACTGAAGGCACAAGGAGAAGTGGACAATAGAGGATGAGATGGTTGGACAGCATAACCAACTCAATGCATATGCGTTTGAGCTAACTCTGGGAGATAGTGAAGGACAGGGAAGCCTGGCGCGCTGTAGTCCATGGTGTCACGAAGACTCGGATGGAACTTAGACCTCAGCCACACACATAGACGTTTTACAGCAAAAACACTTAGATATTCAATAATATTTAATAGAAAATGGTATTATCATCAAAATAATAAAAATCATCCAACAACAAAATACATTTTGCTACGCCAAATTCTCAGCTGGAATGGGGGAAAAAAAAAAAAAGCATTAATTTCAATTTTGTTGTATTTGTAATTACTGCTTAGATCCACCAGATGTCAGTATTGGATAAGAGCAGAAAATACTCCATAGACGATCTGCTGTTGTAACTAGTTACAACAGCAGATATATGCAATTATCTTTACAAGTTACCCAGGCACTTCTACAAGCGGTCTCTTCTATTAAGCTGTTTAAGTTTTACTTCCCTTATCCACTGATTTTTAAAGGGAAATGATAATTTGCTACTAACTTGCAAGTCACTCTGCAGCAAGGTCGGTCATCCTCGCCACATCCTATATGACAGTATCTCTCACTTTCGTTTTGTCCCCCCTATAGCCATTAGATTTTGAAACAAAGAAAGCTTACACTTTTAAAGTAGAGGCCTCCAACGTTCACCTGGACCACCGGTTTCACTCCGCGGGCCCTTTCAAGGACACGGCCACGGTGAAGATCAGCGTGCTGGACGTGGACGAGCCACCGGTGTTCAGCAAGCCGCTCTACACCATGGAGGTTTATGAAGACACTCCCGTAGGGACCATCATTGGTGCTGTCACTGCGCAAGACCTGGACGTGGGCAGCAGTGCCGTTAGGTAAGAAAAAGCAGTGCTTTCTGTTCTATGTGTCAGAAAGAGAATGAAAAGAAGACTCACCAGGCTTGTATGAATGATTTAGTTATAGAATGCAATGCTTGAAAGTGTAAAGGCTTTTCATGGTAAGTAGAATAAAGGAAGAGCCATTGGGCTTTCTTGATAGCTCAGCTGGTAAAGAATTCTCATGCAATGTGGGAGTGGGAGACATGGGTTCAAATCCCTGGGTTGGGAAGATCCCCTGGAGAAAGGAATGGGTCTCCACTACAGTATTCTGGCCTGGAGAATACCATGGACTGTATAGTCCATGCGGTCACAAAGAGTCAGACACGACTGAACAACTTTCACTTCATAGGTTTTGAGCAAAAACATCTGATAGCAATCCCTGTAACGGGGTTTAGTAGTGACCGGATTTTGGACTTGTCACTCAAGCTGATCAACCTCAGTTTTTTATCCACAAAAGAGATTTAGTAGTCAGCCTAAAAGGATGAGTCTCACAAATAACGATATTAAGTACATTCTCAGTGCCCCAAATATCACATATATATAAAATACATTTTTCAATTATTGTAAAATCTCTGTCCCCTACCCAAAGTTGGTGTTTGAAAAAAGATTGTTCGACCATTCGTAATTTGCAGTTTGTTTTTTTCACTGTGGCAATGGTATCTCCTGATAGAAGCACAGTTGCAGTCAGATTTAAGGTAAGATGCACTGTGGAGTTGCTCAAAGTCCAGACTTGGCAAGGAGCTCCTTATTGGCATACGGCTGCTGAGTAGTGAGTCTGACAAAGCAATCAGTAAGACAAAGCAAGAGAAAGAAAGTGTAAGGAAACACTCACTCTTCCCCCACCCATAAATGCCACTTATATTGCTCAAACATGGTAGCATTCCCTTTTCCTCACTTATAAATTGATCCTGTAAGATATTTTGAGATTTGTTCTGATTCAGCTTTGCTTCTTCTGGGTACTTAATCTGTGCCGTGTGTTGATGCACCTACAAAAAGGACAGGAGGGGTGGGGAATACAATACCAAAAAAAAAAAAAATATCCACAAAACAGAAACAGACTCACAGACATTGTGGTTGCCAAGGGCAGGTGTGGTGAGGGAGGGAAGGACTGGGAGTTTGAGATTAGCAGATGCAAACTGAAAAAGGGACAGAGAGAAAAATGGGGTTTGTTCTGAATCTTCTAATGCTAAGGAGTCGAAGCTTAGCATACAAAATCCAAAACAAAGAACACATTAAATAGATTTTAAAGCAAAACAGTACTCTGTTGCCATAGGAAAAATGCATAGATGCATACAAGATTTTAAGTCATGGGGTATTGAGTGATTAAAAAAAACAAAAATCTCCCTTTCAGTGGTGGCCTCAACATGTTCATAGCATAGAGAAAACTCTCAGGCAATGGCTTGAAAGCATAGAAGCTCTGCTGTTTGTATGTGTCAAATCTATCCCCTAAAATGGCCTAGATGCCTTCCTTCTCGAAGCATGTCTGTGATCAAGAGAGAACTCTAAAAGAGCACATTTGTCTTGAGAAAAGGAAGAAAAAGTGCCATTATTTAGCACCCTTACCTATCAGGTTGAATCCTGGCTCATTCCCTCATTGGGTTCAACTTGTTATACATGCTCAAATTATTGCATGATTCACTTTCAGTTAAAGTCCAGAAAAGTCTGTTTATTTTCAGTGTTCATAGGGGCATTCTCAAGAATCTGCTGCATTAGTAGTTGTTATACATTAATCTGTCATCATTTATCAGTCTTGTTCCTGAACACCCTGTGTGTGCTGCTAGTCATTGTGAAAGTAGAAAATGCTTGCTGAGTAGATTTACAGGTAATTTCAAGAATGTAAACAGAATGGAAGAAATACTGAAGGTTGTAAAGAAAGCAGTAAAAAATGTAAATAAATACGGATTGAAATTCTCTGCACTTCGATAGATGAGAATTGTGGGACAAAATGGGACATGATATCTCAGGGGACATGCTAAGTTGTTTAATTTGCTATGTTCTATTTTTGAATACTGGTCATAGCATGATAGGGTCAAGATACGAACAAAATATTATTTTAATGAAATACTTTTTAAAAATCAGAGCATTTGCCACTAAAAATATCACCCTGTAAAGGTAAAGGTGAGAATTACACACTTCTAAGCATAAGGAAATAATTAGATCCAACCCAAGTGTGTGGAATAAAGGAAGGCTACAGTGTAGAGAAATTCTCCAGCTACAAGCCTATCTTCTTTGTTTTTCATGTCACAGAAGCTAGTGTCTGACAAGAGCTACTTTGAAATAAGGGAGCATCCTTAGTCTTAGTTCTAATGGGTGGCAGCCCGATTCACTGAAGCTGTAGACACAGATGGATCTAATTGATCCCCATGAGGAGTTGTCAAGAGACAGAGGTGGTTTAGAATCAACATAAAAGTTGTCTTACTTTCATGTCTTTGGAGGAAACAGTATACTTGAATCAAATCAGTTGAGAAATGTGGAGTATGAATCACTTCTAAGCCTGAAAACATGTTTGCTCACATAAAAATGATAGTAAAAATATGTTATAAAAAATTAGCATCAAAATGACAAATTCCTTGGCATGTGTAGGTATGTTCTGTTTGTTTTCCTTTGCTTTACTGGTTTGCATTACCCTTTTCATAGGGTTATTGTGCCTGGTATTAATTTAAGACTAGGGTATTCCACATCACTGAATATTTTATTAATATTATTATTTCATCATCACTGAGCATAGCAAAGAGCCAGAAAGCAATGGCATTAACTGGGACTACACAACTTTAGAAGAAATGTTCAGTTAGGTGTAATGCCCCCACAAGTAATCCATGTCCTCTCCCCTCTTGCCATGAGCTTAATTTCTAGCTATTGTTTCCTTTACATTTCTATTCTTTGTCTTCTTGTTGTTGCTCAGTCCTTAAATCCTGTCTAACTCTTTGCCACCCCCATGGACTACAGCACACCAGGCTTCCCTGTCTTTCACTATCTCCCAGAGTTTGCTCAGACTCATCCATTGAGTCAGTGATGTTAACTGTTTCATCCTTTGCCGGTCCCTTCTCTATTTGCCTTCAATCCTTCCCAATATCAGGGTCTTTTCCAGTGAATCAGCTCTTTGCACCAGGTGGCCATAGTATTGGAGATTCAGTGTGAGCATCCGTCCTTCCAAAGAATATTCAGAGTTGATTTCCTTTAGGGTTGACTGGTTTGGTTTCCTTGCAGTCCAAGGGGCTCTCAAGAGTCTTCTCCAAAACCACAATTCAAAAACATCAATTCATGAAGTGATGGGACTCGATGCCATGATCTTAGTCATACTCAGTGGCAATTCAGCTCAGTTCAGTTACTCAGTTGTGTCTGACTCTTTGCGACCCCATGAATCGCAGCACACCAGGCCTCCCTGTTCACCACCACCTCCCGGAGTTCACTCAAACTCATGTCCATCGAGTCGGTAATGCCATCCAGCCATCTCATCCTCTGTTGCCCCCTTTTTCTCCTGCCCCCAATCCCTCCCAGCATCAGAGTCTTTTCCAATGAGGTGGCCAAAGTACTAGAGTTTCAGCTTTAGCATCATTCCTTCCAAGGAACACCCAGGGTTGATCTCCTTTAGAATGGACTGGTTGGATCTCCTTTCAGTCAGGGACTCTCAAAAGTCTTCTCCAACACCACAATTCAAAAGCATCAATTCTTTGGCTTTCAGCTTTCTTCACAGTCCAACTGTCACATCCATACATGACCACAGGAAAAACCATAGCCTTGACTAGACGGACCTTTGTTGGCAAAGTAATGTCTCTGCTTTTGAATATGCTATCTAGGTTGGTCATAACTTTTCTTCCAAGGAGTAAGTGTCTTTTAATTTCATGGCTGCAGTCACCATCTGCAGCAGTGGCAATTAGCTAACAGCAAATAGTGATGTCATCATAGCTTATTCTTTGGCCAGAGTTTTTTAAGCATCACAATGATTATTTTATAGAGAATCTGAGGCCCAGGAAAACTCAATTACGACTTCAGTAAAATGGGAAGGACCTCCTTGATGGTTCAGATGGTAAAGATTCTTCCTGCAATGCAGGAGACCCAGGTTTGATCCCTGGGTTGGGAAGATCTCCTGGAGGAGGGTAACCCCCTCCAGTATTCTTGCCTGGAGAATTCCATGGACAGAGGAGCCTGGTGGGCTAGAGTCTATGAGGTTGCAAAGAGTAGGACATGACTGAGTGACTAATATGAACATAATTAGCTAGATTCTAATTGTTCTGCTAATAAAGGTTTATTGAGGCATTTATCTAGGTTTTTGCATTGCTTTGTAATTCCAGAAGTTTGGGGAATACAAAGAAAATTTTATAATTTTCAGTAACTTGTTAAAATAGGATGCCAAGACATGTCAGTAAAAGATGTACAATATTTGATTTTTTAATATGTGATAACCAGGGACCTTATTATATGCCTGCAAGCATTCTAAACACTTTACATAGGTTCATCTTGTTTAAAACTTACAATAACTTTACTTAAACCTGAAAAGTGTTGTATTCAAGTATGTGAACATTGACATTGGTCAGGCTAGAAATATAAAATTAAAAAATACAGTTCTTTTACTGACACTTGTGTACATATGGAAAAAAAAAGGTTATTACTTGAGATTTAGTACATCTTATTTTTCTAGATAATTACAAAGTCCTTACAAGATTTACATATAGCTAAGAATTTATTGACAAAATTCAGTGGATTTATGATACAGATCTATAGCTCTAATTTGTATAAGGATTGGGTCTTGATATCCAATGATGTATTTGCTTTTATTTTAAAACAAATTTTGCATTTTTGTAATGATATGATGGCTGAATGTCCAGATAATAGTTATGATGGTGAATGTCTTGAAGCTATCTTTTTGAGCTTCATGTAACTCCTCAGAATGAAGCAATGTCCTAGTCTATGTTTTTTGTCTCATTGTTGTTGTTTTTTCTTTGTTTTTGTTCACACCATATGGCATGTGGGATCTTAATTCCCTGACCAGGGATTGAACCCATGCCCTCTTCACTGGAATTCTGATTCTTAACCACTGGATGGCTAGGGAAGTCCCTAAGTCTATGGTCTTTATTACTTACCTAAATGTTTGGGGTTTGCATTCTGTCTGCTAGAGTTTCAGTTTCTTTGCTTTCTCTCAAAGGGTTGAGTGCTCTATGTAAGTGTAAATTTCATAGCTCTTTCCCTCCTGTCTATAATTTGCATACTTTTAGAGAATAGCTTTTTTTTTAAATCAGTTATTTAGAATTTTTATATTTTTGCTTTTTTTTAAAGATTGTTACTTCAAATATATCCTAAACTGATATAAATCTTTCACCATAAAAATTATTATAATAGTCAGAATCCAGTTCATAAGCTGTCCAAGGTTATTTTGAGTTAAGAGAATGTGAGTAATTTTCAGAGAGAAGGAGCTAAACAGTTGACAAATCACAATGAAAGAAATGGAAGATTAGTTATCTAATCAAAGAAAAAAACAGAAAATAAAAGCTTTCTTTCAAATGTGATGCCCATATTTGTGTATCAAATGGTAAATGACTCTAGTTACAATGACGTCTTTCTTCAGAGACATTGGCCATGGCGTTCAGTGAGAGTAAATAGATCCAGCTTGATTTGCTGGCATTTGATTCAGTTCAAGGGAATAGCTATGATGTGGCTACATAAAAAGGCTTCAGAATAAGTACGTCTGGATACTCAAAGGTATAAAACAAATATTTCCATGCTTGAAATGTGATATGGTCATTATTAAGAGGAACAGTCAGCTATCTTTATAAGATAATTCAATGCATACATGCAAATACAAAATATTAAGGATGGAACAATAAATTCAGCCCTACTCTAAAGAAACTTTCTGTACAATCATTAAAGCAAAATATAATTATTTTATCCTTCTCGTTTGAGAAAGACTGTTAACAAAAATTCAAATATGTAAATAAGA
Source organism: Ovis aries (assembly GCF_016772045.2). Lineage (NCBI taxonomy): Eukaryota > Metazoa > Chordata > Mammalia > Artiodactyla > Bovidae > Ovis > Ovis aries. Next base: position 51,678,409 of record NC_056069.1, read on the forward strand.
TAAAAGAAGTAAGAATACAGAATTTTGTAATACTGATGCTCTTGAACTATGGTGTTGGAGAAAAAGACTCTTGAGAGTCCCTTGGACTGGAAGGAGATCCAACCAGTCCATTCTGAAGGAGATCAACCCTGGGATTTCTTTGGAAGGAATGATGCTAAAGCTGAAGCTCCAGTACTTTGGCCACCTCATGCGAAGAGTTGACTCTTTGGAAAAGACTCTGATGCTGGGAGGGATTGGGGGCAGGAGAAGAAGGGGGCGACAGAGGATGAGATGGCTGGATGGCATCACGGACTCAATGGACGTGTGTCCGAGTGAACTCCAGGAGATGGTGATGGATAGGGAGGCCTGGAGTGCTGCGATTCATGGGGTCACAAAGAGTCGAACACGACTGAGTGACTGAACTGAACTGAACTGATGCTCAGTCCCTCAGTCATGTTCAACTCTTCGCAAACTTTTGGACTATAGCCAGCCAGGCTCCTCTGTCCGTGGGATTCTCTAGGCAAGAATACTAGAGTGGGTTTTCATTTCCTCCTCCAAGGGATCTCCCTGACCCAGGGATCAAACCCATATCTCCTGTGTCTCCTGCATTGCAGGTGGGTTCTTTACCTGTTGAGCCATCAGGGAAGCCCCCCAATTTTTTTTAAGGAAGCAACAAATACTTCCTAGAGGGTTTTGGCAAGGCTTCATGGGAAGACCATGAGCAAAGGTATGATCACATAATTTACTCACTTAGCCAGGTATTACTGTTCATATTTTTAATCCTGAAAAAAACTTTCACTACATGCTTGCTATCTAAGTTCTTAAGTGTGGAACCCATATTTAATCAATATTTGCCTAAACTTAATTTTCTTTCCACTAGAGGAAGCTGCTTTGAGGTCCCTGCAGAATAAATCAAAGACAAGGTTTAATGCCTTGGGGGCAGAGGGGAGTTGATATCTAGACACAGGCAGAAAACCAAGTGTGACTATTAAAAAATGACTAAAAAAAAAAAAAAATCCCCATAATGAGGAGAGCTTAAGCCACACTGAAGAAAATAAAAAAGTATAACAGATATGATCTCAATACTATGTAGATTATGGTATATTCCTTTACCATCTGAGACCTATTTTACACTTATTACATGCCTCGAGATGGAATTTAAAGGTAGACGAACTGTACCTTAATTTAATAATTTGATAATGTGTTTATCTTTTCATCAGACATTTCAAATAAACAAGGGAATCTGTCTTAACTGATATATGACTTAATTCTGCTGAGAGGAAATAAAGAATGAAGAGGAGGATTAGAAAAAAAAAAAACTAGCAGGAAATTAGAAAGTTTGAAAGTTTGAGAGAAACATATAGGGATTACCAAGAAAACAATGTAATTGTGATGTTGATGAAGCAATTACATTCTAAGTGTTGTGTGTGGCCTAAGTTCTCTGTAAGATGTTTATGGAAATAAATTGAACTGAATTTATTTTCATTTAGTTATCTGCAACCAGACATAATTTTTAAAAGGCAAACAAACATAAGAGAATAGTGAAGAGTGAAAATATTTTATCTATTTTTAGTAATTTAACAAAATAATATTTCCTACCTGGACTTGAACCATTACTTCTACATTTTATTGCTTAAAGAATGAAATGTAATACTTTTAACATAACTCTGTGTCGTCAAGTACTTTTGTGTAAAATGTGTTTGAGAATTGGGACAGGGTCAAAGTTAGCTTTTCCACTAACTGTGAGAAAGTTATTAGGCAAATTAAAAGAAACAATTTTAAGGGAAATGCTTACCTAATGAAGAGAACAAAACTTCGAGACATTTCTGAAAACTCATTTACAGAAAAGTAATAAAATTGTTCTCTGTCAAGTGGTTTGTGCAGATTAAGTTAATGCATTAACCTTTTGATTTCCATTCAATTATTAAAACAAATTTCTTAGCAACAGTCACTATGCATACTAGGAACTATAGATTTATATCATTTAGATCATAAATACCTTTTTCATTTGAATATTATCTTCTCACTTAATAAGTATAAGATGACTCAAACACAGTCAGTATCTGAAGGTTTTACGCATTTAAACTGGTGAGCTGGGCCAAGCTAGACATTTCATATTATACTGTTGTGATTAGCTGCAATTAAGATATCAATCTACTCTTAGATTGGATAAGGGCTGTAACAAAGTAAACTACTGATGGCTCACACTGGGATGGTGTTTTCCAGAAACATATCAAAGGCATTTTAGAACTGGGTTATGTCTTCTCTGAAAATACCCAGGAAATGTAGGAGTGTTTTCATTGTCAGTTCACTGATGATCAGTTCTTACCAATATTCCCTAATTGTTATACTGGGCAAAATATCACAATAGAAAATGGTCATTGTTTCAAGTTTATGATTCAGTCAGGCATAGACATTAGCCAGTCACACTAAGATAGGACCTTAGTAAAATACCAGGACCTAGTCTTAAGAGTTCGACCAGTTCCAGGAGGATGCTGAACATATTTCATTAAGTAGAAAATATTAAGAAGGCAGTAAGTTTTCTGAAGCTTCCCTGATGGCTCAGTTGGTAAAGTATCTGCCTGCATGCAGGAGACTCAGGTTCGATCCCTGGGGTGACAAGATCCCTTGGAGAAGGGAATGGCAACGATTCCAGTATGCTTACCTGGGAAATCCCATGGACAGAAGAGCCTGGAGGGCTACAGTCCATGGTGTTCCAAGAGCCAGCCAGACATTACTTAGCAACTAAACCGAGAGGATAACATATAAACAAAGCGGGTACCAACTTCACGAGATGATGGAGATAAAAACTAAATGCCAGAAAATAGTGAATGAGGACCAAGCAAAAGCACTATTGTAAAAAATAAAGCCTGACACTGTTCCAGTGCTTTGTGCTTCTAGGGTTTGCGGGGGGTTTGTAGTTCAGGAAGTTTTGTTTTTGTTTTGTTTTTCTTTTTGCTGCACTGGGTCTTAGTTGTGGCACGCAGGATCTTGCTCTAGTTGCCTGATGAGGGATCCAATCTGAATCCCCTGAGTCGGGAAGGTGAAATTTTAACCACTGGATCACGAGGGAAGACCCTCAGATGTTTTAAAGTTGAAAGATATACATGTTACAATTTGGTGCTACAACAAAGCATACCATTATGTGTTAGGAAGAAGGATTTTTGTTTTAAATGGAAAATAATACCAAATAATGGAAAATGTCGAAAGAGAGTGGGAGGAAAGGATACATACACACACGTACGTGTGTGTAAACATCCCACATGTGCGATTCTATAACTAGATACATACATCTCATCTCACTTCATCTGTACCACACTTTCCCTTACATGGCTAGATCGGCATTATTTTCCAAGTTTTATAAGAGACAAGGAGAACAGATAATAGAGAGAAAGATTCCTAACCTAGTTGCACAAGGTAAGTGAAGGAACTGGCATATCTCCCTAGTTTATCTCTCCATAAAGTTTATGTTCTTCATTCTATATATATATATTTCTTTGCCTCTCAGTGGTGGCTAATTTATGGAATGCAAACTTTATCTCAGTGTTAGACTGAAATAACTAAATAAATGAAATTTGCCTGTTCACTTTCCAATAAATTGAATTTTGGTTTGCTATATATACATATCAGAGAAGATATATGTATATATGTGTATGTATCAACAGAGATAGGCACATATTTTATGGATGCACTATTTAAGTTCTTGAAGTTTTAAACTCATTACTGGATAAAGTTAAAACTACATTTAAGAATAACCTGTGGGGATTCCCTGGTGGCGCAGTGGTAAAGAATCTACCTGCCAATTCAGAAGACACGTGTTTGATTCCTGGTCTGGGAAGATCCTGCATGCAACAATACAACTAAGTCCGTGGGCTACAATTGTTGATCGTGCTCTAGAGCCCAAAAAGCTGAGCTCATGCTCTGCAACAAGGGAGGCCACCAAATGGAGAAGAGAAGCCTGTGCACCACATCTCTCCCCAGCTAGAGAAAAGCCCATGGAGCAACAGAGCCAAAACAACAAATAAATAAAATATTTGTAAAAATTATATTTAAAGAATGACCTGTGAGTCTATAGTGATTCATTATCTATGTATTCTGTCTGAATCAGCTTTATAAATTGTAACATGCTGTAAGTGTTAACTAGAAGTCAAGTGATCAGTTTTTCCATTTTTTTTTTTTCTGGGACCAAGGACACTCAGTGCTAGTACTGAATAAGTCCTCACTCAGCAAACCTGAAATAGTGGATTGTCCTAAGTAAGACATTTCCTTGAAGTAGAAATATTTAACTATTCTATAGGTAGTAGGATCTGTGCATTGACTCAAGGTAAGGTTTAAGTTGCAGATGCTATGTGCAGATAACACCTCAGATCCTTGGCAACACAGAGATAAAGGGGCCACAAGTAATTTAGAGGGCCTTGAGTAAGAGAGACAAACACAGGCACAAAACGTGTATAATCTGTCTTTTGTTTCACAATCTGCAAAACAATTGAATGCTAAGGACAGCAAAGAAGGACCTAGTCATTGCATAGTTTTACAATGGTATAAATACAGAAGAGCTCTAAATAATATTATGCAGTTTAACTGGAGTAAATTAGAAAAGAAGAAAGGAATTCCTGAAACCAATGGAGATTCTACTTAAGGAATGGGAACATGAGAAGTTCTTCCAGTGAAACAAGCATAAATGGTGAAAACTATTTGTTAAAGCTTACTAAAAACCATTTGCTCTCTTTGGAAGATTTACTAAAAGCATATAGCAAATGATGAAACATTTACTCAAGAAGATCGATTAAAACTTTAGAACAGAAAGAGGCTGTGGAACTTGACCCAGGACCTGCTCTCTCACTTCCACTCTCATCTGCCAGTTAAGCCGGATAGAGAATTCTCTCTGGACCCTGGACAGAATTGTTAAGAAAAGATGGCTCCTCTGTCCTCAGCTCTCAATCATGAGATATATCATCTTGCTGGGAGGGGCAGGATGCTAGTGTTTCCAATCTCCACCTCTGAGTTTTCACTCAACCTCACTCACAGGGAGAAGTCCTTTCCAGGTAGGCTGAAAATTTGGAGTCTAGTCACCCTCACTTCATGTTGTTTGCTTCATTCCTGGAGAGTCTAAATGAGAATGAAATGAGAAGACCATCCTGCCTCCATCCAGGACCTGTAGAGTTAGAGAATTTCCTAGGGTAAAAGAGTCTGTATGACTAGACAACTTTCAGTTCATTTCAGTTCAGTCACTCAGTCATGTCTGACTCTTTGTGACCCCATCAATCGTAGCATGCCAGGCCTCTCTGTCTATCAGCAACTCCCGGAGTTCACTCAAACTCACGTCCATCGAGTCGGTGATGCCATCCAGCCATCTCATCCTCTGTCATCCCTTTCTCCTCCTGCCCCCAATCCCTCCCAGCATCAGAGTCTTTTCCAGTGAGTCAACCCTTTGCATGAGGTGGCCAAAGTATTGGAATTTCAGCTTTAGTAGCAGTCCTTCCAATGAACACCCAGGACTGATCTCCTTTAGAATGGGCTGGTTGGATCTCTTTGCAGTCTAAGGGACTCTCAAGAGTCTTCTCCAACACCACAGTTCAAAAGCATCAATTGTTCGCTGCTCAGCTTTCTTCATAGTCCAACTCTCACATCCATACATGACCACTGGAAAAACCATAGCCTTGACTAGACAGACCTTTGTTGGCAAATTAATATCTCCTTTTTAATATACTATCCAGGTTGGTCATAACTTTTCTTCCAAGGAGTAAGCGTCTTTTAATTTCATGGCTGCAATCACCATCTGCAGTGATTTTGGAGCCCCCAAAAATAAAGTCTGACACTATTTCCACTGCTTCCCCATCTAGTTCCCATGAAGTGATGGTTAGCAAAAATTTCAATCTACATTAAGTAGTATACAGTAAAACCTAGAGCAGATAAAAAGAAAATAAAAATATAGAGGATAATATTATTACTTAATAAAATAATTAATATTCCATTGGAATAATATGCACTCAGTGCAAAAGGAAGTAGCAGAGGAGAAATCCAGAAACACCACACCTTCACAATCTTCAATCTATAGAAATGAAATTTCCAGGTAATTGGAGCTTACCCTAAGTAATGAATTAAATTTAAAAAAATGAACTAATAAGTTTAAAACATCTTAAAACTTATCACTTACCGCACAGCTTGAATATATGAAAATGATTGAATTGCTCAGTTTAAATTGGGAAATTGTATAGTATGTGAAGTGCCAGTCGCTCAGTCGTGTCTGACTCTTTGTAACCCCATGAACTGCAGTCCACCAGGTTCTTCTGTTCATGAAATTCTCCAGGCAAGAATGCTGGAATGGGATGCCATTCCCTTCACCAATAGTATGTGGATGAAGCTATTATTTAAAATAGGGCTTAGGAAAAAATGAAGCATATGTTTGAAAAGTGAGACTTTATTGTAGTGTCAGAGCAAAATGTGTTTGTTAAGATTGGAACAGAATGATCACAGGAAACAATAATTAAAGAAAATATTCCATCCATGGAAAGTGTATGGGAATCCCATCCATTGTGTATGGATGTTAGTAGTAGAAACTCAGCACTGCAAGTTATATTCAGGCTCTCCAGTCATGCTTAGATTTAATGCTTACCATATCTGCACCAAACATGAATATTTTGACATCAGTATTTATTATTCTTGGTGCTTATGGTTTTCTGAGGAAACCCGTTATGACCTTGTGCAGCTCTGACATCAAAGTTTTCATTCTATTTATCCAAAATAATAATTTCTATAGATTCCATTTTCCTGTCCTAGCTCCATCACACTGAAACGACAAGTGAATCTGACACCCACTCACATGAGTCAAAGTAAAGGACACCAGCATGTTTCGTGTCTTCCTTCAGCCTGCATGTGAATGTGTTCTAAATCATTTCAGTCGTGTCTCACTCTTTGCAACCCCAAGGACTGTAGCCCACCAGTCTCTTCTGTCCATGGGATTCTCCAGGCAAGAATACTGGAGTGGGTTGCCATGCCCTCCTCTAGGGGATCTTCCTGGGCCCAGGGATTGAACCCACATCTATTACGTCTCCTGCATTAGCAGGAAGATTCTTTACCACTAGCACCATCTGGGAAGCCCAGCCTGCATAGCCCTAGTTATCTCAACCACTCACAACCCATTGAATTAAATCTCTTCCCAGCTCTAGTGACTCTCTTTGTCTCTTGGCAAGATTCTGGTTTACGGGAAATGCTTAACAGTCTTGTCCCCTTCAAATACATTCACCCTCTGCCTTGAAAGTGATGAACAGTTATCCCATACCCTAATTATACCCTTTGAATTGTTCATTAACTACAAGATCATGTTTTATCTCCTTAATATAATTTACAAGACCCTTCTTGACCTAAATAGCTTATCTTTTTTTCAGGTTATTATTCCTTTCAGATATTTTACTGAAATTCCTAACAGCTTATAGTTTCCCGCAAAATCTCTATGGTTTTCCTACTGGTGTTGATGTTCCTAAGATACCTTTCTTCTTCCTTTGTCTGCCTCCTTTTTCTCATAAATAATTCCTTTATAGCCTTCTGAAAGTGAAAGGGGGCTTCCCTGGTGTCTCAGACTGTAAAGAATCTGCCTGCAATTCAGGAGACCTGGGTTCGATCCCTGGGTCAGGAAGATCCCTTAGAGAAAGAAAGGGCTACCCACTCCAGTATTCTTGCTTGCAGAATTCCAAGGACAGAGGAACCTGGTGGGCTTGGTTTTGCAGTCTACGGTTTTGCTGCTGCTATTGATGTTCCTAAAAATGTCTTTCCTCCTCTCCTTAGTCTGCCTCTCTCTTCTCATAAATAATTCCCTTATAGCCTTCTAATGCCAGTCAAACATCGTGTGCGGGAAGGTTTGCCTGAACCAATAGGTGTTGAACCAGGGATCTTCTTTGTACTCCTGTCTTGTCTTTTCTGTCCTTCTATCAAACATAATAATCCTCTTTATGTACTTTCTTCCAACTAGACTCATTATTAGTGAGCATTATACTTTATAATTTCCTTTGTGCTTCAATCCTACTACAATAGTGGTAGCATAGTGGGCACTCAGCAAATATTTAGTGAATTCTACCATTAAACACCAGCCACCATTAGTCTACACCAGCAATTCTTCAGAAATGCTATGGTCACCAAGGAAGTTCAGTAACAATCCACCTCAAATTAGGCATGTTACCAAGATGAATAAAGGTGCACTGTGAGAAGATGCTTTTTTATTCCAAAAAGGGCATCTTGCAACAGTGAGAATGAAGCTCATTATATGCTGTACTTGCTGGCTTTTAAGTTCATTTATAATTTTTGAGATCATTTCTATGAGACAGGATGCTACACTGAACTCATAAAGCATCAGTGCATTTCAAAAATCAACAATGGAAATGTCAAAGGCAGATGAGAAGCTTGGTTCTTACTCTGATCCTATCAGTTACTAATGAATACTGACAAGTTATAAATCTCCACCTATAAAGACAAACTAGTTTTGACCTAGTTCTAAAATGTTACACACACTGTCCCGATTTTAAATAACCTGTTTGTCAAGATTAAAACTTGCTATTTTGAAACACAAGCCTTAATTAACATTTCATGATGACAGGGGATTTAGAGGGGCTGACTACAATGCTGTCATCTGTCTTCAGCCACTGTTTGTAAGGACCTCACTTTGATTCTCTAATCACAAAAATGGTGATAAATATTTAGAACAGTACCTGGCACATGGAAAGATTTCAAAATGTCTGTTAATATGATGTTTGAAAATATACCTTTAAAATAATTTTACATATATCACTCTATATGTTCACTGCTACATAAAGATTTATACAAATGCATAATTTTCTAAAATGCATTTCATTTCATATTCTTGGATTTCTGATTCCAACTCTTTCACATAAAGAAAGTGGATCACTTACTATCAAGGAGTTTGGCTAATAAAGAACATAAAGAGACAGTATAGCCAAGGTCACTTTTTTTAAAGAAACTTGTTCTGAGTTTCTTAAAAGTAATAACAGTAATAAAACAACCATGGTCATTTTTTGTGTGTTTGAGGAAAATATTTCTGTGCAATTATAGCACCTGTCAGTTTAAACATTTCCCCTTAGTTTCTCTAATGTGATTTTTTTTTTCTATTCATGGAAACAAAGATGCTACCTCTGTTCTGACCTAAGTTCTTTGCAGCTGTTTCCAGATGCCTACCCCACCCCCAGCTCTTCCCACAGCCACCATTAAGGAGTCTTTTACTGCTTGAAAAAGTTTTAATATTCAGCAGGTTAAGGAAACCCATGGTCAGCTTTAGAATTTTAGTCTCTGCTGAGCTTTCAAGGTGTCAAGACCCTAAAATAATATGAACAGCAGGAGTACTAAATCTTTCATTATTCCCAGTTTCCCCTTGAGCATACTGACTTTGCAATAAAGAAGCTGTCACTTACACTCTTCTTTATTGCAAGGTGGGTAATAGCTACAGGGAGAAAAATAAGGAACTGTGTCAAGTTAGCCTGACTGCCATTATGATAAATGTGTAATCATTGCACATTTGCATCTCCTCTTTTTGTACACAGGTACCTCATAGATTGGAAGAGTGATGGGGACAGCTACTTTACAATAGATGCGACTGAAGGAACCATCGCCACTAATGAATTACTAGACAGAGAAAGCACCGCGCAGTATAATTTCTCCATAATTGCGAGTAAAGTTAGTAAGTATGGCAAGGATGGAATCAACGTTATACTGCAGTTCTTTGAATTTCACACTCTTAAATGAGTCCCTGCTGAGCTGTTTTTCAGTTTTGGACTGACAGCTGAGTGGTCTCCTGGGGAAACTCAGAAACCTGCTCCTTTTCCTCATAGCCTAAGTCCAGAAAAATTGTGACAGCTGCCACTGCTCTTTGTTTGCAGGACGGCAGGAATATCTAGCAGTGTTTTCATGGTGTGAGCTCACTTCTTTCCACCTTGTAACCTTAAAAATCTGCCATAGTTCCAATGTCTTTCCACATTGCACCCCTGTATATATTATGCAGAGTTTCATAGGCCAGGCAGGAGGGAATCATCATCACATAAAATCACCTATTCTGAAATAGTTTTGGAAGTTAAAGAGAGCATGATTTTATTTATTCATTTATTTTCACTGTGTCATGTAACATGTGGAATCTCCATTCTAGAGATTGAACCTGTGTCCCCTGGATACACAGAGTCTTAACCACTGGCCCACCGAATGAAATCCTGAAGAGAACATTTATAAAGTCACCCTTCTTCTTTCTCTCTTCCTTCGTTAGCATATATGTTTTCATGAACACCATTGTGGAAGAATATACAGGAGTTTTAAGTGTAATTCTTCAAGGAGTCATTTGGAATCTATAGGATTGTTAGACATTACTCCTTGGGTTGGCTTCTGCTTGGTCCAGAATCCTCTAGACTGAGAGTGGTGGTAGGTCATGTGTGTTTGGCTGGACAATGGAGGATATTATCAAGGTAACAAGCTTCCTAAGGTAACAGGTCAGGGTAGGAGTGGAGATATTGGCTTTCAACATACTTGTCTATAATGGAAGTGCATCGTAACAGTTCTTCTTCATAAGGTCTATTGAAAGCTTTGAGGAAATCCCAAGTATCTCATATATTGCTTTCCTATTTCCTTTTGTGCATCTGGTACAATGTTCTGGCAGCTAATGTCACCTTTCAGTGCAGGGAGGAGCTAACCAAACAAGTCTATTGAGAGGTTTTTGATCAGTCTCAACTCAGTGGGTGTAGATAGGAAAGTGTTAGTCTCACTCAGTTGTGTCCGAACTCTCTCACTGTGTCTCTCACTCAGTTGTGTTTGAAACTCCATGGACTGTAGCCCGCCAGGCTCTTCTATCCACAGGATTTCCCAGGCAAGAATGCTGGAGTGGGCTGCTATTTTCTTCTCCAGGAGATCTTTCAGACCCAGGGATCGAACCTGTGTCTCCTGTGTTGGCAGCCTGGTTCTTTACGACTGACCCACTGGGGAAGCCCATTTTATATATTCTAGGGTGTATATGTTAATACCAAACTCCTAACTTAACCCTTCTCTGATTATCCCCTTTGCTAACCATAAGTTTGTTTTCTAAGTCTGTGAGTTTATTTCTGTTTTGCAAATACATTTGCTTTTATTATTTTCTTAGATTCCACATAAAAGTGATATCATATATTTATCTTTGGCTTTACTTCATTTAGCTTAATAATCTCTAGATCCATCCATGTTGCTGCAAATGTTATTATTTCACATAAATCTCTCTCATATGCCCCTGGATGATGAGAGAGCACTCCCCTTTTTGCCACTACTTCTAGGATTAAAGCACACTGGCTAAGTGGACTGCCCAAATACTAGTTCTCTTCATGTAATTTTTGGGTTATTTGGTGTTGGCGTTCTGAGCATCCCATCTGCCCATGAGCTTGTTGTGAGCACCCAGTGGTAGACCCTACAGCTTCTTCATTTCAGGTCCAGGGCCTCTCCAGCCGCAGATGGTTTTCTTGGGAGAGTTCACAGCATGGTTTCTCAGTTCCAGCTTTCTGCGCTGTCCACTCGATCCTGAGGAAACTCACACATCCCTGCCATGCTAAACACGCACACTGAAGGCTGCTCCTCCACTGTAGGCTTTCTCTGTCCTGCTGTCTCCTTTCAAATCTGCCTTCCTTGCTCAGTTAGCCTCTCAGGATGGATCATCCAGTCAGCTGCCTGAACAGACCTGCTATCAGGAGAACAGAATGCAACGTTAGCCTCGCCCGTTTTCTTTGAATGCTTTTCTGATTGAAAGTTTCCTTTCCTGCTAGATGGGAGCTTCCCTGGTGGCTCAGACAGTAAAGCGTCTGTCTGCAATGCCGGAGACCCGGGTTTGATCCCTGGGTCAGGAAGATCCCCTGGAGAAGGAAATGGCAACCCACTCCAGTACTCTTGCCTGGAAAATTCCATGGATGGAGGAGCCTGGTGGGCTACAGTCCATGGGGCTGCAAAAAGTCGGACACGACTGAGCGACTTCACTTTCACTTTCCTGCTAGATATCTTTCTCCCTTCCCATATCAACTCCTATTATGGTTACATATGTTAGTCATCATCTTTTTCACACTTTCAATTATTTCAACTCTGAATTATTTCCTTTATCCATAATAGTGAGGGAAGTTTAACTATAATATAGTTAGAAAATAAACGTTAGTTTCCTTAGATCTTCGACAAGTAGAGTGAAAATGAGATATCTAAGTTATGGGGTAGAAGACTTCTGTGAACTACATTATATTCACTCTGATGATTTGGATGTATTAGGCGATAACTGACCAGAAGTAGCCTATTCAAATAATTTCTATTATTTAAAACATATTGTCTATAATAAAATAGTTTTCACTAAAACTGTTCTGTGCCACCTAACCTTTCTGTTAATATACATGGAAAATATGTATTTTTTTTTAAGGCAGATATTAGATCCAGTACTTTAACTCAAGAGGAAAGGCTGCCTCTAGTTCTTCACTCACCTGTACTGTAGCTGTAAAAGTTCTCCTTCTCCCCATGGGGTACAAAAGCCACCAAAAACCATCATCATGGTGTGAGGGCACCTGTAGTAGCAGGTCTGACACTTCAGGTCACAGCCTGGGCTTCGACCATTTGGAGAATGCAAGGGGTGTATGCATTTTACAATGCTTTGTTCCTAAATTTGTCATTTTTCAAACTTAGAGAACCAGATTTTTTTTAAAAAAATTATTTTATGTTGGAGCATAGTTGATTAACAATATTGTGCTATTTTCAGGCCATATTTTTTTAATTATCAGTATAATTAGCACACACACTGACTCCACTCCAATCTCTACCTTCTATGTCAGGTCAGTTCAGCTCAGTCATGTCCAGCTCTTTGCAACCCCCTGGAGTGCAGCATGACAGGCTTTCCTGTCTATCGCTAAGTCCCAGAGCTTGCTCAAACTCATGCCCATTGAGTTTGTGATGCCATGCAACCATCTCATTCTCTGTTGGCACCTTCTCCTCCTGCCTTCAATCTTTCCCAGCATCAACGTCTTTCTAAGGAGTCAGTTCTTTGCATCAGGTGGCCAAAGTTTTGGAGTTTCAGCTTCAGCATCAGTTCTTCCAATGAATATTCAGGACCGATCTCCATTAGGATTGACTGGTTTGATCTTGCAGTCCAGGGGAATCTCAAGAGTCTTCTCCATACCACAGTTCAAAAGCATCAATTCTTTGGTGCCCAGCTTTCTTTATGATCCAACTCTCACATCCACATGTGACTACTGGAAAAAACCATAGCTTTGACTAGATGGACCTTTGTTGGCAAAGTAATGTCTCTGCTTTTTAATATGCTGTCTAGGTTGGTCATAGCTTTTCTTCCAAGGAGCAACCATCTTTTAATTTCATGGCTGCAGTCACATCCTATGTAGTTTTTACCTAAATGCAACTTAGGAATCCCCACAGTATGGAGTCTCATCATTTATGTTGGCACTCACTTAGACATAAGCAGCACCGGGACTTAGACTCACAACTCATACATATAACACACCTTATAAGAGGGCGGCTGGCTAATATTTCTAAATTATCTACTTCTATCCACTCCACTGTCTATTCAAAGACTACTGAGAGGAATTTAGCGTCTTCAAAGAAGTCTGGTGAGACAAACACTATGCACCTTACACCTCCATGGAAAAGAAAGAGACTAAGCACATACCACGTGGTAATTAATGATTCTGCAATAAGAATAGGTTATTGTGGGTTTTATTTGAGCTCACAGAGTTTAAAAGTCAACTTTATTTAAATTTTAATATATAAGGTTACTTTCTCTGCTCAAACTAGCCAGCCTGAACAGGAAATTATTGTCATGGTGAATGAGTATGAAATAAAGAGCCCACATTTACCCTGCCAAGTGGAAAAAATTGTGTAAATGTACCTTATTGTAGATTATACTAGCATATGCTTTGGCCCTGACCCTTCTATAAAAACTCTCAGATGAGATGAAATGGTACAATGACTGAACAACTTCCAATTAATTAAAAAGCAACCATTAATCAGTGTTACAACAATTGGCGGTCCAAATAATTTTATTAGACCCCTAATAATTCTTTAATGCATTACTGCTTTGCTGTTTTTATTATACTAATCTTGCAAATTGAAAAAAAAAAGTGGAAGTCTCAAAAATTCACTTCATTCAAATTGTCAGAAACTTTCAACAGAAATGTTTCTAATTTTTTGTGTTTTTTAGGGGGGTATTGACTATAACACATATTCCTATACAAACATAATTATAAACACCTATGTTAAAGCCTTAGAAAATTTACAAAATTATAAAATAAATGGATGATATGAGACAATTCTTTTCTTGATTGCGTTAGTTATGCAGATGGTGATACATCGTTCCCATTCATTGTGGAACAGATCGGAAATCAGTGGTAGACTTACTAAGTGCTATATTTGGGGAATATGTTGTATGTAAGTACACCATTATAAGCTGGGATTAAACTGTAAGGCAATTAATTTTTAAGGTTATTTAGCATTAGAACTACTTTGCATTAATGTTTCTTACTTCAACATAATGCAAATAATGTCATCTTCAGTAGAGAAAAATCAACCTGAGATTATTATCTATAATAGGCTTAACAAAATTTCATCTAAATTTTTATAAACTTCTATAGAACATTATTTACATTCAAAGCATTATTGGTTGTGGTTAAAACTAAGATTGAAGTCTGTTCCTAAGGAGAGTTTGGGAATAGTTAGAAGTTGATCCCCCAAATTAATTTAGTTAGTTAAAACTATGCAACTTACACTGAATTCAATGGACTTAAGTGTACTCTCAGATAGCCTTCAGGGAAAGAAGCAAAAGGTTTATACTCACGAAACGGGTCATTAAGAAATGAAAGATTTAAACAATGCAAATAAAATTTTTTGGTAAAATTTTTTAAAGGGTTTCCTTCTGCCTGTGTGCCAGATAGACATGGAATAGTGTTCTCAGGCCAAATGAGAAAAAGTACCTAATTTTTCTATAATAATTGTAAGAAATGTTTTAAGCTAGTAAACCAAACTATTATAGTAACACTATATATATATTCACTCAGTTTATTGCTATCCACATTGCAAGAGTGAAGAAACTGTAAGCTAAGATATATTTCGTTTGTCACACAGTGAATGACTAACCAAAACAAGACTGGAGCCAGGGCTTCCCAGGTGGCACTGATGAAAGAATCCACTTGCCAATGCAGGAAACATAATAAGACACAGGTCTGACTCCTGGATCAGGAAGATCCCCTGGAGGAGGAAATGGCAACCCACTCCAGTATTCTTGCCTGAAAAATTAAGTGGACAGAGGAGCCTGGCGGGCTGCAGTCCTATGGTCGTAGAGTTGGACATGACTTAGCAACTGAAAAACAACATAGCAATTATATGTACATTTGCATTGTACAAATAATTGAGTTGAAATTAGTGTTAATCTTGGCATCTAACTATTATCTATCTATCCATCTATATTTAAGCTCATTAGATTACTTACCTATTAGAGTTCTATAGTTAATTTGCATTTAAAAAATAATATGTGAATGTGAAGATGTTAATCCTTCAATCATGTCTGATTCTGTGATCCCATGGACTGTAATCCACCAGGCTCCTCTGTCCATGGCATTCTTCAGGTGAGAATACTATAATGGGTAGTCATTCCCTTCTCTAGGGGATCTTCCCCATCCAGAGATTGAACCTGGGACACTCACATTGCAGGCAGACACTTTCCTGCCTGATCTACAAAGACTCAAAATATGAGACTAGGGAAATATATGTGCAATGGTATGTGTGTGGCCGTGTTGTAGGTGGGTAGATTTCAATCTCTATCCAATAGGTATTCATCACTAGATCACACTCAAAAACAAACAAACAAAAAAACCGCACACAAACTACAGCAGTTCCTAATCATTTCATTGTGATAATTTCCCTATATTTAGAAAATCCTGTCTACCTATACTATGCCACCTCCTACCTGCTCACTGCCTTTAATGGCAGTGCCTTTTCCAGTGCCAAAGATATAAAGAAGATCCTGGACAGAGCAAGGACCAATGAGGTAGATGATGACCTGGCTCAACAAGGTCACCGGTGAGCTGAAAGGAAAACAACACTGAAGATATTAGTTACTGTCCAGGGTATTAACGAGCTGGCCAGCACACCTGCCTCCAGAGGGATACTCTGCAACTCCTGCCAATGCTTCAGCCCAGGCATCAGCAGAAAAAAGAGAGAGGAAGAAGGAGGAGGTGGAGGAGTCAGTGACCCCATGGATTTTGTCTTCTTCAAATAGAGTTCTACTCCCCTGCAAAAGTGATGTCATGCCATTTCTTATCAGTGGTATCACTTTTGCCTCAGCAAAGCAGGAGACTAGGATTTGATCCCTGGGTTGGGAAGATCCCAGGGGGAAGGGAATGCTACCTATTCCAGTATTCTTGCCTGAAGAATCCCATGGACAGAGGACCCTGATGGGGTATATTAGTCCATCGGGTCACAAAGAGTTGGACATGACTGACTGACTAACACGCACATACTAAATAGAAGCAAATCATTAGATCCAGACCACATTTAAGGGCAGAAAATCACATGGAGATAACTCATGTGGGTGGGTCTCCCTGGTGGTGCTAGCAGCAAAGAACTCACCTGCTACTGCAGGAGACCTAAAAGATGTGGGTTTGATCCCTGGGTTTTAGAGATTCCCTGGACGAGGGCATGGCAGCCCATTCCAGTATGCTTGCCTAGAGAATCCCATAGACTGAGGAGTCTGACAGGCTACAGTCCATAGGGTCACACAGAGTCAGACATGACTGAAGACACTTAGCACACACACAACTCATGTGAAGGTTGCCTACCATATGCATTTTCTCAGCAACTGAAGAAGTCTCGTGGCTCAGTTGGTAAAGAATCCACCTGCAATGCGGGAGACATGGATTTGATCCCTCAGTTGGGAAGATCCCCTGGAGAAGGACATGGCAACCCACTGCAGTATTCTCTCTTGGAGAATCCCCATGGACAGAGGAGCCTGGCAGGCTACAGTCCATGGGGTTGCAGAGTCAGACATGACTGAGTGACTAAGCACACACGCACAAAGACAAGTGTCTCTGAAAGTGAAGAGAGTTTAGAGGCTGTATTACTTTATCACTGCGGCTAAGTCGCTTCAATCGTGTCTGACTCTTTGCCACACCTATGGACTCTAGTCTACCAGGTTCCTCTGTCCATGTCATTCTCCAGGCAAGAATACTGGAGTGGGTTGCCATTTCCTCCTCCAGGGGAACTTCCTGACCCAGGGATTGAACCCACATCTCTAAGTCTTCTGCAGGTGGGTTCTTTACCACTAGTTCCACTTGGGAACCCCATTACTTAAGCACTAAGCCTGAAAATTTTGTGAGAAAGACAATGATCTGGTTGAATTCATTAAGAATACAAGCAAAATGCAAAGTGCTGTAAGAAAAAATAATTATTTAAGTATTTATCAAAATAATATGTTTTATTTTTAAAAAATAAAAAAAAAATTGAAAGCATAAGCATAGTATGTCACATCATAGGAATTATCATTTGAGCTGAGTCTTTAAAAGATGGAGAAGATATGAAAAAGGTGGAGAGGAGGGAGTTCTAGGTGGAGAAAACATCTTTAGCAAAGACAGAATGGTATCAAATCTCATGTTTGGATGAAAAATTACAAGTAGGGTAGTATAGTGGGTGTCCAGAGTATGTAGAGGAGGGTAAAGAAAATACATTCAGAAAGGAAGCCTGAACTCTCCTCTCCAAAAGACTTTATCATATAGAGTATTCTATTGTCAGCTGCAGTCACCATGCTGTGTATTCCAGTCCTAGGACTGAGTTATTTATAACTGGAAGTCTGTATGTTTTGATCACATTCACCTTTATGCATACCTGTGCTTTTGCTTCAAGCAACCATTTCAAGATCAACACTTGTACACCTAAATTAATATAATGTTATATGTCATTTATGGGCTTCTCAGGTGGCTCAAAGAATCTGCCTGCCAAGCTGGAGATGTGGGTTTAATTGCTGGATCAGGAAGATTCCCCCAGAGAAGGAAAGGGCAACCCTTTCTAGTATTCTTGCTGGAGAATTCTATGGAAAAAGGAGCCTGGCAGGCTACAGTCCATTGGGTCACAGAGAGCTGGACATGACTTAGTAACTAAACTACCACCACCATATGTCATTATTAATATATCCCCATTTTTTAGAAAAAAAAAAAAAAAAAGGGCAAAGAAAGTCAGAGGCCTTGTCAAACAGAGCCTTAAATGCACATAGAGAAACTGAGAAGTTTTTAGGTGTGTTTTGAGTCCATCCTATTTTCTGTTGTTTCCATCAATACTATATGTTTCTAGCTCAGCATATATCCAGAGAGGCATATTTCACTTCCCCAATTCCCCAGGGTAGTTACACAAGGGACCCGCATTTTCTATAAATCAGCACTGTCTGGGTTACACTGTATCAACTGAGGTTTATGTCATGAGACTCAAGCAACAGGACTCTGGATTCTCTGCAGTGCTTGAGCAGGAGACATTTCTTTCTAATTTGTCTGGTCTTTTGTTCTGAGTGTTGTAAGTCATGTGTGCCTTTATTGAGAGTAAATAAAGAGGTTGGCCCTCTCATTTCTACTACTGTTCTTCAACTTCTCAACTCTCACCTGCATCAGAGTCAACTGTTAGAGTGTTCCTGGACCCCGTTCAAGACATACTGAATCAGAATTTCTGGGATTATCACCAAGAAATCTCCACCTTAAAAATAATACCCAGGTCACTGGATGGATACTGATGTTGAAACCAAATGCCAAATTTTCTAGTGTTTCAAACATTAGCATGGATTTGGGAAATAAAGCAGTTTAATGTTACTGAAAACATGTACTTCTGTGAAGACATGTACTTACTCAGAGAGCCTAGATGACTTGAGGGCTGAAGAAAACCATTCATTTCAATTCTGGCTTGGAGCTATTGCTTTTTCCCTCTAATTGCCTTTCTTTTACTCTCAAGGAGTACCTTGCTTTACATTTATGAGTCCAGGTAGTTTATCTACCATTTAACATTTTCCTTTTTCCCTAAGCAGTGTATGAAACTATCAATATTTTGTATTCTTAAAGAAAGGTAACTTTGAATTATACCAGTATTGACAACATTTCTGTAGTGTGTGTAATACAGACAAATAATTCATAATTTAATGAATTACTTGTAAATACTCAACCATTCATAAAGCCTTCAATGTGTTGTATACATGATGATAATAATTATTAATGCCAATATACTCATGCATTTAATTTAGAAATGATACCAATTTTCTAACAATTGTATGATGTGTAAATGTAATAGAATCCAAATTTGTTGTGATAATTTATATTTTATGGTAAGTTTTCAACTGCTTATGAGTGCCCTACTGTAATCAAGCTAACTTAGGAGTAGTTTAAACCACTAAAATTGCTCTATCAGAATCATATACACAACTGTGTGTCAGGCTTTTGTTTCCTTAATTAGCATCTGATTTTTCTCTGGAAATTAAAACTACATGAGAAGCTTGTCACCTAAAGGTTGAAATTTGAATAAAATGATATTTTAGATATGCACAGAAAAGTTTTAACTTCAGCTATCAAAAAATTGGAGTTAAAAAATTGTGTTTTTACATTGAAAATATTTTTGCATTGTCAATGTTACTTTATTGGCATTATGAACTATATTGTATTTCACCTATTTGCATAGGGATCCTCTCAGATGTGAACTTCTTAGTAGCCAGGGCTTTATCTTATACATCTTTGATATATATGGCTTACCATACCCTCTAGAACATTTGATTATATACACAATTAATGAATAATTTGTGAGTAGCTTGAGATGTGAGTTCAATCCCTGGGTCGAGAAGATCCCCTGGAAGAGGATATGGCAACCCACTCCGGTATTCTTGCCCTGGAAAATCTCTTGGACAGAGGAGCCTGGTGGGCTACAGTCCATGGGATCACAAAGAGTCAGACATAGTGACTAACCAATAACCCAACAAAACAAGCTTTATCAGCATCCCATCCTGCTGATCTGGGCCTTGGATTTCCTGATGAGTTGTTCCTTCTCAGCCTCTGTGTTCACATAGAATATGTGGGGTATGGTGTAGCTGGAACGGACCAGACGCTGGGAACAGGCATAATGAAATTCAGAGGAAGACCTGACAGTTCACTGCGATAGACACCAGCACCCCAAGAAGCAGGCGAGTGTGCAGATGGACAGGAAGTTGAGGATCTGCGTGGCCTCTGGTTTGACCACACCTTGTCCGTACTGATGTCACATATGATGCCTCGACTGTCCTGCTTGCTCTCAAAGTCTGGGTTTTGAAGTGAGGCCAGACGCTGACTTGGCCTGAGAGTCCTGAGAGTCACTGTGATCTCCCTCAGCAGTTGATGGGGAAGGAGACCTCCAGAAACGCTCACCAGCTTCCTTAGCTTTGCTGGCCAATCGCCCAGGCCAGGCTCCATGTCCCAGCAGGGGCCCGCCCAGCCTGACTCACAGCTGCAGTTGGTGGGCTTGGAGCCCTGTGAGTCAGGACAGAGTGACATATGGCTCTGAAGGATGGTGACTCCACTCCAGGAGGCCTGGTGACTGTGGGAGCTGACAGCTGCATCAAACTCCATGGAAGCAGAAGCCTTGCTTGATGTGTCTGCCGACCTGGGACAAGTGGGAGCTCCCCCTAACCCAACAACAACGCCCTGGAGGAAAGCTCCTGCAAGACAATACCGTTTCCAACACCATGGCCACTGTGCCCTGCAGGGCCCATTGCAGCTGTAACCCTAGTTGAAAAGCTTATTTCCTTTTAATGTGCATTTTGATATTTCTTATCATTGGAATTGGTTACCTATGGCTTCATAATAGATCATGATAAAACATTTTGGGGTCAGGAATTCTAAAAAGTGAAAGTCACCCAGAAGTGTCTGCCTCTCTGCCACCCCCATGAACTGTGGCCTGTCAGGCTCCTCTGTCCGTGGAATTCTCCAGGCAAGAATATTGGAGTGGGTTGCCATTTCCTTCTCCAGGGGATCTTCCTAACCCAGGGATCAAACCCAGGTCTTCTGATTTGCAGGCAGATAGAGTCTTTACCATCTGAGCCACCAGGGAAGCCCTTAATGGATTCTAAAAGAGTTTGTCTTAATATCTGCCCCCAGGAAGTCTAGAAGACTTGACAGCTGAGGGCTGGAATCTCTGGGAAGCTCTTGTATCTCAGAAGCCCAAAGGCTCTGAAACTTTTTGCTTTCTTCAGCTAAATAAGCTCCAAATAAGAGGGGACACCCCGGTGGTCCAGATGGTAAAGAATCTGCCTGCAATGCAGGAAACCTGGCTTCTATCCTTGCATCAGGAAGGTCCCCATCCCATGGAGAAGAGCATGGCAACCCACTCCAGTATTCTGGCCTGGAAAATCCTATGGACAGAGGACCCTGACGGGCTACAGGTCATAGGGTCACAAAGAGTCAAACATGACTGAGTGATTCACAATTTCAAGGAGTGGTATTGATCTTCCCCGGACGCTCAGTGGTAAAGAAACTGCCACCAATGCAGGAGATGCCAGTTCAATCCCTGGGTCAGAAAGATCCCCTGGAGAAGGAAATAACAACCCACTCCAGGATTCTTGCCTGGAAAATTCCATGAACAGAGGAGCCTGAAGGGCTACAGTCCATCATGTTGCAAAAGAGTTGGACACAACTTAGAGACTAAAACAAAAACAAGAAGGGCTGTTAGTCTTATCAATAAAGCATTAATGTTGGAGGTTCATTCATGTTGTTTAAGCACATATCAATGTTTTGTTTCCTGTTTTTATTATATAATTTTATTGTATGGATAGGTTACTATTAATCTATTCACCAAAAGATAGACATTTGAATTTTTCCCAGTTCGAGGCCCTATGCATAATACCTCCATGAACATATGTATATAGGTTTTCTGTGGATGTTCCTTTCATTCTCTTAGGTAGATATCTAGTAGTGGAATTGTTGGCTTATAAATTCACATTCAGTGTTTAATTCTTGAGCTTCCTTTGTGGCTCAGATGGTAAAGAACCCGCCTGCAATGCAGGAGACCTGGGTTCGATGCCTGGGTTGGGAAGATCCCCTGGTGAAGGGAAAGGCTACTCACTCTAGTATTCTGGCCTGGAGAATTCCATGGACTGTATAGACCACTGGTCACAAAGAGTCACAACTGAGAGAATCTTACTTCACATGTCAGTGTTTAAAGCAAGTTTCAACCTATTTTCTAAAGTGAACTTTACAGCTTTGTATTTCCACCAGCAGTCCTTTCTATCAGGAATCCCTTTTATTTCTCTGAGAAATGATTTGTCAATTTCTGTTTATAATTCCTACCTTTATTTTGCTAAATTTATTCCTAAATATTTTATTATCTTTGACTCTATTGTGACTTGAATTTTTTATCAATTCTTTTTTTTTCTAGTATACAGATATACAATAGCCATTTTTATTATTGTTCTTGATATACTCCCCTGATTATACCCATAAGTTTTTTTGTGGATATTTTAGAGTTTCCAACTTGCAGGGTCTTAACATTTTTTGATAATTTTTTTTTTCCTTTCAATCTGAATACTTTTAAATTTTATTTTTATTTGGTTGCACTAAATAAATCCTCAAGTGCAAAGGTGAATATGCAGTAAGAACATACACTCTTGCCATATGCTCAATATTAGAAATTATTTGGTCTCTCACCATTGAATATAATGCTGGCTATGGGCTTCTTTAGCATAGATAGACTACGTCAAATTGAGGATGTTGCCTTTTATGCATTATTCGTTGAGGACCTTTTTTTTTTTTTAAATCATGAATGGATAACATTTTGTCAAATGCTAATGCTGAGTCTATCAAAATGCTTATGCAATTTTTTGTTCTTCTATTAATATGATATATCACATTAATTATAATACTATTAGATGTTAAACTAACCTTACATCCCTAGGATAAATGATATTTGGTCATTATATATTAGCTTTATAATATGCTTCTGGGATTGACTGCTAATATATTTTTAAGCAATTTTTGTATCTGTGTTTATGAGGTTAATCCATGCTTTTTTTCCCCTGATATTTTTGATTGACTTTTGGTACAAAGAATAAGCTGGTAAGTGTTTTCTCCTCTATTTTCTGAAGGAGTTTATGAAGAATTGATATTATGTGGTCTATAAATAGTTGCTAGACTTTCCCAGTGAAGCCATGTGGGCATGACTTTTTCTTGGTTGGGAGATTTTTTATTAAAGCTTAACTTTCCCCACTTGCCTTAGATCTATAAAGATCTTCTAGTTCATTTTGATGCTAGTGACAAAGAGCTTGCCCACCAATGGAGGAGACATAAGAGATGTGGGTTTAATTCCTGGGTCAGGAAGATTCCCTGGAGGAGGGCATGGTAACTCATTCCAGGATTCTTGCCTGGAGAATATCAAGGACAGAGGAGCCTGGAGGGCTACAGTCCATAAGGTGTCAGAGTCAAACATGACTGAAGTGACTTAGCACGCACATATGTGACAATATATGTCCTTCTAGGAATTTGTCCAGTTTATCTATGTTGACTGAACTTTTGGAATAAATTTAAAATATTATTTTATAATATGCATTTCACTTATGGTATTTCACTTCTCCTTTATTCTTGATTTTTATAATTTAGCCTTAATCTTTTTTTCCTGGTTTAAGTTGTACTTTAAAATGTTAAGGCAGTTCTAATTCAAATTGGCTCAAAAAGTTATGGGATTTGATCAAGATATCATGAAGAGTAAAGAAAGAAGATTTAGCAAAACATTCTTGAAGGCCTGAGGGACAAAATAGAATAAGTTAATGATTATCTTAATTGACCACAAAACTATTAATAAGTTGGCTATTCAATATAAGCAATATGAATCAATGATAATTGGAGTTTGAATGGCTTGACTACTGGGAACACAGCAATTAATTGTGTAAGGTTTTGAGTATTTAATATTTACTAAGTTCATATTTGAATTGACTTTATAATTGCTCATTGATAACTAGTTTCTAATATGGAAGGGATTTGGATAGTAATGTTTATGCCAAATCAAGTTTAAAGAAATGTCATCACTGTTGTTTCAAAGATGAGAAGAGTCACAAAAGAAATGTCATCACTTTACCATTCCATTTAGTGAATTACATACATGAATCAAAAAATTTCTGTATTACTCTAATAAAAATATTCCCTTGTGAAAAGGTCAGTTCTTAACTGAATACAGTAGTTGTCAAAGAGAAATGTTGCTGCTTACCTAACCAGATTTACAAATAGAAGGTGACATTTTTAAACCTTTAATCATAAGAAGTTTTACAAATATACAATAGAAGAGTTATATATTGAAAACTATAAACCCATAACTCTTTTTGGACAGTATGGATAACCCATCTTTGATGCTATTACAGTTTTTCCTCTGTTCTTATTTGGGCATTTATTTTGTAATTGCATGTATCTCTGTGGCACAGTCTGATTGGAGCATTTACTTGCTAACCAAAAGGTTGGGGGGTTCAAATCCACTCAGGGAAGCCTTCCTCTCTGCACCTTTTCAAGAAGTACTCAAAGGCTTTGTGGTTGTTTCTACTCTGCATCCTTTCCATGAAAGGCCAAAAAAGTCTCCTCTACTTCTACCCTCCTGTCCCAAGAATGAGTACAACTAACAACTGTATTGGAGAAGGCAATGGCACCCCACTCCAGTACTCTTGCCTGGAAAATCCCATGGATGGAGGAGCCTGGTAGGCTGCAGCCCATGGGGTCACGAAGAGTCAGACACTTACTGAGCGACCTCACTTTCACTTTTCACTTTCGTGCATTGGAGAAGGAAATGGCAGCCCACTCCAGTGTTCTTGCCTGGAGAATCCCAGGGACGGTGGAGCCTGGTGGGCTGCCGTCTATGGGGTTGCACAGAGTCAGACACGACTGAAGCGACTTAGCAGCGACAACAGCAACTGTATCTCTTCACATTTTTCCTTTACTGTGCATATTATAAAGCCCAGTATCTACTGTTATGTTAGGGGCTTCCCTGTTGGCTCAGATGGTAAGGAATCTGCCTGCAATGCATGAGACCAGGGTTTTGATCTCTGGACAGGAAGATCCCCTGGAGGAGGGCATGGCAACCCACTCCAGTATTCTTGCCTAGAGAATTCCATGGTCAGAGGAGCCTGGCAGGCTATACAGTCCATGGGGTCACAAAATCAAATATGACTAACACATATTTTGTAATTGCCACAGTGATGCTTAGTCACATTTATTATATAGTGGTTCTAAAAGTCCTATAGTGCACAGGAAAATTTCACACAACAAAATATTTGGCTTTAGCTGAGATGGCTGGATGGGATCACCGACTCAATGGACATGAGTTTGGGTGAACTTCGGAAGTTGGTGATGGGCAGGGAGGCCTGGGTGCTGCAATTCATGAGGTCGCAAAGAGTCGGACACAACTGAGTAACTGAACTGAACTGAAAATACCAAAAGCTCGTCTTTGAGAAACACTTTTAATAATAAGATATTATAATAGTGATTATATTTTGAGGCACATTACTCATTGGGGCAGATGTAAAATCTATATTCCAGGAAGATAAATATTTAAAACTACCAAAACAGACTTTCTCATGGGTAAAAATCAATTTAAATTAATAACATGTTTATACATTATAAACGCAAGTCAGTATTATAAATATAATTGGGAGAGAAATCTTGTCCCATCCTCACAGTAACTTATTAAACATTCCATTTCTCCTCCTTTTATGTTATCTGTGCCTGAACTGGTATACGACGATGGATTTCACTTTGTCATATATGAATATGTGAACATTTCTTAAGCTACTGCTGATGATGCTTTTTATTTCTTTAAATCAGTTTCAGCATAACAGAATATTGTAGGCTTGTCAGAATCTATCATGTGGTAAGATTTATATGCATTCTTTAAAAGCATCCAGACAGAGATCTAAAACAATGCCAATACTGTGAATCTTCAGTGGCATTGCAGACGAAGAATCTAACACAATAACAAATCATTAAAAAAGTGGAGTGAACATAATACTTGGATTTCCATAGTCCTGAGTTTGGATATTAACTCCCCATTCCTCTAGATATGTGACTTTGGAATAGATACTTCAACAACCTGGGGCACCTTATCCATCTCCTAGGATGTTTTAAGCTTCTTGTGCCTCTCGTGGTTGGGAGACTGTAAACAATTCACAAGCTGTAAAAAGTCCGGGGGAACCTGTTAGGCAAGCTAGAGAGTTATCAGAGGGGATTTTAAGCTGAGACATTCTTTTGCAGGAGAGTGAAGCCCTGAATTAACTTTTTCCAGAGTGTCAGAAAAGTAGAAAAGCCCAATACAATAAGGCAGGCATATTCTTATTTTTTGGGGGGGTACATGCTCAGGAAATACCAGGGGGAAAACCTGAGGCCTAATTCGCCTTATCCATCAGGCCCCTGCTGCATGACCTTTTTATGGGTGGGATTCCTCACGCTGGCTCCCGGCACATCTGTAAAGTTTTACTGGGTAAAATAAATAAATTGAAACATATCCATTATGTTATCTTTATTTGTTGAATTATGCCTGGTCTTCTTCAGCAAAGGACAGAGAAGTTAGTACCATACCGCAGGTTGGGACTAAAACTCATGATGGGATTTTGACAGAGACAGTTTTACAAAGCAATATTTTTTGACACTGTAGGAAGGAAATGCTGTTTACTTTGTCCTTTCTCATCATCAGCAAATAATTTTAGGGTGCATCCTAACTGTCCATAATCTCTTATTTATACTTCCTTAAGTTTATTTTAACTTTCATCTATAAAAAATCATCTTTCCTTCATATTCCTTATAACTTGTCATCTTTTTAGGGGGGATCAGTTTGAGAAAGTTATTTAAATATGTAGATGATACTACTGAATAAAGTTATAGACACACTTAAAAAAGCATATGTTTTATTCAGTGAAAAATATCACTGTTTAGTGAAGATTGGTCTTGTTAACTCACTCTGGTTTGATGGCTGCACTTTTGATGAAACATGAGCTAAATGGTTGTCCTTAACTTTGGGGGTGATTTTCAGGGATAAATTCTTGTGCAGTGCACTGCTGGTTCTCTGACAGTGAGAGAGGGAGAGTGCCCATATTCATCTTTTTATCATTTATACTTGACACAATGCCTCGTGTTATAAAGAAAAAGTCATCTGGATTCCATAAGAATGCTGATTTTCAAATGTTAATGATATTCACTATAAAAGCAATGATTGATCAGATTTTGTAATCATCTTTTCTCCTTGTATGTTTTTAACAGGTAACCCATTATTAACCAGCAGAGTCAACATATTAATTAATGTCCTAGATGTCAATGAATTTCCTCCAGAAATATCTGTGCCATATGAGACAGCTGTGTGTGAAAATGCCAAACCAGGACAGGTATCTTATCAATGTTGTTATTTAAGATTTTATAAAGACCTGCTCTATGAATGTGTTTCAGGTTATGAGACCATGCATGCAAATAGACATGGATCACATGTCTTCATAAAATAAACCATAAATGATAGCATTTTCTTTTGAATTAATGGCATGTGTTGCATGTGGAATTATTACCACATGGGATAAAAATGATCATGGCCTAGTGAATATATTCTATATAACTAACAGTTCTAAGATTGCATATTCTGCTATTTTCTGGAGACTATGAAATTTCCAAAACACTTGTGACTGCAAGCCCAGTAAGCAAAAACTTTGGACTCTAGTCTTCTGTGATATTTCTTGCTTTGTTCACATGCCTTTAAGAAGGGGTTGCATAGATACTCTTAAGCACATGAAGAATGGAAAACTTTTTCTGGTGGCCTTGAATAAAACATCTGGGTTATTCAAAATGTCTGAATTACATTTTCTTACTAAGTATTACTCTGGAGGGAGGTTCTGGGGGGAGAGCATAAGAGGAAGGACCACATTGTTAATGAAAGTTCCCGTCAAAATCCTAGCATTTATGTGGGTAATGGTGAGTAGCCAGCTTTTTTATAAACACTATTATAAAGGACTTCCCTGGTGGCTCGGATGGTAAAAAATCTGCCTGCAGTGAAGATGACCTGGGTTCGATCTGTGGGTCAGGAAGATTCCCTGGAGAAGGGAATGGCTACCCACCCTAGTAATCTTGCCTCTAGAATTCCATAGGCAAAGGAGCTACAGTTCATGGGGTTGCAAAGAGTAGGACATGACTGAGCAACTAACACTTTCACTTTCATAAGTGAATGAATGGAGATATGATGTAATATGATTAATAGGAACCAGGGATGAGCAGATGGTAAGAGTGTGTTATGCAATAAGAATATAATTAATCCAATATTGCGTACCTAGGTTCCAAAAGAAAAATCCATCTATATTCTTTGGTTTGATGTCTATTTCAATTTCTTTTGCATAGAATAACTTTAACTACTTATTTAAATAAATTTGAAGTTTCAATTCTTACTTGCGGAAATATCTTACTATTTGAAACTGTATTTTTATTAAAATGTCCTTCTTTATTATCTAGTATTTGCTTCCATTTGAATGTCTTCTACTGCTTCATAGAATATTTCTCACATGGCTCTAGTCATGTGATGTTCACTAGCCTTATACATATTTGATTAATATTAAATACATTTTAAAAGTTATCATTCACACTTGTTTGTTTCTAGTGCCTGGTAGCTATATGAAAAGAGTGGCAACAATTTTTTAAAACTACTTTTATTGGAGTATAGTTGGTTTACAGTATTGAGTTAGTTTCAGGTGTACTGAAAATTGCATCAGTTATACATAGATACATATCCATTCTTTTTCAGACTCTTTTTTCATATTGGTTCTTATAGAATATAGAGTTCCCTATCCTATACAATAGGTCCTTATTAGTTATATATTTAGCTTGTATTTGCTAATCCTAGATTCCAAGTGGCTACCATTTTTATCAGTGTACATCCAGAGTGTTCCCATCAGTACAGAAACTTCTAGGGGACTGTGTTGCTCTATTACTTCTTTTGATAATTTGGAGAAAATTCCCTGGTAGTTCAGATGGTAAAGAATGTGCCTTCACTGAAGACTCGGGTTCAATCCCTGGTTCAAAAAGATCCCCTGGAGAAGGGAATGGCAACTCACTCCAGTATTCTTGCCTGGATAATTCCATGGAATGAGGAACCTGATGGGCTACAGTCCATGTGGTCATAAAGAGTTGGGCATGACTGAGCAACGAACACATTCATTTCATTAGCTTTATTACAGGATGACTTATTTAATCATATGTTCCCAAGTGATACATTTGTACCTTTAACTTTAAATGAACACATAAATATATTTATATATCAGTTCAGTTCAGTCACTCAGTTGTGTCTGACTCTTTGTGACCCCATGAATTGAAGCACGCCAGACCTCCCTATCCATCACCAACTCCCGGAGTTCACTCAAACTCATGTCCATTGAGTCGCTGATGCCATCCAACCATCTCATCCTCTGTCGTCCCCTTCTCCTACTTGCCCCAATACCTTCCAGCATCAGAGTCTTTTCCAATGAGTCAACCCTTCGCATGAGGTGGCCAAAGTATTGAAGTTTCAGCTTTAGCATCAATCCTTCCAAAGAACACCCAGGACTGATCTCCTTTAGAATGGACTGGAGGGATCTCCTTTCAGTCCAAGGAACTCTCAAGAGTCTTTTCCAACATCACAGTTCAAAAGCATCAATTCTTCGGCACTCAGCTTTCTTCAAAGTCCAATTCTCAGATCCATACATGACCACATAGCCTTGACTATACGGAACTTTGTTGGCAAAGTAATATCTCTGCTTTTGAATATGCTATCTAGGTTGGTCATAACACTCCTTCCAAGGAGTAAGTGTCTTTTAATTTCGTGGCTACAACCACCATCTGCAGTGATTTTGGACCCCCCCCCCCAAATAAAGTCTGATACTGTTTCCCCATCTATTTCCCATGAAATGATGGGACCAGATGCCATGATCTTAGTTTTCCAAATGTTGAGTTTTAAGCCAACTTTTTCATTCTCCTCTTTCACTTTCATCAAGAGGCTTTATAGTTCCTCTTCACTTTCTGCCATAAGGGTGGTGTCATCTGCATATCTGAGGTTATTGATATTTCTGCAGGATATCTTGATTCCAGCTTGTGCTTCTTCCAGCCCAGCGTTTCTAATGATGTACTCTGCATATAAGTTAAATAAGCAGGGTGACAATATACAGCCTTGACATACTCCTTTTCCTATTTGGAACCAGTCTGTTGTTCCATGTTCAGTTCTAACTGCTGCTTCCTGACCTGCATACAGGTTTCTCAAGAGGCAGGTTAGGTGGTCTGGTATTCCCATCTCTTTCAGAATTTTCCACAGTTTATTGTGATCCACACAGTCAAAGGCTTTGGCATAGTCACTAAAGCAGAAATAGATATTTTTCTGGAACTCTCTTGCTTTTTCCATGATCCAGCGGATGTTGGCAATTTGATCTCTGGTTCCCCTGCCTTTTCTAAAACCAGCTTCAACATCAGGAAGTTCATGGTTCACGTATTGCTGAAGTGCAGAATTATGAGCATTACTTTACTAGTGTGTGAGATGACTGCAATTGAGCATTCTTTGGTATTGCCTTTCTTTGGGATTGGAATGAAAATTGACCTTTTCCAGTCCTGTGGCCACTGCTGAGTTTTCCAAATTTCCTGGCATGTTGAGTGCAGCACTTTCACAGCATTATCTTTCAGGATTTGAAATAGCTCAACTGGAATTCCATCACCTCCACTAGCTTTGTTCCTACTGATACTTTCTAAGGCCCGCTTGACTTCACATTCCAGGATGTCTGGCTCTAGGTGAGTGATCACACCATTGTGATTATCTTGGTCGTGAATATCTTTTTTGTACAGTTCTTCTGTGTATTCTTGCCACCTCTTAATATCTTCTGCTTCTGTTAAGTCCAAATCATTTCTGTCTTTTATTGAGCCCATCTTTGCATGAAATGTTCTCTTGGTTTCTCTAATTTTCTTGAACTGACCTCTAGTCTTTCCATCTGTTGTTTTCCTCTATTTCTTGATCACTGAGGAAGGCTTTGTTATCTCTCCTTGCTATTCTTTGGAACTTGGCCTTCAGATGCTTATATCTTTCCTTTTCTCCTTTGGTTTTCACTCCTCTTCTTTACACAGCTATTTATAAGGCCTCCTCAGACAGCCATTTTGCTTTTTTTCATTTCTTTTCCATGGGGATGGTCTTGATCCCTGTCTCCTGTACAATGTCATGAACCTCATTCCATAGTTCATCAGGCACTCTCTCTATCAGATCTAGTCCCTTAAAGCTATTTCTCACTTCGACTGTATAATCATAAGGGATTTGATTTAGGTCATACCTGAATGGTCTAGTGATTTTCCCTACTTCTTCAATTTAAGTCTGAATTTGGCAATAAAGAGTTCATGATCTGAGCCACAGTCAGCTCCTGGTCTTATTTTTGCTGTCTGTATAGAGCTTCTCCATTTTTGGCTGCAAAGAACATATTTAATCTGATTTCGGGGTTGACCATCTGGTGATGTCCATGTGTAGAGTCTTCTCTTGTGTTGTTGGGAGAGGGTGTTTGCTATGACCAGTGCGTTCTCTTGGCAAAACTCTATTAGCCTTTGCCCTGCTTCATTCTGTTTCCAAGGCCAAATTTTCCTGTTATCCTGGATGTTTCTTGACTTCCTACTTTTGCATTCCAGTCCGCTATAATGAATAGGACATCTTTTTTGGGTATTAGTTCTAAAAGGTCTTGTAGGTCTTCCTAGAACCGTTCAGCTTCAGCTTCTTCAGCATTACTGGTTGGGGCATAGGGTTGGATTACTGTGATATTGAATGGTTTGCCTTGGAAATGAACAGAGATCATTCTGTCACTTTTGAGACTGCATCCAAGTACTGCATTCCAGACTCTTGTTGACCATGATGGCTACTCCATTTCTTCTAAGGGATTCCTGCCCATAGTAGTAGATATAATGGTCATCTGAGTTAAATTTACCCATTCCAGTCCATTTTAGTTCGCTGATTCCTAGAAAGTCGACTTTCACTCTTGCCATCTCTTGTTTGACCACTTCCAATTTGCCTTGATTCATGGATCTGACATTTCAGGTTCCTATGCAATATTGCTCTTGATAGCATCGGACCTTGCTTCTATCACCAGTCACATCCACAGCTGGGTATTGTTTTTGCTTTGGCTCCATCCTTTCATTCTTTCTGGAGTTATTTCTCCACTGATCTCCAGTAACATATTGGGCACCTACTGACCTGGGGAGTTCCTCTTTCAGTATCTTATCATTTTGCCTTTTCATACTGTTCATGGGGTTCTCAAGGCAAGAATACTGAAGTGGCTTGCCATTCCCTTCTCCAGTAGACCACGTTATGTCAGACCTCTCCACCATGACCCGCCTGTCTTGGGTGGCCCCACACAGCATGACTTAGTTTCATTGAGTTAGACAAGGCCGTGGTCTGTGTGATTAGATTGAGTAGTTTTCTGTGATTATGGTTTGTTTGTCTGCCTTCTGATGCCTCTCACAACACCTACCATCTTACTTGGGTTTCTCTTACTTTGGACATGTGGTATCTCTTCTTGGCTGCTCCCGCAAGGCGCAGCTGCTGCTTCTTACCTTGGATGAGGCATATCTCCTCACAGCCACCCCTCCTGACCTTGAACATGAAGTAGCTCCTCTTAGCCCTCCTGTGCCCGCACAGCCACTGCTCCTTGGACGTGGAGTTTATATATACATATATATATATATATATATATATATATATATATATACATACATACATATATAGTTAAATGCTTTTTCCCTTATAATGCAGGCAAAATTTATGCTGGATTTCATTATTTGCAAAGTTATAAGAGGCTTCCCGGGTGATACAGTGGTAAAGAATTCACCTGCCAGTGTAAGAGACAAAAGAGACATAGGTTAGATCCTTGGGTTCGGAAGATTTTCTAGAGTAGTAAATGGCAATCCACTCCAGTATTCTTGCCTTCAAATGCCATGGACTAAGGAATTTGGTGGGTGGGCTATGGTCCAGGGGTCACAAAAGAGTTTGAAACAACTGAGCAACTGAACACACAGACAAAAAGTAAAAGAAGTTTACCAAAATTTGACAACTTAGAAGTATTTACTATTTTCCAGATCCTTCCACCTGCCCCTCAAATCTCGTCCTTTATTTTTAGGTAATGACAGGCATTGATTATACCATAGCAATCAGAATCATGTAATGCACCAATTGAAAGGCTTTTGGAAATAGAACTCTAATGTTTCTGTGTTTCTCTAATAAATTAAAAAATTGGGAATAGTAGAAGTTATTAGAGATAACTTTATTTTTGTATACTCAGACAAAGTGGTAAGAAATCTGTGGGGTCGCTGAAATCTGTTTTTCCTAATAATTATATGTCAAGCATTTTGTGTTCTTTTGGGCCACTGTGCTTAGTCGCTCAGTTGTGTCCAACTATTTGCAATCCCATGGACTGCAGCCTGTCAGGCTCCTGTGTCCATGGGAAGTCTCTGGGCAAAAATGCTAGAGTGGGTTGCCATGCCCTCCTCTAGGGGATCTTCCCAACCCAGGGATGGAACCCAGGTCTCCCACATTGCAGGTGGATTCTTTACTGACTTGAGCCACCAGGGAAGCCCTTTTGGGCCACATTTACAAATGAAATATAACCCTGGAATATGAGAAATGCAGTATATGAGCATTTTCTGCTTTTGATCCCAGCCATCCTAAGGGTCTAGAAACTATGCATCAATTCAGTTTGGTCACTCAGCCATGTCCGACTCTTTGCGATCCCAAGAATCGCAGCACGCCAGGCCTCCCTGTCCATCACCAACTCCCAGAGTTCACTCAGATTCACGTCCATCGAGTCAGTGATGCCATCCAGCCATCTCATCCTCTGTCGTCCCCTTCTCCTCCAGCCCCCAATCCCTTCCAGCATCAAAGTCTTCCAATGAGTCAACTCTTTGCATGAGGTGGCCAAATTACTGGAGCTTCAGCTTTAGCATCATACCTTCCAAAGAAATCCCAGGGTTGATCTCCTTCAGAATGGACTGGTTGGATCTCCCTGCAGTCCAAGGGACTCTCAAAAGTCTTCTCCAACACCACAGTTCAAAAGGATCAATTCTTCAGCGCTCAGCCTTCTTCACAGTCCAACTCTCACATCCATACATGACAACTGGAAAAACCATAGCCTTGACTAGACAGACCTTAGTCGGCAAAGTAATGTCTCTGCTTTTGAATATGCTACCTAGGTTGGTCATAACTTTTCTTCCAAGGAGTACGCGTCTTTTAATTTCAAGGCTGCAATCACCATCGGCAGTGATTTTGGAGCCCCCCAAAATAAAGTCTGACACTGTTTCCACTGTTTCCCCATCTATTTCCCATGGAGTGATGGGACTGAATGCCATGATCTTCATTTTCTGAATGTTGAGCTTTAAGCCAACTTTTTTACTCTCTTCTTTCAATTTCATCAAGAGGATTTTAGTTCCTCCTCACTTTCTGCCATAAAGGTGGTGTCATCTGCATATCTGAGGTTATTGATATTTCTCCTGGCAATCTTGATTCCAGCTTGTGTTTCTTCCAGTCCAGCGTTTCTCATGATGTACTCTGCATATAATTAGAATAAGCCGGGTGACGATATATAGCCTTGACATACTCTTCGTATTTGGAACCAGTCTGAGGAACTGTCTTTTTTGGATTGTATAACAACTTAATATACATATATATGTATGTGTATATACCTTATCTATCTCTGTGCCTGTTTCTACCTATCAAAATAAGAGAAAAGATGATTCTACATAAGTCAATAGTGATTTATATGATGAATCAATGCAGTATTGGCCTAAGTATTTCATTAGGACAATAACTCCCAAGTGTCAATTCCAGATCATTGCCAGTTTATACCAAAAGGTCACCTCTGTATGCTATTTTAAAAGATTTTTTTGTTGTGAAATTATTTTCTTCATAAAAATTGATGTTGATGGATTATAAAAAAGATAATTATGCTAGTTGATAGCAAAGGAAAACAAAATGTGGCAAATTAATTCCCAAATAATTTAAAGAAATTTTATGGATGATATATAGTGATCTGAGTACATGGTTTTATTCGAGGAAAATTGAAGCTTTACAGGGTCTGCGTGGTAATTATTTGGCTAAATTGCCATATTCTACAGTTTGGCTTTTGGGGTTGAACCCATGATAATTCTAAAGGCTAAATAGATCCTGGGTGAATCACAGTAAAACTAGTTGCTGTTTACTTGCTAAGTCATGCCCATATCCGACTCTTTGCAACCTCATGGACTGTAGCCTACCAGGCTACTCTGTTCACGGGATTTCCCAGGCAAGAATACTGGATTGGGTTGTCATTTCCTTCTCCAGGAAATCTTCCTGACCTGGAGATCAAACCTGTGTCTCCTGCACTTCAGGCGGGTGCTTTACCATCTGTGTTACTAGGGAAGCCGACTTTACTCACCTGGAAACCCCCACAGTAAAATAGGCAACTGAAATTATCATTAGAGATTCCATGATCAAATTAAAAATTACCTAGTACTGAACTTGAAATCCCAGTATTTATGTTGTGTACTTGTGTGTGGTCCTGTTTGTGCCCACCAAAACACACAGCTATATAGAAGGCAGATAACAGTCATAAGTCTGAGTTTTAACCATGGGATAAAAACAAATAGGGGCAAATAACTCTCATGTTTAGTGGCATCAATCTAAGTGCATAGGATGATCTAAGTTCTTCCTTTGACAAATTCAAATTTAGTCTAAGAATGTGTCACCTAAGCAGCACACTGCCTTCCTCTTCTGCACACATGTCCTGCAATTTCTTCGTGATGCAAAGTCATTGCATATATTAATAAATAAATACCTCAAAGCCATTTGTATTTGTTTATTTACACAGTGAATTATCAGTTTCATAGCTTGGCTCTTGAAAGTTAATCACCAAATTCCTAAGGGCATCTCATTAAAGTACTAGAATTTTAACTGTTTAGATATACCACTTTCGGGAGCAATTTAGGAAAATTTATGAAACAAAGTTGGTCACGATTACTTCTTAAAAGAAAAAAAAACTCCAAGAAAACATAATTTATATTCTCACCCACTGGGCGGTGGGGGACATAACAACAAAGCAGATCTACGTCCTCTGCTTCTTTCTCACCATTTTACTTTATTTATGAAGATAAAACTCGTTCTCACAAACATAATGATACTAATTTTTTTTTCCTTGAAAGGACTTTTAAATAATCAGAGATTTTGTCTCCAGTATTTTCATATTTAGGCTGGAAAGAATTTATTTTGTCT
The DNA here is from genome assembly GCF_016772045.2 of Ovis aries. NCBI lineage: Eukaryota > Metazoa > Chordata > Mammalia > Artiodactyla > Bovidae > Ovis > Ovis aries. The sequence goes on from NC_056069.1 coordinate 51,714,649, forward strand.
AATTTAAAATGCAAGCAAAAAAATAAAAATAAAAAAATAAAATGCAACCAAGTACATTTTAATTTATTTTTATTATTAGTGAGAATTTTCAACATTGTTATTCTCTTTAGTTATGTGGACATCGATTTAGAATTAGTCCATACCCTGTAATTGTACCTGCCACTATTAACTCTAAATATTTTACTGTTTATAAAAGTATTTGCAAGTGATTGGCCCAATGATATAAATTCTAAAAATGTCATTTTGGTTTCCTTGCATGTTTCATTAAATATATGTATTAGCCTGGTATGTAGAGTTTCCTTTGAAATCAGTGACTGATTTCAGGTCTGATCTCAACTTTGTTTCAGATAATTCAGATAGTCAGTGCTGCAGACCGAGATCTTTCACCTGCTGGACAGCAGTTCTCCTTTAAATTATCACCTGAAGCTGCCATCAAACCAAATTTTACAGTTCGTGACTTCAGAAGTAAGTTTAACCACATAAAAATCTAGCTTTTATCAGGCAATTTTGTAAAAAGACACAAAGGTAGAAATCAATGCTCTTCCTAAAAGTACTCAACTTCTTAAAATATAGAAATCTATATATGAGAAATACAAAATTTATGACTAACAGTAAACTGTTTAATAACCTATATAGACTATATCTAATGAGGCAAGTTACTTCCGTTTATAATGGGGGTATTCCCTTAATGAGTCAGACAACTAATATACTGTCTGGGAAATTACTTTTCATGTTTTAAATATATCATTTTTTTTACATGCACTGCTCGTGCATAACAAGTAATTATTTTATTTGTATGACACATGGTATGGTGCAGGCTTTTTAGTGAAAATAATACAAGTTTTCACTCCTACTGCAATACAACCTAAAGGGCAGATTCTCAATACATTAAAGTATACTTTAATAATTTCAACTTCATAGTTAACATAAATTAACCTCTTTCTTGTTTTATTAAATAAGATGATGTAATGCAAATCCTTTAACACAGTGCCTAGAACCTATTACCTTTAATATAATTTTAGCTACCAGCTCTGTCATAACTAACTTACATATCTACCACCATTGCTACTACCATCACTGTTACTATTTTTTTTCTTTTTTACTGTTACTAATATTATTATATCTGCTGTTATTAAAATCACTACAAAAATACAAAGGACACTGGATTAAATGCATTAAGGCTGGCAACTGATCAGCTGTTCTCACTTTAGTTAACCTGTTTATAAGCCATTTAAAGAGTTTATAACTTAAACCCAATGACCTGAGTAGTTTTTGAAAGGTTTACATGAGAGCATTTTAGCAGATCAGAATGGATCCAGTGTAGAAAACAATAGAGGAAGACAAGACTATACTTGATACTATTGAAGAAAATGAATGAAAGTGTCTTGAATTAGAGGCATGGTTGTGAGGCTGGAGGTTAGTGACTTGGGAGATAGAATACATAAGCTTGTTGCTAAATCTCCTAGATTCCATGTAAAAATGATGAAGAAAACTAATAAGACTTGCAGACCATTGGCTTGGGCAACTAAGTAGACAGTTATGTTATGCAGGAATCAAAGTATTGACTGTTTTCCACCATTTTATATGTGCTGGAGAATCTATATTTGGTTACTCATAATAACATAAATCAGATCATCTTTGTCTCAGGAGATAGTATATTCTCATGATCTAAACATGTATTTGCCGCTCATTCCATTTACCATATCCCCATTTTATCTTGCTATATTTTAAGTGTAATTGGAAGTTTTTTTGGTTTAAATGGATAGATACTTTTTTCACCTTTATTTTATGAGAACATTTAAGTTCTACTCTTTTAGCAAATTTCAATTATACAGTACAGTGCTATCAACTACAGTCATCGTACTATAATATAGATCTTCAGACTTTATTCATCTTATAACTGAGAGTTTTTAAGCCTCTTACCAACTTTATCCCATTTCTCACCACTTCCAGTCTGTGGCAACTATTTTTCTACTTTCTATTTCTATGGGTTCTACTTTTCTTTATTTCCTTAGATTCCCCATGTAAATTTTATCATGCAGTATTTGTCTTTCTCTGTCTGGTCTATTTCATTAACATAATACCCTCTAGATTCATCTGTGTTGTCACAAATGGCAGGATTCCCTTCCTGTTTATGATTGAATAATATTCCATTGTGTGTGTATATATGTATATCTATCTATCTATTTATATACATATATATCACATTTCTTTATTTGGCAATTGATAGAAGTGATGGTTATTTTGATTCAAACGCCTTATAAATTTTAATGAATCTTGATGATTTAACACATTTTCTTTTCTTTTCCATGTTTCTTATGTTGTTTTAGAAAAGTGAAAATGTATACATATATTCACATATATATACATATATGTAGCATAGATATAGAGTTGGAAAAAGTAAAAAATCAAATTTTATCTGAAATAGTATACTGATGCGTGTCATATTTTAAAGACTATATTCTTAGGTAAAATGTTATGCTGATTCATCGGTTATAATCTTTGTTCTTCTAATCATGTAAGAAAGCATCCACTGAGGTTTGTTTTCTCTGTGAGATTTTGACATCAGAAAAAGAGACGTTTTGATACAACATATTTCTTGTCTTATAGACAATTTTCTATTCTTTCTCAACAGAAAATTTAATTCTTATTGTAGACAAGATTAATGTTTCTTCTTTTCAGAAGGATTTTCTTTGATTACATCTGATTACATTTTGACAGCTTTCATAATGATAAAAGAAAGAATTGAAATATGGATGTATTTTACTGACTCAAGAAGAGCTTCCTACCTCTTAACAGATACCAACTTGAAGATCTGAAGTGATACTCGTAGTAACCATCTTACCATACGTGTCATGTTTTGTAGACAACACAGCTGGGATTGAAACCCGAAGAAATGGATACAGCCGCAGGCAGCAAGAGTTGTATTTCCTCCCTGTAGTAATAGAAGACAGCAGTTATCCTGTTCAGAGCAGCACAAACACAATGACTATTCGAGTGTGTCGATGTGACTCTGATGGTACCATCCTGTCTTGTAATGTGGAAGCAATTTTTCTACCTGTAGGACTCAGCACTGGGGCTTTGATTGCAATCCTTCTGTGCATTGTTATACTCTTGGGTGAGTTTCAATATTAATCACGTATTCTCTTTCTCTCCCTTGTCTGTGTATCTCCTTCCTCATTTCGCCATGTAAATCAGTGTTTCTTCATTGAGCTGCTGCATATAGATAGAAGGAAGACTATCTACACTGAAGTATAGTTTTATTCAAGTTAATTTTCTACTTCCTACCACATGGAAATATAGCAATAGAAATAAATATCACCAAAAGTATGTTCAAGCCCTAGGGAATTTTCAAGTATGAACACTTGAAACTTCAAGTTTGTGGCACTCGCTGCAATGAGCTTTTCTATCCCATTTACAGCAGCAGTTTTAAATTCATTTTTTTACATCCTGATAATTATTGTATTGTAGAACCTTTAAAATGATACTAGACAAAGAGTAGTTGTCCAATAATGGTTCAATAAAGAATGAAAGAAAAGAGAAAGCACAGGAAAGAAGTAACGGCACCTCTGAATTTGTTTTTTTTTTTTTTTTTTCTGTCTAAAGTTCTGGCCAGAAGCAATTCTTATTCCACTTTTCTCAGATCTCCTTACATCAAAACTCTCACCATTCCCACTAGGACAGAACAGAACACACTAAAATATCAAGAAGCACAGCGAAAGGAAAGGATTGAAGAAAATGCATTCTGTAACATCTCTGTGAGAATGAAAACCTACTTCAGGGGTGTCCCTCTCCCATAAACTTTGTTCAACTGACTCTGTTTCATTTATTCATCCTCTACTGGATTCAAAAAAAAAAGAGAGATTTTTTAAAAACATTTTATTTTTCCAGTCATTCCTTTACATGAAAATTGCAACAGAGGTACGGTTGGGCTCTGTGGAATCAGCTTATATCTATGCATGTGCATTATTTAGCCAAAATATTCTGACAAATGTACAGACATACCTTTATCTCTGGGATAGGAAATAAAAATTTAAAGTACTTACTAGGATGTGTGGCTTGGACAGTAAAGATCCACCTGCAATGAGGAAGCCTGGCTTTGATTCCTGGATCAGGAAGGTTTCCTGTAGGAGGGCATAGCAACCGACTCCAATAATCTTGCCCGAAAAATCTCATAAACAGAGGAGCCTGGTGGGCTAAAGTCCATGAAAGAGTTGTACATGACTGGGGCAATTTAGCACACACATGCTAAGTATTTACCAAGTGTCCACCTTGCACCTAGGTGTGAAGTGCTGGTACACAGCTATGAATGTTGACACTCAGTCTTGCCACGGGGTCTGCTTACAAATCCATCTATTTGATCTCTGTAGCCAATCTCAGATCCCTTTAGTTAGATCATCTTATTCTTAGCCATTTTATATATTTCCTAGGGTGAGTGAAAGCATGAGAATCTTGTGGTGCCCAGAAACTTCTATTTCACTCTCAAGCACATCTAACCAGTGTCTTTTTCAGTCATAGGAACTCTAAAGCCATTTTATACATATGCAGGTCTTTCTATGAGGTTTAAACTCTTTCACATACACTTTGGATGAACAAACCATAGTGTTTTCAGTTCTGAGATCTGCATAAAGCCCAGAAGTGAAGAGTGCTGAACATCTCTTCAAAACCCATTGTACAGAAGCTCTACCTTTATCTCCTCTATCTTCCTCCTTAATTTTGGAAGAAAAGGGAATAAACTTGCTTTAATCATCATGTAGTCTACTTTCTAATCCTGTGACAAGATCTTCCTTCCAAACAATGTTGTGTTAAATTAAACACATTTGGCTTTCAATCTATTGCCGCTGCTATGGAGGACCCCCTAGAGGAGGGCATGGCAACCCTCTCCAGTATTTTTGGGCTAGAGAATACCACGGATAGAGGAGCCTGGAGGGCTACAGTCTATAGGGTGGCAAAGAGTTGGACGTGACTGAAGTGATTTACCTCACAGTAAAATTTGAATATTGTTGCCCATAACTGACACTTAGATATCACTCATATCTAGATTTACATTTGTGTTAACATTGCTTTATTTCTGACAAAATCAACACAAATCACAGAAAAGTCACTTTTAAAAGCATTAAACAAAAGACAAAGAGAAAGAATATATATATAATGATGACCATAAGTCAATGGGGAAAAAAAGATATTCAATGACAAGAGTCTATAAATTAAGTGTTTTAAAGTATGATCTTGTTTAAAGAAGGCCAGCTGATTACTAGGCATTTAGTTTGGAGAATATCTCAATATGGTAAGACACAGGATTTAAATAATTTGTGGTCTTACTTGACATAATTTGGAAAGCTGACTCATATTGTATATTCTTTGAAATTGGGTCTCTTATGTCTCCTACATCGGCAGGCAGGTTCTCTTCCACTAGAGCCACCTGGGAAGCCCCTCAAGTTTTATTGTGTGTGCTTAGTCACTCATCGTATCTGACTCTTTGAGACCCCATGGACTGTAGCTCTCCAGGCTCCTCTGTCCATGGGGTTTCTCAAGGCAAGAATATTGGAGTGGGTTGCCATGCCCTCCTTCAGGGGATCTTCCCAACCCAGGGATCAAACCCGAGTCTCCTGCATTGCAGGCAGATTCTTTACTGTCTGAGCCATCCGGGATGCCCAAGAATACAGGAGTGGGGAGCCTATCCCTTCTCCAGGAGATCTTCCTGATACAGGATTCAAACTGGGGTCTCTTGAATTGCAGGCTGATTCTTTACCAGATGAGGTACCAGGGAAGACCCAAGTTTTATTACTGCAATGCTATACAGTTCTATGTATGATTGGACAAATCATTCTTTTTTTTTTTCTTTTTTAAATTAATTTTTTATTAGAGTATAGTTGATTTACAGTGCTATGTTAGTTTCAGTATGTAGAAAAGTGAAGTGGCATTCATATACATATACCCACTTGTTTTTACATTCCCATCTAGGTCATTACAAGGTATTGCCTACAGTTCCCTGAGCCACATCATAGGTTCTTATTCATTATCTATTTTATATATAGTAGTGTATATATATGTCAATTCCAATCTGCCAATTTCTCTCTCCTGCCTTTCTCCCTTGGTAATCAAAACTTTGTTTCCTACATCTGTGACTCTATTTCTGTTTTGTAAATAGGTCCATTTGCACCATTTAAAAAAATTCAACATATAAGTTATATATTTCCCTTTCTCTGTCTGCTTTTTTAAAATTTTGTAAAAAATTACCTGACACTGAGATATTTAAACATATGTCAAATATAAGGCTACTGTTATTAGAATTTGTGAGTTTTGCAATGTTTTTCACTTTAGTTACAATTTAAAAATGAAACTGAATTTAAACAATGAAAATCAGCATAGATATGATCCATACAGATTACAACATGTGTACTTTGAAAATAATAGGATGTCGTTAAAAAACTCAGCCAGCCCTGATCAATTTAATTTCTTATGGAGAGATGAGCAGACATAGTCTCACTTTGCCATTTTTGTCTTGTTCTAGCCATAGTTGTGCTGTATGTAGCTCTGAGAAGGCAAAAGAAGAAAGACACCTTGATGACCTCTAAGGAAGACATCAGAGACAACGTTATCCATTATGATGATGAAGGAGGTGGGGAGGAGGACACCCAGGCTTTCGACATTGGTGCTCTGAGAAACCCAAAAGTGATTGAAGATAACAAAATTCGCAGGGATATCAAACCAGATTCTCTCTGTTTACCTCGTCAGAGACAACCAGTGGAAGATAACACAGACATAAGGGATTTCATTAATCAAAGGCTACAAGAAAATGACGTGGACCCCACTGCCCCACCATATGATTCATTGGCAACATATGCCTATGAAGGCAATGGATCAGTAGCCGACTCTCTTAGCTCCATAGAGTCTTTGACCACGGAGGCAGACCAGGACTACAACTACCTGACTGATTGGGGACCCCGCTTTAAAGTCTTGGCAGACATGTTTGGAGAAGAAGAGAGTTATAACCCTGATAAAGTCACTTAGAGGAGAGGCAAAGGTTAAAACACAGCCAACAGACGAAATTTAAGGGAAAGGAACATAAATAGAAATCACACGCGTGCACATGCACGCACACACACACACACACACACACGGCTTTCTAGGACAAGATTTCTTTGATTATCTGGTTTCTAGCAAGTTGCTATATTTATCATACTGTCAGTTTTGGTTTATTCTGCCAACACAAGGTAAATCCTCTAGTGTGTACTTGCTTGGTTTTGTTTTGTTTTTTTGGAAACACACTGAGACAAGCTCAGGCCTATTCAATACAATTTACTGACGTGACAACCTAGAACGAAGATAGCTATGTGGCATCACGGTGGAAGAGTGTTAGATTTTTCTTAATTCCACTAAAGTGCCTACTGAAACTCTTATCATTTAAAGCGGTGTAGAGTACTCTCTGCTGTGATGGCATTGCAGGATTCAGACATAGAGGACGTAAAACAAAGACATTGTCTTTATGTCAAGGAGCAATAGCAACATGCCGACTTCTCATTCCTTTTAAGGAAAAAAGAAGAAAACTTTCTGAACTCCATCTTCTTATAATTAAACTGCTCTTTTTTCTTTTTTTAAATGTATGCCAATATATATTTGTTTTTTTCCTGCCCTTTCAGAAGATTGAAATAAATACGATAATAACAAAGTCAATATGTAAGTCCCAAATTTTAAAAGCAATGTTTGATCTTAATATTAGTTCCTATTAAAAGTGTTCATGAAAATGTTAATTGTTTTCCAAAGAAATAAAATTTTTAAAAGAAAAAAAAAACCTCTTTATAAAAGAAGCCTCAGGCTGAAATTCAGATGAAAATAAATATTGGTTTTGTTTTAATATTGTGCCAGCACGTGAAAGGTTGGTTTTAACAAATCAGCAGATCATTGCAGTCTTCAGTCATACCAAAAATTTAAGTTGTGTTATTATGAAACATTTTTGGGGAAAATGTCATTGATTTAAACAAGGGAAGAGAAATTTGTATACAGCTTCTCAGAGTTTCTTGCAAGCTAATGATTCTTTGATGAGCCAAGAAGATAAAACATTTATCAAATAATGCAGAATGGATTTATAGAGTTTCAAAAAATATTTATTAATAATTACCAAACAAATGAAACATCAGGAACTTTGGAAAATTCAAACCAAATATAACACCCAAATGTACATTAATGCAAGATCTAGCAGTTGATTTATTTATTTTATTAACATGAATTTCAATTTGGAACATCATTCTATTGGAGCTCAGAGTTACTTCTTTACCCTATTATCTACAATTCTAATATAGACAATATCATGACTTTCCTTTGTAAAATAAACTTACTTTTTAGTTTGATGAAGTTTCTCAGAAATACTAGATTTTATAAGCAGACATGTAAGCTGCACTCATATACTGATACATCACTTTTAAGTGAACTTTACAAAGTATCTACAAAGGCCCTTAACAAAACAGGTAACTACCTATAAAGTAAGAATATATTTTCTTAATATTATAACTATACAAGTGACTACTGAAATATTAAACAATATATAGGAAACATAAAAGTTACTTATGAACCCTTTCTGAAGACATCATCTATATCCAGCTGCATTTCTGAAATATTTATAATTATATTTGTATTGTAAAGTGTGAAAGGAAACATTCACATATGGGGAAAATGGGTAGAAATAGAAATCATGTAGGCAAATTATATTCAGTCCTATTTATTATTAAATTCTTGCTTCAGAAATAAATGTCTGATAGTTATGTTGTGCCAATTTGGCCATTTGAATCTGCATTTCCCCTTGTTCTTTTGGTGTCTCATAACTGGAGACACTGCTTGTCTTCCTTATCAAGATCAGCTGTTCTTCCCCACTTTAATGGCTTTACCTTTTTCTCATCCCAGGGAACTGCATTCAGTCTTGATGGAGTGTGATAATTTGCAATATACTTTGCTTTGGGAAGTGTTCATGTAATTTTTTAAAAAGCTGGTAATTCCATAACTATTCTGAAGGAAAAAAATATGTCAACTTCTGGGTCTGCCCCAGCAACATGACTGGTTATGCCATAAGGCAAGGTCCTTTGAAGAAGCTTACTATGCAAATCACTTTCAGCTGATTCTTGTCAACAATGACTGCTTGTTGCACCTTGCTAGAGAATGTGACTGCCTCTGCATGTATTTATATATCAGAAGCAACGATGACACAAAGAAGACTTAGGGGAAGAAGGTCATTTCAAGGCATGTGACTGAGATACTAAGCAAGCACATGAAATGAATAAGCCTTTTTTCAGTACTTCTGTCTTTTATGTTTGCTAAACCACTGAATTCATTTGTTAGGGCTGCCATGACAAAGCAATGCAGACTGGGTGACTTGAACAACTTTTTCCTTGCAGTTCTGGAAGCTAAAAGTCTAAGATCAAGGGGTCTGTAGAGTTGCTTTCTTCCGAGGGTCTCTTTCCTTGGCTTTTCCATAGTTGTCTTCTCTTCATTTCTCTGCATGTTTTTGTCCCCTCCCCCGACCCCCCGCCCGGGCTCATTCTTCTCTAAGGACAGCAGTCACACTGAGCCCACTCACATGACTTCTTTTTTTTAATCTTCGTTAACTCATTAAAAGTCCTTTCTCCAAATATAGTAATATTCTAAGATACTGATGGTTAGGACTTCAAAATATTAATTTTATGGGAATGCATTTAGCCCATAAGAACCATAGAGATGTTAACAGGAAAAGAAATCAAAAACATATTTGATCTACAAAAAACAGGCAAACAAATTAAGGTTAAAAAGGAAAAAAATAAAAATAATGAATGGAAATAAGTTCATGTACAATGGGAAACCGCAATAGTGACAAGGTGAGTAGAGGTCTTTTGGTGCTCATAAATTAGTAATATTATGGTACATCATCCACACTACTGAAAGCACTAAGCCTAATATTTCAACACTGGTAAATATCTAGAGATTCATTTTTATTTATAATACCACAGTAAATGGCCTTCATTCAGGAGTTAATATAAAAATACTTAAATTTACATGGGAAGGGGTTGGCAATAATCATACATAACTTTTTAATTGCATTGCATGTTTACCTTTATAGAAGTGTATATGTACGTATTTTATGTAATACATGTATGTTACTTACATATTTTGAAAAATGTAATCTTTGTGGTCAAAGAAGTTTTAGATCAACACATGAGTGAAACAGTGGTATGATCCACTAGAAAAAAATTTAAAATGTATTTTGTACCAAATTCTATTACTAACTGTAAAAGTCATTTGAGGTCAGCACCTTAAACTTCCTGTGATCTATCCTCTTTGGCAAAATGAATTTGCTGCTCTTGGTATTATTTACATTCCTCTGAAATTTCTTAACTCTTAAGTTCTAGTTACATTTACATGAAGTCCATTAAATAGTTTACATATTTATTACATAAAACTATGAGAATCAGAGATCTGTAAAGGATAAGTCACAAGCTTCTTTGAATTATGGATATGATTGGTTGTACATACACTCATCATATTCCATGTTAGAAGAGCTAGACAACTACTTCTTAAGTAATAGCTGTTAAAATTCTTCATCAAGATGGAATGGTAGAGGTGTGCATAGAAAGAAGTGTTAAAATATAACCCTAATCTTGAGCCAAAGAGGAAAAACAAGTGTTTTGAAGAAAAGATTAGAAAGGATATGTTATTCCTTGTCTTTAAGAGGAGGACATTTTAAAAGTCCTTGGACAGGGCTTCCCTGGTGGCTCAGTGATAAAGAATATGCTGCCAACTCAGGAGACATGAATTCAGTCTCTGGTCTGGGAAGATCCCACGTGCCATGGAGCAACTAAGCCTTTGTGCTCTACAACTACTGAACCTGTGCTCTAAGGCCTGGGAGCCGTGACTGCTGAAGCCTGCATGCCTTAGAGCCTGTACTCTGCAACAAGGGAAGCCAACACAATGAGAAATCTGAGCATTGCAACTAGACAAGAACCTGTGCAAAAACAAAGAGCCAGCACAGTCAAAAATAAATAAATAAAATGATAAAAATAATAATGAAATTCATTGGACAAGTTTTAGTAACTGCTGTATTAAAATGAGAATTCCTGGATGTTTCATGATAGTCCAGTTGTGTTATCACTGTGTCTGGGGTTCAGTCCCTGGCTGGGGAACTAAGATCCCCACAAGCTGTGCAGTGTGGCCATAAAAAAATTGAAATAAAATAAAAAGAATTTTTAAAACAAATGCAAATATGCTAGCTCTATATTTGAGGCAATTTCCAAGTATTGAGGGATCTGAAAAGAATTAATAAAATGTCAGCATGCTACATCATTTTAGTTCTTAAGAGAAAAAGAGTGAGAGGAGATAATTTTGTAAATCTCTCTCCTTGTTTGAGAATTTCTGTTGACTCTTTTGTATGAAAAAAAAAGAAAAAGTGAAGTCACTCAGTTATGTCCTCCTGAGTTATGTCCAACTCTTCCTAACTGCAGTCCGTGGGAACCCAAAGAGTTGGACACAACTTAGCAACTTAACCACCACCGCTAGCCAGCCATTCCCTTCTCTGGGGATTTTCCTGACCCAGGGTCGAACTTATGTCTCATGTGTTATAGGCAGATTCTTCATTGTGTGAGCCACCAAGGAAGACTCTCATCTAATGTACAGTTTAGCTAAGTACACAATTACAATTTGAAATTATTTTTCCAAGAATCTGAGTATTTCTTCCCTTATAACCATTGCTATAAAACAGTATACACACATATGCACATATATATGTAATTAAATGATAATTCCAATTTGCAGTATGTTTTTGACTGTCTCTTAATCCTTTTAGTCAAGTCCCTTATATTTAGTAGTGTAGTGGATTTTCACAGCTATCAGTCAGTGATTAAATTTCTCAAAAAGGAGTTAAACTTTATGAGGAATTTAATGGTTTTTTTTTGTTTGTTTGTTTTGCTTTTATTGCCCAACTTTAAGATGAATAAATGGAAAATAGTGTGTTCAAACAACTTGTGCAGAACCAATAAATAATAAATGAATAGATGGCAAAGCCCTTCAACTGTGAAGAGTTTAAGTACATTTATTTTCAATTTCCATTCTGGGCTTCTCACTATATTCCACATTCTACACCATTACATGTTACAGCACAATCGCAAGTATTATTAACACAAAATCCTGGGAATTCCTGGTCATACTACAAAATAATATTGTATTTTCTTAAGAAAAGGGAAAAAACTGAAATGTCTTTGAATTTGAAATCAGAGTAATCAATGTTACTCAATAACCAGGATTTTAAGACATAGCAGTTGCCTACAAGACAGTTAAGAAATCAATTATACATGAAAGTACTGAACTCTATATTATTAAGAATCAATGTATTTGATAGGACATCAGTTTTCACTTTCTTTTAAATATTCATCTTAACAATGTATTTACATATGTACATATACATACATACATATATATATACATATACATATATATGTGTGTGTATATATATTATCCTGACCTTAACTTGAATTTTCAATCCAATTTTTTCTATTTTCCTTTCCTATCTGTATAAATGTACTTTAGTTCTTGTTTTCGTTGCTGTTGTTTAGTCACTAAGTTGTGACTGACTCTTGCAACCCCATGGGCTGTAGCCCACCAGACTCCTCTGTCCATGTGATTTTCCAGGCAGGAATACTGCAATCGGTTGCTATTTTCTTCTCCTGAGGATCTCCCTGACCCAGGGATTGAACTCGCATCTCCTGCATTGGCAGGGTGACTCTTTACCCCTGAGCCATCAGGGAAGCCCACTTTAGTTCTAACCATCACTTAAATCTCCAACTTTTAAATTCAACTTACTTATACCTCTCCCAGTCCATCATTCACTGACCATGATATTTGCCATGATTGAAAACTCCAGTATGTCATCACTGAAAATTACCTGAGATAATCAGCAATTCTCCTTTTCTTCTCTTCTGCTCTGTCAATGTTTTTAAAAATGAGACAGCAATAATATTAATAAAGAGGTGCTCATCACTGCATATATACTTTGCAAAAAATATACTACAAAACTTTAATGCTCGCAATCATTTTATGAATTACATTATTGTTGTCTTTTTTTTTGCACATGAATAAACTAGGCTGAGATATGTGAAGGGACTTGTTTACTTCGAGGCAAAGGATTCTAGTAAAACTATGATATGCTCATTTCAGCACTTATCCCATGAGATGGGGTATACCCAACCTTCACCTCACTCATGTATAACTGACTTTTTAACTATCTAAGGCCTGGTCTGTGTTCCTACTACACCTGCCTGAGGTTCCCTTGCAAATTTGCAACTGGAAACCCCAATGATCCTTTCTTTCCCTTTTCAAAATATCTCTAGAGTTAAGCATATCTTCATATTTCACTCTCAATTTTTACCTCCACCTTTCAGTTCATTCATTTTTTGTTTCTTCTCTTAATGCTTCTCACACAGTCTACATAAATAACCCTGTAGGGTCTTCCCATCTATTCTCATTTCTTTTTGTCAGCATTGGAAAATCACCTGTTATAATCTTGTTTTCCATCCTTGTACAAATATTATTCAGTGAATCGCTAAATCTTTATTTATATGTTTGCTCTGTAAGTAAGATGAGGAAGTTTTACCTATACACATTTGCTACTTGCTGAACACATATACTTGGCCAATTCATTGGCTTCAAATTCATTGGATACGAGTATATTTCTTAATCTGTCAGAGTTAAATATTTGTGTTGTTACTTGGGTTTGGAACTGTCCCTCTGCATCCTCTCTCTCTCTCTTCCTCTGTGTATATATATATATATATATATATATATATATATATATTTATATATATGTATACATACATACATACATATATATAAATTATATATATTTAAATTCATTAAATCAAGTATGAATGTTTCTTTTTATTTTTAGTTTACTGAGATCTTTAAAGTTATGAATGGCTGTTAAATTTTTTCAATATTTTCTATGTTAAATGTTATAATCAAATGATTTTTCTTTATTATCCTAATGATATGTTTGCTGACTTTATTTTTTTGGGCTCCAAAATCACTTCAGATGGTGACTGCAGCCATGAAATTAAAAGACACCTACTCCTTGTAAGGGAAGTTATGACCAATCTAGACAGCATATTAAAAAGCAGAGACATTAAAAAAAAAAAAAGCAGAGACATTATTTTGCCAACAAATGTCCATCTAGTCAAGGGTATAGTTTTTTTAGTAGTCATGTATGGATGTGAGAGTTGGACTATAAAGAAAGCTGAGCACCAAATAATTGATGCTTTTGAACTGTGGTGTTGGAGAAGACTCTTGAGAGTCCCTTGGACTGCAAGGAGATGCAACCAGTCTACCCTAAAGTAGATCAATTCTGAGTGTTCATTGGGAGGACAGATTTTGAAGCTGAAACTCCAATACTTTGGCCACCAGATGCGAAGAGCTGACTCATTTGAAAATACCCTGATCCTGGGAAAGATTGAAGGCAGGAGGAGAAGGGGATGACAGAGGATGAGATGGTTGGATGGCATAACTGACTCAATGGACATGAGTTTGGGTAAACTCCAGGAGTTAGTGATAGACAGGGAAGCCTGGCGTGCTGCAGTCCATGGGGTGGCAAAGAGTTGGACACGATGGAGCAGCTAAAATGAACTGAACGTTGTTATTTAATTGCTAAGTCATTTCCAACTCTTTTGCAACCTCGTGGACTGTAGTCCATCTGGCTCCTCTGTCCATAGGATTCTCTAGGCAAGAATATTGGAGTGGGTTGTCATTCCCTTTTCTAGGGGATCTTCCTGATTCAGGGATCAAACCTGAGGTTTTTGCATTGCTGGTAGATCCTTTACCACTGAGCCATTGGGGAATTGATATTATGGTTAAAAGAGCCTCAACTTTGAATGAATCATATTTGTTTTTGTATACATATATCATGTGAGTATCAAGACCAGAAAGGTCATTAAAAGAAATGAAAGAGATAAAAATTCTCTATAATTAATAGCATACCAAATCCAATTACATTTAAAATATAGTAGTCTTTATTTTCCCTTTTTTAACAGTCATTTCTGGTTTTAATATTGGGGTACTGTTGATCTCATAAAATGAATTATTAGTATTATTACTTCTCATTGTATTTTCTGGAAAATGTCATGTATAATTATTATTATTTAACTGTCTGGTACAAATACCCAGAGATATAATTTAGGCCTAGTACATTTCTTGCTAGATGTTTATTAATTATGAATTTATTTAATGGATTCAGGATTATCTAGGTTATTTATTTCTCTTTGCATGAGTTTTGGAGTTTGTTTCTTTAAGGAATTAATCCACTTTAACTATGTTATCAAATTTGTGGGCATAGATTTGTTCACAGTGTTCATTTATTATCATGTTGAGATCTATAGATCTATAATGATGACCTCCTTTCTTTCATTTCATACATTATTTATTTGTGTCTCACCTTTTTTTTCCCCTGGTTAGACTGGTTGGAGTTTTATCAATTTCATTGATTTTTTTCAAAGAACCAGGCATTGTTTTTATTGAATTTTCCTTTTTTGTAATTGGAGGATAATTGCTTGACAACGTTGTGCTTGTTTCTTCAGTACAACAATGCAACTAAATCATAATTTATATATATACAAGTTGAAATAAGAATTAGAAAATTAAATACGGGGATGGGAGTGGGGAGGGATGTTCCAGAGGAAGGGAGTATATATGTCTGTCTGTCTGTATATATATGCATGCATATACATACATATAGTATATTTTCTAATTTTATATGTATTCATATATACATATGTTTTAATTTTTTATTTTATTTGAAGAATTTTAAACTTAAATTGTTCTTCTTTTCACAGTTCTCCATGACAGAGCCTTAGATTATTTACTTTAGATCTTTTTTCTTTTCTGATATATACATTTAAGGCCACACATTTCCCTCTACACACTATTTTCACTGCATCTCTCAAATTTTAAAGAGCTGCATTTTCATTTTTGTTTAATCCAAAACATATTTTTAACTTATTTGGAAACTCCTGAAATTCATGTGTCATTTAAAAAGTGTTGTTTAATTTCTAAAAATTAAAATTTTTTTTTTCAATTTTGTTTCTGTTACTGATTCCTACTCTAATTCCATTGTGAGTTGAGAACATTTTGTGTGATTTTAAAATGTTATTAAGGTGTATTTATAGCACAGAAAAAGATCTGTCTTGGCAACTGTCCCATTTCACCTTGAGAAGAATGTTTCTTCTACTACCTCTGGATGTAATATTCTATAAATGTTCATTAAGAAATGTTATTGATAGAGCCATTCGGAGAATGTCTATCTTACTGATTTTTTTCCTCCTTTATCTATCAGCTACTGACAAAGAGATGTTGAAGCATCCTATAAAGAGAATGGCTTTTTCTATCTCTCCTTTAATTTCTATCCATTTTTGCCTTACATACATATTTAAGATAATAAATTTTCTTGGAGAGTTGATTGCTTCTTTATGTCTGGTAAATTCCTTTTTAAAAAATCTCTAATAATTTCCTTTTGCTGTGTTCTGAAGTCTGCTTTGTCTGAAATTCAATATAGTTACTCTAGCTTTCTTTTGATTATTATTAGCATGAATACCTTTATCTACTCCTATACTTTTTGCCTCATGGCATCTTTATGATTTAAAGTCATCTTCATTTATATACAAATATATTATTCTCTGTGTTTTTAATCTTCTCTGATAATTTCTGACTTTTAATTGATATTTTTAGAACATTATACAGAAGTCCTTCTGTGTGGTGGGAAGATATTGAAAAGTGGGAGCATTCTATAATCTTCATATTAAATCTCAATGTGTCAGTAAGACTGTGTCTCAAGTGTATGACCTTCAAAAGTATTTGTTCAGTGTTACAGTGTTTAAAAAAAAAAGAAAAAACTTTGCCTTTACCCTCTTCAGTGTTGTCCAATCTATTTTCAAAAATTTTGAAATGATTTGCATGAGAAAATTCTCATCCCGTGCTAATATATGCACTTATATATCATTGCTATAATTTTCTTCATATAAAGTATGTACTTAATATAAGGAACCAAATTTTCACTTAATCTAAATAAACTAGAATAAAATATAATAGAAGTCTTTACAACAAAAGAAATACATTAAACATTCCACTCTAGTGTTCTTTCATTATGAATTCTAAATGTGATTCCTTGCATGTGTCTGTACATATTTGTATACACATATGTATATATATAGACTTACATATATATATATTTTAAAATATTGAATGTGGTGGATCTATCATTTCTTAAATTTAGTAACATTATTAAGTGAGAGTAGAATTTGATATTTTATAACTGCTAAATATACATTTTTTCTTTTTTTAATGAAACAAAGATGAATATTTTTAATGATAAAAGGTGCAATTCACAAAGAAGATGGACATCATAAATCATTAGACACCTTAACAACAAAGAAGCAAAAATTAAAGCAAAATCAAAAGAAATATAAGGGAAAAGAAAAATATATAATCATAGAGAGACATGCTAACATTTCTCTCAGAATATTAGAGAAATACTAGAACACTATGGCACATCAAGTTCCTATGTTGGAGAAAAGTGATTCATTTTTTTCTTTTTTTAAGCAAGTCGTTTAACTGATGGACACAAAAAAATGAGCAGAGCAAAATTCCAGCCTTTCCTCATTATAGTTTATAATGAGCATTTATTATAACATCCCTTAAATTCTTGAAACTGTGAAAAGGTCATATGCAAACTCAGATGATAAAAATACTTTAGGTGCTGAGCATACAAATGTTCCCATTGTAGACACAGAAATGGAGGGAAATGTGGAATCGTTACCCTTAAAATCTAGGTTTGTTATGACATCTGTAAACTAGCTAGATAAAATCTCATTCAGAAAGCATATTACAGATGTATTTAAGTCTCTTGTTCTTACAAGGCTGTTACTTTTTTGGGCTCAGAGCATTTTTGCTCTTAGGACTGATAGCTTGCATACATTCAATTCGTATCATAATATGAATAGCTTTCTAAGCTTGTTGTTTAGTCACTAAGTCGTGTCTGAGTCTTGTGCAACACCGTGGACTATAGCCCACCAGGCTCCATTGTCCATGAGATTTCCCAGGCAAGAAAACTGGAATGGACTGCCATTTCCTCCTCCAGGGAATCTTCCTGACCCAGAGATCAAAGCCATGTCTCCTGCTTGGCAGGCAGATTCTTCACTGCTGAGCCATCAGGGAAGCCCTTACCAAGCTTAGGGAAACCTTATATAGAAACAATAGTATAACGTTCAATTAAGAAGGCACATCTAAGCATTAGTCCTTTATTTTCAGATACAAAGGCATATCAATTCTAATACTGGAAGGTCTGAATAAATATTTAATGATAATATATGTTTCAGTTAAAGTTATACGCTTTTCTTTCATTTCATCTACACCATCCCTGTGAAAGAATTCTCAACCTGATTAAATGACACTGCTACTGTCACATTGCCTTTAATTGACAGTTTTGAGGAAAGAAGTAAAACCAAGTAAAAACAGCAGCAACAGAAACAAAGATAGCTACAAATTCATTCAACTTTTAGATCTTGCAAAGAACTATTTATAAAAAAATATATAAAGAAATATATGTGATTTTAAATCTGTCTGTTTCAACGTCAAGGATGCTTGACTTGTGAAGTGGATGCCATTCTGTCAAAATAAGTCTAATCTTAAAGAAAATCAGTATATAGAAAAAGTAAACATTTTCCTTAGTGCAAAACACACATCATGTTTCACCTTGAAGTTCACTCAAAAGGTAAATTCATTTGCATCAGTTTCCTAGAATAACATTTGAAATTTTAGTATTTTCCATGTGAAGTCTGAGGCATTAAGAAGTTATATAATTTCCCATGGTCTCAAAGCTAATAATTTTCAGAACTTTGATGTGGACATTTGTTAGACCAACTTCAGTGGTTAAGCTCTTTCCATATCATTTTTCCATCTCCCCTTGACATACCTAAGCTTGATAATCTTTTGCTTATCTCTAGCCTATTTCTTTTTCCATTTCGTATGGAAATTGTTTTAAAATTATCTGCTAGATTCATTACCAATCACTGCCACACATTAATCTTTCTCCTACATATCTCAGCAGAAAATCAAGCTTCCAATCTTATAGAGTATTTTCTTTTATTGAAGCACTGTTGGTTTACAATATTACATTAGTTTCAGGTATACAAAAAAATGAATCAATATTGTTTGTAATATTTTATTAAAAAATCAATATTTTTATCATTAATATATATTATATTCCATTTGAAGTTGTTACAAACTAATGGCTATATTTCTCTGTGCTGTACAATATATCCTTGTTGCTAATTTATTTATAGAGTAACTATTAATTATCTTTTTTTCACAAACTCTCATCCACTTTTATTCTCATGTCTCTTATCTTTTGAGAAACATTTACACAATTTTCAGTAATGTCAATTATATACCATCTTTACTGAAACATAGTATTTGTTCCAAAGAATAGCAAGGAGAGATAAGAAAGCCTTCCTCAGTGATCATTGCAAAGAAATAGAGGACAACAGTAGAATGGGAAAGACTAGAGATCTCTTCAAGAAAATTAGAAATGCCAAGGGAACATTTCATACAAAGATGGCCTTGATAAAGGACAGAAATGGTATGGACCTAACAGAAGCAGACAATATTAAGAAGAGGTGGCAAGAATACATAGAAGAACTGTACATAAAAGATCTTCATGACCCAGATAATCACGAAGGTGTGATCACTCACACTCACCTAGAGCCAGATATTCTGGAATGTGAAGTCAAGTGGGAAGCATCACTACAAACAAAGCTAGTGGAGATGATGGAATTCCAGTTGAAGTATTTCAAATCCTGAAAGATGATGCTGTGAAAGTGCTGCACTCAATATGTCAGCAAATTTGGAAAACTCAGCAGTGGCCACAGGACTGGAAAAGGTCAGTGTTCATTCCAATCCCAAAGAAAGGTAATATCAAAGAATGCTCAAACTACCGCACAATTGCACTCATCTCATACACTAGTAAAGTAACGTTCAAAATTCTCCAAGCCAGGCTTCAGCAATATGTGAACTGTGAACGTCCAGATGTTCAAGCTGGTTTTAAAAAAGGCAGAGGAACCAGAGATCAAGTTGTCAGCATCTGCTGGATCATGGAAAAAGCAAGAGAGTTCCAGAAAAACATCTATTTCTGCTTTATTTACTATGCCAAAGCCTTTGACAGTGTGGATCACAATAAACTGTGGACAATTCTGAAAGAGATAAGACTACCAGACCAGCTGACCTGCCTCTTGAGAAACCTGTATACAGGTCAAGAAGCAACAGTTATAACTGGACACGGAACAACAGACTGGTTCCAAATAGGAAAAGGAATACATCAAGGCTATATATTGCCACACTGCTTATTTAACTTATATGCAGAGTACATCATGAGAAATGCTGGGCTGGAAGAAGGACAAGCTGGAATCAAGATTGCCAGGAGAAATATCAATAATCTAAGATATGCAGATAACACCACCCTTATGGCAGAAAGTGAAGAAGAACTAAAGAGCTTCTTGATGAAAGTATAAGAGGAGAGTGAAAAAGTTGGCTTAAGGCTCAACATTCAGTAAACTAAGATCATGGCACCTGGTCTCATCACTTCATGGCAAATAGATGAGAAAACAGTGGAAACAGTGGCTGACTTTATTTTTTTGGGCTCCAAAATCACTGCAAATGGTGACTGCAGCCGTGAAATTAAAAGACGCTTACTCCTTGGAAGGAGTGTTATGACCAACCTAGATAGCATATTCAAAAGCAGAGATATTACTTTGCCAACAAAGGTCCGTCTAGTCAAGGCTATGGTTTTTCCAGGAGTCTTGCATGGATGTGAGAGTTGGACTCTAAAGAAAGCTGAGCGCCGAAGAATTGATGCTTTGAATTGTGGTGTTGGAGAAGATTCTTGAGAGTCCCTTGGACTGCAAGGAGATCCAACCAGTCCATCCTAAAGGAGGTTAGTCCTGGGTGTTCATTGAAGGGACTGATGCTGAAGCTGAAACTCAAAATCCTTTGGCCACCTGATGCAGAGAGCTGACTCATTTGAAAAGATCCTGATGCTGCGAAAGTTTGAGTGGGAGGAGAAGGGGATGACAGAGAATGAGATGGTTGGATGGCATCACCGACACAATGGACATGGGTTTGGGTGGACTCTGGGAGTTGGTGATGGACAGGGAGGCCTGGCGTGTTGTGATTCATGGGTTTGCAAAGAGTCATACTGAACTCACAAAAGTGACTGAACTGAACTGAACTGAAGTATTTGTGACCTAAATATGTTTTAAAATTTGAAGGATGAACCTGAAAAGTATGCAATCTTCAGATCACTCTACTGTTTATAATACTGTTCCTTTATACAAACTGATTTATTTATCTTTTGCTTTCTTTTGCTTATTATCAGGTTGTTAAGACTTTCTAGTAATTTTAAGCAATAAAAACACAAGATTTTACTCTATTGGGTGCCTTCATTGTCATTCAATTATCATTTCAAGAATTATTAATTGTGTATCATTTGCACTACTCAGTAAAAAAAAAAGAAAGGAAGAACAGGAAAAAACTATATGGGAGAAATTTATGCTAATATTCTGTTTTATATAGATTTATATGAACAAGGGCAAATAGACTATAAAGAATTAAAAAATGACTATAGTTTTAGAAGTACTCACACTATCACTCAACACCTCTATAATTAATATATATTCAGTTCTATTTATTTAACTTAGCACAAAAGGGAAAATGTGTCATTAAAGCATGCTTTAATGTAATCCTCTTCTTTTTCCACACAATCAGGGTCTCATCCCTTGATTACTTAACACATGTCATTAGAACATTTAAAAATAATTTTACTCTGAGATTCATAGTAAATTGTTATCATTTGCATCAGCAAAATGACTTTTCACAGTAGTTGTATGAAATGAGGAGCTTGCTTATCTAATCTGATGTCAGGTTTGTTTTAAAAATAATCTTCAGCAACACGATAATGTTGCAATTTAATTATTTTATTTTTATAGATTTCAACATATTAAATGAGGTGACATCATTACTTTCCTTATTATTCAAAGTGCATTTAATCATAGAGCAAACATTTATAGGCTCTCTACTCTGTCTAGAAACCATGCTACACACTGAGGAAATAAAAATCATTAAAACATTCACATTCCCTAGTTCCCGGGAAATTAAACCAAATAAATGAATATACAATTAAATATATATGTATATATATATGTTCATATATATGTCAAATAAATGTATAAAACTGGTACAACTTAAATTTGGAGTCTTCAGAAAAGGAGATTGCCAGTTTATGCTCTATCTCAGGATCAATTGTGGAGAAGGAAATGGTAACCCAACTCCAGCATGCTTGCTTGGATAATTCCATGGACAGAGGAGCCTGGTGGGCTACAATCCATGGGGTCACAAGGAGTAGGACACAACTGAATGACTAACAATTAGGATTAATTGATCAATTGTACGTTAGCTCCTGTGCATAGTATATTTCCTTAGAATCTATAAAAAGTATTGTAAGCATTGTGCAGCAAAATCATTATGCATAAATTATACAGTTGTACTATTTGTGAGCCTCTAAAAAGGGCAGTGCCAAGGAATGTTCCAATTACTGTCCAACTATGCTCATTTCACATTCTAGCAAGGTTATGCTCAAAATCCTTGAAGTTAGACTTCAACGGTACATGAACCAAGACATTACAGATGTATAGCTAGGTTTAGAAAAAAAGGCAGAGTAACCAGAGACTAAATGGCCAAAGTACATTGGATCAAAGAGAAAGCAAGGGAATTCTGGAGAAACCTCTACTTCTGCTTCATTGAGTACGCTAATGCCTTTGAGTGTGTGGAAAATTCTTAAAGAGACAAAAATACTAGACCACCTTCTCTGTCTCCTGAGAAACCTTACTCAGGTCAAAAAATAACAGTTAGAACCTTACAGGGAACAATCTGTGATGTGCTTAGTCACTCAGTTGTGTCTGACTGTTGTTACCCCGTGGACTGTAGCCCAGCAGGCTCCTCTGTCCATGGGGATTCTCTAGGCAAGGATACTGGATTGGGTTGCATGCCCTCCTCTAGGGGATCTTCCCAACCCAGGGATCGAGCCTAGGTCTCCCACACTGAAGGCGAATTCTTTACCATCTGAGCCACAAGGGAAGCTCACATGGAAGAAAGGACTGACTCAAAATTGGAAAAGGAATAAGATAAAGGTGTATAGTGGCATCCTATTTATTTAACTTATATGCAGTGTACATCATGAGAAATGCTGAACTTGATGACTCACGAGAGGGAATCAAGATTGCCAGGAGAAATATCAACTTCAGATATACAGATAATACCATGCTAATGGCAGAAAGTGAGGAGAAACTAAAGAACGTCTTAATGAGGATGAAAGAGGAGAATGAAAAAGCTGGCTTAAAACTCAACATACAAAAAACAAAGATCATAGCATCCAGTACCATCACCTCATGTCATATACAAGGGGAAAAAAAGTGCAAGCAATTGCAGATTTTCTTTTCTTGGGCTCTGAAATCACTGTGGACAATGACTGTGGCCATGAAATTAAAAGATGCTTGCTCCTCAGAAGAAAATAGATGACAGACAGCATTTTAAAAAGCAGAGACATCACTTTGACAACAAAGGTCCATCTAGTCAAATCTATGGGTTTTTTTAGAAGTCATGTACAGGGTGTGAGATATGGATCATAAAGAGAGCAGAGCACCGAAGAATTGATGCTTTTGAACCTTGATGCTGGAGAAGAGGCTTCCCTAGAGGCTCAGTTGGTAAAGAATCCATCTGCAATGTGAGAGACCTGGGTTCAATCCCTGGGTTGGGAAGATCCCCAGGAGAGGGGAACGGCTACCCACTCCCTTACTCTCACCTGGAGAATTCCATGAACTCTACAGTCAAACAGCAATATTGGGCTTACCTGGTAGCTCAGCTGGTGAAGAATCCAACTGCAATGCAGGAGACCCCAATTTGATTCCTGGGTCAGGATGATCCACTGGAGAAGGGATAGGCTACTCACTCCAGTATTCTTGGGCTTCCCTGGTGCCTCAGCTGGTAAAGAATCTGCTTTAAAAGGGTGAAAGGGTTGGGAAGATCCCCTGGAGAAAGGAAAGGCTATCTTGAAAGAATACTCTTGAGAATTCCTTACATAGCAAGAAGATCAAACCAGTCAATCCTAAATGAAATCAACTCAATATTTATTGCAAGGACTGATACTGAAGCTGAAGCTCCAATACTTTGGCCACCTGGCATGTAAGAGCCAACTCATTATAAAAGCTCCTGATGCTGGGAAAGATTAAAGGGAAAAGGAGAAGAGGGTAGCAGAGGATGAGATGGTTAGAGAGCTTCACCCACTCAATGGACAGGAGTTTGACCAAACTCCAGGTTATAGTGAAGGACAGGGAAGCCTGCATGCTGCAGTTCATGGGGTAGCAAAGAACTGGAAGTGGGTGGGCAACTGAATGTTTCCAGCATACATTTCACAGGTTAGTGCTGTTTTCTCCCATATCTGAAAGCAGTTATTTCACATATTTTGTCTTGCTTATAGTAGGTAAGAATAGGAGAGCTAGTCTGGTACCATCTTTTTAACCATGGCTGAAATAGCAAGTCTGCAGTAGAGTTTTTGAACAAGTAACAAAGAATAGATCCTATGCATGGTTGAAGGTTTAGCCTTAAAGAGGATCCAGAGAAGTTAACACATGAACCCTGAACACTTACACAATTAATCATGTTGTCTTATAATCCTTCTTTGTCTTCTCTCCATTTGGTAGGCAGGTCATAAACAATATCATACCAAGGAGCATTCTGACAGCAATGCTAAACTTCTACAGTTTTATAATCTGTTGCCTTCCATTTCAAAGATGAGTGGCAGAATCAACAATATTATAAAGTAATTAGCCTCCAATTAAAATAAATAAATTTAAAAAATAGATTAACAGATTGTATAGATATCTATGTTCTTAATGTATCTGCCTCTTTCTCTGTTTTCTATAGTAATTGTTTTTATCCAAAGCCTCATTACATCTTGACTAAGCACATATGTTAAAATTTCAATTTATCATTTGATTTAATATTACAACGATGAAAGTGAAAGAGGAGAGTGAAAAAGTTGGCTTAAAGCTCAACATTCAGAAGACGAATATCATGGCATCCGGTCCCAACACTTCGTGGGAAATAGATGGGAAAACAGTGGAATCAGTGTCAGACTTTATTTTTCTGGGCTCCAGTATCACTGCTGATGGTGACTGCAGCCATGAAATTAAAAGACGCATACTCCTTGGAAGGAAAGTAATGATCAATCTAGATAGCATATTGAAAAACAGAGACAATACTTTGCCAACAAAGGTCTGTCTAGTCAAGGCTATGGTTTTTCCAGGGATAATATATGGATGTGACAGTTGGACTGTGAAGAAGGCTGAGCGCTGAAGAATTGATGCTTTTGAACTGTGGTGCTGGAGAAGACTCTTGAGAGTCCCTTGGACTGCAAGGAGATCCAACCAGTACATTCTAAAGGAGATCAGCCTTGGGTGTTCTTTGGAAGGAATGATGCTAAAGCTGAAATTCCAATACTTTGGCCACCTCATGCGAAGAGTTGACTCATTGGAAAAGACTCTGATGGTGGGAGGGATTGGGCGCAGGAAGAGAAGGGAATGACAGAGGATGAGATGGCTGGATAGCATCACCAACTCAATGGACATGAGTTTGAGTGAACTCCGGGAGTTGGTGATGGACAGGGAGGCCTGGCGTGCTGTGATTGATGGGGTAACAAAGAGTCGGACACAACTGAGCGACTGAACTAACTAACAAACATAAAATATTTCTGGGACATATGATATTAAAACTACATATTAGTCTTCTCAGCATGCCATAACAAATTAGCACAAAAAAGGATGGCTTAAACAGTAGAAATATGTTTAGTTACTGGCATGGCAACCCACTCTAGTTTTCTTGCCTGGAAAACCCCAGAGACAGAGGAGCCTGGCAGGCCATAGTCCATGCAGTTGCACAGAGTCAGACAAGAATGAAGAAACTTAACACACACACACACACACACACACACACACACACACACAGCTCTGGAGAATTAAGTCTAGCCAATTTAGTCTTTGTTGAGGGTTCTCTTCCTGTCTTGTACCTCTGACTAGGTCCTCACTCTTTCCTTGGTGCCTATGTTTGGAGAGAGAGAAAGAAAATGAGAGAGAGGAAGGCAGTTTCTCTGGTGTGTCATCTACTAAGGAGTCTAATCCATCACATCAGGTCCCACCCTCAAGGTCTCATTTAAGCTTAATTACTTCATCATCAGTGTGTGTGTGTGCATGTGTGTGCTCAGTCATATCTGACTCTTTGCAACCTCATGGACTAGAGTCTGCCAGGCTCCTCTGTCCATGGAATTTTCCAACAAGAATACTGGAGTAGGTTGTCATTTCCTACTTCAGGGGATCTTCCCAACCAGAGATTGAACCTGTATCTATTGCATTCCCTGCACTGACAGGCAGAGTTTTTACCACTGAGCAACCTGGGAAGTGCTACTTTATCATAGCCCCATCTCCAAGTACAGCCAAACTGGGGGTTCAGTTCAGTTCAGTCACTCAGTCATGTCCAACTCTTTGCAACCCCATGAATCACAGCACGCCAGGCCTCCCTGTCCATCACCATCTCCTGGAGTTCACTCAGACTCACGTCCATCAAGTAGGTGATGCCATCTAGCCATCTTATCCTCTGTCGTCCCCTTCTCCTCCTGCGCCCAGTCCCTCCCAGCATCACAGTCTTTTCCAATGAGTCAACTCTTTGCATGAGGTGGCCAAAGTACAGGAGTTTTAGCTTTAGCATCATTCCTTCCAAAGAACACCAAGGAATGATCTCCTTTAGAATGGACTGGTTGGATCTCCTTGCAGTCCAAGGGACTTTCAAGAGTCTTCTCCAACACCACAGTTCAAAAGCATCAATTCTTCAGTGTTAGGTCTTCATTATATGAATTTTTACATGCTAAGTTGCTTCAACCATGTTGAACTCTTCGTGACGCTGTTGACTGTAACCCACCAGGCTCCTCTGTCCATGGGGATTCTCCAGGCAAGAATATTGGAGTATACTGCTATGATATCCTCCAGGGGGATCTCCTTGGCCCAGGGATCGAACTAGTGTCTCCTGTGGCTCCTGCGTTAGCAGGCATGTTCTTTACCACTAGGACTATCTGGAGATACAAATTTTAGTCCTTATTAGCACACCACTAAAGTTAAATTTGAAACAGCATTAAGAATATTAATATAAAGGTAAATTTAAATAGTGACTTCATTTATTGCTTGTAGACTTGGATCACAGTGATCCAAAAATCTACAAGCAATAAATGTTGGAAAGGGTGTGGAGAAAAGGGAACCCTTTTACACTGTTGGTGGGAATGCAAACTAGTACAGCCACTATGGAGAACAGTGTGGAGATTCCTTAAAAAACTGGAAATAGAATTGCCTTATGACCCAGCAATCCCACTGCTGGGCATACACACCGAGGAAACCGGAGTTGAAAGAGATACGTGTACCCCAGTGTTCATCGCAGCACTGTTTATAATAGCCAGGACATGGAAGCAACCTAGATGTCCATCAGCAGATGAATGGATAAGAAAGCTGTGATACATATACACAATGGAGTATTACTCAGCCATTAAAAAGAATACATTTGAATCGGTTCTAATGAGGTGGATGAAACTGGAGCTGATTATACAGAATGAAGTA
Organism: Ovis aries; assembly: GCF_016772045.2. Taxonomy (NCBI): domain Eukaryota; kingdom Metazoa; phylum Chordata; class Mammalia; order Artiodactyla; family Bovidae; genus Ovis; species Ovis aries. The sequence goes on from NC_056069.1 coordinate 51,742,410, forward strand.
AGCCAGAAAGAAAAACACCAATACAGTATACTAACACATATATGGAGAAGGCAATGGCACCCCACTCCAGTATTCTTGCCTGGAAAATCCCATGGACAGAGGAGCCTAGTAGGCTGCAGTCCATGGGGTCGCAAAGAGTCGGACACGACTGAGTGACTTCACTTTCACTTTTCACTTTCATGCATTGGAGAAGGAAATGACAACCCACTCCAGTATTCTTGCCTAGAGAATCCCAGGGATAGGGGAGCCTGGTGGGCTGCCGTCAATGGGGTCACACAGAGTTGGACATGACTGAAGCGACTTAGCAGCAGTATCAGTATCAACACATATATATGGATTTAGAAAGATGGTAATGATAACTCTGTATACGAGACAGCAAAAGAGACACAGATGTATAGAACAGACTTTTGGACTCTGTGGGAGAGGGAGAGGGTGGGATGATTTGGGAGAATGGCATTGAAACATGTATAATATCATGTAAGAAACGAATCGCCAGTCTAGGTTCGATGCAGGATACAGGATGCTTAGGGCTGGTGCACTGGGATGACCCAGAGAGATGGTATGGGGTGGGAGGTGGGAGGGGGTTTCAGGATGGGGAACTCATGTACACCCGTGGTGGATTCATGTTGATGTGTGGCAAAACCAATACAGTATTGTAAAGCAAAATTTAAAAAAAATGAATAGTGACTTCAACAATATCTGTAAATGTGACAAGCAAAGAGCAAACTTTATTCCAGTCTCATCTCTAATATTTATTTACTTTTGTCTTAATTAATTAGTGGCAGAGCAAATAATCTCTTCTTATAGATTTAGAATAAAATGGTATATGTTTATTTTGCTAATTCACCTGTTAGACACACACATACAAACAGATGTAAAGACATACTATAGATATTGTTTGTCGCTCAGTCTTGTCTGACTCTTTGCGACCCCATGCACTGTAGCTGTCCAGGCTCCTCTGTCCATGGATTCTCCAGGCAAGAATACTGGAGTGGGTTGTCATTCCTATCTCCAGGGGATCTTCCTGACCCAGCAATCAAACCACGGACACCTGCACTGCAGGCAGAATCTTTACCTTCTGAGTCACCAGGGAAGCCCAGAAATTGTGTACATACATGCATATATATGTATGGTAGCAAATATGCAAAATATGTCTCTACATATCCTGACCAGACAAACTAATTAGACTATAACTTTCAGATAACTCTGAGAGAGGGAGAAATTATATTATGTCCCCATGTTTACAAAGTAAAACCTTATAAACTGACATTAATGATTAGAATTATTTCTGCACATTTTCTGTTACCTGAGCTCCGTGATAGATTATAACTAACTCAATGTGATGGACTCCATCTGATTCACATATATGATTTATCACTGCCTAAAAATTCAAGGGCAAAGCAGATGAAAAGGTAGGAAATATGGCAATTAGGATGTGCTTATCTAGGTCTTAGTGTAGTTTCCTAAAGGGAAGATTTTTGAAAGCAGAGTAATATGTGATATATAGCAAGTTTTTCAATAAATAGTTACAAAATAGAGAAAGAAAAATATTAAGGAACTTAGAGTAATAGCTTATGAAGTGTAATAAATTCTAACTATTAGTTTAAGAAATTATGAAACAAGAAAAATGTAGAAAGATATTTTATTATTAATATTACCACAAAATTTTATGAAATTTATGTTAATTTCCATATAATAAATTAGGATAACATAAGAGCAGCTGAAGAGTTAAGAAAATAATCTGTTAATGTATGACAAAACCAATACAATATTGTAAAGTAATTAACCTCCAATTAAAATAAATTTATATTAAAATATAATAAAAATAATCACAATCAAAATAATTTATCAAAGAAACAATAAATTCCAAAACTAAGTTTTTAATTTTTAAATTACATTTCCATTTAGATAAATTGTGACAATTATAAAATCACCTACCATGTAAGTATTGATAGATGATGATTTTCAGAAAATGGTAATAACATGATTTTGCATGAGTAGGAGTTTTGATCCTAAATATACGCATTATTTGAATGACATATAATATATAAATAAATATATATAGTTCAATGGCTATACTTTTGTTTTTGCCTCCTGAGAAGTCTGTATGAAGGTTAAGAAGCAACAGTTAGAACCAGACACAGAACAGCAGTGATAGATGCTCAGTCATGCCTGACTCTGCAACCCCATGGACTGTAGCCTGCCAGGTTCCTCTGTCCATGGAATTCTCCAGGCAAGATTACTGAAGTAAGTTGTCATTTCCAGGGTTCCTGCACTGCAAGAGAGTCTTTATCATCTGAACCACCAGGAAAGCCTACTATTAACAGACATTTCTAAGTATAAAGAGAGGTCAACTTAAAAAGTATCAGGGGATGCATACTTTACTTTATCTTGTAATCTGTAGACAGTATATTAGAATATGTAATGAATTCATACACATTTTCCAAAGGAATACCCAAGAGAGAAGCAGCAAAAGTTATAAATGACAATAATCAATCAGATGAAATAATTTAGGTGAAACTTTGCTCTCTTGAAGAGATAGGGACTGGGCAAGTGGTCAGGAAGGAAATACAATGTGCTTTTAATTTTGTATGAAAAATAATGTTCAGTTCCCTGTTGGTGAACATAGTTCTGCTTTTGCCAGATAAATCTTCTACTTCAAATTACTGTCCAACTACATTATTAAAACTCTACTTCTGGCCTTTGTTTTGGAATCTGCTACTTTTGTTGCCACCTCTTGATTGCTGTCCTCTGAAGCTTCTACTTCTTTGGCACTGTCCCCTGACACCTCGGTTTCCCTTGTGCTGTTCCCTGAACCCTTGATTGCATTCCTCCATTTCTGTCCTCAGAAGTTGTGCTATCCTTTCCAAGGACCTTTGGGCTCTGGTAGCTCTGTGGCTGCTCCGTGGTCTGGAACAATAGAGTGGTTCCAAATTGGAAAAGGAGTAAGTCAAGGCTGTATATTGTCACCCTGCTTATTCTAATTATATGCAGAGTACATCATGAGAAACGCTGGGCTGGAAGAAACACAAGCTGGAATCAAGATTGCCGGGAGAAATACAAAGAACCTCAGATATGCAGATAACACCACCCTTACGGCAGAAAGTGAAGAGGAGATAAAAAGTCTCTTGATGAAAGTGAAGGAGGAGAGTGAAAAAGTTAGCTTAAAACTCAACATTCAGAAAATGAAGATCATGGCCTCAGGTCCCATCACTTCATGGGAAATAGATGGGAAAACAGTGGAAACAGTGTCAGACTTTATTTTTCTGGCCTCCAAAATCACTGCAGATGGTGATTGCAGCCATGACATTAAAAGACACTTACTCCTTGGAAGAAAAGTTATGACCAACCTAGATAGTATATTCAAAAGCAGAGACATTACTTTGCCGACTAAGGTCCGTCTAGTCAAGGCTATGATTTTTCCTGTGGTCATGTATGGATGTGAGAGTTGGACTGTGAAGAAGGCTGAGCACCGAAGAATTGATGCTTTTGCACTGTGGTGTTGGAGAAGACTTGAGAGTCCCTTGGACTGCAAGGAGATCCAACCAGCCCATTCTGAAGTAGATCAAACCTGGGATTTCTTTGGAAGGAATGATGCTAAAGCTGAAACTCCAGTACTTTGGCCACCTCATGCGAAGAGTTGACTCACTGGAAAAGACTCTGATGCTGGGAGGGATTGGGTGCAGGAGAAGAAGGGGGCCACGAGGATGAGAGGGCTGAATGGCATCACGAACTCAATGGATGTGACTCTGAGTGAACTCCGGGAGATAGTGATGGATAGGGAGGCCTGGCATGCTGCCTTTCATGGGGTCGCAGAGAATCTACATGACTGAGCAACTGAACTGAACTGAACTGAACTGATATATGTGAGTGTTGATAGGAAATCTGTTAACTCTACAGTAAACTACTGATATAATAAAAAAGTTGTTTTATGAAATCTGGTATCATTTGTTTCTTTTTTTGTCTTAAATGGTTAAATTGAAATTTGATGCAATTAAGAATAAAGTTACATGGAATCTGAATTTCTCTGTATTATCAGTACTAATATACTACAAAATTTATTTATTTTTTCCTTTGAAATTGTTCAACATTTTAATCAAATGAAAGAGCAAGAGAAAGTGTTCTTGTCGCTGATGACAGCTGTTGTGACTTATTCGAATCACCTTGCGGTAAACCAGTAAAATTTTTGGATTTCCATATGTATATGTAAAATAAGAGACCAACCAGATTACCTGCCATAAAATTTGAAGTTTTATTAATATTAAGATTAGAATTAAACCCAGGATGTTATTAATGACATGTGTACTTTTACAGTAAACTATTATTCTATGCCAGAGCTCACAAATTTTGTTTGGTCTATGATATAGGGCCTTAAGAAATCTTTTCCAACATTTAGCAAGTTGGGATATTAGCTCTAAAAGGTCTTGTAGGTCTTCATAGAACTGTTCAACTTCAGCTTCTGCAGCGTTACTGTTTGGGGCATAGGCTTGGATCACCGTGATATTGAATGGTTTGCCTTGGAAACCAGAACTGAACTGAACTGAGCAAGTTGGGGAATTCATACAGAATTTAGAATTCTGTACTTCATAACAAAACAAATAATAATATACAAAAGTGCTAAACATCAACAACAATTTAGGACTTGCATTCAGAATCAAATTTCTCACAAACATATTATTTTTAATAGTTATGACTAGTGGTCTTTTTTCTAACCTGAGTATTTTGCTAATTTACCTTATTCCCCAGACCCTGGGGCATTGGATATGTGATCCCTTAGAAATGCATTGATAGAAATATGAATAGTGTTCTTTATGAACACAAGAGTCAGGCACTTGGTTGTAAAAGTATATTCCAAGTACTAAAGTTCAATTAATCTTCAGAATTACTGAAGTGTGTATAATAGTATACATTGTGGATGCAGAGTCAAACTATGTGATATAGGTAAATCACACTGGTATAAAGCTGTTTACACTTTAGAATATTATATGTTGCCGGGGTCCAGCCCCGGTGGATCCAGGGAATTCTAAGGGGGGACGGAGTCGGCATCTTAGAAAGGACTATTTAATTTGAAATATAAAGAGATTAGGAAAGAACAGTGTAGTAGGAAAATTAGTGGAGAAAAGAGGCTGATTAACTTGGTTTACGTGGAAAGCTAATAAAGTTTCAAGACAAGAAACTTGCACCACCTATGTAGGCCACTGGTGCCTGCTTGAATAGCAGAGGGTGCCCTGCCTTGGGCTCCCTCTCACGAGGGTCTTAGAAGCCAGGGCAAGTAAGTAGACATGGTGAGTCTCCACACTCTAGATGGGAATTCAGCCAGAAAAGAAGGAGAAAAGACTACAAGGGGGAAACCAGTCTTTCCAGTGACTGGTCCCTCCTTTATTGTCCGGGAAAGCTTTTTATACTTTTGGTTGTACATACAGATCAATGGATAATACAAAGTTATGCAGCATCAGCAGCCCTGACTCTTATCAAGACCAGCTTTCTCTCTGCATACCTAGCTGTATACACAAGTCTTAGGTGATTTACATCATCTTCTGGCCAGGAGGCCTATTAGCATTTTACGGCCCTTTTCTGATAAGGGTCTGTCAACCAGAAAACTTATTTGCCTTAAAAGTGTTGTTCAGAAAGCACTAATTAAGGTTACATTCTTACATAGCAAGGACACAACAATTTATAACAAGGAAAGAGGAGTACAGTGATTTATAAAAAACAGAAAATTCATTAATTCAAAAGTCTAGTATTGCTAACATCAAAACTACTATATTCTTATTTCTGCATCCCGATTACATTGATTAATATCTTCCCAGGTGCCTAAAAGATAAAGAATATGGAGGCCTGGCAGCAGTCATTGATTCAACAGTGAAACCCATCACCAATATAATTCTTAGCTCTTTAGAAAAGGCTCTGTATCTTTAAGATGTTTTAAGCTGCATGCCTCTCGCGATTGAGGGGCTATAAACAATCACAAGTTGTAAAAGTCTCTAACTGTCAGGCAAGTTAGAGAGCCATCAGAGGGGTTTGAGCTGAGACACTCCTTTTATAATCAGGAGACTGTCTACTAGAGCTCTAAGTTAACTCTTTCCATAGAAAGGTGGTCAGGGATAGCTCCCTGTTATGTCAGAAGAGTGGAAAGCACAGTACAATAAAGCAGGCAGACTCTGTTTTGGGATAGATGCTCAGGAAAATCCAGGGGTGCCCCTGAGGCCTGATCTCAGCCTTTGCCTTTTGCCAGGCCCCCTTCCTCATGACCTTTGCTATGGGTGGGATTCCCCACGCTGGCTCCTGGCAATATGTATTTGACAATAAGTGATGTGAAGATAAAGGCAAAGGAGAAAAAGAAATATATACCCATGTGAATGCAGAGTTCCAAAGAATAGCAAGGAGAGATAAGCCTTCCATGATTAATGAAAAGAAATAGAGGAAAACAGTAGAATGGGAAGGTAAAGATCTCTTCAAGAAAGTTGTAGATAACAAGGAAAAATTTCATGGAAAGATGGGCACAATAAAGATTAGAAATGATATGGACATAACAGAAGCATAAGATATAAAGAAGAGGTGGCAAAAATACACAGAACTATACAAAAAATATCTTGATGCCCTGGATAACAATGATAGTGTGATCATTCACCTATAGCCAGATATTCTGGAATGTGAAGTCAAGTGGGCTTTAGGAATTATCAGTATAAACAAAGCTGGTAGAGGTGATGGAATTCCAGCTGAGCTATTTCAAATCCTAAAAGATGATGCTATGAAAGTGCTGCACTCAATATGCCAGCAAATTTGGAAAACTCAGTAGAGGCAATCAGTTCAGTTCAGTTCAGTTCAGTTCAGTTCAGTCACTCAGTGGTGTCTTTGTAACCCCATGAATCGCAGCATGCCAGGCCACCCTGTTCATCACCAACTCCCGGAGTTCACTCAGAGTCGCATCCATCGAGTCAGTGATGCCATCCAGCCATTTCATCCTCGGTCATCCACTTCTCCTCCTGCCTCCAATCCCTCCCAGCATCAGAGTCTTCTCCAATGAGGCAACTCTTCGCATGAGATGGCCAAAGTACTGGAGTTTCAGCTTTAGCATCATTCCTTCCAAAGATATCCCAGGGCTGATCCCCTTTGGAATGGACTGGTTGGATCTCCTTGCAGTCCAAGGGACTCTCAAGTCTTCTCCAAACCACAGTTCAAAAGCATCAATTCTTCAGCACTCAGCTTTCTTCATAGTCCAACTCTCACATCCATACATGACAACTGGAAAAACCATAGCCTTGACTAGACAGACCTTAGTCGGCAAAGAAATGTCTCTGCTTTTCAATATGCTATCTAGGTTGGTCATAACTTTCTTTCCAAGGAGTAAGCGTCTTTCAATTTCATGGCTGCAATCACCATCTGCAGTGATTTTGGAGCCCCCAAAAATAAAGTCTGACACTGTTTCCACTGTTTCCCCATCTATTTCCCATGGAGTGATGGGACCGTATGCCATGATCTTCGTTTTCTGAATGTTGAGCTTTAAGCCAACTTTTTCACTCTCCTCTTTTACTTTCATCAAGAGACTTTTTATCTCCTCTTCACTTTCTGCCATAAGGGTGGTGTCATCTGCATATCTGAGGTTATTGATATTTCTCCCTGCAATCTTGATTCCAGCTTGTGTTTCTTCCAGTCCAGTTTTTCTCATGATGCAATCTGCATAGAAGTTGAATAAGCTGAGTGACAATATACAGCCTTGACATACTCCTTTTCCTATCTGGAACCAGTCTGTTGTTCCATGTCCAGTTCTAACTGTTGCTTCCTGGCCTGCATACAGATTTCTCAGAGGCAGGTTAGGTGGTCTGATATTCCCATCTCTTTCAGAATTTTCCACAGTTTATTGTGATCCACACAGTCAAAGGCTTTGGCATAGTCAAAAAAGCAGAAATAGATGTTTTTCTGGAACTCTCTTGCTTTTTCCATGATCCAGCGGATGTTGGCAATTTGATCTCTGGTTCCTCTGCCTTTTCTAAAACCAGCTTGAACATCAGGAAGTTCACGGTTCACATATTTCTGAAGCTTGGCTTGGAGAATTTTGAGCATTACTTTACTAGCGTGTGAGATGAGTGCAGGAGCTGACTGTGGCTAAGATCATGAGCTCCTTATTACCAAATTCAGACGGAAATTGAAGAAAACAGGGAAAACCACTAGACTATTCAGGGATGACCTCAGTCAAATCCCTTATGATTATACAGTGGAACTGAGAAATAGATTTAAGGGACTAGATCTGATAGATAGAGTGCCTGATGAACTATGGATTGAGGTTCGTGACATTGTACAGGAGACAGGGATCCAGACCATCAGCATGGAAAAGAAATGCAAAAAAGCAAAATGGCTGTCTGGGGCGGCCTTACAAATAGCTGTGAAAAGAAGAGAAGCAAAAAGCCAAGGAGAAAAGGAAAGATATAAGCATCTGAATGCCGAGTTTCAAAGAATAGCAAGAAGAGATAAGAAGCCATCTTTGCGATCAATGCAAAGAAATAGAGGAAAACAACAGAATGGGAAAGACTAGAGATCTCCTCAAGAAAATAAGAGATACCAAGGGAATATTTCATGCAAAGATGGGATTGATAAAGGATAGAAATTGTAGGGACCTAACAGAAGCAGAAGAGATTATGAAGAGATGGCAAGAATACACAGAAGTACTGTACAAAAAGGATCTTCACGACCCGGATAACCATGATGGTGTGATCACTCATCTAGAGCTAGACATCCTGGAATGTGAAGACAAGTGGGCGTTAGAAAGCATTACTATGAACAAAGCTATTGGAGGTGATGGAATTCCAGTAGAGCTATTTCAAATTCTGAAAGATGATGCTGTGAAAGTGCTTCACCCAATATGCCAGCAAATTTGGAAATCTCAGCAGTGGCCACAAAACTGGAAAATGTCAGTTTTCATTCCAGTCCCAAAGTAGAGGCCATAGAACTGGAAAAATCAGTTTTCAATCCAATCCCAAAGGAATGCAGTGCCAAAGAATGTTCAAACTACTGCACAATTGCACTCATCTCAAACACTAGCAAAGTAATGCTCAAAATTCTCCAAGCAAGGCTCCAACAGTACGTGAACTGAGAACTTCCAGATGTTAAAGCTGGATTTAGAAAAGACAGAGGAACCACAGATCAAATTGCCAAAATCTGTTGGATCATTGGAAAACTAAGAAAGTTCCAGAAAAACATCTACTTCTGCTTTATTGATTATGCCAAAAGTTTTGACTGTGTGGATCACAACATACTGTGGAAAATTTTTAAAGAGTTGGCAATTCCAGACCACCTGACGTGCCTCTTTAGAAATCTATATGCAGATGGTCAGGAAGCAACAGTTAGAACTGGACATGGAACAACAGACTGGGTCCAAATTGGGAAAGGAGTACATCAGGCTGTATATTGTCACCTTGCTTATTTAACTTATATGCAGAGTACATCATATGATGCCAGACTGGATGAAGCACAAGCTCAAATCAAGACTTCTGGGAGAAACATCAGTAACCGCAGATACTCAGATGACATCTACCTTATGGCAGAAAGTGAAAAGAACTAAAGTTCCTCTTGATGAAAGTGAAAGAGGAGAGTGAAAAAGCTGACTTAAAATTCAACATTCAAAAATGAAGTTTGTGGCATCCGGTCCCATCACTTCATGACAAATAGAAGGGGAAACAATGGAAAGAGTGATAGACTTTATTTTCTTAGGCTCCAAAATCATAGCAGATGGTTACTGCAGCCATGGCATTAAAAGATGCTTGTTTCTTGGAAGAAAAATTATGACCAACTTAAGCAGCATATTAAAAAGCAGAGATATTACTTTTCCAACAAAGGTCTATGTAGTTAAAGCTATGGTTTTCCTAGTAGTCATGTATGAATGTGATAGTTGGACTATAAAGAAAGCTGAGCGCCAAAGAATCGATGCTTTTGAACTGTGGTGTTGGAGAAGACTCTTGAAAATCCCTTGGACTGCAAGGAGATCAAACCAGTCCATCTGGAAAGGAATCAGTACTGAATAGTCATTGGAAGGACTGATGCTAAAGCTGAAGCTCCAATACTTTGGTTACCAGATGGAAAAAACTGACTCATTGGAAAAGACCCTGAGGTTTGGAAAGATTGAAAGTAGGATGAGAAGTTGACAGTTGAAGACAGAGGATGAAATGGTTGGATGGTATCATCAACTCAATGGACATGAATTTGAGCAAGTTCCAGGAGTTGGTGATGGACAGGGAAGCCTGGCGTGCTGCAGTCCATGTGATCACAAAGAGTCGGATAAGACTGAGTGACTGAAATGACTGACTGTCCGATGTGAACATGAAAATTAACAGAGGGCCACTGTGGCATTACATTATATTGATATAAACTGGTGGCTCAGATGGTAAAGAATCTGCCTGCAATGTAGGATACCTGGGTTCGATCCCTGGGTTGGGAAGATCCCTTGGAGAAGGAAATAGCAACCCACTCCAGTACTCTTGCCTGGAAAATTCCTGAGCCTGGTAGGCTACAGTCCATGGTATTGCAAAGCGTCAGACACTACTGAGCAACTTCACTGTGTTCAGTATAGGGAAATAATAAAAGAAGAAAACTTATTTGACATAGAATATGGAGATTAAGCAGAACAAAAAATTATATGTACAACTTGATTATAACTGTGTTTAAATTATATACACTAGGACTATAGAAAAAAACATAAAAGTCAAAGTATTTGCTTTGTTTAGGTAATTGTATTTGTTGCTTTAAAATATTTCTTATGTTCTATATTTTATAATAAAAGTAATTAAAATAGAAGAGCTATACAAATGATTGATTTGAAAACAGCCATATTTATATTTCTGAAGTGCCATCAAAATAAATTTATAGACCTACCATGTCAAACACTTAACTAAAAAATTCTGTTTGTGTTTCAAAGACAAATACAACACATTCTCAAATAAAATCAATAGCATATATTCATATATAAATTATAAATGTGAATAAATGTTAATTCAAATTTCAGTTCAGTTTAGTTCATTTCACTCACTCAGTCGTGTCCGACTATTTGTGACCCCATGAATCACAGCATATCAGGCCTTCCTGTCCATCATCATCTCCTGGAGTTAAACCAAACTCATGCGCATCGAGTCGGTGATGCCATCCAGCCATCTCATCCTCTGTCATCCCTTTCTCCTCCTGCCCCAAATCCGTCGCAGGATCAGGGTCTTTTCCAATGAGTCAATTCTTGGCATTAGGTGGCCAAAGTATTGGAATTTCAGCTTCAGCATCAGTCCTTCCAATGAACATCCAGGACTGGTCTCATTTAGAATGTACTGGCTGGATCTCCTTGCAGTCCAAGGGACTCTCAAGAGTCTTTTCCAGCACCACAGTTCAAAAACATCAATTCTTCGGCTCTCAGCTTTCTTCACACTCCCACTCTCACATCCATATATAACCACTGGAAAAACCATAGCCTTGACTAGACGGACCTTTGTTGGCAAAGTAATATCTCTGCTTTTGAATATGCTAAGTTGGTCATAACTTTTATTCCAAGGAGTAAATGTCTTTTAATTAAATGGCTGCAGTCACCATTTGCAGTGATTTTGGAGCCCCCCAAAATAAAGTCTGACTGTTTCCACTGTTTCCCCATCTATTTCCCATGAAGTGATGGGACTAGATACCACGATCTTAGTTTTCTGAATGTTGAACTATAAGCCCACTTTTTCACTTTCCTATTTCACTTTCATCAAGAGACTTTTTATCTCCTCTTCACTTTCTGCCATAAGGGTGGTGTCATCTGCATATCTGAGATTATTGATATTTCTCCCAGAAAACTTGATTCCAGCTTGTGCTTCTTCCGCCCAGCATTTCTCATGATGTACTCTGCATATAAGTTAAATAAGCTGAGTGACAATATACAGCCTTGACATACTCTGTTTCCTATTTGAAACCAGTCTGTTGTTCCATCTTCAGTTCTAACCATTGCTTCCTGACCTGCATACAGATTTCTTAAGAGGTAGGTCAGGTGGTCTGTTATTCCCAACTCTTTCAGAATTTTCCACAGTTTATTGTGATCCACACAGTCAAAGGCTTTGGCATAGTCAAAAAAGCAGAAATAGATGTTTTTCTGGAACTCTCTTGCTTTTTCCATGATCCAGCGGATGTTGGCAATTTGATCTCTGGTTCCTCTGCCTTTTCTAAAACCAGCTTGAACATCTGGAAGTTCAGGTTCACATATTGCTGAAACCTGGCTTGGAGAGTTTTGAGCATTACTTTACTAGTGTGTGAGATGACTGCAATTGTGCGGTAGTTTGAGCATTGTTTGGCATTGTCTTTCTTTCAGATTAGAATGAAAACAGACCTTTTCCAGTTCTGTGGCCACTGCTGAGCTTTCCAAATTTGCTGGCATATTGAGTGCAACACTTTCACAGTGCCATCTTTCAGGATTTGAAATGGCTCAAATGGAATTCCATAACCTCCACTAGCTTTGTTCGTAGTGATGCTTCTAAGGCCCACTTGACTTCACATTCCAGGATGTCTGGCTCTAGGTGAGTGATCACACCATCGTGATTATCTGAGTAGTGAATATCTTTTTTGTACGTTTTTTCTGTGTATTCTTGCCACCTCTTCTTTATATCTTCTGCTTCTGTTAGGTACATACCATTTCTGTCCTTTATCGAGCCCATCTTTGCATGAAATATTCCTTTGGTTTCTCTAATTTTCTTGAAGTGACCTCTAGTCTTTCCCATTCTGTTGTTTTCCTCTATTTCTTTGCATTGATCACTGAGGAAGGCTTTCTTAATTCTCCTTGCTATTCTTTAGAACTATGGATTCAGATGCTTATATCTTTCCTTTTATCCTTTGCTTTTCACTTCTCTTCTTTTCACGGCTATTTGTAAGGCCTCCCAAGACAACTATTTTACTTTTTTGCATTTCTTTTCCATGGGGATGGTCTGGATCCCTGTCTCCAGTACAATGTCACGAATCTCTATCCATAATTCATCAGACACTATCTATCAGATATAGTCCCTTAAATCTATTTCTTACTTCCACTCTATAGTCATAAGGGATTTGATTTAGGTCATATCTGAATGATGTAGTGGTTTTCCCTACTTTCTTCAATTTAAGTCTGAATTTGGCGATAAGGAGTTCATGATCAAAGCCACAGGCTGCTCCTGGTCTTGTTTTTGCTGACTGTATAGAGCTTCTCCATCTTTGGCTGCAAAGAATATAATCAATCTGATTTCAGTGTTGATCATCTGGTGATGTCCATGTGTAGAATCTTCTCTTGTGTTTTTGGAAGAGAGTGTTTGCTATGACCAGTGCTTTCTCTTGTCAAAACTCCATTAGCTTTTGCCCTGCTTCATTCTGTACTCCAAGGCCAAATTTGCCTGTTACTCCAGGTATTTCTTGACTTCCTACTTTTGCATTCCAGTCCCCTATAATGAAAAGGACATCTTTTTTGGGTGTTAGTTCTAAAAGTTCTTGTCGGTCTCCATAGAACCATTCAACTTCAGCTTCTCCAATGTTACTGGTTGGGGCATAGACTTGGATCACCGTGATAGTGAATGGTTTGCCTTGGAAATGAACAGAGATCATTCTGTCGTTTTTCAGATTGTATCCAAGTACTGCATTTGGACTCTTTTGTTGACCATGATGGCTACTCCATTTTCTGAGGGATTCCTGCTGAAAGTGGTAGATATAATGGTTATCTGAGTTAAATTCACCCATTCCAGTCCATTTTAGTTCGCTGATTCTTAGAATGTTGACATTCACTCTTGCCATCTCCTACTACTTCCATTTTGCCTTGATTCATGGACCTGGCATTCCAGATTCCTATGCAATATTGGTCTTTACAGTATCGGACCCTGCTTCTATCACCAGTCACATCCACAACTGGGTATTGTTTTTGCTTTGGCTCCATCCCTTCATTCTTTCTGAAGTTATTTTTCCACTGATCTCCAGTAGCATATTGGGCACCTACCGACCTGGGAAGTTCCTCTTTCAGTATCCTATCATTTTGCCTTTTCATAGTGTTCATGGGGTTCTCAAGGCAAGAGTACTGAAGTGGTTTGCAATTCCCTTCTCCAGTGGACAGTAATCTGTCAGAGCTCTCCACCAGGGCCCATCTGTGTTGGGTGGCCACACATGGAATGGCTTAGTTTCACTGAGTTACACAGGGCTGTGGTCCATGTGATCAGTTTGGCTAGTTTTCTGTGATTATAGTTTTACTGTTTGCCCTCTGATACCCTCTCACAACACCTACCATCTCACTTGATGTTAGTAATACTGTTAGTAAAACTTAATCCTTTATTAAGGGTAAAACTGTATATGAATAGAAATTTTGATATTTTTGTAGAGGTCTTAATTTTGTTTTTATTCACAGATTATTGTTTTATAACTCAGAGGGAAAAAAAGCATATACAAAGTTTAGAATCTGCTGAGAAAGGAAGTTATGGTTTCTTTTCTATTTTTGACTCAGGATGAAATATTTATTTTTTACATTCTTGGATAATTCTATCTGCATTAGCTTCACAGATTTTTCTCAAAAAGCTGTAGATACTGATAGACTTCTTTTAAAGGAAACTGCAAGATACATGGAGTGACTAATGTCTATCAACTTGAAACTTGTAAATATTTATCAGAAAATTATATCCATCTTTGGGAAGATTTCTGTTTGAATCTTAAATGTGATCCTCAACCAGGGGATGGCTGATATGAATACAGAAGGAGAGTTGTTCACTTTATTCAAGAATCAATCTAGCTATTTTATGCAAAGTTTTCTTACTAGTTTTGATATGTAGCATTGCAATACTAATTCTAGAATCCACAATTTAGGGAGAGGCTAGAGCACCTAAGAGTTATAATTTCTTAGTGAGTAATTAGAGATCAGTAGAAGGAAGTGAAGTTAGTGGCAGCAGTTAGAATTGAGTTGATAATAAGAAAATCAGCTTCCTGGATGGGCTTCTTGATGTCTGTTTACTGTTCATGCATATATGCTTAGTCGCTCAGTAATGTCCAATTCTTTGTGACCCCATGGGCTGTAGCCCAGCAAGCTCCTTTGTCCACAGGATTCTCCGGGGAGGGGGGGAGGGGTGGGGGAAGCAACTATAGTGATTATATAGCCATTCCCTTCTCCAGAGGATCTTCCTAACCCAGAGACCAAACCCAGGTCTCATGTATTGAAGGCAGATTCTTTACTGTTTTAGTCACCAGGGAAGCCCCTTTGTTGTTTATTCCCTTATTTCCATTTCTCTCGCTTCATTAAAATTTCACTTCTCAAAGGAATGATTCATCCTTGGATGTCCTCATCCTCCTCCTCCTTTAGAAGACTCAGCTATTAATACATTTATATAACTTTTTTTTTTATTAAGATAACTACTTGTTAACTTCAATTAGATTCACAAATTTATTTAATCTCTGGACATTTCCAACATTCTTTACAAACATCTGTCACATAAAATATAGGCAAATACAATTTTCAATAGCATGTGCACTATTTTTACCCCCTGGGCTGTAGCCTACCAGATTCCTCTGTCCATGGAATTCTCCAGGCAAGACTACTGGAGTGGGTTGCTATTTCCTTCTCTAGTGTATCTTCCCAACCCAGGAATCAAACCCAGGTCCCCTGCATTGCAGGCAGATTCTTTATCCACTGAGCTACAAGGGAAGCCCCACAATTCCTACACAGAGGTGCAAATATAGAATCAAATTTTACCAATTACACCTTGGTGTCACTCAGTTTTTCATACAGAATGTCACTTTCTGCCATGACAGTTAAATGATTTCTCTGAATGTACTTGGTAGGCTGAAGAGATGCACTACATCTCTAGATATTTGTCCTGAATATAACATAGAACAGTGAAAAGTATAGAATGATTTCTGAAACTAATAATTTCTTTCAGTTTATAGAAGTACTCTAAAACTCTAAAACTTTTACATTGATTAATTGCGGTAGAATTTTCAGAGACGATGTACCAAAGTGACATGTTCATCATTCAAAATTAATTTAATAATAATTTGGAATATATTATGGGAAGGAAATAGGGAAAGTGTTAAAAACCCCAGTTTCACAGATGCCTCTTATTCTGTATTTAATCATAACTTAGATAATAGTTTTGTCTGTTCTGAATACAACCAACATTTTTTATTCCAGGAACAAATGATATAAAGTAAGGTATTAATCTTATATCATAAAAAATAAAGGCATTTCTTTAGTTATTGAAAAATTATGTAATACAACAAAGTTGCAATATTATAAAATATAGCATGGTACAAAATGTAAATATCAGGATAAATAAGATTTGCAAGATAAATTAGTGGAATTTTGTACAATTAATTCTTCAGGAAAATTGATGTACTAATTGTTACCAATTTGCTGGATTTCCAATCTTATGAACTTGAGAAGGATTAAAATGCTTAAAATCTAACCCTCATTGATTATTGAATTCATAATCAATGAGCAAAGTTTTCCTTTGGATGCTTTTAAGTTCCATCAAAAATCAAGTTCTAAGGAATGAAAATCAGAGAAAGTGGCTGAATTCTGGGAAGATGAACTATTTTCATTTGGAAGTCTGGATCGAAAAAAACTTCCATTAATGTATTGATTATGAGAATTCAGAATTTCTGAGACAGGGAGAAACTGAGGACTGATTTATTCTCCAGTAAAAGAGAATAGGTTGGAGATTCCTGAGAAAGGAAATAAGTCAACTGGAAGAAAGAAGCAAGGTTTAAAGTACAACTTCAGGAAAAAAAGCAAACTCTGAGATATTGAAAAGTTTAAGAAAGATTGAATGTGAAGAACTATGCAAATGAAGATCCTCCAAAGGCATAAATTGTGAGGCTGACCTTCTTTTTCTTTTATGGTTGAACAGGATTTGTTAATTAGATATCATCCTAATTCCCAGTCCTCATATGTCATAATATTTGGAAAATTTAACCTTTCATTAATGATCTACTTAAGCCTCCATTAGATATATGATCAGCCTGTTTATGAGTGTCATGGTGATGCAAAGGACAGGTCTAGAGCTTACTTTCTGATCCAGAGATGCCAGTCAAAGTAGGCCTGAGAAAGAAACTAGACTGGCTCTTAGTAATCTTTGAGCCAGAGAGACTAGCAAACATATTCTCCCAAAACAAGAATCATAGGCTTGTTTCCACATTTAATATTCTAAAAATAATATAATTCGTGACTCTATAATTCCTACAAAAATCATCCACGTGTGCTAAGTAGCTTCAATCATGTCTGATTCTTTGCAGTCCTATGGACTGTAGCCCACCAAGCTCCTCTGTCCATGGGATTCTCCAGTCAAAAATACTGGAATGGGTTGCCATGCCCTCCTCCAGGGGATCTTCCCAACCAAGGGATTGAATCCATATCTCTTAAGTCTCCTGTATTGCAGGCATGTTCTTTACCACTAGCACCACCTGGGAAGATAAGAAGAGCACCACAATAAAATAATTACCTACTTAATGCATAATTAATCTACATATATAACACATCATTTGTAATAGTAACTTTAAATAAAATGTAAGGAGCATTTTGAAAATAAAGATTATACCTTACACATCAAGCCTGATTTCTACTACAGGGAAAATAAAACTCAAGGATATTTTGTTTTCATTGCAGGATAAGTGGGATTATAATAATTTGAGTGATTCATTTAGTCTATAACTTGAATAGCTTCACCTTTCCTAATCACCACGTAATTACTAAAATGAGGAATCTCTGCTTTAACAAATATAATGAAAATATATATTAGAAAACTTTAATGGCCAAAATATGGTCTTATAGATGGCATACTTTGAAAAGTATATTGTATCATAACCTTCAATCAAATTAGTAAAATATCTAACCCACTATCATTTTCTGGGGCAAAGAACACATAAGAAAATCTTAAATTGAACTCTGAGAGATAGAAAATGTTGGTTGTCCATGACCCTTTTTACCAGCATCCTCAAATATGGTACATAATACAAACTGAAAGTGTTAGTTGCTCAGTCATGTCCTACTCTTTACATCATCATGGTCTGCAGCCCACCAGACTCCTCTGTCCATAGAGTTCTCCAGGCAATCCACTGGAGTGGATTGCCATTCCCTTCTCAAGGGGATCTTCCCTACCCTAAGATCTAACAAAGGTCTCCTGCATTGCAGGTAGATTCTTTATCTGAGCCACCTGGGTGCCATTTGAACACAGGCAAAGGTCTATACTGTGTTTAGTTTTCTAAACCTTCTAAAGCAACTTTTGTTTTATTTAAATGTTTAGAGTTTTTACTTTTATTATAAATATTTTGGAGTAGACTCTAATGTGAACATTATCACTTTTAGATGATAATACTCCTGTTTTCTTGCAAATTATGTTAAACTTGAATAGTTCCAATTTAGAAATTGACTTTGCTTATCATTTTCATAATTACTAAAACATTTTTTAATGAATAGAGGTATAACATTTTTAATGAATAGAGTTATTACATTTGAGTTGGGAAGATTTGGTAATAAAACAACTTTATAGCGAGGGCATTCTTATCTCTTCACACTAAAGGGAAGAAAATTCTATTAACCAAAATTGGATGTTTGTGATAAATACCAGAGTATGAATAAGTTTTGCACCAGTCTGATTAAACAGCCAGTCATATACTCAGTTGAGCTCAAAAGTGTTTACATTTTAGTTTACTTATCAGCATATAGGACAAACTTTTAACACAAGACCCGAATAAACAAAGTACTTATTTACATGGATGTATGTAATAATAGTATATTATGAGATCCTGATGCAGGGAAAGATTGAAGCAGTAAGAGAAGGGGATGACAAAGGATGAGATGGTTGGATGGCATCATCGACTCAGTGGACATGAGTTTGAGTAAGTTCCAGGAGACAGTGAAGTACAGGGAAGCATGGTCTGCTGTCAATGGGTTTGCAAGTAGTCGGACATGACTGAGTGACCAAACACCAAATTCAATGCTATATCCTGAATAATATATAATTTATATATACTAATATTAATACTAACTAATACTAAGCAAAGTACTAGCTAAATGTTGTTGTTGCTCAATCACTCAGTCATGTCTGACTCTTTGTGACCCCATGGACTGCAGCATGCCAGACTTCCCTGCCCTTCACTATCCCCCAGTTTGCTCAAACTCATGTGCAGTGAGTCAGTGATCCTATTCAACCATCTCATCCTTTGTCACCCCCTTCTCCTCCTGTCCTCAATCTTTCTAATTAATAGTCTTCCTTTAATTAGAGCTGAGTCTCTCCTCAAAGGGATACTTGTATTTCTGATTTGTACTTTTTTCTCAAAGAGAAAATTTCTTTCTCTGTTGTTGCCATCACCGTTATCACTGCAAATTAGCTCTTGTCCTACTGACTAAGGCTTGTTGGGTAAAAGGAGAAAACAGCAGAGGAGAAAGGGCTAGAAAGAATGACAGAGTGATCTGAGTTCTCTCTTGAGAAAGCAACCATGCACAGGCAAACACATGCGTTCAAACAAATTAAAATATAACATTTCAAAACAGTATGTGTAGCCTGAATTTCTTTTAAACATTATTTGCCAGGATTCCTTGTGAGTGAAATGATTACGACCTTTCCTTAGCTCTCCTCCATCATCATTTTCTAGTGAGATAATTTTCATCCAACCAAGAATCTTTTCTCAATTTTTCCAGTTTTATATTAGAATTTTAAGCTTAACATTTATTTTTCTGCTGTTTAAAACAGACTGTTCTGCACTCAACAAACAATATTCAATAGAAGCCTACCAGGCCCTTCTGCTGACCAGAGAGTAAAATCATGAACTATTATATATTGGCCTGTGGGGAGAACCACTTAGAATTCTCATTAAGCTCCCTTAAATAATAATGACAACAACAACAAACAAACACTGTGCCAAGTTTTAAGGTGCACCAGGATGGCTGCTGTCTTTATTTCAAAGAAGAGAAAGAAAATTTTATATGTGCAATTAAATACGTCAAGATTTTCTCTAAAACTTTAATGTCATTGTGCAATATATTATTGTCTATGATTCATTGAACTGCACAATAAAATGTGAGAATTTCCTGAAACTGATATCCCAGTAAAACTGTGACAAAAAAGCTTGTCTCATTGGCTCAGTTCACAACATGCTGCATGTCTACAATGAGCAGAGAGCTCCTATGATGTGAGAAGGGTTGCTTCCAATCCAGTTCCCAGCGTGGCTTCATCAGTGACTATCTAGCTTAGATTCCAATAAGACATAAAGAGTAGTTGAAGTGATTTTCACATCCTATCCACAAGACACTTTAAATTTTATATTCTGATACAAGACCAATAAGTGACCAGATGTTTGAGCACATTAATCTTTAATATCTTGATTCCATTAAAAACTTCCATGTGAAGCCTGACACTAAATTTAAAAGAAGATTGGTGAGGACATTGCATGATTCCTAAATGCTCTTTACTTAAGGTAGGTTTATGAGAACTTCCTGGAGTTCACATTCAGGAGAAGATTTGCTTTGTTCAGATTTGCTGTGCTCCCCCCTTTCTACTACTTCACATTTTGTGGTTTTCTGTAGAAGGAGATGATGTAAAAGAGGGAATTCCTTGACAGTGAGACTTCTCTGACATTGCTGAGATTGGTAATAAAGAGGTCTAGAATTAATATGAATGAGTGTCTGAGGCACAATGGAAAAATAAAATCAAGAGGATGGGGAAGGCAGTGAAAACTGTAAGAAAGCAACAACAATGAGGAAAAGAACACCTTTCTCATCTCCTAACATAGATAATACAAAGAATGTGAGAGGACACTGGAGGTAGCAGGTTCCTAAGATCCGAGTTTTACTAGAAGCTGAAGAAACTGTTATTAGCATGAAATAAAGACACAGAGATAGAGAGGGTTTTACAGGTGAATAACCATGAATTCAAGAAGGTACAGTTTCAGTAGTGGGTGAATGTGGGGTCTGGGGTTGGGAAGGGTAAGGTGCCAGGAGACATGGTGATTAGAATACTGAAGACATCAGTTCTGATGAGATGGATGAAACTGGAGCCGATTATACAGAGTGAAGTAAGCCAGAAAGAAAAACACCAATACAGTATACTAACACATATATATGGAATTTAGGAAGATGGCAATGACGACCCTGTATGCAAGACAGTGAAAGAGACACAGATGTGTATAACGGACTTTTGGACTCAGAGGGAGAGGGAGAGGGTGGGATGATTTGAGAGAATGACATTCTAACATGTATACTATCATTTGAATTGAATCGCCAGTCTATGTCTGACGCAGGATGCAGCATGCTTGGGGCTGGTTCATGGGGATGACCCAGAAAGATGTTATGGGGAGGGAGGTGGGAGGGGGGTTCATGTTTGGGAATGCATGTAAGAATTAAAGATTTTAAAATTTAAAAAATAAAAAATTAAAATGGTAAAAAAAAAAAAAAAAAAAAAACAAAGTTGAAACCCCACCCTTGCTCCAGGCAAAATAAAGATGTCTTCGTAACTAAGATGAGTTTCTTAAATCTAACACATTTTTTTCTTTTTTTTTTGGTGCATCTTAACTCAAGATTCATGGCACTGATTTAATTTTGTTCATGTGTTCTTCAACACTCTTTTAAATACGCAACTTCACATATCTGTATGGACTACTGTCATTTATTTAAAAACTTACAAGTGCAATGCCTTTATTAGTCATCTCCCTAAGGAGGAATCATAAACATTTCTCTAAATTATTGAGAATCCTGCATTTCTCTTAGATGCTATCCCCATTTAAAACACCCAGTGTCATTCATGGGCTTACCTGGTGGGTCACATGGTAAGGAATCTGCCTGCAATGCAGGAGACTCAGGTTTGATCCTTGGGTTGGGAAGATTCTCTAGAGGAGGGCATGGCAACCAACTCCAGTATACTTGCCTAGAGAATCATCATAGACAAAGGAGCCTGGCAGGCTGCAGTCCTTGGGGTTGAAAAGAGTTGGACAAGACAAAGCGACAAAGCACACATCCCATTCATGAAGAGAGAGAAACCAACTTCTCACTGACTGCTTCTTCCCAACTGCATTTTCCATTCATCTGTGGTCTCATTAGGAATTCCTAAATTTGAAAGTGACTATTTTATCCACTTCCACCTTCTTGATTCTCAAATAGCAGAATGAAGTGGGAAGCTACTTCTTGGGACCTCTGGATCCTGCATTTATTTATTAGCACAGAACAGATGAGGATAACTTGATTACATTCCGTTCTCTATGTAGTCTAGACAATAATGGGCTAAGGTCTGGCATAAGGTAACATTTGCTACAAACAGATTTCCTATATTATCAATTCAGTGATATCTAAATACTCCATTGTCACAAAGTTCACCAGTTTTTCAAAGGTCCACAGCCTTCCTTGGAACTTCCAGAATTTATGGTAATGTGTCAGAGGTATTGGTAATCTCAGTACTCACAGACCTCTGAGGCCAAATTTTAACAGGTTTTCAAATGGCAGTTTGCCATTGCCTTTATGACATTCTTCTGCAGTTGTCCAGCTTCTTTATTACATAGTTTATTACAAATAATTATGAATTTCCTTCTCTCTCCCAATTTCCTTCTAATTACTGAGATTGAAGTGAAGTTGCTGAGTCATGTTCAACTCTGCGACCCCATGTACTTTAGCCTGCTAGGCTCCTCTGTCCATGGGATTCTCCATGCAGGAATACTGCAGTGGGTTGCCATTTCCCTCTCCAGGGGATCTTCCCAAGACCTTGGATAAAACCTAGGCCTTCTGAACTGCAGCCAGACTCTTTACAGTCTGAGCCACTGGGGAATCCCAACAGTAGTGCTCTTGCATTGGCGGGGAAACAGAACCAGGACCACCCATGTGGTAGGCGAGAATTCTAGCATTGAACCACCAGTGTTTACAAATATTAATAGCTTAATTTGTGCCTCATGCTCTGTCTTCCATTATCTTTTCCTTTTGCAATTTTCTCTTAAAGCAAATACCACAACTCTTTCCAGAAGATACTTGCTTTGCTCAGTTTCCTAATCAGGCGTTTGTATAAAATTCCAGCTCTACTCAGTCTGAAATATATTCACTCTGTTTTCTGATACATGCTCTATTTCCATCACAAAAATCTTGTCTGTTACCTGGATGTGTCTATCTTGGCTCCCTTCTTTGCCTACTTTGCTGCTTCCAATCTCTTTTTTCTGGGTACAATTAGTACCTGAGCAGCCTGGGGCAAGTGACAGATTGCCTCTGTCCAAAAACAATTCAGAGATCTTTAAGAATTCAGTTATATAAATGACCCTCTGTGGCTTCCTTCTTACAATAGATTATAATAGAAATTTCCTGAAGGATTTGGTGTGAATAAAATTACAAAAAAAAAAAAAGTCTCAACTTTCTAGTTAGATCGACTTTTACTGACATGTATGTGTTTCCTACTGGCTGCAATGCTCCGATTCCAACTGTCTCTACACACCAACATTATTTGTCTTTTTGAGCAAGTAATAATTTAAACACCATGACTTCTTATACTTTTTGCATCCTCAGCACTATTCTCTCTAGAGTTAGCTGATTTAGAGGAAACTTTGTTCCACAGAGGGCTTTAATTTCAAGAAAACTGGCTATAGTTCTAGAGTTCAATATTCCCATATATGAAGGCACTTCTCCCAAAATTCCTTAGTAAGGATATAATATGTAAGAATAAATTTAACTCTTGCAATACAAAAAAAATTACTATATATGAGATCAAGTATAAATATGTATAAGGAGACAATTACAGTATTTTGTCCTGTTATTTCATAAAGCTCACTTCAGATGGTTCTCTGGCTACCTCCTCTTGCTTTGATCATTTTTCCAACTCTTTTTTCCCCATGATTCTCCAGGTTCCCTTTGTTCTTCTCCTCCTGACTCTGCCCACTTCTTTCTGCTCTCTGCCCTTCTTTTTCAAATTTTCTGCTCTATACCTCAGCTCTATCCTGGATGAGAAAATTAAGAACTTTCTATTGTATGAGTCCCTCAAGTCAGCTCCTATTCATTTAGATTAAGGTAAAATAATCTATATAAAAAACAAAATTTTATCTTCTTTTTTTTGGTCATGTCTCAAGTCTCCATCTAACCATTCAATATTGTTAAGGTCTCAAAGAAGGCAAAGTGTTGGGAAAGATAGGAAGGATAAAACTTCATTACGTCACATATTCATTTTTCACTATGTTTTCTAACACTGAAATAATTTGACAACACTGTAAAAATATTTGTAGTTTTAAAAGTGTTTGTGAATGGCTAAAGAATTCAGTGTTTGTATAGGACAAATTCTTTAAATTGAGATTATAGCATATTAAAAATCAGAGACATCATTTTCCTGACAAAGGTTTTGTAGTCACAAATATCAGAGAAGGAAATGGCAACCCACTCCAGTATTCTTGCCTAGAGAATTCCATGGACAGAGGAGCCTGGTGGGCTGCTGTCCATGGGATGGCACAGAGTTAGACATGACTGAAGTGACATAGTATGCATGCATGCATTGGAGAAAGAAATGGCAACACACTCTAGTATTCTTGCCTGGAGAATCCCAGGGACAGGGGAGCCTGGTGGGCTGCTGTCTATGGGGTCTCACAGAGTCAGACACGACTGAATCAACTTAGCAGCAGCAGCAGTCAAAAATATACATGTTTTCCAATAGTCCTGTACAGATGTGGACAGTTGGGCCATAAAGAAGGCTGAGGATGAAAGAATTGATGCTTTTGAATTGTGGTTCCATAGAAGACTCTTGAGAGTCCATTGCACTGCAAGGAGATCAAACTAGTCAATCCTAAAGGAAATTAACTCTGAATATTCATTTGAAAGACTAACACTGAAGCTGAAGTTACCATACTTTGGCTACCTGATGCAAAGAGCCAACTCAGTGGAAAAGGCCCTGAAGCTGGGGGAGGGTGAAGGCAAAAGGAGAAGGGGGCTGCAGAGGATGAAATGGTTAGATAGGATGACCAACTCAATGAACATGAATCTGAGCAAACACTGGGAGATAGTGAAGAACAGGGGAGCCTGGTGTGATGGAGTCCATTGGGTCACAAAGAGTCAAACACAATTTAACCATTGAACAATTATTTATAGAAGCCAAACATAAATATAAACTTTTTATAATGTTTTTTTAAAAATAAAAGACCTGAAAAGTGTGTTTAGACTAAGATTCATAAGCAATTATTAATTTAGATATTCTCATGTAAAAATTATGAATTTTAATTGATATGCATTACTTTTCTTTTTATTTATCAAACTCTTTATTGACCATTTAATATGTAAGGTATACAGAAGAGTGGCCTCTGAATTTATATCACCTTAAAAAATAAACTACTGTGTTTTAAATTAGGTGAATATTTTTAAGTTAACATAATTTTGTATCAAAATTGTATTCATTTTAAAAGGCAATTTTTAAATGTTTGTAACTTTGTATTAAGAACATAAAAACTTGTATTAAAAAAAAGAAACTGATTGAAAACCAATTTTCAACAATGAGTTACAGCAAGTGTTTTATTTAAAAATTTGTCAGACTGGGACTTCCCTGGTAGCTCAGCTGGTAAAGAATCTGTCTGCAACGCAAGAGACCCTGGTTAATTCCTAAGTCAGGAAGATACCCTGGAGAAAGGAATGGCTACCCACTCCAGTATTCTTATCTGGAGAACTTCATGGACAAAGGAGCCTGGCAGTCTACAGTCCCTGGGGTGGCAAAGAGTGGGACACAACAGAGTGACTTTCACTTCACTTCAAAGACTAGAAATCCTTTCATCAAAAATCAGGAAAAAGAAGAGAGATTTATACTTTATTACAGTTGTTTGACAGTACTATATTACGATCTTTATTTTTGTCTTACTAGAAATACAAACTTTGTTCTTCTGATTTTTAAAAAAAAGTGATTTATTTTTCTTCTTTTGGTTGTAGTACTGTGGGTTTCAGATTAAGTTGCAACTATCTGATGTGTTGTTAAATAAAAATTCAACTTCCAGTAGGTTAAAATAGAAAGGCACTGCCTGACTTCAGGCTCTTTGCCCAGTAATTGCAGAAAGAATTCTGTTAGGTCCATGTAGAATGAATGAATACAGGCTCTATGCAGTATTGTGCAGACAATTCACCCAGCTGAGAAAAGACTTTCAAGTTGATTGCCTTAGGAATTCCTGAGCACACAGGCTGAGGAAGTGACTCTAATTCAAAGAATGCAAACCTTCTGGATTTTTATGAAGATAACTGCTAGAACCACTGGGGAGTAACTACTTCACTCAGGGCATAATTGGCATTTTAAAAACATTTTATCTGACTGAGATAGCAAAGCAGAGTGAAATGCAAATTTCATTTTTTTGGAGTGAATTTACTTTTTTGGAGTTTTATGAGTCCATGTTACATTTACTTATTTTAAAATATTTATCCATTTGATTTTATTTATGTTGATGCACAGGGTCTTAGTTATGGTGTGTAGGATCTATTAATGGTTCCCTGACCAGGGGTCAAACTTGGGCCTCCTGCATTAGGAGCATGGAGTCTTAGCCACTGGACCACCAGAGAAGTTCCATCCATGCCACAATTAAAAATATGAACTATAAGGATGCTGTACTGAACTGAAAGTTATGTAATAAAATACTGTAAAGATGAAACTAAGTGCCCAGTGTTATTATTAGGTTGGTAAAAATGTAATTATGGCTTTGGATTGTGAATTTTAAATCATTATAACTGAGCTCAAGTATATCTTTAGTAATCAAAATAAGAACCATTATAATTAACACAGTTTTGCCAAACAGAAATAAGTTTATTTACTCCTATAGCATAAAAATCCATACTTTGAGATTAGACAAACTCTTGGAAAGCATTTTCGGCATCCTGCTGTTTGTTAAAGCATTCTCCTTGTAAAAATTTGTTGAGATGCTTAAAGAAGTGGTAGTCAGTTGGTGAGAGGTCAGGTGAATATGACGAATGAGGCAAAATGTCATAGCCCAGTTCCTTCAACTGTTGAAACTTTGGTTGTGTGATGGACAGTCAGGCATGGTCATGAAGAAATATTGGACCCATTCTGTTGATCAATGCTGCCTGCAGGTGTGGCAGTTTTGGGGGCATCTCATCGATTTACTGAGTATACTTCTCAGACATAATGGTTTCATTGAGACTCAGAAGGTCATAGTGGTTCAGACTGGCAGCAGACCATGAAATGGTGACGATGACCTTTCTTTTTGCTGCAAGCTTGGCTTTGGGAAGTGGTTTGGAGCTGCTTCTCAGTCCAGCCACTGAATTGGTCATCACCTGTTGTCATATGTTGTTGTTATTCAGTTGCTTAGTCGTGTCTGACTGTGTGTAACCCCCTGAACTGCAGCACATCAGGCTTCCTTGTCCTTCACAATCTCCCGGAGTTTGTTCAAGCTCATGTCCATTGAATCGATGATGACATCCAACCATCTAATCCTCTGTCACCTTCTTCTCCTCCTGCCTTCAACCTTTCCCAGGATCAGGATATTTTCCAATGAGTTGGCTCTTCACATCAGGTGCCCAAAGTATTGGAGTTTCAGCTTTAGCATCAGTCTTTCTAATGAATATTCAGGGTTGATTTCCTTTAAGATAAGGTCTTCCCTGGTGGCTCAGATGGTAAAGAATCATCCTGCAACACAGGAGACCCAAGTTTCATCCCCAGATAAAGAATGGTAACCCAATCTTCATAGTTCAGTTGGTAACGAATCTGCCTGCAATGCAGGAGACTCCAGTTCCTGGGTTGAGAAGATCCTCTGGAGAAGGAAATGGCAACCCACTCCAGTATTCTTGCCTGGAGAATCCCATGGACAGAAGAGCCTGGCAGACTACAGTCCATGAGGTCGCAAGACTTGGACATGACTTAGCAACTAAAGAGAGAGAGAGAACCCAATCCAGTACTCTTGCCTGGAAAATTCCATAGACAGAGGAACCTGGAGGGCTGCAGCCCATAGGGTTGCAGAGTTGGATATGACTGAGTGACTAAGATTTTCACTTTCTCTCCCTTAGGATTGAGTGGTTTGATCTCCTTTCAGTCCAAGTCTTCTCAGGCACCACAATTTGAAAGCATCAATTCTTCAGCACTCAGCCTTCTTTATGGTCCAACTCTCACATCCATATATGACTACTGGAAAAACCATAGCTTTGACTATACAGTCCTTTGTTGGCAAAGTGATGTCTTTGCTTCTTAATACACTGTCTAGATTGATGATAACTTCTTCTAAGGAGCAAGCATCTTTATAGTTCATGGCTGCAGTCACCATCTGCAGTAATTTTGGAGCCCAAGAAAATAAAGTCTGTCACTATTTCCATTTTTTCCACATTTACTTGCCATGAGGTGATGGGACCAACAACCATTATTCATTGCACATCAAAATCCAGTCGAGAAATGGTTCCTTGTTGTTGCATAAAATAAAAGAAAAGGTTACCTGAAAATAATGATTTGGGGGGGGGGGTCAGCTCATGAGGCACTCACTTATTGAACTTTTTCATCTTTCCAATTTGCTTCAAATGCTGAATGACTATAGAACGGTTGATGTTGAATTCTTTGTCAACTTCTCATGTAGTTGTAAGAGGATCAACTTTGATGATCCTATTCATTGGTTGTTGTCAACTTCCAATGGCTTGTCACTAGGCTCATCTTCAATGCTCTTGTCTCCTTTGCAAAATTTCTTGAACAACCGTTGCACTGTTAGTTCCTTTGCAGTTCCTGGGCCAAATGCGTTATTGACGTTGTGAATTGTCTCAGTTGGTTTAAGGCTGATTTTGAACTAAAATTAGAAAATCACTGTAATTTGCCTTTTGTTTAACATTATTTTCATAGTCTACAATAAATATAAAATAAATAGCAAGTAATTTCCATCAAAAAACATAAACTGAGAAATGTGCATTAAAGAGATGTATAACATAACCACACTTATTTAGAATGTATTCCAATGTCAAATGGCAAATTTCAGCAATGCAAAAACTGCAGTTACTTTTGCACCATCCTAATAAGATGTGAAGCCTGGAATGCTGTAGTCCATGGGGTCACAAAGAGTCAGACCTAACTTAGCAAGTAAACAACAACAACAATATGATGTCTGTATATATCACAAATAAATCATATATATTTTTTTAGTTTAGGTAAATCAAAAGGCAATAAAGGAGAAAACTTAAACAGTAAAGATGAGGAGACCACAGTTTTATAGACTCATAGTTATGCCCAGTCTCCATTTTTTTCTTCTTCCTCATAGAAACTGTAATTATTTTGTGGAGGTGTGGCTCATATTGAGGTGTCAGGAGTTCTCATTTTTGATAGTCAATCATGTGGCTAAATTCTGGTCCAGGAAAGCTTCACAGAAGTGATGAGGAATACTTGTTCTCAAAAGGAAGAGAGATTAATTTCTTTGTTCTTTTCTCCTCTTTCTAGGGGGAATGTTGACTTAACGGTTAAAGCTTAAAAGTGTTCCTGAAACTCCAAATGGGGGTTATATATAAAATTCAATGGAAAAAGAAATAAAAACAAAATGTCACACTCTATCATCCCTGATCGCTTACTTCCAGACTGTTCTATGTGGCTGAAAAAATCCTATGTGTTTTAAAATGTGAATATTTTGATTTTCACTCACAGGCAGAACTTAATCCTAGTAATGCAAAATTTTGTATAAGATCATGCCCAGTGCATTTATTATATTTAACAATGAATTTTAGAGTGTTCATGTGTGTGTGTTAGTCGCTCTTTGTAATCCCATGGACTGTAGCCCCCCAGCCTCCTCTGTCCATGGGATTCTCTAGGCAAGAATACTGAAGTGGCTGTCATTCCCTTCTCCAGAGCATCTTACTGACCCAGGGACTGAACCTGCATCTCCCGCATGGTAGGCAGATTCTTCAGTGTCTGTGCCACCAGGGAAGCCCTTAGAATAACAGGTTTTAATGGGAATGCAATTAAATTATATCTTCTGTCTTCTATTGTCCCTAATTATGGACTCAGTCTTTGACCATGGTGAATAAGACCCTGCATGCATTCACTTTTCTAAATACTTCATTCAGGAAGGAGACGCTAAGACTCTTAGTCAGAAAACTTAGGTTCGGTGCCTGAGGAAAATTTTCTAACACATGGTGAGGCTTAAAATGTTAAACAAAATTATACCTGCTACTTTGGTTGAGGAGAATATTTCACACTGTGATATAACACTGAGTCTCCACATACTAACTGCTAAGAAAGAGCTAATCTGAGGGGGGAGCCATTCCTGTGTTTTTCTTTCCCTCGAAATTCTCAGTAGTCCATAACACTAACAAGAGACAGAAAGAAAATAAAACTAGCGAGTCAAAGTAAAAGTGAATATTCTTTGTGATTATAGGTTTTCTGGAGTTTTTATTTAAATCATTAAAATTAAAAAAAATAATGTTTATCCTATGGTTTGGTCATGACAAATTTCCTACACAGTAGTGGTTCTCAAACGAGTATGCAGCACATAGAGGGCTTGTAAAAGAACTGATGGCTGGACCCCAGCCCCAGATTTTCTGATTTAACATCTATGTGAGGCCTAGGAATTGGACTAATTCCCAGGTGATGCCGATAAGCAGATCCAAGAATTGATTTTTTGGAAACTTTATGTGGAAAACGCTTGTTTTTGACAAAGTTCATATGTTGAAATTCTAATTGGAATGGTTAGGAGGTGGAGTCATTGACAGGTGATTAGGTCATGAAGGTGGAACCCTCATAATGGGATTAGGGAGTGCCCTTATAAATGGACCCCCAGAGAGTTCCCTTGGGCTTCCCAGGTGGCACTGGTGGTAAAGAACCAACCTGCCAAGGCATAAGACATAAGAGACATAGGTTCAATCCCTGGGTTGGGAAGATGCCCTGAAGGAAAGCATGACAACTCACTCCAGTATTCTTGCCTGGAGAATCCTACGGACAGAGGAGCCTAGCAGGCTACAAAGAGTTTCAAAGAGTCAGACATGACTGAAGTGACTTAACATGCATGAGAGTTCCCTTATAGCTTCTGCCATGTGAGGACATAGTGAGGAGGTGGCTGTCTATAGACTAGAAAGTGAGCCCTCACCAGACACAGAATCTGCTGTCAACTTGATCTTCTTAGCCCACTGAACTGTGAGAAGTAAAGTGTTATTGCTTATTTCATTCAATCTACTTTAGTTTATTATAGTAGTCCAAATATCTAACACAAAAACTCTATAAACAATAAATGCTGCAGAGGGTGTGGAGAAAAGAGAACCTTGCTATATTGTTGACAGGAATGTAAATTGGTACAATCACTATGGAGAATAACATGGAGGTTCCTTAAAAAAATAAAATAAAATAAAAGAACTAAAAAATAGAGCTACTGTCTGATCCAGTAACCATACCCTTGGTCATATATCTGGAGAAAACCATAATTAAAATATATATATATATATATATATATATATATATATATATATATATATCAATGCTCATGGAAAAACTATTTACAATAGCCAGGATATGAAAGACACTGAAATCTCTATCAATGGAGAAATGAATAAAGAAGATGTGGTACATACATATGATGGGATATTATTACTTAGCCATAAAAAAGAAAGAATGCCATTTGCAACAACGTGGATGCACCTAGAAATTACCGTAATGAGTGAAGTCAGACAGACAAATATTACATGGTATTGCTTAAACATGGGATAAAAAAAAATGGCACAGATGAATCTATGAAACAGAAATATAGTCACAGATGTAGAAAACAAATCAATGATTACCAAGGGAGGAAAGGGAATAATTTGGGAGATTGAGATTGACAAACACATACTACAGTATTTAAAATATACAACTGTTTAGAACTTACTATATAGAACAAAGAAGTCTACTCTATACTCTGTAATGACTTATTTGGGAATAGAATCTAAAGAAGAATGTGTATATATATATATATATATATATATATATATATATATATATATTTAACTGATTCATTTTGCTGTATAGCACAAACTACCACAACAATGTAGAACACCTGTACTTCAATAAAAATTAATTAAAAAGATAAGAAAACAGTGTGAGGAGAAAAGATAAAACATCTGTTAATACTGCCAATGATCATCCTATCGTGTTTTTAAAAACTTACTGCAGCAGTGGCAAAAATGGACTGATTAAAAGTAGACCCAGTTCAGCTCAGTCACTCAGTCATGTCCCACTGTTAGCAACCCCATGAATTGCAGCACGCCAGGCCTCCCTGTCCATCACCAACTCCCAGAGTTCACTCAGACTCATGTTCATCGAGTCAGTGATGCCATCCAGCCATCTCATCCTCTGTCGTCCCCTTCTCCTCCTGCCCCCAATCCCTCCCAGCATCAGAGTCTTTTCCAATGAGTCAACTCTTCGCATGAGGTGGCCAAAGTACTGGAGTTTCAGCTTCAGCATCATTCCTTCCAAAGAAATCCCAGGACTGATCTCCTTCAGAAGGGATTGGTTGGATCTCTTTGCCGTCCAAGGGACTCTAAAGAGTCTTCTCCAACACCACAGTTCAAAAGCATCAGTTCTTTGGCGCTCAGCTTTCTTCACACTCCAACTCTCACATCCATACATGATAACTGGAAAAACAATAGCCTTGACTAGACAGACTTTTGTGGGCAAAATAATGTCCTGCTTTTCAATATGTTATCTAGGTTAGTCATAACTTTTCTTCCAAGGAGTAAGCGTCTTTCAATTTCATGGCTGCAGTCACCATCTGCAGTGATTTTGGAGCCCCAAAAATAAAGTCTGACACTGTTTCCACTCTTTCCGCATCTATTTCCCATGGAGTGGTGGGACGAGATGCCATGATCTTCGTTTTTTGAATGTTGAGCTTTAAGCCAACTTTTTC
Source organism: Ovis aries (assembly GCF_016772045.2). Classification (NCBI taxonomy): domain Eukaryota; kingdom Metazoa; phylum Chordata; class Mammalia; order Artiodactyla; family Bovidae; genus Ovis; species Ovis aries. The sequence continues at coordinate 51,775,173 of NC_056069.1, forward strand.
ACTCTCCTCTTTCACTTTCATCAAGAGGCTTTTTAGTTCCTCTTCACTTTCTGCCATAAGGGTGGTGTCATCTGCATATCTGAGGTTATTGATATTTCTCCCTGCAATCTTGATTCCAGCTTGTCGTTCTTCCATCCCAGCATTTCTCATGATGTACTCTGCAAAGAAGTTAAATAAGCAGGGTGACAATATACAGCCTTGACATACTCCTTTTCCTATTTGGAACCAGTCTGTTGTTCCATGCCCAGTTCTAACTGTTGCTTCCTGACTTGCATATAGGTTTCTCAAGAGGCAGGTCAGGTGGTCTGGTATTCCCATCTCTTTCAGAACTTTCCACCATTTTTTGTGATCCACACAGTCAAAGGGTTTGGCATAGTCAATAAAGCAGATATAGATGTTCTTCTGGAACTCTCTTGCTTTTTCCATGATCCAGCGGATGTTGGCAATTTGATCTCTGGTTCCTCTGCATTTTCTAAAACCAGCTTGAACATCTGGAAGTTCACGGTTCACATATTGCTGAAGCCTGGCTTGGAGAATTTTGAGCCTTACTTTACTAGCGTGTGAGATGACTGCAATTGTGCAGTAGTTTGAGCATTCTTTTGCATTGCCTTTCTTTGGGATTGGAATGAAAACTGACCTTTTCCAGTCCTGTGGCCACTGCTGAGTTTTCCAGATTTGCTGGCATACTGAGTGCATCACTTTCACACCATCATCTTTCAGGATTTGAAGTAGCTCAACTAGAATTCCATCACCTCCACTAGCTTTGTTTATAGTGATGCTTTCTAAGGCCCACTTGACTTCATATTCCAGGGCGTCTGGCTCTAGGTGAGTCATCACATCATTGTGATTATCTTGGTTGTGAAGATCTTTTTTGTACAGTTCTTCTGTGTGTTCTTGTCACTTCTTCTTAATATCTTCTGCTTCTGTTAAGTCTATACCATTTCTGTCCTTTATTGAGCCCATCTTTGCATGAAATATTCCCTTGGTATCTCTAATTTTCTCGAAGAGATCTCTAGTCTTTTCCATTCTGTTGTTTTCCTCTATTTATTTGCATCGGCCACTGAGGAAGGCTTTCTTACCTCTTCTTGCTATTCATTGGAACTCGGCATTCAGATTCTTATATCTTTCCTTTTCTCCTTTGCTTTTCACTTCTCTTCTTTTCACAGCTATTTATAAGGCCTCCTCAGACAGTCATTTTGCTTTTTTGCATTTCTTTTCCATGGGGATGGTCTTGATCCCTGTCTTCTGTCCAATGTCGTGAACCTCTGTCCATAGTTCATTAGGCACTCTCTCTATTAGATCTAGTCCCTTAAATCTATTTCTCACTTTCACTGTAAAATCATAATGAATTTAATTTAGGTCATACCTGAATGGTTTAGTGGTTTTCCCTACTTTCTTCAATTTAAGTCTGAATTTGGTAATATGGAATTCATGACCTGAGCCACAGTCAGCTCCCAGTCTTGTTTTTGCTGACTGTATAGAGCTTCTCCATCTTTGGCTGCAAAGAATATAATCAGTCTGATTTTGATGTTGACCATATGGTGATGTCCATGTGTAGAGTCTTCTCTTGTGTTGTTGGAAGAGGGTGTTTGCTATGACCAGTGCGTTCTCTTGGCAAAACTCTATCAGCCTTTGCCCTGCTTCATTCCATATTCCAAGGCCAAATTTGCCTGTTACTCCAGGTGTTTCTTGACTTGCTACTTTTGCATTCCAGTCCCCTATAATGAAAAGGACATCTTTTTTGGGTGTTAGTTCTAAAAGATCTTGTAAGTCTTCATAGAACCGTTCAACTTCAGCTTCTTTAGCATTACTGGTTGGGGCATAGGGTTGGATTACTGTGATATTGAATGGTTTGCCTTGGAAACAAACAGAGATCATTCTGTCGTTTTTGAGATTGCATCCAAGTACTGCATTTTGGACCCTTTGTTGGCCATGATGGCTACTCCATTTCTTCTAAGGGATTCCTGCTGGTAGTAGTAGTAGATATAATGGTCATCTGAGTTAAATTCACCCATCCCAGTCCATTTTAGTTCGCTGATTCCTAGAATGTCAGTGCTCCATCTTGCCATCTCCTGTTTGACCACTTCCAATGTTCATTGATTCATGGACCTAACATTCCAGGTTCCTATGCATTATTACAGCATTGGACCTTGATTCTATTACCAGTCACATCCACAACTGGATATTGTTTTTGCTTTGGCTCTCTCCCTTCATTCTTTCTGGAGTTATTTCTCCACTGATCTCCAGTAGCATACTGGGCACCTACTGACTTGGGGAGTTCCTCTCTCAGTATCCTATCATTTTGTCTTTTCATACCGTTCATGGGGTTCTCAAGGCAAGAATACTGAAGTGGCTTGCCATTCCCTTCTCCAGTGGACCACATTATGTCAGACCTCTCCACCATGCCAGCCTGTCTTGGGTGTCTCCACAGGGCATGGCTTAATTTCATTGAGTTAGACAAGGCTGTGGTCCTAGTGTGATTAGATTGCCTAGTTTTTTGTGATTATGGTTTCAGTGTGTCTGCCCTCTTGCAACATCTACCGTCTCACTTGGTTTTCTCTTAACTTGGACGAGGGGTATCTCCTCACCGCCGCTCCTCCCGACCTTGAACATGGAATAGCTCCTCTAATCCCATTGGCGCCCACGCAGCCACTGCTCCTTGGACATGGGGTCGCTCCTCCTGGCGGCTGCCCCTTAGCCTCGGGTGGGGGTAGCTCCTCTCGGCTGCTCCTGTGCTATTGCAGCCTGGCACTCTCGGCCACCGCCCCTGACATTGGACGAGGCGTAGCTCCTCTGGGCTGCAGCCCCTGACCTTGGACGTGGGGCAGCTCCTCTCGGCCGCTGCCCCTCGGGCGTGGGGTCCTATCAACTTCTGCCCCTGAAAAGTAGACTCATTTGTACTCAAAATAGAAGCTGGAGTGTAGGTACTGACATCAGATATGGTAATGTTAAGTAAATATAAAAAAGTATAAGGTAGGATGACAAAGATCTGAGAGAAGACAAGCAAGGACAAACCTCTGTGGCTAGCAACAAATAAGACTGGAAGTTGGGTCCATGTTGGCTATAGGCTGCCTGGCACTGGGGTGGTGAGAGGCTGGAGAGGAGATACCCCATGTCCAAGGTCAAGAGTGGTGGCTGTGCTTTGCTGGGCTGGCCTTGAGGAGATACCCCATGTCCAAGGGCAAAGGAGAAGGCCTAGCAAGGTAGGAGGGGCAAATTTATGTTTAGAATCAAACCCCATTCCCATCAGAGATGCTCAGAGGGCTCAAACAAACCTTGTGTGCTCTAGGACCCAGGGACCCCACAGAGCCTAAGTCAGAACTCAGTCTGTCTCCTGTCAGGTGTGGGTCAGCAGTGGACTGCCACAGGGACAGGGGCTTTGGGTGCATCAAACTTGGGTATGGCATAAGCCCTCTTGGAGGAGGTTGCCATTAACCCCACTGTAGAGCTGCCACAACTTACCCAGGACTGGGAAATAGACTCCTAGAAGGCACAAACAGAACCCTGTGCACCAGGACCCAGGAGAAAGGAGCAGTGATCCCATAAGAGACTGACCCAGACCTGTCTGTGAGTGTCCAGGAGCCTACAGGAGAGGCATGGGTCACTGGTGGCTGCTGCAGGGTTGGGGGCACTGAATGTAGCAGTACATACATGGGATCTTTTGAAAGAGGTCACCATTATCTTCATTACCTCCACCATAGTTTGGCCCCAAGTAAGTAACAGGGAACATAGCTCCACCCACCAACAGAAAATTGGATTAAAGATTTACTGAGTATGGCCCCACCCATGAGAACAAGACCCAGTTCCCCCTCAGTCAGTCTCTCCCATCAGGAAGCTTCCATAAGCCTCTCATCCTTCTCCATCAGAGGGCAGACATACTGAAAACCACAATCACAGAAAATTAACCAATCTCATCACAGGGACTGCTGCTGCTGCTGCTGCTGCTGCTGCTGCTGCTGCTGTGTCGCTTCAGTCGTGTCCAACTCTGTGCGAGCCCATAGACAGCAGCCCATCAGGCTTCCCCGTCCCTGGGATTCTTCAGGCAAGAACTGGAGTGGGTTGCCATTTCCTTCTCCAATGCATGAAAATGAAAAGTGAAAGTGAAGTCACTCATTCGTGTCCGACTCTTAGCGACCCCATGGACTGCAGTCTACCAGGCTCTCCCGTCCATGGGATTTTCCAGGCAAGAGTACTGGAATGGGTTGCCATTGCCTTCTCTGCACATGGACTGCAGCCTTGTCTAACTCAATGAAACTATGAGCTATGCCATGTAGGGCTACCCAAGACAGATGGGCCATGTGGAGACCCATGGAATGGAGAGTTCTGACAAAATGTGGTCCACTGGAGAAGGGAATGACAAATCACTTCTGTATTCTTGCCTTGAGAACCCCATGAACAGTATGAAAAAGCAAAAACATAGGACACTGAAAGATGAACTGCCCAGGTTGGCAGGTGCCCAATAAGCTACTGGAGATGAGTGGAGAAATAACTCCAGAAAGAATGAAGAGACAGAGTCAGAGCAAAAACAACATCCAGTTGTGGATGTGACTGGTGATAGAATCAAGATACAATGCTGTAAAAAGCAATATTGCATAGGAATCTGGAATGTTAAATCCATGAATCATGGGCCTGTGTCATCATGGAAATGGTCAAACAGGAGACGGCAAGAGTGAACTTCGACATTTTAGGAATCAGCAAACTAAAATGGACTGGAATGGGTGAATTTAACTGAGATGTCCATTATATATACTACTGTGGGCAAGAATCCACTAGAAGAAACGGAGCAGCCATTATTGTCCACAAAAGGGTCCAAAATGCAGTACTTGGGTACAGTCTCAAAAATGACAGAATGATCTGTTCATTTCCAAGGCAAAACATTCAATATCACAGTAATCCAAGTCTATGCCCCAGCCAGTAATGCTGAAGAAACTGAAGTTGAATGGTTCTGTGAAGACCTACCAGAGAAGGTAATGGGAACCCACTCCAGTACTCTTGCCTAGAGAATCCCAGGGAGAGTGGAGCCTGGTGGACTGCTGTCTATGGGGTCGCATAGAGTCAGACACGACTGAAGGGACTTAGCACCAGCAGCAGCAGCAGGATGAAGACCTACAAAATTTTTTAGAACTAACATCCCCAAAATATGTCCTTTTCATTATAGGGGACTGGAATGTGAAAGTAGGAAGTCTAGAAAAACCTCGAGTAATAGGCAAGTTTGGCCTTGGGGTACACAATGAAGTAGGGCAAAGGCTAATAGAGTTTTCTCAAGATAACGCACTGGTCATAGCTAACACCTTCTTCCAACAGCACAAGAGAAGACACTACACATGGATATCACCAGGTGGTCAACATCGAAATCAGATTGATTATATTCTTTGCAGCCAAAGATGGAGAAGCTCTATACAGTCAGCAAAAACAAGACTAGGAGCTGACTGCTGCTCTCACCATGAACTATTTATTGCCAAATTCAGACTTAAATTGAAGATAGCAGGGAAAACCACTAGACCATTCAGGTATGACTTACATCAAATTCCTTATGATTATACAGTGGAAGTGACAAATAGATTTAAGGGCCTAGATCTGATAGACAGAGTACCTGATGAATGATGGACAGAGGTTCATGACATTGAACAGGAGGCAGTGATCAAGACCATCCCTAAGAAAAAGAAATATAAAAGTAAAATGACTGTCTCAGGAGGCCTTATAAATAGCTGTGAAAAGGAGAGAAGTGAAAAGCAAAGGAGAAAAAAGATATACCCATTTGAATGCAGAGTTTCAAAGGATAGCAAGGAGAGATGATAGCCTTCCTCAGTGAGCAATGCAAATAAATAGAGGAAAACAATAGAATGGGAAAGGCTAGAGATCTCTTCAAGAAAAATTAGAGATACCAAGGTAATATTTAATGCAAAGATGGGCTCAGTAAAGGACAGAAATGGTATGGAACTAACAGAGCAGAAGATATTAAGAAGAGGTGGTAAGAGACACAGAAGAACTGTATAAAAAATATCTTAATAACCCAGATAATCATGATGGTGTGATCACTCATCTAGAACCAGACATCCTGGAATGTGAAGTCAAGTGGGCCTTAGAAAGCATCACTATGAACAAAGCTAGTGGAGATGATGGAGTTTCAGTTGAGCTATCTCAAATCCTAAAAGATGATGCTGTGATAATACTACGCTCAATATGCCAATGGAAAACTCAGCAGTGGCCACAGGACTGGAAAAGGTCAGTTTCCATTCCAATCCCAAAGAAAGGCAATGCAAAAGAATGCTCAAACTACCACACAATTGTATTCATCTCACATGCTAGTAAAGTAAGGCTCAAAATTCTCCAAGCCAGGCTTCAACAATACGTGAACCACGAACTTCCAGATGTTCAAGTTGGTTTTAGAAAAGGCAAGGAGCAAGATGTTCAATTTTCCAACATCTGCTGGATCATAGAAAAGGCAAGAGAGTTCCAGAAAAACATCTATTTCTGCTTTAGTGACTATGCCAAAGCCTTTGACTGTGTGGATCACAATAAACTGTGGAAAATTCTGAAAGAGATGGGAATACCAGACCACCTAACCTGCCTCTTGAGAAACCTATATGCATGTCAGGAAGCAACAGTTAGAACTGGGCATGGAACAACAGACTGGTTCCAAATAGGAAAAGGAGTATGTCAAGGCTGTATATTGTCACCCTGCTTATTTAACTTCTATGCAGAGTACATCATGTGAAATGCTGAGCTGGAAGAAGGACAAGCTGGAATCAAGATTGCAGGGAGAAACATCAATGACCTCAGATATGCACATGACACCACCCTTATGGCAGAAAGTGAAGAGGAACTAAAGAGCCTCTTGATGAAAGTGAAAGAGGAGAGTGAAAAAGTTGGCTTAAGACGCGACATTCAGAAAACGAAGATCATGGCACCTGGTCCCATCACTTCATGGGAAATAGATGGGGATACAGTGGCAGACTTATTTTGGGGGGCTCCAAAATCACTGCACATGGTGACTGCAACCATGAGGTTAAAAGATGCTTGTTCCTTGAAAAGAAAGTTATGACTAACCTAGACAGCATAATGAAAAGCAGAGACATTACTCTGCCGACAAAGGTCCATCTAGTCAGTTCAGTTCAGTTCAGTTGCTCAGTCGTGTCTGCCTCTTTGCGACCTCATAAATCACAGCACACCACCCTCCCTGCCCATCACCAACTCCCGGAGTTCACTTAGACTCACGTCCATCAAGTCAGTGATGCCATCCAGCCATCTCATCCTCTGTCGTCCCCTTCTCCTCCTGCCCTCAATCCCTCCCAGCATCAGAGTCTTTTCCAATGAGTCAACTCTTTGCATGAGGTGGCCAAAGTATTGGAGTTTCAGCTTTAGCTTCATTCTTTCAAAAGAAATCCCAGGGCTGATCTCCTTCAGAATGGACTGGTTGGATCTCCTTGCAGTCCAAGGGACTCTTAAGAGTCTTCTCCAATACCAAAGTTCAAAAACATAAGTTCTTCGGCCCTCAGCTTTCTTCACAGTCCAACTCTCAGATTCATACATGATAACTGGAAAAACCATAGACTTGACAGACCTTTGCTGGCAAAGTAATGTCTCTGCTTTTCAATATGCTTTCTAGGTTAGTCATAATTTTTCTTCCAAGGAGTAAGCATCTTTTAATTTCATGGCTGCAGTCACCATCTGCAGTGATTTTGGAGCCCCCCAAAATAAAGTCTGAAACTGTTTCCATTGTCTCCCCATCTATTTCCCATGAAGTGGTGGGACGAGATGCCATGATCTTTGTCTTCTGAATGTTGAGCTTTAAGCCAACTTTTCCACTCTCTACTTTCACTTTCATCAAGAGGCTGTTTAATTCCTCTTCACTTCCTGCCATAAGGGTGATATCAGCTGCATATCTGAGGTTATTGATATTTTTCCTGGCAATCTTGATTCCAGTTTGTGCTTCTTCCAGCCCATTGTTTCTCATGATGTATTCTGCATAGAAGTTAAATAAGCAGGGTGACAATATACAGCCTTGACATACTCCTTTTCCTATTTGGAACCAGTCTGCTGTTCCATGTCCAGTTCTAACTGTTGCCTCCTGACCTGCATATAGGTTTCTCAAGAGGCAGGTTGGGTGGTCTGATATTCCCATCTCTTTCAGAATTTTCCACAGTTTATTGTGATCCACACAGTCAAAGGCTTTGGCATAGTCACTAAAGCAGAAATAGATGTTTTTCTGGAACTCTCTTGCTTTTACCATGATCCAGCAGATGTTGGGAATTTGATATCTGGTTCCTCTGCCTTTTCTAAAACCAGCTTGAACATCTGGAAGTTCACGGTTCACGTATTGCTCAAGCCTGGCTTGGAGAATTTTGAGCATTACTTTACTAGCATGTGATATGAGTGCTATTGTTCCGTCAAGGCTATCATCTTTCTAGTAGTTATGTATGGAGGTGAGAGTTGGACTTTTAAGAAAGCTGAGCACCTAATAATTAATGCCTTTGAACTGTGGTATTGGAGAAGACTCTTGTGAGTCCCTTGGACTGCAAGGAGAGCCAACCAGTCCATCTTAAAGGAAATCAGTCCGAATATCCATTGAAAGGACTGATGTTGAAGCCGAAACTCTAGTACTTTGACGCTCTGATGTTAAGAACTGAATCATTGGAAAAGCCCCTGATGCTGGGAAAGCTTGAAGGCAGGAGAAGCAGACAACAGAAGATGAGATGGTTGCATGGCATCAGTGACTCAATGGACACGAGTTTGAGCAAGCTCTAGTGGTTGGTGGTAGACAGGGAAGCCTAGCATGCTGCAGACCTTAGGGTCGCAAAGTCAGACATTACTGAGCAACTGAACTGGACTAAACTGGCTATAGTGTATTTAGACTGAGATTTCTGTAGAAAAATAGATACCAAACTTCAGCACACATGGGAATACATGGGATGATTTTAAAGAGTACAATTTGAAATCATCACTCAAACCCGCTGATAAATCTTACAAGTGTGATCTCAATTCATTTTAAAGTAATAATTAAAAGTGATTTTAATGCAAATGTCCTATGGTCACTGTTAGGGAAACAACGCTATGAGAGAAACAGCTTTTAGAGGCAGCCCACGTTCCTTGGCTCTCTGTCCCCTCCAGAAATGGAATCATTTACACTAGTGGTTTCCTCATCACTTCTCCTCTCATTGAGTTCCCTGTCTCTCTGATAAGAACCCTTATTACTACACTGGATGTTACTGGATAATAAAAGGAAAACAAACCAACTAAAAGAGGTCAATATTTATGTGGACATTTCACCAAAGGTAACATCCATGTGTCTATTCCCAAGAAAAGATGTTCAACATCCTTAGTCATTAAGAAAATGCAAATTAAAACCAAAAGGAGATAGCACTACCATTGAGAAGAAAGCCTATAATCCAAAAACATGGTTAATACCAAGTGTTGGAAACCAAAACACTCATGCATCGCTGATAGAAATACAAAAGGTACAGCCTCTTTGGAAAACATTTTGACAGTTTCTTTAAAAAGTTGAATATATACTTGCATGTGATCCAGGATTCTATTCCTAGGTACCTAATTAACGGTAAATTAAAAAACACATAACCATACGAAGACTTGTAATAATTATTTGTAGGAACAAACTGAAAACATCTAAGTAGTCATCAACTTGTAAACTGATAAACAGACTATATCAATATAATGGTATACCATTGTTCTTCAGTCACTAAATTGCGTCTAACACTTTGTGGCCCCGTGGATTACAGCACTCCAGGCTTCCCTGTCCTTCACTATCTCCTGGAGTTTTCTCAAACTCAAGTTCATTGACTTGGTGATGCCATCCAATCATCTCATCTTCTGACATCCCCTTCTCCTCCTGCCTTCAATCTTTCCCAGCATCAGGGTCTTCTCCAATGAGAACACTCTTCGCATCAGGTGGTCAAAGTATTGGAGCTTCAGTTTCAGCATCAGTCCTTCCAATGAATATTCAGGTTTGATTTCTTTTAAGATTGATCTCCTTGCTGCCCAAGGGACTCTGAAGTGTCTTCTCCAGCACCACAGTTTGAAAGCATCAGTTCTTCAGCTCTCAGCCTTCTTTTACTCAGCAATAAAAAGGGACAAATAACAATACATCTAACAACCCTAATACATGACTAAATCTCAGACACATGTTAAGTGAAAAAAGCAAATTGAAGTGACTGTATTATATTTTTCCATTTAAATAAAATTTTTATAAAAAATAAAGGGAATAACATACATTTTTGTATGGGTATAGTATACACATATAAAATATGTATAGAATATATTAATATACACACATTTATATATATATATATATACACCTTCATATGCATATGATAAATATATATATATATCTTATGAATAAGGATCAATACATAAAACAATCCCTTATTGCCTCACACTAGATATAGGAACTGAGATTGACTGCAGACAAAAACGTCAGAAAACTTTAGGGATATAGAACAAAGAACAATCCATCAACTACAAGGTGAGATAAATTTTGATCAAATTAATACAAAATCGGAGAAGGCAATGGCACCCCACTCCAGTTTTCTTGCCTGGAAAATCCCATGGACGGAGGAGCCTGGTAGGCTTCAGTCCATGGGGTCGCTAAGAATTAGACACGATCGAGCACCTTCAGTTTCACTTTTCACTTTCATGCATTGGAGAAGGAAATGGCAACCCACTCCAGTGTTCTTGCCTGGAGAATCTCAGGGATGGGGGAGCCTGGTGGGCTGCCGTCTATGGGGTCGCACAGAGTCGGACACGACTGAAGTGACTTAGCAGCAGCAGCCTCAGCAGCAATCCAAAATACCTACTAAACACTAAATTTAGAAACATAATTAAGATTTATAATTCACCCTTTCTCCCTCTTTTCCTTCCTCTCTGCTTCCTGTTTTTATGAATTTGTCAAATAAAGTTGGCCTAAGTAAGAAAGAATGATTCAATATTAAAATATTTTAAGTGATTTTGTTTCGTTTAAAGTGTCTCAAATGACTTTAAAGGACAGATATTAAAAATTTAAGATAAGGAAATGAAAACCCATTGTTACACATTAGAAGAACCTAAAGGAAACAATTTGAAGCAGGTTTCCCAGCTTCCAGCTTCCTTCTAAGAGAAGCTTTTTCAAGAAATACATTAAGAAGCTTATATTTCTAATTCTTCAAAATTGACTGGGTGCTTGAAATCTGAAAATGCCACAAACCAGCAAATTGAAACTAGTCCTGTATAACACAAAAGCCATGGAGAGGAACCACAATTAAGCAAGTCAAAGATTTAGAAGCAAGGCTTAAGCATTTTAACAAGTGCTATCAAGTTACAAAATTACAATGGGAATAGCCAAGGCCCCCCCACCCCAAAAAAAAGAAGTCTTTAAGCCCTTGGGTCTCTTCAGTTTTCTATTATAAAAGTATGTATTGGAATGAATCATTTTTTCCCCATTTTTTAAGTGTATTTTTAATTGAAAGATAATTGCTCTACAATGTTGTGTTGGTTTCTGCTGTACAACAATGTGTATCAGCTGTAAGTATACATATATCCCCTTCCTCCTGAGCCTCTCTCTAACCTGGCCATCCCGCCCTTCTAGGTCCTCACAGGGCACTGAACTGAGCACCGAGTGTTACGCAGCAGCTTCCCACATGCAGGCTGTTTTACACATGTCAGAGTAGATATGCCCATGATGCTACTCTTCAATTCTTGCCATCCTCTCCTTCTCTCCCATGTCCACAAATACATGCTCTACATCTGCGTCTCTATGCCTGTCTTGCAAATAAGTTCATCAGTAGCACTTCTTCTAGATTCCACATATATGCGTTAATATATTCATTTGTTTGTTTGTTTTCTCTCTCTGTCTCTGACTTACTTCACTCAGTATAACAGGTTCATCCACCTTACTAGAAATGACTCAGATTCCATTGAGTGGAATTACATTGTATATATGTACCACAACTGTGTTAACTATTCATCTGTTCATGCTCATCAAAGTTGCTTCTACATCTTGGCTATTGTAAATTGTGCTGTAATGAACGTTGAGGTGCATATGTCTTTTGGAATTATGGTTTTTCAGGGTATATGCCCAGTAATGGGATTGCTGGGTTATATGGTAGTTTTTTAAGGAATTTCCATACTGTTTTTCATGGGTTTCCCTGGTGTCTCAGATGATAAAGAATCTGCCTGCAGTGCAGGAGACTGGTGTCTGATACCCTGGAGAAGGGAAGATCCCCTGGAGAAGGAGAAGGGAATGGCTACCCACTCCAATATTCTTGCCTGGAGAATTCCATGGACAGAGTAGCCTGGCAGGCTACAGGCCATGGGGTTGCAAAGAGTTGGACACAACTGACCAACTAGCACTAATAGTCTTTTCCATAGTGGCTGTACCATTTTACATTCCCACCAACAATACAAGAGGTTGCACTCTCTTCTCCACACCCACTCCAGCATTTATTTATTGTTTGTAGATGTTTTTGATGATAGCTATTCTGACCGGTGTGAGGTGATGCTTTATAGCTATTCTGACCGGTGTGAGGTGATGCTTCATAGTGATCTTGATTTGCATTTCTTTAATATGTAGTTTAGAAAAAAAAATAGTTTTATTATGCTTCCTCTTAAGTACCTGTGTTTATTTCCAAATATCTGTGCTTTGATTTAGTTTGGAACCTCACATCTGGGATTCACTTCAGATTCTGCTAATTTAATTAATGTGAGGCAAAAAAAGAAATCCTTAAGCCTCAATTTTCTTATTCCCTAAAGGGCACAATAACATTTACCTTGGCAGTATCTTTATTTTTAGGGGTTTTAATATACATTTATTTAATAGTTCTCCAAATAGCAAATGCTTAGGATAAAATGTTTGGCAAATTTCTAAAGATCAGTCCCAACTCCCAAGATTCCTGACACTTGTCTATTTACTCAAACATGAAACTAAGTGCTCCTATAAAACGATTTGACAGATGTAAATAAAGATACCATTTCATGGATCACAGCCTTGTTGTGACAAGAAGCTTGCTTAAATCAATAAAGCTATGATCCATGCCATGAAGGACCCCTCAAGATGGATGGATCATAGTGGAAAGTGCTGACAAAATGTGATCCATTAGAGAAGGGAATAGCAAACCATTCCCTTCTTGCCACAAGAATCCCATGAACAGTATGAAAAGGCAAAAGGATATGACACAGGAAGATGAGCACCCAGGTTGGAAAGTGTCCAGTATGCTACTGGGAGAGAGTGGGAGACAATGACTAATTGCTCCAGAAAGAATGAAGGAACTGGGTCAAAAAGGAAATGATCCTTTATTATGGATGTGTCTGGTGGGGAAAGTTTAAGTCTGATGCTGTAAGTACATTATTGAGTAAGAACCTGAAATCCTGAAAGTTGATGTTGCTAAAGTGATGCACTAATATGTCAGCAAATTTGGAAAGCTTAGCAGCGGCCACAGGACTAGAAAAGTTCAGTTTTCTTTCCAGTCCTAAAGAAAGACAGTGCCGAAAAATGTTTCAATTACCGAACAATTGCACATATTTCACATGCTAGTAAGGTTAAGTTTAAAATTCTTCAAGTTAGGATTCAAAAGTACATAAACCAAGAACTTCCACATGTTCAAGCTGGATTTAGAAAAGGCAGGGTAACCAGAGATCAAATTGCCAACATCCATTGGATCATAAAGAAAGCAAGGGAATTCCAGGAAAAAAAAAAATCTGCTTCATTGATTATGTGAAAGATTTTGACTGTGTGGATCACAACAAACTGTGGAAAATTCTTAAACAGTTGGGAATATCAGACTACCTTACCTGTCCCCTGAAGAACTGTATGTGGGTCAATAAATAACAGTTATAACCTTCAGTCAGTTCAGTTCAGTTGCTCAGTTGTGTCCAACTCTTTGCAACTCCATGGACTGCAGCATGCCAGGCTTTCCTGTCCATCACCAACTCCCACAGCTTGCTCAAACTCATGTCCATTGAGTCGGTGATGCCATCAAACCATCTCATCCTCTGTCATCCCCTTCTCCTCCTGCCTTCAATCTTTCCCAGCATCAGGGTCTTTTCAAATGAGTCAGTTCTTCACATCAGGTAGCTACAAGTATTGGAGCTTCACCTTCAGCATCAGTCCTTCCAGTGAATATTCAGGACTGATTTCCTTTAGGATTGACTACTTTGATCTCCTTGTAGTCCAAGGGACTCTCAGGAGAAAGTCTCTTAAAACCTTACCTGTAACAATTGACTAATCAAAATTGGGAAAGGAGTATTACAAGGCTGTATTTTGTCACCCTGTTTATTTAACTTATATGCAGAGCATATCATACGAAATGCTCAGTTGGATGAATTACAAGTTGGAATCAAGATTGCTGGGACAAATATCACCAATCTCAGATATGCAAATGACCACTCTAATGGCAGAAAATGAAGAGGAACTAAAGGGTATCTTAATGAGGATGAAAGAGAAGAGTGAAAAAGCTGGCCTAAAACTCAAATTTTTGAAAAACTAAGATCATGGCATCTGGCCTCATCACATCACAGCAAATAGAAGGGGAAAAAGTGGAAACAGTGATAGATTTTCTTTCCTTGGGCTTCAAAAATCACTGTGGGCCCTAACTGCAGTCTTGCAATAAAAAGATGCATGTTCTTTGTAAGGAAAGCTATGACAGACATAGACAGGGTATTCAAAAGCACATATATCACTTTTCCAACAAAGGTCCATCTAGTCAAAGTTATAATTTTTCTTGTAGTCATGTACTAATGTGAGTATAGGATCATAAAAAGAGCTGAGAGCCAAAGAATTGATGCTTTTCAATTATGGTACTGGAAAAGACTCTCAAGAGTTCCTTGGTCTCCAAGGAGATCAAACCAGTCAGTCTTAAAGGAAATCAACCATGACTATTCATTGGAAGGACTGATTCTGAAGCTGAAGTTGTCCAATATTTTGGACACCTGATGTGAAGAGCCAGCTCATTGGAAAAGACCCTGATGCTGAGAAAGATTGAACGCAAAAGGAGAAGGAGGTGGCAGAGGATGAGATGGTTACATAGCATTACTGACTCAATGGACGTGAGTTTGAGCAAGCTCTGGGAGATGGTGAAAGACAGGAAAGCCCAGCATGCTGCAGTTCATGGGATTGCAAGGAGTCAGGCACAACTCAGGAAATAAATAACTACAAAATAAAGACACAGGATAGTTGACCTATTAGTACTCAAATTATCTAAGTGGTCCCAAGTCAACTAGCTAAATTCTTTTAAAAATAGAATGTACTCTAGCTGGTAGCAAAAGAGAACATCAGAGTTTCAAAGTAAAAGAGGGATTTGATACACTATTATTGCCTTGAAGATGCAGGGCCCACAGGATAAGAAATCAGGAGGGCTCTTCACCCTCAACTCTTTTCCGTGGGTGTTGAAAACTAACAGCTGCATCAGCGTGTGATTCAGTCTTTGTGGAGGTAGATGGCAAGTGCCAATTTGTAGCTGACACGGGGATAGGACCATGATCCACAGATAGTAAATCTTTCTCTAGTGTGTGCTGGGTGTGAGCAAGTGTGAGAGGTTATGGGATATAGGAGAAAATAGTAGCAAGCTCACTGGAAACAGAATAATAGTAGTAGTAATGTTAATATCAGTCATGTCTGACTCTCTGTGACTCCATGGACTGTAGCCCACCAGGCTTCTCTGTCCATGGAATTCTCCAGGCAAAAATGCTAGAGTAGATTTCCTTGCCCTTCTCCAGGGGATCTTCCCAGCCCAGGACCCTGCATTGCAGGTGGATTCTTTACCATTTGAACTATGAGGGGAGTCCCAAAACACAGAATGGGAAGATGTTAAAAATAGAAGTTTAGCATTAAGACAGAAATAGTTCCAGGGCAAACATGATATGCAATAAACCCCAGTAAACAAAGACATATTTTCTTTTTTCAGTGACAAGTCTGAGAAGAACAACAACTTAGAAAAACCTATTTTATTTGTAAATTAGAGAGTCACTGTTGGCATTTAAACTTAGAATTGGGTGTCAACATAGGGTCATTCAATACAAATGAAGGACTAGTAAAAGTTGGATAAAATAACTAAAAGTGTGCACTTCCCTGAATAATCCTTAGAAATTTTATGAAAAACTAAAACAGGGAAAGAGAAAGTAGAAGATGTTTGACACATTGCGCTGACTTGATAACAATTTATTGAAGTGGCTTTATTACGACTGAAACATTAATAGGAAGTGAGTTTTCACAGTAAGTCTGTAACATTCCCTGTTTACTAGTTAGATGGAGGTAATGAATGACAGAATGTGGTCCACTGGAGAAGGGAATGGCAAACCACTTCAGTATTCTTGCCTTGGGAACCTCATGAACAGTATGAAAAGGCAAAATGGTAGGATACTGAAAGAGGAACTCCCCAGGTCAGTAGGTACCCAATATGCTACTGGAGATCAGTGGAGAAATAACTCCAGAAAGAATGAAAGGATGGAGCCAAAGCAAAAACAACTCCCAACTGTGGATGTGACTGGTGATAGAAGCAAGGTCTGATGCTGTAAACAGCAATATTGTATAGGAACCTGGAATGTCAGGTCCATGAATCAAGGCAAATTGGAAGTGGTCAAACAAGAGATTGCAAGAGTGAACGTCGACATTCTAGGAATCAGCGAACTAAAATGGACTGGAATGGGTGAATTTAACTCAGATGACCATTATATCTACTACTGTGGGCAGGAATCCCTCAGAAAATGGAGTAGCCATCATGGTCAACAAAAGAGTCCGAAATGCAGTACTTGGATGCAATCTCCAAAACGACAGAATGATCTCTGTTCATCTCCAAGGCAAACCATTCAATATCACAGTTATCCAAGTCTACCCCCCAACCAGTAAAGCTGAAGAAGCTGAAGTTGAACTGTTTTATGAAGACCTACAAGACCTTTTAGAATTAACACCCCAAAAAAGATGTCCTTTTCATTATAGGGGATTGGAATGGAAAAGTAGCAAGTCAAGAAACACCTGGAGTAACAGGCAAATTTGGCCTTGGAATGCGGAATGAAGCAGGGCAAAGACTAATAGAGTTTTGCCAAGAAAATGCACTGGTCATAGCAAACACCCTCTTCCAACAACACAAGAGAAGACTCTACACATGGACATCACCAAGTGGTCAACACCGAAATCAGATGGATTATATTCATTGCAGCCAAAGATGGAGAAGCTCTATACAGTCAACAAAACCAAGACCAGGAGCTGACTGTGGCTCAGATCATGAACTCCTTATTACCAAATTCAGACTTAAATTGAAGAAAGGAGGGAAAACCACTAGACCATTCAAGTATGACCTAAATCAAATCCCTTATGAATATACAGTGGAAATGAGAAATAGATTTAAGGGACTAGATCTGATAGATAGAGTGCCTGATGAACTATTGAATGAGGTCTGTGACATTGTACAGGAGACAGGGATCAAGACCATCCCCATGGAAAAGAAATGCAAAAAAGCAAAATGGCTGTCTGGGGAGGCCTTACAAATAGCTGTGAAAAGAAAAGAGGTGAAAAGCAAAGGCGAAAAGGAAAGATATAAGCATCTGAATGCAGAGTTCCAGAGAATAGCAGGAAGAGATAAGAAAGCCTTCTTCAGCAATCAATGGAAAGAAATAGAGGAAAACAACAAAGTGGGAAAGACTAGAGATCTCTTCAAGAAAATTAGAGATACTAAGGGAACATTTCATGCAAAGATGGGCTCGATAAAGGACAGAAATGGTATGGACCTAACAGAAGCAGAAGGTATTAAGAAGAGGTTGCAAGAATACACGGAAGAACTGTACAAAAAAGATCTTCAGGACCCAGATAATCATGATGGTGTGATCACTAATCTAGAGCCAGACATCCTGGAATGTGAAGTCAAGTGGGCCTTAGAAAGCATCGCTATGAACAAAGCTAGTGGAGATGATGGAATTCCAGTTGAGCTACTTCAAATCCTGAAAGACGATGCTGTGAAAGTGCTGCACTCAATATGGCAGCAAATTTGGAAAACTCAGCAGTGGCCACAGGACTGGAAAAGGTCAGTGTTCATTCCAATTCCAAAGAAAGGAAATGCAAAAGAATGCTCAAACTACTGCACAATTGCACTCATTTCACACCCTCGTAAATTAATGCTCAAAATTCTCCAAGCCATGCTTCAGCAATATGTGAACCGTGAACTTCCTGATGTTCAAGCTGGTTTTAGAAAAGGCAGAGGAACCAGAGATCAAATTGCCAACATCCGCTGGATCATGGAAAAAGCAAGAGAGTTCCAGAAAAATATCTATTTCTGCTTTATTGACTATGCTAAAACCTTTGACTGTGTGGATCACAATACACTGTGGAAAATTCTGAAAGAGATGGGAATACCAGACCACCTGACTTGCCTCTTGAGAAATCTGCATGTAGGTTAAGAAGCAACAGTTAGAACTGGGCATGGAACAATAGACTGGTTCCAGATAGGAAAAGGAGTACATCAAGGCTGTATATTGTCACCCTACTTATTTAACTTATATGCAGAGTACATCATGAGAAACGCTGGGGTGGAGGAAACACAAGCTGGAATCAAAATTGCCAGGAGAAATATCAATAACCTCACATATGCAGATGACAGCACCCTTATGGCAGAAAGTGAAGAGGAGATAAAAAGCCTCTTGATGAAAGTAAAAGGGGAGAGTAAAAAAGTTGGCTTAAAGCTCAACATTCAGAAAATGAAGATCATGGCATCCGGTCCCATCACTTCATGGTAAATAGATGGGGAAACAGTGGAAATAGTGTCAGACCTTATTTTTTTGGGCTCCAAAATCACTGCAGGTGGTGACTGCAGCCATGAAATTAAAAGACGCTTACTCCTTGCAAGAAAAGTTATGACCTACCTAGATAGCATATTCAAAAGCAGAAACATTACTTTGCCGACTAAGGTCCGTCTAGTCAAGGCTATGGTTTTTCCTGAGGTCATGTATGGATGTGAGAGTTGGAGTGTTAAGAAGGCTAAGGGCCGAGGAATTGAATCTTTTGAACTGTGGTGTTGGAGAAGACTCTTGAGAGTCCCTTGTGCTGCAAGGAGATCCAACCAGTCCATTCTGAAGGAGATCAGCCCTGGGATTTCTTTGGAAGGAACGATGCTTAAGCTGAAGCTCCAGTACTTTGGCCACCTCATGTGAAGAGTTAACTCATTGGAAAATATTTTGATGCTGGGCAGGATTGGGGGCCGGAGGAGAAGGGGACGACAGAGGATGAGA
Source organism: Ovis aries (assembly GCF_016772045.2). Classification (NCBI taxonomy): domain Eukaryota; kingdom Metazoa; phylum Chordata; class Mammalia; order Artiodactyla; family Bovidae; genus Ovis; species Ovis aries. The sequence goes on from NC_056069.1 coordinate 51,794,376, forward strand.
TGGCTGGATGGCATCACTGACTCGATGAATGTGAGTCTGAGTGAACTCTGGGAGTTGGTGATGGACAGGGAGGCCCAGCGTGCTGCGATTCATGGGGTCGCAAAGAGTCGGATACAACTGAGCGACTGAACTGAACTGAATTTATGATCCAAACTACATATCCTTATTAAAAATGCGGTGGTGTTTGCTATTAGAAAATCCTGGGAGCTTCTTTCTATAAGATTCTTCTAGCAGAATACATCTAGTCTTTGCTTGTGTTCAGTCACTTCAGTCCTATCTGACTAGGATCCTATGGACTGTAGCCCTCCAGGCTCCTCTGTTCATGGAATTCTCTAAGCAAGAATACTGGAGTGGGTTTCCACATCCTCCTCCAGGAGATTTTCCTGACTCAGGGATAGAACCTACATCTCCTGCAGCTCCTGCATTGGCATGGATTCTTTACCCTTGAGCCACTAGGGAAGCCCCCATATAGTCCATATATAATGTTTAATGTAAACCTAGAAGTTATGGAGTTATGAGGAATGACTGACTAGAGATTGGAGTGCAGTAGTAAAACATGTTGTGTTTAGCTAACCAAGTGTATATAAAAGAAGTTTTGAAACCGAAATAGCTTTTTACCTGTGGCCCATTGCTCAAAAAGTTCTTCTATTAGTAGAAAACCACAGCCTGTTTTGATGAGGCATAAGAGGCATTCTTAGAAGTTCATCAGACAGCTTTAATTCTTCCAGAGAAAGAAAATTTCCTCTGCGCTTACTGTTTGCCTGTTTCATTTGAATCATCAGTGAAGTCTGGTTTGAAAATGTCAATGAATCTCATTTGACAGTTAATCACAAAATAGGTAAATATCTGAACATCTTCAAAAATTTTGTTTTCACTTTTATCCACTGAGAATCAAGGCAATGTTAGGTGTTATTTTACCACTATTTTTCAAATGATACATATAGACAGTCATGAAGCGTCCTTTTAATTCTAACATAATCCTTCCATTGAAGAACTACTTTTATGCTGAGATTTCCTATTTAAATACTCATACAATATTTACATTTGACTCAGCTGTTTTAGAATTTTTCTGATATTCCTTAATTCCATAAATTTTATCCAAGTTAAAACTTAGCTTCACTGAATATCTAACATGTCCTTGACTTTTTATATACCTTGGCAGAAATAACTCTCTGAACACTCTGTGAAAGGAACATCTAACTTAGTTTATTCGTGAAGCTAATGAAAAGTTAAGGAGAAAAAATTGTTTCTCTCGACAAATCTGAAATGTTTTCTGCCCTGGGGCTCTTTATTCTCTCATATTTTGTAATTGTTGGAAAACATTGCATACTAAGTGATAAAACTCCTGAGTTTTAACCCATGATTTTTGCTTTATTTCACTTCACCTTTTCGCATGGTTAGCTTCTCTACTTTCCAACTTCATCAAATAGGTCTTATTTTGTATTCTACCCTGTCCCACTCAGCTGAACCTTTAGAAATGTGTTGATTTTATTAAATAATCATTTGACATGTCTCTAAGGACAAAAAAATAACTTCTAGGGAAATATATGCTGGCTTAACATGTAAGGTTTTGTGAATAGCAACTACTCTTCCCTAATTTCATTTGTATATATATCAAAATAGCTTAATTCCATCACTACAATAAACACCTAACAGACGTTAATCTGAAATATTTGATAGACAAGGCTATGGGCTTTTTCTCTCTTTTCTCACTTGAGGATACAGAGAACATTATTATTATTATTATTTGCTCTTAGAAAGTACTGATAATTTATGATCTCATATATTTAATGATTTATCCATGTAATACCTAGCTATATATTATGTGTTTATGAAGCATCAGCTAATCACCAGTATTTTGCTATGCATTCAGAATAAAAAGTATATTCTTTTGTGTGATTATTTGCTTTAAAATGTTCTAATGAGTATGGCACCCCATAGCTTTTTCTGTCAATGTGGGAGACATAAGGGACATAGGTTAAATTGCTGTGTCAGGAAGATCCCTGGAGGAGGGCAAGGCAACCCACTCCAGTACTTTTTCCTGGAGACTCCCCATGGACAGAGGAGTCTGGTGGGCCATGGTCCATAGGGTCGCAAAGAGTATGGTCCATAGGGTCACAAAAAGATAGACATGACCTAAGTAACTTGGCAGGCAGGAAGGCATATACTTCTTTAGATAACAGACTAGCATTTAAAATGTTGATTTCAATTTAGGAATAGCAAAATAAAAAGGGAAAATAGCTAATGGCTTTAAGACATCGGTAGTAATTGCTCTACAACTCGAATATCCAGAATAAAATCATGGTGTATTTTGATAAATTACAACACTTTCATGGAGCTTCACATAATTTAATAAGTTTTGGAAAACACAGCATTCTAATAGGGATGGATTCAACAGTGATATAATATTGGAAAATAATGTTGATATAATATTGAAAAATATCAAATTCCTATCCAATTAACTCAATTATTTTAAAATTTTAACTTTAATTGATAAGTATAGTATTATAGTGGCATATGTATGTATGCATATATGTATACAGGTATATTTGAACATCTACATGAATACATAAACATGTGTGTGCTAAGTGATATCTAATAATTAAAGACAGAATGAATAGATTGTGGTTTGACTCATCTGCAAGTTATTAATGAAAATCATTTGTCAATAGAACAGTTTTGGAAGGCATTCAGTCATTTACCTAGCCTGAGTGTTACATTACTGTGGAAATTATCTCATTCCTTCAAAGTTATTAAAAATTATAAGTATTAAATGTTTAAAAATAAAGCATTTAAAATTATGTGTTTAAAAATTAAATTAAAAATTAAAGGTATCAGTAACGTTTTTGGGCATACCATTACAGACCAAGTGGTGAAGTGGTAAACAAACAGCCTGCCAACTGAGGAGAAACAAGAGACTGGGTCAGGAAGACCCCCTGGAATAGGAAATGGAAACCCTTTCCAGTATTCTTGCCTACAAAATTCCATGGACAGAGAAGCCTGGCAGGCTGCAGTTCATGGGGTTGCAAAGAGTCAAACATAACAGTGACTGAACACACACATAAACATAATCAAAATAAAGATGCTTAATTTTTTTCAAAATTAATTTTTTAAATTTATTTATTTTAATTGGAGGCTAATTACTTTACAATATTATATTGATTTTGTCATATATCAACATGAATCCACCACGGGTGTACACATGTTCCCGAACTTGAACCTCCCTCCTAATTTTAAAAGACTAAATATGACTTAAATCACATCAAATTAGCGTTGCATAAGATGACACTAAAAGAAAGACAAAGGCAAATGTCCATTATCAACTATTCCCATGGAGGTAAAAGCAGTTCATACATAGAATAGTAAAGTGAGTAATTTGAGTCTTGTCTGCAGATTGAAATGATATATCATTCCTGATTTCATTTGGTGAACAATGTGGGAAACTATTGAAATATACTGAAATATACTGAAAATGGTAATTCTACCTTATTACTGTTGGAATTTTTGTAGCAGTGAAAAACCGAACTGCACAACTGACTTTGAAACCAGACACAGGAATGGCTAACTTTATGAAGCAGTGAGTTTACCAGGGTCTTTCGAAAAGCAGCTTTAAGGCATTCTATCATAAAATTTTAGGACCATCTCTCTGTAAAAGATGTAAGGGTATTGACATGAATCTATAGCTGGCAGATCAGAAATGAATTGTTTATTGAACTCCTGTGTGCATGCATGCACGTTAAGTTTAGGCTAAGCATACATGCATGCTTCAGTCGTGTCCCACTCCTTGCTACCCTATAGACTGTAGCCCACCAGGCTCCTCTGTCCAAGGTATTTCCAGGCAAGAATACTAGAGTGGGTTGCCATAACCTCCTCCAGGGGATCCTCCAGACCCAGGGTTCAAACTCTTGTCTCTTACATCTCCTGCATTGACGGGCAGGTTCCTTACCACTAGCACCACCTGGGAAGCCGTTATGGAACTCAATCCCTTAAAAACAATGGGATCTGAGTATTATTCTTTTGCTTAGTAAGAATATAGGTTAATCAGAGAGAAATCATCATATAAAACATTTTCACTTTTGGTAAAAATTTCCTTCTTTCTGAGTGTGGTATGTACTGTAATATACAGTCCTGTCCTTTGACTAGAGTGATCTAAGTAAAACTCATTCTTGTCAACAAAAGGATGTTTCCTTTTTCTGCTGTAAGTACTGAGAGAGAGAGAGAGAGAGAAAGAGAAAGATGCTAAAAGACATACAGAGAAATATTCCAATACCAAACACCGAAAGAAAAGATGTGTTATTCTTTAAATTGAAGTATTCATAACTAATGTATGAGAAGAGTTATAAGAATGCTTTGACAAGCTCTATGGAATCTCCAAAGCAAATTGTAGGCCTTCAGGATGAATACTGATTACATGTTAGATTTCAAAGTAGGTTGGGGGAATTTTAATCAAAGTTTTTCTTAAGATTCGGCTTGGAATAAGCAGATAGCACTAAGGTATTATTATGAAAATTTCAAAGTTATTGCTAGTAGTGAATATTCTATTTAATTTTAGAATGTTTTCTCTGTAGGAATGATCTACATTTTGACATTTCCTATGCTCTCTATTTCAGCAATGTTTTCATTATTTAGAAAGCAGAGAATTCTTTGATATCTTTATCTCAGTTATGTCAGGCACATAGAATTAAGTGCATGAGGCCAAGATATTTACTTGGTCATATATGCACCTGGTTTAAGGAAAAGCCCACTGGAGAGAAAATACTGCTAATAATGATACATTTTGAACTATGAAGCATTAAAAAATATTTCTTGTTTTTCCAAAAGAATTTGTGGTGGACTGCAAAAATGAATCTAGTATAGGCACATAGAGTTGTCAGGATAGAAACAATAGAATTCTATTAATCAGTAAGGGCCTGAACACAGAAATGTGTGCAGTAAATTGGGTACAGTTCTTATATTTGAAAGCAAAATTAGCTTGTAGCTTTCTGGTTGTGAAAGCCCAAAGAGAATTATGCTCAGCTACAACTTTCAGAACTTGTAACTGGTATGTTACTTACATGAACAAGCCTCAAAATTCATAACATGTTTATAAAATTAATATACCAGTCCACAAAAAAATTCTAGCAGAGGAAATAGGGCAATTCTGGGCTTAAGTGAGGTGGAGATGCCAACAGAAGGAAAAACAACACCATTACCCAGAGAAAAACAAGACAGTATAGAATTCACAAGGTTTCTGTGAAAACCTATAAATAACTGAAATTACTTTCCCTTATAACTGAGTCAGTTTGCTTCAGGGAAAACTGCTCTTCTTGATAGTTTTCAGCAAATCAGCTTGCCAAGGGAGAGGAAAATAGAACAACAAATTCTGCCGCATTTCTCTTTTCATTGAGTTTCTCCATTTTTTGAAATTCATAAAACTTCCCTCTGCTGGAAGTCCATGTGTGGTTAATTTTTTGTATATAGAAGCGGTCTCAGTTGTATCTGTAAATTTAATTTTTTTAGGCTTTTTTTTAAATAAGAGTTTTATCTTTTACTAATACCTGATACAGTTAATCCTGGATATACCGTTAATGAATTAAATAAAATTCTTGTAATTTTATATGATATATTCAACAACATTCTTATAATAAATATAATCAATATCCTATGAATAGTTATAATATTGCTAATTGAGTTCAATTGCACTCCTGCAAAATGTATTTCCAGAAAGCATTTCTACGTAGGAACAAGCCACTTATGCTGCTGTGGGCAGGTCAGCATGACTTAACAGTAAGGCTTAAAATGCCTCTATTAATAGTTCTATGGAGGAGAAAATGGCAACCCACTCCAGTATTTTTGCCTGGAAAATTCCATGGACAGAGGAGCCTGTTGGGCTATGGTCTATGGAGTCGCACAGAGACACAGCTGAGTATGCACACATACACATTAATAGTTCTCACATATTAATAGTTCTAAAGTTTTACGGTAAGGTAGAATCACTTGGACAGTTTTTAAAGTGAAGATTATTCTACAAATTCTAATCATAATTCTGATTATTGGGTTTGATTTGTAATCCAAAAATTTTCAACAAGTTACAAGAGAAGTCTAATGCTCATGGCCTAAGATAGCACATTGGAAAACACTGGTTGGGGTTTTAAATAAAGTGCTTTGTAAATATCAAAGAAAATATCTGACAAGCTTTGCTTCTCTCAAATGAGCAATAACCATGTTACCAATCATTTCACTCATTTTCATACACAAAGCTTTACATGAATGTTCATAGCAGCTTCACCTGTAATAGTCTCAAACTGCAAATAAACCAAATGTCTATCAACATCTGCATGGATAAACAAAATGTCATATAGCACACAATAAAAGGCTACTCAGCAATGAGAAGGGATAAACTACTGCATCTATGCAACAAAAGGAAGACATTTGAAAATTAATATGCTGTTAAAGACACTAACATGCAATTCTATTTACATAAAATGTAAATAGAATGTAAGCATATCTTTATTCATTTAAATAGATCCAGATTTTCTGGAGCAGGCAAACTGGATGGGATGAACTGCAAAGATCTAAAAACGAAAAAAAATTTTTTTTCTGTTGATTTTGTTTCACTTCTTGATTGCGGGTCATGGGTGTACACAAATGTCAAAATCCACTAAACTGTACATTTTAAATAGATAAAGTTTGTTATTCATAAGTATTTATCCTCAAAAGTAACCACCTTCCTTCATTTGAATAGTCTTTCTTATCTAGGAATGGCAAATGTTTTCCAAATAAGCTAAACAATAATGGTTTTAGAGGACATAAAATAAACAACCAAAACCTTAGAATTCTACATTATACAAAACACTTTTCAAATTTTAATGGAATATTTTTGAAGAAGATATTGTCATCTGGTTCTATTACACAAAATTCATTATTAGGTATAGATTGGTTTTATACTCTTGACACATCACTTTCATAAATAAAAGCCACTTATGTAGTTTGGTCAGAGAAACCTCTTCCTCAGAACAACTAAAATGAACTTAAGGATTTGTGGTAAAACTCAGTCATGTTTCTCAGTTTTAAAAATTTCACTCGACCAAGCTGTAGTCTCCCTCTGGGTAGACTTGACTAATAATCAAGCCCAGAGCCTGATTGTATGGATTATGAAGTTGTAATTTCATTAAATGTTCACTATTAAAAAGTCTCTTAGGCAAAGGAAAAGGTACTAAAGGGGAAAGAGTAAAACCTTAAGATATAGGATTGGGATATTTAGCCACACATGACAGAGACTGAGAAATCTGAATAATCAAATTCTCCTGAAACTCCCTTGCTTTGGAGAAAGCTAATGTCTTAGTTTCTGAGGTAATTAGCCTTCATATGCATTAAAAAAGAAAAGGCAAAAAATCTATTAGCTGAGCCTTAAAATCCTTCTTCTTCTCAGGACTAATCCCCATTATCCCATATTACCTTTTGTCTTGTAAGAGCTAGACACACAATGTTCAGATGGAGAAGTAAGTCTTTTTTTGTGTGCATATACCTAGCTTCTCAGGTGGTGCTAGTGGTAAAGAACCCACCTGTCAATGCAGAAGATGTAAGAGACATGTATTTGATTCCTGGGTTGGGAAGATATCCTGGCAAAGGAAATGACAATCCACTCCAGAATTCTTGCCTGAAGAACCCCTTGGACTGAAGAGCCTGTTAGGCTACAATCCGTAGAGTTTCAAAGAGTTGATCAGGACTGAAGCAACTTAGTGCATTGTTCCATAGCTTGTTTATACAATAAAAATATTTCAGGTTCTCCTTTTCCTTTATTGGTAGAAGTCTGAGAATTCCTAGATCAAGGAATAAAATTTAAAGCTGGATTAGGTCAAATGATATTATAGTTATCATCATTTTAGACTGAGGGTTTCATGTGATGATCCATCGATCTGGAAGTATTGCTTATAATCTGCTAGGCTTCCAGGTGATGCTAGTGGTAAATAATCCATGGGCCAATTCAGGAGACCCAAGAGACTTGGATTTGATCCCTGGCTTGGGAAAATCCCTTGGAGGAGGAAATGGCACCCCACTCCATTATTCTTGCATAGAAAATCACATGGGCAGAGGAGCCTGGCATGCTACAGTCCATGGAGCTGCAAAGATTCCAACATGCATGAGCAACTGAACACACACACACACAAAGGTTGACTAATTAAAACCTGGACCTAAAAATGACTATTGGTTAAGTTGAAAGGCCAGAAATACCACGGCAAGCTATGGTTTTCTGGCTTTGGGGATGATCATATAATAGTGGATCATTTTTGTGAACTTGTCAGTCACTTCTTATCCATAGTACCCAGGAAGAGTGGGAGTCTTTTCTTTAAGTAACACACTGTGCTCACATGTGCTCAGTTGTGTCTGATGCTTTGAGACAGCATGAATTGTATTCCTTTGGTCTTCTCTGTCCATGGAATTTTCCAGGCAAGAATACTGAAGTAAGTTTTCATGCCCTCTTCCAGGGGACCTTCTCAATCTAGGGATCAAACCTGTGTCTCTTGTCTTCCACATTGGCAGGTGAGGTTTTTTTGCCACTAGCGCCAGTTGGGAAGCCCAAGTAAGACATCAAGAATTGATTAGTGAGGGGACACCAGTATCCATTAAATAATTTGTGGTGCTTGTCCTTTGTAGATTCAAGTTAATGGTGATGAATGCTACAATTGTTTTCCCTGATTTTGTGGAAATAATGGGATTCAGGAGATGTAGAGTTAAAGTAGCAGTAATTAGCCATCAGGGAAAAAATGCAGGTGTGATTATCACAGTAAACCACCTTCAAAGATTTGTAAATATATCCAGCTAATCACTGGGTAATAGAGAACAGAACAGAATGGTCATACTAAGATGATATAATGTGCTATGCTGTGCTCAGTTCCTTAGTCATGGCCGACTCTTTGCAACCCCATAGACTGTAGCTATCTATGGGATTTCTCTGGCAAGGATACTGAAACGGGATGACAGATATGCAGATGACACCACCCTCATGGCAGAAAGTGAAGAGGAGCTAAAAAGTCTCTTGATGAAAGTGAAAGAGGAGAGCGAAAAAATTGGCTTAAAGCTCAACATTCAGAAAACGAAGATCATGGCATCTGGTCCCATCACTTCATGGGAAATAGATGGGGAAACAGTGGAAACAGTGTCAGACTTTATTTTTTAGGGCTCCAAAATCACTGCTGATGGTGAGTGCAGCCATGAAATTAAAAGACACTTACTCCTTGGAAGGAAAGTTATGACTAACCTAGATAGCATATTCAAAAGCAGAGCCATTACTTTGCCAACAAAGGTCCGTCTAGTCAAGGCTATGGTTTTTCCTGTGGTCATGTATGGATGTGAGAGTTGGACTGTGAAGAAAGCTGAGTACCAAAAAATTGATGCTTTTGAACTGTGGTGCTGGAGAAGACTTTTGAGAGTCCCTTGGACTGCAAGGAGATCCAACCAGTCTATTCTAAAGGAGATTAGTCCTGGGTATTCATTGGAAGGAATGATGCTAAAGATGAAACTCCAATACTTTGGCCACCTCATGCAAAGAGTTAACTCATTGGAATAGACCCTGATGCTGGGAGGGATTGGGGGCAGGAGGAGAAGGGGAACGACAGAGGATGAGATGGCTGGATAGCATCACTGACTCAATGGACATGAGTTTGAGTGAACTCTAGGAGTTGGTGATGGACAGGGAGGCCTGGTGTGCTGCGATTCATGGGGTCTGAAAGAATCAGACATAAGTGAACAACTGAACTGAACTGAACTGAAGCAAACTTTGATGGCTATATCTGAATTCCCAGCCTTAGCCAGGACCAAATTGTGTGCAATATTTGTGAGCTATCTTAAAATTTGTTCTTTCTTTCTTTATTGTTTTTAAATTTTATATTGGAATATAGCTGATTATATAAAATCATGGAGTATAGTATGAAATTAAAAGACGCTTGCTCCTTGGAAGAAAAGCTGTGAACAACCTAGACCGCATATTAAAAATCAGAGACATTACTTTGCCAATAATGGTCCACCTAGTCAAAGCTATGGTTCTTCCAGTAGTCATGTACGGATGTGAGAGTTGGACCATAAAGAAAGTTGAGTGTGGAAGAACTGATGCTTTTGAATTGTGGTGTTGGAGAAGACTTTTGAGAGTCCGTTGGACAACAAGGAGATTAAACCAGTCAATCCTAGAGGAAATCAGCCCTGAATATTCATTGGAAGGTCTGATGCTGAAGTTGAAACTCTGTACTTTGGCCACCTGATGTGAAGAACTGACTCATTGGAAATTACCCTGATGCTGGGAAAAGTTGAAGGCAGAAGGAGAAGGGGATGACAGAGGATGAGATGGTTGGATGGCATCACCAACTCTTTAGACTTGGGTTTAAGCAAGTTCTGGGAGTTGGTGATGGACAGGGAAACCTGGAATGCTGCAGTCTATGGGGTCAGAAAGATTCAGATGTGACTGAATTACTGAACTGAACTGATAGTCGATTTATAATGCTGTGATAGTTTCACATGGACAATGAAGGGATTCAACTATACATACACATTTATCTATTTTCCCCAAACTCCCCTCCCACCTAGACTGCTGCATAACATTGAATAGAGTTTCCTGTGCTATACAGTAGGGCCTTGATGGTTATGCATTTTAAATAAAGCAGTTTGTACATGTCCATCCCAAACTCCCTAACTATCCCTTCCCCCCTATCCTTCCCCCATGGTTACCATGAACTTATGGTTAAAAGTGGTTCCTTCTTCCCCTAGATAAGCCACTCCATTTCATTTCATGTGGGTTAGTGATAAGTCACTCATTCCACCCTTCGAGTTTTGTCCAGATTGCAGATTCCTAAGTGAATTAGCTTACTTTTGCTTCTTTAAGTCATTAGATTTTGAGTTGGCTTTTTATGCAACAATGAATTACTAGAATATGCATGTTGAGTTTTTCCTCTAAATTGAAAGATACATTGCTATAATTTGTACTAACCACTACAGAGTAATATGGCACAACCCTTAGTTAGCCTCTTTTAATATTGCAGACAGCATATACCAAATAGGTCTACGTTGCCCTGATCTATTTTAAAAGCAGTTCATGGCTTGATGCTAAGACATCAAAGGGACTAAAGTCTAATTCTTGAAAACCCAGAGATATTATGACTTTAACTGCTCATCATGAACTTGTTAATATAGCATCTACCACATTATAAATTTGGAATGTAAAGTAGAAATCTGTGTTTAAATAGAAAGGGTATAGATGAGCCTGATTGCCTACATCTCCTTCAATTCCTATCTGAAGTCTCATGATGAAGTCTCAACAAGCAGATAGTGGAAGAGAGAGGAAAAGCAAAAACATGCATCTGAAAGGTGGGTGGGTTGGCCCAGTCTGCCGCACCATAGACATGTGAACGGTTACTTTTTCTGAACCCTGCAGAGGTGTGACTAAAGACATGGGATAAGCAAAATCCTCCCAGTAGACAGAAACACCTGCCTTTTGAATAGTATATTAGGTTGCTCACACTGTGTGCTAGAGAATGTGGTCTGAGGTTTGGATCTTAACACAAATTCAGTGATGGTACACACGACTGGACAGGGCTTGAAAATAGCAAGATCATTTAATTGGTAATGTGGATTCCTAGGGCTTCCCTGGTGGCTCAGACTAGGGAGACTGTCCAAAGGGGAAATGATTATGATTATTTTTGAGGAGATTAAGTTGCTATTACAAAATGGAAACAAAGAAGATATTTCTGGAAATCAGGACATTCAATGAAATAATTTTCCTTCAAGAGTTCTATTGAGAAAATTATAGAAATCCAAAAAAGAGAGGGTCACAAAGTTCTTAGAGCCTGGGAAAATGAAGATTAAAAAAGTATCACTAGACTGAGGCACTAGAAGGAGATAAGGATGAAAGGAAATGGATAATGGAAGCAAAAATCTATACTGATGGCTAGGTAGAGATGTAGGACTCTGTTACAGAGTCTGTGAATGAAGTGCTTACTATTCTCCCCCAGTTCCAGTTGGATAGAGTGAAGATTTACAGTTGAACACACAAACTGAAAGAGGCTTCATCAATAAATACCAAGCTTACTTAGCTTTATAAATCAAGACAGATGATATAATTGAAAATGACAGAATGAGGATCTTCAAAAATCCTCTCCTTCATAAAAACAATGAGAACACTGACAAGGCTTTGTTTAGAGTCTATTATTTTTAGAACTCTAGAACTTAACTGAATCATTGAAGCAATTCAAGGAGGCTTTTTACAAAATGGCTGAATTTTGGTCCTTATTTTCATTCTTCATTCTTTTTCTACAGTAATCTTGAAAAACAACCACCTGTAAACACGCTGAAAATCAGCAGCCTGGCAGCCACTGGAAGGAGAAAATAGGGATGGGACTGAGCTCAGGGTAGGGCTTCTCAGTTCTTCCCAGTGTGTGGACACAAGTCTGGGTTTGGGTACAGCCCTAACTGTTCATGTGATATTTTAGAATCCACCTTCCAATGCAGGAGACCCTGGAGACATGAGTTTGGTCCCTGGGTTGGGCAGATGCCCTGGAGGACTTGTGTCCACACACTGGGAAGAACTGAGAAGCCCTACCCTGTTACATACCTTTGCCTAACCTGGAAGCTCTGTGCAAGTATTAATAGAAGGAGAAGATTAAGGTGGAGTGGTACCGTGCCCTATGACTTTTTAAAGCGTGTACCAGCATTCATGCTGAATCACCCAGCAAATGCTGAGAGCCTTGTTGGAGTCAGGAATTTAAGGAAATCTGTGTTCAATCTGACCACTAAGCTAGACCAGCAAGGTTGTTGAAGGTCACAAAAGATAAATAAAACACATATTAAATAATTATTTCAAAACAGAAGCAACAACAATAACATGCAGCAACAATGAAGAATCTCTGGTATGGGGTAGAATTTGATTTCCAGTTGCTATACTATTGAAAAAGTTTTACTTTCTAATTTAAGAAAAGTAAGATCAATACAAAGAAACAGAAATATCTGGTCTAAACTCAGTGGCTGCAGTCACTGTCTACAGTGATTTTGGAGCCCAATAAAATAAATCTGTCACAGATTACTACATTCTCCTCTTCTATTTGCCATGAAGTGATAAGACTGGATACCATGATCTTAGTTTTTTGAATGTTGAATTTAAGCCAGCTTTATTACTCTCCTCTTTCATCCTCATCAAGAGGCTCTTTAGTTCCTCTTCACTTTCAGCCATTAGAGTGTTATCATCTGCATATCTGAGGTTGTTGATATTTCTCCCAGCAATCTTAATTCCAACCTGTGATTCATCAAGCCTGCTATTTCACATGAGGTACTCTGCAATTAAGTTACATAAGTAGAGTGTCAATATGCGGCCTTGTCATACTTCCTTCCCAACTGTGAACCAGTCTATTGTTCCATGCTACATTGTTCCATGTAGCAACAGTAGAACTGTTGCTTCTTGACCAACATACAAGTTTCTCAGGAGGCAGACAAGGTGGTCTGGTATTCCCATCTTTTAGAATTTTCCACAATTTACTGTGATCCACACAGTCAAAGGTTTTAGTGTAGTTAATGAAGCAGAAGTAGATGTTTTTCTGGACTGCTTTTTCTATGCTTCAACAGATGTTGGCAATTTGACCTCTGGTTTCTCTACCTTTTCTAAATACAGCTTGTACATCTGGAAGTTCTCGGTTCATGTATGCTGAAGCCTAGCTTGAAGGATTTTGAGCAAATCTTACTAGCATGTGAAATGAGTGGAATTGTGTGGCAGTTTGAACATTCTTTGGCACTGCCCTTCTTTGGGATTAGAATGAAGACTGACATTTTTCAGTCCTGTGGCCACTGCTGAGTTTTCCAAATTTGCTGATGTACTGAGTGCAACACTTTACCAGCATCATCTATTAGGATCTTAAATAGCTCAACAGGAATTCCATCACCTCCATTAGCTTTGTTCTTAGTAATGCTTCCTAAGGCCCAATTGACTTCACACTTCAGGATCTTCCCAATCCAGGGATGAACCCGGATCTCCTGCCTTGCAGGCAGATTCTTTGCCATCTAAGCCATCAGGGAAGCCCAAATTAAATAATAAATTAATATTATTCTAAAATGTGTGCTCAGTTGATTAGTTGTTCTGACTCTTTGTGACCCCATGTACTCTAGGCAACCAGTCTCCTCTGTCCATGGAATTTTTCAGGTAAGAATACTGAAGTGAGTTTCCATTTCCTACTCCAGGTTATTCTAAAATAGATAGCTAAAAATCAAGATGATGTTGATATTCTCTAGGACAATCACTATAGAAAGAATATATGTATGTAAATAGTCATTAATAAAGTGAAAATCATCATCACAATCACATATCACTTCCCACATACAACGCTGGGATGAATATAATAATAAATGAAAGATAATAACAAGTGTATAAATTGGAACCCTCTTACATAGTGTTTGGGAACATAAATGATGTATTTACTTGGGAAAATAATTTGGTAATTCATCAGAATGTTGAATCTAGAGTTATCATTTGACCCAAAAATTCCACTGGTGGGTACACACACCCAAAATATTTGAAAATATACACTCACACAACAACTCATAGTAGCTTTATTCATAACAGCTAAAAAGTAGAAACATCCCAAATTATATTTGATGTATTATCTGAGTCCCTGGACAAGCTCATAGTGCTTTGAAGAGAAATTAGCTGAAGGAGAAATGTGAAAATGCTATTTTCATAGTTCATTTTATGAAGCATACAGCATAAATATATAGACTGTGCTCTATAATTTCCAGGTGGAAAACTATCCCCCAGATTGGGAGACTTGACTATTCTCCCAATTTATTTTTCATAAACAGTCTTTTCTAGTCCTATTTGGACTCCGGTACATTTGTAACTTTATGCAAGGATCAGAAACAGAACAATGAACATGAAAAAGCTTTCCTCTGAGTACATCATTAACACTCTATCCTGATGCTCAGAGATCACTTAACAATAGCTTGCAGAGGATCGAGATACAATTGTTCAGGAGTAGGGAGGGCGCTTAGATAAAATGTAGTTGATAGTAAATGACACCATTTATACTGACTTGTGAATATGAAATATATTTAAGGTATGTTTGAAAAAGTTAACTATTTATCTCCAATGCTGACCCCTTTTGTCAAAATAAAACTGCAGTGCTTGAGAGAATACATTCTTTTTCCCTGTTTTTCAGTTTATCAACATACTAGATCTCTCAAGAGAAAGTACTTTGGGAAGAAAGTACTTCCACCTTCTGAGTACTGAAGTAAGTCTCAGTGCCAAAAAGATTTTTATATATTATATTTCTAATAAATAATATCTACCATATATACATTATCATGAAGTACATATTGTATAACAGAATAAGATTAAAATATCTGCATACATTCATTGATAATAAATTTTTTTCCTCTTTAGGAAATTTCCCAAGTCTGGAATTAAACAAAAAGAAAAGAAAATAAGCTTTCCTCTGTAAAAGCAAATTCAACAGAGTTGCTAAAATATGCAATCATGATTAAAATTACTAAAGTTACTTTAGAGGCTTTCATTGAGACAGACACTAAGAGCTAAGCACTTTCCTCTTTTTCTCCTATAGAATCATGAAACCCTTACCATCACTTTATCAATTTATAATGATTTTCTGACAGTTAAAGCTAGAAAGGAAATAGCACTATACTACCCTAATAACAATGTTCAGACCCACAGAGAAATTTTAATAGTTATAAACCAAATTAAGGACTTAAAGAGGTCAGAGAGATCAAGTTGTTTTATATTCTAGTTTATACTTCTCATTTCAAGAACTTTATGGAACAAGAACTATATTTGAAGCCATTATCCAATGAAAAATTTATCCAACCTTGAAGTTTTATTTTCAGCTTTCCAACTTTAAGCAAAATTTTTCTCTTCTTTATATTATCTCTTTGGCAGATTATATAAAAAAATTAAATTATAATCCATTTTCTCATTCACTGGCTGATTATTCATATATTTTTCTATAAATATTAAACATATCTTAAAATTGAAAATACATTTTTCCATTAATACATTTAATATATTTTGAATATGAAACCTAATAAATACAAATAAAAGCTTTTAATTAAATTATGTCTCAAGTTCCATTAATTGTTCTTGTAGCTCTAGTGATCAGAAGTCCACAAATCTTGTTGGTCTTATAGGACTGAAAATGAGATGTTGGCAGGGCTGAATTTCTGTTGGAGGCTCAAGGGGAGAATGCATTTGTTGCCTTTTCTAGGAGGCTTCCCTGGGGGGCCTCCTGGTGACTCAGAAGGTAAAGAATCTGCCTGCTATGTGGAAGAACAATGTTCAGTCCCTGTGTTTGGAAGATAGCCTGGAGAAGGAAATGGCTACCCACTCCAGTATTCTTACCTGGAGAATTCCATGGACAGAGGAAGATTTTCACCTGTATTCCTTGGTTTCTGATTCCTTCACATTTTCAAAACCAGCAGTCTTATCTCTCTGATCCCTGCCACTATCATCTCATCTCCTCTCTGATTCTCATGCCACTCTCTCCCTCTTAGATAACCCAAAATGATCTGCCCATCTAAAATATTTCTAACTTAACCACATCTGCAAAACCACTGTTAGGTGTAAGTAATATGTTAACAAATTTCAGAGATTAGCACATATATATTATTGGAAGCCATTATTCCACCTACCAATGCACTAATAAAAATAGTAGGTGAAGTTGATATAATGATTAAAAGGTTTAAAGTAGAACCTCTAGTCATAGCCTTTGTTATTGTTACTGATGCTGTGGCTTTAATTTACTCACAGTTGTTTTCTATTGTTTGCAGTGAAGAGTCGTGACCAACTGAGCATTTCTTAGACTGAACATAAATCCCCTCTCTCTCCTAATGTGTGTGCAAAATGCTGTTATACACACCAACAGTGTGTTAGTGATGCTTGAAAAATAAAATTAAGCAGTGCTTTTTTATAGTTATTCATAGAAATAAATTTATGAAAATACATCCAAGAAGAGTGATAGTAGATGCACAATTAAAATGGGAAGAAGGAAAAGAGGAAGCTAGGAGGATGAAGATCAAGTACTTAAAACATGATTTCTTAAAAACATTTGGTAAGGAAGAGAATTTCCTTTAGAAATATTTGTTTCTAAGTTTCATGCTATGTCTCTTTTATCTGTCTCTATCAATTTGTTTTTCTATTAGTCTATCAATCACCTATCTATCTAGGTGTCTATCTATCATCTGTGTCTCAGGTATACTTAGTTCAGTTCAGTTCAGTTCATTTCAGTCGTGTCCGACTCTTTGCGATCCCATGAATCACAGCACGCCAGGCCTCCCTGTCCATCACCAACTCCCAGAGTTCATTCAGATTCATGTCCATTGAGTCAGTGATGCCATCCAGCCATCTCATCCTCTGTCGCCCCCTTCTCCTCCTGCCCCCAATCCTTCCCAGCATCAGAGTCTTTTCCAATGAGTCAACTCTTCGCATGAGGTGGCCAAAGTACTGGAGTTTCAGCTTTAGCATCATTCCTTCCAAAGAAATCCCAGGGCTGATCTCCTTCAGAGTGGACTGGTTGGATCTCCTTGCAGTCCAAGGAACTCTTAAGAGTCTTCTCCAGCACCACAGTTCAAAAGCATCAATTCTTCGGTGCTCAGCCTTCTTCACAGTCCAACTCTCACATCACACATACTAAGGAGATACATCTTCCCATTCATGCGTAATTATTGAAAACAATTGAACAGTCATTTTGTTGCAAAGTTTCTTAAATAAATATACACACAAGTGTATAAGAACAGTTCTGTCTGAAAGGAAGTAATATAAAGTTGCTCTTTGAGACAGGGAAATGTGATAATAGAAATATAAGCATTTAATAAAAATATAATTCAAATTTAACTAAACAATGACTATAAAGCTATTCACCTGAACTTGGATTTTTTTATTTACACCTATAGTGTGCTGTGAAGAAAATAGAATTTATAGTTAGGTAAATAAAAGCTTTTTTATCACATTGAAGCACAAATCTCTTGTAATAAAAATTTGACCATGACTTTTTCTTCTGAATAGCAAATAACTTTTACCACTTATTTTTTTCTTGCAATAAAATGGAAAGAAAAATACCCTTGCTATAAAAATGTTTTTAATATAGATAGTTTTAACTACTAACGTAATCATTTTTGTCAGTCTAGATATCAATATTTGTGGAATATGACTTGGATAACAAGAGGAAAAAAACAAAGCTTGCCTAAGAATTAGTTATGATTGCTAATTACCTCAGATATAAATGAGCTTCCAAAAAGATTACTATTGAATTTGTCATGGTTTTCCTGCCTTGTTTTTAAGGCTATGTAATATCACAATTCATGGCATATTATTACCTCATTTATGTGCTTTACTATTTGGATATTCATTTTGTTTCCCTTTTTTGGAAGTTTAACATAAGACCATAGCTATTATCTGTAAATAAGAATCTATATTTGCATATGTCTTTGGTGATATTTTCTAGCATAGATCAAATTTCATGCGATTTCCTGAGGAAATACTTTTCAGGAGAAATCTATGACAGTAGAGAAAATAAGATAGTTATAGGTAATGGGTATAAGACTATACAATATTATCTCAGATCAATCTGGCTTGACCTTACCCACAGGGAATCTGGAACATAAATCACATCAAAATGCTGCCTTTACTTTGAGGTGAGGTGTTTTGCCTTTTGTAATTCCAATATAATTCACTGAAGAAGGATGCCCCTGGCAGGAAAAAGTTCTGCTGCCTCAGGTTCTCCTGATTAAGAAAGTTCTTTTCAGCCTAAAGACAATGACCCTGGTAAAGAGGAGAGCCTTGAACCATTAGTAGTCAACACTTAACAACCACCACCACTGAGGAATGGTGGATATGGTTCCAGCCAGCAGGCTAGTACAACTCACCTGCTTTTCGACCTGCATTCCCTTTTTGCTAACGTTAACCTGACTGCATCCAGGCATAGATACTCCAGCATTCTGATCATCACAACTAGGAAGAGTTATAAAGGGATGGTTGTTGTTATTGTTGTTTAGTAACTAAGTCATGACCGACTCTTTGCAACCCTACGGACTGTAATCTGCCAGGTTCCTTTGTCCGTGAGATTTTTCAGGCAAGAATACTGGAGTGGGTTGCCATTCCATTCTCTAAGTGATATTCCCAACCCAGGGATTGAACCTGTGTTTTCTGCCTTGGCAGTTGGATTCTTTACCATTGTACCACCTGTGAAACCCCAAATGACAGGACATAGAAGAAATTATACTCTGGTAGCAGTAAGCAATAGCATTCAGATCTTGGTATTCAGATCATTCTCTAGTGAAAAGAACCAAGACCCCTGGAGCAAAAGCTGGTTCTAGGCAAGGGATAGGAAATATAAAAGATGAGCCTAGAACATTTATGGTGCCAGAAAATTAGAAAGTGCTAAAAAAAAAAACAAGCACACACATAAACACATAATCATGGAGCTATCTCAAAGCGGAAGAGAAGCCAATGGTAAAACTTACACATCACCAAAGAATCTGAGCAAGAAATAAAGCTGTATTAGATTGTACCTCAAATTATGAAATAATATAAATTATTCAGCTTTATATTTTTACAGATAAACTATTGAATAAATACATTTTGAAGGAAAAGAGGCAAATCTTCTAGCAGAGGGCATACAAATATTTCTGCTCTCAAGGAGGTGGAAGGTAATGCCCTACCCCATTAAGTTTGCCCTGCACATGTTGAATTACTTCTAAAGAGTATAGATGGAAAGAGGGGGAAACAAATGAGTAACTTTATATAGTTAAGAGACCTAATAAACAATACTTCAGTCCCATGATCAAGGTCAACAAAAACAGTGATAACTTAAAAAAAATGAACTCCATTTTTTTAAAAAATGTTTGACTGCTGACATCTTTTAAGGCTCACCCATCTCTTCCCTTTTTGTCCTCACACTAGGGAAAATTGATAAGAAAACCTTCAGAGTCCTTTCTTTGGTCCATGAGGGAGATTCAAGCTATTTAACGTCCTTTCCTTGTGGAAATACTTTTCCCAGCCTCAACTCCTAGCCACAATTGAAAAAAAGCAAAACAAAACAAAACAAAAAACCAAGCAAACAAACAAACAAAAAATAAACCATGCTAATGCTAGTCTGTTTTTCCTGCTTTCAAAGGCTCTCTCTGATCATTGTGGGTAAGGGGTCCATCCTGCTTCTTCAGGGTGTGACAATATATATCAGGTTGATAAAACACACACATACACAAAACAAAAATCAAAGCTCCTAACTCTAGTCTACTCTTAAGAAAAATGTATCATACAAATCCCAATTGAGGGACATTGTACAAAATATCTGATCTGTTTTCTTCAAAACAGTAAGGTTACAAAAATGGTGAAAATCTGAGAAAATGTCACAGCCAAGAGAAGCCTGGTTGACATTATCACTAAATATAATATGATATTTTGGAACAGAAAAAGAACAACCAGTAAAAATGAAGGAAATCTGGATAAAATGTGAACTTTAATTACAATGTATCAATATTGGTGATCTGGTTGTATTAAGAATAGCTAATTGGAACAAATGTACCATACTAATGTCAAATAATCTGTTTCCTGTATGGCTCAGTTGGTAAAGCATCTGCCTGCAGTGCAGGAAAATTGGGTTCAAATTCCCTTGGAGAAGGAAGCCGAAACCCACTCCGGTATTCTTGCCTGGAGAATCCCATGGATAGAGGAGCCTGGCAGCCTACAGTTTACAGTATCGAAAGATTCAGAGACAGCTTATCTCTATTTTTCTTTCTTTCAATGTCAAATAATAATTAAAGAAACTGGGTATGTGGTATATAGGAACTCTTGCATTATTCTGTAATCAATCTCTAAATCTGAATCTGTGCTTAAGTGAAAAGTTCATTAAAAAATACTATTTACAATAGTCAGGACATGGGAGCAATCTAAATGTTCACCAACAACATTTAGAGGAATGAATGATGTGGAATATTGCTACTGTTCTTTAGTCTCCAAGTCATATATGACTCTCTGCAACCCCATGGACTGTAGCCAGCCAGGCTCCTCTATCCATGGGATTTCCCAAACAGGTATACTGGAGTGGGTTGCCTTGTTCTTCTCCAGGGGTTTTCCCCAACCCAGGGATCAAACCCATGTCTCCTGTATTGGCAGGATACAATGGAATATTACTCAGTCATAAAAGGAAGGAAATTGTGTCATTTGCAGAGCCATAGATAGACCTAGAGATTGTCATACAGAGTG
The DNA here is from genome assembly GCF_016772045.2 of Ovis aries. Classification (NCBI taxonomy): domain Eukaryota; kingdom Metazoa; phylum Chordata; class Mammalia; order Artiodactyla; family Bovidae; genus Ovis; species Ovis aries. The sequence goes on from NC_056069.1 coordinate 51,815,599, forward strand.
AAGTCAGAAAGAGAAAAGCAAATATTGTATATGAATGCATATGTGTGGACTATACATTCCACATTCCATATGTGTGAAATTTAGAAAAAATGGTATGGATGAACCTGTTTGCAAATCAGATGTAGAGATACAGAAAACAAACATAAGGACACCAAAGAGGGGAATGGGGAGCTAGATGAGATTGGGAGATCGGGATTGACATATATACCCTACTAAGGAAATGAAGATCATGACATCTGGTCCCATCACTTCATGGGAAATAGATGGGAAACAGTGGAATCAGTGTCAGACTTTATTTTTGGGGGCTCCAAAATCACTGCAGATGGTGACTGCAGCCATGAAATTAAAAGATGCTTACTCCTTGGAAGAAAAATTATGACCAACCTAGATAGCATATTCAAAAGCAGAGACATTACTTTGCCGACTAAGGCCCGTCTAGTCAAGGCTATGGTTTTTCCAGTAGTCATGTATGGATGTGAGAGTTGGACTATGAAGAAGGCTGATCGCTGAGGAATTGATGCTTTTGAACTGTTGTGTTGGAGAAGACTCTTGAGAGTCCCTTGGACTGCAAGGAGATCCAACCAGTCCATTCTGAAGGAGATCAGCCCTGGGATTACTTTGGAAGGAATGATGCTAAAGCTGAAACTCCAGTACTTTGGCCACCTCATGCAAAGAGTTGACTCATTGGAAAAGACTTTGATGCTGGGAGGGATTGGGGGCAGGAGGAGAAAGGGACGACCGAGGATGAGATGGCTGGATGGCATCACTGATTTGATGGACGTGAATCTGAGTGAACTCAGGGGGTTGATGATGGACAGGGAGGCCTGGTGTGCTGCGATTCATGGGGTCACAAAGAGTCGGACATGACTGAGCAACTGAACTGAACTGAGCTGAAGGCAATGACACCCCACTCCAGTACTCTTGCCTGGAAAATCCCATGGTCGGAGGAGCCTGGAAGGCTGCAATCCATGGGGTCACCAAGGGTCGGACATGACTGAACGACTTCACTTTGACTTTTCACTTTCATGCATTGGTGAAGGAAATGGCAACCGACTCCACTCCAGTGTTCTTGTCTGGAGAATCCCATGGATGGGGGAGCCTTGTGGGCTGCTGTCTGTGGGATCGCAGAGTCGGACATGACTGAAGTGACTTAGCAGCATGTAGAAAATAGATAACTAATGAGAGCCTACTGAACAACAGAGGGAATGCTACTCAGTGCTCTGTGGTGACCTAAATGGGAAGGGAATCCAAAATAGTTCGGATATGCATATACATATGGCTGATTCCTTGTGGCTCAGACAGTAAAGAATCTGCCTGCAATGAGGGAGACCCGGATTCAACCCCTGGATCTGGAAGATACCCTTGAGAAGGAAGTGGCAACCCACTCTAGTATTCTTGCCTGGGAAATCCCATAGACAGAGGAGCCTGGCAGCCTACAGCCCATGGGGTCACAAAGAGTCGGTTTTGACTGAGCAACTAACATGGCTGTTTCACTTTGCTGCACAGCGGAAAACTAACACAACTTTGTAAAGCAGCTATACTCCAATAAAAACTAAAAATTAAAGAAAAAAACAAACAAAATAAATGAGACTGCCTGAAAAATATCCAGAACATTTCAGGTGGCTTTTAGCTTAGAACATTAATCTGACTCACACAAGTGATTAATACAAGTGTGTCTCATACTGATCCAGGGAAATATAGTTTTTAGAATAACATGTAGGGAAGCAGTGATGGAAGTTGAAGACACTGAGCAGCAGCAATAACCTGAGAGGATTTTTGGTTAGAGAAGAGGAGGAGGCTGAACAATGTGATGGCCCACCTCCTAGCTTTCAAGTTCTAATACATGAGAGAAAAACTCTCAATTAATTAGCATTCTTTTTTTTTTTTTTTCAGGGAACACATTTTATTCTTTTAAAAAAATTTTTTTTAGTTTTTCTTTTTTTTTTTTTTTTTACTTTATAATACTGTATTGGTTTTGCCATACATTTGTTGCAGAAACTCTGATAACAGATAACAAATGTGTGGGTAGTAATATGCTTAATTTGTAACTATAAAAATTGCATCTTATTCTCATAAATTTACACCTTTCATGTAAATTGATTTCCATATAAGTTGGTAAATGTTTTTAAAATGGCATAACTCTTATAATTCAATCAATTGCTTTCCCATGTATAGGCATTTTTTTTTTTAATTTTGAAGGTACATTTCATTGGTTAACTTAAAAACAATTAGAAATGGACCAAAACCCAAAAATAAAAATGGCAAAAAAAATGCAGGATCTGTTGGTTCACAAATTAACAAATGCAAATTTTCCATAAACATACATCAGTCTCATTATAAATTTCTGTTTTTAAATGTAAAACTAATATATCTGTTGTTCATTGTTCCCATTAAAAGAATAGCAAGTCTGATAATTTCCAGTTGTAGACACTGCTCTGGAAAATAATCTCAACACATTGCTGAAAGTTAAAAACACTGCACACTTCTACAAGGTGTACTTTCCATATGTACCAAAGTCATCAAAATTATGCATGTCCTTTAACACCAAAATGTAAATTATAAGAACTTTTTGTCATTTTAAAAATTAGTTATTAAAATATATTTTAGTAACTTATTCAAACATAGCTTATGCATAATGTATATATAAAGGATAATAATAACAACCTGTGTGCATACTAAGTTGCTTCGTATATGTTTGCTACCCAATGGACTGTGGCCTGCCAGGCTCCTCTGTGCATGAAGTTCCAGGCAAGAATACTGGAACTGGTTTCCTGTCCCTTCTCCAGGGGATCTTCCCGACCCAGGGATCAGACATGGATCCTCTACATTGCAAGAAGACCCCTTACCATCTGAGCCACCAGGGAAGCCCTATGCCATACAGTAGGTTCTCATTAGTTGTCTATTTTATGCTTAGTATCAATAGTGTGTATACATCAATCCTAACCTCTCAATTCAGACAACCCCTTTTCCCCCTTGGTATCCATATGTTTGTTCTCTACATCTGTTTCTTTATTTCTGCTTTGCAGCTTAGACCATCTATACCATTTTCAGATTATAAGAATTTATATTAAGAAAATTATTTAAAAAGTGATACTGGATATATATTTTTAAAAAACTTTTGATATATATCCACTGAATATTTTAATCAGAATATTTAGTCATTAAAAATGAAGCATTATTAGATTAAAGTGAAAAATATGATCTTTTGTGAAGAGCGAAAATATGAACTTAATAATGATGCTAATGATAGCATTTGCTGAGTACTGACTTTGTAGCACTTTTGTAAACACTTAACATGTCTTAGATCACATACTTCTCTCTCCCCGTACCCTCACACAGTAAGATAAGCATTTTAAGAGGAAAAAAACTGAGGCACATAAAGATTAAACACCTTCTCTAAGGACATATAGATAAAAATTGTGGCCAAGATACCAACTCAAGCAGACAGGCTCTAAACGTCAGGGTCTGAATCACTATCACAATAACTCTAGATAGACTAAGCATGCAGAAAATGATTCAATTTGTATTTTAGAGTGAATCAACAAATACATGTCATTTATGTCCAGGGATCAATTTGTCATAAAAACAAAAAAGGCCATTCTGCATTGGGTATGGAAAAGGCTTTCTATCTCCTGTCCAAAGAGAAACTTCTTTTGCTCACTAATAATGAAGGCTCTCAAGTCAACCAATGAGATGTGTTTTATAAGACAGAAGAGGCAATTTTTAGTTCCAATATATCATGCAGCATATGATTTACTCTGATTTCTGCAATATTTATTCCTTCTCCGGCTAAGAGGAAAATTTCATCTTGTCTACTGGTTGTCTAGGAACAGTATTTGATTTCTACCTGAACTTCTGCCAAATACTTTCCTTTACCAAAGGAGAAAAACCAAAATGTATGTTTGAAGAAACTGCTTTGTAGTTCAGCCAACTGAGATTGTAGAGAATTCTTTTGAGCTAGGTTTAAAGACGTGTTTGGTTTAGTAACAGGGACTTTGCCTCTGTTGACCACCAAAGCACTCTAACTAGACATAAGCATTTATAGAAATCAAAACTAAAATTTGTTTTACTTTGTGGAAGTGTTAACAGTTTTTTGCTTTTCTTCAAGTCTTCAAATTTGTACACTTATGTGATTTTGAGTATGCTTTGTAATATTTTGTTGAGATGTAACTAGATGAAATTCTAAGTAGAAAATTCAATTTATATCATAAGATAGGTAAAACAGTACTCTAGTTATTTTATTTTTCAGTCATTAAGTTGTGTCTGACTCTATGTGACCCCACTGATTATAGCGTGCCAGGCTTCCCTGTCCTTCACTATCTTCCAGATTTTGCTCAGATTTGTGTCTTGTCTGTTGAGTTGGTGATGCTATCTAATCACCTCATCCTCACTACCCTAAAAACAAATTGGTAATTAAATGATATTGTGTTGCTGCAGGTGAAGATCGGGTGTGTTAGAATTTTACCTGGGTGATTGTTTTGTTCCCTCTGGGATAAACTAGAATTCTAGATAATGGTCAGCTGGAAGCATCTCTGGTCAGAAATGTCTAAGATGACCTCATGCATAAACTCAGGGTCTTTGCAGGATGAACAGAAGGGTGAGCTTATACTGCCACTCTCTGTGGTCAAAGCAGTCACTGGTCATTTTCTATTCAAAGGAGAGGAAATATACTCTATTCTTAATGGGAAAAAAATATCAAAGAACTTGTAGCACTATCAATGCACTATAAACAATGCTCCCTCTATAATTTTTAAAGTATTTGCAGAATGTCAGAGAGTATGTTCTTGTTATTTTAGTTGCTAAGTCATGCCCAACTCTTTTGTGACCCCATGGACTGTGGCCTGCCAGACTCCTCTGTCCACGAGATTTCCCAGGCAAAAATATTGGAGTGGCTTGCCATTTCCTTCTCCAGGGGATCTTCCCAACCCAGGGTTCGAACCTACATCTCCTGCATTGTCAGGTGGATTCTTTACTACTGAGCCACCTGGGAAGCCTGCCAGAGGGTGTACAGGATCTAAATTAGTTTGCTGTTATTTCTTATATATGGTACTCTAGCATAGGCTTGGGAATACTTTGATCTACATGCATTTAAATTACACTTGCTTCCAGATTCAGCTTTGAGTATAGTCTGAAAAAAGATTTTTATAATCAAGTTTTCAGAGACAAACAATGTCTCAAAAATAAATTAAATTATCATCAGGAGCAACTGATGAACAACTCACAAAGCTCAAACCATAAACTAATGCTATCATTGAATTACCATTTTCAACACCAAGACTGAAATAGCAATCAATCTTTTGTAATGATTACTAAACCATATACCCAGTTGTGTCAAACTATTTCTCATTTCTCTTGGAATGTAAAATTTATATTATTAATTCTTCTTGGCAAGTAGGTAGTAAAAAGCACTATAATAACTATATCTGTTGTTAGAAATATTTGCATGATTAATTCACATTGTAAATTATATTTTATGCCCAGGAAGCTGTTATAACAACTGAACATATAATTAACCCTCCTGTAATGTATTTAATTTCAGCTTTATTGAGGTATAATTCACATATAAAATTGAAAGATATTTAAAGTGTACATTTTAGTGATTTGATATATTATATATATATATATGTATATAGTAAAAAGCTCCCCCCTAATTCAGTTAATTGACACCTTCATCACCTCACATACTTATCTTTCTGCAGGTGTGTGAGAAAGCTTAAGTTCTATTCTTCTGCATTCACGAGTGGTAAGCCACTTCAGTCATGTTCAACTCTTTGCATCACTATGGACTGTAGCCCCCCAGGCTCCTCTGTCCTTGGGATTTTCCAGGCAAGATTATTGGAGTGGATTACCATGCCCTTCTCCAGGGGATCTTCCTGACCCAGGGATCGAACAAGAATTTCTTATGTCTCCTGAATTGGCAGGTGGGTTCTTGAACCCTGGCACCAGCTCTGAAGCCCCTCTTGAACCATAGCCAGATATTTTTAGAGGAAAAGAGGTCTACAGTGAATCAACAGTTACAGTCACAGAATTATTCAAATGGATATGATCTTGGTCATTATTTATTAGGGAATGCTTCCTATGGAAGCCCAGATGGTGAAGCGGTAAAGAATCTGCCTGCCAAAGCAGGAGCCACATGAGGCAGAGGTTTGATCCTGAGGTTGGGAAGATCTCCTAGAGAACAAAATGGCAACTCACTCCCATATTCTTGCCTGGAGAATCCATTCTATGGACAGAGGAGCCTGGCAGGTTGCATCCCATGGAGTCGTAAAGAGCAGTATGCTACTGAGCAACTAAGCATGTGTGCTTCCTATGCATAATTATCCGTGATATGGCTTTCCTAATTCCATAATCTCCCCAAATCACTACTGTTCCCCAACTGCTGATAATTTCAGTCATAGAAAAATCACATTAGGTCATTGTTGACAGCTTTTCACTAGTTCTTCTAATCATAGAACAGTGAAATCCAGTTGGGTTCACAATTAATTTTGAATTTAATTTCTTCACAATGTATATGGAATTTAGGTAAATAGAGAATCATATTCCCTGCTTTGTAAGTATAAGCACCATGATATACATGAGAGTGTTGAGTAGTTCCGTAGCCCTCTAGTGCAGTACTTGGAGAATGTGAAGAGTAAGGATCTGGGTGGTTGGTTTGAAAGCCATACACTAGAACACTTTAGCTGTTGATGCTCATTATTGCCGTTAAGGTTTTATAGTATGATTGTTTCTGTCTTTGTTATTATAAACCATGCCAGAATGACAGGAACACACCATTTTTGTTTCATTTTCCCCAAAATGTATTATTTTATTTTCAAGTCATTTTAAATTATAGTATAGATTGTTAGGAGATCAAACGCGTCAATACTAAAGGAAATCAACCCTGAATATTCATTGGAAGAACAGATGCTGAAACTGAAGCTCCAATACTTTGGTCATTTGATGGAAAGAGCTAACTCATTGGAAAAGACCCTGAAGCTGGGAAAAATTGAAGGCAAAAGGAGAAGAGGGTGGTAGAGGATGAGATGGTTAGATAACACTACTTACTCAGTGGTCACGGATTTTAGCAAACTCCAGGTAATAGTGGAGGACAGAGGAGTCTGGGCTTCTGCTGTCTGTGGGGTTGCAAAGAGTTGGATATGACTTAGCAACTTAACAGCAACAACAAATAAATTTATACCAACATTAGTAGTGCTGTGCTGTGTTAAGTTTCTTCAGTTGTGTCTGACTCTTTATGACCCTATGGACTATAGCCTGCCAGGATCCTCTGCCTATAGGATTCTCTAGGCAAGAATACTGGAGTGGGTTGCCATGTCCTCCTCCAAACAATAGTAGGCCACAAACTTATTTGAAAAATCAAAAATAAATTCTAAATCCTTTTGATATTATTTTTCCCCTTGGGGTAGTGGACCAATACTCACATATTAAAAACATGTCCAATCTCTTTTTCCTACTATGTCTGCACTTTAGCAGGTTCAATTATTCACCTGTGGCTCAACGGCAATGCCATACCAAGTAAATGATATTGACTGCTTATTTATTTCCCGTGATACTCAAAGTACAATACTGCATTTGGGTTGGAAGCTCATAAATCTTTTAGGTTGACTGTACTGGGATTCCTAAGTGCACTTTGTTCTGATAAAGTTAAAGATGAGATTTAAAGCTTTCCCACTGCAGCATTATAGTTTATCTGTAGTTGATACTATTGCAAATGACAACCTCTTAGTAATCTAATCTATAATTTAAATGTATACAACCACAAGGGAGGAAGTTTCTAATCTAATACAACTGATGTTTGAAGAAAAGAGTTTTGGCATTTCAGGGTAGTGGTTCATCCAAATTGAAGTGTTTTATTTGCAAATCCCCCCAGAGTCATTAATGATTTAAAATCATATACTGATTTTCAGCAGTTTTTACATAATTTATTTGCACCAAGATAAGAATAATTAATTTTTTTTTCCATTACAAGTTGCAATTGAACAAATATATTTTATGGCATGTTAGGGCACATCATTGCTCTGGCACTCTCTAAATTTCTCACCTGACAGGAGTGTTGAAATTGTGGTTGTACAGTTAACCATTCACCATTTTTGTACAATCTATTTGTAATTTATAAACTAACATTCATTTATTTATTATTTGCACCAACTACTTCTAAACTTAGTTTCAAGTGAGTTATTATCCAGGATTACAAACTGTAAAGTTTCAAGGGAATAAGTAATATATTAGGTAAACACACACATGTGACATTACAAATTCTCTTTAAAAAATAATGAAAAGAAAAAAAAATAATGAAAAGGAAAACTATTTTAAGAATAATATTTAGTTTACTTTTCTGGTAGAATAGTAGAAGCTTTGAGGTAATCACATGCCATGTATTTCACATTTAAAACAATTTTAACATGATGATAGTTTTCCTAAGATCATATATATATATATATATATATATATATATGTATATATATATATATATATAATGATCATGGGTTTATCAGAAATTTATTTGCATTTATTCAATTATTGCAATCTGTGCATGTTTTTCAGATTGTGTTAACTCTTTTTATCTAAGACTAAAAATAGCAATTTGTCATATTAGTTAATGAAAAATTTATGAAAAAGTAATCACTTTGTGGATAGTAGGAGCATCATTTGAAAGCAATTCATGTGATGGGAGAAATGAAACTTAATAGTGTCTTTGCTCATTTGGAAATATATACCTAAGGAGGTGTTCGTGATTTAGAAAATTATAATAACATTTTCTCAGAAAAAAAGTTTGGTTTGTTGTTGTACCCAGTGGATCAGGAGTTATGTATAAACATCTAATACTTATATTTTAAAATGAATTTCAAAGATGAAGAGTAGGTGATTTATTAGAGTTAACTATTAAAACAGTAAATATGATTATTCTAGGTTTTATACAGTTTTAATGAAACATAATATGCATGTAAGAAAATGCATATCTCTTAATCATAATATTACTTTAATTTGGACAAAATGAACACACCACAATAATGGGCACCCTGACAAAGAAAATGCATACTACCAAGCACCTCAATTTCACCACCAGTGTAACTATTGTAACCATTATCCTGACTTCATCTGAAAAATTAGTTTGTACTCAGTATACTTAGTGTACTTAAGAATCAAGAAAAAAGCCTCAGATTTCTTTGGTTCAACATTATACCTGTGAGATTCCTCTGTATTTTTGCATGCTATGAACATCACTCATTATTACTATATGTAAATTTTTATAGGCTGGTTTTAATTTTCATTAAGCTCACAGACTCGATGGACGTGAGTTTGAGGGAACTCTGAGTTGGTGATGGACAGAGAGGCTTGGCATGCTGCAATTCACGGGGTCACAAAGAGTTGGACACAACTGAGTGACTGAACTGAACTGACTGAACTGAAGCTCAAAATATTTTCTAATTTACATTTTTTAATTTGAGCTATGGATTATTTGAAATAATGTTTTTTGTTTCCAAATATCCAGGAAATTTTCCAGATATATTTCTGATATTTATTTCTAATATAATTGCACTGTGGTCAGATAAAAATCATGTTTCTTGAGTCTTCTAACATTTAGTAAGCCTTGTGATATGACCCAGAATATAGTTGATCTAATAAATGCCATTATTTCCATTTTTTTTGACAGAATGCTCATTATGCTGCTATTAAAGATTATTTTATAATAGTCAATTTGGTTGCTTGTTACTTTTCTTTGATTCTTCTATGTTCTTAGTTTTTGTACTATCATTTTATTAAATATTTAGAAAGAGGTATTAAAATCTTATTCTATAATTGTGAATCTATTTCTCATTGAATTTCTATGAATTTTTTCATATGTTTTAATATTATTCTATAAGATGTATAAGCATGTAAGATCAGTATTTATTCTTGATGAATTGACCACTTTTTCCTTATGAATGACCAACTTTATCCATGGTTATATTCCCTCTCAGAAATCTACTTTATCTGATATTAACAGTTTTATTTTGATTACTGAAAGCCTTGTGTAGCTTCTTATCTTTCTTTATATTTAATGTGGGCTCATTGTAGGTAATATATAGTTGAATTTCACTCCTATACAATGTAAGAATTAGTATAACTGATTTAAATGAATAATAATCAATTTATGCTTAAAATTTTAGAAAATAATATAAGATAATGCAGACTGTATTGGCTTTGATAAGCAGAAATATAAAAGAAAAATTATTGTTGAAACATTTAAAAAGTCACTTCATATATAAAGAACACAGATGGGTAATAAACTTATGAAAATATGCTCAGTTTCATTATTAGTTTGAAAAACATAAAGTTAAAAGTATGGAACAGAAGGAAATTTGGAAAATTCGAAACATGTAACCATTGAAAAAACACACTTCTAAGTAATCATGTGAAATAATTTTAATTATTATACTCTGAGATGAATCAAGATAAAAAAAAAACTTACCACAATTTATGGAGTTCAGCTAAATCAATGCTTACAGGGAAATATAATATATAACTCTAAATGCATGCCTTTAAAAGTATCTCAAAGCAATAACCTCAGCTTTCATCCTTATTTTTTCAGACTCTGAAAAAATGAGAGTGAATTAAACATAAAGTAGTTATAGGGAGGAAATGATGAAAAATTAAAACAAATTAATGAAATGAAGAATAGAAAAACAAAGAAAATAAAATCAAATATTGTTAGGAAAGATCAATAAAATTTAAAAGCTTTCAAAATTGAAAGTTTTCAATGGGAAAAGAAGGAAATTTGAATTACAAAAGTTAGGAATTAAAGATAAAAATCACAAGCTACTTTACAGAGATTAAAAAAAAAAGATTACAAAAGAATACTAAAAACAACTGTCTCCCACAAATTAGATAGTTTTGAGAAAACACCAATTACCACAAGTACCTCAAGAAGAAATAAAGTAATTATAAACACAATAAACACAGTTAACACCATACTTAATGGAGTAAAACTGGGTACTTTCCTCCTACCATCTGGAATAAGACAAAATTCAGTCTCTTGCCACTTCTATAATCATTGTACTAGAACTTTAAATTAGGATAATTAAGGAAAATGTAATAAAAAGCATCCAGATAAATTCATTTTGCTAGGTATGCGGTAAAGTATTGTTCAGGGATCTTAGCTGAAAACATTGAAAATCCACTCTAGCTAAGTTAAACAGGAAGTAAATTATTAAACATATCAAATTACTGGAAGACCTATTGAAATAGTTTGTAAACTAAACTTTCAAGCATAATTCTTATTTGAGCCTGAAATAACTGCCCCAGTAAAAAGCTGCAGTTGCCAGTGATCCCAGAAACATATAGCTTCTGCTGCTATGTACAAGAAAAATGACATTTTGGGGGGAAAATAAGTTTCCTCCAAGAGAGTTTCCAAGGACATTTTTATCATTTTTGTGAACATGTAATATTACATATTACAAACATAGGCTCCAAACAGGAAAATAAGGGCATAAAAAGGGAAACAAAAATGAAAGAATCAAGGGTTAGTTTGGCAGACTGATACACAGGAGACCCCCATGACCCCAGTCTCCTGGTGCTTGTTCCATCCTGTGATCTTCCCCAGTTGAGTGCCATCAGGGTGAGTGACTTGCCTCTAAACAGTAGAGGATAGTAAGTTCCATGTCATTTTTTATCTTGTTCAATATGAAACAAACCCCCCACAACTCTCTCTGATTTCCACAATGTTGTCACTTTAAAGTAACTGATGAGTTTTGTTCTATCTAATGTTTATCATAATATTTGGTTAAGAATACCATTGCATTTCAAATAGTACAAAATTTTAAGTTGTCATATTCAATTCAGTTCAGTCACTCAGTTCCCTCTGACACTTTGGGACCTCATGGACTGCAGCACGTCAGGCTTCCCTGTCTATCACCAACTCCCGGAGCTTGCTCACACTCATGTCCATCAAGTTGGTGACGCCATCCAACCATTTTATCCTCTGTTGTCCCCTTCTCCTGCCTTAAATCTTTCCCAGCATCAGAGTCTTTTCCTACGAGTCAGTTCTTTGCATCAGGTGGCCAAAGTATTGGAGCTTCAGCATCAGTATCAGATCTTCCAACGAATATTTAGGACTGAGTCCTTGGGGTCGCAAAGAGTCGGACATGACTGAGCAACTTCACTTTCACTTTCTTTTAGGATTGACTGGCTTGATCTCCTTGCAGTCCAAGGGACTCTGAAGAATCTTCTCCAACACCACAGTTAAAAAACATCAACTTTTCGGTGCTCAGCTTTCTTTATGATCCAACTCTCATATTCATACATGACTACTGGAAAAACCACAGCTTTGACTATATGGACCTTTGTCAGCAATCAAATCACCTATGATTATACACTGGAAGTGACAGATTCAAAGAATTAAATCTGATAGAATGCCAGAAGAACTGTAGACAGAGATTTGTAACATTGTACAGGAGGTCATGATCAAAACCATCCCCAAGAAAAAGAAATGCAAAAAGGCAAAATGGTTATCTGGGGAGGCCTTGCAAAGAGCTGAGAAAAAGAAGTGAAAGGCAAAGGAGAAAAGGAAATATCCATCTGAATGCAGAGTTCCAAAGAATATCAAGGAGAGATAAGAAAGCCTTCCAAAGTGATTAATTAAGGCAAAGAAATAGAGAAAAACAATAGAGTGGGAAAGACTAGAGATATGTTCAAGAAAACTAGAGATACCAAGGGAACATTTCACACAAAGATGGGCAAGTATATCTTACTCATAGTTTATGCATCCATTTATATTGTGTGCCAAAATTAATCAGTTGTGTCACACTTGCCATATGGTTCCAATTTTGATTTAAATTTGTGATTTGCCCTTTAATTCTAAGAAAGAGTTCCCTTTTCTCCTTATTCATTCATTTATTTTTGTATCATTATAAGTACATATAACCAGTCTTAAGGAGCCTTGATTTATTTTAGTGGTGAATGTAATCAGAGCCCAAGTTTCCTGTGTTAATTATGTTTCCAACTCTCACTTTTTCCAAAGTCATAGTTAAAGTGAACACAACACATACACACAGATTATAGTCATTTTTCTCTATCTACTGAAAATCAAAAGTTCATACTTGTAACTCCAATTCTGATTCTAATTCAATGTCAGATGCTATAATCTAGCTTCCTGCCTTTTCATTTCTGTATCCCCTGGCTGTAGAGTACTATAGTGGGATTCTCCAAAGTAATATTTTTTTTTTTCTAAGACTCATTAATTGCCAAAAATTTGATCTTTTTGCACTCCTGATATGCATTAGTCACCTAAACAAGACTTAATTTGAAATTTCTTTATGGTTATCTGTCTCCTTCAACTTAATATTTCAGCCAAAACGTAAATATTGGTTTCCTGTTACATATATACTTTGGTACTGAGATAGTTAAAAATTATGTGTATCCTATGCTTTACTTTTTTTTTTAAATAAAAATTATGGTAAACATCTGAAAACTTTCAGTATAATAGTTCCTTAGTTTTTTACATTCTAAGAATTTAGCCTTAGAGCGTGACTCTATAAATACTCTTAACTGTTTTAGTGGAGTGGCATCAGATGAATAATAATTGTTTTCACCTTTCCTGTCCTTACTGCATGACATCATCTTATTTAATTCTATGATTTGGATTTAAATTGGATCTGAATTACAATTTCAAACCTCTTAAACTAGATTGATAAGGGAAGCAGAGCTGAGAGTTATTATTTTACCTGAATAAAAGGTGCAGGATGCCAACTATGCAACAAAAGAATAAGCAATTCATGCAATTCATGTCTAATATGTGGGAAAAAATCCACAGCTGAATATGCTAATTTTGCCCTAAATCAATAAATGTGGAGGAAAATACCCAAAATAAAAATAGCTATTTTTGATTTCTAGATAATAAATAATAAAATGTCATGAAACAGTAATGTTTTACTTATGTTTTTCTTTTTTAAATAATAGTCTATACTCCTAATATTTTAAAATGTATTTTTATAAATTTCTTTGACACTTATTAACATACAGATTTCTTTGTTTTCCAAAGCTTCATATAGAAAATTGTTTTTTGCGGTAATTAATTAAAAGTAGACCTGTGCAGAGACATTCCTAGAAGATGTTTCTGAGGCAAATCATACTGTAATAGTCAAACTTTCAAAACAACAATTGTTATAAAATTTTATTAAAGTCTATGTTATAGATTTAAAGTTCCAATAACTTATTAATAAAAAAATATTTGAGAAAAATAGGATACAAGTGGTGTATATATATATATACACACACATATACATTTGTATGGTGGACACTGACTTATTCTAACATTTTTATGTCTATCTTACATTAAAAAATAAAAATAAATGTTAAGCAATTTTAATTAATTTGCTGCCTACACTACTCTTGAGGTATTAGAAGATGAGTATCAACTATTGCCTTTTGAATAACTACAGGGTCCAAAAAGGCATAAAAATATCCAAGAGATAATGTATTATGATCTTTGAAAGTATTCATAGAGTGGTATAAATATGAGAAACAATAATTGAAGGATTTAGAATATGATCTCTAAGACATTTTGCAATTCTAAGATTTTCCAATGTTCTAATTAAAAAATTTGAAGTAGTGAATGTTTTAAATTTAAATCAAGTCATTTTTTACTACCATATAGTTGAAATGAGTGAAGTCACTCAGTCGTGTCCAACTCTTTGCAACCCCATGGACTGTAGCCCACCAGGCTCCTTGGTCCATGGGATTTTCCAGGCATGAATACTGGAGTGGGTTGCCATTTCCTTCTCCAGGGGATCTTCCCAATCCAGGGATCAAACCCAGGTCTCCCGCATTGTAGGCAGATGCTTTACCATCTGAGCTACCAGGGAAGCATATAATGAAAGCTCACTGTGTTTTAAATGTTGTATACTATTTGTCATGGTTAATTTACCAAGAAGTCTCATAGTGGGGTCTTATCTTGGATCGGAATCTATCTTGCACTCTTAAAAGACTGCTCTGGTATTAACATCTTCTTCCTAAATTAGACATTTATTAACCAGATCCACAGGAAAACCATAACTGAAATGATAGAGTTGTGTAAGTGATTGTTAATCTTCAAATTATTTATTGTTCAATACATCATGGATCCACCTGGGAGTCCCTCAATGGCCAAGTATATGTAAACAATTACCCTTGAGATGGAAAAAAGAAAAAAGATAACCACCTCATGAGAACAATAAAGTGGCCCTCTGGCTGGTTTGTCTACATAATATTTGTCCTTTCTCTGCTTTACTGGTCCACACGTCTCAGTGCACAACCCATGAAGCTTCCTGAGAAACCTCACTGCCCACGTGCTAATGCACTGATAATCCCCAAATTCGGGTGAACAAACTGTTAAAAGCTCAAAAAACTGAATTCTCAAATGTCCAAAATAAATATGATTCTGTGAAAGAAAGAGCATCTCAACGATTTGTTACGTGTCTTCTTAGCTGGGATAACTGGCCCTATTGAGGCTGCAGCCCAATGCAACTCATGTCGATGAGCATGGAATCACTTAGTGCAGACACTTATTGTGACTATCTGATGGCTTTATTTCTGGGATGCGCTTGGGTACCACCTACTCCAGGCAAGCTTGGAGGCTCATCAAATTAAAAACCCGAGTCACATAGGAACCATCCATCCAGAGAGACGCAGTTGGGTTTTTTGCCCCCAAGAGCATAATTCTGAGGTGCCTGCTACATCTCTCTGAGCTTGGCAGCATGAAAAGCCTCATTCACTGACAGCAATAAGCTGTTTAATAAGGCACACTTGATTGGCTTTCTTTCTATCTTATCTCATTTTCCACTCTTCCCTGTTTCTTCCCGATTCTTCTCAAATAAATGATTTGTACTCAAATCATTATCTCAGAATCTGCTACTGAGGGAAACCAACCTAAGAATCAAGGTCATCCCATAAATCCTTTTTAAATGGTCCCACTATTTTCTACTTATGCTATTTTTTTCTTGAGATATCCAAAATCTTATACCTGTAAGTTATATATCGTGTCTCATTTATATCCACCTTTAATCATTATGCCTCAAATAGGACATTTCCTCTAGCATTTAGACAAGATTGTTTCATTCTTGTGTTCAGCATCAGAGGAACTAATTGACTTTCATTGCAGAGATATGTTATAGAAAAGAAGTATCTTTAAAATCTGGGATCCCATTGAGCATGGTGAAATGTTCAAACTTTCAAAACAAGGCAGACTGCAGGAACAAAATGTTAGAGCACCTTTCTCATATTCAGTTCATATAATCCTTTAGTGACTCTGGCAGGTTTATCCCCTGACTTTACTTCCTCCCTCGCTCATTTTAGTCCTACCAGTGGAACAAAATATTGCTTATCTGATTTGATCAAGCATCTAAAACTGAAGGACTTTTTTGTAATAGTTTCTTTAACAGTAGGGGGAGCTTTTAGCTAGCATAGAACAGGATATCAGAGAAATGAAACATTATGGTTCTTCCAAAATATGTTTTAGAAGAATTATGCAGTCTCTGAGTCCATTTTCATGGATGACATGGTATCTTTTAACTTGTTATAGTTAAACAACACTTTGGAAAAAAAGCTATTGCCTTTTGCTGATTTTACTGAGGTGATCTGGTCTCTATTGTGTTACTAAATGTGGCTTATATCTTGCAACGGTATGAGACTATTCTAGAGCTCTTGCAATTAGGTTACAATGGTCTACTTTTCATTTCTTAAGGAAATAGATCTTTGGTGAACTGTTGTGAGGAATGTATACAACAATGAGATATATAATTGCAAAAATAAATAAATAAGAAAGTGTGAATTACCCTGATGGTCAAAGAATGAGGAAGATAGTGATATGCATACACATTTTTTTGTGTACATCCCAAATGCAAAAGCATTCTGAATAATTAACCATAAGTGAAAAGACTTAAATTCTATATCAAATTTACCTCATTTCTAAGATATTTTAGTGTAGAATGAGAATATAAATTGCTTTCACGTTCCAGTTGAATAATTTATTATTTCATTAAGCATCTAGATGTGAAGCTTTGTATGAACACAGATCCGTTAAATCATACTCAATGACCTGATAGTTTAAAAATGCAGAGTGAAGAGGGGAAAAAATGGATATAGGATAATTGTTTTCTTATAGAGAGTCACATCCTTTCTTTGACTATTTTGTGATATAAAATTACATGATCTTTGTTTAGAGTCCCTCTGACACAGCATTCCTTTCTGACACTATTTATAGAGAGGAGTGAAAGTAGCACTGCTTTGCAGTAATAAAACCTAGGCTCAAGCAAGAAGGGTATTAACATTTATTGAATATATACTATGTCTCAGATTTTTTATTAGGTATGCTGTATTTATTATCCAGCTTAATTTAACACTCAGAACAGCATTAGGATGCGTCATAAATCTAGATACAAGTATGCTTTAGAAATAGATTATCTGGGTTAGAATAAAAACTACCATTTCTGGGCTGTACAGTCTTGGGAAAGTCGTTTAACTTCTCTGTGCTTCAGCTGTAAAACTGAGAAAAGAAAAAGCAAGATAATAATGGCATAATTACATTATAGAGTTATTGTGAGGATTAAATATGTTCTTGTATCTAACGTTCTGAGTTTATTATTTAGCAAATAACAAGAACTAAATAGCATGGGTGCTTTAGTCCACCCAGTTTCATTTTAAAATGAAAAGGTTATTAGAAGGTTAATGGCAACTGTGTAGGATATTTTTCTAATGGGAAAATCTTACATTAGTTAAGATTTGCTTCTGGATCTGTTTAAATAGGTATCCCTTGCTTTTATATTGGGCTTCCTTGGTGGCTCAAATGGTAAATAATCTGCCTGCAATGCAGGAGAACTGGGTTTGATTCCTGGGTAGGGAAGGCAGCCTGGAGAAGGGAATGGCTAACCACTCAAGTATTCTTGCCTGGAGAATTCCATAGACAGAGGAGCCTGGCAGGCTCTTATATTATAAAATCATGAGTCATGAAACTACCCAACATTCTAGGATAAAAAGAAGCAAAGGACAATTAGAGCTCAATGCCTGTGACAGAGAAGACTTTCAATGCATATTTGCATGGCAGATGAATGGATGCATAAGTTAATAATGTATCTGACTTCTGACTCTTTCTATTACATCAGCTTGTTTCTAGCTCAGCCACTATGCATATCAATTGAAGAAAAGCTTTTTATCTCCTTTGACAAGTCAGATGAGTGTTATCAGCTGTCCTGTCAACCACAACCCCATTATGGGTCTCTCAGATGATAAATCAGGTGGATTATGGACAAAGTATTTTTAAAACCTCAGCACACCATTTAGGGGTATGCTCTTATCTGACAGGCAATGCAGTACATATTAAAAAACAATCCTGGATTTGAATCTTGCTAGGTTTGTGACTCTGTAATTACTTAATCATCATAAACTTTGGCCACTGAACTGACTCATTTGAAAAGACCCTGATGCTGGGAAAGATTGAAGGCAGGAGGAGAAGGGGGTGACAGAGGATGAGATGGTTGGATGGCATCACCGACTTGATGGACATACTTGAGCAAGCTCCAGGAGTTGGTGATGGACAAGGAAGCCTGGTGTGCTACACTCCATGGGGTCACGAAGAGTCAGACATGACTGAATGACTGAACTGAACTGAGCCTTTATAAACTTTAGATATTTCAAGGGTAAATCAGTAATAATTCCCAACTTATAAAGAGAAGTAACTGAGGTCAACACTACATGTAAAGTACTTAGATGAATTCTAATAATCATACTTTTCAGCACTGAATACAGAAAGTATTCATTGTCAGGAAGATATTACTATCATAATAATATTGTTTCAATCATTACTATTTTAGCAAGACATATTTATTGGAAGCATTTCTTCAGACAAATAGCAAACATCAGCCATAATGCTACTATATCCTATTCTATGATCAAGTCAGATTTTGATAATTTGCTATGATCTTTCTCCTCCTGTTGTACTAGGAATGTCAAACAATATTCAACAAGTGTGTCATATGTGCACAACAAGTTAGCAATAGTCTCTTTGGCAAATGGTTATAGCAACATTGGATAGCCACAAGCAAAAAAAATAATCTTTTATCTTACATCATACACAAATTCAGGTCAAAATTCATTAAACACTCACACATAAGATGTAAAACTGTAGCACTTCTAGAAGAAAACATAGGTGAAAATCTTAATAATATTGATCTTGACAATATTTTATTGAACATGACAACACAAGCACAGACAACAAAAGCAAAAACTAGATAAATGGAACTACATTAAACTAAAATTCTTCTGCCTAGCAAAGGAAATACTGTAACCTACAAACTGAAAAGGCAACCTGCAATATGAAAAAATACTTTCAAACAATGTATCTGACAAGGAGTTCATAACTGAAATATTAAGGAATTCCTACAATCCAACAGCAAAAACATCCAAATAACTTAATTATGAAGTGGGCAAAAGATATGAATAGTTATTTATTGCAGATCAAGAATGAACAGTTAGAACCAGATATGAAACAATGAACAGGTTCAAAAATGGAAAAGGAGTATATCAAGGATGTATATTGTCACCCAGCATATTTAACTTCTATGCAGATCACATGCGAAATCCCAGGCTGGAAAAATCACAGGCTGGAATAAAGACTGCTGGGAGCAATATCAATAACTTCAGATATCAAGATAATACCATCCTTATGGCAGAAAGTGAAGAGGAACTAAAAAGCCTCTTGATGAAGGTGAAAGGGGAGAGTGAAAATGCTGATTTAAAACTCAACATTCAAAAAGTGAAGGTCATGGCATCTAGTTCTGTCACTTTACGGAAAATAGATGGGAAAATAATGAAAACAGTGACAGACTTTATTTTCTTGGACTCCAAAACCACTGCGGACTGTGATTGCAGCCACAAATTAAAAAGGCTCTTGCAGAAAAGTTATGACAAACCTAGACAGTGTATTAAAAAGCAGAGACATCAGTTTGCTGACAAAGGTGTGTCTAGTCATGTATGGATGTGGGAGTTAGACTATAAAGAAGGCTGATCATCAAATAATTGATGCTTTTGAGCTGTGGTGTTGGAGAAGACTCTTGAGAGTCCCTTGGACTGCAAAGAGATCAAACCAGTCAATCCTAAAGGAAGTCAGTCCTGAATACGCATTGGAAGGACTGATGCTAAAGCTCCAATACTTTGCCCACCTGATACAAAGAGCTGACTCATCAGAAAAGACCTTGATACTGGGAAAGATTGAACGCAGAAGGAGAAGGAGGCATAGAGGATGAGACGGTTGGATGGCATCACCAATTCAATGGACATGAGTTTGAGCAAACTCTGTAAGATAGTGACAGGGAATCCTGGAGTATTGCAATCTACACGGTTGTAGACAGTCAGACATGACTTAGCGGTTGAACGACAACAACAATAGACAACAGGTATATTTCAACATCACAAGTCACTGGGAAATGACCCAGAGGGATGGTACAGGGAGGGAGGCAGGAGGGGATTCAGGATGGGGAACACGTGTATACCTGTGGTGGATTCATGTTGATGTATGGAAAAACCAATACAATATTGTAATGTAATTAACTTCCAATTAAAATAAATACATTCATATTTTTAAAAAGACCACAATAAAGAATTACCTTACACCTAATAGTCTGGCTATCATTATTATTATTTTTAAAAGTGATAAGCGTTGGTGAAGATGTAAAGCTATAAGAACTCTTCCACAATGTTGCTGGAAATACAAAATTGGTATCGCTATTATGACCACCTCATGCGAAGAGTTGACTCATTGGAGAAGACCTTGATACTGGTAGGGATTGAGGGCAGAAGGAGAAGGGGACGACAGAGGATGAGATGGCTGGATGGCATCACTGACTCGATGGACATGAGTTTGGGTGAACTCTAGGAGTTGGTGAGGGATAGGGAGGCCTTGCATGCTGCGATTCATGGGGTCGCAAAGAGTCGGACACAACTGAGCAACTGAACTGAACTGAACTGAACTGATTGTGACAAACAGAATGGAGTTTCCTCAAAAAAAAAAAAAAAAAAAAAAAAGAAAATCAAAACATTATTTGAACCAGCAATATCATCTGGATATATATCCAAAACATTTAAATAAAAGTCTCAAAAGGATTTTCCAACCCTCATATTTATAATAGCCAAGACACAAATAACATAGTTTAAATGGCCATAACAAATGAATGGATTAAAAACTATATATATATGTATGTTGTTCAGTCACTCAGTCATGTCTGACTCTGTAACCCCATGGACTGCAGCATGCCAGGCCTCCCTGTCCACCACCAACTCCCGGAGCTTGCTCAAACTCATGTCCATTGAGTTGGTGATGCTATCCAACCATCTCCTCCTCTGTCATCCTCTTCTCCTTCTGCCTTCGATCTTTCCTAACATCAGGGTATTTCTAATAAGTCAGCTCATTGCATCAGGTGGTCAAAGTATTGGAGCTTCAGCATCAGTCCTTCCAATGAATATTCAGGACTGATTTCCTTTAGGATTTACTGGTTTGATTTTCTTGCAGTCCCAGGGACTCTCAAGAGTCTTCTGCAACACCACAGCTCAAAAGTATCAATTCCTTGGCACTCAGCTTTCTTTATAACCCAACTCTTACATCTATATATGACTACTGGAAAAGCCACAGTTGTTGTTCAGTTGCAATGTCATGTCCAACTCTTTGTGACCCCAAGGACTGCACCTCACCAGACTTCATTGTCCTTCCCTATCTCCCAGATTTTGCTCAAATTCATGCCTATTGAGTCAGTGATGCATCTAACCATCTCATCCTCTGTCTCCCTCTTCTCCTTTTGCCTTCAATCTCTCCCAGCATTAGGGTCTTTCCCAATGAACCATCTCTTTGAATCAGGTGTATATAACGTATATAAATGGAATATTATTCAGCCTTAAAAAACAAGTCTATGTATGCATCAACATAGATGAACTTGGAAGATACCATGCTAAATAAAATAAGCTAGTCACATAAAGATAAATACTGCTTAATTTCACTTGTATGAAATACCTAAAATAATCAAACTCATAGAAATAGGGAGTAGAATTGTAATTACCACAGACTGGAGGGAGGGGAGAACAGGGAGTACCTGTTCAGTAAGTAAAGTTTAAGTTACTCTAGACAAAAAAAAATATTCTGGAGATCTGCTGTATAGCATTGTGCCTATAGCTAACAATACTATATATTGTACTCAAAAATTTAAGGTCAGACTCATGTTGTTTTCTTACTACAATAAAAAGTAGCATATATTAATTGACTTAAGTAGTCATAGATATTGTAAGTAAGATACCAATTTTGAAAATCGCAATTTTTAAAATGCTCATGATTTCTTTAATAATCCTGAAGATGCATTGTTAATGCAGAATTCCACCAGTAACTGTCAGGAAGAGATGACTTTAAAATTATCACATTTAATCCTCTGATATACCTGCAAATATTATGTTTTTGAGACTAGGAACCTGATGTTCAAAAAAGTAAGTAACAAATTCAAGGTCACGCTGCAATTAAATATTGGAACAAGTGATCTGAGCCTCATAACCAGTAAATCACAAAACAGGGAATCTTTGTATAACCTAGGAATTCCCAAGAGATGAAGAAGGCCATGTTTACTCACTAAGACTTGAAAATCCAGTTCAAATATGATATCCTTGTCTATAGCCTTGTTTATATAGTTTGATTTTTTTTTACTCTGCATTCAACATTTCCTCATTTTAGCAATAATTTAATAACTATTTTTAATAAGTATTATGAATACTTAAGTCACAATCTAATAATGAGATAAAATTCATATTCTAATGATTATAACACAGAGACATGCTATAAATACATTTGACTAAGACAAAATATTCTAAAATAATTGAGAACCAAGAAAGGTCATTTCAACTAATCTGATCATAAATAGCTTTATATATAAAGTGTTATCAGCAGGGAGCCCAGATGTTGTTTAAGGCAGGAAAGAAAGAAGGATTATAAAACAATGGTGTATACTTAGCTTTACTAAAATACTTAGATTCATACTGCAGCGTCGTGGGAAAATAAAAGTATATAAACAGGTTAAGGATAGACTGGATACAGTTCAGAATTTCAGGCTTTGATTTTAGATTTTGTGATTGTAGCTGACACTGTGCTGAGCAGTGCAGACTCACCATTAAGGATGAGAATTGTGTTTCCATCTGCTGGGGGTGCTGGTGGCAGACAGTACTCATTCATCAAGTTCTTTTCCAGGGGCAGCATTGGTCCAGTGACTGCTGGGTTTGGCTATACAAATTTGGCTTCTTTACCTTATGGCAGAAAGTGAAGAGGAATTAAAAAGCTTCTTGATGAAAGTGAAAGAGGAGAATGAAAAAGCTGGCTTAAAACTCAACATTCAAAAAACAAAGATCATGCCATCCAGTCTGATCACTTCATGAAAAATAGATGGGGACACAATGGAAACAGTGACAGACTTTATTTCCTTAGGCTCCCAAATCACTCCAGATGGTGGCTTCAGCCATGAAATTAAAAGATGTTTGCTCCTTGGAAGAAAAACTATGACAAACCTAGACAGCATATTAAAAAGTAGAGATATTACTTTGCTGACAAAGGTCTATCTAGTCAAAGCTATGGTTTTTCCAGTAGTCAAGTATGGATGTGAAAGTTGGACCATAAAGAAAACTGAGCACCAAAAAATTAATGCTTTTGAAATGTGGACTGCAAGGAGATCAATCGAGTCAATCCTAAAGGAAATCAGTCCTGAACATTCATTGGAAGGACTGATGTTTAAGCTGAAACTCCAATACTTTGGCCACCTGATGTGAAGAACTGACTCATTGGAAAAGACCTTGATGCTGGGAAAGATTGAAGGCAGGAGCAGAAGGGGACTACAGAGGATGATATTGTAGGGTGGCATCACCAACTCCAGGGACATGAGTTTGAGCAAGCTCCAGGAGCTGGTGATGGACAGGGAAGCCTGGTGCGCTGCAGTCCATGAGGTCACAAAGAGTTGGACACAACTGAGCCACTGAACTGAACTTAACCACACAGGATAAAACTGATGTGTTTAACTCAGCAGTTGTGATCACATGGCGGTCTAACTTACTCTGCTTTGTCCCTTCTGCTGCAGGTGTTTATTTGGGAGTGCGTGTGTGCGCACACACATATGCATAGTTTGCTTACACAAATAAAAACCACCTCAGCCTAGTTTCTTAGTCCTAGTAGAATGGTCTAATTCTGCCATATTTCTATATGTTCATAAACAAGTAGACACCGATACAGCTTTTGCTCAGATCTATATCCTTAATGCATAGGTATCACATGCACACTGTAAACTAGGTATCACATACACATTGTAAACTAAAGGTAGAAGCTATGTCTTTTTAAAGCAACTTGTGTGTGTGCTAAGTCACTTCAGACTCAGTGTGACCCTATGGACTGCAGCCTGCCAGGTGCCTCTGTCCATGGGGATTCTCCAGGGAAGAATACTGGATTGGTTGCCATGCTCTCCTCCAGGGGATCTTCCCAATACAGGGGTCAAACCTATATCTCTTATGTCTACCAGCACTGGCAGGTGGGTTCTTTAGCATCACCTAGGAAGCTGCGTCTGCTTATTTCTCATTTACTCTAAGATAACTTGTCAAGTATAAATTTTGTATTATCACTAGAGTAATTCATCCATTCACTCAAAAATCTGTGCCCTACTCTGTGTCAGACATTAAAGCAAGCATAGCAATTGAGTTAACAAACAGCTTCTGTGTTCATCAAAGAATGTGTGACCTGGTATCACTGGTGGCCTGGTCTTCACCATAGCAACCTGACATGCTAGTTTTCAGGGATGAGTAGGGATCAGAAAGGAAAAGGCTGAAGCTTTTCCTTGCGTAGTTTTTAGGAGTTGTTCCTATACCTTCTCATATTGACCCTTTAGTAACCTCTACTATGTAGTGATAACTCATGGATAGCTGATGGTCAATGCATGGGAAGTCTGTTTATCAGAATTGGTACCAGGAAAAAAAATCTAAGAACTTTCTGTTTGATATTTTAATTTGAGATTAATGGCTAACACTTATGCTAACTTCCTTTTAGTTTAGAAAGTGTTGATCTCAGGGATACTCTCATTGTATTCTTAACAGGAGGAAGAGAAAGTACTAACATATTTTGTTCCTGAATGAGACCTGTCTGCTTTATATTCAGTCTCTTTGGAAGCTCCAAAGAGCCCTCTGAGGTTAATATCTTATGCTAATATCTCATTATAGTGGTAAGGTCATGGTGTCTAAATTTATCATGAGTTATTCATAAATTTGTGCCTCTGCTCTCTACTGAATTTGTGAACTGTTAGTTTGTTTCTTCTTTTGTAAAATATGATGGATAATAATAGTGCTGTTTACAATGCATGGTTTTTAGTAATGAGAAAATTTATTTAAGGCCCTAGTTCATAGCCTAACATATATAAGCTCTCAAAATGTCAGTTTTGGCGCAATTCTTATTTTAAAATGAAAATGAACTTTGGAGAAATGAAGAGATTTATTAAATTAAAAAACTAGTATCACAGTCCAGTTGAATTTCAATGTCATCATTTAGATTTTGAATTTGCTTCCAAAGTTTTCTTTATTTATTGCTTAGCTCAGAGAAACTCTCATCTTTTTCTTTAATCAGATTTAATATTTTCAGATCATGATTAACTGTTTAAAGATGAACTGGTAAATAAAAGAATAATAGCAGGAGATAATACAGCTCTACAATCCTGCGTACAATCAATCAACATTTGTAATCTTAGCTTTTTGGGTTAAAAGATGAAATTTATCCTATACATATGCAAAGTATTTAGACTCTTCTATGTGTTGGATTTTAAAGTCCTGAGAATGTGACTAATGTATTATCAAGGCCAGCATGAGCCATGGCATATATCAGAAACTCAATAAATATTGCAAAATAAATTTGGACTCCAGATAATACATTAATTTGGGCAATATAATAATTTACGTCTATGGCTAGACCATCAATTTGATGATGGACATTAACAAGGTCATTATCACAGCTATAATTTACCAATTATCTTCTCTGCAATATTATAGTGTCATCAGTTTGAATTATTCTCAGATAAATTATTTTAGCTCTAAAATTACTGAAGGAAAGGATTTTCAAGAGAATGACTGATGTGGATAACTATCCAAATAAATAATGAGGAGAATTTTTCCCATATACTTAGATAATTGTCTATTTCAGGGGAAAATATGATTTATGTGAGGAAGTAAATATGCAATCCTTTGCTGAGGTGGTGATTAGCATGAAGTAGAACATAATGTTACTCTACTATAGCTAGCATTGTGCCATAAAATTGAGGTTTAATGTTTGTCCATTTTTTTCTTCAAAAATAGCCTTGATTCGATTATCATTTAACATGAAGAACATCAAATGATTCATACAGACTGATCCTTTTAATCATTTGTGATGATTTTTTAAGCTAGTTAAGATTCTGATCATTTTAAGAATATCAGCGATCATATTTGA
The DNA here is from genome assembly GCF_016772045.2 of Ovis aries. Taxonomy (NCBI): domain Eukaryota; kingdom Metazoa; phylum Chordata; class Mammalia; order Artiodactyla; family Bovidae; genus Ovis; species Ovis aries. The sequence goes on from NC_056069.1 coordinate 51,842,081, forward strand.
TTTATAGTAAGACTTGTTTTCTTATCTTTACATAATTTTAATGATCATATGTTGTATTTGAGATGGATTATACAGTTTCTGGGCTTCCCTTATGGTTCAGATGGTAAAGAATCTACCTGTAGTGTGGGAGACCTGGGTTCAACCCCTGGGTCAGGAAGATCCCCTGGAGGAGGGAATGGCAACTCACTCCAGTATTCTTGCCTGGAGAATCCCCATGGACAGAGGAGCCTTGCAGACCACAGTCCATGGGGATGCAAGGAGTTGGACATGACTGAGCAACTAAGCACAGCACATACTGTTTCTGCTTAAACAACATTTTAGTTTATTTCTGACATAAAAACAAGAAAATAGCTTCCAGCAGCATAGCAGAATATGTAGTTTCATGGACAGATAATGACAGATATAGAATAATCGGAGTAGACAGACAGATCAGTCAAGATAATATCCTTTAAAAGTATATAATATACTCAGTGACACAAGCCTGAACTGTATGAATGAGTTTGGCAATTTCTCCCTCTCTCACACTCTGCATCTGAATTTTCAGAGCACTTTGAGTTGTCTTCAGAATTTCTCTCCAATGCATCTGTGTTTATATTATTAAACTAGAACAGGCTAAAATGTCTCTTGGGTGAACAAAGTCCATATCAACTCTCTCTCTTTCTAGTATATTTCATGAATACAAAGTGATATTCTAAAATGGAAATATAAATATTTTGCATCAGGCTTTGTGCTGAAAAACATTCAACAATTTCCTATTGATCTTAGGTAAATGCACAAAATGTTTGCTGTGGTCTTTGATGCCTTCAATAATATGACCCCAACTCTCTTTATAATTCTTAGCTATATCATTCTCTTTCACCTCTGTTCTGTATCTTTAAAGTTTCCTTCAAATAAACATGATTTCTGTCATCACAGAACATTGAAACATACTCCTTCATTTGCCTCCTCTCTGACACAACATATTTGGCTAGATAGAATAATACATAGTTCTCAGCTCAATTTTTGTTTCCTGTGTGAAAATCTCTTGAAATCTAGTAATAGTCTATCACATAACTTATATCACTCAGTATTTTCATTTAACAATATTTTAAAAATTATTCACATATAGGTGTGTTTGTGCAAATGCTTGATTAGTGCCACTCACTGCATCACGGATTTTTGACTTCATGAAGAAGCTGCTGCTGCTGCTGCATCGCTTCATTCGTGTCCGACTCTGTGCGACCCCATAGACGGCAGCCCACCAGGCTCGCCAACCCCTGGGATTCTCCAGGCAAGAACACTGGAGTGGGTTGCCATTGCCTTCTCCAATGCATGAAAATGAAAAGTGAACGTGAAGCCGCTCAGTCGTTGTTGCTGCTGCTGCTGGTGCTGGTGCTGCTGTGGCTGCTGCTGCTGTGTTGCTTCAGTTGTGTCCAACTCTGTGCAACCCCATAGACAGCAGCCCACCAGGCTCCCCCACCCCTGGGATTCTCCAGGCAAGAACACTGGAGTGAGAAATCATGTTTATTTTTCTCACTATTGTATCTTTAGTGCTTTATATTATACTAACCATATAATAGCTATCAGTATATACCTGGTTTTTAGTGGGATGACTGAATGGATAGTTGAATAAGTGGGTACATAAACTAATATGGTAGAAGTAAATATTTGCAAATTGTTCATCTACCCTTTGTTATAAGACTGGCTTTGTCTAAGGAAATATTGCCCTAGAATGTGTACACAAATGCAGTAGACTTGAACTCAACCCACAGCTTAGAATTGATTGACTGATCTGAGTTGAGCAGATTCAGCAGATGCAGAATTGGCCCCACACCTATATGAGTGAGAAATAGATTCTTTGCATAAGCAACTTTATGTTCAGGTCATTTTCACTAGTAGCTGATTGATTGTTGTGCAATCATTCAGTCGTGTCCGACTCTTTGTGACTGCATGGACTGAGGCGTGCCAGGCTTCCCTGTCCTTCACCAACTCCCGGAGCTTGCTCAAACTCATGTCCATCGAGTCGGTGATGTCTTCCAACCATTTCATTCTCTGTTATCCCCTTCTCCTCCTGCCTTCATTCTTTCCCAGTATCAAGGTCTTTTCCAACGAGTCAGTTCTTTGCATCACATGGCCAAATTACTGAAACTTCAGCATCAGTCATTCCAATGAATATTCAGGGCTGATTTCCTTTAGGATTGACTGGTTTGATCTCCTTTCAGTCTAAGGGACTCTCAAGAGTCTTCTCCAACACCACAGTTCCAAAACATCTCAGCGGTCAGCCTTCTTTATGGTTCAACTCTCACATCCATACTTGACTACTGGAAAAACCATAGATTTGACTATATGGACCTTTATCAGCAAGATAATGTCTCTGATTCTTAATATGCTGTCTAGGTTCATCATAGCTTTTCTTTAAAGGAGTAAATGCCTTGTAATGTCATGGCTGCAGTCACCACCCACAGTGATTTTGGAGCTCAAGAAAATAAATCTGTCATTCTTTCCTTTGTTTCCCATCTATTTGCCATGAAGTGATGGAACCAGATACCGTGATTTTTGTCTTTTGAATGTTGAGTTTTAGACAGTTTTTTCAGCTGATTGATAAATTCCTAATATATAAATATATTAGATTATAATTTATAATTGGTTCAGTTCAGTTCCATCGCTCAGTCATATCTGACTCTGTGACCCATGGACTGCAGGGAGCCAGGCTTCCCTGTCCATGACCAACTTCTGGAGCTTGTTGAAACATGTCCATAGAGTTGGTGATGCCATCCCACAATCTCTTCTTCTGTCTTCCCCTTCTCTTCCTGCCTTCAATCTTTCCCAGCATCAGGGTATATTCCAAGGAGTCAATTCTTTGCATCAGGTGGTCAAAGTATTAGAGCTTCAGCTTCAGCATCAGTCCTTCCAATGAATGTTCGGGACTGATTGCTTTTCAGATTGACTGGTTGGATCTCCTAGCAGTCCAAGGGACTCTCAAGAGTCTTCTCCAACACCACAATTCAAAAGTATCAATTCATTGGCACTTAGCTTTCTTTATAGTCCACCTCTGAAATCCATACATGACTACTGGGAAAACCAGAGCTTTGACTAGGCAGACCTTTGTCATTATAATTTATAACAAGGTCATGAATAAAATTAAGAAAATGCAATAATATAATAATTTTATACTATATAAATCATATGTAATCATGCTATATAAATATAACTATATATTGTCATATATAACATATATTTAAATTGCATCTTGATCTCTAAATACAAAAAAAATTCTGATACTCACTAAAAGATTCACTCAAGTTGATAATGAGGAAAGTTTGTTGAATTCTTTTGCACTTATCAAGAAGATTGCCTCCCTTATTTTAACTCTATACTTTTTCAAGTTACAGCCATACTACACTTAGTATTGATATATTCTTTGTAGTTAAGTACATGCTCTAAGAATTGTGTAGATTCCTTTAAGTTCTTGGTTTCATCTAAAAAATATCCTTTGTTTGGCAGAGAAATGTTTTGGAAACAGAAACTAAGTCTAGATTTTATTCTCACTAGTTCCCTTGTTAGAATTGAAAAGTACTGGAACAATAAGTTTATGTTCTATAGCACTCACTGTACTGCTTAAGCAAATTGCTGTTACTTCTCAGAAGAAGGCAGCTTGTACAGTGATAACCCACAGGGCATGTGTGTCTGATGAATGGCAAGTGTGGGATGCCTCAGTCATTAAAAACTCCAGGCAGAATCTATTCCTAGAAACACATGCTGAGGCTCACAGGCAGTAGTGCATAATAGTAAGAAATGAATAGGAATTATCATTTTTTATAGCACATACATTTCAAGTTTTCCAGAAGGATGTATTTAAGGTTCACTGGTTTCTGAATGCTTTGTCATATCAACATCTAGGTTTTTTAGTCTCTTTGTGGATTTGAAACTTTGAGAAACATTAAAGATCATCTAAGCAAGTTTTTTTAAAAGTTCTGAGGACTTAAAAATATCCTGGTGCCCAAACCTAACCTAGATAAATTCTAGTCATTAGACTCGGGCATAAATACTTTTTAAAAAAAACTCCTAGGTTCATTTTAACATGCATTCAAGTTTAAGAATCTTGATTCAGGTTTAAATCCTTTATGTAATAAGGGTGGGAATTGAAATTCAAAGAGGTAGAATGATTTACTCATGGTGACTTAAGAAATTAGTAAAACTGTTAGTGAGACCCAAGTCAGTTTCACAGCATAATATTTTTTCTAACAGAAGGAGAAAAACCTCTTCTTAATTGGCATTCTTATACCTATAACTTTATTCATTCATATTAGCAGATACCATGTTGAAGTTTAAATTCAAGCTCAGAGTACTGATAAAAATATGCTTTATTATTTTCCTTTTATATAGATATTTGTAATTTAAGATAGAAAATGTTACCTCAGAAATATTAAGGTCAAAATAAAAATTATTTCATACCTAAGGTAATATAATGACATAATATGCCTGCCCTGCACTCTTTACACTAGATACAGACCAGGACTTGATTTTTATACTTATCCAATAATTGAATATTCATATAATAGCTGAAAAAGTTCATAAGCTGGTCTCAATATTTATTTTACATATGATGAAGAGTTTGGAGAGGACAAGTGAAAGAACAAAGAATTGCTTACAAATGTGAAGTAACAGTCAAACTACTGTGATTCTTAGTGAAATGTATATATAGAAGTGTTTGTAGAAATGAATGCAATTAAATACTGAGAGGGAGTCCAAAAGGAATACATACTGTCTTTGTAAACTAAACTTTTATAGATTAACATAGTTATAATCGATGATGAGTTAAAGTATTTTGAATAGTTTTTACCAAATCCTGCTATTGATAGAGTTATATTATAAATAAAGCAAACATCTTAAAATAAAGAAATGCAACCCACTGCAGTATTCTTGTCTGGAGAATCCCACAGACAGAGGATCCTGGCAGGCTACAGTCCATGGAACCACAAAGAGGTGGACATGACTGAGCGACTAACACATTTGACCTATGGAAATATAAAACAAAGAGGATTAAACACAAGAATCCACAATTACCATTTTCAAAACTTTTCTTTCAAAAGGAAAGAAAGAAAGTGAAGTCGCTCATTTGTGTCCAACTCCTTGCTACCCCATGGACAGTAGCCTACAAGGCTCCTCCATCCATGGGACATTTTTCCAGGCAAGAGTACTGGAGTGGGTTGTCATTTCCTTCTCCAGGGGATCTTCCCGACCCAGGAATCAAACCTGGGTCTCCCACATTGTATGCAGATGCTTTACCGTCTGAGCCTCCAGGGAAGTCAACATATTGTAATTCTGTATAATATATTTCAGTATATCATATTATCATGCAGACTTGTATTTTCCACATATCCGACTCATGCACACATTTGTCACAAGGAGTAAAGACACTGACATCACAGGATAATGAATATCTCTGCTAATACTAAAATGCTCACTGGCGAAAAGTGCCTATTTGTATCTTTGGCAAAATGAATCATGTTATTAAAAATGATAACGTTAATAACACTGTCAGCAGCTAATGTTATCTAAGTCATACGGCTTCTTCTTTTTTTTTTTTTTTTTCTGCTGTGTTTCTAAATGTATCTCTGCAAAAGCTGAGGCTGCCTAATGCCCGTTTCTGTGAAACAAGGTCATTTTTAATGAACAAAAGTTAATTAGGCCCAAATCTATCTCTTTTGGTGCAACTGGTGCTATCACAATTTGAAAAGTCTCAGACTGCTGGGCATAGGGAGGAAAAATTAGAAGTGTATTTCAGTAACAATGTTAATCTAGTAGTTTTAATGAAAGAAATTCCACTGGGAGCTAAGAAAAAGAAATTTGAAAGACCTAGAAATTATTTAAGGAGAAAGAGGACAGGAAATATGCAGAATGAGGATAAGCAAACTATAAACTAGAAATAGAATGTATAATAAAAAATGGTTATGGAGGGTAATTGAATATAAATGTTAAGCACAGTTTCGACAGCATCACTGAGCAATTATATACTAATTAAATATATAACACACACAGGCATGCACACACACACAAAATTCTGAAATAGAAATGCTTTGACAGTCTCAGTTAATCCACGTATCAGCACAACCTGGGTCTGATTCAACCAAGGATTTTTGGTTCACTTATTACTGCAACATGTTAGCAAGATTTCCTTTCCTATTTATCTTAAATTCTGGTTATTTTATTTTTCAGTTGAAATAGTTTTAGATTAACCTATCAGTTTCTTGCTATAGGAATATGATCCTCCATTTTTAGAGAATAAACAGAATGAAAATGGATTTTTACATGGTATAATAGATGTGCAAAAATGAGTGAGTTTATTACCATAGGTTGAACCATGTAAAACTGTTCTTTTTATGTCAAAATTTTTCAATTATCAGCAATTCCATGTAATTCAACCATGAGGGTTAACTGCATTTGAGAATGATAGAAATACACTGAAAATCATCTAAATCACGATATTTAATTCAATAAGACAGACATATACTGCTTGCCAAAAATAATTTCATAATGTTTTCTTTCAAAGAAGTCCCAAGCAGCCTTTCTTATTCCAACTCTGTTGCCTGTAACTTATCAAATTTCAAGTATTCTCTAGATTTATTTGAAGCAGCGTTTAGTACACTGCCTCTTCTTCCTCTGTGTCTTCTATGGTCATTAGAAAGTAATTCTAGCAGCCTGTTCTCATGAAATGTCTGCCTTCAAGCACAGACAAAAGGTTCACTCATTATTTCTCTGAGAAACTTCACCTATGAATTCTCGCATGCTGGTGTTTCTCCCATCCAAAGCAAAAGAGCCATTTGAAGTCTACTTTCAAAACAGAGTAGAAATTTAGAGAAAAAAAATCAAAAGCACTCAATTGTAACAGGTTTTCTTAGAAATGTGAACTTAGAGATTTGAAACAAGACTCATTTAAGACTCTAACTGAGAAGGAAATGGCAGCCCACTCCAGTACTCTTGCCTGGAAAAATCTTATGGATGGAGGAGCCTAGTAGGCTACAGTTCATAGGACTGCAAAGAATCGGACATGACTGAGTGACTTCACTTTCTTTCACTTTCTTTTCAACACCCTGCCTCATTTTACAGCCCCCTTTAGACTTGACATGAAAGATGAAGGTAAGGGTCGCAATAACATATGGAGAGTAGACTAGACAAAAGATCAATTGATTATTCTTTTTTTAACATTTGAAGAAGAGTATATATATATATATATAAAGTGTTAGTCACTTTCTTTTATATATATAAAGAAAGAAAGAAAGTGTTAGTCACTCAGTTATGTCAGACTCTTTGTAACCTCATGGACTGTATCTCACCAGGCTCCTCTTTCCATAGAATTTTCCAGGCAAGAAAACTGGAGTGAGTTGCCATTTTCTTCTCTAGGGGATCTTCCCAACCCAGGGATAGAACCTGAGTTTCCTGCATGCAAGCAGATTATTTACAGTCTGAGCCACCAGGGAAGCCCCCAAATATATATATATATATTTGAAAATCACCATTTAGAACAAAAATGGAGTTATACTTTTAAGAAAGTGCTAATTAAACAAATATGTCTAGGTATTTCCTTTATGTTTTCATTATTAGCAAATGAAAATAAAATGATAGAATGCTGAGCAATACAAAGTATATGAAGCAGTAATGTAGGAAGGATTGCAATATTCACTAGCTTACACAAGTGATGGTTTTACTTTCAGTATCTATCTTTAAATAAATAATTACCCACAAAGTCATAATGAGGATGTGATATCTAATTAGATATTGTTGCTCTGAACTGCACCAATAGTGAACTATTAGTTTTTACTAAGCTCTATCACTGTAAATATTTTAAAAGCATTCCATGTTATGATTCAGTGAAAATAAAAGGAAAAAAAAAGTATTGTCTGAGATAATTTCAGATTTGACTTAGAGTTGGGGAAAGTAGTAAGATATAATACTAGGTTACAGGATTGAATTTCTAAATCAGAATTTCTCTGCCCTTGTTGGTTTATAATGGTAAATTTGAACACAACACTTAACCTCTTAGTTACCAGTTTCCTCATATGTATAGTGAATATGCCAAAAATCTAAGACTCTGTTGCAGCTCATAAATGTTAACTACTATTCTAAGCTATTCAGGCATATTTAGTTTTAGTGGTCTTTGCTTTATTGAGCTTCACAGTTTATTATTATTATTGCAAATTGAAGATGTATGGCAACCCTGTACTGAGCAAGTCAATCAGCCCAATTTTGCCACCTGCCTTTGCTCATTTCCTGTCTCTGTCACATTTTCGTGATTCTCACAATATTTCAAATTTCCATTATTATTGTATTTTTTGTGGTGATCTAGGGTCTTCCATGTTGGCTCAGATGGTAAATAATCTGTTGCAATGTCAGAGACCTGGGTTCGATCTCTGGATTGGGAAGATCCCCTGGAGAAGGGAATGGCTACCCATTCCAGTATTCTTGCCTGGAGAATCTGGTGGACAGGAGAGCCTGGTGGATACAAAAAGTCAGACATGGCTGAATGACTAACATTTTAACACTATGGAGATCTATGATCAGTAATTTTATTGTTACTATTGCAGAAAAGTTACAATTCATAAGGCTCAGAGGAGGGATAGCATTTTTTTAAGCAATAAATGCTTTATAATTTAGGGCACATACATTGATTTTTTTAGGGCTTCCCTTGTGGCTCAGCAGTGAAGAATACATTTGCCAGTGCATGTGATCCAGGTTTGATACCTGGGCGAAGAAGATTACCTGGAGAAGGAAATGGCAACCCACTCCAGTATGCTTGCCTGGAGAACCCATGGACAATGGAGACTGGTGGGTCATGGGGTTACCAAGCATCAGCCCTTACTTGGTGGCTAAACAACAACGACATTGCTTTTTAGACATAATGCTATGGCACACTTAATAGACTATAGTATAGTGTAAGCATAACTTCTATATGCACAGAGAAATCAAAAAGTTCATGTGATTCACTTTATTGTAATATTCATTTTTTGAGGTAGTCTGGAACCAAACCTTCAATATCTCCAAAGTATGCCTGTAGAAGTAAAGCTGTTTTCAATTATGCACTATTGTTCTTTTGATCAAACCTATATTGAAAAAAATTATTGATATGTTTTTTTATTGATATGTTTGTAAAGAAATTCTAACAATATAAAATAAGGAACTTAATAATTTTCTATTGGCTATTTAAAAGACAGTAACAAGTTGGGTTTCTCAGAAAGACTCAATATTAATAGCACATAAGAAAGGAAACTAACCAGTGTAAATTTTATATGAAAGTTACTGTCTGTAGATATGTGATTATTTGTTTCTCTACAAAATAACATGCTAATATTTATGGTTCCTAAATCAATCCAGTGTTAGAAAATATAATATTCTTTGTAAATCTTGGTAGAGAATAGCACTTAATTCTCAATGTATACTAAGGCTTTTATAAACTGCATTTTTATTTATTTTCTATCTACAACAAGAGACAGAGTACAGTGGTCAAATATCATGGGTAGATTTTATAGTCTCTTTTAATTCATGTGAATCAATGTATTCTCAGCATTTTAATGGAAACACCCTCATGTCTAAGACTCCATGCTTGGTACTTTGGTGGTATGATACACACCGTGTTCTTTTGTGATGGTGAGAGATACAGGAAATAAACAGTCATCTATCTTTATGGAGGTAGAAGGGATTGATTCCAGGACCTTCTCTGGGTGCTAAAGTCCATGAATACTTAATTCCCATTTTTTGCCCTCATGAGGTTCAGAACAGGTGACTCAGCCCCCACTTGCCCTCAACAAAGCCCACAATTCAGAGTTGAATTCCCTGATGTGGAACAGTGTATATTGATGACCCACTGTAACTGCATTAGAGTTCTCACAAGGGATTATTAAAATGTAGAGGAAGAGAATGCCATGGGTAAAAGTAATAGGATCAGACTTCAGAAAGATTGCTGAACTTGGTCTTTAAGGACAGGAGTTGGTGATGGACAAGAAAGCCTGGGGTTGCAAAGAGTCAGAGAAGACTGAGTGACTGAACTCAACTGGATGCATGTATAAGGGCTAATGGGGAACGGGTGCTGTAAATATAGTACACGCTGTTGTGCTGAGTCACTTCAGTCATGTCCAACTCTTTGCAACCCTATGGACTGTAGCCGGCCAGGCTCCTCTTTCTGTGGGGTTCTCCAGGCAAGAATAATGGAGTGGGTTGTCATACCTCCCTCCAGGTGATCTTCCCGACCCAGTGATTGAATTCATGTCTCTTATGTCTTCTGCATGGCCAGATGGGTTCCGTGCCCCCAGAGAAATATCTTTTTAAAATGCAGACTTTTGGATCACAGACATTCTGACTGGTGTGAAGTGGTACCTCATTGTGGTTTTGATTTGCATTTCTCTGATAATTACTGATGTTGAGCATCTTTTCATGTGTTTGTTAGCCATCCGTATGTCTTCTTTGGAGAAATGTCTATTTAGTTCTTTGGCCCATTTTTTTGATTGGGTCGTTTATTTTTCTGGAATTGAGCTGCATAAGTTGCTTGTATATTTTTGAGATTAGTTGCTTGTCAGTTGCTTCATTTGTTATTATTTTCTTCCATTCAGAAGGCTGTCTTTTCACCTTGCTTATAGTTTCCTTTGTTATGCAGAAGCTTTTAATTTTAATTAGATCCCATTTGTTTATTTTTGCTTTTATTTCCAGAGTTCTGGGAGGTGGATCATAGAGGATCCTGCTGTGATGTATGTTGGAGAGTGTTTTGTCTATGTTCTCCCCTAGGAGTTTTATAGTTTCTGGTCTTACATTTAGATCTTTAATCCATTTTGAGTTTGTTTCTGTGTGTGGTGTTAGAAAGTGATCTAGTTTCAATCTTTTACAAGTGGTTGACCAGTTTTCCCAGCACCACTTGTTGAAGAGATTGTCTTTACTCCATTGTATATTCTTGCCTCCTTTGTCAAGATAAGGTGTCCATATGTGTGTGGATTTATCGCTGGGATTCTATTTTGTTCCATTGATCTATATGACTGTCTTTGTGCCAGTACCATACTGTCTTGATGACTTGGCTTTGTAGTAGAGCCTGAAGTCAGGCAAGTTGATTCCTCCAGTTCCATTCTTCTTTCTCAAGATTACTTTGGCTAGTCGAGGTTTTTTGTATTTCCATACAAATCTTGAAATTATTTGTTCTAGTTCTGTGAAAAATGTGGCTGGTAGCTTGATAGGGATTGCATTGAATTTGTAGATTGCTTTGGGTAGTATACTCATTTTCACTATATTGATTCTTCTGATCCATGGACATGGTATATTTCTCCATCTATTAGTGTCCTCTTTGATTTATTTCCTCAGTGTTTTATAGTTTTCTGTATATAGGTCTTTAGTTTCTTCAGGTAGATATATTCCTAAGTATTTTATTCTTTTCGTTGCAATGGTGAATGGAATTGTTTCCTTAATTTCTTTTTCTACTTTCTCATTATTAGTGTATAGGAATGCAAGGGATTTCTCTGTGTTGATTTTATATCCTGCAACTTTACTATATTCATTGATTAGCTCTAGTAATTTTCTGGTGGAGTTTTTAGGGTTTTCTATGTAGAGGATCATGTCATCTGCCAACAGTGAGAGTTTTACTTCTTGTTTTCCAATTTGGATTCCTTTTATTTCTTTTTCTGCTCTGATTGCTGTGGCCAAAACTTCCAGAACTATATTGAATAGTAGTGGTGAAAGTGGGCACCCTTGTCTTGTTCCTGCCTTTAGGGGGAATGCTTTCAATTTTTTACCATTGAGGATAATGTTTGCTGTGGGTTTGTCATATATAGCTTTTATTATGTTGAGGTATGTTCCTTCTATTCCTGCTTTCTGGAGAGTTTTTATCATAAATGGATGCTGAATTTTGTCAAAGGCCTTCTCTGCATCTACTGAGATAATCATATGGCTTTTATTTTTCAGTTTGTCAATGTGGTGAATTACATTGATTGATTTGCAGATATTGAAGAATCCTTGCATCCCTGGGATAAAGCCCACTTGGTCATGGTGTATGATCTTTTTAATGTGTTGTTGGATTCTGATTGCTAGAATTTTGTTGAGGATTTTTGCATCTATGTTCATCAGTGATATTGGCCTGTAGTTTTCTTTTTTTTTTTTGTAGCACCTTTGTCAGGTTTTGGTATTAGGGTGATGGTGGCCTTATAGAATGAGTTTGGAAGTTTACCTTCCTCTGCAATGTTCTGGAAGAGTTTGAGGAAGATAGGTGTTAGCTCTTCTCAAAATTTTTGGTAGAATTCAGCTGTGAAGCCGTCTGGACCTGGGCTTTTGTTTGCTGGAAGATTTCTAATTACAGTTTCAATTTCTGTGCTTGTGATGGGTCTGTTAAGATTTTCTATTTCTTCCTGGTTCAATTTTGGGAAGTTGCACTTTTCTAAGAATTTTTCCATTTCTTCCGCGTTGTCCATTTCATTGGCATATAACTGCTGATAGTAGTCTCTTATGATCCTTTGTATTTCTGTGCTGTCTGTTGTGATCTCTCCATTTTCATTTCTAATTTTATTGATTTGATTTTTCTCCCTTTGTTTCTTGATGAGTCTGGCTAATGGTTTGTCAATTTTATTTATCCTTTCAAAGAACCAGCTTTTGGCTTGTTGATTTTTGCTATGGTCTCTTTTGTTTCTTTTGCATTTATTTCTTCCCTAATTTTTAAGATTTCTTTCCTTCTACTAACTTTGGGGTTCTCCATTTCCTTCCTTTTCTATTGCTTTAGGTGTAGAGTTAGGTTATTTATTTGCCTTTTTTCTTGTTTCTTGAGGTATGCTTGTATTGCTATGAACTTTCCTCTTAGGACTACTTTTATAGTGTCCCACAGGTTTTTGGCTGTTGTGTTTTCATTTTCATTAGTTTCTATGCATATTTTGATTTCTTTTTTGATTTCTTCTGTGACTTGTTGGTTATTCAGAAGCGTGTTGTTCAGCCTCCATATTGTGGAATTTTTAATAGTTTTTCTCCTGTAATTGATTCTAATCTTAATGCATTATGGTCAGAAAAGATGCTTGGAATGATTTTGATTTTTAAAAATTTATCAGTGTTAGATTTATGGCCCAGGATGTGATCTATCCTGGAGAAGTTTCCGTGAGCACTTGAGAAAAGGTGAAATTCATTGTTTTGGGGTGAAATGTCCACTTCATACCAGTCAGAATGTCTGCGATCCAAAAGTCTACAAGCAATAAATGCTGGAGAGGATGTGGAGAAAAGGGAACCCTCTTACACTGTTGGTGGGAATGAAAACTAGTACAGCCACTATGGAAAACAGTGTGGAGATTCCTTAAAAAAGTGCAAATAGAACTGCCTTATGAGTCAGCAATCCCACTGCTGGGCATACACACCGAGGAAACCAGAATAGAAAGAGACACATGTACCCCAATGTTCATCACAGCACTGTTTATAATAGCCAGGACATGGAAACAACCTAGATGTCCATCAGCAGATGAACGGATAAGAAAGCTGTGGTACATATACACAATGGAGTATTACTCAGCCATGAAAAAGAATACATTTGAATCAGTTCTAATGAGGTGGATGAAACTGGACCTGATTATACAGAGTGAAGTAAGCCAGAAAGAAAAACACCAATACAGTATACTAACACATATATATGGAATTTAGAAAGATGGCAATGATGACCCTGTATGCGAGACAGCAAAAGAGACACAGATGTGTAGAGCAGACATTTGGACTCTGAGGGAGAGGGAGAGGGTGGGATAATTTGGGAGAATGGCATTGAAACATGTATACTATCATGTAAGAAACGAATCACCAGTCTATGTCTGATACAGGATACAGGATGCTTGGGGCTGGGGCATGGGGATGACCCAGAGAGATGTTATGGGGAGAGAAGTGGGAGGGGGGTTCATGTTTGGGAACGCATGTACACCCATGGTGGATTCATGTCAATGTATGGCAAAACCAATACAATATTGTAAAGTAAAATAAAATAAAAATTAAAATTAAAAAAAATTTAAAAATAACTAAATGCATTACATTGCCCAACAAATAAGCATCTAGAGAAAAAATCCTAAGATGGAAGGCATCATAATGCACATAATATTGCAGACTTGACAGAGGTATCGTTCAGTCACTCAGACCAAATCTTTGTGATCCCATGGACTGCAGCATGCCGGGGCTCCCTGTTCTTCACCATCTCCTGGACTTTGCTCAAACTCATGTCCATTGAGTCGGTGATGTCATCCAACCATTTCATTCTCTGTTGTTCCCTTCCCCTCCTGCCTTCAGTCTTTCAGCATCAGGGTCTTTTCCAATGAGTCAATTCTTCACATCAGGCTGCCAAAGTATTGGAGTTTCAGAATCAGCATCAGTCCTTTCAGTGAATATTTATGGTTGATTTCCTTTAGGATTGACTGGTTTGATACCCTTACTGCCCAAGAGTCTCTCAAGAGTCTTCTCCAGCACCACACTTTGAAGGCATCAATTATTCGGTTCTCAGGGTTGCTTTTTGTCCAGCTCTCATATCTGTACATGACTACTGGAGAAATCATAGTTTCACTATATGGACCTTTGTTGGCAAAGTAATATCTCTGCTTTTTAATATGTCATCTATATTTGTCACTCACCTAGAGCCAGACATCCTGGAATGTGAAGTCAAGTTGGCCTTAGAAAGTATCACTACAAACAAAGCTAGTGGAGGTGATGGAATTCCAGTTGAGCTATTTCAAATCCTGAACGTTGATGCTGTGAAAGTGCTGCACTCAATATGGCAGCAAATTTGGAAAACTCAGCAGTGGCCACAGGACTGGAAAAGATCAGTGTTCATGCCAAGCCCAAAGAAAGGCAATGTCAAAGAATGCTCAAACTACCACACAATTGCACTCATCTCACACGCTAGTAAAGTAATGCTCAAAATTCTCCAAGCCAGGCTTCAGCAATAGGTGAACCATGAACTTCCTGATGTTCAAGCTGGTTTTAGGAAAGGCAGAGGAACCAGAGATCAAATTGTCAACATCCGCTGGATCATCACAAAAGCAAGGGAGTTCCAGAAAAACATCTATTTCTGCTTTGTTGACTATGCCAAAGCCTTTGACTGTGTGGATCACAATAAACTGTGGAAAATTCTGAAAGAGATGGGGCTATCAGACCACCTGACCTGCCTCTTGAGAAACCTATATGCAGGTCAGGAAGCAACAGTTAGAACTGGACACGGAACAACAGACTGGTTCCAAATAGGAAAAGGAGTATGTCAAGGCTGTATATTGTCACCCTGCTTATTTAACTTATATGCAGAGTACATCATGAGAAACGCTGGACTGGAAGAAGGACAAGCTGGAATCAAGAAGCCGGGAGAAATATCAATAACCTCAGATATGCAGATAACACCACCCTTATGGCAGAAATTGAAGAGGAACTAAAAAGCTTCTTGATGAAAGTGAAAGTAGAGAGTGAAAAAGTTGGTTTAAAGCTTAACATACAGAAAACAAAGATCATGGCATATGGTTCCATTACTTCATGGGAAATAGATGGGGAAACAATGGAAACAGTGTCAGACTTTATTTTTCTGGGCTCCAAAATCACCATAGATGGTGACTGCAGCCATGAAATTAAAAGACGTTTGCTCCTTGGAAGAAAAGTTATGACCAACCTAGATAGCATATTGAAAAGCAGAGACATTACTTTGCCAATGGTCTAGTCAAGGTTATGGTTTTTCCAGCAGTCATGTATGGATGTGAGAGTTGGACTGTAAAGAAAGCTGAGGGCTGAAGAATTGATGCTTTTGAACTGTGGTGTTGGAGAAGACTCTTGAGAGTCCCTTGGACTGCAAGGAGATCCAACCAGTCCATTCTTTAGGAGATCAGCCCTGGGATTTCTTTGGAGTTAATGATGCTAAAGCTGAAACTCCAGTACTTTGGCCACCTCATGCGAAGAGATGCTCATTGGAAAAGATTCTGATGCTGGGAGGTATTGGGGGCAGGAGGAGAAGGGGACGACAGAAGATGAGATGGCTGGATGGCATCACTGACTCAATGGACGCTAGTCTGAGTGAACTCCATGAGTTGGTGATGGACAGGGAAGCCTGGCATGCTGTGATTCACGGGGTCACAAAGAGTCAGATACGACTGAGTAACTGAACTGAACTGAACTGAACTATATTTGTCATAGATTTTCTTCCAAGGAGCAAATGTATTTTAATTTCATGGCTGCAGTCACCATTCACAGTGATTTTGGAGCCCAAGCAAATGAAGTCCATTACTTTTTCTACTGTTTTCCCATCTATTTACCATGAAGTGATGGGGCCAGATGCCCCATGATCTTAGCTTTTTGAATGTTGAGATTTAAGTCAGATTTTCACTCTCCTCCTTCTTCTTCATCAAGAAGCTCTTTAGTTCCTCTTCACTTTCTGCCATAAGGGTGGTGTCATCTGAATATCTGAGGTTATTGATATTTCTCCCTGCATTCTTGATTCCAGCTGGTGTCAAATCTTCACTCTGATCTTAATGATGGTTAGATAGCATAACTGACTTAATTGAGTTTGAGCAAACTTTGGGAGACAGGGAGATAGTGATAGATGCAAGAGCCTAGAGTACTACATTCCATGTGACTACAAAGGGTTGAACATGACAGTGACTGAAAACAACTGATCATAAATGTGTCATTGAGCAGATTTTAACTTCATATATTTCCTTTGCACAATGATGATGATAACACTGCTTACCCTGTGAATCTATTATGACAAATTTAATCAAATTATAAAGTCAAAGTGATTAAATAGTCTGACATATATTAATTACTATTAATTATCATAGGCATTTCATGGAGCAACTTAGGTGAGATTTGCTAGTGAAAATGCTGAACTTGTAGGCTAAAGGATTTGATACTTCATCAAAAATGCCTATAAAATGAAATTTGGGATTTCAAATAAATGCCTTTAATGGGACAATTTTTTTGCTAACCTAAATGAGGAAGTCAACTGAGGCAAGCAGAAATGACCAGAAATTGTGTTTTTTCATGAAGAGCAACAGAATTAAAATTCTCACAGCACATAGTGTTGCCAGCTACACTCGAATCTGTTGAGGTTTTGGGGCAGTCCAGATTTATGGACAAGGAGGGAAGATACAGAAGTTCAGCCAGAACCCAAGCAGTAAGTTGATTGGCTTGAGGATGAGGGAGGACTATCAGCAGATGCTGTTTGGCTAACAGATGAATCTCAGTCTTCTGTAAATTAGACATTATAGGAAATCAATATCTCACCTCTTAAGTTCCAGTCTCATGAAGGTACATGCATGAGATTTTCCATTTCATGTCCCATGGTCCCATTTTAGATTGAAATCCTTTTCCAAATGGAAAAACTCAGACTTTCAAAAGCTAGATTTGTATGCATAAACAATGGTGATATGACCTTGATAGGATAACGGGGATGCTGATTCTGTAGTTTTTGTCCAAGACTATTAATGCAGGTGTTTTGGAAACTCTTTTGGTGATTCTCACCCACCATGAGAATGGAAAACAACTGTGTCCTGTGAAGAGGGAAACCTCTCAACCTAAACTCCCTGTAATTCCATTCTGGGTTGACTGTTTCAAGAAAAATACCATCTTCCTCAAACTATGTATTGTGAGAATTAACCAACATATGAGACAGGGACATGAAGTGAGGAGATGCTGTTGGAGAGATGGCACAAAGAGACTTATTACATTAAGGGTTGCCACAAACCTTCAGTTTATGAAAAGCATACTATCTGTGAAGTGCAATAAAGCAAAGCAGGATAAAAAGAAATATGCTTGTATAGACCTTATATGTTGATTAACTCTAGTTTTAAAAATAATAGTATTACTGATTGATTTCGTATATAATTCAGTATCTGGCACATGGCGGATACTTAAGCCACATATATTGTTACACGGAGAAGTGTAAAAATTATGTGTTATTAGCTGAAAAGTACCTGGCATAAACTTGTAAATCAAACACATATGTAACCAAAGTAAATTTTTAAAAGGCACACTTTCTAATTTAGGTTTCCTGGAAATGTTTATACATGTGGGCAAAAACAGAATGTAAAAAAAATTAGCTAAACTTATCTAAGTGCTGTGTATCTACCTTTAATTCTACAATTCAAATAAATTTAATTATATCCACCCTTATATAATATTAACAAAATGTTATTTAATAATTAAGTCAAGTCAAAAAAATCTTTGTGGAGTTTGTATCATACACAGGAATAAATAAAACATCATTTCTATGTTCAAGGCCCTTAGGCCATAGGGTATTGAAAATTTTTTAACGTACCAAAGATAAATAGAGATACAAATTATACATATATACATGTTTATATAGGCATATAAATAAATATAATTGTTGAATTATGAAATCATATATACCATCATTCATTTCTTAATCTATCATCATACGTGAAAGTGAAAGTAAAAGTTGCTCAGTCATGTCCGACTCTTTGAGACTCTATGGACTATACAGTCCATGGAATTCTCTAGGTCATACTACTGGCTTGGGTAGCCTTTCACTTCTCCATGGGATCTTCCCAACCCGGGGATCAAACCCAGGTCTCCCACATTGCAAGCGGATTCTTTACCAGCTGAGCCAGAGGGGAAACACATAATCATACATAGCGTAACAGAATTTAATATTCCATGTTTGGTATTTTCCTATTAAAACTATCAGCTCTTAGATTTGCTGCTGCTGCTGCTAAGTTGCTTCAGTCGTGTCCGACTGTGCGATCCCATAGGAAATAACCACTTTTGCTTTGCTTCTAATTGACACTCTTCATAACCATTCACAAGAAGAAACATTTGGTGTATAAAATAATATTGAATTCATTATCATCATCATTCTATAATTTTAAGCAATCTTTGCTTCAACATTGCTAAAACCGTTTTTAGAATTATGCTTTATGATGGAAGTCTTCAATGTTTTGAAAATTCCCTACTGGCTGAAAACAACTGAATCAACCTAGAAACATTTATATTACCTCAGGGCCTCTCCTCTCAGCCTCAATTCTAACCACCTAGAGATTTATGATTTTGAAATGGCACTTCATTCAATTCAGATACTCTGATCTGTTTTTTTTTTCTTTTCTTATTGACTGTTTAAAGATGTGTTTGTTTAGTGCCTTGCAACTGCTGTTTTGGTAGGTAATTGTGAGAGAAAGCATTCATACAACATAAAGATAATATTCTGACTTTGTAGAGATTATATTATTAATATATTTTCAGAAAAACTTCATATGCTCTAATGTCTTTTCTTGTAAAAAGGATGCTTTTGCAGCAAAATTTCAGCACCTACATTAAGTGTGCATGTGTGCATGCACTCAGTTGTGTGCAAATCTTTGTGACCCAATGGACTGTAGCCCATGAGGCTCCTCAATCCATAGGATTCTCCAGGCAAGAAAACTGCAATGGGTTGCTATTTCCTACACCAGGGCATCTTCCCAACCCAGGGATTGAACCAGTGTCTCCTGCATCTCCTGTATTACAAGCAGATTTTTTTTTTTTTTTTAATGCTGAGCCATCGGGGAAGCCCCAGGCAGATTCTTTACTGCTGAGCCACTGGGGAAGCCCCTTTTAATGAAAAAACAGAATAAAAATTAAAACTTGTGTCTCTGAAGTATTGGGTTGGCAAAAAAGTTCTTTTGAGTCTTTCAGTAACATTGTATGAAAACCTGGAGGAACACTTTTGTCAATCCAATGCTTTTTTTGGAGAAAGAAATGGCAACCCACTCCAGTCTTCTTGCCTGGAGAATCCCATGGACAGAGGAGCCTGGGGACTACAATCCATGGGGTGGCAAAGACTCGGACATGACTGAGCCACTGAACCACCACCACCACCCCTACCAATGCTTTCTTGATCTTTCAGTGGATCTGGCTACACACAGATGGAATCTCAGTTTGGACAGTGCCATCATCTTGTGACAGAATAACTTCTTTAAGAACCATTTTTGCCAGTATGGCCTGTTTCTCATAAGTTTTATACATCCCAAGGATGCTCCCAGTTTCCATTTCTCCATGTGTCAACAGTTCTTGAGTCAATATTTTACATGATATATCATTTTATTGAGATTGCATTGGAATAAAGATGGAGAAGGGTCAGCCAATTAGAAGATACTTGCAGTTATCCAGGGACTTTCCAGGTGGTTCAGTGATAAAGAATCTGCCTACCAATGCAAGAGACACAGAAGTTGCAGGTTTGATCCCTGGGTTAGGAAGAGCCTAGTTCAGTTCAGTTTAGTCACTCAGTCGTGTCCGACTCTTTGCGACCTCAGGAATCACAGCACACCAGGCCTCCCTGTTCATCACCATCTCCCGGAGTTCACTCAGAATCATGCCCATCGAGTCCGTGATGCCATCCAGTCATCTCATCCTTGGTCATCCCCTTCTCCTCCTGTCCCCAATCCCTCCAAGCATCAGAGTCTTTTCCAATGAGTCAACTCTTCGCATGAGGTGGCCAAAGTACTGGAGCTTCAGCTTTAGCATCATTCCTTCCAAAAAGAAATCTCAGGGTTGATCTCCTTCAGAATGGACTGGTTGGATCTCCTTGCAGTCCAAGGGACTCTCAAGAGTCTTCTCCAACACCACAGTTCAAAAGCATCAACTCTTCGGCGCTCAGCCTTCTTCACAGTCCAACTCTCACATCCATACATGACCATAGAGAAGGAAATGGCAACCCACTCCAGTATTCTTGCCTGAAAAATCCCATTGACAGAGGAGACTGGTGGGCTACAGTCCATGGTAGTCACAAAGAGTCAGACATGACTGAGCACAGCACAGTGATTATCCAGATAAGATTTGGTTTAACAAAATGTTTTAAAATACTAGATTTATATTTAGTAGAATTTATTGATGACCTCCGTGCTGAGAACAGTTCTAGGTGTTAGGGATGCTCATGTTAAATACAAACAGGAAAAAAAAAAAAAGTAATTGACATTTCCAGAGTGCTTGGTTTCCAGTAAATATTTATATAGAAAACATGAATCAAGTGAGTTATACAACATATTAGGAGGTGATGAGTGCTAGAGGGTAGAAAAGTGAGGAAAGGCTTGTAATATTCAAAACTATGATCAAGGAGAGTGACATTAGAAAGAAGTAAGAGGTGAGAGCAAGATACACTCATTTGGAAAGAAAGTTGGCTGAAATGGCTGATGGACTCAGAGGAGAGGTTGTGAGAGATTAGTTCAGGGAATTGGGAGTGGAGAGTCAGATTATTCTGAGCTCTGTATCCTCTAATTCAAAGGATTTTAAATTAAATCTGAGTTAGAAGTCACTGAAGTCTTGTTTGAAGACTTGAAAGGCTGGCACTTATATGGTTAATTATATGTTTAAAAATTACAAAAACTACAAAAATTTTGACAAGGTTTTGAAAATGATTGAAGAGTGACCCTGAAAACCTATGTAGGCAAGATATCTTATTAACAGTGTAAAGAAAAAAAAAAGCCTAGATTTCTTGTTTAATGCTTTATGAAATAGCAAAATGCAAAATATTCTGTTTCATCAAGAAAGCACTTGATCTTCCTCCTATGGTGAAAAGCAAAAATATCTGGAAACTATATAGCAATAAAGTAAAATGCAATTCTTTCTTAGCAAATACCACTTTAAAAGTAAATGAAAATATTGCTGCAACTATAAAGGGAAGAACACTAGAACAAAATAGACTGTGTGGGAAGTTTGCTACACAGCAGATGAGAGAACAGATATTTCTGAGATGAATCAGCCTAAGTTAGTTACTGGATTCTCCTTCAATAACAAAACAAAATGAAGGGCCACTTTTTCTATGAGGCTCTAAAAGAAAGATTTATACACACACACACACACACACACACACACACACATATAAGCTCCACAGTAAATGATTCTTCAATAAAACTGTATTTTAGAAGAAAATTGTATACAGTGAACCACTGATGAAATGCCTACATGGTATGAATGTTTTAAAGGAAAGATACATTAAACACGTATTGCATGGCATAAAAAATTATGACTTTCCTACTTAGTGCTAGAGACTGTCTATGCATTTTGAGTTGATATAAACAGATATAAATGGCTTTTTATTTAACAAGAGTCATGCTTTGGATAATTTCCTTTAAGCAGACATTAAATCCAAGTTTAACAAGGAACTACTTTTATGTTAACGATGGATTTCACTTATTAGGCCATGCTTTAGAACATGTAAAAATAATAGCTCTCTTGCCAAACTCTGAGGGTCAGTAATTCCGACTCCATAGGACAAATTGAGGGATAATATAATACAGCTAAGGCTACCCTATGGAGCATTCTACAGTCTCTGAGACACAACTGGAAACAGTAAAGATTTTGTGCTAAAAATATAAAGGTAGTTAAAGATAATGTGTGACTACTTTTGACTGTTTTTAAAACCAATTTCATATCATGAAGAGGCTAAGAGGATCTAGTTTCTTTGCTAACATTCAAACATAATGAAGTTAATACCCACATGCATGTAAATAAATACATATTGGAATGGGCCTTCAAAAATCCCCCTTTCAAGATAGTATTACATGAGCTATCCCAATATCTTATCTTTAACATTTTATCAGCAAACATGATTTTTAAACTGTTATAATCTGAACTTGGCTTGCTTCCTTCATTTCTTCCTCCTCCCTTTTTACTTTCCTTCCCATTCTCTTGCCTTTGTTCATTCCCTATCTGCCTTCTAGATTTGTTGCTGATTGAGTGAAAAAATTGGCTTAAAGCTCAACATTCAGAAAACGAAGATCATGGCATCCGGTCCCATCACTTCATAGGAAATAGATGGAGAAACAGCAGAAACAGTGTCAGACTTTATTTTTTTGGTCTCCAAAATCACTGCAGATGGTGATTGCAGCCATGAAATTAAAAGACGCTTACTCCTTGAAAGAAAAGTTATGACCAACCTGGATAGTATATTCAAAAGCAGAGACATTACTTTGCTGACTAAGGTCTGTCCAGTCAAGGCTATGGTTTTTCCTGTGGTCATGTATGGATGTGAGAGTTGGACTGTGAAGAAGGCTGAGCACCGAAGAATTGATGCTTTTGAACTGTGGTGTTGGAGAAGACTCTTGAGAGTCCCGTGGACTGCAAGGAGATCCAACCAGTCCATTCTGAAGGAGATCAACCCTGCGATTTCTTTGGAAGTAATGATGCTAAGGCTGAAACTCCAGTACTTTGGTTACCTCATGCGAAGAGTTGACTCATTGGAAAAGACTCTGATACTGGGAGGGATTGGGGGCAGGAGGAGAAGGGGACGACCGAGTATGAGATGGCTGAATGGCATCATGGACTCAATGGACATGATTCTGAGTGAACTCCGGGAGATGGTGATGAACAGGGAGGCCTGGCGTGCAGCGATTCATGGGGTCACAAAGAGTCGGACAAGACTGAGCGACTGAACGGAACTGAACTGAATCCAGAATTAAAAAAAAAAAAAAAAAAAAGCTAAAAAGATCTAATGGAAGGGACACATAGTTTTTTCTACTTCACCCATAAAAATAAATTAAAAAATAAAAGATTCAATGGAAATTGTTGCAAAGAGTGGTAGGCTGAATTAAACTTTCCTTCTCTCCTGCCCCCCCAGAGTAAACATGTGTGCCGGCTCAGTCATCTCCAACTCGTTGTGACCCCATGGGCTAATGCCCTAGAGGCTCCACTGTCCATGGAATTTCCAGGCAAGAATACTGGAGTGGGTTGCCATTTCCTCCTCCAGGATATCTTCCCGACCCAAGGATAAAACCTGTGCCTCCTGTACTAGGAGACAGATTCTTTACCACTGACCACTGGGGAAGCCTGCAAAAGAAAACCACCACCCCTGAAACTAGTTAATATGTTTACTTTAAATGCTAAAAGGGCCAGTACCATACTGTCTTGATGACTGTGGCTTTGTAGTAGAGCCTGAAGTCAGGCAAGTTGATTCCTCCAGTTCCATTCTTCTTTCTCAATATTGCTTTGGCTATTCGAGGTTTTTTGTATTTCCATACAAATCTTGAAATTATTTGTTCTAGTTCTGTGAAAAATGTGCCTGGTAGCTTGATAGGGATTGTATTGAATTTGTAAATTGCTTTGGGTAGTATACTCATTTTCACTATATTGATTCTTCCAATCCATGAGCATGGTATATTTCTCCATCTATTAGTGTCCTCTTTGATTTCTTTCATCAGTGTTTTATAGTTTTCTATATATAGGTCTTTAGTTTCTTTAGGTAGATATATTCCTAAGTATTTTATTCTTTTCGTTGCAATGGTGAATGGAATTGTTTCCTTAATTTCTTTTTCTACTTTCTCATTATTCGTGTATAGGAATGCAAGGGATTTCTGTGTGTTGATTTTATATCCTGCAACTTTACTATATTCATTGATTAGCTCTAGTAATTTTCTGGTGGAGTCTTTAGGGTTTTCCATGTAGAGGATCATGTCGTCTGCAAACAGTGAGAGTTTTACTTCTTGTTTTCCAATTTGGATTCCTTGTATTTCTTTTTCTGCTCTGATTGCTGTGGCCAAAACTTCCAGAACTATGTTGAATAGTAGCGGTGAAAGTGGACACCCTTGTCTTGTTCCTGACATATAGATCAATGGAACAAAATAGAAAGCCCAGAGATAAATCCACACACATATGGACACCTTATCTTTGACAAAGGAGGCAAGAATATACAATGGAGTAAAGACAATCTCTTTAACAAGTGGTGCTGGGAAAACTGGTCAACCACTTGTAAAAGAATGAAACTAGATCACTTTCTAACACCGCACACAAAAATAAACTCAAAATGGATTAAAGATCTAAATGTAAGATCAGAAACTATAAAACTCCTAGAGAAGAACATAGGCAAAACACTCACAGACATAAATCACAGCAGGATCCTCCATGATCCACCTCCCAGAATGCTGGAAATAAAAGCAAAAATAAACAAATGGGATCTAATTAAAATTAAAAGCTTCTGCACAACAAAGGAAAATATAAGCAAGGTGAAAAGACAGCCTTCTGAATGGGAGAAAATAATAGCAAATGAAGCAACTGACAAACAACTAATCTCAAAAATATACAAGCAACTTATGCAGCTCAATTCCAGAAAAATAAAAGACCCAATCAAAAAATGGGCCAAAGAACTAAATAGACATTTCTCCAAAGAAGACATACGGATGGCTAACAAACACATGAAAAGATGCTCAACATCACTCATTATTAGAGAAATGCAAATCAAAACCACAATGAGGTACCACTTCACACCAGTCAGAATGGCTGCGATCCAAAAATCTGCAAGCAATAAATGCTGGAGAGGGTGTGGAGAAAAGGGAACCCTCCTACACTGTTGGTGGGAATGCAAACTAGTACAGCCACTATGGAGAACAGTGTGGAGATTCCTTAAAAATTGCAAATAGAACTACCTTATGACCCAGCAATCCCACTGCTGGGCATACACACTGAGGAAACCAGAATTGAAAGAGACACATGTACCCCAATGTTCATCGCAGCACTGTTTATAATAGCCAGGACATGGAAACAACCTAGATGTCCATCAGCAGATGAATGGATAAGAAAGCTGTGGTACATATACACAATGGAGTATTACTCAGCGGTTAAAAAGAATTCATTTGAATCAGTTCTGATGAGATGGATGAAACTGGAGCCGATTATACAGAGTGAAGTAAGCCAGAAAGAAAAACACCAATACAGTATACTAACACATATATATGGAATTTAGGAAGATGGCAATGACGACCCTGTGTGCAAGACAGGGAAAGAGACACAGATGTGTATAACGGACTTTTGGACTCAGAGGGAGAGGGAGAGGGTGGGATGATTTGGGAGAATGACATTCTAACATGTATACTATCATGTGAATTGAATCGCCAGTCTATGTCTGACGCAGGATGCAGCATGCTTGGGGCTGGTGCATGGGGATGACCCAGAAAGATGTTATGGGGAGGGAGGTGGGAGGGGGGTTCATGTTTGGGAATGCATGTAAGAATTAAAGATTTTAAAATTTAAAAAATAAAAAACTAAAAAAAAAAAAAAAACAAAACAAAAAAAATAAATGCTAAAAGGGACTTGGAAGATGTGATGAAGGTAGGGATCATGAGTTAGGTGGTTGTCCTGCGTGATTACCATTGTCCCATTGTAGTCACAAGAGTTTGTGGAAGAGGCAGGTAAGAGGATCAAATCAGAGAGAAAGAGACTTGATTACCGAAGAGCTTAGTTAGATTAAGGAGGGAAGACACAGGACACAGAAGGCAGATGGCCTCTGGAAGCTGAAAAAGACAAGGAAACATTCTCTCCTAAACCCTTCATTAGAAGCTCAGTTCTCAAAAACCTTGATTTTAGGACATCTGACCTCCAGAAGGATTGCATGACACATGTGTATTGTTTTAAGCTATAAAGTTGTGGTAATACCATAGCAGTAACTAAAAATGAATGCCCCATCACCTATGGCAAATAGATGGGCAAGCAATGGAAACAGTGACAGACTTTATTTTGGGGGGCTCCAAAATCACTTCAGATGGTGATTGCAGCCACAGAATTAAAAGACACTTCCTCCTTGGAAGAAAAGCTATGACCAACCTAGACAGCATATTAAAAAATAGAGACATTACTTTGCTGACAAAGGTCCGTCTAGTCAAAACGATGGTGTTTTCCAGTAGCCATGTATGGATGTGAGAGTTGAACTATAATGAAAGCTGAGCACTGAAGAACTGATGCTTTTGAACTGTGATGTTGGAGAAGACTCTTGTGAGTCCCTTGGACTGCAAGGAGATCCAACCAGTCCATCCTAAAGGAAATCAATCCTGAATATTCATTGGAAGGACTGATGCTTAAGCTGAAACTCCAATACTTTGGACACCTGATGTGAAGTACTGACTCATTGGAAAAGACCCTGATGCTGGGAAAGATTGAAGGCAGGAGCAGAAGGGGACTACAGAAGATGATATTGTAAGATGGCATCACCAACTCCATGGACATGAGTTTGAGCAAGCTCCAGGAGCTGGTGATGGACAGGGAAGCCTGGTGTGCTGCAGTCCATGAGGTCACAAAGAGTTGGACACAACTGAGCCACTGAACCGAACTTAACCACACAGGATAAAACTGATGTGTTTACCTCAGCAGTTGTGATCGTATGGTGGTCTAACTTACTCTGCTTAGTCCCTTCTGCAGCAATGTGTTTATCTGGGAGTGCGTGTGTGCACACACACATTCACAGTTTGCTTACACAAATAAAAACCACCTCAGCCTAGTTTCTTAGTTCTAGTAGAATGGACATGAGTTTGGGTAAGCTCTGGGAGTTGGTGATGGACAGGGAAGCCTGGTGTGCTGCAGTTCATGGCATCGCAAAGGGTTGGACAGGACTGAGCCATTGAACTGAAATGAAATACAAATGCAAAGAGTGACTTATGCAAATGTATAAAAGTTTGAGAATTTAGTAATAGCAGGACATGTTAAGAAATTCAGTAGAACATTTGATACATGCAGAAAAATAACAAGTAATTAGGTGTAATTTGTACCTTTCTTTGTGGATTTGGCTAAGCACCTCTGCTTTGGGCTCACATATACAATTTTCACACCTTATTTTATTAAATGTGTATTTTTCTGTCTCCTCTGATTTTCTGTAAACACAGTGTGGATCAGATCAGTGCTGTTTTGCTCACTGTTTTATCCCCAGCATCTGGCACAAGGCATCAATTAAGATCACTTTAATGACTGAGATGACTTGTAATTAATTTGATGTTGGAGTGCAGTCAAAATATTTACAATTTATGTCAGAGGTACAAAGATGTGTGTCCTTTCCTACAACAGATGTCTTTCCTCAGTGATAGTGAATATATTAGATCTTGCCATGAAAAGTTTCTTGAGACTTCTTGTTCTTGTTGTTCAGTTTCTTGGTCATGTCCAATTTTTTGCAGCCCCATAGACTGCAGCATGCTAGACTCCCCTGTCCTTTCCTGTCTCCCAGAATTTGCTCAGATTCATGTCCATTGAGTTGGTGAAAGAAAGTGAAAGAGTTAGTCATTCAGTCATGTCTAAACCTTTGCAACCCCATGGACTGCAGCTCACCAGGCTCCTCTGTCTATGGAATTCTTCAGGCAAGAACACTGGAGTAGGTTGCCATTTCTAGGAGATCTTCAGGAGATCTTCCTGACCCAGAGATCAATCCCAGGTCTCCTGTATCACAGGTGGATTCTTTACCATCTGAGCGACCAGGGAAGCCCTGGTGAGTAGGTAATGCTATCTAACCATTTCATCCTTTATCATCCCCTTCTCCTTCTGCCCTCAGTCTTTCCTAGCATCAGGGTTTTCCAATGAGTTGGCTGGCCATCAGGTGGCCAAAGTATTGGAGCTTCAGCTTCAGTATCAGTCCTTGCAATATCTTCAGTGACTGTGACATCCAGTTCAGTTCAGTTCAGTTGCTCAGTCACGTCCGACTCTTTGGGACCCCATGAATTGCAGCACACCAGGCCTCCCTGTCCTTGACCAACTCCCAGAGTTCACCCAAACTCATGTCCATCGAGTCAGTGATGCCATCCAGCCATCTCATCCTCTGTTGTCCCCTTCTCCTCCTGCCCCCAATTCCTGCTGGCATCAGGGTCTTTTCCAATGAGTCAACTCTTCCCATGAGGTGGCCAAAGGATTGGAGTTTCAACCTCATCATCAGCTCTTCCAATGAACACCCAGGACTTGTCTCCTTTAGGATGGACTGGTTGGGTCTTGTTGCAGTCCAAGGGACGCACAAGAGTCTTTTTCAACACTACAGTTCAAAAGCGTCAATACTTCAGCGCTCAGACTTCTTCACAGTCCAACTCTCGCATCCACACATGACCAATGGAAAAACCATAGCCTTGATTAGATGGACCTTTGTTGGCAAAGTAATATCTCTGCTCTTTACTATGCAATGAAAATTTCTTTAATATACTTAATTTTAAAAAGTGAAGGTTACAGTGCTGTACAACAAAGTGAATTAGTTATGGGTATACATATATCTCCTTCCTCTTGGCCAACTATACACTAATAAAAATAAAATAAAATGAAAACATAAAATGAATAAACACATTGTTTACGTGAAACATTTTACTTCAGTGAAAAGTCTACAGTATAGTGACTACTAAGATATTCCTTAACATGTCATTATTTTTTCTTCAAAAAAATAAAAAGTCAAAATTATAAATTATCCAACATTTTATGGTTTCTTACTTCTCAGGAGTCCTTCTCTTGGGATCCGCCTTCCAAAATGGCACTGGAGATTCTGGATTTTCTCATAGCACTAAAATGTCACACTGTTTCACATTGTCCCAAGGCTCCTCTGTGATCACAGCAGAAGAGTTTGGCTCATATAACAGGGAGTTTGTTCCTCCCACCTAAGGTCTAATGGTTTCCTTGTGGTGACTCTCTGTGGCTGCCATGAGTATGACTCTGCTTCTATGTGCTGTGCTGTGCTAAGTTGCTTTAGCATGTCTGACTCTTTGTGACCCTAGGGACTGTAGCCCACCTGCCTCCTTGGTCCATGGGATTTTCCAGGCAAGTGTACTGGAGTAGGTAGCCATTTCCTACTCCACTGCTTCTATACCCCCTTGTTTGTCCACATGGCTATTACCTATTCTCCTTCTATTCAGCATCCTTCACTCTATCATTTTTGCCTCATGGGGCACACTGGAAAGAACTATTGTGTATAGTCTGAGGAGAAGCAGGGGAACTACCTCAGACCTCACTATGTAAGTACTTTCCTCAGCAGCTGCATTCTTACACTCAGGTGTCATGTTTGACTTAATATTAGGGCAACTGCAGGATTCTTCGAGACACAGAGAGCCTTTCAGCACTGCAGGGACAAAAAAGAAACATAAGACTCCTAGTCTCACAGTCAAGTACCTTTCGATATAACTTTTGTCTAGATCCAAGACAAGATTCATATCTAAGCACTTGTCTTTTCTTTTTTTTTTCTAATTCACCTCTCATCTTCTACAAGAAACCATGGTGCCCATTTACCTATTCTCTCCCAATGTAACATTCTGTAATGCTCTATAATTTTCTAGTTGCCTCATAGACTTATTTCAGCAATGACAAAACAAAAGAAATATCAACATCAAAATTCATTGATTTAAGACAACAAGGTTTGAATCTTAAGATATAAAAATTTCACATTCAGAATTATTATAAATCTCTTTCCTCTCTCCTCCAAGCAAAATGATCATAAGGAGCATTTGTTTTTAGCTTGTTTCTCACCTGGGATTTTATTACAGAAATATCTTGATATTCATAGAAAAGAAAGCCTCATTATCAGCCAGTTCTACCCTCTTTGTAAAGCAGGGAGCACCTTTCACATTATGGCTAAAGAAGCCTTAAATCAAGTAGGATCTAGAAATCATCTGGAACAACAACAAAAAAGTCTTGATTGAAAATCTACTATATACACTTTTTTTTGAGTGTGGTTGAAAGTCACTGAAGGCTATTGAGCCAGGGAGTGATGCAGTCACAACTGCTGGTTTGAAAGTCACTATCAGTGGTTTGCTTCATTGACTATGCCAAAGCCTATGACTGTGTGGACCACAACGAACTGTGGAAAATTCTGAAAGAGATGGGAATACCAGACCACCTGACCTGCATCTTGAGAAATCTATATGCAGGTCAGGAAGTAACAGTTAGAACTGGACATGGAATAACAACTGTTGCCGCTGCTGCTGCTGCTGCTGCTGCTGCTGCTAAGTCACTTCAGTAGTATCCGACTCTGGGCGACCCCATGGACAGCAGCCCACCAGGCTCATCTGTTCATGGAATTCTCCAGGCAAGAGTACTGGAGTGGGTTGCCATTGTCTTGTCCAAATAGACTGGTTCCAAATAGGAATAGGAGTATGTCAAGGCTGTATATTATCACCCTGCTTATTTAACTTATATGCAGAGTACATCATGAGAAACACTGGACTGGAGGAAGCCCACGCTGGAATCAAGATTGACGGGAGAAATATCAATAACCTCAGATATGCAGATGACATCACCCTTATGGCAGAAAGTGAAGTACTATAGAACCTCTTGATGAAAGTGAAAGAGGAGAGTGAAAAAGTTGGCTTAAAGCATGTAAGAATTAAAGATTTTAAAATTTAAAAAATAAAAAACTAAAAAAAAAAAAAAGCTCAACATTCAGAAAACGAAGATCACGGCATCTGGTCCCATCACTTCATGGCAAATAGATGGGGACACAGTGGAAACAGTGGCTGACTTTATTTTTTGGGGCTCCAAAGTCACTGCAGATGGTGACTGCAGCCATGAAATTAAAAGATGCTTACTCCTTGGAAGGAAAGTTATGACCAACCTAAACAGCATATTGAAAAGCAGAGACATTACTTTGTCAACAAAGGTCCATGCAGTCAAAGCTATGGTTTTTCCAGTGGTCATGTATGAATGTGAGAGTTGGACTATAAAGAAAGCTGAGGGCTGAAGAATTTATGCTTTTGAACTGTGGTGTTGAAGAAGACTCTTGAGAGTCCCTTGGACTGCAACGAGATCCAACCAGTCCATCCTAAAGGAGATCAGTCCTGGGTGTTCATTGGAAGGACTGATGTTGAAGCTGAAACTCCAATACTTTGGCCACCTGATGTGAAGAGCTGACTCATTGGAAAGACCCTGATGCTGGGAAAGATTGAGGGAGAAGGGGACAACAGAGGAGGATGGTTGGATGACCTCACCAACACAATGGACATGGGTTTGGGTAACTCCGGGAGTTGGTGATGGACAGGGAGGAGTCAGCCATGACTGAGCGACTGAACTGAACTGAACTGTGACTTCTTGTATGTGGCAAGAAACAGAAGTGTCCTGGGCTTTATGTCATTTTTTGAAATAGAAAGTGGAGAAGGAAGAGCATATTCTAAGAAAGCTATTATCATCCAGTAGTCTTTCGAGATGCAGATTACCAATGTGGATATGGAAATCCTGATGTAGATTCAGAAATTAAATTTCAAGCAGGCAATAAGAAGCCTTAGAAAATGTAAACAAATGAAAGGGAAAAATTCATAGGACAAACTGAGAGCTTTTATAAATTCTCTCTTCTTTTCAATAGCATAAACACTAGTTCCTAAGTGGAAGAAGTCAGTGACGTAGACATGTTAGACATAAGTTCTCTGCATATTATATAATAAATTATCATTTTATATGTGCCCAGGTCATTATGGGAACCCTTATTTGTTCTTGTATATATTTATTTTCCTGTGGATATTTATAATAGCTTTTTTATTGTCCACTGCATGTTTCTCCCTTCACTTTTCTCTTAAAAGTCCTAAAGGTCTATAATACAGTCTAGAGTAATTGTCATGTTAAAAAGTATTACAATTAAAAAGTATTACCCCCTCCCCCACCCCTTACTACCTTTACACTCCTTTACATTTCATATTTGCTGACTAGGCTAGAAGTTATAAACTGTAAGGAAATTTGTGTGCAGGTTTTTTGTCTTGTTTTATCACTTTTTGTGTATGCAACCTGGACTTTATGTAATTGCACTGGCTATCAAATCCAACATGAAAAACAATTTAAGGCCTTTATGGAGAAGCACGTCTAAAAGCCTTGAAAAATAGACAAGTTTATTAAAAGTATTTGTACTTATTCATTACTGAACATTCATTAAGATGAATATATATGAAAGCAAGTGATTGAAGTCACTTAGTTATGTCTGATTCTTTGCGACCCCATGGACTGTAGCCTACCAGGCTCCTCCGTCCATGGGATTTTCCAGGCAAGAATACTAGAGTGGGTTGCCATTTCCTTCTCCAAGAGAGCTTCCAGATCCAGGGATTGAACTCGGGTCTCCTGCATTATAGGCAGACGCTTTCGCGTCTGAGCTACCAGGGAAGTCCCACATTTTAAATATAGAGAAATTTGGCACAGGATTACTTCTTAATTTGATTTACACATTGAAAACCAAAAAGGGGATAGAAGGTAACTTCTCAGTTTTTAATACTTGTGGCATTAACTTTAACACTGAGCATGTTTGATCATTGTATATTGTAATTAATTTTAGTGTTGGTCAGTCAGTCCTGTCTGACCCTTTGTGACCCCAGGAACTGTAGCCCATCAGGCTCTTCTGTCCATGGAATTCTTCAGGCAAGATTACTAGAGTGGATTTCCATTTCCTTCTATAAGGTTCTTCCTGACTCTGGGATCAAACCCAGATCTCCTGCATTATAGGCAGATTCTTTACCATCTGAGCCACCAGGGAAGCTATATTGTAATTGGATAAAGGAATATTATTATTAATTTCCCTGTAATACAATCAGTATAATTTCTGATAATACTTTAAATGAGTAATTTATAATAAGAATCAATGGGGAAAACAAAACAAAACAATAAGCAGATCACATACACCTTACTAATGAAAAAATGGAAAGACATTTTATACTTTAGCTTTAGAGGAAGCATAATTTGATGACATTTGTATGCTTCTTCTATTTAGGACTTTGTCATGAAAATTGCCCTTATTTCCTTTGCACATTAAATGTTCTTTCAGAAAAAGAAACTAAAAAATGTAAAATATTCCTGGATAAGTTCTCAGGTTCTGTTAAAATAAATCCTTTCTGCCTTGTAATTTGTACATCTTTCTCTCACATGATGTTATTTATATTATTGATGTATCCATTCATTTTCAGTTGTAGGTTTCCTGTCTTTGTAAATTGGATGATCCTCTTTGTAATTATCCTTATGCTCAGCACTTTCATTGTTACTTGAAGAAAGTTTTATAAATTACATTATGCATACACAACAGCCTTGTTGTGTATGGATTCTATTCTGCTCTGTGTCTGAGGCCTCATCTGAATGTTGAAAAGAGGATCAAGAAATGACCAGCAGTCAATTTATCTCCATATCTGTTCTCTCTGAAGGTGATATCAGAGAATCTTTTCTATCATTTTTAATAACCTCCCTGGAACAACCTCATTGCTTAGGGGCACATTCATCCCTGTCTAATTTGCCTTAGATATTGTCAATTAATCACCCAAAATTGTACACGGATATCATTGACATTTGCAGATTCACCATATCTGGAATAATGAGCTTCATGTGTGTATTATCCTCTCAGTTTAGCAGAGATTTTGTTGTTCTATAACTTTTATAATCTGTTGAAATGCTCCCAGTTTAAAAAATCACAGGACTTGTAATTTAGCTCATTGTTGCCTCACTCTCCTGGATGCTCAGGATATAAGCATGTAGAGACTTTAAAATGTGTTCCTTACCTTCTTTGAATATCTAATGAAAAACTAAAATAAAGAATAATTAAAACAAAAGAGACTGTCCTGACTAATGTAATTTCATTATTTCAGCCATAATATTTTAGATTAGAAGTGATATTTGACAAAATTGTGCTTAATATTGTTTTATGTATTCCAGCAGAAGATTGATTTTGCTAGGTATCATTAACAGAAGATAAAGGGAAAGAAGTCTTTCTTAGTGGAATATATCTCAAAGACTATGGTAAATACTTAAAAAAATATATATTTTTTATATTTTAAGAGTTTTAGATTCTTTAAAATGCTTAAATATATTAGGCTTCCTTGGTGGCTCAAATGGTAAAGAATATGCTTGCCAATGCAAGAGACCCAAATTCAACCCCTGAATTGAGAAAATCCCCTGGAGAAGGGATTTTCCAGTATTTTTGCCTGGAGCATTCCATGGACACTGGAGCCTGGTGGGCTGCAGACATGGGGTCACAACAAGTTGGACATAACTGAGCAACTGACTCATTCATTCATAGTGTGACTAAATATTTAATTTATTGTGATTAAATATGAAAAATTAGTTGATATTATAATATTTCAAACTATTTCAATGACTCATCTGGAAAAAACATCAATATATAACAATTTCCAGCTTTATAGAAGAAAAGAACCGAGTTCAGAGATGTTGCCAGACCTTGGAGATACTGAGACTTTAAAAAAGAAAAATAAAAGAGAGAGAGAGGAAGAAATTGCGCTGTTCCACTTTTCACAGAGCTTATAGACTATGGTGAAGGATATGGAAGATTAAAAGGCATAGTTTTTTCTCGTTGCTGATATAAAAAGTTACCACAAAATTAGTGACTTAAAATAACCCAAACATTCTCTTAAAAAGTCATAAGTCCAAATTCAGCTTCATTTGGTTAAAGTTCTTCCATTTCTGAATTTCAGCATTCAGTCTCTGCTTAATGCAACCATCTCCACTGACTGTGATTCCTTCTCTGTCCCTCTTATCAAGCTCAGTGTGATCATATTGGGCTTCCCGGGTGGCATCAGTGGTAAAGAATCTACCTCAATGCAGGAGACACAGGAGACATGGATTTGATCCCTGGGTCAGGAAGATTCTCTGGAGGAAGGCATGCAAACCATTCCAGAATTCTTGCCTGGAGAATTTCAAGGACAAAGGAGCCTAGTGGGCTACAGTCCATAGAGTCACAAAGAGCAGGAAACAACTGAAGTGACTTAGCACGCACACATGTGATCATATTAGGGCCACTAGGATAATCCAGGATTTTCTCTCGATTCCATGAAATTGAATCACACCAAGGTGTTTGAATCACAGCAGGATGTTAGTTTGTTTTCCCATATAATGTTCAGAATTTACAGAAATTAGGATTTGTACATATTTGGGGCAGATAGATAGACATATGTATCTATCTATTAAGACGTATATGTGTGTGTGTATATACATATATATATATTTATTTATCAAGAGATGTATGTGTATGTGTGTGTGTATATATATATATATATATATATCCAGTTTGTTACAAATGGTAGGATTTCCTTCTTTCTCATGAATGTATAACTCTCTATTGGATACATATATATCATACCTTCTTCACCCATTCATTCATTGACAGACACTTATAAATTTAATATATTGGCCATGACAAATAATGATGCAATAAACATAGAAGAGCAGATATCTCCTCAAGATTACTATTTTATTTCCTTTCGATATATGCTTATAAGTATATATGTGTTTTTAAACCATAATTCAGGATTTATTCATCTTAGTGTTTCTCAGAAGACCTAGTATACTATTTAGAAATAGGAGATGACCAATAAAGGTTAATAGAATTAATTAATGATATATAGGTTAGTCTCAATTTACACTAAGATTTCTTCCAAAAAGGATTTTTAGCAAGTAAAAGTAGTTAACAAGGGGCAAAGTAAAGTGAAAGCAAGAAAAAATAAAATGAATGTGGTTACCAAATTAGATCAAGAATTAAATGACCAAAATGAATTCCAGAGGTTATTATAGTTATTAGTGATAATTAAGTACTAATATATCAGTTCAGTGCAGTTGCTCAGTCGTGTCCGACTCTTTGCGACCCCATGAATTGCAGCACGCCAGGCCTCACTGTCCATCACTAACTCCCAGAGTTCACTCAGACTCGTGTCCATAGAATCAGTGATGCCATCCAGCCATTTCTTCCTCTGTCGTCCCCTTCTTTTATATATATGATATAGTTTGTCGATCAGGCAAGGATTCAGGGCCAGGTGGCATGGATAGGGATGGGGGCAGATTGGAGGTTTGACTGATGCAGAGTATTCAAGATAGTTCCAAGCAGAGTTAGGCTGGTAAGAAGATGACTGAATCAAAACCAGAAGCTTTTGAAAATGTTTTCTGTTGGTTGTAGTTTTGCAGCTTTTTTTGTACACACGAAACAGACACACTAACTCATTGACACATACATGTATACACATCTTAGCAAGCATTCATTATAAGTGGTCTTATAAGTAGTATATCTCTTGATACCCAAGTAAGCCTCTTAGATAAATACAAGTTAGAAATGGCAGAGAAAAGCTGAAATCTCTCAATATATTTTTGCATCTATTAACTTAATAGACAAAGAAACATGCAATAAAATAGCATATTTTAAGATGTAACAAAATAGGAGATATTTTGTGTCATTATATGAATTGCAATTTGCTACTTTATGAGCATAAAGTAGTAAATTTTGCTTTTCCCAGGTGGTGCAGTGGTAAAGAATCTGCCTTCCAATGCAGGAGACCCAAGAGATGAGGATTCGGTCCCTGGGTTGGAAAGATCCCTTGGAGCAGGAAATGGCAACCTGCTCCAGTGTTCCTGCCTGAAAAATTCCATGGACAGAGATCCCTGTGGACTACAGTCCGTGGGTCGCAGAGTTGGGCATGATTGAGTGACTGAGCCCACATACTTTATAAGCATAAAATAATCTACACTTTATAAAATATATTTATACACATTCAACTGCCACCTGAATAACATGTGCAAGTAAAAGAAGCAAAAAAAAAAAAAAAAAAACAGTTCACTTTGGGTAATCTGGTGTCAAAAGGAAAGTTTAAAAACACTTTTAGGGGAACAAATGACTTAAGACACCAGAAAAGGTAAACAGGCAGATAATAGTTACAAATAAATCAAGTGATCTAATATTCACTGGTCTCCTTGAGTCACACCAGCATATATAATTAGTAATTTGGAAAAAAAGAAAAAAGAAAAAATAAATCTTCACTCGCTGAGGAAATTCTGATTATATTCAAACACATTGAAGTATAATCATTTGGATCATAGGGGACAAAACAAATATCTATAATTCTTTTCTCATAAGGAAACAAGCTTAACTCTAGTTATTAAATCCGTGGGCTATTGTACCAGAGAGGGTATTGCCAGCTGATTAGTTCTACAAGTTCTAGTACATTTGTCACCAAGAGTCCATTTAATAGTGAGGGACTTGGTGTCTTATCTGCATGATAAACTGATATATCACAGTTGACCTTGGAATATGCCCTGTAAATCTAATCAGCCTTAATATATGAGAAGTTTGTAGATTCAAAAAAGATAGAATGCTAGCACTCAAAATATATCAGAAACCTTTAAAATACTATTATGAGAAAAAAGAATACATTTTAAAAAATTATTGGCAATAATTGATCTGTGATTTTTAAAAATTACTTAGATAAACCTCTAAGGTAATAAAGCATAAGGAACTGAAGCCATAGGCCTGATCCTTCGAAGCAGACAGAATCAAAGAGAAGTTAAAATATGCATAATCAATTTATCAGAATGTGAGAATAAGGAGGACAAAGATAAATGGAAGAAGTATAACAGGCAACACAGCTGACCTTCAAAGAATAACCAAAAATAGAACAGTTTGTAGGCAGATAACCAAAGGAAGATCAAATATATTATTTAAAAAATTTCAGGCTGCTTTGAGGTAAAACTCTTCTACTGCTCTAAACTTTCCCTTTTTATTTGGCGTATATATTAATGCTTTGTGTCATGATAATGTTGTAGTGGTAGTAATAATAAAAGAATGAAGAAAAAATTTGTCTTATCTAGGTCAGCTTGGGGCAGATAAAGAAGGATAGGAAGTGAGTATACCTACCTAGCTCTACTAGGATATATACAATTGTTTAAATATATATATTATAAATACATGGCTGCCTTTTCCCATGATAAAAAGAGTATCACTTTTCTACAATGCTCTATGTCAACGAATAGCACAGCTCTCATCCTGTGTCAAAAGTTATCTTAGACTCTTCCCTTTTCCTTATGTACATATCCAAAAGTTATACTTCTACATTTATATTTCCTCACATTTTGTTATATTTATGCTTCACTTCCCTGGTGGCTCAGATGGTAAAGTATCTGCCTGCAATGCAGGAGACCCTGGTTTAATCCCTGGGTTGGGAAGATCCCCTGGAGAAGGAAATGGCAACCCACTCCAGTACCCTTGCCTAGAAAATTCCATGAACGGAGGAGTCTGGTAGGCTACAGTCCATGGGGTTGCAAAGAGTCAGACACGACTGAGCGACTTCACTTCACTTTACTCCTCTTAAATATTCCAATTCTAATGAAATATTTTGTCATATATGCATGGAATAATGAGATGAACTGTCAAGACTGTTTTCATGTAGTCTTTTCAAATTTTTCCTTCCCACTATGGCCAAATGATTGCTCCCAAATGGAGCAATACCCAACATCCTCTTTGGCTTCTAACCTTCTAGGAACCAACCACTTAAATTGTATCCTTTATACTCCAAAGGCGATGGCACCCCACTCCAGTACTGTTGCCTGGAGAATCCCATGGACACAGGAGCCTGGAAGGCTGCAGTTCATGGGGTCGGGAAGAGTCGGACACGACTGAGTGACTTCCCTTTCATCTTTCACTTTCATGCATTGGAGAAGGAAATGGCAACCCACTCCAGTGTTCTTGCCTGGAAAATCCCAGGGACTGGGGAGCCTGGTGGGCTGCCGTCTGTGGGGTCACACAGAGTCGGGCACGACTGAAGTGACTTAGCAGCAGCAGCAGCAGCAGCAGGGTATACTAGTAGTTGAATAAAATGGGAAATGTTTATCCAGACAAAAGTTTTCATTTCTCTTTGGATTTTAGAACTAATTTAAATGATGTTTTCAGGTTTTGATTGCATTTCACATTTTACATCATGTGAATGATAAGTCAGTAATGATGTAGAAATAGACCAAATTCTTCTGCATGGAACCCCTTATTTTCTCACTTGCTGCTGTCACAATCAATATCATGTGAATTTGTGCTTGCAGGACGTTGTGGAAATATGCCCTGGACTAGAGTATAAATTTAGTTACTTAGAATGACACAAAAGACCATAATCTTGCCTTTGGCTAAAAATCCAATTATATCTCCCTTTACTCATAACCTTATAATTTATGCTTTATTAATGAAACATGTTTTTAATTCTCTGCAAAAAAATGCCATCTCATAAACTCTTGACTTCTTCTGTCCCTTTCCTCTTACTAGACTAGCTCAATACTAATTAAACTTTCTACAAGGAAATGTTTAATATCTGCCCAATCATGGTGATCATGAGCTACACATGGCTATTGATTGAGCACATGGAGAGTGGATGATTATCTCCTGGACTTAGATTTGAATTGTTTTTAAATGATTACTTAATATAAATTAAAATAGTCCCACATGGCTGGTGTTCTTAGTAGGCAGTGCACTTCAAGTTGCTTCATTTTGCTGCTTTTGGTGATAAACTTTTCCTGACCTCTTCCACCAGCTTCCAGGTTGGAGATGACCTTTCTCTCCTCTATTTTCTCTTTCTTCAATGTGTCTGAACACTTCCTTCAGCATTCATTTTAATCCTTCAGCCTCTGTCACCATTTTTTTTTTTTTTTGAAATTCTTTCCACTTTTAGAAAAAGGTTTTACTTCTCCGCCTTCTTAAGCCTTAGGAGCTTCAGATTTTGGCTTAATGAAAATGGAGCTCCTATTTTGCCCAGAATCTGCTGATTTTGACTTTGGCAGGGGTGTTGAGGGGTGGGGTGCAAATATGGCCTGCATACCTGTTCACTGGTCACAAGGGCGAATTTCCTTACTTGTGAATGCGAAAGAAGTATTTTAAGTTCTATTCTCAAAGCCACCCCAATAACAGCAAACTATTTTTCCTATACAATGTGCCCAAGTTTCATCTTGACATTCTTATTTTTAAAAACACCCTGGAATTATTATGATTTCTAGCACTTGATGCTTCAGTAGCTTAACACACTTTATATGAGTCAGTTCATTAATTCTAGAAGCTCTGTCTTGGCATAGAGGAGAGCTGGCACATTTTGGTGCTTCAATTCCTTGTTGAAAGAAGGATGTGTGAGCAATAGACCCAGTGCCAGAGGGAGGGTCTCTAAGTTCCTTCCATTAAAAATAAATGCAATTTGACTTTATAAAGAAATGCAATTTGATGCAAAATAGTGATTAGAATTAAAGTCAAATGGCAACCAAGTTTCTGGAGGCAAAATAAAAGGATATTTGATTCCTAAACCCATGGTGAAAATAGGAAAATATACGTGACCATGATAATATTTTATGAGTTGAAAGCAAAGAAAGAAAAATAGTTTCCAAACAGTTATTTAACATCTTACACAAATGACACTTCACAATATTTGAAATATCAGTTTTTATTTGTTGTTTTTGTTTTTAGTTTTCTTTGCAAAATTATTAGTATAAGCACCATGAAGAAGGCATTTTTTTTTCTCTTTTTAGTATCTATATAACCTAGGCTTACAATACTGCTTTACTTTATAAATGAGTAAGTTCTCATCTTCTGTTAAGAAAAGTATTAATATTTTTTTTATGAGTGAGTACCTCCTAGAATGAAGTGATTTAATGAGCACTCAAACTTGACTAACCTATAACAATTAGCAGAACTGACAGAAGTATAAGTTTTAGGGTATATTTTAATCTAAAGGTAGATTTCCTGATGTTAAAAATAAATCATACAAATACAACAAATTTAAAGATATTGTATTTTGATACATACAGGGAAAAAAAAAACTATGCTTGAATATGATGAAGCTGAAGAAAATAGAATAAATTTACATAGAAGAAAACCATTGTACAATGGCTCAGTAACTGCACTTTACCTCCAATGGCAAACATGGAAATATTCTTAATGGGGAAAGAAAATTGAAGGTGGGGAAAGAAAATTGAAGGTAGGATCTATGTTCAAATACCTGTGAACTGAAGATATATAAAAAGACTGAGGCAAAATAAATGCTTTTTCAATGCCTTTTGGGCTTTCCAGGTGGCACTAGTGGTAAAGAACTTGTTTGCTAATGTAGGAGACATAAGATGCACATTTGATCCCTGGGTTGGGAAGACCTCCTGGAGGAGAGAATGGCAACCCACTCCAGTATTCTTGCCTGGAGAATCCCAGGGACAGAGGAGCCTGGCGGGCTATAGTCCATGGGTCTCAAAGAGCCCATTACAACTGAAGTGAGTTAGTATGCACTCAAAATGACTTTTAAGCCAGCGAAAGAAATCACGATTGAGAACTAGATTTAGAGCCAGAAAACAGGA
The DNA here is from genome assembly GCF_016772045.2 of Ovis aries. Lineage (NCBI taxonomy): Eukaryota > Metazoa > Chordata > Mammalia > Artiodactyla > Bovidae > Ovis > Ovis aries. Next base: position 51,883,817 of record NC_056069.1, read on the forward strand.
GTTCTTTCCCAATTGTGCTGTCAAATGGAGGCATGGTCTGGGTTAATCACTCTATTATACTCTTTTATAATAAAGCAACTTACTTGCCTCCTTTAAAAATATCAGTAATTACTGTATTGGTGTGCTGTTTTGTTTTGGTTCACTCTCCTGAGGAGTGACAAAGTGGGAAGTCACTTTACTGTTATGAAAACTTGCTCAGCTTCTGACCAGAAGCTCTGAATTTCAGTTTCACTTCTGCTACTATATGACCTTAAAAGTTTTTAAATCATTTCCAAAATTTACTTTCATTTAGGATTTTTTTTTACTACTCCTTGTGTTTATTTTATTTATTTATTTTTTAATTTATATTTTTTTAATTTTTTTAAAATTTATTTTATTTTTTAAATTTTTTTAAATTTTAAAATCTTTAATTCTTACATGCGTTCCCAAACATGAACCCCCCCTCCCACCTCCCTCCCCATAACATCTCTCTGGGTCATCCCCATACACCAGCCCCAAGCATGCTGTATCCTGCGTCAGACATAGACTGGCGATTCAATTCTTACGTGATAGTATACATGTTAGAATGCCATTCTCCCAAATCATCCCACCCTCTCCCTCTCCCTCTGAGTCCAAAAGTCCATTATACACATCTGTGTCTTTTTTCCTGTCTTGCATACAGGGTTGTCATTGCCATCTTTCTAAATTCCATATATATGTGTTAGTATACTATGTTGGTGTTTTTCTTTCTGGCTTACTTCACTCTGTATAATCGGCTCCAATTTCATCCATCTCATCAGAACTGATTCAAATGAATTCTTCTTAACGGCTGAGTAATACTCCATTGTGTATATATACCACAGCTTTCTTATCCATTCATCTGCTGATGGACATCTAGGTTCGCTATCTTTCTCACACTTAACATCAGTAATGTATAGGCAACAATCTGAAACAGAAGCACAGAGTTTGTGTAACGTTTTCTTATAAAACTTTACTCTTGGTAGTAGAACACTCGAAGAAAGAAGTAATGCAGAGCACTGATATGCATGCTATTCAATGATCCATAAAATAATTTTTGCTGCTTCATCGTCTTATGAAGGCAACACATCACAAAGCATTTAGTAAAAGGAATCTGATATTGAGCAATTTCAGCTCTTCAAAGGGTATTTATTTTCCAAGAATATCCTTAGGATGGTGATCATTTCCTTCATCAAACTCTACTGGACCTTAGGAATTTATAGAAGCTGAAAACTATAATGTTCTGATATTTCTTGTTATCTGAAAGCTTCATGTCTATTCACTAGAGTTTCAGAAGATTAAGTCTTAATGATATGAATTTTATTAAGTTCTTAAAAGGATATGAAGTTTTGAAGAGTAATTTCAGTGTCAACTTAATTACTCTTTCAAATCTCATGCATTTCCAGGCAATTAAATTTATTTTTTAAAGATCTGTTTCCTTGGTCAATTTATATGTAATATAAGTTTTTATTCTAAATTAAATTTAAAGTTGAGGTTTATTTTTAAACAAAACTGTTAAGAAATAGTTTATTCTGAGAGTAAACAAACTAGAAAATGAAATATATTTTCTTACCATTTTTACCTGATATATTTACTCTAAAATGAAGAAACTGTATGCATATTTATTGATGATAAAAAAACTTTTTGTTTTATCTTTTACTCCATAAAATATTATGATGGTCATATTTCTTTGCCTATTCTTAAAATAAGAGTATAAACACAGAATATCATTCCTATAATTTTCTGGGCATCTTTATAACCTCATTTTAAAATTCTATCTGCTCAAGTGGTCAGTGCAATTGAAAAATACAGCAATTACTAGTGTGTCATTAAAGAATGGAAACTAAGAATCTGAAGTTTCTTGGCTTAGGTTAAAAACTTTAGGGACTAATTTAGTCTGTTGTCTTACAAAAAAAAAAAAAAACTGCTATACTGGTAAAAGATACTAGAAAAAAAGTTGTACTGAAAGAGTACACTAAGCCAGCTTCATAACTATTAAATACACATTGACCAATATACAAGGTAGACAAAATCTTCAAATTGTATGTATATGCATATGGATATGTGTGTATACTCACACACATAGCTCAGATTTTTCAATATTTATAATTGCATTCTGGTATTGATTTTCATTTGCCTAATTAATGATGCTAAACATCTTTTCATATAATTGTTGACTATTTCTTTACCTTTTTAAGACGAATATCTACTCAAATCTTTCAATCAATCTTTGAGTTGATTTGTTAGTTATTGAATTGCAAGAATTATTTTATGTTCTTAATACCAGACCCATTTTAAGTATATGAATGGCAAATTTTTTCTCCATTTTTGTGTTTTCTTTTTATTTTCTTGAACATGTCCTATTATTAGATTATTTCCCCTAAATATATACAGACCTTTCTCCACTTACAATGGGTCTTGACCCAATAAACCCATCAACCGTTGAAAGTACTGTTAGTTGAAAATGCACTTAATTCACCTAATCCACCAAACATCACCGCTTAGCTTAACCTACCTTAAAAAGGCTCAGAACACTTACATTAGACTACAGCTGGGCAAAATTATCTAACAGAAAGGCCTGTATTATAGTAAAGTTTTGAATATCACATATAATGTTTGAATACTGTACTGAAAGTGAAAAACAGACTGGTTGTCTGGGTACAAATGATTGTTAAGTGTATCAGTTGCTTACCCTCATGATCACCTGGCTTGCTGCCACTGCTGAGCATCAGTAGAGGGTCATTTCAGTTCAGTCGCTCAGTCGTGTCTGACTCTTGGCAACCCCATGAATTGCAGCAGGCCAGGCCTCCCTGTCCATCACCAACTCCCAGAGTGCACTCAACTCATGTCCATCGAGTCAGTGATGCCATCCAGCCAACTCATCCTCTGTCATCCCCTTTCCCTCCTGCTCCTAATCCCTCCCAGCATCAGAGTCTTTTCCAATGAGTCAACTCTTTGCATGAGGTGGCCAAAGTATTGGAGCTTCAGCTTCAGCATCATTCCTTCCGAAGAACACTCAGGACTGATCTCCTTTAGAACGGACTGATTGGATCTCCTTGCAGTCCAAGGAGCTCTCAAGAGTCTTCTCCAACACCACAGTTCAAAAACATCAATTCTTTAATGCTCAGCTTTCTTCACAGTCCAACTCTCACATCCATACACGACTACTGGAAAAACCATAGCCTTGACTAGATGGGCCTTTGTTGGCAAAGTAATGTCTCTGCTGTAATATACTATATATATTGCCAGCTCAGGAAAAGATCAAAATTCAAAATTTGAAGTACAGTTTCTCCTGAATGTGGATCACTTTTGCATATAATGTTGAAAATGGATTAAGTCGAATCTTTGTAAGACAGGGACAATCTGTTTGCTGAAGCTCTACCCCCTAGTGTGATTATATTTGGAGCTAGACCTTAAAGACATAATTATGGTTAAAAGAGTTCATAAGGTGGAGATTTATTAGGATGGATGTCCTTTTGAGAAGCGGGAAGGACACCAGGGGTACACACACACAGGCATAACTAGGTAAATATACAGCTGGGAGGTAGCCATCTACAAGTCAATGAGAGAGGACTCAAGATAAATCATGCCTTCCAACCTCTTGGTCTTAGACTCCATGCCTCCAGAATTATGGGGAAATAATTTTCAGCTATTCAAACCTCCAACCTATGGTATTGTGTTGCAGTAGCTCTAGTTATTATGTCATGCAGTAGCTCTAGCATAGTAGTTCAAGCTGTTATGTCATTTGATGGTCACAAAATTTTAAAATTTTAATGAATAAGACTCGTGATAAACACCTACAATGCAACATTGATGAATCATGAAAAGATAAAGTTGGATATTCTAACCTTGCAAATGTTCAAATCTCACAATTGCAGATTACAGGCAGAGGAAGCTTCTTTTAGCAAAGATCTGTTTCTTTCTAATTTGTATCCATCTATCCTAGGAACAGTGGTAAAAATCTGCCTGTCAATCCAGAGGACACAAGAGATGAAAGTTTGATCCCTGGGTTGGGAAGATTCCCTGGAGAAAGAAATGACAACCTACTCCAGTAATCTTGCCTGAAAAATTCCATGGACAGAGGAGCCTGGTAGGCTAAAGTCCATGGGGTCACAAAGAATTGGACATGACTGAGCAACTGAGTATACATCCCAGAGAAAAATTAATCTATCATTTGTAGAACTCTTTGTAAAGTAAAACAAAACAAAACAAATGTTAACTTGATGTAAATTAAAAAAAAATCTCATCATTTTCTCTAATTTGAATGCTGAATCATTATGTGATTTGTCTCTAGATAATGTAGATGACTTATTCACTGAAACCTGACAAAGGTCACCAGGTTTCTAGCCTGTGATTTCTATGTTCCTACCTCTCATGGCCCTGCAGTTACATAAACAGGGCCCATAGTTTAGGTTTTGTTTCCTGCAGAATAGCACTCCTGATGCTATATTCTATGGGCTTCCTTTATAGCTCAATTAGTAAAGAATCTGCCTGCAATGCAGAAGACCATGGTTCAATTCCTGGGTCATGAAGATCCACTGGAGAAGGGATAGAAGACCCCCTCCAGTATTCTGGGGCTTCCCTTGTGGCTCCGCTGATAAAGAATCTGTCTGCAATGCGGGAGACCTGGATTCAATCCCTGGGATGGGAAGATCCCAAGGAGAGGGAAAGGCTACCCACTCCAATATTCTGGCCTGGAGAATTCCATGGACTGTACAGCATTCCTGATGCTATAATCTATATTTGTCTGGGTTATTTGAGTGTGAATAACAGACACATAAAAATAATGGATTAAAATTCAGAAGTATATTCTACTTTGATAATAAGTAATATTTACATGTAGGAAATCAAGTTGGCCATGACCCAGACTGCTATCCACTTTCTTCTCTACTAAACCCATTACAGATATCATGCTCGTGGTCCAACATGAAACTGGAGCCATCATGTTGGCAACTTCCAAGCAGTAGTGTAGAAGACACAAAAATGTGTCTCAGCAGTGCTGTTAGAAATTTTCAGGGTGAATTGTTATGCAATAGTTCAGTTTTTGACCCTTTGGTCACATGCCATTCTTCAACTCAGAATGAGAAATGTATGTTTTATTATAACTGACCTTTATGTCAATTAAAAATCAGGATTGCCATATGGAGGAAAAGGCCATGGAAGAGACAACTAGCAGACTCTGCATGGAATCTTATATTGTTCTTTAAACTTGCCATTTTTTTACAATCATTTCAACAATTTGTGAGATAACCTTTACATGATATCAGGAGGCTGTAAAAGGGCTTGCCTCTCTTGGCTTTGCACTTTTTAAAATTTATTTTTCTTTTATAAGTTTTACCCATCATGTTGCCTCCTTTCTTGTGATAGGTCACATGTCTGACCTCAAAGATAAGAGGAATGTTAAATAAGTGCTCTTGATTATTCAGGTGGCAGATAAATATTAAAGGTAGATGTGTTGGAAGAAATTAATTCTCTGAATGGAGATGAAAATTTTTGACCAGTTCTTTGCTGATGTGATAAGTGTTTATTCTGCATATTTTAATTTTAAGTTGAAAAGAAAACAGAGGTAAGTAAAAGATGATTACATTGCAAAAAGGGAATATGCATGGCTTCCTTTCAGATATCACTTTTTCTGTCTGTAGAGTGGGACATTTGGAATTAAAAAGAGATGAACAATGGATCTCAGAGATCCTTCAGATACTTTTATTGCTCATCTTCTCAATTTACATACCAAGACAGGCAGATCCAGAGGTTCTATTTTCCTGTAGCAGATTCAATGACTTAATTTTGCCAAAACTCACATAATTGGCCATTTTCTAGTCTTAAATATTAAAATTTTTTCTTTGGTAAGAAAATCATTATTTTCATGTATCCTTTTCATAAATGTTTCATTGTCTCAAAAAAATAGACTAGTAATTTCAAAGAAGAAAGCAATTCCATTAAATTATGGAATACCATAAAAAGGGAGTACTACCTTGTCAGTTTCAGCATTGTATATGCATTTCTAGGAGCTTTAGAATTTTTTTCTGTTTCAGTTATGTTTCCCTTATTGCACTATTTTATACTAGAGCACATTGCAGGGTTAACAGTTTTTAAAGTGACTCATAATTTTGTGCCCATCCCTGCCATATTATTACAGTCTGCATTCTGTTTAAGGTTTAATTTTAAAAATAATTGCCTCTTATTAAAATACCCCACATTACATTATTGCTGGTCATGCAGAAAATTACTTTGCTGCAGGAAACAAAACCATCCAATATAATCTTTTCTCCTTATAACAGAGGAGATAATTGGATTAATCACAAGTCAAAATCTTGGAAGTAGAATACTTTGTTGGCTAAACTTATGAGCCATGCTTGTCATTTAAAGATGATAGATGAGTGCTTCTGTGATGCTACATAATCAATGGCAACTTGTCACCATAATAATGAATATTTTAGAAATATTAAAATATGTTAATTAGCCATTGAATATGAGGAGAAGCTGGTTTAGCCCCATGAGGAACTAGTGCCTTGTTAAAGACATCATCATATAACCATGCCCACTAAGGTAAATTTCTCATCAGCTCACTTAATACTATTTTGTAAATTTTAAGACACTTGATAAATTAGAAAAAGATCTCATATGGTGAATCTTTTAATGGTTAAATCTACTGCATGTCTTTGGGTATAACATTAGATCCTCATAGAGGCTTGATTCCTCAGTAGTTCTCTTCCTACTCAGTAGGGTTCATTATTTTAAAGTTTACATTTCCAGAGCAAGTTTCTTTATTCATTTTTAGGAATGCAATTTAAAAATGAGAATATAGCAAGGAGTTTTGGAATCTTTAGGCATGTATTTTTATCATGAAATTTTGGATAGAAGAGTAACTCCCTTTCATAGATTGTGAAATGACAGTCTAAAATGGTAGAGTCGAAGGATGTGCACTCTTCTTCTCTTGAAAGAACTCCAAAAGTGCAGCTCACTGCTGAATAACCATCAATAAGACAATGTTGGATCCCACCAAAAAAAGATAACCCATGTCCAAGGGCAAAGGCAAAGCCCCAATAAATGATAGGAAGGGTGAAATTGCATTTAGAATCAAACCCCATATACATGCCCAGAGATGCTTGGAGAGCTCAAACAAAACCTTTTGTACACCAGGACCCAGAGACACTGCAGAGACTGTACCAGACCATACTTTCAGTGTTTGAGTGTCTCCTGCAGAGGCACAGGTCAGCAGCAGCCTGCTGCAGTGACAGGAGTTCTGGCTGCAGCAGACGTGGAAGGCACTGCCTGTGTCATGGTCCTTTTGGAGGAGTTCACTACTAGCCCCATCATAAAGTCACCAAATGAGTAGACTACCTACAAACTGGAGAACAATTATATCAAAGAAGTTCTTGCACTGTGACAAAAGTTCTAGGGCCCTCAGTACATTTCCCATCCTGGGGATCTGGGAAAGGGACTGAGAACCTTCAGAGAATTTGACTTTGGAGGCCAGTGGGATTTGATTACAGATCTTCCACAGGACTGGGGAAACATACTCTTTGAGGGCACAAACAAAACATTGTGTGCACCAGGGCCCAGGAGAAATGAGAAGTGACCCCACAAGAGACTTGCCCGAGTGGCGAGGAGTCTCTGGAGGAGGCATGGGTTGATAATGGCCTATCATGGCATCAGGGGCCCTGAATACAGCAGGGCTGGCAGAGGTCCTTTTGAAGGAGGTTGCCATTACTGCCATTACCCCTACCATAGATTGGCCTCGGCCAAAAAACTGAAGAAACACAGCCCCACCCATCAACAGATAATTGAATTAAAGATTTACTGAGCATGGCCCTGCCCATCAGAACCAGACTCAGATTCTCCCACAGCCAGTCTCTCCCAACAAGAAGCTTTCATCAGCCTCTTTTATCCATAAGAAAGCAGACAGAATAACTAACCAAAGTGATCACAAGGATCACAGCTTTATCTAACTCAATGAAACTATGAACCATGCCATGTAGGGTCATCCAAGATGGACCTGTCATGGTAGAGAGTTCGGACAAAAAGTGGTCCACTGGAGAAGAAAATGGCAACCATTTTGGCATCTTGCCTTGAGAACCCCATGAACATAATGAAAAGGCAAAAAGATAAGATACTGAAAGATGAATTCCCCAATTCAGTAGGTGCCCGATATGCTACTAGAGAAGAAAGGAGAAATTACTACAGAAAGAATGAAGAGACCAAATCAAAGAGAAAAAAAATGCCCAGTTGTGGATGTGACTGGTGATGGAAGTAAAGTCTGATGCTGTAAAGAACAATATTGCATAAGAACCTGGAATGTTAGGTCCATGAATCAAGGTAAATTGGAAGTGATCAAACAGGGGATAGCAAGAGTGAACATTCTAAGAATTAATGAACTAAATGGACCAGAAAGGGTGAATTTAATTCAGATGACCATTATCTACTACTGTGGGCAGGAATCCCTTAGAAGAAATGGAGTAACCCTCATAGTAAATAAAAGAGTCCAAAATGGAGTACTTGGGTGTGATCTCAAAGAGAATTGAATGACCTCTGTTCTTTTACAAGGCAAACAATTTAATGAGAGTAATCTAAGTCTATGCCCCAACCACTAATGCTGAAGAAGCTGAAGTTGAATGGCTCTATTATGACCTATAAGACCTTTTAGAACTAACACCAAAAAGGATGTCCTTTTCGTCACAGAGGACTGGAATGCAAAATTAGGAAGTCAAGAGATTTGGCCTCGAAGTACAAAATAAAGTAGGGGAAAGATTAGCAGAGATTTGCCAAGAGAATGCACTGCTCATAGCAAACATCCTCTTCCAACAACACAAAAGATGACTGTACACATGACCATCACCAGATGGAGGTGAAGTCGCTCAGTCATGTCTGATTCTTTGTGACCCCATAGATTGTAGCCTACCAGGCTCCTCCGTCCATGGGATTTTCCAGGCAAGAGTACTGGAGTGGGTTGCCATTTCCTTCTCCAGAGGATCTTCCTAACCCAGAGATTGAACCTGGGTCTCCCACATTGTAGGCAGATGCTTTACCATCTGAGCCACCAGGGAAGCCTAATGGTCAATACTGAAATCAGATTGATTATGTTCTTTGCAGTCAAAAATGGAGAAGTTCTATACAGTCAGCAAAAACAAGACTGGGAGCTGACTGTGGCTCAGATCATGAACTCCTTTTTGCAAAATGGAGACTTAAACTGAAGAAATTAGGGAAAAGCATGAGACCATTCATGTATGACCTAAATCATACCCGTTATGATTATGCAGCAGAAGTGACATATAGATTCAAGGGATTAGATCTGATATAAAGAGTGTCTGAAGAACTATAGACAGAGGTTCATGACATTGTACAGGAGGCATTTATCAAGACCATCCCCAAGAAAAAGAAATACAAAAAGGCAAAAATGGTTGTCTGAGGAAGCATTAAAATGGCTTAGAAAAGAAGAGAACCAAAAGGCAAAGGAGAAAATGAAAGATATGTCCATTTGAATGCAGAGTTCCAAAGAATAACAAGGAGAGATAAGAAACCCTTTCTCACTGATCAGTGAAAAGAAATAGAGGAAAACAATAGAATGGGAAGGACTAAAGATCTTTTTCAGAGACGGCAATGGTAACTCACTCTAGTACTCTTGCCTGGAAAATCCCATGGATGGAGGAGCCTGGTAGGCTGCAGTCCATGGGGTCGCGAAGAGTCGGACACGACTTCACCCACTCAATGGACATGAATTTGAGCAAGCCATAGGAGTTGGTGATGGACAGGGAAGCCTGATGTGCTGCGATCCAGGCCAGGAGTCAAACACGACTCAGAAACTGAATTGAACTGGACTCATTTCATATTATAGATAGATGTGGAAATGTTACACTGCTTATAGAGGCATTTAGCATCATTGCAAGTGTTACAATGAACATTCATGTCAATCATGCTTGGTAAAACACTCATAGCAGTACTTAATGCCATCTAGGAAAATCCTGAAATGAATCACTTAGTGCATTTAAGTGATTATAGGAGGTTTTTTTTTTTTTTAAGTCTAACTTTAGTACAGGTTTTAAAAATCACAAATCTAAACTGTACAATATAAAATGACCACAGAATTTTAACTACCAACCTATATCAAGGTACTGAATCTCACCTTTCTTGTCTCCTCCTGTTCACTAACCCTTCTTTCCAAAGGAAATGACTGTCTTAAATTTCAAATTCATAATATAATATTAAATATATGTGATATATAATATGTATGATATATATTATATAGATGACATGTATTCTTTATGCCTTGGATAATTTATTGAAAATTATGTTTGTTGGATTCCTTAATGTTCAAATGCATAGCTATAGTTCATCCAGTTTCAAAATAACAAATTATCATTCAAATTTACTACAAAATATTCAGTCTACTAATGATAGGTTGGGACCTCCCTGGTGGCTCAGTGGTAAAAAATCTGCCTGCCAATGCAGGAGACAGTGGTTCAATTCCTGGTTCAGTAAGATACCCTGGATAAAGAAATGGCCCCTCACTTCACTATTCTTGCCTGAGAAATCCTGTGGATAGAGAAGCCTGTTGGGTTACAGTCCATGAGGTTATCAAAGAGTTGGGCACAACTTAGTGACTTGTTTAGTTACTCAATCGTGTCTGACTCTTTGTGACCTCATGGACTGCCCCAACACTTTCATTGCTCTACTGGCTAAAACCTTCAATCCAATGCTTAAACTAATTAAAAGGAAAACTAGGAAATATTTGAAAATAATGAAATTTAAAGCTTTGGCATTTGTGGAGTGCAGGCAAAGGGGTGGTTCATAGAAACCCACAACCATAGATGCTAACAGTAGAAAAGAAGAAAAGAAATTGAAGATCAATCATTACAGTGTATACTATAAAAAGTTAGGAAGAGTGTACATACTAAACAAAAGGTGAAAGACAAAAGATTAGAACAAGCATCCCTAGAAGAATAAATAAATAAATAATATAGGAAAATGATAAATCTGAAAGCCAAAATTATTAAATTTGTTTTAAAAATAGCTAAGCTGAGAGAAGGAGAAGCTTCTTCTATATATTTAATAAGAAGTGAATATTATTGAACAATCTTATGCTACCAAGAATAAACACTAAAATGAAATGGGTAATTTCTTGAAAGGTATGGATGATGAAAACTGATTTAAAAAATATAAAACTTGAATCATCCCATTTCTAGTAAAGGGATGCATATTTTTATTAAAAATATTCCATAAAGAAAACTTCAAATCTATGTGGATGCCCTGATAAATTCAATTATAAATACAAGAAATGAATAATACAAGGTGATAAAAGAACAAACCATTCTTGCATCCCTGAACTAAATCCCACTTGACCATGGTGTATGATCTTTTTGATGTATTTTTGAATTCAGTTTGCTACTATCTTGCTAAAGATTTTTGCACCTATGTTCATCAGCATTCCTACTCAGTTGTTCAGTCATGTTCAACTCTTTGTGACCCTATGGACTATAGGCCACCAGGCTCCTCTGCCCATGGGATTTTCTAGGCAAGAATACTGGTGTGGGTTGCCATTTCCTCCTCCAGGGATCTTCACCTAATCAGGGACTGGATCCGAGTTTCCTTCGTCTCTTGCATTGGTAACCACTGAGCCGCCTGGTTAAGTGCCATAAGAGATATTCACCTATAATTTTCATTTTTGTGTGTTGTCTTTGGTATCATCCTTTTGGGGATGTTGTTCTCACTAAATGAGTAAGTGTTTTCTTTTCTTCAGTGTTTTGCAATAGTTTGAGAAAAACTAGTATTAAATCCTCTTTGAATTTTTGGTAGAATCACCTGCGACGCTGGCTTCCCTGGTGGCTCAGCTGGTAAAGAATCCACCTACAATGCAGGAGACCCTGATTTGGTTCCTGGGTTGGGAAGATCCTCTAGAGAAGGGATAGGCTACCTACTCCAGTAGTCTTGGGCTTCTCTGGTGGCTCAGATGGTAAATAATCCACCTGGAATACAAGAAACCTGGGTTCAATCTTTGGGTTGGGAAGATCCCCTGGAGGAGGGCATGGCAACCCAGTCCAGTATTCTGTCAAGAGAATCCCCATGGACAGAGGAGCCTGGTGGGCTACAGTCCATAGGGTAGCAAAGAGTTGGACACGGCTAAGTGACCAAGCACAGCACAGCATCTGTGAAACTGCCTAGCCCTGGACTTCTGTTTTTTGAAAGGTTTTTGATTATCATTTCAATCTTTGTTCTATTGATCAGCCTATTCAGATACTCTATTTCCTCCTTATTCAGTCTTGGAAAATTTGAGTGTTTCTCAGAATTTATCTATTTTGTTTCAGTTTGCCTTATTAATTGGTACATAGCTATTTATGAGCATGGTGACCCACTCCAATATTCCTGCCTGAAGAATCCTGTGGTCAGAGGAGCCTGGCCAGCCACAGTCTGTAGTGTTGTAAAGAGTCGGACTTAACTGGAGCAGCTTAGCATGCACACACACACTATTCTGCAATAAACGTTTGCCTTTATTTCTTTGGATTTTAATGATTATCTGGTGATACTTTAGGGGCAGTGTTTCTCCAAATCAAGTCAAAATCCATTTAGGAACTGTAGTTTTCTTTATGTCACTTTGGACTTGAATATCTCAGTCCACAATGAAGGAATCAATAGTAATCGGGACTATGTCACAAAATTACTTATAACGGTGATAGCTGGTGTGATTATCTGAAAATGGATCTAAATCATGTAACGTTAATATTTTTATTTCCACTTGTGACAGTCTTGAAGATTAAAATGTGTTTATCAGCCTTATACTCTTTTTAAAGCCTCATAAGAAGTAGCAGCACACTGGCATTTCAAAGGATTCATTATTTGGTAGCATGTATTTGCATAGTGAGAGTCTTTGCAGGTGAATATTTACAGCTAAATGTGTTAAAGAAATCTCTATAGAGTCCCTCTCTCCCTTCCTCCACTTATTTCCATTAATGACAATCTGTACCTAATTTGTGGGCAATGCACCATTCATAAAGTCTGTTTCATGTTCATCAGTCGATGAATACATATAGGCTGATTTTCCTTCTACTTCAGTGTAAATCAGAGGCGATGCATGTGAGGGATAACATTTCCCTGTTTAGCTAGAATAGCACATTCATAACTGTATTTCCAAATATTGAGATAAGTAAATTGCAGTTGGAGTCTCATGGTTTATGCATCTTCTTGTCCCATAAATCCATCAATTTTTCTTTAAGATTTACATTGTTATGTGCAAAAAACATTTTTTTTCCGTTCTGATGTTTATCAATTATCTTTAAACAGTGAAGAGAGATAGTAACGTAGATGTCACTGAATCAACAAAGCATAAATCTCTCTGTGTAACATAATGTGGAAAAGATACCAAGTACTATTTCAAAATCCACTTTGCCGGATTGAAATTCAACATCAACAGGTTAGAGACAGTCCTGTCTCATTTTCTAAATTTAATTCATGTTGAATTTTTGTGGTTACTTTCTACAAAGAATATAAATCTCAGTAGTATTTATAGTGACTTGTTTAAAGTTAAGAAGCTTTTTAAATTTTTTATTTTCCTGAGAGAACTTTCATGTAAATGGCAGGAACTCATTTGCACATTTTTAATTGCTTGCTGAGATTTAATTAAACTTATATTTTGCAATAAGATACTGATAAGCAAAATCTATATGATTGAAAAAAGCTATTTGGACAAATATTTTACATCTTAAAAAGGAGTTACTTTTCCACTTATTATAATTTGACACATTTTGTTATGTGAATAAAAGCATATGCAGGAATTCATAGAAAAAATAAAAAATGTGGTAAAATATTTGTGATAACTTTTAAAGTAAACTTACCTTAAGAATTTAGGATAATATCTTCCAAAAATCTAAGTTTTGCATTTCATTTCAGTGTACTATTTTATTTATATATTTCCTTGTTCTACAAATATGTTGTAAGGTGCTTTCTATCATAAAATAATGTTAATAACAGCCAAATAACGCAATAATAATCAATTCTTATTGCAAAATATTAAAACATATCTTCCAATAACACTTCCTTTTTATTTACTATTTCAGCCCCACAATAAACAACTGATGTATTCAGTGTAATTATTCATCCTCTCTGAAGGACCCATAGCTGGATAGTGAACCAAGTATTAGGCAGCTGAACTTCAAAGCCACACTTTAAATGGAATATCTACAACTTTATCATCATGAAAGGCAGAAGCGACATGAGTATTAATTTTATAGCACCTAATCTGCCTGCAATGTGGTGACCTGGGTTTGATCCCTGGGTTAGGAAAAGCCCCTGGGGGAGGGTGTGAAAACCTACTCCAGTAATCCTGCCTGGAGAATCCCCATGGACAGAGGAGCCTGGTGGGCTACAGTCTGTGGGATGGCAAAGAGATGGACACAACTGAGCGACTAAGCACAGTATCTAGGTTAGACTCAAAAGACATTTTAGCAGAGGCTTTCCAAGTGGCACTAGCAGTAAAGAATCCACCTACCAATGCAGGAGATAGAAAGGATGAAGGTTCAATTCCTGGGTCATGAAGATCCCCTGGAGAAGGGCATGACAACTCACTCCAGTATTCTTGCCTGGAGAATCTCCTAGACAGAGGAGCCTGGTAGGCTACAGTCTGTAAGGTGACAAAAAGCCAGAAATGACTGAAGTGACTTTACAGGCATGTATGTGAGTTTGCCGACACAGATGGACTCTTTCAGAATCTATACTGGAAGATGGACAGATAAAGGGTTAAAAAGGTCAGTTAGCTCACAGGCTAAGTTATATTTTCCAATTTAGCTTTGCTATGTTATGTGTTAATTGCTCAGTTGTGAATGACTCTTTGTGACCCTATGGACTGTAGCCTGCCAGGATCCTCTATCCATGGAATTCTCCAGGCAAGAATGCAGAAGTAGGTTGCCACTTCCCATCCAGGGATCAAATCTGGGTCTCCTGCATTGCAGGGAGATTCTTTACTGTCTTATCCACCAGTGAATCCAGTTTAGTATTAGAGAAGAACTTTTTCTCATAGACTTCTTCACAGACTTAGGGGATGGAACAATTTTGAATAGTTTATCCTGGTTCTTAGTTAGGTCTGCAGGAAATTGTTCTAGGCAGATAACATCTAGATTACTCCAGATCTCTTTCCTCTTTTATGTTCTGAACTGCCTTCAAGAGTTTACTCTTCCACATTCTGTTAATCATTGTGTTTATCATTTTCCAGGTAAAGTGAGTTTGTTCTTTACAGTGCTCAGTGAGAGAAGGTGAGGGTGGGATAATTTGAGAGAATAGCATTAAAGCATGTACATTACCATATATAAAATAGTTGACCAGTGCAAGTCTGATGCATGAAGCAGGGCACCAAAGGCTGGTCCTCTGGGACAACCCAGAGGGATATGGTGGGAAGGGAGGTGGGAGGGGTGTTCAGGATGGGGGAGATGCATATATATCTGTGGCCAATTCATGTTGATGTATGGCAAAAATTATCACAATATTGTAAAATAATTATCCTCTGTTAAAAATAATTAATAAAAAATAAAGTGAGTTTGCTGTTTTGCTGTAATAGCACTTTTGAGCTAATTATCAGGAAATAATTTTTTCCCCCCTCTACACACCTTTTGCTTTGGGTTTTGCTATAATTCTGTCCTGATACTGGTATGGCCTTTCTGTTTTTAGGGCTAGCCACACAGCATAATGAATTTATTCTGCCCTTTTTTTTTTTTTTTCTTTTGGCCAAGAGAAACTTGAGAATTTTCTTTCCTGCTTTGAAAATGAACTTATACATAAACATACCCTGCATTATCTTTCCTGTGTAAAAATGTTAGTTACGCTTGGCCAGCACTGTTCAGGGGATTTCAACTTTAGATGTTTTCTTGTGAGGATGTTATATTTATAATTTCCTTTCCAAACCTTGGCAGAAATTTACATTTCATGATAAGCTAATATTGAGCATGTTCAGAGTTTGTTTCCCAGCTCATTTCCTGTCTCCAGAATTCGTCTAACTAAGTACAATAAAGTGCTCCAGAGAGGTCTTGTTCCATAGCAGCAACACAGACTCAGGAGGAACAGGATGTTAGACAAAATGAAGCATGCATGCCATCAGATGTTATTTATGTTCTAGAAGGTTTTAGTTCCATCAAGCAGGTGATGCCATCCAACCATTTCATCCTGTCATTCCCTTCTCCCACCGTCAATCTTTCCCAGCATCAGAGTCTTTTCAAATGAGTCAGTTCTTCACATCAGGTGGCCAAAGCATTGGAGTTTCAGCTTCAGCATCAGTCCTTCCAATGAATATGCAGGACTGACATCCTTTAGGATTAACTGGTTGGATCTCCTTGCAGTCCAAGGGACTCTCAAGTGTCTTCTCCAACAACACAGTTCAAAAGCATCAATTCTTCGGTGCTCAGCTTTCTTTCTATAGTCCAACTGTCACATCTATACATGACTAGGAAAAACCGTAGCTTTGACTAGATGGATCTTTGTTAGCAAAGTAATGTCTCTGCTTTTTAATATGCTGTCTAGGTTGGTCATAACTTTTCTTCCAAGGAGCAAGCGTCTTATGGTTGCAGTCACCATCTGCAGTGATTTTGGAGCCCCCCAAAATAAAGTCTGACACTGTTTCCACTGTTTCCCCATCTATTTGCCATGAAATGATGGGACTGGAGGCCATGACCTTAGTTATTTGAATGTTGAGTTTTAAGCCAACGTTTTCACTCTCCTCTTTCACTTTCATCAAGAGGCCCTTGAGTTCTTCACTTCCTGCCATAAGGGTGGTGATCTGCATATCTGAGGTATACTGCATATCTCAGCATCACACCCCCCCCCACCCCGCTTAACTTTTCCACTCACCAAACAGAATGGCTGATTTTTATGCAAGAATTCCATCTCTGTTACTTTGGCAGCTCAAACTCATACAAAATGCATAATGTTTAGATTGAAGGTTCTTTTTTTAATATAAATTTATTTATTTTAATTGGAGGTTAATTACTTTACTACATCACAAGATAGTTCAGCTTTAACCAAAGAATACACTCACATGCTCCTTTTTTTTTTCACCTGCTTCTTTGTCTACAGATTTTTTTTTGTTTGTTTTTAATGGAGTATAGTTGCTTTACAATTTTGTGTTAATTTGTTGCTGTACAACAACATGAATCAGCTGTATGTATAAATATATTCCCTCCCTCTTGGGCCTCCCTCTCACCCTCCCCCACCCCACTCCACCCATCTAGGTCATCACAGAGCACTGAGTTAAGTTTCTGGTGTTTCTTTTTTTTTTTTTTCCAAATCAAATTCTCACTAGCTATCTATTTTACATATGGTAAAAATCATGGGGATTCTCCAGGCAAGAATACCGGAGTGGGTTGCCATACCCTCCTCCAGAGGATCTTCAGAACTGAGGGACTGAAACCAGGTCTCTGGTCTTGCAGGTGGATTTTTTCCTGTCTGAGCCACCAGGGAAGCCCAAGAATACTGGAGTGGATAGCCCATCACTTCTCTAGCTGATCTTCAGACCCAGAAGTCGAACCAAGGTCTCCTGCTTTGCAGGTGGATTTTTTACCACCTGAGCTACTGGGGAAGACCGTGGTGATTATAATGCTATCATAATTGGGTTATTTCATTTGGGGAATAAGAAATTTCTTTGACATGAACATTTCACTAGTTAGTTCTGTTCCAGTGTAATTCTGAGGTTGTCAGATTTGCAACAAATGTAATTTATGGGCTGTTCTGTGTAATTTATACAAGCCACTGGAGGTCATTCTCTAACTGTAACCTCAATAGTTTATGTTCTTTTCAAGAGGACATTCAGAATTTGAGTCCCATTGCTGCAGAAATTGATTTGCACAAGCATTCTGAGACTGTACAAAAACAAAAACAAAAAACAAAGGCAATATAAAAATACAACTCCCACTTTGTGTTTCTATATTTCTTTTTTATTCCCCTCAGAATTGCATTTGCCTAATTTCCTGGCTGGATGCCAGTCCTATCCTAAGGCACTTTAAAATGCTCTTAACAATGCTGTTCATTCATTATATGAGTATAAAAACAGTGAGCAAAAGAAGTTTGAAACTTAGCTCAGTGATAATTGCTCTTTTATTTTCCTGAATGTTTCTTTGCAAGTACAGCCAAATTTAGCATCCTGGATTCTCTTTGGCTGGTTAGAGACAAAGCCTTCCCTGAACAGTATCTTTCTATCTTGGACATAGAAGATGTCGACTCTACCACTAAAATCTCATCTTTTTATCATCATTGGACATTTTAGTCTTGATGTTTTTGTTGTGATTTTGATTCTCAGTTTATGAAATCAAATCTTTCCATCATTTTCCATAGAACTGATGAATCTTTGTAGAAAACATTTTCCTAGAGCAAACTTTGTTATGCCAGTTTAATTCTTTTATCAATTTTTGGTGCATTGTATTTAAAAAAATATTTATTTTTCATGTTCGAATTTTACATATACCTATTTTTATCAGGATATTGGAAAATTTACAATTGTTGTTTGACTCCTTTGTTTTACTCCACATAAAATTTGACAATTATACATAAAGTAGAGTGGGTTTCCTATTCTAATGTTATCTCTACTGTTGAAAAATAATAGTTAGTACCAAGGCAACAAAGAATAAAAAACTCTATTTAGAGTCTTAGGAATAGCAATTCAGGAAACACAGATTCAGGTAAAATGTAAAGAGTTCCGAGAAAGGGAATGAGTCAAGAGCTTATACAGGACACAAAGTTGTTAAAGTTTTCTTACAAGAATTATGGTTGGCTCTGATGCAAAAAGGAAATATTTGTTCATAAGGGATAGGCTGTAGCCAGTTATTCTGAGTAAGTGTCTGGTAATATCTCGAATTTCTGGATATTGTGTGGAATTTCTGAATGACTACATTAAGACTATAAGTGGTCAAAAGTTTAGATTCCATCAGGCTGAGACCTACGTAAGTCCCACTTTCTCAATGGATTCTGGCTCCCTATTAAAAAGCTCTTTTAGCAATACTGACATCATTTTGGCTGTTGTTTCACAATAATGAAGCTAATTGCTGCAGGCAAAACCACTGACAGATTTATATCTTGCCAAAGGTATTTTATTCTATCATGAGTTTTAGATAATATGATTTTTTCAAATGAAATTTAAAATATTTAAATAATATTTGCTTTTATTCTCCTGGTGAATCACATATATTTTCCCAGATATCCACCCTGGTTTTATTATGTTGCTGCTGCTGCTAAGTCACTTGTCATGTCTGACTCTGTGCAACCCCATAAACGGCTCTGCCATCCCTGGGATTCTCCAGGCAAGTTGCTATATGACAAATACAAACAACTGAATTTTTAAAAAAAATTTATTTATTTTAATTGGAGGCTAATTACTTTACAATATTGTATTGGTTTTTCTCTACTTCTCTGTAGCATTTGTATAATTTATTTTTATATTTTCAAGCTAATTGGGCTTCCTCAATTAGTTTATTGTGGTCTTGATTAGCAACTGTTAATGCGTGTGTATTTTAGAAATTGGTAACATTGCTTGTGGTAATGTGGTTCAGAGGAACTTTGTGCTATGAAATAGATAAATGAAGACAAGCTATTATTTTGTACTATTACCTCAGAAATAGTTTAGCGCTTTTTCATAAGATGGTCTATACTTTGTATTTATTATTATTGTTATTTACTAATTTCAGTGCCTAAGTCCTCAATATAATTGTGATTGAGCTTCCCTGGTGCTCAGTGGTAAAGAACTCACTTGTCAATGCAGGTGACTAGGTTCAATCCCTGAGCTGGGAAGATCCCCTGCAAAGGGAAATGGCAACTGACTCCAGTATTCTTGCTTGGGAAATCCTATGGACAGAGGAGTGTAGTGGGCTAGAGGCCATGGGGTCACGAAGACTTGGAGATGACTTAGTAACTATTCATGCACATAATTGTGATTATTTTGCATAGTTTAGCTTAATGCTCCATATAATTAGCAGAAGAAAGATACAATTGTTAGTATCAAATAATAATGTTTAAATGTCTTTTGAGCCATGATATGGAAGTTAAGATATTATTTGGAATCTAAAGTTATGAAATCCACAGGATTTTATTTTTTTTACTGACAATGGAAGTTGTTATGAATTTTAGTAAAGATATTTAAATCAAATGTATGCCTTAAAAAACATTTTATATATTTTTAAAATTTGACAGAAATGCTATCTTTAAGTCTATCTATCTGAAAAAAACGACTCATGGATTTTTATTCAACAAATATTTAAAACAACTATGAATTAACAGGGCCTAGACACTTTTAGGACATGCTTAGAAAATAGTATTAGTTTTAGTCCAAGAGGCTCAGAGAATTGGCCGTATGATAATTCTCCCCTTTTCTAGGAAAAATGGTGTGAAACTTGGCATTTTTCTTAATCGAGATACCTTGAAATGTCTCTGGATTCTTAAATCATGAAAATATTTTGTACATTTTTCAATAATGTTATTTATTCTAATCAGACATAATCATACTTACTGTTTTTTAATACTTTCCCCCTAGTTTTATTAACATATAATTGGCATATATATTATGTAATTTTAAAGTGTGCAATGTATTGATTTGATGCACTTACACGTTGCAAAATCAGCCCCATTATAGTGTTAGCTAACTCCTCGATCGGGTCACATAATTGCCATTTTTTGTGTGTGGTGAGAACCCTTAACATCTACTCTCTTAGCAATGCCAAGTATATAATATGGTATGATTAACTATAATCACCATGCTGTATGTTAGATCCCCAAACCTTATTCATCTTATTTGTTATTTTCACATTTCTAAGTTTTAATAGGAAAAACATTTCTCAGTGACTTCAACAAAGAAAATACGTTATAATTATATACCATCACTGTTCATAATTTGTGCCTGAGTGGAAGTGATTAAAAATAGAATATTCTTTCCTTTGAAGCTGTCATCACGTCCAGTTTCCCTGGCTGGAGGGTTTCTTTTACTTGGATATCTCTATTCAGTTCTAATGGTATATGCTGTTCTTGTATCTACCAGTCCTATATTCCTAAACTTTTACAGTCTTCTTTTTAAGACTTTTCATTATTCCAATTCCTTGTTTTATTTCAACTTTTTTATATAAAACTCTTCCTGTGTAAATTATCCTGTGGTTTTTCTCTCCTCATTGGACTTCTATTGATGGAGTAGAACATTATGACTTATTAAAATAAATAACTAGAATTAGTAACAATAGTGGCAAGTAGTATTTGATCCTAAGTAATCCTCACTTATGCCTCCCACAGTTACCTCCCAATGCGTTTGGGCATGCCAATCCTCATATAAGAGATGAATCTATTCATACACTTCTAGACTTTGGACCAGCCTGTGTTCTTACTTTGACAGATGAAATGGGGCGGAAGAGACATGCTGTTGTGGAATCAAGTAGCTGTGCTGAACTGAAGCCAGGCTAGACTGCTGAATGATTAAGAACTATGTGGAGGGTACATTGAGAATGACATACTATATCTCAAATCATCTTTCAGCTTAAAGCAGCCTTGTAAGAGACTCCACATGAGACCAGAAGAACTGCCGAGCAGAGCATGAGAAAACTCACAGAATCAAGAGAAATGAATAGGTTATTATTTTTGGGAACTAAAGTCATGTCATGCAGACATAGTTGGCTATTAACAAATTAACATGCTATTACACTGCTCTATTGTGGGCCCCTAGTTCTATAAGACTGATATACTTATGAAGACAGAAATATAGGAAGAATGCTATGTGAGGACCAAGGATTAAAGTGTTGGCTCTACCAACCAGGTAACAATAAACGTTGCTGACAAACCACCATAAGCCTGGAAAGAGTTCCTTTATAGGTTTCAGATGGATCATGTCCATGTAGACAGCATCACTTGGGACTTCTAATACCCAAAACTGTAAGACAACAAATTTTTGCAATTTAAAGACAATGAGTGTGTGTATTTTGTTAAGGCAGCCCTAGGAAATAATACAAAGGTCATCTGCTGCCTGTCAACAAGTCTACACACACACATACACACACACACACACATACATGCACATACACACTTACACACATGTGACCTACCTAACAAGAACCACAGAAACAACAGAAACAATAAAGCTGGAATTGCCTCAAATCTCCTCATTAAATTTATCCCTATGTCTGTTCTTTCAGATCAATCACTTTAAAAAATCTCTTGGTGGCGACTATAAATGCAATGATGAAATCCAAATGTGTCTGACAATGTGCTGTGTGCGCATGCGTGTTCAATCACTTCAGTCGTGTCTGACTCTTTGCAACTCCATGGATTTTAACCTGCCAGGCTCCTCCATTCATGGGATTCTCCACGCAAGAATACTGGAGTGGGTTGCTGTGCCCTCCCTCAGGGGATCTTCCCAACTCAGGGACTGAACTCGCATCTTCTGCATCACAGAACGATTCTTTACCTCTGAAACAGGGAAGTTCCTTCTGACAAACACTGGCATTCAAAAATCAGGGAGCTTTGGCTGTTTCTCCAGACATTCATACCAGTTTATAAAATTGCTTATATGATAAGAAGAACCTTTAGAAAGTGATGGATATGTTTAAGACATAGATTGTGATGGTGATTTTAGGAGTAGTATCTACTTATGTTAAGACCCTAATGCTGAGAAAGATGGAAGGCAGGAGGAAAAGGGGATGACAGAGGATAAGATGGTTGGATGGCATCACTGACTCAATGGACATGAGTTTGAGCAAGCTGCAAGAGATGATGAAGGACAAGAAAGCCTGGCATGCTACAGTCCATGGGGTTGCAAAGAATTGGACACGACTGAGTGACTGAACAACTTATTTCCAAACTCATCAGTTGTATACATTAAATAGATTTGGCTTTTTTGTATGTAAACCATACCTCAATAGTGTGTTTTTTAAATCAAATAATATTAATAAAATACACATGAAAAAATTTAGATAATTAAAATTAAAAATAATTTTAAAAAACTAGGAAGATTTGGGAACAGAGACTATATCCATGATTGGGGATATTGAAGAGAGAATTTTCAGTGGCAGAGTTTTGCTAAGTTTCTAAGATGGAACATAGAGAACCAAAGTGATTTTCTGTACAGATTCTGAAAGTGAAAGTGAAAGTCGCTCAGTGTTATCCAACTATTTAAGATCCCATGGACTATACAGTCTTTGGAATTTTCCAGGCCAGCATCCTGGAGAGTGAATATATCCAGGATATATTCCCAACTGAGGGATCGGATCCAGGTCCCCTGCATTGCAGTTGAATTTTTACCAGCTGAGCTAAAAGGGTAGCCCAGGAATACTGGAGTGGGTCTCCAGTGGGTCTTCCCGATCCAGGAATTGAACCAGGGTCTCCTGCATTGCAGGGGGATTCTTTACCATCTGAGATACCAGGAAAGCCCTGGCCATTTTTTAAACTGATAATAGGATTGGTTTATTGTGATTTTAGGGGAAAATAAAGTATTTTCACTTGAAAGGGTGAAGAAAAACAGTGCAACAAGCTCTTCCTTGAAAATGCAAAACTGACTGTTCCCATAGAACTCCTCCCACAATAAAGTCGTAAATATAAAATCATAGTTGCCATATTTCAAGGGGATAAATAGAGCTTATTTTTAAAGCAGGGATTAGAGGAGTAGGTTGTACCTGATAGCAACACTCTTCTAATTATGATCTCAGTTTAGCTGGTACAGAAATTAAATACTTTTTGGACATTATTTATAGAATACAATTGGAATTATACATAGATTAATACAAGGTAACCACAATTAGATGAGAACTGTGACTCTCCATATTTTCACATTGTAAGGTGATTCTTAGTCACTCTTGATTCATATGCAGTCATTGATTTGGCTTATGTGATCTTTGGAGTCACTGTTAGTGTTGGATAGCAAGAGCAATTTGCTTTTTTCTTGCAGTGTTAGTAATTTGATTTACTGTTTATCTAGCACCTGGGGATTTAAATTATCTGGCATGATACCATAATTCAGGAAGGTAGGTTTTAAATAAGTGGCCTAAATCTAATTCAAATGCTAAAGTTACTCATTATACTGATGCCATATTAGCTAAAAGTAATTGTGAAATAATTGTGTTTGAGGCTCTATCTTTCTTTATTGATTTTATTGCAGAAATGGATGGGATATTAGATAGAAAGTTAGAGGGCATTCCAGACAATATAGCCCTGTAATGTAGGGCAAATATGCTCAAGACTAGATAAAAACTTTCATGCTTAAGTCCTTTTAAACAAAAAATAGTACCTAGGAAAAAATCTGCTTATTCTGCTTCTGGAAATGTTATACCTCGTTTTTAATCCAATTGTTCCTTGATATAATATCATCATATTAATGTATCAAAAGAAATACAAATTCTGAGCAACATTGTGTCTTGAAACTCAAGCATGTCTCCCATCTTCTGGTTTCATTTATTCACTCATTCAACAAGTATAAAGCACTCCGGTTCAGTCAGTTCAGTTCAGTCTCTCAGTCAAGTCCGACTCTTTGGGCCACCATGGACTGCATCATGCCAAGCCTCCCTGTTCATCACCAACTCCCAGAGGTGCTCAAAGTCATGCCCATCCAGTCAGTGATGCCATCCAACCATCTCATCCTCTGCCATTCCCCTTCTCCTCCCACCTTCAATCTTTCCCAGCATCAAAGTCTTTTCCAATGAGTCAGTTCTTTGCATCAGGTAGCCAAGGTATTGGAGTTTCAGCTTCAACATCAGTCCTTCCAATGAATATTCAGGACTGATTTCCTTTAGGATGGACTGGTTTGACCTTCTTGCTGTCAAAGGGACTCTCAAGAGGCTTCTCCAACACCACAGTTCAAAAGCAACAATTCTCTGATGCTCAATCTTCTTATGGTCCAGCTCTCACATCCATGCATGATTAATAGAAAAATGATAGCTTTGACTTTACAGACCTTTGTTGGCAAAGTAATGTCTCTGCTTTTTATTATGCTGTCTAGGTTGGTCATAGCTTTTCTTCCAAGGAGCATCTTTTAATTTCATGGCTGCAGTCACCATCTGCAGTGATTCTGGAGCCCAAGAAAATAAAATCTGTCACTGTTTCCATTGTGTCCCCAACTATTTGCCATGAAGTGATGGGACTGGATGGCATGATCTTTGTTTTTTGAATGCTGAGTTTTTTTTTTTTTTAAGGCAGTTTGTCACTCTCCTCTTTCACTTTCATCAAGAGACCCTTTAGTTCCTCTTCACTTTCTGCCATAAGGTGGTGTCATTTGCATATCTGAGGTTATTGATTTTTCTATTGGCAATCTTATTTCCAGCTTGTGCTTCAAACAGCCCTGCATTTCACATGATGTACTCTGCATAAAAGTTAAATAAGCAGGATGGCAATATACAGCCTTGAAATACTCCTTTCCCAATTTTGAACCAGTCTGTTGTTCCATGTCCAATTCTAAATGTTGCTTCTTGACTTGCATATAGATTTTTCTTGTGCTAAGTCACTTCAGTGGTTTGACTCTTTGCAACCTTATAGACTGCAGTCCTGCAGGATCCTCTTTTCATGGGATTCTCCAGGCAAGAATTCTAGAGTGGGTTGCAATACTCACCTCCAGGGGATCTTCCTGACCCAGGATTCAAACTCATGTCTTTATGTCTCCTGCATTTGTTCTTTACCACTAGAGCCACTTGGGAAGCCCATTTTGTCTATAGTTTATCTTAATCCAGGTCAAACTAAGTCCTGAGAATGTTAATCTTGTTCATCACTGTACAGATTACCTATCTGTAACTGGGTAGTTATTCACTCAGCAAAAATTTAGTGGATCTCTCACTATTTCACTAAAAATATGAAAAATAAACTCCATCTGTTTTTACAATAAAGAAACAATTGGGGGAAAGATGTTCTAAGAAACTTTGACACTGACTTTAGCTTAAAGAGATTTGAATTTTCAAATGCATTTTAAAAACTTATTCATCACTTGGAAAGCAAAGAGATCAAACCAGTTAATTCTAGAGGAAATCAACCCTTAGTATTCATTGGAAGTACTGAAGCTGAAGCTAAATCTCCAATACTTTAGCCACCTGATGTGAAGAGTCAGGTCATTGGAAAAGGCCCTGATGCTGGGAAAGACTGAAGGCAGGAGGAAAAGGGGATGACAGAGGATTAGATGGTTGGATGGCATCATTGACTCAATGGAGATGAGTTTGAGCAAGCTCTGGGAGATGGTGAAGAACAGAGAAGCCTGGAATGCTGCAGTCCATGGGGTTGCAGTGTTGGACATGACTGAGTGACTGAGTAACAACTTTTGTATTATTTATTATTGGTGATGAGTTGGTTTACAATGTTGTGTTAGTTTCTGCTGCACAGTAAAGCAAATCAGTTACACATAAACATATATCCACTCTTTGAATGTTTTGCTTTCCATTTGGATCATCACAGGGCACTGAGTGGACTTCCTGGGCTATGCAATAGGTTCTCATTATCAGACATGGATTATCATCTGACAAGTGGCTTGAGTTTTTTGTGCTTGTGTAGAGTGTGTATCTCTGTGTGTGTGTGTGTGTGTGTGTGTGTGTGTGTGTGACCTTATATATGTGAAGTCTATGTACAATATCAAATACAGATATGGATTTCAAAGGCCTTGGCTGATATTTTAGCAGCTACGATTATTGGGGGAAAATGACTAAGAAGTATCCAAAGGGTTTATACTTCAAACCTGGAGAAATAATATTTACACAGCTCTTTCATTGGATTTTGGAAAGCATGCTAAGTTTTACCAACTTAAAGCATAGGCAAGTAAAAAGCATTCAGTTAAAAAATGCATCCCTCATAAACTTTTACCTTCTAAAGCGCATTTCTTTGTTTGATTTTTCCATGACTTCACTCTAATTTCTTGGCAGAGAAGCTTTAAACTTTCTAATCTGATCATTGCCCTGAAATCTGGTAATATCTTTCTTATTTAACTTATATGCAGAGTACATCATGCAAAATGCCAGGCTGGATGAAGCAAAAGCTGGAATCAAGTTTGCAGGGAGGAATATCAATAACCTCAGATATGCAGATGACATCACCCTTATCACAGAAATTGAAGAGGAACTAAAGAGCCTTTTGATGAAAGTTAAAGAGAGTGAAAAAGCTGGCTTAAGACTTAACATTCAAAAACTAAGATCATGCCATCCAGTCCCATCACTTCATGGCAAGTAGATAGGGGAATAATGAAAATATTGTTTCCAAGACTTTGTTTTCTTGGGCTCCAACATCACTGCAGATGGTGACTGCAGCCATGAAATTAAAAGATGATTAATCCTTGGAAGAAAAGCTATGATCAAGCTAGATGGCATGTTAAAATACAGAGACATTACACTGCCAACAAAGGTCCATCTAGTTTAAGCTATAGTTTTTCCAGTAGTCATGTATGGATGGGAGAGTCGGACCATAAAGAAGGCTGAACATCAAAGAACTGATGCTTTTGAACTGTAGTGTTGAAGAAGACTCTTGAGAGTCCTTGGGGCTGCAAGGAGATCAAACCAGTCAGTTCTAGTGGAAATCAGTCCTGAATATTCATTGGAAGGACTGATGTTGAAGCCCCAGTACTTTAACCACCTGACATGAAGACCTGACTCATTAGAAAAGACCTGAATCTGGAGAACATTGAAGGCAGGAGGAGAAGGGGATGACAGAGGACAAGATGGTTGGATGGCATCGCTGACTCAATGGAGATGAGTTTGACCAAGCTCTGGGAGATGGTGAAGGACAGGCTAGCCTGGCATGCTGCAGTCTATGGAGTCACAAAGAGTTGGAGATGACTGAGCAACTGAACAACAAATTGATCTTTTAAAACAGAGTGAATTTTTCTGCCTTGAACCCAAATTCAATATACCTAAAAATGATAAATTAAGCTTTCAAATTTGCCTCAAATTGTTTCACTAGATTCAATATTTGCATTCTCTGTGTAGAAAAAATTAATTTTGTAGTAAATTGTTTTCTTTAGTGTTTAAAAGATATTTGTAAGAGGACAATAATGACATTATAAAGCATTTAGCTTTCATTTATTAGAATAATTAACGTCATAATAATTATTTTCAGATGCTGTTTGTAGAAAACATACTTTCAGGGAACAGGCTTTTAATTGCTCTCTATTTTGATATTTTAATAAAGAAAATGATTTCTAAATCACAGCTTCAATTTTCAACTTCAGCTCTGAAAAGCAGTCTTCTGGAATCTGTTTTTCCAAGCTATATATGTGAGACATAATCTCAATTTCAATTTTAATTTGGTCTACTTACTAAGTATAAGAAGCTTGCTATATGAACTTTCCTAGAGGTTCACTGGTTAAGACTCTGAGCTTCCATTGCAAGAGGCACATGTTTGATGAGCTTTGCACCTACATTTTAGCTGTGGTCAAGTATGTGATAGTTCATAAGTAATGACAGGATTTCAAATTTTCAAGATATTCATTCTGAATTGTTTCAGTGGATGAAGGGGGACAGGAAGCTTATTTCTTAAAGTAAGATTTATTTGCTTCCAGTGCCAAGAACATTGAGAGGTAGGAAAATAATTGTATGTTGACTTTGTGCTTTAAATTGTTCAGGGTTGTAAACAGAGCCAAAAATAGAAACTACTGCAATTGTAGTTCAAAGGGAGGTGACATCTTGCCTTGTTGGGAGGGAATTAGAAAGATATTTTGAAAGAAATAAACGTACATCTATAGAGAAGATTCAATAGTTAAAAATAAGTGAAAGAGCAGATCTAAAAGATAATGTTAGCAATGAAAATAAGATATTCAAAAAGAAGCAACCTGTATGTGACCTAAGGTAGGAGCCAAATTCATATCAAGGTTGTGTTCATCCTAAGTCAACTTCTGTTGTGTGTGACTCTTTGAGACCCTATGGACCATAGCTCACCAGGCTCCTCTGTCCATGGGATTCTCCAGGTAAGAATATTGGAGTGGATGGCCATTCCCTTCTTCAGGGAATCTTCCTCACCTGTGGATAAATCCATATCTCTTACCACTCCTGCATTGGCAGTCAGGTTTTTTATTACTAGCGCCACATGTGAAGCCCCATATGAAGGTTACAGACTGACAAATCCTTATCAAGTCCCTTTTTATGATCCTTGTAGTTAACTCAGCCTTTGGCATATGTGTCCTTCTTTGGCTTTCTTTTCATTCTCATAACAAATGCTTCTTCACAATAAGTGAAAAAAAAAAAAAAAAGACCATCAGGAAATACGCCCTTCAGCTTCTTAGTTCTCTATATAGTTATCAGTAATCCTATTTCGTTTTAAATACTCTGACAAATATTACTTTCTGATAGACAGATCCAATATATATGAACCTTCTTTCACTTACCAAATGGTTCTACGCTTCAGAACTTGACTTTTCCTTTCTGGAAGTGTTCTGCTATCTTGAATTCTCTGTCCTCACACTCTATTTCTTCTTCTAAGTTTTTAACAACTTCTTTTCAATGTTTTTCCAGACATTTGCTTATACAAGAGGGAATTCACCAGAATTCTAATTTTGAGGCTCATCTCTTCTTGCACTAAATATTCTTCCCTAAATTGCTACACATAACTGATGACACCAATTGACCATAAAATACAAATATAGTAAATTAATTAACCTCCAATTAAAATAAATAAATTTATATTTAAAACAATTCAAAACTCACCACACATTTTGCAGTTCTTTGGAGCTCTAGATCTATGCATAGAATATCCAACTTGAATCCCTCCCCCAAGGTTATAGTGACAACCTAACTCATAATTTGGGAACCATTTTTTTAAAATTAAGTCTTGTTAATATGACCACAGTCTAAAAATATTGTTACTTTATTTCTTTGTCGTACAATGAAAAAGAAGCAAACTTGCTATTGGGTATTAACATTTGATATTATTATGATGCTAATTCCTAGAGTAGGGAACAACTTTTAACCCATTACATTATGAAGAGTAGTATAATATATCACCTCATATTAAATACAGTATTCTCTGAAAGTGGTATAGTGAGAGAAAAAGTATTTGAAAAGCTTCATTTCAAGTTCACAATCAATTCCTCTAAAGAATGTAAAAAAATTATGTTTTGTTTTCACATGATCCACTTTAGTGGCCTCTACATGAATTGGTAGTTGGAAGCTTATCAGTTTCAAGGAGAGAAGAGAGAAAACACACACACACACATGCAAAATAATTTCCCTTGAATGCCTCTGACATTATATATCTTATGAGCTATTAAACTTTTTTTTTTGTGATTGTCTTTATTTTATTTTATTTTTAATTTTAGTTTTTTATTTTTTAAATTTTAAAATCTTTAATTCTTACATGCATTCCCAAACATGAACCCCCCTCCCACCTCCCTCCCCATAACATCTTTCTGGGTCATCCCCATGCACCAGCCCCAAGCATGCTGCATCCTGCGTCAGACATAGACTGGCGATTCAATTCACATGATAGTATACATGTTAGAATGTCATTCTCCCAAATCATCCCACCCTCTCCCTCTCCCTCTGAGTCCAAAAGTCCGTTATACACATCTGTGTCTCTTTCCCTGTCTTGCATACAGGGTCGTCATTGTCATCTTCCTAAATTCCATATATATGTGTTAGTATACTGTATTGGTGTTTTTCTTTCTGGCTTACTTCACTCTGTATAATAGGCTTGAATCAGTTCTGATGAGATGAGCTATTAAACTTTAAAACTATTCAATCATGAAAAATATCAGTTCAGTTCAGTTCAGTTGCTCGGTCATGTCCGACTCTTTGTGACCACATGAGTCACAGCATGACCAGCCCCCCGGTCCATCACCAACTCCCAGAGTTCACCCAAACTCACGTCCATCAAGTCAGTGATGCCATCAGCATCTCATCCTCTGTTGTCCCCTTCTCCTTCTGCCCTCAATCCCTTCCAGCATCAAGGTCTTTTCCAATGAGTTAACTCTTCATATGAGGTGGCCAAAGTATTGGAGTATGAGCCTCAGCATCAGTCTTTCCAATGAAAGCCCAGGACTGGTCTCCTTTAGGATGGACTGATTGGATCTCCGTGCAGTCCAAGGAATTCTCAAGAGAGTCTTCTCCAACACCACAATTCAAATGAATCAATTCTTCAGCACTCAGCTTTCTTCACAGTCCAACTCTCACATCAATACATGACCATTGGAAAAACCATAGCCTGGACTAGACGGACCTTTGTTGGCAAAGTGATGTCTCCTGCTTTTCAATATGCTATCTAGTTTGGTCATAACTTTCCTTCCAAGAAGTAAGCGTCTTTTAATTTCATGGCTGCAGTCACCATCTGCAGTGATTCTGAAGCCCAAAAAGATAAAGTCTGACACTGTTTCCACTGTATCCACATCTATTTCCCATGAAGTGATGGGACCAGTTGCCATGATCTTAGTTTTCTGAATGTTGAGCTTTAAGCCAACTTTTTCACTCTCCACTTTCACTTTCATCAAGAGGCTTTTTAGCTCCTCTTCACTTTCTGCCACAAGGGTGGTGTCATGCGCATATCTGAGGTTATTGATATTTCTCCTGGCAAACTTGATTCCAGCCTGTGCTTCTTCCAGCCCACCGTTTCTCATGTTGTATTCTGCATATAAGTTAAGTAAAGAGGGTGACAATGTACAGCCTTGATGGACTCTTTTTCCTACTTGGAACCAGTCTGTTGTTCCATGTCCAGTTCTAACTGTTGCTTCCTGACCTGCATGCAGGTTTCTAAAGAGGCAGGTCAGGTGGTCTGGTATACCCATCTCTTTCAGAATTTTCCACAGTTTATTGTGATCCACACTGTCGAAGGCTTTGGCATAGTCAATAAAGAAGAAATAGATGTTTTTCTGGAACTCTCTTGCTTTTTCCATTATCCAGCGGATGTTGGCAATTTGATCTCTGGTTCCTCTGCCTTTTCTAAAACCAGCTTGAACATCATGGTTCACATATTGCTGAAGCCTGGCTTGGAGAATTTTGAGCATTACTTTATTAGTGTGTGAGATGAGTGCAATTGTGCAGTAGTTTGATCATTCTTTGGCATTACCTTTCTTTGGGATTGGAATGGAAATTGACCTTTTCCAGTCCCGTGGCCACTGCTGAGTTTTCCATATTTGCTGGCATGTTGAGTGCAACATTTTCACAGCATCATCTTTCAGGATTTAAAATAACTCAACTGAAATTCCATCACCTCCACTAGCTTTGTTCGTAGTGATGCTTTCTAAGGCCTGCTTGACTTTATGTTCCAGGATGTCTGGCTCTAATCAACCTGATTTCAGTGTTGACCATCTGGTGATGTCCATGTGTAGAGTCTTCTCTTGTGTTGTTGGAAGAGGGTGTTTGCTATGACCAGTGCGTTCTCTTGGCAAAACTCTATTAACAATTGCCTTACTTCATTCTGTAGTGCAAGGCCAAATTTGCCTGTTACCCCAGGTGTTTCTTGACTGCCTACTTTTGCATTCCAGTCCCCATTATCAAAAGGACATCTTTTGGGGGTGTTAGTTCTAAAAGGTCTTGTAGATCTTCATAGAACCATTCAACTTCAGTTTCTTCAGCCATACTGGTTGGGGAATAGACTTGGATTACTGTGATATTGAATGGTTTGCCTTAGAAACGAACAGAGATCATTCTGTCATTTTTGAGACTGCATCCATGTACTGCATTTTGGACTCTTTTGTTGACCATGATGGCTACTCCATTTCTTCTAAGGGATTCCTGCCCGCAGTAGTAGATATAATGGTCATCTGAGTTAAATTCACCCATTCCAGTCCATTCTATTTTGCTGATTCCTAGAATGTCAGCATTCAGTCTTGCCATCTCTTGTTTGACCACTTCCAATTTGCCTTGATTCATGGACCTGATATTCCAAGTACCTATGTAAAATATAAAGAAACATTAATATGTAATCATGTAATTAATGCATATAATTAAAATTATTGATAATGACATAAAATAAATACTTCATTTGCTCATCTTTCTCTTAAAAATGTTAACATATTAATAGTACACATTGGGTATTTAATTAATATATGTTGACCAAATACATTCTGAAGTCCAACATCACTTTATATGTAATATATATAATATATATAATATATGTATATGAGACTTATATATGTATATATATGTACCTTAAGAACATAGGCATTCTGTTCCACAGTTTAGCCCTAGCGTTCTTTACAGTTCTCATATGACAGTCATCAACCTGAATCTGTGCAGTTAGAAATAAAAAATAATAAAAAAGTAGTTTGTTGCTGACTTGGTGGTATATGTTGTCTCACTTTGTGAGTTTATTAAAGTTTGAAACCTTGCTGAATTTGATGGCACTGTAAGATATCACCACTGGGAAAAGCAGAGTGGGGCAATTGGGTGGTTTATACAGATAGAACTAAAAATAAAGTGAAATGTTTCCTTCCCTTGAGTTCAGAGATTGCATAGGCGAAGATTACCAATTTTTTTGACTCAAGTTTCTCACCCAAAGACTGCCATCCCTTTCACATTTGATGTAGTAGAACCCATTTGAAAGGAAAAAAGAGAAGTTTCAAAAGTAGAGACAGTGATATTATAAACTGACTTACTGGAATCTAGGTGGCACACAAACTGGTTTCCTTGGCTATAGTAACTTGAATTAACTTTTTGTAGCCCCCTGGTGGCTTGACTTCTATTTCAGTTATAACAATAAATCTGCTAGATATTCTGAGATTCTTCACTTTAAAAATACCTTGTTTTGTATGATATTTAAAAAACTTAAAGCCACCTAAATTTAGAAACACGTCAAAAATGCTATATTCAACACGTGTTTTATTGAAATAGGAATTGACCTGCTTTGATAGTCTCTAAATTCAAAGAAATAATTTAGTTTTAAAAATGTGATTGACTTAATGACTAAGTATAAACCCATGGGCAAAGCTCAGTTTTATTTCTTTATATGTTCAAGAAGGATTGCATTAAAATCTATTCTTTTACTAAAATATTATATAAGTCTGTGAAATCTTGAGCTATTTTGATCTATTGTTCTCTTTAAGGGTTTGAAATAAATTTATGATTTAGCATTTTCCCCCTAAGGTAAATTCTCAAAACATGCATTATCTTTGCACTTATGTGAAATAAAAATATTTATTGCAAAATATATTGGTAGAATTTTATTACTTAATATATTCATTATTATTTCAGTTCCCAAATCTCTGAAATTTATCAGGCTTCCTTAAATTAGACAGTAATGAAGCTCTCAAAGTAACATGGAATCTCTACTTTTATTGTCCTGACTTTAATTCATGAAATAAAGCAACAAAAGATAAAGTATGTTAAACAGTTTGCTTTATCTTTACAGTGTAGAAAAAATATCTTCTTGCCTATTGTTTTCATAAAATCTATATAAAATATATTACATTAGTGATTGAGGGATATACAAATTATTCTAGGGCTTCCCAGGTGACACAATGGTAAAGAATCTACCTGCAATGCAGGAGACATAAGAGATGTGTGTTCAATCCTTGGATTAGAAAGATTCCCTGGAGGAGGTCATGGCAACCCACTCCAGTATTCTTACCTGAAAATTTCACTGACAGAGGAGTCCATAGGGTTTCAAAGAGTTCGACACTACTGAAGCGACTTAGCATGTGTGCATACATGAAGGACTCTTTTGAGGAAGAACAGTAGATGATACTTCGAAGGCTCTGGGCCCCAGTATGGTAGTGAGGAAGAATGTTCTAGTGCCACTTCAAGATCAATGGGAGCCAACAGCACCACTAGAAGCATAGCTATAGGAACATCCAGCTCTAAAAAAAAAAAAAAAAAAAAAACATGGACATGCAGAGCCCAAGATATGATGCACTATTACATGAGATCTGGGAAACTCAGGACAGACTAGAGGAATCCTTTGAGACCCATAAAGAGCATTATCAGAGGGACTATTCAATAATAATGCAGGCCTTACAGGAGGAGTGATATAGATGTGAAACAACAGAAAAAATCTAAGTGACCTAACAGAGCTCCACCAGGATGAAATCTGGAAGCAGGAATTGATCAACATGGAAGAGAAAATTGCTTATCAGTCCTTTGAAAGGGCTCAGGACATCCAGGTGTAAGCACTCCGAAATCATGTCACAAAAGTAAGGATGAGGATAGACAGTATTGGAGCAATTTAATTCAATTGTTTTAACCCCCTTTGTCTTTTAACGCCAAAAGTCAATAGGAATCCATCAGCAAGAATTATTTCTTGTTGCAATATGGTGATGAATGACTTTTATTCATTTTTATATGTTTCCGTTTCTCATAATAAAAATTAAAGACATTAAAAATAAAATAAATAAATAAATGACCTTCTGCACTTTGTCAAGCTATGGTAGAGGAGAAAATGCTTTGCTATCCAAGATTCTCTATTCGGTGAGGAGAGCAGGAGTAGCTAAGAGTGCATGTATGTACGTGCTAAGGTGCTTCAGTTGTGTCTGACTCTGGGTGAGCCTATGGAGTATAGCCTGCTAGGCTTCTTTTTCCATGGGGATTCTCCAGGCAAGACTATTGGAGTGGATCCTGGCCCAGGATAGAACTCACCATGGCACTTGCATTGGTGGCCCTGGTCAAAATATTTCCACCCAGAAATTTAGCAGGTTTTAAAGTTACAGCTTTACAGGTGAAGAAGCAATGATTCTGAAATATTAAATAATCTTACCCATGGTGACACTTGGTGAAGGGCAACTGTCAGTCAGAATACTGGGACTGATTCATATGAAGTTACAATTTTTCCATACCAGCTAGTATCTTCATTATTTTTGAACATCTCTTCTTCGTTCTACCTATTACTTTTCAATTCAATACATATAAAGAAAATATTTTCAATCAGACTTAAAAAGAAATGTAAAACCAATTGCAAAATGGTACAGGTATTTTGGAAGACAGCTGGCAATTTCTTACAAAGCTAAATATATTCTGAACATTCTGTCCAACAATTGTGCTCCTTAGTATAAAGTCATTGATCAGATGACCTTAAAACTTATGTTTAGACAAAAATCAGCACACAAATATTTAGAGCAGATTTCATCATAATTTCCAAAACCTGGAAGCAGTCAAAATTTCTTTCAAGGCATGAATGGATAATCAGATTATGGGTAATTCATGCAATGTTGGGGAGGCCTTACAAAAAGCTGTGAAAAGAAGAGAGGTGAAAAGCAAAGGAGAAAAGGAAAGATATAAGTATCTGAATGCAGCGTTCCAATGAATAGCAAGAAGAGATAAGAAAGCCTTCTTCCGCAATCAGTGCAAAGAAATAGAGGAAAACAACAGAATGGGAAAGACAAGAGATCTGTTCAAGAAAATTAGAGATACCAAGGGAACATTTCGTGCAAAGATGGCTCGATAAAGGACAGAAATGGTCTGGACCTAACAGAAGCAGGAGATATTAAGAAAAGGTTGCAAGAATACACAGAAGAACTGTACAAAAAGATCTTCATGACCCAGATAACCATGATGGTGTGATCACTCACCTAGAGCCAGATATCCTGGAATGTGAAGTCAAGTGGGCCTTAGAAAGTATCATTATGAACAAAGTTAGTGGAAGTGATGGAATTCCAGTTGAACTATTTCAAATCCTGAAAGATGATGCTGTGAAAGTGTTGCACTCAATATCCCAGCAAATTTGGAAAACTCAGCAGTGGCCACGGGACTGGAAAAGGTCAGTTTTCATTCCAATCCCAAAGAAAGGCAATACCAAAGAATGCTCAAACTACCGCACAATTGCACTCATCTCACATGCTAGTAAAGTAATGCTCAAAATTCTCCAAGCCAGGCTTCAGCAAGACGTGAATCGTGAACTTCCTGATGTTCAAGCTGGTTTTAGGAAAGGCAGAGGAACCAGAGATCAAATTGCCAACGTCCGCTGGATCATGGAAAAAGCCAGAGAGTTCCAGAAAAACATCTAATTCTGCTTTACTGACTATGCCAAAGCCTTTGACTGTGTGGATCACAATAAACTGTGGAAAATTCTGAAAGATGGGTATACCAGACCGCCTGACCCACCTCTTGAGAAACCTACATGCAGGTCAGGAAGCAACAGTTAGAACTGGACATGGAACAATAGACTGGTTCCAAATAGGAAAAGGAGTATGTCAAGGCTGTATACTGTCACCCTGCTTATTTAACTTCTATGCAGAGTACATCATGAGAAACGCTGGACTGGAAGAAACACAAGCTGGAATCAAGACTGCTGGGAGTAATATCAATAATCTCAGATATGCAGATGACACCACCCTTATGGCAGAAAGTGAAGAGGAACTAAAAAGCCTCCTGATGAAAGTGAAAGTGGAGAGTGAAAAAGTTGGCTTAAAGCTCAACATTCAGAAAACGAAGGTCATGGCACCCGGTACCATCACTTCATGGGAAATAGATAGGGAAACAGTGGAAACAGTGTCAGACTTTATTTTTCTGGGCTCCAAAACCACTGCAGATGGTGACTGCATCCATGACATTAAAAGATCTTACTCCTTGGAAGAAAAGTTATGGCCAACCTAGATAGCATATTTAAAAAAGCAGAGACATTACTTTGCTGACTAAAGTCCATCTAGTCAAGGCTATGGTTTTTCCAGTGGTCATGTATGGATGTGAGAGTTGGACTGTGAAGAAGGCTTAGTGCCAAAGTTTGATGCTTTTGAACTGTGGTGTTGGAGAAGACTCTTGAGTGTCTTTTGGACTGCAAGGAGTTCCAACCAGTACATCCTGAAAGAGATCAGCCCTGGGATTTCTTTGGAAGGAATGATGCTAAAGCTGAAACTCCAGTACTTTGGCCACCTCATGTGAAGAGTTGACTCATTGGAAAACACTCTGATGCTGGGAGGGATTGGGGGCAGGAAGAGAAGGGAACGACAGAGGATGAGATGGCTGGATGGCATCACTGACTCAATGGATGTCTGAGTAAACTCCAGAAGTTGGTGATGGACAGAGAGGCCTGGTGTGCTGCAATTCATGGGGTCGCATAGAGTCGGACACAACTGAGTGACTGAACTGAACTGAATATTATTCAGTCAAGAAAGAAAAAAGAAAAACATATGAGCACTCAACCATAAAACATATATATTGCCAAGAGAAAAAAAAATCAATCTGAAAAGACTACAAGATGACGTCCTGTATGATTTCAGTATACAACTTTTTGGAAGAAATAGCAAAAGATGTGGTTGCTAGAAATTTTTGGGTAAAGGCAGGGAGAATGAATAGGTTAAGCATTGGGGAATTTTAAAGTGATGAAACTTTTTTATGACTCTCGAATGGTGAATATACATTACTTTACATTTGTCAAAATCTGTAGACTAGATGCATAATAGATAAGAGCTATATGATACAGATATAAATATAGATACATAGAATTAACTACATACAGATATATCCTTATATACAATATACCTCCTATCAGTTTAGAAATAAAGGAAAATAGTATAAAAGTTGAAAGTTTCAAATTATTCAACATCATTTCTTATTTCTTAGACCAAGTTTGCTAGATAAAATACAAAACCAATACAATATTGTAAAGTAATTAACCTCCAATTAAAATAAATAAATTTGTTTAAAAAAATTTAAGATAAAAAACAAATGCTTTTTTAAAATATAAATATGGACAAAGTATCACATAAAGTATAATTATACAACATGATCATGCTATTATATGCTAAGTCATTCAGCTGTGTCTGACTCTGTGACCCCATGTGACTCTGTGACCCCTGTGACCTCTATGATCTCTGTGACTGTAAGCTGCCAGGCTCCCCTTTCCATGGGATTTCCCAAGCAAGAATACTGGAGTGGGATACTATTTCCTACTCCAGTATAAAATGATTATTTGCTGCTTAATATGGGGCAACCAGAAGTTTGCTAAATCTTGCAACGGTAACTTGAATAACAGTTTATATAACTGTCTTGGAGATGCTAAAAGTCCACTAAAATATTCTAGTATCTAAACAAATATTAACATTCTGTTAATGGCTTTGGTTCTGATAGAACTGCAAAGCTAGCAAAACTGAATCCTTTCAATTGCTGAATTGATTGTTGTATTTATGCAGACTCATCTTCTCTATTGCTTGTGTAATACATCACTTGGACAGACTTTATTTTTTTATTTTTTTTTAAATTTTTTTAAAAATTTTAAAATCTTTAATTCTTACATGCGTTCCCAAACATGAACCCCCCTCCCACCTCCCTCCCCATAACATCTCTCTGGGACAGACTTTAAAAGAAAAATATATCACTCCTATCAAAGTTGGATCAGCATAGTATATTCTGAAATGCCTACATTTTATTTTTTAAGGGCTCAAAGTATTTTGGAATATAGACCTCAAAGACATGTTGTGGTTATAAATTTAAGCAAAACAATCATTGCCAATATTATAGGAATTCAAGATACTTCAGAAGGTAAATGTATTATTCACATGCAACTTTAGGAACCACTTGTTTAAAAAATACAGCCATGGAATAAGCATGCAATTAACTACAGGCTTTAAAGTTGATTTAGCATAATAAATACAAATAGAAGTTAACATTCTGCCCAGAGTTTCTGGGAAATCAAATATTTCCCGCTATTTATAATAAGAGGAAACCAGAGAAGAAAATATACTTACAGGTTGGTTGGAAAGTTTATCAGACATAGACTGGCGATTCAATTCACATGATAGTATACATGTTAGAATGTGATGACCCAGAAAGATGTTATGGGGAGGGAGGTGGGAGGGAGGTTCATGTTTGGGAATGCATGTAAGATTTAAAGATTTTAAAATTTAAAAAATAAAAAACTAAAAAAAAAAAAAAGAATAAAAAGGCAGAAAAAGAAAAAAAAATAAAGTTTATTCTATATCCTGAAAAAAAAAAAAACAAAAACAAAATCGTTAACTGTAGATTAGTAAAATAAATGAGATATTTTATAGAATTCATGCTGTATACTGTCACCCTGCTTATTTAACTTATATACAGAGTACATCATGAGAAATGCTGGGCTGGAAGAAGCACAAGCTGGAATCAAGATTGCCAGGAGAAATATCAATAACCTCAGATATGCAGATGACACCACTCTTACGGCAGAAAGTGAAGAGGAGCTAAGAGCCTCTTGATGAATGTGAAAGAAGAGAGCGAAAAAATTGGCTTAAAGCTCAACATTCAGAAAATGAAGATCATGGCATCTGGTCCCATCACTTCATGGGAAATAGATGGGGAAACAGTGGAAACAGTGTCAGACTTTATTTTTTTGGGCTCCAAAATCACTGCAGGTGGTGACTGCAGCCATGAAATTAAAAGAATCTTACTCCTTGGAAGGAAAGTTATGACCAACCTAGATAGCATATTGAAAAGCAGAGACATTACTTTGCCAAGAAAGGTCTGTCTAGTCAAGGCTATGGTTTTTCCAGTGGTCATGTATGGATGTGAGAGTTGGACTATGAAGAAAGCTGAGCACCGAAGAATTGTTGCATTTGAACTGTGGTGTTGGAGAAGACTCTTGAGAGTCTCTTGGACTGCAAGGAGATCCAACCACTCCACTCTGAAGGAGATCAGCCCTGGATGTTCTTTGGAAGGAATGATGCTAAAGCTGAAACTCCAGTACTTTGGCCACCTCATGCGAAGAATTGACTCATTGGAAAAGTCTTTGATGCTGGGAGGGATTGGGGGCAGTAGGAGAAGGGGACAACAGAGGATGAGATGGCTGGATGACATCACCGACTCGATGGACGTGAGTTTGAGTCAACTCTGGGAGTTGGTGATGGACAGGGAGACCTGACGTGCTGCAATTCATGGGGTTGCAAAGAGCTGGACATGACTGAGCGACTGAATTGAACTGAACTAAACTGATGGCAATGGTTAATTTTAACACTTCTTAGCTTTTCATTAGTACAGTTAAAGATATTGCACAGCAATTGCACACTTA
Source organism: Ovis aries (assembly GCF_016772045.2). Classification (NCBI taxonomy): domain Eukaryota; kingdom Metazoa; phylum Chordata; class Mammalia; order Artiodactyla; family Bovidae; genus Ovis; species Ovis aries. The sequence goes on from NC_056069.1 coordinate 51,924,602, forward strand.
TAAACATACACACACCACATACTTTATATACTTTATTAAATATTAAAAACAATAAAAATTGCATAGTAGACTATATGATCTTCAAACTTAAGCTCTTATTATCAAAACTCAAAAATTACATTCTGTTGCTCTTTAAAGACCTAACAATAATTCTTTAATAATATTCTATCACCTAAAACAGTAATATCAATGAATATATACTTATATATAATATATAATAAATACATTAAGGGCACATCTTTTAAGTATGTTATTTGAAATCATAAATGCTTATAAAATCAGCTGGAAAGGTGGGCTAGTAGCTTAGGAAGTGAAACTTAGAGAACATCAATATTTAATAAAAATGAGCATTTTTTAAATTGAAGCTCAGGCATAAGCTGTCTTTAATATGCAATTTTGCTGACAGCATTAGTTATTGACAATAAAATTGTAAAATATTAATCTTAAATGCTGACATCTTTTTTAGAGAAAACCAATACCTAACATCCCTGATTTAATAGTAACACTCCTTCTTGAGAAATAAAAGTACTAAATTTAATTAAATTAAACACATTAATAAGAAATTAAATTCTTTTAGTATGTTTGTTATATGATACTCTCAATTAAAGATTATTTTTACAAATATTAGATTTTAATAGCTGTATAGGTGTATACACCTATACACTTTTTTACAGCTCCATCAAACTGTAGTCAGAAGATAAAGGTCTTTAAGGATTGATTTAATGGCAATGGCAGAATGATCTCTTTTTCCATCAAAGTTTATTGGGCATCCAAAGAATAATAAGATGTACTCTAAGTGAATCCAATTAACATGCCAAGCCTTCAATTCTTCATACTTCAAACACTGAAATAGAGAAGAGTTTATTTTTAGCACCTGCCAATCTCACATCTATAATCTTAATAATTAGTTTCAATGAAAATTGAAGTTATACATGACAGGCTTAAGTATCTCTGCTGAGTTAAATTCATCACAAATTAAAAATATCTTAACATATTTGAAAGTGAAAAAAAAGTGAAAGTGTTAGTCACTCAGTCGTGTACAACTCTTTGTGACACCATAGACTGGGGCTCACCAGGCTCCTGTGTCTATGGAATTTTCCATGCAGGAATAAAGGAGTTGGTTGTCATTTCCTTCTCCTTTAACAAGTTTAGGACATAATATCTCTCATTTTGATCTGGAGAACCATTATTTTAACTTCAAAATATGTAGGAATTGTCAAAAATCCCTTTTCTATAGTTTCTGAATCAAAATATTGCCATATTAACACTTTTTAATGTAACCTTTTGTCTTAGAAATTGATAACTGTTCAATTATCCCTTATTAACTTTGTGTTCAAGTGGTGCTATTTACCAACCTGATTTATATGATTTAATAAGCTTTATTAAATTCTGATACAAAATATTAGTGGCACAATCTCAAGTTTCACCCCTGATTGTACTATGAATCTGCTTCACTGGAACTGTAATAAAGCCATCATAATCTGCTGAAATCACTCCTCAAACTCCCAAGTTTGAGTTAGCTCAGTACTTGCCTTTATTGTCGAAGAAATAGAAGTTTAAATTATCAATTTCAGGGATATGAATGGAAAGAGTAACCTCATGAAATGATTCTGTTAGGGGCTAAACACCCATGACACTATCTGATAGTAATGACTTCAGTACTATTTCATAAAACACACACCCTCCTAGGTTTTAAGGCCTAGATTTTCTGGCTTTAATATTAGACATTATTACAACTTAGATTCACTACAAAGCAAACCTTGAGTCAGAGGCCTTTTCTGTTAGCACTTTATTAGGGAGAACAAAATCTGTTAGCATGAGTGAAAATAAGGGGAGTGGTTAAGGGACCAATATCTACTATAAAAGTGCTCAGCATCATTAATCATTAGGGAAACACAAATCCACAGCACAATGAGATATTACCTTACACCTTTCAGGATGGCTATTAGAAAAACAGATGGGAGACAAAAAGTGTCAATGAGGTTCTGGAGAAAAGAGTATCCTTCTACACTTTGTGGAAATGTAAATTGATACAAATATGGAAAATATTACAGAGTTGCCTCAATAATTTAAAGCTAGCTGTAAAAATAGAACTATGTGTTCTATTTAAGCATCTACCCAATGGTAATGAAATCAAAACCTTGAAGAGTTATTTGCACTCCCATGTTAGCTGCAACATTAGTCACAATAGCCACAATAGCCAATATGAAAATTTGGAAAAATTGTCCGCCTACAGATGAATGAGTAAGATGTGATATATATTTATCTTAAAGGTTTTTATTGCAAAAAAGAAATGGTAATTATATGAGGTAACAATAGTAGGAGCTAAATTACTGTGGCAATTATTTCACAATATATAAATAATATATCAAATCATGATGTTATGTAACATCTTAATTAAATCTTGATAAAGCTGAAAAAATGATTTTGGATTTTTCCATTAAATAGCTATCTTATATAAATATGATATAAAACACAGGCTTTAAGTTGAAATATATATGTGATCTATAAAAAAATATGTATAGTGTCAGGGAAAATTAATTAATTTAGAAGATTCAACATATGCAATCAAACCTTGAAAAAAGCTATTGTAAAATAATTGTAGAAATTAATTTCAATATGGAAAATGAATAGCAAATTTAATAAATCATTGTTTAAACAATTTTAAGATTTTATCCAATAAAAAGAAAAAATCTGAAATAGAAAAATAATAAAGTATCAATAGATATAATGATGATCATGTAGAATTTTAAAGGACAATAAAGAGTGATATTCCCTACGTTGGCTAAATGTTTTAAAAATGGAGATAAAATTAAAAATTATTTAGAAAAAATGTAAATTTTCTAAGAAACTGTATGGGCCTAATGGAAATGGTATTGACATAACAGAAATGGTATGGACCTAACAGAAGCAGAAGATATTAGGAAGAGGTGGCAAGAATACACAGAAGAACTATACAACAAAGATCTTCATGACCCAGAAAACCATGATCACTCACTTAGAGCCAGACAGCTTGGAATGCGAAGCCAAGTGGGTCTTAGGAAGCATTGCTATGAACAAAGCTAGTGGAGGTGATAGAAGCCCAGTTGAGCTATTTCAAATCCTAAAAGATGATGTTGTGAAAGTGCTACACTCAATATGCCAGCAATTTTGGAAAACAAAACAGTAGTCACAAGACTGGAAAAGGTCAGTTTTTATTCCAATTCCAAAGAAGGACAATGCCAAATAATGTTCAAACCACTCCACAACTGCACTCATCTCACACACTAGCAAAGTAATGCTCAAAATTCTTCAAGCCAGGCTTTAACAGTACATGAATCATGACTTTCCAGATGTTCAAACTAGATTTAGAAAAGGCAGAGGAACCAGAGATCAAATTGCCAAAATCCTTCAGATCATTGAAAAATCAAGAGAATTCCAGAAAAAAACATCTGCTTTATGGATTATGCCAAAGTCTTTGACTGTGTACATCACAACAAACTGGAATATTCTTCAAGAGATGGGATTACCTGACCACCTTACATGCTTTCTGAGAAATTTGTATGCAGGTCAAGGAGCAACAGTTAGAATGGGACATGGAGCAAAAGACTGTTGGGAAAGGAGTACATCAAGGCTGTATATTGTCACCCTGCTTATTTAACTTTTATGCAGAGTACATCATGTGAAATGCCAGGCTGGATGAAGCACAAGCTGGAATCAAGAATGCCTGGAGAAATATCGATAACCTCACATATGCAGATGACACCACCCTTATGGAAGAAAAATGAACAGGAACAGAAGAGACTCTTGATGAAAGTGAAAGAGGAGAGTGAAAAACCTGGCTTAAAACTCAACATTCAAAAAATGAAGAACATGGCATCCAGTCCCATCACTTCATGGCAAATAGATGGGGAAACAAAGGAAACAGTGAGAGACTTTATTTTCTTGGGTTCCAAAATCACTTCTGATAGTGACTGCAGCCATGAAATTAAAAGATGCTTGCTCCTTGAAAGCAAAGCTATGACAACCTAGACAGCATATTGAAAAGCAGAGACATTGATGTCAAAGTTGCATCTAGTCAAAGCTATGGCTTTTCCATTAGCTGTGTATGGATGTGAAAGCTGGACTATAAAGAAATTGAGTTCTGAAGAATTGATGCTTTTGAACTATGGTGTTGGAGAAGACTTTTGAGAGTCCCTTGGACTACAAGGAAATCAAACCCATCATTCCTAATGAAAATCAGCCCTGAATTCATTGGAAAGCCTGATGTTGAAGCTGAAACTCCAATACTTTGGCCACCTGATGTTAAGAGCTGACTCATTGGAAAAGACACTGATGCTGGGAAAGATTGAAGGCAGGAGGAGAAGCAAAGACAGAGAACTAGATGGCTGGGTGTCATCATCGACTCAATGGAGATGAGTTTGAGCAGGTTCCAGGAATTGGTGATGGACAGGGAAGCCTGGAGTGCTGCAGTCCATGGGGTCACAAAGAGTCAGACAACACTGAGTGACTGAATTGAACTGAACTAAACTGAACTGAAATGTTCTGACAAAAAAGACACGGAGATATCAATGAGAAAATTTTGAAAGTGAAAAACTAGCTTTAAAAGTGTTACAGGGCCAAAGAGCTTTAGAGTCCAGAGGTACAATTTGTATACAGTTATATATTATTATATGAACTTATTTAGCATTAGTATTATTAGCTGCTGGTACTTTCCCAAGAGCTAGGTGGTAAAGAATTTGCATGCAATGCAGGAGCTGCAAGAGACTCTGTTTCAATCCCTGGGTCTGGAAAATCCCCTAGAGAAGGAAATTGTAACCCTCTCAAATAATCTTTCCCAGAAAGTCCCATGGACAGAGGAGCCTGCCTAGCTATGGTCCATGGGGTTACAAAAGAGTCAGACATGACTCTGTAAACAGTGATCAAAAAATATGTATTTATTTAGTATATAAAGTCGGACACAGCAGAAACTGTGTCAGACTTCATTTATTTTTTGGTGGGGGCGGGCTCCAAAATCACTGCAGATGGTGACTGCAGCCATGAAATTAAAAGACTCCTTGGAAGGAAAATTATGACCGACCTAGATAGCATATTCAAAAGCAGAGATATTACTTTGCCAACAAAGGTCTGTCTAGTCAAAGCTATGGTTTTTCCAGTGGTCATGTATGGATGTGAGAGTTGGACTATAAAGAAAGCTGAACACTGAAGAATTGATGCTTTTGAACTGTGGGGTTGGAGAAGACTCTTGAGAGTCCCTTGGACTGCAAGGAGATTCAACCAGTCCATCCTAAAGGAGATCAGTCCTGGGTGTTTATTGGAAGGACTGATACTGAGGCTGAAAGTCCAATACTTTGGCCAACTCATATGAAGAGCTGACTCATTGGAAAAGACCCTGATGCTGGGAGGGATTGGGAGCAGGAGAAGAAAGGGATGACAGAGGATGAGATGGCAGGATGTCATCATCCACTCGATGCACATGAGTTTGGGTGAACTCCGGGAGCTGGTGGTGGACAAGGAGCCCTGGCCTCCTGCAATTCATGGGGTTGCATAGAGTCGAACACGACTGAGTGACTGAACTGAACTGATGCAGTTATATTCTATATATTGATATATTGTGATTATCACATCATTATAAATAATCGCATAGCTGATCAAATACTTTGCATATTATTTAATCTAGAATCACCTAAATTAATGACATGACAAAAATTTAATAAAGATAATGCAATATAGGGTATCTCAGATTAATAATTTTTATAGATATAGATGTGAAACTCCTGAACAAAAATTGAATGATCTTTAATGTAAATTTTTATGAAAAATACTAAAATGCCATCAGCATTTTTTTGAGGGAATGCAGGGTTTTAAAAATTCATTTTGCAATTCATTATATCACACTCCTCTGTGTTGAAACTTTTGAAAGGACAAATGAAAGGATAATTTTTCTTAAAAAGTGAAAATTACCCAAACCCAGAAATCAAGTTTGGATTCACTAAGTCTCAATGCTTTCATCATGTAGGTTTCTTGAGTTAGGCAGAAGGGTAGATAACTTGCAAACACTTAGTATCTACTTGTAGACAACAGGATGAAGTAATACAGAACTAAAGAAGTATAACTTATATAATAGAAAACATTTTTTTTTTCAAATTAATGTCCATGAGACAAAGGTACAGTCAGTTCCTGATCTTGTTTTTGTTGACTGTATAGAGCTCCTCCATCTTTGGATGCATAGAATATAATCCATCTGATTTCAGTGTTGACCATCTGGTGATGTCCATGTGTAGAGTCTTCTCTTGTGTTGTTGGAAGAGGGATTTTGCTATGACAAGTGCATTTTCTTGGCAAAACACTATTAGTCTTTTCCTTGCTTCATTCCGTATTCCACCGCCTGTTACTTCAGGTGTTTCTTGACTTTCTACTTTTGCATTCCAGTCCCCTATAAAGAAAAGGACATCTTTTTTGGGTGTTAGTTCTACAAGATCTTGTAGGTCTTCATAGAACCATTCAACTTCAGCTTCTTCAGCCCTACTGGTTGGGGCATAGATTTGGATTAATGTGATTTTGAATGGTTTGCCTTGGAAATGAACAGAGATCATTCTGTCGCTTTTGAGACTGCATCCAAGTACTGCATTTTGGACTCTTGTTGGCCATGATGGCTACTCCATTTCTTCTAAGGGATTCCTGCCCGCAGTAGTAGATACAATGGTCATCTGAGTCAAATTCACCCATTCCAGTCCATTTTAGTTCGGTGATTCCTAGAATGTCGACGTTCACTCTTACCATCTCTTGTTTGATCACTTCCAATTTGCCTTGATTCATGGACCTGACATTCCAGATTCCTATGCATTATTGTTCTTTATAGCATCGGACCTTGCTTCTATTACCAGTCACATCCACAACTGGGTATTGTTTTTACTTTGGCTCCATCCTTTCATTCTTTCTGGAGTTATTTCTCCACTGATCTCCAGTAGCTATTTGGGCACCTACTGACCTGGGGAGTTCCTCTTTCAGTATCCTATCATTTTGCCTTTTCATACTGTTCATGGGGTTCTCAAGGCAAGAATAGTGAAGTGGTTTGCCATTCCCTTCTCCAGTGGACCACATTCTGTCAGACCTCTCCACCATGACCCACCCATCTTGGGTGGCCCCACAGGCATGGCTTAGTTTCGTTGAGTTAGGAAAGGCTGTGTTCCTAATGTGATTAGATTGGCTGGTTTTCTGTGATTATGGTTTTGGTGTGTCTGCCGTCTGATGCCCTCTTGCAACACCTACCATGTTACTTGGGTTTCTCTTACCTTGGACGTGGGGTATCTCTTCAAGGCTGCTTCAGCAAAGCACAGCTGCTGCTTCTTACCTTGGACAAGGGCTATCTCACTGCTGCCCCTCCTGACCTTGAATGTGGAATTGCTCCTCTAGGTCCTCCTGCACCTGCGCAGCCACTGCTCCTTGGACGTGTGGTTGCCTAGACATATTTATAACTATTTTTTCAGCTCAAACTTTTTTTCACTTCATTTATTTTTAAAAACCAATTTTTTTTATTGAGATAAAGCAGATTAACAATAATGTGATAGTCTCAGGTGAACAGAGAGGGGACTCAGTCACACGTATACACATATCCAATGTTCCCCAATTCCCCCTCCTATGTTATACCAACTAGAATTTGTTGAAAAGCCTGGAGTGATGTCCTTTATAGAGTCTAATGTGTACTATCAAAAGAGTGAAAATCTAAGAGCAAAATGCCAGGCAGTATGTAGTCATCAGTAGCTTTTAGTAAGCAATCAATACTTTAAGGAAAGCAGTTTTATATAAATCATCACTGTGATTGATTAGAATGTACCAGATTAGACTGAGATTCAGTCATCCACTTGGAGGATCATTAAATAAATGATCAGGTGTGCTGCCTGAAGCTCAATTTACTTCTGGGTAGAACTTGTTAGAACTATAAAGACCAAAAGTTCAGAGACATACTGAAATGCATAGGAGTTCAAACTTCCATTCCAGATACTTAGTAATGTATAGAAAGCACACTGGCTCGTCTCAGTGCACCAGCCCCCAGCAGGCAAAACCAATACAATATTGTAAAGTAATTAACCTCCATTAAAATAAATAAATTTATATTAAAAAAAAGTCAACAAAAAATGCAAAAAAAGAAAAGAAAAGAAAAGAAAGCACACTTGGAATTAACTCAATTTGCTTTCCATTTTTAAAGGATAATTGTCAACAATGAAATATATCCCCATACTCTTTTCATATTACTCTTAACACTGTAATAATCTTTCAACTTATATTTCCCATTTCATTATGATAATTTTCAGAGACAATTTGATAGATTTTTTACAGTGAATGTCCATAAACCTGTTATCTAGATATTACCACTAACATTTTCCTCTATTGGCTTTATCTAGCCCTCTTTCTACCCATTAATGGGCACTTCTTAACTTGGGATGCAATTCAAAGAAAATTTTACCATCAACAAATGTAATTCCATCAAATACTTCAATATAAGCATTTATTTTTAAGTGAAAAAACAGAAAATACTATTTTGTTTCCTTCTTTTTTAGGGAAAGAGTATTTTTTTTTTTAAATTAAGCAATTTTGGTAGCATTATCTACTTATCCCTTCAAATTAATGCAGCTATGCTGCTGTCATGATTTATAAGTAATAAGACTTGTAGAAAGGAAATGACTGTTGTTGTTTCTGGTCATGCATAACATGTCTAAATTAAAAACATGGTTGTAAACTGGAGCCGCCGTCACCTTAGCTGCAGCTCATCGGGCAAATTTAATTCATAAATCCTTCAGCGGTGCACACTCAGACCTCATCTCTAAGCAGGCACATCCTTGTCATAGAAACCTTTTAATTACCTTCTTCAACAGCGAGTGAGATGTTTATAGCCACAGACAGGAGTATAAGTCAGAGGTCTGCTATGTCATTGGGGTGACCTTTTGGCGAATAACAGAGCAGACATTACTGCTGAGGATCTCAGGCACTTCAGACTTTTATCAAAAGAACTCTACTGGAGGCAGTTAAATAAAACATTAGTGAACATAACAAATTAAAATGACTTTTGCCTAAAAGAGACTTAAGTTGAATTAATATTTATGACCACGCTTTCTTATGGAGTCTTGAGATTTTGTTTTGAGAAAACTAAATTTTGTTGTTTGGATTTCTCGCTGCTCCATTTTATCAGCTTCCAACCCTATAAATTGTTGTTGATTAATTCCTAAGTTGTGTTCAACTCATTTGCGACCCCAGAGACTGTAGCCCACTAGGCTCCTCTGTCCACAGGATTTCCCGGGAAAGAATGCTGGAGTGGGTTGTTATCATCATCTCCAGGGAATCCCAACCCAGGGATCAAATTTATGTCTCCTGCACTGGCAGGTGGTCCTTTACCACAGAACCACTGGGGAAGCCCCAACCCTATGGATGTACTCTTGCTTTTAGCTGGCCAAAAATGTTATTATCCATTTACTCATTTAATGAAATCTGTGAGAGATTACTAACCCTTTGTGCAAATCAACATGAGGACCACTGTTAAGATAAAAAACAATTTGCTTTTGAGGGGTTTATAGTTTTTACCACAAACACAAACATTATTTATTTTCTATATAAAATATTCATTTAGAATTTATCCTTAGAGTAATTAGCAATTAAGCATTATAAGTAAAAACCAGTGTCTGTGGATAGAAACAATTTTATTTTTCTTGATTAGATAGGATTATTTTTTTCAATGCCATATTTATATTTGAAAGACAATAAAATGTGTCTCAAATTTCTTTTTTTCAGACTTTCCCATTGTTTAAATAATGACATGAAAAAATGAAAAGAATGATCATAAGATAATGTATGTGATTCAGTCATACTCAGTTTTGTCCAACTCTTTGTGACCCACGTGAACTGTAGCCCCATTAGGTTTCTCTGTCCATGGGATGTCCCAGGCAACAATATTGGGGTGGGTTGCCATTTCCAACTTTGGGAATTCTTCCCTACGCAGAGATTGAACTCGGATCTCTTGCATCCCCTGCTTGGCAGGCAGATTCCTTACTGCTGAGCAACTTATAACTAGAGAAAAAATTATAAGTAGGATAGTGGCTTAGGACATGTAGCTTGATATATAGTAAGGAATTTATTAGTGTCAGTTTCTACTAGGTAAAGAACCCACCTGCCAATGCAGGAGACATGAGACATGGGTTTGATCTTTGGGTCGAGAAGATCCCCTGGAGGAGGAAATGGCAACCTGCTCCTGTATTCTTGTCTGGAGAATTCCATGAACAGAGGAGTCTGGTGGGCCACAGTCCATGGGATCACAAAGAATTGGACATGACTGAACGACTGAGCACATATACACACACTGCTAATGTAGCTAACACTATTGCTTTCACTCTTTTCTTCTCATGTTAGTGATAACAAAACAGTAAAAATGAGTTCAGATGTGATTTTGTAGATTAGAATAAGGAAGGTGATGTACACCTGAGAGATGTAGACCTCTTATTTGATTCTGGGGTTCCTGGGTGGTCATGGAAAATGGGACATGATTTGTAGCATGATTTTTCAACATTCATAACATAAAATCTGTTTTGGTAAATAAGAGATACAATTACTCCTATTACAGAATCATCAAAAAATATCTCCCAGAAGTTTTCACAAAAAAACATGGTAAGTATTAAATAATAATTAGTTTAACACTAAGTAAATAATAAGGCCAACAACATTTCATAAATAAGTACAAGAGTCATGGATCTATTCTTTTAGCATCCTTTAAATTTGACCCTTGACATGACACTAATTATAGCTTAAGTAAAATAGTTCTGTGTTGTGCCAAACAATGAAATGTGATTGAAGTTGATAGCTTGTGATTATCCAATAAATCCAAATATATATATTTGAGCATCTAATTAAATGGATAAACTGTATGTTCTTCATTAAATTGTCAATTGTTTGTAGTTTAAATGAAATCCAATGGCATATATAGCTCATTATCACTATCGTGTTACATTCATAGAAAGGTCACTCCAAAAACCAAAAGAGATGAAAAATGTTTATATCTCCCAAACAAACTAAAAATCAGAGAAATTTGTAGCAGTCCTACTTTTTAAAGTCTTTGTTTTCCCTGGTGTATGCTGAACTAAAGTATTCTAGAAATTCTTGGTCTCCAGCCCTCATCATTTTCCCCTCTACCTTAACATTCTTGCATAGATCAAAAAGTGTCACCAGTCGCAGTCTGTCAAAGACTTTCCAACCACGAAGATCCATCCCACCTAGGGTAGAAGCTGCTCAACATTGATGCATTTCTATAATGTAGCTATGATAATATCCTTTGTCACAATCCCTGATATTGTTTGTCTATACATTTTGGCATCCGGTCCCATCACTCCATGGCAAATAGATGGGGAAACAGTGGAAACAGTGGCTGACTTCATTTTTCTGGGCTCCGAAATCACTGCAGATGGTGATTGCAGCCATGAAATTAAAAGACGCTTACTCCTTGGAAGAAAAGTTATGACCAAACTAGACAGCATATTAAAAAACAGAGACATTATTTTGCCAACAAAGGTCCATCTAGTCATGTATGGATGTGAGAGTTGAACTATAAAGAAAGCTTAGCACTGAAGAATTGATGCTTTTGAACTGTGGTGTTGGAGAAGACTCTTGAGAGTCCCTTGGACTACAAGGAGATCCAACTAGTCTATCTTAAAGGAGATCAGTCCTGGCTGTTCATTGGAAGGACTGATGTTGAAGCTGAAACTCCCATACTTTGGTCACCTAATGTGAAGCGCTGACTCATTTGAAAAGATCCTGATGCTGAGAAAGATTGAAGGCAGAAGGAAAAGGGGACTACAGAGGATAAGATGTTTGGATGGCATCACCGACTCAATGGACATGGGTTTGGGTGGACTCTGGGAGTTGATGATGGACAGGGAGGCTTGGCGTGCTGCAAGTTCATGGGGTGGCAGAGTTGGACATGACTGAATGACTGAACTAAACTGAACTGATATATTTTCAAGATGACAATAATAATTAGCCTGTACCCAGACAAATCTTCTGAAATCTGGGTAAACAAAATCCTCACCACGAAATTCATTTTTAAGAAAATATGGTCTCCATTTCCTGGACAATTCAGGAGCCTTGATTTACTACTACCATCATTTAATGGCATAGCTGATATTTGCCAGTAACATCCTCCTCATGGTGATAATAGGACCATCAGATTGTTCTGGAGAAGTATCCATTCAGAGTTAAGGCTTGGTTAGCTAAATCAATAATCATATATAACTCCCTTTACCAATGTGTTTGTTACGGTGACAGATAAATATTAATAAAATGTTTGCTGACCTCTGAAAAAGGCAAAAGTTATGGTCAGATATGAACTCCACAGTCTTCAAACAGGCACTTTGTGAGGCACATATAGATATATAAAGGAATGAATACTTAATACACACACACACACACACACACACACACACACACACACACACACACACCTTAAGTGGTGGGAAAAGTCCATAGAAATTTTGACTCCGATTTGAAAAGTCATGAGAGTTTTCAGACTTCCTAATTCACTAACCTCATATAAGACCACCAAGGTCTGATTCTTCATTTGAAATACCAATTATAAAGTGCATATTATCTGTCAAAATGTAGTTTCTGTGTCCATATGTTTCTTTAATATCACATTGACTTTGTAGTTGATTTCAAGAACCCCAACATCACATAAGTAATTTTCCTTAAGTCTTAAAATTTCAGTGCAATTTTCAGTCTGTTATACTGAAAATTTACTCCTTGCTCAGGTCAAAGATAATGATGACTCTTTTTTTTTTCTTTTATCAAAAAGACAATACAGCATTCTTAAGGTTCATCTTAAAATCTTAGAGAGTGAGCTACAAAGTGAATTTCTTATAAACTTTCATTGAAAGTAATAAGCCAGTGAGATAATACAGATTGCAGTGTTTACTTGCATTTCTTTAACTTTTTAAAACTCAGTTTGGGTGGGATGCCTCTGGCTAAAAACAGGTGATAGGACTTCTGGTTTGGTTCCTTATCCCTGTTAGGCTTGAGGATGGACTCTGAGTTTGCCTGGAGTGTCTGGGCAGACTTCCTAGATGGGAACTGTTGCCATATTCAGCATATGAGGCTATGAATTCATTTCTCTGCCCTGGCAGGACAGCAGGATGAATCCAGGACCTGCTCAGCTCATTGGTTTATAGTGCCCAACCATACTTCTGCAGGGCTTCTCAGGTGGCTCAGTGAATAAGAATCCACCTGCAATGCAAGAGTTGCAGGTTCAATCCCTTGGTAAGGAAGATCCCCTGGAGAAGTGAATGGCTACATACTCCAGTATTCTTGCCTGGAAAATTCCAAGGACAGGGGAGAGTTACATTCCATGGGGTTGCAAAGAGTTGGTCACAACTGAGCATGATCATGAGATACATACTTCTGTAAAAATGTTTTCCTCTAAATTATTTGCCTTCATGGAGTCAATCCATCCTCACACCTAGGCTTTCTGTTCTTCATTATACCTACAGGTAACAAACAAAAGTGACAGTCACTCAGTTGTATCTGATTCTTTGTGGCACCATGGATTGTAGCCCATGAGGCTCTTTTGTTCATGGAAACTCCAGGCAATAATACTGGAGTTGGTTGCCATTTTCTTCTCCAGGGTATCTTCCCAACACAGGGATCGAACCCAGGTCTCTTGTGTTTCAGGCAGATTCTGTACCATCTGTGCCACCAGAGAAGCATAACAAACAAAAGCAAAAATCAAAAGCATATGGCAAATTCACCCTCTTGGCCCTCTTTTCGGGATGGAAGGACAGGGAAGGGTATGCCAATGTCCTCAGATCTATGCCAATTTCCTTCACTCTAAATACATTTCTCAGATTTTCTGTGTTGTAACATTTCTAACTTCCCAGTTATCATTTGTCATCATTTGGCTTTTAAAGTTATTGAGAAACAGTGAATAATGTTCCTGTCAAATACTTAGAATATTTTAGATACACTGTTTTTGAATAGCTGCAGAATAATATCGCCTTAGCTATGAAATAAAACAAGCAGAATATCTTTGATAAAACTTAAGAAATGATTCAAGCTTTTAGTAGTTCACTCAGACATTAATACTGAATATATTAGCTACATTTGTGTGGATACATAAAAGTAAACATATGACCCCATGGACTGTAGCCTACCAGGTTCTTCTGTCCATGGAATTCTCTGGGCAAGAATATTGGATTGGGTAGCCCTTCTCTTCTCCAGGGAATCTTCCCAACCCAGGGATCAAATCCAGGTTTCCTTCATTGCAAGCAGATTCTTTACCATCTGAGGTACCATGGAAGACCAGATATGTATCTACATCACTGTAACTACTATAATCATTATCAGTTAGCATTTTAGAATTAATTTAGTTCCATAGTAGAGGACATCTGAGCAGAATAACATCAAATGTTGTCCCGGTATAGTTAAGAAGTCAGTTTGATGGGGAAATACATCCTGAATGGGTTTATCCAATTCAGGTAAATGTATATCAATAAAATTTGTTTTAACAACAGATAATTCTACAATCTCTGAAATTGCTGACTGAGGAAAATTTAGATAAACGAATGGCTAAGCCAGGGAGAAAATGAAAGTATAGGGAAAGAAGCCTTCTAACTAACTAAACTAAACAAATGATATCAACTCTATTTACATGTCAGAGAGTGATAGGGACTGCATTAAACCCATTAAATTGTACCACTTGGACTGAGCTTCCCTCAAGGACAAGAGAAGCATTGGAAGACAGAGATGGAAGAATGATGTAACAAAGAGAAAATCATAGCAAAGAGAATAAAGTCAAATGAAACAGACTCAAAACCTAGAGTATTAAAATCTGAGGAAAGACAGTATTTGACCAAAAAGTTCTGGGCTTGGTCTTCATCTGACCCAGGGACATCAATAATAATATCAAATAGTGAGAGTCCCGAAGGTCTTTCTCCAAATGATATGAAGTTGAGGTGACGGAGAATATTTCCTGAGAAGGCTCATGCCATAAGAGAAACATTTGTGTCCTAGAAATGAAAATGAATGCTTACAGATGAGTTCTGAAGCTGACACCAGTGAGCATCCATAATTAATTGAGTGCTGGAACATTTTAAATGAGAAACACACACAAAAAAACCCTGGAAATTGAGAGTTGAGACACATAAATAGAAAAGGAAGTCTTCTCAAGTGACTACCATGGCCAATTTCTCAAGTTTGTAAGAAAACTGACATTTCTCAGTTGCTGTTTTTAAGACACCACCCTTTGAGATGAACCTTCAGCTATGGTCATAATAGTTCCACTCTGCAACGGAAAATTAAAGTAATGGACTCTTGAAACAGCAGAGGTGGAATGCCACCCTGGTAAACGTGTGACTGTGATTTTCTCCATGTGTCCTTTTCCCATCAACTGTTACTGAACATCAGCTATCCTCTTGGTACATCTAGGTCGTCAATCCTGAGAAAGCTTGAAGTGACTGCTTTTACTTGGCATTTGGCTGTTTTTTAAGTTTGGTTGATGTAGGCACCTTGTTGAACTTTTGTATATCCTATCATTACTTTGGACTCTTTAAAAAATGAAACACTGAAGAGCCTTGAAATTGAAAGAATAGAACTCTTGGCACCCAATGAATATCACAGCTACTTCATTGAAAGACAATTCAGGTTCTTTGAAAGAAACAAGTCCACTTAGAAACTGAGGCACACTCCTCCCACACCAGCTTAGACTAACCAGACTAAAACTCTGAGGATTAATTTTGGAAATTACTTTTTTTGACTTTTATTTAATTTACAAGGCAAATATTTCATTTTGGACTTTGATTTCTGTACATTATTATTTAAGCATATTGATTTTTATCTCTTTTGGATTTTAACCCACAAGATAGATTGTATATTTGACTTCTGCTTGATAATTTGATAATATGAGGAAATTTATAATTAAATTCAGACTATCTGAATGTTGATCTTTTATTATTAAACTATTTAAATGTTGACATTTGATCTCACTGTGGATCTTAAAGCTAAACTGGATAAAATAGCTCAAAATAATTCATGACGAGGATACACTATGAAATACTTGGACCTGACTACAGAGTAGCATTAAAATGAATTTAATCATTACACTTTTCTTACTTATTTTATAGTTTCTGGCATAAAACCAGAAAACTACAATACCCCCTGCCTCTACCAGCATCAACTGTGAAAACCTGTGTGTATGTGCATGCGTGTGTGTGTGTTGGTGTGTGTATTGTGTTATTGCATTAACACTTCTGTGGTATGAAGCTATTTAGAGTTATGTGGTTTTAGGAAGAAAATGAGCAATATTTATTAGTTTGAGAGATCACAGAGACTTGCAACTGTAGATTAATTTAATCTCCCTTGAAAAACTACCCCACATTGTAAAGCAACTTTAGTGCAATAAAAATTAATAAGAATGATAATAAAACTACCTTGCCTAAAGTTAAAGTATGGACTTGTGTGATTATATGTCACTGAGGTCCATTCATTATTTAAAAAAAAAATGAAATGTACCATTTCTGTGGGGGATATTGATGATGTGGGGGAAAGAAAGGGGGATAGAAATGTTTTATAACTTACTTTCAGTTTAAATAAAAAACTGTCTTTAAAAAAGCTATCCCCAAATTTCACTAGTCTCCCACAACAAAATGTATATTTTATGCTCAAAAATTTTAGATTGTCTCCCAGGACAACTGTCTTCCAGGTAGTGCTTCAGTGACCCAGTGATTCACGCTGTTTGGATTTTGTGGCTACATCATCTCTACAACAGCAAATGCTCTTCTATAATGACCACAGCATTAGAAGAGAAATCCAGAAGGTCTTTCATCACAAGTTAACTTTGCTCCAGTTATGAAACAAATCACTGCTAGCCACAACTTATTCAGAAAAACTACTCATGTTGTTTCACTCAAAACCTAAGTATTATCCTCTTGTCTTTTAAAGGAGACTATGACAAGATATCAATGAGCATGTGAAGTTCTATCCTCACCTAATCGGTCAAATGACCATTTTCTATTTCACAGAAAGAAGCTCAGTTAACCTCTGCTGTCTAAATGATATTTAATAATCTTGAAACTGAAGCTGTCTGGTGATTGCACTTTTTAAACATCTTTACTCCAGTATTTGATGAAATAAATAGTGTGTAACCCCCTTTGATTTACACTTAAAATTGTTTATCTATATTCTTAAGCCTGGACAACTTTCATTCTCCTTACAATGTTACGTATCACTCAAAGTCATTGATCCATGAATCATTAGTAGTAAGTATCTCTGATACCAGGTATAGAGAGAGGTGCCATGGAAAATACCTGAGCCTGAAGCAAGGATACAATTTTCACCTCAAAAAGAAAAGAAAGGCCCGGTAACCTGATAATTGTTGTTAATGCCAACTAGGTACCTTGAACTGCCTAGGCAATAGGGAATTTCTGATTACTGCCTTGCTTTTTCTCACTATGAACTCTTGAAAATTTCTTAATTTAGTCAATTTTTTCTAACTTAACCTATGCAAAATACTAAACCAATACCAATATTTTAGTGAAAGTTGCTCAGTCACATCCGACTCTTTGCGACTGCATAGACTATACACTAAAATATCGGCAGCAATCAGAATTTTGAAGGTAAATCAAAGGGGCTTACATACTACTCATTTAATCAAATTCTGGAGGAAGGAACTTCTGGGTTGGGAAGGTCACCTGGAGAAGGGAATGGCCTCCCACTCCAGTATTCCTGGGCTTCCCTGGGGACCTTTCCAATCCAGGGATTGAACCCAGGTCTCCTGCATTGCAGGTAGATTCTTTTACCAGCTGGGCCACAAGGGAAGCCCAAGAGTACTGGAGTGGGTAGCTTATCCATTCTCCAGTGGACTTTCCTTATCCAGGAATCGAACCAGGTTCTTTTGCATTGCAGATGGATTCTTTACCAGCTGAGCTACCAGGGAAGCCCTACAGATGTTTTAATTTGGTTTAAATAGTCCTATGCATAGGATTTTCTACATACTCTAAATTCATCTATTAGAACTTATTATTGTTTTGTCACTAAGTCATGTTTAATTCTTTGTAACCCTGTGGACTGCAGCACACCAGGCTACCCTGTCCTTCACTATCTCCTGGAATTTGCTCAAAGTCATGTCCACTGAGTCAGTGACTCCATCCAATCATTTCATCTTCGGTCATCCCCTTCTCCTGCCTTCAGTCCTTCCCAGCATCAGAGTCTTTTCCAATAAGTTAGCTCTTGCATTAGGTGGCCAAAGTATTAGAGCTTTAGCTTCAGTGTCAGTCCTTCCAATGAATATTCAGGGTTGATTTCCTTTAGGATTAACTGGTTTTGTCTCCTTGCTGTCCAAGGGACTCTTGAGAGTCTTCTCCATCACAATTCTTCCTGAATATGACTAAATTAAATATGTGACAGTGTCATTTAGGATTAAGGTCAGAGATTTTTGACATAAAATGTAAAGTCACAGTCACATCTTATCTTACATATAAGGTTTTATTCTTTTATATAAAATCTGTGTTTAGGAGGGTAGTCTAGGGAAGGGATGGAGGGTCCAAACACACATCTGATTTTTTTTTTTTTTTTCAAAATTTTCAGCTCTCCTCACTCTCCTTCTTAGATGATAAACTCTGCCTTCTTGGACCAGTTTTGGGCATGGCATCTGCACTCTAGTCTAATCTTGAGGACAGGAGGAACACACTCTCTTTTTTAAAGAAACATCTTATTCATCCAGTGTAGTCATATGGACATAGTTGTCCATGAGGGAAGCTAGGAAATCCAATCTATTAAATTGCTGGCAGTGAATACAGCTGATTAATTGTTGATATCTGTGCTGGGTTCTCCTAAGGAGCAAATACTAGAGATAAAATATTTAGTTAGACAGAAGTCATCACCACTGATATCACTTAGAAGTTATGAAATTTCATTTTCACTGTTTTTGGTTTTCTTCTTTCAGTATCTGGGAATGATAAATATTCAAAAGAATTTAACTATTATTTGATAGTGTTCTAAAAATCATAGCAAATTTTTATAGAAACAGGTAGTTCTCCAAATGGGGCATATCAGAGGCATACATATTTCTTGATGGAGCATCAGTCTTTTGCACAAGATAGCAATTTAGTCCTTCTTATATTTATAAAGCAAGAGCAATCCATAGATCACCTGCTATGTAAAATAACTGAAATTTATTACTACATCACAGATAAATGAAGAAGATATAAGGTACCTTTCTATTGCATGTAAGCATTCTTATTTTAGAAACTTGTATATTTTTCCATCTTTCCTACAGCTATCCTTCATTTGTTTTGAGGTGATTGTTGTGCAGAGATGTTCTAAATTTTATCCTGCTGCACAAGAAAATAAGTGGAGTTTGAATTTGGTAGTAAATACTTGGTAAGCAAGTCTTCAAAACATCTTTAGATGCATAGTGCCTCCTTTAAAAAAAACTCTCTAAATATAAAACACATGAGAGGAATCAATTAATAATGTATTTGTAAGCACATTTGAACCATGATCTAACATTTACCTTAAATATTTTAGTGGACTGCATTTGTTTCAACTTGCAAATGTTCGCCCCAGCCGTATTCTCTCCCAGCTCTTCTCTTTGCCTAAAATGATTGGATATCAGCTTATCAGGCTCTTTCTTTTTGTTGGAACTTTACCTTTTAAATGTGACAGGTCACATTTAATTCTGCCACCAGTTCCCTGATTCCATTTGCACGCTTCTGATCTCCCCTACTCTGCTGTACATGTTTTCTTTCTTATAATACTTATCTTTTCCTAGTATGTCAGATATTTCTTCTTGCCTTCATGCTGTCTTGTTCAACCCTTTTTGATCCCATGGACTATAGCCCACCAGACTCCTCTGTCCATGGAATTTTCTGGGCAAGAATACTGAAGTGGATTGCCGTTTCCTCCGCCAGGGGATCTTTCCAACCCAGGGCTGAACTCATGTTTCCTGCATATTTACTTATTATTTTTAATGATTATTTTATATTTGCCCATAAATGCAAGCTTCATGAGAACACAGATCTCTGTCTTCTCTATCTTTTTCTGGTATAAACCTAGAGGAACACAAAGCAAGTATTCAAAAAATATTTACCAAGTGAATGAAGGATGTAGGTTTTTGCTTGCTGGACAGAAACATTAAATAAACATTCTTTATTTTTCTGACAAAGAAACATTTATCATCTGATTAATCTCTAATTCTCCATATGCATCTGACTCCAATCTTCCAAAATAATTATGCACCCCATCCACAGAAAATCCATAAAGTGGATACAAAAAAATGCTTTATCACTCCATCTTCAGTGAGACTGATGATAATTGGAGCATTTTTCTTTGAAACTATTTTGGGCTGCAAAGTTAGCTGTCACTTAGATGTGGTCTCCCATTAATCAATCAATAGAGTTCTCCTTTGTTTAAATTTCACATCCTCTGTGAAGAAGTATCTACATTTTCTTATATTCACAGTAAGAGTTTGGTGATTTTTCCTTAATGCTGTGTGCTTCTTTTATTTTTGTATTTTTCATATCATATTACTGCTTTGTCTCCAAACTAGACTGTGTGTTCTTTGAAGACAAGAATTTTCATATTATTTTGGTGTTCTCCATACCAGTGGAGAGCATGATGCATAGAAAATATCCTTTAAATATTTATACAATTTATGAAAGATGCATTCAGGTGAACTCTTCATTCCTCTCAAATAGTAAAAGCTATGAATTTTAAAACATAAGTTTCCAATATCACTGTTATCCACAAAAGTGTTTTAACACTTTATATTATTTTTCTATTTCCCTTCAACACATTTTTTTAAAACTAACATTTTCTTCTTCTTCATTATTTCAGTTTAAATCATGACCATTATATCAAGTTAAATAGCCTAATTCTTTCCTATTTGTGAAGCAGATGATCTATGCATAACTAGGATACAAATGACAAGTGGATAAGGTCTGGTCTGATATTTTACCAACCTTATTTAATTTCTTCCTTTTTGTATCATCAATATGTATAGTTTAAAATGTGCTTCTTGTCATAGTCAAGCGGAAAGAGAAGGAACTGCTTCAATTAAGTACAAAACAGGGTCTGATGCTGTCAGTTGCTTTGATCTAAGGTGAAGTTAAATGAGAAAAAAATAATATTTTATATTTAGTGCATACTATAAGAAAAACTCTAGAAATGATAGAATTAGAATAAGTGAAAAATATTTTTAAGGCTAGAAAATATGTTTTAAAGGAACTAAATTTTCATGATAATGATGATTAAAATATTAAGACTTCATTTTGGAAGAAACAGAAAGTGGCAAAGGAATTAACCCCTGTACTCCACATACTGGGATTCTCCAGTGGCTCAGTGGTAAAGAATCCACCTGCAATGCAGGAGATGCGGGTTCGATCCCTGTGTGGTGAAGATACCATGGAGGGGGGCATGGTAACCCACCCCAGTATTCATGCCTGGAGAATCCCATGGACATAAGAGCCTGGAGGCTTATGGTCTACTGGGTCACAAGACTGTAGCCACTGAGTATGCATGCTTGCACTGCACATATTATTGGTACTTTATTATGTTTGCAAACGTTTCTCCATTCATTTATATTCTAAACTATCAATGCTTAAAGGTAGTGATACTGAAAGAATAATGGTTTAAATTTCATATCTTATATTCATGAGGTAAAATAAATCTAATAACAATCTATGGAACATAAATATAAAAAAATAACACCCAGCTTTCATTATTATTTAGTTTAAGCTTTTATCTATCTATGGGGATAAAGGATATTTTGCTTGTTTTTATTACTATAATGTATATCAAATGAATAATTCTGATTAGATAAATACAAAATAATCATCTGTTCAGTTCAGTTCAGTTCGGTTGCTCGGTCATGACCGACTGTTTGCGACCCCATGAATCGCAGCACGCCAGGCCTCCCTGTCCATCACCAACTCCCGGAGTTCACTCAGATTCACGTCCATTGAGTCAGTGATGCCATCCAGCCATCTCATCCTCTGTCGTCCCCTTCTCCTCCTGCCCCAAATCCCTCCCAGTATCAAAGATTTTTCCAATGAGTAAACTCTTCGCATCAGGTGGCCAAAGTACTGGAGTTTTTGCTATAGCATCATTCCTTCCAAAGAAATCCCAGGGCTGATCTCCTTCACAATGGACTGGTTGAATCTCCTTGCAGTCCAAGGGTCTCTCAAGAGTCTTCTCCAACACCACAGTTCAAAAACATCAATTCTTCAGCACTCAGCCTTCTTCACAGTCCAACTCTCACATCCACGCATGACTACTGGAAAAACCATAGCCTTGACTAGACGGACCTTAGTCGGCAAAGTAATGTCTTCGCTTTTGAATATGCTATCTATGTTGGTCATAACTTTTCTTCTGAGGAGTAAGCGTCTTCTAATTTCATGGCTGCAGTCACCATCTGCAGTGATTTTGGAGCCCAAAACAATAAAGTCTGACACTGTTTCCACTGTTTCCCCATCTATTTCCCATGAAGTGATGGGACAGGATGCCATGATCTTCGTTTTCTGAATGTTGAGTTTTAAGCCAACTTTTTCACTCTCCACTTTCACTTTCATCAAGAAGCTTTTAGTTCCTCTTCACTTTCTGCCATAAGGGTGATGTCATCTGCATATCTGAGGTTATTGACATTTCTCCTGGCAATCTTAATTCCAGCTTGTGTTTCTTCCAGTCCAGTGTTTCTCATGATGTACTCTGCATAGAAGTTACATAAGCAGGGTGACAGTATACAGCCTTGACATACTCCTTTTCCTATTTGGAGCTAGTCAGTTGTTCCATGTCCAGTTCTAACTGTTGCTTCCTGACCTGCATACAGATTTCTCAAGAGGCAGGTCAGGTGGTCTGGTATTCCCATCTCTTTCCACAGTTTATTGTGATCCACAGAGTCAAAGGCTTTGGCATAGTCAATAAAGCAGAAATAGATGTTTTTCTGGAACTCTCTTGCTTTTTCCATGATCCAGTGGATGTTGGCAATTTGATCTCTGGTTCCTTTGCTTTTTCTAAAACCAGCTTGAACATCAGGAAATTCATGGTTCACGTATTGCTGAAGCCTGATTTGGAGAATTTTGAGCATTACTTTACTAGCATGTGAGATGAATGCAATTGTGCGGTAGTTTGAGCATTCTTTGGCATTGCCTTTCTTTGGGAGTCTCTTCAAAAAAATAGAGCAAGCCGATAACAATAGCATGATCTAAATGACAAACTTTTCAGCAAAACTAGGTAGGATGGTATCTTCACAAATTCCAAAAGAGATGTTGGTGGGAACAAACTTTCAACAACCAAAAAAATCAGCACAGCATAGGACTCTGTGTGGAAAAGGTATGGAAAGTAGTGAATTAGCTGACAAACCCAAGAACAAGAGACCCCCAAAACGGCCATCTGGTATTCACTAGAGAGCCACAGGGCAAATTAGGACTATCAATTGAATTGGAGGAGGTTTTATACCTTCTAAAAGAAGTTGAGGACAAGTGGCCAATGGCAGTTTGGAGGGACTGGAGTGGACTAGCACTTATGAATCCTAGAAAAGTGAGCTTCCAGAGATCCAGAGATACCTTCAATTACAGGGTCTCAAACTGAGAAGACATTTCTGGGAGTAGACTAGAAATATGAGGAATAGTAGAAAGGATAGAAAGAGAAGGTCCACACAAAAGTGATAGAAGGAAACATTACCACAACATCCCAGAAATCTAGCTCTCATATTAAACCACTAAACACACACATGTATGCACAAACACACAATCACACTTAAAAAACTGTGAGCTTTATGAATTTATGAAGAATATTTATAAGCTACAAATTCTTCAAAAAGTTCAGGTAAATTAGTTCGATATAATAATGATCAGCAGAAAAGTTGATATAAGGGAGAAAAAAGACAAAAATAAGCTGAGTGACATGTCTATAGAAATTAAAACTTGCCATAGTTATGTCCATAGAACAGATAAATTGACTTCTATTTAATGCAAATGACTTAAGAAATTACTTAAGAAAATATTACTAAGCACAAAAGAACAATATAAATCCAAATTTTAAAAACTCAGAAATAAATAGACAAAATCCAAGAAATAACAATACAAGAAAAATTAAATTCAGATAGGAACACTGAACTAGAAGGGATACAAGAGTGAATGAATGCAATAGATATAGTCACTGAAAAACATTTTAAAAATATTTTTTTAAACTCAAAGAATTGCAATAACTACTGAAAATAAGCAAAGATTTATGTGCTTTGTCGCTCAGTCATTCTGATCCTTTGCTACCCCATGGATTGTAGCCCACCATACTCCTCTGTCCATGGGGATTCTCTAGGCAAGATTACTGGAGTAGGTTGTCATGCCCTTCTCCAGAGGATCTTCCCATCTCAGGGATCTAACTCAGGTCTCCCAACTGCAGGCAGATTCTTTACCATCTGAGCCACCAGGAAAGCCCAGGTAAAGATTTAACATCCAGTTAAATATAATATTTATGTTATTATGAATACATTTTAAAAATCAGACAGGTTCTTGAATTAGAAATTTTGGCGTGTATTCTGCTATCTCATTTACAATGTATGAACAGTTACTATCACACACAAAAAATAGGGAGGAAGAAATAAAGATACTTTTTCTCAATGAAATCACACACTGTTTATAATGTTACTAAAAAAATAAATAAACTAGAGTCTTATCAAGACTTTGACTCCAGCTGTTAGCTTGTAAGAAATATCAAGGGCAGAAGAACATGCAAATTTCACCATGAGTATGCCATCAAAAAATCTAATGAAAAAGTGAAAGTGTTAATGGCTGAGTCATGTCTCATGACTCTTTATGACCCATGAATTGTAGTCCATCAAGCTCCTTTGTCCATGGGACTCTCCAGGCAAGAATACTGGAGTAGGTAGCCATTCCCTACTCCAGGAGATCTTCCTGACCCAAGGATCAAACCTGAGTCTCTTGCACTGAAAACTCCAACCCATAGAAAAAAAATCTACCAGAAAACCCTGTTTTTTCAAATAATGAAGTTAGAAATGGACCATTCCAACCCAGAGATTGTCATTCTGAGTGAAATAAGTCAGAGAAAGAGAAATGTGGACTATGGCATGGCATATGCAGAATCTAAGAAGTGACACAAATGAACTTATTTTTGAAACAGACTCACAGACTTAGAGAATGAGCATATGGTTGCCAAGGGTAAGGATGGGGGAAAGTGATAATTAGGGATTTGAGGATGGACATGTACACACTGTTATGTTATATTTAAAATGGATAATCATAAGAGATCCACTGCATAACACATGGAACTTTGCTCAATATTATGTGATAGGGTGGATGGGAGGGGAGTTTGGGGAATAATGGGTACATGTACATGTATTACTGAGTCCCTTTGCTAGTCACCTGAAACTATCACAATATTGTTAATTGGCTATACCCCCAAACAAAATAAAAAGTTTACAAAATAAAAAATGGACCATTTCAGATTGTTACCTCGTAGATATGAACAAACTGATTCTAAAATTTATATGGAGAGGCAAATGTCCTAGAATACCCAAAACAATATTGAAAGAGAAGAATGAAATTACAATCTACATTTTCCAATTTTAAGACTTAACTATAGTAATCAAGACAGTGTGTATTAGCAAAAGAATAGATAAATAGATCAATGCAACAGAAAGAAAGCCCAGAAATAGGCCCCCATAAATATAGTCAGTATACCCTTGATAAAGAAGCAAAGCCAAAACAGTGAGACAAAGTTAATTTCCTCAACAAATGGTGCTGGAATAATTGGGCAGTTCAATTCAGTTCAGTTGCTCAGTCATGTTCTACTCTTGTGACCCCATGCACTGCAGCATGCCAGGCTTCCCTGTCCTTCATCAATTCCTGGAGCTTGCCCAAACTCATGTCCATTGAGTCGGTCACGCTATCCAACCATCTCATCTGCTGTTATCCCCTTCTCCTCCTGACTTTGATCTTTCCCAGCATCAGGGTCTTTTCAAATGAGTCACTTCTTCACATCAGGTGGACAAAGTATTGGAGCTTCAGATTAAGCATCAGTCCTTCCAATTAATATTCAGGACTGATTTCCTTTAGGAGTGATTGGTTTGATCTCCTTACAGTCCAAGGGACTCAAGAGTCTTCTCAACACCACAGTTCAAAAGCATCAATTAGTGCTCAGCTTTCTTTATAGTACAACTCTCACATCAACACATGACTACTGGAAAAACCATAGCTTTGACTAGACAGATCATTGCAAAATAATGCCATGATCTTAGTTTTCTGAGTGTTGAGTTTTAAGCCAGCTTTTTCACTCTCCTTTTCCACTTTCATCAGGAGGCTTTTCAGTTCCTCTTTACTTTCTGCCATAGGGTAATGCCATCTGTGTATCTGAGGTTATTGATACTTCTCCCACCAATCTTGATTCCAGCTTGTGCTTCCAACCTGGCATTTTTCCTGATGTACTCTGCATATAAATTAAATAAGCAGGGTGACTATATACAGCCTTGGCATACATCAAGGAGTACATCATGGAATAACTGGACACACAAATGCAAATTAACCTAGTAGAGACCTACTTCATTCACAAAAATTAAATCAAAAGGGATCATAGACCTAAATGTAAAACACAGAGTTATAAAATTCCTAGAACATAACATAGGAAAAATATCTAGATATCCCAAGGTATGGCAATGACTCTTTAGATACAACATCAAAGGCATGATTCATGAAAGCAAAAAATTGATTAACTAAATTTCATTAAAAGTTTAAGAAGAAAACAACACTAACTCCTCTGGTTAGCATAACTGATGCCAGTGGATACTTAGGGTTTCTCCTATTCTTCTACTGACCACACCAAGGATTGTACTATGCAATAAATCACTTCTCTGTTGTCAAGGTCTTTGCAGTTAATAGATGTTCTTCAAATAATCATTAGGATCAGGTGACCTCTATGTTCTGTTAGTTCCCAAAGAATGAAGAAATTCCCAACACCTATGAGACTAGTTACTCATTCTTGAATCTTGACTTAGGAATGGCCTTCCTGTTTTCAAGACATACTTCCATACATGGTTTTACTATAAAATTTTCTCAGTGGCCCATCAGTGGTACAGAATGCAGCTGCAAATATTTCTGGATCATTGTCCAAATCTGATCACTCCCTTTAAGTAAGATTCATTAATAATGTGGACCTATCTGCCTCACTTTTTAGTCTAAAGATGCCTTCTCAGTTCAGTGTGCATATTTTGTTCACTCCATCATCCACCATCTAGGAAAGACAATGTCAGAAGTATGAGAATACAAGCCATAGACATGAAATCAGTTCAGTTCAGTCACTCAGTCGTGTCCAACTCTTTGCGACCCCATGAACTGCAGCACACCAGGCCTCCCTGTCCATTACCAACTCCTGGAGACCACCCAAACCCATGTCCATTGTGTCGGTGATGCCATCCAGCCCTTTACCTCCTGCCTTCAATCTTTCCCAGCATCAGGGCCTTTTCAAATGAGTCATCTCTCCACATCAGGTAGCCGAAGTATTGGACTTTCAGCTTCAACATCAGTCCTTCCAATGAAGGACTGATCTCCTTTAGGATGGACTGGTTGGATCTCCTTACAGTCCATGGAACACTCAAGAGTCTTCTCCAACACCGCAGTTCAAAAGCATCAATTTTTTGGCCCATTTTTTGATTGGGTCATTTATTTTTCTGGAATTTAGCTGCATAAGT
The DNA here is from genome assembly GCF_016772045.2 of Ovis aries. Classification (NCBI taxonomy): domain Eukaryota; kingdom Metazoa; phylum Chordata; class Mammalia; order Artiodactyla; family Bovidae; genus Ovis; species Ovis aries. The sequence continues at coordinate 51,952,307 of NC_056069.1, forward strand.
TGCTTGTAAATGGGCCAAAGAACTAAATAGACATTTCTCCAAAGAAGACATACAGATGGCTACAAACACATGAAAAGATGCTCAACATTACTCATTATTAGAGAAATGCAAATCAAGACCACAATGAGGTACCACTTCACACTAGTCAGAATGGCTGTGATCCAAAATTCTGTAAGCAATAAATGCTGGAGAGGGTGTGGAGAAAAGGGAAACCTCTTGCACTGCTGGTGGGAATGCAAACTAGTACAGCCACTATGGAGAACAATGTGGAGATTCCCTAAAAAATTGCAAATAGAACTGCCTTATGACCCAGCAATCCCATAGCTGGGCATACATACCGAGGAAGCCAGAATAGAAAGAGACACATGTACCCCAATGTTCATCGCAACACTGTTTATAATAGCCAGGACATGGAAACAACCTAGATGTCCATCAGCAGATGAATGGATAAGAAAGCTGTGGTACATATACACAATGGAGTATTACTCAGCCATTAAAAAGAATACATTTGAATCAGTTCTAATGAGGTGGATGAAACTGGACCTGATTATACAGAGTGAAGTAAGCCAGAAAGAAAAACACCAATACAGTATACTAACACATATATATGGAATTTAGAAAGATGGTAATGATGACCGTGTATGCGAGACAGCAAAAAAGACACAGATGTGTAGAGCGGACTTTTGGACTCTGAGGGAGAGGGAGAGGGTGGGATGATTTGGGAGAATGGCATTGAAACATGTATAATATCATGTAAGAAACAAATCGCCAGTCTATGTTTGATGCAGGATACAGGATGCTTGGGGCTGGTGCACTAGGATGATCCAGAGAGATGATATGGTGTGGGAGGTGGGAGGGGGGTTCATGTTTGGGAACACATGTACACCCGTGGTGAATTCATGTCAATGTATGGCAAAACCAATACAGTATTGTAAAGTAAAATAAAGTAAAAATAAAAATTTAAAAAAAAAAAGAATGAAAGAAAAAAAAAAAAGCATCAATTCTTTGGCACTCAGCTTTCTTTATATTCCAACTCTCATATCCATACATGACCACTGGAAAAAACATAGCCTTGACTAGACAGACCTTTGTTGGCAAAGTAACGTCTCTGCTTTTTAATATGCTATCTGGGTTGGTCATAACGTTCCTTCCAAGGAGTAAGCGTCTTTTAATTTCATGGCTGCAGTCACTATCAGAAGTGATTTTGGAGCCCAAGAAAATAAAGTCTCTCACTGTTTCCACTGTTTCCCCATCTATTTGCTATGAAGTGATGGGACTGGATTCCATGATCTTAGTTTTCTGAATGTTGAGCTTTAAAAGCCAAATTTTTCACTCTCTTCTTTCACATCAAGAGGCCTTTTAGTTCCTCTTCACTTTCTGCCATAAGGGTGGTGTCATCTGCATATCTGAGGATATTCATATTTTTCCCAGGAATCTTGAGTCCAGCTTGTGCTTCCTCCAGCCCAGCGTTTCTCATGATGTACTCTGCATATAAGTTAAATAAGCAGGGTTACAATATACAGCCTTGATGTACTCCTTTTTACATATTTGCAAAAGACACATCAGATAAAAGACTATACTCCAAAATATACAAAAAACACTCAAAATTCAACAGTAAGAAAACAAATGACCCAATTTAAAATATCAGCCAAAGGCTTTCACAAATACATCACCAAAGAAGATACACAGATAGTTAATGAGCATATGAAAAGATATTGCACATCATATGTCATCAGAGAAGTACAGGTTAAAACAATGAGTTTGCCACAGCATACCTATGAGAAAGACAAAATATGAAACACTAACATTACTGAGTGCTGGTAAGGATGTGAAGCAATAGGAATTAAGTGGATCAATAAACTATGTTACCTCTAGACAGTGAAATATTACTCACTAAAATGAAAGAGTTGAGGAGGGAGGGAAAGATGGCAGAGGAATAGGACGGGAAGATCACGTTCTCCCTCACAAATTCCTCAAAAGAACATTTCAACGCCGAGCAAACTCCGCAAAACAACTTCTGTAGGCTGGCAGAGGACATCAGGCAACCAGAAAAGCAGACCATTGTCTTCAAAATCAGGTAGGAAAAAATATAAAAGACGAGAAAGGAGACAAAGGAGGTGGGGAGGGAGCTCCGTCCTGGGAAGGGAAGCCCGTCCCGGGAAGGGAATTTTAAGAAGAGAGGTTTCCAAACACCAGAAAACACTCTCCCTGCCGAGTCTGTGGCGAGCCTTGGAAACACAGAGGGCAACATAACAGGAAGGAAAAATAGATAAATAATTAAAACCAAGAGATTACAAGCCCACCAGTAACACCCCCAGCGGAAAAGCAGCACAGACGCCTGCATCCGCCATTGGGAAGTGGGGGCAGGGCAGGGACGCGCGGGAGGCGCGGGCTGCAGGGCTTTGTAAGAATCGGGCACGAACACCCCACGCTCCACCAGAACGATCTAACTTGGGCTAGCAAACCAGACTGTGGGATAGCTACCACGCGAAAAGCTCGAACATAAGACACCGCCAGGACCCAGCACAGAACAAAGGACGGAACGGAAAAAGCCGGCTGCAGACCATTCCCCGCCGGGGACAGGCAGCCAGAGCCGTAAGGACTGGAAAGGGGCAATTGCAGACCCGGAGAGACTTTACGTACCTAACTGCAAGCAGGCTCCTTTGCTAAGACTTCTGGGGGTGCTGGACAGTCACAGTCTGCCTCACGGGGTGCGCCAGCGGTCCACCCAGAGAGCTGAGCGGCAGCGGCGGAAAAGGTGACAAGCCGCGGCGATTGCGCTCGCCAAACTCCTGAGCTACTCGGACCTGGGAAGGGCACAAAGCGCAGTCCCAGCCGCATTTGTGCCTCTCAGGGCTGCCTGAGGGCCGAACCAGAGCGGCTTGGACCGGGGAAGTGCACGCAGCCTAGGGCCGGCCCCAGACGGTTCCCGGCTGAGCATCGTAGAGCCGGAGCGGTTTGTGCGCCGCGAGGAAGGACAGGTCAAGCGGGGCAGAGATACTGTGTACACACGACAGTGCTATTTGTTTGCAGCATCCCCCCTCCTCACAGCGCGACTGAACTAGTGAGCCTAAAAACCAGAAAACAGAAGAAGTTAAACGGAGGGAACCACCTTGGAAGTGAGCCCACACGGCCCATAACATCAGAGAAGAGCCAGATATATTTTTAATTTTTTAATATTTTTAAAATCATTCTTTTTTTTTTTTGCCTTTTGCTTTTTTTTTCTTTTTTTTTCCGAGCTTTTTTTAAATTGTTAAATCTTCTATTTCTCTTCTAATTTTTATTTCTATAACCTAGTATTACTATTTTTAAAAAAAAAGACTTTTTTTTTTTTTTTTTAAGGCAAACACCATATATACTCTTTGGATGGTTGTTGGTTTTTTTTTTGTTTTTTTTTTTTTTTGTTTGTTTGTTTTTTAATAATTCTTTTTTTTTTCTTTCTTCCTTTTTCCTTCTGCTTTTCTTTAATATTGTATCTTTGAAAATCCAACCTCTACTCCAGATTTTTAATCTTTGTTGTCAATTTTGTACATTTAAAAACCCAAACTTCACTACCCAAGTTTACCTGAGAGCGAGATTACTGGCTTGTCCACTCTCTCCTCCTCTGGCCTCTCCTTTTTCTCCACCAGGTGGCCTCTGTCTCTTTTCTCCCCCATCTCTTCTCTATCCAACTCTGTGAATCTCTGTGTGTTCCAGACGGTAGAGAACACCTAAGGAACTGGTTACTGGCAGGATTTGTCTCTCTCCTACTCATTCCTCTCTCTTATCCTCCTGGTCACCTCTGTCTACTTCCTCCCTCTCCTCTTCCCCGTATAACTCTGTAAATACCTCTGAGCGGTCCAGACTATAGAGCGCACATAAGGAAGTGACTACTGGCTAGCTTGCTCTCTCCTCTCTTGATCTCACCACATCTCATTCCAGTTACCTCTAACTACCCCTCCATCTTCTCTTCTCCTTGTAACTCAGTGAACCTCTCTGAGTGTCCCTCAAGGTGGAGAAACTTTTCATCTTTAACCTAGATGTTTTATCATCGGTGCTGTATAGATGGAGAAGTCTAGAGGCTACTGTGAAAATAAAACTGAAAACCAGAAGCAGGAAGCTTAAACCCAAAGCCTGAAAACATTAGAGAACTCTTGAATTCAGGGAACATTAAGCAATAGGAGCTCATCAAAAGCCTTCATACCTACACTGAAACCAAGCTCCACCCAAGGGCCAACAAGTTCCAAAACAAGACATACCACGCAAATTCTCCAGCAACACAGGAACACTCCCCTGAGCCTCAATATACAGGCAGCTCAAAATAATCCCAATACCTTTGATGTCTCATAACCCATTACAGGTCACTCCACTGCACTCCAGAGAGAAGAAACCCAGCTCCACCCACCAAAACTCCAACACAAGCCTCCCTAACCAGGAAACCTTGACAAGCCACTGATAGAACCCCACCCAAAGTGAGGAAGCTCCATAATAAAGAGAACTCCACAAATTATCAGAATATAAAAAGGCCACCCCAAACGCAGCAATATAACCAAGATGAAGAGACAGAGGAATACTCAGCAGGTAAAGGAACAGGAGAGTTGCCCACGAAATCAAACAAAAGAGGAAGAAGTAGGGAATCTACCGGAGAAGGAATTCCGAATATTGATAGTGAAAATGATCCAAAATCTTGAAATCAAAATGGAAACACAGATAAATAGCCTAGAGACAAGGATTGAGAAGATGCAAGAAAGGTTTAACAAGGACCTAGAAGAAATAAAAAAGAGTCAAAATATAATGAATAACACAATAAATGAGATCAGAAACACTCTGGAGGCAACAAATAGTAGAATAACAGAGGCAGAAGATAGGTTTAGTGAAATAGAAGATAGAATGGTAGAAATAAATGAATCAGAGAGGAAACAAGAAAAACGAATTAAAAGAAACGAGGACAATCTCAGAGACCTCCAGGACAATATGAAACGCTCCAACATTCGAATTATAGGAGTCCCAGAAAAGAAGACAGAAAGAAAGATCATGAGAAAATCCTTGAGGAGATAATAGTTGAAAACTTCCCTAAAATGGGGAAGGAAATAATCACCCAAGTCCAAGAAACACAGAGAGTCCCAAATAGGATAAACCCAAGGCGAAACACCCCAAGACACATATTAATCAAATTAACAAAGATCAAACACAAAGAACAAATATTAAAAGCAGCAAGGGAAAAACAACAAATAACACACAAGGGGATTCCCATAAGGATAACAGCTGATCTGTCAATAGAAACTCTTCAGGCCAGGAGGGAATGGCAAGACATACTTAAAGTGATGAAAGACAATAACCTACAGCCCAGATTACTGTACCCAGCAAGGATCTCATTCAAATACGAAGGAGAAATCAAAAGCTTTACAGACAAGCAAAAGCTGAGAGAATTCAGCACCACCAAACCAGCTCTCCAACAAATTCTAAAGGATATCCTCTAGACAGGAAACACGAAAGGGTGTATAAACCTGAACCCAAAACAATAAAGTAAATGGCAACGGGATCATACTTATCAATAATTACCTTAAACGTAAATGGGTTGAACGCCCCAACCAAAAGACAAAGACTGGCCGAATGGATACAAAAACAAGACCCCTCTATATGCTGCTTACAAGAGACCCACCTCAAAACAAGGGACACATACAGACTGAAAGTGAAGGGCTGGAAAAGATATACCACGCGAATAGAGACCAAAAGAAAGCAGGAGTGGCAATGCTCATATCCGATAAAATAGACTTTAAAACAAAGGCTGTGAAAAGAGACAAAGAAGGCCACTACATAATGATCAAAGGAACAATCCAAGAAGAAGATATAACAATTATAAATATATATGCACCCAATATAGGAGCACCACAATATGTAAGACAAATGCTAACAAGTATGAAAGGGGAAATCAACAATAACACAATAGTGGGAGACTTTAATACCCCACTCACACCTATGGACAGATCAACTAAACAGAAAATTAACAAAGAAACGCAAACTTTAAATGATACATTAGATCAGTTAGACCTAATTGATATCTATAGGACATTTCACCCCAAAACAACGAATTTCACCTTTTTTCAAGTGCTCATGGAACCTTCTCCAGGATAGATCACATCCTGGGCCATAAATCTAAACTTGATAAATTCAAAAAATCGAAATCATTCCAAGCATTTTTCTGACCATAATGCATTAAGATTAGATCTCAATTACAGGAGAAAAACTATTAAAAATTCCAACATATGGAGGTTGAACAACACACTTCTGAATAACCAACAAATCACAGAAGAAATCAAAAAGAAATCAAAATATGCATAGAAACGAATGAAAATGAAAACACAACAACCCAAAACCTGTGGGACACTATAAAAGCAGTGCTAAGAGGAAAGTTCATAGCAATACAGGCATACCTCAAGAAACAAGAAAAAGTCAAATAAATAACCTAACTCTACAACTAAAGCAACTAGAAAAGGAAGAGTTGGAGAACCCCAGAGTGAGTAGAAGGAAAGAAATCTTAAAAATTAGGGCAGAAATAAATGCAAAAGAAACAAAAGAGACCATAGCAAAAATCAACAAAGCCAAAAGCTGGTTCTTTGAAAGGATAAATAAAATTGACAAACCATTAGCCAGACTCATCAAGAAGCAAAGAGAGAAAAATCAAATCAATAAAATTAGAAATGAAAATGGAGAGATCACAACAGACAACACAGAAATACAAAGGATCATAAGAGACTACTATCAGCAGTTGTATGCCAAGAAAATGGACAACGTGGAAGAAATGGACAAATTCTTAGAAAGTACAATTTTCCAAAACTGAACCAGGAAGAAATCAAAAATCTTAACAGACCCATCACAAGCACGGAAATTGATACTGTAATCAGAAATCTTCCAGCAAACAAAAGCCCAGGTCCAGATGGCTTCACAGCTGAATTCTACCAAAAATTTCGAGAAGAGCTAACACCTATCCTACTCAAACTCTTCCAGAAAATTGCAGAGGAAGGTAAACTTCCAAACTCATTCTATGAGGCCACCATCACCCTAATACCAAAACCTGACAAAGATGTCACAAAAAAGAAAACTACAGGCCAATATCTCTGATGAACATAGATGCAAAAATCCTCAACAAAATTCTAGCAATCAGAATCCAACAACACATTAAAAAGATCATACACCATGACCAAGTGGGCTTTATCCCAGGAATGCAAGGATTCTTCAATATCCGCAAATCAATCAATGTAATTCACCACATTAACAAATTGAAAATAAAAACCATATGATTATCTCAATAGATGCAGAGAAGGCCTTTGACAAAATTCAACATCCATTTATGATAAAAACTCTCCAGAAAGCAGGAATAGAAGGAACATATCTCAACATAATAAAAGCTATCTATGACAAACCCACAGCAAACATTATCCTCAATGGTGAAAAATTGAAAGCATTTCCCTAAAGTCAGGAACAAGACAAGGGTGTCCACTTTCACTGCTACTATTCAACATAGTTCTGGAAGTTTTGGCCACAGCAATCAGAGCAGAAAAAGAAATAAAAGGAATCCAAGTTGGAAAAGAAGAAGTAAAACTCTCACTGTTTGCAGATGACATGATCCTCTACATGGAAAACCCTAAAGACTCCACCAGAAAATTACTAGAGCTAATCAATGAATATAGTAAAGTTGCAGGATATAAAATCAACACACAGAAATCCCTTGCATTCCTATACACGAATAATGAGAAAGTAGAAAAAGAAATTAAGGAAACAATTCCATTCACCATTGCAACGAAAAGAATAAAATACTTAGGAATATATCTACCTAAAGAAACTAAAGACCTATATATAGAAAACTATAAAACACTGATGAAAGAAATCAAAGAGGACACTAATAGATGGAGAAATATACCAAGTTCATGGATTGGAAGAATCAATATAGTGAAAATGAGTATACTACCCAAAGCAATTTACAAATTCAATGCAATCCCTATCAAGCTACCAGGCACATTTTTCACAGAACTAGAACAAATAATTTCAAGATTTGTATGGAAATACAAAAACCTCGAATAGCCAAAACAATCTTGAGAAAGAAGAATGGAACTGGAGGAATCAACTTGCCTGACTTCAGGCTCTACTACAAAGCCACAGTCATCAAGACAGTATGGTACTGGCACAAAGACAGACATATAGATCAATGGAACAAAATAGAAAGCCCAGAGATAAATCCACACACATATGGACACCTTATCTTTGACAAAGGAGGCAAGAATATACAATGGAGTAAAGACAATCTCTTTAACAAGTGGTGCTGGGAAAACTGGTCAACCACTTGTAAAAGAATGAAACTAGATCACTTTCTAACACCGCACACAAAAATAAACTCAAAATGGATTAAAGATCTAAATGTAAGATCAGAAACTATAAAACTCCTAGAGGAGAACATAGGCAAAACACTCTCAGACATAAATCACAGCAGGATCCTCTATGATCCACCTCCCAGAATGCTGGAAATAAAAGCAAAAATAAACAAATGGGATCTAATTAAAATTAAAAGCTTCTGCACAACAAAGGAAAATATAAGCAAGGTGAAAAGACAGCCTTCTGAATGGGAGAAAATAATAGCAAATGAAGCAACTGACAAACAACTAATCTCAAAAATATACAAGCAACTTCTGCAGCTCAACTCCAGAAAAATAAACGACCCAATCAAAAAATGGGCCAAAGAACTAAATAGACATTTCTCCAAAGAAGACATACGGATGGCTAACAAACACATGAAAAGATGCTCAACATCACTCATTATTAGAGAAATGCAAATCAAAACCACAATGAGGTACCACTTCACACCAGTCAGAATGGCTGCGATCCAAAAATCTGCAAGCAATAAATGCTGGAGAGGGTGTGGAGAAAGGGAACCCTCCTACACTGTTGGTGGGAATGCAAACTAGTACAGCCACTATGGAGAACAGTGTGGAGATTCCTTAAAAATTGCAAATAGAACTACCTTATGACCCAGCAATCCCACTTCTGGGCATACACACCGAGGAAACCAGAATTGAAAGAGACACATGTACCCCAATGTTCATCGCAGCACTGTTTCTAATAGCCAGGACATGGAAACAACCTAGATGTCCATCAGCAGATGAATGGATAAGAAAGCTGTGGTACATATACACAATGGAGTATTACTCAGCCGTTAAAAAGAATTCATTTGAATCAGTTCTGATGAGATGGATGAAACTGGAGCCGATTATACAGAGTGAAGTAAGCCAGAAAGAAAAACACCAATACAGTATACTAACACATATATATGGAATTTAGGAAGATGGCAATGACGACCCTGTATGCAAGACAGGGAAAGAGACACAGATGTGTATAACGGACTTTTGGACTCAGAGGGAGAGGGAGAGGGTGGGATGATTTGGGAGAATGACATTCTAACATGTATACTATCATGTGAATTGAATCGCCAGTCTATGTCTGACCCAGGATGCAGCATGCTTGGGGCTGGTGCATGGGGATGACCCAGAAAGATGTTATGGGGAGGGAGGTGGGAGGGGGGTTCATGTTTGGGAATGCATGTAAGAATTAAAGATTTTAAATTTTAAAAAATAAAAAACAAAAAAAAAATTAAAAAAAATAGAAAAAAAATAGAAAAAAAATAAAATGAAAGAGTTATCAAGCATGAAAAGACATGTGGGAAACTTAAATACATGTTAATAAGCGCAAGAATATTGATTGCAATGATCACACACTGAGAAAATGTCCAAATCAGGGAGACAGTAGAATGATTAGAAATTGTCATGGGTAAGAAGGGTACTATGAATAGGAGTAGCACAAATTATTCTTAAAGTTAAATTATTGCAGATGATACCATAATGATGGAAAATGTACTTGTATTTGCCCACAAACCTAGAACATAAAACACAAAAGTGAACCCTAATGTAAACTATGGACCTAGGGTGGTTATGATGTGCCATTACAGGCTCATTAGTTGTAACAAATGTGCTGCTCTGGTGGAGGATGCTGATAATGGCAGAGGTTATACATGTGTGGGCATGGGGGGCATTTTGGAAATCTTTGTACATTCCCTTCAACTTTACTGTGAGTCTAAAACTACTCTAAACATTACAAATATCTGGAAATAAATTTAAGTTAATTAAATAAATGGCTCAAACTAAAATGCTTGGTGTCAAAACTAAAATGCTCTTGATGAACATAAAGGAGGAGAGTGAAAAAGATGGCTTAAAGCTCAACATACAGAAAACGAAGATCATGGCATCTGGTCCCATCACTTCATGGGAAATAGATGGGGAAACAGTGGAAACAGTGTCAGACTTTATTTTTTAGGGCTCCAAAATCACTGCAGATGGTGACTGCAGCCATGAAATTAAAAGATGCTTACTCCTTGGAAGGAAAGTTATGACCAACCTAGATAGCATATTCAAAAGCAGAGACATTACTTTGCCAACTAAGGCCTGTCTAGTCAAGGCTATGGTTTTTCCTGTGGCCATGTATGGATGTAAGCGTTGGACTGTGAATAAGGCTGAGTGCTGAAGAATTGTTGCTTTTGAACTGTGGTATTGGAGAAGACTCTTGAGAGTCCCTTGGACTGCAAGGAGATCCAACCAGTCCATTCTGAAGGAGATCAACCCTGGGATTTCTTTGGAAGGAATGATGCTATAGCTGAAACTCCAGTACTTTGGCCACCTCATGCGAAGAGTTGACTCATTGGAAAAGACTTTGATGCTGGGAAGGATTGGGGGCAGGAGGAGAAGGGGACGACAGAGGATGAGATGGCTGGATGGCATCACTAACTCGATGGACGTGAATCTGAGTGAACTCCGGAGTTGGTGATGGACAGGGAAGCCTGGCGTGCTGCAATTCATGGGGTCACAAAGAGTTGGACACGACTGAGTGACTGAACTGAACTGAAAATGCTTGGGGGTAGTCATTTGGGAAATAAAACTATAAAGAAGTGCAAGCAATTTATTATAAAAGTTAGGTGTGTTAATCATTCTGGAGGGAAGAAGAGAGTTGAGATGGGGTCAGGGTTGGGTTAGAAGCTTCAGGTGTGGCTGGGAAGGATCAGCTTTCTTGGAACCACTGGTGGTAAAGAGCATGTGCATTATAGTAACTCGTTAATAGGTAACTTTGAGCTTCTTAGGTGGTACTAGTGGTAAAGAAACTGCCTGCCAATGCAGGAAACAAAAGAGATGCAGGTTCATTTCTGGGGTTGGGAAGATACATTGGAGGAGGGCATGGCAACCCACTCCAGTACTCTTGCCAAGAGCATCCCATGGAGAGAAGAGACTGGAGGGCTACAGTCCACAGGGTCACAAAGAGTTGGACACAACTGATGCGACTTAGCATGCATGCATGGTATATATCTTCAGGCATGAAGAACAGCAGAAAATAAATGATTTTACTTAGTATTTTTTCTCTTAACTTCTTCCATCAATGACATTGTAGTAATAGTAGAGTTAATTGCTCAGTTGTGTCCGACTCTTTGTGACCCCGTGGACTGTAGCCCTACAGGCTCTTCTGTCTATGGGATTCTCTTGGCAAGAATACTGGGGTGAATAGCCATTTCCTTCTGCAGGGGATCTTCTCAACTCAGGAATCTAACCCGTGTCTCCTGCTTTGCCAGCAGATTCTATACTGTATAAGCCACCCGGGAAGCCCATGATTTTCTTAAAATGAATGGTAGGAAGAATTAGATGGACTGAGAGAAAAAAGAGAACTTTAGAGGTTATAAAGTGAAAGTGAAGTCGCTCAGTCATGTCTGACTCTTTGCGACTCCATAGACTATAACCTACCAGGCTCCTCTGTCCATGGGATTTTCCATGCAATAGTACTGAAGTGGATTGCCATTTCCTTCTCCAGGGGAATCTTCCCAACCCAGGGCTCGAACCCGGGTCTCCAGCATTGTAGACAGATGCTTTACCTTAAATTTGGTGACAAAAACATACATGCATACATCAACATGAATCCGCCATGGGTGTACATGTGTTTCTAAATTTAAAAAAAAAAATTAATGGAAAAAAAAGAAAAAAAATACCTGCAAATTAAGTTCTTGTTTAAATGATTAAAGCTCATAAAATCATGGATAATTTTAAACTCTGAATTAAAATTCTAGATAAAATATGTGCAGGTAATCAGTTTTAGTTTGCAATGCATTTGGTCATAAAATCTACTTTTATCACTATCAGTGGGATAAAAACATATTTTAAAAATTATAATGGTTAATAATTATATCAGTTAGAAAGTATTCATAGCATGTGGTACATTTAAGAATAAAATTCCTGATTTACATGATTAACTAAAGTCCTCCTTCTTAAGGTTTTAAGATTTTTATTAAAATTTCAAATATATTTTAAGCTAAATTATATAAAGTAATTATATGCATAGCTTTCTTCAATGGACATCTTAGGTGGTGCATTATTCTTGCTTTTCAGTGTTATCAGAAAACAATTTAAAAATATATTGAATATAGTTTGATATGATATCAGCTAAAAATCATTCTAGATAAATACACTAATTTCATGAAATATTTTTGTATAACAAATGCTAACTTTAGCCTAGCAAAGTAGCATGAACTCTCTGAAAATAGCTTATTAATTTATAGTAATCACTTTGATAAATGTTATTTATTTTATATGCTAAGCAGAACTGAATGGATGGTTATTAACAAACAGGTCCTTATTATTAAAGATTTTTTTTTTTTGCTTTTATATGGTCATTCATAACATTTAATCCACTGTTCTTAAATAGACAAATGTTAGCTTTAAAGATGCACTATAAAAATCTAATTAAAAGTGCACCATATATCTCTAACATTTTATGAAATGATCACATCACAATAGTATTATATAACTAAAATCCTTTCTAATATTTACTGTGGAAGACTGTTTGAACTTTAAAATAAATAACACATATTAATATAAGAATATAGTTAAGTGGGAGAGGTCATTCTAGTGTTGACTTTATAAAATAAATTATTAGCTTACAATAACATGTTATATTAGTTGAAATTTTTAGGGAATTTTCATTTCCTTTGCAGCAACTTATGCAACTAGAGAGACATTAGTTACAAATATCTGTGTTGATTAAAAAAAAAAAAGAGCAGGGAACCAACATTATGAAACAGCTTAAATGTGTGTGACTTTCAAAGTATGGTAAGTAGTCCCTTTGTTCTGGGAAGCCTGGCAGTTAGCAAAATCTGAAAATATCACTTATATAAAGTGGAATAATACTTGTAAACAACCCAGGCACATCCCACTGTATACTTTAAATAATTTCTAGGTGACTTATAATTGTATTGATTATATTTGCAGTCAAAGATGGAGAGGCTCTCTACAGGCAGCAAAAACAAGACCAGGAGCTGACTGTGGCTCAGATCATGAACTCCTTATTGACAAATTAAGACTTAAAGAAAGTAGGGAAAACCACTAGACCATTCAGGGATGACCTAAATGAAATCAGTGATGATTATACAGTGGAAGTGAGAAATAGATAAAGGCATTAGATCTGATAGACAGAGTGAGTGAAGAACTATGGATGGAGGTTCATGACATTATACAAGAGGAAGGGATCAACACCATCACCAAGAAAAAGAAATGCAAAAAGGCAAAATGGTTGTCTGAGAAGGCCTAACAAGCAGCTGAGAAAAGAAGAGAAGCTAAAGGAAAAGGAGAAAAGGAAAGATATACTTATTTGAATGCAGAGTTTCAAAGAATAGCAAGGAAAGATAAAAAAAGCTGTCCTCAGTGATCAGTGCAAAGAAATAGAGGGAAACAATAGAATAGGAAAGACTAAAGATCTCTTCAAGAAAATTAGAGATACCAAGGGAACATTTCATGCAAAGTAAGCACAATAAAGGGCAAAAATGGTATGGACCTAACAGAAGCAGAATATTCAGAAGAGGTGGCAAAAAAGCACAGATGAACTATATGAAAAAGATCTTCATGACCCAGAAAACCAAGATGGTGTGATCACTCACCTAGAGCCAGACATCCTGGAATATGAAGTCAAGTGGGCCTTAGAAAGCATCACTACAAACAAAGCTAGTGGAGGTGATGGAATTCCAGTTGAGCTATTTCAAATCCTGAAAGATGATGCTGTGAAAGTGCTACACTCAATATGCCAACAAACTTGGAAGACTCAGCAGTGGCCACACAACTGGAAAAGGACAGTTTTCATTCCAATCCCAAAGAAAAACAATGTCAAAGAATCCACAAGCTACCACACAATTGCACTCATCTCACATACTAGCAAAGTAATGCCCAAAATTCTCCAAGCCAAGCTTCAACAGTACATGAACTGTGACCTTCCAGATGTTCAAGCTGGATTTAGAAAAGGCAGAGGAACCAGAGACCAAATTGCTAACATCTGCTGGATCATCAAAAAAGCAAGAGAGTTCCAGAAAGTCATCTACTTCTGCTTTATTGACTATGCTAAAGCCATTGACTATGTGGATTATAACAAACTGTGGAAAATTCTTCAAGAGAGAGGAATGCCAGAAGAGCTGACCTGCCTTCTAAGAAATTTGTATGCAGATCAGAAAGCAAAAGTTAGAACTGGACACGGAATAACAGACTGGTTCCAAATAGGAAAAAGAGTACATCAAGGCTGTATATTGTCACCCTCCTTATTTAACTTCTATGCAGAGTACATCATGAGAAACATTTGGCTGGATGAAACACAAGCTGGACTCAAGATTGCCGGGAGAAATATCAATAACCTCAGATATGCAGATGACACCACCCTTATGGCAGAAAGTGAAGAAGAACTAAAAAGCCTCTTGATGAAAGTGGAAGAGGAGTGAAAAAGTTGACTTAAAACTCACCATTCAGAAAACTAAGATCATGGTATCTGGTCCCATTGCTTCATGGCAAATAGATGGGGAAACAGTGGAAACAGTGGCTAACTTTATTTTGGGGGGTCTTCAAAATCACTGCAGATGGTGACTGTAGCCATGAAATTAAAAGACGCTTACTCCTTGGAACTGAGTTATGACCAACCTGGACAGCATATTAAAAAGCAGAGACTTTACTTTGCCAACAAAGGTCCATCTAGTCATGGCTATGGTTTTTCCAGAAGTCATGTATGGATGTGAGAGTTGGACTACAAAGAAAGCTGAGTGCCAAAGAATTGATGCTTTTGAACTGTGGTGTTAGAGAAGACTCTTGAGAGTCCCTTGGACTACAAGGAGGTTCATCCTAAAGATCAGTCCTGGGTGTTCATTGGAAGAACTGATGTTGAAGCTAAATCTCCAATACTTTGGCTTCTTGATGCAAAGAGCTGACTCATTTGAAAATGTCCTGATGCTGGGAAAGACTGAGAGTAGGAGGAGAAGGGGACAACAGAGGATGAGATTGTTGGATGGTATCACCAACTCGAAGCATATGAGTTTGCGTAAACTCTGGGAGTTGGTGATGGACAGGGAGGGAGGCCTGGCCTGGTCCATGGGATTGCAAAGAGTTGGACATGACTGAGCAAATGAACTGAACTGAACCATCAAGCTATAATCAGAACTCCGTCATATCACCATGCCCATCATAAACTACCTTCAATCTGCTATTCATTCATTAGGCAATATTTCCTGAGTGATTACCACATCTATGACAGTGTTCTGTTGTGGATACAGCAATAGGAAAACAAAACAGTCTAAAACCTATGCCTTCCTGTGTCTTATACTCATGAAAAAAACTCTTGGTTGAGATTATCAAAATAGCTACCAGGTTAATCACATGAGATTCTCCCTCCCTTCTGTATATTTTCTAAACTTCAACCTTTAAAAATGATAAACCAGAATTTGGCACTTCTCACAAATCCTTAGATGATTTCTCATGTCACTCAGAAGAAAAAGCAAAGTCCTTAACAAGCCCAATAAAAGGCCTTGTGAGCTCTGCCCCTCAGTCACAAGTCATCTGAATCATGTCTTAGACCCTTTCACCCACCCTTCTCTTAAATATCAGTGTACTTGCTGTTTTTGAATATGTCAAGGGCATCTGTGGCTCATGTTTGGCTTTTGCACCAGCTCTTTCTCCATTCTAAAAGGTCTCTTTCTACAGATTTTCATACCATCTAATTCCTAGTCATGGGACTTCCCCTGGTGGCTCAGTGGTAAAGAATTCACCTGTCCATGTACGAGATGCAGGTTTGATCCCTGGGTCAGGAAGATCCCTTGAGAAGGAAATGGTAACCCTCTCCAGTATTCTTCCCTGGGAAAACCCATGGACAGGGGAGCCTGGTGGGCTGTAGTTCATGGGGTCACAAAGTGTGGGGCATGACTTAGTGACTAAACAGCAGCAGCATAATATAAAGTGAATTTCATACTTCCCTGGCTCAAATGTGGGAAAGGAATATGTCAAGACTGTGTATTGACATACTGCTTACTTAAATTATATGCAGATTACATTTACAAAATGCTGGGCTGGATGACTCACAAGCTAGAATCAAGATTGCTTGGAAAAATAGCAACAACCTCAGACACACAGATGATACCACTTTAATTCAGAAAGAGAAGAGGAACTCAAGAGCCTCTTGAGGAAAGTGAAAGAGGGAGTGAAAAGGCTGGCTTACAATTCAACATTTAAAAAAAAACAAAAAACTAAGATCATGGCATCTGGTCCTATCACTTCATGGCAAATAGATGGGAAAAAAGTGGAAATGGTGTCAGATTTCATTTTCTTCGGCTCCAAAATCAATGTAGATGGTGACTGCAGTTATGGAATTAAAAGACACTTGCTTCTTAGAAGAAAAGCTATGACAAACCTAGATAGCATATTAAAAAGCAGAGACATCATTTTGCTGACAAAAGTTCCTCTAGTCAAAACTATGTTTTTTCCACTAGTCATGTTTGGATGTGAGAGTTGGACCATAAGGAATGCTGAGTGCTGAGTAATTGATACTTTCGAACTATGGGGCTGGAGAAGACTCTTGAGAGTCCCTCGGACAGCAAGGAGATCAAACCAGTCAATCCTAAAAGAAATCAACCCTGAATATTCACTGGAAGGACTGAGCTGAAGCTGAAGCTCCAGTAAGTGGCCACCTGATGTGAAGAACTGACTCATTGGAAAAGACCCTGATGATGGGAAAGATTAAAGGCAAGAGGAGAAGGGGACAATACAGGATGCGATGGTTGATGACATCACTGCCTCAATGGACATGAGTCTGAACAAACTCCAGGAGATGGTGAAGGACAGGAACGTCCAGAGAGCTGCAGTTCATGGAGTGGCAGAAAGTCGGACACAACTCAGTGACTGAACAACAATACTTACCTTGAAAAGGGACTTGGCATCTCTCTACAATACATTTTGCAAATAGATTAAAACATTTGAGACATTATGCTTGAATCATTTACAGAACGATTAATGACTCTATGGAGACTGTTGGAAATTGCAGATTGGACAGATGATAGGTTTCCTAGAATTTTTATCTTCTAGTGTCTGACATAGAGATATTAACTCCCTCCTATCTGGTTTGCTGCAGCCATGATGTGAATCATATTTAGCATGGTCTTACAGGGGGCTTCCCAGGTAGCAATATTGGTAGAAAATTTGCCTGCTAGTACAGGAGACACAATAGACTCAGGTTTGATCCCTGGGTCAGAACGATCCCCTGGAGAAGGAAATGGCACTCTAGTATTCTTGTCTAGAAAATTTGTTGGGCAGAGGAAGCTGGCAGGCTGCAGTCCATGGGGTCTCAGAGAGTCAGAGAAGACTGAGTACACACGCATGGTCTTATAGAATAATGTAGAATAAATGCTTACCAATTTTTTTGCATCAATCATATACAAATCTTAACAGGAAGAATGGTTGCTTGACAAGTTCCATGAGACCATGGAGCTTTACAATCAGTCCCAGAAATTAGGGTTTGATTTTTGTGAATGTTGACTTTTTTTGCTCTGCATAAAAATGAATGAAGATATAATGTCTGCTTTCACATATAGAAACAGCCTATCTTGTTCAAGACAAAAGTAAAAACACCAATGTTTCATTGAGTTGTATGGCTACAGTAAAGGGCAGCCATAAACCTCAAAGCTGATTTTTAGAGACTTTGGGATGCTTTGCAGCCACAAACCATTCCTGCAGAAACTGTGTTCTTTGCCATCATCTCCAAAATGACACTGAGGCATTGGATCACACATGGGAGATATATGAGCATTTAGAAAGAGATGAATGCATGGATTTAGAAGTCAAAGCACAAGGATATATGTGACATTATTACAGATGGATTCAGTACCTTGACAAGGAGAAGATGAGCTATCAAAGACTAAGACGGTGTTCATTAGAAATATAAACTCTGCCATGGCCAGCTTGATGTCAAAATGCATTAAATACTCCTTGCAATCTAGAGTATTTATCCAACTAGGAGTATAACATTTGCTTAGATTTTTAAACCTTATGATTAATACATGATAATCATGGGTAATAAATTTTTTACAAATTATATTTCACTTGACAGTCAGGATGATTTATTACGTTCGTGAATTCATTTACAATTCAATACCTTTGGGTGTTGCATCATGGAAATTAATGAGCGAGATTCTCCCACTGTGTAAGTTGCTTTCAGGCTCCTGGGGTCCTATTAAATTAAGTTCTTCAGTACATTAAATGTTTCCCTACTGTATTAAAGAGTTAATACATCTTGCATTGGGGAAGAACCATGTGGATTTTTAAAAATTAACAACATAGAATTAAAAAAAAATAAATCATACTTTGCATATAGTTTCATCTCTTTAGGTACAAGGTTCTTTAATACATAGAGGTATTTTCAGGCAAGTGAAATGGATGACTTGTTTTTGTCCCATCATTTATAGGGAAACCTGTTAAGAAATATCCTTCTTATCTAGTTCTATCTTTGCTATCAATTATCAAGATAAATTTGCCTACAGTAGTTCTAAAATCAGGAGAATGCAAAACTAAGTTGCATTTGTTTCCTGGGGATGCAAGGCTAGAAATCAGTGGTTAGCCATGCCCCCAAACATTTATATTAGTTAACACTTTGCCATTTGGTAGGAGTTAGCAAGTAGTGATAAATAATATCTCTGTGGCTAATATTCACAGAATTTTGCCTTAATAGAAAATAGAAACAATAGGAACTAGTATCACTTTGCCTTAAATAATATACTCTTTAACATTACTACACATACAAAAAAAGAAATGACACATTAGGAACCACTAATATACTTTTCTGGTGAAAATATTTATTTACACAGTGAAGGGCCTTGAGAAATAAGGAGTGAAGAAATAAGCAAGAAAGCCATCCTATTAACACATCTACACAAATGCAAGCACAAATACAAACATGTCCTTTAATAGAGTTAAAAACATATAGAACAGATCATCTGGCAATTAGGGAAGAAGCAGAAATATAATAGGAAAGTATTTTCTATAAACAATAGGACTATTGTACTACCTTGTAAAGCATATGGTACATATAAATTATCAAATGTTTGTTGAATAAAATTAGTGCTGCTGCTAAATTGCTTCAGTCGTGTCTGACTCTATGTGACCCCACTGACAGCAGCCCACCAAGCTCCATCATCCCTGGGATTCTCCAGGCAAGAACACTGGAATGGGTTGCCATTTCCTTCTCCAATGCATGAAAGTGAAAAGGGAAAGTGAAGTCGCTCAGTCGTGTCCGACTCTTAGCGACCCTACAGAATGCAGCCTACCAGGCTCCTCCCTCCGTCCATGGGATTTTCCAGGCAAGAGTGCTGGAGTGGGGTGCCATTGCCTTCTCCAAAAGTTAGTGAGATATCCTCAATTGTGAATAGTATATTCCATCCAGGAAATTCTCTCTGGTTTCAGTTGAGTCTATTTCTTTGCATTGTGTATATATATATATATATATATATATATATATATATGTGTGTGTGTGTGTGTGTGTGTGTGTGTGTGTGTGTGTGTGTGTATGTGTCCTTAGTTGCTCAGTCATGTCCCACTCTTTGTGACCCCTTGGATTGTAGGGCAAAAGGCTCCTCTGTCCATGGGATTTTCCAGACAAAAATAGTGGAGTGAGTTGCCATTTCCTACTCTGTGGGATCTTCCCAACAGTGATCAAACTCATGTTTTGTGTCTCTTGCACTGGCAGGTAGATTCTTTACCTGTGCCGCCTGGGAAACCTATTTTATAAGTTGGGTAAAAGTGTGTGTGTTATTTATATATATAAATACATTTTATATAAAATAAACCTATATATATATATATATATATATATATGTTTACTATAATATATAATGTAAGAGTGTCATTTTCCATGCTAAATTATTCCCTTTCTCTTTAATCCAGACTAACTCCTTTTCACATTTTAGACCTCATTTTATTTTCTTAGGATACCTTCCTAGACCTTCAAACTAATTAGGTCCTTTACAGTGTTTTCTTAATGCCAGACAATCACTGCACTCATCACACTTTATGCAGTTGTGTTTAGTAATATAACTATCCCTTGATCCACATGAATAAAACATATATTAGCAAATAATTAGCATTTCTATTAATATAAAAAAGCTGAATACTTTACATTTTCACAACATGCCATGCCTTGAAGAATAAACACAATTCAAACAGAAGAATTAGTGAACTGCCCAATGTTTCAATGCATAACTTAAAAAATAAAGGATTGATTTAGATTCTTTTTTACTCCCCATCAATATTAGATTTGAGCAAATGCAGTAGGTCTTTGAGTAATGCTTAATAAACTATAAGAAATGGATTATTTTATTATTAGATATTGCTGAGTTTAATGCAATTTAAATTCATAAATTGATTTTGTTACACTTCTCTTTAAAAATATGTTTATTGTAGAAAATATTTAAAAATAAAATAAAAGGGAATAATTTGCAATATTTTGCACTCAGAGATAACTGCTATACATTTCTTCAACTGTTTCCTATTCATAAACTTACATGTAAAGAGTAGACTTATTTTGATATTAAACTTTTAAACATTTATTACATGGAAGATGAGTCAGTATCCAGCAGTGTTAGTACTCATTTTCATGAGATGTTTTATATAAAATGTTGGGAGGGAAAGTCAGTAACAGTATGACACAGATTGTTGTAATTTTTCCACAAGAAGCAGCTTCTACATGGATATCAATAGAAGACACTAGAAAACTTTCTCCTGGGATACCTTATAAGAGGTAGAAGATGAGTGTACAAATTATGAAAGTGGCAGAATAAGTCAATGAAATCTAAATTTCTTTTTAATGTAATTTTATTTTCATGTGCAAATGGAGTATAACCATTCATGTATATCCACTTGCATATGTTTACCCTATAGTTAATATCTTAAAACTTACTTTTTTGTTTATCATTTTTCATTCCAATATGCTATCATATTTTTTCATTTTTAATGTTTTTGTAGAATTTATCATTATGAATTTTAAGCACTTTTTTTAGAAAACTGTTTTGTGCACTTTACAGTCCACCTGAAATATCGCAACATTGTTAATGGGCTATATTCCAATATAGAATAAAAAGCTTAAAAAAAGACAGTTTTGTGCAAATTCACAAATTGCAATGGTATAGCAATTTAGGAACTTAAAGGGACTAAAAATGGGCCTAATTTCTCTTTAAGTACAATTCAATAAGGTAGAGATTGGTCTTCTATTGAATATATTCTGCATTCTAAATTGAACCTGCCAAGATACTATTTAAATATGATCCTATTTAACCTTTCAAAATACAAGATTTGCCTTTTAATGGGAAGTTGGCAGTCCATCATAAAATGAAACAAAATGCACTTTGACATAATTATTGCCTACAGTAGTAAGCTTTTATTTGTGCATTATAGATTGCATACAGTAAAAATATAAATCCAGCCTTTTTTTTTCTTTTTTTAACCTGTGAAAGATGAAAAAGAAATTAAGAAAATCAGGCTTTAATTCAGGTTTAATAATGAAGCAATACTCCAATATTCTTGCCTGGAGAATCCCCTGGACTGCAGAGTCTGATGGGCTACAGTCCTTAGGGTCACAAACAGTCGGACATGACTGAAGTGACTTGCACAGCACAGAACACATAACTTACAATAAATGTTTCACCCATTCCTAAGAATAAATGCTATACAAGTTTACAAAACTGAAATCACAAATCTTCTTAGTCAAAAGAAAGCTAATGAATAAAAAATAGAGTATGTGTTTGTAAGCCATCTGTATGTCTTCTTTGGAGAAACGTCTATTTAGCTCTTTGGCCCGATATTGTAAAGTAATTAACCTCCAATTAAAATAAATAAATTTATGTTAAAAATAGAGTATGGAAAAATAAGTAGAACAATATTCACATTATGCTGCAGTTATTTATTTGAAGGCCAGTGTCCTAATAGGGGCTTCCAAGGTAGTGTTAGTGGTAAAGAGCAGGTCTGCCAATGCAGGAGACATAAGAGACACTGGTTTGATCTCTGGGCAGGGAAGATTCCCCTGGAGAAAGAAATGGCAACCTGTTACAGTATTCTTGCCTAGAGAATCCCATGGACAGAGAAGCCTGGTAGGCTACAATCCATAGGATCGCAAACAGTCAGACATGACTGAAGGAGCTTAGCATGAATGCACATGTTATACACCGAGCCCTTATCTCCGAACCGACCGAGAGAAAGCAAGTCCTCCACAGTAATGCAAAAAGGCAGGAAGGGAGTTTATTTCTAGTGCGCTAGAGTCCGAGTCTCATCCGACACAGCGGAATCCGACAGGGACCCCGAACAAAGGGATATGGCGGTTTATATACAGTCAGTTCTTTGTCTCAGTTACAGGAGTAGCTGGCGTTACATGATTGGCTAGACAGGATGAGCGCATGTCCTGTCTCTTTCTGGTTGGTGTGTATGGGAAGTCTTCCTAATTTGGTCAAGGAATGCTGTTTTTCTTTCCCAGCTAACAGGAAACATGACTCAGGTCCCTGGTGCTATGCACCTCACTGAGCCGTCCGGCCTGCCTGACAGCACACACACATACAGGCATGTCCTATTAGACTGAAGGTAAGTGTCTAGGGTCTTGTCAGAGACAGCATCTGACAATCAGATGTGCTCAATAAACAACTACTGAAATGGGGAAGGAAAGAAGTGAAAAAAAAAAAAGAGAGAAAAAGAGGAATTAGAGGGTGAGGAAAATGATAAAGACAAACCTGAGAGAAACAACTGAAGGTGAAAGAAGAGACAATCTCTAAAGTGATGTAATTTGAGTCTAATCTTTCTTATCTTTTTAACTGAATCAAATTATAAAGATTTCTAGATGACTATCAGAAGCAGTCCATAGTTCACATTTTTGAAGTGAAAAACTAAGGTTAATTATCTGTTTATTTCAGTAATGCTAAATTTGCTGATAACAGAAGATAGCTAAAATTGTATGGTTTATCAATCATTGATAGGTTAATTAAAGTAAGGCAATTATTCCTTATCTTAGCACTTATAGTATCAAAATTGCTTAAAAAGTTTCTATTGCTAACTTGGATTTATTTTAAGGTTACTTAATTAAGTGGTTACTGAACATAATAAGAAATCAAAACGTGTCTAATGTATGGATTAACTTATCATTAAAAAAGATAATAATTATAAGGACTTCTTTCTTGTTTGAAATTTTCCTTTGTTTCTTTCAACCTATAAAAATTTTCTTGAATATACAAGTTATCAATTAGTAGGAACAACTGAACAGAGCACTTTTTATTTCATATTTTTATTCCAAATTTGAAATATGAATATTAAATTGAATAAATTATTCTAAAATGTTAAAATTTGTATATAAAATAAAGCTTTATTAAATGACATATCTTGTGTTTGAATACCCTCTATAAACAAATATACTCTCCCCTAGTCCGTGTCATGGCTGACTTCCTTAATAGTGGAAAATTCACTACATTCAAAGTCAGCCATTGTAATTTTTAGATAAATATCATGATTTAGATTCTTCTTTTCAATTTAAACTAAATTTTGTCCTTCTATCTTTCATAACTTGGGAAATTTTTCTTCCTGGTAACAAAATCTCCTTCTGAAATATGGGATGTGGTCTAGAACACAAGGAAATTTGTAAAATTTTCCATCTAAAGAGAAAAATGGTTAGTTCCAGCTCAGATCCCAAATTACAAATGTTGTGGAGTTATAAGAATCGAGCACATGTTTGTGTTCATTGGTTTGTTTTTAAGCTATCATCGCGGTTATGAATAGACTGACTTGGGATCTAGAAAGAAACTGTAGAAAATTAATTGTTTAAAAGTTATAATTGTCTTACTGGGTCTCCTATTCATCTAATTTATCTTATCATACCAAACATGATCATGCCTTGGTATGCCATGGATGCGCTATTAAATGGCCAAAACTCTATTGACACAGTTTTAACAATTTTGAGTGATCTCAGCAATTTATAAACAATATTTATAAATTGTATACTTTGTTCAATATTCATTTTATACTTTCTAAAATTATTTTTTCTTGAAAGATAATTGCTTTACAGAATTTTGCTGTTTTCTGTCGAACCTCAACATGAATCAGCCATAGATATAAGTATATCCCCTCCCTTTTTAATCTCCCTCCCATCTCCCACTCCATCCCACCCCTATGGGTTGATGCAGAGCCCCTGTTTAAGTTTCCTGAGCCATAGAGCAAATTCCCATTGGCTATGTATTTTACATACGCTAATATAAGTTTCCATGTTACTCTTTCCATACATCTCACCCTCTCCTCACCTCTCCCCATGTCCATAAGTCTATTCTCTATGTCTGATTTTCCACTGTTGCCCTGTAAATAAATTCTTCAGTAAAATTTTTCTAGATTCTGTATATATGTGTTAGAATATGTCCATTGACAGATGAATGCATAAAGATGGTGTGGTATATATACACAATGGAATACTATTCAGCCATTAAAAGGAACACATTTAAATCAGTTCTAATAAAGTAGATGAACCTGGAACCTAACCTGCAGAGTGAAGTGAGTCAAAGAGAAACACTTTATACTTTTTTTCTGAAGAGAATCATTCAGTTCAGTTCAGTTCAGTCACTCAGTCGTGTCCGACTCTTTGCGACCCCTTGAATCACAGCACACCAGGCCTCCCTGTCCATCACCAACTCCCGGAGTTCACTCAGACTCACGTCCATTGAGTCCGTGATGCCATCCAGCCATCTCATCCTCTGTTGTCCCCAACTCCTCCTGCCCCCAATACTTCCCTGAATCAAGGTTTCTCCAATGAGTCAACTCTTTGTATGAGGTGGCCAAAGTACTGGAGCTTCAGGTTTAGCATCATTCCTTCCAAAGAAATCCCTGGGTTGATCTCCTTCAGAATGGACTGGTTGGATCTCCTTGCAATCCAAGGGACTCTCAAGAGTCTTCTCCAACACCACAGTTCAAAAGCATCAATTCTTCAGCCGTCAGCTTTTTTCACAGTCCAACTCTCACATCTATACATGACCACAGGAAAAACCATAGCCTTGACTAGATGGACCTTAGTCAGCAAAGTAGTATCTCTGCTTTTGAATAAGCTATATAGGTTGCTTATAACTTTTCTTCCAAGCAGTAAGCGTCTTTTAATCTCATGGCTGCAATCACCATCTGCAATGATTTTGGAGCCCAGAAAAATAAAGTCTAACACTGTTTCCACTGTTTCCCATCTATTTCCCATGGAGTGATGGGACCAGATGCCATGATCTTCATTTTCTGAATGTTGAGCTTTAAGCCAATTTTTTCACTCTCCTCTTTCACTTTCATCAAGAGGCTTTTTAGCTCCTCTTCACTTTCTGCCATAAGGGTGGTGTCATCTGCATATCTGAGGTTATTGATATTTCTCTCGGCAATCTTGATTCCAGCTTGTGTTTCTTCCAGTCCAGCATTTCTCGTGATGTATTCAACATATAAGTTAAATAATCAGGGTGACAACATACAACCTTGACACACTCCTTTTCCTATTTGGAACCAGTCCGTTGTTCCATGTCCAGTTCTAACTGTTGCTTCCTGGCCTGCATACAGATTTCTCAAGAGGCAGGTCAGGTGGTCTGGTATTCCCATCTCTTTCAGAATTTTCCACAGTTTATTGTGATCCACACAATCAAAGGATTTGGCATTGTCAATAAAGCAGAAATAGATGCATTTCTGGAACTCTCTTGCTTTTTTCATGATTCAGCGGATGTTGGCAATTTGATCTCTGGTTCCTCTGCGTTTTCGAAAACCAGCTTGAACATCTGGAAGTTCACGGTTCATGTATTGCTGAAGCCTGGCTTGGAGAATTTTGAGCATTAATTTACTAGTGTGTGAGGTGAGTGCAATTGTGCGGTAGTTTGAGCATTCTTTGGCATTACTTTTCTTTGGGCTTGGAATGAACACTGACCTTTTCCAGTCCCATGGCCACTGCTGAGTTTTCCAAATTTGCTGCCATATTGAGTGCAGCACTTTCACAGCATCCTCTTCCAGGATTTGAAATAGTTCAACTGGAATTCCATCACTTCCACTACCTTTGTTCGTTGTGATGCTTTCTAAGGTCCACTTGACTTCACATTCCAGGATGTCTGGCTGTAGATTAGTGATCACACCATCATAATTATCCAGGTCATGAAGATCCTTTTTGTACAGTTCTTCTGTGTATTCTTGCCACCTCTTCTTAATATCTTCTGCTTCTGTTAGGTCCATACCATTTCTGTCCTTCATCGAGCCCATCTTTGCATGAAATGTTCCCTTGGTATCTCTAATTTTCTTGAAGAGATCTCTAGTCTTTCCCATTCTGTTCTTTTTCTCTATTTCTTTGCATTGATTGCTGAAGAAGTCTTTCTTATCTCTTCTTGCTATTCTTTGAAACTCTGCATTCAGATGCTTATATCTTTCCCTTTCTCCTTTGCTTTTCACTTCTCTTCTTTTCACAGCTATTTGTAAGGCCTCCCCAGACAGCAATTTTGCTTTTTTGCATTTCTTTTCCATGGGGATGGTCTTGATCCCTGTCTCCTGTACAATGTCACAAACCTCATTCCATAGTTCATCAGGCACTCTATCTATCAGATGTAGGCCCTTAAATCTATTTCTCACTTCCACTGTATAATGATAAGGGATTTGATTGAGGTCATACCTGAATGGTCTAGTGGTTTTCCCTGTTTTCTTCAGTTTGAGTCTGAATTTTGTAATAACGATTTCATGATCTGAGCCACAGTCAGCTCCTGGTCTTGTTTTTGTTGACTGTATAGAGCTTCTCCCTATTTTGCTGCAGAGAATATAATCCATCTGATTTCAGTGTTGACCATCTTCTGGTGATGTCCATGTGTAGAGTCTTCTCTTGTGTTGTTGGAAGAGGGTGTTTGCTATGACCAGTGCATTTTCTTGGCAAAACTCTATTAGTCTTTGCCCTGCTTCATTCCACATTCCAAGGCCAAATTTGCCTGTTACTCCAGGTGTTTCTTGACTTCCTACTTTTGCATCCCAGTCCCCTATAATGAAAAGGACATCTTTTTTGGGTGTTAGTTCTAAAAGGTCTTGTAGGTCTTCATAGAACCATTCAACTTCAGCTTCTTCAGCCAAACTGGTTGGGGCATAGATTTGGATTACTGTGATATTGAATGGTTTGCCTTGGAAATGAACAGAGATCATTCTGTCGTTTTGAGATTGCATCCAAGTACTGCATTTTGGACTCTTCTGTTGACCATGCCGGCTACTCCATTTCTTCTAAGGGATTCTTGCCTGCAGTAGTAGATATAATGGTCATCTGAGTTAAATTCACCCATTCCAGTCCATTTTAGTTCTCTGATTCCTAGAATGTCGACATTCACCCTTACCATCTCTTGTTTGACCACTTCCAATTTGCCTTGATTCATGGACCTGACATTCCAGGTTCCTATGCAACATTGCTCTTTACAGCATCAGACCTTTCTTCTGTCACCAGTCACATCCACAGCTGGGTATTGTTTTTATTTGGCTCCAACCCTTCATTATTTCTGGAGTTATTTCTCCACTGACCTCCAGTAGCATATTGGGCACCTACTGACCTGGGGAGTACCTCTTTCAGTATCCTTTCATTTTGCCTTTTCATACTGTTCATGGGGTTCTCAAGGCAAGAATACTGGAGTGGTTTGCCATTCCCTTCTCCAGTGGACCACATTCTGTCAGACCTCTCCACCATGACCCACCTGTCTTGGGTTGCCCCACGTGCATAGCTTAGTTCCATTGAGTTAGACAAGGCTATGGTCCTAGTGTGATTAGATTGACTAGATTTCTGTGAGTATGGTTTTGGTGTGTCTGCCCTCTGATGCCCTCTTGCAACACCTACCATCTTACTTGAATTTTTCTTACCTTGGACGTGGGGTATCTCTTCAGGGCTGTTACAGTAAAGCACAGCCGCTGCTCCTTAACCTTGGATGAGGGGTATCTCCTCCCACCGCCCTTCCTGACCTTCAACGTGGGATGGCTCCTCTAGGCCTTCCTGAGCCTGCACAGCCACCACTCCTTGGATGTGGGGTTGCCCCTCCTGGCCGCCACCCCTAGCCTTGGGCATGGGGTTACTGCTCCCGGTCGCTGCCCTGGCCTCGGGCATGGGGTTGCTCCTTCCTGCTGCCGCCCTTGGCTCGGGCGCTGCCCCTGGCTTTGGACGCAGGGTAGCTCCTCTCGGCCGCCACCCCTGACCTCGGGCACAGGGTAGCTCCTCTTGGCCATTCCCCCTCCGTCGCAGCCTGGCACTCTAGGCCGCTGCCCCTGACCTCCGACGAGGGGTAGCTCTCGGCCACACGCTGCTTGCGCTTAGTGTGCTGGCTCGCTGGTGCCACCGCCTGAGCTTAGTGCGCCAGAAGAGACTCATTAATTTAGGGGAAAAGAACGTTTTAAACATTTTTGTTTTCTAGATCAGCTGAATGATTAAGAAATTACTTTTGCTCTGTTATATAGGAAAATTCCTTAGCTTTTCTTAGTGAATGGGTTTGGCTCCCATTAAAATAAAAGCAGTCTGAGCAGTACTATGCACAATTTTTTATAACATCAGAAAAATCCCACTTTCAGCAACACTTGACAGTATTGTTTGTAGTGTCTAACACTTGCTGCACACTGAAATTAATAAGAAATCAGAAAATAACAGGGAATTGAGAGAAAATCTTTACTGGGTCTCTATCACTCAGGGGTTTATTTTTGCTTAATTATTGTTAAATAAAGTTTGATCTAGCTCTGAGGAGTGACATATACCTAAGATTGGTTTAACCATAATAAATAAAAGTGAAGTGAATCATATTTTTTTATCAAGATATCTGTTTGAGATTTGGCACAAAACTTTCAATCCAAATGCATAGCAATTTTAGAAAATAATAAAAGCAGAAAATCAATATCACATAATGAAAATAAAAGATGAAACACTGTAACATACACACACACAGTTATGAATATATCTAAATAGTGGCATTTGGGCTTCCAGATCTCAAAGGCATTAATCATGGTCACTAGTGGCTTTTCCAAAAATAACAGGGACTGAAATTCTTCCATGTCAGTAATGTCCTAGAACAAGTGTCACTACTTAAAAGAATTAATAGCATCTGGTGATGGGCTCCCTTGATTGAAAGGTCAACGGTATGGACAGAAAGAAATTGTCAGATCCAAAACTTGGTTTAAGACCTGAGTCATACCATATGATACCCAGTGAATATGCCTGAATAGTCCCACTGTGTCCTCGAAAAGGAATTTTGAAATACTTTATCAAACCTTGTGTTTGATAGTTTGTTGCTGCTATTCAGTCACTAAGTCAGTCTGATTTTTTGAGACCCTATGGACTGCAGCATACCAGCCTTCCCTGTCCTCCACTATCTCCCAGAGTTTGCTCAAACTCATGTCCATTGAGACAATGATGCCATCCAAACATTTCATCCTCTGCTTACCCCTTCTCCTCCTGCCCTCAGTATTTCCCAGCTTCATGGTGTTTTCCAATGAATTGGCTCTTCACATCAGGTGGCCAAAGTATTTGAGCTTCAGCTTCAGCATCAGTCCTTCCAATGAATATTCAAGGTTGATTTTCTATAGGATTGACTGGTTTGATCTCCTTGCAGGGGATCTTCCTGACCCAGAGATCTAACCCACATCTCTTGCATCTCCTGCATTGGTCGGCAGACTCTTTAACACTAGTGCCACCTCGGAAGCCCCTTTATAGAGGCAATCTTAAACTAATTTGACAAACAGGGATGGTCACAGAGTGAGGAAGAGCAAAATACAGCAATATACATGTGCACACAAATACAAACAAAAACTGTTCTTATTCAAAATGAGCATGAAAATTAAAGTGAAAGTTACTCAGTAATGTCCAACTATTTGTTACCCCATGGACTATGCAGTCCATGGAATTCTCCAGGCCAGAATGCTGGAGTGGGTAGCCTTCCCCTTATACAGGGGATCTTTCCAACCCAGAGATCGAACCCAGGTCCCCTGAATTGCAGGAGGATTCTTTACCAGCTGAGCCATATCAGAAGCCCCCAAATGAGCCTAAACATGTAAATTCTTCACTATGAAAATATGCAGTTGAAATAATGACCATAAATAAACAAGGAGATGGTAAAGCATACTTGTTAAAATTATTTGTATGAAATTATATAAAAACAAACATATTTAGAATGCTTGAGAAAATGGAGAAATTAATTAAAATTACAAACAAAAATATGAACTACATCCTTATAAATTAATAAAATATGAAATTTTAAAGTCAGCTAAGTTGTTAAATTTTACAAATATAATTTTAAAAATCATTTAATACAGTAAACATTTTAATTTCATAAAATTCAAAATATGCGTAGACTCATAAAAGACCATGAATAGCCAAAGAAATTATGAGAAAGAACAAAACAAGAGACATCATTCATCCTGATTTTAAACTGTACTACACATCAATTGTAGTTTAAAAAGTATGCTATTGGCATAAAAACAGGCAGAGAGAAGAATGGAATAGAATCAAGAGCTGGTAATTAAACACCCACATATAGAGTCAGCTAACATTTGATCCCCTTCATGGATCACTGCCTTGTCATGGTGAATGGGCTTGCATAACTTAATGAAGCTATGAGCCATGCCATGCAGGGCCACCCAAGACAGACAGGTCATAGCAGAGAGATCTGACAAAACATGATTCACTGCAGTAGGGAATGTCAAGCCACCACAGTGTACTTGGCATGAGAACCTCACGAACTGTATAAAAAGGCCAAAAAGATATGACACCAAAAGGTGAATCCCCCAGGTCTGAAAGTGTCCAATATGCTATTGGGGAAGAGTAGAGGAGAATTACGAATAGCCCCAGAATGAATGAAGCAGCTGGGCAAAAGCAGATATGACACTCAGTTGTTCATGTGCCTGGTGATGAAAGTAAAATCCAGTGTTGCAAAGAACAGTATTGCATAGTAACCTGGAATATTAGGTCCATGAATCAAAGAAAATTGGATGTGATTAAGCAGGAGATGGTAAGAATAAACATTGATATCTTAGGAATCAGCAAACTAAAGTGGACCAGAATGGGTGAATTTAATTCAGATAACCCTTATATCTACTACTGTGGGCAAGAATCCTTTAGAAGAAATGGAGTAGCCCTCATAATCAACAAAAGAGTCTGAAATGCAGTAAGTACTTGGGTACAACCTCAAAAATGACAGAATGAGTTTGGTTAATTTCCAAGGCAAGCCATTCAACATCACAGTAATCCAAGTCTATGCCCCTACCATCGATGCCAAAAAGGTTGAAGTTGATCAGTTCTATGAAGATCTATAGGATCTCCTAGAATTAACACCTAAAAAAAGACATTCTATTCATCAAATTGGTCACATTGTTTGCAGCTGAAAATGGAGAAGCTGTATACAGTCAGCCAAAACAAGACCTTGAGCTGACTGTAGCTCAGGTCATCAGCTTCTCATAGCAAAATTCAGGCTTAAACTAAAGAAAACTGGGAAAAACACTTAAATCAAACCCCATATGAATTTGCAGCAGAGGTAGTGAATAGATTCAAGGGACTAGATCTACTTAACAGTGTGTTTGAAGAACTATAGACACGATCCATAATATTGCACAGGAGGTGGTGGACAAAACTATCCCGAAGAAAAAGAATAGCAAGAAAGATAAGTGGTTATCTGAGGAGGCTTTATGAATAGCAGAAAAACTAAGAGAGAGAAAAGCAATGGATAGAGGGAAAGGTACAACGTATTAAACCCAGAGTTTCAAAGAATAGCTAGGAGAGACAAGCAGGCCTTCTTCAAAGAACAATGCTTAATAATAGAAGAAAACAACAAAAGAGGAAAGTCTAGAGATCTCAACAGGAAAACTGGAAACATCAAGGGAGTATTCAACCCAAAGATGGGCACAATAAAGGATAAAAATGGTAGAGACCTATTAGATGCTGAAGAGGTCAGAAAGAGATGGAAAGAATACGTAGAAGATCTGTACCAGTTCGGAACAGTCACTCAGTCGTGCCTGACCCTTTGTGACCCAATGGACCACAGCATACCAGTCTTTGCTGTCCATTACCAATTCCCAGAGTTTACTCAAATTCATGTCCATCCAGCCGGTGATGCCATCCAACATCTTATCCTCTGTCATCTCCTTCTCCTCTTGCCTTCAATCTTTCGCAGCATCAGAGTCTTTTCAATGAGTCAGTTCTTTGCATCAGATGGCCAAAGTATTGGAATTTCAACTTCAGCATCAGTCCTACCAATGAATATTCAGGACTGATTTCCTTTAGGATGGGCTGGTTGGAGTTCCTTGCTGTCCAAGGGACTCTAAAGAGTCTTCTCCAACACCACAGTTCAAAAGTATCAATTGTTTGGCACTCAGCTTTCTTTATAGTCCAACTCTCACATCCATACATGACTACTGAAAAAACCATAGCTTTGATTAGATGGCTTCCCTGGTGGTTCAGAAGTTAAAACGTCTGCCTGCAATGCGGGAGACATGGGTTAGATCCCTGGGTCAGATCCCTGGGTCAGGAAGATCCCCTGGAGAAGGAAATAGCAACCCAATCCAGTATTCTTGCCTGGAAAATCCCATGGATGGAGGAGCCTGCTGGGCTACAGTCCACGGGGTCGCAAAGATTCGGACACGACTGAGCGACTTCACTTCACTTGACTAGATGGACCTTTGTTGGCAAAGTAACATCTCTGCTTTTTAATATGCTATCAAGGTTGGTCATAACTTTCCTTCCAAGGAGTATGCGTCTTTTAATTTCATGGCTGCAGTCACAATCTGCAGTAATTTTGGAGCCCCCCCAAAATAAAGTCAGCCACTGTTTCCATTGTATCTCCATCTATTTCCCATGAAGTGATGGGATCAGATGCCATGACCTTCGTTTTCTGAATGTTGAGCTTTAAGCCAACTTTTTCACTCTCCACTTTCACTTTCATCACGAGGCTTTTTAGTTCCTCTTCACTTTCTGCCATAAGGCTGATGTCATCTGCATATCTGAGGTTATTGATATTTCTCCCAGCAATCTTGATTCCAGCTTGTGCTTCTCCAGCCCAGCATTTCTCATGATGTACTCTGCATAGAAGTTAAATAAGCAGGGTGACAGTATACAGCCTTGACATCCTCCTTTTCCTATTTGGAACCAGTCTGTTGTTCCATGCCCAGTTCTAACTGTTGCTTCCTGACCTGCATACAGGTTTCTCAAGAGGCAGGTCAGGTGGTCTGGTATTCCCATCTCTTTCAGAATTTTCCACAGTTTATTGTGATTCACACAGTCAAAGGCTTTATCATAGTCAATAAAGCAGAAATATATTTTTTTCTGGAACTCTCCTGCTTTTTCCATGATCCAGCAGATGTTAGCAATTTGATCTCTGGTTCCTCTGCCTTTTTGAAAACCAGCTTGAACATCTGGAAGTTCACCGTTCATGTATTGCTGAAGCCTGATTGGAGAATTTTGAGCATTACTTTACTAGCATGTGAGATGAGTGTAATTGTGCAGTAGTTTGAGCATTCTTTGGCAATGCCTTTCTTTGTGATTGGAATGAAAACTGACGTTTTCCAGTCCTGTGGCCACTGCTGAGTTTTCCAAATTTGCTGGCATATTGAGTGCGGCACTTTCACAGCATCATCTTTCAGGATTTGAAATAGCTCAAGCGGAATTCCATCACCTCCACTAGCTTTGTTCGTAGTGATGCTTTCTAAGGTCCATTTGACTTCACATTCCAGGATGTCTGCCTCTAAGTGAGTGATCATACCATCGTGATTATCTGGGTAGGGAAGATCTTTTTTGTACAGTATTTCTGTGTATTATTTCCACCTCTTCTTAATATCTTCTGCTTCTGTTAGGTCCATACCATTTCTGTGCTTTATCGAGCCCATCTTTGCATGAAATGTTTTCTTGGTATCTCTAATTTTCTTGAAGAGATCTCTAGTCTTTCCCTTTCTGCTGTTTGCCTCTATTTCTTTGCATTGATTGCTGAGAAAGTCTTTCTTATCTCTCCTTGCTATTCTTTGGAACTCTGCATTCAGATGCTTATATCTTTCCTTTTCTCCTTGGCTTTTCACTTCTCTTCTTTTCACAGCTATTTGTAAAGTCTCCCCAGACAGCCATTTTGCTTTTTTGTATTTCTTTTCCATGGGGATGGTCTTGATCCTTGTCTCCTGTACAATGTCATGAACCTCTGTCCATAGTTCATCACGCACTCTATCTATCAGATCTAGGCCCTTAAATCTCTTTACCACTTCCACTGTATAATCATAAGGGATTTGATTTAGGTCATACCTGAATTGTCTAGCGGTTTTCCCTACTTTCTTCAATTTAAGTCTGAATTTGGCAATAAGGAGTTCCTGATCTGAGCCATAGTTAGCTTCCTGTCTTGTTTTGCTGACTGTATAGAGCTTCTCCATCTTTGGCTGCAAAGAATATAATCGATCAGATTTTGGTGTTGACCATCTGGTGATGTCCATGTGTAAAGTCTCAGTAAATGTTTAACCCAGGTTTTGTTTATAGGTGGGGCTGTGTTCCCTCCCTGTTGTATGACCTGAGGCCAAACTATGTGGAGGTAATGAAGATAATGGCAACTTCCTTCAAAAGATCCCATGCAATCCTGCCTCACTTAGTGCACAAGAAGCTTATACCATACCCAGATCTGCTGCACCCAGAACCCCTGCCCATGTGGCAGGCCCCTATTGACCTGTTCTTTCTCAGGAGGCACTCAAACTCAGTTCTGGCTCAGTCTCTATGGGATCTCTGGGTCCTGATATGCACAAGGTTTGTTTGACCCCTCTGAGCATCTCTTGAAAGTAAGGAATTTGACTCTAAACAGTATTTTGCCTCTCCTATATCTTGCTGGGGCTTCTCCTTTCACCATACGAAAGATCATAATGAACCAGATTACTCTGATGGTGTGATTAGTCACCTATAGCCAGAAACTGACATATGAAGTCTAGTGGGGCTTAAGAAGCATTACTGTTAATAAAGTTGGTGAATGTGAAGAAACTTCAGCAGAACTATTCAAATCCTTAAAGGAGGATGCCATCAACAGTATGCGTTCATTATGTAAGCAAGTCTGGAAGACCCAGCGGTGGCCATAGAACTAGAAAAGGTCAATCCTTGTCCCAGTTCCCAAGAAAGTGTGAAAGTCGTTCAGTCTTGTCCAACTGTTTGCGACCCCATGGACTATACAATCCATAGAATTTTCCAGGCCAGAATACTGGAGTCGGTAACCTTTCCCTTCTCCAGGGGATCCTCCCAACCCAGGGATCGAACCCAGGTCTCCTGCATTGCAGATGAATGCTTTGTCAGCTCAACCACAGGGAAACCCAAGAATATTGGAGTGGGTAGCCTATCCATTCTTCAGTATATCTTCCCAACCCAGGAATAGAACTAGGGTCTCCTGCATTGCAGGTGGATTCTTAACCAACTGAGCTGTAAGGGAATCTCAATTCCCAAGAAAAGTAGTACCAAAGAATATTCTATCCATTGGACAGTTGCACTCATCTCCCATGCTAGTAAGATCATGCTTAATATCTTGCATACGAGGTTTCAGCATTATGTGAACCAAGAATTTCCAGATATCCAAGCTGGGTTTAGAAAAGGAAGAGAAACTAGAGACCGAATTGCCAACATTTGCTGGATTATACAGAAAACAAGGGAATTTCAGAAAAACATCTATCTCTGTTTCATCAGCTGTGCTAAAGCCTTTGACTGTGGGAATCATGACAAATTTTAGAAAATTCTAACAGAGATGGGAATATCAGGCTATCTTACATGCCTCCTGAGGAACCTGTGTGCAGGTCAAGAAGCAACAATTAGAACCCTGTGTGGGACAACTTATTGGTTCAAGATCGAGAAAAAAGAATGACAGGGCTGTCAGCAGTCACCCTGTTTGTTTAACCTATATGCTGAACACATCATCAGAAATGCCGGGCTGTATGAGATACCAGCCAGAATCAAGACAGGTGGGAGAAACATCAATAACTTCAGATATGCAGATGATAACCACTCTAATGGCAGAAAGCAAAAAGGAACTAAAGAACCTCTTGATGACAGTGAAGGAGGAAAGTGAAAGAGCTGGCTCAAGAATAAATATTTAAAAATCTAAGATCAAGGCATCCGGGGCCATTAGTTCAGTTAGTTCAGTCGCTCAGTCATGTCTGACTCTGCTACCCCATGAATTGCAGCACACCAGGCCTCCCTGTCCATCACCAACTACCGGAGTTCACTCAGACACACATCCATCGAGTCCGTGATGCCATCCAGCCATCTCATCCTCTGTTGTCCCCTTCTCCTCCTGCCCTCAATCCCTCCCAGCATCAGGGTCTTTTCCAAAGAGTCAACTCTTTGCAGGACATGACCAAAGTACTGGAGTTTCAGCTTTAGCATCATTCGTTCCAAAGAAAACCCAGGGCTGATCTCCTTCAGAATGGATTGGTTGGATCTCTTTGCAGTCCAAGGGATTCTCAAGAGTCTTCTCCAACACCACAGTTCAAAAGCATCAATTCTTCAGCACTCAGCTCTCTTCACAGTCCAAATCTCACATCCATACCTGACCACTGGAAAAACCATAGCCTTGACTAGACGGACCTTTGCTGGCAAAGTAATGTCTCTGCTTTTCAACATGCTATCTAGGTTGGTCATAACTTTTCTTCCAAGGAGTAAGCATCTTTTAATTTCATGGCTGCAGGCACCATCTGCAGTGATTCTGGAGCCTAAAAAAATAAAGTCTGACACTGTTTCCACTGTTTCCCCATCTATTTCTCATGAAGTGATGGGATCAGATGACATGACCTTCGTTTTCTGAATGTTGAGCTTTAAGCCAACTTTTTCACTCTCCACTTTCACTTTCATCACGAGGCTTTTTAGTTCCTCTTCACTTTCTGCCATAAGCGTGGTGTCAGCTGCATATCTGAGGTTATTGATATTTCTCCCAGCAATCTTGATTCCGGCTTGTGCTTCTTCCAGCCCAGTGTTTCTCATGATGTACTCTGCATAGAAGTTAAATAAGCAGGGTGACAATATACAGCCTTGACATACTCCTTTTCCTATTTGGAACCAGTCTGTTGTTCCATGTCCCATTCTAACTGTTGCTTCCTGACCTGCATACAGGTTTCTCAAGAGGCAGGTCAGGTGGTCTGGTATTCCCATCTCTTTCAGAATTTTCCACAGTTTATTGTGATCCACACAGTCAAAGGCTTTGGCATAGTCAATAGAGCAGAAGTAGATGTTTTTCTGGAACTCTCTTGCTTTTTCCATGATCCAGCGGATGTTGACAATTTGATCTCTGGTTCCTCTGCCTTTTCGAAAACCAGCTTGAACATCTGGAAGTTCACCGTTCATGTATTGCTGAAACCTGGCTTGGAGAACTTTGAGCATTACTTTACTAGCATGTGAGATGCGTGCAATTGTGCAGTAATTTGAGCATTCTTTGGCAATGCTTTTCTTTGTGATTGGAATGAAAACTGACCTTTTCCAGTCCCATGGACACTGCTGAGTTTTCCAAATTTGCTGGCATATTGAGTGCAGCACTTTCACAGCATCATCTTTCAGGATTTGAAATAGCTCAAGCGGAATTCCATCACCTCCACTAGCTTTGTTCGTAGTGATGCTTTCTAAGGTCCAGTTGAGTTCACATTCCAGGATGTCTGGCTCTCCGGCCCCATTATTGACTAGCAAATAGAAAGGGAAAAACAAGAAATAGTGACAGATTTCTTCTTGGCCTCCAAAATCACTGCAGAAGGTGACTGCAGCCATGAAATCAGAAGACAAGGGCTTCTTGGCAGGAAAGCAATGACAAACCTAGACAGTTTGTTGAAAAGCGGAGATGTTACTCTGTCGACAAAGGTCCATATAGTCAAGTCTATGGTCTTCCCAGTGGTCATATTCTGTTGCGAGAGCTGAACCATAAACAAGGCTGAATACCAAAGAGTTGATATCTTCAAACTGTGGTTTTGGAAAAGACTACTGAAATTCCCTTTAACAGCAAGGAGATCAAACTAGTCAATCTTAAAGTAGATCACCTCTGAATATTCACGAAGGACTGACACTGAAGCTGAAGCTCCAGTATTTTAATCATCTGATTCACACACACAACTCATTGGAAAAGTCTTTGATGGTAAGAAAGATAGAGGGCAGAAGGAGAAGAGGGCACCAGAGGATGAGATGGTGGATGGCATCACTGATGCAATGAACATGAACTTGGGTAAAATCTGGGAGATAGTGAGGGACAGAGAATCCTGGTGTGCCACAGTCCATGGGGTCGCAAAGAGTTGGATGTGACTGGGTGACTGAACAGCAATAACAACAATATTTGACAAGGAGTAAACTATACCAATGGAAAAAGAATAACCTCTTCAACAAATGTTTCTAGGAATATTGGATAAATAATGAAGAAAAATGAAATTAGATCCTATCTTATGCCACATACAAAAATTAACTTGCAATGGATACAAGACTTAAAAACAAAATCTGACACCATAAAAATTCCTAGAAGAAAATTTTGGGAATAAATTATTTAACATTCGTCTTGGAAATGATTATTTTAGATATGATGTCAAAAATACAAACAACAAAAGCAAAAATCAATATATGACTGCATCAAGCCAAAATTATTCTACATATAATAAGGAATAATCAACAAAATGAAAAGACAACCTGTAGTATTGGAGAAAATATTCATAAACTATGTTAGGTAAGAGGTTAATATCCAAAATAAATAAGAATTCAACCAACTCAATAATAAAAGAAACAAATAATCCAATTTAGAAATAGGCAGTAAAACTACATAGATCTTTTTTCCAAGAAAGACATCCAGATGGTTTTTTTCACTTGAAAAAGAATGAAATAAAACGAGGCTCAGAATCATTAATTATCAAAAAAATGCAAGTCGCTATGGAAAGCAATAGGCAGGTGCTTTAAAAAGTTAAAAATAGAGCTACAAATATGAACCAGCAGTTCGTATTCCACTTTTTTTATATATCCAAAAGAAATTAAAATAGGATATCCAAGAGGTATATTCATTCATATGCTTATTGTAGCATCATTCACAAATAACCTAGATACAAAAAAAAACCTAAGTGTTTGTCAATAAGTGAATGGATAAAGAAAACTATTATTCAGTTATGAGGGTGGAGGAAATCTTGCTATTTGTGACAACATGGGTGAAACTTGAGTACATTAAGATAAATGAGATAGGTCAGAAGAGGAAAGGCAAATATTGTATGATGTCATTTATACTTGGAATCTAAATACAGTGAGGCTCCTAAAACCAGACAGTAAGATGGAGGTTATAAGTGGCTAATTGGTGGTGGATACAAGAGATATTTTAACAGCACAAACTTTCAACTAGCAGATAAATCAGTCCAGAGACATAATGCACAGTACAGTGATTAGAAACCATATTCCTTTATAACATCAGCTTTGCTAAGAAACTAGATCTTGATTATTCTAACCACAAAAAAGAAATAGTAGTTATGTGACATGAGAGAGGTGATAGCTAATGCTTCCATGGCAATCATGTGGCAAGGTATGAAAGCAACATAGGAAGCTTACAC
Source organism: Ovis aries (assembly GCF_016772045.2). NCBI lineage: Eukaryota > Metazoa > Chordata > Mammalia > Artiodactyla > Bovidae > Ovis > Ovis aries. The sequence continues at coordinate 51,992,221 of NC_056069.1, forward strand.
TTTCACAATATTAAATATAAATATAAATAAAAAATTTATATAAATTGAACCATAGTTAAAATGTTGATTTTATTTGTGGTAACAAATAATTCCTTATAAGTTAAAGATATACATAAGAAAAATCAAGCTTTATTAAAAAAATAGAATGTTATATGAATTCAGGGTAGGGAATATTTCTTTTAGAACACTCAAGAAAAAACTAACAAGGAAGTTTAATAAATTATACGAGTTTATTATTAAAATTTTTTGTTCACAAATTACCAAAAAAATGATAAAAGTAGACAGGGAGAAAATATTTATCCAGTTAACTATGGTTATATATTCGTAAGGTTTTGTTTAGCAGCTGTTCTATTTTTCCTGCCAGTCACGAGGTAGGAGTGACTTTCCTTGCCCACTTAGAATTTGTGTGGCCATTAACCTGCTTTGATCAATGACCTCTGCAAAGTGACATGTGCAGAGTGTCATTTCTGGGTCAGAGCTTTGACAGCCATTTCTCAGTTTGTTTCCTCTCTTTCTTGTCTCTGGGGACCAGAAATATCCTAGACCACATGGAAGTTGCTCAGCAGTGGATCCCAGGGGGATGATGATGGGAAGCAAAGGCCTGGCTGACTCACAATGATTTGTATCATGAGTGACATCTACATCTATTTGTTTATTTCTGGTTTAATTTTTTTTCACCATAACAAAATTTAGTTTCATGCTAGATCACAATTTAACATAATTTAACTAATTATAATTAGAATCAAAGCTATGTAATAACACATGAAACATTTTTAAAGCCCAGCAAATTAAAAGAAAAATTAAAACCTGTCTGAATAAGCTTTTCACACAACAGAAATCTCAAGTGGTTTAAAACTATATATGAAACTACATGAAACTGCTCATGCTTTCTAGTAGACATCACTTGATTTTAATGTTCAAAGTTGTAAAACTCATGAAACTCAACATTAAAAAGCCAAACAACTTGATTAATAAATGGGCATAGGACCCGAATAGACATTTTTAAAGGTAGATATACAGATGGCCAACAGGCATACGAAAAAAAGTTCAACATAACTAATCATCAAATAAATGCAAATCAAAACCACAGTAAGATATAGTCTTACATCTGTCATATTGGCTATTCTCTAAAAGGAAACAAATAATAAATATTGGCAAGGATGTGGAGAAAAGGGAACTCTGTTCACTGTTGGTGGCAATGTATACTGACTCAACCACTTGCAAATAGTCTGAAGTTTCCTCAAAAAATTAAAACAAAACAAAACAAAACACAACCCAGCAACTGCACTCTTAGCTATTTATACAAAGGAAATGAGAACACTACTTAGGAAATATATTAGGCACCCCAACGATCAGAGAAGCATTATTTACAATGAACAAAATGTGTAAGCAAGCTAAGAGCCCATTGATAGATGAATGGATAACGAAGATCTACTATATAAACAAAATGGAATATTACTCAACCATTTAAGAAAGACATCTTGCCATTTGCAACAACATGGTGGATCTAGAGAGGATTATGTTAAGTAAACAAATTTTCAATGAGTTCATCTTTATCTGGAATCTAAAAAACAAATGAACAAACATAACTGAAACAGAGCTATAGATAGAGAAAGCAAAATGATTTCCAGAGGAAGAGGGTTGGGGTCACGAGATAAGAGAAGCAGGTGAGGGAGATTAGAGGTACAAACTTCCAGTTACAAAATACATGATTCATAGCTATGTACAATGTGGAGAATATAGTCAATAATAATATAATACCTTGGTATAAAAGTGAAAGTTTTAGTTGCTTAGTCATGTCCTACTCTTTGCGACCCCATGGACTGTAGCCTGCCAAGCTACTCCATCCATGGAATTCTCCAGGCAAGAATACTGGAGAGGGTAGCCATTTCCTTCTCCAGGGGATCTTCCCAACCAAGGGACTGAATCTAGGTCTCCTGCATTGAAAGCAAATTCTTTACCATCTGAGCCACCAAATAGTAATTCGAATTAATATGATGATCATTATCAAATATATAGAAAATCACTATGTTGTACACCAGGAATTAACATAGTGTTGTAGGTCAATTATACTTAAGAAGCAACAAACTTATATAAAAGGAGATCAGATTTGTGGTTAACAGAGATCAGATTCATGGTTAACAGAGGGGGAGGGGAAATGGATGAACATAGTCAAAAGGTACAAACTTTCAGTTATACGATATAAAAGTACCACAAATGGAAAATACAACAGGATAAATATAATTAGCACCACAAAAATCTGTTAAGATAGTAAACCCCAAGAGTTCTCATCACAAGGAGAATTCTTTTTATTTTATTTTGTATCTATATGAGATGATGGATGTTCACCAAACATTTTAATAATAATTTCATGATGCATGTAAGTCAAATCATTGTATTCTGTAACAATGTATACAGTGCTGCATGTCACTTCAGTTCAGTTCAGTTCAATTGCTCAGTCATGTCCAGCTCTTCGTGACCCCATGCCCACCCCTGTAGCATGGCAGGCCTCATTGTCCTTCACCATCTCCCCAAGCTTGCTCAACCTCATGTCCATTGTGTCGGTGATACCATTCAACCATCTCATCTAACCATCTCAAACTTCTCATCCAGCCTTCAATCTTTCCCAGCATTAGGGGCTTTTCTAATAAGTCCTTTCTTTGCATTCAGTTCAGTTCAGTTCAGTCACTCAGTCGTGTCCGACTCTTTGTGACCCCATGAATCGCAGCATGCCAGGCCTCCCTGTCCATCACCAAATCCCGGAGTTCACTCAGACTCACGTCCATCGAGTCGGTGATGCCATCCAGCCATCTCATCCTGTCGTCCTCTTCTCCTCCTGCCACCAATCACTCCCAGCATCAAAGTCTTTTCCAATGAATCAACTCTTCACATGAGGTGGCCAAAGTACTGGAGCTTCAGCTTTAGCATCATTACTTCCAAAGAAATCCCAGGGCTGATCTCCTTCAGAATGGACTGATTGGATCTCCTTGCAGTCCAAGGGACTCTCAAGAGTCTTCTCCAACACCACAGTTCAAACACATCAATTCTTCAGCTCTCAGCCTTCCTCACAGTCCAACTCTCACATCCATACATGACCACTGAAAAACCATAGCCTTGACTAAACGGACCTTAGTCAGTGAAGTAATATCTCTGACTTTGAATATGCTATGTAAGTTGGTCATAACTTTTCTTTCAAGGAGTAAACTTCTTTTAATGTCACTGCAGCAGGCACCATCTGCAGTGATTTTGGAGCCCCCCAAAATAAAGTCTGACATTGTTTCCACTGTTTCCCCATCTACTTCCCATGAAATGATGGGACCGGATAGGTGACCAAAATATTCCATAGCTACTTCATTGAATTTTTTAATCTCAAATTTTCCTTATCATATTAAGATATATTAAGATGCCTCATTATCTTTTACAGGTCAGTGGCTCTAGAATTTCCGCTAATGCTTTTCTCACTCCTCATCTTTACCTGAAATGTTCTTTCTTCATTGTCCATGGTCTTTTCCTGGACAGGAGCTTAGGTTTGTTCCTTTTGATTGATTTATAGTAATCAAGCAATCCTAAAGCCATTACTTTTTTACCAGAGTCTACTTGAAATTACATGGAAGTTAAAGCTTGGAGAATTTTTTTTTTCTAATTTTAGTTATTCTTATAGTTTTCTGCCAAGTTTCCCAGTAAGTTCATATGACAATATTGGGGTATTCTGATTCTCATTATAGAATGTCTAGATCACATACAATTGTTAACCAAACATATCATGCATCAATAAAAGACAACACTGTCTCAGATGTTAACACTCAACTGCTGATCAGTAAGCAAGGTTTCTAATATTTTGCAACACACTAATATTTTGCAACATTACACAGCATGTTATATGTGTAGATGCATTAGGAATGTTATTAGTGTTTTTGCAGTGGTAAGCATGGCTTTACATTTTTTTTCCTTTTTGAAATAATGGTAAGTAAGATTTTGGCTTGCAGTTTTACACAGAATGTCTGATGTTTAGCAATGTTTTACTATTATAATGCAGAGAATTTAAACCCAGTAGTGGTCAATTAAATATACATTTTAAAATAGTAAAAAATAAAAATAAAAAGTAGACTAGCCAAGACTAAAGTCTAGTGTCACCAGTTGTTGATGGGAATGTGCTTTGTGGCAACACTCTTACAGTGTTTGAGGGATGTAGGTTCGTACAAATATTTTGGAGAATAACTTGATGGTATCTCTCAATTTAAAGACACAGGTAACTGGTCACTGGTCATGAATAAATCCCACTAATAAGTTAATAATATATAAAATTTTGAATATATACTAAAGAAAATGATGTTTCAAGAGTTTCACTAAAAATTATTCTACAGTGTATAATTCAAAGCAACTTATGCTTCTCTAAACTGTATTTTTTTAATTTTTATTAAAAAACAAACAAACAAAACAAAACTTTTTTAGGCACATCCACATGGCTTGCAGTATTTCATTTTCCTGCCCAGAAATTGAACTCAAGCCAGGGCAGTGAAAGCCTGGAATCCTAACCACTTTGCCATCAGGGAACTCCCCCTCTACACTTCAACACAAAAATAAATTATATCATGCTCTAATACAATGAAAAATTTGAAAGGAATGATACAGAGATATCAATAAAAGTGACAACTAAAATAAATCTAAAACAGGGAAGATGTTAAGTGAAAAAAACAATGTATATATTATATATATGTATATATATTATATATATATATATAAACATGATTCCATGTAGTATCAATATCAACTGTTTTCTGTACAACCTATTACACCAGAATTTAGTGGCTTGAAAAAGCAAAATGCTTTTATTATTTCTTACAGTTTCTGTGGTCAGGTGCACAGGAGTGGCATTTCTGTACTGTTTTGGCTCAGAGTCTGAATGAGATCATACATATTATCACATGCTACCATCATCTACAGGCTCTTAGTGATAGATCACCCTTTTCCAAGGTGGCTTGCTCAAACAGCTGGCAAGGTGACAGGATTTGTTGGTGTGCTTAGTCACTCAATTATGTTCAACTCTTTGCAACCCCATAGATTGTAGCCCACCAGGCTCTTTTGTCCATAGAATTTTCCTGGTAAGAACATTGGAGTGGGTTGACATTTCCTTCTCCAAGGGGTCTTTCTGACCCAGGGATTGAACCCAGGTCTCCTGCTTTGCAGGCAGAGTTTACTAGGAGGCAAAGAAAACTACATCAAAGGAAATAAAACCAGCAAATCCTAAAGGAAAACAACCCTGAATATTCATTGGTAAGACTGATATTGAAGTTCCAGTACTTTGGCCATCTGATGCGAAGAGCCAATTCATTGGAAAAGAGTCTGATTCTGAGAAAGATTGAAGACAAAAGGAGGGTGGTAGAGGATGAGATGGTTGAATAACTTTATCAACATAAAATACATGAATCTGAGCAAACTCTGGGAGATAGTGAAGAACAGGGGAGCCTGGTGTTCAGCAGTCTCCATAAGGCAGCAAAGAGTTAGACACAACTTAGAAACTGAACAACTACAAAGAAAACTAGAATCCATCTTTTAGGCTGACTATCAAATACTGTTATACATTGAGTTGGCCAAAAAGTTCATTTGGGTTTTTCCATACTGCCTTACGGAAAAGCATGAATGAACTTTTTGGCCAACTCAATAAAATGCCATGAACATTAAAAACAATACCACTTATTTGTTATGTGAACACATGTATAGTCAAGTGAAATATAAAATTCTGCATATGATGAACAACTTATTTGGATAGTGGCTACTTCTGATGAGAAGAGATGAAAGCGGGATTAGAATTTGGTCTCTAGTGTGTTTGGCAGGGTCCATTTAATTAGGAAGGGGCATGAGGTTTTGATAGATCTGGATGCTAAATATATCAGTGCTTATCATTCTTTCTCCTGCAAGTTTCCATAGAGGGAAAGTATTCCATAATTAAAAAATAAATACAGAGAAGCAGCCTTCATAATTCATGAGTGATAATCAACTCTCAGCTGCTGTCTCCTTGACAGATGTCATCACACCAGCAAACACTGACTCTTCAGCAAGAGGATGCAGAAGCTGAAGCTCTAATTCTTTGGCCACCTAATGCGAAGAGCCAACTCCTAGGAAAAGTCCCTGATACTGGAAAAGACTGAGGGAGATAGAGGATGAGATGGTTGGATGGCATCATCGACTCAATGGACATGAGTGAGTAAACTATGAGAGATGGTGAAGGACAGGGAAGCCCGGAGTGCTGCAGTCCATGGGGTTGCAGAGAGTGTGACATGGCTGAGTGACTGAACAGCAACATAAGGGATCGCCTTGTCCTCATCTAGTTTACTTTGTTAAGACATCCCCTTTGAAAAAAAAAAAAAAAAAAAAAAAAGGCCTCCATTGACTCAAATAACAGCTAAAATGGAAAGTGTGGTCCGGATATCCAGAAAAATCTTGAGAATGTGAAAGGGAATATTCCACCCACAGTGTCTACATCTGGCAGGGGAGCCTTGTCAATGAACCTGACAGCATGTAGTCTTCTCTACCTTTGGGTCTATATTGAAATCTTGAGTCAATAGTATCAAGAGCCAATATTTCTTTAGTAATATGCTGGGCATTAGGCTAAATTATTTACCTGTTGTTTCATCCTAAAGACAACCTTATGGTGTGTCCTGCATATTTTGAAAGGTGTATCTGGGGGACATCAAGCAGATAAGTAACTTGCTATGCAAATTAGTAGCAGAGCAAAACATTTTAATCAGGAAATCTGGCCTCTCTACTGTGCCATCACTTCTCTAGTGATTCTCCTTACTCTGGTTCTCTGGTTACCACCTTAGAATCATCTTTAAAAATCTCTTCATACATCTGTGTACCCGGATCTCAGCTTTAAATTTGGCAGTAGTGAAGTCGTAATCTCTCTAACGAGAGTGTGAATAGTTGCGGCTTTCTCCCTCGTGTCTAATACTGGGGAGATGGTAGATCTGGAACACCTAGAAATTCCTGGAGCTCTAAGTTTGTCAGAGAGCTGAGCCTTTGTTAGGATCCAGGTTAAAGGTCAAGGGGCATAGCAGGTATGCCTCACATTGTAGTGCCCTCAGCTTAGAAATCCACTGTGATTCTGGAGCTGTCTATTTCCCGCCATTGCACATAGAATCATTTGGTCACTGTCTAGGCCAGCCTAGATTTTCACATGAACACCACAGACTGTGTACCCTAAACAACAGAAATTTATTTCTCACAGTTCAGGAAGCTATGGGGTCCAAGGTCAGAGTACCAGCATGGTGGGATTCTAGTGAGAATCCTCTTTCTGGCTTACAAATTGCTGCCTCCTTTTGATGTCTTCACATGGTAAGAAAAGATAGAGAACAAGATATCATGTCCCTTCTGATAAGAACACTAAATTCATTAAGAGGGTCCCACCCTCATGAAAGGGTCCCACCCTTTCATTTTCTTTCACTTTCATCCTCATGAGCTCATCTAAAATGAATTAACTCCCAAAGGTCCCATCTCCAAAATCTATCATATTGAGGATTGGTGGTGATTTAGTTGCTAAATTGTGTCTGACTCTTGCTACCTCATGGACTGTAGCCTGCCAGGCACCTCTGTCCATGGGATTCTCTAGGCAAGAATACTGGAGTGGGTTGCCACATGCTTCCCCAGAGGATCTTCCTGACCCAGAGATTGAACCCAGACTGGGGCTTCAATAAATGAGTTTGGGGAGTCATAATTCATTTAATATCACTCACTTGGTGCTCACCCATCAGGTCATGGTCAGCCCCTCAAGGTTAGCCAGGGAAGGTAGTTTATCATCAATAATTTTTTAACCAAGGTCTGATCACTACCCTACAGTTGCTCACACAGGGCGCTCAGAAGACACCTTTCAGGGATTGCTACCACAAATTCAAGGTGACAACATAGGTCAGTTTCTAACACAGTAGAAGACACATTGTTTTCTTGTCTGTTGTTTAGTTGTTAAGTCATGTCTGATTCTTTTGTGACCCCATTTGGTCCTTGGGTTTGCAGATCCCCTGAAGGAGGAAATGGCAACCCACTTCAGTATTCTTGCCTGGGAAATCCCACGGATAGAGGAGCCTGGAGAGCTATAGCCCATGGAGTCACAAAGAGTCAGATACAACTGAGTGACTAAACACACACACATGGACTGTAGCCCTCCAGGCTCCTCCGTCTTTGGGATTTCCCAGGAGAGAATAGTGGAGTGGGTTGCCATTTCCTTCTCCAGCAAATCTTCCTGACTCAGGGATCAAACCTAGTTTCCTGCATTGCAGGTAGATTCTTTACTGCTGAGCCACCAGGGAATCCCAGAAGACACATAAAAGGCCTTAATTTAATCATCTGCTACCACTCTCCTAGCCCACACTCAGAAGTCAGTTTTCTTTTTGGTGACTTAGTAGCTGAAACTCAGGTATTTGCTCCAACTTGCATTCCTTTGAAGGTTAGATGTGTGGCTTCATGGGCCAAATTTTCCTTTTGAGATTATCAGATATTGTGGTACCTCACCCATTCACTTTTTTCTTTTAAACAAATCTTAATAGCTTGTGAAATATCCTTCCAATCTGAGAGAAAACAATAGAAATTCATTTGTGATTGGTACTAAATAAGAAGACCGCACTACCTTTTATTGTACTTCTGTTCATAAGGGTTGACTTTATTACTGATTTTGAAGCCCCTGGGCTTTTTCCTATTGCTGGATCTTGGCCTGTGCTCTACAAATTTGCATATAATTTGATATTAGAAAACCCCTGGCTATATTGTCTTTTAGTAGTTTAGGAGATTTACAGTACCCAGGACAAAGACTGTAGCTCCTGACTTCCTGCTTTGTTACACCAAGTCATGCAGATGTTCTTACTACACAGGCTTCTCATCTTATTTGACCTGCCTCTTCAGTCTGTGCAAATAATAAGGGTCTCAGATCCAGAATGCCAGTAGTTTAGTATGGATTTTATCTCCAGTATGTCCTTCTAGCATTGATTTATCATATATTTTATAGAATGTAAAAGCTGTCCTCTTGAGTTTCCAGGCTTCATGGAAATAGTTGTTACAATTAACAACTTGGTTGAGGAAGCCAGACTCTTAATCATTATCCTCTATTATCTATTAGATCCCTGTGGGGTAAAATGTTAAACATACACACTCTTGATCTTGTTCCTTGAATATTTCAGAATTTGATAACCTATAGTTTTAAAAGTTTGCCCTGTAATTCTGATAACTACTAGGAATTAAACCTCTGGTGGATGAGATTTAAGTGCTTCTGTTGCAGTTCATCAACGGTGATGAGTTTTCAAGCTATTGAAAGCTCAGTTTCATTAAATCTTACCATTTTTTACCATTCTTTCTCATTCATCATATTTTAGTATTATAAATCTGTTTCAGATATTGCATGAAAACAAGCCCTGTTCCCAAGTGATGACAAAGACTCTTCTTCTTTTAGAAGCTGGTAAATATTTTGTCAGTGACCCATTCATCATCAAAAATCACAGATCCACAGCATGAGAAGGGAGAGTTAATCAGGAAGCTTTAGTGGAAATAGTGCTCTCTAGCTAATGGATGCCAGGCTGTCACTGTGAACAGTGAAATTGCTGTTACTCTGTAATTCCTGTGGTGACTGTAAATGCTGAAATGGGCATTTGTTCACACATTGAAGCATTTTCTAAAAAAAAAAATAAAAAAAAAGAAAGAAAAGAAAAATCAACTTTGGCCTTGAGAATCTAGTTGAAATATACAAGCTAAAGAGATTTAAAATGGATATTTAAAATGGAACTTTCTCAAAAGGTTAGTGCATTTATCAGGAAACATAAAATGCATTGATGACATAGCCATCATTAGCGGTAAGATAACTCTGTACTTATCCCATTTATTCCTTTATTTTGAACATATCCACTTACATAAAACTTTTATGGATATGAGGGACTTCAGATTGTATATTGTGATATTTTCATCAGAAGTCCTAGGTAATATTTTAGCTGCTGTGACTGTAATGACGAATTATCCTGAGCAGCCTATAAGCCATTAATTTATTGTTAATATCAAGGTGATAACAAAAGTCTTTTAATAGATAACTTATTGAGAGCTGGTCTTCCCTGGTGGCTCAGATGGTAAAGAATCTGCCTGTGATGCGGGAGACCTGAGTTCAGTCCCTGGGTCAGGAAGAACCTCTGGAGGAGGGCATGCCAATCCACTGTAATATTTTTGCCTAGAGAATCCCATGAGCTATATAATCCATGGGGTTGCAAGGAGTAGGACACAACTGAGCTACTTTCACTACTGAGACCTAGTACCTGTCTTTTTTTTCTACCTTTTCTTTTTTTTTTTCTTTTAATTATTGGAGTATAATTGCTTTACAATGTTGCGTTTGTTTCTGTTGCACAACAAAGTGAATCAGCTATATGTATACATATATCCCCTCCCTCTTAAGTCTCACTCCTGCTCCTCTGTGTCATCACAGAGCACTGAGATGAATTCCCTGTATTGTATAGCAACTTCCCACTAGCTACCTATTAATATTTTACGCACAGTAGTGTATATACGTCTTCCCTGGTGACTCAACAGTGAAGAATTCACCTGCAATTCAGAAGATACAGATTAGATCCTGGGTCAGGAAGATCCTCTGGAGGAGGAAATGGCAACCCACTCTAGCATTCTTGCCTAGAAAATCCCATGGACAGAGGAGCCTGCAGGCCTACATTTCATGGAGTCTCAAAGAGTCAGATGCGACTGAGTATGCACACTTAATATTTATATATCGTTACTACTCTCTCGATTTGTCTCACCCTCCCCTTCCACCCCTAAAACCATATGTTCATTCTCTACATCTACATCTCTACTCATGCCCTGAAAATATCCCTGCCCTTTCAATATTACTCTCATTTCAGTTTGATATACTCATTACCGTTTCTTGACTAATAAGGGAATTATTTCTAATCCTTGCAAAATCTGAAGCTTTCAGAGTATCTTTTTATTGCTTTTAGGTTGTATGAAAATTAAATATTATATTCCCTTATCTATCTCTAACTCAAGAAATCTCTCTAGACTCTACTATATGCATCACTTTCTGTTACTCAGAGGAAACATACAGATAAATAGACAGATCTTGACTGGGTGTATTATGGTAGGTGAAATAATCATCTCTCAAAGATGGCTTGCTAATCTCCAAAACCTGAGAATAGGTTACCTCCTGATAGATGAGACCTTTCAGATGTTATTAATGTTATGGACCTTGAGATGGGAAGATTATCATGGATTATCCAGGTGGTCCCAATTTAGACACCCAAGTCTTCAAATCCAGAGGATCTTTTATAGTTGAGGCTAGTGAGAGCCAGAGTCATACAACAGGGGGAGAGAATGAGATAATAAGAAAGAAACAAGAAAGAGAAATATGCGAAGCCAGTATAAGGTGCATGATTTTGAGTGATACTGAGGGTGATAAGCTCTCAGTTCTGCTAATGACTCCAGATAGAGGCTTACCTAAAGCCACTGTAAGTTGTCCATTTGAAAGATGAAGGTTGACAAATTTATCCTTCAGTCCTTGCACTTCACTGAAGGATTTTTTCCAGGGTTGATAACAACTCCCTTGCTTTTATGCTCTGCTTGAATGAGACTGAGTGGGTTCCAGCTGTGAGATGGAGCAGAAAGCAAAATGAGATGAGAGGTATCCCTATGAAGTGAGTCTCCAGCTACACAGATCTGTCTGCTGCAGGGTGAGTGTAATCACAGCAAAGGAGGGAAAGTGGCAGGGCACCATGGTGTCTGCTACATGAAGGCCAGGGCCTAATGGGCACAGGATATTTATATCTGCCTGGGAGGACAGACTTGATAAAGAAGTCAAAATGTAATTTGAGGAAGTTTGATTTTTTGGGGTGGGTAAAATATATATGTCATGAAGGCAAATGTATTATAAAATTAATATAATTAATTATTCCTGTTAAACATAAGGGAGGAGATAGTGCTCACTTTTCTTAGAGCATATACTTTAGAAATTGTGTAATTAAAAATTATCCCTCTTTTTGAAATGTAAGTCAGTTTTTTAAAGGCTAAATCAGTGTCTTGCCAGCTTAAAAACCCTGAAATATGTTTCTCAAATACTTGAAAGCCATTCCTCTGAAATGTAAAGATGAAAAGTTATGTTGCCCTCCACCCCACACACACACTCTCAGCATCCCTGGGAGGGGAGGAGTCTAACTTCTAGGGTGCTTAGTTCATTGTTGTGAAACTATAAGAAGCTTGTTTTTTTTTTTTTTTCTTTTTTTTTTTTTTTTCTTTTAGAGAAAGCCATTAGCTAACATAAATGGTCCCTCCAATTAACAAATGAATGTAAGGTGAGTTATATGTGACAGAGCTGTTAAGTCCTCTACTTGAGGATCAGCTGTGGTTTGTATCTTGAGAACACAAACTTGATACACTTTATTGGCTTGGCCAAGAAACTCGGAGATACTAAGGAAATATTTCATGCAAAGATGAGCCCAATAAAGGACAGAACTGGTAAGGACCTAGTAGAAGCAGAAGATATTAAGAAGAGGTGGCAAGAATACACAGAAAAACTATTAAAAAAAAGATCTTCATGACCCAGATAACCACAATGGAATGATCACTCATGTAGCCAGACATTCTGGAATATGAAATCAAGTGGGCCTTAGGAAGAATCACTAGGAACAAAGCTAGTGGAGGTGATGGAATTTCAGTGGAGCTGTTTCAAATCCTAAAAGATGATGCTGTGAAAGTGCTGCGCTCAATATACCAGCAAATTTGGAAAACTCAGCAGTGGCCACAGGACTGGAAAAGGTCGGTTTTCATTCCAATCCCAAAGAAAGGCAACGCCAAGAATGTTCAAACTACTGTACAGTTGCACTCATCCTACACGCTAGCAAAGTAATGCTCAAAATTCTGCAAGCCAGACTTCAACAGTATGTGAACTGTGAAATTCCATATGTTTAAGCTGGACTTAAAAAAGGCAGAGGAACCAGAGATCAAATTGCCAACATCTGCTGATCATGGAAAAATCAAGGGTTCCATAAAAACATCTACTTTTACTTTATTGACTATGCCAAAGCCTTTGACTGTGTGGATCGCAACAAACTGCGGAAAATTCTTAAACAGATGGGAATACTAGACCACCTGACCTGCTTCCTGAGAAATCTGTATGCAGGTCAGGAAGCAACAGTTAGAACTGGACATGGAACAACAGACTGGTTCCAAATCAGGAAAAGAGTATGTCAAGCCTGCATGTGGTCACCCTACTTATTTAACTTATATATAGAGTATATCATGCGAAATGCCAGGATGGATGAAGCACAAGCTGGAATCAAGATTGCCGGAAGAAACATCAATAACCTCAGATACATAGATGACACCACCCACAGATGACTACAAAGAAAGCTGAGTGTCAAAGAATTGATGCTTTTGATCTGTGATGTTGGAGAAAACTCTTGAGAGTCCCTTGGACTGCAAGAAGATCCCACCAGTCAATCCTAAAGGAAATGAGTTCTGAATATTCATATTCAAACCCTTGTACTTTCCTCCTCTCTAATATATCCTATTTACTTTGTATCATGAGTATTTGCATATTCCTGGATTCCATTCTTTGGCTCTGGGAACAAGAACTCTGATTCCCCTTTCAGTTGCATAACAGCAGTCCTGCTCACGCCCTAATCTTTTCAAAGACCCAACCTTTGATCCACTGTTGAAAAACTCTTCATCAAATGCTGTAGGCTTGAGATACATAGCTTTTGAGGCAGAAATCCAGCATGTCTCCTTTTTACTGGCAAAGAAATAAAGCTATCCTTTTTTTTATGTGTTGCTAAAGGCATTTGCCATCTGCCTCTGTGAAGACTGAAACTTGTGCTGCTGTAGCTATTGTCCTTTGACCCACACTGAAGGAAGTTCAGGGTGTGTATATTGTCACCCTGCTTATTTAACTTGCATGCAGAGTACCTCATCAGAAATGCCGGGCTAGATGAAGCACAAGCTGGAATCAAGATTTCTGGGAGAGATATCGATAACCTCAGATATGCAGATGACACCACCTTTACGGCAGAAAGTGAAGAAGAACTAAAGAGCCTCTTGATGAACCTGAAAGAGAAGAGTAAAAAAGTTGACTTAAAACTCAATCTTTCAAAAATGAAGATCATGGCATCCAGTCCCAATACTTGATGGTAAATAGATGGGGAAACAATGGAAATAGTGACTAACTTTATTTTAAGGGGCTCCAAAACCACTGCAGATGGTGACTGCAGCTATAAAATAAAAGACACTTGCTCCTTGGAAGAAAAGATATGACCAACCTAGACAGCATATTAAAAAGCAGAGGCATTACTTTGCCAATAAAATTTGGTCTAGTCAAAGCTATGGTTTTCCTAGTAGTAACATGTGGATGTGAGAGTTGGACTATACAGAAAGTTGAGTGCCAAAAACTGATGCTTTTGAACTGTGGTGTTGGAGAAGACTCTTGAGAGTCACTTGGACAGCAAGGAGATCAAACCAGTCCATCCAAAAGGAACTCAGTCCTGAATATTCGTTGAAAGGACTGATGCTCAAGCTGAAACTCCAATATTTTGGCCACCTGATGAGAAGAACCAACTATCTTCTGCTTTTGTTCTCTCAAGCATAGGAAACAGAAGTTAATCACTGGCCTTCTCTGGATCTGAGTGCTGATAATTTTTCAGACCAAGAACACATTTCAGAAATTTGGGACAAATGGTATAGATTTAGGCTAATGGAGCAAGATGCTTATTGAAAACAAGAATCCTACACTGACTGCCTAGCAATTTTTACCTCACAAACCCATGAACTGTAACTTGTCAGTCTCCTCTGTCCATGGAATTTTTTATGCAAGACTTCTGGAGAAGGTTGCCATTTACTTTCCCAAGAGATCTTCCCCACCCAAGAATTGAACACACGTATCCTGCATTGGCAGGCAAATTCTTTTCCACTGGGGAAGGTCCACCTCTAGCAGTCCCTTAATCTCAGGTGGTCCAGTCTCCTAATCTTGATGAGTTTCTCTGGTACCTTTAATCTAGCCTCAGGGGGATTTTTTGGCTTCTCCTCCCTTGCTTAGCGTGACTTCCCTGGTGGCTCAGACGGTAAAGCGTCTGCCTGCAATGCGGGAGACCTGGGTTCGATTCCTGGATTGGGAAGGTCCGCTGGAGAAGGAAATGACAATCTACTCCAGCACTCTTGCCTGGAAAATCCCATGGATGGAGGAACCTGATAGGCTACACCCCATGGAGTCGCAAAGAGTCAGACACGACTGAGCGACTTCACTTCTTCACTTCCCTTGCTTAACGACTGTTGGAATCTACCCTTTAGAAGTCAGGGAAGGTCTTGTCTCTAAGAATTAGGAAACAGAAAGGCCTCTGTGCCTGGCCCCTACTTGGTTTCAGTGTAGTTTCACCTTTCTATTTGTCAACTACAAGAAAGTGAAACTCAACAGGACCTTGTGGGGTTCCTGGTCAAGGGAGCCTTTCTTTTCAGCTTCCATGACCTCCCCTGAGTCTCAAAGTATTCGTCACTCAGTCATGTCTGACTCTTTACGACCTCACAATGGCTTCTCTGTTCATGGACTTCTCCATACAAGAATACTGAAGTGCTTTGCCACTGCCTTCTCCAGGAGATTGTCCAGACCTGAGAGTGGAACCTGGGTCTTCTTCACTGCAGTCAGGTTCTTTACTACCCTGGGTTTGGGCACAGCTTTTGAAAGACACAAATCGTTTGTATCCCTCTTCCTGAAAAAGCAACAAAACTATTATTTTCTACTCGACTCAAAATTCTGTCTCCAAGATTTGATTAGGCAGCAGTGCACAGAGGAACAGTGCTCAGCATTAAAAGGAGGGTGTAATGAATTGAAGCTGAGTACCTATAAATGAAAATTAATCAGTGCATCAATGAAAGAAATGGACAATTTTAATCAAGCCAAATTTGAGAACTATAAGCATCCCAAGCGTCTGCTCCATACCCAGACCACAAGTAAAACTGCTTTTGTGATGGCTTCTCTTGGAAATTTCAGGGTCATCTTAAATTCATCAGTAGAAAATTGAACCCATTATGTTCCTTTTTGTCATAAGTCTTTTTTTTTCAGTGTCCCTAAAATATGCACAGATATATATATTTGTCATCTTCCCTACTCAACACTTTAGTCAAAGCTACACTTCTACAAGTGTTACTTCATTAGATTTATAATTAATCTCCAAGTTCACTATTGAGCTTTTACAAAGTCATGCAGATTATATTTATCTTCTTAATTTTAGAGCTGTTTAAGACAGTTATCTATAAAAATCATATCATCATATGATATGAATAATAAGAAACTTATTCTACTCATGACATAACTAATGAAGTCAATGACAAGGCATCTTTTGGACTAAGGAACATTGACTGGAGATCGAAGAGACTGTCTCATCTTAGCATATCACTAGATTATTAAAAAATAAAATAAAAATGATTTTGGTAAAGTCTTAAAGTAAGTAGAGTCTTAAAGGTAAATCCAAGTAAATTGTATTACATCTAAATTGACTCTGAATTAAAATCTTATATATAACCATGATAATCATGTATTACTTATTGCCATGTCAAAACTTTACCCTGAAATTTAATTGTTTAAAATAATATTTATCTTACAGTTTCTAATAGTTAAGAAAAATAGAATGGCTTAGGTAGAGTTTCCTGACTCAAGATTTTCATGAATCAAATTTGCAGTGATGCTGGGAGCTCAAGCTGTATCCTCTGAACCTTTGACTCCTGAAAGTCTACTTGGAAGTGACTCAATCATACAGCTGGGAGTTGGTGATGGATGCCACCTAAGGTACCTCTGTTCTGTCCAAGTGCTCCCTATCTTTCAGGCATTGGTTCTCCATGTGGCCTCTCTAACAAAAACTGAAATTCCTTGCATAGTGGCTGGGCTCAGAGAGACACTGGTGAAGAGAGACAGAGAGTCAGAGAAGTAAGAAGGCAGGAGAACAAGGAGATCAAGGACAAGGGCAAATAGAAGAAGAAGAGGGAAAGGAGAGGATAAGAGGGGAGAGGAGGGAAGGGAGGGGAGAGACCTAGGAGAGAGAGTGAACACCAAGCACCAAGTCCTCAAGGACCCAGAAAGGGCATGCAAGACTAAAGCCTTATATTTTTATAATCTTACTTCAGAAGTTACATCCCAATCATTCTCTGATATTTTATTCCTTAGCAGTAAGTCACTAAGTTCTGCCCACACCCAAGGGGAGGAACATTAAGTTCTTCTGAAAGTGAAGAATATCAGTATCTGTGAGCACAGTTTTAACATCACCACAGGTCATTAAACTATTTAAACCCATTTTAGAACACTAAATTAATAATTTTTAAAAGTAAAACAGTATTTTCAATGGAGCAGAATAATTCCCTAGCTGTGGAGTGGTTCAGGAATTTATTACTGAAGCCATACACATAACACACACACAAATACACTCCAAGGTCACACATAATCAAAAATATAACCTCAATGCATAAAGTTTTGTCAGAGGAAAAATGCTTGACTTTTCAAAAAGGCTCATTCATTAAAAAGAAATTGAACTTTGTGTACATTTTAGCTGTAACCTTTAAACAATCAATGAATATATACTCACTGTAATCATTCTTTAAAATTAGAATTATTGAACAGCTTTATGATCACTGATGAATGAAAAGAATATTGATTTGTGACCAGGAGAGATGATCTCAAGCAGTAAACAGGTGAAGTTCTAGAAGAATTCACTTCATTTTACTGCAAGTGGGTCAATTTGAAATAAATTCATCATGTTTTTAAGTTTAATCATACATTGCATTATAATCCTTTAGATAGTAATTTGATCTAAGTAAATCCAGGATGAAAAAAATAAATTATATCAATTGAGAGACTACAATAGTGCAAATACCCCCATGTTGTTAAGACATGCATTTTTCTATATGTTACTTGTAAGTTTGGCTTTTTAAAAATATTATTCTTTGTTGTGTTTTTTCACTTGTTACACTAGCAATACTAATTCATATGGTTATGCATATGTAAATGTGAAGAATAAAGCCACTCCTCTGTAAGTAATCATCATTTAATAGTTTTGTTTTGTTTTGTTTTTTTCCACTAATGATAGTCAAGAGCGGATCAGGCTATTGGATTAACAGCTGTGGTAATTTTAATAATAATTTAACAGTTATAAGTGGTACTCTACAGCTGGAATTATAAAGAATTATTCCTTATGAAACAAATAATAAGGTAATTTAGGAAATTGAGTTTATTACTTTTGAATATGAAAACTTAAAAAATAATTAAACAGAGACAAAGATTGCACATTGAGGTGATATATCATCACCTTTAACTATATTTGTTCTTAATTTCTTAAATTTTCCCTTATCTTACTTGATTTTTGGCTAAATCATATGATTTTCTGGCTTCCCTGATGGCTCAGCAGGTAAAGAATCTGCCTGCAATGCAGGACATTAAGTCCTGCTCCAGGCCACAGATGGGAGGCCTTGCACCAAGACCACAGAAGTGGAGCCCAAAATCAAGGTCTTCTCTGAAACTGACTGAGCCCCTCTGTAACTATTGTCAAAAGACCGATGAAAATCACTAACAAGCTTTCTGACTCCCAATGAGCAAAGATGCCCACTCCAGCAAGTACCATATAGCACTCCAACCAATCACCTAACACCAACCTTCAAGCAGGAATTTTCTTTGTCTTGAGACTATAAAAAATGGCTATTAACCCACAAAAATTTTTGGTTTTCCCTGATATGTCAGGTTGGCCCACTGTACACACAGCCCACATTATCTCTGTTTTTTCTCCTTGAAAACTCCCTCCCTTCTGAAATACCGTGTCTGGAAATTCTTTTCCGATCCAGGCGTGGACTGCCTCAACACAGGAGACATAGGAGACATGGTTTCAAAATCTGGTTTGCTAAGATCCCCTAGAGAAGGAAACGAGGACCCAATTCCAGTGTTCTTACCTGGAGAACCCCATGGACAGAGGAGCCTGGCTGACTTCCGTCCATGGAAATCACAAAGAGTTGGATACGACTGAGTTATTAGCTACACACATAATTTTCTACACCTTTATTTCTCAATTTTTTAAAATTTCCTATGGAAGATTTTCTATGGTGGAGGTAATGATGGAGGTTATAAAGATAATGACAATTATCTTAATTGCCATTATCTTCATTACCTCCACCAGAGTTTGAAAGTAAAGTGAAAGTGCAGTCTCTCAATCATGTCTGACGCTTTGTGAACCCATGGACTGTAGCCTACTATGCTCCTCCATCCATGGGATTTTCCAGGCAAGAGTCCTGGAGTGGGTTGCCATTTTCTTCTCCAGAGGATCTTCTCAATCCAGGGACAAACCTGGGTCTCCTGCATTGTAGGCAGACACTTTACCATCTGAGCCACCAGAGTTTCAGTTCAGTTCAGCTGAGTCGCTCACTGGTGTTGGACTCCTTGCGATTTTCTCCCATGAATCACAACACACCAGGCTTCCCTGTCCATCACCAACTCCCAGAGTTTATTCAAACTCATGTACATCGAGTTGGTGATACCGTCCAGACAGCTTATCATCTGTCGTCCCCTTCTCCTCCTGCCCCCAATCCCTCCCAGCATCAGGGTGTTTTCCAATGAGTCAACTCTTTGCATGAGATGGCCAAAGTATTGGAGTTTCAGCTTTAGCATCAGTCCTTCCAATGAACACCCAGGAATGATCTGCTTTAGAATGGGCTGGTTGGATCTCCTTGAAGTCCAAGGGACTCTCAAGAGTCTTCTCCAACACCACACTTCAAAAGCACCAATTCTTTGGCACTCAGCTTTCTTCACAGTCCAACTCTCACATCCAGACATGACCAATGGAAAAACCATAGCCTTGACTAGATGGACCTTTGTTGGCAAAGTAATGTCTGCTTTTGAATTTTCTATCTAGGTTGGTGATAACATTCCTTCCAAGGAGTAAAGGTCTCTTAATTTCATGGCTGCAGTCACCATCTGCAGTGATTTTGGAGCCCAGAAAAATAAAGTCAACCACTGTTTCCACTGTTTTCCCATCTATCGCATCTATCGCATGAAGTGATGGGGCTGGATGCCATGATCTTAGTTTTCTGAATGTTGAGCTTTAAGCCAACTTTTTCACTCTTCTCTTTCACTGAGAGCCACTGTGCCCTTTGCCACGCATTCAGGTTGCCTTCCAGGACCCAGGGTAAGCCTGCAGCTGGGTCTCAGTAGGGTTGTACCAGAGTGCATGAAAGGACATCCAGGAAAGGACAAAACCTTAGAGGAAGACACAAATAATTCAGGCTGGTTCCTGGGATGAACAGTTATAATCCAGGGAGAGGTGGAAGCAGAGCTGGAAACATCTGCCTTATGATCTGCCAGAGGGACAGGAGTGGTGGACAGAGGAGATGCAGCCTGCTCAGAGCTGTTAGCTGGCTGAGTGAGGCTCAAACAAAAGGGAAGGGACCTTTCAGCCCTTTCTATGGAATCTTGAAAGGGGATTCCTGTTCCAGGCCACTAGCTGAGTGGATGTGAAGGTCAATAATGCATGTTATGTAACCAGCAAAAGGTAGGGGTCAAAGATATCCTAGCTCATAGAGCTTCCACCCCTTGGACCCATTACAACTGTAATGTTTCTTCCTTATTCCAGGTGGCATGCTCCTTTCTGGGCCATATTATCAGTTCAGTTCAGTCACTCAGTTGTGTCCAACTCTTTGCAACCCCATGGATCACAGCATGCCAGGCCTCCCTGTCCATCACCAACTCCCAGAGTTCACTCAAACTTATGTCCATTGAGTTGGTGATGCCATCCAATCATCTCATCCTCTGTTGTCACCTTTCTTCCTGCCCTCAATTTTTCCCAACATCAGGGTATTTTCCAATGAGTCAGCTCTCTGCATCAGGTGGCCAAAATATTTGAGTATCAGCTTCAGCATCAGTCCTTCCAATGAACACTCATGACTGATCTCCTTTAGGATAGACTGGTTGGATCTCCGTGCAGTCCAAGGTAATGTCAAGAGTCTTCTCCAACACCACACTTCAAAAGCATCAGTTCTTGTATGCTCAGCTTCCTTTTAGTCCAACTATCACATGACCACTCCTGTGAGACCACTGGAAAACCATAACCTTGACTGGATAGACCTTTGTTGGCAAAGTAATGTCTCTGATTTTTAATATGCTGTCTAGGTTGGTCATGACTTTCCTCCCAAGGAGTTAAGTGTCTTTTAATTTCATAGCTGTAATCATCATCTGCAGTGATTTTGGAGCCCCGAAAAAATAAAGTCTGACACTGTTTCCACTGTTTTCCCATCTATATGCCATGAAGTGATGGAACCAGATGCCATGATCTTCGTTTTCTGAAAACTGAGCTTTAAGCCAGCTTTTTCACTCTCCTCTTCCACATTCATCAAGAGGATTTTTAGTTCCTCTTCACTTTCTGCCATAAGGGTGGTGTCATCTTCATAACTGAGGTTATTGATAATTCTCCTGGCAATCGTGATTCCAGCTTTTGCTTCTTCCAGCGCAGCGTTTCTCATGATGTACTCTGCATATAAGTTAAGTAAGCAGGGTGACAATATACATCCTTGACGGATTCCTTTTCCTATTTGGAACCAGTCCGTTGTTCCATGTCCAGTTCTAACTGTTGCTTCCTGACCTACATATATGTTTCTTAAGAAGCGGGTCAGCTGGTTCGGTATTCCCATCTCTTTCAGAATTTTGCACAGTTTATTGTGATCCACACAGTCAAAGGCTTTGGCATAGCCAATAAAGCAGAAATAGATGTTTTTCTGAAACTCTCTTGCTTTTTCCATCTCTGGTTCCTCTGCCTTTTCTAAAACCAGCTTGAAAATCTGGAAGTTCATGGTTCACATACTGCTAAAGTCTGGCTTAGAGAATTTTGAGCATTACTTTACTAGCATGTTTAGTTCAGTCGCTCCGTCGTGTTCGACTCTTTGTGACCCCATGAATAGCAGAACTCCAGGCCTCTCTGTCCATCACCAACTCCCGGAGTTCACTCAGATTCATGTCCATCGAGTCAGTGATGCCATCCAGCCATCTCATCCTCTGTCGTCCCCTTCTCCTCCTGCCCACAATCCCTCCCAATATCAGAGTCTTTTCCAATGAGTCAACTCTTTGCATGAGGTGGCCAAAGTACTGGAGTTTCAGCTTTAGCATCATTCCTTCCAAACAAATCCCAGGGTTGATCTCCTTCAGAATGGACTGGTTGGATCTCCTTGCAGTCCAAGGGACTCTCAAGAGTCTTCTCCAACACCACAATTCAAAAGCATCAATTCTTCAGCACTCAGCCTTCTTCACAGTCCAACTCTCACATCCATACATGACTACTGGAAAAACCATAGCCTTGACTAGACGGACGTTAGTCGGCAAAGTAATATCTCTGCTTTTGAATATACTATCTAGGTTGGTCATAACTTTTCTTCTATGGAGTAAGCGTCTTTTAATTTCATGGCTACAGTCACCATCTGCAGTGACTTGGGAGCCCCCCAAAATAAAGTCTGACACTGTTTCTACTGTTTCCCCATCTATTTGCCATGAAGTGATGGGACTGGATGCCATGATCTTCGTTTTCTGAATGTTGAGCTTTAAGCCAACTTTTTCACTCTCCACTTTCACTTTCATCAAGAGGCTTTTAGTTCCTCTTCACTTTCTGCCATAAGGGTGGTGTCATCTGCATATCTGAAGTTATTGATATTTCTCCCAGGAATCTTGATTCTTAGATGAGTGCAATTGTGCAGTAGTTTCAGCGTTCTTTGACATTGCCTTTCTTTGAGATTGAAATTAAAACTGACCTTTTCCAGTCCTGTGGCCACTGCTGAGTTTTCCAAATTTGCAGGCATATTGTATGCAGCACTTTTGCAGCATCATCTTTGAGGATTTGAAATAGCTCAACTGGAATTCCATCACCTTCACTAGCTTTGTCCATAGTGATGCTTTCTAAGACCCACTTGACTTCACATTCCAGGATGTCTGGCTCTAGGTGAGTGATCACACCATCATGATTTTCTGGGTCATGGAGATCTGTTTTGTAAAGTTTTTCTATGTATTCTTTCCACCTCTTCTTAATATCTTCTTCTTCTGTTAGCTCCATACCGTTTCTGTCCTTTATCGAGCCCATCTTTTCATGAAATGTTCCCTTGGTATCTCTAATTTTCTTGAAGAAATCTCTAGTCCTTCCCATTCTGTTGTTTTCCTCTATTTCTTTGCATTATTCACTGAGGAAGCAAGGTCCGATGCTGTAAACAACAATATTGCATAGTAACCTGGAATGTTAGGTCCATAAATCCAGGCAAATTGGAAGTGGTCACATAGGGGATGGCAAGAGTGAATGTTGACATTCTAGGAATCAGCAAAGTAAAATGGACTGGAATGGGTGAATTTAACTCAGATGGCCATTATGTCTAATACTGTGGGCAGGAATCCCTTAGGAGAAATGGAGTAGCCATCATGCTCAACAAAAAAGTCAGAAATGCAGTACTTGGATGCAGTCTCAAAAATGACAAAATGATCTGTTCCTTTTCAAGGCAAACCATTCAATATCACGGTAATCCAAGCCTATGTCCCAACCGGTAATGCTGAAGAAGCTGAAGTTGAACGATTCTATGAAGACCTACAAGACCTTTTAGAACTAACACCCAAAAAAGATGTCCTTTTCATTATAGGGGACTGGAATGCAAAAGTAGGAAGTCAAGAAACACGTAGGATAACAGGCATATTTGGCCTTGGAATGCAGAATGAATCAAGGCAAAGACTAATAGAGTTTTGCCAAGAGAATGCACTGGTCATAACAAACACCCTCTTCTAATAACACAAGAGAAGACTCTACACATGGACATCAGCAGATGGTCAATACCGAAATCAGATGGATTATATTCTTTGCAGCCAAAGATGGAGAAGCTCTATACAGTCAGCAAAAACAAGACCAGGAGCTGACTGTGGCTCAGATCATGAACTCCTTATTGCCAAATTCAGACTTAAATGGAAGAAAGTAGGGACAACCACTAGACCATTCAGGTATGACCTAAATCAAATCCCTTATGATTATACAGTGGAAGTGAGAAATAGATTTAAGGGACTAGATCTTATGAATAAAATGCCTGATGAACTATGGAGGGAAGTTCGTGACACCAGAGTTTGGCCTCAGGTGGCATCCCACTCCAGTACTCTTGCCTGGCAAATCCCATGGACAGTGGAGCCTGGTAGGCTTCAGTCCATGGTGTCGCTAGGAGTTGGACATGACTGAGCAACTTCGCTTTCACTTTTCACTTTCATGCATTGGAGATGGAAATGGCAAACCACTCCAGTGTTCTTGCCTGGAGAATCCCAGGAATGGGGGAGCCTGGTGGGCTGTCGTCTCTGGGGTCTCACAGAGTCAAACATGACAGAAGTGACTTAGCAGCAGCAGCAGCAGTAAATAACAAGGAGGGAACACAGCTCCATTTGACAACAGAAAATTGGATCTAAGACTTATTGAGCATATCCCTCCTATCAGAACAAGACCCAGTTTCCTTATAGTGAGTCTCTTCCATCAGGAAGCTGCCAAGAGCCCCTAATCTTTCACCATCAGAGGGAGACAGAATGAAAATCACAATAACAGAAAGGTACAAAATCTGATCACAAGCACCACAGTCTTGTCTAACTCAGTGAAATGAAAAGCCATGCCTTGTAAGGCAATCCAAGACAGACAGATCATGTTGGAGAATTCTGACAAAATGTGGTCCACTGGAGAAAGGAATGGCAAACAACTTTAGTATTCTTGCCTTGAGAACCCAATGAACAGTATGAAAGGCAAAAAGATAGGACACTGAAAGATGAGCTCCCCAGGTTGGTAGGTACAAAATATGCTACTGGAGCTCAGTGGAGAAATAACACCAGAAAGAAAGATGAGCCAGAGCCAAAGCAACAACCATGTCCAGCTGTGTATGTGACTGGTGATGGGAGTAAAGCCCAAAGCTGTAAAGAGCAAAATTGTATAGGAAACTGGAAAGTTAGGTCTATGAATCAAGGCAAATTGGAAGAGGCCAAATAGGAGATAGGAACAGTAAACATTGACATTTTAAGAATCAACAAACTGATGGACTGGAATGGGGGAATTTAACTCAGATGACCGTTATATCAACTACTGTGGGCAAGAATCCCTTAGAAGAAATAAAGTAGCCTTCATAGTCAACAAAAGGTCCAAAACGCAGTATTTGGGTGCAATCTCAAAAATGACAGAATGATCGCTGTTGATTTCTAAGGCAAACCATTCAATATCCCAATAATCCTAGTCTATGCCCTGACCAGTAAAGCTGAAAAAGCTGAAGTTGAACGGTTCTATGAAGACCTAGAAGAACTTATATAACTGACACCCGTAAATGATGACCTTTTCATTATAGGGAATTAGAATGCAAAAGTAGGAAGTCAAGAAATACCTGGAGCAACAGGTAAATTTGGCCTTGGAGTAATGAATGAAGCAGAGCAAAGGCTAATAGAGTTTTCCCAAGAGAACACACTGGTCACAGTAAACACCCTCTTCCAACAAAACAAGAGAAGACTCTACACACTGATATCACCAGATGGTCAATACCAAATCAGATTGATTATATTCTTTGCGGCCAAAAATGGAGAAGCTCTATATAGTCAGTAAAAACAAGAACAGGAGCTGACTATGGCTCAGATCATGAACTCCTTGTTGCCAAATTCAGACTTAAATTGAAAAAAGTAGGGAAAACAACTAGACCTTTCAGGTATGACCTAAATCAAACACTTTATGATTATACAGTGGAAGTGACAAATAGATTCAGGAATTACATGTGAAAAAGTGCCTGAAGAACAGTGAACTGAGGTTCATTACATTGTATAGGAAGCAGTGATCAAAACCATCCCCAAGAAAAAGATATACAAAAAGGCAAAATGGTTCTCATATGAGGCCATACAAACAACTGTGATAAGAAGAGAAGTCAAAGGCAAAGGAGAAAAGGAAAGATATACCCATTTTAATGCAGAGTTCCAAAGAATAGCAAGGAGAGATAAGAAAGCCATCCTCAGATATCAATGCAAAGAAACAGAGGAAAACAACAGAATGGGAAAGACTAGAGATCTCTTCAAGAAAATTAGAGATATCAAGGGAACACTTCATGCAAAGATGGGCACAGTAAAGGATAGAAATGGTATGGACCTAATAGAAGCAGAAGATGTTAAGAAGAGGTGGCAAGAATACACAGAACAACTATATAAAAAAGATCTTCACAAACCAGATGACCACGATGGTGTGATCACTCACCTAGAGCCAGGCATCCTGGAATGTGAAGTCAAGTGGGCCTTAGAAAGCATCACTACTTACAAAGCTAGTGGAGGTGATGGAATTCCAGTTGAGCTAGTTCAAATCCTAAAAGATGATGCTGTGAAAGTGCTGTAAACAAAATGCCAGCAAATTTGCAAGACTCAGCTGTGGCCATGGGAGTGAAAAAGGTAAGTTTTCGTTCCAATTCCAAAGAAAAACAATGCCACAGAATGCTCAAACTACAACACAATTGAACTCATCTCAGACGCTAGCAAAAATAATCCCCAAATTTCAGTTAACAGGTAAATACCCTTATTAACTGGCTTCAGTTTACTTCTCCCGCCATGAGGAAAAAAAAAAAAAAAAAAAGGTGGGAGGAGCCAAACATTCTCCAAGCCAGGCTTCAACAATACATGAACCGTGAACTTCCAGATGTCCAAGCTGGATTTAGAAAAGGCCAGAGACCAAATTGCCAACATCTGCTGGATCATCAAAAAAGGAAGAGAGTTGTAGAGAAACATCTACTTTTACTTATTGACTACACCAAAGCCTTTGACTGTGTGGATCACAACAAACTGTGGAAAATTCTTAAACAGATGGGAATATCAGACCACCTGACCTGCCTCCTGAGAAATCTGTATGCAGTTCAGTAGGCAACAGTTAGAACTGGACATGGAACAACAGACTGGTTCCAATTCAGGAAAGGAATCCGTCAAGCCTATGTATTGTCACCCTGCTTATTTAACATATGCAGAGAATATCATGAGAAACACTGGGCAGGAGGAAGCACAAGCTGGAATCAAGATTGCTGAGAAGTATCAATAACCTCAGATATGCAGATGACACCACCCTTATGGCAGAAAGCAAAGAAGCACTGAAGGACATCTTGATGAAAGTGAAAGAGGAGAATGAAAAAGTTGGCTTAAAGCTCAACATTTAGAAAAACTAAAATATTGGTATCCACTCCCATCATTTGATGGCAAATAGATTGGGAAATAATGAAAACAGTGACAGACTTTATTTTGGGGGCTCCAAAAACCACTACAGATGGTGACTGCAGCCATGACATTAAAAGACGATTACTCCTTGGAAGAAAAGTTCTGACCAACATAGACAGCATATTAAAAATCAGAGACATTACTTTGCCAACAAAGGTTGGTCTAGTTAAAGATACGGTTTTTCCAGTAGTCATGTATGGATGTTTGAGTTGAACTATAAAGAAAACTGAGCCCTGAAGAATTGATGCTTTTGAACTGTGTTGTTGGAGAAGATCCTTGAGAGTCCCTTGGACTGCAAGCATATCCAACCAGTCCATCTTAAAAGGAAATCAGCCCTGAATATTCATTGGAAGGATTGATGCTGAGGCTGAAACTCCAATACGTTGGCCACCTGATGCAAAGAACTGACTCTTTTGAAAAGACCCTGAAGCTGGGAAAGATTGAAGGCAGGAGAAGAGGACAACAGAAGATGAAATGGTTGAATGGCATCAGTGGGCATGAGTTTGAGTAATTCAGGAAATTGGTGATGGACAGGGAGGCCTGGCATGCTACAGTTCATGGGATCACAAACAGTCAGATATGACTGAGCAACTGAACTGAACTGATGAACGATTTTCATTATAAAATGGCCAGAAATCATAGCTAATGTGAGTAGAGAATCTGAAAGTTGCTATAATCTCTGGTGACCTATCAGGTTTTTCTCTTTATTTTCCCATTCTTGAAGCAGTCCAGTTTTTTGCCTTCTATCATATCCCATCCTTATTTCTCTCTCTCTCTATCTGATGATACATTGTCAGTCTACTTTGCTATCTCATCTTCCTACATGTGCCAATTACAACTGAATTTCTTATGCATTTCCTATATATTCTTCTCTTTTATGCCACCTCACTACATCCTATTGTTGTTTTTGTTTAGTCACTAAGTCATGTTTGATTCTTTTGACATCCCATGGACTGTAGCCCACCGGGTTCCTCTGTCCTTGGGGTTTTCCAGTCAAGAATAGTAGAGTGTGTTGCCATTTCCTCCTCTAGGGGATCTTTTGGCTCAGGGATTGAACCTGAAACTTTTTCACTGGTAGACAGATTATTTACCACTCTATCACCTGAGAAGACCCAACACCTCTTCCTAGATGAATGCATTCTCTCCATGATTTTAAGTCCCATTTATATTTCAGTTCAGTCTCTCAGTCGTGTCCGACTCTTTGCAACCCCATGAATCGCAGCACGCCAGGCCTCCCTGTCCATCACCAACTCCCGAAGTTCACTCAAACTCTTGTCCATCGCGTCGGTGATGCCATCCAGCCATCTCATCCTCTGTTGTCCTCTTCTCCTCCTGTCCCCAATCCCTCCCACCATCAGGGTCTTTTCCAATTAATCAACTCTTCACATGAGGTAGCCAAAGTATTGGAGTTTCAGCTTCAGTATCAGTCCTTAAAATGAACGCCCAGGACTGATTTCCTTTAGGATGGACTGATTGGATCTCCTTGGAGCCCAAGGAACTCTCAAGAGTCTTCTCCAACACCACAGTTAAAAAGCATCAATTCTTCAGGGCTCAGCTTTCTTCACAGTCCAACTCTCACATCCATACATGACCACTGGAAAAACATATCCTTGACTAGACGGACTTTTGGTGGCAAAGTAGTATCTCTGCTTTTCAATATGCTGTCTAGGTTGGTCATACCTTTCTTAGAGACCCCAAAATGTATTATCTCCAGACCAGATCTGCTTTAACAGTTTTTTTTTTTTTTAATTTCTTTATTTTAAATGGAGGCTAATTACTTTACAATATTGTATTGGTTTTGCCATACATCAACACGAATCCACCACAGGTTATACACGTGTTCCCCATCCTGAACCCCTCTCCAACCTCCCTCCCTGTACCATCCATCTGGGTCATCTCAGTGCACCAGCCCCAAGCATCCTGTATCATGCATCAAACTTGGACTGGTGATTCATTTCATATATGATATTATACATGTTTCAATGCCATTCTCCTAAATCATCCCACCCTCTCTCTTTCCCACAGAGTCCAAAAGGCCGTTCTATACATCTGTGTCTCTTTTGCTGTCTTGCATACCGGGTTATCATTACCATTTTTCTAAATTCCATATATATGCATTAGTATACCATATTGGTGTTTTTCTTTCTGCCTTACTTCACTCTGTATAATAGGCTCCAGTTTCATCCACCTCATTAGAACTGATTCAAATGTATTCTTTTTAATGGCGGAATAATACTCCATTGCGTATATGAGCCACAGCTTTCTTATCCATTCATCTGCTGATGGACATCTAGATTGCTTCCAAGTCCTGGCTATTGTAAACAGTGCTTTGATGAAGATTGGGGTACTCGTGTCTCTTTCAATTCTGGTCTCCTCAATGTGTTTGCCCAGCGGTAGGATTGCTGGGTCATAAGGTAGTCCTATTTCTAATTTTTTAAGGAATCTCCACACTGTTCTCCATAGTGGCTGTACTAGTTTGCATTCCCACCAACAGTGTAAGAGTGTTCCCTTTTCTCCACACCCTCTCCAGTATTTATTGCTTGTAAACTTTTGGATCACAGCCATTCTGACTGGCATGAAATGGTACCTCATTGTGGTTTTGATTTGCATTTCTCTGATAATGAGTGATGTTGAGCATCTTTTCATGTGTTTGTTAGCTATCTGTATGTCTTCTTTGGAGAAATGTCTGTTTAGTTCTTTGGCCCATTTTTTGATTGGGTAGTTTATTTTTCTGGAATTGAACTGCAGGAGTTGCTTGTATATTTTTGAGATTAGTTGTTTGTCAGTTGCTTTATTTGCTATCATTTTCTCCCATTCTGAAGGCTGTTTCACCTTGCTTGTGGTTTCCTTTGTTGTGCAGAAAATTTTGAGTTTAATTAGGTCCCGTTTATTTTTGCTTTTATTTCCAATATTCTGGGAGATGGGTCATAGAGGATCCTGCTGTGATTTATGTCGGAGAGTGTTTTGCCTATGTTCTCCTCTGGAGTTTTATAGTTTCTGCTCTGATGTGTATATCTTTAATCCACTTTGAGTTTATTTTTGTGTATGGTGTTAAAAAATGTTCTAGTTTCATTTTTTTACAAGTGGTTGACCAGTTTTCCCAGCACCACTTGTTAAAGAGATTATCTTTTCTCCAGTGTATGTTCTTGCCTCCTTTGTCAAAGATAAGGTGTTCATAGGTGTTTGGATTTATCTCTGGGTTTTCTATTTTGTTCCGTTGGTCTATATTTGTGTCTTTATGCCAGTACCATACTGTCTTGATGACTTGGCTCTGTAGTAGAGCCTGAAGTCAGGCAGGTTGATTCCTCCAGTTCCATTCTTCTTTCTCAAGGTTGTTTTGGCTATTTGAGGCTTTTTGTATTTCCATACAAATTGTGAAATTATTAGTTCTAGCTTTGTGAAAAATACCGTTGGTTGCTTGATAGGGATTGCATTGAAATTATAGATTGCTTTGGGTTGTATACTCATTTTGACTATATTTATTCTGATCCATGAACATAGTATATTTCTCCATCTATTAGCGTCCTCTTTGATTTCTTTCATCAGTGTTTTATAGTTTTCTATATATAGGTCTTTAGTTTCTTTAGGTAGATATATTCCTAAGTATTTTATTGTTTTCATTGCAATGGTGAATGGAATTGTTTCCTTAATTTCTCTTTCTATTTTCTCATTATTAGTGTATAGGAATGCAAGGGATTTCTCTGTGTTGATTTTATATCCTGCAACTTTACAATATTCATTGATTAACTCTAGTAATTTTCTGCTGGAGTCTTTAGTTTTCTATGTAGAGTATCATGTCACCTACAAACAGTGAGAGTTTTACTTCTTCTTTTCCAATTTGGATTCCTTTTATTTCTTTTTCTGCTCTCATTGCTGTGGCCAAAACTTCCAAAACTATGTGGAATAGTAGTGGTGAGAGTGGGCACCCTTGTCTTATTCCTGACTTTAGCAGAAATGCTTTCTATTTTTCAGCATTGAGGATAATGTTTGCTGTGGGTTTGTCATATATAGCTTTTATTTTATTGAGTATGTTCCTTCCATTCCTGCTTTCTGGAGAGTTTTTATCATAAATGGATGTTGAATTTTGTCAAAGGCTTTCTCTGCATCTATTGAGATAATCATATGGCTTTTATTTTTCAATTTGTTACTGTGGTGTATTACACTGATTGATTTGCAGATACTGAAGAATCCTTGCATCCCTGGGATAAAGAACACTTGGTCATGGTGTACGATCTTTTTAATGTGTTGTTGGATTCTGATTGCTAGAATTTTGTTAAGGATTTTTGCATCTATGTTCATCAGTGATATTGGCCTGTAGTTTTCTTTTTTTGCGGTACCTTTGTCAGGTTTTGGTATTAGGGTGATGGTGGCCTCAGAAAACACAACAGCCCAAAACCTGTGGGACATTGTAAAAGCAGTGCTAAGAGGAAATTTCATAGCAATACAGGCATACCTCAAGAAAAAAGAAAAAAAAAATCAAATAAATAACATAACTATACAGCTAGAGAAACTAGAAAAGGAAGAAATAAAGAACCCCACGGTTAGTAGAAGGAAAGAAATCTTAAAAATTAGGGCAGAAATAAATGCAAAAGAAGCAAAAGAAACCATAGCAAAAATCAACAAAGCCAAAAGCTTGTTCTTTGAAAGGATAAATACAATTGACAAACCATTAGCCGGACTCATCAAGAAACAAAGGGAGGAAAATCAAATCAAGAAAATTACAAAAATGAAAATGGAGAGATCACAACAGACAACACAGAAATACAAAGGATCATAAGAGACTACTATGAGCAATTATATGCCAATAAAATGGACAACATGGAAGGAATGGACAAATTCTTAGAAAAGTACGACTTTCCAAAACTGAACCAGGAAGAAATAGAAAATCTAAACAGCCCATCACAAGCACAGAAATTGAAACTGTAGTCAGAAATCTTCCAGCAAACAAAAGCCCAGGTCCAGACGGCTTTACAGCTGAATTCTACCAAAAATTTAGAAAAGAGCTAACACCTATCCTATTCAAACTCTTTCAGAAAATTGCAGAGGAAGGTAAATTTTCAGTTTCAATCTTACTTTATTGAATCAAATATTTTCCCATCTGCTTATAGTCATGTAACCTAACCCAGAATATGGTTCTTTTAAAGCTTTTTTTTTTTTTTTTTGGTTTGCTTTAGAAACTTCTTTTTATGTTTCACTTCTATTACTCTGCATATCCAATCCATCTTAAGTCTTGTCAATTTCATTTTATCAATATATAACTATATCCATTTTCTTTTCACCTTTTACAAACTGTATTTTAATCTATTCAAATCAATTTCACCCAACTTATTGAAGCATTTCTAAAAATAAACCTGCTATTTTGTTTTGAACAGTCCCATCCCAAGCAATTTTAACCAACTCATTCCCAAAACTGTAGTGACCTAATTGTCAATAGTTTTGATCATTGAATTCTCTTAACACACACTGAGAATGTTTCCAGTGCATTTAGGATAAATTTCTAACTACCCTATAAATTTCCACTTGCCATTCCATCTTTATTCTGCTTGCTTTTCCTATCAATCTTTATATTCTAAGCACCAGGGCCTTCTTAAATTTCATCTAAAAGTTAAAATCTATCTTAAAGTCCTCTGCTGTTGTTTTGTCATTGTACAGTTGTAAAGTTGTGCCAAATTCTCTGTGACCATGAACTGTAGCACAACAGTTCTCCCAGAAATTTCTCAGATTCGTGTCCATTGAGTCCATGATGTTATCTAACCATCTCAATCTCTGCTGCCCTTATCTCCTTTTGCCCTAAATCTTTCCAGCATCAAGGTCTTTTCTGATGAGTAATTTCTTTGCATCAGGTGCCCAAAGGGTTCTTACACATGTTATTTTTTTCTACCTAGAACTGTTTTCTTTGGTCTTTCTTCAGAGTCGTCTATCAGTTCTCAGCTGAAATGCCTCTGACTCAGATGGTAAAGATGATAAAGAATCTGCCTGCAATGCAGGAGACACAGATTTGATCTCTATGTCAAGAAGATCCCCTAGAGAAGTGAATGTCTTCCCATACAAGTATTCTTGCCTGGAGAATTCCACGGATAGTCCAAGGGGGGGGGGGGGGTCACAAAGAGTCTGATAAAACAAAGTGACTTTAGGAGATGTCTTAGAAATACTTAAAGCCCAATTACATGACCAATATGAAAATATATTGTTACACCCTTACTTTTTATTATATTATTCATATAGTATAGAGTCTTCCATTGCTTGTAATTGTTATTCATTTGGCTGATGATATCTATAAAGGTTCTCTTACTTGGTGATGGAAAACTCCATGAACTCATATGTATGTTATCTACCTAGATCATCTCAAACTAATGCAACATTGTAAATTAACTATATTTCAATTAAAAATATAGTTTGAAAAAGGAATCTTTCTTATACCAAATCTTTCTTATTCTCTTAATCTCTTCTACCTTGAAGAGTTCAGTCCTTAAAAGGGGCCTAATGATTAGGTCAGGCCCATCAGGAATACTTTATTTTTCTTAAAATCAACTGATTTAGAAACTTAATTACTGAAGTTTTTTTTTTTTTATAAGACTGAAGAGAAAAAAGCAGTTGATAATTTCAGTTTTATAGTTGAAACTTCAGCACTCTTTTTCAATAACTGATATGTCAAGCTGACATTAAATCATTAAAGATATAGGTGACCTGAACATCACTATTGCTGAACTTGATATCATTGACATGAATAGAGCACTCCATCCAATAATAGTAGAATACCTATTTGTCAAAATCCACAGAGCTTTACTTCACAAATAGTAAATCTTTATATATACAATGCATGCCTGTGTATTCAGTTGTGTCCGATTCTTTGCAACTCTATGGACTGCAACCTGCCAGATTATTCTGTCCATGGAATTTTCCAGGCAAAAATACTGGTGTAGGTTGCCATTTCATACTCCAGGGGATCTTTCTGACTGAGGGATGGAACCCGTGTCTCTTGTGTCTCCTGAATCTTCTGCCTTGGCATGTAGGTACTTTAACACTTTGACACCTGGGAAGCCTATGTATGCAATGAAGATATTCAGTTAGAAGGCTATGTGATCGCAGGATAGAATGAAAAATGTTACAATCTATCTTATAAACATTTAAAATAACTTCACTGAATGAACTAGAGAGAGTGCTGACCAGGGTGATTTTGAAAATGAATGGAGTCTAATACTAAAAGCGAAAAAAAAAAATCTGTTCATACACATTTTAATTTAACTGACAAATAAGTTTCTCTGTGAGGTACAGGTTTTCAATCATTTTACCTCTACACACATATAATGGAGTTGACCATTTAAAGAAGTACATTTCAGATAGTGGAAGTCAGATTTATCATTGTTGTAGCGAGAGTTTGCAGATAGGGAGATAGGGCTAGGGTGATCATATATTAGAGTTTGAGACATAAATAAGGACTCATGTAGATATTAATATAGACACAGATGGTTGCATATAGAACTATTTATAGATAAGATGTACATGGGAAAGAATACACACATATTTTTATTTTCTCGTCAGCTGGGAAGTCCTTAAAAATATGATACCACCATAGCATGAAGCACAACTAACATTAAGACATAAAGAAACCTGGGATTTTTGAAAAATGGCCAATATAAAAATGGGGGAAAATATACAAGAACGGGGAGAAAATATACAAGATGAAAATAGAGTAACTGGCAGTGCCAGAATGCAAAGAAGTGCTCAAAATATTTGAATTTATGTATTATTCCAATTTGGGAATAAGTGTATTGAAAATTGTATTCTTTCTGTTATAGCTTTTATTCACTTTTTCAGTGATTTCAAAAATGCATTATCAATGCATCTTTTTTTAATATAAATTTATTTATTTTAATTGGAGGTTAATTACAATATTGTATTGGTTTTGCCATACATCACCATGAATCTACCACAGGTATACACATGTTCCCCAACCTGAACCCCCCTGCCTCCTTCCTCCCCGTACCATCCCTCTGGATCATCTCAGTGCATCAGCCCCAAGCATCCAGTTTCATGCATCAAATGTGGACTGGAGATTAGATTCATACCCCAATGTTCATCGCAGCACTGTTTATAATAGCCAGGACATGGAAGCAACCTAGATGTCCATCAGTAGATGAATGAATAAGAAAACTGTGGTACTTATATACAATGGAGTATTACTCAGCCATTAAAAAATACATTTGAATCAGTTCTAATGAGGTGGATGAAAATGCATCTTCTAGTATATAAATCCTCAGTATGTTAACTGCGAATTTTACTCTATATAAAAGCCTACTTATTATGACAATCTCACACCTAAGCCAGGACAGGTAGTTTTTTAGCAGCTGAAAGAACATAACCTTGTGGCCTTGAATTCCTTTGTTTAACTCATCTATCTGGGAACTAAGAAATTACATAAGATTCACCTACATTGTTCAGATAGTTAAAGCAATGACATTTGTTTAAAACTAAATTATTATTACTTTAAGAATTTTACACATATACAGTCAAAAGAAAATCATCTTCTGAATAGGGTTACTAATAAAAAAAACTTTGCCTTAATCTACATAATCTGAGCAGAAAACTTCTAGACCATCTCTAGCAATACCTTACAGAATAAGATTTACAAACCCCAATAAACCATTTTTTATGTCAGTGTCAGTTTAGAATAAATTGATGGCTGCTAAAGCTTAATTTAGTTGGAGTCTCTTCTGATCATATTTATAGTTTTATAGACAGCCATGTTCAATTCAATTATATTATATCTTTCAATATGCCTGGTTTAAAGTAAGAATCTATTTTAAATTCAGGAATCTCTATCCAATTATGGTAGACTAAATATTTTAAACAAAATCTTTTATTTAATAAAGCATTTTATTCCAATAGTAAATCTGTCAATATGAATCTCCACATTTTAATTTTGAATTTTCTGAAGCAGATCTGCCAAAGTAATTGCAGATTCCTGCAAGTAATCTGATATCACATGAAAAGTTCAAACTACAAATGATGTAATATTAATATGCAGAATAATGAATTGATCTTTATATTATTCTGAAAAGGAAATCTTGTTTTATAAAGTGAATTAAATTTGCAACTAGATCTTGAAATCGGTATTTTGGATCATTTTAGACAGTGGACTTTCAGTTTCTGATGTTAATAATGACATAACCATTTGTTGAATAGTTTTTAAGTGATCAAATAATGAGATAATTAGGGGATTCAGTAACTAGAGAAAGGAAAGAAAGGAATACAATTATGATATATATATACAAAATATAGATTTTATTATAGTACAGTTTTTAATGAATTCTGTCAATTACTTTATTTAAGGAAAATACAACTTAACCTAGACTATTTTATTTATTTAATTTTGCAATTGCATTTTATTTGTTCAGTTTGGTACATTGATAGTGAAAAATTATTCAAAGTTACACTGAATAAAACTGATAAAATATTGCAGTTTCTAGCTGTTCACAGGGTTTGTTTCACCTTAATTTGTGAACTAATCTCTTAACCATCTAGTCAAAGCTGTGGTTTTTCCAGTAGTCATGTAAGGATGTGAGAGTTGGACCATAAAGAAGATGGAGTGCTGAAGAATTGATACTTTTGAATTGTGGTGTTGGAGAATGTGTCCCTTGGACTTCAAGGAGATTCAACAAGTCAATCCAAAAGGATATCAGTCCTGAATGTCCATTGAAAGAACTGATGCTGAAGCTGAAGCTCCAATACTTTGGCTACCTAATGTGAAGAACTGACTCACTGGAAAAGACCCTGATGGTGTGAAACATTGAAGGAGGGAGGAGAAGGGGATGATAGAAGATGAGATGATTGGATGGCATCATCGACTCAGTGGATATGAGTTTGAGCAAGCTCTGGGAGTTGGTGATGGACAGGGAAAGTCTGTCATGCTACAGTCCACAGGGTCGCAAAGAGTCAGACATGACTGAATGACTGAACTGAACTGAATATTTTAACAGAGTTAAAGCAATACAGCTATTAAAGGTACATGAAAACAAAAGTCACTCCATTGTGTCTGACTCTTTGCAACCCCATGTACTATACAGTCCACGGAATTCTC
Organism: Ovis aries; assembly: GCF_016772045.2. NCBI lineage: Eukaryota > Metazoa > Chordata > Mammalia > Artiodactyla > Bovidae > Ovis > Ovis aries. The sequence goes on from NC_056069.1 coordinate 52,029,549, forward strand.
CAGGCCAGAATATTGGAATAGGTAGCCTTTCCCTTTTCCAGGGCATCTTCCCAACCCAGGGATCAAACTCAGTTCTCCCTCATTGCAAGCGGATTCTTTGCCTGCTGAGCTTTCATGGAAGCCCATTACAGATATATAGGGACAAGGACAGAAATATAGATCAATGGAACAAAATAGAAAGCCCAGAGATAAATCCACACACCAATGAACATCTTATCTTTGACAAAGGAGGCAAGAATATACAATGGAGAAAAGACAATCTCTTTAACAAGTGGTGCTGGGAAAACTGGTCAACCACTTGTAAAAGAATGAAACTAGAACACTTTCTAACACCATACACAAAAATAAACTCAAAGTGGATTAAAGATCTAAACATCAGACCAAAACTATAAAACTCCTAGAGGAGAACATAGGCAAAACACTCTCCGACATAAATCACAGCAGGATCCTCTATGACCCATCTCCCAGAATATTGGAAATAAAAGCAAAAAATGAACAAACAGGACCTAATTAAACTTAAAAGTTTCTGCACAACAAAGGAAACCACATGCAAGGCAAAAAGACAGCCTTCAGAATGGGAGAAAATAATAGTAAATGAAGCAACTGACAAACAACTAATCTCAAAAATACACAAGCAACTCCTGCAGTTCAATTCCAGAAAAATAAACGACCCAATCAAAAAATGGGCTAAAAAACTAAACAGACATTTCTCCAAAGAAGACATACAGATGGTTAATAAACACATGAAAAGATGCTCAATGTCACTCATTATCAGAGAAATGCAAATCAAAACCACAATGAGGTACCATTTCACGCCAGTCAGAATGGCTGTGATCCAAAAGTCTACAAGCAATAAATGCTAGAGAGGGTTTGGAGAAAAGGGAACCCTCTTACACTGTTGGTGGGAATGCAAACTAGTGCACCCACTATGGAGAACAGTGTGGAGATTCCTTGAAAAACTGGATTTTCCTTTTTCTTTATGGGTTCAGTTTGTCTTTATTTTATTTTATTTTTTTTACTTTACAATAGTGTATTGGTTTTGCCATACATTGACATGAATCCACCACAGGTGTACATGAGTTCCCAAACCTGAACCCCCCTCCCTCCACCCCCCCACAACCCAGCAATCCAACTGCTGGGCATACACACCGAGGAAACCAGAAATGAAAGAGACACGTGTACCCCAGTGTTCATCACATCACTGTTTATAATAGACAGGACATGGTAGCAACCTAGATGTCCATCAGCAGATGAATGGATAAGAAAGCTGTGGTACATATACACAATTATTCAGCTATTAAAAAGAATACATTTGAATCAGTTCTAATGAGGTGGATGAAACTGGAGCTGATTATACAGAGTGAAGTAAGCCAGAAAGAAAAACACCAATACAGTGTCAGTTCAGTTCAGTTCAGTCGCTCAGTCATGTCCGACTCTTTGCAACCCCATGAATCGCAGCACGCCAGGACTGCCTGTCCATCACCATCTCCCGGAGTTCACTCAGACTCACGTCGATGGAGTCAGTGATGCCATCCAGCCATCTCATGCTCGGTTGTCCTCTTCTCCTCCTGCCCCCAATCCCTCCCAGCATCAAAGTCTTTTCTAATGAGTCAACTCTTCGCATGAGGTGGCCAAAGTACTGGAGTTTCAGCTTTAGCATAATTCCTTCCAAAGAAATCCCAGGGCTCATCTCCTTCACAATGGACTGGTTGGATCTCCTTGCAGTCCAAGGAACTCTCAAGAGTCTTCTCCAACACCACAATTCAAAAGCATCAATTCTTCTATGCTCGGCCTTCTTCACAGTCCAACTCTCACATTCATATATGACCACAGGAAAAACCATAGCCTTGACTAGACGGACCTTTGTTGGCAAAGTAATATCTCTGCTTTTGAATATACTATCTAGGTTGGTCATAACTTTTCTTCCAAGGAGTAAGCGTCTTTTAACTTCATGGCTGCAGTCACCATCTGCATTGATTTTGGAACCTCAAAAATTAAAGTCTGACACTGTTTCCACTGTTTCCCCATCTATTTGCTATGAGGTGATGGGACAGGATGCCATGATCTTCATTTTCTGAATGTTGAGCTTTAAGCCAACTGTTATGCTCTCCTCTTTTACTTTCATCAAGAGGCCTTTTAGTTCCTCTTCACTTTCTGCCATACGGGTGGTGTCATCTGCATATCTGAGGGTATTGACATTTCTCTCAGCAATCTTGATTCCAGCTTGTGCTTCTTCCAGTCCAGCGTTTCTCATGATGTACTCTGCATAGAAGTTAAATAAGCAGGGTGACAATATACAGCCTTGACGTACTCCTTTTCCTATTTGTAACCAGTCTGTTGTTCCATGTCCAGTTGTAACTGTTGCTTCCTGGCCTGCATACAGATTTCTCAAGAGGCAGATTAGGTGGTCTGGTATTCCAATATCTTTCAGAATTTTCCACAGTTTATTGTGATCCACGCAGTCAAAGGCTTTGGCATAGTCAATAAAGCAGAAATAGATGTTTTTCTGGAACTCTCTTGCTTTTTCAATGATCCAGTGGATGTTTGCAATTTGGTCTCTGGTTCCTCTGCCTTTTCTAAAACCAGCTTGAACATCAGGGAGTTCACGGTTCACGTATTGTTGAAGCCTGGCTTGGAGAATTTTGAGCATTACTTTACTAGTGTGTGAGATGAGTGCAATTGTGCGGTAGTTTGAGCATTCTTTGGCATTGTCTTTCTTTGGAATTGGAGTGAAAACTGACCTTTTCCAGTCCTGTGGCCACTGCTGAGTTTTCCAAATTTGCTGGCATATTGAGTGCAGCACTTTCACAGCATCATCTTTCAGGATTTGAAATAGGTCAACTGGAATTCCTTCACCTCCACTAGCTATGTTTGTAGTGATGCTTTCTAAGGCCCACTTGACTTCACATTCTAAGATGTCTGGCTCTAGATTAGTGATTACATCATCATGATTATCTGGGTGGTGAAGATCTTTTTTGTAGAGTTCTTCCATGTATTCTTGCCACCTCTTCTTAATATCTTCTGCTTCTGTTAGGTCCATACAATTTCTGTCCTTAATCGAACCCATCGTTGCATGAAATGTTCCCTTGAAATCTCTAATTTTCTGGAAGAGATCTCTAGTCTTACCCGTTCTCTTGTTTCCCTCTATTTCTTTGCATTGATTGCTGAGGAAGGCTTTCTTATCTCTTCTTGCTATTCTTTGGAACTCTGCATTCAGATGCTTATATCTTTCCTTTTCTCCTTTGCTTTTCACCTCTCTTCTTTTCACAGCTATTTGTAAGGCCTGTCCAGACAGCCATTTTGCTTTTTTGCATTTCTTTTCCATGGGGATGGTCTTGATCCCTGTCTCCTGTACAATGTCATGAACCTCATTCCATAGTTCATCAGGCACTCTATCTATCAGATATAGGCCCTTAAATCTATTTCTCACTTCCACTGTATAATCATAAGGGATTTAATTTAAGTCATACCTGAATGGTCTAGTGGTTGTCCCTACTTTCTTCCATTTAAGTCTGAATTTGGTAATAAGGAGTTCATGATCTGAGCCACAGTCAGCTTCTGGTCTTGTTTTTGCTGACTGTATAGAGCTTTCTCCATCTTTGGCTGCAAAGAATATAATCCATCTGATTTCAGTGTTGACCATCTGGTAATGTCCATGTGTAGAGTCTTCTCTTGTGTTGTTGGAAGAGGGTGTTTGCTATGACCAGTGCATTCTCTTGGCAAAAGTCTATTAGTTTTTGCCCTGCTTCATTCCTCATTCCAAGGCCAAATTTGCCTGTTACTTCAGGTGTTTCTTGACTTCCTACTTTTGCATTCCAATCCCCTATAATGAAAAGGACATCTTTTTTGGGTGTTAGTTCTACAAGATCTTGTAGGTCTTCATAGAACCATTCAACTTCAGTTTCTTCAGCATTACTGGTTGGGTCATAGACTTGGATAACTGTGATATTGAATGGTTTGCCTTGGAGACAAACAGAGATCAGTCTGTCTGTTTTGAGATTGCATCCAAGTACTGCATTTCGGACTCTTATGTTGAGCATGATGGCTACTCCATTTCTTCTGAGGGATCCCTTCCTGCAGCAGTAGGTATAATGGTCATCTGAGGTAAATTCACCCATTCCAGTCCATTTTAGTTCTCTGATTCCTAGAATGCCGACGTTCACTCTTGCCATCTCTTGTTTGACCACTTCCAATTTGCCTTGATTCATGGACCTGATATTCCAGGTTCCTATGCAATATTGCTCTTTACAGCATCGGATCTTGCTTCTATCACCAGTCACATCCACAGCTGGGTATTGTTTTTGCTTTGGCTCCATCCCTTCATTCTTTCTGGAGTTATTTCTCCACTGATCTCCAGTAGCATATTGGGCACCTACTGACCTGGGGAGTTCCTTTTTCAGTATCCTAACATTTTGCCTTTTCACACTGTTCATGGGGTTCTCAAGGCAAGAATACTGAATTGGCTTGCCATTCCCTTAACCAGTGGACCACATTCTGTCTGTATACTAACACACATATATGGAATTTAGAAAGATGGTAATGATAACCCAGTATGAGAGACAGCAAAAGAGACACAGATGTATAGAATAGTCTTTTGGACTCTGTGGGGGAGGGAGAGGATGGGATGATTTGGGAGAATGGCATTGTACCATGTATATATGAAACGAATCGCCAGTCCAGCTTCGATGCAGGATACACGATGCTTGGGGCTGGTGCACTGGGATGACCCAGAGGGATGGTATGGGGAGGGAGGTGGGAGGGGGGTTCAGAATGGGGATCACGTGTATACCCATGGCATATTCATATTGATGTATGGCAAAACCAACACAATATTGTGAAGTAGTTAGCCTCCAATTAAATGTTTATATTAAAAAATAAAAAATAAAGGTAAATAAAAGATATATAGGTAAATGCCAATGAGGAAAGAAGCATGCAAATTTATTTTTTTAATATAAATTTATTTATTTTAATTGGAGGTTAATTACTTTACAATATTGCATTGGCTTTACCATGCATCAGCGTGAATCCGCCACAGGTATACACGTGTTCCTCATCCTGAACCTCCCTCCCTCCTCCCTCCCAGTACCATCCCTCTGGGTCATCTCAGTGCAGCACCCCCAAGCTTCCAGTATAATGCATTGAACCTAGACTGGCGATTCGTGTCACATTTTTAAATGTCACTTTCCATTACTAACATTGGGAAAAAGTAAGGCAGACATTATTAAAATTTTTTTAATTTAGTTATATTCTTTAAATAATCAACTTAGAACAAAGTAAAATTTTTTGGAATTATATAATTTGTTTTCCCTAAAATGTGGATTAGTAGGCTATACAGTCTGCACTAGGATCTAATCTATATTTACCTTTTAACAACTTATTCATTTCTATTTATTTGTGACATCAAGTTTGATAAATATTACAAATATACACACCCTTATTGTGATTTGGATTAAAATAAACAATTTAAAAAACTGAACATTTTATTATGGTCTTTATTTCTAATGTTACCTCCATGTTTAAACTAACTCAAGTGCCTGAACCTACCTGTTATGCTAATATTTTGAAATATCAGCCTATATTTTTACACCATTAAATGTAACACAATTATTCATGAGATTGATTGTTGCTTTCTAAAAGAAAAAATATAAACATTTTGAGGGTTCAAGAAATTAAAAGCTAAAAATTTGATCCGATTTACTATGAAAAAAGAAACTGCAATCCAAGTGCTTCAAAGCTAAAATTCTGACTCAGAGCAGATACAAATTCTCATTCAAAAGAAAAAGTAGGGGAGAAGTAAGTGGATGGGAAACAGGGCATCCCATTTGATTCTAAAGGTTCACCTAAAAACAGGTGAATTTTTCAGAGAAGTGGATTAGTTAATACATGAGAAGCAAAACCACAGAAAAATACAAAGGTGTATTAAAAAGTCTCTTCTTTCCTGGTAGATTACTGTCTGAAGCATTTATATAAGTGCTTATGAACTGGTTTGAGGGCTGGGGACACTTTCAAAACGTGGTTGAAAGAAAGAAACAGGTACAGACTTTCTCTATAAAATGCACATAAGCGTGTAGAAAACTTCATGGATAATATATAACTTTCATTATAAACTAAAAATACCTGCTTACATATTTTACTCAAAATATTTTGAGAGGTTGTATTGGATATATTATTTTTTTTAATTTTAGCTGTATTATAATTAAATCCAGTATTTTATTTCTGAAATTGATTCAATGTCCAGATATTGCAGTAGACCAGATGGCTTTTGCATATTGCAGTATAAAAACTTAGACTTTGAAACTAGATTTATTTGTAATCAAGCCCATTTCTGTCAATTTCTCAATGTCATACCCCAGTCAATAACTCATTTTTTTAAATATGCATGATCAATTGGAAGCCAGTAAAATCATGGCTTGTAGTAAAACTTGAGTATTAAAGCTAGCTATGTAAATGTAAAATTAGTGGTGTTAAAACACTAACAAATAAGTTTACAGAAGAAAAATATGGTTAAAATTACTGAATAATTAAAAGTCATATTGAAACTTCAAATTTAAAATTTTGCTAAATTAAAATTATATAACAGAAAATATGTCACAGGAAAAAAGTTTAGAACATATCTGTGTGTATGTGTGTATCTGTATAAATATAAACCATTTAAAATTATTGAAACCTATTCTTGATTTTGTATTAATATTTGGCTTTAAATTATATAAATTATCTTCACGATTTTTTTGAAGTGGCAAATTTTCTAATAATATGAATAAGACCTCTGTGAAATGAAGTATATAGAGTAATTCACAACTAGTGTAGCACAACTTTCTTTTTCATCTCTTCAATACAAAAATATCATTTGTAAATAAATGTTACACTATGTCCCATGCTGTCTTTTTTTAGTGAAAAGGCTATCTCCCTTAAAGATGCCATTCTTAGATATTTCTCTAGGCCAAGGGTGTCATACTGAGGGAAATAAGCCAGACAGAGAAGAAAGATCATATTATATCCTTTATATGGGGAATCTAAAATGAAATGAAAACAGATGAACTTAGAAAACAGAAATAGACTCACAGACATCCAAAACAAGCTTATGGTTACTGGGAAAAGGATATGGGGAAAGTATGGTTAGGGAGATTGGGATGGATATGTGCACAGTATTATATTTAAAACAGATAACCAACAAGGACCTACTGTATTACACATGGAACTCTGCTCAATCTTAAATGCCAGTTGGAATGGAAGCAGAGTTTGGGAAAGAATGTAAACATGTATATGTATGGATGAATATTTTGTTGTTCACCTGAAACTATCCTGTTAATTGGCTATGCCCCAGTACCAAAAAAAAAAAAAAAAAAAACCCTAGTAAAAAATACAAAATACAATTGTTAGTATTACTCACAATTGGAAATGCATTAAAATATAAGAAAACATTATCAGTACACTGATCAGTTGAATTCAGTCTCTCAGTCGTGTCCGACTTTTTGCAACCCCATGAGTTGCAGCATGCCAGGCCTCCCTGTCTGTCACCATCTCCCGGAGTTCACTCAAACTCATGTCCATCGAGTCAGTGATTCCATCCAGCCATCTCATCCTCTGTTGTCCCCTTCTCCTCCTGCCCCCAATCCCTCCCAGCATCAAAGTCTTTTCCAATGAGTCAACTCTTCCCATGAGGTGGCCAAAGTATTGGAGTTTCAGCTTCAGCAACTGTCCTTGCAATGATCACCCAAGACTGATCTATAGAATGGACTGGTTGGATCTCCTTGCAGTCCAAGGGCCTCTCGAGAGTCTTCTCCAACACCACAGTTCAAAAGCATTAATTCTTCGGTGCTCAGTTTCCTTCACAGTCCAACTCTCACATCCATACATTACCACCAGATAAATCATAGCCTTGACTAGACGGACCTTCGTTGGCAAAGTAATGTCTCTGCTTTTGAATATGCTGTCTAGGTTGGTGTTAACATTCCTTCCAAGGAGTAAGTGGTCTTTTAATTTCATGGCTGGAATCACCATCTGCAGTGATTTTGGAGCCCAAACAAACAAAGTCTGACACTGTTTCGCCATCTATTTCCCATGGAGTGATGGGACCAGATGCCATGATCTTAATTTTCTGAATGTTGAGCTTTAAACCAACTTTTTCACTGTCTTCTTTCACTTTCATCAAGAGACTTTTAGTTCCTCTTCACTTTCTGCCATAAGGGTGGTGTCATCTGCATATCTGAGGTTACTGATATTTCTCCTGGCAATCGTGATTCCAGCTTGTCCTTTTTCCGGCCCAGCATTTCTCATGATGTACTCTGCATATAAGTTAAATAAGCAGGTGACAATATACAGCCTTGATAGACTCTTTTTCCTACTTGGACCAAGTCTGTTCCATGTCCAGTTCTAACTGTTGCTTCCTGACCTGCATATAGGTTTCTCAAGAGGCAGGTTAGGTGGTCTGGTATTCCCATCTCTTTCAGAATTTTCCAAAGTTTATTGTGATCCACACAATCAAAGGCTTCAGCATAGTCAATAAAGCAGAAATAGATGTATTTCTGGAACTCTTTTGCTTTTTCCATGATTCAGCGGATGTTGGCAATTTGATCTCTGATTCCTCTGCCTTTTCTAAAACCAGCTTGAACATCTGGAAGTTCACGGTTCACATACTGCTGAAGTCTGGCTTGGAGAATTTTGAGCATTACTTTACTAGCATGTGAGATGAGTTCAATTGTGTGGTAGTTTGAGCATCCTTTGGCATTGCCTTTCTTTGGGATTGGAATGAATACAGACCTTTTCCATTCCTGTGGTCACTGCTGAGTTTTCCAAATTTGCTGGCATATTGAGTGCAGCATTTTCACAGCATCATCTTTCAGGATTTGAAACAGCTCAACTGGAATTCCATCACCTCCACTAGCATTCTTCGTAGTGATGGTTTCTAAGGCCCACTTGACTTCACATTCCGGGATGTCTGGCTCTAGGTGAGTGATAACACAATTGTGATTATCTTTTTCATGAAGATTTTTTTGTAGAGTTCGCCTGTGTATTCTTGCCACCTCTTCTTAATATCTTCTGTTTCTGATAGGAACATACAATTTATATCCTTTATTGAGCCCAGCTTTGCATGAAATATTCCCTTGGTACCTCTAAGTTTCCTGAAGATATCTCTAGTCTTTCCCTTTCATTGTTTTCCTCTATTTCTTTGCATTGATTGCTGAGGACGGTTTTCTTATCTCTCCTTGCTATTCTTTGGAACTCTGCATTCAGATGCTTATATCTTTCCTTTTCTCCTTTGTTTCTTCATTTCTCTTCTTTCCACAGCTATTTGTAAGTCCTGTCCAGACAGCCATTTTGCTTTTTTGCATTTCTCTTCCATGGGGATGGTCCTGATCCCTGTCTCCCGTACAATGTCATGAACCTCTTTACATAGTTCCTCAGGCATTCCATCCATCAGATCTAGTCCCTTAAATCCATTTCTCACTTCCACTGTATAATCATAAGGGATTTGATTTAAGTCATACCTGAATGCTCTAGTGGTTTTCCCTACTTTCTTCCATTTAAGTCTGAATTTGGTAATAAGGAGTTCATGATCTGAGCCACAGTCAGCTCCTGGTCTTGTTTTTGCTGACTGTATAGAGCTTTCTCCATCTTTGGCTGCAAAGAATATAATCCATCTGATTTCAGTGTTGACCATTTGGTGATGTCCATGTGCAGAGTCTTCTCTTGTATTGTTGGAAGAGGGTGTTTGGTATGACTAATGCATTCTCTTGGCAACACTCTATTAGACTTGATCTGCTTCATTCTGTATTCCATTTCAAGGCCAAATTTGCCTGTTACTCCCTTTCTTCGAAGGGAAGATTTTTGTCTACTAAAAAAAAATACACAATGTGAAATTTGAGAGTTAACTTTCTCCTAGGGCCAAATGCTCCTCTAGGGGCCTCAGCCTAGAGGAGCAACCCCTCGTCCAAGGAATTGTGGCTGGGTGGGCCAGGAGGGCCAAGAGGAGCTACACCACATTCAAAGTCAGGAGGGGCGGCCATGAGGAGATACCCCTCGTCCAAGGTAAAGAGCAGCAGCTGCGCTTTCTGGAGCAGCAGTGAAGAGATTCCCCATGTGCAAGGTAAGAGAAACCCAAGTAAGATGTAGGTGTTGCAAGAGGGCATTAGAGGGCAGACACACTGAAACCATAATCACAGAAAACTAGTCAATCTGATCACACGGGCCACAGCCTTGTCTAACTCAATGAAACTAAGCCATGCCCTGTGGGGCCACCCAAGACAGACCAGTCATGGTGGAGAGGTCTGACAGAATGTGGTCCACTGGAGAAGGGAATGGCAAACCACTTCAGTATTCTTGCCTTGAGAACCCCATGAACAGTATGAAAAAGCAAAATTATAGGCTGAAAAAGGAACTCCCCAGGTAAGTAGGTGCCCAATATGCTACTGGAGATCAGTGGAGAAATAACTCCAGAAAGAATGAAGGGATTGAGCCAAAGCAAAAACAATACCCAGTTGTGGATGTGACTGGTGATAAAAGCAAGGTCCCGTGCTATAAAGAGCAATATTTCATAGGAATCTGGAATGTTAGGTCCATGAATCAAGGCAAATTGGAAGTGGTCAAACAGGAGATGGAAAGAGTGAATGTTGACATTCTAAAAATCAGCAAAGTAAAATGGACTTGAATGGGTGAATTTAACTCAGTACACTGATAGCTGACAACTATTATAGGAACCCTGGCAGGCAAATTGTTGTGTAAAAATAGAAAATTTTACTAACCATAAAGTATAGATTTTACAGGCAAGTAAACAGCATATACAGTTATTAGCAACATTATATAAATTTTTATGCTGTTCATGGGGTTCTCAAGGCAAGAATACTGAATTTGTTTGCCATTCCCTTTTCCAGTGGACCATGTTTTGTCAGAACTCTTCACCATGACCCGTCTGTCTTGGGTGGCCCTACATGGTATGGATCATAGTTTCATTGAGTTAGAGAAGGCAGTGGCAAATGTGATCAGTTGATTAATTTTCTGTGATTGTGGTTTTCATTTTGTCTGCCCCCTGATGGATAAGGATAAGAGGCTTATGGAAGTTTCCTGATGCAAGAGACCGACTGTGAGAGAAACTGGTTTTTATTCTGATGGGTGGGGCCATGCTCAGTAAATCTTTAATCCAATTTTCTATTGATGGGCAGGGCTGTGCTCCCTCCCTGTTGTTTGGCCTAAGATCAATCTATGGTCAAAAAATATGCTACTGGAGAACAGTGGAGAAATAACTCAGAAAGAATGAAGAGGCAGAGCCAAAGTGGGAAAAATGCCCAGCTGTGGATGTGGCTGGTGATGGAAATAAAGTCTGATTCTGTAAAGAACAATATTGCATAGGAAGCCGGATTGTTAGGTTCATGAATCAAGGTAACATAGAAGCGGTCAAACAGCAGATGGCAAGAATGACCATCGATGTTTTAAGAATTAGTAAACTAAAAGTGGACTGGAATGGGTGAATTTAATTCAGATGATCATTATATCTACTACTGTGGGCAACAATCTGTTAGAAGACATGGATTAGCCCTCATAGTCAATGGAAGAGTCCAAAATGCAGTCGTGGGTGCAATCTCAAAATTGACAGAATGATGTCTATTCATTTCCAAGGCAAGTCATTCAATATCACCATAATCTAAATCTATGCTCCAACCAGTAATGCTGAAGAAGCTGATGTTGAAACATTCTATGAAGACCTACAAGACCTTCTAGAACTAACACTCAAAAAAAGATGTCCTTTTCACCGTAGGGGACTGGAATGCAAAAGTAGGAAGAAAGAGATACCTGGAGTAAGAGGCAAATTTGGCCTTAGAGTACAAAATGAAGCAGGGCAAAGGCTAATAGAGTTTTACCAAGGGAATGCACAAGTCATAACAAACAACCTCTTCCAACAAAACAAGAGAAGGCTCTACACATGCACATCACCAGATGGGTAATGCCAAAGTCAGATTGATTATATTCTGTGCAGCCATAGATGGAGATGCTCTGTACAATCTGCAAAAACAAGACTGAGAGCTGACTGTGGCACAGACCATGAACTCCTTATTGCCAAATTTAGACTTAAATTGAAGAAAGTAAGGAAAACCACTAGACCTTTCAGGTATGACCTAAATCAAATCCCTTATGATTATACAGTGGAAATGACAAATAGATTCAGGGGTTTAGATCTGATAGATAGAATGCCTGAAGAACCATGGATGGAGGTTCATGACATTATACAGGAGACAGTGGTCAAGAACATCCCCAGAAAAAAGAAATGCGAAAAGGCAAAATGGTTTCCTGAGGAGGCCATGCATATAGCTGAGAAAAGAAGAGAAGCTACAGGCGAAGGAGAAAAGGAAAGATATGCCCATTTGACTGCAGAGATTTAAAGAATAACAAGGAGAGATAAAAAAGACTTCCTCAGTGATCAGTGAAAAGAAAAAGAGGAAAACAAGAGAATGCGGAAGACTAGAGATCTCTTCAAGAAAATTAGAGATACCAAGGGAACATTACATGCAAAGATGGGCTCAATAAAGCACAGAAACATTATGGACCTAACAGAAGCAGAAGATATTAAGAAGAGGTGTCAACAATGCATAGAAGAATTATACAAAAAAGATCCTCATGACCCAAATAAGCACGATAGTGTGATCACTCACCTAGAGCCAGACATCCTGGAATGTGAAGGCAAGTGGTCCTTAGGAAGCATCATTACGAATAAAGCTAGTGGGGTTGATGGTATTCCAGTCGAGCTATTTCAAATCCTGAAAGATGATGCTGTGAAAGTGGTGCACTCAATATGCCAGCAAATCTGGAAAACTCAGCAGTGGCCCCCAGGACTGGAAAAGGTCAGGTTTCATTCCAATCCCAAAGAAAGGCAATGACAAAGATTATTCAAACTACTGCACAATTGCTCTCATCTCATGCACTAGCAAATTAATGCTCAAAATTCTCCATGCCAAGTTTCAACAGTATATGAACTGTGAACTTCCAGATGTTCAAGTTGGATTTAGAAAAGGCAGAGTAACCAGAGATCAAATTTCCAACATTCTTTGGATCATCAGAAAAGCAAGGGAATCAAAACAAACAAACAAACCAAACCAAACAAAACTACTTCTGCTTTATTTTTTATGCCAAACCCTTTGACTGTGTAGATGAGAACAAATTGTGGAAAATTCTTCAAGAGATGGGAACACCAGACCACCTCAGTTGCCTCCTGAGAAATTTGTGTGGAGGTCAAGAAGCAATAGGTAGAGCCAGACATGGAATAACAGACTGGTTCCAAATCGGGAAAGAAGTACATCAAGGCTGTACATTTTCACTCTGCTTATTTAACTTATATGCAGAATACATCATGAGAAATGCCAGGCTGGATGAAGCACAAGCTAGAATCAAGATTGGCAGAAGAAATATCAACAACCTCAGATATGCAGATGACACCACCCTTATGACAGAAAGTGTAGAGGAACTGAAGAGCTTCAAAATGAAAATGAAAGAGTAGAGTGAAAAAGCTGGCTTAAAACTTAGCACTCAAAAAGCAAGGATCATGTTATCCTGTCCCATCACTTCATAGCAAATAGATTGAGAAACAATGAAGTCAGTGACAGACTTTATTTTCTCAGGCTCCAAAATCCTGAAGATGGTGACTGCAGCCATGAAATTAAAAGACACATGCTCCTTGGAAGAAAAGCTATGACTAACCTAGACAGCATATTAAAAAGCAGAGATGTTACTTTGTTGACATATGTCCATCTAGTCAAAGCTATGGTTTTTCCAGTAGTCCTGTATGGATGTGAGAATTGGACTATAAAGAAATCTGAGTGCTGATGAAATGGTGTTTTTTTTTTTTTTTTGTAATTGCTGTTTGCACATAATTGATAGTAATTTTTAAAATATAAATTTATTTATTTTAATTGGAGGTTAATTACTTTGGTGTTGGAGAAAACTCTTGAGAGTCCCTTGGACTACAAGGAGATCAAACCGGTCAATCCTAAAGGTAATCAGTCCTGAATATTCATTGGAAGGGTTGATGCTGAAGTTGAAACTCCACAAGTTTGGCCACCTGATGTCAAGAACTTACTCATTGGAAAAGACCCTGATGCTGCGAAAGATTGAAGGCACTAGGAGAAGGGGATGACAGAGGATGAGATGGTTGGATGGAGTCAGCGACTGGATGGACATAAGTTCGAGCAAACTCCGGGAATTGGTGATGGACAGGGAAGCCTGGCATACTTCAGTCCTTTGGGTGACAAAGACTTGGATACGACTGAGCAACTTAACTGAACTGATAAATTTTTATGAGAAATTGTTCTGTGACATCTTTATTTCACATGAGGCATCTTATCAATAACAAATGATAGATACATGCAAATAGTTAATTACAAGCAAATTAAGATTAAATCTTAGCCACAGAGGGTTGGGATGAGAATCAAGATAGCAAGGTATATTTTTGTTTCAGTCTCCAATCCTGCACCTCTAACTTAAGTAAACTTTCTGCTCATTTCTACTGATTAGATGTTTAAACTGGTGTCTTATGGAAGCCAGGCCCAGGTTACATAATCTGGCATAAACCCAGAGAGTTTCTCAAAATGTATGATAGATTTTTTAAAAACTTGGATTTGGTACAACATCAATTTTCTCATAAAGCAATGAAGACCCTTGAATGTTGACAATATTCCTGCATTCTACCTCTAGGCCCCTTTCAACATTTTGAAAATGCCACGACTTAGGGATCTGGGCTTCAGGAACTAGTAGCTTCTTTAATGTATTTGGTTGCTATGACCACAAAAAATGGAAAAGACCTTGAGTGGGCAAGTTTGTTGAATCTACTCAGATTTGTGACTTACTTGGACTATGACCTCTATGCACTCTAAATGCTGATCTGACTTAAAATCAATATAAAAGTAAACTTCCTATTATTTAATCATTCTTTCCTGACTTTAAACTTGAGTATCTTTGTGTGATGTGGCCAGCTGCAGGATTTCAGCAAGCCTGTCTACTACAGTGTTCTCTATAAAGATTCCCTCCTGTTCTATCTTTTGTATTCCCCCCTTCTCACTCTCAATCTGTATAGATAAAGAAGAATAATCTACAGAGCTGTGATGTTGACAAAGATGTTCACAAAAAAAAATAATGAGTAAACATTTTAAGAAGCTCCACTCACCTTCTACTACCACCAATATCACCCTCTGTTTAATATCTACATTTCACCTTTAAAGTATAGAAAACATCTTTCTTACTCCTTTTGTTGTATACTAGAGAAAGACATATCTTAGAATCCCACTGTCAAGAAAAGCACAGCACAATATTTTTCCCTTAGCAGGCAAAGTCAGTATGGATGACTATCTTTAAACATATATAGTGGCGTAGGAAATGGCAATCCACTGCATTATTCTTGCTCGGAGAATCCCATGGACAGGGGAGCCCGGTGGGCTATGGTTCATGGGGGTCACAAAAAATCATTAGACATGGCTAAAGTTACTTAGCACATCACACATGCACATACACACAAACACACACATATATACGTATATATGTCTGACTCTTTGAAGAGTTGGACATGACTTGGCAACTGAACAGCTTTATATATATAAACAAATATATGTTCCTTCTTCTTCTTCTTCTTTTTTTTTTTTTTGTTTTGATTGGGATATAATTGCTTTATAATGTTATGTTAGTTTCTGCTGTATAATGAGGTAAATCAGCTATAAATATGCATAAGTCTATGTGTGCTCGGTCCCGCAGTTGTATCCAGCTCTTTACTACCCCATAGACTGTAGCCTACCAGGCTCCTCTGTTCAGAGGATTTTTCAGGAAAGAATACTGGAGTCAGTTGTCATTTCTTACTCCAGGAAATCTTCCCTACCTAGAGATTGAACACACTTCTCCCACATCTCCTGATTTGCAGGCAGATTCTTTACCACTAGCACCACATGGAAAACCCATGTTTATGTACACATTTATTTCCTCCCTATTAGACCTAACTCCCACCCCACCCATTCATTCTATCCATCCAGGTCACAGCAGAACTGGGATAGACAAATAATCTACACATGTACTAAATGGCACCTGTCAGGTATGAAGTGCTATGTAAATACTACAAAAGACCCCTTCCTCTTGGGGTGTATTTTGAAAGAATTTTATCCTTGGGTGTATGACTTACAAATGTTCCTGCTATTTCCCCTTTAACTAGAACTTGTTTTTTGTGCAGTTTTTAAGTGCTAACTGACTCTTTGCCATCCCATGGACTGCACCATGCCAGGCTCCTTTGTCTTCCATTATCTCTGAGAGTTTGTTCAGATTCATGTCCATTGAGTCAGTGATGCTACCTAACCATCTCATCCTTTGCCACACCCTTAGCCTTTTACCTTCAATCTTTCCTAGCCATCATGGTTTTTTTCCCAATGAGTGGGCTCTTTGTTTCAGATGACCAAAGTATTATAGCTTCAGCATCAGTCCTTCCAGCGAATATTTAGGGTTGATTTCCTTTAAGATTGACTGGTTTGATGTCCTTTCAGTCCAAAGGATTCTCAAAGATCTCCAGCACCACAATTTGAAAGCAAAAATTCTTTAGTGCTCAGCCTTCTTTATGGACCAACTCTCACATATGTACATGACTACTGGTAAAACCATAGCTTCAACTATACAACCTTTGTTTGCAAAGTGATGTTCTACTTTTTAATATGCTGTCTAGATTTGTGATAACTTTCCTTCCAAGGAGAATTTTTTTTTTTTAATGTCATGGCTGCAGTCACTGTACCTAGTGATTTTGGAGCCCAAGAAATTGAAATCTGTCACTGATTCCATTTTTCCCCTTCTATTTTCCATGAAGTGATGGGACCAGATGCCACGATCTTTGTTTTATGAATGCAGAATTTTAAGCCAGTTGTTTCACTCTGCTCTTTCACCCTCACCAAGAGTCATTAAGTCCTGTCTGACTCTTGTGACCCCATGGACTGTAGCCTGCCATGCTCCTCTGTCCATGGGATTTGCCAGTGAAAAATCCTGGAGTGGGTTACTATTTCCTTCTCCAGGTGATCTTCCTGATTCAGAGGTTGAACCCATGTGTCTTAATTGCAGATGGATTCTTTACCACTTGAGCTACCAAGGACACCCACAATGGGGTACTATTTCAACCATTAAAAAGTAATGAAAATTTTCCATTTGAAACAACATTGGCGAACCTGAACAGTATTATGCTTAGTTACATAATTCAGACAGAGAAATAAAGACTAATACTGCATGATATCAATTATATATAGAAACTAAAAAAAATGAAACCAGCTAGTAAATTAAAAAAAAGTAAACAGACTCATAGATATAGACAGCAAACTAGTGGTTGCAATAAGGGATGCATAATGGGTTAGGGCCAAGACAGAGTAAGAGATTAATAGGCACAAGCTATGTATAAAATAAATACGCTATAAGGATATATTGTATAACACAAGGGATATAGCCAATGTTTTATAATAACTATATACATATAATCTTTAAAAATTGTTCACATGCTCTATACCTGAAATATATATATAATAAATCAACTATTTATATTCATTTATTATTTATTATGCTTATTTAACTTATATGCAGAGTACTTCATGAGAAACCCTGGGCTGGATGAAGTACAAGGTGGAATCAAGATTGCCGCGAGAAATATCAATAACCTCGGATATGCAGATGACACCACCCTTATGGCAGAGAGTTGAAGAGGAACTAAAAAGCCTTATGATGAAAGTGAAAGAAGAGAGAGAAAATGTGGGCTTAAAGCTCAACATTCAGAAAGCTAGATCGTGGCATCTGATCCCATCACTTCATCGCAAATAGAAGGGGAAAGAGTGGAAACAGTGGCTGACTTTATTTTGGGGGGCTCCAAAATCACTGCAGATGGTGACTGCAGCCATGAAATTAAAAGATGCTTATTCCTTAGAAGAAAAGTTATGACCAAACTAGACAGCATATTAAAAAGCAGAGACATTACTTTGCCAACAAAGGTCCATCTAGTCAAGGCTATGGTTTTTCCAGTAATCATGTATGGATCTGAAAGTCGGACTATAAAGAAAGCTGAACGCTGAAGAATTGGTGCTTTTGAACTGTGGTGTTGGAGAAGACTCTTGAGAGTCCCTTGGTCTTCAAAGAGATCCAACCAGTCCACCCTATAGGAGATCAGTCCTGAGTGTTCATTGGAAGGACTGATGTTGAAGCTGAAACTCCAATACTTTGGTCACCTGATGTGGAGAGGTGTTTCATTTGAAAAGACCCTGATGCTGGGAAAGATGGAAGGCAGGAAGAGAGGGGTTGACAGAGGATGAGCTGATTGGATGGCATCACTGACTCAATGGACATGAGTTCAGGTAAACTCCGGGCGTTGGTGGTGGACAGAGAGGCCTGGCATGCTGCAGGCCATGGGGTTGCAAAGAGTCGGTCACAACTGGGTGACTGAATTGAACTGAGCTGAAATGGACTAGATCTCAATAAATAAAAATAAATAAATTTATAATACTTATTTCATTTTTGGACGTATTTATCAGTTAGAATAGCATTTGGAGATCTAACTCCAGAAATTTTACAAAACTAGAAGCTTGCATTTTACTCTGATATATAAGAAGTTTTCAAGCTGGTGTTCTATTGTTAGAAGGCAAACTTTATACTGTCATCAGGAACCTGAGACTGTACTTCTCTTCCACTGTTTTCAGCAAGTCACTTCTATCTTCAGTGTTACCTCATGCTTCCAGTCATTATGTCTGCATTCCAAGCCAGCAATATGTATACAAAGATTTATAAAGGGCATATCTGACTTATGTCAACTGTACTCCATACTCTGTAATGACCTATATAGAAATAGAATCTACAAAAGACTGGAAATATCTATATGTGGAACAGATTCAACTTTATGTACAGCAAAAACTAACACATCATTGTAAATCAACTATATTCCAATAAAAATTAACTTGAAAAATAAAAAGGACATATTTACCTGCTGAGTCAACTGAAATTAATGAACCATCTCACAAACTGCACGCAACTTGTCTTAATATGGTTGCTTTAAGACATAAGGGAGGGTGGAAAAGGGCACATTGAGCTCAGCTAAACAGGGATTCTGTGACTAAGAATAGGGCCATGAATATTGAAAAGTCAATTCAGTATCCAGTGGCATATATGACAATGACTTTAAATTAATCTTCAAGCAATGCTGTATACACATGTAATATTAACAGGGGAAAAACAGCAATACTAAAAACATCAGTGAAGAAATAATGTACACCTTATGAGTACATGTTTTTGTGTTAAATCAGGCAAAAAATGATTAACATTCTTAACAGCGATCAAATGTATTAATTAAATAACAATACACATCAGGACTATCAACAATCCACTTTTGAGAGTCACTCTCTAAGATTCTAAGTTTAGGAACAGAAATTTATATTTTTATTAATCCATGTTTTCAAGATATCCAAAGTTTGATATTATGAAAGATACTAGTGTAAAGACATACTAATCAATAAATAACACTGAAAAGCTTTAATGAAGCTATGATTGTAAAAGTATAAGTATATAATAATGCATTTGATGTACAGTGGATTATCATTTGTATTTGATAACATAAAAAACTTCCTACTCCATTCAATGTTAGAATCTATACAATTATAAAAGAAGTGATTAAAAGCAGAGATGAAAATCTCAGCTCTCTTAGTTATTGTTCAAAAATTTGTCTCTAAGGTGGGTCCTGCCAGGTTATCTGTATTCATCCCCTGATATAAACTTTCTCAGGAAGTGGCCAGACCACCCAGAGGATCAAACCTTGCTCCCAAATTTTCATCATGTAGAGTGTAGACCACACTAGGGATCGAACCCAGGTCTTTTCCATTGCAGGCATATTCTTTACCATATGAGGCAACAGGGAAGCCCAGTTGCCCTATACAAAAAGACAAAGAGCAGGGACGACTGAGAAACAGGGTCTCAGATTCTGCTTCTAGAACACCCACCAGTCTTGTACACAACACTTCCCCCTATGTACAGAGAATCTGTATGGATTATTCTTAGGAAAGACTTCTGGAGACAAGAGACTTTTGCAAAGGAGTTTGTATAGTTCACTTTTGAGTTATCAGTTACATGTATGAACCGATAATGATAACTTATAACATTCTCTCCAGAACTCTACATAATTGGAATATTTAACTGCACTTGCTGTGTGATCTTGAGATCCTTTCTGCCTAGACTGTAACTATACTTTCTTAATTAACAAAGGATTACCATACTACATTTACCTTAAGGAAAATAGTACCCTTATTATGCAGGATCAAGTAACAGCACTAAAACTCATGCTAATGAAAAAAACACAGATAATTACATTTTATTATGTGTTTTCTAAAGAGAAAAATAATTGTGTTCCACAGTGTAATTTTATACCGTATTATTTTAAATACTTTCATTTAAACAAGATCATTATAAAGATGTTTTGCACACCAAAAATTTTTTAATGCTTTTTAAAATAATCACAAAGTATATGGGCTCCGAATGTGTTGAATTATTTTAATACTTTCACTGTAACTGGAATTCTTGAAGAGAATGTACATTTGCATAATGCTGATAATCATTTTTTTATTTCTTTTGTGCTTCAGCTGCTGTAATATCCACTGATAATGGTGATTATATGTGTTTATTATCCATGATTATCTCTAGAAATATGTTCATGTTCTTTAATTAGACTATAAACTCTAAATGGGAAATCAAAATGAAGTCACCTCTTGTCTCAGTGGAGGATATTAACTTCTCTTCCTTATAGCCAGAGTTTCCCAAATGGCCATTACAAAGTTTCACTTGGGGAGCAAAGAGTGGAAAATCAATATAGCAAATTATGGGACTTCCCTTGTGGTCCAGTAGTAAAGAATCTGCCTGCCAATGTAGGGGACACATGTTTGAGCCCAGGTCGGGAAGATTTCACATGCTTTGGAGCAACCAAGCCCATGCACCACAACTGTTGAGTCAGTGCTCTAGAGCCTGTGATTCACAACAGAGAAGCCATGCAATGAGAAGCCCACGCTTCACAACTAGAGAGTAGCCCTGGTTTGCTGCAATTAGACAAAGCCTATTCGCAGTCACAAAGACCCAGTGCAGCCAAATATAAAAATAAATAAATAATTTAAAAATTAGAAATATAACAAATTATATTGCAGAGGAGATATATAGAGTACAGCTCTTCATTATCTCCACCCTCATACATACCTGCTGTATATTAATTAATGCCAGCACTCAGGTAGATCAGCAGTTTCCAAGTGTACAGCATTGTGATAAAATTTTGCCACACATTGAATTAATACAAAAGTCAGAACTATTATTATTATTTTTTAATTCACATAAAGGAAATATTCTTTGCATACAAAGTTACTTTTAATGATTTTCTCTATCATTAAATAATTATTTTGGTAGAAGATCCATACAAACAATGTCATATTCAGGGCCAAATGTGGGCCTGAATTTTCTTCACTAACATAAAAATGTTGGCTTCTCTTTAAAATAAGTGTTATTCATTCAGCAAATGATGTTTAAATACTTAATATATAAACAAGAATGAACTAACTGACAAGGAAACTTCTACTCAAAGAACTTAGATTTCATTTCAATAAACAGAAGGCAAAATATACTTAAAATATATAGTGTGTTATTTACAAGTGTTAAGGTGAATTAAAGACCAGTAAGAGCTTGAGAGAGGGGAATAAATGACAAATGTTACCTCCAGTTCAGCTTACAAAACTGATTCTGTCATATCTTCTTTCAAACCAAAAATAGTCTTAATAGTTAAACAGATCCATTTCACAAAGCAAACTGCTTATTATATGTTTTTATAATGTTTAAATGGCTTCACAAACATACAATGAGTCAATATGGATTACTGACAATAAATCTATATCAGCAAATCATTATAAACTGTCTTTGTTTCTAAGATAATAAAAAGTTATTAAATTCACATAAATAAATTTTAAAAGATAGCAATTGTAAAATATATATTATAAACCTTGGAGATGTCTGTTACAATAATACACTAATGAAATCCAATGTAGTAGCCTTCTTATGTCCATACAAATCCTTTCCTATTCAAACAATTCAAGACATTCTCTTCAGAATCTCTTTATATATGAGATCCAGTAAAATCCACAATGATTTCAGTAAACACACACACAAACAAACATACAATATTTTGAAATATTGGAGTGTAAGGAAGAAGTGTTGTGTATATGCAATTTGTATATTTGCTATAACATCAGTTCAGTCGCTCAGTCATGTCTGACTCTTTGCGACCCCATGGACTACCTCCCTGTCCATCACCAACTCCTGGAGCTTGATCAAACTCATGTCCATAGATTCCACTATGCCATCTAGCCATCTCATCCTCTGTCGTCCCCTTCTCCTAATCCCTTCAATCTTTCCCAGAATCACGGTCTTTTCAAATGGGTCAGCTCTTCACATCAGGTGGCCAAAGTATTGGAATTTCAGCTTCAGCATCAGTCCTTCCAATGAATATTCAGGACTGATTTCCTTTAGGATTGACTGGTTGGATATCCTTGCTTTCCAAGGAACTCCCAAGAGTCTTCTCCAACAACACAATTCAAAAGCATCTATTCTTCAGTGCTCAGCTTTATTTATGGTCCAACTCTCATATCCATACATGACTACTGGAAAAACCATAGTTTTGACTAAACAGATCTTTGTTGGCAAAGTGATGCCTCTGCTTTTTTAACATGCTGTCTGTATTCGGCATAGCTTTTCTTCCAAGGAGTAAGCATCTTTTAATTTCATGGTTGCACCCACCATCTGTAGTGATTTTGGATCCCAAGAAAATAAAGTCTGTCACTGTTTCCATTGCTATATTATGGGAAGACATTATTTAGCAGTACCTCATACTTCCTTTTGGAGAAGGCAATGGCACCCCGCTCCAGTACTCTTGCCTGGAAAATCCTATGAACGAAGGAGCCTCGTAGGCTGCAGTCCATGGGGTCGCTAAGAGTCGGATATGACTGAGCGACTTCCCTTTCACTTTTCACTTTCATGCATTGGAGAAGGAAATGGCAACCCACTCCAGTGTTCTTGCCTGGAGAATCCCAGAGACGGGGGAGCCTGGGGGGCTACCGTCTATGGGGTCGCACAGAGTCGGACACGACTGAAGTGACTTAGCAGTAGCAGTAGCATACTTCTTTTTGGAGAAGGCAATGGGACCCCACTCCAGTACTCTTGCCTGGAAAGGCCCATGGACGGAGCAGCCTGGTGGGCTGCCGTCCATGGGGTGGCGAAGAGTTGGACACGACTGAGCGACTTCCCTTTCACTTTTCACTTTCATACAATGGAGAAAGAAATGGTAACCGACTCCAGTGTTCTTGCCTGGACAATCCCAAGGATGGGGGACCCTGATGGGCTGCCGGCTACCGGGTTGCACAGAGTTGGCCATGACTGACTTGACTCAACAGCATACTTCCTTTTAGGGCTTCTCTGGTGGTTCAACAGTAAAGAATCTGCCTTCAGTGCAGGAGCCACAGGAGACTTGGGTTCAATCCTTGGGTCTGGAAGATCCCCTGGAGGAGGGCATGGCAACCCACTCCAGTATTCTTGCCTGGAGAATTCCATGGCAGAAGAACCTGGTGGGCTACATCCTATAGGGGCACAAAGAGTCAAACACAACTGAAGTGAATTGGCAAGCACATACCTATACTTCCTTTTATCTTCCGTCATTGTCCCCCTCTCTTCAAATATTCACCTAAACAACCAATAATTATATAAGTTGTGTTTATAAGTTTTGGAAATATTTCCTAGAAACAAGATATATTTGTTAATGTGTGTGTTATATGTACCACCTCTCCTTTATTCATTTCTCTATCACTGGACATTTAGTTTGCTTCCATGTCCTGGCTATTGTAAACAGTGCTGCAATGAACACTGACGTACATGTACCTTTTCAAATTATGGGTCTCTCCAGGTACATGTATACAATGGAATGTTAGCCATAGAAAAGAATGACAGGATGCTGTTTGTAACAACAGGGATGAACCTAGAGGTTGTTACATTGAGTGAAGCAAGCCAGAGAAATACAAGTATCACGATATCATTTACATGTGAAATCTTAAAGCAGCTACAAATGAATTTATCTAAAAAGTAAAAATATATTTACCAATGTAGAAAACAAACATGGTTATTAGGGGTTAAGCAGCAAGGGATAAATTGGGAAGTTGGGATTGACATACGTATACATATGGATCGGGAGAGATTGGGATTGACATACACACTATTATATACAAATAGATAACTAATAAGGACCTATGGTATAACACAGGGAACTCTTCTCAATTCTCTAATGGCCTATGTGGGAAAAGAATCTATAAAAACACTGTTCTATATATATATGTGTCTCTTTTGCTGTCTCGCATACAGGGTTATCGTTACCATCTTTCTAAATTCCATATATATGCGTTAGCATACTGTATTGGTGGGATGATTTGGGAGAACTGCATTGAAACATGTATAATATCATATATGAAATGAATTGCCAGTCCAGGTTCAATGCATGATACTGGATGCTTGGGGCTGGTGCACTGAGACCACCCAGTGGGATGATACAGGGAGGGAGGAGGGAGGGGGGGTTCAGGATGGGGAACACATGTATACCCGTGGCAGATTTGTGTTGATCTATGGCAAAACCAATGCAATATTGTAAAGTAATTAACCTCCAACTAAAAGAAAAAATATAAAAAAGTGTGACTGTACATATTAATATATGTATAACTGATTATCTTTGCTGTACACTTGAAATTAATACATTATAAATCAACTTATAATTCATTGACAACTTTAACAAATGCGTGTTACAGACACAGAAAGAATCTGGCTTAGAAAGTTTTATTAAGTATCATCCATAGGAACACCATCTGTAGACACACAGAAGAAGAAAAGGAAGAATGTGAACCTTTTATTTTTTTTAATTTAATTTTATTTTTTGAGCTAGAAGGACCTGTCAGGATATTACCAGGTTGGGTCAAAATGCTCACAATTTTATTTTATACCCCTGTCTCCATCAGTATTCAGATCCTATGTGCTTCAGAAAGGACCCAAGTCAGGTCAGATAATTTACAGCAGAGGCAATCCTTGGAGTAGGCAGCTGAAGGCTTTCCTATGATATTGCTTTCAGCAGCTGGGGCAAACCCATCCTTGAAGTAGGGTCAGTATCCAATCACAATGCTTTCCTTTTAACTCTTGTAAATCCTAAATTGTTTGCTTTACGGTTTTTTGAATGCTTCCTTACAAATCCACAAGACCGATATAACATAATCCAGGAATCTTATATATATATATATCTCCAATTTCATAAATTCCTCTGGACAGAAATCAGGACTGAAGCATGCCTTTGATAACTAAGAACTTGGTTGGTTTGGGAACCAAATCTGTCGTGTAAGTGTAAATTGCATTAAGTTTATAGCTAATGCTTTAAGGAATCATTGCCAAATCAATTAGTTTCACTGCATATACCAATATCCAGATTGATGTACAAATTTAAAAGGAGAAAAATATATTTGATATTGAAATGCACTCCATAAACAGAGAAAGAATACATTTTTAAAGTTGCACTGAAGGACACACAGTTCCAAATGATTTATTGGCTGTCTACCATTCTCCAATGGCTGCCAATCAATGTTATACGTGGCATCTTTTAGGTACTGTGGACTCTTTCAAGGAAGTGATTTAGCTTTTCATGATAAAAATGCAACTGAAAGATCATGAAGCGAAAACTGTCCTGTTTATCTAAATAGGCTCAAACACTGATTTCAAGGGCTGAAATCATTCAGAAAGATAGTCTCAGATTTAGAATTTCAATACTATGGTTTCTTTAGATTTCAATCCCAAGAGACAGTGCTTTACTCTCATCTAATCATGCTGGATTTCAAAGTCCTTTCATAGTTTAGTGTTGAAATTACTGACAGGACTTGACAAAAAGCAGAAGAGAGTTTTTACAAAGGAGCACATCATTGTTCTTGGCTTCCCTGACTTCATGTCCATCAACAGAATGCCTCTCAGTGAAAGTGTTAGTCGCTCAGTCATGTCCGACTTTTTGAGACCCCTTAGACTGTAGCCTGCCAGGCTACTCTGACCATAGAATTTTGAGTGGGTAGCCATTCCTTTATCCAGGAGATCTTTCCAACCCAAGGATCAAACTCAGGTCTCCTGCATTGCAGGCAGATTCTTTAGCATCTGAGCCAGCAGGGAAGCCTGGAATACCTATGAAGGGCTGAGGAAAAGCAGTACTAATTCTAAACCTGTGTTAGAGATGATATTCAGAGGAATGCAAAGTTCTAGGGCTGTTTCCTGTGATCATTCTGATTCAACTTGAATGAAATTATTGTTTTGTCATTACTATAGACACTTAACTTTTGGTCCTGTCCTTTGGTAATATTGATTTCTCTCTGATTATTAAAATAAGTAAAATGAATGGAAGAGAAATCTTCTCTGGTGTCAGTGGTAAAGAACTCGCCTGCCACTGAAGGAGACACAGGTTCAATCCCTAGGTCAGGAAGATCCCATGGAGAAGGAAATGGCAACCCACACCACTATTCTTGCCTGGGAAATCTCATGGACAGAAGAACCTAGTGGTCTACAGTGTATGAGGTCTCAAAAGAGACAGGTATGACTGAGTGACTAAATGAAAACAAAAGGAAGAGAATTTTGTTGCTAATATATGGAAAACCTAACAATAAATATATATCAGTGATCCCTGTTCATTTCCAAGGCAAACCATAAAATTTCACAGTAATCCAAGTCTATGCCCTGACCAGTAATGCTGAAGAAGTTGAAATTGAATGGTTCTATGAAGACCTACAAGACTTTCTAGAACTAACACTCAAAAAAGAGGTCCATTTAATTATAGAGGACTGGAATTCAAAAGTAGGAAATCAAGAGATACATGGAGTAACAGGCAAATTTGGCCTTTGAGTACACAGTGAAGCAGGACAAAGGCTAACAGAGTTTTCCCAAGGGAACACACTGTCATACCAAACACTGTCTTCCAACAACACAAGAGAAGATTCTTTACATGGACATCACCAGACAGTCAATACCAAAGTAAGATTGATTATATTCTTTGCAGCCAAAAATGGAGAAGCTCTATACAGTCAGCAAAACAAACAAACAAACAAAAAACAGGAGCTGACTGTGGCTCTGACCATGAACTCTTATTTCCAAATTCAGACACAAACTAAGGAAAGTAAGGAAAACCACTAGACCATTCAGATATGACCTAAATCAAATCCCTTATGATAATACAGTGGAAGTGACAAACAGATTTACGGAATTAAATCTGATAGAGAAAGTGCCAGAAGGTCTATGGATGGAGGTTTGTGACATTCTACAGAAGCCAAGGATCAAGGCCATCCCCAAGAAAAAGAAATGTAAAAAGGCAAAATGGTTGTCTGAGCAGGTCTTATAAATAGCTGAAAAAAGAAGAGATGCTAAAGGCAAAGGAGAAGAAGCTATACCCAATTGACTGCAGAGTTCCAAAAAATAGCAAGGAGAGATAAGAAAGCCTTCTTCAGGGATCAATGCAAAGAAATAGAGGAAAACAATAGTGAAAGTCACTGAAAGACTAGTGATCTCTTCAAGAAAATGAGAGATACCAAGGCCACATTTCATGCAAAGAAGGGCACAATAAAGGACAGAAATGGTATGGACTTAACAGAAGCAGAAGATATTAAGAAGAGGTGGCAAGAATACCCAAAAGAACTATATAAAAAAGATCTTCACAAACAAGATAACCATGATGGTGTGATCACTCGCCAAAGTCAGGCATCATATAATGTGAAGTCAAGTGGGCCTTAGAAAGTATTACTAGGAACAAAGCCAGCTGAGGTGATGGAATTCTAGTAGAGCTATTTCAAATCCTAAAACATGGTGCTGTGAAAGTGATGCACTCAATATGCCAGCAAATCTGGAATATTCAGCAGTGGCCAAAGGACTGGAAAAGATCAGTTTTCATTCCAATCCCAAAGAAAGGCAATGCCAAAGAACACAATTGCACTCATTTCACATGCTAGCAAAGAAATGGTCAAAATTCTCCAAGCCAGGCTTCAACAGTATGTGAACCATGAAATTCCAAATGTTCAAACTGGATTTAGAAAAGGCAGAGGAACCAGAGATGAAATTGCCAACATCTTTTGGCTCATCAACAAAGCAAGAAAGTTCCTGAAAAAACATCTTTAGCTTTTTTTTTTTTTTTTGAACACCAGAGCCTTTGACTATGTGGATCGCAACAAACTGTGGAAAATTCTTCAAGAGATGGGAGTACCAGACCATTTGACCTGAATCTGAATGCAGGTCAAGAAGCAACAGTTAGAACTGCAATTGGAAAAACAGATTGGTTCTAAATTGGGAAAAAAAAAATGTCAATGGTGTATATTGTCACCCTACTTAGTTATATGCAGAGTACGTTACGTGAAATGCAAGGCTGGATGAAGCACAAGCTGGAAGCAACATTGTCGGGAGGAATATCAATAACCTCAGATATGCAGATGACACCACCTTTATGGCAGAAAGCAAAGAGGAGCTAATGACCCACTTGTTGAAAGTGAAAGAGTAGAATAAAAAAGTTTGCTTAAAACTCAACATGCAGAAAACTAGGATCATAGCATGCAGTTCCATCACTTCATTGCAAATAGATGGGGAAACAATGGAAACAGTGAGAGACTTTATTTTCTTGGGCTCCAAAATCATTGCAGATGGTGACTGCAGCCATGAAATTAAAAGACACTTGCTCCTTGGAGGAAAAGCTGTGACCAACGTAGACATCATATTAAAAAGCAGAGACATTACTTTGCCAACAAATGTCCATCTTTTCCAAGCTATAGTTTTTCCAGTAGTCATGTATGGATGTGAGTGTTGGACCATAAAGAAGGTTGAACATCAAAAAATTGATGCTTTTGAACCTTGGTTTTGGAGAAGACTCTTGAGAGTCCTTTGGACTGCAAGGAGATCAAACCAGTCCATCCTAAAGGAAATCAGTCCTGAATATTCAAAGGAGTGATGCTGAAGCTGAAACTCTAATACTTGGCCACCTGATGCAAAGAACTGACGCAGGAAAGACCCTGATGCTGGGAAAGATTGAAGTCAGGAGGAGAAGAGGATGACAGAATGAAAGGGTTGAATAGCATCACCAATTCGATGGATATGAGTTTGAGTATGCTCTGGGAGTTGGTGATGGACAGGAAAGCCTGTCTTTCTGCAGTCCTTGGGGTCGCAAAGAGTTAGACACAACTGAGCTACTGAACTGAACTGAACTAAACTGAATGGCAAATGGGATAGAGTTAACCTGTAGGATATTTTAGGGATTACAGTGCAAATGCAATTCAAAAATTCCTTATAGGTATTTTCTCTCATTAGTGAATATTCAAGTAAAGCAGTTTCAGATAGTTGCATTTTGCTGAATTTTTAGATTATTTCCAACTGTTTCAGTTTTGGACAATGGTAGTGCTTTTCTTTATAATTAACTTAATTAGCCTGTCCAAAGCATATATCTTTAATCAAAGAAAATTAGAAAAAAAGCAAAAACATATAAAATTAAATTTGTTACACTTAACCACAATTATTAATGCTGCACTTAGTACACTACAGATTCTACGAAAAGTTTGTATGCAATTTTGTAAAATGAAGAACTTTCATGCATGCATGCATTCTAAGTTACTTCAGTTGTCTTCAGTTCTTTTCAGACCCATGGACATATCCCACCAGGTTCTTTTGTCCATAGGATTCTCTAGGCAAGAATACTGGAGTGGATTGCCATGCCCTCCTCCATGGAATCTTTCTCACCTAGGGATCAAACTCACCTCTTTTAAGTCTCTTGAATTGGCAGATTATTTCTTTACTACTAGCACTACCTGGGAAGTGTCTACATATATTTAATAACATTATATTTTTCCCTTAAAAGTATGTTTAATGAGTCACCTATGTACACAAATTTCACCTGGAACAAGAATTATAGTCTGGTTGTCAACAGCTTGGATATCTCATGAGCATCTCAAATTCACCAGGTCCAAAAACAGATACTTTGCCCCTATCAGTACTAGAGTTAACTCGGTCCTTCTCTTATAACCTCCTACTCATTAGGAGACTGAGCAGATCTTTTGTTGTTGTTCAGTCCATCAGTTTTGTCCAACTCTTTGCAAACCGATGGACTGCAGCATGCTAGGCTTCCCTGTCTTTCACTGTCTCCCAGAATTTGTTCAAGCTCATGTCCATTGAGTCCATAATGGCATCCAACCATCTCATCCTCTGTCATCCCCTTGTCCTCCTGTCTTCAATCTTTCCCAAGGTCTTTTCCAGTGAGTCAGCTCTTCACATCAGGTGGCCAAAGTATTGGAATTTCAGCTTCATCATCAGCCCTCCCAGTGAATATTTAGGGTTGATTTCCTTTAAGATTGACTGGTTTGATATCTTTGCTGTCCAAGGCACTCAATCCTATGAGAAAATCATAGTATTACTCCTTTATGTCTGAAATCTAGGAGTTATCTATCATTTCTCCTTTTCCCCTCTGTTCAAATATGTATACATTTAGTTCAATCTTCTAAGTCAAAAATGGTATGATACAATGGGAAAGAAATACTTTGAATCAGAGTTCCCTGGTGGTGCAATGGATAAGAATCTGCCTGCCAATGCAAAGGACACAGGTTCTTTCCCTGGTCTGGGAAGATTCCAAAAGCCACCAAGCAACTTAGCCCCTGTACCACAACTACTGAGCCCTCGTTATGGACTCCGTGAGACAAAACTACCTAACCCATGTGCTGCAACTACTGAAGCCTGTTCGCCTAGAGCCTGTGCTCCTCAAAAAGAAGCCACCACAATGATAAGCCTACACAAAGCAACAAAGATCAGGCCCTGCTGGCTGCAACTTGAGAAAAACCTACACAAAAGCAGCAAAGACCCAGGGCAGCCAATAGTCAACCAATAGTGTGTGTGTATATATATACACTTTTTATATCTAAATTATGAAAATACAGAATCTATAAAATAATTGCAATTTAATTGCAAGATTATATTGAAGTGACTTTTGCCATCTTTATAGCTCTCTTTTTTTCATTATTATTATATCTATTAAGAATTTGTTCAAGCTCATGTCCATTGAGTCCATAATGGCATCCAACCATCTCATCCTCTGTCATCCCCTTGTCCTCCTGTCTTCAGTCTTTCCCAAGGTCTTTTCCAATGAAAAGGTATTTTCTTTGGGAAAAACAAATATATGCACAGTTTTACTAAAGTGTTTTAAAAAAGTGATTGAGACTGTGTGTGTGTGTGTGTGTGTGTGTGTGTGTGTGTGTGTGAATCACTAAGTCATGGCCAACTCTTTGGAACCCCATGGACTATATAGCCTGCCAGGCTCCTCTGTCCATGGAATTATCCAGATAAGAATACTGGAATGAATAGCCACTCTCTTCTCCAGGGGATCTTCCCAACTTAGGAATCAAACCTGGGTCACGTATATTGCAAGTAGATTGTTTACCATCTTGGTATAAATGCAGAGAGGGGCCTGCAAGGTAAACAATATGGTTTGTTTCTTATAGAAATTGTTGCATATAACTAAGGTGTCAAATCCAATATGCACTGCTTTATTTAATATGCTAACAAAAATACAATCTCTCTCAAAAACAAAAGCAATAAAAAAAACAAAGACAATTTTACTAAATTACTACAATTTTTTGAAGGAGAAAGTGTGAGACTATAATCAAGATTTAAAATCTTTGAAACGTTATTATCAAAGGGGCATTCTAGAAAGCTTTACACGGAAGTTGAAGATTTCCTACATGCTATGTTTCAGTGATTACAGGTGAGCCATAAAATTTCAGCAAAGCCAAGAAATTCTTCAAACAAGAAGTTAATAACAATGGGCAGATGATGGTTTAAAACAAAGAAGCCCTAAATCTAATATTGGCCTTTTGAAATGACACAATGAAGGCTTTAGGGAAAGAATATTGTATATCTATAGAATTTTATGAGGTAGTTAATTATACTGAGAAGATGAAAGAAATATACACATAATTTACATAATTAGGCAATCTGGCGAGTCCTCCTAAGTTAGCCAAGCACCAAGTAGGTCCCATCTTCATCTTCTGGTATGCAATTATAAGCTCTTTCCATATTGAACTAGAGTTAGTTGCAATGCCATTTTGGGTACAATGGAGGTGACAGTCTGTTAAATAGCATGGTATTTTCCATTTTGGCCTCCTGGGTTATTCACTCTGGGGGAAGTCAGCCATCATTTTATGTTGTGACCCCATGGACTGTAGTATGACAGGCTTCCCTGTCCTTCACTTTTTCCCAGAATCTGCTCAGATTCATGTCCATTGAGTCAGTGATATTATCTAATCATCTTATCCTCTGCCACTCTCGTCTCCTTTTGCCTTCAATTTTTCCCTGCATCAGGGTCTTTTCCAATGAGTCAGATCTTTGCATCAAGTGGCCCAAGTATTTGTGCTTCAACGTTAGTGTTAGTCCTTCTAAAGAATATTCAGGGTTGATTTCCTTTAGGGTTGACTGATTTGGCCTCCTCACAGTTCAAGGAACTCTTAAGAGTCTTCTCCAGCACCACATTTCAGAGACATCAACTCTTTGATCCTCAGCTTTCTTCATGGTTCAACTCCCACATCGTCTCTTATGTCTCCTGCATTGGTAGGCAGGTCCTTCACCACGAGTGCCACCTGGGAAGCCCATTACTTTGTAAGGACCTTGAATTAGCCTTATTGAAAGATGCACATCAAGAGGAACTGAGTCTGCCCACCAACAGCCAAAAGCAACTCACTAGCCATGCACAGAAGCCACCCTGGAAGCGGCTGTCACAGTCTTAGCCAAGTCTTCAGATGACTACAGTTCCAGCCAAAAAATAAAATGTAACCTCTTGAAAGCCAAAACCACCTCTTTGTGTCTTCCTAGGTGGTGCAGTTGATGCAAGATGCAATTGATGCCAATGCAGGAGATGCAAGAGACCTTGGTTCAATTCTTGGGTTGGCAAGATCCTAAAGTAGAAAATAGCAACCCACTCTAGTATTTGTGCCTGGAAAATTCCATGGACAGAGGAGCCTGGTGGGTCAGTCCATAGGGTCCCGAAGAGTTGGACATGACCAAGTACAAACACACAGGAAATTGTGACACCACCCCCCAAAACTGGAAGAGATAATAAATGCTTATTATTATTTGAAGCCTTTATGTTTGGGAGTAATTTCTTATACAGTAATCAATGGTAAACACCACCCCCATCTCAGGTTCTCTGAGTAGTGAAGACATGGAGTTCTATATATTGTACTGGACCACCAGGGAATTTCCTCTTTTGGTTCCTTTAAAAGTGATTATTGATTACAATTCTTTTGTTATTATTTGCAATATTGTTCAAATATATGATTTCCAGAGTCTTGAATTATTTTGTTCAGATATTGTCCCATCAAACGATATAACAGATGGTCATCCAAACAAAAGAATAGGAAAAAACAGACTATGTAGTGGTGAATATAACCCCCAATAGAAATCCAACATATAATTATGTCTCTTCAAATAGCAGGATACGTCTGATTGATTGCACCCTCAAATAATAGAGATCTATTTTCCAACTGATTCAAAACAACTTATGTCACTTTAGCAATTGTTTTTTTGTCTCCTATAAGTGTTTTTCCAGGAAAGAAAAGAGTATCAAATATCAAACGAATTTGCCGTTTCCTAAGGAAAATACTCAGGAATAATTTATTAGAAACCATATGCTCAACTGGATAAATATCTTATTTTTTTAAACGTGTATATATATATATATATATATATATATATATATATATATATAAAGTGAAGTCGCTCAGTCGTGTCCGACTCTTTGCGACCCCATGGACTGTAGCTGACCACACTCCTCCATCCATGGGATTTTTCAGGTAAGAGTACTGGAGTAGGTTGCTATTTCCTTCTCCATAGGACCTTCCCGACCTAGGGATGGAATTTGGATCTCCCACATTGTAGGCAGACTTTTTACCATCTGAGCTACCAGGGAAGCCTATATATATATACACACACACATATATACACAAATATATATACCTATACACATATACATATATACACACTTATTTGTGGTGGCTCAGCTGGTAAAGAATCCGCCTGGGAGGCAAGAGACCTGGGCTTGATCCCTGCATTGGGAAGATCCCCTGGAAAAGGGAATGGCTACCAACTCCAGTACTCTGGCCTGGAGAATTCCATGGACTGTATAGTCCATGGGGTAGCAAAGAGTCTGACATACTTATTTTGTTTATTTATTTCTGGCTGTGCTGTGTGTTCATTGCTTTGTGCAAGCTTTCTCTAGTAGTGACAAGTGGGACCACTCTTTGTTATGGTGCATGGGCTTCTCGTTGGAGTGGCCTCTTCCACTGCAGACTTCCCTGGTGGTTCGGATGTTAATGAGCCTGCCTGTAATGAGGGACACCCCGGTTTAATCCCTGGGTCAGGAAGATCCCCTGGAGAAGGAAATGGCAACCCACTCCAGTGTTCTTGCCTAGATAATCCATGGATGGAGAAGCCTGGCAATTGATGGAGGAGTCTGGCAGTTTACGGTCCAAGGGTCGCAAAGAGTTGGACATGACTGAGTGAATTCACTTCACTTCTTCCATTATGGAGCATAGGCTCTGTGGCACACTGATTCAGTAACCATGGTGCACAGGCCCAGGTGCCCAATGGCATGTGGGATCTTCCTGAACCAGAGATGGAACCTTTATCCCCTGCATTGGTAGATTCCTATCCACTGTGCTACCAGGGAAGCCCATGTCTTACCTATGTGACAATAGTTTACTTGACAATAGGAGCTTCAAGGACCTCACCTGTGAGGGTTGCTGTGGCCCCCAACCCTGAGCTACTATATGCTAATTTTTGACCATCTCAATGTCACTCACCTTGGAAGGAGACTCACTTGAGCCCATGCTCCACATACAGGAAAATCCTGCTCAGTCTTCCCTATCAAGATGAAGTTAAGACTCTGTCGATGTGTCATAGCTTCCTTGATGGAGTGGATTTTCTCACATTTATTTTTGCCTTAAAAACAAGCTGCCTGATGATATTTTGGCAAGTTGCTGAAAATAATGCTAGCTCAGGCAGTCTTTCCCAAAGTTAGGATTGTGCCGTATTCACTAGAAAATACTCATAACTTCAAAATCTGTTTACTATGAAATTAACAGATTTTTTTAAACCACATACTAGATTCCAGGTGCTCATTTAAATGACAAGGAGGTAGAGGATTGAGCAAAAACGGATCCTCAGTGAATGTACATACTAATGGATGACTATATGCATAGCTTGATGTTCAGTTCATTTGCTCAGTCATGTCTGAATCATTGCAACCCCATGAATCGCAGCATGCCAGGCCTCCCTGTACATCACCAACTCCTGGAGTTTACTCAAACTCGTGTCCATTGAGTCAGTGATGCCATCCAGCCATCTCCTCCTCTGTCATCCCCTTCTCCTCCTGCTCCCAATCCCACCCAGCATCAGAGTCTTTTCCAATGAGTCAACTCTTCCCATGAGGTGGCCAAAGTATTGGAGTTTCAGCTTCAGCATCAGTCCTTCCAATGAACACCCAGGACTGATCTCCTTTAGGATGGATTGATTGGATATCCTTGTAGTCCAAGGGACTCTCAAGAGTCTTCTCCAAAACCACACTTCAAAATCATCAATTCTTCGGTGCTCAGCTTTCTTCACAGTCCAACTCTCACATCCATACATTACCACTGGAAAACCCATAGCCTTGACTAGATGGACCTTTGTTGGCAAAGTAATGTCTCTGCTTTTTCATATGCTATCTAGGTTGGTAATAACTTTCCTTCCAAGGGGTAAGCGTCTTTTAATTTCATGGCTGAAGTCACCATCTGCAATGATTCTGGAGCCCCAAAAAACAAAGTCTGATACTGTTTCCACTGTGTCCCCATCTACTTCCAATGAAGTGATGGGACCAGATGCCATGATCTCCATTTTATGAATACTGAGCTTTAAGCCAACTTTTTCACTCTCTTCTTTCACTTTCATCAAGAGGCTTTTAGTTCCTCTTCACTTTGTGCCATAGGGGTGGTGTTATCTGCATATCTGAGGTTATTGATATTTCTTCCGGCAATCTTGATTCTAGCTGGTGCTTCTTCTAGCCCAGTGTTTCTCATGATGTACTCCGCATGTAAGTTAAATAAGCAGGGTGACAATATATAGCCTTGCCGGACTCCACTTCCTATTTGGAACCAGTCTGTTGTTCCATGTCCAGTTCTAACTGTTGCCTCCTGACCTGCATATAGGTTTCTCAAGAGGCAGGTCAGGTGGTCTGGTAGTCCCATTTCTTTCAGAATTTTCTACAGTTTATTGTGATCCACACAGTCAAAGGCTTTGGCTTAGTCAATAAAGCAGAAATAGATGCTTTTTTGGAACTCTCTTGTTTTTTTGATGATCCAGTGGATGTTGGCAATTTGATCTCTGGTTCCTCTGCCTTTTCTAAAACCAGCTAGAACATCTGGAATTTCACAGTTCACATATTGCTGAAGCCTGGCTTGGAGAATTTTAAGCATTACTTTACTAGCATGTGAGATGTTATATTATGCTAAATAAGGAATGAGCTAACATAATCAGCATCCTGGAAAACAAGTAACTGTTGGTGAGCATTTCTTTTTACAAAAGCACAAATGCTCATTTGTGTAATGCATACTTGGGTTTATGTGTTTTTATGTGTGTGTGTGGACAGGAAGCAGGTAACAATCTGATGACTTAATTATCCAATTGGCAGAGGTATATCAATGATAAAAAGAATTCCGGTTTAGTTACTAGCATTTAATTGGTCAACTGAGAATTTTTTTTCTTAAATGTAATATTATATCCTGTGTTTGCACACATGCAATCTGCCACAGTCAGCTCCTGGTCATAGAAGGAATAAATATTCTTTCCAGTATATATCAAAACCAGCTATTTTGAGAGATACCTCATCTGAAAAATAATTTATAGCTACTTTACAGATAAGTATGAGGATTTTATATTTATTTTCCAGAAATTTAAGTTTGTATTTCAGCAAATGGACATCCCTCTCTGTAAAACTTGGGAATGTAATTGTTTTGAAAAAATAATCTGTGCTGTAAAATTGCATGCCATCTTGGGCAAAAGACAATCACAAACAGTAATCACACAGCAATCAAGCAACACAGACATTCCTCTCACTTACACTTGAGTCCTTGCCACCAGAGCATACACAGGAAAACTGATTTGGGGATGAATGGCCCTGAACCTTCAGAGAGAAAAATCACTTGAACAATCCCACTGACACAATCAAGCATATGTAAAACAAGGAAGAAACAAAACAGGTGCTTTTCACGTTAGTTCAGCTGTCAAGAAAGTGTAAAATAAGACTAACCTTCTTTACTAAGCGATTATTTTCTTTCTCCAAGTCTCATCCATATATATCCAGTTTGCAGCTCCATCAGCTTAAGCCCAGGCTCTGTTCCATGACACTGAAGGACAATTATATTTCATCCATGACAGTGTGAGAAGATGTCAGAAGAGCTTGCCAGCATTGAAATTCATTTCTTTTACTAGATGGTTTGTTACCAAATAATTTAAGTTGTATTTTTCCCCCAGCACTCTAATCAAAATGAACAGTGATTAGAGGGCACTTGAAATTTTAAAAGTCAGGCATGTCTTTTCTAGAAGTTAGAATGCATTTATTAAAGTTTTTTTTTTCTTCAATTTGCAGTTAATGCCTAAAACCTTGATGACTTCCACTTCCTTCTGATACTTCACTTCTTTTACAACAAACTTCCATGCTTGCGTGCTAAGTTGCTTCAGCCTTATCTGAGTTGAGTCTTTGCGACTCTGTGCAACTCTGTGGACTGTAGCCCACCAGACTCCTCTGTTCATGGTATTCTTCAGGCAAAGATATTGAAGCGGGTTGCCATGCCCTCCTCCAGGGAATCTTCCTAACCCAGGGATCGAACTTGCATCTGTTATATCTGTGGCATTGCTAGGAGGCTTCTTTATCACTAATGTCACCTGGGAAGCTCTGCGTTAATGTAACTGCACACATTCGCTATCTGTAAGTAAAATAGTGTTTCATTATAAACACTTCCTGTTACATGGTTCCCCTCTTATCTAAGGGAGATATGTTCTCAACTACCTGTGGATGCCTGAAACCCCAGATGGTACTGAACCCTATATGTGCTAAGTTTTCTTCTGTACATACATGCCCATGATAAGGTTCAGTTTATAAACTGGGCACAGTAAGAGAATATTTGAATTGCTAGCACTTCTACTTTTTCATTGTGGGCCCATTGTTAAGTGAAATAAGAACTACTTGAACACGAACATTGTGATACAGAGACACAGAGCTGGCTACTGAGTAGTTGTAGTTAATGTAGTTAATCTGGCAGGATAAGCTGGGCAAAGGAAAAGTTCACGTCCTGTATTGGAAGGATCAGGACAGCACAAGATTCCATCAAATTGTTCAGAAGAGTGTGCAATTTGAAGCTTATGAATTGCTTATTTCTGGAATTGTCCATTTAACATTTTTTTCACTGTGGTTGGCCACAGGTAACAAAACTGTGGAAAGTGAATCTGTGGGAAAGGGAGGATAAATGCATAAAAAGGCAAGTTAAATTCTTATTCTGTAGTTCTATAATTTATATTTTCTTTCATAGCTCCAGCAAATATTGAGGTGTTAGGGTTTGTTCTCTAGAACTTATGGCTACCAGAGGGGGAAGGTGGGGTTAAGGGAGAGTTAGAGAATTTGGGATGGACATGTACACACTGCTATATTTAAAATAGATAAGCCACAAAGATATACTGTACAGCACAGGTGACTCTGCTCAATGTCACCAGGCAGCCTGGATGGGACATGAGTTTGGGGGAGAATGAATACATCTCTATGTATGGCTGAGTTCCTTTGCTGTCCACCTGTAACTATTATAACATTGCTAATCAGTTATCCTCCAATATAAAGTAAAAAAAAAGTTTAAATAAATAAATAAGGTGTTATAATTTGTCTTCTTTTTATTTTACAAACATTGTGAAGGGAGGAAATTCCACTATGTTGCTTATAAATTATTTCCTCCATTATTGAAACACTCTAAGCATTATTTTCCTATTGCTGCTGCAATAAATTATTACCAGCATCTTGACTTAAAAGAACAGAGATATTTTATCTTACAGTTCTGTAGGGTAGATGCTTAATATGGGTCTTACTAGGCATGCAGTGCTACATTCCTTCATGGAAACTCCAGAGTTTCTATACCTCCTAAACTCCATCACCTTCTATTTTACAGCTTCTAGAGGTTACTTTCATTCCTTGACTTGTGGGATGTCTCTCCCATTCTTCAAAGCTAGCACTGTCTGTTCTTCCACAGTCACATTTTTCTGTTACTCTCACAGAAAAAGGTTCTCCATTTCTAATCCATATGATTAGATTGAGCCTGCAAGGAAAATTCAAATTAATCTCCCATCTCAATGTTCTTAACATAGTCACACTGCAAACTCTCTATTTCCCTATCAGATGACATGGTCACAGATTCTGGGGATTAGGAAAAGAGCATCTTTGGAGACCATTATTCTGCCTACCATAGTCCTAAGCAGAGAAACATTTCTTTTTTTAATAGGTGAGTTAATTTCAAGCTGATCAAGTGGTGACTCTGAGTGAACATTAAATAATCCAAATATTGTACTCATCATTACATGTTGTCACTCATTTGCTATGTTGTTGCTATTGTTGTCCAGTCACTAAGGGTTGTCCAATTCTTTGGGACCCCATAGACTGCAGTTCATCATGCTTCCCTGTCCTCTGTCCTTCACTGTCTCCAGAGTTTGTTCAAACCCATGTAAACTGAGTCAGTGATGCTATCTAATCATATCATTCTTTGATACCCCCTTCTCCTTTTGCCTTTAGATTTTCCCAGCATCAGGGTCTTTTCTAAGGAGTCAGATCTTCACATCAGGTGGCCAAATTATTAGAGCTTCAGCTTCAGCATCAGTCCTTCCAATTAATATTCAGGATTGATTTCCTTTAAGATTGACTGCTTTGATCTTCTTGCAGTCCAAGGGACTCTCAAAAGTCTTCTTCAGCACTACAATGTGAAAGCATCAATTCTTTTGCACTCAGCCTTTCTCATGGCCCAACTTTCACATCTGTGCATGACTACAGGAAAAACCATAGTTTTGACTAGATGGACCTTCATTGGCAAAGTGATGTATATGCTTTTTAATATGCTCTCTATGTTTGTCATAGCTTTTCTTCCAAGGAGCAAGCATCTTTTAATTTCATGGGTGCAGTAATTTTGGAGTCCAGGGAAATAAAATCTGACACTGTTTCCACTTTTTTCCTTCTCTTTGACATTAAATGATGAGACCAGATGTCATGATCTTAGTTTTCTGAATGTTGAATTTTAAGCCAACTTTTTCACTCTCCTCTTTCATGCTCATCAAGATGTTCTTTAGGTCCTCTTCACTTTTGCCATTAGAGTGATATCATCTGCATATCTGAGGTTGCTGATATTTCTCCTGGCAGTCTTGATTCCAGCTTGTGATTCATTCAGCCCAGCATTTTGCGTGATGAACTTTGCATATAAGTTAAGTAGGCAGGGTGATAATATATAGCCTTGACATACTCTCTTCCCAGTTTTGAACCAGTCCATTGTTCCATGTCCAGTTCTAATTGTTGTTTCTTTGTCTGCCTACAGATTTCTCAGGAAGCAGGTAAGGAGGTCTGGTATTCCCATGTTTTTAAGAACTTTCTGAAGTTTATTGTGATTCACACAGTCAAAGGCTTTAAGATAGTAACTGAAGCAAAAGTAGATGTTTATCTGGAATTCTCTTGCTTTCTCTCTGATCCAACAGATGTTGGCATTTTGATCTCTGGTTCCTCTGCCTTTTCTAAATCCATTTTGTATATCTGAAAGTTCTTGGTTCACATGCTACTGAAGCCTCGCTTGAAGGATTTTGTCATAATCTTGCTAATATGTGAAATAACTGCAGTTGTATAGTAGTTTGAACTTTCTTTGGCATTGCCCTTGTTTGGAACCGGAATGAAAACTGACCTTTTCATGGGCATGGCTCGATTTTACAAATTCCCTGACATATTGAATTCATTACTTTAACAGTATCATCTTTTAGGATTTAGAATAGCTCAGCTGGAATTCTATCACCTCCACTAGCTTTGTTCATAGTGGTGCTTCCTAAGGCCCGCTTGACTTTATATTACAGGATGTCTGGCTTTAGGTGAGTGATCACACCAACATGGATATCCAGGTCATTAAATATTCCCTTGATATCTCCAATTTTCTTAAGGAGATCTCTTGTCTTTCTTATTGTATAGTTTTCTTCTATTTCTTTGCGTTGTTCACTTAGGAAAGCTTTCTATCTCTCCTTGCTATACTTTGGAACTCTGCATTCAGTTCAGTATATCTTTTTCTTTCTCCCTTTCCTTTTGGTTATCTTATTTTCTAAGCTATTTGTAAAGCCTCTTCAGATAGCCACTTTGCTTCTTGCATTTGAACCTCGGTCCATAGTTCCTTCTGGCATTCTGACTACCAGATCAAATCACTTGAATCTATTCATCACCTCCACTGTATAATCATAGGGTTTTGATTTAAGTCTTACCTGAAAGGCTAGTGGTTTTCCCTACTTTCTTCAACTGAAGCCTGAATTCTCCGATAAAGACCTCATGGTCTCAGCCACAGTCACCTCCAAGTCTTGTTTTTGCTGACTGTGTAGAGCTTCTCTGTCTTCAGTTAATGGATCTT
Organism: Ovis aries; assembly: GCF_016772045.2. Classification (NCBI taxonomy): domain Eukaryota; kingdom Metazoa; phylum Chordata; class Mammalia; order Artiodactyla; family Bovidae; genus Ovis; species Ovis aries. The sequence continues at coordinate 52,071,323 of NC_056069.1, forward strand.
ACATATTACTAACTGAATATGGGAGATTCACTACAAAACTGGAGATAGGAAAAAAGTGCACATCATTTTCTTTTGTTCCCTTTCCCCCAGTATACATATACTTCCTCATTTTAAAGGTAACATACATGCAGGCTATTTATCAAATATTGGCTTGAGAAGAAATGTAACATTCCTAATCAATTATTTGCTTCAGGGCTGAGTTTCTCTACTTAACTAAGAATACAGCAGCCTCTGAATTCTGAAAGGTCTTTTTCTTTTAAAACTAATCTGGAAAAAATCAGCTTTCTGACCTATGGTCCCAGCATTTACAAACTTTCTCGGTATCAGTAGTTTCTAATCACAGATGGTATTTTTCTCCCCAGAGGACACAATGTTTGGAGACATTTTTGATTATGGTAATTGGGTAGGGCACTCTATGTCTATAATAGGAGAGGGCAGAGATAATGGTAAACACTCTACAGTGCCAAAGATAGCTCCCCACAACAACAACAACAATATGTTTGGCATAAAATGTTGGTAGTGCTAAGTTTTAGAAATTCAGCTCTATTCCTTTTACTTTCTTTTCTAAGAACCAGCTCTTTCTTGTCTAAGTCCATCTCTTTCTTGAAATTCACTGTGGAACACAAGTGTGAACAAACACACATTAGTTTTCTGGCTTTTCCCAAATGTAATGGCCTAGGGCATTTAGTTGAACTCCAGTTGATTTTAGATGACAGCTCCAAAACATGTTTTTCAGTGAATACCCTAGGTCTCCATCTTCCAATCTTCTGAGTTTGCTTGATTTGCCAGTGTCATGATAATTCAGTGCAAATGCTTTAGGATTTGCTATGACAGGACCAGTTCAAGCAACTGATAGCTATTGTTTGGAATAATGCTAGCTGCTTGGTCAACTAGACCCAATAACATATGATACCTTAAACCAAACAGAAATTTGTTTCACACTCACATTATGTCTTTTTCAAATAGATAAGTCATCCTTCTTCATGCCTTCAACCAAAGACCTAGGCTTTTCAATCTACAGCATGTTGCTTCCAAAACTGTTTTAAGATTGGCCATCCTAGTGATCCAGAATGGAAACAGTAGATGGGACAGTGCATGTGAAAGATCTTAAGATTAACTCTGAGTATAGAATATATTATATTCATCTTTTACAATTCTTAAATTAATCATGTGGCTTAATGCAATGCAAATAAGGATGAAAACTGTCATCCATGTGTCTAGCCAAAAAAATAGAACCCCAGTGTTTGTGAGCATATGAATCTGTGAATCTGTTTCTGTCATGTTAAGGTACTGATTTGATGAATGTGTGAAATCTTGTTGCAAAATAATGTTTTAATAAGATGTTGGTAAATGGGTATTATAAAATATTTTATTTTCATTGATAATATCATTCAATTGATTCAAATGTGATGGCAAAATTATTTAATTATCATTAAATGCAAAGTTCTCAAAAATAAACCACAATTATGCTAGAGCTGTGTTATCGTTATCCAATGGTACACTAAAGAAAGCAGTACTGTGTCTACACTTTTAAATATGCACTCTCAAGTGGCAAAGAAAACATCATAGTATTAAGATTATGAGCCTATTTTCAAGGCAGGAATAGAGACGCAGAAAGGACATGCAGACACACGGGAAAGGGAGGGTGAACTAAATTGGGACATCAAGACTGACATATATACAATACCATGTGTAAAATAGATAGTTAGTGAGAATTTGCTATAAAGCACAGAGAGCTCAGACTGGTGCCCTATAATGACATAATTGGGTAGGATAGGGGTTGGGGGTAGAGGTCCAAGAGGTAAGGGATATATGTATGCATGCAACTGGTTTACTTCATTGTACAGCAGAAATTAACATTTACAACATTGTAAAATGATTACATTCTAATAAAAAAAAAGAGATTTAGTATCATAGATCTTGACTCTTGAGCTTTTTTTCTTTTCTTTCTTTTTTTTTTTTTTTTTTTTTGACCTTGAGGTCCTAAATAAACCTATGCTCTCACTGGGTAGAGTTGTTAACCATGCATAGAAACATTTAAGATATACTTAATATTTTGTTATTATTAATAGATTTTCAATTGATTTTAAAACAGCTTCAACTTTTTCCTTTCAAAGATTCTGTGCACACTTGGGTTTAGCCAACCCAGTTGAAACTGGGAGTTAAAAGAGTCTGATACCTTGTAGATATGTTGAATTTAGATTTCATTAAGTTGATACTCATATTAACTAAGATTTCATTATGAATGGAGGAAGAATGGGACCTCAGAGATTTGAGAAACAGCATTCAATCTAGAAACTCCATTTGAAGCACAAATTCTTCACAAAAATGAATTAGTGGATGTAATTTCACAAAGGAGGAAAGAGATCTTGCTGAAAGACCCGAGGGTACAAGTCATGGTATTAGACAGGGAACGATTAGAAATTTTTAGAGACCTCCACCACATGACCTAAATCAAATCCTGTACAATTATACAGTGGAAGTGACAAATAGATCCAAGGGATTAGATCTGATAGACAGAGTGCCTGAAAAACTGTGGATGGAGGTTCTTGCCATTGTATGGGAGGTAGTGATGAAAACCATCCCCAAGAAAAAGAAACGCAAGAAGGAAAAATGGCTGTCTGAGGAGGCCTTATAAATAGGTGAAAAAAAGAAGAGAACCTAAGACAAAGGAAAAAATAAAAGATACACCATTCTGAATACAGAGTTCCAAAGAATAACAAGGAGAGTTAATCATTTCCTCAGTGGTCAATGCAAAGAAATAGAGTAAAACAATAGAATGGGAAAAGACAGAAGATCTCTTCTGGAATATTAGAGATACCAAAGGAAAATTTCATGCAAAGATGGGCACAATAAAGAATCGAAACAGTATGGCCCAAGAGAAGCAGAAGATATTAGGAAGAGGTGGCAAGAATACACAGAACAACTTCACGACCCAGATAACCATGATGGTGCGATCACTCACCTAGAGCCAGACATCCTGGAATGCAAAGTCAAGTGGGCCTTAGGAAGCATCACTATGAATAAAGCTAGTGGAGGTGATGGAATTCTAGTAGAGCTATTTCAAATTCTAAATGATGATGCTATGAAAGTGATATACTCAATATGCCAGCAGATTTGGAAACTCAGAAGTGACCACAACACTGGAAAAGGTCAATTTTCATTCTAATCCCAAAGAAAGGCAATGCTAAAGAATGTACAAACTACCACACAATTGCGCTCATCTCACATGCTAGCAAAGTATTGCTCAAAATTCTCCAAGCCAGGCTTCAACAGTACATGAGCTGTGAACTTCCAGATGTTCAAGCTGGTTTTAGAAAAGACAGAAGAACCAGAGGTCAAACTGCCAACATCCATTGGATCACTGAAAAAGCAAGAGTTCCAGAAAAACATCTACTTCTGCTTTATTGACTATACCAAAGTCTTTGACTATGCAGATCACAACAAACTGTGGAAAATTCTGAAAGAGATGGGAATACCAGACCCTCCCTACCTGTCTTCTGAGAAATCTGTATGCAGGTCAAGAAGCAACAGTTGGAACCAGACATGGAGCAACAGACTGGTTCCAAATTGGGAAAGGAGTATGTCAAGACTGTATATTGTCACCCTGCTTATTTAACTTATATGCAGAGTACATCATACAAAATTCTGGGCTGGATGAAATACAAGCTGTAACCAAGATTGCTGGGAGACATATCAATGACCTCAGATATACAGATGACACCACCTTTATAGCAGAAAGAGAATAACTAAAGATATTCTTGATTAAAGTGAAAGAGGAGAGTGAAAAAAGTTAGCTTAAAGCTCAACATTCAAAAAAAAACACAAAAGACCATGACATCAATTCCCATCAGTTTATGGCAAATAGATGAGGAAACAATGGAAAAAGTGACAGGTTTTTTATCTTGGGCTCCAAAATCACTTCAGATGGTGACTGTAGCCATGAAATTAAAAGATGCTTGGTCCTTGGAAGGTAAGCTATGACCAACATAGACAGCATATTAAAAAACAGAGGCTTTACTTTGCAGACAAAGGTCCATCTTGTCAAAGCTATGGTTTATCCAGTTGTCATGTACGGAATGTGAGAGTTGGGTTATAAAAATAGCTGAGAGCCAAAGAATTTATGTTTTTGAATTGTGGTGTTGGAGATGACTCTTTTTTTTTGGTTTGTTTTAGAATATATATATATATACATATATATATATATATATTTTAATTTTTATTTTTACTTTATTCTACTCCACAACACTGTATTGGTTTTGCCATACACCGACACGAATCCACCACGGATGCATATACGATCCCAAACGTGAACCCCCTCCCACCTCCCCCCCCGACAACATCCCTCTGGGTCATCCCCGTGCACCAGCCCCAAGCATGCTGTATCCTGCATCGGACATCAGCAGATGAATGGATAAGAAAGCTGTGGTACATATACACAATGAAGTATTACTCAGCCATTAAAAAGAACACATTTGAATCAGTTCTGATGAGATGGATGAAACTGGAGCCGATTATACAGAGTGGAGATGACTCTTGAGAGTCACTTGGACTGCAAGGAGATCAAGCCAATCAATTCTAAAGTAAATCAGTCCTGAATATTCATTGCAAGGACTGATGCTGAAGCTGAAACTCCAATATTTTGGTCATCTGATACGAAGAACTGACTCATTGGAAAAAACCCTTATGCTCGGAAAGATTGAAATCAGGAGGGGAAGGAGATGACAGAGGATGAGATGGTTGGATGGTATTAGCAACTCAATGGACATGAGTTTGAGTAAGCTCCTAAAATTGATGATGGACAAGGAAGCCTGGCCTACTGCAGTCCATTGGGTGGCAAGGAGCCAGACATGACTGAGGGACTGAACTGAACTGAACTAAATTCATTCACAAAACCTGCAGAAAGGGTTGGGATCACATTTGTGTAAGGATCTACTCCTGAATGTTGTATAGAAGTGTTACAGAATATATCTTTGATGTATTCTGTATCATATTCTATATTTTCAATAAACATACCCTTTCAATGTTTTTAGGAGTTTATTTGTGCCTAATCTTTTTTTTTTTTTTTTTTTAATGATAAAAGCTTAGGGCTTACAAAATGTCTGCAGGTTTCTAGATTTTTCTCTATTTTCACGCAGTTTGAAGTATCATGCCACCTTCAGAATTTCCAATTCTGCCTTTCCATATATATATGCATATATTGCAACTATAGTTCCTTATATCATATAAACCAACTAATATAAATCTAAGTACTGTGGAGTATATGTTATTATAACTATTCTGTCCTTCTATATGAATTTTGTCTAAACTTTGGAGAATATTTGAAAGTGCATCTTAGATCAATACTAGGGATAAAATGTTGGAGAAGGGAATGGCAACCCACTGCAATATTCTTGCCTGGAGAATCTCATGAACAGAGGGACCTAGTGGACTACAGAGCATGGGGTTGCAAAGACTCAGACACGACTGAAGCGACTTGGTATAGCATAGCATTGGAATAAAATGTAACCACAGGTGCTTTCTCTACAGTATATAAAGCTTAATTTTAGAATAGAGCTAAGCTTTTGTATATTTAGGGTGAGAAAGATGCCGGAGAGAATGTTATAAACAAAGAATATAACGGGAGACAAAAATTTGTGAGATGAAGACTGATCATTTAGAGTCAAGATTTGCAGAGAAGGGTAAAAAAAAAATGAGCTAGTTTCAGATTTTTATTTTGCCTTGCCCATATATGTATTTTAAAAATTATTTCCAAAGAACAATTTTGGAATTTGGATTTCTTTTAGAATTTTCCAGGTAACAACACAACATTTCAGGACTTTAGATATTTGGTTCCTTTTTGTTTCACTGTTATTCTAAGTCACTTATTAAACATTTTTATCCTGCAAAAGAATCTCCAAATAGATGACCATAACTTTAAATGATATTTAACAAAATTGTTATTTAATTTATAAGCTCAAAAATAGAATTATTGTCTAAGCATACATAAGAAGCAGGGTTTTGCCTGTAGGAATTGTGGATCCAAATTAAGTTGAAGCCATAAGAATCTGGTGATGAATAAGCGAAGAGTTTGCTTTTGAAATTTGTCATAGGACTCTAATCTTGTATTTGGATCTCTTTAATTGAGGGCCAATCAATCTGAAATCCCAAGCAGGCAGAACATACAGATCAAAGATCTCTTTTTAGGAATAGACTCTCACAGGTAAAACATAACAAGACTAAGGAAAGCTTTCATAAAATTCTGATAGGTGAGCCAAAGCAAAATGTGTTCTGTAAGTATGCTGATCTCACGGGATCTTCTGAGCTCATTAGGCCTTAAGGTCAAATTTCAAGACAAACTTATTAGACTTAAGCCTGTTCTTTTCCCCTGAATTTCATTTTAAAGGCTCGTAAAATATGATAATATTGAAAGAGAGCCACAAGTACTAATGCAGGTTTTTATAATGGATAAAAAATGATCACATGATCAAAGAATTCCTAAAAGCAATTTCTTATTTCTAAGTGCCCAAGGAAACAGAGAATTTGAGAATTCAATGAAAAGAAATAAGATTTCAGATCCAACACAAAATGTATTTCATCAACCTGACCAAGGAGGTTTCCAAGTGGATGGTTCAAGGAGCCTCAGAGAAACACCAAGACCTTGAACCATAATGGGAAGTGCATCTTGGCTGGTTATCTGCTTGTCTCCCCAGCAGACCCGCTAAAGCATGTTGATTAAGCAAAGCTTAATGAGACAGCAATATGACTGTAAGGGAGAACTCTGCTTTGACAGGGTGTTTTAGATGAGTAAATAATGCAGTTTATTTATTGCTGTTGAAGTCTGGGCTCAAGTGGTGCAGATGGGCCTTTCAAGGCCAGTAACTGATTAGAAGAGGTAGAGTTCATGACAGAAGCATTTAGGATTGAGAGACAGTGAGTAGAGAGCCTTGGAGTGAATCTTCATAAATAAACTGTTATTTAATAAACAGCTCTCTACCCAGGTGAGCAATCTGTTGTCTGAAAGAAGAGTTGTTTGCTCACACAAATTGGTGTGCAGGAATTTCTTGAGGCAAACAATGAAGTTATTTATTAGTTTACCGCCTTACCTTCTTGGAAAATAATTTTCTGAAATAAATTTTAAAATCATATTGACACAGATGGCCTCAGATTTCAGTTCTGACAGTTAAGCTATGTAAATAAAGTTGGTCTAAAGTTTCTGTGTACTGTAAATTTATAATATCTGGCAAAGATCACTTATGATTATTTGCTGTGAGCTTCAGCTGAAAGCTTAAAAGAAACTTTAGTTTCTGATCTTTAATGGAATTGTTGTTATAGCTGTCACAACTTGCTTAAGCTGGGTTTGTGTGTGTGTGTGTGTGTGTGTGTGTGTGTGTGTGTGCGCGTGTGTGTACTCTGTCAGCATATTCCAAGATATTGTCTCTAAAATTTAAATTTAAATTGAATTTAAGAAGTATTAGATTGTTTAAATCCTTTTTACTCAAATACTCTATTACTTAGATTCATCATTCTATATTTTTATGGCAAACTTTTTGTTATGTTGTTGTGAATTTAAATGAAGAACCTATTCAGCAAGAAAGCAAAAGTATTTATTTTCATAAAAGATTCACCACCAGATGTCATTTACAGAAAAGAATCAATTCTTCAAGGCATAAAAGTATAAATTTCCTTCTGTTGGAGTGGAAGTAAGCAAAATGTCCAGTATTATATATTCTTCACAGGATTCTCTAAAGCTTCAGATAAAACTGCTTAGATGGAGAAAAATAAAAATAAATTGCTAGAGTTTCTTATTTACAAATTGGAAAAAATGAAATTGTTGCTTGAATTCTGTACTTTCCTTCAGGGAATTAGAATGACTATATAAATATTTTTTTGCAAATATTGATATAGTTCTATGTTGATTCCATAAGTGAGCAATTTGCCTTATGTTAAACTCACTATCACATTTTTCTAATTCAGATTGGAATGCAATTGTCTGCCAGGAATTTTGATTTCTTCATTTGAAGTGTGGTAATAATGCATTCTAAAATAAATGTTTCTCAGCATTACAAAAATGTTGTGCTTTTGACTAATGTATGACAGAATAAGCTCATATTTGACTGAATCTAAGGAACAATGTTTCATATCCAAGGAAAATTAAATAGCAATGGTATATATACACTCATATCTGACATTCTATATAATACGATATGATGATATAATATAATATAATATGGGTTTCTCCAGTGACTCAGCAGTTCAGCAGTAAAGAATCTGCCTGCAATGCAGGAAATGCAGGAGACCCGGGATTGATCCCTCAGTTGGAAGATCCCCTGGAGGTGCGCATGGCAACTCACTCCAGTATTCTTGGCTGGAGAATCCCCATGGAAAGAGGAGTCTGGTAGGCTACAGCCCAGGGGGTCTCAAAGAGTCAGACATGGTTGAGCACACACACACACATCTTGAAATTATACTTCATTGTGTAGTTTGTTCCAACCAGATGACCAAATGGAATCACCTGCCTGAACCAATTAAGGTATGTTGCTTTCTGGTAATTTTATTGAGCACTGACATTTAAACTCAAGAATATCTTTAATTTTGTTCCTAGAAAAGAGAAACAGAGTCTGCCTTACTCCTTTCTCATTTCTCTTTTTTTTTTTTTCCCTCTTTTGTTCCTGTTACTTTGGGTTATTGGTCAAAACTGGTCATGTCCCACTTCTGACTGTGCATGGCAAATCAGTCATTTCCCACTGATCATCACTGCTTAGTGACTACAATACAATCCTGAATAAAAATGAAGAGAAGCAGAAAGTAGAGCAATGAGAAATATTTTTTGCCTTATTCTTGATCTTAAGTAAAGAGTATTTGTGCTGTACTTAGTCACCCAGTCATGTCCAACTTTTGCCACCACATGGACCGTAGCCTGCAGGCTCCTCTCTGTCCATGGGAATTCTCCAGGTAAAAATACTGGAGTGAGTTGCCATTTCCTTTTCCAGGAGATCTCCCCAACCCCGGGATCAAAACTGGGTCTGCCTCACTGCAGGCAGATTCTTTACCATCTGAGTCACCAAACCCCAATATTCTTAATTTCTATAGGATTAAAGTAACAGTGACGTGGGGAAAAAATTTTTTTTGTTTACTTTAGCACATGTATAGTCACAAGTCCAGGTAAATGTAATATTTTTAAAAATATCAGTCTAGTAAAAATAAAATTAATACAGTTTAGATTGATCTATTATTAGAATAAAAATTGAATATTTTGACTCTGTATTCCAAATGTCTAGAAACTTTGCAGTAACAATTGTTCACCATTTAATAACATTTTCCCAAGATATCTAATGCACCTAAGGACAAAAGAGCTGCCTTGCAGTGATTTCCAATTTACCCAATTTTCTGGCAACTTGTCTGCCCACAGAATGACAGATTACTCTTTCAGTCTTTCCACTTTCTGAACAGCTAAGCCAATTGTTTTCAATCTTTTTCCTCCAGCAATGCTATCTCTTAAAGCACTTTGGAGTGGTTTTTGAAGGGATTTCTCTTTAGTTAAATGGTTATACACCTCTCGCATGATCCAATGTATCAAGGAGAAATTGCGATATTTTTCTTTTACATAAGGGCAAGTTCCATTGTTCCCTTTATCTTGCAGTCTGAACAGAAACATTGGTGAAGATCTTGTCATTTAGCTTAGAGTTTCAGAGAAGTTGCGGGCACAGAACTTTCATGTCTATTTGGTAAACGGTTATGGCATATTTCTGAAATATCAAAATCCAGTGGTTTCCTTAAAACATCAAAATAAAAGGTTGAATACTATATACAAACAAGAGTTTACTTAAGAGGAGAGCTGTCCAGCAATTCGTTCAGCTAATACAAAATCCTAAACAGTTCCAAAATCTACTTAAAGCCGAGGAATTATGTAGATATGTTGCTCATAGAGCATCAAGCACCACTTGCCAAGGAAGAATCTGGTAGACTCCATGTTGCCTCCAAATGCTGTCACCTGGAGATTTGACTCTTTCTCTGCTGCAAAGTGGGATGTATAAGTGATTTAACTCTCTTATGACTTCTTTTGAGAGTCCCTTGGACTGCAAGAGATCAAACCAGTCAATCTTAAAGATTAAACTAGTCAGTCCTGCAAGAAAACCAACCCTGAATATTCGCTGGAAGAACTGATGATGAAGCTGCAGCCCCAATACTTTGGTCACTTGATGCAAAGAGCCACCTTACTGGAAAAAAGCTTGATGCTGGGAAAGATTGAGGCCAAAAGGAGAAGGGGGTGGCAAAGGATGAGATGATTAGATAGCATCAGCAACTCAATGGATATGAATCTGAGCAAACTCTGGGCAACAGAGGACAGGGAAGCCTGGAGTACTACACTTCATGGGGATGCAAAGAGCTGCACATGAATGAGCAACTGAACAACAGATGTAAATCTGCAGAATGTCCTATATATAGACTTATGTTAAAGTTACATGATGTTGTGTCCAGTGCTAGTCATGATCTGCTTACTCAAGGATAGCCTCTCAGAAACATTTTTGATGAGATTATTAATCTATTTAACTTACTGGATGGATAGAATGGTAAAATTATCAATCAGTATATCTTTCTAACATATGAAATAAACAGCTTATTTGAATAACCATTTGTATTTAAAAGTTAAAGTGTATTTTGGTCAACTGACTTATTAAGTTCACTCAGGAAAACACATTAACTTTTTGACTCTTGAAATCCACTTATGTATGTATATATAGATAGATAGATAGATAGATAGATAGATGTTTAACATTATAGGATTATCAAAATTATATGTAAATAAATTCTTGCTGAACCTAACATAAATTTATTTAATCTTGGTTTTATATACTTTCTGTATGTGAATTCAGGGCACGGGGATCTCATTTACAGTTCATTTTGAGCATCCAATGTCTAATCAGCATCTTGTAAAGAGTTAACACTCAAAAATTATATCACTGAATTATAAAATGAATGAGCTCCTCATTTCATGATCTGAATCACATTAAATTGCTTAGTACATTTGAAAAGTCAATGGTAACTTTGTAAACTGATGAAAATGAACATAATAGAGGGCCATTCCCCTTTTTCTTCTACTTTTGCATTTTTTTTTTCTTTTTGCTACCTACTTGCCACATCTCATGAACTTTAGCTACTCTATCATTTGCAAAGTTTCCAAAAACAGATTTTGGAAGATACAGTTCTGATGGATAATGGAACTCTGAGCAAGTGCCACAGAAAATAAAAACAAAACAAACAAACAATTGCCAACCTTAAGTTTCAGTTAAAGTTGAAAATTTCTGTCAAGCCCAAACCTCCCGTACTCTACTCTTGCTTCTATAAGAAGCCTGATTCTGCTTCAATGAGGGAATCATCTGGTCCTCCAATACTTCCAATGCTTACCAGCTGATAAAAGTCTTTAACAATATTATTCAGTCATTAAGATAATTGTTTTGACAGCTAACACAGAAATTTTAAGCTTTCATTTATCTTGTTTTTCTTGCATAGTCATATTTTCTTCTTTTCATTCATTTCTGTTTTTTCACTGTTTTTTTTGAACATTCATTCTTCCCTGCCTTCATTTTCATTTTTTTATTTGAATAATTTTAAAATTTTGTTTTATTTTATATAATACAAATTGAACTTTATATTATTCTTTTGGCCTTTTGGCTAAGATCAAGTGGTGGCTCAGACGGAAAGCGTCTGTCTACAATGTGGGAGACCTGGGTTCGATCCCTAGGTCGGGAAGTTCTCTGGGGAAGGAAATGGCAACCCACTCCAGTACTCTTGCCTAGAAAATCCCGTGGACGGAGGAGCCTGGTGTCTGTGGGGTCACGAAGAGTTGGACACGACTGAGCGACTTCACTCACTTTTTATAGTATAACAAGCATTTAACTTAAAATGTAAAGCTTATCAACACCCTTAATTATAATGCATCTTTTTTTATTTCTGGAAAATTCTCAACCACTATTTTTTCTCTCTTCCTTTCTTTTTTTAATCCCCAAATGGTGTTTAAATATATGTGAAAACATCTTAATTTCTTCACTATTTACATATCCTTTCTACTTTGCATCTCATCTCATTTAACTGCCTTTTGAACGTTTATTTTCTGTATCTGTTCTCTGCTTATTTTATATTTTAGCTAACTGCTGTATCATCTGTCTGTATTGTTTTCATTTATTATATGATTTCACATTGATATGTTCCACATAAGTGTACATTTTGTAGGATGTATCATATCAAACTTATTTATTGTGTAGGAGTTAAAAAAACAACTGGACCAAAGATGCTCTATCTTTACCTTTGGGAATGCCTGAATGTCTGACTTTCACTCTTGGCCAAGATAAACACAGTAGAGTACAGTATGTGCTATAGAAAGTCTAATGTTGTAGACCAAACTGATCAACAAAAGCACTGAATATAGAGAATACGGAAATATAAAGAATGTGTGAATGGAAATTTAAGCCATACGTCTCAATTTTTAAGAGATTGGGGATGGCTTAGTCACTAAATCATGTCCAACTCTTGTGACTCCATTGACTGTAGTCTGCCAGGATCCTTTGTTCATGGGATTGTCCAGGCAGGAATACTGAAGTGGGTTGCCATTTCCTTCTCCAGGGGGTCTTCCCAACCCAGGAGCAAACCCAGGTCTCCTGCATTACAGGCAGATTCTTTACCAACTGAGCCACCAGGTAATCCCTTTTAAGAGATTAGGAGACATATAAAAATAGCTATGTTCATGAATAACTGTATAAATGAATAAATGTTGAAACAAACTATTAAATCTGTTTCAGAAATGTGCATACAAGCATCTTTTCAGGAATCCATGAAATATTTTTAGTGGCAATATTCTAGTCGCCATTTGAAAAGTCACTGAAGTTTCCTGGAAACAGTGTGCTTTGTGAAAATGAGAATATGCTTACTGCTGCTGCTGCTAAGTCACTTCAGTCGTGTCCGACTCTGTGTGACCCCATAGACGGCAGCCCACCAGGCTCCCCCGTCCCTGGGATTCTCCAGGCAAAAACACTGGAGTGGATTGCCATTTCCTTCTCCAATGCATGAAAGTGAAAACGGAAAGTGAAGTCGCTCAGTCGTGTCTGACTCTTAGCGACCCCATGGACTGCAGCCCACCAGGCTCCTCCGTCCATGGGATTTGCCAGGCAAGAGTACTGGAGTGGGTAGCCATTGCCTTCCCTGGAAAGCATGCTTAAGGTACATTGAAAGTGAAAGTGAAAGTCACTCAGTCCTGTCTGACTCTTTGTGATCCCATGAAATATACAGTACATGGAATTCTCCAGGCCTGAATACTGGAGTGAGTAGCCTTCCCCTTCTCCAGGGGATCTTGCCAACCCAGGGATCAAACCCAGGTCTCCCACATTGCAGGTGGATTCTTTACCAGCTGAGCCACAAGGGAAACTCTAAGGTACATTTCAGTCCTAAAATTTCTAAATTTGAAGTCTTAAATTTTTATTGTCTAGAAAGGCATCAATTTCTTGCTTTCCTGAGACTTTTCAAATACAAGTTATAAAAAAGATAAATTATTTGGTTTGTAATACTGTGATATATGCTTTAGTACTATCTTTATCTTATTCTTGAATAAGAATATGATAATATGAATGGTTCTTATTTATATTGGAATATTTCCATGTTTCACTTGCTCAGAAGTTGACAGGGTGGAGAAGTACATTTTTAGCATGTGTCTTATAATACAAAATATCTGTATTTTTATTTCATAAAAGGACTAAAATTTCCACAAATATTTTCTATCTATGGACTTAATTTACAAAACACTAGTGTGATGTCAGACATATTTATATTATGTATAAAAACAATAGGCAGGCATATAAACATTCCATCTTGGCTTCTTATGAAAATATAGCAGAAAAAATAGTAGATTATTCAATTATTTTGTGATAGACAACTGCATATATTACTAAAAGCTCTTGACTGGTATCTCTTATGTTAAGAGTCTGAACTAATGTAAAAGCAAGAGAACATGATGGAAAAAGAAAAGGCTTCTGAGAAAGAATGCTAACTTCAACAACTAGAATATTTAAGTTGCTGTTCTCTATAAATTTAGAACATTCAGGAAATCTTTACAATCAATATTTGTAAAATATTAATAGCATCATATATAACTTTGGGATAATGCATAAATACAAATATAATATTTATATGTGCTTCTTGATAGATTGGGGTTTCCCTGGTAGCTCAGTTGGTAAAGAATTTCCTGCAATGCAGGAGACCACGGTTGTTTTTTGTTGTTGTTGTTGTTTTTTTACTTTACAATATTGTATTGGTTTTGCCATACATCAACATGAATTCGCCATGGGTGTATGCATGTTCCCAATCCTGAACCCCTCTCTCTCCTCCCTCCCTATACCATCCCTCTGGGTCATCTCAGTGCACCAGCCCCAAGCATCCTTTGATTCCTCAGTCAGGAAGATCCCCAGAGAAGGAATAGGCTACCCACGCCAGTATTCTTGGCTTAGACGGTAAAAGAGCCAGCCTGCAATGGGCTTCCCTGGTGGCTCAGACAGTAAAAAGTCTTCCTGCAATGCAAGAGACCCAGGTTTCATCCCTGGGTTGGGAAGATCCCCTGGAGGAGAGCATGGCAACCTATTCTAATATTCTTGTCTGGAGAATCCCCATGGACAGAGGAACCTGGCAGGCTATAGTCCATGGGGTTGCTAAGAGTCAGACAAGACTGGGTGACTAAGCACAGCACAGCACATGATAAATTGAATATATCATTGTAAGCTGTTGTATATTAACTTAAAGGATTGAACTTATTATTTATTACAATTCTGGTTGTAACATAGTTAAATAATTTTAAACACTTGCTGGAAAACCCATAGGAGAAAATACAAATGGAACTCATGTTTTACAAACAAATTCTAATGGAAAAGTTCATCTTGTGACATGTAAATTCGAATCATTAAAAATTAAATCTATGAAAATATTTCCTCTTACTGGATATATCACTTCCCATGTGGCACTAGTGGTAAAGAACTTGCCTGGCAATGCAGGAGATATAATTGATATGGGTTTGATCCCTGAGCTGGAAGATTCTTTGGAGGAGGAAATGGCAACCCACTCCAGTATCTTTGCCTGGAGAATCTCATGGACAGAGGAGCTTAGCGGGTTACAGTGTATAGAGTCACAAAGAGTCAGACACGACTGAAGTGAACTGGCATTTTTTGAAAATATTTAAAATTAAGTAAAATAACTATTGTATGTAACTTATGAGTTTAGATGATTTTCACTTGTACCTGCATAATTGAGAATTGCATGTCTTTAAAGACTTGTGCATTTTTACAATCTATGACTTGTGAGACCCACTTAAATTTAGATGAGAAAAAAGAAGTGGAGATTTGTTTCCATTGTGACACCGCTACTGTTTTTTTTTTATGTTTTTAATCTCTAACAATGATATTAATTTATTTATTTAATTTTTATTTTTACTTTAGTTTACTTTACAATACTGTATTGGTTTTGCCATACATTGACATGAATCTGCCACAGGTGTACATGAGCTCCCAAACATGAACCCCCTCCCACCTCCCACCCCACATCATCTCTCCGGATCATCCCCATGCACCAGCCCCAAGCATCCTGCATCCTGCATCAAACATAGACTGGCGATTCATTTCTTACATGATAGTATACATGTTTCAATGCCATTCTCCCAAATCATCCCACTCTCTCCCTCTCCCTCTGAGTCCAAAAGTCCACTCTACATATCTGTGTCTCTTTTGCTCTCTCGCATACAGGGTCATCATTACCCTCTTTCTAAATTCCATATATATGTGTTAACTATACTGTATTGGTGTTTTTCTTTCTGGCTTACTTCGCTCTGTATAATTGGCTCCAGTTTCATCCATCTCATTAGAACTGATTCAAATATATTCTTTTTAATGGCTGAGTAATACTCCATTGTGTATATGTACCACGACTTTCTTATCCATTCATCTGCTGATGGACATCTAGGTTGTTTCCATGTCCTGGCTATTATAAACAGTGCTGCGATAAACATTGGGGTACATGTGTCTCTTTCTATTCTGGTTTCCTCGGTGTGTATGCCCAGCAGTGGGATTGCTGGGTCATATGGCAGTTCTATTTCTAGTTTTTTAAGGAATCTCCACACTGTTCTCCATAGTGGCTGTACTAGTTTGCATTCCCACCAACAGTGTAAGAGGGTTCCCTTTTCTTCACACCCTCTCCAGCATTTATTGATTGCAGACTTTTGGATTGCAGCCATTTTGACTGGTGTGAAGTGTTACCTCATTGTGGTCTCGATTTGCATTTCTCTAGTAATGAGTGATGTTGAGCATCTTTTCATGTGTTTGTTAGCCATCCATATGTCTTCTTTGGAGAAATGTCTGTTTAGTTATTTGACCAATTTTTTGATTGGGTCATTTATTTTTCTGGAATTGAGCTGCATAAGTTGCTTGTATATTTTTGAGATTAGTTGCTTGTCAGTTGCTTCATTTGTTATTATTTTCTTCCATTCAGAAGGCTGTCTTTTCACCTTGCTTATATTTTCCTTTGTTGTGCAGAAGCTTTTAATTTTAATTAGATCCCATTTGTTTATTTTTGTTTTTATTTCCAGTATTCTGGGAGGTGGATCATAGAAGATCCTGCTGTGATGTATGTCGGAGAGTGTTTTGCCTGTGTTCTCCTCTAGGAGTTTTATAGTTTCTGGTCTTACGTTTAGATCTTTAACCCATTTTGAGTTTATTTTTGTGTGTGGTGTTAGAAATTGATCTAGCTTCATTCTTTTACAAGTGGTTGACCAATTTTCCCATAACTTTTAAAAGCTATTTTATAATATTTCATCATAGCATTTATGCATTATAAAATGCATCCAACAAATATACATTGATTACTTTTAGATGTTGAGAATCAAATGGCTCTGAACAAATATATTCCATTTGGAAATTACATTGATGCATAAATAACTACATATATAATACCAGACAGGACAAATGGGACTCTGTAATAAAATATATAAGAGTTTTGAACATCCCTGAGTAGTTGGAAAAATGATGAATTAAGATAATTTAATATTGGTATAATAGTTATTGTGTCCAGAAGTTCACATCTCTTCTTATTATGCCATTGGTAGAAAAAGCCCTTAGTTCTTCTTGAAGAAATACTACAGTCATAGGATATCAGGGTAAAAAATAAATGGAAAAACTATTGGCCAATTTTGACTATCTCTTTGTAAAGTTTAGCCTTTTCAAAATTGTAGTATATTTTGAATTGGTTTTAAATATTAGCATTACTTTTTAAATCTAGAATATTTTATTTTGCATGTTCTTTATTGTCAAATTATTGTTGATTTGAAACATTCTATTATTTGGGGGAGTATAACTTAATGATTCAGCATTTTTATACATTATGACCATGAGAAGCCTAGTTACCATCTGTCACCATACAAAGTTTTAACAACATTATTGACTATATTCCCTATGCTATATAGTATAGCCCCATAGTTTATTTATTTTATAATTTTGCAATCTCTTTTACACTAATAGATTGCCAGAGTTTCTTTTATTAAAGGAATCAAGTCAAGGATAAATAATTTTTGAGATCTAAAAATATTTTGAAATGATTACATATACAGTTATTGCATCTCTATTTCTCTTTGTTTCTTTTTTTTAAAATTTTTATTTTTAAATTTTAAAATCTTTAATTCTTACATGCGTTCCCAAACATGTTTCTAAATTTTGTCATGTTTTGTTTTGTCTTTCCATTTTTTCATTTTTAATCTTTCTGTTTTGTTTTATTTGTCTTACCTTGCCTATTACTTTTCTTCTTTTTGTCTTTTTTCCAGTCACATTCTGGATCTAAATGGACATATTTGAGGTGAATACCATATGGTCTGGTAAAGAGAACACCTACTAACTTTCCAGAGATCCACTTCACTAAAAATTTTTTCAAGAGGGATGGTATGGGAAGGGAGGAGGGAGGGGGGTTCAGGTTGGGAAACACATGTATACCTATGGCAGATTCATGTTGATGTATGGCAAAACCAATATTGTAAAGTAATTAGCCTCCAATTAAAATAAATAAATTTATATTTTAAAAAGTAAGTTATTTATTACCCCAATGTTTTTATTATTTTAAAAATATATATATTCTAGTTATTCTAAGTTTTGTGTGGCTATTCTATTTTAAAACATGTATTAGTCATAATCTATTCTGTTGCAGGTATTAAGTCTTTACTTGCTCACTCAAATGAAAGATTTGGAGCCCATTTTTGATTCTACACTCTCTTTTGGACCAATGTCTTATGCATTTCAAGTCTATTGATTTAATCTCTTACATTCTATACAGCATCCCTATGTTTCTCTATCTCTGTTATCACCAGCTCAATTCACAAAAGAGCGAAAATGACAAGTCAAAGTTCCTTGACTTTGGTGACTGGGAATGATACTATCCCTACTGAAATGCGAAAATTTGAGATAGTAATTTTGTCAGGAAATTCAACCCCCAAAATAGTCTCTCTTCTTCTACTTTTCCCAATCCTTCTTCATTCTTCTCCCAGCAGATTCAACTGCAGTGAAAATTTGGCTATGGCCTTTTTATTTTTCAGTTATTCAATGGATCCCCTTGTCACTTAAAATGCAATCAAGCTCTCCATCTCAGTCTGCAAGGCTTTGGCCTATTTGTACATCTTAATTTTCTTGAATTACTAGCTCATTATGGTGAAGGAAAACTACTCTTTATTTTCTAAATATTCCAGATGTTATCCAACTTCAAGAATTGTGCAGGTGTTCTTCCTTCACATGCTCCTCAAAGTCCTTTATCCATCTTCTCTTTACTAACTCCTCATAATTAATGGCTTCCCTGATAGCTCAGTTGGTAAAGAGGTTGGATTCCTGAGTGGGGACGATCTGCTGGAGAAGGGATAGACTACCCACTCCAATATTGGGTTTCCCTTGTGACTCAGCTGGTAAAGAACAATGCAGGAGACCTGGGTTCAATCCCCTGGAGAAAGGAAAGGCTACCCACTCCAGTATTCTGGCCTGGAGAATTCCATGGACTGTATAGTCCATGGGGCTGCAAAGAGTCAGAAACGACTGAGTGACTTTCACTTTCATAATTCAGACTTCTGTTTAATGGCAGCACCTCAGTGAAGACTTTTTTATTCTCTTCTAAAAGGGTCTTCTCTACTTATTTTATGTAGTCACATTTTTTGGTTTTGTTTTCTGTGAACTATGTTTTTTTTTTGTTTTTGTTTTTTTTACAACTAGAAATATTTTGTGTCTTTTGCTTTTTTCTCTAAGTTCAGTAAAATGTTGTGATATCTTTCTTTCCACAGTTGTATATCTGATGCCAGCACAGTGCCTGGTAGGAGAGAGGTGTTCATTGAATATTTACTCATGAATGAATACAAATATTTAATGAATTAGTGCTTGCATTTGATGGAGTGTGAGTTGAATTACAACCTTCCCCTGATACATTCTCCTCTAAAAACTTCATTTTAAATTACAACTTTTATTATTTTTTTCTTCTAAGAAAGAACTTTAATAAATTACTTAACATATAATGGCATGAAGATGGAGATTTCCAGTTGTGTCTTAGACTATTATGCATAAAAGCTACTTTGTATATTAAAGGAAATATTTTTCACTTATAGTGTGAGTTTTATAGCAATACAAGTAACATTTTTTATGAGTTTCAATATAAGGAGGAATAGTTAACTTGCTATTTTTTGGAAAAAAAGATTTTTATCCTTTTTCAGTTTTAATGTCTTCTGCAATATTTTATCCAGATGTACAGTCTATAGGCCATTTTGTAAGGTTTAGTTTTTATGTTGTCTTGCTCAGAATCATCTATACATGAACATATATTTTGCTCATGTTTCAGGGCAAAGCCATTTCATGGACATCATTATACTGATTTTCTTTTCTTTAGACATCACTATCAAGATGATTCCTAGTGTAATTCATTTTCTTAGCATCAGCTGATCTGATTTATACTTATGCAGCATAAAACATGAACACCAATTCCCTTTCTTGTTAAAAGTGCTCTGGACTTGGCCATTTAGATATATCTAAATGTTAACTTCATTGGAAGTAAAGTGTCATTACTGATGCTAGGTTATATTTGTGGATGTGTGCATGCATGCTAAGTCACTCAGCTGCATCCTACTCTTTGTGACCCCATGAACTGCAGTCCATCAGGCTACTCTGTGCACAGGGTTGTCCAGGAAAGAATATTGATGTGGGTTGCTATTTCCTCCTCCAGGCAAACTTCCTGACCAAGGGGAAAAACCCATGTCTCTTGAGTCTCCTTCTTTGGCAGGTAGATTATTCATCACTGAGCCCCTGAGGAAGTCCACATTTGTTGATAAAATATTATAAACTTACACATTTCTTTTGCAATTTATAAATAACCTGTTTGATGATGCTTTACCTTATGTCATAATCTGATGCATATTCACTAGACCTACTATGTAATTATGCCATCTATATTAAAATTTAAATGTGAACATCTGCTTCCATATGAGTCTAATGTCATTCTCTCCTGTTGTGAAAGTGAAGTCGCTCAGTCGTGTCCGACTCTTTGTGACCCCGTGGACTGTAGCCTACCAGGCTTCTCCATCTATGGGATTCTCCAGGCAAGAATACTGGAGGGAGTTACCGTTTCCTTCTCCAGGGGATCTTCCCAACCAAGGGACTGAACCTGGGTCTCCCGCATTGGAAGCAGACGCTTTAACCTGTGAGCCACCAGGGAAGCCCTATATAATTATGCCATCTGTATTAAAATTTAAATGTGAACATCTGGTTTGATAAAGCAACATTTATAGTCTGGGCTCTTTTACTTGTCAATACTTCTAACTAAACTCTATGTTTAGGCTAAAAGAAGAGTCTTTTGGAAGATACTGGAGAGCTCAGGGACTCAAAGGAGGCTCTCTGGGAAGGAAGGCAGCTCAAGAGTCCTGGAGAATGTAATTGAGGCTAGAGCTTCACCATGATCAATGCTCTTCTCGTGTCTGCTTCCATATGAGTCTAATGTCATTCTCTCCTGTTGTGGATGTGCTTATTTTTTCTCCATTAGGAGAAAGAAAACTCACCTGTAACCAAAGCATGGGAGGGGACAAGGAGATTCCTTATATTCCTTAGCTTAACTATTAAAACCATAAAGAATTAGTCTATCCTGTGTGTCATGTGGCTACGGAGATTCACTAAGCCTTGGTCCAGGTGGTGGTGGCATCAGGGGAGGTTGACAATCATGTATCTGCAGCCACTGTTGATAGTGGAAATGTATTTGTTGTAAGTTAGGAAGTTACCTCAACTTGGAAGTTGCAAAGAGTGCCATTGTAAATGGTGAAGCAGTTCAAAGAGGAAGGATTTGATCATGGAAACTATATGTGTGTGTGTGTGTGTATATATATATATATATATATATATATATATATATATATAATTTAACCAGAGCTTGAGTTCAATTATCCCTTTTATATCTCTTACAATATTGAAAATTCTTTTCCCTTAGGTAATAACTGATTAAAGGTTCATTAACTACTGCAAAGAGTTCACTGACTGGTTCAATATAAAATGTGGACATATGGACTCAGTAATTGAAAAAGAAAAAGTCACTTTTTAAATTCTTGAAACTATCATTAGAAAGAGCTTTTTGGATGATCCATCTTTCATAATAAAGTTTTAAATATAATTTTATACATTGTAACAACTTGTATTCCTATTTCATTAAATTTATTAAATAGCCTACCCATTTAGCCACAAAATTAGTTATATGCAACATAGCAGGAATACATTTGGTTAGTGTCCATTGACCAAAAAAAAAGAAGAAAAATTTTTGCATATAGTCCCTGAAGTTTCTTACCAAAATAATTTATCTCTTGAAAAAGATGGAAATGGGGTGGTGATTAAGTAAAAGATATCTCCATTTTTTTTAATTGGGAAACACAAAGCATTTCTTAGTGCCCTTACATTAATTTCTATATTATTAGTAATCGCAAATGTATTTGAATTTTTTACTGTGTTTCTAAGAAAGATGTACTTCTATTCCCTGGTGGCTCAGTGGTAAAGAATCAGCCTGCAGATACAGGAGAAAGTGAAAGTGAAGTCACTCAGTAGTGTCCGACTCTTTGCGACCCCATGGACTGTAGCCTACCACGCTCCTCTGTCCATGGGATTTTCCAGGCAAGAATACTGGAGTAGGTTGCCATTTCCTTCACCAGAGGATCTTCCCGACCCACGCTTTCTCATCTGAGCCACCAGGGAAGTCCAATGCAAGAGAACGCAGGTTCAATTCTTGGGTTGAGAAGATCCACTGTAGAAGGAAATGGCAACCTACTCCATAATTCTTGCCTGGGAAATGCCAAGAACAGAGGGGCTTGGTGCAAGGTTGCAAAAGAGTTGGACATGATTTAGTGACTAAAACAACAACCACAAAGCATTTCTATTATCAATTATTGAAATAAGATGTATCAGTTTAGTCTGTGGAATATTCACATCAACACATCAGTTTGAAAATATTTGTTCCCTTAAAAAATGATTGGTAGGCAAAAATATTTAATAGTTAAATAATATGAAATAAAAATGTTAATAGGCAAAGCAAAATGAAAATAGTGTTAACTAAAGTTTCCCTATCACAATACCTATTCTGATCATGTGAATTTATTTCAACAGATTGATATATTTGGGAACAATTAGGAAGCAGTGTAGAAATGGGTTTGCTAATGTAAGATTTTGATCTTAAGAAATACTCAGTGAATGTGGAAAAATGAACCCAGATGAATTGAGCACATAGAAACACAAAATGCAAACATGGGTACACCTCAAATATCTAGCCGCTGTTTCAGTTAACTATTTACTTGAATGCGCCATGGCCATTCACCTCAAGTATTAAAATTTCCCTTCAATTACAAAGAATTCCCCTTCTACTACTTCAGTGCTGAACCTGAAACTCCAATACGTTGGCTGCCTCATGTGAAGAGTTGACTCATTGGAAAGGACCCTGATGCTGGGAGGGATTGGGGGCAGGCGGAGAAGGGGACGACACAGGATGAGATGGCTGGATGGCATCACCGACTAGATGGACATGAGTTTGCGTGAACTCCGAGAGCTGGTGATGGAGACGGAGGCCTGGCGTGCTGTGATTCATGGGGTCGCAAAGAGTTGGACACGACTGAGCGACTGAACTGAATTGAATAGCTCATAGGCTGCACCTCCTCTAATATCTACTTCAGCAAGCAAATTTCAGCTATTTTTTTAAGGTTAATCAATATGTTCAATGTAATATGTATGCATGGAACCCTTCACTATGTGTAAAACTGTGCTGCTATTTTTATTAGGATCTTTTTTTTTTTTTTTTCCAGTGTCACTGACCAAGTCTGTGTGTTGTGTCATTCTTTCCATGAGCTCTGTGGTATTTTTTGCATGATTTTGATGGCAGAATATGTTTAGGAGCATAGATATTCCATTGGAAGCTTCCCAAGTGGTTCAGTGGTAAGGAATCCACTTGTCAGTACACTGGACATGGCTCAATCCCTGGTTTAGGAACATCCCCTGGAGAAGGAAATGGCAACCCTTTCCAGTGTTCCTGCCTGGGAAATCCCATGGCCAAAGGAGCTGTGTGGGTTGCAGTCTGTGAAGTAACAGAAGAGTCAGACACAACTTACTAGCTAAAAACAAACAAACAAACAAAATATTGCATTGGAGGATAACTGATTGTATGTAGATTTTACAGTAAACTTGTGACCAACACAGCGAGCTAGGAAAACAATTTCTGTGGAGTTTTAATAATTGAATGCTACTATACATAATTTGATGGAGAAGGCAATGGCACCCCACTCCAGTACTCTTGCCTGGAAAATCCCATGGACTGAGGAGCCTGGTGGGCTGCAGTCCATGGGGTCGCTAAGAGTTGGACACGACTGAGCGACTTCACTTTCACTTTTCACTTTCATGCATTGGAGAAGGAAATGGCAGCCCACTCCAGTGTTCTTGCCTGGAGAATCCCAGGCACGGGGGAGCCTGGCGGGCTGCTGTCTATAGGGTCCCACAGAGTCAGACACAACTTAAGCTACTTAGCAGCACATTACATAATTTGATTTTATATAATTTTTGAATGCAATCAAAATGAACTTGGTGAAGATAGTACAGTAATTAGAAATTGCACATAGGCCTCCATTAAGTCTACTTATATAAATATTCATGCTATATTACAATTAATATATGCATTTTCATAAAATGCACTATTTATGTGTATGAGTTATGAATTTAATATGGTCTTGGTAAATGGCACGCTATTTTTATCATAATTGTTAATTAATTTAAAAAACATTCAATTTTAAGTTTGAGTCCTAATTGTGGGGTGATTTATGAAATGTGCTATTACCTTTAAAAATGAAAATAGTCTTCAAAAATAAGGAATAGCTTGTATACCCATATATTTTAGCTATTATAAGTAACCTTTAAGATTAAAATATCAATTTAAGTATACTTTTTATATCTTCATAAATATATTCAGATGTGTGGCAAAATGTAATTTAAAAGTTTCATGGCAAATAATATGAATATTATCATTATTTATTTTATAACTCTAAGCTCTTAAAAGAGTTAATTAACCCCTACCAAGCTCACATTTTTCATAAAAATGAAAAGCACAAAATTTTATAATGGATTGAATGAGAACATTTATATAAAATAGAGCTTACTACCATGCTTAATACAAAATATATGTACAACTGTGCTATTTCCCCTCATGCCTTTATTTTAAATATCACATATTAATAGAGAATATCGTTAAGTAAAAGCCTAACAATTTTTTTTTTCATGAGTTACTATGAAAAGATTCATATAAGAGCTTGGTGGTATATAAAACATTAGGAAAGAAAATATCTATTGAATATTTAAATATCATACTAATTATCTGCAGTTATAATATAGTTTATATTTGGAGCTTAGTATGTACAGAATAATTGAGCCTATATTTATGGTCTTTTACAGTTGTCTACCATCTTATTAAAATCTTCATATATATCCAGCAAGCCTATTTTATAAAAAAGTGCTCCCTATCAAATGTCCAGGGAATAGCCACATAGGTGAAAATCTGTAATTAGTTAAGAAACTAAACCACTTTGAGATGGTTTGATATAACAAAATTTTCAAGAATGTAACCATGGTGTAAATTGTTTTAAATATGTGCCTTTTATATCTTAAAACCTTTCAAGAGTCTTCAAAACTTACAAACATTATGCTGTAATGACAATACTACTAATGTTATTTGAGTCACCAATAGAACTGTAGCAAGCTACATTACCACATCTATTTTGCGTCACATCTAGGATAATTATAATACAGTTTAAGTTCCCTACATATGAACTTGTGAGTTGCAAACTTTCAAAGATGTGAATATCTTTTCACACTTCTAATCACATAAGTTAGTTTACATGTTTGGCGTACATTGTCACATGTGTATCACCTCCACAAGAGGTTGTGCTTTTGTGTGCTTTACTGTACAGTACTGCACAGGGTACGGTATCTTTATTTTAAGCCCAGGATGTCCAGAAGCAAGCATAAAAGCAATGGTGGTATAGCTGGTACTTCTAAGAAGCCCCAAGTGAAAATGATGAAAACAAAATTGAAAATAATTGACAGAGTGGAGTGAGGTGAAAAGACAGCAGACATTGCTCATTCTTATAACCATCGGCATGATTCTAAAGAACAAGGATAAAATCACGGAACATATGAAGTCTTCTGGGCCAAAGAGGCTGACAATAATACAGGAGAAGTGTGGGAAAATGATGGAGGAGATGGAGACATTTCTCAGTGTGTGGACACAAGATTAGCCTCAGCATTGAGTCCCACATGGTTTATACTGATTCAAAAGAGAGCTAAAAGTCTTATTAAAACTTGAAGAAGAAACATGGAGAAGAATCAGAGGATGAATCTTTTAATGCCAGCCATGACTGGTTTCATTGGTTCAAGGTTACAGCCAACCTTCACACTGTAAAAGTGGTGAGGCATTAAGTGCAGATATGATATCTGCCCAGGAATTTCCTAAAATGCTTTGAGAAATTATTGATGAAGGCATGTATGTACCTGAGAAGTTTTTTGTTTTTTGTTTTTTTTTTTTTTTAATGTGGGTTAATCAGGACTGTATGCAAAGAGGATGTCAGATGGAAATCACATCAGTCAGGAGGAAGAGTAATGCCAGGGTTTAAAGCAGCAAAAGAGAGGCTAACTCTGTTATTTAGTGATGCAAACCTGAAGCCTCTTTATCTTTATCATTCATAGAACCCAAGAGCCTTTAGTAACATAGTCAGTCACACACTCTCTTTCTGTTGTGGGGAAAAGTAATCCCAAAGTATGGATTACAGAGGACATTTTCCAGGACGTTTTTTTTTTTTTTTTTTTTTTTTAACCACCTTATCCTAAAGGTAGAGAAATATTGCTTGGAGAAAGACAGCCCAAATTCAACTTTCTTTCACTGTTCAACAATGCTCTGGGTCACTCCCCATTGATGAAGCACTTTCATTCCAATGTCAAAGCACTTTTATTCTAATGTCATGTCACTGAATGCTAATGTCGCTCATCCAACCTATGGTCTAGGGAGTTATAGCAACTTTCAAGAAATATTATTTGTATCATACTTTCCTTTAGGCAGTAAGGCAAGAAATAACCTTTTGATAATTCTGGAAGGGCTGTAACAGATACAAGGCCATGAAAAACATTGACTTTTCTTGGTGTGAGGTTATAGCCATCACCATGAATGGCGTTTGGAATAACCTTTGCCTGAACATTATTCATGACTTTGGTGGATCCGAGAAGGTGGATGAGGAGTCCAAAAAGGTCTTTAGCAACTCAATAACCCTCAGTGATAAACTGGAGCTAGATCTGCAAAAGGACCACTTCACTGAACTCCTTTCTGTACAACCCAAGAGGCTTGCTAATGAAGACCTGGTGGAATTGGAGACTGAGAGCAAGGATGAAGAGAGACCAAAGGAAGAAGTAACAGAAGAATCAAAGAGATTCACAATGTAGGAAATGGCAAAGGTATTTTCTTTATTTGAGAGGCACTGTTAGTGATTGAGGCACAGGACCTGAACATAAAACAATGCACTAAAGTTACAATAGCCATTCAGAATGCAACCCAGTGCTACCGTGTCATCTATGATGAGCAAAAAAGAGCTACTACCCAGACATCCCTGAATTGTTTTTTCAGGAGAGAAGATAGAACTGAATCCAGCAAGGAACCAGAACCTGTGCCTTCATCATCAGGCATGCAAAACATTTCAGCTGGCCCCCTGTCTCCTGTTGCTGATGACCCTTCAACTCTACCTACAATCTGCAACCTCCTCTCCCCCTCCAGTCAGTAGCTGTTTTGGCTTGTTCACTTGATGCCAGCCCCTGTATGCCACTGTTGTGCTGTACTACTGTACTTTTCAAGGTATTGCATGGTAAAATTTAATTGCTTTCTTTATCTTTTCTATTTGTCTTTTTATGTATTATTTGTGTGAAAATTATTATCAGCCTACTACAGTAGAGTACTATATAGTCAATTGTGTTAGTTGGGTACCTAGGCTAAGTTTGTTGGAGTTATGAAGTCCTTCTCAGAATGAAACTCTTTTGATGGTAGGGGACTTACTGTATATATAATTTATATATAATTATCAAGTCTCATTCTAAAATATCAACTAAGCAGAAAAGGTATCAATACATTTCATTCAAATCCTTCAAACTGGGCTTTATAATATAATGAGGAAGGTACTGATACCAACAGGCCCAGCAATATTTCTCTACCTCCAGCATAAAGTGATGAAAAACTAGTCCTGGAAAATGGCCTGTGTAACCTAGGGGTTTACATTTTGGGATTCCTCCTCCACACAACAGAAAGAGAGCCTGTGGCTATGTTTTTAAAGGCTTTTGGGTTCTCTGAATGATAAACTAAGAAAAGCTTCATCTTTATATCACCAAACTACATAGTTAGTTTATCCTTTGATGCTTTATTCTCAGATGGCTCAGTGGTAAAAAATCTGCCTGTCAATGCAGGAGAGGCGGGAGATGTGGGTTCAGCCTCTGGGACAGGATGATCCCTGTGAGAAGGAAATGGCAACCCACTCCAGTAAACTTGCCTGGGAAATTCCACAGACAGAGAAGCCTGGCAGGCAGCAATATGTGGGGTCACAAAGAGTTAGCACAACTGAGTGACTGATCACGAGCATGCACTTTCTCCTTTATAGCTTAGCATCAACTTTCCCTCCTTACTGATATAACTTTGGTCTGGTAATTTGTTTGCTTGTGTGGTTTTCTTTAGCAGTGTTCAAACAGTAGAACTCAATCATGGAAGGTATTGGCACTATGCTAGTAAAAAAAAAAAAAGTGCCATGAAAGGGGGTACATCAGAAATCAGCACCTTTTTCAAGTAAAGGACCAGGTTGTAAATATTTTCAATTTGTCATCCATACTGTCTCTTTTGCAAGTACTCATTTCTGACCTTATACTGCAAAAGCAGTAGTAAAGGTGGCTGTGTTCCAATAAATCTTTACTTAGAAGATGGATGCTGTGTCATAGTTGACCCAAGGAAGGCAGTTGGCCAATCTCAGTTTTAGGTTCCTGGCAATAGAATGTTTAAATTACTCAATTATGGGATCTACAGTCTTGATTTCCAAATATGACTACATAATTAGAACCATAAAAGGGGTTGTTACAAAGCACTAATGCCCAGTGTCTAGTCGCAGAAGTGCTAGTTCAGTTAATTACAGTGGGGGCCAGAGCACTGGAAATTTAAAAATCTCCCCAGGTGATGCTAACATGAAGAAATGGATAAGGAGAGCCATATGCACTTTGTGCTCAAAGGAACAACAGTCCACAAGAGGACACTAATGGAATGCGAGGAGGCAGAGGGGACACCAGACTAGAAGACTTTTGAGACAGAAAGCAGCTTCAGTGAACTGTTAACACAAGCTGAGTAGAGAGGAGACTGGTAAAAGGTTGGTGTGCTTGATTTAGTGACAATACAGGTTTTGTAATTTATTATTTCAGGCACTGGCAGGCAGCTTCTAAAATTACCCCATTTGATTCCTATCTCCTGGTATTTATACCCTTGAAGAAACCCTTACTCTTGAGGTTGCCTGAATTTATAAACTCACTTCTTTTAAATAGACTCGCTTTTTTCAGAGTGGCTCAGAGGTGTCGCTTCCAGGGTAGGGTTGCAAAATTTTTGGCTTCCATCTTGGGAACCCTCCCTTTCACTCTAAGGGGAGCCAGTTGCTGTGTGAAGAGATACTAAATGGAAAACCCCACATGGCAAATAACCAATGCCACCACATGAAAACAGTAAAGAACTGAAGCCTGCTAACAGCCACATAAAATAACTCAGAATTAGATCCACCATGGCTGTGCCTGTAGAGGGTGGCAGCCCCGATCAACTTCATGATGATAGCTTTTAGAAAGTCCCTGAGCTAGAGGTCCTAATTAACCCTTGCTAGGATTCTTGACCTAGAGAAACTGTGAAATAATGAATGCTTATGGATTTAATCACATCAATTTTGGTGTAATAAATTAAGCAGCAGCAGATAACTAATAAAGGAGGTGGTTCAGAGAGAGGAAGGCTCAGTTGAAGGGGAGATAAAGGTCATAGAGGTTACCAATATCATCCAGTAAAACTATTGGTCTTAGAGTTTTGGACGTGGAACAAGAAAAAAGTCCATAAGCTTGTTTGCTAATAATTTGACTAATAAAGTTCTAGATTTGCGAGAGTGATTGCCTCAGAGAATAGACAATTTTATTCCTGGGAGGAGAAATAGAAATTTCCCGGACATATAGGGATCAAATAATGGAAGATTTCACCTCTGGATTTTTATACAGGGAGGATGAAGAGTTTCCTCCAGAGGGGAGATGTGCTCAAGGCACAATTAAGTTCATGATGGAAGCATTTGTGGGTAGACAGGGAATGCATGGCACCTATCTTGATTGATGATTGATTGATGGATTGATTTGGAGGTGGCTAGGCAGTGTTTTGTCTTGTTTGAGTATATTGAAAATGTTCTCTTTCCTTCCAGAATTCTTGCAATAGACTTATGGATAAAATATATTTTTACTTATTTCAGAAAGCATATTGGGCAAGCTTTAATGGTATTAAGCTGGTAGAGAAAATAGTGAATGCAATAAACCCAATTTACTTTCAGCCTATTTTTTTTTAATTCTTTTAGAACAATTTCTAAAGAACCTTGAATACATGTTATGTTTATATGCATTTTTATGCCTTTTTATTGTGACTTTATATTAAGTGAGGAAGTTTTGCGGTATATTTTGGAAGTTAATATTCTATAGTTTGAAGAAGCAATTTTGAACATCCAACTAGTAAGCCCATATAAAACTACATAACACCACAAACTATAGCAAAAGAATAATTTAATGAACTTAGAAGACAAACTAGGCCTTTGTGCCAAGCTTACCAGGGAAGATACAGTTTCAATACCAATGAAATAAACTCCCACAAATTGATTTTTCTTTGTGTGCACTCATCAGTGTAAGCACAATTAAATTATAAAGCTTGTACTTGTTCAGGAAAGATGTTTTTCTATTCATATTCATGTTGTGTGGGTGCCTTGGTTTCTGATACTTTGTTATATGGAAAGCTTGCAGAGTGGAAAAATAATACAACTACTATACGTTTACAAGCCTTTATCACAGAGGATTAACACATGCGCATTCCCTTTAAATCAATAATGTTATATTTTTTTCATCAAATGATAATATTAAGAATGCCTTTTTGAATTAAATTGTGAATTACATAAGGACTGAAACTTGCACAGTAATTTAAATAAAATATCAGCTAATTTGTTGCCATTATAATAATACAGAAAATAAGAAAATCAAACTTGTATCTAAGTATTTTTTATTTCAGAGAGTTCAGTTCAGTTCAGTCACTTAGTAGTGTCCAGCGCTTTGCAACTCCATGGACTGCAGTATACCAGGTTTCCCTGTCCATCACCAACTCCTAGACCTTACTCAAACTCATGTCCATTGAGTCGATGATGCCATCCAACCTTCTCATCCTTGTCATATCTTCTCCTCCTTCCTTCAGTCTTTCCCAGCATCAGAGTCTTTTCAAATGAGTCAGTTCTTCGCATCAGGAAGCCAAAGTATTGGAGTTTCACTTTCAGCATCAGTCCTTCCAGTGAAAATTTAGGACTGATTTCCTTTAAGAATGGACTGGTTGGATCTCCTTGCTGTCCAAAGGACTCTCAAGAGCCTTCTCCAACACCACACTTCAAAAGCACTAATTCTCTGGTGCTCAGCTTTATTTCAGAGAGTAGATTCACAGATAAGTACCACTTTTTAAGGGCTGAAGCACTTTCCATCAGGTTTATAAAATACTTTGAATCACTTTTATGATCTCTACCTTTCTAATGAGAAAATTATGACTCAAAGATTATCATCTTGCCCCAAATCATGCTGTTAGTAAGATACAGCTTGAAATTCCACTTTTACTAGTACCAAAACTTATACAGTTAATTAAATAATCAGTTATGTTCGATTCTGTGTAACTAAATACATAATAAACATGTTCCCAGCAATAAATCAATGTCTTATAGGAGTTTCTACCTGTCAGCATACCACATATTTCATGTGCTATTTGCAGGTATGTATACTGTATGAGATTACATTCTTGGGTTACACTAGTGTGAATTAGCCATCTCAGGAAAATGGGATGCTCATCACTGTGTGTAGAAAGGCTACTTTTTACACTGACACAACTAAGAGAATTTTCCCTTTACAATAATTTCAATCAGGAATCTGAACTAAATGATATGTTTGAACAGGATTTTTCCAGACCAGAAATTATTTTATCATCATAAAATCAAAAAAGCCCTAAAATTAAAACAAAATTCCATTTAAAACTTTAACTTTTTAAATGATTAGATGTATAACTTTATTATGACAACAAGATTTGAGACAGTAAGGAGTCAAGAAATTAATTAGGATAAGCAATTAAAATGTAACCTCAAAGATTCTAGTATAGTGATCAAGATTTTGCCATTTTTAGAACTGTATTTATGAAAAACAACAACAAAAGCCAGAAAACTAAAGCTTAATGCATACTTTAAGGTCAAAAGCAATATAGGAAAATTCACCTTTTTTTTTGAGGAGTGTTTTAAAAATTGCTTATCTATGATCCAATTTGAATCTTAGTATTTTGAGAACTCCAACCGGTCTCTACAAGAGTTCATCCCCACTACGTCAAAACTGGCTGTTAAATGATACACTCTTTGTTTTAGTTCATTTATTTATTGTTTTAAATTTATTTATTTATTTTAATTGGAGTCTAATTACTTTACAATATTGTGGTTGTTTTTGCCATACATTGACATGAATCTGTCGCAGGTATATATTGATTTGTCCTTCTTGGGATAGCCTTAAAATTATTCAAAAGAATTAGCTAAATTTAGAAGTTTTTAAAATATCTATGTCTTTATTTAAAAATAATAAGCAATTAATTCTGTAGTTTGAAAAGTGATTTGATAAGCCAGACTAAGTGATAATTACTAGGCAGGGCTGTTGTAATCTAGTGCTCCAAATAACAAAAACTTGATGTATCATTTTTGCTGATTTCCAATACTCCCACCATGGCTGATTTCAAGATATTAACATGATTTCCTGCATATGGAGTTTGGAATGTTGTCAGCAGATTGAATACATGGGTGCAATCTTTAAATTTAAAAAGTAGTGGTACAAAGCCTCTGAGGTAGAAATAAGCCTGGGAATTTTGCTGTGTAAAAAAGTCATTGGGCTGAATGAACAAGAAAAATCAGCTAATGAAACAATTTCAGTCAATATAAGAAGATAAGGATATGCAAACATCTCTTTGAGATCCTGCTTAAAATTCTTTTGGATATACATCCTTGCTATCACTTCTATTTGAAGTTGTTTTTTATAGGTTCTATAAGTAAATAAATAGAACATTGATCTGAAATAATGTCACTTTTTTAATATGAGCATCTGATGCTTATAATTCTCATATGATAATAGATTTAGCTTTAGACAATGAATTTCTACATGTTCTACATATTTCTTTAATTCAATTTTTTTAAAAATAAACAATAAATATTTAATAATATTTAAGTAATTCAAAAATCCAAATTTCTTCTTGGAATTTTTCTTTAACCTATGTGTTATTTAGAAGTGCTTTGTTTAATTTCCAAATATTTGGATATTTTCTCAGTATTTTCCTTATTTTTTCACTATGATCAGAGAATACCTTTTGCATGATTTTAGTTATTTTTATTTATTTATCTTAGATTTGTTTTATGGTACACAATGTGATTTATCTTGAAAAAATATTTATGTGTACCTTAAAATAATATGTATTCTGTTACTGTTAGCTGGAATACTCTGTAAATTTTGGTTAGATATGTTACTTGGGATAATGTACAAATCTAATTCCAGATATATGTTTTATATTATTGTCAATTATTGTTTTGATTTTTCTGTTATGATTATGCATTTTCCTATTTCTTTTTTCATATTTAACATGGTTTTCTTATTGCATTTTAAAGATTATTGTTAGGCACATACACATTTATAATCAAGATATATTTCCAATTGCTCTATAGTTATGAAATATACCTTTTTATCCTTATTGGTAATATTCCTTCTTCTGATTTTTATTTCATTTTTTATTCCCTGGTGATTCAACTGATAAAGAATTTGCCTGCACTGCGGGAGACCTGGGTTCAAACCCTGGGTTGGGAAAATCCCCTGGAGAAGGGAACGGTTACCCCTTCCAGTATTCCGGCCTAGAGAATTCCAAGGACTGTATAGTCCATGGGGTCACAGTGAGTCAGACACAATTGAGCAACTTTCGCTTTCAATATAACTAGTCAGCTGTATTTTGACTAATGTATTCGTCATTGTATTATATCTTTTTATTTTGCTGTATATTTTTAAATTGTTTCTTATACATAGCATAATGTGTGTGTGTGTTTAAAAATCTGTATTTTATGTAAGAATTACAACATACATCTTAACTTAATCAATTTACCTTATGGTAGTGAATGAAATTTAACTCAGTATCTTAAACAATACCTTGCAAGGAGAGAGCTTTCAATTAAACTAGAAAGGCTGGTTTATAATTTTCTATGCTAGATCATTGATATAAACACTATATATAAATGCTTCTGATGGCTCTCAATCTTGATTTTTCAAAAATATTTATTCTTTTTAACATTTATCTGTAAAAACCAAGCAGATAAATCCATTTAGAAAATGGTGGGGGGGTGGAGAGGAAAATAGACTTTTACAGAAAAGTGCCAAATTGGAATGGAAAACTAGACTATATTTAAAAGCCTTATAGCTGAATGAAACCTTGAAACAAAATGGAATAGTATTTTTAATCAATAAATTACTAATCAAATTCTTCAATTTAATAAATTTAGTAAAAACACAACCAATACATATGTGTTGGTATGGATACACTTACACTTTCTAAAATGTAGTTTCCTTTAGTCTCCTTTTTAAATGTCAGTTGAGTAGTGGCTTCTGTCATTAGATGTTACAGTTTATTAGTCGCTGTGAAGTTGATTTGAGAGTCGTCTCCTCACTCTTCCATTCTCTTAATTTTGCATGCTTAGCAGATGAATCAGAGAAAGCACTGGCGAGCCACTCCAGTACTCTTGCCTGGAAAATCCCATGGACGGAGGAGCCTGGTAGGCTGCAGTCCATGGGGGCGCTAAGAGTCTGACATGACTGAGCGACTTCACTTTCCCTTTTCACTTTCATGCATTGGAGAAGGAAATGGCAACCCATTCCAGTGTTCTTGCCTGGAGAATCCCAGGGACGGAGGAGCCTGGTGGGCTGCCGTCTATGAGGTCGTACAGAGTCGGACACGACTGAAGTGACTTAGCAGCATCAGCAGCAGCAAATGGATAGAAAGAGTAGAGGATAATTTAATCACAAAATAGAGCTGAATTGATTTTTTCTAAGTAATGCCCTTTTTAGACTAATGGATGTTTTTAGAGCAAGTCGTGCTAGAGAGAAAAATAAGGTAATCTCTTAAGGTCTGTGCCTTTATTCTCCATTATATTTAAAAAGTGTATATTATTCCAGGCTTCCCTAGTAGCTCAGTTGGTAAAGAATCTGCCCACAGTGCAGGAGACCCCAGTTCAATTCCTGTGTCAGGAAGATTTGCTGGAGAAGGGATAGACTGCCCAAGAAGAGAATGGTTAACCACTAAAGTATGCTGGCCTGGAGAATTCCTTGCATTGAGAAAGGAGCATGTCAAGGGTGTGTATTGTCACCCTGCTTATTTAACTTATATGCAGGGTACATCATGTGAAATACTGAGCAGCATGAAGCACAAGCTGGAATCCAAATTGCCCTGAAAAATATCAATAACCTCAGATATGCAGATGACACCACCCTTATGGCAGATAGCAAAGAGAAACTAAAGAGCCTCTTGATGAAAATGAAACAGGAAAATAAAAAGCTGGCTTAAAACTCAGCATTCAAAAATCTAAGATCATGGCATCGGTCCCATCATTTTATGGCTAATAGATGGGGAAACAATGGAAATAGTGACAGATTTTATTTTCTTGGGCTCCAAAATCACTGCAGATTTTTACTACAGCCATGATATTAGAAGACACTCAATCTTTGGAAGAAAAGCTATGTCAAACATAGACAGCAAATTAAAAAGCAGAGACTTGAATTTGCTGACAAATGTCTCTATAGTCAAAGTTACTGTTTTTCCAACAGTGATGTATGGATGTGAGTTGGACCATAAAGAAAGCTGAGTATGAAAGAATTGATGCTTTTGAACTGTGATGTTGGAGTAGAATCTTGGGAGTCCCCTGGACTGCAAGGAGATCAAACCAGTCAATCCTGAAGGAAATCAATCCTGAATATTCATTGGAAGGACTGATGTTGAAGTTGAAACTCCAATACTTTGCCCACCTGATCGAAGAACTGACTTAAGTGGAAAAGACCCTGATGCTGGGAAAGACTAAAGGCAGAAGAAGAAGCAGACAACAGAGGACAAGATGTTTTGATGTCATCTCCATCTGAATGGACATGAAATTGAGCCATCTTTTTGATATGGTGATGGACAAGGAAGCCTGGCATGCTGCTGTCCATGATGTTGCAAATAGTCAGACACAACTGAGCAATGGAACAACAACCATGCATTAACCCAGTTTTACTTAAATGTGTACTAAAGATTTCCATTATTCAAAGGCTAATTCCACATAATAATCCTTAAAGAAAGGTTTCCCTGATGACTCACATATTATAAAAAACTGCCTGCAATGCGGGCTTAGATTCAGTCTTTGGGTTAGAAATATCCCCTGGAAAAGAGAATGGGAACCCACTCTTGTATTCTTTCCTGGAGAATTCCATGGACAGAATTGTCTGGTAGGGTACAGTTCATGGAGTCACGAAGAGTGCACACAACTGAACAATTAACACAATCCTTAAAGAATTAAAAAGAATTCAATGAGACACAACCTCTACATCAGCAGAATATTTCAAGGTGGAAGGGAGTACCAGTGATGGCTTTGTCCTCACTTAATAACATTATTAATGATGTGGATGAGTGAACAAATATTATGAGAAGGAAATTCATAGGTATTAAATATGTAGAGTATGCAGAAACAAATGCGCTAGAAGCTAATGCCTAAGAAATGACCTACAGAGTTTAAGAAAAGTTAATAATTGTTCAATATTCTTCTAGGTTTTAATAAACTATGCCATTTAATTGATAAAACAATCAGTAAATGCAGGAATGATAGTTAAACAGAAAGATGAAGAAAGAACAGAAATTATATAATGCTGCATTTTTACATAAAACAGTATTTCATCAAAATTTCTTAAGCTTTAATTAATGCATAAAACCAAAAGACAGAGCTCACTGTTCTTCACTGAGGGAATGCATTATTTATGTGGAAGCATTTTTAAGTTCACATAAATAACATAAGTAATTTTTCATTGTGAAGATACTCATAACATTCAAATAACTTGATGATAAATGAACTCTGGATCTCCATTATTTTTGATCAATAATTGATCATCAAGATTCAGTTTGCAATAACTTGTGATCTAATACTAAGAAGGAGAAACAATTTTCTTATCTTTCATATCAGCTTTATTCAATAAAATGTGAATTGAAATTCATTCTCAGCTTTTACAAGTGATTTTGAAACATTTTCAGATGAAAGCCACTTCATTTATTTTTTCCCCAACTTTTAAAAACTTATAATCTATTACATCTCAGATCCTTGGTTTAACTTTTTTGATGATCCAATGTAAATAAATGGTTCTATTTTTCTTGCTATATTAAAATTCTCTCTGTATAGGCACGCACATTTACACAAAAATGACATCTGTAAAAGAGCTTGAGTTTCAAAATAAGTTGGAACTTAATTCAGATTATATAGTCTCCATGGTACTTTTACTTTTACTATGACTCAGGTTAATACCATTTCATTGTCATTCATTAGATTTTACCTGCAAAAGGAAACATATCACATATTTTATAAAACTGGGAATGAAACTAAATATAGTGTTTTAGGAGACAACAAAGTCTTATTTTATCTTAAGGGGCATTTAATAAAATCTCTGTCCCTTATTATTTTGCTTACAGTCTAGGAAAATTGAATGGAATCCATAGGCTTTTTAACAAGGTTACCACTGGATTTTATAGTTCATTGCAATCAGGTATATATATATATATATATTTCTTTTTTCTCATTCTGACTTACTTTATTCTGTATAATAGGCTCTAGGTTCATCCACCTCAGTTCAGCTGCTTCACATTCAGTTATTTTTATCTATTTATTTATTTTTTATTTTTATTTTACTTTATGGAAGCAACCTAGATGTCCATCAGCAGATGAACGGATAAGAAAGCTGTGGTACATATACACAATGGAGTATTACTCAGCCATTAAAAAAATACATTTGAATCAGTTCTAATGAGGTGGATGAAACTGCAGCCAATTATACAGAGTGAAGTAAGCCAGAAAGAAAAACACCAATACAGTATACTAACACATATATATGGATTTTAGAAAGATGGTAACAATACCCCTGTATGTGAGACAGCAAAGAGACACAGATGTATAGAACAGTCTTTTGCAATCATGTATATATTGAGGCTGCTGTCTTTATATTCTAAGTTTCTAAAAATAACGTACAGACATTTTCAAAATGATGACATGGTTTTGTCAAGCCCAATCATCACAGAAATGCCCATTATTTCCTCAGTGCTAATAACAAAGCTACATAGAAATCACCTTCTATATATGCATGGAATTCACTCTTTATATACTCAATTTCTCTATTATCAGTTATATTCTGGTATAACTAGATTTTGAAAAATATCTCAGTTATAATCCTTATTTTTAATAATTTCATTTAAAGTGTACTGATAAAGGAAATAATTAAAGCACTACCAAAAACTCAGTGCTTTATTATATAAAAGTCCTATAAACTCTGACTCTCCTTGATTTTTCACCATTTAGCTCATCACTATGGTTTTGATTAATTATTAAATGTTTCTCTTCCTCTATAATAAAAATAGCAATTATTACCTCCTTGTTTAATATTCTGTGAATTGTTTTAGTTTGATATTTTATTCTGTCTTAGCCATATGTACAGATGATTAAAAAAATTGTCCTACAGCTTATATGTCCCATCTATTTCCATATTGATTAAAATTTCACCTATTTGGGATCTAACAGTTCTAATGCTCACAATTATTTTTAAAGAAATACCACTAACTCCCTGCATGATTATCTAGGACACACTTTTTTTTTTTTTTAAATCCTCTTCACTTTTAATGAAGCTAACTGCCAATAGCTTTGGCAAAGTTCAAGGTTTGCTGTTCATTTAACTCATTTATTTTTAAAATAAATTTATTGCAGTATCGCTGTTTTACAATGTGTTAACATCTACTGCATAGCAAAGTGAATCAGCTATGTGTATTGCATGCATCTCCCCTTTTTTAGATTTCCTTCCATTTAGGTCACCACAAGGCATTTAGTAGAGTTCCCTGAGCTATACAGGAGGTTCTCAGTAATCTGTTTTATGCACAGTACCTGCATCTATGTCAATCTCAGTCTCCCAGTTCATCCCACTCACCCTTCTCTCCTTGGTGTCCATATGTTTGAAACTTTGGCAAAGCTTCTGATTTACCATTCGTTTTACTTAATGTATTGCTTGAAATTTTAAAATACCCCCTTGTGTAAGATTTAGTCTATTGTGTTCTCTCCTACTTTCGTGGCTCCCCTGAGACCTCCCTCTACTGTGTAGACCCCAAGAAGAGGATTGCAAATTCCTGCTACCTTTGAGTGCATGCTCAGTCGCTCAGTCTTGACTCTGAAACCCCATGGACTGTAGCCTGACAGGCTTCTCTGTCCATGGGATTTTCCAGGCAAGAATACTGGAGCGGGTTGCCATTTCCTATTCCAGGGGATCTTCTC
The DNA here is from genome assembly GCF_016772045.2 of Ovis aries. Taxonomy (NCBI): domain Eukaryota; kingdom Metazoa; phylum Chordata; class Mammalia; order Artiodactyla; family Bovidae; genus Ovis; species Ovis aries. Next base: position 52,110,777 of record NC_056069.1, read on the forward strand.
GACCCAGGGATTGAACCCACGTTTCTTGTATCTCCTACACTGTCAGGTGAATTCTTTGCCACTATCACTACCTGGGAAGCCCAGCTTTGAGAGTATTTCCCCTTATTTACTCTTTTTGATGTGAAAGAAAGTGAAAGTGTTAGTCACTCAGTCCTGTTTGATTTTGCCACCCTGTGGACTGTAGCCCTCCAGAGTTCTCTGTCCATGGAATTCTCCAGGCAAAAATACTGGAGTGGATTGCCATTTCATTCTCCAGGGCATCTTCCCAACCTAAGGATGAAACCTGGGTCTCTTGCATTGCTGGCAGACTCTTTACTGTCTGAGCCACCAGGGAAGCCCATTTTGATATAAGGGAAATCAATACAAAAGGAGAGTAGTACTTATCTGGTGGAGTTCTCATAAGAATCCACAGAGGCTATGCTTTTACTCACTTTCTATGCCACTTGCAATGACCAAGTCCTTGTTAAAAACTTCCTCCAGATAGGATCTCTGCTGTAACTCGAGGACTAACAAAAACTCCTTAGTGTTTGTTTGCTTGATTTCCTCCAAATTAAATTCTGAACTCTTTGCTGATAAGACATATATGCATTTATTTATTTGTTTTCAAGACTAAGTTAGATTCCAGTTGTATATTTAATACATTTTCATGAATGTATAATTACATAACAGCAATAGATTTTAAAGGGTCTAAGTCTTAATGCTTTGAAATCTAAAGGAATTAAGAGAAAAGACAATCAGTCATTGTAGAAGCTGATGTATGGAGAATGAAATGTGAAGTCTGAAAGACTGAATATTATGTTAAACGTGTTTTTTTTTTTTTTCAAAGTAATTAAACTGGGCTTTTACTGATATTACTGAGACTTTCCAGACAAAAATGTGTAACAACTGAACTAATTCTTATAAAATGACTTTGAAATCCCCAAACTCTAATATAATCTCACAGCCATTATTTGTGATAAAGCATTAATATGCTTTATACTTTGATTATGAAAAATAGCAGAAGTGAGAGAAGACAAAAGCTTTATTGGGAGTTACAAATGTGAAGCCTAAATTGATCATTTTTATTGTTTCGGTAAATTTTCTCCCAGGGCTATATTAGCAGCAAAACCTAAGTCAAGAATGTAGGATCCTCTAATAATGGGATTTAATTATACTTTGCTCTTCCTGTCTTCTCTGTCTAGTAATTCTCTCAGTACTATCTAAGGAGTCAGAAGCATCCTCAGGGGAAGGTAGAAGTCCTTGGAGGTCTGATGATGGCAATGGTCTTTGTGAAAGTGTGAGGTGATCACTGTATACAAAACTACTTTCTAATGAGGTATCTACTTCTTCTGCTGGTCTCCTATAACTAGCCAATATCACCCTTATTTAGGGTAGATAAGCTCTGTCCTCTGCATCTAATCATGAGCCTGTTGGAAACATCTCTGCTATGGGGGTCATACCATGGTGTAATAACACTTCCTTTTTCTCCCCTCTTTTTTCTTTCTCTGCTAAAAGATAGCGATGCATCCATTTATAGGATTTGTAACAACACATCAGCCCTTGGGTATTGAAAGCTATAAACTTCTCATCAACATTGTCTTAATTTTTTTTAAAATCACATTTTAAACACATTGCTGCCAAAGGTTTATTTCTAATTTGTTTAAAATCCATTATTAAACAGAAAAATAAAAAGATAATTTTATTTTTATAACAGGCAAAACATGATGAATCCTTTGCAGTAAACACATTTAATTACACTGTACACACTGTAGACACTCTACAGCAAGACTCTTCAGACATAGTTATTGCATAAAGTCCTTCTATGGCTAATGCTTATTTCCAAATTTCTCATTCTCTGGATCACCAAAAGAAGGTGAGCGTTAGGGAATTTCCAATCATGTATGTGAAAACCATGCATCTGAGTATATAGAACAGGTTGGGATATTACTGTATAATTTAAACTGGAATGTTATAGTGCTAAAGTTCTCTAAGTTAATACAGCTATGTCCATATTTTATGCAATTCATTACTTTTACTAATTCATGATATAAAAATAATCTAGGTATGGGAGCAAAAAGCTCATCCAATTGGAAATGATCCTCTCATCTCAGTTCTATGATTTTTTTTTTCTTCAGATTAAGTATTTGCCCCAGGAAAATGGAATAGATATCTTACAGAAAAATTGTCAATGTTTGGCCATGCAGCTGTGGCCAATGCCACAAGTGCCGAAGCACAAAGGGAAAAATACAATTTTTTTAGGAGGACAGTCATGTAAGTGTGGATTTCTTCCCAACTGACTACTTCAGTAGAGAGAGATTGACAACTTTATATAAGCTACTGCATTTTAGTGTATCTTTCTTATAGCAATGTACCAGTCTCTCATGGCATTAAACCAATCAGCAATGTCTTCACTTTAATGCTGGTCAATGAGAAATCAAATTTAACCTTTAATCTCATTCGATTTTAAGGATCATTTGTTAAAGCAACTAGTGTTACCAAGCTGTTACAGGAGACTAATAAATAACTCTTCATTTTCCCCTATTCACATTCAGAATGAATTGAGATACAGGAATGAGAGTGAAACAGATGGTGATAAAATATGACCTTACCAATGTATAAAGCTATTCCGAGGGGTGCAGTGTAGCATTCAGAGTTGATCTCATGAGCTTCCAAAGATAGCAGGCTACGTGACCCTTATTCTACTTTCAAAGCTCTGTTCTAGCTCTAAACACATATATAAACGTCAAGGAGGATTACTCAGCCCACAGGGGTTGAGGATGATTAATAAAACCTGTAATGCCTAAATGCAATGACCTATATGGAAACTTTTAGTCAAATTGCATATCGTATAACTGTGATAAATGAACTGTACCAGCCCTAGATAAGCTAATCTCTGGCATATGTCCAGAGGAGCTTAAAGGAAGAATAGTTCAAGCTATGAGTGAAAGAACCACTTTGATTGGGCTGTGGAGCTTCCTGAGGTGTCACTTTCATCTTTCTCAGAAATCCTAATCTGTGGTGGGGTCTCCCCTGACAAGGATACTGGTATCCAGCCCCTTGAAACATTCATCATTTTGCATGAACCTGAATGTGCTTCTTCTTTTTCTGTAAATATTAATAACTAAGCATTATCTAGTTTGCCCAGGTGATGTCAGTATCAGGCCTCTCCCTACATTCAAACTTACTGCTGGCATTGGTAAATACAGAGGACACACAGGCAGAGACAGACTGCCATGTTTTGCATTAAAAGCAAATAAAATGCAAAATCCTTTTGCAAACAACTTATCAAGTTCAGTTTGGTTTGGTTTTTAATGATTCCTGGGAAAGCTGTGATAATTATAGTGGCAAACTAAAAGTTTCTGGTATTTGTTAAAGTTGCCCAAGCAAAGTAATTTTGCAGAAGAGTTATCTGATAATGTGGATCAGGAATAACAAAAAAAAAAAAAAAAGAGGAAGAAATCATTATTGCTTTGTAGAGTCTTGGAACTGTGAAAAGGGCATCATCTGCTTTTAGGAACAGAGCTGAATAATCTTATTTTTTACTTCTTAATTTACATTTCTATTATTCACCTCTAAATGCCTTTATTCATTTCTTGGTAGTTTGTTCTTAAATGACATGCTTCCACCAATCTTACAAGCTATTTGATTTCTCTTTTAGTTTAAATAGAAGCTGCTTTACATTGGATGCAAAATATCTGCTATGTCAATTGTCTAATATTTTTTCTTTGAAGTGCAAAGAGTAAGATTCACACACACACACACACACACACACACACACACACACACATACCCAGAGCTCTAAACAAACAAATAAAACTAAAACATATACAACCAAAAAACTATTAGAATTTGCTGTGAGATAAAAGGTCTAAATGACACTGCATCTAAACTTTCTGTGTAGGTCTGCAGATTTTTATGCATAATTCAATTCATTTGAAAAGGACACCTTAGAATGAATAACAAGCACAATAGAAACTAAATGAGATAGTCACAGAGAACATCAAAAATAGTAATTTAATCTCCCTTACAATATTAAGCTTGCTCAGACACTACATTTTGTTCTTTGGATTCTCTTTCAAATCTAATTCAGTTTATATATGCATATGTTTATAGGGAATGGGAGATAGAATTAATTATTCCAAACATTGTGCATCCACCCCTCTAATATTTTTCATGTTAAAACACAAATCTGTTATCTTCATTGCTATTATACTGCACTCAATTACAGTGCAATTAGAGACCATTAAGTCTCTCCTTTCTAATCAGCACTTTTCATGGACCACAGACTCACATGCACCTCTGATATATCCCTATGCATCTTATACTTTCATTTACCAAAGTGTCAAAACAATTTTTTAACATCATTTCTATGTGTATTAGTTTCTGCAAGCTGGCCGTTGGAAGACGATTATTTCTCCTAAATGGCTTTCCCCTCAATCTTACTATCTTTTTAAAGAAAGAATAAAAAGCACTGTACAAATCAGACACTTTGGTCCCATGTCTTTGATTTTATGCACAAAGAAGCTTATTTATATATGCCAACATCACCCTGCAGAGGAAGACACACTGGTTCTTTATTATTTATTTTTCTGCATTTTATACAGGAAATGTGTGGAGAATAGATCTTTCCTGAGGTATTATATTCATGTGCTTTAAAGACTAAGAGTATTTGATATGCCAGAAAGGGCTGTTAACAAAAGCATGTTTTTACTGATTAATTTACACAAATTCAGTTAAAATTTCTTTCAACTTAATGTGCTTCTAGATATAAAATTGCATATTTATATTTTACAGTAATGTGATTATCTGATGCTACGATTCTAATGGCTAATAGGTTTTATTCTGTTTTTGTTTGTTTGGTTTTGTGGTTTGCCAGAATGTGCTTAGGGAAGGCATTCTCAGGCATGGAAATAAATTATAAGCATACTGGCACATAGCTATTTTTTAAATTATAAACTTCTCGATTTTTAGGGACTTGTATTCTTTGAGGGCTTCCCAGGTGGCTCAGTGGTAAAGAATCTGCCTGCCAATACAGGGGATGCAGGAGACCTGGGCTGGGGACATCCCCTGGAGAAGGAAATGGCAACCCACTCTAGTATTCTTGCCTGGAGAATCCCATGGACAGAAAAGCCTAGTAGGCTTACAGTTCATAGGATGGCAAAGAGTCGGACACACACATTATTATTATTTTTTCTTTCTGAGCACACACGCTCTTATTCTTTTTTATCCTTTCACTTCCCTATGTATAAGAACCCAGAGAATATTCCATTGTTTTGTATGTAAAGGTAGTTAAGGGAAGTATAGCCCGCTTTGGCTGTTTCATGCAAAGACTGAGCTCTTTAACTAGTCTCTTCCTTGCATTCACTTTCCTCTCCAAACTATTTTGCACAAGGCAGCCAGAGCAATCTCACCATGTCAACAAGAGAGTGATCACTTTCAATTGTCACCAGCACATTGCTTTGAACAGAATACATAATCAAAAACACCTGCTGAATATTGCATGTCCCAAGGAAAAAGTCCAAACTCTAATCTGTCTTCACTTACAGCATTTGGTGACCTTTCGGTTTCATTACTGATCATCACCTACTGTCACTTAGGTGACATGAGGCCTCTTCCATAATATTTAATATCAGAAGACAGAAAGAGATGAGATAATTCCTTCAGCATTTAAATGTCTAAGCTCAGAAGTGACATCTGTCACTTCTTATATGTCATTGCCCCAGAGTCACGATTATTGCTAACTTGCAAGGAATTTGTTGGGGAGGGTCATATTGGAAGCACAGCTTCCAGGGTGCCTTGAAGATAAAAGAACCTAATATCAAAGAACACAGTACTATGGGCCACAGAGTCTGATCCATAACAGGAATTTTGTAAATTTAAAAGTGATAATTCATTAGATTGCAAAAGATGACATGAAAACACTTTGGCAAACGTGAGGATTAAGCAGCTCTTGTGCAAAATCTCAAGAAAGCCAGGGATACTGGTTGATTTTATGATTCACAGAAACGTGGACTTTTCCAGTTTTAAATACTCTTTCTATGGATCTCTCTAAATTCTCCTGGGTTATTTTTCGGATGGGTCTCTGGCATAGCCATTCAGGTGAAATTGTTGTCAAGTCTAAATTGTACATTCCCTCTTTCCCCAATTGAGTCTTGCTTTCTTTTCATGAAGAACTCCGGTTTCCAGTTTAGTCTCCTCAGAAGGGATTGGGATAATATATTCTATGCAGCTTGAACTTGAATGAAAAATGCTTCTTTGGGCCAATCGCTTCATCCAGAAAGCAGAGGTTAAGGACTGTGTGATATACTAAACCCTTATTACCTGGAACTCTGAAGTAGTTTCTTCCCTTATACTATGAGATGAATATATGAATGGGCAATGACCATCTCATGTGTAAAAAGAGAACACTGATCCACAGCCTCTGCAGCAACCAATATGAACCACAACTTCTGTAGCATTTGATCCCAAATAGCAAGGATTTGGCTGATAATTAAAGATTTCCCTAATTTTTGCCCTCTAGCTCCAACTGAGGGCCAAGTACAAAAAGCCAACTTTGTGCCCTAACCAATCAATAAGCAATAACCCCACTCTGGTTAGCCCACCCCCCAGACTTCCTGTGCCAACATCTCCAATCAGCTCAGCTCGTATTTCCTTTTTTTCTCCCCCTTGCTATAAATCTTTTCCACGCCCTTCCTCTCATTTAGTCTCCAACAAATACAAGCATTCATGGCTATTCAATTGCTATATCAAACTCTGATACATATCTTTGCTTGTTCTCATGTGAGAGATTTTTTTTTTTTTATTTTCACAACTATTAAGGAGACTTCTCAACAATCCTTACACTAAATGAACCTAATTATGCAAAACCTTTACTTTTTACCTAGATAAAAATCCTTTTGGATCATTTTACCAAAGTATGCCTTTTTTGGGGATGAAAATATGTAGTCACTACTAAATTAGTAGAGGATTCTGTCTTGCTTATTTATTATCCTTTTCCATTTTTGTACTATTGAATGGATTCCTTACATGATATAAACATTCTTTCTCCAAGGTGACAGAGTACATTTAAATCCATGCCATTACTACTTATTTGTAGTAGTTGTTTTGTGATTTACATTTCATAGTATTAGAAAAGAAAGTTAACCTGATTTCTTTTTTTTTTTTTTCCTGTTTTTCTCTATCAAGGGTGAAATGCAACCAAACATGTATCTGATAGTGATTCAACTCTCATCTTGTCCGGTCAGAAGTGGTATTGTTGTTTAGTAGCTTAGTTGTGTCTGACTCTTTGTGACACCATGGACTGTAATCTGTCAGGCTCCTATGTCCCTGGAATTTTCCAGGCAAGAATACCGGAGTGGGTTACCATTTCCTACTCCAGGAGATCTTACCAACTCAGAGATTGAACCTGCATATCTTGCATTGGCAGGAGAATTCTTTGCCACTGCGTCACCTGGGAATCCCACCTGAAGTGCCATATCATTAATTTAATCTTTATCTCATATCATCTGTTGATAGTTTCTACCTTGGGGAAGAGAAAGGTAATCTTGTTTGGGGTATGCTCTTACTTCTGAACACTTAGTTTGCCTGGATCATTAATTTGTCCAATTGGAACATGCAGTCTAGCTTGAGGCAAAAAAAAAACAAAAAAAAAGAGAGAGAACACGAAAAAGCTAGAGAGAACACAACAAGAGAGAATGGACATTCATAGAGATTGTATTAAAATAGTATTAAATAAGAAGGGAAAGACCCTGATGCTGGGAAAGATTGAAGGCAGGAGGAGAAGCAGACGACAGAGGATGAGATGGTTGGATGGCATCACCAACTCAATGGACATGAGTGTGAGTAAACTCCAGGAGTTGGTGATGGACAGGGAAGCCTGGCATGCTGCAGTCCATGGGGTTGCAGAGTTGGACATGACTGAGCAACTGAACTGAACTGAGACTAGAAAGGATATTATTTTTTAGTTCCTACTAACCATATCAAGTGATGAAAAGACTCATTTAACAAGCATATCCCTTGAATGGTTTTGGATAGTTACCTTCTCTGAAGACTGATTGTCTTTACAGTCTGCAAAGTTTAGAAAAGGTAGATGATTAAATTGTATAAGACAAAGTCACCTGACCTATCAGGGCTCCATCTCCCTTGATCTATGGTGTTTCTCTTATGTATTCCTTTTACCCCAGAGACTTCCCTTCTGAATTTGTTACTGGGAGACCTATGAGATAGGATCTAGTTTCACCACTAGTCTTCAGTGTTGTTTTCAGTTTCTATGATGCAACCCAGGACCGATGTAGCTATCTCTTAACGTAACTGTCTACACATCTGTCTTAAAATTAGAATTCATTATTGAAATGATTGTCATCAGGGCCCTTCATTTTAAAATGAGTGAATTTGGAGATTTTACTTTACAGAAGATAAAACCGATTTGGTCAATTGCCATTTAGGCTCCTAAATTCAATACAATGTCTGCCAACACCTGGGATTAAGGGAAAACTTTATGAAGAAGATTCTGGCTAAGCAAATACTTTTAACCAGCTTTCAGGTATCAAATTTAACTTACTCCTTCCTAATTCTTTCTGTTCTTCTTTCCAATCCATCTAATAATCTGCTATGTAATTGATACCTTACAGTTTTAAAAGAAGTTATTTGTGTTAGTCATACAGTCATGCCTGACTCTTTGTGACCCCTCGAACTGTAGACCACCAGGCTCCTTTGTCCATGGAATTCTCCAGGCAATAATACTGGAGTGGGTAGCCATTTCCTTCTCGAGGGGAGCTTCCTAATCCAGGGATCAAACCTGGGTCTCCTCCATTGCTTTAATGTCTGAGCCACTAGAGAAGCAGTGTTAAACATTGCTAAGTTGTGAAGATTAGCTCAATTACTTCTACTTATATTTTCTGGCTTTAGGTCATCAAAGTGGTGGGAATCAATACTAAACTGTGATAGTTTTGAAATGTTATTTCAAACTGATACTATATTGATAATAATAAATCATTCTACATGGTAAGAAATAGTGTAACAGAAAAGAGCTTGTGAAATCCCTACCATTCTCTGCCCCCTTCCCTTGTGCATTTCCCTGTTTTAAATAACCGAGTTGTAGTTCTTCAGATTGTTTTTGAATCTAACTTTGTGGTATTCCTCATCACAGAAGTTAATTTATTCTTAATCTCCCGAGATATATTTTATTTGATGGAAAAGCTAAGAAAACTCTTTATTAGAGTCCTAATTCTATTTTACCATGCGGGCTTCCCAGATGGCGCTAGTCGGAATGAACTTGCCTGACAATGTAGGAGATGTGGGCTCAGTCCACTTAGAGTGCAGGGTTTCTTTACCTAGAAACTTCAGAAGAAACTCAGCCACAAGGACACCCTGATTTTAGCTCAGTAAGAGCTGTTTTGGACTTCTGACTTTCAAATCTGAAAGACTGCAATTTGCTGTTAGCCACTAATTCTGTGGTCATTTGTTAAAACAGAAGACTAATAGGGATGTAGATAGTGAGAGTATATTTAATAGTTTCTCTTCTCTTATATTTTAAATACTGCGAAGAAAAGAAATTTTATCATAATGTTGTCTCTCTTTTTTTTTTTTTTTACTTTATTTTGTTTTACGATACTGTATTGGTTTTGCCATACATCAACATGAATCTGCCACAGGTGTACACGTGTTTCCAATCCTGAACCCCCTCCCTCCTCCCTCCCCATACCATCTCTCTGGGTCATCCCAGTGCACCAGCCCTCTGTATCCTGCATCGAACCTAGACTAGTGATTCATTTCTTATATGATATTATACATTAGAACACATATTAGTTTTTTACTGCAAGAAATCAGCTTATGTGACTGTCAGGCTAGTGAAGTCTGAGATGTGTAGGACACCAGGGCTTCAAAAAGAGTCAACTAGAACTCTTGAGCATAGGCTGAAGATGTTGTCCACAGACAATATTCCTTTTTAAAAATAACATTTTTATTGGAGTGTAATATTTCTTTCTGCCGATGCAGGAGATGCCAGGGACACGGGTTCAATCCCTAGGTCAGGAAAATTACCTAGAAGAGGAAATTTCAACCCACTCCAGTATTCTTTCTGGGAGAATTCCACAGACAGAGGAACCTGGCTGGCTACCTTCCAAGGGGTCAAAAAGAGTCAGACAGGACCCAGTACTCATATACTTAGCTATTGCTGATACAGTAGACACTGTTTCCACATGAGTTTTATGATCCAGAATTTATGCTATTAGCTTATGGAAAGGGACAGTCCTTCATCTCCAGGCCATCCTCCATGAAGAGAGGTTGGTGCAGAGAAATATGGTGAAAAAGGGCTGAAAGTGAAGTGAAAGTGAAAGTCCCTCAGTAGTATATCACTCTTTGCAACCCCATGGACTATACAGTCTATGGAATTCTCAAGGCCAGATTACTGCATTGGGTAGCTAGTCTTTCCCTTCTCCAGGGGATTTTCCCAACCCAGAGACTAAACCCAGGTCTCCATTAGTGCAGGTGGTTTCTTTACCAGCTGAGCCATAAGAGAAGCCTGAAAAAAGGTTAAGGTTCACAATTTATAAATTTGACTTTGCTTTTTATAATGACTCCTTTGAGAGAATCCAAAGGCTCAGGCTGCCACATAACCTCTTAAAACCTCAAAATCCAAGAACCCCTTTTCTCCATGAGTAAACCATAAACCTTTTCTGAGAACTGCTGAGTGTTCCCCAGTGATCCTTAATTTAGACAGATGAAACTTCATGACCTGAAAGGGAAGAGAAAAGTCAGAATCATCATAAATGGGTGAACTTCAAAAAGACTGCTTAAAGGAATACTGAAAATCTATTTTTGAAGATCACAGATTCTGTACAAAAAATTCTCATATATGCTACATGAAAGTATTATCTTTTTTTTTTTTTTTGCTGAGGATTAAACACTGACAATCTATTCAGTTACTACTGTCTGGTAAAGTGAAATAAAAAGGATCTTTTTGTTGCCTGAGATAGAAAAGTTTAGAATATATAACATGTGAATCTGCTGATTTTAGAGACTGAGTACCTCTTCAGAATTCTTCTCTCTCAGCAATGGAAAGTAATGGTGCATCCTGGATTCTTGTGGAGATGGAAAACCAGGACCAGTTTTCCTTTTTGGTCTATAGCCACATCATTACTCCAGATAGTAATAAGAAATCTAATGAAAATCAAAAACAATAGACTAGGTTCTCATTTTTATTGTGATAATTTGATAGAGGGTTCTGGAAAGGAGAGTCTAAAAGAGATCCATCTACAAGAAAAGGATAGAAGGTGGGGAGGATACTGGACATGGAGCACATTCCCATGTGATGATTGCTTCCATGGCCTTAAAAAGCACTAAAGATTAGAAATAAGGTCAATTGTGCCAACTGATGGCTCCACCCAGATCATCACATTCTTAGAGCTCATCACCTTTCACTATGTACTGTTTCTCTGGTATAACCAAATATGCCCTTATAGGATTTTTAAAATCAACTTAGAATGTAGAATTCTTGTGTGCTTTTGTCAGTGTTTAGTGTGAAGGAAAATAATAAAAATGTAACTTATAATCATTGATGAAAGGTAATAATGGCTCAATCACACTGTAGGTGGGTAATATAGTTGAAATTTCACTGGTTGATGCATTCTGTGTGAAAACTCATCTAGTGACTGGGATATATTTTGTGAAGATACAGGCATTTTTAAAATCTCAATTTATAAGATGAGATGGAGGTAGGGAAGGTCAATGTATACTCTCTGGAGCAGATATTTTGATCAATATTATAATATTGATCAAATAATATTGATATCTTTAGTGTTGTTTTATTTTTCTTTTTTTTTTTTTTTTTTGCCAAGGTATCTATAACTGAATCAGTTTCATTCCAGTTGGGATGTAAATAAATCAACTAAACTAGTTTCATGCCATTGAAATGCAAATAAATCCATATTACTGTCACAATTAGAATTTCCTAGGTGAATATAGGTTTGGAGTTCATGTAGTAGCTATCTGTGTTGAGTCAGCCCAACAAATATTTGTCACATTATTTTGAAAATAAGCAGAAGAGATAACAAAGTGCTGCTTGTTTTCTTAAAAGATAGACTTGACCTTAGTCAGAACCTTCTCTCTTGAGGACTGAATGCATTGGTAGTGGTTGTTCTCCTTAAGTTTAAGTAGCAGGAGGATGCCACCCAAAAAGTCTTAAGATTAGTTATTTGGATTATGCAGTTCAGTCTTGCATCTGGATGGAAATTTGTCCAAAAAGCTTTGCAACAAAATAGATATGTTATATTTTATTTCACAATCTTTTTTTTTTTCTTTTCTTTCCAAGAACATCAAGGCCATTTGAGAGGAAGTGCACATCTGTGTAGATGCAGATCCATCTTAGACTACAAAATATCAAATTCTTTATAGTTTCTGAAAAATAATTGGGATAGGTCCTTCTACAGTGTTATGTGAGATTATTTATTTAATTTATTTAGTTTAATTTAAGGCTAATTACTTTACAATATTGTATTGGTTTTGCCATACATAAACATGAATCCGCCACGGGTGTACACATGTTCCTAATCCAACAAATGTGTTTCTTCACCAATTTCAGCTCCTTTCATTCTTCTTCAGTTTGGCACCTGCTGATCTCAGGTTAACAGAAATTGAGAGAATAAGGGAAACTTTGAAAATACAACTAATGTCATAGAAAGAGACTCTTATAGGATAAAAATCCATAGAAAATACGCTGTCAGACTTCAGAGCAGAGGGTTTGATTTCCTTGTAGAGTTTCTAGTATGAGGCTCTGTTAAATCGAAGGACTGCTTTTTCTCTCATCTACTACATGCTCAGTATGTTAGTTACCCTCATTCTTATATGCAAAAGCAAATCTGCTGAAAATGAAACAGAATATCTAACACCAAATCTGAGAGCTGTGAAGAAAATAAGGAAGGTACTATAATCAAAAATAAAAAAAAAGAATATTGACATTTGGAGGAGGGGAAAAAGATAAACCATCCAAACAGGGATAGTTTCCCTTCTAATCATTAGGAGTGTTTATAGCAGAAAAACCTGTCGAGTCTTGAGTCTATTGATGAATTAGAAAATGAATTAATAAAGCCATAGATGATCCAGAATTATCTGACTCATGGGATTTATGAGTTCAACAATGTATGAGTTAATTATGTGGAAAAAGATTACTATAAGTAGTCACATTTTTTAATTTGGGTAAAGACTAGATACAGTTTGCATTCTAACTCTATCATATTTTGATCTGACATTTAGCCTCTCTAAGCTAATATTTCATCTTTATTGTAAAGGCCATAATTCCTTTCCCTGTGTCTACTTTAATTAAGATTGTTTCTAAATATAGTGACATTTCTAAATATAATCAATCACTTAGATTATAAAATTTAAAAAAAAATTCATTTTCCCAAAATGAAGGACTGGATATATGATTTAACTGATTTAAGTAAATTGTCCCATTTCAACCCTTCTCTTTGAAATATGTAGGTATTCTGTTGATTATTTTCACAGCTTTAGTTGATAAGCTGCACTTCCTATCCTTTATTGAAGTGACTTCATTTCATGCTCTTCTAACAATAATCCTTATTTATGGTAGTGTTACTAGCAGAAAACATCATCTTTAAGGTTTCAGCTGTAGTCCTAAGGTGAGAATAGGGATAGAGATGGGGGCAGAGGAAAAGACCAGCTGTGTAGGACACTGACAAATATTGCTAATTTATAATCATCAAGAACTTATTAATTTTTTTCCCTCTCTCTGTATTCATTTGTTGTTCAGTTGCTCAGCCGTGTCTGAGTCTTTGCGACCACATGGTCTGCAGCATACCAGGCTGTCCCTGTCCTTCACCATCTCCCGGAGTTTGCTCAGACTCATGGCCATGGAGTCAATAATGCCATCCAACCATCTCATCTGTTGCCCCCTTCTCCTTCTGCCCTCAATTTTTCCCAGCATCAGGATATTTTCCAATGAGTCGGCTTTTGCATAAGTATTCAATGAAAATCGTGTTCATTTTTAAATGATGCCAAGAAAAAAAAAAAAATCCCCTCAAACAAGCAAACAAAAGCAGCCAAAAAAAAAAAAAAAAAGGCAGCCAAAAAAGCAAGTTAGGTGCCATAGATTGTGGCATTCAAACAGTAGGTGCAACAATTTAGTAAGAAACTCATGGCAGCTAATTCAGTCTTTCATCTGAAGATTGAATACTATGGGCACTGTTTCCAGCACCTGTGGCAGATGGTCAGTGAAGAAGAAACTGTCCCAGTCAGTACATCTCCATCTTTAAATCCCCATATACAAGTCACAGATGGCAGTGGGAGTGCTGCTCCATGCAGCAAGGGCTCCGAAAATAGACCTCTCTGTCCACCTGAGACACACCATTAAAGGCATGCCTGCCTTGTCTGTAAATGAACCAAAATCCAAACCCTTCCCTGGGATGCTATTACCATGAAACAAAGAATGGTATGCATTCTAAAACTGTACATTTTCAGAATGAGAAGTTATAAGCACAGAGTGTGTTTAAGCCTCTCATCCAACATATATAAAAATCACCAAGAAGAGGAAAAAAATAATTTCCTCAATTCTCTTTGAAGTAGCAAGAAATTGTATATATACAAAAGGGAAATAAATTTATCACACAGCCCTCCTCCAAACTCCCTTATTATTAAATAGAGCTTATGTGGGATGGAAATATCCTGCAAACATGTTTAATGTAGTTGGCCAACAATGATCAGAATTGGCTACCAATATTTAAAAGTCATGAAATATCCATCAAAAAATCTGTTCTGCTTGCTTACCTTAAAAAAATAAAATCATTTCACATTAACCAGTTGGCTGGCTGGCCTTGACCCCAGTGGAGACATGCCTCCTCTAGTTTGCTATGATGCCAGACATTTCCTGTTGACTCACACCTGGACTTCATCACTCATGGATGTCACCTGCCTGGTCCCTAGTTCAGTACATTTGAAACCCGTTTTCTCAAATTTTAATGTGGATCAGATCACCTGGAGAACTTGCTGAAACAGTCTGCTTTATCCCATCCCCAGAGTTTGTTTCAGTAGTACATTTGGGGCAAAAAATATGCATTTCTAAAAAAGTGTCTAGTTATGCTGATACCAATGGTCTGGAGATCTATGCTTCGTATTGAATTTAACCAACTAATTTGCACCGTGTATTCTTAGTTCAATGCCATTCTACATAGGGTGTGGGAAAAGAAAAAGTCTCCTTTGGTAAGTTTAACTTCGTTAATGAGTTTATTGACTTGCAAGAATATCACAAAATATAACAAAATATCACAAAATAGCTTAAAAGAGAGATATATATTTTTTTCAGATTTAGAAACTGGGGGTCAAAGATTATAGGGGCCACCAGGGTTGGGTTCTTTGAGGTATCTCTCCCTGGTCTGCAGATGGCAACATTCAGATGTCTTCATAAGGTCTTCCCTATATGCACCTCCCTGATGTCTTTCATCTTGTAGGCCATCAGCCATATTGAAGTTGGGCTCCATACTATTGGCTTCATTTTAACTTTACCTCTTTAAAGACCTGCTCTCATAGAATGAGTTTGGAAGTTTACCTTCCTCTGCAATTTTCTGGAAGAGTTTGAGTAGGATAGGTGTTAGCTCTTCTTGAAATTTTTGGTAGAATTCAGCTGTGAAGCCGTCTGGACCTGGGCTTTTGTTTGCTAGAGGATTTCTGATTACAGTTTCAATTTCCGTGCTTGTGATGGGTCTGTTAAGATTTTCTATTTCTTCCTGTTTCAGTTTTGGAATATTGTACTTTTCTAAAAATTTGTCCATATCTTCCACGTTGTCCATTTTATTGGCATACAACTGCTGATAGTAGTCTCTTATGATCCTTTGTATTTCTGTGTTGTCTGTTGTGATCTCTCCATTTTCATTTCTAATTTTATTGATTTGATTTTTCTCTCTTTGCTTCTTGATGAGTCTGGCTAATGGTTTGTCAATTCTATGAGGCCACCATCACCCTAATACCAAAACCTGACAAAGATGTCACAAAATAAGAAAACTACAGGTCAATATCACTGATGAACATAGATGCAAAAATCCTCAACAAAATTCTAGCAATCAGAATCCAACAACACATTAAAAAGATCATACACCATGACCAAGTGGGCTTTATCCCAGGGATGCAAGGATTCTTCAATATCCGCAAATCAATCAATGTAATTCACCACATTAACAAATTGAAAAATAAAAACCATATGATTATCTCAATAGATGCAGAGAAACCCTTTGACAAAATTCAACATCCATTTATGATAAAAACTCTCCAGAAAGCAGGAATAGAAGGAACATACCTCAACATAATAAAAGCTATATATGACAAACCCACAGCAAACATTATCCTCAATGGTGAAAAATTGAAAGCATTTCCCCTAAAGTCAGGAACAAGACAAGGGTGTCCACTTTCACCGCTACTATTCAACATAGTTCTGGAAGTTTTGGCCACAGCAATCAGAACAGAAAAAGAAATAAAAGGAATCCAAATTGGAAAAGAAGAAGTAAAACTTTCACTGTTTGCAGATGACATGATCCTCTACATAGAAAAGCCTAAGGACTCCACCAGAAAATTACTAGAGCTAATCAATGAATACAGTAAAGTTGCAGGATATAAAATCAACACACAGAAATCCCTTGCATTCCTATACACGAATAATGAGAAAGTAGAAAAAGAAATTAAGGAAACAATTCCATTCACCATTGCAACGAAAAGAATAAAATACTTAGGAATATATCTACTGAAAGAAACTAAATACCTATATATAGAAAACTATAAAACACTGATGAAAGAAATCAAAGAGGACACTAATAGATGGAGAAATATACCATGTTCATGGATTGGAAGAATCAATATAGTGAAAATGAGTATACTACCCAAAGCAATTTACAAATTCAATGCAATCCCTATCAAGCTACCAGCCATATTTTTCACAGAACTAGAACAAATAATTTCAAGATTTGTATGGAAATACAAAAAACCTCGAATAGCCAAAACAATCTTGAGAAAGAAGAATGGAACGGGAGGAATCAACTTGCCTGACTTCAGGCTCTACTACAAAGCCACAGTCATCAAGACAGTATGGTGCTGGCACAAAGACAGACATATAGATCAATGGAACTATTGATAGAAAGCCCAGAGATAAATCCACACACATATGGACACCTTATCTTTGACAAAGGAGGCAAGAATATACAATGGAGTAAAGACAATCTCTTTAACAAGTGGTGCTGGGAAAACTGGTCAACCACTTGTAAAAGAATGAAACTAGATCACTTTCTAACACCGTACACAAAAATAAACTCAAAATGGATTAAAGATCTAAATGTAAGACCAGAAACTATAAAACTCCTAGAGGAGAACATAGGCAAAACACTCTCCGACATACATCACAGCAGGATCCTCTATGATCCACCCCCCAGAATTCTGGAAATAAAAGCAAAAATAAACAAATGGGATCTAATTAAAATTAAAAGCTTCTGCACAACAAAGGAAAATATAAGCAAGGTGAAAAGACAGCCTTCTGAATGGGAGAAAATAATAGCAAATGAAGCAACTGACAAACAACTAATCTCAAAAATATACAAGCAGCTTATGCAGCTCAATTCCAGAAAAATAAACGACCCAATCAAAAAATGGGCCAAAGAACTAAATAGACATTTCTCCAAAGAAGACATACGGATGGCTAACAAACACATGAAAAGATGCTCAACATCATACATTATTAGAGAAATGCAAATCGAGACCACAATGAGGTACCACTTCACACCAGTGAGAATGGCTGCGATCCAAAAATCTGCAAGCAATAAATGCTGGAGAGGGTGTGGAGAAAAGGGAACCCTCCTACACTGTTGGTGGGAATGCAAACTAGTACAGCCACTATGGAGAACAGTGTGGAGATTCCTTAAAAAATTGCAAATAGAACTGCCTTATGATCCAGCAATCCCACTGCTGGGCATACACACCGAGGAAACCAGAATAGAAAGAGACACATGTACCCCAATGTGCATTGCAGCACTGTTTATAATAGCCAGGACATGGAAACAACCTAGATGTCCATCAGCAGATGAATGGATAAGAAAGCTGTGGTACATATACACAATGGAGTATTACTCAGCTGTTAAAAGAATTCATTTGAATCAGTTCTGATGAGATGGATGAAACTGGATCCGATTATACAGAGTGAAGTAAGCCAGAAAGAAAAACACCAATACAGTATACTAACACATATATATGGAATTTAGAAAGATGGCAATGACGACCCTGTATGCAAGACAGCAAAAAAGACACAGATGTGTATAGCGGACTTTTGGACTCAGAGGGAGAGGGAGAGGGTGGGTGATTTGGGAGAATGGCATTCTAACATGTATACTATCATGTAAGAATCGAATCGCCAATCTATGTCTGACGCAGGATACAGCATGCTTGGGGCTGGTGCATGGGGATGACCCAGAGAGATGTTATGGGGAGGGAGGTGGGAGGGGGTTCATGTTTGGGAACGCATGTAAGAATTAAAGATTTTAAAATTAAATAAATAAATAAATAAATAAATAAATTTTTTTTTTAAAAAAAGGAAACATAATTAAAAGAAAATAAAAATAAAGACCTGCTCTCTTAATATGGTTACTGTGTTAGTCAGTGTTCTCCAGAGAATCAGAACTAATAGGATATATATAAATTTATAGAAAGAGATGATGAGGAATTGGTTCATGTGATTACAGAGGCTGAGAAATCCCATGATCTGCCTTCTATAAGCTTGAACCAGAAAAGCTTGGTGGTATAATTTACTCTGTATCTGACATCCCGAAAACTGGGAACACCAATGTGGAGGGCAGAAGATGGATTTCCCAGCTCACACAGAGAGTACATTCATCTTTCTTCTGCTTTTTTTGTTGTACTCAGAAGGACTTTCAGCAGATTGGATGATGCTCACATGTATTGATGATGATGAATTTCTTTATTCAGCCTGCCAAATGCTAATCACTTTCAGAAACACACAGACGCATTCAGAAATATTTTACCCACTTCTTGACCATCCCTTAGCTCAGACAAGTTGACATGTAAAGTTGACCATCATTTGCATTTTGAGGTACCAGGAGTTAGGATGTGATCACATGAATTTTGGGAAGACACAATTCAGCTCATAACCATTCCATTAAGTAAAACAAATCTCAGGAAGTAGAATCTTAAAATTATAAAAATTGAACTTTTATAAAAACAGTAGGCTTGCTTAGCCATATCCTCTGAGGAGATAGAGATGCTATCTAGGCATCTGTCTAGCATTTGAAAGACATTGGCACAAGCTACCAGTCAGTGTTGCTGAATCCTGAAGTTAAATTCCCTGAGAGAGTCCTTTCCCTCTTTTCTGTCTGCAACCATTCACATTCACATAGTATATTAGTGAGTTTTAAATTGGCCCAGCTGCTCTTAATGAAATAGTTATCCAAAATTCCTTTAAGGCAAATAAGTAAGAAGTACAAATCAGAATAAATTCTCCCATCCATATGTCTCTATCATTAATTTTTGGTAAATATTTTAAAAATCTATAAGAATTTAAATCATGTATCCCTTTCTCTCCCTTGTTCCATGCTTCCTTTTTTTCTCCTTCCTCTCTCTTTTTCTCTCTCTGTATGTGTGTACATATAATATAACTAAAATTAGATTTTCTTATTTTTCTAATAAAAAATATAACTACAACATGAGTATTTTTCTGGTAGAGCAAAGGGGTTCAGAGCATGGATTCTGGAGCAACAGAATTTTAACCACAACTGATAACATAATCCTACTTGTGATTGTTGGAAATATTAAATGTCCTTAGAACTTTCCTGTTATATATAGTAAACACTATATCCCTGGAGAAAGAAATGGCCACTCACTCCAGTATTGTTGCCTGGAAAACCCCATGGACAGAGGATCCTGGCAGGCTACAGTCCATGGGGTCTCAAAGAGTTAGAAAGGACTTAGCAAACAGCCATGACAACAGCAACAACAAAAATAATGTCATTATTATTATTATCATTATTGTTGTCGCTATTATACTAATACACATGTATCTATATATGCTATAATAGCTGACCAGCATTTCACAATATGGTGATACCATACTTCAATTATCTACAGCTTTATTGCTATATTGAAGGTATTGCAAACACATTCAGCTTTTTTATGACTTGTAAAGATAAGAGCTTTGCAAAATTATCCTATTATTCTCCTATATAAATTCTTTGAAGTGATAAATATTAATAAAAATGAATATTACAATTTCTTTTCAGTCACCACACTATTATATAGATTATAACAATTTTTAATCTCAACAGGAACAAAAAATAAGAATAAACTGCTTAGGATAATAAAATCATTTTTCTTTTATATTTTTGGTTTCATAACATGATAAATATATTCATTATATCAAAAGACCATCTAAATAATTCTACAAGTATAATCACAAATACACAACAGTATATATTTTAAAAAATTATAGATTAAACAGCAGAGATGCTTTTCATATAAAAATTGTTTTAGGTATTTTAAAAAAGAATTTGGTGTGAGTGTATTAAAAACATGTAAAGCAAAACAGTATATCAATGACACTTTTAAAGTGTAATACAAAAAAAAAAGACATTTAATTAAGTTTATAAGAAATATCAAGTCAACTATAAAAAAACAACAGTGTGTAAACAAATATAAAATTATGGCCAAGCTTTAGTAAGGCCTACACACTGATAAGAAAGGCATTATGATAATGATAGTAAAGTTAAGCAAATAAGAATTGATAAGAAAGAGATATAACTGATTAAGAACATGAAAATATTTTAATATTCACTAGTATTCAATTTAAAAAATTATATCTCTCTCACAGAATTAGCAAATATGTTAAAATGACAGTAACAGCACTGGTGAATTAAGCAGTATGTATAAACACTTAGCATGATGTGTAAATTATTTAACACATTAAGCAAAAATATTTTGATAAAATATGTAAAAATGATTTAGCAATGAGTGTATGCTTTAATTCTACCTTTTGACTCCAAAATTTGACTATTAACAGCTTACTCATAACTGGAAGCCATACTGATGACTTAACTGTCAATTAACATATATTTTATATGTTAAGGGCTTCCCTGGTGGCTCAGCTGGTAAAGAAGCTGCTTGCAATGTGGGAGACATGGGTTTGATCCCTGGGTTGGGAAGACCCCCTGGAGAAGGGAAGTTATTATACACTGTATGCTGATAATAAAGTAAGCTAGAGAAAAGAAAATGTTATTAAGAAATATATGAGGAAGAGAAAATACATTTACAGTACATATATGTATTTACTGGGAAAAAAAAAAAAAACAAACCTTGCCTGTAAATTGGCCCATGCAGTTCAATCCTGTGTTGTTCACGGGTCAACTGTATTTCAAAAAACATTTTGAAATTGCCAGAGATATGTATAATTTTACTGGAGCTTGGGATTTATATTCTGTGCTTCCCTGGTGGCTCAGAGGTTAAAGCGTATGCCTCCAATGCAGGAGACCTGGGTTCGATCCCTGGGTCGGGAAGATCCCCTGGCGAAGGAAATGGCAACCCACTCCAGTATTCTTGCCTGGAGAATCCCATGGACGGAGGAGCCTGGTAGGCTACAGTCCACGAGGTCGCAGAGAGTCGGACAGGACTGAGTGACTTCACGTTTTACGTATGAACTTCTTATATAGTTCTTATAAGAGGATAGAAACACATGGAAAGCAATTTTATTAAAACTGCACAAGAAACTTAAAAAAAAAAAAGAAATCTGAAAAAATAAACATGGAAGAGCAAACATAAAGTGTTTTAGGGTTACACTAAGAATAAATTATATGCTTAAAAAAAAAGCCTAGATAGAAATACAAAACTATTAACAATGGTTGTCTTCTGCTAGAGAAAATAGTCATATTGCTTTGCATCTCTAATTGTCATGGAAAAGTAAATGTGACAAAGTTTATAAGTAATAAAATCTTTCTGTCTCCCTCAGTTTTTGTTTTCTATTCCAATTAATAGGTTCCCTGAAAATGTAGATTTACCAGTGATAAGCTTTACTGAAGCACCAAGAGGTTTTGTTTTTTTTTTCCTTCTTTGTTGCTTGTTTATGGTTTTCTTTTATGGTTAGTGGTAACAAGCTATTGATGAAAAATAGCTTGCCCTGAGTTTCTGTGAGATACTCCAACCTTGGCATTTGGAGCACACTTTTGTTTAATTTTCAGTGTGTGTCACTTTTGTTTCCTCATTTAAACTTTATATTCCTTGAAGATGAGGGAGAATAAGAATTTCTTTTAAAACAAACAAGATTAGCAAATAGAAAATGTGAGGACTATCCTCAGTTCTCCCCAGTTATATTATCTCCTTTTTTGTTCCCCATGGGTTTCCCAGGTGGTATCGTGCTAAAGAATCTGCTTGCCAATGCAGGAGACCCAAGAGATGTGGGTTTGATCCCTGGGTTGGAAAGAGCCCGTGGAGGAGGAAACAGCAATCCACTCCAGTATTTTCGCCTGGAGAATTCCATAGACAGAGAAGCCTGGCAGGCTACAGTCAGTCTGTGGGGTTACAAAGAGCTGGACTCGACTAAGCATGCACATTTTTTGTTTCCCACATTTATATTTACTTTAATTGCATATTCTTTGTGGTATTTGCTAAGGACTAGGTCCATAATTCACAGACACACATGTTTTATCCATGCTTAACCTATGTGAAGGAGATTTGGACCTCTGAAGAAATCACAGTATCTACATCAGCTCTCCTCTGTGGCCTGGAAACTGTTTTATGTGTGGCAATATTGTTTTCCTGTGTATATAATAGAAAAGAAAAAATCTCTTCTAGTCATTCGAGATTGTAGATATTCCTTTAAGAGGAGCTATTTATAGAGTGTGTATGTGACAGGAAAACACTGGCTTCTAACTGAACCCCAGCCTAATATAAGGATACAACTTTGTATTCCAATCAAACAAAAATCTATGGAAGCATATGCCAAAATGCCGAATCAGATCATTTGAACAAAAATTCTACATAACCTTTAAAAAGTAAATTGTGGGGCTTCCCTTGTGGTTTAGTCATTAAGATTCTGTGCTTCCACTGCCAAGGGTCCAGGTTTGATCCCTGGTCACAACTGAAGTGACGTAGCAGCAGCAGCAGCAGTAAGAACTAAGGTCACACAAGTTGCTCAGTGCAACCAAAAATCAAGTAAAATAAAATAAGTGAATTGTGACAAATTAGAGATCTTGAAGGTACTCTAAATAAGAAAGCAAAATCTGAAGGATCTGTAGGGTCAAGATAGATATGGGTGACTGAAAAAAAGTTTATTCCCCATGGAAACCAATTCTGCAAGTATACATCAGGTGTTAGAATTGGTGCTATTATATACGCATTCTCTCCTAACAACTTTACAGAGTAGTTATTATTATTCCATCTCATGGAAAGAAATTAATTTCAATGGGGTTAAATGGTTTTTTCCATTCACAGATATATTAAATTTTAGACCTGGAATTCAAATATCTTTCTGACACGAAACTATAACAAGAGAAATGAGGCTTAGGATCCAAAGCTTGTGACTCTGTAACTAAAGTAGTCACATAGAGCTAGGAAATGTCTTAAATTCCTACATGATGGCAGTGGCAATGGAAAAGAAGAGAAAAATATACTAAACATAACACTCAATGAAGTGATGCTTAATCACAAACCAAACTTTTTTTCTTCCCCCACAGAATGCTGAGTTTCAATAGAGAAACATCACCTATTGTTTTATCCAAATAGAAAATTAGTCAATCACACCAAGAAAATTCTAAAAGTCTTTCTTAATTCTCCTCATTGATAAGTCCTCCTCATATATTTCATCAGCAAATCTTTCATTTTGTATTTCCAAAATATAGGCTTCCCACATTTTATGAGTCAAAGATGTCATTGACAAAGAGGTTAAATACCTAAATTTTGGATTGTAAGGGCTTATATTCTATTCATGGTTTGGGAAGCTAACCCTGGAGGACATGGCAATCCACTCCAGTATTCTTGCCTGAGAAATCCCATGGACAGGGGAGACTGGCCGCCTACAGTCTCTGAGGTCGCACAAGAATCAGAAATGACTGAGTGACTAAATAACAACAATATTCTATTTAATCATTTTTAAAAACAAAATCCATAATGCAATGTCATCTTATCCAGAGACCTCAACTGATTTCACTAGCAAAACACTAAAATATCAACTGTTGTTTTGTTCGGTCACTCAGTCATGTCAACTCTTATGCTTTATTTCCAGTGTTTATCACAGGAAATTGGCACAGAAAAATGTATTCAATAAATATTTAATAAATTAATTAAAGAAGGAATTAATGGATTAAATATTTGGCAGGTAGGTTGTATAGTATCTGGTTGTTAATCTTATACAGTAGTAAAAAATAGTTTAAAACTAAAGATTAGGATACAAATAAATGTGTCAATTAGTAGAGTTGATGAAGATACTTAACAGGGCTAAAATTTAAAATTCCTGCTAGGAATTTTTAGCAGATGAGTTTGGATAGCATGGTGTAAGCCTTGACAGTTGGGTTTTCTCTTTTTTGTAATGCAAGTGCCTGATAGAAGTTTTGATTGCAGAGGCATCCACTTCAATGGTGGGTTATCTGCATAAATATCTTGCAGCCATACAGACAGATATAGAGGCTGACCAGCCCACTCAAATTCCTCTGTTTAGGAGATCTTGGTTGATTTTCATAACTGTCCACTTGGGCCACTTATTTTTCCTCTTCTCTCTTTAAATATTCATGCCTATGTTTTAAATTCACCAAGCAAGTGTAAGCAGAAGAAACCCTAGGCTTCCATCTTCAACTCAATAGAAGTAGAATTCTAAACCTTACACTTGAAATCTAGCAGGACCTTGTAAGGTCCTGGGCATGGGGAGCCTGTCTGGCCAGTCTCCACGAACTTCCCTGAGTTCCAAATAGCAGATTTGAACTTTTGCTAATTGAGGAGGAAAAGGGCTACAGAGTCAACGGAGACTTAATTCCCTTGAATCAAAAGGAGTCCAGAAACAGTATTGCAGCCCTGCAGAAGGGGCCCTGTTCCACCTCAAGGAACGCGCATAACAATATCTTTAAGCCCTTAGGGAGGCCTGACTTGTTGCAGTCCATGGGGTCACAAAAAGTCAGACACGACTTAGTGACTGGACAATGGCATAGGAGTAAAGCCCAACAATGGAGAATGTCAGATTCTCCACCTGAGGCCAGACTAAAGAAACCAGAAAAGATCTTTGAGATCATCAATGAGACTAAAGAACTGCAGGCCCCACACACACTCTAATCTTAACTTCATCTCCTTGAACCATCGCCATAAAGATTCAGCAAGCTCCTTTAGTTGGGACACATAGTTTTTGAAGGCAAGAGCCCACTGTGACCCCTTTTTCCTGACAAAGCAATGTGCTGTATCTTGTACTTAGTTACTTAGTCATGTCTGACTCTTTGCAACACCATGGACTCTAGTCCATGAGGCTCCTCTGTCCATGGGGATTCTCCAGGCAAGAATAGTGCACTGGGTGCCATGTCCTCCTCCAGGGACTCTTCTCAACCCAGGGATCGAACCCATGTCTCCCACATTGCAAGTGGATTCTTTACCAGGGAACCCCAAGAATATAGGAGTGGGTACCCTATCCCTACTCCAGAGCATATTCCTGACCCAGGAGTCAAAACAGGGTCTCCTGCACTACAGATGGATTCTTTACCAGCTGAGCTACCAAGGAAGCCTAGCAAAGCAATAAAGCTATTTTTGGTTCTACTTCACCCAAAACCCTGTCTCCAAGACAGGATTCAGCACTGGTACCTGTGTATAGGATCAAACCAGTCAATCTTAAAGGAAACCAGTCCTAAATATGCTGAAGTTGAAGCTTCAATACTTTGGCCAACCTGATGCAAAGAACTGACTCACTGGAAAAGACTCTGATGCTGGGAAAGATTGAAGGCAGGAGAAAAAGGGAATGACAGAGGATGAGATGAATGGATGGCATCGGACGGCATCACCAACTTGATGGAGATGAGTTTGAGCAAGCTCGGGGTATTGGTGATGAACAAGGAAGCCTGGCATGCTGTTGTCCATGGGGTCTCAAAGAGTCAAACATGACTGAGTGACTGAACTGACTGACCCCTGTATAGAAAGGGTGAATTTTTGGTATCACTTTCCCTGTGTCCTCACTCTGTGATCCCAGATGTGTCATGTAATTTCCAGGAGTTGTGAGTCATAAGCCTTTCTCTTTTAGAGTTTCCTGATGGTTATTGCTAAGGGCATCTTGCAATCATATTAAGAACCACAAGGGCCAATCCAGCCACAACACTGGTTATGTTTAGATTGAGACTGGCACAAAACAGATAATGTGAAGCAAGAGGACTTTAAAATATGCATGAGAAGATTAATCAGCATTATCAGCTTTAAAAACTATTATATACTAATTATGTGCATTTATTATTATGTATCTGGCATAGAGTTAATGCACTATTCCATTTCAAAATGATAGCTCTATGACTGGCTTTCTAGTTCTTGTATAGACAAGAATGATTGCTGGGAGAAATATCAGTAACCTCAGATATGCAGATGCCACCATTTTTATGGCAGAAAAAAGAGGAACTAAAGAGCCTCTTGATGAAATTGAAAGAAAAGGGTGGAAAAGTTGGCTTAAAACTCAACATTTAAAAAAGAAAGATCATGGCATCCAGTCCCATTACTTCATGGCAAATATATGGGGAAACAATGGAAACAGTGACAGACTTTATTTTCTTGGGCTCCAAAATCACTGCAGCCATGAAATTAAAAGATGCTTGCTCCTTGGAAGGAAAGCTATGACCAAACTAGACAGCATATTAAAAAGCAGAGACATTATTTTGTCAACAAAGATCCATATAGTTAAAGCTATGGTTTTTCCAGTAGTCATGTATGGATGTGAGAGATGGACCACAAAGAAAGTTGAGCACCGAAGAAATGATGCTTTTGAACTGTGGTGTTGGAGAAGCCTCTTCGGAGTTCCTTGAACTGCAAGGAGATCAAACCAATCAATCCTAAAGGAAATCAATCCTGAATATTCATTGGAAGAACTGATGCTGAAGCTGAAGCTCCAACACTTTGGCCGCCTGAGGCAAAGAATTGATTCACTGGAAAAGATCCTGATGCTGGGCAAGACTGAAGGCGGGAGGAGAAGGGGATGTCAGAGAACAAGATGTTGAATGGACATGAGTTTGCGCAGCCTGGTCAGTTGGTGATGGACAGGGAAGCCTGGCATGCTGCAGTCATATGGTCACAAAGAGTCAGACAGGACTGAGTGACTGAAGTAAACTGATAGACAAGAATATTGAAACATACAGGGGTAAAGTGACTTTCCCCAGGTCCTGGGTATGTAAAGGGTCTGACTTCCTGAATGATGGGTCCAAATTTTACATGCTTTAAACTATAGTTGGCAGTAGTGGAGAGTTGAATAATAAGATCAGAGTGGAAGCTTTATTTAAAAATATTAATAAAGTAGCAATAACAGTTCAGAATGTGAAAAGTATTGCCAAATTATCTCATTGGACCCCTCAGAGCACATCTTTTGGAGAAATCAGAATTGTAATTAGAAAAAAGAGCTAATCAGGATTCTGACATTTTGATTCCAATTCTCCCACCTACAATAGACATGAGTCTGAGCAAACTTTGGAAGATAGTGAAGGGCAGAGAATCTTGGCAGGCTTCATTTCATGAGGTCATAAAGAGTCAGACATGACTTAGCTACAGAACAACAAAAGCAACAGCTACCACTGATGGTTCCAGAGGATGATGCATTTTAAATGAATTGAACTTTATTGGGATTTGGAGCTTTGCCATTCCCTGTCTGCCCGAAAAGTGCCAAATTAAAAACGTGAGTCTTCAATTGATGAGGAGAGTGGTGTCAGAAAGTGAGAACATCAAAATCACAATGGGGACAACAACAACATAAAAATGAGATCTATGATTCCCACTGTAGGGGCTTCCTAGTAGTAAATAACCTGCCTGCCAATCCAGGAGATGTAAGAGACATGCATTCAATCTATGGTTCAGGAAGATCCCCTGGAGTAGAGCATGGCAACCTACTCCAGTATTCTTGCCTGGAAAATCTTATGAACAGAGGAGCCTGGCAGGCTACCATTCATGGGATCATAAAGAGTTGTTCAGGACTGAGCGACTGCCAATACTACCACCATTCTAAGCAATTCTATTACAATTTTTGAGGTAGGGTAAAACTCAAAATTTAATAAATAAATATGAGGTTTCTGTTTCAACCTATCTTCAAAACTAATGACAGATTTAGGTAGTGGCAGTGTTATTTGCTCTGTCGTGTCTAACTCTTAATGATCCCATGGACTGTAGCCTGCCAGGCTCCCCTGCCCATAAGATTTTTCAGGCAAGAATACTGGAGTGGGTTGCCTTTTCCTCTTCCAGAGGATATTCCCAACCCGGGGATTGAACCCACATTTCTTACATTTCCCAGCAATGGCAGGAGGATTCTTTACCACTAACACCACCTGGGAAGCCTCTAATGACAGATTTATTACAAGCTTATTTGTCTTCTCCTGTGACCCGTTTTTTCAGCTCCATGTCCTAATTCATATTTGACATTCTATTTAAGGAGAAAAATCATAAAAATGACCACTGGAGTATTTATTTTTGCCTACATTTGTATGTAAACGCTCCCTGATTTATGATGATTCGACTTAATGGTTCTTCAACCCTACCGTGATATAAAAGCAACATACATTCAGTAGAAACTGTATTTTGATCTTTTCCTGGGCTAAGGATATGTGGTACACAACGGCCCTCAGGATGTTGGGCAGCGGCAGTGAGCTGCAGCTTCCAGTCAGCCTCATCATCCGACGGGAAACAACCTTGACACATTTACAACTGCTCTGAATGTATACACTCATTCTGTTTTTCACTATCCAGTTTCAGCATTCAATAAATTACATAGGATATTCAGCACTTTATTGTAAGGTAGACTTTGTTTCAGATGATTTTGCTGAACTGTAGGCTAATGTATGTGTTCTGAATGTGAGTTTATCCAGGAAAAACTATGATGCTTTCTAGGTTAGGTGTGTTAAATGCATTTTGATTTGCCAAAATTTTCAGCTTACAATGGTTTAGCAGACTATAACCCCATGGTAAGTCAAGCGAGATCTACCTATCAGTTCATTTCAGTTCAGTCGCTCAGTTGTGTCCGACTCTTTGCAACCCCATGAATCGCAGCACGCCAGGCCTTCCTGTCTATCACCAACTCCCGGAGTTCACCCAGACTCACGTCCATCGAGTCAGTGATGCCATCCAGCCATCTCATCCTCTGTTGTCCCCTTCTCCTCCAGCCCCCAATCCCTCCCAGCATCAGAGTCTTTTCCAATGAGTCAACTCTTCACATGAGGTGGCCAAAGTACTGGAGTTTCAGCTTTAGCATCATTCCTTCCACAGAAATCCCAGGGCTGATCTCCTTCAGAATGGACTGGTTGGATCTCCTTGCAGTCCAAGGGACTCTCAAGAGTCTTCTGAAACACCACAGTTCAAAAGCATCAATTCTTCGGCGCTCAGTCCCTTTCTTTCTCATGTTAGAAATGATGTTCCTAGTTATGATGTCTAATGCTGCCCTTGTTGTCCATTTCACCTTTGAATTATATAATCTGGAATACAGTAGTAACAGTAAGGAGAAAAGATATGGATAGCCTTCTTTATTAACAGATTATGAGACTAATAAACATTGAAATGCCATGGGTTAATATTAACTCAGGAACTATTTGTTTAACAGTTTTAGGTTAAATACTGCAATAGATGTTGGGAATACAAAGTCAAATAATATGTGATTTATAACCTTAGGAGTCTTACTTTTACTAAAAGAAAATTCCATTCAAGTGAAGCATGTAAGATCAAAGTACTTAACAGTATCCAACCCTGGAACTGTTGGAGCAAAATGCAGGATAGAATTAGGAGTGGGGGATGGTATTCAGGACAGAGAAATCATGGGTTTAGACCTCAAAGTCATACAATTAGCTATTCAGTTCAGTTCAGTTCAATTCAGTTGCTCAGTTGTGTCCCACTCTTTGCGACCCCATGGACTGCAGCACGCCAATTAGCTATTGGTGCAGTGAAAATTAATGGCCACTTATTTTTTCAATTTAAGATTTCTTATATATTTTTATGTATTTAGGAGTTTATTACAGTGATTTGCATGATAAAGCCAGAGAAAAGTAGTTGAAATGGCAAAGGAGAAAGAAATCCTCCAAAAACATCCCACAGACAAATGCGACAAGGCTTTATGATCAATAGAAAGAGGAAAGAGAAAAAAAGATCTGAAGAATCAAACCAGATTAACAACGGAAATTTTTTTTCACACCTGGAGTAAGGAGTTGGCTATTGCGGATAAATTGTTTATCACCTTGAAAATGCCATCACTTAAGTAATCCATATGTATGTTCAAAATAGATTGCAATGAACTGAAAATTGAACCAAAGAAGTCATTTGTGTTTTGATCACTAACTCAATCTATAGTTACTACTAACAAGGCAGCAATAAAAACATTCTCTTTCTCCACCCAGGTACTGAATTAATTGATAGACAAAGCAGGAGGTTCATATGGATACTGAAACATCTAACAGCAAATGAACAGTGCCTAATTCGAGAATAAGAGCCTAAAAGCACTTCCTGACTCCAAACCCTAGGTTGAGACAGACTCACCACCCAATGGCAGGATGGCATCTTCTTTCTAAGAAGAAAAAGATACAGCTCAACTGATCATCATAATTGATTTTTTGCCCCCGAAATATATCGATTAGATAAGTCACTACTTCCCCTCAGGGGCAGAAAGAGGTTAGGAGCATTATCAGAGAAAATCTTCTGTAAGGCAGACTATGCCCAATATTTCTATGATATCCCTGTATTCTTACCATCTTTATAAGAAATAGAAAATGTGCCAATCATTAAGCTGTTGATCATCTCACTGTAAAAAGTCCTGGAGGAAGCTAAGTTGGTGGCAGAGTGTTTAATTCCGTAGCTCAGCAGTGGAAGAATCAGAATTGGTTTGATTCTCTTGGTTGACTCCCTTAAGATAACATGGTTCCATTAGAGCTGCCACTGTTCCAAGTCTTCTTTTGACAGTATTCATTACCCCAAAGTAATTAAGTGGTCTTTTAGTTTTCTCTGGTTGATTTAGTTGCTAAGTCATGTCTGACTCTTGTGACCTCATGGACTGTAGTGCATCAGGATCTTCTGTCCTTGGAATTTCCTAGCCAAGAATACTGGAGTGAGTTGCCATTTCCTTCTCTTTCCCACTCAGGGATCAAACCTGGGTCTCCTGCATTGCAGATAGATTCTTTACTGACTAAGCTAGGATGAAATCTTAAATGCATTAGCATAATATTTCACAGAAACCTCACATCAGATGTCTTCTGATGTTTTCTTTGATTATTGTTCCAACCCTAAACTAATTAAAGACAAAGGGGAGTGGGATTAAACTCTGAAAATCTTCAGAATTTTATCCTCTGAAGTTCTTGGAGGAAACCATCATTCCTTAGCTCATCACTGAAAAGGGGAGAAAAGTCAGATATTTTGGCAAAGAAGTCAGGAGATTAAGTAATGCTGATCAAGTCTTCTTTTCCTCCCCAGCCATCATTCATTTGCCATCTTACAGTGGAGTTTTAAGTTTTTGGAATAAATGCCATAATATTCATTTATAGATAGAGTAGAATGCTAAAGCTTGCAAATATCAAGTTTTATGCAAATGTAAAACATTAATATAATTCAATTTCATGTTACATTGAATTATTCTAACATAAATGAAAACTGAAACATAATCAAAATCAATTTAACCAACTAATCAAATAGAATTGCTGAGAAAAGTAACATTACCTACAACAATTGAATTCTTTGCTCATTCTAACTTTTATGAACAGTCTTTTTTCCTTCTCTTTCAGCCATGTAAAACAAGCATCTAATATAAAATAAAAGCTTCTTTGTAATGTATTAAAATAAAGATATATGTCTGAAATTCTCTATTTTTTTTTTACAAAAGGAAACAGAAAATTTTCTCACACACATTATAGGAAAATGAGAAACAGTTAAGTTATACAGTTAATTACCACAACAATACATGTTGACTGATTTATTTGACCAAGGGAAAATATCGTACCTGGCTTCAACCTTCAAGTGTAACATATATATATATATATATATATATATATATATATATATGGTCACCTTTTGATTTAAAAAGAAACCTTTTGCAGGATGCATTTAATTAAATTGGTGTGATTTAAATAGGATGTTGCAAATGTTCGGAATACCATGTGGTTAGGTGATTACCACAGCTCTGTGGTTCTTAATTACCCATACGAAGGCCGAAAGAATCAGCAGTCAAATGGGGGTAATTATCACGTTTATAGAAGAACATGACTCTCTGGATGGAGTTTTCTGCAAGGCTCATTTGCTATTACAAAGTCAGCAGCAGAGCATTTCAATACAAATGAGAATGGGAGGATGGAGAAAATATGGTAGAGAGTCACAACTTTTCAAAGTTTATCTTGGTAAATTTCTGAAAATGTGAAATCCAAATAAAAGCAAGTTCATGCTGAAGGGCATACTTACGGCAACTGAAATTCTGGTGCTATAGATTCCACTAAGATATATCATTTCATTAAAGCTCAAGGACAGGAGGAAAGTTCAGAGGGCCACCAACTGTAAATTGTCATCTTTGTTGCTTGGCTGCATTGAATATATCGACATGGAGAAGATTTTCTGTCTGGAGCAGCTGTAAATATGCAGGTTGAGGTCCCAGATGTCCAGCTGAATAAACTCTGTGGCAATTGGTATATGTGCATGCAGTTAGAAATCAAAGAGAAATATAAGCTTGTTCTTCTAATAATTATGGTTTGCTATTAGTCAGGAGTAATGACTCTCGGCAGCACTGTTTTTAGTAGAGTTATAAAGATTAGAAACATAATTGACTCATGGATGCCTTGGATGCCTAAAAACTTCTCATGAGTCAGTATATTAAATGTCTAATTATAGGCAATGATAATTCTTTTCCTGTGACATGTCCCAATGGTGATTTGGATTGTAAAAGCAAATAAAAGGACTGGGAATAGCTACATCACTCAGGTTTTAAAATAAATGTCTTTTTTTCCTATGTAGCAGATGAACTTTGCTAAATAGCCACCAGTACCAGAGGCTGTTTGTTTAACTTATGCTAGAGAAGACCCCCCAAAATGCCCACATGTCAATAACTCTTAATGAAGTGGATGTGTATGTGTTAAGTTGCTTCAGTCATGTCTTACTCTTTGTGACCCCATGGACTGTAGCCTGGCAGGCTCCTCTGTCCATGGGATTCTCCAAGCAAGAATACTGGAGATGGCTTTCCTTCTAAAAGAGATCTTCCTGACTCAGGGATAAAACCCATGCCTCTTATGACTCTGGCATTGGCAGGTATGTTCTTCTTCTTTTTATAATATAAATTATTTATTTTAATTGGAGGTTACTTTACAATATTGTATTGATTTTGCCATACATCAACATGAATCTGCCACAGGTATACACATGTTCCCCATCCTGAACACCCCCTCCCGCCTTCCTCCCTGTATCATCCATCTGGGTCGTCCCAGAGCACCAGCCCCAAGCATCCAGTATCATGCATCGAACCTGGACTGGATATTCGTTTCACATATGATATTATACATGTTTCAATGCCATTCTCCCAAATCATCCAACCTTCTTCCTCTCCCACAGAGTCCAAATGACAGTTCTATACATCTGTGTCTCTTTTGCTGTCTCACATACAGGGTTATTGTTGCCATCTTTCTAAATTCCTTATATATGTGTTAGTATACTGTATTGGTGTTTTTCTTTCTGCCTTACTTCACTCCGTATAATAGGCTTCAGTTTCATCCACCTCATTAGAACCGATTCAAATGTATTCTTTTTAATGGCTGAGTAATACTCCATTGTGTATATGGACCACCACTTTCTTATCCATTCATCTGCTGATGGACATCTAGGCTGCTTCCATGTTCTAGCTATTATAAACAGTGTTGTGATGAACACTGTGGAACACGTGTCTCTTTCAATTCTGGTTTCCTCGGTGTGTATGCCCAGCGGTGAGATTGCTGGGTCATAAGGCAGTTCTATTTCCAGTTTTTTAAGGAGTCTCCACACTGTTCTCCATAGTAGCCGTACTAGTTTGCATTCTCACCAACAGTGTAAGAGGGTTCCCTTTTCTCCACACCCTCTCCAGCATTTATTGCTTGTAAACTTTTGGATCACAGCCATTCTGACTGGTGTGAAATGGTACCTCATTGTGGTTTTGATTTGCTTTTCTCTGATAATGAGTGATGTTGAGCATCTTTTCATGTGTTTGTTAGCCATCTGTATGTCTTCTTTGGAGAAATGTCTATTTAGTTCTTTGGCCCATTTTTTGATTGGGTCGTTTATTTTTCTGGAATTGAGCTGTAGGAGTTGCTTGTATATTTTTGAGATTAGTTGTTTGTCAGTTGCTTCATTTGCTATTATTTTCTCCCATTCAGAAGGCTGTCTTTTCACCTTGCTTATAGTTTCCTATGTTCTCTAACAACAGTGTCACCTGGTGAACACAATGAAATGGACATATCTTTTTATAATATCAGGAACAAAATCCAAACACACACACACATACACACACACACACACACACCACCATCCAACATCAAGAACAAAAACTAGGAATGAGAATTATAAATAAATACATACATATTTACATACATACATACAAATACGTTTTGACAAATATACCTGTCAATGAACACACAGATACTTGAGAAAGCTAGAAATGTCAGTACATACAAGAAAACAACATGCAAAGGGAACTGAGGTTCCACAAGAAATAAAACCATTGAGATTTTATGTCATCAAGATTCTGTATTTTTGCCAAATCACCTAAACTTATATTCCCCCTTTTCCCTTCTCTTCATCTTTATATCTCTTCCTCCTTTTATTTTTAATTACACCAGAATAAAGCTATGCAACCACAATTTCTTTGTAGTGATCACTTTCTTGGTGCAGATGTTGCCACTCTGGTGTTGATTGACTCTATCTCTGTTGCCACATGGTTTATGATTCCAATAGCTGTCCATCTCATCCAATCATAGAAAAACACTGGTAATTTCCACAAGGAAAATATATTGAAACAGAATTAGGCATATTTAATGATACTGGTACTCTCTGTGAAAGAAGTAAGTGATGGTGACAGAATTCCCGCTGAGTTATTTAAAATCCTAAAAGTGCAGCTGTTAGAGTGCTGCACTCAATATGCCAGAAAATTTAGAAAACTCAGCAGTGGCCACAGTACTGGAAAAGGTCAGTTTTCATTCCAATCCCAAAGAAGGGCAATGCCGAAGAATGTTCAAACTATTACCATATAATTGTGCCCATTTCACATAATAGCAATGTTGTGCTCAAAATTCTTCAAGCTAAGCTTTAGCAGTACATGATCTGAGGACTTCCAGATATACAAGCTGGATTTCAAAGAGGCAGAGGAACCAGAGATCAAATTGCCAACATTTGTTGGATCATGGAGAAAGCAAGGGAGTTTCAGAAAAAAATCGACTTCCACTTTATTAACGAGCCAAAGCCTTTGACTATGTGGATCATAACAAACTATGGAAAATTCTTAAAGAGATGGAAGTACGAGATCATCTTATCTGTCTAAGAAGAAGTCTGTATGCAGGCCAAGAGGAACAGTTAGAACTGGACATGGAGCAACAGACTGGTTCAAAATTGGAAAAGAAGTACGATAAGGCTGTATATTGTCATCCTGCTTATTTAGCTCTTATGTAGAGCACATCACATGAAACGCCAGACTGGATCAACCATAAATTGGAATTAAGAATTTAAAAGAAACATCAACAATATCTCAGATATTGTTGCAGATATGCAGACCACCCTAATGGCAGAAAGTGAAGAGGAACTAAAGAATCTTTTGTTGATGGTGAAACAGGAGAGAGAAAAAGATGGATTGAAACTCAACATTAAAAAAAAAAAAAAAAGACCAACCTAAGACTATGGCATTTGGTTCCATCACTTCATGGTAAACAGAAGAGAAAAAAAGTGGAATCAATGGTAAACTTTATTTTCTTGGTCTCCAAAATCACTGTAAACAGTGACTGCAGCCATGAAATTGAAAGATGCTAGCTCCTTGGAAGGAAAGCTATGAAAACCTGAGACAGCATATTGAAAGGCAGAAACATCACTTTGCCAACAAAGATCCATAGAGTCAGAGCTAAGTGTTTTGTTTTTCTGTAGTCATATACAGATGTGAGGGTTGGACCATAAAGAAGGCTGAGCACCAAAGAAGTGATACTTTCAAACTGTGGTACTGGAAAAGACTCTTAACAGTCCCTTAGACTTGCAAGGAGATCAAATCAGTCAATATTAAAGGAAATGAACTCTGGATCGGTTAAGTCGCTCAGTTGTGTCTGAATCTTTGCCACCCCATGAATCGCAGCATGGCACGCCTCCCTGTCCATCACCATCTTCTGGAGTTCACTCAGACTCACGTCCATCAAGTCCGTGATGCCACCAGCCATCTCATCCTCTATTGTCCCCTTCTCCTCCTGCCCCCAATCCCTCCCAGCATCAGAGTCTTTTCCAATGAGTCAACTCTTCACATGAGGTGGCCAAAGTACTGGAGTTTCAGCTTTAGCATCATTCCTTCCAAAGAAATCCCAGGGCTGATCTTCAGAATGGACTGCTGGATCTCCTTGCAGTCCAAGGGACTCTCAAGAGTCTTCTCCAACACCACAGTTCAAAAGCATCAATTCTTCGGTGTTCATTCTTCTTCACAGTCCAACTCTCACATCCATACATGACCACAGGAAAACCCATAGCCTTGTCTAGCTGGACCTTAGTTAGCAAAGTAATGTCTCTGCTTTTCAATATGCTATCTAGGTTGGTCATAAATTTCCTTTCAAGGAGTGAGCGTCTTTTAATTTGATGGCTTCAGTCACCATCTGCAGTGATTTTGGAGCCCAAAAAAATAAAGTCTGACACTGTTTCCACTGTTTCCCCATCTATTTCCCATGAAGTGATGGGACCGGATGCCATGATCTTCGTTTTCTGGATGTTGAGGTTTAAGCCAACTGTTATGCTCTCCTCTTTCACTTTCATCAAGAGGCTTTTTAGTTCCTCTTCACTTTCTGCCATAAGGGTGGTGTCATCTGCATATCTGAGGTGATTGATATTTCTCCTGGCAATCTTGATTCCAGCTTATGTTTCTTCCAGTCCAGCTTTTCTCATGATGTACTCTGCATATATGTTAAATAAGCAGGATGACAATATACAGCCTTGACGTACTCCTTTTCCTATTTGGAACCAGTCTGTTGTTCCATGTCCAGTTCTAACTGTTGCTTCCTGACATACAGATTTCTCAAGAGGCAGGTCAGGTGGTCTGGTATTCCCATCTCTTTCAGAATTTTCCACAGTTTCTTGTGATCCACACAGTCAAAGGCTTTGGCATAGTCAATAAAGCAGAAGTAGATGTTTTTCTGGAACTCTCCTGCTTTTTCCATGATCCAGTGGATGTTGGCAATTTGATCTCTAGTTCCTCTGCCTTTTACAGAGATGTTATGGGGAGGGTGGTGGGAGGGGGGTTCATGTCTGGGAACGCATGTAAGAATTAAAGATTTTAAAATTAAAAAAATAAAAAACTAAAAAAAAAAAAAAAACAGCTAGAACATCAGGGAATTCACGGATAACGTATTGCTGAAGCCTGGCTTGGAGAATTTTGAGCATTACTTTACTAGCATGTGACATGAGTGCAATTATGCAGTAGTTTGAGCATTCTTTGGCACTGCCTTTCTTTGGGATTGGAATGAAAACTGAGCTTTTCCAGTCCTGTGGCCACTGCTGAGTTTTCCAAATTTGCTGGCATATTGAGTGTAGCACTTTCACAGCATCATCTTTCAGGATTTGAAACAGCTCAACTGGAATTCCATCACCTCCACTAGCTTTGTTTGTAGTGATGCTTTCTAAGGCCCACTTGACTTCACTTTCCAAGATGTCTGGCTCTAGATTAATGATCACATCATCATGATTATCTGGGTCATGAAGATCATTTTTGTACAGTTCTTTTGTGTATTCTTTCCATCTCTTCTTAATATCTTCTGCTTCTGTTACGTCCATACCATTTTTGTCCTTTATCGAGCCCATCCTTGCAGGAAATGTTCCCTTGGTATCTCTAATATTCTTGAAGAGATCTCTAGTCTTTCCCATTCTGTTGTTTTCCTCTACTTCTTTGCACTGATCGCTGAAGAAGTATTTCTTACTTCTTCTTGCTATTCTTTGGAACTCTGCATTCAGATGCTTATATCTTTCCATTT
The DNA here is from genome assembly GCF_016772045.2 of Ovis aries. Classification (NCBI taxonomy): domain Eukaryota; kingdom Metazoa; phylum Chordata; class Mammalia; order Artiodactyla; family Bovidae; genus Ovis; species Ovis aries. Next base: position 52,149,131 of record NC_056069.1, read on the forward strand.
CTCCTTTGCTTTTTGCCTCTCTTCTTTTCACAGCTATTTGTAAGGCCTCTCCAGACAGCCATCTTGCTTTTTTGCATTTCTTTTCCATGGGGATGGTCTTGATCCCTGTCTCCTGTACAATATCATGAACCTCATTCCATAGTTCATCAGGCACTCTATCTATCAGATCTAGGCCCTTAAATCTATTTCTCATTTCCACTGTATAATCATAAGGGATTTGATTTAGGTCATACCTGAATGGTCTAGCTGTTTTCCCTACTTTCTTCAATGTAAGTCTGAATTTGGTAATAAGGAGTTCATGATCTGAGCCACAGTCAGCTCCTGGTCTTGTTTTTGTTGACTGTATAGAGCTTCTCCATCTTTTGCTGCAGAGAATATAATCAATCTGATTTTGGTGTTGACCATCTGGTGATGTCCATGTGTAGAGTCTTCTCTTGTGTTGTTGGAAGAGGGTGTTGCTATGACCAGCACATTTTCTTGGCAAAACTCTATTAGTCTTTGCCCTGCTTCATTCCACATTCCAAGGCCAAATTTTTCCTGTTACTCCAGGTGTTTCTTTACTTCCTACTTTTGCATTCCAGTCCCCTGTAATGAAAAGGATATCTTTTTGGGTGTTAGTTCTACAAGGTTTTGTAGGTCTTCATAGAACCGTTCAACTTCAGCTTCTTCAGCATTACTGGTTGGGGCATAGACTTGGATAACAGTGATACTGAATGGTTTGCCCTGGAGATGAACAGAGATCATTCTGTCGTTTTTGAGATTGCATCCAAGTACTGCATTTTGGACCTTTTTGTTGACCATGATGGCTACTCCATTTCTTCTGAGGGATTCCTGCCTGCAGTAGTAGATCTGATGGTCATCTGAGTTAAATTTACCCATTCCAGTCCATTTTAGTTCTCTGATTCCTAGAATGTCGACGTTCACCCTTGTCGTCTCTTGTTTGACCACTTCCAATTTGCCTTGATTCATGGACCTGACATTCCAGGTTCCTATGCAATATTGCTCTTTACAGCATAGGATCTTGCTTCTATCACCAGTCACATCCACAACTGGGTATTGTTTTTGCTTTGGCTCCATCCCTTCATTCTTTCTGGAGTTATTTCTCCACTGATTTCCTGTAGCATATTGGGCACCTAATGATCTGGGGAGTTCCTCTTTTGGTATCCTATCATTTTCCTTTTCATACTGTTCATGGGATTCTCAAGGCAAGTATACTGAAGTGGCTTGCCATTCCCTCTCCAGTGGACCAGGCTCTGTCTGACCTCTCCACCATGACCTGCCCATCTTGGGTTGCCCCGCAGGCATGGCTTGGTTTCAGTGAGTTAGACAAGGCTGTGGTCCTAGTGTGATTAGATTGACTAGTTTTCTGTGAGTATGGTTTCAGTGTGTCTGCCCTCTGATGCCCTCTTGTAACATCTACCACCCTACTTGGGTTTCTCTTACCTTGGGCATGGGGTATCTCTTCACGGCTGCTCCAGCAAAGCACAGCCAGTGCTCCTTACTTTGGACGAGAGGTATCTCCTTACTGTTCCTGACCTTCAACGTGGGATAGCTCCTCTAGGCCCTGCTGTGCTCCTCTAGGCCACAGGCCCTGGCCTCGGGCATAGGTGGCTCCTTCCAGCTGCTGCCCCAGCCTCGGGCTCAGGGTGGCTCCTCAGGATCACCACCCCTGACCTCAGACGCAGGGTGTCTTTTCCCAGACACCCCTGACCTCGGACGCTGGGTGGCTCCTCCCGGCTGCCACCTACCTCGGCAGGGGGTAGCTCCTCTCAGCTGCCGCCCCTGACCTCAGACTTTGGGTAGCTCCTCGCCTGCGCCAAGTGCACCGGCTCTTGCAGCCGCCTGCGCCAGCTCTCGCATTGGAAAGACTGATGTTGAAGCTGAAGTTCCTGTACTTTGGCCACCTCATAGGAAGAGCCTACTCATTGGAAAAGACCCTGATGCTGGGAAAGATTGAAGGCAAAAGAAGGAAGGGGCAACAGAGGATAAGACGTTTAGGCTACATCACTGACTCAGTGGACATGAGTCTGAGCAAACTTCAGAAGACTGTGGATAATAGAAGAGCCTGGTGTGCTACTAAAATTCAAAAGAAGCCCTTATTGTTTTATGCATCTCTTATAGTAATTGTGATACATCACTAACACAGTATTTCATTGAATGAATTAGATATGATAGTATGTCAATTTAATAATTGATTTTTTACTATTTTCCCTTAAAATTTTTTTTCTTATTACAATTGTGTATACAATAGAAAATAAAACACTTTAACTTCATCAGTTGTTTGCAATGATTACTTAAGTATTTTATCTGTTTGATTTTAAGCAATTTAATAGGTGGCGCTAGTGGTTAAGAACCCGTCTGCCAATGCAGTAGATTTAAGAGTTGTGGGTTCGATTCTTGGATTGGGAAGATCCTCTGGAGGAGGTACTGGCAACCCATTCCAGTATTCTTGCCTGGAGAATCCCATGGACAGAGGAGCCTGGCAGGCTACAGTCCATAAAGACACAATTGGAGCAACTTTATGCATGTATGCATAAATGCATACAATACTAGTTTTAAACAAGAAAGCCAGTACACTGCATTGTAAATATTGAATATTTAAAACTCTATCCAATTTAGGCCTGATCCAATTTTGTCGGCTTGTGGGAGGGAGCAGGTATGGGAGGAAGACTGGTACAATCTGATGTGACTTGCTTTCTTACAATTTGATGACCCACAAGTGACATTTAAACAGATGCCTTGGACAACAGAGGATGAGATGGTTGGATGACATCATCAACTCAATGGACATGAGTTTGAATCAACTCTGGGGAACCAGTAAAGGATAGGGAAGCCTGGTGACCTGCAGTCCATGGGGTCACAAAGAGTTGGACACAACTTAGTGACTGAACAACAACAAAGTGCTGGAGGGTTTGTGAACATACTGAGCATCTCTGAAATGGAATCTTCTCAGAATCTTTAACTCCAGCTCTTACATGGTTCATGTAGGAGATAGACTAAGGCTGGCCAAACCAACTCTAGAAATTCCAGTGCATCCTGAAGAGCTAGTTTAGCACCAGGTTTCAAGATTCTAGGGTCCTTGCTACCTACTCAGTTGTTCCCTGATTCTGGGGTCACAGCCTGACAAGCTTTTAGTTAACATTTTTATATTAAACTGGTTAATTCTTTTATGTATAACACCAATTCAACTAAACCTTTTGCTGTAAAAGTAATTCCACTAAGCACTTTGAGATAGAACTTAATGTCCACAACATCCATATGGTGCTGTTGTGATTCTTTTGTAGATGATACAAACAAAGAATCCAAGATTTTATATAACCCATTCAAGGTCAACCAACTGTAAATGGCAGAGCTGAGATCAGGCCTAAGGTTTCCAAGTCGCTCCATAAAAGTTAAAGAGAGTGAACATAACATCCTTTGAATGTTTCCTATGTGCCAGTCATTGTTAGTCTTTTCCATTCTGCAACTCACTTATTCTCACAAGAACAAAACAAAAATATATTATTCTCTTCTTTAAGGAGAATGGAAAGTGATTATACTCACTTCCTAAGGTCATAAAGTACCTAATTGTAGAACCAAATGTGATTTTTAAAAATATAAAGCTTATGCACATTCAATTACACGAGTCTGCCTTCTGGGAATTGTGTCTTGTTTACTTCACTACAAATCCTGCCTACTGCCCTAGGCATCTCAGCAATTGACTACATTTATTAAAATGGGTAGGCAGAGATTTTCTATGACATGATTCATGCAAAGGCAGCAACATTCATTAGTTTATTCCCAGTACCAATAATTAATTTATAACGCTATCAGGCACTTTTGCAAGAGTTAGGTACACCATAATAAATAAGGAAGACATTGTATCAGCCTTGGTTAGCCCACACTTCTGTGATTCTGAAAGAGTGTAACTACTGCTGCAAAGATTTAGTAGAACTGGGAACAAGTACAACATACTAAGGGAGCAGCAAAGAACAATTTCAATGAACCTGATACATGAGGTGAGATTGAAGAACAAAAAACTTAAAAGTTCAGACAAAAGGGACATAGAGAAGATTACTAAGGAAGTAATAAGGTTGAGAATGGATAGTTATGAGTAATTTGGTATAATAGCAGCATTGAGTATATGGAAATAAGACAAGATTATTGTTGCCACAAAGGAAAGAAAAAGTAAACAGCTGTAACATTTAATTTGGTTTGTTTCCATTCATCTGATCAGCCTCTTATTCTTCTAATCATTTCTTGGCTTGTATTTCCTGAGTTACTGCCAGCTGCCAGTGATGAAACAGAAGCACAGTATATCCATGGCCCTACTTTCTTGGAATTGCCATGGATGCTATCAAGATTTAGCCCATGGAATTGGAAGATTTTGTTTTCTATTGCACTTCACAGCCCTGCTCCTATTAAAACTTTGCCAGGGGCCAAAGCAATGTGTTCACATGGACTGGTGATTCTAATTTTTATAAAATTAATTAAAGATTTTATTTTTAGAGTAGTTTTAAGTTTGTAGAAAAATTCAACAGATAATATAGAATTTCCATATGCCTCCTCCTCATCTTCCCCCTAATTCAGTTATAGTTTAGACTCGTAGTCATGTCCAACTCTTTCCGATGCCATGCACTGCAGCGTGTCAGGGTTCCCTGTCACTCCCTGTTTCCTGGAGTTCGCTCAACTTCATACTCAATGAGTCGGTGATGCTATCTAACCGTCTCATCCTTTCCCACTTTTTTCTCCTTTTGCCTTCAATCTTTTCCAGCATCAGGGTCTTTTCCAATGAGTCAGCTTTTCTTATCAGGCGGCAAAATATTGGAACTTCAGCTTCAGCATCAGTCCTTCCAAAAAATATTCAGGTTTAATTTCCTTTAGGATTGATGCATTTTATGTCCTTGCAGTTCAAGGGACTCTCAAAAGTCTTCTCTAGCACTACAATTGACGAAAACATCGATGCCTTGGCACTCAGTCTCCTTTAAACTGTCACACTCTCTGTTAAACTTTCACATCCATGCATGACTACTAGAAAAACTGTAACTTTGACTATATGGATCTTTGTTGGCAAATGATGTTTTTGCTTTACCGTACAATCTTTCCTTTGAAATACAGTTAAGGTATTAAACATATTTTGCATTAGTGTGAAGTAATTTTTATAACTGATGAATCAACACTGATGCAGTATTTTTTTAATGTATTTTCTAAGCCTTCCAGTATAATGTGGAAGAGGGATAGTAAGAAGGGTTATCCTTATATTGCTCCTGATCTTAGGGGAGAAAGAATCAAGTTTCTCAGTATTAAGCATATTAACTATATATGTTCTAATGAAGTTCTTTATCAAGTTGAGAAAATTCTCCTCTACTTATAGATTTCTGGGAGGGTACTTTCTATCATGAATGTGTTTTGTTTTTGTCAAATGCTTTTTCTGCATCTATTAATATGATCATGTGTGTTTTCTTCTTTAGCGCGTTCATGTGCTATATTGCATTAGTTGATTTTTACATTTTAAAATGCTCTGTACCTGCAGTAATAAATTCCACTTAGGTGTAGTATATAATTATTTATACTTGAAAGCTTTGATTTGTTTATATTTTCTTGAGGCTTTTTGCATCTATGAGATATATTAGGCCATAGTTTCCTTTCTTGTAATTTTTTTTAGGTTTGGGTATTAATATTAGGACAATATTGCCTTATAGGACAAAATAGGAAATGATTCCTCTTCTTCTCTTTTCCAGAAGACATTTTTGAGGATTGGTATAATTCCTTATATGTATTTTCTTATATAATATTCATCAGTGAAAACATGTGGTCTCTGATTATCTCTGGAAAGTTGTTATCAATTTCTTTGATGTGAGACTATTCAGATCAGTTTTTTAAACTATCCAACATTTGGTTCAATACAGGATACAGGATGCTTGGGGCCTATGCACTGGGATGACCCAGAGAGATGATATGGGGAGGGTGGTGGGAGGAGGGTTCAGGGTTAGGAACTCACGTACACCTGTGGTGGATTCATGTCAATGTATGGCAAAACCAATACAGTATTGTAAAGTAAAAAAATAAAATTAAAAAAAAGTGCTTCATTTATACTCTTTCCATCCTTTTGTCTGTCATTCCTATGGAATTTCCCTTTACTACATGTGACCCTGAAGTGGGATAGGCAATTTTAGCATCTTGCTAAACAAAAATTAGGCTAAGTAGAGTTTTTGTGTAGTAGGGTGTGGCTTTCAGTTAATTTACCATTTAGTAAAGTTATTTCAGGCTCTTGAGGGTAACAATGATTTCCTTGACTTCTCCAGTTGTGCATCATATCAACTTCTCATACTGACACCAAGCCTTACTGGGATATGACTGGATCATAGAACATAGCACTGCAAGTGTTCGGGTAATAGAAAAGAATCAAGGACTTACATACAGTCTTTGGAAAATGCTTCTTATCATTGGTAGTTACAAAATTTAAAATGGAGAATTGGGTCTTATTGACTTTCTACCTTGTCAAAAAGGTGCAATGATTTATCACATACAATACCCAATACACTATTTTCTAGGTGTAATGTAAAACTGAAGTTATAGGAATCTCTGAATGAAGGTTTAAACATGCAATAATAATATTGTTTATTACTACCTGTATAGCAATTTATAATAACATACTTGTGTGATATAATCACATAAGTGTGTCCTCATAAATTTCTCTTTCCCACTAACAATCCCAAAGAAATAAATATGTTAATGGAAAGCTTGAATTTTAAAAACAATTTTATAAAATTGCTTTTGTATAAGGAAATTCTCAAAATTATTGGTGAAAAATATCAGAAAATTATGTAAGCAGATAATTTATAAAATACTTGTATTATTGACTACATTTGAGGTATTTGTCACTAATTGTCAGTTGTTTTGTATTTGTTGTAATGTTCTTTTCTTTATACAAAAAGTTGAACTTAATTTTATATTAAAGACTGTGTATTTTATTCTTAAAGAGGATTCATTACGTTTTACAAACTGTGTAAAGTTCAGACCCCATAAAAATTGACTCTACTCTTGTTTTGAGGCCATTTCTGAAATGCATACATAGTGAAAATTATGTCTTCTTTCTGGACTGGATCTTTTGCACTGAGATCTTATTTTCTATTGCAATGTTTTTTGCTTTGCAGCCTCCTCTAACCAATACTAATTATAGTTGCCCCAAACCTTACACTGCATACTATATATATTGCTATCTTTATATTTAAAATCTTTTTGTGGGGGTATTTTTAGATGTGTCTCTTATAAAAGCATATTCTTAACCATGCTTTTTATTATGCATTCTCAAATTCTATTTAAACGAAGTCTTTTAACCTATTTGATTTAATCTTATTACTGGAATATTTAGGGGTAAAATGCTTTTTTTTCTGACCTGTTCTATGTTTTTGTTTTTTTCTTTTTGCTTTCCTGCCTACATTTGCCTTCAGATTTTATGTGTCTTGGTGACATTACCTTATATAAATTTGGTTTATAATGTCTCTTTCAGCTCTTTTAATAATCATGTGATATCTAAAAATTATTTAATAATCCTCCCTTTAAGAAAGTTGGATTGCGAGTCTTTATTTTAAATCTGTGCTGACAATAGTGACTTGCACATCAACAGAGTGAATAGAATGCAAACAAAGTGGCACCGGACCCTGTTCATGAGATTTTCCAGGCAAGAATTCTGGAATGTATTGTCATTTCCTTCTTCAGGGTTAAATACACATATATCACATAGAAACAAATATATTTAAATATGTAGACATATAATGCATAATATATAAAATTTATAGATTTAAAAAGTATATTGAATCACTATATACATTTAAAATGATTAAGTGTATATCAAATAAGTATATGTATTTTTAATTAACTCATAAATATGTCAATACCCAATATTAGTTGAATACATGTATATATATGTATATTTGAATATTCAGTGAACTAACTTCTATTGTGATGATTCAAAATAGAACAACTGCATTAATTTCCTATTTATAACAACAACAAAAAAAACCCACACATAATCCACTATCCTTTTTTGTCAATAATAAATTTTTAAAGGAATTCACTAGAAAATATATAGAAATATAAACATTTTTGGATGCAAATCTTAAAAGTACCAAACACTATAGCCCTGTTGTTTCTAAGTTGTTATGCTACAAAACAGATGTCAAGGAAATGGTTCATTTTTACCTCCCATTTCACAAAATATTTATTATTTTATTTCTGCATCTTCTTTTTATGAAATATATGATGCAGTCTAATGTATTAAATATGTGGATTTTAGATTTAACTAACTCTGCATATAAATCTTACTTCTGTAATTGCCAGACCTATAACTTGGAGAAAAGTAATTGATTTTCTCTTTTTTAGTTTTGTTTTCAGTAAAATAGCTTTTTTTAAATTTGATGAATATTTTTAAGTATTTAAGAATGGGTCATTAGTGAGAAGCAAATAAATAACCTAGGTACAGATCACATAGTAAACTCTACTAATACATACTAGGCTACACTGTTGTAAAAACTGTAATTTCAAAAAAATACAATATATTTTCACTATGTAAATGAAATTATTTTATGCATAAAGGACTATTATTTGTGCTGAATTTTGTCACATTAAACCAAATCCTGTATGAATTATATTAAGAAAGAGAAGAGAATCTAACCAAAAAAATTTCTTTATATATATAGTCACATGCTACTTAACAACATGTGAACAATTAAAATTGAAAAACAAAAAATTCAATTACATCAGCATTAAAAATTATACTTTATGAAAATTTAGGTGGACACAACTTTCCATAAGACCTATGTATTATATATCCACTTCTCTGATAAAGCACTTTAACATTTAGTAACTACAAAGTGCACTAATTCTTTGCTTATTCATGTGTTGCCTGATTGACTAATTAGTGTGAGGATTCCCTGGTAACTCAGCTGGTAAAGAATCCACCTGCAATGAAGGAGACCCCAGTTCAATTCCTGGGTTGGGAAGATCCCCTGGAGATGGGATAGGCTACCCACTCCAGTATTCTTGGGCTTCACTGGTGCCTCAGACAGTAAAGAATTTGCCTGCAATACGAGAGACCTGGATTCCACCCCTGGGTGGGAATATCCCATGGAGTAGGAAATGGCAACCCATTCCAGTATTCTTGCCTGGAGAATCCCAATGGAAAGCAGAGTCCAATGGACTATAGTCCCTGGGGTCATGAAGAGTCAGACAGGACTGAGCAACTAAGCACAGCACAACAGATAGAAGGAGGCCTTAGTTCCTCCACTCCTAGGTTCCCTGGAATCTCCATGTCATGAAAGTGAGTAACATGGCAATGGCTTCTTCTAGAATGAAAGTTCCAAGAGATTAAGAGGCACACAGAGCATTTACTGACATCTACTCAGAGCTCAAATTACATCCCTTCAGCCACATTCTATTCATTTATGTAAGTCTCAGAGTCCAGCACACAACCAAGGGCAGAAGAATTAGTTTCTGCCTTTGGAAGTAAGGAGTATCAAACAGTTTGCAGACATATGTTAAAACAATTGCAACCTGTGCATTGGAAAATGCAAGGTGATTTGAGAGAAAAATTTTAAAAATTAACAAATAGATCAGGAAATAAAACATGCCCACAGACTGTATCATTTTTATTAATTCTCTCTGAATGTATCCATCCTTTGAATACAGTCATGATAAAAATCAGGCAGCGTTGTGAGTATGTGTGTAGGTAATACTAATTTTGACAATATGATTTTAAAATATACACCTAATATCAGTACAATAAAGGACAGAAATGGTATGGACAAAAGATATTAAAAAGAGGTGGCAAGAATACACAGGAGAACTATACAAAAAAGATCTTCATGGATAAGAAAACCAAGATGGTGTGATCACTCACCTAGAGCCAGACATCCTGGAATGTGAGATTAAGTGGGACTTAAGAAGCATCACTAGAAACAAAGCTAGTGGAGGTGATGAAATTCCAGTTGAGCTATTTCAAATCCTAAAAGATGATGCTGTGAAAGTGCTGCATTCAATATATCAGAAAATTTGGAAAATTCAGCAGTGGCCACAGGACTGGAAAAGTCAGTTTTAATTCCAATCCCCCAGAAAAGGCAATGCCAAAGAATGTTACAACTTCCACACAATTGCACGCATCTCACGTAAATGAATGCTCAAAATTCTCCAAGTCAGGCTTCAACAGTATGTGAACCTTGAAATTCCAGATGTTCAAGCTGGATTTAGAAAAGTTAAAACAAAACAAAACAAAACAAAACAAAACAAAAAAACAGAGATCAAATTGTTAACGTCCATTAGATCATCGAAAAAGCAAGGGAATTCCAGAAAAAAAAAACCCCATCTATTTCTGCTTTATTGACTATGCCAAAGCCTTTGACTGTGTGGATCACAACAAACTGCAAAATTCTGAAAAAGATGGAAATACCAGACCATTTGACCTTCCTGTTGAGAAACCTGTATGCCTGTCCAGAAGCAACAGTTAGAATTGAACATAGAACAGACTGTCTCCAAACCAAGAAAGGAGAATGTCCAGGCTATATATTGTCACCCTGCTTATTTAACTTAGATGCAGAGTACATAATGTGAAATGCTAGGCTGGATAAAGCACAAGCTAGAATCAAGATTGCCGGAAAAATTGCAATGACCTCAGATATGCAGATGACAACACCCTTATGGCAGAAAGTGAAGAAGAACTAAAGGGCCTCTTGATGAAAGTGAAAGAGAAGAGTGAAAAGTTGTCTTAAAACTCAACATTCAGAAAACTAAGATCATGGCATCTGGTCCCATCAATTCATAGCAAATAGATGGAGAAACAATGGAAATAGTGACTGACTTTATTTTCTTGGGCTCCAAAATCACTGGAGATGGCGACTCTAGCCGTGAAATTAAGACACTTGTTTCTTGGAAGAAAATCTATGACTAACTTAGACAGTATATAAAAAGTAGAGACATTACTTTGCCAACAAAGGCCCATCTAGTGAAAGCTATGGTTTTTCATGTAGTCATGTACGGATGTGAGAGTTGGACTATAAAGAAAGCTGTGTACTGAAAAACTGATGCTTTTGAACAGTGGTATTGAAGAAAACTCTTGACAGTCCCTTGGACTGCAAGGAGATCAAACCATTCAACCATAAAGGAAATCAGTCCAGAATATTCATTGGAAGGACTGATGTTGAAGCTGAAACTCCAATAGTTTCGCCCCCTGATGCGAAGAACTGACTCATTGGAAAATACCCTGAAGCTGGGAAAGATTGAAGGCAAGAGGAGAAGGGGATGACAGAGGATGAGATGGTTGGATGGCATCACCGACTCAATGGATGTGAGGTTGAGCAGGCTCCGGGAGTTGTTGATAGAGAGGGAAGCCAGGCAAGCTGCAGTCCATGGGGTGGCAAAAGAGTCGGACACAATTGAGTGACTAAACTGAACTGAAGATATAAATTGGGCTTCCCATGTGGCTCAGTAATACAGAATCCACCTGCCAATGCAGGAGACAAGGGTTTGATCCCTGAGTTGGGAGATCCCCTGAAGGAGGAAATGACAACCAACTCCAGCATTCTTGACTGGGAAATTCTAAGGACAGAGGAGCCTGGCAGGCTGCAGTACATGGATTCTCAAAGAGCTGGACATGATTAAGTGACTGAGAATGCTCACAGAATACAAAATACAGTTCCATTAAAGGAAATGCTAATTGTTAAAGTGAACAATAAAGCATGGGTTTCTAAAACAAAATGAGACATAAAATTTGTATTAATGTTCTTAACTCTTGGCTATCAATTCAAGTAATTTTCTGATTGAGACACTGAAATGATCTTTTAGTGTGTCCTAGTAATGCTACATTGAGAAATGTATTTTAACACTTATTCTGGAAATAATATTAGAAGAAATTTTTATTTATATTGCCTTGCATGTGTGTGTGTTCAGTTGCTTAGTTGTGTCCTCTTTGCTACCTCATAGACTGTAGCCCACCAGGCTCGTCTGACCATGGGATTCTCCAGGCAAGAAGGGGATCTTTCTGACCCAGCGGTCAAACCGCATTTTTTGCATTGCAGGTGGATTTTTTTACTGCTGAGACACAGTAAAAGCCCAATTTTCTGACTTAGGCATTCTCAAATGATTTTCCAGTCTAATTATGCTGCTTTCAGAAAGTCATTTTTATCACTTGTTCTAAAAATAGTCTTAAAAAAACAGTATTTACATAAAGTTGCATGTAAGTATCAGTGTGGGGAGAAGACAATCTTAGATGATTCCAACTCATTTTATTACTGAGAAGTGTATACTCAAGTTGAGAGGGTCTTCTCCAGTGAAAGAATCTGCTATGAAACAATGCAATGGAAAGCAAGAACTAAAATCAAGTCTCAATTGAAGACTAAATTAATAAAGTTTTAGATTTGTTTTTAGACTACTGATAAAATTTTAATTTGCAGTGGCTAATGGATGATATTATGGATTATGTTGACTATCGTAGGTGTGATTCTAACTTGATATAAGTAGATGTACTTTTTCTTAGGGTACAATATGATAGATAAATAAAATATCACAGTAACAATATTGAAATATTGTTGAATCTATATGGTAATGTCCTCTTCATGGATCACAGCTTTGTTGGGATAGAGGGGCTTGCATAACTCAGTGAAGCTATGAGCCATGCTGTGTAGGGCCACTCAAGATGGATGGGACATAGTGGAGAGTGTTGATAAAACATGGTCAACTGGAGGAGGTAATGGCAAATCATTCCAGTTTTCTTACTGCCAGAACTCCAATTAAGAGATGAAAAGGCAAAAATATATGACACCAAAACAATGAATTTCACCTTTTTTCAAGTGCTCATGGAACCTTCTCCAGGATAGATCACATCCTGGGCCATAAATCTAAACTTGATAAATTCAAAAAAATCAAAATCATTCCAAGCATCTTTTCTGACCATAATGCATTAAGATTAGATCTCAATTACAGGAGAAAAACTATTAAAAATTCCAACATATGGAGGATGAACAACACACTTCTGAATAACCAACAAATGACAGAAGAAATCAAAAAAGAAATCAAAACATGCATAGAAACTAATGAAAATTAAAACACAACAACCCCAAACCTGTGGGACACTATAAAAGCAGTGCTAAGAGGAAAGTTCATAGCAATACAGGCATACCTCAAGAAACAAGAAAAAAGTCAAATAAACAACTTAACTCTACAACTAAAGCAACTAGAAAAGGAAGAGTTGGAGAACCCCAGAGTGAGTAGAAGGAAAGAAATCTTTAAAATTAGGGCAGAAATAAATGCAAAAGAAACAAAAGAGACCATAGCAAAAATCAACAAAGCCAAAAGCTGGTTCTTTGAAAGGATAAATAAAATTGACAAACCATTAGCCAGACTCATCAAGAAGCAAAGAGAGAAAAATCAAATCAATAAAATTAGAAATGAAAATGGAGAGATCACAACAGACAACACAGAAATACAAAGGATCATAAGAGACTACTATCAGCAGTTGTATGCCAATAAAATGGACAATGTGGAAGAAATGGACAAATTCTTAGAAAAGTACAATTTTCCAAAACTGAACCAGGAAGAAATAGAAAATCTTAACAGACCCATCACAAGCACGGAAATTGAAACGGTAATCAGAAATCTTCCAGCAAACAAAAGCCCAGGTCCAGACGGCTTCACAGCTGAATTCTACCAAAAATTTCGAGAATAGCTAACACCTATTCTCCTCAAACTCTTCCAGAAAATTGCAGAGGAAGGTAAACTTCCAAACTCATTCTATGAGGCCACCATCACCCTAATACCAAAACCTGACAAAGATGTCACAAAAAAAGAAAACTACAGGCCAATATCACTGATGAACATAGACGCAAAAATCCTCAACAAAATTCTAGCAATCAGAATCCAACAACACATTAAAAAGATCATACACCATGACCAAGTGGGCTTTATCCCAAGGATGCAAGGATTCTTCAATATCCGCAAATCAATCAATGTAATTCACCACATTAACAAATTGAAAAATAAAAACCATATGATTATCTCAATAGATGCAGAGAAGGCGTTTGACAAAATTCAACATCCATTTATGATAAAAACTCTCCAGAAAGCAGGAATAGAAGGAACATACCTCAACATAATAAAAGCTATCTATGACAAACCCACAGCAAACATTATCCTCAATGGTGAAAAATTGAAAGCATTTCCCCTAAAGTCAGGAACAAGACAAGGGTGTCCACTTTCACCGCTACTATTCAACATAGTTCTGGAAGTTTTGGCCACAGCAATCAGAGCAGAAAAAGAAATAAAAGGAATCCAAATTGGAAAAGAAGAAGTAAAACTCTCACTGTTTGCAGATGACATGATCCTCTACATGGAAAACCCTAAAGACTCCACCAGAAAATTGCTAGAGCTAATCAATGAATATAGTAAAGTTGCAGGATATAAAATCAACACACAGAAATCCCTTGCATTCCTATACACGAATAATGAGAAAGTAGAAAAAGAAATTAAGGAAACAATTCCATTCACCATTGCAACGAAAAGAATAAAATACTTAGGAATATATCTACCTAAAGAAACTAAAGACCTATATATAGAAAACTATAAAACACTGATGAAAGAAATCAAAGAGGACACTAATAGATGGAGAAATATACCATGTTCATGGATCGGAAGAATCAATATAGTGAAAATGAGTATACTACCCAAAGCAATTTACAAATTCAATGCAATCCCTGTCAAGCTACCAGCCACATTTTTCACAGAACTAGAACAAATAATTTCAAGATTTGTATGGAAATACAAAAAACCTCGAATAGCCAAAGCAATCTTGAGAAAGAAGAATGGAATGGGAGGAATCAACTTGCCTGACTTCAGGCTCTACTACAAAGCCACAGTCATCAAGACAGTATGGTACTGGCACAAAGACAGACATATAGATCAATGGAACAAAATAGAAAGCCCAGAAATAAATCCACACACATATGGACACCTTATCTTTGACAAAGGAGGCAAGAATATACAATGGAGTAAAGACAATCTCTTTAACAAGTGGTGCTGGGAAAACTGGTCAACCACTTGTAAAAGAATGAAACTAGATCACTTTCTAACACCGCACACAAAAATAAACTCAAAATGGATTAAAGATCTAAATGTAAGATCAGAAACTATAAAACTCCTAGAGGAGAATATAGGCAAAACACTCTCAGAAATAAATCACAGCAGGATCCTCTATGATCCACCTCCCAGAATTCTGGAAATAAAAGCAAAAATAAACAAATGGGATCTAATTAAAATTAAAAGCTTCTGCACAACAAAGGAAACTATAAGCAAGGTGAAAAGACAGCCTTCTGAATGGGAGAAAATAATAGCAAATGAAGCAACTGACAAACAACTAATCTCAAAAATATACAAGCAACTTATGCAGCTCAACTCCAGAAAAATAAACGACCCAATCAAAAACTGGGCCAAAGAACTAAATAGACATTTCTCCAAAGAAGACATACTGATGGCTAACAAACACATGAAAAGATGCTCAAAATCACTCATTATTTGAGAAATGCAAATCAAAACCACAATGAGGTACCACTTCACACCAGTGAGAATGGCTGCGATCCAAAAATCTGCAAGCAATAAATGCTGGAGAGGGTGTGGAGAAAGGGAACCCTCCTACACTGTTGGTGGGAATGCAAACTAGTACAGCCACTATGGAGAACAGTGTGGAGATTCCTTAAAAAATTGCAAATAGAACTACCTTATGACCCAGCAATCCCACTTCTGGGCATACACACCGAGGAAACCAGAATTGAAAGAGACACATGTACCCCAATGTTCATCGCAGCACTGTTTATAATAGCCAGGACATGGAAACAACCTAGATGTCCATCAGCAGATGAATGGATAAGAAAGCTGTGGTACATATACACAATGGAGTATTACTCAGCCGTTAAAAAAGAATTCATTTGAATCAGTTCTGATGAGATGGATGAAACTGGAGCCAATTATACAGAGTGAAGTAAGCCAGAAAGAAAAACACCAATACAGTATACTAACACATATATATGGAATTTAGGAAGATGGCAATGACGACCCTGTATGCAAGACAGGAATAAAGACACAGATGTGTATAACGAACTTTTGGACTCAGAGGGAGAGGGAGAGGGAGAGGGTGGGATGATTTGGGAGAATGGGAATTCTAACACGTATACTATCATGTAAGAACTGAATCGCCAGTCCATGTCTGACATAGGGTGCAGAATGCTTGGGGCTGGTGCATGGGGATGACCCAGAGAGATGTTGTGGGGAGGGATGCGGGGGGGGGGGGGGCATGTTTGGGAACGCATGTAAGAATTAAAGATTTTAAAATTAAAAAAAAATAAATAAAATAAAATAAAATAAAATAAAATAAATATGACACCAGAAAATGAATCCCCAGGTCTAAAGGTGTCCAATATGCTACTGCAGAAGGTAGAGAAATAGATCTAGAAAGAATGAAGAGGCTGGGCTCTTTAGTTTTTTCTTCACTTTCTGCCATTAGAATGATATATATGCATATCTGAGGCTGTTGATACTTCTCCTGGAAATCTTGATTCCAGCTTGTGATTCATCTAGTTGGGCTTTCACATAATGTACTCTGCCTATAAGTTAAATGAGCAAGATGACAACACAGAGACTTGGTGTATTCCTTTCCCAATTTTGCCATGGAGTTCATTGCTCCATGTATGGTTCTAACTGTTGCTTCATGACCCATGTACAAGCTTCTCAAGAGGCAAGTAAGGTGGTCTGGTATCATCATCTCTTGAAGAATTTTTCACAGTTTAATTTTTTCCACAGAATTTTTTGATTCACACAATCAAAGGCTTTAGTGTAGTCAATGAAGCAGAAGTTTTTTTTTTTTTTTTTTTTTTTTCTGAAATTCCCTTGCTTTTTCTATGATCAAATGAATTTGGCAATTTTATCTCTGGTTCCTCTGTATTCTCTAAACCCAAATTTTCAATTTGAAAGTTCTTAGTTCATGTACTGTTGAAGCCTAGCTTGAAGGATTTTGAGCATTATCTTGATAGCATGTGAAATGAGTGCAATTGTATGGTAATTTAAACATTCTTTGGCATTGACTTTCATTGGGATTAGAATGAAAACTGACCTTTTCCAGTCCTGTGGCCACTGTTGAGTTTTCCAAATTTTCTGATGTATTGAGTGCAGCACTTTCACAGCATCATCTTTTAGGATTTGAGATAGCTCAGCTGGAATTTCACCATTTCATGGCAAATAGAAGGGAAAAAAGTGGAAGCAGTGACAGATTTTATTTTCTTGGGCTCCAAAATCACTGTGGACCATTAAGTATAGCCATGAAATTAGATGACACTCTGTGGAAGGATAACTATGACAAAACTAGCCAGCATATTAAAAACCAGAGACATTGCTTTGCTGACAAAGATCTGTACAGTTGGAGCTGTATTTTTTTCCTTTAGTCACATATGGAAAGTTGGACCATAAAGAAGGCTAAAAAATAGATGCTTTCAAATTGTGGTACTGGCAAGACTCTTGAGTCTCTTGGACAGCAAGATCAAACCAGCCAATCCTAAAGGAAAGATCAAATTTCCAACATTTGTTTGTTCATAGAGAAAGCAAAGGAATTCTAGATACATTTACTCTGCTTCATTGTCTTCTGGAAAGCCTTTGATTGTGTAGATCACAACAAACTGTAGAATATTCTTGAAGGGATGGGAATACCAGACCACCTTACCTGGTTCCTGAAAATCCTAGATGCAGGTCAAGAAGCAACAGTTAGGACCTTACATGGAAAACTGACTGGGTCAGAATTAGGAAAGGAGTACAAGAACTGTATATTGTTACAATAAACTTAATAAACTATATTTTCTTGAACAAATGAGTTTTTAAATAGTTATTTGAGGAACTGAGAGATGACTTTTGTCATAGCTAGTTTACTAGAGGCCCTGATTTTCAAGTGAAACACTCATGAATCGTCATTTGTCCACCTCAGTTAGATCTTAATGTGGAGGAAAAAAAAATAGCTTAAGAGAATGTTGTGGGAATTGGGGAAATTGAAATATTTTCTGAATATTAAAAGACATTATGTAATTCTTATTTATTCATATAGATGTTACATGGGATTCATAAATTTTGTGGGAGTTTATTTTCTCTTAGGACATGCTGAAATATCATTTGCCAGACTGTTTTCAGAAGGTATAGCAGAACAGATGATGTATAGATAAATAAAAAAGATAAAGAATACACACACAAAAAAATTAAAATTCTTAAATCCAGGTGGAGGATATTTACATACTCATTGTATTAGTTTTCAGTACAAAATCTTATTTAAAAATACATGAAATTTTCCTACCCAAAGCTTTATCAGAACACATACAAGAGATTGTCTTCTTCTTTAATATTGTCTCCAGTTTGGTTTGTTTTGAAATTCTTGAAGTTTGACAAAAAAGTTACATTTGAATACTTCAGGTTGTGAATTTAAAGTATGTCTTTTAATGTCCAATCCAGAGCTTTTTCAATTTAGTCAAATCCTCACATTCATAAATAGACATTTACATTTCATTTTATTACATTGGATGTTCTATATTATTCTCTGATAGATTCTTTTGGAAAAAATTTTTATACATACTTTTATGTATAATCACACATACCTAAACCTACATACCTTTATAATTAAGCATTACTAACTTCTAATATTTTGAATGAGGAAGGCAGAGTCAAATTATAAACATAGCTATTTTAGTCTTTAATCAAAAATCATATTTTAGAAGCTTGAAAATGACAGAATTCTCTGCTGAAACACCCCATGAAACTAGTGAATTACTGCTTCTGAGTTTCCCTGGAGTTATTAAAATTTTAAAAGGAGAGAAAGGTGGGGGGGGGGAAGGCTTCCATCCCCATATGCAGAAAGGGATTAAACATCATAGCATTGACATCTGGACTTTCAAGCAGGTGAATAAAAGTCCTACCCAGAATTGACAGCCCACTGACTTTTATTTAATTCAAAATTACTATTCACATCATCTCAGATCCCAGAGAAAGTGGCAATCTGGTGCTGCAAGTGCTGAATGTGAGGAAGATTGTCACACAAAGGTTAGTACCATATGCCACACTTAAAATAGAAGCATAAATTTCTTTGGGGGCATGGATGATAAAATGTCCACAAATGCTGACTTTTATTGGTATTTGTGATGCTAAATAATTTAAAAGTAATGATGGCTGTGGTTTATGTTTTTAATGCAACCTTTTAAGTACATGTTTATAATGAACAGCTAATTTTCCATTGGCAGAATTGTGTTAAATAAATATGTGTATGTATATGTGTGCACATATATATATAATATATGAGTATGTGTTTTTTATAGATACACAAAATATGTTTATGTAGCAATATATTAGTAAATTATATATGGTATATCACATCATGTGTAATATATATATGTTTAAGATAAAGTGAAGTTGCTCAGTCATATCTGACTCTTTGCAGCCCTATGAACTGTAGCCTACCAGGTTCCTCTGTCCATGGGATTTTCCAGGCAATAGTACTGGAGTGGATTGCCATTTCTTTCTCCAGGGAATCTTCCCAACCCAGGGATCAAACCTGGGTTTCCCGCATTATAGACAGACGCTTCACTATCTAAGCCACCTGGGAAGTCCATATATATATATATATATATATGTATATATATATATATATATATATATGTGTGTGTGTGTGTGTGTGTGTGTGTGTGTGTATGTATATGTATACATATATATGTAAGACAGCCCCCAACAAAAAGAAAATTTCTGACATAAAATGTCATTGGTGCCTGTTTTACAGTTTTAAAATTTAAATACCCTATTACTCATTAAACTTTTAACAGAAATTTTTTTTTTGGTAAAAATTATATGCCTAGAATGAATAAATTTTTGGATTAAGATTTCTTTCTCCTTTAAAGACTTATACACTTGTAATTCTAAAAGAGAGGGAGCTGAGAGTGACTAAAAAGATTAGAGAAGTTCATATGAATATGTCAGACACAAAATCAAGGACATATATGAAATTTGCCAGAATTGAGTAAAGAAACTATGGCCAGAAATACATTAGTTACATATTGCTGCATAACCCATTCAGAAACTTTACCAAGTGAAAACAGTATCTTTCTTATGTCACAGTTTCTGCAGGTCAGGAGTTCAAACACAGCCTGCTTCATACTGTTTACATTTACTTTTGTGTGCGTATGTGTGTGTGTGTCTGTCTGTGTGTGTTTTGTTCACCCATGTTCTTGGGTTATCAGATTTCATAAGCTTATAAATGAACATGATTGCAACAGAAATAAGGTTTTTTTATTTAATTTTTTTTTTTAACTAGTCAATGATTTTCAAATGCATACAGTAGTCAAGATGACCCTGTGTCTGGAAACAACCTGCAAATTTAACAAAACCTCAAGGCCACACCACATGTTATAGACCACATAGTGGTTGATTCATTCTAAGTAGAATTGTTATGCAAGAAGCTAGCCATGAGCAACAAGAGATGGCTCCATTGGATAAATGTCCATGACCATACCACTGGCTGACTGGAGGCACTTTCCCCTCTTTGGCACAAGTGTACACCTCACACTATCATGTACTTATATAACCTTTGGTGACCATTGAACTCATTAACTGCTCATAAATATTCCATGAATACATACAGCTAATTATAACAGACTGAATTATCAGAAAGACATGTGCAGTAGAGCCTCTTGTTATATCACCTGTAGCTGTCAATCAATGACCTCCTGAATTACACAAATGAACTTGCCTTAAAAATTGCACTGCAACTGTCCAGGGCCATTGTCTTCCCTAACCTGACCCACTTCTTTCTTGAGGTGTTCTCTCTATCATCTTTCCTTGTCTTCAAGGAACTTTCTTGCAATGGGTAAGCCTTAAGACTCTTCTTTGTGTCTTTACCAAGAACCCAGGCCCACAGGAGGAGGGGATGACACAGAATAACCTTTGAAATTCTACTTTGGTAAATGTAATATTACTTACTTTTGAACATTTTTTGCTTGCACAGTTCTCTGGTCTGGAATATTTCTGCTTCTGTCTCATTCCAAACACAAACAGGTGGTTGTTCCTTACTTTCATTGTTGTTCAGTCACTTAGTCTTGTCCGACTCTTTGTGACCCCATGGACTGCAGCAGATCAGGATTCCCTGTCCTTCACCATCTCCCAAAGCTTGTCCCATGAGTCACTGATGCCATCCAACCATCTCAGCCTCTGTCGTCCCCTTCTCCTCCTGCTTTCAATCTTTCCCAGAATCAGGGTCTTTTCTAATCAACTGTCATAATTATAAGGATGTCATTTATTTCTCCACATCATGTCTCCAGCTGCTTTGCTTAGGAATCCAATTCTCCAATATCTTTTTAAAGTGAGCTAAACATAGTTGAGGGGCTTCTCTGGTAGATCAGATAGTAAAGAATTTGTCTGGAATTTGAGACACCCGGCTTTGATCCCTGGGTTGGGAAGATCTCCTGGAGAAGGGAATGGCTATCCACTCCAGCATTCTTGCCTGGAGAATTCCATGGAGTCCTAGGAAATCCTAAAGGAAGTCAATCATGACTATTCATTCAAAGGACTGATGCTGAAGCTGAAGCTCCAATACTTAGGCCACCTGATGCAAAAAGCCAACACACAGGAAAAGACCCTGAAACAGGAAAAGACCCTGATACTGGAAAAGACTGAGAGCAAGAGGAGAAGGGGGTGGTGGATGATGAGATTGGTTGAGTGACATCACAGATTCAATGGGCATGAGTCTGGGAAAACTCTTGGAAATAGTGAAGGATAGGAAGTCACAAAGAGTTGGACATGACTTCACAAAAGAAGAAGAACAACAAAGGGTAATAAAGAGTTGGACATGAATGACTTTCACTTTCAAACAGAGTTAGAGTGCAGAAGACTAATTTTATATATCTCTCTTATCCAACAAAGAAATCCAGGTCTGTGTACACATGGGTCATGAGAGAAAATAACTGAAGTAAAACAACATCAGACTTCATCTCAACTTAGTATTATATATCACTATCATTCTTTCAGTTCTCACCAATCAGCATTAACATGCTAACTTCCCTTCTACCTCCCTCCATTTTGATGTCACTTCCAAGAGGTTAATATATGCAAATATCTGTGCCCTAGTTTTCTGCTGCTGCTGCTAAGTAGCTTCAGTCGTGTCCGGCTCTGTGCAACCCTATGGACAGCAGCCCACCAGGCTCCCCTGTCCACGGGATTCTCTAGGCAAGAATACTGGAGTGGGTTGCCATTTCCTTCTCCATTAGCCCTAGTTTTCTCAACTTCCCTAAATGTATAAACTTCTTTCCCAAAGGACAATATCACAAAAAATTAAAATACCAAATATTTACATCCTGGGAATATAGTGGAGGTCAGTATTCTTCATTTAATACATAGCTAACAAAAACAAGTCTAAAATAAGAATAAGAATTCTTTCAAGGGCACTCAAATATGTCTCAAATTTTAATAAGATCCTCTACACACATATTTATTTGCTACTGAAAATTCAAACAGAACTTCAATAAATCTTATTACAATTTAACACACTGCTCTAATAATGCTCTGGCCAAGCCACCCAATGTTTTGTATGCATTCCTTCCATACAACGTAGTTTCAAATACTTGATACTGAGTTTCATCTTATGGCAGACTTCAGGATTCTTAAACAAGCAGTACCTAAGACCTATTAGTGATTCTTTGTGTCAAATCAAAGTAGAACCAAAGCATATTCAAGTCATCCAAATGCAAGCTACGTAGATTCCTTATAAGTTACCTGCATTAAGGTAGAAAAGAAATGCAGGAGAAACAGACATCACAGAATTTATAATATAGGTTATCAAAATATTGGGACCCAGTCTATCCTAGTGAGAGTAGCTTTCCCAAACTTCTTCATAATGATCTTAAAATCACTAGCAAGAAAAAGAATCTATGTCTCATCTAACTCTGTGTCATAACTGTTGTCTTATATTCTCATAACTATCCTCAGAAGGATGTTTATGATATAGGCAATAATGACAGCTATATTTAAATATTTCCATTCTTAATTGAGTCTCAATGTCCTGCTGCTGAAGTTCTCTTTGAAACTCAGACAGAGAAAGTCATTTACTATAGTGCATTTAATCATCCTTTCCATCCTTTCTCTATGAGCAGTTTACATGTCCTCACCTTTCGACCCCTGTACATTAAGTCTCTGTCTAATCTGTTGAGGTGAATATTCTGATAGAGTAGATGGCAATTTTCTACTATGGTTGAGAGTCAAATTACTGAGTTTTATTTTTATTTTTCCATTAACACTGCAGAGATAGGTTGAGAGGCAGCTGGAATTCCCTGAGAATTTTCATCAATGGACATTTGAGGAGACACCGGGGTCCAGGTTGTATTAACCTCTGATGAATCAATTAGGAGCCTAATCACAGCTTGAAGTTCCTTCTAGATCTTTGGGTCCCAGTGGAAGGTGATGATTTAGGCTCAAATTTCTACCAATTAGCCTGGAAAAATGAAAAGGCCAAGAAAGAGTGAGAAAAACCCAAGCTGTCACAACATGGGGAGAGAAAAAGCTCTGCATTTACTGTAAATTTGACTTAGAATGCTCTTTATCCAGGTCTTATCATAGATGGATTTCCTTGTCATTTAGTTAGGTCCCTGCTCAAAAGTTTCCTTTCAAAAAAGTTTTATGCAGCTGTCTTGGATAAATAACATTCATCTTCCACCAACATTCAGTCACAGTAATCATGAAGTTTTCACTTTTCAAATAAGAGCACACTCAGAATGTATCTTATCTGCTATTCATTCAATGTATGCCAAAAGAATGGAAGATCTATGGGGTCCAGAACCTTAACTCTTTGAAATTTCTTTAAATAAGCAAACAGGCTTCCTAAAATATTGTCCTCAGCATACATTATTGAATGAAGAGTTGAAACTGGTCCAATAAGTCCATGCATATTTCCTGCCTGTTCTGTCCTCTAAAGATTGCCTTTGCTTAATCATATTATTTGCAGAAACATCACTAAGAATACTTTGGGATTGCATAGATCCCACCTCACTTAACTCTTCCAATTATTGCCACTTAACTCTTCCAATTGATATAAGAAAAAAATAAATAACAAGCAGTTGCATACACTGCCTTCTACAGCATTAGTGAATTTTTAAAAATTTCTTCTGTGAGAAAAATAACATAATTATGCATTTCTTTAGTTACAGTCCTGTGTTATTTGTTTTTATAGGAAGCTCACATAAACAACCAATGCTATTAGTAATGAAAATTCTCCTAGACCCTTCCTGTCAGTTTTTTTTTAAATTTTATATTGGAAGATAGTCAGTTTTTAAAGTTATTTAAATATAGTTTGTTGAATGATATATTATGTTTTTGTTTGGCCCTACCACTTCCCTTCTCCTATTTCAAGAAATGCCAGATTTTTCATAATCTCTCCCCAGGGATACAATATTTATAATATCCAAAGCAAGCAATCCTTGATTCAGTTTGCAGTTGCTGCCTTTTGAAAATCCCAAATATAATAAATGGTATGCATTAGATTTGACTAGGGGTGGAGAGATGGAGGAGGGAATTAATGGCCTTTAATCACAATATAAAATGAGTTTTTGTTTTTTTTTTTTCTTCCCTGACTTGGAAGGAAATAGAGATGTGTGCGTCTTTCCACTGGACAGCACCCAGAGAGATTTCTAGGACTCACATGTCCTCTAGCATAATCCAAGATTCCCTTGTCCCCTTGAATTTCCTAAAAAGAAAAGATTCCTAGAACCCAATGGAAGCTATTCAGACAATACAGTGCATTTCTTGGTACTAATCAGTGAGGAATGATCACCATGATAAAAGAGGCATCAAAGTCCTTTGGAGATGTGTGTAAGAACCTAGTATTTATGTACAATCCTTAAGCAGAAAGTATCAATCATAGCCAGGATTGAATTTCCCATCAACTCTTACACTGTAGTTTTAAAATTAAAAAACCGGATTTAAAGACATTTTTAAATGTTTTACTTTATCTATAGCTATGCATAGACAGATGGGGAAATAATGGAAGCAGTGACAGAGTTTATTTTGGGTGGCTTCAAAGTCACTGAAGATGGTGACTGCAGCCATGAAATTAAAAGACATTTGCTCCTTGGAGGAAAATCTATGACCAGCCTAGACAGCATATTAAAAAGCAGAGGCATTACTTTGCAAACAAAGGTGCATCTAGTGAAAACTATGGTTTTTCCAGTAGTCATGTATGGATGTGAGATTTGGACTATAAGCTGAGCACCAAAGAATTGATGCTTTTGAACTGTGGTGTTGGAGAAGACTCTTGAGAGTCCCTTGGACTGCAAGGAGATCCAATCAGTCCATTCTAAAGGAGATCAGTCCTGAATATTCATTGGAAGGACTGATGCCGAAGCTGAAACGCCAATACTTTGGCCACCTGATATGAAGAACTGTCTCATTTGAAAAGACCCTGATGCTGGGAAAGATTGGAGGCAAGAGGAGAAGGGCACTGCAGAGGATGCGATGGTTGGATGGCATTACTGACTCAACAGACATGAGTTTGAGTTAACTTTGGAAGTTGGTGATGGACAGAGAAGCCTGGCGTGCTGCAGTCCATGGGATCGCAAAGAGTCGGACGAGACTGAGAGACTGAACTGAAATGAACTGATACCTATGCATGCTCAATCGCTTTAGTCATGCCCAACTCTTTGAAACCCTATGGACTATAGCCCACCAGGCTCCTCTGTCCATAGGATTCTTCAGGTAAGAACACTGGAGAGGGTTCCCATGCCCTTCTTGAAGGTACCTCCCCAATCCAGGGACTGAAACTGAATCTCCTGCATTGCAAGCAGATTCTTTACCCACTGCGCCACATGGGAAGCCCTATGTCTCTCTCTATATCTGTATCTCTATTTGTATCTCAATCTCTATGTCTATGTGTGTAACTATACACACCATTTTTGTTATTTTACCAAGGACACCCCTTTATTTACTACTGCCCATGTAAACTTTCTCTGCAAAAAAGACTGTCATTCTTTGACATCAAATTACCCATAAGCATTTCAAACTTATCACTAAGGGATGTCAAAATTACAGTGCTCTCATTAACTGACTGGCCCACATAAGAACCATTTATAGGGATGAGATTAGTAAATCTAAGAATGAATGAATCATTTATGGGAAATGAGTCTGAATTAACATCAAGTAGTGAGTCAAAATTCAAATTATATGCATTATCTGAAGTTATAGAGAAATGTCTGACATTTGAAGGTCATATAAGAAAGAGTTTTCAAGAAATGGATACTGCTTTCCATATATTAACATAAAATTGAAAGAACTGCATATTTCTCCACAGAGGTTGAAAATTTAAAGGATAGTGGAGATTGTTGTGTATTCAACTGCTTCTTATTATTTGTGACTATTTCTTGCTTCATTACTTTTCTTTTGAAAGGGGTAATAAATGCAAAATCTTCTGTCAAAACTCAACCTCCATTCTCACATTACTCATACCTGATTTCAACATAAATGCCATGCACTATGTAATGTGCATTTTTCCACAGAGCCGAACAGAAACTTCCATTCAGTTCAAAGAAAACATATCTACTTGCTTTTTCAGTTCTCAAAGCCACCATCCTCTATTTTGGTAATATAAGCAAAATGCGTTCTGTAAAATAAGGTTCACACAGGCATACTAACATACAAAGAAACAAACAAACAAAAAATTAGGAGGCAGCATTTAAATGTATCATATCTAAACATGCTTCCCAGAAATATAACTTCTATTTAGAAACTTCCCACATAGGAACCATGGCAGCAAATTAATTGACCTTCTTGTCTGATTCAAAAGCACTCATACCTATACTGTAACTTCAGTAATGGACTATAATGAATTCTTCCCAAAAAACCATTGTGTGACTATGCACATCTTCATAGGAAATTTGTCTTTAAGGAGAAAATTGGAATTCAATATTTAAGACATTTGAAAGGAGAAAGTCAATAAAGTGATAAAGACAAGACAGATGGTAGAAGGAAAGTAGTGACCCAAAGTCTTTGTAGGTTGAACTTGATGTTGAATAACAGTTTATTGAGAAGGGCATTCAAAAGGTCATTCTTCTAATGCATTGCATTAATAAATTATATTTTTAGCTGAACTTTTTAACTCTCTCTCTCTCTTTTTTTTTTTTCCCTTGTATGCCAGTTTCTTCAAATACTCAGCACTGAAATAGTGTACTGTGAAGTTTCTGCTCTCACTCAGCACTTCTATCAGTGGGAAATGATCTACTTGAAAAATGCTGGAGTCTTGTTTTGATGGGAGAGTCATAGGAGGCCCCTCTCCCACCACTCTACTATTGCTGTGTTGATAGGAAAGGAGTCTGTACCATCATTATCTGGGTCTAAATGGCCAGAAAAGAGGGTCTGAGCAGAATCTATTTTCTAAATGGAAGTAAAAAAAACTGGGAGGGATCCCAAATGACAGCCAAGATTGTTCAATCCAACAAACATATGACTACAGATTGTTTATAAATTAAAAAAATAATAAGTTCAGTCAATGGGAAATGTGAACATCATCAAAAAAAATCACATAAATTTGTGTATGGGCTTATTTGTCCAATTCTGCTAAGTATAACCAATTTTCTCTTGTGGCTAATTAAGCAATTTAATCTCTGCAAATTCTCTCCTGACTATATTCATGCTCCAATACCCCAGTATCTACCTTCTTCATTCAAACTCAAGGGTGCCCTCCTTAATCCCTGCTATTAAGTCGCTTCAGTCATGTCCGACTCTGTGCGACCCCATAAATGGCAGCCCACCAGGCTCCCCCATCCCTGGGATTCTCCAGGCAAGAACACTGGAGTGGGTTACCATTTCCTTCTCCCCTTAATCCCTGAGACCACATCTATTGGGTCAGCCTTTCAGGCAGAAGTCTTGCTTACTCAGTTTGAACTCTAAACCCTTACTAGCCTGCTGAAAATGCTCACCTCACTTTTTTTTTTAACCCTGAATTATACTTTTATTAACCACCCGCAGGCATCTGCGGAGTCCCTAGGAGCTCTGAGCTCTGCGCTATAAAGACATAAAGGATCACCTCACCTTTTGATACAGTATTTACCTAACTTGCTCAGCCACCCACAGTAGTTTTTGAACTAAACTGTTTGAGAAAAAAAGGAAAGCGGATGACGAAGAGGAATAGATGAAAATCAAGACTGATCTCTGAGCTTCAAAATGATTCTGGATTTTTAGATGACTAACAAATGGCAATAGTTCACTGTAAGAACAAGGCAGTTGCAAAGTTTGGAACCAAGGCTAGGCTGACATATGTAAACTAGGTATTCATTCTTCATTTCACTGAATTGATCGCACATATATTGACATTTTGTTTTCTAACTTAATGGTTTGTTTTATAGATGACTATTCTTGTGATTAATTACATAGGCTATCTATGCCAGTGGGAACTCCTGGCATCCCGGGTGGAGGGTAAAAATTTGATCAATTAATGGAATGGATGTATGACCTTAAGTCAACAATATTAATCAAAGCAACACAGGATCAAAAAAAGAAATGCTACTTCGCATTCATCTGAGGGATAAAGGGAATCAGACAAAAAGAGAATCGTATAGTCAAGCATATATTGGCACAAAATAAAGAAGATATCCTATAGAAAGTTTCCAAGACATATATGAGCATTGGAAGAGAGAGAGAGAGAGAAAGAGGAAGAGAGTGAGAAAGAGAGAGAAACAAGAGAAAGCGAGGAGACTCATTTCTTATGGCCATTTTTCTATTTAAACATAGTCTAAGAATTCTTAGTTGTCAGTACTTGCCAGAATTAGAAAGTTAGAAAAGTAATGTTATTTATGTATATCATAAATTCCACGAATCTTTTTTTTTTAAATTTCATGAACCAAGTGAATGGTGAAGTTCTATTTTCATATTTAAGAATTACTCTTATTTCTAACTCTTCAGTGTTTTTTAAGACTGAGTTGTCACAAAAATAGATATTATCATCCAGATGTTCTTAAATCATTAACACTTTTGTTTCTATGTCAGTCTAGCCAATGAATGTGCTGATTTTATGGGGGTTTCTTTGGTTGTTTTTATTTTTTATTTTATTTATTTATTTATTTTTAGTTTTTAATTTTTTAAATTTTAATATCTTTAATTTTACATGCGTTCCCAAACATGAACCCCCCTCCCACCTCCCAGGCCAATATCACTGATGAACATAGATGCAAAAATCCTCAACAAAATTCTAGCAATCAGAATCCAACAACACATTAAAAAGATCATACACCATGACCAAGTGGGCTTTATCCCATGGATGCAAGGATTCTTCAATATCCGCAAATCAATCAATGTAATTCACCACATTAACAAATTGAAAAATAAAAACCATATGATTATCTCAATAGATGCAGAGAAGGCCTTTGACAAAATTCAACATCCATTTATGATAAAAACTCTCCAGAAAGCAGGAATAGAAGGAACATACCTCAACATAATAAAAGCTATCTATGACAAACCCACAGCAAACATTATCCTCAATGGCGAAAAATTGAAAGCATTTCCCCTAAAGTCAGGAACAAGACAAGGGTGTCCCCTTTCACCGCTACTATTCAACATAGTTCTGGACGTTTTGGCCACAGCAATCAGAGCAGAAAAAGAAATAAAAGGAATCCAAATTGGAAAAGAAGAAGTAAAACTCTCACTGTTTGCAGATGACATGATCCTCTACATGGAAAACCCTAAAGACTCCACCAGAAAATTACTAGAGCTCATCAATGAATATAGTAAAGTTGCAGGATATAAAATCAACACACAGAAATCCCTTGCATTCCTATACACGAATAATGAGAAAGTAGAAAAAGAAATTAAGGAAACAATTCCATTCACCATTGCAACGAAAAGAATAAAATACTTAGGAATATATCTACCTAAAGAAACTAAAGACCTATATATAGAAAACTATAAAACACTGATGAAAGAAATCAAAGAGGACACTAATAGATGGAGAAATATACCGTGTTCATGGATTGGAAGAATCAATATAGTGAAAATGAGTATACTACCCAAAGCAATTTACAAATTCAATGCAATCCCTATCAAGCTACCAGGCACATTTTTCACAGAACTAGAACAAATAATTTCAAGATTTGTATGGAAATACAAAAAACCTCGAATAGCCAAAGCAATCTTGAGAAAGAAGAATGGAACTGGAGGAATCAACTTGCCTGACTTCAGGCTCTACTACAAAGCCACAGTCATCAAGACAGTATGGTACTGGCACAAAGACAGACATATAGATCAATGGAACAAAATAGAAAGCCCAGAGATAAATCCACACACATATGGACACCTTATCTTTGACAAAGGAGGCAAGAATATACAATGGAGTAAAGACAATCTCTTTAACAAGTGGTGCTGGGAAAACTGGTCAACCACTTGTAAAAGAATGAAACTAGATCACTTTCTAACACCGCACACAAAAATAAACTCAAAATGGATTAAAGATCTAAATGTAAGATCAGAAACTATAAAACTCCTAGAGGAGAACATAGGCAAAACACTCTCAGACATAAATCACAGCAGGATCCTCTATGATCCACCTCCCAGAATTCTGGAAATAAAAGCAAAAATAAACAAATGGGATCTAATTAAAATTAAAAGCTTCTGCACAACAAAGGAAAATATAAGCAAGGTGAAAAGACAGCCTTCTGAATGGGAGAAAATAATAGCCAATGAAGCAACTGACAAACAACTAATCTCAAAAATATACAAGCAACTTATGCAGCTCAACTCCAGAAAAATAAATGACCCAATCAAAAAATGGGCCAAAGAACTAAATAGACATTTCTCCAAAGAAGACATACGGATGGCTAACAAACACATGAAAAGATGCTCAACATCACTCATTATTAAAGAAATGCAAATCAAAACCACAATGAGGTACCACTTCACACCAGTCAGAATGGCTGCGATCCAAAAATCTGCAAGCAATAAATGCTGGAGAGGGTGTGGAGAAAAGGGAACCCTCCTACACTGTTGGTGGGAATGCAAACTAGTACAGCCACTATGGAGAACAGTGTGGAGATTCCTTAAAAATTGCAAATAGAACTACCTTATGACCCAGCAATCCCACTGCTGGGCATACACACCGAGGAAACCAGAACTGAAAGAGACACATGTACCCCAATGTTCATCGCAGCACTGTTTATAATAGCCAGGACATGGAAACAACCTAGATGTCCATCAGCAGATGAATGGATAAGAAAGCTGTGGTACATATACACAATGGAGTATTACTCAGCCGTTAAAAAGAATTCATTTGAATCAGTTCTGATGAGATGGATGAAACTGGAGCCGATTATACAGAGTGAAGTAAGCCAGAAAGAAAAACACCAATACAGTATACTAACACATGTATATGGAATTTAGGAAGATGGCAATGACGACCCTGTATGCAAGACAGGGAAAGAGACACAGATGTGTATAACGGACTTTTGGACTCAGAGGGAGAGGGAGAGGGTGGGATGATTTGGGAGAATGACATTCTAACATGTATACTATCATGTGAACTCAATCGCCAGTCTATGTCTGACGCAGGATGCAGCATGCTTGGGGCTGGTGCATGGGGATGACCCAGAAAGATGTTATGGGGAGGGGAGGTGGGAGGGGGGTTCATGTTTGGGAATGCATGTAAGAATTAAAGATTTTAAAATTTAAAAAATAAAAATAAAATAAAATAAAATAAAAATAAAAAGCAATACATCCACAAAAAAAAAAAAGAAACTAAAGACCTATATATAGAAAACTATAAAACACTGATGAAAGAAATCAAAGAGGACACTAATAGATGGAGAAATATACCATGTTCATGGATCTTTGGTTGTTTTTAAAGCTCATTTCAATATTATAAACATGTGCAATATAATCATGGTCTATTACACAACAGCATCATTTAAATTTGAAGAAATCTTAAATTATTTTTATATGTCTGAGATAGGTGGGTGTTTTTCTAGCTGGTGAATATTACGTTTCATTAATTTTATTTTTCAGAATAAAGAATACAATTCTCTAGAGTTATCTTTCTCTGTAACTGAAATTTTAACCCAAATTTTCAATAAAAGAATAGATAGACATTTGTTGCCACTGATATGTTTAATTGTCATGGCACTCACGAAATAATTGAATACTTGTTTCCTGTTTCATTAAAATCACCATTATTTTTAAATAGCAGTATCAGGCTTCCATGGTGGCTCAGTGGTAAGGAATCTGCCTGCCAATACAGGAGAAACAGATTCTGTACCTGGTCCGGTGAGACCCCACATGCCTTGCTGTGGAGCAGCTAAGCCTACGCACCACAACTACTGAGCTCGTGTGCACCCTAGAGCCCACGCTCTGCAGCTGGAGTAGCAGTAACTGCAACGAAAAACCAGTGCCCTGAAAGCAGAGAACAGCCCTGCTCACCGCACCTAGAGAAAAATCCGTAAGCAACAAAAATCCGGCAGACAAAAATAAATAAGTAACATTTTAAAATAATATATAGCTCTAAAAAAGAATAAAGCAGCACTATCAATTACTATAACTCCATAGATATGACTAAATACAAGAAAAATGATTGATAATACTTGGTTTACCTCTGAAAGAAAGCACAATATATTAAAATAATCACATGGATAAAAGTCAGTATTATGTATAGCAGACTCAGGCATGACATTAAATAGCAATATCTTTTAACAAATAACTAGACATTAATTCCTTCTGTGAGGAACTGAAATGAGATATACCCAAGACTCTTGAATCCCTAAAATTCTTTCATTCCTTTCTTACTTATTTTCTCTTCTTCATCTCTCTTCTTCAACATAAGCCTCTTCTACCCATCATATGAAATACAATCTTATTTTTCTCTTGAGTTTTACAATCTGACTCTAGTTTTCTAAATGAAAGTGAAGTGAAAGTATTAGTAGCTCAGTTGTGTTTGACTCTTTGTGACCCCTTGGCATGTAGCCCACCAGACTCCCCTGTCCATGAGATTTCCCAGGCAAGAATACTGGAGTGGGTAGCCATTCCCTTACATTGCTTTTAAATTTTGATTTGCTCAATATTGAGGCAATTTTCCTTTCATTTTTTTCTTGTCATCTCTGTTTACCTCTTAATAAGCCACCATAGCAGAGCTCATTCTTGTTCTAGAATCAGTAAAACCATACATTGTAGGCAATTAAGATTTTTTACTCAACTTGTAAATATTGTTTGGACTATACTTATTATTTTCTTGAGTTTTGCTCATAGAGAAGAGTCCATAGTTCAATCAACCTATTCCATGGATTACGACATGCAAACATAGTCTTTTTAGTGTTATTTCTGCTGACATACTTGCTTATTTATAAGTCTCTTCTTGGGAGAATAATTAATTATGAGACTCAACAAGAGGTGCTTTTGCTGTCCATTAGAAATTTGCCACTCAGATATTCTTTTCTGAGAAAATTTGCTTTCTAAGTCTTCTTTTTTAAATTGATGCTTTCTTGATGTGCAATATTGTACATTTCAGGTGTACAATATAGTGACTAATATTCAATATATTCAATTAGATTATATTTCATTTGTTGTTATAAAATATTGTAAAATATGAATTACATTCCTTGTGCTGTACCATATAGCCTTGTAGATTAGTTATTTTATACCTAATACATTGCATCACTTAATCCCCTAATGCTAGTTTGTCCTTTCCATTCTCTCTCCCCTCTGGTAACCTCTAACTTGCTATCTGTGTCTGTGAGTCTATACAAGTGATTTTAATGGAATCTGTGAGAGAATATGCAAACTGTAAATGTATAATAAGTGGACAAATACTGATTCAATCTGAGTCATAAAATGAGAGCATAGTTGAACTAAATAGCAAATGGGAGATAACTATTAATATTAATTACTTACTATTACTATGGCTTTTAACATAATTTTTTTCTCAAAATGTAGGTTGGCTTAGAACAGTTAATTAAATAGATACTTTTATTTGTAATGTCATTTTAAGCTTAATTGAAAAATATAATGCTGTTATGATCTATGGAACTTGTCCAGAGAATTCACTTCAAACAATGTAAAGATCTCATTTCAATCAGAGTCATAGACCCACCTGCCTTTCTAGGTAGCAATGTGGGGTGGAGTAAAATATTTCATATACCCACATGTATAAAATATCCTATTTCTTTTCTTTTGTTTGCAACAATTATTAATTAGAATTGAATAAACTTTTTGTCCTGTTAAAAGTTATTAACATTTTAGTCTCTGGGAATTATCTCAATCTAATCAATTACTCAAACTTAAGTCCATTTTTTCCTTTCTTTTTTTGTTGAAGTATAGTTGATTTTTAATAAAAATGTCTTATCTCAGGTAAATAGCATATAATATCTGAAAAGTCAAATATATTGCAAAGAAAATCTCAGAAAATTAAAAATATGGTTGGTCAAACTATATGGTGCCAATCTTGACAGCCTTGTGAGTTAAAACACTACTGGGAATGTCAACCTGGTAATTGAAGTAATCCAAACTTGCATTTGACATTTTCATCTGACGGTGGGTATACAGACCTGGAGAAACCTCCATTACTCATTTAGTATGTGAAAAAAATTCTTTTGCAAAATGTACTGGAAAAATATGTGAAAACACTTCTGCTATGAATATCTATGTGGTGACTTTTCCAACATTTCAAAGTTGGAGGTAGACACTAGATTAAAAAAAAAAAGCTTAGAACGTTGTTGTTAGGAGGAAGTTGTTCTAATTGTTTGAAATCAGTCAAGTAGTATGAATGGGGGCAGCAACTGAGTGTGGGATGAGGCACACATTGGAGCATGCGCAACCTGTCTCACAACACTAAAATTACCTTAAATTTTAAAGCAATAACAAAAATGACAATAACAACACAAAGAAACCACCTTTGTCTGGCCAAACAAGTATGTCCCTAAGATGAAATTGTCCTGCATCCTCCAAGTGCATACATGCTTGACCTGGCAGGTCTCACGGAGGAGAGTTGCTCTCCACACAGCAGACTGGGTTCTCCATCAAATGACAGCAGCCTCTGAAGCCAGTTGCACTTAAGACTCAAGCTCACATTCACCAAGCAGAATAGGAAAGAGCAGACAATGAGGGACTCTCCTGACCAGGTTGAAGCTGGCCATAGTTACACATAGATCTGCATTTTTAGCTCAAGTCCGTTCTGAGCACTTCTCATTCAGGGACCCTCAGCCAAACACATTCCCAAGCATTTCCTTGAGAGGAGATTTTCAACTACTGAAATATTAAACGATTATTAGACACATAGATTTAATTTATATTTGAATCAGTCAGCAAATTCTGTTTATTGAGTAATTTTATTTAAATTTTAAAATATACTATAGAAAGTTATTAATGTTCATTCATTTGATACATAAGATTTGTAACATTTGCACTTCTTCTTTTCCATGTCTATTTTGATTTGTGATATTCAGTTGAACTGAAATTGTCATAAATTATTTTTACGGTTTATTTATTCCTGGTCACCACCTTTTCCTTTCAACTGGCACCATGCTAGTTTAACCTGTCTACCTCTATTCACTGCCCTTTCTTATCTCTGGATCTTCTGTCTCTTGTCCCTTAATCCATCTTTTATTAATAGATTGATCCCGGATTGTCTTACAATGCATTTTTCATCACTTAAACTGACCTCCTCAAAATCTTTTAGCTACTTCTCATTTTTATTTAAAAAATATTTTGGTCTAATTTTGAACCTTTATAATAGAGCCTTAAAATATTTATTCACTCAATAATAATTAATATATGTCTGCTGTATGTCAAGTATGATCTAGGATCTGGTGAACAAAATCACAATTCCCTCTTTCATGCCATGTCAATCTAATGAAAAAGTAAAGAAAGAAAGAAAGAAAAAAAGAAAGTGAAGTTGCTCAGTCGTGTCTGACTCTTTGCGACCGCATGGACTATAGCCCGCCAGGCTCCTCCATCCATGGGATTCTCTAGGCACGAATACCGGAATGGGTTGCCATTTCCTTCTCCAGGGGATCTTCCCAACCCAGGGATCGAACCCAGGTCTTCCGAGTTACAAGCAGACGCTTTAACCTCTGAGCCACCAAAGTATCAGTCAAACAATAGTAAATGTATGTAAAACGTTGGAGCTGAGAACTGTGACAAAGAAGAATAATTAATTGCATAAGAATGTGAAATAGGGGTAATAACTTTAAGGACATTCAGTTCTGAAAGAGATGGGAATACAGACCACCTGACCTGCCTCTTGAGAAACCTATATGCAGGTCAGGAATCAACAGTTAGAATTGGATATGGAACAACAGACCGGTTCCAAATAAGAAGAGGAGTACGTCAAGGCTGTATATTGTCACCCTGCTTATTTAACTTATATGCAGAGTACATCATGAGAAACACTGGGGTGGAAGAAGCACAAGCTGGAATCAAGATTGCTGGGAGAAATATCAATAACCTCAGACATGCAGATGACACCACCCTTATGGCAGAAAGTGAAGAGGAACTAAAAATCCTCTTGATGAAAGTGAAAGAGGAGAGTGAAAAGGTTGGCTTAAAGCTCAACATTCAGAAAACAAAGATGAATGGCATCTGGTCCCATCACTTCATGGGAAATAGATGGGGAAAGAGTGGAAACAGTGTCAGACTTTATTTTTGGGGACTCCAATATCATTCCCGATGGTGATTGCAGCCATGAAATTAAAAGACACTTACTCCTTGGAAGAAAAGTTATGACCAACCTAGATAGCATATTGAAAAGCAGAGACATTACTTTGCCAACAAAGGTCTGTCTAGTCAAGACTATGGTTTTTCCAGTGGTCATGTATGGATGTGAGAGTTGGGCTGTGAAGAAAGCTGAGCGCTGAAGAATTGATGCTTTTGAACTGTGGTGTTGGAGAAGATTCAGAGAGTCCCTTGGACTGCAAGGAGATCCAACCAGTCCATTCTGAAGGAGATCAGCCCTGGGATTTGGAAGGACTGATGCTAAAGCTGAAACTCCAGTACTTTGGCCACCTCATGCAAAGAGTTGACTCATTGGAAAAGACTCTGATGCTGGTAGGGATTGGGGGAAGGAAGAGAAGGGGACAACAGAGGATGAGATGGCTGGATGGCATCACTGACTTGATGGATGTGAGTCTTAGTGAACTCTGGGAGTTGGTGATGGACAGGGAAGCCTGGCATGCTGCATTCATGGGGTTGCAAAGAGTCAGACATGACTGAGCGACTGAACTGAACTGAATCATTCCTTGAAGGAATCATGCTTCTGCTAATAACTGAGAAACAAATACCATTTAACTCAACAATAAGATACAGTTTGACCCTCCAAGGAAAGAGGAAAGACCCTATGCAATAGAGGAAGAGTGGCCATATTAAAGAGCTTAGTCTTCCCTGATGTACAATTCCAATTGTATCATTGATCACAATCACACTTGTGCTTTGTACAAAGTAGTTTATTAGCACTTAAAAGAGAGGTTTAGAAGGGGCTACCATAAATTGTCAGGGACAGGATTCCAGGTAAGAGATGACTGCACAAAATTGTGATGATACAAAGATTACTGGTTACAGACAAATTATATTTTAGAGATGGAAATGGCAGGACATTATGGATCCTGAGTTTGAAGAGTTGAGATTGAGGTTTATAAAATTTTACCTAATATATTTTATATTTATTAACGTTTTTATTTACAATTACTTTATCCCAATATAGACTTTACTATAACCTTCAATGTAGACTTGGTAATAGACCTTAGCAAAATGTTTTACTGTATTTCATTCTTACCTTTATAGGTTGACTGGCTCCAAAACTAATCCCCCACAATATGTATTATCCATTCTATCCATACTTCTTTGCTATCATTCAATATTTCAAAAAATGACATAAGTTCTGAAGTGTTGACTGTCAGTTTTTTTACACCATTTATGATTTCCACAATCTTACATTTCACTACTTCTAGAAATAGAAACACACAAATAATGTACAACCAGGACATTTTTGTTTGTTTGTTTGTTTGAGAGGTAGCTTTGTGATCAAACAAATAGCAGACAAAATCAAAGCTGAGGACAAAAAAATTGCAAGATCAGGAATATCCATAGGCAGAGAAAAAGTGTGTGAATTGTTTAATCTATTACATTCCCTAATAGATTCTAACTGTAATGAGCTATGCATACACTTTTTCTCTGCCTATGGATATTCCTGAGTTGTCCTTGTTAATTGTCAAACAAGCAAACTAACATTACAACATCCACTTAATAGGTATCGCCTCTATAGTCAAGCCTTACTTGAATTTCTAAATACTCTTCCTTTTACCCTAATTCTGTATCTTGCAACTTTTTTAAGTCCTCAGCTTTGCTTTTGTTTTTGTTTGCTTTTTGTTTGATCACAAAACTACCTCTCAAACCAAAAAAAAAAAAATTGCCCTAGTTGTACACTATTTATATGTTTCTATTTCTAGAAGATATGTTTGTCAAATTGTAGATTGTAATTCATTTATTTTGTGGAATTAAAATGTGCTGTATGCTTGCAAAAAAAAAGCCTTCAATTATTTGTAAAATTATATTTTCAAAAGACAATAGGCAATGTCTGAATTAAGATTACAATATTCACCTTCTAATTTCTAATTATTTGACCAGTATCATTTTTTATTTTAAGATTTTATATATTTAAACAAAGATGCATACATTCTCAATTATTTCAGTTTGCTATTTAGATTTTATAATTCAGTGAGACTAAATTGTTCAATACGCTGTATTAGTAGACACTTTGAAAGTTTTCCTAGACATTTCAAGAAGCAAAACCAATACAATATTGTAAAGTAATTAGCCTCCAATTAAAATAAATAAATTTATAATTAAAAAACTGTAATTCTACAGCCACTATGGAGAACAGTGTGGAGATTCCTTAAAAAATTGCAAATAGAACTACCTTATGACCCAGCAATCCCACTGCTGGGCATACACACCGAGGAAACCAGAATTGAAAGAGACACATGTACCCCAATGTTCATCGCAGCACTGTTTATAATAGCCAGGACATGGAAACAACCTAGATGTCCATCAGCAGATGAATGGATAAGACAGCTGTGGTACATATACACAATGGAGTATTACTCAGCGGTTAAAAAGAATTCATTTGAATCAGTTCTGATGAGATGGATGAAACTGGAGCCGATTATACAGGTGAAGTAAGCCAGAAAGAAAAACACCAATACAGTATACTAACACATATATATGGAATTTAGAAGATGGCAATGACGACCCTGTATGCAAGACAGGAAAAAAGACACAGCTGTGTATAACGGACTTTTGGACTCAGAGGGAGAGGGAGAGGGTGGGATGATTTGGGAGAATGGCATTCTAACATGTATACTATCATGTAAGAATTGAATCGCCAGTCTATGTCAGGCGTAGGATACAGCATGCTTGGGGCTGGTGCATGGGGATGACCCAGAGAGATGTTATGGGGAGGGAGGTGGGAGGGGGGTTCATGTTTGGGAAGACATGTAAGAATTAAAGATTTTAAAATTAAAAAATAGAAAAGAAAAAAAAAGAAAATACTTAAAACTGAAAAAGCATGGTTGAAGCTATTGCATTTCTTTGGTATATTGACTGTATTCAGAAAATCAGGCTTAATTACCACCCAGTACCCATGGCACTGCTTCTGGTAGCTCTGATGGCAGTAAAATAGATTTTCTTAATAAGCAATAGAAATTCATCTGAACACATGTAATAATGTTTTCTTTGCTTGTTTATCAGATTTGCACTCATTAGAAATTCAGTACTAGTTTCATTTGTATATTCTTTATTTTATGTCAAAATGTTAGTCAAATCACTTTGGATACCATGATTGGAATATTGAAGTCATTTTTCAATGTCCAAATTATGACTTGAATAATAGATCAGGAAAACATAAAATCTGCATGCTTTCAATTCTGTTTTATTCAAAGAAATTGCTTTTGGTTACTAATGAATTTTGGTTGTATGTTGCTGTTTTGGAAAAGATGGAATTTGACTTAACTTTCTATTGTTTTAAGCTTTGATACCACGGTGAATATGTTTAAAAAAACTTTCCAACTATTTCTCAGCCCCAGACACTCTGGGTCTTTCCAAGACACTTTAAAAATCAAAGCTCTAAAACTGATGTTTCTGCTCTTATTGTCCAATAACCTCTGAAATTGATTCAAGAGTCTGACTCTGCACCATGGAGAGCTATGGGCTTCAGCTCAAGTCATTTTTATGGGATGGGAAATGAGACACACAAAATTACTTCTGGCTTTACTTGTTTTGTTGGTTTTATTTTACTTTTGGCCTATAATATAACTGGATTGCATGGCTTACTTTTTCATGACAACCGCCTACAAAATGGTTATTTTATTTTAAAATTATAAATTCTCCAGACTTGAAAAAACATTGAATCGTATCTTAAGACTACATATTATTCCATATTTGTGAATTATTTCTTCAGTGTGTTCTGAATGATTTGGACATTAGCCATATGTCAGAGTCAGTCCTAGTAACCTATAACCATGTTTCAGACTCACTTAAAACACAGGCCACTGAAATCACAATTACTCTTGAGTGTGTGGTATAATCATTGTAAGTACTAATTATGGCCACAGCCTGGAATAAATACATATTTATTAAATTATTTTAATGCAATATAATTTATTTATTTTTTGTTTTTAGAGACAGATTTTCAAATTTTGACCTGTGCTTATATCTGTAAACAAAGCAGTTTGGTTATGTATATAAATTGCCTTGCTTTATATATATATATATATATATATATATATATATATATATATGAAATAAATAGATTTTTTAAAACACCTATAGTTTTAAATGATCTCATCACCTCTTCTACTCTCTATACTACACAGACAGTGAATATATAATTGAAAGAGGAAAATATTATCTAGCAAATACTTTGTTTGTTTTAGCCCTGTTTTAAAAATATTTATGTGACAATATTTGTAAAACTTTGCATACTAAAAGA
Source organism: Ovis aries (assembly GCF_016772045.2). Lineage (NCBI taxonomy): Eukaryota > Metazoa > Chordata > Mammalia > Artiodactyla > Bovidae > Ovis > Ovis aries. Next base: position 52,190,154 of record NC_056069.1, read on the forward strand.
AAGCCACCTTAAGATAGGTAATTCCAGTTTGCAATTAAACTTGCTATTTAAAATTATTGCTTTTGTTGTCTTTTCTGCAGGGATCATAAACATACTATTTTTCAATATATTGTATACCATAGTATTTTCCAATTTACTATAGAGATTTGATTTCAATTAAAAAAATGTTATTCTTAAACACTCAACTGAAAACAAATAAAATATATTTTTAATTTATTTATTTTTAATTGAAAGATAATTGCTTTACATAATTTTGTTGTTTTCTGCCAAGCATCAAATTGAATCAGCCATAGTTCAGTTCAGTCTTTCAGTTGTATCCGACTCTGTGACCCCATGGACCGCAGCATGCCAGGCCTGCCTGTCCATCACCAACTCCCGGAGTTCACCTATACCCATGTCCATTGAGTTGGTGACGCCATCCAACCATCTCATCCTCTGTCGTCCACTTCTCCTGCCTTCGATCTTTCCCAGCATCAGGGTCTTTTCAAATGAATCAGCTCTTCACATCAGATGGCCAAAGTATTGGAGTTCCAGCTTCAATATCAGTCCTTCCAATGAACACCCATGACTGATCTCCTTTAGGATGGCGTGGTTGGATCTCTGTGCAGTCCAAGGGACTCTCAAGAGTTTTCTTCAACACCACAGTTCAAAAGCATCAATTCTTTGGCACTCAGCCTTCTTCACAGTCCAACTCTCACATCCATACATGACCACTAGAAAAATTATAGCCTTGACTAGATGGACCTTTTTTGACAAAGTAATGTCTCTAATTTTTAATATGAATCACCCATAAGTATGCATATATGCCCTCCCTCTTGAAACTCCTTGCCATCTCCCTCCCCATCCAATCCTTCCATGTTCTTATATACCCCGTTTGAGTTCCCTGAATCATACAGCAAATTCTCATTGGCTATTTTACATATGATAATGTAAGTTTCCATGTTACTCTCACCATACATCTCACCAGTTCCTTCCTTCAGTGTCCATAAGTCTGTTCTCTACATCTATGTCTCCACTGGTGCCTTGTCACTAATTTCATCAGTATCATCTTTCCAGATTCCATATATATGCATTAGCATATGATATTTATCTTTCTCTTTCTGGCTTACTTCAATCTGTATAATAGGCTCTAGATTCATCCACCTCATTAGAACAGACTCAAACGTGTTCCTTTTTTATGGCTGAGTAATTTTCCATTCTATATATGTACCACATCTTCTTTAAATGCAAAAAAAAAAAAAGTGAAGTGTTCTAATAAAGAGTGGATGTATACAATGTTTGTATGCTAAGTCAGTTTAGTCGTGTTCAACTCTTTGCAACCCTGTGGACTGTAGACCACCAAACTCTTCTGTCCATGATATTCTCTAGGCAAGAATATTGCAATGGGTTGCCATGCCCTCTTCCAAAAGATCTTCCTGACACAGGGATCAAACTTGTGTCCCCTGTGGCTCCTGCATTGGCAGGTGGGTTCTTTACCACTAGTGCCACTTCAGACGCCTATATACATATAGGCTTCCCTGGGGGCCCAGTGGTAAAGAATTCACCTGCCAATGCAGGAAACATGGGTTTGATCCCTAAGTTGGGGAGAGTCCCTGAAGAAGGAAATGAAAACCCACTCCAAGAGTCTTGCCTGGAAAATCCCATGGTCAAATGAGCCTGGCAGGCTACAGTCCATGGACTATCAAAGATTTGGACACTATTTAATGACTAAGCAACAATATAACTGTTTCATTTTGCTGTACACCTGAAACTACCACAGCATTGTAAATCAACTGCACTCCAATATTTTTTTTAAGCTTTGTGATATCATGTGGATCTGAAACTGAAGATAATTTCACAAAACACTTCATTAGGATGCATATTATTACACATGGTCAGAAAGTGCACCCTTGACTCTTGACGTCATAAAGATGGTTATTAGTGACTAAATAACTAAATATTATTTGCAGGTCTAGCTCTCCAAGGTCAAAAAATTTTTTGCATTGCAAATAGTGTGTGAGAGTTGTTAGGTTATGATAGAACTATCGAATCCATTCTTAAGACAGAAAATGTAAAAAAAAAAAAATCTGCACCTCCAATTAAAAAGACTAGCTTAATAAATAAAAAGAAAATTTGTAAGTAAAAAAACAGAAGTACACAAGTGCTTAATAGATTTTAAAAAGTCTCAAAAATGTTATATTTGGTAATATTCATCAATCTATTATAAATCACATATCTTTTTTGTTTGGATTCTTCACATCCAAGGTCAAGGACAAACAGCATCTTGCTATTGAGTTTGCCATATTGTGTATGGGCTAAAAGTAATAGTTTTGGAGTAGAGTACCTGGGTTAAAATCCTGTCCTTATCACTTATGAACTTTGTGACCTTGGAAAAATATCCCAACTGGGCTTCAGTATTCCCATCTATAAATGGTGTGTTAATAATATTGATATATGCCTCAAAGAGTTATTGTGAGTATTAAATAAATACAGTGAATATAATACCATTATGAACATAGAAAGTATTATATGCTATGCTTAGTTACTTGGTCATGTCCGACTCTTTGCAACCTCATGAACTGCAGCCTACCAGGCTCCTCTGTCCATGGGGATTCTCCAGGCAAGGATACAGGAGTGGGTTACCATGCCCTCCTTCAGGGTATCTTCCCAATCCGGAGATTGCAACCAGGTCTCCCATATTGTGGCAGAATTTTTACTGCCTGAACCACCAGAGAAGCCCAAGAATGCTGGAGTGGGTAGCCTATCCCTTTCCAGGGGGTCTTCCCAACCCAGGAATCAAACCAGGGTCTCCTGTATTACAGGGGGATTCTTTACCAGCTGAGCTACCAGGGAAACCCAGAAAGTATTATATGTTTTAGCTATTTGTAACTTCCTAAAGCCTTTTAACTTAATCAATCATTTATTTGCATCAATGTAAAGTCTTATGAACAAAAGTTTTTAGTTAAAAGTAAGATGTCATCAAATTCTGTTCAAAAATATTACTTAACAATTATAATGACTGATTTTAATGTGTACTGTATAATTTAATGTTACATATAAGAATGATGAGATCTTTTACTGAACACATGAGTTACATACATGGTAGAATAAATGAGCAAAGCCATTAAACTTATGGTACACTTTCTGAATTGTCTTTTTTTTTTTTTTTAGTACGTTAATATAATCTGTATTGCCATTATCTCTGTCCCCAAAGTAAATCAAATAAACAAAAATCTTGCTGCTCCTTAGTTACTAAATTGTGTCTGACTCTGATTCCATAGACTTTTGCCCACCAGGCCCCTCCCTCTGACTGTGGGGATTCCCAGGCAGGAATACTGCAGTGGGTTGCCATTTCCTTCTTTTGGGTATCTTTCCAAACCAAGGATCAAACTCAGGTTTTTTGCCTTGCAGGTGGACTTATTACCACTAAGCTACCCGGGAAGACCCCTCAAAAAGGCTTATAGAGGTCTATTCTTACACCAAAACTAAAACAGAAACAATAAGGTAATTGAATTTAAAGAAATATAGAAACAGCTCATGAAACTCAATCAAAAGAAAGCAAACAAGCAAATCAAAAAATGAGCAGAAGACCTTAAAATACATTTATCCAAAGAAGACCTACAGATGGTCAACAGACGTATGAAAAGATGCACAACATCACTAACGATTAGAGAAATCCAAATCAAAACTATAATGATAAAACATCTCACACAAGTCAGAATGGCTATCTTCAAAAAATCTGCAAATCATAAATTCTGGAGAAAGTATGGTGATAAGGGAACCCTCCTACACTGCTGATGGGGATGTAAATTGGTACAGCTACTATGGAGAATAGTACGGAAGCGCCTTTAATAACTAAAAATAGAGCTACCGTATGATCCAGAAATCCCACTCTTGGGCATATATCCAGAGGAAAACATGGTTCAAAAGATATATGTACTCTGATATTCATTGAAGTACTGTTTGCAATAGCCAAGATATGGAAACAATTAAATGTCCATTGATGGATGAATGGATAAATAATATATGGTATGTACACACAATAGAATACTACTCAGCTATTAACAAGAATGAAAAAAAAATGCCTTTTGCTACATTGATGGATCTAGAGATTATCATTGGAGAAGGCAATGGCACCCCACTCCAGTACTCTTGCCTGGCAAATCCCATGGGCAGAGGAGCCTGGTAGGCTGCAGTCCATGTGGTCTCTAGGAGTCAGACACGATTGAACGACTTCACCTTCACTTTTCACTTTCACGCACTGGAGAAGGAAATGGCAACCCACTCCAGTGTTCTTGCCTGGAGAATTCCAAGGATGGCGGAGCCTGGTGAGCTGCCGTCTATGGAGTCACACAGAGTTGGACACGACTGAAGTGACTTAGCAGCAGCAGCAGCAGCAGCAGCAGCAGCAGCAGCAGCAGCAGAGATTATCATATTAAGAGAAGTAAATCAGACAAAGAGACACATATCGTATGGTATCGCTTATATGTGGAATCTAAAACATGATATAAATGAACTTATTTATGGAACAGAAACAGACTCACAGACTTTGAGAATGAACTTATGGTTACCAATGAGGAAGAGTGGCAGGGAGGAATATATTGGGAGTTTGGAACTGATGTGTATACACTGCTGTATTTTAAATAAAATGTCATTCCATGCTGAAAAAGTTATCTAAAATGAAAAAGGTAAAAGAAATATAGAGAACTACAGTGAAGAAAATAATGATGGAAGATAACAGTGGTAGCACCATCAATGTTTGTATCACAGACCATATGATCATAAAGTGATATTTTTAATAATTTTATTCTATTTAATGAAATATTAATTTGCTATTTAGATAGATATGTATTATGAATTATTTTCCAAATAATCAAAGAATGATTCAAAATAATATCATGGATATGATCAGTTAATAATATAATGAGTCGTATATTCAGTGCATTTTTAAAAAAATACTGCATGCATATTAATGATTTGGAAGAATCAAGGTTATGGCTAAGGACAATAAAGGAATAGGGGTGCAGTCTGCAGGAACTAATTATCTTTAGGAGTTGTTCTGTCCAATAATTGGGATTTGATTACTCACAGTTCACTTTTTTCTTTGCTTTTTTGCTATGACCTCTGTTATTTCTAACCACTTGTCTAAAATTTAGGAGGACAGAGAGGATTAAAATAGAATTGGACGATGTATCTGGTTCCTTGCTTTTCCAATATATGTAAATCACTTATATTACATTTATTCAGAATATTTACTTTATCAGAATTATATGATGAAAAATGAATGGAAACCTTAACATATTTTAGTTTTATAGGAAATAAAATGATTGATTTCACTTAACTTAGATGTTCATATAAAATTTTATGAAAGCTGAAAATTATTTAGTTGTTTGTTCATTTGAAAAACATTTTTTATGTTTTAATTTTTACTTTCTTTTAATACATTCTGCCAATTGCAAATACTACCTGCTTGCTCAAGATGAGACATAATGACCATTTCTTATAGTCTCCCAAACTATGAACTTGTTCTTATCTTTTTCGAAGACTTAAATAGATGTCATTGCTTCAATGATCATTTGCATCTCTGTATTAACAAAATCTCAATTTTCAGCTCTCCCTTATGTTATAACATAACTTTGAAAATCAGCTTAACAAGTTAAATATCAAAATTATTGACATTTTTAAAAAAATGAACTTGTCACTTAATGATCCTGTTGAAGGATAGAAGTTGAAAGTAAGGCCTCTAGTCTCATGTAGAAAACAATCTGTAACATTTCTCATGTTTCTGAGTCCATCTTTATCTTATACACCACTTTTTTTACAAAACAGATTTGGCAACTACAGTTTCTCTCCAGTCCATGTTTCCTTGCTCCTATTTCCTCATTCTCTGGAATATCTGTTCCTGCTTTTTTAGCAGGTTGAACACTGCTTCTTTTTTTAAGCTATGAGAGATGTTCTTTTCTCCAGGAAGCCATATATAAAATTATAAATCAATTTCTATGCTACTACGTTTGTGCCACACTAGTTTCTTTTGCAAACTTTATCATAGTAATCATCGTGTGACACTGAACTATGTTCCCATTGCATGTCATCACCCACTTTAGAGATTCTCAGCAGCCAACAGAGGATCTACGGTCAATAACACTGTGTTGATCAAACAGAATTAGACAACAAATATTGTTGACCCTGTGTTGTTGGTCATTATTCTACTTAAGACCTGAGAATTTTTAACTTAAAATAATTACTGTATCCCCTCCCCCTCCCCCCCGCCCCAGGACTCCAGATCTAATACATTTTTTTTTTTTTCAGGAATAGTGTTTAAGTATAATTTCAATATATCACTTCTTATTTATGACAATTGTACTAACAGTGGGTCTGCCAAAAAATTATAACCTAGTATGCAGCAGTGGCTGCCGGGGCGCAGGAATGGTGCCTGCGAGCTACCCCACATCCCAGGTCAGGGGCAGCTGAGAGGAGCTACCTCACTTACAAGGTAAGAAGCAGCAGCTGTGCTTTGCTGATGTGGGAAAGACTGAGGGCAGGAGGAGAAGGGGATGACAGAGGATGAGATGGTTGGATGGCATCACTGACTCAATGGACATGGGTTTAGGTAGACTCCGGCAGTTGGTGATGTACAGGTAGGCCTGTGTGCTGCTGTTCATGGGGACGCAAAGAGTCAGACACAACTGAGCGACTGAACTGAACTGATGCCATTTTTTTAGGAAAACTCACCTTCATTCATTCAGAATTCACTTATTCTCACCTCAGATAATTTATATTTTGCTCTGTGTGAATAAAAGACTGTGTACTCCACATGCTCTCATTCCTTTTTTGGTCTGTTATTTAAAAGATAATTCATAGGTCATCTTTAATGAATCAGGGTCTGTGATATTTCCATTACTAACTTACTTGATAAATTAGAATGATGTATATAAGCATATGATTGTATAGACATGTTTCAGTTTCAGTTCAGTTCAGTTTAGTAGCTCAGTCGTGTCCGACTCTTTGTGACACCATGAACCTCAGCACGCCAGGCCTCCCTGTCCATCACCAACTTCTGGAGTCCACCCAAACCCATGTTCATTGAGTTGGTGATGTCATGCAACCATCTCATCCTTTGTCATCCCCTTCTCCTCCTGCTCTCAATCTTTCCCAGCATCAGGGACTTTTCAAATGAGTCAACTCTGCATCAGGTGGCCAGGGTATTGGAGTTTCAGGTTCAACATCAGTCCTTCCAATGAACACCCAGGACTGATCTCCTATAGAATGGACTGGTTGGACCTCCTTGCAGTCCAAGGGACTCTCAAGAGTCTTCTCCAACAGCAGAGTTCAAAAGCATCAATTCTTCTGCGCTCAGCTTTCTTTATAGTTCAACTCTCACATCCATGAGAGTGGTCACATACATGACCACTGGAAAAACCATAGCCCTGACTAGACAGACCTTTTTTGACAAAGTAATGTCTCTGCTTTTAAATATGTTGTCTAGTTAGGTCATAACGTTCCTTCCAAGGAGTAAGCATCTTTCATGGCTTCAGTCACCATCTGCAGTGATTTTGGAGCCCAGAAAAATAAAGTCAGTCACTGTTTCCACTGTTTTCCCATCTGTTTGCCATGAAGTGATGGGACCAGATGCCATGATATTCGTTTTCTGAATGTTGAGCTTTAAGCCAACTTTTTCACTCTCCACTTTCACTGTCATCAATAGGCCTTTTAGTTCTTCTTCACTTTCTGCCATAAGGGTGGTGTCATCTGCATATCTGAGGTTATTGATATTTCTCCTGGCAGTCTTGATTCCAGCTTGTGCTTCCTCCACCCCAGCATTTCTCATGATGTACTCTGCATAAAAGATAAATAACCAGGGTGACAATATACAGCCTTGACATACTCCTTTACCTATTTGGAACCAGTCTGTTGTTTCAAGTCCAGTTCTAACACTTTCTTCCTGACCTGCTTACAGGTTTCTCAAGAGGCAGGTCAGGTGGTCAGATATTCCCATCTCTTTCAGAATTTTCCATAGTTTATTGTGATCTACATATTCAAAGGCTTTGGCATAGTCAATAAAGCAGAAATAGATGTTTTTGTGAAACTCTCTTGCTTTTTCGATGATCCAGCAGATGTTGGCAATTTGATCTCTGGTTCTTCTGCCTTTTCTAAAACCAGCTTGAACATCTGGAAGTTCACAGTTCACATATTGCTGAAGCTTGGATTGGAGAATTTTGAGCCTTACTTTGCCAGCATATGAGATGAGTGTTTCAGTTTGGGATATAATATAACTTCTTCTAATCTAAGAATAATTAATGTAAGTTACTGAAATTTTGGTGAATCTCCAGTCTTTGTAAAAATTAAATATAATAAATGTCAAACAATAAGCCCGTTCCCTAGGAGACAAGAGTTCTACTTTTAGAGGAGGAGTAGCTAGAATTAACTTTAAATTGCTTCATTTCCTTAGGCTGGAATAAGTTCCCAAACTGGATTTTTAATTGGTTCCTGAACCTTTTTTTCCCCTCAAATATAATCATCAAAATCACTCTGAAATGGAATTTGAAACCTACATTTGCCAAAGGCAGAAAAAAAAAAGAAGCAAAATTTATATTCTCAGTTTTCTTTAATCTAACACTTTTACTTCTTGTGAAACCTCTAAGAATGAGAAATTAACTTTGTTTTGTTTAATGTGTGTTTTTCCTTAAGTGGTGAAGGCAATTTCCATTTTAAAAATATATGTTAGATCACAAGTTATGAGAATGTGATTCAAATGTAAATGAGAATTCTGAATATACTTAGCATTTGATTTCTGATTTATGAGGTCAAATATAATAGACTACAGATTAATTACATATTATTATTTCTTTTATCTGTGCTTTCTTCTGCTATATATATATATATTTATATCATAAGTCATTGTTGAAATTGAAAGGAAACATGACATTTAAAAGATTGTCTTATTATTTGTATTATTGACAATGGTTATGAATTATTTCTAAATAAGTTATTAGTTTACTGAAATCAGAAAAGTTGAAAATACTCCTTTAGTATATAGGTATTGGAAAGGTTTATTTTGTTTTGTAAAACTTTACCATGTGCTCTTCTAATCTATGTTTCTCTATCTACTCACAAACTTCTGCTAGTGTGAAAATATGAAGACAAGTGTTTAACAATAACCTCACTGGTGTCGCCCTTCATTTGTCAAGCCCTTTCATTCTTTCACATTCTTGGTAATTAGTAATGTTCTATATTTTTCTTAGAAAATCAGTGTCCCATTCAGTTTGCATTTGGGTGTGTGTGTATGTGTAGAAAAACAGAAAGAGAAATAGAGGTTTAATCTACAATATTTATAGCAGTTAAACTCTATGAAATCTGTGTGAATACTTAATTAGGCAACAATGAACTATTGTTCCTAGGGGAAATACAAGATTAGGTTCCTCTGAGCCATTGGTCACAACATTTTCAACAATTGATTAGTACATCACCTTGTTTTTTGTGTGTTTTTATTTAATAACACCTGGATCAATGTATATTATTTTATTCATTAACACTGAATTCACTATCAAAAGCACTATAACTTATGACTGCATACATTTGTTTTCTCCTTAAGGCACATCACAGTTTTTTGCACTTAGAAATGCTAGAGTGTTCTTTAGCAGTATATTGGATGCCATTTTAAATAGGAAAATCAACATCAAAAAGCACAAATAAACAAGAAAGCTGAGTGTCTCCCTTTTCAACCTCATCTGAGACCAGGCATGTCAGGTGACTCAATCTTTTTTCTGCTCTGCATGTGTCCTTGAAGAACCATGAACGTGCTGCAAATATTGATTTGAGGATTGAAAATAAATTTTAGCAAGTAGGAAAACTTGTAAATACTGAATCTGTGAAAAAGGAAAATTGAAAATATATTTAACAATTTTGAGTATTCATAGACATATGAATTTAAACATATTTGTGCACATGCACATATATATGTATGTGTGTGTATGTATGTGTGTGTGTGTGACTATGTACACATATATGACTTGAAGTTTTGGAAAAAGGCATGTGAAAGAGATATGATTATTCACAGTTTACACATACATAAATATATAGTCATCTATAAGTTTGATATGAGCTTTAGAGATATTTATTCTCATAATTCACACATTCTTAACAAATTATTTGACTTTATCTATGTTTTTAATATGATGTGAGTTTAGGACCATATTTAGGCTTCCTCGGTGACACTAGTTGTAAAGAATCTGCCTGCCAATGCAGGAGACATAAGAAACATGGGTTCAATCCCTAGGTTGGGAAGATTCCCTGGATAAGGAAATGGCAACTCACTCCAGTACTTTTGTCTTGAAAATTCTATAGACAGAGGAGCCTGCCAGTTTACAGTCCATAGAGTCTCAGAGAGTCAGATATGACTGAAGTGACTTAGCACAACACACAAGATGATATCTGCTCAAATAGGAATAAACTCCAACATCCTGTAAAGTATATACAGTTGCAATTCCCCTATGTTCTTATCATTCCAACAGGACAAAATTTACAGAGGTTTTATTTCACCAAATACAGTATATGTACTGTGGGAATCCAAAGACTGGCCCTCCAAAATGTCCACATTCAATACTCAGAGTTTATGAGTGTTTAAGGTTGCGTGACTACTGCAAGCAGGAAGGCTGCCACTGGGGAGAGGAGATCTGGTTGGATGATTCTCTTTCTCCTTTTCCTATCCTTCCTCCTCCACATCAATTACCATATTTCCAATGCTTCCAGTGATTGAGACAGAGGACAGAGAAGAGACAAGGGAAACAGAAAAGTTGCTACCTAAATGGCATTTTCTGGACTTCATCCTTATATCTTCAGAGACTACCAGTATCACCCGGAACCTTTCCATAAAGACAAGAACAATACTTCTCTGGCTGGTTGCTTACTCCTTTGTTGAGCACAGCACTTCTCAAGAAATGGGGAGTTCATAGAATTGTTGAACATTTGTGCACATACGAATCTTCAGACATTTTTTAACCACATCCAAGGAGCGGCAGTTGTGCAGGTGCAGGAGGGCCTAGAGGAGCTATTCCACCTTCAGGGTCAGAAGGGGCAATGGTGAGGAAATACCTCTCATCCAAGGTAAGGATCAGTGGCTGCGCTTTGCTGGAATAGCTGTGAAGAGATACCCCATGTCCAAGGTAAGAGAAACCCAAGTAGGATGGTAGGTGTGGCAAAAGGGCACATTGAAACCATACTCACAGAAAACTAGTCAATCTAATCACACTAGGACCGAAGCCTTTTCTTTTCTTTTTTTTCAAATCAATTTTTATTTTTTTTTATTTTTTTTTTAGTTTTTTTTTTTTTAGTTTTCTATTTTTTTAATTTTAAAATCTTTAATTCTTACATGCGTTCCCAAACATGAACCCCCTCCCACCTCCCCTCCCCATAACATCTCTCTGGGTCATCCCCATACACCAGCCCCAAGCATGCTGTATCCTGCGTCAGACATAGACTGGCGATTCAATTCTTACATGATAGTATACATGTTAGAATGTCATTCTCCCAAATCATCCCACCCTCTCCCTCTCCCTCTGAGTCCAAAAGTCCATTATACACATCTGTGTCTCTTTCCCTGTCTTGCATACAGGGTCATCTAACTCAACAGCCTTTTCTAACTCAACGAAACTAAGCCATTCCCCCTGGGGCTACCCAAGATGGGCGGGTCATGGTGGAGAAGCCTGACAGAATGTGGTCCACTGGAGAAGGGAATGGCAAGCCACTTCAGTATTCTTGCCTTGAGAACCCCATGAACAGTATGAAAAGGCAAAATGATAGGATACTAAAAGAGGAACTCTGCAGGTCAGTAGGTGCCCAATATGCTACTGGAGATCAGTGGAGAAATAACTCCAGAAAGAATGAAGGGATGGAGCCAAAGTAAAAACAATACCCAGTTGTGGATGTGACTGGTGATAGAAGCAAGATCTGATGCTGTAAAGAGCAATATTGCATAGGAACCTGGAATGTCAGGTCCATGAATCAAGGCAAATTGGAAGTGGTCAAGCAAGAGATGACAAGAGTGAACATCGACATTCTAGGAATCAGCTAACTAAAATGGACTGGAAGGGGTGAATTTAACTCAGATGACCATTATATCTACTACTGCGGGCAAGAATCCCACAGAAGAAATGGAGTAGCCACCAGGTCAACAAAATAATCTGAAATGCAGTACTTGGATGCACTCTTAAAAAATGACAGAATGATCTCTGTTCATCTCCAAGGCAAACCATTCAATATCACAGTTATCCAAGTCTATGCCCAAACCAGTAACGCTGAAGAAGCTGAAGTTGAATGGTTCTATGAAGACCTACAAGACCTTTTAGAACTAACACCCAAAAAAGATGTCCTTTTCATTATAGGGGACTGGAATGCAAAAGCAGGAAGTCAAGAAACACCTGGAGTAACAGGCAAATTTGGCCTTGGAATGCGGAATGAAGCAGGGCAAGCACTAATAGAGTTTTGCCAAGAAAATGCACTGGTCATAGCAAACACCCTCTTCCAACAACACAAGAGAAGACTCTACACATAGACATCACCAGATGGTCAACACTTATATCAGATTGATTAAATTCTTTGCAGCCAAAGATGGAGAAGCTCTATACAGTCAACAAAAACAAGACCAGGAGCTGACTGTGGCTCAGATCATGAACTCCTTATTGCCAAATTCAGATTTAAATTGAAGAAAGTAGGGAAAACCACTAGACCATTCAGGTAAGACCTAAATCATATTGCTTATGATTATACTGTGGAAGTGAGAAATAGATTTATGGACTAGATCTGATAGATTGCCTGAAGAACTATAGACTGATGTTCATGGCATTGTACAGGAGACAGGGATCAAGACCATCCCCATGGAAAAGAAATGCAAAAAGGCAAAATGGCTGTCTGGGGAGGTCTTACAAATAGCTGTGAAAAGAAGAGAGGCAAAAAGCAAAGGAGAAAAGGAAAGATATAAGCATCTGAATACAAATTTCCAAAGAATAGCGAGAAGAGATAAGAAAGCCTTCCTCAGCGATCAATGCAAAGAAATAAAGGAAAACAACAGAATGGGAAAGACTAGAGATCTCTTCAAGAAAATTAGAGATGCCAAGGAAAAATTTCATGCAAAGATGGGCTCAATAAAGGACAGAAATTGTATGGACCTAACAGAAGCAAAGATATTAAGAAGAGATGTCAAGAATACACAGAACTATACAAAAAGGATCTTCACAACCAAGATAATCACAATGGTGTGATCACTCACCTAGAGCCAGGCATCCTGGAATGTGAAGTCAAGTGGGCCTTAGAAAGCATCACTACTATTATAAACAGCGCTGCACATATACACAATGGAGTATTACTCAGCCGTTAAAAAGAACACATTTGAATCAGTTCTGATGAGATGGATGAATCTGGAGCCGATTATACAGGTGAAGTAAGCCAGAAAGAAAAACACCAATACAGTATACTAACACATATATATGGAATTTAGAAAGACGGCAATGATGACCCTGTATGCAAGACAGCAAAAAAGACACAGATGTGTATAGCGGACTTTTGGACTCAGAGGGAGAGGGAGAGAGTGAGATGATTTGGGGGAATGGCATTGAGACATGTATAATATTATGTAAGAATCGAATCACCAGTCTATGTCCGATGCAGGATACAGCATGCTTGGGGCTGGTGCACGGGGATGACCCAGAGAGATGTTATGGGGAGGGAGGTGGGAGGGGAGTTCATGTTTGGGAATGCAGGTACACCCGTGGTGGATTCATGTCAAAGTATGGCAAAACCAATACAGAATTGTATAGTAAAATAAAGTAAAAATGAAAAGAAAAGAAAAGAAAAGAAAGCATCGCTACAAACAAAGCTAGTGGAGGTGATGGAATTCCAGTTGAGCTGTTTCAAATCCTGAAAGATGACGCTGTGAAAGTGCTGCACTCAGTATGTCAGCAAATTTGGAAAACTCAGCAGTGGCCACAGGACTGGAAAAGGTCAGTTTTCATTCCAATCCCAAAGAAAGGCAATGCCAAAGAATGTTCAGACTACCACACAATTGCACTCATCTTCAACACTAGTAAAGTAATGCTCACAATTCTCCAAATCAGGCTTCAGCAATACATGAACCATGAACTTCCAGATGTTCAAGCTGGTTTTAGAAAAGGCCAAGATCAAGTTGCCAACATCTGCTGGATCATGGAAAAAGCAAGAGAGTTCCAGAAAAACATCTATTTGTGCTTTATTGACTATTCCAAAGCCTTTGACTTTGTGGATCACAATAAACTGTGGAAAATTCTGAAAGAGATGGGAATACAGACCACCTGACCTGCCTCTTGAGAAACCTTAATGCAGGTCAGGAAGCAACAGTTAGAACTGGACATGGAACAACAGACTGGTTTCAAATAGGAAAATGAGTCCGTCAAGGCTGTATATTGTCACCCTGCTTATTTAACTTATATGCAGAGTACATCATGAGAAACCCTGAGCTGGGAGAAACACAAGCTGGAATCAAGATTGCCGGGAGAAATATCAATAACCTCAGATATGCAGATGACACCACCCTTATGGCAGAGAGTGAAGAGGAACTAAACAGCCTCTTGATGAAAGTGAAAGAGGAGAGTGAAAAAGTTGGCTTAAAGCTCAACATTCAGAAAATGAAGATCATGGCATCTGGTCCCATCATTTCATGGGAAGTAGATGGGGAAACAGTGGAAACAGCGTCAGACTTTATTTTTTTGTTGCTCCAAAATCACCACAGATGATGACTGCAGCCATGAAATTAAAATACACTTACTCCTTGCAAGAAAAGTTATGACCAACCTAGATAGCATATTTAAAAGCAGAGACATTACTTTGCTGACTAAAGTCCATCTAGTCAAGGCTATGGTTTTTCCAGTGGTCATGTATGGATGTGAGAGTTGGACTGTGAAGAAAGCTGAGCACTGAAGGATTGATGCTTTTGAACTGTGTTGTTGGAGAAGACTCTTGAAGTTTCTTGGACTGCAAGGAGATCCAACCAGTCGATTCTGAAGGAGATCAGCCCTGGGGTTTCTTTGGAGAGAATGATGCTAAAGCTGAAACTCTATTACTTTGGCCACCTCATGCAAAGTGTTGACTCATTGGATAAGACTCTGATGCTGGGAGGGATTGGGGGCAGGAGGAGATGGGGATGACAGTGGATGCGTTGGCTGGATGACACCACTGACTTGATGGATGTGAGTCTGAGTGAACTCTGGGAGTTGATGATGGACAGGGATGCCTGGCATGCTGTGATTCATGGGGTCCCAAAGAGTCGAACACAACTGCGCAACTGAACTGAACTGAACTGAAGGTTACATGGCAAAGAGAAACTGAGGATGAAAGCAGAATTAAGTTGACTAATTATCTGACTGTATAGTAGAGATATTATTCTGGATTACCTGTGAGGTCCCAATTGAAACACAAAATTATTTAATAATGAAAGAGTAAGTGGAAAGGAGAATCAGAAAAAAAAAAAGTGAGCATAGTTTCAGCTTAACATGAGGTAAGGAAGACTTGCCTCCATTGATGTCTTTGAAGACGGTGAAAGAGGATCACAGCTCAGAAACAGGGGCAGTCTCTAAAAGCTCATTTCTTTGTAAAGAGATTCTGCACCAAAAACCTTTAAAGATTAAATTTAAAGCTTGTAGATGAAGCTACAGAAAGGCTTCCAATTATTAAATAAAAACTAGTTTATCTGAGTGCGTTTAAGAAAAGAATGCCTGAATACCACACTTAGGGGACACAAAACTCCTGTTAAACATAGAAATGCTGTAGATTACCAAAAGATGAGTTTTCCACAGGGTGTTGATCTGAAAGGTTCAATGCATGAGTCCATAGAAGAAAAAACAAACAGATTTGCTGAGTGCTTTGAAGATGAAAAATGCCTGCAGAAACTAGTCTATTTAAGCATTTGCCATTACATGATCCAGTTGTATAAGTCACTACAAGACCTTGGGGAAAATATTTTTTCTTCAAGTGAAAACTTTTTGAAGTTTAAAGAAACTGAGTGTAAAAATAATGCTATAAAACAAAATCTTGAAATCTTCCTATTTCTGCTTGGGAATCAGAGATGGGGGAAATTGAAAAGTCTTAAGCTTTATTTTAAGCCATCTAGAAGATCTGAGCAACAAAATTATGCAGGGTTTTTTTCCCCTTCCTTTATTTTTTCCCCCTTCCTTTAAATATGAATATATGATTAGGAAAAGTTTTTTCTTCTAAATCATCTCAATATCAGAATCTGACTTTGAGAGATGTGGAAGAATTTTGTGATGAATAGTTAAAATAGTTGGTCTGAAATTCTTGTCTTCTAATGTCACCATCTAGATTTTAAGCTTATGTAGATTTTTGCCTCTTCTGGTAAGTTTTTGTCTTTAACATTGGTTATGTTTTCCTGTTTCTTAATATATTTCATAATTTTGAATTGCATCCTGGACATTTTGATCATTACGATGCAGAGAATCTGGGCTCTGTTATATTCTTCCTAAGAGCACTAATATTTTCTGTTTCATTTCAGCAGGTAATTAGTTTGACAACTAATTCAGGTACCGAACTCCTTCTTCCCGCATATGTGAGGCACCAAAATTTACATCAGTTCTTTGACCTCGAGCTAGGTTTAAGTCAGTCTAGGCTTAATCAGTCTAGGCTTAAGTCAGTCTCGTGTTTGTCTGGTTCAGGAGTCAGCCATATGCTTTGGCAAAATTTATACACAGAATTTTGAGCTTCCTTTCCCTAACTCTGTCCTGTCTGACATTTTTACATTCAGATTCCAGCAGCTGTGTTTGCTCTGAACTCTGTCTTCTGGTTCTTCAAAAGAAAAAGGCTGATTTTCTGTTGCAGTTTTAGCCTTTCTGGCAGATGTAACTCTGGAGTAGTCTCAAGTTAAAAGCAACACAGATGAGAAAATTGTCCTTTATTCTGTATTTCTTTCCTGTTTCCAAGCATTAACTTTCCTCCAGTATCTGCTTTTTTATATATTTATTTTTCCAGAAAATATATCCATCTTACTTTCATCACTCAACTTAAATTTTACTGAAATAAAACTTCATATTTTGCATATTATATGCAAGAAAACGTATCTCACTAGAAAACTGTATAGTAGTAATTTGCTTTATGTCAGACTAATTGGATAAAGAAGTAGTATCAAGCAAGATTTTTTTTTATGGAAAAAGGGAAGAAGAGGCTAATTTCCTATTCCTACATTAATAATTTTCAATAGAGTTGACGTCCTTTGTGGGAAGAGAAAAGAACATTAAATATAAATGTAGACTTTATGCACTGGCCAGAATAAATATACCTAGAGGAAAATGTCATCTAATTAAAAGATCATTGAAATTATTTATAGATTATGATATATATAGTTTATTGATCATTCTTATGTATAGTATGTCATACAGGTTTTTTTTTTTTAATGTAGAGATTTTCTGAGTCTTGACTAGTTTTTCAAGTATCCCTCCAAAATAAATAATAATAATGATAGTAAATATAAAATAAAATATCTAATCAGTTTAAAATTTAAAAAATCAAGTAAAGTTAATAGGGAGTCATGGAGTATATTTAATAAGACTCCATGATAGCAAAATTTTAGATTTGAGTATACAGAGCTTAACAGTCCTTTGGAAAAGGAAACAAAAATTTAATGGAAATGCTCCGTTCTAGCACATATATTCTGTTCAAACTGAGAAGTTGTAATCGACGTGGTGGGGATTTCAGTTTCTTCATACAAATTTTTAGATTCATATATTTTACAGTTCAAAAGATTACATCTATGTTTACAATCATGTTTTGACAGTAAACCTGGATCATCTGTACCTCAAGCACATGGATGACAATGAGGCAACTGGAAGATTTCAGAGATAACGATGCAGATCCTGTGGAAGGGTATAATTGTCTCAGCGGGGTAAGAGACACAGGCGCACTTACTTATTGATAGACTGGAGACAGTTTGTTGTTGTTCAGTCACCAAGTTGTGTCCGACTCTTCACAACCCCCTGTCCCTCACCATCTCCCTGAGCTTGCCCCTCACAGATCATAGTCTTGTCATGGCAAAGGGCCTTGTGTAAGTCATTGAAGCTATAAGCCATACCATGCAGGGCCATCCAAGACAGATGGGTCATAGTGTAGAGTTCTGACAAAGTGTGATCCACTGAAGGAGGGAATAGCAAACCACTCCAGTATACCTGATAGCCTCATGAACTGTATAAAAGGTGACAGTTTACTGTGATGCTAATCCTTACTTGTTTGAACTGAACTAAATATATTTCAAAATCAGTGATCATTAAAAGCTGAAACATTTGACACTAACATCCTAGCAACATTTTTTTAGTTTCCTGTTGGTATTGAAATACAAAATGCGAGGAAGCACCAGTCATGTTTATTGAAGTGATTTCCTTTTTCTGTTCATGTCGACTGATATTTCTGATCAAGTGCTGCCAGTTATATTCTGAGAGCATTTAATTGATTTTTCAACTCTTTACATCCTAATTGCTGCACTTAAACAGCCATATGAGAAATATTTCCAGAGTCAAGACAGACTGCTTTTTGACTTACATGCGCAATAGCTTAAATGCTGGTTTGACATTTAAGGAAATAAATATTCAGGTGTGAAATACATTTGAAAGTCATTAAGATTAAAGGCTTACAATAACATATTATCTTTAAGGGTAGGTACACATACTATGCTCTATTTATCTGACACTATTCTGGCTAACGTGAAGAATGGAAACAATTCTTTGACTTTAACCCAAATAACGATGTAATCATAATCTTCACAAGAATGAATTAAAGCATATTCTAACCTTTTCATTTCTTCACATTTTCAGTATCAGAAAAGCATTACTCAAGAGGGAAAGGAATGATTTTTCACTGGGATCTTGCTCAGAGTTATATTTCAATTCCTCACAACTAAACACTTAAACGATAGGAAAAAGAAGGTGAGGGCATTCTGGCAAATCACTACTTACAGGACTTTCCTGGTGGTCCAGGGGTTAAGATTCTGTGCTGCCATTGCAGGGCAGGCGGGAGGTGCAGGTTCAGTCCCTGATGAGGGAAGACTTACTGGCCCACAAGCCTTACTGCTAATTTCTTTCTTTTTTTTAATCTCTAAAAAAATGGCAGTTTTTCATATATAATATTCAGTATAGTTTGAGGCTTAACCAAGAGAACAATCCATTATGTGTCAGCAGCACATCTGTCAATATGTTGATGGAGCAGATACATAATATATGCTATTTGAATATTGCAACAAGTAACTTATATTTGAAAAATAGAAGGAAGATTTTACTTTAAGGGAAAAACTTCATTTTAATTAAAAAATATGAAGAGAACAAAAATTATGCTAATATGTGGACATAAAACTAGATGAAACTTGCAAAACTTTAATAAGAAAAATTAAATTATATCATCCCTTGATTTGTTGAACATAATAATACTTATTGAAATAAATCAAACGATTTATTTTCTTATAAAAATCTTCCTGATATATAGCATTGGAAGCTTACTTTATTGTTCATGATCATTTTCAGTTCAGTTCAGTCGCTCAGTCGTTTCCAACTCTTTGTGACCCCATGAAGTACAGCATGACAGGCTTCCCTGTCCCTCACCAACTCTCAGAGCATATTATTTTAAAGATCATTTACCATGTACATTGTAAGGAAGTCTGGATTTAGACTCTTAGTTTTGCTTGATTGATTAATTTGGTGAACTTAAAGACATTGCTTTGGCTTCCCTGGTGGTTCAGCTGATAAAGAACCCACCTCCCAATGCCAATGATCCCTGAGTGGAGAAGATCCCCTGGAGAAGGAAACAGCAACCTGCTCTAGTATTCTTGCCTGGGAAATTCCAGGGACAGAGGAGCACATGGGGTCACAAAGAGTCAGACCCAACTGAGTGTGCATGCACCACTAAAAAGATATTGCTAAATCAAAACCCAAACAACATATGAATTCTAAATTGCTCCAAAGTAAATTCTCAATTCTACACAATTTTCTGGTTTTTAAAGGTGGGGGTGGGGAGGAGAGTTTCTATCTTTTGTTTAACTGTTTCTAAGGACAATTGACAATTTAATGCAATCATATACATTTAGGGCAAAATATGACTTATTCCTATTTCTGTTTCATTTAATACAATGTAAAAAAATTATACATTATTGGCATACTATGAGTCAGGTTTTATTGCAGTTTTCAAAGATATTCTAGTGAAGCAAACAAAGATATCTGCTTATATTCTAGACATGATAGGCCATCAGATAATGATAAACATGAACACATAAATGATAGTTTATATTAAATGATGTAAAGCTTTATGGAATGAAAGAACAAGGAAACACTTTTCTATTGTAGGTGGGCCTGGGGGGTGAATAATACTCTTAGTTGGGCTTGTAGGGTTAGGCCTCATTTTGGTGATATTTGAGCCAAAAACTTGAAGTGAGGGGCTTCACCCATGAAAATATTTGGGGCATATTGGTCCATTCAGAGTCAGCAAAATCTTAAGTGTGAAACTTGACTGGTATATGAAGAAAAGCTATGAAGCCAGTGTCATTGGAGAAGCCGGAAGTGATTCAGAGCTCCCTCTGCACCTCAGTAATTTGAGAAATCTGAGAACTTTGTTGTTGTTCAGCCACTCAATTCAGTTCAGTCTCTCAGTCGTGTCCGACCCTTTGTGACCCCATGAGTCGCAGCACGCCAGGCCTCCCTGTCCATCATCATCTCCCGGAGTTCACTCAGATTCACATCCATTGAGTCAGTGATGCCATCCAGCCATCTCATCCTCGGTCGTCCCCTTCTCCTCCTGCCCCCAATCCCTCCCAGCATCTGAGTCTTTCACATGAGGTGGCCAAAGTACTGGAGTTTCAGCTTTAGCATCATTCCTTCCAAAGAAATCCCAGGGTTGATCTCCTTCAGAATGGACTGGTTGGATCTCCTTGCAGTCCAAGGGACTCTCAAAGAGTCTTCTCCAACACCACAGTTCAAAAGCATCAATTCTTCAGCGCTCAGCTTTCTTTACAGTCCAACTCTCATATCCATACATGACCACTGGAAAAACTATCAGCGGCTCAGTTGTGTCCAACTTTTTGAAACCCCATGGACTGCAGCATGCCAGGCCTTCTTCTCCTTCACTATCTCCCTGAATTTGCTTAAAGTCATGTCCATCGAGTCATGATGCCATCCAAACATTTCGTCCTCTGTTGCCCCCTTCTCCTCCTGACCTCAATATTTCCCAGCATCAAGTCTGAGAACTAATGTGATGATTTTAAGTCATTGTGAAGAGTTCAGTTTATTTTCAGGGTAAAATCGGAACTGACTGAGAAAGACTGAATTTCTATTTTTAATGATAATTTTTAATGATATCATACGAGTTGTGGGCAAGGTTTCAATCAGGTCAGCTAATTATGAAACTCTTGCTACAATTCAAGGAGGGAGTGGTGGAAAATATAGTAAATCCAAATAAGTATATCTATTAACATTTGAGGAAATATCTTCAAGCATCTTTGAATAGGACGCCAGTTTACACATTGTCACATCCAATATTCCAAGGATTTTTAAAAGGTTATTACTTTAAGTTATAAGTTTGGGAAAATGCATTTACTCCTCTTCTATGGAGAATAGCTTTGGGCAATACATTTTAATGCCATAAACTATATTTTAGTGTGAGTTCTTTGGTGTGGAGATTATATGAAAAATACTATACTAGTACACAGTAAAATCGAAGAGTAGAACAAAGCAGGGTTTAATTTATAGCCCTAGTATTGCAAGCATCTTTTCCTTTGTCCTGCCAAAATCAGCTTCTCAGAGTTAGGCACACTAGATTGAGCAACAAACAAGGATTAGGTATGGTTCACAGATGATTCCAGAGTTGGTTTATAAATTTGAATTAGATTTGAAAATCAAAACCCCTTTACAACAGTTTCTTTTCATGTAATTCTTGTGCATACCACGTTTAAAAGGCGCTGTTTCCTAGATCCTTAAAAAAAAATCTAAATGTTTATCTAATTAGCCATTCTCCCTATTCCTTCTCATCACAGTTTCAATCTGAGCCATAATTCTAAATCATCATTCAACATCTTAACTAGCATGTATTAGTGTATCTAGCAAAACTTACATTTTCATATGGATTCCCACATAGGCAGTTTATGCTAGTATTTTATAAGATTGCAAAAAATCTAATAAATAGCATAAAAAGTTTTATAAAATATAGATATATTTAACAAACTATAGACATAGGTTGCATTATAGTTAAGAATTGATAATTAGTAGATAATTGGAGCTTTCCTGGTGGCTCAGATGGTAAAGAACCTGTCTGCAATGCAGGAGAAATTGGTTCAATCTCTGTGTCAAGAAGATCCTCTGGAGAAGGAAATGGCAACCCACTCCAGTATTCTTGCCTGGAAAATCCCACAGAGAGAGAAGCCTGGTGGGCTGCAGCCCATGAAGTCGAGAAGAGTTGACATGACTGAGTGACTAACACACACAGTAGATAATTAATAGAGCTTCCCTAGTGGCTCAGAGACATTACTTTGCCAACTAAGGTCCATCTAGTCAAGGCTATGGTTTTTCCTGTGGTCATGTATGGATGTGAGAGTTGAACTGTGAAGAAGGCTGAGCACCGAAGAATTGATGCTTTTGAACTGTGGTGTTGGAGAAGACTCTTGAGAGTCCCTTGGACTGCAAGGAGATCCAACCAGTCCATTCTGAAGGAGATCAGCCCTGGGATTTCTTTTGGAAGGAATGATGCTAAAGCTGAAACTCCACTTTGGCCTCAAACTCAAACTTTGGCCACCTTATGCGAAGAGTTCACTCATTGGAAAAGACTCTGATACTGGGAGGGATTGGGGGCAGGAGGAGAAGGGGACGACAGAGGATGAGATGGCTGGATGGCATCATTGACTTTATGGATGTGAGTCTAAGTGAACTCCGGGAGATGGTGACGGACAGGGAGGCCTGGTGTGCTGTGATTCATGGGGTTGCAAAGAGTCGGACACGACTGAGCAACTGAACTGAATTGAACTGAGTGGCTCAGATGGTAAAGAGTCAGCCTGCAATGCAGAAGACCAGGAATACATATGGTAATATACAACTAATCAGGAGTTTTCTGCTCAGATACATGTTTTGAAGATAAAAAACAGAACGAAAATAAGCAGCATTGTTATACTGAGACTCCTCAGCTACACCACGAGCTAACAATAGGGATCGTCCTTAAGGACCCCCCGCATCCCCTTCTGCTGTCAGCACCCTTGTTAGCAACACCCTTTCCCTTTCATTTTTCACATGTGTACAAGAACTCCCAGCACAATTGTATTTAGCTGTGTTCACTCTAATACCAGGTAAGAAATAACATGCAATAATAATAAGCATATAATCAAGGAGGTAAGTTATTTGTCAAATCTTGTGAGTTACAAGGTTTTCTTAATATGAAAGCAGAGGAGAAACTCGATGCTTATATTAGAAAAAAACATGGATGTAATTATGAAATGTAATCAGCACTCATATTCTGTGTGTCTGCTCCTTGAAACAAGGTTTGCTAAGCCATGCCTTCAATTTCAAGAACCTTGCAGTTCACTGGAATGAGAAACTGTGAATAGATGTGCACGTTACTAACTCCAGTACAAGACACTGGGAGAGAGGAGCTGCAAGTTAGCACTATGAGGCCCCAGACTGCATGAGACAGGAAATCTTTACCCACAGGACATCCATTTCATTGTACTAAGTGGCTCTTTATAAACATAGTGAAATAAATGATTGGCCAGATACTGTGAAGAGGATAGAACTAAGGAATTTTATACTGCAGGTTCAAACTCTGCCTGACTCTCACAGTTTATAAGCTAGTGAGTTGCAATCGTCAACGGCATCATAATAGTGTTAAAAACAACACAGCTAGAAACCCCCTACCATTCTGTGCCCTTGTATCTCCAACCAGGAGTTGTTGAGAGAACAAAGCAAAGTATCATCCTGCTGAATAGCAGCTACTGCTTCTGTGATATCTATAATAACTGGGCCCTGGTTCAAGAAATGGAAACAAATTGCTTACAAATAAATTTTTTCAAGAAACATAAATAGCTTGAGGCTATGGGATCTGAAAAGTTAATTACCCTGAGTACAACTCAGCATAACTTTTTTTGTAAAAATATTTTATATAGAAAGCCAAGCTGTTCACTAATGTCAAACAAAGGATCATTCTATTTGTGACAGTTTCTTTTAATTTGTTTTATCAATCTTTAGTGATTCAATTAAAAAAGAAAAACTGGAAATATATATATATATATATCTTTTTATTTTTGGGAAGTGAGATATATTTAGAACTCAGTTTTGAATTGTGGTGCTGGAGAAGACTTCGAGAGCCCCTTGGACAGCAAGGAGATCACACCTGCCAATCTTAAGTGAAATCAACTCTGAATATTCACTGGAAGGGCTGGTGCTGAAGCTGAAGCTCCTGTACTTTGACCCCCTGATGTGAAAAGCCCAGTTTACTGTAAAATACCCTGACGCTGGGAAAGATTGAGGGCAAAAGGAGAAAGGGGCAATAGAGGATGAGATGGTTAGATAGCATCACGGGCTCAATGGACATGATTTTGAGCAAACTCCAGGAGATAGTAGAGGACAGGGAAGCCTGCCATGCTGTAGTTCATGGGGTCACAAAGAGTCGAACACAACTTAGGGACTGAACAACAAAGCAGCAATGAAAGAGGCAAATATTCCTGTCACTCTTCACTCTCTGCTGAAGAGCTTCCATTACAGAGACAGGAACAGCTCCTAAGACTGCTCTGTAAATTAGGTTGAGAATATCAGTTAGGTTCCAAAACTTCCTCTTCCCCATCCTCCAGCAAAACACATCTTATAACCAATTTTATAACCAATATTGACAAGCTGCAGTCTACTGGCTGTTAGTGGTCATGCTAACAAAGTTGACAAATTAATTTATATTAAGGCATAATAATTGGTAATATCAGGGCTATTTTTTTGGAGAATGTTTGCATTTCAGTACAGACTCTACACTGTACCATGGGGCATGTAGGATCTTAGTTCCCTGGCAAGGGGTGGACCTCATGTCTCTTGCAGTAGAAGTGTGGAGTCTTAACCACTGGACCACCATGGAATTCACAAAGCTACAGTTATTTTGGTTGGGGCATTTTGGATGGGGCTCAAAAAGAAGTCTCTTTTTTGAAAATAAAGTTAGGGTTTTGAATATCACAACATACTACATCACCCCCAAATACAAAAGGTGCTGATCAGAAACATATATGCATATGGGACAGTGTTAAGATAATATTTTTCTACATATATTTGCACCTAAAATTTCAACCAGATAACAGTTTTCTATTTTATGCTCAACATACCTTTGTTGTAGGAAAGCATAAAGAAGCTTCTTAAAGCCAAAGACTTTTCCATATTTTATAAAACCTGAAATTGAATAAAGAGATAGGTGTTCCAGTTTAGAAATAAAAAGGATAATAACTCTGGGAAAGGCAAGCCAACAATTGGTTGGTTTTCCCCAAGGATGAGAACAGGTAGAAAAAACTTGAGGAATCTTACAGCTATGGGATGACTTCCATCAGTTTGGGGGAATGGTAAGCTAGGAGGTGAACTCTATGGAAAAGGACTGAATCAATCAATGTGGGGGCTAGATCCTCACCCAGGAGTGTCTGCAGTGACCTGGGTTCCTGAGAACAACCCAGAAGCAACCCAGTAATTGAGTTTAAACAGTAAGTTTACTATTCCTAGAATTTATATTCTTGCATGCACACTCCAATCTGTCACCTTCTGCCTCTCTAGGTATCTCCTTGAGCACCATGCATCACAGCACTTTGCCCTTCACTGTCCCTTACCTCCAACCTTACTTTATCTTTTTCCTTTCTTTCAAACTATGAATCCATGATCCATAATAACCACTCTCTTACATACTTCCTCAAACCTTTTACTCTTATTTTTTATCTATTTTCATTTTATTTACCTGCAAATCCTCAAACGTGATTAATTTAACATGTATCTTAACTCTTCTAGCCTCTGAAGATGGCTGGAAGGAAACAAGAGAAAAAAAGGAAGAAACACTGAACCATCTACTTTGGTCATCTGCATCACTGCACACCACCCATTTCTACTTCTACTCCTTTGACAACTCTAAACTTTCTGTTATCAATGGGAAGACCCAGGGATCCAAGCTTGAAAATGAATATCTCAGGCCACATTTCTGCCACAGATTTCCCATCAAGGTGAATAATAACTCCATTCTTCCAGTTACTGTGGTTAAAATATTTGGAGTTATATTCTAGACACAACCTGTCCACAAACCTGGGCTGTAATTTTTGTGTGGAGGGATGTCTTTACTCTTGATGGGCACAGCAACAAACACAGCAATCTGTGTCTTCCTTTTGTTTGGAC
The DNA here is from genome assembly GCF_016772045.2 of Ovis aries. Classification (NCBI taxonomy): domain Eukaryota; kingdom Metazoa; phylum Chordata; class Mammalia; order Artiodactyla; family Bovidae; genus Ovis; species Ovis aries. Next base: position 52,216,523 of record NC_056069.1, read on the forward strand.
TAGAGCAAGCATATAGTAATGTTTATTTACCCATTTGCAGTTCAAAAATATTTTCAAATATTCTAAGATATAACTGAAGCCTTACATTATCTTGAATGAGAGATGATCATGCATATTTTAGCAACTATGAACTGGAATCTCAGTGCATGTCAGTGATTGACACAGGGTCACCCAATTAGGGAGCATTACAATTATTTCTTTTGACCCCAGACCACAAGCACTATTTGCTACATCACTTTGTCTATTATCATGGGATTAATTACATCAAGTGATATGTAGAACCTTAACAAATATCTACTTGGCTGATGCCAGTGTCATGAGCTAAAAGAATCTGTTTGATTTAAAGGCATCAAAGTAGGAGACATCTTTGCTAATGAAGACAAGGCACTTTTATGAAATTAAAAAGTTAAAGGGCACTTACTACTCTTGACATGAAGACACTGTGCTCTAGCCCCAAACATGCCCTTTTACCACTGTGAGTAATTAGATCTTCTGACTGCCTTTAATAATGCTCTATATTTTAGAAACACTGACTAATTAACTCCCATCATAATATTCATCTACATTTTTCAAGTTGAAATTAAAGTAGGAAAAATAAAAATCAAGAACCTAGCCCAGGATGACAACATATTAGTAGCACACTTAAGATTATTATTTTTGATGTCTTAATTTATTTTGCAAAATAAGCCCTAAGCCATATTCTTTTTGTGAATGCATTGCTATTTGAAACTCTTATACATTTTTTGCTAGGTTTCTATTGAAAAGACCAATGGCCTCAGAGTCTTCACATCTTATCTCACATGTAGCTACCAACCAAGTCCCTGGCAGAACTCAGGCCCACTATACTAGAACTTAATTCCTGGCAGGGGGCTATGAGTCAGTCTCTTACTGGGAGCAAATATTAATATGTGAAGACTTTGAATAGCCCATTGTTTCAAGAACTCTATTGCCTACAGAAGTCACTGATGTCTTGCAACATTCACAGTAGAAGTTTTTTTTTTTTTTTTTTTTAATCCACAGTCAAATAGTTTAGAATACCACATTGGATTGGGTGTCCTTCTTGATTTCTCTTATGGCTTTCAAATAGTTTATTTTTCTTCACACTTTATATATTCTATCTCTTCTGAATTAAATGTTATCAGCCTAAAGCTTCTACCAACCCCCTTGCCATCCCCATCCTCTGATTATGATTTTAGCTCACATCCTAACTACCAGCTTCCCTGTTCTGTTCTTAGTAGCTTCAATATCTATACAGATGATGTATTATTTCTTACCAGGATATTTTGGCACATCTCAGTAAAATATTCATCTCTCATATTCCAAACCTTCTTTGGAGGTACCACTTTGGCATTTCACCAGCTCTGATATTTTGTCTTCTGAATTTCCATTCTTCAAACTTCACTTCCCACCTTTCCAGGCTACACAGTTTAGTTCATTTATCAGCTTTCAACTCAGCAATATTTATAATTCATTGTCCTTAATGCTTCATTTTCCATCACCATCCTCTGTCTTGCTTTATGCTGAGACAAGGGCCTGGATGACTGTAGATTATTTGGGAGGTGATTCTGAAAAGAGTAATATAGGATGTGGGGAAAGGGGATTAGTGAAGGGAGAAATGCCAATAAAATGGATATTAGTGAGCTACTTACAAGAGAGAAATAGAGAATAATTTCCCTCTGCACCCTCTGTAGAACTGTGTAAACACAGGTTAGTAGGTTCTCCTGAGAGAGGCAAAAGTTGAATCATTTATTCAATGACCCCAAACTCTCATTGGTTAAGATTTGCAATGGGGGAGGGAGTTAATTTTTGTTACTTGCTGATTGAAAGCAGAAGAGGACAACAGAGGATGAGATGGCTGGATGGCATCACTGACTCAATGGACAGGAGTTTGAGTAAACACCAGGAGTTGGTGATGGACAGGGAAGCATGGCTTGCTGTAGTCCATGGGGTCGCAAAGAGTCAGACACAACTGAGTGACTGAACAGCAACAACCTGCTGTCATGATGTGCTGAAAGGTAAGTTGAGCCAACCTTTGAAGAATTAGAGAAATCTTTGAGGCAAATGAACTGGGAACCAAGGGCACATGGAGTGGGAGAATTTCAGTGTCCACAAGAGCGTCTCACTGCACCTGCAGGTCACCTTAGACCTGGGTGCAGAAAGGAGCTTGGACACCTCATTGTATGTTCACCTTATTACCTGAGGTAGGTTGCTTTCAGCAAGCCTCAAAATACTTGTGCTGTTTAACACCTATTCTCATGATTCTTCATCTTTCTGTTGTTCCCTTGCCAAACATACCCTGCTGGTAGACAGCTATGTCCATTTTATGAATTTATATCTGAGTCACTAATTACTGCCAAGGAAACTGTGATGACTGGACTCATTTCACATTTATGACAATAATCTCAAATTTCATAAATTTCAGACGATTCTCTGAAAATCCCCTTAATGGTTACAGTTCCTGTTCTCTAGAGGGATGTCTCATCCCTCATGCTTAGTTGATCATCTCCCACCACAGTTCAGAGACAAAGCAAATGCAGCATATGTGCCTTCAAAGATCAGGAGCTATATACACACTCTGTCGCATCTGGTGCACTTGGGAAAGGTCACCCTCCTGCGCTGAAGTCTAGCTGATCCCTTGTGCTTTGAGGTTCATCTCTTCTTACCTGTATCAGGACCTAGTTCATGCTGTCATTACTTTTCTTTCCCAATCATAATATATATGTATGTAATATTACTCCCATCTCAAATGGCAAAATCGCTATAATCTCTTGAATACAGAAACATTCCTGGCTACCACATCAGTTTTTTAATACCTTTCAAAACAAAGCACATAGTAAGAATTCTGTAAATGTGCTATTTCCACTTACCCATAGCCTATTTTCTGTTCCAACAACTCCAACTTTGGGCCACAAAGCAAACTAAAATTAATCTTATCCTCTCCTTAAATTATTAGGCCTTAAAAAAGACATAATCAAACTGATAAAGCTCAAAAGAGCATGAAATATTAAAGGGAATGACTGCATTTTTTTTTTTGAATGGGGAAAAGGTGAAGTGGGGCCAGTCTCAGAAAAATGGCTTAATGCCATCCTCCCCCTATTTTGTTAGTGTCTCGGCAGCTAAGATCCTTTTATTTCACTGTGTGCGGTTCTTCCTCTATGGAGATTTCCTGCCATAAAGTGTTTGCTATGCTAAGAAGGATACATCCTTACCAGTGCCTACTGGTACCTTTGCAGTAGTCAGACTATCCACAATTTTGTGGCCATATTGCATCTATTAACATCATAATTGCCATGAACTTTCATGCTCCAGTGCACTCAGTACTGGACCAGGAATTGTCAAGAGCTTCAGTTCAGTCATCCCCCAAACACAGCTTGGCACTGCAAGCATGGGGCAGAGATGGCAACTGCTGTCCCAACTACAGATACCAAAACACACAGGAAGTGAAGGGGAGCAGAGATTGGCCAAGACTGAGGACCTGTGGGGTACAAGCCCCCAGCCACGAAGACCATGAGAGTTTGGTCTTCAAACTCCCAACCCATGCTCCAACATTCCATCAGAATTCACTTACAAAATATCAATTCAATGATAACATTACTAAGAGTTTTAAGACTGCAACTGCGGAGCATTAAACATCAAGTATGGACTTCCTTAATAGCTCAGTGGTAAAGAATCTTACTGCAGGAGATACAAGAGACATGGGTCAGATCCCTGGGTTGGGAAGATCTCCTGCAAGAGGGCATGGCAACCCACTCCAATATTCTTGCCCAGAGAATCGCATGGACAGAGGAGCCTGACAAGATACAGTCCAAAAGGTCATAAACAGTTGGACACAACTGAGCACAAACATCGAATTCAGGGTCTTTTGAGAGTGGGGCCCTGTACACTTGCTCTAGTGGCCTACCCACAAATTCAGTCTTGCATGGAGTTAGTGGGAAATCCCAAGAATGGCTGAGAATAAGTTTACCAGACACATCACTTTATGAATCTGGGGATTAGGAATTGGTTAATCTTAGAGCTCAATGAATGTTCCTTGTGTGTTTTAGTTAGAAAGAAAGATTCATACAAAATACAAGCAGGTATATCCCATTGATGTTTTAGAGTAAACTTTATTATGAAATATTTTTGCAATGTAGCCTAAATGACATTAGCTTTCTCTAACTCATGAATATTAAAAATATCAGATTTGTGTTCAAAGCATGTTTCTGATACTAGAAACTAGATTTCCTTAGTTTACACAAATCTGAGATTTATTTACTTCATTTTCAAAATGCATGTAAGAGTTGGCTCTAACTTATTAGGCCATTGACAAAGTTAAGAAGGCAAGGAATAGACAAAGGTCAATCACATAATAGCTGAATAAATGTTAGTAACTTACTATAACAATTATATTTTTAATTTATGATTATTATAGGTAGCACTGAAATACATTTCCTTATATTAAACATTCTTAAGAATATCCTGCTTCAACAGATTTCCAGAAGAGGTATGAGTAGATTAATGATGTTGTTTGTTTATAAGTCCCTTGACAAACAAGTGAGCTTCTGTACTTCCAAATGGTTTTTGAAAAATATAAATAATAGATTACGCTCTCAGTTGCTGAGTAGGAAATGGTCCATTTTACAGATAACTGTGCTATTATAACACTTGATACCTTGAGAAGTGTGTATGTATGTTGCTATCTTTATCTCAGTTTCTGATAAGTGAGAATTTGAAAAGTTTAGCTTCAAAATTAATAGCTCATCATCCAGAGGAGATGCTTCTTACCAAATGACTTTGCAATAACACTGCATGCCACATCAAAGATGTGATATGGATGAAGAATTCATACCAGATATTCTGAAGCAGCTAAAACAATCCTAGTGTTCTTGCTGCAATATACCTAGAAAATAAATTTGAATTTTTAATGGAGTATTTTAACGGAGCCACTTTTCATATATGTATCAAGTAACTTGAAGAGTACCATATGCCTGATGTTCTATTCAACATGGGAACCTATTTCAGGCCATCAGACATAGCCTCAGTCTAATGATTTCATGACAGCAATTTCCGTTTGCTACTGTTCCAACACACAGCCAAGATAACTTTATGATCACCTTCTGGAATTGCAGAATGCCCCCAATAAATATGGGATTTATGAGTAAATAACTCTTACTAATAGCATACAGCTCATTTGAATGCCTCTGGCAGTTTCTCAATTGGACATTCCTTCCATTTTCTGTTTAAGTCAAGGGCAGATATTAGAAACTACACACATAATAGGGCAACTTTATTACCCTAAAGAGATGTATAATAAATATGGTGTAACATATAATCAGGTATAAATTAGGAAATACATCCTATTTTAGTAAAATTTGATATGGTATCTACTAGTATCCAGAACAGCAGATACTGGACATAAAATATTCTAGTATTTAGTCAATAATTTGGGAGAGGAAATATTACTTCATGTTAAGGAAAGCATTGTTATAACAGGAAGATTTTTTACCAACATTGACATGCAATGATATTGAGATCTTTCTTGGTTTGATATAAATGCAAATTGGTTCTGATAAGAAGTAACTTTAAATTTTTTACTTTGACCTTTATATACATGTCATTTAGCAGATATATCATATTTCTTGTTGGAGAAAGATGGTGTGGCCCTGCTTTGTTGGTCTTAAAACCTGATTTTCTCAACATGCAAGAAAAATATATCAAAACATAAACCATGCCATAAAGACCAGATAGTAGAGGATGAAATTTGTGTTTTTGGAGTAGAAATATATTGTTTGTTGTTATTCAGTTTTCTCAAAAGAATGAAATGTTAATTATCATATAGAATATGTTATCTTGTAAGTGAGCTTAATAAGTCAAAGTGAAGCAAATGATAACCAAAGAAAAACAAGAGGAACATGTACATTGCCATGCAGAATATTGCTAATTAAATTTCCTATTCCAACTTTTTGCAGGAACTCAAAAATGATAAAAAACAAAATACCAGCATTCCTTTTGATATGGAATTATTCTATAATCTATGACATGCCTTGGGTAGTAGCAAATATTATGATTAGAATTTTGTTCTGCTAATCTTTTCTGTTGAGGATCATAATAGAATTGAGTCATCTACAATAAAAAATTTTATGTATGAAATAATTTTCTTAATTCAAAGAATATTTTAAAATTGACAGGTGTTATTTTCAACTCTTTTGAAAAGTTTTCTGAAGTCCTTTAATAACATAATGGATTACTTCTACTTGAAAATGCTGACATGTACATCTCCCAAAGGAGACATGTTGAACAATACAGATCAATAATAGTACAACTGCAAACTGATTTCTTCCAAGAGATACTTGAGAGGTATTCTTTACATCTCTGAGTATGTGTTTCTGTATTAAAGAACAAAATGAATTAATCATTATTATACATTTGAGATTCAATGAAATATTTTGATGAAATAATATATAAAAATGCTATTAGTAGAAATCCAATTTTTGAAGTAAATACTAGGGCCTTTCAAATAGTATTGGAGAAGGAAATGGCAACCCACTCCAGTACTCTTGCCTAGAAAATTCCATGGATGGAAGGAGCCTGGTGGGCTACAGTCCATGGGGTTGCAAAGAGTCGGACATGACTGAGCGACTTCACTTTCAAATTGTATGTGTCTTTCATTTATTTTACAATTGTGCTTTGATGTTTTCTAACATTAACACATGTAACTTTACGTATTTGCTCTTGTCACAGCCCAGAATTCTCAGAAATTCCTCATATAATAAGGGGTACCCTGAATCTGAGTGACTCAGCTCCTTTGTTTCAATATTGTCTGGGGATTTGCTAAGCAGAAACCAGTGAAATCTGACATTCTCTTTGAATGCAGCAAAAGAAACCAAACTCAAATATCTTTCTTCTGGAACCACTTTCTGCTTCAGTATTCAATTCATATTTTCATGAATTGAGTACTGAAATAATTTAAATAATTTAAATTTCATGTGTTATAGATAGAGTTCACTTGAGTAGACTCTTCAAATCACAAAAAATAAAATATTTTTAGGGATTTACTTAACTTAGAAAGCTCAATCTCAAATAATATGAAATTTAGATTATTTTTCCCTATAAAATTTCTTTCTTAGTTTCAAATGGAGAACTTTCAGAGATGTGCTTACATCACAAGAAGTTAGCTAAAACCATGGTTATTATTTTCAATTTATATAACTGGATTGTTTTACAAATCAACAGACAGTTAGATAAAAATCCGATTATTGGCTTTTCTTAGAACACAGTGCTTGTATTAAAGACAAACACAAATCTGTGGTACAGATAAACAGAAGGGGCATTTTTAAAATTTTATTTATTTTTTCCTAAAAATTATCAGGCATGTCAACCCTTCTTCATCTTTATCTTGAATATATAATTTACACCTGCAAAGAAGAAATCATACAGGTTTTATTTTTGTAAAACTCAGGTTGGTAACTTATCTGTTATATAATGTGTTAATATTAATGCAGTACACATGCAACCTAGAGAATTTCAGGTTTGAACTTGCAGGTATAGAGTATCTCAGTGTAAAACAACAAATACTTTGAAATTGTTAGTTGTAGTAACAAATATTGACTGTAACACCCACTCATTTGATTTGAACAAATAAAGAAACCCCTCCAGAGACCCACAGTTGCAAACGGGAGTAGAATATATATTCAGACAATGGCAAGGCAAAGTAAGATTGGTTTGGATGTGGGAATGACAGACCCTGTGGATAAGAAGAGACAGTGTAGGTTTGAGAAAATATGAATCACGTACTGAAGCAGAAAGTGGTTCCAGGAGAAAGATATTTGAAGTTTGTCTGGTAGCTCCTAGGGGTGTTTTAAAATTCATTAAGCAAGACATGGATAAGGTAATAGGACATTAATTTCATAGAGATGTACAAAGCAATTTGAAGCTAAATGTAAAAAATAATAATAAAATAAAAGACATCTGGAAAAGACAGTTGGATTGAACATATGTGTTTACTTCCATTTTCCCCTTAAGATTCACTATCACAACAATAAAGTTATAAAATAGAAAAATGAGACTCCAAAAAATAATTAGAAAAAAATTAGAATAGCAACAATTAAGTAAGTTTGAGAATAGGCAAGATATAATTGACTCAGAAAATTCACAAAAGTTTAAACATTTCTTGAACAATGTTGGAAGAATTCTGATTTGTGTAAATGAACTCCAGAAAGATGCATGAATTAGGGGGAGCAATCATTATAAGAGAGTGGAGTTTAAAGTGGGAGAGAAAATAAGAATTATTTGGGTTATGAGAAAGACAAAAATGTTTATCAACAGGGACAGAAAGACAACTCTCCCTCTAAAGGCAGGGAGAAAATGAAACTCCTGTTCCTTTAAGTAAGTAAAACGTGCCAAACATGAAAAAGGGAAAATCAAGCACAGATATGAATCACCTACCTTACACTAATACCTCACACTCTTTGAGATCCTTTGGACTGTAGCTCATCAGGCTCCTCTGTCCCTGGGATTCTCCAGGCAAGAATACTGGAGTGGGTTGCCATTTCCTATTCCAGGGGAGCTTCTTGATCCAGGAATCAAACCCATGTCTCCTTGGACTCCTGCATTGCACGCAGATTATTTACCTGCTGAGCCTATCAACTGAGTGATGAAAACTACTCTCAATTCCAGTTCAATTTCCTCACCAGACACCAAGGATTATACAGTATAGTCAGAAGATTAAATAGTCTTCTACAAAAAGTGTAATTTATTGGAGATAGGTAGAAACAAAAGAAGAAAGTGTGGGAAAAAGGAAAGCAAATATTGAAAATTTGAAATATCCAAACACAGCCTAATTAGAACATATAACAAGGCTTTCTGCTTTACAATCCTTACTCATAAACTCAAAGTTCTTGAATGAGTATGAAGCCAGAAATCAAAAGGCATTTATAAAAGAGAAAATTGAATAGTCAAGTTTACAAAGTGAAGACAAAAATGAAACAATACAAAAGAAAATAGGAAACTCAAACTAAGCTTGCAAGCATAATCTATGTAACAAGAGAACTCAGCACCCATACCCATAACCTGTTTGAGGCAGCCTCAAAATTGTTCTTAATAACTCATGACTTAATAACTTAATATTCATGATGCTGTTGTTCACTCGCTAAGTCATGTCCAACTTTGTGACCCCTTGGGCTGCAGCACACAAGGCCGCCCTGTCCTTCACTATCTCTCAAAGTTTGCCCAAGTTCATGTTCATTGAGTCAGTGATGGGCTTCCCTTGCGGCACTAGGATGCTATCCAACCACCTCATCATCTGCTGTCCTCTTCTTCTTTTGCTTTCTATCTTTCCCAGCATCAAGGTCTCTTCCAGTGAGCTGGCTCTTCACATCAGGTGGCCAAAGTATTTATAAACGTTTATAAATGTCTCATTGAAAAACTTGCTACTGAAAACCAGAAGAGAACACTGTTAAGGGGGTGCGCCACTCCAGTGATTCAATTATTCTTCTCTCAATGTCAGATTCTCTCTATTACTTAATGTATGAGCTTTGTTGAAGCAACTTATCTTGGTGGAATGGTCAGTCTTTGGCAAGGCTGAGGGGGTAAACTCTGGCAAGAGCCACCAAAAAACTAAAGCTCCTATTCTAGTAGCTTTTGAGGAATAATGCTCTGCCAATAACCATGAAAGTGAGTTAGAAGTGAGCACTTCCCTAGTTAAATTTCCAGATTTCAGCTGTGGACAACACCCTGATTTCCTTCTTATGAGAGATTGAAACAGCTATTTCTGGAGCTAAGACCCAGCGAAACCATGCCCAAGGTCCTGACCCAAAGAACCCGGGAAGAAATAAAGGAAATACGCGTCGTTTATGTTGGCAAGTATTGGAATGATATTTTATGCAGCAATAGATAAACCCATGTGAAAATAAGAACGCATATACATAAACATACACGCATGCAAACACAGCTGTTCAACAAAATATTTGATGTCAGATTTTTCTTTCTTTAAATCGAGGGACAGAGAATAAAGATTGGAAATCGGGTATTTCGTACTTTTTATTTATTTATTTTGTGGGATGTTGGTCTTTCTGGCATGGTGTTTAATTATTTTACCTTTCTTTCTCATGTATATATATATTCATATGTAAAATATAATATATATTGTATACCATTGACATATTACTCTAAATGTCACATAGTACCAAACAGCCATATAAATGCCAACATACACATATATATTATAAATATAATGCATATGTAATATATGTACAAATAACAGTTGTCAATATTGTATTTTTGAGACCTACTCTCAACTTCCTTCTACAAATTTTCTATTGAAAATTTTATCTGTGTATTTCCTTCAGGCTTATATTACCCTCCCTTTGCTTATGCATAAAAATGCTTATGCATTAAAATCAATTGTTAAATATTTATTATGATAAAATAATCCTTGAGAAAATCATACTCTTAGTCCAGTTCTAAGGTGATTACCAGTTAATGGCAATTATTTTCTGTATCTTCTATCACCTCAAGAAAGTACCTTTGCTCCTTAGGATAGTTATACAGAGATGGTGAGAGAATCGAGCTGGTGTTTGAAAAGTTGCACAGCAAAATATACCGGAAGTAAAAGCATGCCCCAGTATTGGTATAGAATATGTCGAATGCCTTTAGCAAAGAAATAGATAAAATATTTTTTTGTGTACTTCAGTGTGTGAGCACTTGATTTGGGGTTAATTTCATAATAAAAGCAAAGTAATTCAGCATGCCTTATCTTTTCAGAATCACTTAAACATTCAAACTTTACTTCATTTCTTATTTGACATAAATTTCTCTATATTTGACTTATTAATTCTTACTTATTCTTCAGCGTCTAAGTTAAATGTCATATGCACCAAAATTCCTTTCCTAAACCTTGGTAAAGACTTGGCACCAATTGCCAACATTGCTAGTTTTCTTTCTGATTCTTTTTTTCCGCATCTCTTAGTCTTATAAACAATTTAGTTTGGTACTTGGCCAATTGTCATGTTCTTAGACACTGCTACAAAGCTTCTAGTGTCCTTAACTGATGTAATAAGACCATTCAGCCTATAAGTGAATGTCCAGAAAAATAATCTATCCTTCACTAACACACCAAATTACAAGATCCCTAAAATCTTGGGCTTCTGTTGGTTAAGGCATCACAAAAATTGTTGCCACAGTATTATGTTGTTGTTCAGTCAATTAGTTAACTCTTTGCCACCCTGTGGACTGTAGCACTCCAGCTCCTCTGTCCTCCACTATCTGTCTGCCACTATATCCTCCTCCATCATGACCCATGGCCCCTCCATCATCAACAGAAACTGACCCCAGTCCACTGGAGGGAGATGTTTAAGGAGGATGAACAAATCAGATAGGAGGGTCAACCCACTGACTTTTTAAGATATCTTCCAAACCTAGAGACATCCCGTAATCACAGGGCAAGTTCAGTAGTGTGTCTCTGAGATCTGTCAGCAGCTATGTGAGGCGATATACTGCTCTCACTCTAATAAAGTTTGCACTTCTCCGAGGGAAAAAAAATAGAGTTTGCTCAATTTCATGCATTATGAGGCTTAAATATTATCAGAGTGTTTTGAATATGCTGACAATCCTGTGTCCCGTGAGATGCTATTAGCTGAGAATATCTTACCAATGGGTAGAGTTACGTCTGAGTATGTCATAAGCTTTCTCAAGATTGTATTTCTTGAGTATTAGGTGTGAAAAATAAGAGGTATTTTCCCACTGTGTCATGCCAGTATTCACCTACCCAGACCTCATTCTGACTCCATAGACACTTGTATGGTTTTCCAAACTCATTTTCCACTTGGACGAATGAAAGGAGCCATAAAAGTGCTACCACACCAAGCAGACAGCAGTGGTGTGTATTCCTTCAGACTCAGATATTTGTCTTATCAGTGTGTTATCTTTGTTCACAACTCAAAGTATTAGTTAACTACTGGCAACATCAAAATAGCTAAGATGATCCAAAAGTTAGAATTCTTTCAAGTCTTTGAAAGAACAGATATAATAAGTATAACCAAAGAATTAACCCAATTAATAATGGGCTTTCCCAGGTGGCACTGAGACTGGTAAAGAAACTCCTGCCAATGCAAGAGATGTAAGGGACATAGGTTCAATCCCTGGTTTGGGAAGATGCCCTGGAGAAGGAAATCCTGTACTTTTGCTTTGAGAATCCCATGGACAGAGAAGCCTGGCAGGCTACCATTCATAGTGACGCAAAGGATTAGACACAACTGAAATGTCTTAGCAATCAATAATAACAGCTATTATGGAGACTAATGATTAAATGATGCTGGTTAATGTCTTTTCTCTAAATTATACATGAGTGAAGTCGCTCAGTCTTGTCTGACTCTTTGCAACCCCATGGACTGTAGCCCACCAGGCTTCTCTGTCCATGGCATTCCCCAGGCAAGAATCCTGGAGTAGGTTGCCATTTCCTTCTCCAAAATTATACATATGGAACCTTAAAATTTTTTCAGTGGCTTATATTTTATTATTACTATTACAGGAAATCAAACCTTAGAGCTTTCTCACCAGCAGCTATGTCTCAGCATCACATCTGAGAGAAACAAAAAAATATAGAATTCCCCTCAAACACTAGTAAGAAAAAAAAAAAACAAAGATGCTATTTTCTACAGCAACATGTCTTATTTATGTGCTTCATGATCAACTGGTAGAATTTTCTCTTTTTCTACTTTCAGCTTATAATGTATCTCAGCCCAGATATCAGTGAGCAGATGATTCCAACCATGCTGCACATGCCCAGTTCAGATAATAGGATTGGAACGGCTGCATCTTCTTATATTGGCTTTTCTCAATAAGGAGGTAAAGGATGATGAAGACATCTCTACGACAAGTTAGTTTGAACACCATCTGGTCCTGGCTTAGTCAATAAGATAAAATTACTCTCCAGTTCATTAGACAAGTCACAGACAAGGTCAGAAAAAAACTAAAATAGTGCTCTAGACAGGAGTGCTTTACGCTGCCAGATTGCACAGAAACTACCCTGGATTCAACTCATTTCAAGAAAATGTAATAATCTACACTTTGGGGGAAATAGTAGGGTAATCACATGAGACTATACTTCTTTCCTCTAAGTACTACATTTCCCAGGGCTTTTCAAACATGCCCTCCTTTCCACACTCACATTTAGATGAACAAATCTATCCATTTGAGTCAGCTAGCATTTTTTATACATCAGCTCAGTTCAGTTCAGTCGCTCAGTCGTGTCAGAATCTTTGCGACCCCATGAATCGCAGCACGCCAGGCCTCCCTGTCCATCACCAACTCCCAGAGTTCACTCAGACTCGCGTCCATCGAGTCAGTGATGCCATCCAGCCATTTCATCCTCTGTCGTCCCCTTCTCCTCCTGCCCACAATCCCTCCGAACATCAAAGCCTTTTCCAATGAGTCAATTCTTCTCATGAGGTGGCCAAAGTACTGGAGTTTCAGCTTTAGCATCATTCCTTCCAAAGAAATCCCAGGGCTGATCTCCTTCAGAATGGACTGGTTGGATCTCCCTGCAGTCCAAGGAGCTCTCAAGAGTCTTCTCCAACACCACAGTTCAAAAGCATCAATTCTTCAGCACTCATCCTTCTTCACAGTCCAACTCTCACATCCATACATGACCACAGGAAAAACCATAGCTTTGACAAGCCGGACCCTAGTCGGTAAAGTAATGTCTCTGCTTTTGAATATGCTATCTAAGTTGGTCATAACTTTTCTTCCAAGGAGTAAGCATCTTTTAATTTCATGGCTGCAAGTCACCATCTGCAGTGATTTTGGAGCCCCAAAAAATAAAGTCTGACACTGTTTCCACTGTTTCCCCATCTTTTTCCCACGAAGTGATGGGACCAGATGCCATGATCTTCGTTTTCAGAAAGTTGAGCTTTAAGCCAACTTTTTCACTCTCCTCTTTTACTTCCATCAAGAGGCTTTTTAGTTCCTCTTCACTTTCTGCCATAAGGGTGGTGTTATCTGCATATCTGAGGTTATTGATATTTCTCCCAGCAATCTTGATTCCAGCTTGTTTCTTCCAGTCCAGCGTTTCTCATGATATGTATCCATATTATATTCTAATTTCTATTAATAGATGCTCAGTTTTCTGTCCTAGTTCTCAAACAAATACCTTGCAGGTCACAAAGGATAGCATACATCCTTATGATATAATGCTTTATGGAACATTTTAGAATATCAGTAGCAGGAAAATGTATTCCTTGTTCTGATAGTATACTGGGAGGTAGAGCTGAGAAGAAAAAATTGATAAAAAATACTCTTTTCCCCACACTTAGTAGTATTTGATGCTGTTAATTTGATTAAAAAATAAGCAGAATCCAAAATGGATTGCCTGTCTCTTACAGTCAAGATCCATTTTAAGCCACTAGGATTTCTTTGTTAAGGTCCTGTGTAATGCAACCCCCAGCTCAATGGAGGATATTATTCTCAGAGAATCTTCAGTTCAGTTCAGTCGCTCAGTCGTGTCCGACTCTTTGCTACCCCATGAATCGCAGCACGCCAGGCCTCCCTGTCCATCACCAACTCCCAGAGTTCACCCAGACTCACGTCCATCGAGTCAGTGATGCCATCCAGCCATTTCATCCTCTGTTGTCCCCTTCTCCTCCTGCCCCCAATCCCTCCCAGCATCAAAGTCTTTTCCAATGAGTCATCTCTTCGCATGAGGTGGCCAAAGTACTGGAGTTTCAGCTTTAGCATCATTCCTTCCAAAGAAATCCCAGGGCTGATCTCCTTCAGAATGGAGTTATCCAAACATATATTTCCTATTGATATTTCACACAGTTTTTCATAACAGTAGCAGCTTTGTTGTGTGATAGAGGTTTATAGCCTTTTCCTGCCTGACGATGCATACCTCATGCATGTCTGTGTCTGCTTATTTCAAGTAGGAACCTCCTGCAGCTGAAAAAATGCATCAATCTTAACATTTAAGCTGTGTTCTGTTCCAGTAAATAGTTATTATCCACATGACAAACTTTAATTCTTTGTTGAAATTTCCACATGAAATGTTGCAATTATATTAATAATACAAGAGTATTGATAGAATCCAATCATTTGAGGCAAAGATTGGCAAACCCTTAATATAATTAATTTGTTTTGCACTAATTTTCTTAACTCATTAAAATCCAAGAGCCTTAAAGTACTTCTGATGATTTCTGCAAGCAAGGGCCTTCCACCAAAGTACAGTGAGAAGTACAGTGAAGATTTGAGCTATTTTTAGCCTGAGCTATGACTGCTGTGAGTGATTTACAGCCCTTGTTAAGCATATCTGAACTGGATACCACCATTGCCCATACACTTCAACATGGGACAATTCTATCAAGAGTTGACATGAGTCAAGTGTTCATGTGTGTCCAGATAGAATCCAATTCTTATTTCACTGCTTTATATATTGCCTTCATCCTCCCTTTTGTGTTTTCTTGCTCTTGACTTCTTTAGCTGATGTTTTTTATCATCTGTAAGGAGGATAATTGCAGAATTCCAAACAGCTTGCTTACCCTAATTAAAACTCCCATTAGTCAACTAGACTGGTTGCTTTGCTTAGAAGGGAAACAGTTTTAAGGTTCATACCATTCACCATTAAAGCTTTTGGTCTTTCTAGTTTTGTCATTCTTCCCAGAACTGGTGTGAACTTTTCATGGATATAATATATTCCTCCAGAACTATTACCAATGGTTTCCTCTGGTATAGCTGAAACTAATAAAATGTTAAATTTCAATTATATCTCAATTTTAAAAATTAACTTTTTGTCATAAAATAAAGTAACTCAACTTTTTTTATTTATTTATTTATTTATTTATTTATTTTTTTTTTAGTTTTTATTTTTTAAATTTTAAAATCTTTAATTCTTACATGCATTCCCAAACATGAACCCCCCTCCCACCTCCCTCCCCATAACATTTTTCTGGGTCATCCCCATGCACCAGCCCCAAGCATGCTGCATCCTGCGTCAGACATAGACTGGCGATTCAATTCACATGATAGTATACATGTTAGAATGTCATTCTCCCAAATCATCCCACCCTCTCCCTCTCCCTCTGTGTCCAAAAGTCCGTTATACACATCTGTGTCTCTTTCCCTGTCTTGCATACAGGGTCGTCATTGCCATCTTCCTAAATTCCATATATATGTGTTAGTATACTGTATTGGTGTTTTCCTTTCTGGCTTACTTCACTCTGTATAATCGGCTCCAGTTTCATCCATCTCATCAGAACTGATTCAAATGAATTCTTTTTAACGGCTGAGTAATACTCCATTGTGTATATGTACCACAGCTTTCTTATCCATTCATCTGCTGATGGACATCTAGGTTGTTTCCATGTCCTGGCTATTATAAACAGTGCTGCGATGAACATTGGGGTACATGTGTCTCTTTCAATTCTGGTTTCCTCGGTGTGTATGCCCAGAAGTGGGATTGCTGGGTCATAAGGTAGTTCTATTTGCAATTTTTTAAGGAATCTCCACACTGTTCTCCATAGTGGCTGTACTAGTTTGCATTCCCACCAACAGTGTAGGAGGGTTCCCTTTTCTCCACACCCTCTCCAGCATTTATTGCTTGCAGATTTTTGGATCGCAGCCATTCTGACTGGTGTGAAGTGGTACCTCATTGTGGTTTTGATTTGCATTTCTCTAATAAAAGCTATCTATGACAAACCCACAGCAAACATTATCCTCAATGGTGAAAAATTGAAAGCATTTCCCCTAAAGTCAGGAACAAGACAAGGGTGCCCACTTTCACCGCTACTATTCAACATAGTTCTGGAAGTTTTGGCCACAGCAATCAGAGCAGAAAAAGAAATAAAAGGAATCCAAATTGGAAAAGAAGAAGTAAAACTCTCACTGTTTGCAGATGACATGATCCTCTACATGGAAAACCCTAAAGACTCCACCAGAAAATTACTAGAGCTCATCAATGAATATAGTAAAGTTGCAGGATATAAAATCAACACACAGAAATCCCTTGCATTCCTATACACGAATAATGAGAAAGTAGAAAAAGAAATTAAGGAAACAATTCCATTCACCATTGCAACGAAAAGAATAAAATACTTAGGAATATATCTACCTAAAGAAACCAAAGACCTATATATAGAAAACTATAAAACACTGATGAAAGAAATCAAAGAGGACACTAATAGATGGAGAAATATACCATGTTCATGGATTGGAAGAATCAATATAGTGAAAATGAGTATACTATCCAAAGCAATTTACAAATTCAATACAATCCCTATCAAGCTACCAGCCACATTTTTCACAGAACTAGAACAAATAATTTCAAGCTTTGTATGGAAATACAAAAAACCTCGAATAGCCAAAGCAATCTTGAGAAAGAAGAATGGAACTGGAGGAATCAACTTGCCTGACTTCAGACTCTACTACAAAGCCACAGTCATCAAGACAGTATGGTACTGGCACAAAGACAGACATATAGATCAATGGAACAAAATAGAAAGCCCAGAGATAAATCCACACACATATGGACACCTTATCTTTGACAAAGGAGGCAAGAATATACAATGGAGTAAAGACAATCTCTTTAACAAGTGGTGCTGGGAAAACTGGTCAACCACTTGTAAAAGAATGAAACTAGATCACTTTCTAACACCACACACAAAAATAAACTCAAAATGGATTAAAGATCTAAATGTAAGATCAGAAACTATAAAACTCCTAGAGGAGAACATAGGCAAAACACTCTCAGACATAAATCATAGCAGGATCCTCTATGATCCACCTCCCAGAATACTGGAAATAAAAGCAAAAATAAACAAATGGGATCTAATTAAAATTAAAAGCTTCTGCACAACAAAGGAAAATATAAGCAAGGTGAAAAGACAGCCATCTGAATGGGAGAAAATAATAGCAAATGAAGCAACTGACAAACAACTAATCTCAAAAATATACAAGCAACTTCTGCAGCTCAACTCCAGAAAAATAAATGACCCAATCAAAAAATGGGCCAAAGAACTAAACAGACATTTCTCCAAAGAAGACATACGGATGGCTAACAAACACATGAAAAGATGCTCAACATCACTCATTATCAACTTATTTTTAAATTGAAGATTTCAGATATTTTTAGAGAAGGAAATATGAATTCTATCATAATCTACCAGTGTATTTCTTTAAATAGCTGGTATTAGCAGTAGCTATTGTTATTTCTAAATAGATTGACTACTAGATCACCTGTTAGATTTCCTGAAGAGATTCACTACCTTTAGCTCCTTTGAAGATTATTCATGGAATTGCCTTATAGGTAATTGTCAGTGCCCAAAAGCAAATCATTATATTTAAAGTTCAGAGAGTAATGTTATAAAATTAGACTGCTGTTTCCATTCATCAGGAGGAATACAAAACAAATGAATAAATGTAATAAAACAGACTCACAAATACAGAGAACAAATTAGTGTTTTCCAGTGGAGAGAGGGGTAAGAGAGGGGCAAGATTAAGAGGTAGAAACTACTAGATATAAAGTAAATGTATAAGGATGTAATATACATCACAGGGGATATAGCCAACATTTTGTAATAATTTTATCTGGAGCATAATTTATAAAAATATTGAATCACTATTTTGTATACTTGAATCTAATGTAAGGCAATATACTTAAATTGGACTTCCCAGGTGGCACTCTTGGTAAAGAATCAGTCCGCCAAAGCAGGGTGCATAAGAGACAACGGTTTGATCCCTGGTTTGGGAAGATTCCCTGGAGGACGGCATGACAACCCATCACAGTATTTTTGTCTGGAGAATCCCATGGTCAGAGGAGCCTGGTGGGCTACAATCTGTAGGGTCACAAAGAGTCTGATATGACTGAAATGACTCAACACACACACATTTCACTTAACAAACAAATAACAAAACAAATAAGCTTACTTGGCATTTTGACAAAAAATGGCAATCAATTTACATTTCAAAAAGTACAAATATTCTAATCAACTGATTGGATATAAACTATATCACTAGAAGGATTTTGTTTTTTCCTGTTCTTTCCATCTTTTCAATCGAAAGTTATCACCTTAACTGCTCCCCTTCAGAAGCACATCACTTTCCACTCCAAGTTTTACTTTCACTCTTCTAGTGTTTTATCCTTGTTCATGGATATATCATATTATCAGCATATCCAACTATCTGCAATTTTAAATTTGAAAAATTATGTTCTCAAAATTTAAATGATATTTTTAATAAATCAGAAATTTATGAAGAAGCACATATCCAAAAATATTGATCAAAAAGGAGGCAATTAATTTTGTCATATATGAACAGAAAATTTCCTAATATATGTAACTGTAATTATTAAGAAAATATGCATATCCTAGGTTTCAAACTAAAGAAACTATAGGCAAAACTTTTACTTACTTTACTTTTAGAATTGCTACATTTGGTTATTTCTCTCATATTCTCATTGCCATCTATATTTTCTGCTAAATTATTCATCTCCTACTATCGCTGTCAGAAAGCATCAAAAACTTTGTAATGCTCTTGGATTTCAGTGGGTCAGAAAAATTCTTGATAAGTAAATGAGTAATTATATTGTTAAATGATGTGGATTGATTTTATGTACTAGACAAGGGACACTCAGACCGTTTAAGAGCTTTTTTTTTTTTTAAATTTCCTTTCTCTCAGGTTTGAAGGTTATTTACAAAGAGCTAAGTTACTTTAAATTGATTGAATTTATCTACTTTATGGTAGTAATTTATGCAATAATTAAAGGTGTCTTTCTACAAAATCATTACTAATAATACTAGCTTCTGATCAATTTGGCCAATTAAAAGGAGCTAAAGATTTCTGGTAGCACAGTTTAGCGAGTAAAGTTCAACTTAATTCAACTTAATATCCCTTTCACATTGTGATGTTATTTTAAATTTTATAACTTTAAAAGAAGTTTCTAATTCTTTGTGCAGCATACATTTTCCTGTGTGTATAAATTAATATGTATACCTAAAGCTATTACTAGAATTTTAAAATGGCACACCTTATTAATGTATACACTTGATGGAAAAAGAGTTGAAAATTAGCATCAATGTGGACATAACTATTTAGGAAATTAGATTATATATTCCCCTATGTAATTAAATTAATATTTAGGAGAAAATTAAGAAATGACAATTCTCTGAAATCTTAACATTTCATTATAAAAATAATCTTAATATTTACATAAATCCAGTAGAACTGTAGTATGTAGATTTCTATCTACATATACAAGGAGTATTATGTAATATATGCAAACATACATAAAGTATGGCGTTTACATATTCTCTGAAAAATGTCTTCTCATAAGCTAATGTATCATGTAAAATTTCTAGAGGAGATAGATAGATATGAATATCTATATCTATGTGTGTATCAATGGTGGTGATGGTTTAGTCACTGATTTGTGTCCAGTTTTTACAACCCTATGGACTGTAGCTCACTAGCCTCTTCTGTCCTTGAAATTCTCCAGGCATGAATACTGGAGTAGGTTGCCATTCCCTCTCCAGGGGGTCTTCCCGAGCCAGGAATCAAATCCATGTTTCCTGCATTGAAGGCAATCTCCTGTATTGCCGGTGGATTCTTACTGACTCAGCCACCAGGGAAGCCCCCTGTGTATCTGAAGTGCCTTACTACTAGCTAACATGATGGCTCTAATATTTCACTCTTTTCAAAATATTCTCATGCAATTTTGAGATAAATGTGAAGGACAGCTCTATTATCACGTGGGTAGTGAATGGGAGCAACAAAGACTGTTGAAGGAGAATGGACCAAGTTGATTTGTTAGTCTGTCAAATATACTAAAAGAAATTGAAACATCCCTATGTCAGTCCTTGGGGATTAAGCAGAAGAGCAATATATTTATGCTACTCAAGTTTTAAATACATAAATAAACAACTCAGCACTTCTCAGTAACTAGATTTCCTCAAAAACTTTTAAAAGCATACCACTAAATCCAGAGCATAAAGAACTATGGGCAAAGAGCCTCTGTAAGGCACTCAAGGACCTCACTTAGCCAAGAGTAAGTGGTTATATGGGGCTTCCCAAAATGGCTCAGTGATAAAGAATCTTCCTGTCAATACAGAAGACTCAAGTTCAATCCGTGGGTTGGGAAGATTTCCAGGAAGAAGAAATGGCAA
Organism: Ovis aries; assembly: GCF_016772045.2. NCBI lineage: Eukaryota > Metazoa > Chordata > Mammalia > Artiodactyla > Bovidae > Ovis > Ovis aries. The sequence continues at coordinate 52,237,645 of NC_056069.1, forward strand.
GCCATTCCAGTATTCTTGCCTGCAGAATCCCATGAACAGAGGAACCTAGAGGGCTACAGTCCTTAGGGCCACAAGAGTCAGACCACGACTGAAGCAACTTAGCAGCAGCAACAGCATACATGTATATATATATTACATATATGTATATGTATACATACACACACAATACATATAAATATAAACAAAGATACATTTAATACATATATTAATTTTTAAAGTTCCATGAATATTATACCATAACAATAAATACAAATCTCACAAAACATTTATAGGAAGTATATTACAAAACTATAAAATGCTTATAAAATAAATCAAAGACTAAATAAGTCAAGAGTTCTTCAGTGATTATTGACTGAAAGTGAAGTCGCTTATTCGTGTCTTACTCTTTGCGACCCCATGGACTGTAGCCCACCAGGCTCCTCCATCCATGGAATTTTCTAGGCAAGAGTACTGGAGTGGGTTGCCATTTCCTTCTCCGGGGGATCTTCCCAACCTAGGGATCGAACCCAGGTCTCCTGCACTGTAGGCAGATGCTTTACTGTCTAGCCACCAGGGAATCATATATATATATATATATATATATACACACTACATATAAATATAAACAAAGATGAATTTAATAAATTAATTAAATTTTAAAATTCCATGGATATTATACCATAAAAAGATACAAATCTCACAAAGTATTTATAGGAAGTATATTAAAAAATTATAAAATGCTTATAAAATGAATCAAAGACTAAATAAATCAAGAGCTATTCTGTAGTTATTGACTGCAAAATTTTATATTATTAAGACATCTATAACTGCGTTTATCGATTCTATGCAATCCCAATAAGAATTCCAGTGAGATATTTTCTAGATATTGACAAACTATTATCAACTTAATATGGAAAAGAGAAAGACTTAGAATGACCAATAAAATAATAAAATAATTATAGCAAAGTTGTAGTGTTCACAATTCCTGGTTTCAAGAATTACTATAAAGCTACATTAATCAAGACAGCATGATATTGACTTCAAAATAGACATATAGATTAGTTAAACCATATAAACAGCCAGACATGTATGCACAAAAATGGAGTCAACCGATATTTCACAGTGGTCAAAGGCAATCAAGACAGAAATATACGAATGGATAGAGAAAGGGTGGTGCATTCAAATAGGGCAATATTATTCAGTGAAAATAAATGAAAAAACACTCCATGAAAATATACAGAAGGATATTAAATGTATAGGGTAAAATAAATCAGTAGGAAAATCTACCTATTGAATCATTCCACTTATATGACATTTGGAAATGACAGAACATATAGAAATGGTAAATCAATAATGGCCAATGAAAGTGATCAAAGAAGGGCTAGAAATGTTGATGATGAAACACAGAAAATATTGTAAAGTAATTAACCTCCAATTAAAAAAAATAAAATTCATGTTGAAGTATGGCAAAACCAATACAATATTGTAAAGCAAAAAATAAATAAATAAAATTTAAAAAATAAAGGTGAGAAAATAAAGAACAATTCACAATAAAGTGACAGAGAACTGAAAAAAAATTTTTAAAAAGAGTTAAATATTTTAAAAAAAGAAAATATTTTCAGACTATTGAAACAATCCTATACACTTTTATTGCAGATATATGACACTAAACATTTGTGAAATTCCATAGAGATTTACAGCTCAAATACTAAATATTTATATGAAAGTGAAAGTGAAACAGTCATTTCAGACTCTTTGCGACCCCATGGACTATACAGTCCATGGAATTCTTCAAGCCAGAATGCTGGAATGCGTAGCCTTTCCCTTCTCCAGTAGATCTTCCCAATCCAGGAATCCAACCCAGGTCTCCAGCATTGCGGCCAAATCCTTTACCATAATCTCATTTTAAAATAATCATTTAGGAGAATCAGGGGAATCCAGGACAGGGACAGATGTAACTTGGGGCTGGGTAAAGGGAAATGTGTGTATTATTCTTTCAACTTTTCTGTAAATCTATTTTTTTCCTAAAAAAAAAAAAATGTTTTTAAATTCCACAAGACATGAATAGAATACCTTTAAAGAAAACCACATCATAGTCAACATCATAAATGAAAAAAAAATCTTAAAAATAATCAGGAAATAAAAACATGCATCATATTCTGGCACAACAGTAAGAACAATGAAGCTAATGTCATTAGATGTTTCATCTACTCTGCTATTACTTTGGAGAGTTTTTTACTTTCTGAATGAGAAATGCAAGGTTCACAATGATTAAGATCCATTCCTCAACATTATTATTTGCTTAAATTTTATATCTTTATAAGCTGGAATCAAGATCGCTGGGAGTAATATCAAAAACCTCAGATATGCAGATGACACCACCCTTATGGCAGAAAGTGAAGAGGAATAAGAGCCTCTTGATGAAAGTAAAAGAGGAGAGTGAAAAAGTTGGCTTAAAGCTCAACGTTCAGAAAACTAAGATTATGGCGTCTGGTCCCATCACTTCATGGCAAATAGATGCGGAAACAGTGGAAACAGTGGCAGACTTTATTGTTTGGGCTCCAAAATCACTGCAGATGGTGACTGCAGCCATGAAATTAAAAGACGCTTGGTCCTTGGAAGAAAAGTTATGACCAACCTAGACAGCATATTGCAGAGCAGAGACATTACTTTGCCAACAAAGGCCCATCTAGTCAAGGCTATGGTTTTTTCCAGTAGTCATGTATGGATGTGAGAGTTGGACTATAAATAAAGCTGAGCACCAACGAATTATGAGTTTGAACAGTGGTGTTGGATAAAACTCTTGAGATCCCTTGGACTACAAGGAGATCCAATCAGTCCATCCTAGGAGAAATCAGTTCTGAATATTCATTGGAAGGACTGATGTTGAAGCTGAAACTCCAATACTTTGGCCACCTGATGCAAAGAACTGACTCATTTGAAAAGACCCTGATGCTGAGCAAAATTGAAGGCAGGAGGAGAAGGGAATGATAGAGGATGAAATGGTTGGATGGCATCACTGACACAATGGAGATGAGTTTGAGTAAACTCCGTTCATTGGTGATGGACAGGGAAGCCTGGCGTACTGCAGTCCATGGGATCACAAAGAGTTAGTCACAACTGCTCTACTGAACTGACTGAACTGATATGCTTTATTAAGTTAAATGCGTCACCCCTAAAACAGGCATATGAGTAACTGTAGGAATTGTAAAACTGTAACTGTAAAGAAGTAAAGGTAAGGCATATATTCAGGTCATGGATAAATCAGCAGGTACTGAAGAACTGAGTAAGCATTTAAAATCTCCGACATTTGAAAATTTTGTGAGCCAAAAAACAATTCTTAAACTCCAAAAAGTTATGTGTCTGTCTTGTGTTACCTAAGTATTTAATATTGTTTCTTGTTTTACTTCATAAAGATGCATGATACTACTATTGGGGAAATAAAGTTTTCTTAGACCACATGAAATAGTAGAATAATATAGTATTAATTTATACTAATACTATGAGAATGAGAAGGAGCAAAGAAAGGAGAATATGGAGAGAAAAAGAGGAAAATTCAATTGTAATCATTTCCATTGTTAAGGTATTTTATGTCTCAAGTTTTCTGCTATGTTCCATATGTGAATTAACTTGTTAAATCATCTCACCAGAATTGTGGTTAAATACTACACTGTGATATAAAATTATTTTGCCTGGAAGAAAAAATTCCAATTCAATGTGAAAAAATCACTATCTCATATAGCAAAGACTGTAGAGGTCAGGCACTCCCAGAGTTTAATTCAGTGGCTGTATGATGCCATCAAGAACTCAGATATTCTCCTTTCTTTCTGAACTGTGCTCCTCAGCATCTTTGTTCTCAGGCTTCCTCCTTTCATGAGAATAAAATGTTTATGACTGTGTGTGTAAACATAAGAATATGTAGTAGAAAATGTGGGTAACACTTCTTGTGTGAGCCTTCCTTTTTTAATGAGGAAATATTCCTGAATCTTTCCAGCAGACTTCACCAAATGTAAATGAGGATGAATACAAATATGACCATGAATAAAATATTTTATCTTTAAGGCAGGATCAAAGTTCTGTAATCTTCCCTACATCTATCACTGGCAGAGAGAATAAGATTTTAATGATTAGCTTAGTGTAAGCAGTGAGTCATATGAGAGAAAATTAAAAATATGGACAAAGTTGATAACCTGGTAGAGAGATGGAAAGTGAAGTGGGCAACCACTTATATCTGCTACATTAGCTTTCCTTTCTATATAATCAAACAAGTGATAAAAGAAATGGTGAGGTTAGCATTAGAGGAATAGGAAGTTGCGGAAAAGGAATTCAGTGACAAGTTGAACTGGAGTGTTGTTAGCTGGTTCCAATAAGACAATACACAGTAATGTGTTAAAGAGGAAAAAAAAAAAATGAAACAAAGAATGATAGAAATACTGTCGCTAGACTTAATGTCTGTCTGTGTTACAATGAATATCATTAGGTAATTGGATCAGACATTTAAAGACCTAAGTAATCTTTTGAATTTTTTTTTTTTCTATCTGAAATAAGAACTCCTAGAGTATGGGGCTTCCCTGATGGTTAATGGGTAAAGAATTCTCCTGTCAAGCAGGAGATGTAGGTTCAATGCCTGGGTTGGGAAGATACCCTGGAGAGGGAAGTGGTAGCCAATTCCAGCATTCTTTCCTGAATAACCCCATGGACAGAGGAGCCTGGCAGCTTATAGCCCCTGAGGATGCAAAGAACTGGACACAACTGAGAGAATAAGCACACACATTCTGGGTATATTTGAATGTTGATGTGATATTTCTAATAATAGGAAGAGATTAACAGAATATCAAGTAAGGGTGGAGGCATTTCTTTCATAAATTGCTAATGGAGGATAACAAGAATAATTACTGAGATTTAACAGGAAGAAATTATTTATTATGTTAGAGAAAGGGAAAATGCATATATACTCAGTGAAGTTTCAAAAATTATTTATAGAAGACAATGCAGTTAATGTTTTAATTCACATATTCATTGTTATCCTGTTTTCAGTTTTTCATTTTTTTATTTACCCCTTTGTCCATGATGTTTCTCCTTATATATTGGCTACTAATTTTCAAGTTCTTTATAAAAATTAAAACAGTATTCAGGAGAAAATGTTACTGGGATCATTATATACACTTACACAAACTTATAGTATAAGTACATCATAATGAAAATGTGAACTAAAACAGATATTTAGTGTTTAAATGGCATCAAACTTTACTCTGTTAAACTGTGTGGAAAGAATACACTTTCCTATCAAAAAATTGTAAAGGTTTATATTAAGAAGTCATAGTGCCATTGTACTTTAATCAGACACTCATCTAAATGGAAATGAGCAAGACTAATTTTTTAGAATTCAGATGATGAGTTAAACCACAAACCTATTATAAAATAACTGGTAAATCTATCACAGTTAAGATAAGCAACTCTTATAAAGTATATTCTTCTATAATGCAATAAAAAGATGTATTAAATCTAAGGATGGCAGATTTGTCTCTCTCCTTGAGTATACATTGAAATGTCTTTCAAAAAAATCTGCCTGAAATTAAAATAGCAATAATATTTAAAAAATATGTAGCCATGATTCTTTATAAAATGTAAAAGGAAATGAATATTTTTGTATCATTGTTACTTTTACATATATTTTTCATCTGTTTCTTTTATGTGAATTGGGTGGATGCTTCATGTAAGAATAGTCATTCTCTCAATGCTTAGTCTAATGTGTAAATAGACCTACTGTAATCAGTCTTTCAGGTTACATAAATATAGAGGTCTACTCATGTACAATTAATTCCCAAAGTAACATTTCCTAAATACAGACTCAGAGGAAATATTTACAGGAAATTTTCTTTTATAAGGAGAAACCCAAATCACAATTGTAAACAAACCAGTTTGATGCAAAAGTAATTGCAGTTTTATATTTTTGAACTTTGATATTGGAGTACATTCATAAATAAGCGTGATTATACCATGCATCATTTTTATACTCATTTCTCACTTTATGTTTTTCTTTTTGCTAATGATTTAATGCGTGTTATTTATTTTATATTTATTTTAGACTAGGAAATTATGTTAGACACAAAGTAAACTAGAGAAATTTACTTCTTCAAGATCAAAATAGGTCATGAAGCAGGGGAGAAAACTCACAACATCAACAGTGCATTTGGCTCAGGAACAACTAAGGAACAGGAACTAAGGAACAGGGGTGGCTCAAGAAGTTTTGCAAGGAGGCAATATCATTATAGATGAGGAGCACAGTGTTCAGCCATTGGAAGTTGATAACCACCAACTGAGAGCCATCACTGAAGCTGATCTTACAATTATAAGTTGCCCAAGAACTCAACATCGACCATTCTATGGTCATTCAGCATTTGAAGCAAATTGGAAAGGTGAAAAAGCTCCAAAAGTGGGTGCCTCATGAGGTGACCACAAATAAAATATATCATTTTGAAGTGTCATCTTCTCTTATTTTATCCAACAATGAACCATTTCTCAATTCGGTTGTGATGTGTAACAAAAAGTGGATTTTCTATTACCTACAATGACCAGATCAGCAACTGGACTGAACAGAAGCTCCAAAGTGTTTGCCAAAGCCAAAATTGTTCCCTCTGACCCCACTCCAAAAAAAAAAAAAAAAAAAAAAGTCATGATTACTCTTTGATGGTCTGTTGCCTATCTCATCCACAAAAACTTCCTGAATCCTGGCAAACCCATTACATCTGAAAAGTGGGCTCAACAAATCAGTAAGGTGAACTGAAATCTGCCAAGCCTGCAGCCAACATTTGTCAACAGAAAGGGCTCAATTCTCTGCAGCAATGTCCTACTACAGGTCACACAACCAATGCTTCAAAAGTTGAACGAATTGGGCTATGAAGTTTTGCCTCATCTGCCATATTCATCTGAGCTCTCACCAACTAGCTACCACTTCTTGAAGCATCTCGACAACCTTTTGCAGGGAAATGGCTTTCACAACCAGCAGAAGGCAGAAAATGCTTTCCAAGAGTTCATTGAATCCTAAAGCAAGAATTTTTATGCTGCAGGAATAAACAAACATTTCTGGTTGGCAAAAAAGTGTTGCTTTTATTGGTTCCTACTTTGATTCATAAAAATGTGGTTGAGCCTAGTTATAATGATTAAAATAAACTGCAGTTACCAACATAAATACTTAGAGATTACTATAATAATCAAATTTTCATCAAATGCAGTAGTATATATATGTATATATATACATATACACATATATATACACACACATATATATATATAATTTTAAGTGATTTTTTTCCACCCAAAAGGATGGTGCATATCCCCAACTGAATTAAATATTGCCTTCTTTTGACAAAAATACATGTGGTTTCTGACATCTTGTCATCCTGCAGTCCATTAAACATCATATTTCTAAGACATATAATCCAGTGTATCATTTTGATTAATTTAAAAACTAAATTATAGCATATTTTTACACAAAAATCCTGGATATATAAGTATAGCAAAGAAAAAAAATGTGCCTAGATAGTTCAGTACATAGTTTCTATTATTAAAATAAAGAAGTGATAATTCTGAAGAAAAATAATGAAATATTGATACTGAAAATATTGATTTATACTAAGTAAAATATTTTATGGGTGCTCTTCAAATTATCTCCTATATAGAACTTATGCTATGTCATATTTTAATTCATTCTCAAATTTAAATATGAAGTTACTATTTTCAGCAGTTTTACTAACTTTATATATTTTTGTTTTGTTTTGTAAGTTAGCTTAAGTAACTGGATCAGTCAGTTCAGTTCAGTCGCTCAGTCGTGTCGGACTCTACGATCCCATGAATCGCAGCACGCCAGGCCTCCCTGTCCATCACCAGCTCCCGGAGTTCACTCAGACTCATGTCCATCGAGTCCGTGATGCCATCCAGCCATCTCATCCTCTGTCGTCCCCTTCTCCTCCTGCCCCCAATGTCTCCCAGCATCAGAGTCTTTTGCAATGAGTCAACTCTTCGCATAAGGTGGCCAAAGTACTGGAGTTACAGCTTTAGATCATTCCTTCCAAAGAAATCCCAGGGCTGATCTCCTTCAGAATGGACTGGTTGGATCTCCTTGCAGTCCAAGGGACTCTCAAGAGTCTTCTCCAACACCACAGTTCAAAAGCATCAATTCTTCGGCACTCAGCTTTCTGCACAGTCCAACTCTCATACATGACCACAGGAAAAACCATACCCTTGACTAGACAGACCTTAGTCGGCAAAGTAATGTCTCTGTATTTGAATATGCTATCTTGGTTGGTATAACTTTTCTTCCAAAGAGTAAGCGTCTTTTAATTTCAAGGCTGCAGTCATCATCCGCAGTGATTTTGGAGCCCCAAAAAACAAAGTCTGACACTGTTTCCAAGGTTTACCCATCTATTTCCCATGAAGTGATGGGACCAACGCCATGATCTTTGTTTTCTGAATGTTGAGCTTTAAGCCAACTTTTTCTCTCTCCTCTTTCACTTTCATCAAGAGGCATTTTAGTTCCTCTTCACTTTCTGCCATAAGGGTGGTGTTATCTGCATCTGAGGTTATTGATATTTCTCCCGGCAATCTTGATTCTGGCTTGTGCTTCTTCCAGCCCAGCGTTTCTCATGATGTACTCTGCATAGAAGTTAAATAAGCAGGGTGACAATATACAGCCTTGACGGACTCCTTTTCCTATTTGGAACCAGTCTGTTGTTCCATGTCCAGTTCTAACTGTTGCTTCCTGACCTGCATACAGATTTCTCAAGAGACAGGTTAGGTGGTCTGGTATTCCCATCTCTCTCAGAATTTTCCACAGTTTATTGTGAGCCACACAGTCAAAGGCTTTGGCATAGTCAATAAACCAGAAATAGATGTTTTTCTGGAACTCTCTTGCTTTTTCCATGATCCAGCGGATGTTGGCAATTTGATCTCTGGGTCCTCTGCCTTGTCTAAAACCAGCTTGAACATCAGGGAGTTCAAGGTTCATGTATTGCTGAAGCCTGGCTTGGAGAATTTTAAGCATTACTTTACTAGCATGTGAGATGAGTGCAATTGTGTGATAGTTTGAGCATTCTTTGGCATTGCCTTTCTTTGGGATTGGAATGAAAACTGACCTTTTCCAGTCCTGTGGCCATTGCTGGATTTTCCAAATTTGCTGGCATATTGAGTGCAGCACTTTCACAGCATCATCTTTCAGGAGTTAAAACAGCTCAACTGGAATTCCATCACCTCCACTAGCTTTGTTCGTAGTCATGCTTCCTAAGGCCCACTTGACTTCACATTCCAAGATGTCTGGCTCTAGATGAGTGGTCACATCATCATGATTATCTGGGTCATGAAGATCGTTTTTGCACAGTTCTTCCATGTATTCTTGCCACCTCTGCTTAATATCTTCTGCTTCTGTTAGGTCCATACCGTTTCTGTCCTTTATTGAGCCCATCTTTGCATGAAATGTTCCCTTGGTATCTCTAATTTTCTTGAAGAGATCTCTAGTCTTTCCCATTTTGTTTTTTTCTTCTATTTCTTTGCATTGCTGGCTGAAAAAGGCTTTCTTATCTCTTCTTGCTATTCTCTGGAACTCTGCATTCACATGTTTATATCCTTTCTTTTCTCCTTTGCTTTTCACCTCTCTTCTTTTCACAGCTATTTGTAAGGCCTCCCCAGACAGCCATGTTGCTTTTTTGCATTTCTTTTCCATGGGGATGGACTTGATCCCTATCTCCTGTACAATGTCATGAACCTCACTCCACAGTTCATCGGGCACTCTATCTATCAGATCTAGGCCCTTAAATCTATTTCCCACTTCTACTGTATAATCATAAGGGATTTGATTTAGGTCATACCTGAATGGTCCTGCGGTTTTCCCTATTTTCTTCAATTTGAGTCTGAATTTGGCAATAAGGAGTTCATGATCTGAGCCACAGTCAGCTCCTGGTCTTGTTTTTGTTGACTGTATAGAGCTTCTCCATCTTTGGCTGCAAAGAATATAATCAATCTAATTTCGGTGTTGACCATCTGGTGATGTCCATGTATAGAGTCTTCTCTTGTGTTTTTGGAAGAGGGTATTTGCTATGACCAATGCATTTTCTTGACAAAACTCTATTAGTCTTTGCCCTGCTTCATTCCACATCCAAGGCCAACTTTGCCTGTTACTCCAGGTGTTTCTTGACTTCCTACTTTTGCATCCCAGTCCCCTATTATGAAAAGGACATCTTTTTTTGGTGTTAGTTCTACAAGGTCTTGTAGGTCTTCACAAAACCGTTCAACCTCAGTTTCTTCAGCGTTATTGGTTGGGGCATAGACTTGGATAACTGTGATATTGAATGGTTTGCCTTGGAGATTAACAGAGATCATTCTGTCATTTTTGAGATTACATCCAAGTACTGCATTTCAGACTCTTTTGTTGACCATGATGGCGACTCCATTTCTTCTGAGGGATTCCTGCCCGCAGTAGTAGATATAATGGTCATCTGAGGTAAATTCACCCATTCCAGTCCAGTTTACTTCACTGATTCTTACAATGTCAATGTTCACCCTTGCACCTGTTGTTTGACCATTTCCAATTTGCCTTGATTCATGGACCTGACATTCCAGGTTCCTATGCAATATTGCTCTTTACAGCATCAGATTTTGCTTCTATCACCAGTCACATCCAGAACTGGGTATTGTTTTTGCTTTGGCTCCACCCCTTCATTCTTTCTGGAGTTATTTCTCCATTGATCTCCAGTAGCATATTGGGCACCTAATGACCTGGGGAGTTCTCTTTCGGTATCCTATCATTTTGCCTTTTCATACTGTTCATGGGGTTCTCAAGACAAGAATACTGAAGTGGCTTACCCATTACCTTATATGTTAACCAGTAAATTTCAAAAATGAAAAATAATTGCAAAATTACATTTTTTAACCAGATTTGTTGCTACTTGATAGTGGTGGTGGTTTAGCTGCTAAATTGTGTCTGACTCCTGCAATCCCATGGAATTTAACCCAGCTGGCTTCTCACTCTATGCAACTTCCTATGCAAGAATATTGAAGGGGGTTGCCATTACCTTCTACAGGGGATTTTTCCAACCCAGGAGTCGAACCTAGGTCTCCTACATTGCAGGTGGCCTCTTGCATTTCAGGCAGATTCTTGATCACTGTGTCACCAGGATAAGAAGGTAAGTCCAAACTTGGAAAGGAGTATGTCTTTCCTATTGACAAAGTTATAACATAATCTGAGATTCCAAGCATAAGCTTTAAGAATATGCTACAATGCACACTGAAAGTGGAAAGTGTTACTTGCTCAGTCATGTCCAATTCTTTGCGATCTCATGTACTGTGTAGCTCAACAGGCTGCTGTGTCCATGGAATTGTCCAGAAAAAAATACTGGTATGGGTAGCTGTTCCCTTCTCCAGGGGCTCTTCCAGACCCAGGGATCAAACCTGGGGTCTTCCACATGGGTAGATTCTTTACTATCTGAGCCACCAGCGAAGCTTTGTATGTTAAGAATATGCTACAATGCATATTAAGTGAAAAAAACATACGAATCAGTATAAACTAATGCTTTCAAGCTTTAGTGTTTGAGCAACCTCCTAAGAGTTCCTTGGACAGTAAGTAGATCAAAGCATACAATTCTAAAGGAAATCAACCCTGAATATTCATTGGAAACACTAATGCTGAAAGTGAAGCTCTAATACTTTGGCCACCTGATGTGAAGAGCTGACCCATTGGAAAACACCCTGATGCCAGGAAAGATTGAGGGCAGGAGAAGAAGGGAATGACAGAGGACGAGATGGATGCATGGTCTCAACCGATTCAATGGACATGAATTTGAACAAACTCTGGGAGATAGTGAAGGACAGGGAAGCCTGGAGTGCTGCAAGTCTATGGGGTTGCAAAGAGTTGGACTGGGTAAGTGAACAACAACATATTTCTTTAGAAAAATGTACCTTAAAATTAAGTGCTGTCTTAAATCTGATTTCATGACTTCAAATAAGTTGAAATGTTTCATTAATATATATTTGAATTAATGAAATTTTTTAAATAATAAGTTTTTGTTTTTTTTACTGAGAAAATGTTTCAAAATAGTAGAGTTTTATTGCTTAAATAAATATGTGGATCTCTTTTTATATACTTATCACACTAATATTAGTCCTAATCATTCCTAATATATCATAGCTAACATTTTACTTACTAGCAGGCAGTTCACCACATAGATAATTAAATGGGCCTTTTTTTTTTTAAAAAAACACACACACACTTTATATCTGGCAGAACAGATACTTTGAATAAATATTCTGCTTTTGAACACTAAATTCTAAATAGCATATAATATTGCCTATTGCCAATCTGGTAAGGAAAAAAAGGTGAGATGAAACACATTGTGTTAATTTTTAAGGAAATGCAAAAATCAATATTATCAATAGCAGGAAGATGAGGAAAGAGGGATAAATTAGTCTGTATAAAAAAGTCCTAAATCACCAAATAGAGATGAATAGAATATTTTAGTAATAAAGAAGCAACTTCAAATTCTAATAAGGGAACAAAATCACATCCTTACTTAGTTTTCTCCAAGTTTTCACAAAATAAATTCAAGTTAATATGTATTCCAATGAAAGCCAGTGACATGTAGAGAAATAACACAAAAGAAGTGATAGCAGAAAAAGAAATAAAAAATGAAGTAATTAATTATATCATTTAGAGGAATAATTACATATTTTCAAATAAAATATAATAAAAATATACAATCAAAAATAGTCTAGTCTAGGCGATTTTAAAAAGACATTAAGCCATTTAAATAACTCAGATGATCTATTGCTGAACAAAGAATAGTTAAACTGGAAGCTACATCTATAAAATTACTGGATGCAAAGTAGGTACACAAGGTTAAAGAAAATATGGAAGAAAGTGTAGAAACAGAATGAAAAGCAATAAGATGAAAAAAGGTTCAAAAATATCTAGTTCAAACTACAGGAGACAATGTTAAAACAATATATAAGTGAAAGTGGTAAGAAATGTCTAGGATTGGTGAAACATAGCTATAAAACCAGTTACAGCACAGCAAAGGAATATACGTGCAAATATATTTTCAAAATAAAACCTATAATAATCACAGAGAATAACTATAATATATTTTACAATCCTGAATGGAAATATTGATTGAAAGTTATGTACAGTTGAATCAGTGATCAATGATCAGTTTTATCAAAAAAGAAAGAAAGAGAGAAAGGAGAAAGAGACATCAGAGAAATCAATTCTAACATGTATACTATCATGTAAGAATTGAATCGCCAGTCTATGTCTGACGCAGGGTGCAGCATGCTTGGGGCTGGTGCATGGGGATGACCCAGAGAGATGTTGTGGGGAGGGAGGTGGGGGGGGGTTCATGTTTGGGAATGCATGTAAGAATTAAAGATTTTAAAATTTAAAAAATAAAAAACTAAAAAAAAAAATAAATAATAAAAGTTAAAAAAAAAGAGAGCCCACAAAAACACAAATATCTCCACTATGTGTGGGAAGTTGTAAAGGACTGAATCCAGAAAGAAGGAGAAAATGAACTCAGAAGGAATTCTGAGATGTAAGAAGAAACAGTAAGCAAATGTAGGTAAGTAGTAATGCATGTTAATATGTATTTGAACTGCCATAAAACAAAATCACCAACAATTGTACAGATACTAATGTGTGGGGTTAAAAAAGGGTAGAATTAAAAATGCTGGATCAGAGTTATCTGCAATGCAATATGGGGATTCTTGGATTTATGGCATACTAAAGCTTTGATAAAATGAAAAATAAGGTAATTTTTAAAATGGAAATAAATCATTTTTAAAAACTCATGTTGAGGTATGGCAAAACCAATGCAATATTGTAAAGTAATTAACATCCAATTAAAAAAAATAAATTTACATTAAAAAACAAAAAACTCATAGTTGGAAAATGTAATACTAATTCAAATCCACAAAATAAATACATTTTTTAATTAAGAAAGCACAATGAAAAATTTAGCTAAATGCAAAAGAATTAAAATGGTAAAATAGCCACATTTTTATATGTACAAAAATGAAGATGAAACAGTTGCAGTAAGAAGATAAAAAAGGAAAGGTATTGTTGAATTCTGCACTTGCTTCCTCTCCACCATTGTTTAAAACCATGTATCTTGCCCTCAACATGTTGACAACTCAGAACATGGTTCAGATATCCTGGAACTGAGATAAATATTCGTGGACACAGTGATAACTAGCAGTCTCTTTTACACTCCAGTTCTGACCAATTGGTATTCAATAAATTTCAACTCATAAACTAACTCTGAGGTTGGAGAATTTCTGAATGTAAGTTGTTTTTGTGAATTGAGATCAAATTAACTGTGATTTCCTCTTTAATTTTATGCATTTTCCACCCAAATATTCACCTACTTTACTATAGACAGTTCTCTGGGGATGCTATAAACAGTATGACAGTTTTCTTTTCTTAATGCTACTGACAGAGTAGTACCTAACACAATATTCTAGATAGTCTATTTAATCAGCTGTAGCAATACTAGAATAGGTCAGCCAATAATTATAAATTAACAAATTAGTAGCTTTAAGATATGTAATTGGAGAAGTAGAGAATATAATAAGTTGTCTACAAAGCAAATAGATAAGCTTAAGATATAAATAAGTGAACAAAAACCTCCAGAATGAAGCATGGGAAAATAAACCAGGAGTCTTAAAAGAAATAAAATTTAAGACAGACGCAAGAAAATGTTTGAAGAAAAGGTGGGGATTAATTACACGGTTTTTAAAAAGTACCTGTTAGAATTAAATGGCCCAAAGACTGATAATGGAATAAAACAACAAAACTAAGGATGAGGGCACATGAAGAAATGTTGTAAAGAAAGTAAAATGAAACATCCAGTATCATGCATCGAGTCTGGACTGGCGATTCATTTCATATATGATATTATACATGCTTCAGTGCCATTCTCCCAAATCATCCCATCCTCTCCCTCTCCCACAGAGTCCAAAAGACTATTCTATACATCTGTGTCTCTTTTGCTGTCTTGCATACAGAGGGATGGTACGGGGAGGGAGGGGGGAGGGGCGTTCAGGATGGGGAACACGTGTATACCTGTGGCGGATTCCTGTTGATGTATGGCAAAACCAGTACAATATTGTAAAGTAATTAACCTCCAATTAAAATAAATACATTTATATTAAAAAAGAAAATAAAATGAAACAAACAAAAACAAACAAAAACACTAAAATTTTCCATGAAAAATAAATGGATGGATCACCTATGAGAAATAAAAATTCTACTGATCTCAGCTTTACGGATAGTATGTGTGCTCAGTTACTGATTTGTGTCTGACTGTTTGCAACCTATGAACTGTAGACCTCCAGGCTCCTCTGTCCATGGGATTTTCTAGGCAAGAATACTGAAGTGGGTTGCCATTTCCTCTTCCAGGGGATCTTCCAAACACAGGATTCAAACCTGCATCTCTAGCATCTCCTGCATTGACAGCCGGATTCTTTACCACTGAGTCACCTGGGAAGCCCTATAGGGAGTATAATTTTATTGAAACCCATAATAACATTACAAAAAATGAAAATGTAATAATGAATTTCACAAATATGTAGAAACAGGTACACTGCAAACTACAAAACTTTGCTTAGAAAAAATTAACAAGACCCAAATAAATGGAGACATATACGTTGTTCATAGATTAGAAGACTCAGAATAGTAAGACTTCCCGTTCTTCCCAAGTTGACCTTTAACTCCTTGCATTTTCTATTTCGATACCATCCAATTTATGTGTATATACAACGTGTGTGTGTGTGTATACACATGATTCTAAATTTGATTTGACAATGAAAGGACTTAGAATAGCTAATAACATTTCTATTAGGAAAAAGAAAAAAAATATAGAGGACCTTATATTACCAAATTCAATATTTACTAAAAATCTTCATTAATCAAGATGTTGATTTTGCTCAGAATGGAGGGATTTATTAGGATAAACATAAAAGTCAAACAGAGGAGCCAAAACAAATCCATATATGGTCAATAGATTTTCAATTGAATGTTTCCACATAATACAATTGGAAACAATTAGTCTTCTAAAATAATATTGTCATAACAACTTGATGGAAAAACACTAAACCTCACTCTTTGATTGCACCATAAAAAATTCAAAACAGATCATAGTCTAAATGTAAAAGCTAAAACTTTTACAATGCCTATAAGAAAATATATGAGTTGCTGTTGTTCAGTCACTCAGTAATGTCCAACTCTTTGAGACCATATGGACGCAGCATGCCAGGCTTCTCTGTCTTGATTGAGAAAATCCTTGTGACTCTGGCTTGGACAATGTCTCATACTTATCGATGACTCCACCACTCTTCAAGCCCAGAGTTCCTGTGTATGTCAACAGGTCACTTGCTGAATGTTGTTGATCTCGATTAATACTGAGAGTGATAATAATCAAAATTCCTTGGATGCCAGTGGTTAATTTACACCAACTTGTTTGAACATGAATAACATTGGTCCAAAATCTCATCTTGAAGGTCTAGTTTTAAAAATGCTTCTGGAACAGTTTTGGCCTATGCCCCCAACAAGCAAATTACAGTAAAATTTACACACTGCTATTGTAATAGGAACTGTAATTCCAGGGAATGGAAGAGGGAAAAAAGCAAGTGAGCCAAGGGAAGTAGGAGAGCCAACAAGAAAAGCAAGGAATTGACTTCCTTGTCTCCAGTTCTCACTTATCAAGAGCAGACACCATGGTTCATAACTCACCTGTAGTTTTGATTATGCAGGTAGGGTGCATTTTATGGGAACTGACATCTAAAATTTGTAGAGAAGTTCCAGTGAGAAAGCCAAATGGTGTGGGTTATGAACAGATGGAATAAACATTTGGTATTATACCATTTGAAGCCAGCAGAAGCCAAGCTGAGAATGCACCAAAGAGACCTCAAAACTTAAAGCTGTAGTGTAAGGAATGACTAATACAGTTAGAAAACACTCTACAACACAATTGTTACTTCAGTCACTAACTTTATTTTCTCAAAGTCCATCTCAATTATTAAATTTCTTGTGTCGTTCAGGTAATAATTTACACAAGTGTAAATTTTAAAAATGTGTGGTAGTTTGAGCATTCTTTGACATTGCCTTTTTTTGGGGATTGGAATGAAAACTGACCTTTTCCAGTCCTGTAGCCACTGCTGAGTTTTCCGAATTTGCTGGCATGTTGAGTATAGCACTTTCACAGAATCATCTTTTAGGATTTGGAGTAGCTCCCTTGGAATTCCTTAACCTCCACTAGCTTTGTTCATAGTCATGCTTCCTAAGGGCCACTTGATTTCACATTCGAGGATGTCTGACTCTAGGTGAGTGAATACATCATCATGATTATGTGGGTTCTGAAGATCTTCTTTGTATAGTTCTTCTGTGTATTCTTGCCACCTCTTCTTAATACCTTCTGCTTCTGTTAGGTCCATACCATTTCTGTCATTTATTGTGCCCAACTTTGCATCAAGTGTTCCCTTGGTATCTCTAATTTTGTTGAAGAGATCTCTAGTCTTTCCCATTATATTGTTTTCCTCTATTTATTTGCATTGATCACTGAGGAAAGCTTTCTTATCTCTCCTAGATGTTCTTTGGAACTCTACATTCAAATGGGTGTATCTTTCTTTTTCTCCTTTGCTTTTCACTTCTCTTCTTTTCTTACCTATTTGTAAGGCCTCCTCAACAATCATTTGGCCTTTTTGCATTTCTTTTTCTTGGGGATGTTCTTGATCCCTGCCTCCTGTAAAATGTCACGAACATCCCTTCATAGTTCTTCAGGTACTCTGTTTATCAGATCTAATTCTTTGAATCTATTTATCACTTCCAATGTATAATCATAAGGGATTTGATTTAGGTCATACCTGAATGATCTACTGGTTTTCCCTACTTTCTTCAATTTAAGTCTGAATTTGACAATAGGTTCCAGTCTTGTTTCTGCTGACTGTATACAGCTCCTCCATCTTTGGCTGCAAAGAATATAACCAGTCTGATTTCAGTATTAACCATCTGGCATGTCCATGTGTAGAGTTTTCTCTTGTGTTGTTGGAAGAGGGTGTTTGCTATGACCAGTGTGTTCTCTTGGCAAAATTCTATTAGCTTTTGCCATGCTTCATTCAGTACATCAAAGCCAGATTTGCCTGTTACTCCAGGTATTTCTTGACTTTCTACTTTTGCATTCCAGTCCCCTATAATGAAAAGGACATCCTTTTTGGGTGTTAGTTCTAGAAGGTCTTATAGGTCTTCATAGAACCTTTCAACTTCAGCTTCTTTAGCATTATTGGCCAGAGCATAGACTTGGGTTACTGTGATACAGAATGGGTTGCCTTAGAAACAAACAAAGATCATTCTGTCATTTTTGAGATTGCATCCAAGTTCTGCATTTCAAGCCAGGCTTCAACAGTATGTGAACGATGAATTTCCAGATGTTCAAGCTGGATTTAGAAAAGGTAGAAGGAACCAAAGATCAAATTGGCAACATCTGTTGGATCATTGAAAAAGCAAGAGAGTTCCAGAAGAACATCTATTTTTGCTTTATTGACTGTGCCAAAGCCTTTGACTGTGTGGATCACAACAAACTGTGTAAAATTCTTAAAGAGGGGGGAAAACCAGACCACCTGACCAGGCTCCTGAGAAATCTGTATGCAGGCCAAGAAACAACAGTTAGAACTGGACATGGAAAAACAGACTCATTCCAAAACAGGAAAGGAGTACATCAAGGCTGTATATTGTCACCCTGCTTATTTAATGTATATGCAGAGTACATCATGAGAAATGCTGGATTGGATGAAGCACAAGCTGGAATCAAGATTGCCAGGAGAAATTTCAATAACCTGATATGCAGATGACACCACTCTTATGGCAGAAAGTGAAGAAGAACTAAAAAGCCTCTTGATGAAAGTGAAAGAGGAGAGTGAAAAAGTTGGCTTAAAGCTCAACAATCAGAAAACTAAGATGTTGGCATCTGGTCCCATCACTTCATGGGAAATAGAGGGGGAAACAGTGGAAACAGTGTCAGACTTTATTTTTCTGGGTTCCAAAATCACTGCAGATGGTGACTGAAGCCATGAAATTAAAAAACACTTGCTCCTTAGAAGAAAAGTTATTCCCAACCTAGACAGCATATTAAAAAGCAGAGACATTACTTTGCCAATAAATGTCCATCTAATCAAAGCTATGTTTTTTCCAGTAGTCATGTATGGATGTGTAAGTTGGACTATAAAGAAGGCTTAGTGCCAAAAACTGAGGCTTTTGAACTGTAGTTTTGGAGAAGACTCTTGAGAGTCCCTTACCAGCAAGTAGATCAAATCAGTCAGGCCTAAAGGAAATCAGTCCTGGATATTCATTGTAAGGACTAATGCTGAAGCTGAAATCCATTACATCCATTATTTTGGCCACTTGATGTGAAGAACTGACTCATCGGAGAAGACCCTGATGCTGGGAAAGATTGAAGGCAGGAGGAGAAGGGGAGTGACAGAGGATGAGATGGTTAGATGGCACAGCTGACTCAAAGCACATGAGTTTAAGCAAACTCCAGGAGTTGTTGATGAACAGGGAGGTCTGGCATCCTGCAGTTCATGGGGTCACAAAGAGTAGGACACGACTGAGTGACTGAACTGAACTGATATGGAACTTTGTCATCAAAGTGGTGTCTCTGCTTTTTAATATGCTATCTAGGTTGGTCATAGGTTTTATTCCAGGGAGCAAAGTTTTTGTTTGTTTGTTTGTTTGTTTGTTTGTTTGTTTGTTTGTTTAATTTCATGGCTGCAGTCATCGTCTGCAGTGATTTTGGATTCAAGCAAAGTAAAGTCTGTCACTGTTTCCATCGTTTCCCCATTTATTTGCCAAGGGACCAGATGCCATGATTTTTCGTTTGTTGAATGTTGAGTTCTAAGCCGGATCTTTCACTCTTCTCTTTGACCTTCATCAAGGGGCTCTTTAGCTGCTCTTCACTTTCTTCCATAAGGGTGGTACTATCTGCATATCTGAGGTTATTGATATTTCTCCTGACAATCTTGACTCTAGCTTGTGCTTCACACAGCCTGGCATTTCACTTGATGTACTCTGCATGTAAGTTAAATAAGCAGGGTGACAATATTCAGCCTTGTTGTACTGCCTTTCCAGTTTGGAAATAATTCATTGTTCCATGACTGGTTCCACCTATTGCTTTTTGACCTCATACAGGTTTCACAGGAGGCAGGTAAGGTGGTCTGGTATTTCCATCTCTTTAAGAATTTTACACAGTTTGTTGTGATCTGCACAGTCAAAAGATTTAGCATAGTCAATAAAGCAGAGGTAGATTTTTTTTTAATGGAATTCTCTTCCTTTTTCTTTGATCCACCACATGTTGGCAATTTGATCTCTGGTTCCTTTGCCTGTTTTCAATCTACCTGTACATCTGGAACTTCTTGGTTCACATAATTCTGACGCCTGCATTGGAGGATATTGAGTATTATATTGCTAGCATTTGAAATGCATGCAATGGTGTAGCAGTTTGAATATTCTTTCTCATTGTTCATCTTCGGATTTGGAATGAAAACTGACCTTTCCCAGTCCTGTGGTCACTGCTGTGTTTTCCAAGTTTTCTGGCATCTTGAGTGCAGCACTTTCACAGCATCATCTTTTAGGATTGGAAATAGCTCAACTGGAATTCCATCAACTCCACAAGCTTTGTTTGTTGTGATGCTTCTTGAGGCCCACTTGACTTTACAATCCAGGTTTCTGGTTTTAGGTGAGTGATCACACTGTTTTGGTTATCCAAATCATTAAGATTTTTTTTTGTATCATTCTTTGTATCTTTTTGCCACCTATTCCTAATATCTTCTGCTTCTGTTAGGTCCATATCACTTCTGTCCTTTATTATGCCCATCTTTGCATGAAATATTCCCTTGGTATTTATAATTTTCTTGAAGAGAGCTCGAGTTTTTCCCATTCTATTATTTTCCTCTATTTCTTTGTAGTGTTCACTTAGGATGACTTTCTTATCTCTCCTTGCTGTCTTTGGAACTCTGCATTCAAATGGGTATATCTTTCCTTTTCTCATTTGCCTTTGGCTTCTCTTTTTTTCTCTGCTATTTGTAAGGCATCCTCAGACAGCCATTTTGCCTTTTTGCATTTCTTTTTCTTAGGGATTATTTTCATCACTGCCTTTGTACAATGTTACCTACAAACCTCTTTCCATAGTTTTTCACTCATTCTATCAGATCTAACCCCTGGAATCTATTTGTCACTTCCACTGTATATTCATAAGTGATTTGATTTAGATCATATCTAAATGGCCTAGTTGTTTTCCCTACTTTTTATAATTTAACTCTGAATTGTGCAATAAGGAGTTCATGATGTGAGCCACAGTTAACTCCTGGTCTTCTTTATGCTAATCTTATAGATCTTCTCCATCTCTGGCTACAGAGAATATGATCAATCTTATTTTGTTATTGATGATCAGGAAGCTTCTTCAAGCCTCTTATCCTCATCCATCAGAGGGCAGACAGAATGAAAACCACAATCATATAAAACTAACCAAACTGTTCACATAGATCACTGCCTTGTCTAACTCAGTGAAACTGTGAGCCATGCCTTGTTGGGCTACCCAAGACGGATGCATCATGGTGGAGAGTTCTGACAAAACATGGTCTTCTGGAGAAGGGAATGGCAAACCACTTCAGCATTCTTGAGAATCTCATGAACATTATAAAAAGGCAAAAAATATCACACTGAAAGATGAACTCCCCAGGTCAGTAGGTGCTCAGTATTCTACTAGAGAAGAGGAGAATAATTGATCCAAAAGGAATGAACAGGCTAAGCTAAGCAAAAGCAGAAACAACACCCTGTTGTAAATTTGTTTGGTGGTGAAATTAAATCCAATGCTGTAAAGAACAATATTGTATAGGAACCTGGAATATTAGGTCCATGAATGAAGATAAATTGGAAGTGGTCAAACAGGAGATGGCAAGAGTAACCATCAAACTCTTAGGAATCAGTGAACTTAAATGGACTGGAATGGGAGAATTTAATAGATGATCATTATATCTACTAGTGCTGGCAAGAATTTCTTGGAAGAAATGGAGTAGCCTTCAGAGTCAACAAAAGAGCCCAAAATTCAGTACTTGTGTGTGATCTCATAAACGACAGAATGATCTCTGTTCATTTCCAAGGCAGGCCATTCAATATGACAGTAAGCCAAGGATATGTCCCGGTCGCTAATACTGAAGAATCTGGAGATGAACGTTTCTATGAAGACCTACAAGACCTTCTAGAATTAACACTCAAAAAGATGTCCTTTTCATCATAGGGGACTGGAATGCAAAAGTAGGAAATCAAGAGATAGCTGTCATAACTGGCAAGTTTAGCCTTAAAGTGCAAAATGAAGCAGGGCAAAGGCTAACAGAATTTTGCCCAGAGAACCCACTGGTCATAGCAAACACCATCTTCCAACAACACAACAGTGTGAATCAACCATAACTACACATATAATGTTTGATTTGCTTTATATAAAGTAAATGTCAATATATGCATATATAAATATATATGTATATATGTTGTCTGTGTGTGCACACATATACACATGTTAGCATTGTATTTTACAATCAATCTAATGTTTTTAAATATTTTATCAACAACACTTTTTACAGCTAAAGGAAAAAGATGACACATGTATAAAGTCCAAAACAATATTAACATTTTCTAGCACGCTAAGATGACATCACCAGATGGTCAACACTGAACTCAGATTGATTATATTCTTTGCAGCCAAAGATGGAGAAGCTCTATACAGTCAGCAAAAACAAGACTGGGAGCTGACTGTGGTTCAGATGATGAACTCCTTATTGCCAAATTCAGACTGAAATCTAAGAAAGTGGAGAAAACCACTAGACCATTCAGGTATGACCTAAACCAAATCCCTTATGACTATACAGCAGAAGTGAGAAATAGATTTAAGGGACTAGATCTGATAAACAAAGTGCGTGATGAACTATGGGCAGAGGTTCGAGACATTGTACAGGAGACAGGAATCAAGACCATCCTCAAGAAAATAGATGAAAAAAGCAAAATGGCGGTCTGAGGAGGCATTACAAATAGCTATGAAAAGAAGGGAAGCGGAAAGCAAAGGGGAAAAGGAAAGATATACCCATTTCAATGCAGAGTTTCAAAGAATAACAAAGAGAGAGAGGAAAGCCTTTTCAGTGATCAATGCAAAGAAATAGAGGAAAACAACAGAATGGGAAACACTAGAGGTTTCTTCAAGAAAATTAGAGATATCAAGGGAACATTTCATGCAAAGATGGGCTTGATAAAGGATAGAAGTGGTCTGGACCTAACAGAAGCAGAAGATATTAAGAAGAGATGGCAAGAATACACAGAAGAACTGTACAAAACAGATGTTCACCACCGAGATAATCACGATGGTGTGATTATTCATCTAAAGCCAGACATCCTGGCATGTGAAGTCAAGTGGGCCTTAGAAAGCATCACTATGAACAAAGCTAGTGGAGGTGATGGAATTCCAGTTGACCTATTTCATATCCTGAAAGATGATGCTGTGAAAGTGCTACACTCAATATGCCAGCAAATTTGGAAAACTCAGCAGTGGCCACAGGACTGGAAAAGGTCAGTTTTCATTCCAATCCCAAAGAAAGGCAATGCCAAAGAATGCTCAAACTGCCACACAATTGCACTCATCTCACATGCTAGTAAAGTAATGCTCAAAGTTCTCCAAGCCAGGCTTCAGCAATATGTGAACCGTGAATTTCCTGATGTTCAATCTGGTTTTAGACAAGGCAGAGGACCGAGAGATCAAATTGCCAACATCCGCTGGATCATGGAAAAAGCAAGAGAGTTCCAGAAAAACATCTATTTCTGCTTTATTGACTATTCCAAATCCTTTGACTGTGTGGATCACAAGAAACTGTGGAAAATTCTGAGAGAGATGGGAATATCAGACCACCTAACCTGCCTCTTGAGAAATCTGTATGCAGGTCAGGAAGCAACAGTTAGAACTGGACATGGAACAACAGACTGGTTCCAAATAGGAAAAAGAGTACGTCAAGGCCGTATATTGTCACCCTGCTTATTTAACTTCTATGCAGAGTACATCATGAGAAACACTGGGCTGGAGGCAGCACAAGCTAGAATCAAGATTGCCACGATAAATATTAATGACCTCAGATATGCAGATGACACCACCCTTATGGCAGAAAGTGAACAAGAACTAAAAAGCCTCTTGATGAAAGTGAAAGAGGAAAGTGAAGAAGTTGGCTTAAAGCTCAACATTCTGAAAATGAAGATCATGGCATCCGGTCCCATCACTTCATGGCAAATAGATGGGGAAACAGTGGGAAACAGAGGCTGACTTTATTTTTCTGGGCTCCAAAATCACCACAGATGGTGACTGTAGCCATGAAATTAAAAGATTCTTACTCCTTGGAAGGAAAGTTATGACCAACCTAGACAGCGCTTAAAAAGCAGAGACATTACGTTGCCAACAAAGTTCTGTCTAGTCAAGGCTATGGTTTTTCCAGTGGTCATGTATGGGTGTGAGAGTTGGATTGTAAAGACAGCTGAGGAGAAGAATTGATGCTTTTTAACTGTGGTATTGGAGATTCTTGAGAGTCCCTGGGACTTCAAGGAGATCCAACCAGTCCATTCTAAAGGAGATCAGCCCTGGGTGTTCATTGGAAGGACTGATGTTGAAGCTGAAACTCCAGTACTTTGACCACCTGATGGGTAGAATGACTCATTTGAAAAGATGCTCATTGTGGAAAAGATTGATGGAAGGAGGAGAAGGGGACAGCAGAGGGTGAGATGGTTGGATGGCATCACCAACTCAATGGACAATGGTTTGGGTGGACTCCAAGAGTTGGTGTTGGACTGAGAGGCCTGGCGTGTTGAAGTTCATGGGGTTACAAAGAGTCAGATACGACTGAGCAACTGAACTGAATTGAAGATGATTGTGTTATATATAGATTTATTTATATTTTGTTTTCATTCTTGATATGTCACCAATGTCTGTACTGTAGCAATATATTTAATTCATGAATCATTATATGCATTTCAACCTCATGAATACCTGTTTTCAATCATAATTAAATTGAATTCAGGCAATAGTTTACATGTCTTATCTATGTGAAAACATACTGTGTGTATTTCAAATAACTATCTACTGAAAGAAAGGCATATCTGTAATCATACAAATTGAATAAAATACTTTGACATTTCACATAATTTTAAAATGCATATTCATAATGGGAAACAAACTGTTTTAACAAAAAGCTGTGACTAGAAGTTGAGATTATTAGTAGTTAATTAATGTTCATAGTTCTTTCTCAAATGAAACATACACACAAACACACACACTCTATGGAGGCTCTAATGGTAAAGAACCTGCCTTCCGGAGCAGGAGACTTAAGAGCCATGGGTTCAGTCCCTGTGTGAGGAATATTTCCCAGAGGAGTGCAAGACAAACCTCTCTGGTATTCTTGCCTGGACTATCCCATGGACAGAGGGGCCTGGCCGGCTACAGTGCATAGGCTCACAAAGAGTCGGACACGACTGAAGAAATTTATCAAGCATACTTACACTATATATACATATGACTTCTGCTTTATAAACATAAGGACTTGCTCCCTGAATTATTGCTTTCCTTTTAATTTGTACACACATCATGAAAATATCTCTCATACCTTTCTCAAATATAAAAAAATTTTCCCTTCTTTAACCATTTTTATTAATCCTTTGTTAAAGTTTTAAGTTGTTAACATATCTGGATTAAAAAAAATTACACATAAATCACTAAGATTTGTTTCTAGAATGTCCATCCTTTACTTGACATTTAAGACAAATGTCTTCTAGCTTTTGAATATTTTATAGAGGCTGTTACTGAAAAGTCTAATTCTGAACTTAAATATATGACTTTGATTCAAAGCTAAGATAATCATTTCCTTTTGAACTAAGATTCTGAGAAAATTTACCTTAAATTTGATTGATTAAATAACTTCTAAGTGTATTATTTTAGAACAACATTACATTACAAATGATTGATCTTAGAAAGTAGACTCTATAAAGAAAATATTAGGCCAAATATACTTATAACAATTAGTTAGCTGGCTTCCTTTCATTTCAGTTTCCTCATATTTGGGAAAACACCACAAAATATACATGGACATATAGTGAAACAAGCAATATTTTTTTCTTGAACAATCCTTTTTTTTTAATTCACTGTCAATCAGTAAATTAGTTATGTTCTCTAGTTTTTATCCCTTTATCTTCATAAGAATACTCCAAAATAATTAATATTATCCATTAAAATGTTTGAGGATAATTTATCAAATATGTCATTGCCAGAAAGTCATAAAATGACAATTTAAAACCCCTTCCTAATCTTACATTAATATTTTCCCACTAGGTGGTACTGGTTCCTCCTTAAATTACTTTAACTGAGTAAAGTGAAACTTTAAATTACTTAAGTTATTTAAGAAACTTTATACTTTTAAATTCTTGTTTGTATTTCTGCAAGCTCTTTGTTAGCCCATTAAACAAACATATCTTAAAGTTCATAAAAATACTGATATTTCAACATTTTGAGTTAAAAATGACAATGTGATATGATCTCCTAATATTTGCTGTTTACTCTATGGAGGAGATATTTGTCTTCTGTTTAAAAATACTCCAAAACTTAGTGGATCTAAACAATATTTGGCTCATAATTTCTGAGAATCAAGAGACCTAGCATGCCCTAACCAGGTCCTCTCCTTTAGAGTCTCACACAGGCTGTAATCAAAACGTGAACTCGGTCTTGCAGTAATTCTCTCTTTTTTTCCTTCCTGGAAGAGTTCTGTTAAGTATGAGAGACACAGAGGTCGAGGATGACTCCACATATTTTCACCTGAACATGAGAAAAGGTGGAAATACCATTTAGAAAGATGGGTAGGTTGTGCGGAGATCAAGTTGAGTGAAGTCCTTTCCAAATGAAATAATCATTATATATACAAACATAGCAACCCTGAATACTCACTGGAAAGACTGATGCTGAAGTTGAAGTTCCAATCTTTTGGCCACCTGATGTGAACGGCCAACTTATTGGAAAAGACCCTGATGCTGGGAGAGATTGAATGCAGAAGGAGAGGAGGGTGATAGAGGATGAGATGGTTGGATGGCATCACTGATTCAATAGACATGAACTTGGGCAAACTCCAGGAGATGGTGAGAGGCAGGGAAGCCTGGCATGTGGCAGTATGGAGTCTAAAAAGAGCTGGATAGAGGTTGGTGACTGAGCGACAACAATAAAATACAAATATAGATATTGAGGAGACATTTCTGTGTTAGTCTGAAATGCAAGGTGAAGAATGGTTGAAGATATAAATTTGTGAGTCAGCAAAATAGTGATTGTGTTTAAAAGCATGGGGCCAAATAAGGTCAGCTGAAGTGGAAGCAAAGACAAGGAAGAGAAGAGATCTAAGAACTGAAACTGGGACATTTCAGATTTGTGGACTTTGGAAGTATGAAAATGACTCAGTGGCAGATTATGTGAATTCATGAATAGTGGAGGAAATAACAGAGTGACATTGCAAGGGAAGAAATTCAAGGGCCCAGATGGATGAAAACTGAAATTTCCTCATTGCTTCTGTCAAAATGTAAGCCACTAGTGATTTTGACAAGAACTTGATCTGAAGAAGTAAGGGTCAAAGGGTAGGGATGATTTGTTTTGGAGTGAGTCAAATAGAAAATTAGAGAAATAATGGAGACAGGTCATATATAAACTTTATAGCTACAGTAAAGAGTTGCAAAGAAACGGTGCTATAAGGACACAGAATCAAGACAACACTTTTTAATTCAGGATTTACATTTTGAGGCAAGAAATAGAAAAACTTCACAGAGATTTTAAGACTAAAGAAATTTAACACTCATAATTAGAAATTAAAAGAGCATCAGTCTAATCTAGAAGACATCACTCTTGCCTGGTAAATCTTCTTCCTCAATTTGAGCTCTCCCAGGGCTCCAGTAACATTTTGTATTCACCAAGCATCCCTTAGCTCAAGTGATGGCCATTCATGTTGGGCACTTCTGTGGTCCTTAACCCTTTCTGTGTTCCCTTACCCCTGCTCACACATCTGTTAATAATCCATTCACAGTCATTCCTTTGAAATATTCTGGGTATCTTTTCTTCCCAGACAATCCTCTAACAAAGGAGTCACAAATCATCCACTGAAAGTATTGACTTGAAGGTAGCTGGTATTTAATGAGTAGGAAGCAATCGCTACTCTTGCAATAACCACTTAACAGCAATGAAGCTACTCTCCAGACTTGAAGGACACTCTGCTGTCAAATTCCTCCAATCTTCCCATGACTTTGCTTGTCTAACAGCAATAGCTCAAAGAGTAACCCACACTCTTATCCCAGTACTGCTTCCAAATCCCTCATGCAGCAAAGTGAAGAACCTATCTGAATCCAAAACCCTCATCACCAGGGCTTCTGGGAAATAAAATGCTTCTCATCTCAGCCTCCCACTTTTGGAATTTACCCTAGAAAGAGGTACGGATTGATTCTGAGTACAACCTTAGTCATTTACCACATTTATTACAATATTTCGTGGGGTTTCTATGATTATTATAGAAAAAGAGAAATGAAGAGGCACCATGGTAAAGATTGCAAAAGAAATGTGTTAATTTTACTAATGCATGTGTGTATGTGTGTGTGTGTCTGGTGTTTATAAATATTCTTATTTTACTTTGTGGACAAAAAAAGTATTTCCTTAAATATTAACTTCTCTAATAAATGCATTTTTGTGCTTGCATTTCTTTTATGACTGATTTTCTCCAAGTTTTTTATTTCCAAAAGGATCTTGTGTGGCTTAGAATATCTTTAAATTTCTTTCCGATTTAAATAGTTATTTTGCTTGCTATAAAGTTAAAGTTATTTTCCCGTACTACTTTGAACTTAATATTCCATGATCATCTTATATCCATTATTGCAGTTGATTAATCTTATTTCAACCTGATTCTGTTGACTTTGGTTGACCTGTGATTTTTCTTTTTAAAGAGGCTTAATGATTTTTCTCTAATTTTTTATTATTAATTTTCACTGTAGTGTGGTTCAGTGATGTTTTATTATTACTGACTAGAAATGCATTAATTCTTTCACTTTGAGGGCTAATGTCTTTACTAAGTATAGGAGATTTTTGATCATTTCTTCAATTATTTCTTCCCTGCCATTAATATTTTGCAATATGTTCATGTTAAGTCTAAACTCCATGTCATGTAAGTGTTCTGATATACATTGACTCCATTTTTCTCTTCCTTATATTTTCAGGGATGAGTCTTTGGTTTATTATTCCACCTCATTCATTTATTCTGTCTCTATTGTGATATTAAATCCACTCATTACCTTTCTTGGTAACTATTTGACTTTACTTTTATCTTTCCCTATTTAGTACTTGCTCTTTTTCATCATTTGGTTATTCTACTTCTGCTCTTTAATTTTTTTTCTAAACTTTTTGGGAATACATGGAAATTTATTTTCAATATTTACTTATGCTGGGTGAGTGACTCTGCTTCATTCGTTATAGATTTTTTTCACTTATGGTGTTTCTTCCAGTCCAGCGTTTCTCATGATGTACTCTGCATAGAAGTTAAATAAGCAAGGTGACAATATACAGCCTTGACGTACTCCTTTTCCTATTTGGAACCAGTCTGTTGTTTCAGGTCAAGTTCTAACTTTTGCTTACTGACCTGCATACAGATTTCTCAAGAGGCAGGTTAGGTGGTCTGGTATTCCCATCTCTCTCAGAATTTTCCACAGTTTATTGTGATCCAACCAGGCCATTTTGAAGGAGATCAACCCTGGGATTTCTTTGGAAGGAATGATGCTAAAGCTGAAGCTCCAGTACTTTGGCCACCTCATGAGGAGAGCTGACTCATTGGAAAAGATTCTGATGCTGGGAGGGATTGAGGGCAGGAGGAGAAGGGGACCACAGAGGATGAGATGGCTGGATGGCATCACCGACTCGATGGACGTGAGTCTGAGTGAACTCCGGGAGATGGTGATGGACAGTGAGGCCTGGTGTGCTGCGATTCATGGGGTTGCAAAGAGTCGGACACGACTGAGAGACTGAACTGAACTGATGGTGTTTCTTTTAGGTCAATTGCAAAATTGAGTTCTGTTGTACTTTTAACCATCAGACTTGTATTTCTCTGGGGTTATGTATGGCTCAGACAGTAAAGAATCTGTCTGCAATACAGGAGACCTGGGTTCTATCTCTAGATCAGGAAGACTTCCTTGTAGAAGGGAATGGTTACACATTACAGTATTTTTGACTGGCAGATTCCATGGACAGAGTAGCTTGGTGGGCTACAGTCCATGAGGTCGCAAAGAGTCAGACATGACCGTGGTCTCAAAGTGAAGTGAAACACGTTCACACTTACATTTTCAGTAGGTTATCTGTGAGAGCCTAGAGCTCAGGTCCTGGTTAGCATGCCTGCTAACATGGCAGAGGATGTTTTTTTGTGAATGTTAGTTTGGAGAAGGCAATGGCACCCCACTCCAGTACTCTTGCCTGGAAAATCCCATGGACGGAGGAGCCTGGTGAGCTGCAGTCCATGAGGTCGCTAAGAGTCAGACACGACTGAGCGACTTCACTTTGAATTTTCACTTTTATGCATTGGAGAAGGAAATGGCAACCCACTCCAGTATTCTTGCCTGGAGAATCCCAGGGATGGGGGAGCCTGGTGGGCTGCTGTCTGTGGAATCGCACAGAGTTGGACATGACTGAAGTGACTTAGCAGCAGCAGCAGCAGTTTTGTTTAGATGCTCTAGTGTTACAATCCGGCTCAACCAATTGCTACATTTCCCTTACACCCACTAACCAAAGAATAATACTCAACCAATTGCTACATTTCCCTTACACCCACTAACCAAAGAATAATACTCCCTGTGCTCTGCCAGAGGAACTGCTCTTGCCAAAGCTTCTCTTGAGCTAAGGTATCCTAGAGGTCAGGAGAAAATGTATGTAACCTGAGCAATGAGCCTTGCCTCCTATCCAGCCCTATGCCTGCAGGCTCTGTGAGTTGGTTTGCTGTGGTCATTTGACCCTCTTACATACTGTTGCTACATTTATGCTTTGTAATACTGATGAGGTAGAAGCACAATGTCGGGAAAATAAAACATACGACTAAAACCATCGTCTTAACATCTTATCACTGGGGGCTTCTCCTCTTACACTTGGAACAACAAATCATGGAGTCTCATAATGGGCTCTGACTTTTTTTTCCTTTTTCCCTCCTTTATTCCTCCTGCTCTTGCCCCCCAACTCCCACTTTCTTTCTCCACTCTTGCCTCCCTTTCTCTCTCACTCTTTCTTTTTCCCTTCCCTCCTTCCTTTTTTTTTTCTTTCTTTCTTTTCTTGGTTAAATTAAGCTCTCATATTAGTTGCTTTTTGGCACCTATGACATCTCCAAATATTGGACTATGGAGGAGAAAAAGCAACAATGCAAGTTTGCTTTTTTTTTAAGAAGCAGAAATCTGGCTATCTGATAAATTTTGTATAATATATTTTTAAACTCCTAAATGAACTTTCCTTGTGGCTCAGAGGTAAAGTTTCTGCCTGCCAATGCGGGAGACACGAGTTTGATCCTTGGGTTGGGAAGATTCCCTGGAGAAGGAAATAGCAACTCATTCCAGTGTTCTTACTTGGGAAATCCCATGGACAGAAGAGCCTGGAATGCTACAGTCCACAGGATCATAAGAGTTGGACATGACTCAATGACACAACAACAACAAGAATAAACTACTAAATGCAAATATATTAAGAATGCTTTAAACTCAAGAAGACAGTATTTAAATTTTTTAAGTGTATTCCAAGTTTTGTTTTTTTTTTAATGTATTGAATACATACATGATGAATAAACACTAAAACATTAATTTTTCTCAAGTTTGAACATGTTACAGTTTTGCAGTTTACAATTATTGAATAAAATATATGATGTTTCCAATTATTTTTTAAATCTCCCATCTGGTGCCATTAAATTGAGAACAAATCACCAAATAATTGGATAAAAATATTTTGAATTGATCTCTATCATTCATTGTGTCCACTCCAAGTTCTCACACCTTGCTATTTGTGCATATTTTTACTCTTCCAAGCTTCCCTGTTTCATAAATAATTTACGATGTTCCCCAACCTAAGATAAACCAGAAAATTAATATAGGATCTCTGCCATCATTATAACTTTGATGACTGCAATTACAGCTGATGCAACCTTAGGTCAGGTATATGGTTGTTCGTTTAACTGCTAAACACATCAAATTTATTCAGCCAAATCATAACCAGCTGCTCACTATTTTCTTATGCAAAATTCTTTTATATCATTAATAAAAGTTTCAAATTTCAGTCCCAGTGTATCAGAGAAGAACAAACCTGGCTCCATACTGAATCTATGTCTTTAGCTCTAACCTTTGTGCTCTGAGTTACTAATTATTTGTTAATAGCACCTACATATAATTTATGTATTATAAATTTAAGCATTTGGTTATTAGACTCATAAAAAGTTTAATATGTCTCTTGACTTATGCTAAATCCTAGGAATACAGGATTTAAAAGCACATTATTCATTTTCCAGGTAGTAGTGGAGAAAACTAAATATGAGCTACAATATTATGAGATAGACATTATAATTTATATATACATGTAGAATTTATACAAATATATGCACATAAGTCCAGGTATATAGGTATATCTATATGTGCATATATATGTATATATATGTAGCCAGATATAAGAAAGAAAGAAAGACAAGATTTAGAAAATATTTCAAAGAGGGTGAAAAGTTTAACTTGGAGTAAGTGTAAAGATATACCACAAACCATTTGTGCCATTCACAGATGTTAAGAGGCACAAGAAATAATGTCTCTGCTGCTGCTGCTGCTAAGTCATGTCAGTCGTGTCCGACTCTGTGCGACCTCAAAGACTGCAGCCCATTAGGCTTCCCCATGCCTGAGATTCTCCAGGCAAGAACACTGGCATGGGTTGCCATCTCCTTCTCCAATGCATGAAAGTGAAAAGTGAAAGTGAAGTTGCTCAGTCATGTCTGACTCTGCACGACCACATGGACTGTAGGCCACCAGGCTCCTCCATCCATGGGACTTCTCAAGTGAGAGTAATAGAGAGGGTTGCCATTGCCTTCTCTGAAATAATGCTTCTAGAACACTAATTTACTTCATTTAGTTGGAGCACTTGAAGAAGATATAGTTATGTAGGGTTTAGAGACGAAATGAGGTTCTGGCAGACAGAGACTTCCATAGTAAATCTAGGAATATTAAACTATATCAAAGAGAATATAATTTCCTTTAGAAAAGAATGTTGACAACAGAGAGATTACTGTGACTTAGAAACACCAGTTTCCAGAATTTTAGAAATGATTTGGATAGTCAAAAGATTCAAAGCAAAGTCAGAAATTTGTCAGATTTTCATTAAGAAGTGATAACTAGTAAATCATTTTATATCTAGGAGGAGAAATGAATATATTGACAAATATTGATTAAATATATAATAAAAGAAGTAATAGTTATTTTTATACATTAATGTACCTCCAAAATTTTTCACAGGAAGTTTAAGTACTATGGTTACTAATATTATTCAGTCGTTTTTTTCATCATCTGAATTTAAGCTCCATCATATTTACCAATGTGTGTATCTTTGCGGCCACTGACACAGTAGATGGAATTGAGTCAGTGATTTACAGGATTTTATTAAGGTGCTCAAGGCTCTTCTTATATTTATTCATGATGACTTGGTTTCTGCACTGTCAGCTAGATGCATCTATCATTTTGGATCAGCAGTGTTTCTGGGTTCATTTTGATTTTGTGTAGTCTCTGAATTGCTATAAATTATTTTTTAATTTATTTCCTTAAAAAGACTTATGTGCATTCCTATATTGATCAAATACAAGTCACTCAAGTATTTGCAGTATTTTGACTTGAATAGCACATATAATTTAAATCTTGATAGTCAAGCCTTTCAGTTTTAATATTTATGTAATGACATAAAATTAATAACACTAATTAATTTAAAATATTGTGCAGTATGTGAAATCAAATTCATTTATTTTTGTTTAACATTATTGCTTTTTGTCAATATCATAATGAATTAAGTATAGGTATTTTTATTTGTTTGGTATCATCAGATAATTTTTAATTTCACATAGATAAAATAGATGGCAAGCTAAAAGTAATTCCTTATAAGCTAAAGTTTACATTGTAATTGTTGTTCATATTCATGTTAAAATTTAAAAAGATAATATTTCAGGCTTAGAGAAGTATAGTAATCATACTCTAATACTTTTTTATATATTTATGATTGAGATCATAAGTATTAGTTTTTGACTTAAAAACAAATAAGGTAATTTTATTTTAATTGAGCATGCATATAAACTTATATAGGTCTTTTCTTAAAAGAACCTGGCTTACCTTTTCTTATAAGCTGCCAAGGCTGCCCAGTGATTTTGAGTTTTCTTTTTGTATATAGTGTACTCTTTGTGAGTTTAGGTCTAAGATCCATTTCATGAACCTACTAAATCTGTTTGTTTTAAATTTTACATTGACATATTATTCCTAAGATGATACATTTTAAGAAACTACTGAAATCACATTTCAGTTATATTTGATTGTATTTTTAAAATATCTAAAGTGTACCGTATCACGTCATCAATAAAACTAAGACAATATGAGATACTACTATATACCTATTAGAATAACCAACAACTCCAAACACTGACAAAACTAAATGCTGGTGAGGATGTGGAACAATAGGAGCCATTATGAAAAGGTTATGTACAGTATGGTTTCAGCTGTATAGTAATAACATGCTGGGAAAGGCAAAACAGTTGAGACAGTAAAAAGTTTAGCTGTCTCCAGGGATTTGAGAGGAAAGATAAATGAATAAGTGGGGCACAGAGGATTTCCAGAGTGGTGAAAATAATCTCCCTAATATTATAATAACGAACACACACCATTTATTATATATTTGTCCAAATGTATATAATGTACAAGAGCAAAACCCTAGTGCAAACTATGGACTTCAGGTGATAGAGATGCAGGAATGTGGATTAATCAATTTAAACATATGCACCACTCTGGTGAAATTAAAATTACTCTGAAAATGAAGTATTAAAATATTAAAATTATATATATATATGTACACACACATATACACATGCATATGTAAATGTATGTATGTGTTAGAATAATAGGGATTTCAAGGGCAGCAAAGAAAATTCCATTCACAGTGATGCCAAAAGCAGTGCATAATATTACTCCAGTGAATTAAAATTAAGAATAATATTTTAATCTATTATATGTGATGATTCATTATAATCAAAATAAAAACATGTGTTTACTAAAATGTGACTGATTCATGTTTTATAACCATGAAGATATTCATTAGGAGTATATGATAGGTACTCAAAAGCAGTTATCAAGCCTCAACTTTAGCAATATTATTGGCTCAAACTCATTAAAACTATTTCAAATTGAACCTTTAAATCACTATTATGTTACAAATTCAGTAGAAACAGAATTTTATCATAATTATCAAATTGTATAAAACATGATATTACCAGGGAAAAATTAAAACTAAATGTATGATGAAAATTATAGAGTTTGCTAGTCTGGGATGTTGGAATTTTTTGTAGCTAATTGTATGATATTGCATGAGATCCTTGTCAATGGCAGTGATATTGCACACAGTTTGTTATATCAATAGAAGGTATTTCGCATCCTCAGACCACCCTCCTGGTATCTTCACAGTATGACATGGTGTCGTGCTCAGATGTTATCTTTGTGGCCTCTGCCAGGCTCGTCTGTCCATGGAATTTTTCAGGCAAGAATACTGGAGCAGGTTGCCATTTCCTACTCCAGAGGATCTTCCTGATTCAGGGGTTGAACCCCTGACTCTTATGTCTCCTGTGTTAGCAGGGGGATTCTTTACCACTAGCACCACGAGTATGACATGGCAGAAGTGTGATTGTAATCACCATCCTGTGCACATCCAAAACAAAAGAACACAGAAGCAAATACACTGCTTCTTAAGGGTCCAAGAGACACATGGTACGGGGAATAAACCATATGGAATTCCTCTCATCAAGAGTACTATGGGAGAAGATACGTGGTAGAACTCTCAGGGTGCATAAGATGAGGGATGAGCATCATGACTCATCAAGCCTAGTAGATATTATGCACTGCAGAGGCTGCACACACCAAGCAGGTTTATACCAGTGTTTCAGCTTCTCTTCTTGTCCACATCTGTGCTTGTTCTCTAAGCCAATTGGTTTGAGTCAGTGGGCTAGGAGTCTGCTTGGGTTAAAGTACACAGACTCCCTTTCACCAAGCTTGATCTACCTGTTAATATTGCTCATATAAATTTTATATATGGTATATCAACACTGAAATATAATATTAGAGAATGCAATAATTATTAACATGGTATGATATAAATCTTCTCAGAACAAAAGCAAAATATTATATCAAATGAGCAATTACAATAGACTCCTGACTGTAGAAATAACATTCTATATATACTAATATGGGAACATCTGACTAGATAGAGGAATACTCAGATGAGAATGTCTTGAGGAGTTTGAACATGTGCTGTCTCAGGATGTGATAGAGACACTGAACAACAACAAAAAAAGCAATAAATTATACTGTGTCACTAATTGCTATTACACCATGGTGTGTGCATGCTAAGTCACTTCATTCATGTCCAACTCTTTGTAATCCTATGGACTATAGCCCACCAGGCTCCTCTGTCCATGAGATTCTCTAGGCAAGAATACTGGAATGGGTTGCCATTTCCTCCTTCAGGGATCTTCCCAGCCCAAAGATCTAACCCACATCTGTTATGTCTGTTGCATTGGCAGGCAGGTTCTTTACCACTAGCACCACCTGAGTAATTCTAGACCAAAAAGGATAAGAATTATTAGCTCATCTCACTGTCAAATCCAGTTTTCCGTATCTGGGACTTGGACTTTTCATTCTTAAGAATTCTAATTTCTTAAGGTTACAAAAACTGTTCATGGCAGGGAGAGAACACCTTCTAAGAGATCCTAAGTTCAGTTCAGTTCAGTCGCTCAGTTGTGTCCGACTCTGAGACCCCACGGACTGCAGCATGCCAAGCTTCCCTGTCCATCATCGACTCCCAGACCTTGCTCAAACTCATGTCCATTGAGCTGGTGATGCCATCCAACCATCTCATCCTTATCTCATCCTCGTCCCTTTTTCCTAAGAGTATCTGTTAATGATTCATTGATCTAGAATATATATAATACTCTGCAACTTTAGGTTCCCATGATAGTGGATAAGTAAAGGGGGGAAGAAAGATTTACTGACTGTAATAATCAATCCTTATTACCACAGAAAACTAAGGATATTACCACATAATGAGAGCAAGAAAGATTACTCTGGCACCCAGAGAATTTACTTAGGTGTGTATTTCTGTGTTTTCTAGTCAAGGAATAATTGTACCTAGCATTATAAAAGTAAAAATCCAGACAATAGTAGAAATTAAAAAGTTCAGAAAATTGGGGATCGAAGGCCTCAATCTCCCCATCTGGTAAGCAAACTAAACCAGACAAAGCATTTTCAACAAGTGAGGGGCATTTAGAATGGTTTGGTAGAAAAAAGATGATAAATATCTGCTGTAACATTGAGGCCAACTGGGTCTGCATATGCTTTTATAATGTTGACTTTTCCAGGGGATTGTGACTTAGAACCACCTTGAAAGAGATTCTGTGATTCATCCTTTTAGGAAAAATGCATATATTTTGTACTGACAAAAATAATTGTCTCTAAGTTGTACTGTGGACAAACAATGGGATCTGAGTGGTGCATGTAGTATCTATTACCAGCAGTCGTGTAGATTACCAAGCTCTTCAGATTGCTAAAGTCTCTTCAGCTAACCCTCAGCTGCCTAACCTGAGATACAATACTCAGATTCTCAGCTGATGGATTCTGCTTGCCTACTGGTGCTGAACCCTGCTTCTCAGCTCCAGCCAAATGACCAGACAATGCACGGAACCTCTGTTTACCAAAGGAAACAATAAACAAGTTGGAAACTGACTTCCAACTTGGTAAGCAGAAGGGCCAACTAAAACAACTTTAAATTGTAGGAAAGTTATCATTCCATAAGGTGAATCTTGACCGTAAGAATTAGGAGAGAGGAAAGAACTAGGTCAATAAATTTGTTTCTCCTGTCTACCGGTGGACTGATTTGAGGTATAGATTATGAATACAAATTGTTTGAAAACATCTTACTTGGCTGAATAGCTTAGAATATTAGGCTTTTCAGTGCCCAGAGAATCCATCCCAGCATAGCACTGATTTCCTTCTTCTCTCTTTTTCTCCTCTGTCTTCATTCTCTGTGTCTTGGGTTTGTACTCAATAAGAGTAAGCCTTTATAATCACTTCAGAAATTGTTTCCTAAAAATCCCCAAATTGAAAAACTAATTTTATAATACTACAGTTCCCCCCCCCCACCCCATAGAAACTGTACCATTTTGCATGCTGCTGCTGCTGCTGCTGCTAAGTCGTTTCAGTCGTATCTGACTGTGCGACCCCATAGACGGCCTCCTACCAGGCTCCTCTGTCCCTGGGATTCTCCAGGCAAGAACACTGGTGTGGGTTGCCATTTCCTTCTCTGATGCATGAAAGTGAAAAGGGAAAGTGAAGTCGTTCAGTAGTGTCCGACTCTTCGCGACCTCATGGACTGCAGCCTACCAGGCTCCTCCGTCCATGGGGTTTTCCAGGCAAGAGTACTAGAGTGGGGTGACATTGTCTTCTCCGACCATTTTGCATAGGCAACAATAATTGGTTGTTTCTTCACACAGAAGGCGTCCCTTGTGGCTCAGGTGGTAAAGCGTCTGCCAGCAATGCAAGAGACCTGGGTTCGATCCCTGGGTCAGGAAGATCTTCACAACGTTATCACAATAGAAGGTTTTTAAAATTACAGGCTTAAATATATATATATATAGAGAGAGAGAGAGAGAGAGAGAGAGTTTTTCAACATGTAAAATGTAGTCATTGCAGTTTGATTGATAGTTTCAGTTTTGTAAGAAATCCAAACATGCTTTCATTTATTTTGAAAGGCAAGTCTGTATATTGTTCTGTGAGCTATTGTGTATATATTAAGCCATATTCTTCTGGGGTGTTTGTTGTTGTGTCGCTAAGTCATGTCCAGGTCTTTTCAACCTCATGAAAAGAGGTTCTGCTCTTTTTACATGATCTACACTGTCCATGTAACTTTTCAGGCAAGAATATTGGAGTGGGTTGCCATTTCCTTCCCCAGGGAATTTTCTCAAGCCAAGGATCCAACCCAGGTCTCTTATGTCTCCTGCATTGCCAGGCAGATTCTTGACCGTTAGCAACAGCTGGGAAGCCCTTCTGGTGTGTATTTTTTATTAACTGTAAATTTGGATTGAGGTATACAAAATGGTACCACACTGGAAAAATTTGAGCTGCATTGTATATGGAAAAATATAAAAATTGAATTTCAACAACTTAAGCACATTTTGTTGAAGACACATGCATTCTGTATGAGACTGTAATTTTCTTTTTATTTTCTTTTTTCATGCACTGTTTCTCAGAATGGATCACAATTGTAATCTTTTTATTATGTTACTATTCTACTGCTGTACTCTTCTACTACTATAGATTTCTCCCTAGCTGTTGGGGCTTTGTAATTTCTTTTTCTTTTTAATTTATTTATTTTAACTGGAGGCTAGTTACTTTATAATATTGTAGTGGTTTTGATTTGTTTTTTAAATAAATTGATACAGCAATTATGTTACTTATAATAAAATGATTTTTGTTATCATTTGTAATAATTGTATTACACGTAAGAATTTGAAATTTCAATAAACATCAATAAAGTTATACTTTTACAAATGTTACTGTTTCAAAGCATAGTCACATTTTAGTACCTTGGCCTTTAAAATTAGAGTCCTAAATTTAGGAGGTCACACTAACTTTTAAATGTTGTACATATAGTAAATCATATAGTTTTTAATATATGTCTTCCATAGGATTTATATAATTAGTACTTTAGCAAACATGACATCTGGAAAATGTCTAATCTTATAAGCCTTTAGTCTGAAATTCAATTATTGTTTCTGAAATATACTTACAAACTAGTTTGTTACTTTGAAATTGTCATTTTGTTTCTGAAACAGATATTGGAAATGATTTTGTTTAATTCAATCAATGCTTTCCTCTCTCAATACAGAAATATCTTTATCTTGGCATAACCAACTCAATGGACATGAGTTTGAGCAGGCTCCAGGAGTTGGTGATGGACAGGGAAGCCTGCCGTACTACAGTCTGTGGGATCGCAGTCAGACATGACTGAGCAACTGAACTGAACTAAACTGATAAACATTTTTAAAATGTTATACGTCTGTAATATTTTCTTAATTTTTCAATTTATTTTGCAACAATTTTTTAAAAATGTGATTCTTAATCTAAAATATTTAGTAGACTCCCATACATTAAATCAGGCTTCCCAGGTGGAGCAAGTGGTAAAGAACCTGCCTGCCAATGCAGGAGACATAACAGACATGGGTTCAACCCTGGATTAGGAAGATCCCCTGGAGAAGGAAATGACAACCCATTCCAGTATTCCTGCCTGGAGAATGCCTTGCACAGAGGAGCCTGGCAGGCTACTGTCCATAGGGTTGTACAGAGTTGGACATGACTGAAGTGACTTAGCAAGCATGTGTACTTTAAATCAACATTTTGTTAAATATTCTGGTTTTTAATGGGAAATGTATTAGATTTGTTCTCTACAGAGTTTGCTAAAATGATTCTTATAAATTATCTGAAAATTATATAACAAAAGTTTTTATATTAATATTTTATTTTTCAAAGTTTGCAATGCAGCCACATTATTATCAGGATAATGCATTAAATTGATTTTAATCCCTACTTGAAATGTATTGCAATGGATATTATTGTTCCAATGACAAAACTGAAAGTTGTAAATGAAAACTTTAAGTAGACAAAATTGATTTTTTTGCAATTCTGTGAATGACTTATTTATAGAAATTTGAATCATGTTGTTTAGAAAAATATGTTTATTATTTCTATTTACAGATAAAGGAAATACAAAATAATATCTGAAATTTGTGATCTGGAGAATCATTATGATACCCAAGTCCAGTAGGCAATAAGTAGTTATGAGCTGTTTTTAGTGCAGTGTGGTAAATTACTACAGTGAAATACTATTAACTGCAAGTTCACACCTAGCAATTAAATGCCAAGATATTCTTTCTGGTGCTTTGCCTATACAAAAAAAAAAAAAAGCAATTGCATTTCTTTACTCAGCCTGAGGTTAGTTTTGATTTTTAATTAACATGAAACCAACGATCTTTCTTTAAAACACTCTATTCCCAGGAGTGTGTTCTTCCAATTTCTAATGAAAAATAAACATTAGGTCTACTAATCCTTGTACTAGGTTTAATTGGGATTCATTTAATTTTTCTTTTCACAAACTCTTGGACCAAATATGTTATTTCATCTCTACTGTTGAGCGTTTTTGTCTTATATTTACACACATAATTTAACTGCTTATTATATTCCATAAATCCTGCCTAAATTTTTCCAATTTCATTTAAAATGTAAGAGAGGAAGAAGGAGAGAACGGTTACAAATTAAGGAGATAAATCTACTGGTAGACTATATAATTTCATGAATACTTAAGAAGAGAGTTGGGGTGATACATTTATCTGATGGGAAAGAGGGGAAAAACAAAACATACAAACAAATAAAACATTGTTAGACATAGTCAGTTAAAGGAATAGTAGTGAAGAAGTGGAGAAGGCAATGGCAACCCATTCCAGTGTTCTTGCCTAGAGAATCCCAGGGATGGGGGAGCCAGGTGGGCTGCCGTTTATGGGGTCACACAGAGTTGGACACAACTAAAGCGACTTAGCAGCAGCAGCAGCAGCAGCAGCAGGGAAGAAGTAAATCTAATAGTATTATAAAACTCTAAAAGTTAAAATAATGCATGGCCTCTTAATGAAGCCTGAGTGACATTTATTTATATATTGCTTTCTCATTGTTGACATATTTCACAATGGGAAAGCAATTATTTCCCAAAGTAGGGGAGAAAAATGCTTCCTCTTGCAACAGATAGCTAACTAATTAGTTACAGACATACCTTACAATTAAA
This sequence comes from Ovis aries, assembly GCF_016772045.2. Lineage (NCBI taxonomy): Eukaryota > Metazoa > Chordata > Mammalia > Artiodactyla > Bovidae > Ovis > Ovis aries. The sequence goes on from NC_056069.1 coordinate 52,279,872, forward strand.
TCCTTATAAAAATGTATAAACTGTATATATCCTCCACACATGAGCAATTTTGGACATATTTCTTTACTACAGATATTCAAGAGAAGGAAGTACGGGGATGATCATGTTATTTCTTATAAATTTAACAGTATATAAATCTAACAGTGTAGTATTAGGAAAGATATGTCATTACAGTTTTATAAAATTTTATTACAAAAATTAATGATACCGAGAAGGTAAAATAGTGCACCTATATATTTACCTCCTAGATTCTAGAATGAACATATAACTGTATCATTTATCTATATATTTGTCCATTTGTCAACTTATCTCAGTTTTCTGATGTTTTTCAAACCAAGTTACAGACATAACCCATTTCACCTCTAGATTTCAGGAAGCATAAGAGTAACTCCTGCTGCTGCTAAGTCACTTCAGTCGTGTCTGACTCTGTGCGACCCCATAGATGGCAGCCCACCAGGCTCCCCTGTCCCTGGGATTCCCCAGGCAAGAACGCTGGAGTGGGTTGCCATTTCCTTCTCCAATGCATGAAAGTGAAAAGTGAAAGTGAAGTCACTCAGTCGTGTCCAACTCCTGGCTACCCCATGGACTGCAGCGGGATTTTCCAGGCAAGAGTACTGGAGTGGGGTGCCATTGCCTTCTCTGAAAGGGTGTGCACATCCTCGTTAATGTTGATAAGTATAGGAAAGAGGTCGTTAAATTATTTTATAAGGCAGTTCTTCCAGGTCTTTGTTTACCTTTGGGCAATTATCTGGCTTCTTTTTCCAATCTGACCTGTGCTAGGATCCTCTCTGACATGTGTGCACAACTTTCTTCCAGTATGAATTTCAATGTAAAGCTGTCTAGAAGTATGACTCATTATGGCTTGGCATCCCCTTATTTTTGAACCCTAAGAAGCGTTTCTGCACATCTGCGATGTCCCCTGTGCCCCAAAGATGGGAAATATATGGCCTCTTGATCTTTTACTCAAACAAGGTTTAACCCCTCTCTGTTCCTGCATAACTGTTATCATAAGGTGTCCACAGGAGACAGAGCCGGGCTATTCACCCTGTTTCAGCTGTTACTTCCATTTCAGAGAGCAAACAGGAGGCTGGTTGTAAATATCTAAACTGAAGCCCATCTATTGAGCTAGTTGTAAGGGTCCCACCTGAAGTGCACTTTTTTTTTTTCCTGCCCCATGAAGAGTAAACCGGAAGCTAGTTGTAAATGCTTAGCCTGGGGCCCATCTATCTCCTGCCTCAAAGGCAATTTAGTTTCCTTTATTAATCCCGAATTCATTTGTTTTCTCTTTATAGTCTCTACCAACATAATAATGAGAAATACAATCAATATAGATTCCACTCAGGTAAACAGTCCAATGAAACAAAAATGCATTTGGTAAAATAGTCATTGTATCTTAATATATTTTTTATAACTTTGGGAATTGACATGTAGAATTATTTATAATAAAAACTAATGGAAAAGAGAAGGAATCATCCATAAGTATATAAATTATACTGCTGGATTTCTATGTTTTCTCCATACTCTTATTAAATCTGTTATGAAATATACTTTACAGTTTCCAATCTTAACCTGTCTCATGTTTAACCTTCTGAATGTCTTATATTTCAAATAAGACATTTATCTGTAGGATGAATGACAGTGAACCTCAGAAGGAGTATTATAAAACTAAATCTAAATTTAATTGCACATTTCAAAATGTCAATATAATAAACAAAATGAGGTGTTTTGAGCCCAAACTACTTTATTTCTAGATGAGAAATTTGTTTTAGAAATGCACATTTTTAACATGACAAATAAATATGATTACAAAGTAAACTTTAGAAAGGTGAAGTCTGACAATTGATGACTAAATGTATTGTCAGTGGGAAAAACAGTAATCTGTTTAGAAAGATATGTACACAATTAATCATAATAATTAAACCAACAAAACTATAATATCTGTCTGTCTGTATTCAAAGAATCAAGAAAATTGAAGCAACAGGATTTCAAATTAGGCTAATAATAAGAAAAAAACATTTTTATTTAATGTCTTATTTATTTTTAATATAAATTTATTTATTTTAATTGGAGGTTAATTTCTTTACGTTATTGTATTGGTTTTGCCATACATCAACATGAATCTGCCACAGGTATACACATGTTCCCCATCCTGAACACCCCTTCTTCCTCCCTCCCCGTACCATCCCTCTGTGTCGTCTCAGTACACCAGCCCCAAGCAACCAGTATCATGCATAGAACCTGGATTGGAGATTCATTTCATATATGACATTATACATGTTTAATTTTAAAAATATGATGATTTAAAGTATTTTAACCAGTTTTGAATAGGGTTGCAGACAAATATTACAGTGCATTTCTCAGCCATTTACTGAACCTTTAGACTCTATTTTGCCGATTTCCTGTTTGCCCATTTCTGTTCCCTTCTAATCTTTTTTTTTTTTTTTTATAAATAGGTTCATTTGTGTCATATTTAATTCCACATATAAGTGATACAGGTATTTGTCTTTTTCTTTCTTTTTTTTTTTTTTCAAGTGCCAAGCCCATTCATTTTATTTTTTTTTTATTTTTTTTTTTTTTTTATTTTTTATTTTTTTTATTCCTTCTAATCTTAAAAGAATCTAATTATAGGAATGAGATCACTAGGCAAGTTAAACTATCTCCTGTTACTCATTCTTGAAAGCACACTATGCCTTGTCTAACCTTGATTCTTTTCCTAGATAAAAATAGGTAAGAATGAAGAATTAAGTAATTAAAGAATGATTAGCTCTCTACCCTCAACACCCTAAGTAATCCTGCATGCAGATCAGGAGGGCAAGATAATATCTGAAGAAAGAGTTAGTCAGTTTGCACTCAATGGAACATGGTTTAGAAACCAACCTCCTACTTGGATGATTCACTGAGATTCTTTCTCATTTTTTTCTTCCTCTTCCCCCACCCCTTCTAAAAACTGGCCTAACTGAGCAGAATCTTCAGAGTTGGTCTCTGGAGTCCATCATCTCCCAAGACTGAAACTTTCCTAATTAAAGCACCTTTCCTTTCTAGTAAGAATTGCCTCTTGAATTATTGGCCTGTGAGTGAGGAGAAGCCAAACCTAAGTTTGGAAACACTCTGGTGTGGGGTTTTAATAGTGTGCTTTCCTTGGTTTCAGTTGTTTTTCTAAATCATTAGAGAGTCAGCTTTGTGGCTTACTGGGAGCCATTTCTATGTTTACAACCTAGATCTGGTATATCCTACCTGTTATGGACTGAATTGTGTCCTCCTAAAATTGAATGCTGAAGTCCTAACCCCAGGTACAACAGAATATGACTGTATTTAGAGATAAGGCTTTTAAAGAGGTAGTTAAGTTAAAATGAGACCATTATGTTTGGAACCAATGCAATATAACTGTTGTCCTTATAAAAAAAGATTAGTATATACAGAAATGCACCAGTACCACACATGTAAGGAGTGATGCCCCTGTGAAGAGTTAGAAAGGGACAGGGCAAGAGGTCTCAGAGGAAACTAACCCTGCCAGAAACTTGACCTTGAGGCCAAGCCTATGGAGGTGTGAGAAAATAAATCTGTATTCTAAGTGACTCAGTTTGTAGTATTTTATTACAGTGTCTGTACTCAGTTGATAAGTTGTGTCAGATTCTTTGCTATTCCATGGAGTGTAGCCTGCCAGGTTCCTGTGTCCATGGGATTTCCCAGGTGAGAATACTGTAGTAGATTGCCATTTTCTTCTCCAGGGGTCTTCCTGACCCAGGGATCAAACCCACATCTCCTGCATTGGTAGGCAGATTCTTTACAACTGAGCCACCTGGGAAACTCGTGTTGCTACAACAGCCCTAGAAAATTAACACATTGCCATTTTTAAGATTATTGACCTAAGAATTTGTACTTAATCAACTCTTTCTGGTAAAATACATAGTTGTTTTATTTTATCTTTTCTCTGGATTGATGGCTTATGTATGTGCATGCTCAGTCACTCAGGTGTTTCCTACTCTGTGCAAAATCATGGACTGTGGCCCACCAGGCGACTCTGTCCATGGGATTTTTCTGGCAAGAATAGTGGAATGGGTTGCCATTTTCTCCCCCACCTAGGGTATCTTCCTGACCCAGGGATCAAACCAGCATCTCCAGCGGCTCCTGCATTGGAAGGTGGATTCTTTACCACTGAGCCACTAGAGACTGACATAATGTTTAATAATACAATTAGGTAACAGAGAAATATTCCACTGGTAATATGCACCACAGCTTCTTTATCCATTCCTGTGTTGATGGACATTTAGGTTGCTTCCATGTCTTGGCTTTTGTAAACAGTGCTGCAATGAACATCGGGGTTCATGTATCCTTTTTTTTTTCTTTTACTTTATTTTACTTTACAATACTGTATTGGTTTTGCCATAGATCAACATGTGTCCTTTTGGATCATATTTTCCTCCAGATACATGCCCAGGAGTGGGACTGCAGGGTCATTTAGTACCTCTAGTTTTAGTTTTATAAGGAACCTCCATACTATTCTCCTGGTGAAGGAAATGGCAACCCACTCCAGTGTTCTTACCTGGAGAATCCCAAGGACAGAGGAGTCTGGCAGGCTATAGTCCATGCAAGAAGGCAAGACTGAAGCAACTTAGCATACTGTTCTCCATAGTTGCTGTACCAATTTACATTATCACCAACAATGTAGGGGAGTTCCCTTCTCTCCACACCCTCTCCAGCATTTGTTATTTGTGGATATTTTTAAGATTGCCAATCTGACCGGAGTGAGGTGATATCTCATTGTAGTTTTTTATTTGCATTTTTTAAATAGCTAGTGATATTGAATATCTTTTCATGTGCCTATTGACCATCTGAATATCCTCTTTGGAGAAATGTCTATTCAGGTCTTTTGCTCATGTTTTGAGTGAGCTGTTTGTTTTGATGCTTCTAAGCATCATAAGCTGTTTATAAATTTTTGAAACTAATCTCATCAGTCACACCATTTGCAAATATTTTCTCCCAACCTGTGGGTTTGGAGCCATTAAAAAAATGAAATAATGCCATTTGCAACAACATAGATGCACTTAGAGAGTGTCATACTGAGTGAAGTAGAGCAGAGAGAGAAGGAGAAACATCATATGACATCCTGTGTATGTGAAATCTAAAAATAAATGATACAAATGAACATACTTACAAAACAGAAAGAGGCTCACAGACTTAGAAAATGAACTTACAGTTGTCAGAGGGAAGGGAAAATTAGGGGCTTTGGGAAGGTCATGCACACACTAGTATATTAAAATAGATAACCAACAAGGACCTAGTGTATTTTTCAGCACAGGGTACTCTGCTCAATGGTATGTGGCAGCCTGGATGGAACGGGAGTTTGGGGGGGAATGAATACATGTATATGTATGGCTGAGTCACTTTGTTGTTCACTTGAAACTACAACACTGTTAATTGGCTATATTCCAATACAAAGTAAAAAGCTTAAAGTTTCGGGGGAAAGAAAATCAAATAACAGATGCTCAGAATTGGAAATCTAGGATTACTTATCTGAACTGGTTGGGTTTGAAGGCAAAGATGATTCTATTCTTGGAGATGGAAATCAATAATGCATGACATGCAATGGCAAAAGGGTTAAATTATCACAAAATCAGCCTACTGGGAATAACATTGGTAGGTTGAGAAGCTAGGTTTGACTTGCATAGTTTGAATGAAAAAAAAAAAAATTCAAGTGATAGGGAATAACAGTCAAGTTCTTCCAAGTCTAACAAGTTGAAAAATAGAAAAAATGGCAACCTCAGGGTTTAGTACCCTATTTGAAAGAATGAAGAAAAGTTAAATAAGTAAATCACAAAAGAGACTATTTGAATGCCCTATAAGATGAAAAGTTGTTGAGGATTTTTTTTTCATTTGAAAAAATGTATTTTGAGAAGATTTTAAGCAAAAATAAAAGGAAATATTTAATTCTAGTAAAGTAAATGACATCAAACTAGCCCTGTGTGTTTTAGCATTCAATGCTTTCTGAATCTTTGTGACTGTGTGAGCCTGCTGGGCTCCTCTGTCCATGGGATTCTCCAGGGAAGAATACTGGACTAGGAAGCCATTCCCTTCTCCAGGGATCTTCCTGAGCCAGGGATCAAACTCAAATCTCTGGCATTGTAGACAGATTCTTTACTGTCTGAGCCATCAGAAAAGCCCTGGCACCAAAAATGAGAAGAAAATGAACAATATACATTGGATTACAATTTCTGGCTAGTGATTGACAGGCTCCATAAGGCTACAATGTCTGAGAGAAGCAAAATTAATGCGATCAGCCCCCTGAAACCCAGGGCTTTCAACCTGTGACAATTTTCTCACCAAGGATAAAGTTGGGAAGCCTCACTGAGCTAGGAACTTTCTATTCATTCTTATCCTAACTGGTGCCTTTTTATTAGTGCCCTTTTACTGTTTCCAGAGAATCCTTTGTTGTCCTTTCTCAATACGTCTCACAATCTTAAACCCCATTTCCCTTCTGGTCTAAGTTGGAAATGTTTTGATTGTTTACATTGAGAAATATTAGTGCACTTCCCCTAATTCAAGAAAAAGTTGCCAAAACAAAAATAGTAAAGCACCTAAAAAATTTCAACCAATCTTGGCATCCAAACAAACAAGCAAAAAAACCCTTTAATTAGTAATTATCTCATAAGCAAACAGCATTAATTATTTATCAATTTTTATGAAAGCCATATATCATATAATTAGAAAAGAAAAAAACTAATTTGTGTATTTTCAAGGTTTTAATTTGAAAAATATATGCAGAAAAAATTAACTGTAATGACAAAAATCAATTTCTATGAAAGATATTTCATGATTCATAGAGTAGTAAATGTTTGAGTTGATTTATTTATGCTATAAATGCTTATATGAAAGCATATCATACAACTTTCATCATGATTTTATATTCCAAAATGATCATACACCCTTCTACTTCTGAGATGTAAATGTTCTAGAAAGCCTGATTAAATTTCATCTTGTAAGTGGAACTACAACTTAAACATCTTGAATTTGTGTGAAGAGTACTAATAGATTAAACCCACACATGTAAGACATTTTAAACTATTTCCCATTGAAATAACTTGCCATAAATGTATTTTCATGATTTTTAAGAAATAATAAAATGAGTATGTTGTGCTAGAAAGAATCCCAAGCTTAGTTTTTTTGCTCAAACATGCTATGAATTACTTAAGACTGGATTCATTCTTAAAAGTTAATCTTAAAAATTAAAGTTGGTTTTATTATCTCTCTGTGGCAATTCTGGTGGTTTTACCCTCTTCATTTCTTCACAGAAGAATCCAAACTAGAAAATTAAAAAGTACAGCATTAAAAATATCCAGATTCTCCCTCAAGATCTGTGTGTGTTTCATGTAATTAATGCAGTAAGAATATATTTATCCCGAGTGAATATCAATTGTTCATTGATAAAGAATCTTATTTTACAACCTTGCATTTAGTTTAATTAAGTATAGCGAACTTTTTTTTTCTTTTTAATTCTCTACAGGTATCAGGCTACAGGTGCAGAGAGAAGGAAAATAACACGTTGCCTTGTCCTTGAGAGCAGCTCATTCTCTAGAGTGATTGTTAGACAAAAAGAAAAAAAAAAAGCCAATGTATACTTTACCATCCGCATTTGATTTTATTTCTCAGATATTATGGAGAAATTTGTGTTCATATCCCAAATTCACTTGTTGAAATTTTCACTTATATTACATTAAAGAAGTGATTAAGTTAAAATTAAGTAGTAGGATGGGCCCTAATGCATTATGACTGGTATTCTTGTAAGAAATGAAACCGTGAATCTGAGAATGTAAAGAAATATTATGTTGCAGGAAAAGGGGGGAAAATAACATGTAATACAGCATTATTAACTAAAGTACATATTTTGTTCAAACGTCACAAAATTTTTGCTAGTGTCCATCATTTGTTTTCATACTTTAGTCAATAGTCTACATTGTATTTAGTTGAAATGAGCAACCTCAGTAGCATGCAAAAAATTCTGATAAATTCTCTTTTCATTTTTATTTTATTACAATTTTTTTTGGGAGGGGGCGGTCCTAAGATGGTGGAGGAATAGGACAGGAAGATCACTTTCTCCCTCACAAATTCATCAAAGAACATTTCAACTCTGAGTAAATTCCTCAAAACAACTTCTGAATGCTGGCAGAGGACATCAGGCACCTAGAAAAGCAGATCATTGTCTTCAAAAACAGGGTAGGAAAAAATATAAAAGACAAAAAAGGAGACAAAGGAGGTAGGGAGGGAGCTCCATGCCGGGAAAGGAATCTTGAGAAGAGAGGTTTCCAAACACCAGTAAACACTCTCGCTGCTGAGTCTGTGGCGAGCCTTGGAAGCACAGAGGGCAACATAACAGGAAGGAAAAATAAAAAAATAATTAAAACCAACAGATTACAAGCCCAACAGTAACTCCCCCAGTGGAGAAGCAGTGCAGACACCTGCATCTACCACTAGCAAGTGGGGGCTGGGCAGGGAGGCGTGGGAGGCACGGGCTGCAGTGCTTTGTAAGATTCAAGCCTGAAAGCCCCGTGCGTAATCAGAGCGAACTAACTTGGTCTAGGAAACCAGACTGTGGGATAGCTACCATGTGAAAAGCTCGAACATAAGACATTGACAGGACCGCACACAGAACAAAGGATGGAACAGAAGAAGCCAGCTGCAGACCATCCCCCTCAGGTGACAGGCAGCCAGAGCCATAAGGGCTGGAAGGGGGCAATCGCAGCCCAAGAGAGACATTACCTACCAAAATGCAAGCAGGCTTCTTTGCTAACTAAGACTTCTGGGGGTTCCGGACAGTCATCAGCCACCAGAGAAGGGACACCAGCGAACACCCAGAAAACTGAGCAGCAGAGACGGGAAAGGTGATAAGTCACAGCAACTGCGTTCACCAAACACCTGAGCTACTCGGATCTGGAAAGGACACAAAATGCAGGCCCAACTGAATCTGCGCCTCTGAGGGCTACCTGAGCGCCAAGCCTGAGCAGCTTAGACCAGGAAGGTGCATGCAGCCTAGGGCTGGCCTCAGACGGTTTCCGGCAGAGCAACGTAGAGCCTGAGCGGTGTGCCCCGCGAGCAGGGGCAGGCCCAGCGGGGCTAAGACACTGCGAGCACACGCCAGTGTTACTTGTTTATAGCATCCCTCCCTCCCCACAGTGAGACTGAACAAGTGAGCCTAAAAAAAAAAAAAAAGTGTCCACCACCTCCCGCCCTGTGACAGGGCAGAAATCACACACTGAAGAGACCAGCAAACAGAAGAAGTTAAACAGAGGGAACCGCCTTGGAAATGACCCCACACTGCCCACAACACCAGAGAAAGGGCCAGATATATCTTTACTATTTTTACGATCATTCTTTTATATATATATATATATATATATATTGTTATGTGATTGTTTTCACTTTTCTTTTTCCTCTTCTTTTTTTAACCTTTTTAAATTTTTAAGTCCTCTATTTCTCCTTTAATTTTTATTTTTATAACCTACTATTTAAAAAAAAATACCCTATTTTTAAAGCAAACACCATATATACTCTTTTTGTGGTTGTTGTCGTTTAATAATTCTTGTGGCTTTGCTTTTTTTTTTCTTTCTTCTCCTTCTTCTGCTTCTGCTCTTTAATATTGTATTTTTGAAAATCCAACCTTTACTCTAGATTTTTAATCTTTGCTTTTTGGTATTTATTGTCAATTTTGTACATTTAAAAACCCAATCTTCAGTACCCAATTTTACCTGAGAGCAAGATTACTGGCTTGACCACTCTCTCCTCCTTTGGACTCTCCTTTTTCTCCACAAGGTTGCCTCTGTCTCTTCCCTCCCCCTTCTCTTCTCTACCCAACTCTGTGAATCTCTGTGTGTTCCAGACGGTGGAGAATACTCAGGGAACTGGTTACTGGCTGGAGCTGTCTCTTTCCTTTTCATTTCCCTCTTTTATCCTCCTGGCCACCTCTGTCCACTTCCTCCTTCTTTTCTTCCTTGTATAACTCCATGAGCACCTCTGAGTGGTCCAGACTGAGGAGTGCACATAAGGAAGTGACTACTGACTAGCTTGCTGTCTCCTCTTTTGATCCCACCACATCTCATTCCAGTCACCTCTAACTACCCCCTCCCTCTTCTCTTCTCCATGTAACTCAGTGAACCTCTCTGGGTGTCCCTCACTGTGGAGAAACTTTTCATCTTTAACCCAGATGTTTTATCATCAGTGCTGTATAGATGGAGAAGTCTTGAGGCTAATGTAAAAATAAAACTGAAAACCAGAAGCAGGAGGCTTAAGTCCAAATCCTGAGAACATCAGAGAACTCCTGAATCCAGGGAACATTAATCAATAGGAGCTCCTCAAATCCTCCGTACCTACACTGAAATCAAGCACTACCCAAAGGCCAACAAGTTCCAGAGCAAGACATACCACGCAAATTCTCCAGCAACACAGGAACACTCCCCTGAGCTTCAATATACAGGCAGCTCAAAGTTACTCCAAAACCATTGACATCTCATAACCCATTACTGGTCACTTCATTGCACTCCAGAGAGAAGAAATTCAGCTCCACCCACCAGAATTCCAACACAAGCCTCCCTAACGAAGAAACCTTGACAAACCACTGATACAACCCTGCCCACAGTGAGGAAACTCCATAATAAAGAGAACTGCACAAATTCCCAGAATATAGAAAGGCCACCCCAAACGCAGCAATATAACCAAGATGAAGAGATAGAGGAATACCCAGCAGGTAAAGGAACAGGAGAGTTGCCCACCAAACCAAACAAAAGAGGAAGAGGTAGGGAATCTACCTGAGAAAGAATTCTGAATATTGATAGTGAAAATGATCCAAAATCTTGAAATCAAAATGGAATCACAGATAAATAGCCTAGAGACAAGGATTGAGAATATGCAAGAAAGGTTTAACAAGAAGAATAAATTAAAAAAAGAGTCAATATATAATGAATAATGCAATAAATGTGATCAAAAACACTCTGGAGGCAACAAATAGTAGAATAATGGAGGCAAAAGATAGGATTAGTGAAATAGAAGATAGAATGGTAGAAATAAATGAATCAGAGAGGAAAAAAGAAAAATGAATTAAAAGAAATGAGGACAATCTCAGAGACCTCCAGGACAATATGAAACGCTCCAACATTCAAATTATAGGAGTCTCAGAAGAAGAAGACAAAAGAAAGACCATGAGAAAATACTTGAGGAGATAATAGTTGAAAACTTTCCTAAAATGGGGAAGGAAATAATCACCCAAGTCCAAGAAACCCAGAGAGTTCCAAATAGGATAAACCCAAGGCGAAACACCCCAAGACACATATTAATCAAATTAACAAAGATCAAACACAAAGAACAAATATTAAAAAGCAGCAAGGGAAAAACAACAAATAACACACCAGGGGATTCCCATAAGGATAACTGCAGATCTTTCAATAGAAACTCTTCAGGCCAGGAGGGAATGGCAAGACATACTCAAGCGATGAAAGAAAATAAACTACAGCCCAGATTACTGTACCCAGCAAGGATCTCATTCAAATGGGAAGGAGATATCAAAAGCTTTACAGACAAACAAAAGCTCACAGAATTCATCACCACCAAACCAGCTCTCCAACAAATGCTAAAGGATATTCTCTAGACAGGAAACACAAAAATGGTGTATAAACCCAAACCCAAAACAGTAAAGTAAATGGCAATGGGATCATACTTATCAATAATTACCTTAAATGTAAATGGGTTGAATGCCCCAACCAAAAGGCAAAGACTGGCCAAATGGATACAAAAACAAGACCCCTATATATGCTGCCTTCAAGAGACCCACCTCAAAACAAGGACACATACAGACTGAAAGTGAAGGGCTGGAAAAAGATTCCACGCAAATAGAGACCAAAAGAAAGCAGAAGTAGCAATTCTCATATCCGACAAAATAGACTTTAAAACAAAGGCTGTGGAAAGAGACAAAGAAGGCCACTACATAATGATCAAAGGATCAATCCAAGAAGATATAACAATTATAAATATATATGCACCCAACATAGGAGCACCGCAATATGTAAGACAAATGCTAACAAGTATGAAAGGGGAAATCAACAATAACACAATAATAGTGGGAGACTTTAATACCCCACTCACACCTATGGACAGATCAACTAAACAGAAAATTAACAAAGAAATGCAAACTTTAAATGATACAATAGACCAGTTAGACCTAATTGATATGTATAGGACATTTCACCAAGTGGGCATGGAACCTTCTCCAGGATAGATCACATCCTGGGCAATAAATCGAAACTTGATAAATTCAAAAATTTGAAATCATTACAAGCATCTTTTCTGACCATAATGCATTAAGATTAGATCTCAATTACAGGAGAAAAACTATTAAAAATTCCAATATATGGAGGCTGAACAACACGCTGCTGAATAACCAACAAATCACAGAAAAAATAAAAAAAAAAAGAAATCAAAACATGCATAGTAACAAATGAAAATGAAAACACAACAACCCAAAACCTGTGGGACACTATAAAAGCAGTGTTAAGAGGAAAGTTCATAGCAATACAGGCATACATCAAGAAACAAGAAAAAATCAAATAAATAACCTAACTCTATACCTAAAGCAACTAGAAAAGGAAGAAATGGAGAACCCCAGAGTTAGTAGAAGGAAAGAAATCTTAAAAATTAGGGCATAAATAAATGCAAAAGAAAGAAAAGAGACCATAGCAAAAATCAACAAAGCTAAAAGCTGGTTCTTTGAAAGGATAAATAAAATTGACAAACCATTAGCCAGACTCATCAAGAAACAAAGAGAGAAAAATCAAATCAACAAAATTAGAAATGAAAATGGAGAGATCACAACAGACAACACAGAAATACAAAGATCATAAGAGACTTCTATCAGCAATTATATGCCAATAAAATGGACAACGTGGAAGAAATGGACAAATTCTTAGAAAAGTACAACTTTCCAAAACTGAACCAGGAAGAAATAGAAAATCTTAACAGACCCATCACAAGCACGGAAACTGAAACTGCAATCAGAAATCTTCCAGCAAACAAAAGCCCAGGTCCAGACGGCTTCACAGCTGAATTCTACCAAAAACTTTGAGAAGAGCTAACACCTATCCTGCTCAAACTCTTCCAGAATCTTGTAGAGGAAGGTAAACTTCCAAACTCATTCTATGAGGCCACAATCACCCTAATACCAAAACCTGACAAAGATGCCACAAGGAAAGAAAACTACAAGCCGATATCACTGATGAACATAGATGCAAAAATCCTCAACAAAATTCTAGCAATCAGAATCCAGCAACACATTAAAATGATCATATACCATGACCAAGTGGGCTTTATCCCATGGATGCAAGGATTCTTCAATATCCGCAAATCAAACAATGTAATTCACCACATTAACAAATTGAAAAATAAAAGCCATATGATTATCTCAATAGATGCAGAGTAGGCCTTTGACAAAATTCAACATCCATTTATGATAAAAACTCTCCAGAAAGCAGGAATAGAAGGAACATACCTCAACATAATAAAATCTATATATGACAAACCCACAGCAAGCATTTTCCTCAATGGTAAAAAATTGAAAGCATTTCCCTAAAGTCAGGAACAAGACACGGGTGCCAACATTCACCGCTACTATTCAACATAGTTCTGGAAGTTTTGGCCACAGCAATCAGAGCAGCAAAAGAAATAAAAGGAATCCACATTGGAAAAGAAGAAGTAAAACTCTCACTGTTTGCAGATGACATGATCCTCTACATGGAAAACACTAAAGACTCCACCAGAAAATTCCTAGAGCTAATCAATGAATATAGTAAAGTTGCAGGATATAAAATCAACACACAGAAATCCCTTGCATTCCTATACACTAATAATGAGAAAGCAGAAAAAGAAATTAAGGAAACAATTCCATTCACCATTGCAACGAAAAGAATAAAATACCTAGGAATATATCTACCTAAAGAAACTAAAGATCTATGTACAGAAAACTATAAAACACTGATGAAAGAAATCAAAGAGGACACTAATAGATGGAGAAATATACCATGTTCATGGATAGGAATAATCAATATAGTGAAAATGAGTATACTACCCAAAGCAATCTACAGATTCAATGCAATCCCTATCAAGCTACCAAAGGTATTTTTCACAGAACTAGAACAAATAATTTCAGGGTTTGTATGGAAATACAAAAACCTCGAATAGCCAAAGCAAGCTTGAGAAAGAAGAATGGAATTGGAGGAATCAACTTGCCTGACTTCGGGCTCTACTACAAAGCCACAGTCATCAAGACAGTATGGTATTAGCAGAAAGACAAAAATATAGATTAATGGAACAAAATAGAAAGCACAGAGATAAAACCACACACCTATGGACACCTTATCTTCGACAAAGGAGGCAAGAATATACAATGGAGTAAAGACAATCTCTTTAACAAGTGGTGCTGGAAAAACTGGTTAACCTACTGTAAAAGAATGAAACTAGAATGCTTTCTAACACCACACACAAAAATAAACTCAAAATGGATTAAGAATCTAAATGTAAGACCAGAAACTATAAAACTCCTAGAGGAGAACATAGGCAAAACATTCTCCGACATAAATCACAGCAGGATCCTCTATGATCCACCTCCCAGAATGCTGGAAATAAAAGCAAAAATAAACAAATGGGATCTAATTAAAATTAAAAGCTTCTGCACAACAAAGGAAAATATAAGCAAGGTGAAAAGACAGCCTTCTGAATGGGAGAAAATAATAGAAATGAAACAACTGACAAACAACTAATCTCAAAAATATACAAGCAACTTATGCAGCTCAACTCCAGAAAAATAAATGACCCAATCAAAAAATGGGCCAAAGAACTAAATAGACATTTCTCCAAAAAAGACATACGGATGGCTAACAAGCACATGAAAAGATGCTCAACATCACTCATTATCAGAGAAATACAAATCAAGACCACAAGTAGGTACCATTTCACACCAGTCAGAATGGCCGTGATTCAAAATTCTACAAGCAATAAATGCTGGAGAGGGTGTGGAGAAAAGGGAACCCTCTTACACTGTTGGTGGGAATGCAAACTAGTACAGCCACTATGGAGAACAGTGTGGAGATTCCTTTAAAAGTTGCAAATAGAACTGCCTTATGACCCAGCAATCCCACTGGCTGGGCATACACACTGAGGAAACCAGAATAGAAAGAGACACATGTACCCCAATGTTCATCACAGCACTGTTTATAATAGCCAGAACATGGAAACAACCTAGATGCCCATCAGCAGATGAATGAATAAGAAAGCAGTGGTACATCTACACAATGGAGTATTACTCAGCCATGAAAAAGAATACATTTGAATCAGTTCTAATGAGGTGGTTGAAACTGGAGCTGATTATACAGAGAGAAGTAAGGCAGAAAGAAAAACACCAATACAGTATACTAACACATATATATGGAATTTAGAAAGATGGCAATGATAACCCTGTATGTGAGACAGCAAAAGAGACACAGATGTATAGAACAGACTTTTGGGGTCTGAGGGAGAGGGAGAGGGTGGAATGATTTGGGAGAATGGCGCTGAAACATATATACTATCATGTAAGAAACGAATCGCCAGTGTATGTTCGATACAGGATACAGGATGCTTGGGGCTGGTGCACGAGGATGATCCAGAGAGATGATATGGGGTGGGAGGTGGGAGGGGGGTTCAGGATTGGGAACTCATTAGACCTGTGGCAGATTCATGTCAATGTATGGCAAAACCAATACAGTATTGTAAAGTAAAATAAAGTAAAAATAAAAATTAAAAAAAAATAAATAAAAAGAAAAAAAGAAAAAAAAAACAAATATTTTCTGATTTTTCTTGTTATGGCTTCTTACATGCAGTCATAATTTAAAAGTGGACATTTAATGTCCAATACGTGGCATTGTCAAATTATCATAGATAATTTCTCATTTTGATGTTGATTTCTCATGTAAATATTTTATTCTCTGCAATTTCCGTCTGAGTTTTTTCAGTCTTTTCACTTTGTTGGTTTTCAATGACTAAGTCAACATCTCTTTTGGCAAATGTTACATTGAACTTGAAAATATGTGGGCTATTTTCAAATCTTTTGATATTAAATTCTAATATAATTACACAGTAATAAAAGAAGAGAATCTATGTGATTTCAATACCTTTAGACCACTAAATTTTTGTATCCTATTTTATACCCCTGACTATGTTCCAGTGTTACTTGGTTTATAGTCTATGGGAACTTGAATAGAATTTGTATCAAGCTGTTATGAGAAAATTGTCTAAATCTTAGTTATGTTGAATTGATTCATAGTGCTTTTCAGACCTACTATATCCTTATACTTTTCAATCTATTCATTCTATTAATTTTGAGAGTTTGATACAGAAACATCAACTAAAAATCTTAATTTATCTACTTAAAATAATTACAATATAGTGAGACTATATGTAGTTTATCCTATATTTTCCAAGTCTCCATACTTGCAAATGTGTTATCATAGTTTCATAATTAAAAAAACAGATATAAACTTAATCTAAACCATTGATTATGTCAACCTAAATGCAATTAATTACAATCAGTGACACAGGCAAAAAGAAAACATTATTTTTATTTTGTGTGTGTAATAAAGTTTTAATAAAGTATAAAGGAGATAGAGAAAGCTTCTGACATAGGCATCAGAAGGGGGCAGAAAGTGTACCCGCTTGTTAGTGTTAGCAAAGAAGTTATATAGTCTCCAATGAATCCAAAGAATGTCTGGAGGTTGCAAAGACCTCACCAGACCTACTCCCATAATTTACAAATGACCATTATATCTACTACTGTGGGCAGGATTCCCTCAGAAGAAATGGAGTAGCTATCATGGTCAACAAAAGAGTCCAAAATGCAGTACTTGGATGCAATCTCAAAAACGATAGGATGAACTTGGTCATCTCCAACGCAAACCATTCAAAAGCACAGTTATCAAAGTCTAGGTCTAAACCAGTGAGGCTGAAGAAGCTGAAGTTGAACGGTTTTATGAAGACCTACAAGACCTTTTAGAAGTAACACCCAAAAAGATGTCCTTTTCATTATAGGGAACTGGAATGCAAAAGTAGGAAGTCAAGAAACACCTGGAGTAACAGGCAAACTGGCCTTGGAATGCAAATGAAGCAGGGCAAAGACTAACAGAGTTTTGCCAATAAAATGCACTGGTCAGAGGAAACACTCTCTTCCAACAACACAAGAGAAGTTTCTACACATGGACATCACCAGATGGTCAACACCAAAATCAGTTCAGTTCAGTTCAGTCGCTCAGTGGTGTCCGACTCTTTGCAAACCCATGAATCGCAGCACGCCCGGCTTTCCTGTCCATCACCATTGCCAGGAGCTCACTCAGACTCACGTCCATCGAGTCCGTGATGCCATCCACTCATCTCATCCTCGGTCGTCCCCTTCTCCTTCTGCCCCCAATCCCTCCCAGCATCAGAGTCTTTTTCCAATGACTCAACTCTTCCCATGAGGTGGTCAAAGTACTGGAGCTTCAGCTTTAGCATCGATACTTCCAAAGAAATCCCAGGGTTGATATCCTTCAGAATGGACTGGTTGGATCTCCTTGCAGTCTGAGGGACTCTTTAGAGTCTTCTTCAACACAACAGTTCAAACGCATCAATCCTTCACTGCTCAGCCTTCTTCACAGTCCAACTATCACATCCATACATGACCACAGGAAAAACCATAGCCTTGACCAGATGGACCTTTGTCGGCAAAGTAATGCCTCTGCTTTTGAATATACTATCTAGGTTGGTCATAATTTTTGTTCCAGGGGTAAGCGTCTTTTAATTTCATAGTGCAGTCACCATCTACAGTGATTTTGGAGCCCCCTCAAATAAAGTCTGACACTGTTTCCACTGTTTCCCCATCTAGTTCCCATGAAGTGATGGGACCAGATGCCATGATCTTCGTTTTCTGAATGTTGAGCTTTAAGCCAACTTCTTCACTCTCTTTCACTTTCATCAAGAGGCTGTTTAGCTCCACTTCATTTTCTGCCTTAAGGGTGGTGTCATCTGCATAGATGAGGTTATTGATATTTCTCCCAGCATCTTGATTCCAGCTTGTGTTTCTTCCAGTCCAGCGTTTCTCATGATATACTCTGCATATAAGTTAAATAAGCAGGGTGACAATATAAAGCTTTAACAGACTCCTTTTCCCATTTGGAACCAGTCTGTTGTTCCATGTCCAGTTCTAACTCTTGTTTCCTGACCTGCATACAGATTTCTCAAGAGGCAGGTTAGGTGGTCTGGTATTCCAATCTCTTTCAGAATTTTCCACAGTTTATTGTGATCCACACAGTCAAAGGCTTTGGCATAGTCAATAAAGCAGAAATAGATGTTTTTCTGGATCTCTCTTGCTTTTTCCATGATCCAGCGGATGTTGGCAATTTGATCTCTGGGTCCTCTGCCTTGTCTAAAACCAGCTTGAACATCAGGAAATTCATGGTTCACGTATTGCTGAAGCCTGGCTTGGGGAATTTTGAGCATTACTTTACTAGCATGTGAGATGAGTGCAATTGTGTGATAGTCTGAGCATTCTTTGGCATTGCCTTTCTTTGGGATTGGAATGAAAACTAACCTTTTCCAGTCCTGTGGCCACTGCTGAGTTTTCCAAATTTGCTGGCATATTGAGTATAGCACTTTCACAGCATCATCTTTCAGGATTTAAAACAGCTCAACTGGAATTCCATCACTTCCACTAGCTTTGTTCGTAGTGATGCTTTCTCAAGCCGACTTGACTACACATTCCAAGATATCTGGCTCTAGATTAGGGATCATATCATCATGATTATCTGGGTTGTGAAGATCTTTCTTGTACAGTTCTTCAGTGCATTCTTGACAACTCTTCTTAATATCCTCTGCTTCTGTTAGGTCCAGACCATTTCTGTCCTTTATCAAGCCCATCTTTGCATGAAATGTTCCCTTGGTATCTCTAATTTTCTTGAAGAGATCTCTAGTCTTCCCCATTCTGTTGTTTTCCTCTATTTGTTTGCATTGAATCCTGAAGAAGGCTTTCTTATCTCTTCTTGCTATTCTTTGGAACTCTGCATTCAGATGCTTCTATCTTTCCTTTTCTCTTTTGCTTTTTGCCTCTTTTCATTTCACAGCTCTCTCAAGGCCTCTCCAGACAGCCATTTTGCTTTTTTTCATCTGATTGTATTCTTTGCAGCCAAAAATGGAGAAGCTTTATACAGTCAACAAAGACAAGATCAGGAGCTGACTATGGATCAGATCATGAACTCCTTATTACCAAATTCAGACCTAATTGAAGAAAGTATGGAAAACCGCTAGACCATTCAGGTATGACCTAAATAAAATCCCTTATGATTATACAGTGGAAGTGAGAAATAGATTTAAGGGCCTAGATCTGATAGATAAGAATGCCTGATGTACTAGGGAATGAGGGTCATGACACTGCATAGGAGACAGGGATCAAGACCATCCCCATAGAAAAGAAATGCAAAAAAGCAAAATGGCTGTCTTAGGAGGCCTTACAAATAGCTGTGAAAAGGAGAGGCGAAAAGCAAAGGAGAAAAGGAAAGATATAAGCATCTGAATGCAGAGTTCCAAAGAATAGCAAGAAGAGACGCAGGTTGCAGCTTGCTTGGGGCTGGTGCATGGGGATGACCCAGAGAGATGTTATGGGGAGGGAGGTGGGAGAGGGGTTCATGTTTGGGAACGCATGTAAGAATTAAAGATATTAAAATTTAAAAAATAAAAAACTAAAAAGTAAAAAAGAAAGAAAGAAAGAAAGAAAGCCTTCTTCAGCAATCAAAGCAAAGAAATAGAGGAAAACAACGGAATGGGAAAGACTAGTGATCTCTTCAAGAAAATTAGAGATACCAAGGGAACATTTCATGCAAAGATGTGCTTGATAAAGGACAGAAATGGTCTGGATCTAACAGAAACAGAAGATATTAAGACGAGGTGACAAGAATACATGGAAGAACTGTACAAAAAAGATCTTCACAGCCCAGATCATCATGATGATGTGATCACTAATCTAGAGCCAGACATCTTGGAATGTGTAGTCAAGTGGGACTTAGAAAGCATCAAACAAAGATAGTGGAGGTGATGGAATACCAGTTGAGCTGTTTCATATCCTGAAAGATGCTGCTGTGAAAGTGCTGCATTCAATATGCCAGCAAATTTGGAAAACTCAGCAGTGCCCACAGGACTGGAAAAGGTCAGTTTTCATTCCAATCCCAAAGAAAGGCAATGCCAAAGAATGCTCAAACTGCCACACAATTGCACTCATCTCACATGCTAGTAAAGTAATGCTCAAAATTCTCCAAGCCAGGCTTCAGCAATATGTGAACTGTGAACTCCCTGATGTTCAAGCTGATTTTAGACAAGGCAGAGGACCCAAAGATCAAATTGCCAACATCCTCTGGATCATGGAAAAAGCAAGAGAGATCCAGAAAAACATCTATTTCTGCTTTATTGACTATGCCAAAGCCTTTGACTGTGTGGATCACAATAAACTGTGGAAAATTCTGAGAGAGATTGGAATACCAGACCACCTAACCTGCCTCTTGAGAAATCTGTATGCATGTCAGGAAGCAACAGTTAGAACTGGACATGGAACAACAGACTGGTTCCAAATGGGAAAAAGAGTCTGTTAAAGCTTTATATTGTCACCCTGCTTATTTAACTTATATGCAGAGTATATCATGAGAAACACTGGACTGGAAGAAACACAAGCTGGAATCAAGATTGCCGGGAGAAATATCAATAACCTCAGATATGCAGATGACACCACCCTTATGGCAGAAAGCGAATAGGAACTAAAAGCCTCTTGATGAAAGTGAAAGAGGAGAGTGAAGAATTTGGCTTAACGCTCAACATTCAGAAAACGAAGATCATGGCATCTGGTCCCATCACTTCATGGGAAATAGATGGGAAACAGTGGAAACAGTGTCAGACTTTATTTTGGGGGTGCTCCAAAATCACTGCAGATGGTGACTGCAGCCAAGAAATTAAAAGATGCTTACTCCTTGGAAGAAAAATTATGACCAACCTAGATAGCATATTCAAAAGCAGAGACGTTACTTTGACAACTAACGTCCGTCTAGCCAAGGCTACGGTTTTCCCAGTGGTCATGTATGGGTGTGAATGTTGGACTGTGAAGAAGGCTGGGCACTGAAGAATTGATACTTTTGAAGCGTGGTGTTGGAGAAGAGTCTTGAGAGTCCTTTGGATGCAAGGAGGTTAAACCAGTCCATTCTGTAGGAGATCAGCCCTGGGATTTCTTTGGAAGGAATGATGCTAAAGCTGAAACTTCAGTACTTTGGCCACCTCATGGGAAGAGTCGACTCACTGGAACAAACTCTGATGCTGGGAGAGATGAGAGCAGGAGGAGAATGGGAGGACAGAGGATGAGATGGCTGGATGGCATCACAGACTCGATGGACATGAATCTGATTCAACTCGGGGAGTTGGTGATGGACAGGGAGGCCTGGAGTGCTGCAATTCATAGGGTCGCAAAGAGTCGGACACAACTTAACTGAACTGAACTGAAATATGAGATGGGCCTTTCCAGGTTGTGCTAGTGGTACCTGGCAATGCAGGAGAAATGAGACTAGGGTCCCATCCCTGGGTCAGGAAGATCCCCTGGAGGAGAAAATGGCAATACACTCCAGTATTCTTGTGGATAGAGGAGCCTCGCAGGGTACAGTACATAGAGTCTCAAAGAGTTGAACACAACTGAAGCAACTTACCACAAAGCATGCAATGATGAGATACTTATTGGTGAGAAACTGAGTGATAATTCCCTAGGATTTTGAACAAATGTTTCTCAAACAGCTTATTCAATTGCCAACTCATAGAGTTAATCTAGATCAACAAAAATGACAAAGTAGCCTCTATGAGTCTTGATCAGAAGACCTCCTGGATCTTCTAAAAAGGACCCTATTGGCCTCTGGGGCATCTTTTCCTTGTTTGGTAAAAACTGAAGTTCTTCTTTTTTTCTTTTTTTGCATTTCATCATTCATTTCATGATTAAGCTCTTGCACTAGATTACTAGCTTTTTACAAGCTGGTGAACACTGACAAATTATTTCTCCCACAGAACTATAACCACATGTTCCTCAACAGTATAAATATATGGTTGAGCTAATCTTATACACGTCACCATTTTATAAATTACATAATAAAACAAATTGTCAAGTATTGAAATATTAAGTACACAGCTCAAAAGGTTTGTAAAATATTAAATGTCTGCTCAGTTAATTAGCAGAAAACCACTTTTTTTTTTTTTTCAAGAGAGGTTGGACACTTCAAACAACTTAAGTTGGTAAACAACTTCAGGTAAGTTCTTGACTACATTCAGTCCTCTGGGCAGCTTGTCATCCTGTTTGGAACAGTATGTGCTGTAATTTTAACCTGCTGTTGCCTCCGATTAACCAGTTATTCTCAAAGCCTCTTAATGTTGTGGTCATTTAAGTACATAATGGATAGATAACCTGTTACTCACTCAGGTTTTGAAGGACCAAGAGTTGAGAGTCTAGTTCTAACCCCAAATCCAAATCCTTTATCTTTCAAATCTGACCATAGGCCATTATAAGATTTTTGCCTGATGTTCTTTCCAAGGCTAAGCGAGGGAGGTCATTTGCCCTCCCTGCACCAGTACATTGCAGTTTCTAGGAGCTCCAGTCAAGGACTCACACCCAGGCCAGTCATGCTCATACACATATCTGCATTTCTAGCATAAGTATCCCATTCAGAGAACACCTTATACAGTGTCTTATCTAAGGCATTTTCTCCACTTTGACAATTTTTAAAATAAAGACATTACAGGTGTGTGTGTGTGGGGGGGGGGGGAAGGGACCCTGCAGAGCAATGGCTGTCAGGAGCATAGACAAAAATTCCAGAAAGGTATTAGAAAAATGATTGCAATAATGCATATACCTGTGAAGATAGATATAGGGAGGGAGTGTATATGTATATAGGTTAGTACGTAGATATGTATTCCCTTGAGTTATCCACTGAGAAAATCTAGAGACAGTGAAACCCCAGGATCAATGAGCCCACTTAGAAAAAGATCCCAGTTTCTAGTGTCATTTACCAACAAAAGAAATCAGGTGTGCCCTTGGAGAAAAGATTGATTCTAGGACTGGGTGAGAAAACAAGTGAGTTTGGAGTATCTTGCATTGCCAAAGTATGAAAGCCCATATAAGTGGAAAACAAAAAGTGTTGGCAGTACATCAAAGGGATATAGAAGCCAACATAGAGAGTTCCAAACAATTAAAACTAGAAATTTTGAGCCAAAAAATAAAATAATATTGCATTTAAACCTTAATATATATATATATATATATATATATATATATAATCTCCAGGTGTCTTTAGTGTTATAAGTAAATGGTTAATAAACAAATGGTGGATAATAAACAATTTCCCATATAGACAATTCAAAATAATGTAGGTATATTCTTCATTTTCATGGAGCTGAAACAACTCCTTAATTGTAGAGTGTGAAAATTACTTTGTCATAAAAAGTATAGTATGGAAAGGATGTGCTCAGTCACTCAGTCATGTCCAACTCTTTGTGACCCCATGGACTATAGTACACCAGGCTCTTCTGTCCATGGGATTTTTTTCAGGTAAAAATATTGGAGTGTGTTGCCGTTTCCTACTCCAAGGTATCTTCCTGACCCAAGGATCAAACCCACATCTCCAGGATTGGCAGGCAAATTCTTTACCACTAGCACCACCTGGGAAGCCTAGTGTAAATAATGAAGGAGGCCAACAAGATTAATTCAACAGTGAAGAAACCTGATAAACTCCACATTAACATCAGGGGTGTTAAGCCACATTTATAATATTTACTCTTGATATAATGTGTTAACAATAATGCTTTTCGTCTGTGATTATCCTCTGTAAAATCCAAAACTGCAATCTATCATGAGATAAACATCAACAAAGTCCAACTCAGGCTCACTCTACAAAATACCTGACCAGATTTCTTGAAAACTGCCAAGGTCAAGGAAAACATTTGTCACCATTATAACTGAGAGGATCCTAGAGAGACAGGACCACTAAATTCAATTTGGGATCTTGAAATTAAAAAAGAAAATTAAGAAAAGACTAAGTCAACCTAAATAAATAATGAATTTTAGTTAATAATAATTATATATCAATATTAGTTAATGGTATCATATGGACTAGTCTAATGTAAGGTGTTAGGATAATCCAAGTATGGAGTATATGCAAACTCATTGTACTATTTCATGTTGCCTTTTTGTAATTATAAAGCTTTTGTAAAATATAGTTAAA
The DNA here is from genome assembly GCF_016772045.2 of Ovis aries. Lineage (NCBI taxonomy): Eukaryota > Metazoa > Chordata > Mammalia > Artiodactyla > Bovidae > Ovis > Ovis aries. The sequence continues at coordinate 52,304,198 of NC_056069.1, forward strand.
TAAAAAGTACACATATACATCTTAGAAAATTAGAAAGTACTGATAACAAAACTGATAAACTTAGTTTGTTCTCATAAATCCATTGTATTTTGAAACATGTTCCTACTTCCTAGAAATGTGTAAAACAGAAAATATGGCATGAGTTTTTGGTTTCAGTGTCAGGGATTCAAAGTTTAGGTTCACAGGTGGTACTTTGGGGCAGTGCTAGGAAGAAACTGTGGTTAATTGAAAGGAGGTTTATAGATGGATGAGAAAACTAGAGAAGGAAATTATTATTCCTTATCTAACTTAGCTTCCAAAAGCATAATACTGTTTTCTTTGCCATTTCTGTTAGCTTGTAGGGCTGACTTATGGTCAAAGTTGGAAGAAGCTCAAGATATCTTTTCACTGCAAAGGAGAATGCAGCTGAAGCCAAATTCAAAGATTTGCCCTCAGACCACTTGAATCATTTGGAGAAAGACATCAATGAGCATTTCTTGATGAATCTTTTTATTAAAGCAGTTTAATTTATCACATTTGTAGCATTTTCTTGGTTGTGTTATCATATTGTTTCTTTTATAACCTTAAAAGAACTACTACCTTAGAGCTAGGCTGTATGGTCCATGACAGGCAATGAGCAGCTGGTGTACTATATGGCCATGAACCAGGATGGAATTTTTTAGACAACTGCATGCATTCAAAGCCAAGGGATTTTTTCTGCGTGCTCCTGTAACTGACTCTGCTTTGTTCTTAGGCCATATATGATTATGGATGGACCTTTATGAAAATGGCTATAGAAGGAATCAGCATAATGTTCAAAATTGTGAATATTGGTGATGTAACATTTAAAAATCAGTAATAATTTGTTTCTGGAACTTCAGAAACTATAATTCTGCAAAGCTATTTTTCCATACTGATTGAAATATATCTTGAAACACATCACTGGATATGATTAATGAACCATTGCCCAGAACACTCATTTCTTGAGGGCACATATAATTTACTTGAATTTAACCATTAGCATAGGTCCTCAGCACTTCTCATGACTCAGCTATCACTGATCCCAATGAAGTGAGATTGTTCTTGTGGCTTTGGAATCTGGATTTGGTGTGAATTGGATGTAGAAAGGATATTTTTGGAGGCTCACTTTGAGTATGAAAAGACTTGGGTATGAAAAGACTTGGATATGATAAGTCTTGTTAACTTAGATAGAAACACAAGAGGGAGCTATTTTCAAGGAAACTGGCTATGCTTAAGCCATGCACCGTAAAAGAGGACAAAAAGTCTGATCAAATTAAGACAGTTATCAGGTGAGCTGGTACCTCAGGATATATGACCAGCTTAAAATTGGTAAGTCACCACTGAATAGTGTGGGCAAATATTCAACTGTAGTCATCATGATCATATGTCAAAATGGAAATGAGCAATGGGAATTTGTACCTCAGCGTGTCAACACTTATGCTGTTGGTTTGTATGCTATACTGTCACCTGTCATGAACTCTTTCTTAAAACTTAAAGTAGGGAGATGCTCGTTTTGTGTTGTGAGTTTAATTATAAATCTTGATTGCAAATTTTGAGCCGAAACCACTGTAAGTAGTTGAACAAGGTGGAGAGTATAACTTCATTAGTGAAAATATATCCATCACCAGTGGATCTTAGGATACCATAACAAATATGATCACTTAGATCCTACTTCATATTGAAGTCTTCTTTTTTTATTTAAAGAAGAACTTCTAGAATATGTATGTTGAAATGTATACAGATCAGAAATTCATATGTTGATGAATTTTCATAAATTAAACTTTTTATGCAACCAGCAGAATACCAGAAACCCACTTTAGGCTTATTTTCTGGTCTTTATCTTGCTTCAAGACAAATTTTCTTCACTCTGTAATGAATTGTTATGATTTGTCATTGCTCAAACATCATAAAACTGGCTGTTAGAAACATAATCTTTTGATATTGTCTTCTTTTAAGTTTGTTTCCACCACTTTAAGCCATGCTGTTGTGTGGAGGAGCAATTTGTTAATATCCATAGCTATATAGTATTTCACCACAGGAATAGCTCATGAGGTGTCTACACAACTTCTCATCATAGATGTTCTCAGCAAAGGTGATGATTGTCTTTTTATCTAATATTTTAAAAAGGAGAAGAAAATAATTTCATTCTTGATGTATTTCTCTGAAAAATTAATTTTATGTCTTGAAGCTCTCCCTTTTAAATTTAGCATATTCTTTCCATAAGAGCCTAATTTTTAGGTTTCAATTTCAATTGATTCCCCCCAACCATAGTGACTCAAAATCAAATTTATCATCCTTTGATGTGGTTGTTAACATCTGGCACCTGCCTCAGATGGGCATTTGCTCTCAATGGTGAACCCGAATTTTGCTACCCATTTATTTTCTGCCCCGATTTTTATTGTTTTTATTCTCTCTTTGAGAATTCCTGTTGCTTTCTGTGAGCTTGCAAAACTTTTAAAAACAAAAGTAATGATACTTTTTACAATATAGTCTTATTTTTCACAGTGAAGACTTTTCAACTATGTAGCCAACCAAACTGTCAGCAAAATAAGTCCCCTGAAGCTTTTTAAAGTTAATCTTTCACTTCAATAGCACAGAAATTGAATGGAGAAATGTGTGATAAGTTTTATTTTGGGCATAAGATGTTACAAGTAAGTTATTTGAATACACATATAAACTGAGGAGTTGTTTATCATTGTAATATTGGTTATTTTAATGATTACTCCATAGTATTTTAATGGCCTTATGTTGATTTTTTAAAAAATCTGATTCAATATACTGTCATAATCTCTATACACATATTCCAGGTAAATATAAATATATTGAATAATTTGTCTTGCTCTGGAAACACTGTGAAAATCTTCTGATTTCTTGTTGTATGTACATATAACATACATAATATGCAAGTAAAATATTTTATTCCCATTTCAAACTGAAAGTATTGATAAGACACCCACAAAAATATCCAGTAAAATAAAAAGGCTGACTGTTAAATATCTTCATTTATGTTTGTTAAGTATCCAAGCCAGTCTTCAACAGTACGTGAAATTCCAGATGTTCAAGCTGGATTTAGAAAAGGCAGAGGAACTAGAGATAGAATTGCCAACATCCAGTAGATCATCAAAAAAGCAAGAGAGTTCCAGAAAAACATCTACTTCTGCTTTATTGACTATGCCAAAACCTTTGATTGTGTGGACCACAACAAACTGGAAAATTCTTCAAGAGATGGGAATACCAGACCACCTGACCTGCCTCCTGAGAAATCTGCATGTAGGTCAGGAAGCAAAAGTTAGATTGGACATGGAACAACAGACTGGTTCCAAATCAGGAAAGGACTAGGTCAAAGCTGTGTATTATCAACTTGCTTATTTAACTTATATGTAGAGTACATCATGAGAAATGCTGGGCTGGATGAAGCATAAGTTGGAATCAAGATTGCCAGGAGAACTATCAATAATCTCAGATATGCAGATGACACCGCCCTTATGGCAGAAAGCAAAGAAGAACTAAAGAGCCTCTTGATGAATGTGAAAGAGGAGAGTGAAAAAGTTGGCTTAAAACTCAACATTCAGAAAACCAAGATCATGGCATCTGGTCCCAATACTTCATGGCAAATAGATGGGGAAGCAATGAAAACAGTGACAGACTTTATTTGGGGGGGGGGCTCCAAAATCACTGCAGATGGTTACTGTAACTATGAAATTAAGAGATGTTTGCTCCTTGGAAGAAAAGTTATGACCAACCTAGACGGCATATTCAAAAGCAGACATTACTTAGCCAACAAAGGTCCATGTAGTCAAACTATGTTTTTTCCTGTAGTCATGTACAGATGTGAAAGTTGGACTGTAAAGAAAGTTGAGTGCCAAAGAATTGATGCTTTTGAACTGAGTTGTTGGAGAACACTCTTAAGAGTCCCTTGGTCTGCAAGGAGATCCAACCAGTCTATCCTAAAGGAAATCGGTCCTTAATATTCATTGGAAAGACTGATGCTGAAGCTGAAACTCCAATACTTTGGCCACCTGATATGAAGAACTGACTCATTGAAAAAGACCCTGAAACTGGGAAAGATTGAAGGTGGGGGGAGAAGGGGATGACAGAAGATGAGTAGTTGGATGGCATCACTGACTTGATGGACATGAGTTTGAGTAAGTTCCGGTAGTTGGTGATGGACAGGGAAGCCTGGCCTGCTGCAGTCCATGGGGTCGCAAAGAGTTGGACACGACTGAACAACTGAAGTGAACTAACTGAAACATCTTTGTAATTAAAATGTTTGTGTTGATAATACGTGAAAAGATAAGATTTCATATAATTGTATTTTTATTTTTAATTGAAGAGGTTTTCATCACTGTACATATAAAACTGTAGATAAAAAATGACGCAAATTATCCATGTTAAATAAAAATAAGCTGCCTTTATATCTTGTGCTTCTATTTCTTCAATATCTTTAAATGTTCCATTTTAAGGAAAACCCTGCTACCAGATCATTAATTCCATTTCAGAATGACATTTCATAGACTAATCAATATTAAATGAATGTGTCACAGCTACTATATGTATAACCATATGACTAGAATTGCTGGTGACAGAAACAATTGGCTAACTACTACTTTTTTACCTCTAGGGGTAAAAAACCAAAATCTTAATAAAGAAAATAGTGATATTTCTATAAAATTTTTATTTGTCTTCCAGTTTAATAAAATACCAAACTCTATTAGGATCTGCAGAAATGATTCACAAATATGTTCATTGTTGGCATTTTCTATCATGTTGTGCTTCTTTGAATGAGAATATATTCAAACATATATATAGTATATATATACATACTATAGATATATTAAGAATTCCAATCATATAATTTCCTTTAATTCTTTAAAATCAACTATCTATAACACAGTTATAGATATGAAAAGTTGAAAAAAAATACCTTACTGAAGCTAGGAATAATTCTAGAAAGAAATCTATTGTTGAATACTTCGTTTTAGCATGCATATACTAAATGTAATTTTTTAATGTGAAGAATACAATTTATTAATACCAGGTTTCTATTTCAAAAAGTTGATACATTGTTAGTTATGCTGCTGCTGCTAAGTTGCTTCAGTCGTGTCCAATTCTATGCAACCCCATAGATGGCAGCCCACAAGGCTCCCCTGTCCCTGGGATTCTCCAGGCAAGAACACTGGAGTGGGTTGCCATTTCCTTCTCCAATGCATGAAAGTGAAAAGGGAAAGTGAAGTCACTCAGTCATGTCCGACTCTTCGCAACCCCATGGACTGCAGCCCACCAGGCTCCTCAGTCCATGGGATTTTCCAGGCAAGAGTACTGGAGTGGGGTGCCATTGCCTTCTCCACATTAGTTATAATTAATGTAAATGGCAAATGTGTGACCATATTACGATTCTGAATATAAGAGAGATGACCACTTTATTTGAAATATATCAAACTTTTTCAGGACAATGATTTAGAGGAAGAAAATAATTAGAATAGTGTATGTGTGGGTTGTTACCAAGATTATTGCCCCAGAATCATAACTCTGCCCCCGCTCCAAACAGAAGCCAATTGGTCTTATCTAAACTTCAGAAGGAAGCTGCTGTCAATGAAAAACAAAAAAAATGTTGCCTTCCACACAAAGAATGCTGCAGCCATTAAGCCATCATGTTAAAGCCATCTAATGGTGAATTCTGAGGAAACTCAGGATAGACTGATGCTGAAGCTGAAGCTCCAATACTTTGGCCATGTATTAGGAAGAGCCAACTAATTGGAAAAGACCTTGATGCTGGGAAAGATTGAGGGCAGAAGGAGAAGGGGGAGACAGAGGATGAGGTGGTTGGATGCCATCACTGACTCAATGGACATGAGTTTGAGCAGACTCCAGGAGATGCTGAAAGACAGGGAAGCCTGGCATGCTGCAGTCCATCGGGTCACGAAGAGTCAGACATGACTGAGCAATTGAACAACTTGCCAATCAAGCAGTCAATTGCTGCAGTTCACCCCTGAACGTGCACCCTGAGGAGACCCAGCATGAGAAATCAGAAGATATTGATCCTAGGTAGATGAGGTGCATATCTCATGAATGATTTCAGTAAGCCTTACAACTTGCATACTCTTGCACCTTCCCACATATAGAATAGTGATAATTCCTTAAAATGAGGTGCCTGGTAATTTTTTGATATTGTGACTACTTTGTTGCAAAATCTCTTATATATACTGTCTCCTCCCTTAACCTCTTTGGAGCAGTTTCTCTGAGCTATCTGAGATACAGTGTCTCAGGCTTAAGTCCTCAGTTTTGTCCTCTAAATAAAACACAATTCTCAGCTTAGCTTGTGCTTTTTTCTCTTTTTCAGTTGACACTGCAAAGAGAAAAGCAAGTATACTGTATTGGTGTTTTTCTTTCTGGCTTACTTCACTCTGTATAATCGGCTCCAGTTTCATCTATCTCATCAGAACTGATTCAAATGAATTCTTTTTAACGGCTGAGTAATACTCCATTGTGTATATGTACCACAGCGTTCTTATCCATTCATCTGCTGATGGACATCTAGGTTGTTTCCATGTCCTGGCTATTATAAACAGTGCTGCGGTGAACATTGGGATACATGTGTCTCTTTCAATTCTGGTTTCCTCGGTGTGTATGCCCAGAAGTGGGATTGCTGGGTCATAAGGTAGTTCTATTTGCAATTTTTTAAGGAATCTCCACAGAAAAACACCAATACAGTACACTAACACATATATATGGAATTTAGAAAGATGGCAATGACAACCCTGTATGCAAGACAGGAAAAAAGACACAGATTTTTATAATGGACTTTTGGACTCAGAGGGAGAGGGAGAGGGTGGGATGATTTGGGAGAATGGCATTCTAACATGTATACTATCATGTAAGAATTGAATCGCCAGTCTATGTCTGACGCAGGATGCAGCATGCTTGGGGCTGGTGCATGGGGATGACCCAGAGAGATGTTATGGGGAGGGAGGTGGGAGGGGGGTTCATGTTTGGGAACGCATGTAAGAATTAAAGATTTTAAAATTTAAAAAACTAAAAAAAAAGAAAAAGAAAAGCAAGAACTGGTTAGAACCAATTAGCCCAAGCAGAACATTTAACTTCCAGTAGCCTTTAAGCCTCATTATACACTCATAATATTAATGGCAACCCACTCCAGTACTCTTGCCTGGAAAATCCCATGGATGGAGGAGCCTGGTAGGCTGCAGTCCATGGGTTCTCCAAGAGTTGGACATGACTGAGTGACTTCACTTTCACTTTTTACTTTCATGCATTGGGGAAGGAAATGGCAACCCACTCCAGTGTTCTTGCTTGGAGAATCCCAGGGACGGGGGAGCCTGGTGGACTGCCGTCTATGGGGTCGCACCGAGTCAGACATGACTGAAGCGACTTAGCAGCAGCAGCAGCAGCCTTTGAGCCTCATTATACACTCATAATATGAATAGGTTAGCTAAATTATACAGGCACCAGAACAGTGACAGTTGACAAATACCAAGAAAACAACCTGAACAGACTTCACAAGGGATAAAAGGAGTACTACACTAGTTTTGGGTCCAAACCACACTCTTGTTATTGGATAATTCATGAATATTCCTCCTATTCTCTAATTCCCTTCATTCTGCCCTGACCTTTCTATATATGTAGATGTTATTGTTGTCCAGTCACTAAGTCATGTCTGACTCTTTGCTAGTCCATGGACTGCAGTACAATAAACTTCTCTGTCCTCCACTACCTCCGTGAGTTTGCTCAAATTCATGGCCATTGAGTCAATCTTGTTATCTAACTATCTCATCCTCTGCCACTTCCTTCTCCTGTTGCCTTCAATCTTTCCCGACATCAGGCTCTTTTCCAATGAGCTGGATGTTTGCATCAGGTAGCCAAAGTATTGGAGCTTCAGCATCCATCCTTTCAATGAATATTCAGGATTTATTTCCTTTGGGACTGATTAGTGGTGTCTCTGTGTGTCTCTCCCTAACTTGGGTTGGGAAGTTGATTTGCAAACTAAGTTCTGGCTTCTCCAGTCTTCGGTCATTGAATAAAGCTTGTGCAGTTCCATTTTACCATCAATTTCATTATTGACTGTGAGAATCTAGGCCAAAAAAGAAGCTCCCTTGCTGAGACAAGGTGTCTGAGCACAGGCTAGGACCCCAAAATGAGTCCAGACAATCAATTCAGTAACATAGGCACAAATAATTGGCCAACAGAAAGGCAATAAATCAAATGATTTTTATGAAATCCCAGGAAGAAAATTTTAGATAATTGATTAGTTTTAAGACAGCAAATACATACGCAATATTTACCAACCAAAAATTATTATTATTCAAAACCGATACAGACACAATCATACCAAAAATAAAAACCTCTGTACCCTGTGTACAGATAAATTATCATCATTTTAAAGGTAATACAAAATGAAATATAAATAATTGAATAGAATCATTTTAATCTACATATTTACACATGAAACTGAAGGAAACTTGCTTCTTGGAAGAAAATCTATAATAAACCTAGACAACATATTAAAAGGGAAAGAGATTACTTTGACAACAAAGGTCCGTATAGTCAAAGCTATTGTTTTTCCATTAGTCGTGTATAGATGTGAGAGGTGGACCATAAGGAAGGCTGAGTATCAAAGAACTGATGCTTCGAATTGTGGTGTTGAAGAAGACTCTTGAGAGTCCCTTGGACAGCAAGGAGATCAAACCAGTCAATCCTAAAGGAAATCAACTCTGAATATTCATTGGAAGGGATGATGCTGAAGCTGAAACTCCAGTACTCTGGCTGTCTAATGGGAAGAGCTGACTCATTGATTAGATGGTTTGATGGCATCACTAATTCAATGGACATGTTTGTGAGCAAATTCTGGGAGATGTTGAAGGACAGAGAAACCTGGCATGCTGCAATTCATGGAGTTGGAAAGAGTTTGACACAACTGAGTGACTGAAGAACAAGACATATTTTGTATAGAAATACACAATTTATATACAATGCCTCATTAAACATATACACAAGTTTGAATCACATATACTTCTACTTCTCTATTACATTGACTTTATAATATTAATATACTTATGAATTTATGGAGCTGACTTATTACTTGCTTTTGCTATACCTCTAAATAATGGGAAAAATGGATAGACATATATACATAACTATATATAAAACAGATAACTAATGAGAACCTACTATATATCACAGTAGCACAGGGAAGTCTTCTCACCAGTGACCCAGATGGAAAGGGAATCTAAAAATGAGTGGAGATAAATATATATATATATATATATATGACTAATTCACTTTGTTGTACAACAGAAACTAAAACAACTTTGTAAAGCAAATATACTCCAATAAAAGTTAATTTAAAATAGTAAGTAATAAAGAATTCATTAACAGAGTTTCTCAGTTAAATAAACTTTTGAGTATGGCATTTATAAATTGCCTAAAATTTATCCATGAAGAAATAATGAGGGGAAGACAGAGAAATAGACATAGTCTTACACACACATTCACACACACACATTCACACACACACGAGTTTAATGTTTACTCACTTGACAAATTTACAGCTCTTTATTATCACACTTTATTTCAATTGAATAGTGTGACTTCACTTTTTTTCCAACAACATATATGAATCTGATTTTTAAATATAAATTAGACCTTATCTCTTTCAAATATCTTTTTGAACTGTGATTACTTGAGTTCCTGAGGTCTTTTTTGTCTCCTGAGGGTCTACAGGAATTCTTAGAATTGTGAGGAGCAGAAACTTAAGTTCTCTTGTATACAAAGAAGCTCTAAACTTGATGTACAGACTATGGAGAGATAGTTACAGCTGCATCTTTCTTTCTTCCTGACATGAAAATCTCAGGTCAGAAATAGGAATTTTTTTTTCCAAAATATTTTATGGCAGCAAACTTTTAATATCATAGAGTCGATTTTATACTTATTTTCCTAGAGTTGATGAGATCCTTGAAGCCAGGAATTTTAACATAATAATCAGCCCTCTTTGCAATACAGGCTGCATACATAATAGGAATAACATGAAATAAATTTCATGGGTAAATTATTATTCTTTATTAAGATAATATTTTCAGTTCCAGAGAGGAAAACCACTTTGTTAAGAGCACCAGAAACAAGGATAAAAAATTCTGGTTCTTTAAAGTTTCTCATTAAATTTCTTGAATTCCTACTAAAATGTATATATTAAAATAGTACTTTTAGATAGTAAAAACATAAAACATTTATTCAATACATTTATTTTTTGTGCATAGTCATTCAAAAATTATTAAACATAAAGTTCCCATAATAACAAAATTTTTAAATTTTAAAACATATACAATCTAGACCTTGCATTAAATGGAACAAAATAGAAAGCACAGAGATAAATCCATGCATTAAATATGTATTAAAACATTCTTATTAAGAGCTGAATAAAAATAGCAAGATATGCTTACACTGTTCTCTTGATATAGGATATTATATATTTCTATGTATTACGCATAATTTATAATATTCTTATATGATTTTACAGCATTTGGACTCATGGATTCTATAACATGACTAAGCTCCACACATACATCTAATATTTTTATACAATCTTAGTACAAAACTATAAATAAGAGAATGAATGATACACTTAAAGTACAAAAGAATAAATATAAATCAACATTGCTAGCATATAGTTATACCTACTATTCAGAATATCATAGGAATTTAATATTCAAAATCTTTTGGGTTTTAACTTAAAAGAAATTTAAGTTTTCAGAACAATTTAGCAAAGCAAGCATTCATTTATGAGAAAATAAATAATAAATCAAAATGAATAACATGAGTAAAATATTTGGAAAATATTTTATATTTATATTTCCAATTAACAAATTTGGGTTGTTAATATTTTTTAGTTTGTAATATGAGAGTTGGATTATAAAGAAAGCTGAACATCAAAGAATTGATGCTTTTGAACTGTGGTGTTGGAGAACGCTCTTGAGAGTCCCTTGGACTGCATGGAGATCCAACTAGTCCCTCCTAAAGGAAATCAGTTCTGAATATTCACTGGAAGGACTGATGTTGAAGTTGAATCTCCAATATTTTGACCACCTAATACAAAGAACTGACTCATTTGAAAAGACCCTGATGCTGGGAAAGATTGAAGGTGGGAGGAGAAGGGGACGACAGAGGATGAGATGTTTGGATGGCATCACCTACTCGATGGGAATGAGTCTGAGCAAACTCTAGGAGTTCGTGATGGACAGGGAGACCTGGTATGCTACAGTCCATGGGGTCACAAAGAGTCAGACACGACTGAGCTACTGAATAGAACTGAATATGAAAACATATTTCTATGTTAACTGTTTGGTGGAAACCCTTATTGGACTAACACTTACTAGTTCACCATTCTCTATCCAAAATATTTAGATTAATATATTTTTCAGAATTCATCTTAAACTAAAAAAACTATTAGAGTGCATGTTCCACATATTACCGAAAGCTTAAGTGAGGTCTGGAGCACCATTCAGAATGAAACACATTGATGTGATTTTAAAGACTGTTAATAATATTATGGTTTATTCAATTTTTACTTATAGAATATGAAATTTATTGAAAAATCATGAGATAATTATAGACTATAGCTGTCGTCATTGTTGTTCACTTGCTAAGTAACGTCCAACTCTTTGTGACTTCTGGACTATAGCCCTCTAAGCTCCTCTGTTCATAGGATTCTCCATGCAAGAATTCTGGGAGTGGGTAGCCATTTCCTTCTCCAGGGGATCTTCCTGAACCATGGATGAAACCCATATCTTCTGCGTTAGCAGGTGAAATCTTTACCACTGAGGCACCAGGGAAGCCCCATAGCTAGTAGAGTATATATTATTTCTAAGAGTAGGGTTTAATGTCATATACTAAGGTACTGATAAATATCTGTATACATGCAGTAAGTACTAATTACCCTTTATTATTTGAGGATACTTGAGAAAAAGATAAATCACGTACTGCTGCCAACTTCAACATCTTCCTAGAACTGGACTTTTTATGATGGGAAAGATATAAGGGGTTTAATAACTAAGGCTGTGAGAAATAATTTTTGTAAGGGCCTCTTCCAGTGGCACCTGCCTGATTAACATAAATTTCTAAGAACAAAATTTACATGAGCACACATATCTACCTTGCCAAAGATACTTTTTTTTTCAGACAGTTTACAATATCATGCATATCATCACTGCTGTCATCATACATTACTACGTTAAACTTCATATTCAGCAATTTCACTCTCTCTCAAGAAAAGCATAAGCAATATTTCACACTAATGGTGTATGGCGCTTTAGATGTTAGCTAGGTCTAATTTACTTTACACTTTCAGCCAATAAATGCTGACATACTTAGCAAGCTTTTATGATTTTCCCATTAGATATTTCTCATTAAATATTTTCTCATTTTAAATGATTTTCTCAATATTTTCTCTAAATATTTAGAATCTAGTCATGTCACATTAAATAATCTGTACATGTATTGAAATGTTACGTCCTCATTAAAAGCCCATGTTCAGTCAAAACTTAAAGGCATGCAACATATAATGAATATGATGCCAAGGAATATAATTACATATAAATTATTTATTCAAAAGACTGAAGTTTTGCAAATGTGCTCCATGCTCACACAAAATTCTTTAAAGCCTTCATTTGAAAGTTCTTTTCCAAACATCAGTGAGTGCTAAAGTCTGCACCAGGCATTTGCTCTCAGCTGTCCACCATACCATGATTAGATACTGCTAAATTAATATGAAATATGAATTTAATAAATGAATATAATAGTGTATTGCATTTTAGTTATACTCATTGATATCCTATCATATGTTACCCAGAAAATCACTGTGAAATAGGATAGATAAATATTACTATTATGCTCTTATGGATAAGTGGCTGAACGATTAGAGAGACTGTCAAAGCACAAAGAAAAGGTAATTATTTGATTTTTAATGCCTTAATATGATATTCTATCACATTTTCTATAGCAGTTACTGAATTAGCCTTATAACAAATTGATTTGATAATTTTAAAAAAATGAATGTGACTTACAAAGAATAGCAAAAGAGCTGAGAGACAATTCATCTTGCTATCTTATAAACTGAAAAAATGCACAGAAAATGACCTTGCCCAGCGATTACCTACATCATATCATAAATTTATTTAAATTCTTAATATCTTTATAGGTAATCATTCATAGTTTGTTGTATAGAAAGTAAATATTGGATTACATTATTGGTTGCATCAATGGTACACAGGAAAAGAGTCATTCATCTTACTGATCAATTTATAGATTGTTCAGTTAATTCATTTGAAGGTCTTTCAGTTGTAAGATGCAGGAATTTGGGGTATCCAATGTACTGCCTGGCAGGGAAGCCTGGTATCCTGTAGTTCATGGGTCATAAAGAGTCATACACGACTGAGTGACTGAAATGAACTGAATGTATGGCAGCATGATTATAGTTAACAGTATTGTATAATAAAAGTAGCCTAGAAGATGGATTTTAAATAGTCTCACTAAAAAAAAAAAAAAAAGAAGAAAGAAATGTTAATTATGTGTGATGACAGAAGTATTGTTGATGTGCTGTGATTAGTTGCTCAGTCATGTTCAAATCTTTTGCGACCGCATGGACTGTAGCCTGCCAGGCTTCTCTGTGGATGGGATTTCCCAGGCAAGAATACTGGAGTGGGTTGCCATGCTCTCCCCCAGGGGATCTTCCCAACCAAGGAATTGAACCCAGGTATCCTGCATTGCAGGCAAATTCTTTATGGTCTGATCTGAGCCACCAAGGAAGCCCACAGACACTGGAGGGGTTTGCCATTTCCTTCTCCAGGGGATCCGATTCTTTACCACTGAGCCACCAGGGAAGTCAATAAAGGTTTTAGTCTTAGAATAAATGACAGTTATATGCTGAATCTTGTTCTCTGAATTGGGAAACAGCAAGTGGATTAGTTCTTTTTACTAAGGGCTCCCATAGTTTTCTAGACATACAAATTTTACCAAAGAATAATAATTCAATACCCATAGTAAATAAAGTAAAATATTCAAAATCAAATAATCATTAAATGGCAGAAAGGTGATTCTGTAAACCAAGGTCTCTCTACTCTATCACTGCATCATTTAGTTCCCATAATATCTAGATTGACACATTTCTGAACAAATTAAATATTTAGAATCTAGTCATGTCACATTAAATAACCTGTACATGTATTGAAATGTTCTGTTCAGTTTAGTTCAGTCACTCAGTCATGTCCGACTCTTTGCAACCCCATGAACCACAGCACACCAGGCCTCCCTGTCCATCACCAACTCCTGGAGTCCATCCAAACCCATGTCCATCGAGTCGGTGATGGCATCCAACAATCTCATCTAGCTATGTCCTCATTAAAAGCCCCTGTTCAGTCAAAACTTAAAGGCATGCAAAATATAATGAATATGATGCCAAGGAATATAATTAAATATAAATTATTTGTTCAAAAGACAAGTTTTGCAAATTTGTGCCATGCTCACATAGACATATGAACTCTCAGAGATGTTGACTGGAAAACAAGCATCAAACTGTTGTTTTCATAACGATGTTGCCTAATGGAAATATTCGTAGCAGTTCTTTTATTTATTTTAATTTTAATTTTCTAAATCCTTCATAATGGCTTTATAAATCCTTCTCTAATGAAAAACTATGTAAATATATACAATTTTTGCTGAAGTATTAGGTGTAATTTCTTTATTAATTGCACTAACATTTTAATGTCTAACTAAAGTAAGATCAGTCCAAAAGACTCACTTTAATATAGCAGAAATAAAGGAGTTAAATCTTGTTAGTTTTCTATTAGAACAGAAGTGGTGATTGAAGAAATATTAGAACTGATTTCATTGACTTTTATTGTATAAATATAAACCTAATTACTTTGAGAACCATAAGTATTGTTTCCCAAAATAATTGCACATCACATATACAATGTATAATGTACATATATATGTAGAAAATATATTTAATGTAGCTGTCAATAAATGTGTTTTCATAAACTTTTCAGGTATAACATCACATGTTTTACTCCCATGGTATTAAATTAGAAAAAATATTGAAAATAAAGTCACTGAGCTGTTAATAATGCAGAGTGTTGCATGCTCAGTACTTTCAATTTAAAATGAAAGAAGCATCTCTGGAGAACTTATTTATAAACTGGGAAGGATGAATGCAATTAAAATAAATTGGCTGGCATGGGTTAATTACCTTTTTCGTACATTTCTCAAGTCTTTTCCTTAAGAACAGTTTATCATTTAAGTCGACGTAAGCCTCTGTAGAAACATCCACATGAGAACCAAATTTTCACTAGACATTATTTACTTGTGTCATTTTGAACCATTGGATCACTTTTCACAAATCATTAATATAGTTCTCCATTACACTCTTGAAAATTCTAATTTAAATAATCCTATTTCTGTCTGGTAGACATTGAATCATGAATATGGAATGACTTCACCTGACTTCACTTGAAATTCACTTAATTTTCAACTCTGTTAGCTGTGAGGTGAGGAGAAAATAATTTAGTTCAAATTTGCAGTACAAGGTGTTCTTCATTCCTAAGAAGAGAAACTATTCAGTGGCTTAAATTGAGCTGTGATTTATCTTACAGATTTATACAAGATTGATTGCATTCAAATTATCAAAATATATTTTTCCCTTTGTACACAGGTCATTGTTTTATCAATTTCATAATTATTTCATGGTTGTTTGTGATATCACGGATTGGTCAAGTTCCTGTTATTTGACTTAAATCAAATCAGTTCCCAGAGGTAGACCTGACCATTCTCCCCCATCCCATCTCTCTCTCTCTCTCTCTGACTCTTCAAAGATAAAGCAAGCATTACTGTTTTGATCCTTATCAATATATTGTTGATGTATTGATAGTTGTATTACTTGGTATCCTATTGTCTTACTATTTGATTATGCAATTCTGCTGTCAAGAATATACCTGTTAAGAATGTCCATATATATGTGCAAAGGTCTTTATAAGACAATAACCAATTAAATTTATTTATAGTAAATTGAATTACCAATGCATTGAATTATTACAAATTGAAATATAAATAAGTTGACAATTTGAATATTCACACCAATAGGAAAATGACAAGGTGGATGATTTTTTTTAAAATTTTAGCTAAAGAGATGGGCATACCAGAACACCTGACCTGCCTCTTGAGAAACCTATATGCAGTCCAGGAAGCAACAGTTAGAACTGGACATGGAACAACAGACTGATTCCAAATAGGAAAAGGAATCCATCAAGGCTGTATATTGTCACCCTGCTTATTTAACTTATATGCAGAGTACATCATGAGAAACGTTGGGCTGGAAGAAGCACAAGCTGGAATCAAGATTTCCAGGAGAAAAAAAAAAATGATTGCCAGGAGAAATATCAATAACCTCAGATACGCAGATGATATCACCCTTATAGCAGAAAGGGAAGAGGAACTAAAAAGCCTCTTGATGAAAGTGAAAAGGAGAGTGGAAAAGTTGGCTTAAAGCTCAACATTTAGAAAACTAAGATCATGGTATCTGATCCCATCACTTCATGGCAAATAGATGGGCAAACTTTGGAAACAGTGTCAGATTTTATTTTGGGGGTCTCCAAAATCACAGCAGATGGTGATTGCAGCCATGAAATTAAAAGACGCTTACTCCTTGGAAGGAAAATTATGACCAACCTAGATATTCAAAAGCAGAGACATTACTTTGCCAACAAAGGTCCGTCTAGTCAAGGCTATGGTTTTCCCAGTGGTCATGTATGGATGTGAGAGTTGGACTGTGAAGAAGGCTGACCGCTGAAGAATTGATGCTTTTGAAGTGTGGTGTTGGAGAAGACTCTTGAAAGTCCCTTGGACTGCAAGGAGATCCAACCAGTCCATCCTAAAGGAGATCAGTCCTGGGTGTTCATTGGAAGGAATGATGCTGAAGCTGAAACTCCAATACTTTGGCCACCTCATGCGAAGAGTTGACTCATTGAAAAAGACCCTGATGCTGGGAAGGATTGGGGGCAGAAGGAGAAGGGGATGACAGAGGATGAGATGGCTGGTTGGCATCACTGACTCAATGGACGTGAGTTTGAGTGAACTCCAGGAGTTGGTGATGGACAGGGAGGCCTGACGTGCTGCAATTCATGGGGTTGCAAAGAGTTGGACATGACTGAGCGACTGAATGAACTGAACTGAATTCAAATAAGGAGATAAAAATATAGCTACTAATTAAATATATTTGTGATCTTTTCTTTATTGAATGAAGGCAATTTTCCAAAACATTTTTATAGTGAGATTTCAATTATGTAAATGCAGCACAAACAAGGAAAATTATTGGTGTGTATATGGGTTTGTATGAATATGTCTTTTGTTCAAATTATATAGAAATTGATGTCAAATCTTTAAATCACTGGATAATTATTTTCCATGTTTATGTTCCATATTATATTTTTAAACTATATATACAATATTCCTTGAGGTATGGTTTTTAAAAGCATTTTAAAAACTATATGACATTTCTCTCATAGATATTAACTTAATAGCTGCTCCTTCCACTTAAAGATTTGCCTTATCCAACTAAAGATGTTTCTTCTGATCTTCAACAGTTTAACCATCTGTACAATTCCAAATATATAATTGCCCTCTTGTTCCTATTATCAATTTTTTCCATTAATATTAATTCAGCAAATTCCTGGTACAAAGCTCATGAAATACTGTAATGTACCCATTACATGAGAGAATGTCTTCCTGGTGGCTCAGTGGTAAGGAAGTCACCTGCCAATGCAGGAGATGAGAATTTGATCCCTCAGTCAGGAAAATCCCCTGGATAAGGAAGTGGCAATCCACTGCAGTGGGTTGGAAATTCCATGGACAGAAAACCTGGTGCACTATAGTCCATGGGGTCACAAAATATGCAGACACGACTTAATGACTAAACAACAGCAACAATGCAACAGAATGCTTTAGAAATTATACTATTTACCTTCCCTGTAAATGAATCCCAAAGTTATAATAATCACTATGTGTACTTGAAAAGCTACTGCCCTAAAAGATATCATATACAAAGTTAATCTAAATTAACATGTACTAAAGATACTTAGCAAGATTTAGCAAGCAAAATAACTTGTTTTACTTGCCTGGAGAATTCCATAGACAGAGAAACTTGGTGGGATACAGTCCATGGGGTAGCAAGGAATTGGACATGACCTCAGGACTAATACACACAGATGAAGAAAACAGTTTTCATCTTAAATGAAGATAACTGAATGAAAAGTACAATTATCAATTTAATTTGTGAACAAAAGCAAGGAATTTGGTTTTATGAAACCATCAAAAATCTTTAACAAACAAAACATTATAATAGCAAATGTTTGAGTAATTTATGAAAAATTGAAGGCAAATCTAGATTTTGCAAAATACGTTCCCTGATAAAGTCATACACATTTATTAGGACATACAGAATCATTAAATTAATTATATTCATTTCAGTTAATTATTTAATTGCTTTAAAAGTGGAGAAATTAAGGTACATGGCAGGTTTTGTACCACTGATTCTTTCAAAATAGAGGGCAAAGACAAGATTTTAACAGAGCCCTACCAGCTGTGCACAGACTATTAGCTCTCTGGCAATGGCCTCAGTGTAGCATGCACTCTAAGGTGCTTAACTTATCTCCTGAGGAGAGTAATGCTAAAACTACATGCATACTTGAAGTCCTATGTAAGCAATGTCTTATTTCAACAAAGAATAGCAGACAATAGACTCCCTGGTATTAGATCCTGTCCAAATGACCATCTAGCTAAAAAAGGCCATGTCAAGAAACCTAATCTTAATAAAAAAATCATGTTTGTCCACAATCCAATGTCTCATGAAAACTAGCAATGTCTTCAGATAGAGAAGAAATTATTTTAGGAGTATATTCTACTGCTTTATCAAAAGCACATGTAGGGCTGGTTGCAGCACAGCAGCAAGATCACTGCTTAAGGACAGAATCCTTCAGTGACTCAGCAGCTAGAAATGCTGCTTGCTGAGAGCTCATAGCTGACATCTTTACCTGGAGCAGTTATTAGCTTAAGGAAGTACTTATATGGCTTCCCAGGTGGGATAGAAGCTGCCTGCCAATGCAGGAGACTTGAGAGACACAGGTTCAATCCCTGGGTTGGGAGATACCCTGGAGGAGGGCAGGGCACCGCCCTCCAGTATTCTTGCCTGGAGAATCCCAGGGACCGTGGAATCTGGCCGGCTACAGTCCATGGGGTTGCAAAGAGTTGGACACTAGACAACAACTAAAACATTTTTAAATTATATGCTTTGATGCTTTGGGGCATTTACTATGTCTGATGCTCTCTGATCTTACTGTATCTATGGTTTGGTATAAGACAAGAATTGGGGAAATTCTCAGCCATTATTATTTCAAAGATTTTAGTTGCTGCATCCATTCTTCTTTTTCTAATATTCCTTTTACACTGCTGTGAGGAAATAGCACTTACCAAGATGGCGTCAGTTGGGTTTTCTAGCACTATGTCTTCTTGACCTCACCCCACATCCTGTAAACAATGACTTTGCATGTTTATGTAACAGCTGAGGTCACTAATGGGATTGTGCATGCACATCATGATGTACTCAGTTGGCCAGGGGCCACGTTTGTCCTGAAAAATTATAGAAGTCCCACCCAAGAAACACCTTTTGCTGCTGTGCCAGTCTAGAGAGAATAAACATGTCTGTAGTTCCTATGGCTCCTCCAGTTTTCTTCCAGCTTCCCTTCTCATGCCTTGTCTACCCTGGGTTCAGTGAATAGTGTGAACAGTGACACAACAGCTTACAGCTTTTGTAGTCTTCCCACAGTTCTCGGATACCCTGGTGTTTTTCCAGGTTTTTCTTTTTTCTTTATTATTCTTTTCAGTATTTAAGCATTCTTTGATATATTCTCTAGCTGTCCTTTTCATTACAGAGGACTGGAATGCAAAAGCAGGGAGTCAAGAAACACCTGGAGTAACAGGCGAATTTGGCCTCGGAATATGGAATGAAGCAGGGCAAAGGCTAATAGAGTTTTGCCAAGAGAACGCACTGGTCATAGTAAACAACCTCTTCCAACACAAGAGAGGACTCTACACATGGACTTCACCAGATGGTCAACACCAAAATCAGATTGATTATATTCTTTGCAGCAAAAGATGGAGAAGCTCTATACAGTCAGCAAAAACAAGGTCGGAAGCTGACTGTGGCTCAGATCATGAATGCCTTATTTCAACATTCAGACTTAAGTTGAAGAAAGTGGGGAAAACCACTAGATCATTCAGGTATGGCTTAAATCAAATTCCTTATGATTATACAGTGGAAGTGAGAAATAGTACTAAGGGACTAGATCTGATAGAGTGCCAGATGAACTGTGGATGGAGGATCATGACATTGTACAGGAGACAGGGATCAAGACCATCCCCATGGAAAAGAAATGCAAAAAAGCAAAATGGCTGTCTGAGGAGGCCTTACAAATAGCTGTGAAAAGAAGAGAGGTGAAAAGCAAAGGAGAAAAGGAAAGATATAAGCATCTCAATGCAGAGTTCCAAAGAATAGCAAGAAGAGATAAGAAAGTTTTCCTCAGCGATCAATGCAAAGAAATAAGGAAAAACAATAGAATGGGAAAGACTAGAGATTTCTTCAAGAAAATTAGAGATACCAAGGGAACATTTCATGCAAAGATGGGTTCAATAAAGGACAGAAATGGTATGGACCTAACAGAAGCATAAGATATTAAGAAGAGTTGGCAAGAATACACAGAACTGTACAAAAAAGATATTCACGACCCAGATAATCATGATGGTGTGATCACTCATCTAGAGCCAGACATCCTGGAATGTGAAGTCAAGTGGGCCTTAGAAAGCATCACTATGAACAAAGCTACTGGAGGTGATGGAATTCCAGTTGAGCTATTCCAAATCCTGAAAGATGATGCTGTGAAAGTGTTGCACTCAATATGCCAGCAAATTTGGAAAACTCAGCAGTGGCCACAGGACTGGAAAAGTCAGTTTTCATTCCAATTCCAAAGAAAGGCAATGCCAAAGAATGCTCAAGCTACCTCACAATTGCACGCATCTCACATGCTAGTAAAGTAATGCTCAAAATTCTCTAAGCCACGCTTCACCAATACGTGAACCGTGAAATTCCAGATGTTCAAGCTGCTTTTAGAAAAGGTACAGGAACCAAAGATCAAATTGCCAACATCCTCTGTATCTTGGAAAAAGCAGGAGAGTTCCAGAAAAACATCTATTTCTGGTTTATTGACTATGCCAAAGCCTTTGACTGTGTGGATCTCAATAAACTGTGGAAAATTCTGAAAGTGATGGGACTACCAGACCACCTGAACTGCCTCTTGAGAAACCTATATGCAGGTCAGGAAGCAACAGTTAGAACTGGACATGGAACAACAGACTTATTCCAAATAGGAAAAGGATTATGTCAAGGCTGTATATTGTCACCCTGCTTATTTAACTTATATGCAGAGTACATCATGAGAAACCCTGGGCTGGGAGAAACACAAGCTGGAATCAAGATTGCCAGGAAAAATATCAATAATCTCAGATATGGAGATGACACCACCCTTATGGCAGAAAGTGAAGAGGAACTAAAGAGCCTCTTGATGAAAGTGAAAGAGGAGAGTGAAAAAGTTGGCTTAAAGCTCAACATTCAGAAAACGAAGATCATGGATCTGGTCCCATCACTTCATGGCAGATAGATGGGGAAACAGTAGAAACAGTGTCAGACTTTATTTTGGGGGACTCCAAAATCACTGCAGATGGTGACTTCAGCCATGAAATTAAAAGACGCTTACTCCTTGGAAGAAAAGTTATGACCAACCTAGATAGCTATTCAAAAGCAGAGATATTACTTTGCCAACAAAGGTCCATCTAGTCAAGGCTATGGTTTTTCTAGTAGTCATTTATGGATGTGAGAGCTTGAATGTGAAGAAAGCTGAGCGCCAAAGAATTGATGCTTTTGAATTGTGATGTTGGAGAAGACTCTTGAGAGTCCCTTGGACTGCAAGGAGATCAACCAGTCCTTCCTAAAGGAGATCAGTCCTGGGTGTTCATTGGAAAGACTGATGTTGAAGCTGAAACTCCAATCTTTGGCCACCTCATGTGAAAAGTCAACTCATTGGAAAAGACCCTGATTTTGGGAGAGATTGGGGGGCAGGATGAGAAAGGGATGACAGAGAATGAGTGGCTGAATGGCATCATCAACTTGATGGACATGAGTTTGAGTGATCTCTGGGAGCTGATGATGGACATGGAGGCCTGGTGTGCTGTGATGTGTGGGGTCGCAAAGAGTCAGACATGACTGAGTGACTGAACTGAACTGAACTGAAGACTATGAAAGAGATTTCTGCTACAATATTTTTTTCATCTTTAGTATTCATTTTTATTGTTTTTTCATTGAATTGCCACTGCTGTCCTTTAATTGTTCTTCTTTCCTGCTGCCTACTTTTTCCATTTAACGTCCTCAACATATTCATCATAACTGTTTTAAATTCCTTGGCTGGTAATTCCAATATCTTTGCTGCCATATCTGATTCTGAAGCCTACTCTAGCTCATAAGATGTGTTTTTCACATTTTGGTATGCCCCATAATTTTTTCCTGATAGCCAGAGATGGAGATGATGCACAGTGTAAGAGAAACTGCCAAAACCAAGCCTTTAGTCGTGAGGCATACTGAGGAATGGGCAGAGACGGAAGAAGCATACTATAGTCTGTGCCTTCTAGACTGTGAGCGTCAGAAGTATTTCTCATTTTCTTTTTTTCTCCACATTAGGTTGAAGAGGCTGATGAGAAAGGTCTGAATGGTATTTCCCTTTCTCCAGGTCAGTTAAGTTCTCTATATACTTCAGCAGGTTAGGCTGTGGTTAACTAGTTTCACCTGAAGGTAAAACTCATTATGAAGGTCAGAAGTACTCCAGTTTATTTCAGAATGGTCTTTTTGCTCTGCCAAAAGCCTGACAGGATATTTCTCCAATATTTATTGTGAAAATTTCGTTGTTCAGTTCAGTTCAGTCACTTAGTTTTGTCTGACTCTTTGCGACCCCAGGGATTTCAGCATGCCAGACTTCCCTGTCCATTAATTCACGGAGTTTACTCAAATTCATGTCCATCGCGTTGGTGATGCCATCCAACCATCTCATCGCCTATCTTCCCTTCTCCTCCCACCTTCAATCTTTCCCAGTATCAGAGTCTTTTCCAATGAGTTAGGTTATTTGCATCACGTGGCCAAATTATTGGAGTATGAGCTTCAGCATCAGTCCTTCCAATGAATATTCAGGACTGATTTCCTTTAGGATTGATGAATTGTATCTTCTTACAGTCCAAAGAACTCTCAAGAGTCTTCTCCAACACCACAGTTCAAAAGCATCAATTCTTTGGCACTCAGCTTTCTTTATAGTCCAGCTCTTACATCCCTACATGACTACTGGAAAACCGTAGCTTTGACTAGATGGACCTTTATTTGAGCTGGAGGTAAATCTCACAATATTGTGGGAAACCCATTCATAAGGTCTGAGAGTCTTTAACTCGCAGACTTGTCCACACTGAGCCTCCTTACATTTGTTGGTTCAGATTTTCCTACCCTGGCTCTGGTTCCTGAAGCGATTTCCCCATGTCTCTCTGTTCTGCTCAGCTGAGACTCCCTATTTTACCTTTCTCTCCACTCTTGTAGGAAGATGTTTGCTTTGTGCTCTTGTAAAATCAGCTAAATTAAGCTCTGCTTATATGATTAAACTAGTTTTGTCTGCTGAGGGAATTTTCAAGGCTGTCCTCCATTTGTTTTATATTTGTAACAGAAACAACAGAAATAACAAGCCCCACAGAGACTTAAAAGTCATCTGTATTTATGAATTTGTATTTAGTAAAATACCATTTTATTTCAGGTATGTTCTCTATGACTTAATTTATTAATTCTGATAAATATTACATGGCATTTATCATAATGATACTGAAAAATGCACCATTTTGCAACATTAATAAATATTAACATGTAATATTTTAAAGATTGTTACATGAACATATAACACTTGCTCTGGATGAAGAGATTAAATCAAAAGTAAGTTAACACTAGTTGAAATCCTTGACATCTTTATTTTCCAAATCTAACTTTAGTGAATAATCCTCACATCAATATGATTAAGGTTAAAGATAGATGTTTTCTGTCAATATTAAGCTGTATACATAGTTCTGGGAGTTAAGCATAGTTTATTTTTATTGTATATTTGAGAACCATGATTTCCTACATAGCAAAAGTTATATGTAATACTCATTTAATTACAAGTTGCATATTCTTCTTCAGGGGTTTGGTTGCTGAGTCGGACGGTAGTATTTTATACAAAGTAATTCTCATATTAAAAATACATAAAGGCAGGTTAACTTCTCTCAAGGCAGATACAGAGAACATTTGACCACTTTCTTAAGTTAGAGATGAAAGGACCCAGTTATGTTTGATGTCAGTCGTCAATGGAATCCTGAGGCATTTGAAGAGTCCCTTTTCTGCATTTTCAGCTCATTCTGTGTCTTGCAAACGGATAGGTTTCAAGACCCTCAACCTATTTGAATAAATAAGATGTCTGGAAGGCCATTCTTCATTTAAATGCATTTTAAATTACATGGAACTCTAATATAGGATCCGCTATGTGACTGTTATGTTTATGTTCTCTTTGATTCCCTTCCTCTCTTGTTACATTTCTCACACTTCCTACTACTGTACAATGATTAAGAAATAATAAATTTCAGAATGTTATCATATAATTTAAACACAGTTGGGATCTTTTCTAACCTAGGGATCAAACCCATATCTTCCACATTGCAGGTGGATTCTTTACCAGCTTACCCACAAGGGAACCCCAAACACAATTGTCCATTAAGATATTGTTGCATTAGCTTGCAGTGTACCAAACTGCTTGTATTTTCACTGCATTACCTTTCGAATATGCTGTAATTATATACTTGCATAAATGTGTAGAATATGACATATATTCCATAAAATAATTTCTCACTATATATTGAACTATATTAATAAATGTAATCTTGTGAAAAAACTAAGCTGTCCATATTAATAGCAGATGACATGAATAACTATGTATTTTATTATTTTCTTTCAGAATTTTAAATGTACAATGCAAATATGTGCCATATTTAGTGGCTTAATGAATTTAGTGCCTTAATGGTAAAAAATCTGCCCACCAATGCAGGAGACATTGGAAACCTGGGTTTGATTTCTGGTTGGGGAAGATCCTCTGGAGGAAGAAATGGCAACCCATTCCAGTATTCTTGCATGGAAAATTCTATGGCTGAGAAATTTGGGGAGCTACAGTCCATGAAGTCACAAATAGTCAAATGTGACTGAGCACACACACACAGTTGAATTTAAAAACACAAAGAAGTCAACTCAGGAGTATGCTAAATTTTGAACATTACTATGAATTTTGCTGTATATGAATTTTATTTGCTATCAATACCAAAGATAACTTGTGAGGGAAATGTTATTCCTTAGTGTTCTGCATAAAGCACAGCTGAGTTCTCCTTTGTACATTGGAAAGCTATGGAAACACTCTTTACATCATTCCTTTACCATTTTTATCCATTGAAAAGATGAACATAAAAGGAAAAAAAAAGTAATAAAGTCTAACAAAGCTGAACATCATTAAATTTAATGAATTTATTGAAGTTTTGAAGTGATATAATATACGGCACAGCTATCTTACCTTTCCCTGGATTCTTTCTATTCCCTTCTGAATTCCCTCCCACAGGATATAGGACTAAGTTCTTATTTCTTTCTTCTTCTTTTTATTAATAATCTCTGGCTCCAAAAGACCCTACCCAGTTAAATCTAGGTTCTGCCATTGCCAAATTGAATATTCTGTAAATTATTAAAATAAGGATGTTGAAGTTTCAACCTTAAGAGTGGATTGCCTAGTTTGTCTTGAATTTCTGTGTGTGTGTGTGTGTGTGTGTGTGTGTGTGTGTGTGTGTGTGTGTGTTTTGCTTCATCTATTTTAAATTTAAGGACATACACTTTAAGGGTTATTGGGATGGTGACATTTTTATTATTATGCTAAATCTTTTTATCCCTAATATTTTCCCTGTTCACAAAAGTCCTTTGTCTAAAATTACTATACATATCTAGGCATTCTTTTTTATTAATATTAGTGGTGTACCTCTTGGAGTATAAAATGGCAAGCTGCTCCAGTATTCTTGCCTGGAGAATCCCATGGACAGAGGAGCCTGGTGCACTATAGTCTGCTGCTGCTGTTGCTGCTAACTTGCTTCAGTCGTGTCCGACTCTGTGTGGCCTCATAGACGGCAGCCCACCAGGCTCTACAGTCCCTGGGATTCTCTAGGCAAGAACTCTGGAGTGGGTTGCCATTTCCTTCTCCAATGCATGAAAGCGAAAAGTGAAAGTGAAGGCACTGAGTCGTGTCCGACTCTCAGCAACTCCATGAACTGCAGGCCACCAGGCTCCTCCATCCATGGGATTTTCCAGGCAAGAGTACTGGAGTGGGGTGCCATTGCCTTCTCCCGCACTACAATCTACAGAGTCACAAAAAGTTGGACACAACTGAGCAACTAAGCATAATGGTATTTCTTTCTCCATTTCTTTAATTTGTCTTTCCTTACAATTATAATGGGTTTCTTGTGGAGAACATATATTTGGGTCATGTTTGTTTAATCCACTCTGACAAAATAAATGGCTTATTTAAACTATTTATACTTAATGTGATTATAGATCTCATCATGGTAATACCTATTTGCAGCTGTTTCTTAGTCATTACTAATTATTTTTAATTTCCTCTTTTTGTTTTCTCTTAATTAAAGTTTTTTATTACATTTTGTCTGCTTTCTTAGCATAGCAATTATTCTTATTTTTAAATTCTTGTAAAGGTTTCAAAATACATTTTAACCCAGCTAAGTTCAAATTCAAATAACACTCTAGCAATTCATTTATAGTTCTCCTACTTTGTAACAAAGCATTTCTGTTGATTGGAAAACAATGGAAACAGTGACAGACTTTATTTTTGGGGGCTCCAAAATCACTAAAGATGGTGACTGCAGCCATGAAATTAAAAGATGCTTGCTCCGTAGAAGGAAAGTTATGACCAACCTAGACAGCATGCTAAAAAGCCTAGATATTACTTTGCCAACAAAGGTCCATCTAGTCAAAGCTATGACTTTTCCAGCAGTCATGTATGGATGTGAGAGTTGGACTATAAAGAAAGCTGAGTGCTGAAGAACTGATGCTTTTGAACTATGGTATTGGAAAAGACTCTTGAGGGTCTCTTGGACTGCAATGACATCCAACCAGTCCATCCTAAAGGAAATCAGTCCTGACTATTCACTGGAAGGGCTGATGCTGAAGCTGAAACTCCAATACCTTGGCCACCGACTCATTGGAAAAGACTCTGATGCTGGGAAAGATTTCAGGCAGGAGGAGAAGGGAATGACAGAGGACAAGATGGTTGGATGGCATCACCGATTCAATGGACATGAGTTTGAGTAGGCTCCAGGAGTTGGTGATGGACAGAGAAGCCTGGTGTGCTGCAGTCCATGGGGTCGCAAACAGTTGGACAGGACTGAGTAACTGAACTGACTGATGCTACAATTGGGATTCACAGGTGGCTCAGTGGTAAAGAACCCACCTGACAATGTAGACATCTCTGGAGCCACCATTTTTATCCCTTTTGGAGAAGATCCCCCAAAAGAGGAAAAGGCAACCCACTCCAGTATTCTTACCTGAAAAACAAAAAAATCCTATGAACAGAGGAGCACAGCAGGCTTCAGCCCATGAAGGTGCATAGCGTTTGTCAGGGCTGAGCCACTGAGCATGTACCCATGCTATAACTGCCCAATGTATTCTTACTATTATTGCATTGCATAAATAGTAATATATTGAATCAATTAAGAAAAATGAAAGACTGCATTGTAACTTTCTTCTTTCCCTGATAATTTTTCTTTATTTATACCTGAATTACAGACCTATATAATTTCACCGTAAATATGTTATTTTACTATCTATTGCAGGATATGTCTGCCAGTGATGATTTTCCTCCATTTTTGTTTCCCCCAGAAAGTCTTCTACTTCATTTTGGAGGGAAAATTTTGCTGAGTGTAAAACAGAAAGTTGTTTTTATGCATCTTTCTTTCAATGCCTTAACCATTTCACTCAAATGTCTTCTAGATTTCATAGTTGCTGATGTGAAGTGTGATGTAATTCTTAAGCCTTGCTACTAGGTTGGTAAGGTTGAATCCTCCCACCTTACCTCCCCCTCTCTGGTTTGCTTCTTGTAAGATTTCCTCTTGGTCTTAATTTCCTGTTGTTTTAGCATACCAACAGTACAATTCCCTGTTGTTTAGTATACTTAATCCCTAAATATAGATTTGGGGGGCAACTATCCTGTTTGGTGGGCTTCCCAGGTGGCTCAGTGGGTAAAGAGTCCACCTGCAATGCAGAAGATGTGGACGACATGGGTGCAATCCCTGAGTGGCAGAGTTGGAGACCACTGAAGCGACTGAGCATGCACTCACGCAGTCTGCTTGGTGTTCTTTAGAGAACAGAGTCCTGAATCTGTGATTTGGTGTTTTTCTATTTTGGAAAATTTTTTGATATTATTTCAGTACCTTTTTCCTGTCTTGTTATTTTTTCTCCTGTTATGTCAAGTACATGCTACCCTTTGGGAATTGTCCCCAATTCTTGCATTTTCTGTTCATTTTTATTCCCTATTAGTTTCTTTTGCACTTCAATGTGGAAAGTTTTTATTGACATTTCTTCCAGGTTAGCTATCATTTATTTGGTCGTGGTCAATCTGTTGATGAACTCATCAAAAGTTTTCTTCATGTTTGTTACAGTGTTTTGATTTGTAGAATTTTCCTTTTAGGTTTTTTTTTTTTTCTTTTTCCATTAGTGTTCTTAGTATATGAAGCACGGTTTTTCTTTTCTTTTTTCTTTTTTTGAAGTGTGGTTTTTCAATTTTCTTCAGCAACTCCATCACTTGTGTCATATCTGTTTCTGATGCTTGATTTGTTTATTCACAGACATGCAATTTGGTGGTAATTTATTGTTGAAAGTCAAATGTGATGTTTTGGATAATTGGAACTGAGGTAAATAGTGCTTTGGTGTAAAGTTTTATGCTACTCTGGCTAGCAGTTGGCTACAGTTATCATGTGCTATTGCTGTAGCTGTCAATGGTTTCAATGCCCTCTATTGCTGCTGCTGCTAAGTCGCTTCAGTCGTGTCTGACTCCGTGTGACCCCATAGACGGCAGCCCACCAGGCTCCCCCGTCCCTGGGATTCTCCAAGCAAGAACACTGGAGTGGGTTGCCATTTCCTTCTCCAATGCATGAAAATGAAAACTGAAAGTGAAGTCGCTCAGTCGTGTCTGACTCCTAGCGACCCCATGGACTGAAGCCTACACATGCTCCTCCATCCATGGAATTTTTCAGGCAAGACCACTGGAGTGGGGTGCCATCGCCTTCTCCCACTATTACCATTGCTTTTTACTCCCTTGTTGTCTTTGAATTAATTAAGAACTATTCCTTAGACTCTGTGCCTTGCAGCTTTTTTACCTGTTCAGTTCAGTTGAGTTCAGATCAGTCCCTTAGTCATGTCCGACTCTTTGCAACCCCAGAATCGCAGCACGCCAGGCCTCCCTGTCATCACCAACTCCCAGAGTTCACTCAAACTCACGTCCATTGAGTCAGTGATGCCATCCAGCCATCCCATCCTCTGTCATCCCTTTTCCTCTTGCCCCAATCTCTCCCAGCATCAGAGTCTTTTCCAATGAGTCAATTCTTTGCATGAGGTGGCCAAATATTGGAGTTTCAGCTTTAGCATCAGTCTTTCCAAAGAAATCCCAGGGCTGATCTCCTTCAGAATGTACTGGTTGGATCTCCTTGCAGTCCAAGGGACTCTCAAGAGTCTTCTCCAACACCACAGTTCAAAGCATCAATTCTTTGGTACTCAGCTTTTTCACAGTCCAACTATCACATCCATACATGACCACTGGGAAACTGTGACCCACTGCTATTATTGGAGTCCTGCTGTTTTGATGATAAAGTCTATGAGAGTAGAAGTTTCCTGCAATCATAATTAATTACCAGACTTTTAGGGGCCCTCTGACCTTTACTAAGGTTTCTTAGCTTTTTGCTCTGTTTAATTGAGACAGAAAAGCTGGAATGGGCTTAAGTCAGGGAACTCTCTTCCCTCTGGTGGGATCATGTATGTGTGTCAAATCCTTATGAATTGTAGTTGCCAGGCTCCTCTGTCAATGGGACTCTCCAGGTAAGAATACTGGAGTGGACTGCCATGCCTTTCTCCAGGGGATTTTCCCAACCCAGGGATGAAACCCATGTCTCTTGCATCTCCTGCACTGGCAGGTGGGTTATTTACCACTAGCACCTTCTGATGGATTAAACCTCTAGTAAAGTCTTTTTCTTGGTTAGTAAGCCTTTGTTTTGGAAAAAAACAAACAAACAAACAAACAAAAATGAAAAAAAAAACACTGAGCATATTTAGCAAAGTTTATTTTCCTCTCTGCCACAGCCAAGAGGACAATCATTAGCTCTTTACTTTCAGAAACTGATGGGGTTCCCAGAGGTAAAATCCATGAAAGGGTGAAGATTTCTTTCAAAATGTGACCCTCAGGAGTTTCCCTCTGAAAGTCTACTCTCAGCCTTCGGGAACTGATTATAGTTATTTTTAGCTGTTTCTTTGTTTATGGTTCTCTCTCTTTTGCTTCATCTTGGGCTTCCCCAGTGACAAATTGGGTACAGAATCTGCCTGCAATGCAGGAGATGCAGAAGATATGAGTTCAATCCCTGGGTCAGGAAAAACCCCTAAAAAGGCAACCCTCTCCAGTATTCTTGCCTGGGAAATTTCATAAACAGAAGAACCTGGTGGGCTACAATCCATTGGGTCATGAAAGAGTGGGACACGATTGAGTAACTAAAGCAATAACAAAAAGTTCAGCTTGGGAATATCTGTAATTACCTGCTTCCAGATTTCAGGATCTTTATTTGCCCTGTGACTTCACTTCTCTGGCAGATCCTGGAAAAGTTATTGATTTTCAAATTATTCAGTGTCTTTTCTTCTTTTTTAAGGACCAGACTGTTAACTTTTAAATACTCACCATGCAAAGAGCTAGAAACCAGATATTTGTCACGTTTTAAAAATCCAGACGTTCATTTCTTTTACCTGAATATTTTGACCCATTTCTTTTTTAAAAAAAATTTTTTAAATTAATTAATTTATTTATTTTTTCCTTTTTAATCTTTTTTTTTATTGGTTTTGCCATACATTGACCCATTTCTAAGCAACAGGATTGGTGATATTTTGGAATTTTCAGTGTACTATCTCTGCTTATATACTGCCTGGTCTGCCTGATTATTTGTGATATTTATGCTTTATTAGTTAATGGTTAATTATTTTTCATCGTAATTTTCTCCTTCAATAATTTCACAGATCTACATTATATATCATTTCCATAGTTTTAGGGCATGTATCACTAAGCCACCAAATTGAAAAGCGACTACTACCTATGTACTCCTTCTGCATAAAAGTAATGTTTTATAAACGTATATACCTCCATTTACTATCAGCTCAGCTTAATATGTATTCTATTCAATAGATCTATGTCCTGCCTTTCTAAACTCCAATGAAAACTTTATGTTTACACAATTATGATTTAGACTTTTCAGTTATTTAGTTCTTTCTATGCTCTTCACCACTGTTTGTATATGGGAAAAACCTCATCAGTTCACTTGGGCAATGCATTGTTTGTCTACAAGTTTAGAGATTTTATTTTTGGGGGGAGAGGATCTTTTATTCAACCATCATAACTTATTTTGATGTTGAATTTTCATTTTTGTCTATTTCTTCTCACAGAACTTTCAAAAAAAAATCAATTTTCCTAAATTGGGAAATGAACATAGATATATTTTGGCTTCCATGTTTGTTTACTTCTTTGTGTTAGAATTTCATTCCAATTGTGACTTGGTAAGTCATTACTTTCTGTCAGATACTATAGATTTCAAAAAGATGCCTTTCAAGCAACTATTTATACTAGCAAGCAGGAGAGCTGTCTGAATAACCTAACCTGCCATTATTGGAAATAAAAATTATTTTTTCTCATTGATAAATAAGAACTTAAGAGACAATGTTAGTATAGATGCATGTGTGTGTGTGTGTGTGTGTGTGTGTGTGTGTGTATGTATATGTACTTGAAGACCAACCATCCATTATTTAGGACCAACCTAGATAGTATATTCAAAAGCAGAGACATTACTTTGCCGACTAAGGTCCGGCTAGTCAAGGCTATGGTTTTTCCTGTGGTCATGTATGGATGTGAGAGTTGGACTGTGAAGAAGGCTGAGCGCTGAAGAATTGATGCTTTTGAACTGTGGTGTTGAATAAGACTCTTGAGAGTCCCTTGGACTGCAAGGAGATCCAACCAGTCCATTCTGAAGGAGATCAGCCCTGGGATTTCTTTGGAAGGAATGATGCTAAAGCTGAAACTCCAGTACTTTGGCCACCTCATGCAAAGAGTTGACTCATTGGAAAAGACTCTGACGCTGGGAGGGATTGGGGGCAGGATGAGAAGGGGACAACCGAGGATGAGATGGCTGGATGGCATCACTGACTCGATGGACGTGAGTCTGAGTGAACTCCGGCAGTTGGTGATGGACAGGGAGGCCTGGCATGCTGCGATTCAAGAGGTCGCAAAGAGTTGGACACGACTGAGTGACTGAACTGAACTGATCTTAGATAATTAAAGATAAATGAAATGATAATATTATTAGTAGTAGTTTAAGCAGTAACAAAGTAGAAAGATATTTGCAGTATTACTTAGAACTTAAAACTTAAAAAGATAATATATATAGCAGAAAAAATATAATGCCAATATGATAGAAATATAATAAGCAATTTTCCATTTTGACAAATGGTTCATTGATGATAAAATAATTTGTTTTATCTTCAGAATGGTAGTATGAGATGGGTACAGACTTTATCTCCATTTACTATACAGAATAAATAAAATTTGAAAGTTAATGCATTTTACTCAGTATTACACAGCTAATTAATGGTGGAACTGCCTTGAGAATCTAGAAAATCAATATCCATTTTGTGTTACTTTTGTAACTTGTAAAGACAAATGGAGAATTTTAATGGACCCATAAAACATTTAAAATAATTATATGGCAACACAATACTTTAATTCTGTCCAACCAATGTGGAGGTTTTATGTGTTGTATTTTCTGGGCAAATATTAATTAAGTTCAAGTTTGTTATTTTTCTATTACAGGACTGAGAATTTCCTCAGTTATCTGTCTGTCACACGCTTTTGGTCATCCCAAGATTAGACTGAATTTATGATTCTAGTAATGATTATTTAAGAGTAGGGACAAACTACAGGTAATTTTACTAACAAAAAGGAATAGATATATTTTTACATAGTTGTATAAGTTGTGAACTACAGAACACTCATGATTTTTAAAAGCTTCAATTCAATCATTAAAAAATGTTAAATATCAAATTAGAAATTAATCAGAGGGATACTGTTAATGATTAAAATGTTATGAATTTTATGTCATATCATTGAAATATTTTTAACCATGATTTTCCTCTATAGGTGGATGTATGAACTCTGTCCTTGAATATGTACCATGTACTTGAAACTGACAAATATACAAGAGAGAGCACATTTTAAAAAATAAAACAAAACTACTTCACTGAGAAATACTGACTTGAAAAATTGAAACAATTATTGTCTCTGAGTGCTAAAATCCAAATGATTTGCAGTATCCCATAAATGTATGATGTTGTTGGTTCTATGTATAAAATGTACCATTTGATTCACTTTCTTTATACTTTCTTTATGATATTTATATCTCCTTAGGGGCAGACTTTTATAAAGCAATTTTTATGAAAGCTGTGAAGAGGTCTTTAACTTTTTTTCACTCATAAACTTTTAAAAAGTGGAAGCACATATGGCATTAAGTTTTTATAAAAGAATTCACTTGGAAGATGATAATTTTCTCCTATTGAATAGGTTGTGATAAATTCTAAGACAAGATATATTCATTCATATTTTTAAAATCTGCTTTATTTCATATTAAGCATTTTAATGTTACATATACACATTGACATTAGAAATAAAACAATGACTGGAATGGTTTTCCATACGAAGTAGATTTTATTTTATGTATAGCTTTCTAATGCTGTTCTTATTGGGTTCTGCTGAAATGCAACACTGATAAAGTAAATTAAAAATAAAAGAAAAAAATTATGTAGTTTGTTTTGTGCAATTTTTCTACCTCTCATTTGTTTATACACAGCATAATCATTTTTTATTCCCCTCTTTGAATACAAAGGGATAAAATTCTTCTTTCAACTCCTTCCACCAACATTTCAGGTATAGTCAAAAATTTCTTAAAGAGACAAGCCTTTCTAACAAGTCCTCTTTTTATAAAGCAATAATAACAAAGACAAGTTTGGCTAATACCTGTGATAATTTAAATAACCCTTTCTCATGCTGGGTGCTTTACTGTAATAAAAGCCTACCACTGTGAATCAATTTCCAAAGTGGAGGGAAAATTAAAAAAAAAAAAAAAAAGGCCTGATTGAAAAAGACAACAATAAAACCAACCAAAACTAAAACAATCTGGGAAAGCATATGTTGAGAGCTTTATTCTGATCCATTCTCAGTCGAGAGCGTACATCATTCGTCTTAGGGGAAAAGGAGGATTCAAGATAAACATTTTTTCTGATCATTCTTACCCTACAAGGAAAAACAAGGATTATTTCATTCTATAGACAATCAAATTTCTATATAAAGGAATTCAAAATTAAAAAAAAAAACATGCTTGAATACGTCATTTAAGAGAAAATATTCTACTGGTTTCAAAATGACGGCTTCATTTTCTTTCACTCAAATATGAAGCCACACACTTTTCTGTCTTTAGGCATCTTGAAGCTAAACGTTTATCCAAAACTTTACTTAAGTTATGAAGGGAGATAATTAAAATCTTTGGAGAATTTAGTAAAATTTTTTAGATGGATGCAGCTACCAAGATGTTTTCCTAAGCTGCAAGTTTTGATACAGCAATAATGAAGTTCTCATTTTATAAATTTGAGAGGGTATTTTGTTTTCTTGCTTTTATCTTTTAAATAATAAGTGATTAACTATTTAAAATCATTTGATATTTATGAAAAACACTATCCTTTAGGCAGAAATGATTAAAGGACTTATATTAAAATGGTCAAGAAAGCATAGCCAAATTCTTCCTCCTAAAACAATAAGAACAAAGAAATCTCAAGGTCCACCCTTCCAATAACTATGACACATTTAATCTATGACAATTAATATTTTTATACATTTATTATGTATACTAAATGTCTAAGGATCTGGGACCTTTATTCTAGGATTAAGCTGTATAATCATATTTTTAAATGTATATTTTAAAAGAAACTGACATAGACATTTAAAATTTAAAGGCAATAAAGGTACAATATAAGAACATAGTGCTACATCCCCCAAAATATTTTAAGTATTCTCAAAATTAACATAAGCTAAGTATATATTACTTCATGGGAAATAGATGGGGAAACAGTGTCAGACTTTATTTTTGGGGACTCCAAAATCACTGCAGATGGTGACTGCAGCCATGAAATTAAAAGATGCTTACTCCTTGGAAGAAAAGTTATGACCAACCTAGATAGCATATTCAAAAGCAGAGACATTACTTTGCCCACAAAGGTCCATCTAATCAAGACTATGGTTTTTCCTCTGGTCATGTATGGATGTGAGAGTTGGACTGTGAAGAAAGCTGAGTGCTGAAGAATTGATGCTTTTGAACTGCGGTGTTGGAGAAGACTCTCGAGAGTCTGTTGGACTGCAAGGAGATCCAACCAGTCCATTCTGAAGGAGATCAGCCCTGAGTGTTCTTTGGAAGATCTGATGCTGAAGCTGAAACTCCAGTACTTTGGCCACCTCATGCAAAAAGTTGACTCATTGGAAAAGACTCTGATGCTGGGAGGGATTGAGGGCAGGAGGAGAAGAGGACGACAGAGAATGAGATGGTTGGATAGCATGACTAACACAATGGACGTGAGTTTGTGTGAACTCCCGGCGATGGTGATGGACAGGGAGGCTTGGCGTGCTGTGATTCATGGGATCGCAAAGAGTCGGACACAACCGAGTGACTGAACTGAACTGAACTGAAGTATGTATTATTTTATATAATGCCTTTAAAGTGTTTATAGGAAATTGTATAATTCACTAGAGAAATCATATAATGCAATATAATCATCTCAAGTGGAAAGTGTAATTATTTGTACATATTTCTAAATATTTGTTTCCTGGTTGCAGTATATACCAGTTTTAGGCACAGTTCATTAAAACTTTAGTGAATGCTATTATTTCAAATAAAAAAAATATTTTGGTAATTAGAAATAGTGTCAAAATTTTGTTACAAACATGTTGAAGGAAAATAATTCTAGAGACCTATTCCAAGATCCTTTCTTCATAAGGATGTTTACACACACACACACAAAAAAAAAAAAACCTTAGATAATGACTATTGATTAGAAACAAAGGGAAATATGTTTGAATAAAATAATAACACCTGTAGTTGACAATTACTTGGTTTGCTAGTCAATATATTCTCAGAAGTCTTCTTCATACCATTAAATTTATCAAAATATTGCAAACTATTTCACAAGGATGATTTGGAATGATTGTTATTTGTCTGTAACCCTGTAAACAAAGATTGGCAAAATGGCAGGAATCATTAAATACCATAGATGTCTAAAGATACATGCACGCCTATGTTAATAGCAGCTCTATTCACAATGGCCAAGACATGTAAACAGCTCAAATTTCCAGCAACAGGTGAGTGGATAAAAAAGATGTAGTATATATATATATACAATGAAATGCTACTCAGCCATAAAATAATGCCATTTTCAGCAAATGGATGCAACTAGAGATTACCATACTAAGTGAAATAAGTCAGGAAGTGAAAGCCAAATACTATATATTTTATATGTGGAATATAAAATATAACACAGCTGAAGAGAAACAGAATCAGGGACATAGAGAACAGGCTAGTGGTTTCCAAGAGTTAGGGGTTTTGGGGAGGAGGGGGAAGGTTGGGTTAGCAGATGTAAGCTTTTATATATAGAATGTATAAACAACAAGGTCCTACTATGTAGCAAAGAGAACTATATTCAATATCTTATGATAAAACATAATGGAAAAGTATATAAAAATATACTTTTTATATGCTATATAATATATAGTGATTCACAGAATCACTTTGCTGTTTGTTGTAGTAACACAACATTGTAAATGAACTATCCTTCAAAAAAACTCAAGAGAAAAATAAAGAATTAGACATCTAAATTCAGATTAAAATTCCCTCTGTGTGAACACAGCCCTACTCCTGCATGAAAGACTGAAATAGGATGAGTCCTGGCATTTATTCTAGTTGCTGAAATACAATATCTTCTGTAGTAGGAAGAGTGTGCTTCAGTTTTACAACTCTGTTCAAATACCTCTGCTAAACCTCTGCATGACTAAGAAGTTGTCTTTGCAATTTTTAATAAAGAATTACACCTCAAAGTATGTTGTTATCATCTAAGAAGCTTTTGATTGTGATATTCTGTGATTGCAGAATATGATATATAGGCCTATTTTTTAAAATTCCAATTTCCAAATTCAAAGAACAAGTCTTGCACACACTTGAAAGAGATACATGTTTCTATTTGTGTATTATGTGTCAAAATATTAGTATTTTGATTTAAATATATTCTGCTGGTTCTCTAATTCATAATTATAATATCTTACTTATTACAATTAGAGATCAGTTGCCTTTTCTAACATGGCTCAAGAAAGTCGGGAAGGGGATATTTTCCATTCCACATGAGGATGACTGAGATTTTATCACTGACATGAGTGATATTTTGGAAGACAAGTGAGTTCACCTCTTTGATGCTGAAATTATTTATCTATTTATTTTTCCCCTCCACCATGACAGAGAGTTAAGCCTACCAGGAAAATCAAACTCTCAAATCTGTTGCAAACTTACATGGTTATTCTTCCATCAAATCCTCCCCATCTTTAACTTCAAGATTTCTGTCTTGAATGATTCCAGCTCCATCTTCTCCTAACCCTTGAGCCTCTTTCCCTTGATTGGCCAACATACCTATGATTGTTCTTCATGATATCACTGAAACACAAGTTTTCCACAATCCAACTGTGCCCTGGGCAATGGTCTATATCTTACAGTGCAGAGACTAGACTATAATTTTGAGATGGGAAGTGAAAAATATATTTCTCACACGTTAACATTTACAACAGTGGCAAAAATAAAAAAAAAGTATAACATTTGAAAGAATCATCTCAGCTATAATTTTGTTGAGCATATGTGTGCTTTCACTCTATGTTCTAGACACTGGTGATAATCCTGGATTCTAGTAAATCATAGTTTAGAATATGAATTCATGTGCATATGTAGATAGAAACTTGTCATTTAAACGTAAAAAGGTGATCACATTCTTTTGAAATCTATCTGTGTACATATGTACACATTTACATGTAAATCAGATACAGACAAGGATAAGTTCAGTTCAGATGAGTTCAGTTGCTCAGTGGTGTCCGACTCTTTGTCACCCCATGGACTGTAGCACATCAAGCTTCCCTGTCCATCACCAAATCCTGGAGCCTACTCAAACTCATGTCCATTGAGTCCGTGATGCCATCTAACCATCTCATCCTCTGTCATTCCCTTCTCCTCCTGCCTTCAACCTTTCCCAGAATCAAGATCTTTTCTAACAAGTCAGTGCTTTGCATCAGGTGGCCAAAGTATTGGAGTTTCAGCTTCAGCATCAGTCCTTCCAATGAATATTCAGAACTGATTTCCTTTTAGGATTGAAAGGTTTGATCTCCTTGAGAGTCTCCAAGTGACTCTAAAGAGTCATCTCCAACACCACAGTTCAAAAGCATCAATTCTTCGGTACTGAGCTTTCTTTATAGTCCAACTCTCACATCCATAAATGACTACTGGAAAAACCATAGCTTTGACTAGATGGACCGTTGTTGACAAAGTAATGTCTTCACTTTTTAATATGCTATCTGGCTTGGTCATAGCTTTTCTTTCAAGGAGGAAGCATCTTTTAATTTTATGGCTTCAATCACCATCTGCCATTATTTGGAGCCCAAGAAAAGTCTCTCACTGTTTCCATTGTTTCCCGATCTATTTGTCATGAAGTGGTGGGACTGGATACCATGATATTCATGTTTTGAAAGTTGAGTTTTAAGCCAACTATTTCACTCCCTCTTTCACTTTCATCAAGAGGTTTTTCAGTTCCTCTTCACTTTCTGCCATAAGAGTGGTGTCATATACACATCTGAGGTTATTGATATTTTTCCTGGCAATCTTGATTTCAGCTTGTGCTTCATCCAGCCCAGCATTTCTCATGATGTACTCTGCATATAAGTTAAATAAGCAGGGTGACAATATACAGCCTTGATGTACTCCTATTCCTATTTAGAACCAGTCAGTTGTCTCATATCTGGTTCTAACTCTTGCTTCTTGGCCTGCATATAGAATTCTCAGGAGGCAGGTCTGGTGGTCTGGTATTTCCATCTCTTGAAGAATTTTCCACAGTTTGTTGTGATCCACACAGTCAAAGGATTTGGAATCGTCAATAAAGCAGAAATAGATGTTTTTCTGGAACTCTTGCTTTTTCAATGATCCAAAGGATGTTGGCAATTTGATCTCTGGTTCCTTCCGCCTTTTCTAAATCCAGCTTGAGCATCTGGAAGTTCTTGTTTCACGTACTGTTGAAGCGTGGCTTGGAGAATTTTGAGCATTACTTTGCTAGCATGTGAGATGAGTGCAATTGTGCAGTAGTTTTAACATTTTTCGGCATTGCCTTTCTTTGAGATTGGAATGAAAACTGACCTTTCCCAGTTCTGTGGCCACTGCTGAGTTTTCCAAATTTCCTGGCATATTGAGTGCAGCACTTTCACAGCATCATCTTTTAGAACTTGAAATAGCTCAGCTGGAATTCCATAACCTCTGCCAGCTTTGTTCATAGTGATGCTTCCTAAGGTCCACTTGACTTCAGATTCTAGGATGTCTGGCTCTAGCTGAGTGATCACACAATCTTGGTTATCTGGGTCATTAAGAACTTTTTTGCATAGTTCTTTTATGTATTCTTGCAACCTTTCTCAATATTTTCTGCTTCTCTTAGATCCATACCATTTCTGTCCTTTATTGAGAGATGCAATCATATATTTATTTTATTATTTTCATCCTCAAAATTTTTATAATGCATTTTTGTATTTTTCCTTATGTATGCAAACTACTTATAAGAAGATTATCTTGTGAATGATAGAATTTGCATTTTTGTATAAAATAATAGTATTATTAAAGATGACATTGTTTTATAACTTCCCTTAATTCATCATTTTCTGATCATCCTTAATAAAACTAAAAGCAAACTGGTATATTTATGCCACTGAATTACATAATGCAGGTCATTTCTAATGTTATTTCATAGTGACATTTCTAATATTAAATAATTTTGTTTTCAGTTTACACTGTTTGAAGTTCTATATTTTTAAGCTATTCAAATAAGTCATAGCTAGAATACACATAAGTATTTTTAATAGTTCAACCATCTTTCAAAAATTGCAGACTCACACCTGTAATTCCTTAGTGATCCTGGACAACATATGTTTCACACAAATCTCAAATCTTAATGTTCTTTCCTCTCACACATTTTCTTCTTGCTTCTTTCTTTTCATTGTAAATCGTATCTACCATACTAAATAAACTTGCAAACGTACCTTGTCTGTAGTCGTAAATCAATTTTCTTAGTGTCATTCAATTTAATTGGATCTCTGATCTGTAGCCAGAGAGATTTTTCTAAAATAAAATCTTATTATTACTTCTCTGCTGCTGCTGCTACTGCTAAGTCACTTCAGTCGTGTCCGACTCTGTGTGACCCCATAGATGACAGCCCACCACGCTCCCCCTTCCCTCGTGTTCTCCAGGCAAGAACACTGAATGGGTTGTCATTTCCTTCTCCAGTTATCTCTAATACTTTGCCAAATCTAGTCCAAGGCTAGTAAGAGTCATTTGTAATAGTTATGGTATAGGTTGTATTTGTGCCTAATCGCTCAGCTGTACCTGACTCTTTGTGACCCAATATATTGTAGCCCATGAGGTTCCTTTGTCCATGGGATTGTCCAGGCAAGAATACTGGAGTTGGTTATGATGCCCTCCTCCAGGGTGCCTTCCCAATCCAGGGATCAAACTCGGGTCTCCTACATTACAGGTGGATTCTTTACCATCTGAGCCACCAGGGAAGCCCATGAATACTGGAATGGGTAGCCTATCCCTTCTTCAGGGGATCTTCCTGACCCAGGAATTGAACCAGGGTCTCCTGCAGTGCAGGTGAATTCTTTATCAGCTGAGCTACCAGGGAAGCCCATGGTACCATGTATAAGCTATAATGTTGCATTAAATGTGTTTGTGCTAAGTCACTTCAATCATATCTGACTCTTTGACAACCTATGGACTATATTCCACCAGGCTCCTCTGTCTATGGGATTCTCCAAGCAAGAATACCCAGGATTGCCATGCCCTCCTCCAGGGAATCTTCCAACCGAGGGATTGAACCCACATCTCTTTCGTCTCCTGCACTGGCAGGCAGGGTCTTGCCAATAGCACCGCCCGGGAAGCCCCATTGCATTAAATAGATTCCCCACAAACAAACAATAAAGAGTGGTTGAAATGGTAGACTTATAGTCCACTTAGTTCTAGACCAGTCCTTTTTAAGGTAACTTGGTCCCTTTCATTATCCTGTCCAAAAGTTTCTCAAAGTTTTCCCTTATCTGCAATTTTTCAAGCAAGTTTCCAAGAGATGT
Organism: Ovis aries; assembly: GCF_016772045.2. NCBI lineage: Eukaryota > Metazoa > Chordata > Mammalia > Artiodactyla > Bovidae > Ovis > Ovis aries. The sequence goes on from NC_056069.1 coordinate 52,346,200, forward strand.
TCCTATTCCAGACTGATGTTCCTATTCCAGATGTGAAGGAAAGAAATTCTAGGGTTAATAATTGTGAGTGTAGGGAAATCATCTGAAATTGTCCATAGTTCTTTCACATCTCATTATCCTAAACTCAGCCTTCAACTGATAGTTAAATGAAATGAAAACAATGATATATCTTGCATCAAACCTGGACTGGCAATTCATTTCTTATATGATATTATATGTTTCAATGCCATGCTTGGGGCTGGTGCACTGGGATGACCCAGAGGGATGGTACAGGGAGGGGAGGTGGGAGGGGGTTCAGGATGGGGAACATGTGTACACCCGTGGAAGATTCATGTTTATATATGGCAAAACCAATGCAATATTGTAAAGCAATTAGCCTCCAATTAAAATAAATTATTTTAAATTAAAAAATAATAATAAATAAAATTAATCTATAGTTTCAGTTCAGTTCCGTTCAGTCGCTCAGTCGTGTCCGATTCTTTGCGACCCCATGAATCGCAGCATGCCAGGCCTCCCTGTCCATCACCATCTCCCAGAGTTCACTCAGACTCATGTCCATCGAGTCCGTGATGCCATCCAGCCATCTTATCCTCTGTCGTCCCCTTCTTCTCCTGCCCCCAATCCCTCCCAGCATCAGAGTCTCTTCCAATGAGTCAACTCTTCACATGAGGTGACCAAAGTACTGGAGCTTCAGCTTTAGCATCATTCCTTCCAAAGAAATCCCAGGGTTGATCTCCTTCAGAATGGACTGGTTGGATCTCCTTGCAGTCCAAGGGACTCTCAAGAGTCTTCTCCAACACCACAGTTCAAAGGCATCAATTTTTGGTGTTCAGCCTTCTTCACAGTCCAACATTCACATCCATACATGACCATAGGAAAAACCATAGCCTTGACTAGACGGACCTTAGTTGGCAAAGTAATGTCTCTGGTTTTGAATATACTATCTTAAAAAAAAAAATGATATAGAGTTTGTAAATGGAAGTCCAGCTAAGAGTTGGGAAATTCTTTGTAAGGAAGAAGCAGAAACTGGATATTAAAGGAGAGTTAGCAGTCTTTACCTGGAGGAGGGCATGGCAACCACTCTAGTATTTTTGTCTGGAGAATCCCCTTGGACAGAGGAGCCTGTCAGGCTACATACAGTCTATGGGGTCACAAAGATTCAGACATGACTGCATGACTAAGAACAGCAGTCTTTACCATACCATTAAATTCGATTAAATTCTCTTTCTCTCATATTCTGAGTTTCAGCCATTGTGATTCATATCACTTTGCCCTAATTATCTTCATCTTTTCAATTCCTCCTATTGGTCATGTTCTCTTTAGGTTCTGTTATTTGTAACCAGGGATTACTTTCTAAATCATAGTGTTTCAGAAGGAAAAACTATAGTCTTTTTGATTTATGATTTGCTTAATTTCTTTTTTCAAAATCCTTTCTTTGTAAATATTTCTCTTTCAATGATTTAAGTATTTTTAACTATTGATAGTTTTACAAATTATCAGTATGAATATATGTGAATAACTTTTTTCTCAAAGCTAAAAAAGAAGGTCGGCCTTTGTAATTCAGTATTCTATAAGGGCTGGAACATTTTACTAATATCCTTTGCTAAGCTTTGTTCCAATCATCCTGGTATTTATGTCTGGAATGAACAATTCTAAGATTGGATCTCTATTTTCTATCTTTCATAGATATGGCAACACTTATCCTCATATCTCTATTTTTTCCATTTGATTTTGTCAGATTCTCCTTTCAATTTTATCTTTCATTTTCTAATTTATGAATTCCTTAGTATGATTTAAATTGAGCTACAGTAAGATTTAAACAGTTTTTCAGGAAAATCTGCCTTCTTATTTCTCTAATAAAATATTTCCAATGTTCTTTTCTTACTTTGATAATTCAAAGTCACATTCGTTTCTTTTGTCAGAGGGATTTTGTTCTATTGGCCTTGAACCAGAATTTCCTACTTTTCGCTTGTATTCAACTGAGGCTTTGTCTGTGTCCTCACAGTTTTTGCCAATAGATGTATGTGGAATTACCACTGGAGTCTCTTCCTATTATATTGCTACTCAAACTACTTATTAAATATATGAGAGAATTAAAAAACTGAAGTCCATAAATTGTAGCTCAAGACTCTGTCCAGCAAACATGGATTATTATAGCTTTCTTTGGATCTTTTTTATTTTTTTCCCTTACAATCCAGTTGCTAGCAACAATAAGAAAAAAAAAATAGATTATCTGAAATGTTAAAATCTATAATCTTTACTTTTACACAATTATTTTCCATTCCTTAGACTTTAACACAATTATTTTGGTGAAGATAATTCTTTCCTGCAGAGAAGGCAATGGAAAGCCACTCCAGTACTCTTGCCTAGAAAATCTCATGGACGGAGGAGCTTCGTAGGCTGCAGTCCATGGGGTCGCTACTAGTCGGACATGGCTGAGCAACTTCACTTTCACTTTTCACTTTCATGCTTTGGAGAAGGAAATGGCAACCCACTTCAGTGTTCTTGCCTGGAGAATCCCAAGGACGGCGGAGCCTGGTGGGCTGCCATCTATGGGGTCTCATAGAGTCAGACATGACTGAAATGACTTAGCAGCAGCTGCATCATTCTTTCCTGTGTTCAGCATGCCAAGGATGATATCTGCTCTCCACCATCTTCCCAACTACTCCTTCAGACACAGGTGTATACATACATTCATACACACACACACACAAGCACTCACAAACACACTTCCTAATACACAAACACATGCACTTGCATACCAACTTTCCCTAAGTGTCACAGTTTCTCTTTAGACATTTAAGAAAAGATTCTCAAATTACACGTATTGAATCAAATCATGTGCTAGGTACCATTCAAGGTAGTTTGAGTACAGCAATGAAGATAATCGTTAAAGATCTTATCTAATATATCTCATATTCTAGAGATCTGATAGAGACAATAAGCACAGCAGATATTATTATAAACTGGGTAAGAAGATCATACATATTCTAGAAACTGTAGACTGGGGCATCATATTTATGAGGCTTTGTCAATTTAGAGGCTGGTCTATATATTTTGAGAAAGACCAAACCCAAACTGGAAGGACTTGAGAGAGGTATACATGCAAATATGGGGCAGGGAACCTTTCAGATGGAAGGGAAGGCTAGTGCAGAGATACTCTGCACATGAGAAAGAGTAAGTATGTCAGTGAGGATGCAGTGAACAGAGGCAGAGAGTAGCAGAGGTACTGTCTGAAAGAGACCAATAGGTTATGTTTACTAGAACCTTCTGAGCATCATAAAGATTTTAGCTTGATTTTGAGTTCAGAGCTTTGAGCACTGGAGAGACATGATCTGACTTATGGGTCACCAGGATCCCTCTGGCTACTATATTGAGGACAGACAATAGAGGACAGGGATGGGAGTAGTGGAAATATTCAGAAGACAACTGCAACCATCCCCATCAGAGATGACAAAAACTCAACATTCACAAGAGGATGGAATGAAAATTGTGAAGCAAGTTGAGTTCCTAATATACTCTGAAAGCAGAGATAACATGACTTCCTGAAATACTGAATGAGATGCTCTGAAAAAAGAAGGGAAGTTAATAATGTCTCTAGGCTTTTGAGACTTAATGACTGGCCATTTAAAGAAGCTGTTGTCACTGAATGGAAGATGATTGTACACAGAAGTTAATTTTAAGAAAATATCTGGAATTCACACTGGAGCTTATTGGATTTAAAATTTGTGTGAGACTTCACTATAAGTAAATAACTGGATATGTGAGTATAGAGTTTATAAGTAAGTCTTGGCTAGTTCAGCCTATAATACCACAGACTTGGTGACAATAGAAATTTCTCACAGTTCTGGAGGCTAGAAGTCCAAGATCAAGGTGCCAACCATTCTGAAGTTCTTATTGAAGACCCTTTTCCTTTTATTTAACAGCTTTCTGAATATATATCCACATGGCAGAGAAAGAAATTTCCCTTCTGTCTGTTTTTATAATCTGACCCACTCTCACAAGTCAATTTCCTCCTAAAGGCCCTATCTCCAAATAACTTTATATTGGGGGTTATGCATTCAGCTGGACTCCTTGGACTACAAAGAGTTTGAACCAGTCAATCCTAAAGGAAATTAACTCTGAATATTCATTGGAAGGACTGATGCTGAAGCTGAAGCTCCAATACTTTAGTCAGCTGAAGGGAAGAGACAACTCATTAGAAAAGACCCTGATGCTGGGAAAGATAGAAGGCAGGAGAAGGGGATGACAGAGGACAAATTGGTTGGATGGCATCACTGACTCAATGGACATAAGTTTGACTAAGCTCTGGCAGACAGTGAAGGACAGGGAAGCATGGCATGCTCTAGTCCAAGGGGTGGCAAAGAGCTAGACATGGCTGAGCGACTAAGCAACAAACAACCACTAGATCTTTGTTTACTGAACAACAGAAATGGGTTCTATATATTACTCTTGAAAAGGCTTAATTCAGTCCATAGAAATGAATACAGGGAGGAGATAGATTGCAAAATTTTCTATGGCTATTTCTCCAAAATAGTCCCCATATCGTGAACCACGTCTGTCTGCATTTATAGTCTTGGATAGACTTCTCCTCTTTAATCTGGCCTGGTCTTGTGGCTTATTTGTAACCAATAGAATGTAGCAAAAGTGATGGTGCATGACTTCAAACCTAGATGAGAAGTCTTATAGTTTTCAATTGGATTTATTATAGCATTGACTCTGGAGGAGGTCAACTGCCATATAGAAGTTTGACTAACTTAAGTTTATTATGTTGTGAAATGCAAGGTTGATACATGGAGAAAAAGGAAGATCTGCCCAGCCCCTAGTAGGTCCAACATACCAGCCCAAACTCCAAACATGAGTGAAAAAGGTTTTTTAGGTGAAAAGCATAATTAAGCCTTCAGATGACACCAACTAGTCCTACTGACATTTAACTGCAACTGCGTTAAAAATCCCAAAATATAACTTTTTAGTTGAGTCCAGTCAGCCAGTCTGAGCCAAGAGAGACAATAAATCTTAATTTTTATATTTTACCAAAATGTTTTGAAGTGATTTGTTATATGCCAAAGTCATCAGCATACAGGTAATATATAAATTCACATGTTGGAATACAATCTACAAGACAATAAATATAGAAAGAAATGTGAGCTAGGTACAGTGTTCCAATCAATCTATAATAAAGTTATGGGAAAAGAAAATGATTGGCAATAAATGAAGAAGCCAAGTTTTTAAAACTTTGAATCAAAATGAAAAGAATCATCAACTGCACTTTATTCTGCTAAACAAATAATTTTATTCTGATTTGGAATTAACAACTGGACTATTACTTTGTGACTGAGGAATGAGTAGCCTTGAAAAGAATAGCAAAATGCTTAATTTATTTGGTTTAAGTAAAAATAAAAGAAAATGATTTGAGGGCAAAATTAAAGAAAAAAGGTTCTACAGAGAACCTGTAGGCAAAAAGTGAAGCTCTGAATGACAGTTCCATTAATGTAATGTTGATCGAATTTCAGGAAGGAAATAATGCTGATCCATTCGATGATCAAACAATACCAAGAAGTTGTTGTTACTCCTATTGCTGAAGATGCCAAGGGATGAAAGAGCGTACTTTAAGGCTAGAGTTAAGTGGAATTATCAAAATTGTGCCAGAATATCAGCACCAATGTAGAGAAAAGGTGGAGAATATTATCAAACTTTTCTACCCTCTAAACTCCTTTCACTATTGTGTTCTATTCCAAGGTTGCCTGACAGATGTCAGTATAGGCCAACTCACAAGATGAAGAGCAAGCCAGGCAGGGAAGGGCAGAGCACCAGGGGATGGAGTGGTGTTGGATTCAGATGGAGGGGGTGGAATTAATACATAAAGGAAACAAAAGTTTAATTAACTAAAGGAAGTAAAGCATGACCATTAATGACGACAAGCGAGATTTGTATGCTTTTCAAGCCCAATAATTGATGCCAACTTTATATAATAACCAAATGATTTGAAAGCACTACATTTTTTCAGGTCTATTCTAAGGGTGTTGTGAGATACTACTTTTGAATACAATTTTTGAAATAATTATTTCTCTACTTTTCTTACCCTCATTAGTCACGAGAATATGTGTTGCCACTTTGACAAGAAAAATGATATGACAAGGTGAACATAATGTTCAGTTTTCTTTTTAAATTCCAAATAAGAAAAATGCCTAAGGGAGTAGGAAATTGTGCTTTTGTTATAATAATACATTAGCATCAGACTAGAAGTCAAGAAAGAAATTTACCTAGGGAATCTGGGATTTGTGTTTGGGCTCCATAGAAGCTGAAAGGAAATATAAACTGTCGGTTACCACAAGGTGTTTTTATGAGTGCATATAACTGTGTTGAGGCTATGGCACACAAGCTGTCTGTTGCCTTTCATATGAACATAGCACATCAATAGTATGAAGGAGACATGTTCACATGAGATTTTTCATTAACAGATTCAAGTCATAATGTTTTCTTCTCCGTAGAAGCATGAAAAGTGTCCAAGAATTTGGAGAGCCTTAGTAGTGGATTCTTTACTGTCTGAGCCACCAGGGAAGCCCAGTAAATGGCCCCAGTGAACCTCAGCTTCTTCCTTGCACCTGCTCAATCATAAAATCATCTTAGCCAAACACTGAATATAGTTCTTCACAGTTATGATGGTTCTTTCCTGGTGGCTCAGACAGTAAAGAATTCACCTGTAATGGGGGAGACCAGGGTTCAATCCCTGGATGGGGAAGATCCCCTAGAGGAGGGCATGACAACTCACTCCAGTATTCTTGCCTGGAGAATCCCACAGGCAGAGAAGCTTGTTGGGCTACAGTCCATGGGGTTGCAAAGAGTTGGACACGACTCAGTGATTAACACTTTCACTTTCACTTACTCATTTCTGCTAGATATCCCCATATGCTTAACTATCACATTTAAAGTAGGTTCCTTTTGGGTTTTGTTTTTAAATAATATAGAATCAAAGTAGCAGTCTAAAGGGATGTGTGTGTACTTACAACACAGATTTCCTGAATTGGAATTAACAGTTATGCACCCTCAAAATAGAGAGGTATTTATTTAACTTTTATAAAGAAAAGAAGTTTGACATGAGTATATGTTTAAGGGAATTTTAAGGAAATAGTTAAGTCTGAGTGAACCAAGATGAGATTAATAAGAACAAAATGTTCTTGCACCATATATTTGTAGCTTATTTTAAATTCTGAATTGATGGCATTTTCCATAGTTTACATAAACCAAGAAGTTTTAGAAACTTACACTTTTTTAAAATGACTACCATTATAGGGATTTTTTTCTTAGACTTATTAATTATAAAATACAAGTTATGACAGTATATATTTCCTTTCTTTCAGGCCTGTACAGTGTAGTATTTAAACATATTGCTATTAAGAATAACTATTTTTCCTCATACTTAAGAGTGTGAAAAAAATATTTCAAATAAAAAACAAATGCAAGGTACTGACAAGGACTGATTCGATTTGTAGAGAAAAATATACAGCTTTTCTAATGTTTCATTTTCTAAAAGAATTTGATGTCATTTCTTTCTATTATGTAGAAATGCAAAAGGGTTTTTTTTTCCTTTACAGGTAATCTACTTCATGCAAAATTTATTCAATTTTCAAATTATCAGAAACAATTATATTTAGAAGCATTATATCCAATGACTAACTTTTAAAATAATGTCAGAAATCTCAGTATGGAAATCTAACACTATATCTAATACCAAATTATCCATAGCAGTGAAAAAATTACTAACCAAGTAAAAAATGACATCATTTTCTTTTATAAAATGAAACATTAGAAAAGCTGTATATTTTTCTCTACAAACCGAATCGGAGAAGGCACTGGCGACCCACTCCAGTACTCTTGCCTGGAAAATCCTGTGGACAGAGGAGCCTGGTAGGCTGCAGTCCATGGGATCGCTAAGAGTCGGACACGACTGAGCGAATTCACTTTGACTTTTCACTTGCATGCATTGGAGAAGGAAATGGCAACCCACTCCAGTGTTCTTGCCTGGAGAATCCCAGGGACGGCGGAGCATGGTGGGCTGCCGTCTATGGGGGTCGCACAGAGGCGGACATGACTGAAGCGACTTAGCAGTAGCAAGCACAACCAACTTGATTTCTCTTATCTCAAAGTAATAGTTTTATTTATATACAGCATGTTATATTTAAAGACAGAAAGCAGGCTTTTAAAGTAAAATCCCTGTAAAAGTGACAGAGACATTGAAATCATTTTCTGTCTTGTATATGAAAAAAAGAAATACTAGAAAATCAAGAAATGCTATTATGCCAAATAGAGTGAGAAAGCTCAAGTTCACACCCGTGGATTTTCGTGCATAATGACATGACAGTGAATTAAGAGAGCTGAAAAAATATCTCAGTCAAATTTGAATGTTATTTAACAAAGGTAAAATTGTTTAGTTACATGTTTTTAGCTAAAAATATTTTCCATCCCTGACTAGAGCTGGCAACACTCAAAAAACATAGAAGAAAGAAAAATAAAATTGTAAAGCATATAAAAATTACGGGCAGTTGTTCTTTTCAAAGACAGAATGTTTTCTTAATATATGCAGACATCATTCTTTTTCTGCTCTCTAAAACTAGTATTTTAGGAATGTCAGTAATCTTTCAATAGTCTCTTAAAATTCTGTCATACAACAATGCTAGTATACATTTTATTTGACAGACAAAAATTTGTTTTCAGGCTTTTAAAAGTCCTAACTATTTACCTTTAAATTCCACACACAAGTATATTTGGATAAATATGGTCTAGAAATAGTTATTCAAAAAAGTTTAAATAATCATAATGTTTATGTGTCCAGAGGTTTGGCATAAACTGTAATTAAAATATGTAAATATTTTAACAATGAAAATTTCCTAAGAGATATACCTCACTTTATGCATCTTTCCTTATCACATTATTGAAGGAAGTATCAGCTTTCTTTTCTATATTTCATCTACCTTGATTCTGCATAAATTGTAGTTCTTTAACATAAGTGCATACATCACAGTGGATCAATTGTTTTAATTATTGGTCTTTTTATCATAAGTTTAACTTGTTCTTGCAAAATCTTGATTTAATTTTGAGTCAATAACATAATACTTTAGTTATTCCCTGTGTTATTAGCTGATGGTTTTAAAATTTCAAATTTTAACATTTCTCATTTATTTAGTAATTTTATTAACAGAAATATTTACACAGTAATTCTTGATTAAAAACATAATAGGAAAATATTATGATAAATATGAGCCAATTGCACCTATTCATTATCTGAATCACTGATCTATTGAAAGTAGGCTGGGACAGGAGAGAAACAGGTGAGGGAGACTGAGGTAAAAACTTTTAGATACACAATAAATGAGTTACAGGTATGACATGTACAGTATGGGGAATATAGTCACAAATAAAGTAATATCTTTATATGATGAAAGATGACAGTTAGACTTATCATGATGATCACTTGAAAATGTATAGACATACCAAATCACTATTTTGTGTACCAGGAACTGACATATCGTTATAGGTCAATACCTAAAAACCAGCCAAACAAGCAGACTCATAGAAAGAGATCAGATTTGTGGTTACCATATGTGGGGAGTGAGGGTAAGGAAAGTGGAGGGAGTCAGAAAGTACAAACTTTCAATTATAAGATAAATACATACTAGGGATGCAATATATAACATGATAAATATAACTAACATTGCTGGGCAGTGTATATGCAAGTTGTGAATAAATCTGGAGTTTTTATCTTAAGGAAAACATTTTTTTACTGTTTCTTTAATGTTGTATCTATATGAGATGATGGATGTTCACTAAATTTATTGTGATTATTTCATGATGCAAACTATTATGCTGTACATTTTAAACTTATACAGTGTTACATGTCAATTATAGCTCAATAAGACCAGAAGAAATAATACTTGCATGAAAGGGGAAAATTTTGGAAATAAGGACAAAGATCTCAAAATAATGAAAAATAAAGACTATATAATAAACAAAGAAAATGGAAATTTCTAGTAAATCAAGGAAATATTAAAGAAGATGGCACAGTATACTGACATCTTTTATTTTTATTTTTTTGGCAAACAATTTTTTTATTTTTTGTTTGCTAATACCATTAATTTTATTTTATTTATTTTTTTCAATTTTAAAATCTTTAATTCTTACATGCGTTCCCAAACATGAACCCCCCTCTCACCTCCCTCCCCATAACATCTCTCTGGGTCATCCCCATGCACTAGCCCCAAGCATGCTGCATCCTGCTTCAGACATAGACTGGTGATTCAATTCTTACATGATAGTATACATGTTAGAATGTCATTCTCCCAAATCATCCCACCCTCTCCCTCTCCCTCTGAGTCCAAAAGTCCGTTATACACATCTGTGTCTCTTTCCCTGTCTTGCATACAGGGTCGTCATTGCCACCTTCCTAAATTCCATATATATGTGTTAGTATACTGCATTGGTGTTTTCCTTTCTGGCTTACTTCACTCTGTATAATCGGCTCCAGTTTCATCCATCTCATCAGAACTGATTCAAATGAATTCTTTTAACGGCTGAGTAATACTCCATGTGTATATGTACCACCACTTTCTTATCCATTCATCTGCTGATGGACATCTAGGTTGTTTCCATGTCCTGGCTATTATAAACAGTGCTGCGATGAACATTGGGGTACATGTGTCTCTTTCAATTCTGGTTTCCTCGATGTGTATGCCCAGCCAGTGGGATTGCTGGGTCATAAGGTAGTTCTATTTGCAATTTTTAAGGAATCTCCACACTGTTCTCCATAGTGGCTGTACTAGTTTGCATTCCCACCAACAGTGTAGGAGGGTTCCCTTTTCTCCACACCCTCTCCAGCATTTATTGCTTGCAGATTTTTGGATCGCAGCCATTCTGACTGGTGCGAAGTTGTACCTCATTGTGGTTTTGATTTGCATTTCTCTAATAATGAGTGATGTTGAGCATCTTTTCATGTGTTTGTTAGCCATCCGTATGTCTTCTTTGGAGAAATGTCTATTTAAAAATCTATCCACTAATATGTAATATGCAAAATAAACACAACAAGTATGAATTTAAAGTTTCATCTGTTTAATATTACTGGGGAAAAAATAAAACAAATCACCTAAATTTTTTATGACATGATACAATGAAAGGGCATGCATGACATTCTGGATGGAAGAACAGTATGGAAAGAATCTAAGGGGAACAGCACATGTCTTGACAGTATAAACCTACTAAGCCATTCATGTGATTGATGCTTATGAAATGATAGAAAGTACCAAGGTAAGAATAAGAGACAAAAGGAAAATAATACATCTAGAAAGTAGGGAAAAAATCCTTCATTAAATTGAAGGTTGATATAGATAACAAATAATATCTTGAATTCTTGCAACTTTATAGTGAAATGACTACTTTAGAAATACAATGGACATAGTGAGGGAAGGGCAAAGTGGGGCAAATGGAGAAAGTAGCATCAGCGTTTATACGCTACCATATGTATAATAGATAGCTGGTGAGAAGTTGTTATATACCATACGGAATCCACCCTGGTACTCTGTGATAAACTTAGAAGTGGGAGGAGTCTGGAGGAGGGAGGCTCAAGATGGAGGTGTAACATGTATAATTATGGCTAATTTGTGTTGTTGTATGGCAGAAATGATCAAAACATTCTAAAGCAATTTTCCTTCAATTAAAAAATACATTAAAAGAAAGAAATACGATGGAAAGTTTAGGTATAAAAAAACTTTTTCAAGCTGACAAAAAAACAAAAAACTGACAAGTAGGTAAGCTTTACTTAGTTCTGATAAATATTTTGCTTCCCTTGAAAACAACTTCCAGAGAAATGTATGTGAATAATAATAGATAAATAATAATAAAATAGAACTTATCATTAGAACTGGACCCAGATGTTCAGTATTATGTTTATAAGGCAAAGGTCTCCAAAACAAACACATTTCCAAAGGTGTCATATTCTATAGTACATTCTTAAACTGGTTCTAATACTTTAACATGAAAATCTTCCATATGTTTCCTAAGCCCATAATCTTAATGTTGTTTTAATCCAAGTATATGTGCTAGTCAAGAGTTCTCTGCTTAATGCTCTTCCCATTACATGGGATAGATTTTCACCCATTTTATTGTTATTATATTTGAAGTTGTTAATTAAAATTATCCTCTCTATATTTTAGGATGTATTTAACAAGTACAGCCATCATAGCAGCCTTTAAAATGTAGTCCATAAAATAGAAAATTAATGTAATAATTCAACCTCCCTAAAATATTGTGAAGAAAGAAACTTGATTCTACTCACCCTTAACAATTCTGAGTACCCAGGAAAACGGAGCCAGGCAAAATAAAGAATAGAACCAGTGGATTCATATGGATATTTAGGCCTATTTATTATAATATTTTTCTGATGCTCGTTTTGCTGCTGACAACTGGGTTTATGGAACAAATCCACGGACATCCATGCAATTAGTTATGTCAATGCCTTTTCCTCTAATGTCTCTCAAGATCTAGGTTTAAGTCTAGAGTGTAAAGAAACCTCATATTTGCTTTGGGCATAAATTACACCATGCTGGAAAGTGTATTAGTTTACCAATGCTAACCCAGATACTATTTATTCTTTTCATTTGACTCGTTATGTCAAGTGCTCTGTTTGGAAGGAAAGAAAGTTTCAATCTCATAACTAAAACCAAACGGAACTTCCTGGTGGTCCAGCAGTTAAGACTGTGTTTCCAATGCAGGAGGCATGGGTTTGATCCCTGTTTAAGGAACTAAGACACCACATTCCATATGCTAAAGGTATGCAAAAAAAAAAAAAAGAAAGAAAGAAAAGAATGAAAAAATTAAAACTAAGCACTTTTGGTTGGCTCATACATGCACATAGAAACACATGCCAGGTGAGGAGTATCTTTCTCCCTTAGCACCATCTGTGTCTATGAGCAATATTTGTGTGGCTCTGTCCTCAGGCTAGCATGAGTAAGTTAGGAGAAATAGTAGAGAAAGTACAAGAAAGTAAGAAGGAAGTAAAGGGAAAAGGGTAGAGTACAGTGATCTTGACTCCAGCAGGAATTGTGATCCAAGAATTTAAATGGTTTGTTTACCTAGTTTGCTTAACTCTCATGAAAAAAATATCATCCAGTTTGGTAGAATGTATTTTCCTGGATGTATGATATGTTTAAGGTAATTTTAGATGGGATAAATCTTGCTTTTGCCAGATTCAGTTCTATGTAATATGGGACCCCTGGCACTATTTGAATATGAAGACATGTCTGCTTGTTAAAAGAGTCTCACTAGCTGTGTCTTCTAAAGGGACCAATGTATAGAGCTGCATTTTAGATTTCCTTCCCTCTAGGAGTAGGCAAGGCTCAAAGGTCAATTCAAATATTGTTTAAAGTGTGGACCATACAATGAGTTGATTTTAGGATAATTCCGTTTCCTCTTTTCATTGAGCTGAAAGTATCTTAATTTGGAAAGCTATTGAACATGAAGCCACATAAAAGGGCCATCAGCACTACGTGTGCAACGCTCACCTTTAATCACCAGAAGAAGAGGTTAAAATGATCACAGAGGAACACACAAGATGCATGGCTTCCCAAAGCTATTTTCTGAAAACTCTTATTTCTGGGGAAAAAAAATATTATAAGGAGGGGGAGCAGGAGATTTTCTCCACTTAGAAGAACAAGTGTCACTTGCCCTGGTAATTCAATGCTGTGTCACTTTCCCTAGAATGATACAGTTGTGTCATGAATCTCCTCTGTTTAAGAAACCTGGGACTAAATGGAAACATGAGAGATTTTTGTTGTTGTTGATTTGTGTTCCATTGATTTGCTTTGTTTTGTTTATATGGATGATCATGAGCTAATTTTGACATCAAAGATCTTTCCATATTAAGCAAAAGTATACAATTCTAAATATTTTGATAAATATAAGTGATGTAAGTTCTCTTTAATAACTTAAGATATTTGTCAAGGTCCTATCAACAACCTCGGATATGCACATGATACCATTCTAATGGCAGAAAGTGAAGAGAAACTAAAGAGCATCTTGATAAAGATGACAGCCATTGAACACCATATTCAGCCAGTTTTTTATTAGTAAGGACGCAACTCATGACCTTTAGCTAATTAGTCAGAAAAATTACAATTAAAAAAAAAAGTAATGTGCACATAGTGAAAGTGTTAGTCATTCAGTCATGTCGGACTCTTTGTAACCCCATGGACTGTAACCAGTCCTTAGAATTCTCCAGGCAAGAATACTGGAGAGGGTAACCATTCCCTTCTCCAGGGGAACATTGCACACAGATTCTTTACCATCTGAGCCACCAGGAAGCCCAATGTGCATCTAATAGGATAATTATTCAATAACTCAGGATTATTATACATCAGTGGGGATTGACTAATGAGGCATACAAATTAATAATATAAAAATATCAGATGACTATCAAAAGGAAAAATCTCTTTCTGAAAGAATTTCATACTTTATTAGAAAATTAGAGACGAATGTTGATAAATAGAATATATGGGATGATATCCACATAATTAAATGATTCTGATTAAACATTGAAACAATCTCATTTTTGAGGAAAGAAAACAGTATTTTTTTTTCTTCCTAGGATGCAACATAAAACTTTCCATTTGCAGTTATTTACAAGCAATCTCTCCTTGACCACAATCTAATCATCAGACCCTCATCTTGATTGGTCTCAGCTTGCCTTATATAGATTTAAACACTAACATAGTTTCTAACAGCTCAAGTCCATATCACTAAGATGACACCAGTCTGCCTGAGAAACATTCCAGGCTGCCAAAATAATTTACTGTTTCTTCCAGCCAACACCTGATACTCAGGACCTTTGTCTCCCCACTCCTGAGAGGGTGTGAGCTAACTTCAGTAAGCAACAGTCGGCAAGCCCAGATGGGTTTCACATGCACAGGCTCTCTTTGCTGCTGCTTATAAATTTTCCCTTTCCTGATTCTGTTCAAGGTCTGGCCAATCTCCCTCCCTGCTGTCTCTTTCTCAATTAATTAAATAACCAATGTTATATTTAACATGTAACCCTGTGTATGTTTAAGGTGTACAATCTGCAGATCTGATACACATATATAGTAATATGATCATCAATGTAGAGTTAGATAATATGTCTATCACATCACAGAATTATTTCTTTATTATTACGATAACATTTCAGATCTAGTCTTCTAGCAATTTTGAAGCATATAGTACAGCACCATTGAAGGTAATCTCTATGTATGTTTGTGAAAGTCTCTCATTATGTCCGACTCTTTGCGACCCCATGGACTGTAGGCTTCCAGGCTCATCTGTCCATGGAATTCTCCAGGCAAGAATACTGGAGTGGGTTGCCATGCCCCTCACCAGGGGATCTTCCTGACTCAGAGACTGAACCCAGGTCTCCTGCAATGCAGGGAGATCATTTACTGTTGAGCTACCCGGGAAGCCCCCTATTGTCAATAGTCACTGAATGAAGTATGCTTTCACCACTTTAGCTAATGTCCAGCTGTGTTTACTTTTGACAGTACCCATTATCCAGAGCCCTTCATAATACACAGAAAATGAAACAATTAGCAGTCTTCCAAGAGCTGCAGTAAGTGGTCAAATTTTACCACCTTCCCAGCTCTGATGCCATCAGGCTCAGAGCACTGTCCTCACTATCTGCAAATGCTGTTGCTTATATGACTTACACTTCAAGTGACTCTAATAATCACTTATGACACAATTTGTGTTGTAAACTACATCATTTTACAACTGGTTAAGAATATTTGTAACGTGTTGACTTAAATGAATCTACTTTTGGAAGTCTGTTTCTGTATAGTGCAAACTACGTTCACTAACCGTCTGCTGCTGCTGCTAAGTCACTTCAGTTGTGTCCGACTCTGTGCGACCCCATAGATGGCAGCCTACCAGGCTCCTCTGCCCATGGGATTTTTCAGGCAAGAGTACCAGAGCGGGGTGCCATTGCCTTCTCCTCACTAACAGTCTATGTTAGATTAAAAATTAATCTATTGTTAAAAATTATTCACTGCTTCTCCATGGGAAAGAATGATACCTCCCTCCTCCAATAATAGTTTCAAGATCTTCATGTAACTTCCATTAGCCAATTAAATATGGGCAGGAATGTGACATTTCTGAACAGAAACTTTATGAGTCAAGGCTCAGTTGGTCTTATCTTCACTATGCCTGGGTGGTCTCATCATCATGCATTCTTAAGTGAAGACAAGTTACAGCTGATTTGGGATAAATATGTGGGATAGGTGAGAAACACACCTTAGCTTTGTAATCCAAGAAGATTTGGAAGTCATTTGTTAAACAGGCATAACCTAGTCTATCCTAACTAATGCACCAGGTAAATCAATGGGTTAGCATAATGTTTATCTTTGCCTGGGCACAGGCAGTACCATGAGAAGAATATGAACATCTACATAGATGAGCTCTGAGATAGCAATAAGAAAATATTGATACTAAATTCATTTCAGAAAGTCAATAAAAGAAAAGTGTTAGTCACTCAGTCATGTCTGACTCTTTGCAACCTCATGGACTGTAGCCTGCCAGCTCCTCTGTCCATTGAATTCTCCAGGCAAGGATACTAGAGTGGGTGGCCATTCCCTTCTCCAGAGGATCTTCCCAACCCAGGGACTGAACCCACTTCTCCTGCATTGTAGTCGGACTATTTACCATCCAAGCCACTAGAAAAGACCTAATAAAAGAAAAATAAGACATTATATCTATCTCCCTATTCCTTAATTTGCATGCACACTTAGTCATTCAATCATGTCCAACTCTTTGTGACACTGTGGACTGTAGCCTGCCAGACTCCTCTGCCCATGGGATCATCCAGGCAAGAATACTGGAGTGGGTTGCCTGCCCTTTCCTTCTCCAGAGGATCTTCCTGGACCAGGGATTGAACCTGCATCTCCTGTGTCTACTGCATTGGCAGGTGGATTTCTTTTATCACTCAGGTGGCTACCTGAGAAGCCCATTTGTTGATTTAATTCAACTTAATTGCATTTTCTTTCTTTCTTTTTCAAATCGGAATGTATTTAAATGCTTTCACTGTAGTCCTATTTAAACAAATTCAATCACATTCCTCTTGCTGGATATCTTTTTGGGGAGCCTATGATGTTCTTTCTTTTAGGCAACTTCATATATGGTTACATACATATGTACCCATGATTACATATTATCTTGTTATGCAAATTTAAAATATTGCTGATCTTATGAAATTTTATTGATATATGTATATCTATTGTATTCATGTTAACCACTGTTAAAGTGGTATAGTAGTATATAGTATGTTAAAACTATACTTTTCACATAGTGATGAAATAATTTTCTACTACTGTAATCAAAACTACAGTAGGTATTCTTATGCTTTTTATGCCCTATGCATATGTACATGGTACGAACTTGTAGTGGAGTTGCTTGTTAATTCTTCGACTATTTTTTTTTAATGAGTATCAAAATTTATAGTTCTACCATCAGAGAACACCACTTATTTCACAGACAACTTTGGAAACATAATACTTTCTTATCTTTAAATTATTTTAACAAATGTAATGGTAAAACTTGATACCCTTTTCTTTTTATTTTCATTACTCTAATCAATCAGTAGTGATTTTGACAATTTCTTAACATATTCATTGCTCTTGTATCTCCATTATGATTTTTTGTGAATTTATTAATGGCATATTTTCTGTTGTTTATTCATGTTTTGCTGTTGCTTACAATTTATTCGTGAAAAATTTCTGGTGAAGATCATTGATTACTCTCTGGACTTAAAGCAAATCAATTTCACAAGTCATTGCAAGATCCTTCACTGTTTTCTTGTTTCCCTGGGCCTTCATTTTACTGTCAAGATATGTGTGGATTCCATGTGTCGTCATAAAATATATAGTACTGGTTTCAGTGTTTATGTGTTCTAATAAACATAAGTTATATGGCTCTATAGATTCTGTGTCTTTCATGTTTCACTGAGAACTTCACTTTAAAAAAAATTAGTGCATGGTACTATATCTACCTCTTATACATTGTTTCTAAATGTTGTACAATTCTAGGTCATACAGCTACCATTTTTTTACTGTTACAAACCAGTTTTCTCTACTCTTCTTATGTATGACATATATGGTCCAGAATGTAACTTTCTCTAGAGCAAATACTCAAGGTTGAAATTTCTGAGCTGTAAGGTGCAAACAGACTCAATTTCATCAGTTATTGTCACACTGCTCTCCAGAAGGGTTCATGCTTCTACCAGCAGTTCCCAGTGGCACAGTTTTCTGGCATTTTCAATAATACTTTATTTTACTTGACCCTCCTCTGCCAAAATTCCATATTTTATGTTATTAACTATTGTATTAGTCTATGGCACTATGATATTAGCATATGCTTTCTTTTTCTTTGCCTTTTTTGTTTGTTTGTTTGTTTTAACTTACTCTTGATTTCTCTAAGAATGGATTTCTTCTACAAACACATTCCTGGCCTCCATCCATCCCTTTGTCTTTTCTTAACTGGAAAAGTAGACTAACTTACTTTAGTAAATTTGGAGAAAATAACAAGAAACAGAGTATACTCTGTTTCTATAAAAGATCTGAATCCATCAGGTCCATGTAGAAAAAGAGGAAAGTGTTGAAGAATTTCTGTCTAATCCTTCTCTGGGCTCTTATTATCAAATTGATATTTTTAAACTCAACTATGACTCCACAGTTTTACATTACAGATAGGGTAGGGAAGATGGGTGCTAATATCCAAAAGCCCTTAATGGCCTCCACAGCAGGCTAATACTGATTAAAAAACAAACACACAAAATAGTAGAATTCACAAAAACACAGTATTTACATGGGGAGAATTTGGTGGAGCCTAAAGTCTGGCACTGGTGTTAGAATTTTATATTTTGACAGATAGGTATTTTTCTTGGGTATTTTGAGAAGCTTGTTTTACAAGGGGGGTTTTCTCTTAGTGATCCTTTTTTTTCCCCAGTACTAGAGTAAAGATCTTTAACCTGATCACAGGGTGTTTAATCTTAGTGGCTCATTACAGAACAAAGTATATTTGTTTACAAATGATTGTCTACAAATTAAGGTGCAAAGACTAGAGAAACCTTAACAAGGGAAGTGTTCTTAAGAGCAGAGAGGATCTCAGTGTGTAGCCTGTCACATCTTATTATCTAGCCATGGCTTTTACAAAGCTTACCTGGCTGAAGCAAAAGCTTCATTGTATAAGAAAGAAGAGCTCCTATGCTCCTCTTAAATATCAGTGTGCAGAATGGTACCTGATGCTTTAAAACTGCAAAGCAGCTAACTTTCTCCCGTTGCAGAGCAAAAGTGAAGGCCTTTTTTTTTTTTTTTTTTTTTTTTTTTTTTTTTTTTTTTTTAGAATATACATGCTGAACTAAGAAAATAAAATGAAAAAAAGTGCCATGCTAAACTGCTATAAAAGAGAACATTAGAGATAGGACAGAAAACTCCATTACTATACGGAATTCATCTTTAAAGACTGGTAATAGCCATAACTGGTGATTAGAGAAAATATATACAAGTTTAGGAGAAGGCAATGGCACTCCAGTCTGGTACTCTTGCCTGGAAAATCCCATGGATGTAGGAGCCTGGTGGGCTGCAGTCCATGGAGTCGCAAAGAGTTGGACACAACTGAGCGACTTCACTTTCTCTTTTCCCTTTCATGCATTGGAGAAGGAAATGGCAACCCACTCCAGTGTTCTTGCCTGGAGAGTCCCAAGGACGGGGGAGCCTGGTGGGCTGTCGTCTCTGTGGTCACACAGAGTCGGACACGACTGAAGTGACTTAGCAGTAACATACAAGTTTAAGATGAAGGTGGTTGTTGATGTTCAATCACTGTTATGTCTGACCCCATGGACTAGCCTGCCAGGCTCCTCTGTCCATGGAATTCTCCAGGCGAGAATACCAGAGTGGGCTGTCATTTGCTTCTCCAAGGGATCTTCCCAGTCCGGGGATCAAACCCATGTTTCCTACATTGGCAGGCAGGTTCTTCACCTCTAAGTTACCAGGGAAGACAAGATGAAGTTTAGTAGAAAATAATTAGAGTGATATTAGGTGTTTTCAAGTGGATAGAGTCACTGCAGATGAAGATGCTGATATACTGCTGGGAGTTCGAATGATTGTTGGGGAAATTATAAAAGTAAGCCTTAGAAGGGCATAAATTCATGAAAGATACTAAAGGAGATTCAGTCAAGATAATTATCTATTAAGTAATATGCCTGGCTGCACCAATGGAAGAATATTTTGCTGTGGATTGTTAAAGGAGAAAAAGGTAGGTGAGATTTATTTGAATAATTGATGCTTCTGGGAGAAACATAAGGATTTGACTTCATGTTTGTATGATAAGAAACACCAGAATGTCAAATCTGTAAGTGAATGCTAGGAAAAAAGTTGCCTCTATCAGATAAAAAAAGAAAAAAATTAAAGAAAGGAAGTCATTCAATTTGAGCAACATACAGGACTCCTGGGACTCAAGCTTCAACATTTATCACAGCTGCAGCTCTGGAATCTATTGAGAACAAGTCTACAGTAGAAATAAATGTGAAGATAAAGAAGAAACACTCCTTGTTCTTTACAGACATAGGAATTCTCTAACAAAAGGCAGTGGAGACATCACAAAGGGCACAGGACTCAAAAATGCTATCTGAAGAGCTGGTAAAGGGAACGTTGGTGAGTGGGTCCAGCATGGAACAGCTCCTGGTCCTCGAAATCAGGGCATAAGAGGAAATGGAAGTTTTTATAATGAAAGACAGTAAAGACAGTTGTCCCTCAGAACAACTGGTGACAATACTAATCTGAAATATTTGCTAGATGGTGCCTATCTCTAACTCTAAGAGAAAACAGAGTGAAAGTGAAAGTCACTCAGTCGTGTCTGACTCTTTGCGACCCCATGGACTGTACAGTCCCTGGAATTCTCCAGGCCAGAATATTGGAGTGGGTAGCCTTTCCTTTCTCCAGGGGATCTTCCCAACCCAAGGATCGAACCCAAGTCCCCTGCACTGAGGGTCAATTCTTTACCAGCTGAGCCACAAGGGAAGCCCAAGAGAAAACAAAGTTCACTTACATTTTTCTATACAATTCTTACAGTATACTATGAATTTCTACAAAACACACATTTGGAATTTTGACCAATATCCCATCAAGCAATCTACATAAAATTTATGAGAGTAGTCTTAATATTGAGTATATCAACTATTTATTTGTTATGTATCTCCAATAACAGGGTTGTTTCATTTCTTCTGGCTGTGCTATGTGGCTTGTGGGATCTTATTTCCCCTGTCTTGGCCATGAAAGTGCAGTCCTAGCTACTGGACCAGGAAATTCCCAGCTTACATAGTTCTTAATTTCTCTTAGCAATATTTGTAGTTTACAGTGTAGAAAATTTAAATATTTTATTATACACACTCCTATTTTATGGTGAATATAATACTTCAGTTGGTTTATTTTATTTTTTCCAATTGCTTGTTACTTGTATTTCAGAGTACAATAATGTTTTTGGTTTTGATTCTCATACTGCAAACTGGCTCTATTTACTTATTCTAGTAGTTATTTAGCATATTTTTTTAGTATTTTAATATAAATAGCTTACCTTTGAGTAGGAATAGTTTTAATACTAATTTTATATAACATTTTTTGCTATTATATTTATACTTTATACATATATTTCTCTTAAATATTTTAAAGTCTAGCTCATTCAGTGCAATATTGAAAAGAAGTAGTGACAGTAAGAGGGTGGAAACTATTATCTTTTTTTCATGCTTACTGGGAATTAGCTTAATATTTCATCAAAGGTACATGTAAGATTTTCATGCATAATCATGATCTATCTGAAGATATTCACTTTAATTCTTACCTTCCTGAGCATTCTTTTCATTAATGAGTTTTTTACTTCCTCAAATTTTAATATCCATTTAAGAATTATATATTTTATTATGTGTTAATATATACATAGATTTGATTAATTTTCCAAACATTAATTTCAACTTGTATTTCTGGAACAAATCTGATTTGTGTATGATGGATTAAACATTTTAGATATTACTGAGATAGAATTTACTATACTAATATTGAGTATAAGTGCATCTGTTATGTTTATGAGGAATATTGATCAATGATTAACACACACACATATATATATATGGTTTCCCTGATGGCTTCCTGGGTGACTCAGATGGTAAAGAATCTTTATGCAATGCAGGAGATCTGAGTTCGATTCCTGAGTCAGGAAGATCACCTGGAGAAGGGAATCAGTTCAGTTCAGTTCATTTCACTCACTCAGTCGTGTCTGACTCTGCAACCCCATGAATCACAGCACGCCAGGCCTCCCTGTCCATCACCATCTCCCGGAGTTCACTCAAACTCACGTCCATTGAGTCGGTGATGCCATCCAGCCACCTCAACCTCTGTCATCCACTTCTCCTCCTGCCCCCAATCCCTCCCAGCATCAAGGTCTTTTCCAATGAGTCAACTCTTCGCATGAGGTGGCCAAATATTGGAGTTTCAGCTTTACCCTCATTCCTTCCAAAGAAATCCCAGGGCTGATCTCCTTTAGAATGGACTGGTTGGATCTCCTTGCAGTCCAATGGACTCTCCAGAGTCTTCTCCAACACCACAGTTTAAAAGCATCAATTCTTCCGTGCTCAGCTTTCTTCACAGTCCAAGTCTCACATTCATACATGACTACTGGAAAAACCATAGCCTTGACTAGATGGACCTTAGTCAGCAAAGTAATATCTCAGCTTTTTAATATGCTATCTAGGTTGGTCATAACTTTTCTTCCAAGGTGTAAGAGCCTTTTAATTTCATGGCTGCATTCACCATCTGCAGTGATTTTGGAGCCCCCCAAAATAAAGTCTGACACTGTATCCACTGTTTCCCCATCTATTTCCCATGAAGTGATGGGACCAGATGCCATGATCTTTGTTTTCTGAATGTTGAGCTTTAAGCCAACTTTTCACTCTCCTCTATCACTTTCATCAAGAGGCTTTTTAGTTCCTCTTCACTTTCTGCCATAAGGGTGGTGTCATGTGCATATCTGAGGTTATTGATATTTCTCCTGGTAATCTTGATTCCAGCTTGTGCTTCTTCCAGCCCAGCATTTCTCATGATGTACTCTGCATATAAGTTAAATAAGCAGGGTGACAACATACAGCCTTGACGGACTCCTTTTCCCTATTTGGAACCAGTCTGTTGTTCCATATCCAGTTCTAACTGTTGCTTCCTGACCTGCATATAGGTTTCTCAAGAGGCAGGTCAGGTGATCTGGTATGCCCATGGCACACCACTAAAGTATCCTTGCCTGGAAAAACCCATCGACTAAGGAGCCTGGCAGGCTACAGTCCATGGGGTGGCAAAGAGTTGGACATGACTGAATGCCTAACACTACTACTACTATATATAAATACAGGGTATATGCAACTTTATATTTTACATATATATATGCATACATATATATATATTACAAATATATGTATGAGTAAAATATATATATGTGTATATATATGAGTAGAATTTTTTGGACTAGTATTCACTTTATTTGATTGCTCTTGAGTGTAAATATCTTTCCATTAATTCTTTTAAGAATAATTTTTCCATTATATCTAAGTTTTTCATATAATTAGCGAGGTATTATTCATAATTTCCCATTATCATGTGTTTAATTTGTAAAGGATTTGTAAGTAATGTCTCTTTTATTCTTAATAATGATAATTAGTACTTTCTCTAGTTTTGTTTTAATCACTCTTGCTAGGATATATCAATTTTATTTTTTGTTTATATTTAACTTTTAAAGTGGGAGTGAATCTGTAGCTTTGGTATAGCTATTGTCATAAAAGGATGATCCTTCTGGGATTTTGACAGAATAAAAAGTGTTTTCCAAGCTTTATAATGGGATTATATTGAATCTCCAAATATTGTTCTCTGTAGATGAGATCTCTGCTCACCTTTCTTCATCCTTCAGCCATTACTTCTTACTTGGAGACATGAAGTCTGTACTACGATTGTGGATTTCTACCTGATTTCTGTCAAGTTTATACCACATTTACTGTTTATTCCTTAGAGGACAAAAAATATCAGTATAGATTTCATGCAATGATTATTTTTTATTTTGATCAGTTACTGTCATACTGCTCTCCAGAAAAGGTTCATGCAAAACTAGCAGGTCCCAGTGCCCCAGTTTTCTGGCATTTTCAATAATACTTTATTTTACTTGACCCTCCTCTGCCAAAATTCCATATTTTATGTTATTAACTATTGTATTAGTATATGGTACTATGATATTAGCATATGTTTTCTTTTTTAGTTCCTATTAATGTAGCATTTCTTTGCCTTTTTTTTTTTTTAACTTACTCTTGGTTGCTCTAAGAAGGGATTTCTTCTACAAACACATTCCTGGTCTCCATCCATCCTCTTGTCTTTTCTTAACTGGGAAAGTAGACTAATTTACTTTAGCAAATTTGGAGAAAATAACAAGAAACAGAGTATACTGTGTTTCTATAGCAGATCTAAATCCATCAGATTCATGTAGAAGAAGAGGGGAGTGTTGAGGAATTTCTGTCTACTCCTGCTTTGGGATCTCAATATCAAATTGATGATTTTAACCTTAACAATGACTCCACAGTTTTATATTAGAGATCAAATTGCCAATATCCACTGGATCATCAAAAAAGCAAGAGAGTTCCAGCAAAACATCCACTTCTGCTTTATGGACTATATCAAAGCCTTTAACTGTGAATCACAACTGGAAAATTCTTAAAGAGATGGGAATATCAGACCACCTGACCTGCCTCCTTAGAAATTTGTATGCAAGTCAAGAAGCAACATTTAGAACTGGACATGGGACAACAGACTGGTTCCAAATTGGAAAAGGAATATGTCAAGGCTTTATATGGTCACCCTGCTTGTTTAACTTATATGCAGAGTAAATCATGTGAAATGCTAGGGTGGGTTAAGCACAAGCTGGAATCAAGATTGTAGGGAGAAATATCAGCAACCTCAAATATGCAGATGACACCACCCTTATGGCAGAAAGTGAAGAACTAAAGAGTTTTTTTTTTCTTTCCTTTGTCTTTTTTTTTTAATTTAAATTTATTTATTTTAATTGGTGGCTAATTACTTTATAATATTGTATTGGTTTTGCCATACATCAACATGAATCCACCACAGGTGTACAGAGCCTCTTGATAACAGCAAAAACAGAGAGTGAAAAAGTTGGCTTAAAACTCAACATTCAGAAAACTATGATCATGGCATCCAGTTCCATCACTTCATGGCAAATAGATGGGGAAATAATGGAAACAATCTTTTTGGGGCTCCAAAATCATTTCAGATGGTCACTGCAGCCATGACATTAAAAGACGTTTGCTCCCTGGAAGGAAAGCTGTGATCAACCTAGACAGCATATTAAAAAGCAGAGACATTACTTTGCCAACAAAAGTCTGTCTAGTCAAAGCTATGGTTTTTCCCAAAGTTGTATATGGATGTGAGAGTTGGACTTTAAAGAGAGCTGAGCATGGAAGAATTGATACTTTTGAACTGTGGTGTTGGAGAAGATTCTTGTGAGTCCCTTGAACCGCAAGGACATCCAACAAGTCCATCCTAAAGGAAATTGGTCTTGAGTGGTCATTGGAAGGACTGATTCTGAAGCTGAACTCCGATACTTTGGCTATCTGATGTGAAGAACTGACTCATTAGAAAAGACCCTGATGAAGGGCAAGACTGAAGGCTGGAAGAGAAGAGGATGACAGAGGATGAGATGGTTGGATGGCATCACTGAATCGATGGACATGACTCGCTCTGGGATTTGATGGTTGACAGGAAAACCTGGTGTTCTGCAGTCCATGGGGGTCACAAAAAGTTGGGCAAGACTCAGCAACTGAACTGAACTGAGCTAAGCCCACTGTATGCAACTCTACCATTACTAGAACCAAATTTCACTGAATATAATATTTGGTAGGATCAGGAATCTAACCTGGATGGAGAAAGGAATAATGCATTTTTCAGTTCAGTTCAGTTCAGTTCAGTCGCTCAGCCGATTCCGACTCTTTGTGATCACATGAATCACAGCAAGCCAGGCCTCCCTGTCCATCACCATCTCCTGGAGTTCACTCAGACTCACGTCCATTGAGTCCATGATGCCATCCTCGGTCCTCGGTCGTCCCCTTCTTCTCCTGCCTCCAATCCCTCCCAGCATCAGAGTCTTTTCCAATGAGTCAACTCTTCACATGAGGTTGCCAAAGTACTGGAGCTTCAGCTTTAGCATCATTCCTTCCAAAGAAACCCCAGGGTTGATCTCCTTCAGAATGGACTGGTTGGATCTCCTTGCAGTCCAAGGGACTCTCAAGAGTCTTCTCCAACACCACAGTTCAAAAGCATCAGTTCTTTGGCGCTCAGTCTTATTCACAGTCCAACTCTCACATCTATACATGACCACAGGAAAAACCATAGCCTTGACTAGATGGACCTTAGTCAGCAAAGTAATATCTCTGCTTTTGAATATACTATCTAGGTTGGTCATAGCTTTTCTTCCAAGGAGTAAGCATTTTTTAATTTCATGGTTGCAGTCACCATCTGCAGTGATTTTGGAGCCCTCCAAAATAAAGTCTGACACTGTTTCCACTGTTTCCCATCTATTTCCCATGAAGGGATGGGACCGGATGCCATGATCTTTGTTTTTTGAATGTTGAGCTTTAAGCCAACTTTTAGTTTTAGTAAATTCTCATTTCTTTTCTAGAGAAGGTATTTATAATTGGCATAAAATATCAGCAGCGACTCTAGGAAATTGGATAGAAACATTCTACCATTTAAGAGGTAGGATTCATAATTATTTTCATATTAAGATTATAATGGATATTGTTTCATTTCTTTCAGAATGTTTGGAACTTGGGGAGATATTGAGATACAAATGAAAATAAAAACATCAGAAAAATGCCCAATAGCTTAGTCAGGTAGTAAATTGAACAAAAGTTGCCATTTGACAACTCACAAATTCAAACTTTCCACTTCTAGTATCAGTTGCAACCCAGCTGATGCAAACAATAAGTGGTTCCTTAGTATGAGAGTCCCTTGGACTGCAAGGAGATCCAACCAGTCCATTCTAAAGGAGATCAGTCCTGGGTGTTCTTCGGAAGGAGTGATGCTAAAGCTGAAACTCCAGTACTTTGGCTACCTCATGCAAAGAGTTGACTCATTGGTAAAGACTCTGATGGTGCGAGGGATTGGGGGCAGAAGGAGAAGGGGATGACAGAGGATGAGATGGCTGGATGGCATCATCGACTCGATGGACATGAGTTTGAGTGAACTCAGGGAGTCAGTAATTGACAGGGAGGCCTGGCATTCTTCAGTTCATGGGGTCGCAAAGAGTTGGACACAACTGAGCGACTGAACTGAACTAGTTTAGTTTTTGAATGCTCTTAAACCTCAGCCATTGCCTTGAGGAATATATTTTAAAAGTTTACCTTTTTTAAAAATTTTCTTAAGCTACTCAAAATGTTGGGAAGAGTTCCCTCACCTCAATGTTTTTATATTGTTTATATTTTTATACTGCTCTTTGAGAGTGTTCATTCAGTCTCTTAAGTCTTTTCTTTCTTTGTACACCTTTTCTAGATGATCATAGATTACAATTTTTTTTCTCCCATTGTGGGCAAAAATGCTTGAAAATCACCCAAAAAGATAAGCAGAATTTAAATGTTTTCTTCTTTTTTTTTTGTAATTGACATACAAAATTATATTAGTTTCATTTGTACAGAAAAATTATTTGATGTTTGTATATATTGTGAAATGATCAGCACAATAAGTCTAGTTAACATATGTCACGATACACAGCTACAGAATTTTTTCCTGATGATGAAACCTTTTATAATTTAATGTCTTAGCAACTTTCAGATATGCAATACAGAATCTTTAACTGGTGGCTCAGATGGTAAAGAATCTGCCTCTGAGGCAGGAGACCCAGGTTCAATCCCTGGGTCAGAAAGATCTCCTGGAGAAGGATACGGCTACCCACTCCCGTATTCTTACCTGGGGTTTTCCAAGGATGGACTATAGTCCAAGGGGTTGCAAAGAGTAAGACATGACTGAGTCACTTTCATACACAGCTATTGTCACCATGCTGTACATTGTGCTGTGTTATGTTTAGTTGCTCAGTCATGTCTGACTCTCTGAGACCCCATGGACTGTAGACTGTCAGGCTCCTCTGTCCATGGGGATTCTCCAGGTAAGAAAAATGGAGTGGGTTGCCATACCTTCCTCCAGGGGATTTTCCCAATCCAGGGATCGAACCCAGGTCTCCCACAGTGCAGGACAATTCTTTACCATCTGAGCCACCAGGGAAGCCCAAGAATAATGGAACGGGTGGCCTATTGCCTCTCCAGGGGATCTTTCTGACCCAGGGATCAACCCGGGGTCTCCTGTATTGCTGGGGGAGTTTTTACCAGCTGAATTATCAGAGAAACTCCATGCAGTACCTTGCATCCCCATGATTGATTTGTTTTATAAGTGGAAATTTGCAAATTCTGTCTCCCTTCACCTTTTTCTCTCACCCTGCTCCCCCGCCTCCACCTCTAGCAACCCCCAACCTGTCCTCTGTATCTATGAGCTTGGTAAAATGCCTTCATCTATAATATGAACAATTAATAAGGGATTGTTTCCATTTCCCTGAATGGTTGGTCCCAACTCCTTTTGTTGACATTTTTTGGAACAGTTGATATTTATTTGCAAAGCCCAAAAGCTGACTGTGTGATTTAAGCCCAGGGATTGTTGCTTAGTTCACAGAAATAGATGAGATATTAGATCTGGTGGAAAAGGACCTAGACAGAATCTGGATTTGCAGTCAAATCCAAGTGACAGAGACTACAGAGATCTGCTTCCTGTGAAAAGCTAGAGGAACACTTTCACTGTTGCTTCCATTGCAGCATCAAGCAATAGGTACTCTTTCCCATGGAAAATGCATGTGCCACCTCCAACAGAATGTATTCTCCACTTGTTCTGCATGTTTGTCACTATCTCTTATTTCACGAGTGTTTTCAACGGGCTGAGGTTATGTGACACACCCATAGGTTAGGCAGGAGAGCAAGTGTACTGATAGCTTCCTTCTGATTGTGCTGCAACAAATATCACCCCTCCCCAACTCTATCAAGGTAACATATATCTTACTTTGCAGGCTGGCTTTGCCCTTAACTGAGATTCTGCTCCTTACCCGTTTTTGTTTTAGGACTTATAGTGAGAGGGCAGAATGATGTGATGTCTATGGAAGTCTCTGCTCTGACATAGCATACAGTCACTTCTGCTCACATTTCATTGAAGGAAGCAGGTTACATGGTCAAGCATGTGGTAATGGGGCAGGAAATTAAACTCCTGCCATAAAGGGGCACTTAATTTGACGAAAGACCAAGATGTAAAATCCTTTTATACTGAAGGCAGTGGATAATGGGAAACCATAATAAAATCTATTGAATTACTGTATTTTCTTTCTATATTATGAGGTGAGTCTCATCAATCCTTTTTTGGGTAACATTTCACTAAACATATTAAGGTTTCAGATGCTTATGGTAATTGTTCACTATAGTTTTTGGATGCACTCCTTAACTTTTTGACCTCTTTTTGTTATTCTAGTATTAGTCACAAAGGTACCCAATTCAGGGTCTCCTGAGTACCCTGGTGATTCAGACATTAAAGAATCTACCTACAATGCAAGTGTGTGGTGGTTTGTAGCTAAATCATGTCTGATTCTTGTGACCCTGCCAGGATCCTCTGTCCATGGGATTCTGCAGGCAAGAATAATGGAGTGGGTAGCCATCTCATTCTCCAGGGGATCTTCCTGACCCAGGTATTGAACCCAGGTGTCCTCATTGTAGGCAGGTTCTTTGCCAACTAAGCTATAAATGAAGCCCAAATATAATTGTTATAATTAATATAATTAATGTGTTATTGTGCAACATGTCTGATAGGGTAACATCACCCATGTACATTTCTGTACGCTAAATTTGGGAGAAAGAAGAAGCTATGAAAGTGTATTCATATCATTTCTGAACAATGATATTATATTTTTTAAAATGCATTGCTATTTTCCATCCAAAATTTATTTACATTTCATTGGCTACTGCTTAAACTTGGAATCAAAGCAATGCAGGGGACCCAGATTCAATCCCTGGGTTGGGAAGATCCCCTGAAGAAGGGAATGGCTACCCACTCCAGTATTCTTTCCTGCCTGGAAAATCCCATGGGCAGAGGAGCCTGGTGGGCTATAGTCTTTGGGTGACAAAGAACCAGACACAATTGAGCACTAAGGCTTACCTAATGTACAGGGTAGCAGATTTACATTTCTATCTGTTCAGATAATGCATGAATATACAAGATGAAAGTCATCTCCTAAGAGCCCTATCCTATTCCACTTAGAAATATTTTCTTTATATAATTTTTATGGCAATACCCCCGTGGATTTGGCAAAGTGTTCTATAATGCCACAGTATATGTCTAATTAGATATGATTTGATTAAAAAAATATGGTCTAAATATAGCTTATCCTTGGGGCCAAAATTAAGCTAATAATACACTGTTTG
Source organism: Ovis aries (assembly GCF_016772045.2). Lineage (NCBI taxonomy): Eukaryota > Metazoa > Chordata > Mammalia > Artiodactyla > Bovidae > Ovis > Ovis aries. The sequence goes on from NC_056069.1 coordinate 52,376,801, forward strand.
AAAGACTGGCAGAATTTCTTGTTTAGACTATCAAAATAACTGTGATCAGCCTCCTACTGTTAATTGTTTGGAGAATAATTATACATTTGGCTGAAATTCAGAAATAAACTCCTGGCAGAGATGTCCAGGAAACTAAATCAGTGTACTTTGGAGGGAATGGAGAGGGAAGAGTATCTATATCTATATCTATATCATCTATATCTATATCTATATGTATATCTATATCTATATCCCCGTGGGGATTACAAAGGCTAAAGTTCACATCTCCCCAATTGATATAATACAGAAAGAGAGTATAATTTGCCCTGAATACCTGCTAGAATGTCTCTTGTATAGATTGAGCAACTTGGGCAACCTGGGCAACTTTTAGGAGGAAAATTAACATTTGTAAAACTTTATTGATGAAGTATTAAAATCTACTTTTCTAATTTGCCTTGCAATTTAATAACAAACATATAAAACACTTGTAGTCTGGGAAAAAAAGACAGATTAAGAAGTTGATTTTTTTAAAAAGTATAAATGGATGAAACTGGAGCCGATTATACAGAGTGAAGTGAGCCAGAAAGAAAAACACCAATACAGTATACTAACACATATATATGGAATTTAGGAAGATGGCAATGACAACCCTGTATGCAAGACAGGAAAAAAGACACAGATGTGTATAACGGACTTTTGGACTCAGAGGGAGAGGGAGAGGGTGGGATGATGTGGGAGAATGGCATTCTAACATGTATACTATCATGTAAGAATTGAATCGCCAGTCTATGTCTGACACAGGATACAGCATGCTTGGGGCTGGTGCAAGGGGATGACCCAGAGAGATGTTATGGGGAGGGAGGTGGGAGGGGGTTCATGTTTGGGAACGCATGTAAGAATTAAAGATTTTAAAATTTAAAAAAGAAATATAAAAAAATACGAAAAAAATAAATAAAAAAATAAACAATTATAAAAACAGAAGAGAATAGCAGTTACAAAAAATTAAACAATATTAAAATAATACCCTGGAAAGTCTACAGGTCAATTTATTTATTTATTTATTTCAGTTGAGGGCAGGATAATATAGGTTAGTTTGCTTCAAAGTAGATTAATATGTAAAATAAAGAAAACATAGCTTAATCAGCACTGAAGTGACAACAGAGCAATTTAGTAAAACAAAAAGAGCAAGCCATGAGATGTTTGAGTGAGTAAGTGAGTAAGTGAAGTTGCTCAGTCGTGTCTGACTCTTTGCGACCCCGTGGACTGTAGCCCACCAGGCTCCCCCGTCCATGGGATTCTCCAGGCAAGAATACTGGAGTGGGTTGCCATTTCCTTCTCCAGGGGAATCTTCGCGACCCAGGGATCAAACCCAGGTCTCCCGCATTGCTGGCAGATGCTTTAACCTCTGAGCCACCAGGGAAGCCCAATGAGATATTTAACTGAACAAAAGTGTCCTTTCAAAGTAATGGGAAGACATTTGGCCATTCAGTAATCACTGTTAGATAAATTTGTTCATGACTTGAGTAAAAGTTTGAAAACAAGAAAATATGTAGAAACAGAACACAAAGCAAAACAATTTATCAGCCAGATTCCTGCTGGGGGGTGAAAACCACACCAGTAAAGGAAACATTTTTTATCTAAAAAAGATTTTACTTAATTTTTATTTATTTATTTTTTAATATAAATGTATTTAGTAATAGGTTGACAGAGAACTTCAAGGGGTACATAAGTTGAAATTTCACAAGACAATTAATTTTCTAAGGCTGACAAAGAATGAATAAGGATAGACTTAGAAATTCAAGCCAGGGAACTCAACACCAAGTTTCAGACAACTATAGAGAAGAATGGCCGCCAAATAAGCAGCAACCATCTGGTGAGAATGAGAAATGCTAGAGTGTTCAGGTCACCTCTGGTCTGTAAGAGACGTCTGTTGACTGACGATGGATGTGGGGGCTGTAGTTTGTGAACCATAGCAGGTCTGAGGAGCTGCCCACTGCTGGCTGATGTAGAACCTTACCAGTAAGTGTCAGCTTGATTTATCTATCTGGACTGTTGGACAGATAAAGAACCATTGAGGGAAAAAGCAGAGACATTACTTTGCAGACAAAGGTCCATGTAGTCAAAGCTATGGTTTTTCCAGTAGTCATGTATGGATGTGAAAGCTGGACTATAAAGCTGAGTGCTGAGGAATTGATGCTTTTGAACTGTAGTGTTGGGGAAGACTCTTGAGAGTCCCTTGGACTGCAAGGACATCCAACCAGTCAATCCTAAAGGAAATCAGTCCTGAATATCCATTGGAAGGACTGATACTGAAACTCTGATACTTTGGCAACCTGATGCGAAGAACTGACTCCTTAGAAAAGACCCTGATGCTGGGCAAGAGTGAAAGCAGGAGGAGAAGGGGATGACAGAGGATGAGATAGTTGGATGACATTACCGACTTGATGGACCTGAATTTGAGCAAGCTCCAGGAGTTGGTTATGGACAGAGAAGCCTGGTTTGCTGCAGTCCATGGGGTCACAAAGTGTTGGACAAGACTGAGCAACTGAATTGAGTTGTCTCAAACCGGAGGTCAGGATAAAGACTGTGGTGCTGCCACTGAAAGCTATTGGGGAGAATTCAGGAGTGGCAAGAAGGAGGAAAGAGGAGATGATATGTCCTACCAACTTCCTAGAAATCCTCATACTGGAATCTATCTTGGCTGATAGTTGCATGCACCACTAGAGAGGACCCTGAATCAGGCCAAATATGGACACAAGTAAGATGCTTGGCCGGAGACAACCTGGAAACTAACTCCATTGCCATGAAACCTGAGACTGTGGGCCACATGGTGGAGCAGTTCTCTGGGGGTTCCCTTACCTACTGGTCTCTGCCCAGGCATCACTTCCCAGTCTTCTGCTTTGTCAGCACTTGTGTCTCCTTGAACAATTCATTTCAGAATGTTAGACAAAATTTAGTCATGGGCCCTGGAAGAGGTTTCTCTTCCTGTAACAGGATCACTGCAGAGAAGATTACCGGGGACAACACCTATCCCAGCAGAGTTTATGACTACTGTGCAGAAAAACAGCCCATTTCAAGAGACAAAGAAAGAAAAAAGAAAATGCATTCTTCCTCCTTCTAGCACCCTCTGTCAGCAAAGGCAAACACCAAGCCAGCTGGTTAAGGGAAAAAATGACTATAGAGTCTGCCTTAATATTTCCATATTTTTCTAACAGGTTTGTTTAAGATTAAAATTATTTCAAAACTAGAAACTTGGAGTTATTTTTTGTAAATTAGTAAATATATGGACAGATGTTCAGTCACTTTAATAATCAGACATATAATGAGAAACAAAATTATTAATTATGAATTATGATTGTCATTTAAAATTGTCCTATTATAAACTTTATTGTGAGCTCGGGGGAAAAATGTGGTTGAACATAAAAATATTTAGAATGCTACAGCATTTGAGAACAGGATTTATTTATTTATTTATTTTTTTAAATTTTAAAATCTTTAATTCTTACATGCATTCCCAAACATGAACCCCCTCCCACCTCCCTCCCCATAACATCTTTCTGGGTCATCCCCATGCACCAGCCCCAAGCATGCTGCATCCTGCGTCAGACATAGACTGGCGATTCAATTGACATGATAGTATACATGTTAGAATGTCAGAGGGAGAGGGTGAGAACAGGATTTAAAGCATGACTATTCAGCGTCTGCCTGGAATGTGGGAGACTGGGGTTTGATCCCTGGGTCAGGAAGATCCCCTGGAGAAGGAAATGGCAACTCAATCCAGTACTCTTGCCTGGAGAATCCCATGGAGGGAGGAGCCTGGTAGGCTACAGGCCATGGGGTCACAAAAAGTCAGACACGACTGAGCGACATACTACTACTACTATTATTTGAATAACCCATTAAACTTTGGATAGTATATTCCAAGGATGAATCACACATGTGTACAGGATATAGGCACAGAAGATTCCATAGGTCTTTCTCGCTTTTTAATATCTAACTATAAAGATAACCTAAATATGTATCACATGTGTGTGGTATGTTTAGTAGCTCAGTTGTGTCCAACTCTTTGTGACCCCATGGACTGTAGCCCACCAGGCTCTTATGTCCATGGAAACTCTCCAGGCAAGAATACAGGGGTGGCTTGCCATGCCCTCCTCCAGGGGATCTTCCCAAGCCAGGGATCAAAATCAGATCTCTCACAATGCAGGCAGATTCTTTACTGTCTGAGTCACCAGGGAAGCCCGTGTATCATATGGGCATTGGTTAAATAGAACAAGGCATGTCTACACTCTGGAATATTACATAGTCATTGAACTCCATATTTTAACAAGCAAGGGAAGCAGTCAATGAAAAATATAGTTAAAATGGCCAGTTGAATAAAAAGATAAAGAATATTGTTGCTATAAGATTTACGTATATATAGGATTGTTGAGTAAGATTTGGAAGAATACATCCAGACCTATTAAAACTATTATGTATATAGAGACATCAAATGAAGCTATAATTTTTTAATTTAAAACTGTTTTTTCTTTATGATTATCATTTATTATTTCAAACTTTATAATGTGTAACTAATGCTATAAAATATATATAGTATTTATTTATAAGTATATGTAACAAATATGCATATATATATATATTTATATTCAATGAACAAAGCCACAAAGCAACTTCTATGAAGTCATATAGTTTAAATGATATTCATATCCCATTAAATGTACAAATATGATTATATTTTAGAGAAACAAAGTTACCTTTGAGTACTTTTTATTCTGATTACTCAGTGGGAATTATCTTGCAATAGAAATTGATAAAACATGGCCAAATTCACATCTATCAATGAACTGAAAATGACCCAAAAGCTGATTAGTAGAGTTGTGTTTACTATATATATTTACTACATGCGGAAAATACAATTTTCAGTTTTATTATATATCTATAATAATATAACAATAAAGCAAGTTAAAAATTACTATTATTGTTTAGTCACCAAGTTGAGTCAGATTCTTTTGAAACCCCATGGACTGTAGCCTGCCAGGATCCTCTGACCATAGGGTTTTCCAGGTAAGAATATTGGGTGGCCTGCCATTTCTTTCTCCAGGGACCTTCTCAACCCAGGGATCAAACCCATGTCTCTTGTATCCACTACATTGGCAGGCAGATTCTTTACCACTGTGCAACCAGTAAAGCCCCAAAATTGCTTTAGAAAGCCATAATAATATTGATATAATTATGACTGAGGTAAAAATAGTGATATAATAAAATTGATATGCATATGAATGACTTTTTTAAAGTTGATATAGAACTTTTATATAATGCCAAAACACACATGCCAAAAAAGCAAAAACAACAACAACAACAAAATACATATCAGTTTAACAGAAATGAACTTTTAAATGATTGTAAATGTTTTAGAGCTGATAGTGAATCGTAAAATGTGGTAGAATTTCAACTTGCATAACATTTTTGATGAAATCTCTTCCCAAAATGCATTAGGAAATTAGAATTAACATATTTACATATTTTATTAGGAAAAATCAAGTGTGCAAACTTGATCAGTGGCAAATGAGAATAGTAAAAGATCTGTTCTTCTGTGATGATTGATTTTTAATCATTTTCTTCAGTTGTCTGTGACTGAATGGTCTTGGATTCCACATTCCTCCTGAACGTTTTCTTATTTCTACTCAATAACTTGTACTGACTTTTTCTTTGGTACTGTCCTTACCATTTTACTTTACCTTCCCTACGTTGTTTCATATAGTTTTGCTTCATTCAAAATTTAGACCTGCTCTATCCAACATGATAGCCATAAGCCTTTACACTGAAGTTTAAAGGAAATAATTACTGACATTTCAAATCTTAATTGCCACATGTGGCTTCTGGACACCTTTAAAGCAGCCTATATTTATAGAACATTGCAGAAAACTATCAATAGCAGTGATATTTATGTTACTCTTTTAGCAAACTTTATTTTTATACCTTGGCTTAAGAAGATGTCATGCTTACCTTTTGCTTTATCTTAGATTGTAATCATGAGAGAAATTATATGTAAAGAAAACAGTAAAAGTTGCTAAGAGAAAATATTTTATTTTATCCTGACTATGTAAATTAAAGGTGATAGAATTTTATTTTTAAAACAGTGATTTACTTGAAATATTTACTTAAAATATGTTACATAATATATTAGTATTTCTTTTGTCCTTTGGCCCTGTTTCACTTTCCAGTTTATTCAAAACCTTCAAAATGACTAATTCAGACATATTAAAATAAATATAAGCTTATTATTAAACTTGGGTTGTTTCAGAATTGAATAAAAACAGATTTTCTGACCTTACAATTAGATGATATTTATGCATAAAATATAATATTAAAAACTAAATAATAGGACAAAGGGTATAAACATATTTAAATCTCTAGAGATATACTAGGAAGCTACTATTTGCAGCTTCAAATTGATTTAATCAGCAGCTGTATGCAGTGCCTTTTCACAATATTCTTCAGAAAATTGATTAATTTGATAATTTAGCTGACAGAAATTATATCTATTTTATTCATGTAAATCTTTGTTGAATATATTCTCATATGTTTTAGACATTAGCATATCCTCTTTGGCTTGCATTTCCAGATTCAATGATGACTCTTTTTAAACTCTATTTTTTAAAATAACTTTATTTTTGACCATAAAGCAATAAATGTACATAGTATTTATTATTGTTTTCTTGGAAAAGCTAGGAAAAGATTCATTTAGGCAAGTAAATCATGCAGAAATTCTTACCAATAATTGAAATCCTGTAATTGTGTGGCATTTTCTTCTTTATACTTATATGTATTAGAAGGAAGGAACCTATTGTCCAAAAATACCTTCCCTGACACCTTATTATCACTTCCTGTTCTCAATATGAATGTGACAAAATTAAGAAGCAAATAAAATGGAGGGATTAATCAATATCAATTGGCAATATATCTGAAGGGATTAATTTACTTCCTTCCACAGTGACACTTAGGTGACAAGGTATTTAATTAGAAACAGAGAGGTAGACCAAAATATAGTCATTGTTTTTTCAATATAGACTATGATTGTGCTATAGGTCAGCCAGGAGACAGAAAATGAAAATGTATTAGTTCTTAAAGAATGAAATATTTGTTTTCTCACATTTGCTGTATTGGAGTTAAGGCAATTACCATATAAAACCCACAATATGAACACAAAAAGTATTTTAAATAATTCTCAATATATTTATAAATAGAGGATAAATATCAAGATTATCTATTAATATGAATAAATAAAAAGGTGGTCTATGTATAAACATAATTTTCTCCTATTCTCAACAGTTATATAAAGCAATATATACATTACAAAATACTTCAGGCATATAATCTGTTTTAATATACCTAAAATGCTGTGAGTATGGCATAATTATTTCTCTACTTCTAGGTTCTGAAACAAAGGCTTCGTCAACTATGCAATAGAGTCAATGAATAAATGACCAGGACAATATTTCAAACAAAGTACCTCCAGTTCCAATACCATACCATGCCCCTGGCACAGCAGGATGCACTAGACACCTGAAGGTGAGAGATGGACAAGAAACTAAGAAAAACCTCTGACATAGAAGAATAATAATATTTCAAAATATCTTAAAACATGTTTTTTAAATGCACCTTTGAGCAAATATTGATTTTCTTCTGATTACATAGTTTTTTTATCCATTTTCACTGTCATGGTATTAATTCAGAATCATCAAGTTACACTTTGACTTTCAGTTCAGTTCAGTCACATTGGTGTCTGACTCTTTGCGACCCCATGAGCTGGAGCATGCCAGGCTTCCCTGTCTATCACCAACTCCTGAAGCTCGCTCAGTCTCATGTCTGTTGAGTCGGTGATGCCACCCAACCATCTCATCCTCTGTCATCCCCTTCTCCTCCTGCCTTCAATCTTTCCCAGAATCAAGATCTTTTCTAAGGAGTCAGTTCTTTGTATCAGGCGGCCAAAGTAGTGGACCTTCAGCTTCAGCATCAGTCCTTCCAATGAATATTCAGAACTGATTTCCTTTTAGAATTGACTGTGTTGATCTCCTTGCAGTCCAAGGGATTCTCAAGAGTCTTCTGCAATACCACACTTTGACTTTGACTTAAGTGGTAGTTGAATAGTCTTCCAGTCTCACATATATGGTTTTACCCCATGCTCACTCATATCCTAGCTCCCCAGTGTCACCAAATTACCTCTCTAGAACAAAAAAACATGATAAGTCTCTTCCCCTATAAAATTTTAGAGTCTGTACCATGCTACTGGGGCTTCCCAGGTGTCACTAGTGGTAAGAACCCTCTGCCAATTTAAGAGACATAAGAGATGCAGGTTTCATCCCTGGGTCAGGAAGATCCTTTGGAGGAAGAAATGGCAACCCGCTCTGGTATTCTTGCTTGAAAAATTCCATGGACAGAGGAGCCTGACAGGCTCCAGTCCATGGGTCTGCAGAGTCAGACACGACTGACCGACTAAGTGTATGTGCATGTATGTATAGTTTATTGTTACATGAAGACAATGTTCCAATTATAACTCTGTCCCATGACACATTTTCTTGAATCTTCCTCATCCTTTTACCTGATAAAATTACTATGCACAGTGAATACTTCATTTCACTATTTAAATCAGTTGAAGAGAATATTAGGAAAATATGTATAAACCCAGGAATTTTTAGCTCCATGGATACAAACATTTGCCCCTTCTTGTGTAGTGAAGGGTGCCATTACCAGTGGATTAAAAGCAACATGAAAGCCAGCTTTCATTGTTTGCTAGTTTTATTTTGTTTACTGTATTCCACCACCTAGAACAATAACTGCTATATAATTCACAGTAGAATATAAGCTGATTTAATGACCAAAGAAATATGTAATTAAAAATGTCATGATAACAAGACGGAGAAAAGGCAGCTGACTGAATAATAGTATCAATGACTGCACAATGTAATGGATTGCTTATGAGAGGTATTTAGCTAGCATTTATAGAGTTATTACTATAGAAATTCGTATTCTCAAACATTCCATTGAAAATTTCCTCCTTTGTACTAGCTCTAACATGTCTCAAGGTAAAAGTTACCCTAAATTCTTTTGCATTTGTTTGTATCTTTTACTTGCATTATACGTGGTATTTTATGTATCTTTCAAAATGCAAATTGCTCAAGAGCTGTGTAGAAACTTAAAAGCATTCCTTCCTTTTGACATAGTATTCACGGCATTCTGAAAAAATGAGCAGATGCCTAAATACCACACACTTGTAATGCCAGTGAATATTTCTTTTTTTTTCAAAATAGAAAACACTCTAAGTGTAACAATACCATAATATTTATTGTGTATAATAACACAGTGTTCTTGTGCATCAAATTAGCAGTATTTTATGACGATGAAGTGAAGTGACAGTCGCTTAGTCGTGTCTGACTCTTTGTGACCCCATGGACTGTAGCCCGGCCAGGCTTCTCTGTCCATGGAATTCTCCAGGCACGAATACTGGAACAGATTGCCAATCCCTCCTCCAGGGGATTTTCCTCACCAAGGGATCAAACCTCGGTCTGCCGTATTACAGGCAGATTGTTTTCCATCTGTGCCACAGGGGAAGAAGGCTTTTATCGGTATAGTCAGTGACTTAAAAACTGCTTATGTCATGTTCTGTGCTTAGTCACTCAGTCTTGTCCGACTCTTTGCAACCCCATGGACTGTAAGCCTGCCTGGCTCCTCTGTCCATGGGGCTTCTACTGCAAGAATACTAGAGTGGGTTGCCATGCCCTCCTCTAGGGGATCCTCCCAACCCAGGGATTGAACCCAGGTCTCCTGCATTGCAGGCAGATTCTTTACCATGTGAGCCACCAGGGAAGCCCACTTATGCAATAATATTTAGTAAAAGTTTTTATATACAGTGTTACAGGTTATGTGTGTTTGTGTGTGTGTGTGTGTGTGCATGTGTGTTAATCTGAACTGTAATGTAAGGCTCTGAAAGAAGACTAAGGGAAATAAGTTGCTGGCATTGTATGTTTTCTTTCTTCAGTTCATTTATGTTATTCTGCACTTTTCAATATTTATTTAATAAACATGCTACTTTAATCTTAAAACTAAAACAAAAGCCAAAGTTTATTTTCAAATCTTATATAAATGAAGTAAAAGAAGCCAAATATTACATTAAAAACTCAGAATATGCAGTGATATAAACTTGTTTTTAATGATATAAACCTATCTTCTGTTGACTGTAAAGTCCTAGGTCTATGACCTTGATAAAGATATTTAAAGCTCTTTAACACTTTCATCCCCTGGAGAAGGCAATGGCAATAATTCTGGATTTATAATTGCATTTACTATATTGAATCTTTGCATTGTTTAAATGAGAAAATGCATGTATCTAACATACTATTTCGGAGAAGGCAATGGCACCCCACTCCAGTACTCTTGCCTGGAAAATCCCATGGGTGGAGGAGCCTGGTGGGCTGCTGTTCACGGAGTCACACAGAGTCGGACACAACTGAAATGACTTAGCAGCAGCAGCAGCAGCAGCAGCAACACACTACTTGGAACAAAATAATAATTTTATAGACATGAGAAATAGCAACATTAAAGTCAGTCTTTCTTTTGTAGTTTCTTTTTTTTAATTTTTAGTTTATTTTACTTTACAATACTGTATTGGTTTTGCCATATATTGACATGAATCCACCACGGGTGTATACAAGCTCCCAATCCTGAATCCCCCTCCCACCTCCCACCCCGTATCATCTCTCTGGATCATCCCCATGCACCAGCCCCAAGCATCCTGTATCCTGTATTGAACATAGACTGGCACTTCATTTCTTACATGATAGAATACATGTTTCAATGCCATCTCCCAAATCATCCCACCCTCTCCCTTCCCCTCAGAGTCCAAGAGTCCGTTCTACACATCTGTGTCTCTTTTGCTGTCTCGCATACAGGGTCATCATTACCATCTTTCTAAATTCCATATATATGTATCAGTATGCTGTATTGGTGTTTTTCTTTCTGGCTTACTTCACTCTGTATAATCGGCTCCAGTTTCATCCATCTCATTAGAACTGATTCAAATGTATTCTTTTTAATGACTGAGTAATACTCCATTGTGTATATGTACCACAGCTTTCTTATCCATTCATCTGCTGATGGACATCTAGGTTGTTTCCATGTCCTGGCTATTATAAACAGTGCTGCGATGAACATTGGGGTACATGTGTTTCTTTCAATTCTGATTTCCTCAGTGTGTATGCCCAGGCAGTGGGATTGCTGGGTCAAAAGGCAGTTCTATTTCCAGTTTTTAAGGAATCTCCACACTGTTCTCCATAGTGGCTGTACTAGTTTGCATTCCCACCAACAGTGTAAGAGGGTTCCCTTTTCTCCACACCCTCTCAAGCATTTATTGCTTGTAGACTTTTGGATCTCAGCCATTCTGACTGGTGTGAAATGGTACCTCATTGTGGTCTTGATTTGCATTTCTCTGATAATGAGTGATGTTGAGCATCTTTTCATGTGTTTGTTAGCCATCCGTATGTCTTCTTTGGAGAAATGTCTATTTAGTTCTTTGGCCCATTTTTTGATTGGGTGGTTTATTTTTCTGGAGTTGAGCTGCATAAGTTGCTTGTATATTTTTGAGATTAGTTGTTTGTCAGTTGCTTCATTTGCTATTGTTTTCTCCCATTCTGAAGGCTGTTTTTTCACCTTGCTTATAGTTTCCTTTGTTGTGCAGAAGCTTTTAATTTTAATTAGATCCCATTTGTTTATTTTTGCTTTTATTTCTAGTATTCTGGGAGGTGGATCATAGAGGATCCTGATGTGATTTATGTCGGAGAGTGTTTTGCCTGTGTTCTCCTCTAAGAGTTTTATAGTTTCTGGTCTTACGTTTAGCTCTTTAATCCATTTTGAGTTTATTTTTGTAGTTTCATAATCAAATTGTCATTGTATACAAATTTAGCTCTCCTATAATATTTTGTGTGTCACTGGTACTCAACACATATTAATAATAAATAAAAATATTTTAAAAGCACAATTGGCCCTGGAAAAGTTCAACTGATTTATACTTATAATTTCTAAATGGCAATTAGACAAGTCAGAACTTTCAATTTGTTTTACATTACCAGATCAATTTTATCTCGTTACTTTTACATTGATTAAAAACATTTAAAGAAGTGCACTTTTGCAAATCAAATATTTATTTAATTTATTATTAAGTTTTAGATTTAGTAAACATTCTAGAAAGACAGTGCTACCAAAAGCAAATATCTACATTTGATATCTAGAAATTTTTCCTTTATTAGTGAAGTGAAGTGAAGTGAAGTCACTCAGTCCTCCCCAACTCTTTGCGACCCCATGGACTGTAACCTACAAGGCTCCTCTGTCCATGGAATTTTCCAGGCAAGAGTACTGGAGTGGATTGCCATTTCCTTCTCCAGGGAGACCATTAAAAGAGTCTGGCTGATAAATTTTGGAAACTGGTGGAACCAAGCATGCCATAAGAATAAGGAAATAAAAATTTTATTCTTAGTTGCATCATATTAACATTCCATATGTGCTGTGCTGTGCTTTGCTAAGTTGCCTCAGTGGTGTCTGACTATTTGTGATCCCATGGACTACAGCCCTCCAGGCTCCTTTGTCCATGAAATTCTCCTGGCAAGGATACTGGAGTGGGTTGCCATGCCCTTCAGGGGATCTTCCTGACCCAGGGATCAAACCCATACGCTTTCATCTCCTGCATTGGCAGGAGGGTTCTCTAACACTAGTGTCACATGGGAAGCCCAACATTCCATATACAGAACACTAATTTCTCATAAGGGATTTGTTCAAGGATCCTCCAAAATGCCCCCAAATCCTCGGATACCCAAGGTCCTTCTGTAAAATGTTTTCAGTTCAGTTCAGTTCATTTCAGTCACTCAGTCATGTCCAACTCTTTTTAGCTCCATGGACTGCAGCATGCCATGCTTGCCTGGCCTTCAACAACTCCTGGAGCTTACTATAACTCATGTCCATCAAGTTGGTGATGCTATCCAACCATCTTATCCTTTGCCATCCCCTTCTCCTCCCACCTTCAGTCTTTCCCAACATCAGGTTTTTTGTTTTATTTTTTTCAAAGAGTCAGTTCTTCATATCAGGTGGCCAAAGTTTTGGAATTTCAGCATCATTCCTTCTAATGAATATTCAGGACTGATTTCCTTTAGGATGGACTGGTTTGATCTCCTTGCAGTTCAAAGGACTCTCAAGAGGCTACCCTAACACCACAGTTCAAAAGCATCCATTCTTCAGTGTTCAACTTTCTTTATAGTCCAAATCTCAAATCCATACATGACTGCTGGAAAAACCATAGTTTTGACTAGATGGACCTTTGTTAGCAAAATAATGTCTCTGCTTTTTAATATGTTGTCAGGTTGGTCATAACTTTTATTTCAAGGAGAAAGCGACTTTTTAATATCATGGCCGCAGTCACCATCTGCAGCGATTTTGGGGACCAAGAAAATAAAGTCTCTCACTGTTTCCATTTTTTCCCCCATCAGGTTTGCCACAAAGTGATGGGACCAGATGCAGTGATCTTAGTTATCTGAATGTGGAGTTTTAAGCCAACTTTTTCACTCTCCTCTTTCACTTTCATCGAGACTCTTTAGTTATTTTCTGCTTTCTGCCGTAGGGTGGTGTCATGTCCATATTTGAGGTTATTGAGATTTCTCCCAGCAAACTAGATTCCAGCCTGTGCTTCATCCAGCCCAGCAATTCACATGATGTGCTCTGCATGTAAGCAGAGTGACAATATACAGCCTTGATGTACTCCTTTCATGATTTGGAACCAGTTTGTATTTCCATGTCCAGTTCCAACTATTGCTTCTTGACCTCCATACAGATTTCTCAGGAGGCAGGTCAGGTGGTCTGATATTCCCATCACCTTAAGAATTTTTCAGAGTCGGTTGTGATCTATACAGTCAAAGGCTTTGGCATGGTCAATAAAACAGAAATAGATGCATTTCTGGAGCTCTCATGGTTTTTCGATTATCCAATGGATGTTGGCAATTTTATCTCTGATTCCTCTGCTTTTTCTAAGTCCAGCTTAAACATCTGAAAGTTCATGGTTCACATACTGTTGAAGGCTGGCTGGGAGAATTTTGAGCATTACTTTGACAGTCTGTGAGATGAGTTCAATTGTGTGGTAGTTTGTACGTTCTTTATCATTGCCTTTCCTTGGGATTGGAATGAAAACTAACCTTTCCATTCCTGTGGCCACTGTTAAGTTTTCCCAATTTGTGGGTATATTGAGTGCAGCACTTTCACAGCATCATCTTTTAGGATTTGAAATAGCTCAATTTGAAATCTATCACCTCCACCAACCTTTTTTCATAATGATGCTTCCTAAGGCCCACTTGACTTCACATTCCAGGTTGTCTGGCTCTAGGTGAGTGATCACACCATCCTGGTTATCTGGATCATGAATATCTTTTTTGTATAGTTCTGTGTATTCTTGCCACCTCTTCTTAGTATCTTCCGCTTCTGTTAGATCCATACTATTTCTGTCCTTTATTGTGCCCATCTTTGAATGAAATGTTCCCCTGGTATCTCTAATTTTCTTGAAGAGATCTCTATTTTTTTTTCATTCTGTTATTTTCCTCTATTTCTTTGCATTGATCACTGAGGAAGGCTTTCTTATCTCTCCTTGCTATTCTTTGGAACTCTGCATTCAAATGGGCATCTTTCCTTTTCTCCTTTGCCTTTAAATTCTCTTATTTTCTCACCTATTTGTAAGGCCTTGTCAGACATCTGTTTTCCTTTTTGCATTTCTTTTTCTAGAGGATGGTCTTGATTACTGCCTCCTGTAAAATATCATGAACCTCCATCCATAGTTCTTAGGCACTCTTGAATCTACTTGTTACTTCCACTGTATAATCATGAGGGATTTGATTTAGGTCATACCTGAATGGCCTAGTGGTTTTCCATACTTTCCTCAATTTAAATCTGAATTTGGCCCAGGGTACAGAGCCAATAAAATGGTATAGTGTTTTCATATAACCTATGCACATCTTCCTTTATGTTTTAAATCAAATCTAGATTTGTTACAACATTGCATTGTAAATGCTATGTAAAAAGTTGCCTATCAAAGATAAAATTCACGTTTTGTTTTTTTGTCACTTTCTGAATAGTTTTTAGTGCTTTTGATCTGCATTTTGTCGAATCTGCAATTCAGAATTTGCATATATGGAGGGTTTCCTGTAACTTGTTAAATTTACTGTCATCTAAGGCCAATGATAGAGATAGATACAGAAAAATAGAATGATTAATTCATGCTTGTAAGAATCTAATGATCTACTTAGACTGGTATGTACTAAGTTATAGAACAATGAATACTTAAAGTTCAGAAGGCAAGTGTGGCCACTTCAATTTCAAATAGGTGACAGTTCATGAGATAGGATGTTAATAGAGTGGCAGAACAGGACATTACTGTGACTTTCTCAAACAATTTTTTTAATCCCCTGTGTGCTTGTGTGTTATGTGATTGAGCATCTAATCAATCTACAGATGATTTTAACTATTAAAGAATAATTACTGAAAGCTATTTTTGTGTTGTGCTTAGTTCCTCAGTCATGCACGACTCTTTGCAACCCTATGGACCATTGCCCACCAGGCTCCTCTGTCCATGGGTATTCTCCAGGCAAAAATACTGGAGTGGGTTGATATGCCCTCCTCTAGGGGATCTTCCCAAACCAGGGATCAAAACCAGGTCTCCCGCATTGTAGGTGGATTCTTTACCATTTGAGCCACCAGGAAAGTCCAAGAATACTGGAGTCAGTAGCCTATCCCTTCTCTAGGGGATCTTCCTGAAATGGTCTCCTGTATTGCAGGCAGATTCTTTACCAGCTGAGCTACCAGGGAAACCCCCAGTATCTTATTAGCTTACAAAAAGGCAGTGTATATTTTGCTCATGATATGCTGTTTGTGGGTTGGCTGTGGCTCTGTTTAGAACAGCTTCTTAACTCTAAGATTTAGGTTTAAACAACAACTTCCATCTGAGACATACTGTCCTTGTGCAAGAGTGAGGGATTACTTGTAGGGCATGTGCTAAGATACTTCAGTCATGTCTGACACTTTGCGACCCCATGAACTGTAGTCTGCCAGGCTCCCCTGTCCATAGGATTTTCCAGGTATGAGTACTGGAGTGGGTTGTCATTTCCTTCACCAGGGGATCTGCCCAATCTAGGGATCGAACCAATATCTCTTATATCTTCTGCATTAGCAGACAGGTTCTTTACCACTATAGTCACCCGGGAAGAGTGGGGGAGGTGAAAACAAAACTTTCTGATGTTTCATAAAGCTTTTGTGGTAATTACCACTCTGTTCATATTTGATTGGCCAAAGGCAAATCACATGATTAATTCTAATGTCAGTGGTGTAGTGATGTGTATTCTTCCCATGCGGAAGGGGACTTCAAGCACTATGACCCTAGGAGTTTTGTATGAGCTTCTTATGAAAGAAGAAAATAATCTGAAACAATAATACAAGTGACCAAAGGCGCTTTTCCTATTTTAGAAGATAAATAACTCGATCAATGTCATGCAGCTAGCTGAAGGCATAAGTAGAGTTCACCTCAAGCAATGTGATTCCAAAGTCTACTCTATTATGTCTGACACTATTTTGTGTTATGACACTTCTTTATTCAAATATATTTAATCGTATACCCCAGAAACAAGACCCTAATTACACTCTGCATTTGCATTTAACAAGTGAGCAGAAAGGATTTCGCTCTTTGCTGGTTCAAATTCCCTAAGTGATTCATACTGAACATACACTTATGGTAAGCAGAGTATCACCAGGCAAATCTGTGAAAGAATAAGTATCTGCATTTCAAAGTACAAGTATTTTATACTTCTGAAAATATCATTCCAAAAATCAAATTGCAACAGTTTCACTCCCCAGGAGCAAATGATGGAGACTCATTTGGTCCTTTGAAGAAGTGTGTACATAATGAGCTGAAATACAGGGACTGGCAATTTCTGAAGCATAGTACACCTATAATTGCTTTATTTTTATATCAGCCTATTGCTTCAAATCAGCAGGCTGTCTTGAAATAACTTGCTACTTAATGAAAAATATTAAATATATGCATTGTTTTAGCTTGGTCTTTCTCATAAGGTAATGAACTGTCATGTGTTTTGAAATATAAATAGAATTGTCCATTTTAGAACATAACAGTTTAAGTCTGTAATGATAATCACATGATACACCATTTACGGAATGCCTGAAAATAGTATGTAAATAAGTTTAACAGCCCACTAAGATAGCATCATTATTCTAGAGAAAGCCTACATGTTGTGTATCAATAAAAAAATAGAACAATAAAATAGTTCATGCTCTAACATCCCTTAAATGATTTATTCAGAAGGGAAAATTGATGATAGTTAAAGAGTAATAATAGCACAATTTTCATGAAATTAAATAAAATGAAACTTCTTTTTGAAAAGTAACATTGTGCAAAGTATGTATGCTGCGGCTGCTGCTGCTAAGTCACTTCAGTTGTGTCCAACTCTGTGCAATCCCATAGACAAATTATGTATAGTAGATTTAAAAAAAGTCTCCGTAAATATATCAGTTTCTAACACCTGGAGCCTGTAAATATAAATTTATTTAGAGAAAAAATATTATGCACGTGTTTAAGTTAAGGATCTTAAGTCATGGGTCTGAAAAGCAGGCACATATATCTTTATAAGAGATGCAAATGAAGATTTGAAATACACAAGGTATTGCAAAAATAAAGTCAGAGTGAAGTAATATAACACAAGCCAAGGAATGCTGGCAGCCACCAGAAGCTGGAGGAGGCAGTCTACCCAATTTCCCCTAGAGCCTTTGGAGGAAAAGAAGCCCTACCGACACTTTGATTTTGGTCCACTAACACTGATTTTGAACTTATGACTTCCAGAAAAATGAGACAATAAAATGTTATGTTATTTTTGATCACCAAGTTTATAGTGGTTTAACAACCCATAGGAAACTAATATAGATTTAAGTACATGGGTATGGTATTGTGTAATAAATGCCAAATATATTGAAGGGGCTTTGGAATCAAATAATGTATAGAGTCTGGAAGAATTCTATGACACATTATAGAAAATGACTATGCACATAGATGAACTCTTGGTTAAAAAGTGGTTTAAAGGCAAGAGCTCAGGAGTACATCATTGGAAACCAAAGAAAAGGCAGATCTTGGTATATAGAGATAGAGAACTTACTTAAATTATGCTCTCCAACTGTTTGAAGAGGAAAAACTCATAAACAAGGAATTTCGATATTTAGCTTAAGATACTTCTAAGCAAAACATTGAAAGTGTTAGCTGATAATAGTAAAACACAGGTAGACATATATAAAATAAGGAAATCAGCACTTAATGATTTAGGAAACAGCCATTCAGATGGCAAAATATGATAAAATTAGGATAATAACTGTTAGAAGACTCTTGAGAATCCCTAAGACTGTAAGGGAATCAAGCTATTCAATCATAAAGGAAACCAATCCTGAATATTCATTGGACAGACTGATACTGAAGCTGAAGCTCCAAAAATTCAGTCACCTGATGTGAAGAGCTGACTCATTGGAAAAGATCTTGATATTGGGAAAAATTGAGGGCAGGGGAAGTAGTCAACAGAGAATGATCTGGTGTGAATAGCATCACTGACTCAATGGGCATGAATTTGAGCAAACTGTGGGAGACAGTGGAGGACAAAGGAACCTGGCATCCTAGAGTCTGTGGGTTCACAAATAGTTGAACACAACTTAGTGACTGAACAACAACAAAACTGTTAGGAAAGCATACTTTGGAGAGAAGGCCAATGGTATGGCTGGAAAACTGTCTTTATTGCTGAAGAGATTATATAAGTGGTTCATGAATTCACTCAACCACAGAAGTCCGGAATAGAGATGGGTTACTAAACAAAGATCTGTGGAGGATGCTGTGTTTAAAGGTGCGAATCTCTGTGATGTACATGGGCAACCCACAAACGTTTCTGAGAATGTCATACACCATAAACATGACCAGCTTGGAGTGGAATGAATAACACAATATAAAATGAAAAAGGCTTTTGGACTACAAAAACTCTACAGGCAGAAAGTAGGGTGATAAAACTACTGAGAAACACATATGTTCACCCTCAAGTAAAAGGAAAGATGATGCTGAGGGCAGAGACTTGGGCTCAGAGGCCATAACAGTGGGCTCACAAGAATTGTAAGTCAATGCATAACAGCTGAAGATAGAGCTGTGTTGCAGCTATCAGAGTTTTGAGCTACAGAGGATCATTCCCTGGCCTTAAAACTAAATGGAATCTACGTAGTTGATTCCAAAATTGCTTGGAATTTGTGAATATTCTTTCTGAAGCCATTTTCTTCTTTTTGCAATGGGAACATCTATAAATATTATAGTTTGTCTATCTCACAATTGTATTTTGGTAACAGATAACTTTCCAAGTTATCCAAGTCACAAGTTTGGAGAGTGAGGAAAAATTGATCTCAGAATAGGTTGTACCCAATATCTCATATAGTCTTAATTTAAATGATTTAGATATTGAGATTGGGAATTTTGTAACAAGTATTTAGATGACATTTTAGGCTGGTGTTGATACTTTATACTGTTGAGACTTTTGGAGATCTTGGCCTCGGTGAATATATTTTGCATCTGTTATAGACATGAATCATTGGAGGCTAGAGAAATTACAGAAGGCTGAATTGTGTCCCCTAAACATATTAAGGCCTAATCCCTTGAGCAAATACCCACAAAGCATTTATAACTTTATTTGGGAAAAATAAAAGGCTTTTGCAGACCTGATTAAAATGAACATGCTGAGATGAGGAGGTATTCAGATTATATGGGTGATCCCTAAATTTAATCATATGTATTCATATGGAAATGGGCTTCCTTGGTGGCTCAGGATAAAAAAACAGTTTGCCAATTCAGGAGACCTGGGTTTGACCCCTGTGTCAAAAAAGATGCCTTGGAGAAGGAAATGGTAACCCACTCTGGTGTTCTTGCATGGAAAATCTAATGGACAGAGGAACCTGGCAGACTATAGTTGATGGAACAAGAGTCAGACACATCTTAGCAATTAAACAACAAAAGATCCATATGGAAAAGGTGACATGGAGATTAGACACAGAGCAAAGAAGATAATCTGACTATGGATACAAAGATTAGAGTGATGGAATACAGGCCAAAAATGCTGGGATATCAGCTGGAAAGGCAAGGGCAGATTAGACCTTGAGTCTTCAGAGGAATTGTGGGCCTGCCACCACAACCTAACTTTGGCCCAGTAACAGTGATGTCAAAATTTTTGGCCTCCTGAATAGTGAAAGAATAAATATTTATTATTCAAGCCACCATGTTTATACTAATTTTTACAACAATCAAAAGGAAAACTCATACAATATGTAAGATTCTATCTCCTATTTCAATTATATTAACATAATTAAGATATTATATAAATTATTCAGACTTATTTTAATGTTTTGAATAACTATTATATAATTGCATGTACATATATCATGAATAAAATCAAATGTATGTGTAAACAAAATGCTTCATATTAAAAGATGGGCTTTATTATAAAATTTTAATCAAGTTTAAAAAAAGGAAAAAGTGGGTAACTAGAGAATATGATCATCAAAAAACCATGAGAGTTCCAGAAAAATGTCTATTTCTGCTTTATTGACTATGCCAAAACCCTTGACTGTGTAAGTCACAATAAACTGTGGAAAATTCTTAAAGAGATGGGAATACCAGACCACCTTACCTGCCTCTTGAGAAATATGTATTCAGGTCAAGAAGCAACAGTTAGAACTGGACATGAAACAACAGACTGGTTCCAAATAGGAAAAGGAGTATGTCAAGGCTGTATATTTTCACCCTGCTTATTTAACTTATATGCATCATACATACAAAAATGTCAGGCTAGAGAATCATGACTGCAGGGAGAAATCAATAACCTCAGATATGAAGATGACACCACCCTTATGGCAGAAAGTGAAGAGGAGCTAAAAAGCCTCTTGATGAAAGTGAAAGAGGAGAGTGAAAAAGTTGGCTTAAAGCTCAACATTCAGAAAACGAAGATCATGGCATCTGGTCCCATCACTTCATGGCAAATAGATAGGGAAATGATGGAAACAGTGAGCACTTTTATTTTCGGGGGCTCCAAAATCACTGCAGACGGTGACTGCAGCCATGTAATTAAAAGACACTTGCTCCTTGGAAGAAAAGCTATCACTAACCTGGACAGCATATTAAAAGGCAAAGACATTACTTTGCCAGCAAAAGTCCGTCTAGTCAAGGTTATGATTTTCCAGTACTTTTGTATGTATATGAGAGTTGGATTATAAAGAAAGCTGAGTGCCCAAGAATTGATGCTTTTGAACTGTGGTGTTGGAGAAGACTCTTGAGTGTCCATTGGCCTGAAAGGCGATCAAACCAGTCAACCCTAAAGGAGATCAGTCCTGAGTATTCATTGGAAGGACTGATGTTGAAGCTGAAACTCCAATACTTTGGTCACCTGATGCGAAGAGCTGACTCATTGCAAAAGACCCTGACGCTGGGAAGGATTGAAGGCAGGAGGAGAGGGGAACGACAGAGGATGAGATGGTTGGATGGCATCACCAACTCAATGGACATGAGTTTGAGCAAGCTCTGGGAGTTCGTGATGGACAGGGAAGACTGGCGTGCTGCAGTCCATGGGGTCACAAAGAGTTGGACATGACTGAGTGATGGAACTGAACTGAACTGAAAGAATATGAAGTCATGCAATTTTATAGTTTAGCATAATGCATCCTATTATAGGAACTGCAGTTTCATTTCAAGTTTGTTTTTCTCTATCTACCTCAGAACAATCGGGGAATCAAATTACCTAGCAAATTTATAACAACTTCAATTCTAAAGTGACATGTAAATACAGAATGATGGTTATTGATTTTTGACCCTGTTGCTATCTTATTACAATCTGGGAGACTATTCTGTAATGTGAACACTTGCATTTCTCATCTTATCTTCCTTACTTTCCCAGTCATATTATTTCACTGAAAAATGTCCTGTTTTCATCTATTTTTTCAAATTGTATGCCACTGTAAATATTTATAATAAGAAAGCTGTATTCTTGCTTATGGGGTGAATAAAATATGTTAATTCCAGATACTTTCTGGAAGTATTTATATTTTAATCTCTGATAATTTTATTTGATGATGGTTAAGTGGATGACAATGGTGATTGTGATGTGTGTGTGTGTTAATGTATGACATACAGACTGTGCAGAGTAGTGTAGAATAGCTCATAGCCCTAAGACAGGATGACTTGATGCAAATACTTTTAGAAATCTCACACTTATATTAGTTTTAAGATAATATCTTACTCAGATTATATTCAACTTATCCATTAGTCTGCTGTAACACAAATAATATAAAACTGTTTTTGCTTACATTTCCAGTAGTTATTTATTCTAAACATCAGTCTTTACCTAATGATTTCACTCTTACTCATTCTTATTATAAATGTCAGAAGTTTTCATTTTAAATTTCTTTACTGAAGCATTCAAAGCTCACAGCTCCAAATTATCTTTCCAGTTATATTTTCCACTCATCACAGACTACTGTGTCATGATCTGAAGTAGTGGGACTTTTACAGCTCCAAGCTTTAGAAAGTGTATTACTGGAAAAAAAAAATGCACCTTTATCTTCATATAAAACTTTACATATTTCAAGTTGAAAAATTAACATTGTCTATACAGTTCTTTATCCCACCAGGAAAATTTTGCTGTACTACATGCTGCTTTTCTACTGCCCTTTGTGTGTCTTCAATATAGACACATATATTTTAGTATCTATTTCAGAAAATACAAACTGCTAAAGGCAAAGTATCTTTAATAATATCATTATGTTGTTAAAGCTTTAAATCTGATTTTTTGATAATTCAATTTATATAATTACATGCATATATTTCAGAAATGGTGATATAAGGTAAAAAATACAGCATTTGAAGAGAAAAACATAAAGTTCAGTCAAAAAGGAGATACAACCACAGATACACAAATTAAAACTTGATGGTTAAAATTTTTCTCAAGATTATTTTTCCTTTAAAACTCCAATATTCACCAGTCTATTTTTATCCATAGATATAATTTCAATTTGAATAACTCCAAGTGAAGTTTTCTAATTTAAATACAACACAAATTCTTTTAATAAAATTAAAATATAATGTACAGATAAGACATATTTTCTTAGCACTTTCACTGGAACTTTGGAATATTATAAAACTCCTTAACTTTATAGAGAGGAAATATGAGACATAGTGGAATTGTCAATAAACATGCAGCAGATCATTGCAGATAAAATAATAAAGTCACCCCAAATTTATTTCTTAATATAATTTATGTTGACATTTGAACCTCCTTTCAAGCAACTTGATTGCTTTGCAAACATTTTCTTAAAATCATTAAAACATCTCTTCAAAATTTTGGCTCAAAAGTGTTATTTATGCTGTAGAGTGTTACCATCAGGTATTTCTCTGTTGTAACTATCTTTGTTGATGGTACCCTAAAGATTATGAATATCAATTGTGAGAAAGAATATTTATGGGTTAAATAACAATACATATGCTCATTCAGTATTTGAATTTATTGTATGAAGTCCAAAGGCCATCATCCATGTTTTCTTGAGAGTTGGCAAGATCTCAAGAATGATTTTCAACATGAAATTCAAAGAATATTTTTTTAACCAATACACAAAGCAGAGATGCCAAGGTTTCTGAAGCCAGTGGTAAAAGAATGGCTGTATTTGCTTCCAGAAATACACAACATCTTGGAACACATTGGGAGCCCCACAGTTTTCTTAATTGACAAAGCAACTCTAGGCCTGAATAATTCTGGTCAATGTTTTGTTAACTGCCTCTCAAGGGAAATCTAAGAAATGCCACAGTGGAAAAAATGTTTCTTAATATCCACAATATAGCCAACAGCATGATTGATCAGAAACTGGAAAAGTTACAGAGTTAAATTAAAATTTTAAAAAGGGAATAGAAACAAAATGGAAAACTTCACAGACCTGCAAAACCTCAATGTAGAGGCTGAGGTTTATAACAACAATAAAAAATGTGACTGAGGAAAGAAAAAAGCTTAAAGCTTAATTGGATTTCATAGTGACAATAAAATGGAACAATTACAACAGAGGTGGGGGAAAGGGGGAAAAAAGAAAAACTTTCAAAAGATTCTACAGAACAAGTTAAAAAATAAGAATAATAAATGTTTTTCTAGGAAAAAAAAAAATCTCAGAACACTCACAATACTGACTTGACTTTTGATGCTACCCAGGAAGAGAAAAATATCAGGAAACTGAGTGGTTGAACAGTGTTGGAGTATTGAAATAGGATCTTCTCCCCTGATACCATTGCTCAAAAAAATGTGGATTCACACTTTAAGTAGGAAGACTGCACATTTTATAGAATTCTAACGAGAAGGCAAACATAGCCAAAATGCAGTCCAGAAATAGATTATACTTTTTTCCCCTAAATCATAATAAGATGCTCACTAAAGTTACAGAAAGAGTGTTTAAATTCTGAATTATTTCAAAGCATGGTGAGGTAACCATTTCAATTATAATTGAAGTATTTACTGTATATTTGACTTTTCTACCAGATGGATTGTCTTTGCTAACTAAATTTTGTTTAAATTAACTTTAATGATAACACATAATGGATGGTGAGAAAAGTTCTCTATCTCTAAAAGCTCTCAAGTAGAATATTATGCCAGAAAACATTATTCTGAGCCTGTTTCAGTTCTAAGTATGAATTTGTTATTTTTTCAGTTTATCTATTATCTATGCAACAGCCCACAAAAATTTTATGTATGGGTTTATTTTCACATTAATTTATAATTAAGTTAATTTTACTTATAATAGTTCTTGTAATCAATGAATAGAAAACAACTAAGCTTGTTATATTTAAATATGTGAGAAATAATATACAATCCTAATAATATAGTGATGTTTTATAAACATCAAAATTACACTCTAATCTTAAAACCTAATATGCTAATGACATGAGAAAAGCTTTACAGTTTATCAATAATTTAAAATAAGCAGGCTACAAAATGTTACATATATACCATCCTCAAATTTGTTTTGAATACACAGATATTCATTTGTATTCAGTGTTGTATCAGTGCATAGGAAAAGTATTTTAAAAGGTAATATAGATATCTTCTTAAGTAAATGATGAAACAATATTTTCATTATCTTCCACCTCAATATCTACAATGTAGAACTGAAGACTTTTGTTCTCTTGCACCATTCTTTCTTTAATCTCATAACATTTTAAAGGCTTTACAGTGTTCTCACAAACCAGAGCTCCTATTCTCTCACAGAATGGCTTGTATGCGATTAGGAGTTTCTATTGTAACTGCCGTGTTCTGACCCTAGATATTGTCATTCCATTAAAATTGTGCCTTGTCCATCACTCTAGTTTCAACCAGCCACTGTCTTCATTATAATAGTGCTCAGCTCTGAGCTTTCCACAGCATCGACTCACAAATGTTTCTGCTGCTCTTTGTTTTGACCAATTCACAAGAAATATATTGACAATTTTAACTACAGAAAAAAGTTAACACTGTTTCATAATGAGAAACACCAATAACTAAGGTTAAATGCAAAGAAAAAAACAGTGAGAAAATATATGCAATCAAAAGTTAATATTAGGGAAGTAAAAACATCACAGATATATATAAGTCCCTGATAAAATAGTATTAAAAACTAATCCATATGAAAACTAGTTCAACTTCAAACTAAGATTCAGGCAACTGAACATTAAAAAAAAAAAAAAAAGTTCATGAAATATATTTGCTTATGTTCACAGGTACAGAAAATAATAATTTCAGAATGTTCCATGTTGGAAAAGAATGGGAAAAATAGTTTCTCTTACTGTATAATGGAGACAATTTAAATTCCTCTCAAATTAAAATGTTTACACAGTGTCTATGTCAATTTTATATTAAAAATGTATTTTCTGTTAGAAATATTTCTAATAGAGTGCTAATACATCTATGAAGCATTCCAATGTAGTTTTATTATAAAATTAAAAAGTCAGAAGTAGATATGATCAATATAGGAAACATGTATATAAGTTATAATATTTGCAATGTATAATACTATACTGACATTTCAAAGACTTAAGTTCATACCTTCCAGAGCATATTTTCATATATTGATGGTTTTTAATGAAAATTCAAGGTAGATGCATTTCTGTATGTTTCCTCTAAGAAATGAAACATAATTTATTAAAATATAGCTCTTTTTCCTCCTCAGTTTTTAGTGTTATTATATAAATAGTCATATGCTTTAAATATACACACACTATAAGCTAACAAAGTGTTACAACTAATGCTTTATACAAGTAATTTTAAAAGAAATTTCTAAAAGATATATATTTATACATCTTTCATACTAATCACATATTCATCTTTACTATAACATTTCTTATAAATCAGGCATTCTAATAACAAATTTCCTGTGTTTCCTTTTCTGGTCATATTTTAATTCACATTGATTTTGGATATGGATATAGAATTCTTGGTTGACAATTTCTGTTTGTGATTTTTCAGTTCTATGAATGCATTATTCATTCCACTATCCTCTGGCCTCCATACTTTCTGATGGAAAGTCATATTTATAATATTTTTGTTTCCCTTTGTAATAAGAAGTTTCTTGTTTTCAAAACTTTTTACACTTTAATTTTAGTAGTTGTGTACTATGTGTGGGTGCCTGCATTAAATTTATTTGAGGTTCATCAGCATTATGTAACTTACAATTAATATTTTTTATCAAACATTGCTTCATTAAATATTGTTTCAAACCCTTTGTCTCTTTCTCCTCTTTATAGGATATTTTACTTAACATATTGCAGCAACTCTGAATTTTGTATTAGGTTTTTTTAGTTCTTTTTTTTTTTTTTTTTTGGCCACACAATGACAGCAGATAAGATTTCGTTCCCTGACAAGGGATACAACTTATGCCCCTTGCAGTGGAATCATAGAATCCTAACCACTGGAGTGCCAAGTAAGTCTTCCTGAATTCGTTTTAATTTACTTATTTACTTCTGTGTCTACAACTTGCCTGAACTTATTCTGTAAGAAGTCCCCATTGTTATTTGAGGTTGCTGTTGTTTCTGCTCCATTTTTGATGTTTATTTTTCTTATTTATATTTTTAGCCTTGTCTCTCAAGAGTTGCCTGTGTTTCTGGTCGACCTGTGATTAGACAACAGTTGTGTGCCAATGCCACAAGCAAGCACAGAAGTTTTCCATCACTGCCAATGGATCTGAGTGTAGCTTGTGTAGAACAGTAAAACCCAAAAGGATTAAAAATGAACTTCAAGTTTACCTTGCCCTTATTCACTCTTATTTCTCCTCTTTGTATACTTGTAATTCCCAGTCAAAGATATGTAAGTGTGTGTGTATTCATGCGTGCTCAGTTGTGTCTACTTTTTGGGACTCCATGGACTGGTTCCTCTGTCCATGTAATTTTCCAGAAAAGAATACTGGAGTGGGTTTCTATTTCTGTCTCCAGGGAGTCTTCCCAATCTAGGCAGGTTCTTTATCAGCAGAGCCACCAGGGGAGCCCAAGGACATGTTAAGAGATCTTTAAAACCTTAAAGATCAGGTCGGGTAAGATAAATCAAGTCCCTTATGAATATACACTGGAAGTGACAGATTCAAGGGATTAAATCTGATAGACAGAGTGCCTGAAGAACTGTGGATGGAAGTTCATGACATTGTACAACAGGCAGTGATCATGATCATCCCCAAGGAAAAGAAATGCAAAAAAGGCAAAATGGTTGTATGAAGAGGCCTTACAGATAGCTGTGAAAAGAAGAGAAGTGAAAGGCAAAGGAGAAAAGATATACTCATCTTAATGGAGAGTTCCAAAGAATAGCAAGGAGAGATAAGAAAGCCCTCCTCGGTGGTCAATGCAAAGAAATAGAGGAAAACAATAGAAAGGGAAAGACTACAGATCTCTTCAACAAAATTAAAGATACAAAGGTAATATTTCATTCAAAGATGGGCATAATAAATGACAGAAATGGTATGGACCTAACAGAAGCAAAAGATATTAAGAAGAGGTGGCAAGAATACACAGAAGAACTTACAAAAAAGACCTTCAGGACCCAGATAATCACAATGGTGTGATCACTCACCTAGAGCTAGACACCCTGGAATATGAAGTCAAGTGGGCCTTAGGAAGCATCACTACGAACAAAGCTAGTGGAGGTGATAGAATTCTGGTTGAGCTATTTCAAACCCTAAAATGTGATGCTGTAAAAGTGCTGAAATTAATATGCAGTTATTTTGGAGAACTCAATAGTGGCCACAGAACTGAAAAAGATCAGTTTTCATTCCAATCCCAAAGAAAGGCAAGGCCAAAGAATGCTCAAGCTATCACACAATTGAACTCATCTTACACTCTACTAAAGTAATGCTCAAAATTCTCCAAGCCAGGCTTCAACAGTACATGAGGCATGAACTTCCAGATGTTCAAGTTGGAAAAGGCTCAGGAACCAGAGATCAAATTTCCAACATCCGTTGGATCATCGAAAAAAGGAAGAGAATTCCAGAAAAACATCTATTTCTGCTTAATGGACTATGTCAAAGTCTTTGACTGTGTGGACCAAAACAAACTCTAGAAAATTCTAAAAGAGATGGGAATCCCAGACCACCTTACCTGCCTCTTGAGAAATCTGTATGGAGGTCAGGAGGCAAAATTTAGAAATGAACATGCAACAACAAATCAGTTCCAAATAGGGAAAAGAGTACATAAAGGCTGTATATTGTCACCCTGCTTATTTAACTTATATGCAGAGTACATCATGAAAAATGCTGGGCTGAATGGAGCACAAGCTGGAATCAAGATTGCCGGGAGAAATATAAATAACCTCAGATATGCAGATGACACCACCCTTATGGCAGAAAGTGAAGAGAAACTAATGAGCCTCTTGATGTAAGTGAAAGAGGAGAGTGAAAAAGTTGGCTTAAAGCTCAACATTCAGAAAACTAAGATCATGGCATCTGGTCCCATCATTTCATGGCAAATAGATGGGGAAACAATGGAAACAGTGGGTAACTTTATTTTGGGGAGCTCTAAAATCACTGCAGATGGTGATTGCAGCCATGAAATTAAAAGACACTTATTCCGTGGAAGGAAAGTTATGACCAACCTAGACAGCATATTAAAAAGCAGAGACATTACTTTGTCAACAAAGGTCTGTCTAGTCAAAGCTATGGTTTTTCCAGTAGTCATGTAAAGATGTGAAAGTTGGACTATAAAGAAAGCTGAGGAGAGAAGAATTGATGCTTTTGAACTGTAGTGTTGGAGAAGACTCTTAATGGCATCATCGATTGAATGGATATGAGTTTGAGTAAACTCAGGGAGTTGGTGATGGACAGTTAGGCCTGGCATGCTGCATTCCATGGGGTCCCAAAGAGTCAGACAGGACTGAGTGACTGAAATGAACTGAACTTAAAACCTTAATATCTCTTATTTTTTCTAGGATTTCTCCATTAAATTGCTAACTAGTCACCTGCTCTTCCAGCTAGGATCCTGAACTCAGGTTTAAGTTTTTTTTTTGTTTTTGTTTTTTCCTCTCCCTTAAATTCCAACTGACTTCCTTACTTTAAGTGACAAGGCCAGTTGACCTAAGTGTGTTTGTCTCTTCATTCTTAAAAAAAGTCTTTCCTCTATAGAAACAGAGCTATTTTATTTTGCCACTCATCCTGTCTTGGCATGTCAACTACCAATGTTCAGAGAAGTCATGAGGTATTTTGCTAAAATTTGAATCACATGCCAATGAAGCCATACCATATCAAAATTAATTAATGTAGTATACCCAAAGCTGTGCTAAGAGAACAGTGTATAGTTCTAAATTTTCACATATGAAAAGAATTTATAAACTATACATTTCCATTTTTGGAAACTAGAACTAAATGAACAGATTAAAAACAAACAAGCACAGAAAAAGGAAATACATATTAAAGGAAAAACAACAATAATAATGGTTGGATGCAAGGTAAAAAGGGACAAAACAAAATTGACAAACAAAGTTAGTTTTCTTAATAAATTTTCATAAATTGCTAGCCTTCTAGAAAGGCTAGGGGTTTCATAATGTCATTAAATTCTGAAAAATTATGATAAGTTGATAAGGAAGTAAATTTTAATTTTATCAAGGCTAAGCATGATATGAAATTGAGGGTCAAATGTAGAGCTTATGCAAAATATCTGTAATAACTTATTCCATTCTTTTCTAGAATATTTGAAAAACAGTAATCAATGAAATGAAAAAGTGAATAATATAGAATGACATTGATTAGTACCCATCAAAGGATTTCAATACAGGTGGCTCATTTTATTTGCTGTGAATCTCATAATGAGTTTAGCTCATTTGACGGAAAAAGCCAAAACAATGAGTGGAAACTAAATTGTTTAGCATGAGGGAAAATAATTAGAATTCAATGAAGCCAAATAACCTTGTATATAAAGTTATGCCTTACACGTAAATTAAACTAATTAGCTAGAAAGAGTTAATGCAGCTTCCAAAGGCACTGTTCTTAACAGTGAAGAACAGTTTATGAACTGAATGAATCTGGTTCATAAACTCTAAGAGCCTTAATGTAGTCTATTCCACACTTCTTTTTTCACAGCTTAGAATCTTGAGGCATGGAAAATTTCTAAGTTTCCTAACTTCATACAAGTAGTTAGCAGGATAATTCACCCAATTCAGTGTCCATTCTGCTATCAGTTCAGTTCAGTTCAGTTGCTCAGTCCTGTCCGACTCTTTGCAACCCCATGAATCGCAGCACGCCAGGCCTCCCTGTCCATCACCAACTCCCAGAGTTCACCCAGACTCACGTCCATTGAGTCAGTGATGCCATCCAGCCATCTCATCTTCTGTCGTCCTCTTCTCCTCCTGCCCCCCATCCCTCCCAGCATCAGAGTCTTTTCCAATGAGTCAACTCTTTGCATGAGGTGGCCAAAGTACTGAAGTTTCAGCTTTAGCATCATTCCCTCCAAAGAAATCCCAGGGCTGATCTCCTTCAGAATGGACTGGTTGGATCTCCTTGCAGTCCAAGGGACTCTCAAGAATCTTCTCCGACACAACAGTTCAAAAGCATCAATCCTTCAGCGCTCAGCCTTCTTCACAGTCCAACTCTCACATCCATACATGACCACAGGAAAAACCATAGCCTTGACTAGATGGACATTTGTTGGCGAAGTAATGGCTCTGCTTTTCAGTATGCTATCTAGGTTGGTCATAACTTTTCTTCCAAGGAGTAAGTGTCTTTTAATTTCATGACTGCCATCACTATCTGCAGTGATTTTGGAGCCCAAAAAATAAAGTCTGACACTCTTCACTGTTTCCTTATCTATTTCCCATGAAGTGATGGGACCAGATGCCATGATCTTTGTTTTCTGAATCTTGAGCTTTAAGCCAACTTTTTCACTCTCCTCTTTCACTTTCATCAAGAGGCTTTTTAGTTCCTCTTCACTTTCTGCCATAAGGGTGGTGTCATCTTCATATCTGAGGTTATTGATATTTCTCCCAGCAATCTTGATATAGTAGAACATTTTAAGCCAGTCTGATGGCATTTATTTACTTTATATCAAATGTAAACATCTTTAATACAAAGTTTACTGAGGAATTTTCTAAGGTTTAAAACTGGTTTTTGCACAGTTACTTGTACTCCATTTATCCCTACCATTTTCTCATCTGGAATATATCTACTATCTAGAAGAAAATATGCATTTTTATTGGCATTTATAAAGGTGACTCAACAGGTAAAGAAGGTCCTGAATTGGAGGAGATGAGGGTTGAATCCCTGTGTCAGGAAGATTCCATGGAGGAGGAAATGGCACCCCACTGCAGTATTTTTGCCTGATAAATCCCATGGACTAAGAACCCTGGTGGGCTACAGCGCAAAGGGCGATGAACAGTTGGACACAACTGTGACTGAGCACACACAAAGAAATATAAGTAAAACAGAAAACTAATTCTTCCCTGAATTGTGTGGGAAGATTAGTACTAAACAAGGCCACATCTTTTCCAATTGATTTGTTTACATAACTGATTACTTTTTAAAATAGTTATTTTTTAAAGTTAATAGGATACTTATGAAATGTATTCTCCTATATGAAAATACGACTAAATCTAAAATTTAAGTATAAATGTGATGAATATCATAGTAAACACAGTCTCTATTTATAGTTATTGAGTATTCCTGGAAACTAATTTTAGATTTAGTCATATTTTCATATAGGAGAATACATTTCATAAGTATCCCATTAACTTTAAAAAATAACTATTTTAAAAATAATCAGTTATGTATACAAATCAATTGGAAAAAAAAAATTCAATTGGAGAAGATGTGGCCTTGTTTAGTACTAATCTTCCCACTGGAACCGATTATACAGAGTGAAGTAAGCCAGAAAGAAAAACACCAATTCAGTATACTAATACATATATATGGAATTTAGAAAGATGGTAATGATAACCCTGCATGCGAGACAGCAAAAGAGACACAGATGTATAGAACAGACTTTTGGACTCTGTGGGAGAGGGAGAGGGAGAGGGTGGGATGATTTGGGAGAATGGCATTGAAACATGTATACTATCATGTAAGAAATGAATCACCAGTCTAGGTTCGATACAGGATACAGGATGCTTGGGGCTGGTGCACTGGGATGACCCAGAGAGATGATATGCGGTGGGAGGTGGGAGGGGGGTTCAGGATTGGGAACTCAGGTACACCCGTGGCAGATTCATGTCAATGTATGGCAAAACCAATACAGTATTGTAAAGTAAAAAAAAAAAATTACTTATTTTTAATTGAGGGATGATTGCTTTACAGAATTTTATTGTTTTCTGTTAAACATCAACATGAATCAGCCATAGGTGTACATGTCTCCTTCCTCTTGAACCTCGCTCCCATCTCCCTCCCCATCCCACCTCTTAGGTTATTTGAGTTGCCTGACACATGCAGCAAATTCCCGTTGGCTATCTATTTTGCACATGATAATGTAAGTTTCCGTGTTACTCTCTGCATACATCTCACCCTCTCCTCCTCTCTCCCCATGTACACTAGTCTGTTTTCTATAATTCATCATTACCATCTTTCTAGATTTTATATATATGTGTCAGTTATAATATTTATCTTTCTCCTTCTGACTTATTTCATTCTGTATAATATGGTCTAGGTTCATCCAACTCATTAGAAATGACTCAAATGTGTTCCTCTTTATGGCTGAGTAATATTCCATTGTGCATATGTACCATACCTTCTTTATTATTACTGGAAACTATTTTCTGAATGTGTATCAAAACAAAATCATGGCTATAAAAACTCTGCTATTCTACTTATTCTCTAATCTTCTGTTTATGCATAGATTAATGTCAATCTTTGCCTTGTAATCTCACCATAATTTTCTTAATTTTATCATGTACTTATGACATGCTTAAGTAGGCTTTATATTAAATTAGGCCTTGAAAATAAAATATAGAAAAATATAGCTTCATTCCTCAAGGATTTACAATTAGTAAGAATTATTTTATTTTCTGAATTTCTATATAAGCCATAGAGGTGACATACATCATCTCAGTTATTCTGTTGCCTTTGTCACACACCTATAAATAGACTGTTAGAATTCTCAGAAGAGTAAGAGTTATATTGTTATCATTATTAAGAACTTAGTATATTCCTGTGAATAATATATTTGATAATAATAATCAAACTGCTTTGGGATAAGATGCTTGCTTTTAATCTAAAAATAATATTAATTCCAATTATGGCAAAAATAGTTTAAAATTTATACAAAACCAGAAACCATGTAAAATATAGATAAGTAGATACATTTTTAAACTATAAATGTGTGCATTTAAATTTTGAAATGAGATTTATAGACTGGAGTTGAGCATAGTATTCTTTACATTGTTAAGAGTTTATATCATATTGCTATTTAAATTAAAATAAAAAGTTAAACTTACTATGACTAAGGACCTAGTTTAACCAATTATTGCAGTGCATCCAAGAGTATATGTTTTATTGTACTTTTCCTTTTAATGGAAACGTTACTTACCGGGGAAGGAGATTTTAAAACAATGAAACAAAAATGACATTATTCAAGCCATGAAATCTATATATAATTTTTAATCTCGTTACACTTTTGGAAATTTAGTATGGTTTGCCTATTTTATATTGATTTATTTATTTGTGGATAAATATAAAATTGGCAGGTTCATACAGCTATGATAAAAGTATTGACTTGCATTTTCTGATACAGAAATAAATTTGGAATACATAATTTCTAAAAAAGCAATTAGCTACATATAGATATAATTTGTGCCTTAGATTTAATTATTTGCATCAGACTGAAACTTTCCCATTTATGTTGACTCCCATGTGACATGTTACTAGAATTTGATAATTCAGAGAAAATATCTTAATGTATTCAATTGGGTTGTTGTTCAATCGCTAAGTCATGTCCAACTCTTTTGTGACCTCATGGACTCTAGCCTACCAGGCTCTTCTGTCTATGAGATTTCCTAGGCAATAATCCTAGAATGGGTTGCCATTTTCTTCTGCAAGGGATCTTCCCAACCCTGGAGTTGAACCTGAATCTCTGTCTTCTGCCTTGGCAGGCAGATTCTTTAAAATTGAGCCACATGGGAATCCTATTCAACTGGGTATACTTTAATAAAAGATTAAACTATTTATTTTGAAAAAAATTAAAATACTTTATATGTATATATAATTGTAAACTAATTATGTGGACTTTAGTTTTATAGAAACAACAGATAATCAGAATAAAAGTTAGTTAGTGTATCCAAATTTACGGTCCACCCTCATTGTTTGTTTCTTATAGGTGACTTTATATCCTACTTCAGAAAGAAAAAGGAAATTGTCAGTCTGTTGAAAATTCATTATCAAACTTACACACTTATTAGAAATTATATTCATTTTTTAATGTGTATAATATTAGGCTTCTCTGGTGACTCAGATGGTAAAAATAACCTGACGGCAATTCAGGAGACCCAGTTTCAATCCCAGGGTTGGGAAGAAACCCTGGAGTAGGAAATGGCAACCTCCTCCATTACTCTTACCTGGAGAATTCCATGAACAGAGGAGCCTGGCAGGCTACAGCCCATGGAGTTGCAAAGAGTTGCACATGACTGAACATATTTCACTGACTCATACATATATAATACATGCTATGCATGTATGTATTACAAAGAATGTATTCATTAGTGTTCATGTTATATAAATGTATCTCATATAGCAGAATGTATTTTGATCAAGATGGAATTATAAAAGTAGTGAGTAGCATTTTCTTACATCAAAAATTTCTGTATTAGCTACAAAATAATTATTTATTTGAGGCAATGAATGATATATATATATATATAATATCAGTGAAAAAATATATACTGTCAGCATTACCTACTTATTTGAAAGATACATGTAAATACAGTTAATTCTTTAAACATTGTTGTCAGAAATCTTCCTTTCTCCTGGACTCATATTTTCATGTGGAGGGGGCACCACTAAATAAAGACAAGTGTACCTTTCACCAGAATGGTATCACTGCTCTAATAGGTGTGTTTGTAAGGATAAACTGAAAAGGTAGGAATTCTGCCTTGTTTCTTTAGCAAAATCTTTTTGATTGCTAGAGAAGTTCTTTCTGCTACTCCATTTAAAACTATTACAGTTTATTCCTCAGGGAAAATAGCTTGCAGTAGGGCTTGAAAGTGATAAGAATGAGTGAATGATTTATGTTCAGTTTTGGGGTTCAATCATAGGAAGCTCATTATTGTCATACTCTATCACCTTCACCAACGTAAAAATTAATTTCATCTTCCTTAGCCTGACTCCAGCTATTTTTTTTTTTATTTTCTACAGATTCCAACCTAGAAATATAATATAGTGACTGGAAAAAAATCAATAATTGCATATCAAAACTAAGAGCATATTCATAGTGCCACAAATGAACTTCTATCTGAATAATTCTAGAGAGCATTTTATTTATTAATGAAATAGTTTTCTTTTACCTGCAACTGAATAATTTTTGTGTGAACCCATACTGCTTAGAACTGCTACAGACACTTCCATTAGTGAGGATGTAACCATGAGTACATATTTCAAATACTGAGAATGCTATTTTATTGGGTATGTATACTGCATTTTTTCATCTATTCATTGGTTGACAAACAGATAGGTTGTTTCCTACCATTTGAGACAAATTAGATGAAACTTTGTTCACATCGCCCTGAGTGAAGGAAGCCAGATGCAGGAAGACAAATACTACATCTCACTTACATGTTGAATCTAGAAGAGTCAAACTCATAGAAGCAAAGAGTGGGTAGTAGTAGCTGGAGGCTGCTTGGGGGTACAAATAAAATGTTGATCAAGAAAGTTTCAGTTATGTAAAATGAATAAATTCCAGAGATCTAATGTACAACAATATAACAGTTGACGATGTTGATTTGCATATTAAACTGCTAAGTGGGCAGATTTTTAAACTGATCTCACCACCAAAAAAACAAACAAACGAACAAACAAACAAAAGGTAAATGTGAGAGGTGATAAATATGTTAACAACCTTGACTGTGGTTGTTATTTTACAAGTGTATACATAAATCAAGTCATCAAGGAACAGAATTCTTTTGTGTAATGCTCCATCTAAACTGCATTCCTAAAAGGTGAAGTGGAATCTAAAAAATATATTGTGGAATGAAAAAACAAACTTTATCCTATAGATAACATTACATGACACTGGAAGCATCCCACAAATTGCTAACAGACTCTAAATTCCAGCTGTACTAAAACTTTAATTATTTTTTCTTACATCAGTATTCTTCATTTTGTGATGACTTTGTATATGATACTTATTATTTTTTATTATATATTTGGAAAAGACATTCATCTTTACTAGCAGACACAAAGAATATCACCTCTGAAAATTCTTCATTGGTAATTTTAGTCTCTAGTTTATTATAATGCACAGTGGACTTTTTAAAATATTTTTAATATAAATTTATTTATTTTAATTGGAGGTTAATTACTTTATGATACTGCATTGGTTTTGCCATACATCAACATGAATCCACCACGGGTGTACATATGTTCCCCACCCTGAATCCCGCTCCCACCTCCCTCCCCATACCATCCCTCTGGGTCATCCCAGTGTACCAGCCCCAAGCATCCTGTATCATGCACTGAACCTGGACTGGCGATTCATTTGATATATGATATTATACATGTTTCAGTGCCATTCTCCCTAATCATCCCACCCCGTCCCTCTCCTACAGAGTCCAAAAGACTGTTCTATGCATCTGTGTCTCTTTTGCTGTCTTGCATAGGGTTATCATTACCATATTTCTAAATTCCATATATACGCATTAGTATACTGTATTGGTGTTTTTCTTTCTGCCTTACTTCAGTCTGTATAATAGGCTCCAGTTTCATCCACCTCATTAGAACTGATTTAAATGTATTCTTTTTAATGGCTGAGTAATACTCCACTGTGTATATATACTACGGCTTTCTTATCCATTCATCTGCTGATGGACATCTAGGTTGTTTCCATGTCCTGGCTATTATAAACAGTGCTACAATGAACATTGAGGTACACATATCTCTCAATTTGGTTTCCTCAGTGTGTATACCCAGAAGTGGGATTGCTGGGTTATAAGGCAGTTCTATTTCCAGTTTTTAAAGGAATCTCCACACTGTTGTCAATAGTGGCTGTACTAGTTTGCATTCCCACCAACCGTGTAAGAGGGTTCGCTTTTCTCCACACCCTCTCCAGCAGTTATTGCTTGTAGACTTTTGGATAGCAGTCATTCTGACTGGCGTGAAATGGTACCACATTGTGGTTTTGATTTGCGTTTCTCTGATAATGAGTGATGTTGAGCATCTTTTCATGTGTTTGTTAACCATCTGTATGTCCTTTGGAGAAATGTCTGTTTAGTTCTTTGGCCCATTTTTTGATTCAGTTGTTTATTTTTCTGGAATTGAGCTGCAGGAGTTGCTTGTATATGTTTGAGATTAGTTTTTTCATCAGTTGCTTCATCTGCTATTATTTTCTCCCATTCAGAAGGCTGTCTTTTCACCTTGCTTATAGTTTCCTTTGTTGTGCAGAAACTTTTAATTTTAATTCGGTCCCATTTGTTTATTTTTGCTTTTAATTCCACTATTCTGGGAGGTGGGTCATAGAGGATCCTGCTGTGATTTATGTCAGAGTGTTTTGCCTATGTTCTCCTCTAGGAGTTTTATAGTTTCTGGTCTTACATTTACATCTTTAATCCATTTTGAGTTTTTTTTTTTTTTTTTTTTTTTTGGTGTGTGGTGTTAGAAAGTGATCTAGTTTCATTCTTTTACAAGTGGTTGACCAGTTTTCCCAGCACCACTTGTTAAAGAGATTGTCTTTTCTCCATTGTATATTCGTGCCTCCTTTGTCAAAGATAAAGTGTCGATAGGTGCATGGATTCATCTCTGGGCTTTCTATTTTGTTCAATTGATTTATATTTCTGTCTGCACCAGTACCATACTGTCTTGATGACTGTGGCTTTGTAGTAGAGCCTGAAGTCAGGCAGGTTTATTCCTCCAGTTCCATTCTTCTTTCTCAAGATTGCTTTGGCTATTTGAGGTCTTTGATATTTCCATACAAATTGTGAAATTATTAGTTTTAGCTTTGTGAAAAATACCGTTGGTAGCTTGATAGGGATTGCATTGAATCTATAGATTGCTTTTGGTAGTACACTTATTTTCGCTATATTGATTCTTTCAATCCATGAACATAGTATTTTTCTCCAACTATTAGTGTCCTCTTTGATTTCTTTCACCTGTGTTTTATGATTTTCTATATATAGGTCTTTAGTTTCTTTAGGTAGATATACTCCTAAGTATTTTATTCTTTTCATTGCAATGGTGAATGGAATTATTTCCTTAATTTCTATTTCGATCTTCTCATTATTAGTGTATAGGAATGCAAGGGATTTCTGTGTATTGATTGTATATCCTGCAACTTTGCTATATTACTTGATTAGCATCTTGTAATTTTCTGGTGGAGTCTTTAGGGTTTTCTATGTAGAGGATCATGTTATCTGCAAACAGTGAGAGCTTTACTTCTTCTTTCCAAGTTGGATTCCCTTTATTTCTTTTTCTACTCTGATTGCTGCGGCCAAAACTTCCAAAACTGTTGAATAGTAGTGGTGAAAGTGGGCCCCCTTGTCTTGTTCCTGACTTTAGGGGAAATGCTTTCAATTTTTCACCATTGAGGATAATGTTTGCTGTGGGTTTGTCATAGATAGCTTTTATTATGTTGAGGTATGTTCCTTCTATTCCTGCTTTCTGGAGAGTTTTTTTTATCATAAATGGATGTTGAATTTTGTCAAAGGCTTTCTCTGCATCTATTGAGATAATCATATGGTTTTATTTTTCAATTTGTTAATGTGATGTATTACATTGATTGATTTGTAGATATTGAAGAATCCTTGCATCCCTGGGATAAAGCCCACTTGGTCATTGTGTATGATCTTTCTAATGTGTTGTTGGATTCTGATTGCTAGAATTTTGTTGAGGATTTTTGCATCTATGTTCATCAGTGATATTGGCCTGTAGTTTTCTTTTTTTGTGGTATCTTTGTCAGGTTTTGGTATTAGGGTGATGGTGGCCTCATAGAATGAGTTTGGAAGTTTACCTTCCTCTGCAATTTTCTGGAAGAGTTTGAGTAGGATAGGTGTTAGCTCTTCTCAAAATTTTTGGTAGAATTCATCTGTGAAGCTGTCTGGAGCTGGGCTTTTGTTTGTTGGAAGATTTCTGGTTACAGCTTCAATTTCCATGCTTGTGACGGGTCTGTTAAGATTTTCTATTTCTTCCTGGTTAAGTTTTGGAAAGTTATACTTTTCCAAGAATTTGTCCATTTCTTCCAAGTTGTCCATTTTATTGGCATGTAATTGCTGATAGTAATCTCTTATGATCCTTTGTATTTCTGTGTTGTCTGTTGTGATCTCTCCATTTTCATTTCTAATTTTATTGATTTGATTTTTCTCTTGTGTCTTGATGAGTCTGGCTAATGGCTTGTCAATTTTATTTATCCTCTCAAAGAACCAGCTTTTGACCTTGTTGATTTTTGCTATGGTCTCTTTTGTTTCTTTTGCATTTATTTCTTCCCTAATTTTTAAGATTTATTTCCTTCTACCAAACCTGGGGTTTTTCCTTTATTCCTTCTCTAGTTGCTTTAGGTGTAGAGTTAGGCTGTTTATTTGACTTTTTTCTTGTTTCTTGAGGTATGCCTGCATTGCTATGAACCTTCCCCTTAGCACTGCTTTTACAGTGTCCCACAGGTTTTGGGTTGTTGTATTTTCATTTTCATTCATTTCTATGTATATTTTGATTTCTTTTGTTATTTTTTCTGTGATTTGTTGGTTATTCAGCAGCATGTTGTTCAGCCTCAATATGTTGGAATTTTTAATAGTTTTTCTCCTGCAATTGAGATATAATCTTACTGCATTGTGGTCAGAAAAGATGCTTGGAATGATTTAAATTTATTTGAATTTACCAAGGCTAGATTTATGGCCCAGGATGTGATCTATCCTGGAGAAGGTTCCGTGTGCACTTGAGATAAAGGTGAAATTCATTGTTTTGGGGTGAAATGTCTTATAGATATCAATTAGGTCTAACTGGTCTATGTATCATTTAAAGTTTGCATTTCCTTAATTTTCTGGTTAGTTGATCTATCCATAGGTATGAGTGGGATATTAAAGTCTCCTACTATTACTGTGTTATTGTTAATTTCCTCTTTTATACTTGTTAGCATTTGTCTTATATATTGTGGTGCTCCTGTGTTGGGTGCATATATATTTATACTTGTTATATCTTCTTCTTGGATTGATTCTTTGATCATTATGTAGTGTCCTTCTTTGTCTCTTTTTATAGCCTTTGGTTTAAAGTCTATTTTATCTGATATAAGTATTGCTGCTCCTGCTTTCTTTTGGTCTCTATTTGCATGGAATATATTTTTCCAGCCCTTCACTTTCAGTCTGCATGTGTCCCTTGTTTTGAGGTGGGTGTCTTGTAGACAACATATATAGGGGTCTTGTTTTTGTATGCATTAAGCCAGTCTTTGTCTTTTGGTTGGGGCATTCAACCCATTCACATTTAAGGTAATTATTGAAAAGTATGATCCTATTGCCATTTACTTTATTGTCTTGGGTTCAAATTTATACACTATTTTTGTGTTTCCTGTCTAGAGAATATCCTTTAGCATTTCTTGGACAGCTGGTTTGGTGGTGCTGAGTTGTCTGAACTTTTGCTTGTCTGTAAAGCTTTTAATTTCTCCTTCATATTTGAATGAGATCCTTGCTGGGTACAGTAATCTTGGCTGTAGGTTATTTTCTTTCATCACTTTAAGTATGTCTTGCCATTCCCTCATGGACTGAAGAGTTTCTATTGAAAGATCAGCTGTTATTCTTATGGGAATTCCCTTGTGTGTTATTTTTTTTTCTTGCTGGTTTTAATATTTGTTCTTTGTCTTTGATCTTTGTTAATTTGATTAATATGTGTCTTGGGGTGTTTCACTTTGGGTTTATCCTGTTTGGAAATCTCTGGGTTTCTTGGACTTGGGTGATTATTCCTCATTTTAGGGAAGTTTTCAACTATTATCTTCTCAAGTATTTTCTCACGGTCTTCCTTTTTGTCTTCTTTTGGGACTCCTATGATTCGAATGTTGGGGTGTTTAACATTGTCCCAGAGGTCTCTGAGATTGTCCTCATTTCTTTTAATTCGTTTTTTTTTTTTTACTCTCTGATTCATTTATTTCTACCATTCTATCTCCTACTTCACTAATCCTATCTTCTGCCTTCATTATTCTACTATTTGTTCCCTCCAGAGTGTTTTTTTTTTATCTCATTTATTGCATTATTCATTATATATTGACTCTGTCTTATTTCTTCTAGGTCCTCGTTAAACCTTTCTTGCATCTTCTCAGTTCTTGTCTCCAGGCTATTTATCTGTGATTCCATTTTGATTTCAAGGTTTTGGATCATTTTCACTATCATTATTTGGAATTCTTTATCAGGTATATTCCCTATCTCTTCCTCTTTTGTTTGGTTTGGTGGGCATTTATTCCTGTTCCTTGGCTCTGTCTTTTCATCTTGTTTATATTGCTCTGTTTGGGGTGGCCATTCTGTATTCTGGCAGTTTGTAGAGTTCTCTTTATTGTGGAGTTTCCTTGCTGTGGGTGGGGCTGTGCAGGTGGCTTGTCAAGGTTTCCTTGTTAGGAAAGCTTGTGTCAATGTTCTGTTGGATGCAGCTGGATTTCTTCTCTCTGGAGTGCAATGAAGTGTCCAGTAATGAGTTATGAGATGTCAATGGGTTTGGA
The DNA here is from genome assembly GCF_016772045.2 of Ovis aries. NCBI lineage: Eukaryota > Metazoa > Chordata > Mammalia > Artiodactyla > Bovidae > Ovis > Ovis aries. Next base: position 52,419,228 of record NC_056069.1, read on the forward strand.
GTGACTTTGGGCAGCCTGTTGTATAGAATCTCAGGGCTATGTTTCTGTGTTGCTGGAGAATTTGCATATGTCTTTCTCTGGAACTTGTTGGCCCTTGGGAGGTGCTTGGTTTCGGTGTAAGTATGGAGGCATTTGATGAGCTTCTGTCGATTAATGTTCCTTGGACTCAGGAGTTCTCTGGTGTTCTCAGGATTTGGACTTAAGCCTCCTGCTTCTGGTTTTCAGTTTTAGTTTTACAGTAGCCTCAAGACTTCTCCATCTATACAGCACCAATGATAAAACATCTAGGTTAAAGATGAAAAGTTTCTCCACAGTGAGGGACACCCAGAGGTTCACAGAGTTATATGGAGAAGAGAAGAGGGAGGAGGGAGTTAGAGGTGACCCGAATGAGATGAGGTCAAATCAAAACAGGAGAGAGCAAGCTAACCAGTAATCACTTCCTTATGTGTGCTCCACAGTCTGGACTGCTCAGAGATGTTCACGGAGTTATACAGAGAAGAGAAGAGGGAGGAAGGAGACAGAGGTGGCCAGAAGAATAAAGGGGGGAACCAAAAGGAGAGAGACAGATCCAGCCAGTAATCAGTTCCCTAAGTGTTCTCCACCGTCTGGAACACACAAAGAGATTCACAGAGTTGGGTAGAGAAGAGAAGGGGAAGGGAGGAGATAGAGGCGACCTGGTGGAGAAAAAGAGAGTCCAAAGTGGAAGACAGCAGTCAACCCAGTAATCTCACTCCCAAGTAAAAATGGGTACTGAAGATTGGGTTCTTAAAGGTACAAAATTGACAACAAATACCAAAAAGCAAAGATTAAAAATCTAGAGTAAATGTTGGATTTTCAAAAATACAATATTAAAGAAAGGAAAAAAATACAAAGTCACAAAAATTAAAATATATATAATATGAAGTTTGCTTTAAAAAATAGGGTCTTTCTCTTTTTTTGCAAAGTAATAGTAGGTTATAAAAATGAAAATTAAAGAAGTAATAGAGGACTTAAAATTTTGAAAAATTAAAAAAATAATGATAGTACAAATATATCTAGGACTTTCTCTGGTGGTGTTGTGGGCAGTATGGGTCAGTTCATTTTCAGATAGTTCCTTGGTCCAGCTTATATTTCTCAAGATCTATAGGCCCCTTCCTATGTAGTCAGTACTGACTACAGAGTTTTAATCTATTGTACCCATCACTTCCAAGGCGATTCCCTCTATTTTAGCGTCTTCTGTTTGCTGATTTCTTCAGTGTCTAATTTCCACTGTGACACAAGGGGGCGGTGGTGGACACTTTTTTAGGCTCACTTGTCCAGTCGCGCTGTGGGGAGGGAGGGACGCTGCAAACAAATAACACTGGCCTGTGCTCGCAGTGTCTCAGCCTCACTGGGCCTGCCCCTACTCATAGCCTGTGTGCCCTCCCTGCCCACACTGCTCTGGCTCTAGGTTGCTCTGCCAGGAACACTCCAAGGCCGGCTCTGGGCTGCATGCACCTCCCAGGTCTAAGCTGCTCAGGTTCAGGTTCAGTTTCAGGTAGTCCTCAGAGGCACAGACTTGGTTGGGCTTGCGTTTTTTGCCCTTCCCAGGGCCGAGCAGCTCAGGTGATCAGGTGTCTGGAGAGTGCAGTTGCTGCGATGTATCACCTCCCCCATTCCTGCCACTCAGTTTTCTGGGTGTACAACTGGCACACCTTCTCAGGGGGATGTTGACCGTCCAGAATCCCGAGAAGTCTTAGTTAGCAAAGAAGCCTGCTTGCAGTTTGGTAGATAATGCCTCTCTGGGGCCGCAATTGCCCCCTTCTGGCTCTGGCTGCCTTTCACTGGAGGGGGATGGTCTGCAGCTGGCTAGCTCTGTTCAGTACTTTGTTCTGTGAGTAGGCCTGACAGTGTTTTAGGTTAGGGCTTTTCACATAGGTCTAGTCAGTCCTTTGTTCTTTGAGCGGGCCTGGAGGTGTCTTAGGTTAGGGCCTTTAGCAGGGTAGCTATCCCACGGTCAGGTTTGCTAGCCCAAGTTAGTTCCCTCAGATTGCCCTTGGGGCATTCGGACTGGTCCTTACTCTAAGCAATGCACACCTCTCCCTGCCCAGCCCCCACTTGCTGGTGCTGGGTGCAGGCATCTGCACTGCTTCTCTACTGGGGGAGTTACCGTTGGGCACGTAATCTGTGGGGTTTAATTATTTATTTATTTTTCCCCCCAGTTATGTTGCCCTCTGTTGTTCCAAGGCTTGCCACAGACTTGGCAGTGAGAGTGTTTCCTGGTGTTTGGAAACTTCTCTCTTTTTAAGACTCCCTTCCCAGGATGGAGCTCCATCCCTACCTCTTTTGTCTCTCTTTTTGTCTTTTTTTTTCCTTCCTCCTTTCGAAGACAATGGGCTGCTTTTCTGGGTGCCTCATGTCCTCTGCCAGCGTTCAGAAGTTGTTTTGTTGAATTTACTCAGCGTTTAAATGTTCTTTTGATGAATTTGTGGGGGAGAAAGTGGTCTCCCCATCTTATTCCTCTGCCATCTTTGGACTGCCTCCTCCACAATGGACATTTTAATGATAGCATAATTTATAGTGCAAGTTTATTATCAGTTTCTCTTTGACAATACATTGTGAGTTCAGGTAACAGAAATTATATCCTATTTATAAATATGTCCCTACTCTACCACCTAGCCATAGCTCAAATCATAAACATGAATTAGTATAATGAAACTGTTTTAACATTGTATTTATGCACTTAGTACTTCACAATATGTATAGTTATGCAAAATATATACTCAGAATATATTCAGGTAAGGAAGAAAAAGAAGAGAAAAGCTGTGGATTTAGAGAAATCAGATAAAAATGGAGCCAGAATATTAGCAAACACAATGAATATGAATGATGTTTATATTACCTTGCCACTGGCCATGATAGAGGAAGAAATGGAGTTGATATAAATAATTAATTTTATGGTATTTTTCTTGATTAACTTTAATGATAATTTTAGGTTAAAACATGTCCTGAAAATGATCTGGAATATAATCTAGTAAAACAAAGTTTCAGATTCATAAGATATACCTTAGTAGCCACAGGTAACTGAAGAGATGGGAGATTCCAGTTTTCCATGACTTAGGTGTGAGATATGACACTGATAGTTGTATAATATTGAGTTAAAGAGATGATAAACCCATCTACTCAGTGGCTTTACAAAACTATCCCTAAAATATTTATGTTCTGCTTGAATCAGCCCATTGTAACAATAATGCCTAGAGCAAATTCATGAAATATATGCTACCTATTCTGAAGAAGGAGCCTGGAATTCAAGTGTCATTAGGCTAATTGAAAGAAAGAGTAAGTTAGCCTGAAGAATAGAGATAAAGAGAGCTTAACATCTGAAATCTAATATATGAAAAGCTCCATTTTATAGGATATTAAGTATAATATTTCTTAATGCCTTGGGAAAATCTCTTTAAAGTCTTACATTATACGGACAGCCATTAATTGAATACTTCACATATTCCTTAAGTCTAAGGAAGACAGTTAAGAACCTATTCTACCCTATTGGTACTCCAGACATTGATTTTAATCTTTTCATCCAAGTCTCATATTTTGTATATCTGAGATTCATTATTTTGTCTTCTTAGTGATTTTTTTCTTTAATATGTGTCAATGAAGTTCACCTTCCTAATATTTTATGTTACTCATATTTTTATTTTTGTCCTTCCCTATGAAATATGCTGCTTTTCTTTGGAGCTTTTGTCCCTGCAATTTCTCTTCTATTTCTTTCCTCCAGTTGCAACTTCAAAATTTGAATGCTATTTTAAAGATCATGTTTTATACCGTGGCTAATAATCTCAAACATTATTTCGTTGATCGCTTGCAGACAGTGTGTCAGTTTTCATATTAACCATGAGATATTATTGGGGCTTCCCAGATGGCACAGTGGTAAAGAATTTGCCTGTCAGTGCAAGGGACAAAGGAGATACAGATTCGATCCCTGGGTCAGAAATATCTGATGGAGAAGGAAATGACAGTCTTCTATAGTATTCTTGCAAGAAAAATTCCATGGACAGAAGAGCGTGGCGGGCTACAGTCCATAGGGTAACAAAGAGTTGGACATGCACACATGCATCTATGTTATTAACTTTTCTTGCTGCTACTGCTGCTAAGTCGCTTTAGTCATGTCTGACTCTGTGTGACCCCAGAGACAGCAACCCACCAGGCTCCCTTGTACCTGGGATTCTCCAGGCAAGAACACTGGAGTGGGTTCCCATTTCCTTCTCCAATGCATGATAATGAAAAGTGAAAGTGAAGTCGCTCAGTCCTGTCTGACCCTCAGCGACTCCATGGACTGCAGCCTTCAAGGCTCCTCTGTCCATGGGATTTTCCAGGCAAGAATACTGGAGTGGGGTGCGATTGCCTTCTCCAATGAACTTTTCTTACTTACTATTATATTTTAATACAATGAATTTACTTAAGATCTATGTTGACCATTTTCTAGTGATCACTCTGGGGATTAGGTTATGGATGAAAACTTGAACACACCACCTCTATATCTAAACCAGTCTATACACTCTAGGCAATGTTGTGAGTAAAAAAAGCCTTCTTTTTTTTACTGCAAATGTATATTTTAGAATGTTTTTGTGGATTTATTGCACAGTACCATTGGTTCAGCTAATTAAACAAGCTAGTGGCAGAAGGATAGGCCATAATCTCTGCATCCTGTATTCTTTTTTTTGCCCAAAAAAAAATTTGTTTTTTTCATCGACACACATCTGGCCATATTAAGGAAGACTTCTTGACTTTACCTCTCATGAAACATTATTCTATTTTCAGGAAATCTGCATTACAAAAAATTTGTAGCAACCTGGATTCATGCATTGTTTTGGTACAATATTGACTATACTAGTGAGTGTTTGTTGACTATGATGGCTACTCAATTTCTTCTAATGGATTCCTGCCCACAGTAGTAGATATAATGGTCATCTGAGTTAAATTCGCCCATTCCAGTCCATTTTAGTTCACTGATTCCTAGAATGTTCACTCTTGTCATCTCCTGTTTGATCACTTCCAATTTGTCTTGATTCATGGACCTAACATCCCAGGTTCCTATGCAATATTGCTCTTTACAGCATCAGACCTTGCTTCTATCACCAGTCACATCCACAGCTGGATGTTGGTTTTGCTTTGGCTCGATCCCTTCATTCTTTCTGGAGTTATTTCTTCACTGGTCTCCAGTAGCATATTAAGCACCTACTGACCTGGGGAGTTTATCTTTCAGTGTCCTATCTTTTTGGCTTTTCATACTGCTCATGGGGTTCTCAAGGCAAGAATATTGAAGTAGTTTGCCATTCCCTTCTTGAGTGGGCCACATTCTGTCAGACTCCTCCACCATAACCCTTCTGTCTTGGGTGGCCCCACATGGCATGGTTTAGTTTCATTGAGTAAGACAAGGCTGTGGTCCATGTGATCAGATTGGCTAGTTGTCTGTAACTGTGGTTTCAGTCTGTCTGCCCTCTGATGCCCTCTCTCAGTGCCTACCATCTTACTTGGGTTTCTCTTACCTTGGACGTGTGGCAGCTCCTCTCAGCCTCTCCTGCATCATGCAGCCCCAGATATTCAAGCTGGTTTTAGAAAAGAAGAGGAAACAGAGATCAAATTGCCAACATTTGCTCTATCATCAAAAAAGCAAGAGAGTTCCAGAAAAACATCTATTGCTGCTTTATTGACTATGCCAAAGCCTTTAACTATGTGGATCACAGTAAACTATGGAAAATTCTGAAAGAGATGGGCATACCAGACCAACTGACCTGCCTCTTGAGAAACCTGTATACAGGTAAGGAAGCAACAGTTAGAACTGGACATGGAACAACAGACTGGTTCCAAATAGGAAAAGGAGTACCTCAAGGCTGTATATTGTCACCCTGAGTATTTAACTTATATGCAGAGTACATCATGAGAAACGCTGGGCTGGAGGAAGCACAAGCCGGAATCAAGATTCCCAGGAGAAATATTGATAACCTCAGATATGCAGATGACACCACACTTATGGCAGAAAGTGAAGAACTAAAGAACCTCTTATTGAAAGTGAAAGAGGAGAGTGAAAATTTTGACTTATTTTCAACATTCAGGAAACTAAGATCATGGCATCTGATCCCAATACTTCATGGAAAATAGATGGGGAATCAGTGGAAACAATGGCTGACTTTCTGTTTTTGGGCTACAAAATCACTGCAGATGGTGATTGTAGCCATGAAATTAAAAGACACTCCTTGAAAGGAAAGTTATCACCAACCTAGACAGCATATTAAAAAGCAGAGATATTACTTTGTCAACAAAGGTCCGTCTAGTCAAGGCTATGGTTTTTCCAGTGGTCATGTATGGGTGTGAGAGTTGGACTGTGAAGAAAGCTGAATGCCGAAGAATTGATGCTTTTGAACTGTGGTGTTGGAAAAGACTCTCAAGAGTCCCTTGGACTGCAAGAAGATCCAACCAGTCCATTCTGAAGGAGATCAGTCCTGGGTGTTCATTGGCAGGACTGATGTTGAGTACATCATGAGAAACGCTGAACTGGAAGAAACACAAGCTGGAATCAAGATGACACCACCCTTATGGCAGAAAGTGAAGAGGAGCTAAAAAGCCTCTTGAAAGTGAAAGAGGAGAGTGAAAAAGTTGGCTTAAAGCTCAACATTCAGAAAGCGAAGATCATGGCATCTGGTCCCATCACTTCATGGGAAATAGATGGGGAAACAATGGAAACAGTGTCAGACTTTATTTTTTTGGGCTCCAAAATCACTGCGGATGGTGACTGCTGCCATGAAATTAAAAGACGCTTACTCCTTGGAAGAAAAGTTATGACCAACCTAGATAGCATATTCAAAAGCAGAAACATTACTTTGCCGACTAAGGTCCATCTAGTCAAGGCTATGGTTTTTCCTGCGGTCATGTATGGATGTGAGAGTTGGACTGTGAAGAAGGCTGAGCACTGAAGAATTGATGCCTTTGAAGTGTGGTGTTGGAGAAGACTCTCGAGAGTCCCTTGGACTGCAAGGAGATCCAACCAGTCCATTCTGAAGGAGATCAAACCTGGGATTTCTTTAGAAGGAATGATGCTAAAGCTGAAGCTCCAGTACTTTGGCCACCTCATGTGAAGAGTTGACTCATTGGAAAAGACTCTGATTCTGGGAGGGATTGGGGTGAGGAAGGGAAGGGGTAGACCCAGGATGAGATTGCTGGATGGCATCACGGACTCGATGGATGTGAGTCTGTGTGAACTCCGGGAGTTGGTGATGGACAGGGAGGCCTGGCGTGCTGCGATTCATGGGGTCGCAAAGAGTCGGACACAACTGAGGGACTGAACTGAACTGAACTGAACTGATGTTGAAGCTGAAACTCCAATACTTTGCCCACCTGATGGGAAGAGCTGACTCATTGGAAAAGACCCTGATGCTGGGAAAGATTGAGGGCAGGAGGAGAAGGGGACAACAGAGGATGATATGGCTGGATTGCATTACCAACTCAATGGACATGAATTTGGGTAAACTCTGGGAGTTGGTGATGGACAGGGAGGCCTGGCATGCTATGCTCATGAGGTTGCAGAGTCGGACACGATTGAGCGACTGAACTGAATGAGTGTTTCTTCATAGTTTGTGGCTACTGCTCATGGGTGATTTCTAATCGCATTAAAAGTTTATCTGTTGCTATTCCAATTTTTTCAAATGAATGCTTTGAAGATTTCATCTTTCTATCTGAAATCAAAATACTGACACCTGCAAAAACCACTGGTATAATCATGAATATGGGAACTAAACCAAAACAGGCCTTGACATAACAGGTTGACAAGGTGTAGACAAGCTTGATGCAAAATATAGAAGCTGACCCATTCCTGTTTGAAGTTTAGAGAATTTTCTTATGTGTTAGGATCAGAAAAGATCGAAGGGAAACTGAAAGTGGTATGAGAGGTATGGACACAGGAGAATCCAAGATCAAACTATCCAAATGTGCCCACCTGGAGCCCATATTAATTTTTAGGACATTAACTGTAAAGAGCAAGATAATGTGAGCATTGCATTAAGCAAAGAGTTTAGCATCACAGAGGATGAAACAAAGAAATTCAAGACTAGGCAATTCCCACACTTGTATGGTGTGAGATATCCAAGACAAAAAGTAAAAAGAAAAACTAAAAAAAAAAAAAAAAAACCCTATTTGATAACATTGTACATTCATGACAGAAAACTGAAATCACAGGGAGAGAGAGAAATCAGAAGAAAAATTCAGGGTCCTCAATTTTCCTTTTGAACACAAAAAGTTTCAAAATCAATTTTTAACTGGATTAAAATGTCAAACTGTGAATTAAAAGAATAATTCATATTTACTAAATGAGATTTATTGCAAGGATATAAAAATAAGGAGCAGAAAACCAATTCATATAGTAGTAATACAATTAGATGATAAATAATCATATTCACGAACTTTTCATATGATAGTGGTCACATAGATAAGAGCGAATCAAGAATTATGATTTTTTTTTAATGGAAACTATGTTAGCTGTTTTATCACTAGCCCAAATAGTCATCGGTGAAAACTAAAATAGGTAAAATGTGGTGATTCAAAAATTAATATAAAATATGAAGAAACCTGCCAATGTATACATATATCATCATGGAATTATCACAAGTATGATGTGTTTTGCCAGTATTGCACTCTATTTTATATCCATACTTATTTTTGTTTGCTTAATTTATCAAGGCAAACTAGTCAATCTTTATTTTGTATATAAAAATTTGTTTTCACAATTTTCAACAATTCTTTCTCTGTATAATACACTTTTTTGGCACAAAGAGTTTCAAGACAATTATATCATTATTTGAAATTATTATTAAGTTAATTTTGGAACTGTCAAACTACTTATTATGTTCTTAGTAAATTATGGTATGATTTCTTTGATTGAAATTGCCTTTTCTAATTGTATGTTATCATTTTACCTGCTATATCCCAGAATTATTTTATTTTCATATTGTTCCCTGTAGACACTATATGGTAAAATTGTATTCTGCCTACTTCTGAAGCTTCATTTATTTAGAGTAACTCTGTTCATAATTACGTGTACAGAACTGTCTCCACATTTTTATTTTTCTTTGCATGGCTTTTTCTGTATGCGCGCATTCTGTCCTACTGCAAACCACTGAAACTCCTTATTGAAGGTTTTCTTTCAGGGTTAACATGGATGAGACCAAAGTTGCCAGGGATATAAAGACCTTACAGCATAATTCAGTCATGAGCAGAAGAGAAATTTCCTTTTCTTTTTTTTGGCATGGGACATCTTAGACTTTATTTCAACACACTGTATAAATATTTCCATCAGCATTGAGTAGGAAATCTAAAACTCAAGCTATTGATTCAGCTAGAGATCAGCAGAGTCACCCAGAAAATATGTAAGAGATTTAAGATCTAAGGATGATAGAAAGCCCTAATCTGCCTAATTATATAAAGCCCATAGAAATAATGAAGGAGAAGAAAAATTTGAAAACTTGTGACAAATGTCCAAAGTTGAATGAAGACATAAATCCGTATATTAAAGGATCACAGTATAGTCCAAGTGGAAAACAAATCTAAAGCTCATAAAGAAACTGCAAAACGCTAGAAATTACAATTTAATATTAGTCACAGAGAAGCAAATGAGCATCTAAAAAGGAGGAATCATAAGACTAAACAACAATTTTTTAAGAGAAAAAAATGGGATATCTTAAAATAATTGTGAGAAAATGCATACCTAGGGGAAAAAAAACTGTCATTTAACATTGTTAATGAAATAAAATACTTCCAAATAAAATAAAACTGAGAAAATTGAGTGTGAACAGATTTCATTAAACGAAAGCATAAAATAATGATTTCATGAGAAAAAATAGTCACTGAAAGAATTTTAGAAGCAAAATTATGTGTGAAAAAATAAAATGCTCAACATTGTTTAGTTTCATGTGACTCAATCAGATTATGGGAGTATATGTGGCATGACAGCAGAACACTGGAAAATTTTCTACTAATTACATGACTTATGGGAGTATACATGCACATCTGTGTATCTTATATACAAATATGTGTGTGATATGTATTATATATGTGAGCACATAATATCTATTATATGCTTACATTATTTTATATTTTTATAAGCGCTTATAGAGCTATAAGGGGCTTCCCCAGTGGCTCAACGGTAAAAACTCCACCTGTAATACGGAAGTCATAGAAGACTCAGATTCAATCCCTGGGTTGGAATGATCCTCTGGAGAAGGGCATGGGAATTTATGCCTGGGAAATCCCACTGGATTGAGGAGCCTGGCAGGCTACAGTCCATGTGTTTGCAAACATTCAGACATGACTGAAGTGACTTCGCACACAGAACACACAGCAGTATAAGTCTTTTTTAAAATTACTCCTTTAACTATATTCCAAATTTTTTAAAATTATATATACTAGTGAAAAAAAAATATATATATATATCAATTATGACACAATTTAAAATATTTGTATTTGGTTAGAAAGGCAATGGCACCCCACTCCAGTACTCTTGCTGGAAAATCCCATGGACAGAGGAGCCTGGAAGGCTGCAGTCCATGGGGTCGCTGAGGGTCGGACACGACTGAGTGACTTCTCTTTCACTTTCATGCATTGGGGAAGGAAATGGCAATCCACTCCAGTGTTCTTGCCTGGAGAATCCCAGGGACAGGGGAGCCTAGTGGGCTGCCATCTCTGGGGTCACACAGAGTAGGACACGACTGAAGTGACTTAGCAGCAGTAGCAGCAGAAACATATATACACACATACATATGTATGCATATATATTTTCCTCCTTCCATATTTTATTTTAGTGTTCAAATATAGAAACAGATAATTTACTGAGTCTTGTCTTTGTTTTGTGTCTTTTGTCTCTTATTTTCACATTTTAATTTGCCTTATGTATTTTTCTATTATTAAACTTATTTAGTATATAAACATTCTTGTCAGTTACATCTGCAGTATAGAATATTTTATACATTGTTTGAAAGTTTACATTTTTTATCATCGAATTTTCCCCCTTAAATTAATGTTATATAAAATTAATGTTCTCTCTCATTTCTTATACTCATTTTTCTGGCCTTTTTTTTCCCATTCATTTACTTCATTCTGCATGTATATATGGAATATATAAATATATTTTTCTCTATATAAATGAATGTATATCACTAAAATTATTTCTTTGAGCTATATATTTGGTATTATTGTTATTATCTTATTTGACTCTGGCTTTCTTTTTCCCTTGGATTACTACTTTGATATATTTTTCCTGTTTTTTCATCTTTGGCCATGAGTTCTACATTTCCTTTGTGTCCTTCTCATTTTGCACCCCACTCATGTTGGTCCACTATGTCCCTTACCATCAGTTCCTCATTTTTGGGAGAGCTACTGGTGTCTAGTTTTCTGTTTTCCAATGGTCTTGGAAAGTAGGGCTCAGCTGGACTGCTGTTAATTTCAATTGTTCGATTTACTCTACATTTTTTCAGTTATTGAACTGAAAGTACTGTGCAAAGATTTATTCTTTTCTATAAAAGGACACTGGATAAACCTTCAATTCAGGATACACTCCTGAGCCTTCGCCAATGCTAGATATAAATCTGATATTTACACCCTCCCATTGCCAACATGTAACCAGAAACTGCTCCTCTCTTCTCAATCATCACAAAAACCGACAGGGAAAAACAAAGGGCAGATTTTGGTTTAAGTGACAGACAATTATATGAAACTTTGTGGACATTTTTCTTTTATTTCAGTCATCTCATTAGGACTTGATGTCTTTTTGTTTATTTGGTATTTTTATCAGTATGTTATATAATTTCATTAGAGAGGATAGAGTAGCTTTTTTATTATGACAAATAGATTGCAAAATACCAGTGGATTAGCACAGTATGTCTTTGCTTCCTATTATATCACTGCAATCTAGTTCCTCTTCTTTGGTGACTTGGGAATCAGGCCATTCCATTGTGCAGATGTAGATCTGGAACACTCAGATCTGAACTCTCCGCTGAAGGGAAAATGAGGCAGGGGGATGTTGTACAACTGACCTAATCTGAAAGTGTTTTATATTATTTATGCCTGTATACTACCAGCCAAAATTTTATCATATGATCTCTGACCTAACTGCAAGAAAGATTTGAAAGATTTTTGTGTGCCCATGAAGATAGTGATATGAATATATCATATTATCTTTGACAGTGCATTTTGGTTATGAGATCATTTTATCTTACTTTCACATATGCAGCACTTTCACTGTTTCCTGAGAAGGTGATATAAAGTTCCATCTGGTCAGTGATTACTGCTCAGAGTCCATATCTCTAGGTGCCATCAGATGCAGATGTGACTCCCTTAAAGTCTGAAGACCTACAACTGTAAAATGCAAATTATCTTCCCTTTCCAGGACAAACACCCAGAAGGCAGTGATGGAGCAGGCATCAGGTACATAGAGTAATCACTCCCTTTAAAAAAGGCAAAGAATGGGAGGCATACAGTATCCACTGGCAAGCAATGATATAAATCCCCCTTGGAAGAGATTGTAATAAATTTCCCAGGCTCACCTGGCTTTCCAGGTGGTGCTAATGCTAAAGAACCTACCTGCCAATGCAGGAGACAGAAGAAACATGGGTTCATTTCCTGGGTTGGGAAGATCCCCTTGAGGTGGGTGTGGCAATCCACTTCAGTATTCCCACCTGGAGGATCTCATGGACAGAGGGCCTGGCGGGCAACAGTCTATAGGGTCACAAAGAGTTGGACATGACTATGAGATTGAGCAACAACAGTCATACACACTGCAGGGATGAAGAAATTACATTGATTGAACACTTATTCTGTTCCCTGGAAGGAGCCTCTCAACCACAGTTCTTTTTGAACTCTGGCTCTGACCTCTGAGAACTCCTTGTTCATTCCTCTCCTTGGCCATATTTGAACTGGTGAACGGAGACCATCTATTCCTTGAGGGGTTTATAATGATCCTTTCCTCTCTTAAAAGAAGGTAGGGGTCCAAGGCTCTAAAAATCTTGATGATTTAGGGTCTTTTCTGGATGAGCTAATGGCTTTCTTGATAAACCTGCAAAAACTTAATACACTTCTGTTCCATTTGTTTTTGTCACCTGAAATTGTTAATATTTTCTGGACATAGCTGCCAAGTGTATTTTACTTCCCTGCTTTCTGGACTCATGATTTGCTCATTCACTTATGAGATATTTAAAAAAAAAAAAACAGACAAGCAGTTATCTGAAAAAATAACTGATAGGCTGACCATTAAAAATGGTATTTTCCCTGGGTTACTTTACTAAACCAAGATTATTTTATTAGCCCCTTTCCTGCAAAACTTCTATAAAATTCTATTTCAGAAAATTCTTCATTCTTGGAAAGCCTTGAATTTCTGGACTATCTCCTATCCCTGTAATAGATTTGATGATATATATATTTTTCTTTTTTATTTGTTTATTTTAAAATATAAATTTATTTATTTTAATTGGAGGCTAATTACTTTACAATATTGTATTGCTTTTGCCATACATCAACATGAATCTACCACAGGTGTACATGTGTTCCCCATCCTGAACCCCCCCTCCCACTTCCCTCCCCATACCATCCCTCTGGGTCATCCCAGTGGACCAACCCTGAGCATCCTGTATCACTCATTGAACCTGGACTGGTGTTTCATTCCATATATGATATTATACATGTTTCAATGCCATTCTCCCAAATCATTCCACCCTCGCCCTCTCCCACAGAGTCCATAAGACTGTTGTATATATCTGTGCCTCTTTTGCTGTCTCACATACAGGGTTATCATTATCTTTAAAAAATCTGCCAGTATCTTCCCATATCTTTGAAAACTCTGCCAATGGCTTCAAACAAATATTATCATCTTCCCTCTTTCTCTAAATCTCCCAAACATGAAATCTGACTTTAAATTTACAACAGGTGAATTTTATACTTTGCATCTCTTACATCTGTTGCTTTGTTGCCCTGTTGTTACCCTGCTGCTTGAACATGAGAAGTGATGCTTTTAGATATAGGTTATGTTTTCAATAGTATAGCATCTCACCTCTGTATCAATTCATTTCTTAATCAGAGTAAACTAGACTTCCTCATAATAATAAGTTTCCAAGTCCCAGTTTTATTTATTGATAAATAAAAAAATAAAGTAAAATAAAGTTTTATTTATTGATCACATCGTTGTTTCCACAGATACTCTCTCTTTAATGATGATTCTGTGACTCCTCCTTCTTATAGCTGTGCCATCAAACACAGTCTTTCCAAGGAACCATGGAAAGGGAAGAGGAACCAGAAGTGGTGCATCTTTAGTTTGCCAGAACCTAGGTGCATAACTTTCAAACAGACTTCAAGGGAAGCTTGGGAATGTGATTTTTCTGCACTCCCAAGAGGAGAATGACTTGGTGAATTCTCTGCCATACCTGCTTTTTGTTATGTTCAATCAACATTATATGACCAAAATAATTTTTATTCCCTCTTCTTCTTTAACCAAAGCTAAGAAAAAAATCCTGTACAATTAAAAAAAAATTATCTGGTGGTCACTGTTCATACTTATATAAGTTTCCTATGGTTGAATAAATTGTACATTAGTATCCCTACACCAACAACTTATATCCCTTAACTTGACAGTCCTTTAAATATGTGTTTTTATATTTCCCTACTTCCTTTCTTTTCCTTGGTTTCTCATTTACATCCCTATTTTGTACTTTACTAGGAGAAGATAATGGCAACCCACTCTGGTATTCTTGCCTAGAAAATTCCACGAACAGAGGAGCCTGGTGGGCTACAGTCCATAGGGTCATAAAGACTCTCCCACGACTGGAAGACTGAGCATAAGATAGTGATTTTCTACTTTACACTGCTAGGAGAAGAGTGTTGCTGTTGTTGTTTACTTGCTTATTCCTGTCTGACTCTGTAAGACCCAGTAGACTGTAGCCTAGGCTGTAACCAGGCTCTTCTCTACATGGGATTTCTCAGGCAAGAAAACTGGAGTGGGTTAATGGATTTCACCTCAAGGAGAATGCATTGTGTATAAAATACATAGAAAATATAAAGTATTGTTATGATAAAGCAAAAAAATGAAGATAAAATTACATCATTCATTTATCTGTTTAATCAAATCTTACACATTTTTACCCTCATTGTGACAAATTCCAGGTATGTTATTCTGCCACTCATCCATAATAAAATCCACAGAATTTATCCAATTTTACTTCTACCAGATATTTTCAAAAGCATTTGTATAGGTCATAGGGGCCTAATGCAATGATATTTTGTCTTTAAAACTGACCCAGCTGGTTGAAAATGTACATTTTCTAACTAATTAAGCCTGGCAAGTTCAGAAGTGTGGTCACTTTAATTAGATATCTGAGATAATGACATTCACTTTCATTGTTACTTCTGGGGTACTCCATTACTTGCATGACATGTTAGCTAATTAAAAAAAATACTATACCTGCAGAAATGGCCACTTTCCTTCTTATCTTTGAGATGCTATCAGATGATACACATAAAGAACAACTGGTAAGATTCTTTAAAAGTCAGTGTGTATGTTTCCTAAAATTTTATTCTACCAAAAATCTTATAACTTTGTTAACAATCCTTATCACATAAGGCAATGCATTAATTTCAAAAGTAGATTAATTTTTGCCATGGACTTGATGACAAATCTCTATGTAAACATGGTTAGGTGCCAAAGTGAGAGGAAACCATCATCTTCCTCTTAGAATTTAAAATATGTAGATTATTGCTGGGGAATTAAAAACAAAATCTCCTACCAACTCAGAAAAAACCTCTTCACAAAGGTAGAAGAGACATTATATAGCTTCATTAATGAAATATTAACAACCTCAGATAAGTAGATGATACAGTTTAATGGCAGAAAACAAAGAACTACAGAGCTTCTTGATGAGGGCGAAAGAGAGTGAAAGAGCTGGATTAAAACAACTTTCAAAAAGTTAGGATCATGGCATCTGGTCCCATCACTTCATAGCAAAAAGAAAGGGAAAAAGTGGAAGCAGTGACAGATTTGATTTTCTTGCACTCCAAAATCATTGTGTACAGTGACTGCAGCCACAAAATTAAAAGGCAATTGCCGCTACTGAGAAAAGCTAAGAGTATTAAAAAGCTGAGACATCACTGTGCTGACAAAAATCTGTATAGTCTAACCTATGGTTTTTCCAGGAGTCATGTATGGATGTGAGAGTTGACCATAAAGAAGGCTGAGCATTGAAGAATGTGTGCTTTCAAATTATGGTGCTGGAAAAGACTCCCGAGAGTCCCTTGGATGGCAAGGAGATCAAACCAGTCAATTCTAAAGGAAATCAAACCTAAGTAGGCATGATGCTAAAGCTGAAGCTCCAATACTTTGGCCACCTGATGTGAAGAGCTAACTCATTGGAAAAGACTGTGATTTGGGGAAAGATTGAGGGCATGAGGAGAAGGGGGTGACAGAGGATGAGATGGTTGGATGACAACACCAACTCAATGGACATGAGTTTGAGCAAACTCCAGGAGTTAGTAAAGGATAGGGAAGGTCAGAATGCTGTAGTCCATGGGGTCACAGAGTTAGTGACAAGTTAGTGACTAAACAATAACAACAATGAATAAGCTTAAATTTGATGTTCAATCCTATGCAATCTGCTACAGAGATTGAAAAGTCAGGAAGAAATTTCACAGACTTTATTCCCAGATGGACACAACTGTATGATCATTCCCCTCAAGATGACTATTTTCTTGTCCTCTGTATATTCCCTACTTGCTGAAGCTGAAACTCCAAAACTTTGGCCACCTGATGCAACAATCTGATTCATTTGAAAAAACCCTGATGCTGGGAAAGATTGGGGGCAGGAGGAGAAGGAAACAACAGAGGATAAGATGGTTGGATGGCATCACCGACTCAATGGACATGAGTTTGGATAAACTCCGGGAGTGGGTGATGGACAGGGAGGCCTGGTGTGTTGTGGTTCATGGGGTCGCAAAGAGTTGGACATGACTGAGCGACTGAACTGAACTGAACAACCAGTCACTGACTCACCTACACACTACTCATGCAGCTGACCTTCCTTCTCAGTCATAGACTCTAATCAGTAAATGTCTAAAAGCTTCGCTGGGGTCCCAGTTAGTGGTTGTTCTGTTATCATAATCTCTATCTCCACTATGATAGTTTATCAAAGAGGCAATGAAAGGTTTGATCCTCTGCTAGTTTCCATGGTAACCAATGAGCCAACTTGAGGACTATCCTCCATAACTGTCAATTTTCCTCTTTCCCTAGAAGGAGATTGTCACCATTTGCTGCTGGCTCTCTGAGGTCCAGGATGTGGTGTCTCTCCAGGACTCTCCTTATTATTATAATTTTTTTAATTTTTAGTTTTACTTTATTTTACTTTACAATACTGTATTGGTTTTGCCATACATTGACATGAATCCACCATGGGTGTACATGTGTTCCCAAACATGAATCCCCCTCCCACCTCCCTCCCCATATCATCTCTCTGGGTCATCACCATGCACCAGCCCCAAGCATGCTGTATCCTGCATCGGACATAGACTGGCGATTCGATTCTTACATGATAGTATACATGTTTTAATGCAATTCTCCCAAATCATCCCACCCTCTCCCTCTCCCTCTGAGTCCAAAAGTCTGTTATACACATCTGTGCCTTTTTTACTGTCTTGCATACAGGGTCGTCATTGCCATCTTTCTAAATTCCATATATATGTGTTAGTATACTGTATTGGTGTTTTTCTTTCTGGCTTACTCCACTCTGTATAATCGTCTCCAGTTTCATCCATCCCATCAGAACTGATTCAAATGTATTCTTTTTAACAGCTGAGTAATACTCCATGTGTATATGTACCACCGCTTTCTTATCCATTCATCTGCTGATGGACATCTAGGTTGTTTCCATGTCCTGGCTATTATAAACAGTGCTGTGATGAACATTGGGGTACATGTGTCTCTTTCAATTCTGGTTTCCTCGGTGTGTATGCCCAGCAGTGGGATTGCTGGGTCATAAGGCAGTTCTATTTCCAATTCAGAGAGATGTTATGGGGAGGGAAGTGGGAGGGGGGTTCATGTTTGGGAACGCATGTAAGAATTAAAGATTTTAAAATTAAAAAAAAAAAAAAAAAGGAATCTCCACACTGTTCTCCATAGTGGCTGTACTAGTTTGCATTCCCACCAACAGTGTAGGAGGGTTCCCTTTTCTCCACACCCTCTCCAGCATTTATTGCTTGCAGATTTTTGGATTGCAGCTATTCTGACTGGTGTGAAGTGGTACCTCATTGTGGTTTTGATTTGCATTTCTTTAATAATGAGTGATGTTGAGCATCTTTTCGTGTGTTTGTTAGCCATCGGTATGTCTTCTTTGGAGAAATGTCTATTTAGTTCTTTGGCCCATTTTTTGATTGGGTCGTTTATTTTTCTGGAATTGAGCTGCATAAGTTGCTTGTATATTTTTGAGATTAGCTGTTTGTCAGTGCTTCATTTGCTATTATTTTCTCTCATTCAGAAGGCTGTCTTTTCACCTTGCTTATATTTTCCTTTGTTGTGCAGAAGCTTTTAATTTTAATTAGATCCCTTTGTTTATTTTTGCTTTTATTTCCAGAATTCTGGGAGGTGGATCATAGAGGATCCTGCTGTGATGTATGTTGGAGAGTGTTTTGCCTATGTTCTCCTCTAGGAGTTTTATAGTTTCTGGTCTTACATTTAGATCTTTAATCCATTTTGAGTTTATTTTCGTGTGCGGTGTTAGAAAGTGATCTAGTTTCATTCTTTTACAAGTGGTTGACCAGTTTTCCCAGCAGCACTTGTTAAAGAGATTGTCTTTACTCCATTGTATATTCTTGCCTCCTTTGTCAAAGATAAGGTGTCCATAGGTGTGTGGATTTATCTCTGGGCTTTCTATTTTGTTCCAATGATCTATATTTCTGTCTTTGTGCCAGTACCATACTGTCTTGATGACTGTGGCTTTGTACTAGAGCCTGAAGTCAGGCAAGTTGATTCCTCCAGTTCCATTCTTCTTTCTCAAGATTGCTTTGGCTATTTGAGGTTTTTTGTATTTCCATACAAATCTTGAAATTATTTGTTCTATTCTGTGAAAAATATCGCTGGTAGTTTGATAGGGATTGCACTGAATTTGTAAATTGCTTTGGTAGTATACTCATTTTCACTATATTGATTCTTCCAATCCATGAACATGGTATATTTCTCCATCTATTAGTGTCCTCTGATTTCTTTCATCAGTGTTTTATAGTTTTCTATACATAGGTCTTTAGTTTCTTTAGGTAGATATATTCCTAAGTATTTTATTCTTTTCGTTGCAATGGTGAATGGAATTCTTTCCTTAATTTCTTTTTCTACTTTCTCATTATTAGTGTATAGGAATGCAAGGGATTTCTGAGTGTTGATTTTATATCCTGCAACTTTGCCATATTCATTGATTAGCTCTAGTAATTTTCTGGTGGAGTCTTTAGGGTTTTCTATGTAGAGGATCATGTCATCTGCAAACAGTGAGAGTTTTACTTCTTCTTTTCCAATTTGGATTCCTTCTATTTCTTTTGCTGCTCTGATTGCTGTGGCCAAAACTTCCAGAACTATGTTGAATAGTAGCGGTGAAAGTGGGCACCCTTGTCTTGTTCCTGACTTTAGGGGAAATGCTTCCAGTTTTTCTCCATTGAGGATAATGTTTGCTGTGGGTTTGTCATATATAGCTTTTATTATGTTGAGGTATGTTCCTTCTATTCCTGCTTTCTGGAGAGTTTTTATCATAAATGATGTTGAATTTTGTCAAAGGCCTTCTCTGCATTTATTGAGATAATCATATGGTTTTTATTTTTCAATTTGTTAATGTGGTGAGTTACATTGATTGATTTGTGGATATTGAAGAATCCTTGCATCCCTGGGATAAAGCCCACTTGGTCATGGTGTATGATCTTTTTAATGTGTTGTTGGATTCTGATTGCTAGAATTTTGTTGAGGATTTTTGCATCTATGTTCATCAGTGATATTGGCCTGTAGTTTTCTTTTTTTGTAGTATCTTTGTCAGGTTTTGGTATTAGGGTGATGGTGGTCTCATAGAATGAGTTTGGAAGTTTACTTTCCTCTGCAATTTTCTGGAAGAGTTTGAGGAGGATAGGTGTTAGCTCTTCTCGAAATTTTCGGTAGAATTCATCTGTGAAGCTGTCTGGACCTGGGCTTTTGTTTGTTGGAAGATTTCTGATTAGAGTTTCAATTTCCGTGCTTGTGATGGGTCTGTTAAGATTTTCTATTTCTTCCTGGTTCAGTTTTGGAAAATTGTACTTTTCTAAGAATTTGTCCATTTCTTCCAAGTTGTCCATTTTATTGGCATATAATTGCTGATAGTAATCTCTTATGATCCTTTGTATTTCTGTGTTGTCTGTTGTGATCTCTCCATTTTCATTTTTAATTTTATTGATTTGATTTTTCTCTCTTTGTTTCTTGATGAGTCTGGCTAATGGCTTGTCAATTTTATTTGTCCTCTCAAAGAACCAGCTTTTGGCTTTGTTGATTTTTGCTATGGTCTCTTTTGTTTCTTTTGCATTTTTTTCTGCCCTAATTTTTAAGATTTCTTTCCTTCTACTAACTCTGGGGTTCTCCAATTCTTCCTTTTCTAGTTGCTTTAGGTGTAGAGTTAGGTTATTTATTTGATTTTTTTCTTGTTTCTTGAGGTATGCCTGTATTGCTATGAACTTTCCTCTTAGCACTGCTTTTATAGTGTCCCACAGGTTTTGGGTTGTTGTGTTTTCATTTTCATTCGTTTCTATGCATATTTTGATTTCTTTTTTGATTTCTTCTGTGATTTGTTGGTTATTCAGAAGTGTGTTGTTCAGCCTCCATATGTTGGAATTTTTAATAGTTTTTCTCCTGTAATTGAAACCTAATCTTAATGCATTATGGTCAGAAAAGATTTTTGGAATGATTTCGATTTTTTTGAATTTATCAGGTTTAGATTTATGGCCCAGGATGTGATCTATCCTGGAGAAGGTTCCATGAGCACTTGAGAAAAAGGTGAAATTCATTGTTTTGGGGTGAAATGTCCTATAGATATCAATTAGGTCTAACTGGTCTAATGTATCATTTAAAGTTTTCATTTCTTTGTTAATTTTCTGTTTAGTTGATCTGTCCATAGGTGTGAGTGGGGTATTAAAGTCTCCCACTGTTAGTGTGTTATTGTTAATTTCCCCTTTCTTACTTGTTAGCATTTGTCTTACATATTGTGGTGCTCCTATATTGGGTGCATATATATTTATAATTGTTATATCTTCTTCTTGGATTGATCCTTTGATCATTATGTAGTGGCCTTCTTTGTCTCTTTTCACAGCCTTTGTTTTAAAGTCTATTTTATCGGATATGAGTATTGCCACTCCTGCTTTCTTTTGGTCTCTATTTGCATGGAATATCTTTTTCCAGCCCTTCACTTTCAGTCTGTATGTGTCCCTTGTTTTGAGGTGGGTCTCTTGTAAGCAGCATATATAGGGGTCTTGTTTTTGTATCCATTCGCCCAGTCTTTGCCTTTTGGTTGGGGCATTCAACCCATTTACTTTTAAGGTAATTATTGATAAGTATGATCCCATTACCATTTACTTTATTGTTTTGGGTTTGGGCTTATACACCCTTTTTGTGTTTCCTGTCTAGAGAATATCCTGTAGAATTTGTTGGAGAGCTGGTTTGGTGGTGCTGAATTTTCTCAGCTTTTGCTTGTCTGTAAAGCTTTTGATTTCTCCTTCGTATTTGAATGAGATCCTTGCTGGGTACAGTAATCTGGGCTGTAGGTTATTTTCTTTCATCGCTTTAAGTATGTCCTGCCATTCCCTCCTGGCCTGAAGAGTTTCTATTGAAAGATCTGCAGTTATCCTTATGGGAATCCCCTTGTGTGTTATTTGTTGTTATTCCCTTGCTGCTTTTAATATGTGTTCTTTGTGTTTGATCCTTGTTAATTTGATTAATATGTGTCTTGGGGTGTTTCGCCTTGGGTTTATCCTATTTGGAACTCTCTGGGTTTCTTGGACTTGGGTGATTATTTCCTTCTCCATTTTAGGGAAGTTTTCAACTATTATCTCCTTAAGGATTTTCTCATGGTCTTTCTTTTTGTCTTCTTCTTCTGGGACTCCTATAATTCGAATGTTGGAGCGTTTCATATTGTCCTGGAGGTCTCTGAGATTGTCCTCATTTCTTTTAATTCATTTTTCTTTTTTCCTCTCTGATTCATTTATTTCTACCATTCTATCGTCTATTTCACTAATCCTATCTTCTGCCTCTATTATTCTACTATTTGTTGCCTCCAGAGTGTTTCTGATCTCATTTATTGTGTTATTCATTATATTTTGACTCTTTTTTATTTCTTCTAGGTCCTTGTTAAACCTTTCTTGCATCTTCTCAATCCTTGTCTCTAGGCTATTTATCTGTGATTCCATTTTGATTTCAAGATTTTGGATCATTTTCACTATCAATATTTGGAATTCTTTCTCAGGTAGATTCCCTATCTCTTCCTCTTTTGTTTGGTTTGGTGGGCAACTCTCCTGTTCCTTTACCTGCTGAGTATTCTGTCTCTTCATCTTGGTTATATTGCTGTGTTTGGGGTGGTCTTTTTATATTCTGGTAATTTGTGGAGTTCTCTTTATTATGGAGCTTCCTCACTGTGGGTGGGGTTGTATCAGTGGTTTGTCAAGGTTTCCTGGTTAGGGAGGCTTGTGTTGGAGTTCTGGTGGGTGGAGCTGGGTTTCTTCTCTCTGGAGTGCAGTGGAGTGACCAGTAATGGGTTATGAGACGTCAAAGGTTTTGGAGTAACTTGAGCTGCCTGTACTTTGAAGCTCAGGAGTGTGTTCCTGTGTTGCTGGAGAATTTGAGTGGTATGTCTTTTTCTGGAACTTGTTGGCCCTTGGGTGGAGCTTGGTTTCAGTGTAGGCATGGAGGCATTTGATGAGCTCCTATTGCTTTATGTTCCCTGAATTCAGGAGTTCTCTGATGTTTTCAGGCTTTGGACTTAAGCCTCCTGCTTCTGGTTTCAGTTTTATTTTTGCAGTAGCCTCAAGACTTCTCCATCTATACAGCACCAATGATAAAACATCTAGGTTAAAGATGAAAAGTTTCTCCACAGTGAGGGACACCCAGAGAGGTTCACTGAGTTACAAGGAGAAGAGAAGAGGGAGGGCTAGTTAGAGGTGACTGGAATGAAATGCAGTGAGATCAAAAGAGGAGAGAGCAAGCTAGCCAGTAGTTACTTCTTTATGTGTGCTCCATAGTCTGGACCGCTTAGAGGTATTTAAGGAATTATACAGGGAAGAGGAGAGGGAGGAAGTAGACAGAGGTGGTCAGGAGGATAAGAGAGAGGAATGAGAAGGAGAGAGACAAATCCTGCCAGTAACCAGTTCCTTAGGTGTTCTCCACCCTCTGGAATACACAGAGATTCACAGAGTTGGATAGAGAAGAGAAGGGGGAGGAAAGAGAAAGAGGCCACCTGGTGGAGAAAAAGGAGAGTAGGACTCTTCTTATTTTAGACAGGTAAAACCCACTATCAATTAAACCATCAGTGTCTCTGTTTCTGGCTCTGAGTTTTTTCTTTGTTTCTGAGCCTGGGCTTACAGATATGAATGTAGCCCAACAGCTTTCTATTCTTTCCCATTAGTCTACAGATCTGTATTTATGCTGATATTATGTCATTTTGATTACTGCAGCTTTGTAATATATTTTGAATTTAAGAAATATAATGCCTCTAGCTATGTTGCTATTGTTGTTTGTTCACTAAGACATGTCTGACTCTTTTTGCAACCCAATGGACTGAAGTCCTCCAGGCTCCTCTATCCATAGGATTTCCCAAGTAAGAGTAGTGGAGTTTCCATTTCCATTTCCAGGTTTCCATTTCCTTCTCCAGAGGATCTTTCCCACCCAGGGATTGAATTTGTGTCTTCTGCATTAGCATATGGATTCTTTACCACTGAGCCACCAGGAAAGCCGCTCTGTATTTATTATTCTTTCTCAACATTGGCTTGACTATTTCTTTTGTGGTTCCTTATAAATTTTAGATGTTTTTCGTTTCCATTTCTATAACAATTACCATTCAGATTTTGAATGGTACATATTGAATCTGTAGATAACTTTGGATAGCATGAATATTTTAATTATATTAAGTCCTCCAATTATTGAACTTAATATAATTTTTGTTGATATAATTTCTTCCTTTTTCTTTGTAGTTTTCAGTGTACATCTTTCATTTCCCTTAGCTAAGTTTCTTTCTAAGTGTCTGATTCTTTTTGATTCTTTTATAATTTTTATTTTCTTAATATGTTATCTGCAAACAGATAACTTTACTTATACCTTTTTAATTGGGTTTACTTATTTTTTTCTTAATATGACTGTCTAGAAATTCAGGTGCTATGCTGAATAAAAATAGTGAAACTAGACAGCTCTATCTTTTTCCTTATATTAGAGGGAAAGTGTTCAGTTTTTCACCACTGGTTATGATGTTAGCTGTGGACTGGTCGCATATGACTTTCATTATGTTTATTAAGTTGATGTAAATTTCTTCTCTAACTACCATTTTTATTTTTTCTTATTAAATAGTGCCGAATTTTGTCAAATTATTTTTTTGCATCTAATGAGGTTACTATGTGATTTTTATTCTGCATTCTCTTAATGTAGCATATCATATCAATTGAATTGTATACCTTGATCCAAGGGATAGATACTTTTGCATCCTAGGGATAAATCCCATGTGACAGGGTGCATGATCCTTGCAACAAACTATTGAATTTCATTTGCTAGTATTTTGTTGAGTATTTTTACATTTATATTTATCGAAGTTATTAGTGGATAATTTTAGCATAGCCTACCTGTGCTATCAGGCAAATGCTGAACTTAACAAATGAGTTTGGAAGAGTTCCCTCTACTTCAATTTTTCTATGAGATTGAGAAAGATTGGTATTATTATTATTTTTTTTAAATCTGGGCTGTTCATAAAGGTATTTTGGTCCAATTACTTTATAAACAAAGGTCCATCTAGTCAAAGCTATGGTTTTTCCATTAGTCATGTAGAGATGTGAGAGTTGGACTATAAAGAAAACAGCACTGAAGAACTGATGTTTTTGTACTGTGGTGTTGGAGAAGACTCTTGAGAGTCCCTTGGACTGCAAAGACATTCAACCAGTCAATCCTAAAGGAAATCAGTCCTGAATATTCATTGGAAGGACTGATGTTGAAGCTGAAACTCCAATAATTTGGCCACCTGACACGAATAACCAACTTGTTGGAAAAGATCCTGATGCTCGGAAAAACTGAAGGTGGGAGGAGAAGGGAATGACAGAGGAGGAGATAGGTGGATGGCATTGCTGACAAGATGGGCATGAATTTGAGTAGGCTCTGGGAGTTGGTGATGGACATGGAATCCTGGCGTGATGCAGTCCATGGGGTCACAAAAAGTCGGACACCACTGAGCAACTGAACTGACTGAACTGATGGTTGTTAAATTAGTGTGTCTGTGGGAGAATGAGGGCTGCAATTTCCTGTTCCACCGTCTTGCTCTCTGTGAAGATCAAAGCAAGAATGACTGTTATGCATAATCTCCAATTTCTCACCTCCTTCCTTTCCATAACTGATTGTGATATCTACAGCTCTGTGCCACTGCTCCACTGAAGTTACCCATTCCCAAAATATCATTAATATTTTAATTAGGATGTAGCATTTATAACAACTCATTTATGTTCTAGACCTCTCTGCAATAATTTATGATCATTTTCACTATGAAATTCTCATATTTTTGTTGTTTGATTTTAGATTGGTCCTCAAGTTCCAAGTCTTATGCATCTCAGGTTCTTTGCCGAGGTTATTCTGTACCTCCATTAAAATCTGGAGGTTTTATCTCTTTTCATATTCCTACTACCTTGAATATATAACAACTCTGTCCATTTATATTTTAGCACCTTATCTTGCTTTTGTTAGATCTACAGAACTACTGTTTAATAGCAATGATTTTAAAACTTTTGCAATGTTTTATTATTCCATGTTGCTTTAATTCTCATTAATATATTTAATATTTATGACTATTCTTAATTAAATATTTTCTAAATTTTAGGAATCTTCATATCAAAGACATATTTTAACATATTTTTATCTGATCGCTTGGGTTATTTAATGATAATTTTACTAATATTTTAAGTGGTACTAATGGTACATCTTATCTTTATTTCTATAATCACTAACTGCAAAGTCAAAGAGTTTAAGATCGATTTATTTTTTCCTGACTTTGGATCACTAACTGATATGATTCTCATATCCAAGAGAGGGAGAAAAGAAATGAAAAGAAAGAAACGAAGTAGTATGAGACTGCTCTTATCTTGAACTACTTGTGAAATATTCATTGTCTTGTTTGTCCTGAGAAATAAAAAAAGTTGAAAATCACCCATCAAAATATTCATAAATTATATTAGATTTGAAACCAGACAGTGTTCTCAGTTGCCCATAGTGGAAGTCTGACTTCAAAATGAACTGCTTATGATATGTCTATATGTTTTCTATTGTAAATCAATTCTATAAACATAAAAATGACTATATTTACTACATCACTGTTTATAGTATTTCTAAAGTGGAAAATGAAGACCCAGAAATGTTTCAAATGCTTCACCCTTATTGTCTCTATACTGAAAGTGATGAACCCTGGATATTGTACCCAGATAATTAACGGAAACATGCAGAGGCCTTGGAAGATCAGTTTTGCTTGGAATCAAAGATAAGAGATATCAGGAAATGTAGATACGAGCAGAAATGTACTTCTGCAAGTAGAACTATCAGCTAGTTATGAAATCTAAGTAGAAAAATATTCCCACTTCTATCTGAACCAATTTGCTCAGTTGGTAAAGAATATGCCTGCTATGTGAGAGACAATAGTCCAATCTTTGTGTCTGAAAGGTCCACAGCAGGAGGAAATGGCTACCCACTCCAGTATTCTTTCCTGCATAATTTCACAGGACAGAGAAGCCTGGTGTGCTACAGTTCATGGGGTCACAAAAAGTCAGACATAACTGAGCTACTAACACTTTCACTATGACATCACTGTGCTAGAGATCAAAATGGAAACTGTGCTTTAGACAAGCTAAAATTATTAGTAATTGAAAATCTCATGAGACAACACCTACTTTAGATGTGTTCTGGGTGTGTTTTAGATTAGCAGAGATGTCCAGTGGTGAAAGAAAATCAACCCTGAATATTCATCGGAAGGACTGATGCTGAAGCTGAAACTCCAATACTTTGGCCACCTGATGCGAAGAACTGACTCATTTGAAAAGACTCTGATGCTGGGAAAGATTGAAGGCAAGGGGAGAAGGGGACGGCAGAGGATAGATGGTTGCATATCATCACTGACTCAATGGAACTAAGTTTGAGCAAACTCTGGGAGATGGTGAAGGACAGGGAAGCCTGGTATGCTGCAATCCATGGGCTCACAAAGAGTTGGATGTGACTGAGTGAACAAACAAATGGTGAAACACTGGAAAGCTGGCTGAGAGGTCATGGTGGAAATGCCTTTTGGGGATCCTAGATAACAAGGGGACATGAGAGGGGTGCAGTCAGTAAACTATAGTGTTACTAACAAGAATAAGAGATAATTCTCTAAAGTCTGGCATGAAAAAATTCATATAATATCAGATATTAAATCTATAAAATAAGGGGAATAGATTAGGTTTGTTTTGCAGAGATAGTCGTTGCTTTGTTTGTAACAGCAAAACAATGTAAGCCAAAATCATCAGTAATTAATGAGTGAATAAGTTAATTTTGAGCTAAAGAAGAAAACATTCTGCTAGTAGCTATTAACAGAATATGCACACTGATATAAAACTCTCTCTAATATTTATTTTCAAGCAACAAAATACAGTTGACTCTTGAAAAATGCAGGAGTTAGGGGCACTGACCATCAGTATAGTGGAAAACTCGAGTATAACTTTATAATCACTATTCCATATTTAAGGTTAAACAGTCATAGATTCAACCAATTCACCAGAAGGTAGAGTACTTATTGAAATAAATTGCATAAAAGTGACATGCTCAAATCAAGCCTGCATTGTTTTAAGGTCAACGGTAAATGACAAATTTATGCAAATTATAATCTCATATATAGACAAATATAATCTCATTTATATTTGCATATATAAACAGTACATGGAGCATGTGTAATGTTTTCTTAAGGAGCTAATGAATATTTTATAGATGCATGTCTATGTTTGCATATGTATGTGTGTAATAATTTTTGAAAATAAGCCATCCACTAAAATTAGGCAAAAATCATTTGAAGAGATCCTCCTCAAAGGAAAATATACTGATTGACAATAATTGTTTAAAAAGATAACCGGCATCAGTCTTTGGGCAAATGTGAATTAAAGACTCAGTGGGTTAGCACTACATACCCAATAGCATTAATAAAATGCAAGAGGAAGACAAAATAAACTATTAGCAAAAATGTGGTAGATATTCATATATAAATGAAATAGCTTGATGTAGTCTGGATTTTAAACAAATTTTCATGTTTTAAATACAGTTTTATTTTTCTTATTTATAAAGATACAGTTTTGAGTAAAAGTAAATTTGAGTTATAATTGGCAGCCTCCAATTATATTTGACTTCTCCTGTCTAAAAACAATTAAAATTTGCTTTAAGACAAACGAATCTTTACTTCTTAGAAATATGGGGTTATCGCATTTTTAGCTGCAACATAATGGCTTTGTTTAATTGCCTTGGGCTTTATAAATTTCAGGAAAATATTGTCATTCATACTGTGCTCTTTCTTTTAAAATAATTCAAAACTGACTGAGTGTTTTGGCAATCTGTTCATTATATTGGACAATAAAGCACACTGGTTAACATTTTAAAATGTCAAACACTTTTGCTTAATTGAGCTGGTATCTTTCAAGATGTTAGAATGCAATATCAATAAATGGAAAATACAATTTTGACCTTCCAAATGGTCAAATTAACATTTAAATAAATCTATACAGATTGAGAAACAACTTAGTTTTTAGAAACATTACATTACTTATCAATCCATGGAAGATTATATAATGATATTGAAAGGACAAAGTGAAAATTAAACATGATTCATTTCATGCTCAAGACTGACATATCAATTTTCAAATTATTTTTCAACACATAATCATTTTCCTTAGATGCAATAAATGAATATTCAATAAATGTCATTTAGAAACATTCACTGATATGTTTATAATGAACAGTTATATGGCATTTATTATTACCAGTCACTATTCTAAGTTCTTTAGCAATATTAACTTCCCATTCAGCAACTCTTTGAAGGAGTTATTCATTACTGCTACCATGTTTCAAATGTGTGGAAAATGACAAATGCAAAATTTAAATGATTTTTCCAATGCTCTCAGCTAAAAAATGATAGAACTGAAGTTTGCCTTATGTCTTACCATTTAAAAAGCAGACATTACTTTGCCAACAAAGGTCTGTATAGTCAAAACTTTGATTTTTCCAGTAGTCATTTATGGATGTGAGTGTTGGACCATAAAGAAGGCTGAGTGACAAAGAATTAATGATTTTGAATTATGGTGTTGGAGATGACTGAGAGTCCCTTGGACTGCAAGGAGATCAAACGAGTCAGTCCTAAAGGAAATGAGTCCTGAATACTCATTTTGGACTGAAGCTGAAGCTCCAACACTCAGATCACCTGATGCAAAGAGCTGACTCATTGGAGAAGACCCTGATGTTGGGAAAGACTGAAGGCAGGAGGAGAGGGGGACAACAGAGGATGAAATATCTTGATAGCATGAAGACTTAGAGAACATGAGCTTGAGCAAGCTCTGGGAGATGGTGACAGACAGGGAAGCCTGGTGTGCAGCAGTCCATCAGGTCACAAAGAGTAGAACGCAACTGCACAACTTCGCAGCATAGAGTTTCCTCATCTATTGAATTTTAGCAAATTTTATTAAGGATCCGCAACTCTGCAATAATCTCTTGCACACATGCACATGAGCACACACACATAAAACATGTGTGGAATCATAAATGTATTCATGTGTGTATTGCACACATACTATGTTTGTGAGTCCATGACTTCTTTCACTGTATTCCACTACACAATCCAAGGAATTTTTACTTTGTTTTTATCCTCTATCCTCCTAATTAGGGTCAATTCATTCGACAAAAAATTCTTGACATGTTGCAGTCTTTGAATATATTTTTGTTCAGTTCAGTTGCTCAATCGTGTCCAATTCTTTGCAACCCCATGAATCACAGAATGTCAGGCCTCCCTGTCCATCACCAACAAGTGGAGTTCACTCAAACGCATGTCCATCGAGTTGGTGATGCCATCCAGCTATTTCATCTTCTGTGATCCCCTTCTCCTCCTGCCCCCAATCCCTCCTCCCAGCATCAAGATCTTTTCCAATGAGTCAACTCTTCACATGAAGTGGCCAAAATATTGGAGTTTCAGCTTCAGCATCAGTCCTACCAATGAAAACCCAACACTGATCTCTTTTAGGATGGACTGGTTGGACTTCCTTGCAGTCCAAGGGACTCTCAAGAGTCTTCTCCAACACCACAGTTCAAAAGCATCAATTCTTTGGTGCTCAGCTTTCTTCACAGTCCAACTCTCATATCCATACATGAGCACTGGAAAAACCATACCCTTGACTAGATGGACCTTTGTTGGCAAAGTAATGTCTCTGCTTTTCAATATGCTATCTAGGTTGGTCATAACATTCCTTCCAAGGAGTAAGCGTCTTTTAATTTCATGGCTGCAATCACCATCTGCATTGATTTTGGAGCCCCCAAAAATAAAGTCTGACACTGTTTCCATTGTTTCCCCATCTATCTGTCATGAAGTGATGGGACCAAATGCCATGATTTCTGAATACGGAGCTTTAAGCCAACTTTTTCACTCTCCTCTTTCACTTTCATCAAGAGGCTTTTTAGCTCCTCTTCACTTTCTGCCATAAGGGTGGTGTCATCTGCATATCTGAGGTTATTGATATTTCTCCTGCCAATCTTGATTCCAGCTTGTGCTTCTTCCAGCCCAGTGTTTCTTATGATGTACTCTGAATATAAGTTAAATAAGCAGGGTGACAAATACAGCTTTGACATACCCCTTTTCCTATTAGGAAGCAGTCTGTTGTTCCATATCCAGGTCTAACTGTTGCTTCCTGACATGCATATAGGTTTCTCAAGAGGCAGGTCAGGTGGTCTGGTATTCCAATCTCCTATTTTTGTTAGATAACTATTATTTATCAATGCAATTTTGAAAAACTTATTTTGTAAAATACACTGTTAGCCCACAATAATTACTAATCCAGGAAGAGTGAAAACTTAATTCGAAGACTTAAGCCACAGGACTGGAAAAGGTCAGTTTTCACTCCAATCCCAAAGAAACACAATGGCAAAGAATGTTCAAACTGCTGCACAATTGCATTCATCTCACTTGCTAGTAAAATAATGCCCAAAATTCTCCAAGCCAGGCTTTAGCAATATGTGAACCATGAAATTCCTGATGTTCAAGCTGGTTTTAGAAAAGGCAGAGGAACCAGAGATCAAATTGACAACATCTGCTGGATCATTGAAAAAGGAAGAGAGCTCCAGAAAAACACCTATTTCTTCTCTATTGACTATGCCAAAGTCTCTGTGTGGATCACAATAAACTGTGGAAAATTCTGAAAGAGATGGGAATAACAGACGACCTGACCTGCCTCTTGAGAAACCTGTATGCAGGTCAGGAAGCAACAGCTAGAACTGGACACGGAACAACAGACTGCTTCCAAATAAGAAAAGGAGTATGTCAAGACTGTATATTGTTACCCTGCTTGTTTAATTTATAGGCAGAGTAAATCATGAGAAATGCTGGGCTGGAAGAAACACAGACTGGAATCAAGATTGCCAGGAGAAATATCAATAACCTCAGATATGCAGATGACACCACCCTTATGGCAGAAAGTGAAGAGGAACTAAAAAGCCTCTTGATGAAAGTGAAAGAAGAAAGCGAAAAAGTTGGCTTAAAGCTCAACATTCAGAAAATGAAGATCATGGCATCCAGTCCCATCACTTCATAGGAAATAGATGGGGAAACAGTGGAAACAGTGTCAGACTTTATTTTGGGGGGCTCCAAAATCACTGCAGACGGTGACTGCAGCTATGAAATTAAAAGACGCTTACTCCTTGGAAGGAACGTTATGACCAACCTAGATAGCATATTCAAAAGCAGAGACATTACTTTGCCAACAAACGTCTGTCTAGTCAAGGCTATGGTTTTTCTAGTAGTCATGTAGGGATGTGAGAGTTGGACTATAAAGAAATTGAGCTCTTAAGAATTGATGCTTTTGAACTGTGGTGTTGGAGAAGACTCTTGAGAGTCCCTTGGACTTCAATGAGATCCAATCTGTCCATCCTAAAGGAGATCAGTCCTGAGTGTTCATTGGAAGGACTTATGTTGAACCTTAAACTCCAATACTTTGGCCACCTGATACAAAGAGTTGACTCACTTGAAAAGACCCTGATACTGGGAAAGATTGAGGGCAGGAGGAGAAAGGGTTAACAGAGGATGAGATGGTTGGATGGCATTCCCAACTGAGTCTACATGAGTTTTGGTAAACTCTGGGAGTTTGTGATGGACAGGGAGTTCTGGCATGCTGCAGTTCATGGGGTTGCACAGAGTCAGACATGACTGAGAGACTGAACTGAACTGAAGTATTTGCCATACTATTTCCAGGTGGATCAGTGGTAAAGACTCTGCCTGTCAAGCAGAAGATATAGGAGATGCAGTTTCAATTCCTTGGTTGGGAATATTTGCTGGAGAATGAAAAGGTAACCCACTCCAATATTCTTGCCAGTATTCATGGCCAGATGAGCCTAGTGGGCTCAGTCCATGGAGTCACAAAGAATCAGACACAACTTAGTGACTAATCAACAGCAGTTAGTCATATTATGAGATATCATTAATGAAATGTCTTTCTTAGGAACCACATCAAAATTCAAAGAAATAGTTTTGCTAAATATAATCCTTTTGGTTTTAATAGGAGAAACATGCATTTGCTCATATTTTATTCTGCAATTAACCTTGGTCCTGAAGTAGCAATAAATTAGAATTAGGTAGAAATTGAAGGAAAAAACTTAAAAATTACATATTTTACTAACAGGTTCATGCTTTCCTTTTATGTTATTTTCTTAATTAACTATCTGCGATAGTTTACTATATATAGCTAAATGCCTTTTAAATGTCCCCTCAGTTAATCAATTACATATATTACTAAATTTTACTTTTTTCAAATGCATAATGGAATAAATATAAAGAAAAGATTCTCAATATAAATGTGTGCTTGCATAGTCCCTAAGTAGTGTCCAACTCTTTAGGACACTGTGGACTATATCTTGCCAGGCTCCTGTGTCTCCTGCTTTGACACTGGATCAAATCCCTGTGTCCTGCATCACCTGCATTGCCAGGTAGATTCTTAATATACTGAGCCATTGGGGAAGTCCCAATATAGACACATTTGAATATAATTTCTAATATTTGTAGGGATAC
The DNA here is from genome assembly GCF_016772045.2 of Ovis aries. Lineage (NCBI taxonomy): Eukaryota > Metazoa > Chordata > Mammalia > Artiodactyla > Bovidae > Ovis > Ovis aries. The sequence continues at coordinate 52,452,764 of NC_056069.1, forward strand.
TTTCCTAGAAACAATTTATATTTTTTAAGTAAAATGAGCACATTCATTCATTTAACTCTAGTCATAATTTAGTTTTTACATGCCAGAGATTTGATACCTCTATTGATTTTGTAGATATCATTTGACTATTTCATTCCCAAAGACTGTATTATACAAGATCTAGTTACCTAAAAGCACCAAAGTATCACACTGTGTGTTATCTATTCTGATCTCTAAACCATGGCACAGATACTGAGAACTGTGTGAGAAAGTTTCCTACAGAAGAAATTACAAATAAGAATATGACAAGCAGTTTCTCATTTTACACAGAGTGATTTAACATTTAACTAAGTAGATTTGTGTGAGTCACAATGATGAGATTCTTGAGAGGAGAAAGTGTCACATACAAGTGTTGAAAGAATGTACTGGAATCTGATTTATTGTATCCTTTCAAGTATGAGATTTTTATTGCATATTTTACAAGCAAAACATTTATACCTTGATAAATTTGCAAATAATTTGACTTTTCTTTCTTCTCTTTAATTCTGCTGAATAAGTGTTTGATGAAGCACGGCATAAATTATTAAGAGGCAAGTTCAACTGACTTATCTTCCATTCTGTGTATTTTCATGACATAAGAAAAGGCAGCATCTTACATAGATTGGAACTGTTAGCAAATGAAATTACTTTGAAAATGGAATTACTTTAAAAATATGGTAAAGAGTATTATTTTAGACTGTCAAAAATGGTGTATTTTATAATCTCAGAATTTTAGCTGAAAGCTGAGGAAAATAGGAGATGACTACACCCTCTTTCTAATGACCATACAAGATACTTTCATAGCTAACAAAACATATCTGGCATTCTCAACCCCTAAATAACTCTACATAACAGAACATAAAAGGTATGTTCATAGAAGAAGGAATTTGTAGCAGTAACACATATCTCCTCAAATGTATAGGGCCCTTTCCCATTAACTAAGTGAGGACTGGGGAAGAAAATTAAAGAAATGGTGACACAGAGAAGGAAACTGGCATTTTGCTCTCCAGAATAATTGCCGATATGTAATTTCTCGGAAGTTGCTGTGTACTAATATTGCAGTAGGAACTTGGATAGTATTTTTCTTGTTTATTTGGTTGATTGATATTGTTTGTTCATGAGCTTCTTTGACTGCCATGTGAAATATTATAAAAAAAAGAAATAGAGAAAATATATATATATTTTTGCAGTAGTTCTAATGTACCAACGATAAAAGGCAGCTATTTATGAGGCTCTGTAAAATTTCCATTCAGGAAGACTTTTAAGACTAAGTATGAAGCCATTTGACTTTTGTGAGTTAAGCCACTAAATCATCAATAATCTTCTGAAATTACATCTGAAATGTAGTTAGAATAGGGTTGTGAAAGTGAAAGTTACTTAGCCGTGTCTGACTCTTTGCAATCCCATGGACTATAGCACACCAGGCTCTTCTGTCCATGAAATTCTCCAGGCAAGAATACTGGAGTGGGTAGCCATTCACTTCTCCAGGGAGTCTTCCCAACCCTGGGATCAAACCTGGGTCTCCAGCATTGCAGGAGGATTCTTTATCATCTCAGCCACCAGGGAAGGGGGATTGGGGGTGAGAAAAACACATCTTTTAAGATCTATAGTATTTCTTCTGGCTTCAGGCACATTTGAGGTTTTAATCCTTGGTGGAATCCTTCTTGCTACACTTACTTAAGGAGAGCTGAAGACTAGAGTGCTGTTTCCAAGATAAATCACAGTTCTTCTCTGCATGTTATGTATGGAATCCAGTATGTATATCATCTAGTAGAGATTGATTCTTCAGTTATCTGTAACTAATTAGTAAAACTTATTGAAAGTAACTTGAAATTGAATAAATTCTTGTACCAGGCAATGAAGTCATTAAAGCAGCAGGAACATTCAGATTACTGGCTTTCCAAAGCTGAGGAAGCTCTTGCTTCCTTGCTTTGGCTACATACATCCGAGGGTAGAGGCCATGTCTCCCACCAGGCTGCCATTAACAGTGGCAGTTTCACACTGAATAATTCTCACAAACACACAGGATTATGAGAGACAGCACAGGGAGGCTTAATGAGAAAATTTTGCATAGTTTATTGGTAACTTTTTTGTAATCTTTAACTAAGAGCAGTAAATCAAGACAAAGACTCTAATTCTGGGATTAAGGAGGCTTCCTCCTGGAGTCTGGAGGTAATCACATGAGAGTCAAAAAGAAAGGTCTTTGAGATAAAGGCATTTATTGAGTGTGGAATACCATCTTGCTAATGCTAACCTGTCAGTTAGGATGTCGAACTTAAGATAAGAATGGGGAAACAAGGGGTGAGATGAAGAATGAGGACGGAAGAGAGAATGAGTCAGATTAAATTACAAAAGATATTTCTGGAAAAGTACTAAAACATGGTTCCCACATTTAAGCATGCTCTATCCTTGTCCTCGTTAGCTATACATATCTGGTGCTCAGTAAATCTTACCTGTCTCATGAGTTTGATAATGATCTGACATGTAAAACCACTGCTACTGCTCCAATGTCTGATAAAACATCCACTCACTGGACCCCCAATTCTACCCTTGACTCAGTTCAGTTCAGTCACTCAGTCATGTTCCACTCTTTGTGAACCCATGGACCACAACACTCCAGGCTTCCCTGTTCATCGCCAACTCCTGGAGCCTACTCAAACTCATGTCCATCGTGTTGGTGATGCCAACCAACTATCTCATGCTCTGTCTTCCATTTCTCTTCCCTCCTTCAATCTTTCCCAGCATCAGGGTCTTTCCAAATAAGTTAGTTCTTCACATCAGGTGGCCAAAGTATTGGAGTTTCAGCTTCAACATCAGTCTTTCCAATGAATATTCAGGACTGATTTCCTTTAGGATGGACTGGTTAGATCTCCTTGCTATCCAAGGGACTCTCAAGAGTCTTCTCCAACACCACACTTCAAAAACCTCAATTCTTCTGTCCTCAGCTTTCTTTATAGTCCAACTCTCACATCTGTACATGACTACTGGAAAAACCATAGCTTTGTCCAGATGGACCTTTGTTGGTAAAGTATTGTCTCTGCTTTTTAATATGTTGCCTTAAGTTAGTCATAACTTTTCTTCCAAGGAGCGAGTGTATTTTAATTTCATGGCTGCAGTTGCCATCTGCAGTGAACTGGGAGCCCAAAAAAAAAAATAAAGTCTCTTACTGTTTCCATTGTTTCCTTACCTATTTGCCATGAACTGATGGGACCATATGCCATGATCTTAATTTTCTGAATATTGAGTTTTAAGCCAACTTTTTCACTCCACTCTTACACATTCATCAAGAGGCTCTTTAGTTCTTCTTCACTTTTTCTGCCATAAGGGTGGTGTCATCTGCATATCTGAGGTTATTGATATTTCTCCCAGCAATCTTGACTCCAGCTTGTGCTTCTTCCAGCCCAGTGTTTCTCATGATGTACTCTGCATACAAGTTAAATAAGCAGAGTGATAATATACAGCCTTAATTTACTCCTTTCTCTATTTGGAACTAGTCTGTTGTTCCATGTCTAGTTCTGACTGTTGCTTCTTGACCTGCATACAGATTTCTCAAGAGGCAGGTCAGGTGGTCTGGTATTATAATATTTTTAAGAATTTTCTAAAGTTTGTTGTGGTTCACACAGTCAAGGCTTTAGCATAGTCAATAAAGCAGAAGTAGATGTTTTTCTGGAGCATTCTTGCTTTTCTCATGATCCAACAGTTGTTGGCAATTTGATATTTGGTTCCTCTGCCTTTTCTAAATCCAGCTTCAACATCTGGAAGCTCTCGATTCATGTACTGTTGAAGTGTGGCTTGGAGAATTTTGAGTATTACTTTGCTAGTGTGTGAGATGAGTGCAATTATGTGGTAGTTTGAACATTCTTTATCGTTGCCTTTCTTTGGGGTTATGATGAAAACTGACCTTTTCCAGTATGTGGCCACTGGTGAATTTTCCAGATTTACTGGCATATTGAGTGCAGCACTTTCACAGCATTATCTTTTAGAACTTGAAATAGCTCAACTAGAATTCCATCACCATAGGTGGCTTTGTTGCTAGTGATCTTTCTTAAGGCCCACCTGACTCCACATTCCTGGATGTCTGGCTCTAGGTGAGTGATCACACCATTGTGATTATGTAGGTCATTAAGAACTTGTTTATTCTTCTGTGTATTCTTGCCACCTCTTCTTAATATCTTCTGCTTCTGTTAGGTCCATACCATTTCTGTCCTTTATTGTGCCCATCCTTGCATGAAAGGTATCTCTTGGTATCTCTAATTTTCTTGAAGAGCTGTCTAGTCTTTCCCATGCTATTGTTTTCCTCTATTTCTTTGTGCTGATCACTGAGGAAGGTTTTCTTATCTCTCCTTGATATTCTTTGGAACTCTGCATTCAAATGGGTGTATCTTTCCTTTTCTCCCTTGCCTTTCACGTCTCTTCTTTTCACATCTATTTGTAAGCCCTCCTCTGACAACCATTTTGCCTTTTTCCATTTCTTTTTCTTGGGGACGGTGTTGAACCCTGTCTCCTGTACAATGTCAGGAATCTCCATCCATAGTTCTTCAGGAACTCTCTATCAGATCTAATCCCTTGAATCTATTTGTCACCTTTGCTGTATAATTGTAAGGGATTCAATTTAAGTCATAACTGAATGGTCAAGTGGTTTTCCCTACTTTGTTCAAGTTAAGTCTGAATTTGTCAATAAGGAGTTAATGATCTGAGCCACAGTCAGCTGCCAGTACCCTTGACTCCTTTCAACATCAGTCTTTCCAATGAATATTCAGGACTGATTTCCTTTAGGATGGACTGGTTAGATCTCCATGCTATCCAAGGGACTCTCAAGAGTCCTCTCCAACACCACACTTCAAAAACCTCAATTCTTCTGTCCTCAGCTTTCTTTATAGCCCAACTCTCACATCTATACATGACTACTGGAAAAACCATAGCTTTGTCCAGGTGGACCTTTGTTGGTAAAGTATCAATACAACACTTCAACTGACCAAGCAAAATACATTGTCCTACACGCCTCAGCCTAAATTCCCTAATTGTTTCCTGTCTCTACAAATAACAAAAAGCAACACTTCTGCAATGGCCAAAAGGGCATTAAACCATCTGTCTTTCTTTCCTTCTCACTTCTCTCCCTGCTATTCTTTGTCTTACTCAAATGAGGTACATGGACCTTCGCATTGTTCCTAGAACACTCTTCACTCTTTCCCATCTCAGGGCCTCTGTTCTTGCTTATCCTTTTGCCTGGAATATCCATGAACCAGAGACACATAGTATTTTTTCTTCATATTTTTCCAACTTTGCATGAAAATCACCTTTCAAATCACCTTTCAGTGAGGAGCACCATCCTCCCAGTTCAAAATTGAATCACCTCCCATAGTGATTTATCCCACATTATATTTTCTACATTAACTCACTATGTAAGTTATGAATTTTATTTCATCCTTTCCTCAATTGCTAATAGGTAACTGCCCACTTCCATATGGGCAGTTATTGTGGAAATACCCACTGTTCCTTAAATGACTGGCAGAAGATATTAATAAATGAGTATTACATAAATTTTCCTTTTATATGTGAAATGTTTAAACTGTCTTATGATGTAGTCAAAGATTTTAAAATTTATAACAGTTGTATGTGAAAAGATCTATATCATGTATAAAACCGCTGTTTTTATATATGGCAATAACACTTCATGCCATATTAAAGTTGTGGAATTCACAGTTTACATTTAAGTTGGAGCTTTCCAGTGAAGAAATAGTTCCATCTTGTTTATTTATCTCATGACAAAATAACCTTGGAGTTAGGAAGAAACCCGACTAATATCACAATTTTGATTATTAATATTAAGGAAACATGAATTTTCAGTTCAGTTCAGTCAGTTCAGTCGCTCAGTTGTGTCCGACTCTTTGCGACCCCATGAACCACAGCACACCAGGCCTCCCTGTCCACCACCATCTCCTGGAGTTCACTCAGACTCACGTCATCGAGTCTGTGATACCATCCAGCCATCTCATCCTCTGTCGTCCCCTTCTCCTCCTGCCCCCAATCCCTCCCAACATCAGAGTCTTTTCCAATGAGTCAACTCTGCCCATGAGGTCGCCAAAGTACTGGAGTTTCAGCTTTAGCATCATTCATTCCAAAGAAATCCCAGAGTTGATCTCCTTCAGAATGGGCTGGTTGGATCTCCTTGCAGTCCAAGGGACTCTCAAGAGTCTTCTCCAACACCACAGTTCAAAAGCATCAATTCTTCGGTGCTCAGCTTTCTTCACAGTCCAACTCTCATATCCATACATGAGCACTGGAAAAACCATAGCCTTGACTAGACAGACCTTAGTCAGCAAAGTAATGTCTCTGCTTTTGAATATGCTGTCTAGGTTGGTCATAACTTTTCTTCCAAGGAGTAAGCGTCTTTTAATTTCATGGCTGCAGTCACCATCTGCAGTGATTTTGGAGGCCAAAAAATAAAGTTTGACACTGTTTCACTGTTTCCCCATCTATTTCCCATGAAGTGATGGGACCAGATGCCATGATCTTAGTTTTCTGAATGTTGAGCTTTAAGCCAACTTTTTCGCTCTCCTCTTTCACTTTCATCAAGAGGCTTTTAGCTCCTCTTCACTTTCTGCCATAAGGGTGTTGTCATCTGCATATCTGAGGTTATTGATATTTCTCCCAGCAATCTTGATTCCAGCTTGTGTTTCTTCCAGTCCAGCGTTTCTCATGATGTACTCTGCACAGAAGTTAAATAAGCAGGGTGACAATATACAGCCTTGACGTACTCCTTTTCCTATTTGGAACCAGTCTGTTGTTCCATGTCCAGTTCTAACTGTTGCTTCCTGACCTGCATACAGATTTCTCAAGAGGCAGGATAGGTGGTCTGGTATTCCCATCTCTTTCAGAATTTTCCACAGTTTATTGTGATCCACACAGTCAAAGGCTTTGGCATAGTCAATAAAGCAGAAATAGATGTTTTTCTGGAACTCTCTTGCTTTTTCCATGATCCAGCGGATGTTGGCAATTTGATCTCTGGTTCCTCTGCCTTGTCTAAAACCAACTTGAACATCAGGGAGTTCACGGTTCATGTATTGCTGAAGCCTGTCTTGGAGAATTTTGAGCATTACTTTACTAGCATGTGAGATGAGTGCAATTGTGCAGTAGTTTGAGCATTCTGTGGCATTGCCTTTCTCAAGCCACAAGCCTGGTTACCTTTTATTCTCAAAATTACATTTCAGTGACTCCTAACAAAACAGTGCAGGTTATTATCTGCATTGTGCTATTTTCTACTCATTTTGTATTTTACCAGGAAAAAAACATATCTTTCCCACTTATATTTACTTACTAATTATCTATATTTCAAAATACATGTTATGGACTATTACTTAAATATTTTTTTCCAATTGTACAGTTAATATAGAGATTCACTATAGAAGGATAAATACTGTATGATTTTATATATATGCAGAATCAAAAACAAACAAACAAATATAACAAATAGAAACATAGTCGTGGGACTTAACTGATGATCCATTGGTTAAGAATCCACCTTGCAGTGCAGGAGGATGTGGGTTCAATTCCTTGTGTGGGGACTAACATCCAACATGTTGAGGAGTTACCAAGCCCACATGCTCTGGAGCCTGCATGCCACAGATAGAGAGCCGATGTGCCAAAACTAAGACTCAAAGCAGCCAAATAAATAAATATTTTTTCAAAAAAGGAAATAGAGTCAAAGACACAGAGAACAGGTGCTTGCCACGGGGGAGGTGCCTGGGAGAATGAGAGAAGAAGGTGAGGGAGATCAGGAGATGCAAATTTCCAGTTATACAACGAATGAGTCACAGTTATAACAAGTATGGTGTGGGACATGTCATAAAGACAATAATTATGTAGTACTTTTTATGGTGATAGACGGAAATTGAATTTATTGTGGTTATTATTTTGAAATGTATAGAAATATTGAATCACTACATTGTACACACTAACCTTGATCCTAATCCTAAGGCATCCCAGGATACAAAGCACTTACCTTAACATGGGGATGTAGAAACTTGAAACAACTAGTTAACTAGAAAAGTCTTGGTGTAAGAATAAGAAAATCACATAGTGCCATTACATGTAGGTAGGCTTAGACCTCTAATATTATAAACGGGTGATGACATTTTTAAAAAGCTTTAGGTCTGAAAAAATGTTTTGTGGGCGTGGATCCTGGACATATACGGGCCAGATCATAGTATCATCTTAAACCTGAGACTAGTGGAGCACCAAAAAGCAACATGTGGACCTAAGATCACCAAGTTGCTATAGAGGTACAGCCAGATATCTTCATGAGAAGACTTGGTCTTTATAGACAATTTTAGCTACAACTGATTAGATATTTAACCACAAAACAAATTAATTGGAGGTGATTTTAAACTAGAAGAATTATTACTCTAAGTAGGTGTGTATATATATATATATATATATATATATATATATATATACACATACTCCATATATAAATATATATATATATGGAGGAGGGAATGGCAACCCACTCCAGTATTCTTGCCTGGAGAATCCCCATGGAGAGAGGAGTCTGGTGAGCTACAATCCATAGTGTCATAAAATCGGACATGACTGACTGACTAAGCATACACATAGGAGGAGGTGGCAAGAATACACAGAAGAACTGTACAAAAAAGATCTTCACGACCAAGATAATCACGATGGTATGATCACTCACCTAGAGCCAGACATCCTGGGATGTGGAGTCAAGTGGGTCTTAGAAAGCATCACTACAAACAAAGCTAGTGGAGGTGATGGAATTTCACTGGAGCTATTTCAAATCCTGAAAGATGATGCTGTGAAAGTGCTGCACTAAATATGTTAGCAAATTTGGAAAACTCAGCAGTGGCCACAGGGCTGGAAAATGTCAGTTTTCATTCCAATCCCAAAGAAAGGCAATGCCAAAGAATACTCAGGCTACCACACAACTGCATTCATCTCACACGCTAGTGAAGTAATGCTAAAAATTCTCCAAGCCAGGCTTTAGCAATATGTGAACCATGAACTTCCAGATGTTCAAGCTGGTTTTAGAAAAGGCAGAGGAACCAGAGATCAAAATGCCAACATCCACTGCATCATCGAAAAAGCAAGAGAGTTCCAAAAAAAAAACCAAAACAACCACCTATTTCTGCTTTACTGACTATGTCAAAGCCTTTGACTGGGTGGATCACAATAAACTGTGGAAAATTCTGAAAGAAATGGGAATACCAGACCACCTGACCTGCCTCTTACGAAACCTTTATGCAGGTCAGGAAGCAACAGTTAGAACCAGACATGGAACAACAGACTGGTTCCAAATAGGAAAAGGAGTCCGTCAGGCTGCATATTGTCACCCTGCTTATTTAACTTCTATGCAGAGTACATCATGAGATGCTGGGCTGAAAGAAGCACAAGCTGGAATCAAGATTGCCAGGAGAAATATCAATAACCTCAGATATGCAGATGACACCACCCTTATGGCAGAAAGTGAAGAGGAGCTAAAAAGCCTCTTGATGAAAGTGAAAGAGGAGAGTGAAAAATTTGGCTTAAAGCTCAACATTCAGAAAACTAAGATCATGGCATCTGGTCCCATCACTTCATGGGAAATAGATGGGGAAACAGTGGAAACAGTGTCAGACTTTATTTTTTGGGGCTCCAAAACCACTGCAGATGGTGACTGCAGCCATGAAATTAAGAGACGCTTACTCCTTGGAAGGAAATTTATGATCAATTTAGATAGCATATTCAAAAGCAGAGACATTACTTTGCCAACAAAGGTCCGTCTAGTCAAGGCTATGGTTTTTCCAGTGCTCATGTATGGATGTGAGAGTTGGACTGTGAAGAAAGCTGAGCACCGAAGAATTGATGCTTTTGAACTGTGGTGTTGGAGAAGACTCTTGAGAGTCCCTTGGACTGCAAGGAGATCCAACCAGTCCATTCTAAAGGAGATGAGCCCTGGGTGTTCTTTGGGTGGAATGATGGTAAAGCTGAAACTCCAGTACTTTGGCGATCTCATGTGCAGAGTTGACTCATTGGAAAAGACTCTGATGTTGGGAGGGATTGGGGGCAGGAGGAAAAGTGGACGACAGAGGATGAGATGGCTGGATGGCATCACTGACTCGATGATGTGAGTTTGAGTGAACTCCGGGAGTTGGTGATGGACAGGGAAGCCTGGCGTGCTGCGATTCATGGGGTCACAAAGAGTTAGACACAACTGAGTGACTGAACTGGACTGATATATGTGTGCATATATGTGTGTGTATATATATATACACACACATATATACACACATGTGTGTGTTTATATACAGTTTCTTCTTCCCTCTTTGCTTTTTATTCTGTTTTCTTTTTACTATTTCCCTGGTGGCTCAGATAGTAAAGAATCTGACTACAATGCAGGAACCCCAAGTTCAATCCCTGGGTCAGGAAAATCCCCTGGAGAAGGAAATGGCAACCCACTCCAGTATTCTTGCCTGGAAAATTGCACAGATGGAAGAACCTGGTAGGCTACAGTCCATGGGGCCACAAAGAGTTCGACATAACTGATCAACTAACACTTTCTTTTTACATGCACTTGCAGGCTTCCCAGGTGGCTCAGTGGTAAAAAATCGCCTGCCAGTGCAGGAGACGTGGAAAATGTGGATTCCATCCCTGGTCGGGAAGATTCCCAGGAGTAGGAAATGTCCACCCACTCCCGTATTCTTGCTTGGAGAATTCTATGGACAGGGGAGCCTGGCAGGCTACAGTTTATGGGGTAGCAAAGAGTTAGACATGACTAAGCATGTGCTTGTGCATGCTATGCCCTTCTAGAGTTTCAGCTTTTTAAGATCTAACAGTATTATGGATATTAATCCAAAGGAGTCTCTTCTTTCAGATAAACCTGGCTTTAAATTGCCATATATATCCTTACTTTCAGTGATACCACTCTCTTGAGCCTGAAATTCTATATCCTCAAATATTTTCTGTTAAATAAATCTGTGCATCATCTAATCACAAGATATTATAGTGAGAGTCTAGCCACATAGAGGTTCAGGCTGGATGATTTGTTCAAAATCATAAACTGATAAGTGACTGAGCAAGAAAATCCTTCTGGCCATGTGCCTGATGACAAGTTTAATGTCTTTTCCATTAGATAACCCTGATTTTTTTTTTTTAAACAAGAATGCTGTGCATAACACATGAGCATTTTAATTCAGTTACTTTCTCAAAAGAATTTCTACTTTTAGAAATGAAGAGGACAGCTTCTATTATGTTACACAATTTTCAATATCGCAATTCAATATACACAGTTGAAAAATATAAATTTGATGTGTGGTTATATCACCCCAAATTATTTTATTATTGCCAACAATAAAAAGGAACCTGAAAAGCTCAAGTTCCTTTTGATTTGCAGAGAAAGACACAATTTGATATTGTTTCCAATATATCTAAGGATGTGATATGTGTCTAAATCTCTTTCTATAACATCATATTAGTGTAGTGGATGAAATAATGCTTTGTTTCTCAAATAAAATGTAATCTGAAATTAATTTATTGATATAGGTTGAATTTCTAGCCATAATATACAGTTTAATTTACTTATTCTTTTCTTTGAAATTGGTTGGCAATATTTCTCAAAATGTATTATTTTAAAAATCATCAGACATCTGTTTCTAACCAGAGATTCTGACTGGATAGGTTTGGAATGAGTTCAGAGAATCTGCCTTTCTGGTAAGTCACCAGATGTAATTGATATTGTTGGTCTATGCACTATGAACCAATGCACCTTTCACTATGAAAATATTGTTAGGATAGCCATATAGTACATGGTTACTCCTTTAGTGCTGTTAGAGTGCTGCACTCAATATGCAAGCAAGTTTGAAAAACTCAGAAGTTTCCATAGGGTTGCAAAATGTCAGTTTTCATTCCAATCCCAAAGAAAAGCAATGCCAAAATATGTGCAAACACACAACTGTGATCAATTCATATGCTAGCAAGATAATGCTCAAAATCCATTAAGTTAGGCTTCAACAGTACATGAACTGAGAACTCAGAGATGGTCAAGCTAGTTTTAGAAAAGGCAGGGGAACCAGAGATCAAATTGACAGCACCCATAGGATCATAGAAAAAGCAAGATAATTCCAGAAAAACATCTACTTCTGCTTCATTGACTGGACTAAAGCCTTTGGCTGTATGGATCACAACAGACTGGAAAATTATTAAAGAGATGAAATATCAGAATACCTAGCCTTCCTCCTGAGAAACCTATATGCAGATCAAGAAGCAACAGTTAGAACCAGATACGGAACAATGAACTTGTTCCAAATTCGGAAAGGAGTATGTCAAGGCAGTGTATTGCCACCCTGTTTATTTAACTTACATGAAGAGTACATCATACAAAATGCCAGGCTGGACGAAGCACAAGCTGGAATCAAGTCTGCATGGAAAAATACCAGTAATCTCAGACATGCAGATGAAATCACCCTAAAGGCAGAAAGCAAAGAGGAACTAAAAAGCCTCTGAAAAAGGGTGAAAGAAGAGACTGAAAAAGCTAGCTTAAAAATCAATATTCAAAAAACTAACATCATGGCAACCAGTCCCACCACTTCATGGCAAATTGAAGAGGAAAAAATGGAAACAGTAAAAGATTTTATTTTCTCGGTCTCCAAAATCACTGCAGACAGTAACTCTAGCCACAAAATTAAAAGACACTTGCTCCTTGGGAAGGAAAGCTATGACAAAACTAGATAGCACATTATGAATAAAAGCAGAGACATCATTTTGTTGACAAAAGTACATGTAATCAAAGCTATGATTTTTCCAGTAGTCATGTATGGATGTGAGAGCTGGACCAGAAAGAAGGCTGAGTGCTGAAGAATTGATGCTTTCGAACTCTGGTGTTGGAGAAGACTCTTGAGAGTCTCTTGGACAGAAAGGAGATCAAACCATCCAATCCTAAAGAAAAACCAACCTGAATATTCACTGAAAGGACTGATGCTGAAGCTGAAGCTTCAATGTTTTGGCCACCTGATGTGAAGAGCCAACTCATTAGAAAAGATCCTGATACTAGGAAAAATTGAGGGCAGGAAGAGAAGGGGCATCACAGGATGAGATGGTTGGATGGCATCATCAACTCAATGGACATAAACTTGAGCAAATTCAGGGAGATGGTGAACAACTGGGAAGCCTTGCCTTCTGTGATCAATGGGCTTGCAAAGAGTCAGATATGACTGAGTGAGTGAACAACAATAAATTTCAAAAAAAAAATTGTTTGATATTTTAAAAAGAAATATTAATCATATGATAGTTCTGAAGCCTATTTTGCTACTAGGTGTGAAGAACTGACCAGCAAAACACATAGACTTATATATATATATATATATATATATATATATATATACACATATATATGTGTGTGTATATATCTATATATTCATTTTTTTTTCTTCTTGAACTGCATAGGAAATTCATTTCATTTCAGTTCAGTCACTCAGTCATCTCCAACTCTTTGTGACCCCATGGACTGCAGCAGGCCAATTCATTTAAGTAGATTTAACTATTAAAGTTCCTACTTTTTAAAGCTCTAATATTTTCTTTATTAAAAATATCATGACATTTAATGAAATTTAATGACATCATGAGAAACGCTGGACTAGAAGAAACACAAGCTGGAATCAAGATTGCCGGGAGAAATATCAATAACCTCAGATATGTAGACAACACCACCTTTATGGCAGAAAGTGAAGAGGAACTAAAAAGCCTCTTGATGAAAGTGAAAGAGGAGAGTGAAAAAGTTGGCTTAAAGCTCAAGATTCAGAAAACAAAGATCATGGCATCTGGTCCCATCACTTCGTGGGAAATAGATGGGGAAACAGTGGAAACAGTGTCAGACTTTATTTTTGGGGGCTCCAAAATCACTGCAGATGGTGATTGCAGCCATGAAATTAAAAGATGCTTACTCCTTGGAAGAAAAGTTATCACCAACCTAGACAGCATATTCAAAAGCAGAGACATTACTTTGCTGACTAAGGTCCGTCTAGTCAAGGCTATGGTTTTTCCTGTAGTCATGTGAGATGTCATGTGGTCATGTGGATGTGAGAGTTGGATTGTGAGGAAGGCTGAGTGCTGAAGATTTGATGCTTTTGAACCATGGTGTTGGAGAAGACTCTTGAGAGTCCCTTGGACTGCAAGGAGATCCAACCAGCCCATTCTGAAGGAGATCAACCCTAGGATTTCTTTGGAAGGAATGATGCTAAAGCTAAAACTCCAGTACTTTGGCCACCTCATGCGAAGAATTGACTCATTGGAAAAGATTCTGATGCTGGGAGGGACTGGGGGCAGGAGGAGAAGGGGACGACAGAGGATGAGATGGCTGGATGGCATCACTGACTCCATGGATGTGAGTCTGAGTGAACTCTGGGAGTTGGTGATGGGCAGGGAGGCCTGGCGTGCTGCGATTCATGGGGTCACAAAGAGTCGGACACAACTTAGTGACTGAACTGAACTGAATGACATTAATGGACAGAATTTATCCATGTGCTATAATAATAATGTACAAAGATTTTCAACCTTTCACTCTATATGATATTAATATTTCAACTTGCCAATATTCATGAAATGTATCTTTGCATATGAAACATTAGATTGGCTACTGTGAAAGGCATAAAATGGTTCAATTACAGACACATGCTTGAGAACCTACAAGAAAAGCAGACTCTGAAAAAGTTTCCTTTTCAAGTTATTTTTATCAAAGTTCTTTTATTTTCTTTGCCCTATTACTATACAGAGTCAAGTGGCAGATTCTTTTATCCTACAAAGAATGTCTAAGATTTCTACATCTGTTAATGGTAGATCAGATCATTGAGATCAATTCTACTGAAGGCAATTAAGAAACCTTGACAATATAGGTATTTTTAAAATCTGCTTGTAGGAATCAAAGAGCTAACAAAATACTCAAGAACGTCTAGGCCATCTTCCTAGGGAAGAAAACAACACATATTCTGAGATCTGAATCTAGCTTTTGGCACTTTTTTTCTTCAGTATACATTTGATGTTTATGAAAAACGCAGCAGACTACCTGAGATGTGCTTTTAAGAGCCTCACAGGAATATAGGAACAGAATTTGAAGACCAGACTCATCCATGCAGGGTATTTCGGCTAACCCCCACCACCAAAATCATTACCTTGCGACCCTGAAGGAGTTTGGCATGAATTTTCTGTCAGTTAACCAAAAATTAGCTTTGAATTACTTTTATGCTTGAAATTAAAATATGGTGATCTTGGTTTATTAATGGTCTGAAACGTCTGAAATTGTGGTGGTTTAGTTGCCAAGTTGTGTCTGCCTCTTGCAACCCCATGGACTGCAGCCTGCCAGTCTCCTCTGTCCATGGGATGTGTGGTATAAGCAAATACATTATATCAGAAGGAAAATAACATTACTTGGAATAAGTTCAATGCTTGAAAGTTCAATACTTCAATACTTGAAGACATGTTTTAAATGCACTTTTCACACACTATTACAGTGACTATACCAATGAGGAGAAACTAAATTTTAAATAACAACCACAAGACTAACAGACAGTAGATCTGTAGGAATTTCAGATACTGGAATTATAAAGAAGATAAAATATAAAATACTTTTGTTAGGTAACTGAAACATTAAAAAAACATAATAATATTTTTAATTAAGTGAAAGTGAATTTGCTCAGTCATATCTGACTCTTTGCAACCCCATGGACTTTACCCCACCAGGCTCCTCCATCCATGAGATTCTCCAAGCAAGAATACTGGAGTGGGTTGCCATTTCCTTCTCCAGGGGATCTTCCTGACCCAGGGATTGAACCCAGGTCTCCCTCATTGCAGGCAGACACTTTAACCTCTGAGCCACCAGGGAATATTTTATTAATAAAATAGTAATTCTTAGCTTGAAATAGAGGTGTTGCCATGCGTGCTTGTGCGTGCTCAGTCACATCTGACTCTGACACACCATGGATTTGTAATCAGTCAGGTTCCTCTGTCCATGGAATTTTCCAGGCAGGAATACTAGAATGGGTTGCCATTTCTTCCTCCAGAGGATCTTCCTGACCCAGGGATTGAAGCCATGTCTCTTCCTTCTCCTGCATTGGCAGGCAGATTCTTTACCACTTCACCACCTGGGAAGCATCAGCATGAGCAGCACACATCTTGAAATAGAGATATTATGGGAAAAAAAATCTGAGTGAAAATTTGAGAGCAAGGCAGTACCAAGGAGAATCCTAACACCAGAGATAAGCAAAGATAAAATGTCATAGAAACAGGATTAAATAGCAACAACAATAAGATCAGAAAAGAAAGAAGTGCAATGGAAATATAAACCATGTCAGTAAATTTAAATTAATTATGACTGCCTTACAGTATTCTGTGGAAATTAAATAAAACATTCATTACTGAAATATAGAATGACAAAGACATGCTAGTTTAATAAGTGACTAAATATAAATTTTACATGTTCCTTGAATTATTCTGGAACAAAAAGGAATGTACCAACTAGCACTGGATTTTACAAGTTGGAAATACATGTTTAATAATAAAAAGAATAAATAAATAATTATAAAAATATATGTAATTTACATGTCAATAGAGGGGACATGATACAATAAATATTCATAACTAATAAACTATAGTCAGCACAAACTATGGAAACAGGAGAAATATTTTCTCTATTACATATACTCTTATTTATTAAAAAAATAAAGAGAAATGAAACTTTAGAATTACAGTTGGTTTCACAGAAAAAACTAATCAGATAACTAACCAAGTCAAACACTTTTGGGTTTCCCCGGCAGATCATGAGGTAAAGAACCTTCCTGTCAATGCAGGAGACATATGAAACGCGAGTTCCATCCCCGGGTTGGGAAGATCCCCTGGAGAAGGGAATGGAAACCTAATTCAGTATTCTTGCTGGGAGAATTCCACGGACAGAGAAGCCTGGTGGGCTGCAAGTCCATGGTGTTGCAAAAAGTCAGACATGACTGAGTGACTAACATAACACTCAAACTCTTTTATATCCTACTTTAAACTCTTTAGGAAAAACAGTTATTATCTTTACTAGATATAAATCACCTAGTTTAAAATAGTGATTATATTTCATATTTTTCACACATACATAAGTTACCTAATATTTAATAAGTTCAAACATTTCCATATAAAATAATGTATATGCAATATATTAAATAGTTATATCACATGTTTATATAGTCAATATCAATTGATTTATTATACAAATTACCTATACACAATATTCTATGTTGAGAAAAGCTATCTCAATAAAATAACTCCAGGACACCTATAATTTCAAAGACATTTTTTTCTTTTAATTTTGCTGGAAACTGGAACAAAGAATATCAAGTAATCAATATGATGTTTGACATTAATATACTTGAAGTTGCTTGTTCTATTTGTACAAGATTACTGCTGAGTCATTAACTAACATTGTTCACTAATTACTATGGAAAAAGAAAACACATTAATCTGAAGCACTGGAGTAATAAACCAGTTGCTAAAAAGTAATTTTCAGAGTATAGTGCCTAATTTTCTCCTCTAGGACACTTTGACCGAAGCTGGGATTTGTGCCATTTAATCTAGCAATTGAAAGGTCATCATTTCTGATGTTTGCTCTACGTAATTGGTTGCAAATTTTATTTGTTCTCCATGCCAGAATTCAGTACTCGGTGTATCCAGGTATCACATATCAAGAAGCTGAAGAAAAAATAGGACTATATCGTGCCTTACTGTACCTCTGCCTCCTTGACTATTTTAACCATCAATTGTGTCATTAACTAATCAAACTATGATTTAGAGCTACCAGCTAAAATGCTCAAATTTTGGACAATCACAATCCATTCCCACCTCCATTTATATAGGTAGATACATAGATAGATAGATACATGTATATATATTGCTCTGGCTAAGGTCAACAGGGTCCTTTATGTTTCTAAATACAAGGGTAGTTTTGGGTACTTACATTATCTAAATTTTCAGCAATAATCAACATTGCTTGCACCTTCTTGCATTTCAGCATATTCTCATTCCCATGTTTTGGCAACCTAATATCAGCTTCTCTCTCTGGATGAAAAGATGTTTCTTTCTGAATCTGTCCTTTCTCTAACCCCAGTGCTTAAGACAATGTCCAGACAATCAATTAATTCATACATATATACATGCATATAGTATTTTCTGAAGAAATGGATAAATAAATGAATTTCAGTAACTCTGACATCTACATTTGGAGAGATGGCAAGTATCTTCAATGCTAGTCCAAAAATACCTAGTGGTCATACTTTGTTAACCGTGACTTGTCATTTCTATAATTATACCATCTGGCACTACAAGATACTCAAATCCTAGTAAAGGAACCAAAGATAATTATTTTAACCCCAGGAAATATAGTATATTCAACTTAATGTACATTGTTTTTTAATTTTTATTTTAGCATTTTTAGGTTTCTATTGTATTTAGAACAGTTAACATGATATCTGCATTTTAACAGCACTTTAATTTCACAGCACAGTATTGTTAGCTACAGGTTTGATGTTGTTCAGCAGACCCCTAGAACTTATTCATCCCGATAAACTGAAACTTCATATTCATTGAATAATTATTCCCCATTCACCTCTGCGCATAGCCACTGGTGGGCTTCCCTGGTAAGGGAATGGTAAAGAATGGCTCAATGGTAAAGAATCTGCTTGCCATTGCAGGAAACACAGGTTTGATCCCAAGGTTAGGAAGATCTCCTAGAGAAGGAAATAGCAACCCTCTCTAACATTCTTGCCTGGGAAATCCCATGAACAGAGGAGCCTAGTGGGCTATAGTCCTTGGGGTCACAAAAGAGTTGGACATGACATAGAAACTAAACAACCACAGCAATAGCCCCTGGCAAGCACCATTCTGGTCTCTGCTTCTATGAGTTTAACTATATTAGATACCTCATATAAATGGAACCATACTGTATTTGTCCTTTTGTGACTGACTTATTTCACTTAGCATAATGTCCTCTGCTGCTGCTGCTGCTAAGTCGCTTCAGTCGTGTCCGACTCTGTGCGACCCCATGGATGACAGCCCACCAGGCTCCCCTGTCCCTGGGATTCTCCAGGCAAGAATACTGGAGTGGGTTGCCATTTCCTTCTCCAGTGTATGAAAGTGAAAATGAAAAGTGAAGTTGCTCAGTCGTGTCCGACTCTTAGAGACCTCATGGACTGCGGCCCACCAGGCTCCTCCACCCATGGGATTTTCTAAGTTCATTTATATTGTTGCATATTGCAGGATTTCCTTCTTTTTAAAGGGTGAATAATAATATGCTAATGTTTGTGTCTACATTTGCTTTATCCATTCATCTGTCAGTGGACACTTGAGTTGTTTCCATATCTTGGCTATTGTGAATAGTGGTAGAGTAAACATCAAAATGCAGGTGTTTCAAGATTCTGATTTCAATATTTTCTAATAAATATTGAGAAGTGTTATTGCTAGATCTTTTTGTTGTTCTATTTTTTATATATACTCCATACTGTAGTCTATAATAGATGTTTTATTTTGCATTCCTACCTGCAATGTACAAGGACTCTAATTTTTCCTTATCCTATTTATATGTGTATATATATATATATATATATATATATATATATAATAGTGGCCACACTAACGTATGTGAGGTGCTATCTCGGGGTGATTTGATTTGCATTTTCTTGAATGATGTTTATTGATGTTGAACATCTTTTAATCTGAAGGAAATTTAGATGTTTCTTGGAAAATATCTTTTCCAGAACTTTGCCCATTTTTTTATCCATGTTTGTATGAGTAAGGCTGAGTTTTAAAAGTGTCTTTTACATTTTGAATATTTAGTCATTGTCAGATATAGAGCATGTAAATATGCTATATCTTTTGGTAGACTTTTTCACTCAGTTCATGGGTCTCTGCTGGTCAGAAGACTTAGAGTTTGACGTATTCTCATTAGCTTATTTTTCCTTTGGTTGCCTCACATTACTTATTTCTTTAACATGCGTATGTTTTATTTACTTAATTCCTTGCACACTGTATTTGCAATTTACATTTTTTTAAAGTAAAAGAAAACGGCTTCTCTTTTATTTTAGAGTAAGAAATTCAATCTCAATGATTCTACAGTTTAAGAAAAAGAGTAAAAAGGGGCCATGGAGGGTAGTGCTTATAATATGTAGTGCTTATAATGGAAATAGTAAGGTTATTTATAAATAATCATCTATATCTTACACATCTACTTCATTATTTATGCAGGTACACTCAGAACACTTTATAATATGGCATGTTATATAGACTAATAATTCATTCAACAGGACTTATCATGCATCAGATGCCATTATTAAAAACACTGGAGATACTGCACTGAACAAGGGAGATGTGCTCTCTACCGTCAAAGTGCTTTTCTAGACATGATGAACAGTAAGATACATAATGGATGCTGCTGTCGAATTTCAACCAAAAACTCCCATTGGATTACCTTATCTGTCATGCTACCCTTAAAACAGACTTGAAATGATGTGGGACAACAGTGATAGCTCAGATATGGCTCCAATTCATTATGTGATATGGGCCTATCGTTGTTGCCACAGGGCTTTATGTGGAACACAGAAACCACTTTGTGAAGGACTCAATTTTCTCTGCATGATGTGGTCCCAAATAATTAACATGCCCTCTAACCAAGAAATCTTGATCCCTTTCCATGAGAAAATTAGATGCTTTTGTCAGGGCATGCTGCCTACAATGTATTTTATATATACATATATATATATATTTTTTTTCTTTTTCAGTTTATGGCTAACTTCCACATTGCCAGGCAAGTTTAGTTGATGCTTTCAAGTGAAGAATCCCCTAGTCAGCTTCATGTAATGAAACGAACATTTTCACAACTTGTTCTGGCATAACAATGTGTTTGCTCCACAAAACAACCCCATTTAGTAAAATTCTGACTACAGTTGATATGTGAATAGCTTAAGTATAACAGACAGTGTTTCTCTAGATCATAGCCCTAAACACACATTTTGAGACCAAGGGCTCATCTTTACTGTCTTTACTTAGTTATCAAAATTTATAATTCTGAAAAATGGATTAGATAGTTTCTGAAACAACATTTTTCTTCTGTTAGCACCAATATAAAAGTCTGCAAATTTTTCAAACTTTTGATAAAAAGATAAGACTGTCACAAATTATAAGATGTCCCTTTAACAGAGCTGAGGGTTGGTTGCATTGCTGGTTCAGCTACTCAACAATCACATCTATGTCATTCTTTCTATGCATTCCTTAGAAGATTCTGGCTTTAAACATTCGCCTTATAGTATATAGTAGTAAGAAAGGGCAGAGTGTGAAGATAATTTCTCTTAGAGATTTGCCTTGGGAAGGTTTTCTTTTTCTTTTTCTTTTTTTTTCCAATAGCTAATAAAGCTGATTTTTCCTCATTACTAGCACTGAATTATAAAAGCACCATTAGATTAACCACTGAACATATAGAATGGGATTATTATTACTGGCTTCAACTAATCGTGATTCAACCCTTAGGGCTGTGTAGGAGTTTATTTTCTCTAAGATCTAGGTGTCTTTGTCTTTTTGGAGTAAAATGGAATTCCACTTGCCCAGTAACAAAGTGAGGGCAAGTGCAGATACAGAAAGTTCCCTATATGCAAATGACTTCTGTTCCAATAGCATGTTTGTAAGTCCAATTTGCAAATAAGCTCAACAAAGTTATTCCTAGGTATACAACTAACAGTTAGCTATATAGTACTATAATAGGTTTATAATCCTTTTTCATAAAAATGATACATAAATTGGGAACGCATGTAAGAATTAAAGATATTAAAATTTAAAAAACAAACAAACAAACAAACACAAAAATTCCAGAAGACATTTTAATCTTATAGTATAATACCTTGAAAAGTGCAGCAGTACAGTATAGCAGTTGGTATACAGGGACCGGCATTGACTGAACGGGCAAAAAGAATTACTAACTGGAGGAGAAGGAAGTAGTGGGAGATGATAGAGTTGAAGGATCATCAGCAATAGGAGATGGAGGGCAAGGAGGAGCTTCACTCATGCCTGACATTGATGGCACAGATTCTGGTTCCTTACTGGATTCAATTCTTCCTACTCTTGAAAAAAGGATCCAGTGATGTTTGGGTAGTAATTTTAGCTCTTGTTTTTCTCACCATAGATGACTGGGTAACATTGGATTGCATTCTAAACTGCTGCTGCAGCCTTTCCATACTGTTCTACATTCTCATCTTGTGTCTTGAAACTAGCAGTGCCTCCTCAAATAAAGAAAATCCCCTTGCCATTCTCTGAATCATGAATCTCTTCAGTTCTTGAGCAATACCAGCTATGTCATTGCTGCTTTTATGCTTGCTTCCAGACATCCTGGGCTTGAGATAAAGCTGCTGTAATTCTGTACTTGGTAGAGTACTTCAGAGTAAAGGACAAAAAAGCACAACCACTTATAGAGGAGGTACACATGGGACAATGTACACCAGACACGTAAACTAACCTACAGACTTGCCAACTCACATTTGCATCTTTGAAAGTTTGCAACGTGAATGCTCGTATGTAAGGGACTTAGTGTAATAGATTCTGAACAGTACTTTACACAAGCATAAAATATAGGACCTGCTAAAGATTGGGGCGTTTCTCCAGGTTTAAGATATATCAGAGTGATTATAACTTTGAGGACTACTAAAGTTGTGAGATAATCAAGAGTATGCCTTTTTTATCCTATAAAGAGTTTTGGCATTAGTATAATCATTAAAGGTAAACATAAAGATTGTTGTGGAAATTTCTAATTCTTAAAGTAGTGAATTAAACCCTCTTTCACTTCAGCACAGTTTTGTTTGTATATTTTAAAAGTAGTAAAGAGAAAGCTTCAACATATTTTACCTCAGCACAGTTTAAATAACATAACATATATTTACATTTTGGTTTTGACTGAATATTAGGTTCAATTGACTATTTGATTGAATAGCCTAGTCAATATACACATAGTTATTCATCACAACCAGTTAGTGTTATCGTAAGTCAGAATAATTTTAGTTTTATGCTCTCACAAGATATATGTTTCATTTCCTTGAATCTGTTAGGTTCTTTTCCACATTAGGATCTTATATATGGTTCATTTTACTGTAATGGTTTTCTTCTTAGCTCTTTACCTAATTTCCATTCAAATCTGATTTCTTCTTAAATGTTACTAGCTCAGAACAATTTCTCCATTTAATTAGATGCTTCACTTTATTTTCATTAAGAATATTTTAATTATGTAGTGTTATATATATGTTTATACACTTAATGTTTAATTTTACAACTACTCTGGAGGCTGAATGAGAGCATGAAACATATCTTTTTATATGCCTTACATTCATTATCACATTTAATTCTTATACTTAACTGGAAGATATTCTTTTTTAGTAAAGTGACTGGTTGTCTAAGGTTACAGAGCATGACTAGCTGAGGTGCTTATTGAGGTCAAGGGGAATACATAATGGGCAGTAGAAAAATGTAGTTATAAACATCAGCTATAACTATATGATCAGCTACAGAAAAGAGGGGTGCAGTTGTTGTGTGTCTCTTCCTTATTCTATTACTAGTAAAATTGTTTGTATATATTAAGCAAGCATATTTTTTCTCTTTCCTTTATGTTCCACTTATTATGTAACATAAGATGTATTGAATTTATATTATATTTAAATACCGTTAGTATGCTTTTGTTTGTGTCCAGGAAAGTTTTACCATGTTAGGCAAAGTATTACTGTATTGTCTTTATTTGGTGTCTAAAGACATATGGGTGTGGAACCTCACTTGCAGTCCAGCAGTTAAGAATTCCCTTTGCGGTGCAGGTGCCATGGATTTAATCCATTCCAGAAAACTAAGGTCTCACATAGTGTGGGGTAACAAAGCCAGAGTGCCACAACTAGAAAGGCTGCATGCCACAACTAAAATCTGACAATAAATAAATAAGTATTTAAAAGCCATATGGTGACAATTGGAAAATGGGTGGATTTAATGGTTATTAATTTGATGTGTCAATTTGAGTTGGTGCTCAAATATTTGACTCAGATATGAGTCAAAACTCATTCTGGGTGTTTTTGTAAGGTTATTTGTGGATGGAATTAACATTAAATAGGTGAAGTCATAATATTTAATAGATGAAGCATGGCGCTGGAGCAAGCAGCTGAGAGGAGATACCCTGTGTCCAAGGTCAGAGAAACCCCAGTGAGACAGTAGGCACAGGAGCAGCTTTCAGGAGATACCCTACACCCAAGGGCAAAGGAGAAGCCCCAGCAAGATGGTAGGAGGGGTGAATTGACATTTAAAATCAAACCCCATTCCCACCAGAGACACTCAGAGGGCTCAAACAAATTTTGTGTGCACCAGGACCCAGGGACCCTACAGAGACTGAAACAGAATTGTGTCTGAGGATCACCTTTGGAGGTACAGGTCAGCAGTGGGCTGCCATAGCAATGGGGCTCTGGGTGCAGCAGACTTGGGTATGGCATAAGCCCTCTTTGAGGAGGTTGCGATTCATCCCACCACAGAGCTGGCAGAACTTACACAAGACTGGGAAATAGACTCTTGGAGGGCACGAATAGAACCTTGTCTGCACCAGGACCCAGGAAAAAGGAGCAGTGACCCTAAAAGAGACTGACCTAGACTTGCCTTTCAGTGTCAAGGAGTCTCCAGTGGGGGCGTGGATTGGTCGTGGCCTGCTGCAGGGTTGGGGGCACTGAGTGTAGCAGTACAAGTGTGGGATATTTTCAAGGAGGTCACCATTATCTTCATTACCTCCAACATAGTTTGGCCCCAGGTAAACAGCAAGGAGGGAACATAGCTCCTCCCATCAACAGAAAATTGGATTAATGATTTAATGAGCATAGTCCTACCCTTCAGAACAAGACCAAGTTTCCCCCTCAGTCAGTCTCTCCGATCAAGAAGCTTCCATAAGCTTCTTGCTCTGTCATGTCCCACTCTTTGCGACCCCATGGACTGTAGCCTATCAGGCTCCTCCATCCATGGGATTTTCTAGGCAAGAGTGGTGGAGCGGATTGCCATTTCCTTCTCCAGGGGATCTTCCCAACCCAGGAATTGAACTCGGGTCTCCCGCATTGCAGGCAGATGCTTTACCATCTGAGCCACCAGGGAAGTGGCCCCGTCAGAGGGGAGACAGACTGAAAACCACAATCACAGAAAACTAACCAATCTAATCACATGGACCACAGCCTTGTCTAACTCAATGAAAGAGTGAGCCAAGCCATGAAAGGCCACCAAGAGAGACAGGTCACGGTGGAGAGTTCTGACAAAATGTGGTCCACTGGAGAAGGGAATGGCAAACCATTTCAGTGTTCTTGCCTTGAGTATCCCATGAACAGTATGAAAAGGCAAAAAGATAGGACACTGAAAGATGAACTCCCCAGGTCGGTAGGTACCCAATATGCTACTGAAGATCAATGGAGAAATAACTCCAGAAAGAAGGAAGAGATGCAGCCAAAGCAAAAACAACATCCAGTTGTGGATGTGACTGGTGATGGAAGCAATGTTCAATACTGTAAAGACCAATATTACATAGGAACCTGAAATGTTAGGTCCCTGAATCAAGGCAAATTGGAAATGGTCAAATGAGATGGCAAGAGTGAATGTTAACATTTTAGGAATCAGTGAACTAAAATGGACTAGCATGGTTGAATTTAACTCAGATGACTATTATATCTACTACTGTGGGCAAGAATCTCTTAGAATAAATGGATTAGCCATCATAGTCAACAAAAGAGTCTGAAATGCAGTACTTGGATGGAATCGCAAAAACGACAGAATGATCTCTGTTCCTTTCCAAGGCAATCAATTTACTATCATGGTAATCCAAGTGTATGCCCTGAGCAGTAATGCTGAAGAAGCTGAAGCTGGATGGTTCTATGAAGATCTACAAGACCTTATAGAACTAACACCCCAAAATAGATATTTTTTTTCATTATAGGGAATTAGAATTCAAAAGTAGGAAGACAAAAAACACCTGGAGTAACAGGCAAATTGGGCCTCAGAACACAGAATGAAGCAGGGCAAAGGCTAATAGAGTTTCGGCAAGAAAACACATTGGTCATAGCAAACACCTTCTTCCAACAACACAAGAGAAGACTCTACACATGGACATCACCAGATGGTCAGCACCAAAATCAGATTGATTATATTCTTTGCAGCCAAAGATGGAGAAGCTCTATACAGTCAGCAAAAACAAGTGGAAGCTGATCATGGCTCGATCAGGAACTCCTTATTGCCTAATTCAGACTTAAATTGAAGAAAGTAGGGAAAACCACTAGACCATTCAGGTATGACCTAAATATATCCCTACGATTATACAGTGGAAGTGAGAAATAAATTTAATGGACTAGACTTGGTAGACAGAATGCCTGATGGTAGAGGTTCGTGACATTCTCCAGGAAACAGGGAACAAGACTATCCCCAAGAAAATGAAATGCAAAAAAGAAAAATGGCTGCCTCAGGAGGCCTTACAGATAACTGTGAGAAGAAGAGAAGGGAAAAGGAAAGATACAACCATTTGAATGCAGAATTCTAAGGAAGAGCAAGGAGAGATAAGAAAGCCTTCCTCAGGGATCAGGGCAAAGAAATAGGGGAAAACAATAGAATGGGAAAGACTAAAGACCTCTTCAAGAAAATTAGAGATACCAACGGAACATTTCATGCAAAGATGGGCACAATAAAGAACAGAAATGTTATGGACCTAACAGAAGCAGAAGATATTAAGAAGAGGTGGCAAGAATACACAGAAGAACTGTACAGAAAAGTTCTTCACAACCCAGAAAATCATAGTGGTGTAGTCACTCACCTAGAGCCAGATATCCTGGAATGTGAAGTCAAGTGGGCCTTAGGAAGTATCACTACGAACGAAGCTAGTGAAGGTGATGGAATTCCTGTTGAGCTATTTCAAATCCTAAAAGATGATGCTGTGAAAGTGTTGCATTCAATATGTCAGCAAATTTGGAAAATTCAGCAGTGGCCATAGGACTGGAAAAGGTCAATTTTTATTCCAATCCCAAAGAAAGGTAATCCCAAAGAATGCTCAAACTACTGCACAATTGCACTCATCTCACATGCTAGTATAGTAATGCTCAAAATTCTCCAAGCCAGGCTTCAACAATATGTGAACAGTAAACTTCCAGATGTTCAAGCTGATTTTAAAAAAGGCAGAGGAACCAGAGATCAAATTGCCAACATCCATTGGATCATTAAAAAAGCAAGAGAGTTCCAGAAAAACATCTATTTCTTCGTTATTGACTATGCCAAGCCTTTGACTGTGCAGATTACAACAAACTGTGGAAAATTCTGACCGAGATGGAAATACCACCTGACCTGCTTCTTGAGAAATCTGTATGCATGTGAGGAAGCAACAGTTAGAACTGGACATGGAACAATAGACTGGTTCCAAATAGGAAAAGGAGTGTGTCAAGGTTGTATATTGTCACCCTGCTTATTTAACTTATATTGACAGGAGAAATATCAATAACCTCAGATATGCAGATGACATCACCCACCTGGCAGAAAGTGAGGAAGAAATAAAGAGTCTCTTGATGAAAGTGAGAGAGGAGAATGAAAAAGTTGGATTAAATCTCAGCATTCAGAATACTAAGATCATGGCATCTGGTCCCATTACTTCGTGGAAAATAAATTGGGAAACAGTGGCTGACTTTATTTTTTTATGCTCCAAAATTACTAGAGATGGTGACTGCTGCCATGTAATTAAAAGACACTTGCTCCTTGGAAGGAAAGCTATCACTAACCT
Source organism: Ovis aries (assembly GCF_016772045.2). NCBI lineage: Eukaryota > Metazoa > Chordata > Mammalia > Artiodactyla > Bovidae > Ovis > Ovis aries. The sequence continues at coordinate 52,480,593 of NC_056069.1, forward strand.
GGACAGCATATTAAAAAGCAGAGCCATTACTTTGCCAACAAAGATCCATCTAGACAAGACTATGATTTTTCCATTAGTCATGTATGGATATGAGATTTAGATTATAAAGAAAGCTGAGAGCCAAAGAATTGATGCTTTTCAACTGTGGTGTTGAAGACTCTTGAGAGTCCCTTGGACTGTGAGGAGATGCAACCAGTCCATCTTAAAAGAAATCAGTCCTGATTCCAATAGTCATTGGAATATTCTGTTGAATATTGAATGGAATATTCAGTGGAATGTTGAATATTCCAGTATTCATTGGAAGGACTGATGTTGAAGCTGAAACTCCAGTACTTGGCTACCTGATGTGAAGTTCTGAATCATTTGAAAAGACCCTGATGCTGGAAAAGATTGAAGGCGGGAGGAGAAGGGATCAGCCGAGGTTGAGATGGTTGAATGGCATCAACGACTTAATGGACATGAGTTTGATTAAATCTCGGGAGCCGGTGATGGACATGGAGGCCTGGCGTGCTGCAGTCCACGGGGTCGCAAAGAGTCGGACACGACTGAGCAACTAAACTGTACTGAACCACGGTGAAGTAAAAGAAGGAAAATAACCCATTATGATGTAGATGGGCATCATCCAATCAACTGAAGGCCTGAGTAGAACAAAATGACTAACCTCTACCAAAAATAGAAAATTATGTTGGTTGTCAGATGTTAACTGCAACACCTGGTCTACTGGGACACCATCCTGCTGGCCTCTCTCAAGGATTCGGCTTTTGTCTGCCAACTCAAGTCCATCAGTTCAGTTCAGTCTCAGTCATGTCCAGTTCTTTGTGATCCCATGGATTGCAGCATATCAGATTTCCCTGTTCATCACTAACTCCCAGAGCTTGCTCAAATTTATGTTCAAGTCAGTGATGACATCCAATCTCATCCTGTTGTCCCTTGTCCTCCTACCTTCAATATTTCCCAGCATCAGGGTCTTTTCAAGTGAGTCAGTTCTTCACATCAGGTGGCCAAATTATTTGAGTTTCAGCTTCAGCATCAGTCCTTCCAATGACTATTCAGGAATGATTTCCTTTAGGATTGACTCATTTGATTCCCTTGCAATCCAAGGGTTCTCCAGACTCTTTTCCAACACTATCTTTGGCTCATCAAAAGCATCAATTCTTTGGCGCTCAGCCTTCTTCATAGTCCAGCTCTCAAATCCATACATCACTATTGGAAAAAACATTGCTTTGACTAGATGTAGCTTTCTAACTAAAGTAATGTCTCTGCTGCTTTTTAATATGCCATTCTAGTTTTGTCATAGCTTTTCTTCCAAGGAACAAGTGTCTTTTAATTTCATGGCTGCAGTCACAATCTTCAGTGATTTGGGGAGTCCAAGAAAATGGTGTCTGTTACTGTTTCCATTGTTTCCCCATCTATTTACCATGAAGTGATGGGACCATATGCCATGATTTTTGTTTTTCGAATGTTCAGTTTTAAGCCAGATTTTTTACTCTCCTCTTAAACTTTCATCAAGAGGTTCTTAGTTCTTCACTTTCTGCCATAATGGTGGTCCCATCTGCATATCTGAAGTCATTGATATTTCTCCTGGCAATCTTGATTTCAGCTTGTGCTTCATCCAGTCTGACATTTTGCATGATGTACTCTGCATATATATTAAATGAGCAAGCTGACAATATACAGCCTTGATATACCCCTTTCCCAATTTGGAACCAGTCCATTGGTACATGTTTGATTCTAACTTTTTTTTTCTTAAACTGCATACAGATTTCTTAGAAGGCAGGTAAGTTAATCTGGTATTCCCATCTCTTGAAGGATTTTCCACTGTTTGTTGTGATCCACACGGTCAAAGGATTTAGCCTAGTCAATGAAGAACAAGTAGACACTTTTCTGGAATTCTCTTGTTTTTTTTCTATGATCCAACAGATGTTGGCAACGTGATCTCTGGTTCCTTTGCCTTTTCTAAATCCATTTTGAACATCTGGAAGGCCTCGGTTCAGGTACTGTTGAAGACTGCCTTGAAGAATTTAGAGCAATACTTTGCTAGACTGACTTTTTCCCATCCTGTGGCAACTGCTGATTTTCCCCAATTTGCTGTCATATTGAGTGCACACTTTCATGGCATCATCTTTTAGGGTTTGAAATAGCTCAACTGGAATTCTGTCACCTCTATGAGCTCTGTGCATAGTGATGCTTCCCGATGCCCACTTGACTTTGCATTCCAGGATGTTGGCTCTAGGTGAGTGATCACACCATCACGGTTATCTTGGTCATTATGATTTTTTTAAATAGTTCTTCTGTGTATTCTTGCCACCTCTTCTTATTATCTTCTGCTTCTCTTAGGTCCATACCATTTCTGTCCTTTAATCTGCCCATGTTTGCATGAAATGTTCCCTTGGTATTTCTAATTTTCTTGAAGAAATCTCGGTCCTTTCCCATTCTATTGTTTTCCTCTGCTTCTTTGCATTCATTTCTTAGGAAGGCTTTCTTATCTCTCCTTGATACTCTTTGGAACCTTGGATTCAGATGGATATCTTTCATTCTCTCCTTTGTCTTTTGCTTCTCCTATTTTCTCAGCTATTTGTAAGGTCTCCTCAGACAACCATTTTGTCTTTTTTTATTTCTTCTTCTTGAGGATGGTTTTGATTGTCAACTCCTGAAAAATATTATGAATCTCTATCCATAGTTCTTCATGCACTCTATCAGATCTAATCCCTTGATTCTATTTGTACTTCCACTATATAGTGGTGAGGGATTTGATTCAGGTTGTACCTGAATGGCCTAGTGGTTGTCCCTACTTTCTTCAATTTAAGTCTGAATTTGACAATAAGGAGTTCATGATCTGAGCCACAGTCAGCTCCCAGTCTTGTTCTTGCTGACTGTATAGAGCTTCTCCATCTTTGGCTGCATAGAATATAATCAGTCTGATTTCAGTGTTGACCATCTGGTGATGTCCACGTATAGAATCATCTCTTGTGTTGCTGGAAGAGGGTGCTTTTTATGACCAGTGTGTTTCCTTGGTAAAAATATGTTAGCCATTGCCCTGATTCAGTTTTTCACTTCAAGTCCAAACTTGTTTCTTACTTCAGGTATCTCTTGACTTCCTAATTTTGCATTCCAGTCCCCTATTATGAAAAAGATATTTTTGGGGGGTGCTAGTTCTAGAAGTTCTTGTAGGTCTTCATAGAACTGTTCAACTTCAGCTTCTTCAGCATTAGTGGTTTGGTCATAGATTTGGATTACTCTATCTATCTATTTATATCCATGTTTCTTTCCCTGGAGAACTCTAACTGATACAGATTTTGTATACAGACTTTTGTAAAACACTGGAAATTGAATATATGATCAGATGTATACATCACTGCATTTATTAAGAAGATAGCTCAATGATCTATTCAAATCCTCAAAGTGGTTTATGTTCTAATGAAGTCTTAGAATTTTTGCTCAGAAACTTCCCTGTCACAGTCTATTAATTATGTCAGTAAACTGTGAATATAAGCCATTATGGTCTGAATTGATCCAAAATACCTAATCTCCAATGTAAGATTTAATGGAAACGATGGCTATATTATAATTTTTCAAGAGCAATGTGTAGCCTTTCTATTTTGTAATTTTAAAAGCACGAGAGTCCTGTACACTCCTCAATCACAAAATATTCTTGATTCTCAGCTTCCAAGGAGAAAATGCCTAGAAAAGAATTCTCATACTCAGGTAGTTCTAGTCAATTCTCAAGTATGAAAAATAAATTTTATGTGTAGGTTATTTGTAAGCTAGAGTTATTGAAAAATATCTAAATCTGTACAATTAGCAGGTGGATGGATAGAGCACACCTTAAAGGCAAATTATAACATTTATCCACAAAAGATAAATACACTGGCCATCCACCAATCTTCTTTTTTATATTTTCAGAGATTTAAAATATAATTCTCCATGGACATTCATTACAATTTTTAAGAAAGGATGAAATAAAAGAAACATAAATTTTATTGTAGTATAATATTTTACATATCTAGTTTCTAACATAACTCTTAAAAGTAATAACACATCCCAGGTGCCTCACATCGTTAGCAATATAATAGCTGGAATATGGTTTTCCTATCATGTCTACACAAATCTTGCATAATATTTCTCAAGGCAATGCCTCACTTGTATTGCAGACAAAATCCAGTGGTTTAGATCTTTACCATGCCTCCTCTGTACTGATCCATTCATCCCATCACAGGCTGAAAATAAGTTGCAATCTGTGATCTAGTAGCAACAGGTATGTGTGATTTGATCCTGGAAGACACTTTGGCGTGGATGGAATTTTTTTAACCCTTTTCCACAGTGAGATTTTTGTAAGTTGTGCACCCCAATTTTATTCTTTGGAGAATTTCCAAAGTACGAGTGTTTTCTTACTCTTTTCATATTGGAAATAATGCAAAAACAGAGCCTACTTGTATATATAGAGCAACAGAGCACAAGTTTAAGAAATTTCAGCATATTTTGTACCAAGGATAAAATAAATCATTTGTAAGAAATTCACTTTTCATTTTTATATAAATAAATTCAAATGAAAACACAACTTTACAAGTATCTTCATTTGCCTTGTTCATTTTGACAGGCTATTATTCACCTGCACCTGTAATTTTTTTCTTTATCTTTCTGTCACAAATAATGAAATAAACAGTGACTATAGCATTACATTACTTAGTGTTTCCTTGAATATAGTGTTTCATAGAATTACTTTATCTAAGTTTCATATTGCTTACAAAAGTGAAACTCAAAATTTGTATTGAATTGAAAGAACAGAAAAGAAAGAAGCCAACTGTAGGATTACAAAAATGAATGTGATAATTTATTGAAATGTTACAAGTTTTTGTATCATGCATAGGTTTTCTTATTGGCCAAAAATAATCACCACTTTAGTTAGAAATTATTCTTTTAACACATGTATTAATTGTCAATCAAAATATCTATTAAGCATTTCTTTAATGAGTATTCTATTATTAACATATTTATTTTACCATTTTATTTTTTAATATAAATTTATTTATTTTAAATGGAGGCTATTTACTTTACAATATTGCATTAGTTTTGCAATACATTGACATGAATCCACCACGGGTGTACATGTGTTCCACATTCTGAACACCCCTCCCACCTCCCTCCCCATACCATCCCTCTGGGTCATCCCAGTGCACCAGCCCAGGGCATCCTGTATCGTGCATTGAACCTGGACTGGCGATTCATTTCACATATGATAATATACATGTTTCAATGACATTCTCCCAAATCATCCCGCCCTCGCCCTCTCCCACAGAGACTACTACAAAGCCACAGTCATCAAGACAGTATCGTACTGGCAAAAAGACAGAAATATAGATCAATGCAACAAAATAGAAAGCCAGAGATAAATCCATGCACCTATGGACACCTTATCTTTGCAAAGGAGGCATGAATATACAATAGGGAAAAGGCAATCTCTTTAACAAGTGGTGAAACTGGTCAACCACTTGTAAAAGAATGAAACTGGTCAACCACTTGTAAAAGAATGAAACTAGAACACTTTCTAATACCATACACACACCAAAAAAACTCAAAATGGACTAAAGATCTAAATGTAAGACCAGAAACTATAAAACTCCTAGAGGAGAACATAGGCAAAACACTCTCTGACATACATCACTGCAGAATCCTCTATGACCCACCTCCCAGAATATTGGAAATAAAGGCAAAAATAAAAAAAAAAATGGGACCTAATTAAAATTAAAAGCTTCTGCACAACAAAGGAAACTCTAAGCAAGGTAAAAAGACAGCCTTCAGAGAGAGAAAATAATAGCAAATGAAGCAACTGACAACTAATCTCAAAAATATACAAGCAACTCCTGCAGCTCAATTTCAGAAAAATAAACGACCCAGTAAAAAATGGGCCAAAGAACTAAAAAGACATTTCTCCAAAGAAGACATACAGATGGCTAACAAACATGAAAAGATGCTCAACATCACTCATTATTAGAGAAATGCAAATCAAAACCACAAGGAGGTACCATTTCACACCAGTCAGAATGGCTGCGATCCAAAAATCTGCAAGCAATAAATGCTGGAGAGGGTGTGGAGAAAAGGGAACCCTCCTACATTGTTGGTGGGAATGCAAACTAGTACATCCACTATGGAGAAGAGTGTGGAGATTCCTTAAAAAACTGGAAATAGAACTGCCATATGACCCGGTAATCCCACTTCTGGGTATACAAACCAAGGAAACCAGAATTGAAAGAGACATGTGTAATCCAATGTTCATCGCAGCACTGTTTATAATAGCCAGGACATGGAAGCAATCTAGATGTCCATCAGCAGATGAATGGATAAGAAAGCTGTGGTACATATACACAATGGAGTATTACTCAGCCATTAAAAAGAATACATTTGAATCAGTTCTAATGAGGTGGATGAAACGGGAGCCTATTATACAGAGTGAAGTAAGGCAGAAACAAAAACACCAATACAGTATACTAATACATATATACGCAATTTAGAATGATGGTAATGATAACCTTGTATGTGAGGTAGCAAAAGAGACACAGATGTATAGAACAGTCTTTTAACATATACATTTTTAATTTATTGGCAGCCCCATCACTTAATATGTTCACTTTCCGATCATATGAAAAATGTGGCATTAAGTTTGGAAATGTGTTCTTCTGTCCTTCATCTTGTTTTTATTTCTAAATACTTCCTAAAGATTAAAAGTGTGGATCATATCTCTCAGAATAAAAGTTACATTTTTGTTTAAGAGGCAATTTTATGTATCTCTGATTTATTAGGTTGATATCATAATTATGATAGAAATATTGATGCTAAGAAACATTTAAAGGAAAGGGCTTTTTCAATAATTTATGTTAAATTTCTGAAAAGTAACTGCAATAAAAATGTTTCCATAAGAATGACCAGATGCATTAAAAAATAAACCCCAAAATATCTTAATATATTTAAGAAAACAATATCTTAAAATAATGAATGTAGTTCATGCATGTATGCCAAGTCACTTCAGTCATATTTGACTCTTTGCAACACTGTGAACTATAGCCCACCAGGCTCCTCTGTCCATGGGATTCTCCAGATAAGAATACTGGAATGGGTTGCCTTGTGCTCCTCCAAAAGATCTTCAAGACCCAGGGATTGAATTCTCCCCTCTTATATCTTCTGCATTGTCAGGTGGATTCTTTACCACTAGTGCCACCTGGGAAGCCCAACTGATGCAGTATGTAAACCAAATTAAAGAGATAACTGAAAAGTATCAGCTTTTAATCAAAGCAAGTAAATATCAGAGAATATAAAAAATATAATGATTTGTTGGTTCATTGACATAATTTCTTTTAGAATGATATTAATTTTGATATTGTCTATAACTACATATAACTGATATATCTATACATATAACTACACTTAAAATGAATTTTATTTCATTGTTTTTACTTCTCTCAAATTTTAATATGACTATATTATGAATGAAAATTGTCTTCAGACAATTAAATATCCATTTTCATAATGTACCAAATATAAATATTACTCCATCAAGTTTAAACATTATGTATACAGACATATGGGGGCTTCCCTGGTGGCTCAGAGGTAAAGAATCTACCTGCAATGCAGGAGAAGCGGGAGATGTGGGCTTGATCCCTGGGTTTGGAAAACTCCCGTGGAGGAGAGCATGACAAAGCAATCCAGTGTTTTTGCCTGGAGAATCCTATGGATAGAAGAACCTGGTGGGCTACAGTTCATAGAGTTACAAAAAGTCGGACATGACTGAAGCAACTGAGCATACAACTTTTCAATTTATTTTTTTAATTGAAGGATAATTGCTTTACAGAATTTTATGGTTTTCTGTCATACATGAAGAATCAGCCATAGGTATACCAATGCCCCCTCCCTCCCAAGTCTCCCTCCCAACTCCCTCCCCATCCTACACTTCTAGATTATCACAGAGCCTCTGTTTGAGTTTCCTGAGTCATACATCAAATTCTAATTGGCTATCTATTTTACATATGATATTGTAAAATTCCATGTTACTCTCTCCATACATCTCACCCTCTTCCTTATCCCCTCCCCCCATGTCAATAGGTCTGTTCTCTATGTTTGTTTCTCCATTGCTACCCTGAAAGTAAAGTCATCAGTATCATCTTTTTAGATTCTACATATATGTGTCAGTGTATGATATTTATTTTTCTCTTTCTGATTTACTTCACTCTGCATAATAGGCTCTAGGTTCCTCCATCTCATGAGAACCAACTCAAATGCATTCCTTTTTTATGGCTGAGTAGTACTCCACTGCATATATGTACCGCAGCTTCTATATCCATTCATCTGTTGATGGACATCTAGGTTGCTTCCATGTTCTAGCAATTAATAAATAGTTCTGCAATGAACATTGGGGTACATGTGTCTTTCAATTTTGATCTCCTCAGGGTACATACCTAGGAGTGGGATTGCTGGGTCATATGATGGCTTTATTCCTAGCTTTTGAAGGACTCACCATAACACCTTCCATAGTGGCTGTATCAGTTTATATTTCCACCGGCAATGCAAGAGGGTTCCCTTTTTTCCACACCCACTCTAACATTTGTTATTTGTAGACATTTTGATGATGGCCATTCTGACTGATGTGAGGTGGTATCTATTGTACTTTTGATTTGTATTTCTCTAACAGTGAGTGATGTTGAGCATCTTTTCATGCATTTGATAGCCATCTGCACGGACACAATTTTTTTTAGAAAGGACATTCCTTTTCCTTTTTTATGAACTTTATTCTTCATTTAGAAGAAAGTTCAAAATTGGAAAAATATCTTTTCTCATACAGAATATTTTTCTTGAATCTATATTTAGTCCTTTAACATAAAGTATCTATTTACTTTATTATTGAAAAGGAAAATATATTTCTGAGCTTGATGATGTGTTGTAATTTTATATACCCAGAAAATCACTATGCTCCTCAAGATACACACCACTTCTATGATCTCAATTCTTTCAAGCACTTTTTTAGTTACACTCTCCCACAGAGATCTAGCGCCATAGGTTCATTTGCTTATCTTTGAAATTTATAAAAATTGTGTCATGTTATATGTGTTTAATCTCTTGCTCAAAATTTTAGAAATTCTGAAGAAGTTTTCCAAAATAGTTGTTCAATTTTTTACAATTACTAGGAAGTTATGAATTTCTAGCTGCTCTACATCTTTCATAGTACAAGTACTTTCCATCCTTTAAATCTTGGATGCTTTGTTGGGATGGTATGGTAGAATAATACTGTTGTACTTTTACCATCCTTGATGACTAATGATGCCAAGTTCAATATATTTCACTAACTGAACATTTAAATGGTCTGTTTTTGTTCATTTATATTCTTATACTAATGCACCTTAAATTATTTATTGGGTTGATTCTAGTTTTCCTTAATGATATGTATGAATGATTTACCTATTCTGGATATATATTTGCTTCAGACATAGATATTGGGAATCTTTCACCTCCTGTGGCTTGCCTTATATACTTATTACTTTAATTCTGTATTTAGGTAAATAGAAATCCTGAAATTTAGTGTAATTTATTCTTTAGTGACATTGAACAGCTTTATTTAGATACAATTTACATAAAATAAAATTCATTCATTTTAAAATTGGTTTGTTGAATGTTGGTCATTAATAAAATCATAGAGAGAGAGGGAATGATACAGCCTTTAATAGCCATACAGTAGTTGAATGACTACTGTAGTTGACATAATATACCACTACTTCTGCATATGCTATTGGTCATACAGATCATTTCTTAAAAAAATACTATAGGGGACTAGAACAGATTGGAGAAAGAAATGGCAACCCACTCCAGTGTTCTTGTCTGGAGAATCTCAGGGACGAAAGAGCCTGTTAGGCTTCCGTTTATGGGGTCACACGGAGTCGGAAACGACTGAAGCAACTTAGCAGTAGCAGCAGAACAGATTGTTAATACAGGGAGATTGGAACAATTGAAGGTGTTCATGAAGGCTGACTACTAAAATGCCCTTACTGATAGTATGGGCTTCCCTAGTGGTCAGCCAGTAAAGGGTCTTCCTATAATGCTACCCACTCCAATATTCTTCCTATAATGGCTACCCAATCCAATATTCTTGCCTGGAGACTCCTATGGACAGTGAAGCCTGCCAGGCTACAGTCCATAGGCTGGTAAAGAGTTGGATATGATTGTTGCTGTTATTTAGTCGCTAAGTGGTGTCCAACTCTTTGCGATGCCATGAACTGAAAAAGCATGCCAGGCTTCCCTGTCCTTCACTACCTCTCAGTGTTTGCTCAGACTCATTCTCAGCATTCTTTATGGTCCAACCCTCATATCCATACATGACTACTGGAAAAACCATAGCTTTGACTATATGGACCTTTGTTGGCAAAGTGATATCTCTACTTTTTAATACACTGTTTAGGTTTGTCATAGCTTTTCTTCCAAGGAGCAAGCATCTTTTAATTTCATGGATGCAGTCACTGGTTGTAGTGATTTCAGAGCTCAAGGATATAAATCAGTAACTCTCTCCATTTTTTCTCCATCTATTTGCCATGAAGTGATAGGACCAGATGCCATGATCTTAGTTGAGCTCTATGTTAAGGTTATATATTCTTCTGTATATTTCTTCTATTTGATCATTTTTATTGTGAAATCTCCCTGATTACTTTTCACAATAATACATGGCTTAACATCTATTTTTCATAATTAAAATACCTGGTGATGTTGGGTGGAGTACATGTTCTTAGATATGCTGGTGCAGCCTCACTCTTAGGCAGACCATGTCTCTATATCTCAAGTGGGAAAATTTCTCAGTGATTTTTCACTTTATGTGTTTTTCATTTCCATCATTTTCTTTAATTATTTTTCACAGTTTCATCTCTCTGCTAGGATCCCCATTTGTGTGTGTGTGTGTGTGTTGCTAACTTTTATCACTTGAGCTTTGAACATATCATTCTTTTTATTTTGTTTTAAAATTACTGCCTAATACTTCCAACATCTAACCTAGTTTAGTGATGTTGAATTTTATTTCTAGACATTGGATTCTTTTTCTTGATTTTTTGTGCCATTTTCTTCTTTTTTTGTTGAAAACTGGACATTGTATATAGAGTGGTGATAACCGAAGTTATAGGCATGCCTCTTTCTTCTAGGATATTAATGTGGGTAACACTATTCATCTTCCACCGGGGCTTCCCTGGTAGCTCAGCTGGTAAAGAATTTACCTGCAATGCTGGAGACCTGTGTTGGGAAGATCCCCTGGGGAAGAGCATGACAACCCACTCCAATATTCTTGCCTGGAGAATCCCCATGAACAGAAGTATCTGGTGGGCTACAGTCCATGGAGTCAAAAAGAGTCAGACACCACTGAGCTACTAAGTCCAGCACAATGTAATTCATCTAGTCAGGAATTGATCTGGGTTTTGACTATCACTAACTCAAAGCAACACTACTGTCAGATTTCTTTAGCATTGCCTTTTGCATGGAGTGGGGTCTAGTTTGTTTTCTCACTGAGAAGGTGTTTTCCAGTATCCTAGCTCTGTCCTCAGCTTTATGCCTTTCCTGCATACCTACAATTGGGATATCTCTCATGCTCTTTTTCTCCTGCTATACACTGCAATTCCCGGTTCCTTAGCACTTGCTAGCCTGATGACAGAGGGCAGTTACAAGGCCTCTGTTCTGCTGGTTCTGGCTCAGTTTTCAGCAGACTCTGTTTCTGTGTCTCAAGAGGGCAGATTTCTCAGTGATTTTGCCCACCCCCAACTGATAAGAGATCTGTACATGATTTGACTTCACAATGATTTTTGCCCTTCCTCTAAGACAGAGATTCTATTTTTCTTTTCTTCCTTTCCAGTAGCTGTTCTGGGAGTAAACTTATTTGCTGTTTTGTTTTTTGTTTCTGTCAGATTTTTAACTATTATGCATTTTTTTTCTAGTGTTCATATCTTTTTTTTACTCTGTGACCAAATGAGTTTACACCTGTGTTCCCCATGTCTTAAAAGTATTTGTAATCCTTGTATTTCAGTGTATTTGTTGTTCTTCAAACTGAACTCTAATAGTTTCAAGGAAAGCCATTGTCTTGTAAATCACCCCAAATTTCCTAGCTGACAGAATATATATGATGTTCTTTTTAGATTTCTAGGTCCTGGGGGAGAACTAGAAGATCCATGTTTTTATATTTTAAATACATTTCCTGATAAAGTACATAGAAATTTTTTTTTAATTTTTTCTAATTGCTTTAAATTTTTTAATGTTTAATTTGGTTATTTATTCTTAATTTATTATGCAAATATTCTAATATGCCATTTCAATTTTATTGAATTTTTTAGCTTTTCCATTTAGTTGTTGCTAAGTTGTAACTGACTCCTTGTCACCCCATGGACTGCAGCATGCCAGGCTTCCCTGTCCATCACCATCTCCTGGAGATTGCACAAACTTATGTCCCTAGAGTCGGTGATAGCATCTGCCATTCCCTTCTCATCTTGCCTTCAATCTTTCCCAGCATCAGGTTCTTTCCAATGAGTCAGTTCTTTGCATCAGGTAGCCAAAGTACTGGAATTTCAGCTTCGGCATCAGTCCTTCCAATGAATATTCCATACTGATTTCCTTTAGGATGGACTAGTTGGATCTCCTTACAGTCCAAGGGACTCTCAAGAGTCTTCTCCAACAGCACAGTTCAGAAACAGTAATTCTTCTGTCCTCAGCTTTATTTTTTAATAAGTTTATTTATTTTAATTGGAGGCTGATTACTTTACAATATTGTATTGGTTTTGCCATATAGCAACATGAATCCACCACGGGTGTACATGTGTTCCCCATCCTGAACCCTCCTCCCACCTCCCTCCCTATACCATCCCTCTAGGTCATCCCAGTGCACCAGCCCCAAGCATCTGGTATCCTGTATCGAACCTGGACAGGCAATTCATTTCATATATGATATTATACATGTTTCAATGCCATTCTTCCAAATCATCCCACACTCTCCCTCTCCCTCTCCCACAGAGTCCAAAAGACTGTTCTATACATCTGTCTCTTTTGCTGTCTCGCATACAGGGTTATCATTACCATCTTTCTAAATTCCATATATATGCATTAGTATACTGTATTGGTGTTTTTCTTTCTGGCTTACTTCACTCTGTATAATAGGCTCAGCTTTCTTTATAGTCCAAATCTCACACTCATACATGACTACTGGAAAAACTATGGCTTTGACTAGATGGAACTTTGTCAGAAAAATAATGTCTCTGTTTTTTAAATATGCTATTAGATTGGTCATAGTTTTTCTTCCAAACCTCCTTTAATTTCATGGCCTCAGTAACCATCTGCAATTATTTAGGATCCAAATAAAATAAAGTCTTTCACTGTTTCTATTGTTTCCCCATCTATTTGCCACAAAGTGATAGGACCAGTTGACATGAACTTAGTTTTCTGAATGTTGAGTTTTAAGCCAGCTTTTTCAGTCTCATCAAGAGGTTGTTTAGTTCTTCTTCACTTTCTGCCATAAGAGTGGTGTCATCTGCATATCTGAGTTTATTGATATTTCTCCCGGCAATCTTGATTCCAGCTTATGCTTCATCCAGCCCTGCTTTTTGCATGATGCATTCTGCATATAAGTTAAATAAGCAGGGTGAAAATTATATATAGCCTTGATATACTCCTTTCCAATTTGGAATCAGTCCATTGGTCCATGTCTGATTCTAATTATTGCTTCCTGACCTGCATGCAGATTTCTCAGGAGCCAGGTCAGGTGGTCTTGTACTCCCATCTCTTGAAGAATTTTCCAGTTTGTTGTGATCCACACAGTCAAAGGCTTTGGCATAGTCAATAAAGCAGAATTAGATGTTTTTCTGGAACTCTCATTTTTTTCTGTGATCCAATGGATGTTGGCAATTTGAGCTCTGGTTCCTCTGCCTTTTCTAAATCCAGCTTGAACATGTGGAAGTTCACGGTTCATGTACTGTTGAAGGCTGGCTTAGAAAATTCTGATCATTATTTTGCTAGCATGTGAGATGAGTGAAATTGTGCAGTAATTTGAATATTCTTTGGCATTGCCTTTCTTTGGGATTGGAATGAAAACTGACCTTTTCTAGCCCTGTGGCCACTATTGAGTTCTCCAAATTTGCTGACATATTGAGTGCAGCACTTTCACAGCATCATCTTTTAGGATTTGAAATAGCTCAACTGGACCTTAGCTTTTATTTGAATTAATTTGTAATTGTAGTTTTAGGGATTACAACATGCTTCTTTATATTATTACAATCCAATTTGAATTCACTATGGAAATAATTTGTAAAACATAAGAGCTTTGCAGTAATATATTGCAATTAACACATTCTCTCAATGCTATATATGTTACCTTATATTTCACCTATGCATGATAGCATCATAGAGTATTATAGTTTTTTGCTCTACATTATCATTATTATATTTTACACAGTTGAACAGGAGTATACACGTATAATGGATTTTATATAATACATAACTAAAATTATATAATTATATAAATTAATTCACATATTTGCATGTAAAATTCATGACATATATATTATACACAGTGTTATTCATTTATTCCTCTTAATCAAATTTACCATCTGGTATAATTTTCCATTCAGCTTCCAGCATTTTACCTATTTCTAAAGCACAGCTGTGGTAACAATTAATTTACAAATGCCATTATTTCAATTTGCCTTTCGAATAATATGTTTACAGAATATAGAAGAGTTTACTGAAAGTAATTTTTGTTTCTACATTTTAAAGTACAAAGCTTTTGGTCACCATTGTTTCTGATCAGAAATATATTATTAATCTGCTTTGGTTTGCTTATAGAAAATATATAAGGTGCCATTTTTAGTTCGGTGATTCCACTTTAATGTTACCTTTTTTCCACTCTTCTGAACGCCATCACCTGCCTCCTCAAGTTTAACTAGATATAGTAGCACTCTTTTAAAAGTACATTTTTTCTCAAGTTTCTATCTATTTTAGCCCTTTTCTTGTGTTTTCAAATGTATGTCTTTAACAGTTGCGTTCTATGTTTAATGTTTTCTGAAAGAAATTGCCCAATATAATCTCACCATCATTTATAGAATGCCCCATACTTAACTGTATTTTAATTTGGTTCTTTTTCTTGTAAACTCAAGCACTAAATAATGATAGTAAACAAAAATTAGGAAAGCTTTCTCAAAAACTCATATGAATGATAATCATACCAAAATTTCTGATAGATTATGTAGGAAAGTGAAAAGAGAAAGTGTTGATCGCTCAATCATGTCTTACTCTTTTGTGACCCCTGCCAGACATTCTGTCCATGGAATTCTCTAAGCAAGAATACTGGAGTGAGTTGCCAGTTCCTACTCTAGGGGATCTTCTCAACCCAGAGATCAAACCCAGGTCTCTTGTATTGTAGGCAGCTTCTTTACCAACTGAGTCACCAGGGAAGCCAAGTTATGTATGGAGCAAGCAATACAACTACATTCAATAGGATTTTTCAGAGAATGTGGAGACAGGCAAGTCCATATCTGCAAGGTGGGAGAGCAGACTCAAGATCAAGGAAGGCCAAGCTCATTGATACAGTCTGAAGGCCATCTGATAGAATTCCCTATTGTTCAAGTAGAAGGGCCTTATTGTTTTATTTAGGACTTCAACTAGTTGGATGAGGTCCACTCACATTGTGGGGTGTAACTGACTTAAAGTCCATTAATATAAATGTTAATTTCAATCAAAAAACAGTTTCTAAGTTAACAAAATTAATAATTATAAAATTCTGATATAGAATCCCTTTCATATAAGATTTACTATTACTACAGTTGGAAAATAAACATAAGGAGTATTGACAATTCTGTTGCAAGAAATGTTTATTTTGATTCTATAATGATAAAAATACCATTTTTAATAGATTGTCCACAATCTCTAGTTTACAATTTTGTAAACTTTTGTTACTTCTGGATGTAAGTATCATTGTAGAATTTTCCAAAGGGCTCATAAAATTTTATTAGTCACATGAGTAGCACTTATCAACTTATCCTTTCAGTAGAAGTGATTTGCATAATTAAAAAGGTGTATATCATTTGCTAGCTACTTTGTGAATGAAGAATTGCAAAACAGAAAATTTGAACTGTTGTAACTTGTTGATTGATTGAACATAAGTCAAACGTTTCTGAAACAAAATCTCAAAGACAAAATGCCAAATTTTATCTAACTGTTGTTCAAATATTTTTCGAGGAAAAGTAAAAGGTGGAATGTATCAGTTTTTACTGGGCTAGAAAAAATTAAAAATGGAGTAAATAACTCACAAACATTTGTTGTAACAAGTCATTTAAATATAACTGTAAAATCAAGGACTGAGAAATCCAATCTTCCAAGTTTTTTTTTTTCTTTTTAGTGTAATATTTAAAAATACATAAAGACCTAAAGTCAAAGTATAATAAATACATTATTGAATGACTAATATTAAAAATTTAATCAGAACATGAAAATCTGAGACTATACTGATAGTGTTAAAATATTATTAATATAGTTAATATTATTTAATTGACTTTTGATAAGATATTGGTAGATTGCAGGAAAGCATTGAAAAATAAAATATCCAATTAGTATCAAGAGGGCATTTACTTGAAAATTATTGAAGTCAAGAATCTAAAATTTAAAAAACAACAGCAACCAAAAAAATAGAATCTAAAATTTAAAATATCCTTCTAAATCTTGTTTATGTTGCTTTAAACTGCTAAAATTATTTTTGGGCAATAAAATTTAGTCATTAATAATTAATAATCTATGGGATAATAAATGTCCCTACTTGACATAGGAATGGTTTAGTCTGAATATAGAACACATTTTCAAATATAATGTTGTTATACATATATTGAAATTATATAAGTTGAAAACATATAGTATACTATATATAATGTTAAGATGAATAGTGAATTGTGAATTAACTAAATGAATACATATCACACATGCTAAGCATATGTCATTTTAGGATCATTAATAATATTCTACTCATTTTAATTTATGTAATTGTTTCATGTTTCATTTTAAACAATGGAATTTGGACATTTAGAAACAAGATAAAGAGTCGTTATTTTTTCTCTCATTCTCAATTTTACACATGCCATTAAACATATACTGTTTTATCTTAATTTTTCTGCTGTTGAAATTTGTTGCTTCAAGTGTCTAAATAGGTTAAACACTTCATCTTGAATTATTTTTCCATGATCCTGCTCAGTCTATGGGGCCAAGAAATATCTTCAAGGAAAATGATTGTGCATCTCATCATTTATGCCATTATTAGAATAGAGAAAATTGGCTGCAATTTTATGCAGTCATGATTCTAACATCTTTAAAGGTTAATTGAATGAAACCTACAGAAGTTGGCAAATTATCCAGTTCAAGTCACAGGGAACGGTGGGGAGGGAAACCTTATTATCTCAGTTCTTAGGGTGCCAAGGGAGAGTGCAGTTAATGGAATCTAAAGGAAAAGATAGCTGAGAGACTTGACACCCAAAGAAGAGCTGAGGAAATTCCACCACTACCAAACCTTTACTCTGCAAAGAGAGAGCAAGAAAAACACGCAACCAAACTGTCTCTCCTTCCAAGACCACTGAAAGCAAGATGAGTGGTGACTTAGATAATGCATCTGCTAGGGCCAGCATCCTGGACTGACATCAGGGCCAAGGGAAGAAATGTAGGGTAAATGGAAAAGACCAGAATATATTCCCTGGTAACTCATTTAAAATGAAAGATTTCACAAAACATTTTCTGATACAATTTTATTATCTTGTTGCAAATGTGTAACTTAACTCCTTTAATAGGATAAGCAGAACTTTCCATCACCAAACTGATCAAATCATTACATTAATCTCATTTCATTTTTCCTGATTAAATATATATTTAAGGCCTATATCCAAGATCCCCTTTGACCAGCAAGCAAAGTTTGAAAAGTGATTTTTTTAAGTAACCTCATTCCAGAAAAAATTTGACTTCCTGTAAATCTTAAGGAAGTCAAATTATATAATTTATTTTTAAAATACTTTGAAATAATCTGTATATTTAATCTGGGTGCTATGAGTTTGTGCTAAGTCATTTCAGTAGTGTCCATCTTTGTGATGCCTTTGGACTGTAGACCATCAGGTATTTCTGACCATGGTATTCTCCAGGCAAGAATACTGGAGAAGTTTGCCATGCCCTCTTCCAGGGGATCTTCCTGGCCCAGGAATCAAACCTGCATCTCTTACATCTTCTGCATTGGCAGAAGGATTCTTCACCACTAGCGCCACCTGGGTAGTGAAGTGAAGTGAAGTGAATTCGCTCAGTCATATCCGACTCTTTGTGACCCCATGGGCTGTAGCCTACCAGGCTCCTCTCTCCATGGGATTTTCCAGGCAATAGTCCTGGAGTGGATTGCCATTTCCTTCTCCAGGGGATCTTCCCAACCAAGGGTTTGAACCTGGGTCTCCTGCATTGTAGACAGACGCTTTACCGTCTGAGCCACCAGGGAAGTCCGCCACCTGGGTATAGGAAATAATATATATACATACATACACATATTCCCACAATGGCATAATATGTCTTTACTTTTGAGGAATAGATAACAAAGATATAAAATTTTAACCATAAATCAGAATATAGCTTCAAAGTCTACAATTTCCCCTTTGAAACATAAGGTGTGCTAGTTTTTGAGACAAAATTATAATAGAAAGAATGAGAACATTTGAAAGTAAGCCTGAGGCAATATAGCAAATAAAGGTCTCATTTACATATACAGAGTTGTATTAGGGGGTGGATATCACAGAATAAATTGATACAAACAGGATTCAATAGTTCTATGACTAAATAACTAATTGAACAAAGTTTTCTAAAAATGAAGCAGTGAAAGAGATTGCACTGAGTCTAGTTATAGAAAAATATATATTTGCAGGATGTATGGCTCTCATTTTTCTTTATTCATCTTCAGACTTCCAGAAATCTTTCACCCTTTTTTCTTCCTTGTTCTCTCTCTTTTATGTTCCCATTAAATCTGTGTACTGAAATCTAACACTCTTTGTTGTTGTTTAGTCACTATGTCCAAATCTTTGTGAACCCATGGACTGTAGCCTGCCAGGCTGTTCCATCCATGGGATTTCCCAGGAAATAATTCTGGAGTGGGTTGTAATTTCCTTCTCAGAGAATCTTCCCACCCCAGGGATCAAACCTGAGTCTCAAATCTTGCAAGGCAGATTCTTTTATTGCTGAACAACACAGTTCAGTTCAGTTCAGTTCAGTTGCTCAGTCATGTCCGACTCTTTGCGACCCCATGGACTGCAGCATGCCTGTCCATCACCGACTCCCGGAGTTTACTCAAACTCATGTCCATTGAGTCGGTGATGCCACCGAACAACACAGAGAGCCCCATAATATGATGGTGTTAAGAGCTAGGGCTTTAGGGAGGTAATTAGAATTAGATGAAGTCTGAGGACTGAGTCCTCATGAATAAGGTCAGTAGCTTTATAGGATCCACTAGAGAGTTATTGCTCTCTGCTCTCCACTCTGAGAGGCCACAAGAACTCAGCAGCCTGCCACTTGGAAGAACACCCTCATCAGAACTTGACCATACTGGCACCTTGATCTCAGACTTCCAGCCTCCAGAACTATGAAAATTAATGTCCTGTTGTTTATATGCCACTAAGTTTATGGCATTTTGCTATAGCAGTCTGAATGGACTAAGATAGTGTATAGGATCTATCTAAAACTTAAACCAATGTATAGAAAAGATATTTGGAGAAGGAAATGGCAACTCACTCCAGTATTCTTGCCTAGAGAATCCCAGGGAGGAGCCTGGTGGGCTGCCGTCTATGGGGTCGCACAGAGTCGGACATGACTGAAGCGACTTAGCAGCTGCAGCAGCATAGAAAGGATAAGAAATTTATAAACATGTAATTATATTCTAGGTATCTATTTCTTAATCATCTTTTTTTAATGTTAATATTTATTTATTTATTTTAATTGAATTTTTATTTTTACTTTATTTTACTTTACAATACTATATAGGTTTATTTTGGTGTTCAGTCACTCAGTTGTGTCCAACTCTTTGAGACCCCATGGACTGCAGCACATCATGCCTCTCTGTCCCTTACCATCTCCCAAAGTTTGCCCAAGTTCATGTCCATTACATTAGTGATGCCACCCAGATACCTCATCATCTGATGCCCTCTTCTCCTTCTGCCCTCAATCTTTCCCAGCATCAAGGAATGAGATGGCTGTTCACATCAGATGACCAAAATACTGGAGCTTCAACTTCAGCATCAGTCAGTCTTTCCAAGGAGTATTCAGGGTTGATTTTCTTTAAGATTGACTAATTTGAACTCCTTGCTGTCCAGGGGACTCTTAGAAGTCTTCTCCAGCACCACAGTTTGAAGACATCAATTCTTTGGCACTCTGCCTTCTTTATAGTCCAATTCTCACAACTGTATGTGACCACTGGGAAGACCTCAGCCTTGACTCTATGGACCTTTGTTGGTAGAGCTAGGTTTCTGCTTTCAACACACTGTCTACATTTGTCATAGCTTTTCATAATTTCATAGTATTTCATAGGCAGCTTTTACCAGATTCTTTTTGTCTATCCAGAATTGACCAAATAATTAAAAACAAAATTTCAATCCACAAAAGTGACAATGTCATTAGACAGTGTACCCTAGAAATCACTTTAAATCAATCATGCTGTGCTGTGCTGTGCTTAGTCGCTCAGTTGTGTCTGACTCTTTGTGACCCCATGGACTGTATCCTGCCAGACTCCTTTGTGCATGGAGATTCTCCAGGCAAGAATACTGGAGCGGGTTGCCATGCCCTCCTCCAGGGGACCTTCCCAATTCAGGGATTGAACTCAGGCCTCCTGTATTGCAGGCAGATTTTCTACCTTATGAACCACCTGGGAAGCCCAAACCAATCATAGATACACTGTTCTTACTAACTGGATGAAAGAAGTATTTTTTAAGAAAAAGTTCTATCTATAAAAATAGGCATCTTTGACCCAAAACAAACAAAAAAAAATTGTAAGTTCTTTTAAATTTAAATAAGGTTTTAAAAACTTGAGGAAAAAAATTAAATAAGTGATAGGAAATAAAATCAAATAAACATATCATAAAGCAAAAACAATAAAAATGGGCACCCAATTTCCACCCAGAACACAGAGTGGGCATAGTGTTCTTAAAGAGCTAAGTCTCCAGAATTTAAAACAAGCATCCAACCAAATCACAAATCCGATGTGAAGATGGAATAAAGACATTTGCCCATGTGCAAACCATAAAAAAAAAAAAAAATTATATCACTAAGACTTTGCTTTCGGCAGATTAATTGAAGTAGTGTCTTAGTCTGTCTAGGCTTCCATAAAAATATACTGTAAACAGAGTGGTTTATAAATAATGCCCTTCTATTTCCCACATTCCTTGAAGGTAAGAAGTCCAAGATCAAGACACCAACAGATCTGGTGTCTGATGAGGAACCACTTATTCACTGACAGACCTCTTCTCACTGTAACCTCTCATGGCAGGAGAGCCCTGGCTCTCTCTCACACTTCTTTTACAAAGACACTAATCCCACTCAGAAGAGCTTCACCTTCAAGATTTCATCAAGTTTTATTATAGTCACCTCCCAAAGGCTCCACCTCAGAATACTAAAACAATGAAGGTTAGGATTTCAACAGACGAATTTGGGTTGAGGAGGCATGTGAACAGAAACATTCAGTCCATCGCAGATGGATCGAAGCACAATCAGTGAAGCAAAGAGGAGGAACACATGAAACTCAGGAAGAAACGATTCAAACTGACCTGAGAATGTTGTACTGGGGAGTATAAATCACAAATCTACCCAGAGAAGTTCCCGAGTGGTCTGAAATGTCAAATCAGAAAGCTGAGGTTTACTGCTTCAAGCAGAGAAATTCAAAAAGAGTACATCAGACAAGCTCAGTACAGAGGTCAGGATGCTAAGCTTTGTGCTACCACAAACTAGTTCAGTGAGTTTTTTGACGTAAATTTACCCTTAAGTATCACAGTCAGAAGGACTGGACTGTCAACAACCAGAAAAACCCTCAGAAGCTGAAGAGAGGATTAAGCTGGATCCTGCCAGGGACCGCATGCAGATTCACAAGACAGGCAGAGGAGCAGCAACACCAGGAAGACATTTTGAAATGTGCACAGTGTAGTCTGGGGTTAAGGGGTGAAGTTTATATTCTAATATGTGAAAATTAGTGTTGAGAAATTAAATTGTTAGTCACTGATTAAGGAAAGAAAATCACTCCCTGAATAAGCAACTATTCTCAATGACCTGAAAAAATTCATAATGGAAGAGCTAGATACTATCTAAAAATTCTATTTCATTATAGACTGTGTGAAAAAATATATTTGCAAGTTTATACCTTATTGTAGTGTTTTAAAAATGTAAGGTAGTTATAGGTGAGGGTGGCTCAGTGGTAAAGAATCAGTCTACCAATGCAGGAGACACAGGAGACTTGGGTTTGATCCCCTGGAAGAAGAAATGGCAACTCATTCCAGTATTCCTACGTGGAAAATTCCCTGGACAGAGCCTCGTAGGCTACAGTCCATGGGGTTGCAAAGAGTCAGTCATGACTTGGCGACTGAGCACACACATAGGTGCAATAGCTAAATTTACTTCCACATTTAAATTTGCCAGTGGACAGGAACAAATGCAGCTATTTGTCTTTCTTTACACTGTAGCACTTTGGGATGGTCCTTTGTGTAGGCTGTATTATGATATATCACTTCTCCCAGAAACATGTATCTTTCTATGTACAGGGTTTCTGACTGTCATTTGGGCACAGATTAATTTTGAACATCATATAAGAAAGTACAGAATTGAAACCTCTTGTTTTTCCCTGCCTTTTTGTGTTGTCTAACAACAGAGCTGTCAAGTATGATTGGTAATATTCACAAAAACATGGTTTGTTCATGTTTTCTAAACTCAGCTCAACCTACATTGTTGCTCAACAATGCTTTATTAATTCTTATTGTATTTTCCAGAGCAGCGTTATCCTCAGCTTGAATTAAGTAGTTCCCCTCCATTCTGTTATGATTTGGAAAGACTGAAAACACATTTTTTAACCCTAAACTTTCTGCTTATCTCTTCTCTAACATTTTCTTTCCTCCTCCAGAGAGAGAGATTGAGAAACAGAGAGAAAGAATCTCTTCCTTTTCAGTAAATACATGTATTAATCTGAGTCAATCCAAAGCCATCTCTTTGGATGCGTACTCTGTTGTTCAGTCACTAAGTCATGTCCGACTCTTTGTGACCCAGTGGACTGCTGCATGCCAGCCTTCCTTATCCCTCACTACCTCCAGAGCCTTCAGTCTTCCCTAGCATCAGAGTCTTTTCCAATGAGTTTTCTCTTCCCCTCAGGTGACTAAAGTATTGGAGCTTCAGCTTCAGCATGCATGCTTATATTGGTTATTTACTGCACTTCAGATATCAGTCTAAGCAAAATAATAAAATAAGTATAGCGAAAAGAGAGAACAATCCCTGCCTTAATAGTGTAACATTTTAGCTCTACACTTTCCAAGATGATAGCCATTGGCCATGGATGGCTATGTAAATTATAACTAAAAATAAGTTAGATAAAATTATGATACATATTCTCAGTCATTCTATCTATATTTCTAAAATACATATGTGGAAAATTAAACTATACATCACATAGTATACTTCCATGGGGGAAAATAATACATGGGAAAGTTATAGAAAGCATGGGAGTGACGTATAGTCTTTTTTAAAACGGTGCACATGTGTGCTTAGTCACTTCAGTCATATCCAACTCTTTGTGACCCATGGACCATAGCCCACCAGGCTCCTCTGTCCAAGGGATTTTCCCAGCAAGAATACTGAAGTTGATTGTCATGTCCTACTCCAGGGGATCTTCTCAACCCAGGGATCGAACTCTGTCTCTTGCATCTTCTGCACTGCAGGTGGATTATTTACCACCTGACCCATCATGGCAGCCTTTATAAAGGTATTCAGGGGGAATTCTGTTCAAATATGGGTATAGACAAAGATGGGAGCAAGCTAGGTAGATATGATGAAAGAGGGTATTTTAAGAAGAGAGATTGCTGACTATAAAGGTTCTAAGGTATGAGCATGCTTAATTTATACCAAAAAGAGCATGGGGACTTGTCTGTCTGAATAAGAGTAATAATAGGAGAAGTAAGGAAGAGGCTTTGTAGCCATGGCAACAGTGAGAAGTGTTCAGATATATAATATATTCTGAACAAGGAGCCAACAACATATGCTGATGGAATTATTGTGAGGTGTGTTCAATGACTTCAAGATCAAGGGTAGTGTACCTGTAAATTTAAAGGAGAGAGACTGAAAGATAAGCAGGCTCTTACCGGGAGTGTTCCAATTAGAATATGGGTTTGGGTCCTGTTTATTGTGAAAGACCTATTTAAGATCCAATCAAAGAAGCTGCTGCTGCTGCTGCTAAGTCACTTCAGTCATGTCCAACTCTGTGTGACCCCATAGATGGCAGCCCACCAGGCTCCTCCATCCATGGGATTTTCCAGGTGAGAGTACTGGAGTGGGTTGCCATTGCCTTCTCCAATCAAAGAAGCTAAACAGTGCTAAAAATACACTTTTAAGAAAAATATTTTTTAAAAGATATATTGTTAGAGTACAGGATTGAGATAAAAATATAGGACTTGCTAGCCAATTGAAAGCACCTCAAGTTATTTAATGGAAAATATCATGCAGAGATCAGTAAAATGGAGAATTCCAAGAACTGAGTCCTGGATCTCCCCAGATTTTTTTCCAGGATATCAAAAAAGAATTCAGTACTTTTGGACAAAATCAAGAGTATTTGTTTTCTTAAAGTCATGTGAAGAAAGAATTATTAAGAGACTGATAAACAGGCCCTGATATCTGGAAAGATTGAAGGCAAAAGAAGAAAGGGGCAGAAGAGGATGAGATGGTTAGATAGCATCACCGAATCAATGGATATGAATTTGGGCAAACTTTGGGAGATAGTGAAGGACAGGGAAGCCTGGGGGTGCTGCAGTCCATGGGGTCACAAAGAGCTGGACATGACCTAGCAAGTGAACAACAACCAACATTTACCAAATGTTGCTACAAGATCAAGTAAAATGAATGTAGGAAACTGATCATTGGATGTAACATGCATGTATACTGAGTTGTGTCTGACTCTTTGTGACCCTATGGACTGTAGCCTGCCAGGTTCCTCTGTCCATGGAATTCTCCACGCAAGAATTCTGAAGTGGGTTGCAATTTCCTCCTCCAGGAGATCTTTCCAACACAGGGATCAAACCCGGGTCTCCCGTATTGCAGATGGAATCTTTAGCATGTGAGCCTTAGGGAAGCCCATGGTTCACAATAAGTAGCTCCAATTTATAGGTAAAATCATTTGTCAATTGCAATAGATTCTACCTTTTAAAAACTATCACACCAGTTGCCTTATTTTTCTAGTTTCATCTCTCTGCTATTAATGTATATCAACTCCAAAAGTTCAGATATACATGTTCATATAAGCCTTTGCATCCTCTCATCTCATTCAAGAGAGACTTAGCTCCAAGTCACCATTTTACCCTAGTTGTAATTAATTTTCAAAATGAAGTTTTCTATCTTGTCATTCTTATTAGGAAAAATCTATTATTTATGCCATGTACCAAATGTGCCATTCCTTTTCAATTTGACTGCATTTTTCCATTGAATATATTCAATAGTTTATTTTTAATGTTCTCCAATTAATTATACACATCAACTTTAGGCCTGTCATCTCTCTGTACAAACCATTTCTTGAAATAGCTACCTTTGAACTCTGGCTATATTTCCTCACTACCTTTCTCTCCTCAAACCAGAAAAATCTGTTTTCTTTCTATAACCTCTCTGAAATAACACTTCTAAAATCTTCATTGATTTTTCCACCTGAAAAACTAGTAGTTAGTATCCTTTTACTTGCTCTCTCAGCATTTATTGTGCTTGTTGACACTATTTTGAAACGATTCTGTGATGTCACACTCTAGATGTCACACTGTCTATGAACATTCATTTACTCTTTCTTAATCTCTTCTCAGTCTTATCCACAGTATTGATCAGTACATTAGGGATACATTTTAACTGTTTCATTGATCCCTAGCAAAGTCCCATTACTGCTCCCACATCAATAATTACTTGTGTAAAGATCACACACAAAGTTCTATATCCAGTTTAGCCTCATTCTTTGAAATAGCAATTCTGTATCTTTATTTGAACATCTATTTCAAAGAACTGCCATAGATACTAAAAATGAGTTTATAGTCTCCATCCTTGGAAGAATTTTATTTCCCAGCCTTGCCTAAATTCTCTATCACTGGGAATAAAACCAACTAAATGTCACAATTCAGCAACAAAGAGTAACTGTGGATAACTTTGTCACTTTAATTTCTAATTCTCCACAATACACTTTCCATTCTACATCTTAGATGTTTCTTAAATTAGTATGAAGGTGTCTGTGTCCAAAGCACTTATTTGGAGCAATCCTTAGCTCTCATCTGGTCACTGTAGCAACATTTTCATTTTCTTCCTTCCAAATCTTTTGTCCCTCCAATTTTTCTTCACTCAATAATGAATTTAATTTTTAAAATGAAGTTCTGATAACAATAAAACAAAATTTTCTCTTATTAGTCACTTGACTAACTACGTTTCAGTTTTGGGATAAAGAACAAACTCACTTTAAAAATAAAAACAAACAAAAAAAAAAAAACCCTGCAACATCTGGGCTGTCTTATCTTTCCTACTTCCCCTACAATTGGAGAACACCTGTCTGTAAGTGCAGCAGTCACGCTGGTCTTACATTTCACACAAACATTCATACAAGCAAGTACACTCTTTTGTCCTCCTTCATCACTATCCTTCTGAACTACTTTTTTTTTTTTTCTTCTTCGGGAAATTCTTTATTACTCCATTAGATGAAGTCATATTTTATATCATGCATTTTCCAGACCTGTACAACTGTCTATCACAGCTTTCAACTGTAATAATTTTAATTTCAGATATTTGGATGTAATTATGTCACTTGTTTCTATTTCCTTTAGACTATACAGTCTCAAGACCTGGTGTTTCTTACACATGAATTATGGATTCTCAGTGTGTAATATGGTCTCTGGAATTACAACCCCAAATAAATCATTTGTAAAATTAATCAGTTAAATTCTGTCAATTAACTTGGTCTACAGTTTGAATCTGGGCTTCCCTAGTGGCTCACCTGGTAAGGAATCTGCCTGCAATGCAGGAGACTTTGGTTCAATTCCTGGATTGGGAAGATCCCCTGGAGAAGGGAAAGGCTACCCACTTCAGTATTCTGGCCTGGAGAATTCCACGGACTGTAGAGTCCATGGCGTCACAAAGAGTAGGACACAACCGAGTGAGTTTCACTATTTGATTCAAAGGGCTTCCCTGGTGGCTCAGTGGTAAAGAATCCACCTGTCAATGCAAGAGAGGTGGGTTCAATACCTAGGTCAGAAAGATAAGGTAATGGTAACCCACTCCAGTATTCTTGCCTGGGAAATCCCATGGACAGAGAAGTCTGGCAGGATCGTGTGGTAGCAAAATGTCAGACAAGACTTAGTAACTAAAAAACAATTTAATTCTAAACTACTTTTATGACTTTATAGACTATAATTTCTCTACATTTTCTCAACCTAACACTTTATAAAAACAATAAAATAACACTTTTTGACTTGCTGTTTCTAAAGGTGTTTCTCTTATACATTTTTCTTAATGCTTCATGCTGTTTTCCTGACCATGGGGCCCTCCAATCCAACTTTCCATTTATCTTTTGAAATTGTACACAAATTTGAAAGCCTACCTTGAAAAATTTCTCATTAATATAATATTTCCTTTCTTTTAGTTTCCTGATATTAAAAAAAAAAAAAACAAAATCTTTTCAAAGTCACTTAAAATCTCTATTGCGTTATAGCAACTTGTATATTTTCTTACTTTTGTCCCCAAGGGGATTGCAAACTCTGTCTGAGCAAGGGCACAGTTTCCTTTTGCTTTTTATCCTTGCAACATCTGACTCAATGCTTTGATGGTTGAAGTCAATAATTGTTTGTTTGTTTGTTTGTTTAAGATGGAACATGCAAGGTCACAGAGACTAGGCAAGTATTAGAATCCATGTCACCTCATCCCATTATGGTATAATTAAATCTTGCATGAAAATTTGTTGACAATTCAATGAACAGACTCTATTATTTAAAATGCAACTTTTAGCAGATGTGAAACCTAGGAGCATAGGGCAATAACAATACATAGCATTTATTTTTTGATTAAATAAAAAAGTCTAAATATATTTTCATCTTTTAGGGTTAGATTTGGAGAGTTGTCTAATACTTCTTTACATGGTTGCAATCTTGGTACATTAATAAGTCATACTTCAAATAGGCTTAATACCTTTAAGCGATGCTACTCTTCAGAATCAAAGACTTACAGTACATCCTTAAGATGTCAATTTACAAAATGCTAGCAATGATGCTTCTTTCATTTTGCTTAGACTTATTGATTTACAAGTTCTATGGATATAAAGATTAATTATTTCTCTAGTTCTGGATAGAGATACACATGGTGTTCAATAACTTTTGAAGTTCATTTTAGCAAGTCTATATTGGCTCATAAATTATGTAATATTTTTGATATTTATAACTTAAAAAGTAATCCCTTCTTTCAACTGAACACACACACTTAACAATCCTCTGCTACGAAAAGATATCTTGAAAAATATAACTGCAATTTTCTGAAATGAATATTCATTGTTTTATTAATATTTTCACTTTAAATCAATATTATTTTTTAATTACAAAAATTATATGGAAAATGTCCAAAAAGGAAAGATATATCCATCTGATTGCAAAGTTCCAGAGTTCCAAAGAATAGCAAGGAGAGAAAAGAAAGCCTTCCTCAGTGATCAATGCAAAGAAATAGAGGAAAACAATAGAATGGGAAAGACTAGAGATACCTTCAAGAAAATAAGAGATACCAAGGGAACATTTTTTGCAAAGATGCGCAAAATAAAGGATAGCAATGGTATGCACCTAACAGAAGCAGAGATATTCAGAAGAGGTGGCAAGAATACACAGAAGAACTATATAAAAAAGATCTTCACAACTCACATAATCATGATGGTGTGAACACTCACCTAGAGTCAGACATCCTGGAATGTGAAGTCAAGTGGTCCTTAGGAAGCATCACTATGAACAAAGCTTGTGGAAGCGATGAAGTTCCAGTTGAGCTACTTCAAATTCTAAAAGATGATGCTGTGAAACTGCTGCGCTCAATATGCCAGCAAATTTGGAAAACTCAGCAGTGGACACAGGACTGGAAAAGGTCAGTTTCCATTCCAATCCCAAAGAAAGGCAATACCAAATAATGTTCAAACTGCTGCACAATTGCACTCATCTCACCCGCTAGCAAGTTCAGTTCAGTTCAGTTCAGTCGCTCATTTGTATCCAACTCTTTGCAACCCCATGAATCACAGCATGTGAGGCCACCCTATCCATCACCAACTCCTGGAGTCTACTCAAACTCATGTCCATAGAGTCAGTGATGCCATCCAGCCATCTCATCCTCTGTTGTCCCCTTCTCCTCCTGCCCCTAATCCCTCTCAGCATCAGGGTCTTTTCCAGTGAGTCAACTCTTCGCATGAGGTGGCCAAAGTATTGGACTTTCAGCTTTAGCATCAGTCCTTCCAATGAACACCCAGGACTGATCTCCTTTAGAATGGACTGGTTGGACCTCCTTGCAGACCAAGGGACTCTCAAGAGTTTTCTCCAGCACCACAGTTCAAAAGCATCAATTTTTCAGTGCTCAGCTTTCTTCATAGTCCAACTCTCACATCCATACATGACCACTGGAAAAACCATAGCCTTGACTAGACAGGCCTTTTTGGCAATGGCAAAGCAATGCTCAAAATTCTCCAAGCCAGGCTTCAACGGTATGTGAACCATGAAATTCCAGATGTTCAAGCTGGTTTTAGAAGATGCAGAGGAAGCAGAGATCAAATTGCCAACATATGTTGGATCATCGAAAACACAAGAAAGTTCCAGAAAAACATGTACTTCTGCTCTATTGACTATGCCAAAGCATTTGACTGTGTGGATCACAACAAACTGGAAAATTCTTCAAGAGATGGGAATACCAGACCACCTGATCTGCCTCCTGAGAAATGTGTATGCAGGTCAAAAACAACAGTTAGAACTGAGCATAAAAATGTAGACTGGTTCCAAATCGGGAAAGGAAGTATATTGACAAGGCTGTATATTGTCACCCTGCTTATTTAACTTATATGCAGAGTATATCATGAGAAATGCTGGACCAGATAAACCACAAGCTGGAATCAAGATTGCTATCAGAAATATCAATAACTTCAGTTATGCAGATGACACTACCCTTATGGCAGAAAGTGAAGACGAGCTAAACAGACTCTGGATGAAACTGAAAGAGGACAGTGGAAAAGCTGGCTTAAAGCTCAACATTCAGAAAACTAAGATCATGGCATCTGGTCCCATCACTTCACAGTGAAACAGTGGCAACAGTGACAGACTATTTTTTTGCACTCCAAAATCATGGCAGATGTTGACTGAAACCACGAAATTAAAAGATGCTTCCGATCTTACATTTAGATCTTTAATCCATTTTGAGTTTATTTTTGTGTGCGGTGTTAGAAAGTGATCTAGTTTCATTCTTTTACAAGTGGTTGACCAGTTTTCCCAGCACCACTTGTTAAAGAGATTGTCTTTACTCCATTGTATATTCTTGCCTCCTTTGTCAAAGATAAGGTGTCCATATGTGTGTGGATTTATCTCTGGGCTTTCTATTTTGTTCCATTGATCTATATGTCTGTCTTTGTGCCAGTACCATACTGATTCCTCCAGTTCCATTCTTCTTTCTCAAGATTGCTTTGGCTATTCGAGGTTTTTGTATTTCCATACAAATCTTGAAATTATTTGTTCTAGTTCTGTGAAAATGTGGCTGGTAGCTTGATAGGGATTGCATTGAATTTGTAAATTGCTTTGGGTAGTATACTCATTTTCACTATATTGATTCTTCCAATCCATGAACATGGTATATTTCTCCATCTATTAGTGTCCTCTTTGATTTCTTTCATCAGTGTTTTATAGTTTTCTATATATAGGTCTTTAGTTTCTTTAGGTAGATATATTCCTAAGTATTTTATTCTTTTCGTTGCAATGGTGAATGGAATTGTTTCCTTAATTTCTTTTCTACTTTCTCATTATTCGTGTATAGGAATGCAAGGGATTTCTGTGTGTTGATTTTATATCCTGCAACTTTACTATATTCATTGATTAGCTCTAGTAATTTTCTGGTGGAGTCTTTAGGGTTTTCCATGTAGAGGATCATGTCATCTGCAAAACTCCTAGAGGAGAACATAGGCAAAACACTCTCAGACATAAATCACAGCAGGATCCTCTATGATCCACCTCCCAGAATGCTGGAAATAAAAGCAAAAATAAACAAATGGGATCTAATTAAAATTAAAAGCTTCTGCACAACAAAGGAAAATATAAGCAAGGTGAAAGACAGCCTTCTGAATGGGAGAAAATAATAGCAAATGAAGCAACTGACAAACAACTAATCTCAAAAATATACAAGCAACTTCTGCAGCTCAATTCCAGAAAAATAAACGACCCAATCAAAAATGGGCCAAAGAACTAAATAGACATTTCTCCAAAGAAGACATACGGATGGCTAACAAACACATGAAAAGATGCTCAACATCACTCATTATTAGAGAAATGCAAATCAAAACCACAATGAGGTACCACTTCACACCAGTCAGAATGGCTGCGATCCAAAAATCTGCAAGCAATAAATGCTGGAGAGGGTGTGGAGAAAGGAACCCTCCTACACTGTTGGTGGGAATGCAAACTAGTACAGCCACTATGGAAAACAGTGTGAGATTCCTTAAAAATTGCAAATAGAACTACCTTATGACCCAGCAATCCCACTGCTGGGCATACACACCGAGGAAACCAGAATTGAAAGAGACACATGTACCCCAATGTTCATCGCAGCACTGTTTATAATAGCCAGGACATGAAACAACCTAGATGTCCATCAGCAGATGAATGGATAAGAAAGCTGTGGTACATATACACAATGGAGTATTACTCAGCCATTAAAAGAATTCATTTGAATCAGTTCTGATGAGATGGATGAAACTGGAGCCGATTATACAGAGTGAAGTAAGCCAGAAAAACACCAATACAGTATACTAACACATATATGGAATTTAGGAAGATGGCAATGACGACCCTGTATGCAAGACAGGGAAAGAGACACAGATGTATAATGGACTTTTGGACTCAGAGGAGAGGAGAGGTGGGATGATTTGGGAGAATGACATTCTAACATGTATACTATCATATGAATTGAATCGCCAGTCTATGTCTGACGCAGGATGCAGCATGCTTGGGGCTGGTGCATGGGGATGACCCAGAGAGATGTTATGGGAGGGAGGTGGGAGGGGGTTCATGTTTGGGAATGCATGTAAGAATTAAAGATTGTAAAATTTAAAAAAAAAACTAAAAAAAAAAAAAAAAAAAAAAAAAGATGCTTCCTCCTTGGAAGAAAAGTAACAGCCTAGTCAGCATACTCAAAAGCAGAGACATTACATTGCCAACAAAAGTCCGTCTAGTCAAATCTATGGTTTTTCTAGTAGTTATGTATGAATGTGAGAGTTGGACTATAAAGAAAGCTGAACCCCAAAGAATTGATGCTTTTGAACTGTGTTGTTGGAGAAGACTCTTGAGAGTCCCTTGGACTGCAAGGAGATCCAACCAGTCCATCCTAAAGAAATCAGTGCTGAATATTCATTAGAAGGACTGATGCTCAAACTGAAACTCAAATACTTTGGCTACCTGATGCAGATAACTGACTCATTTGAAAAGACCCCAATGCTGGAAAGACTGAAGGCAGGAGGAGAAGGAGATGACAGAGGACGAGATGGTTCAATGGCATCACCAACTCAGTGGACATGAGTCTGAGTAAACTCCGGGAGTTGGTGATGAGCAGGGTGTCCTGGCTTGCTGCAGTCCATGGGGTCGCAAAGAGTTGGACATGACTGAGTGACTGAACTGAACTGAACTGAACTGAATGTCTAGAAATTAGCAGGTTTGATTCAAAGAGAATAACAGAAAATTAAATACAAAGCAGCCCATACATATAAGGCAACATATTAGCAGGCTTAAAGGGTACATAAGGGAAGCAAGATGAAACATATACATGGAAGATTTGCTCATGTAGCACCCAACTCCCCAGTAGGAAGTGAGATACAGACAATCCATTGATAAATAAAGATATATTTCCAAGAGAGTAAAGGTAAATTTTCCTAGGCAAAAATAAAATTGAAAGTGTATGAATATGAACACGAAATTATAGTAGCATTGCGTATGTGTGTGTGTTAGTTGCTCAGTCGTGGCTAACTCTTTGTGACCCATGGACTGCAGCCTACCAGACTTCTCTGTCCATGAGATTTTCCAGACAAGGATACTGGAGTGGGTTGCCATTTCCTTCTCCATATAGGAGCATTACTACTATAAATTGAATTTTGTCCCTTTAAACTCATATTTTGAAGAAATGTGATGTTAATTAAATATAGGACCTTTGGGAGATATATAGATTAATTTGAGGTTATTAAATTGGGCCTTTTATGATAAAATTAGTGTCCTTAGAAGAATAGATACCAGAGAACTTGGTTTCTACTCACTCCCAACTATGGGAAGACACAGCAAGAAGGTAGCATCTGAAAGCCAGATAAAGAGGCCTCACCAGAAATTGACCATGCTGCAACTTGACCTTGGAGTTAAAATGGAGGAAATAAATGTCTGTTGTATAAGCACCTAATTTATGCTATTTTATTATGACAGCCCAAACTAATAACTATCAAGTTATACACAAAAATCACACATTACTTTTATACCACCAAAGTAGGCTTAAAACCTGGATACTGCTAGAATTTTTCATTATAAAATTTGTGTGTGTGTCTGCCCAATTGCTCAGTTTTTCTCTGCTCTTTGTGAACCCATGGACTATAGCCCACAAAGCCCCTCTCTCCGTGGAATTTTCCAGGCAAGAATACTGGAGTGGGTTGCTATTTCCTTCTCCAGGGGCTTTTCCTGACCCAGGGATTGAACCCATATCCCCTGTGTTTCCTGAATTGACAGATGGATTCTTTACCACTAGCTCCACATGGGAAGCCCTCTATGGATATTTTTCTTCTCCATAGAAAAATAATTTCAATGGGATAACCATGACCTTTCAAGAAAAGACTTTTAAATTGGAAACTGACTTATTAAGCCTTAGTAATTGAACATCATTTACTCTCATGCTAACTTTTTGGTTGTGAGTTTCTTCAAGGGTTTACCATAAAAGTTAAAATTTCGTGATGGCATGTTACTTATAGAAACATTAGTATTTATTTGAAGCAATGAGATTTATCCTCATGCTTGATTCCATTGATAGGAGTTTTCATAATACATGTGACCAACTTGGCAGTAAAACTATATAGGGAAATTTTCAAAATGTTAAGTAGTTAGATAAAACTTCATATAACTAGAATAGATTATGCCATTATCTTCTTTTAGATTGTATAGATGCAGAACCAGAGGTTCAAAATCATTTATAAATTGATCTATAGATCCAAGAGAAGTAGCCAGGTATTCAAAAACATTATGTATTTGTAGTATTTACTCTATGTATTAATTTATGCACTTTAAAATTTTTCTAAGTCATTGCTAACTTTGTATATGAAACAGCTATACAGTATTTTGTAAATGAAAACAAAAACTAAGTTTATTCATTTCAACATAAAAATGTAGATGTTTATTTTTACAAACAAGCAAAAGTACTACTCTAGTCTTTTTGGTATTCTGTCATTTCAATTAGGCACTCTGCTGATTATCTAATTGACAAGTGACAACATATTTTAATATGATATTATGATAATACTTGCAAATTCAGTTGAAGCTATGTAAATATTATCCACACAGTTAGCTACCTACTGATTTGAATTGTATATAATACATAATGTGGCATTTAATATCACAATCAGCACTAATGAAAAGTGTTACTTATGAAATTTAGGTGATTGGAATATAGAAGGGATGGTGTATATCTTGAATAAGTAAATAAAGCAATAAATAAAATACTTTCTCTTTTTAAAAAGTATTTTGTGTTCAAAAACCAAAATTATGTGTTAATGAAAGATTTTATTCACATTTTAATAAATACACAAATGTAAGCATTTGTTGTTGACAGACAGTTAATACATGTCTGACTCTGTGACCCAATAGAGTGCAGTGTGTCAGGCTTCCCTGCCCTTCACTATCTCCCAGAGTTTGCTCAAACTCATGTCCATTGAGTCAGTGATGCCATCCCACCATCTCATTCTCTGTTAACCTAGTCTCTTCCCGCCCTCAATCTCTCCTAGCATCAGGGTCTTTTCCAATGAGTTAGCTCTTCGCATCAGGTGGTCAGATTGTTGGATACAATAATGGAGGCAAGCATATATTATTCACTTTAGTTGGTTTCATTATTAACGTGTTTTATTGAAATGTTATGTATTTTGAGGCATTGAAATCAACATTTATTAACTAGACTATTTACTCATCCATAGGCAATGCATTACCATTTAAAAATAAATGCCAGTGAAAGAAATAATTTGCAACATAATTAAGGCATAAAAACTGTAGGAAAATCTAGGTAATATAAATTTACATTTGAATTTTTAAATTTTTTACTTATATCAGTATTTATTTGTATTTCATACCCAGATATATTTTGAGACATTAATTTTTATTGATATCTTTATTCCCAAAATACTTTTTCTTGTATGTATCATCCCTGACATAAAAAACAAAAATAACATCTATTCTTGAACTTAATTTTAATGCTCTGACATCATTATATGAATGTGAGAGTTGTCAAAGAGTTCTAACAAGTATATAAACATTGCCAAATGTTTTAAT
The DNA here is from genome assembly GCF_016772045.2 of Ovis aries. NCBI lineage: Eukaryota > Metazoa > Chordata > Mammalia > Artiodactyla > Bovidae > Ovis > Ovis aries. The sequence goes on from NC_056069.1 coordinate 52,516,616, forward strand.
AATGTATGGTCATAAAAATATACATTTTGAAATAAAATGTATTATCTCTAAATGCAGAGCTTTAAAGAGGAAATATGACAAAGTGGTTAAATAGGCTTCACATATTTAAATCCTAGCTCTACTACTCATTTTCTTTTTATTTTTTTTAATATTAAAGAAATTGCTATTTCCATTTGTTATTTTACTTATTTAAAAAGTATAGATCATCATAATACCTATTGTATCAGCAAAGGTTGACAAGTGAAAATGGAAATTCATTAATAGTGGGAATGTGACTTATTATATGAATTGAAACTTGCACAATTATGGAAAGAGACTGAAAAAATGAATTTCCAAATGAGACAGGAAGGAGGCAGGGCACACCTTTTAAAACAATGACATAGCACAAGAATAGGTCATGAACTGATTAGAACCAACTAAGTCCAAGATGGTGGATGAGTTGATCTCCCTTAGACCTTAGGCTTCAGGACATACTCATTGTAACATGTCAGTATGCTAAATTACACACCCACAGGCGCCATGACCATAAAGGTCATAAAGCATGTGATGGCTCAGTTCATGGTAATCCCCAGGCCTTCCCCCAAATAGCTGGAACACTGCTCCCTCTCATTAGCCTAGTAAATCACCCACCCCTATGGAAATGGACAACCCCACACACTAGCACCTCTCTTTCCTCCCTTGCCTCTTTTGCCTTCTGAGATGGCCCACACTCTATCTATGGAGTATGTTTCCTCCACGAATAAACCTCCTTTCACTTTACTATGAGTTGCTCTTAAATTCCTTCTTACATGAAGCTGAGAACACTCTTGGCAGTCATCCTACAGACTCAGACATGACTGATGTGACCATCCTCTCACACCCCACTCTCATGCAACACAAACACAGGTAAGAGATTCAGCTGCATCACCCTGTTGTCAGTCTGAGAAGTCAAGCAAATATTCAGCTACAGATGTGTGCATGAGTGCTAAATCACTTCAATCATGTCTAACTTCTGCGAGCCAATGAACTGTAGCTTACCAGGTTCCCCTGTCCATAGGATTTCCCAGGCAAGAATACTGCAATGGAGAGCGATGCCTTCCTCCTGGGGATCTTCCTGAGCCAGGGATCAAACCCATGTCTCCTGCATCTCCTCCACTCCAGGCACATTATTTATTGTTGAGCCATTGGGCAAGCCCCTCAGCTATATAAATGGGCAAGTGCAAACAGAGAGCTACTTGGAGTGTCAGTCTCTGGGAATCTACATCCAAAGCCCATTGGTAGAAGATATGGACAATGATTTTAGGGGACAGTAGGACAAGCTGAAATTTTCTGGGTACTTCAGCATCTAGCCAAAGAACAATCATTGAGTGATGGCCAATGTCACACTTTTTCATCCCATACATTGTGAAAGTTCCTAGCTAACTCTAACCTAAGACTTGACAGGAAACTTGATTCTGGAAAATTTAGCTCCTATTTCAACATGGTTGACAACAGGATGATGGGACACAGCTCCTTACTGGATCTTGCAGGAGCTAATACAAAATTTAGTTGAAGTCATACATTCATAGGTCCAAGAAATTAAATGAGTCACAATCACAATAGGCATAAAAACACCCATCAGAAGACTTATCTAGTAATAAAGAAAATCTCTTAAAAGAAACTAGCTTTGATGTGTACAGAGGAACAAGAATAAGCAAAGCAATAGACTTTTTATCACAAACTTTTTCATGTCATACAACAAAAGAAATGACAATATTAACTTGTTGTGAGAAAAATATGTCAGCCTAGGATTCTAAACTCAGAGAAACTGTATTGTAATAATAAAAGGGTAATAGTTTTTCAGGAATATATGTTCAAAATCCATTGTCTTATGAACCTGCCCAAAAGATATGAAAAAGTAAGTCCTATATTTAGAATAAAATCACACCAGATAAAAATAAATAAAAAGTGTCAGTAAAAGTAAATGCATGCATAAGATAGAAGAAAATGCTTTTTTCTTCCTTTAATTATCTTTAAATGATAATTTACTCTCCAAAGAAATCAAATCAATAACAGTGCTCTGTGAGATTTGTGTTCAGGTTAAAAGTCTAACAATGCAATACAATAGAGAAATGGTAATACAGTAAAAGGCATGAAAAAAAGTGTATGCTGTACTGTTCTTACATTGTAAGGTAAGTAGTACAATGTAATCTGAAAGTAGAATGCAGTGTTAAAGGGGTATATTTCATACCATAAAAAAAAATCATTGTAAAACAATAGTGGAACAAATATATGCACCTAATGTATAACGACATTTTAAAAATCCAGATAAGGCATGAAACATTTTTTAAAAATAAAAGATAACAGATGGGAAAAGAGAAAACAAACAGCAAAATTTCAGCTGTTAAATTATAACAAATATAAGAAATAAGAATTGGTTCAGTTCCATTCCTCCATCATGTCTGACTCTTTGAGACCCCGTGGACAGCAGCACACCAGGTTTCCCTGTCCATAACCAACTCCCGGAGCTTACTCAAACTCATGTCCATTGAGTCGGTGATGCCATCCAACCATCTCATCCTCTGCCATCCCCTTCTCCTCCCACCTTCAATCTTCTCCAACATCAGGGTCTTTTCCAGTGAGTCAGTTCCTCACATCAGGCGGCCAAAGTATTGGAGTTTCAGCTTCAGCATAAGTCCTTCCAATGAATATTCGGACTAATTTCTTTTAGGATTCACTGGTTGGATCTCCTTGCTGTCCAACGGACTCTCAAGACTCTTCTCCAACTGTTGATGTATGGCAAAACCAATACAATATTGTAAAGTAATTAGCCTCCAATTAAAATAAATACATCTATATTTTTTTAAAAAAAGCATCAATTCTTTGGCATTCAGCTTTCTTTACAGTCTGACTTTCATACATGAGTACTAGAAAAAAAAAAAAAACACTGCTTTGACTAGACAGACCTTTGTTGGTAAAGTAATGCCTGAGTTTTCTAATATGCTGTCTAGGTTGGTCATAACTTTTCTTCCAAAGAACAAACATCCTTTAATTTCATGGCCACAGATACCATCTGCAGGGATTTTGGAGGCCAAAACAATAAAGTCTCTCACTGTTTCCATTGTTTCCCCATCTATTTGCCATAAAGTGACAGAACCAGATGCCATGATCTTAGTGTTTTGAGTGTTGAGGTTTTTTTTTTTGTTTGTTTGTTTTTGTTTGTTTTTTTTTAATGCTGCAAAAAGCTTTATTGTTTCCATTTGGTCCAAGGCTTGAGAGGGCTCCAGGGTGTTAAAAAGCTGCCTAGTGGCTGCAGAGAGGGGCTTCAGGCAGCCCTGATGTTAGGTGGGTTCTTCAATGGCCCACTGGTCTCCAGAAGCTCCTAGTCGTGCTTGAGGGTAAGCCTTTCGAAGAGATACTCGCCCAACCCAGCCTGGGGACCAGCCAGCCTACGGAGGTTGGTCAGGTGGTCACCCATCTTCTTGATGAGTTTCACTTCCTCATCTAGGAAGTGGTTCTCCAGGAAGTCACAGATGTGGGGGTCTCCGCGGGCAGAAGCCAGGCCATGCAGATCCAGCAGGGCTTGATTCAGGCTCTTCTCTACGAGAAGGGCGGCTTCCATAGCATCCTGGGTTTTACCCCACTCATCTTGAGATGGCTTCTGCACGTCCAGGAAGAGGCGCGCCACGCTGGTTTCTCCTTGGCCAATTCGCAAAAAAAGTGACCCACTCCTTCCAGGGCCACATCGTCGCGGTCGAAATAGAAGCCCAGAGAGAGGTAGGTGTAGGAGGCCCGCAGTTGCATGTTAACCAGGCGGTTGACGGCGGCCTCCACCTCGGTAGAATGATTCTGACGAATCTGGGAGCTCATGATTGGTCGGTAATAATAAGGAGTTAAAAAATGGGGGCTGGTCCCGGTGATCGCGGACAGCTGAGTGGCTGACTCCGGAGGTTGCGACTGGAAAAAAGGTTGGAGGGTGGTCGGAGGCTGGAGCAAGGGGCGTCCCTGGGTCTGTTCCGTCCAAGCACTGTTGAAGCAAGAGACAGATCCGCGGGGCCGCCGAGCGCACTTCCGAGTGTTGAGTTTTAAGCCAGCTTTTTCTCTCTCCTCTTTAATTTTCACCAAGAGGTTCTTTAGTTCTTCTTCACTTTCTGCCATAGGTGTGGTGTCATCTGCATATCTGAGGTTATAGACATTTCTCCCAGCAATGTTGATTCCAGCTCTTGCTTCAGCCAGCCCATTGTAAATATGCTTCATTCATCTATACTAAGAATGTCTTCGTGATTTCATGGTGTTTTGGACTTTCAATCATTAAAACTGAATATAGTTACTTGTACTAATTAAGAATTTTCCTTAACAAAATCCTGAAAATATTTTAATAAGTAAATAAGAAAATCCAATACGGATTGAGAGCTTACAGTGTGTTGAGCATTCTACACTGCTTTATGTTCATTATCTCATTTAATCTTAATAATAACCCTCTGCAATATATACTTACTTTATAATTGACACATTACAGAAAATGTCAAGAAATTGGGGTATTGGATCACTGTGCTCAAGAGCAAATAATAGTACATGGTGGACCAGCTAATTTCATTAAAATAGTGTTTGTTCAGTACCAATATATGCCAGGTAATATTTTGGACAATAAAACAGTGAATAACAAGAACAAAAACTAGATGTAAAAATAAACTCGGTGTATAAAATGTTCTCTACAATTTAACAGAATTACTCAAAATAAACATTGATTCATATGAGAGAGTTCATTACAAAGAAAAAAAAACCTGAAATATTTTAAACTGGAATTTTATGTAAAATTATTTTCCTTTGGAAGAAGCAACCAGCTTTTCTTTAGACTGAGTTTTGCAAGTAAAACAAAATTGCTTCATGTTCCACAGTAGATAATTCAACAGAATTCAGAGTGAAATGAATCCAAGATGTACTTAAATCCCTTGGGGTCTTATCAAAGCTGATATTTAATATTAATCTTCTGGGCTCTGACATAAACAACATAATATGAACATATGGGGAACTGAGCTAGATTTTTGTAAAATATCAATGTTGAAATAAAATCCCTGTTGCCATTCTAAGTCCACTCTAAACTAATCTTAAATGACTTTTGAAAAATGTAAATTTTTAAATCATTTCTAAAGATTAAGATATATATGAGTACACTGGCAATGACTAAGTGAAGAATGCACTATTTTAAGCTTAGATGTTATAACTTAATCATGTCTTAAACAAGTTTTCAAAAGACTTGCAATGAAATGAATGAAAATAGTTAAAAGCTGAATTCTAAAGAAAAAAAGCTTATATGATTATTAAATTGAAGATACTTATTTAATAGAATATAGCTATGGAACAATGATTTAGGCAGAATTCTTCCTTATTAACATGCAAATATTATGCAGTTCAATAGCATGTCCCAATTACACAAGCCTATTAGGGCATAAGTTAATAACGTAAGGCCAAATTAAATATTGGAAGACTCTGTCTGCATGCTAAGACTTTGACATTAAGTAATTTCAAGTGGGTTACTCTCACAAAGAAATTTAGCGTATATATATATATCAGTTCAGTTTAGTCGCTCAGTCGTGTCCGACTCTTTGTGACCCCATGAATCGCACCATGCCAGGCTTCCCTGACTATCACCAACTCCCGGAGTTCACTCAGACTCACGTCCATTGAGTCAGTGATGCCATCCAGCCATCTCATCCTCTGTCGTCTTCTCTTCCTGACCCCAATCCCTCCCAGCATCAGAGTCTTTTCCAATGAGTCAACTCTTCGCATGAGGTGGCCAAAGTACTGGAGTTTCAGCTTTAGCATCATTCCTTCCAAAGAAATCCCAGGGCTGATCTCCTTCAGAATGGACTGGTTGGATCTCCCTGCAGACCAAGGGACTCTCAAGAGTCTTCTCCAATACCACAGTTCAAACGCATCAATTCTGCAGCACTCAGCCTTCTTCACAGTTATATATATATAATCTGTTAGCCTTGTATAGGATGACTTGGAAGGGAGGTAGACAAAAGTCATGAGGATCAGTCAGCAAGCAAATGAGATCATGCAGATATGAGGCAATAAATTGAACAGAAATGGGTAAAAGGAGAAATGAATAACTCATAGAGCTATAGCAGGGATAGAATTTAATGCTATTGTTTGATGTTATACCACTCAAAGGAAAATTTATAATGCACACAATTTCTACTGGGCTTCTCTGATGGCTCATACAGTAAAGAATCTGCTGGCAATGCAGGAGACCCGGGTTTGATCCCTGGGTCAGGAAAATCTCCTGGAGAAGGGAAAGTCTACCTACTCCAGGATTCTTGCCTAGAGAATTCCATGGACAGAGGAGCCTGGCAAAGTACAGTCCACAGGGTTGCAAAGAGTTGGATATGACTGAGCAATTAACACTTTTCATGGCAGATCCCAGAGGTCTGGGAGGGAAAAAAAAAAAAAAAAAAAAAAAACAGGTAAGACAACCATTAACATAATGAATTCTAGAACATTTCAAAGAAATGACTTATATACTTTGATGAAGAGAAGAATAGAAGGGATTGAGTTTAGTGACCTTTGAAGATCAAATTAAAAACATGAGGTAGAGTTCATGGTCAAAATAAGGGTGAACTTTTTGTGGAAAAAAATTCTTGTTAACATGGCATTTTTGCCTTCGAGATCTTCAGTTAATCTTATGTATTTATGTCATGAAAGAGATTTCAAGGACATAGCTTCAAGATGATCTTTCAATTTCTAATAATCTCTGCCTTCCATTTTATTCAACTTTTAGTTTTTCTCTAGGATTAACCTAAATGCGTAAATAGTAGATAAATATATTCTGGGCTACTTACGAAATAGATGTAAAATATATGTACATTAATATGCATGTATATTAATAATAATGGATGTGTTTGGAACATATATATAAAGAATATTCATAAATTAATAAAAAGCAGGACACCATAATGGAACAATTGTCAAAAGATTCAAATAAGATCTTCACAAAATGTAATATTCAATGAACATAAATCTCAGGAAAAAGTCCTCTTTCATTTATCAAAAAATTATAAATACAAATGAAAAGAATATATTCTCATCGGGGCTTTCCAGGTGGTGCTAGTGGTAAAGAACTCACTTGCCAATGCAGGTAAACTTAAGAGATTCAGGTTCAGCCCCTGGGTTGGGAAGATCCCTTGGAAGAGGGCACAGCAACCCACTCCAGTATTCTTCCCTGGAGAATCCCATGGACAGAGGGGCTTAGATGGCTTCAGAACATAAGGTCATACAGAGTAAGACATGACTGAAGTAAGTTAGCATGTACACACGCATACTCTCATCAGAATGGTAAATAAAAATAATATACACTTTGCTGTTTGGGGAGAATACAGAGCAAGTGGAGTTTTTATATACTGTTGTTAAGAATTTAAATTAATGAAATTCCTCTTCAAAGGCAATTAGCAGTATTTACTACAGTTAACCTATATAGTTTTGAGCAGGTAACTTCACTTGTGTGTATCTCCTCAGCACATATTATCAGCTAAATATATTAAAAAGATAATTCATAACAGCAAAATTTTTATGTTAACTAGCTAACATCATGAAGTGTGATACGTTCATAAAATGGAATACTCACCAGTGAGATGAATAAACTACAACTAGTGTAACAATACAAGTGAATATCATGTGTAAAATATTAATGAAAATAAAATACACAGAAATAGTACATTGAATGATCCCTTTTATATTAAGTGCACAAACAATGTATTATTTTAGATGTCAGGACTGTTATTCATTTTCGAGAGGGGGCAGCTGTAGTCACCAATGAAAAGAGGTTGTGAAGGAGACTTTGTATGATCTGGTATGGAATTATAACAGAATTTAACGAGCTTAAACTGTTTCTTTCTATAGAAAGAAAAACAACATACGTGTTTACTCTCTGTAAATTTGTCACCAGTACAATTTTGGCTGCATATCATTCTGGATCCAGGTTGTAAATTTAATAAACATATTTTATATTCAAGAATAAGTTGATAAAATATTTTGAGAAGCCCTAAGAAGCTAAATGGCATATAGAGCTAAGTCTAGAAAAATTAAGCATAGATTGAAAATATGCATGATTCATTAAAATCCACAAATAACTTGCTATTTCTACTGCATATCTAAAAAATGAAAGTATAATTATTAGTTCTCGTTGAAAGAACATTTACAAATTACTATTATTTGAAATAAGTCTGTAGCTGAAAAGATAGTCACTTTCATTATTACAGGTAGCATAATAACTCTGGAGTTTTTTGCAAAACTATTATAAATATTCAAAGTTATCCATTTATCAGCCATTTAGTCAAGGATTTTGCCTCTGCAAAGTCAAAAAGGACACTCTCTTCCTTAGTATCCTAGTACTCTCTCTTATTTAAATCCTACACGTTTGCTGCTATTTAGTTTGAATGCAAAGTTAAATGATCCACACACTCTAACCATCCAGTTTAATAATAATGAAAAAAGACATGTTGTAGGATATGAAAAAAAAAAAAAAACTAGGTCAAAGCCTCTCATAATGATTTGCAAAACCCCATGTTGTCACAAGACAACTATCATTATATCAACAGACTGTCCTTGAGCCCTTGCAATATCTGAGGTTAACTGGAAATTGCCAGGAGAAAAATATGTGAAGACCCAAAAATGTCTCTCTGTGGAATAGGTGATGACAGTAAAGATGTAGAAATGAAAAATTTAGATGGATCTTTTTATATCTCAGTGTATATACATGCCTATAAGAAATACTTCTGTAGACAATAAAGAATTTGGAGTTTGCTCTCCATTCTCTTTTTAATGTAGTTCTTCAGAAATATATAACCTGATGGATTCAATAATAGTCACATACTAAATAAAATGGGCTTCTAATTTATCAAGTTCTTATGTTTAGCATGAAACTGAGTCAAATATTTCTATATATCTTTAAACATCTACATTTTTATATGACTGTGAGAGGCAGAATGAGGAAAAAAACGTGGTTAAAGTGCCCATTAGAAAAGTGTAAGCCATGTGAATGTTATATGCTAACACTTCATAACTTTCAAAAATTACGTTTTAAAATTAAAGAGTAAAATTTCTTTTTTTTTGCAAAAAAAAACATAGAAAGCAATAAAAATAAAAGAAAACATCTGTTATCATGTTACAAATGAGGACAGCCATGACCAAGAAAAAAGTAAGATCAAAAGCTATTATAATTTTAAAAAAATCAAATGGAGAACATGCATTTCTGTGAAAGGATGAGAAACATTAAGTGTTTCAGTTAAGATATAACAATGGGAAATAGATTTAGCTACCATAAAATTAATTTGGAAGAAGAAAGCTTAAATGTAATGAACTGATAAATGCCAACTATGGGCTAACATGCTAACATAGAATCCCTGAGAGCCCTAGACATAAGAGAAGACTTGCTTTCACTTGTTGATCCTTTTCACAGGTCAGTTGTTCATGAGACAGACTGAGGACAGGGAGGGCAGTCACACCAACTGCACAGGATGCACGATGTGCCAGTGTCTGGGGTGAAGAAGGAGAACCTAAAGCAGCCTGCCTGTTCCCCAAACCCTGCACAACTGCAAGGACAGGTTGGCTGCTCTGGGAAGTGTGTAGGAAAACCATCCACACTCACCCTGGACCTTGATGTGATGAAAGAAGCAGCTCCCCACTACTGGGGAAAGGAAGGAAATGGAAGGCCATCTGCCCCAGACCTTTCACTGCCTGAAGCAGACAGTATCTGTCACTGGGGGAAAGACAGAAAAATGACAAATATCCCCCTCTCATACATCAATACGAGGTCAAGAGTGGCTACCACTGAGACAGGGCCAGAAAGACTCTGCACTGAACTCAAAGACAAAGCTCTCTGTTGCTATGAAACACTTACCTCTACAGACTCTTTAAATTCATGGTGTTAAGCCAACTGCCCCTAAAAAGGCATTCCCATTTTTGACTAAGCATTGGTATGAGGCAAAATTTGCTACAGTTGAGAGTCAACTGTAGAGAGAGACTATCAAGAAGCGTCTGGGTTCAGAAGACTTTGCACTAATAGGAGGAAGTGGTTGTTTTCTGCGGAAGGGTAGAAATGCTGAGAAAACCCAAGATATGAAACTCAAGGAAACAGGGCCTGTTTCAAGTTGTGCTGATAGCAGGGGAACTGAAAAAATCTTTTCCCCACTGGAGAAGTCTTACATTGGGTAGCAAGCAATGCCCTACAACTGAGAGAAGAGCAAAGTACAGGGAAAACCCATCTTTAGTGAAGTCTTCCTGGGCCTGCTCTAAGCAGAAAGTGGAATAGGAACACCCAGAGAGAGAACCTTAATCATTCCGTAACTCATGCCAGGCAAAAAGCAGCAGCTGTCTATCACTAGAGGATTTTCAATTCCGTCGAGTGCTGAGTATAAATAAATAACCCCAAATTCCTCACTCCAGTCAACAACAAACTAGGCTGATATGCTATACTCAGAACAGACAAAAGACAGGAAATTATTTTGAACTTGAAGATGTGACAAGAGAAATTATCTTACTCAAAGCAGAGAAATAAGAGAGGGGAAAAATGGAATACTTGAAAACTACTGGACAATATCAAAACATTCAAATATAAAAGTATGTGAAACCCAGGAGGAGAAGAAAACAAGAGACAAGGTCACAAGAAATATTTTAGGAGATTAATGTTGAGAATTTTTTAAATGTCTGAAAACAAACAAAAAAGCCTCCCACATATCCAAGAAGTTCAGAGAAACTTGCAGTGTGGTAAATGTAAAAAAAAAAAAAAAAAAAAAGCCAAGTACATCATAATAAAACTACAGAAAACTAAAGACAAAGGAAATCTTTGAAACAAGTCAGAGAAAATAAAGACATAGAATGAATTGATAGTAAAATGATGGCTGAATTCTCATAGAAATAATAGGAGTCAGAAGACAACAAAATTAAATCTTTAAGGAGCTAAAAAACAAAGTCTAGAAGTCAATTTCCTGTGAAAACATATTAGAAATAAAATGATAGAAAAAAATCTTAAATAATTCATCTCCTGCAAAATAATATTGCCAAGAAATGTTGCAGGATAGTTTTATTAGAGTTTGAAACAAAAAGGTATAAAGAACAATAGAGAGAATAAATAGATATCTAAATACAAAGAACTCAAACATCCCTATATTTATACAAGCATATCACTAAATTTTCTAACAACAACAAATGTGTTGAAGGAGTAACATTCCTGTGGAAGTGGTCCAATGAAGTGGCTGAGGGGCAAGATTGTACAGGTTGAATGCTGTGGCAGGTTCCCAGAGCCCCAGAAAAAATTCAGGGAAGAGGCCACAACACACAAAGTAAAGCAAAGGGAATGAATGAAGTAAGTAATCTTGAAAATATCCAGAATAAATGGGTTTAACAGAAGAACACATTTGGGAAACAGCCTCTGACAACCACTCTCACAGTGAACTCTGAATATTTTGTTAACAGCCATTGAAAAAAGCTCAGATGGTTGGTGCTAACTGCTTGTCATCCATGGCAAAGCACAGGTGAATGTCAGTATAAAAAAACAAATAAACAACAACAACAAAAATGGAAAAATGGGTTCTCAGGCACCAAGGATTTCAGAAGCTATTCTGATGGTGCAAGTAGGTCCATCAAATTGTGAATTACCTTCAGAATTACTAGAGATTTTGACAAAGAGGTGGTGGATGTTAGTTGAAGATGAAAAAAAAGAAGAAGAAGAAGAAGTGTATAATGTCAATGAAGCCTGTATTTTAGCCCTTATCAGGGCAGGATCACAGATTGGAAGATGTTACATCATTTATTTATTTATTTATTTTCTGAAACAAAGAGTATTGAGGATGACAATAAAGACACTCTGCCTGTTGTCCCACTAAGTAATCTGGAATATTTTTACTAATATACAGATCTGGTTCACTTCAGTTCAGTCTCTCAGTTGTGTCCAACTCTTTGTGAGCCCATGGACCGCAGCATGCCAGGCCTCCCTGTCCATCGCCAACTCCCAAAGTTTACTCAAACTCATGTCTATTGAGTTGGTGATGCCATCCAACCATCTCATCCTCTGTCATCCACTTCTCCCCCTGCCTTCAATCTTTCTCAGCATCAGGGGCTCTTCCAATGAGTCAGTTCTTTGAATCAGGAGGCCAAAATATTGGAGTTTCCGCTTCAGCATCAGTCCTTCCAATGAATATTCAGCACTGACTTCCTTTAGGATGGGCTGGTTGGATCTCCTTGCAGTCCAAGGGACTCTCAAGAGTCTTCTCCAACACTACAGTTCAAAAGCATCAATTTGTTGGTGCTCAGCTTTCTTTATAGTCCCACACTCACATCCATACATGACTACTGGAAAAACCATAGCTTTGACTAGACGGAACTTTGTTGGCAAAATAATGTCTTTGTTTTTTAATATGCTGTCTCAGTTGGTCATAACTTTTCTTCCAAGAAGCAAGTGTCTTTTAATTTCATGGCTGCAAAGTATCAATATCATTATTTCATAAACTGAGATACAACAAAAGATTTTAAGACTCTGTTTTCACCTTAACTATGACTAAACTTCACAGGGTGTTCAGTTTTCATTATGTAATATCAAAATCATCTGCAGTGATTTTGGAGGCCCCAAAAATAAAATCTGCCACTGTTTACACTGTTTCCCCATCTATTTGCCTGAATTGATGGGACCAGATGTCAGATCTTGTTAGTCAATTGGAAAAGGATCTACCAGCAGTTTTATATTTTTTGTAGGCACTTATAGCTATTCATTTCCCTCTAAATACTGCTTGTGCTGCATCCCATTGGTTTAGGGCAAGTTGCATCAAAGACTTTATCAGAAAATACCAAGGATCTCAAAGTCCTTCGTTTTCCTAGCAGTGCTACTTCCTTTACTCAAACAGCTACATAAAACATTCACAGTGGAAGCAGTTTTGGTCAATGTTGTAATCACTGAGAGATACCATAAAGTACCTGAATATTTTAGAAAACTTTAATAGCATTAATTTTTAATAGACTAAGTGGAAAATCCAGAGAGAAAAGCCAAGCCTCCTTCCTCATGACCTTTGCCATGGGCGGAGTTCCTCACGCTGGCCCCCGGCAAGAAATAATGGTTTGGAAATAAACAAACAGAAAAAAATTGAGTAGGGAAAAGTCATACTCAGTGGACTTTTTGATCTGGGTCCTATTTTGCTGTCCTATTTAGAAATCTCTGATGAGATTTCTGAAAACAAGTACAAATTAGCAAAGTAAACTATGGCTGGAGATATGTTCCCTGGAATTCAATGTACTTTTCCATATTTCATATCAATTAATCAATATAAGCTATGTTGTAACAGCTTTATAATTAAGAATTTTAACCATATAAATTAGGAAATATGACTGTAACATCATTCATTTAAAGGAGTATCTATTACTTTCCCAAACATCAGTGATTTATTAACATGTCTCAGATTTTAAAAGAGCAATGAATTTTTAAAATTTGAACATTGCAAGTTAAAAGCATCAATATGATTATTTCATAAACTGAGATACAACAAAATATTTCAAGACTCTGATTTCATCTTAACTATGACTAAACTTCACAGGGTGTTCAGTTTTCATTACGTAATGTCAAAATATACTCAAATATTAATTTGGCAACTGTACTTAGGATGTATTTATATTTATGAACAACCTAAAAAACAACAACAACTATTTCTGCTTCATTGACTACGCCAAAGCCTTTGATTGTGTGGATCACAACAAACTGTGGAAAATTCTTAAAGACATGGGAATACCAGACCGTCTGACCTGCCTCCTGAGAAATCTGTATGCAGATCAAGAAGCAACAGTTAGAACTGAAAATGGACAAAAAGATTGGTTCCAAATTGGGAAAAGAATATGTCAAGGCTGCATATTGTTGCCCTGTTTATTTACTTTAATTGAAGGATAATTGCTTTACAGAATTTTGCTCTTTTCTGTCAAAGCGCAACATGAATCAGCCACAGGTATACATATATAACCTCCCTTTCAAAACTGCCTCCCATCTCCCTCCCCATCCCACCTCTCTAGGTTGATATAGAGCCACTGTTTGAGTTCCCTGAGCCATATAGCAAATTCCAGTTGGCTATGTATTTTACACATGGCAATGTAAATTTCCTTGTTACTCTTTCCATACATCTCACTCTTTCCTCCCTTCTCCCCATATCTCTAAGTTTATTCTCTATGCCTGTTTCTCCATTTTTGTCCTTTAAATAAATTATTCAATACCATTTTTCTAGATTCCGTATATATGCATTAGAATACAGTATTTTTCTCTTTCTGACTCACTTCACTCTGTATAATAGGTTCTAGGTTCACCCCCTCATTAGAACTGACTCAAATGTGTTCCTTTTTATAGCTGAGTAATATTCCATTGTGTATATGTACCGCAATTTTTTACCCATTCATCTGTCGATGGATAGCTAGGTTGCTTCCATGTTTTAGCTATTGTAAACAGTGCTGTAATAAAGAATGGGATACATGAGTTTCTTTCAGTTTTGTTGCGTATTAAAATGTTAAAAAATAATAAACGAATGCAAGTATATTAGGTTGCTAGGGTTGCCATAACAAAATGCCATGCAATGGGTAACTTAAGCAAGAACAATTTGTTTTCTCTGGAGACTGGAAGTTCAAGATGAAGATGCTAGCAGAAAAGATGGTTTCTCCTATGTCCTTTCTTCTTGACTTGCACGTGGCCACCTCTTTGCTGTGTTCTAATATGGCCTGTACCCTATGTGTGCACATCCATCATATCTCTTGTTTTAATTGTAAGGACAGTGATCATCTTCAAGGCCCAATCTCCAGAATTCATTCAACCCTAATTAACTTTAAAGGCCTTATCTCAAAATATGGTCATTTTGAAGATTAAGCCTCAAGCATATGAATTTTAGGGTGGAACAGTTCAGATTATAGCAAGAGGTTTTACAGCATATGTAGAATAACAACAAAATATGTAAAATAACAAAAGTTGAAAGATAATTTTTTGGAAGTAAATTATGATAGAGTGCTTAAGCTTTTATAAAACATTAAAATAGTTTAAACAGAATGTTCAAAGTTAAAGATCAGCATTTCACTTTTTTAATGAAAAACATAAATACACACAAATACATATATACATGATAATAACATCAAAGATGCAAAAGATAAAATAAAAACTTTTAAAGAAGTATTTGATTCTCTCACAGTTTAAGGAGAGAATAGAATAAGGATGAGACAATCAAAATCATATAGTGATATGTTAGACCAGAATTTACACATATGAATAATTTACATGAAAATAGACTGTGCTGTGCTGTGCATAGTCACTCAGTCATGTCTGACTCTTTGCAACCCCATGGACTATAAAGAGACTAAGTACTTTAATTAATTCAATAGTCATGTATGGATGTAAAAGTTGGACAGTAAAGAAAGCTGAGCACCGACGAATTTATGCCTTTGAACTGTGGTATTGGAGAAGATGCTTGAGAGTCCCTTGGACTGCAAGGAGATCCAGCCAGTCAACCCTAAAGGAAATCAGTACTGAATATTCATTGGAAAGACTCATGCTGAAGCTGAAACCCTAATCCTTTGGCCACCTGATGCAAAGAACTGACTCACTGGAAAAGACTCTGATGCTGGGAAAGATTGAAGCGGGACGAGAAGGGGAGGACAGAAGATGAGATAGTTGGATGGCATCACCGACTCGACGGACATGAATTTGAGTAAGCTCCAGGAGTTGGAGATGGACAATGAAGCCTGTTGTGCTTCAGTTCATGGAGTCACAAAAAGTCGGATGTAACTGAACTGAACTGAACTGACTTTAATTAACAGAAAGGTCTTGTAAGATACAAATAGAAGTGCCACTTATAAGAAATGTTCTGTCTTTATATGAAATGTTGTGTTTTTATATAAAGACACAAACAGGTTGAAAATGAGAGGATAAACCTATATTTATTATGCATCTATTATGGACTAAAAGAAACACAAGCTGGAATCAAGATTGCCCGGAGAAATATCAATAACCTCAGATATGCAGATGACACCACCCTTATGGCAGAAAGAGAAGAGGAACTAAAAAGCCTCTTGATGAAAGTAAAAGAGGAGAGAGAAAAAGTTGGCTTAAAGCTCAACATTCAGAAAACGAAGATCATGGCATCCGGTCCCTTCACTCCATGGGAAATAGATGGAGAAACAGTGGAAACAGTGTCAGATTTTATTCTGGGAGCCTCCAAAATCACTGCAGATGGTGATTGCAGCCATGAAATTAAAAGACACTCCTTGGAAGAAAAATTATGACCAACCTAGGTAGCATATTCAAAAGCAGAGACATTACTTTGCCGACTAAGGTCCATCTAGTCAAGGCTATGGTTTTCCAGTAGTCATGTATGGATGTGAGAGTTGGACTGTGAAGAAGGCTGAGGACTGAAGAATTGATGCTTTTGAACTGTGGTGCTGGAGAAGACTCTTGAGAGTCCCTTGGACTGCAAGGGGATCCAACCAGTCCATTCTGAAGGAGATCAACCCTGGGATTTCTTTGGAAGGAATGATGCTAAAGCTGAAGCTCCAGTACTTTGGCCACTTCATGCGAAGAACTGACTCATTGGAAAAGACTTTGATGCTGGGAGGGATTGGGGTCAGGAGAAGAAGGGGATGACAGAGGATGAGATGGCTGGATGGCATCACTAACTCGATGGACGCTAGTCTGAGTGAACTCCAGGAGTTGGTGATGGACAGGGAGGCCTGGCATGCTGCGATTCATGGGGTCGCAGAGAGTTGGACACAGCTGAGCGACTTAACTGAACTGAACTGAACTGAACTGATGCATGAGAAAGAAACATACATTTACCATGAATTCATTAAGCATAGGAAAGCTGATGATGTTCTTAAAAGAGGAAAAGTTTAGTTCAAGGATATAAGGTCAGGCAATTCATAAGCTTAAAAGGATCAGTTAATTAAGAAAATATAGTATTAAATGTGAATGTGTCTTATAATAAAGCTATTAGTGCAAAAGAGAAAATAGAAACAGAGAAAACAAATAGCAAAGAAAAAGGGAAAAACGAATGCCAGTATAAGTCAATATAACAGAAGGCAAATAAGAAAGCAAAAGTCAATAAATGAGAAAATCATTAAATTGAGAAGTGCTATTTCCAGAAATATCAATATAATTCATGAACCTCTAACAGAATCATGAAGAAAGAAAGGGGAAAAAAGAGCATATTACTTATGCCAGGAATGAAAGTGGAACCATCTACTGTATGTCTCACAGATATTAAAACGATAACCAGTGGGTATGTTGAAGAATACTGTGCCAAAAAACTTGAAATCCAAATGGGAAATTTAAAAAGTACTTTAAAAGCTGCATACAACCAACAAGAAGAATGGGCCTATGCAGAAACTTCATTGACAACTTCCCACAATACCAAATCTGGATTGCTGCATTGATTAATTAAATCAGACATTTATAGTACAAATAATAGCACTCTTAATAATCTTTTTAAAATTTATTTATTTTTTATTATAAATTTTTGTTTTTACTTTATTTTACTTTACAATACTGTATTGGTTTTGCCATACATTGACATGAATCCACCACGGGTGTACATGAGTTCCCAATCCTGAACACCCCTCCCACCTCTCACCCCATATCATCTCTCTGGATCATCCCCGTGCACCAGCCCCAAGCATCCTGTATCCTGTATCAAACAGACTGGTGATTCGTTTCTTACATGACAGTATACATGTTTCAATGCCATTCTCCCAAATCATCCCACCTTCTCCCTCTCCCTCAGAGTCCAAAAGTCCGTTCTATACATCTGTGTCTCTTTTGCTGTCTTGCATACAGGGTTATTGTTACCATCTTTCTAAATTCCACATATATGTGTTAGTATACTGTACTGGTGTTTTTCTTTCTGGTTTACTTCACTCTGTATAATCAGCTCCAGTTTCATCCACCTCATTAGAACTGATTCAAATGTATTCTTTTTAATGACTGAGTAATACTCCATTGTGTACCACAGCTTTCTTCTCCATTCATCTGTTGATGGACATAAGCTTTTAAGTAAAGAAGGTGCAGAGTCTTTTTAACTCATTTGGTTAGACAACTACAACACTGATAGAAAATCAAACAATGATACTGTTAAAATAAAATCACTAAAGAGTACACTTTGTGAAAACAGATGCCAAAGTCATTAAAATATTAGTGAATCAAATCCATCATCATAGGAAAAGAAAAACAGCATTATCATCTTATACCAAAAATAGATTACCATTCAAAAATTACTTTTTAACATTAATAGATTAAGAGAGAATATCATTTATTTCAACAGAGGCAAGGAAATCATTGATAAGGGAAAATAGACATTTTTCATTAAACATCTCAGCAAATTTTGAATGGAAGGAGATTTCATCAATCTGATAAAGGACATCGATGAAAAGTCCACAGCTAATATTTTGATGTAAATTTGGGAAATTAAGATAAATCCAGAGATTAATTTTAGGAGAATTTGAATCTTACTATTCAATCTCTCAATTTATAGGCCTGGTATATTTCTACAGTTATTTAAATCTTCTTCAGTTTATATCATCAAAGGTTTATAGCTTAGGCTTTATTAAAATTGTGCACTGTTTTTTAAATTTGTGCTTCAGTATTTGATAATTATTTATGCTATTTCAAATACTATGCTTTAAATTTTAGTTTTAGGTTTTTTATTAATATATGGATATACAGTATTTTTTAACAGCAACTGTGCATCCTGTTGTTGTCATTGTTTAGTCAATAAGTTGTAGACACGACTCTTTTGTGACCCCTTGGATTGTAGCCCACTGGGCTTCTCTGTCCAGAGGATTCCCCAGGCAAGAATAACTGTGTGGATTGCCATTTTCTTCTTAAGGGAATCTCCCTGGACAATGGATCAAACCTACATCTCCTTCATTGGCAGGTGAATTATTTACCACTGAATCCCCAGGGAAATGCCAGTATTATTACAACTAGGCAATAAATTATTTGGCTTTTGACTGCATTCAGCTCTATAAAATTCTTAATTCTGAAATAATTTATAACTGAATTGTGTTGCTCTGAGTATCAGACAAGCTCAGCAGAAACTGAATCCTTTTCCTGCCTGTTGTAGGAAAAAAACAAAAAAAAAAAAGCTGTTATGAATTTGTCACTGGCTTCCAGAGTAGAAACACACAAGTTTACTAAATGGAAGCCAATTCCTGCCTCAGTTAAGGACAGGAAAGGAAACAGAGGAAACATAAAAATCTATTTTTAAATATTTTTAAGTATCTTTTTCTAAAATATTTTTTCTTTTTTTATTTAAGTTTTATTTTTTTACTTTACAATACTGTATTGGTTTTGCCATACATTGACATGAATCAACCACAGATGTACATGAGTTCCCAACCCTGAAACCGCCTCCCACCACCCTCCCCATCTAAAATGTTTTAAATTGTTAAGAATCTTTTTTAAAAATCTTTAAGATATTTAAAGATCTGTTAACTAGAGAATTCTAGGATTTCTCATAAGACCATTTTTTAAAACTCACTAGAATTCTACTTCTGATTCACTGTTAATTGTTACATACATCTAAATATTGAATTGAAACCCAAAATCATCTGACATAAATAATAGAAAGCATTTAAACTTACAGTGATGCCAACTAAGGAATAAATGCTTTAAAATCTTATATAGTATCTATTTTATTAAGAAACCTTGTAAAACAATTGGCAATAAAGTTTAAGAATTTTACAATATGTTTATAAATCTATTGCCAAATTTTACCTTTTCAGAAGCTTTTATATCTGTGTTTCAAATCATTTCATAGGCCTGCTTAGCATGTTTTCTTTTTTTTTTTTCCAGCATACTGTTGAGTATTACATATGTGGCACCAGAGCTCTCTATGAGCTGTCAATTTAAAAAAATACATGGTTTCTGAATAAATGATGATTAAAATCTATTTCAAAAGGTCAGTATATTTGGGGAGGACTCGTAACAATGTTGCATGGCTTTTAAGTACTATAATGTTATTGATGATATGTAAAATCATACCAATCTTGCCCAGAAACTAAATTCAAATGTCTAAGAATCAAATCAATGCATCATCTTAAACTGAGAAACTAGTTTATTCTGGTTCAGTTCAGTTTTTGCGACACCATGAATTGCAGCAGGCCAGGCCTCCCTGTCCATCACCAACTCCCAGAGTTAACTCAAACTCACACTCATGTCCACCGAGTGACTGATGCCATCCAGCCATCTCATCCTCTGTCATCCCCTTCTCCTCCTACCCCCAATCCCTCCCAGCATCAGAGTCTTTTCCAATGAGTCAATTCTTCACATGAGGTGGCCAAAGTACTGGAGTTTCAGCTTTAGCATCATTCCTTCCAAAGAAATCCCAGGACTGATCTTTAGAATGAACTGGTTGGATCTCCTTGCAGTCCAAGGTACTCAAGGGTCTTCTCCACCCTTGGCTTCTCAAAGTTTTAAATCTGAAAGAGCTTTCTCATCTTACATTTCTTTCAGATCTGGGACCTCAGCAGTGTTTGAAGAATGTGTGCAAGGCCAATTTATGGTGTAGAATATAATTCCTAAATGGATTTTTCATGAATAAATTTCAATTCTGGAATTTTTTAAAAAAGAGTCTTCTCCAACACCACAGTTCAAAAGCATCAATTCTTCAGCACTCAGCTTACTCTGGAAGTAGTCTATTATATATTTAATATATTTTCACTGTATCATAAAAGAATAATGTATGCTAATAATTCTTACTAGACAGTTATGGTTAACATGAACTAATAAATTTGAATATTTGAGCATGGCAAAAATATTGATAGTTTCTCTCATAGGAGTTTATTTCTACTAATACTATGAATATGTACACAAGTGATTTTGGCCGTGTTACAAGAAAACTCAAAAAACAGTTTATAGTTTTGCTGTATTTGGCAAATTGGCTGAAATTTTCAGGCTATTGATCTATAGTATATTACATCTAATGTTTTCAACTCAATTCTTACATAGTAATACTTTTATAAATTCAATTAAAGTGAAGTAGTGAAGAAATGATGGAGAAGGCAATGGCACCCCACTCCAGTACTCTTGCCTGGAAAATCCCATGGACAGAGGAACCTGGTGGGCTGCAGTCCATGGAGTCGCGAAGAACTGGACATAACTGAGCGACTTCACTTTGACTTTTCACTTCATGCATTGGAGAAAGAAATGGCAACCCACTCCAGTATTCTTGCCTAGAGAATCCCAGGGATGGGGGAGCCTGGTGGGCTGCCGTCTATGGGGTCGCACAAAGTCGGACATGACTGAAGCGAATTAGCAGCAGCAGCAGTGAAGAAATGAAATTTTATTTTATTTTATTTTATTTTATTTTTTTAATTAATTTCTATTGCAGGATAATTGCTTTACAGAATTTTGTTTTCTGTGAAATCTCAACATGAATCAGCCATAGGTATACATATATTGCCTCCCTTTTGAACCTCCCCCCCACCGTCTCCCACCCCATCAACCCCTCTCGATTGATACAGGCCCCCTGTTTGAGTTTCCTGAGCCATACAGCAAATTCTCATTGCTATCTATTTTACATACGGTAATATAGGTTTCCATGTTGCTTTTTCTATACATCTCGGCATCTCCTCCCCTATCCCCATAAGTCTAGTCTCTATGTCTGTTTCTCCATTGCTGCCCTGTAAATAAATTCTTCAGTACCATTTTTTCTAGATTCTATATATGTGCATTAGAATACGATATTTACTTTTCTCTTTCTGACTCATTTCACTATGTATTGTAGGTTCTAGGTTCCTCCACCTCATCAGAACTGACTCAAATGCATTCCTTTTTTATGGCTGAGTAATATTTCACTGTGTATATGTATCACAACTTCTTTATCCATTCATTTGTTAATGGACATCTAGGTTGCTTCCATGTTTTAGCCATTGTAAATAGTGCTGCAATGAACAATGGGATACATGTATCATTTTCAACCCTGGTTTCCTCAGGGAATATTCCTAGGAGTGGGATTGCTGGGTCATATCGTGGTTTTATTTCTAGGTTTTAAGGAATCTCCATACCATCTTCCATAGTGGCTGAATCAATTTACATTCCCACAAGTGTGCACACCCTCTCCAGCATTTACTGTTTGTAGACATTTTAATGATGGCCATTCTGACTGGTGTGAGGTGATATCTCACTGTGGTTTTGATTCACATGGAAACACAAAAGATTGTGAATAGCCAAAGCAGCCTTGTGAAAGAATGGAGCTGGAGGAATCAACCTTCCTGACTTCAGATTATACTACAAAGCTACAGTCATCAAGAAAGTATGGTACTGGCACAAAAACAGAAATATAGACAAATGGAACAAGATAGAAAGTCCAGAAATAGACCCATGCATGTATGGGTACCTTATTTTTGACAAAGAAGGCAAGAATATGTAATGAGCCAAAGACAGCCTCTTCAATAAATGATGCTGTGAAAACTGGACAGCTACATGTAAAAGAATGAAATTAGAACACTTACTAACACCATACACAAAGATAAACTCAAAATGGATCAAAGACCTAAATGTAAGACCAGAAACTATAAAACTCTTAGAGGAAAACATAGGCAGAACACTTGATGACATAAATCAAAGCAAGATCCTCTATGACCCACCTCCTACAGTAACGGAAATAAAAACAAAAGTAAACAAGTGAGACCAGTTTAAACTTAAAAGCTTTTGCACAGCAAAGAAAACTATAAGTAGCGTGAAAAGACAACCCTCAGAATGGGAGAAAATAATAGCAAATGAAACAACTGACAAAGGATTAATTTCTAAAATATACAAGCAGCTCATACAAATCAATGCCAGAAAAACAAACAACCCAATCAAAAAGTGGGAAAAAAATCTAAACAGACATATCTCCAAAGAAAACATAAAGATGGCTAACAAAGACATGAAAAGATGCTCAACATCGCTCATTATTAGAGAAATGAAAATCAAAAAGAAATGAAATTTTAAAAACTTAAATGCAAGTACTGGTTTTTATTTTTAGGATCATCAGAAAATTACTCGTTTGTTTAGATATTCACGTACAGAAATGCTCGCTCTCAATCTCATGCTATATAGGCAGAGCAGTGACAGTTCTTGGACCAGCACTTACCTGTGGACCACACTTGAGAATCTCTGCTCTGAGCAAAAAACAGTGCCTTGCATTTCTCTAGATGAAGTCCATTGCATCTAGTCCATTGCAAGAGACGAGTGTCAAACAGATACAAGTGCCTTTTGTTAGTTTTTTTGTTTTTTTACATATATATATATTTTTAATGAAATATACTTACAAACTTACAAGTCCAGCTCATTTAAAAGTAGTGGGTTTTCTTTGATGCATTGATATACAAAGTTATTAAAAAACATCCTTGACCAAAAACTGTAGTTTATCTCTGTCATTCACATTTTATCATAACCAGTACTTTCTTTGCATTTAAGCTTCAATTGATATCACCATTCCCCTTGACTATCTCTAAATATGTTTTTACTATTTTACACTTGTAGTTTAACTTTTTCCCAAACACAGGATGGAAACACAAAAGCAACTGGCGAACATAATTTTTAATCAATTGGAGATCACATTTTTTATTAAAACTTATGCTAATCTTTAGATAAATACACTTTTGAAAATTTAAGTATAAAGAATGGAACATTAAAATTTCACTTGATATTCCTTTCTAGTTCTGTATAGTTACGTTTGACTTTTGTGGTTACCATTACTGATTGAATAACTTATATTATTTACCTCCTTTTGACCTTCAAAAGCTAGACAGCCTGATTAATGAGCTGGAAAGAAGAAATCTCTCCAATTAATTTTTTAAGTCAAATCATGGGCAATATTGAATTTTTTTGTATGATAATATTTGGCTCCTTGTTTGCATTGAGTAGTTATGAAATATGTTTTTTTTCTAGGCAGAATTAATGCAAATTACTTATATAATGATGGTGGAATGAGAAAAATTCAATAAAAAAGAAAAAAATTAGAAATCAATGTATCTGAAAGAATAAATATTACTTTTAATTTTAATATCATTTTCTACTATGTAAGTCTTTAATTATCTGAAATATGAAATTTAAAATTATGAGGATAAATTGTTTTAAATAATGATTCAGGGCAAGAGTCCTACTGAAAAACTTCAGGGTCAATAAAATAATCACAGAATGATATTTAGTGACTCGTAAAAGGATTAGAAAAAGAAAAGTATATAACTACAAGAGATTGTTACAAGAGACAATTACAGAATTATAAGTTTTGGTAAGCATATTATAGTAAAAAACTGAGTGATTTACATTAAATGCAATTAAAGTAAAACATTTTACATAGTTAAATTTAAAGAGAATTACTGACATGAACTCATTCTATTAAAAAAATAAACTATTTTTTGGCTCTGTACTATAAATAACCCAAGGGGCCTAGCAATTGGGCCAGCCTACCTAGTTGCAGTACCAGTACATTACCTAGTACCAGTACTGTGGAATGACAATAAATGCATTCTAGTACTCACATTTTCATCACTAATACTAGTTCCAATTAACTATATCTAATCCTTCTTTGAGAGTGTTGCTTCCATGAAAGGGATGTAGAGAACGTACAGATTACATAGAAAAATAATACTAAAACTTTTAAATATACATGGTTCCCACTGATAAGGTGTTATAAAGTATTTATCGAAAGAGAATTATAATAAGTTACAAAGTTTTAGTTTCCAAATAAAAAAGCCTTGATAATATCAATACTAATAAGAAAATTAATATCAAAATTTATAATAAAGCAAAGAATGTAATTTCAGTAGTAAAGATGATTCTCAAAACTAAAATAATTTACTATATTATTAACTGTAATACACTGGGAAGTGTTGATATATATGGGTCTTCAATTTTATCTGCTACCTGCCTGTTTATGAAACAAATAAGGAATGTGGTAGTTTTCAGTATCTATAATCATGAAGACAAATTGATCCAGAGAATTTCAAGCAAGCCAAGCAGTAAGTAGGTTTCTTGGGGAATTTATCTTTTGTTTTCATTATAGAAATTGAGTACACTAGAAAGAATTGAATTCAGTTCATCCAAAGTTATCAGAAAAGAAAATAAATTAGCTTACATGTTGTGCTTCCTATAAAATCACACAATCTAACAATTTTACTGTTGAACTAAAGGTTAGTGTGTGTGGCCAGTATTTCCCTCAACTTTTCCTAAGTGCAGCTCTGGGAGTCTCATAGCCCTAGTCTGAAAATAGCAGCTGTAGAAAATTAGCAATCTATTATTGCAGCCTTAAGATGTTGGTCAGAACTGAGGGCTTCATTGTCACCAATACTTACTAGTATCCTTTAAAATTATAATTATCAGTCAAAGCATTGTCCAAGGCTCTTGGATGGTTCTTTAGGATCTTGAAACATTAGGACTCAAAATATCTTTGCTGTCATCTAACTCAGGGATTTCCTAGGTGGTGCTAGTGGTAAAGAATCTGCCTGCCAATGCAAGAGACACTAGAGATAAGGGTTCAGTCCCTGGGTCAGGAAGACACCCTGGAGCAGGAAATGGCAACCCACTCCACGATTTTTGCCTGGAAAATTCGAGGGACAGAAGAGATTTGTAGGCTACAGTCTATGGGTTCACAAAGAGTCGGACATGATTGAGCACACACACACACACAACACAACTCAATGTGCTTTTCAAAGATTCTTCTCCATGTGGAAAAATCATAGCAGTGGACCAATGGGAAAGTAATTTTCTGAGCTATAATCTTGAAAATAGCAATATTACTTCAAAAGAGTAAGCAGTGTCTAAAATGAAGTTCAGCAATAGCTACAGGCCAAGAAGGCAAGTCTTCAACTCTGACTCGAACCTTCAATAAAAAGAACAAAGATATTGCCTTTCAAGGCCCAGTGGCAGCTCTTTAGTCACAACCAGATACTGAGTATTGATTAAAGCAATACTCTCATTGAAGGATCACTAGGAGAGAGTTAGAAAGGTTCTATTAAACAATATCATTACTATTCATATATTTACCAGTCTTTCTATCTATCTCTTAGTTTTTAGTGATACATGTGACTGCAACTGATTGTGACCAGATTTGTCTTCTCAATTCAACGTTTTTTCCATAACCCTAAGATCTGTTCTGTTCAAATTAAATTTGTTTATACTGCCCCTGAATAAAATTTGGACCCTGGTACTGTTTCAAGCCAGAAATCTATATTACTTTCCTCAGTGTTTTATACAGGGTATCACTAAAAAGTCATGCACTGATAATCCTATTATCTAGCCAATTAAGACATGAAGAAATTATGTCAAGAAAAGTATTTCATAATTTAAAGAAATTAAATGTATATTCTGAAATTAAATTTTAAAAATTCTAATACTGAATGTTCTGTGAGTTTCTGTCTGTGAATATATCCAAAACAGTCAACTGTATAATGCACTGATTTGTAAAAAAGCAAAATAGTAAGATATTTTGAATAACTTGTTTTTTTGATAACTACATGTTCTTTTATGATTAAGAAAGCAAACAATAATATTATGAAAAGCTAATTATATAATTGATCAAAATTTGAAAAACTATCTTCGAATACAAGTCACAAAACCATTCTTGATTTAGACTTCAATAGTTTACTAAAATTTCACATTCATATTTATTAGCTCTCATAGATGTAATACTTGGCTATGGGAATTGGAGAATTTTAATTGAGATAATACTATGCTGTGGTAACAAGAGGCTGATGATATAATAAAGAAGAGAATGTATTACGAGGCTGAACTTTTTCTAAGGAGATTTTTTCCTAGGTACAATTCTGCCCAAACTGGTCCTACAATATGGGAAAGCATATAGGAAATGGTGGTGAATGTAGTTCTTGCTCTCAGGAAGCAAAGGGTGATAATTTGAAGGTCTTTAGTTTGCTTTGCAATTTGTTTGATAGTTGTTTTGAGTATAGTATTCTAAAATAAAAACTATTTTTCTGGGATATTAAGGTCAGTTGATGTCATTTAAAGTTAGACTCAATACCCTCTTATGCTAGTATATCTTTTTTTTTTTCCTATTGTTCTTTTCTTTTTTTATCCAAATGTCCATCAACCAATGAATGAATCAATTATTCAACAGTGGTTGTATTTGTAAGCAATCAGCAAGTCCAGCACACATAATGGCTCATCCAGCATGGTTTAAGTGATCCTTAGTGATAATTTTAGGGCATTTGTTACTAACTGACATATGAACACAAAACAGTTATAAAATAATGTTATACAATTTCATATTTATTAAGATGGTCAAGACTAAAATGACAGATAACAATATGTAATGGTGAACAATATGAGAAATTAGAACTCTCAAATGTGACCAGTAGGTTGCAAAATGGAAAAGTCACTTTTGAAAAATATGGAAGTTTCTCAAAATATTAAACATAGAATAGCTATATGACTTCACAATTTCTCTTTGGAAATATACTGGAGAAATAAAACATATGTATACCAAAGCCTTTGACTGTGTGGATCACAATAAACTGGAAAATTCTGAAAGAGATGGGAATACCAGACCACCTGACCTGCCTCTTGAGAAACCTGTATGCAGGTCAGGAAGCAACAGTTAGAACTGGACATAGAACAACAGACTGGTTCCAAATAGGAAAAGGAGTACGTCAAGGCTGTATATTGTCACTCTGCTTATTTAACTTATATGCAGAGTATATCATGAGAAACACTGGGCTGGAAGAAACACAAGCTGGAATCAAGACTGCTGGGAGAAACATCAATAACCTCAGATACGCAGATGACACCACCTTTATGGCAGAAAGTGAAGAGGAATTAAAAGCCTCTTGATGAAAGTGAAAGAGGAGAGTGAAGAAGTTGGCTTAAAGCTCAAGATTCAGAAAACGAAGATTATGGCATCTGGTCCCATCACTTCATGGGAAATAGATGGGGAAACAGTGTCAGACTTTATTTTGGGGGGGCTCCAATATCACTACAGATGGTGACTGCAGCCATGAAATTAAAAAACACTTACTCCTTGGAAGGAAAGTTATGACCAACCTAGATAGCATATTGAAAAGCAGAGACATTACTTTGCAAACAAAGGTCCGTCTAGTCAAGGCTATAGTTTTTCCAGTAGTCATGTAAGGATGTGAGAGGTGGACTGTGAAGAAAGCTGATCACCGAAGAATTGATGCTTTTGAACTGTGGTGTTGGAGAAAACTCTTGAGAGTCCCATGGACTGCTAGGAGATTCAGCCAGTCCATTCTAAAGGAGATCAGTCCTGGGTGTTCTTTGGAAGGAATGATGCTAAAGCTGAAACTCCAGTACTTTGGCCACCTCATGCGAAGAGTTGACTCACTGGAAAAGATCCTAATGCTGAGAGGGAAAAGGGGATGACAGAGAATGAGATGGCTGGATGGCATCACCGACTTGATGAACGTGGGTTTGGGTGAACTCCGAGAGTTGGTGATGGACAGGGCGGCCTGGCGTGCTGCAATTCACGGGGTTGCAAAGAGTCAGACAGGACTGAGCGACTGAACTGAACTGATACAAAGTTTACTAAAACTTTGTTAAAGTGCTGCACTCAATATGGCAGCAAATTTGGAAACCTCAGCAGTGGCCACAGAACTGAGAAAGGTCAGTTTTCATTCCAATCCCAAAGAAAGGCAATGCCAAAGAATGTTCAAACTACCACACAATTGCACTCATCACACGCACAAGCAAAGTAAAGCTCAATTTTCTCCACATAAGGTTTCAGCAGTACATGAACCAAGAACTTCCAGATGTTCAAGCTGGATTTAGAAATGGTAGAGGAACCAGAGATCAAATTTCCAGCTTCCATTGGATTATTGAAGAACAATAGAGTTCCAGAAAAACATCTACTCTTACTGACTACACCACAGCCTCTGACTATGTGGGTCACAACACTGTGGGAAATTATTCAATCGATGGTAATACCAGATCATTTGACCTGCCTCCTGAGAAATCTGTATGCAGGTCAAGAAGCAATAGTTAGAACCAAACGTGGAACAATAGACGGGCTCCAAATTGGTAAAGGAGTATGTCAGGGCTGGTATATTGTCACCCTGTTTATTTAATATGCAGAGTACATCATGCAAAATGCTGGACTATATGAAACACAAGCTGGAATCAAGATTGCCAGGGGAATATCAATAGCCTCAGATATACAGATGATAAAACCCTTATAGCATAAAGCTAAGAGGAACTGAAGAGCCTCCTGATGAAAGTGAAGGAGGAGAGTGAAAAAAACTGATTTAAACAAAACATTCAAAAAACAAAGATCATGGCATCCAGTTCCATCACTTCATGGAAAATAGATGGGGAAACAATGAAAACAGGGACCAACTTTATTTTCCTGGGCTCCAAAGTCACTGCATTTGGTGACTGTAGCCATGAAATTAAAAGACACATGCTCCTTGGAAAAACACTATGACCAACCTAGACAGCATATTAAAAAGCAGAGACATTACTTTGCCAACAAAGGTCCATCTAATCAAAGCTATGTTTTTCCAGTAGTCATGTGTGGATGTGAGACCTGGACCATAAAGAAAGCTGAGCACCAAATAAGTGATGCTTTTGAACTGTGGTTTTGGAGTAGATGCTTGAGAGTCCCTTGGTTTGCAATGAGATCAATACAGTCAATACTAAATGAAATACATCCTGAATATACATTGGAAAGACTGATGCTGAAGCTGCAACATTTTGGCTACCTGATGTGAAGAACTGACTCATTGGAAAAGATTCTGATGGTGGCAAAGATTGAAGGCAGGAGGAGAAGGGGACAACAGAGGATGAGATGGTTGGATGGCATCACCAACTCAATGGACATGAGTTTCAGCAGGCTTCAGGAGTTGTTGATGAATAGGGAAGCCTGTCGTGGTGCAGTCCACGGGGTGTCAAAGAGTCAGACACAACTGAGCAACTGACTGAACTGACACAAAATTTATAGAAGCCTTGTTCAGAATATCCAAAAGATGTAAACAAACCAAATCCCCAGCAACCAATGAATGAAAAAACACCATATGGTAAATCCACTCAATGCAACATTTTTCTTTAAGAGAACCATCTTTAAAAGAAAAAAAAATCATAGGATAATTGCTTTACAATGTTGTGTTGGTTTTTGCCAACAACAACATACAACAAGGTGAATCAGCTATGTATATACACATATTCCATCTCCTTCCAACCTCCATCCTACCCATCCCACATCCCACCCCTCTAAGTCATCACAGAGTACCGAGCAGAGCTCCCTGTGCTATACAGCAGATTTCTACTATTATTTTACATTCAATAATAAGTGTATATATATATATATATATATATATATGTATGTATGCATATATATATATTTCAATGCTACTTTCTCAATTCATCCCACCCTTTCCTGCCCCAGCTGTGTCCACAGGTCTGTAAAGAGAACCATTCTATTTGCTGCTTGTGACTTACAAAAAGATTTAAAATATATATATACAATGATAACTATATAATGGATGATTCTAGATCAACCACCAAAGAGATACCTTTATCCAGAGCACTGAGCCATGATTGAGGTGGTGGCTCTGCTTACTTTGACTCCTTGATCCCTGAGATCAAGAGGAAGAAACGTCAATGGACATGTTGACCACACATGTTAGACTGAGTAGACCTTCATCTCAGAATGGGCCATTTGGATTCTTCTCTTTCCTGACTTTTGAAATGTGGAATAGAAAGACATGGACACTGACAGTTCCATAAAAGAAAGGCTCACAAATGCCAACTGCAAAACTCATTAGGAACTTCCCTGGTGGTACAGCGGCAGAAACTACCCACTCCTGATACAGGAGTCCTGAGTTCGATCTCTGGTCAGGGAACTAGATTCCACATGGCACAACTAAAAGCCCACATGCCATAACAAAGTCCAGTTTCAGCCAAATAAGTAGATAAATATTGAAAACAACAAGTTTTTTGAGCTGTCCTTGGCTCTTTTGTCTGTTCTTCTAATCCTGTGGGATATTTTATATCTTCCAAGGAAGCTGGCCATCATTTTTGGGTCGTTTAAACAATAGGCATTTACTGTCTCCCAGTTCTGAAGGCTGCAAGTTTAAGACTAAGGTGTTAGCAAGGGTTGGTTTCTTAAGAGGCCTCTCTCCTTGGCTTGTAGATGACTGTCTTTTCCCTGTGTCTTCACATGGTCTTCCCTATGTGTGTGTCTCTGCCCAAATTTTCTCTACAGGACACCAATCCCATTGGACCAGGGTCCACCCACAACCTAATTTTATCTTTACGATTCATTTAAATCTTTATCTCCAAATATAATCATATTCTGAGATACTGGAGGTTAAGACTTGGACATGTGGATTTTGTGGAGGGGATACAATTCAGACCATATCCAATGGTCTAGTGTGGATTTGCCTGAGAGACAAAGCAACATTGAAAATTCCAACCATTGTCATGACTGAGAAACAGATATCCCTTGAGACTGGAGTCCTGTTCAGCATTTCCGATCCAAGTGTGGCTGCAGTTTCTGCATTTTAACTGTGGCAACAGATGAATTACAGTCATGGGCTCCATTCAACTCTAGGTTACCATTACCTGGGAGTTTAATGAGTACTACTTCTTTCATATAACTATGAGGTTTGAACGTCAATTGTGACTGAGTCGATTCTTTTTTTGAAATCATCTCTAATTTTCAATTTTTCTTCCTCCAACTGCTATTGAAAGCAAATCTTTATGACCAACATCAGGACCCTCATAATAGTTTCCTCTATCACCCCTGGCCTCCAGTTTGCTCAGTTCTTGTTTCTTATACATACCGAGCTTAGATTATTCTTCCCAAGAGACATTGTTCATTGTTCTTTCCATTTCTTGTAACCTTCAAAAGAGGTTCTCTCAGCTTAATCATCTGAAGATTAATCCTACAGTTCTAATGTCATGCTAAGTGCATGCTTAGGACTTTAATTTCTATTGCTTCCAAAAATACCCCAAAAGCCTCTCTTCTGAATCCCCTTAGATCAATGTCCTCCACTTTCTACTCACATATTTCCAAGCCCAAGTCTTTCCTTATATCACTCTATCTAGAATATCTCAAAAGGTCTCAGCTCTCAGGAGACTTATCATTATTTAAAAGAAAACTTGTCAGGCAGAGAAAGACAAATGTCATAAGATATTGTTTCTATGGGAAATCTAAAAAATGGTACAAATGAACTTTTTACTAAACTGAAACAGAGTCACAGATGTAGAAAATAAACTTATGGTTAGCAGTGGGGAATGGGGAAAGGGATAAATTAGGAGATTGGGATTAACATACACACTACTATATGCAAAATAGATAACTAGTAAGAAACTACTGCATAGCACAAGGAACTCTACTCAACACTCTATAATGACCTATATGAAAAAGAATCTGAAAGACAGAGAATATATGTATATGTAACTGGAGAAGGGCATGGCGACCCACTCCAGTATTCTTGCCTAGAGAATTCCATGAACAAAGGAGACTGGTGGGCTACAGTCCATAGGGTCACAAAGAGTTGGACACAACTAAAGTGACTCAGCATACATGCATGCATATATACGTATAACTGATTCATTTTTGCTGTTTACCTAAAACTAACACAACATTGTAAGTCAACTATACTCCAATAAAAATTGTTTTTAAAAAAGTAAACTTCTATTCAAATTTAACTTCCTCAAAAATATTTTCCCTGACCATTTTGTCTACAACAGTGCCTCATCTACTGATATCTTATCACCCTGCTTTGTTTTTCTTTAGGGTGCTATTATTGGCTGAATTCTGTTTTCCTCAAAAATTCCTGTGCTGAAGTCTTTTTTTTTAAATATTTTAATTGGAGGCTAAATACTTTAAAATATTTGAATGTTTTTTGGCATATATTGATATGAATCAGCCATGGGTGTACATGTGTTCCCCATTCTGAACTCCCCTCCCTCCTCCCTCCCCATCCCATCCCTCAGGGTCATCCTAGTGCTTCAGCCCTGAGCACCCTGTCTCATACATCGAACCTGGACTGATGACCGATTTCATATATGGTAAAATCACTGCAGATGGTGATTGCAGCCATGAAATTAAAAGACGCTTACTCCTTGGAAGAAAAGTTATGACCAAGCTAGGTAGTATATTCAAAATCAGAGACATTGCTTTGCCAACAAAGGTCCATCTAATCAAGGCTATGGTTTTTCCAGTGGTCGTGTATGGCTGTGAGAGTTGGACTGTGAAGAAAGCTGAGTGTCGAAGAACTGATGCTTTTGAACTGTGGTGTTGGAGAAGACTCTTGAGAGTCCCTTGGACTGCAAGGAGATCCAACCAGTCCATTCTGAAGGAGATCAGCCCTGGGGTTTCTTCGGAGGGAATGATGCTGAAGCTGAAACTCCAGTACTTTAGCCACCTCATGCGAAGAGTTGACTCATTGGAAAAGACTCTGATGCTGGGAGGGATTGGGGGCAGGAGGAGAAGGGGATGACGGAGGATGAGATGGCTGGATGGCATCACTGACTCAATGGATGTGAGTCTGAGTGAACTCCAGGACTTGGTGATGGACAGGGAGGCCTGGCGTGCTGCTATTCATGGGGTTGCAAAGAGTCGGAAATGACTGAGCAACTGAACTGAACTGAATATACATGTTTCAATGCTATTCCCTCAAATCATCCCATCCTCGCCTTCTCCCACAGAGTCCAAAAGTCTGTTCTTTACATCTGTGTCTCTTTTGCTTTCTCGCATATAGGGTCATTGTTACCATCTTTTTAAGTTCCACATATATGTGTTAATATACTGTATTGCTGTTTTTCTTTCTGACTTACTTCACTCTGTATAACAAGTTCCAGTTTCATCCACCGGATTAGAACTGATTCAAATGTGTTCTTTTTAATAGCTAAGTAATATTCTATTGTGTATATGTACCATGACTTTCTTATCCATTTGTCTGCTGATGGACATCTAGGTTGCTTCCATGTCCTGGCTATTATAAACACTGCTGTGGTGAACATTGGGGTCCACGTGTCTCTTTCAATTCTGGTTTCCTCGGTGTGTATACCTAGAAGTGGGATTGCTGGATTCTATGACAGCTCTATTTCCAGTTTTTTAAGGAATCTCCACATTGTTTTCCATAGTGGCTCTACTAATTAGCATTCCCACCAACAGTGTAGATGGTTCCCTTTGCTCCACACCCTCTCCAGTATTTACTGTTTGTAGACTTTGATAGCAGCCATTCTGACCATTGTGAGATGGTACATCATTGTGGTTTTGATTTGCATTTCTCTGATAATGAGTGATATTGAGCATCTTTTTATGTGTTTGTTAGCCATCTGTATATCTTCTTCGGAGAAATGTCTGTTTAGTTCTTTGGCCCACTTTTTTGATTGGGTCGTTTATTTTTCTGGACTGAGCTACAGGAGCTACTTATATATTTTTGAGATTAATTCTTTGTCAGTTTCTTTGTTTGCTATTATTTTCTCCCATCCTGAAAGCTGTCTTTTCACCTTGCATATAGTTTCCTTCATTGTGCAAAAGCTCTTAAGTTTAATTAGGTCCCATTTGTTTATTTTTGCTTTTATTTCCATTACTCTGGGAGCTGGGTCATAGAGGATCCTGCTATGTTTTATGTTAGAGAGTGTTTTGCCTATGTTTTCCTCTAGGAGTTTTATAGTTTCTGGTCTTACATTTAGATCTTTAATCTATTTCAAGTTTATTATTGTGTATGGTGCTAGAAAGTGTTGTAGATTCATTCTTTTACAAGTGGTTGACCAGTTTTCCCATCACCACTTGTTAAAGAGATTGTATTTTCTCCATTGTATATTCCGGCCTCCTTTGTCAAAGATAAGGAGTCCATTGGTCCATGGATTCATCTCTGGGCTTTATATTTTGTTCTATTGATCTATATTTCTGTGTTTGTGCCAGTACCATACTGTCTCGATGACTGTGGTTTTGTAGTATATTCTGAAGTCAGGCAGGTTGATTCCTCTAGTTCCATTCTTCTTTCTCAAGATTGCTTTGGCTATTCGAGGTTTTTGTATTTCCATACAAATTGTGAAATTATTTGTTCTGCTAAGTCGTTTCAGTCACATCCAACTCTGTGTGGCCCCATAGATGGCAGCCCACCAGGCTCCACCATCCCTGGGATTCTCCAGACAAGAACACTGGAGTGGGTTGTCATTTCCTTCTCCAATGCATGAAAGTGAAAAGTCAAAGTGAAGTCGCTCAGTCGTGTCCAACTCTTAGCGACCCCATGGACTGCAGCCTATCAGGCTCCTCTGTCCATGGGATTTTCTAGGCAAGAGTACTAGAGTAGGGTGCCATTGCCTTCTCCAAATTATTTGTTCTAGTTCTTTGAAAAATAGCATTGGTAGCTTAATAAGGAATGCATTGAATCTATGGATTGCTTTGGGTAGTATACTCATTTTCACTACATTGATTCTTCCAATCCATAAACATGCTATGTTTCTATGTGTCATCTTTGATTTCTTTCATCAGTGTTTTATAGTTTTTTATACATAGGTCTTTTGTTTCTTTAGGTAGATTTATTCCTAAGCATTTTATTCTTTTTGTTGCAATGGTGAATTAAATTGTTTCCTTAATTTCTCTTTCTGTTTTCTCATTGTTAGTGTATAGGAATGCAAGGGATTTCTGTGTGCTAATTTTATATCCTGCAACTTTACTATATTCATTGATTAGCTCTAGTAATATTCTGATGTCTTTAGGGTTTTCTATATAGAGGAGGATGTCATCTGCAAACAGTGAGACTTTTACTTCTTCTTTTCCAATCTGGATTCCTTTTCTTTTTCTTCTCTGATTGCCATGGCTAAAACTTTCAAAACTATGTTGAATAGTAGTGGTGAGAGTGGGCACCCTTGTCTTGTTCCTGACTTTAGGGGAAATGCTTTGAGTTTTTCACCATTGAGGATAATGCTTGTTGTGGGTTTATCATATATGGCTTTTATTATGTTGAGGTATGTTCCTTCTATGCCTGCTTTCTGGAGGGTTTTTTATCATAAATGGATGTTGAATTTTTTCAAAGGCTTTCTCTGCATCTATTGAGATAATCATATAGTTTTTATCTTTCAATTTGTTAATGTGGTGTATCACATTGATTGATTTGCAAATATTGAAGAATCCTTGCATCCCTTGGATAAAGCCCACTTGGTCATGATATATGATCTTTTGAATATGTTGTTGGATTCTGTTTGCAATAATTTTGTTAAGGATTTTCTCATCTATGTTCATCACTGATATTGGCCTGTAGTTTTCTTTTTTTGTGGCATCTTTGTCTGGTTTTGGTATTAGGGTGATGATGGCCTCATAGAATGAGTTTGGAAGTTTACCTTTCTCTGCAATTTTCTGGAGGAGTTTGACTAGGATAGGTGTTAGCTCTTCTCTAAATTTTTGGTAGAATTCACCTGTGAAGCCAATTGTTCCTGGGCTTTTGTTTGTTGGAAGATTTCTGATTACAGTTTCAATTTCCATGCTTGTGATGGGTCTTTTAAGATTTTCTATTTATTCCTGGTTCAGTTTTAGAAAGTTATACTTTTCTAAGAATTGTCCATTTCTTCCAAGTTGTCCATTTTATTGGCATATGCTTGCTGATAGTAGTCTCTTTATGATCCTTTCTATTTTTGTGTTGTCTGTTGTGAGTTCTAGATTTTCATTTCTAATTTGGTTGCTTTGATCTTCTCCCTTTTTTTCTTGATGAGTCTGACTAATGGTTTGTCTGTTTATCTTCTCAAAAAACCAACTTTTACTTTTGTTGATTTCTGCTATAGTGTCCTTTCTTTTTCACTTATTTCTGCCCTAATTTTTATGATTTCTTTCCTTCTACTAACCTGGGGGTTCTTCATTTCTTCTTTTTCTAGTTGATTTAGGTGTAGAGTTAGGTTATTTATTTGATTTTTCTCTTATTTCTTGAGGTAAGCTTGTATTGCTAAGAACCTCCCCCTTAGCACTGCTTTTACTGAGTCCTATAGGTTTTGGGTTGTTGAGTTTTCATTTTCATTTGTTTCTATGTATATCTTTATTTCTTTTTTTATTTCTTCTGTGATTTGTTGGTTATTCAGAAGTATGTTGGTTAGCTTCAATATGTTTGTATTTTTAGTAGTTTTTTTTCCCTGTAGTTGACATCTAGTCTTACCACACTGTGATCAGGAAAGATGCTTGAAATGATTTCTATTTTTTTTTTCTTTTTAATTTACCAAGGCGAGATTTATGGCCCCGGATGTGATCTATCCTGGAGAAGGTTCCGTGTGCCCTTGAGTAAAAGGTGAAATCCATTGTTTTGGGGTGAAATGTCCTATAGATATCAATTAGGTCTAACTGGTGCATTGTATCATTTAAAGTTTGTGTTTCCTTGCTAATTTTCTGTTTAGTTGATCTATCCATAGTTGTGAGTTGGGTATTCTCAAACTATTATTGTGTTACTGTTAATTTCCCCTTTCATACTTGTTAGCATTTGCCTTACATATTGCACTGATCCTATGTTGGTTGCATATATATTTATAATTGTTATATCTTCTTCTTGGATTGACCCTTTGATCATTATGTACCTGTCCTTCTTTGTCTTTTCACAGCCTTTATTTCAAAGTCTACTTTATCTTATATGAGTATTGCTACTCCTGCTTTCTTTTGGTCTCTATTTGCATAAAATATCTTTTTCCAGCCCTTCACTTTCAGTCTGTATATATCCTTTGTTTTGAGGTGGGTCTCCCATAGACAGCATATATAAGGGTCTTGTTTTGTATCCATTCAGCCAGTCTTTGTCTTTTGGTTGGGGCATTCAATCCATTTACATTTAAGGTAATTATTGATGAGTGTGAACCCACTGCCATTTACTTTGTTGTTTTGGGTTTGAGTTTATAAACCTTTTTTGTGTTTTCTGTCTAGAGAAGATCCTTTAGCATTTGTTGAAGAGCTGGTTTGGTGGTGCTGAATTCTCCCAGCTTTTGCTTGTCTGTAAAGCTTTTGATTTCTCCTTCATATTTGAGTGAGATCCTTGCTGGATATAGTAATCTGGGTTGTAGGTTATTTTCTTTCATCACTTTAAGTATATCCTGCCATTCCCTTCTGACCTGAATATTTTCTACTGAAAAATCAGATATTATCCTTATGGGAATCCCCTTGTATGTTATTTGTTGCTTTTCCCTTGCTGCTTTTAATATTTGCTCTTTGTGGTTGATTTTCATTAATTTGATTTATATGTGTCTTGGGATATTTTGCCTTGGCTTTATCCTGTTTGGGACTCTGGGTTTATTGGAGTTGGGTGGCTACTTCCTTCCCTATTTTAAGGAAGTTTCAACTGTTATCTCCTCAAGTATTTTCTCATGGCCTTTCTATTTGTCTTCTTCACCTGGACTCCTATAATTCAAATGTTGGGGTGTTTAACATTGTCCCAGAGGTCTCTGAGGTTGTCATTTCTTTTAATTCTTTTTTTTCTCTCTGCTTCATTTATTTCCATTATTCTATCTTCCACCTCACTTATCCTATCTTCTACCTAAGTTATTCTACTGTTGGTTCCCTCCAGAGTGCTTTTGATCTCAACTATTGCATTATTCATTATTGATTGACTCTTTTTTGTTTCTTCTAGATCCTTGTTAAACATTTCTTGCATCTTCTCAATCCTTGTCTCCAGTCTATTTACCTGTAACTCCATTTTGTTTTCAAGATTTTGGATCATTTTTACTATCATTATTCTGAATTATTTTTCAGGCAGACTCCTATCTCCTGTTTTGTTTGGTTTGGTGGATATTTATCATGTTCCTTCATCTGATGAATATTTCTCTGCCGAATATTTCTCTGCCTTTTCATCTAGTTTATATTGCTGAGTTTGGGGCAGCCCTTCTGTATGCTGGAAGTTTGTGGTTCCTCTTTATTGTGGAGGTTCCTCCCTGTGGGGTTGGATGAGTGGCTTGTCTAGGTTTCCTGATTAGGCAAGCTTGTGTAGGTGTTCTGGTGGGTGGAGCTGGATCTCTTCTCTCTGGAGTGCAATGAAGTGTCCAGTAGTGAGTTTTGAGGTGTCTATGGGTTTGGCGCGACTTTTGGCTGCCTGTATAATGCTCGGGGTCATGATCTTGCTTTGCTGGAGAATTAGCTTGGTATGTCTTGCTATGAAACTTGTTGGCTCTTGGGTGGAGTTTGGTTTCAGCATAGGTATGGAGGCTTTTGGATGAGCTCTTGTCGATTAATGTTCCCTGGAGTCAGGAGTTTTCTTGTGTTCTCAAGTTTTGGTTTTAAGCCTCCTGCCTCTGGCTTTCAGTCTTATTCTTACAGCAGCCTCAAGACTTCTCCATCCATAAAACACTGATGATAAAATATCTTGGTTAATGTTGAAAAGATTCTCCACAGTGACGGACACCCAGAGAGGTTCACAGAGTTACACGGAGAAGAGGGAGGAGGAAGACGGAGGTAACCAGGAGGAGAAGAGGCGGAATCAAAAGGGGAGAGAGCAATCTAGCCAATAATCAATTCCTTATGTGCTCTCCACAGTCTGGAACACTCAGAGAGGTTCACAGAGTTACAAAGAGAAAAGAGGGAGGATGGAGATAGAGATGACCAGGAGGAGAAGATGGGGAATCAAAGGGGAGAAAGCAATCTAGCCAGTAATCAGTTCCCTAAGTGTTCTCCATAGCCTGGAACACCAAAAGAGATGCACAGAGTTAGGTAGAGAAGAGAAGGAGGAGGGAGGTGATAGAGTTGACCTGGGGGAGAAAAAGAAGAGTCAGAAGGGAAGAGAGAAATCAAGCCAGTAATCACACTCCTAAGGAAAAATGGGTACTGAATATTAGATTCTTAAAAGTAAAAAATGGTTAACAAATACCAGAAAACAAAGATTAAAAATCTAGAAATTAGATTCAAAAATACAATATTTTTAAAAATCACAAAAATTATAAAAATATATATGAAATTTGCTTTTAAAATAGGGTCTTTTGCAAGTAATATTAGGTTATAGAAATGAAAATTAAAGGAGTAATAAAGAACTTAAATTTTTTAAAAATGATAATAGTAAAATATATCTAGGAATTTCTCGGGAGTGTTAAGGGCAGTATGGGGTCAGTTTAGTTTCAGATAGTTCCTTATTCCAGCTTATACTTCTCAAGGTCTATAGGCCCCTTCCAATGTAGACAATATTAACTACAGGGTTTTAATCTGTTGCACCTGTCACTTCCAAAGCAGTCCTCTCTTCTTTGGCTTCCTCTGTTTGCAAGTCTCTTCAGTGTCTAATTTCCACCCTCACACAAGAGGGTGAAGGTGGTCACTCATTCAGGCTCACTTGTTCAGCTGTGCTGTGCGGAGGGAGGAACACTGAAAACAAATATCACTGGCATGTGTGGGGAGTATTTGCAGTGTCTGGACCACACTGGGTTTGCCCCAGCTGATGTACCATACCTGTGCTTTCTCAGTCTACACTGCTCAGGCTCCTGGTTGCTCTGTGGGGAACTGTCCAAAGCAGGCCCTGGGTTTTGTGCACTTCCCAGGTCTAAGCTGCTCAGGTTC
This sequence comes from Ovis aries, assembly GCF_016772045.2. Classification (NCBI taxonomy): domain Eukaryota; kingdom Metazoa; phylum Chordata; class Mammalia; order Artiodactyla; family Bovidae; genus Ovis; species Ovis aries. Next base: position 52,557,052 of record NC_056069.1, read on the forward strand.
AGGTTCTTGGGTACTCCACAAATGTACATACTCGGTTGGGCCTGCATTTTGTGCCCTTCCCAGGTCCGAGCATCTCGGGCGACCAGGTGCTTGGTGAGGACATTATCCCAGGTGTGCGGTGCATTTAATCACCTCCCCGGTCCCAGCTGCTCGGTTTCCTGGGTGTGTTGCAAAAGCACCATCTCGGGTGTGCCATGTATTGCCTCTGGGGAACTGATCTCAGGCTGCGACCCTCCTGGCAGATGTCAACTGACAGGATCCCAAGAAGACTTGGTTAGCAACTGGGAGCCTGCTCACAATTTGGCACACGATGCTGTCTCTGGGGCCAAGATTGCCCCTTGCCTTCCAGCTCTGGCTGTGGCCAGCCTGCCTCTCTACCTCTGATGGGGGAATGGGCCTGCCCGCAGCTGGCTCACTCTCCTCTGGTATTCACTCCATCCTTTGTTCTCTGAGCAGGCCAGGCTGTGCCTTAGGTTAAAGCTTTTCCTGGGAAAGTTCTCTCATTTTTTATTTCTCTCTCTCTCTGGCTATCCCACAGTTTGGGTTGCTATCTCATGTTAGCTCCCTCAGATTGTCCTCTGGGCATTCAGTCCTGGTCCTTACCCTAAGCAATGCAGCTGGCACCTCCCTGTTCAGCCCCTGCTCACTGGTGGCGAACATGTATGGGCTATGTCTCCACTGGGAATTGCAGTTGGGCGCATATTCTGTGGTGTGTGTGTGTGTGTGTGTTTGCCCCTCCCGGTTATATTGCCCTTTGAGATTTCAAACACTCCCCACAGAACCACCAGTGAGAGGGATTCCTGGTGTTTGGAAACTTCTCCTCCTTCATGACTCCCTCCCGAGGATGGGTTTCCCTCCCTAACTCTTTGTCTCTCTTTTTATGCTTTATATTTTGTCCTACTTCTTTTTGAAGAGAATGGGTTGCCTTTCTGGTTGCCTGGTGTCCTCCACCAACATTCAAAAGTTGTTTTGTGGAAGTTGCTCAGCATTCAAATGATCTTTTGGTGAATTTGTGGGGAAGAAACTGGTCTCCCCATCCTGTCCTATTCCTGTGCCATCTTAGGACCACCACATTATTTGTTAATTTAAGGGAATGTAATATTGATACATGGAAGAATTTGAATGAACATTGAAACATTATGCTAAGTGAAAGGAGTCAGCAAATCAGTTGCAAAAAACCATATGTTGTATTATGTCATTTATGTGCAATGTTCACACTGAAAAGCCAATGAAGACAGAGTAGATTGGTAGTTCCCTAGGATATAGGTTTGGGTGGAGGGTCACAGCTAATTGCTAGAGTGTTTCCTTTTATTGTAATTAAAATATTCTAAAATTTATTATGGTGATGATTACACAACTCGGTGAATATACAAAGCACAATTAAATATGCTGTGCTGTGCTAAGTTGCTTCAGTCATGTCTGACTCTTTGTGACCCCATGGACTGTAGCCCATCAGCCTTCTCTCTCCACGAGATTCTCCAGGCAAGAATACTTGAGTGGGTTGCCATGCCCTTCTCCAGAGGATCTTCCCAACCCAAGGATTGAACCCGTGTCTCTTTGGTCTCCTGCATTGACAGGTGAGTTCTTTAGCAGTAGCACCCACTGGGAAGCCTTACAATGAATTATACATTCTGCTAAATGAATTATATTATATATGTATTATACTTGAATTATATATAAGTGATTTAATTCCTGAAATAAATCCAAAAATAATTGTTTCTGATACACTCAAACTTACTTGAAAATAACAGCTTTGTGTATTCTTGTGTGACTTTTTCTGAATTCAATATTTTGCCTTGGATAAAAAGCAGCAAGTGTACCAGAAATGCCCTATTTGTGATTTTTGTGTATAATAAGCCAAATTAATAAGCTCACTTTTCATGCTCAAACATATGTCAGAACTGACCTTTCCTTCTGAGTTGCCAGTTTCAGTAAACAAACAAATAAACATATATATATATATATATATATATATATATATATATATATATAGCATTTTATTACTGGAATTTCTTGCAGTAATTGGGCCAAGCTTCTAAACTTGATTCTACCTAGAAATGATCTATCACTGCATCTTCATACCTTGAACACTGTCTCTGATAATAGTTACTCATATGAACAACTATGCAGCAATTTTTACATTTAAGTATCTATGAAAATGCCGGTGGCCCTCTATTCCAAAGTGTATTTGTAAGCACCATAAAATAATTACATTTTTTTGAAAGATAATGAGCAATGTGAAGATTTAAGAAACTTTAAAATTATTGTAATTAAAACAATTTCATTCACAACCTAGTTAGAATTTAAGAACATTGCTCTACTAACTTGATTGTGCTATGATTATAGTGCTCTCACCATTCAAGGTCAATTAACATAATTTTGACATTTCATCTTAATAATTGTGAGCTACATTCTTTCTTAAGTCCCAGAAGCAGCTGTTTCCTCCTTCTATCCGTAAAGGAAACAAAATAATTACCTAGAATCAAGTGGAAAACATCCATTTCTGCTTCTTGTAACCTTAGAAACTGAATTTACTTCTCCAAGCAAAATTATTAGGGTCACAATGAAAAAACATAATTACAATGACTACTGTATATTGTTAAAAGGCCTTCATCACTTCTACCCTTTGTTAACAACTCAATCTAGATATTTTGTAGCTTTGGTTGAACAATTAATATGTACATAAACTTAATTACATTTTAGAAAAATTTACAATAAATTTTCTAATCATGTATATGAGAATGACTGTTCATATAATTACATAAAGATTATGAAACTACAACGGGTCCTATTTCAGGGAATCTGCCTGAGATATAAAAAGTGTGGAAGGGAAAAATTATGGGCTAAATTTCTCCCTCCATAACTCATGTGTTGAAATCTTCATTTCAGTTCAGTCGCTCAATCATGTCCGATTCTTTGTGACCCCCTGGACTGTAGCACGCCAGGCGTTGCTGTCCAGCGCCAATAGCCGGAGCTTACTCAAACTCATCCACTGAGTGGGTGATGCCATCCAACCATATCATCCTCTGTCGTTCCCTTCTCCTCCTGCCTTCAATCTTTCCCCACATCAAGGTCTTCTCCAATGAGTCAACTCTTCACATCAGGTAGTCAAAGTATTAGAGCTTCAGCTTCAGCATCACTCCTTCTAATGAATATTCAGGACTGATTTCCTTTAGGATTTAATGGTTTGCTCTCCATGCAGTCCAAGGGACTCTAAAGAGTCTTATCCAACACCACAGTTCAAAAACATCAGTTCTTCAGGTTTCAGCTTTCTTTCTGGTCCCAATCTAGCATACATAACTACTGGAAAAACATAGCTTTGACTAGATGGACCTTTGTCAGCAAAGTAATGTTTCTGCTTTCTAATATGCTGTCTCGCTTGGTCATAGCTTTTCTTCCAAGGAGCAAGCATCTTAATTTCATGGCTGCAGTCACCATCTGCAGTGATTATGGAGTCGCAAAAAATAAAGTCTGTCACTGTTTCCATTGGTTCCCCATCTATTTGCTGTGAAGTGATGGGACAGGACGCCATTATCTTCGTTTTTTGAAAGTTGAGTTTTAAGCCAGCTTTTTCACTCTCTCTTTCTCTTTCATCAAGAGGCTCTTCAGTTTCTCTTAGCTTTATGCCCTAAGGGTGGTGTCATCTGCATATCTGAGGCTATTGACATTTCTCCCAGCAATTTTGATTCCAGCTTGTGCTTCATCCGGTCCTACATATCTTAGGATGTATTCTGCATATAATTTAAATAAGCAAGGTGACAATATACAGACTTGAGGTACTAATTTGCTAATTTGGAACCAGCTCATTGTTCGATGTCTGTTTCTCACCATTGCTTCTTGACCTGCATACAGATTTCTCAGGAGGCAGGTAAGGTGGTCTGGTATTCCCATCTCTTTCAGAATTTTCCACAGTTTGTTGTGATCCACACAGCCAAAAGCTTTGACACAGTCAAGAAAGCAGAAGTATATGTTTTTCTGGAACTCTCTTGATTTTTCTATGATCCAAAGGACGTTGGCAATTGATCTATGGTTTTTCTGCCTTTTCTAAACCCAGCTTGAGTATCTGGAATTTCTCGGTTCACGTACTGCTGAAGACACACTTGGAGAATTTTGAGCATTACTTTGCTAGGGTGTTCAGTTCAGTTCAGTTCAGTGGTTCAGTCATGTTTGACTCTTTGCGACCCTATGGATTGCAGCACATGAGGCCTGCATCCCCATCACCAACTCCCAGAGATTATAGAAACTCATGTCCATTGAGTTGGTGATGCCATCCAACCATCTCATCCTCTGTCGTCCCCTTCTCCTCCTGCCTTCAGTCTTTCACAGCATCAGGGACTTTCGAATGAGTCACATCTTTGCATCATGTGGCCAAAGTATTGGAGTTTCAGCTTCAGCATCAGTCCTTCCAATGAATATTTAGGACTGATTTCCTTTAGGATGCACTGGTTGGATCTCCTTGCAGTCCAAGTGACTCTCAAGATTCTTCTCCAACACCACAGCTTAAAAGCATTAATTATTTGGTGCTGCGCTTTCTTTATAGCCCAAATCTCACATCCATACATGACTATTAGAAAAAACATAGCCTTGACTAGACAGACCTTTGTTGGCAAAGTAATGTCTCTCCTTTTTAATATGCAGTCCATGTTGGTCATAACTTTTCTTCAAAGGAGTAAAGCATCTTTTAATTTCATGGCTGCAGTCACCATCTGCAGTGATTTTGGAGCCCCCCAAAATGAAGTCTGCTACTCTTTCCACTGTTTCTCCATCTATTTACCATGAAGTGATTGGACCAGATGCCATGATCTTTGTTTTCTGAATGTTTAGTTTTAAGCCAACTTTTTCACTCTCCTCTTTCACATTCATCAAGGGGCTCTTTAGTTCTTCTTCACTTTCTGCCATAAGGGTGGTGTCATCTGCATATTTGAGGTTATTGATATTTCTCCTGGCAATCTTGATTCCAGCTTGTGCTTATTCCAGTGCAGCATTTCTCATGATGTACTCTGCATATAAGTTAAATAAGCAGTGTGACAATATACAGCTTTGACATACTCCTTTTCCTACTTGGAACTAGTCTGTTGTTCCGTGTCCAGTTCTAACTGTTACTTCCTGACCTGCATAAAGATTTCTCAAGACGCGGGTCAGGTGTTCTGGTAGTCCCATGTCTTTTTTCATTTCCTACAACAGTTTATTCTGATCCACACAGTCAAAGGCTTTGGCATAGTCAGTAAAGCAGAAATAGATGTTTTTCTGCAACACTCTTGCTTTTTCCATGATCCAGTGAATGATGGCAATTTGATCTCTTGTTCCTCTACCTTTTCTACAACCTACCCTTAACATCTGGAATTTCATGTTTCATGTATTGCTTAAGCCTGGCTTGGAGAATTTTGTCCATTACTTTGCGAGTGTGTGTGATGAGTGCAATTGTGCAGTACTTTGAGCATTCTTTGGCATTTCCTTTCACTGGGATTCGAATGAAAACACTTTTTCCAGTCCTGTGGCCACTGCTGAGTTTTCCAAATTTGCTGGCATATTGAGTGCAACACTTTCACAGCATCATCTTTTAGGATTTGAAATAGCTCAACTGGAATTCCATCACCTCCACTAGCTTTGTTGGTTGTGATGCTTCCTAAGGCATTCACATCAGTTGACTTCATATTCCAGTATGTATGGCTCTAGGTGAGTGAGCACACCATTGTGATTATCTGGGTCACGAAGATCTTTTTGTACAGTTCTTCTGTATAGTCTTGTTCATAGTGATGTTTTCTAAAGCCTATCTGATTTGGACTCCAGGATTATTTGCTCTAGATGAGTAGAATGGTACTACTTTTGAAGATAAATTTTTTAAAGAGATGATTAACTTAAAATTAGGTCACTTTGTAGGCTCTTATTTGTTTTCCCTGTTGTCTTTATACACAAAGGATGTTAGGAAGACTAGAGAAACGTGAAAAATACATACACAGAGAAGATCATGTGAGGATTCCGTGAGAATCTGCCATCAACACATCAAGAAGAATGAACTCAGAAGAAATAAAACTTGCAACAACTTGATCTTGGGTTTCCAGTCTCTAAAACAATGAAAAAATAAAATATATGTGTGTGTGGTTTAAGCCATCTAGCTGTGGTATATTGCTGTAGCAGTCTGAGGAAATTAATATAAAAGATGTTTGCCAAGAAATCAAAGCATGTTTTTGCCAGGCTTAAATACTTAATGTTTAGTGCATTTACTTGTGTATAGGAGAAAATAATGTTTGAAATTATCACTTAAAATGGGATATATTTTCACACATTTTTCATATACCCATTAAATACTGTATTTGTTAAATTATGGCTGTTGACACTCAGAACTTATTACTACTCCTTTCTGAGATCACTCTTGTATCATTGAGAATGGAAGATTAAATCTACGTTTTCCAGACTTGTATGTAACCAAATGACTGGGCATAATTTAGACTCTGTCTTCTTGATGAACATGTGTGAAATGTATAAGCCAGAAGAACAGAGAAGATGACATTTGAATAGAAGTCCAATTTAAAGATAATCTTTAGAAGATTACTCTACAGTTTCATCACGCAAAGTCTACATCTTCTGGACTAGTCACAAGCTTCATAATTGTGGGTAGGCCTATGCCTGCAGTAATAGTATCAGTGACAAAAGGAGTCTCTTGGCTAGCCCATATCCGTGATGTTTTCATGCATGAGAATTCCTATTTCTTTTGGAATTTCTAAGATAAAGAATTTAGGGAACCATTTTTCTACTGCATGCCAGAACATCCTCCTTCAAAATAAAGGTTAAGTAACTGCATTTTGGAGCTTCTACAGCTAGGAAAGAATAATTCCTGGTAGGACTCTTCAGGTTTTGGAAGCATCATATTTCATGCTTGACAATACCGTTCCAACCAATTTATCATTTGACATAAAAAGCTTCTAGTTTTGAAGATTTGTGACCAAATTGCAAAGAGCATATAGGTGATTTGCAATATAAGAAGTCTTGTGGCTCACCGTTTACGATAGCTAGGACATGGAGGCAACCTGGATGTCCACTGGCAGATGAATGGATAAGAAAATTGTGGTACATATACACAGTGGAATACTGCTGCTGCTGCTAAGTCACTTCAGTCGTGTTCAATTCTGTGTAACGCTATAGAGAGCAGCCCACCAGGCTCCTCTGCCTCTGTGATTCTCCAGGCAAGAATACTAGAGTGGGTTGCCATTTCCTTCTCCAATGCATGCATGAATGCTAAGTTGCTTCAGTCATGTCCGATTCTGTGTGACACCATAGACAGCAGCCCACCAGGCTCCTCTGACCGCAGGATTCTTCAGGCAAGAATACTGGAGTGGATTACCATTTCTTTCTCTACAATGGAATATTACTCAGCTATAGAAGGAAGACATTTGAGTCCATTCTAATGAGGTGGATGAAACTGGAGCCTATTATGCACAGTGAAGTAAGTCAGAAAGAAAGACACCAGTACAGTATATTAATGCATATATATGGAGTTTTGAAAGACAGTAATGATGACCTTATATGCGAGACAGCAAGAGACATAGATATAAAGAATGGCTTTTGGATTCTGTGGGAGAATTTGAGGGTAGGATGATTTGAGAGAATGGCATTGTAACATGTATATTACCATATGTGAAATAGATCACTAGTCCAAGTTCAATGCATGAAAAAGGGCACTCAAAGCCAGTGCACAACCCAGAAGGATGGGACAGGGAGGGAGGCGGGAGGGAGTTTTGGGATGGGGGGATATGTGTACACCCATGGCTGATTCATGTCAATGTATAAAAAAAAAAAAAACCACAATATTGTAATTAGCCTCCAATTAAAATCAATGAATTAATTTTTTTAAGTCTTTCTGCTTAGACCATATGATCTAACAGATCCTATGGTTCTAGAGGTGTCTATCATAAAGACAATGGGTGTTTCATTTGTAAACTCAATTTAAAAATTCTGTGCCTATTCTCAGTGTTTAGGAGAAAGAACGTTCTATCTACAGCTGACTGAGTGGTCAACCCCATTCATAATATATCTACTGGATCCTGTTGAAACCATGAATGTGATCGAATATCAACAGACCATGCAGCCAAAACTTTCATTGTGAGGTAATTATTGTCAAGCCACCATAGTGGAAAATTGCTTAATTGGTGAGAACTAAATAGTCTCATAGCAGTGAAGAGGAGAAGTCCTTTCAGGAATCAAATCTTAGTAGGTTGTTTGTTTTTGTTTTCATTTACATTGTGTGGAAAGATTTCTTGAATGAAATAAACATTTATGTGAGTTCATGATGGTAGAAGACAACATGGTTAGAAGTACAAATTTTCGAAATCTGGTGAAAAAGTTGTTCCAGAGAAGAAGCATGTGGATGGTGAAGTGGAAATAGACCAAAAATGTGAAAACATTCACTTCATATTATAATGTCCATCAGAGATCATCATGTGTGGTTGTTGTTCAGTCACACAGCTGATTCTTTGTGACCCCAAGGACGTCAGGATTCCCTGTCCTTCACCAGCTCCCAGAGTTTCCTCAAACTTATGTCCATTGAGTTGGTGATGCCATCCAAACATTTTCAGTTCGGTTAAGCCACTCAGTCGTGTCTGACTCTTTGAGACTCTATGAACCACAGAACCACAGAACGCCAGGGTTCCCTGTCCATCACCAACCCATGGAGTTTGCCCAAACTGATGTCCATTGAGTCAGTGATGTCATCTAACCATCTTATCCTCTGTCATCCCCTTCTTCTCTTGTCTTCAATCTTTCCCAACATCAGGGTCTTTTCAAATAAGTCAGGTCATCACATCAGGTGGCCAAAATATTGGAGTGTCAGCTTCAACATCAGTCCTTCCAATGAACACTCAGGACTGATCTTCTTTAGGATGGATTGGTTGGATCTCCTTGTACTCCAAGGAGCTCTCAAGAGTCTTCTCTAACACCACAGCTCAAAAACATCAATTCTTCTAAGCTCAGATTTCTTTATAGTCCAACTCTCACATCCATACATGACTACTGGAAAAACCATAGCCTTGACTAGATGGACCTTTGTTGACAAAGTAATGTCTTTGTATTTTAATATGCTCTCTAGGTTGCTCATAAATTTCTTTCCAAAGAGTTCAGCTCAGTTCAGTTGCTGAGTCGTGTCCATCTCTTTGCGACCCCATGAACCGCAGCATGCCAAGACTCCCTGTCCATCACCAACACCCTGACTCCACCCAAACCCATGTCCACTGTGTTGGTGATGCCAGCCAACCATCTCGTCCTCTGTCATCCACTTCTCCTCCTGCCCTCAATAGTTCTCAGCATCAAGGTCTTTTCAAATGAGTCAAGCTCTCCACATCAGGCGGCCAAAGTATTGGAGTTTCAGCTTCAATATCAGTCCCTCCAATGAACACCCAGGACTGATCTCCTTTAGGATGGACTGGTTGGATCTCCTTGCAGTCCAAGGGACTTTCAAGAGTCTTCACCAACACCACAGTTCAAAAGCATCAATTCTCAGGCTTCCCTGGTGGCTCAGAGGTTAAAGCATCTGCCTGGAATGCTGGAGTCCCAGGTTTGATCCCTGGGTCGGGAAGATCCCCTGGAGAAGGACATGGCAACCCACTCCATTATTCTTGCCTGGAGAATCTCATGGAGGGAGGAGCCTGGTAGGCTATAGTCCATGGGGTCGCAAAGAGTTGGACACGACTGAGTGACTTCACTTCACTTCAAGTTTCTCTATAGTTCAACTCTCACATACATACATAACTACTGGAAAAACCATAGCCTTGACTAGACCATACATTGTTGGCAAAGTAGTCTCTGCTTTTTAATGTGCTGTTGAGTTTGGTGATAACTCACCTTTCACGGGGCAATTGTCTTTTAATTTCATGGCTGCAGTCACCATCCGCAGTGATTTTGGAGCCCAGAAAAATAAAGTCTGCCACTGTTTTCACTGTTTCCCCATCTGTTTCCCATGAAGTGATGGGACCAGATGCCATGATCTTCGTTTTCTGAATGTTGAGCTTTAAGCCAACTTTTTCACTCTCCCCTTTCACTTTCATCAAGAGGCTTTTTAGTTTTTCTTAACTTTCTGCCATAAGGGTGGTGTCATCTGCATATCTGAGGTTATTGATATTTCTCCCGGCAATCTTGATTCCAGCTTGTGCTTCTTCCAGCCCAGTGTTTCTCATGATGTACTCTGCATACAAGTTAAATAAGCAGAGTGATAATATACAGCCTTAATTTACTCCTTTCCCTATTTGGAACTAGTCTGTAGTTCCATGTCCAGTTCTAACTGTTGCTTCCTGACCAGTATACAGATTTCTCAAGAGGCAGGTCAGGTGGTCTGGTATCCCCATCTCTTTCAGAATTTTCCACAGTTTATTGTGATCAATGCAGTCAAAGGCTTTGTTGTAGTCAATAAAGCAGAAATAGATGTTTTCCTGGAACTCTCTTGCTTTTGCCATGATCTCGCAAATAATGGCAATTTGATCTCTGGTTCCTCTGCCTTTTCGAAAATCAGCTTGAACATCAGGAAGTTCACAGTTCACCTATTGCTGAAGCTTGGCTTGGAGAATTTTGAGCATTACTTTGCTAGCGTGTGAGATGAGTGCAATTGTGTGGTAGTTTGAGCATTCTTTGGCATTGCCCTTCTTTGGGATTGGAATGAAACTGACTTTTTCCAGTCCTGTGGCCACTGCTGAGTGTTCCAAATTTGCTTGCATATTGAGTGCAGCACTTTCACAGCATCATCTCTTAGTATTTGAAATAGCTCAACTGGAAATCCATCACCTCTACTACCTTTGTTCATAGTTATACTTCATAAGGCCCACCTGATTTCACATTCCAGGATGTCTGGCTCTAAGTGAGTGAGCACACCATCATGATTATCTGGGTCGTGAAGATCTTTTTTGTATAGATCTTCAGTGTATTCTTGCCACCTTTTCTTAATATCTTCTGCTTCTGTTAGGTCCCTACCATTTTTGTCCTTTATTGAGTGCATCTTTGCCTGAAATGTTCCCTTGGTATTTCTAATTTTCTTGAAGAGATCTATAGTCTTTCCTATTCTGTTCTATTTCCAACCATCTTATCCTCTGTCATGCTCTTCTTTTCATGCCTTCAATCTCTCCCGGCATCAGAGTCTTTTCTAATGAGTTGACTCTTCACATCAAGTGGCCAAATTATTGCCACTTCAGCTTCAGCATCAATCCGTCCAATGAATATTCAGGGTGGATTTCCATTAGGAAATCATATGTGGAAGAGGTAATAAGCAATCCAGTCAAAAGGATGACTTAGACATTAGATTTCAGCCAGCCCCTATTCTACAACACACCATTGCTGTCACCATAAAATAGTTAGAGATGGAGGCTATTAATGAACTAATGGCATGTGTTACCTCTCAACAAGTATTTTATAGCTATTGTTTAAAATCTGACCTGTCTACAATAGAGATTAAACCTGAGCTTCTGAATTCCTTAAAGAGTTTTGAAAGTCTCTTAGTAACCATAAAACAAACCATCTAGTGGTCACTAGTTGTATAAAATATTAAGTACTTGACTTCCTGAATTGAATTTTCAATCCAGAGAGCTGGATTGGGAGGCAAGAAATCCAATATGGGAACAAGTTTTAAAAAAGAATTAGCAAACCAAACATGAAGTATTGTAAACAACACTAGAAACTCAGTTTCATTAGCAATTAGTAAGTTGAATACTCATAATTTATTTTTAATATATATATATGATTTTGAGGGATAAAAGGTCATCTTTGCTGTTAGAGTAAAAAGTTATCTATAAGAAGAGGTGGCTATTTGAAAGGGCAACCAGAGGATTTGTTTAAGTCAAAAAAAGGGAGAATTTTTTTTATGACAAATCACAAAAAATTTAACCTAGATATAAGGTAATAATCTTCTTCACCATATGAGCCACCAGGGAAGCCCAAAATAATATTCCAGAATGAAAGCCAAAGCAATAAATAGAAAACTTTTTTTTTTAATAAGGAAGTTAAGAATATGTAAAATAATCTGAAAAGAAGCAATATAATACTTAGTAGGAGTTCCAGAAGGAACAAGTAAATAAAATAAGAGATGCAAAGTATTTGATAGGAAGAAAAGGAAACCAGAAGGAAGTGCCAGAAAGACACAATAATGAAACAAATAAATAAATAAAATTTAAATATGCTGTCTAAATAATGATATAAAAAATGAAACAGTACAATCTGTTTGAAAATGAAGAAAAATAGAAATATTACAATAAAATATAGATATAACATAGCAAAATAAAGAACTTAAGGTGAAATAATTCAATAGAGTTCTTGCCTGGAGAATTCCATGGACAGAGGAGCCTGACAGACTACAGTCCATGGGGTCTCAAAGAGTCAGACATCACCAAATGACTAACACTATACTATATTACTAATTAAAGGTCAAAATGAATAAACAATAATAATGAAGTTATATACATCCAAATAAACTAACAAAATGTGATAAAATTAAATATATAAATCTTAGAAGATTTTAGCACATCAATCTGAATAAGTTATAAACCAAGCAGTTAAAAAATTGAAATATAGGCTAAATTATCATAGATAGCAATATAAATATAAATTTTAAATATTAACTATGTACTATGTTACAAGATAATTTTCAAACTATCACAAGAAATATATAGAACACTGACTATGTAGTTGGAGTTCATTCAAAAAATTAAAATTAACAATAAAAATGCACATAAGCAAACATAAATTCTTAAAGCTTACCACTGGAATTTTAAAAAAAAAACTAACTTTTTTTCACTTTTTGTTAACTATTTCTTTTATACTGGAGTATAATTAATTAATAATGTGTTACTTCAGGGGTACAATAAATGGATTCAGTTATATATACAAATGTACCTGTTTTATTTTCACATTCTTCTCACAATTAGGCTGTTACAGAATATTGAGCAGAATTCCCTGTGCTATATAGTATGCCTTTGTTATTCATTTTAAATATAGCAGTGTGTGCTTGTCAATCTCAAACTCCCTTACCATCCCTCCCTACCTCATTTCTGATGCTATGAAAGTGCTGCACTCAATATGCCAGCAAATTTGGAAAACAGCAGTGGCCACAGGACTGGAAAAGGTCAGTATTCATTCCAATCCCAAAGAAAGGCAATGCCAAAGAATGCTCAAACTACCACACAATTGCACTCATCTCACATACTAGTAAAGTCATGCTCAGAATCCTCCAAGCCAGGCTTCAGCAATACATGAACTGTGAACTTCCTGATGTTCAAGTTGGTTTTTGAAAAGGCAGAGGAACCAGAGATCAAATTGCCAACATCCGCTGGATCATGAATACAGCAAGAGAGTTCCAGGAAAACATCTATTTCTGCTTTATTGACTTTGCCAAAGCCTTTGACTGTGTGGATCACAATAAACTGTGGAAAATTCTGAGAGAAGTGGGAATAGCAGACTACCTGACCTGCCTCTTGAGAAATCTGTATGCAGGTCAGGAAGCAACAGTTAGAACTGGACATGGAACAACAGACTGGGTCCAAATAAGAAAAGGAGTAAGTCAAGGCTGTATATTGTCACCCTGCTTATTTAACCTATATGAAGAGTACATCATGAGAAATGCTGGACTGGAAGAAACACAAGCTGGAATCAAGATTGCTGGGAGAAATATCAATAACCTCAGGTATGCAGATGACACCACCCTTATGGCAGAAAGTGAAGAGGAACTAAAAAGCCTCTTGATGAAAGTGACCGTGGAGAGTGAAAAAGTTGGCTTAAAGCTCAACATTCAGGAAACGAAGATCATGGCATCCGGTCCCATCACTTCATGGGAAATAGATGGGGAAACAGTAGAAACAGTGTCAGACTTTAATTTTGGGGGCCTGAAAATCACTGCAGATGGTGCTTGCAGCCATGAAATTAAAAGACGCTTACTCTTTGGAAGAAAAGTTATGACCAACCTAGATAGCATATTCAAAAGCAGAGACATTACTTTGTCGACTAAGGTCCATTTAGTCAAGGCTATGGTTTTTCCAGTGGTCATGTATGGATGTGAGAGTTGGATGTGAAGAAGGCTGAGTGCTGAAGAGTTGATGTGTTTGAACTGTGGTGTTGGAGTAGAGTCTTGAGAGTCCCTTGGACTGCAAGGAGATCCAACCAGTCCATCCTAAAGGAGATCATCCCTGGGATTTCCTTGGAAGGAATGATGCTAAAGCTGAAACTCCAGTACTTTGGCCACCTCATGTGAAGAGTTGACTCACTGGAAAAGACTGAAGCTGAGAGGGATTGGGGGCAGGAGGAGAAGGGGATGACAGAGGATAAGATGGCTGGATGGCATCACTGACTCGACGGACGTGAGTCTGAGTGAACTCCGGGAGTTGGTGATAGACAGGGAGGCCTGGTATGCTGTGATTCACGGGGTCGCAGAGAGTCGGACATGACTGAGTGACTGAACTGAACTGAACCACATCGTTCCTCTTTTATAACCATAAATTTGTTATCTAAGCTGTGAGTCCATTTGTTCTTTTACATAAATTCATCTGTACATTGTTTTTAGATTTGTTATAAAACATATTAAATGTTTTTCTGTGACTTAATTCATTCAATATTACAATCTCTATGTCCTTCAGCGTTGCTGGACATGTCATTGTTTCATTTTTTTTAATGCCTGAGTAATATTATATATATATATATATATATATATATATATATATATATGACATCTTCTTTATTCATTCTTCTTTTAGGTTGCCTCCATGTCTTGGTTATTGTAAACAGTCACTGTTGCTACTTAGTCTCTCAGTTGTGTCAGAATCTGCAACACCATGGACTGCAGCACACCAGGCTTCCCTGTCCTTCACTATCTTCTGGAGCTTGCTCAAACTCATGTCCACTGAGTCAGTGATGCCATCCCACAATCTCATCTTCTCTCACCCTCTTCTCCTCCTGCCCTCAATCCTTCCCAACATCAGGGTCTTTTCCAATGAATCAGTTATTCACATCAGGTGGCAAAGTACTGAAGGTTTAGCTTCAGCATCACTGCTTGCAATGAATATTCAGGGTTGATTTCCCTTAGGATTGATTGGTTTGATGTCCTTGCAGTCCAAGGGACTTCAAGAGTATTCTCCAACATCATAGTTTAAAAGCATCAATTCCTCAGCACTCAGCCTTCTTTATGGTCCAACTCTCCCACCCATATATAACTACTGAAAAAAAACGTATCTTTGACTATATAGACATTTGTTAACCAAGTGACGTCTCTTCTGTCTAATACACTATCTAGGTTTGTCATAGCTTTGCTTCCAAGAAGCCTGACATAGTGAATTTTGAGGATCAATTTTTATCTGTAATTTAAATATTTAAAATCTCCTGAGCAACTTGAAGAAAAAACTTAATGAAAGCAGAAAATAATCCCAGTAAATTCTAATTAATTATGAAATAATCCCATGCTCTTTAAAGTGTTCAATGTCAGGTTATAACAGCTAATAGAGTAAAATAATTAATTTAAGCATTTAAAATAATGCTTCTCTTTTAGAAAGAAGTAGGAAAGATTTTTTGTTATCATACATAACTACAAAATCTATACTAATTTAATATAGACTCAAAAAATAAACTAAGAATGTTTATTTTTCCAGTGTATTAATAAACTATTGCCAATTTTAATCATAAGGACTCAAATGATACATAACAAAAACTCACAGAATTATTTTACAGCAGCTTACCTGACATTGAACCTAGACATTTCCATTCCCCATTCAAAAATACAACTTTAAGGAGAATAATGGTAATACACTACTAAAGATAGTACTATAAAATGATTATTGAAGCCAAGTTTTTCTCTTTGGACATATTCTTGCTAATACATTTAGAAAAAAGGTGGTATTAAAAAACCACTAACTCATTTACCGAAAGGAAACAATAAAGCCAATAGTCACCAATAGAAACTAATGTCAATAAATGAAAGTTCATATAAAATTTGTAATGGAGGAATTACACAGACCATAACCAGCATTACTCAAAAATGCATCCAAACACTAGGGACATTATGATTTCATTCAGTAATAATTACAATGTAGTAATATCATCCAAAAAGTGCTTTTTTCTGAAAAAGTGTGATCAAAATATTATCCAGATCTTAAATTCAATTGTCAGCTTATAGAATAAAATGGATAAAACATCAGTGATCTCAAGTAGTAACTTGAGGTGGTCCCAAGATGGCAGAGGAATAGGACAGGGAAACCACCTTCTTCCCCATAAATTCATCGAAAGCTCATTTAAATGTTGAACAATTTCCACAAAACAGCTTCTGAATGCTGGTGGAGGACACCAGGCACCCAAAAAGGCAGCCCATTCTCTTTGAAAGGAGATAGAACAAAATATAAAACACAAAAAACAAACAAACAACAACAACAAAAAAAAAAAAAAAAAAACAACAGACAAAAGACAGGTATGGAGACCTGTCCTGGGGATGGAGTTATGAAGGAGGAGAAGTTTCCATCCAGTAGGAAACTCTCCCACAGGCAGATCTTTGGGGAATTCTGGAATTGCAGGGGGAAACATAACTGGGAGGAAAAGAAACAAAAACAAAAAAAACTCACAGAATACATGCCTAACCACAACTGCTAGCAAAGTAGTAGTCCAAATACTCACATCTGCCACCAGCGAGCAGGGGCTGGGCAGGGAGGCATGGGCTGCATCATTGGTCCTTAGGGTAAGGACCAGACCTGAATGCCCTGAGGACAATCTATGAGAGGTAACCTGAGATAACAACCAAACCATGGGATCGCTGGGGTGGAGGTGAGGGGCGGGGGAGTGGAGAACTTTCCCAAGAAAGGCTCTAAAGCAGAGACTGGCATGTTCATAGAACAAAGGATTGAGCGAATACCAAAGGAGAGCTAGCTGGCTGTGTATACCCTACCATCCCGGAGGCAGAGGCAGATGTGTGACAGCCAAAGCCAGAAGGCAAGGGGATGCTGCAATCTTGAGCCCAGAGAAGGCATCCTCCACCAAACTATAAGCAGGCTCCTAGTTGCTAACCATGTCTTCCTGGGATCCTAGATGGTTGGCATCAGCCGGGAGTGTTGCAGCCTGAGATCAGCTCCCCATAGGAGACACATGGTACACCTGAGATGGTGTTCTTGTGGTGCACCCGGGAAACTGAGAGGCTGGGACCGGGGAGGTGATTAAGATGCACAGCCCACCAGGGACAGTGCGTTTGCCAAGCACTCAGTCGCCTGAGCTACTTGGACCTGGGAAGGACACAAAATGCATATCCCAACCGGGTCTGAGTCCTTTGCAGAGTTCCTGAGAACCTGAGTGGCTTAGACCTAGGAAGGGCACAGAATGCAGGGCTCACTTGGGACAGTGTCCTTGCAGAAAACCCTGGATCCTGAACAGTGTAGACCTGTGAAGCACATACCACCTTGGACTGTGGCAAACCCAGTGTGGTCCAAACACTGTGAGGCCCCCCCCACACACACACACCAGTAACATTTGTTTGCAGTGTCCCTCCCTCTCCACAACACAACTGAACAAGTGAACCCAAATAAATGACTACCTTCACCCTCTTGGGTAAGGACAGAAATTAGATACTGAAGAGATTTGCAAACAGAGGAAGCCAAAATTAACAAAGAGGAAACCACTCTGGAAGTGACAGATACAACAGACTAAACCCCTGCAGTTGATATTGGACTATGCATTGGAAGGGTCCTACAGACCTTGAGAACAAGTACAAGCTAGAACAAGGAATTATCAGAAACTGAACTGACCCCACACTGCCCACAACAGCTCCAGAGAAATTCCTAGTTATATTTTTACTATATCACTTTTTAATTATTTTAAGTTCTTTTTTACCCCGTGGGTTTTCATTTTTATAACCTATAATTAATTTGCAGAAAACAGTAACCTACTATTACTATTTTTTGCTTCTATTTTTAAAGCAAACTTTATATATATATATATATATATATTTCTTAATTTTGTGATTTTGTCTTACATTTTTTATATTGTATTTTTGAAAGTCTAACCTCTATTCTAGAATTTTAATCTTTGCTTTCTGGTATTTGTTATCAATTTTGTACCTTTAAGAATCTAATCTTCAATATCCAGTTTCACTTAGGGATTTGATTACTGGCTTGATTGCTCTCTCCCCTTTTAACTCTCCCTTTTCTCCCCCAAGTCACCTCTATCTCCTTCCTCTCTCTTCTCTTCTCTACTTAACGAATCTTTCTGGGGGTTCCAGGCTGTGGAGAACACTTAAGGAACTGATTACTGACTACATTACTCTCACCTGTTTTGACTCTCCACTCTTCTCTTCATGGTCACCTCTATCTCCCTCGTCCCTCTTCTCTTCTCTATGTAACTCTCTGAATCTCTCTTGGTGTCCCTCACTGTGGAGTCCATTAACCTAGATGTTTTATCATCTGTGCTGTATGGATGGAGAAATCTTGAGGCTACTGTAAGAAAAGGACTGAAAGCTAGAGCAGGAGACTTAACTTCAAAACTTGAGAACATTAGAGACCTCCTGACACCAGGGTACATTACTAGGCAAGAGCTCACCCCAAAATATCCATACTTACACTGAAACCAAGCTGCACTCAAGAGCTAAATGGTTCTAGCACAAGACATACCATGCTAATTCTCCAGCAAAGCAGGTACACAGCCCTGGGCATAGACAGAATGCCCAATGCCATGCCAAACCCATAGATACCCCAAATGTCCTACTGTATACTTCATTGCACTCAAGACAGAAGAGATCCATCTCCACCCACCAGAACACAGACTTAAGCTCCCCCAACCAGGAAAGCTTAACAAGGCACTATTACAACCCTACCCGCAGGGACCACTCCACAGTAAAGAGGAACCATGAACTTCCAGCCTACAGAAAGGGCATGCAAACACAGCAATCAAAACAAAATCAAAAGGCAGAGAAATATTCAGCAGGTAAAGGAACATGATAAATACCCACCAAACCAAACCAAAGAGGAGGAGATAAGGAGTCTACCTGAAAAAGAATTCAGAATAATGATAGTAAAAATGATCCAAAATCTCACCACTATTATTCAACATAGTTTGGAAGTTTCAGGCACAGCAATCAGGGAAGAAAAAGAAATAAAAGGTATCCAGATTGGAAAAGAAGTAAAACTCTCATTGCTTGAAGGTGACATGATCATCTACATAGAAAACCCTAAAGACACCACCAGAAAATTACTATAGCTTATCAAGGAACATAGCAAAGTTGCAGGATATAAAATTAATACACAGAAATACCTTGCATTCCTATACACTAACAACGAGAAAACATAAAGAGAAATCATGGAAAAAATCCCATTCACCATTGCAGTGAAAAGAATAAAATATTTAGGAATAAATTTATCTAAAGAAACAAAGAAACCTATATACAAAAAACTTTAAAACACTGATGAAAGAAATCAAAGATGATGCAAATAGATGGAGAAATATACCAAGGTCATGCATCAGAAGAATCAATATAGTGAAAATGAGTATACTACTTAAAGCAATCTATAGATTCAATGCAATCCCTATCAATCTACCAATGGATTTTTCAGAGAACTAGAACAAATAATTTCACAATTTGTATGGAAACACACACACACACAAAAAAAAACTTGAATAGCCAAAGCAATCTTGATAAATAAGAAAGGAACTGGATGAATCAACCTGCTTAACTTCAGACTACACTACAAAGCTACAGTCATCAAGACAGTATGGTACAGGCACGAAGACAGAAATATAGATCAATAGAACAAAATAGAAAGCCCAGAGAAGAATCTATGCACAAAGACAGAAATATAGATCAATAGAACAAAATAGAAAGCCCAGAGAAGAATCTATGGACCTATGGACTCCTTATCTTTGACAAAGAAGAAAAAAATATACAATGGGAAAAAGGCAATCTTTTTAACAATGGTGCTGGGAAAACTGGTCAACCACCTCTAAAAGAATGAAACTAGAATGCTTTCTGACCTGATACACAATCATAAACTCAAAATGGAGTAAAGATCTAAATGTAAGACCAGAAACTATAAAAATCCTAGAAGAAAACATAGGTAGAACACTCACTGACATAAATCACAGCAAGATCCTCTATGAATCAGCTCCCAGAGTAATGGAAATAAATGCAAAAATAAAGAAATAGGATCTAATTAAAAGTAAAAGCTTTTGTATAATGAAGGACACTATAAACAAGGTGAAAAGACAGCCTTCAGAATGGGAGAAAATAATAGTAAATGAAATAACTGACAACGAATGAATCTCCAAAATATACAAGTAGCTCATGAAGCTCAACACCAGAAAAATAAATGACCTAATCAAAAAATTGGCTAAAGAAATAAACAGATATTGCTCCAAAGAGGACATACAGATGGTTAACAAACAAACAAAAAAGATGCTCAACATCACTAACTATCAGAGAAATGCAAATCGAAACCACAATGAGGTACCATCTCATGTTGGTCAGAATGGCTGCCATCAAAAAGTCTACAAACAATAAATGCTGGAGAGGGTGTAGAGAAAAGGGAACCCTCTTACACTGTTGGGAATGCAAACTAGTACAGGCGCTATGGAAAACAGTGTGGATATTCCTTAAAAAACTGGAAATAGTACACCCATATGACCCAGCAATCCCACTGCTGGGCATACACACCAAGGAAACCAGATGAAAGAGTCCTTTGTACCCCAATGTTCACTACAGCAGTGATAGCTAGGACAAGGAAGCAACCTAGATGTCCATTGGCAGATGAATGGATAAGAAGTTGTGGTACATATACACAATAGAATATTACTCAGCTATTAAAAGGAACACATTGAGCCAGTTCTAAAGAGGTGGATGAAACTGGAACCTATTATACATAGTGAATTAAGTCAGAAAGAAAAACACCAATACAGTTTATTAATGTAAATATATATATATATAATTTAGAAAGCTAGTAACGAGGATGCTATGTGCAAGACTGCAAAAGAGACACAGATATAAAGAACAGACTTTTGGACTCTATGGGAGAAGCCAAGGGAGGGATGATTTGAGAGAATAGCATTGAAACAGGTATATTACCATATGTGAAACAGATGACCCATTCAAGTTTGATGCATGAAACAGGCACTCAAAACTGGTGCACTGGGACAACCTAGAGGGATGGGATGAGGAGGGAGGTGGGAGGTTTGTTTAGAATGAGGGGACACATGTACACCCATGGCTGACTCATGTCAATATATGGCAAAAACCACCACAATATTGTAAAGTAATTAGACTCCAATTAAAATAAATAAATAAAAACTATTACATTCAAAATGGATAAACAATAAAGTCCTACATACAGCACAGGGAACTATGTCCAGTCTCCTGTAATTAATAATAATGGAAAATAATATTATATATATATATGTGTGTGTGTGTGTGTGTGTGTGTGTGTGTGTGTGTGTTAAAAAAAGAAAACCAGTAGTAACAAAAATAATGATTCAGCTGTAAAGAATCTGACTGCAATGAAGGAGACCTATTCAGTCCCTGTGTCAGGAAGATCCTCTGGAGGAGAATATGGCCACACATTCCAGTATTCCTGGGAAATCTATGAACAGAGGAACCTGGAGGGCTACAGTCCATGGGGTCAAAGAGTTGGACATGACTGAAAAGCACCATCAGCAGCCAAAATGGCTCCGCAGTGCATTACTCTGTATAATATGCAAGCTAAAATGAGAATTTTAAATTTTAATGGTTGAAAAACATTAAAAGAAGAATAATTTTCTGTGGCATATGAGAATTATATAAAATTCAAGCATCAATGTTCATAAAACCATTCAATGGAACAAAGTTCTACTCATTCAAATATTTTTCATGATTGTCTCATGCTACAAAGTCATAGTTAGCCTATTGAGCCTAACATGCTTATTATCTGTCTATGTCACCAGAAAGAAGCCATCAGTCAAATATAAAGTGAGGGATATTCTGTAGGACAAGTGACTCGGTTTATCAAAAAGAAAAAAGAAGTATATAAATAACTGTGTTGAAAAGCAAAATGAAATGGTCATAGTTTTCAAGAGACTTACAACATTTCATTGTAACATGTGGGATATTTAGATCCTGATTTAACCAATGGATTAAGAAAATATGATTTTGAGGGAAATTGAATGTATTTTGGGTAGTATACAACGTCAAGAAAACATTGCAAATTTTCTAGAGTTTGATAATAATGAAACAATTTATTAGTTTTAAAACCCTACAATGTTTAGAGATTCACAATAAAATATTTTTGGTAGAAAGTCATAATGTACAGGATTTACTTTAAATAAATGATCCTGTATAAAAAATAAATTTGCAAGTAGGGAAGAAGATGAAAATACATCTTCTTTACAAGGGAAAAAAGTTGATTATCTTTAAAATGGTGCTGAATCCAGTAAACTATATACTCTCTACTTTTGCATATGTTTTGTTTTCCACTTTAATGATAAAATGCTTGCATTTTATATATGCCGTCAACTGAACTAACATAACACTGAAAGGAGCAAGTTTCTTTCTTATCTTGGAATATCTAGAAATCTGCTTTAGTCACAACTTCACACTTACACTATTTATTTTTCTTCTATTTGTAACTTGGGATTTTAAAAAATGATTTATTTTGCTTTCTAGGTACTTAGGAATAACAATACCAAGAGTAGATATTGATAAGGCAATTCAGTCCATGCTGACAAAGACATGCATATGCCTACTCTATACTGCAAAGTGCCATATGTTAAAAATTATCATTTATTTGAACTGTGGTGCTGGAGAAGCCTCTTGAGATTCTCTTCAACTGCAAGGAGATCCAACCAATCCATCCTAAAGGAGATCAGTCCTGGGTGTTCTTTGGAAAGACTGATGCCAAAGCTGAGATTCCAATACTTTGACCACCTCATGTGAAGAGTTGACTCATTGGAAAAGACTCTGATGCTGGGAGGGATTGGGGGCAGGAGAAGAAGGTGATGACAGAGGATGAGATGGCTGGACGGCATCACTGACTCAATGGGCATGAGTTTGGGTGAGCTCTGGGAGTTGGTGATGGACAGGGAGGCCTGGAGTGCTGCAATTCATGTGGTCTCAAAGAGTCAGACACGACTGAGCAACTGAACTGAACTGAATATAAAATATAAACTCTTCTTGGATTTTATTTCCATTGCTACTTCTATCTGTGGTTGCCAGTAACCACCAATAAAATAGGATACTTGGCAGTTTTTGTTTATGATGCTAACTTCACTTCAGATTTCATTTTGAAATGTCTCTCATTTCTTGTGTCTTGCCATTTATGTTCTGTCTGATGCTCTTAAATGCTGTTCTCAAAAAAGAAAAAAAAAAAACTTTATATTGTTTCTCCCACACCAACCTTGAATTATTCCCACATAAAACTGAGCTAACAAAAAATCAGTTGATCTTCTTGACTCCTGGTACTTCTCACCTGATTTGCTTGACTCCCATTAGCAGAAATCAGGAATCCTTTCTTTTAATAAATAATGGTTTAATTCTACACGTTTTTCTGAGGAGATAGTCAAATTCAAACCCTATAAAGTCTGGGCTTCCCAGGTGGCACTAGTGAGTGGTAAAGAAACCGCCTGCAATTCAGGAGACTTAAGAGACAGGTTCTATCCCTGTATTGGGAAGACTCCCTGGGAGGGCATGGCAACACACTCCAGTATTCCTTCCTGGAAAATACCATGGACAGAGGAGCCTGGTGATCTCCAGTCCATAGTGTTGTAAAGAGTTGAACATGACTGAAGCAACTTAGCATGCACACACCATTTTATAATATTATAAATATTCATTTTATAATATTATGGCCATAATATATTTGTTTAATAAATCTAGTCTATTTTTTTTTTATAT
Source organism: Ovis aries (assembly GCF_016772045.2). Classification (NCBI taxonomy): domain Eukaryota; kingdom Metazoa; phylum Chordata; class Mammalia; order Artiodactyla; family Bovidae; genus Ovis; species Ovis aries. The sequence continues at coordinate 52,580,888 of NC_056069.1, forward strand.
TGATGATCTACAATGTAAGATCATGGCATCTGTTCCCATCACTTCATGGGAAATAGATGGGGAAATAGTGGAAATAGTGTCAGACTTTATTTTTGTGGGCTCCAAAATCACTGCAGATGGTGATTGCAGCCATGAAATTAAAAGATGCTTATTCCTTGGAAGGAAAGTTATCACCAACCTAGATAGCATATTGAAAAGCAGAGATATTACTTTGCCAACAAAGGTCCGTCTAGTCAAGGCTATGTTTTTTCCAGTGGTCACATATGTATGTGAGAGTCGGACTGTGAAGAAAGCTGAGCACCGAAGAATTGAGGCTTTAGAACTGTGGTGTTGGAGTGCCGGGAGCCAGCGTGAGGAATCCCACCCATGACAAGGTCATGCGGAGAGGCCTGATGGGCAAGGCGAGTCAGGCCTCAGGGTTTCCCCCTGGAATTTCCTGAGCATGTACCCCAAAAACCAGAATCTGCCTGCCTTATTGTATTGTGCTTTTCCACTCTTCTGACACACTCCGGAAAAAGTTAACTCAGGGCGTTAGTCTTCTGCATTTGAAAGGGATGTTTCAGTTCAAACCCCCTCTGATAACTCTTTAGCTTACCTAACAGGTTCCCCCGGACTTTTTACAGCTTGTGAATTGTTTACAGTCTTCCAACCGCAAGAGGCACAGGAAGCTTAAAACATCCTAGGGGCTTCCGAGGTGTCAAGATCATCGTTGTTGAGCCAATACTTGCTGCCAAATTTTCATATCTTTTATTTGTTGATATAGTTGGTATACAGAAAAAACAAGTAGCAACATTAGATCTTGGAGTTAAGTACCTTGTTATAACCCACTGTGCCTTTGTTCTATAGGGATGTAACTTTAGTGCTTTAAGGAGATTCAGATTAAAGAAAAACACTTCAGGGGAAATGAGATTAACATTCATTAAGGAAGAGAGCCAAAAAGTGTTAACAAGCCTCTTAGCCAGAAGATAATGTAAATCACCTGAGACCTTTTGTATACAAAAAGATATACAGAAAGGGTCAGGACTGCTGCCCCTGCATGACTCTGTATCTTCCATTATGTAAAATTTAGGGTATATAAACACCTTTTAAATAATAAATTTGGAGGGGTTTTTGCACAAGCCTGGCCTCCCCCGTGTCAATTCTTTCTCTTGCTCCCTCTCCCTCCCTCTCCTTTTCAGGCTGATCCCTTGGAATCCGGAGGCTCACTGAGTTTACTTACTTACCTGGGCTTCTGAGACCCACACTAGAGGAAGCCCAAGGCGGGGCACCCTCTGCTATTCAAGCGAGCACTTGTGGCCCAACTTAGACGGTGCAAGTTCCTTGTCTGGAACTCTATTGGTTTTCCACTTAAACCAAGTTAATCAGCCTCTTTTGTCCACTCATTTTCCTAATACACTATCTTTTACTAATCTAATCTTATATTTCTAATTAAATAAATATCTCCTCAGCGACTCTGTCCACCCTTCAAATTACCCTGGATCAACCGGGGCTGGACCCCAGCATTGGAGAAGACTCTTGAGAGTCTCTTGGACTGCAAGGAGATCCAACCAGTCCATCCTAAAGGAGATCAGTCCTGGCTGTTCATTGGAAAGACTGATGCTGAAGCTGAAACTCCAATAATTTGGCCACCTTATGCAAAGAGTTGACTCATTTGAAAAGGCTCTGATGCTGGGAGGGATTGGGGGCAGGAGAAGAAGGGGACGACAGAGGATGAGATGGCTGGATGGCATCATTGACTCAATGGACATGAGTTTGAGTGAACTCCAGGAGTTGGTGATGGACAGGGAGGCCTGGCCTGCTGTGATTCGTGGGGTCACAGAGTCGGACATGACTGAGCGACTGAACTGAACTGAACTGAATGTAAGAAGTCAACAAATAATAATTATATATTGCTATGACATTGCAATTTATGGAGAATAACACTATCTGAAAATGTTATTCTTTTGGTGATATAAATATATGTATACCTGAGTTTATCTATGTCATAAGTAAATTCTGTATTATTTTGTCAGTTATGAATGCTCATAAATAGGAAGCCATATCTAATGTCATAACTAAGCCACAGGTAAAATTTAATCACATACAAGTTTACTTTTTTCACCTTTGCCTCCATTTAGAAATACAGCAAACAACACCTGCTTCTATATCAACAAACTTCATTAACCTTTCCATTATGTGAAGCTGCCACTCATTGAAGTTCTCCTTTCTAAAGTTTCTCCATTCTGTAATTTATCCCATAACTCATCTAAACACCATAATTGCTTACTGGACACTTGATAAAATTCTGTTTAAAATATTAATAAACATAGTAGTTCTTATTATCACAATAAACTGTGGAAAAATCTCAAAGAGATGGGAATACAGACCACCTGACCTGCCTCTTGAGAAATCTGTATGCAGGTCAGGAAGCAACAGTGAGAACTGGACATGGAACAACAGACTGGTTCCAAATAGGAAAAGGAGTACATCAAGGCTGTATATTGTCACCCTGTTTATTTAACTTATATGCAGAGTATATCATGCGAAACGCTGGACTGGAAGAAACACAAGCTGGAATCAAGATTTCTGGAAGAAATATAATAACCTCAGATATGCAGATGACACCACCCTTATGGCAGAAAGTGAAGAGGAGCTAAAAAGCCTCTTGATAAAAGTGAAAGAGGAGAGCGAAAAATTTGGCCTAAAGCTCAACATTCAGAAAATGAAGATCATGGCATCCGGTCCCATCACTTCATGGGAAATAGATGGGAAAACAGTGGAAACCGTGTCAGACTTTATTTTGGGGGGCTCCAGAATCACTGCAGATGGTGATTGCAGCCATGAAATTAAAAGATGCTTACTCCTTGGAAGAAAAGTTATGACCAACCTAGATAGCATATTCAAAAGCAGAGACATTACTTTGCCAACTAAGGTCCATCTAATCAAGGCTATGGTTTTCCAGTGGTCATGTATGGATGTGAGAGTTGGACTGTGAAGAAGGCTGAGCACCAAAGAATTGATGCGTTTGAACTGTGGTGCTGGAGAAGACTCTTGAGAGTCCCTTGGACTGCAAGGAGATCCAACCTGTCCATTCTGAAGGAGATCAACCCTGGGATTTCTTTGGAAGGAATGATGCTAAAGCTGAAACTCCAGTACTTTGGCCACCTCATGAGAAGAGTTGACTCATTGGAAAAAATTCTGATGCTGGGAGGGATTGGGGGAAGGAGGAGAAGGGGACGACAGAGGATGAGATGGCTGGATGGCATCACGAACTAGATGGACGTGAGTCTGGGTGATCTCCAGGAGATGGTGATGAACAGGGAGGCCTGGAGTGCTGCAATTCATGGGGTCACAAAGAGTCGGACATGACTGAGCGACTGAACTGAACTGAACTGATATTTCATTCAGATTCATGTTCAAATGCCAAATTTTGATAAAAGACTTTAGTAATGACTTTAGCTAAAATTGAATTTTTTTGGTAAAAATATTATAGAGTTACCTATTTTATGCTTTAATAAATCTTTTTTAATGATAACATATTCTATAATCTAACTTTTTATTTGTTTATCATCTGGGTTCTCTACCGTAATAGAAGGTCATTCATTGAAGGCAAGTGCATCACCTGTTTTGTGAATTATTCTATCTCCTAGTACTGTGGTGTTGGAGAAGATTCTTGAGAGTCCCCTGGACTGCAAGGAGGTCCAACCAGGGCATTCTAAAGGAGATCAGCCCTGGGTGTTCTTTGGAAGGAATGATGCTAAAGTTGAAACTCTAGTACTTTGGCTACCTCATGCGAAGAGGTGACTCGTTGGAAAAGAGTCTGATTCTTGGAGGGATTGGGGGCTGGAGGAAAAGAAGATGACGATGATGAGATGGCTCGATGCCATCACCAACTTGATGAACATGAGTTTGAGTGAACTCTGGGAGATGGTGATGGACAGGGAGGCCTGCCATGCTGTGATTCATGGGGTCACAAAGAGTCGGACATGACTGAGTGACTGAACTGAACTGAAATCACAAAACTTGCTGATGCATAATAGTCTCTAAAAGCATTTGTAGACAGAACAAATGAAAGAATCACTGGAGAATGAGAAAGTTTTGTCTAGTAGCCTCAGCTGAGTCTCTGTGAAATAAAAGTCTACTTGTCTTTTGCTATATCACAGCTTAAAACCAAGGATTATGCTTGAAAAAATGAGAGTAATACTCCCACAAAAATACAAGCATAAATTATGTTGAGAAAGGGAGAAAAATCTGCATTTTAACTAAATTAAGTATAGGAAAAATAACTTGAGGGTTGGGAGGATATAATATCATTGGCAAATATTCAAATACATATAGATGAGTGAAATAGCATGTAGCATATTCACAATTAGAAATGGAAATCCTTCATATAGAGTCCATCAAACATTTCATTCCTATTGACAGAAATAATAATGCAGGTGTAAACAATCAATTAATAGTAATTATACTGAATAATATTAAAAAGACTTAGAACAGAGATATCCTGTACTGGAAAAACTCAATCTTGGCACTATCTGTGCATGGCTTGATCAAGTTATATAGTTTTCTAAATTTCAATTTATTAACAAATCAGAAATATAAAGAGTTGTTGAAATGATTAAATGGGATCATGCACAGAAAGTATGTGTGAAAGAGCCCAATGGCAACAATGTATATTCTATGATTTCTCCCTATTATTAGCTACACAAATACCTACATTCCCAACTTCTTTTACTAAATGAGGTACTTTGACTAAGTTCTAAGCAATTGAATGTCAGCCTGAATTAGAAACTGGACATCCAGACCTTGTTTGTTACACTTCTCATGGATTATTTTCTTCTTTCATCTTGCTGGAGTGAAAGTAACATGAGCCCTAGGGTATCTTCATAAGCCATGTGTTGAAGGCAGCAGGTACTCTGACAGCCTTTATTCCTGAATGGCCCTGTGGAGCAAGGGAGTCCTACATATCTGTTCACCCAGTCATTATCATAAAGTGAGCAACAAGTAAACTTAGAATGTTTTTATTTCACTTTTTCTTTGGGACTTTTTTTTTCCTTGCAGATACAAGATCTTAACATGACACTTATAAAAATATGATATATTGAACATAATAAATAGTAGTCAGTGGTTAGTTTTATCACCTATTTATGCCATAACACACTGCATTTTTTCTTATTAAGTTGCCCAAATATTTAGGCACAATTTATTTCATGGACAGAGATAGCATCATGAAAATCTCTGAAATATCAGTTTCTGGATACGGTCAAAACACCATGTGTTACAGAATACAGTCTACCTTTCATATTCCTTAGTTCTGTATCTGTGGATGAGCCAAGTATAGGTATGGAGAATCTACTGGACTACACCACTCTGTGTAACCTACTTGAGCATCCACAGAATTTGGTGTCTGCAGGGGTACTGGTAAAAATTCCCAGAAATATGGGGGGATGATTGGATAGCATTATTTCTAACGTGAAGTTTAAGTTATCAATGAAAATTGCCATGGACTTGTGGATTTTTGATGATTAGTTAGTATTGAGTATTCAGATTAACTTGTTACTTAAGGGATTTATTCTGAAAAACTTGAGATATCATGTCATTCAACTACTTGGTAGAACACAATTTCCTTAATTTAATGTCATGGTAGACTATATTTAAAATAAATGACAAAACTATTTTACTAATGTTTTGTTGTTGTTCAGTCATTAAGTCATGTCTGACTCTGCAACCTAATGGACTGAATGCACCAGGCTCCTCCATCCTCCACAGTTTCCTAGAGTTTGCCCAAATTCATGTCCATTGAGTTAGTGGTGCTGTCCAACCACCTCATCTTTTGCTGCCCCCTTCTCTTTTGCCTTCAATCCTTTGCAACATAGTGCATTTTCCAGTGAGTCAGCTCTTTGCATCAAGTGGCCGAAGTATTGAAGCTTTAGCATAAGTCCTTCCAATGAATATTCAGGGTTGATTTCCTTTTGGATTGACTGGTTTGATCTCCTTGCTGTCCACAGAACTCTCAAAAATCTTCTCCAGCATTACAGTTCAAAAACATAAATTCTTTGGTGACCAATCTTCTTTATGGTCCAACTCTCACATCCATAAATGACTATTTGAAAAACTATAGCTTTGACTATATGGAACTTTGTTGGCAAAGTGATGTCTCTATTTTTTAATACACTGTCTAGGTCTGTCATAGTTTTCCTTCCAAGGAGCAAGTGTCTTTTAATTTCATGGCTGCAATCACCATCCGCAGTGATTCTGGAGCCCAAGAAAATGAAATCTACCACTGCTTCCAAGTTTTTCTCTTCTATTTGCTACGAAGTGATGGGACTGGATGCCATGATTATAGTTTATTTTTATGAGTTCATTAATATATGCATCCATTATAAATTTATGCACCAAATATATAAATAAGCTATAATATTTTATAGTAATTATTAGTTACTTTCATAATGAGAGGAAAGTAAGGGACATTAACTCTGAGTATATTATTTATTTAATCATAATTTATCTAAACCCTCCTCTGTCACTTATCCAATGGAGGCTTCTCAATCATTTATAGGCTTGTTTTCCTTCACATATATTTTAGAGACTGTAAGAAAGAAACTCATATTTTATTTTTTATTCTATAAAATATTAACAAAAATAATATCTAAATAGAATAAAATTTTAAAAGAGTGTAAACATTCCTAAGTCTTACAAAAATATATGATCAGGAAGAGATGGGGATCAGGCAACACTGCAGCATTTACTTATTAATTGAATTTGATTTTCTGAAAATAACTCCAGCCTTTAATACCTAAAGAAATTGAAACACTGTAAGCACTTTATTTTATGTTAGAACATTGCATTCATTCAAGTAAAGTCACCCTCAGTCTTTTGCAAGACTCTCAGATGGTATTCTGTCCTTCAAATAGCTTCAGAGGCTCAAAGTCATAGGTTGATAACAAATTTGTCAATAAGTATTAGTGATAGTAAATGCATTTAGAGCAAAATGAAATTGTGGATATTCAATTATATAGTAATCAACATTGCTGATTTGTTTTACTACTTGAAAGACAGCCCCAACTTTCACAGATTAACAACATGCCATCTGTATCCAAGCTTGACACTAATTGCCAGTAAAACAAACATTGATGATCATTTTCCAAACTTGCAAAATTTAAGTTGTAATCAAATTCAAGGAGGTCATTTTCCTGCAACTTTAACATAATCCTGTAACTAAAGTATGCTGAAGACATAATTTTTCCTTTAAGTTTTACCCATTAGGATTTTGAATAACAGTTGATAATAAACTTATTACATTGTATTTTAAATTTCAGTATATCAATTATTTGTTTACATGCATGTATGCACTAGCATTCTTCTGAGTTCATCAAGAAATAATTAATACATGGTTCTCTTATTAATAGCAAATCTTAAATATTTGTTCCCTAATTTCCATAAATAAACTTTAATTTTAATACAACTGCTAATACAGCAAATTAATTATTTTCTCATTATAGTTCTATTGTCAAAAGGTCGCATTTCACCCAAATAGAACAATATGTTCCAATGTGCAAACACTGAGAAAAACTACGCATATGATTAGAAAAATCAAGTTTAAATAATGGACTAAGGGAGCCTAGGGTGATATAACAAGTCTCCTCACTGAGTTTCCAGGCAAATGTGGGATAGTAGAAGCCATGTTCCCCTAGGGCTATGGCAACCTATAGTAACAATCCTTTGAATGCTTCAGTGCTTACTCTCTCAGTCAAGTCCAACCTTTTGCAACTCTTTGACTGTAGATTACAGTTCCTCTGTCCGTGGGATTTTTCAGGCAAGAATACTGGAGTGGGTTGCCATTTCTTCCTCCAGGGCATCTTCCCAACCCAGGGGTTGAATCCAAATCTTCTGGGTCTCCTTACTGCAGGTGGATTCTTTACCCATTGAGCCACTGGAGCAGACTGGATGCTAAATAAAGGCAAAACATGATCTAATCCTAGAGGAAGCAATTTTGTAGAGAAATCAAAAAGGGTAATGTTAAATTTCTATACCACTGGAATAGAAAAGTCCCAAGTTCCAGAGCTCGAAAACATTGGGAATGAAGTAGAGTACAAGATAGGATGGAAAGCTATTACCACATTACTTTCTAGACTGCTTTCCATTTACTGGATGATTGAGGTGTTTGAATCTTGATCTGGAAGAATACCCAGGTAGAAACTAAGAGGTAGACAGTGCAGCCAAGAGAAATGTGAATTATGAAAAAGAAAATGAAATCACTCACTCATGGAAAAGGGATGTAATACAGAACTAGGAGGTCACTAAGGAAGTAGAACGTAGATACATCCACACCCAGATGCAATGTAAACTTCTGACTCAGTAAACAACAGCACACCTGGAACTCATTTATGGAACTTTAACTTAGCAACCAATCAGCTGCTAAGGAGTAACTGAATGCCTTCTGACACCAATTATACTTCTTCAAAGCAGCTTATATACTTCTCTGTAATGTCTTTGCCCATTGCCTTGTTAACTTCCCTCAGAGAACATTGCAGTTGTTCCTGGAATTTATGCCTCCTGAATTATAGCTCCAATGACTCAAAAGAGATTCTTTTCTTATTTGCAGCCATTTTTGATTTGTTTTGTTTTAGTTGACAGAGAATATGTTTTACAGTCAAGGCCTTGTAGGCTTAGATTAGGCTGAGAAGATCTCCTGAAGAAGGGCATTGCAACCCACTCCAGTATTCTTGCCTGGAGAATCCCATGGATAGAGAAACCTGGCAGGCCACAGTTCATGGGGTGGCAAAAGAGTCAGATATGACTTAGTGACTACACCACCACCTATCTTCAGTCACAGGTCTGCACCACTGTGCTCACTGCAGTTAACCCCATCTGACCCCTGTCACTTGCATCCATTGCCATGAAACTATGGTAACACCCATCAGCCACAGTAACAGACTTGGACAACCAGAACCCACACAGCTACATGCACACCCTGAGTTGGCCCAGGCCCTTTCTGTCTACCCTGGTGCACCACTAAATGTGTGTCTGTATCCAGCACCTGTCACAACTCAGACACCTATAGCTGGCCCTGACGTCACATGTATGCATGGGACCAGCTCTGGCCACAACCACTGCCAGTTCCTGTTCCTAGCTGCTGCACTGAGAACCCCACAGCCACTATGGATGCTCCATGTTGCTCATCAGCAGCCATATATTTGTAGATTCTATGGAGCCCAGAAGCCTGAGCTGAAGAGACATCATACCACCCTGGGCTCAATGCTGCCACATGCTGCCACAGTTGGTGTCCTTCACAGCCATACCCAGGGTCATAGCACACTCCAAGTTGCCCCATGCCCCCTGGAGGTGACAGTCTTCCCATATCAAAGTCAGTTCACGAGGTCTGAAGAAGTGTCTTTTTTAATGTGCAGACACATATGCAAGGCTACAAGGATCATGAGAGCCAGGGAAATGTGACTCCATAAAAGGAATACAATAAACTTTCAGTAGCTGGCCCCCTAAAAATGGAGAGCCAAAAATTACCTGACAAAGAATTCAAAACAATTGTTCTAAAGATGCTCAGCAAACTCACCCCTGTGGATATATCGAAAGGAAATGAAATCAGGAAGAGAAAGCTTCAGTCTCATGTTTAATGCAACTTTGTTCACAATAGCCATGATATGGAGATAAAATAACAATATCCTTCAATAAATAAATGGATAATAAAGTTTTGATATATATATGCATAGATTTTTTGAGATATATATATATATTTCACTAGAACAAATAGCTATGAATAGAAGAAAAGCAAAAACCAAATAAAAAAGGAAAGCTATAAGCATCTGAATGCAGAATTCTAAAGAATAGCAAGTAAATATAAGAAAGTCTTCCTCAGCGATCAATGCAAAGACATAGAGGAAAACAACAGAATGTGAAGGACTAGAGATCTCCTCAAGAAAATTAGAGATACCAAGGGAACATTTCATGCAAAGATGGGCTCGATAAAGGACAAAAATGTTATGGACCTAACAGAAGCAGAAGATATTAAGAAGAGGTGGCAAGAATACACAGAAGAACTGTACAAAAAGATGTTCATGACCCAGATAATCACGAAGGTGTGATCAATCACCTAGAGCCAGATATCCTGGAGTGTGAAGTCAAGTGGGCCTTAGAAAGCATCACTAAGAACAAAGCTAGTGGAGGTGATGGAATTCCAGTTAAGCTATTTCAAATCCTGAAAGATGATGCTTTGAAGGTGCTGCACTCAATATGCCAGCAAATTTGGAAAACTCAGCAGTGGCCACAGGACTGGAAAAGGTCAGTTTTCATTCCAATCCCAAAGAAAGGCAATGCCAAAGAATGCTCAAACTACCACACAATTGCACTCATCTCATACGCTAGTAAAGTAATGCTAAAAATTATCCAAGCCAGGTTTCAGCAATACCTGAACCATGAACTTCCAGATGTTCAAGTTGGTTTTAGAAAAGGCAGAGGAACCAGAGATCAAATTGCCAACATCCTCTGGATCATAGAAACAGCAAAAGAGTTCCAGAAAAAAACATCTATTTCTGCTTTATTGACTATGCCAAAGCCTTTGACTGTGTGGATCACAATAAACTGTGGAAAATTCTGAAAGAGATGGGAATACCAGACCACCTGAACTGCCTCCTGAGAAACCTATATGCAGGTCAGGAAGAAGCAGTTAGAACTGGACATGGAACAACAGACTGGTTCCAAATAGGAAAAGGAGTACATCAAGGTTGTATATTTTCACCCTGCTTATTTAACTTATATGCAGAGTACATCATAAGAAACGCTGGGCTGGAAGAAGCACAAGCTGGAATCAAGATTGCTGGGAGAAATATCAATAACCTCAGATATGCAGATGACACCACCCTTATGGCAGAAAAGTAACAGCCTCTTGATGAAAGAGTTGAGTGAAAAGTTGCCTTAAAGCTCAACATTCAGAAAACTAAGATCATGGCATCTGGTCCCATCACTTCATAGATGGGGAAACAGTGGAAACAGTTTCAGGCTTTATTCTGGGGGGCTCCAAAATCACTGCAGATGGTGATTGCAGGCATGAAATTAAATGATACTTACTCCTTGGAAGGAAAGTTATCACCAACCTAGATAGCATATTCAAAAGCAGAGATATTACTTTGCCAACGAAGGTCCGTCTAGTCAAGGCTTTGGTTTTTCCAGTGCTCATGTATGGATGTGAGAGTTGGACTGTGAAGAAAGCTGAGCGCTGAAGAATTGATGCTTTTGAACTGTGGTGTTGGAGAATACTCCTGAGAGTCCCTTGGACTGCAAGGAGATCCAACCAGTCCATCCTAAAGGAGATCAGTCCTGGGTGTTCATTGGAAGGACTGATGTTGAAGCTGAAACTCCAATACTTTGGCCACCTCACGTGGAGAGGTGACTCACTGAAAAAGGCTCTGATGCTGGGAGGGATTGGGGGCAGGAGGAGAAGGGGACGACAGAGGAAGAGATGGCTGGATGGCATTATTGACTCGATGGACATGAATTTCGGTGAACTCCAGCAGTTGGTGAAGGACAGGGAAGCCTGGCCTCCTGCAATTCATGGGATTGCAAAGAGTCGGACATGACTGAGTGACTGAACTGAACTGAATCTACTGAGAATATTATTCAGCCATGAGAAAAATTTGGAATTTTGGCAATTGTGATAATATGGATGAATCTTATAGGAATTATGCTAAGTGAAATAACTCACACAAAGAAAGACAGATACTGTATGATAATACTTATATGTGGAATCTAAAAAAATGCTTATCTCATAGAAACAAACAAGAAAAGTGTGGTATTAGGGGCTGTAGTGGGGGAGGTGTGGAAGTAAAGAGGAGATGGTAGCCTCAGAGTATAACTGAAAAAAAACAGAGAAAAACACAGGGACAGGAATGGAAGAAATACTGAGTAACAGTGAACGGAGCAGGTCCTGGGTCAGCGGATTTCAGAAAAAGAACTGGGAAATACACATTATATGAAACCATGAGATGTAATATTGTTAATTAAGGGGATATTTTTAATGGTGAAATTATTAATTTATCAATCACAAGTGTGGAACGCATCTCTATTGCCAGTTTTTTGAACCATATGGAGTGACAGATTTTAGTTCCAGAATTGTTATAGTAACATCATTGTTATGTCTCCATATCTCTCTACGGTTTTGTGTGTGTATATGCTTTTTATGCCAAAAATAAAGTGATTAAAGAAAATAACTTCTAATATCTATTACAATGTTTTATTATTCAAGTGTTTATAACTTAGAAAAATAAATATATAAAGGTCCATTTAATGAATTGGATATTTTTGTCTGTAAACTATTAATCAGGTTACAACTAATGATGATTAAAAGAATTAAAAGTTATGTAGAAGAAAATTGTGTTAAATTTTTACTTAAGTGAAGGAATATCACAGGAATATACTTCCATGGATGTTAATGAAACCTATATTTTCAAAGCTCTGTCAAAAATACATTTGTAAATGGTAGATAAAATAGACTTATTGTCCAAAGATAAAAACAACATGTGAAATAAGATCATGTGTTTAGCTCTCTGGAAATTTAATATGAAAGAGACATAAGAAGATACAATTTTGTATAAAAAGGAAAAATTACCTTAAACACATATTCCCAACTAAACAGAGCTTTTCTGACAAGAGTTAAATTTATAAACCCAGAGAATAAATTGTTCTTTTATATAATGCTTTTTAAAAAATGGAGCTTGATTATTTAAAATCAATTATTCTTTGATACTGCATTTTATATCCTAGTTCACCAAGTAGAATTGTCATAATGGTGTGCTTTCTCCACATTATCTTCATAAACATGATATTCTTGACTCTCATTTGAATCTGTTTTTCACTAGAAATGTTCATTTCACCTACATCACATTGTGAATTTTAAAACAATATTCAACAAATTTATGGATTTTTATTAAAATAAATAACTAGATGTACTTCAAAATTCAGTCATATGAGTGATCCCCATGGCCTAGTTTTAATATACCATCTAGGTGTCCCAGATGTCACAGTGGTAAAGAATCCACCTGCTAATACAGGAAACATAAGAGACATGAGTTCAATCCCTGGATGGGAAAGATCCCCTGGAGGAGGATATGGTACCCCACTCCAGTATTCTTACCTAGAGAGTCCCATGGACAGAGTAGCCTGATGGACTTCATTCAGTCCTTGGTATTGCAAGGAGTTGGAGACAGCTGAGCATCTGAGCTTCAAGCTTAACATAGTTTCTCTTTCAGTTATTCTTTTATTTGATGCAGAAGATAAAGCATAAGCTATCTAGAAAGCTTAGCTTACTTTGTAATTTTGGCCACAGAATTTCAGATCAGCCAAGGTGTATGTCAATCACTTGAAATCTCAATGACATCTAGTAGCTGCCAATTTCAAGGACAAGTAGTTCACAAAGAAATCATAATCAATAAAACACAAACTCATTGTTTCACAATCAGCTAGTTTAACTTCCATGTTAGCAATGACATCATTATTCTGTAGTAACATTTCACCAAAGTTACCACTGAAGACAGTGGCCAACTGTCACATCACCTCAATGCATTTCCATCAGGGTAGTGCTCCTCATGTTGATCTCAACGGAGTAGATCCTGATAACCACTTAGCACCACAAACTTATAAGCCCATCAGTGAGAACATGCATGGCAATTCAAGTGCTTAAGAATCACTCCCTGAAATGCCTTGCAAAAGCAGGTTAGGTAACCCAGCTGAGGAAAACTGACTGGGAATGATATCATAAAATATCTTAACAAATCGGTGTCATAGCAGGAAAATCCTTTAGTTAGACTAAAAGATGAAGTCTTTTTATTTTTCACAGAAAAGGTATGACTCTCTATGCTTACTCTTACTTTTTCACTTTTAACAGTGAATAACAAAGAAATGTTTAATTTTTCTCTGAATTCTCCTCACCTGCAACTGTTTTACCAAATGATCCATAATTCAATTCAGAGGTTAGAAGTAGTCAGAAACAGTACTCCTAATTTCTATGTGAAGTCTCAAGTTTTTAAAATATTGGTAAGTAATCCTTCTTTTGAGAACTGGTATTTTTTTTCCCACTGCACTAATTTTATGATAAAAAAAAATCAACTGACCTCTAATGCAAAAACTTCCTAATTTTTTAAAAATAAAGCTATCCAAATAGAAAATAATAAGATGTAGTCCCATTAGTTCTATATTTTTTTCTAACGTTTATTCCTTTGTGACAAATGGTGACAAGTTTTATTTGAGATGTTAGTTTATTAACATCAAAATTTGGAATAAAAAAAGATCTTAAATTGTTTTATGAAAAAAGTTTAAGAATTTTAAAATTCTTTTAAAATAGTATATGAAAAATAGGGAAGTATAATGATTTTTCTAGCATATTTTACAAATAACTCAAATATAAAACTTTGAAAGGCTGGCTTAAAAATACAGTGGAAATATTGTTGCCTGACAGTGAAAGTTTTGGTAAAACTCATAATGGAGCTGAGATTAGTTAAGCAATAACCTCGAGACCATTGAGCTCCCAGGCCAGCAGGACTTGATATTAACCTTATTACAACTATTAACAAATCTAAAAAAAAAAAAAAAAAAAAACCCACAATGTGTTATTCAGAAGAAGATTCAGCCAAGTACAGTTCAGTTCAGTCACACAGCTGTCTGACTCTGCGATCCCATGGACTGCAGCGCACCAGGCTTCCCTGTCCATCACCAGCTCCTGAAGCCTAGTCAAACTCGTGACCATCGCATCGATGTTGCTATCCAACCATTTCATCCTCTGCTGTCCCCTTCTCCTCCGGTCTTCAATCTTTCCCAGTATCAGGGTCTCTTCAAATGAATCAGTTCTTCACATCAGGTAGCCAAAATATCAGAGTTTCATCTTCAACATCAGTCCTTCCAATGAATATTCAGGATTGATTTCTTTTTTTTTTTTTTTTTAGTTTTTTATTTTTTAAATTTTAAAATCTTTAATTCTTACATGCATTCCCAAACATGAACCCCCCTCCCACCTCCCTCCCCATAACATCTTTCTGGGTCATCCCCATGCACCAGCCCCAAGCATGCTGCATCCTGCGTCAGACATAGACTGGCGATTCAATTCACATGATAGTATACATGTTAGAATGTCATTCTCCCAAATCATCCCACCCTCTCCCTCTCCCTCTGAGTCCAAAAGTCCGTTATACACATCTGTGTCTCTTTCCCTGTCTTGCATACAGGGTCGTCATTGCCATCTTCCTAAATTCCATATATATGTGTTAGTATACTGTATTGGTGTTTTTCTTTCTGGCTTACTTCACTCTGTATAATCGGCTCCAGTTTCATCCATCTCATCAGAACTGATTCAAATGAATTCTTTTTAATGGCTGAGTAACACTCCATTGTGTATATGTACCACAGCTTTCTTATCCATTCATCTGCTGATGGACATCTAGGTTGTTTCCATGTCCTGGCTATTATAACAGTGCTGCGATGAACATTGGGGTACATGTGTCTCTTTCAATTCTGGTTTCCCAAAAGTGTACCACAGAAGACAATGGTCCAAGTTCTGTACATTTTTAAGGAATCTCACACTGTTTTCCATAGTGGCTGTACTAGTTGATCTCAACAGTGTAGATCCTGATAACCCCTTAGCATGCACAAACTTATAAGCCATCTGAGGTGTGAAGTGGTACCTCATTGTGGTTTTGATTTGCATTTCTCTAATAATGAGTGATGTTGAGCATCTTTTCATGTGTTTGTTAGCCATCCGTAGCTTTGAGAAACTGACTGGGAATGATATCATAAAAATATCTTAACAAATCTGATGTCATAGAGGAAAAATCCTCAACAAAATTCTAGCAATCAGAATCCAACAACACATTAAAAGATCATACACCATGACCAAGTGGGCTTTATCCCAGGGATGCAAGGATTCTTCAATATCCGCAAATCAATCAATGTAATTCACCACATTAACAAATTGAAAATAAAAACCATATGATTATCTCAATAGATGCAGAGAAGGCCTTTGACAAAATTCAACATCCATTTATGATAAAAACTCTCCAGAAAGCAGGAATAGAAGGAACATACCTCAACATAATAAAAGCTATCTATGACAAACCCACAGCAAACATTATCCTCAATGGTGAAAAATTGAAAGCATTTCTAAAGTCAGGAACAAGACAAGGGTGTCCACTTTTGCTACTTTTCCATAGTTCTGGAAGTTTTGGCCACAGCAATCAGAGCAGAAAAAGAAATAAAAGAATCCAAATTGGAAAAGAAGTAAAACTCTCACTGTTTGCAATGACATGATCCTCTACATAAAAATAAAGCTATCCAGGATATAAAATCAACACACAGAAATCCCTTGCATTCCTATACACGAATGGTGACAAGAGATTTAGTTTATTAACATCAAAATTGGAAAAGAAAAATCTTAAATGGTTTTATGAAACTAAAGACCTATATATAGAAACTATAAAACACTGATGAAAGAAATCAAGAGGACACTAATAGATGAAATATACCATGTTCATGGATTGGAAGAATCAATATAGTGAAAATGAATATACTACCCAAAGCAATTTACAAATTCAATGCAATCCCTATCAAGCTACCAGCCATTTTCTGACAATAAAAGTTGTTGCAATCTTGAGAAAGAAGAATGGAACTGAGGAATCAACTTGCCTGACTTCAGGCCAGCAGGACTTGGTACTTAGACAGACATATAACAATGGAAAAAAAGAAAAAAACCCACAATGTGTTATTCAGAAGAAGAATATACAATGGAGTACAGACAGTTCTTTAACAGTGTCTTGACTCTGCGATCCATGGACTGCAGCACACTAGGCTTTCTGTCCATCACCAACTCCTGAAGATTAGTCAAACTCCTAGAGAGCATAGGCAAACACTCTCAGACATAAATCACAGCAGGATCCTCTATGATCCACCTCCCAGAATGCTTTGGATCAGGGTCTCTTCAAATGAATCAGTTCTTCACATCAGGTAGCCAAAATATCAGAGTTTCATATTCAACATCAGTCCTTCCAATGAATATTCAGGATTGATTTCTTTAGCATGGACTGGTTTGATCTCCATGCTGTCTAAGGGACTCTCAAGAGCCTTCACCATCACCACATTTCAAAAGCATCAATTCTTCTGCTTTCTTTATAGTCCAACTCTCACATTCATACATGACTACTAGAAAAACCATAGCTGCTGGTAAAGTAATGTCTCTGCTTTTTAATATGCTGTCTAGGTTGGTCATAGCTTTTCTTCCAAGTAGAGAAATACAAAATACATAGGATTGCAATATTAAATACTATATAACTGCTGCTGCTGCTGCTGCTGCTGCTGCTCCTGCTGCTCCTGCTGCTGCTGCTGCTAAGTCGCTTCAGTTGTGTCCGACTCTGTGCGACCCATAGATAGCAGCCCACCAGGCTCCTCTGTCCCTGGGATTCTTCATGAAAGAATACTGGAATTGCATTTAACCTCTTTTCAGGATACCAGATATTTAGATGCTGAACATTGGTCATACTAATCGGCTATTCCTAGTGTAAAGATGGGCTTCTCTGGTGGCTCAGAGGTAAAGAATCCATGTAACATGTGGTCCACGGGGTCACAAAGAGTTGGACACGACTGAACTACCAAACTAAACATATGGGAGCCCGAGGAGATGTGGGTTCAATTCCTGGGTCAGGAAGATCTCCTGGAGGAGGGATAGCTACCCATGCCAGTATTCTTGCCTGGAGAATCCCATGGACAGAGGAGCCTGGCAGGCAACAAGTCCATAGGGTTGCAGAGTCAGACAAGACTGAAGTGACTTAGCATAGTGTGAAGATAGATGTATACGAGAACCAAACTGATATGTCTTGTTATTTGATACTGTGGCTGATGTCTATTTGTAAGTTGGTATTTTATTGGAGTCTATTAGTGACCTTCTGCTCAGTTTGCCTTCTAGCCTCAGACATCACCTTTGTCTCCCCATAGAGTAGGCAGGGACAGGTGCACTTCTTTTATAGCACACTTGCTGTGTGGTTGAGAAGCACTAACTCTGTCACCTTCTGTCCCTTGAGGTTGTAAATGGAACAAGCTACAAAGTTATCTTCTCTGATTATCCCAAATAGGAACTGAGATAAATGACAACCTTCCATCTGTATTTACCTAGCACTGCTTAATATTTTAACAAGACTTGGTTTTCTGGTCTTCCTTACATCCTCTCACTATTTTCTTCTAAAAATCCCTCGGTCTGGATGAAGTGGTTCTCCCACAACATTTAAAACATAAAATAATAATAAAAATGTAAAATAATAAAAACATATAATGAAAGATCTTTGATCTAAGCCATCACATTCACTTTTTGATACCAAATAAGAGCTAAAGGTGTTTAAAATAACTTATTTCCTCTGAGAAAAATGTTTGATTCTAAACCCTGGCCAAAAAAAAAAAAAACATAAAAAAGTATTTTATTTTTTATTTTTATTCCTAATAAAACAATCCGCATCTACTACCCACCAATCACTAGGGAAAAGATCAAATAGGTAAAAGTTCAGAAGAAACCCATTACATAATTAAAAAGTCGTACTTCCATTTTATTATTTGATGCCTTTTGCTGTATGCATGTGCTCTAAGTTATTTAATTTGAATTGACAAAAAATTAAGCATAGATAATTGCCCAATGCGAGCTATCAAGCAGCTTGAAAATTCAGTTAGTAAATGTCATTTGTAAATGAGCATAGAAGTCTGATAAAAATAGAAGAAAGTAGTAGTTGTAGTGTCAGTTGCTCAGTTGTGTCAGACTCTTTGAGATCCCATGCACTGTAGCCTGCCAGGCTCCTCTGTCCATAGGATTTTCCAACCACGAATACTGGAGTGGGCTGCCATTTCCTCCTAAAGTAGAAGAAAACCTAATAATAAACACATAAGAGGACTAAACTGTAAGATACCTGATGAACCTAAAACTTTTCTAGAGAAGAAGAAGTCTAGTCTTCATTGTTTATTTATAATAATAAGTCCTGAATCTAGTCTTAAGATGCTATCTTTGATGAAGCAAGAGTTATAAAATATTTTTGATATTAATCTTGAAGTACACCTAAGTATTAAAGCAATCTATCATATAATCTTTGTTATTGTATGTAATTTCCAACTAATGATAAAAGTATATATAGATCAACATGTTAAGGATTGATTCAGTTCAGTTCAGTTCAGTACAGTTCAGTTGCTCAGTCGTGTCCGACTCTTTGTGACTCCATGAATCACAGCACGCCAGGCGTCCCTGTCCATCACCAACTCCTGGAGTTCACTCAGACTCACGTCCATTGAGTCCGTGATGCCATCCAGTCATCTCATCCTCTGTCGTTCCCTTCTCCTCCTGCCCCCAATCCCTCCCAGCATCAGAGTCTTTTCCAATGAGTCAACTTTTCGCATGAGGTGGCCAAAGTACTGGAGCTTCAGCTTTAGCATCATTCCTTCCAAAGAAATCCCAGGGCTGATCTCCTTCAGAATGGACTGTTGGATCTCCTTGCCATCCAAGGGACTCTCAAGAGTCTTCTCCAACACCACAGTTCAAACTCATCAATTCTTCAGCACTCAGCCTTCTTCACAGTCCAACTCTCACATCCATACATGACTACTGGACAAACCATAGCCTTGACTAGATGGACCTTAGTTGGCAAAGTAATATCTCTGCTTTTGAATATGCTATCTAGGTTGGTCATAACTTTTCTTCCAAGGAGTAAGCATCTTTTAATTTCATTGCTGCAGTCACCATCTGCAGTGATTTTAGAGCTCAAAAAAATTAAAGTCTGACACTGTTTCCACTGTTTCCCCACCTATTTCCTATGAAGTGATGGGTCCAGATGCCATGATCTTCATTTTCTGAATGTTGAGCTTTAAGCCAACTTTTTCACTCTTCTCTTTCACTTTCATCAAGAGGCTTTTAGTTCCTCTTCACTTTCTGCCATAAGGGTGGTGTTATCTGCATACCTGAGGTTATTGATATTTCTCCCGGCAATCTTGATTCCAGCTTGTGTTCAGTCAATCAATAGTGTCCAACTCTTTGTGACCCTATGAAATCACTGCATACCAGGCCTCCCTGTCCATCACCAACTCCTGGAGTCCACCCAAACCCATGTCCATTGAGTCAGTGATGCCATCCAACTGTCTCATCCTTTGTTGTCCCCTTCTCCTCCTGCTCTCAATCTTTCCCAGCATCAGGTTCTTTTCAGATGAGTCAGCTCTTCACATCAGGTGGCCAAAGTATTGGAGTTTCAGCTTCAAAATCAGTCCTACCAATGAACACCCAAGACTGATCTCCTTTAGAATGGACTGGTTGAATCTCCTTGCAGTCGAAGGGACTCTCAAGAGTCTTCTCCAACACCCCAGTTCAAAAGCATCAATTCTTCAGTGCTCAGCTTTCTTCACAGTCCAACTCCCACATCCATACATGACCACTGGAAAAACCATAGCCTTGACTAGATGGACCTTTGTTGGCAAAGTAATGTCTCTGCTTTTTAATGTGCTGTCTCAGTTGCTCATAACTTTCCTTCCAAGGAGTAAGTGTCTTTTAATTTCATGGCTGCAATCACCATCTGCTGTGATTCTGGAGCCCAGAAAAAAATGTCAGCCACGATTTCCCCATCTATTTCCCATGAAGTAATGAGACCAGATGCCATGATCTTAGTTTTCTGAATGTTGAGCTTTAAACCAACTTTTCCACTCTCCTCTCTCAAATTCTCTCAAATTGATTGCCATACATCAACATGAATATGCCATGGGTATACACGTGTTCCCAATCCTGAACCCCCTCCTACCTCCCTCCTCATACCATCCCTCTGGTTCATCCCAGTGCACCAGCCCCAAGCATCCTGTATCCTGCATTGAACCTAGACTGGCAATTCATTTCTTATATGATATTATACATGTTTCAGTGTCATTCTCCCAAATCATCCTACCCTCTCCCTCTCTATTACTCAGCCATTAAAAAGAATACATTTGAATCAGTTCTAATGAGGTGGATGAAACTGGAAACGATTATACAGAGTGAATGGACTCTGAGAGTAAAGATAATTTTTGTATAGTTCTTCTGTCTATTCTTGCCACCTCTTCTTATCTTCTGCTTCTGTTAGGTCCCTACCATTTCTGCCCTTTACTGAGCTCATCTTTGCATCTTAGCTACTAGGCTGAGAGGAGCTTCCCCAAGTCCGAGGTCAGGGGCAGCGCCCAAGAGAAATTAAGGACTGATTATTCGGCAACAACTGACTTTGTGGAGTGAAACAAACTGTCATGTGGCTTATGGTACATCCTAAGTTTGTTTTTCCCCAGGTAAATAAAAATTTGAGTCACCTTGACCTTTTGTAATGAGGGACAAATCATAGGAGACACACAACTGCTCCATCTGTTTCCACATTCAATTTTAATCAGAGCTCTATTTAAATTGTTGCATCTAGGCAATCATTTCATTGCAAGGCAAAGAAATAGAAATAAATGAGATGTTGCTTTGCCTTGGCAGATTAAATCATGATTCAAGCAACATTCAGGTGATATACATTGCAAATTGTAAAAAACAGGGAGCCATACTTGGGGAAGAAAAAAAAAATAGTGAAGGATGTTTATTTCCCTATCCCATATAAGTGACAGGTTCAAGTGAGGATGGTGGTGTGTCTATGAAAATATATCACCATTTAAGGAATCCTATTATTAGACATGGTAGAAGCTCTATCTTAGAGAAGCCTCCATACTGTGGGTAATTATCACAGTCCAGCATGCTAATTGCTTTTCGATCTGCAGGCTGTGCTTTCAATGAGCACTGCTGGGCTGTACCCAGGCTGCTACTTAATGAGAACAGCCCTTATCAAAGAACAGCATCATCTCTGACTATCAAATCGATAGGAAAGCATTAGCCAAGGCTTTAAAGTTTGAAAACATTTTGGTCAATAGACTTTTGCTCAAATACTGCATATTTCAGGATCATTTCTAGAAGCCATCACATTCCCTGAGGCAATGAATAATCAGCATATGAAACACACTGAAAAGTAATGAGCAAGGGTCAGCCTGGGTCTTCTTTCTGCTCAGAGATAATGTAAGTGCAGTTATACACCGAATGCTTTTGGAGCTTCAATGTGCAGTGAGATATTTTCACATGACACAGTGGATATTTTAGACAACCATGCTTGTATACTAAGACAGGGCAAAAGTATTTACTTATATATGTATAAATGTAAATATATATGCATTTCATATTTACTGTGTGTAAAATTTTGTGCTTTTTACTCTGTATAAATTTAATTTAAAATAGCAATCCTACAAGTGTGTGATACTTTAATAATTCTAGAATCAGCAAACTGATTTAAAAAAAAACTAAAAAGAAATGTTCTAAGTTTGCCTACTGTGATAATGTCAAGTTCTAAATCCATGCATCTATGACTTCAGAACTCATATTTAGTATAGATTTTAAAATTACAATAATTAGTATGTATATATATATTCATATATATGATAACATTTAACAGAAAATTTATAGAAGAGTTGTATTTAAATTTACTAGATTCAATGTGTTATTTTACAATATATATTTTGAATGTTCTTTTTAATATGCCAAAATTTAATTTAAAAGAATAATCTGATTTTATAATTTCCTAATAAAAGGAATTTAATGCTGCCTCTTTGTGATCTTGGCTAAGTCAAAGAATTAGCTATGCTTTAGTTTTTGTGTTTGTAAAACAAGAGAAAATAACCATAGAGCCTTTAATACCTCTGTAAACAATAAATGCTGTAAGGTTTCATGAAGTTATTTCTAGGCAATAAGATATTTCTTTCTGTACTAATTATGCCCTGGCTATCCTAAAGAAGCTAAGAGTCTCTTCCACACTGCTTGCTGAAAGGGCAGAGGATAAAGGAGACACTGAATTTTACACTAGCCAGTAAATCTTCTGCCCAACATTTTCTTGATAAAATTTAGTTATTTCAGTACATTTCCATTCAAAACTGATTTAAGTGCAATTCTTCCTATGCTGGGGATGATAATAACTAATATTATAAAATCACGTAAGACATTCTTAAGCCATGATCTTGTCATCATTCCATGAAGTAAAATTATATCATTTCAGGAAAAAGATTAGTTTGACATTTTGATGTAATGAATTTTAAAAAAATTACATATACAAGGAATATCTGATTAATACCTTGTTTATTACTAAGCTAAGGCAGAACATAATATGTAACCATGACAAAACATGTCACTTCACCCAATACTACTGTAAACTCTCTCAACAAAGCAGACTTTTTTTTTTTTTTTTTTGGAGAACTGCAGATACAAGTGTGTAAGAAAATTTGGTGGAAAAATGACCAAGTAATGACTAAGCTTTTCAGTAAGAATCTTTTTAACTTTTACTACTTAACAGATTAATCAGAGCTCTGGATTCTGATGATAGAAAGCCAATTAAATTATCTATATGCATTTGTAGGACATTTTACTCCCTGTCTTTGCAGAGAGCTGACTCATTTGAAAAGACCCTGATGCTGGGAAAGATTGAGGGCAGGAGGAGAAGAAGACGACAGAGAATAAGATGGTTGGATGGCATCTCTGACACAATGGACATGGGTTTAGGTGGACTCTGGGAGCTAGCGATGGACAGGGAGGCCTGGCGTGCTGCGATTCATGGGGTTGCAAAGAGTCGGACACGACTGACCGACTGAACTGAACTGAACTGAACAGAATAATCAGAGCTCTAGATTCTGATGATAGAAAGCCAATTAAATTATCATATCCATTTGTGGGACATTTTACTCTCTGTCTTTGCATTATCTTAGGGAAAGCAAAGCTTTATAGATAAATAACTGCTAAAAACTTAAGGAAATGTTCTTCAGTGAGATAAAACTTTCTGTTAAATGTACCACTTATTAAGAAATAATTATTTTAATAATTCTCTAGATTTGTTTCATTAAAATAAGTGCATAGTAGGTAGACCAAGCATTTTCCATATTCCATTCTTGCTCTTCCCAGATTCTCACCTGCAGTGCCCAGTGTTCAGAATCCATTTTATCCAGTTCCTGAACAATTCTTATCTAAGTAGAAATTCACTCATATTCTCAGTCCCACCTTCCATAAAATTATGATGTCTCTTTACTTTCGTTGTTTTTGTTTTTCTCTTACTTTTTAAAAATTTTTTAAATTGTGAAAGTTCAGTAACACCTTTACAGGAAATTTGAAAAATACAGAACAAACATACATATAGTTTTATTATATATTACAATTACTTTTAAGTAGATAAAGATTTTTAGATGTACTTTTATATCAAATATTCAAAATTAAGAAAAAGAATATACACAAAAGTAGAATGATAAAGCAGAACTGAAAATCAATATGAACTATTTCAACATAATTAAGATTTATACAACTTTCACACAAGAGTAGGATACAAATTCTATTCAAATTCCTATAGACTATAACCTAGTAGACACTGTAATATATCCAGGGTAACTTGTGTATTAATTAATGTGCTTATAATAATGAAGCTATAAATAAATCTATACTATTTTTCAAATTATCTCAATATTCTGTGAGCAAGTGAAATATTTCAAATTCCCTACAATGCTTTGTTATATAATAAAACTCAACCTCATAAAGGTATTTGCATTTTAATTTTTATATGTATTTTACTGCAGCTGTTGTTCAGTCACTACATCATGTCCAACTCCTTGTGATCCCATGAACTGTAGTATGCCAGGCTTTCCTGTTCTTCACTGTCTCCTAGAGTTTGCTTAAATTCATGTACATTGAGTCAGAGGAGATAAGGAAAGATATATCCATCTAAATACAGAGTTCCAAAAAATAACAAGGAGAGATAAGAAAGCATTCCAAAGTGATCAATGCAAATAAATAGACAGAAACAAAAAAAATGAGAAAGACTAGAGAGCATTTCAAGAAAATCAGAGATACCAAGGGAGTATATCATGCAAAGGTAGGCACAATAAAGGACAGAAATGGTATGGACCCAACAGAAGCAGAAAAAATTAGAAGAGGTGAGAAGAATACACAAAAGAACTATACAAAAAGATGTGACCCAGATAATGATCCAGATAACCATGATGGTTTGCTCACTCGCCTATAACTAGACATCTTGGAGAGCAAAGTCAAGTGGGCCTTAGGAAGAATCACTATGAACAAAGCTAGCAGAGGTGATGGAATGCCACTTGATCAGGTCAGCTCAGTTCAGTCGCTCAGACATGTCTGACTCTTGGCGACTCCATGAACTGAGGCATGCCAGGCCGCCCTGTGCATCACCAACTATGGGAGTTTAATCAAACTCATGTCCACTGAGTGGTGATGCCATTCAACCACCTCATCCTCTTGTCTCCTTCTCCTCTTGCCTTCAATCTTTCTCAGAATCAGGCTCTTTTCAAACAAGTCAGCTCTTCACATCAGTTCAGTTCAGTTCAGTTGCTCAGTTGTGTCTGATTCTTTGCGACCCCATGAATCACAGCGCGCCAGGTCTCCCTGTCCATCACCAACTCCCGGAGTTCACTCAGACTCACGTCCATAGAGTCAGTGATGCCATCCAGCCATCTCATCCTCTGTCGTCCCCTTCTCCTCCTGCCCCCAATCCCTCCCAGCATCAGAGTCTTTTCCAATGAGTCAACTCTTCGCATGAGGTGACCAAAGTACTGGAGTTTCAGCTTCAGCATCATTCCCTCCAAAGAACACCCAGGGCTGATCTCCTTCAGAATGGACTGGTTGGATCTCCTTGCAGTTCAAGGGACTCTCAAGAGTCTTCACATCAGGTGACTAAAATATTGGAGTTTCAGCTTCAGCATCAGTCCTTCCAATAAATATTCTGGACTGATTTCCTTTAGGATGGACTGGTTGGATCTCCTTGTTGTCCAAGGGACTCTCAAGAATCTTCTCCAACACCACAGCTCAAAACCATCAATTCTTTGGTGCTCAGCTTTCTTTAAAGTCCAACTCACATATCCATACATGACTACTGGAAAAATAATAGTTATAACTAGATAGACCTTTGTTGACACAGTAATGTCTCTGCTTTTTAATCAGCTAAGTTGGTCATAACTTTTCTTCCAAGGAGCAAGAGTCTTTTTTAATTTCATGGGTGCAATCACCATTTACAGTGATTTTGGAGCCCCCCAACATAAAGTCTGTCACTGTTTCCACTGTTTCCCTATCTATTTGCCATGAAGTCATGGGACCAGATGCCATGATCTTAGTTTTCTGAATATTGAGTTTTAAGCCAACCTTATAATCTCCTCTTTCACTTTCATCAAGAGGCTCTTTAGTTCTTCTTCACTTTCTACATAAGGGTGCTGTCATCTGCATATTTTAGGTTATTAATATTTCTCCCAGCAATCTTGATTCCAGTTTGTGCTTCATCCATTCCAGCATTTCTCATGATGTACTCTGCATACAAGTTAAATAAGCCAGGTGACAATATACAGCCTTGATGTAATTCTTTTCCTATCTGGAACCAGTCTGTTGTTTCATGTCCAGTTCTAACTGTTGCTTTCTGACCTGCATACAGGTTGCTCGAGAGGTAGGTCAGGTGGTCTGGTATGCCCACCTCTTTCAGAATTTTCCACAGCTTGTTGTGATTCACATAATCAAAGCTTTGGCATAGTCAATAAAGCAGAAATAGATGTTTTTCTGGAACTCTCTTGCTTTTCCATGATCCAGTGGATGTTGGTAATTTGATCTCTGGTTCTTCTGACTTGTGTAAAACAACTTTGAACAGCTGGAAGTTCACAGTTCATGTATTGTTGAAGCCTGGCTTGGAGAATTTTGAGCATTAATTTGCTAGCCTATGAGACAAGTGCAATTGTGTGGTAGTTTGAGCATTCTTTGGCATTGCCTTTCTTTGGGATTGGAATGAAAACTGACCTTGTCTAGTCCTGTGGCCACTGCTGAGATTTCCAAATTTGCTGACATATTGAGTGCAGCACTTTCATGGCATCGTCTTTCATAATTTGAAATAGCTCAACTGGAATTCAATCACTTCCACTGGCTTTATTTGTGGTGATGCTTCCTATGGCCTACTTGACCTCTCATTTCAGAATGTCTGGATCTAGATGAGTGATCACACCATCGTGATTATCTGTGTCATGAAGATCATTTTTGTATGGTTCTTCTGTGTATTCTTGCCACCACTTCTTAATATCTTCTGCTTCTATTAGGGCCATACCATTTCTGTCCTTTCTTGTGTGCATTTTTGCATGAGAAGTTCCCTTGGTATCTCTAATTTTCTTGAAGAGATCTCTAGTCATTCCCATTCTCTTTTTTTCCTCTATTTCTTTGCATTGATCACTGAGGACGTCTTTCTTATCTCTCCTTGGTATTCTTTGGAACTCTGAATTCAAATGGATATATTTTTCTTTTTCTCCTTTGCCCTTCACTTCACTTATTTTCATAGCTTTTTGTAAGGCCTCCTTAGACAACTATTTTGCCTTTCAGCATTTCTTTTTCTTGGGGATGGTCTTGATAACTGCCTCCTGTACAATGTCATGAACCCCCATCCATAGTTTTTCAGGCACTCTGTCTATCAGATCTAATCCCTTAAACCTATTTCTCACTTCGACTGTGTAGTCATAAGGGATTTGACTTAGGTCATACCTGAATGGTCCAGTGGTTTTCCCTACTTTCTTCAATTTAAGTTTGAATTTGGCAATAAATTATAAATCTTAAAAGCTATATCAAATATTAATAGATGATGCTGTTAAAGTGCTGCACTCAATAAGCCAGTAAATTAGGAAAACTCAGCAGCGGCAACAAGACTAGAAAAAGGCAGTTTTCATTCCCATCCCAAAGAAAGATAATGCCAAAGAATATTCAAACAACTGCACAATTGCATTAATCTCACACACTAGCAAAGTGATGCTCAAAATTCTCCAAATGAGGCTTAAACAGTATGTGAGCCAAGAACTTCAAGATGTTCAAGCTGGTTTTATAAAAGGTAGAGGATTAGAGATTAAATTGTCAACATCCTTAGGATCATAGAAAAAGTAAGAGAGTTCCAGGAAAACATATATTTCTTCTTTATTGACTATACCAAAGCCTTTGACTGTTTGGATCACAACAAATTTTAGCAAATTCTTAATGAGATGGGAATACCAGTCCACCTGACCTGCCTCCTGAGAAATCTGTATGCAGGTAAAGAAGCAACAGTGAGAACCAGACATAGACCAATGGACTGGTTCCAAACTGGGAAAGGAGTATGTCAAGGCTGTATATTGTCTCCCTGCTTATTTAACTTATATGCAGAGTACATCATGCAAAATGCTGGTGTGGATGAAGCACAGGTTGGTATCAAGCCTGCCTGGAAAAATATAAATAATCTCAAATATGCAGATGACAACACCGTTATGGCAGAAAGTGAAGATGAACTGAAGAGGTGCTTGATGAAAGTAAAAGAGGAGAGTGAAAAAGTTGGCTTAAAGCATAACATTTATAAAACTAAGATCACTGCATCCATCCCCATTACTTCATTGCAAATAGATGGGGAAACACTGGAAACAGTGACAGACTTTACTTTTATTTTTGGGGGGGTGGTCTCCAAAATCACTGCAAATGGTGACAGCAGCCATGAAATTAAAAGATGCTTACTCCTTGGAAGAAAAGCTATGACCAACCTAGACAACATATTAAAAAGCGGAGACATTACTTTGCTAACAAAGGTCTGTCTAGTCAAGGCTATGGTTTTCCAGTGGTCATGTATGGATGTGACAATTGGATAATAAAAAAACTGAGCAAAGACAAATCAATAATTTTGAACTGTGGTGTTGGAGAAGACTCTTGAAAGTCCCATGGACTGCCAGCAGATCAATCCAGTCAATCCAATGAAAATCAGTCCTGACTATTCATTGGAAGGGCTGATGTTGAAGTTGAAACTCCAATACTTCGGCCACCTGACGCGAAGAACTGACTGATTGGAAAAACCCTGATGCTGGGAAAGATGGAAGGCAGGAGGTGAAGGGGATGACAGAGGATGAGATGGTCAGATGGCATCACCAACTCAACAGAAATGAGTTTGATCAAGCTTCAGGAGTTGTAGATGGACAGGGAAGTCTGGTGTGCTACAGTCCATCTGGTTGCAAAGAGTCATATAGGACTGAGCTACTGAACTGACTGAGTCAGTGATGACATCCAATCATCTCATCCTTTCTGCACCTTCTCCTCCTCCCTTAAATAATTTGTTAAAATTATTACATAAAACAAATGTAATACTTTGCTTATATTTTCTGTATATATTTGTACATGTTTTTGTTCATTTTGAAATGTTTTTGCAGGTTTGCATCCTTGGATAGCCCATTCTCAGACAGAAATTGATGGCCAAGAAATGTGTTAGATCAATGTGCAAGTGCTTTTGTGATTAATACTTGTCTAGAAGGGAAAAAACTACTAGTGGGAGATGGAAAATTTGGGCTGTCTTTAGTCCTGACAAAGCCTCTGCAGATCTTGTAGGGTACTCTGAAGCTAAGACATGCCAGATACATAGTTGAGGTTGCTGAGTGGGCTGGTATAGAAAAAAATATTCTGAATCTCAACTGGAAATTGTAAGCTCATTAACATATGTCAACCTAGATGACAGACATCATATCTATTCCTTTGGTGGAGGTATGGTGTCTCTTTACCTCAGTACTTAGTTAAATGAATTCTATAGTAAGAGCAGTGAAGTTACTTAATGATAAGTGTCAGGCCATAATTGAGTCTTAATAAACACTAATATTTATTAGTTTTCAGAGGTGAAACCATAGTTTCAATTTTGCTGATTAGCAATAAAATTATTATTTTTATGTTCTTAATATCATCTAACATTTTAGTTTTTATGGAGATTGTACTTTAAATTCATTATAAAACAGCCATACTACCAGACAAAGAAATGTTATGATGCAGTCTCATACATGTGAATTTATTTATATACAAATCATAGATATTAATCATATCTACATGATAACATTAAAAACAAATGTTAATCAAAATTAGATGTTTATCACTTAAATTTTCTCATGATGTAACTTTGATGTGAAAAATCAAAAAACAGAAAACACCACACTTGCAAAAGCTTGCTGGCAACACCAGGAAATGCAATTAAAGGAAGCAGAAATTGCCAAACACATTTTAAAAAACTGTTAACAGATTATAAACATAAGTGAAAGTGAAATCACTCAGTTGTATCCAATTCTTTGTGACCCTGTGGACTGTAGCCCACCAGGCTCCTCTGTCCATGGGATTCTCCAGGCAAGAATACTGGAGTGGGTTGCCATTTCCTTCTCCAGGGTATCTTCCCAACCCAGGGATTGAACCCAGGTCTCCTGCATTGCAGGTAGATGCTTTAACCACTCAGCTACCTTAGAACCTGCATTAGTAGACTGACTTAAAAATACTGCTCCAATACAATATTGTAAAGTAATTAGCCTCCAATTAAAATAAAGAAATTTTAATTTAAAAAAAAACTAAAAAAAAATACTGCTCCCTTCTTTTTATCTCTTTTTTCATTCTGGAATTTTCCTTGCATAAAAGGAAGAATTTCTATAGTTTCCTATTTTCTCATTAAAAAAAATATATCTTTACATTTTATTAAGCTTTTAAGAAAACTCCCCATGTTCAGTCTTTTAACTCCTTCTCCTAATCAAGTTGTACCAACTTTACTGTTCAGCATATCTACTAATTTTTTTTAATGAAGTCATGAAGTTTTTAAATTCCAAGACCTTTAGAAGACTTTTTATAAAGCTAATATTTCTCCAAAAGCTTTTTACTGTAAATAACTTACTAATTTATTACATTAATGGTTTGCTCACTTTTAGTTTTCTGGTTATTGAGATTTATTCCCTCTGTTTAATAGTGGCACATTTTCTGATTCTTTCTGTATTTATTTATTACATTTAAGAAGGTCTAATTATTGATATTTGTAGAGAGATGAGGTTCTTGCTTTTATATGAGGGTTTTGTTGGAGGGAGAGCAGAGTTGACTGACAGGTCAACATAATGCAGTTCTACAATTAACCATCCTAAGCTGTACAGGGACCCCAAGTGCTTTGTAAGACTGTCGTCAGCACCTCAAAGCTCTTCTGAATGGCTCTGACTTCCACCATAGTTTTCATTCCTTCACTGGGATGTGATTTCCTTTCTCTTTTTGGCATTGTTTTGTTTGTCTATCCATCTTCCTGGATCTGTAACCATTTATTTTTTCCTATTATTTATAAACTCTCCAAATTCTAAGAAGGATTATTTCTGTCTTCATTTAAGAAAAGATATAATTATATATATTTTAATGCTTGTAATTTCATGAAATCTTTATAAATGTACTTTACCTTCTATCATTACATTATCAATCTTTATTTGAAGCATCTGATAGTAAAATTAGTTCCTACTATAGAAACTGATTTCAGACCTTCTATTTCTTTTAAGATGGCAGTGAATTTTATTATATAAAATTATTTTAAAAACATAATGTCTCATTTTATGAGTACAGCATTTTTACTTATAAAAATTTATAATGTGTTTAATGGAAATGAATAATACTGCTTTACTTGACAAATTCACACTTAGGATTGGTTTTTGTATTTGTTGTATTATTTACACAATGGGAAGATCATCACTCAATATTTAATGTCAAGCTATCTTCTAGACCTACAGAATTCTGACTTTAAAACATTAGTTTATTAAATTGTAAACATCAAGAATACAAGATGAAAAAAAAAAGATGAGTCACATAGGCGTGCAGTTATTTAAATCCTTGGGGACAGAAACAAATTTCTTATACGCCATGGACAATGGATTTTGCCAAAAATCATAACGATGTCTCTATATTTTCTTTGATTTTAAATTAAAATTAAGAATTAAAGATTTTAAAATTTAAAAAATAAAAAACTGAAAAAAAATTTTAAAAAAAAAGAAAAAAAAATATTCTTACCTACTTTCCAGTGAGGTCTTTTTTTATAACTAAATGAATTACTGAATGTGGAAATAAAGTGCCATATATATAGAAAAATAAAAATAAAAAAATAAAATTAAACTATATTTAGATTTTCTTTTAGATATTCTTCTTAATATTAATCAATGAATACTTTAAAAACAATATTTTTAATTTAAATTTATTTATTTTAATGGGAGGCTAATTTTAACATATTTATTTCAGAATATTTGATAAAATTAAATTCCTAATGGTTGCATTTTGGTAGAGAAAAATTAAATACCATATACATGGTATTATATGAGACATGGAAAAATGCATGCTACTCAAACCTTAAGTTTATAAATATGTTCACCTGCTTC
This sequence comes from Ovis aries, assembly GCF_016772045.2. Taxonomy (NCBI): domain Eukaryota; kingdom Metazoa; phylum Chordata; class Mammalia; order Artiodactyla; family Bovidae; genus Ovis; species Ovis aries. The sequence goes on from NC_056069.1 coordinate 52,613,138, forward strand.
TCTAACTAAATCCTCGTAAAATGTTTAATACTGTTCAAGTATTTTTACAATATATTTATCCTTTCTTCCAGCAGAAAAGTAATCTCTAAGTTATGCTCACTAATCACTTTCTCACATATCCTGTGACTCTCAAAATCTCCAGCCTAAGGAGTCATGTAACGCCACTGAATCCATGAATTGTGTTAGTTCTCACTGACTTGGAGCATTGTATATTTTTTTAATAGACTTTTTTTGCTTTTACTATACTCGCTACTGGGGCTTACAGCAAGGTTTACCTCTTTCAGCTCAGAAAGTAGGAATTCAGCAAGTAACATATCAGTTTTATCAGTTTAGTATTGTTTCAGGAATGTCTCCTGAGGGATATGGTAGTAAAACTCCGTTAAAATACTCTCATTTACTTTCATGGTAACACTTTTTCGCATTGATTTCTTCAGAACTAGACTTTGCTTTGTTGTTTTTCACTGAGCCTCAGAAATAACTGAAAACAATATGTTTAATCATCAATCTGTTGTTTAAGTTATATTTGAAGAAAAACTATGTAGAATATGATACAGTCAAGTTTTAGAAATTCTTATTTGTAAGTGCATTCTGATGTACTGGCATTATAAATCTCTGTGCTATATGCAAATATTTGAATACAGTTATACCAATATTCACTTCTTAGAAAAATTAATTGGAAACATTAGCAAAATATAATTATTTTTTACAGTACCACACTATATTTTGGCCACCTGATGTGAAGAATCAATTCATTGGAAAAGACCCTGATGCTGGGAAAGATTGAAGGCAAAAGGAGAAGGCAGTGACAGAGGATGAGATGGTTGGATGGCATCACTGATTCAATGGACATGAGTTTGAACAAACTCCAGGAAATAGTGAAGGACAGGGAAGCCTGATGTGCTGCAGTCCATGGGGTTGCAAAGAGTCTGACGCTACTGAACAGGACCAAATATGGAGATAATTATTTTATACAGGTTACTGTATATGAAATAATTATTTTACTCAGGTTATTGTTACTGTGGCCATCCAAAGCCACAATCTAATTCCTGAAATGCTTTAGTGTCCCAATTCCCTTCATGGATGACAGCCTTGTCATGACAAAGGAGCTTGCATAACTCAATGAAGCTCTGAGCCATGACATGCAGGGCCACCCAAGATGGATGGGTCATAGTAAAGAATTCTGACAGAATGTAGCTCCCTGGAGAAGGGAGTGGCAAGCCACTCCAGTATTCTTGCTGCAAGAACCCCAGGAACAGCATGAGAGTAAAAAAGATGTGACACCAGAAGATGAGCCCCTCATCTGGAAGGAGTTCAATATGCTATTGGAGAAGATCAGAGGGCAATTACTAATAGCTCCAAAAAGAATAAAGTGATCATGCCAAAGCAGAAATGATGCTCAGTTGTGGATATGTCTGGTGGTGAAAGTAAAGTCTGATGCTGTAAAGAACAATATTACATAGGAGCCTGGAATGTTAGGTCCATGAATAAAAGTAAATTGGATGTAGTCAAGCAGGAGATGGCAAGAGTGAACATTGACATCTTAGGAATCCATGAACTAAAATGGATTGGAATGGGAAAATTTAATTCAGATGAACGTTGTATCTACTACTGTGGGCAAGAATCCCTTAGAAGAAATATAGTAGCCCTCATAGCCAACAAAAGTCCAAATTGCAGTACTTGGGTGCAATCTCAAAAATGACAGCATGATCTCAGTTCATTTTCAGGGCAAACGACTCAACGTCACAGTAATCCAAGTCTATGCCCCAACCACTGATGCTGAAGAAGTTGAAGTTGACCAGTTCTATGAAGACCTACAAGACCTTCTAGAACTAACTAAAATATATGCCCTTTTCTTCATAGGTGATTGGAATGCAAAAGAAGGAAGTCAAGAGATACCTAGAGTAACAGTTAAGTTTGGCCACCGAATGCAAAATGAAAAATGGCAAAGATAAACAGAGTTTTGCCCAGACAGCTCACTGGTAATAGTAAATAGCTTTTTTCAAAACAACAAAATTGGTCTCTACACATGGCTATCACCAGATGTTCAATACCAAAATCAGCTTGATTATTTTCTTTGTAGCCAAACATGGAGAAGCTCTATACAGTTAGAAAAAAAAAAAAAAAACAAGACCAGGAACTGACTGTGGTTCAGATAATAAGCTCCTTATTGTAAAATTCAGACTTACATTGAAGAAACTCTACTGGGCCATTTAGGAATGAGCTAAAACAAACCCCTTATGATTGATTATACAGTGGAGGTAACAGATAAAGGAATTAGATCTGGTAGGGAGAGTACCTGAGAGACTACAGTTGGAGGTGCATAACATTGTACAGGAATAACCAAATCATCCCAACGAAAAAGAAATGTAAAAAAGCAAAGTGGTTGCCTGAGGAAATTTTGCAAATAATTGAGAAAAGAAGAGAAGTAAAAAAAACAAAGGAGAAAGGGAAATATATAGCTAACTGAATGCAGAGTTCCAGAAAACAGCAAGGAGATATAAGAAGGCCTTCTTAAATGGATAATGTAAAGAAATGGAGGAAAACAATAGGATGGGAAAGACTAGAGAGCTCAATAATAAAATTAGAGATACCAAGGAGACACGGTGTGAAAAGATGGGCACAATAAAGGACAAAAACGGCAAGAACCTACAGAAACAGAAGAGATTAAGAAGTGGCAAGAATACACAGAAGAACTGTACAAAAAAAGGTATCATTGACCCAGATAACCACGATGGTATGGTCACTCACCTAAAGCCATACATCTTGGAGTGTGAAGTTAAGTGGGACTGAGGAAGCATTACTACGAATAAAGCAGGTGGAGGTGATGGAATTTCAGCGGAGCTTTCAAATCCTAAAAGATGATGCTGCTAAAGTGTTGCAGTCAATATGTCAACAACATTGGAAAACTCAGCAGTGGTGACAGGATTGGAAAAGGTCAATTTTCATTCTAATGCCAAAGTGTTCAAACTACCCTACAATTGTGTTCATGTCACTTGCTAGCAATGTAATGCTCAAATCCTTCCAACTAGACTTCAGGAGTCTGTGAACTGAGAATGCCCAGATATATAAGCTGGATATACAAAAGGCAGAGGAACCAGAGATGAAATTGCCAACATCCATTGGATCATAGAAAAAAGCAAGAGAATTCCAGAAATAGCATATACAGCTACTTCATTAAATATTCTAAAGCCTTTGACTGTGTGGATCACAGCAAAATGTGGAAAATTCTTAAAGAGATGGGAACACAAGATAATCCTACCTGTCTCCTGAGAAACTTGTTTGCAGGTCAAGAAGCAACATTTAGAACTGGACATGGAACAATGCACTGGTTCAAAAATGGGAAGGGAGAACATCAAGACTGTATATTTCACCCTGTTTATAAACATAGACATCATGCAAAATGCCAGGCTGGATGAAGCACAAGTTGGAATCAAGATTGCAAGGAGAAATGTTAACAACCTCAGATATGCCTATGCATATCTAATGCAGAAAGTGAAGAGCAACTAAAGACCCTCTTAAGAAGGGTGAAAGAGGAGAGTGAAATAGCTAGCTTAAAACTCAACACAAAAAAACGAAGATCATGGCTTCTGGTCCCATCACTTCACGGCAAAAAGAAAGGAAAAAAGTGGAAACAGTGACATATTTTATTTTGGGAGGCTCCAAAATCACTGCAGATGGTGACTGCAGTCATGAAATTAAAAGACCTTTGCTTCTTGGAAGGAAAGCTATGACAAACCTAGACAGAGTATTGAAATGTAGAGACATCACTTTGCTGACTAAGGTCCATATGGTCAAAGCAATGGTTTTACCAGTAGTCATGTACGGATATGAGAGTTGGACCATAAAGAAGACAGAGTGCTGAATAATCGATGCTTTTGAATTGTGGTGCTGGAGAAAACTCTTGAAGTCCCTTGGACAGCAATAAGATCAAACCAGTCAATCCTAAAGGAAATCAACCCTGAATATTCATTGGATAGACTGATGCTGAAGCTGAAATTCCAATTCTTTGGCTACCTGATGTAAAGAGCAGGTAGGTCTTTACCTCATTGGTAAAGACCCTGATCCTGGTGAATACTGAAGGCAAAAGTAGAAGACGGAGGCAGAGGGTAAGATAGTTACATAGCATCGTTAAATCAATAGACATAAATTTGAGTAATTTCTGGGATATAGTGAAGGATCGGGAAACCTGTCGTGCAGCAGGCCATGGGTTCTCAGAGATGTGGATATGACTTAGTGATTGAACAACAAAACAACAGTGTTCCAACTTCTCAAATGTCTCATTTATCATCTCTTCATTGTGACCATTTCCGTCTTAACTTATATATAAATCTAACTACCAAGATCTGTTCTTGCTTTTAAAAAAACGATATATTCATATTTCTTGCAATAATTCTCTGTAGATTTTCTCAACTTAATTTTCCTCTATTAGTGTTATTTCTCTCATTTTATCAAAAACATTTTGGAAAATATTATCAGTGATTTATTTTCATATTCATTGGCCACATTTCTTCCTTATCTGTTTTGGTCTTCATGAAATGTTTAACACTGTTAATCAAGGAGGCAGAAGTCTACCAACAAATATGCTGAGAAAGTTTCCCTCCAAAAGACGGTGCTGCTTTTGAGAGCTACTCTCCCCCACCAAAGCCATTAGATATAATTAAGAGATAGAGTCTCCAATTTTTCTATTTCGCTTAGCAAAAATCCTGCTGTAATAGGATGAGACTATCCAATGGTAAAATATGCATTTTAACATATCAATCTGTGTCACAGGAACCTCTCTAAATGCTGAGCTCTATGTGCTAGAGGAGAACCAATAAGAGTGATTTCTGATTTCAAAAACAACCATATCTGTTTTTGGCTAGGCTTCTGGTAATACAGCTGTGAGCTCCAAGCTTCATGGTGAATTATTTAACACCTAGAATCTCTTTGTGTTTTGCAAAAGATAAACCCAATAGAATGTCTTTGTAACCATGTGGAGAGTAGTAAAACACTAAGAAAAATAATTAAAGTAGGACAAGTCTTACGGATACTTTTTGGAACACAGAGAGTAATATAAATGTTAGTTTTCTGCTTCCATTTGTGATTTTCAATAGCTGTTTTTCTTTCCTAATTCCTACTTTTTGTGACTTTTAAAAAATATTGGTTCAACAGATGATACAGATCATGTCCAAGTGAATGTTAGATGTTGTATCATAGGATGTTAGAGATATTACAGCATGTTTTTCTTTTCTTGTCTAAAACATATATATGTGTATATTTACATGAGAGTTGGGTAAAGAAAAGATACAAACAATTATGCTGATAAACTGATATTTGCAAAATAAGTGCAATAGTTTATCACAATGTTCAGTAATAAATGTAAATAAAATTATTTTCCCAAGAGTCATTCTTGTCTGACATGGAGCAAAAGCTCTGGACTTCTCACTTCTTTGTGAGAAATCCCTCATGGCAGAAACTTAATGAATTATGAAACAATTAGGGCCATTCTTCAGAAATGGGAAATAAATAGAAATTCTTAATCTAGGAGAAATCTCATTACGCTTTTTTTTTTCAGAATTACTACTCAAAGAAATGCTTAAAAGGAAAATGAAAAGGATTACAGTCAGGCGTAGGTTGTATTTAACTGTTGTATAGAGAAATTTAAGGGGGAAGAAAGAGAGAAAAAGAGAGAATCATGCTGACATAGTTAAATACAAGACATGTAGTGACTGGTTTTCACATACATCTAAAATCTTCAGAGACTCCCCCAAACTTTCCATCTTATCTAAATTTTTATTTGCCTTATTTTTCTACATTGAACTTTTTATTATCTGTAAAACTATATTTTTATTTATTACATATCTCACTCTTCAAATGCATACTTAAAGACATTACAAAATTAGCCTTTTATTGTTCTCTTTCCAACACCTATCATAATGTGTGGTAGATAGAAAACACCCAATCAACTTTTATGGAAAGAAAAAGCAAATTGAAGTAGTGGCAGACATGAATAAAATTAGCAAATTTTCATTAGTTTTGGGAGTTATAGAAGAAGCTAAATTATCTCTTGGTCTTTAAGATAAAGATGGATAAGCATGGAGATAAAAAAAAATTAATGTCTCAAAGGTAAGTAGAAGCCTCATCAACTATAAGTTTCCAAGATTAGGAGAAAACAGGTAATATTTGTATCCAGAGGTTTCTTTCTTGCAAAAACCAATAATAAGCCCACATCAATTTGAGTGAAGCGATCCAAGACACAGAGGATAGAGTAATAAATTCGAACTTTAAAGAATGTTAATATTTGACCAAATGAGCCTCAGGATTTGGCATTTCTTAAGTGGTCTGTTCTTTATTCACAAAACTGCCTATCAATGTGTTATCTATAACATAACAATACGGTTTTCCATAGATGCCAAAGCTTAACATGTGCTACTTGGAAATTCTGAAAGACATGGGAATACCAGACCACTTGACCTGCCTCTTGAGAAATCCGTATGCAGGTCAGGAAGCAACAGTTAGAACTGGACATGGAAGTATTGAAGTTTCAGCTTTAGCATCAGTCCTACCAATGAAAACCCAGGACTGATCTCCATTAGGATGGACTGGTTGGATCTCCTTGCAGTCCAAGGGACTCTCAAGAGTCTTCTCTAGCACCACAGTTCAAAAGCATCAATTCTTCGGCACTCAGCCTTCTTCACAGTCCAATTCTCACATCCATACATAACCACTGGAAAAACCATAGCCTTGACTAGACGGGCCTTTCTTGACAAAGTAATCTCTCTGCTTTTTAATATTCTGTCTAGGTTGGTGATAACTTTCCTTTCAAGGAGTAAGTGTCTTTTAATTTCATGGCTGCAATCACCATCTACAGTGATTTTGGAGCCCAGAAAAACAAAGTCAGGCCACTGTTTCCACTGTTTCCCATCTATTTACCATGAAGTGATGGGACTGGATGCCAGGATTTTAGTTTTCTGAATGTTGAGCTTTAAGCTAACTTTTCACTCTCCTCTTTCACTTTCATCAAGAGGCTCTTTAGTTCTTCACTTTCTGCCATAAGGGTGGTGTCATCTGCATATCTGAGATTATTGATATTTCTCCCAGCAATCTTGATTCCAGCTTGATCTTCATCCAGCCCAGCATTTCTCATGATGTACACTGCATATCAGTTAAATAAGCAGGGTGACAATATACAGCCTTGACGTACTCCTTTTCGTATTTGGAACCAGTCTGTTGTTTCATGTCCAGTTCTAACTGTAGCTTCCTGACCTGCATACAGATTTCTCAACAGGAAGGTCAGGTGGTCTGGAATTGCCAACTCTTTAAGAATTTTCCAAAGTTTATTGTGATCCACGCAGTCAAATGTTTTGGCATAGTCAATAAAGCAGAAATAGATGTTTTTTCTGGAACTCTCTTCCTTTTTCCACGATCCAACTGATGTTGGCAATTTGATCTCTGGTTCCTCTGCCTTTTCTAAAACCAGCTTGAACATCAGGAAGTTCACGGTTCATGTATTGCTGAATTATGGCTTGGAGAATTTTGAGCATTACTTTACTAGCGTGTGAGATGAGTGCAATTGTGCGGTAGTTTGAGCATTCTTTGGCATTGCCTTTCTTTGGGATTGGAATGAAAACTGACCTTTTTCAGTCCTGTGGCCACTGCTGAATTTTCCAAATTTTCTGGCATATTGAGTGCAACACTTTAACAGCATCATCTTTCAGGATTTGATATAGCTCAACTGGAATTCCATCACCTCCACTAGCTTTGTTTGTAGGGATGCTTTATAAGGCCCACTTGACTACACATTCCAAGATGTCTGGCTCTAGGTGAGTGATCACACCATCACGATTATCTGGGTCCTGAAGATCTTTTTGTACAGTTCTTCTGTGTTTTCTTGCCACCTCTTCTTTATTTGTTTATTTTAATTGGAGGTTAATTACTTTACAATATTGTATTCGTTTTGCCATACATCAACACGAATCTGCCACAGGTATACACGTGTTCCCCATCCTGAACCCCCCTCCCTCCTCCCTCCCTGTCCATCCTTCTGCGTCATCCTAGTGCACCAGTCCCAAGCATCCAGTATCATGCATTGAACCTGGACTGGCGATTTGTTTCATATATGGTATTATACATGTTTCAATGCCATTCTCCCAAATCATCCCACCCTTTACCCCTCCCACAGAGTCCAAAAGCCTGTTCTATACATCTGTGTCTCTTTTGCTGTCTCGCATACAGGGTTATTGTTACCATCTTTCTAAATTCCATATATATGCATTAGTATACTGTATTGGTATTTTTCTTTCTGGCTTACCTCACTCTGTATAATAGGCTCCAGTTTCATCCACCTCATTAGAACTGATTCAAATGAATTCTTTTTAATGGCTGAGTAATACTCCATTGTGTATATGTACCACAGCTTTATTATCCATTCATCTGCTGATGGACATCTAGGTTGCTTCCATGTCCTGGCTATTACAAACAGTGCCACAATGAACATTGGTGTACACGTAGCCACCTCTTCTTAATATCGTCTGCTTCTGTTAGGTCCATACCATTTCTGTCCTTTATTGAGCCCATCTTTGCATGAAATATTCCCTTGGTATATCTAAGTTTCTTGAACAGTTCTCTAGTCTTTCCCATTCTATTGTTTTCTTCTACTTCTTTGCATTGATCACTGAGGAAGGCTTTCTTATTTATCCTTGCTATTCTTTGGGACTCTGCATTCAAATGGGTATGTCTTTCCTTTTCTCCTTTGCTTTTTGCCTCCCTTCATTTCACAGCTATTTGTAACGCCTCCTTAGACAGCCATTTTGCTTTTTTGTGTTTCTTTTTCTTGGGGATTGTCTTGATTCCTGTCTCCTGTGCAATGTCATGAACCTCCATCCATAGTTCATCAGGCACTCTGTCAGATCTAGTCCCTTATATCTATTTCTCATTTCCACTGTATAGTCATAAGGGATTGATTTAGGTCATACCTAAATGGTGTAGGGGTTTTCTCCACTTTCTTCAATTCCAGTCTGAATCTGGCAATAAGATGTTCTTGATCTGAACCACAGTCAGCTCCCGGTCTTGTTTCTGCTGACTGTATAGAGCTTCTCCATCTTTGGCTGCAAAGAACATAATCAGTTTGATTTCACTGTTGACCATCTGGTGATGTCCATGTGTAGAGTCTTGTCTTGTGTTGTTGGAAGAGGGTGTTTGCTATGACCAGTGTGTTCTCTTGGCAGAACTCTATTAGCCTTTACCCTACTTCATTCCTTACTCCAAGGCCAAATTTGCCTGTCACTCCAGGTGTTTCTTGACTTCCTACCTTTGCATTCCAGTCCCCTATAATGAAAAGGATATCTTTTTTGGAGTGTTAGTTCTAGAAGGTCTTGTACGTCTACATAGAACTGTTCAGCTTCTTCAGCATTACTGGTTGGGGCATAGACTTGGATTACCATGATATTGAATGGTTTGCCTTGGACATGAACAAAGATCATTCTCACTTTTGAGACTGAATCCAAGTATTGAATTTCAGACTCTTTTGTTGACCATGATGGCTACTCCATTTCTTCTAAGGGATTCCTGCCCACAGTAGTAGATATACTGGTCATCTGAGTTAAATCCTGCGTTCGCGGTCAGGGCCAGCTGGGAGGAGACACCCCACGTCCAAGGTCAGGGGTGGCTGGGAGAAGCCACCTCATGCCCAAGGCCGGGGCGGTGACCCTGAGGAGTCACCCCAAGCCCGAGGCCAGGGGCAGCAGCTGGGAGGAGCCACACATGCCCGAGGCCAGGGCCGGTGGCTGGAAAGAGCATCCCAAGGAGCCATGCCTGCTCAGGTGCAGGAGGGCCTAGAGGAGCTATCCCACATTGAAGGTCTGGAATGGCGGCAGTAAGGAGATACCCATCACCCAAGGTAAGGAACAGTGGCTGTGCTTTGCTGGAGCAGCCGTGAAGAGATACCCCACGCCCAAGGTAAGAGAAACCCAAGTAAGATGGTAGGTGTTGCAAGAGGCCATCAGAGGGCAGACACACTGAAACCATACTCACAGAAAACTAGGCAATCTAATCACACTAGGACCACAGCCTTGTCTAACTCAATGAAACCAAGCCATGCACGTGGGGCAACCCAAGACATGTGGGTCAAGGTGGAGATGTCTGACAGAATGTGGTCCACTGGAGAAGGGAATGGCAAGCCACTTCAGTAGTTTGCCTTGAGAACCCCATGAGCAGTATGAAAAGGCAAAATGATAGGATACCAAAAGAGGAACTCCCCAGGTCACTAGGTGCCCAATATGCTACTGGAGATCAGTGGTGAAATAACTCCAGAAGGAATGAATAGATGGAGCCAAAGCAAAAACAATACCCAGATCTGGATGTGACTGGTGATAGAAGCAAGATCCGATGCTGTAAAGGGCAATATTGCATAGGAACCTGGAATATCAGGTCCATGAATCAAGGCAAATTGGAAGTGGTAAAAAAAAAGAGATGGCAAGGGTGAACATCGACATTCTAGGAATCAGCAAACTAAAATGGACTGGAATGGGTGAATTTAAATCAGATGACCATTATATCTACTACTGCAGGCAGGAATCCAGAAGAAATGGAGTAGCCATCATGGTCAACAAAAGAGTCTGAAATGCAGTACTTGGATGCAATCTCCAAAACGACAGAATGATCTCTGTTCATCTCCAAGGCAAACCATTCAATATCACAGTTATCCAAGTCTATGCCCCAACCAGTGACGCTGAAGAAGCTGAAGTTGAACAGTTTTATGAAGACCTACAAGACCTTCTAGAACTAACACCCAAAAAAGATATCCTTTTCAGTATAGGGGACTGGAATGCAAAAGTAGGAAGTCAAGAAACACCTGGAGTAACAGGCAAATTTGGCCTTGGAATGCAGAATGAAGCAGGGCAAAGACTAATAGAGTTTTGCCAAGAAAATGCACTGGTCATAGCAAACACCCTCTTCCAACAACACAGGAGAAGACTCTACACATGAACATCACCAGATGGTCAACACCAAAATCAGATTGATTATATTCTCTGCAGCAAAAGATGGAGATGCTCTATACAGTCAGCAAAAACAAGATCAGGAGCTGACTGTGGCTCAGATCATGAACTCCTTATTACCAAATTCAGACTCAAATTGAAGAAAACAGGGAAAACCGCTAGACCATTCAGGTATGACCTAAATCAAATCCCTTATGATTATACAGTGGAAGTGAGAAATAGATTTAAGGGCCTAGATCTGATAGATAGAGTGCCTGATGAACTATGGAATGAGGTTCGTGACATTGTACAGGAGACAGGGATCAATACCATCCCCATGGAAAAGAAATGCAAAAAGGCAATATGGCTGTCTGGGGAGGCCTTACAAATAGCTGTGAAAAGAAGAGAGGTGAGGCGCAAAGGAGAAAAGGAAAGATATAAGCATCTGAATTCAGAGTTCCAAAGAATAGCAAGAAGCGATAAGAAAGACTTCTTCAGTGATCAATGCATAGAAACAGGAAAACAACAGAATGGGAAAGACTAGAGATCTCTTCAAGAAAATTAGAGATACCAAGGGAACATTTCATGCAAGGACGGGCTCAATAAGGGACAGAAATGGTATGGACCTAACAGAAACAGAAGATATTAAGAAGAGGTGGCAAGAATACACAGAAGAACTGTACAAAAAAGATCTTTACGACCCAGATAATCATGATGATGTGATCACTAATCTAGAGCCAGACATCTTGGAAAGTGTAGTCAAGTGGGCCTTAGAAAGCATCACTATGAACAAAGCTAGTGGAGGCAGTGGAATTCCAGTTGAGCTATATCAAATCCTGAAAGATGATGCTGTGAAAGTGTTGCATTCAATATGCTAGCAAATTTGGAACACTCAATATTGGCCACAGGACTGGAAAAGGTCAGTTTTCATTCCAATTCCAAAGAAAGGAAATGCAAAAGAATGCTTAAACTACTGCACAATTGCACTCATCTCACATGTTAGTAAAGTAATGCTCAAAATTGTCCAAGCCGTAATTCAGCAATACGTGAACCGTGAACTCTCTGATGTTCAAGCTGGTTTTAGAAAAGGCAGAGGAACCAGAGATCAAATTGCCAACATCCGCTGGATCATGGACAAAGGAAGAGAGTTCCAGAAAAAACATCTATTTCTGCTTTATTGACTATGCCAAAGCCTTTGACTGTGTGGATCACAATAAACTGTGGAAAATTCTGAGAGAGATGGGAATACCAGACCACCTGACCTGCCTCTTGAGAAATCTGTATGCAGGTCAGGAAGCAACAGTTAGAACTGGACATGGAAAAACAGACTGGTTCCAAATAGGAAAAGGAGTACGTCAAGGCTGTATATGGTCACCCTGCTTATTTAACTTATATGAAGAGTACATTGTGAGAAACGCTGGACTGGAAGAAACACAAGCTGGAATCAAGATTGCCAGAAGAAATACAATAACCTCAGATATGCAGATGACACCACCCTCATGGCAGAAAGTGAAGAGGAGCTAAAAAGCCTCTTGATGAAAGTGAAAGAGGAGAGTGAAAAAGTTGGCTTAAAGCTCAACATTCAGAAAACGAAGATCATGGCATCTGGTCCTATCACTTCATGGGAAATATATGGGGAAACAGTGGAAAGAGTGTCAGACTTTACTTTTGGGGGCTCCAGTATCACTGCAGATGGTGATTGCAGCCATGAAATTAAAAGACGCTTACTCCCTGGAAGAAAAGTTATCACCAACCTAGATAGTATATTCAAAAGCAGAGACATTACTTTGCCAACTAAGGTCCGTCTAGTCAAGACTATGTTTTTTCCCGTGGTCATGTATGGATATGAGAGTTGGACTGTGAGGAAGGCTGAGCGCCAAAGAATTGATGCTTTTGAACTATGGTGTTGGATAAGACTCTTGAGAGTCCCTTGGACTGCAAGGAGTTCCAACCAGACCATTCTGAAGGAGATCAACCCTGGAATTTCTTTGGAAGGAATGATGCTAAAGGTGAAGCTCCAGTACTTTGGCCACCTCATGCAAAGAGTTGACTCATTGGAAAAGACTCTAATGCTGGGAGGGATTTGGGGCAGGAGGAGAAGGGGACGACAGAGGATGAGATGGCTGGATGCCATCATGGACTCGATGGACGTGAGTCTGAGTGAACTCCGGGAGATGGTGATGAACAGGGAGGCCTGGCGTGCTGCTATTCATGGGGTCGCAAAGAGTCAGACATGACTGAGAGACTGAACTGAACTGAGTTAAATTCACCCATTCCAGTCCATCCTACTTCACTGATCCCTAGAATGCTGATGTTCACTCTTGCCATATTCTGCAAGGCAAACCTCTAATTTGCCTTGATTCATGGACCTAACATTCCAGGTTCCTATGCAATATTGCTCTTACAGCATCGAACATTGCTTCCATCACCAATCACATCCACAACTGGGTGGTTTTTTTTTGCTTTGGCTTCATCCCTTGATTCTTTCTGGAGTTATTTCTCCACTGATCACCAGTAGAATATTGGGCACCTACCGATTTGTAGAGTTCATCTTTCAATGTCCTATCTTTTTGCCCTTTCCTGCTATTCATGGGGTTCTCAAAGCAAGAATACTGAAGTGGTTTGCCATTCCCTTTTTCCAGCAGACCACACTCTGTCAGACCTCTCCACTATGACCCACCCCTCTTGGGTGGCCCCACATGGCATGGCTTAGTTTCATTGACTTAGACAAGGCTGTGGTCCCTGTGACTAGATTGACTAGTTGTCTATGATTGTGGTTTCCATCTGTCTGCCCTCTGATGCCCTCTCTCAGTGCCTGTCATCTTAAAGTCTGTCTTATGGCCTATCAATCACTCATTGCATACTTATTTTAACCATTAAAGAAAAGGATATGTTGTACAGAAGTAAAGTGTATTTTGAAGATACAGATAAACCTCCATCCTGGGGATCCCAGGGTTAGTACATCTTCATGATAAGGCTTCCTTCTCAGGTACCAAGGCCTTACTGGTCACTGTCTACATGCTAACCTGTCTTTCTTTCTTTCTTTTTTTGTTGAAAACTTGAAAAATGCACTCCTGTTATATGTGATGTTCTTTGTTCTAACAAGATATAAACTGTGTTGAAAATCATACTTCTCCAGAGTAGTTCCTCAGAGCTATCTGAGTGGTTATATCCCAGACTATAGTCCTCAGTTTCACTCAAATAAAATTCTCCTTTATTCTTATTAAAGATTTTTTATTATTATTTCTATCACCTCAGGGACTCAAAGAAGGTGGACCAAAATTAGTCAAAACATTGACTAACGTTTAATCATTTAAACATTAGTTTTCAAAAAAAAAAAAAAAAAAGAGTGCACCAGCCTGCTGCTAGAAAGGTGGGGGTTGGGAGGACAGGGCATCAGCATTGTTTGATGTAGTTTGCAGTATGTCAAAGAAACCTACCAAGTTCACCTGAAGTCTGCTTTGGACTGGTGCCCTGCTCTAAGCATCAGTCCCTGGAGCATCCACTCTGCCCTCTGAGCGTAACAGCACTCCAGGTGCTTTGGTAAATTTCTTCTGAAATCAGGACCTCATTATCTTAAGTAGATGGCCTGTGAGTTTTATTTGAGCTGTTATCTTAAGACTTGGAGTCTTAAGGGGATACTCTGAATTTTCCTAGGTAAAAGGGACATAGGAAGATATTCCTAGCCAGGGACTTGGAAGAATTTCAAAGCAGAAAAGACCAAAAAAAAATTTTGGAGTAAACTGGATTGGTTGACTTTTAAAAATCTAGCTTAAGATTGGAAAAATTTATATAATTATGGGCTGAACAAAATGTTTGGGTGCAAAGAAGAGACTTAACCTATTCAGTTATGAAAAGAAGAGACATTGCCAGTCACAAGGTGTTCTCAGGTGACCAGGAACCAAGAAAAGATGTCTGAGAATTGGAATCTCATCATGACACTGTAAGTAATATATGGCTCATCCTGGATCCTGGGACATATACACATAAGGACTGGTCACCCATTGCTCTGAGCCACCAGTATGGTTTCTAAAACCTAGCAGGAGAAACTGAGACATTCTCAAACTGATTTCTGCACATACAAACTAGGGATAAATAAAAACTGACTTGATCCTTTCAAAATTCATGTTTGGGAATGCATGTAAGAATTAAAGATTTTAAAATTAAAAAAAAAAATTCTTACCCTAAGGGAACAAATATACTCCTAGGAGAAAACTTAAGGTTGTAATTTTATTATGTCCTTGAACTGTAAACATAGACAGTAGTGCCTGAGACTACAACCTTTGCTCAATCAGTAAAATCTAAAACTGAAAAAAAGAGGGGTAGAATAAGAGGTGTCTTTAAACTAAAGAAAATAAATTTAACTTATTCCAGCTTTTATTTACAAACCAGTGAGTTTACATTGTAGCCTGATTTATGACTAAGTTTTAAAATAAGGCTATGAGTTCTTTGGTTGTGTCTGTTTACTTGCATGTGTGTATATTAGAAATATGATACCTCTTTGCCTTCAGATGGTCTTAGAAAAATTAATTTGTAAAAGAGAGATTTTTAATTTACTTACGTGTTTAAAAATTATGTATTTATAAATGTAATCAAAATGAACCTGAATTTTGTAAAGGATCAGGTGATTTTAGATTAATCTTTAATGAGTGAAAACAAGTTAATATTTTATTGGTTTAATTAAATAGGTATATATTTATAGGTGGACATTCCTGTTGGCTCAGTGGTAAAGAATCTCCCTGCTGATGCAGGAGACATGGATTTGATCCCTGGTTTGGGAAGATCCTCTGGAGCAGGGCATGGCAACCCATTCCAATATTCTTGACTGGAGAATCTCCATGGACAGAGGATCCTGGAGGGCTACAGTCCATAGGGTCACACAGAGTAGGAAATGACTGAAGTGACTTAGCACACACGCACGGGACTGACTAATGTTGGGATAGATATAATTAAGTGAATTTTGGTATTATTAGTAAGCTTGTGCAAAACTTGGATTAGATATTCTGTTAGGTGACAATGTTTTCTTGAAATATCTATCTGCTATTGATATCAGACTGAAAAGTTGCTTTAGTTTTTTAGTAGTCTGTTGTAACTTTATTTTTTGCCCTTCAAAACATTTATTGTCACTTTGGTTGAGTGAATAAGTATTGTTTTATACTGATTTATTTTCCTACTTAGCAAAGTGTTTTTGAAACCTTTTGATGTCTTTGAAAAACTTCCTCAAGAGCACCTGAAGCATATCCAAGATAGAAATTAAACTTAATTAGGCTTATTTGCTATGTTAAATTACATGGGAAGCAATGTCAAATGAGTGATGCTAAATCTTCTCAGATTATATTGTATGGGGGGGTGGTGGGATAGAGTGGTGTGTGTGTGTGTGTGTGTGTAGTTGCTCAGTCATGCCCAACTCTTTGTGACCCCAGGGACTGTAGCCTACCAGGCTCCTCTGTTCATGACATTCTCCAGGCTTGAATACTGGACTGGGTGGCCATTCTCTTCTCCAGGGGATTTTCCCAACCCAGGATTGAACCCGGGTCTTTTTTACCGTCTGAGCCACCAGGGAAGCTCATATTGTATGGGTAAATTATATTAATATATGTAGTACAGATCATTTGACATTGCTAAAATGTAAATATATTCTAGTTTAATGTTATCAATCATAAATTTAGTTAGTTTTGTCATTATTGTACGTCACAAAAATAGCCTCAACCCTGAAACTTTGCTTCCAGAACCATGGAAAGGAAATGACTACAACTGCACTTTACTAACAATTATCTTCTTACTCCAAGGAATAATTTACAATACAAATCTATTGATAATGTTAGTCTGCTTTGGTTTACAGATTGGTCCTACTTAAAAAATGATTGGGAATATTACTAAGATATATATGGATATCTACGCAGTAACAACCACAATGAACACAAGTGAAAGTTCTTTTTTTTTTTTTAACCAAAAACAGAGTCAGCACAAGTTGAATTAATAGTTCTAACTTGAACTCATCAACCAGCTAAAGATCATATATCAAATGTGACAGTCATTATGCCTTTAAATTGCAGACAACTTTGGAATACTATGGAGACAAAAAGTTTTAACCTCTTCAGGACAGCTTATTAAAAAATGAAAAACAGGTTGCCAGGTTATTAAGTATTATATACCAAAACTTCTGGCAATTATTAAAATACTAGGGCATTCCAAATCTGGCAGTACAGAACTAAAGGAAATCAGCTTATTGATGATGTAGCCAAATAGGGAGCTTTAAATACCCATTCTGTCTAGCCTTGAGAATGGCCACTGCTTTCTGTTAACCTTGCCAACTCAGTGGAAGATTTCCGTCTGCAGGCTCAGGAAATTGCCACTGAAGAAGAGAAACAAATAGGGCAACAAGAAGAGGGAATTCTGATCCCATCATATATATATATATATATATATATATATATATATATATATATATATATAGGAAATGATAAAACAAACAAAACAGATAAAAAATTATAGTGCCTGTTGGAGTCCAACCATTACCCCAGTATGTGCAATCTTTAACTCAACGGGCACTTGAGAAAATGGCTATATGGGGAAAACTATATGTTTGGAAACTTTCTCCCATGATGGCTCATAAAGTATACGCTTGTCTTACTATCTGCCCTAAATATAATCCTGGAAAATCACTGCATGGGTCACAAGGCCACTTTTTCCTTCCTAAGGCACTCTTTGAGATACAGCAGTTGGACTTTGTCCAAACGCCATTGTCTCAAGAGCATAAATATGTTTTGGTAACAATCTGTATACTTTCACACTGAGGTAAAGTTTTTCCTTACAGCAGAGGAACGGCTATAAGGTTAAATTGCTATTTGAAAGGATAATTCTTGTTTGGGGAATTCCTTCCAAATTACACAGTTACCAGGGAAATTATTTTGCAGGACAAATAATTAAATATATTTGTGACATATGGCCAATAATGCAGTATTTTCAGTGAACTTATCACCCCCCATCTTCAGGACTGGTGGAAAGAATTAATGGCACTGTCAAAACTCAATTGGCAAAACCTTCAGAAGTATTTAATCTCTCATGGGCAAAAGCTCTTCTGCTAGTGCTTCTTAAATTTAGGCCTATGCCTTTTGGTAACATCAGCTGTCTCCTTCTGAAATATTAACAGGACACCCTATATAATTAGATGAGAGAATATTTGAACCAATCTTACGCAAGGGAGATATATTACATTGTCAGGGTCTTATTGAGGCACTTAAAAGAAATGAAAAAAGCTGGTAGTTAATTCATTTCTTGGTGAACTTCCCAGAAACAAAGGCCTTAAGGATCATGATTTATAATATGGAGATTTTGTTTATTAGAAAATATGTCAAATAAAAGATTATTTTGCAGCCACATTGGAAAGGATCTTATTAGGTATTGTTAAATAATCCATGCACTGCCAAATTAAAAGGCACAGACTCATGGGTTCACATATCTTATTTTTTAAAGTGTCTTTGCATTAGACTGGTCTGCAGAGAAAACTGCTGACTTTAAAATTAAATCAGTGCTCAAACAGAGAAGAAACAACACCCATACCAGGAGGAGAAGAAGACAACAGTGGTAGACAGCTGACACAAGAAACAAACCAGGACTGCAAAACCATCCTGGTAGTTCAGATGAACTAGTTACTAAATATTTGCCTCCCTATGAAAATTGAGTTATTTTTTTTAAATTGAAAATTATTGCTTTACTCTAAGCTATTAATGACGATTATGGACATAAAATTATCTAGTAAATATGTCACAAACTATGGCTATCTAACTGATTGTTTGGATCTGTCATCAAATCCCCCAGTCAATAAAAACTGACATAAATCCCTTCATAATTCCTGTCACCAACTTTTCAGGTGTTCCTAAAATTATCACTCAACTAGAGAGACCTCGGTCTGGCCTAATCTTTCATGTTCAATTTCTTCAACATATTAATGGATCCATCCTTTGTTTGATACTGTCCTCAATACTTAGAAGACTAAGCACACCCCAAGGCCCCCTTGTTGCATCACTTGCTTACAAATGTCTTAAAGATAAAAATAGCAGTAAACTATTCTGGTAACTCCTATATGTTAAATACAATACAGATGACTTTTAGAAAGCCTGCAAGAAAATGATTTATGGTTTAACATTGTGTTTACAAAACTCCTAATTAATGAGACTTTCAATGAGAGCACTCTGGGAGGAATCACTTGTGTCCTCTAGGTTTTGTTTTAATATTGTAATTGACCCAGTTTCTGAAGGATGGGCACATAAATTGTCTTAATATCTGGCATATAGAAGGTTTATGCTTATTGGGACATTATGTTACCTCATTGTCTATATGTAAAGAAATAGATGAATCCCTTTCTCTCTTTATTACAAAGTCAATAAATCCATGTTAGTAAGATATCAAGATACTTGGTTGCAAAGCGTTCTGTGAATTTTGGTTCTTAGTGCATGAGTATACAATCAGAAATCTATCAGCTGTCATCAGTCAAAGAGTCAAGGACTCTACACAAATCATGTCAGAACAAGCATATCTAAATACCTTAGCCCAAGAAGTATCAGATAACAGGGTTGCCTTATATTTTCTATTGGTCAAACAAGAAATGTTTGTGTTCCTGCTCACAATACTTATTGCTCTTATTATCGATGCCTCTGGAGAAGTGGAGACATACCTAGAAAAAAATTCCCCAAAGATAAATTGGTTATAAGATATAAGGGAAAATAACTCTTTAAGTGATCTATTTAGTTGACTCCTCTCTAGCACGTTTTTTCCCACGCTGTTTTACAGATGCTTATCATTTTCATAGTATGTATTACTATTCTTTTCCTAGTTATCAATCTACTCATGACATGTATCACTGCTTTCTTTAAAACTATTGCTAAAAACACATTTGCAATGTTTGTTCAACAATGTGATATAATTGATAACATGTGTAGCCTATGAAATATTTTCTTGTCAGCATATAAAATGTCAACATATAAAATGTTTTCTTGTGTTTGTTCACTATATCTAATTAGTTCCACCCCCAATGTGGATAACTAAGAAAAAAAAAATATACATATATATGAAAAAGCTTGTCACTGAGGGACACAATGGACCCACTACAGACAGGCAGTACCACCCTGGTACCGAGGGGCAAATATACTAGTCATCAGATCTTTCTATCAGAAGGTCTGCAATCAAAACTTGGAAATAAGGAAAGAAAATTCCACCTATTAAGGTATATTGTTGTTGTTTAATTGCTAAATAGCATTCTACACTTTTCAACCCCATGGACTATAGCTTGCCAGACTCTTCTGTCCATGGGATTTCCCAGGCACGAATACTAGAGTGGGTTGCCATTCATTCTCCATTAAAGTAAGAAGTCATTTGGCTAATACATGATTGAGTTTATTTTTTTAATATAAATTTATTTATTTTAACTGGAGGTTAATTACTTTACAATATTGTATTGGTTTTGCCATACATCAAACATGATTGGGTTTATGCTAACTAGAAGAGCCTATACTGTAGCCTATCAGGTATACACTTTAAATCTCCTTTAACCATTAAAGCATGTACTGTCCAGAATTAAGGATTTCTATTCTGAAGATAGTGATAAATGCATCCATTTCTGGATGAAATTGCTAGTATTCCATCTATGGTAAGACTCAATTCTCAGAGCCAAAGCCATACTGACCCACTGTGTACATATAATTCTGTTTTTTCCCCCTTAAGCCTTGAAGGAATGTACCCCTGCCATGCTTCTTTTGTTATGACAAGATATTAAACTATGCCAAAAACCATGCTTCTACAGAGAAGTTCCTCACAGCTATCTGAGAGACTGCCTTCCAGGTTATAGACCTCAGTCTGCCTGGAATAAAACATTTCTTAATTACCATTATATTTTTAGTTGGTTATTTCTGTCAACATTTGGAAGGCTGAGTAACCAATGTGAGAGATGTGGACAGGGTTCAAATGACAAATGTTAAATAGCTTCCCTTCCCTAAGGACAGGAAGGGAAACTGTTAAGAGTTTTCACTGCACAGGTAATAAAGTATGATTTATATTTAAAAGATTTATATTTAAAAATGAATTTTAAATCTTGATGGAAGTGTAGACTGGAAGTAGACAGGACACAGTTTAAGATGTCATTGTAATTGTTCAAGTGAGAATGGATAACTAACCTAGAATTGTGACAGTTTGCATAGACTGTTAATATAGAACCCAAAATCATCTAGGAGGTAAAGGTGACTGGAAATGGTATGTAAATAGATGTTCGAAAGATAAAGATGTTTAGGATAGATTTTGGTGTCATTTAATAAAGTAAAAACCACTATAGAATTGATTTCATGAAGAACTTTGAAGAATTTTATTTTGGACTGTTCAGTTTAACTTGCTTGCATGATAGTCACAGAAAGATGAAGGAGGAAATGAAAGAAGGAAGGCACGCCAACTTCAGGAGACTACAGTTCATGATCAGTGATCAGTAAGAGATCTAGAGGTAAGATATTATGACAAGTGAAATCAGAGCACTATGATAGAAAATATGGTTTAAAATTTTCAAATTAATCAATCCTGGAGACTAGCAAAGGCAACATTAACAAGATTACAAAAGAGGTTAACATAAATGAATGAGAGAAATAAATTTGTTTTCTTATAAGTTTAGGTGGGCTAGATTGTAAATAGGGAGAGAGAAATTTAAGTAAATAAGAGAATTTCTCTTCAAGCCACACTGTAATAAAAAGGAATAGACTTAACTTTTGACTTCAAACATTTGGCAAACTGGGAAAGACTATTGATTTCAAAACAATGAGAACATGAGATGATACTCCCTGGGAGAAAGGAAATAAATATCATTAGCTCTACAAGCACTCAAACTTTCTGCCTGGAACAATTTTCAGAAGTAGAAGAATGTGAGCAGAGCCCTCACTTCACCGAGTTGAGAAGGAAGAGACTACAGTTCCAGAGGCTGAGACAGTAGGAAATTATGGAGCAGAATCTGAATCAATACTAGAGCTTCCTCTGAATCATCTGCCTGGTTGCAGGCAGAGTATGCGCTCTAGTTACTCTGCTCTGCTCTCTTTCTTTAGATTATACCATATAGATTAATATATAATTTCTCAGTCATTCCACCACAGAAGGCCATGCTCGCTCCTTTCTAGTCAACTTTTCACTCCCAACTCCAGACTACCCAATAAATCCAAATTTTTACAATTATGCACATGTTACAACAAGCGCATTTTGGGTTGAGAGGTGTAATTTCTTGTTAGGTCCACGCTTCAACAACATCAGAGATTAACATCTCCAGAAGCTATACTCTATCATTAATTTACTAAAAAAGGACATGCCAAGACAAGGAAACTAATATACATCATATGTGTGTGTGTTAGTCTCTCAGTCATGTCCAACTCACTGTGACTCCATGGACTGTAGCCCACCAGGCTCCTCTGTCCCTGGTAATTTCCAGGCAAGAATACTTGAGTGAGTGGCCATTCCCTTCTCCAGGGGATCTTTCCAACCCAGGGATCAAATCTGGGTCTCCTGTGTCGCAGGTAAATTCTTTACCTTTTTCCTGTCAATATATGTCATAGACCCCACAGTTCCTGAACTCTCTTATTAGAGATCTATTTGTATGTATCTTGGGAATGTTGTCAATAATAAGCAATTTTAGTAGTTAAGGAAGGACATGGAAACTTAATAGTTACTGAGAAAGGGTTAAAATTAATATAGTATATTAATTTCATGAGTTTTACTATATATTTTATAAACTTAGGGTGTGTGATGTGGAGGAACAACATATATTCAATGGTGTGAAAAGAATCCAATATGTTAATATAGGAACTGTGAATAACATTTCTAACAAATTTTATTAAAGTAGACAGGGCAGAGAATTTTCATTTCATAGATAATTTCCTCATATTTCACTGAATTTAAAATTGAATTAGGATGGTTCACAGTACTTGAAGACTATTCAAACCTTTACTGTTATGTAAGGCAAGGACACATTGATATGATTTGAACAGAGCTAGTCAGTCATTCAAACTCTTCCCTACTGTTCAGCTTTGCTAGGCTCCATTGGATATTCACCATGACATTAACGGGTGATCAACAAAACTGAACCATAGACAGAACTAAAGACTCTGCCTGTCAAAGATGCTCCTGGACATTTATGTCCAGAGAATTGAATCTCAGCAAATGTGCTGAGAGGCTTGTTCATTTGTTAAACTACTGTTACTTTTACCTTATAAGGGGTGCCAAGCACAAAGTGAGAGTCTCCAGCATAGTGAAGTGGGGGTGAGTAAGGATAGAAAACTCTTAAGTTCAAGGGAAGCAAGAGTTTTCTCTCCAAATAAATCCTCCTTCATGCTGGATTAAGTCACAACAGTTCCAATAAGGAGCTATAGGAGTCTGAGGAGTATAAGCCTTTCCATATTCTCATTTATGTAATGTTCTCAGGAAATTTATATATTATTTTGTACCAAAAAAAAAAAAACCTGCTTGTTATCTTTTGCTATCTTGTTATCACCACTTCATTGCCTCATTCTGAAAAATGCTAATTGTTCCTCTAAGGTAGCATATGCATGTATGTTTTGCAATCAAGAATTGAACCTAATACAGTTTAGTTCATTTTTATGTCTTAACTTAGTTAAGTACTTTCATGAGATTACTTTTTAAAATTAAGGTAAATTAAATTTTTGTTAACAAATAAAAATAACAGAGATATAATTTTAACAAACATTCTGTTAAATTGTGAAAACTGTTCTCTTATATCAATTGATATAAACATCATGAAATGTACAACATCACTAAAAATTGTTTTAACTATTTTAAGAATGATAAAATAAATTTTAAAATGTAAATATAGCTATATTTAGATGCTTGCTTAACAGCGTTTTGGTAAATTTTAAAAGCTTGTCATGTGAAAAGAGTATTATATAATAACAAGGCATATAAATTGCAATTAGGTTCATTTATGTGAATGCCAGTAAGCAGCTTTGTTAATTTCAGCCAATAATTTTAAAAAGTCATTATATCCATCAACAACACAGTGACAATATTAACATATATTTAGAACATTGTCATAAAGAGAAAATAATACAAATATGATGTTTAACATAAAGACTAAAATTCTAATAACATAGTTACTAAGACTAGTAAAACTATAAGTCTTTAAAGAAATAACAGAGTTGGTAGAATTATTTTACAAAAAATCACTAACATGTCTGTAGTTCACTATAGGCCAGTCATAGAGTTCACATATTAATCCATTTTACTATTTGTTTTACTTTTCTTCTCATAATTTTCTATAATTTATGGTATATTAGCAGCAATAGTTTTGAAAATTACTATAAAGGAAAATTATCAAGAAGGAAATTCTTTAAATTCCAGAGAAATAACAGAGTCAATAAATAATTTCCTCATTTTATGAAAACAAAACATACAACTATGTTAAACTGTATCTTATTTTTAAACATAATGTATCATATCATTCTAAAAATAAGTTAATCTAAGTAACATTCATCTTTGACTCTGATAAATTTTTTTCTCACTTAAGTTTTAAGAATAAAGTGTTTAAAAAAGAAACATTTAAAAAAATAAAATGTTATGAAAGATGGTAAATGTTTAGCCTCCAAAGCTATAAAATTTGGGTTCGTTACCAACTTTTGTGAAGTTTGACAGTCTTTAATTTTTAAGCATATTGTATTTTCCCAGATTTTTTCCAATTTGTCTCTTTTCTTGAAATCATTATGATTTTTCTATAATAAACATTTTATTTTATTTTATAATAAACATTTTAAAATCATTTTAGAAAGCTTAAAATCATAATAATGAAGTTTAAAATTATCCCATATACAAATTCATAATCCAGGGTTAAAAATGTCAATATACGTTACCTATATTTGTATTCATTTATTACATCACATTTGCTCTGCTGCTGCTGCTGCTAAGTCGCTTCAGTCGTGTCCGATTCTGTGCAACCCCAAAGATGGAAGCCCACCAGGCTCCCTTGTCCCTAGGATTCTCCAGGGAAGAGCACTGGAGTGGGTTGTCATTTCCTGATCCAATGCATGAAAGTGAAAAGTGAAAGTGAATTCGCTCAGTTGTGTCCAACTCTTCACAACCCCATGGACTGCAGCCTACCAGGCTCCTTCGCCCATGGGATTTTCCAGGCAAGAGTACATTTGCTCTATGCCACATTAATTTGCTAATTAGAATTTTTCACATAGAATATTTGCTACAGATAAATTAAAAAAAAAACTTTTCCATCTTTCCTATATATCAATAATGTATGTCATAAAAATAACCTACAAACTGAAATGACAGTGGGGAGAAAGCTATAGCTTGTCTATCTTCATATTTAATAATAAAACTAAGTTGATAATATCTAGCATGTAAAGGTGAAGGGCTCAGTTTCTGAAGGAAGACTGCCTGGGTTTCAAAACTGGGTCTCTCTTTTGCTAATATATGACTTCAGACAAATTGCTAATAAGCCTCATTTCAAATGCATAGAAACATTTCAAAAACTCGTCAAAGTGATGTGTGAGTAACTGTGAAATGATGTTTGTGAAAATGGTTGGCATGTTTCCTGGCACAGGGTTAAGTGTTCCGTGAATGTTTTCTTTTTCTTTTTTTTAGATAGGAGATTCATATTTTATTTCTCCTTTGACATATTTACAGCAAATATAAATTAAAGGCCTGTTTGCACACCAAACCCAGGTCCTTTTGGTGGTTCAGTCAAAGAGGTAAGACCTCCAGCTGGCTCACAGGAGAAGTGTCCACTCCTTGGCCCAGGTTTTGTGATTTTCCCAGCCTTCAGCTCATCAATAATTTCTTCAATATCTTTAGGTGTCAGATCCTCATAGTAGTTGTCATTTATTTGAACCATTGATGCATTTACACAGGCCCCTAAACATTCGACTTCTATAAAAGTGAAAAGTTTGTCAGGTGTAGTCTCTCCAAACTTTATGCCAAGTTTTTTTTCTGAATGGCTTCCAGTATGCTGTTGGGGTTTTGGAGCATGCAATGTGTGGTAGTGCAGACTTGAATGTGATACTTTCCAACAGGCTTTCATTTATACATTGTATAAAAAATTACTACTTCATACACTCTCATTGGAGGTACTTGTAAAATTTCTGCAACTTTGTTCATAGCAGAGATGGGCAGCCATCCATTCTGTCTCTGGGCTAAATCCAGAACTGGAAGCACAACTGCTGCCTTATGCCCTCCTGGGTAGTTTTTCACAATGGCTTCTATCCTCTTATAGTTTTCTGATATGAAATCAAATGGAGTTTCTGGGTTATTCTCAGGGGTATCTCTGTGCACAAATAAGGCTCCTCTAGCCGTCTATGGGGTCACACAGAGTTGGACACGACTGAAGTGACTTAGCAGCAGCAGCTCCATTCTGAACAGCTGTCTTATGCAGATTTCTTATATGTTTTCCCCAGTGGGTGGCGAGGATGGCCGTGCGGGCCTGTAGCGCCGTGGAGAGAAACATGGCTGGCCAAACTGCAGGCCTCCGGGCCTCGCCAGGCACAGTCCCGAGCGGTCAGCATGCAGGGCGTGCACCTCTATTGTTTTTATTACTGTCCTTTACAACCTAAACAGAATCAGACTTTTTTCCCCCTCTTTACATTATATGGAGGCAGATTTCACGTAACAAGTAACAATTGGTCAGGTAGATTTGGCCTTGGAGTACAAATGAAGAAGGGTGAAGGCTAATAGAGTTTTGCAAAGAGAACTCACTGGTCATAGCAAACACACTCTTCCAACAACATAAGAGAAACTCTACACATGGACATCACCAGATGGTCAATACATAGTCAGACTGATTATATTTTTGCAGCCAAAGATGGAGAAGCTCTATACAGTCAACAAAAGCAAGACCAGGAGCTGACTGTGGCTCAGATCCTGATCTCCTTATTGCCAAATTCAAACTTCAATTAAAGAAAGTAGGGAAAACCACTAGACCATTCAGATATTACCTAAATTCCATTACAATTATACAGTGGAAGTGAAAAATGGATTCAAGTGATTAGATCTGATAGAGTGCCTGAAGAACTATAGACTGAGGTTCATGACATTGTACAGGAGGCAGAGATCAAGACCATCCACAAGAAAAAGAAATACAAAAAGTCAAAATGGTTGTCTGAGGAGGCCGTACAAATAGCTGTAAAAAGAAGAGAAGCAAAAGGCAAAGGAGAAAAAGAAAGATATACCCAGCTGAATGTAGAGTCCCAAAGAATAGCAAGGAAATATAAGAAAGTTTTCCTTAGTAATCAATGCAAAGAAATAGAGCAAAACAAGAGAATGGGAAAGACCAGAGATCTCTTCAATAAAATTAAAAATACCAAGGGAACATTTCATGCAAAGATGGGCACAATAAAGGACAGGAATGGTATGGACCTAACAGAAGCAGAAGATATTAAGAAGAGGTGGCAAGAATACACAGAACTATACAAAACAGATCTTCAGGACCCAGATAATCACAACAGTGTGATCACTTACATAGAGCCAGACAACCTGGAATGCAAAGTCAAGTGATGTGATGCCTTAGGAATCATCAAAACCAGCAAAACTAGTGGAGGATATGGAATTCCAGTTGAGCTATTTCAAATCCTAAAAGATGATGCTGCGAAAATGCTGCACTCATTATGCCAGCAAATTTGAAAAACTCAGCAGTGACAATGGGACTGGAAAAGGTCAGTTTTCAATCCAATCTCAAAGAATGGCAATGTCAAAGAATGCTCAGACTACCACACAATTGCCCTCATCTCACATGCTAGCAAAGTAATGCTCAAAATTCTCCAAGCCAGGCTTCAACAGTATGTGAACTGTGAACTTCCAGATGTTCAAGCTGGATATAGAAAAGGCAGAAGAACCAGAGATCAAATTGCCAACATCCACTGGATCATCAAAAAAGCAAGAGAGTTCCAGAAAAACATGTATTTCTGCTTTATTGACTATGCCAAAGCCTTTGACAGTGTGGATCACAACAAATTGTGGAAAAGTCTTAAAGAGATGGGAATACAGACCACCTGACCTGCCTCTTGAGAAATCTGTATGCAGGTCAGGAAGAAGCAGTTAGAACTGGACATGGAACAACAGACTGGTTCCAAATAGGGAAAGAAGTACATCAAGGCTATTTATTTTTACCCTGTTTCTCTAACTTATATGCGAGTACATCATGAGAAACACTGGGCTGGATGAAGCACAAACTGAAATCAAGACTGCCTGAAGAAATACAATAACTTAAGATATGCAGATGACACCACCCTTATGGCAGAAAGTGAAGAACTGAAGAGAGTCTTGATGAAAGTGAAAGAGGAGAGTGAAAAAGTTGGCTTAAAACTCAACATTCAGAACACTAAGTTCATGGCATCTGGTCCCATCACTTCAGAGCAAATAGACGTGGAAACAGTGGAAACAGTTACAGACTTTATTTTTGAGGGCTCCAAAATTACTGCAGATCACATCTGCAAAATCAGTTCTGCAGATCACTCCAAAATCACTGCAGCCATGTAATTAAGACGATTGCTCCTTAGAAGAAAAGTTATGACCAACCTAGACAGCATATTAAAAAGCAGAGACATTACTTTGCCATCAAAGGTCTGTATTGTCAAAGCTATTGTTTTTCCAGTAGTCATGTATGGATGTGAGAGTTGGATTATAAAGAAGGCTGAGCACTGAAGAACTGATGCTTTTGAACTGTGGTGTTGGAGAAGATTCTTGAGAGTCCCTTGGGCTACAGGAGATCCATCCAGTCCATCCTAAGTGAAATCCGTCCTGGATATTCATTGGAAGGCCTGATGCTGAAGCTGAAACTCCAATACTTTCACCACCTGATGTGAAAGGCTGACTCATCTGAAAAGACCCTAATGCTGGGAAAGACTGAAGGTGGGAGGAAAAGGGGAAGACAGGATCAGATGGTTGGATGGTTTCACCAACTGAATGCCCATGAGTTTGAGTAAACTCCAGGAATTGGTGATAGACAGGGAGGCCTGTGGTGCTGCAGTCCATGGAGTTGCAAAGAGTCGGACATGACTGAGTGACTGAAAAGAACTGAATGGACCTGAACACTTGGTCTAATTTACATTTGTCAAGTCATGCAATTCATTCCTGACCAGACCAAGTGAGTGCCTTACCTACTAAGTGGCCTTTTACTGAGAAGTTTTACAATGCCTGATGCTCCACTGCACCCTTTTTTTAGAATTCACAGAGCATCACTAAATGTTCCCTATAAATTTCAACAACCTCAGTCAATGTTGCAGATCTGGGAGCCTCCTTCCCTGTTATAGGTCACCTTTCAATCCGTTCTGAGCCTCTATTAATATGTTTGTCTCCCTGCTTTCCTAGTAGATCTTCAGACTCAATGGTGTTTAAAGCTTAGCTATATTCCTGCACCCAAAATAAACAAAAATGTAATCCAAACATGATATACAAAGTGAATTTCACCTGTTTGCTATTGTCATTGTATTAGTGAATGTCCAATTTTCATTAATATTATACTTCAGATATAAATGCAACCAATAAAAGTCTATTTCAAAACAGATTCTTCAGAGTGAAATAAATGTAAAGCTCTTGCTATATACTGAGTAAAACTGAGGTTCAAAAAAACCTGTGTGGTACTGTATATCCACACATCAGCAGTATACAATGAAATCTCAATCTTCATTCAAAGACAAGAGAAAACTACTTTTTATATATGTCATTATCAGGAGAAACATCATGTCT
The DNA here is from genome assembly GCF_016772045.2 of Ovis aries. Classification (NCBI taxonomy): domain Eukaryota; kingdom Metazoa; phylum Chordata; class Mammalia; order Artiodactyla; family Bovidae; genus Ovis; species Ovis aries. Next base: position 52,642,813 of record NC_056069.1, read on the forward strand.
CATTGTATCTCTGCTGCTGCTGAGTTGCTTCAGTCATGTCTGACTCTGTGCAACCCCACAGACGGCCCCCACTAGGCTCCCCCATCCCTGGGATTCTCTAGGCAAGAACACTGGAGTGGGTTGCCATTTCCTTCTCCCATTGTACCTCATGTTAGCTAATTACTTCTCATTACAGAAGTAAAAAATACATGCACTTATATTTAAAATAATGAGAAAAATAATAAAATATTTACTAGTCTGGTTTTACTGTTAAATAATACCTGCATTTGGGTGTATAAATTTCTGGACTTCATACATATAGTTCTTGTTTTTTTTTTTTTTCTTTATAACAATATTGTTATGGTATGACAAACATTATTAAATAACATGAATTTCATTTCTACTTAGCAATTTTATTCTTTTTTCTATCCCAGTGTTCTTTAATTGGACTAGTTAATGAAAACATAGCATTGAATTTATTTTTATAGTAGATTTTTATTGTCCCTGTTAAGCATTTAGGGAGTTTTCAACTTACTGTTTAGATGTCACCATGATGATCATTCTTAAAGTCATTTTGTTTATGGTCCAATGTACTCTAAGGAAAAAAAATATTAAATACAATTGAAAATTTTACTAGACATGCATATTTATAAAGAAATACAAATTGCTCTTAGGAAAAAAAAATAACTGCAACTATTTAATCTCCCACCATAATCCGAGCATTCAATTTTTATTTCTACTATAACAGTGGCAAATAAGTGATTTTTATAGGCTCTAGTTTTGTATTAAAACTGTATGTTTTACATTGGCTGGGTATTTTTTCATTTAATATGTGAGGTAGAACTTTAAAAAAATTAATATTAATCTAATCTCTTGAGTTTATTTTCTGTTGCTACAATATGTTGTCTGTTGTTCTACTTTTGTTCACCGACTCGCTGTTGAAGACTTAATTTGTTTGCTTACATTTTTCAGATGCTAAGATCATTAACAATTTTTCTATTAATATTATTTTGTTACATATATTTACAGACTATAATTTTCTATTTAATTGCTTTTGTACTTGAAAAATTGTGGCTCAGGTGGTAAAGAATCTCACTGCAATGCGGTAGACTGGGTTTGATCCCTGGGTTGGGAATATCCCCTGCAGTAGGGAAAGGCTACCCAATCTAGTATTCTGGCCTGGAGAATTCCAAGGACTGTATAGTCCATGGGGTCACAAAGATTCGGACACGACTGAGCAACTTTCACAGTCACAGTCACTTGAAACATAATTTTAAAAACTGAGGTAGCCACATCTAGTTTTAAATATGTACATGCATAGATGAATAAAACATGTAATTATATATTTATATGTATGCATATGCACTTATACTGATACAATTTATAAAGATATATATTTAAACAAATTCATATCTGAATTAGTTTATATAGAAAGTTCATAAATATTTCACTGTCAGTTAAATATTTGCTGTATATTTTTATTTTCCAAGTTTACTGAACTGATCAAGGTTGATATCATGGATCAAGGTTGATTTTCATAGTGAAAATCATATTGATACAATTAATTGCCAATATATTTTGATAAGAGGGAAACTTGGCTACTGTGGCATTCTTCATGAAAGATTATAAACTCAGTGCAACCATGAGGAAATCAGAAAGACTCAAATTAAGAGATATTCTAAACCAGTTGAGATCATGAAAAGCTAAAGAAGACTGTCACAGATCATAGGATACCAAGGAAGCATGATGATTGAATAAACTGGTGGCATCCTGAATAGAATCCTAGAAAGAAAAAAACTTAGTGGAAAAACTGCAGAAATTCAAATGTCTCATGCTTATTTACCAATACTGTACCAGTGTTAATTTCTTGTTTTTGAAAAACCTACCATGATTATATAATATTAGGAACATTAAATGAAGGGTTTATGGAAACTGTATTTTCTTGGCATGTTTTCAGCAAATCTAAATTTTTTCCAAATATATTTATTCATAAATTATGATCATGTATCTATATAATGATATATCTAAAATTTACTTTGTTTTATTTTAATGAAAAACAATGCATGGCTTTTTCCTGCATAAGAATGGTTAATATTCTCAATGGCAAATATATTTCTATTGGCTTCTTAAAAATTGTATATACATTTTATATTATTAACTTCAGCAAGCCTTTTTACTTGTAAAAAATATACCTGCCTATTTTCTATTGCCCTCTCTTACCTCATGATTTCATGTCCCATTTTATCTCTGAGTATTTTCTTATTTGTAAAGTACTTTCTTACTTTACATTTTATCCCTGATTAAAAGTATTTTTAGAAATACAATCATATATACATTGAACTTGATTATTGTCCTTAATCTGTCATACTTTATTCATTCAACTTTGATTTTGTGTGTTTATTCATCTTTGTATTATGACTATAAAATCAAGGCTCAAGTTGCAATTTTCCTCTCTTGCATCTTATATGAGGACAGAGGAATGCATATTTTTCCTAGGTGAATTTTGAGGTGATAATATTCAACTTTTCATGGTAGTCACCTGCTCTTCTGAACTTGAACTCTCTTTTCTCACTGGAAGTTTCCCTAATACATTTAGTTGCACATCTGTGCCATATCCTTGATCATGTTGAACTTCTCCATGTCCTAGAATTAATCCTGTGTTACTTCCTGTGCATATGAGATGGGCTAATTTCCATAATAAAGTAAATGTACTGAGAAAGTCTCATGCCACAGGAATTATGAATTCAATGTTATAGTCTGTTTTAGAAATAGATTAGTTTATAGGTGAGGCACATCAGTATTGAGCTTTTGGGGGTTCAGAAAAATTTTCTCTCAAATTGATGATTATTTCTTTCTATTTTTGTAGTCAATGCGATAAATAAGTCTAGAATTTAGGACTAAAGAATGCATGTGAAGTAAAATCTTAAGGTTTTGGAAAATGTATTTATTCAAGTTCCTTGTTTAGGTACCACTGAAATTGCTTTATTGTAGGGTGCTGCTGCTGCTAAGTCGCTTCAGTCGTGTCCAACTCTATGCAACCCCATGGACAGCAGCCCACTAGGCTCCCCTGTCCCTGGGATCCTCCAGGCAAGAACACTGGAGTGGGCTGCCATTTCCTTCTCCAATGCATGAAAGTGAAAAGTGAAAGTGAAGTCTCTCAGTCAAATCGGACTCCTAGCAACCCCATGGTCTGCAGCCTACCAGGCTCCTCCATCCATGGGATTTTTCAGGCAAGAGTACTGGAGTGGGGTGCCGTTGCCTTCTCCTTAGTGTAGGGTAGGTAATGGAAAAAATGTAGTCCAAGAACATACTTAAAAATCTTTCTTACCGATGTTGGTTATATCAGTCTCTTCCTTTTGCAACCACCGATTTCTAGATCTTGGTATATGTTCTCATTTCTCTATGAAATTAAAGTGACAGTCACATTTTATCTCTTTGTTGTAGCTTCATAAGCAATTAAGGAGAAGGAAATGGCAACCCACTCCAGTACTCTTGCCTGGAGAATTCCATGGACAGAGAGCAGCCTGTCGGTGAGCTGTGGTCCATGGGGTAGCAAAGAGTCACATAAGACTGAGCGTCTAACACACACATAAGAAATTAAAGGAAAACTTTCAGCAGGTTTTTCAGGCACTGTAGGTGATTGTTCAAGCTCATCATTTTACATTTTGTATCTTAATAGAATTTGTTTCCATTAAATCTTTGTTCTTTACATCAGATGATAGTAGCTACATTATATTCATGGGACAAAAATATTTATATTTTAAATATAAATATTTAAATTTACATTTTGTCTATATAATGTCATCCTTTTAAAAAATCAAATATGATTGGCATGGAAATAAACTTAATTTAGCAAAACTTAGCTAGCAAATAAAGCATGGCTAAGACTTCTTCCTGAAAACTTCAGAGAAATTGTGCAATCCTAAACTGATAAAGATGTTTTATTTTACTGAGTTGTCCTTTCTGTATTATGTTAGTATTTAAGTTATTTAAAGAATATAGAGTTTATTACAAATATAACTGACTTTTAGGGTAATTAGGAAAAGTTTTGTAATTAAATAATAAAGTATCCTGCTAGAATAAGGGAAGAATCTGCTCTATAAATCATGATAATTTGAACAGTGAATATTGTACTTAAATTGGAGAAGTAAATGAGCTTTAAAGGGCAGAAGGAGATCTACTAGTCACTTCTCAATCAAAATGTAAATATGCATAAGACTGTGCTTGCTTTAAAAATATTAACTGTTAAATTTGTTTCTTAAAATCTTTAAAATTATTGTTGCTGCTCTCCTTAACAAGCACACATAAATACAACTAAAACTTTGTGAAATATGTCCTATGGTATCATATTGAAGATAAGTTAAAATTAGGAGTAGCCTAGTTATCATCTTCTAATTCATACCAAGTCCACAGAACCTGACAGTTTCAGGTTAATTATTGCTGCAAAACTATTCCTGCTAGATAATGCAGAGAAAGCATTACATTAATTTTTGCCTTTACTGTTAGGTTTTCCACAAAATCTGTTTTATTATAAATAGTTTCATTGTTTTTACATATTTTGAAAGCCCAAACTCCTTTAAATAATGATCATATGTTAAATTAATATTTTAATACTTTCACTTTAACAGGGGTTAATGCTAAATATAATTAATGTGTATATGGAAATTTTAGGCTTCAATGGCACTCAGAAGAGATATGCTCAGTATACATGCAAAAAGAAAATAAAATCCTGTCATGAGAGCTTATTAGATGTATCTATTCATACCTCATAATGCTTTCACTTAGACAGGTATATTCCAATAGAAATAAACTGCTCTCCTTTTGGAAGAGCCTTCCTGTCTCACTTACAATATATTATGAATTGAGACAATCTGATTTTCACCTCCTAAGATACAGCTGTGTTATACAGCCTATATAGAATAGATGTGAGATCTTTCACCTCTAATAATGGGAGTCTTCTTTTTTCCCTTGCAGCCACACGGGAGGAACTTTCAGACTCCCAGCCCACTGAGAGCTAAATGCACAAGGGATTCCCATGAGGTACTCACCAGATCACTGGGGCAGCTGGTAGTCTGTGCTATTGCTGGGAGAAGAGCCTGAAGAACCTCCAACGATGAAGAAACACCCAAGGTTTGCCTCTAGAGGGTGGAAGTCAGTGTTTCCTCTTCTCACCAGCAGCTCAGAATCTGGTTAAGTGGCTCAAAGTGCCTCAAGCTCACTTCAGAAATTCAGGTCCAGCATCTTCAACCAGTTTTATCAGCTAATCCTCACTACCTGGGCCTTTCTGGGTCTCAGCTCCTGCTGCACATCTTGTGCTGCAACAGCGGCTTCTCAGGGCTGCTCAGCGTTCTTTACCAAACCGGAAGTGACAAGGCAAAATCTACTGTTAATCTTGGAGGCTGGGAGCACAAAAAGCGCTGGTGCATCTGCTACTGCTTAGTTCAGGAATCAGGGGAGACAATGGGCAGAGTGTTGAGGCTTCCCTCTCATCCACAGGTCCCCGTCATCCAGGGCATCCTTCACCGAAGGAAGGACAGCCAGGGGCAGCAGGCAGATTCCAGCGAGTTTGTCTTCAACCCCCAACGATACAGATGAACAGTACAGACGACCCTGTGGGCAATGCGGTGTGTGCACCACTCTCAGGTGGTTGGGCAGAGTTGCTCGGAATTCAACTGCAGGCTGACGCCATTGTACCCCATCACAGTAAACTGAAACCAGATCCAGGCATCCTCAAACAAACCTCCCAACGTCTCTGCTGTCTTCCTGTTGGAGCCAGGGTGGGCCAAAGTTTGTTAGCAATCCTTGGCAGTTAGGCTCCAAAAAGTGTCCTCCTGGTGTAACTCGTACTAATGAAACAATATCGAGTTCAGTTCTGAAAAGGTGTGAGCTCTCACTCTAGCACCCATAGTCTTCCCAACAGGCCCTCGGAGGCTGCATTTGAGGTTTTCCTCAACAGGCAAGGAGTTCTCGCGAGGCTTGTGCAGTTGCGCTGCTCAGAGGTCTGAGCGCCTCTGCACGTGGCCTACCATCACCATCTTGGATTAAACGTCTTGTGTAGCAACAGCGACTTCTGCAAATGGTATCCTGAGCTGAGGTGTCAGAGGAGGTCTTTTTCACAGAAGAAATTCTGGTCTGAAGTGCCAGATGTGAGGCTTCTGCACACGGCCCTCTGTGAGCCAGAACAGATTAAACACAGAAGGGGGAAAAAAAAGTTAGGCTTTATTTTATTACCTAGATTATATTAATATATATAGTTCCTGGGAACTGTTAACACGTTTTGTTGGTAACACCATCACAAGGTCTTTTTAAATGAACATGTGTGTGCCTGCCAAGTTGCTTCACCTGTGTCTGATTCTTTGTGACCCGTGGACTCTAACCCCCCAGGCTCCTTTGTCCATGGGATTCTCCAGGCAAGAATACTGGAGTGGGTTGCCACACCCTTTTCCAGGGGATCTTCCAAACTCAGATATGGAATCCTGTGGCTCCTGCGGCTCCTGCATCGCAGGCAGATTCTTTACCACTTTACCCACCGGAAAAGCCCCCTTAATGTAAATAGAGTAACAGAAATATACTTAAGAGATATCCAATGATTCCTCTGCGTGACTTATTTACTTTTAGAACTCTCTCTCTCTCTCTCTACCTGAAGGCAGATAAGGTATTAACGTGAGCTATAATAACAATTTTCATAAAGGAATGAAAGGAGAAAGGAAAATGACTTTGGCTACCTCAAGGTTGTATCCCAAATAGTGCAGGCAAAAATCACAGAGTGAACATTTTCACTGGAGAATATGGACTAAAATAACATTAATAAACTTTTCTAACACTATTAAGTGATGTTTTTAAGGAACTAATTCTCATTAAAGATGTTTTCAACATTTCTGAAGAGATTGTATGTTTCATGGGGACTGCAGTAGATTGATGATGGATTCTCAAAGATGTTCCATGTCCAAAATCCTGGAACCTGGGAATATATTAATTTGCATAATAAGACATTGCAGAAGTTAAACATTTTGAGACGGGGGTTATTCTGGATTATCCTGGTGGCCTAATGAATCACAGAGGTCTTACAAGAGGCAGACTAAAGATAAGAAGTGGGGAAGAAAATTAAAAAAAAAAAAATACAATGAGGTGGCAATAAGACCAGAGGTTGGAGTGGGCCAGGATAAGCCAAAGGATGCAGGCAGCCTGTGAAAGCTGGAAGAGGCAAGGGAATGGGCTGATCACTAAGCCTTCAGAAGGATCCAGGTCCTCCCAATATTCTGATTTTTGAGTTCTGACCTCCAGAATTAGAACATATTTGTTTTGGACTTCCCTGGTGGCTCAGATAGTAAAGAATCCACCTGCAATGTAGGATGTCAGGGTTTGATCCCTAAGTCAGGGAAGAAACCCTGGAGAAAGGATTGGCTACCCACTCCAGTATTCTTGCCTGGAGAATTCCATGGACAGAAGAGCCTGGTGGGTTGTAGTCCATGGAGTTGATAGAGCTGGACACAATTGAAGCAACTAGCACACACATCAGAGAAGGCAATGGCACCCCACTCCAGTACTCTTGCCTGGAAAATGCCAAGGACGGAGGAGCCTGGTTGACTGTGGTCCATGGGGTCACTAAGAGTCAGACATGACTGAACGACTTCACTTTCACTTTTCACTTTCATGCATTGGAGAAGGAAATCGCAACCCACTCCAGTGTTCTTGCCTGGAGGATCCAGGGATGGGGGAGTCTGTTGGGCTGCCGTCTATGGGATCGCACAGAGTTGGACATGACTGAAGTGACTTAGCAGCAGCAGCAGCAGCACACACATACAGACATAGACTACCATATGGGCAAAGCTCTATGTTACCCAAACATCCTACAGTAGGAGGAGGCTATGAAAGCTTCAGTCTTATACTACCACTATATTTGATCCTCAAACTTCAAAGTTTCCAATAAGATAAATACTTGTTTCTCGTTCAAAACATTAAGAGGAGGGAAAGTAATCCAAATAGAAATCTCTGTGCCACAAGGTCACATCCAGTGTTCAGATTCATTTTTTTCATATTCTTTCATTGCCTTGTGAGGCTTGAATTTTATGACCTTTTGCTCATTTACATAGCTGGCAATTGATACAGACTATTCTCTGAGAACTTGGCTATGGATATTGAAAAGAGCATCAAAGTATGGTCTCTCCGTATGTCCTGCACTCCCTTACAGCATAGTGTCTACATTCCAAAGTTGAACATCCAGAAGCAGAAGCCAAATGGAAACAATTTCTTTCTTTCTTTCTTTTTTATGAACTGGACTCAGAATTCCTAGTCCATCACTTTCATTATACTCCATTTGTCAGGATAATCACAAGTCTCAAACAAAATTGACAAGCTGACAACATAGAATCCAGTAAACTTTGAGGATGCCTGATTGTAAGAACATGAGGGATGGGACATATATCTATGTGCCATGTATAAAAGATACAATCCAACAGGTTCACCGTGAGGGGAAGAAAAGATATTAAAGAGCAAGCAGCATTTTCCCCAAATATGTGATGTAGAGGTTGCATATATCACTTCTCTGCATATCCCTTTGTCTAAAGTTTAGTAAAGTACCTGTTTCTAGATGGCATATGCCAGTTTAAACTATAATGGAGGGGCTTACAGGAGTTATTACAGGGTTGGTGCACAGTAATTGCCATTTTTGCATTGTTGAAATTTGCCATTTGATATTTGAATACATTCTTAAATAAATGTGGTTATGTTATACATCATTTTCATGCATATTGCTCACTTTTTGTTTTTGTTTTTGTTGTTAATGACATTGCTTGCTGCTTATTTTATATTTACTTTAGACTGTAGAAATCATATTAGACAAAAAGCAAGTTTGAATGATTTTCTTATTGAGTTCAAAATGGGTCCTCAAGCAACAAAGTCAACTTGCAACATCAACAAGCATTTGGCTCAGAAACTGCTAAAGAATGTTCAGTGCAGTGATAAGAAGTTTTGCAAAGGAGATTAGAGTCTTGAAGATGAGAAGTGCAGTGGTTAGCCATTGGATGTTGACAATGACCAATGGAGAACAATCCTCAGAGCTGATCCTCTTACAACTACAGGAGAAGTTGCTGAAGAACTCAACAATGATCATTCTATGGTCATCCAGCATTTGATGCTTCAATTTGGAAAAGTGAAAAAGCTCAATAAGTGGATGCCTCATGAAAGTGAAAGTGAAGCCGCTCAGTCGTATAGGACTCTTTGCAATCCCATCAACTGTAATCTACCAGGTTTCTCCATCCATGAGATTTTCTAGGCAAGAATACTGGAGTGGGTTGCCATTTCCTTCTCCAGGGGATCTCCCCAACCCAGGGATTGAACCCAGTTCTCTTGCATTGCAGGCAGACACTTTACCCTCTGAGCCACCAGGGAAGCCCTCCAGGGATGCCTCATGACCTGACTGCAAATAAATAGAATAATCATAATTTTGATATGTCATATTCTCTTATTCTGTGCAACAATAAAGAACCGTTTCTCGAGCACATTGTGACATGTAACAAACAGTGGATTGTACATGACAATGGGCAATGACTAGCTCAGTAGGTGCACTGAGAAGAAGCCCCACATCACTTCCCAAAGCCAGACCTGCACCAAAAAAAGTCACGGTCACTGTTCGGTGGTCTGCTGCCCACTGATCCACTATAGCTTTCTAAATCCCTATGAAACTGTTTTATCTGAGAAGTATGTTCAGCAGATCAATGAGATGCACCAAAAACTGCAATGCCTAGAGCCAGCATTGGTCAACAGAAAGGGCCCAATTCTCCAGGAGAATGCTTGACTGCACATAGAACAATGGACACTTCAAAAGTTGAACGGATTGGGCCAAGAAGTTTTGCCTCATCTGCTATATTTACTTGACCTCTCACCAACTGACTACCACTTCTTCAAGCATCTCGACAAATTTTTGCAGGGAAGATGTTTCCACAACCAACAGGAAGCAGAAGATGCTTTCGAGACCTTGTCAAATCCCAAAGCACAGACTTTATGCTATGGGAAAAACAAACTTACTTCTCATTATCAAAAATATGTTGATTTTAATGGTTCTTATTTTGATGAATAAAGATGTCTTTGAGTCTAGGTATAAGGATTTAAAATTCATGGTCTGAAACCACAGTTACATGTGGACCAACCTAATACTAAGAGGAGGAAAAGAGAACAGTCTGTGTCACAATCTTCCACCAGAGTATTGATGCATATCTTTTTTTCCTAAATGCATCACCCCTTCTGCAAGGATGAATATTCATTGGAAGGACTAATGCTGAAGCTCCAATACTTTGACCACCTAATGTGAAGAACCAACTCATTGGAAAAGACCCTGATGCCTGGGAAAGACTGACGGCAAAAGGAGAAGGGGGTGACAGAAGATGAGGTGGTTAGATAGCATCACAGACTCAATGGACATGAACTTAAGCAAACTCCAGGAGACGGTGGAGGACAGAGGAGTGCAGCAGTCTATGGTGTCGCATAGAGTCGGACATGACTTAGTAACTGAATAGCAACATTTACAAGGAAATCAACTGGTGATGTTATTCATTATCAGTTCAGTTCAGTCGCTCAGTCGTGTCCGACTCTTTGCGACCCCATAATCACAGCACGCCAGGCCTCCCTGTTCATCACCAACTCCCAGAGTTCACCCAAATTCATGTCCATCGAGTCAGTGATGCTATGCAGCCATCTCATCCTCTGTCGTTCTCCTTCTCCTCCTGCCCCCAATCCCTCCCAGCATCAGAGTCTTTTCCAATGAGTCAACTCTTCGCATGAGGTGGCCAAAGTATTGCAGTTTCAGCTTTACCATCAGTCCTTCCAATGAACACCCATGACTAATCTCCTTTAGAATGGACTGGTTGGGTCTCCTTGCAGTCCAAAGGACTCTCAAGAGTCAGAGATTCTCAAATACGAGGATATTTAGGAGAAGTCCTCACCACAAGATAAATTATCTGCTTATTATTCACACCAAATGTATAACTTACTTGGAGTAAGAATATTGCAATTATAATATTTTTTTTTCAATTTAGAAAAGTAAAGAATGATCAGACAGGCAGTCCCTTGTCAAAGCAATGCTATTTTGCTGGAAAAGAACTGCAAAGACTCTTTGCCCAACAGTAAAGTAAGTTTCTTGCTTAAAAGTCATTTCTGCTTATTGGAAAAAAATTTATCTCCTTTGTGGCCCCTGGCTTTCTCTTTGAAAAAAAAAAATGTATTCTTATTGTATATCATCCCTAGTCACATCTGCATGGAAATTAAAGAGATTGCTTTTCTCAGGAGCACAGCCAGTGTTTATAGCCTGTTTCTGTTCCCATTGATTTGGGAGCTAGAGAATTTTTGAAGGCTGAATATATGACTTTCTTAGTGAAACAATTCCTGAAAAAAAAAAAAAAAAAACAACTCAGTGAGCTTCTGGTGCAATTGTTCCAGTTATTTCCATGTGCATGAAACCACCTCCAAGGTTCTTTTTGGAGATCATTATTAAACCTGCTCTTATGGAATGGCTCTCTTCTTCAGTCAGTGAGTAGCATGTGCTATCATTTTAATGATGGCTCTATTGAAAACATAAAACCATATAAAACAATAGGCTTATTTGGAAAGCAACACCCTTAATCTGCTCATTGGCACAAATCATCTACAGATTCATTTGTTGTGCTGAGAATTCTTAACGGGCCCTGGTAGAAAGGGTCTATGCAGCAGGGTTATTTCCTACTGCTAGGATGATAGAAACAATCAGAGCCTTCATTTCAAAATTCCTTCTATTCCCTTCAATCTATGCTTGAAAATTGTCTGGTTCTTGCTTGAGCTCATTAATTCCTGAAATAAGCTGGCTAACTGCAGCAATAAAGAGCTAACACATGGCAACATTCTGACTCTTTCCAATAGCTTCTCTTAGACCTGCAGGCTCCTTAGGCAAGCTGTGTGCTCTTCCAGTTACCAGAGGTGACATTTTAAATAAATGCACTACCTTCACTCTGACTGCAATGTAACACCCACACTTTTTGTTGTTGTTGTTAGGCTTTTGTGGCAGGCAGCAAGCCTTCCAATACACAAGTCTTTATTGGCTAGAGTAAAGAATAATTTGTTAAAGAAATAAATCTCATCATTTTTGTGTCTAAACACGTATATTGTAGGTCCAGGAATTCAATGTTCCATGAAACAATACAGGCAGCCAGCAAATTGGCTTTGCTATCTACACCACAATTGGTCCTAAAGAAAATCAACCCTGAATATTCATCAGGAAGTCAGAAGGACTGATGCTGAAGATGAAGCTTCAATATTTGGCCACCTGATGCAAAGGGTCGACTCATTCGAAAAGCCCCTGATACGGGGAAAGAGTGAAAGCAGAAGGAGAAGAGGGTGACAGAGGATGAGATGGCTGGATGGCGTCACAAACTCACTGGACATGGACTTGGGCAAACTCTGGGAGATGGTGAGAGACAGAGAGGCCTGGTATGCTTCAGTCCATGGGGTCACAAAAAGTTGGACATGATTTGGTGACTGAGCAACAATCCACATCACAAAGTTATAAATGTTGTTCTGGTCATTACCATTTTCATTTGGGAGCAAGGTAAAGAAACCGAGTTATTGGCAATCATATTTAAGATGTATTTGATGCTGTGTCCCTTTAGTAAGAATTTAGGCAGTAGGCATACCTAGCCACAAGGGAAACTGAGAAGTTCAATCTCCAGCTTGATGGCCATGAACCTAAGCAATAAACATAATTGATTTGAATGAGAGCCAGTAGGCCCCTATTGATGTGAATGCAAATATTATATTTAATCTTTGCCATTGAACAGTATCATATTAACTGTCTGAGAACATTTAATAGGAAGTTCTTGAAAAGGGCACCAAATAATCATCGTTTCTCCTATTATTTGGAATATAGTAATAGTTGACTTTTCCACCATTGTTGTTTTTGTTAAGTCACAATTCATTTTCAACTCTTGAAACCCCATGGAGTGTAGCCTGTCAGTCTCTTTTGTACGTGGGATTTACCAAGCAAGTACCCATCTGCCAATGCAGGAGATGTAAGAGATATGGGTTTATCCCTGGGTCAGGAAGACCCCTGGAGGCGGGCATAGCAACCCACTCTGGTATTCCTGCCTAGAGAATCCCATGGACAGAGGAGCCTGGTGGGCTTTAGTCCATAGAGTCGTACAGAGGCAGACATGACTGAAGCAACTTAGCACAATTTGGATTACAGACTACTGACAGACAGCACTTGCTACCGGAGTTACATTTATTTTTCATCTCTGTGTACAAATTATTTCCAAACAATGTTATAACCGTGTATACCCTTTTGCTGAAGGAATTAAAGAGTATCCAAAACACACCAATATTCTTGTATATTAAATTTATTTTTCCTAAAGCTATAGGTTTTTGCCAAATAGCCTACTTATCAAATGTTTTTGAAGTGACAGGAAATGATCAGCATCTTTCTAGCTTGCAGTTTCTCCCATACTGCTGGGAGTAGCCAGATGATACAAACCTGTCCAATGAAAAGGATGTAAAAGTCTCCTAGTTTTGCTTTTCTAATAACAACCTGACTCACAATCTATTTTGTCCCATTTATAGCTTTTCCACCTGCACTAACATCTTGACAAGTGGATCTAAATCAGCCTCATGTTAATCATTAGCCAGGGTAGATGAAGAGGAAAGCCAGCCTACTGAGAATCAGAGAATGAAAAGACAGAAAGAAAAGGGCCCATGGTATGATCCCTGAGAATGTACATGAAGCATGCTTTCTCTCTCTCTGGATTCTCCTTGTTACATATGGTAATTAAGTGCAGTTATTTGATTTTTAGTAGATCATTCCTAATACATTATGGCTATAGTGTGTTCTATGTACACCTTCCAGAACTGGCGAACATTAGCCTAAAATGGTCTGTTGCCTGTGATTTTACCTAAATTAATCATGTGTCCTAGTAACTGCTCTTTGTTTCATTCCTTCTGCATGAATGTGGGCTGGCCCCATGTTAACTAAGAGAATCTGGTGGAGATGGCCTTGTGTCAGTCCTTGGCCTGAGCTTTAAGAAGGCCTGGCAGGTTCTATGTTTGCATTTTGGAAATCAGAGCTATCATGTAAGAAATCCTCCAACCCTGAAAGAAGATCCCCAGGGAGCAATCAGCTAGAGCACTCCTGTGGAAAGGGAGACCATCTGAGATGACATGGGGAAAGGAAGCCCAAACTCTGGCAACTGGTTTAAGAGATATGCATACAAACAAGTGACCACTGGCAAGACAAGAAGAATATATGTCCAGATGGCCCCAAGCAGTATTGAACAATTGTGAAAAAATATAAAATGGTCATTAAGTCACCAAATTTTGAATAGCGACTTTTGGTGCAAGAGAGGTGGGAGGGGGGTTCATGTTTGGGAACGCATGTAAGAATTAAAGATTTTTTAAATAAAAAAAATAAAAAAAAAACTAAAAAAATAAAATGAGAGAGGAAAAAAAAAAGAGATTATCACAATATAAATTGACACAGAGGGAGATGCTTCTGTAACAGAAACCTGAAATTAAGTGGCATTGATTTTGAAACTGGGTAGCAGGCAAAGATCTGAAGAGAAACTGCTAATAAATTCTGAAAGGACAGTGAGAAAATTTCTATCACAAAACTTAATTAAGTAGACCTAAGTTAAGTGCAGAATAATCAGCAAAACTCTTGAATGCATTAAAGCGGAAGATAAAAAGTCCTCACATTGAGCTAGTGGATATGGCTATGAAATTTCCAGACAGGATATTGAAAGTGCCAGTTAGCTCCTATTAACTGCCTAGAATACAATAGTGAAGGGGTAAGATGAGCTATAGAAGGGATTGTTCATGTTTAAATCATAATTTAGAGGAAATATGAAGAAGTCAGTGGTTACTGAGCTGAAAACTATTTCTCACCCCCAGTCTCTCTCTCTTGGCAAAAATCTCCAGGTAAGAAGTATTATTAAAATAAATACTAAATGTATGGTCTTGCCATTACAAGTAACCTTAAGTCAGGATGTGGTTCTTAGAGTTTTTAGTGATATTCAAAAAATGTCAACTGGATACCTAATTCTCAAGGAGGAAAACATGACTTTTGGAAAATCTTATATATATTCCTATTAGTCCCTAAGATAATATTTATTCTAAGAATAATAGTTATTCTAAGAATCCTAATAGCATTATACCTCAGCACCCTAATTCTCAGTCTAAAGTAGAAGTAAGTGAAGTCACTCAGTCGTGTCCTACTTTTTGTGACCCCATGGACTGTAGCCTACCAGGCCCCTCTGTCCATGGGATTTTCTAGGCAACAGTACTGGAGTGGATTGCCATTTCCTTCTCCAGCGGATCTTCCCGACCCAGGGATTGAACCCGGGTCTCCCGCATTGTAGACAGACGCTTTACCATCTGAGCCACCAGGGAAGTCTTCAAATAGAAGGGTGTGACTCAAAAAGAGATGTTGTGTGATGTTGCCTTTGTGTAATGGAGTGGATTATGAGACCTGATAGATATACGGTTTTGTGAAAGAATTTTATAAACTTAAGAGAAAGAAAGTAACAAGAAACCCCAAATTAAAAGATATATATAAAATTTCAATATACTCAAATTTCTCAGGCAGGGAACAGGCTAAAAAGACACTGAGATGAAAAAGAAAAACTCTTCTTATGGAAAAGAAAAGATGACCCAGAGAATCCTCAGGAAACATGGAGTAGAACTGGAACCTCATCAAATAATTGTTATCATGTAACTGATTGTTGTTCAATTGCTAAGTCATGTCTGACTATTTGTGACCTCATGGACTGTAGCACACCAGGTTTCCCTGTTCTATACCATTGCCTGGAGTTTGCTCAAACACATGTCCATTGAGTCGATGATGCCATCTAATGATCTCATCCTTTGCCGTCCCCTTCTCCTCCTGCCTTCAATCTTTCCCGGTATCAAGGTCTTTTCCAAAGTCAGCTCTTTGCATCAGGTGGCCGAAGTGTTGGAGCTTCAGCTTCAACATCAGTCCTTCCAGTGAATATTCAGGGTTGATTTCCTTTAGGATTGACTGGTTTGATCTCCTTGAGGTCTAAGCAACGCTCAAGACTCTTCTCCAATACCACAATTTGAAAACATCAAATCTTCAGCGCTCAGCCTTCTTTATGTTCCAATACTCACATCCATACATCACTACTGGAAAAACCATAGCTTTGACTAGATGGACCTTTGTCAGCAAAGTGATGTCTTTGCTTTTTAATATGCTGTCTAAGTTTGCCATAGCTTTTCTTCCAAGGATCAAGCATCTTTTAATTTCATGGCTGCAGTTACTGTCCACACTGATTTTGGAGCCCCAAAAACTAAAGTCTGTCACTGTTTCCATTGATTCCCCATCTATTTGCCATGAAGTGATGGGACCAGATGCCATGATCTTAACTTTTTGAATGTTTAATTTTAAGCCAGCTTTTTCACTGTCTTCTTTCACCTTCATCAAGTGGCTCTTTAGTTCCTCTTCACTTTCTCCCACTTGGGTGGTATCATCTGCATATCTGAGGTTGTTGATATTTCTACCAGCAATTTTGATTCCAGCTTGTAATTCATCCAGCTTGTAATTCACGATTTTTCATGATGTACTCTGCATATAAGTCATGCCACATCTTGGTAAGTCATGTTTGGCAACATTTGGCATGACTTGCCATGTACCTGATTAGATTTCAGAATTACAAGTTACCATTTTCTGCTCTGTGCCTTTTACAATCTCTTTGTAAAAATTGTCTGTTTTTGCTTTCCTGTCCTAATCTCAACATTGCATACTGGTTGTGTGTGTGTAAGTTAACTTGTCTACCTAGTTTAAAGGAATTCAGATAAAGTGTTCTGACATCTGAAGATCCTTATACACAACTGGAACTCACTATATTCCAAATCTCAAACCTGACATCTTGACTGTGTTACAAAGAGACATTTGTTGTTCTGGGGTGGGGAGTAGAGAAAGTGAGTGTATTTCAATGTAGGGGAGAAATGTGAGTCCTTCAGAGACAAATGGTATACTACAATTATCTGTTAAATGATGATTGCAAATGGACTATGCTCTCAGTATTAGATTCTTGTATTGTCTCCTTCTGAAACTGGGATGGGCCTGAGGGTTACTTATAGGAATGGAAGGTGGCAAAAATAATATCAAGCCAAATCTCTTAGAAGGCCTAGACATTACTGGATTTGGGCTCTTGGAAAATATGACCACATAAGCATTTCTTTTTTTTTTTTTTTTCCCAGCAGGCTGGAGAGATACAATGGTTGGGGCAAAGGATTGAGAGAGGAAAATGAGAGAAAGATCATTCAGTGAGACTCCAACTAATCCTCCAGCTTTCAAGATTAGTGGATTCTTTCAGGTGAGCATAGCACAGGTTGTAGGATCTGTGAAATAAACCATTCTTATTTTAATAATAATGAAAATATAACAATTAATAATCAACTTTTCAGCCATTAGTTTGCTTATTCATTAGCAGCAGTAGATAATCATATCTTTCCCCTATGATCCTTTTATTTCTTAATCTTAGATATGATACCCAGTGTTACTGTAGACTAATGGTTACTAGAAGGCAGCAGGAATGAGGATAAAAATCACATGATAAGAACCAGACAAGGAAAAGGGAGGAAAACCTGGTTATGTGCTTTTATCATGGAGATCCTACACCAGTTCTACGCTGTCTTTTTCTGGACTTCTCTTATTATATGAGAGGAATCCCTTTTCCTGGAAGCCATGTTAAATCAATTTGCAGTAGATCACGTTCTTTCCTAATAAAATGTGCCTATGCTACGCTATATCATATGAGTTACTCTGGTAACTCAGCTGATAAAGAATCCACCTGCAATGCAAAAGACCCTGGTTCGATCCTTTGGTTGGGAAGATTCCCTGGAGACTGGATAGACTACCCACCCCAATACTCATGGGCTTCGCTGGTGGCTCAGATGTTAAAGAATCTACCTGCAATGTGGGAAACATGGGTTTGATCCCTGAGTTGGGAAGATTCCCTGAAGGAAGGCATGGCAACCCACTCCAGTATTCTTGCCTGGATAATCCCCATGGGCAGAGGAGCCTGGTGAGCTACAGTCCATGGGGTCGCAGAGTCGAACACAGAGTAAACATGACTGAGCACACACAGCATATGCTATGTTATATTATAGTCCCTGCTTTTGGTGAGGATTATATTATATGACTATGAATATAAGCCACATAACACATACTTCAAAAACATAGATTCTGGGAACAAGACACTAAAATAACAATCATAACACTGGGTTCATGAATTATCTTTTGAAACATGAACTCATGGAACAAAAGAGCATGAAAATGTCTTTTGGTCTCCAGGCAGATTTGATGAACAAGCAAACCAAAATATTATGCTAGGACCTATATGGAAGTATTAGGAGATTTGGGACTAGTCATTCTTCTCTGTAAATGGAAGTTAGCCAGAGCATTATTTTTCTCCTTTTGTTTCATTTATCTTTAACCTTCTATTGTTACTGTGCTGCACTTACCTGCAGTCTATCCAGGAGAATTTTAAAAGTTAATAAAGCAGTAACAAAAGAGTTCCAGCTAAATGTGAAAAAAAAAAAAAAAAAAGGAAAAGACAACCAGATTACCTAGGGAAAACTAAAAAATAAAAAGAGTTTTCATAATACAGAATTTTTTTATCTGTATTACAGCTTTGCTTAATAGCAGAAAATAAAATATTGTGAGCAAATATTCAATTTCAAATATCTAGTACATTAGAATACAACCCCAGCAGCAGTGGTTTATTATGCAGATAATGTGGGCCACAGTATTTTATTTCTTAATTATGAAATATCTTGCTTGAGAGTAGATTTGATAAAATTTATGAGGTCTAAAACAATTTATTAAAATCAGAGCATCCAAATCATGAAGAAGTTAACACTCACCAGCTTCTGAGAAAATATTATCTCCATTAGAGTCACATTCATTAAAGGAATTTCTTTTGATTAGGCTTTGTCATCTTCAATGGAAATTTTCAGGGCCATTGAAAAATTTCACACATTATTTTCTGTGTCATTCTAAATTCTTTAGAGAGTGAATAAGGAAGCTGAATGGCTCTGTTAGACGTTTTTCAGTCATCTTTAAATGGGTCATAGTTTTAAATAGGATATGTCAAATTGGAACGATGTGAACAAAATTATATCTAAATTTCACTGTATCATCTGCCTAATGAATTCTTAGCAGGGGGTCAGTGTGTCATCAAATACTAATTGCAATTCATTTTTGAAAATGTCAAATCAATGCATATTTTTCAACTGAAGTGGAGGTGAAAAATTAGCCCTCAGGAAATACTGAAAAAGAGGTAGCTGAACAATGGCCATAGGTATTCAGCGTCTATAGCAAACAAAAAATCTCCTTACTAATGCCTGATATATAATTTGTTGCTAAATTTAAGCTCCTTATTTATTTAGTTGCATACCTGGGTTTTTAACAAGGACACATAATTAAAATAATCAAGCTATTAAAATATCTTTGACCTTTCGAATGTCCCATAACTTATGTTTTTCTATGTACACAAAACTTATATTTCATGTAATAGTTATAGTATTGCAATGTTGACCTTTCCTTATTTTCATTATCTATTATTTTTTATCTCTTTTAGACTTTATCGGTTTGAAATTGTACATTCTATTTTAAATGTTCAGTTCCTTAGTCAAAAACTTTTCATAACCAAATTTCATAAAATTAGATCTGCATTATCCTTCTGAGCTATATAAAATATAATTAGGATTTCATTCCTTCTGAGCCATCTTCCTTCTAAAATGGCATTGTGTCTATATTTTAATTCCATCTTTATAACTGCCAAACATCTAGCATCAAATATTTACTTAGTGTTAAGACTTGTTTAGATTCACCACCATTTTTACCTATTTCTGATATTACAGTAAGATATATGTCTATTTCTGAATGCTATCACTTAAAAAATACAATAACTTCACTGAAATTCTGTCAGTGTTAGGCTCTATGCTCTTGTTTATTTATAACATTTTTATTTTCCCTAAATTTTGTTTTGCGGTTAATTGTGTATACAATTTTAGGCTGAGAATTATTTTCTTCCATCTTTCCTTCAAGGAAATGATCTAATTTCAATTTTTTTCATTGAAAATTCTGTTGTCATTTAATTGCCATGTTTTTAGGAAATCTAAATGAACATTAGATTTTAAAAACTTTTCCTTACACTTGATACTTCATAATTTTATCTTTGCTGACAAGGGTCCATATTATCAAAGCTACAGTTTTTCCAATAGTCATATACAGATGTGAGAGTTGGACCATAAAGAAGACTGAGCTTCGAAGAATTAATACTTTTCAACTGTGGTGTTGGAGAAGTCTCTTGATAGTCCCTTGAACTGCAAAGAGACCAAGTCAGTCAATTGTAAAGGAAATAAATCCTGACTATTCTTTGGAAGGACTGATGCTAAAGCTGAAACTTCAATACTTTGGCCACCTGACACAGAGTCGACTCATTAAAAACACCCTGATGCTAGGATAGTTTGAAGGTGGGAGGAGAAGGGGACAACAAAGGATGAGATCATTGGATGGCATCACCAACTCAATGGACTTGAGTTTGAACAAACTCCAGGAGATGGCGAGGGACAAGCCTGGCATGCTGCAGTCCATGGGTCACAGTCAGACACAACTGAGCCACTGAACAACAACAACAATTTTACCTGAATGTTTTTGGATTTATTCAACAAATCTTTGTTGTTATTTAGTTGCTAAGTTATGTCTGACCCTTTTGAGACCCTGTGGACTGTACCCCACCAGGCTTCTCTGTCAATGGGATTCCCCAGGCAAGAATAGCAGAGTGGGTTGCCATTTCCTTTCCCAGGGGATCTTCCCAATCCAGGGATCAAACGCATGTCACCTGCTTTGGCAGGCAGGTTCTTTACCACTGATCAATGAGGGAAATGTTTGCTAAGTCATTAACTGTTCTAAGACTGTTGGATACATCAGTTTTGGAATCATGTTACCTCAGTTTGGGGAATGACATCCTCCATCAGACATATCTCAACTGGTATTCCTTAAGGATTCCTTCTTTCACACTCCATGGCTTCCTAGACCTTTTCTAAGATATGTGTTAGACAGTATTGATCTGTATACATGTCTCTCAAACTGTCTTTCATAACCTTCCATTGTTGCCTTTCTGTGGTAATCATTGAATATGCCTTTTCGCTGATTATATGTATATATATATATATCAGTATATATATATAGTTCTGTCTTCTCTCAAGCTGAATCTAAAGTGCTGTTTTATTATATTAATTTTAGGCATTTCTTATTTCTTAATACAATTATTTAGAGCTATAAATTTCAATCAGAGAACTGCTTTAAGTACTTGATGTAATTTTATTGTAACTCTTCATTTACATTCATCTCTAAATATTTTCAAATTTCCATTGTAATTTCCCATTTGATACACTAGCATTTAAGAATAGATTGTTTAATTTTCATACAGTTGTAAGTTTCCTCCTAATAATGATTCATAGTTTTAAGAGAGTAGATAATATATTTTATATTATTTCAATCTTTTTTTCTTTTTATTGAGGCTATTTTTAGGGCTCCACATACGGTTTATCATGGAGAATGTTCCCGGTGCACTTGAGAAATGTGTACTGTGCTTTGCTGAGTGGAGTGTTCTATAGATGTCTGTTCAATTTACTTGGTTTATACTGTTGTTGCAGCTTTCCATTTCCTTGTCTATCTGCCTAGGTTTTCCATCCTTATTAAAAGAGGAATATTGAAATCTCAAAATATAATTTTGAATAACCTATTTTCCTTTGGTTTTTTCAGTTTTATCCTAATGCATTTTGGAACTTTGTTGAATAGTGTTTATATATTTAATTTTAAAAATATAGTCCTGTTTGATTTACTCAACATTATATACTCTCCCTGTTAT
The DNA here is from genome assembly GCF_016772045.2 of Ovis aries. Lineage (NCBI taxonomy): Eukaryota > Metazoa > Chordata > Mammalia > Artiodactyla > Bovidae > Ovis > Ovis aries. The sequence continues at coordinate 52,664,706 of NC_056069.1, forward strand.
CTCTAGTAACATGCTTTGTTTTAAAGTTTTACTTTTTTTAATACTAATAAAGCCACTTCAGCTCTCATTATTGCTCTTCACATAGTGTATCTTTTTCTAGTATTTTTCTTTCAATATGCCTTTATGTGGATCTAAATTGTCTCCCTTGTAAACAGCATAGTTGGATGTTGATTTTCTTTATCAAATTTCACAGTCTTTGACTTTCAGTTGTTTTATACAACCACTCACATTTAATGCTATTATCAATATGGCTGGAGTTGGACATGACTGAAGCGACTTAGCAGCAGCAGCAGCAGTGCAATATTTTAACTTCTTAAATGATATTTAATTACATCGTTTGGTTATTTTTGTTGTTGTTCTGTGGATTAAAAGTGGCTACTAAAACCACCAAAATCTGCTTCACATTTGTACTGACTTGAATGCAGTGAAAGATAGAAACTTTATTTCCATATACCTCCACTCTCTCCTCCATCTGTGTCTGCTATTATTCTCATAAGTATTAGATTCATATATAACCTACACTTGGGAAAGATCCTGATGCTGGGAAAGACTGAGGGCAGGAGAAGAGTATGACAGAGAATAAGATAGTTGGATGGGTTCACTGACTCAATGGACATGAGTTTGAGAAAACTCCAGAGTTGGTGATGGACAAGGACGCCTGGTGTGCTGCAGTCCATGGGTTCGCAAAGAGGAGTTGGACATGACTGAGCAACTGAACTGATAACCTACCAACATATTGTCAAAATTACCATTTCATATAGTCTTATGGCTTTTTAGAGAGAGAAAAGAGAGGGAGAAACTTTACCTGGTAGCTCAGCTGGTAAAGGACCGGCCTGACATGCAGGAGACCCACTACCCACTCCTGTATTCTTGGTCTTACCGGGTGGCTCAGATGATAAAAAAATCTGTCTGCAATGAGAGAAACCTGGGTTCAGTCCCTGAGTTGAGAAGATCCCCTGGAGGAGGGCATGGCAACCCACTCCAGTATTCTTGCTTTGAGAATCCCCATGGACAGAGGAGCCTGGCAGGCTACAGTCCATGGGCTCACAAAGAGTAGGGCATGACTGAGCAACTAAGCGCTTAGAGAAAGAGAGAGTTTAAAGTTCATTATATTAACCTTCTTCTATTTTATTTCTGTTTATCTTCATTCTTTATGTGAATTCCAGTTACTGTTGAAAATATCATTTTTCAATACAGTTTTCTTTCTTTTTTTGGTAGTAATTGAATTTATTTTTATTTTTGGTAAATATAGTTTGTTTTTAATACCTTAAACACACTTTTATAAATAATATACTATAAATGTTTGGAAGAATAAATGGTGAAATTAGAGCCATTAAGACATTTTTAGCAACACAGCTTTTTTTGGGGGTAGGGACTATTTACAGAAAACACTGAAATTGTCTACAGTGTTTTTCAGTTAACTCTGTCTTCATAGTTTCCATGGAGATATATATAATTTTTTAAATGAAGAAAGGTGTGAGTGGGGTGGGCTGGGGACAGTGTAACCAACTTAGGTCACAGAGAAACATATCGCTTTCCTAGTGGCAGAGCACCAATTTATTTCCAGAGTCAGTTTCTAGTAACAGCATCCTCGCTTGATATTGTTGATTTTATTGTTTATTTAGTTGTTTATTTTTTCTAGTGATTGATTGAACTATCTCCATGAAGCCTATTCCCCTTACTTTATGCTGCCTTTGATGCCCCAGTTCAAATTGCTTTGTTTGTTTGTTTTCATCTTTTAAACTGGCTACTTAGAGTCACCACTGGGTTGTTATATACCTCTTAGTGGTCACAGGTTGTACTTAAGCCACTTTAGTCAGTTAGATTTGTTTTTCCTCTTTGACTCTTATTTGTGTGACTTAGAAGCTGCTACAGGGAGTTTTTATTTTTTGCTTCATATTCAGACAATGACTGATTGCTTGGAGGGAGGGGGGTTGTTCTCTGATCACTCCTGAGAAGGTGAATCCTTGAACATGCACAGTCCTGCAGACTGACAGGGATCTGTGCAATTTTAGTTTTGTCTGACTTCTTAAGAGTTGCCCCTAAGAGAAGTTCATGCTTCAACCAGTTTTCATTAGAGATTGTGCTTAAGGTCCTTGGGCCTGCAAGGCTTCTTCCTTGCATTGATGGATCTGTGTGTCAGCTGGGAAATTATTTTGAACTAATTCATGTCCTACTCTGCTGCTCAGCAGTCAACCCATCCCATGCCACATGGCATTTCCCAACCCCCAAGGGTCAGAGGCTCTTTGGATCCCAGGATTATTTTTCTTGGTTGACTGGGTTCTCTCTGAAGAATTTCTGGCTGCTCTGTTCTTTCACTTGTTGCCACCAGTATCATGAAGCTACCAAGATCCTCATATCTGCTCTCCACCAAGCTCTTCATTCTTCTTTACAATGTCTTTGTGTATAACTTTTTTCATGCTCTGTTTTAAAGTCTGCTTCGTCTGCTTCGGCAGAGCAGGGGCTATCTTTGTACAGCTGACTTACCTCTCCCCTTGGAAAGAAACTCTGCATCAAAACAAAGAAGCTGGGAGTGTGGGGAACAGCTCACTTCTCCTGAGATATACCCCTGCTCAATGAGCAGGCATTATTGGGGTGGGGCAGGGTGGACCCTCATCTCCTTAACTTGCCCTTCTCAGTATTAAATCTCCTCCCTATAAGTGAGCTGGGGTAGGATCCACCAGGTCTCCGGGATTCATAGCCTTTGCTGCTTGGGAATGAAGCTTCTCTACTAATACGGGCAAAGTGGGACAGGGATCCTCCATCTTTTAGCCCAGTCCACCCAGGGTAAATTTTCTGCAACAAGGGGCTGGAGTGGAGAGGTAGCATAGATGGAGTGAAGAAGTGCCAGCAGTCTGTAACTCCAAGGGTAAAACTCTAGACTTAAACTGGAAACTAGAGGAAGAGAGTCCCTTTATTCTTGGCCATCCCCATACAGACGCTCTCCAATAGAGCATCTGGAGGAGAGCTCAGGTAACATGGGGAACCGGTGAGGAAGCAGGTTAAAGCTGACTGGCTGTACTTACCAAGATTTAGGAGGTTCTCTTAAATTAATATTTCTCCATATGTCGTATGCCCTTACATCAATTTTCTGAAAGTTAAACCCTTATATTACACATATAGTTTTTTACCAATTAAATAGCTGTTTTTTGGTTTTTTTTTGTTGTTTTGTTTTGTTTTGTTTTGTTTTGTTTTGTTTTTTTTGCTGGGGAGAAGTTCTGCCAGGATCCTCACTCTATCATTCCAGAAAATGAAAGTGTTAGTTGCTCAGTTGTTTCCAACTCTCTGACAACCCATGGACTATAGCCCACCAGGCTGCTCTGTCAATGGAATTCTCCAGGCAAGAATACTGGAGTGAAAAGCCATTCCCTTCTCCAGGGAATCTCTCAAGCCTGGGATCAAACCTGGGTCTCCTGCAATGCAGGCAGATTCTCTACCATCTGAGGCCACCAGGGATCATTCCAGAAACCCTACCTCAATACCTGTCTTTTAATGTGAATACTTCACCTTGGGGACCCCAAGTCCATGCAGGAGAATATTTTTCTCTACAAGCCTATATGTATAATTTTAAATTTTGAAGCATCAAAACTAATATACTCACACTTTCTTGGGAATCACATTTTTTTGTTAGGCCTATGTTCTAGGTTCTTTTTGAAATAACTTCTCAGAGGTCCCATCTTTATGTGGGACTCTCAGTATAAATTTGTCCTAAACTTGGTGTGAACTCAGTACCAGTTTCTCATGCTTGTACAGCAACAAATATCATATTCTTTAATTTCCAGGAAATTGTTCTCTTCCAGATGAAGCCTTAAACCTCAGTATAACTTTCATCTTCAGTTCCCTCTTTTCTGTTACTTTCTTGAAGTTCCAAATATTGATTTTAAAAGGATATTTATTGTAGTACACCTATCATTTTATGTTTTGTTGTGTGAGGATTTTCTGATTAACCAATGCTTTATTCAGATTATATAATTCTCCATTAATCAGCACAACAGAGCAGTTATATTTTTAAATATATAGTGTGTGGTAAGTCAACATATGATTATACTATATTTGAAAATGTGAAGAATATACTTGACCAGTTATTTTCTTTTCAAACATGACTCATTTTTAATATGTTTAATAACATAGTAAAAACTAATCTTTAATATTTACTTAATTCATAAATTTATTAGAATAATTATAATTCCATTTTATATTTTACAATGTATATGTTTATAATAGCATAGTAAAATATGTGATGTGAAATACTGAAATTCCATCCCCCAAATACACATATATTTGCTCTTCATTTCCTCTTGAATTTTGCTGAGAGCTTACTAAAAGGTAAGGTAATTTAAAACCAGAATTGTGTTTGTACTTATACTTGGACAAATTGGGATTTTTGCTATTTGAAATATGAGTGAAATAAACTTGATAAAAGAAAATTAAAATTGTATTTTTTAAACATGAAACTTACAAACCATAAAATGAACTTGTTTACACTGTTCTAAGCTAGAAAGTGGAGAGTTATTAAATTATTCTAATGAAATTATGAATTAAGTAAATATTACAGATTTTTTAGGTTTTACTATTTTACTAATATATCCATATTCCAGGGCCTTAGGAACTGTTTTATGGTACTCAGAGAAGGTCAGCTGGGCCCTGGTCACCCTCTGCTGTCTTCACTGTTGATGTCTGTGATGTACTGGAGTATGGATGTTGGGAGGGGCTGAGAAGGACAGTCTGTTCAGGTGCTACAGGTTCACTGCTGGTGGGACTCAGCCACTCCTGCATGTGGCTTGGGCTCTCAATATCAGAGAATTATCTGGGGCTTCAACCACTTCGCACAATTATCACTACCATGGAAAGCAAAACAGGCACCTGTCGATTTTTAGTCCCTTCCAGACTGCAGTCTAGTGGGCAGGAACACATGGATTTTCCCCCAGATACCAAGGGAGAAAGAAACACAGCAAGGGTGTAAAAGGCAGCTTCATCAAATCCTTTCAAAGCCTCAGCCTAGACCTTCCTTACACATCATTCCACTCCAGCGTGATTTCATGGGTGTACCACCTATGTACTTGCCCAGGGTCCCAGCCTCCTAAAAGCCCCTCATTTGGATTAGGGCTCTGTTGTCACCATCTTGCAATCCTTAATGATTTTTGAATAAGGAGACTGCCATTATTATTTTGAACTGAGCCTCACAAAATTTTGTAGCTGGTGTTGATTCTATGTGCAGCAGGGCTATGTCATTGACAGAAAGTCCTCAGGAAAGCCGTCTTCTTCTAGAGATCAGACAAAAAATAAAGACTACCCTGCTGTTCTTGGTTCCCTAAATTTCTTCCTGGAACTTTGCACCATTCCTGTGGAAAATGGCCCAATCTGGTTTGAAATTTTATCCTCAGCCTTTTTTGTTCCCCTCTGTAAATGTTTTCAAGTCTTTCAATTCTTGAAATGATTTGTTTAATCTCTGGCACTGGGGAACTGCTCTTATCATTTGGTGGCATTTACAGCTTTTGATTAAAATCATCCTGCTTGCACCCCTGCCCCAATGGCTACCCCCCAGACCCCACACAAATGTGTTCAAACATGTGTGCAGACACACAGTCAGTGAAATCCACTGACTCATAAAACAACTTAAAAAAATGCAAAAAAAATGCTAGCTTTTTCACTCTTAAGTTCCCTTTTTTAAAAATTGAAATAATATGTCTGCTTTCAATCTACAGTAAATGTCAGAATTGTTAAACTGAGAATGTGCTTTTAAAAAAATCAACAATTCAAGCTCTTGGGACTTGATCAGTGTGTAAAGCCTCCTAGTTGTTACCATCCCCAGGGGGAAATCTTAATCTACCTTAAAATGCCAGAATGTCACTGATATTTGTATTAAAATCTGTCACATCTTTCTACAGAAAGGAATTATCCCAGTGATCTGGCAAGAAATCTTAATCTACCTTTTGTATTAAAATCTGACCCCAGTGATCTGCTTGTGAAGATGAGACATCAGGGAGACTGTGCTGAAGAAATTTCTCCAAGCCTGCTCCTCCAATCCTACAAAGACCACTCTCTGTTGTATACTATGCTTGAGGAAATCTTTTTATCAGTAGCTGTTTTAATTTTCTACTGCTTCTATAAGAAAGTAATACAAAATTCGCTTAAAGCAACACAAAAGTGTTTCCTTACAGATCCGGAAGTCAGACTTCCAAAATATGTCTTGTTTGGCTAAAACCAAGGTGTCCTAAACCAGCATGCATTTTTAGAGTTTCTAGGAGAGAATGCATTTTCTTGATTTTCCAGCTTCTAGAGACTGCCTGGTGTTTATGAATTGTGCTCCCCTTCCATCTTGAGAGACAGCAATGACTGGTCAAGTGTCTCTCTTGGCATTACTTTGGTAGGGATTCTCCCTCTTACCTCTTCCATGTTTTGAAGCCTCTAATGATCCCACTGTACTCAACAAGATTATCCAAGATAACCCCCTATTTTAAGGTCAGTTAGTTTACAACCTCAATTTCATCTTCAACTTTAATCCTATCATGCCATGTAACTTACATATTCACAGATTTTAGGCTTTAATAGGTGGAATCCTTTGAGAAGGACATAACTTTTATCTACCATTGTGCTTAATTTTTTCACATAATTTCCTGCACATAAACATTAGAATTGAATTAAAATCAGGAAATAGATCAGTCCATGTTTATACCACTTCAAGGGAGTGTCCTGTAAAAAATATCAGACCATTGACAGCAGTGTAGGCAGCTAAGTGGTACAACATGTCAACGTTAAACATTTGCATCATCACTCATGTATGTTTCAGAACTACAGTATCCAGGAATTCAAATAATTCTAAATTTCACTAATATTTCCAGAATAATATTCCAGAATCAATATTTTATACTAAAGAATGTCAATTTCAGTTGATGATATTTCACTTTAATTACAGTTGTTTATAATCTTATGAAATTTTTGTAAATTAACTTTTTCAGAGTGGAAAGCAAAATGAAAACATTAGAAAAGAAAATATAAGAAAAAGTTGATAAAGTTAACATTGAATACATTCAAATGTGAAAATGGTATAAGTCATATATATCAATATAACATATTTTTTTCTCAAAGACACATATGCACACATATATCCTTAGGTTATGGGATATTAAAGAAGAATTAATGATGATGTGGTTTCTACTTCTTGCTTCAGGAAATCTCACTGAATCCCCCTATCTATCCAAATTTACCGAAGGCAATAATTCTACAAATCTTTGAACACTCTTAGACAGAATTAATTAAAATCAAGAACTCCTTCCATATCTTCTTAAGTGATTATCTGTGTTCTAATAAATTCTGATAAATGCTTTAGTCAGGCTTTCGAGATAACTATTGTATGGTTGTGTATGTGTTGTGCTTGTGTGTGTGTACTTATGATAGGCATGCTCAGGATTTGAAAATTTCATGTCATTTTATATTTTAATATTGACATGTCTTGTACAAAGGAATAAATACAAGATTACTGCTCTAATTTTAAAATTTTACCTGCTTTTTTAAACAAACATATTTGCTCTTGTAAAGATTTGCATAGATGGAACAAAGGAAATAATAATGCACCTAAAGTATATTTTTCATATATATATATGTATATATATGCATATGTGTGTATGTGTATGTCATGGTAAATAATATTATTAACTCTTATATTAATCAAACTGCATAAGAAAAAATAAAAATCCCAATGGCATAGCACAATTGGCACTTATTTTCCACAAACTTAATAGTCTGCTGAGGTAACTCTTCTACCTCTGTTTAGGTAAGTGATTCACTGCTTTATGCATCTTTTCCACTTCCCATGAACTAGGACCACTCAGGTTCTGCATGCTTTTCTAAGGGCAATGAGAGAAGATGAAGTGGTCACAGTGAACTTCACAAGCACATTTCAAGGCTCTGCTTGAATCAAGTGCTAACATTTTATTGGTCAGACCAAGCTTAACATGGGTGATGCCCAAATCGAGAGAGAGAGCAATTTTGCAACTTACAAACTACTAAAGGAACTGCAAAGTTCCATGGCAAAGAACATGCATAAAGAAAAGGATAAACAAATGGAGCCAAGAATTTATTCTGATCCAATTTCATTTTTTTTCTCTTTCCTAAAATGGATAAAAAAATTGATAGTGGCTGAATTATTGCTAATAGTCAAAAACAAAAAGTTCCAATGACAGAAACTTCTATTGATGATGACTACTGGTCAGATTTAGTATTCCTTAAAAAAGATTCATCTGGTTTTCAAAATAATTTTTGTGGTTAGGATAATAATAACTATAGAAAGTTTGGCAATTTGGGTGTGTCAAATAATTTATTAATTGCTTTATATTCATGTAATTTAAACTCTTTAAAGATATTATGTTTTTCTATTCAGATATAGATACTGAGACATATATTTCCATGCCCAGTAATATCCAGTTATTATATATTGGTGCTGAACTATGAACTCACGTCTTCACTGACAGCTAAATATTTACAATAATATTGTAAAATATTTTGTTTAAAATATTTCCACAAACTATTAATTCTGCTTTGCGAGTTATATGTTTTTTAACTGTGTTTTATTGCTCTCTCAGGAGAAGGAAATGGCAATCCACTCCAATATTCTTGCCTAGAGAATCCGGTGGAGAGAAGAACCTGATGGGCTGCCTTCCGTGGAGTCGCACAAGGTCGGACATGACTAAAGCGACTTAGCAGCAGCAGCATCTCTCTGTCTTTTATTTGTGCAGAGAAGAAGGGAAGGAAAAGTAGAATGTAATGGGATAACTTGTGATAATTAACCTCCCAAATATAACTGGCAATCAGTTCAGTGAAAAAATAGGTATAAAGTATTGCTTGAAAAATCAACTCTAGAAATGTGCAGGCAAGCCTTTTGTTTAATGTGAAAGCAACTTGATACATCTTCATGTGTAATATAATCATTCACAGGATTTTTTTTAACGTCTTGTATCTTACTATAGTGAAAGTGAAAGTCACTTAGTCGTGTCTGACTCTTTGCCACCCAGTAGAGAATATCAGCGGAGAAGGCAATGGCAACCCACTCCAGTACTCTTGCCTGGAAAATCCCATGGACAGAGAACCTGGTAGGCTGCAGTCGATGGGGTTGTTAAGAGTCAGGCACGACTGAGCAACTTCACTTTCACTTTTCATTTTCATGCATTGGAGAAGGAAATGGAAACCCACTCCAGTATTCTTGCCTGGAGAATCTCAGGGACAGAGGAGCCTAGTGGGCTGCCGTTTATGGGGTCGCACAGAGTCGAACATGACTGAAGTGACTTAGCAGCAGCAGCAACAGACTATATCAGTTCAGTTCAGTCACTCAGTCGTGTCCAACTCTTTGTAACCCCATGAACTGCAACATGCCAGGCCTCCCTGTCCATCACCAACTCACGGAGTCCACACAAACCAATGTCCATTGAATCGGTGATGCCATCCAACCATCTCATCCTCTGTCATCCCCTTCTCTTCCTGCCCTCAATCTTTCCCAGCATCACAGTCTTTTCAAATGAGTCAGCTTTTTGCATCAGGTAGCCAAAGTATTGGGGTTTCAGCTTCAGCATCAGTTCTACCAATGAAAACCCAGGACTGATCTCCTTCAGGGTGGACTGGTTGAATCTCCTTGCAGTCCAAAGGACTCTCAAGAGTCTTCTCCAACACGACAGTTCAAAAGCATCAATTCTTCAGCTCTCAGCTTTCCTTAGTCCAACTCTAACATCCACACATGACCACTAGAAAAACGATAGCCTTGACTAGACAGACCTTTGTTGAAGAAGTAATGTCTCTGCTTTTTAATATGCTATCTACGTTGGTCATAACTTTCCTTCCAAGGAGTAAGTGTCTTTTAATTTCATGGCTGCAATCACCGTTGGCAGTGATTCTGGAGCCCCCCAAAAATAAAGTCTGACACTGTTTCCCATCTATTTCCCATGAAGTGATGGGACCGGATGCCATGATCTTCGTTTTCTGAATGTTGAGCTTTAAGCCAACTTTTTCGCTCTCCTCTTTCACTTTCATCAAGAGGCTCTTTAGTTCCTCTTCACTTTCTGCCATAAGGGTGGTGTCATCTGCATATCTGAGGTTATTGATATTTCTCCCAGCAAACTTGATTCCAGCTTGTGCTTCCTCCAGCCCAGCATTTCTCATGATGTACTCTGCATATAAGTTAAATAAGCAGGGTGACAATATAGGGGCCTGATGGACTCCTTTTCCTATTTGGCACCAGTCTGTTGTTCCATGTCCAGTTCTAACGGTTGCTTCCTGACCTGCATGCAGGTTTCTCAAGAGGCACGTCAGGTGGTCTGGTATTCCCATCTCTTTCAGAATTTTCCACAGTTTATTGTGATCCACACAGTCTAAGGCTTTGGCATAGTCAATAAAACACAAATAGATGTTTTTCTGGAACTCTCTTGCTTTTTTGATAATCCAGCAGATGGTGGCATTTTGATCTCTGGTTTCTCTGCCTTTTCTAAAACCAGCTTGAACATCTGGAAGTTCACAATTCATGTATTGCTGAAGCCTGGCTTGGAAAATTTTGAGCATTACTTTACTAGTGTGTTAGATGAGTGTAAATGTGTGGTAGATGAAGCATTCTTTGGCACTGCCTTTCTTTAGGATTGGAATGAAAACTGACATTTTCCAGTCCTGTGGCCACTGCTGAGTTTTCCAAATTTGCTGGCATATTGAGTGAAGCACTTTCATAGCATAATTTTTCAGGATTTGAAATAGCTCAACTCTAATTCCATCACCTCCACTAGCTTTGTTCGTAGTAATGCTTCCTAATGCCCATTGGGCTTCACATTCCAGGATGTCTGGCTCTAGGTGAGTGATACACCGTCATGATTATCTTGGTTGTGATTATCTTTTTTGATCTTCAGTTCTTCTGTTTATTCTTGCTACCTCTTTTTAATATCTTTTGCTTCTGTTAGTCCCTACCATTTCTGTCGTATATTGAGCCCATCTTTGCATGAAATGTTCCCTTGGTATCTCTAATTTTCTTGAAGTGATCTCTAGTCTTTCCCATTCTATTGTTTTCCTGTATTTCTTTGCACTGATCACTGAGGAAGGCTTTCTTATCTCTCCTTGCTATTCCTTGGAATTCTGCACTCAAATGGGTGTATCTTTCCTTTTCCCCTCTGCTTTTCACTTCCCTTCTTTCACAGCCATTTGTAAGGCCTCCTCAGACAGCCATTTTACTTTTTTGCATTTATTTTTCTTGGGGATGGTCTTCATTCTTGTCTCCTGTACAATGTCATGAACCTCCATCCATAGTTCATCAGGCACTGTCTGTCAGATCTAGTCCTTTAAATCTATTTCTCACTTCCACTGTATAGTCATAACAGATTTTATTTAGGTCATACCTGAATGGTCTAGTGGTTTTCCCACTTTCTTCAATTTAAGTCTGAATTTGGCAATAAGGAGTTCATGATCTGAGCAACAGCCAGCTCCTGGTCTTGTTTATGCTGACTATGTAGAGCTACTCCCTCTTTGGCTGCAAAGAATATAATAATCTGGTTTCAGTGTTGACCATCTGGTGTTGTCCCTGTGTAATTGTGGCGGCTGAGATGGACAGCGTAAGAGCATGACAAAAGGACCTACACCACGGCCAAGGTCAGGGGCGGTGGCCGAGAGGAGCTACCCCATGTCCAAGGTAAGAGAAACCCAAGTAAGACACTAGGTACTGAGAGAGGGCATCAGAGGGCAGACAGATGGAAACCACAATCACAGACAGCTAGACAATCTGATCACATGGACCACAGCCTTGTCTAACTCAATGAAACTAAGCCATGCCGTGTGGGGCCACCCAAAATAGACTGGTCATGGTGGAGAGATCTGACAGAAATGTTTTCCACTGGAGAAGGGAATGGCAAACCACTTCAGTATTCTTGCCTTGAGAACCTCGTGAACGGCATGAAAAGGCAAGAAGATAGGACACTGAAAGATGAACTCCCCAGGTAGGTAAGTGCCCAATATGCTACGGATGATCAGTGGAGAAATAACTCCAGAAAGAATGAAAGGATGCAGCCTTTCATTCGTAAGCAAAAACAACACTCAGTTATGGATGGGACTGGTGATAGAACCAGTGTTTGATGCTGTAAAGAGCAATATTGCATAGGAACATGAAATGTTAGGTCCATGCATCAAGGCAAATTGGAAGTGGTCAAACAGGAGATGGCAAGATTGGAAATCGACATTCTAGGAATCAGTGAACTAAGATTGACTGGAATGGGTGAATTCAACTCAGATGACCATTCTATCTACTATTGTGGACAGGAATCCCTTAGAAAAAAAGGAGTAGCCATCATGGTCAACAGAAGAGTCTGCAATGCAATACTTGGATGTAATCTCTAAATAGACTATATAGTCCATGGAATTCTCCTGGCCAGAATACTGTAGTGGGTAGACATTCCCTTCTCCAGGGGAATTTCCCAACCCAGGGGGCAAATCCAGGTCTCCGGCATCGCAGGCAAATTCTTTAACAGCTGAGCCAGGAGGGAAGCTATAAAGTAAAAGTGAAAGTTTCCCTCAGTTCTGTCGGACTCTTTGGACCCCATGGACCATACAGTCCATGGAAATCTCTAGGCCAGAATACTGGAGTGAGTAGCTGTATCATTCTCCAAGGGATCTTCCCAACCCAGGGATCAAACCCAGGTCTCCCGCATTGCAGGAAGATTATTTACCAGCTGAGCCACCAGGGAAGCCCAAGAATATTGAAGTAGGTAGAGGATCTTCCCAACCCAGGAGGAGAACCAGGATCTCCTGCATTACAGGTGAATTCTTTACTAGCTGAGCTACCAGGTATAGTTCATGGGTCAAATGTATTTCAAGAAAAGTTATTCTTTTTTTTCTTTTATCTGTTTTTCCTTTTTCATATGAGATATTCACTTTGAACATTAATTATATAACAATATTTTTATTCAAATATGCCATGTTTATTTATTGTGTAATATGTATCAGGCACTCTTCTAAGAGCATTGCATGTGAGCTTTTGTGTGCTTCACAGCAAATGTTTGTGGTATAATGGCAAAAGTATATGCCCACGGGAATGGGAATTAAATAATATTTTGAAGTTTTTCCCACTAGAAAGTGGCATAGCATTTTTTACATACAGACAGTTGATTTCTACAGTTAAAGATATGAATTATTGTGCAATATAACTCCTCTAGAATATAAAACTTTGCTAAGATGACAGTATTCTCTACTCTATCATTTTTGCTAGTTGCCAGAAGAACGTCTGGATATTACATACATTCCTGATTCTATTTTTTTAATAGATAATTTAGTTTTTATTGTTCAGTCACTCAGCTGTGTCTAACTCTTTGCAGCCCCATGGACTGCAACATGCCAGGCTTCCCTGCCCTTCACTATCTCCTGGAGTTTGCTCAAACTCATGTCCATTGAGTAGATGATGACATCGAACCATCTCAGCCTCTGGCACCCCTTTCTTCTCCTGCCTTCAATCTTTCCCAGAATCAGGATATCTTCCAATGAGTCAGTTCTTTCCATCAGGTTGTTAAAGATTTGGAGCTTCAGCTTCATCATCAGTCCTTTCAATGAATATTCAAGTTTGATTTGCTTTAGGATTGACTGGTTTGATGTCTTTGCAGTCTAGGGGACTCTTAATAGTTTTCTCAAATACAGCAGTTCAAAAGCATTAGTTCTTAAGTGCTCAGGCTTCTATAGGTCCAACCCTCACATACATACACAACTACTGGAAAAACCATAGCTTTGAATACATGGACCTTTGTCGGCAAAATAATGCATCTGCTTTCTAATATGCTGTCTAGGTTTGTCATAATTTTTCTTCCAAGGAGCAAGCATCTTTTAATTTAATGGGAGCCCAAGAAAATAAATTCGGTCACTGTTTCCATTGTTTCCCCATCCATTTGACATGAAGTGATGGGATCAGATGCCATGATCTTACTTTTTTGAATGTTGATTTTAAGCCAACTTTTCCACTCTTTCCTCTTTCACCATCATCATAAACCTCTTTAGTTCCTTTTCACTTTCTGCCATTAGGGAGGTGTCATCCGCATATCTGAGGCTATTCATATTTCTCTCAGAAATTTTGATTCTAGTCTTTGATTCATCCAGCCTGGCTTTTGTATAATATACTGTGCATGGAAGTTAAATGAGCAAGATACAACCTTGATGTACTCCTTTTCCAATTTTAAACCAGTCAGTCTATTGTTCAATGCTCGGTTATAACTGTTGCTTCCTGACTTGCATACAGATTTCTTAGGAGGCAGGTAAGGTGGTCTGGTATTCCCATCTATTTTAGAATCTTCCCACAGTATGTTGTGGTCTACACAGTAAAGCCTTTACTATAGTCAGTGAAGCAGAAGTAGATGTTTTTCTGTAATTCTCTTGCTTTGTCTATGATCCAGTGGATGTTAGTAATTCAATCTCTGGTTCCTTGGCCTTTTCTAAATCCAATTTGTACATCTAGAAGTTCTGAGTTCAAGTACTGCTGAAGCCTAGCTTGAAGGATTTTGAGCACTACCTTGCTAGCATGTGAAATGAGTGCACTTGTGAAGAAATTTAAACATTCTTTAGCATTGCCCTTGGAGAAGGCAATGGCAACCCACTCCAGAACTCTTACCTGGAAAATCCCATGGAAGGAGGAACCTGGAAGGCTGCAGTCCATGGGGTCTCTAAGAGTCGGGCAGGACTGAGTGACTTCACTTGATCTTTTCACTTTCATGCATTGGAGAAGGAATGCAGTGTTCTTGCCTGGAGAATACCAGGGCCTAGAGAAGCCTAGTGGGCTGCTGTCTATGGGGTCTCACAGAGTTGAACACGACTGAAGTGACTTAGCAGCAGCAGCAGCAGCAGCAGCAGCAGCAGCAGCAGCAGCAGCAGCAGCAGCATTGCCCTTCTTTGGGATTGTAATGAAAACTGAGCTTTTCCACTCCTGGCCACTGCTGAGTTTTCCAAATTTAATGGTATACTCAGTGCAGCACTTTGACAGCATCATCTTTTAGTTTTTGAAATAGCTCAGCTAGAATTCTATCACCTCCACTAGCTTTGTTTTTAGAAATGCTTCCTAAGGTCCACATGATTTCACACTCCAGGATGTCTGGCTCTAGGTGAGTGACCACACCATTGTGATTATCCAGGTCATTAAGACATTTTAATACAATTATATCAAATATGTCAAAAGTTTTAATTTGTAGAAATTCCTGATGTATATTCAGTGAGCACTTGCAAGCTATTTAATTGGTAACAGTGGGTATTAAAATGGCATTTATGAAATACGATGAAATCTGTATTATTTTTTAAAGGTGCATTAAAACCCTAGGTAGGGAATGAGTTCAGATGGTTACATACATTCATCCAGTGTTAATTGTTATTCTTGCTGAGATTTAAGACATGCTCAGCCACTATATATAACTCCCATCAAGTATGATATAGATTACCTCCCAGAAGCTGAGGGCAAGGCCAGAGCTCTCTATGATAAAGGCCAATTTTTTTACTACACACAAAGGAAAGACTGAAGTCAATTCCATTTGTCATCATTGCCATACATTTTCCTTTCCCAAGGTGGAGAATGACCTTATACTATGTACCTTATTAGACTACATATTTTGGGTGCTGTGCTAAATTGCTTTAATCATATCTGACTTTGTGACCCCAGGCACTGCAGCCCACCAGGCTTCTCTCTCCATGGGATTCCCAGGAAAGAATACTGGAGTGGGTTACCATTTCCTACTCCATGACATCTTCCCCACCTGGGGATCGAACCCATGTCTCTTGTGTCTCCTGCATTAGCAGACAGGTTCTTTACCACTAGCTTGCAGTAATGAAAATGTTTGTCCTTTTTACGTGTGATGAAAATATTTGAATTTTTGTAAGGATTAAAGCACCTCTATTTTTTTTTTGTGGTAACCATAAGATTATCCTGATGAAATAGTAAGCTACTGTATATAATTTAATCTTATAAAAATTTGTTTCACCATTAAAGCAAAATATTAAAGTGGCTGCTTCTATAACTCACATTTTTAATTTCTTTAAAATTAAGAATGTCAACATTTATTAAATCTGAAATCATATGTACATATATATGTATATATTTGTATGTATGCATAATATAAGGTCTTCCCCTGTGACTGAACAATAAAGAATCCACCTCCAAAGCAGGAAACCCAGATTTGATCCCTGTGTTGTGAAAATCCCCTGGAGGAGGGCATGGCGCAGTCCACTCCAGTATTCTTGCCTGGAGAATACCATGGACAGAAGACTCTGGTGGGCTACAGTACATAGGGTTTTATGAGCACCTTCAAAGAGTTGGACATGACTGAATTAACTGTACATGCATGCATGCATTTTATATATATATATGAAGTGAAGTGAAGTCGCTCAGTCGTGTCCGACTCTTTGCAACCCCATGGACTGTAGTCTACCAAGCTTCTCAGTCTATGCGATTTTCCAAGCAAGAGTACTGGAGTGGGGTGCCATTTCCTTCTCAAAGGGATCTTCTCAACCCAGGGATTGAACCCAGTCTCCCGTATTGTAGGCAAACGCTTTACCCTCTGAGCCATATATATATATGCATATATATATATATATATATATACACACAAACATACATATACATTATACATTATATGTATATATACATAGTATATATATAGAACATTAGACTTTTAGCCAGATGGTTAATACTGAAATCAGATTGATTATATTCTTTTCAGCCAAAGATGGAGAAGCTCTATACAGTCAGCAAACACAAGAATGAGAGATGACTGCGGCTCAGATCATGAACTCTTATTGCAAAATTGAGACTTAAATTGAAGAAAATAGGGAAAACTAGTCAGGTATGACCTAAGTCAAATCCATTACAATTATACGAAGGAAGTGACAATCAGATTCAATGGATTAGATCTGATAGACTGAGTGCCTGAAGAACTATGGACAGAGGTTTGTGACACTGTAAAGGAGGCAGTGATCAACACCATTCCCCCAAAAAAAGAAACACAAAAAAGGAAAGTGGCTGTCTGAGGAGGCCTTACAAATAGCTGAGAAAAGAAGAGAAGCTAAAGGCAAAAGAGAAAAGGAAAGATATACCCATTTTAATGCAGAGTTCCAAAGAATAGCAAGGAGAGATAAAAAAGCCTTCCTCAGCAATCAATGCAAAGAATTAGAGGTGGCAAGAACATACAGAACTATACCAAAAAGATCATCATGACCCAAATAACAACGATGGTGTGATAACTCACTTAGAGCCAGACACCTTGGAATGCAAAGTCAAGCGGGCCTGAGGAACCATCATTATGAACAAAGTTATTGGAAGGGATATAATTCCAGTTGAGCCATTTCAAACCCTATAAGATGATGCTGGGAAAATGCTGCATTCAATATGCCAGCAAATCTGGAAAACTCAGCGGTGGCCACAAGACTGAAAACATTCAGTTTTTATTCCAACCTTAAAGAAAGGCAATGCCAAAGAATGCTCAAGATTGCCAGGAGAAATATCAATAACATCAGATATGCAGCTGACACTGCTCTTATGGCAGAAAGTGAAAAATAACTGAAGAGTCTTCTGATTAAAGTGAAAGAAGAGAGTGAAAAAGTTGTCTTAAAACTCAATTCAGAAAACTAAGATCATGACATCTTGTCCCATCACTTCATGGCAAATAGATGAGGAAACAATGGAAACAGCGACAGATTTTATTCTTCGGGGCTCCAAAATTACTTCAGATGGTGACTGTAGCCATGAAATTAAAAGATGTTTGCTCCTTGGAAGAAAAGCTAAAGACCAAGTAGACAGCGTATTAAAAAGTAGATTATTACTCTACTAACAATGGTTTGTTTAGTCAAAGCTATGGTTTTTCCAGTAGCCATGTATAGATGTGAGAGTTGGACTATAAAGAAACCTGAACACCAAAGAATTGATGCTTTTGAACTGTGGTGTTTGAGAAGACTTTTAAGAGTCCATTGGCTTGCAAGGAGATCAAACCAGTCCATTCTATGGAAAATCAGTCCTGAATATTCATTGGAAGGACTGATGCTGAAGCTGAAACTCCAATACTTTGGCCACCTGATTTGAAAAACTGACTCATTGGAAAAGATCCTGATGCTGAGAAAGATTGAAGGCAGGAGGAGAAGGGGGCAACAAAGGTTGAGATGTTTGGATGGCATTCCCCAAGTAGATGGACATGAGTTTGAGCAATTCCAGGTGTTGGTGATGGGCAAGGAAGCCTGACAGGCTGCAGTCCATGGGGTCACAAAGAGTCAGACACAACTGAGCAACTGAAATGAGACTTTTAGCAAATATGTAAGGTCTTTATTTATTTATTTATTGTATCTCAGCCAGTTAGAACCATGGAAATAAAGTATGGTTCTTTTTCCTCTGAAACTTTTTATTTTCAGAATAAATCTGTTTTAAATGTCCAACCCCTTAATTATATTCTTGGCATGTTTCCTGTGATTATGTTGTTGTACTGCCAATTTTCAGGACATAGAATACATTTTTTTAACTGCTAAAAATTAAAATTATAAGTTTAAAACTGTCATTATATTTTGTCTTTGTCAAATTAATGAGCATCTTCAAATTGATAAAACCCCAATGTTTTTGTTTTTTATGTAATATAAATATGCCTTTTTTCCCATCAATTTTATTCCTGAAATATTCATTTTTGAAAGAAAAGTTTCAGAAAATCAGATGTGTGAGCTTGTGTCATGTGTGTGTGTGCAGGGGTGTGTCGTGGTATATATCTGTGTGCATTGATTATTTTCCGCAAAGCATAGGCTTGTATCTCAATGGATTGTTTCAAAATCTGTGCTCAAAATATAAGGGTGCTATTTTTGCAACCAAATATCTAGTTCTAAAACTCTGAAAAGCCCATGTGGCTTCTTTTTAAACTCATATCAGTTTATAATACCTTTGATTCTACCACACTGCTAAAGGTCAAAGCACTTCTACAGAAATATGGGTACTTTAATGTCAAGTCAGAAAGAGGTACTTCCCATATTAAAAAAGAGTTACTAACAGGTAAAACAACTCCCACATAGGCCTTGAAATGTTATTCTTATGATCATCCATCCTTTAATTAATAAGTTTATTTTTGAAGACTTCTATACAGAGATGGACAAATCCCTGGACAGCTGATGAACTCTTTAAACCCCTTTTCATCCATCATCACATTTCAAAACACAGTTGAGTAAGGAGTTTTGTGTTATTTTAAGCAGTCTTTGTGTTTAAGATAAAATAAAGACTCACTTAATTTTTGCTCTAAGTAATCTGTTTTGGGAAATACATGAGAAGTTCTTCAATGAAGGTGACTGATTTTTTGACTGATTTCACAAAACTGTCATAGGCCTGTTAATTATAAATGTAGATCTGCTCTACCTGTAAGGCCCATGAGGTTGCCACTCTCCACCACAAGGCAACGAAGGGGAGGAGACAGACTCAATAACTTCAGTCACATGGGCTGTTCTTTTTTGCTCCAAGAGGTGAAGGATAGGGAGATGGATGGACTAGCCAGCAAGTATGACAAAATTCATCTCCCTGTAAGTCATTTTGAAACCTCAGGAGATGCAACTCCACAATCTTCATCAACAAAATGAGAGGGATAATAGTTGGCTTGAAGAATTAGTAAGTATGTATGCATGCATGCATGCACTGCTAAGTCATGTCCTACTCTTTGTGACCCCGTGGACTGCAGTCCGCCAAGTTCCTCCGCCCATGGGATCTAGGCAAGAACACTGGAGTGAGTTTCCATGCCTTCCTTCAGGAATCTCCTCCCAACCCAGGGATCAAACCAGCATCTCCTACATGTCCTCATTGGCAAGCAGGTTCTTTACCCATTAATAAGTATAGTGATTAGTGTTAAACAGTCACTCATGTCCTAGTTGCAACCCCATGGACTGACCATAGACCGACAGGCTCCTCTGTCAATGGAATTCTCCAGGTAAGAATATTGGTGTCGGTAACCATTCCATTCTCCAGGGGATCTTTCTGAGCCAGTGATCAAATGCAAGTCTCCTGCATTGCAGGCAGATACTTTACCATCTGAGTCATTAAGGAAGCCCATTATTAAATATATCTGTCACTAAATATTGTACATACAACCGCCACAGCTCCAGTCAGATCTAAGAATATAACCCTGTGCTCCATGCCCACAAGTCTTTCCCATTTACTTTCCATATATTTATCAACAGTTTATATTTGATACCTTCCAAAAGTGCAGATAGCTGCTACATTTTGTTGTTCTTCGAAAATAATTTGCAAACTATATTTGTGAATTTAGGAAACCAAAAGATAAAAATTGAAATTTTTTTCTATATTCAAAGTACTAAATCATATTAATTTTAACACACTGACTTAGTCTTTTTTCAGGAGGTGAGACTTTTTTTATTTTACTGTGAGAAATTTTGGATACCAACCTTTGGAGGGTGATGAAGTCTGATTTTGTCTACTACCTGCAGTAGACTGCATAAATACAATGTGCTGTCTGCATATTTCTAACCATTCCTGGACCAAAAATTACAGGCAGTGATGGCTTCTTTTTATATTTTTTATATATTTTTGTACATTTTAAATGGTTTTTGCCTTTATAATAACATGAAACATTAAGCAGATAAAATTTAAATGTAGTTCTTTCTAAGAGAGTTCTAAGCATGGTATTTTCTATATATTGCAATAAGTAAAATAGATCTTTTTTGAGAAATGTAAGCAATGGTATTTGTGTGACTTTCTTGAGACCCATGGCTAACTCCCAATTTATTTACTTTTTGTTGTAAACTTTTTATGCAAAAAGAGGATGGAATTATGAGGTGACTATTGGTGGCTCAGAAGTTAAAGCATTTACCTGCAACGTAGGAGACCCAGGTTCAATACCTGGGTCAGGAACCCTTGGGGAAGGGAATGGCAATCCACTGCAGTATTCTTTCCTGGGAAATCCCATGGACAGGGGATTCTGATGGGCTACAGTCCAGGTTGCAAAGAGTCAAATGAACACAACTAACTAACACAAACATTGGATCTTAAAGGACTTCAAGCCTATACATGGAAATAGTCTAAGCTTGATTAAAAACGTTTTACTGTAAAAAAAAAAAGAAAAAAAAACTTAAAAAATGTTATTTGGTGCATGAGAATAATGATATAAAGTCCTCTTACTTGCCTGGAAGAAATATTTTACTCATATTAAGAGTAAATGTTTATCTAAAATATATCATGTTTAAGGGATATAGTGCGGAGGGAGGTGAGGGGGTGTTAAGGATGAGGGGACACATGCATACCTGTGGCTGATACATACTGATGTATGGCAAACCCATCATACTATTGTAAAGTAACTGCCTCCAATTAAAATAAATAAATTTAAAATAAAAATAAAACATACCATGTTTAGAAGTGAATTTGATACAGAAATAGCAAATTTCCATTTCTATAAATTGTCCATATGAAATCCCTGTTATTACCTTTATGGTGTGTTGCTGGTTAACAGAAAACATTCAGTCAAAACAGTATTCATTGAAACCTTTATTAACTGCTTTGCAAACTGCGTTACTGTGATGAGAATTGTTATGGCAATAGACATGTAATTATCATCTAGTCCAAATATTCATTTACTGCACTAGATGAAAAAGGTTTTGTTTCTTTAACCCAGAAATTATAAATAGATTAAATGTATCTACCAAGATTTAAATGAACCTGTATTCTGAATCAAAACCTATATAATTGATCAACATAACTATATACAATGAAATAAAAAAGTTATACCGGGCCTTCTGATGTTAATCTCTAGTTTTGCTTTGGTTAAAGAACTGATATTAATCAGAGTGCCTAAGGAAATGACCTTGGTCTAATCAATATTTTTCTTTCTGGTATCCAATTTTCTTATATTCTACAATGTCTTGTTTTCCTACAAATATTTTCCCCAGGATATTTTTATTAAATTTTAGTTTTTCTATATGCACTTGTTCCAAACACATACATCAATATCTATTCCTTAACTTCTCCTCTAGAACAGTCTCTGCAAGTATGTGAAGTTTGGGCTCTCTCTTTTCCTCCTTATTGCTATTTGTTTTTATTTGTCTTCCTTCCGATCACTACACCATATTACTTGCTTTCTAGCATGGAAGAAATGCATCTGTGAATAGAGAAGTGGTTTTGGAGGGTTTTAGATACTTTCTAAGAGTCAGGCACGACTGAGTGACTTCACTTTCACTTTTCACTTTCATGCACTGGAGAAGGAAATGGCAACCCACTCCAGTCTTCTTGCCTGGAGAATGCCAGGGACAGAGGAGTCTGGTAGGAGGCCATCTATGGGGTCGCACAAAGTCGGACACGACTGAAGCGACTTAGCAGCAGCAGCAGCAGCAGCAGATACTTTCTATAAAAAGAGCTACTCTTCTTACTGAATAAGCTAACAAATGATTCCTCCATTATGCAGACCATTATCTTTCCATTGTAGCAGTATTCAATTGCAATCAGTCTGTGGTAACAAACAAGTGACAATATATATTTTAAAAACTAATGCTGCAGCCTTGAGTCAGAGAAGAGCCTGCCTTGGGCTCTGGGCTAATAGCTGCTGCTGCTAAGTCGCTTCAGTCGTGTCCGACTCTGGGCAACCCCAGAGATGGCAGCCCACCAGGCTCTGCTGTCTCTAGGATTCTCCAGGCAAGAACACTGGAGTGGGTATGGGCTAATAGAGGCCTTCATTATGACTGTTCCTCTGGCCATTTTCCTCCCCATAGGACGACAAATTTATATGGCCAAGGGGATGGGGCTAGTGGCAGCTAAAGACATCAGTTTGCTCCCACGTTTCTAGATCATGCTGTGGTACTTTGAGACTTAGCTTTGAGACTGCTTACAGGGTCCATGTTCTTCTTCCCCAGCTGTGTCACACAGGTTACAGGTACAATGTGGAAAACTAGCGACCATAGGGACTAATAAGAAGTTTTTTGTAGGAGGTATGGTAGTAGACTGAGCTTAGATGGGTCAATGAACTCCCGCCTCGAAGGCATCTATGAGACAATGTCTGCCAACTCAACTCATGACCCCAGAATCTGATGTTGAATTCTGAATATCCAGGAACTGTAGTTGAAATCTGGCTTTAATTAAGAAGGTATATTTGTCAAAGTGGGAGACAAAGCATATTTTATGTCATAGTTTAACTTTATTTATAACTTTTAAATATTAAAACATATCATATGTGTCTTTATTATTCTTTCCTGGGCCTTAAGAAAGTTCAAGTCTTATTTAAATATTTTATTAGATATAAGAAAACAATCGTGCATACTCACAAATGCAAATATAAACCTTAACCTAGTCTCTACTTTTAAAATATAATAACATATTCCATTTAACATCCTATTAGGCAGCGCTGGTAGCATCTCTGGTGATTCAGTTACATTTGTCTATTCAACAGGGCTAATTTTTCCTTGGGTGGGGGTGGGGGAGGGGAATGTTCTGTTGCCACAGCAAAGTTTTATTTCTCAAAACTATAAAAGTATGGGACAGGTATGTTTTACCCACATAATTTTAATCTAGGTCATATTAATAAGACAAAATTTTGGTCATAAGTAAACTTTAAAGTTTTAGTTGAATCTTACAGCAGTTTTCCCTGGTACCTCAGCTGGTAAAGAATCCACCTGCAATTCAGGAGACCCCGGTTCGATTCCCAAGTTGGGAAAATCTGCTGGAGAAGGAACAGGCTACGCACTCCAGTATTCTTGGGCTTTCCAGGTGGCTCAGCTGGTAAAGTATCTGCCTGCAATGTGGGAGACCTGGGGTCAATCCCAGGGTTGAAAAGATCCCCTGGAGAAGAAAGTGGTTACCGACTTCCGCATTATGGCCTGCAGAATTCCATGAACAGTATAGTCCCTTGGGTCACAAAGAGTCAGACCCGACTGAGTGACTTTCACTCAACTCTCTTTACTTACAGCAAGTTAGTTGTTAATATATGCTTCACACACACACACGCACACACACACACACACACACACAATTATCTCAAGTAGAAGCTATAAGAAGTTGACTTGGATGCATTAAGAATTGTAATCTATGATAACTTTATAATATCCCTTTGAATACTAATACTTGTGTAGGTGAACCCAGTTTAAAATATTTTTGTTTCCTCCATCTAACTGGTTTGAACCTGTTGATGGGTAAACAGGCTGGCAGTGTTTCGCACATGAATTCCTGTATATCTCTACCAAAGTATATTAACGTGGGCAGCTCAGATGGTCTTACACAGTATTTATCTAATCAGGGCCTTATTTATTTTGGTCATTATGTTAAAGGTCTGTGGTGGATTTTATGAAGGAATTAATGACTGTTTAGGTTTGGGAAATAAAAGCCTATAGAAAAAGCTTAAGTATGTCTCTGATACCTTATTTTCCCCTGGCTATGGATCCATAAATGTTATATTCATATATAATTTGGAACACCCAAGGTCCTTCCTTCAAACCTTCCACAAGAGACTGAGACTCATAATGAGACACATTAATGAAGCCCAGTTACCATCTGATAATACTGTCATTAACACTTATTATCACATAATTAAGTTGGACATTGGCCATCTCAGAGCCAATTTAAAAGAAGAATTAAAAAAAAAAACTTTTTCAGAGAACTATATCAGGATAAAACATTATGAAGAGTGTCTGAATACTGATAAAGATTCAGAGAGAATGAGACATCTTATCACTTGGTCAATTAGCACTTCAGAATGGCAGTAATCAAATCAACCTCTTCCCCCAATCTTATCTATGGGTTATTTGTTAAATCTTCCACCATCTCAAACTGGAGCAGTTATCTCAGCAATGACATTTTTTAGTGATGGCAGAAAAATCATAATAACTGTGGGTAATTGTTAGGAAGAATCAACACAACTCTGAACTTTATAGGTCACGATATCTCTGTAGCTTGTGGGAATAACTGCAGTTTGAAATAAATAAGTGTCTCTCTTAGCATCTCCTTTTTAAATTTTTTTTAATGTGTGTAAGTTTACAAAGGTCAAATGCCAGTATGATCTAGAACAAGAGCTTTTGTGGCTGATATTGAAGTGTTACTTTAGAGAAAATTTCATGATGGAGCAATACCCCAAAGTGCTATGGGAAATGTGGCTAAAGTCTTATTACTTCCTAACAGAGTTTCAAACACATTTGAATTGCAGAGTGTTGAATGTGTGCATGAATCTGAGGATTCCAGTCTCTGTTTACTAAATAAAAGTGAAAAGGCATCTCAAGGTCACATTTACATTTCTGAGGTCATGTTCACGTGATATCAAAATAATGTGAGAATCATTTCTACCATAAAAGAAAAATTTGAAACACTTATTTAATGATTTACTAGAATAATAATTGTAATGCAAAATCTTTGTAATAGTGAAGGGAAAGTCATAGGCCTCATTTCTCTACTGACTATTATACTATCTTTTGATACTGAGGAGAATGACAGAATGATGTCTGTTCATTTCCAAGGCAAACCATTCAAAATGACAGTAATTCAAGTCTATGACCCAAACAGTCATGCTGAAGAAGCTGAAGTTGAACAGTTCTATGAAGACCTACAAGACCTGCTAGAACTAACACCAAAGGGGCGGGGGTGGGGGTGGGGTGGGGGAGATGTCCTTTTCATCATAGGGGACTGGAATGCAAAAGTCAAGAGATACCTGAAGTAACAGGCAAGTTTGGCCTTGGAGTACAAAATGAAGCAGGGCAAAGACTTATAGAACTTTGCCAAGAGAACGCATTGGTCATAGAAAACACTCTCTTCCAAAAACACAAGAGAATACTCTACACTTGGACATCACCAGATAGTTGATATCAAAATGAAATTGATTATATTTTTGCAGCCAAAGATGAAGAAGCTCTATACAGTCAGCAAAAGCAGACAAGGAGCTGGCTGTGGCTCAGAACATGAACCCCTTATTGCCAAATTCAGACTTCAATTGAAGAAAGTAGGGAAAACTTCTAGACCATTCAGGTATAAACTAAATCAAATCTCTTATGATTATAGAGTGGAAGTGACAAATGGATTCAAAGGATTAGATCTGATAGAATGCCTGAAGAACTATGGATGGGGGTTCATAACATTGTACAGGAGGCAATGATCAAAACCAACCTAAGAAAAATAAATGAAAAAAGGCAAAATGGGCATCTGAGGAAGCCTTACAAATAGCTGAGAAAAGAAGAGAAGCTAAAGGCAAATGAGAAAGGAAAGATATACCCATTTGAATGCAGGATTCCAAAGAATAGCAAGGAGAGATAAGAAAGTCTTCCTCAGTGATCAATGCAAAGAAACAGACAAAAACAATAGAAGGGGAAAGACTAGAGATCTCTTCAAGAAAATTAGAGATACCAAGGGAAGATTTCAAGCAAAGATGGGCAAAATAAAGTCAGAAATGTTATAGACCTAACAGAAGCAGAAGATATTATGAAAAGATGGCAAAAATACACAGAAGAACTATACAAAAAAGATCATCATGACCCATATAACAGTGATGGTGTGATCACTCACCTAGAGCCAGACATCAAGGGATGAGAAGTCAAGTGTGCGTTAGGAAGAATCACTAGGAACAAAACTTGTGGAGGTGATGGAATTCCAGTTGAGCTGTTTCAAATCCTGAAAGATGATGCTGTGAAAGTGCTGCATTCAATATGCCAGCAAATTTGGAAAACTCAGCCGTGGCCACAGGACTGAAAAATATCAGTTTTCATTCAAATCCCGAAGAAAGGCAATGCCAAAGAATGTTCAAACTTTTGCACAATTGCACTCATCTCATAAAGTAATGGTCAAAGTAATGGTCAAACTAATGGTCAAAATTCTCCAAGCCAGGCTTTAACAATACATGAACTGAGAAATTCCAGATGTTCAAATTGAATTCAGGAAAGGCACAAGAACCAGAGATCAAATTGTCAACATAAGTTGGATAATAGAAAAAACAAGAGAGTTCCAGAAAAATGTCTACTTCTTATTTATTGGCTATACCAAATATTTGGTTTGAATCACAGCAAACTATGGAAATTATACAAGAGATTTGAATACCAGACCATCTTACCTGCCTCCAGAGAAATCTGTATGCAGCAGTTTGGTTAGTTTTCTGTGACTGTGATTTTCATTCTGTGTACCCTCTGATGGATAAGGATAAGAGGCTTATGGAAGCTACCTGATGGGAAAGACTGACTGAAGGGGAAATTGAGTCTTGTTCTGATGGGTGGGGCCATGTTCAGTAAATCTTTAATCCAATTTTCTCATTTTGTTAATGAGTGAGGCTGCCTTCCCTCTCTGTCCCTTGACCTGAGGTCAAGCTATGGTGTAGATAATGAAGATAATGGCAACCTCCTTCAAAAGGTCCCACACAAACACTGCTGCACTCAGTGCATCTGACTGTTTAGCAGGCTACCACTGACCCAGACCTCCATCAAAGACTCCTGGATACTCATGAGCATGGCTGATTCAGTTTCTTATTGGCTCACTGCTCCTTTCTTCTGGATCCTGGTGCACACAAGTTTCTTTTTGTGCCCTCCAAGAGTCTGTTTCCACAGTCCTGTGTAAGTTCTGGTGGTTCTATTGTAGGGTTAATGGTGACCTCCTTCAAGAGGGCTTATCCCATACCCAGGTCTGCTGCACCCAGAGCCCCTGTAGCAGGCCATTGCTGACCCATACCTCCACAAGAGACACTCAGATACAGCTCTGGCTCAGTCTTTGTGGGTTGGGCATGTGTTTTGCTCCCTCCCAGGTCTGAGCAGCTCAGGTGACCAGTTGCTTCGTGAGTGCACTGTCTCAGGTGGGCTGTGCATCTTAATCACCTCCCCAGTCCCGGCCACTGTTTCCTGCATGCATCATAAGAGCATCGTCTCAGGTGTGCTGTATGTCTCCTCTGGAGAGCTGATCTCAGGCTGTGACCGTCCTGGAAGATGTCAACCATCCAGGATCTCAGAAAGACTTGGTTGGCAGCTGAGAACCTTCACACAGCCATGATTAAAAGACACTTGCTCCTTGGAAGAAAAGCTCTGACCAATCTATACAGAGACATTACTTTTCTGACAAAGGTCTGTTTAGTCAAAGCCATGATTTTTCCAGTAGTCATGTATGGATGTTGAGTGTTGTTTGTAAAAAAACCTGATTACTGAAGAATTGATGTTTTTAAACTGAAGAATTGATGTTTTTAAACTGTGATGTTCATGAAGAATCCCATGAGGAGGAGCCTGGTAGGCTGCAGTCCATGGGGTCGCGAAGAGTCGGGCACAACTGAGCTACTTAACTTTCCCTTTTCACTTTCATGCATTGGAGAAGGAAATGGCAACCCACCCCAGTGTTCTTGCCTGGAGAATCCCAGGGGGGGGCGGAGGCTGCAATCTATGGGGTCACACAGAGTTGGACACGAGTGAAGCGACTTAGCAGCAGCAGCAGCAAACTGTGGTGTTGGAGGAGACTTTTGAGAGTCCCTTGAATTACAAGGAAAACAAAAACGTCAATCCTAAAGGAAATCAATCCTGAAAATTCATTGCAAGGAGTGATGCTGAAGCTGAAGCTCCAATAATTTGGTCACCTGATGTGAAGAACAGATTCATTGGAAAAGACCCTGATGCTGGGAAAGATTGAAGGCAGGAGGAGAAGGGGACAACAGAGAATTAGATGGTTGATTAGCATCACCGACTCAATCAACAAGAGTGTGAGCAAGCTCTGGGAGTTGGCGATCAACAGGGAAGCCTGGCATGCTGCAATCCATGGAGTTGCAGAGTTGAACACAACTGATTGACTGAACTGAACTGATGATATTGTATCAAGCTTTCCAAAATCTGGAAACTTTTCACTGGCTGTTTATCCCACAAAACTATATTTTAAGGAAAACAGTGAAGTTCAGGATGCTGCTAGTATTAAATTAAGGTAATCTATTTATATATATATATATATATATATATATTTAATTTTTCAGAGTGAAAGACTGGTAACTAAAAAAAAAAAAAAATCTGCATAAATCAACCCTAGATGTTTAAGCTGTGAATGACTATAATTGTAACTGAAGTAATCTAATTACGCCTTGTATGAATGTGACCTGATAACATTTAATATTTCATTTTTTTTAATGTTTTGGTGATTATTTCTTTTTAATTTTTATTTTTACTTTATTTTACTTCACAATACTGTATTGGTTTTGCCATACATGGACATGAATCCACCACGGGTATACATGAGTTCCCAAACATGAACCCCCCTCCCACTTCCCTCCCCGTAACATCTCTCTGGGTCATCCCCGTGCACCAGCCCCAAGCATGCTGTATCCTGCATCAGACATAGACTGGCGACTCATTTCTTACATGATAGTACACATGTTTCAATGCCATTCTCCCAAATCATCCCACCCTCTCCCTCTCCCTCTGAGTCCAAAAGTCTGCTCTACACATCTGTGTCTCTTTTGCTGTCTTGTATACAGGGTCATCATTGTCATCTTTCGGTGTTTTTCTTTCTGGCTTACTTCACTCTGTATGATCGGCTCCAGTTTCATCCATCTCCTTAGAAGTGATTCAAATGTATTCTTTTTAATGGCTGAGTAATACTACATTGTGTATATGTACCACAGCTTTCTTATCACAGCACTGTTTATAATAGCCAGGACATGGAAACAACCTAGATGTCCATCAGCAGATGAATGGATATTTCATTTTTAATGAAGAAATATATTTTAATAAAGCATGGACTAGTTCTTTTCCTGAGATGCTCATATGTTAAATAGTACTAGAAATTTACTACAATTAATGTTTCTTCACTTTTGTTTTTTATTATTTTTCAAGGTGGGAGGAAATTCTAGTCTTGGAGCTGGGTAAAGGCTGAATTGAGTAACCAATGGTGTGTTAACTTTAAGGGTACACAGGATGATTAAAAACAAGATGCATTTATAAACTTAAGTGCTCTGTGTTGATAGTGCCTTAGAGACAAAGACAGAAAGAGACAAAGGGAGATACACAAAGAGAAAGATTTGACAGATATACATATGCAAATGTAATCATCCACTAGATTTCATGCAGGAAATTTTAAGTGCTAGATTCTTCTTTTTTTTTTCTTTCACTACCTTCCTTGTTAATCATTCTGTCATGTTTGACTCTGCAATCTCACAGATTGTAGCCTGCTAGCCTTCTCTGTCCATGGAATTCTCCAGGCAAGATTACTGGAATGAGTAGCTCATCCATTCTCCAGGGAATCTTCCCAAGCCAGGGATCAAATCCAGGTCTCCTACATTGCAGGTGGATTCTTTACCATCTGAATCCTTGGGGAAGTCTTACATTCATAGGGAAACATTAAAAGTACATATAGAAATAAATGTTACTGTTGTAATAACTGCAGTAAAAATACTTTAAAAAGAGCTACCATGGGGTATAGTTCAGGAATTATTGCTCAGGTATTGATATATCTGAAAATCTTATGTTTCTGTATGTATCTATTAACTCTATTATCCAAATTATAGTGATGCAAAACAATTAACATTTTCTAGAAGTAAATTTTTTTCTTCAAGGCATTTCTGAGAATCTCTGAATGATATTTGCATGATCTTGATGGTGACTGCAGCCATGAAATTAAAAGACACTTACACCTTGGAAGAAAAGTTATGACCAACCTAGATAGCATATTCAAAAGCAGAGACATTACTTTGCCGACTAAGGTCCATCTAGTCAAGGCTATGGTTTTTCCAGTAGTCATGTATGGATGTGAGAGTTGGACTGTGAAGAAGGCTGAGTGCCAAAGAATTGATGCTTTTGAACTGTAGTGTTGGCAAAGACTCTTGAGAGTCCCTTGGGCTGCAAGGAGATCCAACCAGTCCATTCCGAAGGAGATCAACCTTGGAAAGAATGATGCTAAAGCTGAAACTCCAGTACTTTGGCCACCTCACGCGAAGAGTTGACTCTTTGGAAAAGACTCTGATGCTGGGAGAGATTGGCGGCAGGAGGAGAAGGGGACGACCGAGGATGAGATGGCTGGATGGCATCACTGACTCGATGGACGTGAGTCTGAGTGAACTCCGGGAGATGGTGATGGACAGGGAGCCCTGGTGTGCTGCGATTCATGGGGTCCAAATAGTCGGACACAACTGAGTGACTGAACTTAACTGAACTTATCTGATGTCTATCCGGTGTTTGTTTCCTCTGCCAGAAAATATTATTTGATTGCTGTTTTAACACATTGAGGGTCAACACACATTTCCATAGATTTACAGATCTTGTGTTTCCCTTCTCCATACCAACTTTTTACCACAATTGGACATAAGTCACATCTATCGCTGATCAGAATTTAGCCTATACCTGACTGCAATTTTTGCCAAAACTTTTCTGGAAGCTTAAGAAATAAGGAAAATGCAATACAGAAAATGACTTCCCTTGGTAACAAAGTGATTATTCTCAGGGCCCTGGAGTCCAGCACAAATATCAGGATCTTA
This sequence comes from Ovis aries, assembly GCF_016772045.2. Taxonomy (NCBI): domain Eukaryota; kingdom Metazoa; phylum Chordata; class Mammalia; order Artiodactyla; family Bovidae; genus Ovis; species Ovis aries. The sequence continues at coordinate 52,696,091 of NC_056069.1, forward strand.
GGAAGTTTTCATATGTTCAAGGTCTGCTCAATTACAATCCATCAAATTCGTTTTTGGTTTGAACTGAACTCTGAGTTCTCCATTCACCAGATTCTTAATTTCTGTATCCTGATTCCCAAAACTTAAAGATTGAAGGGTTAAACTAAAACAACATTGTACATCAACTATACTTCAATAAAAGTCATAATGAGGAAAATCCTTTTATCATTCTATAAGGTCTTTCTTTCTCATTAGTGACAGCTTTTGGCTTAAAGTCTATTTTATCTGATATAAACATAGCTACCCCTGCTCTCTTGCTTACTATTTGCATGGGATAACTTTATCCATTTCTTCAGTTTCAGTCTATCGATTTCTCATATCTAGAATGAAAATCCTGTATATTACCATGCTTGTGGTAATGGTTTCACAAGTATATGCATAATTCCATACTTATCAAGTTGCATATATTAATATGTTCAGTTTTTCTTTTGTATCAAGTGTATCTCAGTAAGCTCTTTCAAAAATAATGGTGGAGTGTATCTTCTCTCAAATTCAAAGCTTGTTTATTACTCTAAAGGGGCTTCCTTAGTGACTCAGTGATAAAGAATCTGTCAGCAACGCAAGTGACAGGGGTTCAAACTTTGGGTAGGGAAGATCCCCTGGATAAGGAAATGGCAACCAGTTTCAGTGTTCTTGCCTGGGAAACCCCATGATCAAAGGAACCTGGCTGGCTACAGTCCATAGGGTTGCAAGGATCAGACACGAATTAGCAGCTATACCACCACATTACTCTAAAATTGGGTGACAGCACAAATATCTTTTTTTCCCCCCTCTCTCAGTGTCTCAGCCTCTCTCCTATCTTCAGGAATTATCAAATCTCTATGTCTGGGAGAAAATAGCATAGCACTGAACATAGCTTGAAATAATTAATCCTAAATAACATTATATATGGACCACCAGAATTCTTTCTAACTCTTTATTAATACAGTGAAACTGTGTTCTAACTCTTTAAAAGGCAATCCTCTTAAAAGCACACCAAAGCATATGTGTTCAGGTATATGCTGGCTATATAGCTCTCATTTTCATGTATGCATATACATAGGTGGATACCAATAACCACATACAGAAATAAGTCAATTATTCTGCATTCGTATAAATGCAGTATCATTTTGTTGACTTTCAATAAAACAAATGAAGAATTCAAGTTGAATTCATGCTTTATCTGGTAGAGAACAAACAACGTGCTATGAGCTGATTAGTATCCTCATCAAGTTTATGTTTGGAATCCCTGATTCTCAGTACCTCAAAATGTGGCCAAATTTAGAATTTTTAAAGAGATATTTAAGTTAAATGAAGTCATTAAAGTAAGTCCTAGTCTAATATGTCTGGCCTTGTTATTAAAAGAGATTAGGACACAGAGAGACACCAGGCATGTGTGCACACTGAGAGGCAAACATGGGAAGACAAAGAGAGAAGAAAACCATCTGCACATCTAGGAGAGAGGCCTGGGAGAAATCAGGCCTGCCAACACCTTGGTATCAGGCATCTGGATTGCAGACTGTAACATTGAAGATATTCTCTTTTTTAAGCCACCTAGCCTGTGGTACTTTGTCATGAAGCGTCTAACAAATTGATATATAATTTTTAACAGATTCTGAATCACAAGCCTGTTGTGATATGGAAAGAATGATAATACTAGGACTTTGTCACCCTATGTATAGATAATGATATACAAGGCTATATAAAAGAATTATTCTCTAAATTAAAGAAAAATTAATACCATTAGCATGGACTCATATACTTTAAAATCTGAATGAGTAGTTATATAGGAACTTTTTCCTCTGACTTGATAGAAATTTAAACCAGAAATGTCTGCATATTTGTTTTTTAAATATTTTAAAATTTAATTGGCATCCTGGAGTTCAAAGCAATGCTGCAGCCATGACATAATTAACTGCTCATGCAACATCTACAATGTTGGCAAGGATGATTTTAATTTTCCCCTTATACAAATTTTATAAATGTTAAGTAAATAAATAAGTAAAACTACCAAAGTCAAAGGTATCTACACAACCCAATTTTTAAGGCCCCAAGTCAATTCGATCTTACCTCTGGAGATAGAAATGGCAACCCACTCCAGTATTCTTGCCTGGGAAATCCCATGAACAGAGAAACTTGACGGGTCATAAGTCTATGGGGTCACAAGAACTGGACACAACTTAGTCACTAATCCAAAACCACACAGAGTACTTTTTATTTTAAATATGCACAATACATATTTTTCAAAGAAAATAACAATATTTTAGCACTTGTGTGTTTAAAGTCTGGTGCTAATCACTCTACAGACATCATTGTATTTAAATATCACAACAAATTCATGTTATAGGTACAAGTCTCTAAATTATAGGTGTGGCAAAAGAAGTTCAGAAAATTAAATTATTTGCCTAATATTACTTAGCTAGTAATTAGCAAAGCCAAAATCTGGACCTTTCAAATTACAAAACTATTATTCTATTCAATAAGTAGAACAAAATATTTCTTTTTATATGTATTTAATTGTATTTATACATGCAGTAATGGGTTTACTTTTCTATGTAAGTACAATATACTTTGGAACCTTGAGATATATTCAAAGGTAAGATACTAGAAAATTTTAAAACAAATAAAAAATCAATTCAAGTATTTCCCTTGTATTCTTTGAGGTACATTAGAGTATACTTTGTAAAATTATGCAACATTATATAAATATTTTACTCTCAATATTAGTAGAATTCTTAAATCACTCTCAGATCTCCCTAGATAGTCCAGGAAATGATGTACTTTAACACTTCAATCTACTAAAAATGGAAAAACAATGATCAGTTCAATTGATATACAAAACCTTTGATAAAATTTCATATAGATTAAGATGTAAAAATTCATAGATTGTAAGAAATAGAAAAAAAATAATTTGAACTTGACAAATGGCATCCACTAAAATCTACACATCCTTAGATGAGAAGTGATACAAACATTTCTATGAAATTAAACAACATAATAAACTAGCTACTATTACTGATTTTTGCAGTGCTGTCTGAAGGACCTAAGGCATCAAAAATTAAAAGGAATTAGCAAGATATGATAGTCAATTTACATATTAGGCTATGCTGATCTGGGTTGTTTTGCATTCATAAAAATAATATTTTTTATCAAAAGTACCCCTTTATTTGTGGCAAAAAAACATGGACGGTTCACATAAGTGCATACAAGTGCTGAACTTGCATGCCACAGAGCCAAGCTGGGACAAAAATCTTGTAGAACAAAATGTCAGCATATGTTATTGGATGTAGTGTAACAGTACTGACTCCCTGCCACTTAATTTTACTCTTACTACAATAGCACACCCACAGCAAAAAATTGAGGGCACACAGTCTCCTTGGAAGCTATATGCAAAGAAATTGTGAGCCAATCGCTATGACCCAGAGGAGAGATGAAGATTTCAGGAAAGTTTCCCTGAGAGATACAGAGTTTAATGAAATGGAAAAAAAGACCAAAAACATCTCTGGAAAAAGAAGAAGTAAAATCCTCCTCCTGGGGTAGGTAGAATGTATCAGTGATTCATGAGTATGGTTTGGGAAAGTATTGTGCTTCACATCTGAGCCAGTTATGAAATCATTGGAGTTTTTCTAAGGAATACAGTTCCATTATCCTGAGGGTGAATCATGAGGACTTCAAGTTCTTAGAGAGGTAAGGAAGATTTAAAAAGTATTAGGATAATATGCCTTTATTCAAGAATGTAGAAATATTAATTCTAAGTTTATTAACGCGGCCAGAACATCTTGTTCAAGATGATTAATTATTGAGAGATATTCAGGTGAGAAACATATCAGACCATTGGAGACAATATGTGCCACTTCTGAGTGAAGAATATTTGGTGAACTTTATGTAGATACTTCCCCTGATTGTTTGAGCACCATATATACTTGTGTCTCAGAAGATGATATTTCTTCAGAATATAGTTCGGATTCAGACAATGTGAATACTAGGCCAACAAAATGACAAGGAACTTTAGTGATTGATTCTGATACAAGAAGTGAAAATGAAACTCCCAAGCTGGAGAAGACTTTACAAGTGTGTCAGGTGTAACCATTAAGTGTATGACCCACAAAGTGTTAGTGAAACAACAGAATCAAATTTTGACCAGCCAAGATAAAGAGTGTCATCCACTGCTGTTAGTTCCTGCAAAAATCAATGAGTTAACATCTGAAGGACTGAGGGCCCTAACAAGGACCCTCTTCATTTAGCCAGATTCTGCGTGATGCTCAGAACCTAGTAGTGCCCATAATCATCCATCAAAAGAAAGACAGATTCAAGAGGTGAACTCACATGAAGTGCGTTCAGCCCAGAAATTAGTTTCTACACAAGGGAAAATAGCATTTGTACAAAGCTCTAGTTATTTTAGATTTCTAAGCTTTATATTATCTTGAGATCTTTGAACACCTTTAATTTTACAGTCCCCGCTCTGCCAATTATTCATTTGGTGTGAGTCAAAAGTTGGTATTTTGAAGACTAAAGTAAATTCTAAGGAGAAGTGATTATTTTCAGTGAGATAAAGACAATATCAGTTCAGTCAGTTCAGTCACTCAGTCGTGTCTGACTCTGTGTGACCTCATGAATTGCAGCACACCAGGCCTCCCTGTCCATCACCAACTCCCGGAGGTCACTCAAACTCATGTCCATCAAGTTGAAGATGACATCCAGCCACCTCATCCTCTGTCGTCCCCTTCTCCTCCTGCCCCCAATCCCTCCCAGCATCAGAGTCTTTTCCAATGAGTCAAACTTTCACATGAGGTGGTCAAAGTACCAGAGTTTCAGCTTTAGCATCAGTCTTTCCAAAGAACACCCAGGATTATCTCTTTTAGAATGGACTGGTTGGATCTCCTTGCAATCCAAGGGACTCTCAAGAATCTTCTTCAACACCGCAGTTCAAAAGCATCAATTCTTCAGTGTTCAGCTTTTTTCACAGTCTAACTCTCACATCCATACATGACCACTGGAAAAATCATAGCTTTGACTAGACGGACCTTTGTTGACAAAGTAATGTCTCTGCTTTTTAATATGCTATCTAGGTTGGTCATAACTTTTCTTCCAAGAAGTGTCTTTTAATTTCATGGCTGTAATCACCATCTGCAATGATTTTGGACCCAGAAAAACAAAGTCAGCCACTGTTCCCACTGTTTCCCCATCTACTTGCCATGAAGTGTTGGGACCAGATGCCATGATCTTCGTTTTCTGAATGTTGAGCTTTAAGCCAACTTTTTCACTCTCCTCTTTCACTTTCATCAACAGGCTTTTGAGTTCTTCTTAGATTTCTACCATAAAGATGGTGTTATCTGCATATCTGAAGTTATTGATATTTCTCTTGGCAGTCTTTCTTCCAGCTTCTGCTTCTTCCAGACCAGCGTTTCTCAATATGTACTCTACATATAAGTTAAATAAGCAGGGTGACAAATACAGCCTCGACATATGCCTTTTCCTATTTGGAACCAGTCTGTTGTTCCATGTCCAGTTCTAACTGTTGCTTCCTGACCTGCATACAGGTTTCTCAGGAGGCAGGTCAGGTGGTCTGGTATTGCCATCTCTTTCAGAATTTTCCACAGTTTATTGTGATCCACACAGTCAAAGGCTTTGGCATAGTCAATAAAGCAGAAATAGATGTTTTTCTGGAACTCTCTTGCTTTTCCCATGATCCAGAGGATGTTGGCAATTTGATCTCTGATTCCTCTGCCTTTTCTAAAAGAAGCTGGAACATATGGATGTTCACTATTCATATATTGCTAAAGCCTGGCTTGGAGAACTTTGAGCATTACTTTACTAGCATGTGAGATGAGTGTAATAGTGCAGTAGTATGAGCATTCTTTGACATTGTCTTTCTTTGGGATTGGAATGCAAACTGACCTTTTCCAATCCTGTGGCCACTGCTGAGTTTTCCATATTTGCTGGCGTATTGAGTGCAGCACTTTCGCAGCACCATCTTTCAGGATTTGAAACAGCTCAACTGGAATTCCATCACCTCCACTAGCTTTGTTCATAGTGATGCTTTCTAAGGCCCACTTGACTTCACATTCCAGGATGTCTGGCTCTAGGTGAGTGATCACACCATCGTGATTATCTGGGTCGTGAAGATCTTTTTTGTACTTTTCTTCTGTGTATTCTTGTCACCTCTTCTTAATATCTTTTGCTTCTGTTAGGTCCATATCATTTCTGTCCTCTATTGAGCCCATCTTCGCATGAAATGTTCCCTCGGTATCTCTAATTTTCTCTAGTCTTTCCCATTCTGTTGTTTTCCTCTATTTCTTTGCACTGATTGCTGAGGAAGGCTTTCTTATCTCTCCTTTCTATTCATTGGAACTCTGCATTCAGATGCTTATATCTTTCCTTTTCTCCTTTGCTTTTCGCTTCTCTTCTTTTCACAGCTATTTGTAAGTCCTTGCCAGATAGACATTTTGCTCTTTTGCATTTCTTTTCCATGAGGATGTTCTTGATCCCTGTCTCCTATACAATGTCACGAACCTCAGTCCATAATTCCTCAGGCACTCTATCTATCAGAACTAGTCCCTTAAATCTATTTCTCATTTCCACCATATAATCATAAGAGATTTGATTTAGGTCATACCTGAATGGTCTAGTGGTTTTCCCTACTTTCTTCAATTTAAGTCTGAATTTAGCAGGAAAGAGTTCATGATCTGAGCCACAGTCAGCTCCCAGTCTTGTTTTTGCTGATTGTATGGAGCTTCTCCATCTTTGGCTGCAAAGAATGGGCTACCCTGGTGGCTCAGATGGTAAGTCGACTGCCTGCAATGTGGAAGACCCAGGTTCGATTTCTGGGTTGGGAAGATTCCCTGGAGAAGGAAACGGCAATCCACTCCAGCACTCTTGCCTAGAAAATCCCATGGACAGAGGAGCCTGATAGGCTACAGTCCATGGGGTCACAAAGAGTTGGACACAACTGAACGACTTCACTTCACTTCAGTTCTATACTTTCTTCAATTTAAGTCTGAATTTGGCAATAAGGAGTTCATGATCTGAGCCACAGTCAGTTCCCAGTCTTGTTTTTGCTGACTGTATGGAGCTTCTCCATCTTTGGCTGCAAAGAATATAATCAGATTTCGGTGTTGACCATCTGGTGATGTTCATGTGTAGAGTCTTTGGTCCACTGGAGAAGGGAATGGCAAACCACTTCAGTATTCTTGCTTTGAGAACCCCATTAACAGTATGAAAAGGCAAAATAATAGGACACTGAAATAGGAACTCCCCAGGTCGGTAGGTACCCAATATGCTACTGGAGATCAGTGGAGAAATAACTCCAAAAAAAATGAAGGGATGGAGCCAAAGCAGAAACAATACTCAGTTGTGGATGTGACTGGTGATAGAAACAAGGTCTGATGCTGTAAAGAGCCATATTGCATAGGAACCTGGGATGTCAGGTCCATGAATCAAGGCAAATTGGAAGTGGTCAAATAGGAGATGGCAAGAGTGAACGTTGACATTCTTGGAATCAGCGAACTAAAATGGACTGGAATGGGTGAATTTAACTCAGATGACCATTATATCTACTACTGTGGGCAGGAATACCTTGGAAGTAATGGAGTAGCCATCATGGTCAAAAAAAGGGTCAAAAACACATACTTAGATGCAATCTCAAAAAGGGCAGAATCATTTCTGTTCGTTTCCAAGGCAAACCATTCAATATCACAGTAATTCAAGTCTATGCCCCAACCAGTAGTGCTGAAGAAGCTGAAGTTGAACGTTTCTATGAAGACCTACAAGACCTTCTAGAACTAACAACCCCAAAAGATGTCCTTTTCATTATAGGGGACTGGAATGCAAAAGTAGGAAGTCAAGAAACACCTGGCGTAACAGGCAAATTTGGCCTTGGAGTACAGAATGAAGCAGGGCAAAGGCTAATAGAGTTTTGCCAACAGAATGCACTGGCCACAGCAAACACCCTTTTCCAAGAAAACATAGAACTTAGCAAAAGAGTACTTATCAAATATTGACTGCTGATGCTTTGCGGGGAGATTGCTGAAATAAATTCCGCTAATGCTGCTTCTCAGTTCCACTTATATAGTAACTAGCAATGATAATTTTATGGAATGACTTGAATTTCTTGGAACAGGAATTTTCCTGTAGATTTCTACTTTCTCCTAGAGACAATAGTCACAGGGAATGTTCTTTCATTTGAAACATAGAATAGTTACTAATCTTTTCAATTATGTAAGTAATTCCTGGGTAATTTATAGATTTTTTTTAAACAATGTATTTTATATGATGTTATTTCTTTACAAATACATAATATCTGATAATATTAAAAAGATCACCATTTTGACAAGCAAGGACTTTGGGCTTAACTAAAAATCCTAATAGGGACCCTGGGGCAATATATGTGACAAAGTCCAGGAAAGGGTCTAGCTGCTTGGTAGAGACAAATGCATCCTGAATAACTGGCTGTTGTGAGCTCTGCATGGTTGCCCTTGTGTTGTTCTTGCATTGGTACTGGTGGTGGTGGCTGTTCAGGAGAAGGTGACAAACTATAGAATCCTTTCACCATGTCCTGCCACATTTCTCAAAACCCAGGTAGTTCAGAGGTGAGTGTAACCAGAGTGACCTCTCAATGACCAGGCATGGATTTCAATTCACTTTCCCTTTCCTTACACACAAGCCTCTCTTTCAAGTACTCACTATAGTCCTAGGTGTTTAATTTCTTCACCAGAGTATGATATGGAAGCATTGTGATATATTTTAATGGGAAAATAAATAAACATTAAACTCACACTAAAGTGTTACCTCATCCATATAGAGATAAGAAAATGTGAGAGTCGTTTGTTTTACCCTTAGAGATTTCCAAGAAATGAAACAAATTTTAGGTAGTAGATCCTTACTAAATTCACAAACACTAAAGCAAACATATCTCAGCTCTCCATTCTGTCCCCTTACTTCTAAATGCTTTTGAAATATTTTGTCTGTCCAAGAAATTCAAGCCTTCATAATGCCCCAGCAACCTAAGCCTGTTTATCACAAAGTTTCCTAGCTGGCCTTACCAAAAAAAAACTTTAGGGATCATAAACTTAGTCTTGTTTTATTTTTTAATCAACCTTTAGTTTTGTTTCCTGATTTTTAATTCCCTGTAGACCTAACCAGTTGCTCAGCGGTAAAGAATCCGCTTGCCAAGACAGGAGCCTCAAGAGACACAGGCTTGATAAGTGGGTTGGGAAGATCCCCTGGAGAAGGAAATGGCAACCCATTCCAGTATTTTCACTAGGAAAACCCATGGACCAAGGAGATTGTGGGCTACTGTCGATGGGTTCATAAAGAGTCAGACATATATGACTGAGCACAGATGTGTGTATGCACACACACACACACACACACACACAAACAAATATAGCTATATAGGCAACCGAAGTCCAGAGAACTTATAAAATATACTCAATCCAACTCATAATTTACTATAAAGAATTAGATATCAACTTTCTTAATTCAGAGTTTGAATGCTATCAACAAATTCATTTTTATTTGATGTAATATATATATATTATTTATGAAATTTTTGATAAAATATACTCAATCCAACTCATAATTTACTATAAAGAATTAGATATCAACTTTCTTAATTCAGAGTTTGAATGCTATCAACAAATTCATTTTTATTTGATGTAATATATATATTATTTATGAAATTTTTGATAAGGAAGTATATCAAAGAAGTATATACACTTTATAGATTCAGGTTATTATAAGTCCAATTGTATGTCTTAAGTATGAAATCAGTTATTTTTATTAAATTATGGAAAAGTCATTTTGTATAAATAATGCAAGGTATATATAATCCTGATGATAATAGTTTTCTATTAACTTGCAAAGTTTTTGCGATAATGACAAAGTATTATGAAATTCTTTATTCTTATTACTATAGAAAAATAATCATATGAAATTGAAATTTGCTAATTTTATCACTTTTAAGTATATTTTTGGAAAGAGAAAGCATAAGCTTTTTGCTCTTACTGATTAATCACAATCTACTGAAGCTGGGATGAATGAAAACAAGTAATTTTATTCATTTATTCCATCACTAAAAGTATTTCTAAAGATTTTAAATTAGGAGTTCCTCCTTCCATGAAAAGCACAATCTAGTGGGCAATACTCGTTCATTCCTTATGCAGTTAATTGGATTAATTAAATGTTCCTTCTTTGTCCTCCTCTCAAAATGTTAACTCTGTCTTAAAACTTGAGGCAAAATCTGTTAAAATGCTCAGAACTAGCTTTCAGTCTGGGGAAGGCAATGGCACCCCACCCCAGTACTCTTGCCTGGAAAATCCGATGGACGGAGGAGCCTGGTGGGCTGCAGTCCATGGGGTCGCTAAGAATCGGACATGACTGAGTGACTTCACTTTCACTTTTCACTTTCATGCATTGGAGAAGGAAATGGCAACCCACTCCAGTATTCTTGCCTGGAGAATCCCAGGGATGGGGGAGCCCGGTGGGCTGCCGTCTATAGGGTTGCATAGAGTCACACACGACTGAAGCGACTTAGCAGCAGCAGCAGCAGCTTTCAGCCAAATCCATTAACCATTGGCGTTTTGTGGACAATGATAACTCACTCCATCTATTTGATATAGTCTCACCAAGATCAGCAGCTGTCAACCTCAGCTGCACATTTGTATCATCTGGGTAGTGTGTGTGTATATGTTTGTTTGTGTATATGAGAGAGAAGAATCTCCAGATAAGAAGGTATAAATCAGGTATCTGTATTTATAAAAATCTTGCCGGTTTACTCTGATTGAGAGTTGAGAACAACTGGCATGGGGATATAAACATGCTAATCAATTTAAATGACAATTCAGTAATTGCATGCCATCCAGCACATTTTTACGACTGTATATTCCCTGGTTACCCTTTTAGCGGCTAGTGACTGTTTTTAATCTGTGTAATACAGATATAATGAGAATAATGGAAATTGCTTGTAAAGTTACAATTAGAACATTTCTTTAAAATTACAAAACATAGTTTAGCTATAATCGTCAGGATATTGAGTAAAAAAGAAGAAATAAAAACAAATTATGGTTTGGTCCTATAATTGGCTCTATAATAGCAAAGAATTGATTCTGCATGTACACAGTAAAAGGCAGCACAAATCAGAATGTAAAGCAGTCCCATTTTGATTTGGGGAGTTTGTAAGAAATAATGCATTCTATCTTTAATATAACACTATTTCTGGAGAATAAATAACCTACAAACAATCCTAATCCCAAACATATTGCCAAGTACCTTTTGACCTTCCTATCAACCCCAAAGTGAATAGTAAATTGGATTACATGGCTGGGCATATTTATAGCAGAATTTGATCTTAACTACACAGAATGCACCTGCTTACCCAGACATGATTTTAATATCCGAGTATCTGTGGAAGGCTTAAAACAAATCCCTTTAAGAAGTCTATTGATAGATAAAATTTCCCAGTAGAAAAGTTAGTTCAAAATAACAAGTCAGCAGAGCACTGGCTGCTTCACTGTGTCTGTAATGGAAGTTAGAGATAGAGAAATTCAGAATTATTTATAAGAGGATTAAAAAAATATTCTACCCCAAATACGCTAAACATGGGAAAGTGGTAAGTTTTGATTTAATCATCAAATCATTAAGGAAGTTATACATCCTGCTTCTGTCTTTTTGGTTTGATATATAGCATGAGCTAAAATAAAAAAAAATCATTATTGAAAAAGATTTCCTTATGAATCTGACATTGCACATTGTGATAGTCAGAAGGAAGACCCCCCCCATCACACACACACACACACACTCACACACACAGATGTCTGTGTTGTCATCTCTAGGATTTATGTAAATAGCAACTTATGTGTATATGTTACTATGTGTGTATTGTGTTTGCATGCATGCTCAGTCATGGCCAACTCTTTGTAACTACATGGAATTTTCCAGGCAAGAATACTGAAGTGGTTTCCATTTCCCTCCTCCGGTGGATCTTCCCAACCCAAGGATTGAACCCTTATCTCTTGCATCTCCTGCATTGGCAGGTGGATTCTTTACCACTGAACCATCTGGGAAGCCCTATATGTGTCCATACATGGACTTTATATATCTAAAGAGACTTTGCAAATGCCATTGAGTATCTTGAGATGGAGAGATCAAACTGGATTAATCAGGTGGATCTAGTCTAATCATTGTTGTTGTTGCTGTCCAGTCATCCAGTTGTGTCCAAATCTTTGTGACCCCATGGATTGTAGCACGCCTGGCCTCCCTGTCCCTCACCATCTCCTGAAGTTTGCTCAAGTTCATGTCCAGTGCATGGGTGATGCCATCCATATACACCCTTAAAAGCAGAGAACTTTTCTTGGCTGTGGTGAGAAAGAGAGTTGTGACCCTGGAAGACTTTCCAGAGAAATGCAGCTTTGGGGCTTTTATGGAAGGAGGTCAAGAGCTAAGGCATGCAGGTGGCCTCCAGCAGCTAAAAAGTCAAAGCAGTAAACTCTCTTTTGTAGCCTCCAGAGAGGAACACAGCTCTGCCAACACCTGTGTTAGCCCAGTGAGATCATATCAGGCTCCTAAACCTACAGAACTGTAAGATAATAAATCTGCGTGGTTCTCAGCTGCCACTTTGTGGACATTTATCACTGTAGAAATACAAAAATAATACATACCCACACACTTAACCATTTAAAATTATTTGTATCTACATTTTAATTCATTATTACTTTTCCAGATTTACTTTCCCGGGGACCTTATCATCATTTCCCTCTCTATCTCCTTATATATGTTCAGATGGAAGAAAGCACAGGACCTGTTCTATTTAAGAGCAAACTCAATCTAAGGAAACCTGCTGTTTGTCATGCAGTCAAATTCATTGTGAAATGTAATGTGATTCATTTTTTCATTTTTTACATGTAAACATTGCCCCCATGAAATTGTTTTCTAATTTAAGAAAAAAAAGTTTCCTGTGAAGTGTTTTTACTTATTTTGTGACCATTTATTCATAAATTTACATCTTTAAACATCATAATTATCATGTACTTTCCCGAAGCCAATTTAATTTCTCTCAAAATTATTTATCTTGAGATGACAGCTAAATTACTATGCATGCAAATAGTTATAGAACATCAAACCTGAATCTCCCAGAATATCTTTTATTAAAACTTTCATGTAAATTATTCTGACTCAATCAGGGAATAATTTGCTTTGTTTGAAGATTCTTTGGGATACTCAAGTGTTAAAAAAATAAAGTATGGAATAATTATAATCCTAGGTTTTACTCACATGCATAGGTTTTTATGAAGTCTCAACTCTCAACACTAAATTATAAAAGACATAAGAGGAGAAGGATTTAGAAAAAACATATAGACACACACATGCACACATACACATATGTATATTCATGAATAATGAATAAGTGTAGCACATAAGTAATATATAAACAGTAGTTTTTTAACTGCACTTCAATGCTATTCTTGGTAACCCTAACCAAGTCATCTGCACATTCTGTATCTCTTCACATTTTTTGTTTTGTTGGTTTTAACATCAAAAAGCTATGTATTTCAGTTTAAAGTTATCAAATCAATGTCTACTATCTGACCATTTCTACTAAAGAAAGAAGTCATGCATTTGAATGCCAAAAACAACTGATAATCTTATTTAATATTTATTAATGACTATTATGGAAACAATTATTTTATAATAAAAATATTTAGAAAGTTGAACAAAGGCATGCAACTCATTCAAGAGTAATAAATATGTTTTCCCCCAGAAACTAATTTTAATATACTAATTTTAATGTCCTCATTTTCACCAAATTATAAAAATATCATAGAGATTTGTTTATGCAAATAAGTGATTGAAATAACATGACAGAATCATAATGACCTCTAACAATTATGACAAGCTGCAAACAAGAATACTCATTTAAAAGCTTGTACAATTAATTTTGTAAAAATGTTCCAAACACAATTTGGCAAGAGAAAGATGTAAGGAGTCCAAGGATAATTTATAGTCTTCCTTTAAACTTGTAATTTTTCCAATTGAAGTCCAGTAATGAAATTTTTAAAATTTAATTTTCAATGTCTTTTCTTTCTACCTTATTAGTTGTTTGTCTTTAAATATAACACTGGGAAATTTGAAGACTTTCCAGGTAATATGCTGTGTTAAGTAGAAATATCAGGTTTAGTCTGTACTTTTTATTGTAAACAGCCTAGAGAATGCAGATATACAAAATATCTATATATATATATATATATATTTACTTATATATAGTTAAAATATTAAAAAGTTAGAGGCTTCAAAAAACAATTAAAGATAAAACACACGGATAAGCATAGAAACAGTTCTAGCATTTTCTAAGAGAAATTGGAAGTAACTTACTTGAGAATAAATTAAGTAACAACTGTAAAAGTATACAACTATCAGTTCAGTTCAGTCGCTCAGTCGTGTCCGACTCTTTGCGACCCCATGAATTGCAGCACGCCAGGCCTCCCTGTCCATCACCATCTCCCGGAGTTCACTCAGACTCACGTTCATCGAGTCCGTGATGCCATCCAGCCATCTCATCCTCTGTCATCCCCTTCTCCTCCTGCCCCCAATCCTAAGTAGACAAAGTAGTTATAAAGAGGTTAACTCCCTATCTTTGGATTAAAATGATAACATGAATTAAGAAGAAGGGGTGCAGGGGGGAGCAGAATCAGAGTTCAGAGTTCCTTAGGAAACACCTGCCCTCAGACTTGTGTTGATCAGTTGGACTGGTAGGGTTAAAATCCAAGATAGAAGAGAGAAGACCATAAGCAAGGGACCAGAGTAGCCTAGACCAAAATTAAGTCTGCTGTATGTTCCTAGAAATTCACTAATTGGGTAGGCAGGTGAAAAGAACAGAATAAGTTTCTAATAGAACTCTTACCACCCCCCAATTGTTCTTTTGTTTTTTGTTTAAAATTCTTATGACATTTCTCAAATCTCTCTGCAAAGGAATTGTCCCAACATTGCATACCTGGATCAGCTTCATTAAATTATTAAAAGTCTACAGTGTTTTCAAATACATTCTCTCCATATAGGGAGTCCCTGGTGGCTCAGATGGTAAATCGTCTGCCTACAATGCGGGAGACCCAGGTTAGATCCCTGGGTTGGGAAGATCTCCTGCAGAAGGAAGTGGCAACCCACTCCAGTACTCTTGCCTAGAAAATTCCATGGATGGAGGAGCCTGGTGAGCTATAGTCCAAGGGGTCACAAAGAGTCAGACATGACTGAGTGACTTCACTTTCACTTTTCTCTCCATATATAGATTTATAATTGGTCTGCCCAGTATCTGAAATGGAGACACAGTTAGCCTCTAAATGGACTACCAGAGAGCTGGGTATCTACTCAACTGCTCACCACTACCAGACTCCCTAAAAAATCAGAGGAAGCAAGGTCATTTGAGCAGTTAAGAGTTTGGTTATTCTCTAAAGTTAGTCAACTCAGACTCAAATTTCAACTCCATATTAAATAAATGACTTTGGGAAACTATCTCTAATGTCTAAATTCTAGGCACATCATCAGTTGGGGGGGGGAAGCAAGATAGTGCTACCTACTAAAATCATTTTAAGAATTTAATTCAGTAATTCTGGACATATGATAGATTGAAAATAACTATTTGTGAGAAAGAGAGAATGAGAAAGGGATAGCGAGAGAAAAAATCTCAAGTACAAAGAAAGAAAAAAAATTCCTTTATATTTAAAAGTGGAGAAAAGACAGAAAAGGAATTTCAGGGGAAATGAAATGCTGTTCAATCTTTTGGTTTGTTTTCTTTCTTTTTAAATATTTATTTATTTATTTGTCTGTGAGAGGTCTTAGTTGCATCATGCAAGATCTTCATTGTGGCACACAGTCTCTAGTCTCTCTGTGTCATGTAGGATCTTAGCTCCCCAACCAGGAATCTAACCCATGTCCCCTGCATTGCAAGGCAGATTCTTAACCACTGGACCACCAGAGAAGTCCCTGTTTATTCTTCCTTAGTTCAGTTCAGTCACTCAGTCTTGTCCAGCTCTTCACGACCCCATGGACTGCAGCATGACAGGCCTCCCTGTCCATCACCAACTCCCGGAGTTCACTCAAATTCATGTCCATCGAGTAGGTGATGCCATCAAGCCATCTCATCCTCTGTCATCCCCTTCTCCTCCCACCTTCAATCTTTCCCAGCATCAGGGTCTTTTCAAATGAGTCAGTTCTTTGCATCAGGTGGCCAAAGTGTTGGAGTTTCAGCTTCAACATCAGTCCTTCCAATAAATATTCAGGACTGATCTCTTTTAGGATAGACTGGTTGGATATCTTTGCTGTCCAAGGGACTCTTAAGAATACTCTCCAACACCACAGTTCAAAAGCATCAATTCTTAAGTGCTCAGCTTTCTTTCTAGTCCAATTCTCACATCCATACATGACTACTGGAAAAACCATAGCCTTGACTAGACGGACCTTTGTTGACAAAGTAATGTCTGCTTTTTAATATGCTGTCTAGGTTGGTCATAACTTTTCTTCCAAAGAGTAAATGTCTTTTAATTTCATGACTACAGTCACCATCTGCAGTGACTTTGGAGCCCCCCAAAAATAGTCTGTCACTGTTTCCATTGTTCACCACTATTTGCCATGAAGTGATGGGACCAGATGCCATGATCTTACTTTTCTGAATGTTGAGTTTTAAGCCAACTATCAGAATATTTAGGAAAAAAAAATTTCAGCTTTCTAATGAAAATTCAAAACTTTATATGATTTTTCAACCATTAAAACAGAGCATAATTTATCCAACTCAAAATATATATGAGAAAAGTTACTCCATCCCCATTAAAGACATCAAATAGTGAAACAAATTTTAAAATCCTTGTTATGAATTGGGTACATTGTGAGCTTTAAGAGTGCTTATAGTGTAGTTATTGATTAATCTGTTTGGATATGTTATTGTTTTTCACATGGGACACCTGGAATCAGTTTACTGAGACAAAGTTTTTGTCTTTCTACAGGAACTGTTACTTGGTTGATCATTCACATTTGATCCTTGGTTTCAATGAGCATTTCTATAAAACCATCTATGAATCAAACATATATGAAGAGTTCTGCAAATGATATATAATTAGATAGTTTGAGATATGATTATTGAAAATATTAATGGATATATGGATTAGTTGCTTTAGTAGTTATTATAAATATATAGGTCATAACCAATGAGTTTTCTGACCAAAGTATGACTCTTTTTAAGAAACCATTTGAGAATTTTCAGGATTTTCTTCTAAGCCATGTATTTAATTTTCATTAGTTTCTTTTTACCACTTTATTACAGAAAATAATCTTACTTTTGGGTTGGTTCTCCCTACACTATACAGTCTAAGGTATTTTGAGATATGCATATTATATAATGGTTTCTATCTTGCACACTAAGCACACAATCAAACAAAGTACCTGGCCCCAGCTCTGAATTACTGAATGTGGTAGAAAATTATTTCCATAGGTGCTTTAAATGTAGAGTATTTTAAAATTCTTTATTGCTTTTATGTGCATTTTCTCTTTGCAAATTTTAAGTATTTATATTGGTATCAGTAAACAGGGAAGAGAATATTGCAGAAATTTGTTTTGGCTTGTTTGATTTATGAAGTTTAGAACTTGTAATTGTGCAGAGTAACCCATTCTAAGGTCAACTCTTAGTAAATGAATAATATGGAATTCATAATGAAAAATAACTTCAAACAAATGTGAGATTAGGGTGTAAGCTCTGTTCTGAAGAATTCACTTGGTTTTGAACTTGTTTTCTTTGGGAAAAATAGGCATTGCTCTCACTTGTTTGGTCTTTTCTTTGTAGCTGAAATTCTTGTGCCATGGAGAGTAGAGAACAATAAGGAACTCCTGTTTTTTTCCTCTTAACATGCGTTTTGGCAACTCGCTTGTTTCTCTAATCAGTGGTTCCTCCATCATGTGTGTAGGTATGCAGATTAAAAATATGATAATTTTGGTATTAATTTAACTGACAGTTTATTTGTCTTTAATAGGTTTACCTTTGAAAACATGAACATGAGTGCATTTTCATTTTGAGGTACATTTTGCTAGCAAGTAGGAAACACCTGGAGTAACAGGCAAATTTGGCCTTGGAATGCGGAATGAAGCAGGGCAAAGACTAATAGAGTTTTGCCAAGAAAATGCACTGGTCATAGCAAACACCCTCTTCCAACAACACAAGAGAAGACTCTACACATGGACATCACCAGATGGTCAACAACGAAATCAGATTGATTATATTCTTTGCAGCCAAAGATAGAGAAGTTCTATACAGTCAACAAAAACAAGACCAGGAGCTGACTGTGTCTCAGATCATGAATTCCTTATTACCAAATTCAGATTTAAATTGAAGAAAGTAGGGAAAACCACTAGACCATTCAGGTATGACCTAAATCAAATCCTTTATGACTATACAGTGGAAGTGAGAAATAGATTTAAGGGCCTAGATCTGACAGATAGAGTTCCTGATGAACTATGGAATGAGGTTCATGACATTGTGCAGGAGACAGGGATCAAGACCATCCCCATAGAAAAGAAATGCAAAAAAGCAAAATGGTTGTCTGGGGAAGCCTTACAAATAGCTGTGAAAAGAAGAGAGGCAAAAGGCAAAGAAGAAAAGAAAAGATATAAGCATCTGAATGCAGAGTTCCAAAGAATAGCAAGAAGAGATAAGAAAGCCTTCTTCAGTGATCAATGCAAAGAAATAGAGGAAAACAACAGAATGGGAAAGACTAGAGATCTCTTCAAGAAAATTAGAGATACCAAGGGAACATTTCATGCAAAAATGGGCTCGATAAAGGACAGAAATGGTCGGGACCTAACAGAAGCAGAAGATATTAAGAAGAGGTGGCAAGAATACATGGAAGAACTGTACAAAAAAAATCTTAACGACCCAGATAATCATGATGATGTGATCACTCACCTAGAGCCAGACATCTTGGAATGTGAAGTCAAGTGGGCCTTAGAAAGCATCACTACAAATAAAGCTAATGGAGGTGATGGAATTCCAGTTGAGCTGTTTCAAATCCTGAAAGATGGTGCTGTGAAAGTGCTGCACTCAATATGCCAGCAAATTTGGAAAACTCAGCAGTGGCCACAGGACTGGAAAAAGTCAGTTTTCATTCCAATCCCTAAGAAAGGCAATGCCAAGAATGCTCAAACTACCGCACAATTGCACACATCTCACATGCTAGTAAAGTAATGCTCAAAATTCTCCAAGCCAGGCTTCAGCAATACGTGAACCATGAACTTCCAGATGTTCAAGCTGGTTTTAGAAAAGGCAGAGGAGCTCTAGTAATTTTCTGGTGGAGTCTTTAGGGTTTTCCATGTAGAGGATCATGTCATCTGCAAACAGTGAGAGTTTTACTTCTTCTTTTCCAATTTGGATTCCTTTTATTTCTTTTTCTGCTCTGATTGCTGTGGCCAAAACTTCCAGAACTATGTTGAATAGTAGCGGTGAAAGTGGGCACCCTTGTCTTGTTCCTGACTTTAGGGGAAATGCTTTCAATTTTTCACCATTGAGGATAATGTTCGCTGTGGGTTTGTCATAGATAGCTTTTATTATGTTGAGGTATGTTCCTTCTATTCCTGCTTTCTGGAGAGTTTTTATCATAAATGGATGTTGAATTTTGTCAAAGGCCTTCTCTGCATCTATTGAGATAATCATATGGTTTTTATTTTTCAATTTGTTAATGTGGTGAATTACATTGATTGATTTGCGGATATTGAAGAATCCTTGCATCCCTGGGATAAAGCCCACTTGGTCATGGTGTATGATCTTTTTAATGTGTTGTTGGATTCTGATTGCTAGAATTTTGTTGAGGATTTTTGCATCTATGTTCATCAGAGATATTGGCCTGTAGTTTTCTTTTTTTGTGACATCTTTGTCAGGTTTTGGTATTAGGGTGATGGTGGCCTCATAGAATGAGTTTGGAAGTTTACCTTCCTCTGCAATTTCTGGAAGAGTTTGAGGAGGATAGGTGTTAGCTCTTCTCGAAATTTTTGGTAGAATTCAGCTGTGAAGCCATCTGGACCTGGGCTTTTGTTTGCTGGAAGATTTCTGATTACATTATCAATTTCCGTGCTTGTGATGGGTCTGTTAAGATTTTCTATTTCTTCCTGGTTCAGTTTTGGAAAATTGTACTTTTCTAAGAATTTGTCCATTTCTTCCACGTTGTCCATTTTATTGGCATACAACTGCTGATAGTAGTCTCTTATGATCCTTTGTATTTCTGTGTGAATATAGTAAAGTTGCAGGATATAAAATCAACACACAGAAATCCCTTGTATTCCTATACACGAATAATGAGAAAGTAGAAAAAGAAATTAAGGAAACAATTCCATTCACCATTGCAACGAAAAGAATAAAATACTTAGGAATATATCTACCTAAAGAAACTAAAGACCTATGTATAGAAAACTATAAAACACTGATGAAAGAAATCAAAGAGGACACTAATAGATGGAGAAATATACCATGTTCATGGATTGGAAGAATCAATATAGTGAAAATGAGTATACTACCCAAAGCAATTTACAAATTCAATGCAATCCCTATCAAGCTACCAGCCACATTTTTCACAGAACTAGAACAAATAATTTCAAGCTTTGTATGGAAATACAAAAACCTCGAATAGCCAAAGCAATCTTGAGAAAGAAGAATGGAACTGGAGGAATCAACTTGCCTGACTTCAGACTCTACTACAAAGCCACAGTCATCAAGACAGTATGGTACTGGCACAAAGACAGACATATAGATCAATGGAACAAAATAGAAAGCCCAGAGATAAATCCACACACATATGGACACCTTATCTTTGACAAAGGAGGCAAGAATATACAATGGAGTAAAGACAATCTCTTTAACAAGTGGTGCTGGGAAAACTGGTCAACCACTTGTAAAAGAATGAAACTAGATCACTTTCTAAAACCGCACACAAAAATAAACTCAAAATGGATTAAAGATCTAAATGTAAGATCAGAAACTATAAAACTCCTAGAGGAGAACATAGGCAAAACACTCTCAGACATAAATCATAGCAGGATCCTCTATGATCCACCTCCCAGAATGCTGGAAATAAAAGCAAAAATAAACAAATGGGATCTAATTAAAATTAAAAGCTTCTGCACAACAAAGGAAAATATAAGCAAGGTGAAAAG
The DNA here is from genome assembly GCF_016772045.2 of Ovis aries. Taxonomy (NCBI): domain Eukaryota; kingdom Metazoa; phylum Chordata; class Mammalia; order Artiodactyla; family Bovidae; genus Ovis; species Ovis aries. The sequence goes on from NC_056069.1 coordinate 52,717,283, forward strand.
ACAGCCATCTGAATGGGAGAAAATAATAGCAAATGAAGCAACTGACAAACAACTAATCTCAAAAATATACAAGCAACTTCTGCAGCTCAACTCCAGAAAAATAAACGACCCAATCAAAAAATGGGCCAAAGAACTAAATAGACCTTTCTCCAAAGAAGACATACTGATGGCTAACAAACACATGAAAAGATGCTCAACATCACTCATTATTAGAGAAATGCAAATCAAAACCACAATGAGGTACCACTTCACACCAGTCAGAATGGCTGCGATCCAAAAATCTGCAAGCAATAAATGCTGGAGAGGGTGTGGAGAAAAGGGAACCCTCCTACACTGTTGGTGGGAATGCAAACTAGTACAGCCACTATGGAAAACAGTGTGGAGATTCCTTAAAAAATTGCAAATAGAACTACCTTATGACCCAGCAATCCCACTTCTGGGCATACACACCGAGGAAACCAGAATTGAAAGAGACACATGTCCCCCAATGTTCATCGCAGCACTGTTTATAATAGCCAGGACATGCAAACAACCTAGAAGTCCATCAGCAGATGAATGGATAAGAAAGCTGTGGTACATATACACAATGGAGTATTACTCAGCCGTTAAAAAGAATTCATTTGAATCAGTTCTGATGAGATGGATGAAACTGGAGCCGATTATACAGAGTGAAGTAAGCCAGAAAGAAAAACAGCAATACAGTATACTAACACATATATATGGAATTTAGGAAGATGGCAATGACGACCCTGTATGCAAGACAGGGAAAGAGACACAGATGTGTATAACGGACTTTTGGACACAGAGGGAGAGGGAGAGGGTGGGATGATTTGGGAGAATGACATTCTAACATGTATACTATCATGTGAATTGAATCGCCAGTCTATGTCTGACGCAGGATGCAGCATGCTTGGGGCTGGTGCATGGGGATGACCCAGAAAGATGTTATGGGGAGGGAGGTGGGAGGGGGGTTCATGTTTGGGAATGCATGTAAGAATTAAAGATTTTAAAATTTAAAAAATAAAAAACTAAAAAAAAAAAGAAAAAAAAAGAAAGAAAAAAGAGAGAGGAAGAAGTACATTGAAGATACAGATGAAAAGGAAACTGTCCATGCATAGTGATGGGTACCTGGGAATTCATTATATTATTTTGTCTACTTTTAAATATGTTTCCAAATTTTGAAATTAAAATATTAAACAAATAAAATAAAAAAAATAATCATATTTAATTATTTAAAAAAAAAAAAGAAAAAAAAAAAAAAGAAAGAAAAGGCAGAGGAGCCAGAGATCAAATTGCCAACATCCGCGTAATCATGGAAAAAGCAAGAGAGTTCCAGAAAAACATCTATTTCTGCTTTATTTACTATACCAAAGCCTTTGACTGTGTGGATCACAATAAATTGTGGAAAATTCTGAAAGAGATGGGAATACCAGACCACCTGACCTGCCTCTTGAGAAATCTGTATGCAGGACAGGAAGCAACAGTTAGAACTGGACATGGAACAGACTGGTTCCAAATAGGAAAAGGAGTCCGTCAAGGCTGTATATTGTCACCCTGCTTATTTAACTTATATGCAGGGTACATATTGAGAAACGCTGGACTGGAAGAAACACAAGCTGGAATCAGGATTGCCAGGAGAAATATCACTAACCTCAGATATGCAGATGACACGACCCTTATGGCAGAAAGTGAAGAAGAGCTAAAAAGCCTCTTGATGAAAGTGAAAGAGGAGAGCAAAAAAGTTGGCTTAAAGCTCAACATTCAGAAAATGAAAATCATGGCATCCGGTCCCATCACTTGATCGGAAATAGGTGGGGAACCAGTAGAAACAGTGTCAGACTGTATTTTTGGGGGCTCCAAAATCACTGCAGGTGGTGATTGCAGCCATGAAATTAAAAGACGCTTACTCCTTGCAAGAAAAGTTATGACCAACCTAGATAGCATATTCAAAAGCAGAGACATTACTTTGCCGACTAAGGTCCATCTAGTCAAGGTTATGGTTTTTCCTGTCGTCATGTATGGATGTGAGAGTTGAACTATGAAGAAGGCTGAGCGCTGAAGAATTGATGCTTTTGAACTATGGTGTTGGAGAAGACTCTTGAGAGTCCCTTGGACTGCAAGGAGATCTAAGCAATCCATTCTGAAGGAGATCAACTCTGGAATTTCTTTGGAAGGAATGATGCTGAAGCTGAAGCTCCAGTACTTTGGCCACCTCATGCGAAGAGTTGACTCATTGGAAAAGACTTGATGCTGGGAGGGATTGGGGGCAGGAGGAGAAGGGGACGACTGAGGATGAGATGGCTGGATGGCATCACTGACTCGATGGATGTTAGTCTGAGTGAACTCCGGGAGATGGTGATGGACAGGGAGGCCTGGCGTGCTGCGATTCATGGGGTCGCAAAGAGTTGGACACGGCTGAGTGACTGAACTGAACTGAACCAGGGAAATAATGCAGTTAAATAAGTGAAAGGAAAGGAAAAAAGAGGAAAAAAAAATTATGTCTCCAAAATTAGAGCTAATTCTCCTTCATTAAATAACAATCTAGAGGAAGATACACTAATATGCTTTTGCTATATTACACTACTCTTTGGGTTTTAACTATGATGATTATTTATTATGGGAGTTTTAACAATTTTATTTTTATTACATACTCTAGATACAAAGTTTTCCAAATTTCAGATATATATTATGGCAGAGATTGTTAGATAAGGATTCTGTAATTTATGTTTACTTAGCAAACCTAAATAATGAGATCATATTCAACCACTGTATAAAATAGCTGACTTAAAACAAATAGACTGCCAGTTATTTCTCCAGGAGGGGAAAAAAAAAAAAAAGAGGCTTATTCATGATTAGCACAGAATTGCAATAGAAGGAGAGCAATAGTAAAGACTCCATGATTTTTCATATGCTGAGCCCATTGCCTGGAAGTAGGAAGTATCTCTTCTTCCTGTTGGAATCACTACTTTCACAGAGCATGAGAGCTCCTCATTCTAGTCTCCTAACTCTATTTAATTGACATTTCTGTTGTTTGTTTTTTATAGAATATTTTTATCTATGATAATTTGTTTAAAAAATATGATTTTAATTTTTGAGTAGAAAGTTGAAAACAAGATTAAATAATATATGGCATAGACTTTTGCATAGCAGTGCTGGTGGGATTTTTTTTGAATTATTTTAATTGGAAGATAATTAATTTACAACATTGTCATTTTTTTTTTTTGCCATGAATCGACATGAATCAGCCACAGATGCATGTGTCCCCCCACCCTGAACACCCCCAGCTGGTGGGATTTTAAATACATTTCTATCTTTTAAAAGGAAAATAAAGCTTCAGTATAAAATGTCATATACACACAGGGAAGGGAAAAGGAAGTCGCTCAGTCATGTCCAACTCTTCCCGACCCCATGGACTGCAGCCTACCAGGCTCCCCCATCCATGGGATTTTCCAGGCAAGAGTACTGGAGTGGGTTGCCATTGCCTTCTCCATATACACACACACATGAACCAATTAGATAATTCAATTAAAAGGAATTATTTGGCGGTTTGGATAAGATGCTGGAGTTAGCGGGCTTTCCCAGTGACTCAGAGGTAAAGAATCTGCCTCTAATGCAGGAGCCACAGGAGACTCAGGAGACACAGGTTTGATCCCTGGGTCAGGAAGAACCCCTGGAGGAGGGCATGGCAACCCACTCCAGTATTCTTTTCTGGGGAATCCTATGGACAGAGGAGCCTGGTAGGCTACAGCCCATAGGGTTTCAAAGAGTTGGACATGGCTGAGGTGACTCAGCGTACATGCATGCACACTGGAGATATGAAAATGCCCTTGTATAACTTAACAAGAGGTTAAAGAAATTTAGGCAAATGATGGACTTTAGAATGCTGTAGGAGTAGCCAGCATATCATTGAGAGTGATGTGATTAAGGAATAGCTGAGAATTTGTTGCCAGAAAAATGTTCAATGATTTTAAATAGAAAGAGTCATAGGAGATATTTTCCACTTAAACTTGACAATAATGTAGCTCTTCCTAGAATAAAAAGCCCTCCTTTCACCTAAGCTCCTGGAGAAAATGATGCTGTCTCAGCCAGAGTTCAAAGAGAGCAGTAATTCAGGTTTTAGAGAAAGTTTCCCAGTGAAGCAGACAAAACACAGGCCATGTTTAAGAAATTAAACCAGTATGACCAAGTATAAATAGATGGTAGGAAAGAATACCTTCCCCGCATTTCCAGGATAGACTCTGAAAGTGCAAAAAGGAGTTTTAAGTGAGAAGCAACAGGTAAAAAATATTCCTGGGTTGGGAAGATCTGCTGGAAAAGGGCTAGACTACCCGCTCCAGTATTCTTGGTCTTTCCTGGTTACTCAGCTAGTCAAGAATCTGCCTGCGATGAGGAAGACCTAGGTTCGATCCCTGGATTGGGAAGATTCCCTGCAAAAGGAAATGGCTACCCACTCCAGTAACCTGGCCTAGAGAATTTCATAGACTCTATGGACAGGGACGCCTGGCATGTTGCAGTCCATGGGGTCACAAAGAGTCGGACACAGTTGAGTGACGTTCACTTTCACTCTCAAATAAACAATGGCTTGCTCAAGGAAAGAAAACAAAAACTCAGACTGTCTGGAAACAAACCACTGCTTTTGCCACACTGTCAAAGCAACCCTATTATATTTCTAAGTTAGCATCAGTAGTTGTAATTACTTACATTTGTATTTAAGTTACTGTATAATAAACCCAGGTTTTTAATTACAGTGCTTGCATTCCATTATTTAAAAAAAAAACTTTTGCCATCTTTGAAACCCAAAAGACCTGGAATGAATTCAGGTAAATATTACTTGATTTAGATGGATCTTGCCAGATTATTAAGAAGAGATGACAAGAATACACAGAAGAACTGTACAAAAAAAAATCTTCAAGAACCAGATAATCACGATGGTGTGATCACTGATCTAGGGCCAGACATCCGGGAATCTGAAGTCAAGTGGGACTTAGAAAGCATCACTAGAAACAAAGCTAGTGGAGGTGATGGAACTCCAGCTGTTAACATCAGTCGCTCAGCCATGTCTGACTCTTTGTGACCCCATGAATCACAGCATGCCAGGCCTCCATGTCCATCACCAACTCCCGGAGTTCACTCAGACTCACGTCCATCGAGTCCGTGATGGCATCCAGCCTTCTCATCCTCAGTCGTCCCCTTCTCCTCCTGCCCCCAATCCCTCCCAGCATTAGAGTCTTTTCCAATGAGTCAACTCTTCTCATGAGGTGGCCAAAGTACTGGAGCTTCAGCTTCAGCATCATTCCTTCCAAAGAAATTCCAGAGTTGATCTGCTTCAGAATGGACAGGTTGGATCTCCTTGCAGTCCAAGGGACTCTCAAGAGTCTTCTCCAACACCACAGTTCAAAAGCATCAATTCTTCGGCGCTCAGCATTCTTCACAGTCCAACTCTCACATCCTTACGTGACCACTGGAAAAACCATAGCCTTGACTAGACAGACCTTAGTCAGCAAAGTAATGTCTCTGCTGTTGAATATGCTATCTAGGTTGGTCATAACGTTTCTTCCAAGGAGTAAGCGTCTTTTAATTTCATGGCTGCAGTCACCATCTGCAGTGATTTTGGAGCCCAAAAAAATGAAGTCTAACACTGTTTCTACTGTTTCCCCATCTATTTCCAATCAAGTGATAGGACCAGATGCCATGATCTTCGTTTTTTGAATGTTGAGCTTTAAGCCAACTTTTTCGCTCTCCTCTTTCACTTTCATCAAGAGGCTTTTAGCTCTTCTTCACTTTCTTCCATAAGGGTGGTGTCATCTGCATATCTGAGGTTATTGACATTTCTCCCGACAATCTTGATTCCAGCTTATGTTTCTTCCAGTCTAGTGTTTCTCATGATGTACTCTGCATATAAGTTAAATAAGCAGGGTGACAATATACTGACAGATTGTGGTCCATTGAAGAAGGGAATGGCAAGCCAGTTCAGTATTCTTGCCTTGAGAACCCCATGAACAGTATGAAAAAGCAAAATGATAGGATACCAAAAGAGGAACTCCCCAGGTCAGTAGGTGCCCAATTAGCTACTGGAGATCAGTGGAAAAATAACTCCAGAAAGAATGATGGGATGGAGCCAAAGCAAAAACAATACCTTTGTGGATGTGACTGGTGATAGAAGCAAAATCCGATGCTGTAAAGAGCAATATTGCATAAGAACCTGGAATGTCAGGTTCATGACTCAAGGCAAATTGGAAGTGGTCAAACAAGAGATGGCAAGGGTGAACGTCGACATTCTAGGAATCAGCGAACTAAAACAGACTGGAATGGGTGAATTTAACTCAGATGACCATAATATCTACTACTGCGGGCAGGAATCCTCATAAGAAATGGAGTAGCCATCATGGTCAACAAGAATTCGAAATGCAGTACTTGGATGCGATCTCAAAAATGACAAAATGATCACTGTTTGTCTCCAAGGAAAACCATTCAATAACATAGTTATCCAAGTCTAGGCCCAAACGAGTAACGATGAAGAAAGTGAAGTTTTATGAAGACCTACAAGACCTTTTAGACTAACACCCAAAAAAGTTGTCCTTTTCATTATACGGGAACACCAGATGAGCTAGTTCAAATCCTGAAAGATGATGCTGTGAAAGTGCTGCACTCAATATGCCAGCAAATTCGGAAAACTCAGCAGTGGCCACAGGGCTGAAAAAGGTCACTTTTCATTCCAATCCCTAAGAAAGGCAATGCCAAAGAGTGCTCAAACTACCGCACAATTGCACTCATCTCACACGCTAGTAAAGTAATGCTCAAAATTCTCCAAGCCAAGCTTCAGCAATACATGAATGGTGAACTCCCTGATGTTCAAGCTGGTTTTAGAAAAGGCAGAGGAACCAGAGATCAAATCGTCAACATCCTCTGGGTCATCGAAAAAGCAAGAGAGTTCCATAAAGACATCTATTTCTGCTTTATTGACTATGCCAAAGCCTTTGACTGTGTGGATCACAATAAACTGTGGAAAATTCTGAAAGAGATGGGAATACCAGACCACCTGACCTGCCTCTTCAGAAATCTGTATGCAGGCCAGGAAGCAACAGTTAGAACTGGACGTGGAGCAACAGACTGGTTCCAAATAAGAAAAGGAGTACATCAAGGCTGTATATTGTCACCCTGCTTATTTAACTTCTATGCAGAGTACATCATGAGAAACGCTGGACTGGAAGAAACACAAGCTGGAATCAAGATTGTCAGGAGAATTGTCAATAACCTCAGATATGCAGATGACACCACCCTTATGGAAGAAAGTGAAGAGGAGCTAAAAAGCCTCTTGATGAAAGTGAAAGAGGAGAGTGAAAAAGTTGGCTTAAAGCTCAACATTCAGAAAACGAAGATCATGGCATCCGGTCCCATCACTTCATGGGAAATAGATGGGGAAACAGTGGAAACAGTGTCAGACTTTATTTTGGGGGGCTCCAAAATCACTCCCGATGGTGATTACAGCCATGAAATTAAAAGACGCTTACTCCTTGCAAGAAAAGTTATGACCAACCTAGATAGTATATTCAACAGCAGAGACATTACTTTGCTGACTAAGGTCCGTCTAGTCCAGGCTATGGTTTTTCCTGTGGTCATGTATGGATGTGAGAGTTGAACTTGTGAAGAAGGCTGAGGGCCGAAGAATTGATGCTTTTGAATTGTGATGTTGGAGAAGACTCTTGAGAGTCCCTTGGACTGCAAGGAGATCCAACCAGTCCACTCTGAAGGAGATCAACTCTGGGATTTCTTTGGAAGGAATGATGCTAAAGCTGAAGCTCCAGTACTTTAGCCACCTCATGAGAAGAGTTGGCTCATTGGAAAAGACTCTAATGCTGGGAGGGATTGGGGGCAGGAGGAGAAGGGGATGACTGAGGATGAGATGGCTAGATGGCATCACAGACTCGATGGATGTGAGTCTGAGTGAACTCCTGGAGTTGGTGATGGACAGGGAGGCCTGGCATGCTGCGATTCATGGGGTCACAAAGAGTCGGACACGGCTGAGCGACTGAACTGAACTGAACTGCCAGATTATTAGTAGCAGGAATTCAGTGTTTATATCACAAATATAAGTACAGTGAAAATATTTAATAGATTTTCTCTTTTATAGAGTAAAGCTATCAATTGATTTGAAAAGGACATATGTTTTAGAGTGAAACACCTGGGTTTGACACGTGCTTTTGTGTTTCTTATGTTTGTAACTATGGGGCATTTACTTAATTTCTTTACATCTCACTTCCCCAAGTATATAAAGTATGATTAGTAAAACAACTCAAGTTTATTATTAGCATGAAATTGCAGAATGTATGTAAACTACTGAACTCCGGACATGGTATAGAAAAAATATTCACCATAGACTTACTGTAACTGTTGTCACTGATATTCTGAGTTCAATTAATAATTCTTCTAAGATGAGATAAAATTATTTGTTGTAAAATTATTTTTAAATAATAAATTAAGTAAACAAAAGCTTTTTAAAATAATATTAAAATGAATATTATTAAATATCTCCAGTTAAATTATTCACTGGAGATATTTAAAATAGTATACCTCACAGAAAAGACTTTGGCTTCTAACAATTTTTACTGAATATGTAAGAAAAAAAGTTTGAAGTTTGCTTAAATATATATATAAAAATATATTCAACATTTTTTTGAAGTTATTTAGATACTTTTTAGAACCAATCAGTTGTAAGTTATCCTCCAGCCATGAACACAAGAATACAAAGGTAGCATTACTTCTGTTATAAATTCTCCTGACATGTTTAGAGTAGCAGATCTTAATTTTTCACATTGATTCCCCTGTTCAAATACTAGATTTTTTTTTAAATTTGGTAAAGTAAGACGCAGTTTTAGACTTGGCAAAACCAATAAAATATTGTAAAGTAAAAAATAAATAAATAAATAATAAATTAAAATAAATAGAATATTCAGATAATAAAATGCTTTCTGATTCATTTTTTTCTTCTTTCTTCTCAAGATCCCATAATGATAAATGTGGTTGTCTCTTTTTTTGAATCCTGGGAAATATAAATCTTCCAAGCTCAAAGGGCACAATGTCTCTCTTCAATGTTTTCTCCTGATGCTGAGTGCAGAATTGGTTTCAGAAAGAAAATTGCTGACATTAAGCAAGCATCTAACTTGGCAAGTCATTGCAACATATTTCTATATGATGCTGTGAGATGTACTGGAAAAAAGGATGTTTCAGATCCTGAGAGACTGTTGCCTGTTCCCAGGGAAATTGAAGAAAATTAAAAAGTTATATCTAAGCTCTAGTTCTTGATTTATAGAACAATGCATTAGAGGAACAAGTTTCTGAGCTTCTCTGTTCTTCAATAGATGGAGTGATATAGTCTGTTTGAATTCTTTCCTCAGTCAGGGAAGGTCCTAAAATAGAATACTTCAACTCGTCCAGATATTAGACAATCAATCACATTGCAAATATTTTCTAGAGGCAAATATTTAAGAAGCTTTTTCAACAAAAACATGGTTCAGTTATATCCATAGATTTTATATTAATTTTATTAGACTGTATTTATTTTACAGTGCTGCGTTCATTTCTGCTATACAGAAAAGTTTATCAGTTATATGTATATGTATATGCACTCTTTTCTAGATTTCCTTCCCATTTAAGTCACCTAACAAAGTATTGAGTAGAGTTCCCTGTGCTATACAGTAGGTTCTCATTAGATATCTACTTTATATATAGTAGTGTATATGTAAATTTTGATCTCACAATTCATCCCATTCCTTCTCCCACTTGGTATTTGTAAGCTTGTTCTCTACGTCTGGGTCTCTATTTCTGTTTTGCAAATAAGTTAATCTGTACCATCTTCTAGACTCCACATATAAATGATATACTATATGATGTTCATTTTTTCTCTTTCTGATTTCCTTCACTTTGTATGACAGGCTCTAAGTCTAGCCGCATCTCTGCAAATGATACTATTTAATTCCTTTTCATGATTGAGTAATGTTCCATTGTATTTTTTTTTTTTTACTTTACTTTACTTTATAATACTGTATTGGTTTTGCCATACATTGACATAAATCCACCACAGGTGTACATGTGTTCCCAAACATGAACCCCCCTCCCACCTCCCTCCCCATAACATCCCTCTGGGTCATCCCCGTGCACCAGCCCCAAGCATGCTGTATCCTGCATCGGACATAGACTGGCGATTCGATTCTTACATGATAGTATACATGTTTCAAAGCCATTCTCCCAAATCATCCCCCCCTCTACCTCTCCCTCTGAGTCCAAAAGTCCGCTATACACATCTGTGTCTTTTTGCTGTCTTGCATACAGGGTCATCACTGTCATCTTTCTAAATTCCATATCTATGTGTTAGTATACTGTATTGGTGTTTTTCTTTCTGGCTTACTTCACTCTGTATAATCGGCTCCAGTTTCATCCATCTCATCAGAACTGATTCAAATGTATTCTTTTTAACTGCTGAGTAATACTCCATTGTGTATATGTACCACCGCTTTCTTATCCATTCATCTGCTGATGGACATCTAGGTTGTTTCCATGTCCTGGCTATTATAAACAGTGCTGTGATGAACACTGGGGTACATGTGTCTCTTTCAATTCTGGTTTCCTCGGTGTGTATGCCCAGAAGTGGGATTGCTGGGTCATAAGGCAGTTCTATTTGCAATTTTTAAACGAATCTCCACACTGTTTTCCATAGTGGTTGTACTAGTTTGCATTCCCACCAACAGTGTAGGAGGGTTCCCTTTTCTCCACACCCTCTCCAGCATTTATTGCTTGCAGATTTTTGGATCACAGACATTCTGACTGGTGTGAAGTGGTACCTCATTGTGGTTTTTATTTGCATTTCTCTAATAATGAGTGATGTTGAGCATCTTTTCATGTGTTTGTTAGCCATCCATATGTCTTCTTTGGAGAAATGTCTATTTAGTTCTTTGGCCCATTTTTTGATTGGGTCATTTCTTTTTCTGGAATTGAGTTGCATAAGTTGCTTGTATATTTTTGAGATTAGTTGTTTGTCAGTTGTTTCATTTGCTATTATTTTCTCCCATTCAGAAGGCTGTCTTTTCACCTTGCTTATATTTTCCTTTGTTGTGCGGAAGCTTTTAATTTTAATTAGATCCCATTTGTTTATTTTTGCTTTTATTTCCAGCATTCTGGGAGGTGGATCATAGAGGATCCTGCTGTGATTTATGTCTGAGAGTGTTTTGCCTATGTTCTCCTCTAGGAGTTTTATAGTTTCTGTGTTCCATTGTATTTGTGTGTCACATCTTATTTACCATTTTTCTGTTGTTGGACATTTAGGTTGCTTGTATGTGTTGGCTATTTTAAATAGTGCTGCAATCATGTACTTTTTTTTTTTTTTTTTTACTTTAACTTTTCTGGATATATGCCCCAGGAATGAAATTGCTGTGTCATATCGTTGTTCTGTTTTTAGTTTTTTGAGGTTACCTTCATGCTGTTCTCCATAGTGACTATATCAATAGTACATTACATTCCCATCAATAGTGTAGGAGGGTTATCTTCCCATCAATAGTGTAGGAGGTTTATCTTTTCTTTACATCCTCCAGCATTTTTTCTTTGCAGATTTTTTGATGATGGCTATTCCGATTGGTATAAGGTGATACCTCATTGTATCTTTGACTTGCAACTCTTTAATAGTGATATTGAGCATCTATTCATGTGTTTGTTAGCCATCTGTATGTCTTCTTTGGAGAAATGTCTATTTAGGCTTTTGCTCACTTTTTTCTTTTCTTTACTTTTCTTTTCTTTTTTTTTGAGCCACATAAGCTGTTTGTATGTTTTGGAGATTAACCCCTTGTGAATTGCTTCATTTGCAAATATTTTCTCCCATTCTGAGAGCTTTTTCCTTTAGTTTATTATTTCCTTTGCAGCGCAAAAGCTTTTAAGTTTCATTAGATCCCATTTATTTGTTTTTGTTTTTTATTTTCATTACTCTAGGAGGTGAATCAAAAATGATCTTGCTGCAATTTATATCAGAGTGCTGTGCCTATGTTTTCCTCTAAGAAATTTATTATGTCCCACCTTACATTTAGGTCTTTAATCTATTTTGAGTTGTGTGTGTGTGTGTGTGTGTGTGTGTGTGTGTGTGTGTGTGTGTGTGTATGATGTTAGGGAGTCTTCTAATTTCAAACTTTTATATGTAACTGTCCAGTTTCCCCAGCACCACTTATTGAAGAGACTATCTTTTTCTCCACTGTATATCCTTTCCTCATCTGCCATAAATTAGATGACCACAGGTGCATGAGTTCATCTCTAGGCTTTAAAGCCCATTCCATTGACCTATTTTTGTTTGTTTGTTGTTTTTTGTGCAAGTACCATATTGCCTTGATTACTGTGACTTATAGTATACCCTGATGTCAGGGAACATGGTTCTTCCAGCTCTACTTTTCTTTCTCAAGATGCTTTGGCTATTTACAGTCTTTTCCGTATTTTGAAAATGACTATACTACTTAAAGCAATTATAGATTCTATGCAACCTATAAAATTACCAATGGCATTTTTCACAGAATCCATTTACTTTAATTGTCTCATTATGCTTAGTATTAATAACAAGTCATACTCCATTACAGATATTTCCTAATTTAATTTGGCTTGTGATAACAATTTCTTTTAAATTACACTATATTTGTGACAAGTTATTTGGGGTTATAAGGTTTGGAAACATGTATATGTCACAGAAATTAGCCAAGAGTTTACTATTGTGAGAACAGCAAATAGATAAAACCAATGAATATCAAATCACAATTAAGGAAAAAGCAGTAGCTCTATGATAGTATCTATAAGGATTTTTGTTTTCTCCACATTTTCTCTATTTTTAAGCTTATTTCCTTTTCATCAGGAGCTATTCTTGCTCAATAGAAGTAAGTATCTTTTAAAAGTGGTCAATTTACTTACCATAAGCATTCTTTCTCAAGTCAGTTTCTCATCATTATCTGTCCTGGTTGTTCTCAGTCTCTGCTTGTGGAATAACAGTTACCACTGTATAGCTTCTATCTGTTCTCCATAGCCTTCCTCTACCTAATGCATGCTGCTGCTGCTGCTGCTAAGCCACTTCAATCGTGTCCGACTCTGTGTGACCCCATAGATGGCAGCCACCCAGGCTCCGCCATCCCTGGGATTCTCCAGGCAAGAACACTGGAGTGGGTTGCAATTTCCTTCTCCAATGCATGAAAGTGAAAAGTGAAAGTGAAGTTGTTCAGTCGTGGTCGAGTCTTAGAGACCCCATGGACTGCAGCCTACCAGGCTCCTCTGTCCATGGGATTTTCCAGGCAAGAGTACTGGAATGGGTTGCCATTGCCTTCTCCATACCTAATGCATAATGTCTTTTAAATCAAACAGGCAACATTGCAACTTAACAAGAGAAGCTCCTGTCTCATGTTTCAAGTTTAATGTGTTATCTTAATTCACCTTTCAGCTCCTGTCCCTGCTACAAATTGCTACCACTCTCTTCTCATATTTTACATCCAAATTACCTAAAATCCATTATTATTCAACAAATCACTACTCTTTGTCAGGCATTGTTATAAAACAAAGAGATACATCCCTTAATATAGCAAAGTCTCTGCCTCCACTATATTTGTGATGAAGGCTCTGATCATTCAGTAAAAACTGTTATTGCTCCTATGCAGAACTCTCTTGCTGAACTACTCAATGCCCGGCCAATAAATCAGTGACCTCTTGGATCAAAGTACATATGTTTATATAATCAACTTTGGGTAGAGTGGTGGAAATTTTCCTTAGCTTTTCTAAATGAAGAACAAGAATACAGCCCAAACAAAATCCCCATAACCTACTCCCAAAACAAGTGTTTTGATAATAAAACTTTCAATAAAATATAATAAAGTGGTTGCTTTTGTGTCTCTTAGTTTTCTTTAAAACTTGTGATCTTGTTTACCTCAATTTGTGTTAACTCAGTATTTTGCTTGAATGGATACAAAATTAAATTCACTTTGCCTCTATAGACTGGGAATATGAAAATCATGTTTTCAGTGCTCAGATATTTCTGAACGTTCAGCTTTCCACTATGCTTCTGCTTTCCACTATGCTTCTGCTTTCCACTATGCTTCAAATAAAAATATTTCTTTCTTCAGAAGCAGGAGAGCTGCCCCCCATTCCACAGTGTAGACACTGTTGCATCTTAAATGGAAAGGATGAAAATAAATCCACATGAATATTTGACGTCAATATTTACACATTGGAACTCTCTAAACTATAACATTTTTCTTTTAACAATTTTACTCTTGTATTTAATATTGTGTAAAGCATATTTTTAAGATTCAGAAATTTGGATCTATTATTTATAATGATAGCTTTTACTTTTAAAATGGTGAATAATATACGCATATGTGTGTGTGTGTATATATATATATACACATATGTGTGTGTATATATATATACACATATGTTTGTGTGTGTATATATATATAGTTTGATTTATCAATGTCTGCCTTTTTTTTTTATTTTGTGCATCAGAAACTCTTGAGACATTACCAAATGTTATAAAACAGGTAAGCATAAAACTAATGACATTTTTTATTTTAAAAAAGCAGTCATGAGGCTCAGGGAATATAATAAGGGCTATATTTCAGTGACTTCCAGATCCCTTCCAAAGCTTTCAAAATTTTAATGTTCAAGTGGCTTCACCCTTCATTATTATTGCAACTTTGGGCAAATTACTCGACTTCTCTTTGCCTCCACTTTCTCACTTATTCAATGGGGAATGATAAAAAAAAAAAAAACTTTATCACATAATTCACATAAGAATTTATGGATTAATGTGTATAAATCTCTTAATATGGATTCATATGAGAAGTGGTTAAAGGCATTAACTAATGTTTTATAAAAATGGGAATATACTATGAACATTATTCTGAAAAACTGTCTTTTTTTTCTTTTTTTAATATAAATTTATTTATTTTAATTGGAGGTTAATTACTTTACAATATTGTACTGGTTTTGCCATACATCAACATGAATCCGTGAAAGGTACACACGTCTTCCCCATCCTGAACCTCCCTCTCTCAACCCTCCCCGTACCATCCCTCTGGGTCGTCCCAATGCACCAGCCCCAAGCATCCAGCATCATGCATCGAATCTGGACTGGCGATTCGTTTGTTTAAAAGAACATAGTATGTAAGTTGTTTACTAGCTAAGCTGTGTCTGGCTTTTTTGCGACTTCATAGACTGTAGCCTGCCAGGCTCCTCTGTCCATAAGATTTCCCAGGCAAGAATACTGGAGTGGGTTGCAATTTCCTTCTCAAGAGAATCTTCCAGACCCAGAAATCAAACCCATGTCTCCTGTATTGGCGGGCAGATTCTTTACCACTGAGCCACTAGGGAAGCCCTCAATATTAGCTATAACCTACCATATATTGGGTTTCCCTGGTAGCTGAGCTGGTAATGAATTCACCTGCAATGCAGGAGACCCCAGCTCAATTCCTGAGTTGGAAAGATCTCTGGAGAAGGCATTGGCTACCCACTTCAATATTCTTGGGCTTCCCTGGTGGCTCAGATAGTAAAGAATGAACCTGCAATGTGGGAAACCTAGGTTCGATCTCTGGGTTGGGAAGATCCCCTGGAGTAGGACATGGCAACCCACTCCAGTATTCTTGCCTGGAGAATCCACATGGACAGAGAAGCCTGGTGGGCTACAGTCCATATAATCACAAAGAGTCGGACACAGCTGAGCGAGTAAGCACACAGCGCACACACTCTATATTATTGAAATTCAGTTAAGTTCACTCATTTATTGACATGACACAGGTATTTGATTCAGGATCATAAAATTTTCTCTATTTTTTGTTTCTCTATATCTATGGAACATAGTTAAATCAAATTTCAAAGTGAATATCTTATAAAATATCTAATTAAAAAATACTACATAAATGACATATATTTCTGTCTTATATCCAACAAATTGTTAAAAGGACAATTCTCATTCAGTCAAGACTGCAACCCAGAGGAAAATAGGCCCAGCTGTCCACTAGAAGTTTTGCTACTGAAAATTTTTCCACCTCCAATTTCCAGAAAATTATCCTGAAAATTTTAAAATAAGAAATACATTTATATATCTGACAGTTTAACTTTAGTTAATATGGCATATAGCTAAATTTTGTGAATAAAGGGAACACATCAACTTTATAATGGATTATATATTATATTAAATGTATGCACACATGCTCCATCACTCAAGTCATGCAAGACTCTTCTGTGACCCCATGGACTGTAGCCTGCCAAGCTCTTCTGTCCATGGAATTTTCCAGACAAGAATACTGGGCTGGGTTGCTGTTTCCTAATACAAGGGATCTTCCCAACACAGGGATAGAACCTGTGCCTCTGCATTTATTTTTTGTACTACTGAGCCACTTTGGAAGCTGTTAAATATGTGTTTCTCAGAATACATGTTTAGATACAATCATTTTGTATTTTATAATTTTTTTATTATGAGCATGTTTTATTTTATACATATAAGCAATCAAATACATAAAATTTGCTCTGCAGAAAAAAGTAATTTACAGCATCCTTTTTCTTACATTGGCAATTTATTTTCTGTCAACTGCTTTCAGCTGTTATCATGTTTATCAGGACTTTGATCTTTGGCTGTGTACTCAAATAACTCAAAATTTTGTCTTCTTTCCAATAGCAAAAAAGTAGTAGTAGTTGGCCATTTCTAACTCTCCACAGATAGGGGACTATATCAGAAGAGAGCTCAAAAAAACTTGTTTATTTGTACATTATAAAATTAATTGATGCTACTGAACCAATATTGACATTATTCAATTTCAGTTTCTTTTAGATGTGATTGAAACCTTAACACAGAAAAGATAATTTTGAAGTCAACTCAAGGCATAAATCACTAACTGAATTAAGTGAAGTTTTGACAGAATTAATTTCACATAAATAATTCTTTTACATGATTCCTTAATGTTTAAGACAGTGAAAATTAAATAGGGCCAAAATATACTATTTTAGCTGACAAATATAAAAACTGAATAGTGGTTAAAAACAACAATACAATAAAAACAACAAATAATAAAACTTGAATAGTGGTTAAAAGCTGGATAGATGTTTATATTCATCCTGCATCAGCAAAGTTTGGTGTTCAAGTGTGCAGCAATTGTAGAGCAATTCCTCTAACATCAGCGACCCCATCTCTTTTCATCATATTCTTATCCTTCATGGCAAATAGATAGGGACACAGTGGAAACAGTGACAGACTTTATGTTTTGGGGGGCCCCAAAATCACTGCAGATGGTGCCTGCAGCCATGAAATTAAAAGATGCTTGCTCCCTGGAAGAAAAGTTATGACCAACTTAGACAGCATATTAAAAAGCAGAGACTTGACTTTGCCAACAAATGTCCATCTAGTCAAAGCTTTGGTTTTTCCAGTAGTCATGTATGAATGTGAGGGTATGACTCTAAAGAAAGCTGAATGCTGAAGGATTGATGATTTTGAGCTGTGGTGTTGGAGAGGACTCTTGAGAGTCCCTTGAACTGCAAGGAGATCCAACCAATCCATCCTAAAGGAGATCAGTCCTGGGTGTTCATTGGAAAGACTGATGCTGAAGCTGAAACTCCAATACTTTGGCCACCTGATGCGAAGAGTTGACTCATTTGAAACAACCTTGATGCTGGGAAAGATTGAAGGCAGGAGAAGGGGGCGGCAGAGGATGAGATGTTTGGATGGCATCACTGACTCAATGGACATGAGTCTGAGTAAACTACAGGATTCAGTGATGGACAGGGAGGCCTGGTGTGCTGCAGTCCATGGGGTCACAAAGAGTCAGACACGGCTGAGTGACTGAACTGAACAGTGTTATAGCTATGACCAGCCTAGACAGCATGTAAAAAGCAGAGACATCACTTTGCCAACAAAGGTCCTTATAGCCAAAGCTACCAATTTTCCAGTAGTTCTGTACCTATGTGAGTTGGACCATTAAGAAGGCTGGGAACCAAAGAATTTTTGCTTTGGAATTGTGCTAGAGAAAACTCTTGAGAGTCCCTTGGACTGCAAGATCAAACCAGTCAATCCAAAAGGAAAACAATCCTGAATATTCATTGAACGGAATTATACCAAAGCTGAAGCTCCGATCCTTTGGTCCCATGATGCAAAGAGCAGGCTTACTGGAAAAAGACCATGCATCTGGGAAAGTCTGAAGACAAAAGAAGAAGGCGGCAGAGGATGAGATGGTTGGATGGCATCATTGACTCAATGAACAAGAGTTTGAGCAAACTCTAGGAGATAGTAAGGGACAAGAAAACCTGGTATGCTGCAATTTATATGGTCGCAAAGACTCAGACATGACTGAGCAACTGAATAACAACAATGTTATAACTGTCACCTCATGTCTTACTCTTTGTGATTCCATGAACTGTAGTGCACCAGGCTCCTCTGTCTATGGAATTCTCTAGGCAAGAATAATGGAGTGAATTGTTCTTTTGGTAGTTGTGGTGCATGAGATTGGAAGTCGAGGCTCATGGACTCTAGAATGTGGGCTCAGTACTTGTGACACAGGGTGTCAGTTTCCCGGCAGCATGTGGGATTTTCCCAGACCAGGGATCAGGGATTGAACAGGCAGGCAGATTCTTAACCACTAGACTTCCATGGACATTCCCAATCTTTATTCTTAAGTGAACATTTATCAGGCTAAATATTGCGGACTGTATCACTAAGATAATGGAAAGAATAGATACTGAGGGCTACCTGAAGTCTCTACAACAGTTAGGGATGCACTCCAAAATAGAATAGTATACTGGGGAATATTTTTAAAAAATAATATGACAGAATCAATAAAGGGAAAATTACAAAAGTATCTAGAGAAGAGGTAGAAATGAAAGTTAGTCTTCAGTGGTAAGAAATGTGAGGTCGGTACTTGAAAATCTCATAGGAATTGCAATCCTGATCTGAGCATTTCAAGATCTGAGATGTGTCTCTGCTATTGAGTCCTGACTGAATGCACATTCCTAGGCACAGGAAAGAAATGCTTTGTGACTGTTCTGATCTGATGTGAAAAAATAGGTGTGTCAAACATTTTTAAAAGTACTTAGTAGTTTAAATTATTGGTATAAGCCATAATTGTTTAGATCAAACAAAACCCTTTTTAAGTCTCTGGTCTTAAAGACTTGATTACAAATATTAGTGAGGTTGAGACATGATATTGATGCTTCATAGAGAGGTAATTATTCCTATTCCTATTTCTCTATGTATAAATGATATTTTAAGGTGCAATTTTGTTAGTGTTATGATGAGATGGAAGCTGTAGATTTTCAAATCTATTTTAAGACTCTGTCTTCTTACATCAAAACCCAATGTGAATATTTGATTATTGATCACTGAATACTAATACCTAATGATAATGTCTCCAATGAATGGCCTTAAAATCTTGGAAAATGCATATTTGAGGCCTGGAAACATAAGAGTTACAGAGCAGACATCATAATAAGGGTAACAATTGTATAAAGTCTTTGAAAGGGCTTTAACTCAAAATTTTCAATCTTCATTTGAACAGTTTTAGGATGATACTGAATATAAATTCCCTTGGGAAATTAGCTAAATCAAAATCTATTATTAACAGTTTGTTCAACTGGCCCTATTTTTCTAGATAAGTCATTTGTAATATCACCACATACATCCTGCATAAGAGAATCTTGACTAGAAATGAAAGTGCTACAAAAATTCTCAGTATATTTAAAGTAAAATTATCTGGGTATATATTTTATGGACATGATCTTATGATGAAAATGGGCTTTTAAAACACAGCTGTATTGAACCACATTCTGTGCTGAAGGAAATTATTACCATTTTGTTTCTTCTCATTGGCTACCAGGGCACAATGACATTTTCTTAATGACAGAATCAAAGCAAAAAATGATTTGTTGAGAACATCTATTTCCTGTTTTCATAGAAATCTACCCCATCAAATCCCTGAGAGGAAAAAATGAGACTCCAAGATTTAAGAGCTAATATAATTTTTTCCAAGTAGATTAGTTTTCAGAGCCAAATATATTTGAGAGAAGTTATCAGTTCAACTTCCCTTGAGTTGTTAGATATAACATTACAGAAAATATCTGAAAACAAGCCTATTGAATTTCATAGGTATAATATTTTCCTAAAGTGGAATTTAGTTTGAATTCTAAAAATGTAACATATCTCATTTTAAAATGCTTTTAAGTAAAAAAAGTGTCTCTTCCATAATTTAGTATAGCATTTGTCAACTTTTGGATATAAAATAAGTCATTTCATTTTCTTTTCTTAGGGGACTTTAATACTTGAGGTAGAACCATCCATTAACCATTGAACTAGCTTCCTTGAACCTAAGAGAAATAAGATAGCAAAACATTCAAAAATATAGAAGATTTATATACTAAAACTGAGTTCATTTTCTCTACTTTACTTCAGGAGTGAAAATGAATGGAATGAACTATCCCTAAAATAAAGGGAGATCAACTCAATGTATAATATATTTCAGTTCCAAATAACTGTATCTCATTGCTCCTTGACAGAGTGAAGGCTATATTGCATATATATGGGGATATTTCTTGAGAACAGAAGGACAGTCCTGCTGTACCTTAATATTCTAAATTTCTAGGCTCTGTTTACAATCTTATGAAATCTTAATGCCATTTACACCTCACTTTATAATCAAACATTCCCTATATAAACTGTGACAAAATTCAACTCACTTCAAGCCAGTTTACATTAAAGAGCAGAAAAAATTATTAGAACAAAATTCATTTGCCTTATATATGTGAAAAGACTGATACATGGAAATGTCATAATCATTTATGATGCTTTTCTTTTAGAAACAGAATTACTTTTCACCTTCTGGCTTCAAAATACGAATATCAAACAATTGTGCTTCTTAAAGAATGTCACAAATTCTAGTTGAAGTCAGAAACAAATAGGGTTTAGTTTTTTGAGTTAATATTATGAGTGCATTCTAGATTATTTTTGCATCTTTAATTGTTTCACTTTAAATTAACAAGTTGATATCTATTTAACAATGTATGTCTTTATATACTTGTGCATTTATTTGTATAAATAGAGGGATTTATTAGAAGGACGTGTGCTTAGTGCTTGAGCTGAGACTCTGTGTGACCGTATGGACTGCAGCTAGTCAGTCTCTTCTGTCCATGGTATTCTCCAGGCAGGAATATTGGAGTGGGTTGCCATTTGTCCCTCCAGGGTATCTTCTCAACTCAGGACCCAGGAATCAAACCTGAGTCTCCCCTGTCCCCTGCATTGCTGGTGGATTCTTTACCCACTGAGCCATCAGGAAGGGTTAGCATAATAATGGAGGTTGGCTAACCAAGCTAGTCATCTCTAGAGCTGACAGTGATGAAGGGAATATCTGGAGCAGGCTGAAACCCCAAAGACATTGGCTGAAATCCATTTTCTACAGGCAACAAGGAAGTTCCAGAGGAAAAGGCAAGCAATTCTGATGTGGATGGAACTTTATCTTCATTGTTTTTAAGGTTCATTGGGTTTAAACATTCATCACAAATAATGATACTGTACAGATTAAATGGGTGCAGTTTATCAATAAATTTACAAAAAATTATTAAGTGCAATAAAAGCATTTTTTTTTTTAGTTTTTATTTTTTAAATTTTAAAATCTTTAATTCTTACATGCATTCCCAAACATGAACCCCCCTCCCACCTCCCTCCCCATAACATATTTCTGGGTCATCCCCATGCACCAGCCCCAAGCATGCTGCATCCTGCGTCAGACATAACAGCATAAAATTTTCTAGTTTTCAGTAAGTTTAGTAAGATCTATTCTTAGTTTTGTTCACATATTGACTATGAATATTTATTTGACATCCTAAATGAAGTTAAGAACTTAAGTATCCTTCCAAAACACTTACCTCCTTGGTCTCTTCTTCCTTTTGTAATTAACTACTCTAATTTTCAATAAAGGTTTACCAACCTCAAGAAAATTATATTACATTGGAAGTTAAATTACATTTATATATTAAGAAACATATTTCAATAGTATTTTTTTAATTTGATATATTTGTTAAGACAAATACTTCATTTTGAAGTAGAAGAGAAAACATTTTTGTCTGTTTTCAAATTTCTCATCTCACTCATTTCCCAAAATTTATGTTTTCACACTAAATTTATGTGATATGAGATTATTTTTATGGAATACTCTACCCTTATTTATTTTTTGAAAATAAACTTAGAGTTATATGTGAGACAAATGTACATATTTATATAATACATATTATATGTAACATACCTATTTTAAAGAGCACATTATCTTCTTTTGAATCCAGGAAGCTGGGAGTCTAGTTTCCTAACTGTGAATACTTTCTTCAATTTTGTATGCAGAGAAATATACTAAACCTGTAACAACCATGATCTAGACTTAAAGGATCATGTCATATGCATAAGATAGTTACAAAGAATAATAAGAAATTATAATTCCAGGGAATAATGTCTAAGTGCTTGCTAGAGGAACAAGTGATTTGCAAGAGTGGTAGGAGTATGATGACATTAATTATAACTGAATATATTTTTTTAAGTTTCTGCCAAAAGAAAAGCCAATTGAATTCAAGCACTGGGTGAATATTTATTTAATTAAAGCTGCCACACAGTAAAATCAGTGATGCAAAATTTAACCTCGAATGAAGAGAGTTACTACTTTAGATGAAATTCCAAGTAATGACTCATCTGTTTATAATTTGAGTTGCATATTCATTATCTTCCATTTGTATAATTCTTAAACATAAATTATTGAATACTTAAATATAATTCTTATAGAAGTCAATACAAACCACAAGATTAAACTACATTCAGCGTAAAGGAGATAGACTGTACCTCTTGATGAGAAGATGAGTATGTATTTACAAGGATGGAAAGAACTATTGGCATCCTATTTTTTAGGAAACAAGTCACCCATAATTTTACTCCCCTTTATCTAGAATATAGAACGTTTTTCAGCTTCTCTAAATAATTAAAATGTTTTATTCTTTTTTGTTTATTCATATATCTATTTTATTTTCCATTCATTTAAGGTGTCATTTAAATACAGAATGGAAGTAATATTATTCTAAGTGTTAAAACATGTTTCAAATCTGCCCCCTTTTGGCTAGTCTTTTAATTTATTCTTAAAAATCATTTGTGCTATTTCGGACTCTATGGGAGAGGGAGAGGGTGGGATGATTTGGGAGAATGGCATTGAAACATGTATAATATCATATATGATACAAAAGCATCTTGTTACTTGTGTTCCTCTATGTCACTCCTTTGGCACAATCTTCCTCCTTGCATCCAGAATTGCTTTCTGAAATAAATATTTGATCAATTATCATTTTATTATATTTTACAATGTTTCTTGGCCTATGTTAAAGTTCCCTTGTGTATCATAGAGACTTTTTATAAATCTACTTCCAGATGGCTTTTCCACTTTTACTTACCACCAGAAAGTCCCTTAACATGCTATATTACAGCTCCAAAACAGTACTTTTCTTATACTACATCAAAATCTACATGTCCTTGACAGTTTATCGACTATAGAATCTTCCTGAAAACCCCTAATTTTGCCTTACAACATAGACCCAAGATGTGTGCTAGTCATGACACTTTGCACCCCCATGGACTTTAGCCCTCCAGGCTCCTCTGTCCCTGGACTTCTCCAGGCAAGAATACTGGAGTGGGTGGCCATTCCTTTCTCCAGGGCATCTTCCCCACCCAGGGACTGAACTCAGGATCTCATGCATTACAGGTAGAGTCTTTTTTTTTTTTTTTAAAGAAATTATTTATTTTAATTAGAGGCTAATTACTTTACAATATTGTGGTGGTTTTTGCCATACATTGACATGAATCAGTCACGGGTGTACAAGTGTCCCCCATCCGAAGCCCCCTCCCACCTCCCTCCCCATCCCATCCCTCTGGGTTGTCCCAGTGCACCAGCTCCAAGTGCCCTGTCTCATGCATCAAATTTGGACTGGTGATCTGTTTCACATATGGTAATATACATGTTTCAATGCTATTCTCTCAAATCATCCCACCCTCATCTTCTCCCACAGAGTCCAAAAGTCTGTTCTTTTTATCTATGTCTCTTTTGCTGTCTCTCATATAGGATCGGCATTTCCATCTTTCTAAATTCCATATATACATATATATATATATATGTATGCCTTAATATACTGTATTGGTTTTTTCTTTCTGACTTACTTCACTCTGTATAATAGGCTCCAGTTTCATCCACCTCATTAGAACTGATTCAAATGTGTTCTTTTTAAATAGCTGAGTAATATTCCATTGTGTATAACTTTCTTATCCATTCATTTGCCAATGGACATCCAGGTTGCTTCCATGTCCTAGCTATTGTAACAGTGCTGCGATGAACACTGGGTTACACGTGTCTCTTTCAGTTCTGGTTTCTTCAGTGTGTATGCTCAGCAGTGGGCAGATTTATTTTCAGTTTGTTAAGGAATATCCACACTGTTCTCCATAGTGGCTGTACTAGTTTGCATTCCCTCCAGCAGTGTAAGAGGGTAGTTTGCACAACCTCTCCAGCATTTGTGGTTTGTAGACTTGATATTAGCCATTCTGACTGGCATGAGATGGTACCTCATTGTGGTTTTGATTTGCATTTCTCTGATAATGACTGATGTTGAGCATTTTTTCATGTGTTTGTTAGCCATCTGTATGTCTCCTTTGGAGAAATGTCTGTTTAGTCCTTTGGCCCATTTTTTTGATTGGGTCATTTATATGCCATCAGATTCTTTACCATCTGAGCCACCAGGGAAGCCTGCCCTTCAACACATTAATCCTTTAAATCACAGCTCTATTTTGCTTAGTCAGAGATAGGTATTTACTAACCTCTACCCACTAGCAGACTTACACAAACATCTTCTATGTTTACATGTCACCTTGGACTTGTCACTATCAAACTGTATATTGCATTGCACCATAACTTTAAATGTATCTTTCTCTATCCACCCAAACTTTGAGCTCCATAATGTCACACACTGACCAGTACCGAGCAATACACCTTACATATAATGCATTCAATCTGTGTTTGTTAGGTAATGAATATTTGACTAGCTTCATTGTAAAAGTCCATAATATATTTAAGAATGTATTTTACATTGAATATACATTCATTATATTATTCATGATATTTTTGTGCGTTTTTCAATCAAAATACACTCAGTTCAGTTCAGTTCAGTTCATTTGCTCAGTCATGTCCAAGTCTTTGCGACCCCATGAATCACAGCATGCCAGGCCTTCCTGTCCATCACCATCTCCCGGAGTTCACTCAGACTCATGTCCATCGAGTCCGTGATGCCATCCAGCCATCCCATCCTCGGTCGTCCCCTTCACCTACTGCCCTCAATCCCTCCCAGCATCAGAGTCTTTTCCAATGAGTCAACTCTTTACATGAGTTGGCCAAAGTACTGGAGTTTCAGCTTCAGCATCATTCCCTCCAAAGAAATCCCAGGGTTGATCTCCTTCAGATTGGACTGGTTGAATCTCCTTGCAGTCCAAGGGACTCTCAAGAGTCTTCTCCAACACCACACTTCAAAAGCATCAATTCTTCGGTGATATATAAAAGCCACACAGCATATAAAGCAATTGCACTGAGATCTCACATATTTACTAAAAAATATCAATATATTTTTAGTTATGTTTCTTTTATGAACAAGCTAAATAGAATATCCTATAGTCGAAATTTTAATTCTTACACACCAATGATGATACACACCCTATCCCTGATGTATAACTTCTGTATTTCGATAGAAGAACTAGTGTTACTTTTTTCTTAAGAATCTGTTTTTGTCTTTTAAAGCAGTTGTTATTGAGCTCACTGGGCTGCAAAATGCAATAAATGTCTTCATTTCATTGCCAAGTTATTCATCTGAACTAGAGTGAGAAGAGAAGTGTGCTAATTTCTTGATAGCCTGACTGCTTTGTCAAAAAGTTGGAAAGTACTGTCAAATTTGCATTTCAAAATAAAGCATGTTTAATGCTGATCTACTGCTAGAGAAAGTAATTTTTTTAACAAATATGTTTATCAGGCATCAAAAAGAAAAGTAGCTTATTCTCCCTGAAAAAAAAAAAAGGCCACAAAGTTTATAATATTCTTTTTGTGCTTGTCTTTTGTTTTACTTTCAAAGTAAATCTTCATTACAGTCCATTAGTGCTCTCGAACTGGATCTGATATTGGGCTGTGCAAAACTGGAATGGATCCATAACCTATGACAGTAAAAGAGCACTAAGAAATACTGTGAATTTTAGAAAATGAAACTTCACACACACACACACACACACACACACACACACACACACACACACAAGAAACCACAAAATTTGAAAACTGGCAAACCATTATATGGGAAACAAACAAAAATAAATGGTTAAAAGAGGGTGAAAAACAGTGTGAGGAAATGGGAAAGAAACTGGGAATATAGTCGAATTTCAAGAATTGAAATAGGGCCAGGACTCAAAACCAGGAGCAATTTCCTAAATTGCTCTATGACTGCATAGGTATTACCCATAGAGGAGATGAAACCTATAACATGAGCTGTGAGGGAATAACAAAGGGCACCAGACAGGCCTGGAAAATTGATAAAATACTGTTGATAAACATCAATAGTAAATCTTGAATTTAATAAAAGAGAGACAAGTCTAGGTAACACTTAAAGAGAAAAACAACATAGATAAATCAATCTTTCCTTTTAAAGTCAAAATATAAGTTAAAGTACAATTCCTGTATTTATCTGTGTATTTTCCATGGTGTGGACATGTTTTGGAAATGTCTCTATTGCGGAAAATAGAGACACACATCTGGCTGAACAAAGAGTTGAAACCTAAGTGTAACATATATTTCTTTAAAGATTCCTAACAGTTTCTAAATTTGTATAATTATTTGAGCAAGTGTTCCTAAAGCATTCAGTATATTAGTGATTTTAAGTCTAGTTTGATCGGAGTACAAATGTCCTCAAGAGAACAATTTCTGTTATTCTTTCTGAAGCAGAAGTGTTAAGGAAAACAAATCAAATAGAATCTCTATATTGCTCAGTTGGTAAAGAATCTGCCTACAATGCAGGAGTTCTGGGTTTAAACTCTGGGTTGGGAAGATCCCCTGGAGAAGGGAAATGCTACTCACTCCAGTATTCTGGCCTGGAGAATTCCATGGGCTGTATAGTCCACGGAGTTGCAAAGAGTCGGACATGACTGAGCTACTTCACATATATCATCAAAGAAAATACAAAAAAAAAAAAAAGAAAGAAAGAAATTGTTGAGAATTTTTAAAGATTTTTTTCTGTAGGAACATTTAAGAATTTTTTTCTCCTCTGCTGATACATGCCAACATTTATGATGCAGCTGATGTATACACTCAAATTGCCAGCTCAGTCCTGTGAGTGGCTTGTAGCCAAGGAAGACCTAGATGAGGAACCAGCAAGGTCTGACAATTGTGCAGAGGCCACCACTTCAGAACCTGGTAATTCTGCTGAGAGTTAAAGGATTCTGGGTTTTGTAGGAAGCCATAGCCTTCATGTAAACTCCAATTTACATTGGAGTGCATAATAAGCATCTGACTAGTGGTGAAGAACCCACCTACCAATGCAGGCAACATAAGAGATGCAGGTTTGATCTCTGGTTGGGAAGATCCCCTGAAGGAGGGCATGGCAACCCACTCCAGTACACAAATCCCAGACATCTCCTCCAGTTACTTGGACTGTATAAGTCTAGACTGGGACCCAGGGACCTGCTTATGTAAATAAGTTCCTCAGGTAACTTTAGTGGAGTCATCCAGTGATCATAGTCATACTATGAAAAACTCTCAGTTCAGTGCAGTTCAGTCACTCAGTCATGTCCGACTCTTTGTAACCTCATGGACTGCAGTACACCAGGCCTTCTTGTCCATCACCAACTCCTGGAGTCTACCCAAGCTCATGTCCATTGAGTCAGTGATGCCATCCAAGCATCTCATCCTCTGTTGTCCCCTCCTCCTCCTGCTTTCAATCTTTCCCAGCATCAGGGTTTTTTCCAATGAGTCAGTTCTTTGCACCAGGTAGCCAAAGTATTGGAATTTCAGCTTCAACCTCAGTCCTTCCAATGAACACCCAGGACTGATCTCCTTTAGGATGGACTGGTTGGATCTCCTTGCAGTCCAAGGGACTCTTAAGAGTCTTCTCCAACACCACAGTTCAAAATCATCAATTATTTGGCACTCAGCTTTCTTTTTAGTCCAACTCTCACATCCATACATGACTACTGGAAAAACCATAGCCTTGACTAGATGGATCTTTGTTGGCAAAGTAATGTCTCTGTTTTTGAATATGCTGTCTAGGTTAGTCATAACCTTCCTTTCAAGAAGTAAGCATCTTAATTTCGTGGCTGCAGTCACCATCTGCAGTGATTTTGGAGCCCCCCAAAATAAAGTCAGTCACTGTTTCCACTGTTTCTCCATCTATTTGCCATGAAGTAGTCCTTAATTTTCTATAAGTCTTTAACTGTAATTCTTAATGTGCCCACAAGTTTTAAAACTTGTCACTTACATGATCTGTTTTCTCTGCAGGAGACTGAATATATCCTGTTGCATCCATTTTTTTTGTTTGTTTGTTTGTTTGGTTTTAGTCACTGTGTCCAACTATTTTGTAACCCCATGGACTATAACCTGCCAGGCTCCTCTGTCCATGGTATTTCCAAGGCAAGAATATTAGAGTGCATTGCCATTTCCTTCTCCAGGGGATTTTCCCAACCCAGGGGTTGAACCCATGTCTCTTAGATATCCTGCAATGATAACTGGGTGCTTTACCACTGAACCACCAGGGAAGACCCTACCTATTCTGAATTGAATATATCACTGAATACAAGATATTACCATTTATTTGATTTTGAGCAGAGCTAGTAATTCAGTGAGCTTCTCAGGTAGTTCAGTTGGTCAAGAATCCACCTGCAATGCAGAAGACCCTGGTTCAATGCCTAGGTGGGGAAGATCCTCTGAAGAAGGGATAGGTTACCCACTCCAGTACTCTTGGGCTTCTCCAGTGGCTCAGACAGTAAAGAATTCGCCTGCACTGAGGGAGATGTGGATTTAATCCCTGGCTTGGGAAGATTCCCTGGAGAAGGACATGTGACCCACTCCAATATTATCACCTGGAGAATGCCCATGGACAGAGGAGCCTGAAAGGCTATAGCCTATGATGTCACAAAGAGTCTAATGCAGCTAAGCACAACACAGTGATTCAATCATGACACTTTGCTCTATAGTTTTGTTTCTGAAGAAACTTTCATGCATAAGAATAGATGCATAAATCAAAGCAAAATTTCCTTTGAGAAGTGATAGCTGATGATGAGATTTTGGACTAAAGATCATATTGTCAAGTGTCTCTGCCACTTTATATTAAATACCATCATAGTAGTAAGTATAACGCATAGGTATGCCAACAAAACAATGGTATCAATCCATCTCTAGGGTGCTATCCTCCCAAAGTTATTTAGGGTCTGCTGGGTTTTAGACCTAGAGGAGAGAGTGATATAGAAGGAGGGTCATTGTTCATGAAAGGAAAGAAGGAAAAAGATCAATAATGGGAGAGAGACTGGCAGAAGGGAGCTTAGGGTGGTGAGTTCCATAGTCAGAGAGTTATCATCTGCTCTAGAGGACACTGATCCTGAATCTTTCTCAGGGTTTTATCTTTTTTTTAAATTGAGATATTATTTACTTTATAATGTGTGTGCTACACTGTTCAATAGAATGGAACAATGGAATCTGGAAAAATAGTACTGATGAACCCATTATATTTTATTATGAGATACATATTTGGGTAGGAAAAAGGTTGTCATTTCTTACTAATGTGACCTCCTGTATCTTTTCCATGTGGTCTCAATTGTGCTTACTGTAAATTAAGTGTTATAACTGATGTTAACTTCTTTTTGCTTTTTTATATCATTTATCATACCAATTTTTGTATTAAGAGAAATAGCATTTTGGGTTTTGTTGTTGTTGTTGTTTCTTTTCTTATCAACGGAGTTTCCCAAAGAAGTAGTAAGAAACTTTGGATCGCACACTGAGGCAATTTCAAAATCGTGCTGAAATATTCTGAAGTGTGAATTAGTGGAAACAAGTTAGTAAGAAAAACTGGGAAACATTAGGTTAATTCAAGATATAAAATATAAATAGTAATCATAGCCTGCTAAATATCAGACACTATATTCTCCTATTGATGCTTTGCTGTTGTTTAGTCATTTAGTCATGTCCTACTCTTTGCAACCCCATGGACTGTAGTCTACTAGGCTCCTCTGTCTATGGGATTTCCTAGGAAAGAGTATGGGTGTGGTTTGCCATTTTCTTCTCCAGGAGATCTTCCTGACCGAGGGATTGATCCTGTGTCTCCTGCTTGGCAGCTGAATTCTTTACCACTGAGCCACCTGGGAAGCCCCTAATATAGGTGCTAGACAGGTTAATATTTGCTCTGCTAATGGCCCAGATATTATAAAATACTGCTTGTATACAAAGAAGTATGACATAAATTGAAAACTCCACTGTTCCAAACTTATAGTGGCAGGTGTATATGAAAGTATTGACTGAAAAAAATTCACAACATGAGTGCTATGAGTTAAGTTCTATTTGGGAAAAAATGAAGATTATAACCTTGGAGGCAGCATTTCCAATAACTCTGAGAAACTAATTCAAAGAAATAGGGCAGGAGATCAGTGTTATATATTATTTTATTGGAGAGGGGTATAGTGCAGTCAAGCGCACATTTTGGCAGAAGCTTGCTACTACTTGCAAGGAGCCAATGTCCCTGTTAATGATTCTACAGATTTTCTAGATATGAGATGATTCAAGAATCAGGCTCATAAAATCTTCTCCAGAAAGTATCTGTCTTAAAGTTTCTTCTGCCAGAGCACAGAGTGTCTCATTCCTGATCTTCACCCTGAACTCCTTTCAGCCACTGAAAGGTCAGTGGCTGCAGTGGCTAATGACTTAATCCTTGTAGAAACAGATGGCACGTGCCAGTTTTTGTTGTTGTTGTTGGCAGAAAGAACATAAAGTGAAACTTCCTTACACAGAACAGCAATGCTGCAGTCACCGCAGCGCTGTAGAAGAGTAGTTTCCGCAGTCCTCAGTTTCCTATTTCCACCATCTACTGCAGATGTTAGGGATTGACTGATGATCTAGACAAGTATTCCTCAGTACTGATCTGTGTTCTGGTGCTGGATTTTGAGAATATTTTCATATGCCTGAAGTGAAATAAGAAAAATATATGAGCTTGTGATAAGGATAAATTCCCTCATTGTTTTAACATTATGATCTTCCAATCCTTTTCTTTCAAGATTCAGGCTAAATTTTAAATAAAGTTTTTTGTTTGCCCATGTTTTTGTTTGTGGTATGTACTATGTTCCTGCTAGGCAAAAGTAAAGAAAAAAAAAAGTAATTGCAAACTATATTCAGAAATTTTTTTAAAAAAATTATACTGAATCAGTAAATTTAAAAATCCTAGCAGCATTGGGCAGCTCTGACCCTCTCTTAAGGAAATGAAAGGCTAGTGATCTCTTATACATAGTTATTTATTTATTTTCCCTTATTAAACAATTTGCTGCAACTGTAGGAGAGAAAAAATAGATTCTTTTGCCACACTTATCTTTGTGACATTTCATGGGCTAATTTTAATTAACATATATTTGATTTGATGTCAAAATGCTCTGGTTCCTTTAAAATGTCAAATTTTAAAGTGCTGACATTTTCTTGGAAAGAGCAAGGACCTGAATGAGTTAATTAGGAAGGGGCTGGCCACTCAGAGATTCCAGTGTAAAAGGCAGTTCTGGTTCATTTTTGCTGATAAGAAAGTTGTCCCTGAAGATGGCTGAGTCTCTTTCAGCTCAGTGCCAGGATGACCTTCCACAGGAAGCCTAATTTCACACTGTTCTCTCACACGCTAGAGAACTGACC
Organism: Ovis aries; assembly: GCF_016772045.2. NCBI lineage: Eukaryota > Metazoa > Chordata > Mammalia > Artiodactyla > Bovidae > Ovis > Ovis aries. The sequence continues at coordinate 52,749,241 of NC_056069.1, forward strand.
AAATTTTCTACTACGATCCTATTCTACATTAGTAATCAGACAACTTCTTTATATTCATCTGTAAAGTTCTTGAGAACAGAAATTTGTCATATTCATCTGTTTGAACATTGCTTAAAACTATGCATGACACGCAGTAGGCCCTCAGTACCTATATCTTAAATTAATGTTGAAGGAGGAAGTGACAAAATTATCAATACAAGAGATTTTGATTCAGAGTAAAAATGAGAAAGCAGTTGAGAATTTTACAGAGAATATTTACTTAAAAAAAGTTGACTTGAATTTCACATAACTGAGACCAGCTTAAAATATATTGCTGCCAGTAATTGTGATGAAGAATCTATACAACATTTAACATTCAAGAATCTGTAGATTATGAAAGTGTGAGACAGATAGACAAAGACTAAAGAACACCACAAGCAGGGTATGAATATAAGTGGGATAAAAGCAAATTGATTGACTGATCTTCACTGTAGTTAGATAACAGGCTACACTTCGGATTCTTTTTAAATATTGAAGGCCGTTTTCTTAATTGTTTTATGTGATTTATGTGGTAGAATGTATTATGAAATGAATTAAAAATTCTTGGTTTAGTTTTCCTAATGAACTTATATGAATGAATAAGTGAATTAGAAGTGATAGCTCTAGTTTCTGTCACCTCATCTTAATTTGCCGTGCTTTGGGGAAATCTAAACCCAACTAGCAATGATGCCTATTAGAACAGTCATGAAATTAATATGTGTTTACAGCTAACTCCCAAAATAAAGGAGAGGTAGTTCAAATTAAATCAAGTTTAGTTTATTTGGTCCTTTAAATATAATGAGAATTTAATGGTGTATAGAAGTGTACACAAATTGTGTATTTATCTTGAGAATGTAATCTCATCACCCTAATTTTTATATGATTTGAAAAGTCTTAGAGTAAAGGAGATATAGAGAAAATGACAATTGTTTCAAGAACACTAATCACAAACTTGTAAAAGTAACATAATCAATACTTTATGTTTATTAATATTTCATAAGTTTAGGATGCAGACATCAAACCTTCTGACATATACTGAAAGATAACTAAGTGATGTGCGAATAACAGATTATACTCTCACTTTTGTGATTAAGACTTAGAAACGACTGCGGAGCTCTACCCTTGTTCCTAAACAGCCCTCAGGTGAGGCTAATGGGAAATGCATGCATGCCTGCTTGCTCAGTCTCTCAATCGTTTCTGACTCTTTGTGATACTATGGATCATTGCCCACCAGGTTCCCCTGCCCATGGGATTCTCCAGGCAAGAATACTAAAGCGTGTTGCCATGGCCTCCTCCAAGGAATCTTCTGGACACAGGGATCACAGCTAGGTCTCTTATGCCTCCTGCGTTGACATGAGGGTTCTTTACCACTAGCGCCACCTGGGAAGCATCTAATGCAAAGAAACATTGCAAACCAGTCCTACTAGCTATAAGTTTGAAGTAGTTCCAGAATTACAGTATGATCATTAGAATTAGGTACAACCTGTGTCTTTACTATAAATCCTAATTTTAATGTAATCAGGGATGTGTAAAGCTTCAATTTCCAAAGCTGCCAACATGTAAAACCTACCTGTTTTTCTGTCATTGCATTTTTCAAACCAGCTGGGCTTCAGTGAAATTATTTTGCGTTCCTGCTGGGCCATAATGAAATGATTTTTCACCTGGTTTGAAACTCATGCAAATCCAAATAAAAACTGAAACTGAAGTGAAATGTACAAGATGTCAACCACAGGAACCAGAGCCAATATTTTTCCCCCCTCAAAAGCGATTGGTAACTGAAACAGCAGGCTTCACACTTTCATAATCTCAGCAGACTGCAGCAGTAGTTAACTTCACAGACTATTTGAGGACAACTGAGCACCGTGATAAAAGAGAAGGGCTGTTACTAGTTGGTTGAAATGAGATGTTGACTCTTGACTCCTTGGGTTACAACTGGTGTCGATGGTACTTATTGTTAAAATTATTATGACCACTCCATCAGATTCATTTTATTTTCTTCTATAAATGTTAGGTGACTTTCAACTGGCAAATTAAGATCCTTAAATTAACAACTTAAAGGTATGAGCAATGTTATCTTTTATTTTGAATCTGAAACACATGTGGCCTCAGAGATTTATTTGATTTTATAGTTTGGAAAGTTGGAGCAGCAGAAATTGGAACATTTCTTGAGTGTGCTAATCATTATAAAAACTATTTTAGATTAATGAAATATATGTTTAAGGGAAAAAATGCACTATCTAAACAAAGAAAACATGACTTTAGGGAAATACTTATTTTGCATATAATTTTCAACAAAATGGTGCAACTTATTCATCTTAACATCCTTTATTTTTCATCATGATAGCTGAATATAAAAGCTTGAAATGAGTGTCGTCTAATAATTAAAGTGTGGCTAACTTCTTCATTCCTATCCCTGTGAACAATATTATTTTAGAATGTGTTCTTGGTTTTACTAATTGAGGCCCTTGTGGCTTTAACCCATTAAGAGATGGCTCCTAGAGTTAGTGGTCATTCAGAATACCCATCTATCCGGCGGTATAGATGGTGGTGATTTTGTACAGATATATCAACATTTATTTACCCATCCTTTTCTTTTTCTAAACTGAGGAAAAATTGACCTGTTATATTGGTATCCAGTATACAACATAATGATTCTGTGTTTGTATACAGTTCAAAATAATTCCTATAATAAATCTAATTACCATCTATCCCCATATAAAGTTGTGTATTTTGTTTTCTTGTGATGAGAACTTTAAGCTCTTTTTTTTTTTTTGATGAGTCCAATCAGTTTTTCTATAACACTTGTCTTGAAAACCAATGTTTTTCCAAACAATTGACATATCAGGAAACAGTTTTAGCATGATAGAGATTCTGCCTGCTTATGTGTGGTTTCATCTGTGAGAGACTAGAGGTGAATACATAAACTACATTCAACTGAATGGAGCCATCCAAAAATATCCAAAAAATTAAAACTGCACACAGAAATACATGAAGCACAGAGGAGCTGCACTCATCCCAATCTGGTATTCCAACTTCTGGTCTGATTTCAGAGAACAAACCTTACATCCATTTACAACAGCTCATAAGTTTCAACCCTTCTGGCAGCCAGCCTGGCTCAGCACACTCCCCTCTGTTTAATGTTCCCCTTTCCTCTCTGCCTCATGTATTTCACTCCACTGTGTTCTCTGTTCTTTTTACTTTCTTTCTCTCTCTTTACATTCACTCATTTTCTATCCAACTTTTATTCTCTTCCTCTCACACATAGTAGGAGAAGGTGTTGTACATACATGCACAAGCAAATGTCCTTTTTTTTAATTAATTTTTTTTTAATTGGAGGCTGATTACTTTACAATATTTAGTGTTTCTTGCCATACATTGACATGAATCAGCCATGGGTGTACATGTGTCCCCCCCATCTTGAAGCCCCCTACCACCTCCTTCCCCATCCCATCTCTCAGGGTTGTCCCAGCACACCAGCTTTGAGTGCCCTGTTTCATGCATCAAACTTGGACTGGTGATTAAGATAAAGTGCCATATTGATTTGTAATGCTTATTTATGAATCATGTAACAGGCCTAAAGCTGAGCTCTTATTTTTATTATGTGGCTATTTTGTTATTGTTAATGTGACACTGATCACAATTTTGAACGTTGGCTATATCACTATATTTTCATAAAGTCTGTGGGTTTTGCTATGTAATTTGCAGTGTGATGATATTTAAGGAACTCACCTGCTGCTTTAGAGTGGAAATGATGATATTATAGTTTGCAACCTATCTGATGCCCTTAAAAAAGACTCAGTCCAAACTTTACCCAGGAGGGAGAAAGTACCTTTATTACTCTGATCAGGAAACAAACCTGTCCTCTGACACAGAGAACATTATCTTTATCTTTCAAGACCATTCTACAAACTTCCTTTGAAGTATATCCCAGAATAAAGACCGCCAATGACTCTTCCCAAGATGTGCAGGAATACAAGGCAGTTATGGAGAATTTTTTCCCAATCATATTATTCCTAAGAACAAGTATGAAATTGCCTCTTTCACCATGCTTCCCTAGTAGAAGGTCCAGAGGAGTGTCTCCAGAGCATGACATTCAGCCACTCTACAAAGAGTCTCCAGGAAAGGAAGTGATATGGTGATTATCCTGACCAGTTCATCCAAGGAAAGTTAATCCGGATACATCTTAAACTGGATTAAGCCCTCAACTACTTTCAGAAGACCTCTCATGGGTATGTTATAGACCTTACTAGACATGGACTCTAACATGCAACAAGCTTCACGAGGATTGTCACTGTTGTTTTGGCCGCTCAGTCATGTGCAACTCTTGTCACCCCATGGGCTGTAGCCTGCCAGTCTCCTCTGTCCATGGCATTTTCCCAGACAAAAATACTGGAGGGGGTTGCCATTTCCTACATGTCCCTCCATGTGGCTAGAAGGTGAATATTTGATGTTTTAAAAAAAATAATAGCAATGAGTTTTCCCTGAGAATTTATTGACCAGAAATAAGTATTTCTATGTGCAAAATCTCCTGTTCACTTGTTACCCAATTTCAGTGGACAGAATATTGGCCATTGAGAATTCCTTTCTCTATAATTTTGGTCATTCCTTGACCTCCTATTCCCTCTACTCAAAATCCACTTATATAATTGCTTAGAGAGAGGAAATGCCACTCTTACTATCTGATGCATCTCTCTGTGTAACATTTTTAAAATATTTTAATAATACCAAAAGTATAATTTTAATTATCATAGAAGCCTATGATTCAGTTTTTTTTTATTAGAGATTTGAAAATGTTTATCCATCTACTTTTTGTATCTGTGTAAATATAAAATATGAAGCAAATTTAATTACAGTCAGTCAGTTCAGTCGCTGAGTTGTGTCTGACTCTCTGCGACCCCATGAATCGCAGCATGCCAGGCCTCCCTGACCATCACCAACTCCCGGAGTTCACTCAGACTCACGTCCACCGAGTCAGTGATGCCATCCAGCCATCTCATCCTCTGTTGTCCCCTTCTCCTCCTGCCCCCAATCCCTCCCAGCATCAGAGTCTTTTCCAATGAGTCAACACTTCGCATGAGGTGGCCAAAGTACTGGAGTTTCAGCTTTAGCATCATTCCTTCCAAAGAAATCCCAGGGCTGATCTCCTTCAGAATGGACTGGTTGGATATCCTTGCAGTCCAAGGACCTCTCAAGAGTCTTCTCCAACACCACAGTCCAAAAGCATCAATTCTTCGGCCCTCAGCCTTCTTCACAGTCCAACTCTCACATCCATACATGACCACAGGAAAAACCATAGCCTTGACTAGACAGACCTTAGTCAGCAAAGTAATGTCTCTGCTTTTGAATATGCTATCTAGGTTGGTCATAACTTTTCTTCCAAGGAGTAAGGGTCTTTTAATTTCATGGCTGCAGTCACCATCTGCAGTGATTTTAACTCTATTAAAAATTTAGATAATTTAAACTGTTTCAATTATAAAATAACAGTACAATTACTTTAGAATGTATTGTTTTTTATCATTCCTGCTGAGCCCATTTATAGTCTTTAAGAATATTTGATTTTTGCCTAGAAATGTTTTCATATATTTTCTTTCATTACCGCCTCTGTTTAGTTCTCTCAGTCTCTTCTGGAAGACATTCTAAAATGTATATCTATCATAGATTAGGCCTATTTCCCTTCTTTAGATATTATCTTTTCCAGAATATATTTAAGGTCTTTAAAATCTGACATATTTCTGTCAGACTCTTGAGCTTGTTCTCTAGTTTGCTACATTAGCCATGTTTTGTTCTGATACTTGTCCTTATAAGTGCATATAAAAAAATCAAAATACAAGGTCAGTATAAAAATACAGGTATATTTCTATATATTAGCAAAGAACAATTGAAACCAAATTGTTAAACAATGTTGCACTCTATAGCATCAAAAATACCAAATACTTACAATAAATTTAACAAAAGACCTGTAGGAATTGGAAGTTATAGACTTGCAATTAAAATCTGGAAGCCTAGAACTGGAGTTAAAGTCTATAGATTTTACTTAAGGAAAGAAAGACCTAAATAGAGTGATGCCAGACTTCACAGGTGGCTCAGTGGTAAAGAATTCACCTGCCAGTGCAGGAGATGCAAGAGATGGGGATTCAACTCCTGGGTTGTAAAGACCCCTGGAGGAGGAAATGGCATCCCACTCCAGCATTGTTGCCTGGAAAAATCCCATAGACAGAGGAGCCTGCTGGGGAATAGAGTCAAAGAGGGTAGGATATGACTGAACTCAGTTCAGTTCAGTCACTCACTCGATCTGACTCTTTGCGACCCCTTGAATTGCAGCTCGCCAGGCCTCCCTGTCCATCACCAACTCCCAGAGTTCACTCAGACTCACGTCCATCGAGTCAGTGATGCCATCCAGCCATCTCATCCTCTGTCGTCCCCTTCTTCTCCTGACCTCAATCCCTCCCAGCATCAGAGTCTTTTCCAATGAGTCAACTCTTTGCATGAGGTGGTCAAAGTACTAGAGTTTCAGCTTTAGCATCATTCCTTCCAAAGAAATCCCAGGGTTAATCTCCCTCAGAATGGACTGGTTGGATCTCCTTGCAGACCAAGGGACTCTCAAGAGTCTTCTCCAACAGTTCAAAAGCATCAATTCTTCAGCTCTCAGCCTTCTTCACAGTTCAACTCTCACATCCAACATGACCACTGGAAAAACCATAACCTTGACTAGACAGACCTTAGTCAGCATAGTAATGTCTCTGCTTTTGAATATGCTATCTAGGTTGGTCATAACTTTTCTTCCAAGGAGTAAGCATCTTTAATTTCATGGCTGCAGTCACCATCTTCAGTGACATTGGAGCCCCCCAAAATAAAGTCTGACACTGTTTCCACTGTTTCCCATCTATTTCCCATCAAGTGATGGGACTGGACGCCATGATCTTCGTTTTCTGAATGTTGAGCTTTAAGCCAACTTTTTCACTCTCCTCTTTCACTTTCATCAAGAGACTTTTTAGTTCCTCATCACTTTCTGCCAAAAGAGTGGTGTTGTCTGCATATCTGAGGTTATTGATATTTCTCCCGGCAATCTTGATTCCAGCTTGTGTTTCTTCCAGTCCAGTGTTTTTCATGATGTACTCTGCATAGAAGTTAAATAAGCAGGGTGACAATATACAGCCTTGATGGACTCCTTTTCCTATTTGGAACCAGTCTGTTGTCCCATGTCCAGTTCTAACTGTTGCTTTCTGACCTGCATACAGATTTCTCAAGAGACAGGTCAGGTGGTCTGGTATTCCCATCTCTTTCAGAATTTTCCACAGTTTATTGTGATCCACATAGTCAAGGCTTTGGCATAGTCAATAAAGCAGAAATAGATGTTTTCTGGAACTCTCTTGCTTTTTCCATGATCCAGAGGATGTTGGCAATTTGGTCTCTGGTTCCTCTGCCTTTTCTAAAACCAACTTGAACATCAGGAAGTTCACGGTTCACATATTGTTGAAGCCTGGTTTGGAGAATTTTGAGCATTACCTTACTAGCGTGTGAGATGAGTGCAATTGTGCGGTAGTTTGAGCAATCTTTTGCATTGCCTTTCTTTGGGATTGGAATGAAAACTGACTTTTTCCAGTCCTGTGGCCACTGCTGAGTTTTCCAAATTTTCTGGCATATTGAGTGCAGCACTTTCACAGCATCATCTTTCAGGATTTGACCTAGCTCCACTGGAATTCCATCACCTCCACTAGCTTTGTTCATAGGGATGCTTTCTAAGGCCCACTTGACTTCACATTTCAGGATGTCTGGCTCTAGATGAGTTGTCACACCATAGTGATTATCCAGGTCATGAAGTTCTTTTTTGTACACTTCTTCTGTGTATTCTTGCCACGTCTTCTTAATATCTTCTGCTTCTGTTAGGTCCCGACCATTTCTGTCCTTTATCGAGCCCGTTTTTGCATGAAATGTTCCCTTGGTATCTCTAATTTTCTTGAAGAGATCTCTAGTCTTTCCCATTCTGTTGTTTTCCTCTATTTCTTTGGATTGATCACTGAAAAAGTCTTTCTTATCTCTTCTTGATATTCTTTGGAACTCTGCATTCAGATGCTTATATCTTTCCTTTTCTCCTTTGCTTTTCACTTCTCTTCTTTTCACAGCTATTTGTAAGGCCTCCCCAGACAGCCATTTTGCTTTTTTGCATTTCTTTTCCATGGGGATGGTCTTGATCCCTGTCTCCTGTACAATGTCAAGAACCTCATTCCATAGTTCATCAGGCACTCTATCAGATCTAGGCCCTTAAATCTATTTCTCACTTCCACTATATAATCATAATGGATTTGATTTAGGTCATACCTAAATGGTCTAGCAGTTTTCCCTACTTTCTTTAATTTATGTCTGAATTTGGCAATAAGGAGTTCATGATCTGAGCCACAGTCAGCTCCCAGTCTTGTTTTTGCTGACTGTATAGAGCTTCTCCATCTTTGGCTGCAAAGAATATAATCAGTCTGATTTCGGTGTTGACCATCTGGTGATGTCCATGTGTAGAGTCTTCTCTTGTGTTGTTGGAAGAGGGTATTTGCTATGACCAGTGCATTTTCTTGGCAAAACTCTATTAGCCTTTGCCCTGCTTCATTCTGTTTCCAAGGCCAAATTTGCCTGTTACTCCAGGTGTGTCTTGACTTCCTACTTTTGCATTCCAGTCCCCTATAATGAAAAGGACATCTTTTGGGGGTGTTAGTCTAAAAGGTCTTGTAGGTCTTCATAGATCTGTTCAACTTCAGCTTCTTCAGCATTACTCGTTGGGGCATAGACTTGGATGACTGTGATATTGAATGGTTTGCCTTGGAAATGAACAGAGGTCATTCTGTTGTTTTTGAGATTGCATCTAAGTACTGCATTTCAGCCTTTTTTGCTGACCATGATGGCTAATCCATTTCTTCTGGATTCCTGCCCACAGTAGTAGATATAATGGTCATCTGAGTTAAATTCACCCATTCCAGTCCATTTTAGTTCACTGATTCCTAGAATGTGGACATTCACCCGTGCCATCTCTTATTTGACCACTTCCAATTTGCCTTGATTCATGGACCTGACATTCCAGTTTCTTATGCAATATTGCTCTTTACAGCATCGGACTTTGTTTCTATCACCAGTCACATCCACAACTGGGTAATGTTTTTGCTTTGACTCCATCCCTTCTTTCTTTCTGGAGTTATTTCTCCACTGATCTCCAGTAGCATATCGGACACCTCCTGACCTGGGGAGTTCCTCATTCAGTATCCTATTATTTTGCCTTTTCATAGTGTTCATAGGGTTCTCAAGGCAAGAATACTGAAGTGGCTTGTCATTCCCTTCTCCAGTGGACCACATTCTGTCTGACCTCTCCACCATGACCCACCCATCCTGGGTTGCCCTGTGGGCATGGCTTGGTTTCATTGAGTTAGACAAGGCTGTGGTCCTAGTGTGATTAAGAGAAACCCAAGTAAAATGGTAGGTGTAGCAAGAGAGCATCAGAGGGCAGACACACTGAAACCATACTCACAGAAATCTAGTCAATCTAATCACACTAGGACCACAGCCTTGTCTAACTCAATGACTGGAGCTTGCATGAGTACAAATAATGTGATGCATCATTTATATGCATAGGAAATCTCAGTATTGGTAAGATTTTTATTCTTTCCAGGTTAATCTATAGATCCAATGCAAAACTTACCAAATGTAAGCATATCTTTAGCCTGTGATGCAACAATTATACTCTTGGGTATATACTTATGTGAAACTAGTGCATATGTCCAGCAAAATAGAAACAATGTTCATAGACAAGTTTTACATAATAACCATAATTTGACCCAACCCAAATACCAGCCATAAGACTCAAGTGAAAAATTCATTGCTATATTATGGATGAATCTCCTATACATAATATTAATGAAGAGTCAGACATAAAAGAAGCAAAGCAGTATGGTTACATTTTATGGAATTAAAATTGAGCAAAACTAATCTAAGATGAGAAAAATCAGAATGGTGGGTAAAATTATACTGAAGACGGGAACAGTAATACTAACTGACAGGAGGACGAAGGAGCTTTCTAGAGTTCAGGAAATTCTCTGTATCACAGGTCAGAATTGGTTACATGAGGAGATATATATATATATATATATATGTATGTATATATATGTATATATATATATATAAATGCATCAATGTATAAATTTATTATTTTTACAATTTAAGAAAATGAAAAGAATCACTCATCAAACTCCTTCACATGCTACTGTGTAAAAGTGAATCTCCAGAAGAAGATTTTAAAATGCAGCATTTCTCAAGTATATTAGTTAATGAATTATAGGAGCTTACTTTCAGTGTAATATGAGACAAGCCAGTAATTGAGTTAGAATAAAATATCTAAAGGCTAGTGAATTGGTTCTGATTTCTAATTTAGGAAGAGATTAGTAGATAATAACCAGGATTAGGAGACAGTTGAAAATGTCTTATTCAACTAGAACATTTGGCAGTGATAAAAATGAATGAAATTTATTCATTAGAAAAATTTCAAGAGAATAAGTGTAAAACTATATTTCCACTAAGATCAGGAAAATTTGACTATCTTGGAAACTATTTCACTATACTCATACATTTCACTATAAAAGTCTATCTTTTAATTGTCTTCCATCTGACTTTAAGCAAAAGAAATATGTATGTGTGTATATATATATATATATGTGAATTTTTGCTTGATCAAGATAAATAGCTTGAGATTTTAATTATGTTATTGAAATACAAAAAAACCTGTTCCTATACCCCTTCAACTCTCCATCCAGGCCATGGAGATTCTGATTTAATTGGTATGGGGTAGAGCCTAGAAATTGGGATTTAAAAAAAAAAATCTCCCATGTTGATTCTAATATGGAGCAAATTTAAACTGACGAGAGAGGGCCCATATGCCAAAATCCATACCTGAAATCCAACAGCCATTTGAGCTGATATAAAGGGAAATAATAACTTTCAAATTAGGCAAATCACTCTGAAAAGGAATGATTCATCAATGAGAATAAATAGAACACATATTCAGGGAGAAGTAGTTCTCAGACAAGGAAATTACAAATAAAACAGAAAAAAAATGCTATTTAAGAGCTTTCAATTGTTCCAATTTTTAAAAGATATCAATGAAGTCATACAATAGATTTTCATGAGACCTTATGAAAATGATATGAGTGATGTTCAGGAGAAAATAATTTTCCTCATTTTCTTCAATTCATTTCTTGCCTAAGATACATCAGATGAGATTTTGTCTACCTGAAGGCAATCACTTCCTTCAGTCGTGCCACTGGCAACAATCTACAATGGACTGAGATGATCAGGGAAGTGAGAGAACATGTCACAGAGACATTTCCCTGAAGAATCATTCTGCATGCCGAGATGCAGCATTTGAAGCAGATAAAAAAGTGAAGCGAAACACATGATATGTGAGTGAAATGACCAAATTAAAATTTGGGTACATAAATTTCATGGAATTATTTTGAAATTTCTGTAGTTAGGAGGCAAAAAGAATGAAAAGAGGAAAAATGAGGTCACAACTTTACCAGATCACTTCATGGGAAATAGATGGGGAAACAGTGGCAACAGTGTCAGACTTTATTTTTGGGGGCTCCAGAATCACTGCAGATAGTGACTGCAGCCATGAAATTAAAAGATGCTTACTCCTTGGAAGAAACGTTATGACCAACCTAGATAGCATATTCAAAAGCAGAGACATTACTTTGCCGACTAAGGTCTGTCTAGTCGAGGCTATGGTTTTTCCTGTGGTCATGTATGGATGTGAGAGTTGGACTGTGAAGAAGGCTGAGGGCCGAAGAATTGATGCTTTTGAACTGTGGTGTTGGAGAAGTCTCTTGAGAGTCCCTTGGTCTGCAAGGAGATCGACCCAGTCCATTCTGAAGGAGATCAGCCCTGGGATTTCTTTGGAAGGAATGATGCTAAAGCTGAAACTCCAGTACTTTGGCCACCTCATGCGAAGTGTTGACTCATTTGAAAAGACTCTGATGCTGGGAGGGATTGGGGGCAGGAGGAGAAGGGGACGACAGAGGATGAGATGGCTGGATGGCATCACGGACTCGATGGACATGAGTCTGAGTGAACTCTGGGAGTTGGTGATGGACAGGGAGGCCTGGCGAGCTGCAATTCATGGAGTCGCAGAGAGTTGGACACGACTGAGCGACTGAACCGAACTGAACTGAACTGAAGATCTATCTTAAGTTAGTTTTGCAGCTGATTTTGAATAATCACCAAGAGTAAATTTATATTTGAAGATAGAGTTTAAAGAGGTAGGGAAAGAAAACGAACTGAGTTGCTATTTATTCCTGCATGTTTGGACAAAGAATTTAAGTTATAAATGTCAGTGACAGAGTTGAATTCTAAGTTTGTATTCAGAACTGATTTCAGTTGTTAAGAGACTTTAGGTTCTGTGTCCATGGACTGTTTAGATGAAAGTAAATTTTGAAGTTTAATGATCTGCACATATGCCAATTTCTATTGATCTGACCAGACTGCAGAATCAAGAAGAACTAGATATCTTTCATTAATACAAAAATTCATTGAACGTCTTATGTATTAGAGGATACATTTTCTATTTAAGCTCTTTATCAGGAGGGAAAAGTTAGAAGGTTTAAAATTATTGGAATTCGTATTTGATTCCCACATTTAGACAACAAAGGTCCATCTGGTCAAATCTATGGTTTTTCCAGTAGCCTTGTATGGATGTGAGAGTTGGACTCTAAAGAATGCTGAGTGCTGAAGAACCGATGCTTTTGAACTATGGTGTTGAAGAAGACTCTTGAGAGTCCCTTGGACTACAAGGAGATCCAACCTGTCCATCCTAAAGGAAATCAGTCCTGAATATTCATTGGAAAGACTGATGCTAGAACTGAAACTCCAATATTTGGCCATCTGATGTGAAGGACTGACTCATTGGAAAAGACCCTGATGCTGGGAAAGATTGAAGGTAGGAGGAGAAAGGGACGATAGAGAATGAGATGGTTGGATGGCACCACCAACATGATGGACATGAGTTTGACTAAGCTCCAGGAGTTGGTGATGGACAGGGGAGCCTGGCATGCTGGAGTCCATGGGGTCACAAAGAGTTAGACATGACTGAGCAACTGAACTTAACTGAACTGAATTCCACCTTTAGAAATAATAAACTTTAATGTTGCGGTTTCACACTCTTTATTAAACAGTGTAGAGATTCCCTAAGTGTATTATATTGCAACCATTTATTTTGCTACATATTCACTATTTTCATAATGCAAATATAATTAAGAGAAATACAGAAAGCTCTTGAAATAATTTCTAGAAGAAAATCATGTAAACTTTCAGTTAATACTTTGTGGAAGAATACTGTTTGCTGCTGCTGCTGCTGCTGCGTCATTTCAGTCGTATCCGACTCTATGCGACCCCATAGACGGCAGCCCACCAGGCTCCACCATCCCTGGGATTCTCCAGGCAAGAACACTCTTTTCTACCTTGTCCTAAAAAGCATTCCACAATTCACTTTCTTTGAAGCTACAATATAAAAACTATCTCCATGATTTCAAGATTTAAAAAGAAAATTATGTTAAGTTTAGGGTATAGTCAAGTTATTCACACATAGATTTTTTTCAGTGAGTTAATTTTACTTAGGAAACAGCAATGAAATATAACAATCAGTACAAATTACATAATTTTTAATGAATCATTCTGATTATTTTCCAGGAGTTTCTATAGTGAGGATTCACTAACACAATCAAACGGTATTATATGTTCAGACCTTGTAAAATCTGGTCAGTGTGCTTTGCTCTTTCCTCCTTTTCCCCATGGTATAGAGAGGGAGCACTTTAAGTAAATAAAGATTTTTGTTTTTAAGGAAATCCTTTAGGAACTGAATAGATATTTTCTGGAGTTTGGAAGGCTCTTGGTCAAAAGTGCATAGAAGAATAATGGACCAAAAAAAAAAAAAATAGAACCTACAGAGCTAATAGCTAGTAGCCTAATATAGTATTAAATGACATGGATTCTGCCTGCAGATTGCCTTCGACATGAACTCTGATACTACCACTTATTAAGTCTATGATGTCAGCACATTACCTAATCTTTAGTGCTCTGTTTCCTTATCTGCGGTGGTGGTGGTGATTTAGTTGCTAAGTCATGTCCGACTCTCGTGACCCCATGGACTGCAGCCCTTCAGTCTCCTCTGTCCATGCGATTCTCCAGGCAAGAATACTGGAGTAGGTTGCCATTTCCTTCTCCATTCCTTATCTGTATAACGGCCTTAACACAGGACCAATACATACGGTCATTAGAATAATGCATAGTCCATACTAATTACCATGTAAGTATATGCTCAATAATAAGATGCAGCTACTCTCAACTTCTTTCTTTATTACATTTTCTTCTTTATATAATTTTTCTGTTTATTTCACTATAGCATGACTTTGTCTGAGTTTTCACCTATCTTGGCCACATATAACCATGCATGCACACTGAGTCACTTCAGTTGTGTCCAACTCTTTGTGACCCTCTGGACTGTAGCCTACCAGGCTTCTCTGCAATGGGATTCTCCTGACAAGAATATTGGAATGCGTTGCCATGTCCTTCTCTAGGGGATCTTCCTGTCCCAGAGATTGAACCTGTATCTCCTTTATCTCCTGCATTGTTGCATCTACTTTACCACTGAGCCACCAGGGAAACCCACATATAGCCATGCCAGCACTCCATAGAGACAAATCAGTATTACCTTAGAGATACTGGTTAGTTTAAAACTTAAGGAAATCATATTTCTATTGGCTAGCCTTACTTTAGGAATATAGTAGTGGTCTCATCAGCTATAGACAGTGCACATGTTCTACATCTCTTTTCTCTCATTTGATAGAAGGCTATCATAAATTTAAAAAATGCAATAAGTAGGTTGCCTACAACATTATTCAGTTTATAGAATATACAATTGACCATGCATTTAATTTTATATCTTGAAATACCAATTCAATCCATCAGTTTTATATAATCGCATCAATAAGTAACTTGCTAGTTCTTAAAATAGCACTCATTCAAACAGTAGATAAATAACAAGATGACCAGACACACAAAAATGGAGTCATTTATTTGTGAACTGCAATACATAAATGTCTCAAAGCCTAATTACTGGAAAATTACAGTAAAAACACTCTTTATATGTACATTTACATCACTGGAATGAAACAGTTCACCAAGAAATCTGCAACAAATTAGGTCTGTATAGATGAAATTTATCCTATTGACATTCATATATGAAAAACATTAAGAAACACTAAAATTCAAGAAAGTAAACACCTGAAGACAGTACTGATAATCTCTTGATGCTGATAATGAACATTTCTCCCTAAAAATATGCAAAAGCATAAATCCTAAACAGGTGTTCCTGTGTTATAAGAATATTGCCAACCTATCTTTCACAAGCCAGTCTTTTATATACACATAGTGAATCTTCATTATAAGTGCCTCCCAGGTGATGCAGTGCTACGAATCTGCCTGCCAATGCAGGAGACACAGGAGGCATGGGTTAAATCCCTGGGTGGGGAAGATCCCTTGGAGGAGGAAATGGTAACCCACTCCAGTATTCTTGCCTGGAAAATTCCACAGACAGAGGCTGGTAGGGCTACAGTCCATGCGGTTGCAAAGAGCTGGACTCAACTGAGTGACTGACCACACACAAGCAATAGGATAAATTTCATCTTTACAGACCTAACTTGTTGCAGATTTCTTGGCAAACTGTTTCATTCCGTGTGTGTCAATTCCATGTTCATGAATTTGCTATCTAGAATGTATTTCTAACCCAAAAATTAATATTTGGAGAGCTTATTATAGTCACTTGAGGACATGCACAGAGCAGCAAAAAGTTTGAGTCACTCAAAGTTCTAGTTCTTAACAGGATGACCCTCTCTTCTGTTTCAACTCTCCCACTGTAAAATGTGTCCTTCTCGTGTCTTATTTAATGCCATATTTATTCCATTTTTGTGCTTTTAATTAGTGATTTTGTTGTTTAAAATACCCCGGAACTCTAGTGTGGAAGTATTCTCTACTGTTCCTAAGCACAAAAAGGCTCTGATGTGGTTTATAGAGAAAATGTACGTTTTAGATAAGCGTTTTCAGTCATTAGTTATAATGCTCTCGGTGTGACTTCAGTGCTAATGAATCAATAACACTATCCATCCAGGGGGTAAAAAGAAATTTGAAGATCTGTGCATAAGGCTGCTCTATAAAGTGCTAAAGTCTCACTTACAATGTGTGATGAAGCTATGAAAAAGATAGAAGTTAAAATTTTGTGGATGGATGTGGTGATAAGCAATTTAAAAAGTTTAGTGGACAGCATTGTTATCAGGCTAAAAGCCAGATAAAGTTTAGGTTATGCTGCTCAGGATTAAGAAAATATTAACAGAAAAGGCTACTGAATTATTGTTATAAATAAATGACAGCCAATTAATGATTTGTAAGAACTGTATAGTTCTCTATACAGTTAAACAAGATCTCTTTTAAACCAGATCTCTTTTAACAAGATCTGTATTAAACAAGATCTCTTTTAACAGAAACACACATAAAACAAGATTCTTTACTGATTGGTTAACAAAAAAGTTGTGACCAATACCTTGTAGAAAATTAACCTTGAATTTCTCCCAAGAGAAATGGCTCAGTATTCGCTGATTCTATTTAGCCTAATTATCTCCTTTATCAGGTTAGTAGCTACTATTTATATTTCAGTTTTATATTTTCTTGCCTAGATCAAGTGGAACAGTTCTACTAAAAATTGATTTCTTGATACCTGTTAATAATATAATTCTTTATTTGATTTTCTTGTCTTTAGCCACTTCCTCTTTTATGCTGTCTTGCTAATCACAAAATATGTTTACTTTTTTTTAAAAATCACTAAATACAGAAAAATATTTTACTCTGGTTGCTCTTTCATTCAAGAAGCTAAAATATTTGTAAATTGTCAACACATAGACTATATTTTTTATTTAAAATTATATTTAACATTCTACCTTTATTCCACCCAGTCTTATTTCTCACTGTATTTATAAATGCATTCTCTAATTAAGTGTTGTGTCTTCTCGGATAAGCCTCATATCTTTTCATATCTTGAATTTGCATATGTTCAAAACATGGGTGAAAATCAGCAGTAAGGTCAGGGTAGAGAAGAAAAGAAAAAAGAAAAAAATGGACACAAAGATCTTCTAGGCTGGTTTATGCAGCGTCAACTCATCAAGTCCAATGTACAGTATCAAAATGAGTATTGCAAATGTTGCTATGTTCATTATACCAAATTCCACTTTGGTTTTTCTGAACACCTGTTATCAATTTGGATAAATTAAGTAGATTTTAGGGATATGTTGTACATATATAATAGTAGTGACATTTTTGAGCGTTTACTCCGTATACAATAGACAGTTCGTGGGAATATAAGAATGGAAATCAACAGTATAAAAGAGGGAAGAAATGTGAACTTGTTTGAATTTCAATACTTTTTGTTGCGTAGTGTGAAGTCCGGGAAGTGCTTACTTTCCTGAAGTGCTGGGATGCGGTTTGAAGGAGTAGCCCCTGAATGCGGAGGGGTTCAAGCTGATGTGAAATGAGAGTGACATAACTGAGGACCCAGGGGTCATCTTAAGCTACTTTGGTGCAGTATAATGTAGACCTGAACCACTACAGGGCTAATACTCTTGATAATATTTTTCTCATTGGTCAAATTTGTGTTACGGAAGAAGGAATCTTGGGACAATAAGTGTAAGAAAATAGTAATTCCAACCATTGAGTTTAGGAAAGATTAGTTTTGATTTTCTTTACCTATAATACTTAACTGCATACCCCACTTATACTTCAACCCTTCTCCACGCACACAGAATAATTGATATCTGGATGTAATATGTGCTTATCTTATGGAAAAAAACAATGGAAATGAGAACAGATAAACTGCGGATTTACTTCTTTACATTATATTTTAAGTACTTTCTATCTTATAGTTGATTTATTAGTTTTTTCCATTTTATAACTATTAACAATGTAAGAAATCAGTTGTATTTAAATAATAAACTAATATGCATGCCTTGTTTGTTCCATCTTGGTCTTAGAGGTGAGAAGTCAAACATGTTAATTAAAGATTTGTTTAAGGATATTAAAGCTTTAATATTAAGCTAAGTAGTTGTATTTTACATGTGAAAATTTAGGCTTCTTTCTCTATGAATAGAGCTGTTTCCTTTACTTTCTAGACTCAGGCTATAAATGAGGGGTAGCATTTATTGATCACGTGATATGCATCATGAACTGCTGGAAGTGTTTTTCGTGTGCCCTTTAAATCCTCCCACAATCCTATTTTATATGTCTTAATACAGCCACTTATAGATAAGATATAGAAGTTCACAGAGGTTTCAGTAATCAGAATTTATCAAGAAACAGAATTCAGCTAGCTTCAAATTCCAAGTTATTTTGCATTACAAAATAACTCCTGTTCAGAACATATTGTATTAGAAACTGAATTTTTAGCTGATATAAATTTTTTATTGACTGCAGTAATAGCATTTTAGTGTTCTAATATTTCAGATTATTATTAAGCATTATTTTAATGCATTACACTCATAGAAAATGTATTGGATGGAATAGTTTTGGGGATTATATAAACAATTCTTATCTAAGTGTTATTTTGACAATTAATATACAATTGCATCTAGCTGTTACATCTTCATTTATAGTATGTCTAGAAAGGTCATTTTTATCACAGGATATATATAATTCAATTTAGATACCATGACTTAAAACCAATCAAATATTTTATTTAAGTAATTAATGCTCTCATAATTTAGTAATGAACTTTATACATTTCTCATTAAAAACATGAAATTATATTGGCATTCTCAATTCTAACCCATAACCTTTGACAATTTATCATTGTTTCTGGCTCTCAGGTTTCTCAGCTATAAAAAAAGTCAGAAATATTTATATCAAGTACTGTGGGTTTTAAATGAGTTTGTACATGAAAATAAAAAAGTAGTTGCTACTTTTAAGTCATATACATAATTAGAACCTGATATAATGTTAACTATAATTGAGCTATTTCTCATCTATCTCTCTTGATAAAACCCAATGTAAGAGAAAGAATGAGCAATCTTTTTAGATTAAACAGTCTATCATTTCAATGAAGACGTTTTATTTTTTAAAGTAAAATTGTAGGAAGTTGTTTTATTGCATGGTTTATATAGACCACTGTATAACTGTATTACAGTTTTAAAAATTAACATCAGGTTATGTGTTTAGTAAGTTTCTTGTATCATGAAGATTTTATTTTTTCCACTAAGTTAGAACACTACTGACTAGGAGATTAGTATACCAACCACAATATAAAATCATAAATATTACTATCTTAAATTATAACAATGAAATTTCATTTTGATTGCTGTTTAAAAGCTGGTTAAAATTACTTTCAAGTTGCTTTATAGAACTGCTTTCCATTATCATTAACCTTGGATGGTTTAGTGGAGATTTTTATTTAACTTATTCAGTGGAAGTATAAGTAAGTTTGTTTGTCATTTCTTTGTAAAAGATTAACATTTAAGACCACAAAAACAATTAATCCATTATCTTCATTAGGTTTTAGGGATAAATAATTGGTATTTGTATGAAATACAAACAATTACATAGATATTGTTTTAGCATGTATCAACGAATTATCATAAGGTTAAAATTTAAAAAAAAATCATCTATAATGCTTGCATTCAGAGACAAGGCAACATATTTGAAAAATAAACTTGAAAACTAGTTTGTTTAAATTTTCTTCAAATGTAAATATAAGGCTATGAGTATACAGAATTATATTCTACATGATAAACTATAACACATTACATAAACATATTAATTTTTATATTGATTATTCTCTAGACATATAGAATATTCTAAGAATTTCATTTACAATTTTTTGTCATATATCTAACATATTTCAGTGTAATTTGGCATCTATTTAGCACTTAAAATTCCAAGAACTTGGTATATTCTGGGAGTAAATATTTAATAAAATGCATTTGTTGCCCCCCAAGTACTTATTTATTACCAACAGGAAGACATAAAATATATATTAGATCTTAAACAAAGAAGTATCTGCAAGGTACTAAGTAAGGGACAGTTAACTCTATCTTCAATTTCAGGATAGTTTTGAGATGAAATTAACCTGTCAGCAACAATTTTTCCAAATCTAAATACAAAAATCTCCATAGCTATCCCTTATGCATGCCTTTCAAATGCCAGCCACTTCAATTTCCGTCTCCATAAACCAACAGTGACACTGCAAGAGAGTCATTATCATAACTAGTTTATATAGTAGGGAAATGGCATTCAAATATATTGTATAATTTATAAAGATTGCAGATTAGTAAGTGAAGGTCCAACTATCGAATATGAAAGCAAAACTCCAGTAGAATGGTCATAGTATTATAAGTTCTTACTTACTGGTAAGTTTCTATACAAATTTCATGGTTACTTCAATCCCTCTTTTTCTCCCCACATTTTCTTAAAGAAAATGGGATAACGATCTCTCCTAGAAACTGCATCCAAGGAATTGACCTACTGTAAGCACTAATGATAGCAAGGGTGGCACAGTGGTAAAGAACCCTGCTATGCAGGCAATAAATACGCAAAAATTTTTGACTGTGTGGATTACAACAGACTGTGGAAAATTATTATAGAGGTGGGAATACCAGACTACCTTACCGTCCTCCAGAGAAATCTGTATGCAGGTCAAGAAGTAACAAGAACAACTGGATATGGAATAACAGACTGCTTCCAAATAGGGAAAGGAGCAAGTCAAGGAGGTATATTGTCACTCTGCTTGTTTGACTTTTATGCAGTATACATCATGTGAAATGATGAGCTGGATGAAACACAAGCTGGAATCAAAATTTCAGGGTGAAATATCAATAACCTCAGGTACACAGATGACACCACCCATATGGCAGAAAGTGTAGAAGAGCTAAAGAGTCCCTTGATGAAAATGAGAGAGGAAAGTGAAAAAGTTGGCTTAAAACTCAAAATTCAAAAAACGACGATCACATCATCTAGTTCCATCACTTCATGGCAAATAGGTGGGGAAACAATGGAAACAGTGACAGACTTTATTTTGTGGGTCTCCATAATCACTGCTTATTGGCAAATTCAGACTTAAATTGAAGAAAGTAGGGAAAACCACGAGACCATTCAGGTATGACCCAAATGAAATCCCTTATGATTATACAGTGTAAGTGAGAAATAGATTTAAGGGACTAGATCTGATAGATAGAGTGCCTGATGAACGATGGACAGAGGTTTGTGACATTGTACAAAGAAGCGAAAAGCAAAGGAGAAAAGGAAAGGTATAAGCATCTGAATGCAGAGTTCCAAAAGAATAACAAGGAGAGATAAGAAAGCCTTCCTCAGCGATCAGTGCAAAGAAATAGAGGAAAACAACAGAATGGGAAAGACTAGAGATCTTTTCAAGAAAACTAGAGATACCAAGGGAACATTTCATGCAAAGATGGGCTCGATAAAGGACAGAAATGGTATGGACCTAACAGAAGCAGAAGATATTAAGAACAGGTGGCAAGAATACACAGAACTGTACAAAAAAGAGCTTCACAACCCAGATAATCATGATGGTGTGATCATTCACCTAGAGCCAGACATCCTGGAATGTGAAGTCAAGTGGGCCTTAGAAAGCATCACTATGAACAAAGCTAATGGAGGTGATGGAATTCCAGTGGAGCTATTTCAAATCCTGAAAGATGATGCTATGAAAGTGCTGCACTCAATATGCCAGCAAATTTGGAAAACTCAGCATTGGCCACAGGACTGGAAAATGTCAGTTTTCATTCCAGTCCCAAAGAAAGGCAATGCCAAAGAATGCTCAAACTACCGCACTATTACACTCATCTCATACACTAGTAAAGTAATGCTCAAAATTCTCAAGCCAGGCTTCAGCAATACATGAATCGTGAACTTCCAGATGTTCAAGCTGGTTTTAGAAAAGGCAGAGGAACCAGAGATCAAATTGCCAACATCCTCTGGATCATTGAAAAAGCAAGACAGTTCCACAAAAACATCTATTTCTGCTTTATTGACTATGCCAAAGCCTTTGACTGTGTGGATCATAATAAACTGTGGAAAATTCTGAAAGGGATGGGAATACCAGACCACCTAACCTGCCTCTTGAGAAATCTTTATGCAGATCAGGAAACAACAGTTAGAACTGGACATGGAACAACACACTGGTTTCAAATAAGAAAAGGAGTATGTCAAGGCTGTATATTGTCACCCTCCTTATTGAACTTATATGCAGAGTACATCATGAGAAACGCTGGGTTGGAAAAGCACAAGCTGGAATCAAGATTGCTGGGAGAAATATCAATAACCTCAAATATGCAATGACACCACCCTTATGGCAGAAAGTGAAGAGGAACTAAAAAGCCTCATGATGAAAGTGAAACTGGAGAGTGAAAAAGTTGGCTTAAAGCTCAACATTCAGAAAACGAAGATCATGGCCTCTGGTCCCATCACTTCATAGCAAATAGATGGGGAAACAGTGGAAACAGTGTCAGATTTTATTTTGGGGGGGCTCCAAAACCACTGCAGATGGTGATTGCAGCCATGAAATTACAAGACGCTTCCTCCTTGGAAGGAAATTTATGACCAACCTAGACAGCATATTCAAAAGCAGAGACATTACTTTGCCAGCAAAGATCCATCTAGCAAAGGCTATGGTTTTTCCAGTGGTCATGTACGGATATGAGAGTAGGACTGTGAAGAAAGCTTAGCACCCAAGAATTGATACTTTTGAACTGCGGTGTTGGAAAAGACTCTTGAGAGTCCCTTGGACTGCAAGGAGGTCCAACCAGTCCAATTTAAAGGAGATCAGTCCTGGGCGTTCATTGGAAGGACTGATGCTGAGGCTGAACCTCCATTACTTTGGCCACCTCACGCGAAATGTTGACTCATTGGAAAAGACCTTGTTGGTTGGAGGGATTGGGGGCAGGAGGAGAAGGGGATGACAGAGGATGAGATGGCTGGATGGCATCACTGACTGGATGGATGTGAGTCTGAGTGAACTCAGGGAGTTGGTGATCAACAGGGATGCTTGGCGTACTGGGGTTAATGGGGTCGCAAAGAGTCAGACATGACTGAGCGACTGAAAGGAACTGAACTGATAACCATTGCAGATGATGATTGCAGCCATCAAATTAAAAGACACTTGCTCCTTGAAAGAAAAATTATGACTAACCTAGACAGCATATTAAAAAGCTCAGACATTGCTTTGCCAACAAAGGTACATCCAGTAAAGGCTATGGTTTTTCTAGTAGTCGTGTATGGATGTGAGAGTTGGACTATAAAGAAAGCTGAGCACTGAAGAATTGATGCTTTTGAACTGGGGTGTTGGAGAAGACTCTTGAGAGTCCCTTAGATTGCAGGAGATCAAACCAGTCAATCATAAAGGAAATCAGTCCTTTATGAGAGACAGCAGAAGAGACGCAGATGTATAGAACAGGCTTTTGGAGTCTGTGGGAGAGGGAACAGGTGGGATGATTTGAGAGAATGGCATTGAAACATGTACAATATCATATATGAAATGAATCGCCAGTCCAAGTTCGATGCATGATACTGGATCCTTGGGGCTGGTTCCATGAAACGAATTACCAGTCCAGGTTTGATGCATGATACTGGATGCTTGGGGGTGGTGCAATGGGATGACCCAGTGGGAAGGTACAGGGAGGGTGGAGGGAGAGGGGTTCAGGATAGGGAACACGTGTATACCTGTGGCAGATTCATGTTGATGTATGGCAAAACCAATACAATATTGTAAAGTAATTAGCCTCCAATTAAAATAAATAAATTTATGTTAAAAATTTTTTTAAAAAAGGAAATCAGTCCTGAATATTCATTGGAAGAACTGATGCTAAAGCTGAAACTCCAATACTTTGGCCACCTAATGTGAAGAACTGTTTCATGGGAAAAACCTGATGCTGGGAAAGATAGAAGGCAGGAGCAAAAGGGGATGACAGAGGATAAGATGGTTGGATGGCATCACCGACTTGATTGACATGAGCTTGAGCAAACTCCAGGATTTGGTGATGAACATGGAAGCCTGAAGTGCTACAGTCCTTGCGGTTGTAAAGAGTCAGACATAACTTAGCAACTGAACTGAATTGAACTGATGCAGGAGATTCAGGAAACAGAGGTTCAATCCCTGGATCAGGAATATCCCTTGGAGGAGCAATTGACAACCCTCTACAGTATTCTCACTTGAGCTATCCCATGGGCAGAGGAGCCTGGCTAGCCACAGTCCATGGGGTCACAAAGAGTCGGATATGACTGAACACACACATTCACACATTTCTTATTGATTTTTCAATAACATATAGTAATGTGATCCACTTAATGAGAAAGATTTCCCCCATAATAATGAAAACAGGTCGATAAGAGCTTTCAAGTCAATAAAAATATAGGTCCATGTTTTGATTTTGAATATTCAATCTTTGGACATTTTTGAGTTACACTATTTGGGGTCACAAAGAGTTGGACACACCTGAGCGACTGAACTGAACTGAACTGATGATTTTTAATGTTCTGACAAAAAGACCCTTTGTTATGCACACTTTAGAAAATGAATTCCTTTTAGTCATGATTTTATTTGATTTTATTCACATATTCCATTTGAGATATCAACCTATACATATTTATGCTTATTGAATAGTACAAGTTCATAAATATTTTAAATTAAATACCATGTCCCATTATCTTTTATACCCACTAAGCGTATATTTATTATTTCTCTCATCTAAAACTCAATAGTCATGAAATTCTACATTTAATCCATCCAATAGATAAAAAATCCAATGATTATGCATTTATATTTCATGGAGCTGAATCCTGTCATTTGAAATTTATTACCAAAGACAACACTGAAAATTATATATAAACTGAAAATAATTTAAAGTGTGAATTAAGGAAACCCATGTCATTAAGTGCAGCATTAATAAAGTAGCAAAATGGCAAAGAATCGTGAAAAATATTGTTAAAGTCTAGCTTTAAAACTCCTGAAAACTGTAAAGTTGGGAGTCTGTTTTCCTGAACATCATCTCTGAGTAACAGATGATCAGTTTTTTAATCTCTCTTCAAGAGAAGAGGACAGTTTTTCAGTATCTACATAAGAGCCACGTCTTCTTAATCAGGAAACATTTGCTGCATATTTATTCCCATATGTAAAAGACTCAAGGAAGTACAGAACCCACGAAATTGTTACTGGGCAAGCTGACACAGAATAAGTACCAACCTCAGGGAAAGAGAGCAATTTGCAAATTACATAGAACTATGAGTTTATAGGAATAGAATCACAACTAACAATAGAAGTTGTGTCATCATTAGCTTGTGGATAGCTCTTTTTATGCAAACTTTAGCCAGCCTTGTGTAAATGCCATACTTTCAACCAGTGGCATTTTCTCAAGGTAGCAATGGAAACCACCAATCACAGTAGAAAGGAATGTTCTGTTGGCATAAAACATTTTTTGTGTGTGTGCCAGAATTCATTTCTAATTAATTTATTAATTCCTTTCAGCTAGCATTATCATGCACCTTTCTGAAGTGAAGCAAATACCACAGGAAGAAAAAAGATGTCTCAGCTTTAAATTGGCTCTTTGGCCACCTGGTGAGAATTGCCACCTCACTGGAAAAGATCCTGAAGTTAGGAAAGATTGAAGGCAAAAGGAGAAGGGGTGACAGAGGATGAGTTAGATAGATAGCATCACACCAACTCAATGGACATGAATTTGGGCAAATACCAGGAGATAGTGAAAGAGAGAGGAGCAGTCCACAGGGTCACAAAGAGTCGGAGACAATTTAGTGACTGAATAACAATAATCTAGTAGGAAACACAGAGGCATAGACAATTAAATAAAACAAAGTTTTGAGGGATGGAATCGGGAGGGAGGTGGGTGGGGGGTTCAGGATGGGGGACATATGTACACCCATGGCTGATTCTTGTCAATATATGGCAAAAAACACTATAATATTATAAAATAATTAGACCCCAATTGAAATAAATTAATTTTGAAAACAAATAAATAAAACCACTGTAAAAAAGAAGAAGAAGAAATAAAACTCAAACAGAAGTGGTCAGTTTTATAAAACTGACCATGGACTCCTTCCCAGATGGAGTGATAACTGAATTTTATCTAAACTAAATAGTAGAAATTAATGGGCTTCTCAGGTGGTGCTTGTGGTAAACAATCCACCTGTCAATGCAGGAAACACAAAAAAACATGTGTTCGATCCCTGGGTTAGGAAGATCCCCTGGAGAAGGGCATGTCAATTCACTGCAGTATTCTTGCCTGGGGAATCCCATGGTCAGAGGAGCCTGGCAGGCTATAGTCCATAGGGTCGCAAAGAGTCAGACATGACTAAAGCAATTTAGCACAGAAAGTAATGAAGACAATATAGAGGGGATTATTTCTGTCACAGAGTATGATGTGTTAAAAGAAAGAAAAAGAAGCATAGAACTATTTAGGAAATTAGGTTTGAAGAGTGGAATCAGAAACCTGTTTGCTCCAAGTTCAGAGAACACATTATTTCTTGTAAAGTCGTGCAGCATTTGTGAAATATCTAGCAGCCACATTTTAAGAGATTACTGTTTTATTTCTGGAGTAGGAAATGGCAACAAACTCCAGTATTCTTGCCTGGAAAATTCCATGGACAAAGGAGCCTCGTGGGCTACAGTTCACAGGATCACAAAGATTTGGGCATGAATTCTTAAACCACTTTTGTTGTTGCTCAGTTGCTCAGTCATGTCTGACATTTGTGACCCTGTGGACTGTAATATGCCAGGCCTCCCTGTCCTCCAACATCTCCCAGAGTTTGTTCAAACTCATGTCCATCAGGTCAGTGATCCCATCCAACTATCTCATCCTCTGTCATCCCTTTCTCCTTTTGCCTTCAATCTTTCCCAGCATCAGGGGTCTTTTCCAATGAACTGACTCTTCATTTCGAAGTATTGGAGTCCATAGTATCAGTGTCCAGTGCTGAAGTGGAGCTTCAGTATCAGTCCTTCCAATGTAAACCACTTTAATTTTTCTAGGTCACCATTGTCTCATGACAGCACACAGTTTCAGATTAATATTTCTCTTAATCCTGCTTTCTAAACAGTAACTAATTTCAAACACATCCATATTTTCCTTAAGACTTTCCTCAGAGTCCATCAGCTCTATCCCAAACCTTATGAAATAAGTTTATCTCTTCCTTCTCTTTAGCAGCAAGCGCTCCCTCTTTCTCTCTGATGCCCTCCACTGCCGAAGCCAGTCAACAAGTCTGATTTTTTTACACTACAGACTTGTGTCTAATTATCTTTTGCTATTTGTCTTTAACAAGATGAAGTGCATTGTGTGTGTTTGAATTGGTGTGTTTGAATTCACTCTATATCACTGATTGGCCCCATTATATTGCATTAATGTTAGTTGCTCAGTTAATTGACTCTTTGTGACCCCATGAACTGTAGCCCATCATGCTCCTCTGTCCATGGAATTTTCCAGACAAGAATACTGGGGTGGGTTGCCATTTTCTTCTCCAGGGGATCTTCCCAACCCTGGGATTGAACTCGGGTCTCCTGCATTATAGGCAGATTCTTAATTTAAGCTGTACTTGCCTCAATTTATTCATCTGTTAATAGGACAATAATGGTATTTCCTTTGGGCTTCCCTAGTGGCTCAGAAGGTAAGGAATCCATCTGTAATTCTGGAGGTCTGAGTTCAATCCCTGGGATTGAGAAAAATCCCCTGGAGGAGGGCATAGCAGCACACTCTAGTATTCTTGCCTGGAAAATCCCAGTGGACAGAGGAGCCTAGTGGATTTGCAGAGTCAGACAGAACTGAGTGATTATGCACAGCACATTATTTCCTTTAGAGGGTTGTGGGTTGTTTTTTTTTTTTTTCTTTTTTTTTTCAGTTTATGTAGGCACTCTAGTTAAAAAGACTGCTGTACTTCTGTTAGCTATTATATATCATGTTAAGAAACTTGGATCTCTTTTTATAAGCAATCAGTAGGAATATGAATGTATATATCTCTTAGCCCATTAGGCATCTGAGTATTGAAAATATTTAAGAGAGTATGAGTGGAGCAAGGATACCAGTTAAGAGGCTGTTAAAGCAGACTTTATGGATAATTTAAGTAGTACCATGACTGTAAGGTCAGAACAAACAGGTTGACTGAGTGAAGTATTTGAGAGCTGACATCAGCTAGACCTTGTTATTTATTACATATATTCAGGCATGCATGAAATGTGTGTATGCTCATGCTGTGATTGAAATGTATCTGTGATTATGTAGAATATACAATTATATACACAGTTTGAAATGTATAAATACTTGTAAATCACTCCATTTAAAGCATCCAAAATATGTCAAGTGGTTTGGGTGCAATATAATGTTTTAATACCAGCCAGTTTTACTGCCAGTTACTTTTTATTTCACCACATGATCTGTAAGACAGAAAATATATTTACATTTCCTGGAAATATACTGAATTGTGAGTCTTATTTAACTGGTTTGTTTAATGCCTAGAAACCAGCCTATGGTGTTAAATGTGTGTGGTCTTAGGTAATTGACTAACTGAATATAGGCACTAGGAAACATGACATTAAAATGGGCCGGTCAGTCAATTAATCAGGACTTCATGGAGTCCGAAAGATGACATTGGCAGTTCAGAATTCATAATCTAGTTTTATAAATAGAGTACTAGAGGGATAAACATAACACAAATTATAATCCACCTCAGAATTTAGCAAATGTCGTAATTTCAAGGCATAAGCCTATAACTGAAAAGTTACTATTAAATATTTAGGCTTGTAATTCTGGAGCTACCAGATGAATATCTTTTCAGAAACAAGAACATAAATCTAAAGGTGAATAACTGACCTTAAAGACTGAGCTCATATACCTACCTGTTTTTCTAAAATTCTATTTTACAAATACAAACTTAAATATCTAAAGAAAATCATCTAGGTAAAAATTGTGTTGGATTCAATTACAAATTGACTTTTATTATGTTCTATTTATCTGTACTATTAATTTTTCATTCATTTTAATTTTGAATTTTTTTAATATATCCCATAAGCATATCAAACAATATATACGATGGTGCTTATAATTATTTTTTCCATATTATGGCTGAAATGGATGAATTATAGATTACTGTTATTTTAATTGTGTTGTTTATTTTCTTAATGATAGACTTTAAGATTGCTTTGGATACTTTGGTTATTTATCATTTATCAGATGTGTATTTTGCAAATGCTTTCTCCCAGTCTGTGGCTAAGATTTTCATTCTCTTAATGTCTTTCATTATCATCATTATTTCATTAATGTCTCCTTATTGTCAAATTCAGACTTAAATTGAAGAAACTAGCGAAAACCAAGACCATTCAGGTATGAGCTAAATCAAATCCCTTACAATTATACAGTGGAAGTGACAAATAGATTCAAGGGATTATATCTGATAGGCAGAGTGCCTGAAGAACTACTGAGAGAGGTTTGTGACATTGTAGAGGAGGCAGGGATCAAGATCACCCCCAAGAAAACGAATTGCAAAAAGGCAAAATGGTTGTCTGAGGAGGCCTTACAAAGAGCTGTGAATATAAGAGAAGCAAAAGGTAAAGGAGAAAAGAAAAAATATACCCATTTGACTGCAGAGTTCCAAAGAATGGCAAGGAGAGATAAGAAAGCCTTCCTCAGCAATCAATGCAAAGGAATAGAGGAAAACAACAGAATGGGAAAAATTAGAGATCTCTTCAAGAAAATTGGAGATACCAAGTGAATCTTTCATGCAAACATGAGCTCAATAAAGGACATAAATTGTATGGACCTAACAGAAGCAGAAGATCTTAAGAGGAGGTGGCTAGAATAC
Organism: Ovis aries; assembly: GCF_016772045.2. Classification (NCBI taxonomy): domain Eukaryota; kingdom Metazoa; phylum Chordata; class Mammalia; order Artiodactyla; family Bovidae; genus Ovis; species Ovis aries. Next base: position 52,779,190 of record NC_056069.1, read on the forward strand.
ACAGAAGAACTATACAAAAGAGATCTTCACGACACAGATAATCACGATGGTGTTATCACTTACCTAAAGCCAGACATCCTGGAATGTGAAGTCAAGTGGGCCTTCAGAAGCATCACTAGGAACAAAGCTAATGGAGGTTATGAAATTCCAGTTGAGCTATTTCAAATCCTAAAAGATGATGTTGTGAAAGTGCTGCACTCAACAGGCCAGCAAATTTGGAAAACTCAGCAGTGGCCACAGGACTGGAAAAGGTAGTTTTCATTCCTATCCCAAAAAAAGCACTACCAAAAAATGCTCAGACTACCGCACAGTTGCACTCATCTCACACGCTAGTAAAGTAATGCTCAAAATTCTCCAAATCAGGCTTCAACACTGCGTGAACCATGAACTCTCAAATGTTCAAGCTGGATTTAGAAAAGGCAGAGAAACCACAAATCAAATTGCCAACATCCGTTGGATCATCGAAAAAGCAAGAGAGTTCCACAAAAGCATCTACCTCTGCTTTATTGACTTTGCCAAAGCCTTTAGTCCACTGTGCGGACTACAACAAACTGTGGTAAAATTCTGGAAGAGATGGGAATACCAGACCACCTGACCTGCCTCTTGATAAATCTGTATGCAGGTCAAGAAATAACAGCTAGAATGGGACATAGAACAACAGATTGGTTCCAAATAGGGACAGGCGTACGTCAAGGCTGTATATTGTCACCCTGATTATTTAACTTATGTACAGAGTCCATCATGAGGAATGCTGGGCTAGATGAAGCACAAGCTGGAATCAAGATTGCTGAGATAAATATCAGTAACCTCAGATATGCTGATGACACCACCCTCATGGCAGAAAGCGAAGAATAACCAAAAATCCTCTTGATGAAAGTCAAAGAGGAGAGTGAAAAACTTGGCTTAAAATGACCAATATTCAGAAAACTAAGATCATGGCATCTGGCCCCATTACTTCCTGGCAAATAGATGGGGAAATAGTGACAGACTTTTTTTTGGACTCCAAAATCACTGCTGATGGTGACTGCAGCTATGAAATTACAGGACGCTTGATCCTTGGAAGAAAAGTTATGACCAACCTAGACAGCATATTAAAAAGCAGAGACATTACTTTGTTAACAAAGTTTCATCTAGTTAAAGCTATGGTTTTTCCAGTAGTCATGTATGGATATGAGAGTTGGACTATAAAGAAACCTAAGCACCAAAGTATTGATGCTTTTGAACTGTACTGTTGGAGAAGACTCTTGAGAGTCCCTTGGACTGCAAGGAGATCCAACCAGTCCATCTTTAAGGAAATTAGTCCTGAATATTCATTGGAAAGGGCTGATGCTGAAGCTGAAACTCCAATACGTAGGCAACCTGATGCAAAGAACTGACTCATTTGAAAAGACCCTGATGCTGTGAAAGATTGAAAGCAGGAGGAGAAGGGGATGACAGAGGATGAGATGATTGGATGGCATCACAACTCAATGGACATGAGTTTGAGTAAGCTCTGGGAGTTGGTGATGAGTTTGAGTAAGCTCTGGGAGTTGGTGATGGACAGGGAAACCTGGTGTGCTGCATTCCATGGGGTTGCAAAGATTCAGACTGGATTGAGAGACTGATCTGAACTGAACTGAATGTCTCTCATATATTAGAGTTTTTAATTTTAATAAATTCTAACTTTTTTTTTCTTTCATGTAGCATGCTTTTGTGATTAAATCTAAAATTCATTAACAAAGCTAAATTCAGACAGATTTACTTTCAGAAGCTTTACAGTCTTGCATTTTATATACACATTTATGATTCATTTTTAAATTTGCTTTTAAGGTCTGCCTATTTTCATATATTTACAAATGTGCATTCGATTTTTCCAACATAATTTATTGAAAAAAATGTGTCCTTTCTCCATTTAATTGCCTTTGAATCTTTATTTAAAAAATCAGTTGACTATATTTGTGTGGATCTATAGTTTGCCTCTGGGGCTTCCCTGGTGATGAAGTGGTAAAGAATCTGCCAGCCAATGCAGGAGATGTGGGTTCAGTCCCTGGATCAGAAAGATCCCCTGTAGAAGCAAATGGATACCCACTCCAGTATTCTTGCAGGGGAAATACCATGGACAGAGGACCCTAGGGGTGTACAGCACATGGGGTCAAAAAGTATTGGGCACAACTGAGCATGCACACATGGATAGCTTGTCTCTATTTAGTTCTCTTTGCTCTATGGGTCTATTCTTTAACCAGTACCATACTGCTTTTATTATGACAGGAGTATAGTAAGTCTCAAAATAGCATACTGTGAGTTCACCAATGATTTTTATGCAATGTTCTGCAGTCTATTGTAGATATTTTGCCTTTCCATTGCATTCGAGAACCAGCTTATTGTTATATAAAGAAAAGCTCACTGAGTTCCTGGGGTTGTGTTGAATCTACAGATCAAGTCTGGAGGAATTCAGTTCTTAATAGTACAGATTTTTCCTATCCATGGACATAAAATATATTCCCATTTATTTAGATCTTTAATTTCTTTTTCAACCTCTTGCAGTTTTCCATCTAGAAATTCTGTACATATTTCATTGCATTTGCATAAAAGTATTTAATTGCTTTGATATTATTGTAAAGTCAATAATTTTTAAAATTTTAAAGTTTCTATTGTTCATTGTTGATAGATGGGAAAACAGTTGGTATTTGCATATTGACCATGCACTTGCGACCCTATTATATTCCCTTCTTAACATCAGGGGTTTATTTGTAGATTTTTAAAAATTTTCTCCGATGACAATTATGTCATCTGTCAATAAAAATAACATCATTTCTTTCTTTCCATTCAGTATATGTTTATGTTTTCCTTTTATTATTGCACTAGCAAAGACTTACAGTAGGACACTGAATTCTTTGTTGAGAAATGATGCCTTTATTCTTTATATTAAAAGTATCTAATCCTTCAACATTAAGTATAATGCTAGATTTAGGTTTTTGTGGATTATCTTTATAAACGAATAAGCTTTACACTTTTCTACATTTTCTGAGAGGTTTTATCATGAATAATTATTAGATTATGTTAAATGATTTTTCTGTATTACTTGATATGATCATATGATTTTATCCAGCCTGTTGGTAAGGTGTATTACATTGACTAGATCTTTCAATATTGAATCAACCATATATCTGGAATAAATCCCACCTGGTTGTAGAATATAATTATTTTAATACATTATTGAATATAATTTCTTTATGGTTTGCTTAGGATTTTTGTATATGTTCATAGACTATATATAAAATCATCCTTTCTTGTTACATCTTTCTCTGCCTTGGATATTAAAGTAGTGCTGGCCTCATATATACTGAACTAAAAAGTAATTCTATATCTATTTTATGGAAGAATCTGTGAAAAAGTGGAACAACATTTTTAAATGTTTGGTAGAATTTATAAGTAAAATAATATGGGCCTAGTAATATTCATTTTTCAAAAGATCAAAAAAGATTCATGTGTTTTGAAGAATGTAAAGATATTCAAAGCATTTCTTTCTCCTTATATAGGTTTAGGTAATTTACATCTTTCCAAATAGTGGTGCATTTTATGTAAATTATCAAACTTGTGGACATAGAGTATATCATAATATTCTTTCATTACCTCTTTATTGTCCATATGATTGGTAGTGATGATTTCTCTTCTATTTCTGATATTGGTAATTTGTGTATTCTCTTTTTTCATCCTTCATTGGTGTTTCAAGGTATTTTATAAAAGAAAAATTCTTTTTCTAAGAGAAATATTTTTGTTTCTTAATTTTTTATTATTTTCCTATGTTCAACTTTATTATTTCTGTTGCAGTCTTTATTACTCCATTATTCTTTTCATGTTATTCTTTTACTTTATTCTTCTAATTTCTTTAGGTTTAAATTGATCTTCTTTCTCTGAATTTCTAAAGCAGAAGCTGAGATTGTTGCTTGAATACCTTTCTTCTTTTCTAATACTATTTTTGTAATACTATAAATTTTCCTGTGAATACCTATTTCACTGTATCCCACACATTTTGTAGCATTAAAATTTTACTTTAATTTAGCTAGAAAATTTTTGTTTTAATGTTTTAAGATTTCTCCTTTGCATCTATTTTCCCACTATCTTTATGTTACTAATCCCTTGTTTAATTCCTTTCTGAGAAAACGCTTTGCATTATCTCGTCTTGTAAATTTGCTAAGGAATGTTTCATGGCCCCAAAGTTAGCCTTAGTGAATGCTTCATGTTTGCTTGAGAAGAAAATTATTTAGCTGTTGTTTGATGAAATATTCTATAAATGTCAATTTGATCCAGTCTATATATGGTACATTTCTGCTTAAATGTATCAAACATATATGTTCTAATATATAGAAATATGTTGAATTGCCCGTCTATAATAGTGGATTTGTCTGTTTCTTTTTGTAGTTCTATCTATCTTTGCTTTATATATTTTGATGTTCTGTAGTTAGATGTATGTGTGCTTACTCACTTAGTCATGTCCAACTCTGTGTCCCCATAGACTGCAGCCTGCCAGGCTCCTCTGTCCATGGGGATTATCCAGGCAAGAATACTAGAGTTGCCATACCCTCCACCCTCCTCCAGGGGATCTTCTCAACCCAGGGATCAAACCCAGGTCTCCCACATTGAAGGCAGATTCGTTACCATCTGAGCCACCAGGAAAGCCTCAGTTAGGTGCAAACACATTAACAATTGTTATTGCTTCTTGGAAAACTGATCCCTTTATTGTTATGCAATACCATTTGATTTCCCTAATACTGTTTTCTTATTCTGCTGCTGCTGCTGCTGCTAAGTCGCTTCAGTTGTGTCCAACTCTGTGACCCCATAGACGGCAGCCCACCAGGCTCCCCCGTCCCTGGGATTCTCCAGGCAAGAATACTGGAGTGGGTTGCCAGTTCCTTCTCCAATTCATGAAAGTGAAAAGTGAAAGTGAAGCCGCTCAGTCGTGTCTGGCTCCTAGCAACCCCATGGACTGCAGCCTACCAGGCTCCTCCGTCCATGGGATTTTCCAGGCAAGAGTACTGGAGTGGGATGCCATAGCCTTCTCCGATTTTCTTATTCTAGAATATATTTAATCTTAATGTAGCAACTACAATTTTCTCTCCCCGCCACCCCCCATCAATTTTCTTTTGATTGGTATGACTCTGGTACACTTCTCCAACTCTTTTAAATGTCTTTGTCATGATATTCAAAGGGGGGAGTCTTCAGACAACCTACCTTGTTTCCTTTTCTACTCTTTTAAGTTCTGCCTTTTAACTGATGATACATTTATGTCATTTATGTTTGGTGTTGCTGCTGCTAAGTCGCTTCAGTCATGTCCGACCCTGTGCGACCCCATAGACAGCAGCCCACCAGGCTCCCCTGTCCCTGGGATTCTCCAGGCAAGAACACTGGAGTGGGTTGCCATTTCCTTCTCCAATGCATGAAAGTAAAAAGTGAAAGTGAAGTCGCTCAGTCGTGTCCGACTCCTAGTGACCCCATGGACTGCAGCCTAACAGGCTCCTCCATCCATGGGATTTTCCAGGCAAGAGTACTGGAGTGGGGTGCCATTGCCTTCTCTGCATTTATGTTTAAGCAATCATTAATATAATTGCTTCAATATATGTCATATCTATAATTATTTTTAAATTCATTGAATTAAGTCTTTGTTCCCTCTGTAGCTTCATTAGATTTAATGAGCACTTTATATGATCCCATTTTGTCTGTTCTCTTTGTGTAGCAATAACTCTTTAATTTTTTATGGTTGACTAAAGTTTCCAAAACATACATTTTCAACTATTCTATCTCCAAGTATCACTACACTTCTTCACATGTAGCGTGGGTACTTACTACATTTATTTCCAATTATCTGTCTTTCTCCTGTATGAATGAATGAATGTTATCATTCATTCACCTTAGCTAAATGTTATAATCACAGAATAGAATATTATTATTACTACCTTAAACAAACTATTATAGTCCTAAAATTAGATGGCTAATACGCCTGCAAAGTGTGTGTTTAGAGCAAAAGGTCTTAAAATTTCCAAGGTTTTACCACTCACTAAAGGCTTTTCCAGCATATACTTGAACACACTGTTTGCAAATACATCATGTTATATAACAGTAATACAATTCATAAGATTGGTTCACTAACATGTCTTATCTTCTCACAAATCCATATACAATTACTCCTTTAGGATTTTAATTCGCAGAACAAGATTTACTACCTTGAATGTAAACTTATTTTATCTTGTTAAAATCCATCTCCTCATTCTAATCAGATATTTTAAGATGCAGATTCCATTTTACAGAATATTTACAAACTTTCAGTTTTATAACTTTGGAAACCTAATAAATAAGCTTCCTAAAACTTCTTCTAGTTCATTAGTAAACAAATATGAATCACAGTTTTATAACACATACATTTTTAAGGACTCATGACCCCTGCTCTCCCACAAAGCAGTTAATAATATTATGATCATTTGGTCAACAGGTCAATCATGAGAACTGCTTAAGAATAAAGAGCCTGGTTTTACTACAGATGACAAGGACAAGAGGTAACCTGTCTCAGAGGTAGAGAAGTAGAAAGGATTCATCAATATATAATTCTAGAGGTAGCATACTATTGTAGCAAAGTTCTGTTTTGTTGAGTTTTTCTGATGTGTACAACTTCATTTTTGCATATGACAAATCTGTTGTAGGTGGAACAAAATAATTACCTGGGGCCGCTGGGAGATGATAAAGAGCCAACGTTCATGGCCTCAGCTATGGTAAGAACTTTAGCTAATTTTAGATGAGATGCAATTGGTGGGTTTTGAAAACAGTAAAATAGCATCCTTTGTATGTTATAAGGATCACTTTTGGAACTTCCCTAGTGGTCCTGTGGTTAAAAATCTGCCTTGCAATGTAAGAGAGAAGGGCTCAATCCTTAGCCAAGGAACTAAGAGTCCACATGCCAGGGAACAACTAAGTCAGAGCTGCAACAACTGAGCCCACAAGCCACAAATAGAGAGTCTATATGCTGCAACAAAAGATCTGGCATGACACAACAAATTTCCTGCATGCCTCATTCCCAACACAGCCAAATAAAGTATTTTTTAAAAACTTCACTTTCATTCATTACAATGTAGAGCCCAGGGTACAGGGGGAGAAGCAGAGAGAATATTGGAGGGCTATTACAAAAGTTAATGTTTTGTGAGCTGAAAATAGCCCCCCCAAATATTAATGTCCTAATGCATGAAACCTGTGACTATTACTCTATGTGACAAAAAAGGCTTTACAGATGTAATGAAGTTAAAGATGTTGAGATAAAAATGATTATAGATTATTTGAGTGGGACAAATAAAATCCCAAGAGTCTTTGTAACAGAGGTATCATGATATTCAAGTCAAAGTAACAAAGAGGTATCATGATATTCAAGTCAAAGTAGAGGTCTTTGTAACAAAGAGGCATTATGATATTCAAGTCAAAGTAGAAGAGGATAATTGACAGTGAAAATATGTAGGAGCGATGTTCTTTGAGGATGATAAAAGGTGCCATGAACCAAGAAATGCAGGTGGTTATAAAAAACAGAAAAGGCAAGGAAATAGACTTCCCCCCTATAGCCTTCAAAGAAATCATGACCCTGACAACATCTTGGTTCCAGTGAAGTGGAATCCATTTCAGACTTCTGATCCCCAGAACTGTAACACAGATGTTATTTTAAGTTACTAAATGTGGTAATTTACTACTTTAACAGAAGGAAACAATTTTATCATGTGAAAACTGATGTTAGAAGGATATTATACATTTAGTCAGAAGAATATAATTCTCATTATTTTTTGAAGATAATATTAGCAAGATTGACTAATGGCTTCAAAGTGATGTGAGAGAGGGGTCAAGAATAACCTTAATGTTTTAGTGTAAGCAAATTATAATTTTCAGAAACCTTAAAGGTAACAGAAAAAGCTGTCTGAGTAAGAATGGAAACCAGGAGTTCAATTTTGGATATTTCAAGTTTGAAGTATTAGATTGGAACTATTAGATTGTAATGGAGATGTGAGATAGAAAGTTGAATATGTAAGACTCAGAGTTGAGGTGGAGATGAAATTAAATTAAATTGCACATTCAGGAATACGCATTGTGCCATATATCTTCATACATAAATATACACATAAGTTTATTGTCTCCATACATAATTATAAATACACAGTCTCCATACGCCAATACATAAATGAAAGTGAAAGCTGCTCAGTCGTGTCTGACTCTTTGCAACCCCATGGTCTATACAGTCCATGGAATTCTCCAGGCCAGAATACTGGAGTGAGTAGCTTTTCCCTTCTCCAGGTGATCTTCCCAACCCAGCGATTGAACCTAGGTCTCCCGCATTGCAGGGGGTTTCTTTACCAGCTGAGCCACAAGGGAAGCCCAAGAATACTCCAGTGGGTAGCCTATCCCTTCTCTAGGCAATCTTCCCAACCTAGGAATCGATCTGGGGTCTCAGGCATTGCAGGCAGATACTTTACCAACTGAGCTATCAGAGAAGCCCAATACATGAATATATATATGCATATTATCTTTATACATAATTAAATATACTATCCAATTTAGATTCATTTAGCTTTCACAAGGCTCAAATTAACTCATTATTTTATTGCCTGCCCCCTTTTTTTTTATAAATCTGTGTCAAACAAGACTAAGAGATTTTTAAATCTAAAAAAAGGCCTACTTTGTTGCAAAGTTCATGTGTTTACTCTTTATGTTTTACTTCCTCATGTTTTACAAAGCGATTTCATTTTCCTCACACACAGTTATGAAAATGTCGGAGGTTTTGGTTCAGGGAATTTGAGGTATGATCAAGGGGAAAAGATGAGCAGGAGAGGCAATATCAGACATAAAGCTTTTCTGGAAAGATTTGGACAGATTTTCATGGTGCGAGAAATTCCTCACAGCAGGAGATTATGAGTGGTAGGCTTGGGTGATAGTAGGGGGCCACCACACAGAAAGGAAAGACAATAAGAGCACTCTGAGAAAGAGGGTACCTGAGAGTGGGCTTATGAGTGTAGGTGATGCGCTCAGTACAATGTCAGGTTATCTTTGGGTCAGAGAGCTCAAAAAGGCCACCCCAATTCAGGCTCTAACCTATGAATAGCTTGCAGATACTGGATGGGATTTCATGAGATATGAATGGGATGTTTAGGCAAGCTCTAAATGGCTAAAAATCTGCTTTTTTATTAGGATTGCTTTGGAAATAATTACATGCTTTGGAAATAATTGCACATGAAAAAATTTAGCTTTAAACCAGTCAGCTTTTGAGCAAATGAGTCTTAGCCTGCAGTAAAGAAATAAACAATCTAGTAAGTGATACACAAAAGCTGTCTTTGGTTCATGTGTATGACAGTGAAAGTCGCTCAGTTGTGTCCGACTCTTTGAGACCCTATGGACTATGTATTCCATGGAATTTTTCAGGCCAGAATATTGGAGTGTCTGTTCATGTGTATAAAAGAAGAGAATATCAAATTTTAGTTATTTTTAAAATCTGAAGATAGAAATATTTTAAATATAGATTAGAAAATCTATAGAAATGTAAAGCAATTAATTAGAGTATTGACAGTAATGTAGGGAATAAATGTCTTAGAGAAATGCAAGTAATATTTTTGAATACTTTAGGAAAATTTTTATCTTCTGTGTATATTACTGAGTACTATTATTTATAAAATTGCCTCTCTTCTCATCAACACAACTCTGAGTTCATAATATATCAGTCATCTAGTTTATGAATAATGCTCAGAATATTAATTATATTGTGAACATGCATTAATGAGTAGAATAAAATTATAAGTTTCCAATTTCCCTTTTGTTTTCATTCGTATTAAAAATAAGCACAAAAATCAGGTAATAGCTTTAAAACTGCAATAGCTGAATTAAAGTATTCAAATGCAATAATATTCACAAATGGTATGTAACTGAGACAAAAAAGGGGTGCAATATAGTGTCCCTGGCATATTTTACTAATGCACACCTTTGCCTGACATACTATTGAATATCACAAACCATAATTTTTCAAAAGAATTAAAAACATCAATTTAGGTTTGCAATAAATTTCTTTAATAAGTAAAGACAGCCAAAATACAACATATCAACAATTCACAGGGCATTTTAATATTATAGAATAGCTAATCTGTAAAATCAGTTAAAGGTCATTGCTTTCAAATTAAATATCTACTTTTATAAAAAAGTATGTTTCTGTTCTCATTTTTCTCCTTTCATGACAGACTGGTAAAACTTTATGCATGGTCTACCTCCATTGCACACCTACTAGTCAGTAACCACTAGTAGAAACTACTGCTGCTGCTGCTGCTGCTGCTAAGTCGCTTCAGTCGTGCCCTACTCTGTGCGACCCCATAGAGGGCAGCCCACCAGGCTCCGCCATCCCTGGTATTTTCCAGGCAAGAATACTGGAGTAGAAACTACTAGATCATCAAATTGCTATAAAATGGATTTAGTGACACACATGGAAAGCTGTGATTCAGCAAGAAACTGCTGTATTTAAGCGTTTTGGTTTTTTTTTTTTTTTTTTTTGGACAATAATAAAAAGTGCTGAGGTGCGCTACTAGTCTTTGAAGGGAAAAAAATGTGCATTTCAAGAGATAATGTCACTCTCATCCATCTGAAAATATTACCAGCACTGATATTTTTTAAAAAATCCTTCTTGTAGCCTATTTCTCATTAAATTTATATATATATACACATATATATATATATTTCTCCTATTGATTCTCCCTTTTATTGTTTCTCCTTGTCTTTCTTCTTTCCTTTCTGTTTTTTGCCTTTCCTTTTTTTTTTTTTCTTTAGTTTTCGCACATGCAGGCAGTGAGAGATTTCTGGTATAGAGCAAATTAAAAATGTATTAAATTATTATATTTAATCAAAACTCCTTATTTTTTATCTGAAAAGTCCATTAATAAAGAAGAAATGATTTTTCACCTGTCCAATTCAGTAATATTGCAATACACTATTAATGTGAAGGAAAAGAAATAATTATAACTACCTATATTGAAAAGGCTACGGTTTTTCCACTGGTCATGTATGGATGTGAGAGTTGGACTGTGAAGAAAGCTGAGCACTGAAGAACTGATGCTTTTGAACTGTGGTGTTGGAGAAGACTCTTGAGAGTCCCTTGGACTGCAAGGAGTTCCAACCAGTCCATTCTAAAGGAGATCAGCCCTGGGTGTTCTTTTGGAAGGAATGATGCTAAAGCTGAAACTCCAGTACTTTGGCCACCTCATGCGAAGAGTTGACTCATTGGAAAAGACTCTGATGCTGGGAGGGATTGGGGGCAGGAGGAGAAGGGGATGACAGAGGATGAGATGGCTGGATGGCATCACTGACTTGATAGATGTGAGTTTGAGTGAACCCCGGGAGATGGTGATGGACAGGGAGGCCTGGCATGCTGCGATTCATGGGGTCTCAAAGAGTCAGACACGACTGAGTGACTGAACTGAACTGACCTGACATTGAAAAGAAACAAGGTTCCAGTGTGAAAAAGGAAGTTAGTTTTCAACTGAATATTATAACAGTTACACTATTGCAGCTAAAATTGTTAAAATAAAAAAAGAGAGAATTTTGTAGTTTTACATTTCTTTGAGTAAGTTTTATTAGTTTGTTATTAGAAAGCACATGTGATATAACCAGATCATCCATCAGATCTGAAAATAACTCTCTACTTTTTCCATTTTTATTCATTTACTCACCATGTATCATAACCTTGTTCTCTGCAATATGATATTTTCATGATATGTCTGTCATCTCTCTCACAACTTCTTGAGGTGGAGAGAGTTATTGATGAGTACTGTGAAGTTCGGGCATCCTGATCATAGATTAAAACAATACTGGAAAGACTGAAATTTCAGAAGCAGTCTAACATAACTCAAAGATTTGACAAATCTTAGAACTGACAAACAGAAATCCAGCAATCATAGAAAAGCTGACTACTTTTATTTTAAAAAATCACAACACCTATTTGATGTTTATGCTACAGTGAACTACTACAAAGCTAAGTGTTTTATAAAATTGAGAAGTTCCTAATTTTTTTCTAAAGAGACATTTTTAAGGTAGATTTAATAGTCAAGTAATGCATTTATTCTTCCAATCTTAATGACTGAGCAAGCATTCATTCAGATATAATACATATATGTATAATATACTTACTATATTCCTGATACTTTCTTAAGTCTGGACAAATAGCCATAAACAGAACATGCATGTCCATATGTATAAATTCAATCCAGGGGAAAAATGAAAGATTAGTGGCAGAGTTGGAACCAGCACCTTGTTTTGAGACTGTCCTTTGCCTTATTGGATGTTCAACATTATCTCTGGCTTCAGCACAAAAGAAATAAGTAGCAGCCTCCATCCCCTCTAACTGTGGGTCTCAAAAATGTCTACAAATGCACCTCAGGGCAAGAACCATCCCGAGATGAGAACCAGTGATCTGTACCAGCTGTTGGTAGTGCTTTATTTATGTCTCCTCTGTCCATGGAATTCCGCAGGCAAGAATACTGGAGCAAGTAGCTATTCTCTTCTCCAGGGGATCTTCTCAACCCAGGGATCGAACCTGTGTCTCCTGCTTTGCAGGCAGATTCTTTACTGTCTAAGGACCTAGTTATGGAGAGACCATGCTAAATGGAAGAGGATGATAAATTGGTCTTTTAAATCTCATAAAATTGTTATTGTCATTTTGAGATTATCTTCATGTATTATTCATGCAATATTTAATAATTGACAAAAACATTGAATAAGCCCCTGGATATTAAAGGTAACAATAAGCTGAAGTTCATTTTGCCTATATAAATATACAGTGGTATGATAAATCTATTATACTTTTGTATGTGACTAGATTTCTCTCCAAACCATTTATAAAATAAAGAACAAATTCTTCCTGTAGTGTAGTGTGTTGGAAATTTCTGTGGGATCATAGCAATCATATTTTTCCAGAATGAACCCTTTGAGAAGAAGCAGGGAAAAGCCAAGAAAAAAGAGACAAAAAGCTACTAGCAAAAAATTGAGGTTATTGTATATTTTGAGAAAAGTTTGTTAACATTACCCTCAAGATATTGCCAACATTACTCCTCCAAACAATAGGAGGCAATGAATGGAATATGAATTGCTTTTCTCTTTTGGCAGGTACAAAGCCAAATGGAAGAAAAAGGAAACCATAAGATTTTTTTCTTGTCCCAGCTCCACTTCCTACTGCTACCAGGAAATTATCATCACACAAAAAGTAAATGTTTTTAAATAGCTGATAAATAATAATACACATTAAATTTTATTTTCAAGAAGGCCATTGGTCCTAAATTTATAGTTTTCACTGTCTAAATTTATACTGTATCTCCACTATAGGAAATTGCTATATTTATTTTATTAAAATAGTGATTTAATTATAGATAAGCAAAAGCAAACGTTTCTTGTAGATGTTAGTTAGATACACAATTGGTTTTGACAGATCTTCAATTATAAAGGAAAGGTTAAGCTGTATTTTCACATTTAGATTGACTGTTATTATTATTTTCCTTAGGTTCAATTTTATGTTAATGATGAGCCAAACATAAATAACATAAATGGATTCAATAAGATGAACCATTGGTAATACAACACAGAAATACAAATTTGAAATATGTATAATCACCATTTGAGTTATATAACATACTCCCTATTATTAATGATATTTTATATAACTAAAGATTCTCTAGTTACTGTGGGTTTGTCAATATTAGACAGGAACTGAAATATTGACACTAAATAAAAGAATCTATTTTAATTGAATATATGTGCTTATTTGATCATATTAACTTCGGTGATGTCAACTAAGCAGAGGAGAGCAGTAGCTGGAAACAGAAATATGAATGATCTTAATCACATAAATTTACATAAAGATAATCTTCTTGGAAATTCTCCATGTATGCTGTTTTGAGTATTCAGCAGCTTATTTCTCTCATTCAGAGGAATTACCCATTTGGAAGAGTAAGTCAGGTGATCATAATCACATACCAAACAAACTGTGTTACTTAAGTTATTTAAATTCAGATATGCAGTGTCCTCAAGAGTCCTGTCTGGCTCTTCTCCACCCTATGGACTGCAGTGTGCGAGACTTCCTTGTCCTTCACTATCTCCTGGAGATTGCTCACTCATGACCATTGAGTCAGTGCTGCTGCTGCTGCTCCTAAGTTGCTTCAGTAGGTGTCCGACTCTGTGCAACCCCACAGATGGCAGCCCACCGGGCTCCTCTGTCCCTGGGATTCTCCAGGCAAGAATACTGGAGTGGGTTGCCATTTCCTTCTCCAATGCATGCATGCACGCTAAGTCGCTTCAGTCTTTTCTGACTCTGTGTGACCCTATGGACTGCAGCCCACCAGGCTCCTTGGTCCACAGGATTCTCTAGGCAAGAACACCAGAGTGGGTTGCCAGTGATGTTTTTCAAACATCTTATCCTCTGCTGCACCATTCTTCTGTCCTCAATCTTTCCCAGGATCAGGGTCATTCCAATGAGCTGGCACTATGCATCAGTTACACAAAGTATTAGAGGTTCAGCTTCAGCATCAGATATTTGGGAGTGAATCTGTGACCTAATTTGAAATTGTAACATGGAGAAATAGGCAAAAACCTAAGATATGCAGATGATACCACTCTAATTAGCAGAAAGTAAAGAGTAACAAAAGAGCCTCTTGATGAGGGAGAAAGAGGAGAGTGAAAAAGCTGGCTTAAAACTAAGCATTCAGAAAACTAACATCATTGCATCCAGTCCCATCACTTCATGGCAAAAGAAGGGGGGAAAGTGGAAACACTGACAGATTTTCCTTTCTTGGGCTCCAAAATCACTGTGAATGGTGACTGCAGCCATGAAATTAAAAGACACTTGCTTCTTGGAAGAAAAGTTATGATAAATCTAGACAGTGTATTTAAAAGCAGAGACCTCACTTTGCAGACAAAGGTCCATATGGTCAAAGCTATGATTTTTCCAGTAGTCATGTACAGATGTGAGCATTGGACCAGAAAGAAGTCTGAGTGCTGAAGAACTGATGCTTTCAAATTGTGGTGCTGAAGAAGACTCTTGAGAGTTCCTTGGACAGCAAGGAAATCAAACCAGTGTATCCTAAAGGAAATCATCCCTGAATATTCATGGAAGAACTGATGCTGAAGCTGTAACTCCAATACTTTGGCCACCTGATGCAAAGAACTGACTCATTGTAAAAGACCCTGATGCTGAGAAAGATTGAAGGCAGGAAGAGAAGGAGACAACAGAGGGTGAGATGGTTGGATGGCATTGCCGACTGGATGGACATGATGTTGAGCAAGCTCTGAGAGTTGGTGATGGACAGGGAAGCTTGGTGTGCTGCAGTCCATGGGGTCACAAAGAGTCAGACACGACTGAGCAACTGAACTAAAGGTTAGAACATCAACATTTTTGGAAGTACAAATTTCAACATATAACATAGAGAAACTGGAAAGATAACTACCCTAAGATTCTTTGAGGTGTAATTTTTTTTTCCCCAAACTCTAGAAAGAATGACTATATTGTGTTAATTGTGATTTTATATCCTATAATGTTTTACCATTATAGATATGTATAATATATAATATAATTTGACTATATATATATACTTATATTATGCTCAAAATCCTTCAAGGTAG
The DNA here is from genome assembly GCF_016772045.2 of Ovis aries. NCBI lineage: Eukaryota > Metazoa > Chordata > Mammalia > Artiodactyla > Bovidae > Ovis > Ovis aries. The sequence continues at coordinate 52,794,832 of NC_056069.1, forward strand.
ACCTCAGAAATATGTGAACCTAGAATTTCTAGATGTACAAGCTCCATCTAGAAAAGACAGAGGAACCAGAGGTCACTTAGCCAACATTCAATGGATCACAGAGAAAGCAAGGGAATTCCAGAAAAAAAATTTTACTTCTGCTTCATTGATTATGCTAAAGCCTTTGACTCTTTGGATCACAACAAACTGTGGAAAATTCTAGAGAGATAAGAACACCAATCCACCTTACCTGTCTCTTGAGAAACCTGTATGTGTGTCAAGAAGCAAGAGTTAGGACCTTACAAGGAACAACTGACTGGTTCAAAATAGGGAATGGAGTATGAAAAGGATGTATATTGTCACCCTACGTATTTAACTTATATGCAGAGTACATCATGCAAAATGCCAGGCTGGATGAATCCCAAGTTGGAATCAAGATTACCAGGAGAATACCCATAACTCAGATATGCAGATGATAGCACTCTAAAGGCAGAAAGTGCAGAGGAACTCAAGAGCCCTTGATGAGGGTAAAAGAAGAGAGTGAAAACGCTGGCTAAAAATTCAACACTCAAAAGCTAAGATCATGGCATCTGGTCCCATCACTTCATGCAAATAGAAGGGAGAAAAGTGGAAGCAGTGATGGGTTTTCTTTGCTTGGGCTCCTAAACCACTGCAGATGGTGACTGCAGCTATGAAATTGCAAGATGCTTGCTCCCTGGGAGGAATGTTATGAGAAACCTAGACTGAATATTAAAAAGCAAATACATGACTTTGCCAACAAAGGACCATACAGTCAAAGCTATGCTTTTTTCCAGTAGTCATGCATGAATGTGAGAATTCATTCAGCTTAAAGATGGCTGAATCCTGAAAAACATGTTTTTGAATTGTAGTGTTGGAAAACACTCTTGAGAGTCCCTTGGACAGTACAGTAATCAAACCAGTCAGTTATAAAGTAAACCAATCCTGAATATTCATTCAAAGGATTGATCCTGAAGCTTAAGATCCAGTAGTATGGCCATCTAATGCAAAAAGCTAACTCTTTCGAAAAGACCCTGATTCTGGGGAAGATTGAGGCAAAATAAGGGAGCAGCAGAGAATGAGATGGTTAGATAGCATCAGTGACTCAATTCATATGAGTTTGAGCCACCAGGGAAACACATGAATCCAAGCCAACTCAAGGAGATTTTGAAGGACAAAGGAGCCTGGAATGCTGCAGTCCATCGAATCACAAAGAGTTGGACATGACTTTGTGAATGTATAACAACAGCACAATGTTTTGACACATAGGAGACACATAGCTGTCTAAGGAAAGTTTGCTCTTTCCAGCTTAGCTAATTTCATGAGACAGTGCAGACCTTAGGAAAACAGCCTGACTGTTATTTCTAAAGCAAAATTGGGCTTATTTAGAATTAGCAAAGAATTGCAAGTGGAGATCTGCAACTATGGCAAGCCACGTGCAAGACCTGCACAAGACAAAAATAACTCCCCCTCCCCCGCCCCCGCAGAGAGGAAAAGGAAGCAGGGTAGAGTAAAAAAATGAGTCTCCTAGAGTGACTGCAGTTTGAATTGTAGTGACTTTTCATCAACTGTGTCATGACAGTCTCTCACTGGCTACCTTCTTGTCAGGCAAGAAGAGAAAGTCATTCTTCTGTTAGGTTCTATTGTTGTAGGCTGCAAGAGCATCCTGACTTTTGATCCTATTATAATTGTTGTCTTTATTAATTGTTACAATGATAACTTTTCAGGGAGTTCACCTTTCTTATACAAACCAGCTGATTCTGAATTCATATCTTTATACACCATCTTTGAAAGTGAAAGTGGCTCTGTTGTGTCCCACTCTGAGACCCCATGGACTGTAGCCCAGGAGGCTCTTCTGACCGTTGGCTTCTCCAGGCAAGAATACTGAAATGGGTTTCCATTTCCTTCTCGAGGGAATCTTCCTGAACCAGGGATTGAAACCATCACGAAGAAAAGGACATGACTTTGTAAATGTAAAACAACATAATGTTTGACACATAGAGGATATATACTTGACTATATATCTTGCATTGCAGGCAGATTCTTTACCATCTGAACCACCATTGAAACCCATATATCACTTTTATCTTCATATATATATATATATTTTTGAACTGTGGTATTGGAGAAGACTCTTTTTTAATTAATTAATATATTTATTTTTAATATAAATTTATTTATTTTAATTGGAGGTTAATTACTTTACAATACTGTATTGTTTTTTGCCATACATCAACATGAATCCCACCACGAGTATGCACGTGTTACCCATCCTGAATCCCCCTCCCTCCTCCCTCCTTGTACCATCGCTCTGGGTCGTCCCAGTGCACCAACCCCAAGCATCCAGTATCATGCATCAAACCACGACTGGTGATTCATTTCATATATGATATTATATATGTTTCAATGCCATTCTCCCAAATAATCCCACACTCTCCCTCTCGCACAGAGTCCAAAAGATTGTTCTATACATCTGTGTCTCTTTTGCTGTCTCGCATACAGGGTTATCATTACCATCTTTCTAAATTCCAACTCCTGCAGCTCAATTCCAGAAAAATTAATGACCCAATCAAAAAACGGGCCAAAGAACTAAATAGACATATTAGTCTCCAAAGAAGACATACAGATGGCTAACAAACACATGAAAAGATGCTCGACATCACTCATTATTAGAGAAATGCAAATCAAAACCACAGTGAGGTACCATTTCATGCCAGTCAGAATGGCTGCGATCCAAAAGTCTACAAGCAATAACTGCTGGAGAGGGTGTGGAGAAAAGGGAACCCTCTTACACTGTTGGTGGGAATGCAAACTAGTATAGACACTATGGAGAACAGTGTGGCGATTCCTTAAAAAACTGGAAATAGAACTGCCCTGTGACCCAGCAATCCCACTGCTGGGCATACACACTGAGGAAACCAGAATTGAAAGAGACAAGTGTATCCCAATGTTCATCACAGCACTGTTTATAATAGCCAGGACATGGAAGCAACCTAGATGTCCTTCAGCAGATGAATGGATAAGAAAGCTGTGGTACATATGCACAATGGAGTATTACTCAGCCATTAAAAAGAATACATTTGAATCAGTTCTAATGAGGTGGATTAAACTGGAGCCGATTATACAGAGTGAAGTAAGGCAGAAAGAAAAACACCAATACAGTATACTAACGCATATATATGGAATCTTCATATCTTTTATACATCAAGCCATATTTCTGTTTACCTGAATCAATTGGGAGTCACATACAAGTCAACTAGAAGCCAGACCCTAAACTCTAGAGCCCACAGAAGTATTCAAACTAGCCAGTCCTAAATGTTTACACCATCCTGTCATGCCTTTTCCACAATTAAGGCTATGTCTGTGCTTTCACTTCCTCCTCTGTCTCCTGACCCAAATTTGATTCTTTCTTATGTAGGCTTGAATGGTATGACATGTACCCTTCTCTTCGGAAAAGAAAACATAAGTAATAACTTCTTGTTCAATGGCCTGGACCTCTATGTCAGTAATCCGTTACTTTTATAAATGAAAATCCTAGATTCAGTTGAGACACAAATGCTCAGTAAACATGCCCGCCCAAAGATCTGGTGGGTTCTTTCAGCCTTCTTGTTAAACACATTGTGTTGTCTCACTCCATACCTTTCCATTTCTCACTACCGCCTTTTCATCACAATTATTACCCTACCCTAGTAAGGAGTTTGTACCACTGAAATCTAATGTCATCACATTTGCCTTATTTCAAGCTTTGCTTTCTAGAGGACCAGGCTAATACTTATTTGGAATCAGCAATGTACAAAATGAAAGAAAGAATGGTGATATAAGCCTAGCTTAATAGCTAGATATCTAAATCCATTAAAAAGCTGTAATTTTTAAAATAGTAAGATAGAAAATCATGGTTAAAAAGCCAGGTCAGTATGAAGTGTTTTTAAGTTCAGAAATGTTCAACTGCAAGTACGTGATTAGCAAGTAAACAAAGCGCTATATCAAATCAGTAGAATGAGTTGCTTGATTGGTATATTGAGAAGGATTAGTTAATCATTAGGAAAAGAAATGGCCTGAAATGAAAACAAAACTGCAATAAATTATGAGACAGAGTTCAACCTAGTTAGTAGCCGATAAACTGCAGAACTAAATCAGGTCATATTTGGCATGTGTTCAATTGAAAACATTAAAAAAAATTCTCAAATTGGAGAACTTATAACAAATGTGATAGTCTATTCTGGATGTAAATATGTTGTGTGCATGTGTGCTCAGTCACTTTAGTCATGTCTGACTCTTTGTGAGCCTGTGGACTATAGCCTGCCAATCTTCTCTGTCCATGGGATTCTCCAGGTAAGAATACTAGAGTGGGTTGCCATGCTCTCTTCCAGGGGATCTACCCCACCCAGGAATTTAACTTGTGTTCCCTGATAGCTCAGTTGGTAAAAAAAAAATCGGCCTGCAAAGAAGGAGACCCTGATTTGATTCCTTGGTCAGGAAGATCTGCTGGAGAAGGGATAGGGTACCCACTCTAGTATTCTTGGGCTTCCCTTGTGGCTCAGGTGTTAAAGAATCCACCTGCAATGCAGGAGACCTGCGTTTGTTCCTTGGGTTGGGAAAATCCCCTGGAGAAGGGAAAGGCTACCCACTCCAGCTTTCCGGCCTGGGAAATTCTATGGACTGTATAGTCCATGGGGTTGCAAAGAGTCAGACAAGGCTAAGCGACTTTCACCTTCACTTTGTCTTATGTCTTCTACTTTATAGGCAAATTCTTTACCAGTGAACCACTGGGGAAGCCCTGTAAATATGGTAATACATACAAAATATGTTAAAATAGGTCATATTCTTCAAATCAATGGTTCATTTTTAAACAGAAACTATTTTAAGTTATACTCAGGCATTTATGTGAATAAATATATTTTAAAATGCTTGCAATTTACAAAATAAGATTTTATAAATTATGACCCATTCATATATTAAACATCTATTAAAATGATGTATAAAAATAACATGGGTAGATATGAAAAGATATTCATGATTTATCATCACATGATAAATTGAAAAGACAGTGTTAGTCACTCAGTCGTGTCTGACTCTTTGTAACCCCATGGACTGTAGCCCACTAGGCTCTTCTGTCCATGGAATTCTCCAGGCAAGAATACTGGAGTGGGTTGCCATTTCCTTCTCCAGTGGATCTTCCAGGAATTGGACTGGAGTCTCCTGCATTGCAGGAAGATTATTTCCCAACCGAGCTTTCAGGGAAGCCCTATGAAAAATAAAGTTATTAAATATGATTTAATGGCTATAGTATCTATAAATTTAAATAAACTGAATACTGTTTTAAATTTCTTAATACCAGAATTTCAGAAATGTTGCTCGCACACTGTTCTAAATGAAAAGCTAACTGCAGAAATCTGGAAATAGAGGAGAGAAAAAAAAAAAGATGTACATGAGGTGGTAAATATTGAAAGAGTATAACACTTTTAACTTTTACGTTTTAGGTTTTTAACTTTTTTAGCATTTAACTTTTACTTTAAATGCTATTCTGACTGGTCTTCCTCAAACAGCCTATTAATTTAATTCCACACTTTAACCACTTCTCTTATTCAGTTCTAACATTTTGGGCCACTATATCCACTCACTCTAATCTTCCCAGGTTCAGGTTCCAAACAACTGGGGATAGTCCCTATGTTATGGAGCCCATGAACCTATTGAGATTAGGAAACCCACCAGGAAGTCAAGAAACCTGGCTAATCTCATTCTATGTGTCATAGGTGAGCTGCCTTCTACAGCCCCAATTTGCTCTTTCCCTGTGCCCAGGCATTACTTCCTGTGTGGCTCTGAGTGATAGCCTTCTCTCCTTCTGAGCTACAAATAATACAGACTTCTGCTTTTCATCTATGCAAGTATCAGTGTATTGTGTCCCACCATCAAAAGAATCTTGAAATCTTATGAAACAAAGAGGTGTGTATGTCCATGCAGAAATGTATACACATACATATACTTAATTTTTTCCTATGCACGTCTACTCTAGTTCTAGTATTCATTATCCTTATCATTCTAATCCAATAATGTATCTTCCAATTCAAGATTCCTAATATGCCTGTCATTAAAAACTCTTTGTTAAGGCGAACATTTCTAAGTCTGAAATCACACCAATTTTCACAAAGATCTGTGCCTTGGTAAACCTTTCTGACAGTACAGTTTCTAATTCCTGCATTGCCTTTGCGAGCCTACCCAGAAACTTTGTGGTTGTTGTTCAAAAACTAACACTAACATGTCCTCCGCTCCTAAGATAATATGTAAAGCTTCCTCTCGTATTACTGCAACACTTTGTAAGTACCACCATAATGTGATGATAATGTCGCCATATTTACGTGACTACATGTTGACCTCCCTCTGTAAGTAGACTTTCTAAGACTAATTGGTATTGCTAAGTTCCAATATATTTCCTCCATACTATCACCACCTAACAAATTGGGCACACTCATAATTTGTTTTGCTGAACTGAACTGAAGGGATCTATGTACATACGTTAGTTAGCGAATACTGATTTGAGGATGAGATCACTTTCATTGATAGTCTTTCTCAAATTAGAGGTTTGGGGGATATTAAATGGAAAATAAGTGAGATCTTCTCCCCTTCTCCCTAACACCATTGCCAGTATACTAGAGGTATCTGCCTTAGTGCTTTTATGTGGTTAGAAAGTGTTAAATATTGAAACACCAGAGACATCTCAATGGATTTTGAATCTAGAAACCATAAATTTAAGGACCTCTTTCAGGTATCACTTAACTTAAAGTTTTCTTTTTTTTTTTCCATTTAAAATCAGTGAGATTTATATCCTATATCCATATGGGGGAAAATGCTAAAGAAAATGTCATTTTGGCAGTCTTTAGAAGAATGGATTCATATTTGAAGAGAATCATAGCTTTAAAATCCTGCATTTTTATGAGTTTACTCAGTACCATAGGGACAGAAAGTGTTAGATCAAGATAAATAGACATGAATCTTTCTTGCTTTGTAGAATGAACATTGTAAACATTGTAGGTGGTGTGAAAACTGCACAACTTAAGAAAAAACTGAGATAAAGATTTAATTAATCTGATAATAATTTACAGGATCAGCGTAAACTCTGAGAGTGCAAGTGAGAAAAATGAGAATAATGGGTAAATGATGGATAGGGAGAATTGATCAGCTCAGTTCAGTCAACTCAGTTGTGTCCACTTCTTTGAGACCCCATGGACTGCAGCACGTCAGGCTTTCCTGTCCATCACCAACTCCTGGAGATTGCTCAAAATCATCTCCATCAAGTCGGTGATGCCATCCAACCATCTCATCTTCTGTCATCCCCTTCTCTTCCTGCCTTCAATGTTTTACAGGATCAGGTCTTTTCCAATGAGTCAGTTCTTCGTATCAGGTGGCCAAAGTACTGGAATTGCAGCTTCAGTATCAGCCCTTCCAATGAATATTCAGGGTTTATTTCCTTTAGGATTGACTGGTGTGACCTCCTGGCAGTCTGAGGGACTCTCAAGAGTCTTCTACAACACCACAATTCAAAAGCATCAGTTCTTTGGTGCTCAGCTTTCTTTCTAGTTCAACTCTCAGATCCATTCATTACTACTGGAAAAACCATAGCTTTGACTAGATGGACCTTTGTCGGCATAGTAATGTCTCTGGTTTTTAATATGCTAAGTTTGTCATAGCTTTTCTTCCAAGGAGAAAGTGTCTTTTTATTTCATGGCTGTAGTCACCATCTGCTGTGATTGCAGGTTCTTTACCAATTGAGCTATGAGGGAAGCCCCATTCATGTATTAAATACCTACCTATTAAAATGATGTAGAAATATAACATGGGTAGATATGAAAAGATATTCATGCTATATCATCACATGATAAAAGTAAATTATGAAACCTTATGGTAGTTGGGGTACAGCTATGGAATTTTGTTAAATACAAAGAAATTTTTATATTATAGAAGAAAACAAAAGATACGGAGAAAATTTTGAATAGGATATATTTGGGGGACTATAACTTCTACAGTGTTTTATATTTTCTTCTTCATGCCAGTGTGAATTTGGGTAAAACATATACATGTATTTTCCATGAAAAATAAAGTTACCTGAATGTGGTTTAGTGAGTGCAGTGTCTATAAATTTAAGTAAACTAAATACAGTATCAAGTTTTTTAATACCAGAATTTCAGAAATGTTGCTTGTACTCTGTTCTAAGGGTAAGGTGAACTGCAGAAATTTGGGCATAGAGGGGAAAAAAGATGTAGATGTGATGGGAAATATTTACAAGGAGTATAGTACAGCTTTTTAACTTTTATTTTAAATGCTCTCTTGACCTTGTTTGGAGCTGGTGTAACTAGTCCTCAAACAGCCTATTAATTCCACAGCCCAACCGCATCTCTTATTCAGCTCTAATATTCTGGGCCACTATGTGCACTTGCTCTAATCTTCCCACAATTAGGTTCCAAACAACTGGGGACAACCCCTATGTCACGGATCTATTCAAACTAGGAAACTCACCAGGAACTCGAGAAACCTGGCTAACCTCATTCAATGTGCCAAAGGTGAGTAGTTGCCTACAGCCCCTGTTTGCTCTTTCCCTGTGCTCAGACACTACTTTCTGTATGGACTTTTTCTCTTTCTGAGCTGTTAGTACAGATTTCTGCTTTTCAACTATGTAAGTGTCAGTGTGTTGTGGCCCATTATCAAAAGAATCTTGAAATCTTACATAACAAAGAAGTGTATATGTCTGTGCATATGTGTGTTAGTTGCTCAGTTGTGTCCAACTCTTTGCAATGCTATGGACTGTAGTACACCTGTCCATAAAACAGACTGTAGCTTTCTCCGTCCATAGAATTCTGCAGGTAAGAATACTGGAGTAGGTAGCCTGACCCAGGGATCAAACCCAGGCCTCCTGCATTGTAGACAGATTCTGTGCCATCTGAACCTTATACACTCATATACTTAACTTTTTCCTCCACACGTTTGCTCAAGTTCACGTGTTCATTATCTTTATCATTCTAATCCAAATAACGTACCTTCCAATTCAAGATTCCTAATATAGTGAAGTTGCTCAATCATGTCCAAATCTTTGAGACCCCATGGACTGTAGACTACCAGACTCCTCCACCCATGGGATTTTCCAGGCAAGAATACTGGAGTGGGTTGTCATTTACTTCTCCAGGGGATCTATCCCTGTCATTAAAAACTCTTTGTTCAGGTATACAAACAGATCTGAGTCTGAAATCACAACAGTTTTCACAAAGATCTGTGCTTCGGTAAAGCTCTCTGACAGTACAGTTTCTATTTCCTGCATTGCCTTTGCCAACCCAGCCAGAAACTTTGTGGTCATTGTTCAAAAACTAACACTAATATATCCTCAGTTCCTAAGAGGAAATATAAAACTTCCTCATGCATTACTGTAACACTTTGAAAATACCACCAAAATGTGATGATAATGTCACCATAGATTTTCTAAGACTAACTGGAATGGCTTAGTTCAGTTCAGTCGCTCAGTCGTGTCCGACTCTTTGCGACCCCATGAATTGCAGCACGCCAGGCCTCCCTGTCCATCACCATCTCCCGGAGTTCACTCAGACCCATGTCCATCGAGTCTGTGATGCCATCCAGCCATCCCATCCTGGGTCGTCCCCTTCTCCTCCTGCCCCCAATCCCTCCCAGGATCAGAGTCTTTTCCAATGAGTCAACACTTCGCATGAGGCGGCCAAAGTACGGGAGCTTCAGCTTTAGCATCATTCCTTCCAAAGAACTCCCAGGGCTGATCTCCTTCAGAATGGACTGGTTGGATCTCCTTGCAGTCCAAGGGACTCTCAAGAGTCTTCTCCAACACCACAGTTCAAAAGCATCAATTCTTTGGCGCTCAGCCTTCTTCACAGTCCAACTCTCACATCCATACATGACCACAGGAAAAACCATAGCCTTGACTAGATGGACCTTAGTCGGCAAAGTAATGTCCCTGAATATGCTACCTAGGTTGGTCATAACTTTTCTTCCAAGGAGTAAGTGTCTTTTAATTTCATGGCTGCAGTCACCATCTGCGGTGATTTTGGAGCCCAAAAAAATTAAAGTCTGACACTGTTTCCACTGTTTCCCATCTATTTCCCATGAAGTGATGGGACTGGATGCCATGATCTTTGTTTTCTGAATATTGAGCTTTAAGCCAACTTTTTCACTCTCCTCTTTCACTTTCATCAAGAGGTTTTTTAGCTCCTCTTCACTTTCTGCCATAAGGGTGGTGTCATCTGCATATCTGAGGTTACTGATATTTCTCCCGGCAATCTTGATTCCAGCTTGTGTTTCTTCCAGTCCAGCGTTTCTCATGATGTACTCTGCATAGAAGTTAAATAAGCAGGGTGACAATATACAGCCTTGATGTACACCTTTTCCTATTTGGAACCCTTCTGTTGTTCCATGTCCAGTTCTAACTGTTGCTTCCTGACCTGCATACAGATTTCTCAAGAGGTAGGTTAGGCGGTCTGGTATTCCCATCTCTTTCAGAATTTTCCACTGACCATTATATCTACTACTGCGGGCAGGAATCTCTCAGAAGAAATTGAATAGCCGTCATGGTCAACAAAAGAGTCCAAAATGCAGTACTTGGATGCAATCTAAAAAACGGCAGAATGATCTCTGTTTGTCTGCAAGGGAAACCATTCAATATCACAGTTATCCAAGTCTATGCCCCAACCAGTAATGCTGAAGAAGCTGAAGTTGAACGGTTTTATGAAGACCTACAAGACCTTTTAGAACTAACACCCAAAAAAGATGTCCTTTTCATTATAGGGGACTGGAATGCAAAAGTAGGAAGTCAAGAAACACCTGGAATAACAGGCAAATGTGGCCTTGGAATGCAGGATGAAGCAGGGCAAAGACTAATAGAGTTTTGGCAAGAAAATGCACTGGTCATAGCAAACACTCTCTTCCAACAACACAGGAGAAGACTCTACACATGGACATCACCAGATGGTCAACACCAAAATCAGATTGATTACATTCTCTGCAGCCAAAGATGGAGAAGCTCTATACAGTCAACAAAAACAACACCAGGAGCTGACTGTGGCTCAGATCATGAACTCCTTATTGCCAAATTCAGACTGAAATTGAAGAAAGTAGGGAAAACCACTAGACCATTCAGGTATGACCTAAATCAAATCCCTTATGATTATACAGTGGAAGTGAGAAATAGATTTAAGGGCCTAGATCTGATAGATAGAGTTCCTGATGAACTATGGAATGAGGTTCGTGACATTGTACAGGAGACAGGGATCAAGACCATCCCCATGGAAAAGAAATGCAAAAAAGCAAAATGGCTGTCTGGGGAGGCCTTACAAATAGCTGTGAAAAGGAGAGAGCAAAAAGCAAAGGAAAAAAGGAAAGATATAAGCATCTGAATGCAGAGTTCCAAAGACTTGCAAGAAGAGATAAGAAAGCCTTCTTCAGTGATCAATGGAAAGAAATCGAGGAAAACAACAGAATGGGAAAGACTAGAGATCTCTTCAAGAAAATTAGAGATACCAAGGGAACATTTCATGCAAAAATGGGCTCAATAAAGGACAGAAATGGTCTGGACCTAACAGAAGCAGAAGATATTAAAAAGAGGTGGCAAGAATACATGGAAGAACTGTACAGAAAAGATCTTTATTACCCAGATAATCATGATGATGTGATCACTCATCTAGAGCCAGACATCCTGGAATGCGAAGTCAAGTGGGCCTTAGAAAGCATCACTATGAACAAAGCTAGTGGAGGTGATGGAATTCCAGTTGAGCTATTTCAAATCCTGAAAGATGATGCTGTGAAAGTGCTGCACTCAATATGCCAACAAATTTGGAAAACTCAGCAGTGGCCACAGGACTGGAAAAGGTCAGTTTTCATTCCAATCCCAAAGAAAGACAACGCCAAAGAATGCTCAAACTACCGCACAATTGCACTCATCTTACATGCTAGTAAAGTAATGCTCAAAATTCTCCAAGCCAGGCTTCAGGCTTCATGTGAACCGTGAACTTCCTGATGTTCAAGGTGGTTTTAGAAAAGGCAGAGGAACCAGAGATCAAATTGCCAACATCCACTGGATCATGGAAAAAGCAAGAGAGTTCCAGAAAACATCTATTTCTGCTTTATTGACTATGCCAAAGCCTTTGACTGTGTGGATCACAATAAACTGGAATGGCTAAGTTCCACTATGTTTTCTCCTAATCATCACCAGCTGACAAATTGAGGCACATTTATAATTTGTTTTGCTGAGCTGAACTGAAGGGATCTTTGTACATACCTTAGTTAGCAAATACTGATTTGAGGATGAGGTCACTTTCATTGACAGTCTTTCTTAAATTAGAGCTTTGGGGAAAATTAAATGGAAAATAAGTGAGATCTTCTCCCCCTCTCCCCAACACCACTGCCAATATACCAGATATATCTGTCTTAATGCTTTTATTTGGCTCAGAAATTGCTATATATTTAAACACCAGAGACATCTCAATAGATTTTTAATCTAGAAACCATAAATTTAAGGACCTCTTTCAGGTATCATTTAACCTAAAGTTATTTTTTCAATTTAAAATCAGGGAGATTTGTATCTTATATCCATCCTAAAAAAAAAAAAAATGTTAAAGAAAATGTCATTTTGGCAGGCAGTCTTTAAAAGAGTGGATTCATATCATATCTTTAAAATCCTGCATTTTTATGAGTTTATTCAGTACCAGAGAGACAGAAAGTGTTAGATCAAGATAAACAGCCATGAATCTTTCTTGCTTTGTAGAATGAATGTTCTAAACATTGTAGGTGGTGTGAAAACTGCATAACTTAAGAACAAAAAATCTTTGAGTTAAAGATTTAGTTAATCTGATAGTAATCACAGGATCAGCATAATCTTTGAGCCAGGGTAAGAGTGCAAATGAGAGTAATGGGTAAATGATGAAAAGGAAAAATTTTTTAAATAAATTTATTTATTTTAATTGGAGGTTAATTACTTTACAATATTGTATATAGGGTTTTTTTTTTTCCTTTTTAATATGGCCAAAGAGATCCCTGAATGTGTCAATGAAAAGGAATTGGAATATGGTTTCACACTATTTGGTAATAATATATGTATGTGTATACTATGTTGTTATGAATGTATATTATGTATATATATTTTATGTATTTCAACTAGCTAAAGTTGAACAAAGTATGACTCATTGTATTGATTTGCTAAATCCAAAGCTTTAATCATTCACCCTTCTTAAATTGTTAATAGAGGTATATGTCACAAATTTAACCAAATGACACTTGTGGTTGTGAATCTGGGAACTGTGGAGAGGCAATCAAGTAAATGACAGCGTTGACCAGCGTGTTTTCTTCATATTCAGATCAGATTACCCAAACAAGATCTTTAACTTAAGCCCAATGTTGGCTTCTGCTTGGTGTTGTTCAGTTGCTAAGCCCTGTCCAACTCTTTGTGACCCGATGGACTGCAGCACACCAGGCTCCCCTGTCTTATACAGTCTCACAGAGTTTGCTTAATTACATATCCATTGAGTTGGTGATTCTATCCAACCATCTCATTCCTACTGCAGCCCCCTTTTCCTATTTCCTTCATTCTTTCCCAGCATCAGTCTTTTCCAGTGAGCCAGCTTCTATACTCCTAAATAAAATGTCTGTTTACAAAAATTCTCACTCAACATTTTAGCCTTACTCATGCTTCATGGTTATTTTTTTAAATCTAAAATAAGAAATAAGTACTAAATGAATAAATACTAACTTAAATACTATTTATAAATAAAAATAATTATAAAACATATCCAGCTTCTACTCCTTAATATTCTTAATAATAACTAAAGGTCTATATTTTGGTGGAAATGTGACTAAGCACACATGAATGAGAAATGAACACATTAGAACTATGAAATCACATCTGCAAGTAATGTTATTCCATTGCAGTTGCTCCCACCAAAGCAATGTGGGACCAGAGGCATCATTTGACCCAGTTCTCTGAAGGATACTTTTATTATATGCAGTGAGGAAAGGAAAAATTAAGGCCATTTGTCAGTGGCTGAGATGAGATTCTAACATGTTTGAATTACCATTTCTGGGCTTTTTCACCATTTATTTTATAAAATACAAGCATTTGATTCATAAATACCCTACACTAGAATTCTCTAGTTATGAGTAATGGATTGTAGCTTGTGTGGTGTTTGAGACATGGAGTTATAGGAGCTTAATAGTCAGCATTAATTTATTCTTGTAGCTGATACGTGTTGGAAAGACTTTGCAGCTTGAGTGTGTGCTCAGTTGCTCAATTGTGTTCAACTCTTTGCAGCCACTTTTCAAATAGAATTAATAAATCATATTAACAACCACCTTTACTTTCAAGTTTATTCTACAAGTAATGAGTAACAGAAAATACTGAAAAAGTATATATATATATATATATATATATATATAATGTATTAACTCAGTGTAATATTTTAATGAGAAATACTTGATTTTGTTTTAAAAATTATTATCATTGTTTTGACAACAATGGCTATATGACATGACTTGAGAGGTCTTAGTTCCCTGACCAGGGAATGAACCTGGGCTCTTGGCAATGAAAGCCTGGAGTCCTAAACACTGGACCACCAAAGGATTCCCTGTTTATTATTATGTTTAAAATAACTAGAAGACTAGGAAAATATAGATGATGATACAGATTTTTAAAACAGAGGAAACATTTCAAGACCTATTATTAGTACATGAAAGAAAATGAAAATACAAAAATAAAGATTTCCTTTAACTCATGTAAAAGTATGGTTCAAGCATTTATTTAGTTGGGTTTTGTGCTTCAAATCTTACTTGTTAATGTCTTTAGAATCAGTAAATTAGTCTGCAATCTGCCTAGTGATAATAAGGAAAACAGAGTGTCTTATCTCACATCATGTCAAGCCATAATTATATGAACATTTGCACACAGTTAATTTTGTTTGTATTCACTTAGAAATACCTGCTGGGTAGGGATTATCATTACTTTCAGGAAATGTCTGATTTGCCAAAAGGCCAGAAATATCACACAGCATACTAAATTTTCTCAGCAGCTAAAGTACATTTAGAAAGAATGAAAATGAGGTATCTTTATCATTTCAATGAAAATATTAGCTGATTTTCAAGCACTTTAGGTATATAAATAATGCAATCAATTTAAATATGGAAAACATTGTTTTCAGTTCACCTGATATTTGAGCAGAACTACCTACATAATTCTGTTGACAAAAGAGGACAAAAATAATTCAAATTTCAAGCTTAATTTGCCTATTTTTTCATTTACTTCATTTGCAAATTTGACAGATATATCAATATACAATACAGAATTACCACAATTCCAGGTACTTATCAGAGACTTAAAGAAAAGTACCTAATTCTATCTTCTATCAAAAAGTTAGCTGAAGAAAATAGAATTTCAAGATCATTGCCTAAAAAGTATGTCTACCATATATCTACACTTTTAAAAAACACTAAGCTACCTTTGCATTAACCAAACATTTTAGAGTCATGAAATCAGATTGTTTAGAAAGTCATACTTGCCAAAGGAAATGTGTTTTGCATAAATAACATGAGGGACGCTGAGGACAGAATTTCTTAGATCACTGTGACATCACTGAAGTCACATTTGAAAAGATTTTATTCATCCATTTTAATAAATTTTATCCTCATTGTGGCAGAATGTCTCCTGAGAGATGGCTGCTCCCTAGTGCCAGGAACCATGAATACGGCAGCATGGGCCCTTGAGAGATGGCCACTCCCTAGTTCCAGGAAGCATGAATACATCATATTAGTTGGGAAGAGAAACTTTGCAGTCTAGTCCAGGTAGAAGATCATAAAATAAGTTTAATCTTGAATAAATGTTGAGGCCCAAACTAAAAACAAGGGTTCTTAAAAGCAGAGAAGTATCTTCAGCTGGACCAAAAGAACTTGGGTGGAAGAGAAGTTACAGAGACTCAAAATATGAGAAGAACAAAACGTCCTTCAGGTTTGAAGACAGAGAGGGCAAAGCCCCTAGGAATGCTGATGGTTGTAAAGAACTGAGAATCTCCTGGATAATAGCCAGCAAGGATCTCAGCCAGAAAAAGCTGCAAGAATTCTGCAAACAACCTGAATGATCTTGAAAGCAGATTTTCCCTTTCAGTCCAGGCCAGCTAAGACCTGACCTTGACCTTGTGTAACCAGCAACAGTCAGTCCACCAGAACTTCTAACTACAGAGCTGTGAGTTAACATGCTTGTGTTGTTTTAAACAAATAACTTTATGGTAATTTGCTACAACAGCAATATAAAACTAATGCATACACACACACACACACACACACACACACACACACAAATAATGTACTTCCTACTTTGGATGACAAGAACAACATCAACCATTATAGTCTTTTTTGCTGGTGGTAAAGACGCTCACAGATAATTTTAAATTTTCTCATAGAAACAGTGCAGGTAATTTTATGCCTTAGAGCAAGATGCCCGTTAAAGGACATTAGATTTCTACCCTCCCATAGTGACTGCAGACAAGGGGCATTCTATCCAAAGGCACAAACTTTATAAGTTATAGGGATCTAATGTACAATATGGTAACTATACAGTTAACAATACTGTGTTGCACATTTGAAAACTGTTGAGAATAAACCTTCAAAAAGATAAAAAAGAAAGGGACAGTATCATCCTTCATGATTACATGCCAAAGGGGTGGCTCCCAGGCCCTTGGAAAAGATATTTCTAGTCCAGGATTGTAGAACCTGGCAAGAAGCTTTTTAAAAGATTTACATCTCAAAGGGTCACAGAATGAATTTTCAACTAGCAAGTGCTCTTCAACTAGTAAATACTCACAGAAAAGGTAGGTCAGGGGCTTACAGCAGGAAAACAAAACTGCCTGAAGTTAAGTCACTATGAGCATTGTTTATTTCTGAGTGTTTTATTCTTTTTGATGCTATTATAAACAGAATTGTTTTCTTAATTTCCTTTGTGAATAATTCCTTGCTTATGTATAGAAACACAACTGATTTTTTATGCTAATTTTCTATCCTTCAACTTTAACGGATTTGTATGTTAGCTCTAACAGTTTTTCTGTTTGTTTGTGGAGTCTTGGAAATTTTCTATGTGAAAAGATCATGTGATCTGAGAACAGATAATTTTGCTTTTTATTTTTCAATTTGGATGATTTTTTTCTTCCTTTTTTTCCCCTTTCTTTTGACTAACTGCCCTGTCTAGAATTTTAGTATAATGTTTAATGTCGAATACAAGTGATAAAAGTGAGCATTCTTGCTTTTTTGTAGATCTCAGTGTTCTTGCCTGGAGAATCCCAGGGACTGGGGAACCTGGTGGGCTGTCGTCTATGGGGTCCCACAGAGTCAGACATGACTGAGGCGACTTAGCAGCAGCAGCAGCAGCAGCAGAGTGAAAAAAAATCCAGTTTTTCACCATGGAGTAGAATGATAATCATGGGCTTTTCAAATAGGGACTTTATTGTACAAATTCCTTCCACACCTAATTTTTTGAGAGTTTTTATTATACTGCTGCTACTGCTGCTAAGTCTCTTCAGTCGTGTCCGACTCTGTGCGACCCCATAGATAGCAGCACACCAGGTTCCCCCGTCCCTGGATTCTCCAGGCAAGAGTACCGGGTTGCCATTGCCTTCTCCATTTTTATTATGAAAGGTGTTGAATTTCGTCAAGAACTTTCCCTGCATATGATTTATCACACACATAAATAGTATAATAATAATAATAATAAAAAATAAAGAGGATGACAAAACACTTTTGGAGGCAATGAATTTGTTCATGACATACATTATGGTGATATTTTCATATAAATATATGAATCTCCAAATATGTTGTGCTGCATAATTATGTACAGGTTTTGTATAGTAACTATATATAAATGTTTCACAAAAAATGATAAAAACAAATATGAGGGGAATGTTAAAAAAGTGGTCAAATTCAGTAACATCACAGAAGCAGCTCCTTAATAACAAGTAGAATCCTGAATCATGGGAAAGTTTCCCAATGTCAACAAACTCCCTTAAACAGTTTAAAATCTCTGCACTTCTTGGGTCCAGGATCTTCATGATCCATTTGCAGACATGTTCTTCCGGTGCCCACAGGTTTATACCCATATTCTGCGGTTCCTTTGGTAAATACTCTTTTGTTGACCTAAAACAAATGGACTGCCAATTATTTCTTCAGCAATAAATGAGTTTATTGAGGAATAGCAAATAATTGAGATTCTGCGTGTGCAACCATGATGAGTCACTTGTAAGTCTTGTTGTAATAAGGAAAAGAAGACCCATATATAGGGGGAAAGAAAGGGGGAGAGGCAAGCTACTGTAAATAGAGAGTCCATTGAAAGATTTGAGAGTTTGAAGTAAAGCTGCTTTTCATTGACTAAGTTGTAAAGGTTCTCATTGAGCACTTTGCCGGGCAACAAAACAATTCTTTTTATGGCTGTTAACTCTGCTATCACTATAGGGTGTGAGAGTTTCCACTTCTTGTATTCTGACTCTATTTTAATTGAGGTTTCTGTTTATTCATTTTTATACTTTCTTCCTACAGGAAGGACAGTAATTATGGAGCCAGGTTGAGACTTGACCCAAGTTATTGGTATAGGATAGCATAATATACAGCATTACCCTTGAACTGAAGCATCATCACAAGTGAGCCTGTCAAAATGCACAGTTATAACTCACCTTGATTTAGCAAATTGGAAGCTGGGGCATGGGATGGGGACTGAGATGTTTAACTCTCTGTCCTGGTGTGTGTATGTTTTGTTCAGAACAGTTTGAGAACCACTGGTCTAGTGATGGGCAAGTAAAGGCAAATATTTGAGGAAGACAAACATCCTTGCATAATGTATCCATTTCAGATGATATTTGTACATCTTTTTCAGATAAAGGGAAGGCCTCTATTCTATAATAAGTTGCAGGGACCACTTCTGTGTCTGTGTGGATCAAGCATATCTGTGAGTTCAGGTTTCTGAGAGTGTCTGCCCAGTTGTGTCAGCCTCAGCTCTCAGGGTCTCACCTCTTTCCCATCACAATGAACACTTTAGCATAAAATGTTCCCCAGGGCTGAAAATTAAGTCACTTTTGTAAGTGGCTCATTTGTCACAGGGAGCTCTCTTTAAACAGGATATAAACATTCTCTAACTTGAGAGTGGCCTGCTTAAACCTGTTATTGAAGGAGGAAACAGACCGAACAGGCTCCATCTTGAAAGCAGGACTCCATCTTGGGTGGGACTGTGGACTTTGCGCTATATGCCCAGTATCTATGGAAACGACATACCAACTGGAAAAACAGACCCCCCAGATGGAAGAGTCCCAGGAATCATACCTAGACTCTCCATTGCCTAAAAGAATACTCTAATTATCTGTGTAACCAAATAGAATCATAAAATTCTATTATACTTATTGGAGTATAACCTCAGGCCAGTAATTGTACACTGTTAACTACCTAAGCTTAAGGCATATGAATCACAGGTTAACTTTAATTGTATCTTTCTTTTCCTTTGTTTAGACTAGTTTCAGGGAATTTGGGGAGGTGGGTTTGGGCACATGCACTTAGGGTATATAAGGTTTTCAAAAAAAAAAAAAAACTGGTCGGGGTCCTTGGCTAAGAGAAGACTCTATCTTGGGCCCACCAGTGTAATAAACTGCACTCCACTATCTGCATTGTCCTTCTGAGTGAGTTTGTTTCCCAGAATGTGTGGCTATAACATTATTATTATTATTATTATTATTTTCTTTTAAAAGTTAGATTTCAGTTAGGATCTTCCAATTATCTCATCACTCTTTATTACTTACAATAAGTAGTAATGTATTACTTATAATTGTCATTATCAAGTATTTCTCAAATCCAATATAACCTTTCTACCTTTATTCCACCTAAATCCACAAAACTTGAGTGTCTTGGTACTTCAAATTCTTAACAGGCTAAGAGCGCTCACTTCCTAATTTATTACCACTAATGGCCCGACCAGAGAGTGGGCCCAGTATTGGAATCACAAGAATTTGCTTACTAGGAATCCATCTCCAGCACCAACTGTCTTTCTTTAGGTTTTCCCCAAATCAACCCTGAGATAGGAAGTCAAATACAGCTAGTTTATTAGGAGACAATTTAAGAAATTATCATTGTAACATGAGACAATCAGTTCAGTTCAATTCAGTCACTTAGTCATGTCTGACTCTTTGTGACCCCATGAACCACAGCACGCCAGGCCTCCCTGTCCATCACCAATTCCTGGAGTCCACCCAAATCCATGTCCATCGAGTTGGTGATGCCATCCAACCATCTCATCCTCTGTCGTCCCCTTCTCCTCCTGCCTTCAATCTTTCCCAGCATCAGGGTCTTTTCAAATGAGTCAGCTCTCTGCATCAGGTGGCCAAAGTAGTGGAGTTTCAGCTTCAGCATCAGTCCTTCCAATGAACACCCAGGACTGATCTCCTTTAGAATGGACTGGTTGGATTTCCTTGCAGTCCAAGGGTTATCAGACTACCAACAAATACAAATACTTAAATTAGACCTATTGAATTTTAACTATCTATGTAATTCTTTTCCTCCCTATCCAGGATCAGATATCATTTCCTGTAAGAGGCCAGTTAGTAAATATTTCAGGCTTTCCAGGCCAACTGTCTCTGTCACAACTGCTCATCCTTGGAGGACAAAAATGGCCATGGGATGATGTGTTACTGAATGGGCATGTATATGTTCTAATATCATATTATTCACAATAAGAGGTCATGAGATGGATTTGCCCCACAAACCGTACTTTATTGACTTGTGCTCTTTACTGTGGCCTTTTTGAGGACTGAAATCACTGCAGATGGTGATTACAGCCATGAAATTAAAAGACGCTAAATCCTTGGAAGGAAGACCAACCTAGACAGCATATTAAAAAGCAGAGATATTACTTTGCCAACAAAGGTCCATCTAGTCAATTCTATGGTTTTTAAAGTGGTCATGTATGAATGTGAGAGTTGGACTGTGAAGACAGCTGAGCACAGAAGAATTGATGCTTTTGAACTGTGGTTTTGGAGAAGACTGAACTGAACTGAACTGAGGACTAAAGCATGACTTTTTATCAGCATAACCTAAATATCTGGCCAAGGATATACACACACATATATATAGAACAGTTCAGTTCAGTCACTCAGTCATGTCCAACTCTTTGCGACCCCATGAATCGCAGCACGCCAGGCCTCCCTGTTCATCACCATCTCCTGGGGCTCACTCAGACTCATGTCCATCGAGTCTGTGATGCCATCCAGCCATCTCATCCTCAGTCGTCCCCTTCTCCTCCTGCCCCCAATCCCTCCCAGCATCAGAGTCTTTTCCAATGAGTCAACTCTTCGCATGAGGTGGCCAAAGTACTGGAGTTTCATCTTTAGAATCATTTCTTCCAAAGAAATCCCAGGGCTGATCTCCTTCAGAATGGACTGGTTGGATCTCCTTGCAGTCTAAGGGACTCTCAAGAGTCTTCTCCAACAGCCCAGTTCAAAAGCATCAATTCTTTGGTGCTCAGCCTTCTTCACAGTCCAACTCTCACATCCATACGTGACCACTGGAAAAACCATAGCCTTAACTAGACGGACCTTAGTGAAAGAAATTTTTAATATGTTTACAGATTCTATGGATGATGAAATTTAGGTGATCTTTTCTCCTTCCCTTATTCAATGAACTTGAAAATGTGCTTGCATTTTAAAAATCTAAACTTGGAACTAGAACTCAAAGATTGAACCATGCATAATTATCTTTAAAGCAGAATAGCAGTGTACCACCCAAATAGGCTGAGTAGTAACCTAATTTGCTTTACTGCCTTTGATAAAGGAATAATACTTCCCTCAGTAGGTCAATTTTAAATAAATGAAAAGCAGATGAAGCAGAAAGAGAGGTGAACTCTGACTGATTAGCACAACCCTATCCAAAGCAGAAAGGTGGAGCTTTGAGTGTTTAATCTCATTGACAGGCAAACCACCATCATGAAAAGCCTCTGGAATTAATCATAACTTTCAATAGATACTTCACCTAATACCTCTTTCTTTTGTTCTCCTACCTTTTTTTGTTGAAATATCTGTATAAAATGTAGTTGATCCCTTTCATATAAAGTTTATCTACACGTAAAACTAAAAAAGCATTGTACTGATATGGACACAGCCTTGGACGGTAGATCTATAAAGAAAGGCATATTTACAAATAAATTTCTGTATGTAGTAAAGAGAATGGTTAGGAGTCTTCAAGGGTCAGTATGCATGGTTGAGTGCTGAGTTGCTTCAGTTATGTCCAGCTCTTTGCGATCCAATGGAATATACCAGGCTCCTGCTATCCATGAGATTCTCCAGGCAAGAATAATAGAATGGATTACCATGACCTCCTCCAGGTGGTCTTCCCAACCCAGGGATCGAACCAGCCTTTCTTATATCCCTTGCATTGTCAGGCGAGTTCTTTACCACCTGGGAAGCCCCTAGGGTAAATATACTTAATTATTAAGCAGGGCACTATGTGCACAAGTATCCCTTATATTATATTAATAACTTACACCCCTGTTACAAATGTTTGTTTGTTTGTTGTTGCATGGAATTTCTGTATTATGAGAAAAGTATTTCTCAAAAGGTGTGTATAACTTGCTTTCTTGGAAGTCTTTTTGAGCAATGTGAAATTCCTTTTGTAATTTATGAAAGAAATTCTGTGTTACAATAAAGCATTTTCAAGTTGAATTTTCTTCAATCTTAGACTTTTAATATTGGATAGGTGAAGACAATTACATGAAACTTTTCCCCTCAAAATTTGTAGGATATCAATTTTAGATCCAAATTTGGGGGTCGTTCTCAAATAGAAATATTTCCCTTCCTTTCTTATTGATGTAGTAATTTTAACATTATCACATTTAAATCTTAAGTCAGTACCTGCTTCTAGCATCCCATATAGAAAAGGAAACACAGAGGACAAAACTGAAAGCAAAAACATTTTAAATTTACAACCTCTTTATTTCAGTGGCAAATTCTTTGTTACCTCATTCATTATTTAAGTAATATAAAGCATCAACCTCTCATTGATGAAATGTTCTTTACACTAATTTAAAGAATAACTTCATAGAGTCTTGTAGTATATATATTCTCTTTCGCAGTAAAAAAATGGCATTGAACATAATTACATGAATTAATGACTTTACATTAGTGTAGCCTTAAATCAAGCAGAGCCTGTAAATTATTTTAATTGTGGCATCCAGTTAAAATATTTTGGTCAATGAGCCTTTACAAATTGTATTAAAATGTGCAAAAATTATTTGGCTGTGATATATATCATGTTAACACACATTTATGATGACTGAGTTTAAAATAGAATCTCCTCTTCAACCTTTTCTTCTAGAATTATACATTTCATTTTGAATCTATGAAGACAGCCTAAACTCAGACTCTCTTAGCACTGATGAAATTAAAACATTAGGAATTTTTCCTCAGAAACCTAACCAGTTGTTCAGTTACTAGGTCAAACTATGTTCTCTGCTCTTACTAGTTTGCTATTAGAGTTAGCACACTGAACAGCTTTAAAAAGTCCACACTCATTATCTCACAGTTACCTTGGGGCAGAATTCTAGTACATTTTAGGTAATCCTCTATTCTGCACTTCACAACTTTAAAATTGAGAGGCCAATTGGGTAATCTTTCTTTCTAAATCTTCGGAACATCATCCAGATTTTGCTGTTGTTGGCAGAATTCAGTTCTCTCTAGCTATAGAAACAAGGTCCCATTTTCTTGCTCTGTCTGCTGGCGGATGCTTTAAGCATCTGGAAACCACTCCTAGTCTCTTGTCATGTGGCCCAGAACATGGCAGCTTCCTTCCACAAAACCAACAGAAAAATCTCTCTAGAATCAGCTAATACCGCAACTTAACATAAGCACAGGAGTGATTACTCTCATATTTACTGGTCTAGTGTATATTCAAAGGTAAAACCTATATACCAGTGACAAGAATCCTGCAGGCCATCTTAGAATTCTTCCTACCATACTCCCCCAATCACGTGTGTCAACCACAAGCAGAAAATGTTCTCTCTGGTCCTGAGAAAATAATGTTTTTTTATCACCATCTGTAACCACTGAAATGTTTAGCATTTACCTTTGAATGAAATTAAGATTATCACTGTAAGAAGAAACAAAGGATTTGAATACATTCTGAGAATGTCTAGTGTTGGAATCATTTATGACATATTGAACCACTGCATGTTAAGCCTGGACCATCTCCTGCTACAGCGTCCTCTCTGGAGGAGGCACACACGATATCAAAAAGATGTGTGAATAATCACCTCTTATGAATTACTAACCATGGAGCCACAACTCAGAGTAGATTTTAACTGTAAAACTACCCCATAGAAATGAAATTATAAAGTGTATAAAACAATTTTTCATTTTACTACTCAATTCTGAATTCTCTTGCACACATGGCAATGGTGATAACTATTTAATAATAATGAAAACATTTGAGAAATGCATGAAAAACTTTCACAATGCAAAACATATGCCCAAAATGAAAAAGATAGCACAGTAAATACACCAGATGACAGTCTAGTCATATAGCCAAACTAGTTTAGATGTTAGTCTACCTTAGTAGGTAGCCAGGGTCAAAATCAGAGAAATATGTCAATTAATTTATTCTTTTTACTTTAACATGTAATTAGTTTGAGGATACTACAAATATAACTGGATCTTGCCAAGGATATTTTTATCAGATGTGATAAATTGTATTTGACCTACTGGTACCACCCACTGAATACCTAACTTCATGTATTTCAATAACTTCCCTGATAACCAACCACCTGGGTAACATCTGCAGTCTCTCAAACTGTCACTTTGGGACATGAATTAGTGTTAGCATACACATAAATCATCATAGCAAGTCAAGGGGAACTGAAGCAGAGATAGGCTGGCTTTAAAATAGTTATATCACCAAATAAACTCAAGAGATGCATTAATTCAATCAAAAGAAATAGATCCTACTTCTAACTTATTTGATTTTGACTTGATCCACTTTAGTTAAATTCTACCAAGATTGTTTATTCCTAAAATTAAAATCATTGCTGTTAAAAGGAAAGGATTAGCATCATAAAAAACAAACCATGGTTTGTGATAATGAACTAAAACACACTCAACAATGAGGAACTAGCATCTTGAAATACCGAATTATTGAAAAGTAAGAGTGATTATAATTATAGGCTGATGTGGTTGTATCCTTTTTTTATGTGCGCCTTTAGCAAGTAGTTTCAAAGGGATTAGAAGCAATGCTGAGAAGAAGGAAATAGTGTCTTATTTATTTCAGAGCACTTAAAAAACTTGTCAAAGTCATTTTGAACCTTTTTATCTTTTTTTTTTTAAACAAGTCCCCATAATGTCTCTAAACAACCTTTACTAACTTCTTCAGAGAATCAGAGGTTAGTTTATAGACATAATCATAGACTATTTATCTTCATAGTTTTAGTTTCCTCGTCTTTTCAAAAACAACCTGTACTAGAATTTCAGTTTTTGTCTAGTTAAAATCCAAAATATGCATCAACACATTAAAATGAGTAAAATAATCAGCTCTCACTTAATTTTATAATTTTGTTTAAAAATATATCTTTGGTTATAAAATGTTTTTGTTATTTTAATTGGGCACATTTAGTTTCAGGTGCCTTTTTGAAAAATTCTTTTAAAACTATTGTTTCTATAAAGCACAATACCCTGCTTAATAAACCAAATAATTGAACATGTCATTCAACATGAGTTTTGATGAAACTGGGAGTAAAGAGTGTCCATAGGTAAGATATATTATTACTCTTCATACAGGTAAGGTACTGTAAATAAGAAATAGGATAATAATTATGATAACTAGCTTTCAGAAATACTAGACTTCTTAGAGATAAAATAAAAAATACAATAATAGCCAAGTTAAAGTTAGGCAGGCATGAGGAATTCCCAGATATATTTCTTCTCCCCTTGGATACCTCATGAAGGTAAATATGGGAACATGGTATAGTTCATAGATAAAAGGGGAAAGAAGAAGGAATGCCTACAGATGAAAAGGCAGAAAACAGACAACAGCAAAAAACTTAGCAGACACCTCTGCTCCACATTTAGAACATGCAGAGGCCAAGGCAAAAGATAAGGATGAGGGTTGTCACCCATGCCTGGAGAAGTTAACAATGTGGAAGAGTCAAGCTGGGTCATAAACAGGAGTGAGATGCTCAGAATATTTATGGAGAATCTATTTTGAGAACACTAAGTGCAGACACCTAGACAAAGACCTGAAAAAAGGGATTTGTGAAACTGCAGGTTACTGAGGAAAATATTGGTTGATATCAAGGAACCAATGGAAACAATTGGTTTAGACACATATACATTCCAACACCAGCTTCTGCCATGTCATTACTGACATCTGAGTATCTGCTTCCCCAGTCAGTATTGCATGAAGTCATCAAAGGGACAAGCCCTACCCACATATAAAATTCTCCCATTAGACACTGTTAGTGCTTTGCCCCTAATTCACACATTCATTCAATTAATAAATAAACCCATACACATTATGGTCCAGTAACTTCTAGGTGATCAAAGTATGTCAATAATTATGCCTGAGAAGATCACTTCTCTTAAGGAACTTACATCCTTTATGGAGAAGACTGGCAATAAAAGTTAGAGATACAAATGCAAATATAACCTAAAAATAAGTGCCATAAATACAGAAAGGAACAAAAAAAAATGAAGTGGAGCTGTATTATAAGTAGTATTGGAAATACTGAGGAAAGCAGAATTAGTTGTAACATTAATTAGAATGTCCAAGGGGAGTGTCATTGAGGAGATGAAAATCAAGCAACAATTTTAATGAGGTGAGGGAAATGCTCATGTGGGTGTCTCAGGGACAAGAACCCCAGGCAGAGAGATTAAGAAGTGCAAAGGACACTGGATGAATCCGTGCTTACTGCTTTTTTCAATGCATGTATTAAATATATTTATTTTATTAAGTTGCTAAACCCATAACTCTGAGATCATAAAGTCTTAGAGAACAGAGGTCAAATGGACTGTATCATTAACATTCTAAGGGCAAGTTCAACCTTTCACATGATGAAGCAAAAATGAATATTTGTGGAGGGGCAATGACCTTGAGTGTCTTTCTGGGCTCCACACTGTATGCCAGGGTCATCTAGAGGAAATCAGCCTGAATATACTAACTAACTATTAAAAGTTGTCAACTGAAAGAAACCACCCTGGCAGAAGGATAAGGGGAAAGAGAGAGTCAGGGGTTGCAAGCCAGGTAGGTGTCTGGGGTCACCGCTGAGAGAGGTGGGATTCAGGAAAAGAGACCTGGGACTTGGATCAGCTGTCAGCCCAACAGATTGAAGGATCTTGGAAGGACAAGGCAGGGAAGCTCTGTGATAAGAGCATCATGATGTCACTGGTTTATGTATGGGTGGGGAATGAGAAACAGGGGGCTTCCTTGATAACTCAGAGGGTAAAGAATCTGCCTGCAATAAAGGAGACCTTGCTTCGATTCCTAGGTCGGGAAGATCCGCTGAAGCAGGGATAGGCTACCCATGCCAGTATTCTTGGGCTTCCATCGTGATTCAGTTGGTATTCAGTACTCCAGTATTTTGGCCTGGAGAATTCCATGGACTGTATAGTCCATGCAGTTGTGAAGAGTGGGACATGACCGAGTGACTTTCAGTTTCACTTTCAATGAGAAATTGGAGTGTAAGGGCATAGATGGGTTGAGCTTGCTTGTCTCAAAGACTGCACATGTGAAGGATGTGTTTCTTCCTGTTATTTTATCCCATAAATCCTTGCTTTGAAGACTGATAGCCCCATTGTAATCTCTACAAGTACTTGCTATTTTTTAAAAGGAGCAAGGAAGTCACTGTGGCTGGAGGAGAATGGAGAGGGAAATAACTGAGTATCATAGAGAAAACAGGAGCTAGATATTGTGGACAACTATCAAGAGTTTAAAATACTAATAGATTACCAAATAACAGGATAAAGCAGGAAAGTACCTCATGCAAAAGTGAAACCCAAAAGACACAAATTACAAATGTGAGAAAAAGGATGGAGAGATCATGGAAGAAATAGGAGAAATATGCACAGTTAAGTTCAATCACTCAGTTGCGTCTGACTCTTTGCAACCCTATGGACTATAGCACGCCAGGCTTCCCTGTCCAGCACCAACTCACAGAGCTTGCTCAAACTCATGTCCATCAAGTCTGTGATGCCATCCAATCATCTCATCCTCTGTCATCTCCTTCTCTTCCTGCCTTCATATTTCTCAGCATCAGGGTCTTTTCCATTGAGTCAGTTCTTTGCATCAGGTAGCCACACCAAAGCAAAACCAATTGATTTTCAGATAAGTGGAACTAAATTACATTCATAACACAGGAAAAATAATTCATTAAAGAAGGAGAATCAGATTAAAAGAGTTTTTGAAGTAAAAAAATATGACATTACAGAGAACTTTAATCAAAAGTTTGGAAGATGACTTCAAGGACATTATATAGAATGCCAATTTAAATTTAAAATTTAGCAATTTAAAGATTTAGAGGAACAATCTACAGCATCCCATATGCATAATATTTATTCCAGAAAGAGATTAAGATCAGAGTAGAGAAAATACATAAATAACAGAACAGCATTTTCTGGAAACAAAGTATGATTCAATAGTGTAGGGAGGCACAAGAAGTGTTTAGAGCTATGATTTTTTTAAAATCCACATCAAGGCTCATTTTTGTGTTTCAGTTCACTCGGGAAAATCTGAACAGAGCTGAGAGGGGGAAAAAACACTTTATCTATAGAGGTGTGATAATGCAATTGGAGCTGAATTTTCAACAACATTGCATTGCTGGATGATAGAAGATTGGACAGAACTTTTACAACTCATACAGAAAATAATGTTTAGATAGAATTCCATTTCTATCCAAATTAGTAACCAAGCATGAAAGACAATAATTTTTTTTGGGGAAAAAAATCCTGAAAGGAATTATTGTCCTGTAACTCCTTTTTTAGGAAGACTTTTTCAAGCAAAAGAGAAAATTAACCCCCCCCCCCAAAAAAAAGAACTAATATGCAGAATCAGAATCAGGGACTCCAACCCATCAGAAGTCCTCAAAACACAATTAAAACAAAATATAAGCAAAACACCACGTGCTTACAGTTATGCATTTTGTAGTCAGAAGTCCTAGTGGGTCCTGTTGGACCTCTACTGTAAGTTTTACAAGACTGAAAGCAAGGTGTTGGCAGGGCTTCATATCCTTTGTAAAGAAGGCTGAGCCCTAAATTTATATTTTCAAATTGTGGTGTTGGAGAAGACTCTTGAGAGTCCCTTGGACAGCAAGGAGATCAAACTAGTCAATCCTAAAAGAAATCAACCCTGAATATTAATTGGAAAGATTGATGCTGAAGCTGAAGCTCCAATACATTGGCCACCTGATGAGAAGAGTTGAATCATTGGAAAGGTCCCTGATTCTGGGAAAGAGTGAAGGTAAAAGGAGAAGGGAGCAGCAGAGGATAAGATGGTTAGATATCATCAGTGACTCAATGGTTATGAATTTGAGCAAACTCGGAGCTAGTAGAAGAAAGAGAAGCCTGGCGTGCTATAGCTCATGGGGTCACAAAGAATTGGACAAGATTTAGCAACTAAAAAATAACAACAATAACAACAATGAACACTTCTAGAGGCTTTTGGGAAGAAACAGCTTTCAGGTTTATTCAGATTACTGGTGAAATGTAGTTTCCTAGTGAAAGTGAAGGTTGCTCAGTTGTATCTGACTCTTTGTGACCCCATGGACTATACAGTCCATGGAATTCTCCAGGCCAGAATACTGGAGTGGGTAATCTTTCCCTTCTCCAAGGGCTCTTCCCAACCCAGGGATCAAATCCAGGTTTCCCACATTGCAGGTGCATTCTTTACCAGCTAAGCCGCAAGGGAAGCTCAAGAATACTGTACTGAGAAACCTATCCTTTCTCCAGGGAATCTTCCCAACCTAGGAATTGAACTGGGGTCTCCTGCATTGTAGGCAGATTCTCTAAGACTTAGGAGTTTTCTCAGATTGAGGTATCTATTTTCTTGCTGACAGTGAGATATGGTGTCCATATCCTAGTGGCCTGTCTCCATTGGCATGTGGTATTACTACCACTATCTCCTCTGTCAACCTGCAAAAACTGTTATATGACTTCCTTAACTCATTTCCTATTGCTGCCTAAACAAACACCACACATTTAATGGCTTAAAAAAAAACCCACTGATGTATAATTTTACATTTTTGTAGGTTAAAAGCCCAACGTGGATATCAATGAGCTAAAATCAAGATGTCAGTCAGGCTGCATCTCTGGAGTAGAATCTGTTCCCTTGTCTTTTTCAGCTTCCAGAGGCTCCCTGCATTACTTGGCTTGTGGTCCCCTTCCTCCTTTTTTGAACCAATCAGTGGCAAGTGGAGTTCAGCTCACATCACATTTTACTTACTTATTCCTCTGATTCTCTCTTAGTATTAAGGATCTTGTGATGACATTGGTCCCGTGTAAGAAAACCAGAGTAATATCTCTATTTTAAGATCAGCAAGTTAAAAAGCTACTTGCATTGGTAATGTTTATCCCCCTTTCCCATGAACCTGTCATAGTCACAAATTCTGTGGGATCCAGATACAGATGCTTTGGAGAGGTCATTACCCTGCCTACTACAGTCCTCTTCAGTTTATCCCCTTTCTGTGGTTGCTTTCTTATAATGAATGGAGCACACCCTGACCCCACTGGGACTTTGAAAGTCACACTTAGGACCTGAATTAATCATCCCTTCACCATCTTGGAGTCAGAGCCTTATCCTATTTATTTCACCACACCATGTCCTTACCAATTTAAATCTATTCTACACTCATCGTGAGAAAAGTGTCTTAATCTTTCTATAATCTGCTAGCATTCCTTATTATACAATCAACATAAATTAGAATTCTTATAGTATGAAAAGCCCAGAATTCCGATGACTTAACACACTACAAGTTCATGTCTCCTCATAAAAAGCTCTGAAGTTTCCAGCAACATTTTAGGTCCAAAGTCTTTTAAGTCAGAACTCAATTTTCCAGGCTAATGGAAGCCTACTCACCTGTAGCTTCACGTTTTGGAGCACATGCTTCCCCAGTGAACAGTGGGAAGAGAAAGCAGGAGGATCTCAAGATGTCCAGAAATTGCTTCAGCCTACATCTGATACAGTTCACCCTTGCCTACAATCCAGTGGCCAGAACTCGGCAATCCTTAATGTCAACAGTCAAAGCAAGAAAGTTTAATCCTCCCAGATTCATACAAAAATAAGAGATTGAAAAATTTACAAGCACTAGAATTTTCCACAGCACTCAGTTTTAGAGACATGCATGACTTTTCCTAAGATCTATCACCATCAATGGGCTTCCCAGGTGTCACAGTGATGAAGAATCTGCCTACCAATGCAAGAAAGGCAAGAGATGCTTGTTTGATTCCTGAGTCGGGAAGATCCCCTGGAGTAGGAAATGGCAATCCACTCCAGTATTCTTGCCTAGAGAATTCCATGGACAGAGGAGCCTGACTGGTTACAGTCCGCAGGGTCTAAAAGAGTCTGATAAGACTGAGCACTCAGGAGCATGCCTTACCATCCACAACATCTAAGCCCTGATTTTGAGTTGAAGCGCTCATTCTTGAGCTTGTATTTCTCTCACTGAATCTAATGAGTGAAAGTGAAAGTGTTAGTCGCTCAGTTATATCCGACTCTTTGCTACCCACTGACTGTAGCCTGCCAGATTCCTCAATCCATGAGATTTTCCAGGCAGGAATACTGGAGTAGGTTGCCATTCCCTTTCCAGGGGATATTCCCAAGCCAGGGATTTAACCCAGGTCTCCTGCATTGCAGGCAAATTCCTTACTGTCTGAGCCACAATCTCTCACTGAATCTGGTAGTTTTCCAATTATCTTGATGCTGTCGGTCTCCCACTAATAGGGCAGTCCTAGTATCACACCTGCTAATCGGCTAGTTTCATCACTGAGTCCTCATTCTGTTAAATATTTAGACTACAGGGTGGAGAATTATCTATGGTATGCTATGAGTTTTTATGCAAATTATTCTGTATAATTTAGCCTCACATCATCCCACTGCTTAAAGTTCCTCTATACTTTATATTCCCTAATAGAGATCTCAGTTGTTACCCATGAAATCTTGAAATACCCTTATAAACATAATAATTGAAATATTTTCCCCCCCATTTTGATGTAACTTCAAGTGTTCATGTTAAGATATCCAATGCTATTCTGATTCATGATTGAATTAGTTTAAGCTAGGTATTACCACATACTTTACATAAAATATATTTATTATTTTGGGTCAGGAGTCCTGGCATGGCCTAACTTGTCCTCTGCTCAGGGCCTCACAGGGACTCAATCAACAGGTTGATCTGGCTGCATTCTAAAGACATAAATAGGGAAGAACACACTTGGACGCATGCTGAAGTTGATGGTAGAATTCATTTCCTCCTGGCTGTAGAACTCATGGCCCTTTCCAGACCAACAGGGAAGAATATCTTTGAACTTAGGAAGGCCCACATCCCCTTTTGGATGAATTCCAACTAGTTGAGCAGGCCTATCTCTTATTATTAACTTACAATAGATTGATTTTGGATTTGACATTTAGTACTTTCGCCATGATGTAACTTAAGCATGAGTGTGTGCTTCCCTGGTGGCTCAAACAGTACAGTATCCACCCACAATGCAGGAGATCTGGGTTTGATCCCTGGGTTGGAAAGATCCCCTCGAGAAAGGAATGGCAACCCACTCTAGCATTCTTGCCTGGAGAATCCTATGGACAGAGGAACCTGCTGGGCTACAGTCCATGGGGTCACAAAGAGTAGGACAAAACTGAGTGATTAAGCATGCAAGCATGAATGTAATGGAGATCATGGGGCAAAATCTTAGGATTTTGCCTACCATAAAATCCTGTTTTAGTCTTCCCACAGTGGAGGGTTTTTGTAATTTTTGTTCATCCCTACAAGTCTAAAATTCCAGAATGCTGTGTAAGTTATTTATTATTGATTGTGTGGTGTTTGTAGTGAGTTCTTTTAATCTATAAATTCCTTTCCTCACTTCTGAAAATTAGTTTTTATATCTTCTCCGATAATTTCTATGCTTCCATTTTTTAATTCCTGTACACATTTTTTATCTTTTATCATCTGATATATTCTTATTTGTAATATCTACAATATTTTAAAATTCCAACCACTTTATTTCTACCTGAAAATTTGTGTCTTCTAATATCTATGTATTGTTGTCCAGATGAAATGCCAACTCACATGACTATGGAGATATTACTTGTGGGTCTTTTGTTCCAATCTATTCAAACATTTTCTGAATTTCTCTTGGTTTGCATTCATTAGTTTTAGTCTCTGACTTTTATTTAGATATTTCTTCAAATATTTGATTTTGTTTGACTGCCTTTGAATAATGAAGAGAGAAACACAAAATAATTGATTCCAAGTTCTATGCTTCACACGAAGCCTGTATAATAATGGTCCTACCCATAAAAGGATGAGGCTTCCCTGGTGGCTCAGCAGTGAAGAATCTGCCTGCAGTGCAGGAGATACAGGAGACAAAGGTTCAAATCCTGTGAGAGGGGCATGACAACCCATTCCAGTATTCTTGCCTGGAGAATCTCATGGACAGAGAAGACTGGTTGGGTCAGTCCATAGGGTCGCAAAGAGTGGAACACCACTGAAGTGACTGAGCACTCTATAAAATGAAACCAATACAATATTGTAAAGTAAAAAAAAAAATAAAAAACAAAATGATAGCTCTGTTACTTGCCTTTGCTCAGTTTGGTCACTCAGTCGTGTCCCACTCTTTGCAACCTCATGAACCACAGCACGCCAGGCCTCCCTGTCCATCACCAACTCACAGAGTCCACCCAAACCCATGTCCATTGAGTTGGTGATGCCATCCAACCACCTCATCCTGTGTCGTCCCCTTCTCCTCCTGCCCCCAATCCCTCCCAGCATCAGGGTCTTTTCAAATGAGTCAGCTCTTCTCATCAGGTGGTCAAAGTATTGCAGTTTTAGCTTCAGCATCAGTACTACCAATGAACGCTCAGGACTGATCTCCTTCAGAATGGACTGGTTGGATCTCCTTGCAGTCCAACGGACTCTCAAGAGTCTTCTCCAACACCACAGTTCAAAAGCATCAATTTTTCAGTGATCAGCTTTCTTTATAGTCCAGCCCTCATATCCATACATGACCACTGGAAAAATCATAGCCTTGACAAGATGGACCTTTGTTAACAAAGTAATGTCTCTGCTTTTTAATATGCTGTCTCGGTTGGTCATAACTTTCCTTCCAAGGAGTAACTGTATTTTAATTTCATGGCTGTAATCACTACCTACAGTGATTTTCGAGCCCAGAAAAATAAAGTCAGTCACTGTTTCCACTGTTTCACCATCTATTTGCCATGAAGTAATGGGACCGGATGCCATGATCTTAGTTTTCCAAATGTTGAGCCTTAAACCAACTTTTTCACTCTCCTATTTCACTATCATCAAGAGGCTGTTTAGTTCTTCTTTGCTTTCTGCCATAAGGGTGGTGTCCTCTGCATATCTGAGGTTATTGATATTTCTCCCGGCAATCTTGATTTCAGCCTGTGCTTCTTCGAACACAGGGTTTCTCATGATGTACTCTACATATAAGTAAAATTAACAGGGTGACAATATACAGCCTTGATGTACTCCTTTTCCTATTTGGAACCAGTGTGTTGTTCCATGTCCAGTTCTAACTGTTGCTTCCTGGCCTGCATACAGGTTTCTCAAGAGGTAGGTCAAATATTGTGCCTTTGCTAGATATTATAATTGATGGCTTGTTCTAATTACATGAGTCTTTAAATGTACAGAACTTTCTGGGCTAGGGCAAGTGACATGAATCATTGAACCAGTGAAGTTACTCAGTCATGTCCGATTCTTTGCAACCCCATGGACCAGAGCTTACCAGGCTCCTCCATGCATGGAATTTTCTGGGCAAGAGTATTAGAGTGGGTTGCCATTTCCTTCTCCAGGGGATCTTCTAGACTCAGGGATCGAACCCAGGTCCCCTGCATTACAGGCAGAAGCTTAGATGAAATAAGAAGTAAAATCAGCAAGATATCTAAAAATTAAATTAAAGGATGTAATCCAATTACATGGATTAATCCAATTACACGGAATATTGGATTACATGGTTTAATTTTTAAAATTCTCACTTATTTCAACTTTTGTTTCATCTTTCTTGCCCCCACCAAGAAAGTTCTGTGCTTTTAAAGATGTGATTAGACTGTGCCCATCCATTATACTATCTCTCCCCACTCCCATTTTTTAAAGGCCCATACCTTAATTTAATCCACTAAGCCCATTTTCACACTTAAGGTAATATGTTCTCAGGTTCTAGGGATTTGGGTCAGAGAATCTGGGGAGGCAATTATTCTACCTACCCCAGAGATGTTCCCTTTCCCCAGAAAGTAAACTTCTTATCTCCCACCTGAGTTATATAAGGCTGGCTGCCAATATTGGTGGTTTAGTGAGAAAAGAGTTTTAGAATTTTAATTAATCTTCATGCTTTCAACTGAATATCTAAAACACATTCAATTTGTCTGCTATCTTGGAGTTCACACAATGTCTGATCCATTTCCTCTAACTTTCAGCTTTCCATGTATCTGCAAGAGAGGGGAGGATATCTGGCATTTCAGACTAGGACTGGAGATTCCAAAGTCTAGCTGCTGCATAGATAAACTTTCAACTGAGTCCCCTGTTGTCAGACACAAGAGCATTTTGCTTCCGGTATATGTGGTACCTTAAATTCCTGAGTCTTTGCAGGACCTGATGATTTTACACACACATAAACACAAAATGAGTTTACTCTGCTCTGCCAAATCACTAAACACTCATTTATCTACTTTCCAGTTTCTAAACTTTGT
Organism: Ovis aries; assembly: GCF_016772045.2. Classification (NCBI taxonomy): domain Eukaryota; kingdom Metazoa; phylum Chordata; class Mammalia; order Artiodactyla; family Bovidae; genus Ovis; species Ovis aries. The sequence continues at coordinate 52,830,787 of NC_056069.1, forward strand.
TGCTATCACTTGTTTTCTGTTGTATCCTCTCCTATATATCTTGTCCTTATCAGTTAATGTAGTTTTATTTTACAGAACTTTTAAAAGGAGAGTTAGGAGAAAGTAGCAGGTAACTAAATGTATTCAGAGTTTAAATAAAAGATATTTGTTTCCAAATTCTTTTGGCTTATCTTCATCAAATGGTATTCAGTTCAGCTCAGTTCAGTCACTCAGTTGTGTCCGACTCTTTGCAACCCCATGAATCGCAGCACCCCCGGCCTCCCTACCCATCACCAACTCCCGGAGTTCACTCAGACTCACGTCCATCGAGTCAGTGATGCCATCCAGCCATCTCATCCTCTGTCATTCCCTTCTCCTCCTGCCCCCAATCCCTCCCAGCATTAGAGTCTTTTCCAATGAGTCAACTCTTCGCATGAGGTGGCCAAAGTACTGGAGTTTCAGCTTCAGCATCATTCCCTCCAAAGAAATCCCAGGGCTGATCTCCTTCAGAGTGGACTGGTTGGATCTCCTTGCAGTCCAAGGGACTCTCAAGAGTCTTCTCCAACACCACAGTTCAAAAGCATCAATTCTTCAGCGCTCAGCCTTCTTCACAGTCCAACTCTCACATCCATACATGACCACTGGAAAAACCGCAGCCTTGACTAGATGGACCTTTGTTGGCAAAGTAATGTTTCTGCTTTTGAATATGCTATCTAGGTTGGTCATAACTTTTCTTCCAAGGAGTAAGCGTCTTTTAATTTTATGGCTGCAGTCACCATCTGCAGTGATTTTGGAGCCCCCCAAAATAAAGTCTGACACTGTTTCCACTGTTTCCTCATCTATCTGCCATGAACTGATGGGACTAGATGCCATGATCTTCGTTTTCTGAATGTTGAGCTTTAAGCCAACTTTTTCACTCTCCTCTTTCACTTTCATCAAGAGGCTTTTTAGCTGATCTCAAAAATGTGATATTTGACATGGCTCTAATTTCTTTTAAATTCCATAAGAATTATTTAACTAAGTATTTGTTTATAGGTATTTTAGTTTACGGAGAAGGAAATGGCAACTCACTCTAGCACTCTTGCCTGGAAAATCCCATGGATAGAGGAGCCCGGTAAGCTACAGTCCTTGGGGGCACAAAGAGTTGGATACGACTGAGTGACTTCACTTTCACTTTTCACTTTTATGCATTGGAGAAGGAAATGACAACCCACTTCAGTGTTCTTGCCTGGAGAATCCCAGAGACGGGGGAGCCTGGTGGGCTGCCCTCTATGAGGTCGCACAGTCTGATACGACTGAAGCGACTTAGCAGCAGCAGCATTTTAGTTTACATTTCTCTTGAAAATGTGAGGACTGTGTAGGTGTGTGCTTGCTGTATTTTTTTTTTTCCAATTGAGATGTAAGTTACAGAATGAAGGACACAGAATGAAGCTTATATAACTTGCCAGAATTTTACTTATTTGTACCCTTCCCTGTTTATTCATCATCCAGGAGAAAATACAAATCATTTCAAATACCCCAGTGAACTCCTTCATGACGCTTTGGAGCCCACATCACTCTAAATATAACCAATATTCTGATTCCTAGCACCATAGATTAGTTGTGCCTCTAACCTTTTGCTATTTTTTCAACATTGTACTTATGTGATTTATTTATGTTGTTGAGTTGTTGTGGTTTGTCTTTCTATTGCTATATCATATTATACTATACAACTTTACCATCATATACTCACTTGCTGATGGACATTTTGAGTTGTTCCCAATTTCTGGCTGTTAAACACAATGCTGCTGTGAACAATTTTGTCTGTTTCTTTTGGTAGATATCAACACTCATCTATCTTGTCTGAAGAATTTCTGGTTCCTAGACCATAAATATGTTTGACTTTAGAAGACACTGCCAAAATGTTGTCCAAAATGCCTGTGCCAACTTACATTCCCAAGAAATGTAACAATTTCTGTTTTTTCAATATTCTGGCTAATGTCGATTATCATCAGACCTTTAATTGTAGATATTCTGATAGCGAATACTAGTATCTTATTTAGTTTTGACTTTGGTTTTCAATCTGTGATTTTCCTTTTAACTTTCTCAATATTATCACTTAATGAATAGTTACTAATTTAATGAAGTACAAGTTTAAACTTTTAAAAGTTTTAATGCTCTTTTGTTGCAATTTTTTAGAATGCTTTGCCTATCCTCAAATTATGAAAATACTCACACATTCTTATGCTAAAGCACTGTTATTTTAACTTTAATATTTATAATACATCATAACTTAATTGTTTCTTGTTGTGTCATTTTTACATGGCTTTTCTGATATTTCCCTAGCAACATTATTATAAAGACCATTCTTTCTCTAAAGAAGAAAGGTCTCTCCATTTTTTGTTGATGGATTCTTGAACCAATGACACTTACTCAATCTGGAAACTTTTAAAAATACAACAGCAAAATAAACCCCACTTAACTAATGTAGAGGAGACGAAAGAATTTCTTTCTACTTTTCTAGATTTTTGGCTGAGATCTCTCTGTGATAAAAAAAAAAACAGAGTAAAAGAAGAAAAACAGATTATAGCAAGCATACCTCCTCTCCAAGGGAGACCCAGGAAAACTGAGTAAATTTCTGAAGTGAACCAAGCTATCATCTTAGATACAATCTTCAGTGAAAGACAGAAAAAAAGATGTTGGGGATTTGGGAGCCAGTTATGGAGATTTCAGGCAAAGCACAGTAAAGGAGGGTTTTTTTTTTTGTTGTGCAGATTTGCAGATTTAAGTCTTTGCCTTTCCATTACCAGCTTCCCTGGTGACTCAGGAGTAAAGAATCCTTCTGCCAAAGCAGGAGATGCAGGTTCCACCCCTGGGTCAAGAAGAAAATGACAACCCACATTCCAGTATTCTTGCCTGGAGAATCCCATGGACAGAGGAGCTTGGTGGGCTACAGTTCGTGGGGTCACAAGAGAGTCAGAAATTCCTAAGGGACTAAACAACAGCAACAACAAACTTGTCCATTAAGGAGAGTTTCTAGAGATTGAGTCAATATTTTTTTCTTGACACATACTGGAAGATACCTTTACAAACAGAGACTTCCCTTGAATAGGTTAATGTCTCTTACAAAAGTGTAATTTCTAGGTTTTCAAAGGTTTTTTTGTGTCTGCTGTTTCTTAAAAAATAACCATCTCTAGATAATCTTAAGCCAAAGGGAATATTCTGGGTGGTGAATTCTGTTCTCCTTCCCTGCTAAGTCAATAATAAAGGAAAAAGAAAGAAAGGAGCTATAAAAATATTACATTAATCCAAGAAAGACAGAAAAAAGGTAAAAATTACCAAACTATGGATGTCACACATCGAAAAAAAATGTGAGATGGCTGAGTTAAACTCAAACATATTGATAATTCCAATAAGTTTAAAGGCAGACATTTGCCAGATTGGATACAATGTGAGATCCAACCATAGACTTGTCTACAGGAAACCATTTTAAATATTGAAGACATACATTAAAATATGAAACTAGATGCTTCATGCAAATGCTAGGCAAAGGATAGCTGGAGTGTTTTCATTTATATCGGACAATATACAGAAAGAGGAAGGACTATTATGCTGATAACAGGACAAGATCATCAGACTATAATTTATAAAGGGCTTCCCTGATGGCTCAGAGGTTAAAGCGTCTGCCTGGAATGTGGGAGACCTGGGTTCAATCCCTGGGTCAGGAAGAACCCCTGGAGAAGGAAATGGCAACCCAGTCTAGTACTCTTGTCTGGAGAATCCCATGGTGGAAGGAACCTGGTAAGCTAATAAGATATTTTCTTCCACCATTTTCTAATACAACACAGAAATGTGCAATATGTTAAACACATAGTACTGTGTCATTAAATTTCAGATAATACATTTACTAGTCTAGGCTGGAAGGATCTTAAATTATGAGACTCCTTGGATATCATGTTGATCAGTTTACATGTCAGCTTGGCTATAGTTGTTTAGTTGCTAAGTCAGTTTCAACTCTTTTGCAACCCCATGATCACCTGTAGCTTGCCAGGATCCTCTGTCCATGGGTTTTCCCAGGCAATAATACTGAAGTAGATTGCCATTTTCTTCTCCAGGGGATCTTCCTGACCTGGGGAGGGAACCCTCATCTTCTGCTTAGCAGGTGGATTTTTGTTACCACCGAGCCACCTGGAAAGCCCAAGTCTGTAGTACCCGGGCATTTAATCAAATACTAGTATAAGTTTTGCTGTGAAGGTAGCTTACATCATGTTTTTGTTCAGTTGCTAAGTCATATTTTACTCTTTGCAATGCCATACACTGCAGTATGCCAGTCTCCACTGCCCTTCACTATCCCCTGGAGTTTGCTCAAGTTCATATCCATTGAGTCAGTGATACTATCTAACAATCTCATCCTCTGCCACTCCCTTTCTCCTTTTACCATTAATCTTTCCCAGCATCAGAGTCGTTTCCAATGAGTTGGCTTTTTCACATCAGGTGGCCAATGTATTGGAGCTTCAGCTTCGTGGATGTGATTAATTACTATAATCACTTTATTTAAGGTAAAGGAATTATACTCAATAATTTAGATGGGCTACTTGAAATCTTCTAATGGTATTAAGAGTAAATCTAAGCTTTCCTGGAGAGGAAGACTTTTTTCTCAAAATGGCAGATTCCTTGATAGCTTCTTAGCCTGTTGGTTGATTCTACAGATTTTGGTCTTGCCAGCCCCCAGAAACATTTGAGCCATTCTCAGTTCCTTTACACACACACACACACACACACACACACACGTGCGCACACACACATTTATTTATTTATTTTCTGCTTTCCTGGAGAACTCTGATGTTAACATATTTCTCACTCCTTTTGAGAGCATAGGCTCTTCTTACTCTCTTTTATTTATGAAAGTTAATTTATTGGCATGTTATAAATAGGCCACCATAACAATTTTCTAATTTTAAATTTTATATGTCAGTCTTTTTTATTTTTATAAGAATAAACTCTCTTTAGCAATGTAATGTAATTAGCAATGTAATTCTCTTTTATTTTCATAATCTTGTGAATCTCAGTTTCTCATCGTCTATCATTTATATTCTCTCTCACACACACAGAGATTCAACAATTAAAAAGACTTCAAAACCATCTCAGTCTCCCTTTTTTTCCCCTGAGTTTCCAGTGTCAGCTCTTAAAAGTGGGTGTGAGAAAAGTGGAACTAAGTGACTTCTGCTATTTTCTGAAACATTTTCTATCAAGAAGGATAGAGCAAGGACTCATAAGTTAAGACAAGATAATTACTCATTTTTAACAATAGCATAGAATTGGGTCCCAGTAGTTTCCTCAGCTTCTCCTACAGGAAATTTTATATAAAATTCAAGATAATCTCACAAATAAGAAATCTGTAATAATAAAATCAGAAACTAACTTTGGTTGGTAGAGATCACTCATAGAAAGGGAACTTTGTGGGGTGATACCTTTTTAACTGAAATAGAACAGTAGGATGAAAATTGCCTAATTATAAAACTGGTGGAGTCATTACAATCTGCCAGACATAACATGATGGCAATAAGCCTAAATACTCTGGCCTCTTACTCCTAAGAAGCTCAGATTTCTGATAATAAACTTAAAGACATCTGTGAAAGAAGCTGTTTTTTAAACATTGATTCCTTTTAATGAAATATAAAACATTTAAATTTAATAAATAATTTTAGAGTAATATTTTCTTTATTTTAAATATCAACTAAATTGAGTTAAAATCTTACTACATTCCAAAGTCAAGTATAAATATGTTCTGAATTATCACAGATCCTTAGAGGTAAAAAAAAAAGAAAAAGAAAAAGAAAACTGAATAGACTGCTATGAAAAAGATCCTTAGTTAAAAATATAATTTTATTCTTCAATCATAATTCCTCACTCCCTTTCCCAATCAAAGAGTTATGCAAACAAAATGTTTTGACAATTGTGGTTCAAATTTCTAGTGAAAAATTTTATATCTCTGTCAATTTCCATTATTCCTTTTCGTTAAAAAAATGGCACTTAATCCTAAGTAATTCTAACTTATGGACAAAGTCTCTGTGCACCATAAACATTTTAGTAATCCCAATAGCATCTGTTTATTTGGTTTGTTTTGTCTATTTGTTGATTGGTTTGTTGATTTTATTCTTTGGACTTGGTCAAATTCGTTTCCTTATTTCTTTTATTTTACTATTGCTAAATTTGTTGACTGTCTTGCCAGAGCCTCTGATAAGATAAGCATCCATTATAATGCACAATCTTAACCCATAGACTTTATATCTAAATAAGAGAAAGCTTTGACCTCTTTTAGAATTAATTCTGGAGAAGGCAATGGCACACCACTCCAGTACTCTTGCCTGGAAAATCCCATGGATGGAGGAGCCTGGTGGGTTACAGTCCGTGGGGTCGCTAAGAATCGGACACAACTGAGCGATTTCACTTTCACTTTTCACTTTTCACTTTCATGCATTGGAGAAGGAAATGGCAACCCACTCCAGTGTTCTTGCCTGGAGAATCCCAGGGACAGGGGAGCCTGGTGGGCTGCCCTCTATGAGGTCGCACAGAGTCGGACACGACTGAAGCGACTTAGCAGCAGCAGCAGCAGCAGAATTAATTCACAAAATAATCACATTTTATTGTCTCCTAAAAATATCTTCATGATATAAGTATTGGATACAGGCAGGTGCATGTATCTGTTGCTCTTTCTTTTTACCATTCATAGGGTTTTTGTTGTTGTTTTCATTCATAGGTTTTTAACAGCAACCTCTGTAGCTTAAAACTATTGACTATGACATGTCTCCTAATTGCATCTTGTTTCTATCCTCCTTAAATGAACTTAAAATCATTCACTCCATTTCTCTCTCTATGTGTATATGGTATGCATATACATATATATGTATGTTGGAATAGGTATACATACATACATATGCATGAATATTTATATACTTTGTGGTGGTTTAGTCATTCAGTTGTGTCCAACTCTTTGTGACCTCATAAACTATAGGATACCAGCCTCCTCAGTTCATGGGATTTCCCAGGCAAAAATACTGGAATGTGTTGCCATTTCCTCCTCCAGGGGATCTTCCTGACCTAGGGATCGAACTCACATCTCCTGCATTGCAGGCAGATTCTTTACCACTGAGCCACCAGAGAAAACCATATATATTCATACATACATATGTACAAAATAGCAATTCACGGGGAACATACATCTTATGAGAGTATCTTGGACCATTTCTTAGGTATAAGGCTACAAGAAACTTGCTTCAGTGTTCTCTCTGTGCATCTTTCTCCTTGGGCTCTTTCCTGGTAATCTTAAAATATTTCCTCCCTAAATCCGCAGGACTTCTTATTTTCTTTCTAGCTTGATAGACAGCTTTGTTCATACCACTGATACTTTCTCATTCCTGTGATAGTATTGATTTTTCTCCTTACTTACTTTTCACTCTGAACTCCCAACAATCACTTTAAACTTCTAGTTTACTTTTCACTTTTACATATTGAAAGCTTGTGAATTTTCCCCACTCTTTGTATAATTAAGAGAAAATGGGAATATAGAGTAAACTCTCACAATACATTTGAAGACATTCTTTAAAAAATGAATATGATGGCATTGGAAACATCAGTTCTAAATTCTATAAAACTTCATACCTATTTATTAGATTAGATAGGCAGCACTATTACTTATTTCAACTCAGGATACTTCCTGTGATAGGAAAACCTTTCTCTGCAGAATTATTGTAATCTTCTCCAGAAAGCAAACTAAACTAAAAAAAAAAAAAGTCTGAGTAAACATGTTCCTTTGGGGAACGATTATCCACTATTCTATAAGAGTAACAACATGATATTCTCTTTTTTTTCAATATAATGACACACAGTCAATAAGCACTCCCATAGATATTTAACAGTCTCACTGAAGTCTGTGATGTTTCTATTACCTGTGTACAATGCTGCAAATCAATCTATTTCAACATCAAGGTGTTTCTTTCTTCTGGGAGTCAGAAAGGGCAGAACAGGAAGAGCAGTGTTGAAATAATTCAGTAAAAGTGCAGACCACAGAGAGAGAAACAACACAATTGAAGATGAGCAATGCACAGAACTCACTGCAAAACATTTGCAAACCAATAACCAGACACTTCAGCTGCATTTAAAGCTGGCATTAGGTGCAGCCTTAACAGAATGCTCCTCGCTGGAATAATCTGCTCTAACTGTACTATACTTCTTAGCACCATAAGTAGCCCCAACTGCATGTGTCTTTGCTTGTAGTGTCAGTTCACATCCATCTGATGCCTAGACTCCAACTACATAGAGAGAAGCTCCAAACAGAGATCAGGCCATTATACAGAAGGAACACCTGCTTTATATCCTTTGGTTTTGCAGGAGATTCCCTATCTGATCCTGTTTCCTTTCAGCTCTCCATTTGAATCTAGAATAGTCAAGATATTAATTCTTAACAAAGATATTTGTATGGCTAACATTCTCCCCTTTCCTTTAACTGTAATCATTAAAAGTTAATGATTATGTTTTGGGTAAATTTACAGGCCTTCTGTAATCATCTACTATCTCTACTTTCCCAATTGCTTCTTATTAGAAAGAAAACCCTGGGAATGGGAAACAAATATTTTTTCTTCTTTCTTTTCAATTTTAATATAGCAAAAATCTCTGAAAAATTAAAGCTGAAAGTGTTAGTGGCTCAATCATGTCCCAACTCTTTTCAACCTGTGGACAGTAGCCCACTAGGCTCCTCTGCCCATGGAATTCCCCAGGCAAGAATACTAGAGTGGGTTGCCATTGCCTTCTCCAGGGGATCTTCCCAACTCAGAGAACAAACCAGGGTTTCCTGCATTGCAGGCAGATTCTTTACCATCTGAGCCACCAGGGAAACCCACTTTGCTACAAATTCCATATTCTATTTCAGAAGCTTTGGATGTTTTTCTTATTCATTTGGGTCAGATGGTTTTTGACTTTGACTCTGTGAGGGAAGTGACTCAGGAAGTTGGGAAGATGTTGGGTAAGTGGCAATTTAATATTATGCCAGGATTCATGACATTCAAAATACCATACTTACTTCCTACCTCTGGCTTATGATGATATATTGTCACATATTTATTCCTGGAGGAGTCAAGCTGCAGATAGTAAAACCAGTCTAACTATTCTAGCAGTTAGGACAATTTTTATTAAGGATATGTCCACTACAAATTGGCACTTGCCAACTGCCTTGATGGGGTTTGTATCCAGTGCCACTGTAGCAGTTGAACTTCAACACCCCATGAAGGGAGTTCAGGCTGGATATCAGGAATGATGCACTCTGTTCTCTAGGAAAACTGGTAGAACAGTTCTTCAGATATAAATTTTCAGGAACTGATTTTATGCACCCAATTCTTGAATCTCCTCATATCTAGAAAAATGGTAAATACCTTTATGCTGACATCTGCTCCTCATGACGAACAGAAAACTTCTGTAAAGATAAGTGCTTGATTGCATCAAATTTCCCTTCAGTAAAACCATATATATTGATTCCTTCCCCCTACCTCTTTGGAGCAATTTTTCAGAGCTATCTGAGGTGTCTGAGTGCTGCACTCCTCACTTTTCCCCAAATAAAACTTAACGTGCAACCCTCATGTAGTGCATTTTTAGTTGACAGATATTAGTTTTGCTACAGATTCACCAGAAGAAGAGACAACTAGACTGGGATTCTACATACTCAGAAGCTATATATTCAGGGAAGGAAATTAAGAAATGTTTATGAACAACCAAATGCAGTTTCTTCTAATGGAAACACCACTGTACTTCACTTTATCACCTAAAACAATAGGTAACAGACCCAAGAATTCTGCTCGTGCTGTCTGTACCCTCCCCTGCCCCCCCACCCCGCCCCCGTCGTCCCTGCCTAAACAGATGCATACACTGTCATGCTTGCTAGCAGATAGCTGTAGTCAATAACCTCTGACTTTGCTCATTTCCACTTTCAAGTCTCATGAAGACACATTTGATTGGCAGATACAAAGTCACGCACCAAGGATTGATGTGATAGCAAGCCTAACAAAGGCAGATTTTAGCCTTCAAGACTTTACCACAAGGAGACCTGAAAAAGGAGTGTGAAAAGACCAGTGAGTCTGACTTCCACGGTAACCTGTATTTTAGCTATTGTCATGGAAGGTTAGAGCTTGAAGTGATTTGGCTTGAATCTTCTATCCTACAACACAGAAAAATTCAATGGTTACTTAGTGTTTTGAGAATTCTTTTATTTTTACTTCCTGTTTCCATTAAATATCTCATCTTTATTTCAACTTGTATCTTGAGAATTCCCCCTTCTTTCAGCCGACCTAGAAAAGAATCAAAGTCTCAATCACTATGCATACCACACGTTTGGATTGTAGAGTTTCCTCCAGCATTTTGCTGTCTTGTAGGGAAGCAGTGCAATTAAACTAAATTTTACTTCAGCCATCTCTGCCATTATTAATTCTTTAACCCAGTTCCTCCTTCCAGTAGATATCTGGTGCCCTATTGCTCCACCCAAAACTTTTGTCTCCTCCTCTCCTCATTTAACCACAGCTTCAAAATTCCACTCATTTCTTACTTAGCATTATTTACCTATCTCTCCTTGGATAATCATAGCTCATTCAAGATATACTCAGAAAAACTCACCTTTAAAGCAAAATCTGTTCTAAAACTAGATAATAATTATGTATTCATATCTTAAAGCAATTATATTCTTAATAATACTGACATATATCATAATTTAAATAATTAAGAATTCAATAATCACTCATTGAAACTATAGTGGTTATTTAGAAGAAAAAATGAAAATTTAATTTTTGCTTAAAAATCACTTACAGCTTTTTCAGAGAGTTGAATACATATGGGATTCCTAGGTAGTGTTAGTGGTAAAGAACTCACTCGCCAGTGCAAGAGATATAAGAGAGACTGGTTCGATCCCTGGATTGAGAAGATCCCCTGGAGGAAGGCACGACAATCCACTCCAGTGTTCTTGCCTGGAGAATCCCAGGGAGGGGGGAGCCTAGTGGGCTTCCTTCTAGGGATCACACAGAGTCGGACATGACTGAAGCGACTTAGCAGAGAAAGAGTTTAATAAAATACAAATTCAAAGATGAAAGTGAAAATGATGGCTTGTCAAAACCAAAGAAAACTATTTGATTATTAACTTGGTCTTTCATTATATAGACATATCTGATAAGTAATCTAGTGAAGGAACTCTTTCTTCAAAGGTTAATATTTTTATGCACAAATCATATTTTAAAGAGAAAAGAGAAAACAAAAATTAAAATGGATATATTGAGAATGTTTGAGGAATAGTAGGTAAACACATTATAAACACCTGTGATGAATTTCTTTTAAATATACTAGTAGGTAGTATTTAATAAACAAGTACTTGTCAAAATTCCAAAGGTTAAACATATTATGAAAAATTTGAATTCAATAGGTTAAATTACTATTTCTCTGCATTTGGGGTAATTTCTAATTATTAATGTTAATTGGATTCAATATAGACTGTGATCAGGTTTATATAGGTATAGGTATGATCACTCACCTAGACTCACTCAGTCCTGTCCGACTCTTTGCCACCCCTGGACTATAGCCCACCAGGCTCCTCTGTCCATGGGATTCTCCAGGCAAGAATACTGGAGTGGGTTGCCATTTCCTTATCCAGGGGATCTTCTTGATCCAGGGATCAAACCCAGGAATCCTGCATTGCAGACAGATGTTTTAACCTCTGAGCCACCAGGGAAGTCCTTAAAGATAAAGGAGAATACTTAAAAAATAAAATGGATATATTGAGAATGTTTCAGGAATAGTATGTAAACACATTATAAACCCCTTTGATTAATTCCTTTTAAATATACTAGTATGTAGTATCTAATAAACAAGTACTTGTCAGAATTCCAAAGGTAAAACGTATTATGAAACATTTGAATTCAATAGGTTAAATTTCTGTTTCTCTGCATTTAGTATAATTTCTAATTATTCATGTTATTGGATTCCATATAGACTGTGATCAGGTATATAGGTAGAGGTATGATCACTCACCTAGAGCCAGACATCCTGGAATGCAAAGTCAAGGGGGCCTTAGGAACCATCACGAACAAAGCTAATAGAGGTAATGGAATTCCAGTCGGGCTATCTGTAATCCTAAAGATGATGCTGAGAAAGTGCTGCACTCAATATGCAGCAAATTTGGAAAACTCAGCAGTGGCCACAGGACTGGAAAAGGTCAGTTTTCATTCCAATCCCAAAGAAAGGCAATGCTGTTCAAACTACCTCACAATTGCATTCATCTCACATGCTAGCAAAGTAATGCTTAAAGTTCTCCAAGCCAGGCTTTAATAATACATGAACCGTGAACTACCAGATGTTCAAACTGGTTTTAGAAAAGACAGATGAACCAGAGATAAAAATTTCTAACACCAGCTGAATCATCAAAACAGCAAGAGAGTTCCAGAAAAATACTTACTTCTGCTTTATTGACTTTGCCAAAGACTTTGACTGTGTGGTTCACAACAACCTGGAAAATTCTTAAAGAAAGGGGAATACCAGATCACCTAACCTGCCTCTCAATAAATCTGTATGCAGATCAGAAATCAACAGTTAGAACTGGACATGGAATAATAGACTGGTTCCAAATTGGGAAAGAAGAACCTTAAGGCTGTATATTGTCATTCTGTTTATTTAACTTATATGGAGAGTACATCATGAGAAATGCTGGGCTGGATAAAGAACAAGCTGGAATCAAATTTGGCAGGAGAAATATCAATAACCACAGATATGCAGATGACGCAAACTTTATGGCAGAAAGTGAAGAACTAAAGAGCCTCTTGATGAAAGTGAAAGAGGAGAGTGAAAAATAGGCTTAAAGCTCAACTTTCAGAAGACTAAGATCATGGCATCTGGTCCCATCAGTTCAGTTCAGTTAGTTCAGTTCAGTCACTCAGTCATGTTCGACTTTTTGTGACCCCATGAACCAAAGCACACCAGGCCTCCCTGTCCATCACTAACTGGCAGAGTCTATCTAAACCCATGTCCATTGAGTCGGTGATGTCATCCAACCAGCTCATCCTCTGTCATCCCCTTCTTCTCCTGCCCTAAATCTTTCCCAGCATCGGGGTCTTTTGAAATGAGTCAGCTCTTCTCATCAGGTGGCCAAAGTATTGGAGTTTCAGCTTCAACATCAGTCCTTCCAATGAATACCCAGGATTGAGCTCCTTTAGGATGGACTGGTTGGATCTCCTTTCAGTTCAATGGAATCTTGAGAATCTTCTCCAACACCACACTTCAAAAGCCTCAATTCTTTGGCATTCAGCTTTCTTTATAGTCCAGCTCCCATATCCATACATGAAAACTGGAAAAACCATAGCTTTGACTAGACAGACCTTTGTGAACAAAGTAATGTCTCTGCTTTTTAATATGCTGTCTAGGTTAGTTTTCATTCCAATCCCAAAGAAAGGCAATGCCAAAGAATGCTCAAACTACTGCACAATTGTACTCGTCTCACACGCTAGTAAAGTAATGCTCAAAATTCTCCAAGCCAGGCTTCAGCAATACGTGAACCGTAAACTTCCTGATGTTCAAGCTGGTTTTAGAAAAGACAGAGGAACCAGAGATCATATTGCCAACATCTGCTGGATCATGGAAAAAGCAAGAGAGTTCCAGAAAAACATCTATTTCTCTTTATTGACTATGCCAAAGCCTTTGACTGTGTGGATCACAATAAACTGTGGAAAATTCTGAAAGAGATGGGAATACCAGGCCACCTGACCTGACCCTTGAGAAATCTGTATGCAGGTCAGGAAGCAACAGTTAGAACTGGACATGGAACAACAGACTGGTTCCAAATAGGAAAAGGAGTGCGTCAAGGTTGTATATTGTCTCCCTGCTTATTTAACTTCTATGCAGAGTACATAATGAGAAACGCTGGACTGGAAGAAACACAAGCTGGAATCAAGATTGCTGGGAGAAATATCAGTAACCTCAGATATGCAGATGACACCACCTTTATGGCAGAAAGTGAAGCGGAACTAAAAAACCTCTTGATGAAAGTGAAAGAGGAAAGTGAAAAAGTTGGCTTAAAGCTCAACAGTCAGAAAATGAAGATCATGGTATCCGGTCCCATCACTGCATGGGAAATAGATGGGGAAACAGTGGAAACAGCATCAGACTTTATTTTTTTGGACTCCAAAATCACTGCAGGTGGTGACTGCAGCCATGAAATTAAAAGATGCTTACTCCTTGGAAGAAAAGTTGTGACCAACCTAGATAGCATATTCAAAAGCAGAGACACTACTTTGCCGACTAAGGTCCGTCTAGTCAAGGCTATGGTTTTTCCAGTGGTCATGTATGGATGTGAGAGTTGGACTGTGAAGAAGGCTGATCACTGAAGAATTGATGCTTTTTAAGTGTGGTGTTGGAGAAGACTCTTGAGAGTCCCTTGGACTGCAAGGAGATCCAACCAGTCCATTCTGAAGGAGATCAGCCCTGGGATTTCTTTGGAGGGAATGATGCTAAAGCTGAAACTCCAGTACTTTGGCCACCTCATACGAAGAGTTGACTCATCGGAAAAGACTCTGATGCTGGGAGGGATTGGGGGCAGGAGGAGAAGGGGATGACAGAGGATGAGATGGCTGGATGGCATCACTGACTCGATGGACATGAGTCTGAGTAAACACCGGGAGTTGGTGATGGACAAGGAGGCCTGGCATGCTGTGATTCATGAGGTCGCAAAGAGTCAGACACGACTGAGCGACTGAACTGAACTGGACTCGGTTGGTCATAACTTTCCTTCCAAGGCATAAATGTCTTTTAATTTCACGGCTTTAATCACCATCTGCAGTGAATCTGGTGCACAAAAAAATAAAGCCTGACACTGTTTCCACTGTTTCCCCATTTGTTTGCCATGAAGCAATGGGACCAGATGCCATGATCTTAGTTTTCTGAATGTTGAGCTTTAAGCCAACTTTTTCACTATCCTCCTTCACTTTAATCAAGAGGCTTTTTAGTTCTTCTTCACTTTCTGCCATAAGGGTTGTGTTATCTGCATATATGATGTTATTGATATTTCTCCCGCCAATCTTGATTTCAGCTTGTGTTTCCTCCACCCCAGCATTTATCATGATGTACTCTGCATATAAGTTAAATAAGCATGGTGACAATACACAGCCTTGAAGTACTCCTTTTAATATTTGGAACCAGTCTGTTGTTCCATGTCCAGTTCTTGCTGTTGCTTCCAGACCTGCATACAGATTTCTCAAGAGTCAGGTCAGGTGGTCTGGTAGTCCCATCTCCTTCAGAATTTTCCATTTTATTGTGATACACACAATCAAAAGCTTTGGCATAATCAATAAAGCAGAAATAGATGTTTTTCTGAAACTCTCTTGCTTTATTGATGATCCAGCGGATGTTGACAATTTGATTTCTGATTCCTCTGCCTTTTCTAAAACTGGAATGTACATCTGGAAGTTCACAGTTCACGTATTGCTGAAGTCTGGCTTGGAGAATTTTGAGCACTACTTTACTAGTGTGTGAGATGCATGCAATTGTGCGGTAGTTTGAGCATTTCTTGGCGTTGCCTTTCTTTGGGATTGGAATGAAAACTGACCTTTTCCAATCTTGTGGCCACTGCTGAGTTTTCCATATTTGCTGACATATTGAGTTCAGCACTTTCTCAGCATCATCTTTTAGGATTTAAAATAGCTCAACAGGGATTCCATCACCTCCAGTAGATTTTTTCATGATGCTTCCAAAGGCCCACTTGACTTCACATTCCAGGATGTCTGGCTCTAAGTGAGTGTGAGTGATCACACCATCTTGATTATCTGGGTAGTGAAGATCTTTTTTGTGTAATTTTTCTGTGTATTCTTGCCACCTCTTCTTAATATCTTCTGCTTCTGTTAGGTCCATACCATTTCTGTCCTTTATTGAACCCATCTTTGCATGAAAATTTCCCTTAGTATCTCTAATTTTCTTGAAGAGATCACTAGTCTTTCCCATTCTGTTATGTTCCTCTATTTCTTTGCATTGCTCGCTGAGGAAGGCTTTCTTATCTCTCCTTGCTATTGCTTGGAATTCTGCATTCAAATGGGATATCGTTCCTTTTCTCCTTTACTTTTATCTTCCTGTCTTTTCAAAGCTATTTGTAAGGCCTCCTCAGACAGTCATTTTACTTTATTGCATTTCTTTTTCTTGGGAATGATCTTGATTCTTGTCTCCTGTACAATGTCACGAACCTCAGTCCATAGTTCATCAGGCACTCTGTCCATCAGATCTAGCCCCTTAAACCTATTTCTCACCTCCACTGTGTAGTCATAAGGGATTTGATTTAAGTCATACCTAAATGCTCTAGTAGTTCCCCCACCCCACCCTTTCTTCAGTTTAAGTCCAAATTTAGCAATAAGGAATTCATGATCTGAGCCACAGTCAGCTCCCGGTCTTGTTTTTACTGACTGTATAGAGCTTATCCATCTTTGGCTGCAAAGAATATAATCAATCTGATTTCTGTGTTGACCATCTGGTGATGTACCTGTGTAGAGTCTTCTCTTGTGTTATTGGAAGAGAACTATGGTATAATGCACTATGACCAGTGTGTTCTCTTGGCAGAACTCTATTAGCCTTTGCCCTTCTTCATTCTGTACTCCAAGGCCAAATTTGCCTGTTTCTCCAGGTGTTTCTTGACTTTCTACTTTTGCATTCCAGTCCCCTATAATGAAAAGGCCATCTTCTGGGGTGTTAGTTCTAGAAGGTCTTGTAGGTCGTCATAGAACTGTTCAACATCAGTTTCTTCATCGTTACTGGCTGG
Organism: Ovis aries; assembly: GCF_016772045.2. NCBI lineage: Eukaryota > Metazoa > Chordata > Mammalia > Artiodactyla > Bovidae > Ovis > Ovis aries. Next base: position 52,847,564 of record NC_056069.1, read on the forward strand.
GGCATAGACTTGGATTACCGTGATATTGAATAGTTTGCCTTGGAAACAAATGGCAAATAGATGGGGAAACAGTGGAAACAGTAGCAGACTTTATTTATTTATTTTGGCTCCAGAATCACTGCAGATATTGGCTGCAGCCATGAAGTTAAAAGACGCTTACTCCTTGGAAGAAAAGTTATGACCAACCTAGACAGCATATTGGAAAGCAGAGATTTTCTTTTGCCAACGAAGTCCATCTAGTCAAAGCTATGTTTTTTTTTCCAGTAGTCATGTATGGACGTGAGAGTTGAAGTATAAAGAAAGTTGAGTTCTGAAGAATTGATGCTTTTGAACTGTGGTTTTCAAAAAGTCTCCTGAGAGTTTCTTGGACTACAAGGAGATCCAACTAGTTCATCCTAAAGGAAATCAGCCCTGAATATTCATTGGAAAGACTGATACTGAAGCTGAAACTCCATTACTTTGGCCACTTGATGTGAAGGACTGACTCATTTGAAAAGACACTGATGCTGGGAAAGATTGAAGGAGGAAGAGGAAGTGGACAGAGGATGAGATGGTTGGATGGAATCACTGACTCGGTGGACATTAGATTGAGTAAACTCTGGGAGCTGGTGATGAACAGGGAGGCCTGGTTGCTGTAGTCCATGGGGTTGCAAGGAGTTGGACATGACTGAGTGACTTCACTGAACTGAACTGATAAACTGTGAATGCTTTCAACATTCTAATAGACTGTTTTAAAAAGTCATTTATGTATACAGAATTCTGTTTATCTCTTATATGGGAAATGATTATCTCATTTTAATATTATAATATTTGCAGTATAAGTACTAAGACATTATTCATTTCTATGAATGAATTCTTTCCATTATTGTGTCTGGCATTGAGTTTTGCATGTAGAATTACTCAATATAAAGTGATTCATAAACTAGTAAACACATGAGAGGAAATAACCAGTGGTTGAAAAACAGAAAGAATCAAAGAGTTGATGCATTTATATATGCTTCATTCAGTAGTTGTCACCATTATTGTAAGTGATCCAAATGCACCACATTATAAACTTAAAATTGTTTTTTAGAGCAGCAATGAATGCCTGCTACTTTTTCCACTGTGGTTTCTTCGAATCTCTAATTTCTGGATTTCTCATGTCAATTCTTTTCAGTGTTGTTCAATGGCTTGTCTCTATACATTGCTTTTCAAATTTCAGGTTTCTCCATGTTCCTGCCTTTAATTCTTTTTATCTTGTTATTCTTAAGTGTTCTTTCTTGATTCTCCAGAATAGGATAAATGATTATCTATATCTAAATCTTTTGTTTAAATGACTCTCCAAGGTATCAAAAACCCAACTACTAAACTCCTACTGGACTCTGCACCTATACATCCACTACAGATACCAACATCATCATTTTCAAAACTAAAATATACCTTTCTCTCCCTTTTCTCACTTAACATCAAAATAGACTCATTATCTTGATTCTTAACCAGTATTCAAAATTCATAAAGCCCTGAATGTTTTATCACCTAAAAACTGCTCAAACTTTCCCCCTCATCTCCATTTCCATAGTTAGTGCCTTTATAAAATTTCCCCTTATCTTGTTGCCACTGAAAATTCTTTCTAAAACATTCTTATTATTAGTGCTACTATTATTTTTTTTCTAAAACATTCATCAAAAGTACTTCATTGTATACAGATCATTTTTATGCATGATGATATTTTCATGGTTTTGTAACTTTTAAGTTTTTATAAGATTATAGGGAATAGGTACAATATCAGAAATAAAATGCACCTTAACCTCATGGTTTTCTTTCCTTCTGAATAATTCTTAGTATAGAAGCGAAATCAGTGCTGATCAACACTTCCAGCCTTTATAACCATCTTTTATGCTCATTTTAGCACACTATTTTCTATTTATAAAAACATGGGAACCCTAATATATATAATATATAATATATATATATTCTCTCCATTTTTATTTTTCATTAATCTTTTTCTTCTTTATTCTACTGGTATCTTCTGACATATAACTTCATACTGTAAGGCTTTCCATTTCCATGATTCTTTATGCTATGCATACAATTTTATTGTAGAACTTAGATTAATAACTATAATTATATACATTTTATATACTTACAAGTATTAGGGTTTTCCTGGTAGCTCAGCTGGTAAAGAATCTGCCTTTGGTTCATTAGACCCTGGTTTGATTTCTGGGCTAGAAAGATCCGCTGGTGAAGGGAATGGCTACCCACTCCAGTATTCTTGGTTTTCCCTGGTGACTCAGCTCATATAGAATCTGCCCACAGTGTGGGAGACCTGGGTTTGAGGCCTGGGTTGGGAAGATTCCCTGAGAAGGGGATGGCTACCCACTCCAGTATTCTGGCCTGGAGAGTTCCACAGACTCAATAGTGGGTTTTAAAGAGTCAGACACAACTGAGCGACTTTCATTTTCATCTTTTCATTAAATCAGTCAACTGGTAGACAGAAAAAATCCTATCTATCTTTATTGAAATCCTCAGCTTCTAATAGGTTATTTGGAGCCATAAGTGTTTATTATTAACTTTGAAATAAACAAATTCAACAGAATTTTTGACAGTGCTTTGACAGTATTAAGTCTCTCAGGAAAGCTGTTGGCCTCTACATTCCCATTTTCTTCATGACCTTGAAAAATTAAGTTTCTCTCTCTCACTTGCTTTCTCAAGGTGTCTCTTTCAACCAGCTCTCTACATTTTGTACAGAAATATACTCTACAACCAACTATTGAGACAACTCAAACTATGTAAGATATTATGGTCTTTTCTTCCTCCCTCCCTGCTTCTCATCCATTTCCCCCCATTATTGCCAAATTTCTTCTAAAAGAAACCAAAGTTTTGCTTTCTAATAATCCTTTCAGTCTCTCAGATATCCAAGCTTCTGAGCACAGCTCAGCAAATCCATGCAATCTTACAGATTGGTGCCAGTGGAAGTGCATGACTTGTTGGCTTTGCTGGGTCCTCAGAGCAGCTCAACCATGCTTCTTCTGCTTAATAAGGTCCCTGTGGTCCTTTGGCTCAGCAGTTATCTCTATCATGCACACCTTGCTACTAACCCTCCTCCTAATGCCTCCCAACAGTCTTCTTACTCTTAGTACATGACTCTAGTGGTTATTCCACTTGAAAACTTCAGCTTTCTATCCTTAATATACATCCCTTTGATCCTCTTGTTTGAATTTCATTTATTTTTTGCCTCCTTCATCTATTCCAATTATATGACCCACAAATCAGTATCCTGATAATCATTTTCTATTTTTTTGGCTGCACAGCACAGCTTATAAGATCTTAGTTCCCTGACCATGGATTGAATCCAGGCCTTTAACAGTAAAAGCTCAGAGTCCTAACCACTGGACTGTCAAGGAATTCTCTATTTTAGTTTATATTACAGCTGCTTCCTAAAAATTCAACACTGTTCAGAATATGGTCTTTGAGATTTGATAGACACATTGCATTTCATTGGGCAAGCTGCTTAACCTGTTCAACCATTACTTTCTTTAAATATGAAATAAGATAATATCGTAAATACTTTGGCCACCTGATGCAGAGTCAAGTCATTGGAAAAACCCTGATGCTGGGAAAGATTGAAGACAAAAGGAGAAGAGGGCAGCAGAGGATGAGATGGTTGGATAGTATTACTGACTCAGTGGACATGAACTTGGGCAAACTCCAGGAGATAGTGAGGGACAGGGAGACCTGGCATATTGCAGTTCATGGAGTCACAAAGAGTTGAACATGACTTACTGACTGAACAGAAACAACCATTCCACAGAGTTTTGAATGAGATAATATTTGCAGAATTATTAGCTCAGAATTTGTTATGAATTGAGTACCAATATATGTCAGGTACAATTCTAAAATATGTGAAGGAAAGAATATTGGAAAAATTCAATTATTTTCATTGGAGTTTATATTGTTGTAGGAAATTGTACATAACAATTATAATTAGGGCTTCTCTGGAGGCTCAGTCAGTAAAGAATCTTCCTGCAATGTCAGAGACCCAGGTTTGATCCCTGGGGCAGGGAAGATACACTGGAGAAGGAAATGAAAACCCACTCCAGTATTCTTGCCTGAAGAATTCCATGGGCAGAGGAGACTGGTGGGTCGCATAGGGATCCACAGTCCATGGGGTTGCAAAGAGTTGCACATAACTGAAACACTAACATACACCCACATAATTAAGAAAGGATGACTTCTATAACAGAAACAAAAATGATAGAAAATAGGTGCCATTTATAATTCACTTTTTCTTTCAGTCACCCATGTAGCTGTGTTTAAAGTCTTCCTAAGTTGCACCTCTCCTCAGTAGGTTACTACATCATGTAGAGACCCTATTTTAGAATGTTTCTCAGTATTACTTCATTCTGCCCATTTCCACCATGAGCAAACCAGCTCTCTCCTTAGTACTCCTGAAGGAGACTCTGGCAATGGTTCCTAGTGATTCTTCACTCTCACCAAGGTCCCATTCCAGTGCATCCTGCAACCTCCTGTAAGACTGAGGTTCTGCAACCTAACAGGTCTGTGAGTCCTTCCTAGGATAGCTTCCCCCACCTCTGTTCTTTTCCTGCCTTTTATCTGTAGGAAAATCTTAGTCACACAATAAATTTAATCAGAGAAGTGAGAAACCGAAGAAAGAAAGGAAAACAATTAAGCAAAACAAAGTAATACATTAGTCATTAAACAAAGTCAAGGACCTTTAGTTTTTCCTCAAGAGCTATAGACAATATTCTGAGTCAAGTCCTCTGAGATGTTTTGCAGTTATTGAAACCCACACCAGGTGGAAAAAGTTAACTGTATGCTGCCCACAAGCACAGAGACCATGAACCACTTGGAGCCACAATTTTGATGATGCTGACTCTCAGTTACCTCACCGCCAATTAATCAGAAGAATGTTCATGAGCTCATCCCACCCTGCTCCTGAAACACTGTGAGACTTTTCACTGCTCCTTTCAGGGTGGGACACGGTTTTGAGGGCATTATCCCACTGTGGCTCCCTCTGCCTGTCAAAGCAGGAAAGCTATTTCTACTTAACCCAAAACTCTGAGATTTAACCTGGCACAGACATACAGAGGTCAATTTGGCAATAGTTCCCAAAAGCACAGTTGAAATGTTATTGGTTTTCTGTTTAAACAAAAAAAAGAAAAAGAAAGAAATTGAAAGGCTCCCGATTATCCAGTTGCTTATTCTCAGCCTAGAATTCAAGATCCTGCTTCTAGAATATTCATACCATCTCCACTGTTTGTCCTCCAGCCAGCTTCCTACTTAGCTCTCCCCCTCCCCCATCTCCTGCTTCCTTTGACCCCAAAGTTTTGCTTCACTCTCTCCCCTCTGATGCTCCTTTCCCTCTGCCAGTAAGATCTTTTTTTTTCTCTCTCTCTTTAATAATATCATTGCAAATGACATGGTTTTTACAGAGTCTTTCTGTTTTCCTAGAGGAGGAATGATCTTGATTTTGAGTACCTTTCCCTTTGAACTACTGCTAAAGAAGGCAAGAATTGAATGCTCTCCCGTTGTATGTTGCTTACATGAGGATTCCTTATCTACTCACCAGCATGTACATTCCTAGAAGATTGACTTGCCCTACTACAGTGCTCTGAAAACACCAAGAATAGGAAGATGCTTGTTCTCTCCTTTACTTAATTACTTTTCTATTACCGAGAGTACAAGGCCTGATACAAAGAGTTGCTCAATAAATATTTGCTGAATTGAGTTGATTATATAGAGGAAGTTTGCCTCTAATAAGTGTTACAACACTTTATAATTTGAACTTTGAGTGTGACTCATGACCATTACATTTCTTATGGTCTTTTTGGTCTTCATTTACAAGATATCTTATCACATATTCCAAACTTTTATTCATGTTACATAATGTTGAAAGTTGTAGCTACAAGGGCTATGGCCTGGAATTTAATTCCAGCTGAGAACTGTGGTGTAGTTAAGCATTCCTATACAATTTAGTTTAATGAGAGCCATAATGTATTATTACCAAGAAAAAGTAACTAAAAGGTTGGTTGACCAAGCAGTGTGAAACTGAGATAAGCAACCACTTCCTAATTAGAAATGAAAAGAGTGTGCATTTCTAGGGTTTGGCGAAGTGGAGGAGGTCATCAAGAGGACGTGACTGCAGCCTGAACCAGAGAACTGGACCCCAGAAAAACAGAGGTTCATCACTTCTCCCTGTCCTGGAATGTACATTCTGCCTGCCATTCCCACCATGGGAGCCACATTCAAGGACACAACCTTGAGAGAGAAATGCATTGCTGAGACCAGTTGGATGGTGTACATGAACCCAGTTCAGGCCTCTATATAAGTTCTTAATCGTGGCAGGCAGATGCAGAGATCCACGCATCCTGGGGCCACCAATGCAAGCCTGGCAAGTGAGTCTCCTATTTATTAAACCTGCCCCCCACCCAACCCAAGTGGCTGCTTCTTTCCTAGGTCTCTACTTGTCTTCTGTGTGCTGGGGCCAGTTTACAAACCAAGACCAAGTTGACTCCAAATGTTCTTTTATTTTTTATTATTATTTCTTAAATTTATTATTATTATTATTATTTTACTTTACAGTATGGTTTTCATTCCCCTTTGAAGTATCTGGGGAATAAAAAGCCAGTCTGGTCTTCAGTGGCTCACTTTGTGCTTCTTTATTACGGTCAGTTACAGAAGAAGAGCAGTGAATGTGTCACTTTAAGAAGAAAATCTTCTTAACCTTGAAGGGATGAATCAGGTGTGAAATGTTCTGTTTGATACATTTGGAGGGATGCTTTCCTAGATTTATGCTATAAAATTGAAAAACATTTTACACACTGAGGTCTGACTTAGGCTCTAGTTCAATAAAATCTACAAACACTGCTTCTCTTTCCTTTTGAGAAAAACACTACAGTTTGCTATTTTCCTAGAATTAAATGAATAACTTTTAACATCCATCAGTATAATGGGGTATTCTTTAATTGATCCAAGCCATACAGGTTCCTGAAGGCACTGTTGTTTTCAGGGGAAAAAAAAAAACAAAACTGTTTTGTTCTTATATTTTTCTCATATATTTGAATGAGAAAGCTTTTTTATTTAATCACATATGCAACTGTTTTAATTCCTAAATGATGATGGATAGCAGGTGTGTAATTATAAATTAGTATCAGATGAAAAAGAAGAGGTACATTTTTTTAAATGTAGAAATCTGCAATCATAGGAAGCTTGCTCTGAGCCTCTGCTCTCTCTAGCCCTATCTCTAACGGGAGATAAAATAATGAAAAAATATTTGGCTAAACTGCTGGCAAAACTCTTCCTGTTTGTACCACACTTGGAAACAGACTCTTGGGACTAGAAGTGGAATTCTTCCTATTGATTGGCTGGTTAAATAGAGGACTATTAGCTTCAGACAGGCTAGATTGATTATACAGCAGCAGCGAGAGCGGAGACTCGGAGCTAAGTGAGCCTCAGGGTGAAAAGGAGAGAGGGGGACGCAGGGTGCGGGGGTGGGAGGGAGGCAGGCGCGTTCCAGCGGATCCCTGTGTGACTGCCGTGCCCAGCGCCTTGCTCCGCAGCTCCCTCAATCAACAACTTACTGAGGCACCTTTTCTTTCACAAGAGGATGTCAGCTCCGAGCCCCTGCAAGAAATAACAGACTTCACCTCGGAATAGTTCATCCACTCCTGCTTCATTAACGAGGATTTTGAAAAGAAAACCCCAATCAAGTTCCCTTTCCAGCCCTACTTTGTTCCCGAATTGAATAGAAACCGTGTCCGGCTCCTGGTAAGAAAATTAAATTTTTCTCTCTGAATTTCTTTTTGAGTCATCCACAGTAAAATACAGCAGAGCTTTGCGTGCTTTAAAAATTGAGTTTACAGTGATGTATTAAACTTAATACAGTATACAGGCATGTGGATTTAGGAATGTGTTAATGCATATTTATATGAATGCATTTGCTATTTTACCTCCAGGGACATGTAAGTTTCTTTTTCTGTTTTATAAAACAACTAGATTATAAGTTTATGAGTAGATAATCTGTGTGAAGAAGAGAAATAAGCAAAGTTCACACTAAAAAAGAGCATTTTTGGTGACAGTCCTGAAATATGTACACGTATATGGCTCTTAGCTTTTAAGCAACTTTGAGAAATAATAGCCAAGCAGGAAAGGACTATTGCTGCATTAAATGTCTACTATTATATTTCATGCATAGAAGCTACTGTGTGCTTTTCAGTGATTGTCAGTCGTGATTTTTCCCCGTAAATCTGTCTTTTGATTGCAGTCTTAATCCTTCAACATAAATATGATGCATCTTAAATGATTTGGCATTAGACTGCCATCTTATTATAGCTAAGTTATTGACAGCTAGAATTGGTCTTAAGAAAGTACTGAGCTCAGGTAGGAAAATATGAGCCTGGAGATGTTCAGCTGGTACTAGAGCTACAGTTCCCTCAGTTAATTTCAGTGTCAGTGAAGGTAAGTGCTGGTAAAGTGTCTGTGAATATATGGGAACTTTGCACATATTAAATTCTCTTCTGGGAACAGGGATTTTTTTTCATGTTTCTGCTGAAAATGATGGGATGGAATAGGAATAGTGGGTTGGGGCAATGCAGTACTGATATGGTTGGTTAACCTTAGGTTTATAGGTCACAAATGTCAACTGCTAACGAGACAGCATTGTGACATCAGACATAAAGGGTTTATTTCATCCTTGCTAGGACTAAAATGGTTTGTGAGATTTTTTTGATGGCAATTTATTTGGTCTGGGATCAATGAAGTGAGGTATTGTATTCTAAGAGCTGTTTGGATTGTCAGTTTCAAGTAAAGTTCCCTGAGTCACTCCTCTAATCAACCAAGCGTCCATGTGTGATAAGTCTACAAAACTTTTAAATATGTTATACAGTGCTTCACATGAGAAGGTGATGGCCAAAAACTTGTTAGACAATGTAGCTGAACTTCTTCATGTTACATTCTCTGAATGGCAGTATTGTGTATGTTTCACCCTTACTTGTGTTTAAACATAACTACATACTTGAAAAGCATAACTTTTATGATATCTATTTTGTTTTCCAAATGTGAAATAATATTTTCATGTTTTTTAAGTAAATATTGCAACTACCTAGATATTTCTATTTATAATAGCCATATCAGAAGGGAATGATTGTATCATTAATACAGATTTTTAAAGTGCATTTTGACTAAAGGAATAGAAATATATTTGGAGAATACTGAATTTTTTTAACTTTGAATTGAGTCATTAAACAAAAAAACATCTTTTTGGTATCATATTTGAGAAACTATGTATATATTAGCACTATTGTATCAAATCCACATATAGCATTTATGTTAAATTAGTTATAATTTTGTTTAGTTATGCTAAGATTTTGTTCAAATACAAAATAGTGTTTTAATCCTTTCATTTATTGTTTTTGCAAATAATATAACACATTTCAACAAAGGATATACTTAAGATTTAGTGAATTAGTCTTGTAGTTTCTATATTTAATACACAAAATTATTTAAAATTTCATAACTTTGTTGCAACAGTATTAGTATCAGGTATATTTTCCTTATAGCATTTATTTATGGGTTCTATTGGGAAAACACAGTAAAAAAATTCTCAATTGTGTTGTATGATTATACGAGAAGTTTTAATTAATTCTTTAATATGGACAGCTATAAATCTTCATCCTTACTTTTTCACATGATTTAGGCATCCTTCTTAGCTTACTCACGGTATTACTTTGATTCTCTTTTTTTTTTTTTTTCTTTTTGTTATTTTACAAATTCTGTGCTTACTTCTGTGAGGGATTTGATTCCTCATCTTCTTAAAAGGAAATTGTATCATGATTGGGGGAAAAATGTGTTAGTTTAGAAAATAATATTTCACACTTTCCAACTATGTAATTAATATGGCTCCTGCATGTCAGATCAGTGCCTCTCAGCAGGCATGAAGACACATATCCTAGTAGTTATGTATATAAACCAGACTAGGTCTGAAATTCAGCAGTTTAGTCAATTCAGCTCAGGAATTTTCACTTCTCTATACCATCTTTGGAGGGCTCCATCTGACATTTTATTCAACGTTCCATTCATTTCCATAGTATCAGATGTCTTTCAGGCTTACTGAACCAACACGAACTGAGCAAGCACCACCTATACTGTTTTTTATAGATAATCTGCACCATTAGGGGGCTCTTTCTTCCTGTGTTATACACAGTGGTTTCACTGTGAGAGGTTCTACTGCTTTCTTAAAGTATTTCCCTGTTTTTAAAATGTTGAGTGCTGCTTGAAGTAGGTTTCTTATTCCCCACAAAAATAAAACTATTCAGATCAGCAAAAATTCTTCATTTTCACAAGAAAGTGAATGTATCTTACACTTTTTAAGTTTTCTCTTTCAAATATTCTTACATATAAAAGGTTAAATTTTTTAAAATAACAGAGGCTTCAAATATTAAAATGACCAATTTTAGGAAAATATAAAGGTTATATATTATGCAACCAGCATCATAAATGTTCACATAAGGAAAAACCTAAAGGAAGGACACTTCTTTTACAATTGTCTGCAAATAACTGTGAACCACATAGACAGAATGAGTTACTCTGGGCTCACATGCAATTTACTTCCAGAAGAGAACAGAAGGGAGCTAAGAGAATATTACTTGTTTTCTACAAAAACAGACATGGAAGAGTTGAAAATAATAGAATGGTGTCACTATCTATACACATTCAGGAGCTATATTTTTAAATCTGTGTGTGTGATCAGTCACTCAGTAATATCTAACTCTTTGCAGCCCCATGGACTGTAGCCTTCCAGGCTCCACTGTCCATGGAATTTTCAAGACAAAAATACTGGAGTGGAGTACAATTTCCTACTCCAGGGGGTCTTCCTGACCCAGAGATTGTGTCTCCTGCATTGGCAGGTGGATTATTTTCCACTAGCGCCTCCTCTTCAAATTCTTCATCATTCTGTGTGAAGCTTTCATACATGTACACAGAGGGTGATGCAAGGGCTTATTGTGGGGATAAAGGTATTTCTTGCATTATATATGGAAGCCATGGTTTACTCACTAAGTCACGTCTGACTATTGTGACCCCGTGGACTATATAGCCCACCAAACTCCTCTGTCCATAGAATTCTCCAGGCAAGAATATTGGAGTGGGTTGTCGTTTCTTTTTCCAGGGGATATTCCCAGCCAGGGATTGAACCTGAGTCTCCTGCATTGCAGACAGATTCTTTACCAACTGAGTCATCAGGGAAGCCCCGTGGAAGCCATAGACATTGAATTACACTGCAGCCTTTCTTAATAAATGGAAACACAGTTCTCACATTTCCCGAGCAGCTAAAGATGTACCTTGACTGCTGTTTTATTTGGGAATCAGTCAACACTTAATGATGTCTCTGTGCAAAAACAATCTCTTTGTTAGGTCTGGTCTTTTCATCACATGATGACAACTCCAGGAAATGAGAAAAAGTGACATCTACTCTGAGATTTTATGTCAAAAAGTGTGAGAAGGAAGGGATTCTGGACAGTGAATCATGGAATCTCAATCCTTTATTGAAAGGTTCATTGACTTATCAGGGTAGAAGAGTAGTTGCTTGAATAAAACAGGAAAATAGGCATGATACAGTCATTTCATTTACTGGTATTTTGAAAGTAAATGTGTAAGGATTTTATCCTTTGTCAGTAAATCTGTATACCTTGAAAAGAGTGAATTTTGAGTACAACTAGTATAATATATATTAGAGAAGGCAATGGCACCCCACTCCAGTACTCTTGCCTGGAAAATCCCATGGACTGAGGAGCCACGACTGAGTGATTTCACTTTCACTTTTTACTTTCATGCATTGGAGAAGGAAATGGCAACCCACTCCAGTGTTCTTGCCTGGAGAATCCCAGGGTGGGAGAGCCTGGTGGGCTGCCATCTATAGGGTCACACATCTATAGGGACATGACTGAAGTGACTCAGCAGCAGCTGCAGCAGCAGTATAATATATATAGCTATGTGGTAATCATCCCAAGTATATCTGAAATAGGCTGGCATATGGTCTAATGTAGTTTTTCTCACAAAATTATATTTTTAATGTGAATTATTGAGTAATAAAATTTGAGTGAGAATCTTAATGCTATGGGCCAATGTAATCAATAATGAAAAATATTTTAAGAAATTTAATTTGCTTCTTCTAAAATGAGGCTGTCTTTTATGTTAAAGTAGGACATCATAGGAAAAGACCCTGATGTTGGGAAAGATTGAAGGCAAGAGGAGAAGAGAGCAGCAGAGCATGAGATGGTTGGGTGGCATCAGCAACTCAATGCACACGAATTTGAGCAAACTCCGGGAGGTAGTTAAGGACAGGGAATCCTGGCATGCTGTAATCCATAGGGTTGCAAACATTGTTATTAGTGACTGAACCAAAACAGGGCATCCCAGGTCGTGCTAGTGATAAAGAGTCCATCTGCCAATGCAGGAGACACAAGAGACAAGGGTTTGATCCCTAGGTGAGGAAGATCCCTGGAGTAGGAAATGGCTACCCTCTCCAGTTTTCTTGCCTGGGAAATTCCGTGGACAGAGGAGCCTGGTGAGCTACAGTCCATGAGACCACAAACAGTAGGACACGACTGAGTGAGCATGTAGTAGTGGTGGCAGTAGAGCGTCACTGGGGATAGGGAAAGGGCCGAGTAAAAACCAAGACAAAGGCATGAAAGTTAGTGACAGTATGTGATTCTCTTTATAGAATAAACTTTTACCCAGAACTAAGGTATATATGTGTGTGTGTGTGTGTGTGTGTGTGTGTGTGTGTGTTGCATGTTGATTATTCAGGTTTAATGGTAAAACGGTAAAAATGCCACTGAAATGTAACTTTCTATACCTCACATGATATGAGGATAGATCTCTATAAAGGTGTGAAAAGTAGAAAAATCCGTGCCTGGTATAGATACCTATAATATCATAGCCTAATATAAGACTTTCTCAGGAAACAAGATAACTCATTCCTATTAAATTTAATCTTATAGATTGAGATATAGGATATAAATGATTAGAAAGCATACATGTGCTTATAGTTATTGCTGTTGTTGCTACTACTAATTAATTGAATTCCACTTCTGAAATCACTCGTGAACTTATTTGTTTTTGTGAAACTATGTGTGTGTATGATTGGTTGAGAATACAGATGTGAGTATATGAGTGTAGTTTTCATACACTTTGAATAGGATAAAAATCACCTTTAATATGTGACATGAATTGTGTTCTGTAGCTTCCATTTTCCTCTTTAATAACTTGTCCTCACTGTACTTAAATCCCTGCCACTGCACACACACTTACCTGGCCAGTATGATTACCTCTAAATATGTAACATTAGAATTTGCTTAGGTATGACCTTAGATTGATCCATACACAAGCTGGAATCAAGATTGCTGGAAGAAATATCAATTACCCCAGATATGCATATGACACCACACTTACTTACAGCACAAAGTGAAGAAGAACTAAAGAGCCTCTAAATGAAAGTGAAAGAGGAGAGTGAAAAAGTGGACTTAAAGCTCAACATTCAGAAAACTAAGATCATGGCATCCGATCCCATCACTTCATGGCAAATAGATGGGCAAACAGTGGAAACAGTGGCAGATTTTATTTTGGGGGCTCCAAAACCACTGCAGATGGTGACTGCAGTCATGAAATTAAAAGACACTTGCTCCTTGGAAGGAAAGTTATGACCAACCTAGATAACATATTCAAAAGCAGAGACATTACTTTGCCGACTAAGGTCCGGCTAGTCAAGGCTGTGGTTTTCCAGTGGTCATGTATGGATGTGAGGGTTGGACTGTGAAGAAGGCTGAGCACCGAAGAATTGATGCTTTTGAACTGTGATGTCGGAGAAGACTCTTGAGAGTCCCTTGGACTACAAGGAGATTCAACCAGTCCATCTTAAAGAGATCAGTCCTGAGTGTTCATTGGAAGGACTGATGTTGAAGCTGAAACTCCAATACTTTGGCCACCTGATGTGAAGAGCTGACTCATTGGAAAAGACCCTGATGCTGAGAAAAATTAAAGACTGGAGAAGAAGGGGACCACAGAGGATGTGATGGTTGGATGGCATCACTGACTCAATGGACATGAGTTTGTGTAAACTCTGGGAGTTGGTGATAGACAGGGAGGCCTGGTGTGCTGCATTCCATGGGGTTGCAAACAGTTGGACACAACTGAGCGACTGAACTGAACTGTTGTCTCTTCTAATGGGGATTGTTTCATTTCCATTAGTACTGTGTCTTGAGTCATGTAACTGAATCTTTAAATCTTGTTGTTTATAAAATTCCAGTTACTCTAAATTATGTATGAGGATTTTGCCACATGGCAACTGAAAATAATAGAAAATAGTTATTATTATGCCTTCTATTTATCATAGAATGGCTCAGATGTAGATAGAAATAAGAGTGAGCTTTACTACTTGTCTAAAAGATATACAAATACCACTCAGGCCAAGTAGTCAAATCTAACCTATGATTGCTCGGAAAAGAAAATGAGAAAATATTCCATTTTAGAGCAGATATGTCAAATGGGTTTCGAACACCTACAATATATCCATTTTTTAAATGAATAGTTAAGTTTTTAGATTAGGTTTAGGTCTACTGAAAAATGAGAGGAAGTGACATACACTTCTCATGTCTACTTCCATCTCCTCTCTACGTTGCTAGCTTCCTCCCCTAACCATGCTAGTTTCTCCTGTTATTACTATCTGGCATTTTCAAGATGCATTTGTAGTGATGAATAGGCCATTACTAATAAAATATTATTATGTAAAGTCTATAGTTTACCTTCTCTCGTGGCCCAGTGGTAAAGAATCCACCTGCAAAGCAGGAGACATGGGTTCAATCCCTGGGTCAGGAAGATCCCCTGGAGAAGAAAATGGCAACCCTCTCCAGTATTCTTGCCTGGGAATCTCAGGAACAGAGGAGTTCATGGGGTCAGGCAACAGTTCATGGGGTCACAAAGCTGAAAATGACTTAGCAACTAAGTCACCACCACATAGTTCACGTTAGCATTCAGTCCTTGTATTGTACATTCTATGGGTTAAGACAAATGCATAGTTTTATGTACAAATGACCTATACCTGATCAAAAATTCCACTGCCCTAAAATTCCAGGGTTTCACCTATTTATTTATGCCTTTGCCCCTTCCTCTCTCTGAACCTCTGATCTTTTTACTGTCTGCATAATTTTGTCTTTACAAGAATGTCCTATGATTGTAATCTTACAATATGGGCTCTTTTCAGATTGCCTTATTTCACTCAGTAACATGCATTAAGTTCCTTTATGTCTTTTGAAAGCTTGGTCTCATTTCACTTTCCTGCTGAATAATATTCCATTGTATAGGTTAGTCATAGTTTGTTTACCCATTTATCTACTGAGAGACATTGTGGTCGCTTCCAAGTTTCGGTGTTTCTGAATAAACTTGTTTTAAACATCAGATGCAGGTTGTTTGTGTGAATATAGCTTTTCAATTCATTTGCATTCTCAGTCAGCAGAGTCCCTGTTGCTCCATATCCTTCCCAGAATTTGTTGTCAGTGGTTTGTATTTTAGTCATTCTCATAAGTATATAGTATTTCTCATTGCTGTTTTTGACATATATTTTGGGTTGGTGATAGCTGCTTGTGCCATGTTGAGAATAAGTCCAAGGGACATTATGGTTCTGCAGAAAGCATAATCCAAAGTCCATAATCAATTGGACAGGGTATGTATTTGGCAGAGAGGGGGCCATCCGTTATTTGTAACTCACATTTGCTAGCCACAATTTAGGGCTCTGGTGTAATGAATATATGAAAGTGAAAGTCACTCTGTTATGTCCAATTCTTTGTGACCCATGGACTCTGTAGTCCACGGAATTCTCCAGGCCAGAATACAGGAGTGGGTAGCCTTTCCCTTTTCCAGAGTTCTTCCCAAGCCCAGGGATTGAACCCAGGTCTCCTGCATTGTGGGCAGATTCTTTACCAACTGAGCCACCAGGGAAGCCCAATGAATGTATAAATTAGAACAATTAAGTAATTCTTGTCAGTAATCAGATAGAACCATAATTTTATATTTTTCAAGCATTGTGATTGAATTAATGACATAAAGACTCACAAAACACGTTTTATTTTTTTAATCGCTAAGTTGTGTACAACTCTTGCAATACCATGTACTGTACTAGCATCCACTCTGATTTCATTTTGTCAGTCCTCTTTCTTTGCCTTTCCTTATTGTACTTTCTAGCCATGTTTTTATGGGTTAAAATTTCTTTTATATTACTTATAAGTTAAAAAGTAAAATCCTCAGGCAGATTAACATGTTTCATAATCTTGCCTTGACCACTCTGATGTCATTGGTGATCACTCTGAGCTCAAGCTAAGCTACCTTTTCCCTTTCCCCAAAGTACTTTGTCTCAACTTTCAATTTTTGCTTATGATAGTCATACTTATTTGGTCTTCCTCTCATTCTTTACCAATTCAAACATTACCAATATTTCTACAAATTGTTGTTGAGAATGCCTCTACTATTTATCACATAACACCTCACATTAATAATCATTACATCGATTGTGTCTTTATTATATCATTCTATGCAGACTGTATTACTGAGAGAAAGATGATCCTTTGTAATTTTTTTTTTATTCCTTAAAGTGCAGTGTTCATAATACTGATTAATGCCTGTTAGTTGAAGGAATACACCACCAGTTCAATGGACTTGAACTGGGGCAAACTCCAGGAAATCGTGGTAGACAGTGAGGCCTGGCATGCTGTAGTCCATGGGGTCGCAAAGTGTCAGACACGACTTGGCGACTGAACATCACACCAAAAACCAAAACGTTAATTCTTATGAATAAACTTTGTAAATAATTTTTTAAAAATGTTGTCATGTCTCCAGTATCCTTGCCTTTTCCCCTCTTTTCTTTTGATTAAAAAAAAAAAAAGAGGGGCATTCCATTTGGTGGAAAGTTCTCATGTGCTAATCCTTACATGAAGGTAGGTGAAAGTGCTAGTTGCTCATTTGTGTCTGACTCTTTGCAACACTATGGTCTATCCATGGACTTCTTTAGGCAAGAATACTGGAGTGGGTTGCCGTTTCCTTCTCTAGGGGATCTTCCCGACCCAGGGATTGAACCGAGGTCTCCTACATTGCAGCTAGATTGTTTACCGTTTGAGCCACCTCTGAGCTGATGTTTACCTCTGAGCCACCAGGGAAGCTCTTACATGAAGGTATGTATGTGTTAGTTGCTCAGTGTATCCGACTTTGTTACCCATGGACTGTAGTCTGTCAGGCTTCTCTGTCCATGGGATTTTCCAGGCCACAATACCAGAGTGGGTTGCCGTTTCCTTCTCCAGGGGATCTTCCTGACCCAGGGATTGAACCTGTGTCTCCTATGTCTCCTGTGTTGCAGGCAAATTCCCCACTGAGCCATTGGGGAAGCCCTGCATGAAGATAAGGTACATACTGTATAAAGACCCTGTGTTTATCCATAGCATTTTCTATCTGTAAGAGACATAGCTTGTATACATGTCTCTTACAGATAGAAAATGCTATGGATAAACATAGGGTCATTATACAGTATGTACTATTAGATACCCCTCAGAAAACAAAATTTAAGGTATTTGGTAAAAGAAAGCACTTTAAGGAAGAATACAAGCTGGAGATTTGTTTATGTTCCCTTTTGGGGCATTGATTTGAATTTAAAATGTACTGAAAAAGAGCCAAGCAACTGGACCATTTTGCTAACATGCAAATTAAATTTTGGAAGGTCTCTTGAAACAATGCACAGATCAAGGTCTATCTGAAGCATAAATAAAACCACTGGTCTCTGAAGATGTTTAAAGGTCCTGCAAAAGAACAGATAGGAAAAAGTACTTACAGTGCCATTACTTTCTGTCACCATCTTCTCTTCTGTATGTGGATATGTCTCTTGGCATATATTCTTCTTGTAAATTAACTTATTCTGAGATACCCTTTTTGGACATTCATTTAATAATTTATGTGTGCTTTTAATGTTCTTTTTCATAATGTTTACTTGCTGGCTGGTAGAAATACTCAGGGTATCATTTTGCCATCTAGTTATTGAGTGCTTTGGTCATAAATCAATATGACTTTAACTTCTTGGCTTGGAACTAGAGAACTGGCCAATTCTTTGCCAAGAATACTCCTTGATAAACTGTTTCTACTAAGGACAGAATGCTTTGACTCAAAGCAACAACATTTTTGCCAAGAAAAAACGCTGGAGGTTTCTTAGAATAAATTTCTGAAGCCCAATTTTGAAATTCGTTTGATAGAAGAAAAAAGAGAAACAGAGAGCCTAAATTTCGAGTTCAGGTCTCTCTATCACTGGAATATATTTTTTAAAACACTATGTTATATTGCCTCTCTTATGCTCCAAATTTAGAGAAGAGGTTTTTTTTTTTTTTTTGATTGTTTTGTTTTGTTTTTTGGCTTTTGTCTTGAATATTCGCAAGCCTGAGTTTCACCTACTTTATAAGAAGGAAGATCATGGCATTTACCTTGTAGAGATAATCCAAGGGTTCAATAAAATCATATGGGTAAAAAACTTAGAAAAGTGATTGGCAGAATCACAGGCATAAGAACATCAGCAGGGTTGATATGCATTAAATGCTTCTGAATCCACATTGCTTGAAAAGGGAATTTAAAATGGCTCTCTTACTAGCATTCATTCAGTCATTCAAGAAACATTGCTGGTAAGCTAATAGGCATGAGAATTTATTCTTAACTATTCGAGTGGCTAGATAGATGAATAAAAAATATGTTAGGGACTCCCCATTGGGAGACTGTGAGTAAACTCATGTCAGTAATGAAATTATTATATTTTTAACTGCAGGTGTGATCCTGCTTACCCTCTAATGTGGATGGTGGCTGTTGAAACAACATTTTTCTTTTTCTAGATTGCTTTCTATCATGTTCCCTAAGGAAGTACTAGAAGGAGTTGGAAGGCAGGGAAATGAAACAAAGCCTCTTCCTTTCCTTTTTTTTTTTTTGCTCTTCTTGACAGTATTACCTCACACTGCTCTTCACCTCAGCACCACCCATATCCTGCTGATTCCAGTTCTCACAGAACTGGCTTCATTGTCCCCCTCAATGGAGGACTTGGCACAGGCAGGCAGACGCCTTCCCCTCACCCCAGGGTCCCCTCCTCCATGTTTTAGGTTTCTTATATCTTTATTAAGTATTAAGCTGTAATAAGCTGTTCTTATAAAACAAAATATTTCAAAGTTCTTTGTTAAAAAAAAAAAAGGTAGGAGAAATACTTCAAGACAGAGTGTAAATTAAAGGTTTGTTCCTGTTGCTTTTAAAAAGCATTTACTTGAGTCGGAAAGATCGTAGAAAAAGAACCCGGAAATTCTCCTTTGTTCCCCCAGCCTTAAGGGTGGTAGCTGCTCTCATCACTTACTATTTCTTTCCTACCTCACTGTTGTCTTCTTGTGTTTTCAGTCTTCCAGAGTATCTGTTACCTTTCTGTTATGGTTTCTATTCTCCTTTCTCAATGCTGTCTGAAGAAGCTGATACCAGAAGAGTTGAAAATAGAAATGGTGTAGGATACTAATGTTGGGTCCAAGCTACTGATTTGATTATGTCCTTGGTCATGGCATAATAGTGAACCATTTGCTTGAGGTAAATAGAACACTAGAAATCTCTAGTATTCTGTGACTTACAAATTAACTAAATAACCAAATATGTTTACTTGTGATGAAGGGCCCTCTGAAGCAAAGATCTTGAAGCCAAGTCATAACTGTCCTCACTATTTGGTGCTGATTACAAAGCTATAAGATGGAATAATTGTTTTAATACATGAGACCTTTCAGGAAAACAAACAAACCATAAACAAAAGCTCATGACTTTAAATTATTAAATCATGGCATTGCAAGAAAATCAAAAATTTCAAAAGCCATCTGAGTGGGTTTGGATTAGGCTGATAAAGATTATACTCTGAGCTTTTCTAAGCCTCTTTCCTTAGCAAAAAAGAAAAAATGTCTTTCTTTTTCTGTTTAAGGAGACTAGATTTCTCTTGCTTGAAGATCCCACAGTAATCCACTTGATGTACTTGCCATGCAAAATCTGTTCACTTTCCTCAAGAGTCTACCATCCCTTACTTAGACCTTATTTAGACCTGACCCATAATTAGAATCAGAGGTCTTCTAAAACTCACCAAGCACTCAAAGGATACAAGAAAAACTGACTTGGGAGGAGCTAACTTATCAGTTCAGTTCAATTGCTCAGTAGTGTCCAACTATTTGGTGACCCCACAGACTGCAGCACGCCAGGCTTAGTTGTCCATCACCAACTCCCAGAGATTGCTCAAATTCATGTCCATCGAGTTGGTGATGCCATCCGACCATTTCATCCTCTGTCGTCCCCTATTCCTCCTGTCTTCAGTCTTTCCCAGCATCAGGGTCTTTTCCAATGAGTCAGTTCTTCGCATCAAGTGGCCAAAGTATGGGAGTTTCAGCTTCAGCATCAGTCTTTTTAATGAATATTCAGGGTTGATTTCCTTTCGGATTGACTGATTTGATTTCCTTGCTGTCCAAGGAACTCTCAAGAGTCTTCTCCAGTGCCACAATTTGAAAGCATCAATTCTTCAGCACTCAGGCTACTTTGTAGTCCAACTCTCACATCCCTGTATGACTACTGGAAAAACCATAGCTTTGACCATATGGACTTTTGTCTGCAAAGTGAGGTCTCTGCTTTTAAATATACTATCTAGGTTTGTCATAGCTTTTCCTTCCAAGGAGCAAGTGTCTTTTAAATTCATGGCTGCAGTCACCTTCCACAGTGATTTTAGAGCCCAATAAAAGAAAATCTGTTACTGTTTCCACTCTTTCCCCTTTTGCCATGAAGTGATAGACTGGATACCACGATGTTAGTTTTCTGAATGCTGAGTTTTAAGCCAGCTTTTTCACTCTCTTCTTTCACCATTATCAAGAGGATCTTTTGTTACTCTTCGCTTTCTGCCATTAGAGTGGTATCGTCTGCATATCTTAGGTTTTTGCCTATTTCTCCATGTTACAATTTCAGTTTAGGTCACAGATTTACTTCCAAATATCTGATGCTGAAGTTGGAGCTCCAATAATTTGGATGATCACTGATGCAAAGTGATGACTCATTGGCAAAGACCCTGATGCTGAGAAAGATTGCGGGCAGGAGGAGAAAGGGGCTGCAGAGGATAAGATGTTTGAATGGCATCACTGGCTCAATGGACATGAGTTTGAGCAAACTCCAGGAGACAGTGAAGGACAAGGAAGCCTGAAGCATTGCAATACACGGGGTGGTAAAGAGTCAGGATTCTTGACGACACCACATTTCTGAATTTAAATGACATAAGTAACACAGAAGATGTTTTTCTGGGACTTTCTTGCTTTCTTGATGATCCAGCACATGTTGGCAATTTGACCTCTGGTTCCTCTGCCTTTTCTAAATCCAGCTTGAGCATCTGGAGTGATCAACATCCATTGCGAACATCCACTGGATCATTCACAAAGCAAGAGAGTTCCAGAAAACATATACTTCTACTCTATTGACTATACCAAAGCCTTTGACTGTGTGGATCACCACAAAATGGAAAACTGTTAAAGATTTGGGAATACCAGACCACCTTACCTGACTCCTGAGAAATCTCTATGCAGGTCAAGAAGCAACAGTTAGAACTGGACATGGAACAACACACTGGTTTCAAATAGGAAAAGAAGTACGTCAAAGCTGTATATTGTCACCCTGCTTATTTAACTTATATGCATCATGTAAAATGCCGGGCTGGATAAAGCACAAGTGGGAATCAAGATTGCCAGGAGAAATAGCAATAACCTCAGATATGCAGATGACACCACCCTTATGGCAAGAAAGAGAAGAAGAACTAAAGAGCTTCCTGTTGAAAGTGAAAGAGGATAGTGAAAAAGTTGGCTTAAAGCTCAACATTCAGAAAACTAAAATCATGGCATCTGGTCACATAACTTCATGGCAGAGACTTTTTTGGCCTCCAAAATCACTGCAGATAGTGACTGCAACCATGAAATTAAAAGATGCTTGCTCCTTGGCAGAAAAGCTAAGATTAACCTAGATAGCATATTAAAACAAAAAAGGTTTGTATAGGCAAAATGAATTTATTTATTGTTACTTTACTATCCAGGTGCTTATTCATTTCATTTGGCTAATTTTTAAATATTGCATGAATAATATATGAAGATAATCTCAAAACTACAGTAAAAGTTTTATGAGATTTAAAAGACTAAATCACCGTTCTCTTGAATTTAACATGGTCTTTTCCATAAATGGGGTTTATCTGGTGGCTCAGACAGTAAAGAATCTGCCTACAATGCAGGAGACCCAAGTTCAATCCCTGAGTTGAGAAAATCCCCTGGATTTTGGCTACTTACTCCAGCGTTCTTGCCTGGGGAATTCTTGATTGGTTTGATCTCCTTGCAGTCTAAGGGACTCTCAAGTGTCTTCTCCAACATCACAGTTCAAAAGCCTCCACAGAATAATTTCAAGATTTTGCTGCTACCAGAAAAAAATGCCAAGAAATACGTCAGATATTGTGCTATAAGAAATTTAGACAAAGAATGACGAAATATAATGGTGGATGGTGCTGAATTTATCAATAGGCATGTGTTCGTGCTAAGTTACTTCAGTCTTGTCTGACTCTTTGCGACCCCATAGACTGTATCCTTCCAGCCTCCTGTGTTCATGGAATTCCCCAGGCAAGAATACTGGAGTGAGTTGCCATCACTTCCTTCATGGGATCTTCCCAACCAGTGATTAAACCCATGTCTCTTTTGTCTCCTGAATTGGCAGGAAGGTTCTTTACTACTAGTGTCACCTAGGAAGCCTGGATTTCTCAATATGGATGAGCCTAATAGGGATTCCTTATTTAATAGATTTGATTCCACATATGGAAGTAGCCCTCAGTGAATTGGTAGGTTGATTGAAATGTTTACTAGCAGTGACCTGAATTCAAGGAGGTTGAAATGTCATAACTTACTTATACAATAGGAGAAAGGGTTCAAAAGCTTAGAGGAATGTTAGCATGGCTTTATTATGTGCAAGCTCTCTGCCATCTCTTTTCCACATCACTTCCATTGAAAGGACTTAGAGGATACTCTCTTCAAAAAGGCAGTGAAAACTCAATATGAGGTAATGCTACCAGACATTTCAAGGACCACTTGAAAAGCTTTCAGGTACTGGCCACAACAGTTCAGACAGGGTGGGAGATGTCACCATTGATTTTTCATCTCTTACTATTGAGATGAGTTCCCTATATCAGTGTATCATATGGAGGGATTCCAGAGGCATACAAGTCAAGGAGATAACTGACAAGGTTGAGATGGTCATATGACCAGAAAACAACAGGAACTAATTACTACTTAGGATATTTTTATCTTCTTGTATCCTTGCTATCGGCCAAACATTTATGCTGTTCCTAAAATTGTACTCAATATATTTAGTCCTAACAACACATTTTATGTTTGTGGCCAGAAAGATAACTTAAACTCACAGTGGAGCGGCCTGGCCTCTGACTCGAGTCCTCAAACAAGGCTGCTTCACATATCTGAAACAGCTTGATTGACGGGGTTGGTGGGTTCCCTTGAGGAAGACCAACCACACTGAATGAAATTTCCATTGTAAATTTCCCTCCAAATCGTCTTCAAACAAACAAACCTACAGCCATTTCTAGAGTAACCATACTAAGAAGAGAAGAAAATATCAATCCCTGAAAAGTTACTTTCTGTCTCTGAAGTGTTGCTAATTTTCAAAATACAGGGTGATCCACCAAATTCAGAGATCATGGTAGTGAGATGGTATATGCCATTTTGAACTAAATTAGAATCATAGGGGTCTCAGTTGTTCTGTTAACTCACTCTGTCAACCTTTCCCTAATTTCTGAAAGTATACTTGACATAAAAATAATTCATGGCAAGATTTCTGACCCTTAAAATAACAATAGTATGTAGGGGACAGCCAAATAAAAGTTTTGGTGGATTTCTTCAAATCCAAAATGGAAAACATAATACAGCATGAACAATGGCTAAAAACATTTTTTAATGCAAGATGCTTTGTAAAATGTGAGATAATAAAGAAGGAATCAGTTACTGTTTTTGTTTTATTTTCCCCTCATTCTGAAAAAGTATCCTAGAGAATGTAATGTTTCAATTGTCTATAAAATGGTTAGGAAAAAAATTCCTGAAGGATCTGAAGATAAGGGGATATTGTGGGATTATGGAGGGCTGCGAAAAGTGCAGGTAGCCAACTTGGCTGGGATGCAGGGGCTGTTGGTCATAGAGAAATAGATTAATTGATTACCAAAGTATACAATATATGGTACTTGATGGAAGACAAGTTTTGTGAATAAGTCTTTAAATGTTTTCCATTAATGAGATAATATGATCTGACTTGGCCAAAGGTTCTGTCATTACCTTAAATGTTAATAATAATAGAATACATGTGCTTGGATTATTTCTTCAATTGGAGAATATGGGACAAATATATTGGATACAGGCCTCTCTACTAGCTTTTTTTATTCCAGATTTCAACCTGAGTTAGGTTGGCATTCCATTTTGTTTTGGCTAATAACAGAAGTTCAAGGGGCTCTGTTGGGACCATTGCTGTACTAGATCTAATATAAATAAATGAGTTGCCTAAAGCAATAGAACTTCCTCGACATACCAGTGAGTATTTTAAACATGCTAAGCATACTTTAGATCTGTCACAACCAGCTGTTCAATTTAAGCTTGTGACTGGGTATCTGAACTGCAGCGGCAAAAGATTTTCAAACCCACTGAACACTAATTAAAAAATATTCACTAGCATATAAATAGCTTCTTTTTTCAATGTCATTTATTTATTTAAAAAATGTTGAACTGATTGTCAATAATTAAACGGAAGAAAATGAAAGGAACATTCAAAACCTAGCTATAGATAAGCAAAAATGTAAAAGAACGTATCTGTTTTGTTAAAGATAAAAACAGTGCTCTAAAATGCTGATCAAATAAGGAAAAGCATGTCTAGAATATATTAACTTGCAACTTCTGGACACTGTTAATGTGTTTAGTGGCTTCCCTGGTGGCTCAGATGGTAAAGAATCTGCCTGCAATGCACAGGACCTGGGCTTGATCCCTGGATCAGGAAGATCCCTTGGAGAAGGGAATGGTAACCCACTCTAGTGTTCTTGCATATTCTTGCTTCGAGAATCCCACAGTCAGAGGAGCCTGGTGGGCCACTTTCCAAGGGGCTGAAAAGAGTTGGACACAACTGACTGACTGTTTAGAGAATACAATCTTATATATGCTTTCAGAAACCTAACATGAGAAACATTTTTACTGATCCCATTGTGCTTTGCCTAACTCCACCCTGAGTCCTATTTTTCAACTGAATGGCATTAGAGAATAAAAACATTTTTGTTGTTATTGCAGAGTCACATGTGTTTTTGTTCTTACACTAAACAGTCACATGCTAATGATCAATTCATGGTGAGGTCAGACCTTCCTGCCACTTTTGGAGTTATGTTTTCCATATATTGTAGAGTAATTAGTTGATCATGATAAAAACCTTTTTCTACTCAAGGTATGATTTGTGTACCAGTAGGATTGACATTTACCAGGAGCTTGTTAAAAATGTTAAAAATACAGCAAAGTCAGCTGAATTAGTATCTACATTTTAATAACCTACAAGTGATTCATAGGCATATTGAAGATTTAGAATTACTAAACAAATTTAGTTACTCTATACCTTTAAATCTAATTGTATTATTTTTATTAGATGGTACCAGTATGTCTTTTAATATTTTTATATAAAGTATTCTGACTTGAATTAATTTTTGGCTACTATGCCTTTATATATTTCATATTATTAAAATGTTAATTAATAACCCTATTTTACATTTTACTTAATAACTGAAGTACCTAAGCCTTTTCTAAAGTGTTTCCTCAAATATTGCCCTTCTCTGATTCTAGGAAGATTCCTCAGGCATTATTGAAAAATAATATCTATATTCCTTCATGTATAGCAATAAACTCATACTGCTCCTTGTCCCCTAGCAGTTCTAAAACTCTTGATACTAATTTCTCTTCCTACTTTCAAGAGTTTATAACATGTATTAACTCTTATGATTGAAAAATCAACTGCCACCAAATTCCTTTATCCTTCAGATTTGTGAATGTTTACAGTAGGTCACCTGTTTTCTTTTGTATTATAGATCTCCAGTTTATATGAGTCTCAATTTTTTAACTAACATCTAATTTTTTTTTCACAAAACCTTTGAGTATCATTGTAAAAATCATTGCATCCCCTTCTGTGTATAAGAGACAACTTGATTTGAGACTTGTGGTACAAGTGTTAACACAGTATCATAGAATCATGTGTTCAACTATGAAAGGCAAGGAGTCATTTTGTTTTAAGTTTTTTGATAACTGAAAAGATGAATAATAAAGATATTACAATGTAAGAAAGAGTAAATGAGTTGTGTGTATAATCTTATTCAACTGGAATTGCTTAGACTAAGGGAATTATCTTTCTCTCTCTCTCTCTCTCTCTCTCTCTCTCTATATATATATATATATATATATATATATATATATATACACACATACATATCTATTTTTTCCATTTAAATCCTTTCTGCTCCACCTGTTCATCCCTCCTTCCGAACTCATGGCAACTGCTAATCTTTTTTATGGTCTCTATAGTTTTACCTTTTCATAAATGTCACAAATTTGGAATCATAATAGTAGGTAACCTTTTAAGATTGGCTTCTTTCACTTAGCAGTCTGCATTGAAGATTCCTCCATATCTTTTCAAAACTTGGTAGCTCAATTCTTTTGTGCTGAATGATTCCATTTTCTGAATAGATCACTATTTATTTACCCATTCACCTTTTCAAGGACCCCATGTTTTTTCCAAAGTTTGATAATTATGAATAAAGTTGCTATAAACATCCCTGTGCAATTTATAAGTAAACATAAATTTCCAACTCATTTACTGGATTCTATGGTTAAGAATGATTTCATTTTGTAAGAAACGTCAAAACTCTCTTCCAAAGTGGCTATACCATTCTGCATTGTTCCCATCAATGGATGAGAGTTTGTGTTGCTCCAAATCCTCTTCAGCATTTGGTGTTTCCAGTGTTGGTATTTTGACCTTTCTAGTACATGTATAGTGGGTATCTTAATTTGCAGTTCCCTCATGACACATGATGTGGACTTTCTTTTCATATGCTTCTTTGGCATCTGTCTGTCTTCTTTGGTGAGATGTCTATTTGAGGCTTTGGCTCATTTTCTAATCAGGTTGTTTGTTTTCTAATTGTTGAGGTTTTGATAGTTCTCTGTACAGTTTAGATATCAATCGTTCATGAGATTTTTTTTTTTGTAAATGTTTTCTCCCAAACTGTAACTTACTTTTCAATTCTCTTTATACTGATTTTTTTTTTTTTAGAATTTACTTTCTATCCATTCACCTACTTGTGAAATATTCTCTATATACCTTGGAAAATAGTAAAAGTAAATCCATCTCCAACTAACTCTAGTGGAGGAGATAGATACATCAGCTTTACGTAGAAGAGTTGTCCTGAAGATCGGGCCTTTTCTAACTAGGGGAATCTGTCAAGGCTACTTAGTGAAAGGAAGGAGCTGGTGGCTGCTGAGATATCCCTACTCTGGATCCCTCAGTCGTTGAATTACCTTTGATCTCGCTTTTTAACTGGAGAAGGAAATGGCAACCCACTCCAGTATTCTTGCCTGGAGAATCCCGTGGACAGAGGAACCTGGTGGGCTACAGTCCATGGGGTCGCAAAGAGTCAGACATGACTGAGCGACTTCACTTCACTTCACTTCTCTTTTTAATGTATACTTATTTTCTTTCCTTTTGCGATGTTTAAAGATATTTAAACATTAAACAATGTTTAAAGACAAGGTGATTTTTATAATGCTATTTCAACCCTTCAATATTATATAATATTCTATCAAATTGTATTTCATTTGAGATTTCCACTGACATCCAATATACTACTTAAAATGTATAATTATTACTGTGGATCCAGGAATTTGGAATATAGATTCTGAAAATATAGTGCCCTCTATAACTATCTAAAAGTCATGAAAGTCCATAGGAAAATATATTCTTCTAGGACAAGTACCTCTAAAAATCATACCTGTCAAACAAGAAATTCAGAAATCTGTGACAGCTCAAGAGCCTGACAGCAGAGAGAACGCTGATTCAGTCCTTGAATTTTCCATGACGACTTCTCACCTGCACTTAGCAGCTGTTTATTGCTTGGTTCACTGGAGCATATGATGCTGAACCAAGCCACGGGTCAATAAAGTCATTTACAATGATCAACCCTCTGAGTGAAAGAGGTGATGAATCAACCAAAACTCCTTTAGGCAACAGACCTAGCAGGGAAATTTTGCACTTTAGGTAGAAACACATAATCAAATGAATCAGCAGCCTGCACATCTCCCTAATTAATTTTACTACCTCTGGAGAAAGCATGCAGCCAACTTTTAAATGCTTTCCTCTTTTATTAGGGATGTTACTGGTTAGATAACAAACTCTGCAGAAAATCTGTAACCTTGACCTTGGAAGTATTTGGCAATTTCTGGATTTTTATATTATCAGATTTAATTTTAAATTTAATATTATCTTAATTTCCTTTACATTTCTATGCAACATTTTCCTGTTAGATCGAACTAACATTTTCTTGTTAAACTGAACTAACATTTTCCTGTTAGATTGAAACCTGATATGTTTGTAATTATTATAAAAACAGCATTATTAATGATTAAGTCAACAAAATCACAACAACTTCACTTACATAGCATCACTGACTCAAAGGACATGAATTTGAGCAAATCCTGAGAGATAGTGAAGAACAGGGAAGTCTGTTGTGTTGCAGTCCATGGGTTTTCAAAGAGTCGGACACAACTTAGTGACTGAACAACAGCAGCTAAGTGCCATGAGCCACATGCTTTATACATCCTGACTCATTTAAACTTTATAAGAAGCTATGAAGCAGATAATGGATTTAGTCACATTTATGGAAACTAAATTGATAAATAGGTTAAATGCTGCCCTCAAGGCTATAAAGCTCATAGGTGGTCCAATTAAAACTTGAATGACTATCTCTTAGAATTGAAGTCTGTGCTTCTAATCACTACATTATGAGCAAATAATTACATGGCATTTATTCATACACTATCTTTCATAAAATTGACATGTAATTTCTGAAATTTTAATACTTTTTAGCTATTTAAAGAGATTGCTAGATTATATTCTACAGGATATTTCAAAATAGATGTATAAATATATAAATTAGTATATAGATAATATAATAGATATACAAATTAGTAACTTGTTATATAAATATGTTAATAATAATAATGACACATTATTGAATAGCAACACATTATTTAGGAACAGCACATTATTGAATGACATTATTATATTTGGAGTCCAGAGTATGTGACAACATGCTAACTGCTTAAATGTGTGATCTGACTCAATCTTCATATTAACATTGGAAAAGGAGGTGTTAGAAAACTATGATAACTGTATGTCTACCAAATAATCTTAAACATTTTCACATAAGTAGAGAAAATATATCTAGAATGACATACTTTTTCTGCCTGAAAATCTTACGTTAATGCACTCCTTTTTTTTTTTTTTTTCAGTTTTACACTGTCAAATACTTTTGCACTTAGGCACAATTGTGAGTGGCTTCTGAGATGAGAAGGTGAAGAATTTGGGTCCTTCATGGGTATTAATCTAATCTACCCATAAATAATATTTGTGGCTTCATATAGAGGTCCATCAACTCAACAACTGACCACAGTGCCTACTTAAACAAGGCAAAAGGTAGCTGTTGGTTACAGTCAAAATGTTTTCAAAACTGAGCCCTGTCCTTTGGCAGTTTATAAATATTTCCTGAGGCTTGATACAAGCATATGCAAATACAAACAACACAACCTTAATTAAATGAGTGTTCAGGACAGAAAAGTGCCACCCAAATTAGTGCATGGTGCATGTTAAGTGAATTAAGAGAGGAAAGGCATAATTTTGGACTAATGTGGTCCAAAAAGGCTGTAATAGACAGGACAGCTGGACTATAGATAAACCAGATGTCGACTGGGGTTTCCTGTTCCCTATCAAATTTGTATTTATTTGAGATCAGCTCACTTTCCACAATTGCAAGTAATGAGTGGCCCAATGTTTTCTCTGAGAGGTATACAAAAGCTTGGAAAAAGATCCAGTCCACATATAGGTCTTCTTAGTTTATGAAGGAAAAAAAAAAAAAAAACAAACAAACCAAAAAACCTCTCTAGTCTTTGTCTTTTTTCCTTCTGAATTGCATAAATCTGGATCTAATCTTTATCTCATTTTGAGAACTATCTCCTTCCCAGTGTCCATAAATAAAATAAAAATGTAGTAACGTTTTGGTATGTTGTTTTGTGTGGACAGTAGTGTTTAACCCAATGTAAGTATTTAACCAAAGATTAGTTGTTTAACCTGGACTTGAAGAGAGAGAGGAGAAGGAATGGCTACAACTCAGAGATACTATAACCTATAAGCTAAGCAGACACTCTTGTATCTAATGTTTCAGCTACCAAACCACCGAGGATTTTGTCCTTGCCTCTGCTATGTGAAGCCCCTGCTGCATGTCTTTTCTGAGGCTGTTCTCATTTCTCATCTCTCTCTCTTTCTAATTTCTCTACTTGCTTCCTTACTTTCTGACTTATTTAAAAGAATGCTAAGTTCTTTTCACTTTGTAGTCTGGACTACTCTTCTCTTCTTTACTGCTCCTTCTCAAGCTTCAGTCTAATCTATGTATCTGTATATCTATACCTATCTATGTATTTATACCTATCTGTATCTATAAATATATGTCCTTTCCTCTCTTTTTGGCCTATGTTGAATTGTATTGATAAATGTGTAAAATCTTTCACTGAGTGGTCATTGTTCCTTTCGACTGGGCAGCTCAAGTTATTGAAAACTGTTATTGTCTAACTGTTCTAAATTGATTTAACATCTCTGTCTCTGTGATTCCCATTCTTGGCTGTAGAGCTTTTCTGTGCCAGGAGCCACGTGGAAAACATACGGAATGCGTTCTCAGGTGTTTTCCTCATTCAGTTGAACTATCTTCATGTAAACTTTTACCGTTCTAGTCACTTTCCTTCAAAGCTTTTCCCCTATAGTGCCATTAAAATATGGTGATCAGAACTGAATACACTCCTTCAGATTTGATCTTATCAATGAAGGATAAAGGATGCTTCATTTCCCTAATTTAATATGTGATACTTTTCTTAATGAAGAAGTATATTGATTTTTTTTGCACCCACAAAGCAGTTTATTGAATTTATTGGCAGTGGAGGAAATCTCAGGTTTCTTCACATATGTTATATGAAGAAAACTTATGTTATTTGCTGCTGCCAATATATCTCTTCCACCGTGTTTTTGTATAACTGTGATGATAAAAAATTCTCGTTCTTATTTAATTTTACTCTTGATGTTGCTCTCCTTTCCTCTTGATGTGATTGTATGGCTGACATTGTTTACGATTTTCACTTATTCTCTATAAAATGTTTCTCATTATATGTGAAGCAAAGAAAAGCAGTAAAGTAATTCTCATGATAATAACAGGTTTTTATTTTGTGCCTACTACTACCAGGACTTACCTTATAGCTTAGTTGGTAAAGAGTATGCCTGCAATCCAGGAGACCTGGGTTCAGTTCCTAGGTCAGGAAGATCCCCTGGAGAAGGAAATGGCAACCTACTCCAATATTCTTGCCTGGAGAATCCCATGGACAGAAGAACCTGGCAGGCTACAGTCCATGGGGTCGCAAGAGTCAGATAGGACTTAGCGACTAAACCACCACCACCACTACCAGAAATCTGAACGTACATGCTAGTAATTTCCTGAAATAGCCTCTTTTATCTTTCTTATATTTTAATTTAGGTATTCTAATGAGTATTCTTCTATTCTAAAGCTTCAAAGAAATTTGTTTGTTTCCTTTTAAGAATCGATTTTCCCAACTCTGAGGTATATTACTTAAGACAACTCCTGTTTGAATTATTTTGTAACATCTCCTCTTGATATTCCCAACAAGAATACTTACCAGAAAATGTCACCAATTACCTAAATCATATTTAAGAGAAAAATATTCTCCATCTATTTTAGAGGACAATTCTGTTTGCAAAATATCCTAAAAAGAATATAAACATGTATTAGTCCTTCTCTGATCAATTTATTATTCAAAAAGCATTTATTTGCCTTCCAAATTTTAGGCATAAAATTAATCAGCTAGAGGCCCAGTAGGAAGAGTGGGGAAAATATTCAATGATGCTTTTGAGGAGCCTAGTCTAATGGAAGGAAAAGGCACATGTGAGGACAAGTACTGAATCTTAGGCTAGAGTTATACAAAAGGTGAGTTTCCAGATGGCACTAGTGATAAAGAATCTGCATGACAATGCAGGAGACACAAGAGATGTGGCTTTTATTCCTGGGTCTGGAAGATCCCCTGGAGTAGGAAATGGCTCCCCACTCTAGTATTCTTGCTATTCTTGCCGGGAAAATTCTATTGTCAGAGGAACTTAACAGATTGCAGTCCATGGGGCTGCCAAGAGTTGGACATGACTGAGTGCACAACCTATATAAAAGGTAATACTGGAGCATATAGGGATAAGCATGAGGGCAAAGCAAGAGCTAAGAATGGAGCTGTTTGGGAAAGGTGTTTTATGCTATAGCCTTCAGTAAAAAGAGGGATGACCATTTTTCAGGGAATGGAGTACCTAGAATTTAAACTTTTCAAAGTTACTCACCCCTAAGACTCTCAGGGTCTTCTATAGACACTCTAACACATCTGTCGCCTAAACAGAGTGTCGAATTAAATGTGAGATGTTTTAGATCTTCTGAACGTGTTGATTGGTGGCTAAGAATTTTAGCCTGCAGCTTGTATGGGCAGAATGAGGCAAGTTTAATTGCTCTTAAAGTGTTTTTATTTTTTCTTTTTTCACAAAACATGAGAGATCAGATTTTTCTCTGAGATACAACATTATATTAGTGATAGTGACAATGATTAAAGGTAGGGAAAATATGTAGAAAAACACAAGGAATCAGTGACTGATTTTAATATGGGAAGATGAATTAATGGGAACAGAACTAAAAAGATGATTCACTATTTTCTGCCTTTTGAAACTGGATAAATGATAGTACTATACACATCATTTCTGATATTACATTCAAATAAGGAGGGACAATTTAAAGAGCAACAGAGATGATTTTGGTCTAGAGTATTATGAATACACTATATATTATAGTATGTAGTATATAGAATTATATATGTGTGTGTGTGTGTGTGTGTGTGTGTGTGTGTGTGTGTGTTTATAAACGTGCATTCAGTATACCTTCGGGAATTTAGTCTGAAACCTCAGGAGAGATTTGAGAATAACCATCTGTTATATTTGATAAATGAAACCATGGAACAGGACGATATTAGCTGAGGTCAGAACCACAGAAAACACCACAATGGAAAATCAGAATTTAAGGAGAATGAAGTAATGTAACTTGAAAAAGAATATTAGAAAAATAAGAGTACGTTTAGAGTAATCAGTACCTAGAAGTCAAGAAACTAAACACTTTGAAGGAGTATCCCAATTATTTGAGTGCTTAAAACAGCACCCATCTTTCGCTACTTCCTGAGAGTGTGTGTCATGAATTTGGGGAAGACTTGTCTTTATGCTTTTGGCTGAAGGTCTCTGATTTAGTTGCGGTTATGTGATGGCTGGAACAACAGCACCTGAAAGATACCCCTGCATCTCTCTCTGTTCATTTAGTATCAAAGCTTCTCCCAGGGATCTCTTCATATGAGCAATTTGGACTTGCTTACTGCAATATAGTTTCAGAACAGTGGGGTTTTTTGTACTGTGGCAGAGGGTTCTAGTGCAAGTGTTCCAGCTTAATAAGCCACTTATAATGCCTTCTATGACTTAACATCAGAAGTCAAATAGTGTCACTTCCACAGGGTTCTAAGGGTTGCAGACCCCTGCAGATTAAAGTGGAGGATTAGATTCCATCCCTTGATGGGAAATAGCGAGGTTCTGGAAGAGCATGTGTAGTGGAAGAAACTTCTGCCACCTTTTAAATATTCAATGTGCAACATAAAGAAAGTGACCTAAAATGTTATATGTGATGGATATATAAAATATGACATAACTAAAACGTGCCCGTTAGGTTTTTTCTGTCAAGGGATATAACTCACTCAAGATAAAGACAAAAGCAGATTTAGGGACTTGAGAATTGAATGGGAGGTGAGGAAGTAGATGTATAATGTGACAGTTTTCTTTATTCAATTCAGTTCAGTTGCTTAGTCATGTCCGACTGTTTGCGACCCCATGAATCACAGCACACCAGGCCTCCCTGTCCATCACCAACTCCTGGGGTTCACTCAAACTCATGTCCATCGAGTCGGTGATGCCATCCAGCCATCTCATCCTCTGTTGTTCCCTTCTCCTCCTGCCCCCAATCCCTCCCAGCATCAGGGTCTTTTCCAATGAGTCAACTCTTTGCATGCATTTATTTATAAATATTGAATATTCAGTGTAATAGGGTAGACTAGAAAGTTAAGCTTTTTAAATATTGGCTTTTTAACATGAGAAGGAAAGAATTGAGTCTTTTATCTTGAAGGCTAACAGTAAATTTTAGCAATTATGTCTAGGTTTTTGTTTGTTTGTTTGTTTGGAAATAGTTGCTATAGTGGTGTCAGGCAGCATTATTAAGGAGTTTCAACAAGAAATTAAATGAGAATGTTGTTAGCATGAGTGGAAAGAAAGGAGGCACTGTCAGTATTCCAAATGAGCAATGTCAATGACTGGTTCAGTAGAGAAGAAAGTGGAACGAAAGTTAGGTACTCATTGGGAATGATGATTGTGTTCCAAATAAGTAAAACCACAATCACATTCAAGGTTAAAAAAAAAAAAATTGATGTTGAGTAATGTCATTTGGCAAAATTATCTTTTCATGTTTAATGAAGGTAGGATATCTTTTATATTTATATTCATTATTACAACCAAGAAAATCAATGCTTCTCTGAATTTTATTGTGTTAGAACTGTGTCCAGTAATGTGGGATATTTTTACAATGGCCATCAAACTGAGACTGTACTACTGCAAGGAAAGAAGGAATTGAGAAACTGTGGGCTGTCTTGCCTTGATCAACAAGGACAA
Organism: Ovis aries; assembly: GCF_016772045.2. Classification (NCBI taxonomy): domain Eukaryota; kingdom Metazoa; phylum Chordata; class Mammalia; order Artiodactyla; family Bovidae; genus Ovis; species Ovis aries. Next base: position 52,882,784 of record NC_056069.1, read on the forward strand.
AAGGAGTGCAAATGATATTTAATGGCAATTGCCAAAATATCAAACTATTGATATGTGCTGTGCATTGGTCAAACTTGTTTACTTAAGAATTATCCTGACAATAAGAAGGTAGTTAAGAAAGACCGTGTGGTGCCTATAATCATAAGGATTAAGATGATACAGATATTTCTTTTAAATGAAAAGAAAATATGCCTAGATTAACTTTGAGGAATATTTTCAAAATAACCATGTTAACTTCAGTCTTTCCACAGGATAAAAATTGTTGTATTATAAGTCTCTAAAAATACAGTATCACACTTCTAAAAAAAAAAGCATATTGACAATAAAATTTATTTTTAGGAAAATTGCAAAAAAAAAAAATTGATGGACAAAAAAATCCCAAGAAAATATTAGAGTCTTCTTTTTGAGGAAATAATATTTCACCTTGATTAAATTATTATGCAGGAAGCTGATTATATGATGTATTTTCTTAGTTAATTCTGTATCTTTGTAATTTGACTTTTTGAGATATTTCAAACCTTGACAACATTTGAGATTATTAGGGCTTCCCCTACCCCACCCCAGTATTTGTCAGTCCCAAATATAAAATTATACTCAGAGAAGAAAGAAACACATATTTGAAGGTTTGTTTTTATATTTTTATGTTTTGTGTGTGTTTGTAGGGGTTGTAGCTACAGTGTGTTTGTGATAAGGTGTAGTGTTTTTTTTTTCATATTTGCAAGCAAATCTTTGACAGACATTTCTGCTATTACTGATGTTCTTTGAAAACTCTAAGATATCTTGAAGAAATCCCTTTTAACTACACTAATTCATAGACTTAGACATATATCACCCCTTAAAAAAATAGGCAAAGTTAGTAAATTAAAATGATTAGACATTTGGAAATTTAAGATATCTTCTCTGGCCATTGCAACAAAATCAGTGTGAGGAGTGACATTCTGCAGAAACATGGGGAATCTATTCCTATGATAGTCAAGGCAGAGGCACTCTAGGTTCCAGACAGCAATCAGCATTAAAGAAAGCTGGTGAGGCAAACAGCCCAAGTGTCTTTTTCTTTCTGTTTTCATTAACAGTGAGTAGAAATAAGACAGGGGCTCATGGCATAAAATGTAGAAAGGCAATTACAACTTTAACTTGGAGTAATTAGACCAATTTCCTTCTTGGCAGAACTAGAAGATTTGGGTTGGGAGGAACTTAAGGCCTTCCCTTGGAAGGAATAAAAACCTAGTTAGCAGACTTTGACACTTCTTTAAAAATCAGGAGCAGATTAAACACCAAAAACCATCCCTGAGCAAACTTCCTTCTATTCCAAGTCTTAAATGAATGATAATGCAAGATTTCTCTTTAAAGAATAAGAAAAACAGTAGCATATTAAAAATAACATTTTAGATAATATTTTTGCTAATTTTTATGCAACAGATTTAAATGTATTATTGTTTCTTTCATTCAGTAATTTAGTCTTTCAGGGTGAGTATGTTGAGACATATATAACTTGCAACTGCTTTTATAACAGGTTACCAAAAACTATGGGTCTTAAAATGGCACAAACGCATAAACTTAGAAAACCAACATGTGTCTCACTAGATTAAAATCAAATGTCAGCAGGGTGCATTGCTTTCTGATGACTCTGGAGAGAATCAGTTTCCTTGCTCTTTCAGGTTTTTGGTGAAATTTAATTTCTATGGTTGTAGGACTGGAGCCCCTGGTTTCTTTTCTGTCAGTTAGCTTATGGCAGTTACTGCCTTTCAGAAAATGCCTATATGCCTTTTCACCGGGCCCCCTTGCTGCATTTCCAAAGTCAGCAATGGCAAGCCGGGTCTTTTCAAAATGAATCTCGCCTCCTCCTTCTTTTGCTGTCACATCTCTCACCCTTTTGTCTTCCTTTTGAACTTTTAAGAGCTCATGACTTTAAATTAAGCCCACCATAATTGAATAAACTCCTTCTTTTAATATTTTTAACCTTTTGCCACTCAAGGTAACATGGTCACAGATTCCAGGCATTCAGACATGAACATCTTTGGGGGACCTTTATTCTCTCAAGTGCCTGCTATCTACTAGGTATTTGCTAGGTATCAAAAATATCTTATGCATGTACATACTGCTATATTTAAAATAAATAACCAACAAGAACTTATTGTGCAATACAATAAAATCTGTTCAATATTTGGCAATAACCTAAATGGGAAGATAACTTGAAAAATATAGATATATGTACATGTATAACTGAATCATTTTGCTGTACACCTGAAACTGATGCGACACTGTTACTCAACTATGCTCCAGTATACAAAAGTCATGTGTCTTGAAAATTAAAACTATCCCTGATTATCAAGGAGACTGCCCTTTTTTGTTGGAAATGCAAAAGAAAGCACATGTCGGCAAAACAAACAAAAATCTTATCCCTCCCTAGGATTATAATTAGATGGGGTAGGTAAATAATCAGCCATATAAATATAAAATGACACCTGTGACATGTCAGGTTTTTTTTTTTTTTTTTTTTGGCTGATAAACTACTCTAAATATTAGGGGATTAAGGTGACAAGTATTTCTGACTCATGCCACACACTGTAATTTGTCAGCAAGGGCTGCTTCACATAGTATTCTGACTCTGGAATTTATACTGAAGTAGCAGGCACCATCTGAGCATGTTGGGAAGGAGAGAGAAGAGAGAACTACATATGGGTTCCTAATGCTTCTACCTAATAGTAATACCCACCACTTTTGCTCACCTTTCACTGATTAACCATGTCGCACAACCAAACATAACTTCAACATGACAGGGAGACTCCTACTGGGTCTCTGGGAACAGTTCTAGGATGTTTGGAGGTCACCATAAAATATTACTATACAAATGTGAATAAGTACTACAAGGGAAGGTCCATGTTGCTAAAAGAACATTTTTCAGAGGAGTTTTTCCAATGAGAAGCTTCCCTGTGAGTGATATTTCTGAGATAAAACTAAAGGATAAGTAAAAGTAGAATAGAAAATTGGCAGGAAGAGGAAGAAACTGCTGGTCAGAAAGGACAAATTCAAAGTCTCAATGGGAAGCAGGAGGCATCTTAAAATTTTTTCCAACTGGTGTGCATGCAACCTGGTATTGCCTAATAAAGACTTGTGTTTTAAATAAATACTACACTAAGACTCTGTTAATCTAGTCTACAAAATCATGACCATAAATAAATCCTAATCAAATTTGCTTATAGTTATTGCTTTCTTGGTATTTTAAATGAGAATTTGAATCTTTAAATCAGTGTTATCTAAAATCTCAGCAGTGAATCATCTATATCAAAATCATCTGGGATGCCTATTAAAATGTATAACGCCAGCCAACCAGTATTTAAAGTTGGATTGCAATATCACATTTTTAGAAAGCTCTCCAAGGAATTTTGTTTTACTTAAAGTTTTAGAAACACTGGTGTAACATAACGCAAATTTCTAAAATCCGCAAAATATTTGCATGATTGCAATGATTGAGCAATGCACAGTTCCTTAATATGAGGACAGAGATATACTTGTGAACAGATATATACTTTTGTTTTTATGTTTATGATGGCTTAAAAAAGACTAATTTGAGTACAATTTGAAACATCTGGAAGACAATCTAAGTGCCAGAACTAACATGTAAATTGCTTGTTATGGACTGAATGCTTGTGTCCTTGCAAAATTCCTATGTTAAAATCTAACCTGTTTTTGTGACCCCATGGACTGTAGCCTATCATTGTCCTCTGACCATAGGATATCCCAGGCAAGAATACTGGAGTGGGTTGCCATTTACTGCTCCAGGGGATCTTCTGACCCAAGGATAGAACCTGGGTCTCCTGCATTGCGGGTGGATTCTTTATCACTGGCACCACCTATGAAGCCCAATTTAATCCCAATGTGATGGTATTAGGAGGTGGGGCATTTGGAAGGTAATTAGGTCATGAGGATGAACTTTTAGGAATGAGATTGTTGTTGTTGGTCAGTCACTCAGTCATATCCAAATCTTTGTGACCCCACGGACTACAACCTGCCATGCTTCCCTGTCCTTCACTACCTCCCAGAGTCGGCTCAAACTCATATCCATTGAGTCAATGATGCCATTCAAACATTTTATCCTCTGTCACCCCCTTCTTCTCTTGCTCTACATCTTTACCAGCATCAGGGTCTTTTCCAGTGAGTTAGCTCTTGATATCAGGTAACCTTATAAGAAGAGGCCAGGTAGTTAGTTGGTTCTGTTTCTTCCAAAGTGGATTGGAGGAATGCAAAGAGAAGTTAACTTCTGCAATTTAGCAGAAGGCTCTCCACAAACTCAAGTTTGCTTTTACCTGAACTCAGACTTCCAGCCTCCAGAACTGTGAAAAATACATTTCTGCTATTTTCAATCCATTTATTCTATGATACTTCCTTACGATGACCCTAACTAAGACAGTGTTTATACTCGGTTGTATTCTCCACAGTAGCCGTAGGATATGGTACACTGATTTTCATGGATATGGATAAAGTAGAAGGAAGGTCTTCCCTTGTAGCTCAGTTGGCAAAGAATCTGCCTGCAATGCAGGAGACCTGGGTTTGATTCCTGGGTTTGATTCCTGGGTCGGGGAGATCCCCTGGAGAAGGAAATGGCAATCCACTCCAGTATCCTTGCCTGGAAAATCCCATGGACAGAGGAGCCTGGTGGGCTACAGTCCACAGGGTCTCAAGAGTTAGACACGACTTAGCAACTAAACCACCAAACCACCAGGAAGAAAGTCACCTTGATATGGAAAAGAGGCATTTTTATAAGCTGATGGTAAAAAACATACATAAAACAAAAATCTGTGAATGAGGACTCCCCTGTGTCTTGAATGTTTCAAGAGGCCAGAAAATTGAGCTAGTACTCAATTTTAGTTCTATATGGATGCTCTCTACAAAAATCTCTGATATTTATATTTACTTTATATTCTACAAAAAGCAATTTGGTTTCCACAAAACTCTATTTTTCACTTATATCAATATTAATTTGAATTTTGTTTTATATTGTCATTAAGTAACTTATTGCAACTTTATACTGCAGTATGTACAATAAACAAATATGTTTATATTTAGTTTCACAGTTGAACATATCAAGTTACATATAAATAAATAACTTAAGCAAATTCTAGGGCCTGTGGATTTTTGTATGTTTCTTTTCCTCTTAAAATGGGTCTGTGAATGATTATACAAAAGTATAAGAAATATGAGTCTAGTGTATTAGAGTGCTCCCTCTGCCTGGCTAATTCCATCTCATCCTTAATATTTCATGATAGGCATGTTTTGTTGTGAGTTGCTTTCACTAGAACAGAATTAAGTATAAGTGGTATTATTCACTGCTATTAGAGCAGGCACCTCCAAGAACTGTGATCACGTGGCGACTAGATTGTGTAACTTCTGGGTATTGTCCATTTGCTCAGAGAGATTGTTCTCTACCCTGCTCTCTTCTATGGAATGCTGATGCAGATGAATATCATCAACAGGCCCCCTTATTTCTTGCTCTTCATTTGGGTTCAGCCAGTATTGAAACTTCAGTATAAGAGTAGAGAGGGGGATACAGGGGAATTCAATGCCTATGTTTTTTCTCATTCTTTTTTGTAAGGTTCACGTTAGGCTGGAAGTGTCTGTTGACAAAGGGCCTTGCCCCTCTGAAGGCGGCTTCCTCTCCAGAGTACTGTGCCTCTCCAGTACTCTCAGACAGGGTTCCAGTAACAGATCCCTCTCCTCAGTTGTGTTCTGATCGACCTTGCCCATGACTTTGTAAACAATGTATTTACTAAACACTACTCAAATGATTCTAATATTTATTAGTGCTTTCAATTCTACATTTTGTGGTGACAGATTCTTCTTTTAAAGCTTCGTTCAATCTGTGTGTGTGTTAGTTGCTCAGTTGTGTCCGACTCTTTTTAACCCCATGGACTATAGCCTGCCAGGTTCCTCTGTCCATGGTATTCTCCAAAGATACTGGAGTGGATAGCCATTCCCCACTCCAGGGGAACTTCCCAACCCATTCATTCAACCTCTAACACAGTGTTTGGAATGCAGGTACTTCAAAGATATTTCTTTGACAGACATAGTTACTATTAGTTAGAGGTATTGATTAAATCAGAATTAAAATTCAGATCTAAAGAGACAATCCTATTGGCTACACTATTAGTTTAAAATGTTAGCTTTCATTTTTTATTTTAATCTCCATCTATGTGTATTATAAAATTGGTGATTGCAATACAAGCTATCAAGAAGTTTTAAAGTAATAATTGTGTGACTTTAAATCACTTTGCATACATGATAGGGTGCTAGTTCTTTAGGCTGATGTTTTCTGCAGAACATTAGCTTGTGTTAGAAGTTTCTCCAGTATGTCTAGTGTTGGTTTTATTAGTGTTGTAGTAATTATTTACAGTTATCTTGCAAAGTAACATTAGTCATATCTTTCTACATGAACTTAATGCCTGGTGTTTCATCTGTAAACATAATGTAATAAATCTCAAAATTAAACAAACCATTTTGTATGAGAGGATCACTGTCTTTTAAGTATTTGGATTAGTTGACAGGCTGCAAAGGGCACTTTAAATGGAAAAAATTAAAATAAATGAATTTAAATTAATAAAAAGATTTTGGAAGCATGGGAAAAATTTTATGTTGAAGATTCACTAAAAGATGTCATTGATATTTTAACTTCTCCTCCAGTATATATATATATATATATTGAAAAAATGGATTTTTATTGTCCTTTGAATAAGAATTCAACACTTGTAATAAATATGCTGGAATATAATAAATATACAAGAATATATAGCAGACTCTTCTATGCATTTTTCTGTATCCACAGATCCTGTTAGATGACTAAAGTTCCCTGTCTTCATTGATACTGCCTTAGATTAAAACAACATCAACTATCTCTTGAATTACTGTAACAGGCCATTTTCCTACGTCTCATGTCTCATTTGGTCTTGCCCCACAACTCTTTGTTCTTTACGTGGCAGCTAAGATAATACTTCAAAAGGACACATTTAATCTTCTCACTTTCTTATTTAAAATTCTGTAATGTTTTCCCATAGAATCAAGAAAACGTGCAAATAATTTTAAATATAAGATTCTCTATTATTTGGCCCATGGTTACCTCTGTAATCTACTTTGGGTAGGTTCAAAGCTTTTTCAAGTGTGTCTCTGAATATTCTATACATACTGATGTCTGTGCAGTTTGCCAAAAGCAACAGCTGGTGGATGCTTGTAGTCATTTCATGGAAAGAAAATAAAAACAAAAGGACATATGGATACCCAGTCTTACAAACTGTGCATTTACTGAGCAAGGAGGCCAAATATATATGTATTTACACATCCCATATGTACATATACATATCTCAAAATATATAATAAACATACACAGTATGTATACATATATGCACATATTTATATCTACATAAATATGTCATAATTATTTCATATAATAAGGAACACTTTAATATTAAAACTATTATGTAGATTCAAACATTTAAAAACCATCTAGATATATTTAAATTTAGGAAATATTTTCTTTATTTGTTCTATTTCATCGTGAACTGTCACAAAATTCAGTGTGAACTTAGAGCAATCTATGAGTATATTTGAGAATCACTGTAAGTATTTTGTACAAATTGTTTATTCTGCCTGATGAATTTCCCTCTTTCTCAAATTATCACCACCATTACATACAGTACGAGATATCTTTTCATTCCATTTGACTATAAGTCTTAGTTTCAATTTTATTTTTGTACTAAGTTTTCCTAAACTCTCCAAAGCTGAATGGTTTCTCTATGTGTCCCATAGCATTTATTATGCATTACCATGGATCTGATGTCTTGTGTTTTCTCATTTGTCTCTTTTCCTCAGTACACGTAAGATTCTCAAGATCAGTGCTTGAGTTTTCATCACCAAGATAGGCTTACTGGTGCCTGTCTTGCCCAGGAGCTAGACACAATGTGGTAAAAAATAGTCTAAAGACTGGATAAGCCAATGACTGTATCACGATTTCAGCAAGCAAATTAAGTTTAGGACTAGTTGTGTAGAAAACTGATTCTTTGAAGCCAATTCAGAGTTCTCCAGTCATGATCAGAGATAGTCACTTGTTTTTCCCTCCTTTGATTCTGTCCTCATTGAGGAAGTTTTAGTTATGCTTTTCTTGGTATATTTGGAAAGAAAATTTCTAACTATGAGATATGCACTGTCATAAGAAACTGATAAACCAATAACTAGTTTACCCTGCTGTCATAGACTTTGATTCTTATTATGCCTTTAAAACAATTAAAATATTTGGGTATACATGTATATATGTATTTTCTGTCTATAATATTTGTCAATCTATATGGAATTTTTTTCCTCAAAATGTATCCTAAATGTATTTAATAAATGCACACACATATAAAATCACACACACACAGAGATAAAAATACTAGCCTTAAACTTGATAGGCTTGTCTTCAATATATGAAATTACTTTGGAAAGGGGAATAATGACTACTCAGATGTCATTTTTATAATACAACCAATGTAATCTGTCTCTAAAAGAAATTATAAATATTTATTGTTAAATGAAATATTTTTAAAAATATAGATATTTTGAAAGTTAGCTATATTGAGAAACTCCAGGGGATAGTGAAGGAAGAGAAGCCTGACATGCTGCAGTCCATGGGGTTGCAAAGTCAGACAAGATTTAGTGACTGAACAACAGCAGCAAAGGTAATGTAAAGTTGTAGATAATTAGTTGATGACCTAATTAAAAATAAAAGTTGATGTTCCTTATATATTTGTAAACATAGACATTTTGTCCTTCAATGATAAAGTATGAATTAAATTGGCATCTCCCATTTTTAAATTAGTATACAGTTTATGTATGTTTTATAGTATCAGTATATTCCAATATACATAATATTCTTCTTTCTTTTGCTGCTACTGCTAAGTCACTTCAGTCATTTCCGACTCTGTGTGACCCCATAGACAGCAGCCAACCAGGCACCCCTGTCCCTGGGATTCTCCAGGCAAGAACACTGGAATGGGTTGCTATTGCCTTCTTTTTCTTACACATCCTTTTATGTCCATGTTCAAAATCAGTTTTGTTTTCCAGTTTTCTATTATAGATTTGTTAATACTGAAGGATTTGGACATCAGCATTAATAAAAGCAGGGTCCTAGAAAGTAAATATCAGCTAACAGAGTAAATATGAGATCACACAGTAAAATTTTACTGAAGAGCTCAACATTCAGAAGATCATGGCATCTGGCCCCATCACTTCATGGCAAAGAGATGGGGAAACAGTGGAAACAGTGGCTGACTTTATTTTGAGGGGCTCCAAAATCACTGCAGATGGTGACTAGTTGTGAAATTAAAAGATGCTTGTTCCTTGGAAGGAAAGTTATGTCCAACCTAGACAGCATATTAAAAAGCAGAAACATTACATTGCTGACAAAGGTCCATCTAGTCAAGGCTATGGTTTTTTTCAGTAGTCACATGTGGATGTGAGAGTTGGACTGTAAAGAAAGCTGAGCACTGAAGAATTGACGCTTTTGAACTGTGGTGTTGAAGAAGACTATTGAGAGTCCCTTGGACTGCAAGGCGATCCAACCAGTCCATCCTAAAGGAGATCAGTCCTGAATATTCATTGGAAGGACTGATGTTGAAGCAGAAACTCCAATAATTTGGCCACCTGATGCAAAAAACTGACTCATTTGAAATGACCCTGATGCAGGGAAAGATTGAAGGCGGGAGGATAAGGGGATGACAGAGGATGAGATGGTTGGATGGCATCACCAATGCAATGGTCATGAGTGTGGATAACTCTGGGAGTTGGTGATGGGCAAGGAGGCCTGGCCTGCTGTGGTCCCGGAGGTTGCAAAGAGTTGGACACAACTGAGTGACTGAACTGAACTGATTTGGTCTTCCTGTTGAAATAAGAATAAGTTTAGAGACCTTTCACTTTGTAGCAGACACCATCTTATTTTACCTGGAAAAATTGCTCACAGTCTCTTTTTGTGTTTCAATCCAACCATGCTAACTAGAATGTTTCAATGTTAGATAAATAATGCTTTTATACCAGTTTACACCAACATTTATACCAGTTTCTTAGTTGATGGTGAGATCTTTCTGTACAGTTTGATTTCTTGACTCCCCTGGAGTTTTTATTTAAGATTCTAGTCTATGTGACTCAGTAATTTATGCATCATTATTATCTCTGTACCAATCATTTGCAATTCTGATTTCTGTTAGTAATCAGATCAAAAAGTATAAAATCATGGATACTGAAGTAGGGTGAACTTTTCCTCCCCTTGTACAAAATTGTTTGGTTTTGTTTTTGTCTTTATTTTCTAATTTCTGCTTTTTGATGGAAGGCATTTATGGGAATACCAGAAGTCCTGCCACCAGCAAACACAGAGAGATAATGTCAGAAAACCTAGTTACCATGGGCTAATACTTTTCTTCCAGTGGTTTATTGATTTCAAGTTCTCAGTGCTGGCCAAGTGAGCATTCTACTTTCAGGAAGAAAGAGAATTTAAAACAAATTGTCTTTTCAGTATGCTCAGTTGAAAAGACAGTTACCAAATCTCTATCCTATTTACTATAATACTTTTTTTTTTTTCTTTTTACTCACAGCATATTCTGCCTGTGAGTTCTGGCTTCCTTTTTTAACCACCCACATGCAATCTTTCCCAACTCTGCTGTGTGCTTGTGATTACTTCTCCAATTTGTAAATGTCTCTTTGAATTAGCATCTCTCAGTTTGTAATATGTTTGGCCACAATCAAATCTGGCAAGACAGAGAAGGAAATAGATTCAGCAATAAGCCTAATCACCTGTGAACTGAAAAGCTTTGCACATGTTTGATCTTGATCTTTGAGAGTGAAGTATTAATGCATACTTACTGAAAAAAAATCATAGACATTTGAAGGAAAAGAAAAGCATGTTCTGTGTTCCTAGAATATTTACAGACAAAAACAACAACAACAACTAGCGTTCACATTCCAAGAGTAGTTCCCTCTGAAAACACTGTTAGAGTTATGAGAAAAATTGCAAATATATAAAATTTAAACTTTTAACCATAACCAAAATACAGAATAAAAGTTTCAATCAGTTGTTTTATCTACTACTCAGCTATAAGAACTATTAAATGCAGTGTAATTATCGTAAACATATGTTTAAGTAATATCTAACAAGAGATATAGATTGTTTAATTTCTGTAACAACGTCTGTTACACACAAGAATTTTGTATAACTGCTTACATTATCAAAAGAGTAACCTACACTACGTGAATGAGCTCTTGAAAAGCCAAAAAAAAAACCCCAAATTATAAATTATCTTTCTTTTACTAAATTACTTTTTTTTCACCAAATGAGGGGTTGCCACAAGTATGATATTCAAACAAAGAAGTTTATTTAAAATAGACTGTAGAATGTATATTTTATTAACAGACATTAAGATAGACTACAAGTTTAAACTATGAAGATGGTTGTGGAATTGGCATCAGTTCACTTCAGTCACTGAGTCATGTCTGACTCTTTGCGACCCCATGGGGTGCAGCACACCAGGCTTCCCTGTCCATCACCAACCCCTGGAGCCTACTCAAACTCATGTTCATCACGTCGGTGATGCCATCCAACCATCTCATTGTCTGTTGTCCCCTTCTCCTCCCACATTCAATATTTCCCAGCATCAGGGTCTTTTCCAGTGAGTCCATTCTTCGAATCAGGTGGCCAAAATAGTGGAGTTTCAGCTTTAGCATTGGTCCTTCCAAAATATTCAGGACTGATTTCCTTTAGGATTGACTAGTTTGATCTCCTTACAGTGCAAGGAATTGGCATAAGAATGTGTAAATGAACCAACGGAACAAACTGAAGAATTCTGAACTAGAACCATGTAAATACAAAATTGTGATATAATATTGGTGACATCGTAAACCAATGAAGAAAACTTGAACCATTTAGTAGAAGGTATAGGAAACAGTCTTCTCTGGGGAATAAAAAAGTTAAATCTTTACCTTACACTATATACAAGGCTTAAATCCAGCTGGATTAAATATTTATGTAAAAAGGCACCTATAATTTTATATAACATATAGTATATAGGACTTCCCTGATGGCTCAGAGGTTATGTCTGCAATGCAGGAGACCCGGGTTTGATCCCTGGGTTGGGAAGATCCCCTGGAGAAGGAAATGGCAACCCACTCCAGTACTATTGCCTGGAAAATCACCTGGACGGAGGAGCCTGGTAGGCTGCAGTCCATGGGATCACAAAGAGTCGGACACAACTGAGTGACTTCACATATAGACTATAATAGTGATAAAAAATTCTCATCACGAGACCATAATGTGAATCCTTTGTAATTGCTTGCCCCATTTTCTTCCCATCTCAGATAATAATAACAATAATAAGATGTTTGTTTAGCATTTACTATTTACTGCTACTATTACTACCACTGGGGCTTTCCAGGTGGCACAGTGGTAAAGAATCCATCTGCCAAGGCAGGAGACACAGGAGATGTGGATTCGGTCCCTGGGTTGGGAAGATTCCCTGGAGGAGGAAATGGCAACCCACTCCAATATTCCTGCCTGAGAAATCCCATGGTCAGAGGATCCTGGCGGGCTACAGTCCATGGGATCACAAAGGGTCGGCATGACTGTGCCCGGCTGAGCCCGACTGAGTAATGCATGCACATTGCTGCTACTGCTGCTACTACTACTACTAATGATATAACAATAATTGACGTTATTGACACTTTAGCATAAGTGCTAAATTCATTAAAAAAATACTACAGTACATACTATGAAAACTGGGTTTTGAGATATTCCATACCTGATAAGGAATACAAAATTAATAAATGTTAAACCTTTGAAACCTTTGACTCTGAAACCTTGAAACTAACATATTAATTCTCTACTTAATCATTCCACAGTTAGCTCTCACATGATTCTCCTTGAAGATATAACAATTCCCTGATTATTTATCTTTTGGAGGATGTCACCATGAGATGAAACATGTATGCCTCCTGACTTATTTCATCTCAAAACTCTTAAAACTTAAGCACCAAAGAGGAGGTGTTTAATTGAATCGAATGTATTGGTTCAATTAAGATATCTTGTCTCATTTCAAGAAACACATGTTTCTTATTTAACAAATACTCTAAATCAATTATTCTTAACATCAAAGTTACTGGCTAGTCAAATTTGTTAATTTACTCAAAATGTACATTAAATATTCAAAGTCAAATGTATTCAACATGTATTTTATCTTTCACTTCTAAGGCATATGTATTATACAAATATAATCCAGAATATTGTAGTCTGTAGAAGATAGGATTATTTGTTTTCAGTGGAGGCTCAAATAAGTTTATGATGCCCCCAAATTTAAAAATAATAGAAAATGGCAATCCATACAAGCAAATCACTATTTATACTTTAAACACCAGTCAATCCTAAAGAAAATCAACCCTAGATAATTCATTGCAGGGACTGATCCTGCAACTGAAGCTCCAGAACTTTGAAAACCTGATGTAAAGAGCTAACTCATTGGAAAAGACCCTGATTCTGGGAAGCACTGAAGGCAAAGGAAGAAGGGGATGTCAGAGGATGAGGTGGTTAGATAGCCTTACCAACTCAATGAACATGAATTTGAGCAAATTCCAGGAGATAGTGATAAGGGAGCCTGGCATGCTGCAGTCCACGGGATCCCGAAGAGTCAGACATGACTTAACAACTGAACACCAATCTTTTCTGTGGTTTCATGAGGAGTGTAAATCTGTATTTAATGTTCTACATACCATCCTAGTGTTCTGAGATCTTGACTTAAGAGTAGAAGTGTAACTGGGTACCACTCATTCTTTCTCAAAACGTAGAGTAAGAAATCTTATTTATCAAAGGATTGGAATGTTGAAGCAATGTGTAAAATTTTAATTTTATGTCTTGATTCCCTCTATAACTTATGCCCAATTACAATCATATTTTTTTTGTTTTGTTTATTTTGTTTCATTTGCTTGACCATGATGAGATACAAAGAGCAAGACCTATCAGTCATCTGCACTGGTTTAGAGGCATCATATTTTCTTGATCCTTATTATATTTTAAGTACCCTTTTATATAGATATTTAATTATTAAAACATTTTTTGTATTTTTTTGTAAGTTACTTCAAATTCGTTGTGTAAAGGGCAAAGCTATAAATAGATTTCATTCAAAGATTGGTGTTTATCTTATCATTATCTGTCATTCCATTTCACCTGTTAACCTGTTTTATCAGATCTTTAATATTTTAATGATATATTTTAATATCTCAAGAATATAGCATGAAACCAACATACCAGTGCTTGAAACACACAGAAAAAAGTATTACTAGGTTGGTGTGTACGTGTTAAGGGGAAGTGTTCTTTCAATCCCAAATGAAACTAAAGGCTCCAAAAATTATATTAAGTTCTCTGATATAGTACTGTTGAAATCTTTACCATCTTATTCATAAAGTTCCTACCGATTCTGACCTCAGATAGACTTTCACTCTGGTTCTGTGCATCTTTCAAGAGGATAGCACTAATCCAGTAGAGATGATCACATGCTGGATAACACAAAGGAGCAGTGTCAGGCCATGATGAGGAACACAGTAAGGATATAGCGAGGATCAGGGTCATGCTGAATGACGAACAGACTCAAGCAGTAGTTAGAATTGTGTCAGGCTATCATGAGGAGCATTGTCAAGCTATAGAGAGGAATAGAGTTGGGCTGTATTGAGGGACACAGTCAGTCTATAGTGAGGGACAAAGCCAGGCCATAGGGAAGAACACAGTGAGGGTGTAGTGAGTAACAGGTTCATGGTGTGAGAGAGAGTAGATTCAGGCCTCTCAAGAGCTGAATTAGAAGTTGGAATCAAGAATGTGAGAAGAGAAGTCACCCTATCACCACCCATGACTAGAAGCTTGTATAATAAGCCTTTGATGAGCTATATACTCAGACAGGCAAAGGCTATATTTTCCACCATCAGTCACTTTTATTGATATGTATTTGATCAAGGTCATCAGGTCTCATATCAAGCTTATCCCTCAGACTGAATATGCCTCTGAAGTTTTCCTGAATGATTTGATGGTTTGGTTTCTACTAGAAGCACCTCTCGGAGAAGGCCATGGCACCCCACTCCAGTACTCTTGCCTGGAAAATCCCATGGATGGAGGAGCCGCGTAGGCTGCAGTCCATGGGGTCACGAAGAGTTGGACAGGACTGAGCAACTTCACTTTCACTTTTCACTTTCATGCATTGGAGAAGGAAATGGCGACCCACTCCAGTCTTCTTGCCTGGAGAATCCCAGGGACAGGGGAGCCTGGTGGGCTGCCGTCTATGGGGTCACACAGAGTCGGACACGACTGAAGCGATTTAGCAGCAGCAGCAGCAGCAGCAGCAGCACCTCTGGAGTTAATTCTTACTGGTGATTTTAAATGTTTATCGTTGACAACTGAGGCTGTGCTGCATTTAAGTGTTCTCCCAGATATGTCTGCTGCAATGCAAGAGAACTCAGGTTTGACCCCTCGGAGGGGAAGATCCCCTGGAGAAGGGAATAGCAACCCACTCCAGTATTCTTGCCTGGAGAAGTCCATGGACAGAGGAACCTGGCAGACTAGAGTTTATGGGGTCGCAAAGAGTTGGACATGACTGAGAGGCTAACACTTTTTCAGTTCTCCCAGATCTCAGGTTGCACATAACCATAACACTCTGACAGATATTTTTTCTGCTTTTTTGCAGTTGTTCAGAATTTTTATACATGGCTTCAGACTTTTTCCTTAGTAATTTTATCTGATCTCTCATATGAGCCTGTGTTAAATTTTTATAAAATGTAAGTAATAATCAATGTTTCCCCAATCCCAAACATTTAAGTTATGAAGATAGACTATTGTTTCAAAATGTAGTTATTTTATTGAGATAAACATATTAAAAGTTGTTGGACTAATGTAGAATTTCATGCTATCATGTATGATTTATATCTCTTAAAAGGGCTTCCCAGATGACGCTAGTGGGAAAGAACCCACCTGCTAATGCTGGAGACACATAAAAGACTTGGGTTTGATCCCTGGGTTGGGAAGATCCCCTAGGGGAGAACATGGCAACCCACTCCAGTATTCTTGCCTGAAGAATCCCGTGGACAGAGAAATGTGGCAGGCTACAATCCATGGGGTCACAAAGAGTTGGACGTAATTGAGGCAGCTTAGCACAGCGCGCACATGCCTCTTAAATCCATGTCTGGTACAAAGGATTCAGTAATAACTAGCCATGATGAGGAGGAGGGGGGTTATTATGTTTATTACATTGACCCTTAATTTCTATTGACATGTAATTATGATTTTGATGTTTTCAAGCTTATTCTGCATGTTTTTCTTTTTTTTCAAATCTAAATATTTTATTGTATAGTTATACCCTGAATTGTGCTTTTTTCACTGTATACTTTCAACTTGAGGACATCTATAAAATTAGTATATTACATAAATCCTGAAAAAAATTCCACTAACTATAAGCTATTTAAATATTGTTTATACAAAGTATTTAAAAGGGGAAAGGGGCAAAAGCTTATTTATAAAACAGAAGTTGGATGTAGACTTATCGATTACCAGGGGATACAGGGGAGTGGGGTACATTGGAAGATTGACACTGGCATATACACACTACTATGCATAAAACAGATGGAGTAGGAAGTGGCAACCCACTCCAGTGTTCTTGCCTGGAGAATCCCATGGACAGAGGAGCCTGGCAGGCTACAGTCCATGGGTTTCCAAAGAGTTGGACATGACTGAAACAGTTTAGGATACATAAAACATGTAACTAAAAAACTGCTGTATGGCACAGGGAACTGGACTCAATACTGTGTTATGGTCTATATGACAAAAGAACAAGTGGATATATGTATGCTGCTGCTGCTGCTGCTGCGTTGCTTCAGTCGTGTCCGACTCTGTGCGACCCCATAGACAGCAGCCCACCAGGCTCCCCAGTCCCTGGGATTCTCCAGGCAAGAACACTGGAGTGGGTTGCCATTTCCTTCTCCAGGATATATGTTTAAGTCATTCATTCTGCTATATACCTGAAACTAATACAATATTGTAAATCAACTATACTGCAATAAAAATATAAGAAAGTATTAAAGGAAGGCCAGTACCATAGAAACAGCATGTCCTTAAATAAAAAGATGAATGTTTAACATACATTTTTTTTTCACTGATAAGCTAAAGGTCCATTTCAAGATGCTTCTTTCGTTAGTATGGTTAATTTGTTTTATTAGTAAGCAAAGTCCTATAAAGGATGGCATCATCTAGTCCTTAGACTCAGATTCATCTTCATCTTGACTAATCTGGAAGTAACGAAGCTCATAAGTCTCCTTGTCAGATGCAACCACAGGAAGCCAATCACGAAGATTGTTTTTTTTAAGGTATTTCTTGGTAAAGTACTTCAAATACCTTTTAGAGAACTGTTTCTCAGAAATGACTATGATTTTATTCTTGAAGTGTTCAATGTGAACGACATTCCTAAGATTTCCAGTCTTTCCATTCACTTTAACCTTCTCCCGCAGAAACTGTTCAACATTTCCAGAATAAAAAATCCCATCTTCTACTGGATGAGTAAACGCCAAATTAAACTTCCAGGTTGACTTTTTAGGCTTCTTGTCTTTCTTTTGCGCCATTTTGAAGGCTTGCTGCGTGATTAGAACCTTTTTTTTTTTTAAGTTGACTTTTTCTTGTAATTTGGCGTTACCTGGAATTTGATGAGTATGTTTCATAGACTTAATTGCAAGTTAGGAAAAACAATAGGTACAATGAGACTTAAATGTGTGTACTTTGAGAAGACACGTGTTTATATACTTTCTCAGGTTACTGTTGAAGTATTGATAGCATCTGTGAGATGTCTATCACCTGATATATTCAAAACAATGTGGAACAATACTAAAGCTTTAGTGAAATAAGATAGATTTGCTCACATTATGTGTGGATGTGAATAATCATTAATATAGCTAATTCAGAAATTAAAATTCAGGAATTAAATATTTAGGCAATTACTTTTATTAAATGAATAAACATTTTGACAGCTTATCCATTAAAGTAGCTTGTTCAGTTCTTTTATATTTGAGGTGAGGAAACTGAGGCTTCAGTGGATTAAGTTACTTGTCTGAGTTTACGTGATTTATGAGGGACAGAGTCAGGTCACAGAGTCAGGTCTCCAATCAGGAAATTTTTAAGCAAAATCCAGTTCTTTTTTCTACAACAAGCTTCTTCTTTATTGTGTTTATTATTCTGAGGGTGTGTGTGTGTGTGTGTGTGTGTGTGTGTGTGTGTGTGTGTGTGTGAATGATGACGGTGACAGTGATTAATGAATATTACATAGTTTTTGTAAAGCTATTGAACCTAACACAAAACTTTAATTTAGACACCAACATAGTCAAAATCTTTGCTAAATTTTTCTTTTTAATGTATTTCTAGTTCTTTTCCAAATACTGAACAGCCCTATCCACCAACTTCCCATTGATTTCAAATATCAGAAAAATGGTCCCATTGTTTTATTATTAAAATACACATTGTTATAAGGTCTTATTATTCCTGTTTTCAGTCTGCACAGCTCTTCTGGATTGTTGGTAAGAGATATTATCAATGGAATTTTAGAAGCAGCAAGCTAACATAAATTCTGTATAAGTATATGCAGTAATCTCATGGTTAAGATTATACTAGAAAGGCAATGTAAAAAGTAAAAAAAAAAATTTTTTTATAGTTTCAGGACATAATTTATTTCAAGTGAGGATATCTGGAAAGTTTACTTTCCATAAACTACTCTCAGATGTCTGTGTCTGAGAACTTTGATGATAAGAACTTAGCAATGTAGATACTTATCCTCTGAGTCCTCAGATGGGACGACTGAAGTAAAAAGATCAAATATAGCCCAATAGAAGTGAGTCTCAATATGCAATTTCACACAATATGCACTTTCAAATTAGTTACTTGTAATATTGTTTTCTTCTCCATTTCTACCAAGAAGCTGACTTGGGATTCATTTATATTCAGTAAACAAAATGAAATCTCTTTCTGTCACTGCTCCTAGCCTCAAAGACTAGAGGAATGCAGCAGAGATTAATGGTCATGATTAACTCCCTACAGGTTGTGGTTTCATGCCCCAGTGATTATTCTGTCATTATTCTGCATGAGATGCAGCTAGAGCCACATATGCTTTCAGCCACAAAGCCAGACAAGACCAAAAGGTCAAGCTACTTAGTAGCTTGATATTGCCTCATTCTGGCATGTATACTCCTTGCAAAAAACCATTCAGATTATATAATTACCGTATTAACATGGATATATTAGGTTATGTGGTAGGGTCTATTGTGAAGTATAATAGATTAAAATTAAGGAAAGAACCATTTCCTTTATGGCATCCAGTTGTTTAGTGTATTAACAGGATGAATATGCTAGACAAGTGGCTTTGATCAATTTAATAAGGAGCTTTTTTTCTAATTTATTTATCTTTTATTGAAAAATAATTGCTTTACACAATTTTGCTGTTTTCTGTCAAACCTCAACATGAATCAGCCATAGGTGTACACATATCTCCTCCCTTTTGAAACTCCCTCCCATCTCCCTCCCCATTCCAGCCCTCTAGGTTGGTACAGAGTCCCTGTGTGAGTTTCCTGTGCCATGCACTAGATTCCCATTGGCTATCTAATTTAATCAGGAGTAGTTTTGAAACAAGCTCTCACCCCCACACCTCATCTCATTCTCAATCATTCTATTTTGTGAATTGCAGATTTTGAATTTCTGCCTAGTTTTTACATTCCCACTTATTCTATATTTTAGGAAAATGGTACCTTAAGTCTGTCAGTGTCTCTGCTCTTCTCTCTGTTGGCAAGTCAAGCCATAACTTTGAGTTTATCATTCAAAAGAGTAGGTGCTTTTCCTATTACAAAATAGAATGACCCTCAAATTAAATCCTCTAAAATGCAAAGAGAAGATTAATTTCTGTGCTCCATTGGGACATAAAATTTTAAAATAAGCCTGCTCCTAAACTTTTCCAAATTCCCCAAATGGATTTTCACTAAATATTTCATATTTTTCACAGGTATGGAATATGGGGATTAGGGTAGCACAACTCTAAATTGCTATAGTCAAATGCTGCTAGATTTTGATGCCACAGAAGAGTAAATAGTATTTCACAAAACTAGGAACTTTAAGCAAATTTTCTTATATGCTTTTATTCCTCAAAAATTTGTTTTTTCCTCAAGTTTTCCCATACATTGAAAAGAATATATGGCATTGGTTTCATTTTACCTGTTGGCTCTGGTGCTAGTTTAATTCTAGATGATTAGCACTCGAATTGCAAGGCATTTATTTGATTCTTCCTGACTTACAGCTCTAGTATCCTTTACCCCCGAAGAACTTAACCATCCTTGTTGCATCAGTGAGTTTTCTGTTTCTTTCAGTTTCCCTTTATAGTATGTTTTATAAAATAATAATGTATACGAACACATATGTCAAGTATCTTAAAATGTGTCAAAGTACTGCTAATCCATATAGAATAGTATTAGTTTCACTATATGTAGCATTTAATAATTTCAAAATTAAGTAACTAATACATTTCAGTCCTTTCCAAAATTGAAAGATTCAGTTTTTGAAGGGGTGCTAACATTGTTATGAGAATGAATAATATATTTATGAAAATAATATCTCTGTTCCATTATTATATACATGTCTGTTAAACTGAATATAAATCAAACATTTTTGGAAGTAAATAATGTAAATATTATTTAACTCTCTATTAGTTTATTCCCAATTGCATATTAATAAAGAGAAATGGAAACTAAGACTTAGGATGACTGAATGATGCATGGGAATCATTACTTCTTATCCAAAGGGGGAAGTAATGCTCATAGCTTAAGTGAAAAGTCACACCGAGAAATTTCAGAATTGGAATACTTGGAGTTGACTTCCTGTATAATTTCTAAGCTATTCAAATTATTTCTAAATATTATGATCTTTTATAAATATAGTCCAAAGGATCATTCCATAGAGTTTGCAGTTCAACCTAGGATAGGGTAAATCATGGGAAAAATCTTTGCATCTACTACCTGATCTCCGAAATGGAGCTACTATGTGCTGATTAAAAAGATAGAAAGCAAACATTGACTGTATAATGGAACATTTTTCAGTGTTCATATTTGCTTTAAGGGCTTGATTACATATTTATCTATGGATATTATTACAATTTTAGTTAAATATTTACTATTAGCTTTCCAGTAGAATATGTGTGTATGCATCAATACCTACACACACATGCCTTTAGAAACACTCCAAAACAAATCTTAAAAATACAGCTTAAAAAAGGCATTCAAAATGTTAGGATATTAAAGAAAACTTTAACATCTGATAATGAATTGGGTACCAGACAATTACTAGACTCTTGTGGAATTCTTTAGTGATTAAGTGAGGTAAGGAAGTATTCTTTCAGTTCTATTTTAAACTTCTGTTGGAGAGAAATTGTTATTAGAATGGGCAGACTGTTTAATTTTATTCCATGTTTAATTACCCACTCTTCTCTGACCAAGAAGAAGAGTAAATTTCAGGGTATGGGTAAACTGACCAAATTTCAAGTATGGTAAATTTCATGCAACTTCTTCCTTTGTCTACACCATTCATTTATTCCCAAAATAAGTTTTAATTTATTAGACATTCATTGGAGATTCAGTAGTTGGTTATATCTGTAGCATTCATATTCATGAGTGAGACAGTGCGTGGCTGGATCTGTGGGGGAAAATGGAGTGTTAAAGCCATAGGGGTGGTAGTGTGTACAGGTCAAGGGTACAATATCTGTAGGCTAGCGGGTGAGTCATGAGCTAAATGATCTGCAGGAAACTAAATATTCTAATGCATTGTGTTAGGTGGTGAGATCGAAAATGAAACATCACTTCATCGTGTTCTCTTTTAAAAATTTGCAGCTATAACATAAAATACATGGGTGAAAAAATTAGGCACCTTTGAGCAAAATTATCCCCCGACCAGTGATACTGAAGAAGCTAATGTTGAACAGTTCTATGAAGACCTACAAGACATTTTAGAACTAACACCCAAAAAGGATGTCCTTTCCATTATACGGGACTGGAATGCAAAAGTAAGGAGTCAATAAATACCTGGAGTAACAGGCAGATTTGGCCTTAGAGTACACAATAAAGCAGGACAAAGGCTAATAGAATTTTGCCAAGAGAACACACTGGTCATAGCAAACACACTCTTCCAACAACATAAGAGAAGATTCTACACATGGACATCACCAGATAGTCAATACCAAAATCAGGTTGATTATCTTTGCAGCCAAAGATGGAGCAGCTCTATACCGTCAGCAAAAACAAGACCAGGAGCTTACTGTGTCTCAGATCATTGAACTCCTTATTTCCCAGTTCAGACTTAAATTGAAGAAAGTAGAGAAAAACTCTAGACCATGCAGGTATGACCTAAACAAATCTCTTATGATCATACAGTGGAAGTGATTCAAGTGTTAGATCTGATAGACAGAGTGCCTGAATAACTATGGAGGGAGGCTTGTGACATTGTACAGGAGGCAGGGATGAAGACCATACCCAAGAAGAACAAATGCAAAAAAGGCAAAATGGCTGTCTGAGGAGGCCTTACAAATAGCTGTGAAAAGACAGGAAGATAAAAGTAAAGGAGAAAAGGAACGATATACCCATTTGAATGCAGAATTCCAAAGAACAGCAAGGAGAGATAAGAAAGCCTTCCTCAGCGATCAATGCAAAGAAATGGAGGAAAACAACAGAATGGGAAAGACTAGAGATCTCTTCAAGAAAATTAGAGATACCCCGATGATGTGATCACTAATCTAGAGCCAAACATCTTGGAAAGTGAAGTCAAGTGGGCCTTAGAAAGCATCACTACGAACAAAGCTAGTGGAGGTGAAGGAATTCCAGTTGAGCTGTTTCAAATCCTGAAAGATGATGCTGTGAAAGTGCTACACTCAATATGCCAGAAAATTTGGAAAAGTCAGCAGTGGTCACAGGACTGGAAAAGGTCAGTTTTCATTCCAATTCCAAAGAAAGGCAATGCCAAAGAATGCTCAAACTACTGCACAATTGCACTCATCTCACATGCTAGTAAAGTAATGCTCAAAATTCTCCAAGCCAGGCTTCAGCAATATGTGAACCGTGAACTCACTGATGTTCAAGGTGGTTTTAGAAAAGCCAGAGGAACCAGAGATCAAATTGCCAACATCCGCTGAATCATGGCAAAAGCAAGAGAGTTCCAGAAAACATCTATTTCTGCTTTCTTGACTATGCCAAAGCCTTTGACTGTGTGGATCACAAAACACTGTGGAAAATTCTGAAAGAGATGGGAATACCAGACCACCTGACCTGACCCTTGAGAAATCTGTATGCATGTCAGGAAGCAACAGTTAGAACTGGACATGGAACAACAGACTGGTTCCAAATAGGAAAAGGAGTACATCAAGGCTGTATATTGTCACCCTGCTTATTTAACTTCTATGCAGAGTACATCATGAGAAACGCTGGACTGGAAGAAACACAAGCTGGAATCAAGATTGCCGGGAGAAATATCAATAACCTCAGATATGCAGATGACACCACCCTTATGACAGAAAGTGAAGAGGAACTAAAAAGCCTCTTGATGAAAGTGAAGGAGGAGAGCAAAAATGTTGGCCTATAGCTCAACATTCAGAAAACGAAGATCATGGCATCCGGTCCCATTACTTCATGGGAAATAGATGGGGAAACAGTGGAAACGGTGTCAGACTTTATTTTTCTGGGCTCCAAAATCACTGCAGATGGTTACTGCAGCCATGAAATTAAAAGACGCTTACTCGTTGGAAGAAAAGTTATGACCAACCTAGACAGTATATTTAACAGCAGAGACATTGCTTTGACGACTAAGGTCCGTCTAGTCAAGGCTATGGTTTTTCCAGTGGTCATGTATGGATGTGAGAGTTGGACTGTGAAGAAGGCTGAGCGCTGAAGAATTGATGCTTTTGACCTGTGGTATTGGGGAAGACTCTTGAGAGTCCCTTGGACTGCAAGGAGATCCAATCAGTCCTTCCTGAGGGAGATCAGTCCTGGGATTTCTTTGGAAGGAAAGATGGTAAAGCTGAAACTCCAGTACTTTGGCCACCTCGTGAGAAGCATTGACTCATTGGAAAGGACTCTGATGCTGGGAGGGATTGGGGGCAGGACGACCAAGGATGAGATGGCTGGATGGCATTACGGACTCAATGGACGTGAGTCTGAGTGAACTCCGGGAGATGATGATGCACAGGGAGGCCTGGTATGCTGCGATTCATGGACACGACTGAGCAACTCTACTGAACTGAACTGAGGGAACATTTCATGCAAAGATGAGCCCAATAAAGGACAGAAATGGTAGGGACCTAACAGAAGCAGAACATTTTAAGA
Organism: Ovis aries; assembly: GCF_016772045.2. Classification (NCBI taxonomy): domain Eukaryota; kingdom Metazoa; phylum Chordata; class Mammalia; order Artiodactyla; family Bovidae; genus Ovis; species Ovis aries. The sequence goes on from NC_056069.1 coordinate 52,907,210, forward strand.
AGAGGTGGCAAGAATACACAGAAGAACTGTACAAAAAAGGTCTTCATTACCCAGATAATCACGATGGTGTGATCACTCACCTAGAGTCAGACATCCTGAAATGTGAAGTCAAGTGGGCCTTAGGAAGCATCACTATGAACAAAGCTAGTGGAGGTGATGGAATTCCAGTTAAGCTATTTCAAATTCTGAAAGATGATGCTGTGAAGGTGCTACACTCAACATGCCAGCAAATTTGGAAAACTCAGCAGTGGCCACAGGACTGGAAAAGGTCAGTTTTCATTCCAATCCCAAAGAAAGGCAATGCCAAAGAATGCTCAAACTACCACACAATTGCACTCAAATCACCCGCTAGTAAAGTAACGCTCAAATTTCTCCTAGGAAAACTTCAACAGTATGTGAACCATGAACTTCCAGGTGTTCAAGCTGTATTTCTAAAAGGCAGAGGAGCCACAAATCAAATTGCCAACATCTGTTGGATCATCAAAAAAGCAAGAGAGTTCCAGAAAAATATCTACCTCTGCTTTAATGACTACGCCAAATCCTTTGAATGTGTGGACCAAAAAACTCTGGAAAATTCTTCAAGGGATGAGATTATCAGACCATCTGACCTGCCTCTTGAGAAATCTGTATGAAGTTCACGAAGCAACTGTTCGAACTGGACATGGAGCAACAGACTGGTTCCAAATCAGGAAAGGAGTATGTCAAGGCTGTATATTGTGAGCCTGATTATTTAACTTATATGCAGAGTACATCATGAGAAACCCTGGGCTGGATAAAGCACAAGCTGGAATCAAGATTTCTGGGAGAAATATCAGTAACCTCAGATATGCAGATAATACCACCCTTGTGGCAGAAAACAAAGAAGTACTAAAGAGCCTCTTGATGAAAGTAAAAGAGGAGAGTGAAGAAGTTTGCTTAAAACTCAACATTCAGAAAATTAAGATCATGGCATCTGTCCCATCACTTCATGGCAAATAGATGTGGAAACAATGGAAACAGTGGCTGAGTTTATTTTCTTGGGCTCCAAAATCACTGCAGATGGTGACTGTATCCTTTAAATTAAAAGACTCATGTACACTCGTGGTGGATTCATGTCAATGTATGGCAAAACCAATACAGTATTGTAAAGTAAAATAAAGTAAAAATAAATAAATAAATAAAAGACTCTTGCTCCTTTCAAGAAAAGTTATGACCAACCTATACAGCAGAGACATTACTTTGCCAACAAAGATCTGTCTAGTCAAAACTATGGTTTTTCCAGTAATCGTGTATGAACTTAAGTCTTGTACTATAAAGAAAGCTGAGTGCCAAAGAATGGACGCTTTTGAACTGTGGTGTTGGAGAAAACTCTTGAGAGTCCCTTGGACGGCAAGGAGATCCAACCAGTCCATCCTAAAGATTATCAATCCTGAATATTCATAGGAAGGACTGATGCTGAAGCTGAAACTCCAATATTTGGCCACCTGATGCAAAGAACTGACTCATTTGAAAGAATAAGACCCTGATGCTGGGAAAGATTGAGGGCAGGAGGAGAACGTGATACAGAGGATGAGATGGTTGGATGACCTCACCTTCTCAATGGACATGAGTTTCAGTAAACTCTAGGAGTTGGTGATAGACAGGGAGGCCTGGTGAGCTGCAGTCCATGGGGTCGCAAAGAGTCAGACATGACCTAGCAACTGAACTGAGCAAAATTATAAATAAAAAGTGTCAATATTATACATATTTCAGTGCCATTCTACCAATACAATATTGTAAAGTAATTAACCTAGATAAATTTATATTAAAAAAGTGTCAATACTGTATTTCCCGTGGACTGCAAGGAGATCCAACCAATCCATTCTGAAGGAGATCAGCCCTGGGATTTCTTTGGAAGGAATGATGCTAAAGCTGAAACTCCAGTACTTTGGCCACCTCATGAGAAGAGTTGACTCATTAGAAAAGACTCTGATGCTGGGAGGGATTGGGGCCAGGAGGAGAAGGGGACAACAGAGGATGAGATGGCTGGATGGCATCACTGACTTGATGGACGTTAGTCTGAGTGAACTCCGGGAGTTGGTGATGGACAAGGAGGCCTGGCGTGCTGCAATTCATGGGGTCGCAAAGAGTTGGACATGACTGAGCAGCTGAACTGAACTGAACTGAATACTATATCTACTATAAGATTATGTAAGAGAAAGAGAAATTCATGAGATGGTCTAAATGCTGGTGGACATCAGGTTCTGAGAGAGACCTGTGGCAAAGAAAAAGAGGCTGTTAGCAAGCCCACCCTCCCACGTGGAGGGGCACTGTTGAGAAAACAAAGGTTAAGAGTTTTCACCAATTCAGAGGCTGTTACTTGAAGATTTAGAACACCCAAAGCTCCAACTGGCTTTTTTTTATGCAGAAGGAAGATTTTCATCATTGTGCCCCTCCACACCAATACCTTCTCTAGCCCTAACAGTCAAAATTACCATATTCATTTGAAGTCAAATGAAAGTGGGGCCACTAGTGTTTCCTGAACAGTTAAATTCTAACAACCCAAGTGTCTCTCTTACCACTTTGGATGTTCTGCCCTGTCAACTTCCTCTCACTAGAAAGTCTTCTCTGAAGCACCATAGACATGATAGTAACTTGTTAAGTCCTAGGCTAGCTGAGTTCTACAGGCTCCTCTTGGAACTCTGTTTATGACCATTTCCTGTCCACTGATAAGCCCTTTGTGGCACTGGTACTTATTCCCAGGTGCCAATCATGTCTATGCTCTCAGAAGCATTAGGAAGGTTTATTCTTGCCAAAACACTTTTCTTGCTGTTTTCTTTTAGCTCTCACCTCATTGTTATTCACTGAATTCTGAACTCTTTGGGGAAATAAGCAATATGTTCATTAACTATTGAGTAAGTGGATAGAAGGATTTTGCTGGCAAAAGTGAAATATAAGGGAAAGTGGAGAATTGGCAGTATGGGGTTATTTCTGAGAGTGATTCCATTGCCAACAGTTTTAGCTATTTTTGTAGTGATGTAAAAGAAAATTAGGAATTTGCAAATATTTTAGATTTAAAAATATAATTTAACCTTTATTTTTTTCCTGGTGGTTAGATTTACTTTTCCTTTTTGGATATTTAAGAAAAGTTGGTAATGGTAAATGCAGGAACAGTGTAATGTTCTAAAAGCTGTTGAAGTTTTATTGTGTCTTTTAATGAAAAGGAAGTCACATATAAGAAACAGATGGCCATTCAAAGGAATTCAGATTTATATTATTTTATTGAATTATAAAATTATTGAAGAAAATAAGTTTAGATAGAATTCATGGTATCTGCCCAAAAAAACCCACAATTGATTCTTTATTAAAAAAGTTTTTTTTTCCTGCATATAAATTGCTCTTTTATTAAATCAATGTGCTTTTATTTGCAGATGTAGTAGCATGTTGAACAGATTTCATACTAACCCTAAGACAAATCTGTACAGATGCCTTTATGAACAAATTCTTTTATTATTATTATTATCATTTATTTTTTTTTTTACTTTACAATATTGTATCGGTTTTCCATACTTCAACATGAATCAGCCACGGCTGTTAAACAAAGCAACAGGATTTATGAAGGGGCCTCAGCTATATGTAGATACATCAGACTTACACAGATTTTTCAAATTTTAGAGGCTAATTTCCTTGCCTATTTGTTTAGCTCTAATTCTCTTCCACTAAAGTAGTAGTTTATGAACTTGGGTATATATTAGTATCGTGTAGGAAGTTCTTGTTTATTCACATTATTTATTTGGATTAGATTAGGTATAAGTAATTCTTTAAGGTTTGCAGGTGGTTCCAAGATACAAGCAGGGTTGAAAAACACTGTGGTAGGAGTGAGGAAGTCTCTCTTTGTGAATGGTACAGATACAGACAAAATCAGTTCTATATAATAAATTAGTGATTATACTTATTCCTTTTATAACGCATAATACCTGTTACTATCCCTCCATGATTCAGTGTTAGAAAAGCATAAATTAGTGCTGATTTATGTCCTTCTTCAAGATTATGATATCTGTCAATCCAGAAACCATCTACAAAATTACCTGTGACCATTTTGATACTTGGGTTGGGAAGATTTCCCTGAAGAAGGAAATGGCAACCCATTCCAGTATCCTTGCCTGGAGAATCTCATGGACAGAGGAGCCTGGTTGGGCTACAGTCCACAGGGTTGCAAAGAGTCAGACACGACTGAGTGACTTCACTTTCCTTTCTTTCACATTTTGATACAGGATAAGTTTGTTTTATTTGAGATATACCATTTTAACCTATGAAAGGATAATGGTTCTTCTGAAATAGCATTCATTACAAAAATCATTTTATTAATGAAAATGTTTCACGAAAAGAGAAACCTGAGTGCTAGGAATTAGGTACTAGGAAACCTCAAGCTCACTATATATATATATAAAATATCTGTCAGTTCAGTCGCTCAGTTGTGTCCGACTCTTTGCGACCCCATGAATCGCAGCACGCCAGGTCTTCCTGTCCATCACCAACTCCCAGAGTTTACCCAAACTCATGTCCATTGAGTTGGTGATGCCATCCAGCCATCTCATCCTCTGTCGTCCCCTTCTTGTCCTGCCCCCAATCCTTCTCAGCATCAGGGTCCTTTCCAATGAGTCAACTCTTCACATCAAGTGGCCAAAGTAGTGGAGTTTCAGCTTTAGCATCAGTCCTTCCAAAGAACACCCAGGACTGATCTCCTTTATGATGGACTGGTTGGATCTCCTTACAGTCCAAGGGACTCTGGCACTCAGCTTTCTGCACAGTCCAACTCTCACATCCATACATGACCACAGGAAAAACCTTGACTAGACGGATCTTTGTTGGCAAAGTAATGTCTCTGCTTTTTAATATGCTATCTAGGTTGGCCATAACTTTCCTTCCAAGGAGTAAGCGTCTTTTAATTTCATGGCTACAAACATCATCTGCAGTGATTTGGGAGCCCCAGAAAATAAAGTCTGACACTGTTTCCACTGTTTCCCCATCTATTTCGCATCAAGTGATGGGACCAGATGCCGTAATCTCTTGTTTTCTAAATGTTGAGCTTTAAGCCAACTTTTTCACTCTCCTCTTTCACTTTCATCAAGAGGCTTTTTAGTTCCTCTTCACTTTCTGCCATAGGAGTGGTGTCATCTGTATATCTGAAGTTATTGATATTTCTCCCAGCAATCTTGATTCCAGCTTGTGCTTGTTCCAGCCCAGCATTTCTCATGATGTACTCTGCATATAAGTTAAATTATATATATATATATATATATATATATATATATATATATATTTCTTTTCTTGAAAGTGCTTCAGTTACAAAGGACTTTCCAAATGACATGGTTTAAAACCTAAACATCAATGTGCAAATCCATTTTTTGAGCAAACATTTTCTTTATTCAAAACTGTGAGGTGTTTTTATTTTTCTCACTAATATTGCAGATCTTTAATATACTAAACATTAACATTATCATCACTTATTTTTATGAAAATAGCAAAATGGCATTCAAACTGGAAGCTATTTTTGCCTAAGCATCTTTTTTCCCCTCTAAACCCAAACTGCTCCCAATTCTTTAGATTTTATAATCAACTATAAAAGTTAGACTAATAGAAATTACATTCCCCAGTTAATCCACTGGGTTTTTAGATTATTAAAAATACTGTGTAAAATTGCTGTGGGAAAGAAATTCTTTAATCAGCATATCTTGAAGAATATATATTTTTCTCATAAATATTAACTGCTACAAAAATTTGCCCTCATGTGGTAAAAAATTAAAACTAGAAGAGTAGACAAAATATATGAAATGATTTTAGACATCGCACAATAAGCACAACAGAACTGTGATCCCTGAGCAAAGGGAAATAATGAGGTGAGGTGTTTTCCAGAATACAGCATAAGGAGTTGAAAAGCAAAGTACACCCCAATCATCTGACTGAGCTGAGGAGACAGACGCTAGAATTTGGAGAAGTAAAAATGGCTGAAAATGATGGAGCAGCCTTCTGAAGCGAGACAGTGCACAGAGACCGCCAAAAATATGCACTTTGTTCTGAGAGGAAATGACTGAAGATTAAAGAAAGAATCATTAGAAATAAGTAGACAAAATATTCCCTAGAGCTGGGAATAGTTTATAATCCCTATAGTTTAGAAGAGAGACCTCGGTTACATGGGGCATTGGGGAAACTCCTCAGGAGGACTTTGTGTGGTAGGCAGACTCTCTCCCTCCTGGAGAAATGTGATCTTCACACCCTAATCCTTTGTATTGGTTGTGTTACATGGCAGAAGGACATTACAAGTGAAACCTACATTATAGACCTTAAAATAGAGGAAACTTCCCCGATGACTGAGCAAGTGAAAAATCTGATTGCAATGCAGGAGATACAAGTTCAGTCTCTGGGTTGGGAAGATTCTCTGGAATAGGAAATGGCAACACATTACAGTATTCTTGCCTGAAAAATCTCATGGACAGAGTCATAGAGTCAGACACAACTGAGCCGCTGAACAGACAGAGATACATATAATAGATTCATTGAGAGGACTTTTAACAGACATTTAATTATTATATAGTGAAATATACAAACAATTAATTAATTAAGAAAATGACATTAGCCTAACCATAAAATAGAGAGGTTATCCTGGATTATCTAGTTGCACCAGATGTAATCCCTTGTTCATAAAAATGGAAAAGGAGGGTAGAACAATCAGTCAAAGAAATGTGGCAGCAGAGGGAAAAAGCAGGAGAGATAGGAAGCATGTGTTGCTTTGACTTATTCTTGTTGGCCTTGAAGATGAAGCCAGGGGTTCATGCAAGAGTCCAGGAATGAAGGTAGTTTCCAAAAGCTGAAAACTATTCTCAAGTGGCAGGAAGCAAGTAAATCATAATCGTAGTCCTACAACCTTAAGGAACTGAATTCTGCCAATAAAATGAATGAACAAGAAATAGTTTCTCTCTGGTATGTTTCTGTCGGCATTTAATAATATCTCCAAGTGGCTCTTATTTGAAGATTATTGTCTTGATCCATGCATTTTGACAGTATATTTTAAGCAATTTTGCCCCCAACTGAAAAACATGCAGTAAGAAAATGCTGTAGTTATCAGGAAGTTCCGTGTCCAAGGTAAGCAAGCCATAATCAGAACAAAGCGCAAATCTTAAAACTAAAAGTCACACACAAAAGATTAGTATATATCTATGGTAAACTGATGCAGAGAACTCAGAAGTTAGCCATCAAGGGTTGCTACTGCTATGTCACTTCAGTCATGTCCGACTCTGTGCGGCCCCATAGATGGAAGCCCACCAGGCTCCCCCATCCCTGGGATTCTCCAGGCAAGAACACTGGAGTGGGTTGCCATTTCCTTCTCCAATGCATGAAAGTGAAAAGTGAAAGTGAAGTCACTCAGTCATGTCTGACTCTTAGCGACCCCATGGACTGCAGCCTACCCGGCTGCTCCGTCCAAGGGATATTCTAGGAAGAGTACTGGAGTGGGGTGCCATTGCCTTCTCCGCATCAAGGGTTATGATATGCTAACTAATTTACAGATCATATTTTATTATTATAGTTATAGAAGTCAAAGAGAAGATAGTACATTGTGCAATAATTAAAAACCTATAGGATATGTAAAAGGATTTTAAAAATCTGGGCTACTTAGCTTCATAAAGAAAGAGTAATGGTTAATTTTAATAAAACTCAACGATTAGGCCTCATTTCTTCCCCTTTATTTCTCATTCATCTCTTTCTTTCTTCCTTCTTTTTTTTCTATTTAAAAATGTGAGAATTTATTCTATATGGTGGATGAAGAAATTTCTTACAGTAATGGTGGTGAAGGTGGGTGAAAGAAGTACAAAGAGTATAAAATTCAATTAAGGACAAATATGTTCAGAACAAAGTCACCATGAGTGAAAAATTTAGTTTTCAGTTATGAAGAAAACTGGATTTTAGAAAAATAGACAAAGGAAAAAATCACTTTTTTCTACTCAAAAATGGTTTAAGCGTTGCCTCTATGAAAACTGATAAGTTCAATTGTATGTTGTCTGTCTTGCACCTCTACTTTGGTGTATAGATAAACATACTCATTTCATTTTTAAAATATGTATTATTTGATTATTAACATTTGTGATTCATTTATAGTCTGACAGAGAATACTGTACATATATTTAGACTTTGTTTCAATGTTGCGTGTTTCTAAGTTCCTCCTACCCATTTGATTTATAAATCTGAAACAGGAAATTTTATGCTACATATTTATTTAAATAATATTAAGGTTCAGCATAATTAAAATCTTAAATAAGTCAAAGCCCTTATTTCTTTTTGCATGCCTACTGCTTGCCCTGTATAAGCAGCCTGGTTTTCAGATATAGTGAGATTTTTTTTTTCTCCTTTGAGGAGTATATTCATTTGCTAGTGCTTCCGTTATCCACAAACCAGGGTGCTAAAACAACAGAAATGTGTTGTCTCACAGTTCTGGAGGATAGACGTTCAAGACCAAAAGTTGGCAGAGCTGGTCCTTTCTGAGGCTGTGCAGAAATCTGTCCCATACCTCTCATATCGCTTTCAGTGAGTCGCTGGCAGTGTTCAGAGTCTCTGGCTTGCAGAAACATCGTAATGATCCTTGCATTCTTCTTCACATGGATTTCCCCATGTTTGCAACTCTACTTCCAAATGTTCACTTTTTAGGAATACATTAGTCATGTTGGATCAGGACCCAAACTAATTACCTCATTTTAACTTGATTATCTCTGTAAGTTGTTCATTGTTCAGTCACGAAGTTGTGTCTGACTCTTTGTGACCCCATGGACTGCAGCACCCCAGTCTCCCCTGCCCTCCACTATTTCCCAAAGTTTGCTCAAATTCATGTCCATTGAGTTGGTGATGCTATGTAACCATCTCATCCTCTGCCCCCTCCCTTTTCCTGTTGACTTCAATCTTTCCCAGTGTCAGAGTCTTTTCCAGTGAGTCAGCTCCAGGAGATAGTGGAGGACAGAGGAGCCTGGCATGCTTCAACTTAGTGACTGCACAACAAGGGTCTGGCTCTGATGACCGTCCGGCCTATCCGCTTATGGCTCATTTAGCAGCCTTTCTGAAAAAGGCATGTCACTCCTTCTCTGATGACACAGTTAAAGACCTAAAACCACAGAGTACTGGTCTGGTTATGCTCCATCATTAGTTTTGTTGCTTCTCATATTGCTACCTTCAAATTCCCAACAGGAAATTGGTTTCAGGACCATATCAACCCTCAGAGCACCTTTCATCATCTAAGGGACATGGCTGCCTTCTCCCAAGGGAAAGGCTTAGAGGAGAATCACTGAGCTCTAAAGACTTTACTGTCTTCTCTTCCTCTTTGTTTCTCCTTCTCATCACTTCCAGAACTTCCTCATTGCTTAAAACAGTAGGGCCCTGCTGATTAACAAGAGCTCTGGGTTTCTCATGCATAAACATACAGACTTGAGACCTCTAGGCTTGGTTGTTGATAGCCCAAAAAGTGACACAGGAACCTGGAAAATCCTTTTTCTCTCAATGGAACTTGTTTCTCACAGCTAGTATCTTGCTGTCAAATCTTACTTTTCATGTCAAAGTTGAATTTTACCAGCTTTTAAGTTTCCTCATTATAAATAATATAAAACTTTTATTGAAGTATAGTTAATGTATAATATTATATGCTACAAGTGTACAATATAATGATTCACATTATTTAAAGTTATACTCAATTTATGGGGCTTCTCTTTTAGCTCAGCTGGCAAAGAATCTGCCTGCAATGCAGGAGACCCCAGTTCGACTCCTGGGTCAGGCAGTTCTCCTGGAGAAGGGATAGGCTACCTACACCAGTATTCCTGGGCTTCGCTGCTGGCTAAGATGGTGAAGAACTTGCCTGCAATCAGGAGGTGTAAGAGACACTGGTTCAATCCCTGGGTCAGGAATATCCCCTGGAGGAGGGATGGCAACCCACTCCAGTAATCTTTCCTGGAGAATTATCATGGACAGAGAAGGCTGATGGGCTACAGTCCATGGAGTCATAAGGAGTTGGACATGACTGAGTGACCAAGCACAGCACAGCATACTCCATTTGTAATTATAATAAAATATTGAGATTTCCCTGAACAGAGGAACCTGGCAGGCTACAATCCATGTGGTAGCAAAGAGTCAGACATGACTGAGCCATTAACACACAGAGACACTGTCTATATTCCTGTGTTATGCAATATATCCTTACAGCTTATGCAGTCTAATAGTTCGTACCTCTTAATCTTCTACTAATATACTGCCCCCTCCCCCTTTCTTCTCCCCACTAATTGGTTCTCTATATCTGTCAATCTTCTTTTCTGTTATGCTTACTAGCCTGTTACATTTTTTAGATTCCACATATAAATGATCTCATTCAGTATTTGTCTTTATCTGATTTATTTCACTTAGTATAATGCCTTACAAACCCATCCATGTTGCTGCAAATGGCAAAATTTCATTATTTTTATGGCTGTCTACCATTCCATTGTATAAATATACAGTAAGTCCCCTACTTATAAATAAATTTCATTATGAAAGCATTTCCATTAAGTCCAGTTTGTTCGTTAAGTCCAACAAACTTAGCCTAAGTACCCAACAAACACAATTGGCTGTATAGTTCTGTACTATGATAGGTTTGTAATCCTCTTCACACAAATAATATGTACATAAAAAGGGAACAAAAAATAAAATGCATTTGATATTATACTACAGTACCTTAAAAGGTACAGTAGTGCATTACAACAGCTGCCATGCAGGGGCTGGCATACACATTTGCATCTTTGAAAATGTGTAATTTAAAGGGTTGTATGTAGGGGATTTACTGTGTATCATATCTTCTTTATCCATTCCTCTCCTGATGGACACTTATGTTTCCATATCTTGGTGACAGTAAATAATGCTGCTATCAACATTGGGGTGCATGTTTCTTTTCAAATTAGTATTTTTGTTTTGGGGGGTATATACCCAGTAGTGGAGAAAGCAATGGCATCCCACTCCAGTGCTCTTGCCTGAAAAATCCCATGGACGGTGGAGCCTGGTAGGCTGCAGTCTATGGGGTCGCTAAGAGTTGGACACGACTGAGTGACTTTACTTTTACTTTTCACTTTCATTCATTGGAGAAGGAAATGGCAACCCAGTCCAGTGTTCTTGCCTGGAGAATCCCAGGGATGGGGGAGCCTGGTGGGCTTCCATCTATGGGGCTGCACAGAGTCAGACACGACTGAAACAACTTAGCAGCATACCCTGTAGTAGAATTGCTGGGTCAAATTATATGGCTGCTGCTGCTGCTGCTGCTGCTGCTGCTGCTGCTGCTGCTGCTGCTGCTGCTGCTAAGTCACTTCAGTTAAGTGGTTAATATGCCAACATTTATAAATAACCAATACAACTCAACATTGATAAAATCAAGCAACTGTTAAAAAATGGGAAGAAGAACTGAATAGTCATTTTGTCAAAGAGGAAATGTGAATGGCCATTAGGCACATGGAAAGATATTCAACATCCTTCATCATCAGGGGAATGCAAATCAAAACTACAATGAAATATCACCTCACACCAGTCAGAATGGCTGTCATCTTAAAGAACACAGATAATGAATGTTGGTGAGGATATGGAGAAAAGGGAAACTTCGTACATTGGCATGTCACTCAGAATATAGATTGGTGCAGCCACTGTTATAAACAGTAAGAAAGTTTCTTAGGAAACCAAAAATGAATTTTACCAGATTATTATTCTTAGAAGTGCTTCTCTAAAATGCCAAAGTCACCACTCATCTCTCTAGCCATCTAAATCAAAGAGGAATAGTTCTGTGCTGTATAAGAATAAAAAGAAAAGCTAATTCATTTGTATTTTTCCACACATTCACAGATAATACTATATATACACAGTTAAAACTTAGCAAAATATGTGACATCCAAAAATATAATCTTATAAAAAATTCTGGCTCACTGAAGAGATTAATAAAAGCCACATCTTTAAAGTCAGTCTAACTAGTTACAAAAGCACAAATATCAAATCATTAACTTTATATTATGTTCAGCAGATCATATGTTGAACTAAAGAAGTGTCAAATAACCACTAGGCACTCACTTCCTCCTACTTCCACAACAAGAACATTAGCACCATGTCAGCATTCTTTTGAGAAATTGAAGTTTACAGAGGAAGGAATTAAAGGCCCGTTCTAGAGTAATCAGTGTGCGCGTGCGCACGCACACACACACACACACACACACACACACACACACACAACCCACAACGCATATTACATAGCCGAAATTAGGTACAGGCAGGGGATTATGGATATTTAGTGTTTATTATCATAGTGGTCCTTCTTTTCTTTATAAAATCAGTTTTGAGATTCCAAGGTTTATAAATGAAGCTTTCAGTCTTCATCTACAGAAATCATTTATGCAAGCATTCATTAGCACCTGTGCTCAATTGCTAGATAACAATTTACTTTTGAAAAGTTTGAAAAATTATATAATATTCAGGTAGTATGAAAAGATGACAAAGTAGAGAAACATGATAAAAAGAACAATGACTAAAGCTTTAGGCCATTCCAGGCTTGGTCACTTAACTGTCTTTTGGAATGTGATATTTAATTTAGAGTCTTCTCTGCATTTCTTCCTCTGTTCAATGGACAAATGTGTATTTAACCTGAGGGACTTTGTTAATATTAACTGTAAAATATGTAAGACTTGTAGCACACATTCCCTCAGCATTGGCATTTAACATATGAGATCACATATTGCTATTAATGAACTTTCTAAAAAACAAATACATAAAACTGATATGTAAAATTTTGAAAGCATAAGGATATTCAGTTGCCTAGCTGTGAAAATTGATAGCCACTGAAGTAATTTTAAATAGTTATTTCAAGTGTGATTTTTTTAAATCCAGGTGAAAGTATAATCTTTATTAGAGAAATGCTAATTGAATTTTTTTAAATATAGAAAAATGCTTTTAGTAAAGAAAGGACTACTACTCAACATTCCAAAGTACAATTTAAAATTGAGGATGTACGCCAATTTCTTCAGAGTCACTGCTCCTCATCTCCATTACTCAATCCGTCTCTTAATCCTCCTAGCCAATTTATTAGCTACTTCATGAATCAAACACCTTTTAACTTTCTCTGTTTTACACATCTTATCCAGCTTCATATTTTGCTTTTAATTTAAAAACTAGGTCAGTGAAATGGCTTATTTTGATCTGTCTGAAAAGAAAAGAAAAATATTCTTCAGTTCACCACTTTACTCTATAAAAAAGTATAAAAAGAAAAAAAAAAGAAAATATTGGATTTAATCCCTGTCATTTGCATGAACTGAATCTGTGGTGGGAAAGAAAGATATTAATGCTTCTACTGAACATTGTTTTTACCTTAAAAACTTGGAGAAATTAGTACTGAATTTGTTGAGATTACTATTAGTGCCCTTCTTGCTTCTGTAGTTCCCATGGTTACACCTTCTGGTTAGTACACCAGGATTCTAGAAAAGGACAGAATTCCACAAACAATGGTTTGCGGAACTCCCCCAACCTCGTTCATTACTTTGCAATATCTTGGGTGGTATAAAGCTGTATATTCTGTGATATGTGGTTTTATGATGACTTTGTTAAGATTGATGAAGCTAATGTAAATGTTATAAAATTAATAGCAACTTCTAAATACTCTTGCAAGGAAATTTTAAAGATATACTAAGGCAAGTAAAAAAAGTAAAAATGAAATTTTCTCCTTGTTTTACTACCCTTTTCATCAGCTACATTATCATACTTAAAAAAAAAATCTCACAAAGACCAGTCCCATATGTATATACACACACCTATACATACACCTCCAGTAGCATAGTGGGCACGTGCCGACCTGGTGAGTTCATCTTTCAGCGTCATATATTTTTGTCTTTTCATACTGTTCATGAGATTTTCAAGGTAAGAATGCTGAAGTGGTTTGTCTTTCCCTTCTCTAGTAGACCATGTTTTGTCAGAACTCTTCACCATGATCCTTCCATCTTGGGTGGCCCTACATGGCATGGCTCATAGGTTCATTGAGTTAGACAAGGCAGTGGTCCATGTGATTAGTTTTCTGTAATTGAGCTTTTCATTCTGTCTGCTTTCTGAGGGATAAGGACAAGAGGCTTGTGGAAGCTTCCTGATGGGAGGGACTGGCTGTGAGGAAAACTGGGTCTTGCTCTGGTGGGCAAGGCCATACTCAGTACATTTTTAATCCAGTTTTCTGCTGATGGGGTCACTGCTCCTTTCTCCTGGGTCCTGGTGTGCCTAAGGTTTTCTTGTGCCCTCCAAGAGTCTGTTTCCCTAGTCCTGTGGAAGTTCTGTAATTATATACCACTGGCCATCCTACTGAAAAACTGAATGCAAGTCAAGAAGCAACAGTTAGAACCAGACATGGAACAAAGGACTGGTTCCAAATTGGGAAAGGGATATGCCGAGGCGGTATAATGTCAACCTACTTATTATATGCAGTGTACATCATGTGACATGCTGGGCTGGATGAATCACAAGCTGGAATCAAGATTGCCTGGATAAATGTCAATAACCTCAGATATGCAGATGACACCAACCTTTTGGCAGAAAATGAAGAGGAACTAAAGAGCCTCTTGATGAAAGTGAAAGAGGAGAGTGAAAAAGCTGGCTTAAAACTCAGCATTCAAACAACTAAGATCATGGCATCCAGTCCCATCGTTTCATGGCAAATAGATGGGGAAACCATGGAAACTGTGAGAGACTTTATTTTCTTGGGCTCTAAAATCACTGTAGATGGTGATTGCAGTCATGAAAGTAAAAGATGCTTGCTCCTTGGAAGAAAAGCAATGACAAATCTAGACAGTGTATTTAGAGCATTACTTTGCTGACAAGGGTCCATATAGTCAAAGCTATAGTGTTTTCAAAAGTTATGTGTGGATGTGAGAGTGGTATCATAAAGAAAGGTGAGTGCTGAAGAACTGATGCTTTTGAACTGTGGTGTTGGAGAAGTCTCTTGACAGTCCTTTGAACTGCAAGGAGATCAAACCAGTCAATCCTAAAGGAAAAATATCCTGAATATTCATTGGAGGGACTGATGCTGAAGCTGAAGCTCAAATACTTTGGCCACCTGAGGCAAAGAGCTGACTTATTAGAAAAGACCATGATGCTGGGAAGGATTGAAGGCAGGAGGAGAAGGGGAAAACAGAGGATGAGATGGTTGAATGGCATCACCAACTCAATGGACATGAGTTTGAGTAAACTCCAGGCAATGTGAAAGACGGAAGTCTCTTGTCACAAAGAGTTGGACATGACTGAGTGACTGAACCATGACAAAATACGTACACATGTATATTA
Organism: Ovis aries; assembly: GCF_016772045.2. Classification (NCBI taxonomy): domain Eukaryota; kingdom Metazoa; phylum Chordata; class Mammalia; order Artiodactyla; family Bovidae; genus Ovis; species Ovis aries. The sequence goes on from NC_056069.1 coordinate 52,922,519, forward strand.
TATGTATATGTCCATGTTGGATTTCGCAGGTGGTACTAGCAGTAAAGAACTTGTCGTCAATGCAGGAGACATGAGAGACATGGGTTTGATCCCTGGGTCAGGAAGATCCCCTGGAAGAGTGCATGGCAACCCACTCCAGTATTCTTGCCTGGAGAATCCCATGGACAGAAGAACCTGGTGGGCTACAGCACATGAGTTCATAAAGAGTCAGACATGATTGAAACAACTTTGTATGCACAAACATATATGCACATATTATGTATAAACACACGTGTTTATATATATTGCTTTGATATATACATATATAAATTTAATACATATTAAATTTATATAGATATATAAAATTTAAGATGGAAATGTATCAATATATTCATTATTAACAATTATCCACAACAAGTATATACTATCTCTTGAGATTTTAATTATTATAATATGCCTATTTTATTGATGAAGAGTAATTGTAAATTCATTGGAAATAAATATATAAATAAATATGGTCTCTAAAATTAGAGGCAACTGACCTCTGTGATTTCCAAATCAATGAGTAAGCAGTCATTGATTTGAGTTTTAAAATATTTTAAAGTATATTGATTTATTAGTACATTTAGTAAAAAAAAAAGTTCAACTTATGAATACATATGTAAATCTGAGAGAACTGACTATAATCTATTTGTTTTCAGAGAATTTGCAATGAATGCGGTATATCACATTCTTAGCTTAAGTATTTTTTCTGAATTCCAAAGAACCAATTGGTAAAGCATCCCTATCATACTGTAGTGAGAAGTGGTGCTGTAGTGACATTTTAAAGAATTTCCTATGTGAACCTGAGTTAAAAAGATGGGAATACCAGACCATCTTACCTGTCTCCTGAGAAAACTGTATATGGGTCAAGAAGCAACAGTTAGAACCCTGTGTGGATCAACTGATTGGTTAAGAATTGAGGAGGGAGTATGACAGGACTGTCTGCTGCCATCCTGTTTATGTAACCTATATGCTGAGCACATCATGAGATATTCTGGTCCAGATAAGTTAAAAGCTGGAATCAAGATAGGCAGGAGAAAAGTCAGCAGCCTCAGATATGTGGATGATACCACTCTAGTGGCAGAAAGTGAAGAGGAACTAAAGAGCCTCTTGATGAGGGTGAAGGAAGAGATTGAAAGAGTGAACTTAAAACTAAATGTTAAAAAAAAAAAAGAACTAAGATCATGGCATCTGGCCCCATTACTTCATGGCAAATAGAATGGGCAAAGGTAGAAGTGACAGATTTTCTCTTCATGGGCTCAAAATCACTGCGGACGCTGACAGCAGTCGTGAAATCAGAAGACAGTTGCTCTTGGCAGGAAAGCTATGACAAATGTAGATGGTGTGTTGAAAAGCAGAGATATTACTCTGCCTACAAAAGTTCATATAGTCAAGGCTATATGAACAGAGGTCACAGTGGTATTCAGTATTCACAGTGGTCACGTAAGATTGTGAGAGATGGACTGTAAAGTAGGTAGAACTCCAAAGAATTGACGCCTTGGAACTGTGGTGCTGGAGAAGACTCCTAAGAGGCCCTTGGACAGCATGAGCATGAAACGAGTCAATCTTAAGGGAAATCAACCCTGAATACTCATTGAAAGGACTGATGCTGAAGCTGAGGCTCCAATACTTTAGCCACCTGATGCGAACAGCCAAATCACTGGAAAAGTCCCTAATGCTGGGAAAGATTGAGGGCAGGAGAAGAGGGCATCAGAGGATGAGACGGCTGGATGGTATCATCGATGACATGAACATGAACTTGTGCAAACTTCAGGAGATGATGAGGGAGACAGGGAGGCCTGGCATGCTGCAGTCCACGGAGTCACAAAAAGTTGAAAACGACTGTGCAGCTGAACAACAACAATATTGTTTATAATCAGATTTTCTCAATTCTCTCTACAGACAAGTAAATCTCTTTTCATATAGGTGGAATATAGCAATAATTTATACAATTTTATTACATAGTTGAGTTCTTAAGTAAAATCAAAAAAATTTACCCCAACTTAGCATGTTTGTCAGAGAAGGCAATGGCAACCCACTCCAGTGTTCTTGCCTGGAGAATCCCAGGGACAGGGGAGCCTGGTGGGCTGCCGTCTATGGGGTTGCACAGAGTCGGACATGACTGAAGCGACTTAGCACAGCAGCAGCATGTTTGTACAAACATATATTATTTCTTTTTATCATTCCCTCCTTTCTTCCCTTCCTCCTTCTGTCTCTCTCATGAATATGTACACATACCTTTTTTTTTTTAAAGTATAGAAATGTCAACTATCTAAGAGCTATGTATTTGCCTATATCTCCTCATGGCCACCACTCCTGACCTTGGATGTAGAGTATCTTCTTTCAGTCACTTGCCACTCCAGTGCCACACAGACTAAAAGATGATGCCAAGAAAGTGCTGCACTCAGTATGACAGCAAATTTGGAAAACTCAGCAGTGGCCACAGGACTGGAAAAGGTCAGTTTTCATTCCAATCCCAAAGAAAGGCAATGCCAAAGAATGCTCAAACTACCACACAATTGCACTCATCTCACACGCTAGTAAAGTAATGCTCAAAATTCTTCAAGCTGCTGCTGCTAAGTCGCTTCAGGTGTGTCTGACTCTGTGTGACCCCATAGATGGCAGCTCACCAGGCTCCGCCGTCCCTGGATTTCTCCAGGCAAGAACACTGGAATGGGGTGCCATTTCCTTCTCTGATTAACCAAGCCAGGCTTCAGCAATACATGAACCGTGAACTTCCAGATGTTCAAGCTGGTTTTAGAAAAGGCAGAGGAACCAGATGTCAAATTAACAACATCTCCTGGATCATCGAAGAAGCAAGAGAGTTCCAGAAAAACATCTATTTCTGCTTTATTGACTATGCCAAAGCTTTTGAATGTGTGGGTCACAATAAACTGTGGAAAATTCTGAAAGAGATGGGAATACCAGACCACCTGATCTGCCTCTTGAGAAATCTGTATGCAGGTCAGGAAGCAACAGTTAGAACTGGACATGGAACAACAGACTGGTTCCAGATAGGAAAAGGAGTAAGTCAAGGCTGTATATTGTCACCCTGCTTATTTAACTTTATGCAGAGTACATCATGAGAAACGCTGGACTGGAAGAAACACAAGCTGGAATCAAGATTGTCAGGAGGAAATAGATGGGGAAACAGTGGAAATAGTGGCTGAGTTTATTTTGGGGGGCTCAAAAGCGCTGCAGATGTTGACTCCAGCCATAAAATTAAAAGACACTTACTCCTTGGAAGGAAAGTTATGACCAACTTAGACAGCATATTAGAAAGCAGAGGAGTTACTTTGCCAAAAAGGTCTATCTCGTCAAGGCTCTGGTTTTTCCAGTAGTCATGAATGGATCTGAGAGTTGTACTATAAACAAAGCTGAGCACCAAAGAATTGAGGCTTTTGAACTGTGTTGTTGGAGAAGACTCTTGAGAGTCCCTTGGACTGCAGGGAGATCCAACAAGTCCATTCTAAAATAGATCAGGCCTGAGTGTTCATTGGAAAGACTGACGTCTGAGGCTGAAACTTCAATACTTCGGCCACCTGATGCGATGAGCTCACTCATTTGAAAAGACCCTGATATTGGGAAAGACTGAGTGCGGTAGGAGAAGGGGATGACAGAGGATGAGATGGTTGGATGACATCACTGACTCAATGGACATGAGTTTGAGTAAATTCCCAGAGTTGGTGATGGATAGGGAGGCCTGGCGTGCTGCAATCCACGGCATCACAAACAGTCGGACACTATTGAGGGACTTAACTGAACTGAACTGATTTGCCTATATTTCCATTATAATATTCTGTAATATGAAGAAATATTTTCAATAAATTAATTATCCTGTTTTGTTTACGTTGAATAATAAACTGTATTTCCACTGATCACTAATAATTATGATCTAAATGATCAAACATGGATTCAGCTAAATTCAAACTTGTTCAGGGTCAGCCTGTTACCAGAAGGAAAGAAGTGCTTGAGAACATGTTTATTTCTCAGCCAGCATTGTTTTCAGATTGAGAGACTGATCAAAATGTCAATTCAGCTGATGGCAAAGAATAAGAAGACATTTGTAAAAGGACTGCGTGAGCAAAACTGCTTTCACCAAACTCATTTCTGACATTAGTAAAAATTAAAGTCTTTAGCAATATAGGACTTGGAAATTGATTGAAATGAGATTGTAAACACAATAACTCTATCTTATAGGGCATTCAGTAATTGTGTAGAAAAATGAACTTCCATGTATTAAAATGAGGAATTTTGAGACTGTTCTCAGTTGAATTCCTGCATCTTCTGATTTCATGGCTAGAATGAAAACAAGGCAGATTGTTACTTCAAAGAAGGCAAAACACAGGATCTTTGATTCATTGGTTGCATATTAATCACTATTCAGTTAGAAGTCATACTCAACAGAATTATTGATATAGCTGTGTATGAGTTACAAGTTTGTGCACATAAATTAGAAATAAGATTCTTTAAAATCATGAAACATATCTGTAATGAAAAACACTTCATGAAAGATTTTAAACTTATTTGAGAACATCTGTTCAGAGAAGATTTTTTTTTTCAAGATGAATTTATTGATCCTGAAAGTTTCTGGAAACAGCGGATAAGGTGCTCTCTTGCCTTTAGGGAAGGGCATAATTTCAGATTCATCTTATGCTGCCTCAAGTTAATAGTATTTAACTTTCAAATGAAAAGAAACTCCATCTGGTTCCCTTGGAGAATCCATGTATTATCCTCACTATCATAAATATGTAAGTGCATTGTTGCTCGAGAAATATATCCAGGAATAGTGAACTATAATTAAAGACAATGCAAGTAAACTATTGTTTAACCAGTCATCCTTATCTATATCACTTAAATTGTATCAGCAAATATTTAATAGTAATGGCAGACTAAAAAGGAACAAAAGACCTAGCTGTGTTGATGTCAGCTCACTTCCATCCTTTATCACTTTTCCAGGGCTCCTGTAACAAAATACCACAGTCCAGCTGGCTTAAGAAACAGAAATTTATTTTCTTGCATTTCTGGAGGATAGAAGTTTAATATGAGGTTGTGAGTAGATCTGCCTTCTCCTGAGGCCTCTCTCCTCGGCACGCAGGTGGTTGGCTGTCTTTTTTCATGTCCTCACAGGGTCATCCTTGTCTGTGCGTTTCCCTTGTCTCTGTTTATCTGTTCAAGGGTCCTCCTCCATGCCCACCCCCATTTTTTTGGTGACACCCTGCGGCACACAGGATCTTTGTAACCAGATGAGGGTTTGAACCCATAACCTCTGCATTGCAAGAGTCTTAACCACTGGACTATCAGGGACTTTCCAAATGTCCTCTTGCAGGAACACTAGTTATACTGGATTGGCTGTGCTAAGTTGCTCAGTCATGTCTGACTCTTTGTGACCTCAGGGACTGTATCCGTCCTGGCTCCTCTGTTCATGGGATTCTCCAGGCAACAGCGGTGGAGTGGGTTGCCATTTCCTCCTGCAGGGGATCTTCCTCACCCAGGAAGACCCACTTCTCTTATCTCCTGCATTGACAGGCAGGTTCTTCACCACCAGCGCCACCTGGGAAGCCCCATACTGGATTGGGGCTCCCTGTGAATCACCTCTTATAAAGACCTTGTCTTCAAAAATGGTCACATATTGATGTATCTGGAGGTCAGCACTTCAACGTGGGAATGTTGAAGGGTACATAGGTCATCCCAAAACATATTTTAATCCTTCACAGGAGGAGTCAACCACCTTAAACATAGTTGTTTATATAAAAGTTTTCTTTCAAGATTTTGATTAGTATCAATGTCCAAAAGTTCAATATTGTTAAAATTAAAAAGAAATGAGTGTGTGTTGGTAACTTATACTAAGTTCTAGCCAGTTTTTCCACCATAAGGACCTTGATTCCAAAAATCATCTTCTCTTAGATTCCCTAGATGTTTGGCCAACAGGTCTGTAATCCTTTGACTCCGACTTTTATAAATCTGAGATCTTCATATTTCTGTACCTGTGATACCTTCCTAAAAAATGCAAGAACCTTATAAGAACAATATATGCAGGGATTATTCTTTAAATATTTATATAACCTGAGCATGAATACAGTTATTTAAATTAATGAAACCAACATATATTCCACAATAGCCAGATTCTCAGATTTAAATCATTTGCTTGCTTTGCACTTCAAATCACTTGATAATAATAATCAGTGGTCAAAGAATTAAGTGATGTTTTAATTAAAAATCTGCTTATTTATTTTATCTGGAATAATAGTTTACTCATTAGAAATGTCCATATAGTAAGTTTGTTTTGTATATTATAACATCTGCCTTTAGGAATACTGTTAGTTGATATATTCTGTTTAATTATTCACTGTATCCTTTTTTATCTGACATCATCATGACCTTTTATAGAAAGTGTTAATATATATAAACAAATTATTTTCAGAATTTTATGTTTTCTGTCTATATTCATGACTTAATACCTTTTAGCTTTATAATAAATTATTGTAAGTGAAATATATACTAGAAAATTGATGCTTGTTATTACATAAGCATGCAGCAGTTATCAATGAGTTAATTGATAAATGATGATTTTGAATTGTGGTGCCGGAGAAGACTCTTGAGAGTCCCTTGGACAGCAAGGAGATCAAACCAGTCAATCCTAAATGAACTCAATCCTGAATATTCATTGAAGAGACCTAATTTTGAAGCTGAAGCTCCAGTACTTTGGCCACCTGATGCAAAGAGCTGACTCACTGGAAAAGATCCTGATGCTGGGAAAGATTGAAGGCAAAATGAGAAGGGGGCAAAAGAGGATGAGATGGTTAGATAGTATCCCCAGCTCAATGGACATGAATCTGAGCTAACTCCTGGAGACAATGGAGGACCCCAGGGAGCCTGGTGTGTTACACTCCTTGACGTTGCAGGGTCAGACATGATTCAGTGACTGAATAGCGCCAACACTAACCCTAATCAGGATTATTAGACATAATTAGGATTAGGCATTGTTCCTAGGATCACAGAAAAACATACAAAATTCTTTTTTCTTACACAAGGAATACCAAATGTGCTTTAAATTTCATGCATTTTGGTCAAATTCCTACTCTGTGCTGTACTACACTCTAGTGATAAGCTTAGATAGAGACTAATCACACTTAAACAGTTTTTATCATTTGAATGTAAGCAAATAATTCCTCAGTACCTTTTGGGTAAACCAAGTTGCAAATCCTATATCCCACCTCTACAGAGTTAAGATGTCCTTATGGGTAACTGAAAAGAAAGTAAGATCTATAACAGTAGGTATAAATTATTACATGTATTCTATTCATATAAGCCATAGTCTTATACATTCCATATCAGTTCCTGAGTTCATAGCAAGCTAATGGGAAACAAACAAAGTTAGAGAAAATATAATATGTAATTAGTTCTTAAGGTTTCTCAGCATTGTCTAATTTCTACGTTTTCTCCCTGTTGGCTTCTTAGGTTGTTATTTTTGTTGTTTAGTCACTATGTCTGACTCTTTGAGACCCCATGGACTGTAGCCCACCAGGCTGCTGTGTCCATGAGATTTTCCAGGCAAGAATACTGGAGTGGGTTGCCATTTCCTTCTCCAGCAGATCTTCTTGACCTAGGGATTGAACCCATTTCTCCTGCATTGCAGGATTCTTAACCACTGAGCCACCAGGGAAGCCCACATTGTCAGGTACCTCACACAAATCCCTGATATTTCATTACTTTTTATTGTCCAGTGAATGACAACCACCTAATTAAAAAAGTGAGCCCAAGGTGAGTTTTATTAAAATAATTTTTTCTAGTACCTCTCTTCTGTCCTGTTGATTTTGTTTACATTCCCTCAGAAATGTGTCTGCAGTTTTCAGGAAACTATGTCACTGCATTTTTCCATTTGATTTTAGCTGCCTCTTATGTGTTCCTTATAAGATTATAAAGCCTTTCCCCAGCTACTTTCGCAACACTCCAGGGTTTCATGAAGCCTGTCTTACTTCTGTGCATATGGAAGGTCATAAAGAAGCGAATTAATGTGCTAATGAAAAGTTGCCAACAGTGAATTTCTCCATAGCTAATCCTACATTTTATTAATGTTCTACAAAATGAAAGAATTTCAAATTATAACAAAGCTACCATTATGATTATTGAAAACCTCTTAAAATTATCGTTCACTGTTAAATATATAATTTTATGGTGGTATTAATAATGATATCCCATATGTCAAAAATTTGGAAAATAATAACTTTATGTTCTGTTGAGCCCATTATGTTAAAGGCCTAATGGCAGATTAACTGAAATGAACGTGCTAGTCGTTAAAGTCACTCAGTGGCTATCAATCTAGATCTTAATATGTTTAATTACGTTAATGCCAGTCAATTAGTCAAGCAGCTTAGCTTCATCTATTTCTTGGCTCTACTGATGATAGAATTGTAAACGTTTATACATGAGAAAGTGAGAAGTCAGCCAACATCCATCAAAGGAAAACATGAAATTATCATTAGTTTCTAAGAAAGAATTCCCATGTACTTTGGGGAAATTGCAAATTTTGGAGTCAATTAGCTGGTCATTGTTCTCTAAACTATATGTGAAAAGAAGTTCCAAGGTGAATATTCTATAATACACAGTCAGTCAACATTTCCTACATGGGTTTGATGAGCTACATAGTTCTAATGAAAGGGATTGGATTTGTTTTGATTGAAAAAGCTGCTAAATGGGAGTTATTGGGTTTTATTCAATGGAATGGAACATTGTAGTAATAGACAAAAATGGCTGTCTTGGTGGAATTTAAATTTGATGCATCTAATAGAAAGGTAATTGGAAATGAAATCTTGGGAAACAAAGCACTTAGTTGGTAAGATGACCAATAATAAGAATGCTCTCGGCAAGAGACTGTAAACTACTTGAACACTTGTTCTCAGTGGCATGTAGGAAGAAGTGGTCATGCCTTGTTTCTTCTTTTCCTTTTTTTTTTTAAAGTTTATCACTCTTACTCTCCTCCCCCTTCATTCCTTATCAAGCTCTGCCAATGTTAACATTTAAATTCTGGTTCATACTGAATACTATTGCACATTTAGCTAATTCATTTATTCCCCTTTCAAATAAGTATTTATCCTGTTCACCATTGGTTTATATTAATATTCATTCAAAAAGTATATTTGGTTACATACATATGCCACACAATATATATGTATCTTAGATACAAAGATTACCTCCCTTTCCATTGCTGTCTCTTTTCCCTTCTATGTTGGCATTTCCTTAGTGTTGTTGTTTTTAATGTTTCACTCCTCATGATGAGTATTATTACTTCTTTGGTATGCAGTCATTTTTAAGAATATTGTTTAGGAGGAAATCTCCATGAAATATTAACAAGTGTAGGAGGACGGGGCCCAATTAATCCCAAATCATGGGTGAAAAACTTTATCGTGCAGGATAGCCAGAGATTTTTAGTGAAGAAGACACCTGAAAATGCAGTTCAAATAACCAAAATATTTTATTCTTTTTCACTTGTCACTTTCAAGTTACTTGATGTTTATTAACTCCCTGTTTATTGAGCAATGTATTATCTTACTGTCTCAAAATAAATCTAATGAGATAGTATAATAAAGGGCTAAAGAGGTAGTATAATAAACCTGTGTTGATTACAAACACACACACAAACACACTCATTCGCACAGTCAATTTACAGTTATGTCATTCGCCAACAAATTCTCCTAATAAACTATCATCAAAACAAATGATATGGGAGGGAGGTGGGAGGGGGTTCGGGATTGGGAACACGTGTACACCTGTGGCGGATTCATGTTGATGTATGGCAAAACCAATACAATATTGTTAAAAAAAAAAAGCCTAAAAGTACTGATTTCTAAATGTTTTCATACTGAAGACCAGGGTTGAGATTTTGAACTAAAAAAAAAAATTATAATGACTTTGTTTGATATTGGTATGGCAACAATGAATGGATATAAACTAGCAACCTGATCTAAGACACTAGTACCTTCTTTGTGCAAAAGTTTTGTGACTCACTTGTCCCGTGATTCTAGGCATACTTTTGCCTCTCTCAGTTTGCTTATGTGAGTCAGCTTGTCAGGATATGATTTTAGAAAGAAGTACCTTAGTCCAACATTTTGGAATTGAAAAGGAACTGATATACAAGAAATTAGCTAGAAAATACTGTGGGAAATAAATCTGTTTTAAGATTGGAGAGGTTTAGACCTGTAACACAAAGGAGAATAGTTTAACCTGTGAAATGAATATCATAACCATTCTACCTTCTTAATTGTATTGAAGTGTTTTACATTAACATTTGTGAAAATGCATGTTGAAGGGTGAAACATTATAATAAGTGGTATGAAGGTTTTTTCATCATTATCATTATCACAAATGCCTCCTATATATAATTATATACTGAATGGCTAGATGTAATATATTCTTTTTAATTTAGTTTTTAACTGGAGGAAAATTGCTTTACAAATATTGTGTTGGTTTCTGGCATACAATAACACAAATCAGCCATAACTGTACACATATCGCCTCCCTCTTGAGCCTCCCTCCCCTCCACCAGTCCACCCTCTAGGCTATCACAGAGCTCTAAGCTGGGCTCCCTGTGTTATATAGCAACTTCTCATCAGCTATCTGTTTTACACATGGTAGTGTATATATGTTGCTACTCTTTAATTACAATCCAGATAGATTTTTTTTCATTATGTTTTTAAATTTGAATTGGAGGCTAATTACTTTACAGTATTGTATTGGTTTTGCCATACATCAACATGAATCTGCCACGGGTGTACACGTGTTCCCCATCCTGAGCCCCCAAACACTGTCTATAATAGCCAGGACATGGAAGCAACCTAGATGTCCAGATAGATTTTTAAAAATTTCTTTGTTATTAGAAATTTTTTTAGAAAATGAAAATGATCGGGCCAATTTGCTCCACAATTTTTAAAAGAGATATAGAACATCAAATTAACTCTCCAAATTCTTCTGAAAACTTAAAGGAAAAAAGAGGACATCTGTGTGTTGAGCTAATCAGTTCAGTTCGGTTCAGTTGCACAGTCGTGTCCGATGCTTTGCAACCCAATGGACTGCAGCACTTCAGGCTTCCCTGTCCATCACCAACTCCCGGAGCAGGTTGAAACTCATGTCCATCGAGTCGGTGATGCCATCCAAACATCTCATCGTCTGTCATCCCCTTCTCCTGCCTTCAACCTTTTCCAGCATCAGGTTCTTTTCCAAGGAGTCAGTTCTTCTCATCAGGTGGCCAAAGTAATGGAGCTTCAGCTTCAGCATTAGTCCTTCCATGAATATTCAGGACTGATTTCCTTTAAGATTGACTGGTTTGATCTCCTTGAAGCCCAAGGGACTCTCAAGAGTCTTCTTCAAAACTATAGTTCAAAAGTATAAATTCTTCAGGGCTCAGCTTTCTTTATAGTCCAACTCTTACATCCATACATGACTACTGGAAAAACCATTGATTTGACCAGAAGGACCTTTGTCAGCAAAGTAATGTCTCTATTTTTTAATATGGTGTCTAGTTTGGTCAAGGCTTTTCTTCCAAGGAGCAAGTGTCTTTTAATTTCATGGCTGCAGTCACCATCTGCAGTGATTTTGGGGTCCCCCAGTGTAAAGTCTGTAACAGTTTGCATTGTTTCCCCGTCTATTTGCCATGAAATTATGGGACCAGATGCCATGATGTTCACTGACCTAATAGATGTATAAAATGATATCTCTATGAGTACTAGGATAGAAAAATTATGAGGATACATTATATATATATATATATATATATATATATATATACATGCACACATATCTAGTACTCTTTTATTTTATTTTTTAAATTTATTTATTTTAGTTGGAGGTTAATTACAATATTGTATTGGTTTTGCCATACATCAACATTGAGACTGATCAATGTGGACATTTCTGCCTATTCATAAGATTTGAACCATGCATCTATATTGTAATATTAAACCAGTTTGGCCTTCCCAGGTGGCGCTAGTGATTATCAATCTGCCTGTTAATGCCATAAATTTAAGAGTTGCAGGTGTGATCCCTTGGCTGTGAAGAATCCCTGGAGGAGGGCACAGCAACTCACTCCAGTATTCTTGCCTGGAGAATTCCATGGACAGAAAAGCCTTACGGGCTATAGTCCATATGGTTTCAGATTTGGACACAACTGAAGCGACTTAGCATGCTTGCATGTGTTAAACCAGTTACTTGAATATCTGGGCTTATGATGCATTGTTTATGATTCCTTCAATTGATTTGATGCAGAAATTTGGCCACTGATAAAGACTCCAAGCCACAATTTTCCTCATAGGAAAACATAAAAAGTTTTAGGAAAAAATGTGCTATGGTGATTCCTAGAATAGTATTTCCACAGAAAGTGGAACTTCCTTTATGAATATGAAATTAACTGTTGCTCTTAAGATTTTTTTTTTGTCCTCTCCATTTTCTTAGCATTTAAAGAGAGAAGACTTTAGTTCTGATCTTACTTCTTAATTGTAATAAATATTTGTTTTTTTTCTTCTGTTAATGATATTTATTTATTAACTCTATCAAATATTTGAAAAATCTACAAGGAATTACTGTGCCCAATTCAAGAGAGAAAATAAAGAATGCAAGTTTCAACAGCCATTGGATTTTTATAAGGTGAGACCATTTGTGACTGAAAAAAGTTGCAGAAAAATTCTAGCCTGAAATTCCTTAGAGAAGAAGCATCTAAATTAGGTCTTAGGTCACTTTTTAAGCTTTTAGAACACCATAGTTTGCAAGTTAAACAAGGATGGAATGAGAAAAAAACAAAAGTGGCTAGAAATACAACAGTGACATGGAATATGTCCCATGAATACATAATTATAGATAGCATCAGTTATCAATTTTTAACATGCACAATAAAAAAAAAACCACAGGGAAAATTCAATCATGATTATGGATACAAAAATATTAATCAAAATGAGAATAGATATAAGGTGGAAGGAAAAGGAAATGGCAACCAGTTCCAAGAGTCTCTCCTGGAGGATTCCATATACAGAGGAGCCTGGTGTTGTACAGTCCAGGGGTTCGTGAAGAGTCAGACATGACTGAGCGACTGAGCATACATACACCATATCCCTGACAAACTATAACTTCTCCCTGATGGTCAACAGTTCCATTCACCTGAAAAAGTCACTCGCTAAATTTTACTTATCACCTTTCTAAATTCCTCGCTACTAGGAATTTACTTATTTATAGTAAGCAAGTTACTATCATGATTAAATAATGAATTTTGTAAGCTGCTTTATGTATGTAAAATGTAATTTATTAGTTTTGGATATTGTAATAGTTTCCAAAGTGACGTGAAGTGGTAGGTTGATGCTATGATATTATTTCTTTTTTTATTCAGTACCTGTAATCATGGAATATTCTATTCTCTTAGCTATAATATTAAAAGAAAACTAAATGCTCAAACTTTTTCAGTGACCTATGGTGGTTCTGAGCATTCAGGTAAGGTGTAGTATTTCTTCCCTAAGGTACATCAGGGATCATCCACGTGGCACACCATATCTGGTGTTTTCATTCTTCATCCATCGTCTTCATTTTCTACCATTATCACCATGTTTCATTATCACTTAGCAAATGTTTGTGTTAAACAGGGTAAGTAGGGATGCTTGAGTTTTCATTGTTGTGGCATAGTTCCAAGGTATGTGCTGTGAGTAACTGTAGAGAATTATTCACATAAACTTATTGTTTGATGGTGAAAATATTTATTTCTGTTCTTCAAGTGTCCAATGATTCAAATTTTATATGGTGAATTAAAATATTGCATAATATTAATGGTTTCAGAGACTATTAAAATAATCAAACAATTAAAAAATATAAGGCAACAACAAATTGAACTTGTTCTAAGTATAAAATTATATTATTTTAAGAAATTTAATGTAAATCATCAAATAAAAGAGATTTTTAAAGACTTGTAATAGATAAGTACATAAGTGTTAGTCACTCAGTCTTGTCCAACTCTTTGCGACCCCATGGACTATAGCCTCCTAGGCTCCTCTGTTCATGGATTCCCCTGGCAAGAGTACTGGAGTGGGTTGCCATTTCCTTCCCCCAGGAGATCTTCCCAACCCAGGAGTCGAACCTGGGTCACCGACATTCTTTACCATCTGAGCCACCAGGGACTCTCCCAAATAACTGAAAATTTCTATAATATATATTTTAAAAGTTACTATAAATAGGATGGTGAGGAAAGAGTGAGATGTATTGAAAGAGTGACATGGAACCTTACACTACCATATATAAAATAGATAGCCAACGGGAATTTGCTGTATGGCTCAGGAAACTCAAACAGGGGCTCTGTATCAACCTAGAGGGGTGGGATGGGGAGGGAGGTTCAAAAGAGAGGTTATTTATATATATACCTATGACTGATTCATGTTGAGGTTTGACAGAAAACAACAAAATTCTGTAAAGCATTTATCCTTCAATTAAAAAAAAAGATGATTGGTATGCAATAATCAAAGTAAATTAACTTTACTACCAAGCAAAATAAATAGTTTAAAACAAAACACCATATAGTAATGAGCACATTTAATAGTGAAATAGTAAATATATGCTCATTAAATCACAAGTGTCAACAATTATTACTTCTATTCAGTGTTATACAACAATCCTGAGTAGATATATAGACTGTATTTATGAAGCTTGAGTGTTCAGTTCAGTTCAGTAGCTCAGTCATGTCCCACTCTTTGCAACCTCGTGAATTGCAGCACACCAGGCCTCCCTGTCCATCACCAACTCCCGGAGTTCACTCAGACTCATGTCCATCGAGTCAGTGATGCCATCTAGCCATCTCATCTTCTGTCATCCCCTTCTTCTCCTGCCCCCAATCCCTCCCAGCATCAGAGTCTTTTCCAGTGAGTCAACTCTTCACATCAGGTGGCCAAAGTTTTGGAGTTTCAGCTTTAATATTTATGAAGCTTGAGTATAAGAAAATTTAAAAATAACTGTTATGCAATTTCTGTGATTTTATTAAATTTAGTAAGAACGTTTAGCAAACTTGGCTATTGTAATTTTACTCAGTATCAATGGGGCTGACACCATTTTTCAGTTCAGTTCAGTTGCTCAGTCATGTCCGACTCTGTGACCCCTTGAATCGCAGCACGCCAGGCTTCCGTGTCCATCACCAACTCACGGAGTCTACCCAAACCCATATCCATTGTGTTGGTGATGCCATCCAACCATCTCATCCTCTGTCGTCCCCTTCTCCTCCTGCCCTCAACCTTTCCCAACATCAGGGTCTTTTCAAATGTGTCAGCTCTTCACATACCATTTTTAAGCTACGTTAATTGTAAATGTTCTTCTTCTTCATATAGTTTAGACAATGGAATGTATCATTAAACTGTTTTTCCAGTGTTACAGATTTAAGAAAAGGTCTTAATCTGGTGGCTCTTATTAGCATTCCCTTTATTATGGGAAAAGTTAGTTTTCTTATTAATATATATAAGGACAGTTTGCATTTATTTTCTCTGAACGATCTGGCCAAATGCTGTCAAGTTATAGGTTGTTAGTATTGTCTCTACTTTTGGAAATTCTATCTAATGCATGTGCATCCTTTGCGGTAATTTAATATTTATAAAATAAAAGTATTTTCGTCCTTTTTGTTATTTATTACAACTGAATTATGGTATTTCTCCTGCATATTCCCTATAATACAACTCATAGTTTAATCATTTTTCTAGATTCTGAATCATACCTAGAATTCACCACAATCTACTCTACCTCCCCTTTAAATTTAAATTGGATTCATTTGAATTTGTACTGGTGTAAGTGGAAACAGTGTCAGACATTATTTTTGGGGGGCTCCAAAATCACTGCAGATGGTGACTGCAGCCATGAGATTGAAAGACGCTTACTCCTTGGAAGAAAAGTTATGACCAACCTAGATAGTATATTCAAAAGCAGAGACATTACTTTGGCAACTAAGATCCATCTAGTTAAGGCTATGGTTTTTCCTGTGGTCATGTATGGATGTGAGAGTTGGACTGTGAAGAAGGCTGAGTGCCGAACAATTGGCGCGTTTGATCTGTGGTGTTGGAGAAGACTCTTGAGGTTCCCTTGGACTGCAAGGATATCCAACCAGTCCATTCTGAAGGAGATCAACCCTGGGATTTCTTTGGAAGGAATGATGCTAAAGCTGAAGCTCCAGTACTTTGGACACCTCATGTGAAGTGTTGACTCATTGGAAAAGACTCTGATGCTCAGAGAGATTGAGGGCAGGAGAAGGGGATGACCCAGGATGAGATAGCTTTATGGCATCATGGACTCGATGGACGTGAGTCTCAGTGAACTCCGGGAGATGGTGATGGACAAGGAGGCCTGGCGTGCTGCGATCCATGGGGTCGTAAAGAGTCGGACACGACTGAGTGACTGAACTGAACTGAAAGATATATTCACTTTATCTTTTTTCATGGGCTATCCAATTATCCCAAAGTTGAAAGTGAAGCCACTCAGTTGTGTCTGACTCTTTGCGACCCCATGGACTGTAGCCTGCCAAGCTCCTCTGTCCATGGCATTTTCCAGGCAAGAATACTGGAGTGGGTTGCCATCTTCTTCTCCAGGGGATCTTTCCAGCCCAGGGATCGAACCCAGGTCTCCAAAACAACTTATTAAATAATTTTAGCTCCACTAATTTGAGGCATCATTTTAAAAATTTCATACTAAATCTCCCCATGTACTTGTGTTTCTTTTTAGATTTTCTAATTTATTCCATTGGATTATCTGTTCAGTCTAACAAAATACTGCACAGTTTTCATATCTTCAGTTACTAGTCATCACCTTCACATGCCTTTTTTTCCCACACGTTTCCTAGGTCTTCCTTCTGGTCTAACCTTCGAACGTAGAGGAACTTTTAACTCATGTTTTACAGCTCCAGGAAATAAATCTTGATGGTGCTCTTATTGAAATTGAATTCAGTTTATAAATTAACTAAGGGAGAAATGGCGCTGTTATAATTTTGCCTTCCTATCTGAGAACATGGTGTAACCCTGCAGTTGTTCAAGACAGAACTTTTGTGCAGCAGCTGAAATTAGATAAATGAGTATTATGGGAATTAGATTGTTAATCACTGTGAAGAAAAGACTCAAACAATTAGAATCACTTAATGGGAATGTGTGACATATTTTACATAGTTAACTTTCCATTATTCAGGCAGAGATCATATAATGCAATAACTGAGATGATAATTATGAAAATTCAAATACTACATTTTAGTTTATAAAAAAGTTCTTCAGGATGATCTTTTTAAGTTGTCAAAGTAATATGATTTTATGAACAAAGGAACTGGGGCTTCTAGAAAATAACATTTTCCCTAGGATCATAATAGATGAGTTACATAAAACTAGCTTTTCATATAGTCATCCCTCAGTATTCAAGGGCATTGGTTCCACGACCCCCATGGACACCAAAATCCTCCTACACTAAAGTCTTTTGGATCAAATGGCTTAGTGTTTTCATACAATCTATGTATACTCTAAGTCACCTCCATGTTACTTATTTTTTTATTATGTTTTATTGAAATATAATTGTTTAAAATGTGTAAATTGAGTATAATAAAGTGATTATACATATATACACACATATATATACTTTTTCATATTCTTTTCCATTATGATTTATCATGGGTTATTAAATATGTTTCCTTGTGTTTCATGAGTACAAACGATAAAAAATATGCCTACAATGCAGGAGACCCAGGTTTGATTCCTGGGTCAGACAGTAGGACCTTGCTGTTTATCCAAGTTACTTATAGTATCTAATACAGTGTAAGTGATATGCAAAGCATTCAAGTTTTGCTTTTTTGAAACATTCTTTTTGTTTTTTTGGATAGTTGTGATCAGTGGTTGGTTGAATCTGTGAATATGGGAATCCAAGACCATGCAGGGCCAGCTGTACTTATAAACACCCTTCCCAGAGGATCGTACCAATCAATAGATTATGAATTTTGAAGTCCCTTTTTCCAAAATATTATTTCCCAAAGTGGAATCATGGATCATTATTTTCTAATGTGATTAGTGTGTTCTTCCATTAAAATAAAATCAAATATAGTAAAATACATTTGAGACATGCTAGGTTAAACCAGCATGTCCTTATATTGCCTTTTATTATCAGAGGACTTCTACAATGATATATTATACTAATATAATTTAATAGCAAAACTTCCAAAAATATAATCATATTCATAAAACTACATAAGGTTTAGATACCAAATTTAGAGAAAGACCCCACGTATCAGGCTAACTATCATGTGTTGAATTTCTGAGCCTTTGGAATTTTTGAGTGTTTGGAAAAGTTTTATTATCCTCATAGAGATGGAGATATATGTAAGTGGACTATATAAAATAATTTGCAGAGCAGTTTTACCAAATTTTTTGATATCTCCTGTTCTCTCCAATCTCCTTGCTATTTCACTAAACCTAATGATTCTTATCATATTAACAATGCTTCAGTTAATGATTTCTTCTTTGATAAATTTCTTCTTTGAAAGCACTGACACATTAACACATATGGCAAGAGGGAGTTTTCTCATAAATAATAAGGCTCCATACTAGTGTCAGATTTGAGTAACAAAAATACTTACATTGTATAAAAAGAGAAATAAATTGTTTAGGTTGACTAATCATTTAAAATTATAGTTGAGATTTATTAAACCAGTGTGCTCAAATGCTTTTATAAAGAAATAATATTAATGTACTAGGTGAATAATCTATTTTTCCTTTCCAAATATGGTTGTATATTTTTTCTTAGTTGGAGACTGAAAGTGCAGTAATAAAAACATGTTATTTAAAAATAAGGATAAACCTAGGATATAGAATTATCTATCCTTTTCTGCTAATTCCACTTATTTTGTTAAGCCTCCCTTCTTTTGCTATTTTCTTTTATTTTGCAGATATCTAAGCTTCCCACAGTTTAAATTCTTTCTTCTTTGCAGATGAAATCTACATCTCCAAATCTAAATATTTTATCATGAAAATCTATATCCAAATATACATCTCCATTCCAAAGTATTTTTAATAAGTTTTGTAACTTCATATTTAATTGTTTTTTTTAATCTTCACTAAAAGACTCAATATAACATTAACACCTGCAAAAAAATATGAGCTTCTATAGGCCAATTACATTTTCAAGCGCTGAGGATATACATGTGCCATGTGCATGTTAAGTCACTTCAATCATGTCCAATTATTTTCGACCCTATGGACTTTAGCCCACCAGACACCTCTGTCAATGGGATTCTCCAGCCAAGACTACTGGAATGGGTTGCCCTCCTTCAGGGAATCTTCATGACTCAAGGATTGAATCCAGGTATCTTATGTCTCCTGCTTTGACAGGTGGGTTCTTTACCACTAGCACCACCTCGACCATTGCTTACACTTGGATTGTCTATTATTGTGTAATCAACCACCACGAGATGTAGAGGTTTAACTCAACAAAACTATATTTGTCTATGGTTTTCAATTTGGTTGAAACTATTTGGAGAGCTCATTTGTCATCTTGCTCAACACTGGATTGGAAGATTCATTCCCAAGATTTCTTTTTCACATGGGCAGCAAAACTCTTGCTGGCTGATGGCTAGGAGCTCAGCTAAACTTACTGTTGAGGTTCACACTTTTTCTAGAAGAGACACTTCACAAAGCTGTCTGGGCTTCTTTGCAAAAGAGACAGGGATTGCCAAAGGGAGGAATTGAAAGATAGTGATGTGTTCAGAGCTGGGTCTGTCCTGACCTAGAACTTCAATCATATTCTATTAGTTTAAGGAGTCTCAGGCCCAGCCAGATTCCAGGCAACTGGAAGACAACAAACAAACACCCACCCCCCACCCGGCACACACACAAAAAAGCAAAACTTAACTTTTGTTGGGAGAAGTAGGAAAGATTTTATGATATTTTTAATCCATCACTCCTGGTACATGGAAGAGGTAGGGATCCAGCCAACAATATAAGGAGATTCAAGTCAACAATTATAGATGATGATAAACTGATCCCTACATGTTTTCAGATTTCTGTAAATAAGGAGCATTGGTATTTTTAGAAATATTAGCTAGGGTTAATATGAAATAATTTAGGGTTAAATTAAAATTACCCTAATAAAATTAAATATTAACCCTAATATTTTTAGAGATATGGGAAGGCATCTCTGAGAGATGTTTTTGTAAGAAAGAAAAATTAGTGTTGTATTTTTTGTTGATTGCTGTGTAAGAATATTGCCACCAACTTAGCGATATATAACACAGAGCAATATATAAGCTCACAGTTTTCATAGATCAAAAGTTTGGGTGTGCTTTATGTGGTCCTTTATTTTAGGGTCTCATAAGGTGACCATCAAGGTGTAAGTCTGGATTGGGTTCTTATCGGGAGATGTGTACCACACTGATGGATTGTTGCTGCTGCTGCTGCCGCTGTGGCACTTCAGTCGTATCCAACTCTGTGCGACCCCATAGACAGCAGCCCACCAGGCTCCCCGTCCCTGGGATTCTCCAGGCAAGAACACTGGGGTGGGTTGCCATTTCTTTCTCCAATGCAGGAAAGTGAAAAGGGAAAATGAAGTTGCTCAGTTGTATCTGACTCTTAGCGACCCCATGGACTGCAGCCCACCAGGCTCCTCCATCCATGGGATTTTCCTGGCAAGAGTACTGGAGTGGGGTGCCATTGCCTTCTCCACTGATGGACTGTTGCTGCTGCTAAGTCACTTCAGTCATGTCCGACTCTGTGCGACCCCAGAGAGGGCAACCCTCCAGGCTTCCCCATCCCTGGGATTCTCCAGGCAAGAACACTGGAATGGGTTGCCATTTAAGGGATTCAGTTTTTTTGTGGTTGTAGGACTGAGGGCTTTAGTTCCTTGTCACTTACAGGATGCCTTTAGCTTCTAGAGGCCACCTGCAGTTCCTAGTCACGAGGGACTCCCCAGCAGAGCTGTTTGTATCTTCAGACCAGAAAGGCAAGTGGGTACTAAGGTCTCGCATAACAACCACATAATTATGGACACATGATCACATTTAGGGCTTCCCAGGTGGCTCAGTGTTACAGTCTGCATGCCAATGCCGAAGACGCGAGTTTGATCCCTCAGTCAGGAAGATCCCATGGAGAGGCAATGCCACCCCACTGCAGTATTCTTGCCTCGAGAATACCCCTAGACAGAGGAGCCAGATGGGCTACAGTCTGTGGGGTCACAGAATTGGACACAACTGAGAATGCACACATGCACCCAACACAATCAAATATATCTCACCATATTTTTTAAAATACCCTGTAGCTTAGAATCAAGTCACAGTTTTTACACACACTTACTGTGAGGGTACCCACAAGGAAATGAACTCCGAAAAGCTGGGATCATGAGGATTACATTAAGAGTATGTCCACAGCAAGTAGGATTTAGGGGAAAATCCCAGTACCTCAATAAGCTCTTAAACTTGGTGACACTCTTTGTGCCAAAATAAATTAAAATCCTAGTTTTTCCAGTCCTTTTTTTTTTTTGACATTTAGATACCACTTTTAGTTTTATACAGACTTCTTCATAAGGAACTCAATTAATGTAATTTTTTGGTTGCTGAATAAGAGGATTTTGAACGAGATAATTAATTTTATTTTTGTCATATTTTATCTGTTTCTAGAGTGTTTCTAACAGTCATATAATAATTCATACTACTCAGTATATATCCTCTATTTCCCTTTCTGGTCCATTTCTTATTTTATTCTATTAATATTTTTTTTCTTTTTTTTTAATTTTTATTTTTTTTAAATTTTATTTTATTTTTTATTTATTTATTTTTTTAATTTTAAAATCTTTAATTCTTACATGCGTTCCCAAACATGACCCCCCCCTCCCACCTCACCTTTTCATTCTCCTTATCTAGTTAGTTGCCGTGTCCTGATGGTTACTTTTCTAAATCATTGGTTGCAATTTATAGGCCATCAGGGGACATCTGTCAGGCAGGGGACATACATGAGTGCACCAGCCGCTGTGTTAGGTCATGAATGGAAGAGTATATTCCCAGAATGGAAAGAGTGTAGTAGTCCATCTGCCAATTCACTGACTGCGTCGTTTCAGAAGTAAGGGTGTGGTGTACCAGCTAACCTGTTGTTTTTAAAAGAGAAGCTGAACCTATTTAGTTGCATGAGATATTTTGAAACATTTCTGCAATAATGGGCAGAAAATGTATCTCTAAATCAGATCTGTTTCATAATTCACCAGTGTTTGACTAATGATCAGACTTATTCCTTCCTGTATCTTTATATGTTACCTTAATGCCAGGTGTGCTAGTGTAAAGAAACTGCCTGCCAATGCAGGAGACCCAAGAGATGCGGGTTAAATCCCTGGTTCAGGAAGATCTCCTGGAGAAGGAAATGGCAACCCACTTCAGTATTCTTGTCTAAAAAATCCAGTGGACAGAGGAGCCCGGCGAGATACAATCGATAGGGTAGCACAGAGTCGGACACAACTGACGTGACTTAGACATAGACATGCACAATGATATACATATATACTAATACATAGAAAATTATATAAAAGAAAATTATTAATTTAAAATAAGTCATGAATATAACATGTAAGGCATGGACACTATACCAGGTGGATGAAAATGTGTTAGTGATTTTGTATATAAAAGTTTAAAATAAAGAAATATTTGTAGTTCAGTACATGATAATATTATCTCAGAAAATTGATGCCGCAAAATCAGTGAAATTACTTTCTTACCTTTACTAATATATGTTTCTTATTAGTCTGATTAATATAAAATATTAAATTAAATGAAATAGTGATCTCTAACTCCCTCATGAATATTCTTCATATAAAATGCTCTAGTATTTCTTCGGTCTGTCCCAAAGAGCACTTTCAAAAACATTTATCTAATTGTGCCACTTTTTTCTTTGGAATCTTCACATTACGTTCTCTGCTTAATATTTCTCTTTACTACTACTCTTTACCTGGATCTTATCCTTAGGTAAGATGATATCACTCCCCCATATTCTAGATTTTTATTTTTATTGGTGCCCTTGCTTAAAATCCACTTTCCTATTTCTTTTACCTCCAAAGTTTCTATCGTTCTAACTTACTTGTTCCCCTTTTCCATTAAACTTTCTTGCCTTCCCTGAAACGATTTTGATCTCTACTTCTGATACATCTTCCTTTAACTGTAAAATATTACTCTCATAATAAGTACATCAATCTTTGTTGTATTGTGTTTTGTATTATATGATATAGTTTCTATATTCCTAGATTGTAAGCTACTTATGAGAGAGAAAATAAAAATACCTCCATATAGTTATTTTCAAAACTCTTAGGTAAATAATCAAAGTATCTGTATAATTTCATTTATTTATTGTAAAGATTTTTGTTAATGATGTTATTCAATATTGTATTATACACAAACACACGCATTTACTTTATGAAATGTGACTTAAACATTATAATGTCTACATGAGTTTCCTATGGTAGGTCTTTAGGTGTCTAAAAAGAACAGAAATGAACAGGAAATAAAAATCTGAAGTTATTTTGTGAAAATTCCAGGAAATACATTGAATCTGTTTTTTGTTTTGTTTCTTAATATAAATTTATTTTAATTGGAGATTAATTACTTTTTTGTTTGTTTGTTTCTTGCTACTGAGTGAACCAGTATTTTGACTAAGTATGTGCCCTGTATATGAAATGAAATAATCATACCACGTATCCAATAATGTTGCTGTAAGGATTTGAAGTTTATTACATAGTTGCAGCTCAATAAATGTTAGTTTTTATTATTTTGAAGGTCTACGAATAATGGAGTAAACATTGAAATAAACCTCAATCACTTAGAACCTTAGTCACTTAGTTTGGGCCTTGATTTTTCACTTATATATAATTTTAAAGTTTAAAAAGTTCATATTCCATCAGTGGGGAATATGTACAAAAAAATAATAAAGAAGATTATTGCATGTTTAGAATCCTGAAGTTGCTTGCAGTTCTTTGTGGCCTATATTATGAGATTATGAATATTATTACACTGTACTTCCTCATGACTCAAATTTAAATTAATATGAAAGTAATAGTTGAGAAAGCAGATAAAAAGCCTCTCTCTGTAGCACTACATTAACTTTATGTCTCTAATTGGCTTTCTTCATGTGTGTGAACTCCTTTTTCTTTTTTTTTTTCCAAGATCAGGCTAGCATTGACCTTTCTCTTATAAAGAGAGAATTTATTCTCATTAAGTTTAATTGTGTAGTTAATGTTTTCATTGAGGTGCCTATTAAGCTCCTCTCTGACATTTCTAAGATAAGTTAAAGTTCTGAACTTGTCAAGGCAAAATGCCAACCCATCAAACTGCCCAATTCCAGTTTATATATGTACTAACCCTGAGTGATTCTCTTATTTCTTTAAGGTAATTTGTGAAAGTTCTTTAACAGATTTCTTTGGTCATTTCCCAACGTTGTTCCAAGTATATCCTCACCTTATCATACCTCATCTGTCCCAACGTCAAATTCAGCACCATATATGTCATTGAAAATCAAACACATCATAATTATTTGTTTTTTAAGCCATTACTTACATGAATAGGCTTCCTGGGTGGCTCAGGGATCAAGAATCTGCCTGCCAATGCAAGAGATTAGGGTTTGATCCTTGGGGTGGGAAGATGCCCTGGAGAAGGAAATGGCAACCCACTCTAGATAATATTACCTGGGAAATCCCATGGAGAGAGGATCCTGGTGGGCTATAGTCTGTGGGATCCAAAAAGTCAGACATGACATAGGGATTGAACAATAACTTGAATGAATACATGTTTACAAAACAAGTTCATCTATTCTTTTTTTTTTTTTCTAAAGATGTCTGTAGGAAGCAAACGTTTATACCAATCCCCCAGTGGTTATTCTTTGCCCACTTCATTAATCTGCCTATTAGAATGAAGAAACATGGATAATGTTTCCAGCTCTGTCTTCTTTGATAGCACAGGGTTTCCTTAGCCATTAACTAGTGGATGAATAAGCAAAATTTTGAGACATATTTGAATTGCTGCTAATATACTTTGTCCCCTGCCAATGTGATATACTTTCCCTGACTCATTTTTTACAGTTTGAGTGTATCCTCTACATTCACCTGCAGCATCCATCTTCTTGGTTTAGAAAAAAAGTAATCAATGGACAATGAAACTAGTCATCCTTGGAATATGGTCTACTCTAAAACTACATTCAGTAATATTTGGGATAACAAGTTCATTTCTGAACAACAATGTCAAAAACTTTTCTCAAAGGATATACTCTCTATTTTATTTTTCTGACAAGTTTGTATGACATTTTAACTAATGGCAAACTATTATTTGTTATTTAGCATTATGACTTAAACCAATCTTTTTATTGTTTAAAATAGTAAGACTTGTTTCCATGTGTATAGAGATGTATCTCTTTAAGAATGTTCAATCTCCTAATGGCCTAACTCAAGAAATATTCAACTTGTGTTTCTACTCCTTTGTAAGTAGACAAAAGTACTACTAGTCTATTCTTATTCAATATCTAAAGAGTTGTGTTGTTGTTGTTGTTCAGTCACCAAATAGTGTCTGACTCTTTTCAGCCCCATGAACTGCAACAGACTTCCCTGTTCTTACTACTCCTAGAGTTTGCTCAAACTTGTACCCATTGAGTTAGTGATGTCATCCAATCATCTCATCCTCTGTCACCCTCTTCTCCTCCTGCCTTCAATCTTTCCCACATCAGGGTCTTTTCCAGTGAGTTAGCTCTTCGCGTCAGATGACCAATGTTGGTGCTTCAGCTTCAGCATCAGTCCTTCCAATGAAAATTCAGGACTGATTTCCTTTAGGATTGACTGATTTGATTTCCTTACTATCCAAGGGACTCTCAAGTGTCTTCTCCAGCCTCACAGTTCAAAAGCATCAATTCTTCAGTGCGTAGCCTTCTGTATGGTCCAACTCTCATAAATGCATATAAATTTTTTTAAATATAAATTTATTTATTTAATTGGAGGTTAATTACTTTACAATATTGTATTGGTTTTAAGTTTCTAGGTTTTGGTAGTACTTGAGAATAAGTTACAGAAATAGCTGATTATTTAGTGATATAGAGCATAAGCTTCAGAGCACCATTTGTACAGTATCACAGTTCTCCATTGATCTATAAAGCAACATAAATACATGTGAATATTTGCCTTCAGCACTCTCACGATTATTTACATTTAAGAATTCCAGATGTCTGTAATACTGGAGAGTACTTTGAGATCATGTTTAATTATATATTTAAGATACAAAGAAATGGATCTTAGAGGGACGACTCAAGGTCACTCAGCTACTTATTGGTAGAGTTGACATTTCAGTTTCCTCCCTAATGCCATACTCACATTTGAGAAAGAATGAATAAAGTTGCCCAAAGCCTTTAGAATTATTGGATCCTTCCAGTTGAATTATTATTCCAGGGCTCATTTGAGTTTAGTGATATTAAATTTGCACTGCAGAGTCCTTAAGTTAAAACAAAAAGGTTAAAAATATAAACTATTTCTTAGCCTAGATCTAACTGATTAAATATCAAACATTCCTTTGTAGCATCAGCATTAATATTTAAATTGTATGTAATGAGACTCTATCATGATAATCTGGGTATATGTTTTAGGCACTTATCTTCTGGATGCCATCAGAAGGAAGTATGTGCTCACATTTCATCTTTAACCTCACCCATGCCCATGCCCATCTTTTGACATTGCCCAGCAGTAGGCTTTCTCATGGCAGTTGTTGCTGTGTAGTCAATTTTCCTAACTGTGCTAAAATATTTGCCTAATGATGCTTTAAATCCATTTACAGCATGCCTTCTGAAGGGGCAGCACATATTCAAAACATATCTAAGACTCGCAGTTCCTTTGATAATGAATCACAAGCTTCCTCTACAGACCAGCTGCAGGCCATTATATGTGTTCCCAGGTGGTCAAGGTAATTTAGAGGCGCGATATGTGCTCTATTTCCCAGGTGCCCCTGGCCCATCCACTCCTATAATTACTATTAGAGTTTAGGAATCTTGATATTATACTGAAGTTTAGAATTGTTTCCTTAAAACACAGTATTTTTTAGGAGAGTGAGCAAATAGAAGAGTTGGGCTGTTTTAAGCCAGCTCTTTGCGCATGAGTATCAAAAGTCTATTTCTATTTTCTGAAAACTCATAATCTACTTAATGGAAGCCACCACATTTCTAAGATTCCAAAGCAGTTCAATAGGAATAATGATATATGAACTGTGTTAGTAAGCAGTCATTTAAATGTACTTAAAATAGCATCTGAAATGTAATTGTTGAAGAGTGAATATAACACTGTATAAAGTATTTATAGGCATTTTCTAGCCTTTCATATTAAGGTGTTTATTTTCTGCATAGCAAAGTCATAGGGATTTTTTTTTAATTTCTTATGAAAAGTACATGATAGCACATGGGCATAAGGCAGGTGTAAATCTCAAATATACACATCTATCTATAACTGTTTGACAATTTGAAAATCTACATGTCCTCACAGAAGTGACAGTTGAAATAATTTATGATATTACTTTTGCTGAGCACAAGGGGAATAGGCATGCTCACGTATTATTAGAATTAGGCATGGCTCATATTAAGTATACATTTTTATACTTTGAGATCGCAGTTTGTTAATATACAGAAAACCTATATTATTTATTTGTTATATGCAAAAGACACCATCATGCATTCATTTAACAAACTGTCTTTGCATTTGATGGCTATCGACAGAAGCCCCCAATAAAACGTTTTGATCAGGCACAACTAAGGTTCTTAGATGTACTGTAAGGAAGAAGGTCAGACAGTGTGACAGAATCTGAGTAGTGCTTCAGATGAGGCATTAAGGGAGTTTGGTTTTATAATTTTAGAGTCTGGAGGATTCACAGGTGAACCCTTTAAGTCAAGGGTCAGGTTGAGATTGGGTACATGTCACAATGTTATAACTGGATTAGTGGGAATTGTGAGATGAGGGCCCTAAAGCAAGTCCTGATGAGCAAACTGTTAGTTTTTATAAATGTATTATTTAATTTGTTCACAAACTTACCTTTGAGAAGGTGTTATTTCTTGAAGCAAGCAAAGAGAAAAGTTTGAAATGCACGTCTAACCCAGGAAGCTAGAATATGCAGTTAAACCCAGAAACTCATGCTCAGTACAAAGTCCACAGGTGGCGATGATGGTTGTTCTTCAGTCGCCAGTGTTGTCTGACTCTTGAGAACCCCACAGGATGCAGCAAGTCAGACGTCCCCGTCCCTCACTATCTCCCGGAGCTTACCCAAGTTCACATTCCTTGTATCAGTGATGCTGTCCAGCCATATCATCCCACGATGTCCTCGCCTCCTACTGCCCTCAATCTTTCTCAGCATCAGGGACTTTTCCAATGAGTTGGCTGTTTGCATCAGATGACTAAAATACTGGAGCTTCAACTTCAGCATCAGTTCTTCCAGTAATTATTCAGTTTTGATCTCCCTTAAGATTGACTGGTTTGATCTCCTTGCTGTCCAAGGGACTTTCAGGAGTCTTCTCCATCACCACAGGACCAGATATTTAAAAACATATGTAAGTTCTTCTAAACCATAGATATTTTATACATAAAATGAAAAACAGGGAATTTAATTTATTTATTTATTTTTTTAGTTTTTTATTTTTTAAATTTTAAAATCTTTAATTCTTACGTGCATTCCCAAACATGAACCCCCCTCCCACCTCCCTCCCCATAACATCTTTCTGGGTCATCCCCATGATTAATGACTGTTGTCTTTATCATTTTATTTTGAAAGTATCAGTGTGACAAAATATTCAATAATTAATTTGATTTAAAATTGGTCCAAAGTTTTAGTTGACTAAACATCTAAAAATCCAATTTCAGTATAGCATTTATAACACTCATAGTATTAAACATTTTAAAAAGTTGTCTGTTATTTTAAATTTAGTCAGTTGAACCCAATTTGATATTTTTGTGATAATCTGTTGAATTAATTTTAGCCTACTTTAGAACTGGAATCATTTAAAAATATAAATCATGAGAAGTTAAACCTTAGTCGTCTATTAAGTGAAATATTGTATATTAACATTGGGGATAAAATTAGTGAACATCATAGAGTTAATTTAAATATAATAGTGTTAGTTGCTCAGTCATGTCTGACTCTTTGCAACCCCATCGAGTGTTGCCCACCAGTCCTTCTGTCCATGGGATTTTCCAGGTGAGAATACTGGAGTGGGTTGCCAGTTCCTACTCTAGGGATCTTCCCAAGCTAGGGACCAAACCCACATCTCTTGCATCTCCTGCATTGGCAGGCAAATTCCTTACCACTAGCGCCGCCTTGGGGTGAAGTAAGCCAGAAAGAAAAACACCAATATAGTATGCTAATACATATATATGGAATTTAGAAAGATGGTAACAATAACACTGTATGCGAGACAGCAAAAGAGACACAGATGTATAGAACAGACTTTTGGACTCTGTGGGAGAGGGAGAGGGTGGGATGATTTGGGAGAATGGCATTGAAACATGTATAATATCATATATGAAACGAATCCCCAGTCCAGGTTCGATGCATGATACTGGATACTTGGGGCTGGTGCACTGAGACGACCCAGAGAGATGGTAAGGGGAGGGAGGAGGGAGGGGGTTTAGGATGGGGAACACGTGTATACCTGTGGCAGATTCATGTTAATGTATGGCAAAACCAATACAATATTGTAAAGTAAATAAATAAATAAATAAATCTAATACCACCCTAATCTTTCCAGAATCATCTAATTATCAAAGATAAAACATGAAAAGTTTTAAAATAAATAAACATTTCTGTCCAAATATTAGAAATTATAATTATTCTTGAAATTTTGAATCTTGAAATCTTCCCCAGAGTAGGGAAAAATAGAATAGGATGAATGACAATAGATGTGAGAGGAATCTCAGACAGATAGGAAATTAACACTGTATCTTTCTTATACAAGGAACGGGTTGGATGCAGAAAAGCACATTTCAACATGCATTTTTGCAACAGGAAGAGAGTTGTGATAGCTGGTACAAAACATATTTTATTTCTCTTGACAAATCCACCAAGTCATGGGGGTATAAAGCTAGTGTTCTTGAATCCACAAAATATGGAGTTCACCAAGAAGATTTTCCCACATTTAAATAAATGCTCTTGTTTAGATAATAGAAAATATTTCTTCCAGAGGGTGTTTTCTTTCATTTTTAAAGTGTTATTTCTTAAAATATCCACCTTCATGGTGGGGGGAGGGTTAATAAAAACAAAGAGTTTTTCTTGTTTTCTACTCCTATTTCAAATTTGCTCAGTATTGGTGATCCCCCATCAAGAAAACAAAGAAAGTGGAGACTCTCACATTAGCCTCCTTTTAGGGTTCAAAAATCGGAGAAGGCAATGGCACCCCATTCCAGTACTCTTGCCTGGAAAATCCTATGGACGGAGGAGCCTGGTAGGCTGCAGTCCATGGGGTCGCTAAGAGTCAGACATGAGTGAGTGACTTCACTTTCTCTTTTCACTTTCATGCATTGGAGAAGGAAATGGCAACCCACTCCAGTGTTCTTGCCTGGAGAATCCCAGGGACGGGGGAGCCTGGTGGGCTGCCGTCTGTGGGGTCACACAGAGTTGGACATGACTGAAGCGACTTAGCAGCTCAGTAGCAGTAGCAGCAAGGTTCAAAAATAGCCTGAGCCCTCTCAGACTAATTCCCTCTTGGCTCTCTCCACCTTAGTCTCATGAACCTTTTTGCCATGGACTCAGACATGAGCACTTATTTTTATTTATTTATTTATTTATTTTTTGTAGCACTTATTTTTGTTTTGGTTATTCCTTTTGACATTTGCTTCTCCTTCAAATTTCTGCATGGTTTACTCTCTTCCTTCTTGTGGTCTTTTCTCAACCAGCACGTTCTCTGTGAGGGCACCCAGAATAATCTCTCATCGCCCCCATGCACCACCATCTGCCTTTTCTGCTTTATTTCACTTTGTAGAACTTGTCTTTTCTACCATACCATAAAATTTACTTATTTTTATGTTCATTGTCTTTATCTGTTCTCCAAGCCTCCACACAAAGAGTGAAAGCTACCTAAGATGAATGATATCAAGTTTATCCCCAGTAAATAGTGTCTTGAGCATATCAGGTACTAATTAATCTTTATTACTTTAATGAATTTAAAATTTAAAAATAAAAAACTAAAAAAAAAAATGAAAAGATGCTTATTTTTTCCCATACCAAATAAGTGTAAAGGTGAGGATAATGTTTATAATTCACCCCCTTTTACTGTAAAATTTTTCTCTAAAGCAATACTTTGCACATTTTTTCTTACTTGTATATTTGAGAGCACTATTTATAACAGTTTTAATCATTTATTTTAAATAATTGAATATTGTGAACTCTAGAGTTCATTATTTTTGGTTAGCATAATTTAGTCTACTAGGTTTTCTCCTAAAAAAAATTATGCTGACTGTTTTATCCACTCCTATTTTCAGGTTTTAGGAAGACTATATGGTACGATGCAAATATCCTGAGTCATGCCCTTTATAAGATAACATTATAAAGGGAGTTCCCTGGTCGTCTAGTGGTTAGGATTGGCAACTTTCACTGCCATGGCCTGAGTTTCAGTCCCTAGTTGGGGAACTGAGATTCAGCAAGTTGTTCAGCATGGCCAAAAACCCCTCCAAAACACACATGATTATATGTCAGTTATAACTCAATAAGAATAAATAAACAATAAATTAAAAGAAAAAATGTGAATATTGCAGCAATATCTCTTAGTTTAGCATT
The DNA here is from genome assembly GCF_016772045.2 of Ovis aries. Lineage (NCBI taxonomy): Eukaryota > Metazoa > Chordata > Mammalia > Artiodactyla > Bovidae > Ovis > Ovis aries. Next base: position 52,954,314 of record NC_056069.1, read on the forward strand.
GTAAATAAACCTGAAGACAAACTGTATCTCCATTTCTTTCTTTCTTTTATTTTTAATCTCTGTTCTTATTTATTTTACTTAAAATATCTTATTTTTCACTGGACTCAAATTCTCCTTTTTGTTTTTTAATTAATTTGCTTTCCCTTCTCAGAAGCTATGCATCTCTTAAGATAACTAATATCATAAAGAAAATTCTTGAATCTTTTACATTAATTTGTCTTAGCATAAGGTATACTCTGGTAGTCTTCCTATCCATTCATATCTATTTTAGAATAACTGTCTTTCATTTTTTCACTTCATGTTTTTCTGCCATCTCTTCTTTGATATCATGATTATTATATATGCACATTCAAATCTTCTTTCTTTGACATATTTATCATTTTGTCTAATATTGAGTTTATTTCTTTGTCCTTTCAAATTTATATATTTAGATTTTACAACTTATTCAAGTTCTACTCATGCTCTTTAAATTTTGGATGCCTTGCTAATTATACTGAAATGCTGTTTCTAATATGCTTTATTTCTATTGTATTTTCCTGTAGTTTTATTTTGTTTTCTGCATTCTGCAAGCTCAATTTTTAAATTGCATCTCTCTCATAATCTTTCTTTTGTTCAATCAGTCAGCTCCAACTCTTTGTGAATGGAATGTAGCACTCCAGGCTTCCCTGTCCTTTACCATCTCCTGGAGCTTTCTCAAACTCATGTTCATTGAGTTGGTGATGCCATCCAACCATCTTGTCCTCTGTCATCCCATTCTCCTCCTGCCTTCCATCTTTCCCAGCATCAGGGTTTTATGTAATGAGTTGGCTCTTCACTTTAGGTGGCCAAATTATTGGCATTTCAGCTTCAGCGTCAGTCCTTCCGATAAATATTCAGGATTGATTTCCTTTAGGATTGACTGGTTTTGATCTCCTTGCAGTCCAAGGGACTCTCTAGAATCTTCTCCAACACCACAGTTCAAAACCATCAATTCTTCTGCACTCAGCCTTCTTTATGGTCCAACTCTCACATCCATACATGACCACTGAAAAAAAAAAGAGAAAACAAAATCATAGCTTTGACTATGCGGGCCTTTGATGGCAAGATAAAGGATTAACTTAGGAGAAACTACATTTACAAATAATAAGGAGACTGAATATTATGATAACTAGAGTTCAAAATTTAAGTAAAAATTCATTTTTAGTTGTTATAAAGATAAATTCCCTTACCTAACATTTTCCTGTGTGAGAGTTAAAGAATTGCTAGATTTATAATGTGCATATGTCAGTTCCTTGGTTCTTTGGCAAAAATGTCATTGGAAGCTCAGGAAATCAGTATAGTCAAATGGTGAAAAATTTAAATGATACTCAGTTTACCAAAACCTTTTTAGACTAATAATAAAGCACAGAGTATACTTAAGTATTATAGGAAAAATTATACCAGTTTTACAATGTCAAGTCTCTGTAGAAACCAAACCTGCAGGAAATACTGAAAACATAAAAATGTTATACATACCTTCAATTTATATTAAAATTGCATATGTATTTAAATTTATAAATAGCTGTGCCATGTAAATAAAATAGATATTACTTTGATGTCCTTTGATAATTCTGTGAAGGGAACTACTTGATTCCCATGAAAATACCTCAAAATGTTAAGGATATCTCATAAATTTTTATGGTCTCCGAAATATTATGTGTGTGTGTTTAGTCATGTCTGACTCGTATGGACCCCATGGACTATAGCCCGCTAGGCTCTCCCATCCATGGGATTTTCTTAGCAAAAATACTAGAGAGGGTTGCCATTTCCTTCTTCAGGGGATCTTCCCAACACAGGCATCAAAACCTGGTCTCCTGCATCTCCGGCCTTGGCAGATGATTCTTTACCACTAGTGCTGCCTGTGGGAAGTAATTATGAGAAGAGTTGAAATGTACTGAGTGTTTAATATGTACAAGGTACTGAGCTATGCCTTTTTTCATATGCTCTCATTCCTCACAAGAATTCTATGCAGCTAGAAATGTGGAAGTTATGAATATGGAAAAGAACAGCATAGAGAGTAAAGCAATTTGCCCAGAATCAGGCAGCTACTGAATTGCAGGCTTAGAACTTGACCTCAAAGTCTAGACTCTTAATTACAAAGTAACTTTCAATCTGCATCTGTGTACTTACTTACCTTCCTTTTGAACTAATATTTAAACTTCTCTATGGCTTGCTCATGATAGCCTTACTCTTACCTGCTCAGACTTTAAGGTATTTTTATTGTCATATCTCAATTTTTTTTCATTACTTAATTATTTACCTAAAGTATTTTCACTAAAACTAAATAAGAAAACAAATAAGTCTGTTTCTGAAGTTAGGAGAACTAAACCATGGCATTTTCTGAGTCCCTCATTCTGAAAAGTCACATATGCAATCTCTCTGGCTATCACTTATAAGGAAAAGAAATAGTTAAAATCCATTACACTGAGGACCATGAACGTGCTATGATTTCTAGAAGTGATATACCATAATGCTTGCCATTAACTTAAAGTCCTTTCTTCATAAAAATAGCCTGAGAGGGTGTTTGCATATTATGAGTCCAAATTATTATCTTTCAAAAATATTGATCTGTCAGTCGTTTGCAAGAACATTATATCACTGCTTATTTAAAGTTCTCTCAGAGAAGTACAGGCACACAAAAAGACCTTTGTAGTTTGCATCTGAAAGCAATATTCCATTATTACCTTTGGATATTATAGAGGCTTGAATCTATTTGTGGAGAGGAAACATGAATGTCAGGATACAAAAAAAGACCCAATAAACATTAAATAAAGTCTAAACGAAAGGTAAACTTTTTGATTTCCACAGTAACCATGGTTCGTTTTGTCCTGAATGCATGTTTTCAGCTGTAGAATTTCACACTGTTTTAAAAACAAATTAGCATGACATTTCCATCTCGAGCTTTAGAACTTTAATTAACTTTGAGAAAAATTATAATTTTTTGCTAATCTAAGGCATAGCTACAAGTAAAAATATAAGAATTACAGAAGGATTTGGGAAAGCATTTTTTATCTTGAACTATGATATAATTAGTACCGCAAACTATTTATGAATCGTGTGAAATAATAAATGTTTATTTGCTAAGTCGTGTCTGATTCTTTGTGACCCCAGGGACTATAGCCCACCAGGCTCCTCTGTCCATGGGATTTCCCAGGCAAGAATACTGGAGTGGGTTGCCACTTCCTTCTCTAAGGGATCTTCCTGACCCAGGGATCGAACCTGCATCTAGTGCATTGGCAGTCAATTCTTTACTACTTAGCCAGCGGGGAAGACCAAAGTAACAAGTAGATCAGAGAATATCAGCAATCCGAACATTGAGCTCTTTTGCGTCTACAAGAAACTATTTTTACAAAAATAAAAATAAAAAGAATTTTGAATATCGCAATTTCCTATCTAAAACATTTTAAGTAGCAATCATCTCTTTATTCATATTTGGAAGTTTTGCTACTGTCAAAACATTCAATACCTACCACTCTGCATATGATCATGGCCAACTTACTAAAATCTACGATCTCATTATCTTGAAAAGTAAGTATAATATTATCTTTCAGAAGTATTTATTTTCCAAAGTAGGTACAGAATACTCATAGTTAAACTTAGGATGTACAGAATCAGCACTTAGTTATTCACATTTTCCATTCCAGATTTAATGTTGAGATGTGAACATATGAAAGCAGTTTGCCATTAAAATTAACAAATGCAAATCAAAACTGCATTTAGTTTGTTATATCATTTGGGCATATATTGGCTATTAATAAATATTTCTATGACAAAGCATGTTTTCAAGCAACAGCTCTCTCTCTCCATGATGTCTTCAGTTCATTTCAGTTCAGTCGCTCAGTTGTGTTCAACTCTTTGCGACCCCATGAATGGCAGCACACCAGGCCTCCCTGTCCATCACCAACTCCGGGAGTTCACTCAAACTCCCATCCATCGAGTCAGTGATGCCATCCAGCCATCTCATCCTCTGTCGTCCCCTTCTCCTCCTGCCCTCGACACCTCCCAGCATCAGAGTCTTTTCCAATGAGTCAACTCTTCGCATGAGGTGGCCAAAATACTGGAGTTTCATCTTCAGCATCAGTCCCTCCAATGAACACCCAGGGTTGATCTCCTTCAGAATGGACTGGTTGGATCTCCTTGCAGTCCAAGGGACTCTCAAGAGTCTTCTCCAACACCACAGTTCAAAAGCATCAATTCTTCGGCACTCAGCTTTCTTCACAGTCCAACTCTTACATCCATACATGACCACTGGAAAAACCATAGCCTTAACTAGATGGACCTTTGTTGGCAAAGTAAAATCTCTGCTTTTCAATATGCTATCTAGGTTGGTCATAACTTTCCTTCCAAGGAGTAAGTGTCTTTTAATTTCATGGCTGCAGTCACCATGTGCAGTGATTTTGGAGCCCCCCAAAATAAAGTCACACTGTTTCCACTGTTTTCTCATCTATCTGCCATGAAGTGATGGGACCAGATGCCATGATCTTAGTTTTCTGAATATTGAGCTCTGTCTTAGATTGACATAAATGTGATTTTTATTTAGAAACTGAGAGCAGCTAATTTTATTATTTCCCTTTCAAGTAGTAATTTAAATTTAACAAAGTACATTAAAACATGCATGCATCAATACACAGCACATCAGTTACCTATATCCTGTCAACACAAACATTTAAAGTCTAAATCTACCATACATGTTGTTTGTTTGAGTATTTTAGGAAAAAAAAACTAGCTTTAGTAGATGGCAAGGTATCAGATCCCTGGGTTGGGGAGATGCCCTGGAGAAGGAAATGGTTACCCAGTCCAGTATTCTGGCCTGGAGAATTCCATGGACTGTACAGTCCCTGGGGTCGCAGAGTCAGACACAACTGAGCGACTTTCACTTTCACTTCTCAAGCTATCAGAAAGGTATCTCATAATGTTTTTGATACCATGCTTTGCTCTAAAATTTGAAAGCTCTCAAGATGAATTAAGATTTAAGGGTCCTAAATTCCCTGCATGTCATGCCATGCTGATCATAGTGACTCACTCACTTTATCAGAAAAAAAATGTCTTAAAAGGAAACATGAAAATGTTGTAAGTGATTCATCTCAAACCAAAGCATTTTTAACATGATTGTACTCTTCTATATGTGTCTGTATAGACCTAGTTGAAACACTGTTACTGACTTGAATGTTTTAAGCTATACCTAGGTTTTTAAATACAGATAAAAGTATTTTTAATGACTATCAAACATTTCGAATCCCATTAATATATTTTGTAGCTCTAGGATATGTATTTTGAAATTATACTAACATGTTGAAATTTGAAAAAGATAATAATATCTTTTCTCTGAAACAAAATAAATGACATTTATAGAAGTGCAAGGCATAAAAATCAAATGGCATCCATGGAAGTAACAGACAGAACAACCAATCAGCCCACAAGAGGTATGCCATCGCTAAAGACAACTTCAAGCTCACTGAACAAGCTTGAGTAGACTGCTACTGTGTCTACTGTACAGACTTGAAATTAGAAACTTGAACTGAGGCTGAAGAAATCTATGAAAATCTAGACATAGCATAAATCTATCTCTATCAAAATCTGAAAAATATTGCCATGTGATTTAAAAACTGTGTAATATTTAATAAAATAGTACAGTATATGTTTGGCTCTACAATTCACAATTTCATGTTTGTAACTGCCTAATATATAATTGGGGACTTCCCTGGTGACTTAGATGGTAAAGCATCTGTCTACAATGTGGGAGACCTGGGTTCCATCCTTGGGTTGGGAAGATCCGCTCAAGAAGGAAATGGCACCCCACTCCAGTACTTTTGCCTAGAAAATCCCACGGACAGAGGAGCCTGGTAGGCTACGGTCCATGGGGTTGCAAAGAGTCGGACACGACTGAGCTACTTCACTCACTTTCAATATATAATTGAGACAAATAATGGAAGCACTGTTGAGTTTTCCTTAGGATTTATATTTCCACATTTTGAAATAAAATAAGCATTTTGATATCCTGTGGCTGTATAGTGATCTCAGATATACTCCAAATGCTAAAATCTAGTATTTTATGAACATAGAATATAACTAATGTGTGTGTGTGTATATATATATATACATATACATTTATATCTATCAAAATAGAGAGATTTGTATGCTCAGGTTACTAAAATAATTACATTTCTTATCATCCATAAAACAAATGTTATTGATCTCATCCTATGATATGAGTATTTCTCCCTGACAAATTGTAAATAAATTCTGAAACCATTGATATATGTGTAACACATGGTTGAAAAAATGTTTGTATGAATCAGAATTCACAATGAAAACAGAAAACGCTGGGTTTTTCATTTATTTTAAGAATAGATGACCAATAGGAAATTTGGTGCACAACATCCCTGGAGGGCTAGAGGAGAAAACTCAGACCTACTGTGGGAATATGATACTTGCTTACCAGATTTTGCCACCAGGATTACAGTCCAGATGTTTGGAAAATTGCTATCACTGCACCCAGTGCTGCTTCTATAGCTGCTGTCTGCAACTGTAAATCATTGCATGGTCCAAAGATGTGGTTCTGGCCCCCAAAACAGTCCTACCTGTTACAGCACAGTCCTTGACTGCAACCACTCCAAGAATAGCATCCTCTGCCTCCTTGGCATCACTGCAGATTTCCTGTCCGTGAAGCTCATGGACCAAAACCACATCTTCCCTAGACTCTGAGTAACAGAATCTAGGCAATATGGTTTTCATCAGCTTTCAAGACTCTGAGCTATTCAGCTAACTAGAAGGGGTTGAACAGGTGGCCAAAACCTGATAGACAACATCTAGTACATCACACATTATACCAGATATACCTCTTTACTATTAAAATTGTACTTTACCATTAAATTAAGAGGTAACTCTAAATTGTGCCTGCTTACTATGAACCATTAATACACATCACTTTGAAGAGTGGTGGGAATACCTGACCACCTTACCTGCCTCCTGTAAAACCTGTATGCAGGTTAAGAAGCAACAGTTGGAACTGGACACAGAACAACAGACTGGTTCCCATTTGGGAAAGGAGTACATCATGGCTGTATATTGTCACCCTGCTTATTTATCTTATATGCAAAGTACATCATGTTAAATGTCAGGCTGGATGAAGCACAAGATGGAATCAACCAAGATTGCCAGGAGAAATATCAATAACCTCAGATATGTAGATGGCACCATCATTATGGCAGAAAGCAAAGAAGAACTAAAGAGGCTCTTAAGGAAGGTGAAAGAGGATAATGAAAAAGCTGGCTTGAAACTCAACATTAAAAAGCTAAGATCATGGTATCCAGTCCCATCACTTCATGGCAAACAATGGAAACAGTGACACTTTGTCTTCTTGGGTTCCAAAATCACTGCAGATGCTGACTGCAGCCATGAAATTAAAAGACACTTGCTCCTTAGAAGCAAAGCTATGACAAACCTAGATAATGTATTAAAAAGCAGAGACATTACTTTGCCGACAAAGTTTCTTCTAGTCAAACTTATAGTATTTCCAATAGTCATGTATGGATGTGAGAGTTGGGCCATAAAGAAGGCTGAATACCAAAGAATTGGTGCTATTGAACTATGGTGGTGGAGAAGATTCTTGAGAATCTCTTGAATTGCAAGGAGATCCAACCAGTCACTCCTAAAGGAAATCAGTCCTGAATATTCATTGGAAGGACTGATGCTGAAGCTCCAATACTTTGGCCACCTGATGTGAAGCTCTGACTCATTAGAAAAGACCTTGATGCTGGGAAAGATTGAAGGCAAGAGGAGAAGGGGATGACAGAGGATGAGATGGTTGAATGGCATCACTGACTTGATGGACATGAATTTAAGCAAGCTCTGGGAGATGGTGATGGACAGGGAAGCTTGGTGTGCTACAGTCCCTGGGGTGGCAAAGAGTCAAACACAACTGAATAACTGAATAGCAACAACAGCAACCTGTTTACTATTAAACATCAATACACACCACTTTTAAAAAGAAAGTGAAAGTCGCTCAGTTGTGTCCGACTCTTTGCGACCCCTTTGGAATTCTCTAGGCCAGAATACTGATATATATTTAAAAGTGAAACAACATTAGGAAAACACATTCCCATCTAATGTAATGAAGTCTCCTGCATGTTAATAAAAACATGCTAATTGTTTGCCCAAAAGAAGATATATGGAATCCATTGGTTGCTCTTATTTCTGGCAACATTCATTCTCATTCTCATTTTATCGTGTGGTGTGTGTTCTCAGTCGCTCAGTTGTTTCCAGCTCTCTGCCACCTTATGTACTGTAGCCCATCGTGGTCTCTGTCCACTGGAATTTTGCAGGCAAGAAAACCGGGACAGGCTGCCATCTTCTACTCCAGGGGTTCTTCTCATCCCAGGGATTGAACCTGCATCTCCTGCATCTTCTGTGCTGGCTGGTGGGTTCTTTACTACTATCCTACCTGGGAAGCCCTTTGATCACTGTATGACTTTAATAACTGTAAACCTGAACCTTAAATCATAACGATGGTCACTATCACAAAATGTTTATAAAGTAAAGGCAAACAAAATGGAGCAAAATTTATGTAATATAAATATAAATGTGTAGATATAATATATACTATTATTTACAATGTATACATATAGTAAGTGAAATATGTGTTAATACTTTTGCATAGTCTTCATTTCAGCCATTATTTACAAGACCGGAATTGGTCTTTATAACTTATTTATTAACCTGTTCATATCCTATTCCTTTTGTTTTTAGAGATCATTAAACTTTTTCAGGATTTTTGACTTGAGGAAATGACCCAGAACTTCAGTCTTGAAGATCAGGGTCCTCATTATTCTTGTCTGTTTCTGATTTGTCCTGTCTTCCACTAACACAGTAATAACTGAGGTGATCCCATGGGTTCAGGGAATGTTTTTCTCTCCACTCACTGTAGTATCACAATGTATTTTCCCCTTGATAATCAAGATCAATAGGCCAAAAGAGTAACCCCTTCTTGGTCTGGAGGTTCAGTGACAGAGGATTCTGAATGGCCCAGTGGAGCCTATTGTGTCATTTCTTTTGCTTAAAACTCTTTCATATGTGTTACCAATAACACTTAAAATATAATAATATTTTACTTCCTAGAAAACCCTGAAATAGAGAGGTATTTTACCCATACACCTTCTCTGTGTGCTATGAGATTACTACTTTATTTCTTGTATTAACAATAGCATCCCATCTCTACAATATATCTCATTTTTGTGTCTACAGCTTATGTTCAAATTAATCTCTGAAAACATACAGAACTGTCTTTCAAAAAGAATCAAAGCAAAATTTTCCATCAATAAGCCTGAAAAGTAGGATAGATTCAGTATTATATCATATTATTTCTATAGCTAAAAATGGAATAATTAAGAAAAAAAACTTGAGAGGTTGAATTGGTTTGAAATAGAAGGTAATCAATTGGGTGAAATTTCTTTTATTTACTATATTATATATATATATATATATATATACACATAAGAAAATATAAATTTAAGTGCACATGCTAGGTACACACATGCACACCATTTATATATTTAATTTTTAAGCATCATTTAAAAATGGCTCTGGCCCAGTTGTTCAGTCTCTGACCAGGGAACTCGTTTCTGCAAGCCATACAGCCAGCCACACACACACACACACACACACACACACACACACACACACACACACACACAAATACTTTTTTCCCTTAGTAATATTTGTAATCAAATGTCCTTTCATAGAAGAAGTTGGACTCTCTAAGTCCTCAAATTCATAAAAACCAAGGAATAGTATATTTTACTTAAATAATTAAAATGTACTTGCTATTAATCTAAATGTATACAACCTGATGTTTAATGAATATTTACTTAACTATACTCTTTGGCACCCAGTCTGTTTGATCTTGGCCTTGTGCCTATGTGATATTTTAAACAATATATTGACTTTTACTTTTGGCTCCATGCAACGTCACTTCTATATTCCTGTCCTTATTGGTATTTAATTTGTGCCTAGTGTCATAGTCAGGAAAGGTAACTGGCCTCCTGCCCACTTTGTTAGAAATAGTTAATTCTTTGAATGACCAACAGCAATTTCACACACGTCATCTTGAATGGAAAGTCCATAGAATAAAATGTTTGTGTTAACTCAAGCCAACAGTCAACCTTAAAACATGGTCTAGTAGTACTAACAGGATGAGAAGAGACATGTCAGGAAAGAGAAAATAAGAGAGAGAAATTAGCAACTCGAGTTACAAAGTGCCTGAGTCTTGAAATAAAGGAAAGAATGAAATAGATCAAATAGTGCCAACAGTGGGGTAGAAACACTCATTTCCTTCCACCTATCCCTTTTGGCTTCCAGTGGGTTGTTGCCTTGTGTCAGAATCACACCTCAGCAACTGTCTCCCATTTGACATCTGTCCATGAGATGATCCATTCAAAGGTTTTCCTAATAGGAGACATTTGCTCCGTAGGGTTTCTATCTCTACCCTCCCTCCCTCTACAAAGTAATCCACTGGACACCATTAGGGAAAATCTACTATTACATTCTCAAAATCCTGAAATAAATTCTACAATAAAATTTAAAAAGCAGCAGAAACAAATGCAAGGAAAGTTAATCAGTTGGTAAGCTCATATACATGAAAATCTCTATAAATAGAATGATTTGAATTTCAAAAACCGATTCATTAAGAAATAGAAAGCCTAAACAAAATGGTAACCTTGAAATGTAATTTTAAATGGATAAAGACTTTCTCAGGTTCAAGAGGGAGGTGACGTATGGATACCTATGGCTGATTCATGTTGATGTATGGTGGAAACCAACACAACATTGTAAAGCAATTATCCTCCAAGTAAAAGTAAATAATTAAAAAAAAAAAAGAATTTATCTGCAAACAGATATCTGGTAACAATAGTATTTAAAGTTATTAATTTAAAACTAATAAAGTTATTTAATTAAAGAATCTCAGTAGAAGCTTTTAAAATGAGGCAAATTATAGAGAACTTTATAATTGATGTAACATTATTTTAACATCATATGGAACTTTAAAATGGAAGCACAAAATATTCTAAATGTGTAATATGGATACAGAAATCTGGTATATAATAATAAAAAATCAAGTCTTTTTAAAAAATATATAAAAGTATATTTAATAGGTATAGTAGTTGGTATTTTTAGTAGAAATGCATAAATTCAAGTCAGATAGCTTAAACAAAACTGGATAATCTAGTATAGAAATACAATTCTAAACTTAGCTCCAAATATTGCTTAAATCATTTTTTCAAAAAATTATTATAATACAACTCATCAGCTTTATTCTATTTTCCTTTATATTGGGCTTCTATTCAGCCAGTTTTTCCATATGGTGACAGTGATGGACAACATCAGTCTAAGAATCATCTGTTCAATTAATAAGTCCTCAGTGAAAATAGCTCATCTTATTAAAGATATGTAGTAGGACTAATCAACCTGACCTGGTAACATGCAGAACTCTCAGCTCATCACTGTGATCAGTCATTGGTAACATTCTTACAGATAGAAACAGAATTTGAGATCTCAGTTCTATTTAAATTACACAGAATAAAAGTGGGTCAAGAATTTCTCCCCAAAGGAAATTTAGAATTCTGCTAGCAGAAACTAGCTGAGATTACTTACTAGTTGACATTTCTTATGGTATTCTTCTAAAGTGTTCTCTTGAGAGACATGTGATTTGGTTTCATAGACGGCTGGAATCATTGTGATGACTTGTATTGGCTCCAGACACATCTAAATTTCCTCTTAATGGTCTACCTGATTTTCAGTACTTCAACTTACTCAATGGCTAGATAAGCCTCTAATACCATGTATTAAATATATTTCTCTCTGAACTACCCTCTGTATGTTCTTTTTTTCTGACTGAGCACTGAATAATGCAGCATGCAAAAGCAAAAGATACCACTAAAAATAGGGGAAAACTAGAGGCGATCTTAGGACATATAGAGGTCTATTCTCATTGTGCTTATATGTATTATTATTATATAAATTTACATTATTATATACTTTGACTATCAAAATTAGAAAATTGAAAAGCTTTTAGAACTTGCAATTACTACAAATAAACAGCACACAAACACTCCAAAAGTTAATAGCTTTCCTATGTAAAGCAGTTGGAATTATAATAAAAATAAGCTACCAAATTGTAAGTATTCATGAAAATATCTTATATTAATTTGATCACGTTAATTCTATGCCTAAAACTCATCAGTGACTTTCATCACTCTTTTTATAAACACTGAATCCCTTATCTTGACCAATGAAAGCTGAAATCACCTATTCTCCAGTAGGTGAAATACCTCTCCAATGTCATCTCACTCAGTGATTATCTAATGTCTGTTCTCCTCCTAGACATCAACTCTCTGTGGTCTAGGGGTGTGTCAGTCCTAGTCTTGTCTCTACCTATCCACTACCCTGGTGAAAGCCTGGAATATCATAGGAATTCAGTAAATGGTTCGTGAATCTTCCGTGACACATGCATGGATTCTTACACAATGAAAATATAAAAACTTACATAGACATATATATCTTTGCAATATGAAATATTGGAAAAATCTTCAGTCTCACTGAATTATTTTACACATGAGAAAATAATCAGGATTTTCATGGATTTTGTTTTAATGTTCCAAAAAGATAAAATGATACTGAATTTCCCCTATAAATATATATATATGTACTTATGTTATCTAAAGATATATGTCTATGCAGATTCATCAGAAAATATGATGATGACTTCTGCTGTCTACTCAAATTCTATGAGACGTTAATACCACTTAAACCAATGCAGTCCTGATGAAGGAACCGATAGAACACAATAACTGAGAATTCAAATAAAAAATACACTGTAATATAATTGGTTGAGGCTTTATCAGAGATAATTTGATGAAGAAAATAATCAGTAAAATTAATTGAAAAAAGCACAATTTATTGGAATGGCAAAAGGGTACCTCTCAGTGAACACTGCATCCTCCTCTCAGCCAGGAGCCATGGCAGCTGCTTTCTCTGATTTCCTTTCCTTTCCTTGAGGCATAAAATGTATCACTACTTCCTTTTAAGTACTTATTTTATTCTTTTATTTCTCTCTTTTTAGGTCAACCTATTCATGCAAAAAATTATTTCTCCAGCTTTATGGTTTCAATGACCGACCTTGAATGAGTTGACTAAGTTTCCAAAAGCCAATTCCCAAGCTCCAGGCATAAGAACAGACTGGCCAACATAGGTCAGATACAGACTACCATGTACAGTACCCTCTTAGAGGGACAAAGAGGACAAAATCTCTAAGAAATAAGTAAGCAAGGGAAGGTATCAAGGGACTTCCCTGGTGGTCCAGTGATTAAGACTTTGCCTTCTAATGCAGAGGGTGTGGGTTTGATACCTGGTTGAAGAGGTAAGATACCACATGTTTTGTAGTCAAAACACCAAAGCATAAAAAAAGAGAAGCAATCATGTAACAAATTTATTAAAGACTTTAAAAATAATCCACATTAAATTTTTTTTAAATCTTAAAAATATAATAGATGTCAGCTTAGTAAAAGTGATTGATATTTCTAGTGGAGATAAAACTTCCAACAGTTATGGAAAGTCATGGATGATTGGAGCTGGAAGAATTACTTATACCTACTTAGATACAAAATAATAGCTCCTAATCTAATATTTCAAAGGGAAACACAATTCCTAATTATTTCCTTATTTTAGTATCATGAAGGTCTTCCTAAGCACAAAAATGAGAAGCCAAAAATGTAGCTAAATAAATATTAAATTCTTCATTGCACAAATTGATGTGTGACAATGCACATACAATGATGCTTTTACAAATTTGGAGGATAAAAATGTTCACAAATTATGTGGCATGCCAAAAGATAATATTCTTACTATTAAAAGCATTTATAAGTCATCAAAGTTTGAGGCAGATAAAATAACAACAGGAAAGCAATAGCACTTTAAAAAAAGGCAGAAACAACTATAAGTGGCATATATAATCTTATACACAATGTTTCCCCTCATTATTGATCTGAAACAAGAAAGTTATTTTTTTTTCTTATTGACAAGCTATTGTTAAAATTATCAAGTGCAAACCAATACAACTGCAACAACAAAAAAGTAATAATATCTAGTCTGGGACAAATTGTAGAAAATAAGAAATCATGAATTGTTGAAACTGGTGATTGGTACATTTCCGATGACACTTTAGGAATTTATATAGAAATTGATAAAATGCATCTTATTTTAATAGTATAAATTTATTCTGTGCACATGTTAAGAAATCCAGGTGAAAGAAAAATCTGTCACAAGATTATTTATCATAATAAAATAGAGAAAAATGTCAAAAGCAGGGAATTAGTGAAGCTATGGCACATTTAGCTAATGGAATGAGAAAAAAAATGCCTGAAGAGAAATATCTAATCAGATATTCCTGAGAATACCAGATTAAGCATGAAAGTTCTATCACAAAGTAATATATTAAGTATTACCAAATTATGAATTATAGAAAATCTAATGTAAAATCAAAAAGATATACATTAAAATGTCAAGAGTTTGACTTACTGAACTTGAGTTACTTTTCTCTTTTCAGTATTTTTGTTTGTTTTTTAATAAATAACTTGAAGTAGAGTTGTATTATGTATAACAAAACATTAAGAACCTAAAGATCCTTTAACATTGGATAGTCTTATGGTTGACTCTCATCCTTACAACTCGTTCCAACAAGGTCTACATTTCAGAGAATTACTTAATATTTTAATTGTAATGCTTATTTTCTTGAAACTTGTAATATTAATGCCTACTTATAACTCTTGTATGAATTATTGTATGGCTTAAATGGGTTTATATGTGCTGATTACTATGTCTTATAATATAACAAATGCTTACCACATAATATTACCTATTTTAAAATAGTGTATATATTACTTAAAAACTCATTTCTAAAGTGGGGTGCAGATAATAAAAAGTGAAGAGCAGTATGTAAAATCTTGGTTAGGTATAATGCAAGTATATGTGTGTATAAGAAAAAGCCCACATCATGTACTAAAATGGTACAAATAATATTACATATCAAGCATGTTTTAATAACAGTTACATAAGTCAGTCATCACAATTAACTCAAGCATAACGCACTGGTCAAAAGTGAGGTTTAAACTTTCCTAATTGTCAAGGACACTCACTCTCTATTAGCTAGATTGGAATTAGTGATTTCCAATCAGAGGTGGAAGAGAAGGCAATGGCACCCCACTCCAGTACTCTTGCCTGGAAAATCCCATAAATGAAAGAGCCTGGAAGGCTGCAGTCCATGATGTCACTGAGAGTCGGACATGACTGAGTGACTTCACTTTCACTTTTCACTTTCATGCATTGGAGAAGGAAATGGCAACCCCTCCAGTGTTCTTGCCTGGAGAATCCCAGGGATGGGGAGCCTGGTGGGCTGCTGTCCATGGTGTCGAACAGAGTCAGACACAACTGAAGCAACTTAACAACAGCAGCAGCAGCAGCAATCAGAGATGACATGTAACTGCCAAACACAGTTATTTCCAAATAGAATCCACAATTGTATTCATTTATATCTCTCCCTTTTTAATTAATAAAATTCATATTTTATAGCCATTTTGTGCTCAGAGTAAAATTGAGTGGAAAGTACAAAGTTCTCATTATTCCCTGTTCCCATAAAAGGACAGCCTTCCTTTCTGTAGAAGCCCTACCCAGAGTCACACACATGTTACAATCAATGTACCTATATCTGGCATATCATTACTATCCAAATTTCATATTTTATATTGGTCTCTTTTTTTCAAATCAAGAAACTTTAGGACAGAACTCAAAGGCAGAATCTCATTAGCATGAATTGAACATAGAATATAAATAATTTAAAAAATTATGCCTGAACACTAATCATTTGATTTGTACAACTTATACCTTAAAAGTTATCATTAAAGATGGTTGTGCTGATTATTGTATTTGTTATTGATGTATCATATGAAAACACATGTTTAGTTTTTTTCAGATAAAAAAATTTTGCAATGTATGAACTAGAAGACACCAGGAAAATTATGTAGATATTAAAGATGTTTTGTTCACCTTATAGTTGCAGGGGCCAGAATAGCATTTGTTACATAGACTCCAATACAATTTAATGAGTTTTTATTGTCTACTATGTGCCTAGAAGCAATCTAGGGACTTGAGAAGGTACAGCAGTGAACAAGGCAGAAAAAAATAGCCTGCCTGCTTTCAGTGAAATTACATTCTAGAAAGTAAGAGAGTTCATAAATGTAATGTAATATGGGGAAAAGTAGTAAGTGTTGAGGAGCAAATAAGGTCAGGCAGGTGGGAGTTCTTGCAGAGAGTTACAGTTCTACACAATTTGGTCAGAAGAGGCCTCACTGCAAATGTGATGCTTGAGTGAAGGCTTGCAGGAGATGAGGGTTTCAACTTTATCAAGATCTAAAGAACAAAGAAATGAAGTTATAGAAAACAGTATTATAGACTTGTGATAGATCAGAGTTGTCACACTGGAGAGAAAGAAAATGATATCAGAGAGGAAATGAAGCTATTAATTCTTTGCAAAGATTATAAAGACTTTGTTGTTGTTGTTTTCTTTTGTTTTTTACTCTGAGTGACATGGAAAACAAGTGAGGGTTGAGAGAAGAAAAGTAACAATGGATATCTATTAAAATATTTCCCATTATTTGTGGTGAATATCCTTGAAGTTTGTCATGCATGGAAGCAGGGAGACAGCTGAGAAGCTACTGCCATAATTCAAGTTTGATAATATGATTGTTTTGAGCATGGTGGTATGATAGCAGTGAAAAATAGTGAAGAGTGATTGGATCAAGTAAACAGAGGGTACTATTTTTGAAGCTGTGTTTACGGGAAAAGAGAGGTGTCAGCTTGTCTAAGATACATAAGTTCTGAGAACTAGCTTTACCTTTTTCAATAAAAAACATTGATGACCTCACTAAAAAATACTTTTAGTGGAGTGGAAAAGGAGAATGGGGGTCTCTCACTCCAATCCACTTAGAGTGAGTTTAAGAGTAATGGGGATTTAGAAAGATTATAAAGTCTTCTTAGAATAATTTTAGCTGCAATAGGGAAAGTAGAAATGGTAAGGATCTGGAAGGAAGGAATGGGTCAAGAAAGATTATATTTTTAGGGTGGAATAGGTAACAGCAGGATAGGAGTGATCTAGCAGAGAGTAGAAATTGATGGCATTGGAAAGTGAGTACAGAATTGCCAGAGAGATGTTCCTAAGTAGGAGGGTGAATGATTCCCACTTAGAATTGTGGGAGCACCTGGAGGTTCTGGGTCCGGGAGGTGAGGGGAGCTGTCATCTAGCTGAGGCCTATTGTCAGCACTTGGATCTTAAAAAGGGCTGAGTCACATCAGGACCCTGGAGAGAGGCCATTGCCAGCAAGTGAACGTGTTGGCCTTTGACATACTAATAGGGGTGAAAGCAGAGCATGCAGGTATAAATGCTAACTAATATGCCTGTAGATGTGAAGACAGTGATTGGACCTCATCCCTCAACAAATTAGGAAGAAAATTCACCAGTTTCATGTGAGTATGAGGAAAGAGATGATGAATGTTTGAGGAGAGCAGGAAGTCTTTTAAAAGAGTAGGAGAGAAAATAATAGAAAATTGAATTTCCTTAAGGTTTAGAGAGAATGTGAAGATTGGGCAGGGTGCTTATGTGTTTTTCTCCCATTATGTCAGTGCTCAAGTTCAGGACTAGAATAGTAAAGAATTATTTAATTAGGGTATAGCCAAGTTGCGTGACAAAATTTAAGAATGGCGTAGTTGAGGGTATATGCAGGGGAGTCATTAAAACAACCAACCGTGGAATTTAAGCTTAGCTTTTATGGAAGAGAAAAATATACGGTTGATTAGGGAAAGTGAGCATAATGTGGGATCAATAAATATAGGTCCCGGTGGCATGATGGCTTATTGAGTAGGATTGCTTGAGGCGGTGACTATGAACAAGAAGTCAGGAAGTCGAGCTGACAGAGTGTGATGCGTGAAATTGAAATTATGGAGGAGTTGCTATTACAGGTAATGACAAGACCGGGTCATGACTATGGAACTGAGTGGCTCGGGGAGTGTGCAAGACAAGTTCACAGTAGTTCAAGAAACTAAGAAGCCATGGTATGGTTAGATTTGTTGTTCACACTAAGGACTAAAATCGTCAAAACTTCTGACAGGCAAAGTAACAATGAGGTGGGAATTATAGACATCAAGGATCAGTGAAACATTTAGGCTGCTTCCATGTCCTGGCTATTGCAAATATTGCTGCAGTGAACATTGAGATGCATGTGTCTTTTTGATTTGTGCTTTTATCGGGGTATATGCCCAGAAGTGGGATTGCTGGGTCATATGGCTCAGGCAATAAGGAATCTGCCTGCAATGCAGGAGACCTGGGTTTGATCCCTGGGTTGGGAAGATCCCCTGGAGAAGGGAATCCACTCTAGTACTCTTGCCTGGAGAATCCCATGGACAGAGGAGCCTGGCGGGCTACAGTTCATGGAATTGTAAAGAGTCAGATACGGATGAGAGACTAACACTTTTACTTCTCACTTTTCATGGTAGCTCTATTTTTAGTTTTTTAAGGAATTTCCATATTCTCCTTAGTGGGAATATCAATTTACATTCTCACCAACATTGCAAGAAGGTTCTCTCAAGTTCTGTTAAGTTCACTTCACTTCAGTCTCTCAGTCATGTCCAACTCTGCGACCCCATGAATTGTAGCACGCCAGGCCTCCCTGTCCATCACCAACTCCCGGAGTTCACTCAAACTCACGTCCATCGAGTTGGTGATGCCATCCAGCCATCTCATCCTCTGTTGTCCCCTTCTCCACCTGCCCCCAATCCCTCCCAGAATCAGAGTCTTTTCCAATGAGTCAACTCTTCGCATGAGGTGGCCAAAGTACTGGAGTTTCAGCTTTAGCATCATTCCTTCCAAAGAACACCCAGGACTGATCTCCTTTAGGATGGACTGGTTAGATCTCCTTGCAGTCCAAGGGACTCTCAAGAGTCTTTTCCAACATCACAGTTCAAAAGCATCAATTCTTTGGTGCTCAGGTTTCTTCACAATCCAACTCTCACATCCATACATGACTACTGGAATAAACCTCCAATTAAAATAAATAAATTTATATTAAAACAAAATATATAGCCTTGACTAGATGGAACTTTAACTCTACCCAATTAAATAAAAGGAAAAGAAATGATAAGAATCAGTGAGAACACAGGGTATGATTAGATACTAGAATGATGAAAGGTTTTAAGGGATAATACCTAATAGCATGGGATTCAAATCTCTGCATAAGACCAAGAATAGACTGGAAGAAACAGTGAAGAACGAGTACAAACTCCATTTGACTTATAAGCTTGGTCATAGGAGAAATATAGAGAAAGCAAAAATAAAACTTAACTGAAATCCTCTTCCACTTAGGAGTGCTGCAGGGGAGATTGTTAGTGTCCTCGAGGGAGATCCAGGCATCCATTAGACCAAACCTGTAAAGGGCACTTTCAGTGAAAAGGTTGAAGAAAGAAAGGTTTCTGTGGTGATGAAACTTTACTTTTGCAAAAGTATATCTAATAAGTGCAGTCTCTGGAAAATTGGGAAGGGCTGAGGCAAAGATAAGAGTCTTCTAAGTTTTACTTCAATATTTTATTTTTGATAGCCTCTTTTTAGTTTCAGTTCTAAAAATATGTTACCTGTTTTAAACATCAATACACTCAAAAATGAATAGAACAAATGAGTTTTCCTAGAAAAATATGGCAGAGTAGCAGTGCCTGTGATCTGTGATAACTGTGGATTGTTCACAATGTACAATTCAGATTGGGTCCCTTCAATCTTTCTTACCACTCTACAGCCTATTACTATCTGTCCCTTTTTGTTTGGTGGTAAAAATCATTATCACTCCCTCCTTCTTGCCATGTGGTTGCTACCATTACTGGTATATATTGTGTTGTAAAGAGCATATAAAATGGTATGACTGAACTGCCTTTAACCAAGGAATATACAGCATTTGAAAAACAAAAAAATGTCTTCCATAAGATGACCAATTTCTAAAGAACTGTGAATTCTTTGTCCAGGGTTTACTACAAGTTTAACACAAAGTGATGTTTAATACATAGTGATACTGTATTTTCAATTTACCCCTTCGATTTTTTTATCCTGAGTTGTATTATTTACCAGTTTTAGTAAATTTTTCTGTGATTGCTACTTATCACAACTATTTAAACAACTATTTTGCTATGCTGACATAAGTTCAATCCACTTAACATTTTGTCAGTCTAAATTTTAAGAGTAATTATCTTGTAAAATCATGGTTGGACAGGCATTCTAAATTATTTTCATGAAGGCGTTTAGAAAATCCTTTACAGGGGAGAAAACTTGACCAGTTGTTTCTGAATAATAGAGAAAAAGCTCTTTAGAGAAAGCAGGTATTTAAGGGGCTTCCCTGGTAGCTCAGACAGTAAAGAATCTTCCTACAGTTCAGGTTCAATCGCTAGGTTGGGAAGATTCCCTGGAGAAAGTAATGGCTCCCCACTTCAGTAATCTTGCCTAGAGAATTCTATGGACAGAGAAGGCTGGCCAGCTATAGTCCATGAGATTGCAAAAAGTTGGACATGACTGAGTGACTAACACTTTCACCTTTCAGACACTTTTAAAGTAGATAGATGTTTATCATATAGAAATTATTCGGAAAGAGTGGAAGGCAGCAGAACATGAAATGAAGATGCCAACAGATAGAAGAAAATTGACATCTTTCTGTTTTTATTCATTTGTGTTTTTAATTGAAATATTTTGGCATACAACATTATATAAATTTAAGGTATCTAACATATTAATTTGATACATATAAATATTCTAATATGGTTACCGTTGTAGCAATAATTATCACCCCTATCATGATACATAATTATCCTTTCTGTTTAGTGGTTGGAATAATTAAGATCTAGTTTCTTGGTAAACATGGTGATTATCATACAATAATGTAGTCTATATTCACTATACTGTGTATTAGAGAGGGCTTATTTACTATTTGTTGCAAATTTGTATTCTCAAACAATATCCATCCCATTTCCCAACACCCATGCCTTGGTGACCACCAGTTTACTCTCTCCTTTTTTATGAGTTTGGCTTTGCTGGATTTCACATATAAGTGATATTAGACAGTACTTGCCTTTATCTGATTCACCTCACAGCATAATGTGCTCAACTTCCATGTGCTGTGATGTGCCGTGCTTAGTCACTCAGTTGTGTTCAACTCTTTGCAACCCCATGGACTGAAGCTTACCAGGATCCTCTGTCCATTGGGATTTTCCAGGCAAGAATACTGGAGTGGGTTGCCATGCCCTCCTTTAGGGGATCTTCCCAACTCAGGGTTCAAACAGAGATCTCTCACTTTGCAGGCAGATTCTTTACTGTGAGCCAGCAGGAAAGCCCAACTTCCATACATGTTATCAAAGTGACTTGATGTTTTAGAATATTGTTATGTTTTTTAAGTAGGGGCAGCTACTTACACCATTCTTGACATTTAAGAATCAGAGTCAGTTATAGATACTTGCAACGGCGACCCACTCCAGCACTCTTGCCTGGAAAACCCCATGGACGGAGGAGCCTGGTAGGCTGCAGTCCATGGGGTCACTAAGAGTCGGGCACAACTCAGCCACTTCACTTTCCCTTTTCACTTTCATGCATTGGAGAAGGAAATGGCACCCCACTCCAGTGTTCTTGCCTGGAGAATCCCAGGGACGGCAGAGCCTGATGGGCTGCTGTCTATGGGGTGGCACAGAGTCGGACACGATTGAAGTGACTTAGTAGCCGCAGCAGCATGTTGCGTAAAAGATGGGCATTTAAATTGGAGATGGAAAGTGTTAGTAGCAACTGCTATCTTATGCACAATAGCCTGATTGATTTACCTAATCCTTGACTCAGTCTTTAGGTAAATGAATTATATTTTCCTTTATTTGGATGAACAGTGCTCAATTTTGTAAATTTTTGAGTCCGTGAAACATTTCCAGGCTCTCTGTAATTTTGACATTATTCATTTCATGTTATCCCTGTCTTTCTCTTGCAACAAGAAACATTCCAATCATGATTTCAGAAGTTATTAAGATATTTACTGATTATTTTATGAGAGGAAAGTAGAACACATTCCTCTTTCTCAAGTTACCATTATAATTTTAAGTTGGGTAAAATAACAAGCCTGATTCATTATCTGTCTATGAAAGCAAGTAGGATGAAACAGCACAACAAAGATGCACATTCCCCTTAAAAGCTCAAACTCCCTGCCTCACCTGGGATGTAATCAAGGAAAAGAATTCTATTAAGACTGCAGTCACTGATGATGCATTGCCCCTTATAGTGAAAAGACAACTTTTAACAACCATTGCGCCTGTGCATAGCTAGGCCTAGAGAAACAATAAAATGTAGCTATGACTCAGAAACTCTGCTAAGAGTTTAATACAAAAACAGTTTTAGTGATTGGAAGAGCAAAGGGATTCTGAAGAATAATGTAAATTTTAGTCCTTAACCTGTATATATTTAATTAAAACCATGTAAAAAATGTTGTTGGATGTAAACATTTGTTGTTGTTCAGTCAGTAAATTGTGTCCAACTCTGTGTGACCCCTTGGACTGCAGCATGCCAGTCTCTTGTGTCCTTCACAGTCTCCTGGGAGTTTGCTCAAATTCATGTCCATTGAACTATCTAACCATCTCATCCTCTGCTGCCCTCTTATTTTGCCTTCACTCTTTCACAGCATCAGGGTCTTTTTCAGTAAGGCAGCTCTTCATGTCAGGTGGCCAAAGTATTAGAACTTTAGCTTCAGCATCAGTCCTTCCAATGAATATTCAGATTTATTTCTTTTAGGACTGACCTGTTTGATCTCGTTGCAGTCCAAGGCACTCTCAACAGTCTTCTACAGCACCATAATTCAAAGGCATCATGAGAAGTAATTTTATGATATTTAAAACATAATTTATATAGCAACAGAGAACTCAGATTCTAGAAGCAATGCAAGCATGCAAGATATTATTGATTTTTCTGATAAAGAACTTCCCAACCTTATATAACAATAGAAATCATACACTGCCCTTTGTATTCCTGTATTATAAGTCTTGGCCCTAAATCAGCTTATTTTCCGTAGTTACTTGGAAACTATCTCCCTATTCTTGATGTTCATTTCTCACTGAAAGTGAAAATTGCAGAAAAACAACTAGTGCCTCATTTAGAAGATTTTTTAAATGTTTACAGATTTCTAAGAATGGTTAGAAAATGGGAAGGCCTCCTTCCCTTCAGGACAATCGATACAGACACATATTAGAAACCAGAAAATCAGACATCTCAAGGTCAGTGATTGAACACCCTGACAATGTGATTGAAACTGCAGCTTTCTTATATCTTTATTAGCAGATGTGGAACCACGATTATGGATTTAAAATTAAAAGTGCATAATGAAATAGTAAATTTACTAGTATGCACAGTTTGTCATCTTAATTAACAATTGATATTTTAAATGATGGCTTCAGGCTTTAATTCCTCAAGTGCATTGCATTCTGCATTTTATTATGTTATAGTGACTTGTAAAGACTGCATTTCAATTTATGTTAATGCAATATTGGAACTAAAATATAATTCAAACATGGTGGATACATGTATATGTATGGCTGAGTGTCTCTGCTGAGCACCTGAAACTATCACAACATTGTTAATTGGCTACACTCAAATATAAAATATTTTTTTAACTTATTTATTTTCTCAGAGAAAAATAATTATGATCAGAATATCGACATTATGTTTACTCAGATTGCTTAAATATAGCAGTACCTATTAGGTATGTTAGTAGAGCAGAATTGAAATATCTATTAAATTTAATGAAAGAGCCCTTTATAATATTTCATTTAGTCATAAGTCTCTGTAAAACTATTTCTATAAATCACACTAATCAGTAATATGATTTTTAAAACTTTCATAATACATATTTAAAATAGGTACAAGCATAAACTTATAATAACTCTAAATGTCATGTCCTTTTAAAATTTCAGTTCAATTTCTTTCTTTAACAACTGTGCTCTATGCTTATACAATATTTGGGAATACACTTTGACATTATTATCCATATTTGTAGTCTTCTGTACAAGAAAGGCAAAGGAAAAGAAGGCAATTTTTGTTTTCTTCTGTGTTTATTGGTGGTGCTATTCTTGATGTTGATTATGCAGTTGTATAGTCCACAGCTGTTACTGTTTCCTTCTGAATTATTTCAAAATCTCTGAAATGTAATGGTCATGTCTTCATTTTATCTTCAGGCTTCTCTTAATTGATTCCTCCTTTTGTATGTATAAACATCATCACTGGCTTTAAATAATTCCTGTGAAATCAAATAATTAATTCACAACAAACTGTAGAAAACTCTGAAAGAGATGGGAATGCCAGATCACCTTACCTGTCTCCTGAGAAACGTGTTTGCATGACAAAAATCAGCAGTTAGAATCAGACATGAAACAACTGACTGGTTCAAAACTGGGACAGGAGTATGACAAGGCTGTATATTGTCACTCTGTTTATTTAACTTATATGCAGAGTATATCATGTGAAATGCTGGGCTGGGCAAATCCCAAGCTGGAATCAAGATTTCTGAGAGAAATAACAACCTCAAATATGCAGATGATACCACTCTAATGGTAGAAAGTGAAGAAAAGCTATAGAGTCTCTTGATGAGGGTCAAAGATGAGAGTGAAAAAACTGACTTAAAATTCAACAGTAAAAACACTAAGATCATGGCATCTGGTCCCATCATTTCATGACAAATAGAAGGGGAAAATGTTGAAGCAGTAACAGACTTCATTTTCTTGGGCTCCAAAATCACTGTGAATGGTGACTGCAACCATGAAATTAAAAAGTACTTATTCCTTGGAAGGAAAGCTAAGGCAAAGCTAGATAGCATACTAAAAAGCAGAGACACCAGTTTGCTGATAAAGGTCCATATAGCCAAAGCTATTTTTTTTTCAGGAGTCATGTATGGAGAGTTGGACCATAAAGAAGGCTGAGTGGTGAAGAATTAATGCTTTCTAACTGTGATGAGTCCCTTGGACTACAAGGAGACTGCAGTCCAGTCAAACTGGTCAATCATAAAGGAAATAATCCTGAATATGCATAGGAAGGACTGATACTGAACCTGAAGCTCCAGTACTTTGGCCACGTGATATGAAGTGTTGACTCATTGGAAAAGAACCTGATGCTGGGAAAGTTTGAGGGCAGGAATAAAAGGGAACCACAGAAGATGAGATGGTTGGATAGCATCACTGACTCAATGGATGTGAATCTGAGCAGACTTCTGGAGATAGTGAAGGACAGGAAAGCCTGGCATAATGTAGTCCATGGGGTCAAAAAGAGTTGGGCATGGCTTACCCACTCAACAACAACAACATGATAGTAATTAAACTCTATTTGAGTGTTTTGTTTGCTTGTTTATTTTAGTTTACATTTTCTTTACAGCATTTTCTGTGCTTCAATCTTAATGACCTGAAGAATAGCTATTGCTCTGTCATGTTCACAAAAGGAGGAGACCGAATCAGGAGGCAATCCAATCATGAACAGGCTTTTTGTTTTGTTTTTTGAAAAAAAAAAAAAAAAAAAACACGGCTGCAGAAAATATTTAGACATGTTAAGCCAAGGAGTTGTTAACTCTGCTGTTTGAAACACTGTCTCTATGCTCATAGCTTTGCTCTGAAACATGTGACTCCACGGGAAGATGATCTTTTGGAAAGGCAGATGAGAACATCCTTAAGTTCCAAGTAGAGTTCAGGATAAAAACAACATAGTCATAGTCTTAACAATTAGCATGGAACCAGAACACTTAGTTCAAATCTTGGTTACATCCTTTTACTTGTACAAATCACTTTCTCTCCTCTGTCTCAGTTTCCTCATTTATGCAGCATGGATTTGTTGGAGGAGGTAATTGAGAGGATGTGACCACCAGCTGACCGGTGAGCTGAGCCTGGGCCATTGCAGGCTTCGCACCCATCCCCCTGTCCTTGGAATATATGCTTTGCTCTCTGTTACTACCTTAGGATCTGTTCCAAGGACAAAGCCTTGAGAGAGTAAGGTGCAGTTTAGAGCATCTGTATAGTGACTTAGCCCAGTTAAAGTCTCTCTCTTTATAAAGTTTCAGATTCTGGAGGGCAAGGGAAGAGATCTGCTCATCTTGCAGTTGTCCAAGAAAAGACTCTTATGTAAGTTCCCCTGCTTATTAAACATGCCATGTGCCAATCTTGAGAGGTCTGCCTCTTTCTTGGGTTTCCCCTTGCCTTCTGTGTAAAGGAGCTGGTTTCAATTTTTACCTGATAAAGTCTCAAGGTTGCAAATAAATAGGATTTTAGTAGAATATACTGTGTAACATTATTTTGTTGATTGTAATGCAAATAAATCCTTGAATAGTGACAGATAGATAGTAATTATTTACACAAGTATGACTATTATTTTGTTTGTTATTATTTTATCCATTCTTGGGAAATACTCTAAAAGCCAGAGTTAATTGATTTGCAAATGTTGAATTCTGTTGACAGAGAAAAGTTTTTTTCTTGGAGTTGCAGAAGCCAAGATTTAGGTCTCAAGAATGAAATGAAGAGGAATGTGCTTAGAGTTATACATAGAATGGATAATTATATACGATGCCTAATACTCTAGCACAATCCTATCTCTTTTTTCCCTAATGAAGGTTTTGATCATGGGTGTCTAAAATATCAAACACAGGTCTTCTTTTTTTTTTTTTTTTTTATTTATTTATTTTTATAGGTGTATCAATGTCTTCGTATTTTTTTTTAATTTTTAGTTTTATATTTTTAAATTTTAAAATCTTTAATTCTACATGCATTCCCAAACATGAACCCCCTCCCACCTCCCTCCCCACAACATCCTCTGTCATCCCCATGCACCAGCCCCAAGCATGCTGCATCAGACATAGACTGGCGATTCAATTCATGATAGTATACATGTTAGAGTGTCATTCTCCCAAATCATCCCACCCTCTCCTCTCCTCTGAGTCCAAAAGTCCGTTATACACATCTGTGTCTCTTTCCTGTCTTGCATACAGGGTCGTCATTGCCATCTTCCTAAATTCCATATATATGTGTTAATATACTGTATTGGTGTTTTTCTGGCTTACTTCACTCTGTATAATCGGCTCCAGTTTCATCCATCTCATCAGAACTGATTCAAATGAATTCTTTTAACGGCTGAGTAATACTCCATTGTGTATATGTACCACAGCTTTCTTATCCATTCATCTGCTGATGGACATCTAGGTTGTTTCCATGTCCTGGCTATTATAAACAGTGCTGCGATGAACATTGGGGTACATGTGTCTCTTTCAATTCTAAGCAGGATTGCTGGGTCATAAGGTAGTTCTTATTTATGAAGAAACCTGACTATAATAAAAATATATTCTTTTTTATATAATCAAAGAATGTCACATGGCTACAAAGTCAAATGCAACTAAATAATTGGCCATCGCGATGCATGTGTTCCAAGTTCCTGTGGTGCCTTGACTCTCTACATATTATATTTTTTTGCACATGGTAGATTTTGTAGTCAAGAATGATATTTTATAGAACAACACCTTGGTTCATTTTTAAAGGACCAGAGCCCTGGGTGATGAGAAAAGACTGAGGTTGTCTCCTTCTTCCTTCTGATACAAATGAAGAAGAAAATACACCCAAAAATATTTAAATAATGTTTCAAAATATATAACTGCTAGGCAGTGACCCAAACCCTTGATGATAATTCTCAGTTAAATCTCAATTTAGTAATGTCTTAGAACTAGAGCCAAAGTAACTCTTTTATTCCTACATTTTACTCATTAATCACCCCATATGGAATACATCGGTTCTCTGCTTCAGAAACCTCAGGTCAACCTCCTCAGTCATCAGAATATTGACACCAAGAGTGAAAAAGCTTGCTTAAAACTCAACAGTAACAAAAAACAAGCAAAAAAAAGACACACCAAAAAAACCAAGATCAAGTCATCTGGCCCCATCACTTCATAGCAAATAGAAGGGGAAAAAGTGGAAACATTGACAGATTTTATTTTCTCAGGTTCCAAAATCACTGCAGATGGTGACGGCAACCATGAAACTGAAAGTCATTGGCTCCTTGGAAAGAAAGCTATGACAAACCTAGACAGTGTATTGAAAAGCAGAGACACCACTTTGCCAACAAAAGTCCATAGAGTCAAAGCTAGTGTTTCTTCCTTAGTCGTGGATGGGTGTGAGAGCTGGACTGTAAAGAAGGTTGAATGCCAAAGAACTAATGCTTTTGAATTGTGGTGCTGGAGAAGACTCTTGAGAGTTCCCTGGACTTCAAGGAGATCAAACCAGTCAGTCCTAAAGGGAATCAATCCTGAATATCCATTGGAAGGACTGATGCTGAGGCTGAAGCTCCAGTACTTTGGCCACCTGATAGGAAGAGCTGACTCCTTGGAAAAGATCCTGATGCTAGGAAAGATTGAAGGCAGAAGGAGAAGGGAGCAGTTGAGGATGAGACAATTAGATAGCATCTCTGCTTCAATGGATATGAGCAAACTCTAGGAGATAGTGTGAGTCCCAGCATCTCAGGTGGCGAGATGATCACGACAAACTGTGGAAAATTCAAGAGATGGAAATACCAGATGATCTTACCTGCCTCCAGAGAAATCTGTACGTAGGTCAAGAAGCAATGGTTAGAAATGGACATGGGACAACAGACTGGTTCCAAATTGAGAACGGAGTACATCAAGGCTGTACATTGTCACCCTGCTTATTTATCTTATATGCAGAGTACATCATGTGAAATGCTGGACTGGATGAAGCACAAGCTGGAATCAAGATTGCTGGGAGAGATATCAATAACCTCAGATATGCAGCTGATGCCAGCCTTATGGGGGAAAGTGAAGAGGAACTGAAGAGCCTCTTGATTAAAGTGAAAGAGGAGAGTGAAAAAGCTGGCTTAAACCTCAACATTCATAAAACAAAGATCATGGGATCCAGTCCCACCACTTCATGGCAAATAGATGGGGAAGCAATGGAAACAATGACGGCTTTTACTTCTGGGGCTCCAGCATCACTGTAGATGGTGACTGCAGCCATAAAATTTATTATTTAAAAAATGATTTATTTTAATTGGAGGCTAATTACTTTACAGTATTGCAGTGGTTTTTGCCATAGATTGACATGAATCAGCCATTGGTGTACATGTGTTCCCCATCCTGAACCCGACTCCCCCCTCCCTCCCCATCCTATTCTTCAGGGTCATCCCAGTGAACCAGCCCTGAGCACTCTGTCCCATGCATAGAACATGGACTGGCAATCTGTTTCACATACGATAATATACGTATTTCAATGCTATTCTCTCAAATCACCCCACCCTCGCCTTCTCCCACAGAGTCCAAAAGGCTGTTCTATACATCGGTGTCTCTTTTGCTGTCTCGCATATAGGGTCGTTGTTAACATCTTTCTAAATTCCATATATATGCCTTAGTATTCCGTATTGGTGTTTTTCTTTCTGGCTTACTTCACTCTGTATAATAGGCTCCAGTTTCATCCATCTCATTAGAACTGATTCAAATGTATTCTTTTTTAATGCAGCCTGGTGGCTCAGATAGTAAAGCGTCTGCCTGCAATGTGGGAGACCTGGGTTCGATCCCTAGGTCAGGAAGACCCTTGTAGAAGGAAATAGCAACCCACTCCAGTATCCTTGCCTGGAGAATCCCATGGACAGAGGAGCCTGGTAGGCTAAAGTCCACAGGGGTCGCAAAGAGTCAGACACAACTGAGCTACTTCACTTTCACTTTCACCTCCAAAGGTGACCTTATTTGGAAATGAGGTTATACTGGGAGGGGCTTCCCTGGTGGCTCAGAAGGTAAAGTGTCTGCCTGCAATGCAGGAGACCTGGTTTCAATCCCTGGGTCAGGTAGATCCCCTGGAGAAGGAAATAGCAACCCACTCCAGTACTCTTGCCTGGAAAATCCCATGTACAGAGAAGCCTGGTTGACTACAGTCCATGGGATCACAAAGAGTCGGACACGACTAAGTGACTTCACTCATTTATGAGACTAAAAGTCACTTGCTTCTTGGGAAAAAAGGTATGATAAACCTAGACAGTTTGTTAAAAAGCAGAAATATTACTTTGGTGACAAAGGTCTGTCTAGTCAAAGCTATGCTTTTTCCAGTAGTCATGTATGGATGTGAGAGTTGGATTTTAATGAAAGCTGAGCACTGAAGAATTGATGTTTTTGAACCCTGGTGTTGGAAAAGACTCTTGAGAATCCCTTGGACTGCAAGGAGATCCAACCAGTCAATCCTAAAGGAAATCAGTATTGAATATTCATTGGAAGGACTGATGCTGAAGCTGAAACTCCAATACCTTGGTCATCTGATGTGGAGAGCTGACTCATTTAAAAAGACCCCCCTGATGATGGGAAAGATTGAGGGCGGGAGGAGAAGGCGATGACAGGGGATGAGATGGTTGAATGGTATCACCGACACAATGGACATAGGTTTGGGTGGACTCCGGGTGTTGGTGATGGACAGGGAGGCCTGGTGTGCTGCGGTTCATGGGGTCGCAAAGAGTCAGACACGACTGAGTGACTGAACTGAACTGATGTGAAAATCTGACTTATTGGAAAAGACACTGATGCTGGGAAAGATTGAAGGCAGGAAGAGAAGGGGACGACAGAGGATGAGATTGTCAGATGGCATCACCAACACGATGCACATGAGTTTAAGTAAGCTCCTGTAGTACATGATGGACAGGGAAGTCTGGCATGCTGCAGTCCATGAGGTCACAAAGTCAGACATGACTTTGCGACAGAACAACTTCCACTCTTGCCTATGAAAATCATGCCCAGAACCCATCCGCATATGAATGCACAGTGTATAAAGGCAGGAAGCTTAGAACAGGGCAAGGATATCTCCCTCTGTGAAATACAGGAAAAGAAGACAACACCATGCCATGGTGAAGTGATGGAAAACCCTGTCCACTCACTTGTTGTAGCCCAGTGAATCCCAAGGTGTCACAAGTCAGACTTGTTGCTCCTCCTGCCAGAATTCCCCCTTCTCTGGAGAAAAAATAAATAAATAGGAGACTCTAGATTCTTTTGTGTGCTATGATAAGTATTTACAATTTCAAAGGATTATATTTCCTGGAAATAACAACAAAAGTGGAAAGTAACAACAAAAATGAAAACAGCAAATCAAAATTTGATTTTTTTTGTTCAGTCGCCCAGTCGTGTCTGACTCTTTGTGACCCCATGGACTGCAGCATGCCAGACCTCTGTGTCTCTCACCATCTCCTCAAGTTTGCCCAAGTTCATATTCATTGCATTGGTGATTCCATCCAGCCATCTCATCCTCTGTTGCCCTCTTTTCCTGTTGCCCTCAATCTTTCCCTGCATCAGGGCCTTTTCTAATGAAAAGTTATACCTGCTAAAAGAAAACCTTTAGTATTTTTTTTTTTCCTAAAAGCATTCACTAATCACCTTCAAATGTAAGATATTCTGCCTGGCCTTGAAAAATATATACATTAATGTGACGATGTACCTCTTACAATGTGCTTTGTTTGTTTGAGTATCATTGCAGGTATGTGTTCAAATATATAAGCTTGCTTTTAGTAAATTGAATTGTCTGAAAATCACGTGCTTGGTTGCTTCAGTTGTGTCTGATTCTCTACGATCCTATGGACCATAGCCTGCCAGGTTCCTCTGTCCATGGGATTCTCCAGGCAAGAATACTGGAGTGGGTTGCCATTTCCTTCTCCATGTCTGAAACAAATCAATAATAGAAACAATGCAGAGTCCCTTAGATATTTTGTGCACACACACGTACGTATTTATGTGAATATAGGCACATTCTGCAAGGAGATCCAACCAGTCCATTCTAAAGGAGATCAGTCCTGGGTGTTCATTGGAAGGAGTGATGCTAAAGCTGAAACTCCAGTACTTTGGCCACCTCATGAGAAGAGTTGACTCATTGGAAAAGACTCTGATGCTGGGAGGGATTGGGGGGCAGGAGGAGAAGGGGACGACTGAGGATGAGATGGCTGGATGGCATAACCGACTAGATGGACATGAGTTTGAGTGAACTCCGGGAGTTGGTGATGGACAGGGAGGCCTGGCGTGCTGCCATTCATGGGGTCGCAAAGAGTCGAACACGACTGAGCGACTGAACTGAACTGAACTGAGGCACATCTTGAAAGTAAAGTCATCACATTTCATTTCATCTTTTAAATGTCATGCAAAATTGAGAATGATATTTATATTAGTTGTTTAGGAAGAAATGAATTATAATATTAATTACTAATCTTGAGAACAAGCTTCAGTATTTATATTTTTCTTCTCCCAAATATTGCAGAGGAATTTCTTCTAAAAATCAAAACTAAGTATTTCCAAAATATGCTTTCTTTGGAATAGAAATTTAGCTGAATAGAGAATAATAGTCATGCCAGTTATTCAGATTTTAAATATTCGTATTAACTTCTGAGAGGGACTTAAATACATAAATAATAAAACTGAAATTGACCATGGAAGCCGCTAATTATTAAGTATTTAATACATACTTATATTATTTAATTTCATTAAAAAAATAAAACTACCAAACTGCCTTATGGTTAGCATAGAAAACAGAATATTTTCCTCATAACTTCAATTTTAAGATAATTTCCAACATGTCTTTTTTAAAATTTTCTATTTATTGCAAATTTAAGGCAATTCCCTCAGTTAAGTGGAGTGAAAAGATGACATTTCTTTTCTTTCTTTCTTTCTCTATTCTATCCAATCAGAAGCTGTATATTCCTTTTGCAATGGTCCCTCTATATACTCCCTTCCTATTTCCTATCATCACTGTGCTAGGCAAAGCTTACAGCGCCTAACAATTGCTAACCAACCTTTGGACGTCCAGTGTTTGGTCCACCATTATCTTCTACTCACACTGCCTCTGAATTAGTCATCTGAGGGCACTGCTGAGACTGATGTACTGACTTGCCATCACATTTCTTAGACTTGGAGACCCCTCAAAAGCTTAAAGAAGGGCAAGGGCACCATTGCAAAGCAGCCCACACAATAAACAGAGTGATGTTTAAATGAGTCCACATCCAGCCCATACTCCATCATTTGAAGCAGAATGACATAGCGGTTAGAAAGAAGCATAGCTCTGTATCCATGCAGTTGGCTTCAGGTACAGCCTTTGTCATTAACTACCTATGTAACCTGGGTGAGTTATTTCATTTCTTTGTGTTCATTTTTTCATTTGTAAAATGAGGATACTGTCAGTCCCAATCTTTGGGATATGGGGAGCACTGAATTAGTGGAAACATGTAAAGGTCTGAGAACAGTGCTTGACATTTTGAAAGCGCTCAGTGTATAACACTATAATTTTATTTCATTTGCTAATCTGTCTCCTTTTACAAGTTAAAATGTTTGCATGTCAGTAGTTTTACATGGCTCAACATGAATTTATCTATCTTCTTTTATAATGTCCTGTTACCATTCTTCTACCCTGAAAGTCAAAACTTTGAGGTATTATTTTACAAAATAAGAATATGTAATACTATTCCAATAGTTTGACTTTTTGATCTATTTTGAGATTCAGCTTCTGAATCAGATGTCATCATTTTCATTTTCCAAGTCTGAAATCTGCTTGTACTGAAAAGTAGACTTGTTCTCAGTCTCTTACAACAGTAATATTCTTCTAAATACTTTAAACATTACAAATGTATTTTAGTTTGCATAATGATAGAACATGTACATAATGCTATGGAACTCATCTAAATGTCAAGACGTAACAATTTTGCAATGCAAACCTGGCATTCATGATAACTCAGTTCTGTCATGAAGAACCCTCCACTAGTTCACAATAAAAATTACAGCATTTCCTTTTACTTCCTTCTCTACTTAGCAGATGCATTCTTCAATAGTCATTCACTTTGGTATTACAGAAGCATTATCTGCAAATATATTTATTATAATGGTAAAATAATATGCTATTTATGCCATTTTGTGTGTGTTTAAAATGAGTTTCTTTAAAGAAATATGTATATGTATATGTCTCTTAAATAATTCGAGAAATGGTATACAATTCATTATTAAACTTCTATATATACCATTTTTCCACAAGTGAAATTACTGAATTTTAAATTTTCTGCCAACTTTATTTCTCTGAGACTTTACATTTGTGCCAATATAGACTGTGATAACTTATAACAAAAGAGCATATGCATTTTATAGAAGCCTACCCCTTTTAGTAGAAGAGTGTTTATCACAGTCAACCATGAAAAGCATTTATTCTTATAAGTTTTAATTTGGTTCTTATATTTGAGATGATTTTTGTTGTTTTCTTGCTTTCTTGTCCTTTGGTCATGATATCCTAATGTAATTGGGATTTCTGCTCTAAATAGCAGTCACCTAAGGCAATGGCAATGGCAATCCACTCCAGTGCTCTTGCCTAGAAAATCTCATGGGTAGAGGAGCCTGGTAGGCTGCAGTCAATGGGGTCGCGAAGAGTCAGACACGACTGAGTGACTTAGCAGCAGAGCAGCAGCAAAACCTTCATTATACCTAAAATTCACCTCCTCTGAGGGTGATTATATTTTTGATGATCTACAGACACCCCAACATGAATTTTATGTGTATCTTATATCCAGTATTTTACATCAGGCCATTCCTTATATTGCTCAACTCTTTTTTGACAAATTACTCCAAACTTATCCAAATATAGGACTTCCCTGGTGGCTCAGAGGTTAAAGCATCTGCCTCCAATGCGGGAGACCTGGGTTCAATCCCTGGGTCGCGAAGATCACCTGGAGAAGGAAATGGCAATCCACGCCAGTATTCTTGCCTGGAGAATCCCATGGACGGAGAAGCCTAGTAGGTTACAGTCCACGGGGTCGCAAAGAGTCGGACATGACTGAGTGACTTCACCTTCATACCTTTATCCAAATATCAGATTCTGGCATCAGAAAGAGGAAAAGCTAATTTCGGTTTTCCTGAATGACGAAGCAGGCCAGGCCTCCCTGTCCATCACCATCTCCTGGAGTTCACTCAGACTCACGTCTATCAAGTCCGTGATGCCATCCAGCCATCTCATCCTGGGTCTTCCCCTTGTCCTCCTGCCCCCAATCTCTCCCAGCATCAGAGTCTTTTCCAATGAGTCAATTCTTCGCATGAGGTGGCCAAAGTACTGGAGCTTCAGCTTTAGCATCATTCCTTCCAAAGAAATCCCAGGGCTGATCTCCTTCAGAATGGACTGGTTGGATCTCCTTGCAGTCCAAGGGACTCTCAAGAGTCTTCTCCAGCACCACAGTTCAAAAGCATCAATTCTTCGGTGCTCAGCCTTCTTCACAGTCCGACTCTCACATCCATACATGACCACAGGAAAAACCATAGCCTTGACTAGACGGACCTTAGTCAGCAAAGTAATGTCTCTGCTTTTGAATATGCTATCTAGTTTGGTCATAACTTTTCTTCCAAGGAGTAAGTGTCTTTTAATTTCATGGCTGCAGTCACCATCTGCAGTGATTTTGGAGCCCCAAAAAATAAAGTCTGACACCGTTTCCACTGTTTCCCCATCTATTTCCCATGAAGTGATGGGACCAGATGCCATGATCTTCATTTTCTGAATGTTGAGCTTTAAGCCAACTTTTTCACTCTCCACTTTCACTTTCATCAAGAGACCTTTTAGTTGTCTTCATTTTCTGCCATAAGGGTGGTGTCATCTGCATATCTGAGGTTATTGATATTTCTTCTGGCAATCTTGATTCCAGCTTGTGTTTCTTCCAGTCCAGCATTTCTCATGATGTACTCTGCATATAAGTTAAATAAGCAGGGTGACAATATACAGCCTTGACGGACTCCTTTTCCTATTTGGAACCAGTCTGTTGTTCCATGTCCAGTTCTAACTGATGCTTCCTGACCTGCATACAGATTTCTCAAGAGGCAGGTCAGGTGGTCTGTATTCCCATCTCTTTCAGAATCTTCAACAGTTTATTGTGATCCACACAGTCAAAGGCTTTGGCATAGTCAATAAAGCAGAAATAGATGTTTTTCTGGAACTCTCTTGCTTGTTCCATGATCCAGCAGATGTTGGCAATTTGATCTCTGGTTCCTCTGCCTTCTCTAAAACCAGCTTGACTCTTCCTTTAGGGCCTATATTATATTGATAAGATGAGTAGAAACCCTGGAATTTGTTTCAGATTGGGTTTGACACAAAAGGAGCTCCAAAAGGTCAAAAGAAAGAGAAAGAATGTGGTTCACATATTTATTACCTAGATTCATGCCCATCAAAGTCAACACAAGTTCACTGGGTCCCATGACAAAAGGTTTGTTGTTTTCCAGTTGCTAAGTCATGGCTGACCGACTCTGTGACCCAGTGGACTACAGCACACCAGCTTCCATGTCCTTCACTATCTCCTGGAGTTTGCTCAAATTCATGTCCATTTTGTCGGTGATGCTATCTAACCATCTTATCCTTTGCACCCCCCCTTCTCCTCCTACCCTCAATTCTTCCCAACATCAGTGTTTCTTTCAATGAACTGGCTCTTTGCATCAGGTCACCAAAATGTTGGAGCGTCAGCATCAGTCCTTCAAGTGAATAGTCAGGGTTAATTTACTTTAGAATTGACTAGTTTGATATCCTTGCTGTCCAAGGGACTCTCGAGAGTCTTTTCTAGCACCACAATTCAAAGAATCAGTTCTTTGGTGCTCAGCCTATTTTAGGGTCCAATCCTCATATCCATACATGACTACTGGAAAATGCATAGCTTTGACTATGTGGATCTTTGTCGGAAAAGTGATGTCTCTGCTTTTTACTACACTGTCTAGTTTTGTCATAGCTTTCATTCCAAGGAGCAAGTATTTTTAGTTCTGTAGCTGCAATCATTACCTACAGTGATTTTGAAGCCCAAGAAAACAAAATCTGTTACTACTTTCACTTTTCCTGCTCCTATTTGCCAAGAACTGATGGGACAGTAGCCATTTCTATCTCCACATCTCTTTTCTGGACTCATAACTATCTCCACTTGTCCTTTAGAGTTAAATCCTAAAAGCTTGCTTATTACTGGTTTCTGGATACTACAGAACCCCTTCCCACACCTTTGTAAACAGTTTTTTTTTAATAAACTTTTCTCAGGTTATCCTAATTTCAGTAACCCATCTGCTTCTTGCTAAGTCAGGGTTCTTACTAATATGCCTGTAGTAAATGAACAGGTCACTGTTCATAGTCTATCACCAAGATTTATTCAATAGTTTGGTAGAACTATTCCTATGATAATTAACCTTATTATATAGAAGCTATCATTAGATTTTCATAATTGAGGATTTATTTATTTTTGATATTATATGTCAGGCCCAATAAGTGCTAAAGCTTTTCACTTACTGGATAAACAGTCTGAATATTGAGAGTTTAGAAAGCTTTTCTATGACATTTGGAGATAGAATAGAGGTGTTAATTTGCAAATATCACAATACTGCTGGGTTGCTTTAACAGCTAAAAAAAATAAATAAAATCCTTCCATATTTTTCAATGTGTATGGCAAATTTCAGTCTCATACCTGTCTGAAGGTTACCATTTAGGAGAACTTTTGAAAGCCTGAAAGCCTAAAAATAGGAGAAAATTATATTGTCTTTATTCAAATAAATCATATAGAAAAATGTTGCATATATTTGTATATTACTTGGCAATAATTTGGTGTGCATATGTTCCCCAAGCAGTCAAACTTCTTTGGCTACTGAATGGGAATCTGATAGTCTTTTGCTGGCACTTAATGAGGGTATTATAGCTTCCCTGGTGGCTCAGATGGTAAAGCGACTGCCTGCAACTCGGGAGACCTGGGTTCAATCCCTGGGTCGGGAAGATTTTCTGGAGAAGGAAATGACAACCCACTCCAGTACTCTTGCTTGGAAAATTCCATTGATTAGGAATGTTTAGGTTTACCTAGATAGTTTAGGTTTACCTAGATAGTGTATTAAAAAGCAGAGATACCACTTTCATGAAAAAGGTCTGCATGGTCAAAGCTATGATTTTTCCAGTAGTCATACATATGTGAGAGTTAGGCCACGAGGAAGGCTGAGTGCTGAAGAATTGGTGCTTTTGAACTGTGGTGTTGAAGAAGACTTGAGAAACCTTGGACTGCATGAAGCTCAAGCTAGTCAATCCTGAAGGAAATCAACCCTGAATATTCATTGGAAGGACTGATGCTGAAGCTGAAGCTCCAGTGCTTTGGCCAGCTGATGTGAAGAGAAGCCTCATTGGAAAAGACCCTGATGGTGGGAAAGATTGAGTGTGTGGGGAGAAGGGGATGACAGATGATGGCATTATCAACAGAATGGACATGAGTTTGAACAAACTCTGGGAAATGTTGAAGGATAGGGAAGCCTGGCATGATGCAGTCCATGGGGTCACAAGTAGTCGGACATGGCTTAGTGCTAACAACAACGAGAGTAACGTTATACTATTACAATTGCAAGTTCATATGTCTATGTTGTGATGTTACTGTAGGATATTTTCAGGCATTTAAAATGATCAGGAGTGTTTTATCTTGCATCTGAAAGTCTTGCTCAGTTCATGTAGCACAGCTAGTGTTCAATGCAAAGTGACTAACTGGAAATACTCATTTAAGTGATTTTCACTGACAGTCTGGCAATTTTGATGATGGTAGGTCTTTTCATCAATGCTTAACCTATATAATGGGGCTTCCCATGTGGCATACTGGTAAAGAATCCACTTACTGATGCAGGAGATGCCCCTGGAGTAGGAAATGGCAACCCCAGTAATTAATCTTGCCTGGAGAATTCCATGGACAGAGGAGCCTGTGTCTATAGTCCAGGGAGTTGCAAAGAGTTACAGGGAAACAAATATAATATATTTAATTGTATAAGGTAATATGAAAATTGAATTAAGAACACTCTCCATTTAAATTTTCAAAAGATAGCTGATTAAAGTTCAGTGGAAATATTAAAGCTCAGCTCTAAGTTTGGCCATTTGATAATTAAAATTTATATCCTAGTAATAGAAGAGGGGCATCCTGGGGTTTGTATGGCCTACAGCTTATGTAATTTGGTGTTGGTGTGGGAGTGTTGTTCCACTGTAGGATGCCAGATGTAATAACGGAAGTCATGGTACATTTGAATTTCAGATAACAATTTTCATCATAAGTATGTCCCAGTAGTGCGTGGATTATACTTGTACTCAAAATTATCTGCTTCTTATGTGAAATTCACATTTCCCTGGTAGCTCAGCTGGTAAAGCATCTGCCTGCAATGTAGGAGATACAGTTTGATCCCTACATCAGGAAGATCCCCTAGAGAAGTGAGAGGCTACCCACTCCAGTTTTCTTGGGCTTCCCTGGTGACTCAGATGATAAAAAATCTGCCTGCAATACGAGAGACCTAGATTTAATCTCAGTTGGGAAGAGCCTCTGGAGAAGGGAATGGCAACCTACTCTAGTATTTTTGCCTGGAGAATCCCATGGACAGAGGAGCCTGGCAAGCTACCATCCATGGGGTCACAAGAGTTGGACATGACTGACTTTCACATTCACTTATGTGAAATTCAAATGTTACTGAGCAGTTTGTATTTTCCTTTGCTTAATCTGGCAACTCTAGAAGCATGTTTAATTAAAAACAACTTAAAATTCAAATGCATGACCTTGTAATAAATCAGGGCAACACGTGAACCTGAACTTAAGTTTGTTAAGTTTTCAATCAATTCACCTTTTCAGTATAATATAAATCATTTGTACTAACAACAGGTAAGCTAATTTAATCGAGTTAACTCTAGTAAATATGATGTATAACATTTTTCATGTATGAATATAATCAATTATATAAATCAAACTTATTTCAAATGCAGAAATTTATTTACATATTGGCTATGAGCTATTGTGTGACACACATTGAATCTAATAGTAATCTGAACAGACATGGTCCTCCTTATTCTTAATTATTCATAAAGGTCACCAAGAAGTAAACAAGTGTGATGTGTAGGGAAAGTATAGAATAAGCAGGTAGTTCATACTTGGAAGGCCTAGATAAAGCTTTCTGGGTCATGTAACTAACTTAAATTCTGAAACATAAAGAGGAATTTACCAAGGTTAGAATGTGGTAGGAAAAGGACTATAGTCAGAAGATACAGTACTAAAATGACCAGGAGACAAAAGAAGGCATGACCAGTCAACCACGTGGAAGTAAAGAAAAGGGTACATGGAGAAGGGAAAAAAAAGAAAAAGTGATGAGGCTGGAGAGAGAGATTCTCTGAATTTCCCCTCTAGCACTTAAGAATTTGATAGTAAACAAGAAAGACTAATTAATTTGAGTACCAAAATATAAAATATATATATAATGAGGATATATTTACATATGTCTAGTAAAATTTGAGAAAATATTTGCAAACTCTCATTATAAAACTGATTTAGGAAAAACATTTCTAGGAAGTCAGTCCTTCCTTATTAAAAACAACAGTAACAACAACAAAAACAACCAAATGGAAAAACTCAAGGAGGTTATTTCAGGCTGAAATTAATATACTTTAGTCAGTAATGCAAATCCGAATGAAATGAAGAGCACTGGCAAAGGTAACTAACTATATGTAAATATAAAGTATACTATAAATGCATTCTAATTTTAACTGTTCTTAACCTATGTAAATTAAACTGCATAATAAATATAAAAATATTTAAGGTTTTATATATATTAAAAATTAGGGTTAGATTTAGAGCCTTCAATGTCCAGAGATATAGTTTGTATGACAATAATAACAAAAAGAAGAGACACCGTTATATCAAAGTAGTTTTATCTACTACTGAAATTAAGTTGGTATTAATTTCAGTCGGTTTTTTTTTTTTTTTGGTTTTAAGATGTCTACAATAATCATATTTTAGATTCAAAGACACAAATGGTTTGAAAGTTAAAAGATGGATGCTCTACAAGCAGGAACCAGAAGAAAGCTAAAGTGGCTATATTTATATTAGATAAAATAGACAATATGAGATGAATAGACTAATATTAGACAAAATAGTATTTAAGACTAAGGTCATTACTAGGAGCAAAGGGCCATTTCACAATGATAAAGGGATAAATATGAAAGGAAGTCATAGCAATCAAACATGCATTCACCTAATAACAAAGGCTCAGAATCCATAAAGCAATAATGATAACAGTTGAAAGAAAAACGGACAATCCAATTATAATAGTGAAGACACCTCTGCCAATAATTGATGGGAAATCTAAGGAGAACATCAAAAAGAAAATAGGCTTGAAAGGCTCTGCTTACTATGTCAAGTAGAATGACATCTATTGAGTGCCAGAGTCAGCCATAATAGAATATGTGTTTTTCTCAAGCATGTGTGTTAGTCACTCAGTGGTGCCTGACTCATTGTGACCCCACAGACTATAGCCTGACAGGCTCCTCTGTCCATGAAATTCTCCAGGCAAGAATACGGGAGTGGGTAGCCATTTCCTTGTCCAATTCTAAGCATAATATTTTCGAAAACAACACTGTGAAAAATTTGAAAATATTTTTAAAATGAAATACCCTAGTCTAGGATACAGGTTGGACCAATTATGATACATCCAGACAATGGAGAATTGTATATTATTTTTTGAAAAATGGTCGGCTATTATGAAACAAAAATTGAAGATAAAGACCATCAACAAGGGTGTGAAGCCAATATAGAAAATGATACAGAGGTTCCTAAAATATTAAAGGCAGAATCATATGATCAGCAATCCAACATCTGGGAATATATCCAAAGAATTAAAATCATGATCTCAAGCAGATAACCTGCTTTCACGTGTTCTCTGTAGCATACCACGTACCTAAGATATAAAAGCAACCTAAATGCCCATTGAAGGATAGAGAGGTAAAGAAAATGAGGTATTAATATGCAGTGAATAATATTTAACCTTAAAAAAAGAAAATTCTGCTATTAGAGACAATATGGATAAACCTGAGGACATTATACTAACACAGGGAACCAGAAATATTAATACTATATGATCTTACTTACTTGAGGACTCTAAAAATAGTCAAACTCACAGAAACAGAGAGTAGAGAGGTGGTTCCCAGGGCTCAGAGCCTATGAGGTGTCAGTTATACAAGGTGAATAGTTCCTAGAGATGCTGGATACATCAGAGTGCCTATATAGTTAATGATCCTAAATTGTATACTTAGTAGTCTGCTAAGAGGGTGGAACTTATGTCAAGTGTTCTTATCACCAACAATAAATAAACATTTAAAGATGAGAAGAAACTTTTGAAGGTCATGGATGTGTTTTATAGCATTGACTGTGGTGA
Organism: Ovis aries; assembly: GCF_016772045.2. Taxonomy (NCBI): domain Eukaryota; kingdom Metazoa; phylum Chordata; class Mammalia; order Artiodactyla; family Bovidae; genus Ovis; species Ovis aries. Next base: position 52,996,670 of record NC_056069.1, read on the forward strand.
TGATCATGGCATCCGGTCCCATCACTTCATGGGAAATAGATGGGGAAACAGTGGAAACAGTGTCAGACTTTAATTTTTCTTGTGCTCCAAAATCACTGCAGATGGTGACTGCAGCCATGAAATCAAAAGATGCTTACTCCTTGGAAGAAAAGTTATGACCAACCTAGATAGCATATTCAAAAGCAGAGACATTACTTTGCCGACTAAAGGCCGTCTAGTCAAGGCTATGGTTTTTCCTGTGGTCATGTATGGATGTAAGAGTTGGACTGTGAAGAAGGCTGAACGCCAAAGAATTGATGCTTTTGAACTGTGGTGTTGAAGGAGACTCTTGAGAGTCCCTTGGACTGCAAGGAGATCTAACCAGTCCATTCTGAAGGAGATCAACCCTGGGATTTCTTTGGAAGGAATGATGCTGAAGCTGAAACTCCAGTACTTTGGCCACCTCATGTGAAGAGTTGACTCATTGGAAAAGACCCTGATGCTGGGAGGGATTAGGGGCAGGAGGAGAAGTGGACAACCGAGGATGAGATGGCTGGATGGCATCACGGACTCGATGGACGTGAGTCTGAGTGAACTCCGGGAATTGGTGATGGACAGGGAGGCCTGGCATGCTGCTATTCATGAGATCACAAAGAGTCGGACACGACTAAGTGACTGAACTGAACTGAACTGTGGTGATGATTTCAGGTGTGTATACTTATCTCCAAACTCATTACATTGTATGTGTTAAATATATACAGCTTTTTGTATGGCACCAAATCCTCAATGAAGTGTTTTTTTTTTAATTGGAAATTTGGAAAGATCTCAAACATCCTTTTTTTTTTTAAATTAAAAGAGTCAAGTTACAGTATAGTATAGAGAGGTGTTTCTCAGCTTTACACAAAAGCGCTGCCTAGAGAGCTTTTAAATAACAATATTCCAGTTACTACCAAGATAAATTAAATTGGAATTTTTGAGAATGGGACCCAAAGCGAATATATATATATATATATATATATATACACACACATATATAGTATATATTTATATATATATATATATATAATCTGAAGATTGTAACATACAGCCAAGTTAGAGAGGCACTGAGATAGGTACATATCTTTGCTTTTATATACACTGACTCTCCTTAGAAGAAAAGGTATTCCTAACAATGCTTTCAAGGAACTTCCAACTCCTGTCCCCACCTCCAGTTAGCAGACATGCTTTTGGATTTTGCACTATGTGATTGTGCTTTATATACACATAGAATGTGTATGCAGTGTGCATCACTTTTCCTTTTTCTTTTTGTGGTGAGTGTGTGTTTAGCTCAGGGGGAAAATAGGATTAAAGTTAATCCAGGAGTTCTGGGAAGAAAAATCAGAAATTCAGTCTTTGCAAATATTTTTATGCATTTAATGTAGAATGTTAAGCAAATGTTACTGGCAAATACATATGACTTTGTATGTGATTTTTATGCTTTTCTTAGAGTTATTGTGTATTCTTCACATACCTTACAACAAATGCCTATTATGTTCATGAAAAAAAAAGAAAACTAAATACGTTTAAAGAGATTTCTTCCCAGAAGGCAGCATTTTTAAGAAGTAATTTGTCTTAAAATGTCTTTTTTTCCTCAACTTGATCAAGAATTACCAGGCAGAGTAAGGTCGTGTTGCATGGGGAAGTCTTGCTAATGCAGATAAGAAACTCTATGACTGAAAGTAATTTCAGGTTTCCATGGTGGTGGTTTAGTTGCTCAGTCGTGTCTGACTCTTGTGACCCTGTGGACCATAGACCACCAGTCTTTTCTTGTCTATGTGATTTTCCAGGTAAGAATACTGAAGTAGGTTGCCATTTCCTTCTCCAGGGGATCTTCTGCACCCATGGATTAAACTTAACCACATCTCCTGTGTCTCCTGCATTGGCAGGCAGATTTTTGACCACTAGCTCCAACTGGGAGGTCCATAGTGCAATCAAATGTAAACCCTTGTTCTTTGTGTTTTGCACTGCGAAATATAAGCTATTGTCTAAAACCATTACACGGTGAGCCTAAGTGGTTCAGTTTGGCTGCAGAGTCTTAGTTGTAGCACACAGGAACTTTTCTTGAAGTGTGCAGACTTCTCTATTTTATTTTATATTTTTTTCCTTCTTCTTCTCTCATTTCAATTGTGTCTTTCATCCTAAAAGTTTACCGAGTTTTGGTCAAGAAAGCTACTGAGCCTCTGAGTTCAAATTAATGACATTATATCTAGTGATTTCTCTAGTAGTTGGTATGGTAAATAATCTGCCTGCAATGCAGGAGACCCAGATTCCATTCCTGGGTTAGAAAGATCCCCTGGGGAAGAAAATGGGAGCCCACTCCTGCATTCTTGCCTGGAGAATTATAGCTATTGATAAAACTCAATTTGTCTTTTTATTCAAATGTAGGCTTCCCTGATGGCTCAGACAGTAAAGAATCTACCTGCAATGCAGGAGACCTGGGTTTGATCCCTGAGTTGGGAAGATTCCCCTGGAGGAGGGCATGGCAGAGTACTCCAGTATTCTTGCCTGGAGAATCCCCATGGACTGAGGAGCCTGGAGGGCTACAATCCATGGCGTCGCAAAGAGTCAGATATGACTGAGCCACTAAGCACAGCAAAGCAAGAAAGTTGCCAACTTAAGAAGTATTGTCTGAAAAGCAATTCATTGAAACCAAGTTTACCAGGCACACACACACAAATGCAAACATTTTAAAGGGTAAGTCATGAAGATGAACAGTTGCTTTACTTATATGAGCATAGGATTAATTCATGTGGGTTATGAAACAGGTGAGAAAAGAATCTGTTTAGAACAGATAATTGAATTTTAGCTATGTATTTGAATGCTTTAAGGGGGGAAAATGGCATTCCTATGTAAAGAGACTTTTAAAGTGATAACATTTAAATATTTAATTCTATATATATGTATATATAAATGGATGTATAAAATCACACACATTTGAAATCTATCAGAAAACTAAAATATAAATTTTTTATCAAATCGATTCTTTTGAATCGATCTAATTTTAAAAGCTACACTACTCTTTCTAAATTCGGATTTCTTCTTATGGCACATAGCCCCATTCTCAAGTGAGGATCCCAGGCATCTTCTCGGTCTTTACCTCTCTCCTGTCATTATATCCAGCAATGAGTCTTGCTGATTGCACTTTAAATCGTTTTCAAATCTCTCACAATGTTTTCCTATGCAGTGATTCTCTAGATTATACCTTTATCACAGTCTTTTTCTTCTATTGCAATAGTTTTTTAATCCATCTCCCTGTCTTTGTCTTGCTCTCCTTAAATCCATCACTCTATTGAGGTCAAAGTGATTGCCCCAAAATGTAAATCTGACCACGCTCCTACCTTGTTATAAACTTCAGTGATTTCTCAGCCAAGTCCAAACTCCTACAGGGTATAAGTGGCCTTATGTAAACCCCTCATTCTTCTCAGAATTAAAATTTTAATGGCTTTCCTCAATTATTCAGTTACAGTAACCAGTATTTATTGAGTTTCCTATGTGCCTGCCAGACATTGTTTCTGATCGAATAGAGGAGTACTGGGACTTTTGTTCTGCTCACAGTTTTCTTTAAGCTCTAAGCTTTTGCTAGTGTTTTGAGAGTCAGTCTACAATTGGACATCAGTGTCTTTGCGTCATCTTCATGGGTAGAGCAAAAATGCATCATGCTGACTACTCTTTACCTGGGTCTTTACCAGGACATGCTCATGGCAGGCAAGCATGAAGGGTGATGGAAATGCTTCCCCTTGACAATATACAGTCCTGCTTCTGTTTGCGATAGTAGTAGTGAATTCCCTAAGCTCAAATTCCACTTCAGTAACACAACCCACTGGATGTTCATATTTTATGAATTGAATGTGTGTGTCTTTTCAGTATCACTGTGTTGAAGTCCTCCTTTCCAATGTGATGGTATTTGAGATGGAAGCTTTGGGAGGTATTTATTTAGGTTACCTGAGGTCATGAGAGTAGAACCTCATGATAGAACCAGTGCCTTTATAAGAAGAGGAAGAGACACCAGAATTTTCTCCCTTTGTACCAGGGAAAGGTATATGAGCACATACTGAGAAGGGTGCTATCTACAAGCCAGGAAGAGAGCTTTCACCAAAAATCAAACTATCAGGCACCTTGATCTTGGACTTCTCAGCCTGCAGAACTGTGAAAACATAAATGTCTTATGTAAGCCACCCAGTATGTGGCATTTTGTTATAGCCACTCAAACTGATGAAGGCAGCAATCCTGTATCAAAGGCCCTACGTTACTCCCATGGGCTCATGGGGAAAAAAAGCACCTAAGAACTGAAATCTCTGGCAAAGGCCTATGCGGCCTATAATCATGTATACTCTCCAATTCAGAAGCCTCATGTTTTCTTCTAGAACATGTAGAAAAGTCACTAAATAGATTATTAATTGGTAAGAAGTATAAAGTCTCAAGTCTTGTACAATCCTTGGGTGTTATTTCCTCTCTTATCCCCTCTTCCTCTCTTTATATGTGTTCTTCTATGCTGGGACCAAGCTAGATAGCATATTAAAAAGCAGAGATATTACTTTGCCAACAAAGGTCTATCTAGTCAAGGCCATGGTATTTCCAGTGATCACGTATGGATGTGAGAGTTGGACTGTGAAGAAAGCTGAGCACCAAAGAATTGATGCTTTTGAACTGTGGTGTTGGAGAAGACTCTTGAGAGTTGCTTGGACTGTAAGGAGATCCAACCAGTCCATCCTGAAGATCAGTCCTCGGTGTTCTTTGGAAGGAATGATGCTAAAGTTGAAACTCCAATACTTTGGCCACCTCATGCAAAGAGTTGACTCATTGGAAAAGACCCTGATCCTGGGAGGGATTGAGGGCAGGAGGAGAAGGGGACAACAGAGGATGACATGGCTGGATGGCATCACCAACTCGATGGACAGGAGTTTGAGTGAACTCCGGGAGTTGGTGATGGACAGGGAGGCCTGGCATGCTGCGATTCATGGGGTTGCAAAGAGTCAGACATAACTGAGCAACTGAAATGAACAGATGCTTGAAATAAAACAGTATGTGAAAGTGAAAGCTGCTCAGTCCTGTTCAACTCTGTGACTCCATGGACTTATACAGTCCATGGAATTCTCCAGGCCAGCATACTGGAGTGGGTAGCCTTTCCCTTCTCTAGGAGATCTTCCCAACGTGGGGATTTAACCTGGGTCTCCCGCATTGCAGGTAGATTCTTCTCCAGCTGAGCCACAAGGAAAGCTCAAGATTGTTGGAGTATGTAGCCTATCCCTTCTCCAGCAGATCTTCCTGACCCAGGAATTGAACTCATGTCCATTGAGTTGGTGATGCCATCCAACAATCTCATCCTCTGTCATCCCCTTCTCCTCCCGCCTTCAATCTTTCCCAGCATCAGGTTCTTTTCCAATGAGTCAGTTAGAAAAGACTAATGTTAGTCAATTGGAAAAACTAATGTAACTGGGGGTCTCCTGCATTACAAGCAGTTTCTTTACCACCTGAATTATTGTATACCCTGATCTTATTTCTGAAACTTTTTTGACAAAACCTAAGTAATATTTGATATCCGTTTCATAAGCACATTCTATAAAACAACCTTTAAAAATATGAATGCTGTAGATTACCTATAGAGTATTTAATTATGCTTGTAATCTTTGTTGTTGTTGTTTAGTTGCTAAGACATGTCTGACTCTTTTCCACCCCATGGACTGTATCTTGCCAGACTCCTCTGTCAGTGGGATTTCTCAGGCAAGAATACTGAAGTGGGTTGCCATTTTCTTCTCCAGGGAATCTTCCCAACCCAGGGATCAGACCCATGTTTCCTGCATCTCCTGCATTGCAGGCAGGTTATCACTAAGTCACCTGGAGAAAAGTTCTCTCCAAAAATATGAAAGTAATTTAAATGCAACATAGTTCTATCTTTATAGGAGTGACAATAGTAAATAATAAAGATAAACTATTGATGCTTTTAAACTGTGGTGTTGGAGGAGACTCTTGAGAGTCCCTTAGACTTCAAGGAGATACAACCAGTTCATCCTAAAGGAAATCAGTCCTGAATACTCATTGGAAGGACTGATGTTGAAGATGAAACTCCAATACTTTGGCCACCTCATGCGAAGAACTGACTCATTGGAAAAGAACCTCATGCTGGGAAAGATTGAAGGTGGAAGGAGAAGGGGACAACAGAGGATGAGATGGTTGAATGGCATCACCGACTCAACAGACATGATTTTGAGCAAGCGCTGGGAGTTGGTGTTGGACAGGGAGGCCTGGTGTGCTGCGGTCCACGGGGTCACAAAGAGTCGGACACAACTGAGAGACTGAACTGAACTGAACTAATGTAAAACAAAGCCAAACCTAGTGATGAGGCAGCAGCCTGAAATGGGCTTGTTATTGTCAGCCATCCCTACTGAAGACAACTCAAAAACAGAAGCTCTTATAAAAAGTAAAATTGCCTTTGAACTCAGCACATGTGAAAGCTGCAGTTTTAGAAGCCAAAGGACACATTTATTTTACACAGGCCTAGTTAAGTGACTGAAAAATTTTATCTTGTTTATTGTTACTCATATTTATTTTGATTCAGAAGAAGATGGTATAGTACTTTCCATGATAGTTGTCTGAATTATTTGCCACATTTAAAACCTATTAATTTTTTTCTCCATTAGATAGCAACAGTTACTGGATGCTTTCATGTATCAGACTGTTTTCTATGTATTTACAAATATTTTCTCATTACATCTTTACAGTTGCTATGAGAGTAAACCTATTATTGTCTCTAGTTTTTAAATGAAGAAAATGAGGTTCAGAGAGACTATTAATTTGCCCAAGGGGACAGAATCTTGTGATAACAGGGCTAGGATTTTAATACAGTCAAGCTGATCATGATCAGAATGCCTAACCACACAACTTACTGTTTATTTCTTCCTTATATTGGAGGGAAAATATAAAGTTAAAAAAAGTGTCTCTCGCATCGAAATACTGATCATAAGTAACACTAATGTGCACTTTAATTTTCTTCTGCACTAAAACTAACCAAAGCATGAGATAATCTCCTTCTAGCTTATTTGTTATATGGAAATTTTGCAACATTTCTTAAATGGGAAATGAAGATGAAAAATTAAAGCAGATCTTGAATCACTTTGATGGACTTACAGTCTCTAAAGGTACCACCAGGCAAGCCACCCCTAGGTCACAGAACAGAGAGGCTCACAGATCAAATTACGATGCTCGGATCACATCAATTTCAAACACAGTTGGGAAGAAGAGATGGGGTAGGTTCAGGTACTTCAGACAGGGTGTGAGTAGAAAGACAACACAGCCTAAGTATGGACTACATGATGTTAATGCCTTCTGCTTCTTTCTACAGCATCATCGTTCCACATTGATAGTTTGTTTTTGAATTTAAAGGCTTCCCTGGTGGCTCAGACAGTAAAGTGTCTGCCTGCAATATGGGAGACCTGGGTTTGATCCCTTGGTTGGGAAGATCTCCTGGAGAAGGAAATGGCAACCCATTCCAGTACTCTTGTTTAGAAAATACCATGGATGGAGGAGCCTGGTAGGCTACAGCCCAGGGGTCACAAAGAGTCGGACATGACTGAGTGACTTCACTTTCCTTTCCTTTCCTTTGAATGTAAGCGAAGTGAAGGCAACTAGTGACTCACACTTGCCTTAATGTTTAGACAGAGGCACAAGTGTACACAACCAGAGTGTTTTTTTTTTTTAATTTTTGAGTCTTATCCCACCTGTATGTTGCCTTTTCTCTATTGAATTGAATATTTCAAAATAATACAGAAAATTGATATTACAACCCTAACATCCTGAACGTTTTAACAATAATGATCTCATGATAATATCCATATTTTTGAGGCATTTATATCTTGGCACTCTCTCTCTCTCTCTCTCTCTCTCTATATATATATATATATATACACACACACACACGCACACGCACACACGCACACACACATATATATTTACACATTGTAAAAAATACCTGCTGTCTCAAACTCTGTGAAATATCTTTCTCCAGGGATTCCAGTTGATTTCTAGCTATCAACAAAATAACATCTTAGCACTTTTATTGTCTTTGTCTTTGGAAGCCCTACAGATTGCATATCATTGATGAAACAGAGCTGATATATATCTCTATATATAGTTCAGTTCAGTTCAATCACTCATTCATGTCCAACTCTTTGCAACCCCATGAACCACAGCACTCCAGGCCTCCCTGTCCCATCACCAACTCCCAGAGTCCATGCAAACCCATGTACATCAAGTCAGTGATGCTGTCCAACCATCTCATCCTCAATTGTCCCCTTCTCCTCCTGCCCTCAATCTTTCCCGGCATGAGTGTCTTTGAAAATGAGTCAGCTCTTCGCATCAGGTGGCCAAAGTATTGGAGTTCCAGCTTCAACATCGATCCTTCCAATGAACACGCAGGACTGATTTCCTTTAGGATGGACTGGTTGCATCTCCTTGCAGCCCAAGGGACTCACAAGAGTCTTCTACAACAGCACAGTTCAAAGGCATCACTTCTTCGGAGCTCAGCTTTCTTTACAATCCAACTCTCACATCCATACATGACCACTGGAAAAACCATAGCCTTGACTAGAGGGACCTTTGTTGACAAAGTAATGTCTCTGCTTTTGAATATGCTATCTAGTTTGGTCATAACTTTCCTTCCAAGGAGTAAGCGTCTTTTAATTTCATGGCTGCGATCACCATCTGCAGTGATTTTGGAACCCAGAAAAATAAAGTCAGTCACTGTTTCCACTGTTTCCCCATCTATTTCCCATGAAGTGATGGGACCAGATGCCATGATCTTCGTTTTCTGAATGTTGAGCTTTAAGCCAACTTTTTCACTCTCCTTTTCACTTTCATCAAGAGGCTCTTTATGAAGCTGGCTGTGGCTCAGATCATGAATTCCTTATTGCCAAATTCAGACTGAAATTGAAGAAAGTCAAGAAAACCACTAGACCATTCAGGTATGACCGAAATCAAATCCCTTATGACTATACAGTGGAAATGAGAAATAGATTTAAGGGACTAGATCTGACAGACAGAGTGCCTGATGAACTATTGATGGAGGTTCCTGACACTGTATAGGAGACAGGAATCAAGACCATCCCCAAGAAAAAGAAATGCAAAAAAGCAAAATGGCTGTCTGAGGGGGCCTTACAAATAGCTATGGAAAGAAGGGACGTGAAAAGCAAACGAGAAAAGGGAAGATATACCCATTTGAATGCAGAATTCCAAAGAATAGCAAGGAGAGATAAAAAAGCCTTCTTCAGTGATCAATGCAAAAAAAAAATAGAGGAAAAGAACAGAATGGGAAAGACGAGAGATCTCTTCAAGAAAATTAGAGATACCAAGGGAACATTTCATGCAAAGATGGGCTCAATAAAGGACAGAAATGGTAGGGACCTAACAGAAGCAGAAGATTTTAAGAAGAGGTGGCAAGTATACACAGAAGAACTGTACAAAAAAGATCTTCATGACCCAGGTAATCACGATGGTGTGATCACTCACCTAGAGCCAGACATCCTGGAATGTGAAATCAAGCGGGCCTTAGGAAGCATCACTAAGAACAAAGCTAGTGGAGGTGATGGAATTCCAGTTGAGCTATTTTAAATCCTGAAAGATGATGTTGTGAAAGTGCTGCACTCAATATGCCAGCAAATTTGGAAAACTCAGCATTGGCCACAGGACTGGAAAAGGTCAGTTTGCATTCCAATCCCAAAGAAAGACAATGCCAAAGAATGCTCAAACTACCACACAATTGCACTCATCTCACACGCTGTAAAATAATGATCAAAATTCTCCCAGCCAGGCTTCAGGAATAGGTGAACTGTGAACTTCCTGATGTTCAAGCTGGTTTTATAAAAGGCAGAGGAACCAGGGATCAAATTGCCAGCATCAGCTGCATCATGGAAAAAGCAAGAGAGTTCCAGAAAAACATCTATTTCTGCTTTATTGACTATGCCAAAGCCTTTGACTGTGTGGATCACAATAAACTGTGGAAAATTCTGAAAGAGATGGAAATACCAGAGCACTTGACCTGCCTCCTGAGAAACCTATATTCAGGTCAGGAAGCAACCGTTAGAACTGGACATGGAACAACACACTGGTTCCAAATAGGAAAAGGAGTCCATCAAAGCTGTATATTGTCACCCTGCTTATTTAACATCTATGCAGACTACATCATGAGTAACGCTGGGCTGGAGGAAGCACAAGCTGAAATCAAGATCACCGGGAGAAACATCAATAACCTGTATATATAGAGATATATTTATATAGAGAGCTTTTAGGGGTCTGTATATATAAATAAACTGGGAGCATAGTAGCCTTCTAAACAATTATATTTTTCTACTGATATATATTTTCATAGCTATAATTTATTCTTGAGTGTGAAAAAGTGTTAGTCATTCAGTTGTGACTCTCTTTTTTTAAAGTATATTTTGTTTATTTTGTTTTTGTATTGTTCTTCAGACCATGAGTACACTTCAAATACATTTTTTAATTAATTTTTAATTGAAGAATAATTGTTTTGTAGAATTTTCCTATTTTCTGTCAAACTTCAACATAAATCAGCCATATGTATACATATATCCCCTTTGTTTTGAACCTGCCTCCCCATCCTACCCCTCTAGGTTGATACAGAGCTCCTGCTTGAGTTTCCTGAGACATACAGCAAATTCCCATTGGCTGTCTATTTTACATATGGTAATATAAGTTTCCATGTTACTCATTCCGTACATCTCACCCTCTTCTCCCTTATCCCCATGTCAATAAGTCAATTCTGTATGTCTGTTTCTCCATTGCTGCCCTGCAAATAAATTCTTCATTACCATTTTTCTAGATTCCATATATATGTGTTAGTATATGATATTTATCTTTCTCTCTCTGACTTTCTTCACTCTGTATAATAGGCTCTAGGCTTATCCACCTCATTAGAACTGACTCAAATGTGTTCCTTTTTATGGCTGAGTAATATTCCATTGTGTATATATAACACAACTTCATTATCCTTTCATTTGTCAGTGGACATGTAAGTTGCTTCCATATTCCAGCTATTGTAAATAGTGTTGCAATGAACAATGGAATGCATATGTCTTTTCAACTTTGGGTTCCTCAGTGTATATACCTAGAAGGTCATATAGTGGTGTTATTCCTAACTTCTTAAGGAATCTCCATACCATCTTCCATAGTGGCTGTATCAATTTACATTCCCACCAATAGTGCAGGAACCTCCACTACAGACATAAAAAGAGAAATTGACAGTAACACAATAATAGTAGGAGACTTTAACACCCCACTCACACAAATGGACAGATCATTATAGCAGAAAATTAATAAGGAAACACAAGTCTTAAATGATACATTAAATGAGATGGATCTCACTGATATCTTTAGGACATTCCATCTAGATGCAGAAGGATACAACTTCTCAAGTGCACATGGAACATTTTCCATGATAGCCCACATCTTGGGTCACAAATCAAACCCCAGTAAGTAGAAGAAAATTGAAATCATAGTCAAGCATCTTTTCTGACTACAATGTTCTGAGACTAGATATCAATTACAAGAAAAAACAAAGCTGGAAAAAGCACAAACACATGGATATTAAACAATACATTTCTAAATAACCAACAGGTTACTGAAGAAATCAAAAGGGAAATAAAAAAAATTTCTAGAAACAAATGACAGTGAAAACATAGCAACTCAAAATCTGTGGGATGCAACAAAAGCAGTTCTAAGAGGTAAGTTTATAGCAACACAATCCTACTTCAAGAAACAAGAAAAGCATCGAGTAGACAACCTAACTTTACACTTTAAACAACTGGAAAAATAAGAACAAAGTACCCCAAAATTAGAAGAAAGAAAGAAATCATAAAGATCAGAGCAGAAATAAGTGTCTGACTCTTTTGTGACCACATGAACTATAGCCCGCCAGAATCCTCTGTCCATGTTCTCCAGGCAAGAATACTGGAGTGCGTACCCATTCCCTTCTCCAGAGGATCTTCATGACCCAGGGATCAAAGCCAGGTCTCCTGCATCAGCAGAGAGATTCTTTACCATCTGAGCCACTAGGGAAGCCATTCCCTACCATCTGAGCCACCAAGGAAGCTTAGTGCTATAAAATGTTAAGCTTCATTGTCCTAATTTGCAATAATATTAGCTTACCTTATAATGAAAACTTTCTGTTTGCAATGAATTGAAATTAAAGAGCAAATTTAAACTTGAATTCATATACTTTGAAAGGTAGTAAATTTAAATTTGATTGTTTCCAGCTTTATTGATATATAATTTATACATATATATATATAAGTATCTTTAAAGTGTACAACATGGTGGTTTTCTACATGTATATATTGAAAGTGAAAGTGAAAGTGAGAGTTGCGTTGCTGCTGCTGCTGCTAAGTCACTTCAGTTGTGTCTGACTCTGCGATCCCATGGGCTATACAGTCCATGGAATTCTCCAGGCAAGAATACTGGAGGGGGTATCATTTCCCTTCTCCAGGGGATCTTCCCAACCCAGGCATCAAACCCAGGTCTCCCACATTGCAGGCCGATTCTTTACCAGTTGAGCCACCAGGGAAGCCCGTATATTGCTAAATGACTACCAAAATAAAGTTAGTTAATGCATCCATTATGTCACATAATTAGTCACGGGTAGGGGGGTGAGAATTTTAAGATCTACTCATTTAGCAACTTTTAAGTATATAATACAGTATTGTTAATTACATTTACCATCATGTATACCAGATCCCTAGAACTTCTTAACACTGCAATTCAGTACACTTTGACTAATATCTTTCCAGTTGCCTACCCTATCCTTGGGTCCCTAGAAATTATTATTGTACTCCGTTTCTGTGTGTTCAACATCTATTTTAGATTTCACATACAGTTAAAATCATAAAGTATTTGTCAGTCTCTGTCTGATTCATTTCAGTTAGCATAATGACTCAAGGCACATCCATGTTGTCCTATACGGTAGGATTTCCTTTTTATGGCTGAATAACATTTCATTGTGTGTGTATCACATATTCCTTATCCCTATATCCATCAGTGGACAGTTTGGTTGTTTCCATGTCTTGGCTATTGCACAAATGAGCATGGGGGTTTATGTCTTTTTGAGCTTTAACTTCTTTTGGATGAATACCTGGAAGTGTCAGTGTTTTTGATCATACGGTAGTTCTATCTTTACTATTTTGAGGAAACTCCATACTGTTTTCTATAGTAGATGTGCAAATTGACTTTCTTATTAATTATTGAAAAAAATAGTTTATTGAGGTATAATTGTTTTACAAAGTTATGTTGAATTCTTCTGTACAGCAAAGTTCAGTAATACTTATATATATATATATATATATATATATATTCATTTTCTTGTTCTTTTCCATTATGATTTATAACAGGATATTGAGTATAGTTCCCTGTGTTATGCAGTAGAATCTTATTGTTTATTAATTCTATGCATAATAGTTTGCACCTGCTAATCCCCAGCTCCCAATCCATTCCTCCCCAACCCCTTGGCAACCACAAGTCTGCTCTCAATATTTCTGAGTTTGTTTCTTTTCGTAGATAAATTCATTTGTTTCATACTTTAGATTCCATGTATAAGTGATATTATATGGTATTTGTTTTACTCTTTCTGACTTTAGTTAGTATGATAATCTCTAGGTCCATCCATGTTCTGGCAAGCGGCAGTTTTTTATTCTTTTCTATGGCTGAGTAGTATTCCATGCATATATGTAGCATATCTTCTTTATCTGTTCATCTTTCAATGGACATTTAAGTTGTTTTTATTTCTTGGCTATTGTAAACAGTGCTGCTATGAAAGTAGGGATGCATGTATCTTTTTAAATTAGATCTTTCTCCAGATATACACCTAGCAGTGGGATGCTGGATCATATGACAACTCTATTTTTAGTTTTTGAGAAACCTCTGTACTGTTTTTCATAGTAGCTATACCAAGTTACATTCCCACCAACATTGTAGGAGGGCTCCTTTTTCTCCACATCCTCTCCAGCATTTGCTATTTATTGACTATTATAATGATGGCCATTCTGACTGGTGTGACGTGGTACCTCACTGTAGTTTTGATTTGTATTTCTCTAATAATTAGCATGGGACTTCCCTGGTGGCTCAGACAGTAAAGTGTCTGTCTACAATGCAGGAGACCCAGGTTCAATCCCTGGGTTGGGAAGATCCCCTGGAAAAGGAAATAGCAATCCACTCCAGCACTATTGCCTGGAAAATCCCATGGACAGAGGAGCCTGGTAGGCTACAGTCCAAGGGATCACAAAGAGTCAGACACGACTGAACGACAGGGCTATAATAATTAGCATACATTCCAGCTCATTTTTAAGACTGTAAGCCTGCAAAGCCAGGTCACATACTGATAGTATCTTGTTTGCTTTCCCCCGGGGAAGTGCTAATTGCTTAAGTTTGTGTTGTTTCTCATAACCCTGCAAAGTATGCAGGCTTTCTGAATGTGCTCATCAGCCATCTGTTCAGTGCTTCCTCTCCCTGCTTATCAGGGGCCTCCACACAAGAGGTGGTGTGAGGGATGCCTATGGACCAGTGAGGTGGATCTAAGTCAAGCTGTCTTGAGCAGCTCAGGGGCAGGCTTCCTGTTGGAGACCAGGACATGATAGGATTCATTCCTTTTGATGTGTTCCAATCTGAGCCCTGGCTGCTCTTCTCCCACTCATGCACCGCCCATCCCTACCCCACAACCAGTTACACCATTGGTGATTCCGAAGAGAAGCCTGTGGGTCTCTCAGGCAGCATCCTGCATAGCTGGAGAAACTGGGTACTCACTTACACATCCACATTTACCCTAGTGGGAAAAATCAGATTGAGATCCTCTTTTCTGGGTCTGGGCAGTACCACTTTGGGGAAGAGGTGACACAGGTAAATTGGAACTCCTTCACTTACCCTCTTCAGTGCATCCACTTTGGATCTATTTGCTCCAGTGACGTGCCAGAACTCCTCTGCTGATCCCCAGGACTTCCAGCATAGCCCACTCATCTGTGGATGATTGTCAAAACTTGTTTTTTGTGAGGAAAATGGTAGGGAATGCCTATACTGCTCTTTTTGATGGTGTCCCTGCTCTAAACTCCCATCTTTAAATGTTCATGACTTGTTCAAATATTGCCAGTCAAAACCGCATTTTAAAAATATCATTTGGAAAGTTGTTTTAGCATTTTTTTAACCTTTCTTTAGATCACATTCTTACTAAAACCTAAAAATGACAGTGAAAAATCATCATGACCAAAGTATAGAACATTTGCTGATAGATACTTGGTGACTATGAAGAAAAGTTTCCTGAAACACTTTTGTCTATTATCTCAATTTGAAAATTTACAAGTCCAAAATAATTTTATTGCCTGTTACAAATTTTAGTTATTGAATTTTTAGTTCATTAGCTCAAGTATTCTTTTCCACAATCTAAAGAAAAAGCTCTTTTTAGGAAAATGATACTATTGATATTCAACAATTTGCTTCCCTCTATGGGGGGAGGGGGAACAGGTACTCTAGAAAATGAGATGTTACCTATGATAGAAATTAGATTTTTATTGCAGGGAGTAGATGTAAGCTGGGCATGAGACATAAGTTAGTAATGAATTGATAAATCAAGTCAGAAAAAACAGATATATTTTATTAAGATTTCAAGATTTTAATATATGGGCAAAAGAATTCATGGCATCATAAATTTTCTCCAGCCCACTCAAACCCATGAAGTAGTGACCTGAAAATCATCCATAATTTATCTTGGTAAAGGTTAGGAATTCTCTTAGCTCTATATAGCAGGAAACTCTCCTTGGCATTTCTTACATACTGGTTATTTGTGTGTTCAAGAGAGTTGCTGCAATTCCAGATCAGATCTAAGTGCAGGGCAGTAAATCATGCCAAGAAGGAAGGGCTTTTTTTGGCTATCCTTTTCTTTCTCTATTGTTATGATTAATTAGAAAAGCAAAACTTTTCATAAAATTCTCACTTGCATCTGTCTCCCTCCCATCCCCTGCAGATTTCTGCTCATACTCTCTAGAAATGGACCAAATGCCATTTATAGCTGCTAAGCCATCTGTGAAAATAAGTATTGTATTTGTCCCAGCATCAGAGAGGAAGAAGAAGAGCAAATGTCTGGAAATGACCAGAATCTGATAAGCAGCAGACAGAATCCCAACAGAAATAAGCTTGGGTAAACATTTTTTTAATGATCTGAGATGTGTAACTCTCTAGGCAAAACTATGTTTCAGTCACAAGTTTTTTGTTTTTTTTTTTTTGAGCAAAATAATTTCCTTGGCTATAGCTAATAAATTTTTACAGTATTAAACAAAATTAGCTTTCCAAATGTTTGCATAAAACAAAACATATTTTTCATTGCTGAAGAAGGTTAGAAATCATTTAAAGGACAATACACTTGTACATACAAATTTATATTTGGTGTATTTTACTTGCTATATAGATAGTTTAAAGTAAAATATTTCAAATATAAAGCTTACAGTAGGCTCAAAAGAACACTCAAACAAGTTATTTTCAAAATAACTTGCATGTGAATGAATAGACAGAAAACATTTTAGGATTATATAATACTTTCTGTTCTTTAAGTCATGTTTTTTTCAGGGAGATTAGACTTGATAAAAACAAAAGACAGTAAAAGAAGCTGGAGTACCAACAGTGTTAGGAGAGTTGTGTCAATAACTTTGTTGAATGAAGAAAGAATAAGCAAAAGAGAAGGGCGTTGATGAACAATGAATATTGGACTCACCTCTTGGATCAGTGAGTCAATTCTGGTGAGGAGTCTAAACAAATGAAAATCAAATAGGAATGACTTCCAGGGTCATAATCTATAGTAGGCCTACCCACATTTCCCAGTATTCAAAGGCCTACCGGCTCCTTTCATAAATTCTCTCAATTATTTTCTCAGGTCAAGTGTAATTGATATATTACCCATTTTCTAAGGCTGCTAAAAGAATCTCTTCTTATCTTGAACAACTGTAACCATGTCCATTGTGTCTTACACTATTTTTGTGCATAGACTCCAAGATAACATTGCCTTTCTGCAAAGTATAATAGGATTATTATATTTTCACTTCTGCTTATTCTGATGTTTTGTAATAAAAATAAAGAAATAGGATGGCCTCTAAGCATGCTATAATACTTCTTTTCTTGGGTTGTCCAGCCCTAGGTGTTTGTCAATTTAACCTTGGCCTTATTTCTGCAACCCCTTCAACTGAATTTTATTTTCAGTGAAATAAGAAATTCTTTTAGAGACGTATAGAAAACCTCTTGTTCTTCATCTGTCAATGGAACTAAGAGCTTAAAGCTTTGGACTTGTCAGTTGTTTTCTGCCTGCTTTCAGTGCAGTAATGAGATATCCTAGCCCATATGCATCAGGAGCATATGCTTGGTTCCAGTTTCTTTAGACATTTGATCGCAAGAGCTGATTTAACTAATAATGGTTTAGGGCATGGCAAAATTTACTGATTTCCTATTTTCCATTGATAAGGAGCTCAGCATACTGTTCAAGGCAAGGTACAACTAACCAATTCATGAATCTCATTTATAAGGTTTCCTTTCCTGGGAATATGTTTGGTACCAGTATGGTATCAAACTCCAGGTCCAGTTAGGAAAAGATAAATTATTCTAAATATAGCAACACAAAGAACTTCCCTTGTTTTAGCCCCTGACCTTGTCCAGTTCTGGCAAAGAATCCTGCTAAGCCACTTTCTGGAGAATGCCCCCATCCTTGAGAGCCAGTCAAACTCCCCTTCCCCCATCCTTATAACTAATCAAGTTTCTCTTATTGGTTTTCCATCTACCCTCTTACTCTGTTCATTCGTTATCAATCAATCAGCCATCTATTATCCTTGATTTGTAGTTGAGTTCAGTCTCTCTCCCTATTTCAATAGTCATGAGCCCCATTAAAATAGTCTTTAATAAAATCTCCCTGGCTGTTTTTAACAAATGGAAGGATAATCTTCCTTCTGCACTCCAAATCATCATGAAGACCAAATGTTACTGAGTGTCCATTTGTATCTGTCACAGGCAGTGTTTCTCTGCAGAACTAGTTCCAGGGAACTGGCTCTGCATGTTTGTTATAGCCTCCTTCCTTTTAATTTTCTTTTTCTAATCTGTACTGTTTAAGAAACCAGATAATCAAAGTTGCTAAGTAAAGAAATAAACTCTAAATGATATTCTAATGTTTAGTCTTTGTAACAGCAATTTGTATAACCTAGAAGTCATTTTCTCCATTACTTTTAATTTGAGACTATTTAGAAGGCAGGAACAGCATAAAGCACTAATTTGGGTGAAGGAAATGTTACTATATTAAAAGCAATGTTTAAAAGCATGAAGATTACACAGTTTGATTTACTTTGGAGAGAAAGCTATAGATGTTCAGCATAGCTTAATATTTGTGTCTCTGGATGCAAATAACCATTGCATAAAGATGAATAATGAATCATTTTACAACCAACTCTATGTTTTTGCTGATGTATTTGTAAACAAATAAATGAAAAGTTTTACTTGACTGCCAGACTGGCTGCATCTCTACTTTGGGACCCTTTTCTTTTTTTCCTATATCAAATAAAGTCTTACAGAACACAAAAAGAGGCTTAAAAGTTTATATCTGATTCAGAGAACGAGCTATAGACTTAAATGTTGATGATAAGGAAGAAAATTTCACTGGATCCCATGTTAACTCACTGCCAAATATAGATGGTTTTTAAATGTCACAGTTTAAGAATTATGTAGCCAGGTATAACTAAGTGGAAATCTTGTTGGAAGATACAAATATGTGAAAAATAAGGTGGTATTTTATCCAACTGTAATGGCTTAACAGTAAAGAATCCAATTGCAATGCAGGAGACTTGGGTTCAATCCCTGGGTTGGGAAGATCCCCTGGAGAAAGAAATGGCAACCCACTCCAGTGTTCTTGCTTGGAGAATCCCATGGACAGAGGAGCCTGGTGGGCTGCAGTCCATGCAGACACAAAAGAGCTGGACACAACTGATTGACTAAGCAATAATATCAATGAAAATAATGTTTCTTAAATACTCTGATTAGAGAATAAGCTTCTATTTATTGATTTCTGTATTCACATACATGTATACATCCCTGGTAAGTGCTAGGCATATTGCAGGGATAAATAAATTATAGCATCTCAGTCTGCTAGAAAAAAAAAGATGAAAATGACTACTACTTAATTTACATAGTGAGTTTTCCAATTTTAATAAATGAAGAGTAGATAAATGTGTTTTATTCAAAACCAATCCTATTTTATTCTTAACGAGTTAAGGCTTTCTCAAATATATACTTCCAATTTGAAAATAAGTAAAAAATAAAACTATGAATGCTTCTTCATGCCTAATTAGATCAGTAGTCTTATATGACTTGAGTTTGATAGTTGCTATACAATTCTTAGGGCTTCCCTGTTGGCTCAGGTGGTGAAGAAACTGTCTGCAATGTGGGAAACCCAGGTTTGATCCCTGGTTTGGGAAGATCCTCTGGAGAAGGCAATAACTACCCATTCCAGTATTCTTGCCTGGAGAATTCCACAGACAGAAGAGCCTGGCAGACTATAGTCCATTCTACTCTGCTTGCTTTATTTATTTATATGTGCTCAAGCCTTTCAGCACACTACTTGAAATGATTTAATCATTAACTTGAAAATTTCTGCCAACTTTTTCTAGGTTGAAGAACCTTATGAGTGGAGAAAGATTTGTTTATTTACTATTTCAGATGAAAGTGAAAGTGAAAGTTACTCAATCATGTCTGACTCTTTGCAACCCAAGGGACTATACAGTCCGTGGAATTCTCCAGGCCAGAATAATGGAGTGGATAGCCTTTCCTGTCTCCAGGGGATCTTCCCAACCCAGGATTGAACCCAGGTCTCCTGTATTTCAGGTGGATTCTTTACCAGCTGAGCCGCAAGGGACTATTTCAGATATGATCCCTTTAACAGAAATTCAGTGCTACTTGAATTCTTTTCTTAAGGCTATTAGTATCTTTTTTTTCTCCCCAAAATCTTGCCTTTATACCCAAAAATTTCATCCTGTCTTAAACTTCCTTTTTATTGGAATTAATCATGGAATTGCTCCCAGGTACAGATTTTGCTTAAATCTCCAGCTCAGACTGAATCCTGACAATTTGTTTAGTGCATATTACACAATCCAGGAGCCCTTGTGACAGCAATACAAAGTGCTGTGTTTAAATACTGTGGCAACATAGATCAGTATTTTCTTGGTTGATTAATTAGTGATGAAAAATTTTAAACCAACTATATATAGGTTTCTTGTAATATATTTAATATTTAACTTAAGATATAGTTAAGCTCCAAAACTTAATATGTTTCTTTTCTCTCTCTCTCACTTTTTTTAAAAATCTCTTGACCATCACAGATAAGGATATTAGTTTTTGAAATTTCTGTCTCATTTTTATTCAAGAAAATAAAAGGAAAACAAAAAAAATTATTGTAAAGGATACTGAAAATCACTGAAGCATTTGGTGTTGGATGTGTATTTAAGCAATTCATTTAAGGTTCCCTATTGAATAGTCCACCCAAGAAAAACCATGCCACTCAATTATTTGTAAAAATAGTACATGATTTTCTAACAAAGATTCTTCATACCTTTCAAAATTTTATTTCTGAACAAATAGATATTGTTTTTCTTAATTAAACAGCTAAAGTAAATCATGAAGATTCTTAAAATATAATTATCATTATAATAGGAATTGTTACAGATTATAATTCAGCATTATTACACATACAACCAGTTGTTGCTGTTGTTGTTTAGTCATTAAGTTGTGTTTTACTTTTTGTGACCCCATGGACTCCTCTATCCATGGGATTTCTCAGGCAAGGATACTGAAGTGGGTTGCCATTTCTTTCTCCAGGGGCTCTTTATGACCCAGGGATCAAACCTGCCTCTCCTGCACTGGCAGGAATATTCTTTAGGCATGGTCAAATGTAATACTGGATGGGAACTCCTCACATGATTATGATACAATTAGAAATTCTTTCTTTGACTTATAAGACCTAACAATAAAGGGAGAATATCAGATTATTAGAAATAGAAAGAGTTGTATATAAATTATAACCCAAATCTGTCATTTTATGAATAAGAAATTGTCTAGAGAAATTAATTGGAGAAGGAAATAAGATTAGAATTAAATGACGCTGCTGCCACTGCTGCTGCTGCTGCTGCTGCTAAGTCACTTCAGTCGTGTCTGACTCTGTGCGACCTCATAGACGGCAACCCACCAGACTCCTCTGTCCCTGGGATTCTCTAGGCAAGAATACTGGAGTGGGTTGCCATTTCCTTCTCCATTGCATGCATGCATGCTAAGTCATTCAGTCGTGTCCAGCTCTGTGCGACCCAATGGACAGCAGCCCACCAGGCTCCTCTGTCCCTGGGATTCTCTAGGCAAGAATACTGGAGTGGGTTGCCATTTCCTTCTCCAATGCATGCATGCATGCTAAGTCATTCAGTCGTGTCCAACTCTGTGCAACCCAATGGACAGCAGCCCACCAGGCTCTTCTGTCCATGGGATTCTCTAGGCAAGAATACTAGAGTGGGTTGCCATTTCCTTCTTCAAGAACTAAATCTTTCCCATTACCAAATATAATTTTCATTTTTTAGAAAGTTAATAGGTTCATTTAGTGCTTGATAGATGGGGACAAAAATGCCAACCTTCTTGCAATTCAACATGAAATTCAAGCATTTACATTTATGGAAGAGAGAGAGGGATATGGAAATGGAGAGATACACACACAGAGAAATAGAGAGTCTATCTCATTTTAAACTTTTCTAAGAACCCCTCAAGACTTCAAGAGTAGAATTATCTGTTTGAAATATATCTACCAACTAGATATAGAGAAATGAATACACAGTTGACTAAAATAGGGAAACGGACAAATACTATAAAAGCACAGAATGATATGGAAAAGGTAGTATTTAAGAATTAAGCTAAAAGAAGGGACTCATCATTATAGATGGATTATTCTGAATTTCTGCTATTAGTGATTTCTAAAGAGCCACCTAACGTGTGTCTCTGCACATACTGACACCAATCACTCTCTCAAGGAGAACAATCCATAGATGTTTGTCATTCACTCTCAGTTTAATACCACTGGAATCTTAAAAATATAAACAAACAAACGATAAGCAAACACGCTTGCAGTGGTCCTAGGACATGTTACAGTGAAGTCAAATAGAGGCTTTATATAACTGTAGCCAAGGAGTAAGTCATGATTAACCATCACTGATGGTTTACATTGTTGTTGTACAGTTGCTAAGTCATGTTCAACTCTTTGCAACCCAAGGACTATAGCTCAACAGGCTCCTTTGCACATGGGATTTCCAGGAAAGGATACTAGAGTGGGTTACCATTTCCTTATCCAGGGAATCTGCCTGGAGCAGGGATCAAACCCATGTCTCCTGCAGTGGCAGGTGGATATTTACCACTGAACCACCTGGTAAACCCAAATTGCCATTGTTCCTTGTTAACTGTAAATTAAGGATGCAAAATATATAGTCCTACCATTTTTGATGGTTGTTCCACTTAAATCAAGAGTCTAAAATATTTTTAACTGGGCTTTTTCCCCTTAGTTCCTTAGATACTCTTATTTGTCAAAAATAGATACATATTTGGATTAACATTCATTTTGATGATAACAAAAAAGGAACCCCTAAGTTACTTTTTGGCAGTGTCTGAGCATTTGATCTGTTGAATCTGGGTATTTGTCCACACTAATCTGTCAGTTCATCAATTGCTGGCACTTTTATTTGGCGTCATCACTATTTCTCCTGTGACTTGCATTGTTAGAAGGACAGCAAGTGGTTCCTAGGGGGCTTCTTTTCAGCAACAGTCAATAACTGCCAGACCAATTGAATCTAGGTAGGCATTAAGTGCTTTTTGTTTAGGTTAGTTGTGTTTGTTTTGTTTTTCTTTTATACAATAGTTTATAAAAAATGATATTTTCGGAGAAAGTGACTGTTATTTTTATGACACAACTTGCCTTTCAGCATAATTGAGCCTCCCAGGACCATCTGCCATCAGATTATGCTATTTAATGTGGCACTGGATACAAGAGTAACTTATGCTCAAAAAGAGTCCTATATTTGACTCCCATATTTTTCTACATTTGCTTCTTTTTGTTCCCCTTCTCTGCAAGGATGATGTTTAAAAAAATATTACACATTTAATTTATTTGAGATGCAGATTTCCAGTATCTTCCATCCAAGAGAGGATAATTTCCATGATTCTTAGATAGGTTATTAAAGAGTTATGTCCTATTAATACCATCTGCTTGCACTTAGAATCAACATATATCAATATATACATTTTATTTGATTATGTGTTTGGGCTTTCTGTGTGTCTAAGTCATAAAAAGACGGACTATAAAGAAAGCCGCACAGTGAAGAATTGATGGTTTTGAACTGTCGTGTTGGAGAAGACTCTTCAGAGTCCCTTGGACTGAAAGGAGATCCAACCAGTCCATCCTAACAGAAATCAGTCCTGAGTGTTCATTGGAAGGACTGATGTTGAAGCTGAAACTCCAATACTTTGGCCACCTAATACAAAGAATTGACTCAATTGAAAAGACTCTGATGCTGGGAAAGATTGAAGGTGGGAGAAGAAAGGGATGACAGAAGATGAGATGGTTGGATGGCATCATGGACTCAATGGACATGAGTTTGAGTAAACTCCAGGAGTTGGTGATGGACAGGAAGGCCTGGTATGCTGCAGTCCATGGGATCACAAAGAGTCAGACACAACTGAGCGACTGAACTGAACTGAACTGAAGTTTTAAAGAATCTGCCTGCCAGGCAGGAATGAGGATTTGTTCCCTGGGTCAGGAAGATCCCCTGGAGAAGGAAATGAAAGTTCACTCTAGTATTCTTTCCTGGGAAATCTCATGGACATAACAGCCTGTTGGGCAACATCCATGGTGTTGCAAAAGAGTCAGACTTGACTTAGCAACTAAAACAACAATAAAACAACAAGCATGTATTTAGTCTCAAAATATGTCAATATAAACATTTCATTTGATTCAATGTTTAAGACTTTTAATTCTATAGTACAAAATTATTGGTGCTAAATAGCATGCTAGTTTATGGCTACATTCCTCTCCTGTGTATTCACGGTATTGGTTTCTAGGATGCCAGTAACAGTGGTTTGCAGTGATGGACCAACCGTGTTACCAGGGTTACTGAATATATTATTTCACTCAGCAAGTACCAGAGAGCCCTATGATGCAGTCACTATTCTAGTAGGCAGCATGGCAATTAACAAATTAGACACAATTTATGCATTCATGGAGCTAACATTCTTCTTTGCTAAGAATTTGCCTTGACTGTTTCTATTTCTCTGGATGTAAGAACCTTATTTCTTGCATCTAATATATTTGTTTTTTTAAAAATCATTTTTATTGATATTGTGTACTTAGAAAGCCCCAGAAAAACATCACCTGATTGAACAGTACTGATAATAATTTGTTTGGCAATTTAGATACTTGCAATTCTGGATTTGCTGTTGATCTAAATAAGTATTTTCTCTTTAGTTTTCTGATTGGCAACTTGTGATTCCCTGAAATCAAAATAGTAATGATAAAAAGAGTCCTTGAAATTTTGAAACTGACAATCGTTAAGAGAATTAAGCACTCTTAGAGAATTATCTTGACTCTATTGTACAGGTTATGAGTTTAGAATCAATACCCATTGATTTTGAATCAATGTGTAACAATTTAGCTGTTTTTCATATGAAAGTTATATTGTGATCTTTCAAATCAAGATAAGATGATTTTTGATTGCTTTATATGCTTATATCTAAGGCCATCCTTGGAATTAAATGCACATATACATAAACAAACACATATGATTCCTGTACCATTGTACACATACTTGAAAGCACATAGCACCCAGATACACAATGATAGTGACACTGGAGTCTTGTGCTTCTTAAGTCAATATGAATGTGAAATCAATTAGTTATGCCTTTGTCTCTATTTCAGTGTTAAGTTCATCAACTATTTTCTGTAATAGAAACTGTACCTATTTTTAAAGTTAGAAAAAATTTGATTTCATGAATTAAGAAAATGATACTTTTTCTTTTGCACAGAGAAACAAATTTGTTTAAAAGAAAGAAAGGAAACTCTAGCCTTATCAGTCCCCTATTTTTGTCTTTTAAGGCAGGAGTTCCCAAACTCTGGGATCTAATGCCTGATGATTTGAGCTACAGCTCATGAAATAATAAAAGAAATAAAGTGCACAATAAGTGTAATGAATTTGAATCACCCTGAAACCATCCCCCACCACTAGTCCATGGAAAAATTGTCTTTCATGAAACCAATTCCTGGTGCCAAAAAGGTTGTGGACTGCTGTTTATGGAGATCCCCATTTTTCAGACTCATTTGCTTGGTATTGGTAACATTTTGTATAATGCCTTGTCTAACTTTACAATCTGCTTCCCTCTTTATTCCTTGAAAAATAGAACTCTGGAAATCCCTCAGATATTCCAAACTCTTTCAGATCTCTGTGTCCTTGCACATTTGTGTTGTTTGCCTAGACACTCTTTTTCTGGCCATAATTTCTTTTTAGATATTATACACTGTATGATTTTCCAAAACCCTGAGACTCTGGAATTGTGTTTCCTCTGCACACTCATTGAAGCCAGTCTGATGTCTACCCTATGAACTTTTAACAAGCCCTCGTGAAATTAGTAAACAGAAATACCTGATTTTTAATAAAATAAGATGTGTCTCCCAAATTTTGGTGGTCAGTAAAATGGAACACATCAGAGTATTATTGTAAATTAATAGTTCTCAGCCATAGGTACAGAAAGTTTGAGCTAATCTAATGTTGACTCCAGCCTGAAGATTCATTCATTTAGTTCTGCTAAACTAGAAAATGATCCTGGAGGAAGTCAGCTTGATAACCGTTCTCATTATATCCACCTTTGCTTTCCTTTCCAATGTTTCATCATAGGAAGGAGGTACTGCATCCATTTTAGGCAGAACCTCTGAAAAGTGTATTGTCCCTCAGAGGTAAATATTCTGGTTCAGTCTCTTAAGACATGACCCCAGATGTGTTTATCTCTTAACCAGTACTGCTTACCTTTTAGTATATAGTCCCTGTCTTTGTTGTTGTACACTGTACATACTCCAAATGGACTATTAGGTCAGATTCTAGCCATTTATTCCACTGTCCTTCCTCAAAGCATACACTCTCAAGCTCAGATCATGTTACATTAGTCTTACCCCTCCTCCCTAGAATCTAATGCTGGGTTCTGACACAGTACTGAATTCTGATTCAATTATCTAAACACATTTGTTGAATTAATATCCTACAGTCCTTCATAATGAGTGAATAATAAAGTTCTAGAATTTGAATATGGGTCACTGGTTTCTTTTCATATTATGCATTTAGTAATTCACTGTCTGTTCTAGTAGTATATAATTAATAAATGAAAATGAAATACAGAAATAAATCTTATTGAATGTTTGGAAGTATAAGAGCTATACTTAGATGAAGTATCTTTGACAGTACCTACAGTAGATTACTTTTCAATAGACAGTGTTCTGATTTTGGAATTATTTCAAAGGCATAGGCTAATTTTCAAGTATAATTTCCCATGATATTTTTAATTACATGCAGTGCTAGAAATTAAAAGACAGTTAATCCTTGGAAGGAAAGCTATGACCAACCTAGGAAGCATATTAAAAAGCAGAGACATTACTTTGCCAACAAAGGTCCATCTAGTCAAGGCTATGTTTTTTCCAGTGGTCATGTATGGATGTGAGAGTTGGACTACAAAGAAAGCTGTGTGCTAAAGAATTGATTCTTTTGAACTGTGGTCTTGGAGAAGACTCTTGAGAGTCACTTGGAATGCAAGGAGATCCAACCAGTCCATCCTAAAGGAGATGAGTCTTGAATATTCATTGGAAGGACTGATACTGAAGCTGAAATTCCAGTACTTTGGCCACCTGATGCGAAGAATTGACTCACTGGAAAAGATCCTGATGCTGGGAAAGAGTGAAGGAGGGAGAAGAAGGAGACGACAGAGGATGAGATGGTTGGATGGCATCACTGACTCAATGGACATGAGTTTGGGTAAACTCCAGGAGTTGGTGATGGACAGGGAGGCCTCGCATGCTGCAGTCCATGGGGTTGCAAAGAGCTGTACACAAATGAGCGAGTGAACTGAACTGAGAGATAGCATGTTGAATCTTGAGCATTGCAAATATTCAGAGTAGAGTAAGCAAGATATGCACATGGATTACTTTAAGAATCAAGTTATTTAAAAAGTATAATGCAGGAGACCCTGGTTTGATTCCTGGGTCAGGAAGAACCACTGGAGAAGGGATAGTAGACCCACTCCAGTATTCTTGGGCTTCCCTTGTGGCTTAGCTGGTAAAGAATCCACCTGCAATGGGGAGACCTGGATTAGATCCCTGGGTTGGGAAGTTACCCTGGAGAAGGGAAAGGCTACCTACTCCAGTATTCTGGCATGGGGAATTCCATGGAATGTATAGGTCACGGGGTCGCAAAGAGTCAGACATGACTGAGCAACTTTTACTTTCACTTTCATACATTTTACCTCAGATGATGTTTTATTAGCATCACCATCTTAACCGTGTCACAATTGTTGATGCAAAGTTAAATCAGGCATAAAATGGAGTTGATATATTGCAGTATTTTCAGATTGTTTTCAAATGATTTAAAGTATTAATCAATTTAATGACTTTGCATGAATGCACTTTTAATAAATGAGAAATGACAAGTGAGGTTAAAACAACAGTGCATTGCACATTATGAAATCTTGTTTTGAGTGTGTGTGTATTGTACACTTCATTCTGAGCAAGCAAGTCAGAAGACCTGGTTCAGGGGGTCCCCAAAATCATTTCACAATCAGGAGTCTACAATAACCAGGAGGATACCTGGTTATTGAAGGAATTTGCCAAAACACACACTTTCCCAAAATATGACTGGTTTCCTATCATGAAGATAAGATATGCTGATATGAAGTTGTTGACTGCCAACAAATATTACAAATATTTTGTTTGATGTGATAGAATTAATAGATTATATCAATGAACCAATAACTTATCGAAGTCCCATTTTTGATCATGTATGTATGTGTTGCTAAAGTTTAGGAGACAAATACTGAAAACAAGATTGAGTGTTGTAATTCATTAACTGGAAAAAAAAGTTAAAAATATACACAACCAAGTGTTTTGATGTTTTATCATCATTTAAATATTGGCTTTCCTCATGGCTCAGACAATAAAACACCACCTGCAATGTGGAAGACCTGGGTTTGATCCCTGGGTTGGGAAGATCCCTTGAAGGAGGGCATGGTAACCTGCTCCAGTGTTCTTGCCTGGAGAATCTCTGTGGATTCTGTTAGGAGCCTACAATCCATGGGGCTGCAAAGAGTTGGACATGACTTAGCAATGAAGCATAGCAGAGCATATGAATTAATATTAGAAAATTTAATATTTTTAAATGAGAGAGGAAACTGAAATGTATATCATTTACAAATTACTTTATATATATATATATATATATATATATATATATAGTACTTCTGCACAAACAACACTTAACATAGTACAGGTTCTGTATATCTTTTTGGAGGAATGCAGGTTGCTCTAGAAAGACTGTGTTAGTAGCAGAAACAAAAATAGACTGGGGTATAAAATGGGTCTAAGTAGGCAAAGGTAGTAGTATTACAATCTAGAGCAATATAAGACATACATGTAACATCCTCCTACTTGCCTCTGTCTTTGACTAGAATTCAAGAAAATTGTTTAAAAAAAAAAGTCTCTTTTCAGTTCTTATACTGACATTACACTGACCCACCTTGTTTCAAAACTCCTAGTCTCTACTGTTTAATTGGTTTCCTTAATCCCTCCTCACTGGTGTGTAATAAATTTACAGAAGTATGCCCAAGTCTAAAAGAGGGTTTAAGGTAGACCCTTGTTAACTTCATGAAAGAAAGTGAAAGTGAAGTCGCTCAGTCATGTCTGACTCTTTGCCATCCCATGGACTGGGGTCTACCAGGCTCTCTGTGTGACCCCATAGACAGCAGCCCACCAGGCTTCCCCGTCCCTGGGATTCTCCAGGCAAGAATACTGGGGTGGGTTGCTATTTCCTTCTCCAGTGCATGAAAGTGAAAAGTCAAAGTGAAGTCGCTCTAGAGAAGGTTATTATGTATCACCCTTCAAAGTTACTTGTGGATGTGTATTATGAATTTTATACTTAATGAATTATTTCCTATCTAAGTTTGCTACTCATTGTTTCTAATTTCAAAGAATGGTTCATGTTCCATAGATACAGAAGAACTCAGGCATACCCTTTTTTTCATTCTATGAAAATATGATAACATTTATTCCTTGATCCATATGAAAAAGAAAAGCAATTATTAATTCCTGTACAAGGACTGTATACCAACAAGTGCTTTTAACCTATTTGACTTGTTAATGTGTCAAAACCATGACATTGGAATTAACAGCAAATTTAAATGTCACTGCAGATAAATGTTCATTTTATAATGTCAAGAAATACCTTTTAAATCTACTTATATATCAAGAGAGATTTATATTTGGCTTTCACCTTAGCATCTTTTAAAAAGGTTTATGGTATATCATCTTTAAACAGATTGACAGTGCAGCAGAGTGAGAACATTTTATTGTGTGACTGTTTTTATTATGTGCACAGAAATTTTTCAAGTATATGTCAGTTTTGTCTGTGAGTAATTAATATGTTTTCCTGTAAAAATATCTTTTGCTCTATACTATTAATCCTTTTTCATGGAGTATGAATAACACTCACCTTTATTTAAAAAAAATACTAAAGTTATATTTTAGGTACATTTAAAAAAACATTCAAAGTAGCTTTAAATTGCATTGCTTTTGGCAAAACATTCACTTCTTTTAAGCTTATTCACTTACAGAGCATTCAATGCAAATGGCTACCTTTCACAGTTAGTTTAAGCTTGTTGAAATGGACAATATGTTTCCATTGTAACCAAGGATTTACTCATAGGAAACATAAGGGAGAAACTTCATTCTTCAGTTTTTTCTGAAGTGCAAAGACAGCCTACCCATATATAAAAATATCACTCTAGCCATATATTATTTAGTTAGCAACTTTCTCCTTTAGAACATGAAACAATATTTATGTAGTACAAAAGGGGTTTTATTATTGATATTTTTCTATATTATGTGTTAAATATTTTAAAAGAAAAAAGATTACTGTATTAAGTCTTATGTAGTTAACAAGAATTATTTTTTCAAGGCTGTAAGCAGGAAAATAGGGGATTACAAAATGATATCGAATGCAAGACAATATGTTGTTTAGTCACGAAGTCATGTCTGATTCTTTGCGACCTCATGAATGGTAGCCCACCAGGCTCCTCTGTCAATGGGGTTTCCCAGGCAAGAATACTGGAGTAGATTGCCATTCAATATACTCTTTATATTAAATAAAAATGTCTTCATTGTTGTCACTTTTAGATATTATTTAACCTTGAGTTGTTTATTATACAAATAGCCTGACATTATACAAACATGCTTTTCTACTAGAATGTCTTGATGTAGCATACATATAAATAGCAATGCTCTTTGTTTAGGTAGGACTTTATTAGCAATGGACTAAAGATAGATTTTGTATCAACAGAAAATTATGTCTATTATTTTTTTGCCTACTCTGTATTTTAGGCTTATTTTCTATTTTAAAATAATTTATATTTAAATCATAATTATGTTAGAATTCAAAAATTATTAATTCAATTCAAAATTAAATATTTATTGTGGAATAATATTGTAAATTTCTATAGGAGCACAACCACCTTAGTGACATATTTTGAACATTATATGGTCCCTCAGCTCTTTGGCATTACATTCTTATAAAAAAGGAAAAATTCTGTTCACGTGTTAAAGCTACAAAGAAATTACAAGAAAAATATCCAAGCAAGTCTGTGTCAAAATATATATATATATATATTAAATACACATGTATGATACATAGAAGCATGTAATCTGTGATTTTTGATCTCGATTTTTGATCTATCTACTTTGTACTTCAAAGAAGATGGAAGAATAGAGGTTCTTCCTTGTGTTTTCTATGAGTGGTCCTTCAGTCACATGTGTCTATGTATGTATATATACACACACATATATATTTTTAAATGATAAATGAATATTGTATTAAATATGTTTATTATACTTTGGGCATCTGTGTTCAGGATCAATAAGAATTAACAAACTATCGAAAGCATGTCATGTCACTTTTTTACCAACTAGTTATGTTTGACTATAATAGCCACCTTGCTTTGAATTGAAACAATGGAAGGGAGTTAAATAAAGATAGGCTAAGAAGAGGTAAGCTATTGGATATACACAGGGGCATAATAGTGGGAAGTTTGGTATCAGTTTCAATTTAAGAATTCATGAATCAAATAATACTTCACTTTGCAATGCAGAGGTGATGGGAAGGCGAGCTGGATTCCCACACAGACGGGGATAATCAATGGAAGCAATTAACAAGTGTTTCTGGTAGTTTGAAATGTAACTACATTTTCTGGAAGTGGAGAGGAATGGATCTATTTCTTTCTCTTTGTCTGGACTAGAGTCATTTATGTTCATAAAATAGTATATAATAGTCCATCAAAGATGGGAATTGGGTATTTAAGTGCCATAAATATAATTCATCAAATATTTGAGTTATGAGATTAAAACCTTTTTTTGTCTTTGTAGATCATAGGCTTCTACACAGAATAGTTCATATAAAATTTTTGAGAATATAGAAGTATGTAGGCTCAGTCAGTCATTTCAGTTGTTTTTGTCCAAATCTTTGCAACCCCACGGACTTCAGCATGTCAGGCTTCCCTGTCCATCACCAACTCCCAGAACTTGCGCAGACTCATGTCCATCAAGTCAGTGATGCCATCCGACCATCATGCTCTGTCGTCCCTGCTCCTTCTGCCTTCCGTCTTTCCCAGCATCAGGGTCTTTTCCAATTAGTCAGTTCTTCACATCAGGTGGCCAAACTGTTGGAACTTCAGCTTCAGCATCAGTTCTTCCAATGAATATTCAGGACTGATTTTCTTTAGGACTGACTGATTGGATCCCCTTGCAGTCCAAGGGACTCTCAAGAGTCTTCTCCAACACCACAGTTCAAAAGCATCAATTCTTCAGTGTTCAGTTTTATTTATGGTCCAACTCTCATATCCATACATGACTACTGGAAAAAACAGCTTTGACTCAACAGACCTTTGTAAAGTAATGTCTCTGTCTTTTAATATGCTGTGTAAATTTTCCATAGCTTTTCTTCTAAGGAGCAAGTGTCTTTTAATTTCATGGCTGCAGTCACCAACTGCAATGATGTTGGAGCCAATAAATAAATGCTCTCACTGTTTCCATTGTTTCCCCATCTGTTTGCCTTGAAGTGGTGGGACCAGATGTCATGATCTTAGTTTTTTGAATGTTGAGTTTTAAGCCAGCTTTTTCACTCTCCTCTTTCACTTTCATCAAGAGACTCTTCAGTTCCTTTTTGTTTTCTGCCTTAAGGGTGGTGTCATCTGCATATTTCCCGACAATCTTGATTCCAGCTTGTGGTTCATCCAGCCCAGCATTTTGCATGATGCACTCTGCATATAAGTTAAATAAGAAGGGTGACAATATACAGCCTTGACATGCCCCTTGTCCAATTTGGAATCAGTCCATTGTTCCATGTCCAGTTCTAACTGTTGCTCCTTGACCTACATACAGTTTTCTCAGGAGGCAGGTCACATGGTCTGGTATTCCCATCTCTTGAAGAATTTTCCATACCCACAGTTTACTGTGATCCACACAGTCCAAAGCTTTAACAGTAGTCAGTGAAGCAGAAGTAGATGTATGTAGGCTAAATGTAACTAAAAAGTAGTATTAAAAACTATGATAATAATAATGATAAAAATAGTTCACAAAAATTATCACTTATATAAGTGATTCCCAAATAAATATGCTATTCAGTATTTTTGCTGTTGGGCAGCCATTAAGTCATGTCCAACTCTTTGCCACCCCATGGACTGCAGCCCATCAGGCTCCCTGTCCTTTGC
Organism: Ovis aries; assembly: GCF_016772045.2. NCBI lineage: Eukaryota > Metazoa > Chordata > Mammalia > Artiodactyla > Bovidae > Ovis > Ovis aries. The sequence continues at coordinate 53,029,781 of NC_056069.1, forward strand.
TATCTCCAGGAGTTTGCTCAGATTCATATCCTTTGAGTTGGTGATTCTATCTAACTGTCTCATCCTCTGCCACCCTCTTCTCCTTTTGCCTTCAATCTTTCCCAGCGTCATGGTCTTTTCCAATTAATCCACTGTTCACATCAGGTAGCTGAAGTATTATTATTTTTGATCAGTCTTTCACCACTAGTAAAACTTGTATTAATAGATTTTGTGACAGTTTATTACCATCAAAAAAGTCTTATTTTTCTTCTCTGGCCTTCCACTCTTGATGAGTGTCTTATTTTTCTTTTCTGTCCTTTCTTGATGTATAATTGCATTATTTGGGAGTGGGATGGCAGACTGATTCTGTCTTCTAATAACCCTGCATCAGGGTTCCCCATAAAAAGTGGTTATACCCAAGTGTTCTATCAAGATCCTCCCAGCTGGAATAAGCATATGGTTGGCCAATTTACAAGAGTGGTTCTGTCTTGTTAGTCTTTTTAACAGTATCAGATATAGATTCTGCCTGAGCTGTGCTTTAGCTTGCTATTTCACATAGAGTAACTGGTGATTTGTAGGCCTGAGGTTAGGGAACCCTCATTGGAAAAGACGATGATGCTGGGAAAGATTGAAGGCAGGAGGAAAAGGGGATGACAAAGATGAGATGGTTGGATGGTATCACCAACTCAATGGACGTGAGTTTGAACAAGCTTCAGGATTTAGTGATCGACAGGGAAGCCTGGTGTGCTGCAGTCCATGGGGTCACAAAGAGCTGGACATGATTGAGGAACTGAATTGAATTGAATGCATTTACTTTATTAAGTTAATTCTGGCAGAATGTCCCAAATGGACATGAATTTTGCAAGTTTTCACTCCTTAACTCTTTTACTCGTGTAGCATATACTTACTAATGACATTTTATGCATCATACATATGATACACACATCATATATGTATATGTATATATATAATGCTCTTAGCCATGTGGATCAAAGGAAAGCAAGATTGGTTTAATCCTTAATCTCTCAAAACAGTTGAATGAATCAGGCATTGATATGTCAACAGGTGATAACATTCAGCTACCCTGAATATCAATACAATAGGCAAAAATCACGTTTTAATTTTAACTGCTAATATTCTTTTAATTGTGTACAGCAGAATCCATTTCAGCTGGTTTAAGCAAAAAATTACCATCTTAAAGGCCCCTGAAGTTGCTGGGAAATGGGAAGTCCAAAAAGAAGTTTCCTGCTTCAGAGAGCATCCTCATACCAATGATTGTATAACACAGTGATTTGGTTTAATCTTTCATAAATTTTTACAAATATTCTCATGTTTTCACTCAACTTTCAACATGACTCCTCCTTTTAAAATTCTCCTTTTATTTATTCTGTTGTAATAGTACAGTGCTACCTTGGGAACTCTAAATTGGTCTTTCTAAAGTTCAGAATCTTTAAAATCCTATTCTCAGTCATATTCCCTTTCCTTCATATTTCACCCTTTCATGTTTTATCTCATACGGACTTTCCAAACAATTTTTAGAGGATAATCCATGAATATAAGTTTCTTTCCAGTCTTTCTATATTTATAAATAGTGATTAGATGAATTTGATTTCATGTTCCATCTGAAGTTATCAGCTCTGTACCTCAAATAGCATCTTTATCCTTTGAACTTAGAATCATGTTCCAACCTTCTTTTCCATTCCTGCACCGTCTATGCTTCATCCTCTCAGGCCATCTAATTCATCATTAAATTGTAATCATGCTTCCATTACAGAGTCTTATATTTGCTACTTTTTTCTAGATCTACAGGGTGTGGTCTGGAAGGGGAAAACTTAGAATAAAATTTCATAGATAATAATGTTTGGACTGGTTTTTGAAATACAAATATGAATTCAGTATATTGCTTGGGTAAGATAGAATGAACTGACATACAGACCTAGACATGTAATGTCTCAAATACTATGGAAGTAGTTTTCTTAATCATGCCATAGTGGTGTTTATCCAAGTCAATAGATGACACTTCTCCCTAGGTAGTTCAGAGACCCGTGTCCATGCCTAAGGTCTATACTGTCTGAATCCAAGTGATAGAGAGAATGAACCATTTTCTTAAAAAGTCTTGACTGAGAAATGGTCTATATTGGTTAAACTCTCATTTCCTTGACTAGATCCAGACATGTCTAAATATAATTGCAAGAAAATCTGGAAAATCAGTCTTAAGAAATTGTACAGTTTTGAAGATCAGCTTAACAGCCTATTCTACCATGGAAATGGGGAGAGATTTCCAAGGCAGGGAAACTTGTGTGTAAATAGAAGCAGAAAACATAGTGCAGGGGGGAAGTGAGAGCATGGTTAGTGTCGGTGCCATATTACTGGGTGTTTGCTGATTCAAAAAGTTTCAAAAACTGCAAGGGTCCCATAGAAGATGTTACTGTGTTGAGGGAAGATGGACTAATGAACCAGAACCTTAATTATAATACTGAGGGTTGTGAAATTGGTCTATAAATGTTAGAAGCACATTAAAGATATTTAAGTGAAGCAAAAGCAACACTATTTTGTGCTATAGAGAAAAATTTCTGGAATCGATAGAATGACCTATTTTAAGAGTAAGATGCTTAAGACACAATTATACTCCTACTAGCCTGGGAACTTCTTGAAGACTTTTTTTTTCATTCCATCTATTTTTTCAACATAGGATTCAGGATAGTAACTGTGATAGGCTCAATTGTGTCTCCCTTAAAAAAATATGTTGAAGCCTTAACACCCAATTTATTCAAAGCAGAGTTTTTAGATTGGGCTTTCATCCAATATATTTGGGCTTCCCTGGTGGTTCTGATGGTAAAGCCCCTCTGACTGCAGTACAGGAGACCTGGGTTTAATCCTGTATTAGGAAGATCCCCTAGAGAAGGGAATGGCTAAATACCCATTCCAATATTCTTGTCTAGATAAGTCCATGGAGAGAGGAGCCTGGTGGGCTACAGTCCAAGTTGCAAATAGTTGGACATGACTGAGCAACTAACAGTTTAACTTTTCATCCAATATGTCTGGTGTCCTCATAAGAAGAGATATAAGGACAGAAACAATGCAGAGGAAACAGCAGGGAAAGACATAGAGAAGAAGGGGCCATCAGCAAATCAAGGAGAGAGGTCTCAGAAGGAAACCTGAAAACACCTTGACCTCTGGTATAGCCACCAGAACTGTGAGAAAGTATATTTCTGTTAAGCCATCCAGTCTGTAATATTTGTGATAACAGCCCTAGCAAATTAATACTATGGCGCTCACTTATCAGGTGTTGCTTCCCAGGTGGAGCTGGTGGTAAAGAACCCACCTGCCAATGTAGGAGATGTAAGAGACACAGGTTCTATCACTGGTTAGGAAGATTCCCCTGGTGGAGGCTACCCACTCCAGTATTCTTGTCTGGAGAATCCTGTGAACAGAAGAGCCTGGTGGGCTACAGTCCATAGGGTGGCAGAGTCGAACACTACTGAAAAGGCTTAGCAAATATTAATTATATTTAGCCTAAATTCTTTCTGTACCAACCAGCTTTTCTTGTGTTCCCACCCCAGGTCAGTCATCAACTACCCTAACTTTCCTATTTGATTATGAAATTATCTCTGGGGCTCAATGTCTAATTAATATTGAGCACAGAATGAGATCAACACTGAGAAAAAATTAGTGGTTTAGGAAAACTAAGGGTTAGTAATTAAGGGACTCATACCTTAGCTAATTACCTCTATAGATACCCATGATTCTTTTTTTGGTATGGTTCAGTAAGAACCCACGCACTCAAGCAAACACAGTGAAATCAGAATGTATTCCAAAAAATGGTGGTGTTATGAATTCTTGAGTTATTGCACTTAATTTATAGTTGTGTGTCAACTCTCTGCAGCCCCATGTACTGTAGTCCACCAGGCTCCTCTCTACATGGAATATTCCAGGCAAGAATACTGGAGTGGATTGCCAGTTCTACTCCAGGGGATCTCCTAGTTCAGTCAGTTCAGTCTCTCAGTCGTGTTCGACTCTTAACAACCCCATGAACCGCAACATGCCAGGCCACACTGTCCATCACCAACTCGCAGAGTTTACTCAAACTCATGTCCATTGAGTCAGTGATGCCATCCAACCATCTCATCCTCTGTTGTCCCTTTCTCCTCCTGCCCTTAATCTTTCCCAGCATCAGGGTTTTTTCAAATGAGTCAATTCTTTGCATCAGGTGGCCAAAGTTTTGGAGTTTCAGCTTCATCAGTCCTTCCAATGAACATCCAGGACTGATCTCCTTTAGGATGGACTGGTTGGATCTCCTTGAAGTCCAAGGGACTCTCAAGAGTCTTCTCCAACACCACAGTTCAAAAGCATCAATTCTTTGGCACTCAGCTTTCCTTATAGTCCAACTCTCACATCTATACATGACCACTGGAAAACCCAGAGCCTTGCCTAGATGGGTCTTTGTTGACATAATAATATCTCTGCTTTTTAAATGCTACGTAGGTTGGTCATAACTTTCCTCCCAAGGAGTAAGTGTCTTTTAATTTCATGGCTGCAATCATCATCTGCAGTGATTTTAGAGCCCAGAAAAATAAAGTCAGCCATTGTTTCCAGTGTTTCCCCATCTATTTCCCATGAAGTGATGGAACCAGATACCATGATCTTCATTTTCTGACTGTTGAGCTTTAAGCCAACTTTTTCACTCTCCTCTTTCACTTTCATCAAGAAGCTCTTTAGTCTTCTTCACTTTTCTGCCATAAGGGTGGTGTCATCTGCATATCTGAGGTTATCGATATTTCTCCCGGCAATCTTGATTCCAGCTTGTGCTTCCTCCAGCCCAGCGTTTCTCATGATGTACTCTGCATATATGTTAAATAAGCAAAGTGACCATATACAGCCTTGATGTACTCCTTTTAATATTTGGAACCAGTCTGTTGTTCCATGTCCAGTTCTAACTGTTGTTTCCTGACCTGCATACAGGTTTCTCAAGAGGCAGGTCAGGTGATCTGGTATTCCCATCTCTTTCAAAATTTTCCACAGTTTATTGTGATCCACACAGTCAAAGGCTTTGGCATAGTCAGTAACGCAGAAATAGATGTTTTTTTCTCTAACTCTCTTGCTTTTTTGATGATTCAGTGGATGTTGGCAATTTGATCTCTGGTTCCTCTGCCTTTTCTAAATCCAGCTTGAACATCTGGAAGTTCATGGTTCACGTACTTGCTGAAGCCTGGCTTGAAGAATTTTGAGCTTTACTTTGCTATCATGTGAGATGAATGCAATTGTGTGGTAGTTTGAACATTCTTTGGCATTGCCTTTCTTTGGGATTGAAATGAAAACTGACCTATTCCACTCCTATGGCCACTGCTGAGTGTTCCAAATTTGCTGGCATATTGAGTGCAGCACTTTCACAGCATCATCTTTCAGGATTTGAAATAGCTCAACTGGAATTCCATCACCTCCACTAACTTTATTTGTAGTGATGCTTCCTAAGGCCCACTTGACTTCACATTCCAGGATGTCTGGCTCTAGGTGAGGGATCACACCATCATGATTATCTTGGTCATGAAGATCTGTTTTGTACAGTTCTTCTGTGTATTCTTGCCACCTCTTCTTAATATCTTCTGCTTCTGTTAGGTCCATACCATTTCTGTCCCTTATTGAGCCCATCTTTGCATGAAATGTTCCCTTGGTATCTCTAATTTTATTGAAGAGATCTCTAGTCTTTCCTGTTCTATTGTTTTCCTCTATTTTTTGCATTGATTGCTGAGGAAGTCTTTCTTATCTCTACTTGCTATTCTTTGGAACTGTGCATTCGAATGGGTATATCTTTCCTTTTCTCTTTGCTTTTTGCTTCTATTCTTTTCACAGCTATTTGTAATGCTTCCTCAGATAGCCATTTTGCTTTTTTGCATTTATTTTTCTTGGGGATGGTCTTGATTCTTGTCTCATGTACAATGTCACGATCCTTCATCCATAGTTCATCAGGCACTCTTTCTATCAGATCTAGGTCCTTAAATCCATTTCTCACTTCTACTGTATAGTCATAAGGGATTTTATTTAGGTCATACCTGCATGGTCTAGTGGTTTTCTTGACTTTCTTCAATTTAAGTCTGAATTTGGCAATAAGGAGTTCATGATCTGAGCCACAGTCAGCTCCTGGTTTTGTTTTTGCTGACTGTATAGAGCTTCTCTCCCTTTGGCTCTAAAGAATATACTCAATCTGATTTTGGTGTTGAGCATCTAGTGTTATCCATGTGTAGAGTCTTCTCTTGTGTTTTGGAAGGAGGGTGTTTGCTGTGACCAGTGCGTTCTCTTAGCAGAACTCTATTAGCCTTTACCCTGCTCATTCTGTACTCCAAGGCCAAATTTGCCTGTTACTCCAAGCAAATGATCAGACAGAATGATCTTCTAGTTACCCTCTATCGTTTAATGTCTATTAGTTTGAGACCAATTTATTTCGCCTTTAGAAGCATCTATTTTTCTTAAGGGAGAAATTTCCTTACTTCATAAGGTAGAAAATAAGATTAAATTATTGAAAGTTTCTAGCACAATCCTTGCTGTGTGGGATACTGTCATGTAAGTATCCTTTCCTCACTAAATTGTACCAAACACTATTCAGTAAGAATTATTAGAAAGTAAATTTCACTCTCAAAGAGAAATGAATAAATACTAAACATATAAAGAAATCCTAAACACAAGTTCCATTCATTACTATGAACATATCAAGAGAAATAGATACATATATATATCACATTTTAAAAAACAGTATTAAAGCATTTAGTGTTTCTCCATATATTATTTATAAATATAGAGACTTACTATACTTATTTTTGATGAAAGCACATAATTGTTATAAAATAGAAAATATAAAAATTTATATTAAATAGTTAGAAACAAAGAGACAAAAAAATTACTCAACGTGATTGCCTTAGTAGAGTTTATTCCCTTGAGAGTCTCCATTTAAATTTTGGATATTGATTCTGTTTGTCAGTTTTATATTCGATTCTGGCTCCCCGCCTATTTGGCTTTGGTTTGTAACACCCTGAATGATAAAAACAAAACAAAACAAATATTTTTCATTTCCATTATATTAAGAATTAAATAGTGTCTTGCTTTCTTCATAGGTGTGTGATTTGAATTACATAGGGTGATAGACTGATATGTTTACACCTGATAATCTCAAAGTGTATCAGTTCAGTACAGTTCAGTTGCTCACTCGTGTCCGACTCTTCGTGACCCCATGGACTGCAGCATGCCAGGCCTCCCTGTCCATCACCAACTCCCGGAGTTTACTCAGACTCAGGTCCATTGAGTCAGTGATGCCATCCAACCGTCTCATCCTCTGTCGTCCCCTTCTCCTCCTGCCCTCAATCTTTCCCAGCATCAAGGTCTTCTCAAATGAGTCAGCTCTTCATATCAGGTGGCCAGAGTATTGGAGTTTCAGCTTCAACATCAGTCCTTCCAATGAACACTCAGGACTGATCTCCTTTAGGATGGACTCGTTGGAACCCTTGCTGTCCAAGGGATTCTCAAGAGTCTTCTCCAACGGTACAGTTCAAAAGCATCAATTCTTCGGTTCTCAGCTTCCTTTATAGTCCAGCTCTCACATCCATACATGACTACTGGAAAAACCATTGCCGTGACTCGATGGACCTTTGTTGGCAAAGCAATGTCTGTATCAGTGGTAATCAACTGTACAAGGTCATAGAATAGGTAAAGGGTAACACTTGTCAAGACAGGCTGGCAGTATGTCCTCAGCCTCATGGTCTTAATGTGATGCACTTTTGGTTAGAAACCAGTTTTAGGAGATGGCAGCTGTGGTTAGAATCTAGAATCAAAGACCCCAGAGTTGTATGAACACGGTTTATCTGCTTAAGCCCTGTGAATGTCAGTTTGTGTGCTCAGTTGCTCCATCACTCAGTCATGTTCAATTCTTTGCAATCTTCTGGACTGTAGCCTCTAGGCTCCTCTGTTCATGAGGTTTTTCAGGCAACAGTACTGGAGTAGATTTCCGTTTCCTCCTCCAGGGGATCTTTCCAACCCAGGAATCAAACTCATGTCTCCTGCATTGCAGGCAGACATCTTTACCTGCTGAGCCATTGGGGAGGCCAGTCAGTTTGTTTACCCATCTATTAATATCAGTGTTGCATACCTCGTACTATAAAAACTGTGAGTCAGTTTCTATAGTATGTTTAATGATACAGCTGCCAAAGAATTGCCTAATAAACTGAGTGTTCTGTAACATACAAGGGATTAAATTTTGCTTTTTCTTTTCCATAGTACAAAAGTAATGTCAGTTCAGTTTTCAGCAAAACCATAAGCTTTCAAAACATTGATCTTTTGATTTTACAGCTGACATATTGCATATATTTTGTGTAGCCTTTGTTTACTAAAACAAGCAGACTTTTTAAAAAAGTCTTGCAGCTTTCTGTCTCTCTAGTTAATTTTTTTCCCTCCACATAGGGATTCTAAATACTTGAAGTAATTGACTTCAATAAAATTATGTGAGAAACAAATGGCACAAATATTGAGTTTTTTTTTAAATAAGAAACAATCATATAAAATATTAGTAAATTAAGAGTTCCTTTGGAATGAGCTCTATTACTAAATGACTTTGTCAAATCAATAGATACTTGTAGGGGCACAGCATTTCACATATTAGCTTTCATTTAAAATTAGAGTAAAACATTTGTTATATAATGACACTCATCAGGGTTACCTATCGAAACCATTTTCTCTTCTTTGTTAAATATCACAGTTACAGCAACACTACCCCATTATGTTAAAGATGATGCAAAATTCAGTCTCAAGAAGCTCAGTCTTCCTGCAGCACAATACACTGGTAGAAAAACATAAAAACTGCGTGTCCTTTTGTTTCCACCTTGTAGTTATGAAATTCAAAAGACATTTTAAAGCCAGTGAAGGAAAAGGGCATTCAGCACACTGAATGTCATTTGGCTTAGACCTAGCTGATGACAATTATTAGCTCATCATTTACATTAGAATTTCCCAGGTGGTGTTAGTGATAAAGAATCCACCTGCTTAATTCAGGAGATGCAAGAGACACAAGTTCATTCCCTGGGTAAGAAAGATCCCTTGGAGTAGGAAATGGCAACCTGCTCCAGTATTCTTGCCTGGGAAATCACATGGACAGAAGACCCTGGCAGGCTAAAGTCCATGGGGTCCCAAAGAGTTTGACATGGCTGAGCATGCATACACATATATGTTAGACATCTCTATTATAGAATTAAAGATACCAAATGAATGATTCAGGAAATGAGTCCTTGTCTTACAACCTGTGAAAACAGGAATTCACAGTGTGTTCATCCCTTTTAAATGAGGGGATGCTGTTATTTCCTCTTTTTCTGCTCCACTTTTTTTTTTAATAGTAATTTAAATAGTGTGGTAATGTACTTGATGGAGAAGGAACTGGCAACCCACTCTAGTATTCTTGCCTAGAGAATCCCATGGACAGAGGACCCTGGCCTGCTACAGTCCATTTGATGAAAGAGTTGGACACGACTTAGCAACTAAGCCGATCAAGCAATGTGTTCAATCACCTTCTCCTTAAGTTGAGGCCTCTGGGTAGGAGAGGTGCTGGAAAGCAAAAACATGGTTTTTCTGCCTTGCAGAAAGGCAGCCTTCTATAGGAATTTTGAATGAAAACTGGAATGAGTCAGAGACTGCAAAGGAGAATATCAAGTCTCCCTGGAGGAGAAAGATCGGATGAGAACACTTTCAGAGAAAGGAAGCAGAGCAATCAGCAATGCTATGGAAGAGCATTTCTGTTATTTTACACTCCCCTCCAGAACATCAATATTTTATAAGCTTCTCCCTTGAGAAATGATAGAAGATTCTATTTACACTAAGTAAAAACGTGTAGCTCCCTTTGCAGGATTGTTTGTTACCATCTAGATGGTGGGAAAATTACTAATGCTTGCAGTTTTCAAGGAAATTCTTTATTACCTTCCTTGATTTTTTCTCTGCCACATCTGAGGAAAAAATGCAAAACCAAGGCAGCAAAAGAAGTATCAAATAATACATTTTATCTGTGGTCCATTTTGTTTATGTGATACAGAAAATTGGGTAGAAAACAATTTCATGGTTTTCTAATTAGAAAAGTGGCAACTTTCAGTGAATGAATTTGCACCTCTAAAGAAATATTAAATATTGTGCTATTGCACACAGACATTTTTATCCTTAAAAGAGTAGGATTGGTTGAAAATTGGAATAGAATAGATTTGTGTCATTTCCTTCCATACCTATTACTAAGAATTTCTTGAAAATTAACAAAAATTATTCATATACTTCCCAAATATAATGGAACAGTGATGATAAGTGTGAAAGAAAAACAACAGGAGGGACTTAGCAAAGAGCTAATTTGCAAAGTTCTGAGTCTTGGAATTACTAATTAAAGCCATATTAAATCATGTTATGATTTGGTAGTCTAATGATGAACAAGACATTTTGCTTTGGGTAAACTTGGAGGGAAGGGAGATAATTTCATAGAATATTCAAATTTATAAGAAATGCTGTATGTTGGTTATTTTCTTAAAATGGAGATAGCCAAAAATATATATAAATATAAGGATTTTACAATGTTATAAAATATTAAAATAAACCTACTTATCTTTTAACAGAATTTGTGTTATCTGGCCATTTGTGATGAAATGTGATCCAAGTTTCATGATTTTTAAGTTAAATGGGTCTTTCTTGAGGAAGTTTTAAAGAAAATTGTAAAGAATAGTAGAATACCTGTTTAATATTCATAAAGGAGTTTAAACTTCTCATGAAAATTGTCCCTTAGAAATATATATGTCTGTCACTATGTATCAATAAATGTTCAAAGATGAGCATTACATCATATAGAAGAAAAGTGAACAATTTTTAAAGTTTTGATTCTAGTACATTTTTACATAACACACATTTTGAGAAGATCAAAAGAAAATGGAAGAAAAAAATGCATGGAACTGAGAAATAGTTCTGCCAAGTGATATGCTATGATATTAAAGATGATTTCTTGCAGAATTATTGTATGAAAATTAAATGCAGAATCAAAAAAATCTCAGGCTCCGTGTAACCAGGTGTTTTAGTAGAACTCTTTCCCCACTTTTCCCCTGTATTTTCTCTCCATAAAAATAAATTCATGTCAGGAAAACTGTCAACCAACAAATCCTAGAATTGGTTGATCCAGTCCCCATGATAACTGAACAAATGTACTAAAACTACCCTTTTTCGCCAAGATACATTTTTTTGTGCCACATTAAAATGTGAAATGATTAGCTTTATTACCAAAAAAAAAAAAAAAATGGCAGTACTCTCATTTGAGATCTTTTGTACTCTGCTAGAGATAAAATATGTTTGTTTCCATAAACTACTTATCAAAATAATTTAGATGTTATACACGTAAATATAGAACTAGTCAACTGAAAAAAAAAAAAAAAAAAGCACAGCGTGAGAGCTTTTTATTTGGAACTTACTGAGGGCTATAGCCCAGGAAATAGCCTTTCACATAGCTCTGAGGAACTGTTCCATGGAGATGGGGGGTCAGTATATATGTGATTTTGGTGAAAGGGGTATAGGCAATCAAGTCCACATCTCAGTAGAAGGTTGCTACTAGTCATGAAGAACAGATGTCTCCATTAATGATTTTAGTGCTTTCTAGGTATGAGATGATGTAAGAAATTGGGTTCATCATATCTTCTCCTAAAAATATCTATCTGGAGGCCAATTCTGCCAGTTTTTCCCAGAACATGGATAGCCTCATTCCTGATCTCCACCCTGGACTCCTTTCAGGTGGTGTTGGAAGTCAGTGACTATAGCGTCAGTGCCTTCATTCTTGTGGAATCACATGGCCAGCGATATTTTTTACTTGGCAGGCTATTCACTCTTCCTGACAGATGACCTGTATTTTTTTTTTCTGATTAAAGCATTATTTTTGCTCAAGATATCTTTCCCCATCACAGTTCCATGTTGAAATTCATGACTACTTCAAGCCTCATCATTTTATTTCTTTTCTGAATACTGTTCATGTGAAATTAGTCAGAATTAATCTTTAGTTCCTTAATAATCCCTTTGTGCATTATTTATGGGATCATTTAGGCAGTTACCACTGCCTAAAATTAAGTATAAATATTAATTTTAGAATGCTTTATATTATCAGCATCATATTTATAAATTTGCCCACACAAGCCAGGATGGTAATATGCATCAGAATATCAGTGTATAATAAATTGTATAAGATTATTATGATGATGACTTTTGTTTATATGATTTGCTTGAAGTTGTTTCTAGAAACTGGCTACCATAAACTTGTTGGAAATATCCTCTAAGCCTTGATGTGTGTGTGTGTGCATCAGCTCAGTTGCTCAGTTGTGTTCGACTCTTTGAGCCCTCATAGACTGTAGCTTGTCAGGCTCCCCTGTTCACGGGATTTTCCAGGCAAGAATACTGGAATGGGTTGCCATCTCCTCATCCAGGGGATCTTTCCAACCTAGGGATCTAACCTACATCTCAGGCGTCGGCATCTCCTGTGATGACAGGGGGGTTTTTTCCACTAAAGAATGGGGAATCCCTTCTAAACATAGATGATTGGCTCATATAATCTGGCATCTTTCCTCAGTGCCACTTATATGGCTTCTTGGTTGGATCCATAGATTAACTTTGATGATTTAATTTTTATACTCAATTTTTGAACTCAGTTTCTTTTCTATTATCAGTTGCATTCATAGTAGCAACCCAGAAGAACTAGGTTCAAATTTTGTCCCATTCTCAGCATGTGCTTACTTAAGAAAAGGACATATTTTTTCTCACTTATGCATAGAACACAGTAGAAAGAATAAAATGGAAATCCTCCTGTGGAGAAAATTGGCAAAGCTGGAAAATTAAATGATGTCATTCTACTTCTAATGTGTAACCAATTTTACCAACCACTCATATCTGTTCTTTTCAAAAAACTACCAAGTATCAGTCATCACAAAGTGAATGTCGTAAGACTCTGATGAAGACAGAAAGTCTTACCAATCATTCATATTTGGAAATTTTCTTCAACTCTAGATTTAATATAATGTATGATATGTGAAGTGAAAGTTGCTAGGTGTGTCCAACTCTTTGCGACCCCATGGACTATATATAGTCCATGGAATTCTCCAGGCAAGCATACTGGATTGTGTAGTCTTTCCCTTCTCCAGGGGATCCTCCCAACCCAGGGATTGAACCCAGGTCTCTTGCATTGCAGGTGGATTCTTAATCAGCTGAGCCACTGAAGAAGCCCAGAAAATAGTTCAGTTTAGTTCAGTTCAGTCGCTGAGGTGAGTCCAACTCTTTGCGACCCCATGGACTGCAGCATGCCAGGCCTCCCTGTCCATCACCAATTCCCTGGAGTTTACACAAACTCATGTCCATCGAGTCAGTGATGCTATCCAACCTTCTCATCCTCTGTCGTCCCCTTCTCCTCCCACCTTCAATCTTTGCCAGCATCAGGGTATTTTCAAATGAGTCAGCTGTTCACATAAGGTGGCCAAAGTATTGGAGTTTCAGTTTCAACATCAGTCCTTCCAATGAACTCCCAGGACTGATCTCCTTTAGGATGGACTGGTTGGATTTCCTTGCAATCCAAGGGACTCTCAAAAGTACTCTCTAACATGACAGTTCATACGCATCAATTCTTTGGTGCTCAGCTTTCTTTACAGTCCAACTCTCACATTCGTACATGACTACTGGAAAAACCATAGGCTTGACTAGATGGACCTTTGTTAACAAAATGATGTCTCTGCTTTTCAATATGCTGTCTAGGATTGGCCATAATTTTCCATATAAGGAGCACGGTAGGTGTCTTTTAATTTCATGGCTGTAGTCACAATCTTCAGTGATTTTGGAGCCCCCCAAAATAAAGCCTGCCACAGTTTCCACTTTTTCCCCATCTATTTTCCATGAAGTTATGGAACCACATGCCATGACGTTAGTTTTCTGAATGTTGAGTTTTAAGCCAACTCTTTTGCTCTTCTCTTTCACTTTCTTAAGAGGCTTTTTAATCCCTCTTTACTTTCTGCCATAAGGGTGGTGTAATCCACATTTCTGAGGTTATTGATAATTCTGCTGGCAATCTTGATTCCAGCTTTTACTTCATCCAGCCCAGCGTTTTTCATGATGTACTCTGCATATAAGTTAAATAAGCAGGATGACTGTATATAGCCTTGACGGACTCCTCTTCCTATTTGGAACCAGTCTGTTGTTCCATGTCCAGTTCTAACTGTTGCTTTCTGACTTGCATACAGATTTCTCAGGAGGCATGTCAGGTGGTCTGGTATTCCCATCTCTTTCAAAATTTCCACAGTTTTTTGCAATCCACACAGTCAAAGGCTTTGGCATAGTCAATAAAGCGGAAATATATGTTTTTTCTCAAACTCTTGTTTTTTTTGAAGATCCAGTGGATGTTGGCAATTTTATCTCTGGTTCCTCTGCCTTTTCTAAATCCAGCTTGAACTTCTGGAAATTCATGGTTCACGTACTGTTGAAGCCCTGCTTGGGGAATTTTGAGCATTACTTTACCAGGGTATGAGATGATGACAATTGTGTGGTAGTTTTAACATTCTCAGCATTGCCTTTCTTTGGGATTGGAATGAAAACTGACCTTTTCCAGTCCTGTGGCCACTGCTGAGGTTTCCAAATTTGCTGCATATTGAGTGCAACACTTTCACAGTATCATCTTTAGGATTTTAAATAGCTCAACTACAATTCCATTACCTCCATCAGCTTTGTTCATAGTGTCCTAAGGCCCACTTGACTTCACATTCCAGGATATCTGGCTCTAGGGGAGTGATCACACCACTGTGATTATCTGGGTCATGAAGATCTTTTTTGTGCTGTTTTTCTGTGAATTCTTGCCAACTCTTCTTAATATCTTCTGCTTCTGTTAGGTCCCTACCATTTCTGTCCTTTATTGATCCCATCTCTTCATGAAATGTTCCCTTGGTATTTCTCATTTTCTTGAAGAGATCTTTAGTCTGTCTCATTCTCTTGTTTTCTTCTATTTCTTTGCACTGATCAATGAGGAAGGCTTTCTTATGTTGCATTACTATTCTTTAGAACTGTGCATTCACATGGATGTATCTTTCCTTTTCTTCTTTGCTTTTCACTTCTCTTCTTTTCACAACTATTGTAAGGCCTCCTCAGAAAGCCATTTTCCTTTTTTGCATTTCTTTTTCTTGGGGATGGTCTTGATCCCTGTCTCCTGTACAATGTCACAAACCTCTATCCATAGTTCATCAGGCACTCTGTCTATCAGATCTAGTCCCTTAAATCTATTTCTCACATCCACTGTATAATCGTAAGGGATTGCAGTGAGTGGTGGCTGCGTGGCACTGGAGTAGCTGGCAGCCGATAGGAGAAACCTCATGTCCAAGGTCAGAGAAATCCCAGTAATACAGTAGGCACTGAGAGAGGGCATTAGAAGGCAGACAGACTGAAACCACAGTCACAGAAAACTAACCAATCTGATCACATGGACCACAACCTTGTCTTATTCAATGAAACCATGAGCCATGCCGTGTAGGGCAACTCAAGATGGATGGGTCATGGTGGAGAGTTCTGACAAAATGTGTTCACTGGAGATGAGAATGGCAAACCACTTCAGTATTCTTGCCTTGAGAAGCACATTAACAGTATGAAAAGGCAAAAAGATAAGTCACTGAAAGAGGAACTCCCCAGGTCTGTAGGTGCCCAATATGCTACTGGAGATCAGTGGAGAAATAACTCCAGAAAGAATGAAGAGAGGGAGCCAAAGCAAAAACAATACCCAGTTGTGAATATGACTGGTGATGGAAGCAAGGGCCAGTGCTGTAAAGAATAATATCGCATAGGATCCTGGAATGTTAGGTCCATGAATCAAGGCAAATTGGAAGTGGTCAAACAGGAGATGGCAAGAAGGAACATCGACATTTTATGAATCAGCAAACTAAAATGGACTTGAATGAGTGAATTTAACTCAGATGACCATTATATCAGGCAAGAATCCATTAGAAGAAATGGAATAGCCGTCATAGTCAACAAAAGAGCCCAAAATGTAGTACTTGGATGCAATCTCCAAAATGACAAAATGATCTCTGTTCGTTTCCAAGGCAAACCATTCAATATCACAGTAATCCAAGTCTTTTCCCCGACCAGTAATACTGAAGAAGCTGAAGTTGAACAGTTCTATGAAGACCTAGAAGACCTTTTAGAACTAACATCACAAAAATATGTCCTTTTCATCAGAGGGGACTGAAATGCAAAAGTAGGAAGTCAAGAAACACCTGGAGTAACAGTTAAATTGCCCTTCAAGTACAGAATGAAGCAGAACAAAGGCTAATTGAGTTTTGCCAAGAGAACAGACTGGTCATAGCAAACACCCTCTTCCAACAACTCAAGAGAACACTCTATACATGGACATCACAGATGCTCAATACCAAAATCAGTTTGGTTATACTCTTTGCAACCAAAGATGGAGAAGCTCTATACAGTCAGCAAAATCAAGACCGGGAGCTGACTGTAGCTCAAATCATGAACTCCTTATTGCCAAATTCAGACTTTAACTAAATAAAGTAGGGAAAACCACTAACCATTCAGCTATGACCTAAATCGAACCCAAATATGCTTTCATAAAACAATATATTCCTCTGTGTTTCCTAAATATCTCTTAAAGTAAAACATGTTTTGCAAGATGATATACTAATTTTATTCTGTTTGCCATGGATGTCTACAGAGATTATGTTTCTTGTAAAATGAGGAAACTGGATACTATCTAAGATACATTTTTCTGTACTGTGTAGTTATTTAAATCCTGATGTAATTCTGCTGAATTCAATATAAATATAACAAATTCATTTTCATTTCTAGTGAGTATTTTAAAACATTTGTACTGACATTTAACTTCTTTTCCTGGTTAAATATAAGCTTGGATATTACATGAGGATAATTAAAAACCTACCAAGTGTTTTCATTGCTGTAGTTTTGGTATAG
The DNA here is from genome assembly GCF_016772045.2 of Ovis aries. Classification (NCBI taxonomy): domain Eukaryota; kingdom Metazoa; phylum Chordata; class Mammalia; order Artiodactyla; family Bovidae; genus Ovis; species Ovis aries. The sequence continues at coordinate 53,046,740 of NC_056069.1, forward strand.
TTTAATCTACAGTTAATAACTAGTCTTTTCTGAGCTGTAATTTAAGAATTTTAAACACTATCTCATTTAATTACTTTACCAATTTGTTGATGTAGAATTTATGGTGATAATCTCTGTTTCTGAATAAGAAAGAAGAGTCTTAAAAGAATGGAATAACTCAATGAGAACATAGACTTAGGTGACTTCATAAGAACCTATACTATTAGAAGCTCTGAAAAGATGTTTCCATCTTATCATTCTATAGAGTTGGGGAATTCTTAACATTAAAAGATATATTGATATTTATTTTAGTTTTTGTTTGAAGATGTTTTATTAAAGATTCTATATATTGCTGTAAAACAGAAATGATGAGGATGATATCGGAAGTTGTTCAATAGCTAAGTTGTGTCTAACTCTTTACAGTCCCTTGGACTGTAGCACACTGGGCTTCCCTGTCCTCTGCTGTCTCCCAGAGTTTGGCCAAATTCATGTCCAGTGAGTCAGTGATGCTGTCCAACCATCTCATTCTCTGCCAGTCTCTCCTCCTTTTGCCTTCAGTCTTTCCTAGCATCAGGGTTTTTTCTAATGATCCAGCTCTTCACATCAAGTGGCCAAAGTATTGGAGCTTCAGCTTTAGCATCATTCCTTACAGTGAATATTTAGGATTTATTTCCTTTAGGATTGACTGATTTGATCTCCTTGCAGTCCGAGGGATTCTCAAGAGTCTGCTCCAGCACCACAGTTTGAAAGCATCAATTCTTCAGTGCTTCAGACATCTTTTTGGTCCAGCTGTCACATCCCTACATGACTACTGGAAAAACCATAGCTTGGCTGTATGAACATTTGTTGGTAAAGTGTTGTCTGTGCTTTTTAACATTTTGTTTAGGTTTGTGATAGCTTTACTTCCATGGAGCAAGCACCTTTTAATTTCATGACTGCAGCCACAATCTACAGTGATTTTGAAGCCCAAGAAAATAAAATCTGTCACTGCTTCCAATGTTTCCCTATCTGTTTGCTACGAAGTGATGGGAACATATGCCATGATCTTAGTTTTTTGAATGCTGAATTTTAAGCCAGCTGTTCACTCTCCTCTTTCACCCTCATCAAGAGGCTTTTTAGTTCCTCTTCACTTTCTGCCATGAATGTTATCATCTGCGTATCTGATTTTGTTATTTTTCCTGGAAATCTTGATTCCAGTTTGTGATTCATCCAACCCAGCAGTTTGCATAATGTACTCTGGAAGTTAGAGAGCTGTATAGACAACAGTTTGTAGATTTCCAGAAATTAATCCTTTGGCGTGACCTACAGTTAGGATGATTTTAGTTTTATGTTTAAGTTACTGTGAATCTTATTCATAAGTGTGAGTGTATGTACATGGATCATTAGTGCATTGTGATGCAGTTGAAAAATTGAAAATGCAAGTAAACTCTTGTTTTCCTTTGAAGCTATTTTATTTTGTTAATGAAAATAAGATTAATACATACTTATGAATCGATGAGAGAATAAAATAAAGTTGGAATGGAAAGCTATAAAAAGAAACTGAAAAGGATAAAATGTCTAATGATTTTTTCAGACTTTCTCTTTGTTCTTAACTACACTCATAAAACACCTTGTCCTGATAATGATAACTTGGCTAATAATTATAAAGCTCTTACTACTGCCAAGTGCAGTTGTTATTTATTACTGTGAATTATCTAATTCCCACAAACATTATGATTCTGGTCTATTAGTTTTGTGTTATTAAATATTGGAGAAGAGAAGCACAAAGAGGCCATGGAAACTTGGCCAAGGCCACATAGAGAACGGAAACCATGGTCTGAGTCCAGAGCAAACAAAGTTCATCACCGCCATGATATTGTCTAATATTTGATTAAAATTATTGGGTAGCACATGGTATGTTTTTCAAAAGTCAATACAAAAAAACCACAATTATTATAATTATGTTTGTATCCAATTCAGGTTTTCATTTATTTGGCATAAAGTCTATCCACAACAAAATGTGTTATTTGGAGTCGGATGCTTGTAAATAGCAGCCTAAAACCATCTGTTTCATCAAACTATTTAAAAACAAATATAAAAATAAACTAGTCATTTCTTTATAGTCTAAAATACCATAATTCAAAATATTTGTAAATACAGCTAAATTTCAAGCTAAATATAAGGGACTACATCTTTTTCTCCTTTCATCAATGTACTATAGTAATATATTCTATACTATGTAACATCTAAGATTTATAAATTAAATTGAAATAGCAAAAATAAGTTTTATACTCCATCTTCAGATTGCTGCTTACCAAAAGGAACTATTTTCAAATTCTTTTAACTATTTATTCTATATATTGATTTATTAGATCTGTTTATTAACATCAATTTTCCTTATCAACTGCTTAGAGCTTCCCTGGTGGCTCAGAGGTTAAAGCCTCTGCCTGCAATAAGGGAGACCTGGGTTCAGTCCCTGGGTCAGGAAGATCCCCTGGAGAAGGAAATGGCAACCCACTCCAGTATTCTTGCCTGGAGAATCCCATGGACGGAGGAGCCTGGTGGGCTACAGTCTATGGGGTTGCAAAGAGTCGAACACGACTGAGTGACTTCACTTATCAACTGCTTTCATAAAATACAGATATTCACTATCTTAACATCTATATCTGGCTCCTGTATACTCCCTATACATTTTTGGTTAAATCAGTATTCAAAGATTTTAGCTTAGATGATTATACAAGTTTTTTCTACTGTTGAAATTATAGTATACTCTATCATTTTTGTTTATAGATTTTCTAATTTCATTTGCTTTTTCTGAGAGTTAATATTTGACATATTTTGGTCTTAATCTGTGTGTGTGTGTGTGTGTGTGTGTGTGTGTGTGTGTGTGTGTTTTAATCCTAAGGCTAAGCCTGCCTTATTTTCTAGTTACTAAGGGACATGTCAATTGAATTTTCTAGGCAGTGGAATTCGTCAGATGGACTGGATTGTCCAGTTCACAAGTCTGTATTTCACACAACTTTGTCTATGCTTTCACTTCCTCATCCATTCAAGGCCAGATGGACAGATGAAGCTGCCCACTATATGTTCTAGTCCTGTGTTCTTATTTGTTGAGCGTTTCCTCTGCTTCTTTCTTATGTTTGAAACTCATATTTTCCTCCATTTTGATCTACTTCCTAATTTTGAGGGAGCAGAATTTATAATACTTCTCCTAGAAAAAGAACAAAGAGATTATTTGAAAACCTTTGCTAGCTCTGAAATATCTGCTCTTCCTATCATATAGTCACATGATAGTGGCTGATGGAAAAGCATATTACTTCCTAGTCCAGATTTTCTGGTTGAGAGCTAATGTCTCTGATCTCAGCATTGCCTGTCAGAATATTATTCTTTAATGAATGAAGTTCTCATTAGTAGGTCCTCTTTTCATCCCTCCTGGGTTGATCTTTAAAAATTCTTGCCTATTATGATACAATGGAAACAGCAGTAGACTTTATATTCTTGGGCTCCAAAATCATTGCAGATGGTGACTGCAGCTATGGAATTAAAAGATGCTTCTTCCTTGGAAGAAAGCTACAACTAACCTAGATAGCATATTAAAAAGCTGAGACATTACTTTGCCGACAAGTGTCCATCTAGTCAAAGCTATTGTTTTTATAGTAGTCATGTACGGATGCGAGATTTGATTATAAAGAAAGCTGAGTGCCAAAGAATCAATGTTTTTGAACTGTGGTGTTGGAGAAGACTCTTGAGAATCACTGCAAGGAGATCCAACTGGTCAATCCGTAGGAAAATTAGTCCTGAATATTTATTGGAAGTTGCAGTCCATGGGATTGCAAAGAGTCGAACATGACTGAGCAACTGAACTGAACTGAACTGATGCTGAAGCTGAAACTCCAATACTTTGGCTACCTGATGCAAAGAGCTGACTCATTTGAAAAGACCCTGATGCTGGGAAAGTTTAGGGCAGGAGAAGAGGATGACAGAGGATGAGATGGTTTGATGGCATCACTGACTCTATGGACAAGAGTTTGAGCAAGCTCTGGCTGTTGGTGATGGACAGGAAAGCGTGGCATGAGGTTACAAAGAGTCAGACAGGACTGAGCAACTGAACTAAACTGAACTGATTATAATACTCAATTTTTTATATAATTTCTGAAGATCTTAATGTCAGCTTAGAAAATATTTGCTGATTTTTATATTTCTATTATTATTTTAAAATTTTGAACAACTTTTGGTTCTGTATTTTCTATACCTTACAATTTTTATTTTATGGGTGTGATAACTTTTCATATATCTTTGAGTGTAGTATTTTTTGATTCTTCTATTCTCAGTATTGTTGTAATTGTTTCTGCATTGTAATATGTGTTTACTTTGGTTATTGCTTTTTATGATGAACATTTTGCAAAAATGTCTGGTGATGAATATTTTGATTTTATCAAGACATCATGAAATTCTTATTATAAACTCTATGTTGTATATATGTGTGTGTACAAGGATGTATATGGATAGTATTGGGAGTAAGGAAGTGGCTCAGTTGGTAAAGAATCCACCTGCAATGCAGGAGACCTGGATTTGATCCCTGGGTTGGGAAGATCCCCTGGAGAAGGGAAAGGCTACCCACTCCAGCATTCTAACTTGGAGAATTCCGTGGACTATATATGTCTATAAATATATTTAGGGATTCTCTGATAGTTCAGTTAGTAAAGAATCTGCCTGCAAAGCAGGAGACCCTGGTTTGATTCATGGATTGGGAAGATCTGCTAGAGAAGGGATAGGCTATCCACTCTAGTATTCTTGGGCTTCCCTTGTGGCTCAACTGGTAAAGAATCTGCCTGCAATGTGGGATACCTGGGTTCGATCCCTGGCTTGGTAAGATCCCCTGAAGAAAGAAAAGGCTACCCACTCCAGTATTCTGGCCTGGAGAATTCCATGAACTGTTTAAGATCCATTGGGTTGCAGAGTCAGACATAACTGAGCAAGGTTCACTTTCACTTTCAAGTATGGATATTAAATTGATGATATAACCTGCAGGGTAACCAGGTGGCCAGCTGGGCTTTCTGTTGGAAACCTTCAGTTTTCACTATCTGTGGCCTCTTCACAGGTTTTTAGATTTTATATTAAAGGATCTTTCCATGGCCATAAGTCTGCTTATAGGACTTCCAGAGCCAAAATGGGAAAAGGGGCTAGTGTTCTATTATTCATTATATAGATGTCCATTCAGTCTCCATTTTCATTTAGAATATCACTGTTCCCTTTATCTGTGCTTGATGTTTCCAAGACCAAAGTTTTTCTCATTCAGTTCTCCTTCTTCCATATATCTTTGACCTCTTTCAGAGATAGGAGAGGGGAAGGGTAGCATCTAATCATTTCATAATGTTATCTTTCAAGCCAAACACCTTGTTTTAGGCTTATACACCCTTCCTACCAGCCTCCTGATTTCTATTGCAGAGGGTGCCTGATTTTTCACCTTCTTAAAGGTTCTGGGTAAATACTGATGGCTTCTGTCAACATCTTCCTCTAAGGGAACTTAAGATTGATTTTCCTCCAGTTGGTTACATTTCTTTTTATTTCACCATCTCTCTCAGATCTTACATGTTATTGACTGTGGGCACTCAAGAATTATATATTATAATTGGAGTTATGAATATCTCCTATTTTCATTAAAATAGAGTATAGATTTCCCATCTTTTCCTTATTTTAGAGTGAGTATGTACTTCCCTGGGCTTCCCTGGTGGCTCAGTTGGTAAAGCGTCTGCCTGCAATTCGGGAGACTTGGGTTCGATTCCTGGGTCGGGAAGATCCCCTGGAGAAGGAAATGGCAATCCACTCTAGCACTCTTGCCTGAAAAATCCCATGGATGGAGGAGCCTGATAGGCTACAGTCCATGGAGTCGCAGAGTAAGACACGACTGAGTAACTAACACACACACAGAGTGAGTATAAAGTAAACAGGACAGTTTTTTCTCGTGTCAGCTGAACACTAGCTTCAGCTAAAGTTTCATATTATTTGGTTGCAAAGAGAAAGTTTATGTGTAACTTAAAAATTATTTTATGGAAAAACTCACATTTATTTTACATTATTAATTTGTATACATTTGCCCATGTGTCACTTAAATATGTATAAAATTATAGCTGGCTGTAAGGATGACTATTATTAAAGAGTCTATAAAAAGAACTTTGAAAGCATATTTTAAGCATATTTTTAAAAGCCTATTTTATTTGAAATAATTATTTTATTACATACTACACAAAACATGTAATAAAATTTAAAGACGCTTACTCCTTGGAAGGAAAGTTATGATGAACTTAGCATATTAAAAAGCAGAGACATTACTTTGTCAACAAAGGTTTATCTAGTCAAGGTTATGGTTTTTCCAAATGTATGGATGTGAGAGTTGGACTATAAAGAAATCTGAGCACCAAAGAATTGATGCTTTTGAACTATGATGTTGGAGAAGACTCTTGAGAGTCCTTTGGACTGCAAGGACATCCAACCAGTCCATCCTAAAGGAGATCAGTCCTGGGTGTTCATTGGAAGGACTGATGTTGAAGCTGAAACTCCAATCCTTTGGCCACCTGATGCAAAGAGCTGACCCATTTGAAAAGGCCCTGATGCTGGGAGAGATCAAGGGCAGGAGGAGAAGTGGGCAACAGAGGATGAAATGGTTGGATGGCATCACCGACTCAATGGACATGAGTTTGGGTGAACTCTGGGAGTTGGTGATGGACAGGGAGGCCTGGTGTCCTGTGGTTCATGAGGTTGCAAAGAGTTGGACACGACTGAGCAACTGAACTGAACTGAACTAACACAAACATGTTAGATACATTTTTATTACTGGAGAGATTAAGGCATTATTGTCAAATATTTGGGCTTACTATCCCATGTTCATTTCCTCCTTAGTTATGACATAAATTTACTTATGGGCATTTCGACAAATCAATGTCACTATAATTGAAATTTATGTTATAAATAAATTTGAAACAAATTTTTCTTGTCCAACAAAATAGTGTATTATATGTATTTTCATATTTTATTACCATATACATTTGAAAATTAGATTTTCCTTTATAGGAAAACTAGTGGAGTGATATGTCACTCCTATGAGAATGTCTTTTTGCTGAACTTGTCCATAAAAAGAGAGCTTGATAATTTTTAATCATAGAAAATAGATAAAATACTTTTTTAATTATATGGGGCTGGATATAAAACAAATGACTTGAAATAATGCTGATACAATACTTTCAGTGTGTTCGATAAATTATGAATAGATATATTTGTATATGATAATATATAAAATATATAAATTTTTTATACATCTACATTATTTTGTTGTATTCACCTTATTTCATTAGATTATTTTCATGCTTGAGCTTCAGTTTGATTTAAAAAAACCATTGACATTTTATTTTTATTTTGAACCAATGTACTTATCTGTGGGGATCCCTTGTGGTAACATATGATTATGAATTTTTTTCAATTAGAATGTCCAAAAATCTGTCTTAGTCCCTTTTCAAAATTTAACATTTAAAAAGTACTTTTAAATTAGTTTGTTAAAATATATAAATCTCAGGATATTCTTTTACAAAAATTTGTTTACTATCTAGGAGTGCTCTGTAGTTCATGCTTATTTTAGCACTTGTTTAGTCACTTAGCTGAGTCCCACTCTTTTGCAACCCTTCAGACAGCAGCCTACCAGGCGCCTTTGTCCATGAGATTTCCCAAGCAAGAATACTGGAGTGGATTGGGCATTTCCTTCTCCAGGAGCATGCAGATCCTTTACCCCTGAGCCTTCTAGAAGTCTTATTCAGCACTTAGTCCTAAATAAAACAATCTTATGAGAAGGATCTTACTGTAGGTGATAGTGCTGACATCTGGAAGTCATATTTCAATCCCGTTTTCCTCATGCTTCCTTTCACCTTTAGTCCACAAAATACAAAGTCAAGGGATTGCTTTCCCTGACCCCATTGCATTTAAAAGTGAATATATGGTCACATCCAGATCAATGAGTAATCTGTCAGAGGGTTCTGGAAAAATAGCCCTTGTCAGACAGTGGAAGTGAGAGACCCTTTCAGCTACTCCCCTTTCATGATGGTTATGGTGCATGAAGCTTTATCTACAGTGTTCCCATCAGATAGTGCATAAATCAAAAGTGAAGAGGTGGTCACAGCACATCACTGAAAAGGGTCTGACTCCTTGATAATATATTAATATGAAACAGTACAAGCTAGCCCTGGGTTCTTTGTTATGTAGGGGGAAAAAATCAGTCTTTTAGAAAGTAGATTTGATGGATTTTCTGGTACTTACTGGCAAAAACATCTATAAAGAAAGAGAAATCATGCTTCATTAAAAACATACACATATGCACAAACATGAATTGCCAGGAACATATCAATAAGGTTAATATTAGGGTTTAAAAAATTTATAGGGAAAGAAAGGTAACTTTTAGCTGACTACTGTTAGATAAAATGCCAAATAACTTAAATTGGAAGGAGACAATAAAATTGTCTAAGATTTTTACAAGGTATGAAAAGATTCAAGAGTTTGTTGTAGGCTGTTTAAATGACATAAGGAAAAAGATTTAAAGTAATTTTGATTTTACTTTATAACTAAGAATGGGACAAAATACAAAAAATCCTATTTATGTTTGTGAAAATGTATTACAACAAGTAATGGATTTTATTGAAGAACCATTGTATCTGAGAGTTGTTTTGCAGGTATATACCAGTAAATGGTCTTTGTTTTTTACAATAAAGGGTCCTGAGGGAGTAAGAAAATGCTTAAGCTCACTTCTTTTTACTACTTTAGCATCTAGCTATCAAATATATTTAAAAAAAAAACAAACAAACAGCATAAAGATGAAGTACATTGATATTTCCACTGGTTGAGTTATTGTTTATTTTTGAACTAACTATAGATATTTCGTAGAGGATAAATCCTAAACTCTCGTCATTGCTAGTAGTTGGATTTAGCCTTTAAAAAGCATGTACCAAAAGTGTATAAAAAACAGTTTTCAGATGGTACTGATCATGGGGAGAGTTTGGTGGGCAGCAGGTTTGCTGTATTGACAACCAGACCTGCCTAAACACATCTTCAGAGTAGTCACAAGACGGTCACTGATTGTACCACCACTGTCAACTGTTCTAGGGTTAATTAAACAAATTACTGCCATTGTATTTCCAGGTTGGGGTAATCTGTTTTGGTTAATATTCAGAATTATACTGGTTGCCACAAAATAACAGAAAACTAATTGAATAGAGCAAGTAATTGCTGCTTTTAGGTGGAAGGAACGAAGCTAAAGCTGAAACTCCAGTACTTTGGCCACCTCATGAGAAGAGTTGACTCATTGGAAAAGACTCTGATGCTGGGAGGGATTGGAGGCAGGAGGAGAAGGGGACGACAGAGGATGAGATGGCTGGATGGCATCACCGACTTGATGAACTCCGGGAGTTGGTGATGGACAAGAAGGCCTGGCGAGCTGCGATTAATGGGGTCACAGAGAGTTGGACATGACTGAGCGACTGAACTGAACTGAACTGAAGCTGTATATTAAACATAAAAATTCTTATTTAATTATCTCTTTTATAAATGATAATTTTACCATTTTTTCAGAAAAAAGTCAAGGTGTTTGTGTGTTAGTTGCTTAGTCGTGTCAGAATCTGCAACCCCATGGACTGCAGCACACCCCCCAGGGTTCTCTGTCCATGTAATTCTCCAGGCAAGAGTACTGGAGTGAGTTGCTATTTCCTTCTCTGAAAATCAATATATAAATAAGAAACAGTGAACATGGTTAAAATTATGAATTTAAAATAATCATGGAAGTGGATAGGCCATGTAGATAAATGTATGATTGTTGTCGTTGTTCAGTTGCTTAGTTGTGTCTGACTCTTTGAAGCCCCATGGACTGTAGCACATCAGGTTTCCCTGTCCTTCACCATCTCCTAGAGCTTGCTCAAACTCATGTCCATTGAGTCAGTTATGTCATCCAACCATCTCATCTTTTGCTGCCCTCTTCTCCTTTTGCCTTCGACCTTTGCCAGCATCAGGGCCTTTTCTAATGAGTCGGCTCTTCACATCAGGAGGTCAGTGTTTTGGAGCTTCAGCTTTAGCATCAAGTCCTTCTAATTAATATCCAGGATTGATTTCCTTTAGGATTGACTGGTTTGATCTCCTTGCAGTTCAGGGGACTCTCAAGAGTCTTCTCCAACACCACAGTTCAAAAACATCAGATCTTTGATGCTTAGCTTTTTTTAAAAAAATATAAATTTATTTATTTTAATTGGAGGTTAATTACTTTACAATATTGTATTAGTTTTGCCATACATCAACATGAATCTGCCACAGGTTTACACGAACTCTCACATCCATACATGACTACTGGAAAACCCATAGCCCTGACTATATGGCAAATTATAGTCTTTGTGGGCAAAGTAATTTATCTGCTTTATAATATCCTGTCTAGGTTGGTCATAGCTTTTCTTCCAAGGAGCAACAAGTTCATGGCTGCAGTCACCATCTGCAGTGATTTTGGAGCCCAAGAAAATAAAGTCTGTCACTGTTTCCATTGTTTCCCCGTCTAGTTGTCATGAAGTGCTGGGACTAGTTACCATGATCTTTGTTTTATGAATGTTTAGTTTTCAGCCAGCATTTTCACTCTCCTCTTTCACATTCATCAAGAGGCTCTTTAGTTCCTCTTTGCTTTCTGCTATAAGGGTGGTTTCAACTGCATATCTGAGGTTAGATATTTCTCCAGGAAATCTTGAATCCACCTTGTCCTTCATCCAGTCTGGTGTTTTGCATGATGTACCCTGAATATAAGTTATATAAGCAAGGTGACAATATACAGCCTTGACTTACTTGTATATACACATACACACAGTTAAGTTTAAGTAATTTTACAATTGAAAGTGAAAGTGAAAGTGAAGTCATTCATTCGTGTCCGACTCTTTGCGACCCCATGGACTGTAGCCTATCAGGCTCCTCCCTCCATGGGATTCTCCAAGCAAGAGTACTGGAGTGAGTTGCCATTTCCAATTAGTTCTTATTAATTATACTACAGACAATTATATTAATATTATATATCATTGATCTCTTCATTTGTTCTGAAAACATTTATTGTGTTTCCATAGGCTAAATAAGAATAATAATATTAAGTAAAAACTCACCTAAATGTTTTACTCAGAATTTCTCTATAAAAAATGGAATGCCATCTCAATGCATTTAGCGGAAAATGTAGCTCTCCACATTTGTGTGAATATGGACACATGTGTATGTTTAACGGTCTCTCCAGAAGGAGTTACATAGGAAGAGAGGACATAACACAGGGGCTAATTCAAACTCTTTTGGTTGAGACCAGACAGAAGGTACATCATCTGTGGAAAATTCTTAATCCCTGTGTCTCTCATTCTATAATATGCTTCTAAGAAGATAATCCTCCCCATAAATTTGTTGATCATATTGAATGAGTTCACACACGAAAATTGCTTAGAAGAGAGTCTGGCATGTCCTCAGAGCTACTAAAAGACAGCTGTGGTTACTATTAGTCTATAATTATTATTATCCAGGAGAGGTAGAGCATTGGTAACTGTCTTTGGGAGGTAGCGCTTTAGTAACTGTCTTTAAGTTGCATACCCCTGCCTTGTCCTTGGATCATTAGAGTACAATTGGCCTCTTCTCTCATCTGTAGGAATATATCATGGCTGGTGACACAACAGTGCCCCTGAATCCTGTGTGTCTTTGGGACATAAATGAAGCAGTTCTTACTGCTCTTGGTTCTAGCTTCATCTTTTTTTGACCAGAGAGTTTTTTTATTTTTATTTTTCATAAAACAAATAAGATGCAGGTTCTGAAATTTGTTTATTAAAAGAGTACTTCCCTCTGTTTTCAGACCTGAAAACCAAAATCAGTTCTCAACTCCCTTATTTAGTTCTGGAATACATTCTAACTAATTCAGATTTTAAATGATGGAAATGGACTGTTGGGAATCATATATCTGTGTTAATAGCATAAATATATGTATAGTTCTGTGGGTCATATATCCTATATTTGCTGCACTGAACTTATTTTCTTCCAAAGATTTTCTATTATTAATGAGTAAAGAGGAGTTAATAAATAATTCTAGGAAAATAAATATCTGGAAAATAATGTGAACTTTGTTGGCAAGAAAATTTTAAGCTTGTAGCCCTCTTATTATATTTATAGTACATACACTGGGTAAACAAAACAGCTAAATTATGAAATATGTATTATTCCTTACAAACTATCAGCAAATCACAACATGGAAGGAAAATATCTATAAACAATGACTCTTCAGTACTGCTCTCTACTTTTAGTCTATCTGTTTATAAATTTATACTTTGAATATTAAAAATCTAATAGTTTATTATCCACACAGTTCTGAGTAACTCATTTAAGGTGTTACCTGGAAGATAACAAATAAAATTGAGTGTTACTCTTCCCTTCTGTAGTGCTTTTCCCAGGTATAACTTTGCTTTTTCCTATAACTCTGTATTATTGAAAAAATATTAGTATATTTTATGTCCTCCTCCTCTATAACGAGTAACCTAAATCTCTTTGTAACCCTGTTAGTCACTCAGTCATGTCCGACTCTTTGTGACCCCATGGTTGTAGACTGACAGTCTCCTCCATACATGGAATTCTCCAGGCAAGAATGCTAGAGTAGGTAGCCATTCACTTCTCCAGGGGATCTTCCTGACCCAGGAATATAACCCAGGTCTCTTGTGTTGCTGACAGATTCTTTACCATCTGAGCCACTAGAGAAGCCCACTGTGACCCTAGAATTATGGAATTATGTATTTATATATCAGAGCATACCTCTAAATTGTCTTTCAGTTTTCTCATTCTGTGAGCTTTGTGATCAAATTACTTTCTAAAGAGACTCAAATAAGAGGACTTTTTCATGTTAGTTTTGATGGATGAATATAAATGCACCATATGATCTGCTGTTATCTATGCATTTTAGGAATGCATTTTCATTTGCAAGGACATTTCTCCTTGTATATAATTTAGTGACTAAATATACTACCAAATTCTGTGAATATTTAATTTTATTCTATTTATACATATAACATAGATTAAATCCTTTCAAATCTGATATTTTCCCATTCAGATCTCTCAGATTGATTTCTGGATGTCTGAACCATAATTATAACTTTTTGACTTTCAAATTGTTCCCTTTGTCAATGGCCAAAGCAGATGAATGATGCATGTCAGAAAGGCCATAAAACAGGCAGCTTTGTTTAGTAAAATTTAAGTTAAACTATGTATCAGTGTGAGTAAATTCTCAATACCTCAATACATGCAATTTTTTTCATCATTTCCTCTTTTGGTGATCAAGATATTTATCCCTCAATGACTTATATTCTTACAGAAGTCACTGTTCACTTCAAGAAGATCAAGTCCATCTCTTTTTCATAAATACTGACATGATATTCAGGATTAGCCCTTCCTAAGACACTTCAGTATTTGTATGAAGCTTAATGCATAATAGTGCTTCCTTTTTAACTTCATCCAATTCTTGATAGTTCCTATTGGATTTTAGTAACCAGTTGTATTTTTTCAGTGTTTCTGCTTGACCTTTTAACTTCTTTATTAAATTATTATTCCCTGTTGATTTTTTTTAGCAGTTTTCAGGAAAATATTTGAGAGAATGGTCATTTAAAAAGAAATTTCAATCTTATTTGTGACAGCTTCAGGAAATGGGTGACCTCATCTCCTTGATTCTTGTTCTAGAATTTATGATCATTAATTTCATTAGATTATCTGAGGATTTATTTATTTTGTTAGTTGATTGTTTCTTCATTATATGAACTAATATTTCATTATTCTTTGATAAAGTGTTTTTTTAATTTATAAAATGACTCTCCTTCAAATTTATTTTCTTTTTTATATGTCTTCAATAATAGAAGACTATATTATAAGCATATTATAACCATGAATGGATGGGAGAAACCTTGTAAATAATAGGTATTTTATTTTAGAAGCCATAAAATATAAAACAATTATCTATGTTGACAGGGAATTTTAAAAGCATGTCCATAATAGCAGTTTCATTAGACAAAGTCTCCAGTTATCAATGAAAAGTAAATTGAACTTCAGGTCCCTATACACAGGGTATAAGTGTGAGTGTGTATGTGTGTGTGTATTTAGAACATGTTGAATTTTTATCTCTTTTCATCAAAATTTAGTGTATCATCAGAAGCGATTAGTATTGCTTCAGGAAATAAAAACAGTGACACAAATACATAAAACATGCAAAGAGAGGCAGTATTAAAACTGTTCCAGCTAGATGATGGTTTTTCTACATCATTTCTTGTTCTAATTATTTTTACTACATTTTGGGTATTTCATCTCTTTGAAATTAAATTTTGACTCCACTCCTCTTTTCTTATGCTCTGTCATTGTGTGGCATTGTGAAGTATGCATATGCTAGAATTTTAATTTGAGAAATCCCCCAGGAACCATTTTGAAGATATTGGGTGAGATTTAGAAAATCAAATAAATGACCCTTTCCCTTAGGAATAGATAAAGAAGGCATATTTCATTGGAATTACTGCAGTGTAAATCACATGGCAGAAAACTCTGGGTGAATGTTAAGTAACTGAAGAAAATGCTCAGAGTTGCCAAGCATTTGTGACTTTGCTATGCCCTTGTCCAGACTTCACAAGTTTAAATTACTTGCTTGGCTAATAAATCGAACATTGATTTCAAATATAAAAGGACATACAATTTCATATCGTGAACTAGGTAATCCATGAATATAAGTTATTTATTAATTTGATGCTATTTTTGAAAATATTATGTAACAATAATTCAATACTGAATGTTGTAATTATAGTGTGCATGTGTGTGTGTGCTCAGTTGCTTCAGTCCTGTCTAACTCTTTGTGACCCCATGGACTGCAGCATGCCAGGCTTCACCGTCCTTCACTATCTCCCAGAATTTGCTCAAACTCATCTCCTTTGAGTCTGGGATGCCAACCAGGTATCTCATCCTCTGTCATCCCCTTTTTATTCCTGCCTGCAATCTTTTCCAGCATCAGGGTCCTTGCCAATGAGTCTTCGTTTTGCATCAGGTGTCCAGAGTATTGGAGCTTCAGCTTCAGCATCAGTCCTTCCAATGAATATTCAGGATTGATTTCCTTTAGGATTGACTGGTTTGATCTACTTGCATCCAAGGGGCTCTCAAGAGTCTTCTCTAACACTGCAGTTCAAAAGCATCAATTATTCAGTGCTCAGCTTTCCTATGGTCCAACTCACAACCATACATGACTATTGGAAAACCATAGCTTTGACCAGATGGACCTTTGTCAGCAGAGAGATAGCTCTGCTTTTTAATATGCTATTTAGATTTGTCATAGCTTTTCTTCCAGGGAGCAAGCCTCTTTTAATTTCATTGCTGCAGTCAGCGTCTGCAGTACAATGCAGCAAATCTATTACAGTGACTATCAGGTTTGTCTGAAAAATTATTGCTAAGTAAGTTGAATGAAGAAATGAATGAAATTCAAATGTTCATGTAAAATGGTGAAATAATCAGCTTCCATTCTCTGGCTTTCTCTACTCCAATAAACTTTACATCTTTTTTTTTTTTTTTTCAGTAGTTCTAACTCTGCCACATTTTTACAACTTGTTCACACTTGTAGTACATCCCTGATGCTAAATTCAAAAAGTTGGAAATTGATAGAAACTTACAGTAAACAAGTTGAGTAACTATACTTTTATATTAGTTTCTATCTTTAAAACCTAATAAATAAAAATTAGCCTTGTTGACTATCCTCGGTAAGATCTCTATTTTTAGCAACTGTGTTTTCTAGTATGAACCACTGAAATTCAAAAGCTCTATTATGGGTACAAATAATTCCATTATGAATGATCTATATAGAAAAAAATGTGCTGTTTACATTTACAAGAAACATAACCAAATGCAATACATCTCTTTAACAAAATTGATGTTACCATATATAGAAATAGTTATAATGATCATCTGAGTTAAATTCATCCATTCCAGTCCACTTTAGTTCCCTGATTCCTAAAATGTCAATGTTCACTCTTGCCATCTCCTATTTGACCACTTCCAATTTGCCTTGATTCACAGACCTAACATGTCAGGTTCCTATGCAATATTGGTTTTTACAGCATCAGACTTTACTTCTATCACCAGTCAAATCCACAACTGGTATTGTTTTTGCTTTGGCTCCATCCCTCCATTCTTTCTGGAGTTATTTCTCCACTGATCTCCAGTAGCATATTGGGCACCTACTGACCTGGGGAGTTCATCTTTTAGTGCCCTATCTTTTTGCCTTTCCATACTGTCCATGAGGTTCTCAACACAAGAATACTGAAGTGGTTTGCCAGTCCTTTCTCCAGTGGACCATGTTTTGTCAGAACTCTTCAACATGACCCGTCCATCTTGGGTGGCCCTATATGGCATGGCTCATGGTTTTACTGAGTTAGACAAGGCTGTGGTCCATTTGATCAGATTGGTTAGTCTTCTCTGATTCTGGGTTTCTGTCTGTCTGCCCTCTGATGCAGAAGGATAAGAGGCTTGTGGAAGCTTCCTGATTAGAGAGACTGACTGAGGGGGAAACTTGATCTTGTTCTGATGAGTGGGGCAATGCTCAGTAAATCTTTAATACAATGTTCTGTTGATGGGTGGAGCTGTGTTCCCTCCCTGTTATTTACCTGAGGCCAAACTATGGTGGAGGTAATGAAGATAATGGTGAACTCCTTCAAAAGGTCCACAAAGGCACTGCTACACTCAGCCCCAAACCCTGCAGCAGGCCACCGCCAACCCACGCCTCTGCCGGAGACTTCTGGACATTCATGGGCAAGTCTGCCTCAGTCTCTTATGGGGTCACTGCTCCTTTCTCCTGGGTTCTGGTGCACACAGTGTCCTGTTTGTGCCCTCCAAGAGTCTATTTTCTACTATTGTGGGCAAGAATCCCTTAGAAGAAGTGGAGTAGCCATCATAGTCAACAGAAGAGTCCAAAATGAAATACTTCGATACAATCTCAAAAACAACAGAATGATCTCTATTCCTTTGCAAGGTAAGCCATACAATATCACAGTAATCCAAACTATACCCCGATCAGTAATGCTGAAGAAGCTGAACCTGAACCGTTCTATGAAGACCTACAAGACCTTCTAGAACAAGCACCCTAAAGAGATGTCCTTTTCATCAGAGGGAACTGGAATGTAACAGTAGGAAGTCAAGAAATACCTGGAGTAACAGGCAAATTTGGCTTGGAGTACAGATTGAAGCAGGGCAAAGACTAATAGAGTTATACAAAGAAAATGCACAGGTCATAGCAAATACCCTCTTCCAACAATACAAGAGAAGACTCTACACATGGACATCACCAGATGGTCAATGCCAAAATCAGATTGATTATATTCTTTGCAGCCAAAGATGGAGAAGATCTATACAGTCAGCAAAAACAAGACTGGGAACTGACTGTAGTTCAGATCATGAAATCCATATTGCCAAATTCAGACTTAAATTGAAGAAAATGGGGAAAACCACTAGATCATTCAGTTCAGTTCAGTCGCTCAGTCGTGTCCGACTATTTGCGACCCCATAAATTGCAGCACTCCAAGCCTCCCTGTCCATCACTAACTCCCGGAGTTCACCCAAACCCATGTCCATCGAGTTGGTGATGCCATCCAGCCATCTCGTCTGTCGTTCCCTTTTCCTCCTGCCCCCAATCCCTCCCAGCATCAGAATATTTTCCAATGAATCAACTCTTCACATGAGGTGGCCAAAGTATTGGACTTTCAGCTTTAGCGTCATTCCTTCCAAAGAACACTCAGGGCTGATCTCCTTTAGAATGGACATATGACCTCAATCAAACCCCTTATGATTATACAGTGGAAGTGAGAAATAAATTCAATGTATTAGATCTGATAGACAGAGTGCTCGAAGAATTGTGGTCAGAGATTGCTGAAATGGTTCAAGAGGCAAGGATCAAGACCATCCCTCCAAAAAGAAATGCAATAAGGCAAAATGGTTGTCTGAGAGGCCTTACAAATAGCTGTGAAAAGAAGAAAAGTGAAAGGCAAAGGAGAAAAGGAAAGATATACCCATTTGGATGCAGAGTTCCAAAGAATAGCAAGGAGAGATAAGAAAGCCTACCTCAGTAATCAATTCAAAGAAATATAGGAAAACAACAGAATGGGAAAGACTAGAAATCTCTTCAAAAAAATTAGATACACCAAGGGAAATTTTCATAGAAAGATGAGCGCAATAAAGGACAGAAATTGTATGGACTGAATAGAAGCAGAAGATATTAAGAAGAGGTAGCAAGAATACACAGAAGAACTACATGAAAAGATCTTCATGACCCAGTTAATCACGATGGTGTTATCACCCACCTAGGGCCAGACATCCTGGACTGCAAAGTGTAGGGGGCCTTGGGAAGCATCACTATGAACAAAACTAGCGGAGGTGATGGAATTCCAGTTGAGCTATTTCAAATCCTGAAAGATGATGCTGTGAAAGTGCTGCACTCTAAATGCCAGCAAGTTTAGAAAACTCAGCAGTGGCCACAGGACTGGAAAAGGTCAGTTTTCATTCTAATCCCAAAGAAAGGCAATGCCAAAGAATGTTCCAACTACCGCACATTTGCACTCATCTCACAGGCTAGGAAAGTAGTACTCAAAATTCTCTAAGCTGGGCTTCAACAGTACGTGACCCGTGAAATTCCAGATGTTCAAGCTGGATTTACAAAAGGCAGAGGAACCAGAGTTCAAATTGCCAACATCCATTGGATCATTGAAAAAGTAAGAGAGTTCTAGAAAAACGCCTTCTTCTGCTTCATTGACTGTGCTAAAGCCTTTGACTGTGTGGATCACAACAAAGTGTGGAAAATTCTGAAAGTGATGGGAATACCAGACCACCTGACCTGCCTCCTGAGAAATCTGTACACAGGTCAGGAAGCAACAGTTAGAAGTTAGAACTAGACATGGAACAAGAAACTGGTTTCAAGTAGGAAAAGGAGTATGTCAAGGCTGTTTATAGTCACCCTGTTAATTTAATTTATAAGCAGAATACATCATGAGGGAAAAAAAAAGAATACATCATGAGAAATACTTGGCTGGAAGAAGCAGAAGCTGGAATCAAGATTCCTGGGATAAATATCAATAATATGCACCACAGATATGCAGATGACACCACCCTTATGGCAGAAAGTGAAGAACTAAAGAGCCTCTTGATGAAAGTGAACCAGGAGAGTGTAAAAGTTGGCTTAAAGCTCAACATTCAGAAAAGTAAGATCATGGCATCTGGTCCCATCACTTCATGACAAATAGATGGGGAAACAGTGGAAACAGTGGCTTACTTTATTTTTTGGTGCTCCAAAATCACTGCAGATTTTGACTGCAGCCTTGAAATTAAAAGATGCTTGCTCCTTGAGTGAAAAGTTGTGACCAACGTAAACAGCATTTTAAAAAGGAGAGATATTACTTTGCCAGGAAAAGTCCATCTCGTCAAAGCTATGGTTTTTCCAGTGGTAATGTATGGATGTGAGAGTTGGACTGTAAAGAAAGCTGAGCACCGAAGAACTGATGCTTTTGAACTGTGGTATTGGAGAAGACTCTTGAGAGTCCCTTGGACTGCAAGGAGATCCAACCAGTCTATCCTAAAGGTAATCAGTCCTGAATATTCATTGGAAGGACTGATGCTGAAGATCAAACTCCAATACTTTAGCCACCTGATGGGAAGACCTGAATCATATGAAAAGATCCTGATGTTGGGAAAGATTGAAAGTGGGAGGAGAAGGGGACGACAGATGATGGGATGCTTGAATGGCATCACTGACTCAATGGACATGAATTTATTGAATTCTGGGAGCTGGTATTGGACAAGGAAGCCTGGCATGCTGCAGTTCATGGGATCACAAAGAGCTGGACACAATTGAGTGACTGAACTGAACTGAACTGATACATAGAATTGACCTTATAAATAACACACTGGTATGGATTGCCTATAGTGACCTACACAAATATGTTAATGAGTGAACTTTATTATGTTCTCAAAAATAGTCACCAACAACCTTTCACTGTAACCAGTTATTACAATGCAGGTGTTCTAGGATAACTTAATTTGGGGCTATGGCTGTGTGTGTGCTCAGTTGCTTAGTGGTGTCCAACTCTGCGACCCCATGAACTGTAGCCCACCAGTCTCCCTGTCCATGGAATTTTGCAGCAAGAATACTGGAGTGGATTGCCATTTCCTTCTCCAGGGGATCTTCCTGACACAGGGATGAAGCCCTTGTCTCCTGCCTGTCATGCATTAGCAGGTGAATTCTTTACCACTGAGCCACCTGGACAGCCTAACCTATGGCTACAAAGGTTTAATTTTTAAATCATACAAAGATTTCTCCTGATGCATGAGTATGACTTTTAACTAAGTTAAAACATTTCAGAGAAGAATTTCTAGATGACCTATGAGTGAACCTCTCCTCTACAACATAATAAGTAATTTTTCTTTCCCTCAGAGATATTTAAGATGTCTTGCATATATAATTTCAATCTCATGAGTTATTTGACAGGACATAAGAATGCAATAAGTGTGTAATTAAGGATGTGTAGTCAAAGCCCAATTATTGGTATCAATTTTTATTATTGAACAAACCTACTCTTTATTGAATGGCTCTGGATTATTAGCACTATATTATTTCTATTCCTAATATTCTAACCTACAATTAACCCCATTTTACAGAAGCAGAAATTAAGATAGAGAGAGATGGAGTGACTTTTCAACGGCTGTATGAAGGCTGTGAACCACAGAATTTTTTGTTACTCCATGCAATTTGATTTCCTGAAGTGGTATATCTGTATATATTCTTTCACATTTTTTATTCATTAAAGCTTGGGCTTACATCAACCATTCCATTACTTCCTCCAGTAATTTATTCCTTTTGTCTTGTAATACCATCTGTAACTTCTTTCTCCTAAGTACTTTTTATCTTCATATGTCCCTAGTTTCATGTTTTGTCATCAATTTTGTGTCCTTTGACAATAAGGTATATTGAATTCAGAAAAGCAAAAATAGATTGGCAAATAAATATATGTTAGTATTTGTTTATTTTATTCTTAGTTTTCTTTTTCCTTGATCTTTATATTTGTTTTCCCTTCAAGTGCAGAGTTCATATCAGATGACGGTATTATTTTGATTTAATAAGAATTCTGTGATCAGTGTTTTGTGTGATCTGTTTAATTGTTTTTTATGCTTACTGCCATGCTTTTCCCTTCTGAGAATCTACTAATCTTCTTGTTATACAGCGCAAGGCTCTTGGTTCTGTTCTCTGCTTCTGTCACATAGCAGTATTAAAATTATGCTCTCTTGTTCACTGAACGTGACTGTTTTACAGACTGAATTTCTAAATGATACTGTATTAATGAAATTTAAACTAATTTCTTTCAGAGCTAATCAAATTAGTTACTTCAAAAATGGTACTTATATATCTGTATGGATTTATCATTCTGGAAAACATTAACACATTTTAGAGATAAACATAGAAGACTTTATACTTCATAAATATAGAAATATTAAATTCATTGCTGTATTTCATTTTAAAACAAGACATTACTCAAGAAATAGGCTCACAGTTCTGATCTCCTACCTGGTTTAGGACTATGCTTTCCACTGTGATAGGACATAGTCTGGTACCCACTTGTATCTATTGAACACTTAGAATATGGCTATTGGAACTGAGAAAATGAGTTTTTAAACTCTATTTCATTTAAATTAATTTAAATTTTCATATATAAACTGAAGTAATGTAATACTTTTTTTTCTGTTAAACACAACTGTTTTTCTAGGACTACATTTTCCTTTTTTTCCCACTAATTTTTACTTTTTTTGAATTAAAGTATAGTTAATTTCCAATGTTGTGTTAGTTTCTCGTGTATAACAAAATGACACACACATACACACACTTTCATTTTCATGTTCTTTTCCATTATGGTTTATCACAGGAACTTGAATATAATCCCCTGTGCTACGTGGTAGGTAGGACCTTGTTGATCATCCAGCTTGTATATAATAGTTTGCTCTGCTAATCTCAAACTCCCAGTCCAAACATCCCTCAATGACCCCTCTTTGGCAACCACAAGTCTCTTCTCTATGTCTGATAGGTTTGTTCAGATAGGTTATATTTTAGATTCCAATTATAAGTGATATCAGATGGCATTTGTCCTTATATTCCTAACTTACTTCACGTAGTACAGTAATTTCTAGGTTCATTCATGTAGCAGAAATTGCATTATTTCATTAACATTATTTCACTCATTTTTATGACTAATATCTTATATTTCTGTCTATTAAAAATTTAGCATTCTAAATGAAATATACTATAAATTTTAAATGTACATGGTTTTTGAATGCTTCATATGAAAAACAAAATGCAAACTATCTCAGTAACAATTTTTATTGACTGCATGCTAACATGATAATGATATGGGTATAATTGTTCAAATAAAATATATTATTACAATTAAGTTTACCTGGTTTATACTGTTCAGTTCAGTTCAGTTCAGTTGCTCAGTCGTGTCCGACTCTTTGTGACCCCATGAATTGCAGCATGCCAGGCCTCCCTGTCCATCACCAGCTCCCGGAGTTCACTCAAACTCAACGTCCATCGAGTCGATGATGCCATCCAGCTATCTCATCCTCTGTTGTCCCCTTCTCCTCCTGGCCCCAATCCCTCCCAGCATCAGGATCTTTTCCAGTGAGTCAACACTTCCCATGAGGTGGCTTGAGGACTGGAGTTTCAGCTTTAGCATCAATCCTGCCAAAGAACACCCAGGACTGATCTCCTTTAGAATGGACTGGTTGCATATCTGAGGTTATTGATGTTTCTCCTGGTAATCTTGATTCCAACTTGTGCTTCTTCCAGCCCAGCATTTCTCATGATGTACTCTTCATATAAGTTAATTAAGCAGGGTGACAATATACAGCCTTGAAATATTCCTTTCCCTATTTGGAATCAGTCTGTTTTTCCATGTCCAGTTCTAAGTGTTGCTTTCTGACTTGCATACAGATTTCTCAAGAGGCAAGTCAGATGATCTGGTAATCCCATCTCTTTCAGAATTTTCCAGTTTGTTGTGATCCACACAGACAAAGGCTTTGGTGCAGCCAATAAAGCAGAAATAGATATTTTTCTAGAATTTCCTTGTTTATTTGATGATCCAGTGGATGATGGAAATTAGATATCCAGTTCCTCTGCCTTTTCTAAATGCAGCTTGAACATCTGGAGTTCACAGTTCATGTACTGTTGAAGCTGGCTTGGAGAATTTTGAGCATTTTGAGCTGTAAGACAAATGCAATTACGTGGTAGTTTGAGCATTCTTTGGCATTGCTTTTCTTCGGACTTGGAATGAAAACTGACATTTTCCAGTCCTGTAGCCACTGCTGAATTTTCCAAATTTGCTGGCATATTTTGTGCAGTGCTTTCACAGCATCATCTTTTAGGATTTGAAATAGCTCAACTGGAAATCCATCACCTCCACTAGCTTTGTTCCTATTATTGCTTCCTAAGGCCCACTTGACTTCACATTCCAGGATGTCTGGCTTTATTGAGTGATCATACTACCATGGGTATCTGAGTCATGAAGATGTTTTTTGTATAGTTCTGTGTATTTTTGCCACCTCTTCTTAATACCTTTTCTTCTGTTAGATCCATACCATTTTTGTCTTTTATTGAGCCCATTTTTGCATGAAATGTTCCCTTGGTGGAGAAGGCAATGACAACCCACTCCAGTACTCTTGCCTGGAAAATCCCATGGATGGAGAAGCCTGGTAGGCTGCAGTCCATGGGGTCGCACAGAGTTGGACACGACTGAAGCAAGTTAGCAGCAACAGCAGTTCCCGTCGTATTTCTAATTTTCTCTAAGAGATCTCTAGTCTTTCCCAGTCTTTTGTTTTCCTTTATTTCTTTGCACTGATCACTGAGGAGGCTTTCTTATCTCTCCTTGCTATTATTTAAAACTCTGCATTCAAATGGATATATCTTTTCTTTTCTCCTTTGCTTTTTGTTTCTCTTCTTTTCACAGTTATTTCTAA
The DNA here is from genome assembly GCF_016772045.2 of Ovis aries. Lineage (NCBI taxonomy): Eukaryota > Metazoa > Chordata > Mammalia > Artiodactyla > Bovidae > Ovis > Ovis aries. The sequence goes on from NC_056069.1 coordinate 53,070,776, forward strand.
GGCCTCCTTATTATCTCATATGCTCATTAAATCTTGTTATGAATATGTGTATAAGATGTTCAATGTCATGACTACATGAATATAATTCTTGACTTTTTAAGATAGAAATATTGAATGTCTTACCTCCACAGGTGATTTGTTGGAGAATAATACTTCAAATGGTGGGTATATGTTTCTGCTATATTAAATCTCTTCCAAAATATTGTAAGAATTTTTGTGGCAAATGAAATGTGGTATCAAAAGTAATCAGAATGCAATTAAGTTCTGCGCCAAAATTGAATAGATTCACTGTCTCACAATCAGAGTAATTTGTTTTTACTCACATGTATAAGTAAACGTGTCATCAGTTTTTTTCCTTTTGAAATAATTTAAGCTATCACTGTATTTTTTTCTAAGAATAAATTAGTGTTAACAGTTGAAAGCAAGTTCATTAGAAAAAAATTGTATGTTCAAATCCTCCCTTCGTCACCTGAAAAACTTTTTCTTCTTGGACATGTTACTTACTTTCTTTGAATTTCAGCATCCTCATCTATAAAAATAGGAAAGTAATATTCATTGTCTATTTATACACAAGAATAATCAGTTTTGAAGACATTTTACATATAGAATATAAATATACATGAACTGTATCCCTGATAGTTCAGTTGGTAAATAATCCACCTGCAAAGCAGGAAACCCCAGTTTGATTCCTGGATCGGGAAGATCCACTGGAGAAGGAATTGGTTACCCACCCCCATATTCTTGGGCTTCCTTTGTGGCTCAACTGGTAATGAGTCTGCCTGCAATTGGGAGACGTGAGTTTGATCCCTGGGTCAGGAAGATCTGCTGGAGAAGGGAACGGCTACCCACTCCAGTATTCTGGCCTGGAGAATTCCATGCAGTGTTAGTCCATGGGAGTCACAAAGAGTTGGACATGACTGAATGGCTTTCACTTTCATACATGAACTGAGTACCCACAAAAATAAAAAAAAATACAGAAAGTGAAAGTTTTTGATAGTTAAGGAACATAGACAAACTATATTGTGAAATCATAAAATATTTCAATGTAAAAATTAATATTACTTTTCTTAGAAAATTCTTTCTGTTTAACATTGTTTTTCTTTTTTAATTTTACTTTGTTTTACAATACTGTATTGGTTTTGCCATACATCAAATGCTAGTTACCTGTTCTGAAAAGTCATAACGATATTTTCTTTTTTTCTCTTTAATTCCTTTTTTATTTTTCCAACTTGCTTAATCCATCACTCAACAACTATTTATTTAATAAATAAACTCTTACCATTACTGTGTTGTAGTGAGGGAAGTGTACAAAAGAAGACAATGAATATAATCATGATTTCTGAATATCATGGTGTTTTTTCTACTTGCAGGAGATTATTTTTTTCTGTAAAAATATTTTGGCAAAATTTTGTTGTTTTCTGTCAAATCTCAGCATGAATCAGCCATGGGTATACATATATCCTATAAAGCAATTATCCTTCAATTAAAAAATAAATTAAAAAAAATAATTGGCGGGAGAAACATCAGTAACCTCAGATATGTGGATGATACCACTCTAATGGCAGAAAGCAAATAGGAACTAAAGAGCCTCTTGATGAAGGTGAAGGAAGAGAGTGAAAGAGCTGGTTTAAGACTAAATATTAAAAAAAGGAAAAACTGAGATCATGGCATCCAGCCCCATTACTGCATGACAAATGGAAGGGGAAAAGGTAGAATAGTGACAGATTTCCTTTACTTGGGCTCCAAAATCACTGTGAATGGTGACTGCAGCCATGAAATCAAAAGATGATTGCTTTTTGGCAGGAAAGCTGTGACAAACCTAGATAGTGTGTTGAAAAGCACAACTCTGCCAACAAAGGTCCATATAGTCAAGGCTATGGTCTTCAGAGTGGTCACGTACCATTGTGAGAGCTGGACCATAAAGAAGGCAGAATGCCGAAGAATTGATGCCTTCCAGCTGTGGTGCTAGAGAAGACTCCTGAAAGTCTCTTGGACAGCAAGGAGATCACACCAGTCAATCTTAAGGGAGATCAACCCTGAATATTCACTGAAAGGACTGATGCTGAAGCTTCAGTATTTTTGGTCATCTGATGTGGACAGATAGATTACTCATTGGAAAAGTCCCTGATACTGGGAAAGACTGAGGGCAGAAGGTGGAGAGGCCATCAGAGGATGAGATGGCTGGATGGCATCACTGATGTAATGAACATGTCCTGGGCAAATTCCGGGACATGGTGAAGGACAAGGCATCCTGGCATGCTGCAGTCGTTGTGGTTACAAAAAGTTGGACATGGCTGGGTGACTGAACAACAATAACAAGGGAAACTAGTTTAAGACTTAATGAGGGCGGTCCTAAGATGGCAGAGGAATAGGACGGGAAGAGCACTTTCTCCCTCACAAATTCCTCAAAAGAACATTTCAACGCTGAGCAAACTCCACAAAACAACTTCTGAATGCTGGCAGAGGACATCAGGCAACCAGAAAAGCAGACCATTGTCTTCGAAAACAGACTGTGGGATAGCTACCACGCAAAAAGCTCGAACTTAAGACACCACCAGGACCGTGCACAGAACAAAGGACGGAACGGAAATAGCTGGCTGCAGACCATCCCCCACTGGGGACAGGCAGCCAGAGCCGTAAGGTCTGGAAAGGGGCAATTGCAGCCCCGGAGAGACTCTACCTACCAAACTGCAAGCAGGCTTCTTTGCTAAGACTTCTGGGGGTGCTGGACAGTCACCATCTGCCTCACAACGGGCGCCAGCAGCACACCCAGAAAACTGAGCAGCAGACACAGAAAAGGCGACAACTCGCAGCGACCGCGCTCGCCAAACTCCTGAGCTACTCAGACCTGGGAAGGGCACAAAACACAGTCCCAACCGAATCTGAGCCTCTGAGGGCTACCTGAGCACCGAAACTGAGCGGCTTAGACCGGGGAGGTGCACACAGCCTAGGGCCAGCCTCAGACGGTTCCCGGCTGAGCATCGTAGAACCGGAGCGGTTTGTGCGCCTCGAGAAGGGACAGGTCCAGCGGGGCTGAGACACTGTGTGCACATGACAGTGCTATTTGTTTGCAGCATCCCCCCCCTCCCCACAGCGCGACTGAACTACTGAGCCTAAAAAACAAGCAAACAGAAGAAGTTAAACAGAGGGAATCACCTTGGAAGTGACCCCACACTGCCTACAACATCAGAGAAGGGCTAGATATATCTTTACTATTTTTACAATCATTCCCTTTTTTTCCCCCTTTTTTTTCTTGCTTTTTTTTTCCCTAACTTTTTTTTTAAATTGTTAAGTCTTCTATTTCTCCTCTAATTTTTATTTCTATAACCTACTATTACTTTTCAAAAAAAAAAAGACTATTTGTTTAAGGCAAACACCATATATAGTCTTTATGTGGTTGTTGTTGGAGTTTTTAATAATTCTTGTGGCTTTTTTTTTTTCTTCTTTCTTCTGCTTCTTTTCTTTAATATTGTATTTTTGAAAATCCAACCTCTACTCTAGATTTTTAATCTTTGCTTTTTGGTTTTTGTTGTCAATTTTGTACATTTAAAAACCCAAACTTCACTACCTGATTTTACCTGAGAGCGAGATTACCAGCTTGACCACTCTCTCCTCCTTTGGACTCTCCATTTTCTCCACCAGGTGGCCTCTGTCTCTTTCCTCCCCCATCTCTTCTCCAACTCTGTGAATCTCTGTGTGTTCCAGACGGTGGAGAGCACCTAAGGAACTGGTTACTGGCAGGATTTGTCTCTCTTCTTTTCATTCCTCTCTCTTATCCTCCTGGTCACCTCTGTCTACTTCCTCCCTCTCCTCTTCCCTGTATAATTCCGTAAATACCTCTGAGCAGTCCAGACTATGGAGCGCACATAAGGAAGTGACTACTGGCTAGCTTGCTCTCTCCTCTTTTGATCTCACCTCATCTCATTCCAGTCACCTCTAACTACCCCCTTCCTCTTCTCCTTGTAACTCAGTGAACCTCTCTGAGTGTCCCTCAAAGTGGAGAAACTTTTCATCTTTAACCTAGATGTTTTATCATCGGTGCTGTATAGATGGAGAAATCTAGAGGCTACTGTAAAAATAAAACTGAAAACCAGAAGTAGGAGACTTAAGTCCAAAGCCTGAGAACATCAGAGAACTCCTGAATTCAGGGAACATTAAGCAATAGGAGCTCATCAAATGCCTCCATACCTACACTGAAACCAAGCTCCACCCAAGGGCCAACAAGTTCCAGAGCAAGACATACCACTCAAATTCTCCAGCAACACAGGAACACACCCCTGAACTTCAATATACAGGCAGCTCAAAGTTACTCCAAAACCATTGATGTCTCATAACCCATTACTGGTCACTCCACTGCACTCCAGAGAGAAGAAACCCAGCTCCACCCACCAGAACTCCGACACAAGCCTCCCTAACCAGGAAACCTTGACAAGCCACTGATACAACCCCACTCACAGTGAGGAAGCTCCATAATAAAGAGAACTCCACAAATTCCCAGAATATAGAAAGGCCACCCCAAACGCAGCAATATAACCAAGATCAAGAGACAGAGGAATACTCAGCAGGTTAAGGAACAGGAGAAATGCCCACCAAACCAAACAAAAGAGGAAGAGATAGGGAATCTACCTGAGAAAGAATTCCGAATATTGATAGTGAAAATGATCCAAAATCTTGAAATCAAAATGGAATCACAGATAAATAGCCTGGAGACAAGAATTGAGAAGATGCAAGAAAGGTTTAACAAGGACCTAGAAGAAATAAAAAAGAGTCAATATATAATGAATAATGCAATAAATGAGATCAGAAACACTCTGGAGGCAACAAATAGTAGAATAACGGAGGCAGAAGATAGGATTAGTGAAATAGAAGATAGAATGGTAGAAATAAGTGAATCAGAGAGGAAACAAGAAAAACGAATTAAAAGAAATGAGGACAATCTCAGAGACCTCCAGGACAATATGAAACGCTCCAACATTCGAATTATAGGAGTCACAGAAGAAGAAGACAAAAAGAAAGACCATGAGAAAATCCTTGAGGAGATAATAGTTGAAAACTTCCCTAAAATGGGGAAGGAAATAATCACCCAAGTCCAAGAAACCCAGAGAGTTCCAAATAGGATAAACCCAAAGCGAAATACCCCAAGACACATTAATCAAATTAACAAAGATCAAACACAAAGAACAAATATTAAAAGCAGCAAGGGAAAAACAACAAATAACACACAAGGGGATTCCCATACGGATAACAGCTGATCTTTCAATAGAAACTCTTCAGGCCAGAAGGGAATGGCAAGACATACTTAAAGTGATGAAAGAAAATAACCTACAGCCCAGATTACTGTACCCAGCAAGGATCTCATTCAAATACGAAGAAGAAATCAAAAGCTTTACAGACAAGCAAAAGTTGAGAGAATTCAGCACCACCAAACCAGCTCTCCAACAAATTCTAAAGGATATTCTCTAGACAGGAAACACAAAAGGGTGTATAAACCCGAACCCAAAACAATAAAGTAAATGGTAACGGGATCATACTTATCAATAATTACCTTAAACGTAAATGGGTTGAATGAATGCCCCAATCAAAAGACAAAGATTGGCCGAATGGATACAAAAACAAGACCCCTCTATATGCTGCTTACAAGAGACCCACCTCAAAACAAGGGATGCATACAGACTGAAAGTGAAGGGCTGGAAAAAGATATTCCATGCAAATAGAGATCAAAAGAAAGCAGGAGTGGCAATACTCATATCCGATAAAATAGACTTTAAAACAAAGGCTGTGAAAAGAGATAAAGAAGGCCACTACATAATGATCAAAGGATCAATCCAAGAAGAGGATATAACAATTATAAATATATATGCACCCAGTATAGGAGCACCGCAATATGTAAGATAAATGCTAACAAGTATGAAAGGGGAAATTAACAATAACACAATAATAGCAGGAGACTTTAATACCCCACTCACACCTATGGACAGATCAACTAAACAGAAAATTAACAAAGAAATGCAAACTTTAAATGATACAGTAGACCAGTTAGACCTAATTGATATCTATAGGACATTTCACCCCAAAACAATGAAATTCACCTTTTTCTCAAGTGCTCATGGAACATTCTCCAGGATAGATCACATCCTGGGCCATAAATCTAAACTTGATAAATTTAAAAAAAAAATCGAAATCATTCCAAGCATCTTTTCTGACCATAATGCATTAAGATTAGATCTCAATTACAGGAGAAAAACTATTAAAAATTCCAACATATGGAGGTTGAACAACACACTTCTGAATAACCAACAAATCACAGAAGAAATCAAAAAAAGAAATCAAAATATGCATAGAAACTAATGAAAATGAAAGCACAGCAACACAAAACCTGAGGGACACTATAAAAGCAGTGCTGAGAGGAAAGTTCATAGCAATACAGGCATACCTCAAGAAACAAGAAAAAAGTCAAATGAATAACCTAACTCTACAACTAAAGCAACTAGAAAAGGAAGAAATGGAGAACCCCAGAGTTACTAGAAGGAGAGAAATCTTAAAAATTAGGGCAGAAATAAATGCAAAAGAAACAAAAGAGACCATAGCAAAAATCAACAAAGCCAAAAGCTGGTTCTTTGAAAGGATAAATAAAATTGACAAACCACTAGCCAGACTCATCAAGAAGCAAAGAGAGAAAAATCAAATCAATAAAATTAGAAATGAAAATGGAGAGATCACAACAGACAACACAGAAATACAAAGGATCATAAGAGACTACTATCAGCAGTTGTATGCCAATAAAATGGACAACGTGGAAGAAATGGACAAATTCTTAGAAAAGTACAATTTTCCAAAACTGAACCAGGAAGAAATAGAAAATCTTAACAGACCCATCACAAGCATGGAAATTGAAACTGTAATCAGAAATCTTCCAGCAAACAAAAGCCCAGGTCCAGACGGCTTCACAGCTAAATTCTACCAAAAATTTCAAGAAGAGCTAACACCTATCCTACTCAAACTCTTCCAGAAAATTGCAGAGGAAGGTAAACTTCCAAACTCATTCTATGAGGCCACCATCACCCTAATACCAAAACCTAACAAAGATACTACAAAAAAAGAAAACTACAGGCCAATATCACTGATGAACATAGATGCAAAAATCCTCAACAAAATTCTAGCAATCAGAATCCAACAACACATTAAAAAGATCATACACCATGACCAAGTGGGCTTTATCCCAGGGATGCAAGGATTCTTCAATATCCGCAAATCAATCAATGTAATTCACCACATTAACAAATTGAAAAATAAAAGCTATATGATTATCTCAATAGATGCAGAGAAGGCCTTTGACAAAATTCAACATCCATTTATGATAAAAACTCTCCAGAAAGCAGGAATAGAAGGAACATACCTCAACATAATAAAAGCTATCTATGACAAACCCACAGCAAACATTATCCTCAATGGTGAAAAATTGAAAGCATTTCCCCTAAAGTCAGGAACAAGACAAGGGTGCCCACTTTCACCGCTACTATTCAACATAGTTCTGGAAGTTTTGGCCACAGCAATCAGAGCAGGAAAAGAAATAAAAGGAATCCAAATCGGGAAAGAAGAAGTAAAACTCTCACTGTTTGCAGATGACATGATCCTCTACATAGAAAACCCTAAAGACTCCACCAGAAAATTACTAGAGCTAATCAATGAATATAGTAAAGTTGCAGGATGTAAGATGACCCAGAGAGATGTTATGGGGAGGGAGGTGGGAGGGGGGTTCATGTTTGGGAACGCATGTAAGAATTAAAGATTTTAAAATTTAAAAAAAAAAAAGAATTTCAATAAAGTAATTAGCCTCCAATTAAAAAAAAAAAAATGAAGTATTAGCCCAGAGTCAGAGCAAACTACAGTAGCTCAGATTTACTGTACCTTCATTTTTATTGACAGTACAAAGCTGAATGAAGTCTTGTTTTGTCATAGGAAAAAAATTAAAAACTTGTAGCATGGATATTAATGCCCCTAGTTTTCTTTAATTATACTCCAACTTTTACCCCTGAAGGGAAAGCCAGATGGTTTTGTATTCAGTTTACCTAGGGAAGCCATGATCAAAAAATTCCTATTAATGCAAAAAAATAAAAAATAAAAAAAATAAAATCAACACACAGAAATTTCTTGCATTCCTATACACTAATAATGAGAAAGTAGAAAAAGAAATTAAGGAAACAATTCCATTCACCATTGCAACAAAAAGAATAAAATACTTAGGAATATATCTACCTAAAGAAACTAAAGACCTATATATAGAAAACTATAAAATACTGATGAAAGAAATCAAAGAGGACACTAATAGATGGAGAAATATACCATGATCATGGATTGGAAGAATCAATATAGTGAAAATGAGTATACTACCCAAAGCAATTTACAAATTCAATGCAATCCCTATCAAGCTACCAGCGATATTTTTCACAGAACTAGAGCAAATAATTTCAAGATTTGTATGGAAATACAAAAAACCTCGAATAGCCAAAGCAATCTTGAGAAAGAAGAATGGAACTGGAGGAATCAACTTGCCTGACTTCAGGCTCTACTACAAAGCCACAGTCATCAAGACAGTATGGTACTGGCACAAAGACAGACATATAGATCAATGGAACAAAATAGAAAGCCCAGAGATAAATCCACACACCTATGGACACCTTATCTTTGACAAAGGAGGCAAGAATATACAATGGAGTAAAGACAATCTCTTTAACAAGTGGTGCTGGGAAAACTGGTCAACCACTTGTAAAAGAATGAAACTAGATCACTTTCTAACACTGCACATGAAAATATACTCAAAATGGATTAAAGATCTAAATGTAAGACCAGAAACTCTAAAACTCCTAGAGGAGAACATAGGCAAAACACTCTCCGACATAAATCACAGCAGGATCCTCTATGATCCACCTCCCAGAATTCTGGAAATAAAAGCAAAAATAAACAAATGGGATCTAATTAAAATTAAAAGCTTCTGCACAACAAAGGAAAATATAAGCAAGGTGAAAAGACAGACTTCTGTATGGGAGAAAATAATAGCAAGTGAAACAATTGACAAACAACTAATCTCAAAAATATACAAGCAACTTATGCAACTCAATTCCAGAAAAATAAACAACCCAATCAAAAAATGGGCCAAAGAACTAAATAGACATTTCTCCAAAGAAGACATACGGATGGCTAACAAACACATGAAAAGATGCTCAACATCACTCATTATTAGAGAAATGCAAATCAAAACCACAATGAGGTACCACTTCACACCAGTCAGAATGTCTGCGATCCAAAAATCTGCAAGCAATAAACGCTGGAGAGGGTGTAGACAAAAGGGAACCCTCCTACACTGTTGGTGGGAATGCAAACTAGTGCAGCCACTATGGAGAACAGTGTGGAGATTCCTTAAAAAATTGAAGTAGAACTGCCATATGACCCAGCAACCCCACTGCTGGGCATACACACCGAGGAAACCAGAATTGAAAGAGACACATGTACCCCAATGTTCATTGCAGCACTGTTTATAATAGCCAGGACATGGAAACAACCTAGATGTCCATCAGCAGCTGAATGGATAAGAAAGCAGTGGTACATATACACAATGGAGCATTACTCAGCCGTTAAAAAGAATACATTTGAATCAGTTCTCATGAGATGGATGAAACTGGAGCCGATTATACAGAGTGAAGTAAGCCAGAAAGAGAAACACCAATACAGTATACTAACACATATATATGGAATTTAGAAAGATGGCAATGATGACCCTGTATGCAGGACAGCAAAAAAGACACAGATGTGTATAGTGGACTTTTGGACTCAGAGGGAGAGGGAGAGGGTGGGATGATTTGGACGAATGGCATTGAAACATGTATACTGTCATGTAAGAATCAAATCACCAGTCTATATCCAATGCAGGATACAGCATGCTTGGGGCTTGTGCATGGGGATGACCCAGAGGGATGTTGTGGTGAGGGAAGTGGGAGGGGGGTTCATGTTTGGGATCGCATGTACACCCATGGTGGATTCATGTCAATGTATGGCAAAACCAATACAGTATTATAAAGTAAAATAAAGTAAAAATTAAAAGGTAAAAAAAGAAAAAAAAATTCTAGAACACTTGTACCCATACTGAAAAAAAAAAAGACATAATGACATCCAACGTGTGCCTCTGAATATTGTCAATAATAGTGCATTCTACATTTATTATTATCTGCATTAAAGAGGGAGACAGTTATAGTTTAGAAAATGTTTTGGCAAATATAATCATATTTCTCTACAATAAATTTTCTCACTGTGATTTTGAAAAATAAATGGATTGATTAGAGTTAGTTTAGATTTTATATAAGAGTGGCACTTTGTTTGGGGCCTAAATATATGGGATATTTTACTGTTCATTACTATGGTATCATTAATTGATTTTGTTACTCTCTGTCCCTGGAAATTGATGTTGTTCAGCGTCATTGCAGAGCTTTGAGAAGATAGTCATTATAAATGAAGCCACTTCACTTTCAAGGGAGATTAGCTACAAAATATGGCTCAGTGATGGAAAGTTTATAAATTCCAGTTTATTCCTATGGTGAATAAGGAGGGGAAAGTTAATAGAATTCCTGGATTTCCTGGGAAATTATTGTCCATGATGGATTTAAAAGAGCTTGTTCTCTTATAGTGTAAACCAAATTTAAAGTAATTCCAAGATTTTTGAATTAATATAAAGGGATTAAATCTATGAACTTTGATAGGAGAAATTCAGCAGGTCATTATGCTTGATATTAGCAAATCTCTTATGATTGATTATACAGTGGAAGTGAGAAATAGATTTAAGGGATTAGATCTTATAGACAGACTGCCTGATGAACTGTGGATGGAGTTTTGTAACATTGTACAGGAGACAGGGATCAAGTCCATCCCCATGGAAAAGAAATGCAAAAAAGCAAAATGGCTGTCTGAAGAGGCCTTAGAAATAGCTATGAAAAGAAGAGAAGCAAAAAGCAAAGGAGAGAAGGAAAGATATAAGCACCTGAATGCAGAGTACCAAAGAACAGCAAGAAGAGATAAGAAAGCCTTCCTCAGCGATCAATGTAAAGAAACAGAGGAAAACAACAGAATGGGGAAGACTAGAGATCTCTTCAAAAAAATGAGATACTAAGGGCACATTTCTTGCAAAAGGACAGAAATGGTATGGACCTAATAGAAGCAGAAGATATTAAGAAGAGGTGGCAAGAATACACAGAAGAACTATATAAAAAAGAGCTTCACAACCCAGATAATCACGATGGTGTGATCACTCACCTAGAGCCAGACATCCTGGAATGTGAAGTCAAGTGGGCCTTTGTTCATCACTATGAACAAAGCTAGTGGAAGTGATGGAATTCCAGTGGAGCTATTTCAAATCCTGAAAGATGATGCTGTGAAAGTGATGCACTCAATATGCCAGCAAATTTGGAAAACTCAGCAGTGGCCGCAGGACTGGAAAAGGTCAGTTTTCATTCCTATCCCAAAGAAAGACAATGCCAAAAAATGTTGAAACTACTGCATAATTGCACTCATCTCAGAAGCTAGTAAAGTAATGTTCAAAATTTTCCAAGCCAGGCTTCAGCAATACGTGAACCGTGAACTTTCAGATGTTCGGTTTTCAGAAAGGCAGAGAAACCAGAGATCAAATTGTCAACATCTGCTGGATCATGGAAAAAGCAGGAGAGTTCCAGAAAAACATCTATTTCTGCTTTATTGACTATGACAAGGCCTTTGAGTGTGTGGATCACCATAAACTGGAAAATTCTGAAAGAGATGGGAATACCAGACCACCTGACCTGCCTCTTGAGAAACCTATATGCAGGTCAGGAAGCAACAATTAGAACTGGACATGGAAAAACAGACTGGTTCTAAATAGGAAAAGGAGTATGTCAAGGTTGTATATTGTCACCCTGCTTATTTAACTTCTATGCAGAGTACATCATGAGAAATGCTGGGCTGGGAAAAGTACAAACTGGAATCAAGACTGCCAGGAGAAATATCAATAACCTCAGATATGCAGATGACACCACTTTATGGCAGAAAGTGAAGAGGAACTAAAAAGCCTCTTGATGAAAGTGAAAGAGGAGAGTGAAAAAGTTGGCTTAAAGCTCAACATTCAGAAAACGAAGATCATGGCATCCGGTCCCATCACTTCATGGGAAATAGATGGGAAACAGTGGAAACAGTGTCAGACTTTATTTTTTTGGGCTCCAAAATCACTGCAGATGGTGACTGCAGCCATGAAATTAAAAGATGCTTACTCATTGGAAGGAAAGTTATGACTAACCTAGGTAGCATATTGAAAAGCAGAAATATTACTTTGCCAACAAAGGTCCATCTAGTCAAGGCTATGGTTTTTCCTGTGGTCATGTATGGATGTGAGAGTTACACTGTGGAGAAGACTGGGTGCCAAAGAATTGATGCTTTTGAACTGTGGTGCTGGAGAAGACTCTCGAGAGTCCCTTGGACTGAAAGGAGATCCAATCAGTCCATCCTAAAGGAGATCAGTCGTGGGTGTTCATTGGAAGGAATGATGCTGATTCTGTAACTCCAATACGTTGGCCACCCCATGCGAAGAGCTGACTCGTTGGAAAAGACCCTGATGCTGGGAGGGATTCGGGGCAGAAGGACAAGCGGACGGCAGAGGATGAGATGGCTGGATAGCATCACCGACTCTATGCACATGAATTTGGGTAAACTCTGGGAGTTGGTGATGAACATGGAGGTCTGGCATGCTGCAATTCATGGGGTCACAAAGAGTCGGACACGACTAAGTGACTGAACTGAACTGAACTGAACTGAAGAATGAAAAGTGGATTAAGGGGCTTACCCAGTTGCTCAGTGGTCAAGAATCTGCTTGCAATGCATGAGATGCAGAAGACACAGGGTCAGTCCCTGGGTTGGGAAGATCCTCTCCAGGAGAATGTGGCAATCCACTCCAGTATTCTGGCCTAGAGAATCCCTGGGACAGAGAAGCCTGCAGGTTGCAGTCCATAGCCATGTGATGGCAAAGAGTTGGACATGACTGAAGCAACTGAGCACACGCACGCACACACATTTACAAAGCCCATTTATATGTCTGAATTTTTCCAATTATTATAATTTTTCCAATATATTATTCATATATGTTGATGCTTTTTTATCCGCACAACAATTCTTTGATGTAGAAACTTTTAGTATTTCCATGTCTAGGGCCCCCCAGGTGGCGCTAGAGGTAAAGAACCTTCCTGCCAGTGCAGGAGAAATAAGAAACACAAGTTTGATTCCAGGGCCTGGAAGATGCCCTGGAGGAGGGTGTGGCGACCCACTCCAATACCTTGCCTGAAGAATCCCATGGACAGAGGAGCCTGGCAGGTTACAGGCCCTGAGGCTGCAAAGAATCAGACATGACTGAAGCAATAACAGGCACACACATATGTAATATACAACCATGACATAAAGGAAGACACTCTGGTTCCAAAGTTTATGTCTCTTACTACTACATCATAGTTTAGATTTTGCAGTCTGAGCATCTCTGGATTCTAATTGAGACAGAATCATATACATGATCCTGGCAGGGCTGATAAACTCTTCCCAGTGTGCCTGGTCCTCACATAACCAATCATTATGACCATGGCTGAAACGAAGACAGTGCCTCACAGCCAAAATGTTTTATACTCTCATTCTTTACAGGAAAAGTTGGCCAACTTCTTGATTGGAGAATTCAATGTAAGCACATCACTGATACTAAAGACATGCTGAACATCTGATATACCAGTGTGTAATGTTTGAGTAAGGTTATTACAATTTTTTTTTAATGAAGAATCACTGTGGTAAGGATGTCCTATGAAATATGCAATTTAGAATTCTTATTTTCTCTATAAATGAAAAACAAATGCTGGTAAAGTTGTAGTTTAAATAATGTTTAAAATTCAAAGTGAAAATCAGGAAGATGTAAATGTCTTCACCTTGCATATTATATAATGTGCTGGTTTAGTTGCTAAGTTGTGTCCAGTCTTGTGACCCCATGGACTGGGAACCTGTCCATGGGATTCTCCAGGCAAGAATACTAGAGTGGGTTGCCATTTCCTTCTCTAGGGGATCTTCCCAACCGAGGGATCAAACCCAGCTCTCCTGTATTGCAGGCAGATTCTTTACCAACTGAGCTATAAGGGAAGCCCCATATTATATAACACTATTTTATAAAACTAATGATTGAAAGCTAGTTGGAAATCATACATAGGAGATTGATTATATGGAGTAAGATATATCCAAAAAATAGAATCTGAGTTCTCTCACTTATGATCTATGTATACTTTTTGTTGTTGTTGTTCAGTAGCTAAGTTGTGTCTGACTCTTTATGACCCCATGAACTACAGTACGACAGACTTCCCTGTCCTTCATTATCTCCCAGAGTTTGCTCAGACTCATACCCATTGAGTCGGTGATGCTATCCAACCATCTCATCCTCTGTCACACCCCTTCTCTTCCTGCCCTCAATCTTTCCCAGCATCATGGACTTTTCCAGTGATTTGGCTTTTAGAATCATATGGCCAAAGTATTGGAGCTTCAGCTTCAACATCAGCCCTTCCAATAAATATTCACAGTTGATTTCCTTTAGAATTAAATGGTTTGATTTTCCTGGAGTCCAAAGGACTCTCAAGAGCCTTCTCCAGCATCACAATTTGAAAGCATCAATTCTTCAGTGCTCAGCCTTCTTTGGTGTGAGAGGTGTCCAACTCTCACACCTGTACGTGATCACTGGACAAACCATAGCTTTGACTATACAGATCTTTGTTGGCAAAATGATGACTCTGCATTTTAAAATGCTATCTAGGTTTGTCACAGCTTTCCTTCCAAATAGCAAGTGTCTTTTAATTTTATAACTGGATTCACAATCCTCAGTGATTTTAGAGTCCAAGAAAATACAACCTGTCATTGCTTTCATTTTTTATTTGCCATAAAATGAGGGGACCAGATGCCATGATCTTAGTTTTATAGATGCTGAGTTTTGAATGGTATCAACTGAATATCTGGGGTTGTGTACATTTCTCCAGGCTCTATTGATTCTAGTTTGAACTTCATCCAACCTGGCATTTCACATGATGCACTCTGCATATAAGTTAGATAAACAGGGAGACAATATACAGCCTTCTCATACTGATTCCTTGAACACACAATTTTAGTTCACAGTTCCTCCATTTTCTCACCTGTGAAGAGAGTTGGGTGTGGATTTATGAGTAACTTCATCAAATAGCTTTTGTAACTTGAAAATATTACTTTTCACTCCTCCTCTGTAAATCAGTTACAAGAAACATGTGAGGCAGAATTGAGATGGAAGTATTCTGTTTATCTCTGATAAAAGTGACATTGTAGCATGTGACTAATTTCTGGAGCCAAGCTGATTTGCTAATATTGAGTCTCCAGTTTCAGGAGACTTGCCAATTTCAGGAGACTATCCAAAATCTCTCAATTGGGAACATTTTTTTTTTTTAACCCCTAAACTGACAGCATGACTGATAGTAATCAAAATCTACTCACATCCCACTGGCCAGTTTCAAGAAGGAAGAGTGAGATATAGATCAAGCTACACTTTCAGCATTTCTAAAATTCCAACTTACCTGTCAAATCAAGTCACATCTCCTAACTTGGAGATGAATGAATGAGGAGCAAGAGAAATTCACGAAGATGACACAAATGATGCTATCTTCTCATTAAGGGAATGTAATAGATTCCGATACACACATTTACAGGCAAAATTATTTTAAAATTATATATAAAAACAACTATGGAATTAAGTGAGATTTTAATTTTCTCTAATTTTTTTCTATATTTTTCAGTGAAAGGAATGCATTATTTTAAAAGCAGAGTTCAACTTCCACCCTGAAAAAATGCCATTGAACAAATTGAATGTACAGGGATATGCATCTAGCTACAGTGTCTGCTACATAGCTTTAATTACAATTATAATTTTACAAAGTTTCCGTAATATTTTTATTTTATACTATGGCAAACCATACACACACAGACACACACATCACAGAGAAAGTGAGAGGGATAAAATTAAAAGGATTCTTTTTTCCACTTATGTAAAATATCCCATCCTTGATCTTTTAGCTATTACAAGTTTGATCAGGTGGTTGACAGCAAGCCAAAAGTTGGCAAAATCCGTTGAGCCATAGAATTTCCTCATCTGTATTAGCAGAGAGAGCAGAAACACAAATCATTTTGTTGCTCATTCTGCAAAGCCCAAGATCCTAGTTAGCATCAGGATTCTAAAAAGCCTGCCAGTTTAGCCTAAAGAAGCTCCGGGACCCTCATGCTGACACAGTGCTTGTTATGAAGGTTTTGAAAATATTCGACCTCAGTCTTTGGGGAGAGAGAGTTGGATACCGAAGCTCAAAACTCTTAGCTCAGGATTATTCAGACAACCAAGAATAGTCTGGTAGCTTTTTCACAAGAATCTCAGCTTTTTCCCCTCTCTTACATTTGCCCATAACAGACTGATCTGTAGAATTTTGCCATTTTATGAATGTCAAAACCATATGATACGTGATGTGTGGTGTTTTGGGGGTTTCTTGATTAGATGTAATCCAAAAAATTCCTTAAAAGAATAAATATTATATTTACATACACTAAAGCACATCATTTAATATGGTCAAACAGGTAATATAAAGATATATGTAACTTTGACAGTTTTCTTCATAATAAGTTTTTAAAATTTTAAATATATTTTTGAAATAAAAGCAAAAGCACTAGATTGCTCAACATTTTAAATGAAATTATTTCTCCCCTGGATAATAGTATTTAAATTTTCAATTACATTTCATCTAAATGTTCAGTCTGTTATCTCATGGACCAGTCTTGCTAGATTTTGATAGTGTCATGTATTTATTGATCTCTGTAATAATCCTGTTGATAATGACATTATTCTTCTTATTTCTGTCTAATTGTGAAAAATTATTATACTTCCTTCACAGTAAACATTTTCATATCATTTACTATGCTTGCAAGTATATTTCTGTTATTACAAATTATGTTCTATAATGATGTGGCTTCCCAACCACTTTCAGTAACTTGTCAGTCTTCACTGATAATGTGGGGGGAAAAAAGATCCAAAGGAGCATTTCAGCACAACAGCAAATTAAAAACTATATCCAAAAGTGCATTTCGATACAATAGTAAATTAAACAAAGCATTGTATGTCAATTGATCAACTAGAAAAGGTTCTCCATTCATGCAGATACTAAAGACATCTGAAATACTGAGACAAAACAAAACACAAACGCTAGATAATCTACATTTCAGTAGTTCCAGAGTATTTCTTTAGCAATTTCCAAATGAAATAGGAATTCTGTCCACCTTTGAAAGCTCTGAAAACATCCCTGGAAAAATTTATTTTTGAGGTACAATCAGAGTGTTTCCGCAATATATAGGCAGTTACAAATAATGTGCTAAGCTTTAATTTTTAAATTACTTGCTTAAATGGCTGCTGTTCAGATACATTTTGGGTTTGAATATTTTTTCCTCTAAATGGACTCCAACATAGCAGAACTTCCAAACATAGCGGTATCACAGGTGTAAAATAATTCCTATTACAAATAGATATTGAAATCTCAAGCCCACTTTATAACATTGGCTACAATAGAGGGAATGGCTAATTAAAAGGAAATCTTATTAAATTAGCCATCAGTTCAGTTCAGTTCAGTTTAGTCGCTCAGTCGTGTCTGACTCTTTGCGACCCCATGAATTGCAGCACCCCAGCCCTCCCTGTCCATCACCAGCTCCTGGAGTTCACCCAAACTTATGTCCATCGAGTCAGTGATGCCATCCAACCATCTCATCCTCTGTCATCCCCTTCTCCTCCTGCCCCCAATCCCTCCCAGCATCAGGGTCTTTTCCAATGAGTCAACTCTTCGCATGAGGTGACCAAAATATTGGAATTTCAGCCTCAGCATCAGTTCTTCCAATGAACACCCATGACTGATCTCCTTTAGGATGGACTGGTTGGATCTCCTTGCAGTCCAAGGGACTCTCAAGAGTCTTCTCCAACACCACAGTTCAAAAGCATCAATTCTTCAGCACTCAGCTTTCTTTATAGTCCAAATCTTTCATCCATACATGACCACTGGAAAACCCGTAGCCTTGACTAGATGGACCTTTGTTGGCAAAGTAATGTCTCGGCTTTTTAATATGCTATCTAGGTTGGTCATAACTTTCCTTCCAAGGAGTAAGCATCTTTTAATTTCATGGCTGCAATCACCATCTACAGTGATATCTGTGTATATAATAAGAAGTTTTTAGAGAAAGCAAAATTAATATCTCATGTTTGGAATGAGAGGTTGCATAAATGTACCTCCTACTTTGCAAGCTATTATGAATTTTATATCGGTATAAATGCTGGCCCAATATAATTATTCACAAAAGTGTCCCTGTTTAAATGGCAGATTAAATGATCAGTATAGAATCCTGGGGATGGAACTGAATGGCTTGTAGAACAGGAAGTGAAAAGCAATGGTATATTGATTATAGTGGGGGAAAAAGACAGTCCAGATTTTAGTTATAATACAGTCCACAGTAAAGTCATGTGCACATGATTTGACTTTGACTAGCAAAAGGCAGATTGAAACCATAATTGTTTTAGAAGTTGTTTATTTCTAGACCTTGATGATATTTCATTTCTAGACCTTGATGTTGCTGTTATTGCTTCTCACTCCGTGTTATTGGTCTCACCTCTTAAGTTCTGTTCCACCCATACGCTTTTCTACAAGTGAGGATGATTTATATCCTCACATACTTTCTCCTATAACAACTCTTCCTGTTGATAATACAATACTATCATATGAAACTTACTTTCATGGTTTGCCATAATTGGCATTCCTTAAATGAAAGTCTACAATTATTCCTATTCTTTACTGTGAGAGCCAGTATCTTTCATAAACTGGCTAGTTATTATCCAGCATTTTATACCTCTCCTCTCCAATTAAAAAAGTCCTTCAATCCACTTGCTCTATATAACCCATGTCTGTTCTACCCTGGCTGTCCCGGTACCTCTTCATCTTTGCTAGTGTAAAGAAATACCTTAGCTCTCACTTCTCTGATGACACTGAATATACCGTCTCACTTCAGTGACAATCTCTGAAATTTTACATGTCCTACAAACAGTGCTGTACTCTCTGCCACTGCTGCTAAGTCGCTTCAGTCGTGTCCGACTCTGTGCGACCCCATAGATGGAAGCCCACCAGGCTCCCCTGTCCCTGGGATTCTCCAGGCAAGAACACTGGAGTGGGTTGCCATTTCCTTCTCCAATGCATGAAACTGAAAAGTGAAAGTGAAGTCACTCAGTCGTGTCCAACTCTCAGCGACCCCATGGACTGCAGCCTACCAGGCTCCTCCATCCGTGGGGTTTTCCAGGCAAGAGTACCAGAGTGGGATGCCATTGTCTTCTCTAGTAATGGGCTAGTTACTTTGGTCAGGCTCTCTTGATTTCATGTTTGCTATTTTTTTGTGTTCTTAACTGGATTACATTTTGGAAATGAATATTTCATTTTAGCATTGATAGATTTTCAATATTAAAATTCAGAGGTTTGCAAAATTAACATGCAGAAAGTTTCAGTGGATATAATATTGATTTCATTTTCTATGTTTTGTATCCTCTTTTTAATTATTCTAAGACAAACTCCCCTGTAAGTCCTGAACATCAGAAAGAGTTAAGGTAAAATTGCTTTTTGCTAACTAATCAGTAGAAAGACTTAGCAGAAATTTTTTACTTTAGAACAATTCACTTCCTGTTATAGTCAATATTAATTCTACTTTGGCTGAATGTATGGGGTCTCTTCCAAATTCTCCAACTCATTCCATTTTTTTTTTTTTTTACTTTTACGGGCACCCATGTAGTTGTCTGTTCTCTATAGACTCACTCATTTATTCATTATTATCATTATTTTTATCTTCTGTTAAATGCCAGGCACTTTTCTAGGGGCTGAATGCATAGCATTGAAAAAGAAATTAGACGAGAAAGCAAACTAGAATCCAGACCCTCCCTGTTGTTCGGAGTGGGGAGATAATCAAGTTGAAAATAAATGTATAGTATGTTGGAAGACGATTGATAACGTGGGAAAGGTCTAACAGACAAAAGAGAATTGTGGGCACCATGCAGGCAGGAGGAGGACAATTTAAATTGGTTGATTTAATGACATTTCCATCCTTAGACTCTTCAATCCCAACTCTCTATCAAGACATCCCTTATTCTTCCCAAGATATATAGTTTCAGGCCCACCAGTTTCCACCTTTTTATTCTTCTGATCTGTTGGTGTTTTTAGGATGGGTTGTGTCATAAGAAAACACCATAGGCTGGGTGGCTTAAACAGCATAAATTTATTTTCTCATATTTCTGTAGGGTGGAAATACAAAACCAAAGTGTCCGTAGGTTTGGTTTCTCCTGAGGCCACTTTCTTTGGCTTGTAGATAGTCATCCTCTCACTAGGCTCAAATGCTCTTTCCTCTGTATATGTGTATCCCTAGTGTCTCTCTGTGTGTCTACATTTTCTCTTCTTATAAGGACACCAGTCAGATTGGGTTAGGATCCATTCTCATGACCTCACTGTAAAATTGCCTCTTTAAAATTACCCTATATCCAAGTAATCACCTAGGTACTAGTGATGATTAGAGTTTCAACATGTGAATTTTGGAAGGATATGATGCAGCCCCTAACAGGTACATTGGGCAAGCAAATATAGAGAATTTATCTTGGCTAGTGTAGAATAGCTGTGCAGAGTCAATTATTTACATGACAACCTGAATAATCCTTGTGCCTTTTTGAGCTAAAATACTATGTCTTTTTACTCCATTTTGAGTTTTGTTAGAAATAACTTATTACTGTTGTCTTAGAAAGTTGATGGATTTGTGCCAAACTCAGAAATTGGGAGGAAAACTAGAAATGATATCATACAGACAAAAGAAAGAGGATATATATATATATATATATATATATATATATATATAAAATGCCTTAATTTCTCAACTAATTAGTGACTAGGTATTGTGTATGTATAATTAATGTATTACAGTTTCTCCAAGGTTGTTATCATGCTCTGGCTAAAAAAAGACTTAGTTCAGTTTAGTTCAGTTCAATCTCTCAGTCGTGTCCAACTCTTTGAGACCCCATGAATCACAGCCCGCCAGGCCTCCCTGTCCATCACCAACTCCCGGAGATCACTCAGACTCGTGTCCATCGAGTACGTGATGCCATCCAGCCATCTCATCCTCGGTCGTCCCCTTCTTCACCTGCTCCCAATCCCTCCCAGCATCAAAGTCTTTTCCAATGAGTCAACTCTTCGCATGAGGTGGCAAAAGTACTGGAGTTTCAGCTTTAGCATCATTCCTTCCAAAGAAATCCTAGGGTTGATCTCCTTCAGAATGGACTGGTTGGATTTCCTTGCAGTCCAAGGGACTCTCAAGAGTCTTCTCTAACACCACAGTTCAAAAGCATCAATTCTTCGGCACTCAGCCTTCTTCACAGTCCAACTCTCACATCCATGCATGACTACTGGAAAAACCGTAGCCTTGACTAGATGGACCTTACTCTGCTTTTGAATATGCTATCTAGGTTGGTCATAACTTTTCTTCCAAGGCTAATATTAAATAAAATTAAGTGCTAAATACTCTTAATTAAGAACATGAAAGTGAGCAACTAATATTTGCATAAGCATTTTTAATCTTCACAGCAACCATAAGAATTGTTTTTAAGTAAGTTTATTATGTATTAAACAAGCCAGTGAGATGTTTATTTTTATTACAAAGGAGGAAAAATGAAGTTGAGAATGTTTAAATAACCCCTCAAACTCTCATAGCTTTAGATTTTTAGAGACAAATTTGAACCCAGATTCGCCTTACTTCAAAACCCTGGAACTTATCTCTGTTGCAAAGATGAGTTCAGAGATTAATTTCTACCACAATTCAGCCCATGCATCCAAATGCTATTAAACTGACAAATATATTTTTAAGAGATGCTGCATTTTAGATTTAGCTATTTCCTTTGTGTTATTTCTTCCCCCATTTTGCAAAGATATTCACTTTGTGTCTTTAGCCATCAATCATTAGAAGGCACAGTCCATCTTTCAAAGAAAGAAACAATAGAACACTTGAGATACTTTATAGAATTCAGATATTGGAACATTTTGTGATCTCACCATCATGTTACTCTGGTTTTTTCAGTATCCATCCAAGAGGCCAATTTTGCTTCAGTGATTGGGGTCATCACCTGGGGCTGACTGTTTCCCTCCCTCTTTTTCTCTCTAGCTTTCTCATACTAATTCTTCAATAGTCAGAAATAATTTAGTATTGATTCTTTCGTATTTGTCATTTGCAAAAGCTATCAATAATTCACATTTTACATTTTTATTCTCTAATTTTCAGTGGCTATATACTGAATCAGTTCTTTAGATCCTACATGCAGACATATAAATAATTTTCAAGATACCTTAAAATAAGCTCTCCAAATATATATTTGTCATTTATTATGTCATTAATATATTGAATTAAATAAAAACTGAATATATTTACTCATATTTGTCATAAGCATATTGTTGGGATTTGTGTGTATTTTAGTGCCTAAGTGCTATATGTATAGCATTATCTTAAATAAGAGAATGGTATTATAGCCTTTATGATGTGTTCATAATATTCTGTGGTGATCATATACATATTTTTAATACTGATGATATAACAGCTGCTCAGCAGAAACTAAAGTTGACATTTATACTATTAGGGATGATTCTACTTAAAATTGCCTCAATATGGACCTCTAACATATTTTCTGTCAGACAGTGAGTAATGAATATCTATGGCTATGGGATCTAGTAGTATTAAAGAGAAAACCATACATGGTAATTATTTTTTTAAAAGCTATATAGTATAAGAAAACTTACTGTTTCTCTCCTTCTACATTTGAGGGACGATTCATATTTTGCAGTTCTTTAGTTTTATTCAGGAAGTAAACATTGAGTTGTTTAAACTAAATCAGTGGGGATGCCCCCAGAGTTAACAGTATTTAATAATAACCAATTTATATCTAATGTTCGAAAACATGGAATATGGCATGTACCAACATATCCATTTGCCTAAATGAATATGGTTGACACTCAGCCAAGTTGAGTATTCATAGTCTTTTTTAGAATATTCTAAGATTGACATTCTGGATGCTGTAAAATAATTAAGTTGAGACAACTTTTCTTTTGATTGTTCATGTATTACCTTAACCCCTTAGTTGTTGAATTTTTACTCAGCCAGCTTCAGGCTCAATAAGACAGCCAGGTACTGAGAGTAGAGTGTTACCTACCCCCAGATGCATGATAAAGTCTAATTCTCCATGATTATTATAGGATTTCAGTTCAGTTCAACTGCAGTGGGGACTTTGGTGTCAAACTCTATAGCATATGGGTTTTGGTATGATTAATGTCAAAGAGTTTTTGGAATTACACATTTGGATTTAACTCCTAGTATTTTTAATGGCTTTGCAAAAGTTAATTGAATATTGCAAATATTTTTTCTCATTTATAAAATTTATATAATGTTGTAAAACTGAGGAGATTGCTTTGACAAAAGATAAAGAAGGTAATATATGTTAAATAGCATAACATCTACCTAGAACTGAGCTTGGACTTCACAGGACTGCCTTCACCCTCCTTCTTGGAGACTG
Organism: Ovis aries; assembly: GCF_016772045.2. Taxonomy (NCBI): domain Eukaryota; kingdom Metazoa; phylum Chordata; class Mammalia; order Artiodactyla; family Bovidae; genus Ovis; species Ovis aries. The sequence continues at coordinate 53,094,480 of NC_056069.1, forward strand.
TGCTCTCAAGGAAAGGAGGTTTACCTGTCAACAGTTTAACTGAGAAGTGCATTGAATTTCTTCAGGAGGACAAAAAAAAAAAATCTGTGATCTCAGACAAAAGTTATCACAGTATCAATGTCTTAAGGCATAAGGAATAGCAGGTGCCAAACTAAAAATAAGTTTAAAGAAGTAAATTCATAATTAAGTAGTTAATATACTAGAAGGTGGTAGTTGTGATTTCCTGAGTCATTACATTCTTATCAATAACTATGTTTCTCATTAGAAATATTCAGACAAAATTTACAAAGTCTGAATCCTTCTTTTTCAATTTTAATTTTAGTTTTATCTACCTCTATATTAGAAAATACTTTGGCTCCAATACTTTCGACTCTAATACTTTGGCCACCTGATGCAAAGAGCTGACTTATTTGAAAAGACACTGATGCTGGGAAAGATTAAGGGTGAGAGGAGAAGGGGACGACAGAGGATGAGATGGTTGGATGGCATCACCGACTCAATGGACATGAGTTTGAGTAAATTCCAGGAGTTGGTGATGGACAGGGAGGCCTGGCGTGCTGCAGTCCATGGGGTAGCAAAGAGTCAGACACAACTAAGTGACTGAACTGAACTGAACTGAACTGAACTAATATTAGAAAATATGGAAATGATACAGGATTATTTACATTGTGACTTTTGCTGTAGTAACTCAAGCTTGTGGAGAAGGCAATGGCAACCCACTCCAGTACTCTTGCCTGAGAAATCCCATGGACAGAGGAGCCTGGTAGGCTGCAGTCCATGGAGTCTCAAAGAGTCGGACACGACTGAGCGACTTCACTTTCACGTTTCAGTTTCATGCATTGGAGAAGGAAATGGCAACCCACTCCAGTGTTCTTGCCTGGAGAATCCCAGGGATGGGGGAGCCTGGCGGGCTGCAGTCTATGGGGCCACACAGAGTCAGACAAGACTGAAGCAACTTAGCAGCAGCAGCAGCAACTCAAGCTTGACCTTTTTTGTACTCACTGCTAGATGGCTCAGCTAATTTTAGGGCTTTCCTGGTGGCTCAGACAGTAAAGCGTCTGCCTACAATGTGGGACACCCGGGTTCGATCCCTGGGTTGAGAAGATCCTCTGGAGAAGGAAATGGCAACCCACTCCAGTACTCTTGCCTGGAAAAATCCCATGGAAGGAGGAGCCTGGTAGGCTACAATCTATAGGGTCGCAAAGAGTCGGACACGACTGAGCGACTTCACCTCACCTTTCCAAGATCATTCAATATGTAGTAACTATTATCTTCCTATGTTTATCAAATGTTTTGATGGTGGCATTGACTTAATATTCTCATATTTTCAGATGTCAGTGACAAAATTTCAAGCATCAAAGTAAAAAGTCAACTTTGGCAGCCTATAATTAACTCATATAAAGGAGATTTTTCTATACTAAGAAAAGAATTAACCATGAGTGATCTCATGAAATTAAAACAACTACAAATATATCCTCACAATTTTTACTTGAAATCAGATTTATACTCATGTTTTAGTTTGGACAAATAGTTGAGAAAAAGGAAATAATTTGTAGGTCCATGTACATGAATTATCATGAGTGATGGAGATAAATATTTAATTCTGCAAGGTTTTTTTTTTTATATTCTGTCAAAATTCTATTAGCAGATAAACATTGAAAAGTGTTGAAATATGAGAGATAGTTGCTTCTTTCTTGTAAAGAAAAATCCTTTTACTCTAAAGAAGGAATTGACCACATTAGAAAGAGTCAGACTTTGTATCTTTTACTACATGATTGACATTTTAAGCACAATGACACCAAAAATGTTGTGAACTAACATTTAAAAGACACACTATGTATACTACTTTAGGAAATCACAGGTAGTTAATTTTTATTGTCCTTATTTTTAGTTAAACTGAGGGTAAATCAAATTAGGTATACCCTGAAACAAACAAAGTTAACAAAGAGGGTAAGGATGTAAATGTTATCTACTTACAATTAATGAAACATTTGACCTTCGTTGTCCAATATGGTAGCCACTGGCCTCATGTAGTCACTTACATCTGAGTTAATTTAATTAAGCAAAATAAAAAATTCAGTTCTCTAGTCACACTAGTCACATTGCTCCTGTTTAGTGTTCCATGCTAATACTAAACAAGCAATTCTAAAATTCAGTTCCCCAGTCACACGAGTCACATTGCTCCTGTTTAGTGTTCCATGCTAATACTAAAAAAGCAATTCTAAATTATTCTGAGTTTAAGAAGTGTATAGCAGAGTTAATGTTGCTTACTGAATTCACTCCATTTTAGGTCATTTAATGAAATAAAAGCATCTACATATAAAATGAATTTGATTCTTATCTCAGATTAATACATTGTCATCACTTTCTGCTTTGGATGCATTTTTAGGTTAATTGACATTGTTACTGGGCTTACCCAGTGGGTTAATGGTAAAGAATCTGCCTCCAGTGCAGGAGTCCTAGGAGATGCAGCTTCCATCCTGGGTATGGAAAATAGCCTCGAGGAGAGCATGGCAACCCACTCCAGTATTCTTGCATGGGAATCCCATGGACAGAAGAGCATGGCAGGCCAAGGTCCATAGGGTCCAAAAAGTCCAAAAGACTGAAGTTACTTAGCATGCATACATGGCATTATTATTATTATTGTGACTATTATTAATATTACTAATGAATGAATATTCAGAAGGTAGAAGGCAATATTTTGTCTGGTTCCCTCTTTCCATGGAGATTAATTTGTTCAGTTCAACATCATCTTGATTAGTGGTTTTTGGTTCTGAAAAGCCTGGTTTATGTTCTTTTCAGTTCAGTCTCTTAGTTGTGTCTAACTTTTTGTAATCCCATGGACTGCAGCATACCAGGCTTCCCTGTCCATCACCAACTCCCAGTGCTTGCTCAAACTCATGTCCATCGAGTTGGTGATGCCATCCAACCATCTCATCCTCTGTCATCCCCTTCTCCTTCCACCTTCAATCTTTCCCAACATCAGGGTCTTTTCCAGTGAGTCAGTACTTCACATCAGGTGGACAAAATATTGGAGCTTTAGCATCAGCATCAGTACTTTCAGTGACTATTCAGGACTGATTTCCTTTAGGGTTGACTGGTTGGATCTCCTTGCAGCCCTAGAGACTCTCAAGAGTCTTATCCAACACCACAGTTCAAAAGCATCAGTTCTTAAGCACTCACCTTTCTTTATGGTCCAACTCTGGCACACACGTGACTACTGAAAAAAAAAAAAAGGTTTTACTGGATGGACCTTTGTCAGCAAAGTAATGTCTCTGCTTTTTAATATGCTGTCTAGGTTGGTTATAGCTTTTCTTCCAAGGAACAAGCATCTTTTAATGTCATGGCAGCAGTCAACATCTGCAGTGATTTTGGATCCGAAGAAAATAGTCTGGCACTGTTTTCATTGTTTCCCCATATAGTTTTCATGAAGTGCTGCAACTGGGTGCCATGGTCTTAGTTTTTTGAAAGTTGAGTTTTGAGCCAGTTTTTTCACTCTCCTCTTTCACTTTCGTCAAGAGATTCCTTAGTTCCTCTTTGCTTTCTGCCATAAGGGTAGTGTCATCTACATATCTGAGGTTATTCATATTTCTCCCAGCAATCTTGATTCCAGCTTGTGCTTCTTCCAGCCCACCTTTTCTCACGATGTGCTCTGTGTATAAGTTATATACGGCCTTGACATATGCCTTTCCCAATTTGGACCCAGTCTGTTGTTCCATGTCCGGTTCTAACTGTTGCTTTTTGACCTGCATACAGGTTTCTCAGGAGGCAGATAAGGCAGTCTGGTATTCCCATCTCTTGAAGAATTTTCCACAGTTTGTGTGATCCACACAGTCAAAGGTTTTAGCATGATCAGTGAAGCAGAAGTAGTTGGGTTTTTTTTTTGTAATTCTCTTGCTTTTTCTATGATCCAATGGCTGCTGGCAGTTTGATCTCTGGTTCCTCTGCCTTTTCTAAATCCAGCTTGAACATCTGGAAGTTCTTAGTTCATGTACTGTTGAAGCCTAGTTTGGAGAATTTTGAGCATTCTTTTGCTAGCATGTGAGATGAGTGCAATTGTGCAGTAGTTTGTACATTCTTTGGCATTGCTTTCTTTGGAATTGAAATGGAAATTGACCTTTTCCAGTCCTGTGGCCACTGCTGAGTTTTCCAAACTTGCTGACATGTTTAGTGCACCATGTTGGGCCTGAGTTGAGGCAGTGATTTGGCCAGGGGGTGCAATGTATGGGGCATAATGTGTAAATCAGACAGATCTCAATTTTAACCCATTCCTTGTTAGTTAGCAGTAGAATGACAGGAAGTATGCCATTCTAGGCCCCAGCATCCTTGAGCATGAGGGCATTTAGCACACTGCACGGCACACAGTGAGTGATCACTGACTATGCTAGGCAGAGACTAGGGTAGTGTCATCCACAGGCATCTGTTCTGTATTTGTTATGTTGTTTAACATATATAGTTAAACTACTAGAGTTCCAGTCCCAAAGAAAGACAATGTCAAAGAATGCTCGAACTACCGCACAATTGCACTCACCTCACACGCTAGCAAAGTAATGCTTAAAATTCTCCAAGCCAGGATTCAGCAATGTGTAAACTATGAACTTCCAGATGTTCAAGCTGGTTTTAGAAAAAGCAGAGGAACCAGAGATCAAATTGCCAACATCCGCTGGATTATCGAAAAAGCAAAAGAGTTCCAGAAAAACATCTATTTCTGCTTTCTTGACTATGCCAAAGCCTTTGACTGTGTGGATCACAATAAACTGTGGAAAATTCTAAAAGAGATGGGAATACCAGACTACCTGACCTGCCTCTTGAGAAACCTACATGCAGGTCAGGAAGCAACAGTTAGAACTGGACATGGAACAACAGACTGGTTTTAAATAGGAAAAGGAGTCCATCAAGGCTGTATATTGTCACCCTGCTTGTTTAACTTATATGCAGAGTACAGCATGAGAAATACTGGGCTGGAGGAAGCACAAGCTTGAATCAAGATTGCCGGGAGAAATATCAATAACCTCTGATATGCAGATGACATAACCCTCATGGCAGAAAGTGGGAAGAACTAAAGAGCCTCTTGATGAAAGTGAAAGAGGAAAGTGAAAAAGTTGGCTTAAAGCTCAACATTCAGAAAACGAAGATCATGGCATCTGGTCCCATCACTTCATAGGATATAGATGGGGAAACAGTGGAAACAGTGGCTGACTTTATTTTTCTGGGCTCCAAAATCACTGCAAGTGGTGACTGCAGCCATGAAATTAAGAGAGGCTTACTCCTTGGAAGGAAAGCTATGGCCAACCTAGACAGCATTTTAAAAAGCAGAAACATTACTTTGCCAACAAAGGTCCATCTAGTCAAGGCTATGGTTTTTCTAGTGGTCATGTATGGATGTGAGAGTTGGAGTATAAAGAGAGTTGAGTTCCAAAGAATAGATGCTTTTGAATTGTGGTATTGGAGAAGAGTCTTGAGGGTCTCTTGGACTTCAAGGAGATCCAACCAGTCCATCCTAAAGGAGATCAGTCCTGGGTGTTCATTCAAGGACTGATGTTGAAGCTGAAACTCCCTTACTTTGGCCATCTGATGCAAAGAGCTGACTCATTGGCAAAGACCCTGATGCTGGGAGGGATTGGGGGCAGGAGGAGAAGGGGATGACAGAGGATGAGATGGTTGGATGGCATCACCAACCTGATGGACATGGGTTTGGATGGACTCCAGGAGTTGGTGATGGACAGGGACGCCTGGCTCAAAATACTTTTTTTGTCTATATATTTAAGGTTTGTTGTTGTTGTTCAATCGCTAAGTCATGTATAACTCTTTGCAACTCCATGAACTGCAGCATGCCAGGCATCCCTGTCCTTCACTATCTCTGGAGTTTGCAAACTCATGTCCATTGAATTGGTGATGCCATCCAACCATCTCATCCTCTGTCATCCCTTTCTCCTCCCACCTTCAATCTTTCCCATCATCAGGGTCTTTTCCAATGAGTTGACTTTTTGCATCAGATGGCCAAAGTATTGGAGCTTCAGCTTCAGCATCAATCATTCCAATGACTGTTCAAGGTTGATTTCCTTTGCGGTTGACTGTATTTAGGGATACTTAAATGCTTTTAAATAGATAAGACAGATCTTCAGTAATACAACAATGAAACATTCAATCAGATATTGAGTAGACTAGCCCTAAATGTCCATAATTATTCATTCATTCATTATGAGAAATTTATCAAACACCCACTACATGCAAAGGACAGCCATATAAGACAATGTTTGTTTTGATGGAGTCTGCAATTTTTTTTTTTTTTTTTGCCTAAGGAGACTGAGATTGGACAATCAAATATACGTTTAATTCCATGACTACAAATGTGAAAAGTGCTGAAAATTAAGTTATATGATCTTAAAGTTCATAGACCAGGTGAAATAAAATCTACTCTGGATACAGAAGAATGGTTGTTTAAGCCAGATATAAAGTATACAAAGATAGCATTAAAACATTTTGTATAGTGATATGAGTGACAGATGGGTCCAGAGATTTATAGACCATTCAAACTGTGGGAGAGCACATGAAATGTCCTTAGGGTGCAAAGGAGTATGGCACATCTAAGGAGTTAAAGAAAGATGCCATGTTAAATGAGAGGACAGAGTTAGGGCCTGCAAGGTAAGCCTGGACTATACATAGGGTCTGACAAATAATGTGTATTTTAGATTCTATCTTGACGGCAATGAATAGCCACTAAATTATCTTGAGTACAGGAGAGATACAGTCCATGTGAATTTCTAAATTATCACTTTAACTGATTTTAGAAAAATAGATTGAAGAATGACAAAAATGAATGCAGAAACAAAAATAGTCTAATTATAACAACATGATCAACAAGAATACAGGCATTTATACCTGTCTTTAATATCTGCTCTTTAATTCTCACAGTCGCCCAGTGATGAAGTTCTCTTATTCTCCCACTTTGAGGAAAGAAGCTTAAAATATAAATTATCTTGCCTAAAGTCTCTTAGATATGGAAATATCTAGGTGATAGAGTCCAGATTTAATTTCAGACAAATTACCCCAGGGTGCAACAAGAACAAAAATGAACAAAATCAAAATTAGTTGCTTGTCTAAACACTGTCAGATAATACTAAAATTTGAGAAAAATAGAGAAGAATAAGAGAAGCCCATATAATTTCTCAGTATGTATCATAAAATTGATGGGAATCTACTTTTTTTATTATGCTTGCAAATGGTATTTCCATATGAAAAGAATAGATATATATACGTGTGTATTTGTATATGTGTGTAATCTCCCCACAACTAAGTTAATTAATTATTGTGTGTTTGCTCAGTTGCTCAGTACTGTCCAACTCTTTGCAACCTCATGGAGGTTACAGGTGAGAAAAAATTGCCATTCCCTTCTCCAGGGGATCTTCCAGACCCAGGGATTAAACCCATATCTCTAAAGTTAATTGTTAACTGCTTTCAATTGAAATTACTGTTCTTTTCAAAAAGGTCAGATTTTTTATACACAGGATCATTTCATTAAAAAAAAACAATTCATTTATTCTTAAATCTCCTCATATATCTCACAAAATCCAAATCTTTGCTCTCCCCACTTTGTTTCAGGAGGTTGAGAGCTTTATTTCAAGAGATTATTTAGCCTAATGAGTAAGAGCATTGACTAAAGTTAGACACTTTCAGCTGGCATCCAGTCCTGCGATCTCACAAAAATTATCTTCTCCATGCTTGTTTCCTCACTATTATCAATATCACTTTCCTCATTTAATGCCTCATTTAAGTCCCATGCAAAGTGCTTTAAAACACACCTGGCATATGGCAGGACTCACTGAATGTTGGATATTAAATACTATCTATTGAAGAAATAGAAGCCACTCTCATATTTTTGTCACCAAGGCTTCAGAGTACACATAAGCACCTCTTCCCCTGTTGCTCTTTTCTTACCCTGGAGGAGAAATCCTTTCTCCTGTCAAATGCCGCATGTGAACTTAGTCCTCTTAATCCCATCACCACTCTTGTTCTCCAAGATTCCTCTTTCAGGAGTCTTCTGTTTCCTAAGACTTTCTCATAATCTACTGAATCTTCTTTTCATGGGCTTCTGAGCATCCATCTAAGCACATTTCCTAGTCATCTTTTTCTTTGTTCCCCATTACAAGCACATTTGTAGAAAGAACTGTCATATTCTCCATGCATTTGATCTGTGTCATAAGTTGTGCCACTCTGATCAGGCTTCTTCACTACCACTTACTAAAACACACTGTTGTCATTTTCCATCTTGCCAAATTCAGAGCTTGCCTGCCATTCTTCCATATCATGGAGATCAGCAAATATGTATCTGGGACTTACTTTTTTTCGGGCGTCCTTGTTCACTTAAGAGATGTCTAATCGACATCTCTACTTAGAAAGGTGTCTCAAACATATCCATCTGGTGCAAAAGAGAATTGCTGATCCATAATCAACCACCATCATTTACACTGTGAATTATTCACAATTGTTCAAGCAAGGTCTCAGTCATCATTATTTTTATTTAGACTGTGCTAGATCTTCATTGCAGCACTCAGGCTTCCCTAGTTGTGCCAAACTGGCTTAGTTTTCTGCATCATGTAGCATCTTAGTTCTCAGGCCAGGGATCAAATTCAAGACCCCTGCTTTGGAAGGCAGGTTCTAAACCACTGACCACCAAGGAATTTTCCCCAGTCATCATTATTGATTCTGTTTTCCTCACCAAGGCTTGTCCTCCTTCCACCACCTTTGTACTTCTCAGAATGTTTCCTTGCCTCCACTCTCCAAAGTACAAACCCCCTCTGATCACCACTTTCTCCACCTTCATCTACACCAGCATGATTTGCTGCATAGACTGATCACGTGGTCTTCCAGTTCTTAGATATTTCTACTCTCACAGCCCTCCTGAAATTTTCTCCACAAAATTGAAAGTGTGATCTTCTCAGAATATACAGTTGATTATGTCATTCTTCTGTATTTAGCATAACAATGGTTTACTGCACACAAACTTCATGTGACTTTGCAAAACTCTGCATTCAACACTTAGCATATTGTCTAGTAATATAGGTATTTTCTGAATCAGAGAATGAGTGATTTCTATTATTTCATCATCACTACTTCATACTCAGAGAAGTAAGATAATCCCAAAATGCTAGACATAAATCCCAGCTGTTCTACCTACAAATGGAGTCAATTCTCTGGACTTCAGTTCCCTAAGCTCCAAAATGATAACAGTAACAATGGCACAGAATTTACAAAAGGTGTTTATTAATGTGTTAATAGACACAAATCCATTAGAATCATGTTTTTGAAGTACAATGGTGATGATGATTCACTAGTTTGTCTAGATGTAACATTTTTATCCATGTATTTTAAAAAAAAAGACAGCATTAATTACTTACTGAGGGACTTTGAATCCTCTGTATCTTAGAAATAAAATGCAATAATAATGCCTATAATTTCAATCTTAAAAGAATAATTTTTTTCATAAATTGCTCTATGTGTTTATTTCTTGCTTCTCACATCAAGTGACTTCCAAATCAGATAACCACAAGATTTATTAACAACCAGATAAGCAGATAGTACCAGAAGCTTTTGGTAACTCATTTGTGGCACAGAGAGGCAAAGTGGAAAGCCAAGGAAGATACTTTTAAAAGAGAAATAAACATTTCCTTTGATTACCCGTGTCTCAATAATTCTTCCACACTGAACTCCTGTTCAACAAGGAATAGGAACACTCTTGTGATATGAACCATTACAAAAGATAACTTATTAACATCATATTTAACAGTAAGTGAAGCAAATGAAGAAGTTGGTGCCTGACTTTGAAAGCTGGTATTTTCTGAAAAGTGAGCACAAATTTAGCTTAGAAGTCAACTGAATAGCCCCTTTCTTTTCTACTGAGATAACATCTCATGTCTTTTTAATTTTTCTTTCTTTCTTTTTTCTGGTTGCAATTATACTAGGATAATTATACTGACACTGAGAGACAAATTTCAGCTTCTTCCTTGTGTATAATGGCTAAAATCATTTAGATTCAATACAATGGAGGCTACATTTCCCTTTTGTCAACCATTTAAGCCTACATTAGGGTTTAAAAGACCTTCAGTGACTACTCCAGCCTCATCCAAGTGTGGAAAAAAATCAATTTTCCAGGATTTCTATAGCTCTTTTTTGGTTTCCATAGCAGTCAAGGGCAAGCTGAGAAGAAGAAGGAAAAAAAAAAAAAGATTTATTTCCAACTCTAGTGAAAGCTGAGTCCCAAGATAAAAGAAAAAGCCAAGTATAATGAGAAAAAGGGAAAGTAAAAGAAAGCAAACTCCTATAGGTCTGTACTGAATATGACCTCTGTTCTGAAAACTCAGAGTAATAAATTATAAGAGAACATAGGACATCATTTGTGTCATTGAAGCTCTACCTCTTGCTTGACTAGGGAGCTGAATGACAATACACAGATGGAGGGCAATGCATTTCTGAAATCCTGTGCCAGCTCCCAGGATAGGGCTTGAAATGTGCACTTGCTGTTGGCACTAGAATTGCGGCTTTGTTGCTCTAATGCCAGGACTGCATGCTCACATTCTGCTTTTTGTGCCAAAGTTAGATGCTCAGATCTGAAAGCTAAAATTTATCAAATTTTAGCACTGCCTCTCCTTAGCCAAATGATCATGGCATAAAGAGGTGCATTTTTTTTTACTTTAATTTAAAAGTAGAACTGTCACATTAAAATAAATTCACTCTCCTCAAAAAATTCAGATCTGAAACTGAATGAGCTTCCCTATCAATGAGCTTATCTAAAACAGGCTAGAAAACTTCTTCTGTCTACTTCTGCTTTTTGTTGGGTAGTATAGCCTTGTGTCAGTTTCCTCTGGCTTTTAAATTTAGATAAATATTTATTCTTTCTGCCCTGGGTACTAATAATATCCCTTAATCTTAAGAACTAGTTTGCCATGAATAATAATTCACAGAAATTCAGGTGGCCATAATTAATGATATAGTCTCCAGCCAGTTATTTAAAATTTTTATTGGAATATAATTGATTTATAATGTTATGTTAGTTTCAAGTAAACAGCAAAGTTAGTTATACATATACATATATTCACTGTTTTCTTTTAAGATTCTTTCCCCATATGGTCGATTATACAGTATTGCATAGAGTTCCCTGTGTTATACAGTAGGTTCTTTTTTTTTTTTTTTTTAGTTTTTTATTTTTTAAATTTTAAAATCTTTAATTCTTACATACATTCCCAAACATGAACCCCCCTCCCACCTCCCTCCCCATAACATCTTTCTGGGTCATCCCCATGCACCAGCCCCAAGCATGCTGCATCCTGCGTCAGACATAGACTGGCGATTCAATTCACATGACAGTATACATGTTAGAATGTCATTCTCCCAAATCATCCCACCCTCTCCCTCTCCCTCTGAGTCCAAAAGTCCGTTATACACATCTGTGTCTCTTTCCCTGTCTTGCATACAGGGTCGTCATTGCCATCTTCCTAAATTCCATATATATGTGTTAGTATACTGTATTGGTGTTTTTCTTTCTGGCTTACTTCACTCTGTATAATCGGCTCCAGTTTCATCCATCTCATCAGAACTGATTCAAATGAATTCTTTTTAACGGCTGAGTAATACTCCATTGTGTATATGTACCACAGCTTTCTTATCCATTCAGCTGCTGATGGACATCTAGGTTGTTTCCATGTCCTGGCTATTATAAACAGTGCTGCGATGAACATTGGGATACATGTGTCTCTTTCAATTCTGGTTTCCTCGGTGTGTATGCCCAGGAGTGGGATTGCTGGGTCATAAGGTAGTTCTATTTGCAATTTTTTAAGGAATCTCCACACTGTTCTCCATAGTGGCTGTACTAGTTTGCATTCCCACCAACAGTGTAGGAGGGTTCCCTTTTCTCCACACCCTCTCCAGCATTTATTGCTTGCAGATTTTTGGATCGCAGCCATTCTGACTGGTGTGAAGTGGTACCTCATTGTGGTTTTGATTTGCATTTCTCTAATAATGAGTAATGTTGAGCATCTTTTCATGTGTTTGTTAGCCATCTGTATGTCTTCTTTGGAGAAATGTCTATTTAGCTCTTTGGCCCATTTTTTGATTGGGTCGTTTATTTTTCTGGAATTGAGCTGCATAAGTTGCTTGTATATTTTTGAGATTAGTTGTTTCTCAGTTGCTTCATTTGCTATTATTTTCTCCCATTCAGAAGGCTGTCTTTTCACCTTGCTTATATTTTCCTTTGTTGTGCAGAAGCTTTTAATTTTAATTAGATCCCATTTGTCTATTTTTGCTTTTATTTCCAGAATTCTGGGAGGTGGATCATAGAGGATCCTGCTGTGATTTATGTCTGAGAGTGTTTTGCCTATGTTCTCCTCTAGGAGTTTTATAGTTTCTGATCTTACATTTAGATCTTTAATCCATTTTGAGTTTATTTTTGTGTGCGGTGTTAGGAAGTGATCTAGTTTCATTCTTTTACAAGTGGTTGACCAGTTTTCCCAGCACCACTTGTTATTACTGCATTGTATATTCTTGTCTCCTTTGTCAAAGATAAGGTGTCCATATGTGTGTGGATTTATCTCTGGGCTTTCTATTTTGTTCCATTGATCTATATGTCTGTCTTTGTGCCAGTACCATACTGTCTTGATGACTGTGGCTTTGTAGTAGAGCCTGAAGTCAGGCAAGTTGATTCCTCCAGTTCCATTCTTCTTTCTCAAGATTGCTTTGGCTATTCGAGGTTTTTTGTATTTCCATACAAATCTTGAAATTATTTGTTCTAGTTCTGTGAAAATGTGGCTGGTAGCTTGATAGGGATTGCATTGAATTTGTAAATTGCTTTGGGTTGTATACTCATTTTCACTATATTGATTCTTCCAATCCATGAACATGGTATATTTCTCCATCTATTAGTGTCCTCTTTGATTTCTTTCATCAGTGTTTTATAGTTTTCTATATATAGGTCTTTAGTTTCTTTAGGTAGATATATTCCTAAGTATTTTATTCTTTTCGTTGCAATGGTGAATGGAATTGTTTCCTTAATTTCTTTTTCTACTTTCTCATTATTCGTGTATAGGAATGCAAGGGATTTCTGTGTGTTGATTTTATATCCTGCAACTTTACTATATTCATTGATGAGCTCTAATAATTTTCTGGTGGAGTCTTTAGGGTTTTCCATGTAGAGGATCATGTCATCTGCAAACAGTGAGAGTTTTACTATCAAATCAATAAAATTAGAAATGAAAATGGAGAGATCACAACAGACAACACAGAAATACAAAGGATCATAAGAGACTACTATCAGCAGTTGTATGCCAATAAAATGGACAACGTGGAAGAAATGGACAAATTCTTAGAAAAGTACAATTTTCCAAAACTGAACCAGGAAGAAATAGAAAATCTTAACAGACCCATCACAAGCACGGAAATTGATACTGTAATCAGAAATCTTCCAGCAAACAAAAGCCCAGGTCCAGACAGCTTCACAGCTGAATTCTACCAAAAATTTCAAGAAGAGCTAACACCTATCCTCCTCAAACTCTTCCAGAAAATTGCAGAGGAAGGTAAACTCCCAAACTCATTCTATGAGGCCACCATCACCCTAATACCAAAACCTGACAAAGATGTCACAAAAAAAGAAAACTACAGGCCAATATCTCTGATGAACATAGATGCAAAAATCCTCAACAAAATTCTAGCAATCAGAATCCAACAACACATTAAAAAGATCATACACCATGACCAAGTGGGCTTTATCCCAGGGATGCAAGGATTCTTCAATATCCGCAAATCAATCAATGTAATTCACCACATTAACAAATTGAAAAATAAAAACCATATGATTATCTCAATAGATGCAGAGAAGGCCTTTGACAAAATTCAACATCCATTTATGATAAAAACTCTCCAGAAAGCAGGAATAGAAGGAACATACCTCAACATAATAAAAGCTATCTATGACAAACCCACAGCAAACATTATCCTCAATGGTGAAAAATTGAAAGCATTTCCCCTCAAGTGAGGAACAAGACAAGGGTGTCCACTTTCACCGCTACTATTGAACATAGTTCTGGAAGTTTTGGCCACAGCAATCAGAGCAGAAAAATAAATAAAAGGAATCCAAATTGGAAAAGAAGATATACAGTAGGTTCTTATTTGTTATCTGTCTTATATAGTGTAGTGTTTGCATATGAATCCCAGTGTTCCATTTTATCCCTCCCTGCCTCCAGCCAATTATCTAAAATGTGGTTCCATTGTAAGCCACTATTCTGTTTTGTCCCGAGGGCATTAAATTATTTTTCTTGTTATAATAGTGAAGTTTCTCCACATCCTCTTCTGGCTATATCATACCCATAATATACAAGGCTACAGAAACTTCCAATATTCTCTATAATAGGAAATTCTTATTAAGTGTTCACATGTTACATCCCCAAAGTCCTAAACTCTGTGTCAGCAGTTCTCACCCCCCCCCCCTTGTTGCACCACAGAATCATCTAAGGAACAACACAGTAAGTATAATTGCCCTAGTCCTACACTAGACCAGTTAACTCAGAATCTCTGAAAGTAGGATGTAGCCATCCGTGCTTTTTAAAGCTTCCCAATTGATTCTAATGTGCTGTTAGAGTTGAGAACACTCTCCTATGTAAAGGGATAGTCTGTGTCTTTGTGGAAGCAAAGCAAGGATGTAATTGAGGAAGTATAACCACACAAAAACTAACCCTAAATCAGTGATCCTAAAGATATAAGAATATGCATGAGTATACATAACCTTTTAGTAACTTGCTAATTTATAGCAAGACTATAATTAAGAATGTTAAAAAAAAATTTTCAAAAAAAAATATTTTCTTGATTTTGCTTTACTTTGCATTTCTTTTACAGATTTTTTTCATAGAAACATAAACAACTTAAATATTCAAGAGTACTGAAGCTACTTGTATGTAAAAAGGGAATGTGTGAGGGTGAATATCGTTTTGTAACTGTGTGGAGTGAATTTACTACTGAAAAACAGAATCTAAAATACCTTCTTTGCCTGTTGTGCAAGCAAGGGCAAGAGGAAACAGGACTCACCTGATGTCTGCGAGAGAAACATTTACAGGGGAGCTTAGAGCAACAGCTCTAGGTGTGTGGGCTCCATGGCTCACTCTAGAGCAACGCTCAGTGATCTAGCACAGTTGTTTCAGAGTCGAAAGTAGTGGCTGGCTCTTGAGTTGTAGGCCTGTTAATGCTGCACGATTAGGGAAGTGTAGAGCTCTTTTGGGGACTTCCCTGGTAGCTCAGCTAGTAAAGAATCCACCTACAATGCAGGAGACTCTGGTTCAATTCCTGGGTCAGGAAGATCTACTGGAGAAAGATTAGGCTACCCACTGCAATATTCTTGGTCTTCCCTGGTAGCTCAGACAGTAAAGAATCAGCCTGCAATGCGGGAGACCTGGGTTTGATCCCAGATTGGGAAAACCCCCTGGAGGAGGGCATGGAAACTCACGCCAGTATTCTTGCCTGGAGAATCCCTGTGGACAGATAAGCCTGGACTACAGTCCATGGGGCTACAAAGAGTCAGACACCTGTGAGCAACTAAACACAGCTAAACACAACTAAACACAGTATAGAGCTCTTTTTGTTATAATCAGGGTTGTGACACAAAAGCCATATGACATAGTGGAAGCTTGGCTCTGACTAACTTGCAGCCCAGTATTAGTGTTGGGTTTAACACCCACATTCCTTTGGTAGCATGAAGGACCAGTCTTTGTGGGTGAAGTTATGTGAACTGACAAGCTAGTGACAGCATTTGCTTTGTCAGTGTTCATAATGGGGAGAAGCTGAGTCTCTCTCTGGTGTTATACGGCCGGGAATCCTTTGATGTGGCCAAGGGTAATAGTGTTAAATCCAGGGCCACTGCCAGTTTTGCCCAGGACTTCATTAGAAGCCAAGTCCTTTTTTCTGGGAGGCTGACCAGACGAGATCAATCTTGAACAAACAAACGCTAACCATCACTCAGTCTATTTCTCTCACTCAAAGGACAGCTTGGTACTCCTGTGTGAGCAGCCCATTTGATATGGCTTGTGAGAGCTGTCAGGATAACCATTAACACCACAAGAATTCTGAAAACTGGTTTATAAATAGCTCAGAATCACCCTGGTGATACAGACCATACACACCTCAGGGTGACAGAGAATAATTTTTAAGAAAAGCCTATGGGCATGCATTGCCTAGTCTAAAAAATTATAACGAGGGTGGCCTAGGAGAATCAGTATCTACAGCCTGGCTGTAAGTGTCCTGCAATTCCCAGGGGCCCCAAATCATTCTTGAGCATGAAAGAGCCATTCTACACTGCTTGCTCAGCTCCAGGTACTAGTCCAATACTTCTACACAGCAGGCATTCAATTAAAACACATGGATGCAATAAAAATGTTAGCTGATATTTACTGAGCACTTAGTATGAATTGGGAAGCATTCTTCAAAACAATCCTGTGAAAGAGTAATTATTATTATCTCACTGTTAGAGATGAAAAGAGGTAAAGTCACTGTACATGTGTTTAGTCGTTCAGTCATGTCCAACTCTTTGTGACCCTATGGGCTGTAGCTGGCCAGTCTCCAGCTCCTGCTTCTCTGTCCATGGGAGTTCTCCAGTCAAGAATATTCCAGTGGGTTGCCATGCCCTCCTCCAGGGGATCTTCCCAACCCAGGGATCAAACCCAGTTCTCCCACATTGCAGGTAGATTCTTTACTGTCTGAGCCACTGGGAAAGCCCAAGAATACTGAAGTGGGTATCGTATTCCTTCTGTAGGGGAATTTCCGGACTCAGGAATTGAACTGGGGTCTCCTGCATTGCAGGCCGATTCTTTACCAGCTTCATTACCCAGGAAGCCCAGTAAACCACTAGCTAAAGATTATGAGACATGTGGGTAGCAGAGCTTGATTTCAAATTATGCCCTGTTGACTGAAACTCTCTAGTGCTGCTTGTCAAGGCATGAGTGAATATGGTTTTTAGACAGTGAATGTTTTTGGAGCTCTGATGACCATGAGAAGACTAGTTAGAATGCAGTTATAATGGTGAATGTGACTTAGACAAGGACATGTCTATGGAATAGGAAACAAGTGGACAGATTCAAGAGATACTTATGGAATTGGAATTAGCAAGACTTGGCAATTGAGTGCTTGCTTGTGGCAAGTAAGCAAGACAGATATATCAACCACTGTTTTTGGTTTCCTATCTGGTGAAGTGAGATAGAGAGCACTGGTAATAAAGGAGGTATGTGTCTGGAAGATCATGCAGTTAGTTTTGGATGAGGCCAATTTGGGGGAACTATAAGATGTCAACTGGAGTAATCAAGTAGGTTGTTGTGTATATTATTTATATTTCCTCTGATCATCATGATCAAAGAAGTTGCTTTGGCTAGAATTTTGAATTGAGTATCCCAGTGAATTTATGTAAGGCTAATAAATTACAGAAAAAGGAAAAGAGAGAAAAATTATTCAGAGGGCATGTTTGTAACTTGCTGGCTTAAAACTCAACATTCAAAAAACTAAGGTCAGGCATCCAGTTGCATCACTTCATGGCAAGTAGATGGGGAAAAATGTAAACAGTGGCAGATTTTATTTTGGGGGGCTTCAAAATCACTGTGGTGACTGCAACCATGAAATTAAAAGATCCTTCTACTTGGAAGAAAAGCTATGACAAACCTATACAGAGTATTATTAAAAATCAGAGTTATCCCTTTGTTGACAAATGTCTGTATAGTAAAATCTATTGTTTTTCCAGTAGTCATGTATGAATGTAATAATTGGACCATAAAGAAGACTGAGTGCCAAAGAATTGATGCTTTTGAACTGCGGTGTTGGAGAAGACTCTTGAGAGTTCCTTGGATAGCAGGGAGATCAAACCAGTTAATTCTAAAGGAAATCAGTCCTGTATATTCACTGGAAGGACTGATGCTGAAGCTCCAATACTTTGGCCACCTGATGGGAAGATCTGATTCATTAGAAAAGACCCTGATGCTGGGAAAGATTGAAGGCAGGAGGAGAAGGAGATGACAGAGGATGAGATGGTTGGATGGTATCACTGAATCAATGGACATGAGTTTGAGCAAACTCCAGGAGTTCATGAAGGAAAGGGAAGCCTGATGTGCTACAATCTATGGGATCACAAAGCGTCAGACATGACTTAATGTCTGAAAAACTTAGAACCCAGTCAACAAAGAGCAACTCACTTCATATTGAGAAAAATGACCTAGAGGAGAAGCAAAATGATGCCTAGAATTAGGGAATCACAAGTACAAATGAGAAGAAAGAAAGACAGAATATATTTTCAGAAATAGAGAGAAATAAAAAGGAAAATGAAATTTAAAAAGCTTGAAGATTGCCAAAATTGTTGCTAGGGATCAAGGCAGAATTCAAAGATATCTGCATGACTTATTGTCTAGATGTTTTAGAAAACAGTACTGAAATGCTTGTGAATTTTATAAGCTGGGGAAAGGAATTAATTTTGACCTAATCTTGAAGTCCTAATTTCATTTATGTTTACTTATTTGGTGATAAAGTAGATGCGAATCATAGGGAAACTAATTTTGACAGCTAAGCATATACTGATGATCTGACAGTTTTGTGTTTTTTATAATTAGGAAAATGGCATATCTAAATATATAGAAGCATGTTGGTAATGTTGGATTTTATAGAACTTACCATAGGAAATCAGGTATTAATTTACCCTAAGCAATAACCAAAATTAACTATATTAGTTCAGATATTTGCTAGTTCATCTGCAGAAAATATTCAAAGGTATCCTTTTATCATTTAAGAGCTACTGTTTTTCCTTTCTCTTTTATTGGCTGTTGTTGTTCAGTCACCAAGTTCTGCTGACTCCTTGTGGCCCTTTGGACTATAGCACAATTCCTTCACTATCTTCTGGAATTATTCTTTTTTTGTTTGGGTATGTTGAAATAAAATACAAAACAAACAAAGAACAATGTTGCCTTAATTTCTTCAGTATAATTAAGTGAATCAGCTATGTGTGCATGCTAAGTCGCTCTGTTGTATCTGACTCTGTGCAGCCCTATTCCAGAAGGAAATGGTAACCCACTCCAGTATTCTTGTCTGGAGAATCCCAGGGACAGAGGAGCTTAGTGGAGCCTAGACAGAGGAGCCCCCATAGGGTCACAAGAGTCAGACACAACTGAGCAACTAAATCGTGGACTGTAGCCTGCCAGGCTCCTCTGTTCCTCGGATTCTCCAGACAAGAATACTGGACTGGGTTGTCATGTTCTCCTCCAGGGGATCTTTCTGACCCAGGGATTGAACCAGCATCTCTGATGTCTCCTGCATTGGCAGGTTGGTTCTTTACCACTAGAGCCACCCGGGAAATCTGACTCAGCTTTCTGTATACATATATCTCCCTCCTTTTGGACCTCCCTCCCACTGCCGCTCGAGCTCACCTTTCCAGGTCACCACAGAGCACCTAACTGAGCTCCCTTTCCTAAAGAGCAGCTTCTCACTCACTATCTATTTTACGCATAGTAGTGTATATATGCCAATCCCAACCCCCCTCTTCATCCTGGCCCCCTCGTCCCACCCCTCATGTCTACATGCCTGTTCTCCTCTGAGTCTCTACCCCTGCCCTGAAGATAGGTTCACCTGTACCATTTTCTAAAAACTGTAAGAAAACGACAAACAGAACTACCATATGACCCAGCAATCTGACTACTGGGCATGTACCCTGAGAAAACCATAATTCAAAAAGGCACATGCACCCCAAGGTTCATTGTAGCACTACAATGCATCACAATAGCCAGGACATGGAGGCGACCTATTGACAGATGAATGAATAAGGAAGACGTGATACATACATAAATTTATTCTTTGTCAAACAGTAATGTTCAGATTTCATATAACAGTGCTTCCCTCCAATGCCATTCTATTTGTGCATTCAGTTCAGTTCAGTTCAGACTTTTGTGCATTAATATTGTTAAAACTGTTATCAAATTCCTATTGACAATAGTTGCATAATATATACTATGAGAAATATGAATCACTATGGAAATAAGATCTACATAAATAAAGATGGATATGCATATGGTATAGACACATATATAGAATGTCTATTCACCATCATTGTCCAATACTCAGTACTTGTGAGACATTAGGTTGAGAATTGAAACATGTGTGCTGATGTCCAGACCCTCAATTCTATTTTCTTTTAAACTAAAAATGCTCTGAGTTGATTCTTCCTTTCACAGTAGATTTCTCTGGAGCATACAATGCTGTTTGATGACATTTTACCAATGGTAGAACTTCTTTTAAAGTTGGAGTCAGTTCTCTTAATTGTCACAGCTTTATCAACTGAGTTAATGTAATATTTTATGTCTTTTGTTATCATTTCAATGATCGTTGTAGAATCTTCCCAGTACTAGATTACATCTTTACAAACCACTTTCTTTGCTCATCCATGAGAAGCATCTCCTCATCTGTTAAATTTTATCAGAGATTGCAGCAGTTCAGTCACATCTTCAGGCTCCACTTCTAATTCTAGCTATCTTGCTATTTCCAGCACATCTGGAATTTCTCCATTGAAGTCTTGAATCCCTCAAAGGCATCCAAGAGAGTTGGAATCGACTTCTTTAAAAGCCCTGTTAATTTTGATATTTTGACTTCTTCACATGGCTCACAAGTGATATTAATGACATCTAGAATGAGGAATTCTTTTTGGAAAGTTTTCAATTGACTTCTGAGATCCATCAAAGAAGTCAATTTCTATGGCAGCTATAGTCTTGCAAAATGTATTTCTTAAAAAATAAGTCTTGAAAGTCAAAATTGCTCCTTGATCAGTGGGTTTCAGAATAGATATGAGTTAGCAGATGTGGGGGCTTCCCTGGTAGCTCAGCTGGTAAAGAACTGCCTGCAATGCAGGAGACACCGGTCTGACTCCTGGCTTGGGACGATCCCTTGGCAAAGGGATAGGCTACCCACTCCAGTATTCTTGGGCTTCCTTGGTGACTCAGACAGTAAAGAATTCGCCTGCAATACAGGAGACCTGTGTTGGATCCCTGGGTTGGGAAGGTCCCTGGAGGAGGGCATGGCAACCCACTCCAGTATTCTTGCCTTGTGAATCCCCATGGACAGAGGAACCTCGTAGGCTACAGTCAATGAGGTCACAAAGAGTTGGACACAGCTGAGCACACAGCAGGTATGAAAGCAACAATCTTGCTGCACATCTCCATCAGAGCTCTTGAGCACCCAAATGCACTGCCAATGGGCTGTAATACTTTGAAGGACATCCTTTTTTCTGAGCCATAGGTCGCCAACAGTGGGCTTAAGATAATCAGTAAACCACATTATAGGTCAATGTGCTGTCCTTCAAGCATTGTTGTTTCATTTATAGAACACAAGTGTAGTAGATTTACCATAATTTTTAAAGGCCCTGGGGTTTTTGGAATGAATGATACATGAGAACAGGTTTCTACTTAAAGTCTCCAGTAACAATGACACCTAAATAAGGGAGTCAGCCTATTCTTGAAAGCTTAGAAGACAAGCACTGACTTCTCCTCTCTAGCTGTTAAAGTCCTAGATGACATTTTCTTCCAATAGAAGGCTATTTTGTCTACATTGAAAACCTGTTGTTTAGTGTAACCACCCATGTTCATTAATTATTTTAGCTAGATAGTCTTGACAATTTAGGTACAGCTTCTACATCAGCATTTGGGGCTTCATCTTACATTTTCTTTAAAAAAAAAAGATGGCTTCTTTTCTTAAATCTCATGAACCAACCCCTGCCAGTTTCAGACTTTTCCTTTACAGTTTCCTCTGTCAGCCTTCATAGAATTAAAGAGAGCTAAAGCTTTACTCTGAGTTAGGCATTGGCTGGAAGAAACTTCTTTGAGCCAGGCAATTGTTGTTCTAGGACAGTTTCCATTGTGCATGCTGCATCCTTCAGACATAGACTGGATAGTATACATCATTATATGCTTCGATAGTTAGTGTTGTCTGGCTTAAAAGCATCAGAACTGATTAATGTTAAAATACTCCTATATGAGATCCATTCAGCTGATCATCTATGATGTTGGTAAACAATCTACATGTGAACTCCTTCTCTTTGCCTCTGATAGTTGAGTGTGTCAGCATTTTTATTGCTTGCTTCATTCTGAAATGTCTAATTTTCCTCATTCAGCTGCTTGTTCTTTCTCTTCCATGAGTCATGTCATTAAAAGAATGATGAATTCTTTGATTTCAGTTGACTTTCCAAGAATTTTTCCTTTGCATTCATAAGTTGACTGCTTGGCATTAAGAGGCCTAGCTTTGGGCCTGGCTTGGCTTTCTACATGCTTTCCTCACTAAGCTTATTTCTAGCTTTTGATTTACAGTGAGGACCATGCAATTCTTCCTTTCACTTGAATACTCAAAAGCTATTACAGGGTTATTAATTGGCCTAATTTCAATGTGGTTGTGTCTGAAGGTTTAGGAAGGCCTGAGGAGGAGAAAGTGAGGAAGATGCCAGTTTGTGGAGTCACCAGAACACACCATTAATGGATTAAATTTGGCATCTTTCATGGCTACCCCAAAACAATTACAGCAGTAATATCAAAGAGCACCAATCATGGATCACCATAACAAACCAACAAAAAAGAAAAGAAAATGTTTGAAATACATCAAAAATTACCAAAATGTGATACAAAGACAGGAAATAAATAAGTCCTATTGGGAAAATGGTGCCAATTAACTTGCTGGACACAGGCTTGCCACAGAAGTTCAATTTGTTAAAACTGCAAAATCTGTGAAATGCAACAAAACAAAGCACAATGAAATGAGGTATGCCTGTGATAAATCAATAAATAAATATCTCCTGACTCCAATGAACGCAGCCTCTTTATTTGGGGAGAATAGAACAAGAAAATAGAATCTTGAAAGGCTGGGAAAACGGAGTCCTGCCCTCAGTACCATCAACTATGAGTTGTATCACCTTTGTGAAGTTACATAATATTATCAGAATCTTAGTGTCCTTTCCTGCAAAAAGGAAATGGGAATGCCTAGTTGAGGATGTTATTAGAGAATATTTTTCAAGTTCCTGATACAATACTTGGCACAGAGCAATAGCTCAATCCTGCTCCCTATTGTGTTACAAATGATGGCCACACAGAGTGATGAACAGGGTAATGTAACCAGTGCTTCAGAAATTGAGAAAGGCAGACTTATTTCTGACAAGGCTGAAGAAGGATCTGTTTTAAATTAACTCAAGTTTGGAAGGAGGACCTTTTAGGCAGAGACACCTAGTTTGTACCCAGAAGTCAGGTACAGATGCTGGGTGGGGGGGACCACTGGAGAGGGCAGGGGCTGGTAGCAGGGGAGGTATCTTCAAAGCTATTTTTGTCCTCAAATCTATATTTCTAATTTCTTACCAGGCATTTTTTTATTGACTGTCTCACAGACTCTTCAAATTCAATATGCTGGTGAAGAAACTCACTGTCTTTTCTCCCAATACATACACCCCTTCTTTACTCCTTGCCAATGGTGTATCCATCCTCTTAATTGAAGTTGAAAAAAAAATGGATTCATCTTCAGTGTGTAACTTTCTCATACAGTTTGACGCCACGTATTATCATAGGGACAGGGAAAGGAAACAACTAAAATTTGCTATTTGGATAAGCTTGAGTAAGAGGAATGGTAAGGAGGGTAATTTTGTAGCTGAGTATTTAGTTCAGATGCTTCCCTGGTGCTCTAAGTATAGTATCTTCAATTACTCTTTCCTGTTACTATTTCTCATCTAAAAGCTCTTTCTTATTGTTTCCAAACACAATTAACATGAGAAATTGTACCTCATTATACTATGTGTTCTGTTTGCTTGCTTATGCTTTTGTTTTGCTCTAAGTAGAGTGAATATTATGAGCTATATATATAGCTCTCAAAAGTAAGTTGTGTCTATAGACCAAACAAGAACATTCACGTTAATGTAAATGTTTATGTCTTTTGTGTAACAATTATGTTCCATGGCATTATTTGAAAATTTACTTTGTGAAAAGAACACCTGGTTATAGTCTTCTCATTTATTATATTATCAAATATGCACACTTGGCTTTGACATGCATTTAAACAGTGATTTATTTCCCTCATATCATTGATTTGCAGTCAATTAAAGTTGTCTTGAAGCTGTATTTCTGTGTACTAAGTGATTTGCTAGTGTTTTTTCTTCTTCTAGTTTATTTACTTTAGTAATATTCATTGAGCATATAGTAGAAGCTGTGTTTTAATTTTTTCGCATTTAAACTAGTTTGATCACAAGGTAAATAATCTACAACAATGCACTTTAAAATGATTTGTCAAGGCTTGGTTAGATGCAAGAAAACAACAGGCTGATAGACTTAATAATGAGCGAGACAATATAGATTAAATATTAAAAGCCAAAATATACCCAGTTAGGTCATTGTTTTCAATGTATTTGCCTTTCCAATAAGCCAGCTTTATGAAAGTTAACATAAATCAAGGTGATATAGTTACCTATTCTCAGTACATGAAAGAAAAACATTTCCAAATTAATTCATATACCTACAGAGTTAAACTTTGACTTACCTGATGCAGAGCCAACTCACTGGAAAGGACCCTGATGCTGGGAACAATTAAGGGCAGGAGGAAAAGGGGCTAACAGAGAATGAGTTGATTGGTTGTCACCACTGACTCAATGGACATGTGTTTGAGCAAATTCCAGGAGATAGTGAAGGACAGAGAAGCCTGGCATGCTGCAGTTTATGGGGTCATAAAGAGTTGGACAGAACTTAGCAACTGAGCAACAACAATTGAGACAAACACCCTCAATATCCTTACTTACAATTCTTAAGGTTCCAATAAGAGCATATATTAAATCTATGAACAGTTAGCTTAAGATCTTACCAAATAGTTAAAGAAATACAGGTTTCTCCTGCTATTTGAAGGCAGAGTGTTTCTATGAAAATTTTCTCAAGCTGAAAGAGAATACAGTGAATCGATATTCAATTTTCACCTTTTTTTTTTTCCATAAAAGTGGAAATCCTCTTGATTTATTTTGGCTATCTGAAACAGGTACTAATGAGGTCTTCATTTTGTAAAAGTGGAGCAGTACAAAGCAAACTTGAAAAGTAAGGATACCTGCGATCTAGTTGAGGACATTAAATTTGACAATCTCACATTTAATGCAACCATCTTCTTTTGATTTAAAATGACTTCTTTCTTGTAAGTTGCC
Organism: Ovis aries; assembly: GCF_016772045.2. NCBI lineage: Eukaryota > Metazoa > Chordata > Mammalia > Artiodactyla > Bovidae > Ovis > Ovis aries. The sequence goes on from NC_056069.1 coordinate 53,119,678, forward strand.
ACTTAGTAGTTAATATACTTTTTTTTTATTCTGAATCTGATGATGTACAAATTAATGTTTTCTGTTATGCTAGCACAAAACACTTGTGGAGTGAGTCTAATTTTATACCGAAGTTCTTCTTTTGAAATGGTAACATCGGCTCCAGTTTCATCCATTTCATCAGAACTGACTCAAATGTATTCTTTTTAACGGCTGAGTAATACTCCATTGTGTATATGTACCACAGCTTTCTTATCCATTCATCTGCTGATGCACATCTAGGTTGTTTCCATGTCCTGGCTATTATAAATAGTGCTGCGATGAACATTGGGGTACATGTGCGGACTTTTGAACTCAGAGGGAGAGGGAGAGGGTGGGGTGATTTGAGAGAATGGCATTGAAACATGTATACTATAATGTAAGAATCGAATGGCCAGTCTATGTCTGATGCAGGATGCTTAGGGCTAGTGCACGGGGATGACCCAGAGGGATGTTATGGGAAGGGAGGTGGGAGGGGGGTTCATGTTTGGGAATGCATGTGCACTTGTGGTGGATTCATGTCAATGTATGGCAAAACCAATACAGTATTGTAAAGTAAAATAAAATTAAAATTAAAATTTAAAAAAAAGATGAATCTCCAGGGAATATTCTGAATAGAATAAATATTTCCAGTCCTCAAAAAAAAAAAAAAAGAAATGGTAACATCAATGACTTAGACATGTTAATTATATGAAAGAATGAACAAATGAATGAACACTTTAAAATCTAACTTACACTGTTGAAGAGAATGGCAGAACTAAAAATTTAGGTAATTTTTCCACTCTCTCCAATTATTACTAACTTTTGGTGTTTTTTGAATACATATTCTATCTATATGTCAGTCTTAAAGTTTCATAGTATTTTACCGTGTGCTGATGAATTAAAATAAATTCATTTGCAATTAAATACTCTATTACAATTTAAAAGCATTCTGTCTTTGAATGTGTATCTTAGATTTAACATTCTTGTGTGTGGGAGGGTAAATGATATCTTTGAAATATTTCCTTATTTAAAAAAAGTTTTTTGCCGATCTATATAGAAACTTTAGATATATAAACTATAAAATAATAACAATGGCAATAGAAATACTAGTCATGTAACTTTCAATGCAGTCATTTCTAAAAATGACAGACTTGCGTGACAGATAGAAATATGATGTTAACATATTTAATCTGCTAATTGTGTCATCTTGAACACATGCCTAATGGTGGTGATGAAGGATAAAACCAGGGTTTTTATGCTATGGCTTAGATTCAGCCATAAGGGATATTCCACCCAGAGCAGGAGGCATTGTATGCACTGTCTTATTTAAAAATCTTGCCATTTGGCACCTAAGCTCTCAGACAGAATTCCAACCCAATTGTAAGCAGGAAGGATGCCAACTTAACAGATGAGCAGAAAGTGCCAAGGCCAAGAGTCCAGGTTCACATATCAAATGTGCTTACTTAGGGCAGGATTCCCAGTTATAAGTCTTCAACCATGTTCAGAAAAACTGTGCCAGCTTGAAGAGGTTGCCCTGCTTTTAATCCCCATAGAACTAGAATTAACCTTGAATTTATTTTTAGAGATGCAATTTAGTCACTAATCTCTATTATCTTTTTAATCTGGAGGAAGAATAGGTAGCTTTGGATTTATGTATTTAATTGCCCAATCCTTACTCTGTTGTTTATCTCGTTGGTCATTATGATTGCAATAATTTAAACGCCATTAATTCAAAACTTTGTGTTGACTGCACTCATATAGAACTATTGTTTATGAATGATATGGTAACATAACATATAGGACTGGTTTTTTAAAAAGATGTTTACTGGTTTTCTTAATAATCTCACAATATTCAGTCAAAGCTGAAAGTTAATATGAATAATGTGTGAATAATTATGTACATTTGACCTTTACATGATAGTGAAAATTAATAATTCACTGGGTCATTTTACCCATGGATAACTGTTGATGAAAATGTATGATAAGAATAAATTTTGTTGAGAGACTCGGTATTATGGTCCTTAAAAAATTGCATTATATTTTAAAAATATGTAACTAGAAAATCTTTCAAGAAAACTGTTGGACAATTTCTGGTGTTTACTAAAATGAGCTAGTATGCATTTCTAGTTGAAGTTTATTGGGTGTATAATAAAAAGTGCTGAGACTGAATCTGATTCACAAAGGTAGTACACTTAGACACTGGTGTTCTTTTCATATAATTTAGCAATTGACAGAACAAGAAAATTAAAAAAAAAAAATATATATATATAAGTATTTAAAGGCCACAGTTTACAAAGAAATTAAATACTAAAAGAAAGATCTCTTTCAGATGTTTCCAGTGTAAAACAACATGAACTCTCAAAAGGCAAGATTGCTATAAAAGTAACGCTTCCAACTGCTTTATAATCCATGTGAAAGCCAAATGCTAATCTCTAAATTGTTTTACTAGAGTGCCTCAACATAAGATGCCATTGTTATGAAAACCTTTATGATTTTGTTAAATAAGCAAAGCATGCCAGTTATAGGAGTATTAAACAATACAGACACTGACCCTGGTGATTCACTTCCCTGGTGGCTCAGACAGTAAAGCGTCTGCCTGCCTGCGATGTGGGAGACCTGGGTTTGATTCCTAGGTCGGGAAGATCCCCTGGAGAAGGAAATGGCAATCCACTCCAGCACTCTTGCCTGGAAAATCCCATGGACAGAGGAGCCTGATAGGCTATAGTTCATGGGGTCGCAAAGAGTCGAACACGACTGAGCGGCTTAACTTTCACTTTCACTAATGCAGGAACCGTGGATTTGATCCTTGGGTCAGGAAGATCCCCTGGAGAAGGAATTGGCAACCCACTCCAGTAATCTTATCTAGGAAATCCAATGGACAGAGGAGCATGGTGGGCTAAAGTCCATGGGGTTGCAAAGAGCCAGGCATGACTGGGCAACCAATAACAGACAGTATAGATATGCATCACAGGTTGACTAGCAAAACAGATACGGAGGTAATTTCCTATCCTAAAAAAGCAAATATATTTATTTGCAAAATATGTCCTTATTGATTTAAGATAGGACTGTCAACATAATTATTTTCTAATGAAATCTTTAAAATTATTTTTAAAAGAAATAGGAAATTAAATACTCTCTCTCTCTTTAGTGGCTAAGTCGTGTCTGACCTTTGTGACCCCATGGACTGCCTCTGTCCATGGAATTCTCCAGGCAAGAATATTGGGATGGGTTGCTATTTCCTTCTCCAGGGGATCTTCTTGTTCCAGGATTCAAACCCAGGTCTCCTGCATTACAGGCAGATTCTTTACCAACTGAGCTATAAGGGAAACCCAGAATTAAATGCACTTTCTCCAAAATAAATCTCAAATGCATATTGAAGGAAAATATGGAGAAGGTGACTCAAAACAACTTGTAGTATTACTTAAATTTTGCTCTTTGGACTGTGAAAAATGGAAAATGTCATTTGGCTACCATTTCCTTTTCTCTTGTGCTTCCGTTAGAATATTATGTATTTATGACCTTACAATTAAAGATATATCGGCCATGGTTTGGGGTGATTTAGTCACTAAGTCATATCTAACTCTTGTGACCCCATGAACTGTAGCCTGCTAGTCTCCTCTGATCATGAGATTTCCCAGGCAAGAATACTGGAGCGTGTTGTCATTTCCTTCTCCAATATTGGCCATGAGTTGTACATAAATAATAAACTTGCTGCATATCCACACATATATAGGTAAAACTCCAGATGCATAAAAATTTAGCTGCAGATACATAAAAATAATTTTCCCTTATCTTAAAATACTGTTTAACAACCAAGAAAATGCCTTGTGAAGTAGAATTACTCTTCACATAGCTAAAGTAATCCTAATCAAAGTTAATGAGCAAGACACACTTTCCAGTCTTTTATGTCAGTGCAGACTAAGTGTTCTTACAAAATAATTAAATGTCAAGGCAAACAAGTGTAAGATTTGCATGGTCAAATCATACCTTTGAAGTGAGGTATTGTAACTGAAAGAGAAAATAACCTCTCATTCAGCTACAGACTATGCTGAATTCACATATGAAACATTGCCTGCAGATGACTGTAACATTTCAAAAAAGATACATCAGGTTTGGAAAAGCCAAGAGAACAAAAATGAAATGGTCAAGGACTGGTCGTTGTTTTCACGGAGGACACCCTTGGAGTTGCTAGGTGTGGGTTTCTGACACAGATTTATGGCAGTTTATCAGCCTTAAATGGAGTGCCACATTAACACAACCACAAAATCTGTCACTTTCGTTAATCTACTGTGTTAGTTGCTCAGTCGTGCCCAGCTCTTTGTGACCCCATTGAATGTAGCCTATCAGACTCCTCTATCCATGGGATTTTCCAGGCAAGAATACTGGAGTGTTTTGCCATTCCCTTCTTCAGGGGATTGTCCTGACCCAGAAATCAAATGTGGGTCTCCTGCATTGCAGGTGGATTCTTTACTGGCTGAGCCACTAGGGAAACCCTTCATTAGTTTAGATGGTCCAAATTTGCCATGCGGGACATTTACTTGGTGAAGAAGGAATGGAATTGGAGGTCTGGGAAAGCCTTTGATGATGATGGAGGTCTCACCCCTTAAATAACAGAAGAAAGAAAGAAAGTGAAGCATGGTTTTAAAGAAGTTCTAGTAGAGGTATCAGGAAGTCCTGGCGTGAATGCCAGTTCCCAGATACGGTCCCTATGTTAGTACACCTGTCATGTTCAGTCATTGCCTAGGAGCAGCTGTGAAAATTATCACATCCATGCAAACATATTCTGCCTCTTAACTGGCAGGCAACCCCTGAGGCCACCGGTCATGTATGTAGGAGATTGATAGACAATAGATGTAGTGTCATGCCAGCCAAAATATTGAATACCTGCAGCGCCCCCCATGTTTGTCCTTCCAATCTAGATACCACTGCTCTCTTTCTAGACAGATGTGTGATCCTTTGTGCTCTCAGTTGTTCAGTTACACAACCCCATGGATGATAGCCTGCCAGACTCCTCTGGGCCCCATGGGATTCTCCAGGCAAGAATACTGGAGCGGGTTGCCATTGTTTCCTCTGGGGGATTTTCTGGACCCAGGGATCAAACTTGTGTCTCTTATGTCTCCTGCATTGGCAGGCAGATTTTTATTACCACTGAGAAGCCCCTTGGTTAATTCTTCATTGAAGGATAAATTAGAAAGCTCAGGAGTCAAGTAAGAGAGTAAATATATGATGGTATATGATTAAAGTATACTCACAGTGTGAATTATGTAATGTACACATGTGGATAAATTTAACAGAGACATATTAAAGTATATCCCGAGTAAGGAGAATCCCCTCAATTTAAATCAGTTAATGTGAAATTTCAAAGAAATGCTTTTCTTGTAATTAAACAGCAAAGTGTCACTAACCACTTTTATGTTACCTTTAAATACTTATTTTAATGTATTATTTATATTGTTTTGTTCTTTATCAAGGGTTTAAAACTTTCTCAAAAATAATTCTGAAAACTCTTTCAAAGTAGATAGGCTGCTTTAACTTCTGATGCTGATAATGTAGTTATACTTTCTTTTAAATAAGAATTTAACCTTATAGCTGATGGATGCAGGAAGCTAAACACATGTCTCCTTAAAAAAAAAAAAATAGAATTTTCAGAAAAGCAAATTGAGCAAGGAACTTAAAAGAACTCTAAGAACTCAAGAATGCTAATCATGGTGGGCAGAGGACACTATAAGCGGCCAGTCTATAGGGAAGACTGTCTGCTTTTCGTTTCTATTTTTCGTTGCTGTGGGAGAAGAAATGAACGGATGCTGGAATTCTGGAGGTGCAGCTAATCCAGAGTGCCAAAAAAGACAAATTACAGCTTTCAAGAACTGGGAAATAGTCACGGAAATGAATCACCCTTGCTAAGGTGGTGATGGCTGATTGCAGTATGATAAGCCATTCCGGAAAGACTTTGTTGCCAAGAACCTGAAGGTTGAGGAAAAACATCAGAAGGAATTTCTGACTGACCACCTGAATTCCAGATGAGTCAGAAGAGAATGTTCTAATAAAAGGTGATGAGTACAATGAGGATAAATTAGGAAGCCAAATCAAATAGGATTTAAAATTATGTGGAATATCTATTGTTATTTCCTTATTGAAGTTGTTCTAGGGGATGATAGCCTCTTTTTATGAATTTTGAGTTTACGTGATTTATTAATATATTTAATTAAAGCACAGAAATGATGACTAGCACACTGTTAACAACCTAAAATATGATAAGGTTAGGTTCAGTTCAGTTCAGTCACTCAGTCGTGTCCAACACTTTGCAACCCCATGAATCGCAGCACGCCAGGCCTCCCTGTCTATCACCAACTCCAGGAGTTCGCTCAGACTCACGTCCATCGAGTCAGTGATGCCATCCAGCCATCTCATCCTCAGTCGTCCTCTTCTCCTCCTGCCCACAATCCCTCCCAGCATCAGAGTCTTTTCCAGTGAGTCAACTGTTCACATGAGGTAGCCAAAGTACTGGAGTTTCAGCTTCAGCATCATTCCTTCCAAAGAAATACCAGGGCTGATATCCTTCAGAATGGATTGGTTGTATCTCTTTGAAGTCCAAAGGACTCTCAAGAGTCTTCTCCAACACCAGAGTTCAAAAGTATCATTAGATGTCTGTCTTCCTGAAAAGCAGTCTCTGAAACGCATCATTCTGCTGACAAGCACTTGTTTGCAAACTGAAATCTTAAATACACACACTTGGGCACTTTGAGGCGAGCTGCCAAAAGGCAATGGCACCCCACTCCAGTACTCTTGCCTGGAAAATCCCATGGACGGAGGAGCCTGGTAGGCTGCAGTCCATGGGGTCGCAAAGGGTCTGACAGGACTGAGCGACTTCACTTTCACTTTTCACTTTCATGCATTGGAGAAGGAAATGGCAACCCACTCCAGTGTTCTTGCCTGGAGAATCCCAGGGACGGGGGAGCCTGGTGGGCTACCGTCTATGGGGTCGCACAGAGTCAGACACGACTGAAGCGACTTAGCAGCAGCAGCAACCAAAAGGAAATGAGGAAAATCAACTTCAGTTGCTGGATGGAGAAGCAATGCGGATACTGTTATAACTTACTCATGAGTGAGGAACAGAGGAAAGTATTCTAGTAGACACCACAAGATCAGAATAAATCTCATGACCTGTATGTAACCTTCTTTCAACACAAAAAACTATCTTCTCATTACCCTTTATAATATATTTAGGATAAAAAGTGTGGCATCTTTGTTAAAAAGTTTCTTTCTGTTAATATACATGACAGATGTTGTTTTGTTTTGTGTTATCCAATTTTATAAATTCCAGCTTATTATATAAGAAGATATTTAGCACTAAAGATGTCTGAACAATAAAAAAAATAAACAGCATCAATAGCATCATCAGAGGACATTAGATTCTATACATAAAATGTTAATATTAAAATAATTATGTGTATTTAACCTCTTGTATGAATGATACAAGGGCTTCCCTGGTGGCTCAGAGGTTAAAGCGTCTGCCTGGAATGCAGGAGACCCGGGTTCAATCCCTGGGTTGGGAAGATCCCCTGGAGAAGGAAATGGCAACCCACTCCAGTACTCTTGCCTGGAGAATCCCATGGAGGGAAGAGCCTGGTAGGCTTATAGTCCATGGGGTCACAAAGTGTCGGACACAACTGAGTGACCACTTTCACATGAATGATAAATGTGGACGTTTCTTGAATATTTTTGGTAAGTGAATACAGTAGGATACTATGGAAAGGGCATGAGTATTGTAGTCACATCCATGCAGAGTTAAATCTTCTATAAATGTTGTATTCCTTATCAGGATCTTGTCAAAATTCTCATTCTCTAAGTTTCTACTTACCCATCTGTGCTATGGGGAAAATGATACTACTATTGTAAAAATTGGGGAAAATTTTCCCTGTCTGTTTTTGAAGATATCAGCAGTCATGTGATAAGTATCCAAAAATTGCTTCTTCCAGGTTGCTGAATAAGGATGTGGCTGCTTTATATGCTTAGTTGAGAGCCACCCTCTAATTCTCTTGTGGCTAAGATGACAAAGAATCGGCTTGCAATGCGGGAGACCCGGGTTTGATCCCTGGGTCGGAAAGATCCCCTGGAGAAAGCAGTGACAATACACTCTTGTATTCTACCTTGGAAATCCCATGGATAGGGGAGCCTGGCAAGCTAGAGTCCATAGGGTCACAAAGAGTTGGACATGACTGAGTGACTACACTTTCACTTTTTAGTTTCCTTAAGCTGAAGTGCTTTGTCTTTATGAAAAAGGTGAGAAACTGTCATTGCTTCCTCTCTCACTGACAGTTTAGCCCTTTAGGAAAGGTTGCCTCAGTGGAACATCTAGATTCCATCATTTCCAGAGCAGCATAAAAATTTTGAAAAATCATAGCAAATGATGCCAAAAAATGTAATTCAAAAAGATACATGCTCCCCATTGTTTATCACCGAACTGTGTAGAGAGGCCAAGACATGGAAGCAACATAAATGTCCATCAACAGATAAATGGATAATGAAAATGTAGTATGTATGTGCATGTACACACAGAGACACACACACACACACACACACACACACAGGAATATTACTCAGCCTATCAAAAAGAATGAAATAAGATGATTTGCAGCACCATGAATGGACCTGGAGATTACTATACTAGGTCAAGTAAGTCAAACAAAGACGAATATCATATTGTTTACATGTGGAATCTTACAAAATCATGCAAATTAATTTATATTCAAAACAGTGATAGACCCAAGACATAGAAAAAAAATAAAAAGCTTCTGGTTACCAATGGGGAAAGAGAGGAGATGAATAAATTAGGAATTTGGGATTAACATATACATACTACTGTATGTGAACTATGTGTATGTGAACTATATGCAATATTTTGTAATAATACATAAGGGAAAGAATCTGAAAAAGAATAGGTATGCTGCTGCTGCTAAGTCGCTTCAGTTGTGTCCGACTCTGTGCGACCCCATAGACGGCAGCCCACCAGGCTCCCCCATCCCTGGGATTCTCCAGGCAAGAACACTGGGATGGGTTGCTATTTCCTTCTCCAATGCATGAAAGTAAAAAGTGAAAGTGAAGTCGCTCAGTCGTGCCCCACTCTTAGCAATCCCATGGACTGCAGCCTACCAGGCTCCTCCATCCATGGGATTTTCCATAAATATAGATATACGTGTATAACTGAATCACTTTACTGTATACCAGAAAGTAGTACAACATTGTAAATCAACTATATTCCAAATAAATGAAATGATAACAAAAACTATAGATTTTATCTCACTAATAGCTGTCCAGTAGACATATAACTTGATTATAGGACACAGTCAATGAATCCTACATTTTCACAATGGGCTTTCATATCATGACCATTATATGCTCACACTACTAAGTTTCATCTATCATTTGTAAAATTGAGTTTTCATATAGCAGCTGGTCAAAAATATGTGCGCTATTGCATAGCAATATCAGCCAGTCAACAGAGACCTCATACATTTTATAATACTGAAAATTAAAAATAAAATATATGAAGAAATAATTACGTGTGCTGAAAAAACTAACAAACAAACATATTTTCTGCCTCATTCAGATGGTCTGTGCTTCCATCTCTACGAAAACTTCAAGCAGAAATTACCTTTCCAGAAAGCCAGATTTTGGATCTGTTATAATGTTAGACAGCCTAAAGAAAAGTCCAGAAAGTTTATGTGAAGGATCTGTCTTTTTTCACTTTCAGTCAGTCAGTTCACTTGTTCAGTCATGTCTGTCTCAAAGAGCGACCCCATGGACTGCAGCACACTAGGCTTCTCTGTCCCCACTACTCCTGGAGCTTACTCAAACTCATGTCCCTCAAGTTGGTGATGCCATCCAGCCATCTCATGCTCTGTCATCTCCTTCTCCTCCTGCCTTCAATCTTTCCCAGCATCAGGGTCTTTTCCAATGAGTCCAGTTATCGCATCAGGTGTCCAAAGTATCGTAGCTTTAGCTATAGCATCAGTCCTTCCAGTGAATATTCAAGACTGACTTCCTTTAGGACCGACTGGTTTTATCTCCTTGCTGTCCAAGGGACTCCCAAGAGTCTTCTCCAACACCACAGTTTGAAGGCATTAATTTTTTGGTGCTCAGCCTTCTTTATGGTTCAATTCTCACGTCTGTACATAACTACTGGAAAAACCGTAGATTTCACTATATGGACCTTTGTCAGCAAAGTTGACATCTCTACTTTTTAATATGCTTTCTAGGTTGGTCATAGCTTTTCTTCCAAGGAGGAAGTGTCTTTTAATTTCACAGCTGCTGTCACCATCTGAAGTGATTTTGAAACCCAAGAAAATAAAGACTGTCACTATTTCTATTGTTTCCCCAACTACTTGCCATGAAATTATGGGACCGGATATCATGAACTTTGTTTTTTGAATGTTGAGTTTTAAGCCAGCTTTTTCAATCTCCTCTTTCACTTTCATCAGAGGTGCTTCAGTTCCTCTTCACTTCCTGTCATAAGGGATACATTACTTTAACACTTAAATAAACAGCAGGTAGATATTTATGTTGCCAATACTGAAAATAAGATATTTGCTAGGAAAGCATTTTATGTGCTTTTAATAACTCTTTAAGCACATGTTCCTTGAACATCTCTTATGTGCTAGGACACATACCTCAGTGATAAAACATCCTGCCAGTGCAGGAGATGTGAATTCTATCCTTGGGTTGGGAAGATCCTCTGGAGAAGGAAATGACAACCCACTTCATTGGGTTCTTGTCTAAGAATTCCATAGATCGAGAAGCCTGGCAGGCAACAGCCCGTGGAATTACACAGAGTTAGACACAACTTAGCGAGTAAACAGTAACAACAACTTATGTTGTTGTTACCTAGGCATAGTTCTAAACACTCAATACATAACATAAAAAACAAGATCTCTGTCCTCACAGGGTTCATATTCTAGTCAAAGGAGACAGAAAATAGACAACACAAAAACAACACACATACATAATAATTTAAAGCATTTACATAGTAGGTTTTAAGGGGATAGATGTTAGGAAATAAAGAAGTTGTGGAACACATAGACAATGGAATGTTACTCAGCTATAAAAATGAATAAAATGGATCAATTGAAGTGAGGTGGATGAACCTAAAGCTTTAACTCTGTATGAGGAAAGTAAGTCAGAAAGACAAAAGCAAATATTGTATATTAACACATATATATATATGGAATCTAGAAAAATAGTACTGATGATCTTATTTGCAGGGCAGGAGTGGAGGCACAGACATAGAGAATAGATTTGTAGACATGAGGGGTGGGGGAAAAAGGGAGGACGGCTTGAGAAAGTCACACTGACAAATATATGGAAAGTGAAAGTTGAAGTAAAGTCGCTCAGTCGTGTCCAACTCTTTGCCACATTGCAGGCAGATTCTTTACCAGCTGAGCCACAAGGAAGGCCCAAGAATACTGGAGAGGGTGCCTATCCCTTCTCCAGCAGATCTTCTCAACTCAGGAATCAAACTGGGGTCTCCTGCATTACAGGCGATTCTTTACCAACTGAGCTGTCAGGGAAGCCCATACTTCCATGTATAAAATAGCTAGCTAATGGGAAGCAGCTGTATAACACAGGGAGCTCAGCTTAGCGCTCTGTGATGACCTAAAGGATGGAATGGGGGTGTGGGAGGGTGGCTCGAGAGGGAAGGGTTATATGTATATACATGGCTGACTCACATTGTATAGCAATTATGTTCCAATTTAAAAAAAAAAGTCAGAAAATAAAGAGCTGATCAAAAAAAGTTTGCCCTGGGAGTTACATTTTAGATAGAACAGTCAGGGCACGACTCATTGAGAACTTGACATTTGAGCAAAGATTCAATGGAAATGAGCCCGAAAACTCTTATTTCTTTTCCAAAATAAAAAGATTGAGAAGTCCGTTGGAATAGTTGAAGTTTCCTTCCTGTTTCTTTATCCTCTTTCATTATAGAGGAGGTAAAAATTTGAAAAGAAAGAGCACCTCTAAGCCAAATAATATTCTGTATAGCTCAAGTTAAAAGGTTTTAAACTATTCATTCTTCCCTTTCTCCTTTTCCTTTCATCAAAATTCTGAGCTACTTCCTTCTATCTTATTCTGTCAGAATTTCCCATGAATCAAGAATAATCACAAAGATTCTTAAAGTGATCTTTACACAACTAAGCCCATGAAAATCATAAAATTTGGCAGTGCCAACTCATCAAGCACAGGGAATACCCATGATATGACATCTGCACAAGACATTTAATCCACAATTGAATTATATATTGGCAAGCTAGGGTTGATACTTTAACAAAATAGAGATATTCAGATGGTGCAGGAGAATCCACCTGCCAGTGCAGGAGATGCAAATTTGATCCCTGGGTTGGGAAGATCCCCTGGAGGAGAAAATGGCAACCCACTCTAATATTCTTGCCAGGGAAAATCCCATGGACAAGGGGCCTGGCAGGCTACGGTCCATGGGTTTGCAAAGAGACACACGTGATTTACTGACTAAAAGCAAGCAAACAAATGCAACAATGCCATACCTTCACAATGCCTTTTGAACTGAAATTGTAGGTAATATTATGCTAGCCTTGATAATCAGAAAATAGACTATATATTTTACATAGGGAAATTGATGTTTTATAATTGTCTGGCAACAATATTGTTACAGATAAAAATCTCTGGGACTTTGCTTTCTCTGGATTAAATTAAACAAAACATATCACAAAATGTATATATAAAAAAATCACTGACTCTTATTTTGTTCTAGTGTTTTGTTTGTTTTTCATCGTGTATACCAACATGAGAAGTTGGCTATTGGCTTTAATGTGTAGCCAGTAAGAGGTACTATGATGGGATGAATATTTCAACTAGAAAAGAAATTGTTTCCTAATGTATGAATCAACATTGGAGGATATCAGCAAGCAAAGAGACCCATTAATGAATCTTTGTCTTATCATTTGAAAAACATGTATCCAAATATAAAACATATAAGAGCTCCAGTTTTCTCTAGAGCGGGACTTCACTATTTCTTCTGCAGGGCTGGGTGAGCTGTACTGAAAGTTTATGTTGGCCTTTCTTGAGAGGCTTTGGTCACCTGTGACACTTTCTTTAAAACCGTGAAAACTGTGGTGCCTGGTGCTCTATGTGAAAGTGTGAAAACATAATTTTACATACTGATTTCAAACTATTTATTATACTGTCTCTAACTCATTGCCTCTTAAGGGATCAGAAATGGAGTTGAAACTATGTCCCAATGTTTGTTCTGTGTTAATAATTATCCAAATTATTCCTTGGAGAAGGAAATGGCAACCCACTCCATATTCTTGTTTGGGAAATCCCATAGACAGAGGAGCCTGGCAGGCTACAGTCCATGGGGTCACAAAGAGTCTGACACGACTTAGTGACTAAATAACAACAGTGATTTCTTCGTAGCTTTGAGACAATGTATTCAGACATATCTTTTGAAAATTGGACTTCTGCAATAAAGTGTTACATATGAAAGAATAATATCCATTCCATTTATAGATAAGCAGCTAAATCATTATATCTTATAATCTTTGTGTATTCCTGATGCTTAATATACTGATATTACATATTTTAATGTCTTTTCTTATTCTGAGTACTTATCCCAATCCCAAGAGCTTCTCTTCAGTAATCTACCATTTTATCTTTTATCTGTGCATTTGAACTCTAATGCCTATGGATCAAACACTTCCTTTCATTAATAAGATGAAACAATTTTTTCATCTGTTATTCTTAATTAAAAAAATAAACCTGTACATTTTAAAGATTAGAGGCAAAAAAAGAGATGCCAGAATATTCAGCGAGTTCTATATATTTATCAGGAATGTTTATGTTGCATTTGAACTTGAAGCACTTTACAATAAAATGTGACCTTTTGTCTTAGAAAAAACCAAACAGTATGTAAACGCTCATACACACACACACACACAAACCCAAAGAACCTATCTCCAAAGTAGCCCTGATTTGTGTAGATGTTTAAAATTTCAGTGATAATATAGAAGTAAAAGAAATTCCAAATGACCTTCAGAAATTATTTTTTGCTCCTATGACACCACAGAAACCTTACTTCTATTCTTTTATTTATGGTACGGTGTATGAAATCATGGCATAGATAAATGTAAAGTTCAACATTTAAGTGCTTTTTCTTTTTGATAATTACATGATAGTTCACTGAGTAATGTTTTCCTATAAAATGGTAATACCAATCTGCAAAACAGAATCTAAGAGTCTGAAAAATAATTCTGGGCATCCAGGGAAAAATATGTATGCTCTTCAGATCTTGTATCAGAGGAAGTAAAAGCTTTAGGGTGTGTGTAAAAGATGAGTTTTTGTTTGTGTTTTTTTTTTTGAGGATGAAGGGCCAGAAAGAACTTTGTCATTCTCTCTGCTGCCAGAGAAAAGGGGGCTTGTGAAACTATGTCAGATGTAATGTTCCTGGAAAAATGCTCGAGTCTGGAGGCTAGACTTCTCCTCTCTTTCGTCTCTTCCTTTAATGAATCCATGCACTTTGCATTGTCTTGTTTATCATTATATATTCTTACTTTTTAAAAGCTGTCTTCAGAGTCTGGTACAGATCCCTTCACTGCTTTTACTACTCTCTGATCACCTGTTCAGTTTGTTTCTTGGGATCATTTCACATCAGATTTTTTTTTTTCCTGTCTTTGTCACAAAATCAAATCGTCTCCCCACATGCGTGTACTGCCAAGTGGTCTCACTCCTAAAAGCCAACACAAACTGATAAGGAAACAAAAATTGCTTTGCCTTTCTTCCCACAGGCATTAAGACTTCACTGATCTTTCATTAATTGGTTTGATGATTTGATTCTGATGTCTTCCTGTCAACCTACTTTTTGCATCAGTATTTTGTCTCACATTGTAATTGTGTCCAAGGCCAAGATTTGCTGACATATTTGTCTTAGAACATTCAAATCAAGCGATTAATAGACATCTTTTTTAGTTAATAAATTGTTGTTTCATGCTATGTGATCTCATTTTATATCCAAACATACTTGAGAGGAAGGGGAGATATTGGAACAGGATTTCATAGTTTGCTCAGTCACTCATTTACTAGATCTAGAATAGATGAAAAAGTGGTTCTTTGTATATGTGTGTGTGTTTGTGTGTGTTTATGTATGTGTGGTTTAACAGCAATTCTTTTTTTGCAAAGAAATAGTTGGCAATGCATAAGTGTATTCATTATATTCACTATTATTTTAATATTTTATATGATTTTTCCTTTCTATAATGGATTCTCAATACAGATCTTATAAGCAATGTACCTCAGCTTGCTCATTTCTAAGACTGGGATTTGTTAAATGTAAACAAAGCAGAATATTAAAGAATATTCTTTCGTGGTGTAAAATATGAATGGGAATGCTATTGATATCTTGTCTTGAAAATCTGCCTTAATGTTTTTCTTCAGTATTTTATTCAATTTATTGGTTATATACTTTAATTCTCATTTGTTTTCTGATCAAATATTTTTTGATATCCTACTGTATTTTGGAGACTCTTATAGGTGTTAAAAATATAGCAATGAAATCCACTCTAGTGGTAAAACTCATAAAAATAATTAAATAAATAAATATAAACATGCATATATTGGAGAATAATAGGGAAATTAAGACAAATAGAGTGGCTATGAGGCTTAGGGAGCAATGCAGTTGTGGAAGTTTTCAATTAATAAGATGACCAGGAAGTCCTCATTGGGAAAATGACCTTAAAGAAAAAGTCTGAAATAAGTGTCATAACTTTGAATATCTGGGGGCAAATTATAACTGGCAAATGAGACAGTGAGTACAAATGTTCTGAGATAATAGGGTACTTGTCTCATCTGAACAGTAAAACCAGAAGTGTAACGAGCTAGAGAGGAATACAGAGACATGGAGCAGTGTGTGCCATGTGGGGGCTTTGTAAGATCTGGACTTTGACCCTCTCTGTGGTATGATTCGAAGCCATGGAAAGTCTGAGTGAGGTTCTCTCGCCTATCGTAAGATCAAGAAGCCAAGGAGGAACAGAAGGGAATCAAGAACAGTTACGAAGCTATCACCCCTTGGTCAAGTGAGAAGGGATGATGCTGTTGGCCAAATGTCAGTGACGCACACAGTTTCTCGATATGTTTTTAGGAAAGAGATGACAGTATATCCTGATAGCTTAATGCTGGCAAGAGAGAAAGAGAGGAGCCTAGAACATCAGCAAGGCTTTAAGGTCTGAAAAGATGGAAGAATGGGTCACCCTTTATGGAGATATAGGAGGAGCCATTTGTGTGGGGCTGTGATGATGGTGGCACATGTGTATGTTCAGGGGAATTGGTGCAGTTTCTTTCATTGATAAGTTTTATATAATTATTAGATCAATATCTAGAATCTCGATTACTACCTTCCTTTATCCCATCAACAATTAGTTGTTAGTTTCTTTTGCTTCTACCTTTGCCACTTTTCTGGATCCCGTGTCACCTTCCTATACTCACTGACCGACATTGCTCTCCAGTCCTTCTAGTCTGAGTTATTAAAACAACTTCTCCATGCTCGCTCTGATACTCATCATTGCTCTATCTTGTTCATCTCAAGCATTAAAGACAGATTGCTTATGTGCTAAGTCACTTCAGTCCTGTGTCTGACTGTGACTTCATGCACTGTAGCCCACCAGACTCTTCTGTCCATGGGATTCTTCAGGCAAGAATAGTAGAGTGGGTTGCCATGCCTTGCTCCAGGAGATCTTCCTGACCCGGGGATTAAACCCGCATATCTTATGTCTCCTGCACTGGCAGGTAGATTCTTTACCACTAACGCCACCTGGGAAGACAGATTAATACTTTTGAAATGCTGTGGATCTGATGTCACTCTCCAGCCCAAAGATGTCTGAAGACTTCCATTCATTTTCCCCATTCATTTCCTCTTCTGGTATTCAAGGTATTCCAAAATCTAACCCTAAGCTCCCATTTTTAAAATTTATTTGTCATTATTGCTTATCACTAATTGCAATTCTATCAGTTGAATTGTTCCTTATGACAGGATTACCCAACTCCCTCCTAACCTTTCAACCCATTTTCACTCGGCCATACCTCTTTTCATTTGAGATCAATTGTAATTCTCTCTCTTTAAATACATACTCAACTCCTACCACCAATAGACAGCAATCAGTCTGTATTAAAATTCCCATTTTTAATTTCGTTATACTATTTATGTCCATGAGTTTAAAATTGTATCTTTAATTATACAGTGATTCATCCAGAGAGATCTTGCTTATCTAAAGGATAATCCAGGTAGAGATGGAACTTTTTATGGTCAAGGCGTACACTGTTGAATAACAGTGTAACACATACTAGTTTTTAAGACCAATGCAATCATACCAGTGCAGTCAATGGCTGTAAAAACTTAAAATATTGAATGCATTTGAGTTTTTTTTTTATCTCACTTGCTTCATCTCAGTTGGAGAAATGAAGTTGCTTGTAATATCAACAAGACAAGGATTACCTTTACAAATGGAAAAGATATAGTATTTTGATCCCATATAAGTACCCATATAACAGTATTCTTATAAGTGTATCTTGAGATCAGTTCTGCTACCCAGTATGTAGAGATATGATCAAATTTGGTGGTAGCTTGTTTTTCTTAGATAATAGGCCCTATGTTCAAAGGGAAGCAAAGACTTAAGTTTTTGCCAGGAATGATCTTTCACTATAAGAGTTATTTTAAATGTCTGTTCTTATCACCAAAGACTTAGTCTGAAAGGAGTAAAAAAATCAATAAACCTATTTAAGGATGGTGAAAAGACAAAGTAGATGATATAGTTGGAGCATTTAAAGGTAGAGAAATATGGAAAGCTGTTGCATTAATTGAGGAAGTAAAAAATATCAAATGTCCTGTCATTTGAAATCTTATTAATGTTAGGACCAAATCTGAAGAAATATATAATCTTTCAGTAAGAGTCCAAGTTAAATATTCTAACTTAAAAAGAATATAGTTCTAGGAATAATTGTGATCAAATGTGTTGGATAGAAATCAAAAAAGTACATTTAGACATAAGCTCAGATAATAAAAATGCCACCTAAAGGGCTTAACTGAAACAAGGCAAAAATCATAATCACAGACTAGAACTTCTGGAAAGAAGGGCTTCCAAGAGGCAAGGACGCTTATCTTCTAAACCCTGTGGAATCAAGTACTTGACCTATGGGATGACTGAAAACATCATGAAGCTGGACTTGTCCTGCAGACTTGTTCTCCAGCACAGCAACTTATTCCATTTTTATTCTTATAGGGCAAGCTTGAGAGAGTGCTTGAAAGAAGCAAGACAAAACAACATGCATTTGAACACCAAATAACCTGAACTAGGATATCACATCTTTAAATGTGCTACTAAGAATATCCAGTGCATAGACCTTAAGACTTGGGGAAGTCAGAGTCTTATAACTGGACTCAGCTATACCTTCTCTAGCAGGGGAAAAGAAGACCCCCAACCCTGACCTCCCACCCCAACCCTGGTCTCATCCATCACATGGACAAAGAAAGTGTTTCTGAAGCCATTCATGGACAATCCTGCTTATTTATCCACAACCCTACTTGCCTATCCACTAAGCACCTCTGATGAAACGTCAGTGTCGAGGTTAGTGCTTTTCATAATAACCAGGCTGCAAGGTGAAGGAGAAAAACTTCCATGTTATGTGTTACAGAATGTTGAGTCTATGATGTGCTGTGCTGTGCTTGGTCGTTCAGTTGTGTCCAACTCTTTGCAACCCCATGGACTATAGCTCGCCAGGCTCCTCTGTCCATGGGGATTCTCTAGGCAAGAAAACTGGAGTGGGTTTGCCATGCCATCCTCGCAAGGATCTTCCCAACTCAGGGATCGAACCCAGGCCTCCTAAATTGCAGGTGAATTCTGTACTATCTGAGCCAGCAGGGATTTCTGATGCTGCTGCTGCTGCTAAGTCACTTCAGTTGTGTCCGACTCTGTGTGACCCCATAAATGGCCTCTCACCAGGCTCCCCCATCCCTGGGATTCTCCAGGTAAGAACACTAGTGGGTTGCCATTTCCTTCTCCAATGCATGAAACTGAAAAGCGAAAGTGGAGTCGCCCAGTCGTGTCTGACTCTTAGCAACCCCATGGACTACAGCCTACCAGGCTCCTCCATCCACGGGATTTTCCAGGCAAGAGTACTGGAGTGGGGTGCCATTGCCTTCTCCGGGGGTTTATGATAGGCCTCTCACAAAATCAATTTCATGCCTTCCATAGGTGCAAAGAGGTGAAAAGACTTGACAAAGGTCACTCAGAGATCAAATTACTGTCAGAAATTGGACAAGAAGTGAAATCTCTTTTTGTTTTTTCTATGCAATCTTCAATGAAATTTTGCGAATAAAGAGAATGAAAGATATAAGAAGAGAGGGAGAAAGGGAAGAATAAAGAAAATAGTAACAAAGGTAGCTCAGCATATATTCTATTTTTATCTACATAAACGAGACAAACCAGAAGATTATTCAAATTCTAGACATCCAGATTTTCATTTTGGCTGTGCTTGGATTTCCCAGATTTGACAAATTTAAAGAAAAAATACATTTGATCCTTAATCTTTTCTGTATCACCATTCTTAAATCTTAGCCTTAACCCAAACTTTTGTGTGACTGGGCCTGAACTTCCTAAAGTGTATTTGTTAGAACATGAGCTTTATGATATGTCAGTGCTGTCTCATGAGACAAACTATGAGGAAACCTGTAAAATAATAAACAAACTAACCTTTCATTCAAAAATGTATTGTCCAAGTCTACTAAAACACAGTGAGAATCCTCAAAAAATTTTGTCTTTTGATTATTTATTAATAATTGCCCTACCCAAGATGATTACTTTTGCAACAAAGCTTTGCTGCAAAACTCTGATAATTAATACAAACAACCATTTAAACCATATATAATGTTATTTTTATAGAGGTAGTAAACGCTCATTTGGAGTTACTAAGCTAATGTTTCAGAGAAGGCAATGTCACCCCACTCTAGTACTCTTGCCTGGAAAATCCCATGGATGGAGGAGCCTGGTGGGCTACACTCCATGGGGTCGCTAAGAGTCAGACACAACTGAGCAACTTCACTTTAACTTTTCAGTTTCATGCATTGGAGAAGGAAATGGCAACCCACTCCAGTGTTCTTGCCTGGAGAATCCCAGGGATGGGGGAGCCTGGTGGGCTGCCATCTATGGGGTCGCACAGAATCAGACACAACTGAAGGGACTTAGCAGCAGCAGCAAGCTAATGTTTATTACTGGTACCTGGATTTTAGTTGCAAGTTTTCCATTTATGAGGGATGATATGCTCTTAGTAGATAGAATGGCATTACAATATCTAGAATCTACTCTAACTTCAGTGACATATGCTATATGAAATATGTGTATGTTAGCTTTATGAAACATCACTAAGTACCTGTCTGAAAATATCAAAATATAGGCAGACAAAAATTCAAGGCTTATTCTTTGTGAGCATTTTTCCCCATAGTTTATTTTTCAGAATATTTCCAATAGTATTTGTTTCATTCAGTACCACTTGTTCCATTTTAAGTTTTCTGTATATTTTGGCCACAAATGTAGTTTGATCAAACAGAAACTTTCATAAGTTGAAAGTTGCAGATATTGGAACTACCTAAAATTCAATATGACTTCAAAAGAAACAGATCAATAGTGATCTGTAATTTGTGTGCCTTTGTTAAGTCATGCCGTACCTGCTACAGAAACCTCTGCAATTCACTATCCTTCTGGTATGCATTATTCAAGGCTCAGTGCATTTGCAATCCTCACTAAAGCTCTTAAGAATATTTTCTAGCTATTAGCTCCTGTCTTTTTGGGGAGAGGGGAGGTGAGTAGTTACTAAAACAGTTATTTTTGTAAGAATAAACATGATCCAGAGATTAGAGAAAATAGCTGATATTATTAGTTTTTGATAGCTCTAAAATTTATTTAATATGACATATCTTTACCAAAGGCCTTGCTTCCCAGGTGGCTCAGTGGTAAAGAATCCACCTGGAATGGAGGAGATACCAGTTCGATCCTTGGGTAGGGAAGATCCCCTGGAGAAGGAAACGGCAATTCACTCCAGTATTCTTGCCTGGCAAATCCCATGGACAGAGGAGCCTGGTTGGCTACAGTCCATGGGGTCCCAAAATAGTCAAAAATGACTTAGCGACAGATTTTCATTTTTCCTTAAGTTTAAAATTCACAAATTCAACTCAGATTTGAACCGACCCACTCTCTTAAACTTTGAGGATTTGATTTCTTCTTTTAAATTAATATAACATATTTGGAGAGTAGCAAGTTCATTTTGCAGCATGCTGACTTTTAGCTATAGAATGTTAGTCCCAGCAAGATGCAGATGCCTGAAGTAGGCCACTGCATTAGCATGTTGCTCTAATGGCTTTAATTGACTTACTTCCCATAAGCTTAGCCATATAAGCATTCCCATAAAACACTCTATAATAAATGTTCAAGTGAATTAAGATACTGAGTTCTAGGATTGTGTATCTTATGAAAGAAAAATGAGTGCTTCGATATGTTTATACATTCTGTGTAGAGTTTCCAGTGCTTGCAAATAATTATAGCAAAAAGTGTTAGAACAGCAGTTGCTTACTATATGATTCAGAGGAAAAAATGGAGATAAATACACAAATGCAAAAGAACTAAATCTATTGCTACATTATCTGCTGGATTTTGAGAAAAGGATTTCTCATTGGATGTAATTTATATTAAAAAGCCAAAGTGTGAGAACGCATTCAGTTAGCTATGATATTTTCTTTAAACTGAGTTGGAAAAAATTCTCTTACTATCTGTGTACTCTACTGAATTTCAAGCACATGAAACAAGCAAAACACTTCTTGGGAGAAAAACAGCTTGTACACCATTTAATGCCAAGTATATTCTCAGAAAACAGAATGGAATTGCCTTAAAAAATGTATAATATTGTCTCTTAAAGGCAAATGCTATGCCATTCACATGAATTATAAATGAAGCACCCAAGTTAAAGACTAAAGAAAAAAAATCAGTCTTAAAATTACACTCACAAATAGCATCATTGTACATGAGTTTTAGGTCTATAGTCCAGGGGCCTATCTAATATTAGTATAATGCACCACAGGTTACACAGCTAAGTTCTATTCCAGTGAAATTTAAGGATTTAACATATGTTATCTCAGTGATTGTAGCTCATCTTAAAATACATTAATTTTCTCCATGATTGGCTTGTTTTTTAAGCGCCTGATCCTTTCATTCACTACAGGAATTACTTCTAAGTACTTGTTCACATCTGAGATGGAATCCAGACTGTATGACAAAAATCACCTCTCATATCATTTCAGCTTACTTTTCTTTTTGACCTATTCCATTAAAACTAGCCTCTTGTTGCACCAAAGAATATTCCACGTAGATTCTATATTAATTAAAACAAAGGTGTACTTTCATGTTTTGGCAGGCAATGTTACAAAATGAATCAGTCAGCAGCAAATGTCTTGCAAATTGTTTCAGTTATTCTATTTACTTCCGGTAGTCAGCATAACACTTTCCGTAGTCAGCGTAACACTTCATCGTAAAGACTGTGGTTTCAGAGTATCCCTATGAAAACCAAAACAGAGCAGTTAGAATTGCTCTGTCAAACTTCTTTTTGTCAATTCATTGCCTTCTTTGAAGAGTTATTTTCTGCCTTGGTCTCAGGTCCAGCATTTCTAATTAATAACTTATAATAATAAAATCTTGTAATAATTTTACAACAGTTTCTTATTTAAAAGAGTTGAAAGGTACTAGAGCATATTTGTGCAGGCTTAGCACTTCATAGGGAGAAGAAAATGGGAACCCACTCCAGTGTTCTTGCCTGGAGAATCCCAGGGACAGGGCTCCTGTCTCTGGGGTCGCACAGAGTCGGACACGACTGAAGCGACTTAGCAGCAGCAGCAGCAACAGCACTTCATAGAGGCAATTGGATTCTGACTGTGATGCTGTGTTAATATAGCCACCGAGGAGGAAGAAACTAAATCCTCAACACTTAAGGGTGTGTTTCTCTGGTGTTTCAGTGGTTAAGAACTCACCTGCTAATGCAGGGGATGCTGATTCGATCCCTGGTCCAGAAAGAGCCCACATGCTGCGGGACAAGTAAGCCTGTGCCCCACAACTACCCAAACCTGCTCTCTAGAGTCTATCTTCTGCAACAAGAGAAGCCACTGCGGTGAGAAGCCTGTGCAGCTACAGAGTAATCCCCGCTCACCACAGCTGGAGAGAGCCCACGCAGAGCAGCAGAGACTCAGCACCGCCGCAAATTAACTCATTAACTGATTTAAAAAGAAGACTTAAGGGTGTTTTGCAAAGTCAGAGCCAAGTCTCCCCTCATATCTGTTCAACAAAGCATGGTTTTTTTCATGTTAAATTGATGGTATAGATTGTATTTATATCTATTTTCTGGGATCATTGGCAACTTGAATTTTAGTTTTTTTCTCTTCTACTGTGGATTCCAATAGTTATAACAACCCACAATTATAACACTAATTAATATCATTATGAATAACTTTGTGTTTTATAGACATTCAGTCTGTTCGTGTGAATCAGCTGAAATTAATGGTTTCTATTTAGTGGTGTAAAATACAGCATCATATCCCCAAATTCTTCTATGTTTGCAGTAGGAAAGTGGGCTTCACACTCCAGCCACGCCCTGTTTTCCTGCATAAAATGGTGTTCTGCTATGGCAACTTGCTTCTTCACAGTTAAAACCTACAACCACAGTGAATTCCTCATTATTCACAGCATCTTTAGGCTGGAATAAAATAAATTTGGAGGAATATACTTCAAATAAGTCTTGAACACAGATGTGTGAAAGAATAGACTTTGGGTAAATTTGTGGAAACAAGGATTTTTTGTTTTGTTTTGTTTGGTTTGGTTTTTTTTTTAGCCATTCTGGGGCAATGGGGAAGAAGGTTAAGAATTTTGTTTCTTGATTATAAGTCAAAAATCCCTGGGTCTTTAATAAGCCACCATGAACGGTTTTGAGTTCAGTCATCTTCTATATTGTCTTTGCTTCCTTAAGATGTGTTGGAGCCCATAGGTATGATTCTCTCAATAAAACATCCAAAGAAAAAGATGGAAAGGAAAGAAACATTAGTGAGAGGAGGAGAGAGAAAAAGAAGAGGAAGGGAGATGGGGAGGAGCAGAGAGGAACAGCCTAGACTTGAAATGAAGGATACTTGAGAAGTTCGGTTCAGTTCAGTTCAGTCGCTCTCTTTGCAACCCCATGAACCACAGCATGCCAGGCCTCCCTGTCCATTACTAACTCCCGGAGTTCACTCAAACTCATGTGCATCGAGTCAGTGATGCCATCCAGCCATCTCATCCTCTGTCGTCCCCTTCTCCTCCTGCCCCCAATCCCTCCCAGTATCAGAGCCTTTTCCAAGGAGTCAGCTCTCCGCATGAGGTGGCCAAAGTATTGGAGTTTCAGCCTCAGCATCAGTCCTTCCAATGAACACCCAGGAC
The DNA here is from genome assembly GCF_016772045.2 of Ovis aries. Lineage (NCBI taxonomy): Eukaryota > Metazoa > Chordata > Mammalia > Artiodactyla > Bovidae > Ovis > Ovis aries. The sequence continues at coordinate 53,144,196 of NC_056069.1, forward strand.
TGGTATCCTTTAGAATGGACTGGCTGAATCTCCTTGCAGTCCAAGGGACTCTCAAGAGTCTTCTCCAACACCACAGTTCAAAAGCATCAATTCTTCGGCGCTCAGCTTTCTTCACAGTCCAACTCTCACATTCATACATGACCACTGGAAAAACCATAGCCTTAACTAGACAGCCCTTTGTTGGCAATGTAATATCTCTGCTTTTTAATATGCTATCTAGTTTGGTCATAACTTTCCTTCTAAGGAGTAAGCGTCTTTTAATTTCATGGCTGCAATCACCATCTGCAGTGATTTTGGAGCCCCCCAAAATAAAGTCTGACACTGTTTCCACTGTTTCCCCATCTATTTCCCATGAAGTGATGGGACCAGGTGCCATGATCTTCATTTTCTGAATGTTGAGCTTTAAGCCAACTTTTTCACTCTCTTCTTTCACTTTCATCAAGAGGCTTTTTAGTTTCTCTTCACGTTCTGCCATAAGGGTGCTGTCATCTGCATATCTGAGGTTATTGATATTTCTCCCGGCAAATGTTACTAATCACACATCACAGGAGAGAGGATTACACTTTCATATAACAATCAAGGCCATTTTATTCAAGTGAGATGAAATTTTGATCTGAGGATCTAAGGGGAGGTTTTCTTTCTTCCAGAGTTTTTGCTTGGCTTTTCTTGTCATTTGTCCCAAGCTAAAAAGTGGATTACCCAGGTAGTTCTAGTGATAAAAGAATCCATCTGCCAATGTAGGAAACATTCAAGAGATGCAGGTTTGATCCCTGGGCTGGGAAGATACTCTGGAGAAGAAGGAATTGCAACATACTCCAGTATTCTTGCCTAGACAATCCCATGGACAGAGGAGCCTGGTGGGCTACAGTTCATAGTGTCACAAGGAGTTGAACACAACTGAGCACAAACACACACACTCAAGGGGCAGGTAGCTTACAGCTGAGGACAAAGACATCAAATCCCAAGTGTCAGATGCACTAATTTCATGCAGAGTTGGAAGGAATGTAGATAATGGGACAGAGATCAAAGGCCTTTTGAGCCTGAAGAAGGAAGCTTAGAGAACTGTTTCAGAAGGCTGTACCTCCTGTACTCACTCAGTGCTGGAGAAGGCTCTGGGGAAACTCTTGCTTTTCCATTAGATGTGATTCTCAGCATAAAGAATTAAAGCCCTCTTGCTGAGTAGGCTGAGTTATAGATCCTAGAGAATATGCCTCACATTTCCAGAGCAAAAGAGACAGCCAGGGAGAGAAAGGAAACAATGTGAAAAATGGAAAATACAAGTCTGGACTTCTGGGATGTAGTGAGAATCACTGAGCTTCATGGGTTGAGAGTAAGCTGGCCTCCTATGCATCACCTCAAACTGATCTGAGAATCTTAGTAGGGGACAAAGAGATCTCCTCCATGACCCTGCAGAGCACTAGTCACTAGCACTGCCTGGGGTGGAAACTGCTGAAGAGAGGCAGAAAAAGGTGAGCATCACTGGATCAGAGTTGAGAGGTGTGTGCCACAGAGATGCAGTGAGTGCCCTCTGAGAGACAGGATTAGGCTCGCTGGCCTCTTGGTTGTCTAACAAACACGTTAGGGAGAGAACAATCCCGGAGAAGCCAAGAAATCTCAGGGGGTATCTTCAATATTGAGTGAGATAAAGATGCCAGAATTTGACTGAATATTTACCCAATTGAAACCATTTTAAAGTGAGGGTGACTAGAATATCGTAAGATAGCAACATTAACTTTTCCTCTATCAAGCAGACATGAGACTCCAAAAAGTGAATTAGATTCTATTAAGAAAACAGAGTTTTATGTTTCATACTTAGGTTTCTGACTATGTAGTTTGTGTGTTACATTTCTACAGAGTCATTTCTTTTTGACTCACCTCAGAAAAATATTGCGTAGTACTTTCTGTGCAAGAACACAAAAGTGATCTTATTTGGGGATTTTTTATTTTTATTAGATTTGAACTCAGTTGCTCATATCTAGTCTAGAAAAAGTGCCTATGGGTAAAAGAAGACTAAAGCATTTTAAAGTTAGTCTGATGGTTGATTTTATGATTCTTAAATATGTCTTTCTTCATCAACACCAACTACCAACAAGCATATTCAGAGTTTCATGCAAGAGCAAAGCCGATGCAATGATGCTACAGAGTAACAATAAAAAAGGAGGCGATGTTAATAAAGCACAGTTCACAATAACAAAGAGGTACTGTCTCCATATATTATTGCAGGGAACTACTGGTAAGTGCTGGAAGAATTAGAATATAGCAATCATATAGACAGATATTACAATTCCAGGTTTGTCATGTCCTTATAAAGGTTAATTGAAGCATACAATCAGAATTTAGAACGAGAGAAGTGCTTAGAGAATCTAACCAGAGAGCCATGCATACATTGACTGTGCCCACAATCATTGGTCTCTAACTTTGCTTCTGTATAATGATTTTTTCCAGCACTATATAATGTTTCTAATTACAAAAATGAGTTTACAATTTTGTAGACCACTTTTGAGAAAGTCATGTCTATAGTTAAATTTGTGCGGGCATCTGAAAGATGCTAAGCAGTCACACAGACCTCAGATTTTTACCCCTATTCCTCTTTGGGGTCTATTACAAAGTTTACCATTAAAATTAAGTCATTCTATCTTTAGAAAGTCAAGTCCCTAAAAATGCAAATATGTCTGAAGCAAACAGTACAGTAGCTTTCATTTATTCACAGAGAAATGCAAAAATAGACAAAATTTTAACAAATGTAGATGTGCCCTGGAAGTGAAGTAATGAATACAGGAAAGTTTATGGAGAAGCCAGCATTCACATTGAGTCTGGGTGTAGGTAGTGTCCGATAAAATAAACGTGAATAAACTGAATCAACAAAAAATGGGCAGGGGAGGAACCAAGTATATTTGGGAATAACTGTACTTTGAATTTTAACTTGATCATAGATCTTGTACTACTGTTCAGTTCAGTTGCTCAGTCATGTCTGACTCTGCAACCCCATGGACTGCAGCACGCCAGGCTTCCCTGCCCATCACCAACTGCCAGAGTTTACCCAAACTCATGTCCATTAAGTCAGTGATGCCATCCAACCATCTCATTCTCTGTGGTCCCCTTCTCCTCCTTCCTTCAATCTTGCCCAGCATCAAGGTCTTTTTCAATGAGTCAGTTCTTCACATCAGGTGGCCAAAGTATTAGAGTTTCAGCTTCAACTTGAGTCCTTCCAATGACTATTCAGGCCTGATTTCCTTTAGGATGTACTGTTTCATCTCCTTGTGGTTCAAGGGACTATCAAGAGGCTTTTCCAACACCACAGTTCAATCTCAAAAATGATAGAAAGAGTACTACTTCTCGTAAGAAAGAAAGAATTAAAGCCTAGAGATTGTAATACTGAGTGAAGTAAATCAGACACAGAAGTTGAAACATCATAAGACACCCCTTGTATGAGGAATCTAAAAAGACATGATGCACAGGAACTTATTTATAAAACTGAAACAGACTCACAGAATTAGAGAATGAATTTATGGTTGCTAGGGAGGAAGGATAGGGGGAAGGGATAGTTAGGGAGTTTAGGATAGACAGGTACACACTGCTATATTTAAAATGGATAACCAGCAAGGACCTACTAGAACATGGAGTTCTGCTCAATACTATATGAGCCTGGATGGGAGGGGAGTTTGGGGAAGAATGGATACATGTATCCCTGGGTTCGGAAAATCCCCTCCAGGAGGGCATGGCAACCCACTCCAGTATTCTTGCCTGGAGAATCCCCAGGGATGGAGGAACCTGATGGGCTACAGTCCGTGGGGTTGCAAGAGTCAGAATGACTGGGAGACTAACAACAGCGCAGGATACAGGTATATGTATGGCTGAGTCCCTTTGCTGTCCACTCAAAACTATCACAATATTGTAAGTTGGCTATACTCCAATGTAAAATAAAAGGTTTAATTTAAAAAAAAGAAATAACATTATAACAAATTCAATAAAGACTTTTAAAAAACAGAAGCATCTCTAGCAGAATAATTGTATAGTGAGTACTGTGTGTCTTAATACAGAAAGAAGTAGTTAGCTAGAAATTAGAAAAAGATAGCAGAATCATCATCTTACCTTGTACATGCTCAGTTGCTCAGACATGTCCAACTCTTTGCAACCCCATGGACTGTAGCCCACCAGGCTCCTCTGTCCATGGGATTTTCCAGGTAGGAATACTGGAGTGGGTAGCTATTTCCTCCTCCAGGGGATCTTCCTGACCGAGAGATCAAATCTGAGTTTTCTGCATTGGCAGGTGGATTCTTTACCACTGAGCCACCTGGGAAGAAATCATTCAGTTCAGTTCAGTTCAGCCGCTCAGTCATGTCTCATTCTTTGCGACCCCATGAACCGCAGCACGCCAGGCCTCCCTGTCCATCACCAACTCCCAGAGTCCACCCAAATCCATGTCCATTGAGTCAGTGATGCCATCCAACCAACTCATCCTGTCATCCCCTTCTCCTCCTGCCCTCAATCTTTCCCAGCATCTGGGTCTTCTCCACTGAGTCAGCTCTTCGCATCAGGTGGCCAAAGTATTGGAATTTCAGCTTCAACATCAGTCCTTCCAATGAATACCCAGGACTGATCTCCTTTAGGATGGACTGGTTGGATCTCCTTGCAGTCCAAGGGACTCTCAAGAGTCTTCTCCAACACCACAGTTCAAAAGCATCAATTTTTCAGTGCTCAGCTTTCTTTTATAGTCCAACTTTCACAACCACACAGGACCACTAGATAAACCATAGCCTTGACTAGATGGACCTTTGCTGGCAAAGTAATGTCTCTGCTTTTTAATATGCTGTCTAGGTTGGTCATAACTTTCCTTCCAAGGAGTAAGTGTCTTTTAATTTCATGGCTGCAATCACCACCTGCAGTGATTTTGGAGCCCAAAAGCTCAAGTCAGCCACTGTCTCAACCATTTTTAAGTATACAGCTCAGTAGCGTTATGTTCACTTTCTTGTGCAACTGGTCTCCACGACTCTGTACCCCTCGAACTCATTTCTCCCTTCCTCAGCCCCTGGCAACCGCTGTTCTGCCTTCTGTCTCCAGTTTAACCAAGTACCTGGTGTAAGTGGAATCATACAATATTTCTTCTGCTGACTGACTTCACTTGGCATAACGTCCTTTGTATTCATGTTTACCCACTTTTTTGACTATGATCGAAGTCAAGTCTTGTCACTTTCTCTGTGCCTCTTATTTCTTTAGAATGGGGATAATAGTCGCTATCCTATAGAATGAGATTAATGCAAAGCACCTGGCTTCCAATAAGAACTCAGTAAATTATAAAGACAAGGAAAATCTGATAGTTATAGGGCAAATTGGTTCATGTTATACTAGGCAAAGTCCAGGGGCTGGGGAGCTCAAAGAGGATAATGTAGAACCTAGGCTGGGCTGAAAGGAGTTTCTGGGAGATGCTTTTATTCATCTTCCAGATGGGCAAACCAAGTTTGCCATTTCAGGCCAAAGGCATGGAAGCCAGGAATTTTCCAGCTGGTTGAAGGATAAGGGTTAGAAGGGAGTGAGAAGGGAGGCAGGCAGTGCAACTGAAGAAATCAGCAGGGGTTTAGACTGCAAGGGCTGGAGGTGGAGTTCAGTCAGTTCAGTCGCCCAGTCATGTCCAACTCTTTGCGACCCCATGAATCGCAGTCATTAGGAGGTGATAAAACAGCAAGTGATAAACAGGTACAGAGGGGTCTAGAATGCATGGTGGTCTTCCAAGCAAAGATGCTTAAAACACAATAGTTTCCTAGGGTCCCAAGTCTGTGTGTGGAGAGGAGAAAATAGACAGAAAGCCAGATGGTGGGAGAGCACTTTAGATAAATTTCACTGCTTTATATTCTTGCCTGGAACCTGTGAACAATGTTTGTTGTTGTTATTTGTTTGCTTCTTTGTCTTTTTACTCAGACTTGTATGAAGAAGTGGCAGTGATTGTTTGGGGGAGATTGTAAATAAACTCTAATTCTGGTAGAATAAAGAAGGGAAAAACAATAATAAAAAATAAAGACCCTGCAACGTCTCTTTCTTGTCTTACCCTCTTGTGCTTGGTAAGCTGAAAATTTCCATTTTCTCACTCAGTTAGATTGAATTTCCCAGAGGTCCATGACTGTTCCACCAGTTGCTAATAGATGTTACAAAACAAAGCAAATCAGACAAAACAATAACTACAATAATAGCACCTCTGTGGTCAATAAAGTTGTAAAAGTTGTAGGTTAAAAACTAAGTAATTTCCACGACTACAATTCTTTCAGTGCCTTTAATAAGCCACTTTGCATTTTAAGGTCCAAGCAGAGAATATACAATGTAGCATTTGCCAAAACTATTTTAATGTAGACATAATTTTGTTTTATTGTTAAGTGGAATGTTGCATAGGGCTAGAAATCCTCAAGACACTTTCAGAAATTCTACATTGGAGACTTGCTGCCATTCCCATCATCCTTATAGGAAGATGTCTAAACTTGTGAATAGCTGTATGATTATCAGCTACCCATAGGGCTCAGTTGGTAAAGAATCTGCCTGCAATACAGGAGACCCCAGTTCGATTACCGGATAAGGAAAATCTGCTGGAGAAGGGAGAGGCTACCCACTCCAGTGTTCTTGGGCTTCCCTTGTGGCTCAGCTGGTAAAGAATCCACTTGCAATGTGGGATTCATGGGTTGGGAAGATCCCCTGGAGAAGAGAAAGGCTACCCTCTCCAGTATTCTGTCCTGGAGAATTCCATGGACTGTATAGTCATCGGGTCACAAAGAGTAGGACATGACTGAGCTACTTTCACTTTCACTTTTTCACTTATCAACTACACAGTTCAGAATATGCCACATGATCTATCTGACTATATAATAATTTCACTGTAAGTGCTTTCATCCAAGAAGTCATTTTGAATATGCTTGAAAGCATATATTAAATTTAATTTAAGTCCATTGTTCATTTTGCACTTGTAGATAGTTATATCAGTAAAAATATATTTGACATTTAAATACTGAAAGTATGCTCTTAAATTGTATCCTTTTAAAAGACACAACATAGAAAGATAACACGTCTTTATGAAATAAACAATTAAGTGATTCACCTTCCAAAATAAAAATACAAATGGGGTATCTTTATTTTGGAATCTCAATTGTACTTTCAAGTCAAGGAATATGAAATTATATTTAAATACATTCTTCTTTACACAGCTGTAAGCAAGGACATTCTCTTAACTTAGAATTTATTCTATTCTGATTTTGCTGGAATTTAAAGATATGCCTGGACATTTAGTGTATGATTGCTTGGTTCTCAGAAAAAGGGGATGAAATTCTAAAAGCAAAAACAAAAATGTTTAACTGATTTGGGTTAGTATATACCAGACAAAAATGTTAGGCAAATGCTTTATTGTATTACCTACTGTTAATAGAAAATTAATTTTGCTGCCTAAAAATTGCTGTGATTCTCTATTACATGTGTGACTGCATTCTGATATCTTCTTTAGGATATTCTTTTTTTATATAAAAACTCTTTATCATTCATAAAATAAAAAGGTTCATTAAAATATTTAATATGAAAAAATCAGTGTACAAAATATACAGCAGGAAATATAGAGCATTCTAAGATTTGTTTGAATTTTCTCTTCAAGGCAAAGCATGGATAAGTAATCAAAATAAAATGCTAAAAACGTTAAAAGTCAATGAAATGCTGTTGGTGCCTCTCTCTCTTTCCCTGTCTCTGTCTTTGCCCCTGTTTGCTCTCATATTTCTTTTCCATCATCTCCTTTCTCTTCTCTCCTCTCTTCTCCAAGGTCAAAATTTCTAAGTTAAATGGAAGGCTCTAATTAATGCCTTATCTCATTACAAAGCCAAAGAATTTCCAATTAGTTCAAATTTAATAAACTTGACAGCTTCTATTCAGAGGAAGAACTGCTTCAAATTACCACTACACTTTTCATTAAAGTAATTATGTATTAAATAAATACACAATTTAGTTTTTTATAAGATGCTAATACTAGCCAGCGTGGAATAATCCAAATACTGTTATTACAATATTTATTTACAACCACAATGTCATAAGCTGTGATGTGATAAAAACAAACAAACGCATATTGCTATTTTCAGCTGTTTCTTAATGACACCATTTTTTAGCTTTTTTAATCACTTCCCTACCTCAATAATGTCATTTGCAGAAGTTTACAAATTTCCAATCAAATAAAAATTGAATAACATAAACTAAGGAAATTAATAATTTTCAAAAAGAAAGAGGACTCTCCTAGTATATCAGAACTCTATTCAATTTGAATATGTCCAACTCAACCTCCTCATTTTGTTGAAAGCAAAATTGGGACTTCCTTAACAGTCTAGTGTTTGAGATGCTGAGCTTCTCTTTCATGGGGCATGGGTAAGATCTCTGGTTGGGGGAGCTAAAGATCCCACATGCCAACAGCAAGGCCAAACAAACAACAAAAACTATAGAAAACAAAACTGAATCCCTAGAGAGTTTGTGAGTCTTGCCAAATTCACCCTGTTGATTAGAACAGTCCACCTTCCCTGGACTGGCTTTAGACTGGCTTAGACAGTAAAGAATCTTCCTGGAGTGCAGGACCCTGGATTTGATCCCTGCATTGGGAAGATCCTCTGGAGAAGGGAATGGCTACCCACTCCAGTATTCTTGCCTGGGAAACACCATGCACAGAGGAACCTGATGGGCTGCAGTCCATGTTGTTGCAAAGAATTGGACATAACTCAAGTGTCTACCATGAAAAATTGACTGTTTCTTGAGACATTAGTTATGAAAAGATGGTAGATCTGGGAGTGAAGTTTCAAGCACAGAGAAAAGAGGTGTGAAATTGGCGAAATAGGGATGAGCGTGGCGTGTTGTTCCAGAGAATCAAAAAGTTGTCAAGTTTGGTATAGTGAGTTAGAGGGAGATAAGAGATGTGTCCTTCAGGACTTTATAGACCTTTGTTAGAAGTGAGAGTGTTATGTTGTGATTTGGGACAGTTTCAAGAGTCTATGGGAGTAAGCAAAATAGTAATGAGAAAGCAAAAGAATGCAATCCTGTGGCTATTTACTAATTTTTGTTCTAGAACACTGTTGACTGATAGTTGGTGAGTGGATTTCAGAAGAATATTGGGTTTAGGAAAACAATTTAGAGGCATCTGCAACTTTGAAACAGCTGAAATAGAGAAGGATAATAATGTATGGAGTTAAGATAGAGCTTGGGAGTAAAGCCAGCAGAAACCAGGGAGAGTGAAGGAAAAACAGAAATGGTGAGCTCCTTCTAAATTTTTGGCATTAGACACTGGTGGACATGTATTTGATAGAGTTGAGGGTATTTAATAGAGTATGCAACTAAACTAACAATAAAGTTTAAAAAAAAGTTGAAATCAAGATGTTTTATTTTTAAGTTTTGTTTGTTCCTAAACTTATCTAAATAATCATAGCTATGCATCATATTTTTTTGTCCAATAAATAAACACCATTTGCAATAACAATCTGGCTATTAATGTAGGTAAGATTGTTAAATGATTCTTCTTAGTTTGTAAAGAGAATAGACACTCTTCATGAAGAATAGCATTGTAAAATACTGTTCTTTTTATCAATGAAATTCTTCAACATCTTTTTAAGCTTTGGCAATTATTAAATTTTAATAATAATAATTATTATCAGTGGTTACTTACTACTGTGTGTCATTGTGTATTCATCTATTGAATTCAACTCTAAATATTCAGAGATGTGAGTTAGTAAAAATATCAGTTCACAGAAAGGTGATGATATGGTTTATGAATGTTAAAAAAATTGGTTAGCATATTATTTCCTAATGTTCCTATCTATCCTGTAAGCTAAGCTCTAAGGAAACAAGTTTGTATGTACTCAGAAAATAAGAAGATCAATATTGGTAATTCCTACAAAGAAGAATACCACAGACTGTTTATTGATAACAGGTCCATACACATAGACATCCCAAACTAGCCAGGTTTTAATTCACTTTCAATTAAAGTGTTATTAAGTGACCAAAATATTTTGAAATTTTCTTAATCAGTTGTTCCTCTTTCAAGTTGCATGCAGGAAAAAGAAGAGATATAGTGGATGAAGCGATTGCATTTAAACAAAACAAAATAGAGGATTCGGAGCTATAACAGGAACTTTGCTACCAAACTTATATAGTGTGACCTATATTTTTTAGGTAAAGAAACTAAGACATGGAGAACCTATAGCCATAGATATTCTTGGCAGCAGGTCTAGAACAGAAACCCTGCAATTTCTTAGATTTCAAGTCAGTAGCACTGTACAAGTTTAATCTTCAGTAATTTTAAATTCAAGATCTATGGATGCGTTTTATTGGTTCTATTTCTAATATAATTTAGGAATACCAGAATTGTATTAAAAGTCTCTTCTGACTCGTCGCAGAGAGTCAGACACGACAGAGCAACTGAACTGACTGACTGACTGAGGGATACCAGATATGTGGTTGAGGGAACATATAAACTAAAATGTATTAATTCCAGAAAAGAAATTAATGTAAAATTTACTTGAGATTAATCAAAGCTGAATGAATCAAATGATAGGAAATGGATTCCTTTTGTATTTCTGGCATTAGTGTTTAAGGATAGTGGAGTTAATAGAAGTAGAGGTGGCAGATGAGTTTTATTCATGTAAGAATAAAACTCCTTTGCTCAGTAAAGGCAGTATGTCTGGGTTACATGAGATATATATGAGTTAACAAAGTTAATAGGAAACGCTTTTTTTCAAACCCAATCAAAACTCTTCTGTATCTGCTCAATGTATTATTACCTGCATAACCTACATGTTAAGCACTTTAGTTGAAAGCTTTTATCATGACATTTAAGTTAAGTAAGACTTTATTCATACAAAATCATTACTGTTTACTATTACTATTAGTAAGAATCCATGTCTATAATTGGTGAATCACAGTTTTACATTAAAGAAATAATAATTTATTAAAAAGAAGAAAGTTAAAATGATATGAAGGATAGCTCAAATTTAGAAACATGGGTGAATCACCCTCAGATTTGGGGAACAGAATGAGAACATTTGAAAAATGAGAATATTTTTTTTCCAGGTCATCTAAGCCATCTTTCAAACTGTAATAGAAATTGTGGCTTGATATTAATTATTATAGGATTAACAGATATACAGGGGATTTTGGCTTCAACATGGCAGGCTTAAGGAGACCTGGACATTTCTGAGCAATTGTTATATGAGTTGTATATGTGAGACAGCCTTTGGGAAAGTTAAAGTTGGACCAAAAAGTCAGCAAGTTCTGAATGGCTACTAAGTGAACAAGTGAACGAATAGTTATTTCTTCATCCAAATGCCAAGAATCAAATAAGCGGTAAAAATGCAGAATCAAATGCCAATCTATGTGACTTTTTTGTCTTTTATTTGTAAGTTAAATGAATTAAAAAGAAAAAAATACTGTAGCATCTTGATAACTTAATTACAGAAATTAATCATCACAAAGGAAAGAAAGGAAATCAACTTAGGGTCATTGTACCAAGCTAAGTTATGCTGGAGAATCAGACAGACTCAAAATCTCAATGGCTGCTGATAATAAATGTGTATATGTAATAAATGCTCATCACTAGTCCAGTGTGTTAACTGAGAGCTTTAATTCCTGTGTCCAGCTATTACCCAAGCTAATAGAGCAGCCATCACCTTGCAAGTTGACAGCTGTTGTAACAGAGGGAAAGAGAATGCTGACAATTAAATATAACATGTCATATCCCCTCAAAGTTCAAGGGATGACACTACATACATGACCTTACACAAAGGATGGGGAAAGGTGGGCCTGCTATTTGTTCAGAAAAGAGAGAGTTTAAAATAATTCCTAGGTGTCTATGGTGAGATGAGTGAGAGGCCTTGAAGGAAGCGAAAGTATTTTCTAATTTTCTAGGGACTGGAATATATAAAATATTGAGTTCGAGGTCTGGTAAATTTAGCAACTCTTCTAAAGGAACTAAGGAGTATGGATCCATATTGTTATTAATATATGAATTGGAGAATTAAAAAATGACTGGAATGATAATTTGGTTATCATGAATATAATTGATAGATGAAGCTATAAAATGGGAATTTACAGGGACATGAGAATCCAGAGAGGTAACCAAAAGGGTGAGGACAGAGTGCTAGTAATTGGTGCTGAGGGAATGTGGAAGAAGAATACTTAACAAACAGAACGGAGGAAAGAAGAGAGTAGAAAACAGGTACAGCATTCAAGTGTGTTGTAAGTAAAAAGAACAGTTTCAAGAAGTGGCAAGTAGTTTCAAACACTGAAAATTAACTTGGAAAAAGGAGACAGCATTATTGGAATTTGGCACAATTATCATCATAGTTAACTTGCAATCTGCACTTACTCTAGGTCAGAATCTCTTTTAAGAGATTAATGCATATTAACTCAGCTCATTTTAAAATTCCTCTGACAGATAAAGGGATAATGAATGAGGTTAAACAAAAACAAGCAAGTGAAAAGTTGCATAACCAGTAAATATCAAAGACAGGATTTGAACCAGGCATTCTGTCTGCAGAATCCTGGCCTACTTTTAATCAATGACATATATTCTACTGTTGGTTGCTAGGCATTTTTTTTTCCCCAAAATGAAGCAGAGGAATACAATCTGGATTATATACTAATAATAATGATGAATGAGGCATGGAAACAACAAGTATAGTTTGTGTGCTTGTAGTGTTTAAATATGAAAGGGCATAAGTTTTAAATGATTGAATGGAGTGCACATTGAATGGAGTGTAAGAAAAGGTTGAGGTTTTAGACCTGATTCATTTTTAGAAAAGAGGACTCTAGCATAATTAGCAGAAGAGAAGAGAGAAACTGAGTTAAACTTTGTAATAGTACATTCACTATTTATCATGCATTTTATCAAGTACTTAATGCATTTCTTTATTCAGTTCATTGAAAAATTAGAAATTTTCTTCAGTTTGCACAACAATTAAGAGACAGCATCGCAATTCATGCCCAGATTCCCTTGGATTCAGAGCCCATATTCTTTTACTCTATCGTGTTAACAAAGTTAGTTAAAGGTTAATAAAACTACAAGACCTAACATCAGAAAAAAGATGTCCTATTCATTATAGGAAACTGGAAAGCAAAAATAGGAAGTCAAGAGATACATGGAGTAACAGGAAAATTTGGCCTTGGAGTACAAAATGAAGCAGAGAAAAGGCTAACAGAGTTTTGCCAAGAGAACCCACAGGTCATAGCAAACACCCTCTTCCAGCAACACAAGAAAAGACTCTATAAACATGGACATCACCAGATGGTCAACACCAAAATCAGATTGTTTATATTATTTGCAGCCAAAGATGGAGAAGCTATATACAGTCAGCAAAAATAAGACTGGGAGCTGACTGTGGCTCAGATCATGAACTCCTTATTGCCAAATTCAGATATAAATTGAAGAAAAGAGGGAAAACCACCAGACCATTCATATATGACCTAAATCAAATCCCTTACAACTATACAGTGGATGTGACAAATAGATTCAAGGTATTAGATCTGATAGATGGAGTGCCTGAAGAACTATGGATGGAGGTTCCTGACATTGTACCAGAGGCAGTGATCAAGACCATCTTCCCGCCCCCAAAAATGCAAAAAAGCAAAATGGCTTTTGAGGAGGCCTTACAAATAGCTGTGAAAAGAAGAGACGTTAAAGCAAAGAAGGAAAGGAAGAATATGCCCATTTAAATGCAGAGTTCCAAAGAATAGCAAGGAGAGATAAGAAAACCTTCCTCAGTGATCAGTGCAAAGAAATAGAGGAAAACAATAGAATGGGAAAGACTAGAGATCTCTTCAAGAAAATTAAAGATACCAAGGGAACATTTCATGCAAAGATGGGCACAATAAAGGACAGAAGTGGTATGGACCTAATAGAACAGAAAATATAAAGAATTGGTGGTGACAATACACAGAAGAACTATACAGAAAAAATCTTCATGACCCAGATAACCACTATGGTGTGATCACTCACCTAGGGCCAGACATCCTGGAATGTGAAGTCAAGTGGGCCTTAGGAAACATCACTAGGAACAAAGCTAGTGGAGGTGATGGAATTCCAGTTGAGCTATTTCAAATGCTAAAAGATGATGCTATGAAAGTGCTGCACTCAATATGTCAGCAAATTTGGAAAACTCAGCCATGGCCACAGGGGTGGAAAAGGTCAGTTTTCATTCCAATCCCAAAGAAAGGCAATACCAAAGAATGTTCAAACTACCACACAATTGCACTCATCTCATGCCATAGCAAAGTAATTCTCAAAATTTTCCAAGCTAGGCTTCAACAGTACATGAACCATGAACTTCCAGATGTTCAAGCTGGATTTAGAAAAGGCAGAGGAAGCAGAAATCAAATAGCCAATATCCCTTGGATCATCAAAAAATGCAAGAGAGTTCCAGGAAAACGTTCACTTCTGCTTTATTGACTATGCCAAAGCCTTTGACAGTGTGGATCACAACAAGCTGTTGAAAATTCTTCAAGAGATGGGAATACCAGACCAACTTATTTATCTGCATGCAGGTCAAGAAATAACAGTTAGAACTTGACATAGAACAACAGACTGGTTCCAAATTGGGAAAGGAGTACATCAAGGTTGTCTATTGTCACCCTGCTTATTTAATTTATATGCAGAGTATATCATGTGAAATAACAGGCTGGATGAAGCACAAGCTGGAATCAAGTTTGCTGGGAGAAATATCAATAACCTCAAATATGCATATGATACCACCCTTATGGCAGAAAGTGAAGACGAACTAAAAGGCCTCTTGATGAAAGTGAAAGAGGAGAGTGAAAACGTTGGCTCAAAGCTCAAGATTCAGAAAACTAAGATCATGGCATCAGTCCCATCACTTCATGGCAAATACATGGGGAAACAATGGACAAAGTGAGAGACTTTATTTTCTTGGGCTCCAAAATCACTGAAGATGGTGATTGCAGCCATGAAATTAAAAGATGCTTACTCCTTGGAAGAAAAGCTATGACTAACATAGACAGCATATGAAAAAGCAGAGACATTACTTTGCCAACAAAGGTCCGTCTAGTCATAGCTATGGTTTTCCCAGTAGTCATGTATGGATGTGAGAGTTGGACTATAAAGAAAGCTGAGTGCTGACGAATTGATGCTTTTGAACTGTGGTGTTCGATAAGACTCTTCAGAGTCCGTTGGACTACAAGCAGATCCAACCAGTCCATCCTAAAGGAAATCAGTGCTGACCATTCATTGGAAGGACTGATAACGTAAAAGTAAAGTGAAAGTTACTCTGTCGTGTCTGACTCTCTGCAACCCCACAGACTGTATAGTTCATGGAATTCTACTGGCCAGATTACTGGAATGGGTTGCCTTCCCCTTCTCCAGGGTATCTTCCCAACCCAGGGATTAAACCTAGGTCTCGCACATTGCTGGCAGATTTTTGCCCAGCTGAACCACAAGGAAAGCCCAAGAATACTGGCATGGGTAGCCTATCCCTTCTCCAGCAGATTTTCCTGACCCAAGAATCTAACTAGGGTCTCCTGCATCACAGGCAGATTCCTTACCAACTGAGCTCTCAGGATCATTGGAAGGACTGTTGCTGAAGCTGAAACTCCAATGCTTTGGCCACCTGATGCAAAGAACTGACTCATTCGAAAGACCCTGATGCTGGGAAAGATTGAAGGCAGAAAGAGAAGTGGACGACAAAGGATGAGATGGTTGGATGGCATCACCAACTTGACAGATATGAGTTTGAACAAGCTTCAGGAGTTGGTAATGGACAGGGAAACCTGGCGTGCTGCAGTCCACAGGGTTACAAAGAGTTGGACATAACTGAGTGACTGAACTGGACTGATATCATGTTAGAAGATACAAAGGAATAAAAAGAAATAACTACATAGAATGTATTTTTATGTGTGCTGCTGCTGCTAAGTCACTTCAGTCGTGTCCAGCTCTGTGCCGACCCCATAGACAGCAATCCACCAGGCTCCTCTCTCCCTGGGAGTCTCCAGGCAAGAATACTGGAGTGGGTTACCATTTCCTCCCCCAATGCATGAAAGTGAAAAGTGAACGTGAAGGCACTCAGTTGTATCTGACTCTTTGAGACCCCATGAACGGCAGCCTACCAGGCTCCTCTGTCCATGGGATTTTCCAGGCAAGAGTACTGGAGTGGGTTGCCATTGCCTTCTTTTAAGTATAATAGAGGGTAAATAATTAGATAGCAATAGTAGAGTTCAGTGCAATTTTAAAAATTATTCCATTTTTTTGAAACTGCAGCAAAAGTTACCAAGAATATGGGACTTGTAATTTGCTGAAATTACAGTGGTTACATAAGAGGGTGCAAGCTGAATTAATAGTAATAAAGCAAACACCAAGCATCTAATTCAACACTATTCCTATTACCAAAGTGAGCTTGGGTGTGTGCAGTAAAGCCAATGTACTGATACCAGATTATTGTGAACAGAACTGCAGCATTTATCTCATGGTGCCAAGCAAGGAGTCTAGGTAGCTGGTGCTTAAAAGACCCAAACTTTCTGAAGACTTTTAAGATTTTTTTTTTTTTCTTTAAAGACAGAATGGCATAGGCAGATTGTTGTATGTGTGATAACCTCTTGGATATTATTCTGAGTGGTTGGTGGTGAGGTCATTGGGAGTCAATATCATCACACTCTGGTTATAACTATCCTGGAGTCTATTTATTTGTGGTCAGTAAACAGTTAACTTCTTCCACCTGGTGGGGTTTCAGTGTCTGTTAAAATATTTCAAAGAATGTGGCTCAGAATATTATCTATAGCCCTTGAGGAGGAATTAAAGGTCCTTGACTTTGTTTAACAGCTGAACTATCATTACTTAGTCTTGCTTGACTGTTTTCCCTTTTTCCTACATTTTCTCACTTCTCTGATTCAATTTATTCTTTAAAGTTTTTCTGCAGACAAAAGGCAGGCAGAGGACATGGAGGGATGTGTCTTGTTCTGGGAAAGAGTCATAAGGTCCAGCTTCGTTACCTTGCTACTGAGCTATGGCTTTACAGTGTATGTTTTCCCACATGTGATTTCAGTAAAATTTCTATCAAGAAATAACTGGAGGCATTTCTGCTATGCTTAAGTCTTGTCACATATCACATATACAATAATAAGGCAGTTTAGTTAATGTTTTTCTTCTTCAGTTTAGGAAGCAGCTTCATTGCCTTCAGTTATAGTCCAATAAGGGAAAAAAGAAATCTTTCAAGGATGAATCTTCACAATTAAATTATCAAGTCAGGTGTGAGTTGTTATTTTATGTACTTTTTCTTAATATTTTAAAAATTATTATTTTTGGTTATTGTCAATACCATAACACAGGGACTTCCCAGGTGGTGTTTTGGTAAATAATCTGCCTGCCAATGCAGGAGACACACAGATATGGGTTCAATCTCTGGGTCAAGAAGATCTCCTGGAGTAGGAAATGGCAACATATTCCAGTGCTCTTGCCTGGGAAATCCCATGGATAGAGGAGCCTGGCAGGCAACTGTTTATCAGGTTGCAAAGATTCAGACATGACTGAGCAACTGGGCAAACACGCATCACAGCTTCACTTTAATTTTTGGATGATTTGCAGGTTCTATTTTGGTTGAGAACAAACCACAGGAACTAGGACATATGTATTTCCTGTCTATTTAGATAATAATATTCTGATCTAGGCTTGTATAAAATGGAGAGGCCAAAATGAAGGGAAGGAGGGGCATCTATTTGCCTAAAGCAAGACCCCATATATTCTTTTCTGTTTATTTCCTCTTCAATATGTTAGCAAGCCAATTCTTCTTGCAAGTTACATGAGCTAAGATATCACCAGCAAGTAAATCAACCTGTCACTACAACTTCTCTACCCTAAAAGGTTTTGCCTGGAGCATTATTGTGTGTGTGTTGTGTGTGTGTGTTGTGTGTGTGTACATATACATGCATATGCAAGCGTGTGTGCATGTAGGTTTAATTTTCTTATGAGTGTCCAGCAGCCTATGGCATTTAGCTTAACATTTCAGATTAGACCAAACCCTCTATCTAATGTCAATAAATCAAATACCTAGTTTTGTTGTTCCTATGTGTGAAAGCAATATCACATGTGATTTAAGGACTCTGTGTGATTGCTGGGATCACTGAGTTTTATATACAACAAAATGCAAGATTATAGAAAAAGTATAACAAGGAATTTTCTGTATCTGTGAACCATTGATTGTGGATTCTTATGGCTGAGGTACACTAGTGCTCTCACTATTCAAAAGAAAGTCATTTAGTACTGCCAGTTTGTGGAACTTTAAGATTTGGAAATATACGAAAAAATCTAACTTTTTTTTGCAACTTCTGTACTGCTTTATAATGCTTGTTTATTGAAGTACTTTCCTTCCTCATTTGTTAGTTATTTTTGGTGTTTATAAAGTTTATTAAATCAGTACACCAGTCTCCCTCTCTGTTTTCATTTCCACCTGCAAAATTACTTTAGAAATAGAAATGAAATCTTCATTTTGACTTTCCAGCAACACGAATTTAGCAGATTTAAACTCTTTAAACAGTTTACTATGAAATATAGTTTGAAGTGCAGTCACCAAAAGCAGCAGTCTTCAAAAAGGCAAATAAACAACTCTAGGCATATATAATGTATACTACTTTGAGGAAAAACAAAAAAAGTCTTTTCAGCCTAATGTGCACTTTTTTCTAAAAAACCCTCAGTTTACCTAAAGGCAATACAAACAGTGTTCTAACTTCCAAATTAATTACATATGAATTTTCATTCATATTTGTATATGTAAAAATGTGCATGTTTAAGGTTCATGTAGAACTGAAACTGATCATTGTGAAAAAATGCAGATAAGATAATGTTAGACCATGTCAATGCAGACTGCTATGCTCAGCGAAGACTATTTTGTGAATATTCAAGAAAGTTTTAGAATAATGATCACACAGTATCCTCTCTCTTAATTATAGCTTGGGATATTTGTTGCTTAATGAGAAAATAAACAAATATCAAGGAATTGGAAATATTGTTTATTTTTCTTTCTGACTTCCATTTCCCCATTTTACTCTCATCAGTAGGCAACGCATATAAATGAAATACTTTACATGTGGTGGAAATGGCAACCCACTCCAGTACCCTTGCCTGGAAAATCCGATGGACGGAGAAGCCTAGTAGGCAACAGTCCATGGGGCCACAAAGAGTCGGACACGACTGAGTGACTTCACTTTCACATACATGTGGTTAACTTGAATCTTTTACGGCCTTTCTGCTATTCTTTTAAAGATTTGTGAATTAGCTTATTTTTCTATTGCTGGTCTGACTTGAATTTGTAAGACCTGTTAGGGTTTTGTTTTCTTTGATGTGAGTGAAAATCTGCAAAATTCATATTATGTGTTAGATGTGTCTCACTGATAAATTATCTGAGACCAAGCTATTATCACGCTAACAGATCTCCTGCACTCTGTGACCTGAGATCTATTTTCAACCCTCAAGCCCAAATATTATTTTTAAACATACATCCGTTCATATCACAGCTCTACCAGAATCTCCTCAATGTATTTTCCATTATGCTTAGGATAAAAGACTTCATGTCATGCATACGCTCCTTGAACTTGCCCTCCAGCCACATTGGCTTCCTTCTCTTTGATGCTTTTATATTGCCAAGCACTTCCTTCCTTAGGATTAATTATGTTATATAATTTAATGTGGGTTTTCAGGAATTCATCCCTGACCCCAAACCTAGAATTGGGCTCCATGTTCCTTATTCTTAACACATCCTGTATCTTACTCATAACATGTCAGAGTAGGTAAATATCTATTTAGTTGGATGTCTATGCTACAGCTAGGCTGTATGGTCAGTGATGATAATGACCTTGTTTTTCACTCATTCTTTTATTCCCAACACCATGCAAATTACAGACCGACAATAAGGAATCTTCCTTAAATTAACAAATCTTACCTATGTAAGATTGTTAAACTTTATGTTCTATATTTGTTTTAATAATGTTCTAACAAACGTTATTAAACTTTATGTCCTATATTTGTATGTGGTTATGTAAAAAAATGTATCTCTTGGGGCTTGAACTTCTGAACTTTTTTTTTCAAAAATATATTTTTTCTGAATTTTGCTTTTATGTATCACTATTGTTTCATGTGGTCTTTTTAAAAAGCCAACTGATTCCCAAAGGGATGGAGAATGTCAGAATATGCTTAGATTTTTAAAGTAGTGTTGGGAGTGAAATAAGATGACCATTAGGAGCAAGATCTATAAATGTCAAACTTTCATATATAAACTAGATAATTCAGGCTGATCAACCGTAAGTTCTATTTGCAATGCATTTAACAATTGTTATTTATAAAATCTGGAATATATTTATTTTGTGGTTGTTCAGTCTCTCAGTCATGTCCGACTCTTTGTGACCCCGTGGACTGCAGTACACTAGGCCTTCCTGTCCTTCACTACGTCCCAGAGTTTGCTCAAACTCATGTCCATTGAGTCGATAGTGCCATCCAACCATCTTATCCTTTGTCATTCCATTCTTCTCCTGCCCTCAATCTTAGCCAGCCTCAGTGTCTTTACCAATGAGTTATCTCTTCACATCAGGAGGCCAAAATACTGGAGCTTCAGCTTCAGCATCAGTCCTTCCAGTGAATATTCAGGACCGATTTCCTGTAGGATGGACTGATTGGAGTTCCTTGCTATCCAAGGGACTCTCAAGAGTCTTCAGCACCACATTTCAAAATCATCAATTCTTCAATGCTCAGCCTTCTTTATGGTCCAACTCCCATATCCTTACATGACTACTGAAAAAAAACATAGCTTTGAGTAGACGGACCTTTGTCAGCAAAATGATGTCTCTGTTTTTTAATATGCCATCTAGACTTGTCATAGCTATTCTTCCAAGAAACAAACATCGTTATTTTTATGGCCACAGTCACTGTCCACAGTGACTTTGGAGTCCAAGATATACAGGAATATGATAATCTAAGTTTATTACTAAAATGGAATCGGAAGCCATATTTCATGTCCTTTTAAATAACTGTCTCCTCTGCCTTGACTGGACTTGGACCTTTTAGAGCAGTGAACGTAGTTGATGTCAGTTTAGAAATATGGTGCTTGGCTTGTGCTCTTGAGCAGCTTATCCCAGTTCTCAGATGAGGATTATGAAAAGAATCCGAGGTCAAAGCCAAGGGGCTTCTACTTCTGGAACAAAACATCTACATGTTTAGTGCCTGCAGCCTTGCCTGATGGTCTGAAATCTTAAATAGTCTCAAACCAGTAAGTAGAACTTGGACGTAACTGTGTCATTAAAAAATATTATTTTCTGAAAATGTCTACTTGGTACTTACATAGCACCTCCTAGACCATCACACTCTAAACACAGCAAGTTCAAGTTTCCAGATTCCTCTCAACCCTGAGGCTACTTAGACCTTGCAACATAGATGGATCTTCATGTTTTTCCATGAATAACAAAGGGAGATTCCAAGGATCCTCTGCTGCCTCTATTCTTGATCTCTCTTATAAACTTTGCACTGTTGTTTGGATATAAAATAAAAAGTAAAGAAAGCCTGAGTTTTAAATTATGCTGATCCTCAAACAATTCTCATGTTGGAGTTTTTCAGCAACTTTGATTATAGCATATCTAATTAAGTCCTTTGAAATATAGACAGAAACACATCTAATATTGAGCTTTATTCTCTACATACACAGGAAAATAAACACATTATGCAGAAGAGGTTTGCTATTCTTTAGCCCCTCTGTCAGAAACATTCCCTTAGTTCTTGTAGATATGGCCCTACAGAATCTGCTGTTTATAGACAGTCCAATGAACACATGGTTTAACTGCCTCTTCAATTACATATTTCTCATGACAGACATCATATTTGATTTACTGGAATAATGCTGCTTCCTGACATTTCAAACCAGTCAAGTCACAAATTAATGTCGTGTTGAGTTAAAGTGCATGGTCTCTAACATACAGAGCAATTAGATGAGGCAAATCATATCAGCAGAGAATCAAAAGCCAAGAGTGTGGGGTAGGATGGTAGATTAGGAAAATAGAATTTAAAAGATGTCTGTGTATCAAAAGTCCCTAGCCTTTGAGATTCTATAAGCCAAATAATTCCAATAGAACATTCTTAGCAATACTAGTACAACCACTACTACTAATTCTGTTACTACTTCTAATCATAATAATAAATGTCAGCAACAATTATTTTGCTAGAGGATTAGTTAAGTATGAAAAGAAAAAAAAGTGACATTAAAAATGACCGTGAATTTATAATTCTAAGCATTTGAAGACCTTAACAGAAATAGTCACAGTTACAGATTTGAAGAGAATTCCTTACATTGAAGCATATCCTAAATGTTTTCCTTTATTTCCTGATCCCTATGGACCAGAAAAAAACTGAAGCCAGAATTAGTATTTGTCTGGATAGACTTTCAGGATCCAAGGCTCCAAGAGGCTGTCTTCAGAGCTTCTTCATTGCACTGAGTCTCATGTAATCAGCAAGAGATTTAACATGCTCCCCAATTCATGTGTGTTTTGTAATAATAAATTATACATGTTTACTGTGCACTTTCCTAGTGGCTCAATTGTAAAAAAAAAAAAAAAAAAAAAAATTTGTGCAGTGTAGGAGACATGGGAGATCCCTGGGTCAGGAAGATCCCCTGTAGAAGGAAATGGCAAACTATTCCATTATTCTTGCATGGGAAATCCCATGGACGGAGGAGCCTGGTGAGCTACAGTCCATGGGGTCACAAAGAGTTAGGCACAACTGAGCATATGAACATCATAACACCAATTTAATTTTTTGATGATTTGCAGGTTCTATTTTGGTTGGCAACAAACCACAGGAACTAGGGCTTATGTCTTTCTTGACTATTTAGATAATTAGTATTCTGACCTAGGTTTATAAAAGATGGAGAGGGCAAATGAAGGGAAGGAGGGCCATCCATCTGACTAAAGCAAGATCCCATATGCTCTTTTCTGTTTCTTCCCTTTTTCACCATGCTAGCAGTCAATTCCCTTCACAAGTTACATGAACTAGAACATCACTGTCATGAAAATTATCCTGTCACTACAATCTCTCTACCCTAAGAGGGTTTGCCTGGAGCAACTACTGTGTGTGTGTGCACGTGTGTGTGTACATACAATCACATGTGTGAGCATGCTTTTCTTATGAGTGCTTAACTTTCTTATGAGTATCCAGCAGTCTATAGCATTTAGCTTAGTATTTTTGATTAGACCGAGTACTGTGTTATCCCCCTAATAGACCCCATGCTTCCTCCATTGCCCAAACCCCCAGACTGTTGATAGATATCATGATATTTCATTTAAATCTCCCTCAGACCATTTTGGAGCACTATTCAAATACAGCCAAAGTTTTCCCATTTCAGAGTAAAAGAAAGAAAAAAAAAAATCCCTTACGTGTTTCATAATCTCTACATTGCCTTCCCCCACCTCTCACTCCTTATGTTCTGACTTCATTTCCTACTGCTCTCTGTCTACATCACTCCTCTGCTCCAGCCACACTAACTTTTTTTGGAAATCCAAGATGTCTCTGTCTAGACATCCTTGTGCAGTTGTTTTCTTCCCCAAAATGCTCTCCCCTTATCCAACATGCTTTCGTCCTCTCTTCCTTCAGTATGTAGCATATCTCACATTGCATCTTCACTGAAAAGTTCTGTTTCTCTTTTGTACATGTATATTCATCATATATATCATACTTCATAATTTACTTATCATTGGATATTACTATTTGCCTTCCTCACCAGAATATAAGGTGAGATATCTTCGTCTGTATCTTTGGAACAGTGTCTGGCATAAAGTAAACATTCAGCATATGTTGACTGAGTGATTTTTTTTTTTTCTTTTTCATTTTGGAATTTCCACGATCTTAGACCTTAATGCTAATTTGAGAGTCAAGAACATGGCCAGGTACTCCCTGTTCTGACTTTTAAATTTGAAGTTGAATGCCTTTAGGTGGTGCTAGTGGTAAAGAATGCAACTGCCAATGCAGGAGATTGAAGAGACAAAAGTTTGATCCCTGGATTGGGAAGATCCCCTGCAGGAGGGCATGGCAACCCACTCCAGTATTCTTACCTGGAGAATCCCATCAACAGAGGAGCCTGGGAACTATGGTCCATTGGATTACAGTTGGACACAGCTGAAGTGACCTAGCATA
This sequence comes from Ovis aries, assembly GCF_016772045.2. Taxonomy (NCBI): domain Eukaryota; kingdom Metazoa; phylum Chordata; class Mammalia; order Artiodactyla; family Bovidae; genus Ovis; species Ovis aries. The sequence continues at coordinate 53,168,350 of NC_056069.1, forward strand.
CACACATGTTATCCTTGATGAATTAATTATGCAGAATGAGGCAACGTGCTTCAAGTAGACAGCCTACCCAAACTAAGGATTTTCAGTTTCTTTAGACCATCGATCTTCTAGACTCCTCTAGAACTCTTTTTGATAGCAGTCAATCTCTTGGATTTTCTTTTGTCATTCTTTGTAGTATGATCAGTTGCATGAGTGAATATATGGGATTTAGGTATTGAAGATGGTATGAGTTTAAAAAAACAATACTTTTCTATATTGAATTGTCTATAGATTTCTTTTTCAGCTACCTGAGAGATCATATGGGAGAAAGATTTTGTTTTCTTTCCCTGTTATGGGACTGAGTTATGAACACACCTCTTTATCTCATAACCAGAAACTTCTTAAAGCAGGGTCCTGACTTGCCCACAGTATACCTCTCTGCAGAGTCAAGCTGGTTTTCTAGCCAGGCAAGTTCCCTTCTGTTCCATTTTCCCAAGAAAATACGAGAATTCTAAAGCTGGCTAGCTCAGATGACTATACAATGATAGAGGCTACAGTAATTTAGAAAGAGAGGTGACTTCTAGTTACTTATCAGAATGAAAATATTATAGGTATTATCAAGGAGACTTGTCTCAACCTTAATGCTGCACAATTGGTTTCCAATGCTTGATTGAGAGGATAGTCTGAAGGGAACTGTTTTATTCTATACTTCATCCTATAAATTACTCATGACTTCAGCAAGTGCTCTAGAGAGGTATTTATTTGAATTACACCACCCAACGACAAAAACAACAACCAAATGATCTTGTCTTAGAATTGTGCTGTCATTGCTGACACTGAAAACTGTTGTAAGAAAAAGTGATTGGACACTAATTCCATTTACTGTGATGATGCTAGTGAGAATCTTTACCTTCTATTATGCAGTATCCAGTTTAAGAAGACTCACAGGGTAATGGTTTTATGCTCTTGGTATTTCTTCTATGCAATTGACCTGTTTTTGGATTGTGAATGCTGTGACACATCAAATGGATTTCATTAGTTTTGTAATAAAAACCAAAGCCCAAGTCATGGTCATCCTCTAGGAAAAAGTTGGAAGTCCCCTGTCCTAATTAAGATCATGCTTTGGAGTCAGCCTTGCTGAATTTCAAAGCAGCCTCTGCCACCTATCATAAGTTTGAAATTAACTGGTGGCTCAGACTTTCTGTGCATCAGCTTGGTGAGTGAGCATAGCTCTGGAGGGAAGTTGTCATGATTATATGTGACAATTTGCAAAAAGGCTTAAAACTGCATTTTATCAAAATGAGAGAGGTCATTATATATTTTGTGTATTAACATTTTAAAGTTTTTAATTCACACTACTGCTTTTTTACTTTACCCTGTTTTCTTCATTTACTTCTTTTAAAATAAGTTATTATCCAAAGTGTATTGTTGTGCATAGTCGCTTCAGTCATGTCTGACTCTCTGCGAACCCGTGGACCATGGCCTACCAGGCTCCACTGTCCATGGGATTCTCCAGGCAAGAATACTGGAGTAGGTTGCCATTTTCTTCTCCAAACGTGTATTACATATTTTAAATATATATGCCTATTCTGTTAAAAAAAATGCAATAAATTCCTTCTCATAGAGATAGATAAATAGAAGAGATAGATAGAATAGATTCAAATGGATATATATATATATATATATATCTGTCCATCTTATATCTGCTGCTGCTGCTGCTAAGTCGCTTCGGTCATGTCAGACTCTGTGCGACCCCATAGACGGCAGCCCACCAGGCTCCTCTGTCCCTGGGATTCTCCAGGCAAGAACACTGGAGTTGGTTGCCTTTCCTTCTCCAATGCATGAAAGTGAAAAGTGAAAGTGAAATTGCTCAGTCTTGTCCGACTCTTCGCAACCCCAAGGACTGTAGCCTACCAGGTTCCTCCTCCATGGGATTTTCCAGGCAAGGATACTGGAGTGTGTTGCCATTTCCTCCTTAACATAAATATGAAACACATGTTTATAACAAATATGAAATTCTTATTTGCATAATAAAAATCTGTATTTTCATAGATTTATGAGAGTGTGTCAATAATCTGAAGAGTTTCTTCATTCATTTATCTCATTCTAAGCAAAATGGTGAAGATCTAAATAGCAAAGTGAGGTTATTGTTTTTGCAAACTAAGAGAGAATGCCATGTTTTCTGGAATCATATATTGGGTTCAATATATGTAAAATGCATACAAACATTTAAGTGAATTTAGGATGCCGCAAAACCTTAATGAATAATGCATCACAAATATTATATATTAATTTACTTATATTATAATGAAGTAGATTTAGGTCATAGAAGCAGATTTGATTTTATAGTAATTTTGTAGCATTATAATCTTTGATACAGTGTTTTAGTGGGAGTACTGTGAATTTTTCAGCAAATTGATGTGGTCCTGTCAAATATGATTATAAATGTAAAGTATAATTCATTGTGTGTGTGTGTGTATATATGTATATATGTCTGGAGATTTTCCAAAGTTTACTCTACCCTATAATCCTTATGTAATTGGTAATCTTCCAAGAAACTGTTTTAAAATTATTTTCTGTTTATTCATTGTCTGTTATGGGTCCTCTGGCTTCCTTTCAACAAAATCTTTTCTGTTTATTCCCATCACAATTATATAAACTGATATTATAACTCCCTCACAGAGATCTAAAAGTCTATGGTACTAGAATTTGATAAACAAACTGATACACAATAGTACAAAATTATAAAACATCTTTTTTTATTGATGATGTTCTTATTGTTCTAATATAATTATACAAGTAATGCCCAAAGTACATTTGAAAGTATGCATGTGCCATTTGTTAATAATCCTCCTGGTGGAGAAATTTGACAGCTTTAATTAGTGGACAACATAATGTATTATAGTTTTCTCTTTTGAATTATCTTTTTGCTGACAAAAAATGACCAAATTATCCCCCCAACCACACACACATGTAATTCAAAATTCAATGTGAATATTTCACACATTGTTTATTGCTAAAGTGACAGCCTTTGTTACCATGCTTAGGAGATACTTCCTATAAGTTGTTTTTTTTTAATTTATGAAATTATATACCAATTGAGAGTTAAAGGAAATGAATTAGCTATATTTTATCTAATGCAGTTCGAGTTTTTTTCTTTAATTTTTAGCCATACTCTTCAAAAGGCTGTGGATAAGCTTACAAAATATAAGTATATATGTAGTATGTGCATGTAGGTGTCTTGTCTGACTCTTTGCGATGCCAAAAACTGTAGCTCACGAGGCTCCTCTGTTCGTGGGATTTCATAGGCAAGACACTGGAGTGGGTTGTCATTTCCTTCTCCAGAGGATCTTCCCAACCCAGGAATCAAACCCAGTTTCCTGCATTGGCAGGTGGATTCTTTAACCACTGAGTCACCTGGGAGATTATACTTATAGGAGACAATTTTAAATTAAGTTAAGGTTAAGAGAATCAGAAAACAAAAGCAGGACAAATGAAATGAAGTTAGATGCAACATAATTTGAATAGCATTACTACTTCAAATAATATAATGTATATTTTACTGGGATCACTAACCTCCTTGTTACTATGATATTTTTATTACACATAAATAAGTGTTTACCATTACACTTAGTTGTAAGGCATAAAGGCTATCCCTTAGCAGCCCCTCTTATCATCTCTCATTTGAGGGGAAACCAAATCAAAACCTACAAACCACACTGAAAAGCAAACAGTGTGTATTTGCAGTACAAACTGCTTAGTTGATAGATTTTATTGCTTTCCTGTTTTGGGCTAACAGAATACATTAATTCACCTTTGAGGCTTAATATTGTGCCAGGGAAATGGGAAAAATGTTTGATAACTTTTGTGTGATGTTGGTTATAAAATTGCATATTTATTAGACAAACAGCCATTTGGGGTAGATAAGAGGATCAATACTGGTCTTAAAGTGCTTCTTAACTGTGTACTGCTCAAGCCAGAACTTACATATGTAAAATGTGACAGGTGATAAATATTAGACTCTGAAGCAATGGATATTTGCTGAGACTCAAAATGTGTATAAACTGTCTATACTATTATATAACACTTAATGCACATTCACTAAAGAAGTGTTTATTGAGGGCCTACTAGATGCCCGTTAATTAGAGAAAAGTAGAGAAGATTCAAAAGTGTCCATTATATAACTATGTACATTAATGAAGTTGAGTCTATCTTCAGTTCAGTTCAGTTTAGTTCAGTCACTCAGTTGTGTCTCGGTATTTGTGACCCCACGGACTGCAGCACGCCAGGCTTCCCTGTCCATCACCAACTCCTGGAGTATGCTCAAACTCATATCCATTGAGTCAGTGATGCTATCCAACCATCTCATTCTCTGTCGTCCACTTATCCTCCTGCCTTCAATCTTTTCTAGTATGAGGATCTTTTCTAATGAGTTAGTTCTTTGCATCAGGTGGCCAAAGTATTGCAGTTTCAGCCTCAGCATCAGTCCTTCCAATGAATATTTAGGACTAGTTTCCTTTAGGATTGACTGGTTTGATCTCCTTGCAATCCAAGGGACTCTCAAGAGTCTTCTCCAACACTACAGTTCAAAAGTATCAATTCTTTGGTGCTCAGCTCTCTTTATAGGCCAACTCTCACTCCCATACATGACTACTGGAAAAACCATAGCTTTGACTAGATAGATCTTTTTGGCAAAGTAGTCTCTGCTTTTTAACACACCATATAGGTTTGTCAAAGCTTTTCTTCCAAGGAGCAAGCATCTTTTATTTTCATGGCTGCAATTACTATCTGCAGTGATTTTGGAACCAAGAAAATAAAGTCTGTCACTGTTTCCATTGTTTCCTATCTATTTGCCATGAAGTGATGGGACTGGATGCCATAATCTTAGTTTTCTGAACATTGAGTTTTAAGCCAACTTTTTCACTCTCCTCTTTCACTTTCATCAAGAGGCTCTTTAGTTCCTCTTCACTTTCTGCCATAAGGGTGGTGTCATCTGCATATCTGAGGTTATTGATATTTCTCCTGGCAATCTTGATTCCATCTTGTGCTTCATCCAGCTTGGCATTTCACATGGTGTACTCTGCATCTAAGTTGCATAAAAGGGTTACAATATGCAGCCGTGAAGTACTCCTTTTCCTGTTTGGAACTATTGCATTGTCCCATGTTGGGGTTCTAACTGTTGCTTCTTCACCTGCATGTAGATTTCTCATGAGGCAGGTAAGGTGGCCTGGTATTCCCATCTCTTTAAGAATTTTCCAGTTTGTTGTAATCTTAAGACACCATAAAGCAACCCAGAGTCATTTCTATCCTATTTACAATTATTTTAGATCTTGATAGTCCTTTGGTTTTATATGTTAGCTTCAGATTTTATATCATATGTATATAATATAAAATCCATCAAAAGAAGTGACATATGAATTAATTATTCAAAAGCTTTTAGTCATGCTAAAAAGCAATTGTTTACTACCATTTTATTCATTTACTCATATATCTCCAATTCTAAAATTGATTAATCAGACATTTGTAAATTTTATTTATTACTATCTACCCCTTATTGAGTAACATACGAAAATTATGTTTTTGTGATGGAAACCTAAACATACCAATACCCCAGAGGAAGCATAATTATTCTGAGGTTTAAGTCAAGCACCTCTTGTTCTCTGTTGTGAATTCTTTTTTTCTCTTATGTATGAACATCCTATTAGTGTTCTTTTTCTTCCCTCAGCACACATCTCTTTCTTATTACCCCATCGATGGGAGTCTTTGGATATTCTGCAGCCATTGTCTTTGTTTTCAACCTTTGTTTACAGCCTCCCTGCCAGCACCCTGCACAGCTCTGGCTCAGTCATTTCAGCTGCCAAAGATTGAGTGGTATACCCTGAGAAGATATGTTGAAGTCCTAACCCCTGGTACCTGTGAACGTTATTTGAAAATAGGGTCTCCGTAGACAGAATTGTTAAAGAATGGGCCTTCATCCAATATGACAGACATACAGGGAGGAAGATGGTATGAAGGGAATACAGGGAAAGTGTCTTGTGATGATGGAGGGAGAGTGGTGCTTTTACAAAGCAACGATTCCAAGGGTTGCCAGCAACACCAGGGACTGAGAGAAAGGCATGCAGTATATTCTTCCCCAGAGCCTTCTGAGAAAGCATGGCCCTCTGACACTTTGATCTCAGATTTAGGGGCTAAAGAACTCCGAGACAATAAAATGATTGTTTGAAGCCACCCAGTTGTAGCTCTTTGTCATGGCAGCCTTTGGAAGTTAATATAACTGCCATTGGCTTCTTCAGCATCTACAAACACAATGTGAAGCCCTTTCAAATCAATGGCAAATAAAATTGGAGCTAATCCCACCATAACATTGGTAAGGTAGCATGTGTACTTGGTGATCATTCTCTCCATCTTTGAGTGGAGCCATGTCTTTCCTTTATTTCTCTCTTTCAGCATCTTTCACTTCTCAATTCCAATTATATTTACCCCCAACATTGTTTCACAGTCTTAGAAACTGATAAGTGAGAAATCAGTGCCTCTTAGACTGTCCATGTTCATTCTTTTCCCTCATTTTCACAAGTAATTGATATAAACTGAAGCAAACAAAAATCCTCTCATTTTCTGCCAAACACGTATGTCTCCATTCATCTTCTGATATAATTTCTACATCACTATTGATATCCTAGTTTTGACCTTTGCAGAAAGTTCAGTACTGGACTCAGTCTACTTTAGATGAAGAGAGTATTTGAGGTCTTCAAAGAGTTACTGAATTGAAACATTCTGAAAATTGGATATGATGACCTGAAAATGACAGAGAGGAGGCTATGAAAGAAATTACTGGAGAGTGGAGGTCAAATCATTGAGGGGAATCAGAGTAAGCAATATGACTAGAAAAGCCAGTAGGGACAGAGGAGATATTTGGAACATAAGAGTTTGCCCTATGGTAAAATAAATAAAATAAAAGCAGCTTGGGATCTATGAGTGCCTTAACAAATTGGTTTGGACTGTTTTGCTTTAGGGACCTACTTGTCATGAAAAATCAAAACTTGATGCTTTGATGGTTTGCCTTATATCTTTAATTATTTTCTCTTTCTGGAAACTAAACAGTTTTATTTTTTCTTTCTGCCAGCTCTTTTTGGCATGCAACAAACTTGTTTAAAAACTTTCCATCTTTTAAAAACTAGACATTAAAAGCCATTACCACACAAGAAATATGTATAAAAAAATCAAATACAAGTCAAATGCACTTTTTAAATTATGCCTTTCTATATAGCCACACAATTTCCTTTTATTCCTCAACCTTTTGAAATATTTATTCAGCTTTCTATGAACTAAAATTTTTGCTGATTCTTCAGTGATCTGTGTATTGTCAAAGGGAAGACAGTTTTTGGTTTGTACCTTTTAAAAAACTTTACATGCTCTTTCTATTTGATGCATGATACTGGATTCTTGGGGCTGGTGCACTGAGACGACCCAGAGGGATGGTACAGGGACGGAGGAGGGAGGAGGGGTTCAGGATGGGGAACACATGTATACCTGTGGTGAATTCATGTTGATGTATGGCAAAACCAATACAATATTGTAAATATTACAAATTAAAATAAATAAATTAAAATAAATTAAAATTAATAAATTTATACTTTAAAAAAAGAAAAAAATTCAAAATCAGAAAAAAAAAGACAATTCCTCATGTGTTTTTATGCTCTTCTTCATTTTCTATTCCCCCTGTCTATCTAAGCTTCTTTTTCTGATGGCAAATTTCTCTCAATTCTTGAGAATTCTCATCAATTACTATGCGATCAGCTATTATCTACTGGGTTGGCCCCAAAGTTCTTTCGAGTTTTTCCATAAGCTCTTATGGAAGAAGCTGAAAAAAGCTTTTGGCCAGCCCAGTATTTGCTAATGGCTCTCAAATTAATATTTCTAACCCAGAATTTTCCTCTGAAATAAAAACTCCTGAATTTACTAATTCCCAAGCAATGTGAAACTTGGCATGCTCCAAACTAAATACATTTCCTCTCAAGAATATATATTCTCATTATTATAAATTGTGGGTATCCTGTTGTCTCAGATGATAAAGAGTCTGGAATGTGGGAGACCCGGGTTCGATCCCTGGGTTGGGAAGATTCCCTGGAGAAGGGAATGACTACCCACTCCAGTATTCTGCCCTGGAGAATTCTATGGACAAAGGAGCCTGGAAATCTACAACCCATGGGGTCACAAAGAGTTGGATACAAAGAGTGAACTGAAATGATAATCCAGTATATTTGTGGTATGATTAAATATCTCTGGAAACCATATATTTTAAATTCTTACCACTACTCTCATAGTTTAAGATTGTGTTTTCATTACTCTTGTCTGTTTCAATATTGTCCTAAATGGACCCTCTGCATTCAAGTCTTGCTCTCTAATTTATCCCACATTCTGCTCCTGAAACCAGAATCTCAAAACATTGAGACCCTTCTTGAAATATCTCAGTGTCACTCAGAAGCCTCATTGAATCAAATCCAGTTTCATAGGATGACAGACCACATAGTGGTCTTCTGAACTGAGTCCAAGCTTTCAATTCCTCTCTCTCAACTCTTGCATATGCATTTTCAGTTTTGGTTATAGATAGTTTTGGCTATTACTGGAAGTTTTCCAAATTAGGTAAACTTCCTCCTGGTGCCATGGCATTGAACTTGTTACCTCTGCTTGGGTTGCCTTTCCTTCAAACATTGTTCAGTAGATTATCTCTTAAAGCTGACATGTTTGTCAAGAGGATGCACAAATATCACCTTCTTGGAATTTATTGTAATCCTTCCAGGTGTGATGAGTTGTCTTGATTTGGAAACTGGCATGATTTACAGTCATAGCAAACACCCACTTCCAACAACACAAGAGAAGTCTCTACACATGGACATCACCAGATGGTCAAAACCGAAATCAGATTGACTATATTCTTTGCAGCCAAAGATGGAAAAGCTCTACACAGTCAACAAAAAAAGACTGGGAGCTGACTGTGGCTCAGATCATGAACTCCTTATTGCCAAATTCAGAATTAATTGAAGAAAGTAGGGGAAACCACTAGATCATTCATGTATGACCTATATCAAATCCCTTATGATTATACAGTGAAAGGGAGAAATAGATTTAAGGGACTAGATCTGGTAGATAGAGTGTCTGATGAATTATGGACAGAGGTTCATGACACTGTACAGGAGACAGGGATCAACCATCCCCATGGAAAAGAAATGCAAAAAGCAAAATGGCTGTCTGAGGAGGCCTTACAAATAGCTTTGAAAAGAAGAGAAGCAAAGAGCCAAGGAGAAAAGGAAAGATAGAAGCATCTGAATGCAGAATTCCCAAGAATAGCAAGGAGAGATAAGAAAGCCTTCCTCAGCAATCAATGCAAAGAATTAGAGGAAAACAACAAAATGGGAAAGACTAGAGAAATCTTCAAGAAAATTAGAAATACCAAGGGAACATTTCATGCAAAGAAAGTCTCGATAAAGGATAGAAATGTTATGGACCTAACAGAAGCAGAAGATATTAAGAAGAGGTGGCAAGAATACACAGAAGAACTGTACAAAAAAGAGCTTCACAACCCAGATAATCATGATGGCATGATCACTCACCTAGAGCCCGAAATCCTGGAATGTGAAGTCAAGTGGGCCTTAGAAAGCATCACTACAAACAAAGCTAGTAGAGGTGGTGGCATTCCAGTTGAGCTATTTCAAAACCCAAAAGATGATGCTGTGAAAGTGCTGCACTCAATATGCCAGCAAATTTGGAAAACTCAACAGTGGCCACAGGACTGGAAAAGGTCAGTTTCAATTGCAATCCCAAAGAAAGGCAATGCCAAAAAATGCTCAAACTACCACAAAATTGCACTCATCTCACATGCTAGTAAAGTAATGCTCAAAATTCTCCAAGCCAAGCTTCAACAGTACGTGAACCATGAACTTCCAGATGATCAAGCTGGTTTTAGAAAAGGCAGAGGAACCAGAGATCAAATTGCCAACATCTGCTGGATCATGGAAAAAGCAAGAGAGTTCCAGAAAAACAACTATTTCTGCTTTATTGACTATGCCAAAGCCTTTGACTGTGTGGATCACAATAAACTGTGGAAAATTCTGAAAGGCATAGGAATACCAGACCACCTGACCTGCCTCTTGAGAAATCTGTATGCAGGTCAGGAAGCAACAGTTAGAACTGGACATGGAACAACAGACTGATTCCAATAGGAAAAGGAGTCCATCAAGGCTGTATATTGTCACCCTGCTTATTTAACTTCTATGCAGAATACATCATGAGAAACACTGGGCTAGAAGAAGCACAAGCTGGAATCAAGATTGCCAGGAGAAATATCAATAACCTCAGATATGCAGATGACACCACCCTTATGGCAGAAAGTGAAGAGGAGCTTAAAAGCCTCTTGAGGAAAGTGAAAGAGGAAAGTGAAAAAGTTGGCTTAAAGCTCAACATTCAGAAAATGAAGATCTTCGCATCCGGCCCCATCACTTCATGGGAAATAGATGGGGAAACAGTAGAAACAGTGTCAGACTTTATTTTTTGGGGCTCCAGAATCACTGCAGATGGTGATTGCAGCCATGAAATTAAAAGACGCTTACTCCTTGGAAGGAAAATTATGACCAACCTAGATAGCATGTTGAAAAGCAGGGACATTGCTTCACCAACAAAGGTCCATCTAGTAAAGGCTATGGTTTTTCCAGTGGTCATGTATGGATGTGAGAGTTGGACTGTGAAGAAAGCTGAACACCAAAGAATTGATGCTTTTGAACTGTAACGTTGGAAAAGACTCTTGAGAGTCCCTTGGACTGCGAGGAGATCCAACCAGTCCATTTTAAAGGAGATGAGCCCTGGGATTTCTTTGGAAAGAATGATGCTAAAGCTGAAACTCCAGTACTTTGGCCACCTCATGCACAGAGTTGACTGATTGGAAAAGTCTCTGATGCTGGGAGGGATTGGGGGCAGGAGGAGAAGGGGATAACAGACGATGAGATGGCTGGATGGCATCACCGACACGATGGACGTGAGTCTGAGTGAACTCCAGGAGTTGGTGATGAACAGGGAGGCCTGGCGTGCTGTGATTCATGGGGTCGCAAAGAGTCGGACTCGACTGAGCACCTGAACTGAACTTGAGTTATGCAAAGGTAGGGATTCCCTTGTGGCTCACCTGGTAAAGAATCCGCCTGCAATGTGGGAGACCTAGATTCGAACCCTGGGTTGGGAAGATCCCCTGGAGAAGGGAAAAGGCTACCTACTCCAGTATTCTGGCCTAGAGTATTTCACGAACTGTGTAGTCCATGGAGTCACAAAGAGTCGGACATGACTGAGTGACTTTCACTTTCACATGAAAAAGTAAGGCTAATACTTCATTCACTTTTGTGACCTCGGCCCTCAGTTCAGGTGCAAGTCTAGACCAAGCCTCTGAATACTTGTTGAATCAATGTGGCCATCTCTGCTCTCACCCACTTTGGATCTTCACACACACTTCCAGCTGTAGAGACACATAATCACTACTGATGCACTGCTTATTCTGTGACATGAAAAGCATGGTTTCTTTGGTGTTGGGTCTGAGCAATCATTTTCAAACATTTGTGTGTATAGGAATCTCCTAGAGAAGGATGCCCAACCTATAGGATCTAATGCCTAATGATCTGAGGTGGAGGCTGATATAATAATGGTAATAGAAATAAAGTGCACAATAAATGTAATGTACTTGAATCATCTGAAAACCATCCTTCCCCAATCCCTCCATGGAAAAATTGTCTTCCATGAAACCAGTCCCTGGTGCCAAAAAGGGTTGGGGACTGCTGACCTAACAAGTTTGTTAACGTAGTTAACTTGTACTCATACCCAAAGCTTTAGATTCAGGAGGTCAAGATAGGTTGCACAACATCATAACATGCTCAGAGGTATTTCTGCTTCAACAGAATGTTTCTGAAAACCACTGATGTAGAACATGCTGATAGTTGAGAGGAAAGAAAAAAGTTATTTTCTCCTGCCTTTGGAGAACAGTCAGGCAAGACATCTGAAGTCCTTTTTGAAATTGTTACTTTTTATCACCTTTAAATTTTCAAAATTGGGTTTGTTTCTTCCAACTGTCTTGTGGGTAAGGTGGTGATGATACTAACAGGGTTAGGTGATGAGAATATGAAAATAGAGACAGCACTCTATGTATGCCTTTCTACAGGCTTCCCTTTGCCTGTTCCATTTAAGGGCACTGCCTTTTCCCAGCTTATATCGGAGTCTTGATTGAATCTGTAGGTTAATGTCTATCTAGTCTGTAGAGTTTTCTTTGGTTCTGCTAGTACTAGTACACTTGAGAAAACGTTAAAGTATATGTAAAAGTATATTTGCCTCTAGATCTCATTTGATGTCAGTAAAAACTAGAAGGTTTAACAAATTAGATGGTTTTATGCTCACTTCACAAGTGAGAATGCTAAGATTCATAGAGACAAAGATATTGACTATGGTCCTATGATTAGGACCATAAGTCCTATCCATAGATCCTATGGTCCTAAAGTTGGTACTACCTGCCTCCAATGTGAGAGACCGGGATTCAAACCCTGAGTCAGGAAGATCCCCTGGAGAAGAGAAGGGCAACCCACTCCAGTATTCTTGCCTGGGGAATCCCATGGACAGAGAAGCCTGGTGGGCTACAGTCCATGGGGTCACAAAGAGTCAGGACACAACCAAGCAACTAGCACACAACACACAAATTTGGTACAAATTTGTAGATTGTCACCTACAGATTAGGGGGTATTCATCAGACATAATGGGTGCTTATGTCATTTATGTAGATCAAAGTGGGCACAGGCCATGCTATACTGACATCTTTAGTGATAATATTTACAGTTGTGAAGGACAGAGCTTTTAGAGCCAGAGTATTCTAACTCAAGTTTAGCTCAATAATTCCTGCTTACTGTACATCACTGAGGTTGCAAGTTAACATCTCATAATGAGCTTACCTCATAGTCATTATTTGTAAGATGGAAATAAGGATTTTTGTGACTCTTAAATGAGTTACTATACAGACACTGAATTCTGAAAGATAGCTTTAGTGCAGAAGAGAGATTAGACACAAATGGTTTTATGAATAGGAAAGAAGTCAGTTAATTGAAGACATGATCTGATGCCACTGATCAAATAGAATATGGAGAAAATTTGACATGATAGATGTATAATAACAATATTATTCATATGATATTGCTAAAAGAGATATCATGATTTTTAAAATTCTAATTAAATGTGATAAAAGTTGCTTAATTTCTGGAAAATTAAAATTAAGACTTGTGAATTTCTTTTGAAATATATTTTGTAAAAATAAATTATAGCTGTTTTAAAATTATAATTATGTTAAAATATTAAGTTTTTCCTTTTAATTTTTATGTCCCTGAAATAAAATCCATATTACTCATTTGTTAATTTATTTTAATTTGAGTAATAGGGGAAACAGTTAGTTTTATCTTGATAAAGCCTTTATTTGACAGTAAGTTTTCAAGCCAGGCTTCAGCAATACGTGAACCGTGACTCCCTGATGTTCAAGCTGGTTTTAGAAAAAGCAGAGGAACCAGAGATCAAATTGCCAATATCCGCTGGATCATGGAAAAAGCAAGAGAGTTCCAGAAAAACATCTATTTCTGCTTTATTGACTATGCCAAAGCCTTTGACTGTGTGGATCAGAATAAACTGTGGAAAATTCTGAAAGGCATGGGAATACCAGACCACCTGACCTGCCTCTTGAGAAATCTGTATGCAGGTCAGGAAGCAACAGTTAGAACTGGACATGGAACAACAGACTGGTTCCAAATAGGAAAAGGAGTACATCAAGGCTGTATATTGTCACCCTGCTTATTTAACTTCTATGCAGAATACATCATGAGAAACACTGGACTGGAAGAAACACAGGCTGGAATCAAGATTGCCAGGAGAAATATCAATCACCTCAGATATGCAGATGACACCACCCTTATGGCAGAAAGTGAAGAGGAGCTAAAAGCCTCTTGATGAAAGTGAAAGAGGAGAGCGAAAAAGTTGGCCTAAAGCTCAGCATTCAGAAAATGAAGATCATGGCATCCGGTCCCATCACTTCATGGGAAATAGATGGGAAACAGTAGAAACAGTGTCAGACTTTATTTTTTTGGGCTCCAGAATCACTGCAGATGGTGATTGCAGCCATGAAATTAAAAGACGCTTACTCCTTGGAAGGAAAGTTATGACCAAACTAGATAGCATATTCAAAAGCAGAGACATTACTTTGCTGGCTAAGGTCTGTCTAGTCAAGGCTATGGTTTTTCCCGTGGTCATGTATGGATGTGAGAGTTGGACTGTGAAGAAGGCTGAGCACCGAAGAATTGATGCTTTTGAGCTGTGGTGTTGGAGAAGACTCTTGAGAGTCCCTTGGACTGCACGGAGATCCAACCAGTCCATTCTGAAGGAGATCAACCCTGGGATTTCTTTGGAAGGAATGATGCTAAAGCTGAAACTCCAGTACTTTGGCCACCTCATGAGAAGAGTTGACTCATTGGAAAAAACTCTGATGCTAGGAGGGATTGGGGGCAGGAGGAGAAGGGGGCAACAGAGGATGAGATGGCTGGATAGCATCACGGACTCTATGGACGTGAGTTGGACTGAACTCCGGGAGATGGTGATGATCAGGAAGGCCTGGCGTGCTGTGATTCATGGGGTCGCAAAGAGTCGGACATGACTAAGTGACTGAACTGAACTGAACTGAACTTTATACATAGACACACACATGCATACATGCAGATAGCGTATCCATTTACACTTAAAAAATGGATAATATGTCAAGAGGGAGGGGATATATTATTCACTTTTTAATATAAGGAAATATGTTATCTACATATATGCAGGAATGTGTGTGTATGTAAAATTCAGTATCACAACAAAGGATTTATCAATATAAAATTAAATGTTTCCTCTATTACTACTCCTTGTTTTTACTTGCTTAGGTCTCTCTTTCTTGATAGCTAAATTATTTTGATGTTATAATATACTAACTATGTGCCATGAAATTAGAGTGGGGTTATGCTACACTTAGCAGAGGAATAACAAAAGATTTGATCAGGAGGGGGAAAAAATGGCCTAATGCCCATTAATTTCTATCACTGGGTCATGTTTTTTTTCCCTTAATTCAGAAGGGAGATACTTGTGTTTTATAAAACAGTTTGACACCAGATCTTCTTCACCATATTTTTAACTTGTACATTCACGTTCATAGACATGCTTACCATTTTATAAATGATTTCTGCTAGAGTTAAAGATTTCAGTCAACTGAGAAGATGCAATGCAGTGAGATTCTGCATATGAATTGGTAGCAGTCCATTCTCTTTATATTGCAAAGTCTATTCTTATAGAAATGGAATTTATGCCATCGTTTTCTATGTAGGTTGCATGGCATCTGATCCACAGTGGCAGGAAAAAAAATGATTCCAGAATATCTGCAGTATATTTTGCTGAATGTTAACAGCAGGTTCAGATGTGTTTCAGTTCTGACCTTGTGAAATGCGTTCTTGCTTATGCAACGCTTTATACATCAAACGCACAAACTGCAACCAGGGCTTCAACTGCTCACACAAGGATTCATTTCTGAAAACAAATGTTGTTCAGGTCAGTTTCATCAATGTCATTTTTCTTCTATTATTTTGTGGCATGAGAAATGCATGATATATGATATTACATTTTAAATGTGATGCAGAGAAGTCATAATGCTGATTTGTTTCATGTGAATGCTCCTTGTTCTATAGTGTTAAGAAAAATTTATTCAAGCTATCAAAACAGCTATTATTTCCAATCAGATTTAGAGAATATTGTTTCAAGGATGAACTGCTTATAATAATTCAAAACGTGTGTATGTGTCTGTATGTGAGTATGAGTGTGTGTAAATGGTATGCTATTTGAGCTGAAAATCCAATTATCTAAACATTGTAAACATCAGCAAAATTCTGAGGCTGTGAGTGTTTGATATTTTTATATGTTTAGGATATTTGAAATAAATAGGGAAAATATTTAGTTCTCTAATAAAAGCAGAAAAGTTTTAGATTATTATCAAAACTTATGATAAACAGAAAAGTAATCAAATATGAGAATCAGAGGCACCTCTGAAGAATGAGGCACAATTTTCTCCTTGAGATTAGATTTGAATAAATATTCTTTGGATCTTTCTATATGTCTAACATTCTAAAGTGTGTGACTCAGACACTGTGATCAATTCTGATTTGGTTATAAGATATTACAGAAAAAGTAAGATAAACTTCTTTTAAAGTATTATTTCGGAGTCAAGTTGGTGAAATCTTCTACAAATTAAAAAAAAAAAATCACACCTGTAGTTGCATTATTTTGCCTAATACAGATATCAATCCACTTAGGCACAGAATCACAGTTCATGCACAATAAACCTTAGGAAATTTTCTCAAAAGGATCTTTGTGTGAAAACATGGCCTATATTAGCAAGAAATAGCATGATGGCATTTTGCTTATTTAATTTTAAAAAAATCTCAAAACTAACTACTGTCTAGGCTATAGGAGATATGGAAGAATTAATACAGTTTGCAAATTTTGAGAGATGCTGTGATACAGGTAAATGATTTTTATCTTATCCAATCAGCATCCTCACTGCACAGACTCTGTCATGTGTGTTTGGGGAATATACAAGATCCCCTTAAATTTCAATGAGCCTCACCATGAACTTGGTCACCAGAGATGAAGGCAAGAAATAAAGAAATATTGTGCAACCTGGTCTGCTGAGTCACTTCAATACACTGAACTCCCAAAGCTGGCACTATTTAAATGAAAGTGCTATAGATCTAGACAACTACATTAATACAGGGCAACATTGTAAAAAAGTTAACGCGCAGCAAGATTTGAACGATTTTCCCAACAAACAATCATGAAGAAAAAGCATGAATTATTCTTACACAAATACACCCAAATAGCAAGGTTTATTTTCATGTAGCAATTTTTCTCATTTACTCATTTTTTTTGCAAATGAAATATACACTATGGTAATTTAAATTACTAATTCATTGTACTTTTTTCTCACAGTGAAAACTATTATTTCCCCTTTAACATAAACATAAACATTATTATTGGTATTTATCCTCTATTATAAATGGCAACTACACAATACATATAGTTTATCAAAAACTGTGATGGACAGTGAGGCCTGGCGTGCTGCATTCATGGGGTCACAGAGTCGGACACGACTGAGTGACTGAACTGAACTGAACTGCTACCTAACTAAATATTGAAGTTGTTTTCATTAATATCAATATTTTAATTTATAAAATATGTGTTTTGCTGACAATAGTGGCAAAGTGAGCAATGATATTTTAGAGTAACCACCCCAAATATCATATTTATATCTTGGTTACAGAGCTATAGAGTTTGCATATAATTTCTTGCTTACATGCCTGGTTTTTTCTTTGGACTTTGAGTTCCCTCAGTACAAAGGTAGTAATTAATGTCTTTACTGCTAACATTAAGTACAATGTGTGGCAAACACAAATATGCAAGGGGAAGTTACTAAATACATTGATATAATTTCATAGAATATTATTTTAAAACAATACTGTTAGGTGTGCTGATTCAGTTGGAGAACTGAATGACAAGATACATTGTTTTTTCATTTTAATAACCAAATTTAGTCTTTGGAGAATTCAGTTCTAAAGATAAAGCATATAATTGAAGTTCTAGGTTATCATTAAGATGGGTACACCTTGATTATGAGAGTCTACAAACTGTATTTTATTAATATTTGTGCTATACTACTAGGAAAAGTCCAAATTAATACAGACAGGGCTCTTTTTTGAGGAAAGATGACTATAACTAGGCAAAATGCAGAAATACTACTGTCTAAAAAAATAACTTCTATGATGAATTGGCTCTCTTAAATAATAAAATATACCAATATTCATGCTTGGTTTTTCCTTGGAAGAGTTTTTCAAGTAGCCCATAAAGATGAACTGTAGTACAGCATTAAAATCCATGTGCTATTGTTGAGAATTAACTTTGCACAGTATAGCTGTGGCACAGACCTCAAATGCAGTTTGACTTCTAGTCCTTACATTGCACAATGAGATCATATAACAATTAATCTCAGATAATTGAAGTCATAAAGATGTTAGTTAAAAATGTTAGTTATAAAAGAGAACTCCCTGGTGAAATCAGCAGAATCTCAGAGAAAGTCATTAGTCCATGAGGTCAAGTCTGTTTGTAGTCTGATACTGAGTGTTGTTCATCAGGTCAAAATTTAGGTTTTTGTATAGATCATGCATCAATTGGTCTTACAGGAATGACTGACATCACCGACAAGAAGGATGTTCACCTAACTCAAATTTCGCCCTTCTGATTTTAGTGGGAAAAAAAAATATATCATGAAAGGACCATGATATACATGTTGATTAACAAGCATGTTGTCAGTCTCATAAAATCCATTATAACAGACCCATGTTATAATCTTAATGACTCTTAATGGACTCAAAGAAAGAGAAGTAATTGAATTAAACTTAGTGGAAAATCCCATAAAGAGTACTTGTCTCCTATCACTGTCAAATAGAATATATATTCCCAGGTCCCAGCATCATTTCTCCTCAGGAAGACTGTGGAAATGCTGACCTAAAAAACATCTTTAAAGTTTTTCTTTTGTTTAGGCCCCATACTGTGGACTGTTGTTGAAGTAGTGTCTGACTCTTTCAGACCCCATGGACTGCAGCACGTCAGGCTTCCCTGTCCTCTACTACCTGGTAGATTATTTATTAGTAAACCCAGTTTTCTTTAGATAGCATTAACATAGTTTTACTGTTGTCATCATTGTTTAATGAAGAATTTCCAGACATTTTTTCCCCCCCAGGACATGTGGTAACATCCCAAAATACAAGAATAGTGTTCTTGTACTGAAGTTCATATTTAGCTTTTGCATTTATTAAAATATCCATTTACTGATCTAGCAAAAGCATGTTTTTTCTTGTTTGTTAATAATAGTTTTATTGAAATATACTCAACATACTACAAACTACAAATACTTAAAGTTTACAATTTGATAATTTCTAGACGCTTGTACCCATCCATGAGACCATTATCACAATAATGATAATGAATATGAAAAGATGTCTATAAGCCTCTTTGTTATCACTCCATTCTGATCCAGGCAAACACTGGCCGGATTGCTGTTACTACACATTTCATGACTTCTAATATTTTATATAAATTGAATGTAACAAAGGTTTGTTTGTTAGGTGGAGGTGGGGATCCAGTGTATTTCACTTAGCATAATTATTCTGTGATTCATCCATGCTGTTTGTTTGAGTGCTAAACTGTATTCTATTGTATGGGTGTGCTAAGTCGCTTAAGTTGTGCCTGACTCTTTGTGACCCCATGGACTGTAGCCCACCAGGCTCCTCCATCCATGTGGATTCTTCCAGTAAGGATACTGGAGTGCGTTGCCATTTCCTTCTCCAGGGGATTTTCCTGACTCAGGGATCGAATCTGCAACTCTTATGTCTCCAGTATCGGCAGGCAAGTTCTGTACAGATAGATATAATACAGTTTGTGTATTCAGTTATCTGTTTGGGAACATTTATTTATTTGATTGTTTTTTTTTTTTCCTGGTTTTTGGCTATTACAAATAAATTTCTATAAACATTTGTTTACAAGTCTCTATGTAGACATATGCTTTCATTTATCTTGGATTAATGCCTAGAATGCCTGGAATATCTGAATTGTAGAAGTATGTTCACTGCTTAAGGAACTATAAAAGTATTTTCCAAAATGTTTTTACCATTTTACTTCTCAGTAGCAATATATGAGATATCTTGTTTCTCTACATCCTCACCAAATACATGCCAGGATATGACTTTTTAATTTTAGTCATTCTGATATGTGTGGGGTTATAATTAATCATGACGTTAATTTGCTTTTCCTTAAAGTTTTTTGATACTGCTTATATTGGAGTGTGCTTTATGCTATCTGCATATCTGCTATTGCAATATGTCTATCTTGTGGCCATTTTTGTAAGGCTATACATTTTTTTTCTTCCTAATTTATATGAGTTTTAGTGTATTTGAGTACAAGTCCTTTTTGTAGGTTTCTGATATTCAAATATTTTCTCCAAATCTATGGCTTATTATTCTATTCTCTTAGAAGATCTTTTAAAGGAAATTTTTATTTTTAGAAACACCTTTAGTTTTTGGCCATGCTGTGTGGCATGTGGCATCTTAGTTACCTAACCAGGGATAGAATCCATGCCCCTTGCAACGGAAGCACAGAATCTTAACCACTGGACCACCAGGGAAGTCCTGAGAAGTTTTTAATGTCATGAAGCCCAAATTATTGATTTATTCTTTTAGGGCTTTTTCTGTTAGTTCGATATCTAAGATACCTGTATACATTCATATGTCACCCAAGGTCAGAAAAGTTTTCTACTAAGTTTTATACTAGAAATAGTATACTCCTAGCTTTTACCTTTAGATGTGTAGTGCATTTCAAGTTGATTTTTTAATATGGTGCAAGTGAAAGTTGCTCAGTCGTGTCTGACTCTTTGTGACCCAATGAGTCCATGGAATTCTCCAGGCCAGAATACTGGAGTGGGTAACCTTTCTGTTCTCCATGGGATATTCCCAACCCAGGGATAGAAGCCAGGTATCCTCCATTGCAGGCAGATTCTTTACCAGCTGAGCCACAAGGGAAACCCAAGAATACTGGAGTGGGTAGCTTATCCCTTCTGCAGTAGATTTTCCTACCCCAGGAATCGAAGCAGGGTCTCCTGCATTGCAGGCAGATTCTTTACCAACTGAGCTATCAGGGAAGCCCTAATATGGTACAAGGATGGATCAACATTCTATGTTTTAATATGAATATTCAAATATTTCAGCACCAATTGTTGAAAAGACTAGTTTTTTCCACAGAATAGCCTTTTACCTTTGTTGAAAATCCATTCTCTTCATATATATATATGTGTCTATTCTGGACTCTACCCCATTTTGGAGATCTATTTGGCTTTTCCACCTAATACCATATTGTTTTGATTACTGTAGCTTTATAGTAACATTTGGGGACCCTGGTGGCTCAGACAGTAAAGCGTCTGTCTACGATGCGGGAGACCTGGGTTCGATCCCTTGGTTGGGAAGATCCCCTGGAGAAGGAAATGGCAATCCACTCCAGTACTATTGCCTGGAAAATCCTATGGACAGAGGAGCTTGGTAGGCTACAGTCCATGGGGTCGCAAAAAGTCAGACGCAACTGAGCAACTTCACTTTCATAATAACATTTGAAACAGAATGTTCATATTCCAAGTGTGTGTTTTTTTTTAAGTTATTCACCAATTTTAGTCCTTTGCATTTCCATATACATTTTAGAATAATTCTGTTAATTTCCAAAAAACAAAATAAAGCCTACTGGAGATTTAATCAGAGTTAAATCTATGGATCGATTTGAGAAAGTTGATACAGTACAAATATTGTATCTTCTTACACATAAACATAGTATATATCTTCATATATTTAGAATTTTAATTTCTCTTGTATCTTTTCTTTAAAAGGCCATTCACATCTGTGTCATATTTTCCCTAAGTATTTTGTTTATGATGCTTATGGTTAATAGTATTATGTTTTTAAAATTTAAATTTTTAATTTTGGCAGCTTATATATATACAGATATAAAATATTTTTGTATGTTGGTCTTATGCCCCATAGACTTTCCAAACTTGCTTATTAGTTTCTGTAGCACTCTATTTTTTCATACATAGAAAGTCATGTCATTTGCAAATAAAGACAGTTCTATTTAATACTTATTCCTTTCTGATAATATGGATGCCTTTGTTTCTTTTTCTTATTGTACTAGCCAGTGCCTGTAGTTTAATGCTGATTAAAAGCAGTAAATGAAGAAATCACATTTGTTAGTGATTTTAATGAGAAGGCATTCAGTCTTTTACCATGTTGGGTTATTAATATTTACCTTTCTTACTTTTATACCAAATGGATATGGAGTGTCATATATCCAGAGACAGATGTACTAATTTCCTAGCTCTGCTATAATAAAATCCCATAAGCTAAGTGACTTAAAAAGAATTTGATTTTCTCAGTTTTGAAAACTAGGATTGTCAGGAAGTCAAGCTGTCAGGAAGACCATTCTCTCTTAAAGCTTTGGGTAAGAATCAGTTTCATGCTTTTCCTCTCAACTTCTGGTGTTGCTAGCAATCCTTGGTATACCTTGGCTTATAGGTGTATCACTGAAAACCTGTGACTCCATTGTTGTGTGGTGTTGACCATGTATTTCTCTGTGTCCCCCTCTTCTTTTAAAGACACCAATCATATTGGATTATTGTCCAGCCCAACAACCTCATGTTAACTTGTTCACATCTGCATAGATCCCATTTCCAAATAAAATTATATTCACAGGCACTAGGACTTATGACTTCAATGTATCTTTTTGGAAGACACAGTTCAATCAATAACAGCTGACCTCTGCAGATGCTTAACTTAATCTAGTTTATATGTACAGGTACCTCATTTTATTGTACTTTGCTCTATTGTACTTTGCAGATACTCCTTTTTTTTTTTCTTTTTAATAAAGTGAAGGCTTGTGGCAACCCTGTCCTGAGCAAATACATCAGTGCTATTTTTCAATAGCATTTGTTCACTTTGTGTCTCTGTGTTACATTTTGAGAATTCTCACACTGTTGCAGAGATTTTCATTGTTATTATATTGGTTACATAATTTGTGATCAGGGATCTTTGATGTTATTACCAGGATTTGCTAACAGCTCAGATGATAGTTAGCATTTTTGGCAATATTTTTTAATTAACCTGTGCACATTGTTTTGTTTTGTTTTTTAAGATATAAATTCATTACATCCTTAATAGACAACAGTATAGCGTAAGCATAACTTTCATATGAATTGGGAAACAAAATTATACATATGACTTGCTTTATTATCATCTTTGTTTTATTGTGATCGTCTGGAAGGGAACCCACAATATCTCCGAGGTATGTTTGCCACATCCTGGCATGGCTTTGATGTAAGCAATATTTCCAAGTTTGGGTGCCTATCATGGTAGTCACCGATCTACTTACAGCACTGATGATTAACACCTGACACCACAAATGGGTAAGCCGACAAATGCAAGCAAGGTATATGTAACAAATATGAAATAAGAATTTTGTTTGACTTATACTGTAATATTTTAAGTTTTAAAATTTGGTCAAAATTTGATAATTCAGAAATTACATGTAAAAAGCTAAATGTCACATCAAACTTGAAATATCAGTGACTAGTCAGTGATGGTTCCTCATTATCTCATTGCATCCATTAATTGAAAGTATAATAGTAAGGTGAAATTGCATTCATCTTTATAGAAAGTATCTTGTAATAAAAGGGGCTGATAATTAAATGGTAGCATTTTCATTTATTCATAAATGAGACACCAAGTAGTGGTATCTATCTTAATAGCTTATAATTAACATGTCTTGCCTATATAGCAATAGAGGCACTGATTATTTTCTGTCCCAATTGTTGCTTTCCTCAATAAAATGTACTTTGCACAGTCCTAAGTGGTTTATCAATATGTAGTAAATTGTTTGAATCCAAATAGTTAAATATATGCATTAGTTGTATTCTTAATGTTGGTCCAGGTACATTTACTTTATTTTATTTTCATAGAATTTAACTATCATCACAATGAAAAAAAATAGATATCGGGTACTATGGACAAACATGTTTATGGCAGGGCATAATAGCAGCCATTTATAATTTCTTGGAAATCCTTGAAGCTTTTACATCAACAAAATTATTTTACTTACTTTGATTGTTGTTTACTTCCTATATACCCATTTGTATTTTAAGTGAGGTACATAATATACTGAGATAGAAAGATGCCATGGAAAAAATGGCTGGACTTTGAAATCAGATCAACCTAGGGTTATTTGCTAGAATGTTGCCTTAATTAGAATTATTACTCCACATTTTAGCTTCAGTTTTATCTTTTCTATAAAGGAATATTATGTGCTTTGTATTATTATCATACTCTTCAATTTGATTCTATTCCCAGCAAAAGGACATTGCTGCCTTGGTGATTTTCTCTTTCTTCTGAATTTTCATCCCACTGTTGTACACTGACTCTTTTTTTTTTAATTTTAATTGATGGATAATTAATTTACAATATTGTAATGGTTTCTGTCAGGCACCAACATGAATTGGCCATAGGGATATATATATATATCCCCTCCCTTTTGACCTCCCTCCCACTTCCCTCTCCATACATTGAAATACTTTTCTCTCATCTAGAAAATATAAAGGAAAGCAAAAAATCATTATAGTCTCTAGATACTATGTTAAAACCTTCCCACTAATCACCACCTTCCTATTGGAAACAAGCAAACAAAGAAGAAAATGTGTCATTGTCTTAGTCCTTTTTAGGCTTCTGTATAACAAATATCACAAACTGGGTAACTAATAAGCAATGCAAATCACATTTCTCTTAGTTCTAAAAGCAGGAAATCCAAGATCAGGGCTCCATCAAGGTTGCATTTTTCTCTTCCAGGTCACAGACTTCTCCTTCTGTCCTCACAGGGCAGAAAGGGCAAAGAATCCCCCTGGGGTCTCTTTTGATAAGACACTAATCCCATCTGTGCTCTGCCCCTGACATAATCACTTTTCAAAGTCTCCACCTCCTAACACCATCACCTTGAGGATTAGGTTTTCAACATAGGAATTTGAGAGGGAAACAAACATTCAAATCACATCATTCTGTCCCTCATATTCATGTTTTCTCTTATGCAAAATGCATTTATTCCGGCCCAATAGCTCTCAAAGCCCGATCTAACATAAACTCTATAAAGTCCAAAGTCATCTAAATATCATCTAAATCAGAAATGAGTAAGGGGCTCTATCTATTCAGTCAACAAAAACAAGACCTGGAGCTGACTGTGGCTCAGATCATGAACTCCTTATTGCCAAATTCAGATTTAAATTGAAGAAAGTAGGGAAAACCACCAGACCATTCAGGTATGACCTAAATCAAATCCCTTATGATTATACAGTGAAAGTGAAAAATAGATTTAAGGGCCTAGATCTGATAGATAGAGTGCCTGATGAACTATGGACAGAGGTTCATGACATTGTATAGGAGACAGGGATCAAACCATCCCCATGGAAAAGAAATGCAAAAAAGCAAAATGGCTGTCTGGGGAGGCCTAACAAATAGCTTTGAGAAGAAGGGAAGCAAAAAGCCAAGGAGAAAAGGAAAGATATAAGCATCTGAATGCAGAGTTCCAAAGAATAGCAAGAAGAGATAAGAAAGCCTTCCTCAGTGATCAATGCAAAGAAATAGAGGAAAACAACAGAATGGGAAAGACTAGAGATCTTTTCAAGAAAACTAGAAATACCAACATTTCATGGAAAGATGGGCTCAATAAAGGACAGAAATGGTCTGGACCTAATAGAAGCAGAAGATATTAAGAAGAGGTGGCAAGAATACACAGAAGAATTGTACAAAAAAGATCTTCACGACCAAGATAATCACGATGGTGTGATCACTCACCCTAGAGCCAGATATCATGGAATGTGAAGTCAAATGGGCCTTAGAAAGCATCACTATGAACAAAGCTAGTGGAGGTGATGGAATTCCAGTTGAGCTCTTTCAAATCCTGAATGATGATGCTGTGAAAGTGCTGCACTCAATATGCCAGCAAATTTGGAAAACTCAGCAGTGGCCATAGGAGTGGAAAAGGTCAGTTTTAATTGTAATCCCAAAGAAAGGCAATGCCAAAGAATGCTCAAACTACCGCAGAATTGCACTCATCTCACACACTAGTAAAGTAATGCTCAAAATTCTCCAAACCAGGCTTCAA
Source organism: Ovis aries (assembly GCF_016772045.2). Classification (NCBI taxonomy): domain Eukaryota; kingdom Metazoa; phylum Chordata; class Mammalia; order Artiodactyla; family Bovidae; genus Ovis; species Ovis aries. Next base: position 53,194,198 of record NC_056069.1, read on the forward strand.
TATGTGAACCATGAATTTCCAGATGTTCTAGCTGGTTTCAGAAAAGGCAGAGGAACCAGAGATCAAATTGGCAACATCCACTGTATCATGGAAAAAGCAAGAGAGTTCCAGAAAAACATCTATTTCTGCTTTATTGACTATGCCAAAACTTTTGACTGTGTGGATCACAATAAACTTTGGAAAATTCTGAAAGAGATGGGAATACAGACCACCTGACCTGCCTCTTGAGAAATCTGTATGCAGGTCAGGAAGCAATAGTTAGAACTGGGCATGGAACAACAGACTGGTTCCAAATAGGAAAAGGAGTACATCAAGGCTGTATATTGTCACCCTGCTTATTTAACTTCTATGCAGAGTGCATCATGAGAAACGCTGGGCTAGAAGAAGCACAAGGTGGAATCAAGGTTACCAAGAGAAATATCAATAACCTCAGACATGCAGATGACACCACCCTTATGGCAGAAAGTGAAGAGGAGCTAAAAAGCCTCTTGATGAAAGTGAACGTGGAGAGTGAAAAAGTTGGCTTAAAGCTCAACATTCAGAAAATGAAGATCATGGCATCTGGTCCCATGACATCATGGGAAATAGATGGGGAAACATTAGAAACAGTGTCAGACTTTATTTTGAGGGGCTCCAAAATCACTGCAGATGGTGACTGCAGCCATGAAATGAAATGGTGCTTACTTCTTGGAAGAAAAGTTATGACCAACCTAGACAGCATATTCAGAAGCAGAGATATTACTTTGCCAACAAAGTTCTGTCTAGTCAAGGCTATGGTTTTTCCAGTTGTCATGTGTGGATGTGACAGTTGGACTGTGAAGAAGGCTGAGTGCCGAAGAATTGATGCTTTTGAATGTGGTGTTGGAGAAGACTCTTGAGAGTCCCTTGGACTGCAAGGAGATTCAACCAGTCTATTCTGAAGGAGATCAACCCTGGGATTTTTTTGGAAGGAATGATGCTAAAGCTGAAACTCCAGTACTTTGGCCACTTCATGCAGAGTTGACTCATTGGAAAAGACTGTGATGCTAGAAGGGTTTGGGGGCAGGAGGAGAAGGGGACGACAGAGGATGAGATGGCTGGATGGCGTCACTGACTCAATGGACGTGAGTCTGAGTGAACTCCGGGAGTTGGTGATGGACAGGGAGGCCTGGCGTGCTGCGATTCATGGGGTCGCAGAGAGTCAGACATGACTGAACAACTGAACTGCACTGAAGGTGATTCAAGGAAGGCAAATTGCTTTCCAGCAGCAAAACTGTGAAAGCAAACAAGTTTTGTTGACTTTCAAACAAAACCTACAGAATACAATGGAGTGAAGGGCATAAAACCCCCATTCCAAAAGGGAGACATGGGAAAGAAGAAAGGGACAATGTCAAAGTTTGGAGTTCATGTCTGCAGCTTTTCTGGGGTAGAATCACACACTGGTTGACCTACTGATCTGGAGTAGGGTCAAGGCGTAGACATTTCTGTCTAGCAGAACGTCTCTCCAGTGAACTGGCCTTGGTCAGCCCTATGACCAGCAGCCCACATGCCTGGGTTGCCTGACTGCAGCTCCCAGTACCTCTATGCTTAGAAATCCATGTAGAGGTTGCCAAACCTCCACAGCTCTACTGGGTAAAGGTCATGTCCCCAAGGCCCTAGAAATGAGTTGTCTGGCTTGTTGAAATCCAGGTGATGTCTCCTCCTTTACTGAGATATGTGTATGTATGTTAGTCGTTCAGTCGTGTCCAACCCTTTGTAACTCTATGGACTGTAGCCCACCAGGCTCCTCCATCCATGGGATTTTCCAGGCAAGAATCCTGGAATTGGTTGCCATTTCCTTCTCCATTATTGAGATATAATTGATATATGAAATTGTGTAAGTTAAGATATATAACATGTTGATTTGATATGTTTGTATATTAAAATGTGTAAGACAATCTCCACCACAAGTTTCACTAACACTTGTATCAGGTCATACAATTACCAATGTTGTGTGTGTTCTGGGAACATTGAATGTGTTCTCTTGGCAACTTTAAAGTACATAATAACATGTTATTAACTATAATGACCATGCTGTATGTTAGATTCTCAGAATTTATCTTACAACTGAAAGTTTGTAACTTGGAACAGCATCTCCCATTTCATCCTACCCTTACCTCCTTGTAACCACTTTTCTACTCTCTGTTTCTGTGGGTTCAACTTTTCAAAATTCTACATAAAATTATACAGTGTTTCCCTTTCTCTTTCTGACTTACTTCACTTAGCAAAGTGTCCTCCAACTTTATCCATGTTGTCACTAATGGTAGGATTTCCTTCTTTCTCATGGTCATATACTCTTCCATAGTGTATAGGTGTACAACTGCTTTATCCATTCGTGTCTTGATGAACATTTAGGTTGTTTCCATCTCTTGGCTATTGTGAGTAATGCTGCACTGAACTTGGGATGCAGCTGTTTCTTTTAGATCCTGCTTTCATTTCCTTTGGATATATACCCAACAGTGAAATTGCTGGATATATTTCAATTCAGTTCAGTTCAGTTGCTCAGTCGTATCCAACTCTTTGCAACCCCATGAACTGCAGCACGCCAGGCCTCCCTGTCCATCACCAACTCCCAGAGTTCACCCAAACTCATGTCCATTGAATCGGTGATGACATCCAGCCCTCTCATCCTCTGCTGTTCCCTTCTCCTCCTGCCCTCAATCTTTCCCAGCATCAGGTTCTTTTCCAATGAGTCAACTCTTCACATCAGGTGGCCAAAGTATTGGAGTTTCAGCTTCAACATCAGTCCTTCCAATGAACACCCAGGACTGATCTCCTTTAGGATAGACTGGTTGGATCTCCTTGCAGTCCAAGAAACTCTCAAGAGTCTTCTCCAACACCACAGTTCAAAAGCATCAATTCTTTGGCACTCAGCTTTCTTTATAGTCCAACTCTCACATCCATACATGACTACTGGAAAACCATAGCCTTGACTAGATGGACGTTTATGGACAAAGTAATGTCTCTGCTTTTTAATATGCTGTCTAGGTTAGTCATGACTTTCCTTCCAAGGAATAAGTGTCTTTTAATTTCATGACTTCAGTCACCATCTGCAGTGATTTTGGAGCCCAGAAAAATAGAGTCAGGCACGGTTTCCCCTGTCACCCCATCTATTTGCCATGAAGTGATGGGACTGGATGCCAGGATCTTCATTTTCTGACTGTTGAGCTTTAAGCCAACTTTTCCCCTCTCCTCTTTCACTTTCATTAAGAGGCTCTTTAGTTCTTCTTCACTTTCTGCCATAAGGGTGGTGTCATCTGCATATCTGAGGTTATTTATATTTCTCCTGGAAATCTTGATTCCAGCTTGTGCTTCATCCAGCCTATGAAAAAGCTGGATATAGTAGTTGTATTTTAATTTTTTGAGAAGCCTGCATACTGCTTTCTATGAGACTGCACAATTTTAAAAGGGAGCCACACAGATCCCTTTGTCCCCCTTTCTCACATCTTCCCAGACACGTATCTTTTCTTTCCTGTTTAATGACACTCATTCTAACATTCTAACTTGATTTGCATTTGATTTGCATTGCCCTGATGGTGAGCACCTCTTCACCTATATGTTGGCCATTTTTCTTGTTCGTTTTTTCTTTAGTATCTATTCAGTTCCTCTGCCTACTTTTTAATCAGGTATGTTTGGAGTTTTGTCTGTTTATTTATTCTATTGAGTTTTATGAGTTCTTTTTATAGTTTGGATATTAATTCTTTTTAGATATATGATTTGCAGGTAGCTTCTCACATTCCATAGATTTTCATTTTGTTGATTTTGTTTTGTTTTGTTTTGCTATGCAGAGGATGAAGTCCTGAATAACTCTGTTTCACCTTTAGGTCTTTCTTCTCTTTTCTTGTAGAAGAGCACACGTTCACAACCAAATACCTCCATGGTTCCATCCTGCAAAATTTAAAATCTAAGATCTTCCTGCCTGTCTCCTTCCCCTTCAGTTCACACTTACTGATTTCTTGATGAAGTGGATGATTAAATGCGAGCTTCACACCCAAACCAATTTCTTTATCAAATGATCACATGGTCACACAGTTAGTGTTCTCTCCTTCACATGCTTTCTTATTTTTAGCGGAATAGATAAGCTATATGTGCAAACTGTAAAGTTCTGCTCACCTTAACAATTCTGTCATTGCTCCTTTCCCAAATTTCACTGTAAGTTTTCAAGAGCAGCCAAGCCATAATTTCAACACTGGACTTAATTTCCTCAGCAAAGTATCCAATTTCATCACTCACAAGATTAATCTTCCACAGAAAACTAGGAAGTGCATACAGTTCAGCCAAGAATACAATTCAGCTTTGCCACTTTATAATAAGGATGCTTTTTTCTCCCCAGTCCAATAACATGGGCCTCACTTCCATCTGAGATATCATCAGAATGACCTTTGTCATTGTTGTGCTTGTTCAGTCGCTCAGTCGTGTCCAACTCTTTGTGATTCCATGGACTTGTAGTATGCCAGGCTTCCCTAACCTTCACTGTCTCCCAGAGTTTGCTCAAACTCATGTCCATTGAGTCAGTGATGCCATCCAACCATCTCATCCTCTGTCATTCCCTTCTCCACCTGCCCTCAATTTTTCCCAGCATCAGGATCTTTTCCAATGAGTTGGCTCTTCACATCAGGTGGCCAAAATATTGGAGCTTCAGCGTCATTATCAGTTCTTCCAATGAATAGTCAGGACTGGTTTCCTTTAGGATTGACTGGTTTGATCTCATTGCTGTCCAAGGGACTAGCAAGAGTCTTCTATAGCACCACAGTTTGAAAGCATAAATTTTTCAGCACTCAGTCTTCTTCACAGTCCAACTCTCACATCCATACATGACTACTGTAAAAACCATAGCTTTGACTACATGGAACACTGCAGACTGGCATCTCATAAATGTATATATATTATGGCTTCCTTCCTACTCCCAATAGAATGTCTCATTTTCTGCCATAATTCTTATTACTAAAGTTCCCTGTATAAGATAAAAATCTGAAGGACAGGGACAAGTCTTCTAGCTCATACTTCCTTCTATGAATCCATTTATTCTTTTATATTATGCCTCTAAATATAGCTCACACATATCTTCTCCTTTTTCATTCCACTATGTTCACTGAACCATATATAGGACTGCCCTGGTGGGCCAGCAGTTAAGAATCTGTGCTTCGAAGGCAGGGGGCATGGATTCAATCCCTGATAGGGGAAGTTCCACTTTCCATGCAGCAAAGGAAACAGAAAGATAGAAAGAAACAAACTTAAACCACATATAAATATATTATTTGTATGTTATGGCCATAGTCTAACTAATTTTCCTGTTTTCATTTCTATTCCTTCAATCTCAATTTGTTATCAGGGAAATTTTTATACTGCAAATATTATATCATTATTCTCCTGCATGAAACATTCTCTCCGCTTTTGTTTCCAAAAACAGTGGTGTTCAAGAAGGAATCTGTGTGCTTTGGCAGTCACTCATGTTATCTGATCATTGTACTAAGAGAAAATAATATAATTTATTTTGATATTGTTTGTTTTATTTTTAGGAATTGTAAGGCATAAGCATTTTAGAAAAAAAGCTCAATTTTCCATATGTTGGATGATTTTTTTTTTTAATTTTGACACCTACTCCAGCCACAGATTAACTTCATATTCTTTACTTCCTATAATCTATTATGTCCATTCTATACCTTATTTCCCTAGGCATTCTCAAATAAACTGGTATTTTTATTCTTCATCTTTCTTTTGTCAAAAAGAAATAGCATATTTGGGCTAATTACAAAACTGCACGGGCTTCCCTGGTGGTTCAGGTGGTAAAGAATCTGCCTGCAGTGCAAGAGACCCGAGTTCAATCTCTGGGTTGGGAAGATCCTCTGGAGGAGGGCATGGCAACCCACTCCAGTATTCTTGCCTGGAGAATCCCCATTGACAGAGGAGTCTGGCACGCTACAGTCCATGGGATTGCAGAAAGTCAAACATGACTGAGACATCCAGCACAGCACAAAACTGCATATCTATTCTTAAAGAGAGAGCTTTTCTAGGGTGCTTGATTTTTCTTCTCATATAGGGAAACATGATCAGCAGTCAGAGAGAAAAAGAGTTTCTTATCTTTTTCTTGGACTTTTTTCTCTTGACTTTTAGAAATGTAGTTCTATTAATGAAGAACTCTTTTCTACACATCACCAAAAGCAAAGCAAAAAGGAAAATGTTTCCTGTTTTCAGAAGTATCAGCTGTAATAGGGAACATGGCTAGGGGAAAAAATGGCATAAACCTTAAAAAGTCAATACAAAATAAATTTACTTTCAAAGTTGCATGTTAAATACCATTGAACAGAAATAACAGATGCTGTCTTTGCTTAGGTAAATTTCGGGTGATGTAACATTTGTCTTAGATTGAACTGGGCTTGTTTAGATAGGTCCTATTTTCAGGTTACACAGGCTTCTCTTTTAACACTCTCTAAATATATCCTGATATCAATCTTATTTTTTCATTTCTTCCTTCTTATCGCCAGCAAATCATTCTTGGGAGAACTGGACATCCCAATAGATTTGTCAACTAGTGAAATGGAGAATTTAAGCTCTGCCTGATGAATATCTCAGCTCCCATGACTGCAGAGCATAAAAATATCTCCCTGCCTGATGAAGAAGCTTCATGGGTATTACTGTAAAGACTCCCATTTATAATGTCAAATATTTTGAAATTTAAAAATATAAGAAATGCTATTCTGTGTGATTTTTTAGAATAATTATCAAATCGTGAATTCAATTATTCTGTAAATTTTAGATAGCTAACAAGATCTCTCTATAGTAGCGTTGGCTGTCATTTTTTGTCTATTTATTTGATGTGATGTATAATCATTAAAATAAGTATATTAACCAATTGCTAGGTTTATGTGATCTGAGAGAGGCCCGTCTTGTTACTTCTAAAATTACCATAATAAAGGTACTGAAAATTTTGATATTACATTGAGAGATTCACTATTAAATTATTTTTTTCTCACATTTAACTCCTATTTGTATTTCACTTTAAGGGCAATCATTCACAAAAAGAATATTTCCTCAAGTGATTATGGAATAATTACAGTAGTATTTTGAAATTTTACTTCTTGAGATAATTTTAAAAGCTTTTCTGATTAAAGACTTCTAGAGGATTTAATATACAAGCTAGTGAATAGGTCACAATTATCAGCATTCTCTTCGTCAAATTTCAGTATTTCATTGAATATCAATGGTTTGATTATAGCATTTGTACCTGAGGATTATCATGTCTGTAATTAGCATTAAGTCTTTTAAACATGTCCAGAAAGACTATCACATTATATTAATTAAAATAATAATAAGAAGTTATAAAGCATTATTTAATTGATGTCTTTTTGAGTTTTTGCATTGGTATTAATTACTCTTTAAAAAATACTTAGAAATATGTTTTTATGATTTACTTCTGAATCAGTAGGCTTAATATGCAATTAATTCTACCTACTGTTATATGTTTGTATTTTTTAGTTAGGTAATAAAATTTAAGAAAACCATGATCTTTTTCTCAGGAAGTAGTAAATGATGAAAGCTCATATCTGATGAAAATTAAAAAGTCCCCTTCAGCATATAGCCAAGCTGAAGGATAGTTTTTTGATCCCAGTTGAGGCATGAAAAATATTCAGAAAAGAATATTAGTCACATTTTAGAAAAACAGAGGTTAAATGTCAAATTCAATGGGTACATTTACAAAATAACAGAGAATAAGAGAATGAGGGAATAAGGGGTAACTCTTTTAAAATCATGTTTTTTGGAAGCGTTTTCTAGATAATTAAAATTTTTGATTATAAAGATCATTTATCTTAGGTAGTTAATCGAACAAGAAAACAAATACAAGACTTTTCTTTGAGGTTGTTTTTTTCCCTGTTTTCAGTTGATGGGGTTGCAAATAGTTGGACACAACTTGGTGAATAAGCAACAGAAACACAGTTTTCATTTAGAAGGTTCTACTCTCTTTGCAAAGAGTAGGACACGATTGAGCGACTGAACTCTCATTAAAGGTGTTTGCTATGACCGGTGCATTCTCTTGGCAAAACTCTATCAGCCTTTGCCCTGCTTCATTCCATACTCCAAGGCCAAATTTGCCTGTTATTCCAGGTGTTTCTTGATTTCCTAGCTTTGCATTCCAGGCCCTATAATGAAAAGAACATCTTTTTTGGGTGTTAGTTCTAAAAGGTCTTGTAGGTCTTCCTAGAACCGTTCAACTTCAGTTTCTTCAGCATTACTGGTTGGGGCATAGACTTGGATTACTGTGATATTGAATGGTTTGCCTTGGGAACAAACAGAGATCATTCTGTCGTTTTTGAGATTGCATCCAAGTACTGTATTTCAGACTCTTTTGTTGACCACGATGGCTACTCCATTTCTTCTAAGGGATTCCTGCCCACATTAGTAGACATAATGGTCATCTGAGTTAAATTCACCCATTCTAGTCCATTTTAGTTTGCTGATTCCTATGATGTTGACATTCACTCTTGCCATTTCCTATTTGACCACTTCCAATTTGCCTTGATTCATGGACCTAACATTCCAGGTTCCTGTGCAATATTGCTCTTTACAGCATCGGATCTTGTTTCTATCACCAGTCATATCCACAACTGGGTATTGTTTCTCTTTGGCTCCATGCCTTCATTCTTTCTGGAGTTATTTCTCCACTGATCTCCAGTAGCATATTGGGCACATACCAACCTAGGGAGTTCCTCTTTCAGTATCTTATCATTTTGCCTTTTTATACTGTTCATGGGGTTCTCAAGGCAAGAATACTGAAGTGGTTTGTCATTCCCTTCTCCAGTGGACCACATTCTGTCAGACCTCTCCACCATGATCCTTCCATCTTGAGTGGCCCCACATGGCATGGCTTAGTTTCATCGAGTTAGACAAGGCTGTGGTCCATGTGATCAGATTGTCTAGTTTTCTGTGATTATGGTTTCAGTGTGTCTGCCCTCTGATGCTCTCTCACAACATGTAACGTCTTATTTGGGTTTCTCTTACATTGAACATGGGGTATCTCTTCAGGGCCACTCCAGCAAAGCACAACCATTGCTCCTTACCTTGGATGAGGGGTATCTCCTCATGGCGCCCCTCCTGACCTTGAACGTGGAGAAGCTCCTCTCAGCCCTCCTGTGCCCATACTGGTCATAGCAAACACCCTCTTCCAACAACACAAGAGAAGACTCTACACATGGACATCACCAGATGGTCAACACTGAAATCAGATTGATTATAATCTTTGCAGCCAAAGATGGAAAAGCTCTATACAGTCAGCAAAAATAAGACTGGGAGCTGACATTGGCTCAGATCATGAACTCCTTATTGCCAAATTCAGATTTAAATTGAAGAAAGTAGGGAAAACCACCAGACCATTCAGGTATGACCTAAATCAAATCCCTTATGATTATACAGTGGAAGTGAGAAATAGATTTAAGGGACTAGATCTGATAGATAGAGTGCCTGATGAACTATGGATGGAGGTTCATGACATTGTATAGGAGACAGGGATCAAGACCATCCCCATGGAAAAGAAATACAAAGAAGCAAAATGGCTGTCTGGGGGGGCCTTACAAATAGCTGTGAAAAGAAAAGAAGGAAAAAGCAAAGGAAAAAGGAAAGATATAAGCATCTGAATGCAGAGTTCCAAAAGAATAGCAAGGAGAGATAAAAAAGCCTTCTTCAGTGATCAGTGCAAAGAAATGGAGGAAAACAACAGAATGGGAAAGACTAGAGATCCCTTCAAGAAAATTAGAGATACCACGTGAATATTTCATGCAAAGATGGGCTCAATAAAGGACAGAAATGGTATGGACATAACAGAAGCAGAAGATATTAAGAAGAGGTGGCAAGAATACACAGAAGAACTATACAAAAAGATCTTCACAACCCAGATAAGCATGATGGTGTGATCACTCACCTAGAGCCAGACATCCTGGAATGTGAAGTCAAGTGGGCCTTACAAAGCATAACTACAAACAAAGCTAGTAGAGGTGATGGAATTCCAGTTGAGCTATTTCAAATCCTGAAAGATGATGCTGTGAAAGTGCTGCACTGAATATGCCAGCAAATTTGGAAAACTCAGCAGTGGTTACAGGACTGGAAAAGGTCAGTTTTCATTCCAATCCCAAAGAAAGGCAATACCAAAGAATGCTCAAACTACCGCACAATTGCACTCATCTCCCATGCTAGTAAAGTAATCTCAAAATTCTCCAAGCCAGGCTTCAGCAGTACGTGAACTGTGAACATCCAGATGTTCAAGTTGGTTTTAGAAAAGGCAGAGGAAGCTGAGATGAAATTGCCAACATCTGCCGGATCATCAAAAAAGCAAGAGAGTTCCAGAAAAACATCTATTTCTGCTTTATTGACTATGCCAAAGCCTTTGACTGTGTGGATCACAATAAACTGTGGAAAATTCTGAAAGACATGGGAATAACAGACCACCTGCTTGAGAAACCTATATGCAGGTCAGGAAGCAACAGTTAGAACTGGACATGGAACAACAGACTGGTTCCAAATAGGAAAAGGAGTACGTCAAGGCTGTATACTGTCACCCTGCTTATTTAACTCATAAGCAGAGTACCTCATGAGAAATGCTGGGCTGGAGGAAGCACAAGCTGGAATCAAGATTGCCGGGAGAAATATCAATAACCTCAGATATGCAGATGACACCACCCTTATGGCAGAAAGTAAAGAACTAAAGAGTCTCTTGATGACAGTGAAAGAGGAGAGTGAAAAAGTTGGCTTAAAGCTCAACATTCAGAAAACTAAGATCATGGCATCTGGTCCCATGATTTCATGGGAAATAGATGGGGAAACAGTGAAAGCAGTGTCAGATGTTTTTGTTTTTGAAGTCCAAAATCATGGTGATTGCAGCCATGAAATTAAAAGATGCTTACTCCTTGGAAGGAAAGTTAAGACCAACCTAGATAGCATATTCAAAAGCAGAAACATTACTTTGCCAACAAAGGTCCATCTAGTCAAGGCTATGGTTTTTCCAGTGGTTGTATGGATGTGAGAGTTGGACTGTGAAGAAAGTTGAATGCTGAAGAATTGATGCTTTTGAACTGTGGTGTTCATAAGTCCCTTGGACTTCAGAGTCCCTTGGACTGCAAAGAGATCCAGCTAGTCCATTCTAAAGGAGATCAGTCCTGGGTGTTCATTGGAATGATTGATGCTAAAGCTGAAACTCCAATACTTTGGCCACCTCATGTGAAGAGTTGACTCATTTGAAAAGACTCTGATGGTGGGAGGGATTGGGGGCAGAAGGGAAGGGGCTGGCAGAGGATGAGATGGATGGATGGCATCTCTGACTCGATGGACATGAGTTTGGGTGAACTCCGGGAGTTGGTGAAGGACAGGGAGGGCTGGCGTGCTGTGATTCAGGGGTTCGCAAAATGTGGGACACGACTGAGCAAGTAACGGAACTGACTCATTGAATAATCAAAAAAATAATAATAATAATAATAATGTGACTTTCTTAGGAGTGATGTAAGAAGAGAAATTTAGTGGCTTATACTCATATTGCCTTTCCATGTCCTTCTCTTAGACTCGGACAATGACAGAAAATTGGATGAAAAAGTGACTTTTGTGAATATTACCTACGTATTTCTCCATATAATGGCATAAAAGTTTTCCTATTTTTCTAAGCTTTATAATTCAGTATCTCAATTACCTTATCTCTCACTGAAAAGAGAGAGTCCATTTGACTGAAATATTTTGGAATTATAATAGGTTTTGAGAACTGGAGGAAACATCTCTGGGGAACATTGTGGACCAATTTTATGTACTTACACCATCCACTTTGAATGACCCAATTTGCAAACATTAGTTCATTCCTGTTTAGTAGTGAATGGAATTTTACATTTATAAATTATAGAAGCTCTGTTTTTAAAATAAAAAAAGAAAAGAAAAGCTTCTGGATGTGCTTTTCTTCCAAGTAGAATATGTATCAGGTTCCCTGATAAGGAAAGAACATGAGATTCTGGCGATGAACAGTGGACCACTGCACTCCATGGTTGTCCCTTGTCATTTCTATGGCATCTTCCACCCATAGCAAGAGAACCGCCAGTGTGTGATATCTCCCATTTGAAGATATTATTCATGCAGAACATGTATACATCCATAATGAGACAGATAATTCATTCACTTTCTTTTTTGACTCTTAAACGAAATAGTTAATATCTACAAATGAATACTTTCAACAAGCATATGGGATTGAGTGACAGTTTTTTTATCTACTGACCAGCTGAATTTCCAGTCGCCTCTCTGATCTCATTCAGTTCAGTTCAATTCAGTCGCTCAGTCGTGTCCAACTCTTTGCGACCCCATGAATGGCAGCAGGCCAGGCCTCCCTGTCCATCACCAACTCCCGGAGTTCACTCAGACTCTCGTCCATCGAGTCAGTGATGCCATCCAGCCATCTCATCCTCTGTCGTCCCCTTCTTCTCCTGCCCCCAATCCCTCCCAGCATCAGAGTCTTTTCCAGTGATCTCATTACCCTCCCTCTTCCCTTGAATAATCAGTTAGCTGAACATCGTGTCAGTAATTCCTTTGTTTTCTCTAGAAGTTTACAAAATTGTATCTGAAATCCATGATTTTTGTTTCTAAAATTTGTACAAGTAAATCAGTGTATATTTTCTTTACTGACTTTTTCCCCTGAGACCATTAGAGTTGATGTAAGTAGCTGCATTTCAATCAATTATGCCATCCTCTAGTATGACATTGTATGACTGCCACATTCTATCTTTCTGTTGTTAATATATTCTGTGTTACAGAAATAAGGTTGATTTTTCCTGTCTTAGCAGACTTATATAAGTCACTCTTAGTAAATGTTAAGAGTAAATTTTTTAACATTAAAAATAATTTTTCCCCTCAAGGTATAAGTAGAAATTTTCCCATCCATTAGTAACACATAATTAGACCATTATCTACAGTTTCTCTAACTTTTGATATCACTGGTTTTTGTATGTATTGAGTGTTGAGTTGAGCTATTTACTAATGAGAATTATCATGTATTATGTTTTTATGCACTAGTTATTTTCACCTCTGTAAAGTGCTTGTTCAGTAATTTCTCTCAGTCTTTTTTCTTGCAAGTGTACAGTGTTGAAGATTTGAAGATTATAATAATTTTTAGTACATTAGGGAAAAACTTCCTTGATTTATGCTAAGAAACAGGCAATTTTATTTATTTATTTATTTATTTTACCATCAATAACACTGTCAACATAGTGAAAACAGTAAATATAGCATTGAATTACTGTTAAAATAATTTTGAAACTACACATCTCCTGATAGGGCAAATATATCATATGAAAAACAACATAAAATCAGACATAACACAGATAGACATTTTTAATGAATAATATTATAGATAGTATAATTATCACTCTCAATCATTATGTCTCTTTCAACATTGTAAAAACACATTGAAGGGGACTTTCCTAGTTACTGGTCTGTGAGCCCTTTATGCCAAGGCTACTAAATCATTATCATTTAAGAAAGTAATTAGCACGTATCATTAGCTAATGAAGATAATGACTATTAAAATTCTTTTCCAATTTATGGTTCCCCCTTTATCACGATTTAACAACAATGTTGTTTTAGTGTAGTAACAAAAATTGGTTTACAAATGACCCTTCCACTAATGAACAAGCAACACCTCGTATCAAGGAGCAAAGAATTATTTATTCATTGCACTTTTAATTATATTATGTAGAGCAGTTTACTGTTGATGCCTTTCCAATGTGATTCAGTCAAAATGTCTATTTTATCATTATATTAAAAGTACAAAGCCAAACCTCACTGTATATAATTATTTTTCTATGAAATAGAGTCAATTTCTACATTTCCAAGCTGGAAAGTGATGAATTATAATGATCAATGTATATAGATTATAAAAGCATTTCATCTGCTCAGTTCATTTTTTTTCTATTTTTTTCATATTTTGAACATATAAACACATTTTAATATAACTGAAAAAAATTATTGCTCTACTGATAATTATTAGCATTCACAAAAATATAATACTGAAGGAAAACATCTTCTGGAGTGGCTAAAATAAATGCCTTTACATTTAACTTTTTAAATAAAAAAGTTGAATTAAAAATTCAGTGATTCTTAGTGTTAACATTGAGTGTAGTTCCATAAGTTTTCTGTTGCCATGAGCAAATTATCACAAATTTAGTTTCAAACATCTATTTGTTATTTCATAGTTTCTGTGAATTAGGAATCCAGGCCTGGGTTATATGACTCTCACTTGGATGAACAATGAGTTGACAGGGACTCCAAGCCCATCTGAGGCTCAGGAGAATCTGAGTTCATTCTTTGTTGGAAATAATTGGTTCCATGCAGTTCTAGAAATGAAATCCCTATCTTCTTGCTGACTGTAGGCAGGTGTCCCTCTCAGATTCTGGAGGTAGTTTACAAGTCCTAATCAAATATGGCAACTTTATTACTGCAAAACAGGCAGAAAAATCAGCCTGCTGTGTGGAGTTTTGTATAACATAATCTAATCATGGACTGACTATGCTATCATATTCTTAACTCTGGCCCACACTAAAGTGGAGATGATTACACAGAGCCAGTACACCTGTAGGTGGGAAACTGCCACCCTCTGACCCCCAATTATGAAATGCAAATTATATTCACCCTCTCCTAGGGTTTTTAAGGTTTTAGTCTATTACAACTCAGAATGCAAAATCTGAATCAGGTCCAGGTGTGGATGATAGGCTTGGATGTAATCTATGAAGAAGAGCTTCTGGAGCAAATTCTTCTCCATATGTGGTCCAGGAAATCCAAAGTGAGAAGTTATCAGCTCACAACATTCCTGACTAACAATGGCAAATCAGGCACAGAAAAAGTTAAAAAACATTGTGATTTATAAAAATGGAAAGTAAGCATGAGTAATCAGTCTATAACCATTCTGAAATGGGTTCTTTTTCATTGAGTAAAAAACCTGGAAGAAATCTTTGTGATCTTGGCTCTACCCCTTGGGTTTCTAGTTGAGAAAAATCTGTGTTGTCATTTTTGTTCAGTCCTTCAGTCCTGTCCAACTCTTTTCAGCCCCATGAACTGCAGCACACCATGCTTCCCTGTCCTTCACCATCTCCTGCAGTTTGCTCAAATTCATGTCCATTGAGTCAGTCATCTGTAGGCAAATCTTTAACCTCTTGAAAGGCGCTTCGTGTGACTAAATCCACTTTTTCCTTTTATGACTTCTAACGTCTTTTGCCATCTGAATAAGCCAATAACTTTAAAGCCATCCAGTTCTACGTTTTCTTTAGGAATTCTTCCCTAAATTTATCACTCTCATTTTGCATTTTACTATAATCTGCAAAATGAATCTAGGCAGCACTTCTGGCATTTAACTAGAAGTCCAAATCCATCATTTATAAATTCTAATTCCCACATAGCTGCAGGACATGCATACCCATATTAAATTGCTTCAGTACTGTCATACTCTTTGCAACCCTATGCCAGACTCCTCTGTCCATGGGATTCTCCAGGCAAGAGTACTAGAGGGTTGTCATGCCCTCCTCCAGGGGATCTTCCCAACCCAGGGATTGAACCACATCTTGAGAAAGTTAATTCTTAGGTAGGTTGATTGGGAGTTTAGGGCCCTTGAGGAGGAGAAAGGTGTCTGGAGCTCTCAAGGAGGAGCAAAGGACAACATTCTTTTTCTAGGTTGCTTTGTCTTAGTCACTATAACAATGTATCTTGCTCAAGGACACATTTCTCCTTAACAAGAACATTCTGACTAATCTTGTTATCTTAAGAAGTATGTTGTGGGAGTGAGCCTGGTAAAACCTTTCTATTTTTAGTTCTAATACTGGTAGTTTAAGACTGGTTCCAAAGAGGAAAAGGAGTATGTCAAGGCTGTATATTGTCACCCTGCTTATTTAACTTATACGCAGAGTACATCATGAGAAACGTTGGACTGGAAGAAACACAAGCTAGAATCAAGATTGCCGGGAGAAATATCAATAACCTCAGATATGCAGATGACACCACCCTTGTGGCAGAAAGTGAAGAGGAACTAAAGAGCCTCTTGATGAAAGTGAAAGAGGAGAGTGAAAAAGTTGGCTTAAAGCTCAACATTTAGAAAACGAAGATCATGGCATCCAGTCCCATCACTTCATGGGAAATAGATGGGGAAACAGTAGAAACAGTGTCAGACTATTTTGGGGGGCTTCAAAATCACGGCAGATGGTGACTGCAGCCATGAAATTAAAAGACGCTTACTCCTTGGAAGAAAAATTATGACCAACCTAGATAGCATATTCAAAAGCAGAGACATTATTTTGCTGGCTAAGGTCCGTCTAGTCAAGGCTATGGTTTTTCCTGTGGTCATGTATGGATGTGAGAGTAGGGCTGTGAAGAAGGCTGAGCACCGAAGAATTGAACTGCGGTGTTGGAGAAGACTCTTGAGAGTCCCTTGGACTGCAAGGAGATCCAACCAGTCCACTCTGAAGGAGATCAACCCTGGGATTTCTTTGGAAGGAATGATGCTAAAGCTGAAGCTCCAATACTTTGGCCACCTCATGTGAAGAGCTGACTCATTGGAAAAGACTCTGATGCTGGGAGGGATTGGGGGCAGGAGGAGAAGGGGGCGACAGAGGATGAGATGGTTGGATGGCATCACTGACTCGATAGACATGAGTCTGAGTGAACTCCAGGGGTTGGTGATGGACAGGGAGGCCTGACGTGCTGCCATTCATGGGGTCGCAAAGAGTTGGACACGACTGAGTGACTGAACTGAACTGAAGATGTATTTTGTGGTAGTGGATCTGGTAAAAGTATATAAGGCTTGATAAGGCTTCATCCCCCACCTGATGTCTATGTCAGAAGCTTTCTTCACCCCTTTTGTACTTTAATAAAAGTCTGCCACACAAAAGCTCTTGAGTGATCAAGCCTGGTCCATGACCCTGAAGCTAAATCTTCTTCTTCAGAGATCAGGAATCTGACAGTGTTTAACCATAAACTAGCAATCTCTTCGTCTCCTGCATTGGCAGGCAAATTCTTTCCATCTAGCACCAACTGGGAAGCTGCAGGGCACAGTTTTATAAGACTTATATCACTGTATAGCACAGGTTTTCCCTTGTCTAGTTTTCAGTACATGTTCTTTGCTTCCTTCTGAACCCTCCTGGGAAGGATCTTCCAAATCCAGATTTCAAACTCTTCACCAACTTCTTAATGTCAAGAAGTTGCAGCATGCCAATTTTAAATTGTTTTTGTTGTTGTTGTACTAGAATCTCAATTAAAAATACAAAAATCTTTATGCATTTCTCTACTACATAGCAAATTATATGAAAATTTTCAAGGATCAGGAGTCTCGTTTCTCTGGTTCTTGGCTCAAGGTTTCACTAGCTAAAATGGTATGAATCTTAGTGTCAAAATACCTGGAGTTCACGTCGACGACTAATACCAACTTTCTCTGAGATTATTAGACCTCAAACCAGCCAAAAATTGCTCCATGGCTATTCAGATGTTTTATAACTCTGTTTCTATTAAGCAGTTATTATATTGGGCATAAGCATGATAGTGATAATGGTAATTACAAACATGTACATCATAGAAACTAGATAGTGTATTTAAAAAAATTGTTACAATCACTGTTTATTCCACGGTTAATTTGTTCATTAATTACTTAATCAATTATTACAAACTCAGTATAACATTTGAGTTAATCTTTAGAATTTAAACAGAGCATTAAAGTCTCCAAGTTTATATGGAGTCTTCATTCCAATCCCAAAGAAAGGCAATGCCAAAGAATGTTCAAACAATTGCACAATTGCACTCATCTCACACTCTAGTAAAGTAATGATCAAAATTGTCCAAGCCAGGCTTCAGCAATACATGAACTGTGAATATCCAGATGTTCAAGCTGGTTTTAGAAAAGGCAGAGGAGCCAGAGATCAAATTGCCAACATCCACTGAATCATGGAAAAAGCAAGAGAGTTCCAGGAAAACATCTATTTCTATTTTATTGCCTATGCTAAAGCCTTGGACTGTGTGGATAACAATAAACTGTGGAAGATTCTGAAAGAGATGGAAATACCAGACCACCTGACCTGCCTGTTGAGAAACCTGTATGCAGGTCAGGAAGCAACAGTTAGAACTGGACATGGAACAGCAGACTGGTTCCAAATAGGGAAAGAAGTATGTCAAGGCTGTATATTGTCACCCTGCTTATTTAACTTGCATGCAGAGTACCTCATGAAAAGCGCTGGGCTGGAAGAAACACAAGCTGGAATCAAGAGAAAAATATCAATAACCTCAGATATGCAGATGACACCACCCTTATGGCAGAAAGTGAAGAGGAACTAAAGAGCCTCTTGATGAAAGTGAAAGAGGAGAGTGAAAAAGTTGGCTTAAAGCTCAACATTCAGAAAACGAAGATCATGGAATCTGCACCCATGACTTCATGGGAAATAGATGGGCAAACAGTGGAAGCAGTGTCAGACTTTACTTTCTCGGACTCCAAAATCATTCCAGATGGTGACTTCAGCCATGAAATTTAAAGACGCTTACTCCTTGGAAGGAGTTATGACCAACATAGATAGCATGTTAAAAAGCAGAGACATTACTTTGCCAACAAAGGTCTGTCTAGTCAAGGATATTGTTTTTCCAGTAGTCATGTATGGATGTGAGAGTTTGACTATAAAGAAAGCTGAGCACTGAAGAATTGATGCTTTTGAACTATAGTGCTGGAGAAGACTCTTGAGAGTCCCTTGGACTACAAGGAGATCCAAACAGTCCATCCTAAAGGAGATCAGTCCTAGGTGTTCATTGGAAGGACTGATGAAGCTGAGACTCCAATACTTTGGCCTCCTGATGCGAACAGCTGACTCATTGGAAAAGACCCTGATGCTGGGAGGGATTCGGGGCAGGAGGACAAGGGGACGGCAGAGGATGAGATGGCTGGATAGCATCACCGACTATGCACATGAATTTGGGTAAACTCCGGGAGTTGGTCATGGACATGGAGGCCTGGCATGCTGTGATTCATGGGGTCGCAAAGAGTTGGACATGACTGAGGGACTGAACTGAACTAAACTGAACTGAACATTACAAATAGCTACAACTTTTCACAATGTAGACTTATCCAATCTACATTTATATTCAGTTATTGGAATACTGCTGAAACCAATATGGTATGGAAAGATAAGAAATTAAATGAGTGAATAATTGATGAGAAGTATAATTTCACTTTTTTTCTTCCTTCATTTAAGAAAAATCTGGTGGAAAATTAATTCTTTTGTGTATGTGTTTTCTTGTTATGAAAACCTGTCACCCAGTGACCCATCTGAAGAGTTGCTATTCTAGTGGAACAAGCTCTACACAGCTTTCCTTAACATTGCATTCATTGAATTTTGCTTTTCCGTTTTATCCTTTTTATGCTATGATCTCCTCAAGGGTACATACAATAGTCTCTCCCCTGTATATCCAGGCCATATTGCTGTGCCTGTCTGATATAATTTAGTCATAAATATTTGAATGGATACATAAATGAAATAGTATGAATAGACCTAAGTTATTTTTAAAGTTTATAATTGTGGTGCTTTGAGAAAGAACAGGGTCTTGTAAGCCAAAATCAGTGGTAGCAGCTTGCCTACTTATATTAACCCTCAGTTGTTGTGTTTTTCCCTGGAGATAAGCATGCCTTATTTCATTCTCTGATTCTGTTTTTGAAGTGGAATTTCAATGTAGAAACAGTGGTACGTTCTCTTCTATCCCAGATTTTCATCTATTTCTGTGGCTGTACTATTATTTTGATTTACTTTTGTATTTACACCAATATCTACTTCTATAAAAGTTCTACTCCTCTTTATATGCCTACATCAAGATATTTATAGCTTGAAATCCCCTGCAAACTTTCTGTCTTAATCTCTCTCTCTCCCCCTGTGCGCGCTTGCATGCACACACACACACACACATGCACATACACACATACACACACAAACTCACATGCCCCACTTAACTTTGTGTGTGTGTGTGGTGAATTACCACAGCTTTTCAATTTCTAGGCTCCCTTGTATAATTAAGTACCAGATCATAGAGACTCTTTGTTAACAAAATGTTTCCATTTATCTTTCCTCATTATTTTAATTGCTATCACCCCAATTAAGATAATTGTTTATTCTTACATTTACAATGATAAGGATGCATATAATAATGGGTTTTTATACCTCTTTTTGCTAATTCTTTCTTCATATACATCCCATTTGCTACTTTTCCACTACTATTTATAAATCTCTAATCATTCAATGCATTATCTTTTAATCCTGAAGTAAAATTTTTGAGCAGAGCCAGACATACAATTTATAAAATTTCCATAGATTATTCTTATATGTGATTAAGCATTAAGAAGCATATTTTAATCTAGATAATAAATGATGAAAAGGATATTTTGCAAGAACACTCTAACCTAACCTAGTACCCTATTCTTAGAATAAAGACAAACCACTTTGTCAGGTGTTCAAGAATCACTTTGTAAATCCAATGTTATCTCTCATTGCCCTTTTCTGTGATGTTTCATCCATTTTTCTGTGATATTTTGGGAATTATTTCCTCCTTGTCTAAATATTACATATTTATAAGCATTAACTATGCCATATCCATATGTACCTGTTTACTATTATGCCATGAGGGCTTCCCAGGTGGCACTAGTGGTAAAGAACCTGCCTGCCAAAGCAGTAGACTTGAGATGTCAGTTCGATCCCTGGGTTGGGAAGATCCTCTGTAGGAAAAATGGCAACCCACTCAAGGATTCTTGCCTGTATAATCCCGTGGACAGAGGAGCCCAAGGGCTCATGGGGTCCTATAGAGTCGGACAAGACTGAACTGACTTTGCAGCATTATGCCATGAATATTTACTCATGCCCTTACAATCTTCAGATATAATTTCATTGGCCACATGCAACTGTAGTTTAATTTTGAATATTTTAATTATTTTAAATGTTTTCTTTATCAAAGTGATTTTTTAATGAATATTTCTATAGGTAAATATTTACCTTAATTTAAAATTATTCTTGTGAATATCTCCAAATTCATTGACATCAAAATATAATCTTGTGTTACACAGTTCTGCTCATGTTCGTAATTCCCCAAACTCTAATGAAATATGTTATTTTAGGTCCATTCAAGATAGCCTCTAGTTTAAAGAATCAGAGTTTACCAAAACAGGCTAGTACGTCCATAACTGGATTTTTAAGCAAATGATCTTCAGAACCTATTGCCTTCCCACCATATGTGCTGTAAGTTGCAGAGTTATGGACTATATTTCAGGTTGACTTACCTGTGAAAAACTCTAGAAGGTGGAGATTATTGTACAGGAGCTTAATTGGCTGGTGATATTTGCATGATAATATGTGTAAAGAGAGAGAAAGAAGCAAATGGAAATAAGCAGCAGCAGAAATTAAGTTCCAAGGTAATTGTAAAAGCAGTCCCAACAGATTTTGTGAGAGATTCTGATAATGGTGACCCTTTAGTGATTTCTCCACTCAGAATAAGAAAAACATGTCCTTACATCTCAAGAGAATCCATTGTTGAATATGAGCTTTCCTGGGAGGAGAACATGACCTTGGGAGAGAAGCATACTTTAACAGAGATCTTTTAATACATTATATTCTCATGGGGATTCTTACTGACAGATTCAGATTCTTAAAAAAAGAAAAAAAGGTAATAGAATACTTGAATTTGTCTTTAGGTTGGCATGGTTCTTAAAAAGCACAGTCAAATCATTCTATCATCACACTTAATTATGAGAAACTGAAAACTTTCCTGCTGAGCTAAGGTATAAATCAAGGATGTTCCTACTCCTTTTAAAAATCTACTGAAAGCATATGAATGATTCACATTTTTAGATGGTAGAAACCAACACAACATTGTAAAGCAATTATCCCCCAATTTAAAAAATCTACTGAAAACTTTAGATAGTGCAATAAAAAAAGAAAAGGAAATATAAATGTAAGGAGATTAGAAGGAAGAAATAAAATTGTCTTTGTTTATAAATGACTTGATTACCCATATAGAAAATCCAAAATAACTGACCAAAAAACTTCTAAATAAGTGATTATAGAAAGGTTGCATAATACAAGTTTAATACACAAAAGTCAGTTGCTCTTCTGTATACTATCAATGACCAAGTGGAATATGAAATTAAATATGTAATAGCATTTACATAAACATGCCGCTGCTATTGCTGCTAAGTCGCTTCAGTTGTGTCTGACTCTGTGTGACCCCACAGACGGCAGCCCACCAGGCTCCCCTGTCCCTGGGATTCTCCAGGCAAGAACACTGGAGTGGGTTGCCATTTCCTTCTCCAATGCATGAAAATAAAAAGTGAAAGTGAAGTCGCTCAGTCGTGTCCGACTCTTAGTGACCCCATAGACTGCAGCCCACAAGGCTCCTCCATCCATGGGATTTTCCAGGCAAGGGTACTGGACTGGGGTGCCATCACCTTCTCTGTTGCATAAACATACAAAAAATGAAATACTTAGGAACAAACCAATCAAACATGTATCAATACATGATCTAAATAAGGAAAACTAAAGAACTCTGATGAACAAAATCAAAGAACTAAATATATGGGGAGATTCCATAGTTGTGATTAGAAAAACAATATTGTCAAGATTTCAGTTCTTCTCAAAACTTGATCTAGAGATTCAAGGCAATCCCTGAAAAAAGACCCAACAACTTATTTGGTAGCTATCAACAAAACAAGTCTAACTGTTACAAAGAATTGCACAAGAACCAGAATAACCAACACTGATTCAAGGAGAAGAACAAAACTGGAGAACTGAGACTAAATGACTTCAAGAGTTACTATATATTTAAAGTAATCAAGACAGTGAGTTCAGTTCAGTCCAGTCGCTCAGTCGTATCCGACTCTTTGCGATCCCATGAATCGCAGCAAGCCAGGCCTCCCTGTCAATCACCATCTTCCATACATGACCACTGGAAAAACCATTGCCTTGACTAGACGGACATTAGTCGGCAAAGTAATGTCTCTGCTTTTGAATATGCTATCTAGGTTGGTCATAACTTTTCTTCCAAGGAATAAGTGTCTTTTAACTTCATGGCTGCAGTCACCATCTGCAGTGATTCTGGAGCCCCCCAAAATAAAGTCTGACACTGTTTCCACTGTTTCCCTATCTATTTCCCATGAAGTCATGGGACCGGATGTCATGATCTTAGTTTTCTAAATGTTGAGCTTTAAGCCAAATTTTTCACTCTCCTCTTTCACTCTCATAAAGAGGCTTTTTAGCTCCTCTTCACTTTCTGCCATAAGGGTGGTGTCATCTGCATATCTGAGGTTATTGATATTTCTCCCGGCAATCTTAATTCCAGCTTGTGTTTCTTCCAGTCCAGCGTTTCTCGTGATGTACTCTGCATAGAAGTTAAATAAGCAGGGTGACAATATACAGCCTTGATGGACTCCTGTTCCTATTTGAACCAGTCTGTTGGTCCATGTCCAGTTCTAACTGTTGCTTCCAGACCTGCATACAGATTTCTCAAGAGGCAGGTCAGGTAGTCTGGTATTCCCATCTCTTTCAGAATTTTCCACAGTTTATTCTGATCCACACAGTTAAAGGCTTTGGTATAGTCAATAAAGCAGAAATAGATGTTTTTCTGGAACTCTCTTGCTTTTTCCATGATCCAGCAGATGTTGGCAATTTGATCTCTGGTTCCTCTGCCTTTTCTAAAACCAGCTTGAACATCAGGGAGTTCACGGTTCACATATTACTGAAGCCTGGCTTGGAGAATTTTGAGCATTACTTTACTAGCATGTGAGATGAGTGCAATTGTGTGGTAGTTTGAGCTTTCTTTGGCATTGCCTTTCTTTGGAATTGGAATGAAAACTGACCTTTTCCAGTCCTGTGGCCACTGCTGAGTTGTCCAAATTTGCTGGCATATTGAGTGCAGCACTTTGACAGCATCATCTTTCAGGATTTGAAATAGCTCAACTGGAATTCCATCACCTCCACTAACTTTGTTCGTAGTGATGCTTTCTAAGGCCCACTTGACTTCACATTCCAAGATGTCTGGCTCTAGATTAGTGATTGCATCATCATGATTATCTGGGTTGTGAAGATCTCTTTTGTATAGTTCTTCCATGTATTCTTGTCCCCATTCTTAATATCTTCTGCTTCTGTTAGGTCCATACCATTTCTGTCCTTTATCGAGGCCATCTTTGCATGAAATGTTCCCTTGGTATCTCTGATTTTCTTGAACAGATCTCTAGTCTTTCCCATTCTGTGGTTTTCCTCTATTTCTTTGCATTGATCACTGAAGGCTTTCTTATCTCTTCTTGCTATTCTTTGGAACTCTGCATTCAGATGTTTATATCTTTCCTTTTCTCCTTTGCTTTTCACTTCTCCTCTTTTCACAGCTATTTGTAAGCCCTCCCCAGACAGCCATTTTGCTTTTTTGCATTTCTTTTCCATGGGGATGGTCTTGATCCCTGTCTCCTGTACAGTGTCACGAACCTCATTCGATAGTTCATCAGGCACTCTATCTATCAGATCTAGGCCCTTAAATCTATTTCTCTCTTCCCCTGTATAATCATAAGGGATACTGGTGAAAGGACAGATGAGTAAATCAATAGAAAAGAACAGAGACAAGACATAGACCTGACAATATTTATATATATATAGACTTGTTTTCATTATTGTTCAGTCCCTCAGTCATGTCAGACTCTTTGCGACCCCATGGACAGCAGTGTGCCAGGCTTCCCTGTCCTTCATTGTCTCCCAGAGTGTGCTCAAACATATCCATTGTGTCCCTTAGGCCATCCAACCATCTCTTCCTCTATCACACACTTCTCTTCCTGCCCTCAATCTTTCCTAGCATCAGGGTCTTTTCCAATGAGTCAGCTCTTCACGTCAGGTGGCCAAAGTATTGCAGCTTCAGCTGCAGCATCAGTCCTTCCTATAAATATTCATGGTTGATTTCCTTCACGATTGACTAGTTTGATCTCCTTGCTCAACGAACTATAAAAGTCATCCCCAGCACCACAGTTCGAAAGCATCAATTCGTTGGCTCTTAGCCTTCTTTGTGGTTCAACTCTCACATTAGTATGGATGTGAGAATACTGAAATGGGTTGCCTGTCCCTTCTCCAATGGATCTTCCGAATCAAGGAATAGCACTGGGGTCTCCTGCATTATAAATGGATTCTTTACCAGCTGAGCTACCAGGGAAGCCCTTCTTACAAAACCAAATATATTTTTATTATGCAATCCAAAATCATGGTCCTGGGTATTTACCTCAAAGAGTGGAAAACATATCCACACAAAAGCCTGCATGTTGGTATTTGTAGTAGTTTTATTCATAATTACCAAAACTTGGAGGTAACCAAGATGTCTTTCAGTGGATAAATGAATAAATAAACTGTGGTACTTCCTGACAATGGAATGTTACTCAGCACCAAAAAATGACTTTTAAAGCCCTGGAAAGATATGAAGAAACCTTGAATATATGTTTATCATCATCAGTGAAAGTCTCTCAGTCATGGACTCTTTGAAACCCCATGGACTACAGTCCATGGAATTCTCCAGGCCAGAATACTGCAGTGGGTAGCCTTTCCCTTCTCCAGGTGATCTTCCCAACCCAGAGATACAACCCAAGTCTCCTGCATTACAGGTGGATTCTCTACCAGCTGAGCAGCAATAAGCCAATTTAAAAAGGTTATCTACTGTATGATTTCAACTCCATGACATTCTTAAAAAGACAAAATTATGAAAACTAGAAAAAGTTCAATGTTTGCCAAGAATTGAAAAGGGGAATGGGGAAGTGAACAGAACACAGAGGATTTAAAGGGCAGTAACAATACTCCACATGTGTGCTAAGTTGCTTTAGTCATGTCAGACTCTGCGACCCTATGGACTGTAGCCCACCAGGTTCCTCTATCCATGGGATTCTCCAGGCACGAATACTAAAGTGGGTTGCCATTTCTTCCTCCAGGGGATCTTCCTGACCCAGGAGTTGAACCTGGGTTTTGTGCATTATAGGTGGATTCTTTACCACTGAGACACCAGGGAGGCCCCAAAATATTCTGCATGATACCTAATGATAAATAATTGTCATTCATTTCTCTAAGCCCATATAACATGCAATTCCAAGAGTGAACCATATGTAAACTATGGACTTTGGGTTAATTATGATGTGTCAGTCTAGGTTTATAAATTGTACCAAATACACCATTTGTGTTGGGGATGGTGATAATGAGAGAGGCCATGCATATGTGAGGGTAGGGGTACATGGAAATCTCTGGATGTCCCTTCAGTTTTGCTCTGAATCTTAAACTGCTCTAACACAATAATGTCTTAATAAAATAAAATTAAATCAAAGGGCTATAGTATTATTGTATTTATTCTGCCATGTCTCTTTTTTGTTATTTTTAGACTACCTGGAAAGACTTTAGTTTCTGTGAATATATAGGCCAGTAATTTTGAAAGAGGTTTGAAATCAAGTGGAATACAATATAATATGAAAAGCTTTGAAACAGTGACCTATATAGTAACTGAGAATACATTTTGAAGTGACTAAATATATTTCCTAAAGTATTCCTTCCCTAGTTAAAACTGCATTTTTTTTATTACTTTAAGAGCTCAGAAGTGCAAATTAGTACTTGTTGAAATTGTCTCTAAAATAATTGTTACATTTTAAAATATTAGGCACATAGAAATTGCTGGAGTAAAGGCAAGAAAGATGTGATTTAAAAGAAAAGTGAAATATATGTTTCCTAATATGGGGACAATATTATAAATCCTTTACAGAAAGTATTTGGCTGAACTGTTCCCATAAATTTGAATAAATGTTTGCAACACAGTAGATGGAGTTATTATTCATTAGTGACATCTCCTGGTTGAGCAGTTTTCACTAAGCTAAGGATAATTACAAACTAATTTTCTTTTGTCAGATTTTAAACAGTTAAGTTAGTCTAGCAGTTATGTCTGACTTCTTGTGACCACATGGATTACCCGGCTCCTCTGTCCATGGAATTGTCCAGGCAAGCTCACGAAAGTGGTTGCTATTTCCTATTCCAGGAGATCTTCCCAACCCAGGGGTTGAATCCAGGTTTCCTGCATTACAGACAGACTCTTTACTGTCTGAGCCATCAGAGAAGTTCTAGAGGACTGTGTCACAATTAGAATCCATGCCATGCATTATGCCATAGATATGGAAGAAAGCATCATATTTCTAGCAATGAGGCAGAGATGAAATGACCAGTATATACTACTGGTCTCATTAACAACAGGCCTATGATAACCTTTGCAGAAAACGTATGCTACACGTAAGTGAGTCTCTATGTGCTCACATTTGAGTGTCCCTCTCGTAGAACATTCAAATAACCCAATACTTCAGAGTTACTCCTCGCAATCTCTTGATGCTCCTCAACTCAGATCATACACAAGAGTTTGATGCTTTGTGTGCTATCAGTGAATGACTTGAATTCCTAGTAATAAGGCATGTGAACCCTGTATCAACACTAGTTCCTCAGCTCAAACTTATAAACCAATCACATTGGGTTTTAACTTTTAAGAAAGGCCATATTGAAGAGGTAAGAGTTCTGAATTAGGAATATGAGAATACACATATTGGGAACCTGAAACTTCTGAATAGTATGTGTTCTAAAGGACTCTGAGATATTTTGCTTTCAATAGACATATACTAGGCCTCCTGCCAATGCAGGAGATGTAAGAGACATGCATTCGATTTCTAGGTCAGGAAGATATCCTGCAGGAGGGCATGGCAACCCGCTCCAGTAGTCTTGCCTAAAGAATCCCATGGACAGATGAACCTGGTGGGCTACAGCCCATGGGTCACAAAGAGTTGGACACAACTGATGCGAATTAGCACACAGCATACACAGACAACTGAATGTAAAAATAGAATGGGAAAGACTAGAGATCTCTTCAAGAAAATTAGAGATACCAAGGGAATATTTCATGTAAAGATGGGCACAATAAAGGACAGAAATGGTAGGGACCTAACAGAAGGAGAAGATATTAAGAAGAGGTGGCAAGAATACACAGAAGAAATGTACAAAAAAGAGCTTCACGACCCAGATAAGCATCATGGTGTGATCACTCACCTAGAGCCAGACATCCTGGAATGTGAAGTCAAGTGGACCTTAGGAAGCATCACTACAAACAAAGCTAGTGGAGGTGATGGAATTCCAGTTGAGCTATTTCAAGTCCTGAAAGACGATGCTGAGAAAGTGCTGCACTCAGTATGCCAGCAAATTTGGTAAACTCAGCAGTGGCCACAGGACTGGAAAAGGTCAGTTTTCATTCCAATTCCAAAGAAAAGCAATGTTAAAGAATGTTCAAACTACCACACAATTACACTCATCTCACACACTAGTAAAGTAATGCTTAAAATTCTCCAAGCAAGGCTTCAGCAACATGAACTGTGAACTTCCAGATGTTCAAGCTGGTTTTGGAAATGCCACAGGAACCAGAGATCAAATTGCCAACATCCGCTGGATCATGGAAAAAGCAAGAGAGTTCCAGAAAAACATCTATTTCTGCTTTCTTGACTATGCCAAAGCCTTTAACTGTGTGGATCCCAATAAACTGTGGAAAATTCTGAAAGAAATGGAAATACCAAACCACCTGACCTGCCTCTAGAGAAATTATATGCAGGTCAGGAAGCAACAGTCAGAACTGGACATGGAATAACAGACTGGTTCCAAATGGGAAAGGGAGTACATCAAGGCTGTATATTGTTACCTTGCTTATTTAACTTATATGCGGAGGACATCATGAGAAATGCTGGGCAGGAAGAAGCACAAGCTGGAATCAAGATTGCTGGGAGAAATATCAATAACCTCAGATATGCAGATGACACCACCCTTATGGCAAAAAGTGAAGAATTAAAGAGCCTCTTGATGACAGCGAAAGAGGAGAGTGAAAAAGTTGGCTTAAAGCTCAACATTGAGAAAACTAAGATCATGGCATCTGGTCCCATGACTTCATGGCAAATAGATGGGGAAACAGTGGAAACAGTGGCTGACTTTGTTTTTTGGGGCTCCAAAATCACTGCAGATGGTGACTGCAGCCATGAAATTAAAAGATGCTTACTCCTTGGAAGGAAAGTAATGACCAACCTAGATAGCATATTGAAAAGCAGAGATTTTACTTTGCCAACAAAGGTCCATCTAGTCAAGGCTATGGTTTTTCCTGTGGTCATGTATGGATATGAGAGTTGGACTGTGAAGAAGGCTGAGCCCTGAAGAATTGATGCTTTTGAACTATGGTGTTGGAAAAGACTCTTGAGATTCCTTTGGACTACAAGAGATCCAATCAGTACATCCTAAAGGACATCAATCCTGGGTGTTCATCGGAAGGACTGATGTTGAAGCTGAAACTCCAATACTTTGGCCTCGTGATGCGAATAGCTGACTCATTGGAAAAGACCCTGATGCTGGGACAGATTGAGGGTAGGCAGAGAAGGGGATGACAGAGGATGAGATGGTTGGATGAAATCACTGACTCAATGGACATGGGTTTTGGTGGACTCTAGGAGTTGGTGATGGACAACAAGGCCTGGCGTGCTTCTGTTTATGGGGTTGCAAAGAATTGGACGTGACTGAGCGACTGAACTGAACTGAACTGAACGCACAGACACGTATATAATCAAGATCCCAAACTAGTTCAAATCTCTTTCTCTTAACTGTGCTCCCAGGACATCTTCTTACTATTCCTGTCTCAACTGTGGCTGCTCCTCATTACTCTGACTTTAAAGGGCTCAGTCTTAACCTTTCATTTTATGGAGTGTATAATCTATGTGTAGGTCATCATTTCCACACTGATAATAAATTAACAATATTTTTATTCAGTTTCAAATTTTCTCCTGGATGCCAAAATCATCTCTCTTGTCCTTTCTCCCTGGATGAAGGCCAGTAAATCTTAACACTTCCTGCCTATTTTTTATGGCACTTGATGAAATCATTTTATCAATGATTAAGCAATGATTTTACATTTAATACATACGTACTTATTTGAGTATACACTTTTGTCTCTCACTCCCCAAAATGTAAGCATCATGAGGGTGGGTGTTTTGTCTCTTTTGCTTACTGCTATATTCCCAGCATGAATAGTAATGTTTGGTACATATCAGGTATGCAGTACATCATTGTTACATGAATGATCTATAAGTTTTAGGAAAAAGTTCATAGCAAATTACATCATCACCTAAAGTCTTGCTAAGATGATTTTAGCAAGAATAAGAATAAGTCTTATGCCATTTACTTTTAGGTTCTGAAAAACCTTTATTACCCTCTGAGATTACACGTTTCCTTTTATTTTTCTCCTTTTAATATTCTCTTTTTAATGTAAACACTTTAATACAATTGAAATTATGTTGTGTATAAAATAAAATATGAAAAAATTCTTAATTTACTCAAACATCTGTCACAATTCTAGAACAATAAACTTCATATTGATTTATAAAACTGCCTTGTTTTACATATATTTTAGGTAAATTTTACCATTTCTTTCCTTTATATTCTGATATGTTTTCCATAATCTATGGTTTCAATGTACAATATTGAATTTATGATGCATATTATTATTATTACTATTCTTTTAAGTATTATTTTATTACTTGAAATCACTAATAATTTATATTTTAATATTAACTGTACGTTAAACACAAAGCTAAGGTCTTCAAATGGATTATAATCCTAAATTATTATTTGAACCTCTATGAAGACCATATACGTCTTAATCAACTGAAGTAACAGTGGTTCAGAGAATGTAACTAAAATTGTTCAAATCTCATAAGAGACTGATATTCCACTAGAGTCTCTATTTCAGAAGGCCATGATCTAAAAAAACAAAAATCTAGTAGTTCAATTTCTCTCAATATTTTGCCTCTTCAAAAACTATATTTGCTCCTCATCCTCCATTATGTCCTCATGAGTTGGATTCTTGAGTGATATGAAGAAATTTGTAATGAACTGTTACTTTCTATGGGCTTCCTGGTGGCTCAGATGGTAAAGAATACACCTGGAATGCAGGAGACCTGAGTTTGATTCCTGGGAGGTGATGATATCCTTGAAATGGAAATGGAAATGGCAACCCACTTCAGTATTCTTGCCTGGGGAATTCTATGGATAGGGGAGACTTGTAGGCAACAGTCCATGGTTATGTATAGCTTTTTATGATATAAAGATTAAAAAGTTTTTCATGTGTTTTTTTCTTTGTTTCTCTTCAGGACCCAATCACAGACACACCTAAGAAAGTATATCGTCAAGCATTCATAAAGTGAATTGCAAGGTAAAATTTTCCATGTAATATGTTATATTAAAAAGTTATAGAAATATAAAAATTGTTTCTGTTAAAGATCTTTATAGCTATTCTTAGATAGTTAGAGGTTTGACAGAACAATTTCTTTTGTGTTTTAAAATTCACTCTTTAAAAATATACCATTATTTTCTCTAATAAAATTTGAACTCATTCTCATGGCACATTTTTCAAATGTTATAGAACCAGTAAAGGTACCTTGATATTAGACTGACTTTCATAAGTGTTTCTAAAAATAGTTTTAAGAGAAAGCTCAAGGAAGAGATGGATAATGTAAAATAGATAAAAACTTAACATTCAAATAACTCAATGAGTGTTATATGACTACATTTCAATATTAAAAAAACTATTCATAAAATGCAATTTTATGTATGTGTGAGCTTGGAATACATCAATAAATCAGATTATGCATTTTTATTAATCATTTGAACTTGTTGCTAAATGTAGATCTCTTTCCTAATGAGCACTGAATTTGTTTGTGTTTTATAATGTCTTTCAACATCTGACTCTAGAAGTATAACTGTTCCTCGCTATTAATCATAATTTATCTGTGTAAATCTGTTTTATAGATCAGGTTTGTTAAAACAATGATGCTTATATTTAAATAATGCATATAATAGGTATAGATACTGAAAATTTAATAAATAGTAGATAAAAATAATAGTATACCCTCTATTATTTTGGTAACTAATGAGAGCTGATATAAAATTGACGCATTATAAGAAACATCTTGAATACCTGAATTTCTTGTGAAAAGATGAAATATAAGGATATAAGCCATGAGATCAGAAGTTCTGTTTTCATTTATTTTCTGTAAAATATACTTTGCCGCACATATTCTATATAATTGTCTGGCTTTTATGGGAAGTATGCAAACATCTTATTAAATCCTGCTCATTTATAGCAACAAAAATAATGAAAAATGCCAGCATATCAAAACGACCAACATTTTCAAAGTCGAATTCTGTTGTTTTATATAATGTGCTTCTCATTATTTTAGAAAAACACCTCTATGTATGGATGTTTTGTGGTACTCTTTTAAATGTAAAAACAAACAAACTCTAAACCATTGTATCCCATCCAATTAAAAAAAAAAAGATATGAGGTAATACAGTTACCAAGTGTTGATCTCCGTGCCTCATCCCTACCACCTGTATCTGTCCTGAGTCCTCCACTTGGGACACCATGAACTTGACCATGTCGGAAAACCCTATCAAGAATGAGTTTGTTTTTTTTTTTAATCATATAGATTCAAAATTTATTTGCTCTGGAGACCAGTTTTGTTTGAAAATGCTTTATGGGATTCAGAAACACATAGGAGTCAAACAAAAAAAAAATTTGTGTTATGAAAGTTTTTGTGCCAAACATATAATAGCTTAATCATCGTAATAATAAATAACTTACTTTCTTACAAATAAACAAGACTTTACCTATCATCATGAGTATATTTCATTGTTACAGAAAAATAATGTAGGTTTGTGTATGTGGAAATTTATATCCCTTTTCATTCTGTACGATGTAAATGAAACACAAATAACTTTGAAAATTGAAACACTAGTGTATAATTTATTATGTTATTTATTATATTTATGTTTTACAGTGTCATCCTTAAGATTGTAGGTAATTCGAACAGAATTATATTTGCACTGAATCATTTGTTCTGCCTGTGAGAACTAAGATTCATGGCATATCTTCAGAAAGGGTTATATTAGAACAAGCATGGCATCATACATTTTATTGTCTTATAAGGTAAAGCTTAATTAGATTTTTAATGTTAGCCTAAGTTTCCATGGCTTTAGGTCATATTTAAACAGAGGTATATGGAAAATAAACAGAATATGATACTGTTTGTAAGTGAATTTAAGTATAAATTTAACTATAAGTGTATCTGTTAAATTCAAAAATTAATGCAGCTTGTTTAAAAAGGAGAAAAGAAAGCTAAAAAAGATTTTATACTGTTTGTGAGTTAAAGTTTAACCATATATTTATGTTGATTTTATGTGAAATCTCACTTAAACTTTGACCCTTGAAAGTCATCTTCAACTGCATTGTAAAATAATGACATTTGAGGATTTAACTATAAAGATAATACAGTATTTAATAAATTAAGACAGGTATAAGATAAATATCCTTGAACAAGGAAGTTTTTGCCACTAAATTGATTAGTATGTTTGCAATTTTACTCTCAATCTACATCATAAAAAAATAAAATCTCCAGTTTATAAACAACAGTGTCCTACATAAAGGGCTTGCATTTCAGAAGATTAATACCTCAGTCCTCTTCTGTAATATCACGAGAAATCTTTCCTCAAAATTTTCTTAGAAAGGCAATTTTCAGAAAGGCACATGTTCACTTCTAATTTGTGATTAAATTGTCTCTAATAGACAAATCAATCAAATTCAAAACCAATAGAATTAAAAATAAACCTGTTGAATGTTTAATGGAATAGAACCAAAAACTCCATTTCTATGTTATAAAATATTGATAGTTGTTCCATAATTTAAAAAAAAATTTCAACTTTGACAGACTATTGAATAATAAAATTTTCTATATTTAAATGAAGTTCATGTGAGTATATAGTTTATACATATTGACACTCGAAGCTTATCTCATGTCATTTTCAATAGATTATTCTTGTCTTTTACAAAAATTGCATAATGCATCTTTACTTAAGTTACTTAATATTTATTCGTTGCTTTTATCATCTCAAAAATGTGAGTACTACAGAGTCCTATTCTATAAATTTCTATAAATATTACTTCATACAGTTTATATAATGTTTGTTATACTTAATTGTAGTTTCAGATTTTTCTGTTTGTTTTCATGTACTTTCTTTTTTTATTATTTTTTTTATTTTTTTAATTTTTATTTTTACTTCATTTTACTTTACAATACTGTATTGGTTTTGCCAAACATTGACATGAACCTACCACAGGTGTACATGCGTTATTAGTATTCCTTACATAAAGAAACCAAATAAATTGTATAACTCTCTGATATAAACACACAACAGACAGTATACTTTTATAGTTATTAATATGACTATATCTTACAAATTGCTAATATTGAATGTCCCATTGATTGGTGTTTATAAATGTATTTACTCCTTAAAGCTTTGCTATGACATAGGTATGATTACTATAATCCTTGAGAGGAAAACTGTAGATAAAATAGAAATGACATGATTTTATAAGACTTTAGACAGTAATTTTAAAAGTATAAAATAATGTAATGTAAAAAGTAATTATATAAAATTACAAAAAAGTAATTGAGTTCAAAGTTTGGTCACATGTTTAAGTACAGAGGAGTGAAACTTACATTCAAATGATGCCAAACAATCAGCAGGGGGCCTCTATCTATAGAATGTCTTCTGGGATTGGTGCTTGTCTGGATTTGGTTAAACTGGTAAAAACTCTGGCTTCTAGTTGCAGTCATTAGGTTGTGTGGAGGTAATTCTGAAAATTAGGGATTACCCTACTAAAGAGAAAAGGGGCTCTCAATCTTTTCATTGCTTGTGCTGCCATTTGCTTGAATATTAGAGCCTATGGCAAGGAGAAGGTGCGCTTATTTCTCTAGGTTGAATGTTTTTCTCTTGTCATGTAGGCATGGCAGATTTATGAGCACTGTCTATCCTCTGGAGGATGGAAGCAACCTGACAGTTCATAAGAAGAATATCATTATGTACTCTCAAGGTTCTTTCACATTTGTTGATGAACAGCATTATCCATGTAGCTTAAAGTCAAACATTTATCCCTTTCCACTTACTCAACAATGTCATCTACTTGACACATCTCACTGAAGAAATATCCTTCAACCAGGATGCATTAAATCCATCTCTTCACTATTTAAATCTCACCAAATCTTCAACTTCATAAGAAAAAGAAAAAAAACCTTCTAAGATATATTATTTAATTCAATGATCACACAATTTACATTAATCAGAGAGAAAGCATTTTGTGTATATAAACAAAGAATTATATTTTCTTGGGAGATAATAAAATGTCATATAATCATCATTGCTTTGATACTGAGTGAATTAATTACATATTTAAAAAAATGAATGAATCTTTTGAAGTATACTGTCTTCTTTAAGTTAACTGCAATTATTCTCAAACATTTCCTTGTTTCTAAATACTGTATCACTTTTCATTTTAATTCAATTTTCCCTTTTGCTATTATCTACCAATCTCTACTATTATTAAGTAATAATAGCTAAAAGCCATGTCTTAAACTACTAAAACTTTCCTTTTCCCCCAGAATGTCTTTGCTTCATCTCACAGAATGCCAATTCTGTCTTACCAATTCTATCTTCACAATAGTTAACTAGCTGTATTGAGGAGTGTATCTATAACTTACTTGCATTTATATTCTACCTTTCATCTTCAATTGAAATTCCCTCCCCTCTGGGTAAAGCACATTACTTGGCATGTGATAGATTAGTCAATATTAGCGCGTGTGTGTGCCTACAATGGGATTGGAGGATGTAATTGACCATTCTGGAGGAGATCAGCCCTGGGATTTCTTTGGAAGGAATGATGCTGAAACAGAAACTCCAGTACTTTGGCCACCTCATGCGAAGAGCTGACGCATTGGAAAAGACTCTGATGCTGGGAGGGATAGGGGACAGGAGGAGAAGGGGACGACAGAAGATGAGATGGCTGGATGGCATCACTGACTCAATGGCTGTGAGTCTGAGTGAACTCCGGGAGCTGGCGATGGACAGGGAGGCCTGGTGTCCTGCGATTCATGGGGTCGCAAAGAGTTGGACACGACTGAGCGACTGAACTGAACTGAAGCCTTGACAACTTTCATAAACTTTAAATGATACTAATCAGGCTATTACCCTATTGAATTCTGAGATCTCTATGATGAGAAGGGCAGTGCTACACAATTTCAAGACCCTTGACACTTTACAGCATCTCAGGGAGATATCTGTGCTGTAATTCAAACTAAATGCTGTATTTTTGTACCTGATAAATTCTTTAATGTAACACATTTGAACCAGATGAAAAATCAGATTTCTGCTCTAAGTGACCCATTCCCTAGTCTTGACAATCTTAAAAAAAAAAAAAATGGTATGGGAGGCTCATGGTTAACATATTTACTTTTAATTCCACTAATGGTATTATACCATTTGTTTTTTGCTTGTTTCACAAGATTATTATTTCTTGTATTACCAAGCATATGACTGAGCTTTTAACAGAAATGATAACTAGACT
Source organism: Ovis aries (assembly GCF_016772045.2). Lineage (NCBI taxonomy): Eukaryota > Metazoa > Chordata > Mammalia > Artiodactyla > Bovidae > Ovis > Ovis aries. The sequence continues at coordinate 53,230,747 of NC_056069.1, forward strand.
TGAAGCAGTTGATTAAATGTATACTTCGATATGTAATCAATGATTGTAATAGTGTAACTCTAGAAGGCAATGGCAACCCACTCCAGTACTCTTGCCTGGGAAATCCCACGGATGGAGGAGCCTGGTGGGCTGCAGTCCATGGGGTCGCTGAGAGTCAGACATGACGGAGCATCTTCATTTTCACTTTTCACTTTCATGCACTGGAGAAGGAAACGGTAACCCAGTCCAGTGTTCTTGCCTGGAGAATCCCAGGAACAGGGGAGCCTCGTGGGCTTCCTTCTATGGGGTTGCACAGAATTAGACATTACTGAAGCGAATTAGCTGGAGAAGGCAATGGCAACCCACTCCATACTCTTGCCTGGAAAATCCCATGGATGGAGGAGCCTGGTTGGCTGCAGTCCATGGGGTCATGAAGTTGGGCACGACTGAGTGACTTCACTTTCACTTTTCACTTTCTTGCATTGGAGAAGGAAATGGCAGCTCACTCCAGTGTTCTTGCCTGGAGAATCCCAGGGACGGTGGAGCCTGGTGGGCTGCCGTCTATAGGGTCACACAGAGTCAGACACAACTGAAGCTACTTAGAAGCAGCAGCAGAAGTGACTTAGCAGCAGCAGCAAGGGACAAATGGTGAAGAGCTGGTTTAATAGAGCATGGCTTCTAAAATACACAAAGTATGAGAGGACAGAGGTTTGTTGAGAGATGATGGAGGAACATCTGACTAAACTCGTTAACATGAACTAGCTTATTATATTAGCCAGTTCTTAGGCTGGATGGTTTTAAAGGCATTAACTGAGAAGAGATGAATTGTGACTGACATTACTCTGGTAGATTAGAGGAAGGGGAGAAAACCAGAAGGACGTGTGGCAGGGGGCACTAAGCTGAGCACAAGAAGCATAGCTGAATATGTGGTAGCTGGTTAACTTATCATATAACATTTCCTTAATTAAAAAAAAAAAAAGAAAAATTCCCCAATACTGGATACTTTATGTGTGTAAATTATTAGATGCCCAGTCCAACCCATTTACTAAGTGATTGGGATACACAACCACATTTATTATTTAGCAAACGTAGTTGTCTCCATTTTATGATGAGGACACTAAACCTAGATTGATTGTGGGTCCTTCTGGCACCAATCCTTTGCTTTTAACCATCAGGAATGGATATAGTTATATTCAGTGAGATATGTACCATGCTTGAGGCTCACTGGTATTTAGAATTATTAGTTTCTTTCCAACTGTGGATTTATGGTTTCACTTCCTGCTTCCCTTTAAGTAAAGTACTAGAACCCCTATTTCAAATCCCTTCACAACATGTGCAAATTTTTGTTTCTTTTTGCTTTCTCTTTGCCTAGTTTGCATACTTCTCATCAAATTCTCAATAGATCTATAACAATAAAGGGTTTTAAGTAAATTAAAAAAAAAACAAAGGGATAGAAAAAAATTGTACTGAAATATGGATCAGTTAGAAAACACAGCTGCATTTATAAGTGGTTTCCTAATTACAGTATGCAATAATTGGTGCTCACAAATAATGAATAGTCACCTGAATACAGTTTGCAAAACCTGAGAAAGAATTTTTATGAGGTAAATTTACAAAAAAATAATAATAATATAACCTCTGTATACATCTTCTCATTTAATTGCTATGTCTTTAATTTGATATTCTATAAAATTAACTCATGACCAAGTCATGTAGTAAGCAACTGTAATTTGGCTCTACCACATTTTGTATTTAATACCACTTTTACACATCTATATATATTTTACAAAATTTCATATACTGCTGCTCTATCTTTCTCAAATGTTGATGGTCATTCTCTGGTTCACCATCAGCCACTCCATCATTCCTTAAAACAACAACTATTACAACATCTAGATTTTATTGTGCCCTTTTTTTCTTAGGGTCTTGTCTGTGAATCAAAAATAGTGATTAGTCCCTTCCGAAATTTGATTCCATACTTCAATTAAAACTCAGAGCCAAGGAATGATTCCAATATCAAAGATTTCTGTTCTACAACAGACTCTATAGGTTTTTATTGTGTTTTATGTGTAAAGTGTTTTTAATGTGTGGTATGGTGTGTTTAAACAAGGGTCTGTGACTCATCTTAAGTCATGTTATTTAATCCCTGAGTAATTTTGTATGATTATAGTATCAGGTACCAGGCAGAGGGCTGCAATGTAGACTTTATATGGCTGAGTGTTTTTCATAATCAGATGAGGTAGGTATTAATACCCCCATTTCTTCAGAGTAAAACTTAGTAAACAACTCAATCTAAATCAAGTGGGCAGTCACACTTAGGTTTTCTGGCTATAATTTTAGAATTTTCTCTTATATCCCAACAGGCTTTTTTGACATCTGTTCTTTTTAACTTCCTATTGTTGTGATTTCTGTTTTACCTCAGAGAAATAAATTGCTTTTGGTCACATTTGTTTTGAGATTTAAATCCAGATTTTAAATCCCCATATATTTATGGGGATATAAAAATGTTTTAGAATCTCTTTTGATATAACAGCACTTGTTTTAAACTAGAATATACTACAACATAATGTCAACTATTTAAACATTATTGGAGAAATGGTATATCCAGATTGTTTTTGTAAAAAGGTAAAATAAAGTTTGGACTGATTTTATTGTGAGTGCAGGTTTTATTTATTAAGCCTATGTTGCAAGGACAAGAAAAGCCATTGCAGAGAGCTGAAGACACATCTACTAACAAATGGCCATTTATTCTGATTTAATATAACATTTTGGCACCAGTAAATCACCTGCTATGATACCAAGACAAAACATAAGATTTTTAAGTTTTACAGCTCCATGTCAAACTGATTCTTAGCACAGTTAGACTTTCCGCACCGCCCCCCCCCCCCCCACCCTGCCCCAGGCTTGATTGGGGAAATTATCTTGGTTTTTCATTTATCCCATTGATTTTAAAAATTGGATGCAGACAAGAGGAATTTATAAATAACAAATTTTATTTAATAAAAATATAGCACAGTATGTAAAATCATGACAATTCAAAGAAAGTTTTAAAAATCACAATATGTCAAGAAATATGACATTTGTACCTCTTCATCGTAAGTAAACTTTATTATTTTCATTTTTACCCTCTTTGGAATAAGAAATTCTGTCCTTTCCTTGTGCTTAAATCAATTTCTTAAATTTAAAAACGTGTTAAAAATGGAAATCTTTATCATTGTGGAAGCAGTCAATTTTTTGAATATGTTTTCACTGTTATTTTCCACTATTAAAATGATAAAGCTAGTCCAATATGGGCCTAAGGGTCTTGGGATACTGAATGCAAATGATGTCTAAAGGTCACCTAGCAGAACTCATTGGTTCAGTTCAGTTCAGTCGCTCAGTCGTGTCCAACTCCCTGCGACCCTATGAATCGCAGCACGCCAGGCCTCCATGTTCATCACCATCTCCTGGAGTTCACTCAGACTCATGTCCATCGAGTCCGTGATGCCATCCAGCCATCTCATCCTCTGTCGTCTCCTTCTCCTTCTGCCCCCAATCCCTCCCAGCATCAGAGTCTTTTCCAATGAGTCAGCTCTTCGCATGAGGTGGCCAAAGTACTGGAGCTTCAGCTTTAGCATCATTCCTTCCAAAGAAATTCCAGGGTTGATCTCCTTCAGAATGGACTGGTTGGATCTCCTTGCATTCCAAGGGACTCTCAAGAGTCTTCATAATCATACCCATAACCATATCAGAGATAGTTTTGGGAACAGAAAAATATCTGGTGCACACCTATGTATCATTCAGGCTTCCCTGGTGGCTCAGATGGTAAAGAATGGCTTTATCTGCAATACAGGAGCCCGGGGGGTTCAGTCCCTGGGTGGGGAATATCCCCTGGAGGAGAGCATAACAATCCACTCCAGTTTTCTTGCCTGGAGAATTCCATGGACAGAGGAGCCTGGCAGGCTACAGTTTACAGTTTCCCAAAGAGTCAGACAGGACTGAGTGACTAACATTCACTTTCGCTTTATGTATCATGGCTTGGACTGACAGTTTGATTCTGAAAATATTAGTTTAGATCATGCAAAGCAGAATTTGAAATGCAAGATTCAGCACCCATCAAGAGAGGTTGTTATTCAATTATATGTTGCTTGCATGCATGCTAGGTCGCTTTAGTTGGTCAGACTCTTTGGGATCCTATGGACTATAGCCTGCCAGGTGCCTCATCCAGGGGATTCTCCAGGTGAGAATACTGGAGTGGGTTGCCATGCCCTCCCCAAGGGATCTTCCCAACCCAGGGATCAAATCAGCAACCAGCTTCTCTTATATCTCCTGCATTGGCAGGCAGGTTCTTTATGTCTAGCAACACCTGGGAAGGATGTTGCTTATCATTTATGATAAATTATATTTACCTGCTTTTTTCAATCATATGTTGAAGACGGCTTTTTTGAGATATTTAAATTGAGTAAAATTCCTACATGCTGTATAATGCTCAATATTTCAACCATTTACCATACATTTTCAATTAATTAACACAAAATTCTTTAGCTGAGAGTCCAGAGGTCCAAGCTTTGCTGACAGCTCTTGTTTTTGACCTCTGTTAGCTGTATGATCTTGACTGATTAATGTACTCTTTCTGGGCCTTAGGATTGTTATTAAGTAATTAGAAGTAGGAGTGGGTTTGTGGTTCCAAAGACCCAGTTCTTGAATTGAGGCTTCTCTGGTACAGTTTCATTGGTTCAGGTTACAGTGAGAAGCATGATGACTGAGTTTACTGTAATGATATATTTATTTCACTTAGAGTTCTGATTTATTTATGTATTAACATTAAATGGTAGCTTCATAAAAAGAATATCTTAATCAAGTTCAGTTTTTGAACTCAGAATTCTGTTTAAAACAACAAAAATGTAGAAATATAGGTGGAGACAAAAATATTTCTATCTAGACAGGGTGTTAGATGGCACAGAATGACAGCATTTTATTAATTATAATAATGCTATCATTCTTTTCATTCTGTAAGAAAATATATTTTTTAAAGCTTCCTACTATCTAGAAAGACTTTTTTTTAAATTTGTGATTAGTGATAAAAGAGTTCATCAAAATATGTAGACAAAACATAAATGCCAAAATGTTCATAATTGTTACATCTGGATGATGTATACAATGTAATTGTCCTCCAGTATTCCTTTGTATACCTTTATTGTGAACTGAAACAGGAACTAAATTTACTAGGCAACTTGCAGTTAGGGATTGCACTGAGACAAAGTTCTAGTATATAGTTCTGTGTATGTGCACACATGTTATTCTGTGTTTAGTCACTCACTCTTGTCCGACTCTTTGTGACCCCATGGACTGTAGTGTGCCAGGTTCCTCTGTCCATGGGATTCTTCAGGAAGAAATATGGGAGTGGGCTGCCATGTCTTCCTCCAAGGGATCTCCCCCTCCAAGGGATCTCCCCAACCCATGGATTAGTCCCGTGTCTCCTGCATTGGCGGGTGGGTTCTTTACCACTAATGCCACCTGGGAAGCCCATATCCTTGACTAAATCTGCAACTTTCGTTTCCTCAGCTTCCTCAGTCTTCTTAACTCATCTTTCAGATATCAGGTTTAGATGACAATTATTTATTGAGAGTTTAAACAGTGCCTCTAAATAAGCATGATTTGTATATTTTTGAAATATGTAAATATGTCTCTGAGGAGCTGGGAGTTATTATTTTTATGGAGATAGTATATCATTTTTGCCATCAAAGCACATGCACATCTTTATTCCTAAACTCTCTCTCAGCCAGCAAGAAAAAGACACGTCACACACTCACACCATGGTCAGAAACTCCACTTTTAGGACAGACATAATGCAGTGATATATGCTTAAATGTGGAATCTGGGCTCAGAGAAACCTGAGACCGGGGGACAAATCTCAGTTCTGGCACTTAATGAGATATTAAGATACAGAAAATTACACCTAAATGTTTATCATCTACAAAAACAAATGAGAAAACAACAAAGGCTGTTTTGAGTAGCTAATAATGCAATCCCTGACACATATAAACATCTCAATAAAGATATATCTATTTGACATTTTTTTTGTTATCATTCAGGGCTCAAATGGTAAAGAGTCTGTCTGTAATGTAGAAGACCAAGGTTTGATCCCTGGGTTGGGAAGATCCTCTGGAGAAGGGAATGGCTACTCACTCCAGTATTTTTGCCTGAAGAATCCCATGCACAGAGAAGCCAGGCATGCTACAGTCCATGGGACTGCAAAGAGTTGGATATGACTGAGCAACGAACACTTTCACTTTCATTACCCAAAGATAGAGTGCATATGTAATAAGCTTGTTTACAGATTTTCAAAAGAAGTATAAATAAAATATTCAGAAAGTCTTCTAATTTGATTGTTATTTATTTATTTTACATAAAAGGAGGAAACATAAAAGGTAAAAAGAAGAAAACCATAATAATTCCTAATCTCACTGATTAACCTTTCTATAATTCCTCTCTCTCAACTTTGTGTTTTTCTATGTCATTAAACTTTTGCAAAATAGTTTCCTATTCTTAAGGTAGTATGTAATAGATCTTTCTATCGTAAACAAGCAGCATGAAATAGCAATAAGCATTTGGAAATCACAAAGTAGTTAATTGAGCCCTTAATAGATTCCATATCCTCAGCCCTCACAGGGAAGAGCCTCTGGAAATAGAAGACAGCATGGATTTAACATAGCTTTACAGATGTTAAAATGGATTCAAGTAGAAAAGAGTATAATTATAGACTATTATTAGTGTTTTGCTTTAGAACTTACCACATTGTAAATTGCCTCTGAACTTGTAAACTAAATTCAAAGATTGCTACCTATTTAGCAGCTGTTCAAGCTATTGGTTTAAAATAGAAGAACATTATAAAAAACTTGAGAGTCATTTATAAAGTTAGTAATGATTCAAGTCTAGTCAATAACCATTTGTGAACACCTATGCATGAAGCATTCTCCTAAGTAATACAGAAAATAAATTTGTCCACTATTTATCATGTAAAGAATTTGCATATATACCGACTCAATTGATTCTTACACATAATTTGAATACAAAATCATGTTGAGACATTTCTCTCACTGGCAACTAAGTAATTTTACATTTTAAGCTAACTGCCTTGTTAACTTAATTGTCTTAAAAATCTAACAAATCGAAGCTATACTTGGATACTGCAATTAATTTTTTTTCCTTTGCTATTAGCAATCATGGTAGTGTTGTATATTTCCCTTTTCATATTCAAATATATATTTAAAGTATTTGAATAATGTTTTCTCTAATATATATATATATATATCCACTTTATTTAAGACTAATTAACACAGTAAATTCTCCTTTCAAGAAGTCCATATTCTCTATTTTTTCCTTAACACATGTTCAACTAATAACATGTGTACAGCATTGTATCCAGATATTAAGACCCAGACCTAAGGAAACTTTAAACATAAGCAAGGATGATGGGAAGATATATTTGGAAGATTTTTAAATATCTTCATATTCTTACTTATAAATAATTTTAACTACATTGCTGAGGTATAATTGACATTAAAAGCAACATCTGTTTAGACTATAAAATTTGATATGATTAGAAATAAATACATACTGTGAAATTATCAACATAAGGCAGTTGACATTACTAGTATCTGGAAAAGTTCCTCTGTCCATTTGGTAATCCCTTTTTTACAACCATCTCTACCTTTGCATCTCTTTATCTGGCACTGTATTATAGATTACTTTGTATAATCTAAAAGTTTTGTAAACAGAATGATATAACATGTTCTGTTTTTGTCTAACTTCTTTCATTAAGAATCCTTATCTTTACATTTATCCATATAGAAGCATTTACCAACAGTCTAATCTATTTTATTGCCAAGTAGTATTCCATGTACAGATATACCCTGGCATTATTTTACCATTCATCGTTTGAGAGGTATTTGATTTGTCTCCAGATTTTAGCTAAGGCAAATGAAGTGGATAGGAACATCATATAGAGTCTTTGTATAGAATTATATTTTATTTTTTCTAGAGTGAATGAAAAGGGGTGGAAATGCTACATTATATGGTAAATATATATTTAGTCTTGCAAAGTGACTGTACAATTTTACATTCTCACCATTAGTATCTGAGAATTCAGGTTCATCCTTGACGACACTTGGTATGATTGATCTTTTGGTTTTAGCTACTTTTAAAAAAATATATAAATTTATTTATTTTAATTGGAGGTTAATTACTTTACAGTATTGTATTGGTTTTGCCATACATCAACATGAATCCACCACAGGTATACACATGTTTTAGCTACTTTAATAGAAGTTAAAGAATAGTTAGTGGTTTTACTTTTGATTTCTCTTAGGATTAATGTTGAGCATATTTTCGGGTGCTTATTTGCTTCCATATATTTTCTTGGTGAAATTTTTGTTTAAATGTTTTCCCAACTTTGTTAACCTGTTCCCTTCTCGAGTTTGAGATTTCTATACATATTCTGAGTATAAATTATTTATAAGAAAAATGATTTACAAGTAATTAATCTTTTTGTCATTTGTCTTTTTATTTTTCTTATCATATATTCCATATAGATAATTTGATAAATAGGTAGGTATGGATATAGATTATATAATTTTGGTGTCATACCTCATATATCTTTATGTTATCCAAGATCACACACTTTTCACCTTACATTTTATTCTCAGTGGTTTAGGATACTGTTTGGGTCTGTGATCCACTTTGACTTTGGTGTGTAGTACAAGGCATAGACCCAATTTTTTCTTTTTTAATATCATTGTTGCCAGGGCTACGCACATGTGCTCAGTCGTCTTGCAGGATTAGCCTTTTTCTATTAATTTCTTGGTCCCATTGTTGTTGTTGATTGGCCACTCTAGTTGTTCTTTCTCATTTCTGTGAATTTTCATTTTAGTTTGTCAGTTTTGATGAAAAACATTGCTGGGATTTCAATTGGAATGTTAATTCTATAAATGAATTTATGGAGAAAAAACATCTTGAAAGTATCTTCTGACCCATGAACACAATATTTCTTTCATTTTATTTAGGTCTACTTTAATTATCCTTGTCTTTGTTTCATAGTTTTGTTATGCAGATATTTCATATATTTTGTCAGCTTATGTTAAGTGCTTCATAAATTTTTGCTTTGTCATAACTGATAATATGTTTTAATTTAACTTTCTGATTCTTTGTTGATAGTATGCAGACAAATTGATTTTCTTTGTATCTGCTTTTATATCTTGCAATCTTACTGAACTAAGTATATTCACTTTTTATAGTTTCAGATTTCCTATATAGATGAATATTTTATCTATGAAGAAATACCTTATACTTCTTCCTTTCCAATTTGCTTGCACTTTTTTCTTCTTCTCACTTTATTTCTCTATCAAGAACCTCCTGTACAATAATGAAGGAATTGATGAGAATAGATATTCCTGTGTATTTCCTTATCTTAGGGTAAAAGGAAACCATTTGTCTTTCTGCATTAAGTATGATGATTGTTCATCTTTCATAGATGTTCTTTGCCAGTTTGATTAAGCAATGTTTACATGCAATTTTTTTTTCCATAATGAAGTGCTGCAGTACTAAGCAATCCACAGGCAGGTGATTGAATCTGCAGATGTAAAATTGTGCATTCAAAAATCTGGGATATAAAAATATAAGCATATTTTTGACTGTGTGGAAGTTTAGCACCCTAACCCCTATATTTTCAAGGGTCAACAGTATATCCTATTTAGCAAGATGACATATCAAAAGGGGGAAAAAAAAATAGACTTGTGATAGTTAAATCGCAATGGGCCCAGAACTGCTGAAATTACTCAAAGCATAAACAATCTCAAAATAATTTTGGGTGCATATTCTAAACTAACAGAATGTAACTTTAATGTTGGCTTGACAAAACCAAATAACTATAATTTAAAGTTAATGAGATACTGATTTTGTTTCTTTATTTTTCAGCATATCATAGGTGCACTTGTAACATAGTTATATTTATTTCAAATATGTAGGTTTGGCTTAAACTCTGTTCAAGAACTCATGGCCTGAGGATTTAAGTTCATAAAGTAATGAAACATATAGATCATTTATGACAGTAAGAAAAATTATCAAATTTAATCCTTAAATTGCCTTTTTTTCCTAGTCCCAGTATGCATGCAAAGGGCACCAATACAGCTTTCTTTATTATAAAAAAAAAATGAGAGATGAAACACTCTTTCATGTATGTTAATTAAATCATTTTAGAATTGCTTTCTTTGTTTGGCTATTTAGTCTTGAGGACAAAAAAGCTTTTGTCTTTATATTTGGCAAAACAAACTTTAAGAAGAGTTTAAATGTTTACTGTTATAAAGCTAGTATATTTTTATTTTTCCCTTTATATTCTAGCACCCATTCATTTTTAAAAATAGAAATCTATTGATGTTGCTTAAAAAGTCACTGCTATGATTAGCATTTTAATTTTTATAATATATTAATAGACATTAAATTAAGATATTGAAAAATGTTTTATTGTCTTAACTTGAAATAAATAAGCTAAGTATTTATTATTTATTGTCAATCAGATTATCTGGAAATCAGAAAAACTCTTTCTGCTATCATGCAGAATTTTAATCTTTGCAGACCAACTAATGTCTCAAGGCCTTAAATCAAAATTTGTAAATTGATGGGATTGTCAAGTAATTTGTAAAGTGATATGAATGGGCTTTTTTGCCCTTTATCAATTTTGACTGAATTTTGAGCACTCAGTTACCCCTAGGGGGGACCAACCCCCCTGAAGTTCAAGTTATTTTTTTTATGTTATTCAGTTTTAAAATTCATCAATTGCTATATAATTTTGGTTTTAAATTTTTGTGTATAGGATGAGATTTTGTACATAAAAGAGTTTTCAGCACATCACTACAGTGACCATAGATGAACGGAGTTCATGATCATGACCACCAATTCCAATATTCCATCTGAGCATAAACCTAGATCACTTGTTCATACACAGATCTCTTGCTCTGTACATTGAACCATCATTTCACATGAGTGACAATGTTTTAACAACCATATTTTTTCCACTTCTCTTTCCTTCTCTGAGTATGCTTTTATCACATTTGTCTAATCAGGATAATGTCTCAGGAAAGCTTTTGACTGCTAATACTGACTATTTTATCCTCTACTTGTTAAGAGAAATGAGGTGAACTTTGATAGCCTTTGCTTTTTTAGATTCCAGGTAAACTATGTGTAATAGAAAATAAGGCAACTAATTCCCAGACCATAGAAATGATCAAATTCACTTTATTAAGTTGAATAAACCTGAAGTCAAGTAGAACATAGTTAAAACATAATTTCACAAATAATATTAATAATCCATACATATAGGAAGTGAAGGCATATATATGACATGTGAGCATATCAAGAAAGATCTAGTAATAACTAAATACATTAGTCCCTCAGCCACGTCCTGCTCTTTGCAACTCCCTCAGGCTCCTCTGTGCCTGGAATTCTCCAGGCAAGAATATTGAAGCGAGTTGCCATTTCCTTCTCCAGGGGAGCTTCCCAACCCTGAGTTTGAACCGAGTCTCCTGCATTATAGGCAGATTTTTTGCCATGAGTCCCTAGGGAAACTAATAACAAGTTCATTATTGGGTTTAATAAGGTAGATGGTCATAAGTCTCAAAAAACTAGTATATTTTTGTTACCAACCTGATGGTTTAGACAATAATAAATTCCTATATTAGGAATTCCAGCTTTTCTCATCCCAGAAGTAGATACATCAAATCACTTTTGAATTGAATGTTAAAAGAATAGGGGATATTTGATTTTGAGAAGGTATTTTAATTTGTTACCAATATCTTATAGCCTACAGTCATCAATTCCATTTCTATGAGTTTTTCAACTCCTTAGTAAATGATGCAGAACTGTGTCTCAGGTTCCCTGATTCCTAGTGTAATTTGATATATCTGTGTCCCACACTGATCCACAAAGAACTTTCTATTATACACATATAATTATTAGAATATAAATAAATATAAGGTACTATTTCTAATATAGGGAACATTGTGCAACCTGGATCATTAAGAACTATCATTCATGTTAAATTTAGGAAAAAAAAAAAACTTTCCAGTTCTATTTCATATTTCTAAAAGATATTAGGGGTATGACTAATATACAAAAGAAAAAAAAAAGATGCTAATAACTGCAATGCATGGAAACTAACCAAGCTGTGGCCTTCATCATGGCTGAGTACTGCAAATAATATACCTTAATGTGCTAAATTCTATAGAAAATAAATAATGAGAGTAACACTGTAATCATATTATTAATTTACAATGCTTCTCTCAAAACAGAATCTGGGATACTGTGTGAGGAAAAGACAAAATTTATACCAACTGGGCCTCTTGCCCAGAAATACAACCATACAAAAATATACATAACTAAGAGAGGAAAAAGCTTGTCCAAAGAGAAAACAGTTGGAAAGAAAATAAGAAAAAACAAAAACTTTTACTGAATTGAAAATGAAAATGGTGTAATTGTAACTTAGCAAGTCAGTTATGTGTATTATTAATAAGAAGAAAGAGTTACAGAAATAGTAAAATAATTATTGTGGTGATAGAGAATAATAGTTAAAAAAATATTTGACCAAAATACATATCTTTTTTTTAACGGTACTGAAAAGTAACTAAATAGAGCAAATATTAGTGACTTCCGAGCCTTATTTTATAGCTGAAATAACCCCTGGTCTTAAATAGAAGAGTTTGGGAAGCAGATCTTTTCAATGTGCCATTCATAATCAGCATGTATCTTTGGTTAGGGTTTTCAGGTTTGGTGGTTATTGAGAATATTCAATAAGACAGAAGAACAAATTGCCTAGATGATGTTTATATGAGGTCCACAATGCAATTGCAAGAATAACATGTGATTCTAAATTCTGGTCTAAATTTTTAATCAACAATTTGATTTTATATGCTAATAAATAAAATGTCAGTGTCTTAGTAGCCTTGTTAATATGTCCCAGGTTTATTCTTTACCATACTCCCATTCCATTGACATTTTCATATGACAAAAAATAATAATAATTAAAAAGACCTCTATATTTGGGAATAAAAAGAATATTGATCAACTATCAATTTTTCAATCTAGTTTAGAAACTTACATAAAAATGAACTGACCTATTGAGCAGGAGATAGTGAAGGACAGGGAAGCCTGGCATGCTGCTGTTTGTGGGGTTGTAAAGAGTTGGACACAACTTAGAGACTGTATAAAAGCAAAGCTTCCTTAAGTATATGTCTTACATGAAAAACTGTAACTACACAGCTAGTGAGAAAGATAGGTGTCCACTCTTCTGTCAAAAAGAGAATTTGGATAGCATTCCAAACCATGAATTCACCACTGGCCACTTTTCTTCCACTTGAAAAAAAAAATTTCCTAGTCAAAAGAAATGTTCTGGGTTGAGGAGAGAGGTGATATGACATCATAATAACAAGAGATATGGTTTGTAAAAAGATTAATTTAAGAGGTCAACAAGAAATGACCAAAAGGTAGAAGGAAAATGAAACAAAACACATTTTGATATTGAGCCAAATTCAGAATATTTCCAATAAGAAAATTAGGCCACTACCATCAAACACTGCAGAAAGCCACAGCATGTCTTGATGCACACTGCCTTTACCATAAAGACTTCAGTTTGATAGTTTTAGAAAAGAAATGCCAACTGAATTGTAAGGGAATTTAGCTAGCTTACAAGGAGCTGAGGAATAAGCTGGGGATGAAATGAGAAGAATGATGTCTGTGGCCAAGAAAGGAAAAATTGCAGAGGAAAATAGGATTCAGAATATTCTGTATTTGCTTTGCTACTTTTGATGGGAGAGATCTGAATATGTTGAAACACTAAGAGGAAGAGGCTAGTAGAGTAGAAATTGAACTTATAGAAAAAAATGTTTTTAGATTTCTGAGATGTGAATAAAAATGGTTTGTAATCTAGTAGAATAACCAATTATAAACAAAATATAGAGTGGAGGAAACAAAGATTAGATAGACATGAATTTTTATGAGTTGAGTGAGGACTGATTTTTGTACAATGACTTTTATTGTCTTAATGAGATAGGAGCTTAGTCACATGCTGGTCATGCATGAGCACAAGGTGGATTAAGACATTGTGGAAAGTAAAAGAATGCTTACATATACTCTGAGAATATTGGTCAGAAATCTTTCTAGCGGAAGAGAAGATTTCAGCACAGTTTTGAGATCCAAGGTGTTGTGAGAAAACATAACTGCAAACAGATCCTCTATGAGTCTGGGTGGTTTTTATAAATTATCTATAACTATAAATTATTAATATCTTTCTATAGGCTTAGATGTAGAAGACATGTATATAGAATATTGCAACATTGAGGGTCATGAAAGGGAGAGGAAGGGCATATATGTTGATTATATCACTAAAAGTGGACTTGGATCTCACCAGTTATGAGATTTAATTGGATTCAAAGGTGAAAATGGGAGGATCTGGTATGTATGGAGAAAGGAATTGGGTCAAGAGATTAGAAATTAGAAAATATGTTAATGATAACCCTGTATGCGAGACAGCAAAAGAGACATATGTATAGAACAGATGTATAGAACAGTCTTTTGGATTCTGTGGGAGAGGGAGAGGGTGGGATGATTTGGGAGAATGGCATTGAAACATGTATAATATCATATAAGAAATGAATCACCAGTCTAGATTCGATGCAGGATACAGGATGCTTGGGGCTGGTACACTGGGATGATCCAGAGAGATGGTATAGGGAGGGAGGTGGGAGGGGGGTTCAGGATTGGGAACATGTGTACACCCGTGGTGGATTCATGTTGATGTATGGCAAAACCAATACAATATTGTAAAGTAAAAAATAAATAAATAATAAAATTTTTAAAAAAAGAAAATAAATAAGAGAACAGTTGCCTGGGGAATACTGGAGTGGGCAAGACCTTGCCAATTGCTTATGTTTAGCTGGTGAGTTAAATAGAATAGTTTCATGCTCTTTGTGACTAGTGAAGAAAGTGTGTTTATGTGTGTGTAGAGAAGTGTGATGGATATAGTGCAGTTAAAATCAGGAGAATGACTGAGAGTGGGTGCATGAGAGAACATTAAAGAGAGTGATCAGAGTGGGAGAGAAGATAGAGACATCAAGTAAGTGTTAAAATGCCAGGTTGACAAAATAGGTAGTAAATTTATATGGAACGGTTTCAGTGGGTTCTGAGGGCAGGAGTCAGAGTAGTTAGACAGTAAATGTGGTGTTACATATATAAAAGTAAAATACTCTTTGAGGTGATAAGATGAGATAGATGGTGGTGGCTAGAAATGGTGCAAAAGGAAGAAAATATTTATGTGTTTAGTTTTTGACATGGAGAGTCTCACGCTCCAGAGAAACCATCAAATTGCTAGTGATGAGAAAGTTTGAATATTCAGAAGAGAGATAGTATAACCCTGTGGACTGGTAGCCTGCCAGATTCCTCTGTCTATGGGATTCTCCAGGCAAGAATATTGGAGTGGCTAGTTGTTCCCTTCTCCAGGGGATCTGCCTAATCCAGGGATTGAACCCAGGTATCCCACATTGCAGACATTTTTTTTTTTTCTAACCATTGGAATCACCAGGGAAGCCCATAAGCAATTTAACAAGTTAGTAAATAATGGGAACCAGAAGCACCTCCAGGGAGGAGAGGCATTTCAGGAAGGTACATCTTCCAAGGAGGTATCAAATGGAAACAAAACAAAACACTGTTTTACTATACTGGAAGTATTTGTACTATTTCTTCATAAAGTGTATTCACATATAGAATATCACTGACTATATTACTTTTGGAGCTTCAAATATTTGCATTATTTATATTATATTTTTAAATTTGGTACATGGATAACTTGTCTCTCCACTAACATTATAAGTTTATCGAGAAATCATTTCAGAATGAATCAATAATTTTGTATTATCTAAAGCATATGTAACAGTACCTTTACATATTAGATGTTTTAGAGATACAATTTTTAGATTAATTTAGTATCAAAGATAAATATTAAACATATACTTGGCAAATTTAACTTTCTGTGCATTAAATATGAAAATTAAAATGAGTGGTTTAAAAAAATATATAGAGATATACTATGTTGATTTCTTGTTGAAACAACTGCCTTAGGACTAGCATCTAACTTAATATAAATTATGTAATGTTTCCAGGTTTTCATTACCATCTGTAGAAGTAGAATCTACTAAAAAATTTATAAAATAGGTGAAAAATTAAATATAGGTAAGGATGTAAGTTTCTATTAATTAAACTTACTAAATAGATCTCAACATGTATTCTTAAGTTCAAAAAAGTTTAACCAACTCTGTAACTATAGTTCAATAAAACTCATATAAAATATGTCTCCTCTACTGACACTACCATAATAATTTATATATATTCAGTAGCTTAAATATATTTTTAGATTATGGAAGTAAATCATTCTCCCATTTATAACAACTTATGATTTGTTATAGTTATTTAAGGAGCTATAAATAGTTATATGTCTGATGTTTATTTCTTAGTTTTCTAAGAGTATAATTTAAATAATAAGAAAAATCTAATGTTTTGAAAGAAGTTATAGTAGAAGATCTATTTTAGAGCTCTATTTTTTCTGCTTTAAGCAGAATTTTACTTAAAATAATTGCTTCACTATTCAAAAGTCTTCCATCAACCATATCAAGGAAGAAATGTTCTAGTTGCAATGTATCTATGACATTAGTCACATCAATATAGAAGTGATTCATTTTAACAAACACTGTATTCATGAAGTCAACATATTGTTCATTTGCTTTTAATTATAATAATCAGTCAAGATTACTATGCAGCTGAAGCTTTGATTGTAAAATATAATTTGATTCTTATTCATGACAGCGACAGCTAATTCCAGTTGCTGCTTTACACACTTTCACTTAAAATAGTTCTTTCAATGATTTGAATAAATCTAAAGATATTCTTTCAAGTGTCAAATTTTTGCTTTCCAAAGACCAGTGTGTTTGTGTATATGTGTAAGTGGCTCTTGCACTTTTCCTTGACATTTGCTGTCTTGCCTTTTGTAAAAGAAATTTCAGACTCAAATGGTATTTGATTTAAGATATGTAACATACATAAACAAGAATTTATGGCACTTGTTCAAATCCAGAAGATCTCAGTGCCTTTATTTTTTCTCCTATCCCTTACAAATGTGTCCTGTCATAGCACTGACCTTCCCTCGGTAGGACCATGGATAGATCCCACGGCCTTCCATTTATTAACAATTAGAATATTTCTCTACGGAAATGGCATTTCCATAATTTCCGTAATTTCTCTACTTTCAGATCTCTCCAAGTACCCTCCACTCTAATGTAAAGCTTTCCATTTCACACCTAATTTCCATTTGGCAAACACTCTTGCCCTAGTGAGCAAATGCCTTTCAGGGTGGCTCAGGCCATGCCATCTTCAGGAGGCATCCATTTTACTCATAGAAACTTCACTCCTTCATTCACCATACGCTTGTTGTCCTATACCACTGCTTCTCTGCGCTTGGCGTTACAGGCAACCCCAGTGAACCCCTACTGCTTCTGTAATTCTCCATGAGAGGAGTAAGCGCTTAACACCAAGTTTCTATCTGCTCATCATTCTTTATGGAAAACCCATGCCAAGCCCTACCAAACATCTTGTGTACTCCACTCTTAGGTACTATAGTGAAACTATGAGTTTCTACAGCTCAGCACACAATGTGTGTCTGTGTGTGTCTTTGGGTAGAGTATGGTAGTGGTGGTGGTCACAGTGGTGATATTAACAAGCTATTGCTGATAGTATCTAAATTATCTCTTTTACTTACTATTTTCCTGACACAGAAATCTGTGATCGACATAGGTTGATAACATATGTATCTATTTACTTATCAAATATTTATTGTCTATCATGTTCCAGACATTTTTCCTAGGTGTGGGAATATAGGCAGAACAGAACAAAGTCAGTATTGTTCTTTAGTGGAGACTGCTTTCTGGTTGTGGATAACAGTATGCCAGATGAGGTGAGAAAAGTTGTAAAGGAAAAATTATATAAAGTAAGGGGGTAGACAGTGCCTTCTTCAACTATCATAGTGGTGGTTGCCAGGGGCCAGCGTGAGGAACTCCGCCCATGGCAAAGGTCATGAGGAACGAGGCTTGGCATACGCAAAGGCGTGATCAAGCCTCAGGAAACCCCCTGTTCCCGAGCATCAACCCCAAAACCAGAGTCTGTTTTACGCTCTCACCTACACCTCTGACTTTACGGGGGGCTCTCCCCATAACCGTTTCTCTTGGAGAAGGAGTAAACACGCAGCTCCAAGGCAATAAAAATTCTTGGGCGTGACAAGAGTGTTTCAGCTTACGGACTCCTCTGAAGGTTATCTAGCCCACCTGTATAGGTTTGTCCAGCCACATGTGATTGTTTACAGCCTCCAAACCTGAGAGGCATGAGATGTTTTAGACTTACTAAAGGCAAAATCTTTTGGGGAGTTGGAAATTATTAGTATAGTGTGTTGGTTAGGAATTATTTGGTGAAGGGTTTTTCATTTGTTGTGTCAATAATTGTTGCTAATTCCCTGCGCTGGGTGGGACAAGGATGTCTCAGGTCAAACCTCTCTGCTGACAGACTAGCTTGTGTGACAGGATTATACATACTGCTGCCACTAGGCACATGATTGTTTACTACCTCTTAACCGTAAACAGCACAGAGAGTTTTGGAATATTTTGAGAGTCTTAATTAGCATAGGACTTTTTCTTCTTGTTGAGTCAATGATCGCAGCCAGGCCTCTATATCCTTAGGCACCTGGGAATATATTAATCAATGTATTTGGAATATAGCAAAGGAAATATGGTAGTTTTTGATGTTAGCAATACTAGACTTTTTGAGTTAATGAATTTTCTCTTTTGTAATAGATCACTGTACTTTGTTATAAATCACTGTGTCCTTGCTATGTAAGAATGTAACTTTGTCATATCTTAAGACTAAATAGATCTTAAGGGGAGCATTGGTGAAAGGATTTTCATTTGTTGGGTTGATGTTTGCTGCTAAATCTCCATGTTCCCTACCCTTATAATGAATATAACTAGCATATAGGAAGAAATAAGTATTAACCTTTAAGCATATAGGAGAAATAAGTATTAACCTTTAAGACTAATCATGTTAACCTTGGGTTAAATAAATTCCTTTCTTGATTGTAACTCACTACACCCTCACCCTATAGGAATGCAGCTTTATTTGGAGGGTGGTGCCTGGTTTAAGAGAAAACACCCTTGGGAAAAATAAGTTTTTGGTTATCAGAAAGAAAGGATCATAAAATTTCAGCAGGTCTCATTCATGGCCAGAAGATGATGTACCTTTTTTATACATTTATGTGAAGCACCTGATTTTGATAAAGGTCAGGACTGCTGACCCCCACGTGACTCTGTATTCATCCCTATGTGTAACAAGAGGTATATAAGCAAACCCAAAATAAAGAAATGGGATCAGTTTCCGGAAAGACTGATTCCCCCATGTCGCTTCTTTCTTGCTCCCGTTTTTCTGGCTGAATTCCCATCTGGAGCATGGATGTTATTCCACGTAATCCAAGTTATTCAGCCTCCTTTTCTCCACTAATCTTCCTACTACACTATCCATTTCTAATCTCTCTATATCTGTAATTAAATATGTATTTTTCCAAAGACGCCGACTCCGTCCCCACCTTTGAATCACCCTGGATCCACCGGGGCTGGACCCCGGCAGGTAGTGATGGTGGTAGTTTAGTTGCTAAGTTGTTTCTGGCTTTTGTGACCCCAGTAACTGTAGTCCACCAGGCTCCTCTGTCCGTGGGATTTCCCAGGCAAGAAGACTGGAGGGGGTTGCCGTTTCCTTCTCCAGGGGATCTTCCTAACCCAGGAATCAAACCCGTGTCTCCAGCATTACAGGCAGTATCCTGCATTGCAGGTGGATTCTTTTACTGGCTGAGCCACCACGGAAGGCTACATGTTATAATAGTACTTACAGGGAATATTTCGCCAATGAGATGACATTTGAACAAGGACCTGAAGGAGATGAGAAAATAGAAAATACTACGCTACTGCAATAGAAAGGATTTCTCCTGAGCCTACAGAGGACTTCTTACAAAGGCTTTAATTTTCGGTTTAAAATACTTATTTATTTAGGCTGTGCCAATCCCAATATTGCCACCTGTGAACTTTCAGTTGCTGCATGTGGGCTCTGGTTCCCTGACCAGGGATGGAACCTGAGCCCTCTGTATCAGGAGCAGAGTCTTAGCCACTGGACCACCAGGGAAGTTCCCAAAGCCTTTACTGTCCATGGGATTTCCCAGGCGAGAATACTGGAGTATTCTTTACTTTCCATGTTAATTGACTATAACGGCATTGTGGGGCTGAAGACAGGGAGCAAGGAGGGGAGAAGGAGGGAACACAGTCAGAGCAAGGACATAGATGCATGTATGTTTATATATTGGGCTTCACTTGTAGCTTAGATCGTAAAGAATCTGCCTGCAATACAGGAGACCAGGGTTCAATCCCTGGGTCAGTAAGATCCCCTGGAGAAGGAAATAGCTACCCACTCCAGTATTCTCACCTAGAGAATCTTATGGACAGAAGAGCCTGGGAGCTACAATCCATGGGTCGCAAATTAGAGTGAATGTTTGTGACACAACAGAATATTCAAAAACATTTGTGAGTTTCTCAGTCAAGGCTTTAAAATGAAACTCTTGCAAATTAGAAAAAATAAAATGACAATGGGAAATTTTTGGCAAGCTTTTATATCATAATTTGAAGCATTCATCAAACCAATAAAAAGAGAAACACTTTTTGTTTTTTAATTAAAAATATTGCATTTCATCATGTCAGCAAAGTTTTAACCAAACTACATGTGAATAGAATATATGTAGCAGAAAATAGCAAATCTATATTAATGATGGCTTATCCAGCACATATTGATTTTGTGATAAATAAAAGCTTGAAATAAAAAGGGAAAAAGGAATCCAGAATTCTGCCTAACTAAAATCCAGGCTTAGTAGAACAAACTTATAGAACTATTAACAATACATTTAGGTTATAAATTTGAGTTAAAACCCCAACATATAAAAATAATATGAGTATTCAGATATAAGGGTCCCCTCCCATCAGGAATTCAGATATTCTGAATAAAATAGCACTCACAGTTCCTTGAACCAGGAGTAATATAACTTCCTCCATTATAAAATAACCCTAGGCTTTTCTATTATCATGAAAAATATGAGCCTCTTAAATACCTGTGGTTGTTTGATGATTAAATACTTGACCTATATTTCTTAAAACAAGAATGAGGCAACTATCTGTCAAAGTAATTTTATATATTCACAATCAGAACTAGATTTTAGAGAATCTGAAAGTCAGAAGGTCCTGGTAAAAAGACACCTCAATTTATCTTCTGTGACAGTGGAGTTTCTGCAATTTCAAAAAAAAAAAAAAAAAAAAGGATGCAGATACAGAAAGGGTGCACTGTTTTATAAAGGCTTAGTATAAAAGGAGAAGAAAATCCTTCTCTGTAAAAAAAATATTTTTATCATTCAAATAAAAGTTTGGTTAACTCCATAATTTTCTCATCCAGAAATCCCAAGAAAGATTTCTTGCATTAGGTAATATATACCTTTCATTCAATGGCTATCAAAGGAGGAACCTGGAGGGCTACAGTCCATGGAGTCACAAAAGAGTCAGACATGACTTAGCAACTAAAGCAACAAATAGCAATGACTTAGGTAGGCAGAATAACTCTCGGGGAAATACTATTAATATAAGTGCTATTTTGGCAAATGTGGGAAGCTTTATATGATATTTCCTTAATTTGTATAGTACATCTAGTTGTGATATTTAAAAAACAATTAAACACGGTAATAAATGGCTATAAGGAAATCAAAGGACTGAAAGAAGTGTCAGAAAATTGTAAATTCTAGTTACTTTCAAGTTCCTCCATTAAAGGAATAAACATGGCATCCAAGTCATTTGTTTCTCGAATCATTCTCCTAATTATATAGTTGGCAGGCACATCGTTGAAAAAAAAAAATCTCCATAATTCTTGGAAACCAAAACAGGTAGGTTAAATCTCAGTTCTAGAAAGTGTATTATTTTATACTCTTTCCTTTTTTATGAACTTTTTATTTTCCTTACATTTGCCCTGCTACTTTATGCTGCTGCCAAATGAGGACGCAGAGATCTATATTTCTAGTTTGCTAAGTCTTATTTCTAGTGACCCCATTACTTAGGAGTTTTTTTACTAGGGAGTCATACTTCCTGGATGAAAATCCATGTATAGCTTAGGCAAGTTTTATAAAATTTTGTGTTTCCATTTTCTTACATACAATGAGTATAATCATCAAACCTATAGCACAGAGATATTGTAAGGATTAAAGTGCATGTGGATGTTGTAAGGGTATTTGTTATTTAGTAATTTCATCTTGTAATGTATAATTAGAATTTCTGTTTAAACCAAGAGTTCACTAATCTTCTCTTCAGCAAATTCAGCTGACCTTGAGAGTCTTTATCCTTTCTATTGTCCTGTTAGCATCTATATGGTCTAGATGTGTGGTATCGAAGCCTATTGAACACATCTCCTGAGCTTCATGGACCTCTCATCCTCTCTGCCCTGGCTTAAAGCCAGAGCTGGTCCTTCTGAAGTCAAGGGATCTGGGGCAGGACTGAGCACTGGTGAATATCAGAGGGGCATTCCAGGAATCGAGAACATTTTAAATGAAAGTATTAATTCAACTGAATTGAAGTTGGCGTGCATGGAGAAGAGTAAATATTTCAACTTTTAGTTTGAGCTCCATATACAGCAGAAGTGTGGAAAAAGATGCTACTAGGTATGTTGGGGCAAGACTATTGATATCTGTTGTTCTTTTGACATCTTTTTAAATTACTGTTGATAATTCTGCAGTTATTGATTTCTCTGATGGCAGGAGAGGAAGGTCTCCATAGGTAAGCACTGGCAGTATTTGTTGGGAAAGATGGGAAATTCAAAAAGAAACTAGTTTGAAATGTTATGGATAATCATTTAAGAACCTATATTTGGAAAGATACATTACTAATGGAAAGAAGGGAAGTAATAGGGACATATTTCAATATGTCATAATGTAAAAGGAATCATGGTTGAAATCTATCCTGAGTTCTGATTATTTATCCTCAGCTTCCTACTTTTATTTATGCAAACTGATTTAGACAGACTGTCGCTGATTTTGGAGTCAACAGCAATTCTTAAAGATTTTACATATTTCATCCCTAAAATATATTGTGAAGATGTACTTCTAGATCATTCATCAACATCTATTTATCATATTTGCTTTCATTTACTAACATAAGCATGTATGTTAGAGTTGACCCAGGAATCAAATGGATTCAATAGCTGTATGTAATATAGTTAACTCTCTATGTGGTGGGTTCTGTGTCTGCAAATCCAACCAACCACAGATAAAAATATTAAAAATAAAATCCCATAATTTTTTAAGTAGCAAAGCAAATTTGCCACATGCCAGCAACCATTTATGTGGCAATTACACTGTGTTTATAACTATTTACATAATATATATATTGTATTAACTATTTTAAGTAACCTAGAAGGCAATGGCACCCCACTCCGGTACTCTTGCCTGGAAAATCCCATGCAGGGAGGAGCCTGGTGGGCTGCCGTCTATGGGATCACACAGAGTCAGACACGACTGAAGCGACTTAGCAGCAGCAGAAGGCAATGGCACCCCACTCCAGTGCTCTTGCCTGGAAAATCCCATGGAGGGAGGAGCCTGGTAGGCTACAGTCCATGGGGTAGCTAAGAATTGGACTCGACTGAGCAACTTCACTTTCACTTTTCACTTTCCTGCCTTGGATAAGGAAATGGCAACCCACTCCAGTGTTCTTGCTTGGAGAATCCCAGGGACAGGGGAGCCTGATGGGCTGCCATCTATGGGGTCGCACAGAGTCGGACACGACTGAAGTGACTTAGCAGCAGCAGAAGCAGCAGAGATAATTAAAAGTATAAAGTATTTAGGGCTTGTCAGGTGGTGCAGTGGTAAAGAATCTGCCTGCCAATGCATGATTTGGAAGAGATGCAGAATTGATCCCTGAGTTGGGAAGATCCCTTGGAGGAGAAAATGACAAACCATTCCAGGATTCTTGCCTGGAAAATTTCACAGATAAAGCCTGACAGGATATAGTCCACGGAGTCACAGAGTCAAACGCTACTGAGCATGCAGGCATAAAGCATAATATTTAGAATATATCCTGCAAATGATTTGTATATATTATATGCAAATACTGAACCATTTTATACAAGTTCCTTGAGCATCCTTGATTGTAGTATCTGCAGGAGGCCCTGGAATCCCCCACTAAGGCTACTGATGAATGACTGTGTGTACACTAAACTAGAAAATTGATTTCTTTTTTGATTTCTTCTGTGATTTGTTGGTTATTCAGCAGCAATATTGTAAAGTAATTAACCTTCAATTAAAATAAATAAATTTATATTTAAAAAACTAGAAAATTAAGAGCTAATGGAAAAAAAGTTAAAATATGAAAGTAACAACAGTAACATTGAAATTTATCTTAGCAAAATATCAAAAAGACCTGAAAATAGGAGACTAATATTTGTTAAAGGAAAAGTAGAGATTACTGCATTTGGGAAAAATGTCCTTTCCCTAGTCTTTGCCATAAAAACATCGGAAAAAAAAAAAGAGTTTAACTAGTTTTATGCCAGAGCAAGAACAACAACAAAAGTTGGTTTATAATCAAGAATAATCTAATTGAAGACAATGGAAATAAAAAATTGTATAGAGCTCTATAAAATTGTATAGAGCTTCACATCAAAAAGTGCAAATACATTCATTAACTAGAGGTTTCTAGACTATTTGGGTTCATGGCTATATTGATATTTCAGTAATTTTTTCACAGTTGCCCTAGGCCCAAAACCTAATAGTTCTTTTCATTAAAGAAATGTCTAAATCTCCTAAGACTAGTAGATTTCTGGATTTCTTACAGATGTCCCAGTGTTTCTCTTGAAATTTAAAATATCCTGGGGTGCTCCCCTCTGTGAATTTACTATTGTGTTTTGGAAAACTCAGCACACAGTTTGTAGGCATATGTTCTCGTTAGAAGCATGTAGAACCAAATCAATGGAATAGCTTCCTTCTTTCATGTTCTGTCCCTGAAATTTTGCTTCATGCTATCGTCCTCCAGTAGTTTCTATAATGACTCGAAGTGCTTCTGAAATCAAGTTCAAAGTTTTACTCCATTTTATTGGATTGACTCTAACTTACCTGAATGTATTTCCAATGTTTATTTTTAAATAACTTCCAGTGAGTAAGAACCTTGATTTTCCCTGAAGCACTCTAAATATTTTATTCTCTGAACTTTTCTTGTTTCATGATGTGCAGTCTTCCTTAGTCAAATTAGTACAAATCTAATGTCAAGTTCTATCTGATCTCTTACTTGCTTAACCCATTCTATTACTTGCTTTATAACAGAAAAAAGCTCATTACTATACAGTATTTTATATAGTGCATTCATTAATGAACTTTCATTAATATATATTTTTGTCCTATAATACTTGTTTAAAATTATTGTTATATGCAGCTATTTTGCATTTTGTGCATCAAAGGATATGTGTTGTTTTCTCTATGTATAGAATACTAAGTAAATACTGAAAAAAAACCTGCAAACTTCTACATTATGTATGTAGTACCCTATAGGCATATGCTTACCTCTTTTGAATTCACTAATGTTAAAAACATTGAATGATATCCACTGGAAAGAATAGTATATTGAAGTCTTAATGCCTATAATTGTGACTGTGAACTTGTTTAAAAATAGGAAGACTTCCTCTGGCAGTCCAGTGTTTAAAGCTTCATGCTTTCAGTACAGGGAGCAAGGGTTTGATCCCTGGTCAGAGAACTAAGACCCTACATGCTGCACAGTTTGGTCAAAAATAAACCAATAAATAAATAAATAAATATAAGATCTTTGCAGATATGATCAAAATGAGATGAGGTCATTCGTGCGTGCACACGTGTGCTCAGTTGTATCCTGCTCTTTGCAACCCTGTGGACTATGGCCTGCCAGGCCTCTCTGCCTGTGAAATTTTTCAGGCAAGAATACTGGACTGGGTTGCCAGTTCCTACTCCAGGGGATCCTCCTGACCTAGGGATCGAACCTGCATCTCCTGTGTCCCCTGAATTGCAGGCAGAATCTTTACACTGAGCCACTTTGGAACTCTGAGGTCAGTAGAGTAGGCCCTAATCCAATGTGAGGGGTGCCCTTAAAATAAGAGAAAGACACCATGTAAAGACAGACACATAGGAGAAGATGGTCATATGTCAAGGGAGATGGGGTCTGGGTAATGTGTCTACAAACCAAGGAGAACCAAGAATGCTAGAGAATCTCAGAAGGAAGATGAGGTGAGGAAGGAGTCTCACCCCCAGGCTTCAGATGGTGTATGGCTCTATTGCCACCTTGACAGAAGACCTCTAGCCTCCAGAACTGTGAGACAATACACTTCTGTTTTATCACTAGCTTGCGGTAATCTGTTACAGCAGCCCTAAAAAGCTAATATTAAGCTAATATCATTAGGATAGAGGCAAACAATAATAGTAAATAGACTCCACTTTAAATCATGAGATAGTTTAATAAAGCCTTTGTAAAGACATATGAATGCTTTTTGGAGGAGGAAATGACAACCTGCTCCAATCTTCTTGCCTGGATAATCCCATGGACAGAGGACTCTGGTGGGCTACAGTCCATGGAGCCACAAAGAGTTGAACACAACTGAAGCGATGCAGCATGCACGCATGCAAAGAGATATGATGATATATTTTTGATAGAAAGTATCACAATAATAATCAACTGCATCTGGATAGAACTTACTTTATAAGCAACTTTCAATTACAGTGTTTCCTAAGATATTGAATATTACATGACATGTCACATAGAGCAAGTATTATATCTTTTTGCTATGTGAGCAGAGTCCTAGGAAACTTCACAATCCTGTCACTGATACCTGTATTCAAGCCACATATTCTTTCTGCAATTCATATTTGGCAAGCCAAACAGCTACCAATTATATCTGATTGCTGAGCTGAAGCTAGATGTTCAATCTACTATGCCTCAA
Source organism: Ovis aries (assembly GCF_016772045.2). Lineage (NCBI taxonomy): Eukaryota > Metazoa > Chordata > Mammalia > Artiodactyla > Bovidae > Ovis > Ovis aries. The sequence goes on from NC_056069.1 coordinate 53,257,867, forward strand.
AATCTGATATTTTCAAAGGATAGATTCTCTCTCTTTGATTCTTATCATTAACTGAAAATGGGACAACAGGTGATGTGTTTACACACCTACATTCAAGAAAGCCTGCTTGTCTAAAGAAAATTTCTGATTTAATGAAATGTTTGGCAGCATGTTTACAAAAGAAAGTATTTGTTCCTTTAAAATTTATAAATAAGTTCTTTGGTTATAGAAACTGATGCTGCTTTTCTAGTCTTGCATTTAGATATTATCTTTGTACATTTATCCTACATGTAATACATTTTGCTCTCTAAAGTATGATACAGCTTTCTGGCTTTAATGGTTGCCAGAATGAAATATCATGCCAACGTTTCAGGACTCAGCAATAGCAAATAGCAAGATTGGATAGATGCCCTAGGACAGAATCGTGATCATTGCCACTGTGAGTGGTATTTGTGCAAAGTAACTTTCTGCTTCCTCCAACTCTAAATTTATGAGCCTGTTAATTTACATGTCAAGGGTATTTGGGAAGATTGAAGATTTGTATAACCCTTAAAAATTGCACCACTGGAAAATCTGTCATTTTATATTTAGAAAGATAATTATTTCCCTTGATGGTAATTTAACTTATTATCTAGGAAATTTTATCCACTAGCTGCAAATTACAGACATAAAGAGACTATACAATGCAAGAGAAGTGAAGAAGGAGGCAGTGGAGCTTGTGCTTTATCAATTTCATTTCCCGAGGTTAAGCCATGCTTCCCCCAGAACAACCCTACTCAGCTAAAACACCCACAACAATGGTGATGCAGAGTACTTGTATGACTTTATATAATTCATGTGGCAACATTTCAGATGACTATAAAAGTGTTGCATTTCAGAGGAATTTTTTTCATGTGGTACCTGTGAAATGAGTAAACAAGTAACTGTGCTTTGTGAAAAAATATGGGATTCAAACTACCTATATTTACATTCTGATCAAGTTCTCAGTATATTATCCAACTGGAAATATTCTTACAGAAATATCGTCTTCAAATTCTATTTATACGAATTGAGTTATACGAAAAGAAAAACACTGAATTCATATTTATTGCTATATTTCTATTACTGCATGTGCAAAACTCTAAGTTCAGTTGAAATTATTTTTCTCTAGGTTAAAACAATTGATTTAATTTTACCAGGACTACAAATTTAATATTCATTGAGAGGCAGAGCAGTACAACTTCTGAGGACAGAGATTCAGTATTCTTGCCTCAAGAACCCTATGGACAGTATGAAAAGGCAAAAAGATATGACAACAGGTGATGAGCCTCCCAGATCGGCAGGTCCAATATGCTACTAAGGAAGAGTGGAGAGATAGCTATACAAAAAATGAACAGTCTGGGTCAAAACGGAAGCAGTACTTAGTTGTGGATGTGTCTTGTGGTAAGAGTGAAGTCTGATGCTATAAAGAACAATATTGCATAGGAACCTGGAATGTTAGGTCCTTGGATCAAGGTAAATTGGACGTGGCCATGTATGGATGTGAGAGTTGGACCATAAAGAAAGCTGAGCCTTGCAGAATTGATGCTTTTGAACTGTGGTGTTGAGGAAGACTCTTGAAAGTCTCTTGGATGCAAGGAGATCAAACCAGTCCATCCTAAAGGAAATCAGTCCTGAATATTCATTGGAAGGACTGATGCTAAAGCTGAAGCTCCAATCCTTTGGCCACCTGATGCAAAGAACTGAAAATTCACTGGAAAAGGCCCTGATGCTGGGAAAGATTGAAGGGAGGAGAAGAAAGGGACCTCAGAGGATGAGTTTGTTGAGTGGTGTCACTGACTCAATGGACATTAGTTTGAGCAGGCTTCAGGAGTTGGTGATGAACAGGGAAGCCGGGTGTGCTACAGTCCATGGGATCACAAAGAATTAGACATGACTGAGCAACACGAAAAGCCTTTGACTGTGTGGATCACAATAAACTGTGGAAAATTCTGAATGAGATGGGAATACCAGACCGCCTGACCTGCCTCTTGAGAAATTTGTATGCAGGTCAGGAAGCAACAGTTAGAACTGGACATGGAACAACAGACTTATTCCAAATAGGAAAAGGGGTAAATCAAGGCTGTATATTGTCCCCTGCTTATTTAACTTATATGCAGAGTACATCATGAGTAACGCTGGACTGGAAGAAACACAAGCTGGAATCAATATTGCCAGGAGAAATAGCAATAACCTCAGATATGCAGATGACACCACCCTTATGGCAGAAAGTGAAGAGGAACTAAAAAGCCTCTTGATGAAAGTGAAAGAGGAGAGTGAAAAAGTTGGATTAAAGCTCAGCATTCAGAAAATGAAGATCATGGTATCTGGTCCCATCACTTCATGGGAAATAGATGGGGAAACAGCGGAAGCAGTGTCAGACTTTATTTTTGGGGGCTCCAAAATCACTGCAGACGGTGACTGCAGCCATGAAATTAAAAGACGCTTACTCCTTGGAAGAAAAGTTATGACCAACCTAGATAGCATATTGAAAAGCAGAGACATTACTTTGCCGACTAAGGTCCATCTAGTCAAGGCTATGGTTTTTCCTGTGGTCATATATGGATGTGAGTTGGACTGTGAAGAAAGCTGAGCGCCAAAGAATTTATGCTTTTGAACTGTGGTGTTGGGGAAGACTCTCGAGAGTCCATCCAACCAGTCCATTCTGAAGGAGATCAACCCTGGGATTTCTTTGGAAGGAATGATGCTAAAGCTGAAACTCCAGTACTTTGGCCACCTCATGCAATGAGTTGAGTCACTGGAAAAGACTCTGATGCTGGGAGGGACTGGGGGCAGAAGGAGAAGGGGACGACAGAGGATGAGATGGCTGGATGGCATCACTGACTCAATGGCCATGAGTCTGAGTGAACTCCGGGAGTTGGTGATGGACAGGGAGGCCCGGCATGCTGCAGTTCATGGGGTCACAAAGAGTCGGACACGACTGAGTGACTGAACTAAACTGAACTGAGTGATTGAACGGAGAAGGCAATGGCACCCCACTCCAGTGCTCTTGCCTAGAAAATCCTGTGGATAGAGGGGCCTGGTAGGCTGTAGTCCATGAGGTCGCTAAGAGTCGGACACGACTGAGCAACTTCACTTTCACTTTTCACTTCCGTGAATTGGAGAAGAAAACGGCAACCCTCTCTAGTATTCTTGCCTGGAGAATCCCAGGGACAGGGGAGCCTGTTGGCTGCTGTCTATGGGGTTGCACAGAGTCGGACACGACTGAAGCGACTTAGCAGCAGCAACAGCAGAGCGACTGAACTGACTGAAGCAGGAGATGGCAAGCGTGAACATCGACATTTTAGGAATCAGTGAACCAAAATGGGCAGGAATGGGTGAATTTAATTCGGATGACCATTTTATCTACTACTATGAAGAAGAAGTCCTTGGAAGAAATGGAGTAACCCTCACAGTCAACAAAAAAGTCTGAAATGCAGTACTTGGGTGCAATCACTAAAAGGACAGAATTATCTCATTTTGTGTCCAAGGCAAATCATTCAGTATAAGATTATCTGTATTTAATTTCTGGAATTCCCCACATATAAACAGTGTGATGTTGTATGGTATCTCTATACCTGTGTACATCTGTCATTTGTTTGTAAAATAGTGTTAAGGAGAACTTATGTCTAATAGTTATTTATGATTATTAGAGAAACTATGTAAAGAATTTAGAATATTGTCTGGAAAATTAGTGAGCACTGTAACTATAACCAATTATGAAAATATATACTGGGATCTATCAACATAATGTTGGGCTGAATGTCAGTAAGGAAAATTATAATCAAAACAAACCAAAACACACCCTAGAAACAACACCCTGCTCATCAGTCTCTCACTTTATATGCAAACAGATGTACAGTCATCTGTTACTCATTGACTTATAAGATGAACAGATGTCCATATTTTTCAGGAAGGAAACTAAATTTTCATGCTAGCCTATAATGGTCAAACGTATATTATATATTGTTTCAACATATTCCTAATCATCTGGTTTCAGCCTGTTTTTACTTGTCTTCAGTTATCAGAAGTTTAAAATCTGTATTTTTCAGTTTCAGGAATCTGTAAATCTCCCTTGAAATGGCTAAGGAAGAGTGAGTCAATATTTACAAGGACTCATGATGAATTATAAATTAACTATCTTAGGCAAGGTGAAAAGACAGCCTTCAGAATGGGAGAAAACAATAGCAAATGAAGCAACTGACAAAGAATTCATCTCAAAAATATATAAGCAACTCCTGCAGCTCAATTCCAGAAAAATAATCAACACAATAAAAAAAAATGGGCCAAAGAACTAAACAGACATTTCTCCAAAGAAGACATGCAGATGGCTAACAAACACATGAAAAGATGTTCAACATCACTCATTATCAGATAAATGCAAATCAAAACCACAATGAGGTACCATCTCATGCCAGTCAGAATGGCTGCTATCAAAAAATCTACAAACAATAATTGCTGGAGAGGGTGCAGAGAAAAAGGAACCCTCTTACACTGTTGGTGGGAATGCAAACTAGTACAGCCACTATAGAGAACAGTGTGGAGATTCCTTAAAAAACTGGAAATAGAACTGCCATATGACCCAACAATCCCACTGCTGGGCATACACACTGAGGAAACCAGAACTGAAAGAGACACGTGTACCCCAATGTTCATCGCAGCACTGTTTATAATAGCCAGGACATAGAAGCAACCTAGCTGCCCATTGGCAGCTGAATGGATAAGAAAGCTGTGGCATATATACAAAATGTAATATTCTGCAGCTATTAAAAATAATGCATTTGAATCAGTTCTGATGAGGTGAATGAAACTGGAGCCTATTATACAGAATGAAGTAAGTCAGAAAGAAAAACACCAATACAGTATATTAACGCATATATATGGAATTTAGAAAGATGGTAATTATGACCCTATATATGAGACTGCAAAGCAAAAGAGACACAGATGTAAAGAACAGACTTTTGGACTCTGTGGGAGAAGGCGAGGGTGGGATGAAACATGTATATTATCATATGTGAAATAGATCGCCAGTCCAAGTTTGATGCATGAGACAAGGTGCTCACAGCTGGTGCACTGGGATGACCCTGAGGGATGGAATGGGGAGGAAGGTGGGAGGGAGGGTCAGGATGGGGAACACATGTACACCCATGGCTGATTCATATGAATGTATGGCAAAAACCACCACAATATTGTAAAGTAATTAGCCTCCAATTAAAATAAAAAATAAATAAATTAAAGAAAATTTTTTTCAGGAAAAAAAAAACTATCAGGATAGTTAACCTGCACTATGAACTCCTTGAGTTAAATATATCCTAATATATCCTATTTAAGTTGTCAAATTATTAGTTAGAAAAAAAAATGTGTGTATGTGTGCATGCTAAGTATCTTCAGTCGTGTCTGACTCTTTGCAACCCCATAGACTGTAGCCTGCTAGGCTTCTCTGTCCATGGGATTCTCCAGGTAAGAATACTGGAGTGGGTTACCATTTCCTTCTCCAGGCGATCTTCCTGACTCAGGGATCGAACCCAGGTGTTCTGCCTTGCAGACAGACTCTACCACTGAGCTACCAGGGAAGTTCATATATATATAGGAAGTCCACTAGAATTTTAAAGTACATAATCTTTCATCATTCTTAAATTTTGGGAGGAAAAGCAAACTCAAATTTAACATATTTATTCATTGACTAAAATATACTAGAATATTTCAGTACAATCAGCCATAGCTATTCCAAGGAGTCTGTTGATATAGTCAAGGAATCTGGCCATTATTAATAACTTAAATAATTATGTTTCTTGCACTGATTCCATTTAACACATTCTGATCCCAGGGCTTTCAATCTGTAACCTCATGAATAATTTTATGAAATCTTTATAGTTAATAAAATAGTTAATAAAATGTTAGTGATCAGTTACTCTACAATGGAATTCATAATTGAAAAGAAGGAAAATAGTATCTGGATTAGGTAGATACAGACATCATAGGGATAAAATGTAAATAAAATATGGATAATATTAAATTCTTTCCAGTAGTACATACATTTGCATGCTTAAAATACTAAATTTTATTTTTTATAATATGATAAGCAACAAATACTTTCAAGTAATTGAATTTTCTGGTTCTCTGAGTGCTGTTCTGTTCATAAAATATAGTTTTCAGGATATACTAATGAGCAGAGTCGTGTAAAACTGGCTGCTGACTCAGATGTAGGCACCTGTTCAGTTCAGTTCAGTTCAGTTCAGTTGCTCAGTCGTGTCCGACTCTTTGCAACCCCATGAATCGCAGCACGCCAGGCCTCCCTGTTCATCACCATCTCCCGGAGTTCACTCAGACTCACGTCCATCTAGTCAGTGATGCCATCCAGCCATCTCATCCTCTGTCATCCCCTTCTCCTCCTGCCCCCAATCCCTCCCAGCATCAGAGTTTTTTCCAATGAGTCAACTCTTCTCATGAGGTGGCCAAAGTACTGGAGTTTCAGCTTTAGCATCATTCCTTCCAATGAAGTCCCAGGGTTGATCTCCTTAGGAATGGACTGGTTGGATCTCCTTGCAGTCCAAGGGACTCTCAAGAGTCTTCTCCAACACCACAGTTCAAAAGCATCAATTCTTCATAGGCTTCTGCATATTACATATTTTAGAATTTTAGAAGTTATAGTGTTAGATCTCTATATTCCCATTTAATGAATGATTTTAAAAATCGCAACTATTAAGTGTATTAATCAGAACAACTACAGACTTTGAAAGCAGCCTGATGAAAATAAAATGTTGAAACCGAATCTGATAATTTTAACTAGAGAAAATAAACCTAGAGGAAAAAATTAAATCAGACTTACAGTTATAGTGATGAAATGCAAATCTGAAATTGCCTTTTGGTCTCAGGAAAACAGATCGAGGTAAGAGTGATGAGGGAGTGTTAAAAGTCCCTCCTGGCAACCCAGATCCCTGTATCAATGGTAACATTCAGGGAAGTGCTAAATGTTGCAGAAAATTTGCCTTGCATCTAGATGGGCAAGAGGCAAACTACCCTTTTTTTTGTTGTTGTTGAACTTTGCCTCAAAGTTTATGAAAGTTATAAATAAAGTATAAATGGAAAATCTAACCAGGTATAATAGGTAATACATTCCATATAGTTCTTACTCCCTCTTTCTCATCCTCGGTCCACAGATATTCATGACTCTATGCTGTGCTCATATAGCTAATGTTAAGAGTCTGTCTCTTTTGCCAACTGATCCAACAGCAATTTCAGATTTGCACCTATGAATATGTATGCTGCTATGTCTATTTGTGTAAATTTTATTTATTTATGGTATTCCATTCTTATAGTGTCATTGCGGTCATTTTAACTGCTGGTTATCACAACCCATAATTAAATTCAAAACAGAGATAATGGTCTGAAAAGACATAAAGATGAGAGAAATATAAACCATGAGCACAAAAAATTATTTTATTTGTGCAAAGGCTTATAGATAATGTGGCTAAAAATACCACTGAAAGTGAGGAAGTGTTACTTAATGGAAGGTTCTGTATAAGATACCATTTTGACATTTTCGCAGCATCAGTGATTACTCATATTTGAGGATGTGTTTAACAGAAGTAGAATGAACTTCAGTGTATGTAAGTTCAGTTCAGTTCAGTCGCTCAGTCGTGTCCAACCATTTGTGACCCCATGAATAGCAGCACACCAGGCCTCCCTGTCCATCACCATCTCCCGGAGTTCACTCAGACTCACGTCCATCGAGTCCATGATGCCATCCAGCCATCTCATCCTCTGTCGTCCCCTTCTACTCCTGCCCCCAACCCCTCCCAGCATCAGAGTCTTTTCCAAGGAGTCAACTCTTTGCATGAGGTAGCCAAAGTACTGGAGCTTCAGCTTTAGCAAAATTCCTTCCAAAGAAATCCCAGGGTTGATCTCCTTCAGAATGGACTGGTTGGATCTCCTTGCAGTCCAAGGGACTCTCAAGAGTCTTCTCCAACACCACAGTTCAAAAGCATCAATTCTTTGGCTCTCAGCCTTCTTCACAGCCCAACTCTCACATCCATACATGACCACAGGAAAAACCATAGCCTTGACTAGATGGACCTTAGTCGGCAAAGTAATGTCTCTGCTTTTGAATACACTATCTAGGTTGGTCATATAAACCAAAGTGTAATGTGCTGTGCTAAGTTGCTTCAGTCATGTCTGACTCTGTGTGAGCACATGGACTGTAGCCCACCAGGCTCCTCTGTCCATGGGATTCTCCAGGCAAGAACACTCGAGTGGGTTGCCATTTCCTCCTCCAGGGGATCTTACCAATCCAGGGATTGAACCTAGGATTCCTGCATTGCAAGTAGATTCTTCATCATCTGAGCTACTAGGGAAGCCCAAGGTAGCAATTCATACTTTGTTCTCATTTTTATTCATGATTAATTAATAACATTATTGTTAAAACTCATTAACTCAAAGAACACATTTTTGTATTTAAAGTGTTCAATGAAGTTTCAGATTTATAAAAATGGAACAACATGTCAACTATCTCTATCGTGAACACTGGTGAAATATGAGTTGAATAATCTAAAGGAGTGAGTACAAAGGTAGACATATGGTGCAGTGGAAGTGTAGAGAATCCTGAAACTTATTCTCCTGGTGGAACATTTCTGCTATATCTCAAAGGATTAGTATATATGCTTGCCAAAAATAGGAGAGAATTTCAGAAGGAGTGCTAGCATGGTTATAGCATATAGGCGTCTAGCAGGAGGAAAAGATACTAGATACAGCTGGTGGTGAAAGACCTGACTTTCCCTATTAAGATTTTAATCTGTGCTGTTAAGAGCTCAGGAGGAGTCAGTGGTAGTTATGATGACATTGTCAAATATTTTTATTTTCCTTTAGCAATATGGAAACACGTAGGAAGCATATTCTTGAGTGATACAAAGATACTCCTGTGTTAATCTCCAGATAGAAGATGGATACACCTTAGGAGTTTGATTAAAAATGGTGAGAACTAATGCAGCAACTGCGAAAGTTAGGGGATGGGACAGATTGAAGAGGCACCAGCCAGTTACAGTTTATGGGATTTGGAGGGTATCGTGAGGAGGGCAGCAGGAATGCAGGTCGATGCTGAAGCTGTGTCCACTGTTAGGGGATCAGTCAGGGTTTAGCCTGGAAAACAGAAACATTTCAAGGCAAGAGAAATTAAGAAAGACCACTGGTTACATAGAAGTGGGTAGGCTGCAAAAGTAAAAAAATACAGTGAAGTAACTGAGCAATTACTGTAAGAATTATCTTTAATCCCAATGCCTGAAGACTAGTCAGAACCTAGGATTTTAAGAACAGGTCCTATAGGGCTGTTGGTCATTCATTTAGGGAAAATCTCAGCACTCTGTACTCTTGGACTTCAGAGGAGACCACTAGGAAGGTTTTTGTTCAGTCACTAATTCGTGTCTGACTCTTTGAAACCCCATCGACTGCAGCATGCCAGGATTCCCTGTCCTTGCTATCTCCTGGAGTTCTCTCAAACTCATGTCCATTGAGTCGGTGATGCCATCCAGCCATGTCATCCTCTGTAGCCCCCTAGGAAGGGGACCCAGCAAAAAACAAACAAAAAAATTTTTTTTGGAATTATGGTTGATTTACAGTGTTGTGTTGGTTACAGGTGTATAGCAAAGTGACTTAGTTATATGTGTTTGTATATGTGTGTATATATATAATATTGTATATAATATAATAATATATGTATAATATATTATACATATATGTGTATATATACATATATACACACATGTACATACATATATATGCATATATATATATACATATATATACGTTCTGTTTCAGATCATTTTTCCTTATCAGTTATTACAAAATATCAAATATAGTTCCCTGTGCTATAGAGTAGGTCCTTTTTGGTGCTCAGACAGTAAAGTGTCTGCCTGCAATGCGGGAGACCCAGGTTCAATCCCTGGGTTGGGAAGATCCTCTGGAGAAGGAAATGGCAGCCCACTCCAGTACTCTTGCCTGGAAAATTCTGTGGATGGAGGAACCTAGTAGGCTACAGTCCATGGGGTTGCAAAGAGTCAGACACGACTGAGCGACTTCACTCACTTCACTCACTAGTGTGTATATGTTAATCACAACCTCTCCATTCATCCTTGCCCTACCTCTCTCCTTTGGTAACCATAGTTTATTTTCTATGTCTGTGGGTCTATTTGCTTTGCAGATAGGTTCATTTTTGTATCTTTGTAAAGACTCTATTCATAAATGATATTATATGATATCTGTTTATCTCTGTCTGGCTTACTCAGCAAATCTAATGCATAGAGTGTTTAAAGAAGCTGGAGGCTAGTCTACTCTTTGCTGCTGTTGAAGTGATGCCAACAGGGAATCTAAAAGACAAAGATTCTTCTCCCTAACTGCCACATTCCACACATCCTCTATGGCTTCCATTTGGCCAAACCTAAAAAGAAGTCAGAGAGTTAAGGAGTATAAGACCCAGCACCAACAACCAAGAAAAGTGTAGAGAGAGCAGTACATAGATGAATATAGACAGAACATATATCGAACATAGAAGTATGCATAGAACGGTATGGAGACCCAAAAGACAACATATAAAATAAATGGCACAGTCAATAACTGAACTTGGCATTTCAAGTAAAAGAAGAGTGCTAAGGTAACATGAGAATCTCAGCCTTGGAATGGCTAATTTAAGGGAAATTAATTATGGCAGAAATTAGGCTTAGAAGCAGAGAGTCTTTGAGTGTTTCTGTTTTACTTTGCCTATAACCCTCCTTGGCTCCAATCTTCACTAGCTTTTTGACTTTTTGTCAGTCATGCACCCTGGCTGTTCCTCAGTTTTCTCATTGTAACATGAGAATAATAATAGTCTATCCCTCATACTAAATTCCACAGGAGGGATAACTATTGTTATCATTGGAAAGTCTTCATTATACAGGATTTTACACGCTGTGGTGGATTCATGTTGATGTATGGCAAAACCAATACAATATTGTAAAGTAATTAACCTCCAATCAAAATAAATAAATTTATAATAAAAAATTAAAGTCATGAGAATGAATGTCTTTGTAGGTCATGTAGATAATGAATGAAGGACACATTGTCCCCTACATTTATACATCTGGTGTAAAAGGAAAAGGTATTATTAAATATCATGAAAATTAGAAGGTGATTGTATTAAGAAAAGTTAAGAAGTATACTTTAAGAGGAGAGTGATCTTGATCCTCCAAGGATCAAGAGTAGTAAAATGACAGTCAAAAGTAGGCCATGGGACTTGAAAATTAAGAAATTATTTTCATGATATTCTTCTAAAGCTATGTAAGTGGAATAGAGGGGAATTCCTTACAACTGGATGAATAAGAAATGCCAACAGTGAAATATTTAATCAGGGGACTCCCATCCTCAGGCGTTAAGAAAACACCAGTAATAAGCCATCAACAAGTTCAGCAATGATCCAAATGAAGTGGCAAGAAGGTGACCAAGAACTCACTGCAAGAAACTAGCTTTTCCATTGAATATATGTGTACTATAGAAAGCTTAATAAGGCACTAAATAAATAAATTGACAAGTATCAATTTTTAAAAAATGGCTTTTCCAAGCTATGAGTACAATCCTTCAGACACTGAGATGTGTTTACCATAGAAAGGAAACAAGTCTTCAAGCATTTTTATTTTTTTATTGTTTTTTTTGGGCCAAAATAAGAAATGCAGGGAAATAAAATGTCATCAGTAGCCTAGGTTGCAAATTGATTCTGTCCTTGGTTCAGACCTATAAGCAAGAAAATGAGTGAATGGAAACTTCTGAAGAAAGCATTGTATAAGTCAGTGAGAGCTAGATTGATATTGTTACTCCCACTATTTACCATCTGCCTTATTTTAAACAAGCTATTTAAATTCTGAGACAGCAGAAAAGGAAAGATAATTTCCTTCTTATAGAAGTATATGAAGTACTTAGTACAGTTCCTGACATAGTGAGTCATTCGTTTTGAAAATTATGATGATGAGAGTGATGAGATTGAAGATAATGGTAACCTCATGAAAAAATGATTAAGGAATTGAAGATGTCAAGTATGGCACCAGTGTAGCTATGGACAATGTAGTTCTGGAGTAGGGTTGATTATATAATATAAAGAATTGGGAGTGATCAGTGGAATAAAGAAATTGCTAATAAGTGAATAATCCTCTATCATTGATTTGCTGGCTGAATTTGAGTTGTTTCAGTCTTCTGAGCCACATTGGCTCTGTGTGACTTCAAACTTGGGTTTCCTAAATTATTACTACACTAGAAATTATGGATATTATTTGGCCAAATATAATTACATTATTGACTGGAAAAGTTATCATTACAAAGTATAATACACAAAATTTGTACACATCTGTACCAACACTCTGGGGGAGTTGGTGATAGAAAACAAAAAAAAATGTGTTTGTATGTTTATGTAATACAAAAGGGGGTATAGACAATGAAAAATAATAAAGCAGTATACAGTAAAAAAGAACAGTGAGCATTGTTCTGTTTTACATGAAATGGTAAGAGGCATCTATTCAGATTCAGTAATTTTTGAGCAGAGACCTTAGAGGGGAAACCTGAGCTTTCAAGGTATCAATAGAAGCAACTGCCAGAGTGAAGGTCTTCTGAGGACCAGTAAAGGGTCTGGTGTAGCTGAAGTGAACATGAGTGACAGTATCCTGGGATGGTCACAGAGCTAAAGGATGCCAAGATACACAGGGTTTAGAAGTCAGAGCATGGAACTTGGCTTTTATTCAGAGTAACAAGGGAAGGCAATGGAGTGTATTGAGCAGAGGAGCATCATAATATAATTTATCTTCTAAAGTATCATTGTGGTTGCTACCCTGAGAATGTACTGGGAGGGGCAAGAATAGGTGTAAACTGATCAATTAAGATTCTATAATAAGATTAGATGCCAAATACTATGGCTTTTGGAGGAGGAAGTTGACAGTGAAGGTTTGAAGACATACTCCAACTGAATACATATTTTAAACACAGAGTTAACAGAATTTGCTATTGAACTGCATTGGGTGGGAGATAAAGGGAGTTAAGCCCAAGGTTTAAAGCCCAAGAAATTGGTGAGCAGAATTGCTTTTTATTGAGAATTATTGAGTATTTCTTGAGAAATCAAGTTGGGAGAGAAATGAAACAAATCTACCAGTGATGGAGTCAACTATAAGTAGTTCTTGTTTTAACTAACCCCATTGGTATTCAGTTAAGTTCAGTTCAGTCATTCAGTTCAACTCTTTGTGACCCCATGGACTGCAGCACATCAGGCCTCCCTGTCCATCACCAACTCGGAGAACTTGCTCAAACTCATGTTCGTTAAGTCAATGATGCCATCCAACTATCCCATCGTCTGTCATCCCCTTCTCCTTCTGCCTTCAATCTTTCCCAGCATCAGGGTCTTTTCCAAGAGTCAGTTCTTCACATCAGAAATCAAAGCATTGGAGCTTCAGCTTCAGCATCAGTCCTTCCAAAGAATAGTCAGGATTGATTTCTTTTAGAATGGACTGGTTGAAGCTCCTTGCAGTTCAAGGGACTCTCAAGTGTTTTCTTCAGCACAATTCAAAAGCATCAATTCTTTGGTTCTCAGCATTCTTTATGGTCCAATTCTCACATCCATACATGACTACTGGAAGAGCCAAAGTTTTGACTAGATGGACCTTTGTTGGCAAAGTAATGTCTCTGCTTTTTGGTATGCTGTCTAGGTTTCAAGGGCTTCCCTGGTGGCTCAGATGGTAAAGCATCTGCCTGCAGTGCAGGAGTGAAGTGAAGTCGCTCAGTCGTGCCGGACTCTTTGCAATCCCATGGACAGTAGCCTGCACCAAACTCCTCCATCCATGGGATTTTCAAGGCAAGAGTACTGGAGTGAGTTGAGACCTGGGTTCAATCCCTAGGTTTGGAAGCTCCTCTGGAGAAAGAAATGGCTACCCACTATAGTATTCTTGCCTGGAAAATTCCAAGTGGGAGCAGCCTGGTAGCCCATGGGGTCACAAAGAATCAGAGATGACTGAGTGACTTTACTTTATTTCTTTCTATCTTCTTTTTTTCTTTCTTTTTTCCTTTTTCTTTTCTTTTCTTTCATCATAGCTTTTCTTCCAAAAAGCAGCATCTTTTAACTTCATGTCTGCTGTCAAAATTTACAGTGAATTTGGAACCAAGGAAAAAAAAAGTTTGTCATTATTTTCATTGTTTCCCCATCTATTTTCCATGAAGTGATGGAACTAGATGCCATGATTTTAGTTTTTTGAATGTTGAGTTTTAAGCCAACTTTTTCACTCTCCTGTTTTACTTTCATCAGAGGCTCTTCAGTTCTTCACTTTCTGCCATAAGAATGGTATCATCTGTGTATCTAAGGTTATTTGTATTTCTTCCAACAATCTTGATTCCAGCTTGTGCTTCATCCAGTATGGCATTTTGCATGATGTCTTTTGCAAAGAAGTTAAATAAGAAGGGTGATTATATACAGCCTTGATGTACTACTTTCCCAATTTGGAACCAGTCTGTTGTTCCATGTCCAGTTCTGTTGTTTCTTGGCATGCATACAGATTTCTCAGGAGGCAGGTCAGGTGGTCTGGTATTCTCATCTCTTTCAGAATTTTCCATAGTTTGTTGTGATCCACACAGTCAAAGGCTTTGGTTCAGTCAATAAAGAAGAAGGAGATGTTTTTCTGGAATTGTCTTGCTCTTTCTATGATCCAACGATATTGACAATTTGATTTCTGGTTCCTCTGCCTTTTCTAAATACAGTTTGAACATCTGGAACTTCTTGGTTCACGTACTGTTGAAGCCTTGCTTGGAGAATTTTGAGAATTACTTTGCTAGCATGTGAAATGAGTGCAATAGTTTGGTAGTTTGAGCATTCTTTGGCATTGCCTTTCTTTGGGATTGGAATGAAAACTGACCTTTTCCAGTCTCGTGGCCACTGCTGAGTTTTCCAAATTTGTTGGCATATTGAGATCAGAACTTAAATAGCATCATCTTTTAGGATTTGAAATAGCTCAACTGGAATTCCGTCACCTCCACTACCTTTGTTTGTAATGATGTTTCCTAAGGCCCGCTTGACTTCTCATTTCAGGATGTCTAAGTGATCACCCCATTGTGATCATCTGGGTCATGAAGATCTTTTTTGTACAGTTCTTCTGTGTATTCTTGCCACCTCTTAATATGTCCTGCTTCTGTTAGGTCCATACCATTTCTATCCTTTATTGAGCCTATCTTTGCATGAAATGTTCCCTTGGTATCTCTAATTTTCTTGAAGAGATCTCTAATCTTTCCTAGTCTATTGTCTTCCTCTATTTGTTTGCACTGATTACTTAGGAAGGCTTTCTTATCTCTCCTTGCTGTTCTTTGGAACTTTGCATTCAGATGGATATATCTTTCCTTTTCTCCTTTGCCTTTCAGTTCTCTTATTTTCTAAGCTGTTTGTAAAGCCTCCTCAGACAATCATTTTGCCTTCTTGCATTTCTTTTCCTTGGGGATGGTTTTGATCAATGATTCCTAGGCAATGTCATGAACCTCTTCCATAGTTCTTTTAGGCTCTCTGTCTATCACATCTAATCCCTTGAATTTATTTGTCACTTCCACTATATAATTGTGAGAGATTTGATTTAGGTCATACTTGAATGGTCTAGTAGTATTCCCAACTTTCATCAATGTAAGTGTGAATTTTTCAATAAGGTTTTATGATCTGAATGACAATCAGTTCCCAGTCTCTTCTCCATCTTTGGCTGCAAAGGATAGAATCAGTCTGATTTTGGTATTGATCAGCTGGTGATGTCCATGTCTGGAGTCATCTTTTGTGTTGTTGGAAGAGGTGTTTTCTCTGATCAGTGCTTTCTCTTGGCAAAATTATTTTAGCCCTTTCCCTGCTTAATTTTGTTACCCAAGGCCAATCTTGCCTGTTGCTCCAGGTATCTCTTGACTTCATACTTTTGCATTCTAGTCTGCTATGATGAAGAGCACATATTTTTTTGGCGTTGTTCTAGAAGGCCTTGTAGGTCATCATAGAAATATTTAACTTCAGCTTCTTTGGCATTAGTGGTTGTGGCATAGACTTGGATTACTGTGATACTGAACGCTTTGCCTTAGAAACGGACAGAGATCATTCTGTCCTTTTTGAGATTGCGTCCAAGTACTGCATTTCAGACTCTCTGTTGGCTATGAGGGCTACTCCAATTCTTCTAAGGGACTTTTGCCCACAGTAATAGTTGTAATGGTCATCTGAACTAAATTTGCCCATTCTGGTCTGTTTTAGTTCACTCATTCCTAAAATGTTGAATTTCACTCTTACTATCTCCTATTTGACCACTTCCAATTTACCTTGATTCATGGATCTAACATTCCAAGTTTCTGTGTAATATTGTTCTTTACATCATTGGACTTTACTTCCATCACCAGTCACATCCACAACTGGGTGTTGTTTTCACTTTGGCTCATTTTCTTCATTCTTTCTGGAGTTATTTCTCCACTCTTCCCCCATAGCATATCAGGACTTACCCATTTTTTCAGTGTCTTTTTTTTCTTTTTTTGACCTTTCATAATGTTCATAGAGTTCTCATGGGAAGAATGGTGAAGAGGTTTGCCATTTCCTTCTCTAGTAGACCTCATTTTGTCAGAATGTTTCACCATGACCCATCTGTCTTGGGTGGCCCTACATGACATTAATATAATTAGTATTAATATAAATCAAATAATTTGAATTAGAATTTGGAGGTGAACTTGAACTTTTAAGATCTAATTCTTTGCTCTCAGGCAATGGAGGCATCTTAGTTCAACTGTGAGTCCAAAGCCTAATTAAGGTGGACAAGTTCACACACTTGGTTAAGAGGAGTAACTTCTGACCTGAGGCCATTTCTCCTCCTCTAGAACCAACAGTGAATCCCTTTTTCTAATTTACATCACACTGATTTCCTGATATGAAGATTTCTAAAGAGAAATTATTTTTCTGGCTGCCTCCAATGATGGGCAAGAGACAACTGAAATAGTCTTCATTAGACCAACTAATTACTAGGGCAAAGAAGTTCTCATGATGTTTGCTCTACATTTAACCTCAATTTGATCCTAATAAAATCACTCTGAAGTGTGAGTTACTCAGAGGATTACAGAAAGCCAAACATAGAAACTGATGCTCATTTTCATTATCACAGAAACATATTGTCTCTGAAATGCAGAGTCAGAAGGAAAGTGTTGGATGTTTAAGCTTACATTAGAGAGGAGACTTTAAAATTCGATCATTGAAAAAAAAAATATAAGAATAAAGTAGGAGAGATGCACAAAGCTGCATTTTATGAGGATATACAGCGTATAAGGCCAGTATTTTATTTCACTGGTAACATAAGGGAGTTTTCTTAGGTCAAGAACACATGGAATCTTAAAAAAAAAAAAAAAAAAAAAAGGCTACAAATAAACTTATCTACAAAACAGAAACAGAATTATGGATGGAGAAAATAAATTTATGATTACCAGGGGGTCAGGAGTAAGGGAGGGATAAACTGAAAGATTGGAATTGACACACACACACATACCACTTATATATAAAATAGGTAACTCATAAGGACCTACTGTATAGTGCCGGGAGTGCTATCCAGTACTCTATAATGGCCTATACAGGAATAGAAACTAAAAAAGAGTATGTGTGTTTATGCTCTGCTGTGTCCAACTTTTTGTAACCCCCTGAACTGTAGTCCACCAGGCTCCTCTGTCCATGGGATTTCCCAGGCAAGAATACTGGATTGGGTTGCCAATTACTCCTCCAGGAGAATCTTCCTGAGCTAGAGATTGAACCTGCATCTCTTGCGTCTCTTGAATTGGCAGGCAGATTCTTTACCACTGAGCCATCAGGGATGTCCTAAAAATTATAAATGAATAAATAAATAAAAGAGTGGATATATGTATATGCATAACTGATTCATTTTGCTGTATACCTGAAACTAACACAACATTATGTAAACTATACTCCAATAAATATTTTTTCAAAGTACTACTGATGATAAATTAATGATCAAGTCATAACAGTTTCTTTTTTTATTATTTTTTTATTTTAATGGGTTCTTCTTTTAAAATATAAATTTATTTATTTTAATTGGAGGTTAATTACTTTACAATATTGTATTGGTTTTGCCATACATCAACAAAAATCCACCACAGGTATACATGTGTTTCTTTGTTTTACCTTGTATCTAAATGACTATTCATTAAAATGCCTTCATTAAAGCTTTCACATATAATTGGGAAAATGTCTATGTGGTTTTTGAAGACTTGTGTTGCTAGATGAACGTTCCCTTAAATTACAGAGTCAACAGCTTTGAGAGCATTTCATCATTACAGTACCCTGGATGACTGTCATCATTTGCTCCCAAGGAATTAAGAAAGACTGTCAAGAAATGTCACTTGAAGGAAAACACTTAGAATTTAGTGTATATATTTTCATGTAAGTCAGTTTCTTATTACCTTTTATAATAGCCATTGATATCATGAATTTTGAGGAAGTTCTATTAGATAAAATCAATATTAACCAAAAGAATTATATGTCAAATGGTAATGAATCATCCAACATCTAGTTTATTTGCTCATTCATCCAACAAATAGTTTCTGAACTGACGCTTAGTGCCAAGCATGCATCTCAGCACAAAAGTGATGATGTTGAATAAGCAGGCTCTAGATTCAAAGAACAATCAGTCACAGAGAAAACCACCTGCGAATGAATCTCTGTAAAATGTACTAAATATTATATTAAAGGAAAACAAAGAGCCTGTGAAAACATAGACAAGAAATGGTTCCTTACGATAGAAGATAGTGCAATATCAAAATCACAAGCTGAGGTCTTTTTACTTCCATGGTTATTATTTTAACGTTTTTGTTTTGGATTTGTTTTTTCTTCTCTATTTAAAAACATGTTTTCCCATTATGACCAGGAGTAGGATGAACTCAGAAAATAAAATATACATAAAATTTTATCATTTTTAATATTATATTAATAAAATTAAGCATTGAAGTTATCCCTTTTAAATGGCAAAGCTCTTATTCTGTCAAATCTCTTAACACTTACTGTACAAAATAGTTGTTTGGGAACTAAACTTCTGACAAAATTTTTAAGAGTGGTTTTGTATCTACGAATGTAAGATTACTTTGACTTCTATAAGGAAATTAATAATAATAATGACAATAACTGTAATAATAATAGTAATAACTAGCACAGAATATGTGCCCTATGCTAGGTACCATTCTTAGTGCTTCACATAATTTTTTTGACCCTACAACTAATGAAGATAATGAGGTAGATAGTATTACTATCATCATTTTATAGATGAAGAAATAGAGGACTCAGAGAGTTTGAATAACTTGTTCAGGGTCACAGAGCAAGTAAGAAAAATAACCAGGATTTACTTCAGACACTCTCACTCTGTAGCCTAAACTCATCAATATGCTACAGTGCCATTTTTCTAGGGAAAGTTTTAAATGTTTATTTCCTTATCATTACACTTGAAGTAGCTCAAATATGCAAATTATTCAGATTACCAAAAGATATAATTTTTGTTGTTGTTTTTTCACTATTAACCCTCAAGAGGAGAATAATTTTTGCATGGAAGGAAATGAGGATCATTTTCACTAGTTTGTTCTAATCTTTCCTAGATATAAAGGATTTTCAACAACAAATTTGCACAGTATACAACCCATGCACATTATCTTTGTTTTTGTAAACTGAAAGTTCTGATGGCAATTTATTCCATTATGCTTAAGGACTCAGGTGAAAGTGCAATTTGAAGCAAAGTGGGAAGGGGAGATTTTGAATTCAGGCAAATGTAGATTCAGATTATGACTCTGCAAAATACTACCTTTGCCTTCGATAGGCCACTTGACCTCTCAGAGGCTTCATTCCTTCAGCTCTGGGATTAGGCATTAAAATCTGTCTCACAGCGTAAAATAACTGGAAGGAAAATAATAGGGTGTGTTAGCCAAAGTAGGACTGGATAACTGGTAGAGATGCCTATGGAAATTGATGTAATTATTATTTTTGATAATTTTAGTTTGAATCATGTGAAGTTGTCATTTCCATAGGGGAAAAGTTGTTGTTATTCAGTTGCTAAGTCATGTCCAGCTCTTTGCGACCCTGTGAACTACAGTATGCCAGGCTTCCCTGTACTTCACTATCTTTCGGAGATTCCTCATGTCCATTAAGTTAGTGATGTTATCTAGCCATCTCATCCTATACTGCCCTTTTCTCCTTTGGTGTTTGATTTTTCCCAGCATCAGGGTCTTTTCCAATGAGTCGGCTCTTCACATCAGATGGCTAAAGTATTGGAGCTGCAGCCTCAGCATCAGTCCTTCCAATGAAAATTTAGAGTTGATTTCCTTTAGGATGACTGATTTGATCTGTTTTCAGTTCAAAGGACTCTCAAGAGTCTTCTCCAGCAGCACAATTCAAAAGCATCAATTCTTCGGCACTCATCCTTCTTTATGGTCCAACTCTCACATCCATGCATGACTACTGGAAAAACCATAGTTTTGACTATGCAGACCTTTGATGGCAAAAAGATGTCTCTGCTTTTTAACATGACACGGCAATTGCTATGTCATAGTTTTTCTTCCAAGGAACAAGCATCTTTTAATTTATGGCTGCAGTCATCATCTGCAGTGATTTTGGAGCCCAAGAAAATAAAGCCTGTCACTGTTTTCCCCATCTATTTGCCATGAAATCATGGGGCCAGTTGCATGATCTTAAGATTTTTGAGTTTTGAGCCTCAAGCCAGCTTTTTCATTCTCCTCTTTCATATTCATCAAGATGCTCTTTAGTTCGTCTTTGCTTTCTGCCATTAGAATGATTATCATTGCATATTTAGGGTTGTTTATATTTCTCCTGGTAATCTTGATTCCAGCTTGTGATTAAAAGTTTTAATTATATATTTCTGTGTAACAAAACACACCAATGTTTAGTAGCTTGCAGAAAGAAGAGTTGTTATTTTTATGATTCTGTAGATCATCTGGGCAATTACTCCTCTTGTTGTAACCTGAGGTCGTTTGCATGGTTGTGTTCAGTTGAGAAATCAACTGAGACACTTTGCTTCTCCTCCTTGAGATCTCGCGGTAACAGTGTCTTAATCCCTAAGGCCTCTCAATAGGCCCCTTTCTCTTTAGTAAAATATCCCGTGATTTGTTATAACCTGGAAGCTAGGTACCAAGAGGTCCTCTTTTAAGAGGACAAACCAAATATATGCAAATTATTGTCAAAAGTCTGTGCATTAACATGCTAATACCCATCTGCCCGTCGACTAAAGCAAATTACCTCACCAAGCCCAGAGTTAAAGAATCACTCAAGGTGTTCATTTGGAGGACAACAAAGTAACAGCCAAGCACAGGTGAAGATTCTTAGTTTCTTATAGTTTAAACCATGAAGTCTGGGGAAACTTCCTCTGAAAGACCTACATTTACTTTAGAAGATTCACAGGCTTGTAGAATTTAAAACATGCCAGAAGAGATTTCCTCCTCCATCTCAAATAACTGTCCTTGGTGATCAGTGATCCATGATTAGAGGAGAGGTGCAGCATAAGTGGAGGGGCTGAGGAGTGAGATGAATAAATCCACGTGTTTCATATAAAGGCATTATTGAATAATCACTTGGCGAGAGCAGCTGCTCTGTCAGTGGTCTGCCTACATCCTATAGTTAATTTCCAATGTTTGTGTGTATCAGTAGCTGGTTTCTGGTGACTTTCTCACTCAATAGCCAGCATATGCCCTATGTTTTAGAGAGCTGCCCTCAGGCTGCCACCATCTTCTTGGTCTCCAGTCTAGG
Source organism: Ovis aries (assembly GCF_016772045.2). Taxonomy (NCBI): domain Eukaryota; kingdom Metazoa; phylum Chordata; class Mammalia; order Artiodactyla; family Bovidae; genus Ovis; species Ovis aries. The sequence continues at coordinate 53,279,654 of NC_056069.1, forward strand.
AGAACCAAAGTCCGCTTTGTCTGTCCACCCTTGCCTTTAGCCAATGAATGAGGTGCTCAGGGAAATAAATATTTGCCAATGGAAGAATGTTAAGACATGACTAACTTTTTTTTTCTAAATCTTTTGTATAAGATCAAGTATGCCTACTCTATATGACACCTTGCTTGACTTCCTTGTTTTCCTCCCTTCCTAATCTCACTTTCCATTTTCCTGACCAATTTTAAGCTCATAGCAAATTTTCTTAACTTTTACAGGAGTCATTGTCTGAGGCTGATTTCAAGAGAACAAAATCTAAGACAATTTGTGACAGTAGCACATAATATAGTTAATTCTTGCTTTTGTATTTGTAAGCTCTAGTGCTAGATTTATAATGAGTGAAAAAGAAATTAAATACTTTGTGAAGTTATTTAATAATTTCAAGCTTCTCAAAAAGGTTTACTGGTTTGTTTTCCTTTCATTTTAGAAATAGTCCTGGTTTTCAACATAACATATTGCTGATGGCATATATTTTGAAGAGGTTATTTAATCTCTTAGTCTGTTACATAAAAACTGTTAAAATGAGGTAATAACATTTTTCCTTGCCAAAATGTTTTTAGAACTAGCAAAAATTCCTGGAAGATTCTTCAGAGTTAGCATGTGTTCAGTAAATTCAGGCTTTTGCTACCACTATTGTTAACATTACTTTTTTGTTAATATTCTTGTTGAAACTCCCTGCATTAAATGCCTCATTGCAGTGACCTACAACTCACCATGAGGTGTTTTTTGTTTTTTTTTTTTTTTAATGTAGCTATTAGTTTCACTAAATTTAAATCATCCCTGTTGCCTTCTGGAGCAGAAATCCACTAGGTCTTATTTGTCCTTTCTCTTTTGAGTGACTGTCAACTCCCTCTTGAAACATATAATTAATGCAGTTCTGTCCACAAGCAGAGTCATTCAGTTGTTAAGAACACTTGATTTATTGTCAGAGTACTCAGTTTGAAAGTTTAGTTCTGCCACTTACTTTCCTCAGTAATGCCTTGATTTTTCTCATCTGTAAAGGATGAAAATACCTACTCTCCCCGTCCTCTTGTTATTTTGTGTGACTCAAATCTATGAGAAAATGCTTTGAAAATGATAAACTACAATGTCGGGGAAGGTACTATAATTGTTGTTGCACACTCCCACTGTTCTCATATATTTTCACTCTGTTTTGCCACCTGATGTGTGATAAAAGCAGGACTCTTATTTTCTTCAGAAAAAAAAGAAAGAGAGAAACACTATTTACACTAATTATTGAAGAAAGCTTTCCTCTCACACCTGCTCGAGGTATTTCTTTTTTTTTTAAGTAGAGCTTAAAGGAATCTATTTCATTTATCTTCAATTAGCTAACAGATAAAAGGAAAATAAAGAAGAGTGGTATATTCATTGGGGTTTTCCAGAGAAACAAACAATGGGATATATGTGTGTATACACACACACATGTGTCGCTCAGTTGTGTCACACACTAATATATATATTAGTCACTCAGTTGTGACCAACTCTTTGTGACACAAGGACTGAAGCCCACCAAGCTCCTCTGCCCATGGGATTCTCCAGGCAAGAATACTGGAGTGGGTAGTCATTTCTATCTCCAGAGGATCTTCTCGACCCAGGGATCAAACCTCAGTCTCTTGCATTTCAGGCAGATTCTTTAATGACTGAGCCATCAGGGAATTCCATTTACATATGGTTTACCTACTGACTCAGTTGGTAAAGAATCTGCCAGCAATCCAAGATTACTGCTCACAAAGTATGAAACCCAAGTTAGATTGCTACGTCAGGTAAATCCCCTGGAAAAGGAAATGGCAGCATGCTTCCAGTGTTCATAGCTGGGAAATTCTATGGACAGTGGAGCCTGGCAAGCTACAGTCCATGGGGGTCAACAGTCAGACACAACTTAATGACTTAACCATCACCATGTATGTATGTATATGAAACATATATGTTTTTAGGTTAAATGCACTATGTGCATTTAACTTATATGCAGAGTACATCATGTGAAATGCCAGGCTGGATGAAGCACAAGCTGGAATCAAGATTGCTGGGAGAAATATCAAAAACCTCAGCTATGCAGATGACACCACCCTTATGGCAGAAAGTGAAGAGGCACTAAACAACCTCTTGATGAAAGTGAAAGAGGAGAGTGAAAACGCTGGTTTAAAACTCAACATTCAAAAAACTAAGATCACGGTATCTGGCCCCATCACTTCATGGCAAATAGATGGGGAAGCAATGGAAACAGTGATGACAGACTTTATTTTCTTGGGCTCCAAAATCACTGCAGATGGTACTGCAGCCATGAAATTAAAAGATGCTTGCTCTTTGGAAGAAAAGCTATCACCAACTTAGACAGCCTATTGAAATGTAGAGACATTACTTTCCTGATAAATGTCCATATAGTCAAAGCTATGGCTTTTCTAGTCATCATGTATGGATGTGAAGAATTGATGCTTCTGAACTATGGTGGTTGAGAAGACTCTTGAGAATCACTTGGACTGCAAGGAGATGCAACCAGTCCATCCTAAAGGAAGTCATTCCTGAATATTCATTGGAAGGACTGATGCTGAAGTTGAAACTCAATACTTTGGCCACCTGATGCAAGAACTGACTGTTTAGGAGAGACCCTGATGCTGGGAAAGATTGAAGGCAGGAGAAGAAGGGGACGACAGAGGATGAGATGGCTGGCTGCCATCACCAACTCAATGGACATGAGTCTGAGCAAGCTCTGGGAGTTGGTGATGGACAGGGAAGCCTGTTGTACTGCAGTCCATGGGTTGCAAAGAGTCAGACATGACTGAGCAACTGAATTGAACTGAACTAATGTGTCTATGTATTTATATGGGGAGGGGTTGAGGTGAGCTCATGTAATAATGGAGGCTAAAAAGTCCCAAGATTTGCAAGAGATAAATTTGAGACTCAAGAAAGGAAGGTGATGTAATTCAAAAAGTCCAAGTCCAAAGACAAATCTGAAAGTCCACAGACTTGGGAGTAAAGAAGAGCCAGTTTTTCATCTTGACTCTGAATGCAGGAAAACATAATACCAGACTTCTTGTTTCTACTTCCACAAGGGCCTTGGAAGTTTCCACTTCATTTTAATAAGAAACACACACACACACACACACACACACACATACACACACACACACAACAGATTGAAAATCAACAATTTTTCTTGGCTCTACAAGAAAGGGGAGGACATAGGGTAAACCACTGTCCCAAGTTTGGAGAGATAAACAAGTGAATATATGGAGTCACAGCCTACCTGGGCAGGGACTGATAAATGAAAATTCTCACAGGAATCAGTGCCAGAGTAATAAAACATAAACCCAAATTGACAAATTGCTGGAGACTCAATGTGGACAAGTCTGAGTTAAAAATATCAGGGGAGCCCACTGATACAGGGACCTGTACAATATTGTAAGAAGTACCAGGTTTACATAGCAAATATTAGAGAAAAGTTTCCTTGTTCATCTAGAAGAAGAAAGTTAACAATTTTGTAATATTCCAGGACAATCTTCACTTTCTAACAAGACCTGCCTCAGGGGTAACAAATTAATTAGAGGCTAATCCCCTGGGGTATTATCAGAGCTTAACTTTCTAGGGAAGGGAAATAATCCAACTTACTGGCTCCAGTCATCCTTTCTCCCCAAGGGGGGTGAAAAATACTGAGAAACACTTGTGAAATTCACAGTATTGTAGCACTATAGAATATTTTCCCTTCTCTTCACATTCAGCACCACTTGGCTTAAAGGCCTGTTTACAAAAGATTTTTTTTTTTCAAACTGGGAACATTATATCCTGCTATCAGGGGAAAATATTGCAAGATATTCCAAAAGAAAAAAAAAAAAAAAGAAAGAAAAAACTACAATTTGAAGAGTCAGAGCAAATATCCAAACCATACAAAACTGGGATGTTGGGAGTAACAGATCAAGAACTTAACAAAAGTATTCTTAATATTCTAATATGTCTCATGTATAAAGTAGAAGATATGCAACAACAGATGGGCAATTTAAGTACAGACATGTACATCCTAAGAAAGAACCAAAAATAAATTCTACATTAAAAATACTGTCACAGAATGTCTTTGTTGAATGTCTTTGTTAGGCTTATTAGTAGATTCTATGTGGCTGAGGAAAGAATCTGTGAAATTTAAAACAGAATAAAGTCTTCAAAAACCAAGAAGAGTGAAGACTAAAAAAAAAAAACAAAAAACAATAAACAGAAACCCAGAACAGAAATGACAAGGACTTGGGACAACTGAAAAAGATGTCATCTCTTTCTAACACATCAAAATGGAAAACCAAAAGAAAAAAAAAAAAAAAACAGAAAAAATATTTGGAGCAATAATGCCTAAGAATTATTTCTCAATTAGTGTCAGACATAAATTCATACAGTCAAGAAGCTCAGAGAGCATCATTCAAGAGAAATGCCATCAGCTATACCTAGGCACATTATTTTCACATGACAGAAAATCAAAGATAAAGAAAAAAAATCCTGGAAGAGAAAAATGCCTATAGAGAATCAAAGATAAGAATTATATTTGATCTCTCTTCAGACTATGCAAAAAAAGAAGACTGAAATATTTTAAAGGTCTGAGAGAGAAAAACAAAACAAGCAAACAAACAAACCCACCAACCTAGAATTCTGTTTGCTGCAAAACTAGCCTTCAAAAGTAAAGGGAGAAAAAGACTTACTTGACAAAGAAAATTTGAATGTATTTCTTGTTACATTTCATAACCTAGGTGAAATGAACCAATTCATTGACAGACACAATCTGAAACTTCACACAAGATTCACACAAGAAGAAGAAAAAATCCACACAAGAAGAAACAGATAATCTCAATGGACCTATATATATATATATATTTAATGGAATCAATACCAACTTTCCAAAACAGAAAATACCAGATATAGATGGGTTCAGTGTGAATTCTATCAAATAATTTAGAAATAAATTATGCCAATTATCTATAATCTCTTTGAGAAGACGGAAACAGGAAGAATATTTGTTAACTCATTCTAAGCAGCCAGCATTACACCAATACCAAAACCTGACAAAGATACTACCAGGAAAGAAAATTATAGATCTGTATCTCTTATTAACATACATAAAAGATTCTCAAAAAATATGAACTCACATTTATCAGTGTATAAAAAATATTATATACCATGACCATGTGGAGTATTCCCAGGCTGGTTCAACATTTGAAAGTTATTGTTTTTCATCTTATCAGCAGACTAGAAAAGAAAAATCACATGGTCATATAAATATATGAAAAACATGTATTAGTATTTAAGAAAACCATAATTAAACCTCTTAATGATTAGGAATAGAGAGAAACTATCTCACCTTGATAAAGAGTATCTATGGAAACACTACAGCTAACATTCATTTGATGAGAAATTCATCTTTCCCACCAAAATCAGGTAAAGACAGGTGTATCTCTTCTCACCACTATTTTTCAACATTTATAGAAAGTTCTAGTTAATGTAATAAAAGAAAAGAGTATATAGATTAATAAGGAAGAAATAAAACTGTCTTTATCCTTGCATGACCATCTATGTAAAAGATACAAAATAGTTGACAAAAAACTCTGCAACTAACATGAAATTATTGCAAGGTAGTAGGATACAAGGGTTTCGCAGATTGCACTGGTGGTGAAGAACCCGCCTATCAATGCAGGAGACATAAGAGATGCAGGTTTGATCGCTGGGTCTGGAATATCCCCTGGAGGAGGGAATGGAAACCTACTCCAGTATTATTGCCTGGGAAACCCATGAATAGAGGGAGCCTGGTGGGCTTCAGTCAATATGGTAGCAAAGAGTTGGATGCAACTGAACCCAATTAGACTCACACAGGGCACAAAGTTAATATACAGAAATCAGGTTAATATACAGAAGTCAATATATAAAGTTCTATATACCAACAATGACTGAGTGAAATTTGAAATTAAAATCACAGCATTTTTACATTGGCATGCCACAAAATGATATGCTTAAATGTAAATCTAAGAAAATATGTACAATATCTACATGAAGAAAACTAAAAAGCTTTGATGAACAAAATCAAGTAACTGAATAAATGGAGACATATTGCATGTTTATGGGCAGAAGTACTCAATATTGTCAAGATATCAGTTATTTTCAACTTGATAAATAAATTCAGTGAAATGCTACTTAAAATTTGAGCAAGTCATTTTGTGGAGAGCAGCAAAGTGATTGTAAAGTTTGTTTGGAGAGGTGAAAGGCTATTCAGTTCAGTTCAGTCTAGTCACTCAATCATGTCCGACTCTTTGTGACTCCATGAACCACAGCACGCCAGGCCTCCTTGTCCCAGAGTCTACCCAAACCCATGTCCATTGAGTCAGTGATGCCATCCAACCATCTCATCCTCTGTTATCCCCTTCTCCTCCTGCCCTTAATCTTTCCCAGCATCAGGGTCTTTTCAAAGGAGTCAACTCTTCACATCAGGTGGCCAAAGTATTGGAGTTTCAGCTTCAGCATCAGTACTTCCAATGAATATTAAGGACTGATTTCCTTTACGATGGACTGATTGGATGTCCTTGCAGTCCAAGGAACTCTCAAGAGTCTTCTCCAACACCACAGTTCAAAACCATCAATTCTTGAGCGCTCAGCTTTCTTTATAGTCCAACGCTCACATCCATACATGACTACTAGAAAAACCATAGCCTTGACTAGAAAGACCTTTGTGGACAAAGTAATGTCTCTGCTTTTTAATACACTAGTTGGAGAAGGCAATGGCACCCTACTCCAGTACTCTTGCCTGGAAAATCCCATGGATGGAGGAGCCTGGAAGGCTGCAGTCCATGGGGTCGCTGAGGGTTGGACAAACTGAGCGACTTCACTTTCAATTTTCACTTTCATGCATTGGAGAAGGAAATGGCAACCCACTCCAGTGTTCTTGCCTGGAGAATCCCAGGGATGGGGGAGCCTGGTGGGCTGCTGTCTATGAGGTTGCACAGAGTTGGACATGACCGATTGACTTAGCATTCTCTAGGTTGGTCATAACTTTCTTTCCAAGGAGTAAGCGTCTTTTAGTCTAATGGCTGCAATCACCATCTGCAGTGATTTTTGAGCCCAGAAAATAAAATCAGCTACTATTTCCACTGTTTCCCCATCTATTTCCCATGAAGTGATGGGACCAGATGCCATGATCTTAGTTTTCTGAATGTTGAGCTTTAAGCCAACTTTTTCACTCTCCACTTTCACTTCCATCAAGAGGCCCTTTAGTTCTTCTTCACTTTCTGCCATAAGAGTGGTATCATCTGCACATCTGAGGTTATTGATATTTCTCCTGGCAATCTTGATTCCAGTTCATGCTTCTTCTAGCCCAGCATTTCTCATGATGTACTCTGCATATAAGTTAAATAAGCAGGATAACAATATACAGCCTTGAGGTACTCCTTTTCCTATTTGGAAACAACCTGTTGTTCCATGTCCAGTTCTAAATGTTGCTTCCTGACCTGCATACAGGTTTCTCAAGACACAGGTCAGGTGGTCTGGTATTCCCATCTCCTTCAGAATTTTCCAGTTTATTGTGATCCACAAAGTCAAAAGCTTTGGCATAGTCAATAAAGCAGAAATAGATATTTTTCTTAAACTCTCTTGCTTTCTTGATGATCGAGTGTATGTTGGCAATTTGATCTTTGTTTCCTCTGCCTTTTCTAAAGCCAGATTGAACATCTGGAAGTTCACAGTTCATGTATTGCTGAAGCCTGGCTTGGAGAATTTTGAGCATGTGAGATGAGTGCAATCATGCGGTAGTTTAAGCATTTTTTGGCATTGATTTTCTTAGGGATTGGCATGAAAACTTACCTTTTCCAGTCCTGTGGCCACTGCTGAGTTTTCCAAATTTGCTGACATATTGAGGGCAGCACTTTCTCAGCATCATCTTTTAGGATTTGAAATGGCTCAACTGGAATTCCATCACCTCCACTAGTTTTGTTGATAGTGATGCTTCCTAAGGCCCACTTGACTTCACATTCTAGCATGTCTGGCTCTAGGTGAGTGTGAGTGATCACACCATTGTGATTATCTGGGTCATGAAGATCTTTTTTGTATAGTTCTTCTGTGTATTCTTGCCACCTCTTCTTAATATCTTCTGCTTCTGTTAGGTCCATACCATTTCTGGCTATTAATAACTTACATAATATTGAAGTAGAACTATAAAATCATTAAAAGACATGTAGGAACCTTTAAAAGACATTTCTAAGCAAAATAAGTCAACCAAAATGTTACACATTGCATGTTTCCAGTGATGACATTCTGGAAAAGGCAAAACTATAGAGACATTAAAAGATCAGTGGTTTACAGCAATGGTAAGAGTTGGAGGGGAGGAGGCATGACTAGGTAGGTAGGGCATATAAGAGCTTTAAAGGGCTTGGACACTACTGAAGTGACTTAGCACATGTGCACACACATAAGAGTTTAGAGCAATGAAAATACTCTTTGATAGCATGATAACAGATGCATTCATTATACATTTGTTCAAACCTATTTAATGTACTACATCAACAATGAAATATAACATGAATTACCTGACTAAGCAACTGAACTGAACTGAACTGTGATGTGTTGATGTAAATTCATCAATGTATCATTTGGTGGGAAATATTGATGACATGTGACACTATGCATATGTGGGGACAAGAGTACATAGGAAATCTATTTTCTTCTCAAGTTTTTGTCTGAACCTAACACTGCTGTAAAAATGAATCAGTTCAATTCAGTTCCTCAGTGATGTCTGACTCTTTGCAACCCCATGGACTGTGGTACATCAGGTTTCCCTGTCCAACACCAACTCCTAGAGCTTGCTCAAACTCATGTCTATTGAGTCAGTGATGCCATCCAGCCATCTCATCCTCTGTTATCCCCTTCTCCTCCTGCCTTTAATCTTTCCAAGCATCAGGGTCTTTTCTAAGGAGTCAGTTCTTCGCAACAGGTTGCCAAAGTATTGGAGCTTCAGCTTCAGCATCAGTCTTTCCAATCAATGTTCAGGACTGATTTCCTTTAGGATTGACTGGTTTGATCTCCTTGCAGCCCAAGGAACTCTCAAGAGTCTTCTCCAATACCACAATAAAGATAAATTAAGCCAATTAAAAAAAAAAAAAAAAAAAGCAATGCTCCAGTTCAGCAGTCAGCTAAGAGTCATTTCCTTCTACTTGGAGGAGGTTCAGCATATTTGGGGCTTCAAATGATTGGATGAACATTACCACATTGGGCATCACAGATGGCCCTAGTGGTAAAGAACCTGCCTGCCAATGCAGGAGACATAAGAAATGCAGGTTCAATCCAAGGGTCAAGAAGATACCCCAGAGGAAGCCATGGCAAACCACTCCAGTATTCTTGCATGGATGATCCCATGGGAAGAGGAGCCTGTTGGGCTATAAAGTCCATGGTGTCGCAAAAAGTCAGACATGACTGAGCGACTTAGCATGCACACCCCATTTTGGGGAAAACAATCTGCTTTACTCTCTCTACCCATTCTACAATTAATCTCATACAAAAAGACTTTCTGGGACATACCCAGAGAAACATTTGATGCACTGCCTGAGCACCCCAAAGGCCAGTCAAGTTGAAACAGAATTGACCATCATAACTGGTGAGAAGAAGCAGGCATGTATAGACATTTACAGTTTTCTGTCTATAAGCAATGTTGAGTGTTCATATTTTCAACTTAACAATTTATCCTAAATTGGATGTGTATAGGAAAGAACTAGGTAATAATCCCAAGATACAAATAGCATTATCGGGTTCTCCTCTATTTCCCAGTACTCTGTTACTGGGAATCTGAGAGAGTAGGGCTTAGGTCAGAGCAGATACATATATATTTTTCCTTTGACCTATTACTACGGCAACAGATTTCTTTCCATACTGCCCATTGTGAAAAAAATGTGTCAATAGTAACAGAATTCTGGAAGTGATACTATTATATTTTTAATATTTTCAAGAAAATAAAATCATAGGACAGAAAAACCTCATGTCACAAGTCCAATATTATCCATAATGTGATTTTTTTTTAATTTTCAAAGTACGCTTATTCATCAAAATGAGAAATGGGAAATAAGAAAGTCAAAATTTTTTAAAATAAAATACCAAAATAAGTTTATTCTAAATGAACTCATTGAAATTAGTTTTATTATGGTAGCATAGAAAATATAACATTTCTGTTGGTTTTTAATATACAGTGATGTTTTTCTGGGGCATTGCAAACATTTTGCAAATTAACTTACCAGCTCCTCTTAGGCTGAAAAGTTAATTTGCTTGCAAAAATTAAGACAGGATATTTTTAGCTAGCAGAAATAGTGTCCTTCTCAAATAAAGAAGTTTTAAGTCACCATTTTAATCACACAATTAAAATAACGACATGAAGAAAGATGGACCATATCTATCTTATAAAGCTTTAACTGTATTTAAATACCTTCCAGGTACTTTTAACTCAGTATTTTACTTAATTCCATTAAGTTAAAAAAGTTTATACAGAATTTGCTGAAATATTCAAAAGTTGCAAATTCACAGTTTTATTGTAACCATATGGGAGAATAAGAAAATTAACTTTGATAAATGATGTGATCTAGGAAAGGGTTATAGAAAATAAATGCCTATTATTTCCATTTTCTTTAAATTAGCGACTCCTTAGAATCAAGGCTAATCAAGGAAACAATTAACTTGGTCCATGAAAAACAGAAAGCAATAGTTGATTCATATCTTGTGCTGCTAAATATTTTTAATTAAATATAATTTAACCAAGTATCCAGAAAGATGATTTTTAAAATTACTTATATTCTTTAGGGTAATTTTTCTAATTGTTCAGCAGCTAAACTAGGCCACACAGTTTCTGTTCCAGCATCATTCAATGACATTGACAGGGAGAATTAGCTTCCTAGAGTTGTCCAGGAATGCTTGTTAAGGTCTACACATATCATCTGTGGCTCTTGTATGTTCATCAGAGGACTTCGATGCACTGTTCTGAACTGTCAATGGAGAAAGAAAGACAGGGCAGACTGAGAGACAGAGACAGACAGAAATAAAGACACATCCTCTGTTAAAATGTCCCAGAATAAAAATGATACACAATTTCTACTCACATTTGTTTAGCTAGAAATAGTCACAAAGTCCTTCAAGAATGCCAGGAGGGAATGGGAAATAGAGGTTAGCTGTAAGTCCTGGTGTCCCTAGCCAACGTTGACACCACTGATAAACCAGTTTGAAAGGGATACACTTTAAACGATAACAATAGGATCCATAGGCCCTTGCTGATAATTAGCCTATGATATGAACTCTTTTTGTGTGTGTGTTTCCAATTTGTATTTTTATTTTATTTTTTATTTATTTATTTATTTTTACTTTACAATATTGTATTGGTTTTGCCATACTTCAACATGAATCCACCATGTGTGTACATGTGTTCCCAATCCTGAACCTCCCTCCCACCTCCCTCCCTATACCATCCCTCTGGGTCATCCCAGTGCACCAGCCCCAAGCATCCTAGTAACAACAATATCAGCCAAAATAAGAAACTGGTCTTGATACTTAAGTTTCTCAGGAATAGCAAGAAGCAGCAGGGGTGTCCTGGTTAGGCCACATAACTGCTAGTGTCAGATTAATGAGTTTGCGGTTATAAGCACTTGAGTTTGAATAGGTTACTCATGTTATTTTCTTCTTCTCCTCTTCATCCTCCTTCTCTTTTACAAAGATTGAAATGTATCCATAGGCCAACTTTCCATTCTTAAGTATCTTGAATAGACAATGTCTATGCTGTCTTTGTTACAAATTTATTCTACTTTGATATATACACAAAAATATTTTTCACTACTTTTCCAGTGTTTCCTGACTTCCCTGGTAGCTCAGTGATAAAGAATCTACCTGCAATGCAGGAGACACATGTTCTTTGATCTCTTGATTGGGAAGATCCCCTGGAGAAGAAAATAGTAACCCACTCCAGTATTCTTGCCTGGGAAACCCCATAGACAGAGGAAAGTGGTGAGCCACAATTAATGGGGTTGCAAAAGAGTCAGACACAGTTCAGAGACCAAACAACAACAAAAATAGAAAGAGCTTAATTTTTATTTTAAATGTAATGCTTGTTCATTGCAAAAAAAAGTCAAACAAATATAAAAAAAATACAAAAACATAATTAGAAGTATAAATACTTCTCTAATCCCATTACTTAGAGATCATTACTATTTAATGTTTGGATTAAAAGTAATCTATATTTTCAGTATATATTTGTTTGTATTGAAATGAGGTCTTATTTTACAAAGTATTGTGAAAAAACATTTCTTTTTATCCTTAGAAATATAAAACTGACATATTTCCAGGCTAAGGAAATTTAATCTGTATTTTTGTACTGGTTGCATAGCATTACATTTTTCAAAGTCTTTAAGTAACCATAGTTGACAATGCTAATATTTGCTATGTTGCTCAGTCATGTCTGACTCTTTGTGACCCCCGGACTTGTAGCCTACCAGGCTCCTCAGTCCATGGAATTTTCCAAGCAAGAGTACTGGAGTGGGTTGCCATTTCCTACTCCAATAATTAAATTCTTATTTGAGTTAATTATGTATATATTCATTTCCTCCATTGGAATTTGAAACTCCTGGATTGAATACTTGTGCTTGCTTTCATCTCTGAAACACATAAAGCAATTTTTGCATACATAAAGCAATATTTTTTTTGCACATAAAGCAATTTTGTAGTTGCTCAGTAATTCACATGACACTAAATTAAAGACACCTATGTATTTTACAAAGATCTGACTCAGAGCTGATAATAAAGACTTGTGTGTGATTTTTTTTTGTACCATAATAAACTCATATACAGTTTATTACTTAAATGCATTATTGTAGTTTATTATAATGAAGTTACAGTGCTATTTAATAAGGTATTCTGGGAAGATGGCATTGGCAGTGGTATATCTTGATAATCTGTTAGAATTCCACTCATAAAAAGAGCAAGTAGGACAGCACAAATCAAGTAGGACAGTAAGTAGGACAACACCTACAGCAAAACTAGGTAAAAAATAATTCTCATGAGCCCCAGAATATAAATGGTTTGAGATAAATGCCAATAGCTACAGGACACAATTGCTATCAAAAATTATATAAGAGGAAGTGAAAGATGGCCCTGAGAGGGAGAGAACTAAAAATCATCATCATAGGCACACTGGAAAACTCAGTGGACAGTCCTGATAGAGGATCTGAAAGTAGTAGTTGTGTTAGTTAGCAGAATTTGAAGCTTCCAATATTGAATGAGTGCAATGGGACAAAGAGAGGTCAAGTCATCAAGTAGACCAGAAGTCTTTCAGCAGGACTCCTAGAACCAAAGTATTCTCCCAAATCAGAGCTGGGGAGTAGAATCCTAATGAGTTGGATAGGATAATGAGCAAAGAATTGGAAAATGTTCAGGTGAAATGACCAAGACCTCAAAAAACCAAACCCCAGTCTTGGTGAAAACAAAGGAAACGGAACTTTACGGTAGTGAAAAGCTACTTTATAGTAGTAGAAAAGTGATTTTAGTTCATTCCTGTCTCTTTGAATTATATGAAAATATATTTCACTTAAAACGAAGTCACTGAATAATATTGTGGCTTTGATATTTAAAAGTTACAGAAAAAAAAGAGTAGGAAAGATATGAAACTCTCACAAATAAAGAAAGCATGTTGGAAATTCATATTCAGAAAACAAATGAAAAATGTAACCTGATATTTCAAAATGGAGAAACAAAGAAAGTGATCGAAGTTATGAGTTCCATAACATAAAGTTGCACAGTTCTATAACATGAAGTTGTAGAGTTTCAGCATAAAGTTATAAATCAGTTCTATAAAATATCAGAAATGAGGTGATTAGAGAAAAGCAAGATAGGAAAATGAAGGTGAATAAACCCAGCAAAGAATTCAAAATAAATATTTTAAAAATGCACATATAGTCTTTCTTGAAGGACAAAAACAAATAAATCACATGAAACAAATACTTAAAATTATAAACCAAGAAAACGTCCTAAAATAAATTAACAAGACTTGAAACTGCATAATGAAAGAGTTCTGTGAGTTCCTTGGAAAGACAGATAACAATCCCCAAGACTAAGACATAGTCTAGTAAAATAACTGGATTTAAAGTAAAAGAAAAAAGTCTTTGGTAGCATCCAAAATAGAATATGAAACATTTTTAACTGCAATTCAATATGAGCTAAGAGAATATTAGATGAATAGCACAAGGAATATTTACAGTGTAGTGAGAGAATTAAAATGAGCATGGCTGGAAATTAAGATTTAATAAAGGAATTATTGCTTAGCCTGGATTAAACCTCTGATGGTTTAATTTACTTGTGGCTAAAAAGGAGTATTCTTATAATTTAAAAACATATGATATTTTCCCACATAAATTAACATAATGTCATTTGCCTCAAGTTTACGTGTATAAGAATGCTGCTGCTGCTGCTACTAAGTCACATCAGTCGTGTCCGACTCTGTGGGACCCCATATACAGCAGCCCACCAGGCTCCGCCATCCCTGGGATTCTCCAGGCAAGAATACTGGAGTGGGTTGCCATTTCCTTCTCCAATTCATGAAAGTGAAAAGTGAAAAGTGAAAGTGAAGGCTCATTCATGTCCGACTCTTAGCAACCCCATGGACTGCAGCCTACTAGGCTCCTCTGCCCATGGGATTTTCCAGTCAAGAGTACTGGAGTTGGCATTGCCTTCTCCAGTATAAAAATGAGAAATAAAGAATACAGATAAAGAAAATCTTCATGCATTGAAAATTGTTGAAGCTGAATAATGGGTCCATGGTAGTTCATGATTCTGTTTTCTCTTCTTGCATGTATTTTGAAATATTTCATATAAAAACTTTTTAAAAAACTGAATTTTTTCTTTGCTACTTTAAATAAATGGTTTTCTCTTATAAGTTGATTTATCCTTTGTAAAGTAGTAAATTTGATTTTCTCACATTATGTAATGGTTTTGTACATTTAATCATATTCTTAGGGATCATTCTCAATTTTAGTTCTGTCATCAAAGGTTTTAGCCACCATGACCTAAATTAACCTCCTTAAACAAATTACTAATTTTTCTAAAATTCAAACTTTTCAAAAGGAATTAATATATTCTTAAAATACATCTATATCTATCTATATCTATATCTATATCTATATCTATCTATCTATATATAACCCTATTCCTTTTAGTGGAGAAAATGTGTATTTTTTTTTTAATTGGTTATGTTCTTGACCCATTCAGTTCAGTTCAGTTCAGTCGCTCAGTCGTGTCTGACTCTTTGCGACCCTATGAGTCACAGCACGCCAGGCCTCCCTGTCCATCACCATCTCCCAGAGTTCATTCAAACTCATGTCCATCGAGTAGGTGATGCCATCCAGCCATCTCATCCTCTGTCATCCCCTTTTCCTCCTGCCCCCAATCCCTCCCAGCATCAGCGTCGTTTCCAATGAGTCAACTCTTTGCATGAGGTGGCCAAAGTACTGGAGTTTTAACTTTAGCATCATTCCTTCCAAAGAACACCCAGAGCTGATCTCCTTTAGAATGGACTCCAATTAAAATAAATAAATTTATATTAAAAAATAAATTTAAAAAAATTATATAGAATGGACTGGTTGGATCTCCTTGCAGTCCAAGGGACTCTCAAGAATTATCTCCAACACCACAGTTCAAAAGCATCAATTCTTCAGCGCTCAGCTTTCACATCCATACATGACCACTGGAAAAACCATAGCCTTGACTAGACGGACCTTTGTTAGCAAAGTAGTGTCTCTTGAAGCATTAGAGCAATTATCATAGATTATACTATTATGTACTGTTGTTCAGTCACTAAATTGTGTCCAACTCTTTGCAACCCCACGGACTGCAGCACACCGTGCTTCCCTGTCCTTCACTATCTCACAGAGTTTGCTCAAACTCACATCCATTGAGACAGTGATGCCATCCAACCCTCTCATTCTCTGTCACCCCCTTCTCTTCCTGCCTTCAATCTTCCCAATATCAGTGTCTTTTCCAGTGAGTCAGCTCTTCACATCAGGTGGCCACAGTATTGGAACTTCAGCTTCAGCATCAATCCTTCCAATGAATATTCAGCGTTGATTTCAGTTGGGATTGACTGGTTTGATCTCCTTGCTAACCAGGGGATTCTCAAGAGTCTTCTCAAGCACAACAGTTAGAAAGCATCAGTTCTTCAGCACTCTGGCTCCTTTATGGCCGAACTCACATCTCTACATGACAACTGGAAAAACCATAGTTTTGAGTATATAGATTTTGTTGGCAATGTGATATCTTTGTTTTTTAATATGTTGTTTATTTTTTTCATAGTTTTACTCTAAAGAGCAACTGTCTTTTAATTTCATGGCTGTAATCACTGTCTACAGTGATTTTTGGAGCCCCGGAAAATAAAATCTGCCACTGTTTCCATTGTTTCCCCATCTCTGTGCCATGAAGTGGTAGAACTAGATGCCATGATCTTCATTTTTTGAGTGCTGAGTTTTAAGCCAACATTTTCACTTGCCTCTTTTATCTTTATCAAGAGGTTCTTTAGTCCCTTTCTACTTTCTGCAGTTAAGGTTGTGTCATCTGCGTATCTAAGTTGTTGGTATTTCTCTCCACAATCTTAATTCCAGCTAATGATTCACTGATATATTATGAATAGAAGTTAAAAAAGCAATTAACAATATACAGCCTTGACATACCCCTTTCTCAATTTTGAACCAGTTCATTGTTCCATATCCAGTTCTAATTGTTGCTTCTTCACCTGCATACAGATTTCTCAGCACGCAGGTAAGGTGGTCTGGTATTCCCATCTCTTTAAGAATTTTTCAGTTTTTTGTGATCTACACAGTCAAAGGTTTTATGAAATCAGTGAAGCAGAAGTAGATGTTTTCTGGAATTCTCTTGCTTTTTCTATGATCCAACAGATGTTGGCAATTTACTCTCTAGTTTCTCTGCCTTTTATAAATGAAGCTTGTACCTCTGGCTGTTCTCAGTTCATATATTTTTCAAGGCTAGATTTAAGGCCTTTGAGCATGACCTTGCTAGCATATGATATGAATACAACTGAACAGTAGTTTGATCATTCTTTCCCATTGCCATTTCTTGGGATTGGAATGAAAATTGGTGTTTTCCAGTCCAGTGGCTACTGCTGAGTTTTCCAAATTTGCTGCCATATTGAGTACAGTACTTTAATAGCATCATCTTTTAGGACTGAAATAGTGAAGCTGAAATTCCATCAACTCTTCTATCTTTGTTCATAGTAATGCTTCCTAATGGCCACTTAACTTCATACTCCAGGATATGTGGCTCTAGATAAGTGACCACACCATTGTGGTTATCTGGATCATAAAGCCCTGTTTTATATAGCTCCTCTATGTATTCTTGGCACCTCTTCTTAATCTCTTCTGCTTCTGTTAGGTCCTTGTCATTTCTGTCTTCATTGTGCCCATATCTGTATGAAATGTTCCTTTGGAATCTCCAGTTTTCTTCAAAAAATCTCTAGTCTTTCGCATTCTATTGTTTTCCTCTCTTCCTTTACATTGTTCACTTAAGAAGACTTTATTTCCCCTCACTAGTTTCTGGAACTCTGCATTCATTTGGATATATCTTTCCTTTTTTTCTTTGCTTTTCACTTCTCTCTTTCTTTTTTTTTCTTCCAGCTATTTGTAAGGTCTACTAAGACAATCATTTTGCCTTCTTGAATGTCCTCGTCTTTAGGATGGTTTTGATCACTGCCCCCTGTGCAGTGTTATGAACCTCTGTCCATAGTGCTTTAGCACTGTCTATCAGATCTAATCCCTTGAATCTATTTGTCACTTCAGTGTATAATCATAAGGGATTTGATTTAGGTCATACCTGGATGGCCTAGTCATTTTCCATACCTTCTTGAATTTAAGTCTGAATTTTGTAATAAGGAGCTCATGATCTGAGTCACATTCTGATCCAGGCTTTGTTTTTGCTGACTGTTTAGAGCTTCTCCATCTTGGGCTGCAAAGAACATAATCAATCTGATTTTGGCATTTACCATCTGGTGATGTCCATGTGTAGATTGTCCAATTACTGTTTATAACTACCTGTTACTTACTCACTTACATGCTATGGGAGCCTTAGCAATGGGGGTTTTTATATTTTAATAGTTTCACACCTTCTAGTGCAGTGTTGCTATTAAAAACTTGCAGATTTGTTGATTGAATCTTTTCTGAATAATTCCAGTTGTGTTTAGTATTTTCATCAGATAACAAAAGTTTCTTTAAGAAAAATTGCATAACCACCTGATCTATATTCTCTTTTGAAAATTACTGCTCTTAAGCATTCCTTCCCACACCACCCCACCCTACCCCTAATACTTCACTTAGGAAATAGTAGCTTGTTAAGCAGAACTTACAGGATAACTGAGTTCACAGGAAAACCACTGTGGTCTCGTATACCATGCTTAATATTCTGTCATTTCAATTAAATGGATCCCAGGTCTCTTTTGAAACACAGTTTCAAAAACATTTCAATATTGCAATTTGTAGAGTCCACAACTGATTTTTTAAAGGAATAATGGAAAAACACAAGAGGAAGCAAACAAGAATAGTATAAAAGTGATAATAGAATTTGAAGGTTAAGGAACAGCATGTAAAGCTAAAGGAGCATTCTGTGATACTACTGAAAATCTTAAGCAGCTAAGGAGGGATATTTATACAATGTTTCAATAAAAATGTTCTCAATATACCTTAATTGGCTTAAATTTGAAAGAACATGTGATAAATCTAGTGGTCACAAGGTGGTAATAGACAATGAATCATTCTAGTTTTCCATAAATATGAAACTCTAACTAAAATCAAAATTTTTGGAGAAATATGTGTTTTTATATTTCTTCCTTGTTCCAACCAAGACTTTCTTTTATCTAGTCAGGCATGCTTGATAATATTTTCCACCAAACTGTTAACATGCTATTAAAATATAATTTTTATAGTTATATTAATGTATTAAGCACTGAGGTTTCTCTAATAGTTTAATATGACCAAGTTATAGTTGACTATAAAGAGAGATCCACAAATATATCATCAAAATTGATTGAAATAAGACACTAAATTAATTTACTTTTTAAAATGATCACCCTTCAATACTCAGATTATCAGGTTATTAGATATAAGCAGCAGAATTTAAACACTAAATACTAATTTAATACTAACTTATACTAATTAAATACTAATTTAAATACTAAATACTTCTGAATATAGTTCAGTTCTTCTGAAGATAAAAATAATACCCATTCTGATTTCATTCATTACATATTTTTCTTCTTTAATTAAAAAGCTAATATATCTGGAATTAGATATTTTACCAATATGCTACTGTGTTTATTATCTAAATGACAGATAACACTTCATAACAGAAAGCATTACTTTTGGAATGTATAAAGTACATGAGGCCAAATAAGCTTTGAAGAGGATCAGGAGCAAAATTAACTTAAAATATTAGGTTGGTGAAAAAAACAATTGCAGTTTTGGACTGTGAATTTTAAATCATTATACCTAAGCCTGAAAATATATTTATTCATCCAAGTAGGAGCCATTATAATCAACACATTTTTTCCAATGAGAAGTTTGTTTATTTCTGTAGCATAAAAATCCATGCTTTGGGATTCAACAAATTCTTGGTAAGCATTTTTTGCCTTCTGCTGATTGTGGAAGCATTTTCATGCAAAAATTGTCAAGATACTTGAAGTGGCAGTCAGTTGGTAGAGGTGAGGGGAATGTGGCAGATAAGCAAAGCTTCATAGCTCAATTTGTTCACCTTTTGAAATGTTAGTTATGCAACATGTAGTTGGGTGTTGTGAAGAGTTGGGCCTACGGTGTTGACCAATGCCAGCTGCAGGCATTGCTGTTTTTGATGCATCTCATTGATCAGTTGAATATACTTCTTCGATGTTCAGGATTCCAAAAGCTGTAGTGGATCAGACGGGCAGCAGATCACCGAACAGTGACCATGAGATTTTTCTGGTGCAGGTTTGGCTTTGAGAAGTGCTTTGGGGCTTCCTCTCGAGCTAATCACTGAGCTGGTTGTCAGCAATTGTCATATAAAACCCACTTTTCATCACAAATCACAGTCCAATCTAGAAATGTTCATTGTTCTTGCGTAGAATAAGATAAGATGATGCTTCAAAACAGTGATTTCTTTTTTTTTTCTTTTTTGTTTGGTCAGCTCATGAGGCACATATTTACTGAACTTTTTCACCTTTCCATTTTGCTTCAAATGTCCTAAGACAATAGACTAGTCAATGTTGAATTTGGGACAGCTTTTTGTGTAGTTGTAAGAGGATCAGTTTTGATGAGCCTTTCAATGGGTTGTTGGCAACTTCCAATGGCTAGGCACTGCACTCTTCATCTTCAAGGCTCTTGTCTCCTTTGCAAAACTTCTTGAACCACCACTGCATTATAGGTTCATTAGCAGTTCCTGGGCCAAATATGTCATTGATGTTGCAAGTTGTGTCTGGTACTTTACAACCCGTTTTGAACTCAAATAAGAAAGTCACTCAAATTTGCTTTTTGTCTAGCATCATTTCCATAGTCTAAACTAAGTATAGAATACACAGCAAATAGTAAGTCATAAGCAAAAGTCAAAAAGGAAGAAACATACATTAAAATGATGTATAATATAACCACATTCATTTAAAAATACATTCCAATATCAAAGAACAAATTTCATCAATGCAAAACCACAATGACTGTTGCACCAACCTAAATATTTTGAGTAAGTTAGATTGGCACTTAGGAAACTTCTCTGGTTTTACAGTTGAAGGAATTTACATACCAGGAGAGTTCATGAGAACATTATTATTAGTCCTGCTGCTTGAAGAACTACTTCCTTTACTGTGAACCAGTTATACTTTATTGAAAATTTGTGATCCACTCCAAAAAGGTTACTCAAACTAATGCTCTCTTCTTGATTTGGGAATCTTTTTGCAGAAATTTAAAAGATTTCTGTTTCTACTGAAAGGAGTTGAAAAGTATGATATGACTTTCCATTTTATTTAATAGCTGTGTCATTTAAAAGGAGACTAGAATACCATTCTCTACTTTTGTAATATTACTCTATTTTTATATGGTCTGTTGCTTCACACTAGAATCTGTATCTTACAATAGCTTCTGCAGAGGATTGGTCGTGCACATTGAATTTATGCAATTATACCTGCCTTTCAAGAATAGATGACATTAATTATCTAAAGGCATTATTATATAGACTTGAAAATGTTATGTCACTTTCAATTATAATGGTTAATTTTGCCATTTTACACTAATTTATAAGTATACCTAGTTTTCCTCAATTGGTTTATTTTTAGCCTTATTATTATTATAATTAGCTATATATTAAAGTATGGGTTTCCCAGGTAGTGCCAGTGGTAAAGAATCTGCCTGCCAATGCAAGAGACACTAGAGATGCTGGTTGAAGCCCTGGGTCAGAAAGATCCCCAGGAGGAGGATATGGCAACCCACTCCAGTATTCTTGCTTGGAGAATCCCATGGACAGAGGAGCCTGCCAAGCTACAGTCCATGGGCTAATTACAGTCCAAGTTGGAAATAACTAAAGCAACTGAGCATGAGCACTTAAATATGTTATACTTTGGCAAGTTGGACCAATATATTGATAAAACAAACACAGCAGAACAGCAAAAACTCATTATTACTATTTTTGTACGTGTGTAAACTATAACATTGATTTTTAATTTTAGAATTCATATTGTTCATTGATCTTTAAAACTATTACCTACAATTATCACTGGTATGACATATGCTTACTTTCTGAACGAATTTTAGCATCATTATCTTCAAACGGAATATGTAGAACCTTGCCAGTCAAAGAAAATAGAAAAGAAGTATCAAATAGCTTAGAGATTTTCTTTAAGAGATATATGCATTTTATATATCCTAAATTTACTTTTGAATGAATCCTACATTTTAGATATTTTATCAAAAAAGTTAACCCTAAAAATTTATTTTTAAGTCAAAAATATAAGTAATAGATATTTACCACAATATTTTACTCTATAGAAATAGAACATCTAATGCATTTATTTACCTTGAGAAAAGAGTAATTAATTGTTCCACATTATTTGGTAACACACTCTACAGTAAATGTCTTACTCATCATTCACTCACCCATTCAAAACATACTTGAATATTCTCTGCTAGGCATTTGATGTTGGCCCCTCCAGATCTACACTGCACATTTTTTGGGAGATTTTTCTCATGTGGATAATTTTTAAAGTCTTTATTGAATTTATTCTTATATTGCTTCTATTTTATTTTTTGTTTTTTTTTGACCATAAGGCATGTGGGATCTTACCTCCCTGAGCAGGATTTCACTTGAACCCCTTGCACTGGAAGGCAAAGTCTTAGCCTGGACCACCAGAGAAGTCCCCACACTATTCATTTTCAAACTTAGCTTCCTGGCTCATAAAGCTGACCTATATGGACTACACTTTTTCTCTACATTTGCTTGTGTTAAGTGAGTTGGTGCCCAGGCAGGCAATACCAGGGAGAATGTAGAATTAGGTCAGAGTGTTTCTACCCACCACCCCATTATGTTGCCTCATGTAGCTGTGCCCCCTGATGAAGGTATCCAACTCCACTCAAAAGAGGCCTCTTTGTATGACTTCGTTTACCTTGTTCCCTTAGTTCTAAGAGTTGTGATCGCTCATTTATTACACAGTTACATGTCTCTTTGCAAAGTCATTTGTACATACACTTGCTTGACTGCTGCTAACTTTGGGTGTCCCATAATTTTCCTGCTATGCCCAGATTAACACTATTATCTACTATTTGCCCAATATGGTTCTTAGCAATATCAGGACAGTTCTCTTTTATTGGTTTATTTATTCATTAGTGATACATTTATTATTTATTTATTCATCCATTCAAAATTTTAGATGAATGGAACAGAGACCTTTCAGTTTTTCTTCTTGCCTGTCTTTAAGTAAAATTAGTTCTAAAGGACTCAACTTCTACTCTCTTCCCATACCACAGATCCCCAAATTCAAAATCCCAATCCACAAAAGCAAAACCACAAAAAGATCCTGAATGGTGTGACTTTAAAATGTGAGAAGATGTATTGTGACAGCACTCTCCTTTCCATTTGAGGAGAGATCATGTCTTTTGTGTATAAACTCAATAGAGAAATGCATCATGCCTTTCCCCATTAAACACTATTTTATATTTCTGACTGGAAATGTGTGTTCTGAAAATGTATTCCATAAGCAATAGTTTTCTAATCATGGTCAGGAAGGAAGAAATTTTTCTCTATTGTTCTAGGTTCTTCTGACTGACTAAAAATTAAATTGACATGAGACATTTAGCAGAAGAAAATAAAAAAGAAGTTTAATAACATGTCTACTCAATATGGGCTTCCCAAGTGGTGCTAGTAGTAAAGAACCCTCCCACCAATGCAGGAAACATAAGATAATAGGGCTTGATCTCTGGATTGGGAAGGTTCCCTGGAGAAGGGTATGGCAGCCCACTCCAATATTCCTGCCTGGAGAATCCCATGGTCATAGGAGCCTGGTGGGCTATAATCCGTGAGGTTGCAAAGAGTCAGTCACATCTGAAGTGACATAGCAGGCACACACACACCTCACAATAGGGTCCACGATAACTGAGTTACTTAGGAAAATGGCCAAAGTCCTCACCTTAAATATCACCTTCAGCTAACAAAGAATATGTCATGGGCTGTCAACCAGTAATAATGATAATAATAAACAGAAAAATAAGGAAAAGACTTGATTTGGGGTCTTAGAAATTCCAATCTGGGAGGCGATGATTTGAGTAACAACTGGAATGTGTTGAGGGAAGTAGAAAATGGAGGGGCTTTATAAAAACAATACACAGAGACATTCCAGGGGTATTACATATGTTGTTTTACAGAACTACAATTGGTACCAGCAGACATTCAGTTACTTGTCAGCAGCAGATTAGTTGCTAAATTTTGGTTTCTAGGGAGTGAAGAAAATGAGTGCTAGATGCCTTATAGATGCCTGGGACAAAATTTTATACCGTATCCAAGGATAAACATATGTAAGTGCAACTTTCCTAAAGGTCCTCTGGCTCCATGTTGGAGCCTTTGACATAAATGACTCCATTTCATTGTTCACAGCCCATATTTTCCTCTTTTGATCAGTATCTTTCCTTGATAATCAATTGTCTTGTGATGTTAGCAATCATTAGTTAATTTGTTTGTAAAAATTCCCTTGGCATCAGCAAGACATGTTATTTGTATGCCATGTTCCATGATGGAGGGAAAGGGAATAAGAGTCATAGTCATTAGGGAATAGCCCTCCCTGGTGGCTCAGATGGTAAAGAGTCTGCCTGCAATGCCAAAGACCTGAATTCGATCCCTGAGTCAGGAAGATACCCTGGAGAAGGAAGTGGCAACCCACTCCAGTATTCTTGCATGAAAAATCCTATGGATGGAAGAGCTTGGCAGGCTACAGTCTATGGGGTCACAAAGAGTTGGACACGACTGAGTGACTAACACTTTCTTTTACTTTCAAAAGGAAATTGTCACATTTAAGCATCAAAGAGGTTTTCAGCAAGCAGGACTTAGGCATCTTTCCTACTGGAAATAATGGTAAATTCAGTCAATTTTTTTATTTGTGATATGAATTGTAGGATGCATCTGGTTGAGTAATTCAAGTCTCTGAGAAGCCATAAACTTACTATCCTGAGTAGCTGAGCAACAACAAGAGATAAAGGGCATATCAACTTAGAGAATACACAGACAGTTGTTAATATCACAAAAATCAATACTAATGTTATAAGCAAAGATTTTAGCCACTTTCATCTGAGAAAAAGCAATCTTTTAGTATTTCTCCAAGATAACATTGAATATTGAGTCATCCATAGAATTTATTTTCTTTTTTCATATAATTTATTAAATGGGTAACACTAGATAATTCATCCAGATGAATCATCCATTTGATGATTCATCAGCATCAAACTAATACTCAGTATGTATCACAATGCTTCAAAAGATCCCAAATGTATAGGAAATAACCCATGGAAATACAGATAAATTTTCTTGGGCTATGTTTATGACATATGACAACTTTGATATACTTTGTGAGGCATTTTAGGAGATGATTTCCAATAATATTGTTTTCCACGTCAATCCATTTTATGTGTTCCAGTAAGCCACTGTATATATTCCAAGATAATTTTTTAATAAATATATGCATATATTCCAGGATAAATTTTTATAAATAATCAGGGAAAATATGTCTATCATTTGTTCCTAATCAAAGCTTTCTCTTAAGGTCACGCACACAAACGTTTTGATCCATTCTGTTTGTTTTTTTTTTTTCCCAATCGGGAAGTTAATATCCTTCTAATATTTTAGTAGTTAACCCAGATGCTGAATTAATGGGTAGATAAGGCTGTTCTAGTAAAAATTTAGACTTTAAGAGAGCTTCTATTTTAGCAGCAATGTCAGCAGAATTATTTCCTTTGCTTTCTTCTATGCATGGTCTCTTGCTGAGCACCTATGAGTTTTCATTATTGCCAAAAATTTAGGCTGTTGCATGAAATCTAAGAATCCTAGCACATAAGAACTGTTTCTGATTTTTGTCTTGATGAAGTAAAAAACCCTCAGTGTTTTCCAAAGCATGGCAAAATTAAGACCAACACCCAAAGTTCACCTACTATCAGTGTACATATATATAGGAAGTTTTATCTTTTACTAAAAAGCAGTTCTTTGTAAGTGCAAAGAGGTCTAGCCATTGATCAGGGCTTCTGACATGGTGTTAACCTCAATGATTTTTGTTAAACATAATATAGCATAGCCAGTTTGGTAGTAACTGGACTCATTTGTCAAATAAGATCCATCAGTCAACCAGCTCAAATCAGGTGTTTTCAAGAGGTGGGTTCTGCAATCAATTTGTGGAATTAGGAGTTGGTTAGTCACTATTAAACAGGCATGGGGGGCTTTATCAGTTGGTTGGGGGAGCAGAGTTCAGGGTATTGCAGTGGCACATAGAAATGTCAGAGGAAGACAGTAGAAGAATTTTGTAGATTAGTCTACTGATAGAAAGAGGCTGAGTATTATAAGAACTAAGCATGGCCTCCATAGAATAAGGCACAAAAAATAGTCAGTGTAGACCCCATTACAACTTAGTTCACATGCTGTAATTAATTGGCAGTGGCTGCATTGACTCTCATGCAGGGAGGAAGATCATTGGCTATTGAGTTTAGTTATTGGCTGTAATATCCTTTTCATCTACAGCAGTCCCTGTGACACTGAGTAAGTAACCTAAGGGTATTTCTTACTTTTTCATGGGCAAAAACAAAAAAAGCAGTTTATAATTAGACTGGTGGGTCATGAAGCCTATCTTTAATAAGAGTAAAAGCTATTGAGTTTCTTTACTTTAAACAAGAGTTTCAGTCCGATCAACTTTAAGAGAGTATGACCAAGACAAGAAAATTTGGGACCCAGTTTCTATAGTTTCCCATAAGTTCTAAAAAGCTGTCAAGTTTTCTTTTTATTTATTTTTTTTTTCAAGTTTTCTTTTTAATGTATTCTTCAACTATGAGTTTAACTCCTTGAATGGCCTCTGCATTCAGTGACTGTAAGGGGGATATTTTCAGAGACCTTCTTCTGCCAACCTGAATCATTATGGGTGGTAGACAGTGAGTGCAACTGATGCCAGTGGTATTCTTAGACCAAACTGAGCCTGGGATGGTATGTAAAAGAGGATTAAAATCAGCCATAGAGACTGAGAAAATTGGAATGGCCATAGATAAATCTCATGGAGAACTGTAAGAATCAAAGTATCCCTCAAGATACAAAGTATTTCCTCCTCTTGGGAAAAGGAATATGGGCTTTATGAACCTCTAGAAAGTTTCTCCCTAACAGTAGATCTGGAACAGAGGGGACTAGGAGGAATAGATGAAGCCTTTTAATAAATTCTAATTAAAAAGGAACTGGAAGAGATTTTAAAAAGCATTCATAGTTTGGTTAGATACTCCAATAATTTGTACAGTTCTGATAATTTGAGGAAGGGGGACAGAGAGGCTGGTGGGGCTAAGAACTTATAAGGTGACCCTATATCTATTAGGGCCTCAGTAACTTTGTTCCCAATAGTTAATTTCTCTCAAATAGTTAGGAGCATGGGAAAGATTCCCCTTTTGTCCTTGAAGCAGCTCCTCTCTTGAAACCAGTCAGATTAGAACTTGTGAGAATAGCTTTTATTTTTAGGCTGTTGGTTTTCCAGGAGAAGGCAATGGCACCCCACTCCAGTACTCCTCCCATGGACGGAGGAGCCTGGTAGGCTGCAGTCTGTGGGGTTGCTAAGAGTCGAACACGACTGAGCAACTTCACTTTCACTTTTCACTTTCATGCATTGGAGAACGAAATGGCAAACCACTCCACTGTTCTTGCCTGGAGAATCCCAGGGAGGGCAGAGCCTGGTGGGCTGCTGTCTATGGGGTCGCACAGAGTCAGACACGACTGAAGTGACTGAGCAGTTGGTTTTCCAGTAGTTGTTTAAGTCTAAAACAGTCCTTTTCCAGTGGCCAGACTTTTCACAGTAATTGCAGGCCCCTTTAGCTTGTCATTTATCTTGGGTTCTGTGTGGGTTTGATTTAACAGAAAATTGTTGTAGTTGTAAGTGCATTATTTGGATTGCTTGAATCTGATCATTGAAAGACTGTTCAGTTTTCTTTCTGGATCTTTTTTTTAAATAACTCAGGAGAACAGTTCATTGTAATTCACAAATGTGTGAAGTTGTATGGTGGCACAATTAAGTTGTGATTTTCAAATAGGTTGTCTAAGTTCTTCCTATAAACCTTTGACAAGGGCAAGAATAAAGTGCTGAGGTTCATTATTAATGTTATCTATGCCACAATATTGTTTAAAGACTTTCTCAAATCTATCATAATAATCAAAGATGGATTCATCAATTCTTTGAACACATTTTGGATTTTTTCCCCCAGGCAATAGCTTGAGCAAAAGCCACAGGAATTTTATCATAAGGCCATTTTGCCAATTTAGAGACTTCACACACGGCACTATGTTCCTTACAGGCAAAATCTTTCACTGGGATATTCCAATCTGCTAATGTCATCCATTTTTAGTGAGACCTTCCCTGACTAACAAGTAAATAAGCTGGTAAAGATCAGAAAATCCTGACTCATAATTCTGAACTGTAAGACGAAATTCCTGTAGAAAACCAATGGAGTCTTCCTTGTGAACTGGAAAATCCTTAGTAATTGCATGGAGTTCAGCTTTAGTTCAAGAGGTGTAAGAAGAATGTTGGTGGTTTTGAGAGGACCTTTGCCTAGCTTCACTTTAAAAGGGGTACAAGGGGAGGAGAGTCTAGAGGGGCTTTGGAATCCTCTGGATAGTAGTTAGGAAAGGACCTTTGGCAAGAGAAGGGTAGAGATGGGGAGGGAAACAGGCAGGCAAGGAAAGGCCTAAGAGGAGCAAGGCAGGTGTGGCAATGGCAGGGATAGAAACTAGAGAAGAGTGAATGTCAGGAGAACATTTAGTAATATTTTCAAGTTTAGTCAGTCTCTGAGACAATTCAGAAATAGCCTTAGATAATTTGGATTTAGTATCTTGGAGGGAAGCCATTTTGGAATTGCTAACTCATTTTGAGGGCTCAAAATGCCAATTGAAATAAGCTTACCATTTGGGTTGTTTTGCATTACATTCTTTCGTTAATTGAGTATACAGATAGACTTAATTTAAGATTTTCAAAAGATCCCCAAGCCTGACAATTTAGTTGTAAATCATTCTGGATAATCATAGTCCAAGGAGACACATATTTGCACAAGGAGAGCCCATACATAGTTTGCATACATAAAACCAGCAGAAGTTCCAGAAGGAGGCTCCTCTGTAGCCTTCCCTTATTTTGTAAACTTCCCATTATTTCAAGAGTAAGTACTCCTCAGAAGAAAGTGAGAAATAACCTCCCAAAAACAGAAGTCAGTAGCAACATAGGATACTCAAATAAATATAAAACTTCTATCAAGCTTTGAGGAATGAGTTTAAAGGGACTCACCACCACTCTCCAGGACCATCAAAAGAAAGAGAGCATGATGGACTCATGTAGGCGCCTCTCTTAAAATCATGGTGGTACTGGAGGAAGGAACAGGTCATTCTGTATCCCACTTCTGACACCACATCATTTAAAAAAAGCAAAAGTCTGCAAATAAAAATCGTGTATTTAGGGTCTTAGATATTTCAGTTTGGAAAGTACTGAATCAAGGAACAGCTCAAGTGTGCTCTGAAGAAGTAGAGAATGACAGGTTTATAAAGATAACGAAAATAATTTAGATAGGTTGTTTTACAGAACTGCAATTGGTGCTGGCAGGCATTCAGTTACTTGTTGGCAACAGATTGGTTGCTAAAGTATAGTTTCTAGGGGGTAAAGAAAATGAGTTAAAAGTGGCCTAGGGATACTTAGGTCAAAAGTTTATATTGCATCTAGGAATAGACACATGTAAGTTCCAGTTTCCTAATGGCCTTCTGCTTCATCTTAGATCTTTTGATGTGACTGACTCCATTTTATTGCTCATGGTCCACAGAGTAGTGGTTTGAGACTTCAAAGAGGAGGAAGACACTTCACACAGAGATATGAAAGCAAATGATTGGTAAACAAAGTTTTTCAGGGCCAGGCAGAGACAATGAGATAGAGCGGACTCTGACCTCTCTGCTCAGATTGGTTTTCCCCACCGTACCCAGCCGATATTCCTTGCATATGTCCCTGGTGATAGCTCTACTCTGGGAAAAAGCCTTTTATCTAAGCTCTTTTCCTGGAAAAGGAAATGTCAACCCACTCCAGTATTCTTGCCTGGAAAATCCCATGGATGGAGGAGCCTGGTAGGCTACACTCCATGGGGTCCCAAAGAGTTGGACATGACTGAGTGATTTCACTTCACTTCACATCACTTCTAAGCTCTTTAGACAGCTAAGTGGAAGGTAAGAAGAAAGACTTCTTGAGACTTCTATTTCTTAAAAATAATCTAAGTAAATTAATCCTCTTGCCAAAGAGAAGCATTTAAGGGTAGCAAATTTTGCTTCCCTACATGATCAAATAGGATTAATCAACAATGGAGTTTTTAAAAGGAAGTTTTTATGTTTATGTGTCTTGTCCATAATTATGGAAAACATACACACCAAAATGAATATCATTTTTCGAGAATTGTTAAAGAAGTTATGGCTCCATCTCATTGTATATAAAAGTGACTGTTATATGATACTTATAGAAGCAATTAAAGAATACTTTTTGGATTAAGAAATATTAAAGACATTTTAAATCATATAAATGTTAAAGAACAAAATATTTTAAAATTTGGATATACAAATCCACAAATTTTTACCATTTTATGAACCATTCTTCAAGTTTAAGATAAGGAATTGATTTAATTTTTTTTCTTTCAATTTTGTAGCCATATAATTGGCTCAGATTGTAAAGAATCTGCCTGCAGTGCAGGAGATCTGAGTTTGATCTCTGGGTTGGGAAGATACCTGTAGATGGGAAAGGCTATCCACTCCAGTATTATGGCCTGGAGAATTCCATAGATTGTATAGTTCTCAGGGTCACAAAGGCATGACTGAGCAACTTTCAGTAATTCCCATATACCACTCTGAGGATTTACTCTCTTAACTACTTACATATATAACATAAAAAAGTATTGATTATAAAACTCATGCTGTACATTACATCTGTACACACTTATGTATCTTATAACTAGAAGTTTTATCTTTGAATTACACAAAACACCATATTTTAAAAAGATGATTTTCACAAAAATCTTTTTTTAATGAAAAAACATGCATTTTTAATTTATTTCATGGGATGTTGTATATTTGCCTGTTACAAAAATATGATACCTGAGAAAAATTGAGTCATCACTTTTTATATATTTTTCTGCTTTGCAGCTTTTGACCTTCATACTCACATTGTGCTCTTCATTCAGTGTTAGCTTTCTCTACTGGAAAGTGAAAGTGAAAGTGAAAGTCACTCAGTCATGTCTGATTCTTAGTGCCCCATGGACTATACAGGTCATGGAATTCTCCAGGCCAGAATAATGGAGTAAGTAGCTGTTCCCGTCTCCAGGAGATCTTACCATCCCAGGGATTGAACGCAGGTCTCCTGCATTGCAGGCAGATTCCTTACCAGCTGAGCCACCAGGGAAGCCCAAGAATACTGGAGTGGGTAGCCTATCCTTTTTCCAGCAGATCTTCCTGACCCAGGAGTTGAACCAGGGTCTCCTGCATTGCAGGCGGATTCTTTATTAGCTGAGCTACCTTCTCTATTGGAGTAACTGCTAATCAATCTCCCCACAAAAACGCCCATTTGCTGCTAAGAGGTCAAACAAGATAGAAATCCAGAGATGACCATTAGATTGGCAAAATATAGTCCATTGTGAACTCTCCATAAGTAGATATGAAGAAAAACAAAAGCAACAATGAAGTTGCTTAAAATATTCAAGGACACATATACAAGATTTTCTGTAGAAAAGCTCATCTATTTTTTTTTCAATATAACAAAGTGGGAAAAAGCAAAGAATAGAGACAGTTCTATATTAAAGCATACATAACAGACATACTGCATAGAAACATGAACATTGATTCTGACTTGAATAAGCTATAAAAAAGTCATTTTTGAGGTAATGCGAGAAATTTGGAAAGGAAAATGATATTAGATGATACAAAGCAGTTAATTTTAGTATTATTAGTCATGGTAAGGGCATTAGAGTGGTACCAGCAGAACTTCATACCTTTACAAGATGCTTATAGAAATATATGAGGTAAAATGATATAAAGTAAGGGATTATCTTTAATATATCTCAGAAAACGTGAATAGACAGATCAATGTTATAATATCTTCATAATGATTGAATCTGTCTAAAGGATCTGCAGAAATGTATTCTTTCTTTATTATATATATATTTTTTTCCAATAAAACTTAGTTTGGAAATATTTTTAAAAGAATTAATCTTGTCCTCTATTTCTACTATATGGTTGGACTATACACCATGACTATCCTACTGCTAAAAAATACTTAAAACACTAGAAAATCAAGGAAACCAACTTGTGATCGCATCAATGAGCTGGCAAGAAAACAAGAAATACTGAGACCAAAAACTAATATAAAGCAAGAAAGAAGAGAGATAAATGTCATTTTATTGGAACAAGCTTCTTGCCCTGAAGGCATTATAAAACAAAACCTCAGTAAATTGAGCTCTGTTTTTTTAATATATTTGTGGAACTGAATCAAGGTGATAAGCCTTTTAGTGGAACTTCTGAATACTGTTGTGGATTCAAATGGCTATATCTTCAGTATAAGAGTGTTCTAAATACAAGGCCACTTTCTCTCATCCCATCCCATGCTAGGTCAAGAAAACATATCTACTTCAAAAATGAAGAACTAGGTGGGAAAAAAAAAAAAAAACACCTTTCCTGAGAATTAATAATGATGCTCTAGTTTTAGTAGTCCTACATTCTGAATTCAGTTATCTGTTTGGTATAAAAGAAATCTAAAATAAACATAAATCACCCTGAAGGAACTCTACATGCCCAAAAGATTTCCTTCCATGGGTAGAGTTCCATGGAGAATGAGCTGATAGTTAAAAATCACAAAACATACAAGGAAATAAGATGAGAGAGATGGTACAATCAACAGAACATTGTGTTTAGTCACTCAGTTGTGTCCAACCCTTTGTGACCCCATGGACTATAGCTCCCTAGGTTCCTCTGTTCATGTAATTTTCCAGGCAAGAATACTGGAGTGGGTTGCCATTTACTTCTCCAAACAGAACATTGGATCAGACTAAAAAAAAAAAAAAAAAAAGCAAGCCCAAAATTGAATTTTAAAAACTGAATATACATTCAATATTTTTCCACTGATAAGGAACAAGAAAGAATAATAAAAATATAAATAAATTGCAATTAAATATTACATGAGACTCTGACATCACTTGATGCAGTGAACTACTTCCCAGAATTCAGTCTTTGTAAAGTCATCTCCCATGTTCACTCAGGACTTGATGATTTTTCCTGTTTTGGTCATAGAGAAATTAGCAAACATGTATAGGCATACATATATTAGCAAGTGCTATATGATAAGCACTTGCACATTGGGTGTATTCTCTAGAAATGTTCCTCTTTAGGAATCAGTCTTCATTCTGCAAAAAGGCTTAGGAAATACTACTGGATTATGAGAGCCAGTCAAGTCTAGGACCATTGTGGATATTCTGGGACCAGTTATGGCATCTAGGTGAGGGCCACCATGTAGATGACCTCAGCTAAGTTACACAGAATCACACAATAAGTTAATATGATTTTAAAGCAGTATGAGGCAAACTTTCGCTAAAGGACAGATAATAAATATTATAGGTTTTGTGGGTCATACACTCTCCATCCTAACTACTCATTTGTGTCTTGCAACACATAAGCAGTCATAGACATATTAAAAAACAAAGAGTATTTCCTAATAAAACTTTATTAATAGAGATAGGACTTCAAATTTTATATAATTTTTACATCACAAAATGTCATGTAACCATTTAAAATTATAAACACCCTTTTTAGTTCACTATTGAACCAAAGCAGATATATACATAATTTGACCTTCAGACTGTAGTTTTCTAACCCCAGTTTTAACTTATAAATTTTACATCATTCTGTTATACATCAATACATAACAAACAAAAATTGTTACTGGAAATTGGGTGATGCTATAAAGTACTTTGCTTGTTACATCTCAGGTCTTTAAGTCTTTATTCTAATATTTCTTCCATTTGAGCTTTTATTCCATTTTCAAAATGTGGATCATGATTTAACCTTCTTTCATAAGTTATAAACCAAATTTAATTAAATAATATCTGTCAAGTGATGGGACAAAATGAATAAGATTATTTTCCTAACTACTTGCAAGTTGTAATTTCATGTTCATGCGTAATATTTTATGTAAGAAAAGGTTAGTAGGTTTATAAAGACACAATCTTTCAGACTAGTACAAAAATCAGCAGTTGAAAGTTTTATTATTATATCCAATCAAATCTACTATCTTCCTATTTTCCTAAAAAAGTTATCTCTAGGCACATGTTGCTCAGATTGATTCAATTTTCAGGCTTAGTTAGAATTTTCTTGACTTAGTCTGAGCTACAGACTTAGACAAATACTGTGTCATACCACTGGTAGTAGCCAGTAAGATGCAACTTTCATACTTTGACCTTAATATTAATAGTTGAACAGATGATTTTGTAGAAATAACCAATTATTTGTATATAACTGAAGAGTAATAAAAACAGTTCTGTTAGAACTATCTAGCTCATATTTTACTATGTAATACAAGAATTTTATGTCCATTTTAAGACAGCGATTTGATTTTAAAATATACCTAGAATCCATTTGTTGAGACAGAACTCATGATAACATTGTGTCATTCATATCTTAGCAGAGCTAAAGATTTCTGGTTTGCTGGTCTCTAACCTACATAAATTTGAACCCCTTACTAAAGTGGCTTTATTGTGAAGTTATATTTATCAGTTAATAAAATGGGTACAGTTTGTTTTTATTGAATTTAAATTTGGCTTTTAGTATAAATTGTAAAGAAACATGCTTCAGTTGAAGAGAATAGTTATTTTTTCTATATTAAGGTGTTTCCTTAAACAATTACAATGCAAAGGTTTGGCAACAAGTGAAAAAGAAAGGTTAAACTTATCTATAATATTATTTTTAGATTTGTTGCTAAATATAAATTAGATGGTAAAGACTGTGCCTGCAATGCAGGAGACCTACATTCAGTCCTTGTTTGGGAAGATCCCTTGAAGAAGGAAATGGCAAACCACTCCAGTATTCTTGCCTGGAGAATTCCACAGACAGAGGAACCTGGTAGGCTACAGTCCATGGGGTTGCAAACAGTCGGAAAAAACTGAGCAACTTTTACTTTCATGTATGTCAATAAAACACGTGAGTTTATGTTTCCATATATTCTTTTCTCCATGAATTTTGATTTCCATACACGTTTGCTTTATTTTTCTCACCAATCCCATTTACACCCCAGATCTACTTCTTTCCATTACTTTTATTTTGTCTGAAAATGTCTTCATTTTGCTAGTGTTCTTGAAAATAACTTATTTGGGTACATAATTCTAAGCTGATAATGTTTGTTTGTTGTTTCCATTTCCCTGAACAATCCAAAGATAATATTAGTGTCTTTTGGGTACCGTTGAAAAGTAGGCTGGCTCTTCTGAAGATACTAATTTTTCATTGTGCCTGCTATTTGTCTCTTTTTCTCTTTGTCTTTTTGTGTTTTGCAGTTAGACTAGACTTTTTCTGGTTGTGAGATTCCTTTTTATTTTCTTTTATTGCAGTGTTGTTAATTTACAATATTATGTCAGTTTCAAGTGTACAGCAAAGTGATTCAATTAATACAATATATATTTTTTTCACATTCTTTTCCAATAAAGGTTATTACAGGATATTGAGTATAATTCCCTGTGCTATACAGTAGATCCTTGTTGTTTATCTATTGTGTATATAGCAGTGTGTGTATGGGAGAGGGCGATGGCACCCCGCTCTGGTACTCTTGCCTGGAGAATCCCATAGACAAGGGAGCCTGGTTGGCTGTGGTCCACGGGGTCGCTAGGGAGTCAGACATGACTGAGCTACTCCACTTTCACTTTTCACTTTCATGCATTGGAGAAGGAAGTGGCAACCCACTCCAGTGTTCTTGCCTGGAGAATCCCAGGGATGAGGGTGCCTGGTGGATGTCATCTATGGAGTCGCATAGAGTCGGACACGACTGAAGCGACTTAGCAGCAGCAGCAGTGTGTGTATGTTAATCTGAAACTGCTATTTTATCTCTCCGCCCACTCCCTACTATTCCCTTTGGTAACTGTAAGTTCTTTTTCTATGTGAGTCTATTTCTGTTTTGTAAGTAAGTTCATTCATATATGTTTCGATTCCACATATAAACAATATCATATGATGTTTGTCTTTCTCTATCTGACTTATTTCACTTAATATGATAATCCCTAGATCCAATCATGTTGCTACAAATGGCATTATTTCATCCTTTTTATGGCTGAATGATATTCCATTGTAAAGTTTACCACATCTTCTTTATCTATCTGTTGTTGGACATTTAGATTGCTTCCATGTCTTGGCTGTTAAAAATAATGCTGCTATGAAAACTGGGGTGTATGTATCTTTTTGACTTAGAATTCTATCTGGATGTATGTCTGGGTTGGGAAGATCCCCTGGAGAAGGGAATGACTACCTACTCCAGTAGAATTGCCTGAAGAATTCCATGGACAGAGAAATCTGTCAGGCTACAGAGAGTCAGACATGACTGAACTGCTTTCACTTTCACATTCATTTCAGGCCAAGTGCTGTATTGCAGGATCATATGGTAACTATTTTTAGTTTTCTAAAGAATCATCCATACTCTTCTCCATAGTGGCTGCACTAGTTTACATTCCTACCAACAGAGTAGGAGTGTACTATTTTCTCCACACCCTCTCCGGCATTTATTATCTGTAGGCTTCTTAATGAGGGAAAACCGCTAGACCATTCAGGTATGACCTAAGTCAAATCCCTAATGATTATACAGTGGAAGTGAGAAATAAATAGATTTAAGGGACTAGATCTGATAGATAGAGTGCCTGATGAACTATGGAATGAGGTTCGTGACATTGTACAGGAGACAGGGATCAAAACCATCCCCATGGAAAAGAAATGCAAAAAAGCAAAATGCTGGGAAAAGAAGAGAAGCAAAAAGCTAAGGAGAAAAGGAAAGATATAAGCATCTGAATACAGAGTTCCAAAGAATAGCAAGGAGAGATAAGAAAGCCTTCTTCAGCAATCAATGCAAAGAAATAGAGGAAAACAACAGAATGGGAAAGACTAGAGATCTCTTCAAGAAAATTAGAGATACCAAGGGAACATTTCATTCAAAGATGGGCTCAATAAAGGACAAGATTAGTATGGACCTAATAGAAGCAGAAAATATTAAGAAGAGGTGGCAAGAATACACAGAAGAACTGTATAAAAAAGATCTTCATGACCCGGATAATCACAATGGTGTGATCACTCATCTAGAGCCAGACATCCTGGAAAGTGAAGTCAAGTAGGCCTTAGAAAGCATCACTATGAACAAAGCTAGTGGAGGTGATGGCATTCCAGTTGAGCTATTTCAAGTCCTGAAAGATGATGCTGTGAAAGTGTTGCACTCAGTATGCCAGCAAATTTGGAAAACTCAGCAGTGGTCACAGGACTGGAAAAGGTCAGTTTTCATTCCAATCCCAAAGAAAGGCAATGCCAAAGAATGCTCAGACTACCACACAATTGCACTCATCTCCCATGCTAGTAAAGTAATACTCAAAATTCTCCAAGCCAGGCTTCAGCAATACGTGAACCGTGAACTCCCTGATGTTCAAGCTGGTTTTCGTAAAGGCAGAGGAACCGGAGTTCAAATTGTCAACATCCGCTGGATCATGGAAAAAGCGGGAGAGTACCAGAGAAATATCTATTTCTGCTTTGTTGACTATGCCAAAGCCTTTGACTGTGTGGATCACAATAAACTGTGGAAAATTCTGAAAGAGATGGGAATACAGACCACCTGACCTGCCTCTTGAGAAACATGTATGCAGGTCAGGAAGCAACAGTTAGAACTGGACATGGAACAACAGACTTTCCAAATAGGAAAAGGAGTATGTCAAGGTTGTATATTGTCACCCTGCTTATTTAACTTATATGCAGAGTACATCATTAGATACGCTGGACTGGAAGAAACACAAGCTGGAATCAAGATTGCCAGGAGAAATATCAATAACCTCAGATATGCAGATGACACCACTCTTATGGCAGAAAGTGAAGAGGAACTAAAAAGGCTCTTGATGAAAGTGAAAGAGGAGAGTGAAAAAGTTGGCTTAAAGCTCAACATTCAGAAAATGAAGATCATGGCATCTGGTCCCATCACTTCATGGGAAATAGATGGGGAAACAGTGGAAACAGTGTCAGACTTTATTTTTTTTAGGCTCCAAAATCACTGCATGATTGCAGCCATGAATTTAAAAGATGCTTTCTACTTGGAAGAAAAGTTATGACCAACCTAGAAGCATATTCAAAAGCAGAGACATTACTTTGCCGACTAAGGTCCATCTACTCAAGGCTATGATTTTTCCTGTGGTCATGTATGGATGTGAGAGTTGGACTGTGAAGAAGGCTGAGCACCGAAGAATTGATGCTTTTCAACTGTGGTTTTGGAGAAGACTCTTAAGAGTCCCTTGGACTGCAAGGAGATCCAACCAGTCCATTCTGAAGGAGATCAGCCCTGGGATTTCTTTGGAAGGAATGATGCTAAAGCTGAAACTCCAGTACTTTGGCCACCTCATGCAAAGAGTTAACTCATTGGAAAAGACTCTGATACTGGGAGGGATTGGGGGCAGGAGGAGAAGGGGACGACAGAGGATGAGATGGCTGGATGGCATCACCGACTCAATGGACATGAGTCTGAGTGAACTCCTGGAGTTGGTGATGGACAAGGAGGCCTGGCGTGCTGCGATTCATGGGGTCACAAAGAGTCTGACACGACTGAGTGACTGAACTGAACTGAACTAATGAAGCTTCCCTAGTGGTTCTGACAGTAAAGAATCTGCCTGTAATTCAAGGGAGCTGAGTTTGAACCCTAGGTTGGGAGGATCCCGTGGAGACTTTTTAATGATGGTCATTCTGATGGATGTGAGGTAATACCTCACTGCAGTTTTGATTTACATTTCTCTAATAATTAATGATATTGAGCATATTTTAGCCTGTTAGCCAAATGTATGTCTTCTTTGGAGAAATATCTATTTAAGTCTGCTGCCATTTTTTGAACAGCTTGTTTGCTTTCTTGATATTTAGCTGTCTAAACTGTTTGTATATTTTGGAAATTAACCCTCGTTGGTAGCTTCATTTGCAAATATATTCTCCCATTCTTGTAAGTTGTCTTTTAGTTTTCTTTATGGTTTCCTTTGCTGTGCAAAAGCTTTTAAGTTTGATCAGGTCTAATTTGTTTATTTTTGTTTTTATTTCCATTAATCTAGGAGATGGATTTAAAAAATTCCTGCAATGTATATTAAAGAATGTTCTGCCTAGTTTCCTCTTGAAGTTTTATTTTTTTAATTTAAATTTATTTATTTTAATTGGAGGCTAATTACTTTACAATATTGTATTGGTTCTGCCATACATCAACATGAATCCACCACGGAGATACACGTGTTCCCCATCCTGAACCTCCTTCCCACCTCCCTCCCAGTACCATCCCTTCAGGTCATCCCAGTGCACCAGCCCCAAGCATTCTGTATCGAACCTGGACTGGTGATTCATTTCTTATGTGATATTATGCATGTTTAAGTGCCAATTCCTCCAAATCATCCCACCCTCGCCCTCTCCCACAGAGTCCAAAAGATTGTTCTATACATCTGTGTCTCTTTTGCTGTAGAAGTTTTATAGTATCCAGTCTTACATTCAGGTCTTTAATCCATTTGAGTTTATTTTTGTGTTAGAAAATGTTCTGATTTCATTCTTTTGCATGTAACTGTCCAGTTTTTCCAACACCACTTAGTGAAGAGATAGTCTTTTCATGAAAATTACTCTGACTCTAACACAAGAAGAGATAATAAAATTACAGGCAGCTTCCCTGGTGGCTGAGAGCTTAAAGCATCTGCCTGTAATGTGGGAGACCTGGGTTCAATCCCTGGGTCAGGAAGATCCCCTGGAGAAGGAAATAGCAACCCACCCCGGTATTCTTGCCTGGAGAATCCCATGGAAGGGGGAGCCTGGAAGGCTTCAGTCCAACGGGTTGCAAAGAGTCAGACACGACTGGGTGACTTCACTTTCACTTCACTTCACTGTTAACTGCCCCCACTTAGGCAAAATCCAGAAACATGTACAAAATAATTACTTTTATTGATTTGCATTGCATTTTCTAATCTATAGATCTTCACATTAGAGTGAGTACATCGGCTTGGTCAATCTATTTAATCCAACTTTTCCCTCTGATTTCTAAACAAATAGAGATTTTTATGCTAGACACTCTTTCTCAGAGGACAGTTTTTATTTTTATTTGTAGAAAATCTATTTATTCCTGTTGGACTCTATCCTTCCCCTCTCTTAACGGTCCTGAAACATGAATTCTTTAGCACCCCTTAGTCTCTTGACCTGGTCTTTATTTGTCAGAACTTTGTGTGTTTTACTGGCTACTTTATGCCATCTATGTTCACATTTAAAAGCAGTAGTAAACTTGTGGTGAAGATGGAAGGGGAAAACATAAATAAATATGCCCTAGCACCAAGTCATTATAACACAATCAAAATGTTTACATCATCAAGATTGATTTATTCTTAGCATATTTTCCATGAAAGATGTTCCTGTGAGTTTATCTGCTTTGAACTGCAATGCCAGAAGTTGTTGCTCATCTGTTATTTAGTCCTTAGTCAATCCTAGGCCCTAAGTCAGGGAATGACTCGCTGTGCAATTTTAACAGTGGGAAGGGAAAATATCAGCTATAATAATTAAATTCATGTAATGTGTTATTTTCAGAGAAGACAATGGCACCCCACTCCAGTACTCTTGCCTAGAAAATCCTATGGATGGAGGAGCCTGGTAGGCTGCAGTCCATGGGGTCGCTAAGAGTCGGACATGACTGAAGTGACTTAGTAGCAGCAGCAGCAATGTGTTGTTCTACTGCAAGGTCCAATGAATTATGTGGCTAATCTGAAATGCAATATTTATAGAGACAAATTAACATGCAGATTTTCAAAACCGGTTAGATTCCAAACCCATTTCAATAAATATTTTGTGGCATTACTTCCATAGGAGACTTTACTGGGAAAATTTTCACTTATTTAGTAACTCACATTTTCTTTTTACAGTGGTTATTTTATAACAAGATCAAGACTATTTTATTATTTCTCTGCCCTAGTCTCCTTCCTAACAGATATACTGCCAAATATCTGTACAGATACTTTTTATCAACATCCCCATTCTATCTACTCTAATCCTCTTCTCTTGTACATTGCATAATTCTGATGTTTTACAATATTCAAATTAACCATAATTATAAACAGGATTTCTCTGGAAGGAATGATGCTAAAGCTGAAACTCCAGTACTTTGGCCACCTCATGCAAAGAGTTGACTCATTGGAAAAGACTCTGATGCTGGGAGGGATTGGGGGCAGGAGGAGAAGGGGACGACAGAAGATGAGATGGTTGGATGGCATCACTGACTCGTCAGATGTGAGTTTGAGTGAATTCTGGGAGCTGGTGATGGACAGGGAGGCCTGGCGTGCTGCGATTCATGGGGTCGCAAAGAGACGGACACGACTAAGTGACTGAACTGAACTGAACTGACACAATCTTACACAACATTTAACGCATACAAATGAAAAAGGGAAAATCAGCGAAATCCTCCTTAAAGAAATTGACTCCTACATGGACAAAGTACTTTATAATTGTATATGATGTTGAATTTTATTTAACTGATTTTAGCCACATCACATATTCAGCATTAACAAAGCAAATGATCTAAGATATAAAATAGGTATACTGAACAGAAATAGACATTAAGATGATATTCATCATCAGATTCTCCATAGGTCATTCATATCCTAGTGGATATGATAATAACAGGGAAATCATGTTTAATTTCTTCAAGGTTAAGCATCTATTCTCCACATGCTTTTATTATTGGCATCTGGAGTTTCTATACTCATATTTTTCCACATGAAAAAAGTGAAAGTGTTACTCTCTCAATCGTGTCCATATCTTTGTGACCCCCTGGAGTGTAGCCTGACAAGCTTCTCTGTCCATGGAATTCTGCAGTCAAGAATACTGAAGTAGACCTTCACTCCCTTCTCCAGGGAATCTTCCCAACCCTGGGATCCAACCTGAGTCTCCTACATTGCAGGCAGATTCTTTACTGACTGCGCCAGCAGGGAAGCCCATTTTTCAACATACTCCACCCTAAACTTAACTTTTATTACTTGTTTTTTTAAGAGGTGATATTTAAATTAACATTTTATCACATCTATTGTAGGAATTTTAAAAAATATAAAATAAAACTATTAGTCACTCAGTTGTGTCTGACTCCACAATTCCATGAACTATATCCCTCCAGGCTCCTCTGTACATGGAATTTTCCAGGCAAAAATACTGGAGTGGGTAACCATTCCCTTCTCCAGGGGATCTTCCCAACCGAGGGAACAAACATGAGTCTCCTGCATTGCAGGCAGGCTCTTTACCATCTGAACCATCAGGGAAGCCCTATGGTAATTTAAAAGAAAAATGAAATATCAGCTTTAACAGAAAACAAATCAAAAATTAATACATATATGTCAGTGTAACATAAACTTTTCCTTCGAAGATAAGTGAAATGTAAATACTTTATTCTTTGCATCTTTTTTGTTATAGAAACATGATATTTTTACAACTCCAGAAGAATATTAATTATGATTAAAGTTACCATTTTAGTTATTTGGAACTATATATAGAACAAATGGGGGAAACAGAAGTAATTGAACAATATTAGGTTGCATTCAAATAATAAAAATGATAAAGAGCAAGTATAAAATTTGCCTTATAGAAATGGAGTTCCGTATAGAGTTTCCTTGTAGAAACGCCTACATGGACAAGAGCTACTAATGCAGGGTAGCTTTTCAACAAAAGCCTAAAGAAAATAAAATTGCTAGCCAAGGGAATACATGGGTAAGAAATCAGTGGTAGAATGAACAATGAAATATCTCTGTGTTGTTTGTAGAACAGCAGGCAGACCATGATGACTGGATGGAATGAGGTAAGAGTAAAGGCAGGGAAACAGGCTGAAGTCAGAGCATTAATGAGGCCATATCATGGAAGCCTTTGGAAAACATAAGGACTATGGCATAATTGTCATCTGAGTTAAATGGGTATGGCTTAGTTTCATTGAGTTAGACAAGGCTGTGGTCCTAGTGTGATTAGATTGACTAGTTTTCTGTGATTAGGGTTTCAATGTGTCTGCCCTCTGATACCCTCTTGCAACACCTGCTGTCTTACTTGGGTTTCTCTTACATTGAATGTGGGGTATCTGTTCATGGCTGCTCCAGCAAAGCCCAGCCGCTGCTCCTTACCTTGGACGAGGGGTATCTCCTCACTGCCACCCCTCCTGACCTTGAATGTGGAATAGCTCCTCTACGCCCTCCTGCACCCGCACAGACACCAATCCTTGGACGTGGGGTAGCTCCTCCCGGCCGCCACCCCTGACCTTGGGCATGGGGTAGCTCCTCTCGGCCGCGCTATGTGCACCATGGCAGCCTCCCACGCTATGGTGATAATAATCTCTGTTGTTATATATTTCATGTTTAGAAGGTATGGGGGTATCTCTGTGTGT
The DNA here is from genome assembly GCF_016772045.2 of Ovis aries. Classification (NCBI taxonomy): domain Eukaryota; kingdom Metazoa; phylum Chordata; class Mammalia; order Artiodactyla; family Bovidae; genus Ovis; species Ovis aries. The sequence goes on from NC_056069.1 coordinate 53,323,083, forward strand.
ATGTTTAAAGCATCATATGGCATGCAGTGTGGAAACAGTTATGGTCTGAATTGTGCCACCTCCTCCCTATATTCATACGTCAATTGTGCCTCCTTCCACTATATTCATACATCATATGTTAAATGCCCTACCTCCAATGTGACTATATTTGAAGAAAGGACCTTTATATTGGTGTGTGTGTATTTTAGTCACTCAGTCGTGTCAAAGTCTTTGTGACTGCATGGACTGTAGCCGGCCAGGCTCCTTTGTCCATGGGATTCTCTAGGCAAGAGTACTGGAGTGTGTTGCCTTTCTCTTCTCCAGGGGATCTTCCCAACCCAGGGAGCAAACCTGCTTCTCCTACAAGGCAGGCAAATTCTTTACCATCTACACCACCATTGGTAAATAAAATTAAATGACTTCATAAGAGTGGGACCATATCTGAAAGGATTGCTGCCCTTTATAAGAAGATAATTCAGCACACTACAGGTACTCACTCCTGTCCAACTATTTGTAACCCCATGGACTGCAGCACACCAGGCTTCCCTATCCATCTCCAACTCTGAGAGCTTGTTCAAACTCATGTCCATCAAGTCAGTGATGGCATCCAACCATCTCTTCCTCTGTCAACCCCTTCTCCTCCTGCCTTCAATCTTTCCCAGATTCGGGGTCTTTTCCAAGGAGTCAGTTCTTCACATCATGTGGCCAAAGTATTGGAGTTTTAGCTTCAGCATCAGTCCTTTGAATGAATATTCAGCACTGATTTCCTTCAGTATTGACTGGTTTGATCTTCTCGCAGTCCAATGGACTCTCAAGAGTCTTCTCTAACACCACAGTTCAAAAGCATCAGTTCTTCAGCACTCAGCTTTCTTTATTGTCCAACTCTCACATCCATGCATGACTGCTGGATAAACCATAGCTTTGACTAGACTGACCTTTGTTGGCAAAGTAATGTTTCTGCTTTTTAATATGATGTCTAGGTTGATCATAGCTTTTCCTCAAAGGAGCAAGTGTCTTTTAATTTCATGGCTGCAGTCACCATCTGGAGTGATTTTGGAGCCCTCCAAAATAAATTCTCTTACTGTTTCTATAGTTTCCCAATCTATTTGCCATGAAGTGATGGGACCAGATGCCATGATCTTAGTTTTTTGAATGTTGAGTTTTAAGCCAGCTTTTTTGCTCTCCTCTTTCATGCTCATCAAGAGACTCTTTAGTAGTTCCCTTTTGCCATAAGGGTGGTATCATCTGCATATCTGAGGTTATGGATATTTCTCCCAGCAATCTTAATTCCAGCTTGTGCTTCATCCAGCCTGGCATTTCAAATGTAATCTGCATATAAGTTAAATAAGCAGGGTGACAATATACAGCCTTGACGTATCATTTCCCGATTTGGAACCAGTCCATTGTTCCATGTCCGGTTCTAACTGTGCTTGACCTGCATATAGATTTCTCAGGACGTAGGTAAGGTGGCCTGGTATTCCCAACTGTAACAATTTTCCACAGTTTGTTGTGATCCACACAGTCAAAGGCTTTGGCATAATCAGTAAAGCAGAAGTAGATAATTTTCTGGAATTCTGTTGCTTTTTCTGTGATTCAGCAGATGCTGGCAATTTGACCTATGGTTCCTCTGCCTTTTCTAAAACCAGCTTGAACATCTTTGGAAGTTCATGATTCACATACTGTTGAAGGCTGGCTTGGGGAATTTTGAGAATTACTTTGCTAGCATGTGAGATGAGTGCAATTGTGTGGTACTTTGAACATTCTTTGGCCTTGCCTTTCTTTGGGGTTGGAATGAAAACTGACCTTTTGCAGTCCTGTAGCCACTGCTGAGTTTTCCAAATTTGCTGGCATATTGAGTGCAGCACTTTCACAGCATCATCTTTTAGAATTTGAAATAGCTTAACTGAAATTCCATCACTTCCACAAGCTCCACAGTGATGCTTTCTAAGGCCCACTTGACTTCTCATTCCAGGATGTCTGGCTGGCTCTAGGTAAGTGATCACAACATTGTGGTTATCTGGGTCATGAAGATCTCTTTTTTATAGTTCTTCTATGTATTCTTCTTAACCTCTTCTGCTTCTGTTATGTCCATACGATTCCAGTCCTTATTGTGCCCCTCTTTGCAGGAAATGTTCCCTTGCTATCTCTAATTTTCTTGAGGAGATCTCTGCTTTTTCCCATTCTGTTGTTTTCCTCTATTTCTTTTCATTGATCACTGAGGAAGGTTTTCTTATCTCTCCTTGCTATTCTTTGCAACTGTTCATTCAAATGGGTATATCTTTTCTTTTCTCCTTTAACTTTAGCTTCTGTTTTTTTCTCAGTTATTTGTAAGGCTTCCTCAGACAGCCATTTTGCTTTTTTGCATTTCTTTTTGTTGGGGATGATCTTGATCACTGCCTCCTGTACGATGTCATGAACCTATGTCTATAGTTCTTCAGGCATTCTGTCTATCAGATCTAATCCCTTGAATCTATTTGTCACTTCCACTGTATAATCGTAAGGGATCTGATTTAGGTCATAACAGAATGATCTATTGGTTTTCCCCACTTCAATTTTAGTCTGAATTTGGCAATAAGGAGTTTATGGTCTGAGCCACAGTCAGCTCCCAATCTTGTTTTTTTTGCTGACTTTATAGTGCTTCTCCGTCTTTAGCTGCAAATAATATAATCAATCTGATTTCAGTATTGACCATCTCCTGATGTCTATGTTTAGAATATTCTCTTGTGTTATTGGAAGATGGTGTTTGCTATGGCCAAGAACAGAAAGAGACATCAAAAAACCTCACTCTGTCTGCATCTGCAAAAAGGAAAGACCATGCTGAGACATAGAGAACAGGTGGCATTCTGCCAGCCAGGAAGGGTTGTTTCACCAGACATCAATCCTGCAGATTCCTTAATATTGGACTTCTTTTCAGAACTATGAGAAAATAAAATTATTTTATTTAAGCCTACAAATCTATGTTATTCTGCTATGGCAGCCCTAAGAGAAAACATTTTGCAATACACTCTCACTAGTTTTTCTTTCTTTCTTTTACTTCTATGTCATACGTAACAGTCAGTGTTTGATGCGCCTCTGTGTGTGTGTGTGTGTGTGTGTGTGTGTGTGTGTGTGTGTGTGTGTGTTGGTGTATGTCAGTCAAGTCCAACTCTTTGTGAGCATATGGACTTGTACCCTACCAGCCTCCTCTGTTTATGGTACTTTCCAGGCAAAAAAACTGGAGTGAGTTGCCATGTCCTCCTCCAGGGGATCTTCCTGACTCAGGGATCAAATTCACATCTCCTGCACCTCCTGCCTTGGTAGACAGATTCTTTACCACTGAGCTACCTGGGAACCCCTTTGATGCCACATAATAAAATATAAGCTGGTAAGCTTAGTAGATATGGAGCTAATGCAGGGACTTAGGTATTTATACAAATATTGGAAAGGCTGAAAAACACAGACTCTAGTCTGGAATATAGGAATATTCTAAACAGGGGTTTTGCCTGGTGTCTCTGATGGTAAAGGAAATCCCCTGGAGGAAGAAATGGCAACCCACTCCAGTATTCTTGCCTGAAGAATCCCATGGACATAAGAGGCTTGTGGACTACCGTCCATGGTGTTGCAAAGTTGGACATGACTGAGTGACTGACACACACAAAGACTACCTAAAATTGTTCTGCCGGAGGAGCTGCAACTTTTGAACCACTTAGATACCAGAGAAGCTGGAAACCCATAATTCATAGGCTTCCTGTTAATTTTTCAGGTGATACCAACAGCCTGAGTTGCAAAGAGATTCTCTAAACACCGGATACAAGCCAACAGAAGATCAGGAAGGATAGTTAGCACAGATTTTGGATTTCTTGTTCATGTAGTCCAGAAAGTTGAAATAGACTTTGGGTGCTGTTCTACCATACTTGCTTACCAATTGGCAAAATTAAGTATTAACTGAAATAAAAAATAAAACTCCTAGTTAGTAGTGTATTGTCAGACAGAAGTTTTTCTTATATGACCAAAGGCAAATTTAATGGTGGAATAACAGAGAACAAGTTGCAGACAGGTTTGTTAGTGATAATGGTCCTAAATTTTGTATTAAATAGTCTCATGAGATAAGTAACAGATAGGTCAGTATGCTTTTCTTTGTGATGATACATAGAGAATTCATATCACTGTTTTGATTTCCTACTGTCTAACTTCAAAATAAAACTTCTTATTAGAATCTGTTCATATGTTAAAGTTAAGGGGAAATTGTGAATTAAATACATCAAAATGAATAAATCACCACCTTGGGTACCTTTTCAATTGATATCCAAGAAGGCTTGTAAGTCTTCAATAACTTTCATGGTATATATATATATATATATATATATATATATTTTTGGAAGTGATATGAGTTAATGTGGCCTTCTCTATACATGATAATAAAACTACTATGAAATAGTGGAATAATAGAACACATGTTCTATTTTGTTTTTGTCTTTTTCATCTATTGAATACATTTTTTCAGTGTATTATTACTCTAAACCTTAAACAGCAGGCAGCTTATGAATGAACCTCAGAGTTCTATGGATTATATACAATTTTATGCATTTTTTAATATAAATTGATTTTTAGGCAGATGATGACAATATTTGTCATATCACATTTTGATATCTATAATCCCAAAATACTTTAAAAAACACTTATTTATACAAATCTATCAAAAATATTTCACTTCTTATTTGCAATAAATGACTCATATTTGTGCACCTGTTGTTTCTATTGAAGTCAGTTAAGAGAAACAACTTTTCTCTAAGCAAAATTAATTAGCCCTTGGGGAGCTATAACTGTATATTATCTTGGCCTCACAAACAGCATTCTGCAACTGAGTTAACTGGGGTATAGTGGTGATCTCATTTCAGTACTAATCTTTTTAGAACCATCTTTTAAGTGCATTTTTACATTTAATTTAATTTACGTGAGAATTTCATTAGAGTAAGACTTTATTTTATTTTTAGAGACTCAGAATTAGCCCTCAGTGAGGAGATAGCTTCTTATCTTCTTTTAACAAGCTTTTTATTTTTGTGGGAATTGAGATTAGGTAATAGATTATAAGGATTAACCAGCTGAAAATGCAATACTCACTCTACAGCCATAAGAGAGAAATTTAATCTTAAAGTCTACAAGGAAAGTGGTCTAGAACTCAATGCAAGTTACTTTATTTCTGATATTAGATTCTGTAAACAAATGTGCAATATAATAAAGATATAAAGAAATTTAAGGAATGCCAATACTAAAGATAGAATGTGTTATAGGAATTTATCTGTTTATGGTGTCTTAATCTGTTCTTGAATGTAATATATAGTTTATTACTCAAAAAGGTTCTTAGCAGTAAGATATTTGATTCTAACCTCTTATTTAATTCTACCTGCTCAGGAACATTTTTTGAATAGCTTTCTAAGAGTAAATACAATCTAATTACTAGTTTGAATATGTCTCCTAGACTGAATGAAGATTTGTAAGCTTGACAGTTGTTGACGTTCATAAAAAAATTCTAACCACTAATTTTTAGCTCACGTGATACCCTAAATTTCCAGTGATGGGTCTCCTGAGATAATTTGTTTTGATGGTTATAGACCTTAATGACTTGAAGCATTAAATTTTCATTCTTAAAATTATTGAAGGTATAAAGAAATTATTTTGAAAAAATTTTTAATTGAAGGATAATTGCTTTATAGAATTTTGTGGTTCTGCAATGAGCCTCTTGATGAAAGTGAAAGAGGAAAGTGAAAAAGTTGTCTTAACGCTCAACATTCAGAAAACTAAGATCATGGCATCTGGTCCCATCACTTCATGGCAAATAGATGGGGAAACAGTGGGTGGCTTTATATTTCTGGGCTCCAAAATCACTGTAGATGGTGATTGCAGCCATGAAATTAAAAGATGCTTATTCCTTGAAAGGAAAGTTATGACCAAGTTAGACAGCATATTAAAAAACAGAGGCATTACTTTGTCAACAAAGGTCCTTCTAGTCAAGGCTATGGTTTTTCCAGTGGTCATATATGAATGTGAGAGTTGGACTATGAAGAAAGCTGAGCGCTGAAGAATTGATGCTTTTGAACTGTGGTGTTGGAGAAGATTCTTGAGAGTCCCTTGGACTGCAAGGAGATCCAACCAGTCCATCCTAAAGGAAATCAGTCCTGGGTGTTCATGAGAAGGACTGATGTTGAAGCTGAAACTCCAATACTTTGGCCACCTCATGCGAAGAGTTGACTTATTGGAAAAGACCCTGATACTGGGAAAGATTGAGGGCAGGAGGAGAAGGGAACGACAGAGGATGACATGGTTGGATGGCATCACTGACTCAATGGACATGGGTTTGGGTAGACTCTGGGAGTTGGTGTTGGACAGGGAGGCCTGCTGTGCTGTGGTTCATGGGGTTGCAGAGAGTTGTACATGACTGAGTGACTGAACTGAACTGAACTGAATGGGAGGAAGGTCTGGGAGGGAGCAGACATGGGTGAACCTACGGATGATTCCTGTTGGTACATCACAGAAAACCACAAAATTCTGTAAAGAAGTCATTATTAAAGGTATAAAGTAGTTATTAAAATTATAAAATTGTGAAGGTATAAAAAAACTATCTAAATCCTTTTGATAGAACTTGTTGACTTCGAAGGCAGGATGGAGTCACAGAAAACCAAAACCTAAATGTAAGAAAATAAAATTGGTACAATCACATCCTCACCAGAATGGCCAAATTACAATTCATAGAGATATGTTTTTGATCAATATGATTATATCAAAATATATTGCAATTTAGAAAAAGCAGTCAAGCTGCAGAAGTGTGTGTTTTGATGATCAGGATTATTAGATTTGAAGTAGCTGTTTCCTTTGAGCTCCATCATGCAACTTGAAGCCGCTTTGTATATCTATTCTTAAATAAGCAAACAACCATGTAAAACAAATAGAAAGCTTAAAGAATTATTATAATGAAAACGTAAAGATGGCTATCACTATCCTGTAATTACCATCTAGACCAAGAAATAAAACTATGACAGACATCTCTAAATCTGTCTTCTGTGCCCCATCCCAGTTAAAGCCTATCACCTCCTTCCAAATGCAAACACTTGCTCAACTACAATCACATCCTTAGGTTTCTCATGTCCATCCTAATCTGCTGTAGTTTAAAGGTATCTGTCTCCAGGGTTTTGCAGGTGGCTCAGTGGTAAACAATGTACCTGTGAAGCAGGAGATGCAGGTTTGATCTGTGGGTTGAGATGATCCTCTGGAAGAGGGCATGGTAACCCACTCCAGTATTCTTGCCTGGGAAATCCTGTGGACAGAGGAACCTGGTGAACTGAAGTTCATGAGGTCACAAAAGAGTTGGACAGGACCTAGTGACCAAACAGCAACAGCGACAAAATGTATCTCTGTTGTTTTCTTTTCCCACAAAAAAAAAGCTTCTATGTTTTTCAAATCTCCTATCTTAGAAATATCTTTCTTATAATAATCTATAATGTACCTACTTTATTATAATAATCTAGATTAATTGTTAAGTCCTGTTTGAGTTTCCTGGAAATACCTGGTTAGGCTATTCTTTGTCCCACAAAGCTAAGTTTGCAGTAATTGAGGCAGTATCATAATGTTCTCATCATCTTTTCTGTAGGTTAACTTTATAATTTCTTTAATCTAGTTCTTCTCAAACTAAAGTCCCCAAACCATTGTCATGATAATTACTCACCAAACTGGTTAAAAATATCTATTCTTAGACCCTGTTCCAAATCCACGAATAAAAACTCTAAGGTAGGATACAGTCATTATTTTTTTTTGTTAACTTCCCATATAATTACATATTCACATCTTTAATACACCATAGGTGGGCAACTCTGAATTGTAATAGAGACAGCAGGGATGAATCAGTTTAGGAACTTAATTTATCTTCTTTTTAACCTTCATTTTCTTTCTCCTAATAATCTTCTCTCTTCTTCCTTCCTCCATTCCACAAGTTTTACAGTAGTTAGAGCAGAGTTTTCCAGATGACAAAGAAATTACTAAGAAAATGTAGGTGGCTCAGACTATACCACCATGGTCAAGACTGCAGAATAGACTTTTTAAAAGAGAAAGGATGATTCAATTCCAATTTTCCCAAGACATTAGTGTGTGCTCAGTCACTCAGTGGTGTCTGACTCTGCAACCCGATTTCTTATTCCTGGAATCTTTCCACACTGTGTCTCTTGCATTTCCTGCTTTGGCAGGCAGATTCTTTACCGCTGAGCTACCAGGGAAGCCCCCATATAAGACATTAATGAATATCCATAAAAAATGTGTCCTTCTGATCCAGTACTCAGCAAAGGGAATGAAGGCTGTCTTAAAGGAATCTATGTAGACTAAAATAGAAACTAAACTTATAGATAAATTTTCCTGGTGTTTACTCTCATTTCCAGACAGCAGATTGGAACAGAAGTGACTAAAAACAGATGCAGTCTCAGTAATACTACCTGCTAGATAACATAGATGTGCGTCCCCTTCTAACCTCACTCCTCTGAGACAGTCAACGAGGAGAAAGCCATTAAATCATCAGAGTTAATAGTGCTAAACAAGCTGAGTATAGGGAGTGTTTCAAAAAGGATAACTTCAGTTTCCAGTGCACTTAAAAATCAAATATCATGAGACATAAAAGTCTGTTGACTTTATTAACATGGATAATATAGATACCCCCTGGAGAGCTGCATCCATGTATTGATGATAGTAATCACTTTGAAAAAGATTCATGAATGAGCAGGAGATGAGGGCATGTTGAGAAATTTCAATGTAAATGTGTTTAACAGTTTGTCTGTGAAGGTGAACAGACAGATGATATTATTGCTGAATGGAGAATAGATAAGATGACGGTGGTTTATTTTTTATGTTGCAATCCTTGTTGTATTTGCACTGAGGAATATTTAAACCTGTTCAGACTTTGCTGGGCAGTATTATGTGTCAAACAATTCTTTGAAGATATGAGAAGGGATAATTGATTGTGTTAAGAGTGTTTGTAGAAGTGAACAATGGGGCAATTAAATTTTCTTTATTGAAACTTGAAAAGAATAAATAAAAATTCAGGTGTGTGATTGCGCTTGAAATAGAAAAGAATATCTATACCTGATGTTTTCTATTTTCTCTGTTAAGTAGGAGGTGAGAGGGTTTGCTTAAAGTAATAGGATAATTATAGGAAGGGTATGGATATTGAGGTGGTTGGAGACAATCTGAAATTGTTAGGACAGTGGCTGAGAACTTCATAATTTATTTGAAACAGAGTTGAAATTAGTAAATTTATAGTAATAGTAATCTATCCTATTACATGATTTTTTTATGGCAGCTTTATCATAGAGAAAGGGAGTAAGCGGATTTATATAGATTTAGGTTAAAGGTGTATTGAATAAACTGCCAAATGATGAAAAACAATAAAACATTAGGCAATAAAAATTATAAATAAAATCATTACTGTTATTATTAATACCAATAAATCATAAGAGTATTTAGACAAGGAGACTTAAAGAATACTAGATTATGAAAAGAAAATGAAATGATTGATTCAGTGGTTTTATAGGAATAACAATTTCTACTCCAAGATTAATTTGATGAAGTCAAGGATAAGGATACTTAAAACTGAGATAGTCAAAGAAATGTAGCTCAAGGTGTTGGTTGGTTCATGCATTATGATATCAAAGTAGTTTGGTGGGGAGCAAAATTGAGAGCAAGAAACAAAGTTGCTAGAAAATGGACACTTAAAAAAATATGGATAGGAAATGGATAAAGAAGAAGATAATAAAGTCAAATGTAATATTTTCAAAAAAAAAGATTTATTTTTTCGCTTATTGCTTCATTCCTTTCACTTCATTCCATGTTCTTTCAGTTCAGTTCAATAAATGTGCTTTTAGTTATTTGGCTGCTAGAGCCTGAGCTATCTTAACTCCTAAAATTGTATGTTGGCCTAGCAGCCACAAAAACCCCTTTGAAAGTCCTAGGTGAAGTCCTAGGTGAAGCAGTTTTTCAGGAACAACAGCAAAAAGCAAATGTATATTCTCTATTTTAACAGAGTAAATGACAAAATGTCGTTTCTGCTCTGAGACTAAATGCAGGATAAAGGTCATATAAAGAAAGGGGTGATGAGAATAAAAATAAACCAAAGCAATTTTTTTTCAAAATATATGGCTTTGAAATTCATGTATTGTTAAACTGTATTTTAAACTTTAAATTTAAAACAAATTTAGTTGTTTGTCTGGAATGTTTCCAACTTTAGGCTTTTGTAATATAGATTGAGATGAAAACTATTTACAGAGATCAGAGTTTGTGATTTTTTAAATTTTTTCATTTTATGTTTAATTTTTCCTTTTTTTAATGAACCAATGTATCTTGTCCTAAACAATGTAATCTAATGATACTGCTAGCTGAGTTGGAGGGTATAAAATTGCAATCAATTTATTTCTACTTAATATGTATTGCAATACATTAGTGTAAGCACAGCTTATATCTGTTTGTATACTTACATTAAAAATTCCAAGCAAAAAAGAAGCAGTCTTTGCAATACCAACCCCCTAAGTACTCTTTCTTTGAATCAACCTTACTAAATATATAATTTATGCAAATTAAACCAAAACAATAAGAATTTGTAAATATAATGTAATCATTATATTTCAAACTTAAAATTGAAAACAAATCACAGCAATTTTCCCTTTAGCAATGTTTCCAGAACCATACTTTTCTGTAACTGGGGATACTTCAAACTGTTTTATAAGCCCTGTGATGAGGGCCTCTTAGTAGCAAGCCTATAAAACTGTCAATATTCTTAGGAAAAAATTAATGAATTAATAAATAAAATTATAGCTTTTATTTTTCAGTCTTTTCTCAAAGAGTGGAAGGATAGTGGTAATGGATTCATAAATAGTAGTGTATAATATCTAATATAGAGAAATGAGTCATTTCAAAATGATGAAAATAATTGCTTGTGTGTATACTATGTTCAAAAGAAGAATTTTAACTTGCTTGAAATAAATTATTAAATATAGCATTGTTAGTACATATCTAATTAAATGAAGTTTAAGTAATTTACCTTTTAATTTCTACCTTTACTAAAACTTTTTATATACAGCATTTAAGCTTTAGCTTTACTAAATAATTGTGTTAATAAGATAATTTTTATTTGCCTGTAATAAAAATAGTTATTTTTGTTATAGGCATTATTCATTTATTCATTTATTTAGCAACATTTTATTAAACACTTATTAAACTTAAGGGCTCCCCTGGTAGCTCAGATGGTAAATACAGGAGATACAGTTTCACTCCCTAGGTTGAAAAGATCCCCTGGATAAGGGAATGGCTACCCACTCCAGTATTCTTGCCTACAGAATTCCATGGACAAAGGAGCCTGGTGGGCTATAGTCCACGGGCTCAAAAAGAGCTGGACATGACTGAGTGAGTAAGACTATAAACACTTTAAGTTTTAGAGGCAGAGAGGGATGTATTTGAAGAAGATTTTGATTTCATAGACCAAGCTTATATACAAAACAATAAATGAGTGTATAAAGAGATAATATAACAGTATAATAAAATGCAGGTTGATAACTGAATGAAGAGTGACTAGATTGCAAAGATGGGGCTACAGCTTTAAGGAGGAAGTCAGAAAAAGCTTTTCACTTGTCAAAATGCAAGCAGAATCCTACAGGTGGACAACGAGTCAGCCAGATGAAAAATCTTAGAGAGGACCATTTCAGGAGGAGAGATTTGTTGACAGATGCCCTACACTTAAGTTAGCAGACCTTGAGCAAAGTAGACTACTCACCAGGATGCTGACTGACCTTATCCAATCATTTGAAGAACTTTAGAGAAAAGATGGAAGGAAGAAAAGTAAAGGCAGAAGAAGGAATTCTGCTTCCAGAGCGCCTTCAGACTCCAGATTCCAATAACCTGACAGAAATTCCAGGCTATTGGCCTGCCTTATATGATCACAGATTTGCTATATACACAATTGCTTTAGCCAATTACCTAAAATCACTTTTCTCTCTGCCTCTCCAATTTTGTATATATAATTGATTTATTCAGTTTTATTGGTCCCTCTATGGTTTTATTTTCTGGGAGAAGGCTTATTGATATATAGAGAGTATTGGTTTTACATGCATAATGTTAACCAAATACATGTAAGTGAAAGAGCGAAATCAAGTATGCATCTTATGTTTGCATTCTGAGCAACACAGTGAATACTGCTACCATTAACTGAGATCCAGAAAATACAGAACTTCTTTATGTAGAGAAAGACAGTTCAGGATTTCTGTTTTGCACAGGTTGAAGCCAAAGAATATTCAAACTACTATACAATAGCACTCATTTCACATGTTAGCAAGGTAATGCTCAAAATCCTTCAAGCTAAGTTTCAACAGTCTGTGAACTGAGAACTTTCATATGTACAAACTGGATACGGATATAAAAAAGGCAAAAGAACCAGAGATCAAACTGGCAACATCCTTTGGATTACTGAAAAAAACAAGAAAGTTCCAGTTCTGCTTTATTGACTATGCCAAAGCCTTTGACTGTAGATCACAACAAACTGTGGAAAATTCTTCAAGAGATGGGAATACCAGACCACCTTACCTGCCTCCTGAGAAATCTGTATGCAAGTCAAAAAGTAACAGTTACAACTGGACATGAAAAAACAAACTGGTTCCAAATCGGGAAAGGAGTAGGTCAAGGCTATATATTTTCACCCTGATTATTTAACTTATATGCAGAGTACATCATGTGAAATGCCAGGCTGGATGAAGCACAAGCTGGAATCAAGATTTCTGGCAGAAATATCATTACCCTCAAATATTCAGATGACACAACATTTATGGCAGAAAGCAAAAAAGAACTGAAGAGCCTCTTGATGAAAATGAAAGAAAAGAGTGAAAAAGTTGGCTTAATACTCAACATTCAGAATAATAATATCATGGCATCCAGTCCCATCACTTCATGGCATATAGATGGGGAAACAGTGGAAATGGTTTTCAGTTCCGTTCAGTCGCTGATTTGTGTCCAACTCTTTGCAACCCCATGGACTGCAACAGGCCAGGCTTCCCTGTCTTTCACCAACCTCTGGAGTTTACTCAAACTCATGCCCATTGAGTCACTGATGCTATCCAACGATCTCATCCTCTGTCATCCATTTCTCCTCCTGCTCTCAATCTTTCCCAGCCTCAGAGTCTTTCAAATGAGTCAGCTCTTTGCATCAGGTGGCCAAAGTATTGGAGTTTCAGCTTCAACATCAGTCCTTCCCATGAATATTCAGGTTTGATCTCTTTAGGATGGACTGGTTGGGTCTCCTTGCAGACCAAGGGACTCTCAAGAGTCTTCTCCAACACCACAGTTCAAAAGCATCAATTCTTCATCATTCAGCTTTCTTTATAGTCCAACTCTCACATCCATACATCACTATTGGAAAAACCATAACTTTAACTACATGGACATTTGTTGGCAAAGTAATGTCTATGCTTTTGAATATGCTGTCTAGGTTGGTCATAACTTTTCTTCTAAGAAGTAAGCGTCTTTTAATTTCATGGCTGCAGTCACCGTCTACAGTGATTTTCGACCCCCCAAAAATAAAGTCTGCCACTGTTTCTACTGTTTCCCCATCTATTTGCCATGAAGTGATGGGGCTGGATGCCATGGTCTTAGTTTTCTGAATGTTGAGCTTTAAGCCAATTTTTTCACTCTCTTCTTTCACTTCCATCAAGAGGCTCTTTAGTTCTTTTTCACTTTCTACCATAAGAATGGTATCATCTGCATATCTGAGGTTATTGAACTTTCGCCCAGCAGTCATGATTCCAGCTTCTGCTTCATACAGCCCAGCATCTCTCATGATGTACTCTGTGTATAAGTTAAATTAAGCAGGGTGACAATATAGTCTTGATGTACTCCTTTTCCTATTTAGAACTAGTCTGTTGTCCCATGTCAAGTTCTAACTGTTTCTTCCTGACCTGCACACAGGTTTCTCAAGAGGCACGTCAAGTGGTCTGGTATTCCCATCTCTTTCAGAATTTTCCACAGCTTATTGTGATCCACACAGTTAAAGGCTTTGGCATAGTCAACAAAGAAGAAATAGATGTTTTTCTGGAACTCTTTCTTTTTCGATAATCCAATGAATGTTGGCAATTTGATATCTGGTTTCTCTGCCTTTTCTAAATTCAGTTTGAACATCTGGAGTTTCATGGTTCACATATTGTTGAAGCCTGGCTTGCAGAATTTTTAGTATTACTTTACTAGCGTGTGAGATGAGTGCAATTGTGCAGTAGTGTGAGCATTCTTTGGCATTTCCTTTCTTTGGGATTGGAATGAAAACTGATCTTTTCCAGTCCCATGGCCACTGCTGAGTTTTCCAAATTTTCTGGCATATTGAGTGCAGCACTTTCACAGCATCATCTTTCAGGATTTGAAATAGCTCAACTGGAATTCCATCACCTCTACTAGTTTTGTTTGTAGTGATGCTTCCTAAGGCCCACTTGATCACATTGCAGGATGTCTGGCTCTAGGTGAGTGATCATCCCATTGTGATCTTCTGAGTTGTGAAGATCTTTTTTGCACAGTTCTTCTATGTATTATTGCCACCTCTTCTTGATATCTTCTGCTTCTCTTAGGTCCATACCATTTTTATCCCTTATTGATCCCAAATTTGCATGAAAAGTTCCCTTGGTATCTCTAATTTTCTTGAAGATATCTCTAGTCTTTCCCATTTTATTGTTTTCCTCTATTTCTTTGCATTGAACCCTGAAGGCTTTCTTTTAAAAAAATATATAAATTTATTTATTTTAATTGGAGGTTAATTACTTTACAATATTGTATTTGTTTTGCCATACATCAACATGAATCCACCACAGGTATACACATGTTCCCCATCCTGAACCCCCCTCCCTCCTCCCTCCCTGTACCATCCCTCTGGATCATCCCTATGCACCAGCCCCAAGCATCCTGTATCCTGTATCGAACCTAGACTGGTGATTCGTTTCTTATATGATAGTATACATGTTTCAATACCATTCTCCCAAATCATCCCACCCTCTCCCTCTCCCTCTCCCACAGAGTCCAAAAGACTGTTCTATACATCTGTGTCTCTTTTGTTGTCTCACATACAGGGTTATTGTTACCATCTTTCTAAAATTCCATATATATGTATTAGTATACTGTATTGGTGTTTTTCTTTCTGGCTTACTTCACTGTTTAAGGTTTTCTTATCTCTCCTTACTATTCTTTGGATACAGTGAGAGACTTTATTTTCTTTTTTTTTTTCATGTTCTTAATTTTTCTATATGTTTATTCATGATTATTGGCTGTAGTATATTCTTTCTTTTTGAAATTTTTTAAAAAAGTTTTATTTTTACTTTATTTTACTTTACAATACTGTATTGGTTTTGCCATACATTGACATGAATCCACCACAGGTGTACATGAGTTCCCAATCCTGAACCCCCCTCCCACCTCCCACCCCATATCATCTCTCTGGATCATCCCCGTGCACCAGCCCCAAGCATCCTGTATCCTTTATTGAACATAGACTGGCGATTCGTTTCTTACATTATAGTATACATGTTTCAGTGCCATTCTCCCAAATCATCCCACCCTCTCCCTCTCCCTCAGATTCCAAAACTCCATTCTATACATCTGTGTCTCTTTTGCTCTCTCACATACAGGGTTATCACTATCATCTTTCTAAATTCCATATATATGTGTTAGTATACTGTATTGGTGTTTTTCTTTCTGACTTACTTCACTCTGTATAATTGGCTCCAGTTTCATCCACCTCATTAGAACGGATTCAAATGTATTCTTTTTAAGGCTGAGTAATACTCCATTGTGTATATACACCACAGCTTTCTTATCCATTCATCTGCTGATGGACATCTAGGTTGTTTCCATGTCCTGGCTATTATAAACAGGGTTTATAGGTTTCTGCAATGAACATTGGGATACATGTGTCTCTTTCAATTCTGGTTTCCTCAGTGTGTATGCCCAGCAGTGAGATTGCTGGGTCATATGGTAGTTCTATTTGCAATTTTTTAAGGAATCTCCACAGTGTTCTCCATAGTGGCTGTACTTTATTTTCATGGGCTCCTAAATCACTGCAGACAATGACTGCAGCCATGAAATAAAAAGATGCTTGTTCTCAGAAGAAAAACTATGGCCAACCTAGATAGCATATTTAAAAGCAGAGACATTACTTTACCAACACAGATCCATATAATCAAAGCTATGGTTTCCCAGTAGTCATGTACAGATTTGATAAAGTGAAAATGAAAGTTGATCGGTCGTGTCCGACTCTTTGCAACCCCATGGACTCTACAGGCAATGTAATTCTTCAAGCCAAAATACTGGAGTGAGTAGTCTTTCCCTTATGCAGGGGATCTTCCCAACCCAGTGATCAAACCCAGGCCTCCCACATTACTGAAGAATTCTTTACCAGCTAAGCCACAAAGGAAGTCCAAGAATACTGGATTGGGTAGCATATCAGTTCTCCATCAGATCTTTCCAAAAAGTAATTGAACCGAGTATCCTGCATTGCAGGTGGATTCTTTACCAACTGAACTATCAAGGAAGCCCACAGATGTGAGAGTTGGACCATAAAGAAGGCTGAGCACCAAAGAAGAGATACTTTCGAACTATGATTTTGGATAAGACTCTTGAGAGTCCCTTGGACTACAAGGAGATCAAACCAGTCAATCTTAAAGCAAATCAGTCCTCAATATTCACTGGAAGGACTGATGATGAAGCTGAAACTCCACTACTTTGACAATCTGATGTGAAGAGCCAACTCTAGAAAATACCCTGATGCTGGGAATGATTGAAGGCAGGAGAAGGGGACGAAAGAGGATGAGATGGTTGGATGACATGACTGACTCAATGGACATGAGCTTGAGCAAACTCCAGGATATGGTGAGGGACAGGGAAACCTGGTGTGCTGCAGTATATGTATGGGATCGAAAAGAGCAGAACATGAAAGAACGACTGAACAACAACAAGGATTAAAATGGAGATGTTAAATAAGCTGATCGAGATAAAGATCCGGAGGCAAATAAGGAGTCAGAGCTAGATATAAAGGTTCAGAGTTATCACTTGGTCAGTGCTATTTAATGGTATAGGCCTACCAGTCAAACCTCCTTAGGTCACTCCTGCACCTGCCCTTTTAGCTTCTCTCTTGACTAAGAATCAAAGAGCCCTTTTTAGGCTGGCCTTTAGCTCCTTTGTTTCTATGTATAAACCTTGGATGTTACTACATTTTATATTTACCAGAGGTATTCGAGCAATAGTATTTGAAACACTGAAAGTGAAAGTGAAGTCACTCCATCGTGTCCGACTCTTTGCGACCCCGTGGACTGTAGCCTACCAGGCTCCTCCCTCCATGGGATTCTCCAGGCAAGAGTACTGGAGTGGGTTGCCATTTCCTTCTCCAGGGGATCTTCCTGACCTAGGGATCGAACCTGGGTCTCCTGAATTCCAGGCAGATGCTTTAACCTCTGAGCTACCAGGGAAGCCCCATTTGAAACACTAGGCTTTGGATAAAAAAAAAAATCTGTCCCATTGCTAATGTGCAGTACTGAGTCCACTTTCATTTCTTGCCAGCTTTCTATGCACTGCTTTAGGCAAAACGTGTTCATCTGTTTTTCTTCAATCAACACCCTAGTTTGCTGCAGTGACAGTAGTTAATGATTACTCTTTAGTTTTCATATATGTGTGTATATATATATATATATATAACACACACAACAGACACATACATACATACACACACACACACACACACACACACACATATGGAGTTTAATGAACTGTCCAAGTAAAGTCTTCTAATTGTCCTTGTGATTAAGAGGCCAGCTTTGCGGGAAGCCAGGTGAGGTGTTATTCTGTTTGTCTCCCAGCAAATTCCCATTCTTTTGCCCACCCTTTCCCACCACCCTAGATGGCAGCAGGTGACACACAGTGACTGCCATCTTGAGTGTGTCAGGCTGAATATGTACTGACAGAGGTGATCGAGGGCATGTTGTTTTGCTGCACACACATTCTACACTGCCACGAGCAGTGCCCTGGCTACCACAAGTCTTTCTGGACATGTGTCTAAACCTGAATTTTGTGTCAAAACCCTTAACCGTCCAAAACAATTCTTAAGTAGCTCATGACCTGCTCTGAGAGATTCTGTCATTGTTTAAAGGTAATGTTCAGCTTTCTTATTCTTTGTTATTTGTTTAGCCTAGTCACCGTTTACAGTTGTGTGCTAAAGCCTGGCATATTGTCCATGCTCTGATGTATGAGCATTGCCAATTTTATATTTGTTGCAGCAAAAAAGAAGCTAAAGATATATGAAAATGAGGAGCATGGCTGCACTAAATCTGTGTGGGTACATGTGGGAAAGGAAGTTGGGGTCCCTTCAAAGGAGAGTTTGGGGGTGACATCACCCAGGTTTCTCCTCAGTGTTCCTGCTTGGGGGTCATGGCTGCTAGCTGACTGGACCTCCCCAATGCAAGCTTGTGATTCTGCTTTGGCAAAGTTTCATGGGCTAGTAGAAATCATTCTGTATTAGTGCCAATTTCAATACAAATGTAAATATTTCACTCAAAAAAAAATTAAGATACAGACCAAGATAACATCACCTAGAAAGAAAAATGATGGAGGAGCCTAGGACAAAAAGGATAGAACAAAGTTCTATCCTTTGGTTTAAGTGGCCAAACTGTAAGACATGATACTAGAAGAAAAAAGTGACCAAAATGAGGATAGAAAAGGGGTCATGGGATCTGGCAAGAGAGACGTCATCAATGCCCCTGAAGGGAGGAGTTTCAGAGAAGCAGACTAGGATAAAATGGCACATAGAAACATACTAATATAAACAAATAGGTTGAAAGCAGAGATGGTGCCAAGTCATCATTTGATCATGCTGATACCAGTGATTAAAAGTAAATGAAGGATCTTATAAAATTCTGTTGGATCGCTTATACTAGGTTTTTGGTTTTTTTTTTTTTGGTCACCAGAAAATCCCTCTTTGTGCTTTTTTTAAAATTATTTTGTATTGGCACATAAATGATTTGCTTGTTGGTTTCTGCTGTACAGCATCGTGAATCAGCCATATGTATACATATGTCCTTGACCTCTTAAGCCTGCCTCCCACCCCCACCCCCTACCCTCTCCCCAGATCATCGCAGAACACTGAGCTGAGCTCCCTGTGTATACAATAGCTTCCTGCTAGCTATTTTATATATGGTAGTCTATGTATTGGGGCTTCTCTGGTAAAGTGGCTCAGTGGTAAAGACCCTGCCAAAGCAGGAGATGTGGGTTCAATCCCTACGTCATGAAGATCCCCTGGAGGAGGGTACAGCAACCCACTCAGTACTCTTGCCTAGAGAATCCCATGGGATTGCAGAGTCAGACACAATTTCCAGCCTCCAGGGCTATAGGAAGTCAGTCTTATGGTTTGGAAGGCCGGGCTAGCTAGCTCACAGGTCCCATTTCCGTGTGATATCTGTGAGCCCATCCAGGGCCTGGGTGGCTCCACCTGTTTGAGAGGGTGGCTGGCTGGCTGGTCCAAGTTCCCACTGACAGCAGGCAGTCTGCACCCACAGTGTGCAGGTTTCTACTTCTGTTCCAGAGGCCCAGAGGGAAGAGGCATACGTCACTGCTACTCTCTGGATTCATCCCTCCCTCTCCTTCCCCTCCACCGCGTCCACATGTCTGCCCTCGATGTCTACACCTCTATTCCCTGCCCCGTAAATAGGTTCATCAGTACCATTTTTCTAGATTCCATATATATGCCAAGTCAGCTGAAGTGATGTAGATGAACCTAGAGCCTGTCATACAGAGTGAAGTAAGTCAGAAATAGAAAAAACATATCGTATCTTACACTAGGTTTTCTCTGGCAAGTTCTACATGATTTCCAAATAAACGTATCTTAACAGTGGCTTATTTTCCAGTAATTTCACCTTTTCCCCATAAACTGAAGTATAAAAAATAAACTGGAGAATTATTATTTCTATTACTTTACTGCTTGATTTATTAATGCAGTTTTGTTTTCTTTTAGACAGAGTCTAAAGTTGCAAAATTTCATTTTCTTATGGTCTTGACAGATGAGGACTAGCTTAATGTGTTCTAAATATATTCAGTTTTATAGAATGTCAGTAGGCAATAGGAGCTATTCTATAATAATTCCATAATAATATAGAAAATCAATACTTCAGGCTCATTAGTTGTGACTGTGGCTTTGTATGGCAATAAGAAATAAAATAAAGCAATATCTAGATAACCTGTGACAGGGATTGAAAAGGGGACTTCCTTATTCTCATTACAATAAAACCAGAGAATTGTTTTAGGGGTTGAAGTATCTCAACTTTAAATATAGTATAATATTGAAAATGCCACAGACTTAAGATGCAAACAAATTCTTAAAGAATTTTGGGCGCTAAAATGAAATGAAATTGCATCAGATCCAATAGATGAGAGAATCACTTTCACCCCTGGGGACCACATTGTGGATGGCTTAAAGTCAGTTCCATTTTCCCAACAAAGCAATGGTGGTTATGCAAATAAATGTAGATAACACTATGGTGGTAAATAATTTTGCAGTATATAAATGTATTAGATCAACACATTGTACACTTTATATTTACATGTTTTATACATCTCAGTAAAGTTGGGGGAAAGTAGCTATAATTATAGCTAGTAGTCAAGTGGGGGAAGGGCAGTTTTGAGAGAAAACTATGTTTAGTACTGAGACTAAAACAAAAAAGATAAAGAAAAATAAAGTCAAACCAAAAAATCTCCAACATCAGTGTTTGTGAGGCATAGCACTCTTATTCATGTGTGTGTGTGTATATATATATATATATACCAGATGACAAAATTTCTAAAAAGATTATAATTCAAAGTAGCTTTAGCAAGATTGGAGAAGGAAATGGCAACCTGCTCCAGGATTCTTGCCTGGAAAATTTCATGAACAGAGGAGCTGTGTGGGCTGCAGTCCATGGGGTTGCAAAACATCAGACACAATTGAGCACAGACACAGAGAGAAAGATAATAAACAAACGAGCCTACTTTGTCAGGTGAGTATACACAATATGTTTAATATAATAATGTTAACACTAGTTAACACTCATATTTTCACACACACAAAAATGCCTTTTATTAAAAAGAGATATGCTAATAAAATTTCCTTAGACTCCTTCATGAATTTATAATCATCTGGTGGTTGTTTAGTGGCTAAGTCATGTCCAACTTTTGCGACCCCATTGACTGTAGCCTGCTAGGTTCCTCTATCCATGGGATTCTCTAGGCAAGAATACTGGAGTGGATTGCTATTTCCTTTTCCAGGGGATCTTCCCAACCTAGGGATCGAACATGGGTTTCTTGTATTGCAGGCAGATTCTTTACCAACTGAGTTACAAGGGAAGCCCCTATAATTATCTAGATGTATCAAAACAAGCTAAAATTCAAAATTAAATTTCAATTATTAAATGAAGGTGTATACATCTCAGTATTTTCTTAGTTCTTAAAGTAAGGTTTTCTTGTTTTATTTTCTGTATGACATTATATTAGTTTGACTGTAACAAAATACCAGTAGACTGAGTGGGTTCAACAACAGAAGCATGTTGTCACACAGTTCTGAGGGTGGAAGTCCAAGATCAAGGTGTTGACAGGGCTGGTTCCTTCTAAGAGCCATGTGGAAGGGTCTGTTCCATGGCTCTCCTTTAGCCTCTGGTGGTTTGCAAGCACTCTTTGGCGTTCCTTGGCTTGTAGATCATCATTAATCTCTGTCATCATATTCACATGGTGCTACCTATTTGTGCATATCTATGTCCAAATTCCCGCCTTTATAAGAACATTAGTCATATTGGATTAAAATCTGGATGACCTCTGTAAAGAATCTATATTTAAATAAAGCCATACTCTATGGGGAGAGGCAAAATTCAACCTATAACTATCTGCCTCCCAGCCTCTCCACATCACTCACATGCAAAGCACCCCCAAGTATCTTGACTCATTCTAGCATCAACTTTAAGTTTAAAATTTCTTCAAAGTATCAACTGAATCAGGTATGGGTGAGATTTAGGGTATGATTCATCATGAAGCAAAATTGCTATCCATCTGTGAACCTGTGAAGCCATATAACAAGTTATGTTTCCAAAATTCAATGATGGGACAGGTGTAGGGATGTTCTCATTCCAAAGGAGAGACATTGGAAGGTAAAAAGGGGATGGCAGATCTCAAAGCAAGTCCAGAACCTAGCCAGGCAAATTTCATTAGATTTTCAAGTTTGGGAATAGTCCTCCTTGGTTTGATGATGCTCTGCTTTCTGGGCTGACTGGAGGCAACTCAGCCCTCACAGACCTGAGCTTAGCCCCACCCCACCTTTAACTTCCTCCTTGCTTGGTGGCCCATTCCCTATGCTCTTGATGGCCATCTGCCCTCTGAAATCCAAGGAGGTGGTTCTGCTCTCTAGATCCATGGCTCTATCCTCACAGTAATTTTTCTTTCAATAGTTCTTTTCTCAAAGCCATTCTTCCTTCACTTCATTCCATCTCTGTCTCTGGCAGTTCAGGCTGGCTGTGTTTCTGCTTTTATACAATTCTCTAAAACTTGTTAGCCTCCCATTCAATTCACAGAGCTCCAAGACACCCTACCAGAGGATCCTCCACAGATCAGTCCTGAATATGATTCTATCTCTATCCTGCTGAGATGATTGATTGGATCATGTCTCACACACTTAATCTACTTAGCACATGATTATCTTGCTACATCCTGGACTCTTTTGCATTCTCTGGATAAAAAGAAATCTTTCAAATCATCAAATGCTACTTTCTTGTTTTTAAGGAGCTTCTTCTTGAATGTCTATTTCTCCTCTTACATTTCACTATAAGCAGCAAGGAGAAGACCCCCATGCCTTCAACACTTTACTTAGAAATCTCAGTTAAATGTTCAAGTTATCCCCTGCCAGTCTACTTTCTAGCCAACAAAATGCAATTCAAGTAAGTCTTCTGTCACTTTATATCAAAGTTTTTTTCCTCTAATTTCCAGTAATATGTTTCTCATCTCCATATGAGGTATGTCAGAATAAATTTTGCCATTCATATCTACTTTTTAAAAAATTGTCCATTATCGTTTATTATAGGATATTGAATATTCATATTACTTTTTATGATTGTATATGTATTTTCTTAGATGATAGAAGCTTTCCCAATAGCTCTCCTCTTTTCTTTCTGTTCTCTCACCAGAATCACCATTAGCATTCATATTTCTACCAATAGTCTCTTCAAGGCAATCTAGACCTTTCAGATCACACACCGCAGAGCTTTTTCAGCCTCCACTTAATATCCAGTTCCAAAGTTACATCCACATTTTTTTAAGTATTTTGAGCAGCTGCAACCCACTTTTGCTGTTAAAATCTGCATTAATTTGCTAGGGCTGTCTCAACAAACTTCCACAAATCGGTTTGCATAAACAACAAAAATGCATAGTCTCACAGTGCTAAAGGTCAGAAATTCAAGATCAAGGTATAAGTAAGGTCGATTCCTTCTGAGAGCTGTGAGGAAGAAACTGGTGTCTGCCTCTCTCCTAGTTTCTAGTGGTTGGCTGTCAGTTTTTAGCATCCCTTCCTGCTTATGCTGAGACTCCAGATTATTTGCTTTTTCTTGGTCAATAGGAATAGAAAGTAACTTTGAAAGAGATTTTTTTCACTTTACATATTTATTCTACAGATTTCTAACTATCTATGGTGATATGAGTCTTCCATATAAAATTTCCAGCTGCCTACATAACATTAAAAAATTTACTTTTAACATTTTGCTGAAATTAATATTTTTATTAACATTCTTTCTTATAATATCCCCGTTTGTTGACTTTAACAATATGGCACTATCTTTACCTTCTTTCTAAATCCTAACCCTTGCATTCACTGTCAAATTTTAGAGGTCTCTCTCATTTTTTTTTATTTTTATTGTTTTCTTTTCCATCATGTCATGTTCCCATTTAATTTATACCCAATAAACTCTTTGCTGCAATTGCTTTCTAAACCTCAATCTATATTCTGTATTCTGAACTTCAGGGTCCAATAATTCAAAAGGCTGGCTTGTATCTTTGTCATTGGGTGGCCTCAAATATATCATCTATCACAAACCAAAGTTCCACATAAAAATTCTTCAGGCTGACTTCATTTTTACTATCAATGTTACCTAGCTCAACCTTAGAGTCATATAGAATCTTCCATCTATCTCACAACATAAATTATATACCACCAAGAATAATAGATTAATCTTAATATAATATTTCAAATATCAACCTCATTTCTATATCCATGAATAAAATGCTAGTGTATATGCTCTGTACTTTGGATATTTTAATATTCTCCTTATTTTTCTTCCTTCTTTGGTTTAACACCACCTCACTCTATCCTAGAAGCATCATCAAGTCATTTGAATTAATTTTTAAGTGGGCTGATGTATCAAAATATTAGATATCCAAATCCAATGTGTTGTACTCAAGAAATAAATTCTAGTTGGATGGCAGGTGCCTATAAATAGACATAATACTAATTATAAGTGCTAAAGTAGAAGCACACATATGTCAGTTATGAATGCATGCAATTCAGAATTAGTTCCTAGGGATTCAGAGTGAACTGCATGGTGGAGAAGGAAACAGAAGATGAGGGGGAGTGCCACTGGTCTGATAAGCACTTTCTAAACACTGGAAAAGTCAAGCACAAATGAATCGTGACATTTGAGTAAGATCTTAGGGTGGAGTTACAACCCAATAAATAAACCCATTGTAATTTGAAAATACCGTAAGTCAAAAAGATACTTAGTACTCCTAAACTTCTGAATATCACAGCTTAGCCTAGCCTTCCTCAAGCATGTTCAGAACACTTACCTTAGCCTACAGTTGGCAAAGTCATTTTACACAAAACTTATTTTATATTGGACTGTTGATTATTTCATGTAATTTATTGAATAATATACTGACAGTGAAGAACAGAATGGTCATATGGTTATAGACGAAATTTATTAGCTGTTTATACTCAGGACTGTGTGGCTGACTGGGATGCCACTGGCCAGCATCAAGAGAGAATGTAGAGTCAGAGAATGCTATCCAGGAAGAGATCAAAATTCAAAACTCAAAAATGTGCATTGTACTGAATATGTCTCACCTTCATCATAAAGTTGAAAAATTATAAATCAAGCCATGATAAGTCAGAGATCATGAGCATGTGAAAATTGAGTGTCAGGTGGATGTCAATTAGTAAAAGAAAGTAGAGCCTGAATTGGCACATATCCCAGGTTACATAAAAGTTAAACAGAAATGTATGTTAGCATATGGGGAGAAAAGTAGAGTAAGGACTGCAGTTAATAAATTTAACTTAATGTATTTCAAAACGGGACTCCCAGTTTCAACTATGACAGAAAGAAGTTAGCATTTATCAGTCCCACATTTACCAAAAAAAAAGAAAAAAAGCTTAACAAATCGAAAATGAGTAACATTTGTCAGACTCATTTAGAGAGCTGAGGTAACAGAATTCTATTTTACCCTAATATCTTGAGAACCAGGTACATCCAGAGAGACACCACTGAAATCTACTTATTTGACACAGATACTGCTCTATTTGGATTACTTAGATGGTAATAGACAATTGGCCTTTAAACAGGAAGGCGGTTAGGGAATTGCCAACCCCAGCTCAGTGGAAAATCTGACCATAATTATAATTGTACAGTTAACTCTCCACAGCCATGGTTCTGTATCTGCAGATTCAACCAACTGTGGATTGTGTAGTACTGCAAGTATTTGTATTGGAAAAAAAAATGTAGAATTGGACCCAGGCAATTCAGATCTATGTTGTTCAAGAGTCAACTGTAGAGGCTCCATCTGCACAAGCATGAAGAGTGAGAAACACCTTGAAGCTCCAGATTTAAGGAAACCTCCACTTTCATGATATATATCCTGAGGAACACAACACAATTTTATGGTGAAAATGAGAGAATAAAACCTTTGTGGGTCTGATTGGAAGAGTAATTTCTATGGAAGAGTAATTATTGTGAGTATGCTCTGAGTCTTCACTAGAATCAAGTCATACTCTCTAGGTAAAAATATTTGACCAGAAATGTATCATTGTAGAATTAAGGAATTTTCTCTCACACAAGCCCTATCTGACCTTCCTGTCTCTTTCAAGGGGGAAAAATAAACATAGTCAACCAAGGTCTAATTATAAAAAAATTATAGGAAAATTCTGCAGTCAGGAAAGTAAGTTGGAGACAACAGGAAAAACACTTAAATTACTGAAGAAACTCTCATGAAGGATACAATGTGGAGAATAGGCTTAATAAACAACTGAGATTTAATTAGAAGGTTATAAAGCACTCCCTCTTCCCCACACCTAACCACCACACCAGTGTGACTTGACAGTGATAAACATAGCTTATGACTGGAGGTCCTGCAAGACACAGACTCTCTGATTAGGGGTGCTTGCTGTGCTGTGGTGTGCTTAGTCTGATTCTTACGACCCCATGGACTGCAGGCCATGAGTCTCCTCCATCCATGTAATTTTCCAGGCAAGAATACTGAAGTAGGTTGTCATTTCCTACTTCAGAAACTTCCTGCATCTGTAAATAGCAAATACTTCCATGATGGATTACAAAGCATGACAAAAGTCAAGAAAAGCACCACCTGAATAGACAGCAGTCAGAACCAGATTGAAATAGAAAACTGAATTTAGAATCTCCAGACCAATTATTTAAAACTAAGCAATGATTGATATGTTAGAGGCTGTAATGAAAAAAAGTAGAAAAAAATGTACCAACAAATGGGTAATACAGTCAGAGAAATGGAAATTCTAAGAATGAATCAAAAGAAAACGCTAGAAATTGAAAATATTATAACAGAAATAAAGACCACTTGATTGGGCATGGCCAAGCAATCAAGGAGCTGGAAGATAAATCAGGAAAAACTTTTCAAACTGAAATGTAAAGAGAAAAATAAGAGAAAATGTGAGAGTATGAGAAGGTGCAGCCTTGGTGTAATTGGAAGGGCAGAAGGAGAAGTAAAAGAAAAAATGTAATTTGTGAAGCAATTGTGGGTGAGGACTTTCCAAGATTAATGGCAGATAGAAACAAATTAAAAAAAGAATGAAGTACAAGGCTTTAAAATTCTATAGGTGATGAAATTATCCTTCAAAAGTGAATGCAAATACTTTCTCAGGTAAATACAAAGTGAAAAAAAAAAATGTTACCAGAAAACCAGCTATTGCAGGAAAAGTTGAAAGTTCTCCAGACACAAAGGAAATCATATACCTAACAAAACTGGATCCACATAAAAGGGGAAGATCATTAGAAGAGGAATAAATGAGAGTCAAACTTTATTTTTATTTTATTTTAAAAGTAATGGTTGGTAGTATTTCATTATGGTAGTTCAAGCAGACTAAGATAGCTTTTGGCTGTAACTCTCTTATTTCTTTTGTGGTTGTTTTAGAATCCTGGTATACATTTTTAACTTATCACAGTATATTTCAAGTGATATTACACTATTTCTTGATTGTATAAGAACCTTACAATAGGCATTCCACTTACCCCTTCCTAGACTTTATGCTATTATCAGTATAGAGTTTACAAGTCATATGTTACAAGTCATAGGCATCACTGTTACTGCTTTTATTTAAACAATTCAATTATTTCCATTAAAAATAATTCTGGACTCTTAGAAAAAATAATGGCTGGAATAAAGCATTAATAGTAATTAGGTAATTATAGAATGTATGTGTATACTCAGTTGCTCAGTTATGTTCTACTGTTTCCAACCCAGTGGACTGTAGCCCACCAGGCTCCTCTGCCCATGGAGTCTCCCAGGTAAGAATACCGTAGTGGGTTGACATTTCCTATGAGAGAGAAATGACTGAGAGCAATCTCATGAGAGACAGGAAGGATGAACTCTGCCACAAATTAACTGTAGGACACTCAAACATATGGGGTTAGCCAAAATGTTTGTTCAGGATTTTCCATATCATCTTTCAGAAAAATGCAAAGGAACTTTTTTGATTAACCTGATATATACTGCTGTTTGAAAGTGGGCTTTATTAAACTTTCTAATTAAATGTAGGCTGTGTGCTACAAATTTATTGACATTCACCCACTGATGATTCTTCCTGAATCTCTGATCCTGGATCTGCCCATTTAAAAATGTTAAATAGTGTGTCAATTATTAAATTAAGTGGAAATACACCAACACCTAACTATGGTGGTGAATTTCAAGGTCAATTCAGCCAGGCCGTGGTGGCCAGATAGTTGGTCTAGCTGCACCATGAAACTTTAATTTAAAAGGGTTAGTAACTCAGTCAGTTGCTGTTACTCAGTAGCTCAGTGGTTAGTTGCAATCCCAAAGCCAACCAGGCTCTTTCATCCATGGAATTCTCCAGGAAAGAATACTAGAGTGAGTTCAGTCAGTTCAGTTCAGTTCAGTTGCTCAGTCATGTTTGACTCTTTGTGACCCCATGGACTGCTGCATGTCAGGCTTCCTTGTCCATCACAAACTCCTGGAGTTTATTCAAACTCATGTCCATTGAGTCAATGATGCCATCCAACCATCTCATCCCTGTCATTTCCTTCTCTTCCTGCCTTCAGTCTTTCCCAGCATCTGGGTCTTTTCAAATGAGTCAGATCTTCGCATCAGATGGCCAAAGTATTGGAGTTTCAACTTCAACATCAGTTCTTCCAATGAATATTCAGGACTGATTTCCTCTAGGATGAACTGGTTGGATCTCCTTGCCGTCCAAGGGACTCTCAAGAGTCTTCTCCGACACCGCAGTTCAAAAGCATCAATTCTCTGGCGCTCAGCTTTCTTTATAGTCCAACTCTTAACATCCATACATGACTACTGGAAAAAACCATAGCCTTGACTAGATGGACCTTTGTTGGCAAAGTAATGTGTCTGCTTTTTAATATGCTGAATAGCTTGGTCATAACTTTCCTTCCAAGGACCAACCATCTTTTAATTTCATGGCTGCAGTCACCATCTGCAATGATTTTGGAGCCCCCCAAAATAAAGTCTGACACTGTTTCCACTGTTTCCCCGTCTATTTGCCATGAAGTGATGGGACCAGATGCCATGATCTTCGTTTTCTGAATGTTGAGCTTTAAGCCAACTTTTTCACTCTCCTCTTTCACTTTCATCAAGAGGCTCTTAGTTCTTCTTCAGTTTCTGCCATAGAGGTGGTACCATCTGCATATCTGAGGTTATTGATATTTCTCCCAGCAATCTTGATTCTAGCTTGTGCTTCATCCAGCCCAGCATTTCTCATGATGTACTCTGTGTATAAGTTAAATAAGCAGGGTGAGCTTTGATATACTCCTTTTCCTATTTGGAACCAGTCTGTTGTTCCATGTCCAATTCTAACTGTTGCTTCCTGATGCATACAGATTTCTCAAGAGGCGGGTCAGGTGTTCTGGTATTCCCATCTGTTTCAGGATTTTATGTGATCCACACAGTCAAAGGCTTTGGCATAGTCAATAAAGTAGAAATAGATGTTTTTCTGGAACTCTTTTGCTTTTTCCATCATCCAGTAGATGTTAGCAATTTGATTTCTGGTTCCTCTGCCTTTTCTAAAACTAGCTTGAACATCTGGAAGTTCATGGTTCATGTACTATTGAAGCCTGGGCTTGGAGAATTTTGAGGATTACTTTACTCGAATGTGAGATGAGTGCAATTGTGTGGTAGTTTGAGCATTCTTTTGCATGCTGGAGTGAATAGCCATTCGCTCTTCCAGGGGATCTGTCCAATCTAGGAATTGAAGCTGGGTCCCCGCCCCTGCCTTGGAGGCAGATTCTTTACCATCTGAGCCACCAGGGAAAATGAAATGTGAAAAGTGAAAGTAAAAATCGCTCAGTCATGTCTGACTCTTTGCGACCCAGGAATTCTCCAGGCCTGAATATTTATTGAGTGGGTAGCTGTTCCCTTCTCCAGGGGATCTTAAAGACTTAGGAATCAAACCGGGCTCTCCTGCATTACAGGTGGATTCTTTACCAACTGAGCTATGAGGGAAGTCCGTTTTAAATGAAATGAACATTTAAGTCACTAGACTTTGAGTTAAACACTGAATTTCATAATGTTGGTGAGACTATTCTAACCAGTTGAAAACCTTAATAGAAAAAGTGAAAAAAAAAAAAAAAAGATCCTCTAAAGAAGAGAGAATCATGCCTCCAAACTGCCTTTGAACTAGAGCTGCAGCATCAATTTCCCTCTGGGTGCATATCTTATTATCTTACCCTGAAGATGTCAGACTTGGCAGCCCCACAACTACATGGGCCAATTCTTTAAGACAAACTTTCTCTTCTCTCTCAAGCTTGCACTCTCGCTCTTGCTCTAGCTTTCACACTCGCTCTCACTCTTGCTCTCGACACACGTACACACAAAAACATACGCACAGAGTGTTGGTTCCATTTTATCTGGAAACTCTGATTTTCACAGTTCAGGTCCAAGTATTTTCCATGATACCTCGGTTTCTCTCAAAATTTATTAATTGCATTTCTCAAACACATCCAGTGCTAAGAATGTCATTTTCACTAAATCCATATTTCAGTACATTTACCACTAAGACTAGCTCTCTATATTGCCATTTTTCAAGATCCACCTAAAATATTGTCTATTTCTATGCTTTGAAGGATTCATCCCTCCAAACTATATTATCTAGTATGCAATTTTCTTGTCCTTTCAATTCTTCAAAGCATTGTATATTCTGTGATATATTATAAATATTATAGTTATCTATCATTAAACTTTGCTGGTCTTATAGAAGATACAAATAAAAACGATTCCAACTGTATCATGCTTTTCAAGATTCTGCTCGTAAAAGGCATATTTCACATACACTCACATTTCTTTAACCAAAGAAACTTACTTGTCCTAACCTATATAAAACCTTACCCAATACTTCTTGTATATAATAATTTCCCTATAAATTTACTTGAATAATTTTCATATAGTATGTTGCTATAATGCTGTCAATTGTTAGCCACTGAACACAACTTGAGATAGGAAGTATAATGTATGATTTTGTTCTATATATTCCTGGATCATGCAACCCAAAGGCAGAAATTAGGGAGACCCCTGAAAGAGACTGAAAAGAGCAAATTAAAGTCAATGGGTGTATTAGTTTACTGTGACAGCTATAACAATTTACCAAAGACAGGGTGGCTTAAGATAATAGAAATTTGTTCTCTCACAGTTTTGAAGGTGAGAAATATGAAATTATTGTTGGTTTGAAACCAAGATATTGGCAGAGTCAGACTCCCTGTCTCTAGCAGTGAATGTGTTCCTTACCTCTTCCAGTTTCTCGTGGCTGTGGACATTCCCTGGCTTGTGGCTGTATCAATCCAGTCCTCAGGGTCAGCTTACTCAAATCTTTCTTTTTCTCTGTGTGCATCTAAATCCAGCTCTCCTCATTTTAAAGAATACATGTGATCGTGTTTAGGACCCATCTGTATTATCTGGGATAATCTCTCCATCTCAAAATCCTTAATCATCTGCAAAAAGTTATCTCCTCTTTTAAAAAAATATGAATTATCATTTACCATTTTCAGAGACATATTTTGGGGAACATTTTTTTCAGCCCCTTGAGTCAGTCTCTTTTTTATTTCTGTTCGATGTATGTGGTTCTCTCTCCCTCTCTTGCTCTCACTCTGAGTTCTCAGTCTTGCTCTCACTGAGAGTGTGTGTGTGTGTGTGTGTGTGTGTGTGTAAGTATATGCATGTGTGAGCCAACCTTTCTACTTCTTTATCCACATAATGAAGCAAAACTGAATAGCAGCTACTTCTTTTTCAAGTCACATGTGCTTCAAGACATATGGAGAATGTTGCTGAATTCCAAATACAGATATTCAGATTGTGAACATGGAGGATCTTATACTTTTAGCATTTCTCAAGAGTCTGCTCAGCACATCACTTCATCAACCACACAGGTGATTTGGATTCACACTCATGGAGGGAGTAAACTTTGGTCACCAATTAGCTCCTGGAATGTGTTCCATATGGTATCAGGGTACTCACATAAACACTCAGGGTTCATAGAAAGGTGGTAGCAGATAAGTCACTAAGTTGTATCCAACTTTGCAACTCCATGTCATATAGCCTGCTAGACTTCTCTGTCCATGGGGTTTACCAAGCAAGAATACTGGAGTGGGTTGCCATTTCCTTCTCCAGGAATCTTTCCAACCCAGGGATCCAACCCACATCTCCTGCATTACAGACAAATTCTTTACCACTGAACCACCAGAGAAGCTTACGGTTAGAGTCTACTCAAGGTTGAATCAACTATGAACATATGATTGTTTTCAAACATGGTCCATGAGATTTTTTCCCTTACAGAGAATCAATTCTGATGGAAGGGTTAATGGTCATAAGTGGACAGCATTCTGAAAACTGTCTACTACATTTGCATTGAGTGTGCTTCCCTGGGGAAAAAATGCTACTGTTCTCAGTAAATCTTTTTAAAAGTCTTAGCATTCAGCCGGGCTGGTATACTGGGATGACTCTGAGGGATGAGATGGGGAGGGAGGTGGGTTCGAGATGGGGACACATGCCCACCCATGGCTGATTCATGTCAATGTATAGCAAAAACCACTACAACATTGTAGAGTAATTAGCCTCCAATTAAAATAAATTCATTTTTTAAGTCTTAGCATTTATTATCTAAAATGTTATTGTTTTATTAAGTCAGTACAGACATGTAATAGCAATCACTAAGACAACTTAGTAATACTATTTCTAAGATATCACTCCTTGCAAGCCCACATTTTGTTCTTATAAGTTGGCAAGGGTGCTAAGCTGACAAACTCAGCTGTTCCTGTAACTGGAGCATTTTGACTCATCTCTGAAATAGAGTAGATGGACAATGAATTTCCCCTGGAGGTGTTGTAAAAGATATTCATCAATAGCGGTGGTCGATTTATTGATTTATACCAAGGAGACAAGTCAGAACACTGCAGCATGGTAACAATGAGCTCAGTGGTAGCCCAAATCTGGGTGGCTTACTACACAGTATTTTATACACCCTGGAGAAATTCTATTTTAAACTTATACTTTGTACATTTCTTTTCTGGCAGTATTCCTTTGTAGTTTAGAAACATTTTAGCCAGGTTTTCTTAAAAATAATAGCACTATATTTTTGTATACTGTCTTAAAAAGACTTTTATTTTTTATTTTCACAATAGCTTTGGGAGATGAATGGGTGAGTCATTATTAGAGATGAAGGAAGCTGAGACTGAGAGAAATGAAAAGGTTTTTCCTGGAGTAACAGAGTGATGCTGAAATGTCTTCCAAGGAGAAGGAAGGACATCTCTGTTGTCCATTAAAGATAATAGAGTGAGTTGGCATCGGTCTTGGAGTAGCCTGTTGGGAGATTGTGATTATACCTGGGAGGCGAGGACAATCTCTCCTCCCCAAGGACCTGGAATATCCAGAGATCAATTTTAGGTTAGAATGGCAAGGTCAGATCTGACCTGGGTCACTGTCATTGTGCTAGTCTAGGAAGGGAGTGACTAAGAAGGGATTACGGTATTGAGGCTGAAAGTAAGTGTCCTCAGGAACCAGAGGAATTGAAGGTGATTGATGGGAGTGGTTTTTGTGAAGGGGAATTCAGCACAATGATCAGTGTGAAGTTTCTGCTCCAAGAGCCATGAAAGAAACATTTTTTATTCTGTAGATTTAAAAAATACTACTCAAGGCATGTGTGTTCATGCAGCAATCTTTTTTCCTAAGGAAAGAGCCATATAGAAACTTTAAATGAAAACACTCTATAAGTAATTACAGAATAAGACAGATGCAAAATTTGAGAACCTATTTTTGTTTTTGCTCCTCTAAATGAAACGTGAAGATGTAAGAATCAAATTGTGGAAAAACCAGTCAGAACCCACTCAAACATATATTCTATATATAATATGAATACATTAGAGTATATGAACATTCTTATTCAAAATAAAACATAATGTAGAAATGGAAAATCACCAAGACAACTTAAGAAAGAGTAGACACAATTTTAAGAGAAGGGCTGTATCGATACACGCATATCCAGAGTTGTATAATTGAGCCAGTACTTCATTTTTAGTTACATTTACTCTTAGAGTTTTTCCCGAATAGAAATTTCCTCTTCACTGCAAATCAATTAAAAACTGTCCGGCACACTCTTGTGCTATAGGCCAGTAGGTGTGTGTGTGTGTGTGTGTGTGTGTGTATGTGTGTATGTGTGGTAGAGTAGGGGGGAGGGTGTGGATTCTTGTTTATTTATTTTGTGTGTGTAAACCTTTATTGCTATATTTGCTAACATTAAATTCATGATAACTCACTTAATAGAATATATATAAAATGTTACAAACCATGTTCCTCTTGTCAATCCAATCTTTAACCCCAGATTTTGTGTTGAAATTTTCCACATGCCCATACATATGATCACTAGGCACCTGTCATTTATCCAGTTACCATTACAAACAGAATTCCATCTCTAATATTTCAAACCTAAAGTGCCTCTTTCTTAAGTCTTGTACCAAACGTTGCTAGGTAGAAGGTAGTTAGCAAGCAAACTCTTCTGCCTTTGGATCAATGCCTTGTTTTTCTAATAATTCACTGCATATTTATTGGGCACTACCTATGTGGCAGGCTTCCCTGATGGCTCAGGGGTAAAGAACATGCCTGGCAATGTAGGAGACTCAGGTTCAATCACAGGGTCAGGAAGATCCCCTGCAGAAGGGAATGGCAGCCCACTCCAGTATTCTTGTCTAGGAAATGCCATGTACAGAGGAGCCTGGTGGGCTATAGTCCATGGGGTCACAAAGTTAGGACACTACTTAGCTACTGAACAAGCGCATGCAAGCACCTATGTGGCAAGTGCCTTCATAGGTCCTTGAGATACATCACTAAGCAAAACTTCTTCCTCCACTGAAAGTCTAGTCTAGCATGTGTGTGTGTGCGCGTGCATGCATGCATACACGCTTAGCTGCTTCAGTTGTGTCTGACTCTCTGCGACTGCTGAGACTATGGCCCGCCAGGCACCTTTGTCCATGGGAATCTCCATGCAAGAATAATGGTAGCCATTCTCTTCTCCAGGGGACCTTCCCAACCCATGGATTGAATCTGGGTCCCCTGCATTGCAGGCAGATTCTTCACTGACTGAGCCGTGAGGGAAGACCATAGTTTAACATACTCTCACCAAAACACAACTTGACTTTGAATGTTTTTGTTACCAGATGAAGCTTTCATCTTTGTAGAGATATAACTTACCAAAGAGCAAAATGTATGGATATATCTGAGCCCTAAAAGAGACAAAGGATTTAGGATTTTTTTTTTTCCTGAATATGATCTCTTCTAATCCTCAGAGCAATTGTAACTTTCGCCGAGGAGCCTGCTATTCAAGGTGATTTTGCACAGCTTGTATCAGATGTAACTGAGTTAAAGCCCCTGTTTCTTGACTTAAATCTGGTTTCTTCAGATGGAAAGACCTGCTGTGGTTGATTATAGCACAATTCTTCTTTTTCTTAGCTTACAAACAAGCACCTCAAAGATATTGATCTACTTTTCTATATCAATATAAGATACTCTATCTTACACGTTTCCTGTCAGACAAGTAGCAGAAGTATACATGCTCTCTCTCAGCAAATAAAAATTCTTCTTTGTCATGGCTGGATCCTTCTTCCTCCTCTTCCTCAAATATCCTGTCACTTCTGGAGGTTCTCTGTGCTCTCATCCAAGAACACTCTGATTTGTCCCTTAGAGAGGCTGCACTCTTTATGTTTTATGTTTTCACATAAAATAATAAGTATACATAGACTTATTAAAATAATATATATAATTATGAAAGTGGGTTCTTTACCAGCTGAGCCACAGGGAAACCCAAGAATACTGGAATGGGTAGCCTATCCCTTCTCCAGTGGGTCTTCCTGACCCAGAAATCAAACCAGGGTCTCCTGCATTGCAGGTGGATTCTTTATCAGCTGAGCTATTAGGGAAGCCTATATATATAATTCTAGGTGTTGTTAATTATGTATTGTCCACTTTAAAAAAATGAACAATGTGAGAGTTGTGAGTTAAGTTTTATTTGGGGCAAAATGAGGACTGCAGTCCAGGAGACAGCACCTCTGATAGCTCTGAGCAACTGTGCCAAAGAGGCTGGGGGGGGGGCAGTCAGTATATAAATGATTTTGGTGAAAGGGGAGTACGTACAATCAAGGAAATATTTTTTCTCAGAAGCTTTCTGCTAATCACAAGGAGCAGTCATCACCATGAAGGATTTTAGTGTCTTTCTAGATATGAGGAGATACCAAAATTGGGCTCATAAAATTGGCTCCTGGAAATTTCTATCTGAAGACCTGTTCTGCCAGTTTTTTCCACGAGCTCCCCACCCTGAACTCCTTTTAGCAGTGTTGCAGGTCAGCATCTGCAGCAGCAGATGATTTGATCCTTGTGGAGGTGGATGGCAAGTACCCATGGCAAGTGCCAGTTTAGAGCTGAGACTACAAATTTCTGTTCCTCTAAGTGATTTTCAGTAGTGGTTTGTAAACTCGCTGAGGGAATATATAGTCTAATCTGAATTTAGCACATCAACCTGCACAGTCTGGTGCCTAAATGGGAGCTCAAAATATGTCCTCGACAATTCTCTCTTGGGTAGTTCTTCCCATCCTATCTGTGTTGTCTAGATTCCTAAGAAGCAGACAACAAGATGCAGTTAAACATGCAAGAGATATGGGAGTGGAAATATCTGTAAGGGCAAGTGTCTATTTGAGGTGCTGTCTCCCAGGCTGAAGTCTTCATTTGACCGCAAGTAAAACAACTTAAAACACTCACATTGTGTGTTTTTATAAAGTCAACAATACACAGGTAACAAAACTCGGAATGATATAAGTAAGTTTATTTATTATTTTACTTGAAAATTTAAAACATAAATGATGCACTGCTAGAGATATGTGGGACTCTTCCTGAGAAACAGGTTGAAACCCTGTGAAAGAGAGAAGGAAGGAAGCTCCTCAGTTCTGAGTTTCAGCAAAGTTGTCAGGAACCAGAGGTGCCTTCAGGAACAGATAGCCTCAGTGCCCTGGAGTCCTCGAGTGTGAGCTGGCCACAGACCATAAGTACATCCTCCAGCGTCATCCACAGGTTGGATTTCAGAGAGCAACAGCTGGGACTGTTGGCCAATTAAGTTCCTCGCAGCAGAAGTTCTGGGAGGCATGTTGCCCAGACTGATGCAGGACCCTGGAAGTATCTCCTTTCACTCTGAACTACATCTTGTGCGTTCCTTACACATGCATATTCTTTGTATACTTGCATCCCATGGGCTTCCCTGGTGGCCCAGAAGATAAAGAGTCCGCCTGCAATGCAGGAGACTGGGTTCAATCCCTGGTTGGGAAGATCCCTTGGAAGAAGAAATGGCAATGCACTAAAGTATTCTTGCCTGCAGAATCCCATGGACAGAGGAGCCTGTCAAGCTGTAGTCCATGGGATGCAAGAGGACATGACTGAGCAACTAACACTCTCACCCATCCCATGTGTATCCCTTACACTTACCTATTTTGTGGCAGTTCAAAAGGCTGTTGGCTCCACATATTTTTTAAAATAAAGTATTTGAAATTCTGTAAATATATCAAAATGTATATGAATACTAAATGAATTTATATATTTAAACATATAAACACAGATATGTTCTTACATATAAATTTCAGAAGCCCATCATTTAAAAATATTAAAGAAGAAAATAAAGTCTTCTACAATGATTACAGAGAGAGTAGTATATGTAATAATTTCCACAAATAAATCCTTTTTGGTATAGAAATAAATGTTCTCAGACATATTATAGGAAATAAGTACCTTTCATTTATATAGGTTTAAAGAATTGTCTGGATATTCTTCCAAGGCATAATGTGCTTTTAAAATGGCCCTACAATTGCATTTGATATCAACTTTATACGTTCATTATTTAATATCTTCAGTAGAATCTTGGAAAACTATTAACAGTAGTAGGGAAACTCATTATAAATTGAGGCATTAAATGATAATTGATAATTAAGTAAATAGCAATTAATGTTAAGCAGCCACATAGGGAAACTACTGGTATAAAATAAGTACACTTGTGGAACTCAAAACTTCCCTGATTTTAAGAATTTTAATAGTTTCCCTACATTTAGGTGAAGAGTCTGTTTTCTCTTGTATTGAATACTTGATCAGTTCAGTTCAGTTCAGTTGCTGAGTTATGCATGTTTGACTCTTTGTGACCCCATGAACTGCAGCACGCCAGTCCTCCCTGTCCATCACCAACTCCCAGAGTCCATCCAAACCCATGTGCAGAGTCGTTCATGCCATCCAACTATCTCATCCTCTGCCGTCCCCTTCTCCTCCTGCCCTCAATCTTTCCTAGCATCAGGGTCTTTTCATTTCATAGTAAATGAAATATATTTTGTAGACCATTATAAAAGAATCTCTATCATTCCATAAATAGAATTCTGATATTCTTCAAATTCTTCACAAAAAGTTACTGAGAACAGCAAGGCAAGCTAAGCAAAGTGATTTCTCTAACTTTCAAGGGTACAAAACTAACAATTTTCCTTAAGCCAGTCAAATGTAGGTGTTATACTTGCTAGGGACAAAGCCACATATTTATGGATAGTGTTCTCTGAGGCTGTAAAACCAGGAACTTTTGGAACAGAATTATTTGAAAATTCTCATACAATATGGAGAAGAATACAAGAAATGATTTTACACCTGCCACTTCTGTGTTTTTCTAATGAAATTCCCATTTCTACATTCTTCCTTGTGGGAGGCTCACATGTGTGCGTGCTCAGCAGCGTCAGACTCTTCGCAACCCTATGGACTGTAGTCTGCCAGGCTCCTCTGTCCAGGGGATTCTCCAGACAAGAATACTGGAATGAGTTGCCATGCCCTCCTTCAGGAGATCTTGTGGATCCAGGTATCAAACACATCTCTTATGTCGCTTGTATTGGCAGGTGGATTCTTTCATTATTGCCACCCGGGAAGCCCCATTGTGGGAGGGTGAGGATTAAACGATGCTGTTTCTAAGCTTTCTGCTAACAGTGAAGTTACAGTAATGACCTTACCCTGTTTTCAGCTTGGTTATACCATGATGGTAAGATCTTAACAAAATACTTTGAGTCTTCAGTGTTAGTGTTTTATTTCATTTTTATTTTTAAGCTAATTTCACATTTCAGAGCATTCTGCAGCATCTTACTAACAGGAGAAAGTGGAAATTCAGCCTCTCTATTCAGCATGAACTTTTCAATGATTCTGTTTTTTGTTTGATCATCAGAATTTCCCTTCTGTAGCTGGAGACCTGCTGAGATGTGTATTTAAGTGCAGGAGTGCAATATTAGCCTCCTATAGCAAGAAGAGAAAACTGTAGCTTTTCATGGGTTTCAAGTCTTTTCTTCTAGGATGCTGATTACAAGCTAACGGGTAATAATTTCCATCTGGTTGTGTCTTGCACCTGCTTTACACCCCCATTCTCATCTTTCTCTTTGAGGAGGAACATTTTTGCTTTTTCTTACAAATGCGGTGAATATCTACTGTATGAATACAAATAGTAACAAACGTGGGCTCGCAGAATTTTCAACAAAAACAAGCTTTAATTAAAAAGCAGCTGAGGTCATGAAGCTCTACTTTTTTAGCTAGAAAACAAATGTGAAGAATTCCTGTGAGTTAGTTTTATTTTATTTAATCCTGCCTAAAGAATCAATGACTTGGAAACTCTTGAGGAGGGTTTAAAAATAACTTACAAATTAAATCAAGTTGTAGTTAATTTTCTTGCAAATAAATGCTTTCGGAAGAAACACCTAGGAGAATATTACAAAAAAATCTCATAAATTAATAATATCCCCTTTCTGCATGTACAGTGTGCTTTGAACAGATAAAAAGTTAAAAAGTCCCAGTTGACCTCACACTTTTGACTAAATTGGAGGTGGAGATGGTGTGAAAGTATTTGGAGTCCATTTGGATTAGCATTCATGACTGCACAATACTGCTGTTCAGACAAATCTTATGACGACATATCAACTACCTATACATTTAGTGGGTAGTACACTCAACAATAATTCAAAATGTTTGTCCAATTTTATTAGAAAATCCAAATTTGTTATGTGAATAGCAATTCCTAATGGCAATCAATACAGTAAGTAAATGATAATCATTTGAATACTGAGTGTTGAAATCCAAGGAAAACCAGTATTGCAAATGTGTTGAATGAAATATACATTTGTCAATAAAAAATAAATAAAAAGTCTATTTGCTTATAATTGAGTCAAGCTGAATCTAACCATTGTTCAACAACAATTTTGGATTCATTAATGCCATTCAGATCATTGCCTCTTATGTGAAATAATCAGAAAGAAACATACGGCCTACTCAAGAAAACCTAAATGTATGCATTATCAGTACTCCAATTAGATGCTAATATGCCATAGTGATGAAAGAAATATACTCAAAATCACTAGCAGCATATCACATGTGCAATTCTATGAGCAATAGCCAAACTTTTTGTGTTACATTAGGTGTTTTCCCTGCTTTATCCCCCCATCTACACCAGTGCCTGGCCTAGTAGTAGTTATGAAAGAAATGTTCAATGAAAGAAAGAATGTGCACTTAAAAGGTATGCTTTGACTTACTGTAAATTAACCTTTGTTTCTGTTTATATTGTTGGCCCTAGAAAAATTAGCATATGCTCTTTTGCTCCCTATGATTCCTGTATGTTTTTTCTTCTCTCTGATATTCTACCCATACATTCCTTGATTCTTTCAAGATAGATAGATATATAGATGATAGATGGATGGATGGATGGATAGATAGGGAGAGAAAGAAAGATGCAGTATTTCTCTAGTCTTGAAAGAGACCAAATTCCAGTAAGACAGATAAGACACGTTAGCAGATACTTAAACTGTGGTTCAAATTATTTCGAGTAAATCAATGATGGGATCATACATTCAGTTGTTGATTGGAAGAACAGTGTCTATTATAAGATGTGTATAAGAAGGGCCTGGATACATATAGAGGAGATATCTAGGTTTGGAAGCAATCATTTGAACAGGATGCAAAACCTTGTCTCAAATTTTGTTTCAGAGAGAAGTAGAGGCTAAAGTGAACTGATTCCAGCAAAGGAAAGTTCTTCCTGATAATTAGACTGGTCCAACAATATAAACCAGTGCTTCACATTTCCATAGACTCTTCCAGAAAATTTACAGGAACAGAAATGAGAAGCCACATGCAGTGATGCTTCACAGTGTAGGAGGATGAATCTGATCACTTCCAATGTTAAACTGAGACATTGTGACCCCCATATATAGAGCATAAATGTAAGAAATAGTCTTATGGATGACTTCAAAACTGTCTTCTGATCATGTATTAATTTGTTCAGTAGATCAATATAAATTACATATTTAGTAGGCAAAAGGAGAAATTTATTATTATAACACAAATAATTGTCGGACTGTGCACTCCAGAACCTGGTATACGCACTCGGTCCAAGGTGGCACATGGAGAGACTACGTAATTCCACCAGGGATGATATAAAAATATTTGCTTCCAGTACTGAAGGGTGAGCCATTAGGCAGTCTCAGCCACTGCTCAAATGAGAATAGAGGAAAGCGTATTTCTTCCAAGTGGAAACACAGCACAATGATGGAATTTTTGTTTTTTTTTAGGTTTAACATTTCTTTTTAAACTTTAAGACTATAGCTTAGATAATATGCTGATACAACTTGAAAATTTTAGAAGATAAATCTGGAGACATACCCAGAGGCCTTAAATGACATATGAAGTTGCAGTATATCCTGACTTTGACATGGATTATTATTTCCAAATATTGTTGAAATTATACCATGGTAATAGGT
This sequence comes from Ovis aries, assembly GCF_016772045.2. Classification (NCBI taxonomy): domain Eukaryota; kingdom Metazoa; phylum Chordata; class Mammalia; order Artiodactyla; family Bovidae; genus Ovis; species Ovis aries. Next base: position 53,364,908 of record NC_056069.1, read on the forward strand.
ACATCTTTAGTGAGGATTTCATAGCAGCTACTTTAAATGGTGAAATGGTAGTTTTATTTTTTAAAAAATGTTCATTTTTAAAACTTATAATAAATACAATTAAAGCTATTTGAAGAATAGTTAACAGGACCTTCTTTGGTATTTGAAGTCAACCCTTCTGTTAATATTTTTTAAATTATCTCGTAAACAAATATTGGAATGCCATCACATAATTGCTTTAGCTTCTGAACATTATTTTTCCAAAAGTTATTTTATAATTTAAAAAAAAACCTTGAAAAAGTTTTCTATGACTTCATTTTTAATGTGATGTACATTTTCAACTTCCTGACATACCACCCTATACTGATGACATTTATTTTTTTTCTAATTCTTCTTAATAAGTTGATCCATTCTGGGAATTATTTGCATAAAATAATGAAGTAGTATTACAAAGGAATTAGCATCAGTGATATTAACATACACCCAACACACACACACACACACCTCCTGAGATCTCATACTTGACATCAGAGGAGAAACATTTATTTTTCTACACTTTGTAATAGCAAATTAAAAAACAAAAGCAGTAGGAGAAACAACAACAACAACAACAACAACTGGTGATTGTTCCAATTATTCTATCAAAAAATCTAAATAAAGTGAAGTCACTCAGTCCTGTCCAACTCTTTGCAACCCCATGGACTATAGCCCACCAGGCTCCTCCATCCATGGGATTTTCCAGGCAAGAATACTGGAGTGGGTTGCTATTTCCTTCTCTAGGGGATCTTCCCAACCCAGGGATTGAACCTGGGTCTCCCAGACTGTAGGCAGAAGTTTTACCATGTAAGCCACCAGGAAGTTCTAAATACCTATATCTTAAATATTGTTGTCTATCAAACCAAAAACACTTTAATGTTTTTCATGAAATGTTGTAAACTTTTGGTTGGATAAGTCTTCTAGAGCATAATAACCAATTAATCAAATGAAATTAGAAATATTTTAAAATTCTTAATAGCACCACATCTTATAATTCTATTCACTGCATTTCTAAAATCTCTTCCATTTTAATTTGCATTTGCTTCTTCTAAGTCAACATGTTTTGATCTTGTGGTAAATGTTGTTTATAACCTGATGGTGATTATAAAACTACATCCTACTTATTACTTAATAGATCTTCAATTTAGAATCAGTGCACTCAATTTATCTCCACTAGATCTAAACAAATATGGTATTATAAAGGTCAGATTTGACTGGCACAAATAAACAAGTAATCTTAATAAAATCTCATTAAGAAGAAATGTATTTTCTACCTTCAGCTTTTGTGTGAAGTTGCTTTTCAGAAATAATTGAAGGGAAATTAGTCATATTTCTTTTTTCTTGGTATGCCTTGTTTATCAATGCAAAAAGACTTGTTTAAAATGAGGTCAAATCAGAAAACTATTTTTTCCTTGATGTATAGCATAAGGATATGTTTTTGTGCTTTAATTTACAAGTATATTTGGAAGAACTATGAATTCAAGTTTCTAGAGGTACACATGAGGATAAGAGTTGTTAGTTATGCATAAATATTATGCACATACATTTAAATGTAAAACATGTTTGATTAAATGATAAAGTTGAAAAGAATTTGAATCAAATACCTTTCAATGGTACCATACTAAGAAACCAGTCACTTACAAACACGTTTTTCTCCAAGTGAAATATAATTTTACTAAAATCTAGGTATGTATCAATGTCTTTATTTTCAGGTTCTATTTAATAGTGGTTAAAACATTTTATTTTATTCTTCTATGTTTATAAATAGATCCACAGGTATAATTTTCTTTATGGAAAAATTGCAGATTTTCCTGAAAAATGGTTTTTTTAGCTCTATAGCTAAATAACTCATCCACTATATTAAATTTCATTTTCCAGCTGTAGCTATCACTGAACTGCAAGCATCACTTTATCTTCTATTTGTCAAGTCACAAAGAATGTATCATTTCTTCTTTGCCACTTTTCTGCTGAGGTTCAGGCAGTTGTTAATTTCATGGAATATTAGGTGAAAATGTAATTTAGATAGATAAAGTTGATTAATTGTGCTGTTATTAGCAAATTTAAAGTGCTTTACTCATCTTTTGAGTTGTATTCTGATAATTCTCTTTAAAATGAAAAGTTTAACTGTGATGCAGGAGAGGTGGGTGTTGATGACTCCTGTCTGGTCACCAATGTGAAGTGTATATCCTGAAAGTTTTGGAGGGATTGCAAGGGCAAAATGAAAATATTGAATATCTTCACTATAGCCACAAATTAGTTAAAATAAATCTGCCATAATTTTTGAGGTAGAACATCATTTACTCTTGTAGAGAAGATGAAATATTACTTACCGGAGTTAGGACTAGAAGAGGATGGGAATAATGGGAGGTTTTTCCACATAGACTACTATGCTTGGGGAACCCACTTCTAATCTTCCCTTACATTTTATCATCAGCCTGGCTTTTGTCTTCCCTGGGCCAACATAAGCATCAGTATGCATGACAAGAGAGCAAAGCCTCACAATTTACATATTTGTAGTGATTCCCAGGTGGCTTAGTATTAGAGAATCCACCTGCCAATGCAGGAGACAAGGGTTTGATCACTTGGTCAGACTGGAAGATTTCCTGGAGAAGGAAATGGCAACTCACTCCAATATTCATGCCTGGAGAATCCCATGGACAGAGGCCTGGAGGGCTACAGTCCATGGGGTCGCAAAGAGTCTGACACGACTGAGCAAGCATGCACGTGCACATGGATGGTATAACACATGGATGATTCCTTGACTCTGACTCAACACGTCTCATTTCCTTTTGTTTCTCAGACTCTGCAACTTTCTTATTCTAGGGACTCCACCCTCCTCCCAAAATACAACACAGCCCTGGCCCTTCTCCTCTGCTACAAATCTGGCCCTTCACAAACATGCATGGGCTTTTCACATGTGTAGATTTCTTCAGGTTCTAAAGATGGGTGTGAGATCCTAGTTTTCTGTGTATGAAGAAGGGCGGAGAGAAGAGGGCTTTGAAAGCTGCTTGGATCCCTGCTTTCAGTGAGGACTGCTGATTTCTTCCCCAGTCCTCCATGGGCTCACACAGCCTGCCATCAGGGATGTGACTTTGCTTTTGATGAACTTGGAATCTACTCTCACATGGAAAATTATATTTCACCTGTTAACATGAATTTTTTTTCTCCTACTCCTAGCAAAATTATTACTGTCTTCTTAGGCCAAATCCATGGCAGCTAATTATTTATGCCTTTATTAAAAAAAATAATAGTTGCTTGCTTCATCTTTCTGGACCTTCCACTGCTTCCAGGACACAACTCATCTCTTTCACTAGTCATTTCTTCTCTAATCACTTATGCTAATTCTTTTCTCATTTTCTCAAATGTAAACATTATAGAGTCTCAGGGCTCAAGATTCTAAATTTGTCTGAATCTATCTCATTTTTAGTGAGCTCAAAGAGACTTATGATAGAATTTTACATTTCTCTGTGTTTATAAAATATCAGATTCTTTCTACAAAGCTAGACTTATGTGTAATATCCTAGCCAGTAACTCTAATAGGAAGTCTAATAGGAATCTCAAGTGTAAACTGATAACCTTACACATGGTTGACTAAAAAAATATGCACAACTTGAAAGTCATGAGTTACATTTTATTTGCAGCAAAATGAGGACTTCACCCCAGGAAGCAGCACCTCAGATAGCTCTGAGAGACTGCTCCATAAATGCAGTGGGAGGAAGGTCAATATATAAGGTTTTGGTGAAGGGGGAGTTCAATAACGTTAAGCACTCATTTTACAAAAGATTTTTTGTAAAATGCTAGTCACCTGATGTCACCATTAAGGGATTTAGTGCTTTTCTAGATATGAGGAGATGCAAGGATTGGGATCATAAAATCTGTTCCTAAAAACACCCAACTATCTAAAGACCTGTCCCACCAGATTCCCTGGAACAGGGAGTGACTCACTCCACCCTGAACTCCCTCGGCGGGTGTTGAAGATCAACAGCTGCAGCAGCACAGGGTTCGGTCTCTGCAAAGGCAGCTGGCAAATGCCCCTGTTGTTCAGTCACTGACAATGCTCCTGGCAAGTGCCAATTTGTAGTTGACAACACACACACAAACATACCACACTAACCTCATGAAACTTGCCTCCCCTCAACAGATGGTGAAACATGAGGGAAAGGGGCTGGGTACAACCTTTAAAAGAAAGATATAGCCATAAGCATGACAAAATATGGATAGAACCAACTAGGTTCAAGATGGTGGAATATTCAACTTCCAGTGAACTTTAAGCCTCCTTATACACTCATTGTATTATATTAGCAAGCTAAATGATACACCCGCCACTGCCTTGGCAGTTCTGAGACCAACCATAAAATGTCAAAAATGGGCAATAGCCCAGTTTCTGGAAATCTCCACCTTTTCCCTCATAATAATTGGAATAATCCTCTCACTCATTAGCCCATGGGATTACCCAGCCCAAAAAAATTAACCACGCCATATTTCAGGGTTCTCTCTCTTGCCTTATGAGATGGTCTGCACTCTGTCTGTGGATTGTGTTTCTCTCTAAATAAATCCTGCTAAATCACTTCAGTCGTGTCCGACTCTGTGCAACCCCATAGACAGCAGCCCACCAGGCTCCCCCATCCCTGGGATTCTTCAGGCAAGAACACTGGAGTGGGTTGCCATTTTCTTTTCCAATGCATGAAAGTGAAAAGGGAAAGTGAAGTCACTCAGTCGTGTCTGACTCTTAGCGACTCCATGGACTGCAACCCACCAGGCTCCTCCATCTATGGGATTTTCCAGGCAAGAGTACTGGAGTGGGGAGCCATTGCCTTCTCTATAAATAAACCCTGTTCTTACCTAAATCCTCTTCTTGCTGTCTCTTAATCTCTGAAATATTTTGTCATGAAGCATGATCCTTAAATTTACTGGTATCAGAGGCAATGCTTTCATTCCTCCTACTGGCACTGAAAAGCTTGGTGTTACAGTTGGTTCACCTCTTTCTCTCATACGCTCTTGGCCAATCTATCAGTAAAGGCATAAACCTCTGAAATCAAAATATATACCATCTTATTAACTAGTTTAAAACACTAGCGTCTCTCAACTTGATACTTCTTAAAGCTCCTTCCTTCCTCATCACCTACTTCTAACTTGCCCTGCTCCAGGCTGTTGTACTCAGAATAATCTTTCCAAGGCTTAAGCCAATTCATTTCTCTCTTCTCTTTAACCTGAAGGTCACTAAGTGTAAAAGCTTGAGTCTGGCGCACAAGACCCTGGTCTGCATAGTCTGCCTCACTTTTCTCACCTTGTTTCAGTTTCCCTTTGTTCTTTACATCCCATCCCCTTGTGTTGCTCCAGATTCTCATAACTTGCCAACCTCTTGCTGTTACTTCTGTGTGCAGTGATCATTCTCTACACATGCATGTTGCCTTGAGATGATTAGATATTTCTCCAACAATGAGGGGTTTATTCCAGATCAGCAGGGGATTGCAATTCAGGGTCTCTCACCATGGTGTATCACATGCCAGTCTCTACATGGCAAGGGAAGGAAAGCATGTTCATAGAGGGGGGAAAGGAAGTTGGGGAACCATAGTAAACAGGGTCCATGGCTTTTCATTGACTGAGTCCTTGCCCTGAAAGAAAGAGGAGTCTCCCTTCTTGTCAGGCTCAGGTATGGTAGCAAAGTATGAGAGCTCCTCCTTCTGGTGTGCTGATTCTCCTGAGCTGAAGTTCCTGTGCGCATGCTCAGTCTTGTTTAACTCTTTGTGACCCCATAGACTGTAGTCCAGGGCTTCCCTTGCGGCTCAGCGGTAAAGTATCCACTGGCAATGTGGAATACCTGGGTTGGGAAGATCCCCTGAAGAAGGGGAAGGCTACCCACTCTAGTATTCTAGCCCAGAGAATCCCATGAACTGTATAGTCCATGTGGTCACAAAGAGTTGGAGACCACTGAGTGACTTTCACTTCACTTCACTTCAGACTGTAGCCCGCCAAGCTCCGCTGTTCATGGGATTTCCATACTTCAGTAGTTTGCAGTTTTCTCCTCCAGGGATCCTCCCAACCCAAGGATCAAACCTGCATGGCTTCCTTAATCCTTTCTTTTAGTTCTCTGAATTCCATCACTAACTCCATTGTCACTCTTTACTGAGTATCTTGCCATTTTATACCCATAACGTCATCCAACTCATAAGATATTCATTTGCATATTTGTTTATTGTTTACAATTCCTGTAATTGGAAGGAAAAGTCCATGAGAATAGAGTTTGATCTGATTTGTTCTCTGCTGTATCCTAGCACCTGTTAGTGCTGGTGTTCAATAAACATCTTTGTTCTTAATGTTGAATTTAAATGATCCCTGAATGTAGTTTCATTAAAAATACCTCTTTCTTTAGCAGAAGATTCTTCTGACTTTATTTAAACCTCTAATTGCACAAGGACTTTGCAGTGACCTAGTGGTTTCTCTTTGTCCTTTAAATTATATTTTGATAGACGACTTGGGTGACAGCAGAGGAAGGAAGGATTGATTAACACCACCACAGGACTCTTACATTATTGGGCTGGAAGTATAAATCAGGATGATATTTTTATTTCTAAATAATACTCAAGGATATTTTCAAAGAACAGATTATTCAACAGAATGGCTACTGAAACTTCTATTCTTCATAATTCAAATAATAAATTGATTGAATATGCTGAATATAGCTGGGCCATCTGGAGCTGAGAGCGCTCCACATAGAGACGTGTACAATACACAAATGCCTCTAAATGACTAAAAACAACAATATCAAGCTAAAACAAATCAAAATGAGACAATGCTATTCTAAACAGCCATCGATAACCATGTACATGTTAAAGACCTTTTCAGGGAAAAGAACTGAGATTCTATCACGAAACACATAAGAGTTTCAGAAAACACATTTTTAAAAGTTTCTCTTTTATGTCAAAGTTCTTCTTATGAAGCCCAGGAAAAATTACTCTCTCCCTGTTACCCTGTATTTTCTTTCTATTCTCAGTTGCTCTCTGGACTGGCTACTCTAACTTCTGTTGTTATTGTCTAGTTGCTAAGTCAAGTACATCACGTACTTGACAAGTACATCATGTACTCTTTGGGACCCCATGACCTGTAGCCCACCAGGCTTCTCTGTTCATGGAATTTCCCAAGCAAGAATACTGGCATGGGTTGTCATTTCCTTCTCCAGGGGATCTCCCGACACAGGGATGGAACCCACATCTTCTGCATTGCAGCTGAATTCTTCACTGCTGAACCATCAGGGAAGTCTGCTCTAACTTCTTCTTAAATATTCTCTTAGAAATTAATGTTATGATTATTGACATTTTTTAGCTTAAGTTCTTACTTCTCATACTGTTTTTTTTTCAAGAACGTTTCATGAAAATCTTTTGCAGTGCAATGCAAAATGCAATGCAACAAAGCTGTTGCATTGACATTATTTTCTAGCTAACCCATGAGGTTGCCATTGCTAATAACAGTTTTGAAATAACTTTTATTGAAATACTTTGATCAAGATCTATTAGAGCTACATTTCTTAAAGCCATTTTCATTACTTTATTGTCATGCCTTGTGTATCACAGCTAAATTCTGAAATCAGACACTTGGCATCAGAATGCAATCATTCTGCCAGAGACTGAAGTGTGAAGTGGTTTGTTGTTTCTGTTTCAGAGGTGGGAGAGAAATGTTGCATGTTTTGAATACAAAATGCTTTCAATAAAGTTGCAAACTGAAAGCACATTTTTTTTAAAAACAGAGAACAACAACAAAAAAGACTAAGGGCTAATATGTCAGGAGAAAGGAATTCCCTGGAGATCCAGAGGTTAAGACTGTGTTTTCCAGTGCAGGAGGAATGGGTTCAATCCCTTGTCAGGGAACTAAGATCCCATATGCAGTATAGCATAGCCAAAAAAAAAAAACACCCAGCTGATTTGGTGGCTGAAAATAAAAGGGTCCCAGATTGGAGAAGATGCATAATAATTCTTCTTTCAATAAATGGGATGACAGCATTTTATCTCCTAAATGCTTCAATATGGTGAAGTCAACTCAGTATTTCCCAGAATGAAATAAAATTTTTAAAACTATTACTGTTTGCTAACATGAAAATATTTGTTAAAATATCATTAGCATATTAGAAACATGTGTGTTTACCTTTATAGCAAGAACAAAAGAACAAGTTCTCCAAGAACAAGAAAGAAACAAGTCTCCAATGGCTATATTGTGTCTTATTTTAAGCCAACACAGCTTTCTTGGCATGAGAATTGTAATAAAAAGAAATCAATAGAAAGATTCTAATCACATTGGACTTGCAGTCAAGGGGCACATTTTCAAATTGGGCTAAAAATAATATTTGCAATACCTGCAGCACAATTCAGTTTGAAATTTTCCCACAAGCATAATTTTACCTCATCAAAATGTCAGCCAACAAAAAAGGATATATACATGTGTTTGTGTGTACTGGAAGAGAGAGAATACGAATAATTTGCATTATGAAGACTCCTCCTATTGTCTTTAATATTAACTATGTAGAAGAGAAAAATATGCCACCTTAATCTATCTCTTTGGCATGCTGATTATTTCAAGCTGAAAACAATCAAGACTCAGAAGCTCAAGAAGATGTTTTGGCCTTCTCAGTAAAGTCGTGGAAGAATATATTCCTTTAATAGAGCAAGCACCGGAGTTCCCTGCAAAGAATCTGTACTGTAAATGTGGTGAAGGAAACTCAGCAGGACCTAGAGATGAGTCCAGTTTGTGTCTCTGCAGGCTCTGCAAACATTTGTTTACCAACTATTTGTTTACCATCATGTCAATTGCTTCTCTCCTCTTTGAAGTCCTAAGCCCCTATCCCCCTATACTTTCTATCATATTTAGCTGAAGATTATACTTAAGGTAAGGGAGTTAGTAATTTTAATGAGTTACTTAGTCTTCCTGGTGGCTGGGCTTCCCTGATGGCTCAGGTGGTAAAGAATCTGTTTGCAACGTGAGAGACCGAGATTTGATCCTTAGGTGGGGAAGATCCCCTTGAGAAGGAAATGGAAAGATCCTCTGGGGAAAGGGAACAACCGACTATCCAGTATTCTTGCCTGGAGAATTCCATTGACCAAGGAGCCTAATGGCCACATGAGATCATATGAATCCATGAGGTTGCAACGAGTTGGACACAATTGAGCAACTAATATACACGTTAGTATCCCTGGGTCTCTCCCATGTATACATGTTTTTAAATCTTTGATTTTCTCCTAGTAATCTGTCTCAAGTCAATTTAGCTCTTAGACCAGCCAGAAGAATTTAGTAGAGTAGAGCAAAATTTCTTCCGTCCCAAAAGCTGCTTAAAATAATATTCAATTATACTTTTGTATTTACTGATTTACTATAGTTATAACTTGTCAGTAAAGAAGTGTTAATTCTTCAAGATTTGGCTAATTATATGACAGTGTTTGATGATATACCACCATGTCAAGGAACATCAATATAAGCAAAAATACAGTTTGGTCAAAATTATAGCAAATATAAAAGGGAATAAAGTTTGCCCATCTATTAAAGTTTCAAGTATAAATTTATGTAAACTATATTGCCTTCATTAAGGTGATTTCTGTGACCCTAATCACCATTTGAATTCTTTGCTTTTCAGAGAAAGAACTCAGTAGTAGATAATAACTGTACATGCAGCCCAAGTAATCATCTTTTCCTTTGAAATAAGAAATAATTGTGATACTCTATTAACTGTGATCCCTACTGCTCTCAGAGTAAAGAGAAATTGATTTTGTCCTCAGTTCAGTTCAGTCGCTCAGTCATGTCTGACTCCTTGCGACCCCATGGACTGCAGCACTCCAGGCCTCCCTGTACATCACTAACTCCCGAAGTTTACTCAAACTCATGTCCATTGAGTTGGTGATGCCATCCAACTATCTCATCCTCTGTTGTCCCCTCTCTTCCTGCCTTTAATCTTACCCAGCATCAGGGTCTTTTCCAATGAATCAGTTCTTTGCATCAGGTGGCCAAATTATTGGAGTTTCAACTTCAGCATCAGTCCTTACAGTGAACACTCATTGGAAGTGTTCTTTAATTTCGTGTTCACTAATGTCCTTTAAGATGGACTGGTTGGATGTCCTGGAGTCCAAGGGACTCTCAAAAATCTTCTCCAACACCACAGTTCAAAAGCATCAATTCTTTGGCACTCAGCTTTCTTTATAGTCCAAATCTCATATCCATACTTAACTACTGTAAAAACCATACCCTTGACTAGATGGACCTTTGTTGGCAAAGTAATGTCTCTGCTTTGGAATATGCCATCTAGGTTGGTCATACCTTTCCTTCCAAGGAGGAAGAGTATTTTAATTTCATTTAATTTAATGAAATTTAATTTATTTAAAAATTTCATTTTAACTTAATTTAAATATCATTTAATTTCATGGCTGCAGTCACCATCTTCAGTGATTTTGGAGCCCCCCAAAAATAAAGTCTGTCACTGTTTCCCCACCTATTTTCCATGAAGTGATGAGACCAGATACCATGATCTTAGTTTTCTGAATGTTGAGCTTTAAGTCAACTTTTTCGCTCTCCTCTTTCACTTTCATAAAGAGGCTTTTTAGTTTCTCTTCACTTTCTGCCATAAAGTGGTGTCATCTGCATATCTGAGGTTATTGATATTTCTCCTGGCAATCTTGATTCCAGCTTGTGCTTCTTCCAGCCCAGCGTTTCTCATGATGTACTCTGCATATAAGTTAAATAATCAGGGTGACAATATACAGCCTTGATGTACTCCTTTTCCTATTGGAACCAATCTGTTCAGTGTCCAGTTCTAACTGTTTTTTTTCTGACCCGCATACAGATTTCTCAAGAGGCAGGTCAGGTGGTCTGGTATTCCCATCTTTTGAAGAATGTTCCACAGTTTATTGTGATCCACACAGTCAACGGCTTTGGCATAGTCAATAAAGCAGAAATAGATGTTTTTCTGGAACTCTCTTGCTTTTCTGATGATCTAGTAGATGTTGAAAATTTGATCTCTGGTTCCTCTGCCTTTTTTTAAACCAGCTTGAGCATCTGGAAGTTCACTGTTCACATATTGTTGAAGCCTAACTTGGAGAATCTTGAGCGTTACTTTATTAGCGTGTGAGATGAGTGCAATAGGGTGGTAGTCGGAGCATTCTCTGGCATTGCCTTTCTTTGGGATTGCAACGAAAACACGTTTTTCAGTCCTGTGGCCACTGCTGAGTTTTCCAAATTTGCTGGCATATTGAGTATAGCAGTTTCACAGTTTCTTCATTCCCTTACTTTCCTAATTAGCAGCTGTTTGAATCTGCCCTTTTTTACTCAGGACAGTTCTAAGAGGTTGAATAAAACTCATTTCCTACTAATAAGAAATGGGAACATGGAAATATTTGTACCTGGGAGGGCCCCACAAGGTCCTATTTAGTTTCAAAAGTATAAATGCATTTTCAATATTTCAGATTCTCAATTCTTGTTCATTATTCTTCCACTTTATTGCTTGTGAAGTTGATATAAGCATTAGCTAAAGGAATCGGTCTTATTTTTCAAATACAAAACCTAAATCCTTAAAGGTCATTGAAGGAATCCTTGAAAAACTATTTAGTATTTTCAAAAGTGTGGGTTTCACAGGTGGCTCAGACAGTAAAGAACCCACCTGCAATGCAAGAGACCTCGGTTCAATCCCTGGGTCAGGAAGATCCCCTGGAGAAGGAAATGGCAACCCACTCCAGTATTCTTGCCTGGAAAATCCAATGGACAGAGAAACCTGATGGACCAGATACGACTGAGTGACCAACACTTTCCCTTTCAAAATTGTAACTAAAATGGCACTGATCTCAAGTGGCCTCAGCCTATAAAGTCTTGAGCAGGGCTAGGGTTCCCACCCAGAGACTGAGATCAGGTTGTGGCAATGAAAGCACCAGATCCTACCCACTAGACTAGGGGTCAGTGATAAGGGACCTGGCCTTCGGCTTTGCAGAAATGAGTTTCCACAAAGATGGAAAGTAATGAAGCAAGTCAAGTATTTATTAAGAGAAAAATAATGGGCAGACACAGAGGGAGAGTCCCTGAGTTATACCCTCTGGCAGTTTGAATTACTTTTATGGACATTTCTTCTGGGTTTCCTTTAGCTAATCATTTTGATTTGCCTGCTTCAGAGTCCATATATGGTATCTCAGGATCCTACTATGTGTGGGCATGCCTCTCTTAGCCAAGATGGATTTTACCAAAAAAGCATCTGAGTAGAGCATGCCTTGACACTGATCCCCCTTTGGCCTATAAGCTTTTCTGTACATGTGTGGTCAGGGAGATCTTCTGACCTTTGAGAATGAAAAATATGTGGTCCAGGCAGAACCAGCTATTCTCATCTTGGAGTTTGGGTTCATAGGAAATGAATCTCCAATCACTTTACCCTTTGAGGGGCCCGTCTGCCTCATGCCTCAGTGTAATCACCAAAGTGAAAGTGAAAATGTTAATCACTCAGTCGTGTCTGACTCTTTGCAACCCCATAGGTTGTAGACTGCCAGGCTCCTCTGCCCATGGAATTCTCTAGGCAAGAATATTGGAGTGGGTTGCCATTCCTTTCTCCAGGGGATCTTCCCCACCCAGAGATTGAACTCAGTCTCCTGTATTGAGGCTGCTTTTTTACCATCTGAGCCATGAAGCCCCTGAGCTATAACCACCAAAATGTCAGCTAAATGGCTACAAACACACATTGTGATCATCTAGTAGCATTTGTTGAAAGATGATGCTGTGAAAGTGCTGCACTCAATATGCCAGCAAATTTGGAAAACTCAGCAGTGGCCACAGGACTGGAAAAGGTCAGTTTTCATTCCAATTCCAAAGAAAGGCAATGCCAAAGAATGCTCAAACTACCACACAATTGCACTCATCTCACATGCTAGTAAAGTAATGCTCAAAATTCTCCAAGCCAGGCTTCAGCAATATATGAACCATGAACTTCCAGATGTTCAAGCTGGTTTTAGAAAAGGCAGGGGAAAAAAAAAAAAAGAAAAGGCAGGGGAACCAGAGATCAAATTGCCAACATCCACTGGATCATCAAAAAAGCAAGAGAGTTCCAGAAAAAAACATCTATTTCTGCTTTATTGACTATGCCAAAGCCTTTGACTGTGTGGATCACAATAAATTCTGGAAAATTCTGAAAGAAATGGGACTACCAGACCACCAGACCTTCCTCTTGAGAAAGCTGTATGCAGGTCAGGAAGTAACAGTTAGAACTGGACATGGAAAAACAGACTGGTTCCAAATAGGAAAAGGAGTACATCAAGGCTGTATATTGTCACCCTGCTTATTTAACTTATATGCAGAGTACATCGTGAGAAACTCTGGGCTGGAAGAAGCACAAGCTGGAATCAAGATTGCCAGGAAAAATATCAGTAACCTCAGATATGCAGATGACACCACCCTTATGGCAGAAAGCGAAGAGGAACTAAAAAGCCTATTGATGAAAGTGAAAGTGGAGAGTAGCCTTTGTGGTGCTGAAGTGTTAGAGGATGGGATGAGAGAGAATGGTCATGTTCCAGGTCTCCAGGGAGTTCCTGGGAGAGCCACCAGCCAGGTGAGGGTCCTTGGCTTTGCACAAGAAGGAATTCAAAATAAACTCTTGGTAAAGTGAGTTGATTTAGAGAGATTCACACTCCACAGACAGAATGTGTTCTTCTCAGAAGGTGAGAGGGCCTTGGGGGTGTGGGAATGGTTAGTTTTTATGGGCTGGGTAATTTCATAGGCTAACAAGTAGGAGGATTACCCAACTGTTTAGACAAAGGGGTGGGGATTTCCAGGAATCCAGTTACTGCCCTTTTTCTCTTCATTTTATGTTCAGCCCCAGAACTGTCATGGCACCTGTGGGTTAATCACTTAGCTTGCTAATATATTACAATGAGTGTATAATGAGACTCAAGATCAACAGAAATTCAAATCTTCTGCCATCTTGGGCCTGGTTGGCTCTAATCAGTATTTTTCCTATCCTCAATGGCTATATCATTCTTTTAATGATTGTGCCCTGTCCCCTTCCCTCTTGTCTCAGAAGCTCTGATTACCACCTCTGTCTATAGGTATCCACATGTACATAGCTGTCTATAGGTACATCATATGCTTTGGTAAATAAGAATTCAAGTGTGGGTTGCATGGAGACGAAAGTCTGGCAATTCTCAGCCTCAGTGATGGAAAATACATCATTTTCTTTTCTGTTTTCCAAAGGCATTTGTATGGTAATCCCACCTGGAAAAATTAAAAAGTTGAAGCATAACATATACGTTCATCATGTTCTTTCTCTCTCTCCCTCTCTTTCTCACTTAGAGTGATTTCAACCTAAATATCTACATTATCTAATTGTATGTAAAACTACATGGTAGAAAAAATAATTTCCCTCCACCTTTCTAGATATCTTGGCTGATATTCTCCCTAAATAAAAGGCATATTAATAGGAGAAAAACCAACAGATATTTAATAACCTTGATACCTCCTGTACACACAGGGGAGACACAGAAAAACTGAGTACCTGCCTGAAACTGCCTAAGCTTTTACTTTAAATAAGGGGCTTCCTTAATGGCTCTGGGCTTCCCTGGTGGCTCAGAGGTTAAAGCATCTGCCTCCAATGCGGGAGACCCTGGTTCGGTTCCTGGGTTGGGAAGATCCCCTGGAGAAGGAAATGGTAACCCACTCCAGTATTCTTGCCTGGAGAATCCCATGGACGGAGAAGCATGGGGTCGCAAAGAGTCGGATGCAACTTCACTTTCTTTCTTTTCTTTCTTTCTTTCGTGGCTCAATGGTAAAGAATCCACCTGCCAATGCAGGAGATATGGGTTTGATCCCTGGGTCAGGAAGATTGCCTGGAGAAAGAAATGACAGTCTATTCCAGTAGTCTTACATGGGATATCCCACAGACAGAAGAGACTGGCAGGCTACAGTACATGGGCTTGCAAAAAGTGGGAAATGACTTAGAGGCTAAACAACCACCACAAGCTCAATACCAAGAAAGATCTTAGAGTGGGCAGAGTGGAGGCAGTTTTAGGAGGTTATCAGTCAAAGCACAATAAAGGAGGCTATGGTTTTTATGCAGATTTAAATCAGTCGCTTTCTTCATTGATAAGATTCTTTAGTGTTTAGTCATCCTTTTGTTCCTGGTTCTTGGTGGGGAGGGGGGGAAGGGAACCTTATAAAGGAAAATTTTCCTCATGACTGAATATCTTTTACAGAAGGTTAACTTCTATTCAATTATGAGAGCTTCTTCTGGATCTGTTCTTTCTTAAAATAAACAACCTAAAATAAGCCTTGTGCCAAAGAAGCATATTTTGGTGTGGCAAACTATGCTCCCCTTTTGAAACATACTAAAATGTTTCTTCATCTTCTAATACAATTGTCTAGTTTCAAATGACTATCAACTTTGTATTTCTGAGTGTCTCTAAAAACAACTTAACCACAAGTCTTTTTTTTTTTTAATTCAAAAAAGTTTCTTTATCATTCAAAAACCTCTTTGAAGATGGAAAAGAACAAAGAAAGAGGTGAATAATTAAGCTTTTAAGAACACAATCTGGTTTTGCAAAAAACAGGCAGAACCAAAAAAAGACTAAGGTAACTGCCTCCTAAATTATCATAGTTAAAAATAAGAAAAGAAACTCAAAACTTTATCCATCCTAGCCTTTAAAAGCAGTATACAGACTCAAGTGGGCCCACCTTGAGAGGGTTTGAATGAAAGCTATCTGGCAAGCAGGTATTTGCCAAGACTGGCAGCCTATTAGCAATGGGAACACATGTCCCACTTCACTGCTTTTGGGTATAGAGTGTCTACATTTAAGTCTATTGTTTTAAAAGTAAAGCCATTATCAATTTAGGTGCTTTTCATACTTAAACCTTTGCTGTTTTTACTAGTGTGCCTACTGCAGCTGCAAATTAAAAAAAAAAAAAGTATTTATTTTAAATATAGTGATTATGTCTCTCCCAGATAATTTATCAATAGGAACTCTTTAGAGTCAATGGCTTCCCTGGTGACTCAGATGATAAAGAATTTGCCTGCAATGCAGGAGACATGGGTTCAATCCCTGGGTGGGAAAGAGAAGGAAATGGCAGCCCATTCCAGTATTCTTGCCTGGACAGAGGAGCTTGGTGTGCTATGGTCCACAGGGTCGCAAAGAGTCAGACATGACTGAGCAACTAGCACACTATAGTCAAAGAATATACACTTCGAAGCTGCACCCTTACACTCTTTCTTCAGTATTTTTTAGTACTAGTCTCAGTTACTATTCTTTTTCTAATCATAAAAAAGTGATTGTTGTATACCTGTGTCATTATTCATTTCAACAATATATGTTGGAAATAGATTTCATGGAAGTTCCATACAGGTCATTATGGCTAAGCCATGAGGATAGCAAACCTGCTGGGTATATATTGTATATTCATATAAAATGGGTACATATAACATACAAAGTATAAATGTGTATATAAAATGTTAGGAAATATATATAATATATTGTGTATTTCAGTCATTCAGTTGTGTCTGACACAATTGAAGTGAGTTGTCATCTCCTACTCCAGAGGATTTTACCATCTCAGGGATCAAATATGTGTTTTAGGCATTGGTAGGCAGATTCTTCACCACTGCACCACCTGGGAAATCCATATATTAAATAATTATATATATATGCATGTGTGTGTGTGTGTGTGTGTGTGTTACTTACAGAGTTAACTATATGTACATATATGAATTGTATCTAAAAATAGCTAAACCTGAGGTCTCAGCTGAGACCGAATTGAGTCTTAGGGTCTGAGAGTGAGAAAAGAGTGGTGTCTATTTCAGGGTAAGCCAGGAGATTCTATTTTATAACCCCAAGGTTATAAATACTTACCTGGAAACAAAGAACAGAGAGAAGAAAGATGGCAAGTTGAGAGTTCAGGCAGAACAACAGAGGTTGTTTTTATTGTTCAGACTCTAATTCGTGTTCAGCTGTTGGTGACTTCATGAACTGCAGAATGCCAGGATCCTCTGCCCTCCACTATCTCCTGGAGGAGTTTGATCAAATCCATGTCCACTGAGTCAGTGATGCTCTGTAATTGCAACAGTGATGCTCTCTGTTGCCCCCTTGTCTTATGCCTTCAGTTTTTCCCAGCATCAGGGTCTTTTCTAATGAGTCAGCTCTTTATATCAGTTGGTCAAATTCACCTTCAGTATTAGTCCTTCCAATGAATATTCAGGGTTGATTTTCTTGAGGATTGATGGTTTGATCTCCTTGCTGTCCAAGAGACTCTCAAGAGTCTTCTATAGGACCACTATTTGAAAGCACCAATTATTTGGCACTCAGCTCTCTTTATGATCCAATTCTCACATCCATACATGACTACTGGAACCATAAATTTGACAATGCAGACCTTTGTTGCCAAAGTGATATCTCTGCTTTTTAATACTCTGTCTAGGTTTGACATATTTTTTTCTTCTAAGGAGCAGGCATCTTTTAATTTCATGGCTGCAGTCACTGTCTGCAGTGATTTTGGAGCCGAAGAAAATAAAATCTGTTACTGTTTTCTCTTATTCCCCTTCTATTTGGCATGGATAGACCGAGTTCCTGAATAACTATGGACAGAGGCTCATAACACTGTACAGGAAGTGATGACAAAAATCATCCTAAAGAAAAAGAAATGCAAAAAGGGAAAATGGTTGTCTGAGGAGGCCACACAAATATTTGAGAAATGAAGAGAGGCCAAAAGCAAAGGATAAAGGGAAGTACATACCCACCTGAATGCAGAATTCCAAAGAATAGCAAGGCGAAATAAGAACTCCTTGTGGTAAGTGAGAAAGGCAAAGAAACAGAAGCAACAATAGAATAAGAAAGACTAGAGCTCTCTAAAAGAAAATTGGAGATACCAAGGGAGCATTTCTTGCAAAGATGGTCCCAATAAAAGAAAATGCAAAGACCTAACACAGGCAGAAGACATTAAGAAGAGGAGGCAAAAATACACAGAAGTAAAGTACAAAAAAGGTCTTTATGACTGGGATAGCTACAATGGTGTGGTGACTCACCTAGAGCCAGACATCCTGGAGTGTGAAGTCAAGTGGGCCTTAGGAAGCATTACTAGGAACAAAGCTAGTAGAGGTGATGGGATTCCAGCTGAGCTATTTCAAATCCTAAAAGATGATGTCGTTAAACTGTTGCACTCAATATGCCAGCATATTTAGAAAACTCAGTAGTGGTCACAGGACTGGAAAAGTTCAGATTTCATTTCAATCTCAAAGAAGGGCAATGCCAAAGAATGTTCATACTACTATATAATTGCACTCATTTTACACACTAGCAAGGTAATGCTCAAAATACTTCAAGCTAGGCTTCAACAGTACACAGACCAAGAACTTTCAGATATACAAGTTGGATTTAGAAAAGGTGGAGGAACCAGAGATCAAATTGCCAACATCCATTGGATTACGGAAAAAGCAAGAGAATTCCAGAAAAACATCTACTTCTGCATCATTGACTACACTTACGCCTTTGACTGTGTGGAATACAACTGTGGAAAACTGGAAAATTTTGAAAGTGATAGGAATAGCAGACCACATTACCTGCCTCCTGAGAAACCTATATGCAGGTCCAGAAGCAACAATTAGAACTGAACACGTAACTATGGACTGGTTCAATATTGGGGAAAGGGTACATCAAAGCTGTATATTGTTACTCTGTTCCTGTTTAACTTATATGCAAAGTACATCATGCAAAATGATGAGCTGGATGAATCACAATCTGAAATCAAGATTGCCAGGAGAAATATCAACAATCTGAGATATGCAGATGATACCACCCTAATGGCATAAAGCAAAAAGGAACCCAAGAGCCTCTTGATGAAGGTGAAAGAGGAAAGTGAAAAAGCTAGCTTAAAACTCAAATTCAAAAAAGTAAGATCGTGGCATCCGGTCCCATCACTTCATGGCAAATAGATGGGGAAAAAATGGAAACAGTAGCAGATATTATTTTCTTGGACTCCAAGATCACTGGATGGTGACCATATCCATGAAATTAAAAGATGCTTGATCTTTGGAAGAAAAGCTATGACAAATCTAAATAGCACATTGTATGGTAGTTTGAACATTCTTTACCATTGCCTTTCTTTGGGATTGGAAGGAAAACTTATCTTTTCCAGTTCTGTGGCCACTGCTAAGTTTTTCAAATTTGCTGACTTATTGAGTTCAGAACTTTTACAGCAATATCTTTTAGGATTTTAAATTGTTCAGCAGCAATTCCATCATGACCACAAGACTTGTTCATAGTAATGCTTCCTAAGACCCACTTAACACTCCAGGATGTCTGGTTCTAGGGGAACAACCACATCATTGTGGTTATCCCAGTCAATAAGACCTTTTTTCGTACTGTTTGGTATATCTCTTCTTAATCTGTTCTGCCTCTGTTAATTCCTCACATTTTCTGTCCTTTATTGGGCCCATCCTTGCATGAAATGTTCCCTTGATATCTCCAATTTTCTCGAAGGGATCTCTAGTCTTTTCCACTCTCTGTTTTTCCTGCATGTCTTTGCATTGTTCATTTAAGAAGCCATTCTTATCTCTCCTTGCTTTTCTCTAGCACTCTGCATTCAGTTGGATATATCTTTCCCTTTCCCCCTTGCCTTTTTTTTTTTCTTTTCTCTTCATTTCTCAGCTATTTGTAAAGCCTCCTCAGAGAACCACTTTGCCTTCTTGTATCTTTTTTTATTTGGGATGGTTTTGGTCATAGCCTCCTTACAATGTTATGAACCTCCATCCATAGTTCTTCAGCCATTCTGTCTGTCCAATCTAATCCCTTGAATCTATTTGTCACTTACACAGTATAATCATAAGGGATTTGATTTAGGTCATACCTGAATGGTCTAGCAGTTTTCAATTAAAATGGCCTACTTCTTTCAATTTAAGTCTGAATTTTGCAATAAGGAGTCCATAATCTGAACCACAGTCAGCTCCTGATCTTGTTTTTGCTAACTGTATAGAGCTTTTCCATCTTTGGCTGAAAAGAATATAATCAATCTGATTTGGGTATTAACCACATGATGATGCCCCTGTGTAGAGACACCTCTTGTACTGTTGGAAGAGGGTGTTTGCTATGACCGGTGTATTCTCTTAGCAAAACTCTGTTAGCCTTTACGTTACTTCATTTTTTATTCCAAGACCAAACTTGCCTATTACTCCAGGTATCTTTGTCTTCCTACTTTTGCATTTCAGACCCCTATGATGAAAAGGACATCTTCATTTTGATGTCTAGAAACTGTGGTATGTCTTCATAGAACCATTCAACTTCATCTCCTTCAGCCTCAGTGGTTGGGAATCAACTTGGATTACTGTGATGTTAAATGGCTTGCCCTGGAAATAAAGTGAGATCATTTTCTCATTTTAGAGTTTGCACCTAAGTACTGCATTCTGGACTCTTTTGATGACTGTAAGGGCTACTCCATTTCTTCTAAGGGATTCTTGCCCACAGCAGTAAGTATAATGGTCGTCTGAATTAAATTTTCCCATTCCCATCCCTTTTAGTTCACTGATTTCTAAAATGGCAGTGTTCACTGGTGTCATCTCCTGCTTGCCCTCATCCAATTTACCTCTATTCATGGACCTAACATTACAGGTTCCTATGCAATTTTGTTCTTTACAGCATCAGACTTTACTTTCATCCTCAACTGAGTGTTATTTACATTTTTTGTCCAAGTGCTTCATTCTTTCTGGAGCTATTTGTAGTTGTCCTCTGCACTTCACCAAGAGCATACTGGACACCTTCTGACCTGAAGTAGCTTTATTCAACTTGATTCCTTTTCTAAGGTAATATTTAATTAGGCCTAACATTTATTTTTCTAAGTTGTCTTTCTCTCAGTTCTTTTGGTTGCTACAGTAGCCATGAAAATTCTGTATTTAAGTATAGGAACTGTATATTTTTCCAAAAAATATCTCAGTTGAAAGTGTTATCCCTCATCTGCCTCCTATTTAATTTTCTTGTGTTCTCCTTTCAAAATGCAGTCACAAGGGTTGCTTTTATATATCCTTTTGGCCAATGATATATGAGTCTGATTTCTTTTTCAAGAGGATATTTGAAAGCATTTCAAGCAAATTGTCAGTTTGAAGAGCACTGTAATCAGCTATTTCAAAAACAGAGATGACTAAAAGGATAGACATGTTTCAGAACATTGCTTAAAAGCCGACAATTTGACAGGGGCTGTTACAAAGAATTCTTGTCTGTACTGAATGGACACATGATACAGCAAAATAGGCATGAGGTGTGTTCAAAGATATTTACTAAGGCACTGAATTCCCAGAAAGGTCAGTTTGGGTAGAAATTTGCCTGAAAATATTACTTTGTAACAGTCTGGTTGAGACAGTTTTAAGCACATGCAGGATATTATGTTTTTCTTTTATCTAGAACAGAAGACCAAACAACTTACTATGCAAAAATGCTCTTTGTAAGGAGGCTTAATTAATTTTCTCTTATTTTTCTAGTCACAGGTGATTTACAATATAATTCTTTCTTTCAGCTAATTTAAAGAAGTTTTCACAAACCCGGCCCCATTTTTAATGCCTTCCCGATGGCTTCTCCTTCTCCTATTCATTTACCTTTGGTTTCACTAGTTTCTGAAGAGCCACAAATTGGCTTCTGCAGCTGAAAGTGAGTGGAATAAAGAGGGTTTGGAGAGGAAGCCTCAACCTCCATTAGACCCAGGTGCTTATGGAAATCTCAATCCTGTTCTCGCGTGAGTCTGACGCAGCTTCTAACTTGCGGGAATTCCTGCTTCTTCGGCACTCGGCTCAGCACATCTTCATCCATCTCCTGGTAGGCACTGAATTTCTTGTTGTCAGCTCCAGTTGGGGGGTGACACCATTATCTTTGCTAAAGTCATCCGTTGAGTTTGCTGAGAAACTTCTTTAGAAGCTAGGGAAGAAGCTATAGACGTGGGAATCATGGCACATGGAAGGTTTAAGGAGGAACAGAACACCGATTCAGTATCTTCTGTTATTGCCACAGGTACATTTCTCATGCCCAGCTCAGTTATGAATTTTGTCTCTCCCACACACACTACAGATAATACCTGCAGAAAATCTCTGCACAGTTTCAGTATTTACGGTATCAAAATTTCAAAAATGACAGAAGAAAAACCGATGATTTACTGAAGTAGAAATTAGTACTATGTATTGAAATGGCACCTCACTCCAGTACTCTTGCCTGGAAAAATCCCATGGACAGAGGAGCCTGGTGGGCTGCAGTCCATGGGGTCACAAAGAGTCGGACACGACTGAGTGACGACACCTTACACCTTATTGTATACAAACCAAAAATACAGTTTGTAAACGGAGTGCTCAAACCAATAAAGTTCAAGTAGGGATCCCGAGGTGGCTCAAATGGTAAATAACCTACCTGCATTGCTGGAGACCTGGGTTCGATCCCTAAGTTTGCAAGATATCCTGGTGAAGGAAACGGCAAACCCACTCCAGTATTCTTGCCTGGAGATCCCATGGAGAGAGGAGTCTGGCAGGCTACTGTCCATGGGGTCACAAAGAGCTGGACACGACTGAGCAACTAACACTTCGCTTCATATTGTTTTAGAGCAGTTTATACCATGGGAAGGTCATGTTCTTCAGTAGTTGTTTATAATACTAGAATTTTCTCAAATGATAGGGAATTGGTTAATGGTTAGTTCATATCAATTTTGGCAATAGTTTAGATTTTGTTTGATTTCCAGAGGCATGAACAAGAAATTACCCAGTTCAAATTAGGTTTGTGAAATAAACTGAATTTAGCTTTGCTTGTATGACTAAACTGGTTTTGGCTTGCTTAGGGAATTTTCATGTCTGGTCTCCATTTGTTTTTTTATTTTAACAGCTTCTATTTTTTTTTTTTTTTTTGCATTTAAGATGTTGATATAAAATGTTAGCAACACAAAATGGAAGTTCACCTGTTTTGATGATCAGCTCTTCTCCCATCATATTGGCTCATAGTCTATCCACCAAGGACTCTGATTTGTGTCTTAGAGCTGGCCCTGCAGCTGAGTCTGTATACCAGGAGCCAAGCAAACTGTGGAACCTTCTCAGTCTTGTTTCTGATGGTTAAAATTCCCCACTTAGAAACAGCCAGTATGACCTGTATTTCCATGGTTTCAGTTTTGATGTTTCTGGTTTGATGCTGTATGGACTCTAGTGCAATGCTAGTAGGGAGAAAGAAATAGCAGATGAAAATAGCTGAATCTCTTACATCTTCTTCAAGTTGCCCTGTTGCAGACCCCCAGATGTATTGGTAAACTAATTCCTTTTTTAAATTTGTAATCCGTCGGTGCTCTGGGAGGTTTGTAAACTAGCACAAAGTTCACTAAATTGGAGTAGTTTTCACATTCCGCAAAATGAGTGTCTGGTGATTCCTTCCTGAATCATCTTGTCAACAATTCTAGTGTTTGCAGCAGTCTGCAATTTTAGTCTTTAATGGCACCTCTCCTGTGACAGGCAAAAAAACCTCAATTTATATAAAAGCCATAATCATATTATAATATATATTTACTCCCCTCAATTAGAATTATAATTAGGTAGGTAATTATTTCTATATATATGAAAGTATAATACAAAATTCATACTAATTAGTAAATGACATTTCCAGGCAAGTATTAGTGAGGGTGTGTCATGAAGCACATTAAGATATTAAGTACCTTTGAAAGCTGGAGAGCAAATAGAGCTGGGGAAAGAGGATCAGAAAATGGAGACCAAATATACAGCAATTAAAACTAATTTTAGATGCTATGAGATAATTTCTGACATAAACACCTAAGCAAAACTCATCGCATAACACATGAGAAAATTTTGTGTTTTTCTTTCTTTTTTTTTTTTTTTACCAAAGTCAGTATATATGATAACAAAATAATCAGAGGGAAAAGCTTTTTTAAGCTTAAGGTGTACTGCTGTAAGAAATAGAAATTAAAATAGATATAGCCAGGTGGTACTAATTGAATTTAGAATTTAATGGCAGAGTTTATGGTAATTGGAACTGAATATATGTTTCTTACTTGAGTAAAAACACTGAAATACTATCCAGGGAAACAAATTATAAAATAAAAAGTTACACTAATATTTGGGATTACAAGTACAGACAAAATTTCAAAATTATATCCCAACTGCAAACCTACTTAAGATTCTCTTTTCTTGGAAAAAATTTTTCTTTATTGAGAAGTACATCTGAAGAGTCCAATATTTCCTCCAAATAATCCAAAATTAGAAACTTTTTAGTCAGAAAATGAAAAAAATTGTCTAATACATACAAAGTAACCTCTTTTAATGCTTTTATGAAGACTTTACCAGTATTTGATGTGGAATGATTATTACTGTAATTAGAAATTAATGAGTAAAACTGGATGTTACCTCATGGGTCATAATTTTCCCTGATACTAGAAAAATGTTGTTAAAGTAAAATTGTTGATACACCCAACTGGATAAGTATAAGATTTACATGAGAATAAAAAATATTAAAAAGGGATGATAGTAATTTTTCTCTAGAAAACAAAATAACTTTTAAAAGAATAACTCTTTTCAGGAATTAATAAGTCCTCAGTAAACCGTTGTCTTTAGTTTGGTTCATGTCAAAATGACTGTAGCAACAAGAACAAAACAGGAAAATTTTCACTGCTGCTTAATTCAGTTTTTGTTACAATAGCATAGGCATCAGAATGCCTAATGAAGGAACTATAGTGGTGTGTTCTTAGAAACGAGGATTGTTAATCTCTACAATCACCCAACCTGTGATTATATCCTCTCTTAAAAGAAAATTGAAAATCAGTGAGAAAATGGCATTTTGATGTAATTGAGATTATGTTTATTCACAGAGTGTTTTGTTTTCCTTATGTGCTGCCAAACATCTGGATAAAGACTGAAAAGTTTAGCAAAATATTAACGTCTTTCCAAGTGTCTAAATGTTGATTTGCATTTTATCTTTCACTCTAAATAGTTGATGAGATTTAATTTTATCCACAAAATATAAATTGTTTTCCCCTTTTCTTTGAAGTTATTGTCTCACTCTAGGCCATTCCATAGGATATTGTCTAATTTGGAAAGAGAGTGGATATATGATAGAATTTTAGAGTTGAAAGATAGGAAAATAATATTGGCCCACCTTAACATCTCTGGTTAATAATGTTAAGAATTAAAAGGGTCATTTTTCTAAATCATATGTGGTGTTTGTGGCTGAGTATAACAGGAACCTATGTCTTATGCAAGAAATATACATTATATTCTTAACTATTATATTCTTAGTTAAGTATTATATTCTTAACTAAATATTAAAATCATTACAGTTAAAATAAGAAACCATATAAAAGGATACCTGTTGTTCTCATCACTGAGTGGCACATTTTTTGAAGTTCTACTAATTGGAATAATAAAATTTAAAAAAGTAAAAAATTCAAAAATAAGGGATAAAATGATTTATTTTGGTAGAAGATATGATTTATCATGCATATCTATCCAATAAAACCTTTTTGGAAGTATAGAAAAATTAAATGAGTAAACTTTGTTAAAAATCACAATTTTTACCTCCTCTAACTTTCCTTAGAGATGAAAATGGGAAATATTCCCTGTAATGCAGAAATAAAATAGAATTACAGTTAACAAGTTAGCACCTACATAAAGAACCTACATAAAGAAATTGTGTAATGTAATGGAAAGATAAAACTAGGTCAGAAGAAGTGAAAAGTAACTGTACAGTATCAGGAAATACGAAGCTTACTATCCTAAATGCCTGTTTCTCTAAAATTAATATATAAACTGAATATATTTTGAATAAAATTACAACAGTAGTTTGTGTCTTCAGATAAAACAATTTTAAGTATATGTAAGAATAGATATGTGAAAAACCGTAAAGCCTGTGTGGTATAAATGGCAATTTACAGAGTAACTCAGGATTATTCTTTTATTAGTCATTGGAGCATAATACAAATCCTTCTTAAGCAGTTCTTTATTGACATAGAACATGCAAGTAAAGCAGTGGAACAAAATAAAACATCCCCAAATTGATTACAATATACATAATTGTATGTAAGTTGAAAGTCATTTTTTTCAGCCATTTTTGTGTGTGTGTGTGCGCAATTAAACAATGGCACCCCACTCCAGTACTCTTGCCTGGAAAATCCCATGGACAGAGGAGCCTGGTAGGCTGCAGTCCATGCGGTCACTAAGAGTCTGAAACGACTGAGCGACTTCACTTTCACTTTTCACTTTCACGCATTGGAGAAGGAAATGGTAACCCACTCAGTGTTCTTGCCTGGAGAATCCCAGGGATGGAGGAGCCTGGTGGGCTGCCATCTATGGGGTTACGCAGAGTCGGACATGACTCAAGCTACTTAGCAGCAGCAGTGATTGAACAGCGAAATTGACTATTGATCTAGAAGAAGTTTGAAGATTTACATTCAAAACTTAAAATGTGGCAAGAAAATCTAGGAGAAAGAGTTCATGTGTAATTAAGAAGTAGATAAAACTCTACAAATTAAGACTGAGGAATCCTTCAGGAATGTAGATATGTCTTTGAGTTTTTAAAATGCTTGTAAGACCAAATATACTGTTGAAAATACACATTTAGTTGGGAATCTGTGTGTCAAATATAAGAATGACAAAGAACCACCATTTATACTATGCAGCTTTCATTTTCTTTAAGCAAACTTTGTAAGCAATGTGCAGTTGACTTTTATTTTCTTCTATTTTGATAAATTTTGTCTTTAACAAATGGATATGTGCCATTCACCTGTAAGATAAATCATCGCTATTTGGATTTATGTGTTTTATTATACCCTTTGGTGGACATGAGTTTGAGTGAACTGCAGGAGTTGGTGATGGACAGGGAGGCCTGGCATGCTATGACTGACAGGGTTGCAAAGAGTCGGACAAAACTGAGCAACTGAACTGAACTTGATACATTTGTTTTACTATTTTATGTAACATCTTCTTTCATTTCTGCCTTCTTTAGAAGTATATTGCCTCTTCTTTTAGCATTTTAGTTATAGATTCTTTTTAATAAAATGTAACTTTTTTTTCTAGCACTATTAGTTAACCTAGAGATACCAAATGTGTAATTGATGTCTTTGGATTAATGTGAATACAATTCTCAAGAATATGCTGATGTCTTAAAACAGTGTATTTCTATATAACATGTCTATGCCTTTTAATTCTATGTTAAATATATATATATTATTTTAATTTTCATAAAATTAAAATTTATATACATTTTCACATGCATTTATTTTTCTTTCCTATTCATTTATTTATCTATCTGTGTATGGGAGGGATTCACTTCACTGTACAGGAGAAACTAGCAAAAAGTGGTAAACAATTTATGCCCCAACAAATAAAATTTTAAAAAAATTAAGAACTTGATTTGATTATTTAATGACAGACTGGAAATGATAGAAGAATAGAGAACTAGAAAATAGTTCAATAGGAAATGTGCAGGTTGACAAAGATTAAAAATAGTAAACATATTGAAAAGAGTGATTTGAGAAGGAGATCTAATATAAGTTATTGGTATTCAAGAAGCAGGGAGAGAGAATGGAAAAAAAAAGTAAATAAGAGGAAAAACCCTAAAATAAAGTTCCCCAAATTGTTAAAAGATATTAAGGAAGGTAAGTACTCAGAAAACCACACCCAGGCCTATCATATATATTTCTTCAAAGGGATAAAAGGCTATGAAAAAGTACTGGAACAACAGGTCAAAAATGTCTTTAAATTTCAGGAAGAAAATAACTGCCAATGTATGCTTTCATTCCCAGCTACATTGTTTTTTTTAATTTTTTTTTTTTAGTTTTTGAATGTTCAATTTCTTTATTTTAAATTATTATTTTTAACTTTACATTATTGTATTGGTTTTGCCACACATCAACATTAATCTGCCATGGGTGCACACGTGTTCCCAATCCCGAACTCTTCTCCCACGCCCCCCCACCCCCACGCCATCCCTCCGGGTCATCCCAGTGCACCAGTTCCAAGCATCCTGCACCTTGCATCAAACCTAGACTGGCAATTCGTTCCTTATATGATATTATACATGTTTCAATGCCATTCTCCCAAATCATCCCACCCTCTCCCTCTCCCACAGAGTCCAAAAGACTATTCTATACATCTGTGTCTCTTTTGCTGTCTCACATACAGGGTTATCGTTACCATTTTCTAAATTCCATATATATGTGTTAGTATACTGTATTGGTGTTTTTCTTTCTGGCTTACTTCACTCTGTTTCATCTACCTCATTAGAGCTGATTCAAATGTATTCTTTTTAATGGCTGAGTAATACTCCATTGTGTATATGTACCACAGCTTTCTTATCCATTCATCTGCTGATGGACATCTAGGTTGCTCCCATGTCCTGGCTATTATAAACAGTGCTGCAATGAACATTGGGGACATTATTTTTAATTGTGAAATAAGATACCGATTTTTTTTCAGACCTACTTTGTTTTTAATTGTGAAATAAGATACCGATTTTTTAAATCTTTTTTTTTTCCATTCTCTCCCTGCTTCTTGAATACCAATAACTTATATTAGATCTCCTTCTCAAATCACTTTTTTCAATATGTTTACTATTTTTACTCTTTTTTCAACCTGCACATTTCCTACTGAACCATTTTCCAGTTCTCTATTCTTCTGTCATTTCCAGTCTGTCATTAAATCATCAACTCTGTTCTTAATTTTTTTTTAATTTTATTTATTGGGGCATAAATTGTTTACCACTTTTTGCTAGTTTCTCCTGTACAGTGAAGTACAGGAGTATCCCATCAAGGTCACCACACAGTACTGAGTTGAGTTCTCTGCACACAACAGGCTCTTCTCTAGTTATCTCTCTTCCATGCATAGCAGTGTATATATGTCAGTCCCACTCTCCTAATTCATCCCATTCCCATATCCCCCCCTTGGTGTTCATATATTTGTTTTCTACATCTGTGTATTTATTTCTTTTGTGTGTGTGTGTGTGTGTGTTTATTTCTGCTTTGCAAATAGTTTCATCTGTACCATTTTTCCAGATTCCACATATATATGGTAATATACAGTATTGTTTTTTCTCTTTCTGACTTACTTCACTCCATATGACACTATGTAAGTCCATCCATGTCTCTACATATAACCCAATTTCATTCCTTTTAATAGCTGAGTAATGTTCCATTGTGCATATGAATGGTGTCTTTATCCATTCATCTGTCAGTAGACATTTAGGTTACTTTCTTTTTTTATTTTTTAGTTCAAAAATTTTTATTTTGCTTTGTTAATGTATACTATAGTTCTCTTTTCGTATACACATCCTTTCAACAATTTTGAATATATTATTCACAGTTGAATTAAGTCCATCACTGATAACTTAGAAATCAAGAATTATATGCATGTCTATTCCTATTTTCTCTTTATTCTCTTAGTCTTAGCAATTTTGAAAATGTCTAGAGGTAATGAATACTAATTGAAAATTTATTTCCCTGAAGTCTAATAGACATGTAAGCTGGAGACACACCATTTTAATCCAATAAGGCATTGAGCTGATTACAGGCTGGGTTGTTGGTTTTGTAATAACTCAAATTATACTTGTGTGCTTTTTTTTTTCCTCTGAATCTCAACTGAGAATAATACTTACGAGGTTCCCTCGTAGTAAAAGTCTGACCTTTTTTGGTCATGTTGGCACTGGGAGTCTGCTGCTGTAAACACTCTGCTCTCAGTGTTTTTTAGTTTTGCATCCTCCACTGCTGAAGACTTCAATAAATGCCTCTATTAGATCAGCCTCCTAGAAGTGTTGTTTCTCTGAATTCCCTGTCCTAGGAAGTTTTTGTTTGTTTTCAGGGAATCTCCACTGCCCTGAAAACTTTTCAGAACTTCACTGGCCTTTCCTAGCTCCATCCCTACCGTAGTATTCCCAGTCTCTGGATTCACACTAAGAATTGGTTAAATGCCCTGAGGGAAAAAGCAGCTCGCTCTATGCTGGTTCGCTTATCTGTTCTTTAGTTCCTGCTTAGTCAGGGAACTCTGATAATTTCAATGAGATTTCTTTCTTTATATTTCTATTTTTTAAAAAGTCTTTATTATTGTTATAATTTGAATAACAAAATTAGCTAGGTATAAAACACACAGGTGGCCTAGTGATAAAGAACCCACCTGCCAATGCAGGAAACTAAGGAGACGTGGGTTCAATCTGATTTGGGAAAATCCCCTAGAGAAAGAAATGGCAACCCACTCCAGTATTCTTGCCTGGAATATCCCATGGACGGAGGAGCATGAAGGTCTACAGTCCATGGCGTCACAAAGGGTCAGACACGACTTAACAACAGAGCACACACACACATAATTTGAATATGAAAATTAGCTAGGTACAAAATAACTGACCATTAGTGTTTAATTCTTAGCATTTTAAGTAGAAAATCTGATTTCAAAGCAGTATTAGCAACATATATTTAACAAAGTGCCAGTGTTATTTTAACAAAATGCCAGTGACTTCCTAATCAATAAATTTCATATTGTATTTTTCCTGCAATGTATTCCAAATGATTATATATTTTTATCTTAGAATGTTCAAGTAACTAGAGATAACAAAGAGTATATGAGGAATTACTCTTTAAAGGGTACAGAGTTTTAGTTTGGAAAGAAGATAAAGTTCTGGAGATGGATAGTGGTGATGATTAAACAACAGTGTCGTACTTTATGTCATTGATTTCTACACTTATAATTTACCATTTAAACCATTTTTTATATTGTGTATTTTACCACAATAAAAAGTACAGATTTAAACTAGTCATCAAGAAATTAAATGTAACATGATATTTTTACATGTAAGTAGTGCATTTTATTTAAGAATTCTGCTCAGTGAATTATATGTCAATTAGACTTGTTTTGTACTTTAACTTCTGTGAACATGCTAAAGTCATTTCCATTTCAGTGACATAAGCATTAATCTACTTCAATTATTTGTACTCACAGATATACAAAACAAAAAAGACTACTACTATACCATGGGGATATCCATAAAATTAAGTTATACTTTATTTGCTAAAATATGATAAGCAAAATAAAGTTAAAAAAAGAAAAATCCAGTGACTGATGGGGAAAAGGTCATAGGTGAGATGGACCTTGAAAGATAGACATAAATATTTCCTGCTGCCCCTGCTACTAAACCGCTTCAGGCGTATCCAACTCTGTGCAACCGTATGGACAGTAGCCCTCCAGGCTCCTCTGTCCATAGGATTCTCCAGGCAAGAATACTGGAATGGGTTGCCATTTCCTTCTCCCATAAATATTTCCATGATAATTTAAATTGTTAATAGCAATCAGAGAGAACATTTTACCTCCAATCAGTTCAGTTCAGTTCAGCCACTCAGTCGTGTCCGACTCTTTGCGACCCCATGAATCACAGCACGCCAGGCCTCCCTGTCCATCACCAACTCCCGGAGTTCACTCAGACTCACGTCCATCGAGTCAGTGATGCCATCCAGCCATCTCATCCTCTGTCATCCCCTTCTCCTCCTGCCCCCAATCCCTCCCAGCATCAGAGTCTTTTCCAAAGAGTCGACTCTTTGCATGAGGTGGCCAAAGTACTGGAGTTTCAGCTTTAGCATCATTCCTTCCAAAGAAATCCCAGGGCTGATCTCCTTCAGAATGGACTAGTTGAATCTCCTTGCAGTCCAAGGGACTCTCAAGAGTCTTCTCCAACACCACAGTAGCAGTATTAAAATGTATTATTTTATTAAGTCCTCAAATATTTAAAAATATATTTAGACATATTAATAGCAGATCATTTCAAGATTCAAAATATTTTCTTTTTATGCCATATTTTTCACTTTACAATTTTAGCTAAAATGCTATATATGACTCTTTTATATTTACTGTTTAAGGATAATGCCTTCTGATCTATTTTCCTGGTTCAGCAAAATCCAAATTCCAAAACCTGTAAGACAATATAGGAAACAGAATTTTATGTCAGTTTCAAGGGGAGCATTATCTTTTTCCACTATAGTAGAAAACATATTTTACACTGAGAGAAGTCATATTAACATGATAATCTATAATCCAAGGGCAGGTGGGTCATATGTTTTTAGCCTACCTAAATATTGCCAGATATGTGGTTGTGCCCTCTGTTGAAACCATTCTGTGGTATTTTACAGTTGCAGCACCTTGCATTAAAACAAACACAAAGCAATCATCTTAAAAATGAAAACCCTTGACGGTATTTCAATCAAGAAGGTTAGCAGAAAAAATCAATATCCTCCTTTTCATATGGTTCCAAAATTATGTAGTGAATAGTGAGGCAGGAAAACAAAGCCACTTGATTTGACTATATATTTTCCTCTAATCATTGTAAGTTCACATTTGGCTTCCCTGGTAGCTCAGAGGGTAAAGTGTCTGCCTGCAATGCAGGAGACCTGGGTTCGATCCCTGGGTGTGGAAGATCCCCTGGAGAAGGAAATGGCAACCCATTCCAGAATTCTTGCCTGGAAAACCCCATGGATGGAAAAGCTTGGTGGACTACAGTCCATGGAGTTGCAAAGAGTCAGACACAACTGAGAAACTTCACTTTGACTTTTCTTTCTTTCACATTTGGCTATGCGCAACCTGCAGTGAAAACAGATCATGGCATCTGGTCCCATCACTTCATGGGAAATAGATGGGGAAACAGTGGAAACAGTGTCAGACTTTATTTTTTTAGGCTCCAAAATCACTGCAGATGGTAACGGCAACCATGAAATTAAAAGATGCTTACTCCTTGGAAAGAAAGTTATGACCAACCTAGATAGCATATTGAAAAGCAGAGACATTACTTTGCCAACAAATATCCGTCTAGTCAAGGCTATGGTTTTTCCAGGGGTCATGTATGGGTGTGAGAGTTGGACTGTGAAGAAAGCTGAGCGCCAAAGAATTGATGCTTTTAAACTGTGGTGTTGGAGAAGACTCTTGAGAGTCCCTTGCATTGCAAGGAGATCCAACCAGTCCATTCTAAAGGAGATTAGCCCTGGGTGTTCTTTGGAAGGACTGATGCTAAAGCTGAAACTCCAGTACTTTGGCCACCTCATGCGAAAAGTTGACTCCTTGGAAAAGACTCTGATGCTGGGAGGGATTGGGGGCAGGAGGAAAAGGGCACGGCAGAGGATGAGATGGCTGGATGGCATCACCGACTCAATGGACGTGAGTTTGAGTGAACTCCAGGAATTGGTGATGGACAGGGAGGCCTGGCGTGCTGCGATTCATGGGATAGCAAAGAGTCGGACATGACTAAGCAACTGAACTGAACTGGACCTAGGGTCCTTTGTTTACTCTCACCAAGGTATTAGGATCTTTGGGTGTTATTTCTGTTGAAAAGTTTTATTTGTTTGTTTTAATTTAAAGTATTAGTTTCTCTCCATTTTACAGAATACAAAATAGGGATTAATTATTTAACTATTAAATCTTTATATGATCAGTCTACTAAACAGAGTGTGTGATTGTAATAGTTTGTTCAAGTAAATTAGCAACTATAAGCTCAACAAGGCAATCCAGAATTAGGACAGAACTCAAATAGAGTATTCTAAGCTGTAATCCTTTTTAAGTCATATTTATATTTTTATTTTAAGTACTTTTGCATATTACAACCTAACTTTTAAAAATTCAGCTTCCTTTCACTTTTTGTATTGTGATTTCTGAATTGTTGAAGATTGTGAATATCTCTGTTTTCTATTTTAGAACTGACTCCATGACTCAGGTTCATGAATTTGAAAGGGCAATGCCTTCATTTTTGATCTACATCAATCTTCCCTTAAACAATCTGAAATATGCACATTTCAATACACTAACATTTTCTTCGGAGAAGGCGATGGCACCCCACTCCAGTACTCTTGCCTGGAAAATCCCATGGACAGAGGAGCCTGGTAGGCTGTAGTCCATGGGGTTGCAAAGAGTTGGACACGACTGAGCAACTTCCCTTTCACTTTTCACTTTCATGCATTGGAGAAGGAAATGGCAACCCACTCCAGTGTTCTTGCCTGGAGAATCCCAGGGACGGGGGAGCCTGGTGGGCTGCTGTCTATGGGGTCACACAGAGTCTGACATGACTGAAGTGGCTTAGCAGCATCAGCAGCAGCAGCAACATTTTCTTACAGTGTACACTTTTACTATTTTCAATAAGTCACCAAGATTCTTTGTAATGACTATCCAAGTTGTTTAATAAGTGTAATTTTATCCAAAGGTCTAAATTAATTCCACATTAGTATTTCATTTTTTATTTTATCATTCTTTGTCTTCATAATTCACATTAGACATTTTTTAAAGATTGAATTATAATTGATTTGCAATGTTGTGTTAGTTTCAGGTATACAGCTGAGTGATTCAGGTGTACATTATGTATTTTTCTGTTATCTTTTTCAGATTATTTTCCCTTGTAAGTTATTATAAATATTGAATATAGTTCCCCATGCCATGTAGTAGGTGCTTATTTGCATCTATTTTATACATCGTGAAGTCGTCGTGAAGTCCATCAGTCGTGTCTGACTCTGTGACCCCATGGACTCTAGCCTACCAGGCTCCTCCATCCATGGAATTTTCTAGGCAAGAGTATTGGAGTTGGTTGCCATACATAGAGATGTGTAAATGTTAATCCGTCCTGCTAACTTATCCCTCCCCATCCCCTTTCTCTTTTGATAACCATCAGTTTATTTTCTACATTTGTGGGTCTGTTTCTGTTTTCTCAATAAGATCATTAATTTTTCAGATTCTATATATATGATATTATATATTATTTGTCTTTGCCTTTGCCTTAGTATTATAGTCTCTAGGTCCATCCATATCACAGTCCCTATTTTATGATATTTTATTCCTATTTTTTATTTAGATACCTTTCCAAATCATCACACTCACTTTAAAGTACCTAAGGACAATGTTTAACCTGTTGACAAGCCGAATACTTCTCTATTTTTTAAAACACTATTAGTCACCTGATAGAAAACTTTGCCACTATCAAGTTCACCTTCTGAAATCGATAATAAGAACAATGGAAAAAATGATATCTCTTAAGAAACACCAGTTAACTACTCCAATATCATGATGAGACTATTAACATGTAACGTGGTAAAACTGAAGGTTTTTTTTTAAAGAAAATACAGTATTATTTCACACGCAGCAAAATTTTATTAACTCAAGTCCCTATGATCCAAATAAGGCTATTTGGCTACTGTTCTGCTCTAGAGAGGTTTTATAATAACAATAAAATTGTCATAAAATAATATGTTAGGCAAAGTGAAACTTTGTATAGCTTGTGCCAAAATTTTTAACTTAAAAAAGTGAGAACCAAGTTAACATGAACTCTGGATTGTCATTTTATATTCTTCATGTAACTAGCACTCATTCCAAATATTGCTATGACATGTTCAAAATAAAATGCAACAACTGCAAATTTAGTGCCTTTATTTTGGGGCATCTGACATATTGATACTGAAAAATAATTCAAGAAATATTCATGTAGGTATATTTCGACTGTTATTATATGAAACAAACCGGGAAGAAAATGTGTGACATAATTTTCCAAGATGAGATGGTTGGATGGCATCACCCACTCAATGGACATGAGTTTGAGCAAACTCTGGGAAATAGTGAAGGACAGGGAAGCCCTGGGGTGCCCTAGTCCATGGGGGTCACAGAGAGTCAGACACGACTGAACAACTGAACAACAACTACAATCACACTGAAGAATTTTGCCAGTAAGCTATCTGATTAACATACAGTTTAAAAAATGGAGCGGGAGGGATTCAGGAAAGACTACAAAGTCAATTCAAATAGTCTAGTGCAAAATACAACATGGTCCATGGCACCATGTTGTATTTTACACAAGAATTAAAAAATGAAAAAAAAAACAAACAAACTATAGGGATGGTTTTATATGACATGAGTTCAGGACAGTTGCTCAGTCTTGTCCAACTCTGTGCAACCCCATGGACTGAAGCACTCCAGTCTTCCCTGTCCATCACCAATACCCAGAGCCTACTCAAACTCATGTCCATCACGATGGTGATGCCATTCAACCATCTCATCGTCTGCCATCCCCTCTCTTCCCGCCTTCAATCTTTCCCAGCATCAGGGTCTTTTCTCATGAAACACTTCTTCACATCAGGTAGCCAAAATATTGGAGTTTCAGCTTCAGCATCATTCCTTCCAGTGAATAGTCAGGACTGATTTCCTTTAGGATGGACTGGTTGGATCTCCTTGCTGTCCAAGGGACTCTCGAGAGTCTTCTCCAACACCACAGTCAGAAGCATCAATTCTATGGTGCTTAGCTTTCTTTATAGTCCAACTCTCATATCCATACATGACCACTGGAAAAACCATAGCCTTGACTAGACAAATCATTGTTGGAAAAGTAACGTCTCTACTTTTAAATATGCTGCCTAGTTTAGTCATAACTTTCTTCCAAAGAGTAAGTGTGTTTTAATTTCATGGCTGCGGTCAGCATCTACAGTGATTTTGGAGCCCAACAAAATAAAGTCTGCCACTGTTTCCACTGTTTCCCCATCTATTTGTCATGAAGTGATGGGGCCAGATGCCATGATCTTTGTTTTCTGAATGTTGAGCTTTAGGCTTTTTTTTTTTTTTTTCACTCTCCTCTTTCACTTTCATCAAGAGGCTCTTTAGCTCTTCTTTGCTTTCTGCAATGAGAGTCATGTCATCTGTGTATCTGAGGTTATTGAGATTTCTCCCAGCAATCTTGATTCCAGCTTGTGCTTCATCCAGCCCAGTGTTTCTCATAATGTACTCTGCATATAAGTTATATAAGCAGGGTCACAATATACAGCCTTGACATACTTCTTTCCCAGTTTTGAACCAGTCTGTTGTTCCATTTCAAGTTCTAACTATTGCTTCTTAACCTGCATACAGATTTCTCAGGAGGGAGGTCAGGTCATCTGGTATTCGCATTTCTTGAAGAATTTTCCACAGTTTATTGTGATCCACACAGACAAAGGCATTGGCTTAGTCAATGAAGCAGAAGTAGATGTTTTTCTGGAACTCTCTTGCTTTTTCTATGATCCAGTGGATGTTGGCAATTTGATCTCTGGTTCCTCTGCCTTTTTAAAATCCAGCTCAAACATCTGAAAGTTCATGGTTCACATATTGCTGAAGCTGGCTTGGAGAGTTTTAAGCATTACTTTCCTAGCATGTGAGATGAGTGCAATTGCGTTCACTATATGCTCACATATTATTGAAGCCTGGCTTGGAGAATTTTGAGCATTAATTTGCTAGCGTGTGAGATGAGTGCAATTGTGCAGTAGTTTGAGCATTCTTTGGCATTGCCTTTCTTTGGGATTGGAATGAAAACTGACCTTTTCCAGTCCTGTAGGCACTGCTGAGTTTTCCAAGTTTGCTGGCATATTGATTGCAGCACTTTCACAGCATCATCTTTTAGGATTTGAAACAGCTCAACTGGAATTCCATCTCCTCCACTCGTTTTGTTCATAGTGATACTTTCTACGGTTCACTTGACTTCATATTCCAGGATGTCTGGCTCTAGGTGAGTGATCATACCATCGTGGTTATCTGGGTCATGAATATCTTTTTAGTATAGTTCTTCTGTGTGGTCTTTCTCCTCTTCTTAATATCTCCTGCTTCTGTTAGGTCCATACCATTTCTGTCCTTTATTGAGCCCATAGTAGCAAGAAATGTTCCCTTGGTATCTCTAATTTTCTTGAAGAGATCTCTAGATTTTCCCATTCTATTGTTTTCCTCTATTTCTTTGCATTGATCACTGAGAAAGGCTTTCTTATCTCTCCTTCCTTTTGTTTGGAACTCTGCGTTCAAATGGGTATATCGTTCCTTTTCTGCTTTGCTTTTCTCTTCTCTTCTTTTCACAGCTATTTGTAAGGCCTCCTCAGACAGCCATTTTGCTTTTTCATTTATTTTTCTTGGTGATGGTCTTGATCCCTGTCTCCTGTACAATGTCATGAACCCCCATCCATAATTCTTCAGGCACTCTATCAGATCTAATTCCTTGAATCTATTTTTCACTTACACTGTATAATCATAGAATATTTGATTTAGGTCATACCTGAATGGTCTAGTGATTTCCCCCAGTTTCTTCAATTTAAGTCTGAATTTGGCAACAAGAAGTTCATGATCTGAGCCACAGTCAGCTCCTGGTCTTGTTTTTGCTGACTGTATAGAGTTTCTCCATCTTTGCCTGCAAATAATATAATCAATCTGATTTTGGTATTGACCATCTGGTGATGTCCATGTGTAGAGTCTTCTCCTGTGTTGTTGGAAGAGCGTGTTTGCTATGGCCAGTGAATTCTCTTGGTAAAACTCTATGAGCCTTTGCCCTGCTTCATTCTGTACTCCAAGACCAAACTGGCCTGTTACTCCAGGTGTTTCTTGACTTCCTACTTTTGTATTCCAGTCCCTTATATTGAAAAGGATATCTTTTTGGGGTGTTAATTCTAGAAGGTCTTGTAGGTTTTCATAAAACCATTCAAGTTCAATTTTCATCATTACTGGTTGGGTCATAGACTTGGATTACCATGATACTGAATGGTTTGCCTTGGAAATGAACAGAGATCATTCTGTTGTTTTTGAGATTGCATCAAAGTATTGCATTTCAGACTCTCTTGTTGTCAATTGTGGCTACTCCATTTCTTCTAAGGGATTCTTGCCCTCAGTAGTAGATATAATGGTCATCTGATTTAAATTCATCGATGCCAGTCCATTTTAGTTCTCTGACTCTTAAAACATTGACGTTCACTCTTGCCATCACCTGTTTGACCACTTACAATTTGCCTTGATTCATGAATCTAACATTCCAGGTTCCTATGCAGTATTGTTCTTTACAGCATCAGACCTTGCTTCCATCACCAGCCGCATCCACAGTTGGGTGTTGTTTTTGCTTTGGCTCCATCTCTTCATTCTTTCAGGAGTTATTTCTCCACTGATCTCCAGTAGCATATTAGGGCCCTACCAAGCTGGGGAGTTCATCTTTTAGTGTCCTATCTTTTTGTCTTTTCATACTGTTCATGGGGTTTTCAAGGCAAAAGTACTAAAGTATTTTGCCATTCTGTCTGCAGTGGACCACATTTTGTCAGAACTCTCCACCATGACCCACCACAGCCTTTTCTAATTCAGTTAAACTATGAGCCATGCCATGCCAGTTCAGTTCAGTTCAGTTCAGTCACTCAGTCATGTCCGACTCTTGCAACCCACTGAATCGCAGCAACCAGGCCTCCCTGTCCATCACCAACTCACGGAGTTCACTCAGACTCACATCCATCGAGTCGGTGATGCCATCCAGCCATCTCATCCTCTGTCATCCTCTTCTCCTCTTGGCCCCAAACCCTCCCAGAATCAGAGTATTTTCCAATGAGTCAACTCTTCGCATGAGGTGGCCAAAGTACTGGAGTTTCAGCTTTAGCATCATTCCTTCCAAAGAACAGCCAGGACTGATCTCCTTTAGAATGGGCTAGTTGAATCTCCTTGTAGTGCAAGGGACTCTCAAGAGTCTTCTCCAATACCACAGTTCAAAAGCATCAATTCTTCGGTGCTCATCTTTCTTCGCAGTCCAACTCTCACATCCATACATGACCACTGGAAAAACCATAGCCTTGACTAGATGGACCTTTGTTGGCTAAGTAATGTCTCTGCTTTTCAATATGCTGTCTAGGTTGATCATAACGTTTCCTCCAAGGAGTAAGCACCTTTTAATTGCATGGTTGCAGTCACCATCTGCAGTGATTTTGGAGCCCCCCCAAATAAAATCTGACACTGTTTCCACTGTTTCCCCATCTATTTCCCATGAAGTGATGGAACCAGATGTCATGATCTTAGTTTTCTGAATGTTGAGCTTTAAGCCAACTTTTTCACTCTCTTCTTTCACTTTCATCAAGAGGCTTTTTAGTTTCCTCTTCACTTTCTGCCATACGGGTGGTGGTCATCTTCATATCTGAGGTTATCGATATTTCTCCTGGCAATCTTGATTCCAGCTTGTGCTTCTTCCAGCCCAGCATTTCTCATGATGTACTCTGCATATAAGTTATGTCAGACAGCAAAAGAGACACAGATGTATAGAACAGTCTTTGGACTCTGTAAGAGAGGGAGAGAGTGGGATGATTTGGGAGAATGGCATTGAAACATGTATAATATCATATATGAAATGAATCGCCAGTCCAGGTTTGATGCATGATGCTGGATGCTTGGGACTGGTACACTGAGATTACCCAGAGGGATGGTATGGGGAGGGAGGAGGGAGGGGGTGTCAGTATGAGGAACACGTTAATACCTGTGGCAGATTCATGTTGATGTATGGCAAAACCAATACAAAATTAACCTCCAATTAAAATAAATAAATTTATATTTAAAAAAATAAAAATTGCTTGAGTTAAAAAAAAAAAAGCAGGGTGACAATATACATCCTTGATGTACTCCTTTTCCTATTTGGAACCAGTCTGTTGTTCCATGTCCAGTTCTAACTGTTGCTTCCTGACCTGAATATAGGTTTCTCAAGAGGCAGGTTAGGTGGTCTAGTATTCCCATCTCTTTCAGAATTTTCCACAGTTTATTGTGATCCACACAGTCAAAGGCTTTGGCATAGTCAATAAAGCAAAATAGATGTTTTTCTGGAACTCTCTTGCTTTTTCCATGATCCAGTGGATGTTGGCAATTTGATCTCTGGTTCCTCTGCCTTTTCTAAAACCAGCTTGAACATCTGGTAGTTCACAGTTCACGTATTGCTGAAGCCTGGCTTGGAGAATTTTGAGCATTACTTTACTAGCATGTGAGATGAGTGCAATTGTGCAGTAGTTTGAGCATACTTTGGCTTTGCCTTTCTTTGTGATTGGAATGAAAACTGACCTTTTCCAGTCCTGTGGCCACTGCTGAGTTTTTCAAATTTGCTGGCATATTGAGTGCAGCACTTTGACAGCATCATCTTTCAGGATTTGAAAAAGCTCAACTGGAATTCCATCACCTCCACTAGCTTTGTTCACAGTGATGCTTTCTAAGGCCCACTTGACTTCCATGCCATGTAGGGACACCAAAGATGGATGGGTCATGGTAGAGAGTTCTGACAAAGTTAATAGCTTAATTAGTAAATATTTATTGTCCACCTGTTTTACAGCAATAGTGTTTGGTATGAGTAACTTAAATAGGAAATTCCTCTTAAGAAATTAGTAATTTATCATAAGGGAATGACATGAAAATTCTTTAAAAACATTGTAATCAGTTTAATAGTAAGGAAGTGATCGTGGCTGAATCCTAGCAAAGAGAAAATGAATTTGGATTTACGTAATCAGATTCAGGGAAGATTTCACCTTTGTAGGTATTAATTATGAATGATACTTTATATTGCATATTATTCTTTTTAACAGCAAATAACTTTATTCTCTCTGATAGCTCTTTTGCACTCTCCTGACTTTCCTCCTTCATTACTTCTCCTCATCATTATGTTTTCGTTTTCATAAAAACTACAATTACAGTACTTTTTTAGCCCTGGAAAACATACATGTATATCTGTCATGCTAATCATTTTAGCCCACAGTGCGTATATAATCATTTTAAAATGGTTTTTTCCTTATCACTTTCAAGAATTTAACACTGTGATAACCTGATATAGGTGACATTATGGTATGATCGCTGCATTCTTGTTCCTTTGACCCGGTCCTTCACAATATTTGAATATATGTTAATATCCTAGTCATGTAACTCAGTCAACTTGATTTGTGTAACCTCCAGAGCTATGCTAGCATCATGTTCTTAGGAGTTATCTAAATGAAATTCCCTCACTATTACCAAATTATATTACTTCACAGTTAATCACAGGGTGCTTGGATTACTCAATGAAAAATAAGTTTAAAATTCACTTTCAACTTTGAAAGTTCAAAGTAATAAAGAGAACATAAGAATTGGCCTTAAGGCCAAATATTATTAATTATCTCTATGGAGAAAAGGAGTAAAGGCCACGTTGAAGGGGAGAGTTTTAAGGCTGTGTATGATTGTTTTGCCTGTTTGTGTATGCACATGCACTTTTTACCATGTTTGGAGGTATATGCATACACATGCCTTCCCTGGTGTCTCAGACGGTGAAGAGTCTGCCTGCAATGCGGAGACCTGGGTTCAATCCCTTGGTTCAGGAGATCCCTTGGAGAAGGAAATGGCAACTGACTCCAGTATTCTTTCCTGGAGAATCCCATGGACAGAGGAGCCTGGTGGGCTACAATCCATGCAGTTGCAAAGATTTGTGCACAACTGAGTGATTAATAAGTCGACTTATTCCATTCTCCATCACATACTCACATACACACACACACACACACACACACACACACACACACACACACAAACGTGCTTAAAACATTGCAGAAGGTCAGACTTAAATATTTTCTAGTTAATTATTTTTTATTTCAATATATGAAGTCACTTCCCATGATGAACCCTTCACATGTGGGAATCTTGACTATACATAGGCATCATCACATCCTTATGATGCTTCTAAACTCTAAATATACAGGCCAGTCTGGCAGCTCTGATCTTCACTTTCTTCTTCATCATTTGATCCCTCACTTTCCTTACAGAGCTACAGATGCTGATTGAGCAGAAGTGATAAGTGATGAAGTGAATCTTTCCAGTCCTTCAAAAGTTTGATAAAATACAAATAAGTGGAAGACTAAATTTTGTGCCCTTAATTAGAAAAAACTTATATATACAAAATGTAAAATATTATATGTACTCTAAGCATAGATCAATATTTAATAACAGAAAATAAAATTTCAACCTATTGAACAAACCGTTTTAGAATATTAAAGAAGTAAACATCCCATTTAAGAATAATAGAGTATAGAAATAGTGTGATACCATAGTAAAAGAAGAGCATAATGTTGGTGCTTTGGTTTGGGGAAGTTTTTCTGGATAAAATATGCAAAATATTTGAAGCCTATTAATTTTCTAAAATAACTTAAATTATAGTGAGGTGATAAACTTTAACATTATGCCACAATTTACAGTACATTTCTATTTAATAAAAGCTTTTATAAACAAAATTTTACTTTTTATATTTTGCAAAGTCCTCCATATTCTTAATTTTTTCTTACTTTTTTTTTAACTTCTCTCTCTTCCCACAAACAAATATTCATATAAACTATACTTGAAGGAAAAGGTTAAGTTTTTAGACCCACTTTATCATGTTTGGAGTTGTATCTTTGGCAATTCACAGCCTGTAATTCAAAATCCTTGAGGGACTACTGCCGTCCTAGGCCAGGGAAGTGATTTGGAGTGGCCTGAAGGTCATTGAAGGGTATATTCTCTGAACCTCTGCATTCGCATTTTGCTGTGTCATCAATCTTGTTCATTGGAAAGCGTGACAGTTTGTCTGGACAGCACTACATAAAGGATAGCAAAAGGTTACTGTTAGGTTATGAAGATTTTCTGACAAGCACAACATGCCAAGGTTTATGTAAGCGTAAAACAAACCTTAAACTCGAGAAGTGCTTTGTAAAAGAGTTTCCTACTTCTGTTTTCTAAAGATATTTTGAAGTCTGAGTTTATATATTCCAAGTTTCAGACATGAACAATCTTTTACAAGGTCCTCTAATATTATTAAAGAATGTTGTTAATTGCTCAGTCACGTGTGACTCTTTGTGACCCCATGCACTGTAGCCCAACAGGCTCTTTGGTCCATGGAATTTTCCAGGCAGGAATACTATAGTGGGTTGCCATTTCGTACTCTAAGAGATCTTCCACAGGGACTGAACCTGTGTCTCCTGCTTGGAAGGTAGATTCTTCTACCACTGAACTACCAGGGGAGCCCTTCAAAAGGTATGTAGAAGACAAAAATGTAAGCTTGAAAAATTTAAATATATATATTTATAAATATATATCAGTTCAGTTCAGTTCAGTCTCTCAGTCATGTCCGACTCTGCAATCCCATGAATTGCAGCACGGCAGGCTTCCCTGTCCATCACTAACTCCCAGAGTCCACTCAGACTCAAGTCCATCGAGTCAGTGATGCCATCCAGCCATCTCATCCTCTGTCGTCCCCTTTTCCTCCTGCCCCCAATCCCTCCCAGCATCAGGGTCTTTTCCAATGAGTCAGCTCTTTGCATGAGGTGACCA
This sequence comes from Ovis aries, assembly GCF_016772045.2. NCBI lineage: Eukaryota > Metazoa > Chordata > Mammalia > Artiodactyla > Bovidae > Ovis > Ovis aries. The sequence goes on from NC_056069.1 coordinate 53,408,967, forward strand.
AAGTATTGGAGTTTCAGCTTTAGCATCAGTCCTTCCAATAACAACCAGGACTGATCTCCTTTAGAATGGACTAGTTGGACCTCCTTTCAGTCCAAGGGGCTCTCAAGAGTCCTTTCCAACACCACAGTTCAAAACCAGTTCAATTCTTCAGCGCTCAGCTTTCTTCACAGTCCAACTCTCCCATCCATACATGACCACTGGAAAAACCATAGCCTTGACTAGGTGGACCTTTAGATATATGAAATCAGAAAGTCAATCTTGCCTTCCGCAAAGAAAGGGGAAAGAAGTGTCCAATTTTTTGAAATACTATTTGTATCTGAAAATGGTACAGTGTAGTAGATTAAATCTTTAAAATAAAGAGAGGGGCTTCCCTGGTTGTCCAGTGGTTAGGACTCTGTGCTTCCACTGCTAAGGGCATAGGTTCGATTCCTGGTTGGGGTACTAAGATCCCACATGCCCTGTGACATAACCAAAAATTAATTTTAAAAATTCCTTTGTGATCTCACCTTAATTGTCATCAGCACAGAAAAATAATTTTGTTAGAAAGATCAGAGATTTTTTTGGACGCAGAAATAGAGCAGGGTTATATTTTGACTGTCCCACCTTGAATTTAGTACAAATCACTCAGCCTTCTCATATGTGAAGAAGAAAGAAACTGAAAACAACATTCTAACTCCCTTTTATCTTAAGTTTTCAGTTTTCTCTCCTTACTTAAAATACTTGGGATCCTCTCTCATGTCTGGACTTTGTCATTATAAGGTGCCTCTTTTCAAGGCTTAATGCTGCTTCTAGTCAGTGAGGCCCATGGAGTTAATGGGAAATTGGTCATATGTGAGCTTTTTTTTTGGCGTGGCCCACCAAAGTTTAGTCATTATCAGAAGAGACCTATAGAATTCAACAATCAGGGGTTATGTACTCTTTGCAGACTGTCATGAGTGATTTACTTCTTTAGCTTATCCCCCTACCCCCAATTCCATTCCCCATTCCAGGAGATATAAATCTACATAGGTTCAGGATCTTGTGTATAAATAAGTTAAAATAAAAGTCATTGTCACTTTGCCAATAATGAAAATAAGTATAGACAAAAAATATAGGTATTTTACTTTCCCTAAAAATGATTCATATAGTTAATATGTATCAAAATAATACATTGTCTAAGAAATTTACAAGTATAACCAATGTGGCTCTTCTATTTTAATGTTGAAATAATCATAGCCTTCACAATATCTTTGTATAGAAGTTGTACATAAAATAAGAAATTGACAACCTTATAGACATAAAAATATTGCATAAAAACCTATTTAAACATTCTCATGTGGCAGTGTGCATAGCCTCTTCTTATTATAGGGTCATGGCTCAGATGGGAAAGAATCTGCCTGCAATGAGGGAGACCCATGTTCCATCCCTGGGTTGAGAAGATCCCCTTGAGAAGGGAATAGCAACCTACTCAGTGTTCCTTCCTGGAGAATAAAAGTGAAAGAACACTTTGACTTTTTACTTTCATATTTCTACTAAATTTGGAAAGCACAGATATTACCATCATGGGTTATCTAAAGAGAAATGAGAGTATGAGTCTTTACTAATTTTTATTCTGCAGGTCTCTCCTGTCATTTAAAGTTTACTTTAAATGCAAATGTGTTATTTTGTATCTGTTAATTTGGAATGTTACTTCATTATTTGCCTTACTTCAAGGAGTATTCAGACATTTTGTTTAGCTATTTTGTCCCAGAAGCCCAAAGCAATTATTTGCAAATCTATGCACAAGACATTATTTTCAAGAAGTAGTCAGTAGTGGGTCAATAATCAGCTTAAAAACTATATTGTGTATAAGTGTGATCCCGAGCTATTAAAAAAAAGTCAGTACACTCAAATATAAATGCAAGAGATAGAACATATGATAATTATGCACACATAAGAATGTAGATATTGCAGTAACAGATACTGCTTCCATGTGTGGGATCCATGTCCCCACTGTATGAAAGAAAGTAAGTGTTGGTCGCTCAGTTCAGTTCAGTCGCTCAGTCATGTCTGAATCTTTGCGACCCCATGAATCACAGCATGCCAGGCCTCCTTGTCCATCACCAACTCCCGGAGTTCACTCAGACTCACGTCCATTGAGTCAGTGATGCCATCCAGCCATCTCATCCTCTGTCGTCCCCTTCTCCTCCTGCCCCCAATCCCTCACAGCATCAGAGCCTTTTCCAATGAGTCAACTCTTTGCATGAGGTGGCCAAAGTACTGGAGTTTCAGCTTTAGCATCATTCACTCCAAAGAAATCCCAGGGGCTGATCTTGTGACCCCACGGGCTGTATAGCCTGCCAGGCTCCTCAGTCCATGGAATTTTTCAGGCAAAATTACTGGAGTGGGTAGCCATTCCTTTCTCTAGGGGATTTTTCAGATCCAGGATCCAGCGACCATACCTCGGTCTCCTTCATTGCAGGTGGATTCTTCACCATCTGATCTCCCAGGGAAGTCCAATTGTTTTTCTATATAAAAGTTAATTATTGCTATTATTATGATCATTACTACTATTACCTCAGTCATTACCTGAAAGAGGGCCTGATAAGCTTCCAGGTAATTATCATAATTGGAATATTTTAATATAATTTACCCAGACCAAAACTGGTTCTAATACTTGAGACAGAGTTTGTGATACCCTGTTTCTGATTTCTGAATTGCCTATAGGCCAATTCAGTCCAAAAGCAATGGTCATTCTGGAAAATAGATCCTTCAGAATTGCATCACACTTAAGTAAGAAAGTGATTTTACATGAGGTGATATTTTCTCAATACAAATGATAGGATTACCCAGGCATCCACTATATCTCAGAGTAAATGCCATTTCAGTGGACACATGGGCAAAATTTGGGAGATGGTGAGGGATAGGGAGGCCTGGTGTGCTACAGTCCATGAAGTCACAGAGTTGGACACAACTTGACAGCTGAACAAAAAGAACAGTAGACACACAGATGCCTCTGAAAGTAATGAGATAGGAAATTCATTAACACTTATTTTCTCATCATTGCTTTATTTTTTTCCTCATTCTTTTTATTTTCTCCTTTTTTCGGTTGTTACTCTTCATTTTCTTGTCCTTTATTTTTCTGTTTGCAACAAATACTATATACTAGAAACATGGATATTCTGGTACAAGTATTACTGTGTCTAATATAATCTGGACTATATTAGTGTATATGACCTTTCTCCCTTATTCTGAGCATTTTTCAATCTTATATTTTATCAGGGAAAATTACAGAAACATCCCATTACTAAGCAGGAGTCCACTGATTCAGCACCACCATCAGCAAAATCTCTTTATTGAAAAAAAAAAAAAAGTTTAGTTCAAAACACAGTGACTTTTCAAGGGGAATGTTTTGAATTGTCCTCAGGGGAAATGCATGTAAAATAAATGAGGACTTCTTGGTATGCACAGTAAGGCAGTGTATTTCATCCCTACTTCCTGGTGGAAAAAAAAGAGACACAATAAAAAGAGAAAGAAAAAATATTTCAGAGAAACAAATGAGAACTATTAGGTGAGATCCCATAGTATGTTTTATAGTTAGCAAAATATAGAAATGTTGCCTTCACATGAGAATAATTCCCTCATTTCAGTTGAGTGTGAGTATAAATTTGATGCTAGGGTAGATTTAATAAAAGATTTAACTGACTTTTCAAAAGATGAGCATATGCAAATTGTGCTCTGGAAATGAAAATGCACTGAGATGAAATTATATGTATTCATTAGTGTCAGAACACAGAAGAAGAACTACATAGGTCATAAACAGGTAAACATTTGCCTTTAGATCTGCCTTCATCTAAAAATGCTTAATTTAATTAATAATCTTACTAATTGTACAACACTTCTGAGCATTCTAAAGTTGGTAAATGACTCCAAAATTTTTTGGTGTACACTTTTCCTAATAGCTTTAATAAAAAGAATAACATTGAAAAAATACATGCTTAAGAGCTAATGACTCAATTTCTGTCATCCTCATATTAATAAAAATGTAAACATTATTTCCTGATCCATCATCTGTAAAACAAGAAGATAGATAATCTCTAATGTTCTTTCAGCTGTAACTGCCTACTGATACATGAAAATATGTTAAATCCTTTCTGCCAATATTTCATGGAAATATGTATCCCAATCAAAAACACTAGACTAATTTTTAATAATCATAGGCAACCTTCTCAAATTTGCCATATATTACAAGAAATGATCCTGTTTGAACTTTTAAAACTACTGAATTCTCTGGAGTCACAGATCTTTTCAAAACAATTGTGAACTCTTAACATGAGCATTCTACCTTCACTGTAGAATTTGTGGGGGATATTTCCTTTTGATTCAAGACCATTGATTTGTATTCAAGCATCATTTGTCTATGATTATACTGTTTTTCTCTCCTTTTCTGGATGTTTCTGAAACCTCTGTGTTCTTTGTGCGGTCCATTTCAGTGGTCACCACCACAATGGCTCAAGGAGTATTTCCAAAGTGCAAATATTTAATCTTCCCGACTTTTAAAAATTTCATGCAGTTTTTTTGCACAGTATCTTCAAAGTGACTGAGTGTATCAAACAATTTTAATCCCCAATACACTGTGGAGTAGAGTAATCCTCTTTTAATTGGGCAAAAGAAACATAGGAAGATAAATTCATTTAATGTGGTGAAGGCTTCTTTTTCTTCCAAGTGATTCCCTAAGATCCATGTCTCAACTCAGTTTTCAATTATCTTATAGTTCTTCTACAGGATTTTATAGTTGCTTCATTGTTCCCCAGATTTACATTAAGATCTAAGATGGGGTATAGTACTAAAGAAAACAGTGATAAAAGCAAAAGTTACGAGAATTGTGAAAACTGTCATTTCCCAAATTAATTATCTTATATTTGTTTTGCTTAAAAATAAAGTTGAATAAGAAGAATTATTAGCTAGGACTTATTTTCTGAGGATGCTCTTATCTAAGGTGTAGACCTCCAAGGTAGAAAATGACTTCCTTTGGCTTATAGTAGGGAGAAATATGGGCTTCCCTGGTGGCTCAGATGATTAAGAATCTGACTGAAATGTGGGAGACCTGGGATTGATCCCTGGATTGGGAAGATCCCTTGGAGAAGGGTATGGCAATCCACTCCAGGATTCTTGCCTGGAGAATCCCCATGGACAGAGGAGCAAGGTGGGCATGGGGTTGCAAAAGAGTTGGACATGACTGAGCGACTAAGCACACACACAGGGAGGAATATACTGGGGCTTCAAAGGTGCTAGTGGTAAAGAAACTGCCTGCCAATGCAGGAGATATAAGAGATGCCAGCTTGATTTCTGGGTGAGGGAGATCTTTTGGAGAAGGAAATGTCAACCCACTATAGTATTCTTGCCTGGAGAATCCCATGGACAGAGGAGTCCAGTGAGCTACAGTCCACAGGGTCAGAAAGAGTCCAACATGACTGCAGCGACTTAGCACACATACACACGCACAGGGAGGAATATATCTACATTCTTAGAGAGTGAAACTCAGATCTCAGATACTTAGAGGTATGTTGCAAAGATAGCATGTTACTGTAGATAAGATTAGAAAAAAAAAGATTTCAAAGACATGTATGGCACATGGGTGGGCACTTTCCCAATTCAGTTTTTAACACTCTGATTTTCCAAATAGAAGATAACAGGCACAATGAAGCAGATTGTATTATCTTGCATTTTATATATTTAACAGCTATCAGATTCTCAGATCTAATTTAATATTAGTATTGCAAAAAGATGATATAACTTTCTTTGTTGCATTTCATGTGTTAACAAAGGAAAAATAGCAGTTGAATCACACAGGCCTTGCTTCAGATTTAATAATTCTGGGTTCTAAATAAATACTTCAGGTAGCTGGCTTACATTTCCAAGTGTTGCATCAACATGCCCTAAAATATGGGCTGATTAAAAAAAGTGTAGGGGCAAAGGGGCAGAAGCAACCATTTGGGGGAATTATATAAAAATTATCAGAACTAAGTAACAATTTTATCTCATTTATTTTGTTTAGCTATGTCCTTTCAAACATATTTCTCTTGCTAACTTGGGAAATTTTTAAGTATTCTCAACTACCATAAGGAAGGATAGGGAGTTATATCTTTAGCTAAATCTTAGCAGGACTTTTTATATTATTTTAACAGCAACAGAGGGGAAAAGAAAACTACATGAAGTTTAAAGATTTTTTTTCAGATTTGAAATTCTGATTTGTCTATAATGCCTCATTCTTTATTAAAGGGCATATTTCATCTCATATAGTCAAATGACTGAGATGAGTAATTCGCATTTTAACTCCAAATCTCAGTTTCATTTTGGATATATTTACATAGCCTCCAGAAATTATTATACCTTTATTCTCTAGACAAACCAGAATGAATGAGTCCATTAAACTTGTTCACCTAAAATTTTAGAAAAATGGGGAAGAGAGATTTTTTAATAGCTTTGAATGAGTTGATGAGTGATCTTTCTTCAGAGATTAGAATTCACTATTAGAATTATTTTCTATTGATCATAATTGCTATATGTTATATACTCTGGCTCCATCTCTTCCAAGATACTAAATTATAGAATTTAAAGAGTATTAAATGGAAGTAAATGAAAATGTATTAAATTATCTTCCAGTTGTTCAGTGTTTTATGTTATGCAGCCTATTCACACTTTTGAATTTATTCCATCGTTTTTGAGATGAGGACTCAGTCACCCATCACCAAAACCTTGGTGCAGTTATTTACTTCTCCCTCTCTCCTTTACATAGGGCTTCCCTCATAGCTCAGTTGGTAAAGAATCCACCTGCAATGCAGGACACCCTGGTTTGATTCCTGGGTTGGGAAGATCTACTGGAGAAGAGATAGGCTACCCACTCCAGTATTCTTGAGCTTCCCTTGTGGCTCAGATGGCATGCTTCCAAGGTGACACAATTGGTAAAAAATCCGCCTGCCAATACAGGAGAGGCAAGTGATGCAGGTTTGATCCCTCAGTCAGCAAGATCCCCTGAACTAGGAAATGGCAACCCACTATAGTATTCTTGCCTGCAAAATTCCATGGACAGAGGAGCCCAGTGGGCTACAGACCATGGAGTCATAGGGAGTCAAAAATTACTGAGCATGCACACACTCCTTGACATCAAATTACTTAGAGATAGCATCCTATGGAGGGCTGCCCTGGTAGCTCAGCTGGTAAAGAATCTACCTGCAGTGCAGGAGACCTGGGTTTGATCCCTGGTTTGGGAGGATCCCCTGGAGGAGGGCATGGCCACCAACTCCAGTATTTTTGCCTGGAGAATCCCCATCGACAGAGGATCCTGGTGGGCTGCAGTTGCAAAGAGTCAGAGGCAACTAAGCCCAGCACAGCAGCAGAATCCTATGGACTCCTTGCCTGTGTCCTTAGCACTCATTGTTTCAGTTTTATATTCACTGATAGCACTCTGGCCGAAACTCAGAATCAATTTTTATGGTCACCAATGACCATCTATTTCCCCAATCCAATAGCTCCTTGTTGGTTTTCCTATAAACTGACCAATATCACATCCTTAACGTAGTCTTTCACTTTGACCACCAGAAAGTCAACTTATCTCTCAGTTCCTCAGTTTATTTGATGACCTTAACTTTCTCATATATCTCAAAATTCTGTCCTTAACCATCTTCTCTTTTTAGTCATTTCTCCTCTAGTGATGCCAAATATTCCTTACCTCTGTACTTGAGGGCCTCCAACATTTTTATCCCTCATCTTAATTAACCCCAATTGCAGACCAATAGTTGCAAAATATGTTTCACCCAGATGAAAATGACACTCATTCTCTTCTCCAAAGCTTCTCTAGCTCTGTTTTTTATTTTCATGAAAGGTATGGACTACCCAAGCATTTTCAAGAAGAAACAAAATGATCTTTATCTAACTTAACCGAAAACACTTACTTTTCCTTTTTTTTTTTCTGTGTTACAACAAAGCAGTTTATTTGTGATCAGTGTTTGAGACTCTATACATCCTTCACAAATTTAATTTTGCATAATCTGATATTCCTCTTAAAACTTAAACTTTGAACTGCTAGACTTATTTCCCTAGAACAGAAGGGCTGGTATAAGTTATCTTCCAGAAATGAGGTACCGTTTCACAGAACTAGTTTCTTTTTTGTTTGTTTTCTAGTTTTAGAGAACTAAATTTTCATTTGTTAAAATCAAAAAGTAGGAAAAGATGTTCTTTACAAATAATTTTGATCAAGTATGTGTTCAAAGAAAGCAGGATAAAAAGGCCTTTTCACTAACATTCTGTATGTACTGGGTTGTTGTCGGAATAGGAATTAGCTTCTGTCATTTGCTAACAGAATGAGTAGGGGGGAATGGGATATGTTGGGAATTTCATAACGGGTAACAGAACCATTCTCTTGGGTAAACCATAGGAAGGGGCAGCTGCACTATAACCATAGGGTGTTCCATAGCCTAGAGCTATGTATGTAGCCGGGAGCAGCTGTGGCCCCAACAAAAGCCCCCCCTTGTTAGAGTTCCTCTTCCTCTGCCCTGAACAGCTTGGACTGCTGCAGACACAGCTGTATTCACAACACTCTTTGCCTGAGGGATAATCTTTTTCTTATTATTGCCTGCATTGGGTCTAGAAAACAGCTTCTCCAGGGCAGCTAAAGCTGCACTTGCCTTTGCCACTTTCTTATTTGGACCTGCACCTCTGAATTTTTGTCCATCCACTTCTACCTCCATCACAAAGCGTTTGTCGTGGCTTCCACCAGTCTCCGAGATGAGTTCATACTTGAGACCTCTTCTTTTTTCATTGAGCTCCATTACAGGATTTTTGCCACTTGCTGTGAGGATAGGGCCCTGAGTTCTTACCTCTAAGGTGCTGGAGATTTCAGTTGTAGAATTTCCAGTATTATTGCTTGCGTTTGAAGACACTGTTTCATTTCTGCCTTCGTTTTCTGACTTTTCATCAGAACTCATGCATTCAATATCTGCATCAAAGTCCATTGGGTATCCCATTGCCTGCAGTACCTTCGCTGCTACGTGAAGCTTTGCTGTTTTCTTGGATGGTCCTGAGGCTTCATATGTTGTACCATCCACATCTACAGACATTGTGAAGACTGGAGCATGGACAGGGCCAGACTGAGATAAGAGCTTATACTGAAGCCCAGGCCTGATCTGATTCAGCATTCATAAGGTCTATCGCTTTACTGTCCAGAATTTTCCTTAAGTTTCATTTCATCTTCTTATTGGGATCTTTATCATCCCCTAATCCATCTTCAAATGGCCTCTTCAGAGCTGAAGACCCAGCACCTTCTTTCTCAGTAACTAACCAGGAATATTTCTGAAAAGGCTTACTAGATGGAAGGGGGTCCATCTCCAGCACTTTATAAATCTGAACAAAGGCTGATAGTCTGAGTGCATGCTGTGCACTGTGGGTAATATCTTCTTTTTGGTGGATGGTCATATAGCTCAGAGCATCTGTTGGATCTTGCTCACAAGGATCATGAAGACCGGGACCCCCAGAAAGTAGAATTCCAGATGCCAAACACTCCATTACTCATCTCAAGGCCTCCCCAGCACCCAAAGGTCTATTACAAGTACCTATAGACTTTTCACATATAAGCTCTAGTGGCCATCCTTTTAATGGTGCCCATGTGGGGACTCTGTTGCACAAATCACAGAGAATGTGGAGGACAATTACACATGACTTTAATCCATTTGCCCTTGCCTGAAACCATTTGGCATGTAGAAGACACCAAGGCATTCAGGCATTTCTGCCTGTCCAATAAGTCTGGAGGATATTTCATTGCAACGTTTTCTCCATCCTTCTCCAATTTGTCTCTAATTAGAGGGGAATCACCTTCAAAGTCAAGTGTGGGTTCTTTTCTTTCCAAATTATAATAGATGCCTCATCTACACATTGTTCCACTTGATATTTCTCTTCTGTGAGTTTCTGAATCTAAATAGGAAGATTATCTTTGACTGTACTTAACAGGGTCTCTGTGGGTTTGTCTTTGCACATTAAAACCAGCTCCAAGTCCATATGATCTTTAATCAGCAAGCCTTTGGCAACCAGGCCAATCCTCATTACACCACACAATGTCCGACCACCTTGATCCTTGGAATAGGTGTCTACGGCCTCTTCCTTCTTTACTTCTGTCCCACCCTCTGCTTTTGTACCTTTACTTGTTTCATCTAGCCAATCTGAGACATGTTTAAGAGCACACTCAACAGTAGATACCATATTCTGAACAGCTTCAAGTTCCTCTGGAGATGGATAAATTGTCGAATGTTTCACCATAACATGGTGATCATCATTGGCAAAAGATCTGATAGATCTCATGGTTTTCTATAGTATTTTAGCTGCTTCTTCTGATCCTTTCCCCTCTTTCTTGTTGTTTTCACTAGACACTGCTTTGTGTAACAGTACCTCCTCATAAGCCTGAGTCCCCTGATGGCTCAGAGTCAATATGGCAAAGATATCTGAAGGCTTGTTCTCTAGAGTACACCGCACCGCCACACTCTGCCCGCGCCAGGTCCCTGTTCCCACTCCGCCACCGCCACCTCCTAGTCAGCCAGCTTCACTGGCTCTTCAGCCCAGCCAGGGCGGCGGCGGTGGCTGCTGCCCTGGTGTCTCTCGGGGCTCCAGTCTCCCTACTTTTACTTTTTTGTTTGTACCTTGCTTAAGGTTAGCATTTATATCATTGAACAAACGAACAATTTTTTAGCAGTGTCTATGTCGTACATATTCTAGAGTATTGAAATACATTGGTAAACAAGAGAAAGTTTCTTCTCTAAATTTATTTTTATTTTATACTTAAGAAGGTAAAAGGGACAACAAATATATATTGTTCAGTCACACAGTTATGTCTGTCTCATTGGAACCCCATGGACAGCACTCCATGCTTCCTTTTCCTTCACCATCTTCTTGAGCTTGCTTAAACTCATGTCCACTGAGCCAGTGATACCATAAAACCATCTCATCCTCAGTCATCCCTTTCTCCTCCTGCCTCAGTCTTTCCCAGCATCAGGGTATTTTCCAATGACTCAACTCTTTCCATCAAGTGACCTAAGTCTTGGAGATTCAGCTTCAGCTTCAGTCCTTCCAATGAATATTCAGGGTGGATTTTCTTTAACATTGGCTGGTTTGATCTCCTTGCTGTCCAAGGGACTCTCAAGAGTCTCCTCCAGCACCACAGTTCAAAGGCATCAATTCTTTGGCACTCAGCCTTTTTTGTTGCCCGCTCTCACAATCATACATGACTACTGGAAAAACCATAGCTTTGACTATACAGACCTTTGTAGGCAAAGTAATGCCTCATCTTTTTAATATGCTATCTATGTTTGGTGTTGCTTTTCTTCCAAGGAGCAATAAACATAATTTCAGAAAATAGATGCTGGGAAGATAATAACAGTGTGTCAGTGGAAAAAGATAACTTTGCATAGACTGAATAAGAGGCCTTTCTAGGGGGAAATAACGCTTAAACCTCATGTATATATTAGAAAGAACAGTCTAATTTAAAAGTCTCAGAAAAAGCATCTTAAATAGAAACCATAGCATGTGCAAAGGTCCTGAGGTGGTGGCAAGCTTCACATGTTTGGCTAATGAAAATAGCTTTCATTGCCTGAATGATGACTAATTTAAGAATGCTTAGTTTATAACCCCTTGAAGCAGTAAAAATTTAAAACAAAATCAAGCAGCAATGAGTGGAATAAGAAAGCAAAATTCCCTTTTGCCTATCTACTAACTCATTAGCCTCATTTGAGGGCTTCCCTGGTGGCTCAGTGTTAAGCAATCCACCTGCCAATGCAGAAGACGAGGGTTGGAAATATCCTCTGGAGAAGAAATGGCAACCCACTTCAATAATCTAGCCTGGAAAATCCTATGGACATAGGAGCCTGGTGGTTTACTGTCCGCGGGGTCCTAAAAATTAGACTTAGAACCTACACAACAAAAAGACTCATGTGAATTTTATAGTTCAGGAGCATTTTCAGAGTAAAGGAATATTGGTAAGACATTTTGCGTTGAAGTTAATCAGAGTAATGAAATTATTTTACTGAACTGTTTTATTTATTGTGTTTTAACACCAAACTATCCATTACTTCAATAAACTACTATTTCTAATGAGTTATTAGAATGACAAAAATAATCCATTTGTGACCTATATATTTTAATTATTATAATGATGTGCTCAATATAAAATTTGCTGATTTGGGAGATAATTTTGTAGTCAACAACTTGATTAGCAAGTCAAAGTGATTTCCCCAACCCTATCTTATCTTTAATAATAGCTATACAAAATATTTTTACTGTTCTTTGACAACCTTTAGTTTTCTAATTGTAATATTGTAAGCATATACAAAAAAGAATGTAACTGACAACCAGTTATCACTTCTTAAAAAAAGAAAATTAACAATTTCCCAGATATCCTTTAGGCATCTTTTCTTGGAAAAGAGAATAATATAAAACCAAACTACTCCTCTGCCCATTGTTGCATCATTTTCCTAATCTTCCTCCTTAGAAGTCACCAATATCCTGAGATTGCTGGACATGTTTTTATACCCTTACCACATACATTATATCTGTAACACCATAGTATTGGTTTTCTGTTTTTATTTGTTGAAGGAATATTTAATATAATGCTATATTAGTTTTGGGCTTCCCTAAGGCAGTGGCACCCCACTCCAGTACTCTTGCCTGGAAAATCCCATGGACAGAGGAGCCTGGTAGGCTGTAGTCCATGGGATCGCCAAGAGTCGGACACGACTGAGTGACTTCACTTTCACTTTTCACTTTCATGCATTGGAGAAGGAAATGGCAACCCACTCCGATATTCTTGCCTGGAGAATCCCAGGGATGGGGGAGCCTGGTGGGCTGCTGTCGATGGGGTCGCACAGAGTCAGACACGACTGAAGTGACTTAGCAACAGCAGCAGCAGATAACTGTTATTAAAGGATCTGCCTGCAATGCAGGAGTCCCTGGTTTGATTGCTGAGTCAGGAAGATCTGCTGGAGAAGGGATAGGCTGCCCACTCCAGTATCCTTGGGTTTCCACTGTGACTCAACTGGTAAAGAATCCATGTGCAGTACTGGAGACCTGGGATTGATCCCTGATTTGGGAAGATTCCCTGGAGAAGGGAAGGCTACCCACTCCAGTATTCTGGCCTGGAGAATTCCATGGACTATATAGTTCATAGGGTCACAAAGAGTTGGATACAACTGAGTGACCATTGACTATTGACTATATGTTGGTTTCAGGTAAACAACATGATGATTCACTGTTTATTGAAAAATGGCCACAATAATAATTCTTGTTAAAATCTGTCACCATACATAGTTAAATTTTTATTCTATATTCCCTTGTGATGAGAACTTTTAAGATTTTCTCTTAGGAACTTTTGAATATTCAGTACAGTATTTGTACTTTATATCCTATGACTTAATTGTTTTATAACTGGAAATTTCTACCTTTGACCCCTTTTACCCTTTCTATTCCACAAAACACTCCCCCTCCACTCTGAAAACCACCAGTCTGTTCTCTGTATCAATCTTCTTGCTTTGTTTTTACTTTCTTCATATAAATAAAATAATATAGTATTTGTCTTTCTCTGTCTGACTTACTTCACTTAATGTAATGCCCTTAAGGTCCATTCATGATGTTGCAAAGGGCAAGACTCTATTCTTTATATAGCTGAATAGTATTCCATTGTGCGTATACACTACCCTTCGTTTATCAATCCATCTAGCAATGAACACCTGTTTCCGAATCTTGGTTTTTAAATAATGTTACAATTAAGATTAGGATGCATATTTCTCTTAGAATAACATGTTCTTACAGAGAGAGAGAGGGTGGGATGATTTGGGAGAGTGGCATTGAAACATGTATAATATCATATATGAAATGAATCACCAGTCCAGGTTCGATGCATGATACTGGATGCTTGGGGCTGATGCACTGAGACGACCCAGAGGGATGGTACGGGGAGGGAGGAAGGAGGGGGTTCAGGATGGGGAACACGTGCATACCTGTGGCGGATTCATGTTAATGTATGGCAAAACCAATACAATATTGTAAAGTAATTAACCTCCAATTAAAATAAATAAATTTATATTTACAAAAGAATAGCCTTCAAGCTAAAACCTGAAAGAAAAAAAGATAAGTTGGTTTATAATGTGTTATTCAGTGTGTATAGTGTTACAGAATTGCTTTTGACACTGAGATTTTCCTTTTTGTTATGGATTTTATTATTGAGGTGTATTTCCATGTAACATTAATTTCAGGTATATAGCATAATGAGAGCTTTCCTGTTGGCTCAAATGGTAAAGAACCTGCCTGCAATGCAAGAGACCCCGGTTCAATCCCTGTGTTGGGAAGATCCCCTGGAGAAGGAAATGGCAACCCACTCCAGTATTCTTGCATGGAGAATCCCATGGACAGAGGAACCTGGAGGACTATAGTCCATGGGATCACAAAGAGTTGGACATGACTGAGCAACTAACGCACACACACATATAGCATAATTATTCAATATTTGTACATTTGGTAAAATCACCACAAAAACTCTAGTTAAAATTCATCACCATATATAGTTACAAGTTTGTTTTTCTTGTGATGAGGATTTTTGAGATTAACCCCTTGGCAACTTTCAAGTATGCAATATATTGTTATTAACTATAGTCACCATGCTGTACTTTCCTTCCTTATAATTTATTTTATAACTGGAAGCGTGTACCTTTTGACCCTCTTCACTTATTTTGTCCACCCCCACTCTCCACCTCTGGCAGCCACCAAACTGGTTTCTCTATCTATGAGCTTGATTTTTGCCTTTAAATTACACCTTGAAGTAAAATCATACAGTATTTGTTTTATGTGTTGTTTCTAATGTTAGTTCCAAAATACAGCACACAAGTAAATATAGAAGAAAAGTAAATAAAAATTGGAGGAAGTCCAAAATGCATAAAAGCATCTATTATGAATTCAGATATTTAGTTAGATATCATATTGCTTCTTTTCTCTTTAAAGAATTAAAAGTAATGTGCAAAGTACTATTGAATTACACTGTAACTAGAAACACTCTTAATTTTGCACAATTACATATAAACTAAGCCCATTTTTCGGTGGCCAGTATTAGTATAACCTGTTCTTTAAAAGGCAAATTTATTTTGAGAGTGTTAGAGGTTATTTTTTTTTTCATATTTGGCTGTTAACACTATCATATTTTCTGCCTCTAATAAAATCAGAAAACTTTCACTGAGCATCTCAAATATAGCTCTTTCCCCATTTGTCACATCTGTTTACTTACATTTTACTGCCATTGTTTTTAAGTAAAGTATGAAGAGTATATTATCATGTTTTAGTCTCTGGGCATATTCCTTAAAAAAAGAAGACAAAATTAGATCTTTTAAACTCACATTTCATTGAGATACATTGACTGTATCCCTGAGGTCATTGAGGATGTGAGGAGAGAGGGAGGTCGGGTAGGTCTAATAGCACTTATTGCAAAACTCTGTTAGAATCTTAGAAAGCATAGAGTCCAAGGCTCTGCATTTTCAAACATTTCTTTTTGTGCTTCATATTCAAGATAGTCAGAGAAATATATACAGACTTGGGAAAAAAACAAATTACAATTTATACTGTATTTAAACTTTCAGAATTTATCATCAGTTGATACAGTTTTTGTTACAAGATCTGGCCAGATTTTTGATATTGGTTTTCTAGCATTAATCATCATCATTTTTGCATATTTCATAAAATACATAAACCTACTTTGAAAATGCAGTCAGTAAAAACAACTCCATTTTAAAGTTGCCTCCAGTGAATCACGTAGCTATTTGAATATATTTTGAAAAAATAAATAATTCATTTTAAACACTGTAAGAATAGCCTTTATGGTATTAAATATCTTTCTATTAAAGTCTCAAGATATTAAAATATTGTAATTTCTATTATTCATTTTTTTCATATAATGAAATTATAAATGTCTAAACTACTGTTCAAGGTACTTATATTTAAGGAAGTGAAATTTTAGAGTTTATATTATTTATTTATATTTATACACATATTTATATAATTTACATTACATATTTATCACATATTATTTATATAAAACATATATTATTTATAATTATAATATTTTTGTGTTGGAACTTTTATACCAAATTAATTTTATCTACTTGACATCAACCCCTAAAATAGAGACCTCACAAATGATACATCCCCAAATATAATTTTATTATATATATTATCAGTTTTATTTTTTTAATGAGTAAAGATACTCAAGCAAAGACTCAGTTTTTTAAGCAGTTTAAATTTAGTAGAAAAACAAGTGTAAAATCAACTAAAAATTAAAGAAGATAAGTTTTCCCAACATTCTGACAAAAACTTAGAAATCATAAACCTATGAGGTAGCCTGGACAATATATTGTCATTTTCTTGATATTGTTTGGGGTCAAAGCAAGGCACTGCGGTTTGGACAGGATCATGTTGTGGGTACTTGGATTCAATATAGAGGAAGAAACTGGGTTTCACAGCTAATCTCAGGAGTCCATATTTCCAGGTTCTCAGGAATTACAAGGACCAAAAAGTACACAACTGTTAAGCAGAAAAAGTTAGTCTCAGTGATAAAGATAATGAATAGCAATTAGACTAATTTATAAAACTAATTATACAAATAGAAAATATCTGTATTATATTTGTTAGGGATTCTATTATGTCTTATAAGACTTTGGGTTTGTAGATTTTATAATTTCTAAGATGTTTTCAGAGAAGTTACTCGAACTGGTTCTCACAGTAGTTCAGTGAATGCATTAAACTGAACACATTAGAATGTCTTTATTTTACAGAGTTACGCTGAAAGCTGAAAATCAGAATTGAACCGACTATTGTAAGACCACATAGCTGTAAGCATTCTGACCAGCAGAAGAACCAAGGTCTTCTGTTAAGTGTTGTGCCTACAGGTATCTAAAAAGTCAAACAATAGAACTCATAATTAAAAAAAAAAGAAAAGACTCCTCCAAATTTATGTCTGTAAACAGGCAGATAAAATCACACAGAAATTGAAAAGATAAAATTGACTTCTTAATTATAATAAATGAAGTTGAGGTTGTTGACACATGCTGTTCTCAAAAGAAATAAAAGCTTGGCTGCTAAAACAGCCCCCGCTTAAGAACAAGAAACAAAAGAATCAAGATAAATAGCAGTGACGAACCATTTTATTTGCCAATTTTTCTTGATAAAGTCAATTTGTCTCTTGCTCTTCAGTTTATCTGTATATGAAATGGGAAAAAATGTCATCAGACTTTCTGTTACATTCTAAATCAAATAGCTGACTTTCAACCATGGTGTTTTTATTTTATGAAGTCCAAAGATGATTTATCACTGCCACCTTTTGCACAGTGTGGTTTCTGAAATGGTAGAGCAAGTTTTAAGTGATGGCTGATAATGCTTGTTTTCACAATAACCCATTAAAGGCATGGGTAAACAATAAATATGTTATTCTAGATTATTTTATATGGTATAAAATATAATACTTTATAAGAAGACATAGGAAGTATCTCAAATAAATCACATGTGTGTTTATAACTCTATGCTTTTACTTCATTGCCAGTCTTTCCTTACCATGTATTTGTGAGCTTAACACAAAACTTTATGCTAAGTAACATTCCTACCCAGGGGAAACAGGGCATCTGTTTGTGGAGACAGACAAATGTACACACAACGTTTACTCAGTGCTAAGAGGGTCAGCTTCATACTGCTTGTGGAATTTATAAGGCAAAAGTTTCTGTGATACATTTATAACTAAAGATATTTAGGAGGCAGAATGTCTAGGTCTGCTAGAGAGAGGGAAATTTAGTGTCTTATCTAGAGGGTGGCCTGTCTTTGCATGAAATAGTTCATTGTTATCTCTAATTTGCTTAAAGAAATATCTAGTCTTTGCCATTATATTGATTTCCTCTCTTTCTTTGCATTGTTTTCTTAAGAAGGTTTTCCTATCTCTTTGCTATCCTTTGGAGCTCTTCATTCAGATGGGTATATCTTTCTTTTTCTCCTTTGCCTTTCACTTCTCTTCTTTTCTCAGCTATTTGTAAAGTCCTCCTCAGACAACCATTTTGCCTTTTCACATTTCTTTTTCTGGGGGATGGTTTTGATCACCACCTCCTGTATAATGTTACAAACTTCCATCCATAGTTCTTCAGGCACTGTGTCTATCAAATCTATTCCCTTGAATCTATTTGTCACTTTCACTACATAATCACAAGGATTTGATTTAGGTCATACCTGAATGGCCTAGTGGTTTCCCCTACTTTCTTCAATTTAAGTCTGAATTTTGAATCATAAAGGAGTTCGTGATTTGAGCCACAGTCAGCTCCCAGTCTTGTTTTTGCTGACTGTGTGGAGCTTCTCCATCTTTGGCTGCAATGAATATAATCAATCTGATTTCAGTATTGGCCACCTGTTGATGTCCATTTATTGAATGATCTCTAGGGTTGTTGAAAGAGGGTGTTTTCTATTTCCAGTGCGTTCTCTTGACATAACTCTGTTACCTTTAGCTGTGCTTAATTTTCTACTTCAAGGCCAAACTTGCCTGTTGCTCCAGGTATCACTTGACTTCCTACTTTTGCAGTCCAGTCCCCTGTCATGAAAGGACATCTTTTCTCGGTGTTTTCTAGAGGGTCTTGTAGCTCTTCATAGAACTTTTCAAATTCATCTTCTTCAACATCAGTGGTTGGGGCATAGAATTTATTTTCTTTGGCTCCAGATCACTGCAGACAGTGACTACAGCCATGAAATTAAAAGATGCTTGATCCTTGGAAGTAAAGCTATGACAAACCTGGAGAGCATATTAAAAAGCAGAGATATCACTTTGCAACAAAGGTCTGAATAGTCAAAGCAATGGTTTTTCCAGTAGTCATGTATGGATGGGATAATTGGACCATAAAGAAGGCTGAGTGCTGAAAAATTGATAGTTTTGAACTGTGGTGCTGGGAAGACTCTTGAGAGTGCCTTGAACTGCAAGGAGATCAAAACAGTCAATCCTAAAGGAAATCAACCCTGAGTATTCATTGGAAGGACTGAGGCTAAGCTTCAATACTTTGGCCACCTGAGGCAAAGAACTGACTGGAAAAGATCCTGATGCTGGGAAAAATGAAGGCAGGAGAAGGGGATGATGGAGGATAAGATGGTTAGATGTTATCACCGATTCAATGGACATAACTTTGAGCAAACTCTGGGAGATAGTGAAGGACAGGGAAGCCTGATTTGCTGCAGTCCATGGAGTCGCAAGGAGTGGGACACAACTGAGCCACCGAAGAACAACAGAGCAGGACAAGACTGAGTGACTGCACAAGGACAGCAACCAGAGCATGACACCAGAACAGTGTCTGGGAGTCACAAATAACGAGTGCATTTGCATTACTGGAAAGTTATCTAAAGCAATGACCAGGATGATTTTTCAGCTAAATGAAATATTAGACAAGTTGTTAAAATTTGAGGTTAGATTACGCACCAGCAAAATGTGGTATTTGTCAATGCCCACTGTGCCCTGGCAGGCTACAGTCCATGGGGTTGCAAAGAGCTGGACACGACTGAGTGACTAACTGTTGCTCAGTCAAAAATATTCTTTGTGTTTCACATTTGGAGTGTGGTTCTTTGGGTTTTCTATAACTTAACATAATAAGTAAATGGAGATACTGCAAACAATTTGTTCCTACTCCATGAAGGCCTGCTCACAGTCTGCCAACATCACAGCTAATTTCTGATATGCAAACCATAAAAAGTTCTTTATCTTTAATAAGACAAGTACTTGAGTTATTCTAAAATTTAAAAACATAAAAATGGTAAATATTGTGGCTTCTGGTTTCTTTTTCTTTTTGGTGTTTGTTGGGCAGGGATTTTTGTTTAATATCATGGTACTAAGTAATATTTCCTTTTAATGTAATTCAATAAATATTTTTTGAAAAAAATTGACCTATAATATTTATAAATTGACTCAAGATATCTTAGGAAAAATCCATAAAGGGAAAAATCTCATAAAAACTGATAGCTCAAGTAACTGTTGACGAATGGGCCAAAATATAATTTTTGAAAATTTAGATTAAAGGTGTGAATTATATTACATATAGATAAATTTATAAGATTTAAATGAACAATAGCTTTGATCAGTTGTTCATTACCTTCCACAAAATGTGCTTAACTATTATTTTATAGTTTAAAGGGTTTGATCTCAGTATTCTGTCTTATTTCAACATATCTCAATGATTTTGAATGTCTCAATGTGTAAGATATTTCTTTTTGTAATAAGTGTTTTTAAGTAAATAGGAAAACAATTCCTTTTGACAGTCATTTCCATGCCAGTTAAGACTCACTTGGTTAAATCTAGGAACAAATCAGTCCTCTCCCTTTAGCTTAAAAACAGGATGGTAGAGACATCTTCTCATACGTTGATAATTACATATAACTAACACCTCATACTGACATCAAAGGTTAATAATACTCTGCCATCTCATTGATGTCTGTAAGGCAGCTGCTGTATTGGTGTGGGGTAACAATTAAGAGAATCAACCCTAAACCTCATTTCTGGGTTCAAGTGCTAGCTCCATGTCTTCCATGCTGTATGAGGCAAAGTAAAGTTACTCAGTCATGTCTGAGTCTTTGTGACCCCATGAACAGTAGCCTGCCAGGCTCCTCCATCCATGGGATTTTCCAGGCAAAATTTCTTGAGTGGGTTACCATTTATTTCTCCAGAGGATCTTTCTAATCCAGGGATCAAACCCAGATCTCCCATGCTATAGGCAGGCTCTTTACCATCTGAGCCACCAGGGAAACCTATATGACTTCAGGGAATTTACTTAGTCCCTCTGGGCCTCAGAATTCTCAAATTTATAGGGGAAATAACAGCATCTTCATCACTGTAAAATTATGGTGAAACTAAAAACTGAAAAATGGCTCAGTTATGTCTGGCTCTTTGTGACCCCATGGACTGTAGCCCACCAGGCTCCACCAGGAATTTCCCAGGCAAGAATACTAGAGGGAAGTTGTCATTTCCTTCTCCAAGGTATCTTCCTGACCCAGGGATTGAATCAGATCTCCTACCTCAGAGGCAGATTCTTTACCGTCTGAGCTAACAGGGAAGTACAAGATGATGTGAATAGCCAACTCATTGAAAAAGACCCTGATTCTGGGAAAGAGTGAAGATATAAAGAAAAGAAGGTGGCAGAGGATAGGATGGTTGTATAATATCACCGATTCCATGGACATGATCTTGAGCAAACTCTGGGCCATAGTGAGGGACAGGGAAGCCTGGAATGCTGCAGTCTATGGGGTCACAATTGAACACAGCTTAGTGAATGAAGGTCAACAACAGTGGATTCAGAACAGTGCTTGGCATGCATCGAGTGCCATGAAAATGCTGATAACTCTCCCAGTTTCCAGACAACGTAAAGATCTAAATCATGAAATGATCTCTCAGATGTAGAATTTTCTGTTCATATCACACTATAAAAGCAAGGATAAGTGGTGCACTGGTTTTTAAGGGAAGATTTTGTTTAGCAGTCAGATGAGTACTTACTAAAGCAACGCTATAGTTAATTTACCATTTTTTATAAGATGAATGTGGATAAGTCATTTTGGAATTTTAATTCTATGGTTATATATTTTGCTAATATTCTAATTTTTGGCCTCAAATATAAGGCCAAATTTGCTACATATTCTTTTTAATAAATTTATTAATACAGGCTTCCCTGGTAGCTCAGACAGTAAAGAGTCTGCCTGCATTGTGGGAGACCCAGGTTCTATCCCTGGGTTGGGAAGATGCCCTGGAGAAGGAAATGACTACCCACTCCACTATTCTTGCCTGGAGAATACCATGAACAGAGGAGCCTGGTGGGCTATAGTCCACGGGGTCGTAAAGTGCCAGACACAACTGAGTGACTTCACTTTTCTTTCTTATCAACACAAGAGAAAGTAATTTCATCATTCTTACTAGACTGGTAATGCTTGGCAAATTTATTTCCAAGTATTTTCTTGAGTGTACATCTAATTATTCGCATAAGTTCACTTAAGGAAACCTGTCTTTAAGTATCATTACTCATAAATCTAAAATGAAGATAAAGATGCAGTCAACACCACTATCTGTCAATGATAGAATTATTGCTCTGATGCTTTTGTCAATATCAATACACATTCTGTGAGTCATAGTTAAAGGTAGTTATATTGTTTTTTAAATTAATATTTTATCTGTAAAAAATTATTTTCATATTATCAGTATTTACTGTTTTTCTAGCTTTATTGCGATATATTGACATAACATTATGTAATTTTAATTGTGCAAGGTGTTGATTTGATCGATGAATATATGACAAATGATTGCCCCAGAGATTTATCTAACACCTGAATCATAGCACATCCATCACATTTCTTGCTTGTGGTAGGAACATTCACACCTGTGCTGTGAGATAATTATGCCTTTATTATGCTGAGGTACATTCTATGTTTATTCAATTGATCGAGAGATTTTTTTTAATCACAAAAATATATTGAATTTTGTCAAATGCTTTTTCTGCATATGGTTACCATATGATTTTTATCTTTCATTCTGTTAGCATGGTATATCAAATTAATCTTGCAGATGTTGAAACAGCCTTGCATCCTTGAAGTAAATTCCACTTGATCATGATGCATAATCCTTTTAATGTACTGTTGACTTTGGATTGCTAATATTTTGTCGAGGATTTTTGTGCCTGTGTTCATCAGACATATTGGCCTATAATCTTATTTTCTTTTTAGTGCCCTTGACTAGTTTTGGTTTTAGGGTAATGCTAGCTTTATAAAATGATTTTGGAAGAGTTCTTGACTCATATTTTTTGGAAGAATTTCAGAAGTGTTGGTATTAATTTTTCTTTAAATGTGCGTTAGAATTCACCAATGAAGCCATCTGGACCCAGGTGTTTTGTTCATTTACTTGTAAAATACTTTTTTTTTTTTTTGATAACTGATTCAGTACTCTTACTAGTAATGTATGTGTTTAGATTTTCAGTTTTTTATGACTCAGTCTTGGTAGGTTGTATGTTTCTAAAAATTTATCAGTTTCTTGAAGGTTGTCTAGTTTGCTACTATATGATTGTTCATAGTAGTCTCTTTTGATTCATTCTTTGTATTTGTATAGTATCAAGTTCTCTTCTTTCATTTGCATTTTTCTTACCTGAAACTTCTTTTTATTCTTGGTTACCGTAGTTAAAAGTTTGTCTATTTTTATTTTTAAAAAAAAATTGGTTGCTCAATAGCATGTTATTTAATCTCCATGAGCATGCGATTTTTCCAGTTTCTGCCTGTGATTAATTTCTAATTTCATACTGTTGTGATTGAAAAAGATGCTTGATGTGATTTGATTTCCTTCTTCTTACATTTGCTAAGACTTGCTTTGTAACCTAACATATGATTTTCCCTGATGTATGTTCCATGGGTTCTTGTGAAGAATGTGTATTCTACTGCTATTGGTTGGAACTTTCTATAAATATTCATAAAGTCTATCTGTTTAAATGTGTCAGTTCCATCTTTTCATATTGAATTTCTATTTGGATGATATATCCATTATTTAAACTGAAGCACCGAAGTCTCCTACTATTGTTGTATTTGCTATTTCTCCCTTCAGTTCTATAAATGTTTCTTAATGTATTTTTGTGCTCGGGCTTTAGGTTCTATTTGTATATTTTCATCAGACTTTTGATATTATGTTAATTTTGCTAAAGTTATTTTACTTTAGCAATTCATTATAGGACTACTTCAGTGCTGCCTAAGGCATGGCGTTGAGGGAGATATACAAGTAAATCTTCACAGGATGTTCTCATCCACAAAATATTTAATTTCATTTAATGAGAAAATTATTAGCAAATTCAAACTGATCCAAATACATTATACCCCAAAGACTTTGTAGTTTTTCTTTTAGAACTATTTTTAATATTTTTAAACATTATGTAAATAATATTTGAATTATTTTCATTTATACAGAAATGAACACCGAGTAGAATATAACTCCCTATTAAATGATATGTTTAAGTAGACAGCCAAAGTATTTTTTACCTTATTCTAAAAAGGAGAATTTAATTTTTAAAGTAACATCCCTTCTTTTTTGCTTCAAAACTAATGCATTTTGCTAAATAATGCATTACTTTCTGTACTGAGTTCATATTTCTTTCATGCAAATTTTATAATTTTTCAAAACGTTGCAGTTAATATGAATAATGTTATATCACGGCAGATGGTGATTGCAGCCATGAAATTAAAAGCTGCTTACTCCTTGGAAGGAAAGTTATGACCAACCTAGATAGCATATTCAAAAGCAGAGACATTACTTTGCCAACAAAGGTCCGTCTATTCAATGCTATGGTTTTTCCAGTGGTCATGTATGGATGTGAGAGTTGGACTGTGAAGAAACCTGAGTGCCAAAGAATTTATGCTTT
This sequence comes from Ovis aries, assembly GCF_016772045.2. Taxonomy (NCBI): domain Eukaryota; kingdom Metazoa; phylum Chordata; class Mammalia; order Artiodactyla; family Bovidae; genus Ovis; species Ovis aries. The sequence continues at coordinate 53,433,392 of NC_056069.1, forward strand.
TGAACTGTGGTGTTGGAGAAGACTCTTGAGAGTCCCTTGGACTACAAGGAGATCCAACCAGTCCATTCTGAAGAAGATCAGTCCTGGGATTTCTTTGGAAGAAATGATGCTAAGGCTGAAACTCCAGTACTTTGGCCACCTCATGTGAAGAGTTGACTCATTGGAAAAGACTCTGATGGTGGAAAGAATTGGGGGCAGGAGGAGAAGGGGACAACAGAGGATTTGATGGCTGGATGGCATCACTGACTCGATGGATGTGAGTTTGAGTGAACTCAAGGAGTTGGTGATGGACAGGGAGGCCTGGCATGCTGCAATTCATGGGGTCGCAGAGTCAGACATGACTGAGCGACTGAACTGAACTGAACTGATGGCATAAACTGGTAGATTTGATAACTAAGTAGATATTAGTTAAGGATACCAACTGCAATATTTATTCATGTTCTTTTAATTGCAATTTGTAGGTTTTATGAGTCATGGTATCTGTCTAAATTCCATCTGGGCCAGTTTAATAATATTTACAACTACAGTCACTTTTTGAGATATAATAATGTTGATTCTGTAAACTAGATTTCTCTATCATATTCTCTAGTTATTAATAACATAATAATGTTGATACACTCAAAAGTTGCAAGACTTCATTTCTCTAGTATCTGGGTTTTGTTGCAGTCTATTCTGTATAACCATATTTTGATTTGCTGTTTATAGTACGCTTAGATTCATACTATGTTCCTGTGATTAGCATAGGAAACATACATACGATCAGATATTATTGCAGTATGGAAAGAAATCTCTACCTTCTGTGTGAAAGTCAAAAGTTATGCCAAGAAAGTTTTAATAATAATTCTTCCCAAGAAGAAAATAAACTTTCTTCTTCATTATGAATGTGAAAGTGTTAGTCACTCAGTGGGATCAGACTGTTTGCAACCCATGGACTGTAGCCTGCCAGGCTCCTCTGTCCATGTAATTCTCTAGGCAAGAATACTGGAATGACTCGCCATTCCCTTTTCTAGGGAATCCAGGGAATCGTCTTCAACTAGAAGTTGAACCCGGGTCTCCTACATTGAGAGCAGATTCTATACTATCTGAGCCACCAGAGAAGCTTTCATTATGAGGTGTAAGAGATTGTTCTCCACTATGGTACTCATGTAATATGGGAGACCTGGGTTCGAACCCTGGGTTGGGAAGATCCCCTGGAGAAGGAAAAGGCTACCCACTCCAGTATTCTGGCCTGGAGAATTCTGTGGACTGTATAGTCCATAGGGTCGCAAAGAGTCAGACAGGACTGAGTGACTTTTACTTTCACGATACCCATAAATTAATTTATGCCACTAATTATCCTGAGGGTTAACATTCCTTAAGCAGTAAACTTAGGAAACATTGCGTACCTATTTGCTTGTTCTGTTTAACTCATGCCTAAAAATAGTGTGAACACAAATATTATTTCGTGTGTGTGTGTGTATTTGTTACTCAGCTACTTTTTGTTAGAACATATAGGTCTAATGTAATCAAGAATACCATTCGATGTATACTTATATTCATTTGGGACAGAATGTTAGTCTCTGACATTTGAGTGGTAGCTAACGCATGAGTATTACAAACATCAACTTGAAAAAATAGCCTTATGGTTAACAGCCTTTTGATTTTGTTAAAATTTTGTTAAAAGACACTTATTTCTTAAATAAATTTAGACCAGAGGTATAAAAATTTGTTTCTTCTATGTGGCCTTCAAAAATTCTATTTAATTGAAGAAAAAATCCCTAAAATATAAAACACTGAATTGTATTTATTTTAATTACATGTCCTTGGTAAGTATGTCTGAAATGTGTTCCCTATAAGCATTAAGTTAATATTTTTGATGCTATTATAATTGTAATAAGTTTAATCTGATGAATGACTTTTTCTTTTAATTCAGTGTTCAAATAATTTTAACAATATACCAATTTCAGAAAAGATTTCTTTCCATGTATGTTCAGACAATATTTAGAGGGTGTTAAACAATGAAAGGTAATATATATTTAAAGATTGCTTAAAAATCTTGAACGATTACACATATATTTTGTGTAAGTGAATGCGGTTTCAGCACATAGCATTCTAAATGCAAACATCAAATCTTTATCGTTTAAAAATAGCTAAAAAAAGAACATCCTCTACCCCAAATTGCAGCAGCAAATCAGGAAGATTGATTTAAGTTCCATATTCTCAAAGCATAGAATATTAGATTTGGTTGACTTGTGTTTCTATACATAGACCTAAACAATATCTATATGTAAAGGGCAGTCATATTATGGAAAAGTAATTCAATGTGTTAAATATCATTTTAAAACAGTGAAGTTATAGATGCTAAATTATATGAGAACTGTTTATTTAGAGTGTTTTGAAAGAGATGGGAATATCAGACCACCTTACCTGCCTCTTGAGAAACCTATATGCAGGTCAGGAAGCAACAGACTGGTTCCAAATAGGAAAAGGAGTACATCAAGGCTGTATATTGTCACCCTGCTTATTTAACTTATATACAGAGTACATCATGAGAAATGCTGGGCTGGAAGAAGCACAAGCTGGAATCAAATTGCCAGGAGAAGTATCAAGAACCTCAGATATGGAGATGACACCACCCTTATGGCAGAAACTGAAGAGGAACTCAAAAGCCTCTTGATGAAAGTGAAAGTGGAGAGTGAAAAAGTTGGCTTAAAGCTCAACATTCAGCAAATGAAGATCATGGCATCTCGTCCCATCACTTCATGGGAAATAGATGGGGAAACAGTGGAAACAGTGTCAGAATTTATTTTTTGGAGGCTCCAAACTCACTGCAGATGGTGATTGCAGCCATGAAATTAAAAGCTGCTTACTCCTTGGAAGGAAAGTTATGACCAACCTAGATAGCATATTGAAAAGCAGAGACATTACTTAGCCAACAAAGGTCCATCTAGTCAAGGCTATGGTTTTTCCAGTGGTCATGTATGGATGTGAGAGTTGGACTGTGAAGAAAGCTGAGCGCCAAAGAATTGATGCTTTTGAACAGTGGTGTTGGAGAAGACTTTTGAGAGTCCCTTGGACTGCAAGGAGATCCAACCAGTCCATTCCCAAGGAAATTAGTCTTGAATATTCATTGGAAGGACTGATACTGAAGCTGAAACTCCAAAACTTTGGCCACCTGATGTGAAGAACTGACCCATTGGAAAAGTCCCTGATGTTGGGAGAGATTGAAGGCAGGAGAAGGGGATGCCAGAGATTGAGATGGCTGGATGGCATCACCGACTTGATGGACATGAGTTTGAGTAAACTCCGGGAATTGATGATGGACAGGGAGGCATGGTATGCTGTGATTCATGGGGTTGCAAAGAGTCGGACACAACTGAGCGACTGAAGTGAGCCGAACCTCGGTGCCTCAGAACAATATCTGGCTCAGAGCTTATAAACAAAAGTTTTATAGTTTAGTAAAGATATTTGTTAGATGAATTCTCAGTGATTGAGTAAATTACTAAGCTTATAAAGAGAGTATATATTGATTCTTACATGAATTAATAGTTTGGATAAAGAAATATGTCTAAATTATAGAATGTTTATGTGAATTATTCCTAATAAACAATGCAAAAAAGTATACAGAAGAAAAAGTTTTTGGATCATTCCAGAGGTCATGATAAATCTTTTAAATTCTTGAGGTTCTATGTGGGCCCAATGTTCATGATAGGAATTGATAAAGGATACAGCTGTAAATTATAATTTAATCCGCATGTTCAATAAATGTTTCTTTTGCTTTTATTGTCTGAGCACTATGCTAAAAGTTGGGGATGCGGAAATAAACAAGACAATTTGAGTCTTTGTTCTCAAGAAGTTGACATTTTAGTCAGGGGTTGTCATGATGACATCTTTGGTCTACACAAGGAAGCAAGGAAGCCAGTGGTATCCTCTGCCTTATTGTTTGAGAATATGGAACTAAGTTACTTCCTTTATGCTCCTGATCTGTCTCAGAAGTTCTGGGTGGAGAATATTCTTTTCTTCATTTCCTTCAAAAGAGGACTAGAGAATACTTGTATGTGCTTAGAATCTGTTACTACATTTGCTTCAGACAAAATGAATGGGGATCGAAACAAAACCATCAATAACAAAGTGAAAACTTATATCAAGACCAAAGAATATTTATTTTTTAGAAACATTTCTTACATTCTTGTATGTGAAATTGCACATTTGTGAATTTAGAGCATATAGGAAGCTGTTGGACTCTAAATTTAGTAATAAAATGAAACTGTTCCTTTCTTCCAGACAATAGTGCCTATTGCTTATAAGGATCTCAGAAGCAGGAACTTAAACATTCCTGTCATTATTATAAAGAACCTTCTATATATCAGGTCAGGTGATAAAAATAAAAGTCTAAATGTCAATTCAATACTAACGGATTCTTTAAAAAAAAAAAAAACAGGAATCTTAAATGTTATCTCAATAAGGGATGCTCTACATTGTTCTCTAAGTTCACTCGCTTCATTCCTTCAGTCATAAGAACTACATCTCTGAAATAGCATTAGCTTAAAAAACAATGTGCTTTCTGAAAGTCATGTGTGGAGTTATTTTATTTACTTATAAGTGCACATTTAGCTTGACTGTCTGAGTATAGGTACATATTACAAATACTTAGACTAAAATATAACATATACTTTCCTACAACAGAAGGTTTCCAGGTATCTCCGCAGAACTCATCTCACTGGCCTATTGACAAAAAAAAAAACAAAAACAAAAAACTTTTCTAGACATGCTCTCTATTTGGCTTACACTCATATAAGCTGACTCCACAATAAAACCCAACTAAAAGAATAGATGTTTTTGGAATTCAGCATTTGAGAATTTAGAACTTAGTCTATGTGGCTGCCAAACTTGAACATGAGGATATTTTATAAGTGAAGAATGTTTTGTGCTTGAGTTTACCTGCCAATAAGTTTGAACTGATCCCAAGAGGGATTTTATATTTCTCATTGATAAGTCAAAAATGGGTTTTACATGTGCCTAAAATGATTATTCCCTCATTCATTGTAGAGTAGTTGACTATGTCAAATAAAATCACAGTTTTGTGAAGTTATAGGGAAAAATAAACTAAAGTAAAGCAGGCTGTTTCCTGTGTTGGTTGTCTTTCACAGAATATAGATGATGGTGTTGCATTGGAGAGTGTTTTGAAACAAAGGTGTTATTATATATTTTCCTTGCCAAACTGCTATACTTGTAGTATCCTTGTAGGGACCCACTGTTTTCCAAAGCTCTGACTCAGACACAGCCTTAGGTAGTCAAATTTGCAAAATGACCTTGCCATATCTGGCTTCAGTTGATTGGATTCAGTTAAGTACCTGACTCAAAGCAATCAATCCATAGAATGTTTGATAAAATATAAAAAAAGCTAGGAATGAATATTCAGTTCAGTTCAATCACTCAATCATGTCCAACTCTTTGCAACTCCATGAATTGCAAAATGCCAGGCCTCCCTGTCCATCACCAACTCCCGGAGTTCACTCAAACTCACGCCCATCGAGTCAGTGATGCCATCCAGCCATCTCATCCTCTGTCGTCCCCTTCTCCTCCTGCCCCCCCAATCCTTCCCAGCATCAGAGTCTTTTCCAATGAGTCAACTCTTCACATGAGGCGACCAAAGTACTGGAGTTTCAGCTTTAGCATCATTCCTTCCAAAGAACACCCAGGGCTGATATCCTTTAGAATGGACTGGTTGGATCTCCTTGCAGTCCAAGGGACTCTCAAAAGTCTTCTCCAACACCACAGTTCCAAAGCATCAATTCTTCGGCACTCAGGTTTCTTCACAGTCCAACTCTCACATCCATACATGACCACTGGAAAACCATAGCCTTGACTAGTTGGACCTTTGTTGGCAAAGTAATGTCTCTGCTTTCGAATATTCTGTCTAGGTTGATCATAATTTTCCTTCCAAGGAGTAAGCGTCTTTTAATTTCATGGCTGTCGTCACCATCTGCAGTGATTTTGGAGCCCAAGAAGATAAAGTCTGACACTGTTTCCACTGTTTCCCCATCTATTTCCCATGAAGTGATGGGACCAGATGCTATGATCTTAGTTTTCTGAATGTTGAGCTTTAAGCCAACTTTTCACTCTCCTCTTTTTTCTCAAAAAGCCTAAGTAATTGAGAAATTAAGAGATGATCTGGTTATAGTGAATTCTATATCTGAAAGTATGAATGTGTGCCCTTTGCCAGGTGGCACTTGTGGCAAAAAACCCACTAGCCAATGCAGGAGACATAAGAGATGCAGATTCAGTCCCTGGGTTGGGAAGATCCCCAGGAGGAGGGTTTGGCAACCCATTCCAGTATTCTTGCATGAAGAATCACGTGGACAGAGGAGCCTGGCAGGCTACAGTTCATACAGTTGCAAAGAGTCTGACACAACTGAAGCAGTGGATGCACATGCATGTGTACAGAGGTAGATCATAAAGGAAATGAGCCAGTCAAGCTGTAAATATATCTGAGTTAGTGGGTAAAGAAGCTATGAGGGCAGCAAGATCTATATGATAAAGGAGAGATATAAAGTAAAAGAAAAATATCTTCAAGTGGCAAAGAGACTCTAACATGTAAATATACACACTCCTAATGCAAAAGTTCTTTACAAAGAAATGAAGTATCCTTGGACCCAAATAGAGACCTGCCTGCCCATACTACTGATCATTATGTTTTGAACACAAACAGATGAGATTGCAAAAAGACGTGAATATTCAGTAAATGCTATATACAAGCCATTCTGTATTGAACACTTGTATCCTTTCATCCTTGTGGCAGATTTGTTCATTCTTCCAATCAGCCCATATTTTGAGCACTTCCATTGAACTCATATTGATAGCTGTTGATTGAGCATCTACTTACTACTTTCTCTGATATTTGGGAGTGTAACATCTTGCCCTTAGGGAGCATATTTTTTTGGGGAGGATGATGCATAAACAGAGCTTCTCAGGTGGTGCTAGTGGTAAAGAACCGCCTTCCAGTGCAGTAGATATAAGAGATGCAGCCTCAATCCCTGGGTCAGGAAGATCCCCTGGAGTAAGGCATAGCAACCCCTTCTATATTCTTGCCTGGAGAATCCCATGTATAGAGGAGCCTGGTGGGCTACAGTCTATATGGTCCCAAAATGTTAGATACAACTGAAACAACCTAGCCTGCATGCACACACAATGCATAAACATTAAGCATATTAGACACAGGAATTATATAGTAAATATGTTAGTTTCAGTTTTCTGGTGAATAGGCCCTAATATTAAAAAAAAATCATCTATAGAAAATTTATTAAGTTGTTCCCTTGGGATCAACACCTGTGGAGGAAGGAAGGGGTAGGATTGGACAAAGGAGTAGTTGAATTGCAGTATGGAATTAACATTGAGGGAAGTGTCAAAGCTTTTATTTTCTCCCTCTATTCATAACCAACCTTGGGATGTGGGTTGCCTCCTGGGAGAAATAATGATCTTGGGCAAGAATATTTTCTTTAGCTAGAGACAGTTCCTGAAGAGGAAGTCATCAGAGTGCTATTGACAGTGCAAGCTTCAAGAGTTAGGAGAAGGAATGCAAGGAATTTCTCTGTGTTGATTTTCTATCCTGCAAATTTACTATATTCATTGATTAGCTCTAGTAATTTTCTGGTGGAATCTTTAGGGTTTTCTATGTAGAGGATCATGCCACCTGCAAACAGAGTTTTACTTCTTCTTTTCCAATTTAGATTCCTTTTATTTCTTTTTCTGCTCTGATTGCTTTGGCCAAAACTTCCAAAACTATGTTGAATAGTAGTGGTGAAAGTGGGCACCCTTGTCTTGTTCCTGACTTTAGGGGAAATGCTTTCAATTTTTGACCATTAAGGATAATGTTTCCTGTGGGTTTGTCATATATAGCTTTTATTATGTTGAGGTATGTTCCTTTTATTCCTGCTTTCTGGAGAGTTTTTATTATAAATGGATGTCGAATTTTGTCAAAGGCCTTCTCTGCATCTATTGAGATAATCATATGGCTTTTATTTTTCAATTTGTTAATGTGATGATTTACATTGATTGATTTGTGGATATTGAAGAATAGAAAGAGAAATTAAAGAAACAATTCCATTCACCATTGCAACAAAAAGAATAAAATACTTAGGAATATATCTACCTAAAGAAATGAAAGACCTATATATAGAAAACTATAAAACACTGGTGAAAGAAATCAAAGAGGACACTAAAAGATGGAGGAATATACCGTGTTCATGGATCAAAAGAATCAATATAGTAAAAATGAGTATACTACCCAAAGCAATCTATAGATTCAATGCAATCCCTATCAAGCTACCAATGATATTTTTCACAGAGCTAGAACAAATAATTTCACAATTTGTATGGAAATACAAAAAACCTTGAATAGCCAAAGCAATCTTGAGAAAGAAGAATGGAACTGAGGAATCAACCTGCTTGACTTCAAGATCTACTACAGAGCCACAGTCATCAAGACAGTATGGTACTGGCACAAAGACAGAAATATAGATCAATGGAACAAAATAGAAAGCCCAGAAATAAATCCACATACCTATGGACACCTTATCTTTTGACAAAGGAGGCAAGAATATACAATGGAGAAAAGACAGTCTCTTTAACAAGCGGTGCTGGGAAAACTGGTCACCCACTTGTAAAAGAATGAAAATAGAACACTTTCTAATACCATACACAAAAATAAACTCAAAATGGTTTAAAGATCTAAATGTAAGACCAGAAACAATAAAACTCCTAGAGGAGAACATAGGCCAAACACTCTCTGACATAAACCACAGCAGGATCCTCTATGACCCACCTCCCAGAATATTGGAAATAAAAGCAAAAATAAATAAATGGGACCTAATTAAAATTAAAAGTTTCTGCACAACAAAGGAAACTATAAGCAAGTGAAAAGACAGCCTTCAGAATGGGAGAAAATAATAGCAAATGAAGCAACTGATAAAGAATTAATGTCAAAAATATACGAGCAACTCCTGCAATTCAATTCCAGAAAAATAAACGACCCAGTCAAAAAATGGACCAAAGAACTAAACAGACATTTCTCCAAAGAAGACATATGGATGGCTAAGAAACACATGAAAAGATGCTCAACATCACTCTTTATCAGAGAAATGCAAATCAAAACCACAGTGAGGTACCATTTCACACCAATCAGAATGGCTGCTATCCAAAAGTCTACAAGCAATAAATGCTGGAGAGGGTGTGGAGAAAAGGGAACCCTCTTACACTGTTGGTGGGAATGCAAGCTAGTACAGCCACTATGGAGGACAGTGTGGAGATTCCTGAAAAAATTGCAAATAGAACTGCCTTATGACCCAGCAATCCCACTGCTGGGCATACACACCAAGGGAACCAGAATTGAAAGAGACACATGTACCCCAATGTTCATCGCAGCACTGTTTATAATAGCTGGGACATGGAAGCAACCTAGATGTCCATCAGCAGATGAATGGATAAGAAAGCTGTGGTGCATATACACAATGGAGTATTACTCAGCCATTAAAAAGAATACATTTGAATCAGTTCTAATGAGGTGGATGAAACTGGAGCCTATTATACAGAGTGAAGTAAGCCAGAAAGAAAAACACCAATACAGTATACTAACGCATATATATATAGAATTTAGAAAGATGGTAGCAATAACCCTGTATGCTAGACAGCAAAAGAGACACAGATGTATAGAACAGTCTTTTGGACTCTGTGGGAGAGGGCACGGGTGAGATGATTTAGGAGAATAGCATTGAAACATGTATGATATCATATGTGAAACAAATTGCCAGTCCAGGTTTGATGCATGATACAGGATGCTTGGGTCTGGTGCACTAGGATGACCCAGAGGGATGGTATGGGGAGGGAGGAAGGAGGGGGATTCAGGATGGGGAACACATGTACACCCGTGGTGGATTCATGTTGACGTATGGCAAAACCAATACAATAATGTAAAGTAATTGGCCTCCAATTAAAATAAATAAATTTATATTAAAAATAAAAGAGGAGAATTATTTCTGCAAGGGTATTTCTATGCCAGATCATAGAATGCAAACAGTGTATTGGAATATGATAAATGTTATAAAAGATAAATTTGGGTAACAAGAATCCAGATAGTTGGGAGATTTTTTTTTTCTGAATTTATCTGCGGATGGTGATGTTTGAATAAAGAGATAAAGAGTTGCATGACATGACATGTCCTTTCATACAGAAGGGACAAAACTAAGACTGAAATGATCCAGGATTTTGAGTATGTATTGAAAAGTTTTAACTGTTTCTAATAACATCACTTTTCCTGTAAGCACTGAGAATGAAATGAAAGGGAGGAGTTGAAAGTGAGGAGTAGAAACTAAAAGACCTATTAGAATAGTAAGAGCTGGTAAGAGTTGATGTTAGTTTAGGCTATATCTGTACCCTTGGAGATTTAAGAAATTATCAGATTCTGTGTATATTTTGAAGTACAGCTAATGAGATTCCTTTTGGTGTTTGTGAGAAGGAAAAAAAAAAAAAACATTGCTATAGATGCCTCCAAGATATGCAATCTGATCAACTGTAAAGATGCCATTTGCCTCAACTGAGATAAGGAGACTGGGACAAGGAAGGATGTTTGGGGGAAGAGAGGATGGTGATGGGCTGATTACCATGTAGATGCTATTTCAACTACCAGATTGAATAAACTCACCAAGAAATTATGAAAAAAAAAAGTGTGAGAGAGGAAGGAAACTGAAAAGAAGCATGAGGAATGATCTATGAGAAAGACATAATTTTTCCCAATTTAAAGAGGTCTCAGAAACTAAAATAGCAGTTTGAGAGTAATCAAGTAGGCTTGAATCATTTTCTGGTTGCCCAAATCACCTTATACTTTTCCCCCAGTTTTTTCTTAGAGACTTAATGGGAGTTTGTGATGTTGAGGTTTAGAAGCTCTATATAATCCATTCTTCTTGTAGATGAAATGTCATGTGTTATTGTTAAATCTTTTCATTAATTATATATACATAGCTTCCTCCCCACCCCAACAAAATGCTGTATCTTAGTTAATGTTTACCTTAAAAATCATTCTGTTCTCCATGCTGTTCTTTAAAGGTACTCAAACCTAGAACTTCTTATAAATAATGGAAGACTTTTTTTTCCCTTTTCTCTCCTTTGTAAATACTATATCTAAGTAACATGTTTAATAAGAGACCCTATTGATTTATCATCTGAATCATCAGGCAAGAGATATTAACTTTATGAGATCTCGATAGCTTTTTCAAGGATTTTAATATTAATAACCCTTTCCTAGTCACATGAAGAATGAATTTTATGAAGGCTCTAGAATTAAAGAAACAAGTATATCCCTAATATATGAGTGCAGGTACCCAGAGTGCTATTATTCTTATTTATGCATCTTTTATCTAAGATAAATGAGGTTTATCACATGTGAAACTAGAAGATGGCTCTCAGCTGCACTCAAACTAATTCCTACTTATATTATTATCCTTTGGAATCTAAATCTCCCCAGCATTGAAACCTACAATGTAGGGCTCAAGTTGAGACTGAATTGTAGAAGTAACATTATCCCCCAGATGGACACTATATGTCTCATTTTGCACTGCCATCTTAAGATACTGCTTTTCTAGTATTATAATCAAGTCAGTCAAATATAGCTTCACTTTTCAAGCCATAGAGTCTATAGACTTTAGTCACTGTTCCAAATGCAAACCTGTTTAGCCCTCTCCCTCAACCTTTCAGAAACTTGTGTGTGAACTTTTGGACAGTTACCTACCAATTTAATCCATCTTGACCTGGGGAACTAGTATTTATGTGTACAGTGGACAGATATATTTCTATTGTTAATGACTCCTTTAACAAAAGTCTAAAATTAGAGCTGATTTGAAGCCATGAGACCCCAACCAATATCTGAACTCTCTCTCCAGCCTGTTGACTTATGTTTCCCCCCTGCACTTGAGTGAAATGTATAGTCATAACTCAAGAAGTATATAATCATCTAGAAAAATCTTTGAAAATGCTACAGTGGCACAAATATATTTTAAAGAAGTATCACATACCCAGACTGTGATGTCATTACAGTACACTGAAGAACATCCACTACCAGTATGTTCTTTAACATGATTGTAGAAAAATTAGTAAGAATGCATAGATATTGCAGATCTGGAAGTTTCAGCATATCATACAACCCTTGTTATTAAAAGACTTAGTTATGCCTTAAACCCCTGAATAGGAAAAGCAATTTTATTTACTATTGTTTTAGAAAAGGGCTTTTATTGTCCTTAGATGAAATACAGAAACACTTGCCACAATTAGTTGAAGACATGTAACATATTTTGATCACATCGTATCTTTTCTGGATGATCGAGTATGGTAAAGTCACAGTACGTTTTTTTACGAAACTGTTTTACCTTTTTCTGGCCCAAGATCTTTTAAAATTATCTATGTACTTAGTTGATTGTGTCTGACTCATTGCGACCCCTTGGCCTGGAGCCCACCAGGCTCTTCTGTCAATGGAAATTTTCCAGGCAAGAATACTGGAGTGGGTTGCCATGCCCTCTTCCAGGGGATCATCCCAAACTAGGGCTCAAACCCAGGTATCCCTCATTGCAGCAAATTTTTTACCAGGTGAGCTACCCAAAAATTATATAGATCACTGTAAATTGCAAGTCAGTGATCTCTAGAGAGCAAAAGCCTTTCTAGTGATTCTTCTACCAAAAAAAGAAAAATAAAGGCATGGTTTCCAAAGAGCTAAAAGCCAGTTTGTGTCTTGACATTCATAGGTTAAAAATAAGACTGTCTTGGCTAGAATCTGTAATTATTTTGTGCTATTTTCATTACTAGGGGACTGTCATTATTCTGCTTAACTGACATTTCACCCTCAGTGGACTTGAACTGGCTATGGCTAAGTACTAACCTTTTTATTGACCTTAGGAGAAAAATATAATAATCTGAAGCTGCTCAAATTATTGTACATCTGTGCAAAATATGTAATTCTCTGTCAGAATTAAGAAATATTTTGGATTAGAAGGTATTTAGTTCATAAAAATACATAAATGTGTGTTTAACGATTCATTTAAACCACTAAAGATACCCATTTACTTTTCAAAAATAAAATGTGAACTACAACAGCTGTAAACCAGTAATCTCTTATCCTCTCCTAAAAGAGGATGATTATAGCTGTCTGTTCAGAAACCCAGGGCATGAGTACAGTTGGGAGAAACTGCCACTAATAATCTGCCAGTGTGTGTGTGTGTGTGTGTGTGTGTGTGTGTATGTATGTATGTTTCTGTGTATGTGTGTGTGTGTGTATGTGTGGCATCTGTGTTCTTCAAGTGATAGTGGCCACGACTAACACAGCTATCTGGCTGCAGCATGGTGAGACCAAAGAGCGCTAGGTAACAAAATAACCATTTAACATTTTAAGAAATCAAAATAATACATGTCAAAGACAAAATACAATAGTAGCCCTTATATGGGCTGCTAAAAAAACATTTAAGCCCCAATTTACCCAGAGACAAAACTTCTATGAGAGAAAAAAATGGTCTCTATTTTGGGGGTTGAGGATTAGTAACCTTCATGTCCATAAATATTCAGTCATATGCTTCTATTTTTGATTGATCAACTTATTATTTATCCACTTCCTATTTTTATAGGGGAGGATTTGACTCCCATGCCACACTCACTTTTCCTCCATTTCAGTTTTAATCATTGCCTTTATTTTTTTGGTGTTTCATATCCATGGCAGATTCATGTTGATGTATGGCAAAACCAATACAATATTGTAAAGTAAAAAATAAAAATAAATAAATAAATATATATTTGAAAGTATATATATAATATATATTTAAAATATAAAATATTATATATATATATACTTTCAGCTATAATTTTAATGAAATGAAATTTATTTTTCTTATTCTCAGAAGTACTTTTCTCTTGATGTCCTGTAGTCTGAGCATGTCAGGCCTCCTGGCTTTCTGTCCAGTTTTTTTCTCTTTCCTGCTTGTTTTTAGTAAGTTGGCAAACCAAAGCTTTCCTGTCGCAATGTCCCTTCTTTCTTGAATTAAGTTTCAGCCATGGTTTACAGGTGATTGGTTAACATCCACTAAGATCTATTAGTATGATTATAACATGTCTTCTCAAAGGAGATCCTTCTTAGATCAACAGGGAATACAGTCTTACTTTTTAGCATTCATCACTTATTCTAAAACTTGCTGTGTTTAGCATTTCTCTTGTTTGAATCTTTTTTTTTTTTTTTTTGGTAAAGCTTTTAGTGGTTCTAAGAGGATCCTATTTCCTTATTGTCTTGTTCAAGACCCTGGGGCAACTGATGGTCATTAGCTCTAGGATACTCTTAATTCCAACATGCTCTTAGGCATCCTTCTCTCCACTCCTATGTTGTGACTGCTTTTTTATCTACATGTATCATTTTATTTCCTGTCACAGTACCGTATTTGGCATTTAGTGAATAATATAGTTAATGATTATCAGCTTATACGAAAGCTACAGCGAAATAATACCGATTTCAAAAATGCTTTGAGTACTTCACACTTCATTAGTAAATAAACTATTTGATGTGTATTTTCTTTACGGTAATATAAATACCTTGCTTTAACAATGCAGATATTGCAGGTAATGTTTTATTTTAAAATCAACTTTGAGATTTTTTCTGTTGATGTCCATCTTGTATTTAAAAGGACCTGGTGAAAGAGAAAACTAAATATATACAACTTACTGACTACATTTAGAAAAATAAATATATAAGCATGCTGCTATTTATTGGGTTGACCAAAAAGTTCATTTGGTTTTTTCCATGAAATCTTATGGGAAAACCCAAACAAACTTTTTTGGGGAACTGCTAAGTATTCTATGTAAGATGATAAATCAGAAGATTTATTTAAGTTGTATATACTAGACAAACAGTAACAACTGGAAATTTGTGATTTTAGATGTCCCTTAACTACTAATCAGCAATTAGTAACCAGGTGAATCTCTAAAAAGAGTTAAAATTTAGATCCTAGCTTAGTCATTTAATTACTTCCTGGAAGTTCTTGACAAGCTACTTAAACTCTCAGACTCAGATTCCAAATCTGAAAAGTGGGTAATAATACCTTTGCTTTTAGCTTATATTGGAATGTAATTTGATAACGTACAATGATATAATAAAAATAGTAGACACATAATGGGAACTCAATATTTATGGTGAATACTATTATTACTTAAAGAAGATAATGTGTATTTTCTGTCATCAAACCACATTTTCCCTCAAAACCTAGGTATTAATTAGGACTGTGTTCCTGAGACTGGATTTATAATATACTAGACCATATGTAAGCACTTTGAGGGCATCAAGAAAGAAAGCATTCATTCGACTGGTTCTTTCTTCAGCAACTAAGGTACTAAAAATAAAGCACAATTCCAGATGCTAAAAAGAAGATGAATTTATATTTTATTATTTTTTTCTATTACATCCATTTATTTCAGGAATTACTTTTTAGAAAAAGGTTAAGTAAAAAAAGTCTTCAGATGAAAATTTCTCAACAATGACTATAAAACATTAAAAATATATGGAATTCTTTTTAATAATAGGAAAAGCAAAATTACTAGTGTGGAAGTTTTGACTGTCCACAGTGTTGAAAAATACTTTGTAAATTATACACTGAAATGTCTTAATGCTGAAAGAGACCTTGGAACAAAGCCTCACTAAATATTTTTAGTTTTAGGTAATGAATGTCCTAAACTGCATTTAGTGATTTTTAAAGCTTAAAAATATAATGTACCATTCCAGTTTGTTCAAAGAGTATCCAAGATTTAATAGAATACTTAAGAAGCTGTTTAAATTCAATTAGAACTATATGTGGAAAAGGGATTTTTCCTCATCTGTAAAGTTGATAGTAAATATTTATTTACCGAGTGATACTTGCTAATACTCTGCTTCCTAATTGCTTTTCTGTATTAAGAACAGACTAAGAATCAGTTTGAAGAGATTGCACTTTTCAAACTTTAACAATAGACTGTCTGAAAGCAAACATTTGCTCACTTGAGTGCTACAGTTCTATTTTAAATTACACTGAATTTGGGTTAATAAGACTGCAAACCTTTCCGACATGTGTTCCAGTTAACTGTGCATTTTAAAAGCACAATATTTCTCTCATCTTTCAAGGATTCCCTAACTATCTTTCAGTTATAGCATTTTCTATTCTTGTAGTTAATAATGAAAAGAGTGCTAAAGTGCTTTAGAGTTCAAGTAACAAATGTCCTTGTATTTATTAACTATGTAGTAGTTCCTATGCAAAACATATATTTCTGGTGAATTGTTTTCCCTTAAGGATTTGTGGATGTTCACCAGATCATTTTTATTACAATATGTACCAACATACATGTATTTGCATATATCCCTCTGCCATTTTTTGCTTGTTTCATTTGTTGAACATAATTTTTTCTGATTCTAAGACCTTCTTTCTTTGGTCTCTTCCTCTTTGATTTGCTTTTCTAGGAGATTATTCTCCTTAATGTATAAATATGTGGTCATACCTACCTTTTTAAAACTTTTGTTCTTTATATATCCTGTTCAATTTTTTTCTTCTACTGTTCCTCACTGCAGTATTCTTTGAAAAAAATTTCCTCCCTGTGATCTATCTTTTCCTAGTCTTTTTGAACAAACACCAATCAGATTTCTTTATAAGAATTCTAGCAAAATTGCTCTAGAAAAGCACTGTGAAACACATTAATCAATTCTTCATCATCACCGTCTTTGACATTTAACAACCTTTGGCATACTTGTTGATTCCTCATCCTTGACTTTTTTTTTCCCCTCTCAGTCTCCATCACATATCCCCTTTGATATGTGTCAACTTTATCAGTGTTTGATTTCCAAATACTTGTTGATCTTTCTGTCTGACCCACTCCACCCCCTCAACTATGGGCTCAAATGCACCAGTCATCTTAGATATCTCCACTGAGAGGTCAAAATTAATATATCCAAACTTAATTATTTCCCCCATCCATGCCCAACAGACATCTTCTGTGGTTTTCATATCAGTAAATGCAATATATTTATAATGCAGTGTTGATGTTAACAACATGTATAGCAGAGGGTGGGACAATTCTGGTAGAGAAAACTCTGCTTTTCTGGTTACTAAATCTATGTCATCATGAGTTTCTGTTCTTTCAACCATTACATTAATCTATTAACAAATTCCATGGGCTTTATCTTCAAAATATTTTTAATATTGCTACTGTTTGGTATTTCTACAGGTTTTCTCTAAATTCTAGTCACCATAATGCCTAACCTGAGCTTTTAAAATAGCATCCTAACCTATCTACCCTCTCCCCTCAATTGTCTGGTATCCACACAGTTGCCATAGTGATCCTTTAAAAAATTTAAATAAAATCATACCCCTCCTTTGTTCAGCACTGTCAAATTCCTTTTCATTGTACATCAAAGCCAGTGTTCTTAACTACAATGGCCTAGAACCTACACTGTATCTTTTAACCTCCTGGTCAGCAGTCTTCCTCCAGCCACTCTGGCCTCTTTGATTTTCCATAAAGATATTAAGGGTGGCTGTGCCTCAGGGTTTTACATTTTCTTTTTGGGGTGTGTGTGTGTGTGTGTGTGTGTGTGTGTGTGTGTTAGTTGCTTAGTTGTGTCCAACTCTGTGCAAGTCCATAGACTGTAGCCCACCAGGCCCCTCCGTTCATGGGATTCTCCAAGAAAGAACACTGGAGCGGGTTGCCATTTCCTCCTCCAAAAGGAACTATAGAAAGAAAGTGAAGTCACTCAGTCATGTCCAATTATTTATGACCTCATAGACTGTAGCCTACCAGGCTTTTCCATCCATTGAATTTTCCAGGCAGGAGTACAGGAGTGGGTTGCCATTTCCTTCTCTATTCTTTTTGGTGGTCTGGCTTAATTGTTCTTTCCTACATACTGACCACTTTTCTTTTTACATGGCTCTGTTTAAATGTATTCTAGTTAGGTGAGGTGATATTTACAAAATTATCTAAAAAGCATCACCCTCAGCTAGCTCTCAATATTTACTCAGCCTTTATTTATTTTCTTCATGATTTCTACAGAATTTTGTGATTCTTCAGAGCATATGATTATATTTATTTTTCATATTACGTATTTGTGTTTATATATTAGTTTTATTCCTCTCCTAAACACTGTAAATTTGATTATCTGACATTAGATGCTATCTGACTAATTATCTGTTAAATTAATTTAAAAAGAGTCATTTTTGTGATTCCTTATAGAGACAAACTAGAGAAAGGGAGGATTGAATTGCTTAGAGCATGCAGGTTACATAGAAGGAGTGTTCAATAATTTTGCAAACGCTGCAAAATATTTTTAGTTTTGAGGAAGGTGCTGGATCTAAGTATGACATGACATTAAAACTTATAATACATTTAGGTTGGTTTAGACAGGAAGGAATTTAATGTCCCTTTTTAAAATGTTATTTACTAGCAGGAACTATTGTTATGATTAGGACGGATAAATTAAGAAGTGCCTAATAGAAAATAAATTAAACATCTTGATGAGCATAAGTACAGTGAAATCTAGATATCAAATAATCTGCAGTCATAAATGTTTCTTATTTTTGCATGACATTGGGCAAAATAACTATTCCTTGACCTAAAACACAGTCTTATCATCATTGTTTTTACACATTTGAATTAGAATTTCAAAAAAATCATAAAAGCAGATTTGGTCTGCCCTATGAAGTATTTGCTGTTGTATTTTTTCATGTCTGGTGAGGCCTGTATGTGGCACCTGGACAGACACTGATGTGGCATGACTTGAAGGGCCCTGAAAATCCCAATAACCAAAAATGATTGCTCCATCAATAATTAGGTATGGTGACTTAAATTGTTAGCAGGTGCATTTGACTTCTTCGAGCCTCAGCGAAGTGTTTTATTAAAGTCCTTCTTAAAATGTCCAGAAAGTCTTATTACCATGACCTGAGTTAACCAGCTGCTAATTATAACAAAGAGGGCAATATCAGGAGCTTCCCTGGTGGCTCAGATGGTAAAGAATCTGACTGCCATGGGGGAGACCCAGGTTTTATGCCTAGGTTGGAAAGATTCCCTGGAGAAAAGAATTACAACATACTCCAGTATTCTTGTCTAGAGAATTACATGGACAGAGGAGCCTGGTGAGCCTCAGTCCATGGTATTGCAAAGAGTTGGACACAACTGAGTGACTAACACACACAAAATTGAAGTCTGATGTTAATGATATTTATAGTAGGGGATGGGGTAATTCTGATAGAGAAAATCTGGACAGTCCACCCAAAAGGGTCTTGGGAACAACTGCATACTATGAAAGAATGAAAAAGATTGAAGAAATTGTGTAATAAGAGAGTGAGTAAATATTAAAATATATCTTGTTTTTAGTAAAACAGATAATGTCTGGAGTATGTTGTAAAAATAGAGGAGAGAAACTATCTAGAGTAGACTAACCCATCAATATCTCCTCATGACTTTGTGAAGATAGGATGAGAAGTAAAAGGAGGGAGGAGAAGGGAAATAGATCTGGAAGGGATCAAGATAATATTGTGTGCTGCTGCTAAGTCACTGCAGTCATGTCCAACTCTGTGCAACCCCATAGATGGCAGCCCACCAGGCTCCTCTGTCCCTGGGATTCTCCAGGCAAGACTACTGGAGTGGGTTGCCATTTCCTTCTCCAATATTGTGTGAAATCATGTTATATGCCTTGAATTCTAGCTCCATATTTAGCTGCATCTATGAACATAGCCCACCAATTTACCTTTTCTAAGGAATAGTTTCCTCTTCTCAAAAAATGTGGATCATAATATTTTCCACTATAAAGTGATCACAACATGGATAAATGTTAACAAATATTAATGGTATCATGAACATTAGTGGTGACTATTAGAGAAGGAAATTTCATGAGTATTCAGTGAATTTAAGGTACTCACATTGTCTCACTGAGTTTTCCTTTTGGCTCAGCTGGTAAAAAATCCACCTGCAATGTGGGAGACCTGGTTTTGATCCCTGGGTTGGGAAGATCCCCTGAAGAAGGGAAAGGTTACCCACTCCAGTATTCTGTTCTGGAGATTTCCACAGACTATGAAAAATTCAGACACCACTGAGCAACATTCACTTTACTTTATTGTCTCATTATTTGGCAGCTAACTCAAAACTTTACCCTTTTCTTTATCTATAGGATGATTATTTTATCTGTTAAAGGATTGCAGGGTATTAGAGCAGACTTGACTAAACATAAATTCCACAGCTAACATTTAGCATTAATAAATATTTAGGCTTTATCAGTCTGTTGCATTTTAGGAATCAGTGAACTAAAATGGAATAAATTGGGCAAATTTAATTCAGATGACCATTATATATACTACTGTGGGCAAGAATCCCTTAGAAGAAATGGAGCAGCCATGATAGTCAACAAAAGAGTCCGAAATGCAGTACTTGGATGCAGTCTCAAAAACGACGAAATGATCTCTGCTCATTTCCAAGTCAAACCATTCAGTATCAAAATAATTCAAGTCTATTAATGGCACCCCACTCCAGCACTCTTGCCTGGAAAATCCCATGGATGGAGGAGCCTGGTGGGCCACAGTCCATGGGGTCGCTAAGAGTTGGACACGACTGAGCGACTTCCCTTTCACTTTTCACTTTCATGCATTGGAGAAGGAAGTGGTAACCTGCCCAGTGGATCCAGGGAATTCGAAGTGGGGACGGCTTTGGGGTGAGAAAAACTTATTTGTTTATTAATATAAGATTAGATTAAGAAACAATAGTATAGTAGGAAAACTAAGTAGAGAAAGAGGGCTGAATAACTTGGATTATGTGGAAGAACAATAAAGTTCCAGACAAGGAACTTGCACCATCTACGTTGGGCCACCGGCATCCGTTTGAATATCGGGGAGTGCCCCGCCTTGGGCTCTCTCTCTTACGGATCTTAGAAGCCGGGACAAATAAGTAGACATGATGAGCCTCCCTGCTCCAGATGGGAATTCAGCCGAAAAAAGAAAAGAACGACATGGGGAAGCCCAGCATCAGTGCAAGACTCCAAAAGCTATTTTTCAAAATCAGCTTATATACCCCAAGTTGTACATAAAGGAATAGAGTTATGCAGGGACAGCAGTCCTGACCCTCATTGAGACAAGGCTTTCTTTTTGCATACCCTCCCATATACAAAAGGTCTCAGGTGGTTTACATTATCTTCTGGCCAAGAGGCTTGTTAACATTTTTATGGCTCTCTTCCTGGATAATTGTCCAGAAAACTCCTTTTCCCTAGAAGTGTTTTTTCTTTACTCTGCATCACCCTCAAAGTACAAAAAGGTTACATTCCTATAGAACAAAGGTGCAGTGGGTTATAACAAAGAAAGCACTTAACTCAAAGATCTAGTGTTGCTAATGCCAGGTCTACTACCTGTTTTTCTATATACCAACTATACCTAAAAATAAAAGATATGAAAATTTGGCAGCAAGTATTGGCTCAACAAATGAAACCTTTAATCAGTCCTATTCTAATGATTTTGACTCCTCAGAAGCCCCGACATTCCTAGGATGTTTTAAGCTTCCTGTGCCTCCCGCAGTCGGGAGGCCTCAAACAATCACGTGCGCAGCTGTATGAGTCCTGCAGGCAGGCTAGAAAGCCATCAGAGGGGTTTTTGGATTGAAACACTCGTATTATGCCCAGGAGATTTATTATCTAAAAGCTCTAATTTTTTCCAGAAAAAGGTGGTGGGGGGACAGTCCCCTGTTAATGACAGAAGACTAGGTGGAAGGCATAACATAGTAAAGCAGGCAGATTCTGGTCTTGGGGGTGGATGCTCAGGAATTTCCAGGCGGAATCCCTGAAGCCGAACACGTCCTTGTGTTTTGTCAGGCTTCCTTCCGCATGACCTTGTCACGGGTGAGATTCCTCATGCTGGCTCCCGACAGTAACCCACTCCACTGTTCTTGCCTGGAGAATCCCAGGGACAGGGGATCCTCATGGGCTGCCATCTATGGGGTCGCACAGAGTCGGACATGACTGAAGCGACGCAGCAGCAGCAGCAGCAGCATGCCCCGACCAGCTATGTTGAAGAACCTGAAGTTGAATGGTTCTATGAAGACCTACTATACCTTCTATAACTAACATCCCCAAAAAGATGTCCTTTTCATTATGGGGGACTGGGATCCAAAAGTAGGAAGCCAAGAAATACCTGGAGTAACAGGCAAATTTGGTATTGGGGAACAGAAAGAAGCAGGGCAAGGGCTAAAAGAGTTTTGCCGAGAGAACACACTGGTCATAGCAAACACCCTCTTCCAACAACATAAGAGAAGACTCTACACATAGACGTCACTAGATGGTCAGTACTAGGACCTGACTGTGGCTCAGATCATGAACTCCTTATTGCCAAATTCAGACTTAAATTGAAGAAAGTAGGGAAAACCGCTAGACCATTCAGGTATGACCTAAATCGAATCCCTTAACGATTATACAATGGAAGTGACAAATAGATTCAAGGAATTAGATCTGATAGAGTGCCTGAAGAACTATGGACAGAGGTTCATAACACTGAACAGGAGACAGGAATTAAGATCATCCCCAAGAAAAAGAAGTGCAAAAAAGCAAAATGGTTGTCTTGAGGGCCCTTGAAAAAAGGCTGTGAAAAGAAGAGAAGCTAAAGGCAAAGGAGAAAAGGAGCGATATCCCCATTTGAATGCACAGTTCCAGAGAATATCAAAGAGAGATAAGAAAGCCTTCCTCAGTGATCAGTGCACAGAAATAGAGGGGAAAAAAATAGAATGGGAAAGACTAGAGATCTCTTCAAGAAATAGAGATACCAAGGGAACATTTCATGCAAAGATGGGCACAATAAAGGACAGAAATGGTATGAACCTAACAGAAGCAGAAGAGATTAAGAAGAATACACAGAAGAACTATAAAAAAAACCTTCATGACCCAGATAATCACGATGGTATGATCACTCACCTAGAGCCAGACATCCTAGAATGTGAAGTCAAGTGGACCTTAGGAAGCATCACTGTGAACAAAGCTAGTGGAGGTGATGGAATTCCAGTTGAGCTGTTTCAAATCCTAAAAAAAGAGATGCTGTGAAAGTGCTGCCCTCAGTATGCCAGCAAATCTGGAAAATTCAGCAGTGGTTACAGGACTGAAAAGGTCAGTTTTATTCCAATCCCAAAGAAAGGCAATAGCAAGGAATGCTCAAACTACCACAAAACTGCACTCATCTCACGCAAGTAAAATAATGCTCAAAATTCTCCAAGCCAGGCTTCAACAGTACATGAATTGTGAACTTCCAGATATACAGCTGGATTTAGGAAAGGCAGAGGAACCAGAGATCAAGTTGCCAACATCTGTTGGTTCATCAAAAAAGCAAGAGAGTTCCAGAAAAAAACAAACAAACAAACAAAAACATCTATTTCTGTTTTATTGATTATGCCAAAGCCATTGACTGTGTGGATCACAACAAATTGCAGAAAATTCTAAAAGAGATGGGAATACCAGACCACCTGACCTGCCTCTTAAGAAATCTGTATGCAGGTCAGGAGGTAACAGTTAGAAATGAACATGGAACAATAGACTCGTTCCAAATTGGGAAAGGAGTAAATTAAGGTTGTATATTGTCACCCTGCTTATTTAACTTATATGCAGAGAATATCATGAGAAATGCTAGGCGGGATGAAGCACAAACTGGAATCAAGATTGCTGGGAGAAATATCAATAACCTCAGATGACACCACCCTTATGGAAGAAAACAAAGACCTACAGAGCCTCTTGATGAAAGTGAAAGAGGAGAGTGAAAAAGTTTGCTTAAAACTCTGCATTCAGAAAACTAAGATCATGCCATCTGGCCCCATCACTTCTTGGAAAATAGATGAGGAAACAGTGGCTGACTTTATTTTTGGGGGGCTCCAAAATCACTGTAAATGGTGACTGCAGCCATGAAATTAAAAGACACTTATTCCTTAGAGGAAAAGTTATGACCAACCTAGACAGCTTATTAAAAGGCAGAGACATTGCCCACAAAGTTTCACTTAAGTCAAAGCTATGGTTTTTCCAATGGTCATATATAGATGTGGCATTTAAACTATAAAGAAAGCTGAGCACTGAGGAATTGATGTTTTTGAACTATGGTGTCGGAGAAGACTCTTGAGAGTCCCTTGGACTACAAGGAGAGCCAACCAGTCCGTCCTAAAGGAAATCAGTCCTGAATATTCCTTGGAAGGACTGATGCTGAGGCTGAAACTCCAATACTTTGGCTGCCTGATGTGAAGAATTGTCTCATTGGGAAAGACCCTGATGCTGGGAAAGATTGAAGGTGGGAGGAAAAGGGGATGACAAATGATGAGATTATTGGATGGCATCACAGACTCAATAGACATGATTTTGAGTAAACCCTGGGAGTTGGTGATGGATAGGGAGGCCTGACCTGCTACAGTCCTTCGGGTTGCAGAGTCAGACATGACTGAGCAACTGAACTGACCTGAACCATACCTTCTCATTAAGGACACCTGCCACCTACACCACATACTACTCACACTGCGAAATAGTTGCCCAGGAATGTTCACTGTCCCTGGCTTTGAGCGGGTATAGTAACTATAATCTATATTCCTAGGAGCCATGTATTCAGCAAAAAATGTTTAAAAAATGGACAGTAGCTATAGGGAGACAATAGGCAATCTCTTTTATACCACTTGATTTCTCATTAGAAAATATGTCTAGGCAAATTAATTCTTTTAATATTAACCAAGTGCCAGAATTTGGTGACTTAAGCTAATTTCTGAGCATCTCAGATAAAAGATTTAATCCTATTTCACATTCTGTCAGAATTATAGAGGAGAATAAGGATATTATATAGTGTTGTATTACAGGAATGAAGATGTAACCCCCATCTAATATTTTCTCCTACTTGAGTCATGAGGATTTTCAGGCAAAGTTGCCATAGGATGATTAAGTGAGTGCTTTCTGGAAAGGGTTAACAAGTGCATGTAATGCTTAAATGCTTCATTTCTCCCTGGTTAAACTAATCTTCTCAAGTCTGTTTTTGCCTAATTAGCATATGAGAACTAAATACATGGATGAATAGTGCATAATTAGGCCAGTCACACTAAAATGTCTATAGGAGGTGAAAAAGATGTACATACCAATCCATTTCTAATATAATTATTCACAGGGCAGAACTTAATAAAGAATGTTCTCAAACCAACCTATTTTATTCCAGTAGTTATATTAGCAATCCTCGTATAAATTTCAGAAATTCCTACCAGTGTAAATTCATGTCTTGATTATCTGAGTGATTACTGCAATATCTGGTATATTGACTTACATCTACTAGGCACTTAATTTGTTATGTGTGCCTGTGTGTGCATATTAGTTGCTGAGTCATGTATGACTCTTTGTAATCCCATGGACTGTAGCCCAGTAGGATCCTCTGTCCATGGGATTCTCCAGGAAAGAATACTGTAGTGGGTTGCCATTCCCTTCTCTTGGGGGTCTTCCTTGTCTAGAGACTGAATCTGAGTCTTCTTCATTGCAGGCAGATTCTTCTCCATCTGAGCCACCAGGGAAACCCCGTAATGTGTTACTGTTTTTTAGAAAGAGCAAAGAGACAAACTCCTGAGCTACAAAAAGTATCTCTTTAAAATACAAATGACTGTAAAAGTATGCAGTCAATGAATGTGTATTAATACTTTTAAACTAATACTAATATGAACAGGGAATCTATATGTCATGCCCTTCACTTGGTAACTGACATTTCTCTGAATTTGGTGATAGTCATGGGATATATGTTTTCATGTGTGGAGAATAAGCATGAACTGATTATAGAGAACTTCTATTAATATAACTTTCAGGGAATTGAATTAATGGTATGGGTATCAAAGGTAAGCCATTTTGATATGCATTTTTTTAAATTCAAACTGCATCAGGGGAAGGAAAGTCAGCTCTCTTTCTGTTTTACCTCCTCATTTAAAACTGTGCTACATGAATCCCAGTTACCTGGGTCTCAGAATTGAAGAGATTGCTATTCAGAGATCTCAACTGATTTATTGGTAAATAGACTTTTGAAGGGGATTCCCTGGGAAATCAGCTACCAAAGAACCCACCTGCAATGCAGGAAACTCTGGTTTTATTCCTGGGTCAGGAAGATCTGCTGGATAAGGGATAGGCTAACCACTCCAGTATTCTTGGGCCTCCCTGGTGGCTCAGCTGGTAAAGAATCCACCTGCAATGCAGGAGACCTGGGTTCGATCCCAGGGTTGGGAAGATCCTCTGGAGAAGGGAACCCATGGGCCTAGAAACTCACTGATTATTTTGTTGTTACCATGAAGACATTAATGTCTGTGTTCTACATAGTTCAGTTACAAATGTCCTGTTACAATATTAGAAAACAGTTGTTGCTGTTTAGTCTCAGTTGTTTCCGACTCTTTGCGACCCTATCTATGGACTGCAGCATGCCAGCATTCCCTTTCCTTTACTATCTCCCAGAGTTTGCTCAAACACTTGTCCATTGAGTCTATGATGCCATCCACCATCTCATCCTCTGTTGCCCACATCTCCTCCTGTCCTCAATCTTTCCCAGCAACAGGGTCTTTTCCAGTGAGTCAGCTCTTCACATCAGATTACCAAAGTATTGGACCTTCAGCTTCAGCATCAGTTCTTTTAAAGAAAATTCAGGGTTGATTTTCTTTAGGAATGACTCATTTGATCTCCTTGCTATCCAAAGGACTCTCAAGAGTCTTCTCCAGCACCATAGTTCAAAAGTGTCAATTCAAGTGTCAATTCTTCTGTGCTCAGCCTTCTTTATGGTCCAACCTTCCCATGCATACATGACTACTGGGAAAAAAACATAACTTTGACTACATGGATCTTTGTCAGCAAAGCAATGTCTCTGCTTTTTAATATGCTGTCTAGGTTTGTCATAGCTATTCTTCCAAGGAGCAAATGTTGTCCACTAGGCAAGTGATGTGGAACTCTAGTCTCCATCCTCCCCTCCACTGCCTCCCTTCCGCCTCCAAGCTCTATGTCCTACTGTGGGGCTGAGGAAGCAGGGGGAAGAGGAGCCTTTGTGTAATTCCTATAAAGAGATTTTCTTTTAACAGTCTCCATAAAGGTAGAAAAATGAGTCCAAGTAAAGCAGAGACCCAGGGAATGGGGAAAAGGTAATTGGGAAAGAAGAAAAAAGGGAGATCTCAGCTCTCATAGGAATGTAGCCTTAAATAAGTGGTTATCAACTAGGGAGAATTATGCACACACACACACACACACACACACACACACACACACACACCTTCACCAGCCTCCTGCCACCCCAGGGACATTTGGTAAAGTCTGCAGTCATCATTGCTTGTCATGACTAAAGGGCTGCTGGAATCTAGTAACTAAAGGCCAGGGGTGCTGCTAGACATCCCAGAATGCAGTTGCAGCCTCCTACATCAAATGATTATTCAATCCAAAATGTTAATAGTGCTGGGTTTGAGAAACCAGACCCTAAATGAATAAACACTCTATTTACAAAGGGAATAAAAGTTCAGAAGGAATGAAGGTTTGCTGAAAAGAGATTGACTCTCAAATCACATCTTGTCTGATGTGTTATTCTTCCAGAAAATTAAATATTTTATTAGCCATTGTTTCATGCTATTCAATAAATTGTCATATAATGTTTTATTTACTTGAAAGAAAAAAAGAAATGTCTCCTGATTCCAAAATTTTCCTTTCTCAAAAATTCATTGGTTTTATCTGGTTTGAAGTATGACATTTTCCAAGATTGCTGCACAAATAAGAAATCTAAATCATGGGAGAATTTTCCCTTCATTTGTTGTTTCATTCATTATTTATATAGAATTGTTACTGAAAACTCTTTCATGACCTCTGAAGTTCGAAACACAAAAGTCACAGCTGATGCCATCCAAAGATGTCCAGTCTGCTACATGAACAAAACATATGTTAAAATAAGAGTTTTGTGGAAAATCCATTTATTTCAGTTTGGTCCCAAGTTTCACTTATCATTCATTTCATTTATTTTCATTCATTTTTATTTAGTAAGAGGATGCTCCTCATCCTGGATCATTCAGTTCAGTTCAGTTGCTAAGTCATGTCTGACTCTTTGTGACCCCATGAACCGCAGCACACCAGGCCTCCCTGTCCATCACCAACTTCCAGAGTCCACCCACACCCATGTCCATTATGTTGGTGATGCCATTCAACCATCTCATCCTGTGTCGTCCCCTTCTCTTTCTGCCCTCAATCTTCCCCAGTATCAGGATCATTAAGCAAAACTAAAAAAAAAAAACACACAAAAAAACAAACATTTGTGGCCGGAGGGAGCCTAACTTGGCCTTGGATCAGGGAAGTGTGAGGTATGCTCAAGCGTCTTGAAGCCTGGCTGACCTGGTTCACAGCTTCACTCATATATAAATGCAGATCGTACCTCCAGAACTGTGTGCTCTGGTTATTTCTAAGTATCTGTATTTATATTTCTAAAATGCATAGTATATTTTCTGCTGTTTCAAATAGCAAGGGCAGATAATAAGTTTTATAATCCTTAGTTCTAAATAATACAAATGATCTGTTCCCAAGCATTATACTGCTTACATGGGTTTGTTGAACAGAATTATTACTCTGCCTCTTTCATCAGCAAAATGCCATTTAATGCACTGGCGTGGAACTGCTGACTCATCAGAAAGGATATGACAGCATTATGCCAGCAGTTAAGAAAGATTTGATGTTTAAAACAAAATAATGCATTCTTTCAAATTTTTAAAGGTGCATTTAGACAGTACCAAAGTGCCAATATCATCATCACTGGAGCCATCACTCTCACGTTCTCATTTTTCACCTTTCCTTAGGAACATTATCTGCATTGTTTTCATCACATAAGCCAAGAGGATTCAGTACATTTTTCCTTCTCAGGAAAGTGAAAGAAAATCACATCCTGAAGTGTTTAGTCCTTGTGCATACATGTGTTCTCGGTCGCTTCAGTCATGTCTGACTCTTTAGGACCCTTGTGGCTCAGCTGGTAAAGAATCTGCCTGCAATATGGGAGACCTGGGTTGGGAAGATCCCCTGCAGAAGGGAAAGGCTATCCACTCCAGTATTCTGGCCTGAAGAATTCCATTAACTATATAGTCCAACTGGTCACAAAGAGTCAGACACAACTGAATGACTTTCACTTTCACTTTTCACTTTCACAGACTGTAGCCCACTAGGTTCCTTTGTCCCTGGGATTCTCCAGGCAAGATTACTGGAGTGGACTGTCGTTTCATCCTCCAGGGGATCGTCCCAACCCAGGGATCGAACCCACATCTCCTGCATTGCAGGCAGATTCTTTACCACTGAGCCACAAGGGAAGTGCCTTAATCACTGCTAAAAGCAAATTATATTTTTGAGTAATTTAATTAGAGGAAAGGAATGTAATATGAGGTGTTAGCAATCTTTGAGACATAACTACTGACACTGAAAACAAAGTCTTCTAAACCCTAGGTCAGATTAGTAACTCAAGTTCTCATACTTGGGTTTCCTAAAGATAGAAAGAGTGACAGTACAATACTAATAACTAAGGCACACTGAATCAGAGATGTGTATTATGTCCCAATGGTGTGTCACGTGATAATGACTCAACGATATGATGTAACACTGCATTACCATGCTAGAGAACTTTCAGTGTTTCATTAGAAACACTGAACATTTTATATACTGTTTAAATTTAGAAGGAAACTAACTGGAAAATGCAAATTTTAGAATCCAGTTGCTTGGGTGTTAAACCAACTTCCCCATTTCGTAGCTGGTAATCCTCTACACCTCACGTTTCCTTTGTTTTAAAAGATAATGTGGTCTTTTTATAAATCAAATGAGAATGAATATATAGCACTAGATCATACTGTTTTGTTAATCCTTGAGTTTGTGAGTAATGTTGAACAGAGATAGCTGTTCTTATGATTTCATAGCTTGAAAGATCCCTAGAGATCAACTTGCCCAGTGTTCCAATGGACACTAATAACCCTGACCTTGACAAGTAATTTGTCATGACATGAGGCCACCTATTTCATGATAAGTATTTCATGGGGTTCCATTTAGGTAACTCTGCTTTGGCTGCTTGATGTGAAGAACTGACTCACTGGAAAAGACCCGGATACTGGGAAAGATTGAGGGTAGGAGGAGAAGGGGATGACAGAGGATGAGATAGTTGGATGGTATCGCTGACTCAGTGCACATGAGTTTGAACAGACTCAAGAGGATAGTGAAGGACAGAGAAGCCTGGTATACTGCAGTCCATGGGTTCACAAAGAGTTGGACATGACTTAGTGACTGAACAACAACATTTATGAAATCTTCCCTTTGAATGAGCAATAAACAACTTTCCTAAATGTTTTTGTTCATTGGAGCTAGAAATAGAATCTTTTCTTCAGGATCTCTTTTATGCTTTGAAAGACCACATTCATGCCCAATTCGAAGCTTTTCTCAATATGTTTTGAAATTAAACATCTCTAGTTCCTTCTTCATGACAGATTCCAAAATACTACATGCCCACTTGCTTTATGATTCAAAGCTCCTTTCAAATACAACAGTATTTTAGTTGTGCTATCAGAAGCCCAATATCAGTGCCTTTGTTTCCCTGCTTCTGGGCTTTTCAATGCTTTCAGCACGCTTTATTTAGTTATTGTTTCATTTGGTTTTGTTATGCTTTCTTTTTGTTTTTCTGAGCCATGCCTCCTTTTGATCCTTATTAAGTTGAATGCATAGAGAAATGTTTTTAAAAATTACATGTGTGCATATTTGGGAATCATCTCAAAATAATGTGACTCACCTTGAGGGTCCCATCTAGTCATTTAAGAACTTTGAAAAAGGCAGTTCCAGTGACAGAGCTCTGGTTCCTCCCACTCTTCCACCTTTTCCCTCCTCTTTTCTTCTTTCTAGACTATAATTTCATAATTTATTGAAGGTGTATTGCCTGTGGGGCTGAATAATTGCCCTACATTATCTTATTTAATCCTTACAACCAATAGACATGTTAGTTACAGTTTCCCATTGTGCAAACCGAGAGGTGGGTACACAGAGAGATGATCATTTTTCCCAGCCCCAGGGTGTTTGACACTAAAGATCATGTACTTCACTAGGTAGAAAGTTGTAGACTAGCAACGTTTGGGCACACACTCTGTAAACTGTTGTCCATTTAGCTTTCCACACGTTCTTAGCCCACATCTTTCTACTATATTCATAGTGATTTTATGAATGACTTTGCCAAAGCCTTAGTGACTTTCTAATATACTGCCTTGAGGGTCAAGTTACTATATACTCTTCATATCTCAAACCTCAACAAAAATAACTATAACCACAACAAATTTTAAAAAGATCCTCAACCACAGAATTCTGTCCTGTTCGAAAATGAAACCAAAAGAAAGAGCAAAAATAACACGGTACTTATTAGGGCAAATTAAGGCTTAAGACAAACCTGAGTTTGGTGCCCTCAGTAAGTTTTAATATTTCTGAGATTTATTTGCTTTATAAAAATTATGTTCAAATATCTACAAAGCTCTGAACAATGCAATACCTGAATGGTTATTATTAAAATAAATAAAAGTCAGCATATAATAGATGACTCAAGAATGCTAGGAATGTTGCAGTCTACATAGGCTACTCTTTGCAGTGCTTGTGCTTCAGTCAAGTCCAAATCTTTGTGACCCTGTGGACCAGAGCCCACCAGCCTCCTCTGTCCTTGGGATTCCCCAGGCAACCATACTGGAGTGTGTTGCCATTTCCTACTTCAAAGGATCTTTGGACTTAGGGATCAAACCCATATCTCTTATATCTCCTGTATCGGCAGGCTGATTCTTTACCACTAGCACCACCTGGGATTCAATCCTCCCAAATTTACTGGGCTAACACTGCACAGGTTTATGTCTGACTAACCTTGTGCCTGAAAATCCCCCCGTAACAGGAGCTCTTTCTATATGCTTGTCCAATGACTTACATAGGAAAAAAATTAAAAAAAAAAAGAGTTAAGCACAACCATGTGACAGATTTTAAGTTTTCCAGTGATGCAATTAGTGTACTTACATTCATTGCCCATTCAAATCAACCTTATATGGCTTGTTTGATTTCCTAAATTTACTACAAAATCCCTAAAAGGAGGAAGAATACTTGTTAAACCATGTATTAGGGTGTTTCCAAAGATAAAGAAACAATGGATGTGTATTTGTATATTTATATATACATATATTTGGGCTTCCCAGGTGGTACTAGTAGTAAAGAATCTGCCTGCCAATGAAGGAAATGCAAGAGATGTGAGTTCAATCCCTGCTTTGGAATATCTCCTGGAGGAGAAAATGGCAACCCACTCCAGTATTCTTGCTTGCAGAATTTCATGGACAGAGGAGCCTGGCAGGCTACATTCCCTGAGATCACAAAGAGTCAGTCATGATTAAGCAACTAACACTTCCATACATACACATACACATATACATATGTGTTATATATATTATATGTTATATAAAGAGGTTCATTGTAAGATGTAATGGTTCACATGATTATGGAGTCAGAGAAGTCCAGATCCAGGGGAGCTAATGGTCTAGTTCCAGTCCAAGTCAGAAGGCAGAACAAAGCTAATAATACAGCTCAAGGAGGATCTGGCAGAACACCCACACTGATGCATCCAGAAATAACATTTAAGTCATTTTCAGGGCACCTTGACTCGGTCAAATTGAATCATAAATTTAGCCATCACAAACCAGGACTCCAAAATTATCTAGACAACACAATGCTTTCAGATAAACAGTTAAAGGAATGGTATTATAGTGTATTTTAAAAGTTGTTTTTAAAGGAGGTAAGTCTCCCTTCATTTTGTGGTTAGGAAGTTACTTGAAAGTAAATAAATCTCTGACCCTCATGTTTTAATCTCATGGTAGAAAATCCCAAATTCCACCAATTTCTTATTTTCACTTGCATTCACAATTATTCCCTCTACACACTCCACATTCCCATCCACATATGTGTCTAACACACTTCAGAAATGATATTCACACAGCTGCTTCTGCAACCATCTGTTTTACTGAAATTCCTTTTCAATTTCATGTAATTTCTGAGAATTGTGTTGTTCTTGTATGAGGAATCTTTTTCTTTATGTTGTGCCATTCTAGGATCAGAGGGTTTTAAAATGAATATACATAAAATTTTATGCTGCACTGATGTTTATATTTTCATTAGAATGACACCTAATCGTTATGAAGAGCTCAGAATTCCAAAGTCAATACTAGATGTACCTTCACAGAAAGTCGTGTCTACAAGCCAAGGACAACCTACATGACTACACTTCAGTTGCACAATCATTATTAATAGTAATCTAATAGATTAGTCTGTATGTAAAGTGAAATACTCATAAACATGGCAAAATATAAAGTATCTGATTGCCAGTGGAAATCATCATATTACAAAAAAAAAATTTGTGGCTTTTGGTATTTGGTTCCATCTTTCTAAAATAAGGGATTTAACTCTTCAAATTGGATAGAAAAAATAAAAGAACACTATAGCAACATAATGAATAAACAACACTCAAATCAAAGTGTTGAAGTCATTTCATCCAAAGAGAGAGATACTGATAGTATAGATTTCAGACAGTTGGCTTTCTTCCTGGGGAGCCATTCTTGCCATCTCATTTGATTCTCACAAATCTGTTTTGCAATGGGCTGGATATTTTGGTACAGCTAGACCCAGTGGTTATGTCTGAGTCTGGTTGATCAGAAACACACCTGTTCTTCAAATGTTTCAATATTTTCTGAGAGCTGTGGTCCACAGTACAAAGATATTTCAGATGGCAAAGTTTTAGAGATTGCCTAGCTTAACCTCAACCATCAACTTTGTAGAAGCGGAAACACTTTTTCAGAAAGAGATGGATGCAGAGTTGTGTCACTAACAAAAATATCATTAATCGCTTCTTCTTTCTGAATTTGTTACTGAACATGCATTGAATGTAAAATGAAGGCTGCTTTGGAGCTGAGGAAGGGTGACAGGTTTGTTCTCCAAGACCTTGTGCAAGGAAAATATCAAGAGGAAATGTCATCTGTGCTCTTTTTCCTTCCAACCTCTCAACCTTGGTACTTTCTAGACATCTAAATTTATTTAATACATCACAGCATACTGATACCACAAAATGAAGAGACAACCAAAGAATGATTTAGGGAACTCTGACTCTTTTACAGATTTACAACTAATGTGTTATATGACCCAGATAAAGTAATGCATTTCTCTTCTACGCATAAGATAAAGGTGTTACATAATTTTTTTTAAAAAAAATCTTTTGAAAGATGGAAGTCTTTTAAGATTCTGGTGAAATGAGAGAAGCCACTTTTCTGAGAAAAGAACATCACCGAAGTCTTGTATATCAAAGTAGATTGTCAGATTTAATAATCTAATTCCCTCAGAGGGTGCAGCTTTAGTCTCTGACCACAAATGAACCATGTATGGCTGTAAATGTATAGTGTGGAACAAACCAGATAATTTAAATATTTATTGACAATACAGGGAATGGACCATTCAATAAAGGAAGTAAGACAGCCCAGTGATAAGATTGGAAGTCACACACACCTAGGTTCAAATACTGACTTGGGAACTTGTTGATAAGAAACCAAAGTTTGGAGAGTTTATATCTACTATTTGCATATGGCTGGATTGGGGGAGAAGTGAGTATTTACATACGTAAGCAAATGTAACACTCAACACAACCAGGAGATTTGTTAACTAGGAGATTAGGATATGGATGTTTGAAAGTAAAAGTAAAGTGAAAGTGTTAGTCTCTCAGTCATGCCTGACGCCTTGCTGCCCCGTGGACTGTAGCCTGCCAGGCTCCTCTGTCCATGGAATTCTCCAGGCAAGAATACTGGAGTGGGTTGCCATTCCGTTTTCCAGGGGATCTTCCCAACCCAGGGATAGAACCCGGGTCTCCCATATGACAGGTAGATTCTTTACTGCCTGAGCCACCAGTGAAGCCCAGCATTTAGGGGAGGTCATTATTCTGTTTACCACACTCACTATTCCCTTGTTCTCTGTGTGTTAGAATTCTCTATCCTCTCTTTAGGGCTAATATTGTCCCTACCTCCTCTGCAAAATCTATCTTGTCCATTCTTTCTGAAAAAGACAATAGAACCTCTTGTCCAAATCATTCATTGAGTTCTTTTTTCCTGACTTTTGTTTTTATGTGTATGTCTAAAGCCATTTGACTTACTAGATTTCCTTAAGTACTGCATTCACATTTCTTTTTCTTAAAGATCCAGAAGTGAGAATTTTCTTTAAAGAAAAAAAAAAATGATGGTGGGAGAGGAGGGGCTCATATTCCCAGTTTAGCACTTAGGGAAATGACTTCTGTTGTGTGGATTGATGGGTTGGCCTTGCCCTGTCTTTCTTTCTGACTCTCAATATTATCCACCCACACTCCCCACACATCATCTTTCCTTCCCACAGATGTTGATCACCCTATTTGCTTGGCAGTAGATGAGCCCTACCTGTCTAATTTATTGCTGGAAAGTGAATTCACTCCATTTCTCTTCTATGGTATCTAAAAATATACTTCCCTAACTCATCCTTCAGTGTCAATTGCTTCTGTGCAAAGATAATTGTGAATTGTGGAATATGAAATATTTTCTGCCTTAAATAATTATCCTAATCTTATTTCTCTACAAATATCAAATACAGGTTAAAGAGCTTGTTGCTCTAGGATTTTTTCATTGTTTTGTTTTGGTTTTGAAAAGCAGAGTAGTTTATGCATCAGTATCTTGGATTTCCTCCACAGTCAGTGTCACTAGTTGACTTTCCAATTAAAGAAAATAGAAATAAGAGCAAAGGAATCAGCAGGGGTGAAACTGAGGTCTCAGTTTATGAGGTGTAAGTGAGGTCGTTAGCCAACTCCCTATCGCTCTCAGAAATTGCATGAGATCACTGGGGAATTCTTTCTTCTTTGTTACCTGCCACTTTAGATTTGCCAATCTGTTATGCCTGACATCATACCTAGAGATCTGTGATGAAAGAGTCTCTTCTAAAGTTTGTTAATACACAAGCATTTCAAACCATTAGTTTTCCAAATCCTTCTTTTCTTCTTGTTATAGGTAAGTAATCTTTCTGGTCATTGTCTTCCTAGTAATTCAACTGTAGCGAACTTTATTTTATAGATAAAAGTCCAACATAAACCAGAATGAATAAAGGTAAGAGCAGCGTACAAATTCCAGAACTATTTAATCTATAAAAATTCTTTGAACAAACTCAGGCAGTTCAAACACAGGTAACGATGATTTAGTTGAGGCCCCTTCTTTATTCTCTTGGGCGTCTGTGAATCTTAGAGTAATTAAAGGAAATGCACATAGGCACTCATGTCCTCTTTATTAAGGTGATAGAGGTGCCCGATGTCAGTTGTGAAATTTTCCATTCAAATAATTCCTCCCACTGCTAGCAATATTCCTTCTGACAGAGGAACATGATTATATTACATTGCCCTTGTCATTTCACAATTTTTGTACAACCTTCTTATAACTACTTTTCTAAGTGTCTATGTAGCTGTAAGTTGGTTCAGTGTTCAGGCTGTCTTGAACACTTAATAGAGTCCATTTCCTAGTCCCTAATATTATTCAACTTTCATTGGGAAGTGAAAAATTATCTCCATCTCTTCTATTGACCAGTAACATCATGGTACATCTGAATTTCTTGTAGCCTTAACTGATATCCATTAAGTACAAGTTTGTATTAACACAATGTAAGTCAACTTTTTTTTTTTCCCCTAGTGATCGAGATTTCTTTCCACCTTCCTCACAATGTAACATGGCCGACTATACCAGCTTCTCTTTTATTTACTAAAGTATTGATTTTTCTCTTGATCCTAAAGAAAATATTTATTGGTGATACAAAAAAACTGTATAGCAATCAGATGTATGTATCTTATGATCATGCCTTTGTTTTCACAGATCTCATTACATTCTTGTCCGAAAGCCTTTATGAAGATAGCCTTAGGGTAAACATAGTACATGGAAATTAAACTTTTGTTCTATGAGTATGACACATACTGAGATTGCCTCCCTCTCAAAAGGCTTGCTATGGAGTGGGATTAGCTGACAGTCTCCAGCTATTACAAACTAAATGGGCTGCCTCATTTTTTTACCTCAACCAATGGCAGAGTAAGGACATGAGATGGGAGCCTAGACATTTCTACCCAACAGAGGACTTCTTTAATTGCCATTGTCTGACACCTCCTGTTAGACTGGGAAAGTCTTTGACCCAAAGCTTTGTCATAGTCCCTATTATGTAATGGCTTGTAAAGCCAGATAATAAATAGAGGTCTTAAATAAAAAAGCAGAAAGAAAAAAATTGTTTTTAAAAACATATCCATATGTATTTAAAGGACCACACATATTCTTACAAAAAAAATCTACCGGAGTGGAAAAATAAAATGTTATTAATTTTTTGTTTTTATTTTATTGAAGCATTCAGTTAAAAATGTGTTAAAAAGTGTTAAGAAGAAAGAACAAATGTGCACTTTTTGTTTTGGTCTTTATTTTATTTTGAACATTATGTCCTGCTTTTTAAGTTTTTTATTTATTTTTTATATTCAATTTTTTTGGCTATACCCCATAGCATGCTGTATCTTAGTTCCCCAACTAGGGATCAGACTTGAGACCTGTACAGTGGAAATGTGGAATTTTAATCACTGGACTACCAGGGAAGTCCCAAAATTACGTGCTTCTTTGCACAATGATTAAAAATTCACATGTAGATATAGGTGGAACACACATACACACATCATCATCATCACCTCCATTTGGAATTTTAAAAATTTACTTATCTTTCAATTAGAGGATAATTGCTTTATAGAATTTTATTATTTTCTGTCAAACATCAACATGAATCAGCCATAGGTACACCCATGTCCCCTCCCTCTCGAAACTCCCTCCCATTTCCCTCCCCATCCCACTCTTCTAGATTGTCACAGAGCCCCTGTTTGTGTTCCCTGAGTCAAACAACAAATTCCCATTAGGTATCTATTTTACATATGGTATTATAAATTTCCATGTTACTCCATGTTGGAATTTTTAAAGAGTTTCAAAACTGATATATTTTATGAATGACTCACACTAGTGATTTATCTTTAAAATGGCATCATTATAAAGCCTCATTTTAAAGAAGCTGTGGAAGTTGAGAAGCTCTATGACTCATTCTCAGAAGTAACATTTCCATCCCTTTGTTGCACTGGATGCAGTGTAATACACGAGACTGTGAAGATGATGGATTTTACTCATGTGACCTGGTGATGTTATGAAACGTGGCTGACCTTAAGGTATGGAGGTAATGCAGGTGGACCTGACTGAATTACATAAGTCCTTACAAGTAAAGACATTTTTGAGCTGGGAACAGGAGACAAAGTCATAGAAGCAAGAGAAGGATTCAGTGTGCCATTACTGTCCTGAAGATGGAGAGGGGCATGTGGCAGAAGGAGTAAGCAGCTTCTAGGAATGCAAAATAACTCCCAACTGACCGGCATTGAAGAAAAAGAAATCTCAATTCTCTAACTGCACAGAACTGAATTCTGATACAACCAGAATGAACTTGGGAGCAATTTTTCCCCAGGGTTTCCATATGTGAACTCATACCATCAGACACCTTGATTTCAGTCTTGTGATACTTTCAGCAGAGAACTATCAGGCCACAAATGTTATTCTTTATCTACATAACTGTGTTGTTTTATAGCCCTAAGTTGTGGTTCCTTGTTACCTAGCAATAGAAACTAACACAGTCATATTCTTTCATGGTTTGGAAATGATACACTTAGAAAACCTGTTCTTCTTGAACTCTCCAAAAAATAAACCATAAAATTCATATTCTGTTTCAGAGAAAAGTAATTTTAAAAGTTAGTCACTAATCATTTTTCAACAAATAATTAGCACTGAAAATCTCATACCCATGTGGAACCTTCTTGTTTTAAGTAAGCATAAAAGCAAAACTTCAATCATTTTGCTGTAATCTTTGAAACTGAACATAAATGAAAAGCAAGACCTGTAGATATAGGAACTCTTCTGGTAGGATGACCAAGCATCTTATATCATCTAATGAGAATGTTACAAAGGAAAGAGATTAATTAGTGGCATTATAAAAAATGTACAGTTATCTAATTAGACATAGTATAGCATTTCTGACCCTGCTTCTTTTAAGGGTAGGCACTTCTGTACACATTTATTTGCCTCTCACCACTAAGGTTCTCTTAGCAATAATCACTTCCCATGAAGGGTGCCAATATAAACTGATACAACCTATTGTTTATACAGAATTTTTTTTTCCCCTGTAGACAACCTATACTATTAGTGATGCTTGAGGTGTTAAAAGGTTATTGGTGAGAGATTTGGGATTTCAAGATATAATCCACAAATCATGCGAATTAGTATCATATGTGAATGAAACAAATGACTATTATTTGGAATCAAAATATGATTTTTTGTAAAGAATGTTACAGGAAAATAAGAGCTTCTTCACTTAAAGTTAAACTGATACATTTATTCCATTAATGAAACACCAAAAAGATCTCTTGTTTAGCAGTTTACAACTCACTCTCAGCTGTAGAAGAACTGTTGTTACTCTTGACTGGACATTGAACTGACCATTCAGATTCTTTAAACATAAATATTTAAGATCATTTTAAATTACTCAAAGTTGTAAATATATGCAGTCAATAGTAAAACTACTTTCTGAGTTACATACATATATATTCAATTAACTCAAATTATAAAATAGAAAGTGTGCATGGAATTTCTAGGTTACCTCTATTAATTTAAATCTTCTATTGTCTATGTAATGTTTCTGGAAAAAGCTAAATGGTCTTTTAATAACAGAGTTGAAGGATTATTCCCCAGAAATAAAAGACATGTATATTACCCTCTTAATTTATTGGTGGAGAAGGCAATGGCAACCCACACCAGTACTCTTGTCTGGAAAATCCCATGGACAGAGGAGCCTGGTAGGCTGCAGTCCATGGGGTCGCTAAGAGTCAGACATGACTGAGCAACTTCCCTTTCACTTTTCACTTTCCTGCATTGGAGAAGGAAATGGCAACCCACTCCAGTGTTCTTGCCTGGAGAATCCCAGGGACGGGGGAGCCTGGTGAGCTGCTGTCTATGGGGTCCCACAGAGTCGGACACAACTGAAGCAACTTAGCAGCAGCAGAAGCAATTTATTGGTATTAAGTTTTCATTATGCTTAGTAAATATATGTGTGTGTGTATGTGTGTGTGTGTATGGGATTCCCTGGTGGCTCAGATGGTAAAGAATCTACCAGCAATTCAGGAGACCCAGGTTCAATCCCTGAATTGGGAAGATTCCCTGGAGAAGGTCTTGGCAACCCCCTCCAGTATTCTTGCCTGGAGAATTTCATGGACTGAGGAGACTGACAGGCTACAGTCCATGGAGTCACAAAGAGTTGGACACAATGAGCAACTAACACACACACACACACACACACACAAATATACACATATGACTTGTATAAAATAAATTAAGGCTTTAAAAATTGTTTGTTTATTACAGCATCTCAAAATACTTCTAGGTAGACCAAGCAATGTTAACCAGTAATTGTTAACATTTGAAATTAGATGTCTACTAGTTATACAAATATTTGACAAAAGAAGAGTGCACGGACAGGACTCAGAGGGATGGTACGGGGAGGGAGGAGGGAGGGGGGGTTCAGGATGGGGAACACGTGTATACCTGTGGCAGATTCATGCTGATGTATGGCAAAACCAATACAATATTGTAAAGTAATTAACCTCCAATTAAAATAAAGAAATTTATATTTAAAAAGTACACCATTATTAATCCAACTGTCCCCAAAAGGAGAAAGCAAATTTAATTATATAATTTACATATTTCCTGATGCTTAGCAACCCTTTCTTAAGTCAGGCTGGTCCACTGAGTTTTCTTTCAAGACC
Source organism: Ovis aries (assembly GCF_016772045.2). Lineage (NCBI taxonomy): Eukaryota > Metazoa > Chordata > Mammalia > Artiodactyla > Bovidae > Ovis > Ovis aries. The sequence goes on from NC_056069.1 coordinate 53,474,320, forward strand.
ATAACATGAAAATTAAAAGTAACATTGTAAGTCATAAAAGTTAAGTTGGATTCCCACATGAGAGGGAAATTGAGTTATGTAATGCAGTCCAGCAGCCAAGGTCAAATCTGTCTCACCACAACTATGCCACATTGCCAGAAATAACTTTCTTCATTTTACTGAGCTTCCGTCCTCCTGTATAAAATAGAGGAATTGGTATCTGCTTCAGTAGAGCCAATCAATTATAATATAGGTTAAGTCATCCAAGTTATCCAGCACCAGATGTGACATGTAAAAGTTCTCAATGAATGCTAAATTTCCCACTGATCTTTCTTTTTCATTAAACATTTCTTTTTCATGAAATGTACTTTAAACATTCAACTCTTTATCAAGATGTATTCAAATTACCGGATTACATGTGTATGTGTAATAGTGTAGTTTCATCACATTTGTTTCTCATTCTATATTACATATTAATCCAAAAGTCTACCAAGTGAATATTAGGAAGTTATTTTCATTCTTAAACATATTATATAAACATACATAAAAGTATATGTGGGTGCTTAGTTGCTCGGTTGTGTCCTACTGTTTGCGGCCCCATGGACTGGAGCCTGCTAGGCTCTTCTGTCCATGGGGATTCTCCAGGCAAGAATACTGGAGGGGGTTGTCATTCGCTCCTCCAGGAGATCTTCCTAATTGAGGGATCTAGCCCAGGTCTTCCACATTGCAGGCAGATTGTTTGCTATCTAAGCTACAAGGGAATCTTCCCTTATAAGGGCTCCCAAGGTGGCACTAGTGGTAAAGGACCCACCTGCCAGTGCAACAGATGGGAAAGTTACATACTCGATCCCTGGATGGGGAAGATTCCCTGGAGAAGGGAATGACTACCCACTCCACTATTCTTGCCTGGAGGATCCCATGGATAGAGAAATCTGGCAGGCTACAATTCACTGGGTCTCAAAGAATGGAATACGACTGACGGGGCTTAGCGCACATTCATTTATAAACACAACTGGCGATAATTAGCATTATTTTCCTTAGATAAAATTTTATTTTGTTGAGTCTTATATTTAGGACCAATTTGTTTTATGTACAGCTAAATTTTTTTTAGCTAGAACTATCTTTTTATTTTCAATATTGACTTGGCTTTTACTTTTTAAACATTTAAAAGTGTTTAAACATGTGTTTGTTTTTTACATAAATATGTTATAAGAAGAGTCCCAAACTACAAAACAAAGACATTTACTATATTGCTATCTGATGGAAAACTAGGACCACTATACTTATGTACATACAGTTTTAAATATTGTATATTATTGGTTAGGCTTTATGTTCAATAAATATTTGCAGACAACAGTTTCTAGGCTTAGTTAAATTATTTCTAAACCACACAGAAATTCTATAAGAAAGATACTATCACTTTTTCTTCACATTTGAGAAAACTAAAGCTTAGACTGTTAGTAGTTTGTCAATGGTCACAGAGAAAACTAATTTATAAAATTAGGATTTCACCAGAGATCAGATCTGCCAGATTACAGATTCTTCCTTCACATATTTTGATACAAACATCTTCAGTATGTTCTCCTTTTACAGGAAGGCACCATGTTCATATAATATTTTTCTGATAACAACCCTAGGTTACCACCATGAACCAAAAATATTAAATAGCTTAAGAAGGAATGGTGCACAAGTATACTTAATTTGTGTATAAGAATATAAAACCCAGCATTTTTAGAATATTCTTTGACTTCCTTTTATGCAGGAAATGATTCAAAAATAAGGTTTGTTTCAGATAATTGGTGGATATTTATTAAGACATATTTCCTAGCACAATTTATTACTTTGGAAAAGGGACCAAGTGACAAATGGATTGCAATGGAAGAAACACAGCATATGATGAAAGTTGTATTATGAAAGAATTTGCTGAGTGCCTACCTTGGAAAAAAAGCTTAGATGTTATAATTTTGAACTGGTACTAACAATGGGGAATGACTGAACTGATTAAAAGAAAATGAGGCCTAGGACAAGGAAACTAATTAAGAAGAAATTACAGTAGTTAAAAATGACCTGGGCCTTCACTAGACATTGTTTTGTTGAAAAGTGAAAGTGTTAGTTGCTCAGTCGAGTCTGACTCTTTGCAACTCAATGGACTGTAGCCCACCAGACTCCTCTGTCCATGGGATTTTTTAGGCAAGAATGCTGGAATGGTTGGCCATTTCCTTCTCCAGGGGATCTTCCTGATCCAGAGATTGAGCTTGGGTCTCCTGCATTGCAAGTGAACTCTGCCATCTGAGCCACAAAGAAAAATCAAAGTTAAGAAACATAAACTGGTCAGGTTTGGCCAAGGACTAAAATAAATGCTGTTTGCCTTGCTAATTAACCAGATGATTAAACTATGGTCATTTTTGCACCCACTAGTTTGAAAATTCATGAATCTATTTTATGTGTTTCTATCCATAGCCTCTAAATGGAAGCATGACCAATTAAGTATAAAAAAAGAATGGAGAAGTTGGAAACATTTTCAGACTGTCAATTATCTGGGGGTTTTTCTTAGGCTTCCCTTTGTATCCTAGGAAAATGTATACACTTTACTTTAATTTATATGAATTCTCTGCATTTTTCAAATCTGTGATATTCCATAAGTTAAGATATAGTCTATATCTCTTTGACATAGCCATGTGGGAACATAGACAAGAAACAAACATAGTATAATAAAATCTGTACTTTTATTTAGGACAGAAGGCAGAATTCTCCATTCAGGGAAGAAGGAATTTCCATCACAAACTCAGCGTGTGAAGGCAGATTTACACAAGCCAAGCCCTTTTGACGTGGATCATTTTAGATAGAAAATTGAGCAGAGAGAAGAACGTACAAAGGTGTGAAGCAATAGATGTGGCCCAAAAAAAGGTGTCGGGTTCAGAATCACTTCGGGGATAGAGGAAATTATTAGTGAATAAACCACAATATTGAAGACAATCAAGCTGAGTCATGACATTAATATATCCTCATTAGCTTACAAAGCACTGTTTCTTATCAATGCTCAATGTCACTGTCTGAATTTGAATCCGACCCTAGAATAATTGCTTCTAAGTGTTCTTCATGGCTTTACCCTTACCATTTTTCAGCCTAAAAGAAAAGTTTAAGTGTTAATTGCTCAGTCCTGGCCAAATCTTTGTGAACCCATGGACTATAGCCTACCAGACTCCTGTCCATGGAATTTCCCAGATAAGAATACTGGAGTGGCTTGCCATTCTCTTCTTCAGGGGATCTTCCTGACCAAGGAACTGAACCTGGATCTCTCACACTGCAGGCAGATTCTTAACCATCTGAGCCATCAGGGAAGACAGGAAAACCTTAAATTTACCTTTATGTTTCAGACTCCCTCAGAGGCTCTCAATCACATTCTCAGTTGCTCAGTCCTGCCCTACTCTTTGTGACCCCATGGATGGTAGTGCACCAGGCTCCTCTGCCCATAGAGTTTTTCAGGCAAGAATACTGGAACGGGTTGCCATTTTCTACTCCAGGGGATCTTCCCCACCAGGGATCGAACCCGTGTCCCTTCCTTCTCCTGCATTGGCAAGCAGATTCTTTATCGCTAGCACTACCTGGGAAGTCTTCAGTCACTTACAGGACACAAACCCTTTATTACGGCAAATGAGAGGGTTTTTTTTTTTTTTTTTTTTTTCCATCTGCTTGTTGCCTCATCACGTCAACATAGAAAACAAAAATTTTAATTATTCCTAAAAACTTACAGTCTCTAACTTTTTCATTTTCTTGCATATTCCATATTCATATTCTATTATACAAAGTCTATAAATTTTTCTCTTCCTTTGGCTACACTCTGGTCACATGACCACCAGAAAAAATTCATTTTTATGTTTCAAAAACTTGTTATGTGAACAGTTTCCTCACCTCTCCCTTTTCTAAGCTCACCTTAGTTTTTTCAGGTTTCATAGGACATTTTACTCCACACTCTTACAGCATCCTAGCTCACTTTTCTTATTACACATTTTATCTAGCACCCTACATATGACTTAAATTCTTTAAGAGCAAGGATCCCTATTGCACGTCTTAGAATAAGAGCCTAGAAGAATACTAAGCAAAATTGGGCTCTAAAGCAAGTTTTTGAGCACATAAATAAGTATGGAAAGAAATATTAATGCATTTGAGTTTTAATCTTTGGATATAGGTTAAATAAAATATTTTGGCAGAATGGTCATTTCATGATAAAATTAGGCTTTTATAAGTATAATTTTGTTTGCAACATGTGATGGAGGTTGTAAATTCATTTGTTTAACACTCAAACTAGGATCCCCTCCTTGTATAGATTATCATGATTGGAAAACTAAAAACTGCATTTTCCAGATTCCATTATGAGTTCCAGTTGGTAAACTTTCTAATCGGTGAACTAATGGGAGGTTGTGACAAGTTAAATTGTTAGGGAGAAAGACAAAGTGTGTAATTGTCTTAGATCAGGGACAGAATCATTCTGGAGTGGTTACTGTCATACTCATGCTAAAGTTACTCATTTGATAGCCCAGTTCTGTGATAGTTTTGAGAATTCTTCGTGGAAGCTCAGCACAGTGTGTTGTTTTTAGTCCCATTAAAGATTCTGTGAATTATATGTACAGATTCAATTCAGTACATTTCAGTCACTCAGTCATGTCCTACTCTTTGTGACCTCATGGACTGTAACATGCCAGGCTTCCCTGTCCATCACCAACTCCTAGAGCTTGCCCAAATTCATGTCCATCGAGTCACTGATGCCATCCAACCATCTCATCCTTCATCGGCCCCTTCTCCTCCTGACTTCAGTCTTTTCCGCATGAGGGTCTTTTCCCATGAATCAGTTCTTCGCATCACATGGCCAAAGTATTGGAGCTTCAGCTTCAACATCAGTCCTTCCAATAAATATTCAGGACTGTTTTCCTTTAGGACTGACTGGTTGGGTCTCCTTGCAGTCCAAGGGACTCTCAAGAGTCTTCTCCAACACCACAGTTCAAAAGCATCAATTCTTTGGCTCTCAGCTTTCTTTATGGTCCAACTCTCACATCCATACATGACTACTGGAGAAACCATAGCTTTGACTAGATGGACCTTTGTTGGCCAAGTTATTGTCACTGCTTATTAATATGCTGTCTAGGGTGGTCATAGCTTTTCTTCCAAGGAGCAAGTGTCTTTTAATGTCATGGCAGTCACCATCTGCAGTGATTTTGAAGCCCCCCCAAAATAAAGTCTGTCACTGTTTCCATTGTTTCCCTATCTATTTGCCATGAAGTGATGGGACCAGATGACATGATCTTAGCTTTTTGAGTGGTGAGTTTTGAATAAGCTTTTTAAAAACTTTCCTCTTTTACTTTCATCAAGAGGCTCTTCAGTTCTTCACTTTCTCTGTAATGGTGGTATCATCTGTGTGATAAGTCCCTTTCTTCTTTAATAAGTTATAATGGATTTATTTTTCTCTAAGAATTCTGGCCCAGGAACAACATAACAATTAAATTAGATTGGTAGAGAAAGTATATGGTGCATAGAGTTACTCACAGTTGAGATGCGATGAGCCTAGGGCTGTGGGTTTTAGACCGTGATTAGAGAGACATCTTTGAAGTAGAGATGTAACTTACGGATTAACTGAAAGTGGAGAAAGGAAGTAAAAGAAGATGTGGGATTAGAATGATGTCATTTATAAAGAAAGTAATTCTAAGTGGGAGCCCATATTTGGGCAAAATGTACTTTGTTAGGTGGGGTGTATTTTAAAGTTAAAAAATAAGGAGTAATATATAACAGATATTAACAATAGATTCTTTGGAACAAAATTTGGTTATTTCCACAGAGGTTGAAAATGATCCTTTAGCTATCTGCTATAAATTTACCCTCTACAAACATTCCTACATTGAAAACTCTATGAAAGATGTCAAAAGGTAGCAATTTTAAATACATGAGTAGAAACACAGACCATTGGAAAATGCAGCCCATTACATATTTAAGGTAAGTTTTCCTTTCTAATTTCAAATTAGTCTTGCAAATTAGTAGTCTTTCAAATTAGTCTTTCTAATTTCAAATTAGTTCTCTTATATTACAAACTACATAAAATATATGTAAATATCCCAGGTATAAATCTTTGGAGCTATTTTTTTTTTAATTCTTAATTTTTGTCTTTTAAACTTTTTCTTTCACGTTTCGTTTAAATTGTTATCAGTTCAGTTCAGTTCAGTTCAGTCTCTTAGTCATGTCCAACTCTCTGCCACCTATGAATCACAGCACACCAGGCCTCCCTGTCCAACACCAACTCCCAGAGTTTACTCAAACTCATGTCCATCGAGCCGGTGATTCCATCCTGCCATCTCATCCACTGTCATCCCCGTCTTCTCCTGCCCCCAATCCCTCCCAGGATCAGGGTCTTTTCCAGTGACTCAACTCTTCGCATGAGGTGGCCAAAGTATTGGAGTTTCACCTTTAGCATCAGTACTTTCAGTGAACACCCAGGACTGATCTCCTTTAGAATGGACAGGTTGGATCTCCTTGCAGTCCAAGGGACTCTCAAGAGTCTTCTCCAACACCACAGTTCAAAAGCATCAATTCTTTGGCACTCAGCTTTCTTCACAGTCCAACTCTCACATCCATACATGACCACTGGAAAAACCATAGCCTTGACTAGATGGACCTTTGCTGGCAAAGTAATGTCTCTGCTTTTCAATATGCTATCTAGGTTGGCCATAACTTTCCTTCCAAGGAGTAAGTGACTTTTAATTTCATGGCTGCAGTCACCAACTGCACTGATTTTGGAGCCCCCAAAAATAAAATCTGACACTGTTTCTGCTGTTTCCCCACCTATTTCCCATGAAGTGATGGGACCAGATGCCATGATCTTCATTTTCTGAATGTTGAGCTTTAAGCCAACCTTTTCACCCGCCACTTAAAACTTTCTTCAAGAGGCTTTTAGTTCCTCTTTGCTTTCTGCCATAAGGGTGGTGTCATCTGCATGTCTGAGGTTATTGATATTTCTCCTGGCAATCTTGATTCCAGCTTGTGCTTCTTCCAGCCCAGCGTTTCTCATGATGTACTCTGCATATAAGTTAAATAAGCAGGGTGACAATATACAGCCTTGACGTACTCCTTTACCTATTTGGAACCAGTCCATCGTTCCATGTCCATTTCTAACTGGTTCCTCCTGCATATAGGTTTCTCAAAAGGCAGGTCAGGTGGTCTGGTATTCCCATTTCTTTCAGAATTTTCCAGAGTTTATTGTGATCCACACAGTCAAAGGCTTTGGCATAGTCAATAAAGCAGAAATAGATGTTTTTCTGGAACTCTCTTGCTTTTTCCATGATCCAGCAGATGTTGGCAATTTGATCTCTGGTTCCCCTGCCTTTTCTAAAACCAGCTTGAACATCTGGAAGTTCATGGTTCATATACTGCTGAAGCCTGGCTTGGAGAATTTTGAGCATTACTTTACTAGTGTGTGAGATGAGTACAATTGTGTGGTAGTTTGAACATTCTTTGGCATTGCCTTTCTTTGGGATTGGAATGAAAACTGACCTTTTCCAGTCATGTGGCCACTGCTGAGTTTTCAAAATTTGCTGGTATATTGAGTGCAGTACTTTGACAGCATCTTTCAGGATTTGAAATAGCTCAACTGGAATTCCGTCAATTCCACTAGCTTTGTTTGTAGTGATGCTTTCTAAGGCCCCCTTGACTTCACATTCCAGGATGTCTGGCTCTAGGTGAGTGATCACACCATCGTAATTGGGTCATGAAGATCTTTTCTTCTGTGTATTCTTGCCTCCTCTTCTTAATATCTTCTGCTTCTGTTAGGTCCATACCATTTCTGTCCTTTATTGAGCCCATCTTTGCATAAATATTCCCTTGGTTTCTTGAAGAGATCTCTAGTCTTTCCCATTCTGTTGTTTTCCTCTATTTTTCTGCATTGATCACTGAGGAAGCTTTCTTATCTCTCCTTGCTATTCTTTGAAATTCTGCGTTCAGATGCTTATATCTTTTCTTTTCTCCTTTGCTTTTCACTTCTCTTCTTTTCACAGCTATTTGTAAGACCTCCCCAGACAGCCATTTTGCTTTTTTGCATTTCTTTTCCATGGGGATGATCTTGATCCATATCTACTGTACAATGTCACAAACCTCTGTGCATAGTGCATCAGACACTCTGTCTGTCAGATCCAGTCCCTTAAATCTATTTCTCACTTCCACTGTATAAGCATAAGGGATTTGATTTAGGTCATACCTGAATGGTCTAGTGGTTTTCCATACTTTCTTCAATTTAAGTCTGAATTTGGCAATAAGGAGTTCATGATCTAAGCCACAGTCAGTTCCTAGTCTTGTTTTTGCTGACTCTATAGAGCTTCTCCATCTTTGGCTGCAAAGATTATAATCAATCTGATTTCAGTGTTGCCTATCTGGTGATGTCCATGTGTAGAGTCTTCTCTAGTGTTGTTGGAAGAGGGTGTTTGCTATGACCAGTGCATTCTCTTGGCAGAACTCTATTAGTCTTTGCCTTGCTTCATTCCGTACTCCAAGGCCAAATTTGCTACTCCAGGTGTTTTGTGACTTCCTACTTTGGCATTCCAGTCCCCCATAATGAAAAGGACATATTTTTTGGATGCTAGTTCTAAAAGGTCTTTTAGGTCTTCACAGAACCATTCAACTTCACCTTCTTCAGCATTACTGGTTGGGGCATAGACTTGGATTACTGTGATATTGAATGGTTTGTGTTGGAAATGAACAGAGATCATTCTGTTGTTTCTGAGATTGCATCCAAGTACTGCATTTCAGACTCTTTTGTTGACCATGATGGCCATTTCATTTCTTCTAAGGGATTCCTACCCACAGTAGTAGATATAATGGCCATCTGAGTTAAATTCACCCTTTCCAGTCCATTTTAGTTCTCTGATTCCTAGAATGTCGACGTTCACTCTTGCCATCTCCTTTTTGACTGCTTGGCAGAAAGTGAAGAGGAAATGAATAGCCTCTTGATGAAATTGAAAGAGGAGAGTGAGAGTTGGCTTAAAGCTCAACATTCAGAAAACTAGATCATGGCATCTGGTCCCATTACTTCATGGGAAATAGATGGGGAAACAGTGGAAACAGTGTCAGACTTTATTTTGGGGGGGCTCCAAAATCACTGCAGATTGTGATTGCAGCCATGAAATTAAAAGAGGCTTACTCCTTGGAAGGAAAGTTATGGCCAACCTAGATAATATATTCAAAAGCAGAGACATTACTTTGCCAACAAAGGTCCATCTAGTCAAGGCTATGGTTTTTCCAGTGGTCATGTATGGATGTGAGAGTTGGACTGTGAAGAAAGCTGAGCGCCGAAGAACTGATTCTTTTGAACTGTGTTATTGGAGAAGACTCTTGAGAGTCCCTTGGACTGCAAGGAGATCCAACCAGTCCATTCTAAAGGAGATTTGCCCTGGGATTTCTTTGGAAGTACTGATGCTAAAGCTGAAACTCCAGTACTTTGGCCACCTCATGTGAAGAGTTGACTCATTGGAAAAGACTCTGATGCTGGGAAGGATTGGGGGCAAGAGGAGAAGGGGATGATAGAGGATGAGATGGCTTGATGGCATCACCAACTCGATGGACTCATTGAACTCTGGGAGTTGGTGTTGGACAGGGAGGCCTGGCGTGCTGTGATTCATGGGGTTGCAAAGAGTCAGACACAACTGAGCGACTGAACTGAACTGAACTGAACTGAATTTTCCTTGATTCATGGACCTAACACTCCAGCTTCCTATGCAATATTGCTCTTTGCAGCATCAGACCTTGCTTCTATCACCAGTCATATCTACAACTGAGTGTTGTTTTTGCTTTGGCTCCATCCCTTCATTCTTTCTGGAGTTTCTCCACTGATTTCCAGTAGCATATTGCGCACCTGCAGACCTGGGTAGTTACTCTTTCAGTATCCTGTCATTTTGACTTTTCATACTGTTCATGGGTTTACAAATTGTTATAACTCTTTTCAAATGAACAATTAAAATTTCTTTCGAAATGAACAATTAAAATTTGTTTCTTAAATCAATTTTTAAAAATTTCTTCTAAGAGTTAGTTACAAATGATAAAATGAATTTAGGGGAAAAATTTATAGTGGGTCAGCTAGCTAATGAGAAGGCAATGACAGCCCACTCCAGTATTCTTGCCTGGAAAATCCCATGGGTGGTGGAGCCTGGTAGGCTGCAGTCCATGGGGTCGCTAAGAGTCAGACAGAACTGAACGACTTCACTTTCACTTTTCACTTTCATGCTTTGGAGAAGGAAATGGCAACCCACTCCAGTGTTCTTGCCTGGAGAGTCCCAGGGACAGGGGAGCCTTGTTGGGCTGCTGTCTATGGGATTGCACAAATATGACTGAAGTGACTTAGCAGTAGCAGTTAGCAAATGGACCCTTTACAGTAAAGGTTAAAGGGGATCTATTTAAAATATGTGGCCAAGAAATATCTTTTGTTCTGTCCTATTCTTATTGTCAGATCCTGTATATTTATTTAAAACCTTGATTAAATACTTTTTAAAAAGTGCATCACAGAGTCTCCTCAAGAACAGATGGTAATATCATTTATCTAAACATTGAAATAAAAACAAAATCAGTTTTATCAGATTTTATAAAATTGATGAATTTCATAATCCTTATGCTGGCAAATTATCTCCCAGACTTATCCACTTCTTTGTTATTATCATAAAATCATTCTACTAAAACTTGCACATGGAAAACATATTGTAGCAACAGAGAAACAAGAAGTTTGTAAATATGAACTTAAGGGAGTAGTCAATATTCAGCATGCTTTGTGGTGTTTAAGTTATAAAAATAGAGGATTTTCAAATAAGCACAGATTACAGGTGAGTAATAGAGGAAGACATAAATAATAAAAATAGAATAATAGATACCTGGTGGTTACTCCTTTGCAAAATAGAGTTGCCCTTTTTGTAATGTATCAAAAAATCTATTGCCTTGTAATATCCCTAAAGGAGTTGTTTTCTGGGGATAAAATCTCCTTAACTATACTATTTTTACCAGGCAAGTGTTTATCAGCTGCTTACTAAGGGGAAAAAAAAAAAGAGTTTTCAAATGCCCATGAGTGATAGTTGATGTCACTCCCCAATATTCTCATCCAATTAAAGAGCTTATAGAAATGGTGTTATAACTACTCTGTTATACATTATTATATGTCATCAGTTAAAAAGTATATAAACTCCATTCATTTAGGAGTCATTCCTCTATGTCATTTTTAAGCAAACATTCCTTAATTTTACTCTGCTTTGTGCTTCAAATGGCATAATCATTCTTATTTTATTGTCTCAATATAACCAGTACAAATTTATCTCCTCATTCCTTGTTTAGTGATATTTTCTTGGTGCTGAATACCGTGAAAATGCCAAGGCATTGTTCCCCTCCTCAAGTTCATTACAGATGCCTTATTCTTAGATGACTCACTTAATGATCTTTTCTCTAAGATTCTGAAACTTTGTTTCTCCATGATCTGAGTGTTCTAGTTCTTCATTTTCATTTCCTGAAAGAAAACTCTTGGTTCTCCTCACATTCAGTGTTTTATTAATTGTATCTATTATCTTATAGTATTGCTTAAGGAAACCTACTCTATAAAAAATGTGTATATTATTAACATCCCTTTTTATTTTCTTAAGATCCCTCATACCCAAATATTAAAAATTGATTATAAGGCAAAATGTTTTATTTTATTTTATATACTTATTCTGTATCATCCTACTCAACAGCAAGGTTCAGTAAGGATAAATTTCCAAGTGGCAAATACTTTGCCTATTTATTCTACTTCAAACAGCAGAGTTTCATTTTAAAAAGTCACGCCGTGGAGTCTAAACGCTCTATGTCTGTTTCAGTTGGATATTGAGGCTTACTTCACTTATAAATATCCTTGTATTTCTACCTGTGTCATTTTGACATGGACCCAAAAGGATGATGTTTCAGTGAATAAACTTTGGGTCTAGAATGCCTTTACTGGGTACTAAGGATCACATCTGTGTTACATTGGCAAATTACTTAGCTACCCAATGCCTCAGTTGAAGCCATGACAAAGGATAATAATAGTTTCTTCCTTGTTATGAAAATCAGATGTTGCATTTTCTAAATGTTTAGTAATATTCTGACACAGTAAACACACATAAGCATTACTTGTTAGTTAAAACTCTCTCTTTCTCTCTCTTCACCTCCTAAATCTTTTTCTCTCTCTCTTGACTTAGAATGAGTCATTGTAGTCAAGATCTTCTTGAGGACGTCAAACTGATATAGTGACTGAAGACCTGTACCTGTGTTTACTAGATATACTTTTATATAACTAACCCTAAAGGATACCATATGGAGCCCAGTTCCAGTTCACTAAGGACAGTGATAATCCTTAACAGTGTACTTAAAAGTTTCTATCCACTTGATATCCTGTGTTGTGTGTTAGTCGCTCAGTTGTGTCCGACTCTGCGATCCCATGGACTATAGCCTCCCAGAATCTTCTGTCCATGGGGTTTTCCAGGCAAGGATACTGGAGTGGGTTGCCATTTCCTTCTCCAGGACTTGATATCCTATTCTGCTTTATTTTTCTTACTTATATTATAAGGTCTAGTGAAAGATGCCCAATTCTTGCTTTAAGATTCAAGAAATTATACTTTGGTTTTGCTTATTCACTTTTTTCCAAACTGCATTTCTTAGCTGTGGTTTCTTTGATAGTCTTTTTATATGGAAAGTATTGGTTCTTCCAAAATGTTTCACCAAATGTTGCCACTGATGTGACACCTAGTTCTCTCTCTACAGTTTTTAGATGATTTTAAGATAATCTAATGACTCAAAACTATAGAAGATATGGAAAGTTTAGTAATTATTTCTAAAAGTAATGGACATTTTAATCTTTATATTGTGCAGATTTTGCCAATTTTAGTTTTTTGTTACTTTTTTTCTTTCCACTAAAGACATTTCACTTTTTAATAATTTTGCAAATGGTTTATTGAGACATTAGTCTAATATTCCCATAAAAATAGCATTTCTCTCCTCAATGGAAAAAATAAAGGAAACAGCATATCAATCCAAAAATAGAAAATTTGACTATTTTTATTGAAGTGAATAAAATAGAGAATTTAGCAAGCTGGGAATATAAATACATGAATTTAAGGAAAAATAGACCTCTTATTTAATAAGAGCTAACCTTCTAAGGGAAAGGCATCCTAAAATACTTGAGTTTTTCAGTCCATATTTAATCCTTCAAAAATAATGACATTGAGCACACAAATATTATTTGCTATTTTAAGGGTCTTTATTTAAAATTTAATTTAGAAAAAGTCTGTAAGTTCTTTCCCCAAAGAATTTTGAAAATTATTGACAATCTGGACAGTCTTGTATGATAATACCATTTAACTGAAAAAAGGACAGTGGGAAAGAGAATACCGAATAAAGGGCATTATTATTAAAATTTATGATTAAAATGAAAGTGTGATGAAAGTGAAAGTTTCACAGTTGTGTCCTACTCTGCGACCCCAAGGACTATCCAGTCCATGGAATATTCCAGGCCGGAATACTGGAATGGGTTGCCATTTCCTACTCCAGGGGATCTTCCCAATCCAGGGAATGAACCTGGGCCTCCTGCATTGCAGGCAGATTCTTCATCATCTGAGCCACCAGGGAAACCCAATTGCAACATAGAAAACAGTAATTAATAGCTTGTATGTATTATAAATCTAGGGCTTCCCTGGTGGCTCAGTGGGTAAAGAATCCACCTGCAATGCAGGAGGCCCGGATTCAGTCCCTGGGTTGGGAAGATCCCCTGGAGTAGGAAGTGGCAACCCACTCTAGTATTCTTGCCTAGGGAATCCCATGGACAGAGGAGCCTGGCGGGGTACAGTCCATGGGTTAGCAAATGAGTCAGACACGACTGAGTATCTAACATTCTCACTCACTCTTCATTTTCACTTTCACTTTCCAGTAGGCAATTCTAATATGAACTGGAAACTACAAACTACTAGCCACTGAGCCCTGGTTTATAGGGGGAAATTTGTATTCAAGAAACCAATAGACCTTTTGAGTTAATTCAGACTGTAACCCTGACTAGAGATTTACAAAAAGTCGAAGATAACACTAACACATACTTTCTGGAACAAAGGCAGGGTATAGTACTAGCTAGGTTCACTTAAAATGGGACAATGGAAATCTGTCTCTACATCTTTTAACATCTTAAACCAGCATTATGAGTGACTGTAAATATAAGTAGTGTTGAGTTTTACTTGAAGTAAAGAATCTGTTTTTAGAAAACCTCAGTTAAATAGGGGAGAAGACAATGGCACCCCACTCCAGTACTCTTGCCTGGAAAATCCCATGGGCGGAGGAGCCTGGTAGGCTTCAGTCCATGGGGTCGCTGAGGGTTGGACACCACTGAACTCCTTCACTTTCACTTTTCACTTTCATGCTTTGGAGAAGGAAATGGCAACCCACTCCAGCATTCTTGCCAGGAGAATCCCAGGGACAGGGGAGCCTGGTGGGCTGCCGTCTCTGGGGTCGCACAGAATCGGACGCCACTGAGGTGACTTAGCAACAGCAGTTAAATAGGTAGAGTTCAGTATCTTCTCTTTATACTTTTACCAGTTTTTGCCTCCTCATTTCCATCTTCCCTATTTAATAGCTTCCCTTCTTATCTGTGCTCTCTCCTTACGGAGTGAAGACCTCATTCACTTGTAATTTCATTCAGTTTTACCAACTCCTTTGCTCTCTTGTCTTTTCACCACACCAAACAGGCAAAAGACCTACATATTGATTAGTAAAACTGTCATTGTGTTGTTGAAATGCAAACTCATTATCTCCAATGAATACTGGAGATATTCAATGAAGTAGTACCCTAATTTAACTTTAAATCCTCATTTTTCTTTGCCACATGTGTAGGCATGATATTAACCTTTCTATCTTGTCCTATATCTAGAATCTAAATTGTTGACCAGGCTTCTGTTTTGACTCATACACTCTCCCACTACTCTGATGTCCTTCTTGTTTACTCTCGATGCTTAGTATATGTTCTTTGTACCATGTACCTCTGTCAGATGGTGTATGCCCAATTACTCTGTCTTCTGCGAGATATGCCTCTTCTGTTTCTTGCTCATTTGTCTAGTTCAGAGCACAGAATAAATCTTGAATCACCCTTTTATCAGTTTGGGATCTCTAGGAACCTTGATCCAGGTAAACCATCTATTATGTCATGGATAAATATGCATTATCTCCATCTCTGAACCAGAGTTTGTAACCAACACGAAGTGCAAATCTATCATTCTGAGAGATTCTTAGAAGTTCCATCAAAAAACTCTGGCTCTTTCTTCCACTGTCCCCAGTTTACATGATTCTGTGCTTATTCTTTTTGATGTTCTTCATACAGAACACATTCCTTCTTTTCATCTTACCTCCAATTCTATAAAAGTCTAGAATTCCTCCCTCTGCATTAGAAGAACATATGCACCTCCTGGGTCATTGAGGAATAATCTCTACATGAAAAGGAGACATCAGAACTCAGACAAGTTTCTTTCCAGACAGAAAGATCAATAGTTGAACAATTTACAGTCATCAAATACTTCTTTAGTTGGCTCGAGAGCAAATAATAGGATGCTTGCATGCCTCTACCTGGCACACTGGTTATCTTTCTAAATGGTGCTTACTCAGACTGAGATTCCAGCTACCTGGATTCACACCACTACTTCTCCATATCTGCATCCATAACATTTTTAATCTTGTCTAGTGTTAGAGAAAAATGACTCCATAAGAAGATAGCTAAACCTTTCTCATGCTTAGTCTTTGACTTTTAAACTACACAAACAAATATTTGTGTCTTTACTTTCTTATTACAGGAGTGAAAACTTAGACTGAGTTGTTTGCTTTGGAAGACTGGCTGTCTCATGCCCTTGTTACATGACCATCTTTCATCCACCCTTCAGGTGCCAGCATAGTGTATCTTCTCTGGGATGATTTTCTCATTCCTCTCAGACTGGATTTGATGCCATTTCCTGGGAGAGTTCTCATCCTGACTTTATCCCCATCATAGCAATACTTACCATGTTGCCAATATTAAACCTCCACCATCTGTTTCTCTCTCTTCTCCAATACACCGTAGATGGTGTAGATGCAGAGACTATGGGTTTTTCTTCTTTGCATCCTAAAATTATAGGCAAGACTTTGCAGAGAGCCTTCCCTTGTGAATATGTTGAAATGCAATTGAATATTCACAACTGGACTTGACTGACCTCATTAATTTGAAAGTGTGGTAGGGTTCTGCCTCTGTGGAATATTTGGAGAACATCCAGTTCTCTCAAAGTATCAGAAAAAAATTTGTGAATATTCTGCCATTGGTATTTTTGTACATCCACAGTGCAATACATTCCCTAAAATGATACATGAAGCAGCAGGGTGACTATTGAGTTAAATAAATAATCTAAAAATGTTTTGGATCACACCATAAACAACTTTCCTTACTGTTAACAGCATTTGAGGAAAGCACATCAAAAATATACTCTGCTGCATAAAACAAAGTGACAGTCTAATTTTAGTCTCAAAATATGGTTATAATAAGGAGGTTACAAAAGGAATTTTTGGTTCCCTTAAGATTTGGTATGTAAAAATAATTTGATAGGTGCAAATTTTAAATATCTCTTTTGTACCCTGAGGCTTGTTTGTAAGATCTGTGTAGTTGTGTAAGATCTGTGTAATTTGAGGAAATGATGACTAGAAGTCTTAACTGTTATTGATAAGGATGACATCTATAAACATATCATGATATTAAACATTCTAATACAAATATATAAATAAAGAGAATCAGATACCAAAAAGCATTACAAATAATCACTCTTATCCCTAATGTCTGGACAAAAAAGAATCTAAAGACATTCTAAATTTGTTGGTTATAAATTTAATATGTTAAGCCCTATTATTAAGCTTCAATACATAACTTACCAGGGTCATAACTGCCAACTCATTAATATAAGTTGTCTTTAGAACTACAGAAACACTGTAGTGAAACACTGCAAACTAGTGAAACACTGTGGACTCATTTAAGAAAGGAGCCCAGTGAGATACAGTACAGCAAGAGCCATCCCCATACTGAACCAGGGATTCTAGTGACCTATTCTACTGCATTTGAACTGCACCCATGTACATTGCTTTTGAAATAGTAACAGTATTATAATTTCACAATTTACAAGTAAATTCATAATATATAATATACATGCTCATTAGTTAAGATCAGCATATGAAATTTGATAAGTTATTAAAGTTTTCAATTTTAAGATCTATTTATTAAAATGACAGTAGTAGTAAACATTAATTCATTTTAGTATCATTATAAAATGTTATGGGCATAGAAAATTTTTAGAAATTTTCAAAAGCTATTTGGCATCTATAGCCCTTTCATTCGGATTGCTGTTGGTCAATCGCTAAGTCATATCTGACTCTTTCCTACTCCATGGACCGTAGCACACCAGATTGCCCTGTCATTTACGGTGTCCTGGAGTTTGCTCAGGTTCAACTCATTCAGATAAGTGATATAAAAGAAAAAAAACTCCGAATATTACAGAAGCAGTTCCAATGATTATTTTCTAATTATATAAAACATTCAGTTCATAAACAATCTTTATGGGAACAGTATCAACAGCATTGAGAATTAATAGTAATTTTGAAGAATGAAAACAAAACAACTAATATTATGTCGACACTCTTCAGACAGTAGGATGATCAATGGTGATTTTTAAGTTTTTGTTGTTGTTGATTTTGTTGCCCCCAAATAATGTGTCACCTCCTTATAAATCACTTCCAAACACACATACACACACACATACACACACACACACACACACACACACACACACACCACACAGCATAAACAGGAGAAGGTACAACTGACTGATAGTAGATTTTTGATCAGTTCGGTTCAGTTCGGTCGTTCGGTCATGTCCTACTCTTTGTGACCCCGTGGAGTGCAGCACGCCAGGCTTCCATGTCCATCATCAACTTCCGGGGCTTGCTCAAACTCATGTCCATCGAGTTGGTGATGCCATCCAACCATTTCATCCTCTGTCTTCCCCTTTTCCTCCTGCCTTCAATCTTTCCCAGCATCAGGGTCTTTTCCAATGAGTCAGTTCTTCGTATCAGGTGACCAAAGTATTGGAGGTTCAGCTTCAGCATCAGTCCTTCCAATGAATATTCAGGACTAATTTCTGTAGAATGGATTGGTTGGATATCCTTACAGTCCAGGAGACTCTCAAGAGTCTTTTGCAACACCACAGTCCAAAAGTATCAATTCTTCAGCCCTCAAATTTCTTTATGGTCCAATTATCACATCCATACATGACTACTGGAAAAACCATAGCATTGACTATACAGATGTATATTGACAAAATCCTGTTTCTGCTTTTAAATATGCTGTCTAGGTTTCTCATTTTCTTCCAAGGAGTAAACATCTTTTAATTTCATGGCTGCAGTCACCATCTGCAGTGACTTTGGAGCCCAAGAAAATAAAGTCTGTCACTGTTTCCATTGTTTTCTCATCTATTTGCCTTGACGTGTTAAGACCAGAGGCCATGATCATTGTTTTATGAATGTTGAGATTTAAGCCAGCTTTTTCACTCTCCTTTTTCACTTTCATGAAGAGGATCTTTAGTTCCTCTTTGCTTTGTGTCATCAGAGTGTTGCCATCTGCATATCTGATGTTATTGATATTTCTCCTGGTAATCTTTATTCTAGCTTGTGTTTCATCCAGCCTGGCATTTTGTGTGATGTACTCTGCATATTAGTTAAATAGTCAGCATGACAATATATAGCCTTGATGTACTCCTTTCCCAGTTTGGAACCAGCCTGTTGTTCCATGTCCCATTCTAACTGTTGCTGCTTGGCCTGTATACATGTTTCTCAAGAGGCAGGTCAGGTGGTCTCTAAGAATTTTCCACAGTTTGTTGTGATCCACAAAGTCACAGGCTTTAGCATAGTCAATGAAGCAGAAGTAGATGTTTTTCTGGAATGTTCTTGTATTTTGTATGATCCACGGGATGTGGGCCTTTGATCTCTGGTTCCACTGGCTTTTCTAAACCCAGCTTGAACATCTGGAAGTTCTTGGTTCACATAATGTTGAACCCTCACTTGGAGAATTTTGAGCATTACTTTTCTAGCATGTGAGATGAATGCAATTGTGAGGCAATTTGAATATTATTTGGCATTGCCTTTCTTTGTGATTGGAATGAAAGTTGACCTTTTCCAGTCCTGTGGCCACTGCTGAGTCTTCCAAACCTGCTGCTTTGTTGAATGCAGCACTTTCACAGCATCATCTTTTAGGATTTGAAATAGCTCAGCTGGAATTTCATCACCTCCATTAGCTTTGTTCATAGTATGCTTCCTAAGGCCACTTAACTCCACCCCAAGATGTCTGGCTCTAAGCGAGTGATCACACCATCATGTTTGTCTGCATCATGAAGATCTTTTTTGTACAGTTCTTCTGTGTATTCTTGCCACCTCTTCTTAATATCTTTTCCTTCTGTTAGGGCCATACTGTTCCTGTCCTTTATTGTGACCATCTTTGCATGAAA
This sequence comes from Ovis aries, assembly GCF_016772045.2. Classification (NCBI taxonomy): domain Eukaryota; kingdom Metazoa; phylum Chordata; class Mammalia; order Artiodactyla; family Bovidae; genus Ovis; species Ovis aries. Next base: position 53,493,864 of record NC_056069.1, read on the forward strand.
TGTTCCTTTGGTATCTCTGATTTTCATGAAGAAGTGTCTAATCTGTCCCATTCTATTCTTTTCCTCTATTTCTTTGCATTTATCACTGAGGAAGCCTTTCTTATCTCTTCTTGCTATTCTTTGGAACTCTGCATTTAGATGTGTATAGCCTTCCTTTTCTTCTTTGCTTTTCGCTTCTCTTTTTTTCTCAGCTATTTGTAAGGCCTCCTCAGACAGCCAATTTGCCTTTGTGCATTTCTTTTTCTCAGGGATAGTTTTGATCTATTCTTCCTGTATGGTGTTACAGGAGAAGGCACTGGCATACCACTCCAGTACTCTTGCCTGGAAAATCCCATGGACGGAGGAGACTGGTAGGCTGCAGTCCATGGGGTCGCTAAGAGTCGGTCACAGCTGAGCAACTTCACTTTCACTTTTCACTTTCATGCATTGGAGAAAGAAATGGCAACCCACTCCAGTGTTCTTGCCTGGAGAATCCCAGGGATGGGGGAGCCTGGTGGGCTGCCATCTATGGGGTCACACAGAGTCGGACACGACTGAAGTGACTTAGCAGCAGCATCAGCAGCATGGTGTTACAAACCTCTGTCCCTTCTTCAGGCACTCTGTCTATCTGATCTAACCAGTTGAATCTATTTGTCTCTTCTACTGTAAAATGGTAAAGGATTTGATTTAGGTCATATCTGATCAGTCTACTGGTTTTCCCTACTTTCTTCAATTTAAGTCTGAATTTGGCAGCCAAGAGTTCATGATCTGAGCCAGAGACAGCTCCTGTTCTTGTTTTTGCTGACTGTATAGAGCTTCTCCATCTTTGGCTATAAAGAATATAATCAATCTGAAATCAGAATTGAGATTTTTTAAGAGTCTCATGGTTAGTGTTTTTAAATAGCAGTTCTAATGACTTAATTTTAAATTTCCATTATCTCCAGACTTTTTTATTGTAGGACATCAATGGTTTATTTGACAGGGGGTACCTCTAGACTTCTAAGTAATTCAGAATGAATTTTTATCTGCATTGTATCTGTTTAGAAAAGGCAAGCCTTACCTTCTTAAATAAAAGGAATCTGTATAACAGTAAAAATCTTTTTCAAATAATTTTTCCTGCAAATATGGATGGTGCTAGAAACATTGAAATTTCAGTTAAATGTTCAAACACACGCTTAAACTTCACAGGAATTACAGATATTTTTCTCTTGGGGTGTAGCTTCAGTGGCATAGACAAGAAATAAAGTACTTAATGTAGCACTTAATGTATGATTTTAAGACTGTAAGATATTTGTTACAACTACCAGAAATATTTAGTTGTCATTGTGACATTGTTTTAATTAAGTGTTTCTCAAGTATTTTTATCTACTTTAATACTACTCTGAGAGTTGTTATAGATGCTCTTATAGGAGAAGACACAAATTAAAAGTTTAGAATTGATTTTAATTTCCCTGGGAAGCCTCTTGATGTGTCCTCCAAGTAAAAGAATGAAGTAAATTCTTTTTACTTTGCCCATTATTCTGAGATCTAAATCGACACTACAGAGGGATTTCGTTATGTCATTACAAAGCAACAAAAATAATTAGCTTCAAGGAGGAGCGCTTTGGTGACAAGCATGAAAATGATTAGGATAAGAACTTACAAATGTGACTCTTCTGTTGTCATGCCCAATTTTGATCCCTCCTAGTTGAAACAAAACATTTACTTATGCTAACTGTACTTTTGATATGTTTCCCTGCTTAGACTAAAATATCCTCACCTACTGCTTTTCATAACAATATTTTCCTTATACTTCCTATGTCAACTTTTCTTCAAAGTATTTTTGGATTCCATTATTTAGAACTAAGGGCTTCCCTGGTGGCTCAGGTGGTAAAGAATCTGATTGCAATGCGGGAGAACCAGGTTTGAACCCTGGGTCTGAAAGATCCCTTGGAGAAGGGAATGGCTAGCCATGCCATTACGCTTGCCTGGAGAGTTCCATGAACTAGGGAGCCTGCAGGGTACAGTTCTATGGGGGCTGCAAAGATTCGGATATGACTGAGTATTTAACACTTTAACTTTTTACTTTTTCACTTCATCAAGGTAGTTGTCAGTTCATTACAGTCATTCAGTCATCTCCGACTCTGTGACCCCTGGACTGCAGCATGCCAGGCTTCCCTGTCTATCACCAACTCCCAAAGCTTGCACAACTCATGTCCATGGAGTTGGTGATGGCATCCTACCGCCTCCTCCTCTGTCATCCCCTGCTCCTACCTTCATTCTTTCCCAACATCAGGGTTTTTTCCAGAGGCTCAGTTCTTCGCATCAGGTGGTCAAAGTGTTGGAGTTTCAGCTTCACCATCAGTCCTTCCAATGAACACCCAGGACTGATCTCATTTAGGATGGACTGGTTGGATCTCCTTGCAGTTCAAGGGACTCTCAAGTGTCTTCTCCAACACCACAGTTCAAAAGTATCAATTCTTTAGCTCTCAGCTTTCTTCATAGTCCAATTCTCACATCATACATGACTATTGAAAAAAAAACAGCTTTGACTAGATGGACAGATCCTCTTGTAAGAAGGTACATCACTGAGACAGATTTTAATGTTTATGAAATAATTATTTTCACTGTCCTAAGCACATTTTTGATTCTTAAATAATAACTAAATAATTATACTTTATCTTAAATGTCAAGATAAGGACTTTCCTCTTCATTCTAGAAACAGTAAAATCAGTCAAAGGATGTTAATGAGGTGAAAACAAGTGTCAGGCTTATATTTGAGAATAACTCATGGTTTGAAGGGGATAACAGTCAGTATACAGAAGCCAGTTAAGAAACCATTTCCTACATACTTCAAAATAATTCTGTAATAAAGTCTTTTCAAATAAAAAAAATGAGCTGAATATGAAAAAAATAATAAGAATTTAAAAAATAATTTGTTCAGCCAAATTAAATCTTACCAGTATTTAAAAAAAGAAAAGAAACAATTTATGTAATTTAGAGGAGAGATAATGGTAAACAGGACAAGAAAGATCTCTGTTGAAATAGAAGGCAGTGTATGGAATAGAAATGATATCTGTGAGGAAAAATGCTAATGTATAAGGATACACTGGATGTTTGGAGGGGGTGAAAAAAAGTAAAAATGAAAGTCAGCCAGTTGTGTCTGACTCTTTGTGACTCCATGGATTATATAGTCCATGGAATTCTCCATGCCAGAATACTGGAGTGGGTAACCTTTCCCTTCTCCAGGGGATCTTCCCAACTCAGGGATTAAACTCAGGTCTCCCACACTTTGGGTGGATTCTTCACCAGGTAAGCCACAAGGGAAGCCCAAGAATACTGGAGTGTATTGCCTATCCCTTCTCCAGCTGATTTTCCCAACCCAGGAATTGAACTGCAGTCTCCTGCATTGCAGGCAGATTCTTTGCCAACTGAGCTATTAGGGAAGCCAGGAAGTGGGTGAGATGAGGAAGAAATACAAAGGTGGTTCCTGAATCCTTGAAATGTGTGACTAGATCAATAATGGTATCTTTCATTAAAACAGGAGCATACAGGGGGAAGGCCAGATTTAGGGTATAAGGTGATTATTGTTTAGGTCTATAACATTCTTTTTGGTGTGTATATGCTTCCAACATATGTGATTAAATGGAGGATACAGTCTGTTCAGTTATTCATGTAAGTATGTTATATAAGTATCTAAGGGTTCTGTGACACATCACCCAAGAAGAGGATAGAACAGTTCTCAGCCCAACAAAATATAAATATAACTATAATAATTCATTAAATTGAAAAAATAAATAATGCAACTTTGAAAATGGGCTATTAAAAGCCACAGAAATGAAGAATAAGGAGCAAATATAAGCGTTATCCATTCATAAAGGGGTCTGGCCAGGTGTTGCCATATTTTGAATAATGATCAATTTATCTAATTGGATGCCATTAAGTATTTGAGTGATATTATTAATTTATTTTCCTTCTTCTGGTCTCACAAAGCCATCATTACATTATAATTTGACTTTTTCATTTCTCAAAAGAGAGAGGATACATTCATGTAAGGACTTGCTATTTGGGTCTTAGCAGTGATGGTTCTCTTTATAGATGAACCCATCTCATTTCACACATTAGTCTTGTGAACTTGGTTAATGGCAGTTTGGTCCGGAGAAATTGACTTATTCTTGGTTGATTACAGAATCAGGTTTCTTTGTATGCAAACGCAGGGAGAAATTCTGGAATCCATATAAAATACTGAAGTGTAGTCCTCCAGGATGGCTTATGACAGAAAAATATTCTATGACATTTACTTCTCTATAATAATGTCTCTCATCAGATGTGAGTTTTTTATTTTCTTTTTTACACTTGCAAGTCTTCATTTAATGTATTATTATATGTAAATTGTAGACAGATATCATTTATTTTCCATAGCACCTAGCAAATTGCTCTAGACATATTGACTACTGAAAATACAATAAAAATTTTAAATGTTTATATAATTTTATTGCTATGAAATTGAGCAGAGCATTATTTGCTTGGCAGCAGACTTTATATTTGATAAGTCCTATCCATTTACTTATTGAATTATCTTGTGCTGAAAATTAAAACCATGAGAGGTAAGATATTATTATAAATATGATATGCTTTCAACATTTTTCATTTTAACTGGTATTGGCTAAGAATGAAAAGTTCTGAACTGTCGTTGAATGCTTTAGTGAAATTAACATTCATGGGAAGCATGGTTGTTATGTAGCCTCAAAGAACAGATTGCCCATAACATGCTCTGTTTGTGATGGAGTATTAAAGACCAGCTCTCATAATTTTTCACTCTACATTTATAGATTTGGTTCTGCTGACAGAATACTGGAAATGTAATTAAATGTTTAGCTTAATTAAAATGGAAAATAAAGCTTGTTCTCTGAAATTCAGTGTAACCTCCGAAGTGGCAAATGTGGTTATGTATCTCAAAGGCATGTACAGTGGTGTTCTACATGAACATATTTTTCTAATAAGCAAATATAGTGATGCTTGTATATTGCACAGTTCTCAAAGCAAACTGGTGTTTTCATCACAAAAGACGTATATCCAAAATTCATATAAAGTTTAAAGTACTATTTAGATACTCAAATTAGTCAAATTTTGCTTATGAAATTGATGGAATGTGGTATGGACTGAAAAACCCACAGAAGACATATCTACATTAGGTGTAGGCCAAATTTATTTTTGAAATGGGCCAGATAGTAAATATTTTCAGCTTTCTGGGCCACATGGTCTCTGTCAAAACTGCTCTATTTTATTCTAAGCAGAAAGCAGCCAAAGACTATAATCAAATGGGCATGACTGTGTTTCAATACATCTTTATTTATGAATGCTGATATTTGAATTTTCTATTGTCTCATTTCACTAAATATTCTTTATTTGATTTTTCTTAGCCATTAAAAAATACAAAATAAATATTAGTCTACACACCATGCAAAAATATGTGGAGGTCTTCACTTATCTTATAAGCCTTAGTTTGTAGACTAATAATCTACAAACACACCACTATTTCCGCTTAGGTACTTCAATCCAAATATTCAATAAGCATCTTTGATCTCAGCTCCTGGCAATTTTTGGCTTGCTTATCTGATCTATTCACTTTAGTATTTCTTTTCATCTATGAACACGTAGTTTATTGTTTCTTAATCATGAGTCATGTTTAAAAATTCCTCCCATATTCAAATTTTTATGGATATTTAGCTGTATTTTTATCAGCATTTTAGTGTGTTCAATTTTTTGTAGAATCGTATATTTATTCAACAAATTTTTCATGCACAGATCAGTTTAGTACTGATCTACTGTGTTCTCATGAAAAGAGATCTAAATCAGCACTCTGATTTTAAGTATTTACTCCTAGAAATAGTTGTTGATATATATCAGATTAGAATCAGGATTTGTGTTTTTCCCAAGTGGTTGGACAACTGACCCTTTTAATTAATTGAATGACAATTGTGACTTTCTAATTTTCAATGGCACCTGGCTATATAGTTAATTTCTATATTTTATATATATATTTCTCACATTTCTATTAGCTGTATTGAGTCATTTACTTATGTATAAGCTATATTTAAAATTTACACTCAAAATGTATTTGTTTATGGGTCAATATGACATATTTTTCAAAACTGTTTTGGTACCTCCAGTGAATCAATCAAAATGAAATTGACATCATCATAGATTAAAAAAAAATTCCATTCGAGTGAAAGTCATGCAGTTGTGACTGACTCTTTGCAGCCCATGGACTATGCACTCCATGGAGTGGGTAGCCATTCCCTTCTCCAGTGGATCTTGCTAACCCAGGGATCTTCCCAACCCAGGGATCTTCCCACCAAGGGATTGAACACAGGTCTCCTGCATTGCAGGAGGATTCTTTACCAGCTGAGCCACCAGGGAAGTCCAAGAATACTGGAGTGGGTAGCCTAATCCCTTCTTCAGGGGATCTTCCCAAGCCAGGAATCGAACTGGGGTCTCCTAGACTGCAGATGGATTCTTTGCCAGCTGAGCTACTAGGGAAGCCCGAATAAACTAATGGAAGTTTATTAAATATTCAGATGGCTAGGCACCTACCTTGAGGAATCTCATTTAAGTGATACAGGGAGTCCCAAGTTTAGTCTTAAAATCAGGAAAACTCAACTAAATGTTTACTTTGCATCTACTCTGTAACCAGTATTTGTTGATTTCTTGGTCAGTGTCTTCCTTTTCTCTATTTATTCATTTGTCATTCTCTTTTTCATTATTTATAGTATGATCTTAAAATATATAGGTGTGGATAAAATTTTTTCACTTTCTCATATACAAATATATTTGTCTTGTTATTATCTGTGAAAATATGGCCAACTATGGAATGCTAGATTCAAACATATGTTTCAAATAGGCTCTACTGGCTGTTGATATTTGTTTCTGGTGAAGAATCTAATTCCAGTCATATTTTCAATCATTAATAGACAATCAACCTTATTGTCCTTTTCTATCTGAAAATCTTTAGAATTTTCTCTTTAGTTTGGAATTTTGAAATTTCACCAGAAATTTTCCTATTTTTGAAAATTGTTTTCTGTTAGAATTTTTCTTCCTGTTTTATTGAGATATAATTTACGTATGGCACTGCATAAGCTGAAGTTGTATGACAATTATTTGACTGACACACATCTTGCAATGATTACCACAGTGGGTTACTGAATATCCATCATCTCATATAGCTATAAAATTAAAGAACTGGAAGAAATATATTTTTCTTTGTGATGAGAACTCTTAGGATTTGCTCTCTTAACTTGCCTATATAACGTGCAACAGTATTATATTTATGCCATAGAACATCCCTATATTTATTTATATTATAACTGAAAGTTTGTACCTCTTGAATACCTTCCTTCATCAAATTCCCTGGTCTCCTACCTCCATCTCTAGTAACTACAAATCTGACCTGCTTTTTGTGGGTTGGTTTGTTTTGGAGAAGGAAATGGCAACCCACTCCAGTATTCTTGCCTGGAAAATCCCATGGACAGAGGAGCCTGGTGGGCTACACTCCATGGTGTCGCAAAGAGTTGGACACGACTGAGTTCACTTTCACTTTCACTTTTGTTTTGAAGTATAATTGACCTATAACACTATTAGTCCCTGGTACACAAGAGAGTGGTTCAATATTTCCATAACTTTCAAAATGATTACTATGATAGGTCTGTTTACCAACTGTCACCATACAAAGATATTGAAAAATTTTTGACTACGTTCCCCATACTATACATTTCATCCCTGTGATTCATCTGTTTTGCACTTGGAAGTTTGTACCTCTTAATCTCCCTCATTCATTTCTCTAGTTCTCCCACCCCTCTCCATTCTGGCAGCTACTTGTTTAGGCTCTGTATGTAAATATATGTCTTTTGTTTGATTATTTGCTTCAGTTTTTAGATCCCACATATAAGTGAAATCATACAGTACTTGTCTTTCTCTGCCTGACTTATTTCACTTAGCATAATACCAAGTTGATCCATGTTATCACAAATGGCAAGATTTCAAGCTTGTTTTATGGTTGATTAATATTTAGTTGGGTTTGTGGGGTGTGGGTATCACATCTTATTTGTTCATTTGTTAATGGCCAACTAGGTTTCCTTCATATCTTGGGTATTATATATGAATAATATTGCAAAGAATATAGGGATGCATGTATCTTTCCTAATTAGTGTGTTTGTTTCTTTGGAAAAATATCTATGAGTGGAATTGCTGAATGTGTATGGTAGTCTATTTTTAATTTTGTGAGGAACATGCATACTGTTTGCCACAGTGGCTTAACAGAGTTACATTCCCATCAACAGTGCATGAGTGTTTCCTTTTCTCCACATCCTCACTAACACTTATTTATTTTCTTTTTCGTAGCCACTCTGACAAGCATGAGGTAAATCTCATTGTGATTAATTTGCATTTATCTGGTAGTTAGTGATACTGAACATTTTATCACATGCCTGTTAGCCATCTGAATATCTTCTTTGAAAAAAAAAATCTATTCATGTCCTCTGCTCATTTTTTAATTGTCTTTTTGATGTTAATTTGTATGAGTTCTTTGTGTATTTTGGATATTAATCCCTTATCAGGTCTATTATTTGTAAATATTTTCCATTAAGTAGCTTGCTTTTTTGTTTTGTTAATAGTTTCCTTCATTGCCCAGAAGCTTTTTTTAGTTTGATGTGGTGCCATTTATTTATTTTGGATTTGGTCTGTGGCTCAACTGGTAAAGAATCTGCCTGCTATGTGGAAGACTTGGGTTTGACCCCTGGGTTGGGAAGATAATCTGGAGAAGGGAAAGGCTACCCACTCCAGTATTCGGGCCTGGAGAATTCCTTGGACTGGATGGTCCATGGGTCACAAAGAGTCGTACATGACTGAGCAACTTTCACTTCACTTTCCTTGTCTGAGAAGACATATCCAAAAAAAATAAAAATAAATAAATAGAAGAATTGATAAGACCAATGTCAAAGAGTATATTGCCTGCTTTCTTCTAAGGAGTTTTTAAATTTCAGGTATTACACTTAAGTCTTTAATCCATTTTGAATTTATTTTTTGTGCTTGCAGCAAGAGAGTAGTCCAGTTTGGTATCAGGAAAACAGAATAGCTACATGCAACAGAATCATTTATTAAAGAGTCTGTCTTTTCTCTCCATTGTATATTCTTGTCTCTTTGATCATAGCTCACAGTTGATAAAGAATTTGCTTGCCAATGCAGGAGATAAGAGACACACATTCAATTCCTGGGTTAAGGAAGATCCCCTGAAGAAGGAAATAGTAACTACTCCAGTATTCTTGCTTGGTGAATCCCTTGGACAGAAGGGCCTGGCAGGTTACAATCCATGGTGTTGCCAAGAGCAGACACAACTGAGCATGCATGCAGGTCTTACCACAAGTGGTTGGTTCATATCTGGGTTCTCTGTAGTGTTCTACTGATCTGTGTGTCTGTTTCTGTGCCAGTATCATACTGTTTTGACTACTCTAATTTGTATTATATGGTTTGAAATCAGAGTACATGAAACCTCTAGCTCTGTTCTTCTATCTCAAGATTGTTCTGATTATTCAGGGACTTTTGTGTTTCCATAAACATTTCAAAACTATTTGCTCTAGTCTCGTAAAAAATGCCAGTGGTATTTTGATAGAGATTGAATTGAATCTATAGATTACCTTTCTTGTATGGTCATTTTAACAATATTCTTCTAATCAATGAGCATGGTATACCTTTCTATCTGTTTGTTTGGACTTCAGTTTCTTTCACCAGTAACTTAGTTTTATGAGTACTGAAGTGGATTGATATTCCCTTCTCCGGTGGACAGAGAAGGGAATGGCAAACCACTTCAATATTATTGCCTTAAGAACCCCATGAACAGTATGATAGGATGCTGAATTGATAGGACACTGAAAGATGAACTCCCAACGTCGGTAGCTGCCCAATATGCTACTGGAGAGAAGTGGAGAAATAACTCCAGAAAGAATGAAGGGATGGAGCCAAAGCAAAAACAACACCCAGTTGTGGATGTGACTAGTGATAGAAGCTAGGTCCAATGCTGTAAAGAGCAATATTGCATAGGAACCTGGAATGTGAGGTCTATGAATCAAGACAAATTGGAAGCAGATGGCAAGAGTTACTATCAACATTCTAGGAATCAGCGAACTAAGATGGACTGGAATGGGTGAATTTAACTCAGAAGACCATTATATCTACTGCTGTGGGCAGGAATCCCTTAGAAAAATCGAGTAGCCATCATTGTCAGTGAAAGAGTCCAAAATACAGTACTTGGATGCAGTCTCAAAAATGGCAGAATGATCTCTGTTCATTCCCAAGGCAAACCATTCAATATTACAGTAATTCAAGTCTATGCCCCAACCAGTAACTCTGAAGAAGCTGAAGTTGAATGGTTGTATGAAGACCTACAAGACCTTCTAGAACTAACACCCAAAAGAGATGTCCTGTTCATTATAGGGGAATGGAATGCAAAAGTGGGAAGTCAGGAAAAACCTGGAGTAATATGCAAATTTGGCCTTGGAATACAGAATGAAGAAGGGTAAAGGCTAATAGAGTTTTGCCAAGAGAATGTACTGGTCATAGCAAACACCCTCTTCCAACAACACAAGAGAAGACTCTACACATGGACATCATCAGACGGTCAAAACCAAAATCAGATTGGTTATATTCTTTGCAGCCAAAGATGGAGAAGCTGTATACAGTCAGCAAAAACAAGACAGAGATCTGACTGTGGCTCAGATCATGAACTCCTTATTGCCAAATTCAAACTTAAATTGAAGAAAGTAGGGAAAACCACTAGACCATTCAGGTATGACCTAAATCAAATCTCTTATGATTATTCAGTGGAAATGAGAAATAGATTTAAGGGACTAGATCTGATAGATAGAGTGCCTGATGAACTATGGATGGAGGTTCACGATGTTGTATAGGAGACAGGAATCAAGACCATCCTCAAGAAAAAGAAACACAAAAAAGCAAAATGGCTGTCTGAGGAGACCTTACAACTAGCTGTGAAAAGAAGAGAAGTGAAAATCAAAGGAGAAAAGAAAAGATATAAGCATCTGAATGCAGAGTTCCAAAGAATAGCAAGGAGAGATAAGAAAGTATTCCTCAGTGATCAATGCAAAGAAATAGATGAAAACAATAGTATAGGAAAGACTAGAGATCTCTTCAAGAAAATTAAAGATACCAAGGGAACATTTCATGCAAACATAGGCTCAATAAAGGACAGAAATGGTCTGGACCTAACAGAAGCAGAAGATATTAAGAAGAAGAGGCAAGAATACACAGAAGAACTATACAAAAAAGATATTCATGACCCAGATAATCATTATGGTGTGATCACTCACCTAGAGCCAGACATCTTAGAATGTGAAGTCAAGTGGGCCTTAGAAAGCATCACTATGAACAAAGCTAGTGGAGGTGATGGAATTCCAGTTGAGCTATTTCAAATCCTAGGAGATAATGCTGTGAAAGTGCTGCACTCAATATATCAGCAAATTTGAAAAATTGGCCTCCTCAGCAGTGGCAACAGGACCGGATAAAGTCAGTTTTCATTTTAATCCCAAAGAAAGGCAATGCCAAAGAATGTTCAAACTACTGCACAATTGCACTCACTCACACGCTAGTAAAGTCAAAATTCTCCAAGCCAGGCTTCAGCAATACATGAAGCGTGAACTTCCAGATGTTCTAGCTGGTTTCAGAAAGGGCAGAGGAACCAGAGATAAAGTTGCCAACATCCTCTGGATCATGGAAAAAGGAAGAGTGTTCCAAAAAACATATATTTCTGCTTTATTGACTATGCCAAAGCCTTTGACTATATGGATCACAATAAACTGTGGAAAATTCTGAAAGAGATGGGAATACCAGACCACCTGATCTGCCTCTTGAGAAACCTGTATGCAGGTCAGGAAGCAACAGTTAGAACTGGACATGAAACAACAGACTGGTTCCAAATAGGAAAAGGAGTATGTCAAGGCTGTATATTGTCACCCTGCTTATGCAACTTATATTCAGAGTACATCATGAGAAATGCTGGGCTGGAAGAAGGAGAAGCTAGAATCAAGATTGCTGGGAGAAATATCAATAACCTCAGATATGCAGATGACACCATCCTTATGGTGGAAAATGAAGAGGAACTAAAGAGCTTCTTGATGAAAGTTTCAGAGGAGAGTGAAAAACTTGGCTTAAAGCTCAACATTCAGAAAACTAAGATTATGGCATCCAGTCCCATCACTTCATGGGAAATAGAGGGGGAAACAGTGGAAACAGTGTCAGACTTTCTTTATTTGGGCTCCAAAATCACTGCTGATGGTGATTTCAGCCTTGAAATTAAAAGAGGCTTACTCGTTGGAAGGAAAGTTATGACCAACCTAGATAGCATATTAAAAAGCAGAGGCATTACTTTGCTAATAAATGTCTGTCTAGTCAAGACTATGGTTTTTCCAGTAGTCATGTATACACGTGAGAGTTGAACTATAAAGAAAGCTGAGCACTGAAGAATTGATGCTTTTGAACTGTAGTGTGGAGAAGACTCTTGAGAGTCCCTTGGACTGCAAGGAGATCCAACCAGTCCATCCTAAAGGAAATCATTCCTGAGTGTTCACTGGAAGGGCTGATGTTGAAGCTTAAACTCCAATATTTTGGCCACGTGATGCAAAAAACTGACTCATTTGAAAAGACTCTGATGTTGGGAAAGATTGAGGGCAGGAGGAGAAGGGGATGACAGAAGATTAGATGGTTGGATGGCATCACCGACTCAATGGACATGGGTTTGGGTGGACTCTGGGAGTTGGTGATGGACGGGGAGGCCTGGAGTGCTGCCCTTCATGGGGTTGCGAAGAGTTGGACATGACTGAGCAACTGAACTGAATTGAACTGAACTGATTGTTTACTTCCTTAGGTATTTTATTGTTAGGTATTTTATTTTTGAGGCTATTGTAAGTGGATTGTTTTCCTTTAGAATTGAATGGTTTTCATTTAGAATTTAATGAAGTATTAAAGTATTTCAACATGAAGATTTATATTTTTCTTGCATCATGGGAAATTTTTATTTATTTTATTTATCTCTAAAATTGCTTTATTATTTCCTGTATGACCTATCCATGTTATACTGATATGGTCTTTATCATTTTTGTAGTCACTTCTAGTGTGTTCAGTTTCTCAGGCTTTTTGTTCTGGATGATCAATGGGCTTTTTATATGGTCATTCTATTACTCCTGTTTTTTTTTTTTTTTAAAGTATACTCTATCCCAAAGTATTATATATCCATTTTAAAGGTGACTAAGGTTTCATCTTAGACCTGAGTTCAGTTTCCCTCAAATTCTTCTTAATTCTTGAATATCCTTTCATATTTATAAAAAATAAAGTAGATGTATAAAACATTAGGTTACTATACAATTAAGTTATTCTTTCCTATCAACCTCTTCCTTTTGAAGGAGTGCTAATTAAACTAATCCTGTAAGTTGAATATTTAGGTCTTCCTTTAGTTTTCATGCATTTGAAGAAAACAAGACAGGTCAAAGACATGTTCATTTGCCAAAATATGAGAATTTGACTTTGATTTAATAGTCATTCTGTCCTCCTTGTGAGGAATAAGAGATTCTTTAGGAGCCTATTGTTGGAGTCCTGGTGAGAGAGAATGGTAGCTTGGACTTGTGAAGACACTGAAAGGCAATTCAGTCAGATTCAGAATGTGTTATGGTCTTGTTGATAGATTTGAATATTAAAAGTGCTAGACGAAGGGTAATATCTAACATCTTGGATTGGGAGCAAAAGCAAAGTAGTTAACATTAAATAAGAACAGACTATTGTTGTAAGGGACTTGCCTTCTAGCTCAGTTGGTAAAGAATCTGCCTTCAATTCTGGAGACCTGGGTTCAGCTCCTGGGTTGGGATGATCCCCTGGAGAAGGAAATGGCACCCCACTCCAGTATTCTTGCCTGGAGAATCGCATGGACAAAGGAACCTGGTAGGTTACAGTCCACGGAGTTGCAAATAGTGTATGTGCTATTGAAAATTATATATGCATATATTTTGGGATTTCCTGGTGGCTTAGATGGTAAAGAATCTATCTACAATGTGAGAGGTTGAAGTTCGATCCCTGGGTTGGGAAGATCCCTTGTAGAAGGGCGTGGCTACCCACTCCATTATTCTTGCCTGAAGAATTCCATGGACAGAGGAGCCTGGTTTGCTGAGTCAGATTGCAAAGAGTCAGACATGACTGAGCAACTAACACTACTGTTGGAATATGAGGAAAGATAAGGAATATGAATGGTAGACTATATTAGGTACAAGTAGTTTACTAGATTTTCTGACAAGAAATTATTTGTTTATATATTTTGAAAATGAAATTGACATGAGATTACATATGGACAGACCTAAAAACAAAATTGTTGTAGCATAAAGAAGAGATAAAATGTTTAGAAATGGTCATCATGGAATATTTTAAAGAAACAGTTTGGAAATACAGTACAGTTACTGTATTTGTAAAGTCATTTATCCACTTGAGATTTGTGTTTTAAATTTAAAGTCAGAATAATTTATAAAGCAGTCTGATATTTCTCCAACAGATTAAAGCTATAAAATTCTTATTTTCATCTTCTACCTCACAACCCTCTAATTCACACAGACACACAAGGAAGGCCACTAACTGATATTTACATATGTTGTAATTTCCATTAAAGTTTGCAGATTTACATGACTTTTGCAGTCTTGAGGCACCTTTCAACTTCTTAAATATTAAAAATTTGAATCCTTTACAGAGGTGTTAATGTGCATTCATCTTTCTTTCCACCTCCTGATATATAGTTGTTAAAACTTATTTTTGGACAAAATGACTCAGTCAAAATTAGGCAGAAGTGACAGTGATTATGTCCAAAAAGAATTAAGTTCACAATAATCAATTTCAATGTAAGTAGTGATGACTTTGCAGGAAACACACCCAATAAGTGAATTGCTTCTTTTTGCTTGAGTTCCTTTTCTGACTTTTTGTCTGTTTCACATACTCACTGTTGTGCTCTACAGGTTCTGTGATTGGCAAACCAATCCCCTTTATCTCCAGGCTCTGATTTTTGTCCTCTGGAAATTTGAAATAGAGAAAATCTATATCTTCTCTGAACAGATTGTGGATGGCAGCAGATCCCTTCTTTAGTCTTGTCTTTCACTTTTCAAAGATGCAGGGCATCTCAATAGCACAAGATGTCAACAAATGAACCCTATTGCTATCACCCCAGATCATACCCTGTTTTTCTTTTGTAACGTTTTTCTTCCTGTTGCAGTTACTATTAACTTAGTAAATGTTTAGGAAGATGACATTTATATGCATATACTTAGGTAGAGTGATAATAGTGACTGAAAGGCTGTGTCTAATTTTATAGCTAATTGACTGAGTATATACTATGTTATCAGATACTGTAATAGGTGAATTACACAAATTATCTCCTTCAACATATGTATTTACCACAATTTCTCCTCCAGAAATGAGCTATTTTATCATCAAAAGATGTGCTGAGAACCAGTGCTTATCAATGTCAACACACTAAATAACAGATAATGCCAGAATTTGACCCGTTGGTCTCTATCTAAACTCTAGGCATTTGTTTTCAACAAAATAATGCTTTTTGAAAAAAAAAAAAAGAATGACATAAATATTTTACCCTAAAGACAACTACTATGCAATATATTCAATAAGGTTCTAGGGGATATTCAGAATAGTTGATTAAATGAGGTCAATATTTCAATACAAAACTTCTATCATTGGGTTCCTCTTATGTGCAAAGTAAAATTCTAAATATAGTCAAAATGTGCTAGAAAGATTTAGGGTACTTTAGAAAGGAGACATTCTGGTTTAAAGAGTGTGGTAAGAAAACCATCAATGTCAATGACTAGCTAGCAATGATGTGCAGAACATGTGTTTATTGACAATATGTGTAAACCTCCCAACTATTGAGTATTAGCAGCTTAAGAAATCTTTAGCTAGGCAAGGGAACACAGTGACAGTTCCTTTCTGGCAATGACTTGCGGTGTATGTATACGTTGTAGTAGGAATGCAATATTCTGATAATATTAGCACTTACAGTTTGATGTGGCTACCCTAAGGGCCAAACACTGAGTAAAGCAATGAACTTATAGCTTGGATTTCCAGTGCTGTCTTTAGTCTGTCCTGTGATTCTCACAGCCTGTGGTAACCAAGACACTGGACTTACACAACACAAGAGACCTATACAGAAATTGTTTCAGCATATCACACAAAATTGATTTGCAGTAAAAATTGAGAAGAATAATAAGTCACACTGAGATTCAAGAAAATGAAATCCCTTTTGATCTAACCAATCTTCCTAGAGTCCTGAATTAACACTGGCCATACAAAATTAGGCTTCCAGGGTGTCTTAGATGGTAAAGAGCCTGCCTGCAGCACAGGAGACTGGGAATCAATTCCTGGGTTGGGAAGATCCTCTGGAGAAGGAAATGGCAACCCAGTTCAGTATCCTCACCAGGAGAATTCTATGGACAGAGGAGCCTGGAAGTCTATAGTCCATGGGTATGCAAAGGGTCTGACACGACTGAGTGACTTCACTTACATTAAATTTATTTTGGACACCATTTTGTCGTCAGTACTTCAGAGACGCTGTTCTCCTTCTAGCTTGTTCTGTTCTTTATGGAGTTGATGGCTCTATAAATATTATAAACATATAAATATAATCAGACTTTCTGTGCTAATCAAAGTTTTCTCTCAAAGTAGCAGTATAGAAAAACTTTATTATATATCAGCCGCCTTTACTATTATGCAGTCAAACACATATACACCTACACTTCAGGGTAAGAGAAGATGATAGAATCCACATTTCAATGTATTGCTTTCAATACACTCTCTAACTTTATGATTAATTATACATGCATCCTACTTGGAAATTCTTTCATAAACAACTCTGAATAAGCAAAGAAATGGTAAAGTATAACTAATCAGACATTTCCAAATGAAGAGCAAGCTTCTCATGCATTAAAATTAAAAAAAAAAGTCCAGTTTTGCAAGCTGTAGACTATGTAAATCTCTACTGAGTTATATTGGTCTATTTTTAATTGGACATTTTTTTTTCATAGTGACCACATTACCTTTGAGTCTCCAATTTTTTACATTACCAGCTTTTGTACAGTGTGAGAGAAATGTTGTTCATCATCAATATAAAATTTTGTCTAATTCTGTTTTGATCTTTGTGATTTGTTTCTTTGTACTAATTTGAGGTTTTGCTTTCTCTTCTTTTTCTAGTTCCTTTAGGTATAAGGATAAGTTGTTTATTTGAGAGTGATTTTTTAAATCATCAGGTTATGATTTACTGGTGTTTTCTAATCATCTCTTCAGGCTCCTTTAAATACAATCTCTCTTTTCTCTCTTTTCCAGTCCCTTCCTTCTTTCTCCTTTTCTCTCTACTTCTCTCACCACCTAGTATGTCTTTATCATTGGTCCTGCAGAAACTTTTCTCTTGTATTTTAGGAGCTGCAACAGCTTTTATCATTAGTGATATTGTCTGAAGAAGATTCAAAAATTATATCTCTCGCTCAAAGCTATTTCCTAAACTGCAGTTCAATGATGCCTAGAGACTCTTGTGGGAGAAGGCAATGGCACTGCACTCCAGTACTCTTGCCTGGGAAATCCCATGGATGGAGGAGCCTGGTAGGCTACAGTCCATGGGGTCGCAAAGAGTTGCACATGACTGAGCAACTTCACTTTCACTTTTCAATTCCATGCACTGGAGAAGGAAATGGCAACCCATTCCAGTACTCTTGCCTGGAGAATCCCAGGGATGGGAGCCTGGTGGGCTGCTGTCTATGAGGTTGCATGGAGTCGGACACGACTGATGTGACTTAGCAGCAGCAGCAGCAGCAGAGACTCTTGTATAACTCTTCATGGTGTCTAGCTAAGACCTCAACATCAGCATCATTGTAATCTCAATCTATATAATTTGCTACCCAAGTACTGTTTCCTTTCTTCTTCCTACTAATAACAGCATCATTTTTTCTTCAGGACTAAGCTTGAAAACTCTGATTCATTCTTAGCTCCATTAGTGAAAGTGAAAGTGAAAATGTTAGTTGCTCAGTCCTGTCCTACTCTTTAGGACCCTATAGACTGTAGCTTGTCAGGCTCCTCTGTCTATGGAATTCTCCAGGCAAGAATACTGGAGTGGGTTGCCATTTCCTTCTCCAGGAATTTTCCCAACTCAGGGATTGAACCTGGGTGTCCTGCATTGCAGGCAGATTCTTTACCATCTGAGCCCCATTATGGTATAGTTAATTATTTCTCTAAATAAATTACATGTACCTTTCTCTTTTCCATTCTTCTACCAAATTAAAGATATTCACTATATCTTTATGGATTATAGCTATAAATGTCCAAAAGCTTTATCATCTTGCAACTCAGCATGCAGAGGGTACTCAACCACCTCATATTCAACCAATATATTTTGGTTATCTATTAAGTCTTAGAAAGTGTGGGCAAGTATCCCTGCCAGACCAACTCCCTCCTAACAGTGAGTACTTGCTCTGATCTCTCTACTTTGACAGTTAAATTCCAAAAGCCATCATCTAGCGTTGAAATTCAGAACTCATGGTGACTGACAATCATCCTTCTGGGTAAATAGCAAACGTGTAGGCAAGGGATGATGGTGGAATATGGCAGATTTTAAAAAGGAAGAACTTGAGATAGGGCTCAGTGGATGGTTTGTGAATTATTAATAAAGTAAATGAGTTGAGCTTGATCTATTGGATTGATGGTAGTGACGAGGTGGGCTACTTCATGAACATATAGGTGCTCTAATCCCACACGCTTCCACATTCAGATAGGCCCCATATTTGGCTAGATGTTGTCATGGCCATCTTGAAAATCTTAATGTTTAACAAATCCCCATATTTTCTAACAAATCCCTGTATGTTCATTCTTCACCCTTCCTCAAATTGTGCAGCTGATCATGAGGTGAGGACAAACATCAAAGCTAATATCAGGATTCTATTTGGATAGTGTGTGTGTGTGTGTGTGTGTGTGTGTGCATGTTATCAATTCTATTCTCTAACTTCATTTAAAGAGGTTATGAAAATAATTTACCAGTTTCTTAATATGTGAAAAATGTTGTCCATACATACACAGCTTATAGGATCTATGATGCTGCATTGCGGTTTAGTGATTTCTTTCTGATTTTTTTTTCTTTTTTTTTTCCCTAAAGCCAGAAAATCTGCCTTACTTCTTTATAATCTGTCAGTGGAACTTACATCAGTACTTGCTATATGATACTCTGTATGTATTTTCTGAATGAATCTCTTTATGCACACAGGAACACTTACATATTTGCATTTGTGTATATGCATATGTGGCCTTCCCAGGTGGCTCAGTGATAAAGAATCCTCCTGCCAGTGCAGGAGATATAGGTTTGATCCCTGGGTCAGGAAGATCTCTTGAAAAAGGAAATGACAAACCACTCCAGTATTCTTGCCTGAAAATCCCATGGACAAAGGAGCCCAGCAGGCTAGAGCCTATGGGGTCACAAACTGTTGAATGCATTTAGGGACTAAATAACAACAATAAAACTATACATATGTGTGTATGTATACATCTATTATATTTATATATAAACACAAAGTTTTAAACGTATATAAATTTATAAACACGTACATGCATATGGGTTCACTGACGAAGTCATGTCTGACTCTTGCAGCCCCATGCAATGTGTTCCGTATAGTATCAGGGCACTCATACAAGCACTTAAGTTTCTCAGACATGATGGTGGTGGTCTACTCACTAAGTCACATCTGGCTCTCACAACCCCGCACAATTGTAACCCACCAGACTCCTCTGTCCATGGGATTTTCCATGCAAGAACACTGGCGTGGGTTGCCATTTCCTTGTCCAAGGGATGTTCCCAACACAGGGATTGAATCCATGTCTCCTACACTGGCAGCTGGATTCTTTACCACTGATTCATCTGGGAAGTCCATAAGCATGTACACACAGACATTTTTTTGGCTAAATGTGAGAAGTATAGAAATTCATATTGAACTCAATTTTCTGAATGTCTTCCAATCATTAAAACAATTTAAGTCCATAATATTCTTAATTAGCAATAGCATACTAAGAGAATGGATATGGTCAGAAAGTTATCAGAAGAATATAAAGCAGCAGCCAATAAATATTCTAGTAATCACACAAATAGAAATTAAAACAATGACATAATTTAAGCCACTGAGTAAGCAAATTGAAAAAGAGATGTTCTTGCTCAAGAGTAGTGAGGAACAAATTAATCTTTTACTCTTCTTAATGGTTCTTGGGAGCAATAACATTATCATGTGTTTTAAGAAATATTCACAAAATGTGCTTAGTAGTTCTATGTGCAGATGTCTATTCAATTGCCTTAGTCAGAGACCCAAGGAAAGAAGCATTCATAGAAGCATAATTTGTAATATGGCAAACTTGGAAACAGCATCAATCTTCAATGACCAAAAGAAGGTTAAATATAGTATATTAAATGTTTGCTTTGTAATATAACACTGGTATTTTATTGAAAATATTTAATAAGGCTTTTTAATTAGAAAATTCTGGAATATTACAATTTAAAAGATAAGATATATGCATCAATTTTCGAAGTGTCTCATGAGGTACTCTTAGGGAAAACATTGATAATAGTAAGTTTACTAGGTAGCCGAACTAAATTACTTTACTGAATCTCTGAAACTAACATGATATAAATCAACTATAACTTGAATAAAGAAAGAGTGTATACCGCTGTTATGTCTGGGATGGTCACAAATGGACATTAGCAAATTAAATACACTTCTGAAAAGATCAGAGATTGGTTAATGATAAGTTCTGATTAATAGAAATTTAAATAACTCTTGTTTTTATAAATTGAGATTATAGAATGATCTTTAAGTGTGTGTCCCTTTTCTGGCATTGTAAATAGTATATGCTGTTCAGTTCAGTTCAGTCGCTCAGTCGTGTCTGACTCTTTGTGACCCCATGAATCACAGCACGCCAGGCTTCCCTGTCCATCACCAACTCCCACCAGAGTTCACTCAGACTCACGTCCATCGAGTCAGTGATGCCATCCAGCCATCTCATCCTCTGTCTTCCCCTTCTCCTCCTGCCCCTAATCTCTCCCAGCATCGCAGTCTTTTCCAGTGAGTCAACTCTTCGCATGAGGTGGCCAAAGTACTGAAGTTTCAGCTTTAGCATCATTCCTTCCAAAGAAATCCCAGGGCTGATCTCCTTCAGAATGGACTAGTTGGATCTCCTTGCAGTCCAAGGGACTCTCAAGAGTCTTCTCCAACACCACAGTTCAAAAGCATCAATTCTTCGGTGCTCAGCCTTCTTCACAGTCCAACTTTCACATCCATACATGACCACAGGAAGAACCATAGCCTTGACTAGATGGACCTTAGTCGGCAAAGTAATGTCTCTGTTTTTGAATATGCTGTGTAGAATATAATATTTCCTTTATAGTTAAGAATCATACAATAATTTGGGTCACTGAAATGTCAGTTTCCATTCTATAACAGGAGAGAGGTAAATATAGATACATATGGGAGGTTGAACCAAGTGAGTGAACGTCCCCAGTACTCTTCATGAAAGCTGTATTTTCTCTTAAGAAAAAGTTCTTGGGTAGAGTTTATTTGTGATTTGCCTTTTTCTGCTACAAAATGAAGTATAGAAATCAAATACAATGTATTTAATGAACACATTTGAGCAGTTATATCTGGGGTTCAACAAACCTTTATTCAAAGCCTTTTATATGCCAGGGACTGTGCTAGACCCTTTTTTTTATTCGTAAAACTCTTTAAGAATTGCAAAAGTTCCATGTAAAAGAAGGGTGGTCTCCAATACTACAAGTCAGGTAGCATGTTGAGAGAGTAAAACAAGCTAGTTAAGCAACTGTATATTTACTATGAGTTGTAGATAGTTGGCCTAATCCTAGGTCTCCTATCTCCAATATAGACTTATTTCAATTACTTCAAGCTGCATTTGCATATACGATGTACCAGATGGTCACTCCTAGCTAGCATTCAATTAGGAAACAGATTGCAAACACATAGTGATAAAAGAAGCAAGTTTATATATGTTAGTATGTGCCCAGTTTTAAGTACATTATATATGTGTGTGTGTGTGTGTATAACATATGCATGTGTGTATGTGTGCTCAGTCACTGAGTTGTGTCCAAATCTTTGTGTCCCCATGGACTGTAGCCCACCAGGTTCCTCTGTGTGTGAGGTTTTTCAAACAAGAATACTGGATTGGGTTGTTATTTCCTCCTCCAGAAGATCTTCTGGACTCAGGGATGGAACCCATGTTTCCTGCATTGGCAGGCAGCTTGTTTTCCACTGAGCTAGGAGCAAATCTTATGTTACATTATATAACTTATTTATCTTCTGAAGCTTAAGAGATAGGTAACATTATGGGATTTTTATTGAAGAAGAAACTAACCATATATAACTGTATAGCTTCCCAAGTTTGTTTGGTTCCAGATGGTAGCTCAGTTGGGAAAGAATCCATCTGCAATGCAGGAGACCCTGGTTTGATTCCTGGGTCAGGAAGATCCTCTGGAGAAGGGATAGGCTACCCACTCTAGTGTTCTTGGGCTTCCCTAGTGGCTCAGTTGGTAAAGAATCTGCCTGCAATGCAGGAGCAGAGAAGGCAATTGCAACCCACTCCAGTACTCTTGTTTGGGAAATCCCATGTATGGAGGAGCCTGGTAGGCTGCAGTCCATGTAGTCTAGAAGAGTTGGACACAACTGAGTGACTTCACTTTCACTTTTCAGTTTCATGCATTAGAGAAAGAAATGGCAACCCACTCCAGTGTTCCTGCCTGGAGAATCCCAGGAATGGGGTAGCCTGGTGGGCTGCCATCTATGGGGTTGCACAGAGTCGGACATGACTGAAGCAACTTAGCAGCAGCAGCAGCAGCAGCAGCAGCAGCAGCAATGCAAGAGACCTGGGTTCATTCCCTGGGTTGGGAAGATCCCTTGGAGAAGGGAAAGGCTACAACTCCAGTATTCTGGTCTGGAGAATTCCGTGGAATTCTGTCCATGGGGTTGCAGGGAGTTGAACTCTACTGAACGACTTTCACTTTCACTTTTCTGTGTTCTTAACTAGTATGTTGCGTTACCTCTAACACAATTTGTTAAATGCAATATTTACAGACTTTGAATCATATTTTATGCCCTCAAAAAATGTAGAGTCTTGTCACACCTATTGTAGCAAAATGCTTATGCAGAAAAGGTGACCTTTGTTCCAACCCCTAGAGGATGGATAAAGTAGGGGCAAGGTGAAAGTGTTACTGGCTCAGTCGAGTCTGACTCTTTGCCACCCCATGGACTGTAGCCTGCCAAGCTCCTCAGTTCATTGAATTCTCCAAACAAGAATACTGGAGTGGGTTGTCATTTCCCTCCCCAGGGGATCTTCCTGACCCAGGGATCGAACCTGGGTCTCCCACATTGCAGGCAGAATTTTTACCATCTGAGCCACCAGGGGAGCAGGGGAAAAAAGAAATGAAAACTATCCTAGGGCTGAGGGAGAGAGTAGAGATAGTAGTTCTGTCAACTAAATCAATGTATCATGCTACAGCTCACAAAAATAAGGACAACTTAAAAGTACTCAAGTTAGCCAAGCCTTCTTAAAATGCAAAATTCCAGGTACATTCTCAATATTTTAGACTTAAGGTCCTTACCACCCTCAGATAGAGGTGTTGCTTTTTCTAAGGATACGTGTTTACATTTTTGATGACCATATCATGCAGTTGATTTCTACTGAAATTATCACCAGTAGAAATCTCTCAAGTCTTATTCACAAGTCTTATTCAAAGAATTGTCTCCACTGCCATATTTTTAATAGACCCCTACATCTGGATCCATATTTGTATTTCTTCCTTGTTAGATTTGAGATAGCATTTAAGTTTTTCAAGACCAATTCTTCATCCAAATGCACTAGCTTCTGCTATAAAATTTCTATGGCTGATGTCAGTGTTCAGACCATTGTTAAAAGCCACAATCCTGTTTAGAGGTAGAGCTCTGTGCTTACTACTAGATACTTTCCTCTCACACATTTCTAAATGTGTGAGAATGAGGCTTAGCCTGTTGCTACACCAAATAATTGTATTAAAATTTAAATGTACATGGGAAAAAATGGAAGCAGTGAGAGATTTTATTTTCTTGGACTCCAAAATCACTGTGGATGGTGACTGAAGCTATGAAATTAAATGACACTTGCTCCTTGGAAGAAAATCTATGACAAAGTTAGACAGCATATTGAAGAGGAGACATTGCTTTGCTGACAAAGGTCCCATATAGTCAAAGCTATGGTTTTTCCAGTAGTCATGTATGGATGTGAGAGTGGACCATAAACAAAGCTGAGCACTAAAGAATCAATAATTTCTAATTGTGCTGGAGAAGATTCTTGAGAGCCCCTTGGACAACAAGGAGATCCAACCAGTCAATCCTAAAGGAAATCAGTCTCAATATTCATTGGAAGGACTGATGCTGAAGCTCCTGTACTTTGTCTACCTGATGTGAAGAGCTGATTCACGGGACAGGATCCTGATGCTGGGCAAGATTGAAGGCAGGGGGAGAAAAGGGAGACAGAGGATGAGATGGTTGAATGGCATCACCAACTCAATGGACATGAGTTTGAGCAAGCTCCAGGAGATTGTGAAGGACAGGGAAGCCTAGTGTGCTGCAGTCCATGTGGTCACAAAGAGTCAGAAATGACATAGCAACTGAACCATGACCATGACAAAATTCTCCATGTGGGCTTTAATGAAGTAGTGAGAGATGATGATGACATGTAGAGAGATTATGTCATGTGGCTTTCCCCGAGTTCCTTCCTAACATGTCTGTCATAGAGAGCAGTAGGTTATTTTGAAATGAGATGTATGTGAATGTGATAGAGACTCAGGTGACCTAACTGTTTCTTGCCTTACTAGTCCGTTCATCTCTTTATAAGTAACCTTATAACTTGACCAGGTTTCACATTTGGTTCAGTAATTTCTAATTTGGAAACTCCATGTTCAATCTTCTTTTGCAAGTTGGGAAAATATTTTCTTATCTCTCATCTTACTGCACTATTTTATTTTTACTGAATTGTCCAAGTTTACTGCCATTATTTCAGATATTTAAACAAAAATCTTGGCATATTCTTTGTGTGACCCTTGTGAAAAAAAGTAACTACTTCAAGCTAGGGTCCGCTAGTTAGTATATGTTCACTTATCTTTGAACCCAGTGTCCTTATTCTATCACTTACATAGCAACAAGTATCTATTTTATGGACATCAGACGTATATACTATAGAAATTGAGGTGTTTTACCTTTCTCTTTGTCAGCTTTTAACACTGCCCATGAGATCAAATCACGTTCATTATTTTGATACATGCACTGAAGAAAACTTTAAAAAGGTGTTTTTATTCATCAAAATATTATTTTGAGTAAGGAAGGCTCTACTTTTTAAAATTAATTATACATATAGTTAACTTTGAAATATTTTTGATCTCTTTTTAATTTTTCTGCATCAGTATTTCCCCAGTGCTCTGCAATTTATAATCTGAATGAATAAAGGTTAACTTTATTAGGTCATCTTTAAGTATATTCGTAGAGGTACTATTTTTCATCAGTGTACATTTTCTTTTATTCATTTAACAAAAATATGTAATGCACTATTAGTCACCTAAGCACATAAAATAAATAGCTGCAAAGGAAATCCTGTATTGCTTCATGTTTTACCAGCTGTTTTTCTTTACACAGAAATCTGATCACTTTGTCGTTATTATTGTAATTTCAATAATCATTTCAATTAAAATTCAATCATAGCACCATGTTTGTGTAGTTAATTGTCCTAAGCACTGAATTATAGCAAGGGATATTTATACATTTCATTTACATTCCTTCTTTATTTATGTTTGAAAACATCGCACAGCCTCCTGAATTTCCAGGGTAAAACTAAACATGAGATGGCATCTAAAGAGACAATTTCCTGAGTCTGGCTCTCAGAGAACCACGACAGTTTAGCATTACAATGTTATCTTTTGAGTTCCTTTAGTCTGGCTAGCATCAATCTCATGTTAGATGCTTCCCTGTCACTAGTGAAAGTGATTCTTATAACTCTCCCAACGTGACATAAGTGGGGACTTGGGATCAGAAACGTCCATGCTTTCAGTTTCAGAGATTAACTCTGTAATAAATTCGGCTGACTGATGCATTGTCCAATTTCTTGAAGTTATCTTTGACATAAGGAGGAAATAAGCACCTGCCTACCACCTGGCTTTCCCCTAGCAGCATGTTCCACACAGGTTCATGTACTTTCTGCTTTTTAACTTGAAAACAGAAGAGACGCACTAAGTGGCTGATGGGCTGGCTTTTCTAGGGCTAGGGAAAGTCAGGGCGAATTCAGAATAGCAAACTTCAGAAGCCATTTCAATCCCTTGTACGTTTCATCATTGGGTTTGTGGAGAGTCTGCCTGAAGCCTTTAATCTGAGTGCTGTCTCATATATATAAATCCTCCCTCAGGGAATGGGTTCTTTTCCTAGAAATATTTTGTATTTTTTGGTGAAGCTCACAGATTCTTCTCCATGTCTTCCCACTCAGGACCAAGTGCCTGTTGGCTTCCATTGTGACTGTTCACTCAATGTGATTCTTATGATCTTATCCAGGGAAAACCACCTAGGAAGACTAACAAAAACACATCAGTTTCAAGTGTGTCCCTAGGATGCTCAATGCTGATGTCTTAGGAAAAGCTTTTGTAGCAAACTGATAAACAGTCTATTGTATTCAACTGAAGGTAGCCAAAGGCTTCCCAGATGGCTCAGTATTAAAAAAAAAAAATCTGCAATGTAGAAGCTGCAGGAAATAGGGGTTCAATCCCTGGGTCAGGAAGATCTCCTGGAGGAGGAAATGGCAACCTGCTCCAGTATTCTTGTCTGAAAAATCCCATGGACAGAGGAGCCTGGCGAGCTACAGTCCATGGGGTTGCAAAGAGTTGGATATGACCAAGCACAGATGCAGCCAAATAAAAGAGTTAGACATTCTCTAGAGATTGTCATGTGGAATTTTTAAATTAAACTACATGACCCCACACAGCCCAAAAGTTCATCTTTCTATCCTATTTATCTTTCATAACTATTCCTTTCTTTGTCCTCCCAGGCCTTCATCAACACAGGAAGATTTGAAATGGATTCTTTTCAATAACCACAAATGAACACAATTTTATGTCTATGCCAGGGAAATCTCATTTAAATCAGAAACTGCATGAGTGAGAATATACAAAACATAATACAACATTGGCTCATTATTTCGGATGCTATTGTTTCCATACAACTTTTCCCTGAGAGTTTAGATTTTTGGAGTTTCTCAAATTCTAATTGACTCCTAACATCTTCCTTAGGCTCAACAATGCACTGAAATGTGCAGTTTTTTCACAATTAGAGATAATCCAATCCGAGTGCTGCTTTCACAGTTTCTGTTGGTTTGTTTAATTGTACCCAAGCCCCAAAACAAATTAAATCCCTGCTCATTCCACATCAGCCAAGCCAAATAAGGTAGCCAAATATAACACTAGTTGATTCAAAACATCCTCTCTTTAAATTGCACACATTTTTTACTTCCCTAGTGGTCCAGTGGTTTAGACTCTGTGTCTCGACTGCAGCGGGCTTAGGTTCCATTCCTGGTCTGGGAACTAAGATCCCACATGCTGCATAGGAGTGCCAAAATGTAATAAATAAATAATAAAATAAAATTGCACAGATTTTATTTAATCTTTGCAGAGATCCTCTGAAGTGAGCATTTTTCTCCAGATTTTAAAGAGAAACTGCCATAGTCTCAGATAATTGAAACAGCTTAGACAGATTCTGACATACCTAACAGTCTGAGACACAATTTGAATCCACGTTTTCAGACCTGTAGAGGGCCTGTTCCCTCTAGCACATATCTAGCTTGGGAGCATTTATAGTATCAGCTAACCAGAGCAAATAATGCTGTTCTCTTTGTGGCTGGAATTACTGAGGGTCTTGTGTAATTCTGAATGAATGTATCTGCCAAATGATCCCTCCATTTAGATAAACTCCTACACTTATTTACTACACGGCTTTAAATGGGGCTGCTTGATGTTCTTAATGAGTGAGTGTGGGTGACTTTGTGTTGGAAGAAAGGGCTGAAATCATTTCCCATCAACTGCGAACATAGCCAATCAGGCCTGAAATCCTTGTTATCAAAAGCTATGTACATTACAAATCATTTACATTTATTCTGGAGTAATGGGAGGTGAGAAGTTGTGTGTGTGTGTGTGTTTCCTGGCACAAGCAAGGAGAGTAGGAAAGGCATTGCGGTTCCTATTCGTCTTCACAGATAAACTGCTGACCTCCAAGGGAAAGCTCTCGCTCATATATGAACCCTCCACGCCTTGGGTAGTTTGGGGTAAGGCGTTAAAGGGCATCACTCAAGCTCAATCTCACGGCTACCACCGGACTAGGGATCACCGATGAATGAGCCAGCAGTTGAATGTTTAGCAGGCTGTGACGACTTTGCACGGAAATAGGAGAATTTATTACCAGCCTGCCACGTCCGTGCCTGCCCTGCCCGCTTTTGCTCTCGTTCCCTCCCAATGTCTACTCCCACTCCATCTGACAGTCAAACCCCTTCTTGTCCCGCACTTCCCCTCACCCGCGGAGAACTGAGGGTCTAAACTGTCACTGAGTCCTGGCCGTCATTTTTCAAGAGCAGTAGGACTAAAGCTGATGCCGCCGGTCCAGGATATTTAAAAATATATATATATATTAACTATTTCATGAATGGCGCTGCTTTCCGCACGACCTTGCTACGAGGGGGCTGAAGGGTGTCCGATATGTGTGCTGTGGAATTTCTGCGGCCCCCAAAGTATGCACGATGGGAGGCAAAAAAAAAAAAAAAAAGAGAAAAAGAAAAAGGAGGCAGAGGGAAAGGCAGCGGTCGCGAGAGCCTGGGAGGAGAGGAAGGAGGAGAGACTGGGAAGCGGAGCATCAGGCGGACAGGCTGTGCCAGCCAATCAGAGACGCGCTCGGGAGCTGCAGCCGCGGAGCCGCGGAGCCTGGCTCGCAGGAGCGCGGAGCCAGCCCGGGGCTCTCCGAGGACCAGCGCAGCGAGCTCGAGCACCGGCAAAGTCCCCTCTATGATGCTCGTAAATTAAGTTCTTTTCCACCACTTAGGGCAAAGTCAACCAAGGTAAGGCTTCCGTGAATGACACTTTACCATGGAGTGACATTAAGATTTTTGTGCAGTGGGGCTGAGTCCAAACAATATTTGGTGAAATCTTCCTCTCCGGGTTGCTTTCACAGAATCTGCCACGAATGGGAAAGTTGGAGATGATGCTTCCTGAGCCTTAGCGCTAGTATGCATTTGAAAAAAAAAAAAAAAACAACCCAAACAATTTTTTTCTCCCTTAACCAGGAGCGTTGCCATAAAGCCTATGGGATGTGAGTGGGATAACCCAGCTGGGTCTGTGTTTATGTTTATCTGTGGATGATGTGCTGTTATCTGTCTTGCCCCTGAAGAAGTTGGAAGGATACTCCGCAGGGCGCATTTGAATCGTGATGACATTAGAATAAGCTGTCATTTATGTCTGTCTGTAAAAGTGAGGGAAAGCATTGTCAGAACAGAAACGGGGACGTTGAAATTGAAATTTCCGTAGTGCTTCTTAATTATTGCCTTTCCAGTATCCTCTGAAATTACACAATATCTAAGCACTGAAGCTGCAGCAGGGCAAGGCTCATTTTCTCTTTTCTCTCTTTCTTTCTTCCCTGCCCCCCCCCCCATGAAATGCTTATTAAAGCTTAAGATGAAACTTTTTTCTTCTTTTAAAGGGCACTATAAATGATGCATGAAAAGGAATTAGGTAGGCTCCTGCGCTCAGAAAAACTCTTTATTTAGTACATGCCCTTTTGTTTGTTAACTCATTTCTTAACTTCCTGAACCTGACTTGTTTGAGTTTGGAAATAACAATTATTTCGTCTTAATGTTCATGTCTTAAAAACAAGGTAAAATTATGCCGTATGCATGTTTGCATGAGTGTGTATGTGTGGTGCGTGCAGATGTGGAACTAGGAAGATCAGTCATGTAACAGGTGAAAGATAAAATTGTATTGGCTAATTATTAAAGTATTTCCTTATATCCATGCCTGCTGTATTTAAAGAACTTTCAGATTAATCAAGAGTACATCTCCTTGCTATTTCTCTGCTAAAAATGTAGAAATACTAAAGTGAAAATCTTAGCTAAAATTATTCTGGTTTTTGGTTTGCTCAGGTGATGGCATCACTGCTTCGAGCTGAGAGAGACAGATCACAGAAATATTTTATTATGCAGCCAAAAAAAAAAAAAAAAGAAACCTATAGGCTCTGACTATGTTTTGGAACCTTTATTTTCCACTCTAGAATCACCCACAGATTTTTCAAAGCAGGGGGCTTTCCTTATGCAGTAATTGTCTGCCTCTGTTTCATTGGACTTGTCTTGTCAGAGAAAATACATAATTCTGAATCAAGAGTTAGAGGTACAGACTAGATCTTGTATGTATCTTGTTGAGAGGAGAGAGGCAGGATGTGATGTTGGTAGAGAATTAGTTCTATAGTCTAATACTCTGGTTCAGGAACCAATCATCACTGGTTTCTTTCAAGCCTTCTGTTATAGGTTAAATTTCAGACTTCCTGAAGATAAATTAACCTAGTACAGCTCAACCCATTTCTTCAGTTAATAAGGCATTCATTTAATGGACCTTGTTAGAGGAATATGCCGTGAAACATAATGATGATGCTTTTTTACAGAGGTAGCTAACTTAAAGGGGAGGAAAACATAAAATGATACCAATGGCCAAGTTTGATTTTCTACGTTGACAACGATGGGAGGTGGAAAAATGAGAATTTGCTATTTTAGATGCAACAAAAATGCCCACTTAAAGATAACCCAGTAGCAAAGGGAATATAATTGTAGAGTAAAGGTAGCTAACAGGAAACTCTAGCTGTAACTCTATCCAGGGAATGTTAAAAGTAATTAGCTACAACAACTGTAAGCATGATTGATAGCCACCAGTGCTTGATCAAAATCTATACATAAAGCATATTGGAAATTATTATTTCTTCTGATGTGCTGTTTGTTTGGATGGATAAATTGGAAGCATGAGAATGAATGAATCACTTGGTTCAAGTTTATAAATTCTTTATGTGAAGGGTGTTATATATAGTAAATATAAAATACTATTCATTTGGCTTTTATACACATTGTTCTTATGCTTTTGTTGATTTTATGGTCTGTAAAATATAAACCACGTGTTCACAAGTGTGTGTGCCCCACTTGTTGTGTATTTGACTTTCTGATTAGAAGACTGAAGTATACCTTCTATTATGCAACCTGATATAACTGTCTTTTAGAATCTAAACGTGCATGTACACTTCAGCAGAACTAGGAGAGCACATTGAACTTACTGACCTGGAAAAATTTACTAATCTCAAGTGCATGTATCTGATCCAGTGTAGTTGAGTAAAAAGTGAGAGAAAGAGATTGAGAGATTTAAGATAGAGCCTGTGTAAGGTGTCCTTTCTCTTTAAAAAAAAAATAAATAAATAAGTAGAGGACTTTTGACTCCTTGGTGTGCTTAATTATGTGCCTTCCTTGTAGTTGTATTACCCATGTCTATGAGAGCTTCTTAACCCTGGTGCTATTGATATTTGAGGCTATGCAATTTTAGGATGGAAGAGTTTTCTGGTGTATTGTAGAATGCCTAGTAGTATCTCTGTTTTCTAGCCACTAGATGCCAGTAGCAGCACCCCCAGATTGTTTGCCAGTAGCAGCACCCCCAAACTGTGGCAACCAAAAATATCTCAAGAAGTTGCCCTGGAGTAGGGGGCAAAGCTACACTCCTCTTCCATTGGAATTGTCAGTTTATATGTTCTACAATGTTCCTTCTTCTCTTGCTTTGAACAAATTTCAGCTCTGTTTTGTTGGGTCCCTAACAGAAAACTGTGGAAGAGCTTATCAGTATTATTATTTATTTTCTGTGAACTGAGTATCTAGGTTGTATTCTCTGTCATATGCTAACATTTGTGGGAATAGGAAGAAATAAAAGCTGAGAAAAGGAAGTAGATATTGAGTTTAAAGACACATTTCGTTTAAATTCACTTCTTTTAGATGAGTATTTTGAATATATTTATGCTGGGCTGTCAGGAGGGGGCTTTTACCCTAGTAAGTCCATGTGCTTCGAGTAGTTTATAATGCTCAAAGATCTGGAAGTAAAAGGAAAGCATTTTGGTTTGAAGAACATAGTTCTTCACTGGGGTGGTATACATTTAACATGATGGAAAGAAGTGCCAGGCATGATGATCTGAAGACATGGCAGAGGTTGGATCCCGGCATAGATTACTCATGTCACATGTCCCCTGCATAGAGGCCATTTTTCCTCATCTGCAAAAGGAGATACGAATAGGCATGGGAACTAAATAATACAAAGTATCAAAATGGGTTGTAATTTATGAAGATGTGCATCAATGTTGGTAAATTATCATCCTGTCACTTTCTTCTGTGATGTGTTTGTTGAACACTGACTCAGCATGCTAAATATTCCAGCTATTCTAGAGGAGTTAAAAATCATCTGTAAGAAATGGTGGTATTAGCTCTTAGAATTTTTTTTTCATGGATGAAATAGAACATCTCCATTTTGAAATATGTAACTTATATTATGGATAAACTCTCAATTTCCTCTCTTATTTATAGGGCTTCCCTGGTGGCTCAGGTGGTAAAGAATCTGCTTGCAGTGCAGGAGACTGGGTTTGTTCCATGGGTGGGGAAGATCCCCTGGAGAAAGGAATGGCAACCCACTCCAGTAATCTTGCCTGGAGAATTCCATGGACAAAGAAGCCTGGCGGGCTACAGTCCATGAGTTCTCAAAGAGTCGGACAAGTACTTTCCCCAAATAATCCACATTTATAATTTGTTAAAAAAAAATACAGAAATGTAAAAACATAGAATACACCTTGAAATCCACTCTTCAATGATACTGTTATTACCAGTTTGAAATATATTTTTAAGTGATTTTTAAATGAATAGATTAACATAATGTCTACATGTAATTAAGACATTAATATAGATTTAAAGTTAAGAAGGTAGTTGTGGAGAGATGCACACATTTGTATAAGCACATGTACAAAAATATATGTTTAGAGAAAATAAACACAGTTTATATAATTCCCAACTAATTTTATAGCCTGTCTCTTACATGTGAGTATATAGAGAATTCATAAGTATTTAACAAGAGTACCATTATGTACAGATCTGATGTTTAAATGTAGTTCAGTGTTAGACATACACATGTGTGTACAGCTTTCTTGTCTCATTAGGTTGGGAGAATTTCAGACTGGTTGATGTTCCTGCCATATTGATTTTTATTCATTGTGACTATTGCATATTATGGCATAGATGTAGTATCATTCATTTCAGCAATGAGTTATTAAATATTTTTAAGAGAAGAATAAAGAGAGAGCCAACACAAATTAAATAATTTGGTATTGCTATCCTGCTGATAGTGAGTTTTTGACTTTTATGTTTAGTACATCTTCTAAGAACAGACTTCAGGGGAATTAAGTGGACAGTGGGGAAATGTTGGAGCAGGGATTAATAGAAGAGGAAATGTTGGAGCAGGGATTAATAGAAGAGGAACATTTGGTTTTTTGTACTGTCACATGCCCAGGTGTCACTTCTATAGATATCAGAAAATATTCTGATATGTAAACTTCTACACTGGTAGGCTATATCAATTTAAGAAACTTGTTTATAATCTAAGAATAAAATGAACAAAACTTGATCCATAAAAGTACTTGACTGAAATGTTTGAAAAAGAAAATATTTCACTTATCTGAGCTCCCCAGGACTGTATTATTTACTATTTCATTTGTACTGCATGGAATATGATAGATGAATTGGTATTAAAATGAATTTGGGCTTTGCAAATGCCTCTCCTGAAAAAAGGAATTCAACTGTGTAGCTGATTCACTCATTTTATGTATAGCTGATCATAAGGATCTTCAAACAGATATTTATTATCATATTTTGGCCTTCATTTTATAGTAATAGCTGATTCCATATAGTAAAATGGAATCAAATTTGAGCTTTTTTGTGTGTGCAGATTTTATGTATAGCTGATCATAAGGATCTTCAAATAGATATTTATTGTTACATTTTGGCCTTCGGGATTAATATATGACTTGTATGTGATTATGTACAATCCCAGGTGACTGGGAATTTCACTTGATCTAATAATTTCAGTCTACCTGATGCCAACAGTATTTTAAATAAAAATATCTAGATGGTACTAGTGGTAAAGAACTTACCTTCCGATGTAGGAGATGTAAGAGATGCAGATTCAATTGCAGGGTCAGAAAGATCCTCTAGAGCAGGAAATGGCAACCCACTTAAGTATTCATGTCTGAAAATCCCATGGACAGAGGAGCCTAGCAGGTTATGGTCCGTAGGGTCACAAAGAGTCAGACACGGTGGAAACAAATTAGTACATGAAGATTAAACTCACAGATATCCATGGGATTTAAAAGAAGACAGGATGCCATTTTAACCTATTGAATCATCATATTACAAAAATTTTTGAACCCAGTGCTGGCAAGCATATGATAAAAACTTTTATTTATAGTTATTCTTAGTGTAAGTGAAGATTATACAACGGTCTTGAAAACAATTTGCAATCCTTTGACAGTAAAAGGAAAATGCAGATTCTCTTGCATGCACCTTCCTGGGAGCAAATGAACCAAATGAACCAAACTATCCCAAATGAACCAAACTATCCCCAAATGAAAAAATCCGTCAAGAGGTTAAAAGTAATTTAAGAATGTGAATACATCTAAATAATGATTTGTTTATGGAAACTCACATAATATTAAACTAGATACAAAATTTTATGTGCATCCTGATTTTTAAAGGGATTTCAAAAAAATCAATTTAGTTAGATACTGTATTAAGACAGTAATGTATATCCCTTCAACTTTTCTTTATTGTTTATATTATCTATATTTTAAAAATTATATGTAATTAGTGCCTTCAGCTGCAATGCACAATATAATTTGAACAAACCACGAAAACATAAAGGCTATTTTGGTTGCATGTAGTTGTGTTAATTTTTCTTGTAGAATCTGCTTTTATTGGCTGAGTGAAACAATTTAACTTAACCATAGAGTTGAGAAAGCCTTGTAGTACTGATTGAAAACTAAACCATTTCTGAATGTCTGTTTAATAGGATTTTCAGTTCTGATGACTGGAATACTGTTTTCTTAAAGGTTTACCATATCTTTAAAGCAAAAAAAAAAAAAAGCTCAAATTTGATTCCATTTTTGCTATATTAAATTTATTTGTGGAGATTATATTCTATTTGAGAAGAGAGATGGTAAACAGGGGAACTTATATTTTATATTACTTGTGGAACATGATTATTGTTAAGGGGAAAGAGGGAAGTGGAATGAGGAATAAAATTTTTGAAGAGGTGAGTGAGTAGTAGTTTGATATTTTAGCTGTAATGGCTAGGAATCCCTTCCTTACTGAGAAGGTGACTTTGAATAAAGCCTTGGAAGAAGTAGTTGTTGTTCATTCGCTAAGTCATGTCTGACTCTTTGCGACCCCAAGGACTGCAGCCTACCAGGCTTCCCTGTCCTTCACTATCTCCCGCAGTTTGCTCAAACTTGTGTTCATTGAGTCAGTGATGCCATCCAACCATCTCATCTTCTGTCACCTCCTTCTCCTCCTGCACTCAGTCTTTCCCAGCATCAGGGTCTTTTCCAGTGAGTCAGCTTTTTGCATCAGGTGGCCAAAGGATTGGAGCTTCAGCTTCAGCCTCAGTCCTTCCAATGAATATTCAGGGTTGACTTCCTGTAGGATTGACTGGTTTGATCTCCTCACTGTCCAAAGGACTCTCAAGAGTCTTCTCCAATACCACAGTTCTGAAAGCATCAATTTTTTCAGGCCTCAGCTTTTTTTATGGTCCATCTGCCATATGAATATGAACAAACCATATTCTAGGGAGGATGAGAAGCAAAAAACAGAAGTCCTGGGACAGGAACCTGCCTGACCCATTGCCAGAATAGCAAAAAGGCCAGCATAACAGGAGGGAAGGCACAGAAATGGAGTAGAGGAGGAGATACTGGTCAGAGAGATGGGAAACCAGAACTTATGTGTAAATCCTGTGGATTAGTCTAAGTTCCTAGGGTTTTTCCTGGGAGATTTGGCTGGCATTAAGTATCCCTGATCAGAAAAGTAACATGATCTGATGACTTTATTACATTGTTTGGCAAATAAGGATTAAAAATGAGGATGGAATTAAAGTTACTCATCAGCTGCATTTCAGGAAGAAACTGACTGCTGTGTTGGAGTCAGACTGCAAGGGAGCAGGACAGAAATAGGGCAGTTATGGAGCTATTTCAGTCATTGGAAGAGAGAAGATGATGACTTGCAGCAGTGTGAAAACAGTAGAGGTCAAGAGGAGAGGAGAGGGGAGGTTGGATTCCAGATTTACCTTGAAATTAAAACTGATGGGACTTGATATTATATAAGATGTGGAGGTGGACAGTGAGCATAAATTTGATTTGCTATATCCTGAGCTATAAGGAAGCTGGAGTTGTCTCTTAAGAAGGAAAAGAATGGGCGGAACAGATTTTTGTGGAGGAAGGAGGGCAGACAGCAGATAGGAAGAGCTGAGTTTTATACATTTTTAGGTTAAAATGCACAAGTGCATAAGTCCTAGAGTCAGTTGATTACACTGGTGTGGAGTTCAGAGAAGAGCTATCTCCTCAGGTAGGAAATCAAGAGTCATGAGTCCACTGACTTCATTTAAAGTGGAAAGACTAAACGTGGATGAAAAGATGAAAAATGCAGACCAGGAGGTGGAGCACCCCACACCGATAAGTTGGAGAAATGAAGAAAACGCAACACAAGTATTTGAGAACCAGTAGCTGGAGACGAAGGAAGAGAGTCCCATGTGTAAAGGGTCTTGAAATCCAGAAGATGTACTTCAAGGAAGAGACTGTCTTGGAAAACATTTTAAATTATTGAATATAAACTTCCAGGCACATGTAGGCACAAATCTAACTTTTTCATTTGGATAGTTTTATTTTAGACATAAAGAATTCATTTCCTTAATGAAAAAAAAATTTTTTTCATTGAAAGACCTTATTCATTATAGTCGTTTACTTTTTTCAAAGTTATCTATTTATAGGAGTCATTTTAGGTTCAATGTTAACCTGATGTTAGAAACAACTGGAGAAAGTTTCTTGGTGCCACAAAAGCAGATATTGACACAAATTTATTGGTTTAATTACCTGTGGGTTTTATTCATCAATATAGTCCTTCTAATATTTTTATTAGCCTTACTTAATTTTGGGCTTCCCTTGTGGCTTAGCTGGTAAAGAGTCTACCTGCAATGTGGGAGACCTAGGTTAATCCCTGAGTTGGGAAGTTCCCCTGGAGAAGGGAGCAGCCACCCACTCCAGTATTCTGGCCTGGAGAATTCCATGGACTGTGTCGTCCATGGAGTCGCAGAGAGTCGGACACAACTGAGCGACTTTCACTTTACTTAATTGTGATATTAGAGTTGCTTTCTTTCAGGACCTGATAAATTTGCAACATAAAATGTATCTCATCTATTGATAACTAGAAATGTTACTTCTTGAAAACTCAAATTATTCTAAATTGCAATACAAAAGAATAGATATGAAGGGTTTCCTATAGCTGATATTCCAATTAAGAAACTGTGTTTTTACATTGCCATCTTACTAGTAATATATTTCCAGCCTTTGAAGTGTGGGAGAAATGTATTAAGAACTAAGATATAAATCTTTGGTTTCAGCTGCAGGTATGAGGTAACTATAATGTTGTGAAACTGATCTTTAAGCAAAAATGCAAGATGACTATATTAGTGATTATATCAATGATGATGATGCCAATGAAAGCATTCTTTCACATAGCTATTCCAACACACTCACACAAACACAGCTTCATGACTTTAGGATCACATTCTGTTTCTTAAACTGATCATTTGTTTAGATTAACTAGCACTTCATCAACCAAGTTCCCCTTAGAATGTTTATGATCTCAGCTAAATTAAGTGAGGTAGCTTCTGAAACCCTGGATACTCTTTGGAAGGGCTGATGCTGAAACTGAAGGTCCAATACTCTGGCCACCTAATGCAAACAGCTGATTCATTGGAAAAGACCCTGATGCTGGGAAAGATTGAAGGCAGTAGGAGAAGGGGATGACAGAAGATGAGATGGTTGGATGGCATCACAGATTCAATGGACATGAACTTAGGTAATCTCTAGGAGATGGTGAGGGACAGGGAAGTCTGGGGTGCTCCAGTCATGGGGTCACAAAGAGTCAGACAGGACTTGGTGACTGAACAACAGTAACTTCTGCAACAGTTTTATAAGAGAATTTGCAACAATGCATGGAATAGTTTAAATGATGTGTAAGGACTGTATGTGGCTACACTGAAGGCTAATGTGATGATAGAACAATGGTCCCCAAAAAGTGAAGGTCCTAATTCCTGGAATCTGTGTGTATGCTATGACATCTCAAAGGAGGATGAAGTGTACAGATGAAATTAGGATGGACAATTAAACTATGCTAAAATAAGGAGATAATCTTGGTTTATCAGGATCAGGTATGCCCAATGTCATCCTAAAAGAATGTAAAAGAGAAAGATGTAGGCAGACAGGAGGTCAGAATGACAACATGTGAAAAGGAATCAATCTGATATTGCTCGTTGGAACATGGAGAAGGAAGACCAAGTATAGAGTGATTTGGGAACTGTCTAGAAACTGGAAAACACAAGGATTCTCCTTTACAGACTCTGGAGAGGAATGCAGCCACGTTGCAACCTTAATTTTAGCTTGATTGTGGCTCATTTCAGACTCTTGACCTGACCTTTATCAGACTTCTGACCTATAGAACTGTAAGATAGTAACTTTCTAGTTAGAAGCCAATAAATTGGTGCTACTTTGTTATAGAACCAGTAGGAAATGAATACAGCTAGCCCTAGAAGGGATATTAAGTTGTGCCTTTTGTAAATGACCCGTCATGCAAATTTTTCTGAGAATAAAGATATATAATATTATTGAATATATAATATTAATAATATTAATTTGAGATTAGTATACTGTCCAACATTAAACTAATTATATGGTCATGAAATTGAACCTAAAGTATGTTTCTTAAAACAAATTTTAAGCCTGAAAATTCTTAATGCAAGAAATAATATATCCAACTAAGTATGTACTTTCTTGTCCCCAGTAAGTATGTCGTGCTTCTGTTAATGTGAGTTTATTAGACTTTGGGTTCCTGTGTCCAGATATGGTTTTAAAAGTATTGCCCAGCACCCAGTGCAAATACCAACGTACAAATATAGTAAAATGTAGACTCTACAGCAAGATAAACAAATGACCATCTCCCATTTTTAGTTTTGCAGTATGGGAAATATTTACTAAACTTTTTAGCAATTAAAAAAAGGCAAAGTTAATTAAGGTAGAACATTCTATAGCTTAGAAGGTAAAAGATATAATATGGTACAATTAACAAAGATGGATTTAAAATGAAAATAAAAATGAAACCTGTGGTCTTCTGACCTAGATACTTTTTAAGTGGATGTTGCTTACCTTTTTCAGAACTGTTATACAGGGAAAAAGTACCTTCCCAATTTGAATGGCTCTTTCTCATGTTTAAAGCATAGCATTTATATAAATGTTCATAGAATACTGTTAAACAAATTTCAAATATATAGAAAATAAATGAAATAAAGCAAATCACCTAATAATATTTGGTGGATTACAATCTTATTTCAGTCTTTAAAATGTCCATGGATATTGTTTGCTCACATCAGCTTACAGAAGCCCTCTTTAACATGTGGTTCTAATAGTGGCAGTATGACCCCTTGGGGCTCAGGAGCCACACCAGGGCAGGGGGAGAAACTTAACTCTCGCCTTGCAGGTGGATTCTTTACCAGTTGAGCCACCAGGGAAGCCCAAAAATACTGGAGTGGGTAGCTTATCTCTTTTCCAATATATATTCCCCACCTGGGAATTGAACCAGGGTCTCCTGTATTGCAGCCAGATTTTTTACCAACCGAGCTAGCAAGGAAGTCCCGTATTGCACACCAAGTCTCCCCTAATCTGGGCAGTTGGTGATGTTGGAGCATGGAATAAAAATTGTCCATCTGAGCTTCCAATTTCTGGATCCCAGTTTCCTGATCTGTTCCCAAAAGGCACCCAGAGGAAAGAGCTAATCTGAGTTACATGTCTAGCCCTGTCACATAATCAGGTGACATTTCCTTTTGTGTCTTTTGTTTCTCTGATTCATTATATTCATTCTGTTAATTCCTTAAGTGGTCGGTACTCCACATAACCAATCAAGTAACCAAGATTTATGACCACCGTATTGCTGTCTTCAATCTCTACTCAGCTGATGTATCAAAAAATTATAATTCTCTATGCATCTATACTTCCTCTATATACCTATAAGACATACACATTGACATATGTACAATACCTTTTTACTTGATAATAGATCATTAAAGGGGCTTCCACAGTGGCTCAAAAGGTAAAGAATCTTCCTGAAAAGCAGGAAACACAGGTGTGATCCCTGGGTTGGGAAGATCCACTAGAGGCGGAAATGGCAGCCCACTCCAGTATTTTTGCCTGGAGAATCACCATGGACAGAGGAGCCTGGTGGGCTACAGCCCATGAGGTCACAAACAGTCGGACATGGCTGAGCGATTAACCCTTAGATCATAAAAATCAGTCCAACAATCTGATTCTTCCTTGTCTTTAGTGTTTGTTTCTCCTTGTTTCAGCTCTGCTTCTTATTTCCTGCCCCATTGCATCCCTTTTGTCAATCTTCAATCTTGTTCCTTCTAATTTGTGTCTGTTCCTATATTAATTAACTCAAGCAGTCATAACAAAATTCATGGACTGTGTGTTTTAAACAACAGAAGTTTGTTTCTCTCAGTTTTAGAGGCTAGGGAGTCCAAAATCAAGGTGCTAGCCAATTCAATTCCTTGCTGAATGCTTGGTTTACTCTTCCTGACTTGTAGACTGCCACTTTCTTGGTGTTTCACTTTTCTAGGGAAGGAGGGAGGGAGAGAAAGGAAGAGAGCAGGTATAAGCTAGCACATGAGGTCTCTGGTCTCTTCTTACAAGGTCACTACTCCCATCATGAAGTCCTCACTCTCATGAGCTCATTTAAACAGAATTGCCTTCCAAGGGCCCCATCTCTAAATACTTTTTTGTTAAGGGTTTGGGCTTCAATGTAAGAGTTTTTGGAGCACACAATTCAGACCACAGAAGCTCCTTCTTCTGTTTCCCTATTTTTAACTCTTAATATTATTATATTTCTAAACATTCTACTAGGGATTCACAGGTGACTCAAATAGTAAGGAACCTGCCTCCAATGTGGGAGACCTGGGTTCAATCCCTGTGTCAGGAAGATCCCCTCTAGAAGGAAATGGTGACCCACTCCAGTATTCTTGCCTGGAGAATCCCATGGACAGAGGAGCCTGGCAGGCTAACAGTCCATGGGTTAACAAACAGTCGGACGTGACTGAGCAACTAACACTTCAGTTCAAACATCCTACTTCTTCCCTCTGCAATTTCTGACTCTACCAGTCGCTCCTCAGGTCCCCTACAATTCTCATTCACCTCTTTCTCCAGGTCACGTTATGTGGCCATTAAAGAATATATCTGAATATGATAGCATTTTCTGAAATTCTCCAGTACTATAGACTTAGTCTACACTCCTTCCCTGAAATGTTTCTGATGGCAGTGTCAACTTGAAAAAAAAAAAAAAAAGCACAGCCTAAATGCTGAGAGTTAGGTTTTACTTGGTTAGAATTTTAGGACTCGAGCCCAGGAAGCAGCATCTCTGTTTCATTTCACAATAGTCATCACCTGAGTTGGTTATTCAAGGTAGTTTAAAGGTCGTGTCTATTGCAGGACTACTGTGTTCACTCTGTACTATAAATTGATGGAACAAAATATTTTAGAATGTAGAAATTATATAAATGTTTATATGCAGAATAATAGAATAATATTAGGTTGGCAAAAACATTCATTTGAAAGAAAACCCAAGTGAAAAAACCCAAATGAACTTTCTGGCCAATCCTATATATATATTATTACAGAGAATGAGTTATTTTTTTCTTAATTATTCTTCCTATAATTACGTAACTGTGATATTTTACCTTTTGCCTTGTCTTTGATATCTCAAGATCATTTTCCCTTGATTTATAGAATACATAAAACTTAAAACCATTTTTTTAACAGGATTTGTGCAAGTTTCATTAAGAAAAAATTACTTTGAGGCATTTAGTACTCACTTG
Source organism: Ovis aries (assembly GCF_016772045.2). Classification (NCBI taxonomy): domain Eukaryota; kingdom Metazoa; phylum Chordata; class Mammalia; order Artiodactyla; family Bovidae; genus Ovis; species Ovis aries. The sequence goes on from NC_056069.1 coordinate 53,536,252, forward strand.
GTAATAAAAGGGAACAATTATAAAATGGCAAGAATCAATAGCACATGAATATCCCTGGTTTGAAATTGTTGAAGCACGAGTCACCCTTTCAGATGAAATGCTCTCGCTGACTTTAAAGGCAGCTCATGTGTGACTGTGGAGATATGTCACAGTTAGGAGTAGCTGGTTTCTCTGAGAAAGCATCTCATTCCATTTCCAGACCAATGTAAGGAGGATTTCAGGTGTATGCAGAAAGTATTTTTAACACACTGGCAGTTCAGATGGTAAAGAATCCCCTGCAACGCAGGAGATGTGGATTCAATCCCTGGGTTGAGAAAATCCCCTGGAGGAGAGCAAGGTAACCCACTCCAGTATTCTTTCCTGTAGAGAATACCCACAGACAGAGGAGGCTGGTGGGCTACAGTCCATGGGTTCGCAAAGAGTCTGACATGACTGAGTGACTAAGCACATTTTAACACAATTTTGGTATTAGTATTCTGGAAATGTTGACTCTTACTGAGGGTAAAATCCTGGCTTTCAGAAAGAAGTAAACTAGGATACTCTGTTGGCATCGATATATCCATTCTTTTACTGAAAGGAATGCCAAGCATTTAAATGAAAAGGCAACACATTAACTCAATGAAAAGATTAGATTTTTCAAATCAATAAGCTCTACAAGAATAGTTTATTCTTAGCTAATACGTGCTAATGTCTTCATTCACAACAAAACATTCTTTGAAGAAACTTTGCTTTCCTAGACATATGATATTTACAATAACAGTTGCTTCAAATCAGATTGTGTTTAGTTGTTATTGATTTCTCTGCTCTATCTAAATACTCAACTCAGAGCCTGACCTTCAGACGTTTATCAAAGTACACATTTCTCCTGGAAAATCCACAATTTGCTTTTCTGCATATTAAGTTTTCATCTAATACCAAGGCAGGCTTCCCAGGTGGTCCTGGTGGTAAAGAACCCACCTGCCAATGCAGGAGACACAAGAGAGGTGGGTTTTATCCCTGGGTCAGGAAGATCCCCTGGAGTAGGAAATGGCAACCCATTCCAATATGCTTGCCTGGAAAATTCCATGGACAGAGGAGTCTGATGGGCTACAAGTCCATGAAGCTACAAAGAGCCAGACACAACTGAGTGAGTAAGCAGCAGCAGCAGCAATACTAGTACATTTTCTGTAATTAATAAATTATAAAAGACTCAGAAAATAACAGTTTTATAAAACATAAGAGTATATTTTGGTAAATATATTTCAGTGACCAAAAAGAACAAATTTAATGTAATTTTCATAGATAAAATGACATTTCAGAGAAATTATCTAATGTATACTTTGAGCTCAGATTTTAATTATTGATGTATTTCAATTATATAATTTACCATTCATAATTTATTTATATGTGCATAGTTGTGTTAACTGGAAATCTTCTCTGAAAGCTCTGGAGGTTGAGCAGATATTTGTAACTTGGTTTCATATAAGAGTAATCTGATGTCACACAACTTCACAAACTTGCCCAACAGAGCAGCCTTTGCAGCCACTGAATCAGAGTGGAGTGTCCCTTCCATCTGTCAGGCCTCTTTACCAACCAGCCTCCATACCCTTCTGACCCTTAATCTTAGCTGATGGTCTTGCCTTACATTGTACTTCTAGAATTTCTGAAATCTGTGGGACAGTTTTTATCTCATGTCTCTCCCACCAAATCTGTACACGAAATGGCATCTATATTCCAGTCACTTTACTCTGCTGAAATTATAATACTGGAAAAGCCCTGCTATTACCCACACCTTGCTCTCAGGATTCCTTTCCCAGACCCTCCCAACTTCTTCCCTTAATTGACTGCATCATCAAATGATTCCTTCCTAATGTGTCTTCCCATGCATGTTACTCTCATCTTTCAAAAAACATCCCAGAACCCTGCACTCTGCTCAGATGTAACTACTTCAATCATCTCAGCAAATGATACCACCATTTCCACAAATCAGAAGACTGACAGAGCTTCATTACACTTTCTTCATCCCTACCCTCCACATCACTACCAAGTGCTATGGTTTCTTCTCGTAAAACCGGTTTAAAATGTGTGTACTACTTTCATCTCTGCTGCCACCACACTAGTTCAAGTCAACTTGATCTCATCTGTCTATAGTGGTTTCCTCTGGTCTCAGCAAATGTCCTTCTCAAATCATTAATTAGATACCAACTGGCAGGAACTTCTTAGAAATATTAATCAGTAGATGTCATTCTTTGTTTTCAAAATCTTTCAGTGAATCCCAATTTTAAGTATAATAAAAGACTAAACTTTTGCCATGGTCTCTAAAATCCTATGTGATCTCATCCAACCTCTCCTGCCTTGATCCCACCTCTACATCCCAGCTATGCATTCACGTGTTTCCCTCCTCAAGTATTCGGAACCTTCTTCATGCGTTTGTGCTCAGTTGCTTTAGCTGTGTCCGACTCTTTCTGACCCCATGAACTGTAGCCTGCCAGGCTCCTCTGTCCATGGGGATTCTCCAGGCAAGAATACTGGAGTGGGTTGCCATTTCCTTCTCTGCTGAGCCTTCTTCAGGACCTTTGAATGTAGTTATTCCTTTTGTATGAACTGTCCTTACATCATATTTTTCTTCCACTCCCTCTTTATCTGTCATGATTAATCTCATCCTATTGAAAGCAATGCTCTCATCCCTAAAGCAGCTCTCTGTCCTGCAAGCCTGTTTTCTCATGCTCTTCAATGATAATGAGTTTGTCTTTTTTTCTCACCTCCAACTGGACTGTAAACCCTACTTTAATGAGAGAATTTTTTGCTCATTCACCTTTGCATTCCCAGTGTTTAAAATATTGCCTGGCACATAGCCCAGAATATATCCAAGAAAATATAAGATACATATATTCATAGACTAAAATTGAAACAAGTTAGACTTATAAAAAGTAAATGGTTTAAAATTTTTAACTGAGATATAACGTATAGAGGTAATATTACACAAGCTATAAGTGTACAGATGTCTGTGTTAGTCACTCAGTCATGTCCAACTCTTTGCAACCCCATGAACGGTAGCCCAACAGGCTCCTCTGTCCATGGAATTCTCCAGGCAAGAATACTGGAGTGGATTGCCAAGCCCTTCTCCAAGGGTACAGATAAGGTGAAGTCAGATAACTAACTATAATTGATGTACAGATAACTATAATTGAACATACCCAGGTAACTACTACCTCTATAAAACAGAATAAATAGAGTCAGTATAATTTACACTAAAAAATAAAGTTGACTTCATTTATTATCAGAAAAAAATAAAACAGAATATTATGTACATTCCAGAAGCCTGTCTAGTGTACTTTCACGGTCCTTCCTCATTTGTAGATGTAGCCTCATTTTTTATGACTTCTTATAATATAGATTAATTTTGTCTGTTTTATCTACTTATGATTCTATAAATAGATATGATAATAATATATCTAACATAAAAAATGTGTTCTATTTATGATTCTATAAGTAGAATCCACAGTACTATTCCACTGCGTTTGATTTCTCAACATTCAATTTAGTTCCTCTCTCAGTCATGTCCGACTCTTTGTGACCCCATGGGCTGCACCATGGCTGGCCTCCTTGTCCATCACCAACTCCTGGAGCTTGCTCAAACTCATGTCCATCGAGTTGGTGATGCCATCCAACCATTTCATTCTCTGTTGTTCCCTTCTCCTCTTGCCTTCAAACTTTCCTGGCATTAGAGTCTTTTCCAATGGGTCCATTTTTTTTTTTTTTTTTTTTTTTGCATCAGGTGGCCAAAGTACTGGAGCTTCAGCTTTAGCATCAGTCCTGTCAATGAATATTCAAGTCTGATTTCCTTTAGGATTGACTGATTTGATCTCCTTGCAGTCTAGGGGACTCTCAAGTCTTCTCCAGTAACACAGTTTAAAAGCATCAGTTCTTCAGTACTCAGCTTTGTTTATAATCCAACTCCCATATCCATACAAGACTACTGGAAAAACCGTAACTTTGACTAGACGGAACTTTTTTGTCAAAATAATGTCTCTACATTTTAATATGGTGTTTAGGTTTGTCATAGCTTTTCTTCCAAGGAGTAAGTATCTTTTAATTTCATGGCTGCAGTCACCATCTGCAGTGATTTTGGAGCACAAGAAAATAAAGCCTGACACTGTTCCATCTATTTGCCATGAAATGATGGGACCGGATGCCATGATCTTCATTTTTTGAATGTTGAGTTTTAAACCAGCTTTTTCTCAACATTACTTTTGTGAAAAAGCATCCATTTTTTTGAGTGAATCAGTATTTTACTAAGTTTTCGCTGTAAATTATTCCATTGTATGCATAGATCATATTATCCATTCTACTATTCAAGGACATTTGGACTGTTTCCAATTATTAACTATTAACAAACAGCAGTGAATATCCCCATATTTGACTTATGGAGACCATTTATGTGCCCTATTGTTGGGTATATACAGAATAGAGAATGCTGTGTTTTAGGATATGCATATGTCTACCATTAATGAATGCAGCCAAATACTTTTCCAAAGTGGTTGTACTAATTTATACTTTATACTTATCATTCTATGATATTTATTAGTGTTATTGTTAGCCTTGTTAATTTTAGACACGTTGGCATATACATAGGGAATTCTCATTGTGTTTTTCCTCAAGCTATATTTTTAATACTTAAAACTACAGTATAGGCAAAAGAATAATGCATTTAATATTTGTGCCCTACAAGTGAATTCATCACTTGTTTCACTTGCTATATTTGTTTATTGATAACTAACCATCTTTATTTTCCTGACTATTTGAAAATAATTTCTAAGCATTAGATGCAGACTTTTTTTTTTTTTTACTGTTTTTTCTTTTTATTATTGGTGTTTGAAATCTTAGCCACTAAAAATCTTTAATTCTTACATGCATTCCCAAACATGAACCCCCTCCCACCTCCTCCCCATAACATCTTTCTGGTCATCCCCATGCACCAGCCCCAAGCATGCTGCATCCTGCGTCAGACATAGACTGGCGATTCAATTCACATGATAGTATACATGTTAGAATGTCATTCTCCCAAATCATCCCACCCTCTCCTCTCCTCTGAGTCCAAAAGTCCGTTATACACATCTGGGTCGTCATTGCCATCTTCCTAAATTCCATATATATGTGTTAGTATACTGTATAATCGGCTCCAGTTTCATCCATCTCATCAGAATTGATTCAAATGAATTCTTTTAACGGCTGAGTAATACTCCATTGTGTATATGTACCAGACTTTTAATGATAGAAAACAGAAAGGCTTTCTGAATTTATAGATTTGGACATTTTGATAATCTATGAACCTTTTCTTGACAATTTTCCAAGTAGATGCAGTATAAATACAGTACACTATATATTTAGGATGCTAGAAAAACAAATTATGCTTTGCAACATGTGAGGATAATGTATAAATTATAAGAACAAAGACCATGCTAAAAATAAGCAATCTCATTCATTTTGTTCATCATCTTTAAAACATGAATCAGTCTTGAAATGCTGTTTGTAGATAATGCCACCATAGGGACACGGAGGAATAAATAACACTTTTCTTTGTATCATCCTTTATTAATGAGTGTAAGGATAGTTATTTACCACCAAAAATGGTAGTTTGGGCGCAAAAGGCAAATATTTGCATTTCTTTTTACCTTTAAACTTTTTTTTGTAATACTTTTGGAATATTGGGCACAACCAAGTAGTCTTTCCATGCTTTCTTATGAAGGAAGTTCTGAGACTGTATTTAAACTCTGCTTCCAACCAGATACTGTTTTTCTTTTTTTCTTTCCCTGATTATGAGTAATGTGTATAATTAATCCCTATACAGCAGCCGTGGAATAAATGAAAAACTACAAACCATTCTTGTGAAATACTGGTTTAGTACCTATAGTAGGAAACATTTGTACGGTATTTACTTATGAATAAGCACTTTCCATATTTGTTGTGTTATACATGCTGAATGCCAAATATTTTATTTTTGTCTGAATACAAACTCATCGAATTAGTAAACATACTTTGTTTCAATTTGATGAGTTATCTTAAAATTGTCATGTTAAAATAGGGAAGACTTATGCTCTAGCAGTTAGTAATGAATATGGGATCACTGTACAAACTTAATAAACAATTTCATTTTCTTATAAAATAGAATCACTAAAAATCCGTGTTTAGTGTATCTAACTCTTCAGTATAAAAGGTGTTTCTTTATGTGTATGTATCAAGTTATCATCACTGGGAATTCTAGTCAGCTGTACTCATTCTACTTTAAATTATCAAATTGATCTTATATGGCCATACAAACAATATTTTTAACATGCTAATATATATTTCAAGTGTAAAAAAAATTTAAGTGTAAATAAATATTAAAAATTATTTTCGTTGCTAAGAATCTCATAAAATTTTATTATGGAGTGTATTCCCATGAGCCTAGTGAGCTTAATGTTTTAATTTTCATTCAGTTAACTCTTTTATGACTGGCTTCATTTTATCCACAAAATTATATAACATTTAAATGGCAAAATAATATGATATTACTTATTTAATACTTGAGATAATATTAAAGGATTTCGTGTACTACATGCCACTTTACTTGATTATTTATATTTTAAAATTTGGATTTTCTTCTCACTTATGATATTAAATGAAACTGCTTATGCAAAAGCATATCTTGGGACAGAAGAACATCCTATCTTACTGGTAAATTTAACTGCAATTTCCAAATGCATATTTATTATTAATTCATTCTAAGTATAAAGTCTGTAGGACTATAGTATCATTACTAATTTGTAGGGAAAATACTTTTTCACTTTTGTGAGGTTTTGTTACTTATTTATAGTTTATGATATTATTTGTTCATTGATTTGGTTTTTCCTGTCTACCTCATTTTGAGTCCCTTTAATTCTTGTCAGTTTGAATCTGTAGGATCTCAGATGCCCCAGTGCTCTTTTATTGACCATTTGCTTCTGTCTTCTCAGTCCCTTGTTCAGCTCATCAACTTTCATGGGTATCACTCATGTAATTTTATGTCTCCATGTATCTAGCTCTGTCCTTTAACCTCTGATCTGATCTTTTACATCCAGCAATGAACAGACTTTCTCCCTGAGATGATCTTGGCCTTTCTCTCAAACTAATTAGGTATATAACACAATTAGACTTTTAAATACTTACAGTAGTCTACAGGGAATTAATTTATAAACTAGGATGCCTCTTTTGTGGTCCAAGAGCTTTGATTTATCTTTGAAGTGAAAGTCACTCAGTTGTGTCCGAGTGCCAGGATACTGGAGTGGGATGCCTTTACCTTCTCCAGGGGATCTTCCCAATCCAGGGATCAAACCTAGGTCTCCTGCATTGCAGGCAGATCCTTTATTAGCTGAGCCACAAGGGAGGCATAAGAATACTGGAGTGGGTAGCCTATCCCTTTCCCACGTATCTTCCTGACCCAGGAATTGAACCAGCTTCTCTTGCATTGCAGGCAGATTCTTTACCAACTGAACTATCAGGGAAGACCATCTTTACTTAAATATCTTTATTATTTTTATATCTTAATAACTTAAATATATATTTTTATAACAAATATAATATGTGCTCTTCCTTTTTTTTTAATTTTTCTGAGACCAATGTAATATAAAAAGTATGTGATTTAGAATTAGGCAAACATTATTTTGAAGCTTGATTACATTAATATTTGTATCACTCCAGGCACGTTATTTAATTTTCTATGTATAAAATATGTACCACACTAGCTGAAAGGATTAAAATGTTCTTGCACAGACCACAGTGTTAAGTATAGAGAAGGCACTCAGTGAAAAGTGGGTCTTTATCATTTCTATTCCAGCAATTTAACCATTCAATTTTTCTATGCGTAACATTGGCCACCCAATGATTCTTGTAAAGTGAGAAATCTGAAATAATAGTTGAATATTCCTTTTCTGATCTGTTTCAAATTTATTATTTTTATTATTAATGTATCTTGAGAAAACCATTTTTTAAAAAAATTTCACTATCACTGGTTAATATTCTTAATCTCTCCTATTTGGTTTATAATAGCTTTTGTAGCATTTATTCTCCTTTCTTTTATCGTTATATTTTCATACCTGTTGTATTTTTCTTTTACAACCAAGTATTCTACAAACTGCTTGGGGGCAAACATCACATTATGCATTTTGCCTGCATGTCTCCCTGGTTTGTTCTTGAATATGTTATGTGGATGATATACATTTTTATTGGTTGGTTTGGAATTAGTAAATCCAATTTCATTTTGATATTTAGGGCTGAAGCATACTCAATATAATTATACTTTTTTGTTTTTAGGTGTTTTCTAATATCCTTTATTTTAAAACCAACTCTTTCACAAATGTGAGAATATGTTGAAACTATTTTAATGTAGCTTATCAGAGCTACTAATTAAATGCATTGCCTACATTTTTTTTTATTATTGGTTATATGTGTATAAAGCTTCCAGGCTCAGTGGGTAAAGAATCCACCTGCAATGTAGGAGACATAAGAGACGTGAGTTCGATTCCTGGGTTGGAAAGATCTCCTGGATCAGGGCATGGCAATCCACTTCAGTATTTTTGCCTGGAGAACCTCATGGACAGAGGAGCCTTATTTTCTCTCAAGTCACCATATTTTTAATGATTAAAGATTATCAGAGCAACTAATATTTATATATGACATATGTTTTTCTCTGAGCAAGAGCATTATCTGATGTATTACTTATGTCTCACCATAAATAAATTGGTGGCTCAGTAGGAAGCAGTCTGCCTGCCAGTGTCAGGAAGATCACTGGAATAAGGAAATGGCAACCCACTCCAGTAGTTTTACCTGGGGAATCCAATGGACAGAGGAGCCTGGTAGGTAGAGTCCATGGGATGTCAGAGTCGGAATAACTTAGTGACTAAACAACAGCACAAATAAATTAAATAATATGAACAGAATAACTGCCCAGAAATATCTATATAATGTTTTAATGACCAGTCACCTCCAGTTATATACCCAGCTTCAAAAGTGATATTTCTATTGTCGTTCCTTTAACATACAAGTCAAAGAACATGTAGTAGTTCAAAGTCACAAAATAAAATTAATTTATTTTCCTTCCTGAAAACACATTGCTATTTTTTTATGATAGCCACATACCATCTGTTCAGTATTTACTATTGGTTGTTGTCATTGTACAAAAAGGAAATAAAGCCCCGTATTCCATGTACTGTGCTCACACCTTCTCTATCGTGTAAATGTCACAGAGATGGATATTGCTCTTCATTGACATGAATAGACAAGTCGTTTGGAAATTCTGTTTTGTCTAGTAATGTTCTCTTCCCCACAACCATGTAGCCCCTTTCGCTTTTTCTAGCCATTGACTCTTTTTCTTCCTCTGCATGAACTTAGCCACATGGGAAAATACAGCCTATGGAACAGTGCAATCGGTGATAACCTGTATAGCTAACCTGCACAGACTAACCAATCTGCTTAGTGAAAATGATCTAAAAAGTCAATTCCATAATTCTAGCTCAGGGATTCAACTTCAGTAGGCCCTTCACTGCTATATGAAAGTGGAAGTGAAAGTCACGCAGTTGTGTCTGACTCTTTGAGACTCATGGGCTACACAGTCCATGGAAATCTCTAGGCCAGAATACTGGAGTCGGTAGCCTTTCCCTTCTCCAGGGCATCTTCCCAACCCAGGGATTGAACCCAGGTCTCCCACATTGCAGGTGGTTTCTTTACCAGCTGAGCCACAAGGCAAGTACTTGCTACTATGTATAGTGCTGTTTATTTTAGTTTCATTAAAATTATTTTTATTGTGTTCATCTGTATTAGGGTAATTTGCTATAAGATTTGAAATATATACTAAAACCACAAACAATCTAAAAAAATTGTGTACATAGCAGAGTTCAATTAGCCAGTCAAGCTGGTCCTGGGTGGGTTGCTTTTGTGTCTGTATTGGAAGATTTTCATTACTGATTGACATGATTGACTCTTTACTGCTTATTGGCCAGTTCAGAATTTTTTCCAGATTCAGTCTTAAAAGATTTTGCTTCTGGAAACTTAAACACTTCTACTTTGTCCCATTCACTGATATATGATTATTCATAGTAGTTGCTTATGATCCTGTATATGTCTGTAGAGTCATCTGTAATGTCTCTTGTTTAATTTCTAACTTTATTTCTTTGAAACATCTATTTTTTCCCCTTAGTCTAGTTAAAATTTGTCAATTTATCTTTTTGAAAACCAATTATTAATTCCACTGATCCTTTTAATTATTATTATCTGATCTCTTGCATTTATTTCTACTCTGATCTTTATTACATCCTTCCCTTTGCTAATGTTAGGCTTAATTTGTTCTTCTTTTTCTAGTTCCTAGAGCTTAGGTTGTTTACTTGAGATCTAATTGTTTAATAGTTTTTCTTGCTTGTCAGAATTGTGGAGAAAATCCATTGTGTCAGCCCACCTTATATGCCCACAAAGATACATAGATGTTTTTACACTTGTTCACTTATATTGAAATAGGACTTGTTATTTTTTGTAAATTTTCAGAGGATTGAAGTTTCAATTTTTATGGAATAGTTTATAGCATTAAGGTATGCTTACCTTATTCACTTTTTTTAACTTTATGTAAAGTAATAAAATTTTATTTTTTTAAGATAAATGTAGAAAAAGCACTATGAGCTCACCACTCAAAGATAATTTCTATGGACACTGTAAATATTCTTCAAAGAACATATAAGTAAAATGACTTTATTATGTTCCATATTGCACATTGACATGTGCTTTAAGTACTTTGGCAACAAATAATACATCATGGAATATTCTAAATAGCCTTAAATATCTCAAAATAATGTAATTAAATGCTTTTGTCTATTGCAGAGATATATGAAAATGTATTTATCCAAGCTACTACATCTGGATCTTTAGTTTATTGCTAAGGCCAAAATTGCTTTGGTCATTTTTGTTCATCATTTTTTTGCATTTCTAGTTATTTCCCTGGCTTAATTCCTATAATGAAATTACCCAAAACACATCAACATTTTTTAGGATTAAAATATATAGTTTTGCAGTTTAGTTCAGTTCAGTTGCTCAGTCGTGTATGACTCTTTGCGACTCCATGAATCGCAGCACGTCAGGCCTCCCTGTCCATCACCAACTCCCGGCGTTTACCCAAACTCATGTCCATTGAGTCGGTGATGTCATCCAGCCATCTCATCCTCTGTCGTCCCTTTCTCCTCCTGCCCTGAATCCCTCCCAGCATCAGGGTCTTTCCCAATGAGTCAACTCTTCACATGAGGTGGCCAAAGTATTGGAGTTTTAGCTTTAGCATCAGTCCTTCCAAAGAAAACCCAGGACTGACCTCCTTTAGAATGGACTGGTTGGATTTCCTTGCAGTCCAAGGGACTCTCAAGAATCATCTCCAACACTATTGTTCAAAAGCATCTATATAGTTCTAGATTATACTTAACAAATTTTTTTCAAGTTAATTTCAGTTTATCTGCATGACTAAATAATTCTGTGCTGTCATTAACTACTGAACTGGCTGAATACATTTTCTAAAACAACATATGGAAATATTCTTGATATGTTCTCTTGATATTCTGTAATACAGCTCTAAAAAATGTTAGTCAAAGAGAGACGTCATAATCACTTAAAAATTCTCAGAACTACTTTTTGTCTTTGTCTTTCATACCAGCAGTGTCTTTCTTTTATACCTTAAAGTGAAAGATTAGATTAAAATAAAAACCACTTAATGATTTTTACTCTCCTTTTTTATTACAATGCATAGAATAACATATGAAAAAAATATGTTGTAGAAGTGCAAGAAACAAACTGGTTTGTTAAAAATTTCATAAATGAACATAAAATAAACTCATGGTTTTATGTGAAGAATTATGTGATTTAAATGAATGAACAAGAATGTAGGGATTGACCTGTCCACATGAACTGTCGTTTTTAAGGCTTGTTTTTCCTGTCTCCGTTCTTTTTCTCTTTTCATATCTCTTAATAGCAGTAATCTGGGTCAAATTTAAACTTAAAAAATAAATGGTTAAAATCTAATATCCAAGGAAATACAATGTGTTCCTTTGTGATTATAGTGAGTCATAAAAAGGAGAGGATAAAAAGCTCAAGAATATCTTTCCTTGGTAAATTTAGTGAGCAGTCATTTCCTTTGGAATGGATCATGTGTGATGGATACTTTAAATAGTGTTTCTCTGAGACTTACACATTACATGGAATCTCCTTAAGATGTTCTTGGAAAATATACAGTAATAAGATTTGACATAGAGTTTGATACCACCAGAATAAATTTGTCAAATAATCTTTAAAAATGAATTGTATGAAATTTTTTTGCTTTTTGTAACTTATGCATTTACCATTTTCTAGATTTGCTATTTATTAATCATGTATAATTAATTTATCCATTAAATACATATTATCAATTGGGTTATATGATATACTCTTTTCAAATTAATTTATTAAATGTTTATAAATAGCAAATGTGACTTGAAAATATATTTCCACCTTTAAAAACTAGAATCTGATGCTTATGTGTAAGACACAGAGACAGATAAAGGTAACAGAATATTTCATAAGTAAATAATTTAAATAAATAATCTCACACACAGCATTTATCATACAATAAAGGAGATTTCACATTCAAAGTTAAAGTGGATATCCTAGAATTAGGACAGTATTGGAGAAATCAAAATCTCACCTCTTCAAACAAAATAATAATATACTGGGAATTAATTACAAAAGGATAAAGCATAGAAAACTGAATGGAATATAATGGAATATTTATAATGCCATGGGAGGGAAATTAATATAAACTTAAAATTTTTAGAGAAAAATATTGCTGAATATAAAATTGGTTATATTTGAAAAACTATAAACAACTCTCAAGGAATTAATACATGAAACTAATACAATATTTACTACAGTCTTATTGAAGGGCCGACAATTTTATTATGCTATCATTAAAAAAATGGAAAACCTCATAATCTATAATCATTACTATAAAATGACTTTATTATATAAATAATGTGTAGAAACATTAAATGAATCAAAAAGACAGTAGGAAACAAGTAAAACAAAGGCTATAATTGCAAAGAATGTAACCACTATGAATTCTATTCTTGCATATAATTGATGGTATAAAATATGCCAAGATGAGATATCATTTCTCCAAGTTTAAATTTGAAACAAAATCCAGCTCTAGTTGCATTGTGTTGAAGTGTGTGTGTTAGTTACTCAGTTGTGTTTGACTCTTTGTGATCCCACTGACGGTAGCTCTCCAGGCTCCTCTGTCCATGGAATTCTCCAGGCAAGAATACTTGAGTGGATGCCCATTCCCTTTCTGAGGGGATCTTCCCAACCAAAGAATCAAACTTGGATCTTCTGCATGGCAGGCAGGTTCTTGCCATCTGAGCTTCTTACCAGGGAAGACCCATGTGTTGAAGTGGCCACCTTCTTATGATGGCACTTTCTGTTGGCGTTAACCATTTAGAATGCAGTTTCACAATATGTGATAAAAGTGATTCAGTGCATATATCCTATATTCACTGGAGAGTTCATCCTCTCCAAGAAACTGCCCTAAATATGGAAAGTATGTTTAAGGCACATGTAATTACAATAACTAAACAATTAAAATAATCTAAATGTTATTTCACATTGTTTAAATAAATGTTAGATAAAATGTTTCATCACATTCAAAAATAGGTTTATTAGATTACAAACAGAAAAATAAATGGGAAAATTAATATTTGCAAATTTTAAACAGAGTATAATTTGTTGTTGTTTAGTCACTCAGTCGTGTCTGACTCCTTGTGACTCCATGGACTGCAGCATTCCCTGTCCTTCACTATCTTCTGGAGTTTGTGCAAACTCAGATGCATTCAATCAGTGACTACATCCAACCATCTCATTCTCTGTTGCCCCCTTCTCCTTCTGCCCTCAACCTTCCCTAGCATTAGGGGTTTTTCCGATGATTCGGCTTTTCACATCAGGTGGCCAAAGTGTTGGAGTTTCAGCTTCAGGATCAGTCTTTCCAGTGAATATTCAGAATTAATTTCCTTTAGGATTGACTGGTTTAGTCTCCTTGCTGTCCAAGGGACTCAAGAATTTCTCCAGTACCACAGTTTGAAAGCATAGATTCTTTGGTGCTCAGCCTTCTTTGTGGTCCATTCTCACATTCATATATGACTACTGAAAAAAAACGTAGCTTTGACTAGATGGACCTTTGTCGGCAAAGTGATGACTGCTTTTTAATATACTGGCTAAATTTGCTACAACTTTTCTTCCAAGGAGGAATTGCCTTTTGATTTCTTGGCTGCAGTCACCATCTGCAGTGATTTTGGAGACCAAGAAAATAAAATCTCTATCCGTTTGCATTTTCCCCCAATCTGTGTCATTAAGTGATGGAACTGGATGCCATAATGTTAGTTTTCTGAAAGCTGGGGTTTAAGCCAGCTTTTTCCTCTCCTTTTTCACCTTCTCCAATAAGCTCTTTAGTTTTTCATCCCTTTTGCCATTATGGTAGTGTCATCTTCATATCTGGGATTGTTGATATTTCTCCTGGAAATCTGATTCCAGCCTGTGATTTATTCAGCCTGGCATTTTGCATGATGTACTCTGCACAGAGGTTAAATAAGCAGGGTGACAATAAACAGTATTGACATACCACTCCATTTTGTACTAGTCCGTTTTCCCATGTCCAGTTCTAAATGTTGCTTCTAAACTTGCAAACAGACTTCTCAGGAGGCAGATAATGTGGTCTGGTATTCCTGTCATTTTAAGAATTTTCCATGGTTTGTGACTGCAAGGAGATCCAACCAGTCCATTCTGAAGGAGATCAGCCCTGGGATTTCTTTGAAAGGAATGATGCTAAAGCTGAAACTCCAGTACTTTGACCACCTCATGCGAAGAGTTGACTCATTGGAAAAGACTCTGATGCTGGGAGGGATTGGGGGCAGGAGGAGAAGGGGATGACAGAGGATGAGATGGCTGGATGGCATCACGGACTCGATGAACATCACTGACTCGTGAGTCTGAGTGAACTCCAGGAGTTGGTGATGGACAGGGAGGCCTGGCGTGCTGTGATTCATGGTGTCATGAAGAGCTGGACGCGACTGAGCGACTGAACTGAGCTGTTGTGATCTACACAGTCAAAGGCTTTAGTGTAGTCAATGAAGCGGGAAGTAGATGTATTCCTGGAATTATCATGCTTAACATATGATCCTGCGGAGGGTAGCAATTTGATCTCTGGTTCTCTGCCTTTTCTAAATCCAGCTTGAACATCTGTAAGTTCTTGGTTTATGTATTGTTGAAGCCTGACTTAAAGGATTTTGAGCATTACCTTGCTAGTATGTGAAATGAGCTCAATTGTGTATTATTTTGAGTATTCTTTGGCATTACCATTCTTTGACACTGGAATGAAAACTGACATTTTCCAGTCCTAGAAAATCCAGTCCAGTCCAGTCCTATGCCACTGTTGAGTTTTCCAAATTTGCTAGCGTTTTGAATGCAGCACTTTGACAGCATCATCTTTTTGGATTTGAAATAGCTCAGTCTGAATTTCATTGTAGCTTTGTTCATGATAATACTTCCCAAGGCCCACCTGACTTCACACTCCAGGATATCTGGCTCTACTTGAGTGACCACACCATCGTGGTTATCTGAGTCATTAAGCTCTTTTTATATAGTTCTTCTGTTTATTGCCATCTCTGCTTAATCTCTTCTGCTTCTGTGAGGTCCTCACTGTTTCTGTCCTTTATTGTGTACATCCTTGCATGAAATGTTCCCTTGACATCTCTAATTTTCTAGAAGAGTTCTCTAGTCTTTCCAATTCTATTGTTTTCCTCTATTTCTTTGCATTGGTCATTTAAGAAGGCTTTGTTATCTCTCCTTGCTATTCTTTGGAACTCTACATTCAGTTGGGTATATCTTTCCTTTTCTCCTTTGCCTTTCACTTCGCCTCTTTTCTCAGCTACTTATAAGACCTCGTCAGACAACCATTTTCCCTTGTTGCATTTTTTTCCCCTTTGGGATGGTTTTGGTCACCACTGCCTGTACAAGGTTATGAACCTCCCTCCATAGGTCTTTTTTATTCATTCAGTCAGTATTCCTTGGTGCCAGTCAAGTTTCTGGTATGTGTCTGGCAGTAAGAGCATGTGAGTAAGATTGGAAAGACCTAAACCCTCACCTCAGATAGCTTACAGTCCAGCTTTGAAGCTTACCCGTGATAGGTCATGAGTTGTAGGGGTAAATGCCCAGGGTCTTTATTCAATAGCTCAATGTAATTCCAGGTCACTAAGTGAAGTATCTGTTCTAGTCTGGTTATTTAGAGATTCAGGTTACCTGAAACTCTGCCACAGTCAACATAAGACTTCATTCATCTTGGATGTCTCTATCCAGTCAACAGAAAAGAAACAGGATTAAATATTCCCAAAGAGAAAATGCAGTGGTCTGGCAAATTATCATATGGCCATTTTAAAATGCAAAGAAGGCTGACAAAAAGTAGTTTAGTTGTGAGCCCAGGAAAAGCAGAACAAGACTTATTTCTAAAAGATTTTTATGAAGACCTATATATCTACTGTGGCTTCCTTGCTGCCTCAGTGGTAAAAAACAAAAACAACAAAAAAAAAAAAAACACCTATAATGTAGGAATTGAGGGTTCAATCCCTGGGTCAGGAAGATTCCCTGGAGAAGGAAATGGTAACCGATCCAATATTCTTGCCTTAGAAATTCCATGGACAGAGAAGCCTGGCAGGCTATAGTGCAAAGTGCCACAAGAATCAGATGTGATTTAGCAACTAAACTACCACCAAAAATATGTCTACTATCCTTTATCTTAAAATGGATTCATCAAGGACATGTTTAAGCCTCATAATCATTGATATTTTTCCAGTTTGAGTTAGCCACAGATCACATTATAATAGAAAATATCTCCTTAATAAAAGCAAAGATTATATTTTCTCAGATAAATCATATAATTTAACTCTGGAAAGAAGTAGTCTTCTATACAATAGAGGACTTCCCTTATGGCTAGGTTGGTAAAGAATCAGCCTGCAGTGCAGGAGACCTGGGTTCGATCCCTGGGTTAGGAAGATCCCCTGGAGAAGGGAAAGGCTACCCACTCCAGTATTCTGGCCTGGAGAATTCCATGGACTGTATAGTCCATGGGGTCACAAAGAATCCACAACTGAGCAACTTTCACTTCACTATATAACAGATGATGGAAGAAAAGAAAAAAAAATAGTCATTTCAGATGCATAAGGTAATACTGATGTCACCTCTTAAATATATTACAGGTATGATTTTATCTAAAAATCAAATACTGGATTATTGATGTTCTGTTAACTAATTTTGTGTATAGCCAATCTTTGATATCCAAATTTAAAAAAGATAACTAAAACAACCCCTTATATCTAAATAGAAACACTTAATTCTTAGCTGGCTACAATGGATATCTTCATTTAAAACTTTTATTTTTTATTTATTTATTTTTTTACAAATGACTAGTTTATTACAATAGAAAAAGATGAAGCAACATACATTAAAGTACATTCACTCGGGAGCTAGACTCTAAGACAATATATATTCAAGTTGCATTCTGAATTGATTAATATAATTTCCTTGGCTCAAAGTTTATACTACTCAATTCAGTAATATTTTCCCTATGTGGTGGCTACATTTTTTTAAATTTTTTTAATTTTAAAATCTTTAATTCTTACATGTGTTCCCAAACATGAACCCCCTCCCACCTCCCTCCCCTTAACATCTCTGTGGGTCAAAATAGTATGCAAAGTTATGTCAAGATTTTAAATAAGCCATGATATATATATATATATATATATATATATATATATATATAAATGGTCTATGAAAATAGTTAAATATACTTGATTTCTGTAGCATGAGAAACACAGAAAGAGACTTCTCAACATTTTGCCAAACTGAGGAACAGATTTTATTTTTACCCAGAATATTCCAGATACTTACTAGGGTAGAAATAGACCTAATTAAAAGGGGTAGTAGAGTTAACTATATAGACATGTAAAATTTAATTTACAAATAAGTCAGATTTTTATCCACCTTTATTCCTTGAGATTTTACTAAGGTATTGTTAGTTCACAGTTTTCTGCTCTTGAAATTCTTAAATGAATTATGTATGACAACTCAAAACAAGAAGAGTTGAAGTGTAAAAACCTCTGAGAAGGATTAATACCCATGAACAATCTAAGGATAAAGCTGCACAATATTCTCTAATCTATCTCGATATTTATCATATTTGTTAAAGTTAGGAAGCTCTATGATGTTTAATGACAAAAATGGTTCACTTCCAAATATGGAAGATATATGGAAAAAATGCCCAATATCTTGTCAGCATTGGTCTCTATTGGACTGCAAATGAAATACAAGGGCTCTACTGACTTTCATCAAGAAGTTTCAAAGAGAGACTGAAAGTTCCCTGAGGCTGGGGATTAGGTCTTTAATCCTACCCTTGTATCCTTAATGCCTGACACATGCCAGGAACTTGTTATTAGCTGAATAAATACATTAAAAAATGACGAAAATGTAGAAGAAATGAAAATAGTCCATATAACATATTGAGAGCCTGTTAGGATGATCCTAGGAATCCCCATTAACATATATATGGAATCTAGAAAAATGGTACACATAGACTTATTTCCAGGGCAGGAATAGAGGCACAGATGTAGAGACTGGACATGTGAACACAGCAGAGGAGGGGAGAGCGGGACAAATTAAGACACCACCACATGTGAAATATTATAGGTAGTTAGTGGGAGGCTGCTGTACAGTACAGGGAGCTGAGCTTGGTGCTCTTTGATGACCTAGAGGGGTGGGATGTGGGGAACTGGAGGGAGGCTCAAGAGGGAGGGGATATATGTATATGCATAGCTGATTCACTTTGTTGTACAGCAGAAACCAGCACATCATTGTAACACAATTATGCTCCAATAAAAAAAAATAAAAGCACTCTTACTGTCAACTCTTAATGGAGTTTACTTGAATCAGCTTGTGCAGGTTTGGGGAGACTGAGAATAACAAATAAGACATAAACGTATGGGTGATGTTCTATTTTATACTATGTTTTGTTGTTGCATCTTATGAAGATTGTTTAAATTTCTAAAACAGTATGAATGCGGCATCATTTTGTTAGGCCATTTGCAGTAGTGTCCTGAGGAATATCACTAACCATTCTGCTAGGCATCCTGACTGCCATGACTTCCTCTTGTACCACTGAATAATTTGCTGTTGCTTGATTAACTCAACAGTATCTGTATCTGGTCTTCCTGTTATGCTGAAGCTACTGTTGAAAGTTTTTTAATATACTGGTTACACAGAAGAAAAAGAGAAATTATATATATATATATATATATATATCTTTCTTATAATCATAAATATTCTACTAAAAGAAAGTATAAAATATGCCATATTTTATACTAAACACTAAATAATTGCACAGTAATCATTCCTTATTCCTACTATAAAATAATTGTTAAACACATTGTTAACTATTTGATGAGGAGTTCAAAGGGAGAATAATTTAATACCAAATGATTTCTTAGTATCTGTAACTTGAAATCCAACCAATACTGAATATAAACCATCACTAAATATTGCAGGACACTTTTACTGGAGATCCTGTGCAGAAATTTATAGGGAGGCTTACAGTCTGGAAGACTACAGTCCTGCCAGAATCCTCTGTCTCTGGACTTCTGAGGAAAGAATACTGGAGAGGGTTGCCATTCCCTTCTCCAGGGGATCTTCCCGACCCAGGAATTGAACCCACCTCTCTTTCACTGCAGGCAGATTCTTTACCTTCTGAGTATTAGTAAATATGGAAAGAGTTAGCTAAGGTTCATTTCAGTTTGGTATCTAAATCTCACATATGATTATCTTTCAACTGAAGAAAGAAACCTATATTTCCAAGAATATCTTTTGATACTTTTCTCTCAATTTAAATAAAACCTAGTTTATAAAAGCTTATTTTT
Organism: Ovis aries; assembly: GCF_016772045.2. Classification (NCBI taxonomy): domain Eukaryota; kingdom Metazoa; phylum Chordata; class Mammalia; order Artiodactyla; family Bovidae; genus Ovis; species Ovis aries. The sequence continues at coordinate 53,556,258 of NC_056069.1, forward strand.
CCTTATAAGTATACCTCAGTAATATAAATAAAGATATTATATAACCATTTTTCAACTGGTATAGCATGCTGCTTGAGTACGCAGTTTTTAATTGTAAAAATGCCCCTTAATGTGTTCAGAATTTGAAATTTTGAGAAAAAATAATAAGAATATCCATGCTTCGGTATCTGAAGCTTTGTATGTTCTTGTAGTGAAATGTATATCTTTACCACTTGTAGTGAAATATATATCTTTACCACTGGCATATTGTTGTTTGGAGAATGTTATGCCAGCAAATTTGGAAAACTCAGCAGTGGCCATAGGACTGGAAAAGATCAGTTTTCATTCCAATTCCAAAGAAAGGTAATGCCAAAGAATATTCATAGTACCACCTCACAATTGCACTCATATCACACATTGGAGAAGTAATGCTCAAAATTATCTAAGCCAGGCTTCAACAGTTCATAAACTGAGAACTTTCAGATGTTCAAGCTATATTTGGAAAAGGCAGAGGAACCAGAGATCAAATTGCCAACGTCTGTTGGATTATCAAGAAAGCAAGAGAGTTCCCAGCAAAACATCTACTTCTGCTTCATTGACTACTCTAAAGCCTTTTACTGTGTGACGACAACAAACTGTGGAAAATTCTTCAAGAGATGCGAATATGAGACTATCTTATCTGCCTCCTGCGAAATCTGTATGGAAGTTTAGAAGCAACAGTTAGAACTGGACATGGAACAATGGACTGGTTCCAAATTGGGAAAGGAGTACATCAAGGCTATATATTATCACCGTTTTTATTTAAGTTATATTCAGAGTACATCATTCCAAATGCCAGACTGGATGAAGCACAAGCTGGAATCAAGATTTCAGGAAGAAATATCAATAATCTCAGATATGCAAATGATACCAACCTTATAACAGAAAACAAAAAGGATCTGAAGAGCCTCTTGATGAAAGTGAAAGAGGAGAGTGAAAAAGTTGGCTTAAAACCTAGCATTCAGAAACTAAGGTTATGGCCTCCAGTCCCATCACTTCATGGCAAATAGATGGGGAAACAATGAAAATAGTGACAGACTTTATTATCTTGAGCTCCAAAATTGCTATGGATGGTGACTGCAACCACGACATTAAAAGACGCTTGCTCCTTGAAAGAAAAGCTGTGAGAAACCTAGATAGCATATTAAAAAACAGAGACATCACTTTACTGACAAAGGTCTGTATAGTCTTAGCTATGATTTTTCCAGTAGTCATGTATGGATGTGAGAGTTGGGCCATAAAAAAGTTCAGCACCTTGTGGTATTGGAGAAGACTCTTGAGAGAGTCCCTTGGACTGCAAGAAGATAAAACCAGTCAGTCCTAACGGAAATTAGTCCTGAATATTCATTGACAGGACTTATGCTGAAGCTGAAACTCCAACACTTTGGCCACCTGATGTGAAGAGCTGACTCACTGGAAAAGACCCTGATGCTAGGAAAGGCTGAAGGCAGAAGGAGAAGGGGATGACAGAGGATAAGATGGTTGGATGGCATCACCAACTCAATGGGCATGAGTTTGAATAAACTCTGGGACTGGGTGATGGACAGGGAGGCCTGGTGTGCTGCAGTCCTTGGGGTCACAGAGAGTTGGACATGACTGAGTGACTAAAATGAACTGATCCTGGTCAGCAAATTTACTTACTAGAGGAATAGATCCATGACCCTTGTGTGCACTACTGTGCAATACAGCTACTCCTCAGAGATTTTTAGACATTTGCTGCTTGTTTTTTCTGTTAATTCTTAAATTTTCTCTTATTCTACTCTAGTTTTTCAACTTTGTTCCTACCATCTATATTTCTGTTACGTTCTTTAATAACTGGTAAATTTCATTATACATAAAATATGTGTTGCTACTTCTCTTGTGTTCAGGCTCACCTGGCCACACTATCATATTTAAATTTAACAGCAAGACTTCCCTTTTTACCCACCTTCTTAGAATTTTTAAAATCAGTATAAAATCAACACAAGCACAGATTAAAATTAATTCGTAGTACAGAGGTGGATAAAATTTAAATTATCTCACCAGTTTTACCAGACAGTGAGATTGTTAAAATCATTACAGTTATTGAGATAGGCATTTTGCTTTGCATTTTGGTCTTTTGTTGCTTCTTTCCATGATGTTCCAGTCAGTTTTGATACCCCCATTTCTTGCCATCTGGACACTATCATGACATAATGAGCCATTTTGTTCGCTATCCCTCTAAACTTCACTTGTCTGCATATTACAGTAATACCTTGAATTTTCAAAGTTCCTTTTACCGAGATTACTACTTTTCCTAATCGATGCTTCTTGTTTTGGTTGATACAGTTTTCAAATGTGTGTGTATTTTTTAAAAAATTGAAAAAAAATAGAAAAAAATATATATGAATTTAGAATATATTCTATTTGATTTCTAGAAATCTATTCAGATCGATCATCTTTGTGTCTTCTTTCTGCTATATATTTTAATTAACTTATTTATTTTAATTGGAGGCTAATTACTTTACAATATTGTAGTGTTTTTTGCCATACATTGACATGAATCAGCCTTGAGTGTACATGTGTCCCCCATCCTGAATCCCCTCCCACCTCCCTCCCCATCCCATCCCTCAGGGTTGTCCCAGTGCACCAGCTTTGAGTGTGCTGTTTCATTCATCGAACTTATTTTGTGTTGTCCAGCATGTTTATGAATTAAGGATGTATTCATTATAAACCTCTAGAAATTTATCTGTGGTTGTGCTGTGCTGTCTGCTGAATATGACAGCCCAATGTAACATAATTCTATTGTATGTTGTTATAAACTTTAATCTCCCAATTATGGATCAAAATGTCTTGCTTTTCTCTGTTTTCATATCAGATACACCTTTTTAGGACTTTAATCTCAATTGCTGCTCTCTTCATAGCACTACTACATATAGCCGTGGCACTAAAACAAAAATCAGTTTAATTCCGTTTCCAGCCTTTTTGCCTCTTATTTTTCTAAAATTTATTATATTAAGAAATAACCAGCATAGTAAATAATAATTGATAGTTATCTGAAAAGTAATATATATCATTTATATATATATATATCAATTCAGAATCACAAATGATTCAAATGCTAGTTTTAGGTGGTGTATTTAGTCTGTTTACTAAGTGCAGATAATGTAGTAGAGCCTGAAATGAATGCAAGCATGTGGTAGAGTCAAATTCTATGAATTCATTGATTATCCTCTCCTAAAAAAAGAGGCTTTAAAGTGATAGCTATGATTTCAATATTTTTTTACTTTTGAAACCCTTTTCAACTTGTTTTATTTAAAAGATTTCCCTTTTCCTAAGAATAATTAGAACGCCAGTAATTATATTGATTATGTTTTCCATTTAACATCCCCCCTCACCCCGAACCTCCCCAACTGCACTTACTGTAGAGACAAAAATCAAAGGAGTCAAGCATTTCCATATTTTGACTATACTCTAATGCTCCAATTCTGCTCTGGTGGCAAGACATAAAGCCATGTCGGTGTGACATGAAGCAGCATACTGATTTTCCATGCTGTTTTCAAGTCTGCAAAATAATCTACACCATTAAATCTACTTCAGGAAACAAGCTATATATCACTATGTCAAGGCTAAGGATGAACAGCAAAGTGGATTCATTTTTCTGACAAAGAAAACCGTGCAGTATTCATTAGTCATGGTGCTGTCTGTAATTGTTTTTAAGCTGTTATCATTCTGCCTTTTTAAGTTGAAATTTTCTGCCTACTAACAAGGCCTAGCAATGAACTATGATAAAAATTTAGAAGCTTAATTAAAAAACCAGAGAAATTCTAGAATTGCTACTGTCCATTTTTTGAAACAAAATAATGTAATAGCAAGATTAAAAATAATACTCCAATTAATTACTTAATTAATTAATGAGTCTTTCCTTACTTGGGTTTTAAACCCATTTATTCTCTGATCTTAGTATACACAATATTCTGTGAATATACTTCCTGTATTTTTGTTAAATTTAACTATACTCTCTGAATAAGCTATAGGACATTCTTGAATGTGTTTAATCATAAGTATTGTCGGAACTTAGAATTATTAATAACAGCTGAGGTTCTATGTTCTTTTAAAGTAATCTGTGAGTACTGTGTATACCTTTCTGACATGGAAACCAACAACAGATCTTATGAGCACAGCAGCTTAGATCAAAGACTTTCATAGAGGATGAGTCTTTAGAAATGTTACCCAAGTAATTGCTTTCTTTAGTAACCTAGGTAAATATGTGTTCACCAATATTATTTCCCTGTCAGATAAGTGAAAATGGAAAAATAAGTATTTGTGACTCAATTTAGATGGCGAAATGTGTATAGATGTATTTTCTGTTTTGCAGCTTGTAATTTCAAGCAACTGAACAACCTTATAATTAAATTTCACTGTTGTGACAGATCTTCATTTCTCTATGTCAGAACAATGCCCCCTTGCCCCCGCCCCACAACATTTCTCCCTTGTAGCTAAATCCATTAATGGGCTGTGAATATAATATGAAATTGCTAACTTTGCAGTGTGGTGGTCAGTTTTATATATTGCAAAAGTGCTGACAGCTTAAAAATGAAGTGCACTACAAGCTGTAAAATACAACTTCACAAATTGTTGAAGTGAAATGCTTTTTGTTTTGAAGTACTTGTATTAACATTTGCATATTCTGTGAATGACTCATTGGAAAAGCCTCTGATGCTGGGAGGGAATGGGGGCAAGAGGAGAAGGGGACGGCAGAGGATGAGATGGCTGGATGGCATCACCAGCTTGATGGACATGAGTTTGAGTGAACTCTGGGAGTTGGTGATGGACAGGGAGGCCTGGCGTGCTGCGATTCATGGGGTCGCAAAGAGTCGGACACGACTAAGCGATTGAGCTGAACTGATTCTATGAAATAAACCAAAGAGTTTGCATGTGCTATAATGAATGAGGAGTATTATGGAGAGAGCCACATGATGTATTGGCATGATGTGTGTTTGTGCATCTTGTATGTGATTTGTCTTCAGATTCTTAGCAGGATGGTGGATACACAAAAGGATTCAGTAAAACAGAAGTCTTGGAAGGCTAATCTGGGAGGTATAGTTATGCTACGTTTCACCCTCTGTTGCAGTTTGAAATTGGATCATCAAGATGTTCATATAGGACAGTAAGAAAAGTTTTTTCAGATAGATATTGATATAGGCATAGGGATATATATTGCTTCTGTTGTTATAGGTAGGTAGTTATAGATATATATAGGAGATGTGGGTTCAGTCCACGGGTTGGGAAGGTCCCCTGGAGAAGGAAATGGCAACCCACTCCACTATTCTTGCCTGGAAAATCCCATGGACAGTGGAGCCTGGCAGGATATAGTTCATGGGGTCACAAGAGTTGAACACAACTTAGTAACTAAATGACCATATATGTGTGTGTATATTACTTCTGTGGTTCTTGATTTTAAATATGCAAGCTGAGAATTAGTGAGTTTCTTTTGTATTTAGAATGTAACAGATTTCATGACTTTGAAATGCCTCAGATTCCTAAATATTTATAACCATCTGGATACTTCAGAATGGTGAGAAAGCAAAGTAGGAAAATAACAAACAGCTGGAACTTTGCCTCGCACCCTCCCAACCCCCACTATATAATTGAAAAACAGTGAGTATCCTAAAATGCAGATATAAACACTTATGCAGTATCAAAATGTCCTTACAATGCAGTAATTTTAGCACTTCTAGAAAAGAATCATGTATTAATTCAGAGTTCAATACACTGTAAGATATAGTAACATTATAAACTCAGTTTGATGTTATCAAATCCCCAATTACCTTTACAGTTGAACCTTGAACAAAGTCGGAGTTAGATGTGCTCACCCCTTTGAAGTGGAAAATTCTGGTATAACTTTATAGTGGATAACCACAGTCTGCTTCTAAGGATTCAACCAACAGTGATGCCTGCAGTACTGTAGTGTTTACTATTGAAAAGAATTTGTATATGAGTGGACCTGCACAGCATAATTCAAACCTGTGTTGTTCAAGGCAAACAAAGCAAGCTCTATGTTAGACTTCCCAACATTTTTTTTAATTCTTGAGAATAATATTAAAAATTAAGGTGCTTAATTTCAAATGTGTTGTCAATAGTAATATGTATTTTTTTAACAGAAAACATCAATAAATACTAGAGAAAATTCAAAGACTGGAGTTTCTGCAGCAAGTTTTTAAAAGAGGTACTTGCTCCAGTTTTTATGACTTTTATTTTTAAGTAAGATGAGGTTTACTATGGAAAAGATACACACACTTTCATCCTCATTTATATTTATAGCATTTACATGTCTCACCCAAAGAGAAAAATACTTAGCTGTTGTGCCATGACACTTGGCACACACTGAGTCTCACACTCTTGGAAGATATCTCGAATCTTTCCCATTGAGGCTCACATTTCTTCTCAAAATTGTACTCAAGGCTGCCACAGCCAGTTGAAAGGAGCAGATGCTGAAATAGAAACCCAGATCTAATCAAATATACTGGGTGCACAGGAGCATGAGTTAAACTGAATCATTCTTAAAATAACCAATCACTGTCACTGAAGCAAAGCAATAAATAACCTAAGCCAAGCAAAGAAAATGTATCTTGCTCATTTTATTTAGTGAACAGTGATACGATTTTAGTGGAAAAGTGTTGGTTTAGAAATATTTGTCTGTGGGCTGGAAAACTTTTGATAATTATTTTGAGCCTTATGATAAAAAATATTTGCTTTCCATTTAATTAATATTTGTATGCTGTGTAAAAGAATGCATTAAATATAAAATATTTGTTATTTTCAGTATCTATTTGTGGTAGAGTTCTTAATTTTATAATTGAAAACACTAAATTATTTCTTGATATTACTTTGTATGGGATATCTGGTAACTTAAATTTGAGATAATAATTAGCATTAGCAAGGAGAATAGTTCTGGTCACAATTGTAGTTTATACACATCAGGAAATAGAATTATCTTGATATTATTTTTCAAAATTATTATAAATCTGGGGTTTTTATGCTTTCATAGATGGCATCCATTGGTAGCCTAAAACTGATTAATATGTGACCATATTTTTCCCAGTATTTTGTCCATTAAGCAAAGTTGATGTATTCCGGTTTAGCCAAAAACTTATAATATTTTTTTTCAATTTTCCAGTAAAATTAAAGTAATCCCATTAAAAATGGAATAGTGTGCCAATTTTTAAATATTTTATTTCCAATCTAAATTCTTAAAGAAAAAAAGATTCTTTGACTAACTTGCTTATATTCTGTTTTGGAATTTGGGGCGAATATTATTATTATGTAACTCCAAAATTTATACATGTTTTCCAAGACAAGATTGAGCTGTGATTAAGCTATAAAGGTGCAGGTCTAGCTTATGTATTGTTAAGGACTTTAAGTAGGACTGAGACATCACATATATATGCTTCTGTGTTAGAGATTTTGTCAGAAAGTGTGGATGTGGCTATAAACTCTCATCTGTCAAATACTTATTTGGGTTTCTGTTATGGAGCCTTGAAAGGGAAAATAATACATATGCCTCAAAACTTTTCTTTTTCTAAATACAAGACTCAGATCTAAGGGCAAACTAAGGAAAACTCATTCTGAGGCAGAGATTTTGTGCAGGTGTTAAGAACAGACTTTGTGTGTGTGTGTGTGTGTGTGTGTGTGTGTTTTAATGGCTATGGGAGAGACATCTTGAGAAAATATAATTTGACAATTATGACCAATGTCATCTTTGATTACACATTTGTAACTATGCTTGCGTTTATTTGTTAAACATAACCTACTTATGATTACAGTGTAGGTCAGTCATTCAATCATATGTAAAGATGGAAAGCTTACATTGATGCATTGCTTCGGAATTAGTATTATGTAGAAGGGCAGTGTTGACTACTTTAACTCGGATTAAACATCTGCTTGCTTTCTTGAACTGCTTGAGTTCTTGAGCAAACTTTCAGGCACTACATTTTCTTTACACCTTTATTTAGAAATAATTTTAGATTCAGAGAAAGTTGAAAAAAGTACAGGGAGGTCCCATAGATTCTTCACAGTTCTCCCTCAAATTTAACAGCTTGCATAAATAGAATACATCAAGAAATTTACATTTGTACAATCCACAAAGTAGATTCAGATGTCAACAGTGATATATGCATTCACTTGCATGTGTGTGTATGCTGTGTGTCTGCTTGTGTGTCTGTGCAATGTTATCAATCAGTCAACAATCGATGCAAAACTGTTCAATTAGCCAGGCTCTCTAGTGCTACAGTTTTAGCCACCCTGCAAATACAAACTCATATATATGACAACCAGTGATATGTTTTCTTCTCCACCACCACTGACCGAATGCCTTTATTTCAAGAATGCTATGTAATCTGCCTTGTCTTTCCAAATGTTTGCATTTGTCAATATTTCATCCCCTTTTGTTGCTGAATTGTATTCCATGGTATGGATAACTCAGTTTCTTTAACTGTTCATGGATCAAAGGACATTTGAGTTATTTTCCTTTTTTTATTATTATGAATCAAGTTGCTATGAATATTTGTGTATAGATTTTTGCATGAACAAAGGTTTTCATTACTCAGAGATTACTGCTCATGAGTGAAATTGCTGCTTTGTATGGTAAATGTTTTCATGTATGGTAAATCTGTTTTCATGAGTGACTGTACCACTTTATGTTAACACTAGCAATGATTGAGAGATCAAGGTTCTCCACATCCTTGTCAGCATGTTTTTCTTAGTCATTCTAAGAGGTGTTTGTGATACTGTATTGTGGGTTTTAATTTATCTTTCCTTAATGGCTAATGATATTGGATTTAATTTAAGTGCTTACATTTTTTACGTGTATCTTCCTCAGTGAGAAGTGTGTTCATTTCTGCTGCCCATTTTCTAACTGGATAGCTTTTGTTTTGTTTTGTTTACCCTTGCAACTTGAAAGTTCTTTAAATATTTTATACATAAATCCTTTGTGAGATATATGATTTGCAAATGTTTTCTCAAAGTTGTAACTTGTCTCTTCAGCTTGCTAACAGGAACTATTGATGAGTAGCAGTTTTTAATTTCAATGGGGCAGTGTCAATTTTATCCATTTTCCCCATTAGGCATTTTTGCTTAAGTCTAACTAACTAAATATTAAAAAATTCTCCTGAAGATCTTATTTCCAATGAGTTTTTCCATCAAGTGTGTAATTTAAAAGTGTAGGTCATTTTTGGTATGTATACCTTCAATGCATTTTCTACCATTTTTGTCCTAACTAGAACAGACAATACTATATTAAATCAGAGTTCTGTACCCTGTTCCTAATAAGAGGGTGAAAGCATTCAGTCTTATACCATTAAGTATAATGTTAGCTGTAGTTGTCTTGTGAACTTGTTTTATCTAGTAGAGAAGGTATCTTTAATCCTAGATTCCTAAGTGATTTGTAATGGGTGGGTTTGGATTTCTTTGAATCAGTTTTCTGCATCAACTGATATGGTCATTATGACTTTTTTCTAGATCCTGTAGTTACACTGTTGATTTTTGAATATTTACCACCCTGTATCTTGAATAAACTCCAATTGATTATCATATATGGTTTATTTTACATATTGCTGGGCTCAGTTTTATAAAATGTTGTTGAGATTTTTATATATAAGTTCATGAGAGATTAGTCTGTGATATTCTTGTTTCGGATCATCTTTGTCTGGTTTTGGTATCAGAACAATCCTGGATTTGAGAAGTGTGTTTGAAAGTGTTCCCTTCCCTTCTATTTTCTGGAAAAAAAAATCTGTGTAAAATTGGTGTTAATTTCTTTAAATGTTTGGTAAGTTCCCTAGTGAAGTCATCTTGCCTTGAATATTTCTTTTTAGGGGTCAAGTTAGTTACTAATTCAATTTCTTTTCTGATTCTAAGACTATTCAGGTTTTTAGTTTCATCTTGGTTGAATTTAATCCTTTATTGTTCCTGTTGTAAAAATATAATTGTTTTAAGTATTTCCATTACACACATTTGACATTGCATCCAATAGTGTTTTTATTTTTATTTAGCAAAATTTATGCTTAAAAAATGTATGAGGAGAAGGATAGTCTACTATATATATATTATATATATCAATGTTTACCCATATTATTTTTTTTCTTCCATTAGCATTTTTTTATGTTTAGAGGAACATTTTCTTTATGTTTCCCCATGATTTAGGGGTTGGTCCACTGATGACAAATTCTTAGTTTACCTTCCTGAGAATGGTTCTTTCTCTTTTGCTCTGAAAGGACAGTTTCACTGAATATTGAATTCACGGTTGACATTTCTTTCATTTTTGCAGTTAAAATATGTTATGCCACTTTCTTCAAATCCTTATGATTTTCAGATATCTATTGTCATTTAGATTAGTATTCTGTATAGGTAAAGGTCACTTTTCTCTAATTGCTTTTAAGACCTTTCTTTCATGTTCTTAGTTCTTATTTGGTTAATCCTGATGTCTTTGTATAGTTTTTTTTTTTTAATTTATCTTATGTGAGTTTATCCTGTTTCTTGAATCTATAAGTTTATGTATTACATATTTCAAGAGTTTTCAGTGCTATTTATTCAAGCAATTTTTCAGTCCTACCGTCCTCTTCCTCTCTTTGGCCACTGCACTGCCAAGGATATTAGATCTTTTCATATCGTCCCACAGATTCTTGGAGCTCTATTAACTTTGTTTAGGCTGCTTTCTCCAGGTTAATTAAATTCCTTTGACCTGTTCAAAAATTCACTGATTCTATCTTTTGTGATTTTGACTCTACTATTTTTTGTGATATTCATTTATTTATTTATCAAACAATTCAACAAATATTTATTGAGCTTCAACTGTGTTCTAGGCTGAGTTACAGACACAGGATTGTGTCAGTGAAAAAATCAGTCAAGGATTACATTCTGTTAAAGAGAAAAAGACAATAAACCAGATGATTAAGTAAATTCTATAATATGTTAGAATGTGATAACAGCTATGGGAAAATAGTGGAGTAAGGGGAACCAAGAGGGCTCAGTGTGTGTTTTTAGGCGACTTTGCAATTTTTTATCGAGGTCCACTTTTCAGTCCATCTAGTATGATGGTGGTGGTGATGGTATGTTTTTCAGTTTTATGAGAATATGCTTTTCAGTTTTGTGCCACTTGATGCTTTTTTTCCACTGGGTATTTATTTGCTGAGATTTTTTTTCCCCTTTCATTTATTTCAAGAGAATTCAGAAATGATTGTTGAAACATTTTTATGACTGCTGCTTTAGAATTCTTGTCATTAATTTTAAGATCTGATTCACCTCAGTACTAGTGTTAATTGATTGTCTTTTCTCATCAAATCTTTTTTAAAATAAATTTATTTATTTTAATTGAAGTTAATTACTTTACAATATTGTATTGGTTTTGTCATACATCAACATGAATCCACCACAGGTATACACGTGTTCCCCATCCTGAACCCCCCTCCCCCCTCCCTCCCTGTACCATTCCTCTGGGTCGTCTCAGTGCACCAGCCCCAAGCATCCAGTATCATGCATTGAACCTGGGCTGGCGACTCGTTTCATATATGATATTATACATGTTTCAATGCCATTCTCCCAAATCATCCCACCCTCTCCCTCTCCCACAGAGTCCAAAAGACTGTTCTATACATCTGTGTCTCTTTTGCTGTCTCACATACAGGGTTATCGTTACCATCTTTCTAAATTCCATATATATGCATTAGTATACTGTATTGGTATTTTTCTTTCTGGCTTACTTCACTCTGTATAATAGGTTCCAGTTTCATCCACCTCATTAGAACTGATTCAAATGTATTCTTTTTAATGGCTGAGTAATACTCCATTGTGTATATGTACCAATCTTTATTTTTTTGCTTGGGATGATGTGAGAGATTGTATTTTATGTTGGTTGTTTTGAATGTTATGTTAGGAAACTCCATCCTATTTAAATCTAATATTTTAGCGGTCTCTTTTTTAGGCTTAAAATGTATGTTCTGGCCTTCTTTGTGGTCAAAGTAATGGTTCTAGTTTAATTTTCAAGTCCCTTGTAATATTTTCTTATCTGTTTGTTTATCTGGTGCTGCTAGATCTCTAGATCGATTGTGATAATACAGGCAGGAGCATGAACAGGGTGTAGTCCTACCCTACCTGCTGCAGGTAGCAGAGTGTAGGGAGAATTCACCACACTCTCTTTCACTGGTAGCAGGCTGGCTGATGCTGAGCCTGGGTCACCTCTAACCCCTAGATGGAGATGCAGAGATACCAGGCTCTTACTGTCACTGTGATAGGATGAGCTCCACTGCCTAGGATGTGGAAAGGGACTGAGGTCACCCTCCTTGATTTGCATTGGGCTTTTCCTTCCTGGACATTTGATCAGAGAGGCAGACTCCTGGATTTGTTGCTGTTGATTCCAAGTTGTAGGCCTCCCTAGTGCCCAAGCCTGGATTAATGGTAAATAAAAAGAATACCCAGACAGCTCACTATGACTAGTTACTCCTTGACTTTTAAAGTCACTAGCCAAGCACATATGTCTTTCTAGCTTTCAGAGTCCTTTTGTATTTATCTTTTGGAACAATTCCTGACTATTTAGTTGAATTTAGAATGTACCTGGGAAAAGTTAATATGTATCTTCTTACCTGGCATATATCATATTTATTGAAGAAACAGACACACCATGTTGTATCTGAATTAGCAAACCCACCAGCTTAATATACAACTATCCATTAGACTTAACAACAAAGATATTCTAATTTTCAATACATATTTAATTTTTAACAAAGATATTGAGTGACATGTGAAGAAGACAGAAAGATGAACTATACAAACAGTACTATACAATCATAAAGTATAATGCTTTTCCAGGTCTATACGATATTGAAAGAGATTGGGATTCAAATATTTCTGTATGCTAAATCAGTCATACTAAGCAGCCATCGGTAAAAGCAAAATCTTAGTATTAGAAATGATGAGTCTATTGCTAATATTAAATTATATGCAGACTTTAGTGAATCAGATTTTTCTGAGTTGTATATTTAATTAAGTATAGATTTTATTATCCCCCCCTCCCAATTTTAATTTTGAATGAGTGGACTTTGGATATTTTGATTTCTAGCAAGTATCATTACGTTAACCAACATATGACACAGTTAGGCTTTCAGGAAAATAAATAAATAAAGACTTGATAACAAATGTGATATTGGAAATTTGATTACTTATTAGGAGATTTAGTGTGAGAACAGAACAATCATCTCATGATTATAAGAAATATGTTAAAATAGAAAAGGAGAAAAGGAAAAGATGTCAAGAGGTCTTTTCATTCCCACTTCAACTCAGACCTTTAAATTATAAATGAACATTATTTTGTTCTATCTTACTGGTAGAATTAGTTAACCTAATTTGATGACAACCTAGTGGTAGTTGGAGTGTTTGAAGTCAGAATAAATGCATGCAAACACTGCTTCTCAGAAATACAGAATAGCTATTAAAACAAAGTGCCTATATTTAATTTCTTGAAGAATTTATTTTTTATAAGTTAACAAGTAGTAAGATTTCTACAAATAGCATGGCATTAGATATTTTTATTTAAGAGAAAGGTTTAAATGTTTTGATATTATTTTCATATTAATATTTAATTACAGATACAGCTCTGTAATGCTCTGAAGTATCAGGCACCAATAAATGAAAATGTTTTAAAATATATTCACTGGAAAATTTAGGTCCTGATTCTCAGAAAATCAGGATATTACATAGTTTTTGTATGTTGGCATGAAAAAAGGATTAATCTGTTTGTTTTCATTTTCTATAAAATTGGATCTTAAAACTTATGACAGATGATGGATCACAGGACTGTTATTCAAATATGACATTTAAGTCACATCTCAGTTTAGAGTTTGGAATGGCTTCATATCTTGACAAGACTGGTTATTTACAATCTGAGCTCTATATCTGGATTCATATGTTTGGATCTGTTCTATATCTCCTTGAAATATTACATTTAGCTTTCCATTTCCTTTGAGTTTACTTGGAGAACTGAATTACTTAGATTGATATGGTGTAGTGGAATGAAAATGCCATTGGGATCAAGACACAACACTTTGAACCTGAACTTTACCGTTTAGCAACCGAATATGCACGCCAAAGCTTTTCACCTCCCCTACACTTATATTCCATAACTGAAAAATGAGGTCTACAATCATTCTTGCCCTGTGTACTCCATGGACTTATGAGGATAAAGATGAGCTGAGATGATGTAAACATACTGTATAAATTATTGTAGTATCATTATTGCTTGTAAAACATCTCCTTACCCTTGTTGTTTTGTTCAGTCACTAAGTGAAGTCCAAGTCTTTTGCATCTCCATGGACTGCAGCACACCAAGCTTCCCTGTCCTTCACTATCTCTTGGAGTTTGCTCAAACTCATGTCCATTGAGGGGTTAATGCCATCCAACCATCTCATCCTCTGTCACCCCCTTTTCCTCCTGCCCTCAATCTTTCCCAACCTCAGCGTCTTTACCAGTGAGTCTGCTCTTTTTATCAGGTAGTCAGAGTATGGGAGCTTCGGCTTTAGCATCAGTCCTTCCAATGAATATTCAGGATTGATTTCCTTTAGGATTAAAGATTTGATCTTCTTGCAGTCCAAAGGACTCTCAAGAGTTTCTTTAACTCTGTAATTTGAAACATCAATTGTCTGGTTCTCCTTACCATAAGCTTGTAGTTATCTAAAAATATCAAGGCACTAGTGTCACCTGGCAGAGATTGTGTCAGAAGCCACTGTTACCATCAGTGATATGGATCTCACGGTTGCATCTTCAAATGCCGAATTTGGTGGGAGCTAGTAATTAATCCCCATCAGGAGCAAGAATTTCTGGTCCAACTTCTGCCTTTACTGCTGCCTACGGGTCAAGGCTTTCCTTTGATACTGTCTGTGAAATTGTGCTTTGCCTCATCCTTCTGCCTTGACATCTACTTTCTGCTCAAACTTTGCCCTGGCTTTTGACCTAATATCAAACCAAAGTGTTATTCCTAAAACTGTGTCCAGCAGGCTTCAAGGAGGGCAGGTCAAAGGAGACAAAAAGCAGGTCAAAAAGAGGCAGATAACTCAGCCTTGTGGAATCCATTTGGAAGGTTTCAGCTTATGATTTGACTTGTTTCAGGAAAATATTAGTAAAATGGTAGATTGAAAACCAGAAGTCAAGGATCAAAGTCACCCTCTAGAGAGCTTTAGAATAGATGTGTCTTCTGTAGTAAATTTGAGTACTTTATGGAAAAGTAGCTCATAAAATAAAGAAAGATACTTTATAAATCCAGGACCCAAGAGTCACTTCTCAATGGCAGCATTGTTTTTCTTGGCTGCCAGTGATTCAGTGGCTGAAGTAGATTGTACTTATTTTCAAGGGCCAAGGTTTTAAGCAGTTTGAGGCTGATTTAGTTTACTTCAGGTAAGGATGAGAATCCCTTGAAGGAGAATCATGTTTGACTCAATTCAGAGGAAAAGGCCTCACTGAATTCTGCAAATTCTTCTTCCAATGAAAAGCTGTGTTTCCCTCTGATATTTCACTACTGTAGGCGCGTGGGAACTCTGACTATTGAACGAATATTAACAGTCTTGAAAAGTGAAAGTGAAGTCGCTCAGTCAACTTCACTTGTGATATTTGGTTTGATATTAGTCAACTCTTTGTGACCTCATAGACTGTATAGTCTACCAGGCTCCTCCCTCCATGGGATTTTCCAGGCAAGAATTCTGGAGTGGGCTGTCATTTCCTTCTCCAGGAGATATTCCCAACCCAGGGTTTGAACCTGGGTCTCCTGCATTGTAGGCAGATGCGTTATCCTCTGAGCCACCAGGGAAGTCCTACAGTCTTGATCCCTGTCCTAATTCTTAATGCTGAACCATTATTTAACTGACTTCTAAGTCTTCTCATTTGAAATCCACTTCCCTCGTCATGACCTCATGCCTTGGACCTAAACACAACTGCCATGTCTAGGTCCGCATGGAGCTCCAGGGGTTCAGGCTGAAGTGAAACAGCACAGGGTATGAATAAGCATGGCTGGGAAGACATGTCATTCATGTCACTCACAGTTTCTCACCAAGCTGGGTATACATTCTTAGGCAAGTACACCAATAACTAACCCTCAGTTCTCACTTGAAAGACGGAGGAGTTAGCCAGGATGGCTGAGGGAATTCTTCAACATAATTAAGGGACAGTCCAGAGCTGATGTTCACAGCAAGAGCCATGAAGTGAGACCATCTGTGTTTAATCCTGTCTCAACCAAAAGCTTATCCTATGGCCTTAGTTAAATTGTTTACTCTTTAAATTTCACTTTTATATGCTTTTATTATGGGAATAATATACTGAGAATATAATGAATATAATGATCCTACACTAAGCATTAGTCATATGAAAATAAATAAAATAAATATAAAAGTGATCAGACCAAAAAAAAAAAAATGTAGCCCCTATATTCTGGATCTTGAATTATACTTGCAGAAAGATAAGCAGGCAATACAAAATAGTGCTAGACTATTTGTTGTTGGTAAATGTTATGATGAAAATAAATGGATTCTTAAGGAAAAGGTGCTGGAGGAGAGGGTTCAGTCTAAGCACTGGAGTAGGAGAATACCTCTTTGAGACAGTCTGGGACACCAGGAAGACTGGGAAGAAACAAGAGAAAGGCTTCTCTAGAATCAGAGGCCAGTAAGTGTGCATTTCAATACGAGTCTTGCTCATTTTGAGGAAATTAAAAAACAAACAAAAAAATTTCATGAATGTGGTACAAATAATAAGAGCAAATTGGAGTTGTATATAGAAATTGGTTTATACAGATCTCATGTTTAGTCACTAAGTCTTGTCTGCCTCTTTTGCGACTCCATGGACTGTGGCCCATCAGTCTCCTCTGTCCATGGGATTTCCCAGTCAGGAATACTGCAGTGGATTGCCATTTCCTTCTCTAGGGGATCTTCTGAACTCAGAGATCAAATCTGTAATTCCTGCATTGGCAGATGGGTTCTTTACAACTGAGCCACTTGTATAGAGCTATGCAAGCCAAATAGTGAATTTTGATTTTTTTTTTCTAACTGAAAGTCCATCCATGAAAAGAGTTATAACACAATCTGACAGGCACTTATAAAATAGTGGTCTTGTTGATGTGCAGAGATTGGGATGGGGGCAATATCTGATGACCTAATATCTTTAGTCAGGTTCAGTTCAGTTCAGCTCAAGTTAGTCGCTCAGTTGTGTTCAACTCTTTGTGACCCCATGGACAGCATGCCAGGCTTCCATGTCCGTCACCAACTCCCAGAGCTTGCCCAGACTCATGTCCATTGAGGTGATGATACCATCCAACCATCTCACCCTCTTTCATCCCCTTCTCCTCCTGCTTTCAATCTTTCCCAGCATCAGGGTCTTTTCCAATGAGTCAGTTCTTTGCATCAGGTGGCCAAAGTATTGCAGTTTCAGCTTCAGCATCAGTCTTTCCAATAAATATTCAGGACTGATTTCCTTTAGGATTGACTGGTTGGATTTCCTTATACTCCAAGGGACTCTCAAGAGTCTTCTCCAACACCACAGTTCAAAAGCATCAATTCTTCGGTGCTCTGTTTTCCTTATAGTTTCTCACATCCATACATGACTACTGGAAAAAACATAGCTTTGATGAGATGGAACTCTGTTGACAAAGTAGTGTGTCTGCTTTTTAGTACGCTCCCTAGATTGGTCATAGCTTTTCTTCTGAGGAGCAAGTATCTTTTAATTTCATGGCTGCCACCCAGCCATATCATCCTCTGTCATCCCATTATCCTCCACCTTCAATCTTTCCCAGCATCAGGGGCATTTCTAACGAGTCAGCTCTTTGCATAAGGTGGCCAAAGTATTAGAGCATCAGCTTCAGCATCAGTTCTTCCATGAATATTCAGAGTTGATTTCCTTTAGGATTGACTGGTTTGATCTCCTTGCTATCCAAGTTACTTTCGAGGGTCTTTTACAGCACCATAGTTTGAAGGCATCAAATCTTTGGTACTCAGTGTTTTTATTGTCCAGATCTCACATCAATATAAGACTACTGGAAAAACCATAACTTTAACTATACACATGTTTGTAGACAAAGTAGCGTCTCAGTTTTTTTATGCGGTCTCTAGATTTGTCATTGCTCTTCTTCTAAGGAGCCAAGTGTCTTTTAATTTCATGGCTTCCATCACTTCTGGAGTGATTTTGGAACCCTGAAAAATAAATTCGATTGCTGTTTCCATTTTTCCCCATACATTTGCCATGAAGTGATCAGACCAGATACCATATTATTCATTTTATGGATGCTAAACTTTTAACCAGCTTTTTCAGTCTCCACTTTCACCATCATCAAGAGGCTATTTAGTTGCTGTTCGATTTCTGCCATAAGGGTAGTGTCATCTGCATATCTGAAGCTCCTATACTTCTCTCCGCAGTCTTGATTTCAACTTATGCTTTACCCAGCCCAGCATTTTGCATGATGTACTCTGCATATAAGTTAAATAAGCAGGGTAACAATATATAGCCTTGCTATACTCCTTTCCCAATTTGGAACCAGTCCGTTGTTCCATGTCTGATTCTAAGTGTTGCTTCTTGACCTGCGTACAAGTTTCTCAGGAGGCAAGTAAAGTGGTCTGGCATTCTCATATCTTTAAGAATTTTCAGTTTATTGTGATCCACACAGTCAAAGGCTTTAGCATAGTCAATAAAGAAGAAATAGATGCTTTTTCTGGAATACTCTCACTTTGTCTATGATCCAGGAGATGTTGGCAGTTTGATCTCTGGTTCCTCTGCCTTTTCTAAAACCAGCTTGAACATCTGGATGTTTTCAGTTCACATACCGTTAAAGCCTAACTTGACGGATTTTGAGCAATACTTTATTAGCATGTGAAATGAGTGCAATTGTGCAGTAGTTTGAGCGTTCTTTGGCATTGCCCTTCTTTGGTATTGGAATTAAACTGACCTTTTCCAGTCCTGTGGTCACTGCTGAGGTTTCCAATTTTGCTGGCATATTGGGCACAGCACTTTCACAGCATCATCTTTTAGGATTTGTATTAGCTCAGCTGGAATTCACTAGCTTTGTTCGTAGTGATGCTTCCTAAGGCCCACTTGACTTCTCACTCCAAGATGTCTGGCTCTAGATAAGTGATAACACCACTGTGTTTTGGTTCAGTTCAGTCCCTCAGTCATGTCCGACTCTTTGCTACCCCATGGACTGCAGCACGTCAGGCTTCCCTGTCCATCACCAACTCCCGGAGCTTACTCAAACTCATGTCCATCAACTCAGTGATACCATCCAACCATCTCATCCTCTGTTGTTCCCTTCTCCTGCCTTCAATCTTTCCCAGCATCAGAATCTTTTCTAATGAGTCAGTTCTTCACATCAGATGGCCAAAGTCTTGGAGATTTCCTTTAGGATAGACTAGTTTGATCTCCTTGCACTCCAAGGGACTCTCAAGAGTCTTCTCCAACACCACAATTCAAAAACATGAATTTTTTAACACTCAGCTTTCTTTATAGTCCAACTTTCACATCCATACATGACTACTGGAAAAACCGTAGCTTTGGCTAAACAGACGTTTGTTGGCAAAGTAATATCTCTGATTTTTAATATGTTGTCTAGGTTGGTCATATGTAGCATATTTAATATGATATCTAGATTGGTCATTGTGGTTTCCTGGGTCATTAAGATATTTTTGTATGGTTCTTCTTTGTAGTCTTGCCACCTCTTCTTAGTATCTTCTCCTTCTGTTATAACCATACAGTTTCAGTCCTTTACTGAGCCCATCTTTCCATGAAATGTACTCTTGGTATCTTTAATTTTCTTTAAGAGAGCTCTAGTTTTTCCCATTCTATTTTTTACTCTCTGTTTCTTTGCATTGTTCACTTAAAAAGCCTTTCTTATCTCATCTTGCTATTCTCTGGAACTCTGCATTCAGATGGGTATATCTTTGCTTTTCTGGGGCTTCCCTGGTGGCTCAGATGGTAAGACGTCTGCCCGCAATGAGGGAGATCTGGGTTTGATCACTGGGTCAGGAAGATCCCTGGAGAAGGAAATGGCAAGCCACTCCAGTACTGTTGCCTGGAAAATCCCGTGGATGGAGGAGCCTGGTGGGCTACAGTCCATGGGGTCGCAAACAGTCGGACACGACTGAGCGACTTCACTTTTCCTTTTCTCTTTGCCTTTCCCTTCTTTTCTCTGCTATTTGTAAAGAGACACCTCAGACAGCTATTTTGCCTTTTTGCATTTCTTTTTCTTGGGAATGGTTTTGATCACTGCCTTCTATACGATGTTATGAACCCGTGTCCATAGTTGTTCAGGCACTGTGTCTATCAGATCTAATTCTTTGAATATATTTGTCACTTCCACCACTGTATAATCATAAGGAATTTGATTTAGGTCATACTTGAATGGCCTAGTTGTTTTTTCTATGTTCTTCAATTTAAGTCTGAATTTTTCAATAAGGAGTTCATCATCTGAGCCACAGTAAGCTCCTGGTCTTGTTTTTGCTGATTCTGTAGAGCTTCTCCATCTTTGGCTGGAAAGAATATAATCAGTCTGATTTTGCTATTGATCATCTGGTGATGTCCATGTGTAGAGTCTCCTCTTGTGTTGTTGGAAGAGGGTGTTTGCTATGACCAGTGTGTTCTCTTGCAAAACTTTGCTAGCCTTTGCCTTGCTTCACTTTGTACTCCAAGGTCATGCTTGCCTGTTTCTCCAGATGTCTCTTGATTTCCTATTTTTGCATTCCGGTCCCCTATGAAGAAAAGGACAACATTTTTTTTTTTTTTTTGGTGTTAGAAGATTTTGTAGATCTTCACTACTAGCTACTATATTTATACTACTTACTATATATATACATATCTGGAGAAGGAAATGGCAACCCACTCCAGTATTCTTGCCTGGAGAATTCAATGGACAGAGGAGCCTGTCCAGCTATGGTCCATGGGGTTGCAAGAATCGGACATGACTTAGTGAGTAAACAACCACCACCACCACATATTACTATTGTTTACTATATTTGCTTCATGTTTAATTTGATTGGCTGTCATATGAATGAGAGCTTTCATGCTCAAGAGCTATTTACAATAGTAATTTTAAAATTTAAATTTAAAATTAAAATTAAATTTAAAATTTAATTTTAAATTTTAATAATTTTAAAAATTATTTTATAAAAAGTTAAAGCAAAGATTACTAGTCTCCATATTAATAAATTTTGAAAATTGCCAGCTTAATAAATGGCAATGGAGCTGTCAAAAACTTTTTGGCATTTGTTGCATAGTCATTCAAAACTTGTAAAAAATCTGGGAGCTATTCTTTTTGCCAGTACCACAGGAGTATATAATATAAATAGAAGAAGAAATTACTAGATGTAAATCAATGCATTTTTATATCATAGAAAAATGCAATATAAGTAGTTTATGTTATTAAAAGTCCTCTTTATCTGGATAGTCCTGGATAGGACTATTTCTGGTTCACAAATTAATGGAAAATTTGAGATTGTGAGTTTTTTTTAAAATTTTTTACGTAGTCCTAAATTTTACCAATGTGATCATTAATAGTATACCATTCCATAATTTGAATTTGACAGCTTTGCTTTTCAGTATATAAATTAGTATTCTCTTCCAGGGGTGGAAAGAAAGTATGTTAGTTCCAGTCTCTTTTTAAAAGACAAAGTGTTTTTCTAGCCTCATTACTTTATTTTATAATTAGTACATATACAGTTACAAATATAATTGAGGGAGATTCTATGAAAAATTAAGCCTCCACTTTGGTATGCTCAGTAATAATTCTTAAAAAATTAGACGCTTTTTCATCACTGATGCAGTGGTAAAGGCAGACTTGAAGCTAAGTTATTCTGGGTTATAAACTAAGAAAATAGATGTACCTATCCAAATTAAATACAAAAAATATAATAAACAGAATGACCTTATTGGCTACTTATAATTTTAAGAAAGTTAACCTTTTTATTAAATTTCATGAGTGCTATTTATTTCATGGCTCATATTCAAAGCTATGACATCTACTGCTAGTAGATCTAAAGCAGGGAAGAGGAAAAATTCACCTTTGGATTCCTGTGCAAAAACTTTTTTCAAATAAATTTTACTAGCAAATATTTTGATTTTCATTGCAAAAAATATGATTTTCAACTATGAGTTATTAAGTGAACTTGTTTTTACCTGAAAATAATATTAATATCTTTACAAATTTACTTTCTTGATGTACAGCAAAAAGCTTTTCCATTTTAATTCTAATTCTGACTTTTTAAAAATTTATAAAGAAGGCAGGCTCGAAATGCATTTAAATACATTAAAAATCAAATTCATCTTTTCTATCTACTGGTGAATTTTTTATGAGAACATGTTCTTATATAGAGTATCTCTGTAAATTTAAAAGGCATATAATAGGCAAGATGGTTTATTTTTTCCTGAAAATTTTGATCAATACCATCTAAGAACACCTAGATATACACTCTTTGCCCTGAGAATGATTTCAGAAACATATTGTATGAAAATTCAGTTTTCTAAAGTATTGAATATGGTATTTTAAAAATGTATTCTACAAGAATAGTAGAAGGGAATATTCTTAATTTTTAAATAATTTTTGTAGTTTACTTCACTAATTTTTATTTAATTTTTTAAATCTTAAAAGTGGAATTATAAAATTATGTATATTTTAGGACATAGAGTACATTGTGTGATAATGCATGTAGCTAGTGAAATTTGGAATTTTTATTAAATGTTTAATCTAAGATAGTGGATATAATAATGTTACTAATAATTGTTAAGCTAGATTTGATTTCTCAGTCAGAAAGGATACAGTCCAAACGACCTAAATAAAAGTAAACCATGGCAACAGAGTAAGTTCTCTGTAACTGAACATCACTTGGTCCCCAATCCCTCAGACTTCTTTCCTCCTTTTGTCATAGTGTTCCACGGTGTTCCCCATTACCTGTGTTTCACTGCTGCATGGTATATGCCCTATAAATTGAGTTATTTTTAAACAGTGCCTAACCAAATTAGGGTCTAGTATCCAGTGCTTAAATGTAGAAAGCTGCTGGAACTTTCTTGTTCTTCAGGACCATAACATCTCAAATAGTCTTATTTCTCTAACTCCTCTTTAAAAAATAATAAAATATAATAGAATAAGCAGTGTGCCCTATCCATAGTGAAGACAGGTATCATTTGGTTATATTTTTCTTGAAGTTTGATGGGCGTGTGTTTTGGAGTGTGTGTATGTTAGTGTGTGTGTGTGTGTCAACCAGTGTGCATGAATGTATGATTTTATGTTTATGTGTATTGTCTTGCTATATAGAATCATATTTGCAACCCAAATAATTAAAAAGCAGTATTCTAATATGCATTTATATATCGCCTATACTGGACTCCAGGCCCCTCTGTCCATGAAATTTTCCAGGCAAGAATAGTGGAGCGGGTTGCCATTTCCTGCTGCAGTGGGTTGCCATCTTCCTGACCCAGAGATTGAACCCACGTCTTTTGTGTCTCCTGCATTGGTATGCAAATTCTTCCCAACCTGGGAAGCCCCTTACATTATTCAGACTCTCTCTTTCTGTTATTAGCATTCAGTTTAACTCCATTCAGCCATCGTTCCTCATGCACATCAAACTTATAGATGAATCATAACTTCACTACCCCCTTCACGCTTCCATGCTAATTTCTTTTTAAGAATGCCAGTTCTTAGTACTTTGGAAGTGCTCAAGGGAAATTATAAAACAGAGTGAAAACTACTGTGTAACCAAGTAAATAAGCAATAAGTGTCCAGAACTAACCTTTTTCTGTAACTATGATTATATTATTACAGAAGACTCTTCCTAATACTTAATTCTTCAAATTTCTGTTCCTCAACAGTCTAACTCTGGACATTTAGAACCTTGGTCTTGCTATTTTATAAACTTCTAAGATGTTTTAAACTAACCAAGTAATCCAAAAATTATTTTGATATTTTAGTTTTCAAAGAATTATCACTTTATAGTAAAATACCAATGTATTTTGGGCTTCCTTGGTAGCTCAGCTGGTAAAGAATCTGCCTGCAATACAAGAGACCGTGATTCAATTCCTGGGTCAGGAAGAACCACTGGAGAAGCAATAGGCTATTCACTCCAGTTTATTTAATTACTTGAAAATAGCATACATGGTATTACTGATACTTAAAGTACTATCCTCTGAAATGTATATTTGAAGGTAAATCACAATAATCACAGTCTCTGTATACAGTTATTATTATGTCTGTATTTATTGGTAACATGTTATAGATGACATATTTGATAGCTTCTGCATTTTATTTTTAAATATTTTAACATGAAAGAAATTTTGTTTTTACATGCTAAGTAAACTCAATATATATATGTGGACATTTCAATAGGGAGTGCATTAAAGGTGGTTTAAGTGCCATTTCATTTATAATTTCAAGGACCCCATTGAGAATCCCACAATTTTACCAAAAATGCAAACATCTATATTATTCCAGAGCCCAATTTTTTTTAATAAAATATCCAATGAGCAATATCCAATATGTGGCATATGTGTAGTACTGATTAACTTCATTATACTGAAAAGATTAAAGTAGCTATTTGACAATTTTTAACAGGAGTGTAGAGCATGTTTTTATTAATCATGTTTTTGTATTACTTCCACACTTAGAGATAAGGGGATATAGTGTTAAAAAACAAAATTCATACAGCAGTTCAGGCTAAAGGAGTTTCTGTATGAATTTTCCCAATTGCTTTCTTCAACATTTTGTACAAATTTTTAACTAGA
This sequence comes from Ovis aries, assembly GCF_016772045.2. Classification (NCBI taxonomy): domain Eukaryota; kingdom Metazoa; phylum Chordata; class Mammalia; order Artiodactyla; family Bovidae; genus Ovis; species Ovis aries. The sequence continues at coordinate 53,581,014 of NC_056069.1, forward strand.
GGAACAAACCTCATATATAATTCATTCCTTTAAAAAAATAAAACAAATGCCCTTTAACTTTCACTTGGCTGGAATTTCTTGTTGAAAAACGAAGCTAAAAAAAAAAAAAGGAAAAGAATCTGTTGCTGTTTTTATGCCTAAGGGGAGATGTTTAAAACTAGCAAGGCAACAATGACTCAAAACAAATTTAAAGCAAAACTTGAATGAACTGCCTGACATGGAGAACAAACGCAATTTGGGGGGTTACTTAAAATAACATAACTAGAGTTGAAAGTGTCATAGGTTTGACATACTATGTCGTATCACACTAAGTACGTATTGATTGTCTAAATATGAGTTTCTATCACAGTGACTATGTAACATATATGGGATCAATAGAAACTGGAAAATAATAACCAATTATACCATTTAGAATAGCAATGGTAACAGACATGATTAATCAAATGAAACAATCAGAAGGGGAAAAAGTCATCAATAGAAACAAGCACTGAGAAGATATCCATAAAGAGAGTTTTTGACTGTCCTTAAAATCTAGCTCAGTGTTTATAAATAGCAGATAGGTTAATATTCTTTCCTTTCCTTAGTTGAATATACTCTCTAAATAGCCTAACCTAATTAAGAATGCCTATAGAAAACACAGGGCTCTGCAGGTGGCTCAGTGGGAAAGAATCCACCTGCAGGGCAGGAGACCCAGGCTCAATCCCTGGGTCGGGAAGATCCCCTGGAGGAGGAAACGGCAACCGACTCCAATATTCTTGCCTGGAAAATCCTATGGACGGAGGAGTCTGATGGGCTACAGTTCATGGGGTTGCAAAGGGAGTCAGGCACAATTTAGGAGCTAAACAGCAACACCTCTCTGCCAATGAACTATGAGAGCTCTTAAAGTTTTTCTGAAGGGTGTTCCCTTCTGGAGGCAAAAAATAGAAAAAGGACACTCCCTAGCATAATGACGTCATTTCTGCTTGTCCACTTCAAGTGATATTTACAGATAAAGACCTACTCAGAGGCCCAGAAAACACATTAGCTGTGTCTTCAAAGTTCTTTATGCATGGGAAAACATGCTAAGTAAGTTCATGATGAAAATATAGACCCCGTTGTTTTCTTCCCCACTCCTTGTGTGTGTTTGTGCTAAGTCCCTTCAGTTGTGTCTGACTCTGCAACCTCAGGGACTGTGGCTCGCCAGGCTCCTCTGTCCATGAGAGGTCCATGGAATTCTCCAAGCAAGAAGATGGGAGTGGGTTGCCATGCCCTCCTCCAGGGGATCTTCCTGACCCAAGGATGAAACCCACATCTTTTATATCTCCTGTGTTAGCAGGCGGGTTCTTTATCACAAACACCGCCTGGAAAGCCCTCCCCACTTTTTATTTGGGATTATTTTAAGAAAAAAACCTTTGTCTTGGGATAAAATATAATAGGAAAGGTCTGAACTTACACACTTTATAGGGACTGAAGCTTTTTGATCCTAACATTATTCTGTGCAAAGTTAAAAATACTTAAGTAAAATAGAATCCATGATCTCCATGGTCTAAGCATTTGTTTTTTAGAGAAAAAATCAGTGCCTATGTAAATAAAAGCATCCTCTGTGTGGCTACCAAATGCTGTTGAGGGGGTGCCTATGATTCCTCTGTATCCATACATCAAATCCACAGTCACATTTTCTCTAATCAGTGTCTCTCCAGTGTCTCTTTTGCATTCTCAGTGCATGCAAAAGTCCATTTTCAGTCATTGTGAAATGGAAGTAAAAACAGGCAGCAAAAAAATGCTTAACCATTTCCTCTGGCATGTTTCCTGCTTCACTGTTAGCAAAGATTCTTTAGGGAGCTATGTGTTTTCAAATGGTTTTCCAATACCTGTTATAAAGTGAAGGCTAGTGCAAAAATATATCAAAACATTTAGGAAAAGTGGAAGAGACACTCACTAGGTTAAAACTCATCCTTCGAAGAGGGATGTTTAGGTCTAGAAATCTGAAGTGCATTTGAAAGTTTGTACATAAACTCAGACTTATTGCACAACCACAAAGGATGGAAAAATAGTACAACACACTGAACTTTTTATAATCTAAATGATAGCCCTAAAATCATTCATTCTTTCTTTCTTAAATTCATTCTTTTATTTGTTCATCCTTTTAGCACATTCTTTTAAAATCAGTGCTTCTCAGGTGGTACACTGGTAAAGAATCTTCCTGCCGATGCAGGAGATGCAAAAGACACTGATCTGATCCCTGGGTAGGGAGATCCACTGGAGTAGGAAATGGCAACCTGCTCCAGTATTCTTTCCTGAAAAATTTCATGGACAGGAATGGACAGGACAGGCTACTCTCCTGACAGGATATTGTCCATGAGGTTGCAAAGAGTCAGACACCACTGAGTGACTAAGCACACACACACACACACACACACACACACACACACACACACACACACACACACACACACACCCTATGGATTAGAGTTTAGCAGTAAGGGAAATAGTCCCTGCTCTCATGGAAATAATTGGAATTACATGTTTAAAATTCATTACTTACTTAGATGGAGAAGAAAGTGAGATTAGCAGGATTGGGAAGTGAGGTGAAGAAGATCAAAATCAACGATATTACTTTATATACCTGTAGAAATGACATGTTGGAAATTGAACACTTAAGGGTAGATCTACACTTGAGATTAAAAAAAAATTGTGAAGTAATAGTATATGTTTGTTCCTTAAAGTCAAGAGAATACATAAGATCTTTTTTCCAGATGATAAAAAATTAAAGAGGTCTAAAAACCAGTCTTCCTCAAAATGTTAAGAATCAAGAGAGGCATCAGAAAGGAGTGTTTTTTTTTTTTTTTTCCTCTTCCATTCCAGACATGTAAAACTGAGAGAATAAAACTTGACTGTAGATATGTGTTAGCATTTTAACTGAAGTTGACATTATTTTGACAGCTAAAATCACAACTGAGATTAGATTGAGAAGACATAAAATTATCATTGAAGAATCTTGTATTTGAACTAACAGGAATCATTATGTGAAGAATTATGATATTGTAAAATCATTCTTAAATGTAACAATGTTAGCAATGTAATTTATCTAAATGCCATCCCCCAACTGAATTTGTCGCCGTGCTATGTCTAATAATATTTGTCTACTTAACATTTCAGTTTTTGTGCATGCAGTATCTGTTGAGATGTAGTACATGAACAGCCTTAATCACATGTCTTTCCTCTGATATGGTTTTCATTCTTAGCTTTTTTTTTTTGTAGATATATTTTTCTATTTTATGTGTTTTGAATTGTTTCTGTTATTAAGCTAGAGAAACCTATTGCTGTTGCTGCTAAGTCGTTTCAGTTGTGTCCGACTCTGTGCAACCCCACAGATGAGAGCTTACCAGGCTCCCTCGTCCCTGGGATTCTCCAGGCAAGAACACTGGAGTGGGGTGCCATTTCCTTCTCCAATGCATGCAAGTGAAAAGTGAAAGTGAAGTCAGTCATGTCCGACTCCTAGCGACCCCATGGACTGCAGCCTACCAGGCTTCTCCATCCATGGGACTTGCCAGGCAAGAGTACTGGAGTGGGGTGCCATTGCCTTCACCGAGAGAAACCCCTTAGGTCTGGATTTTTTGTTGGTTTTTGTTTTTGAGTTGTTTAACTTAAAAAGAAAAAAAAAATGATGGCTGGGGCTTTAACTATATGATGGATCCTGACATGATAGAAGCGAGGCCTGTTTTAGGAGTTTTGTGGTAGACTCATGATTGGTTCCCACCAGGTTTCTTCCCATGGCCAAGGCTCTAAACCTCTTGATATCGAGCTGTTCCAAACTATTTGTACTTACTACCTTACCCTTTTATTTCTCCTCTCAAACACAAGCATCCCTAGGAGATTTATGAAGTCCCTCAAATGGTCATAGCTCTTCCTTAATTGATTACAACTACAGTACCAGAAATATTACTGCAAAAAATGTAGGGAGGTTTTCTCTATCATTTTCACATTTCCACAAATTAGGGGTGGGAGCACTTGTTGTCTTACTCTTGAGTATCCCCTACTCTCTGTTCTTTTTGCATTTTCTTTTACTCCTGTGTTGTCACTCAGATTCTACAGTGTGCATTCATTTATGGAGGTAATATGAAAATTCAACTTTAACAAATAAGTTTGGCTGATTCCAGATTTATAGGAAGAATGAAAATAAGAGGTAGAACTTAGGCTACAAAACTCAGCTACAAGGTTGTCACATTAACACATCAGCATGTAAAGCTCAGATATATCAGGACCTTTCTTTATTTAAAGGTCTTTGCAAATCATACACTATACCATGCAAATGATTCCCAATTTCTGAGTCTGAGAATCTGAAGAGAACAGTGCTGAGTATTAGGCAAGACAGTCATTTGTTCATTAATAGACTCATCCATTCATTCATTTCGTAAGCAACTTGTAAGGATTCCCAGGTGGCTCAGTGGTAAAGAGTTCACCTGCCAATGCAGGAAACACCAGAGATGCAGGCTCAGTCCCTGGGTCAGGAAGATCCCTGGCAGGAGGAAATGGCAGTCCATCCCAGCATTCTTGCCTGGAGAATCTCATGGACAGAAGAGCCTGTTGGGCTACAGTCCATGGAGTCACAAAAAGTGGGACATGACTGAGCAACTGAGCACATACACGAAGGCAAGCAACTCACACATGCCTACTCTAGTGGAGGTATGATAGAAAAATAGATTTCCTGCAACAGAGTAACTTATGTGTACTTGTGGAGAGCTAACATATTTGTGCCAAAATTAAAAAATGTTCAGGGAAACAAATCATAATGCTTCCTTTCTACTTTAGGCTGGTGTCCGCTAAATATTCATCTCTACTCTCAGTACCTCTTGTTACAGATGCTCAAGGATCCCTTTTATACAAATATCTTTCCTTTCTTTGGAAAAGGAAATAGCAACCCACTCCAGTATTCTTGCTTGGAGAAGGCTATAGTCCATGGGGTTTGCAAAGAGTTGGACACAACTGAACAATTAACACTTTATCTCCTTTCTTATCATTTGTTCCCATTTCCACAGAAAATGTTTGAGCCAGTTGTGTGAGTCATCTTTCTTGACACCTATTGTGTCTATGTGTACTGGAGCTTCCTCTGATCATATGTAGTGTGGAGCATTTAGGTGCTACTGAGAGCTATGTCTGATGCCAAACTAAGCTAGATGTGTAAATAACTTGATTCATAAACCTGTATTTTGAGTTGTCAAGTACTGATAAGACGAGTTGATAACTTATGAGAGTCTTTGTCCTAAGAGAGAAAAGGTTTTTTGTTTTTTTTTTCCCATGGATCATAGAAATTATGAATGTGTGACCTTAGCAAGCCTAGGGACTCTCACCGATTATAAAAAGTTACAAAGCATCTTTAAAATGCTGAATGACAATCCCAGGAATGTTATGGATACTGATTTCCACTATATCATTAAGGATGGACTCCGGTTGTATGTGAGACTGAAATCTGAAAAGCAATAGAAGAAAAGCGCTGAGCTCTCTTTCAACACAGTTTCTGAAATTGCCAGTGACTACATATCTTCTGCTAAACAGTTGGGGGAGTCATTCCTATCCACAAGGCAGTGTGTGCATACTAAGTTGCTTCAGTCATGTCTGACTTTGTGTGACTCTATGGACTGTAGCCTGCGGGATTCTCCAGGCAAAAAATACTGCAGTGAGTTGCAATGGCCTTCTCCAGGGGATTTTCCCTACCCAGGGATCAAACCTACATCTCTTATGTCCCCTGCATTGGCAGGCAGGTTTTGTTTTTTTTTTTTTTTTTTTTACCATTAGTGCCACCCACAAGGCAGTGGTGAGGATTAAATAAGGGAACTCATGGAAGAGCTCTGCAGAGCCTGGCAGCTCAGTGAATAGTCAATAAGTTTATTAACAGATCCTGAGTGGCAAGGTTTCTGTTCAGCTGATAGATGATTCATTGCAACACCAGCTTCAGGCTCTTATCTTCCCAGGCCCAGTGCTGCCTCCCTTCCCAGTGTTTTGCTCTTTTGCTATGCTTAGCCATTATTCATTTCTTCCTTAAAAAATATTCTATCACTTGCATGCAAGTAACGTGTATCTGGGCACACTCCATTCCATGTTCTACAGAACATTTAGGAAAAAAGTTAATTTTTTCCATGTGAAATTTATACAGTGTTTGGCAATTTCTAAACCAACTGCAAAAGTAAATAGGCTTGACCATGTCTAGGAGGCCCATCGTTCATTTTGTTTGACAAACTCATATCATTTTTACATAAAGCTTGCTGTGCCAGGCTCTGTTCTAAGTATTTGTTGTTGTTCAGTCGTTCAGTTGTGTCCTACTCTTTGCGACCTCACGGACTGCAGCAGGGTAAATCTTACGTGTTTACCAACATTAATTCATTTATATCAATAATTTCTAGTGCTGAAAAAAAAAAGCAAAACAAATAAAAAACTCAAATGAAAAACTCTTGGTGTGAAGCATATTTAGTAAAACCCAGTTTCAGTAATATCTGTTGTAAATGTTTGGGCACAATTTAATTCAGTCTAAGTGTCTTTGGACTGCAGCCACTGAAAGCCACAGGGGTTCTTTACAAGTAATCTGGACAAGCTTTTGTCCTCCTCACAGTTTGAGTATTGCTTGAGCTTCTCCATGGAAATAAATCATGCAACATAGGGCCTGTTGTGCTGTGTCCTTAGAAGCTCTGCATGAGCAAAAAGAAAGTTGTGTAAATAAATAGTTTCATCTCAAAACAAACACAATAAAATAGAATGGATTTAATAGACATGAAATCTCTTACAGGCTTAATGGCTAACTTCTCTATTCAAAGGCTCAGATTCACAATAAAGCAGAATTTAGAAAAGGCATGATGTTTCCTGTGTCAGAGACAGGGCAGAGGCTTACAATATATTTACATGCTCAATAAAAAATGTGTAAGTCATATAAATTATTCAGTATTCTAGGGATAAATGTCTTAAGCATTTCTTCACCAATATCAGATTTGTAATTTTTCCTTTGAAAAAAACTTTTTTACAAACAGCAAAATTGCCATCCTTTGCTAGAAAACAGCTATCCTGCTGTGGTATTCGTCAACATATGATTTTACTAAAATAATATGTGTCAGTAATTTTTCTTATATCCGTTTTTATACTGTGTTTCAGAATCATGTATGTTTAATGTTAAAGGCAATATTTTATTGCTAAGGTATTGGCTGCATTTATGTATTTAAAGAGTCAATATAAGTTAAGAGTTTAAAATCTGGAGAGACTTCCCATCTTGAACTCGTACTCTACCAAGCCTTTTGATTTGGGCAAGTTACTTAATCTTTTCTGTAAAGTGAGGACAAGAGTCAAATCTGTCCCACAGTTTTGTGGGGATGAACCGAGTTATCACATGTCAACTGTTTAGCATGCAACCTGGAGCATACTTGGGGAAAGAATTCTCTTTGAGTTTCCTGTGTTTCTCTACGTCTTCTGAGCAAGAAAGCTTTGACATCCATGTAAAAACCACAGATCAGAGATAAAAGAGAGAGAACCAAATCTCTCTTCAAATAAGAGATTTATTTCCTGAGCAGTATATTAAAGGTGATGTCTCCATCCTGGGGAAAGACTGAGAGTGTCTCCTAGGAACTAGAATCTTTAAAAGACTAGGGTTTTCTAAACTTGAGGTCCATTAGTATATGTATGTATGTGCAGCAAATACATGGTCCCATGGCATCTGTGGGGTAAGAACTAATGTGAACATGAAACTGATGCCATCTGCTAAGTAATGATGCCTTGCATCTCAGTTGGGAATTCCATGTCATATACCATAATTTATAAAAACTTAAGTAGGTTAATTTAGCTTTGTTGTTATTTACTGGCAAAGTCTTATCTGACTCTTTTGTGATCCCATGAACTATAGCTTTCCAGACTTTTCTGTCCCTGGGATTTCCCAGGCAAGAATACTATAGTGGGTTGCCATTTCCTTCTCCAAGGGATTTTCCATACCCAGGGATGAAACCCAAATCGCCTTTGTCTCCTGCATTGGCAGGTGGATTCTTTACCACTGAGTCACCTGGGAAGTCCCTGATTTAGCCTATAAGCAGTGTGAAATCTTAAGCTCTTCAGTTATTGATTACATGGTTAGCACTCAATAATCACTAGTAGTCATTGCTATTATTATATACTCTAAAGAAGTCATTACACAATAAGTACTCAGTATAAAATGCCAAGCTAAAATTCTGAGCACTATCAAGACCAATAATATGCCAGTTGACTAAAATAATCCTGTAACAATCTATTTAATATTTGTTTTTCTTTAATGAATGAATTAATTTTTAGTTTAATCAGATTATGGTCTAGCCATTGGCTTCTTTTATTTAAATATGGCCTTACTAATGCATATGTTTTCTATTTTGAAAATAAAATTTACTTTTATATCATTTTAAAAGAATTAATTTTATTCCTAGCCATGAAAATTTGAAATCCCTAGTCATCTCTTCCCCAGAAGAAGAAACACACAAACAAAAATATTAAGAAAAGAAATAAAATTTTGAAATTGAATTACTTATTTTCATTTTGGTAGCAAATGCAAACCATATGCTATACCAAGTCTTTTGTAGACTCACTGCATAGAAAATAAATGAAAGGAATAAAATCATACTTGAGAGTCAGTTTTATTACCTATAATCTGTATAGTCATTCAATTAGATAAATGAAAGTCTTAATTAATAAGAAAGTTAAAAACTAGGGTTTATGAACAAAAATGTTTATCTTATATTAACTTCAGGCTCCAAAGTATCCTTTTGCTTTGCTTTATTCTATTTTTGCAAAACTGAGAAAATTGTGATTGCCAAACGTGACTAATTAATTACCTGTCGTCGATGTTTTAAGATCATACTTAGCAAACTCAGGATTGTTTTCAATTAAATGAGGATGGTTTAAGCAGCTTTATTCTGAGGCCAGCACAAAAGTCAGTTTACTTGGAATTAATTTACAGTGAATTAATGATTGCCCACAGTCTAACTTAGTATAAAATACATTTTGACATTATATTTTTATGGTAGTTTTAAAAATTATTCAAACTATCTTTCAGATGAAATGAAGAACAAAGATTTATTGAGTCCCTAGAGCTTCTGCAAGTTTTGGCAGAATACATTTTGAATAGAGAGAGCCAAGCAGAGCATATGGCAAGTTTTCGAGATGCATTCCCTGTGAGGAGTGTTGGATCTGCTTGCTTTTAGATTCGTAGGTTCTGTAAGAGCTCCTCAGTTCTCTTCAGTCACCTCCTCTGTTCTCTTATGCTCGCCAGCTGCTATCATCTGTGTTACTTGTTTCCTATATTTAGCTGGATTCTAACCTTATATTAGATGATTTATAGCAGTCAACAGTGGGGAAGGAAATGGCAACCCCCTCCAGTACTCTTGCCTGGAGAATCCCAGGGACAGAGGGGCCTGGTGGGTTGCCCTCTATGGGGTTGAACAGAGTTGGACACAACTGAAGCAACTTAGCAGCAGCAGCAGCAGTCAATAGAATTTCAAGTGCTATCACTTTAGAATGTTAGGGTGGGGAAGTAAGCAATGCCAGAGGATATTTTGCAAACAGAGAGTAAACCTGACTAGGGGGAGAAAGGAGAGACTATATGATGGATTAGTGATCTAGGGAAAAGAATCCAGTGTCAAAAGAGCATACCTTAGGAACTTACCTCTCCTGTAATGGTTTCAGTTCAGTTCAGTTCAGTCGCTCAGTCGTGTCTGACTCTTTGCGACCCCATGAATTGCAGCACGCCAGGCCTCCCTGTCTGTCACCAACTCCCGGAGTTCACTCAAACTCATGTCCATCGAGTCAGTGATGCCATCCAGCCATCTCATCCTCTGTCGTCCCCTTCTCCTTCTGCCCCCAATCCCTCCCAGCATCAGAGTCTTTTCCAGTGAGTCAGCTCTTCGCATGAGGTGGCCAAAGTATTGGAGTTTCATCAACTAAAGATATTTTTCACTGTGAATGAAAGTGAAAGTGTTAGTCACTCAGTTTGTCCACATTTTTATGACCCCATGGATTATAGCCCACCAGGCTCCTCTGCCCATGAAAATTTTCAGGCAAGAATACTGGAGTGGGTTGCCATTCCCTTCTCCAGGGGATCTTCCCCACCCTGGTAGCAAACCCAGGTCTCCCGAAATGCAGACAAATTCTTTACCATCTGAGACACAAGGGAAGTCAGCTTACTGTTAACGCGTACTGTTAATAAGTGTTACAAATTCATGATTGAAAATGCATTGTATGCATAGCTTCACTCAGTGTATGAAAGTTACATTCCATACAATAAAATGTAAAACCACAATGGCAATGGCCCCAAGAAAATGATCATTTTAGAGTTTCATTGTAAAACACAGTCTTCTTGCTTGTTCAGCAGGAAACACAACTCTTATGGTTCTTGTGTATGACTGGGGGTTGCCGTGGCACTTGATCTTCAGCCGTATTTCCACCAGAGGTGAACAATAGCTTTAGGCACTTATCAAAATTTCAGCAGTCTAAATCTGAAGCTTTCCCAAGCTGTCCTTTTAAGAAGAATACATTGTGATAGAATAGGACATCTTTTAAGTATGGTTTCAGATTTTTAAAGAGTTTTGTGCACAATATTTAGGGCTTTACAAATAACTGCTTTGTCAGTTTATATACTATCCAGTTCAATTCTTTGAGCTGAGTTAGAGATATATGATAAAGGGTAGGGAACAAAGATGATCCAGCTTTTTCATAATTGTAGTCTTAGATTATCATTAGAATCCAGAGTCTAGAATCATAGGCTGGTTTTATTTGGGCCTTGAGTCAGTTGTAATGCTTGTACTTTGTCATATGCCTTAGGCTTCCTTACATGGCAGTCTAAGGATTTATAAAACATCACAGGACTCAAAGAGCAGAGAGGAAGTATCTTAGGCTTCTCAGAACTAGACTTGTGTATAACTTCCGCTGCACCCTATTAATCAAGCAACCACAGTCTATCCAGAGCCAAATGAAGAGTACTTTTCTAGTGAAGAACTGCAACAGTACTCATGTTAAAACTGCCACCCATCTAAATGAAAAAGGATAGATTACCAATAGTGTTACCAAGATGGTTCAGTAAGAATCCGCCGTCCGGTGCAAGAGATATCAGAGACACCAGAAACGCAGGTACAGTCCCTGGGTTGGGAAGAGGAAGTGGCAACCCACTCCAGGATTCTTGCCTGGAAAATTCCATGGACAGAGGAGACAAGTAGGTTACAGTCCATAGGGTCTCAAAGAGTTGGACATGGCTTAGTAACTAAACAGCAACAGCTTACCAATGGCTCAAAATATAACAATTTATAATCAATTTGGGGTAAATTGATTTTTTATTCTTCTAAAACCATCTCTCAATGCAGGAGTATCTTGGATATTTTTAATGATACAAAGAAAAAGATGTATAACACTTTTTTTTGCTCAAATTTTTGATTCCTTAATAATTATTCATGTATTCTTTAGAAGAATAATAGCAAAACAAATGTTTCAAAGGCTAGTAAAATTAAACACAGGGAGTTTGAGGAGTTTAAACAGATTTCTTCAGGATGAAAGAACAATTCCCAGGTATAGAAGGAAGATGAAAAGTAAATTCACCAAAGTAATAAATACATAGCATCTCAGTGATTTTGCTTTTTTTTTTTTTCCCACCCATCACAAGTCAACAAGGATCTTGTGAACAGACAAAGCGAGGAGGTTTGGCTTGATTTTTATTTCAAAAACATAGATCTGCCAGGATCAAAGATATAATACTAAGCTGCTTGATAGCATTTGATTCTTATGACAGGCTTGATCTCCAGTAATAGCCACAAAATTTTCTAACTGAAAAAAAGCTTGGTGCTTTTAAATTTAGCATTTGTGAACATTTCGATCATTTTTTAAAAGCACCATTTTGTAGTAATTTCAAGCTCATTTAACCATATCACAGCTTGATGGAGAGAAGTATTAATAGTGCTTCAGTTGACCGAGCTAAGGCAGAATAAACATGAAAAATGAACAGAACAAGAGATGTTTTTGTTTATACTCCCCTGTTGAGCTATTTCTGTTGGCAGTTTTATATTAGACAAATGAGATTAATTATTCTGAAAAAAAAGAAAAAGACACACTCTCCTTGCAAAGTGAGACTAGTGACGACTCACTGAGAGAAAAATAGTTCATTTATAAAATAGTTATTTCAGCAATATTCATCATCATCCACCCCTTCTACGTACACACTCCTGAAAATGATCTGTCATTGATGTTATCTTTGTCCTTAACAAGATCCAGAGATAAATGCAATGGGCCTTCCTTTACTCTAGCCAGTAGTTTTTATTTTTATTTATTTATTTATTTATTTATTTTTAGCCAGTAATTTTTAAAGTTACGGTTTTAGGACCTTTTTATACTTCTAAAAATTATTAAAGGTTCTAAAGAATTTTTTATTGTATGGACCTTATCTGCTGATATTTCTCCTATTAAAAATTAAGACTGAGGCATTTCTTCTATCTATTTTAATTTTTTTAACACCAAAAATATTTTGTATTGAGGTAAAGCTGATTAACAAAGTTGTAGCAGTCTTAGGTGAACAGCGAAGAGATTCAGCCATACAAATACATGTATCTATTCTCTCCCAAACCCCACTCCCATCCCAGCTGGCACACACACTGAGCAATGTTCCATGGAAAACTGAGGAATTTTATATGAGAATTTTTCTCTTCATATTTTGTTGTTGTTCAGTAGCTCATTGATGTCTGACTCTTTAAGATCTGATGGATTGTAGCATGTCAGGCTTCCCTGTCCTTCACTGTCTCCTGGAGTTCATACTTTATTACCAACATCGTTTTAAAAATTTGACAGTTTAATAAGTATAAAATCTCCTGTAGTTTTAATTTTGAATTATTCTAATGATAACTGAGATTCCATGGCTTTTCATAAGATTGTGCATGTATTTTGTGGTGAAATCTTTGTATTATTTGTGTAATTTTACATTGAGTTTTGAAATTTTCCTTACTTTTCCAGGAATTTTATATGTTTTAAGATAATTAACAGTTTCTCCATGAGATGAGCTGCAAATGTTTTTCTGGTTTGCATTTTTTCTTTCACTTTATTTTGTTGTTGCTTTTATGCATATTTATTTTTTATATACTTGGATTTATCAGCATTTTCATTTATATTTTTGAGTTTATATTTATTATGTTATTTCTGACTTTAAGCTACAGAAATTTCTCCCGTTTTGTCAAGTGCACTTTCTGTATATGTGTAAAGTTTTGTTTGGATTGGTGGCTCAGTGGTAAAGAATCCACATGCCAATGAAGGAGACAGACATGGGTTCAATCCCTGGGTTGGAAGGATCCTCTGGAGAAGAAAATGCAACCCATTCCAGTATCCTTGCCTGGAAAATCCCATTGACAGAAGAGCCTGATGGGTTACAGTCCATAGGGTCACAAGAGTTGGACATGACTTAGAGACTATACAAGAACAACAAAATTTTTTGATCTCTACAAAATTTATTTTTGTATCATGGTTGAGGTAGTAACCGTATTCTTTACTAGATGACTAACCAATTATCAAAGCATTATTTAGAAGTGATTTATCTTTTTTCCCCCTTCTTTTGAAATGATATGTTAGTTTTGCACTAAATCCCCTTATGATTGTGTGTGTATGTATTTGCATTGTTCTCTGCCATGTAATTTCAGAGATGAGAAAAGTATGGCTATGTATCTTGTCTAATCTGTATTATTTGATAAGGACAAATTTTTGTGAATACACCCTAGATGAACAGTGCTTTTACAGGAAGCAGTGGTAGTGATAGCTGGGTCCACTGTACAGCTGTGTCCAGAACACACCTTTTAATATCCAGTGTATAAACTGTACTTATTCCATGGTACTCAATAGTCATCCCTTTCTATTTCTGGATATTCAAAATGGTTTAAATTAAATTATTAGTTTGCTTGCAATTCTTGATATTTCAATTTGCTGCTGCTGCTGCTGCTGCTGCTGCTAAGTCGCTTCAGTTGTGTCCGACTCTGTGTGACCCCATAGACAGCAGCCCACCAGGTCCCCTGTCCCTGGGATTCTCCAGGCAAGAACACTGGAGTGGGTTGCCATTTCCTTCTCCAATCCATGAAAGTGAAAGTGAAAGTGAAGTTGCTCAGTCCTGTCCGACTCTTAGTGACCCCATGAACTGCAGCCCACCAGGCTCCTCCGCCCATGGGATTTTCCAGGCAAGAGTACTGGAGTGGGGTGCCATTGTCTAATGAAGACCAAAGAGAAAATAGGATTTTCAATAGGATATCATGAATCATAACTTTCAGATTTCAAAACAGCAAGATATTTAATCAGAGAGTTGTAGTATGAAACTTGCAGATATCATATTATGGAAAATATTTTCTGATTTTGTGTCTGTAATTACTTTAAAATGAGTTTTGAGAAACTATCAATAGAATCATAAAGTGATCTGCTAACACAGTATTTTCTATTAAGCCTTATTGTTTCCTTGTACTGTAGTAATAACTATTCTTAGAATGTAATAGAAATAAATATCAATATCAGTTCAATCACTCAGTCCTGTCTGACTCCCTGCGACCCCATGGACTGCAGCATGCCAAGCCTCCTGCACATCACCAACTGCTGAAGATTTCTTAAATTCATGTCTATCAAGTCAGTGAAGCCATCCAACTATCTTATCCCCTGTCGTCCCCTTCTCTTCCTGCCTTCAATGTTTCCCAGCATCGGAGTCTTTTCCAATGAATCAGTTCTCTGCATCAGTTGGCCAAGTATTGGAGTTTCAGCTTCAGCATCAGTCCTTCCAATGAATATTCAGGACTGATTTCCCTTAGGATGGACTGGTTTGATCTCCGTGCAGTCCAAGGGACTCTCAAGAGTCTTCTCCAACACCATAGTTCAAAAGTATCAATTCATTGGCACTCAGATTTCTTTAGAGTCCAAACCTCACACATAAACATGACTACTGGAAAAACCATAGCTTTGACTAGATGGACCTCTATTGGCAGTGTCTTGTCTCTGCTTTTTAATATGCTGTCTAGGTTGGTCATAGCATTTCCTCCAAGGAGCAAGCATCTTTTAATTTCATGGCTGCAGTCACCATCTGCAGTGATTTTGGAGCCCCAAAATATAAACTCTGACACTGTTTCCACTGTTTCCCCATCTATTTCCCATGAAGTGATGGGACCATATGCCATAATCTTAGTTTTCTGAATGTTAAGTTTTAAGCCAACTTTTTCACTCTCCTCTTTCACTTTCATCAAGAGCCTCTGATTTGGTTCTTCTTTGCTTCCTTCCATAAGGGTGGCATAATCTGTGTATCTGAGGTTATTGATATTTCTCCCAACAATCTTGATTCCAGCTTTTGCTTCATCCAGCCTGACATTTCTCATGATGTACCCTACAAATAAGTTACATAAGCAGGGTGACAATATACAGCCTTGACGTATTCCTTTCCTGATTTGGAACCAGTCTGTTGTTCGATGTACAGTTCTAACTGTTGCTTCTTGATCTGCATACAGATTTCTCAGGAGGCAGGTAAGGTGGTCTTGTATTCCCATTGCTTGAAGAGTTTTCCACAGTTTGTTGTAGTCCGCACAGTCAAAGGCTTTGGCATAGTCTATAAAGCAGAAGTAGATGTTTTTCTGGATCCCTCTTGCTTTTTTGATGGTTCAACAGGTATTGGCAATTTGATCTCTGGTTCCTCTGTCTTTTCTAAATCCAGCTTGAATATCTGAAAGTTCACAGTTCACGTATTATTGAAGCCTGGCTTGGAGAATTTTTAGCATTACTTTGCTAACGTGTGAGATGATTGCAGTTGTGTGATGAGGTGAGGTGAGGTGACGTGAAGTCGCTCAGTCGTGTCCGACTCTTTGCGACCCCGTGGACTGTAACCTACTAGGCTTCTCCGTCCATGGGATTCTCCAGGCAAGAATACTGGAGTGGATTGCCATTTCCTTCTCCAGGGGATCTTCCCGACCCAGGGATCGAACCCAGGTCTCCCACATTGGAGGCAGACACTTTAACCTCTGAGCCACCAGGGAAGCCCTATGTTTGAATATTCTTTGGCATTGGCTTTCTTTGGCATTGGAATGAAAACTGACCTTTTCCAGTCCTGGGGCCACTGCTGAGTTTTCAAAATTTACTGGTATATTGAGTGTAGCTCTTTCGTCTTTTAGGATTGGAAATAGCTCACCTTGAATTCCATTACCTCCACTAGCTTTGTTCATAGTGATGCTCCTAAGGCCCACTTGACTTCACATTCCAGGATGTCAGGCCATCGTGGTTATCTGAGTTATGAAGATCCTTTTTTGTATAGTTCTTATTCTGTGTATTCTTGCCACCTTTTCTTAATATCTTCTGCTTCTGTTAGGTCCAGAAAATTTCTGTCCTCTATTGTGCCCATCTTTGCATGAAATGGTCCCTTGGTATCTGTACTTTTCTTGAAGAGATCTCTCGTCTTTCCCATTCTATTATTTTTCTCTACTTCTTCACATTGATCACTGAGGAAGGCTTTCCTATCTCTCCTTGCTATTCTTTGGAACTCTGCATTCAAAAAAGTCTTGTTGTTCCCTTATAATATAGTAACAGCTAATTCTCTCAATGTATTAGAAAAGGGAAGATAATTACCGCAGAAGCACTTCAACATGCTTAGTCCTTGATAGGCCTGTTTCTTCTTTCACTTCTTAGTTTATTTTTTTGTTTCCATTTCTGTGTTAGAAAACATCATCCAGAGTATCAGTAATAAGTCCATACTTTGTAATAATCTTTATATTCATACTGCTTTTTTTTTCTTGTCATATTGCATCAGAACTTCAGTCGTATAGTTAAAGTAGAAATGAATGTCTTATTTTCCAGCAAACCATTTAACATCTGCAAAAATTTAAGTAGGATAACTAGCCTAACACACAGACAGAAACTTAACTAATAATACTTTTGAGGTACTGCTAAACTTTTTAAAGGAATGATCTGATTTTGATGAAGTAGTTGTAAAAAAGAAAAAGAACTAAAGCTTCACAGCTCAATTATTTAATCATAAATTTTTTTCATTTCTCATCATTTTGGGGGAAGTTGATATTTCAGGGGAGGCATATAGTGCAGTTGTTAAGCTGCAAAGCAAACAAATATGATGTCTGTGTTTGTGGGAGGGAGGTGAGCTCCATGTCCTTCTATTCCATCATTTCCATCCCAGTCTTAGTATCTCTGTGATATATGACTATGAGTCTTGATACATTAGAGTAAGACTTAAGCATGTCATGATAAATTATATTTACTATTTTACAGAGAAATCATTGTGACATGAATTATTTCAAAGTTTTTATGTAAAATAACAGAGTTTTAAACCCTTAATTCTTATATATGAAGTATTTTACTCTGATGACAGATTGCAATAATATCTAATCAGTAAATGTTGAATCATGTTTAAGAGTAGATGTGGATTCATAGTATCTTGGAGTGTATCAACTAGCAACCGCCAAATCATTGACACACTGCAAGTTATTAATTTTCAGAAGTTGTAATTTTTAAAATCAGGCAGTCAGGGTGACACCAGCATATTTTGACAGAATATATGTGTGCCCTCAGACATATACACATTTTCATTAGTATATAAAGTTCTCTGTTTTTGAAAGTTGATGCTAGAATAATGATACTGCCTGCTTTCCTATACAATTGTAACCTCCTGAAGAATTTCTCATACTAGTCTTTCTTTCACATCTGCTTCTCTTTCTCTACTACCCAAGGATTAATGTCTATTAGTACTTGCCCATCATAGAGGCTTCATTCAAATTTGTTGAGTTGCAACAAAGAGATAACAATAAAAATGGAATTTTGACCATATTATGTGTTGTGTTATAGTTAGGCTAATGTTTTTAGATTACCTACTTGTACAATTTTCAGATAATTAGGAAATGTGACTATAAATTATATAAGCCCTTCATTGAAAGCACTTATAATACTAAGTTCTTGCCTTAATCTGATGTATATTAATGTGCATTTGTATCCATTGGCTCTTATTAACCTATGAGAGAGAAACTGAATGACTGTCTTTTATAAAACAGATTGCAACTCAGAGACATTTTCCAACGCTCATTGCCATTAGGCGTGCACAGGGAAATGCAAAGCAAAGGTTTTAAAGTCTTAAGATAAGTCTTTTCTGTTCTAGACTAGCTCACTCAGATGGTAAAGAATCTGCCTGCAGTGTAGGAGACCTGGATTAAATTCCCAGATCAAGAATCCTGGAGAGGGGAATGCCTACCCACTCCTATATTCTTGAATCAATAATTATATGGACAGAGGAGCCTGACTGCAGTCCATGGGATCACAAAGAGTCAGACATAACTGAGTGACTAGCTCACAATTAGGGAGCTGAGCCTTTCATTTGCTTAGCATAGTTTAAATCTTCAGGATCATGGTTCTTAAAGAAAGTGCCAATATGATTTTTAAATCCTTACTTAAAGAAAAATGAAATGAGAAAAACATGCAAATAATGATGAAAAAATGAGAATGAAAAAAAATCCCAGAATTTGACATAAGATTCCCTGTTTTCTAAAGCGCATAAAGTGAATCCTAGTCAAGGTGTTTCAAAAGTTGGTTTTTTTTTTTTTTTTCCCCTTAATGCCCAGTGCATTTGTGAGCTCTTAAAAATAAAAGCAGTGATAATTGTTAGATGCTACTATGATTCAGTTGTATCAAACTGAAAAAATAAATGTTATCATGGGCCTCGTAAAATTAAAATGCAGACGTGATACGTGTTGAGTTCAGTCATGTAGCTGATGGATTGTCTCAAAATAATTTGGGGATATTTTAAGGAAATGTGGGCTGTGATTGCACTGATCATTAAATATTTTATTTTAATAGAATATTCATAAAAATTGTTTATAGGAACAGTGCCATCTTGATTAACATGTGCATGGTACACAGCTCTGTTCTTGGCCTTGGCTGTGAGAAACAGAATTCTTAGCAGCAAATTTTTGTATGTAAAATATACAAGTTAAACAAGGTTGCTAGGTTTGTCTTACATGTTGGATGAGAAGGTCAAAAAATCATATGCCCTACACAAACTTGAATGACTGTAAGAACTTAACCAAAATAAAATTGTATAAGAATAAATGTGAAATCTGGATTAGAAAAACAAAACAAACCAGCTCTTGTTTGTCTAAGCTTCAGACACTATGTCAGGGAGGTTGGTCACATCAGTAATATATAGGGACAGTGGTTCATAATATACAGGGATAGTTCATTCATGAACTGTGAGTCTGCTTTTCTACCTGGAAGAAGCAGAAAAGAACAATGAATATACCATAC
Source organism: Ovis aries (assembly GCF_016772045.2). Classification (NCBI taxonomy): domain Eukaryota; kingdom Metazoa; phylum Chordata; class Mammalia; order Artiodactyla; family Bovidae; genus Ovis; species Ovis aries. The sequence goes on from NC_056069.1 coordinate 53,600,271, forward strand.
ATTATTTTGAAAGTGATAGTGCATGGATGAAATGTGAAGAAGATTATGGGGGAAGAGGATGAGTCCAGGGGTGACTCTGGAACTGCAGGCTGAACTATTAAATACCAGAGGCAAGAGGTATCTCACTAAGAAGATAGGCATTGAATAAGAGTTTGGACAAGAGGAAGAAATAATTCATGTGGTTATCCAAAAATAAATATTTCCAAAAGAGGAAGACCTAAAGTGGGGCTTAAGAGAAGGAACATAGATCTGAGTCCCAGGATGGATAAGGAAGCGTGTGTGGTGGACAGGGAGAGTAAGGTGGGGATTGTAGCAAGACAGAAGATCAGTGAAGTAACTGGAACTCATATCCTGCAGTGCCCAGTGGGCCAGCATAAAGGACATTTGGCTTCAGATGATTTTCAGCTAAGGATAGATCTTTAGAATTCAGGATTAAAAGGGATCCCTGTGCTGCTCTGTGAAGACTAGACCAGACTGGACACAGTGAAAGCAGGAGAATAGTTAGGAAGCTAATGGAAGATATGAGAGAGAGATTATTCAAGGCCCCCTCCCTCCAATACATTAGCCTGAGCAACTTGAAGGATTAAACATGGAGTTGAGTGAAAGTCGCTCAGTTGTGTCCGACTCTTTGTAACCCCATGGAATTCTCTAGGCCAGAATAATGGAGTGGGTAGCCTTTCCCTTCTCCAGGGAATCTTCCCAACCCAGGGATTGAACCCAGGTCTCCCACATTGCAGGCGGATTCTTTACCAACTAAGCCACAAGGGAAGCATGGATACATCTATAAAATCATTCACAAGATTAGCATACAGAAAGAGTGATTTTTAGAGTAAAATCAAGACATTGTATTACTTGTAAGCTTAATGAAAGTCAAAGACAAAAATGTTGTTCATAGATGAAATAGGAAATAGATGCTGATTAAACCCTAAGCCGAAGAATTGATGCTTTTGAACTGTGGTGTTGGAGAAGACTCTTGAGAGTCCCTTGGACTGCAAGGAGATCCAACCAGTCCATTCTGAAGGAGATCAACCCTGGGATTTCTTTGGAAGGAATGATGCTAAAGCTGAAACTTCAGTACTTTGGCCACCTCATGCGAAGAGTTGACTCATTGGAAAAGACTTTGATGCTGGGAAGGATTGGGGGCAGGAGAAGAAGGGGACAACAGAGGATGAGATTTCTGAATGGCATCACTGACTCAATGGACACGAGTCTGAGTCAACTCCGAGAGATAGTGATGGACAGGGAGGCCTAGCATGCTGCGATTCATGGGGTCACAAATAGTCGAATACGGCTGAGCTACTGAACTGAACTGACAATCTAGGTGTTGATTCAGACAGTTAAATACTATCTCCTTTGGCTAAAAGTATATCCAAATGAGAAAACAAAAAGCCATGAAAGAAAGTTAAAAGAAAATAACATTCATGTAGCCATATATACAGGACTATGTGTATATAAACCGTATACCCATATGGATAAAATAATTCATATAGTCATGTTAACTGTCTTAAAACAGTTGACATGCAAAATAAGTTAAATTTTCCAAATGTTATTAGGGTGGATGTTATTAAAAGTAGATCTGGGATATCTATAAATAGTGCCACCCCAATAGAAATGTCCTGGTTTGCAGTGGGGAACAGTGAAAATTTGAAGTGCCCCATGAAATATTAAATACGACTCTTAAAGATGTTAAATAGAGTATAATTCATCTGACAGAGAGTTTATACTACATTGGTAAAGTTCTATCACTGGTATTCGGTACTTTGTATATTCCACGACTATAACAATTTGGAAAATAATCTGGGAACTCACAGTCAACCTATTTCAAATTAAAATTTAAACTGTGTGTAGTCCACACAAATCAGCCCTGACCCCCTTTTCTCCTTGGCACAACTTAAGCAGCCTCTTTCCATGGCCAGAAGCTGAGACCCTTTCCCTCCCACTTTGAATTTCATTTTACCATTGACAACCACCATCAGACCCATAAATAAGAATGATTAAAAGTTTCAGTTCTGTTTCAATTCTTACAGAAGGTATCACATTTTTAAAAGACTGCAGTGTTTGCCATTTGACAGTTCCAGGAACAAAGTTTGGGAAACAAAAAGGGCAGGAAGGGAGGACAATATTTTGGGCAATTTGAGTTCCTCAGAAGGTCAAGTTTAGTTGCTAAAAAGGAAAGAGGGCAAATGAAATGGATCTTGTGCAAATAGAAGGAAAGCAGCCTGTAGAAAAACAAATTCAAAATTAGTTTTTAATTAGTTTTTACTGGAGTATCATTGCTTTAGGCTTCCCCCCATGAGCTCAGAGGTTAAAGAATCTGCGGGCAGTGCAGGAGATGCAGATTCAATCCCTGGGCGGGGAAGATCCCCTGGAGAAGGGTCGGCAACCCACTCCAGTATTCTTGTCTGGAGACTTCCATGGACTGAGGAGGCTAGTGGGCTACAGTCCTTAGTTCAGTTCAGTTCAGTTCAGTTGCTCAGTCGTGTCCAACTCTGCAACCTCATGAATCGGAGCATGCCAGGCCTCCCTGTCCATCACCCACTCCTGGGGTTCACCCAAACCCACGTCCATCGAGTCGGTGATGCCATCCAGCAATCTTATCCTCTGTCGTCCCCTTCTCCTCCTGCCCCCAATCCCTCCCAGCATCAGGGTATTTTCCAATGAGTCAACTGTTTGCATGATGTGGCCAAAGTACTGGAGTTTCAGCTTTAGTATCATTTCTTCCAAAGAAATCCTAAGGCTGATCTCCTTCAGAATGGACTGGTTGGATCTCCTTGCAGTCCAAGGGACTCTCAACAGTCTTCTCCAACGCCACAGTTCAAAAGCATCAGTTCTTCAGTGCTCAGCTTTCTTCACAGTCCAACTCTCACATCCATACATGACTACTGGAAAAAACGCAGCCTTGACTAGATGGACCTTTGTTTGCAAAGCAATGTCTCTGCTTTTCAATATGCATCTAGGTTGGTCATAACTTTCCTTCCAAGGAGTAGGCGTCTTTTAATTTCATGGCTGCAATCACCATCTGCAGTGATTTTCAAGCCCCCCAAAATAAAGTCTGACACTGTTTCCACTGTTTTGACATCTATTTCCCATGAAGTGATGGGACCGGATGCCATGATCTTCATTTTCTGAATGTTGAGCTTTAGGCCAACTTTTTCACTCTCCACTTCCACTTTCATCAAGAGGCTTTTTAGTTCCTCTTCACTTTCTGCCGTAAGGGTGGTGTTATTTACATATCTAGTTTATTGATATTTCTCTAGGTAATCTTGATTCCAGCTTGTGCTTCTTCCAGCCCAGCGTTTCTCATGATGTACTCTGCATATAAGTTAAATAAGCAGCGTAACAATATACAGCCTTGACGTACTCCTTTTCCTAAAAGATCTTCATTACCCAGATAATCACGATGGTGTGATCACTCACCTAGAGCCAGACATCCTGGAATGTGAAGTCAAGTGGGCCTTAGAAAGCATCACTACAAACAAAGCTGGTGGAGGTGATGGAATTCCAGTTGAGCTATTTCAAATCCTGAAAGATGATGCTGTGAAAGTGCTGCAATCAATATGCCAGCAAATTTGGAAAACTCAGCAGTGGCCACAGGACTGGAAAAGGTCAGTTTTCATTCCAGTTCCAAAGAAAGGCAATGCCAAAGAATGCTCAAACTACCGCACAATTGCACTCATCTCACATGCTAGTAAAGTAATGCTCCAAATTCTCCAAGCCAGGCTTCAGCAATACGTGAACCGTGAACTTCCAGATGTTCAAGTTGGTTTTAGAAAAGGCAGAGGAACCAGAGATCAAATTGCCAACAGTACGTAGGTCACACAGAATTGGACAAGATTGAAGCAACTAAGCATGCATGCGTAGTTGCTTTAGAGTCGAACAGTCAGACATGAATGAAGTAACTGAGCGTGCCCTCATAGTTGCTTTACAGTGGTGTGTTAGTTTCTGCTGGACAGCGAAGCGAATCAGTTATACATATACTTATATCCCCTCCTTTTTGGATTTCCTGCACATTTAGGTCATGACAGAGCACCTGAGTAGTTTTCGGTGCTACACTGTCGGTTCTCATTAGCCTTCTATTTTATACATAGTAGTGAATATACATGAGTTCCAATCTCCCCAAAATTCTAATTCCAAAATTCTAATGAGGGAGGGATAGAGGGAGAGAAAAGAGAGATAGCTGAAATATGATGAGAAAGACCAGTGGAATTTTCAAAAGAATATAAAGGAGTCCCTAAAGTGACTAGGAAGTCAAAGGCAGACTTGGGTGAAAAAAAAAAAAATGACAGTTTTCATTTTTTCCTTAAGAGAAAATATGTTTTAGAGCAGCATCAAAGCTCTTCTCTACCACTAATTTTCTAAGAGGATATTTACTGTCCTAATAGGAACAGATGCTTCTTTCCTTATGGAACTCTACTATGTAGGTCATATAAGTGATTTTTATTAGTTCCTTCAAATAGGAAAAAAAAAGAACAATTAAAACTGTAATAGGGAAAAGGCAATTTCAGCAATATTACCATGAAAACAATTAAGTGACCATCTTCAACTACTGTAGTGCTCATTTTTGGCAGAAAATGGGATTGTGTTTGTGCACATCATTGTTTCTTTCCAGCTATTATGAAGTATTGACTTGCTATTTGTTGTTTCTCGTGGCAAAAAGTGTTTCCTGAACCCTAAGGAATCCTGTATTGCTATGTGCTCAAATAAGCATAAAATTCAAATTGCTCTTATTGTTTCTGATACTCTCCACTGTCGTACTGGCTAGCTATCTACGTTGTTAACTGCTTTTGACAACAACAAATCACACAAAAAATGCCTGAAGATTTAGTACTGTGCATGTAGATATATTTAGATAGATGAAAATATGGAAATATGGAAATAAACATATCAATATCATAATAATTGCATTTTCTTACAGGGAGCATGAGGCAGAGCTTTATATAATTGATTTGGGACCAGATATTTTACATTTGTCTAAAACTGTAGAAGTGTGTCACAGTATTCCTTTCTTCCCTTCAAGCTATACAACTCCATGTTATTTTGCATGTCTTTTGAATTGATTTAGTCATCTGTTTGTTTCTCTCATTCCTGAGTTTAGTAAATTTTGACACAATTTTGTAATCTATTATATGATAGAAGTGTTCTCGGTATTTTGAGAACTATATTTTAACAAGTTTAAATTGTCCCTGTGTCATTTGCTACCCTACATTTTTCCAGTACATGTTCAGGTAGTTTTGTTTTGGTTTTTCTTTCTTTCTTTTTTTTTTCTATTCCTTCTCCAGCCCAATCAGTTCATTTTCCATACCTACTCTAAATCGACAAACTCCTAATCTAATTCAGGAGCAGGAAGAGCCACCAACGAAGGTGATGGCATAGTTTCCTTCTACTTGAATGGGGAAAAAAAATGAACATGTTAAGTCAGCTGCTTCTCTAGAATTTCAGATTTATATTGTTGGTCTCCTCTCTGACTCATTTGAATAGACCCCAATGCTGGGAATGATTGAAGGTGGGAGGAGAAGGGGACGACAGAGGATGAGATGGTTGGATGGCATCACTGACTCAATGGACATGAGTTTGAGTAAACTCCAGGAGTTGGTGATGGACAGGGATGCTTGGCATGCTACAGTCCATGGGGTCGCAAAGAGTCAGACATGACTGAGCGACTGAACTGAACTGAACTCCTCTGTCTTAGCTCAGCATCCATTTGCTTTTAGATGGACATCATGTTTAATCTATCTGTGTATAAATACCTCTTGAGAATTACTTTCTAATCTTAGAGGCGCATACTCCTAACTTCCTCATACCTTTTCTCACTGCCATTGACACCAATTCTGTAATTTCAGATCCATGTTGCTCACATGATAGAAGGCTTTTCGGTTTGCTTGTTTTCTTTTGTCATTGTTTTTTTGTTATTGTGTTTTTATCTCTTTTAATGACCAGAATCTGGGCAAAGTCAAGGACACTGAAAATCCAGACTCCTGGCAAATCATTAGTATTTTCAATAAAAGTCTTTCTAATTCTTCTGTTGCAAGTTTAATGTTTGGTTCTTTCTTTCTTCCCCTCTTTCATGTTCCTGCCTTCCCCTCTCCTTCTCATAATCCTTTCTCAAAAACATAAAAGTGACAGTTATTTCAGTGGATACATTTTTATTTTTTCCTCTTTTTAGAATCAGAATTTTCATATGAAGAATGATAAGCGTTAGCCTTCCCTTTAATGTTACTATTTCATTTCAATTATTCATATTTTTACATATCCTTGTAATAATGGCTAATAAAATGAAAACCTGATTTTGTTCCAGTATAAAATATAGAACTATCTTGTATACTCAGTACATCAATTTTTGCCTTTAAGAAATCTGTGCCTCTTTTCTGTCATTTCACTCAGTTCCTTTCCACAGTGATGGGCAAAAGAAATTGGTTTTCTTTAAAATGCTCGTTTTCTTCCTGCCACTTGCCTGACCAAATGTTTCAAAAGCTTCTCACTCTAAGAAAGTCTAAAACCCTTTGACTGCTATTTGCTTCCTCAGGCTCGAGGTTCAGTCTTCCATTTGAGTTACTCTCCTGCCTCAGTGTCTTCTTATTGTCGGAAATGTCTGTCCTGGCCTTGCACACTGGGACCCTGAGCACTGTTAGTGAGCCTCTCACCCACCACACTGTCCTCAATGCCTTTGGTTCTTCACACTCAGCACAGACAAGTACGTCCTCACACCGTTTTCCAGCATTCTTCCACTCAAAGATGTTATCTTTCCACCACGTCTGCTGCCTGTGAATTCATGACACAGATTGGTTATTAGCAAATTAATGCATTTCTTTCCTCACTTGTAAGTGGGATAACATTTCTAGAATGAAGGAGAACATTGACATAGAAAAGTCAGAACATGATCTTTAAATTAAGTTCAGTCAGAAATCATTTAAATTTATTCTGTGAGTTTGAAACTATCCCTTCCCCACTCCAGTTTATATCTGGCCTCCTTCCTGTACTACGGTGATTCTATTCAAGGTGACCATGCCCTCCTCTGTTGACTAAATCCATACTCTACAATTTTCTTATCCCTCCATCTCTCAGAGGCTGACACCCACGTGTTTGTCTCTTCCTTCAAGAAAAATTGATATGAAGTTGCTGCAGGGCACCCTCCCTCACCCCTTGCCCTGCAGCTGTTCCTTTGAATACAAAGCTTTTAAACATCGTTAGTCTTTAATAGCTAGGCACTCCTTGGTCTCTTTTTTTTTTTGACTTTGTGTTCCCTTCTTGAGCATTTTCACACATGCCTTTATTTATCTAGAATCAATGACTCCCAAAGAGTATCTCTAACCCAGATGCCATCTCTGATTTCCAGGGCTGTAAGTCTAGCTGCTTAGATGACCCCACCAACTTAAAACTTAAAAGACAGCTCAAGTTCCCCTCCATCTGAATGTGTAGTTACTGCCCCAGACCCACCAACCTAAACAGAGGCTCTTCCTTGATTTTCTTCCTTTGTGGTATCTACTGCTGAAGCATGTCATCTAAAAATAACCTTGACCACTCACTCCCTCTTCCTATATATTCAGTTCACCTCTTCTATGACTATTGTTTTAACTCTGCTGCTGCTGCTGCTAAGTCACTTCAGTCGTGTCCAACTCTGTGCGACCCCATAGATGGCAGCCCACCAGGCTCCCCTGTCCCTGGGATTCTCCAAGCAGGAACACTGGAGTGGGTTGCCATTTCCTCCTCCAATGAATGAAAGTGAAAAGTGAAAGTGAAGTCACTCAGTCGTGTCCGACCCTCAGTGACCCCCTCAGTTTCCTATAAAAACACGCTATAGATTCAATAGCTTAAACAATAGATATTTACTTCTTAAAGCTCCAGTGACTAGGATGTCTACAGTCAAAGAGCCACAGACTCCATTCCTGATCAGAGTCCTCCTGGATTACAGACATCTGCCTTCTCACTGTATCCTCACAAGTCAAGAGATCAAGCAAACTCTGGTGTCTGTCTCTTCTTATAGCAACTCTAATCTCATCATGAGGGCCCCATCCTCCTGATCTCATCTAAACCATTTATATCCTGAAGTCTCACTTCCAAATATTATTACAATTAGAGTTAAAGCTTTAAGGGATGAATTTTGGAGGCACACAAACATTTAGTCCATAACGAATATACTAACCCTTCTCTGTATTCACCATCAGCAGCCTTGTTCAAATCACTATCCTGCTTTATCTGGACTCAATCTCCTCCCTCTTCCTTGCTGTAAGAAAACAGATTTTCTTTTTTTAAAGAATGCAGGTCTAATCATGACACTCAGCTACCAAATTCCTTTCTATATGTCTCACTTTTTTGGGATAAGAATTCAGTTTCATCTGGAGCTGACACCCACTTAGGTCTCCAGCTTCTATTCCCAACTGACTCACCCCTCCCTGACTGTTTGCTCTTTCAAGAGGCAGCCACAATGATCTTTCAGTTTCTTTATGCTTGCAGGCATTTGAAATTTCTCTGTCTTCTGCCTGAAACTTTGCCTCTGCTTCTAGTCTGTTTGCTTAGTAGCTACCTATGTATCAGTTTAGATAATCATTTCTGTATCTGGATAGATATCTTCTCCCAGGCCTTCTTTCTAGAATTTAGAGTATTTTAGGGCAATAATTGGAGAAGGAAATGGCAACCCACTCCAGTATTCTTGCCTGGAGAATCCCAGGGACAGAGGAGCCTGGAGGCCTGCCATCTATGGGGTTGCACAGAGTCAGACACCACTGAAGCAACTTAGTAGCAGTAGGGCAATAATAGGTTACATGGTTATTGGGTTATTATCTATCCTCACCCCACCAGCTTGGCTTTAGATACCAAAGACCTGGGTCTTTCTCTATCTGATGCATTTTCTACTTCCAATTTTTAGGGCACTTAGTCTGTGTTGCTTAAATACAATAGTTTTAAATAAACAATTATATCATATAGTGCCTTCAGGCATATTTGTACTTTTATTTAACTTTTGTAGTACAGCACATTCTTAGAATACTTATTTTGTTTACCAGTTTCCTTCCCACCATGCTTACAAATTTTAATTAATTATTAATACAAGTAAAGGAGTATCGATTGATTGCCTAGAAATATCTCTGACCATATCCATTTGTGAATCCATAATAAGTGAACATACATACAAGAATGCAACAGTGAGTCAAATTCTAAAGATAGGAAAAGCACATAAATCCCCACCACGTCAGTTCATATTACAGAGCTTAATGGAGCACAGGCTCCTGCCACTGTGTCCATAAGGAAAATGTGTTTGTTTGCACTCTGGGGTAATCTAAACCTGTACAGAGTTGCTTTGTGTAGGTAGCTGAAACACTTTAAAAGAATGATTATGGTGTTACTGACTAATTTGGATTCTAGTTCACTAGGGTATATTTCATGCTATATTGTATTTCCTCAATAAACGTAAATTACACCAATTTGCAAGCAGCACTTTTTATATTTCCCCCTTATTACATTCTATTTTGGCCACAGTTACTGAGCAATGTTGGGATTGATTTATTTCCTGAGAAAAAAATAAACTATCTACTTTGTGAAGGTTAACTGATACATTAACAGGGTATAACCAGGAGATTCCTGACTTCAATTTTATATTCATAATCCTCCATGAAAAAAATGTGGTACCTTACATGTGACAAAACAGAGATGGAAACAGTCTACAAGAGTTGTGTGGTAGTTTAAAAAATAAAACCACACTTTTTCTAATGTTCCCTTATCAAGATGATGGAGATTGATTTCCCATTCCTTGAGTATAGGCTAGTTTCAGTGACTGAGATCTAATAACAGAATATGGTGAGATTGATGAGATATCATTTGTGAGATCATGACAAGAAGAAAGACTGCAGCTTTCATTCTGGGTCTTTCTTCCTTTCTCCATCTCTCCCTCCTGGACCATTCATTCCTGGGAAATTCAGCTGCCATGACATAAGCCGCCTTAAAGAGAAGCCCATGTATCAATGTTTTGGGGACCTCAGTCCAACAAGCAGAGGGGAATCAAAGCCTGCAAATGGCTCTGTGTGTGGCCATGGAAGTGGATTCTCCAGCCCCAATCAAGCCTTGAGATAAATGGAGGCCCAGCCAGATGTCATCTTGAGAGAGACCCTGAGCTAAAATCACCCAGCTAAGTCACTCTCAAATTCCTGGTCCTTAGAAATTGGGAGAGATCATAATTGTTGTCTGAGCCTACCAAGTTAGAAGAAAGCTAATATATGTAGGAAGAATACAGAGTTTGGTGATATCACTGCCTGGATGCCTGGATGACACAGATCTTACTCTGTCCCTCAACTCTAGTTTCCCTTCCTCAAATCCAGGATTTATTAATTTGTATCTTGCTGAGTAGTTCTGATGTTTAACTCATATCAAGAATCCTGTATTAATCAAGCAGATGAGCATACAGAAAATAATAAATAGTATGTTGTTCAGTCGCTAAGTCTTGTACAACTCTGTGACCCCATGAAATGGAGAACACCAGTCTTCCCTGTCCTTCACCATTGCCTGAAGTTTGCTCAAACTCATGTCCATTGAATTGGTGATGTTATCCATCACCATCTCATCCTCTGTCACCTCCTTCTCCTCTTGCCCACAAATAGATAGTATATATTATAATTTTATCTTTGTTAGTATTTATTATTATTTCAAATAATTTATTTTTATGTTAAAATATGTAACATCAAGGAAATAAAGAATTTAGTTGAAATAATTTGAGTATCTCTTCACAACAGCTTTACCCAACGATGATTTGGGAAGATTGACGGCAAGAGGAGAAGGGTATAACAGAAGTTTAGATGGTTGGATGGCATCACTGACTCAATGGACATGAATTTGAGCAAACTCCTGGAGATAGTGAAGGACAAGAAAGCCTGGCATACTGCAGTCCATGGGGTCATAAAATGTCAGACATGACAGCACCTGAACAACAACAAATATATCTTCCAAACCTGCATAAAAATTAGACAAGCTGAAAAATAGCTATGAATCCAAACATAGGATGTAAAACATATCCACATCATGGTTAAGTATTAGACATTTTTCAGTTAAAAGTAAAGGGGAAAGTATCATCATAAGGTTTATAACTTTAGAATTTCTAACATCTGGAGGTTAGAATTTTTATTTTGGCAGTGCTTAACTTTACACTTGGGATAGCACCCTTTCTCTCCATGCCCTTCCAAATAATGCTGAGAAGAGAATGTGCTTTTTTTTAACTCCTAGTTTCTAAATAGTTTAGAAAATGTAGATTAAAAACAAAAGTTTACATGTCTTATCATTATAAACAGTGTGTTAGTTGCTCAGCCATGTCTGACTCTAGCCCACCAGGCTTCTTTGTTCAGAGATTTCCCCTTTGTCCAAAGAAAGAATATTGGAGTGGTTTATCATTTCCTACTCCAGATAATAATGGGTCTGCCCGATCCAGGGATTAAACCTGGGTCTCCTGCATTGCTGGCAGATTCTTTACCATCTCAGCCACCAGGGAAACCCTATTATAAACAGAGCAACATAAAACATGCTTTCAATAGTTAACACTCAAAATAATGACACATTAGAAATTTTTTCAAGATGTAGCCAGGAGCTTCAACCCTCATGTTAGGGTTTTTTTTTGATAATTCAAACAAAGTTTATATTATTTGTGTGTGTGTATGGGGGGTGGTGGTGGTCAGAGGGCAGGTTGTTTGTTTTGAAGGACTTTGTATTTAAATCATCTGAACAGAATTTTGCAATACATGGGCAGCATTCAGTCAAGCATCTGTAGAAGACTATGCGTGTCTCTAAGAAACAAAGGATGTCCTCATTCCTCCCATTACTGCAGAAAAGACAGTGGGTTCCTTCCAAACTGCACACTGATCAAATGGGCTGTGATCCAGAAAAACGTTACAAGTGTCCTAAGTATTTTTTCTTTTTGTTATTTGCTGAATAAGACAATTGAAACACCTAATTCTCAGATTGCTTTTTGTGCTAGATAATTTAATGGTTCCATTTCATATGAAAGACTACTCCATAAAGGGAATAATCTAACAACATATAGAAAAAGAGAAGGATTTATGGGTGTGATCTCAAATTGTCAAAACCTATTAGAACTGAGAATCTGGGCAGGTACTTGGAAGTTATATACGTATACATCTATTTTAGAAAAATATTAATAGAGGGAAAAAGTCCCCAGATTTATTTATACTAAATTTTCAGATAATGTGACACCCCATCACTGGTCTCTGTTTCACCCCAGCTGTACATGAATTAATTGGCTATTTATCCAATTGAGCACTGCTTTTTGACTTGCTTTCCCCATCTGAAAAAACAATTTTTCAATTTGTTATCTTGAAATATATTCCTATGATCAATTCTACATATTTTGATACCCAAAGACTTACTTTGATTATGATCTACGTGTTGAATTGCTTTCCTGAATTTATATAAAAAAAACGTATTGTGGAGGGAATCTTTAATTCCTTTGAGTGATGACAGTTGAGGATATGCTTTCTTGAAAAATGCAGAAACGCATAAGGACCACAAAACAGAATGCAACATTAAAGGCAAGCCTGAGAGATAACTATAGGATTTATGAAGATCTTGTAACTGCAAATGGTTTCTTGCTGAGAGACGTTTCTCCATACTGATAAAAGACCTCAATTTATATTACTGAAGAGGGAGCTTCTGTATGCTGAGGCTGGAGAAAGGCAAGTAAAATTGTGAAAACAATTGAGATATGAAGAAGAAAGATGAAGCTCAAGGCTCCAGTTTCAAAGTTAGAAATTGGAAACTGTTTCCCAAAGAAGCAGCTGGATAAATAATGGCCAGGTTCTATAATAATACTGATGGTACATTTTAATTACATTTTGATTTAGGAAGAATCTTGCAGGTTGGCTTTGTGTCCTAACCACATTCATCACCCAGGTTTTATGGGAAAATATGTTCCAAATTTTAACAGTGGCTTTACAAATGAACTTGTAGAGCATAACCTGGTTGCAATTTGGAAATGACTTCTAATTCTTTATTTTCATTAATAGTTCCTTAAAATTTTTGGACATAGATCAAGGAAAGAGTATATTAGAACTATAACATATTTAAAATAAGTTTACAGAAGTTCTAAGTACATTTATGATTTGCAGTTTAGTATAATAGCAATTTTTGAATATTTTCTGTTCATCTTTATCAAAAAGAATTGGTCAATACTAGCTATAGGTGAGCTAAAAAACTTGATAATTTCTTTATTTCTATATACTTTTTTAAACCTTTCAAGAAAAGTTTGTTAGGTAATGGGAAATGTCAGCACAGAACAACTGGATCTCGGGCCATGAAACAACTGTATTAAGATCAACAGAACTCATGAATTATGAAAAATAGTGGCTGGCAGAGAACCTAAAAATATTAATGAGCAACAGATTTATATAATATTTACTGCAATTGGTACTCTTTTTTTTTCCCAAACTATGAGAAACTCAAAACATAAGCACTAAGACTATTCATCCTTTGTAATACAACTTATATTTTTGAACAAATACATTCTAAAGCTATTACACATATCTATAAGAATTAGTGAACTATGTATTTTTTTCCTTTAGTCATTAATATATTCCTCAACAATGTATGTTTTCAGAAATTAAACTTCAATTTAATAGTCCCCTAGAGCTCATGGAAAAAAGCATTCATTAATTAAAGAACAGTTAATGATCCAAAAATGAAAACTGGATGTCAATAGTTCTCATATCTAGTGATATGAGATGGAAAAATAATTAATGAAAGAGTACAAACTCTATAACAGCAGGGATTTCACAGGACTAATAAATTTGATCCACAGGCATTAACAATATTAGTCTCATAATTTAAAAAAAAATCTTCAAATAAATTCTATCTCTTTATCCTTCCCATTAAATTTTTTTATTTTTATTTATTTTTTTTTAATTTTTTTTATTTTTTAAATTTTAAAATCTTTAATTCTTACATGCATTCCCAAACATGAACCCCCCTCCCACCTCCCTCCCCATAACATCTTTCTGGGTCATCCCCATGCACCAGCCCCAAGCATGCTGCATCCTGCGTCAGACATAGACTGGCGATTCAATTCACATGATAGTATACATGTTAGAATGTCATTCTCCCAAATCATCCCACCCTCTCCCTCTCCCTCTGAGTCCAAAAGTCCGTTATACACATCTATGTCTCTTTCCCTGTCTTGCATACAGGGTCGTCATTGCCATCTTCCTAAATTCCATATATATGTGTTAGTATACTGTATTGGTGTTTTTCTTTCTGGCTTACTTCACTCTGTATAATCGGCTCCAGTTTCATCCATCTCATCAGAACTGATTCGAATGAATTCTTTTTAACTGCTGAGTAATACTCCATTGTGTATATGTACCACAGCTTTCTTATCCATTCATCTGCTGATGGACATCTAGGTTGTTTCCATGTCCTGGCTATTATAAACAGTGCTGCGATGAACATTGGGGTACATGATTAAATTTAAATGAGTTAAAAAGTGTGAGTCCTCTCAGTTGTGTCTTACTCTTTGCAGCCCTGTGGGCTGAAGGTTGCCAGGCTCCTCTGTACATGGAATTCTGCAGGCAAGAATACTGGAGTGGGTGGCCATTCCCTTCTCCAGGGGATCTTCCCAACCCAGGGATCAAATACGCGTCTCATGCATTGCAGGCAGATTCTTTGCTATCTGAGCCACCAGGGAATATATGTTAAAAGTTTAAAGCTTCTTGCAAAGTACCTCAAGACAAATTTGTAACCTATTAAACTAAATTTATCTATATGCATATCTACATTTATATCTATATATAAGGAAATATATAAAATAATTGTTTGCCATATTAAAGATAATTCTGGCAAGCATAAATATTAATGAGACATTATCTATCTTGACAGCATACCCACTGCAAAATTTTATGGTTAATATTATGTCATTGCAAGATCAATTATTAAAGATAGAATATTTGGAAATATAAATATATTGATGTTTTGACCAAAGCAATTACAAATAAACCCAACAACTTACCAAAAACTGACAATCATCTGCCCATGTCAGTCTATCTCTTTATCTCTCTAAGCTATCATATACATGAGCTGTCTGAAGGTGGTAAATAAAATATAGTGATATATCACTTTATAAATAGTTTTCAATGAAAAAGGAAAATTTCAATATTTAATGATTAATGATAAATTAACAGTGGTTTGTCTACCATTGTATGCCTGAAATTTAAAGAGAGAGTGATTGCTGCTCAAAATTGTCCATTAATTCAGAGATAGACTCTTACTGGTCTTTGTGCCAACCTTCCCCTAACAGGCTTTTAAAAATACCAGTACAGCAAGACAGCTCCATTTAAAAAAAAAAAAAAAAAGAAGAAATCCATAGCTATGTATGTTGAGAAATCCTATTTGCTCCACCCACTTCTTTAGATTGAAAACAGTATACTTTGCATTTTGGTTAGAAATTATAGCATTTTAAAAATTATAATAACATTATAAAGTTAAGAAATCATGATGATAAATATATGTTACTCATGTTTGCTGTACTGTGATTTCTGATTATTTTCTTTGTTTCTTTACTATAGCCAATTGATATAAAAAATTAGGTAAAACATTTTCAAAATGAATTGCTATAAAATTATATCATTGTATTTTACTTTAATTTGCTTAGTAAATTCATTCAATTCAAGGATTACTTTCTTGTGCTTCATAGATATCATTTCAACAACTACTTATTCAACATTTAAAAGCAATATAATGTATTTTATACTCAAAATAAAATAACATCCTATACTTAGCAACTTGATACATTTGCTTTAAAGTCTCTGAATGAAGATAAGGAAGAGTTAATCAGAAATGGTTTACTAATTCAAATTTGCCTTTTGTATTTCTCAATGATGTATCCTAGCAACAATGTAGGCTAGTCTTTTCTTCGTATTCTGCTCTTCTTGATAAGGAAATAAAAAGATCTTGGTTCACAAGGCTTATTTACTATCATTATAAAAGTTGCCAGAAATACCTGATCACTCATTTAACTTATTTTGATGGGAATAAAAGCTAACAGAAGTAATGTGACTAAATGTTCAATGGAAGGTGAAAATCAAATGCTTATACATTTCAAAGCAAGACTGTCCATATTAGAACTCATTAGAACAGTAACAATGAATCTTAGGTTTACCCATAAAAACTTTAATTGCAAATGTTCTCCAATGGTATAAACATCTTCCATAATCTTAACCTAAAGTTATGTGTATACTATGAGAAGTCAGGAGAAAAAGTTATATTTATTATATATGCTAGTTGCATATTAAGACAAATATAGACATACCTGAATCTAAAATGGTTTTAAAGAACATTAATATTTTCTAAAATTATGTTTCTAAAATAAATTTGTATAATCTTAGGAACCTTGCTTTCTAACAGTTGAGGGATATTGAAATATATTCTTTGTAATTCTGAAATTTATTCATGTCTTTCCAGATTACTGACAGCTCTTTCTGATAGAGTGCACTGTTTATGCACATTGAAGACATTGGCAACCAGTAGTTAGTTGTATGACCTCTTTCCATCTGAGCTGAGATGTCCATTTTTTCCAAGTCAGCAGTGGCATAGGGACAATCATCTAGAGTGGTAAATTTAATTATATTTCATCAGCCCTGAATGCTAACACAGAATCTAATATTAAAATATGCTTGCTTGAGAGCATGTTTCAAGTCCAAAATGAAATAAAAATATTCACATCTAGTTATGAGATTGAACATTTATGCTAAGAGGCAGATCAGTACAGCGCATAAGAACAGTCTTTGATGTCAGTTGGTCAGACTCAGGTTCACAGCCTGGCTTGGATTTGTCTCAACCCTAGGTTGTTATTTTGGGCACATCTCACCTCAGAAACTTCAGCTTTATTAAACACCAAATGAGAATCATAGTAGTATGGAGAAGAGAAATGGGTGTTTTGTACATGTATTGACAGCAGATTGCATATGACAGCATCTATCTCAGTAGACTAATAAGATCCACTAGTCAGCAGTTCTGCTGCTGCTGCTGCTAAGTCGCTTCAGTCATGTCTGACTCTGTGTGACCCCATAGATGGAGCCCACCAGGCTCCCCCGTCCCTGGGATTCTCCAGGCAAGAACACTGGAGTGGGTTGCCATTTCCTTCTCCAATGTGTGAAAGTGAAAAGTGAAAGTTAAGTTGCTCAGTCGTGTCCGACTTGTAGTGACCCCATGGATGGCAGCCTACCATGCTCCTCCGGCCATGGGATTTTCCAGGCAAGAGTACTGGAGTGGGATGCCATTGCCTTCTCCGAGTCAGCAGTTCTACAATCTTTTAAAAAGCATTTGAGTCACTTAAATAAATAAAACAAGCGAAAGAAAAACAAGTGGTTTCCTACATTTCATTTTGGTTTTGTTTGTTTCCAGTTAGGGCTTCTCAGGTGGCACTAGTGGTAAAGAACCACCTGCCTGCCAATGCAGAAGACATAAAAGAAGTGAATTCAATCCATGAGTCAGGAAGATTCCCTGGAGAAGGGCATGGCAACCCACTCCAGTATTCTTGTCTGAAGAATCCCATGGACCAAAGATCCTGGAGGGTTACAGTCCATAGGGTCACTAAGAGTTGGACATGACTGAAGTGACATGGCACACATACACACACATTTCAGCTATCTTGGAACTCTTTGATGAATGTTATTTTTAGTATTACTGCACTAGAAATATGATGTCAAAGGTGACTGGTGGGTGAAATGGCAAAAACAATAAAAATATTCATGTTATTATCTGTCCATAATAGTCACCATTTACATTGGCTTTGAGGGGGGAATAAAATCTGGTAAAACAGAATGCCTTCTCTGGTCAATATTTTTAATTTCCCTTCATTTAAGCAATTATTGTAACAGAAGACAGACATTATCTCCAGTTACCATCAGTCTGTATGACTCCTAGCAGATATATCCACCCTCCCTCTCTATCTATGCAGGTTGGGGCAGGAAATATATAATGCATTCAGTAATCCCAACAAAATAAGTATGGTATGAGGAGGCCTACTGCTGTCTTTTGTTTTCCTTTTGGGGATAATTACTACTATTTAAAGCTGAAAATGCATATATTGAGTTGTAGGCCATTTACTCTTCTCTTTTATAAATCAGCATGGGCTTCAGTTCCATCTGTGAGTTCATTCTTGCTATGTCAAAGATACTTCAGGGGTTCACAAAGGAGATTTTTCTCCCCTGTTAATGTATCAGTTAACCTTCACCCATGGATAGTTTGTTTTCTTCTCAGGAAATAGATCAATCCCCATGTTGCTCAGTAACTGTGGCCAAAATAGGATGTAATAAGGGGGAAATATAAAAAGTGCTGCTTACAAATTGTTATTTACATTTATAGAGGAAATACAATATACCATGAAATATATCCTAGGGAACACTAACCCAAATTAGTCAACAACACCATAATCATTCTTTTAAAGTGTTTCAGCTACCTAGATAAGGACTAGAAATGAATTAGTGCTATGATGAATGAACTATTCATGTTGCAAGGCAATGATATATGTGTTAAAAATTAAAGTATCATGATATTATTTTGAGGCAGAGACTAATTATTTAAAATAATTCACATTATTTATCTGTCTTTTGGTTGAGATACTGGAATGCAGACATCAATTATTTTATGCTGTAAACACTATATGTGAAAAAAATACTTATTCAATGATGGAGTGATAAGGGCCAGTTACTATTTATTTTACAAAATGCTATAATATTAGCTACAGAAAATATCAAAACAGATTTCTTGAGTCTAATACTTTATTTATAAATTATCTGCATCTACTATTTTAAATTATATCAGGCAAAATATTCTGAGTTTAGGTTTCATAAATATTGTAATGCTTTTTATATGAATTTGTAAAATGTTTATTATATATCAAACACTTATTGCTTCATACATGAATAGTTACTTGTTCAAAATTCAATGAGAAGTCCAGATTTCCTGAAACTTGAAATTAACCACAACAGATTTAACAGTTATCTCAGAAGCTCACTTTGCTTCTGATACAATTAATGTAAGGGATTCAAATATAAGTAGATAATTTGAAGAATAATTAGTTTGGCTCAAGTTAAGATGAAGAAAGGTTTCTTGAAATGAATGAACTAAAATGATTAACAAAAAATTACATAATTATGTATTTTGTTGTAAGTTTATAAATTTCTTCTTTCTTAAATGATAAACAGTTGAAAAAGTAATTATATAAGAAAGTAAAATTTCTACTTTCAGAAATATGATGTGTTGATTTTAATTAGAGAAAATGATCAACAGTGAATCAAAATATAATGTCCAAGGGTTTCTCCAGTGTATTAATAATAATAACAGTAATCATATAACTATCATTTATTTAAGATGAAATAATAGTATACTCAGCACATCTTATGATTATTTTATAAATTTTATAGAGTAAATTGTTTTCCAGGAGTTAAGTCAATTTCCGAAGTTACAGGTTCATAAATACCAAGTCAGGATTTTTTAACCTGCTTTGAGAGTCTGTTTTTATTCCTCTACTTACTGAGATGAAATTTTTGGAAGATTTTACTGATATTTAATGAATGTATTATTCTCAGAGGGGGAAAAGGCATACTTGCACTAAAAAATAATTGCCTGTAAAATCAGTATAGTTGGCCCTTTGAATCCATGAGTTCTGAATCCTCAGATTCAACCAACTGCAGCTGGAAAATATTTGGAAAAACAGCTTTCCAGAAAGCTCCAAAAAACAAAGCTTGAATTAGCTGTACTCCGGTGACCATTTACACAGTATTTATATTGTAGTAGTTACTATAAGTTATCCAGAGATGATTTAAAGTATTCAGGAGGGTGTGGATAGGTTATATACAAAAACACTGTTTCAAAGAGACCTGAGCATCTGATGAATTTGGTATCCGGAAGGTAACCTGGAACTGATCCCCCAAGGGACCCCTGTACTAAAGTGTGTATTTTTAAACTCAGGAGAACAAGTAAAAGGAATTAAATAATAGCGATCATAATCACATAGTAATATACTACTATTGTCAATAATTAGTATGTGTCCATTCAGATTTTGTTCAATTATGTAATTTGACTCACCCCACACATAATATTTATAACTTGCTATTTCATGTAGCAATGATTTCTCCTCATTTTCCACATAATTAAATGTTCATACATCACATCATTTTTATTGGCTCATAAAATGGGCTGTACCCATTTTATTTAAGCAACCTTTTATTAGCTATCATTTTCCCTAAATTTTCAGTTAGCAGCTGTAGGATGAATCTGTATAAAACCCTGCATTTATATACTCCTTGACTGGAGAAGGAAATGGCAACCCACTCCAGTATTCTTGCCTGCAGAATCCCGTGGACAGAGGAGCTTGGTGGGCTGCAGTCCACGGGTTGCAAAGAGTCGGACACGACTGAGCGACTTCACTTTCACTTTCACTTGATTGGTTTTATAGACTATATTCTGAAATTGGGAATATATTTCCTATATTTTATTATTAATCAATTAAAAATGTGAAAAATTGAAATATTTTCCCTTACAATAGCAATAGTGACTGATGTACATGTAAAATTAAAGTCATCTCATGAAAAATGTACATGACATATTAAAAAGAAAAGAAAATCCAAAAAGCTTTTCAGAACGGATTAAATAATGAATAAATACAAATATATAGCATATTTCTGGATGTTACTATGTAGAATAACAAGGATAAAAACAATTCTGGAGTCTATAAATTTCGTGCTATTCCTTTTGTGTGTTTTCTGAC
This sequence comes from Ovis aries, assembly GCF_016772045.2. Taxonomy (NCBI): domain Eukaryota; kingdom Metazoa; phylum Chordata; class Mammalia; order Artiodactyla; family Bovidae; genus Ovis; species Ovis aries. Next base: position 53,621,023 of record NC_056069.1, read on the forward strand.
ACTAGAGTTCATATAGAAGAGAAAGCACAGAAAAATAGCATGTTATTTTTAAATTTATATATATAGACACCACACTTTAAATTAAATTAAATATATATAATTTATTTAACATATATTAAATATTACATTATTTAATATATATTAAATTATATATATAATTTTATTTTATAATAGCAACAGTGATTGAGAGAGAGAGAAAAGAGCAAAAATTTTAAGTACCCAGCTCAATGAATTTTAATTGGGTATAAACTCACTCCTGTTCCCTTCACACAGATTGAAATTAAAAAAAAAAAAGAATTTCATCAAAATACCAAAATAATGTTCTGCTCCTACTAAACACTGCCCACCCTCTTCAAAATAACTAGTTCCTAAGTTTTAGCTCCATGACCTAATTTACCATATTTTAAAATTTGTAGAAATATAGTTGATTATTATATATTCATGTAGTTTTTTTCCTTGTATGCTCTTTTTAAGTGATTTATTCATGATAGTAAATATAATTGTAATTATTTTGTAGTTTTTGCTCTATAATATTAGCAAAAAATTATATAAACATTTTATTATTTAAGCACAAAAGAACATTTATGTTGTTTCGAGTTTAGAATTTTATGGCTCATATTGTTCTTATCAAGTGTATGTATCTTTGGGTGATATGTACTCATATTTGTTAGATGCATAAATATGAGTGAAACTACTGGATCATAATGTGTATAATTTAATCATCATTTAATACTCATTGGTCATTTGGTTATGCTCTCTTGTGAATACATTCTGTTTCTGCCCATTTCTTTTTTCATAGTAGCTTTTCATTTATTTTGTAGCAACTCTTTATATAGGAATAATTTATCACTTACTACAGGGCAAATATTCCTCCACACTGGAAGTCTTTCTCTTAATGATGTTTTTTAAATGATATCTTCTGTTTCTTAATTTTAATGTATTTTGTTTAATATATTTCTTATAAAAACTTGTGTGTGTTGTGTTTAAAATAACTCTGCATACCCTAAAGTCATGAAAATATTCTCCTATTTTTTTTTTTCTTAATAGTTCTTAGTGAAACAACTCTGCCTCTGTCTCATCCATTACAACCCGACTCCCTACTGTGATAACTACTAAGTCTGTTCTCCATCTCTATTTTTCTCAATTTGGTAATGGTATATGAGTAGAACCATAAACTGTATGACTTTGGGGATTGGCTTTTTTCATTCAGCTTAGTTTCCTGGAGATTCATGCAAGTGTTGTGTTTATCAACATCCTATCCTTATGACTGAATAGTTTTCCATGCTATAGATGTACCACAGGTGGTGTAACAATTCACCCATTTAAAGAAATCTGTGTTGTTTTCCAGTTCTAGTCTATAACAAGCACCCCTGCTAACAACATGTGTTTACGGGTATTTATTTGTGTGAATATAACTTGCATTTCTCTGGGATCAATGCCCAGGAATGTAATTACCAGGTGGTTTGGAACTGCTGGAGGTTTAGAACTCTGTCATTTAAAATCTTGGGCGTCTTCACATTCATGGTTTTAGAGCAGAGAGAAATTCAAATATATGTTATATTTTCCTTAGATAATATGTGCTAAGTCTCTCAGTCGTGTCCAGCTCTTTGCAACCCCATGGACTGTAGCCTGCCGGGCTCCTGTCCGTGAGATTCTCCCGGCAAGAATATTGGAATGGATTCCATTTCCTTCTCCAGGGCATCTTCCCGACCCAGGAACTGAACCTGTGGCTTCTGCAGTGGCAGGCGGGTTCTTTACCACTAGCACCACCTGCTGTTGCTCCTGCTCAGTCACTTCAGTGGTGTCAGACTTTTGCGACCCTATAGACTGTAACCCGCCAGGCTCTTCTGTCTATGGGATTCTCCAGGCAATACTGGAGCGGGTTGCCATACCCTCTTCCAGGGCACCTTCCCCACCCAGGGATCAAACCTGGGTTTCTTATTTTACTGCATTGGCAGATGGATTCTTTACCACTAGCACCACCTGGGAAGCCACCTACTTTCTTATAAAAATCATCACCTTAAGACGATCAAGTTCAGCATTTACGGCTTCTTTTCCCAAGAAATTTCCTTAGATTCCCTGCAAACAGCCATTTTCTTTCTTTCTTTTTTTTTTTTTTTTTGCAGGGGAAGGGGTATGAGTTTGCATGATATTCTGTGAAAAATCTATCCATTGCAAATAAAATTCCTTCTCCAGGAGAATCTCCTTTTTATTCTCCCATTGCCACTTCTGTTATATGTTTCCCACAAATTCAACTGGCATGCCTCTACTCTGAAAGTGAACACAGTCTAGACTGAAGCCGAAATATCTACTGCGAAGAATGATTTGTAAATGGACAAACTGACCTAAGTGTCCATTAAAATGAAGATATTAAGTGGGCTAACTAAAGCCTAAATATTGTTAATGAGAACAAAGATCCAGAAGCAAATCTTCAACAAAGACAGAATTATCGGTATACATCAAAGAGAAAAATTCACCTTCAGGAACTTTCAGGGCTAAAAGACTAACCTCATCATTCTTCTTGAGCCCCTAAGAAATTCTTCAGGGAAGTGTGACATAGTGATAAATTGCTTTTTGGTGTTTACTAGTATTGGGCAAGTCTGAGAGAAGATAGAAGTATTCAGAGGTCAAATGTTACTGACTTTCTGGCTCCCGAGTGTTTGTATGAACAGTTGTGAAAATAAATGGGAATTCATTTTGAAAATGTACAACACACACAAAAAAAAATTCCAAAAATTTTTACAGCTGACAGTGCATATATGGTTTCTTAATTTTCTCTAATAATGGAAAATACCTCCATAGTAAGTATAAAAAATGAGTTGCCATAATGAGAATTTAAACATTTGTGTTTTAATAGTTAAAAAACTCAAGTTATACATGTTGAATTCCTTACCTCCATTTTTGTGGGTGTGGACAAGCTTCCCAGGTGGCTCAATAGTAAAGAATCTACCTGCCAGCAGGAGGCACAGGTTTGATGCCTGAGTCAGGAAGATCCCCTGGAGAATCCCCTGGAGAATTCTTTCTAGGCAAGAATACCCACTCCAGTATTCTTGCCTAGGAAATTCCATAGACAGAGGAGCCTGGCAGGCTATAGTCCATGGGGTCACAAAGAGTCAGATTCAGATACTACTTAGCGACTTAACAACAAGCCAAGTACTTAATCATAGAGACCTAATATTTTGTAATTTTTCTTAATACTATGTTGTTTTTTATATCTATTTTTCATATTAAATAGGTAACTAGAATAATAAATAGATCAGATATACTTAATTATTAAGGTATCTTAAAATTATTACCTATATTCATATAAAACCAGTTTTGTTTAATAATTATATATTAGTTACTAATTTATAATTTTATGTGCATACATTGAGATCTATCATTCTTTCACTTCAAAAAAGAGGTTAGTAATTTTTTTTTTAGTAAAAATTAAATAGATCCAATTTGAACATATTAGTGGATTTTCTTTAGTGATTTCTAAATTTTGTATTAATATGCTTTAGGATGATTATTAATTAGAGAATCCTTGCATCTCTCAAGTCTATTTCAAACTCATTTTTAAAAATACAAGAAATTTAAAATAATAGTTATACAACACTAAATGAAAATCTTCATGATTCTAGTTTCTGCTGTAAAATAAGAGAATATTTTTTCACCTCTGACCCTTATTATAGAGGTTTTCAATCTGAAATAATGAACTAAAAGTATAAAGAGGCTAAATATGTGTTTTAACTACAGGTCATTCCTTACTAAATTTCGACATTGTAAACTCCCTGAAGCAGACTTCAGCCAAGCATGTCTTGAAGGATTATAATTTCAACAAAGTGAAAGTCGCTCAGTCATCAAACTATTTGCAACCCCATGGGCTATAAAGTCCATGAAATTCTCCAGGCCAGAATACTGGAGTGGGGAGCCTTTCCCTTCTCCAGGGGATCTTCCCAACCAGGGATTGAACCCAGGCCTCCCACATTACAGGGGAATTCTTTGCCATAAATATTTTCTGTTTTCTAACTAGAATAAGCAAGACTGAAGTTCCTTTTGGTTGGGCTTCCCTAGTGGCTCAGTGGTAAAGAATGCAGACGACACAGTTGTGATGCCTGGGTTGGGAAGATCCCCTGGAGAAGGAAATGGCAACCCACTCCAGCAACCTACTCCAGCATTTTTGCCTGGGAAATCCCATGGACAGAGGAACGTGGTGGGTTATAGTCCATGGGTTCCCAAAAGAATCGGACATGACTTTGCAGCTAAACAAGTTTCTTTACATTCGTCCTCTTGCTCATTTTTCCATGAACTTGTAATGTGAGACTTAAATAATATGTGTGTGTGTGTGTGTGTGTGTGTGTGCGTGTGTGTGTGTGCGCGCACGCACAAGCGCATATGTGAGTATACTGGTGAAATTGCTAGGTGGTGTTTCTGGCGGCTCCAAGGAATGCTGGTCCTTTATGTCTCAGCACAGAAAGAATTCATCAAAAGGCAAAGTGATAGCTAAGAAGTGACTTATTAGAATACGATGCTTGTGAAAATTGCAAGCAGGTGGAGGAGAGGGTGCCACATCCTGAGAACTTAGTGGGCTACAGTTTTATAATCAAAGGAAAAGTGGGGAGGGGGAAAAGACCTCTTTCTTCTTCATTCTTGAGTAGACATCATGCTTCTAGCATCAGCTCCTCCTCCAGGTTAGGCAGGGGATATTTTTTGTCCCTTTATGGTCAAGCTAAGACTGTAAAAATTATTTCAGGTCTCTATACAGTGAACACCTTTCCATAAATTATTATGCAGAGAGAATATCCTAGGGATCATTAACTTCCAGAGCTCACTGGGCAGGATGTGAGTTTCATGCCACCGTGGTTCTGTTGTTTGGGGCATGTCTCATTCTTTTTTTGCAGGATTTTGTTGCTAAGCAAGTCTGCTTGGTTTCAAGGTTAAGTAAATGTGCTTTCTGGAGTAATCATTAACTTCCAGGGGTCTCTTGCATTTTTTTACCTACAATCCCCTAGTGGGATTAACTATTTAATCACTTACTTTGTTCCTTTACTCTGTCTTTGCTTGTAAACTAAGGATACTTTTAAATAATCATTATTAAATTATGTCAGTCTGTGTGGCCCAATATATATAGTTAAACTCTTTAAAGTACTCCTGTTAGATTCAGTCATTTGTGGTATCTAGGAATAGTGTGGATTCTTGCAAGAGCTATTCAGGGAAGAATTTTCTCATTAAGGTACTAACTCCATAAACTGATTACCGTAATTTACATGAATATTTACAAAATTTATGTTATCAAATTCAAATTGCTAAAAACAAATAACTCCAAACATTAACAGCGTAAATAACAATACATATCAATACTTAATACCTCACATAATTTTTGTGTGTCGAAAAATCAAGAGCAACTAAATTATGTGGTTTGGCTCAGATTCTCTGATGAGGTTGACTGTGTAGCTGCTCATCTACATCCTGCTAGTGCTTGGCTGGAGGCCACAGTTTCTTCCTATCTGAATTTTTGCTTGAGTGTTGGCATGATACTGTAGTTGACCTGCTCTGGAATGGATAATGCAAGAGAACACAAGGTAGACGCTTTCTTGAAAGTCACATTCCATAATTTCTGTAGTATCTTTACTGTTTATACAGCTTGACCCTGTTCAATGTCAGAAGGAAATACACGGGCACATAAATACCCGTGCATTTATGCATTTGGTCATAGACGTCATAGATCATTTCAGACAATATCTTACCTCAAATGGCCAATTCTGTTAGAAATTTAAGATCATATAATAGACAATTGTTAAGGATAGTAGCATTACAAAGAATGTGCCCTTCACAGATGTTTATTTTCAACCACTTAACATCCTTAGAAAGTACATTTAAATGTTATTATTATTTATTATTGAAATATGCCAGAAAGTAGTGATACTGTATATCACAGCATGATATTTCCTTACTAAGGGTAAACTAATGTTAATTTTATGTGTGTGTGCAGAGTAGCTTCAATTGTGTCCGATTCTTTGTGACCCATGGACTATAGCCCATCAACTTTCTCTCTCCATGGGATTCTCCAGGCAAGAATACTGGAGTGGGTTGCCATGCCCTCCTCCAGGGGATCCTCCGGACTTAGGGATCGAACCCACATCTCTTATGTCTCCTGCATCACCAGGGTGGTTCTTTACCACTAGCGCCATCTGGGAAGCCCAAACTAAACTACAAGACTCTAAAACTACTCTTGTCCCTTGTATCTCTAAGTAAGTAGACTTATAGTTCTATGATGATTTTTAGCAGTGTCTAAAATGAGTCAGGCTTCATCTTCTAACTTTTGGTTAGAGTTAATCCTTCTTTATTGACTATTATCTCAAATGTACAAATTAAATCTAGCTTTTATTGTGCAGATTATACTCTGTGATAACTACTCAAGTGTGCATTTTCTGCTCATCCTGATTTCCCACAAAGTGCTAGAAATAGGGTGGTTCAGATGGTAAAGAATCTGCCTGCAATGTAGGTGGTACGTTTGAACCCTGGGTCGAGAAGATCCTCTGGAAAAGGGAATTGCTATCTACTCCAGTATTCTTAAGCAACTAACACTTTCACTTATACTCTCTGATATGTACCGAATTGTGAATTTTTTACTCATGCTCATTTCCCACAAAGTGCTAGAACTGAGAGAAGTCAGCTGGAAACAGTCAAAGAAAATGTTAGCAAAGCAATGCCCTTTAAGGCATTTCACCTGTGGTAACTCATTTTCTTTCTCCCCTCTTACTAAGAGTACCTCTCTCCTACTTTGCACCTAGGAAACCCTCTTAAAAATGAAATGTATAATTACATCCCATTCTCTTGGTGAATGTGTGAGTCACTTACAGTAGAAAGCAAGTTTAAATACAATAAAGAGATCAGATCTGCCCAGGCTGGAGTTTTATCTTTTCCAAAGCTGATATTTCTATTCTGAAAACAAAGCATCTGAGCTTTGGGAGAAATTCAAAGGTTATATGAAGCTCATACAAGTCTGTTGCTAGAATCTTCTCTACCATCCTTCTGCCAAATATAAGCCAGCCAGTGTTAGAGGGAACGTAATAAAGGGAATTTCTTTTTCGATGAGGGAAACTTGAATAAGTGGTTTTGTGAATTTTTCCTTATTCTGAGTTTTAGAATTATAATATTTTTCAGTGTGTGTAAATCATTTTTCATTTGTATGTATAACATTGACTTAAACCCATGATGATTCAGATCGGATGTCTTTAGTTTTTATGGCTGTTCTTCATAAACTGGGATTATGCTCCTGATCCTGTATCTTTGATTCAGGAAAGTTCCCTCCTATCCTTCAGATCCACCCCGATTCCTCTGTCATTCAAGCAAAGAATTATGGGGAAAAAAGGAAGAAAGAAAGATATAAAGGATAGTGAAAAGAAAGTGAAAGTCATTAAGTCATGTCCAACTCTTTGCTACCCCATGGACTGTACAGTCCAGGGTATTCTCCAGGTCAGAATACTAAAGTAGGTAGTCTTTCCCTTCTCCAGGGGAGCTTCCCAAACCAGGGATCGAACCCAGGTCTCCCACATTGCAGGTGGATTCTTTTCTAACTGAGCTACCAGGGAAGCCCATAACAAAGGGAGATTATAAAAATCACACATCTCATAATGAAACTGTACTGTCACTTTAATGAGATGGAAGGGTTCATGGCCAGGGAGGCACTAACATACTGAAGACTATGATTTAAAAGAGGAATTGGTAAGAGAATGATGCAGAGAGCAGATATCAAAGGCACTGCCTGCCAGTGACCACGTTAGAAATTTGGGAGGCGGAAAGAATCTTCCATAAGCTTGGATATCGTGGTCTTGGGCTTCCCAGGTGATGAAGAACCTGTCAGTCAACGCAGGAGATATAAGAGACACAGATTCTATCCTTGAGTCAGAAAGATCCCCTGGTGGATGGCACAGCAACACACTCCAGTATTCTTGCCTGGAGAATACCATGTACAGAGGAGCCTGGCAGACTATAGTCCATGGGGTCGCAAGGAGTCAGGCATGAGTGAAGTTACTTAGCATGCATTGTGGTCTTATTAAAGATGCTCTCCACTTCTGTGAAAATAGATGGTTCACTGTTTTTCCATAAAGCTTTCTCTCATGTAATTAAATCTTTTTCTGATTCCAAACTTTCTCAGAAACTATGATTTTTAAACTGGTTTTATATAGATACATCTCTAAGAAATAACTAGTAGTTATACTGGAAAAAAAAGTATTGTAATTTATGCAATATTTTAAGTACACAAATCAGTACTCTGGACTCACATTATGCTGAGTATGATTAATGTGAGATGGTGACATTTTCTGTGTAATGCCAAAATGGTCATTTCTTAGTGAAGCAACTCCCTTTGAACTGAGCCTAGCCTCTGAACATTTATGTATTTAACAAGTTCATCATTGGAGGCTGAATAGTGTTTTCCAAAGATGTCCACGTTCTAACCCCCTGCATGTGTAAACACATTACTATATTGAGCGTGTGTGTGTGTCTGTGTGTCTGTATGTGTTAGGCTCTCAGTCATGTCCAACTCTTTGTGACCCCATGGACTGTAGCTTGCCGCCTTTTGTCCTTGGGATTCTCCAGGCAAGAATACTGGAGTGGGTTGCCATTCCCTTCTCCAGGGGATCTTCCTGACCCAGGTTTAGAACCCAGGTCTACTGCATTGCAGGCAGATTCTTTACCATCTGAGCCACCAGGGAAGCCCGTGTAGCATATAACTATAGAAATGTGTTTAAGAATCTTAAAATGGGGAGAATATCCTATAATATTCAGTTGGGACTGATTTACAGGTCCATGTAAGACAGAAAAATCAAAGTCAGAAGATATGAGCGTAGAAGCAGAGGTTGGAGCAATGAATCTTGAGATGGAGAAAGATGCCACAAACCAAGGAATTCAGGCAGCTTCTAGCGGCTGGAAAGAGCAAGGGAGCAGATTTTTCCCAGTTTCCAGGATGAATATGCTGCTGCTGCTGCTGCTAAGTCGCTTCAGTCGTGTTCGACTCTGTGCAACCCCATAGATGGAAGCCCACCAGGCTCCCCCATCCCTGGGATTCTCCAAGCAAGAACACTGGAGTGGGTTGTCATTTCTTTCTCCAGTGCATGAAAGTGAAAAGTGAAAGTGAAGTCGCTCAGTCATGTCCAACTCCTAGCAGCCCCAGGATGAATATAGCTCTGCCAATAAATTGATTTGAGCCAGTAAGACTGACTTTGGGCTCCATATCTCCAGATATCACAAGTAATTTTCTTCTGGGGAATAGAGCAAGGGTTTTTGGACAGTCTGTTGTCTCACATTCATTTTTATTAAAATCTATGTTTTATGTGTACATGTTAAAATCACAGTAACATTTTTTTTAAATCTTAGAGATATTTTTGATACCCTGGGATGGAGGGTTTGGGGGAGAATGGATACATGTATATGTATGGTTGAGTTCCTTCACTGTTTACCTGAAACTGCCACAACATTGCTAATTGGCTATACCCCAATATAAAATTTAAAGTTTGAAGTTTGTAAAAACAACAGATATCATTAAAATCTTCCCATAAGAAACTCCTAGGCCTGTTGGCAACATTTGTGAATCCTTCCAAATATTGAGATTTTTATAGCATCATGGTTAGATAAATTTCCCTAGAGAATAGAAAAATAAGAATGGTTTATTGAGGCCACAGGTCAATTATATTACAACAAAAGGAAAAACATAAGCCAATTTCTTCTTTAAATGTGAATGCCAAAATTCTAAAACTAGTGTCAAATTGAATCAAATGACATATAAAAATAGCAAGATTGAGTTTGTTTCAGATAAACATGGTTGGTTAAATTTGAAACTCAATGCATGTCAATATTTTTATAGATTATATGAGAAAAAATATTATGTTCTTTTCAACAGATAAAAATTAAATAAAATTTAATATTAATTCATAGTAAAACCCATAGCAAACTAGAGAGATAAGAGATTTATTTTATCAGATAGAGTATTTAAGCATATTTATTGGTAACATAATAAAAATATTCCCTTATAAGCCTTGTTTCTCCAGAAACAAAACCATTAGGGTTTATATATCAAGTTGAGACATGTATGTTTATAATGATACTCACTATAGCCTTCATATAGAAGCAGCATGAAGTGCATTAATAGCAGTATGAGTAAAGATTGGTGCATATATATGTATATATATATTATATCACAGTGATACTGTATACCATTGAAATCATTGAACTACTGCTATACATTATGAAGTGAAAGAACCATATATATAGAGAGATATAAAACATATTTAAGTGAAAGAAACCTCAATCAAAAGTTAGCATCTTAGACCATTAATTTATTTCAAGTTCATATGCAGCCAAGGAAATCTATACAGATAAAAGTTAAAGATTACTTTTTGGTAGGAAATCAATGATAAGGGGGCATGTGGAAGCCATTGGTGACATTAGAAATGTTCTAATTTTTTAGCTAGGTGGTGACTACTAAAACGCTTTTACTTTGTAAACATCATTAATATGCAAGAAGAGTAAAAAGAGTGGCATTGTTTCACATTTTTGCATATTTCTTAAATGCCTGACTTCATAGAGGCTAATTTATTTTCACATATCTCTTTATGTTTTCAATCTGTTGCAGTATCACATATGTTGTAGTCTGAAAAACTCCACTGCACACTCAAGAGGTAATGAAAGTGTAAAAGAAAGGTAGCATTTTAATAGAAATATTTTGATCTTCCAGATGCTTGAAAGAGCATCCACCATCCAGAACAAAACTTGCAGATGTGCTGGAAGGAGGATATTTTGGGGACCAAGTAGACTCAAGTTCAAATTCCAGTTGAATCAGTTATAGCTTTCTAAACCATATATATATTTTTTTTTCATCTGCCAGATGGTTCAGTAACTACCTCACACAATTATTGGGAGATGGTTTTGAAGAAGACATGAGATAATATGAGATTATTTACAACTACTTATAACAACACTTTCAATAGAATGTTTCTTTCATTGCACATTCACTGTATCTCAGGGTTTTTTTTTTTTTTTGTACTTGTTTTACACAGATTAACTCACAACAGATCTATGAGTTAAGTTCCAATTTGTTTCCTTTTTATAGGTGCAGCAACTCGGACAATAGTATTACTAGCTTAAGATAACACATCTAGTCAGTAGAAGAATAGAATATGAACTCAGTTATTCTAATGCCAGGCTTTCCCTGGTGGTTCAGTGTTAAAGAATCAACCTGCAGTGCAGGAGCTGCAGGAGATGGGGGGTTTGATCCCTGGGTCAGGATGATCCCCTGGATTAGGGCATGGCAATGCACTGCAGTATTCTTGCCTGGAGAATCACATAGACAGAAGAGATTGGTAGGCTATATAGTTCATAGGGTTGCAAAGAACTGGACACGACTCAAGTGACTTAGCATGTGTGCATGCATTCTAATGCCAGAGCCCTTTTTCTTGGTGTTGAAATGCTATCTTTGTTTGGCAATTACAACTTAATGAGTGTTAGTGTGTTTTCTGAACTGTCATGCTTTACTCTAAGATAGAAGCTAACATGTTATTTAATTTAATCTAGTGAAGGTCAATAATGATTCAAATTCTGTATCTTTCTTGGACTCATAAAAGTGTATAAAAGGATAGATTCACTGTCTTTCTTAGCCATCCTCCATATGCAATTCTAATTTTTTCATGATAACTAATACTTTAACAAGCACTTATAATGAAATGGATGCCATTCTGATTTAATGTTCACAACAACCTGCCAAACAACATATGTGTTTATATACATTTTACAAGTAAACATGAAGGAAGTGGAGACTAAGCCACTTGGTCTCCAGAAGAGATGCAGAATTTGTTATTTGTGTACTTTTTGACAATGGTCATTCCTACTGGTGTGATGTGGTACCTCACTGATTTGTGTTTCACTAATAAGTAGCAGTGTTGAGCATCTTTCCATGTGACTATTGGTCATCTGTATGTCTTTTTTGGATAAATGTTTGCTTAGGTCTTTTGCCCATTTTTTGAATGAGTTGTATGAGCTATTTGTATATTTTAGAAATTAAGCCTTTGTTAGTTGCATCATTTGCAAATATGTTCTCCCATCCTGTAAGTTATGTTTTTGTTTTATGTCTTCTTTTGCTGTACAAGCCTTTTTAGTTTGATTAGGTCTTGTTTATTTTCACTTTTATTTCTGTTGACTTAGGAGACTGACCTAAGAAAATACTGGTATAGTTTATGTCAGAGAATGTTTTTCCTATATTCTCTTTCATAAGTTTTATTGTATCATATTTTGTATTTAAGTCTTTATGCCATCTTGAGTTTATCTTTGTGTGTGGTGTGAGAGTGTTCTAGCCTTTTGTATATACATGTGGTTGTCTAACTTTCCCAGCACCACTTTCTAAAGAGACCATCTTTTCTCCATTGTGTATTCTTGCCTCCTTTGTTGAATTTTAGTTGACCATAGGTGCATGGATTTGTTTCTGTTGTCCTTATTCTGTTCCATTGATCTATATGTATATTTTTTACCAATACCATGGTATTTTTATTATTAAATCTTCAGCTATTGTCTGAAGTCTGTAAGGGCTATGCATCTAGTATTGTTCTTAATTGCTTTGGCAATTCTGGGTCATCATTCTGTGGTTCCCTGAAGTTTAGGATAATTTGTTCTAGTTCTGGGAAAAATGTCATGGGTAATCTGACAGGGATCTCATTAAGTATGTAGATTGCTTTAGGTAGTATGGCCATTTTAACAGTACTAATTCTTCAAATCCAAGAGCATGAAATAGTGTTCTTTCCATTTCCTTGAAACAGCTTTGAATTCCTTTATCTTTATTTTGTAGAACTCATCAGGTGTAATTTTTTCACTTCCTTGTTCAGATTTATTCCTAATTATTTTTCTTTCTCTATTTTTCTTTGATTCAATTTTAAAAGAGTTTTTTTTACACTTATGTTTTATTGTTAGCTTAAAAATTCAACAGATTTTTGTATATTAATTGTGCATCCTGATGATTTGCTGATTAGTTTATAAGTTCTAATAGTTTTTGTGTGGAGTCTTTAGGGTTTTCTAGATAGAGTATCATGTTACCTGAATATAATGGCAATTTTACCTCTTCCTTTCTGATTTGGATACCTTGTATTCCTTTTCCTTCTGTGATTGCTGTGGCTAGGACTTCCAGTAGTAGGTTGTTCAGTTCAGTTCAGTTCAATGGCTCAGTTGTGTCTGACTCTTTGCGACCCCATGAACTGCAGCACACCAGGCCTCCCTGTCCATCACTAACTCCTGGAGTTTACCCAGACTCATTTCCATTGAGTCAGAGATGCCATCCAACCATATTATCCTCTGTTGTCCTCTTCTCCTCCTGCCCTCAATCTTTCCCAGCATCAGGGCCTTTTCAAACGAGTCAGCTCTTTGCATCAGGTAGCCATAGTACTGGAGTTTCATCTTCAACATCAGTCCTTCCAATGAACACCCAGGACTAATCTCCTTTAGGTTGGACTGAATAGAACATAATGTGCATACTTGTGTTGCTCCAGAATTTGGCAGGAAGGCTTGAAGATTTTTCCTGTTTAGTAATATGTTGGCTGTGAGCTTGTCATAAGTAGCTTTTATTATGTTGAGATATATTCTCTCTATGCTCTACACATTTTGGTAAGAGTTTTTATCATGAATGGATGCTGAATCTTTTTAAAATATCTTTCCTGCATCTATTGAGATGATCATGTAGGTTTTCATCTTTTCTTTTGTTGATGTGGTATATCACATTATCTAGTTTGCATATGTTGAATCACCCTTGTGATCCTGAAATGAATCCAACTTGCTCATGGTGTATGGTACTAGTTTTTATGAATTGTTAGATTTGATTTGCTAATATTTTGTTGAGGATGTTTACATCTGTGGTTTTTAGAGATAGTGGTCTGTAATTTTCTATTTCGGTAGTGTCTTTGACTTTTGTATCAGTGTAGAAGTAGGTTCATAGAATGACCTTGGGATCATTTACTCCTCTTTAGTTTTTTGGAAAAGTTTGAGAAGAATAGGTGTAAGTTCTTTCTATGTTTGATAGAATCCCCTAGTGAAGCCACCTGGTTCTGGATTTTCATTTGCAAGAACTTATTTACTTTTTTTGGTTGTTGTTTTCTGTTTGTTTGGGTTTTTGGGGGTTTTTTTTCCTATTTAATGTAAATCTGTTTTTATTAAAGTATTAATATAAGAATAATACACGTTTGTCTTATAAATCTGTGAAAGAGATGGTAACTAACTTATTTTCACAAGAAAAGTAAGATAATGGGTTACTATTTCTTTCTAAGTTACATTTCCATATTATTTATTTTGTATATAAATTTATTTATTTTAATTGGAAGTTAATTACTTTACAATATTGTATTGTTTTTACCATACATCAACATGAATCCGCCACAGGTATACACATGTTCCCCATCCTGAAGACCCCTCCCTCCTCTGGGTCATCCCAGTGTACCAACCCCAAACATCCAGTATCATGCATCGAACTGGCCTGGTGATTTATTTCATATATGATATTATACATGTTTCAATGCCATTCTCCCAAATCATCCCACCCTCTCCCTCTCCCACAGAGTCCAAAAGACTGTTCTATTTCACTTCATGCAGTTAGTCTATTCAGACTATCTGTTTCTTTTTGATTAGCTTTTGGCAGGTTTCATGTTTCTAGGAACTTGTCCATTTCTATTAGGTTGTCCATTTTGTTGGCATATAACTGTGCATAATGTTCTAATGATTTTTTTAAAATTTATGCTGTATCAGTTGTTATTTCTCCTCTTTAATTTTTCACATTGCTGATTTTCAAAAACCTAGCTCTTGGTTTTACTAATTCATTTCTATTGCTTTTAAAATCTCCATTTCTTCTCTGATCTTTATGATAGATATTTCCCTCCTTAGGCTAATCATGCATTTTGCTTGTTCTTTTTTTATTATTTTAGGTGACATATTAGGCTGTTTAGTTGGAATTTTTTCTTGTTTCCGAGGAGGGCCTGTATTGCTGTAAACTTCTTAGACTGCTTTGGCTGCATCCCATAGACTTTGTATGATATTTTCTCATTTTTGCTTGTCCAAAGAATTAAATTCTTTGATTTCATCTTTAACTCATTGGTTTTTTAGTAGCATGCTGTTTAGCCTCCATGCAATCATTTTTCCCCCTCATTACTGATTTTGTGGTTTATATCTACTTTCATGTTGTTGTCAGAAAAGATGCTTAAAATAAACTGTCCTCTTAAATGTACTGAGATTTGTTTCATATCCTAATACATGGTCTGTCCTAGAGTATGTTCCAGATACACCCAAAAAAAGATGTATTTTGTCTTATTTTGGATGTAGTGGACTATTTATCAATTAAGTCTAACTGTTCTATTGTGTCTGGAGAAGGCAATGGCACCCCACTCCAGTAACTTGCCTGGAAAATCTCATGGACGGAGGAGCATGGTAGGCTGCAGTCCATGGGTTTGCTAAGAGTTGGACACAACTGAGTGACTTCACTTTGACTTTCCACTTACATGCATGGGAGAAGGAAATGGCAACCCACTCCAGTGTTCTTGCCTGGAGAATCCCAGGCCTGGGGAAGCCTGGTGGGCTGCTGTCTATGGGGTCGCACACAGTCAGACATGACTGAAGCGACTTAGCAGCAGCAGCAGCAGTTCTATAGTGCGACTTAAGAGCTCTGTTGCCTTGCTGATTTTCTGTCTGGAGGATCTGTTTTTTGATGTCAAAGGGGTATTAAAGTGTCCTACTATCACTGTAGTCCTGTCAGTTCTCCCTTTATTTCTGTTAGTATTTGTTTTATGTGTTTAGGTGCTTCTACACTGGGTGCATACATGATGACAAGTGTGACATCATCTTGTTGTCTTTAACTTCTTATATCATTATATGAGTGAGTGATAGTCGCTCAGCTGTGTCTGACTCTTTACAACTCTGTGGACTGTAGCCCACCAGGCTCCTCTATCCATGGAATTCACCAGGCAAGAAGACTGGAGTGGGTTGATAATTCCTTCTCCAGGGAATATTCCCTACCCAGGGATCGAACGCTGGTCTCCTGCATTATAGGCAGAATCTCTACCATCTGAACCACTGGGGAAGGCTATCATTATATAGTATGCTTCTTTATTGATTTGTATTTTGTGTGTGTGGCCCTCTCAGTTTGCTTTAATGGTCAGTTGTCTATAAATGATGATGATCAATAACATTGTAGTGCTATATTTAGTTATATTGAACTGCTTTAGTGGTAAAAATCTTTAGTTGCAAGAGAAAGAGAGGGAGGGAGGAGGAGCCAGGGGGGTAGAGGAGGAAGGTGTTAGAAAAAAGTTTGAAATATCTTTTTTTAAATATAAATTTATTTAATTGGAGGTTAATTACTTTACAATATTGTATTGGTTTTGAAATTTCTTACTGAAACTTCCTGAGAATAACTCCCTCTCCTCTCCTTCCCTCCCACTTCCTCCCTTCTTCCATTCCTCTTTCTCTCTATTCCTTTCTTCCTGCTTTATCCCTTCCTTCCTTCCTTTTTTAATGGTGAGCTACCTCAAAACCTTGGTATTGGGGTCAGTTTTCTTGGTTTATCTCTGCTAGATTTTTACTTACATAAATCATTTTCCAAGTGTGAGTTTGGGCTTGTTTTTGCTGTTTTGTCTACAGTATAATTTTGTCAAATATGGGAATTAAGTTTATATTCATTTCTAAAAATGACATCTATAAGTTTTATTTTTTTAAAGTTTGAGGTATAGGTGGCATATAACATTATATTAGTTTGAGGTATACAACATAATGATTCAAAATTTGTATAAACTCCAAAATGATTATCACAATGTTTAGTTAACATTCATCATCACACTTGACAAATCTTTTTCTTGTGATGAGAACTTTTAAGATTTACTCTGTCAGCAACTTTCAAATATACAATACATTATTATTTAGTCACCATGTGGTACATTACATTCCCAGGACTTATTTTATAACTAAAATTTGTACTTTTTGATCACTTTAATCACTTTTACCCAAACCAACCCTCTCTCTTTTCAACTGACAATGAAATGACAAAATAGCATATAAAGTCACTAACACAGATAATGTTTTATTTATTTATTTTTTATTTTTTTAAATTTTTAACCACTTAAAATTTATTTTGTTCATGTGTCAGGTATGCTTTCACAGCAATTTTCACATTTAATTTTTTTAAATAACCTCTAAGGTATTATTCAGAGAAGGCAATGGCACCCTACTCCAGTACTCTTGCCTGGAAAATCCCATGGATGGAGGAGCCTGGTAGGCTGCAGTCCATGGGGTTGCGAAGAGTCGGACACAACCGAGTGACTTTACTTTCAATTTTCACTTTCATGCATTGGAGAAGGAAATGGCAACCCACTCCAGTGTTCTTGCCTGGAGAATCCCAGGGACAGTGGAGCCTGGTAGGCAGCCGTCTATGGGGTCCCACAGAGTCAGACACGACTGAAGCGACTTAGCAGCAGCAGCAGCAGCAGCAGCAGCAGCAGCAGCAGCAGCAGCAGCAGCAGCAAGGTATTATTATTTTCTATCAAATGAGATATCAAGACTTACACAAAGTCATATTATTAATAATTGGTAAAGACAGAAATCAAGTCAAAGTTATAGGATTCCAAGGAATATCAGTGTTTTAGCAGACTGATTACAAGAAAAAAAAAAAACTATTCAGTAAAGTTCTTTTTGGAGAGGAAGTACTTGTGAGAAATGGCTGTCCTTATATTTGTGTCATATATATATTCAGATCTTTATTTGTATGGTTACAATTTCACTTGGCTGTCTATTCTTCAGTGACAATTTCTTTTATTTTTTATTTTTTTTAATTAGGTTTTTTTTTACATGTTATTAGTTTTTTATTTTTTTAATTTTAAAATCTTTAATTCTTACATGCGTTCCCAAACATGAACCCCCCTCCCACCTCCCTCCCCATAACATCTCTGTGGGTCATCCCCATGCACCAGCCCCAAGCATGCTGTATCCTGCCTCAGACATAGACTGGCGATTCAATTCTTACATGATAGTATACATGTTAGAGTGCCATTCTCCCAAATCATCCCACCCTCTCCCTCTCCCTCTGAGTCCAAAAGTCCGTTATACACATCTGTGTCTTTTTTGCTGTCTTGCATACAGGGTCGTCATTGCCATCTTTCTAAATTCCATATATATGTGTTAGTATACTGTATTGGTGTTTTTCTTCCTGGCTTACTTCACTCTGTATAATCGGCTCCAGTTTCATCCATCTCATCAGAACTGATTCAAATGAATTCTTTTTAACGGCTGAGTAATACTCCATTGTGTATATGTACCACAGCTTTCTTATCCATTCATCTGCTGATGGACATCTAGGTTGTTTCCATGTCCTGGCTATTATAAACAGTGCTGCAATGAACATTGGGGTACATGTGTCTCTTTCAATTCTGGTTTCCTTGGTGTGTATGCCCAGCAGTGGGATTGCTGGGTCATAAGGTAGTTCTATTTGCAATTTTTAAGGAATCTCCACACTGTTCTCCATAGTGGCTGTACTAGTTTGCATTCCCACCAACAGTGTAGGAGGGTTCCCTTTTCTCCACACCCTCTCCAGCATTTATTGCTTGCAGATTTTTGGATCGCAGCCATTCTGACTGGTGTGAAGTGGTACCTCATTGTGGTTTTGATTTGCATTTCTCTAATAATGAGTGATGTTGAGCATCTTTTCATGTGTTTGTTAGCTGTTCGTATGTCTTCTTTGGAGAAATGTCTATTTAGTTCTTTGGCCCATTTTTTGATTGGGTCGTTTATTTTTCTGGAATTGAGCTGCATAAGTGGCTTGTATATTTTTGAGATTAGTTGTTTGTCAGTTGCTTCATTTGCTATTATTTTCTCCCATTCAGAAGGCTGTCTTTTCACCTTGCTTATATTTTCCTTTGTTGTGCAGAAGCTTTTAATTTTAATTAGATCCCATTTGTTTATTTTTGCTTTTATTTCCAGAATTCTGGGAGGTGGATCATAGAGGATCCTGCTGTGATTTATGTCTGAGAGTGTTTTGCCTATGTTCTCCTGTAGGAGTTTTATAGTTTCTGGTCTTACATTTAGATCTTTAATCCATTTTGAGTTTATTTTTGTGTGCGGCATTAGAAAATGATCTAGTTTCATTCTTTTACAAGTGGTTGACCAGTTTTCCCAGCACCACTTGTTAAAGAGATTGTCTTTACTCCATTGTATATTCTTGCCTTCTTTGTCAAAGATAAGCTGTCCATATGTCTGTGGATTTATCTCTGGGCTTTCTATTTTGTTCCACTGATCTATATGTCTGTCTTTGTGCCAGTACCATACTGTCTTGATGACTGTAGCTTTGTAGTAGAGCCTGAAGTCAGGCAAGTTGATTCCTCCCGTTCCATTCTTCTTTCTCAAGATTGCTTTGGCTATTCGAGGTTTTTGTATTTCCATACAAATCTTGAAATTATTTGTGCTAGTTCTGTGAAAAATATGGCTGGTAGCTTGATAGGGATTGCATTGAATTTGTAAATTGCTTTGGGTAGTATACTCATTTTCACTATATTGATTCTTCCGATCCATGAACAAGGTCTATTTCTCCATCTATTAGTGTCCTCTTTGATTCAGTGTTTTATAGTTTTCTATATATAGGTCTTTAGTTTCTTTAGGTAGATATATTCCTAAGTATTTTATTCTTTTCGTTGCAATGGTGAATGGAATTGTTTCCTTAATTTCTTTTTCTACTTTCTCATTATTCGTGTATAGGAATGCAAGGGATTTCTGTATGTTGATTTTATATCCTGCAACTTTACTATATTCATTGATGAGCTCTAGTAATTTTCTGGTGGAGTCTTTAGGGTTTTCTATGTAGAGGATCATGTCATCTGCAAACAGTGAGAGTTTTACTTCTTCTTTTCCAATTTGGATTCCTTTTATTTCTTTTTCTGCTCTGATTGCTGTGGCCAAAACTTCCAGAACTATGTTGAATAGTAGCGGTGAAAGTGGACACCCTTGTCTTGTTCCTGACTTTAGGGGAAATGCTTTCAATTTTTCACCATTGAGGATAATGTTTGCTGTGGGTTTGTCATAGATAGCTTTTATTATGTTGAGGTATGTTCCTTCTATTCCTGCTTTCTGGAGAGTTTTTATCATAAATGGATGTTGAATTTTGTCAAAGGCCTTCTCTGCATCTATTGAGATAATCATATGGCTTTTATTTTTCAATTTGTTAATGTGGTGAATTACATTGATTGATTTGCGGATATTGAAGAATCCTTGCATCCCTGGGATAAAGCCCACTTGGTCATGGTGTATGATCTTTTTAATGTGTTGTTGGATTCTGATTGCTAGAATTTTGTTGAGGATTTTTGCATCTATGTTCATCAGTGATATTGGCCTGTAGTTTTCTTTTTTTGTGACATCTTTTTCAGGTTTTGGTATTAGGGTGATGGTGGCCTCATAGAATGAGTTTGGAAGTTTTCCTTCCTCTGCAATTTTCTGGAAGAATTTGAGGAGGATAGGTGTTAGCTCTTCTCGAAAATTTTGGTAGAATTCAGCTGTGAAGCCGTCTGGACCTGGGCTTTTGTTTGCTGGAAGATTTCTGATTACAGTTTCAATTTCTGTGCTTGTGATGGGTCTGTTAAGATTTTCTATTTCTTCCTGGTTCAGTTTTGGAAAATTGTACTTTTCTAAGAATTTGTCCATTTCTTCCACGTTGTCCATTTTATTGGCATACAACTGCTGATAGTAGTCTCTTATGATCCTTTGTATTTCTGTGTTGTGATCTCTCAATTTTCGTTTCTAATTTTATTGATTTGATTTTTCTCTTTGCTTCTTGATGAGTCTGGCTAATGGGTTGTCAATTTTATTTATCCTTTCAAAGAACCAGCTTTTGGCTTTGTTGATTTTTGCTATGGTCTCTTTTGTTTCTTTTGCATTCATTTCTGCCCTAATTTTTAAGATTTCTTTCCTTCTACTAACTCTGGGGTTCTCCATTTCTTCCTTTTCTAGTTGCTTTAGTTGTAGAGTTAGGTTATTTATTTGACTTTTTTCTTGTTTCTTGAGGTATGCCTGTATTGCTATGAACTTTCCTCTTAGCACTGCTTTTATAGTGTCCCACAGGTTTTGGGTTGTTGTGTTTTCATTTTCATTCATTTCTATGCATATTTTGATTTCTTTTTTGATTTCTTCTGTGATTTGTTGGTTATTCAGAAGTGTGTTGTTCAACCTCCATATGTTGGAATTTTTAATAGTTTTTCTCCTGTAATTGAGATCTAATCTTAATGCATTATGGTCAGAAAAGATGCTTGGAATGATTTCGATTTTTTGAATTTATCAAGTTTAGATTTATGGCCCAGGATGTGATCTATCCTGGAGAAGGTTCCATGAGCACTTGAAAAAAGGTGAAATTCATTGTTTTGGGGTGAAATGTCCTATAGATATCAATTAGGTCTAACTGATCTAATGTATCATTTAAAGTTTGCGTTTTTCTGTTAATTTTCTGTTTAGTTGATCTGTCCATAGGTGTGAGTGGGGTATTAAAGTCTCCCACTATTATTGTGTTATTGTTGATTTCCCCTTTCATACTTGTTAGCATTTGTCTTACATATTGCGGTGCTCCTATATTGGGTGCATATATATTTATAATTGTTATATCTTCTCCTTGGATTGATCCTTTGATCATTATGTATTGGCCTTCTTTGTCTCTTTTCACAGCCTTTGTTTTAAAGTCTATTTTATCGGATATGAGTATTGCCACTCCTGCTTTCTTTTGGTCTGTATTCACGTGGTATATCTTTTTCCAGCCCTTCACTTTGAGTCTGTATGTGTCCCTTGTTTTGAGGTGGGTCTCTTGTAAGCAGCATATAGAGGGGTCTTGTTTTTGTATCCATTCGGCCAGTCTTTGTCTTTTGGTTGGGGCGTTCAACCCATTTACGTTTAAGGTAATTATTGATAAGTATGATCCCGTTACCATTTACTTTTTTGCTTTGGGTTTGGGTTTATACACCCTTTTCGTGTTTCCTGTCCAGAGAATATCCTTTAGAATTTGTTGGAGAGCTGGTTTGGTGGTGCTGAATTCTCTCAGCTTTTGCTTGTCTGTAAAGCTTCTGATTTCTTCTTCGTATTTGAATGAGATCCTTGCTGGGTACAGTAATCTGGGCTGTAGGTTATTGTCTTTCATCACTTTAAGTATGTCTTGCCATTCCCTCCTGGCCTGAAGAGTTTCTATTGAAAGATCAGCTGTTATCCTTATGGGAATCCCCTTGTGTGTTATTTGTTGTTTTTCCCTTGCTGCTTTTAATATTTGTTCTTTGTGTTTGATCTTTGTTAATTTGATTAATATGTGTCTTGGGGTGTTTTGCCTTGGGTTTATCCTATTTGGAACTCTGTGTTTCTTGGACTTGGGTGATTATTTCCTTCCCCATTTTAGGGAAGTTTTCAACTATTATCTCCTCAAGTATTTTCTCATGATCTTTCTTTCTGTCTTCTTCTTCTGGGACTCCTATAATTCGAATGTTGGAGTGTTTCATATTGTCCTGGAGGTCTCTGAGATTGTCCTTGTTTCTTTTAATTCATTTTTCTTGTTTCCTCTCTGATTCATTTATTTCTACCATTCTATCTTCTATTTCACTAATCCTATCTTCTGCCTCCATTATTCTACTATTTGTTGCCTCCAAAGTGTTTCTGATCTCATTTATTGCGTTATTCATTATATTTTGACTCTTTTTTATTTCTTCTAGGTCCTTGTTAAACCTTTCTTGCATCTTCTCAATCCTTGTCTCTAGGTTATTTATCTGTGATTCCATTTTGATTTCAAGATTTTGGATCATTTTCACTATCAATATTCGGAATTCCTTCTCAGGTAGATTCCCCACTTCTTCCTCTTTTGTTTGGTTTGGTGGGCAACTCTCCTGTTCCTTTACCTGCTGAGTATTCCTCTGTCTCTTCATCTTGGTTATATTGCTGCGTTTGGGGTGGCCTTTTTATATTCTGGTAATTTGTGGAGTTCTCTTTATTATGGAGCTTCCTCACTGTGGGTGGGGTTCTATCAGTGGCTTGTCAAGGTTTCCTGGTTAGGGAGGCTTGTGTTGGAGTCCTGGTGGGTGGAGCTGGGTTTCTTCTCTCTGGAGTGCAGTGGAGTGACCAGTAATGGGTTATGAGACATCAAAGGTTTTGGAATAATTTTGAGCTGCCTATATATTGAAGCTCAGGGGTGTGTTCCTGTGTTGCTGGAGAATTTGAGTGGTATTTCTTGTTTTGGAACTTGTTGGCCCTTGGGTGGAGCTTGGTTTCGGTGTAGGTATGAAGGCATTTGATGAGCTCCTATTGCTTAATGTTCCCTGAATTCAAGAGTTCTCTATTGTTTTCAGGCTTTGGATTTAAGCCTTCTGCTCCTGGTTTTCAGTTTTATTTTTACAGTAGCCTCAAGACTTCTCCATCTATACAGCACCGATGATAAAACATCTAGGTTGAAGATGAACAGTTTCTCCACATTGAGGGACACTCAGAGAGGTTCACTGAGTTACAAGGAGAAGAGAAGATGGAGGGGGTAGTTAGAGGTAACTGGAATGAGATGCGGTGAGATCAAAAGAGGAGAGAGCAAGCTAGCCAGTAGTCACTTCCTTATCTGTGCTCTATAGTCTGAACCGCTCAGAGGTATTTACAGAGTTATACGGGGAAGAGGAGAGGGAGGAAGTAGACAGAGGTGACCAGGAGGATAAGAGAGAGGAATGAGAAGGAGAGAGACAAATCCTGCCAGTAACCAGTTCCTTAGGTGTTCTCCACCGTCTGGAACACTCAGAGATTCACAGGGTTGGATAGAGAAGAGATGGGGGAGAAAAGAGACAGAGGCCACCTGGTGGAGAAAAAGGAGAGTCCAAAGGAGGAGAGAGTGGTCAAGCCAGTAATCTCTCTCTCAGGTAAACTTGGGTAGTGAAGTTTGGGTTTTTAAATGTACAAAATTGACAACAAAAACCTAAGAGCAAAGATTAAAAATCTGTTTTTGAAGACAATGGTCTGCTTTTCTGGTTGCCTGATGTCTTCTGCCAGCCTACAGAAGTTGTTTTGTGGAGTTTGCTCGGCGTTGAAATGTTCCTTTGAGGAATTTGTGAGGGAGAAAGTGGTCTTCCCGTCCTATTCCTCCGCCATCTTTTCCAAGTCCTCAGAGACAATTTCTTAAAAAAACCTATGTCTCCTTATCTAAGAGTGAGAAGAGATTTAAGAAGTCAGCCAGCTGTGCTATGTGCGAACATGCTCAGTCGTGTCTGACTCTTCACAACCCTATGGACTGTAGCCCACCAAGCTCTGTTCAAGGGATTTTCCAGGCAAGAATACTGGAGTAGGTTGCCATTTCTTCCTCCAGGGGATCTTCAAGAAGTCAGCAGCAGTTCTCAGATGTATAAGTCATTCAGGTAGAGGTTGTCACTCACATGCTAGTAAACTAATGCTCAAAATTCTCCAAGCCAGGCTTCAGCAATACGTGAACTTGCCCTATGGGTTGTTAAATATTTTGCAAATCACTTTCACATGAGTCACAGTAGCCTTGAAAAAGGAGGAGGCAAAAGTGCAGGGCTTCCCCAATGGCTTAGCAGGTAAAGAATCTGCCTCAAGCCAGGCCGGCTCCAGCAGCTCCACCAGGGTGCCCCCACAGTCCCAGCGTGCCTCGCCAGATAATGTTTTATTAAACAGAAAGTTGTCATAGGTGTTTTTTAAATTAGGTGAATGGTTTATTTGCATTATTCCTTTCCTATATATCTTCTTTTTTATTTACATTATTCCTTTCCCATGTATCTTTTTTGTTCTTATGTTCAGTACAATTCAGTTCAGTCACTCAGTCGTGTCTAACTCTTTGTGATCCCATGAACTGCAGAACACCAGGCCTCCCTGTCCATCACTAACTCCCAGAGTCTACAAAATCCCATGACCATAGAGTCGGTGATGCCATCCAACCATCTCATCCTCTGTCATCCCCTTCTCCTGCCCTTAGTCTTTCCCAGCATCAGGGTCTTTTCAAATGATTCAGCTCTTTACATCAGGTGGCCGAAGTATTGGAGTTTCAGCTTCAACATTAGTCCTTCCAATGAACACTCAGGACTGATCTCCTTTAGGATGGACTGGTTGGATCTCCTTGCAGTCCAAGGGACTCTCAAGAGTCTTCTCCAAAATCACAGTTCGAAAGCATCAATTCTTCAGCACTCAGCTAGCTTTATAGTCCGACTCTCACATCCATACATGACCACTGGAAAAACCATAGCCTTGACTAGATGAAGCTTTATGGACAAAGTAATGCTTTTGAATATGCTGTCTAGGTTGGTCATAACTTTCCTTCCAAGGAGTAAGCGTCTTTTAATTTCATGGCTGCAATTACCATCTGCAGTGATTTTGGAGCCCAGAAAAATAAAACCTGACACTGTTTCCACTGTTTCCCCATCTATTTGTCATGAAGTGATGGGACCGGATGCCATGATCTTCGTTTTCTGAATGTTGAGCTTTAAGCCAGCTTTTTCACTCTCCTCTTTCACTTTCATCAAGAAGCTCTTTTAGTTCTTCTTCACTTTCTGCCATAAGGGTGGTGTCATCTGCATATGTGAGGTTATTGATATTTCTCCCAGAAATTTTGATTCCAGCTTGTGCTTCATCCAGTCTGGCATTTCTCATGAAATACTTTAAATATAAGTTAAATAAGCAGGGTGACAATATACAGCCTTGACGTACTCCTTTTCCTATTTGGAATGAGTCTATTGTTCCATGTCCAGTTCTAACTGTTGCTTCCTTACCTGCATATAGGTTTCTCAAGAGGCAGGTCAGGTGGTCTGGTAGTCCCATCTCTTTCAGAATTTTCCGCAGTTTATTGTGATCCACACAGTCAAAGGCTTCGGCATAGTTAATAAAGCAGAAATGGATGTTTTTCTGGAACTCTCTTGCTTTTTTGATGATCCAGTGGATGTTGGCAATTTGATCTCTGGCTCTTCTGCCTTTTCTAAAACCAGAATGAACATCTGGAAGTTCACGGTTCACATATTGCTGAAGCCCGGCTTGGAGAATTTTGAGCATTACTTTACTAGCATGTGAGATGAGTGCAGTTGGGCAGTAGTTTGAGCACTTTGGCATTGCCTTGGGATTGGCATGAAAACTGGCCTTTTCCAGTCCTGTGGCCACTGCTGAGTTTTCCAAATTTGCTGGCATATTGAATGCAGCACTTTCACAGCATCATCTTTCAGAATTTGAATTAGCTCAACTGGAATTCCATCACTTCCACTTACTTTGTTCATGGTGATGCTTCCTAAGGCCCACTTGACTTCACATTCCAGGGTGTCTGGCTCTAGGTGAGTGATCACACCACTGTGATTATCTGGGTCGTGAAGATCTTTTTTGTACAGTTCTTCTGTGTATTCTTGCCACCTTTTCTTAGTATCTTCTGCTTCTGTTAGGTCCTTACCATTTCTGTCCTTTATCGAGCCCATCTTTGCATGAAATGTTCCCTTGGTATCTCTAATTTTCTTGAAGAGATCTCTAGTCATTCCCATTTTATTATTTTCCTCCATTTCTTTGCATTGATCCACTGAGAAAGGCCTTCTTATCTCTCCTTGTTATTCTTTGGAACTCTGCATTCAAATGGGTATATCTTTCCTTTTCTCCTTTGCTTTTCTCTTCCCTTCTTTTCACAGCTGTTTGTAAGACCTCCTCAGACAGCCAATTTGCCTTTTTGCATTTCCTTTTCTTGGGGATGGTCTTGATCCCCGTCTCCTGTATAATGTCACGTACCTCCATCCACAGTTCATCAGGC
The DNA here is from genome assembly GCF_016772045.2 of Ovis aries. Lineage (NCBI taxonomy): Eukaryota > Metazoa > Chordata > Mammalia > Artiodactyla > Bovidae > Ovis > Ovis aries. The sequence continues at coordinate 53,647,784 of NC_056069.1, forward strand.
ACTCCATCTATCAGATCTAGTGCCTTAAATCTATTTCTCACTTCCACTGTATAGTCATAAGGGATTTGATTTAGGCCATACGTGAGTGGTCTAGTGGTTTTCTCCTCTAGATCTTATGTATATATCATTAACTAATATAAAATATGAATCATATGCAATGTGCTTTATTTTCTCTAGATGGTTTTATGTTCTCTCTATGATGGTTTTATGATATGATTTTAATATTTTGTATAGGATGTCCCAGTAGTAAGAAAGAAAATGAAATGTCAAGTTAAAATGAGAAGTAGCCTTAAAGGAAAACGCAGTTGCTATGTTAGGCAGTATTTAACAACTCTTCCAATTTTCTAATTTTTCAGTACTGCTTAATTTTCCTTTCATTGGTGTCTGTTCCATTAATAGGTCTCAAGTTTACTTCAGTGGCTCAAGTGCTAAAATCATAAAATGCTGAGTGAAAACTATTTTGTTAATCTTTTTATAACAAAGGATAATCTGAAGCAGGCAACCTTGTGACAGGATTTATTTTGAGTTTTTAGTAGAACATGGCCTTCAACTGTAGCTATAATTTTAACTTCCCATTGACTGTCAGTTGTAAATATAGGAAAAGATGTGCTATTTGCAGAATTCTCCATAAAAGGTTTAAAGATTATACATTTCAACATATTCAGCTGACAACCCATGCTTTACTGCACATAAAAATAATCACGTATTGAAAAGAAAATAAACACTTGATGGACTATAAAGCATGTAGAACAAGTTGTATTCCTTGAATCATGTCTCAGAAAGGCAAATGAAATTTAAACAATGATGACATAAACAATTGGTTAATACTATATATTGTAATGACATAGCATAATACTAAGCAATATAATTACTTTAATATTTTAAACAGTAAGCACGTTTCTTCAGTAAATTCACCAATTTAGTCTTATATAACTACAGGTTGATATGTATTTTTGCATTTAGAAGTAAAATAGTTACAGTATATTTTTGATCTTAAAAACTGAATATTAAACCTCTAATTTTTAAGATTCCAATTCATATGGTATTTTCAAACCCTAGTTAATATTCAGATTGCAATCTTTATATAAAAATATGATATTGACCATATAAGAGTGAATTTTTTTAAAGCCATGCAACATTGTGAAACAAACAAAAATGATCGATTCCAAAGCAATAATTTGAGTAATAATGGTACCTTGATGTTTGTGTCAATCTTTATGGACTATGTCTCTCATTAGACATAGTAAAATTCCTGTAAATTCTGAATGAGGCAATAAATAACTGAAAATGTAATTCTGGACAAAACATAATAACCCTTTGTCTAAATCTAAGAAATGTAAGTGCCAAAGTCAGACTTAGAAATCAAGTAAATTTTAAATACCTAAGGGAAAAAATGAGGAATTTGTTGGTGTAGTAGAGGATCAGTAGATAGTCATTATGTGAGGTCCTCAATGCCCATGACATGGTTTTAGAGTATAAACTGCCCCCTTTTTTTTTTTTAATATCCTTGAACACTTTAACAATGTAGCAGCATTTTCCACAGTAAGCTCTCAAACCTCCCTTTTAAGTAGTTTTTTATTTCATTGGTCAAGACCAACAACTGCAAACATTAGTTTTCAAACCTTAGATTCCGGGGAGGGAGGAAGGAGGAGGGTTCAGAATGGGGAACACGTGTATACCTGTGGTGGATTCATGTTGATGTATGGCAAAACCAATACAATATTGTAAAGTAATTAACCTCCAATTAAAATAAATAAATTTATATTTTAAAAAAGAAAAAAAATTCAAAAATATAAATTATGGTAGAAGTATGCCATATAAAATTTAGAAAAATATAAACTATGATAGAAAAGAGGCCAATTAAGTTCTCCCTATCTAGAAATTCAAGTACTACACGTGGGTGTACAGAATTGTGTGCACATAAAGGTTTAGTTCATGCAAAAATAAGAAAACACCAAGAGTTGCTGTTGATCTAGACAATGTTGCACAACAATTTTCATCCACTCTTTTGGTGGCCTGGTTTCTGAGCATTTTGTAGAATAAATTAGTCACACACACACACACACAAAGAGTTTATTTAGAATGTAGTTTCAGACCATGCCCAAAGATTGTGATTCTGTAAGTGTAGGTTGGGGCTCTAGAATATGCATTTTGGACCATCTGAAGCATTTTGTAAGCACAGCTTGTTTATAGTTTTTTGTTGTTGTTGTCTTTTGTACTTAAAGGTTAAACTACCTTGAAAATCAGAGAATCCAAGCACACCGTTGCTTTTTAGGATTAAATGTATTCAACAGCATGTTACTACTATTATCAATTTGAAAACACTAAGTATATAAATGCTTGTAGTTTTTTAAAGATAATGAAATGCATCCAATGATATCTTTGTAACTGAGTCAAATTTCACACTCTTCCCTTCTTTCCTTTGGTAAAGAGGGCTTATATATAATAAAAATCTCCTCCAAATTATGAATATGTATATTTTCTTCTGGAATTGTCATAGGGCTTTATTTCTAAGATCCCAAGATCACAAAATAATCAAAAATTTTATTGTTACTTCTTTCCATGTCTTACCTTTACTTTTATCAAAGTGAGTATATATTGATGCCGTGCTGTCAAGGCATTAATATTTTGGGGAGTTAAGATGCAAACTATTTTTTAAATTGAAGTAAAACTATGAAATGAATCTTTGCATTTTGTATGTTTCGTATATAATGTTTACTTATGCCCTTTACATCAATAATCCCATGTATCATTTTAGTTTACAAAGTAATCAAAATACTTAACACATTTAAAATATATATGAGTTTCTTTATCTTGAAAGGCTTACTTTACTTAATTATCCTATGAAAATTATATTTTTGATGTAACTTTTGGAGTAGAACATGCACAGGAGAAGCTGGTTTATACTTTATGCATACATTTTGTCATGAAAATATATTTATTAATGAATGCACACCTATGCTAATGTTATATACAGTGAAAGATGGAAAATAATAGGATATTCCCCAAATATTTTCACAGTGAATTCATGAAACATATTTAAAAGAACAACAACAAAACTGTGTGTATCACTTTTGAATGCACAATTATTTTCTCACAGGTGAGTAAAATATTATTATATTAAAATATTATTATATTAAAATATTCTCATAATTCATAATTATGTGAATTTCACATAATACTTAATCATGTATTAATGGAAGGAGATAAAAAGGATAGTCACAATTATTATGTGTCATAAATAATTTTAATAACCACCTTAGGGTATGGCATCTCCTAAATTTTGATATTTGATATATTACTAAGTAGTAAGAACATACCAGTTTAGTGTCATAAGTACCCAAAATTTATTCACCTTCATTTGCTTGCTAGGGTACAGTCCACCTTAACTATCATATAATACAAAATGAGCATGTAGAAAACTTGACTAAGCTCATCAGTGAGGAATATAGTGGAAAAACAAAGGGGATCCAAAGACCACTTGAAGCTTTGGGTATTTATCAGCATTGAAAAATTGAATATTGCACTAAAAAAAGATTCCTTGGCTAGATATAAAACTTCAGAATGATAACCTTCGATATTATCTTTTCTAATGGATGGCCCTCTGAATTTGATCTGACAGAAGAACCCCATGTTATCTTGTAACATACAGAATATTGACCTTTAATCACCAGTAGAGAGTCCATAAGACAAAGAGATATACTAGATATTAGATACTTTTTGAGCACTCTATTAAAATAAGGCTTTGATAGGACATGCCATCTTCCTGTTGCTTTATTTCCAAGTTTTGGATAATTTTTCTTACTATTTCTTCTGGCCTCTCCTTGTATGCACATCTCTTCTATAATATTACTGTCTAGTTTATGGCATCATTTAATAAACTCTTCCCCTCTCCCTTTGCCAGAATAACACTTCCCTGGAGAGAAGGAAGTAATTAAGTGTGTGAATTCAAAGGGGCTCCCTGCAGGGCTATAGGCATCACGCTAAGTAAGAGTAAATAGAAATTGTTTGAGATGTCAACAATTAGAGCAGGCATAGTCAATAAGAATTTAGAGGTAAGATTAGCAATAGATAAGCCACTAAATAGGAAATATTTCTTTTGAGAGTTAATGGAATTTTTATTTCGGAAATTCTGAGAGTCTTTGTGCTCTCTGTGAGCATACTAATTTTTCGAACAGACTTTTCCTTCTAATTTTAGACATTTTGGATGTTGCATTAGAAATGCCTTCATGTTTTGAACAGATATAATTAAATGCTATTTAATGTGCCCTTCAGAATGAGACACTTCAATAATTTACTGTACTTCATACCATGGTGCTTAAGTCCAGAGCAGTGATTACACCAAATTGATCTCTTGACATTTTTCACAGCACTTCATTTTCAAAGTAGTTGGTCTTGTACACATGCATATCAACCAAAAATATTGCAATTCAGAGGAGCTCTTGAACAAACTGTCAGATAAATCTGTCCTTCTTCAATGCTTAATTCACTTGAAAGCTGAATCCTATAGATCTGATGGTTACTTAAATGAGTGTAATTACTCTTCATTTTAGGGATTCTAAAAAATGCGTCTTCTTGTTTAAAATTACTCAATTTGCATTCACCTCAGTATTGTGTGGATGTTATTTGTTGTTTGGGAGCCTAAATTAAATAAAATCTAATTTAATATATTTAAGTGCCTAATGTAGCAGAGGTTCTGCTTGTGATGCCCTGGATTTTTTTTCTTTCCTTTTTTTTTTTTTTCAACTTCTGAATTATTTCATCTCTTGTTTCTACAGAATAGAGATTAAGTATCTGGTTCATAGGGCAATTAAAGAGTAGAAAAGAGATAGAAATATACATAGAAATTAATCTGAAGGAGACAATTTGTTTCACTTTCCCAAAATAGGAGCTTTGCCCCTTTGACACTCCCTAAGGACGTGCCTCAGGATTTGGTTTCATGTGGATTATTTTCATTAAGTCACTTGGTAGAACATGGGGCTCCAAGCAATGGGCTCCAAGCAAACAATTTATAATATTGTTTTGGTGGTGGATTAGTCGCTAAGTAGTGTCAGACTCTTGCGACCTCATGGACCCGCCAGTCTCCCTGTCCATGGATTTCCCAGGCAAGAATATTGGAGTAGATTGCCACTTCCTTCTCCAGGGGATTTTTCCCACCCAGGAATGGAACCCAGGTCTCCCGCACTGCACGCAGATTCTTTACGGACTGAGCTATGAGGGTACATAGATAAATATCTGCTCTTAAAATATACAAATAAGTCTTTAAATCTTTATGTAAGATGTAAATCATCATGAGGTCAAATCAAACACTGAAAAGAGACCGTCATTCAGACCCAAACAAGGAGCTCCAACTAGGTTTTTTAAAAGAAGCATCTAATCGAACAAATCAAATAAATTTCTTAAACATCTGTCTGATCTCTCTCTGATGCACACATATTCCATCACCTTTTAAAAAGTTTAATATTCTTTTTTTCTTCTTCCGAGTGCTTCAACTAATGTTTACCAAATGTTTCCTGCAGCCACATTGCTCCAGTATTTACAGTAAATACTTCATGTCTGTTCCTTTACTAACACTCAACAACAATCCCATGTTTTAGATTTATGATTTTATCACAACTTAGTAAATAGCAAAGCAGATATTTCAAGATATTAACCCACTATCACATAGTTAATAAATGGCAGAACTGAGTTTTAAATAGTAACTTGGAACTTTTAGGCCCATCTTTTTTCTATATCATCATTATCCTTACAAATATGTCAATTGTTATAAGATCAGTTTTTGATAATCTTCCACTTGGGTTAAGAAAAATAAGCTAATTGGTACATTTTTAAAGAGTTAAAAGTCTTCTTACATTAAGAATTCATACAATTTTTTAAAGAGGGCATTCTTCAGTTCAGTTCAGTTCAGTCGTTGCTCAGTCGTGTCCGACTCTTTGCGACCCCATGAATCGCAGCACACCAGGCCTCCCTGTCCATCACCATCTCCCAGAGTTCACTCAGACTCGCGTCCATCCAGTCAGTGATGCCATCCAGCCATCTCATCCTCTGTCATCCCCTTCTCCTCCTGCCCTCAATCCCTCCCAGCATCAGAGTCTTTTCCAGTGAGTCAACTCTTCGCATGAGGTGGCCAAAGTACTGGAGTTTCAGCTTTAGCATCATTCCTTCCAAAGAAATCCCAGGGCTGATCTCCTTCAGAATGGACTGGTTGGATCTCCTTGCAGTCCAAGGGACTCTCAGTCTTCTCCAACATCACAGTTCAAAGGCATCAATTCTTCGGTGCTCAGCCTTCTTCACAGTCCGACTCTCATATCCATATATGACCACAGGAAAAACCATAGCCTTGACTAGACGGACCTTAGTCGGCAAAGTAGTGTCTCTGCTTTTGAATATGCTATCTAGGTTGGTCATAACTTTTCTTCCATGGAGTAAGCGTCTTTTAATTTCATGGCTGCAGTCACCATCTGCAGTGATTTTGGAGCCCAGAAAAATAAAGTCTGACACTGTTTCCACTGTTTCCCCATCTATTTCCCATGAAGTGATTACCACCCTATAAAAATCTCTCTTTACAACATTGCACTTGATAGACATATAATTTTTTTCCAGTTGACTCTGCTTAGATTAAAGTACTAATGTATTGAGCCAAATAAGCCAATTTTAGTTAAAAAGATTAAATTAGAATATTATCAGTTGATCCCAAAAGGAATTTTGATATTATATCCAAGTGTCTATTTTTTTTAGTTTATCAAAATGAGAATACCTATAATGGTGGATATTTTAATGCATGAAGAAATGATTCAGAGTAATAAACTGGAGACATAATTTTTAATTTTATCAGATCTTTGACACTACTTATTTAAAATTTTAGATAATTTGAAAATTCAAAGAGAGAATTTGTTTTGAGGGAATTAAAATTTAATTCCTACATTATGCCACAAGAAATGTTTTTCATATTTTTTTTAGGTACAAGACAATACTTATCATAGATTCTTAAATAAGTTCTTATTTATTATATCTGCTGTACTTATAAGAGATATAATTGTAGTTAAGTTTCTCAATGTTTCTGAGCCTTGATTTTTTTTTTAATTTTCATGGATAAAATGTGTGTATTTTATATCTTTTTCTTTGAATAACTGCAAAACTAAATGAAAGAATTAATATAAATTGTCTCACAGTAACTCATTACTGATAGGTCTATTAACTTTTTCCTTTCCATCATCTACAGAAATAACTTGGGAAGTATTGCAATATTCACATCTCTTTCTTCCAATAATGGGACCATGGAAAGCTTTGTTGCCTGAGTCCTTGTAGTATTTTTCCATATCCCATTTTTCTGTTGTGACATTTTATGAAACATAAGTTCACTATATAAGTATCTGTAATTAGTATGTTATGGAATTATGGTTGAAGCATTGCCATTTTGTGTGTTTAAAGCATATTAGCAATCTAATCAAATTTTAATTCTCTATTTCTCGCTCTTTTTCATAGGTATTGGCAATTATTGATCAATTTAACAATTAAAATTATATTTTTTAAGTTGAAATCGTCCCAAATTTCCAATACAAAAGGGAAGAGTACTTTGGAAACTGTCCTTTTATCCATCCTATCCACCTTAGTTTTCAAAAATAGAAATATACTTTACACAGTGCTCAATAACCACCTTTATACACCTAAGAAATTAGTATATAATGTTTTCACGTCAGTAATGAAAGTGGTAATTAATAATCCTGATAACCTTATTAATAATTTTCTGTCAGATACTGTATGCGACACTTTGCATGTACTATAAAGATATTCAAAATGATTTTGAGAATAGTTATTATTTTCATTTCTGGGAAATCGTCTTGTCCTAGATTTCATATGAAGTAGGTAGCAGAACATATCCACCAACACTTGCTTCTAAGACCAAAAACCATGCTCCTATCTTCCTACTTTGGGGCTTCATTTGACAGTGAAATCCCCTGTTGGGGTCATCAGCATTGGTCTATTTACTTGGTTTAGGTTTTACATCAAGGCTATAGTGTTCCAAAAGGAAAGGGAATTATCTATTTCTTCAGTCTGTGCTACTACAAACTGCACATCGGCAGTTTTGGACAAGTCAATTGAAAAATCAAATATACAAAATAATGTCAGTAGCTTCATTGTATTCCTTTTTGTATACATGCTGTGAAGCAGTTATGTTTAGTCCCTTTCGATTTACTGTTTCGTGTCCTTATCAGCTCTACTACCATGAAACTCCTTTGTTTGCATTGTTGCATAATTTGTTTAAATGTTTCTTCTTTGGAAGAAAATCCACAACTACTATTGCTCAATCAAAGCATGCACCCATTAAAACACTGAGGTGTACAGTATGGTACTGTTACGTAGAAAGATGGTCCCAGTATTGCTTTCATAGTAGTGAAAGGTGAGGGTGATGATTTCCCCCACTTTCAATCATATGTATATGCTTAGTTGCTCAGTCTTTCTCTGACTCTTTGCAATCCTTTGGATTGTAGCCCACCATGCTCCTCTGTCCAAGGGATTTTCCAGGCAAGAAGAGTGGAATGGGTAGCCATTCCCTTCTCTAGGGTATCTTCCCAACCCAGGGATTAAACCTGCATCTCCTGTGTCTTCTGTAATGGCAAGTGAATTCTTTACTGCTGAGTCACCTGGGAAGACCTTTAATCATACAATGAATATGAAAGTGTTAGTCTCTCAGTTGTGTCTGACTCTTTGTAACCCTATGGACTATAGCCTACCAGGCTCCTCTGTCCATGGAATTCTCCAGGCAAGAATACTGGAATGGGTTGCCATTCCCTTCTCTGGGAGATCTTCCCTACCCAGGGATTGAACCTGAGTCTCCTGCATTGCAGGTTAATTCTTTACCATCTGAGCCACTAGGGAAGCCCTTTATAAATGACATTTCCTTCTCTTCCTTCTTTCCTGTTTTCATCAGAAGCAGACACTGATGAGCTCATCTCTTCATCTGAGGAATTCCTTTCACAGCCTCCTACCTCAGGGTCCAAAGGTTGATTTGAGTCTCAAAGTCACAAAACATTCTGAGCTCTTTGTTTATTTAACAATAAGGTTTCCTCAATAACTGGCAGACTTCTGATCGATTGTAATTATTTCCATATGTCAGTAACAGAAAACTATTACCTAGACAAAATTTAAGCTTTCTTTTCTTTCCTTACACTTCACCGCTATGCCCCTTCCCTTCTCAGATCTAGAGATGATCTAGAATCAGAGTTGAGTGTAGAGGTGAAATTCTTAATCTAATTGTTCACACCACATCATTTTGTTCAACTAACTCTTCTTAACAAGTGTTTCTTCTTTTTTTTTTTTTTAACTCAAAGTATTTTCAAACCTACCTTTCTGTTGTTGGGGTCCACATTGCAGTCAGCTTTTACACACTTTTAAAACCTTGGGCTATCTCTGTTTCCTTTTGTCTCTTTCTGCTTAAATACAAAGAAATACTGTGATAATCTCATTATAGTATTTTCATGAAAAGTGAAAGTGAAAGTGTCTGTCTTGGTGACCCCATGGACTGTAGCCCACCAGGCTCCTCTGTCCATGTAGCCATTCCCTTCTCCAGTGGATCTTCCTGACGCAAGAATCGAACCTGTGTCTCCTGCCTTGGTAGGTGGCTTCTTTACCACTGCACAGTCATTAGTAGCTGTCAGAGTCCTATTGGTTTGTCACTTAGCATACTGTCAGCTTTGTAAGTTATCACAGGTGATAATTTGAAAAAAAAAAAAAAAAAAAGCTACTTCATAACATGATACAGGACCCAACTACAAGGTGCTAATCACTAATTTTGATATTGGTTGGAGGAATACTAGCAGCTTGAATAGACAGATCCCACAATGCTAGTAGTTTAACAAAGTAGAATTTATATTCAGCTCAAATAAAAATAAGTTGAGACTAAAGGTAATTCTGTCCCACATTGATTCTGAGCCCAGGGTCCTTCCTTCTTGACTATCTTACCCTACACTAAGGATGTAGAATGCTTTTGACATCTCTTATGGGCCAGGCCTACGTGTAGGTTTTACCATGTTCAGACATACAGCTTTGGCTAGATCTTAGGGAAGGGAAAGAGATGTAACACAGTTGAATGTAAAGGAGGAAAGAGAAACTGTTGGTAAACATAAGCCTGTTGTTTAACTGCTTGGAAGCAATAAACACTGTAAGGGATAACTTTAATTTTAGCTGCCTCGTTGAAGTTGGGACATAGTCTGAATAAGAACAAAGATAAAGATACAGTATTGCTCTTTTTTAAAAACTTATTTTCCTAAGGAATAAAAAGAAAAGCTAATAGGAAAAATGCATCTTCATGATGTTTTTTCAATGAAAGTGATTCAAAACTATCATTTGACTGGAAAATTTTAAAAATACAGGGAGTTGAAATATATTTACATATATCTACCAAATAAATTAAAAGTTAAACATATTCTTCGTCCTCGATTTAACAACCTGATGTATCTAATGCTATTTTGGTTACTGCCTTTAAAAAGAAACAAAATTATGATTTTATATATATAGATGTACATCCTTCATGGAAGAAAAAGCACAATGTATTTTCAAGTACTATCCTGGGATTCCTCAGTTACATTAGAAAAAAGCAGAGTTGACAAATGAAGTAATGCATTTCTCTTTCTGTAGCTGAACCTATTGCTAATTGAGGCCCCATCAAACCTTATTAGCCAAATACTATTATGTCACAATGCCAAACCCTAAATTCCTTCAATAGTTATGCATTAAGCATCTCCCATATGTGAGAAATGGTGTGATTTAAGGGGAATTCATTAATAAATGACACACATCTACCTTAACAGAATTGTAGTTGGATATAATGGTTATCAGATGATATTTCTCTGATGGACAGATGTTCAGGATCACCTGTGAACTCATTAGACAAGCAGTCTCAAGCTCCACCAGCAATCTGTTTTTAACAAGCCTTCTGGGTGATTCTGATGGGAGCTAAAGGTTGAGTATCACTGGTCTAATGAGATCCTCTAGGGGAAGTTACGATATATTAGAGAATACACACCCTTCCCCACCCTAGCTTGTCCAGAGCATCTTTCTAAATTACAACAGTAAATAGTCAAGCATGTAAGAACTGAGTGCAGGTTTTTTACCTGTATTATGTCCTGTGTACATTATTAAGATAAATATTCCTGTAAATAAGTGACAGCAGAGAAGGTCTTGCAGGTATTTGGTAAGCAGATACATAATCTAAAATGCATTATATATATATAATATATACATTATATATATATATACATGTGTATATATATATAATAAAATTCAATTCAACAAGCGTGCTTTTACTTCACTTTATATCAAATCTGCCCTTTTCCTTTGGAAAGTCTATAAATATATAGATAATATGGAACAAATCTAAAGGAAAGATCAAGACAGAAAGAAAGCTATTCTGTTAACTATAACAGTAAATATAGATTATCTGATTGAGAAATATTTCATTCTTATCTTTATTTGAGCTAAGATTAAAAGGAAAGTATGGTTAGTTACATTGTGATTGTTACTATATAAACATATAGAATGCTTTGTTGTATTTTCATAAAGATGTGGAAGATATAATTAAAGTCATTAAAAGATCCCAAACTCAGCCTAAAGGCAGCAGGCATAACTTGAGCAATTAGAGCTGGATGGGAAGGTAAGAAGAGTACGGAAGACTATGATGACCTGGAGATGATGGGACACTTTAAAATGAACATTTATCTATCATCTCACAAAGACTGTTACCAAACTGAGTAGACATCAAATTTCAACATATCTCCAAGTTTTTTGAAAGAAGTTAGAAATTTGTATTTTTAAATAAAAAATATTTATTAATATTTTGAAGTAAATTATAATTCATGCCATTGCATTGGAAAAATGACATGCTTCTGAGTGAGAATATGCCCTAGAATATCCACTTGTTTGTAAACTGTGCATTGCATCATATTTTTATGCAAATTAAAAATAATTATTTTTGAGTTTTGTACCAGGAAAATAATTTGTTTCTATTTTGAAACTATGAAATACAAAAAGTGAAAATGCATCCTTTTGAACTTGGGTACCCAAAGGCTTTAAGTCCTTGTCTTCAGATTTTGATCAGCTATCAGGAAACGTGTAGCCATTTCCGAATACATTTTCTAAAAGTTTTTGGTTTCGACATTTTGTTTTCCCTATGTCTCCTTTTATTGATCATTCCATTTTAAACTTTATTTATTTTTAATTGAAGGATAATTGTTTTACAATATTCTGTTGGTTTCTGCTAAACATCAACATGTATCAGCCATAAATATAGACATGTACCCTCCCTCTTGAACCTCTGTCTAATCCTATCACACACCTCTGACTTGTCATAGAGCATCAGTTTGAGATCCCTGAGTCATGAAGCAAATTCCCACTGTTCCCATTTTAATTTTGGTCTGTTATATTTTATGGTAATGTGAACTCAGATATTCTTCTGGCATCTCAAGTTGGTAAGTACATGTGTAATTACATTTACATACAACCCTTGGTTGCAGAGGTTCCATCCATATTTTGAACAGGAAGTTCAGATTCTGGAATGATCCAGTTCAGTTCAGTTCAGTCGCTCAGTAGTGTCTGACTCTTTGCAACTCCATGAATTGCAGCACGCCAAGCCTCCCTGTTCATCACCAACTCCCGGAGTTCACTCAGACTCATGTCCATTGAGTCAGTGATACCATGATTACACCTATAAAAGATTTCTGGGATTTCTCAGTGTGCCCATAACTGTATGCTCAGCCCATATCCCACAGTGGGGGATGCTAGAGAGCTGCACCTGTGAGACTCTATTGCCTAGAACACAAGCATCTTACTGCTGGATATGAAGTAAAGTTGAACATGGTACAGTCATCTCAAGGTATTCTGTGTCCCTGCTGCTGCTGCTGATGCTAAGTCGCGTCAGTCATGTCCGACTCTGTGTGACCCCATAGACGGCAGCCCACCAGGCTCCTCTGTCCCTGGGACTCTCCAGACAAGAATACTGGAGTGGGTTGCCATTTCCTTCTCCAATGCATGAAAGTGAAAAGTGAAAGTGAAGTCTGAAAACTCTGTGTTCCCAAAGGAGTGTGTCTCCGAATGACTGTGCCTGCAAACTGTAGTACTTTCATTCTCTTTGTTGCTACCACCAGTGATGAGTTATCACTTACACAGGCCCAGTGTAGATTTTCAATGAGATAAGTAGATCAGGACATGATGGTACTTTAAGATGAGGGGCAATTTTGTTTGCTTCTCTCTGAGAAGGAAAATGGTGTTTTCCTTCTCTCTCAGGCATGCTGAGGTTTGTGTGCTTGGTTTTAATGGAATTACTGCTTAAAATCTAAGTCCTCTGCATCAATACCCATGGGCTTTCCCTCTAAATTCCTATGGAGTAACATGATGCTTGGATTGATAATCAAAATCCACTGTGACCTATAATCACAACGATCTCTTTGGGGACTTCCCTAGTAGTCCAGTGGCTAAGGCTCTGTGATCCCTATGCAAGGGGCCTAGTTGATTCCTGGTCAGGGAACTAGATCCCACATGACTCAACTAAAGGCCCCACAGGCTGCAACAAAGATTGAAGATCTTTGGCCTCAGCTAAGGCCCAGCACAGCTAAAAGCATAGAAAATAAGAAATGAACAAGCAAATAAATTAATACATAAACAATAAGTAAATATTAGAATGACTGCTTCTCTCCAGGAACATAAAAATTAGTCCTCACCTTAAGTGCCAGAGACAGGTGCCCCCCTCATGTTTTTTTTTTTTTTTTTTAAGTTTGTCCCTGAATGAAATTTTATTTCATCCACATCCATCCAGTTCTTTCAGATATGTGGTCATGTCTTTGGAAGCTAGCAGGTCCATGGCAGAGGGAAGCTGTAATACAGAAATATGACTTACCTCCAGAGAGTTACTCTGGACCTGTGTACTTGTGGGAGAGGGCATGTATTAATTTTCTATTTCTGTATAACTAATCAACATACTTTCAGGCACTTATCAAACTTATGTATTAGCTGTTAATTTCTGTGCAAAAGAGGTCAGGCACCACTTAACTAGGTCTCTGCTCAGGGTCTCAAACATTGCAGTCAAGTTACCAGCCTAGTTAAGGCATTCTCAATGGAAAGCTTGACTGGGAAAGAATCTGCTTGCAAGCTCATTTAAGTCATTGGCAGAATTCATTTTCCTCTGGACGTAGAAATGCGTGGCTTGTTTCTTCAAAGTCAGTAGACTAGTTTTTTAACCTCATGTGGGTCCTGCCTCTCCTTTTATTTGATTAAAAACGGGCCTGCTTAAGCTAATCTCCCTTTTGATTACCTCAAGTCAATTGATTTTTGTTGTTGTTCAGTCACTAAGTCATATCTGATGCTTTGCAATCCCAATGGATTGTGGCATGCCCGGCTCCTCTGTCCTACACTATCTCCTGGAGTTTGCTCTAATTCATATCCTTTGAGTCAGTAATACTATCTGACCCTCTCATCCTCTGCCACCCCCTTCTCATTTTGTCTTCAGTCATTTGCAATGAATAGACTCTTTGCATCAGGTGGCCAAAGTATTGGAGCTTCACCTTCAGCCAACAGTCCTTTCAATGAACACTCAGGGTTGATTTCCTTTAGGATTTATTGGTTTGATGCCCTTGCAGTCCAAGGGACTCTCAAGAGACTTGAATTAGAAAGCATCCAACTGATTAGGGAATTCAGTTAAATTTGAAAAATCCTTTAACTTTTACCATGTAAATGAACATTTGTCATAATTTATTCCCTAGAACCAAGTCACAGATTGTGCCTGTATTCCAGGGGAAAAGATGATATAAGTGCATGACCCAAAGGGGTTGTCTGAGGGTCTGTCTGCCACAGGGAGCTTCTGAGTTCCACCTGAAGGTATTAATATAGTTGAAGAATGACTTTACCTGCCAATAGAATCTCAGTAGAGGCTCTTCAGTTCAGTTCAGTTCAATCGCTCAGTTGTGTCCGACTCTTTAGACCCCATGAACCACAGCACGCCAGGCTTCCCTGTCCATCACCAACTCCCGAAGTCTACCCAAACCCATGTCCATTGAGTCAGTGATGCCATCCAACCATCTCATCCTCTGTCGGCCCCTTCTCCTCCTGCCCTCAATCTTTCCCAGCATTAGGTTCTTTTCAAATGAGTTAGCTCTTCGCATCAGATGGCCAAAGTATTGGAGTTTCAGCTTCAACATCAGTCCTTCCAGTGAACACCCGGGACTGATCTCCTTTAGGATGGACTGGTTGGATCTCCTTGCAGTCCGAGGGACTCTCAAGAGTCTTCTCCAACACCACAGTTCAAAAGCATCAATTCTTCGATGCTTAGCTTTCTTTATGGTCCAACTCTGGATCTTCGTTTTCTGAATGTTGAGCTTTAAGCCAGCTTTTCACTCACTTCTTTCATCTTTTTTCACTTTCTCTTCTTTCACTTTCATCAAGAGGCTTAGTTCTCCTTCACTTTCTGCCAAAAGGGTAGAGGATCTTAATCAGCTATAATATATGGTTTTATTTATATTTGAATAAGACATATAAATACATGACTCTTTGTGACCTTTTGAACTGTAGCCTGCCAGGCTCCTCTTTCCATTGGATTCTCCAGGCAAGAATACTGGACTGTGTTGCCATGCACTCCTTCAGGGGCTCTTCCCAACTCACGGATCAAGCCTGCATCTCCTATGTCTCCTGCATTGCAGGTGGATTCTTTACCCACTGAGCCAGCAGGGAAGCCCTTATGATATAAGGTGGGAATCAAATAAATAATGAATTATTCACATATACTCTATGAAAATAAGAAACTTTCCAATAACCAAAAGGATTTAGCTCACCTAAAGGATTTAGCTCACCAGTTTCTAATTGGGGGCAAAATTTCTGTAACATATGTCCTTTTATATAAACATACTTTTATAAAAACCCAGTATAGTAACTTCTCACATTGTAAATGTAAAGAGGTTACAAAACATATATATGCTTTATGTCCTAGAATACATTATGTCCTATAAATGAGTTTGGAATCCAAATTTTCTTGAGTTAACATTCAATTGTTATGCTCTGTCTCCCTTCCTTGAGTTATATTGTCTTTGTGGTGAGAAAATGAAGAGGTCATAAACAGAGTTTTATAGATATAAAAATATGATTACTTTATGAACACATAGAAAATAATCTTCAGAGTATTATATGAACTGAACTACAGAAGTGTTAAGCTAAACTAGGCATAGGACCAGACCTTGATTAATTATTGTAATATTTACTGCTGCTGCTGCTAAGTCGCTTCAGTCGTGTCTGACTCTGTGTGACCCCATAGATGGCAGCCCACCAGGCTCCCCCGTCCCTGGGATTCTCCAGACAAGAACACTGGAGTGGGTTGCCATTTCCTTCTCCAATGCAGGAAAGTGAAAGCGAAGTCGCTCAGTCCAACTCTTAGCGACTCCATGGACTGCAGCCTACCAGGCTCCTCTGTCCATGGGATTTTCTAGGCAAGAACACTGGAGTGGGGTGCTGTTGCCTTCTCCAATATTTCCTGCATGCCCATTATATACCAGCAGTGCATTAGGTTCTGAGAATACAAACATGATATCTTTCTCATCAGTGTTGGGTACCAGCTGTTTGAGAGACATTTATTAAGTTAACCTTAAAAACGCATTTCAATATGCAGTAGGTGCAGACAAGTATTGTTTGATTCCACTTTCATGATAAACCTAGAATAGTCAAATCATAGTCAGAAAGTAGATTGGTAGATGCCAGGGGCCAGGTGAGGGGTGGGGAGGGAGAAGGGGAGTTAGTGTTTAATGGGGGTAGTTTCCGTTTAGGAAGGTAAGAAATCTGGGAGATGGATGATGATGAGAGTTGCACAACAATGTTTGTATACTTAGTGCCACTGAACTGTACAGTTATATATGGTTTAAAGTAGTATATTCTATATTATGTGGCTTTTACCACAATTAAAAAAATTAAGAAAAAAAATGCTTTGGAACCTGATTTTTGACTTTTTGAGCCACGTGATCCTGAGCTAGAATGAGGATTCCTTCACTAAAAAATTACAGAGCTTGGGTAAGTTGTTTAACCTTGCCAAGTCCGTGGATGATGTCTTAGTACTCATCTCACAAGACTGTTATGAAGTTAAGAAGAAATAATTCATCCTGAATGCTTAGTACCCTGCCTATAATATAATGATCAATAAATGTCAGGTAAAGAAAATAATTATGGGGAGGATGATAATAATAATAATAGTGATAATGAGCCCCAAATGTGAAATTTAGTGCTCTCTGAAAGAAGCATACAAAGAAAAGGTTACTAAAATGTGAAATTTTGATAAGAAACTTGTGGGGAGTCAGGAATCAATCTGACCCACTGATGCATATCGCTGTCTAACCTGATTTCCAGACTTATACAGGAAACAGTGAATTGAACTGTTAGTCTGTGCCACATGTAACTTACCAGAGTCCATACTCACATTGTGTACTTGTTTTACTGTATCTGCCTGGTCATTTAAACGTTTTGAGTCATTAATCTTGAAGCTAGAAGGATGAAGTGTTTTCACTTAGTGCCTAGACTTCTAGCACAGTGAAAACATAAAGAAGGCCAGGGGAAGATGTGACTTTATTTGAAGAAATGGTATCTTGTATGCACAGCTGAGGAACTCTCAGATTCTTATAACAATGCAATACTCCGAAGCTGAGCTAACAGAATATCATACAGGAAAATAAAAATTTACCCTAGCTAAAAATCTTACATCATTAAAAAAAATCAACCTCTAATTTTTTAATATCTAGAAAAACGTTTTTCTCCTCAAATCACATCAGAATAGCATAAAATATACAAAGTTTAAAAGCAACAAAGTATATCCTCCATCTACCACTAATTACATTTATTTGGACAGTGCAAGTCCACTGGATCTTTTAACAACACCTATTAGGGCTTCCCAGGTGGCTCAGTGGTACAGAAGCCACCTGCAAATGCAGGAGACTTGACTTAGATCCTTGGGTAGGGAAAATCCCCTGGAGAAGGAAGTGGCAACCCATTGCAGTATTCTTGCCTGAAAAACCCAGTGGACAGAGGAGCCTGGTGGGTTATAGTCCATGGAGTCGCAAAGAGTCAGATACGACTGAGCAACTGAGCACGCACACACACAGACTCTAAGGGACTGAAATAATGTTGACATTCTTCACAGAGTATTGAAACCAACTCCCAGTCAGAGCATGATGCGTATTGGTTATCAAAAAACTGACATACTTAACTACTTAAGATTTCACATGCTTGTACAGGTTAAGACATACTTTTGTGTTACTAGCATTGGTGTTTCATTTGATTTATCAAAAGGTGCATACAAACCTGTAAACTTTTATTTAGAATACTGGAGCTTTATGATAAAAAATTTCGTGCGCTGTTTAAAGTATGAAGAAGGACTTTCCCACATGAAAAATTCTATGTAAAAAACACTAACAAATATTTTGACTCTAAATAGTAATACTGATACGTTACTTACTTTAGCAAATCATGTCAGTCAATGTCAATCAATATGAAAAGTGGTCAGGTATTTATTTGCTCATTAAAAACTGGGGTGGTTATATAGCAGAGTTATCTAAAAATGTGAGTTTAGATGGAACTTCCTATCAGCAACTTCAAACACCTTGATCTGCATGATATAAATATAGTTTTGACTAATCACAGTTCCCTGATAGCTCAATTGGTAAAGAAGCTGCCTGCAAGGCAGGAGACCCTGGTTCACTTCCTGGGTCAGGAAGATCTGCTGGAGAAGGGATGGGCTACCCAATCCACTCTTCTTGGGCTTTGATTGTGGCTTAGCTGGTAAAAACTCTGCCTGCAATGTGGGAGATGTGGGTTTGATCCCTGGATTGGGAAGATCCCTTGGAGAAGGGAAAGGCTACCCACGCCAGTATTCTGCAGTAACAACACTGCAATAACACTAATGTCATATGGGCATGCTAAGTTGCTTCAGTCATGTCGAACTCTGTGACCCCATGGATAGTAACCTGCCAGGCTCCTCTGTCCATGAAATTCTCCAGACAAGAACACTGTAGCTTCTGACATTGATTATTTTGTTTAATCTCCATGGCCTCCTCTAAGGACAGAATGTCATTAAGTGAGATTGAAAGCTTTATTTTAGCAATTCTGGATATAGTTATTACCATTAAAATCAGAGGAAATATATATGTTACAAAGGAAAAGTGATAGTTTTTCACTGAGAAGATAAAGAATAACTCTCTTTGTATATTGTAATTATAATCAAAAGTGGCCTAAAATATTCGTTTGGGTGGACCATCACAACAGGTGAAATTGTAAGTTGCTCGTGATTAACATCCTCCAGTGTACATAGGATGAAAGCAACACGGAATGGTCAAGAATATGACCTACCATGATTGTATTGGGTAAAGTATTAATGAAAGATCCAAAACATATCTTGTAATTCCCACTACACAGATAATTTTTTTTTAAACTGGCATGATGCTGTGTTTACTCCTTAAAGTAAGTAAAACTCCTAGTAAGTTTTAAGTACTTCTGAGGTGACTCAGTGGTAAAGAATCTGCCTGCCAAAGTAAGAGACACAGATTTGATTCTGGGTCAGACAGATACCCTGGAGAAGGAAATGACAACCCATGACAGTATTCTTGCCTGAGAAATCAGGTGGACAGGGGAGCCTTGCAGGCTGCAGTTCCATGGAGTTCCCAAGAGTCAGGCACAACTTGGTAAAATTACAACTAAGTTTTAATGCCTATGCTTAGTTAATGAATTAATTGCCTATTTATTTTCAAAATGTGCTGAAAAATACATGTGTTATGTGATGCTTAGTCAGTCAGTCATATTTAACTCTTTGCGACCCCATGGACTATAGCCCCCCAGGCTCCTCTGTCATTCAGATTCTCCAGGCAAGAGTATTGGAATGGGTTGCCATGCCCTCCTGCAGGGGATCTTCCCAACCCAGGGACTGAACCCAGGTCTCTTGCATTGCAGGCAGGTTCTTTACTGTCTGAGCCACCAGGGAAGCCCAAGAATACTGGAGTGCGTAGCCTATCCCTTCTCCAGGAGATCTTCCTGACGCAGGAATTGAGCTGGGGTCTCCTGCATTGCAGATGGATTCTTTATCAGATGAGCTACCAGGGAAGCCTGAACAATGCATACCAGTGTGTAAATGGCATAATGCAATAAACCAAACAAACAGAATTAAAAAAAAAAAGTTTTACTTCCATCGTATATTGCCTTCACAACAGCTCTGTCATAATGGTGTTTGATCTTATATCAGAATTTTTCTGGCCACTTACAGTTGCAAAAACTTTCTTTAAGTCTGGTAGAGATTACTAAATTCAAAATCCAGTTTAATCCATTTCTATCTTTACCCCACTCTTGTCCCTCTTATTTCTTCTCTTTCCCTCCATACCTGCAGTCCCAACAGTGCCTGATATGAACCCTCATTATTTGACTGAAAGGGCTGAGGTGTAGTCATTATCCCCTTTTTAGACTCTGGCCTCCAAGACTGGGTATTAGGGAGGAGTGTTGAAGGAGATAGTGCTCATTTTGTGGAAATGAGCATATATTTTTGTGTTGGAATTTTCTCACTTTGTTCTTCAGTCTGCTTCCATCAGAGGATTCTAGTCATGTGACATGCATGTTTTTCATGAGGTGTTAGGTTTCTGCCTGACATTGCCCTACAATTTTGTTTATGTCAGTGTACTATGGATAAGTGATATAACCCCGGAATGAAGTATAGAGAAGTTAGTCCTCTGTGTGTGTATCTAGTTCTCATGTCTGAAAGCTTGGATTTTGACAGATTTTTATCATATTTCTCTGAAAGATGATTTTCTGCTTGTTAAAACATTAATCCTGTTGTCTTCTCTAGTTCTCTCCACTTGGGTCAATGTCCAAGTAATTGTAAATAAAACCCAAGAGCTGGATCTACCCACAGAAAGAAGATGCTGTTAATTTCTCATTAATTTTTGTCCCTCCAATATTACTTGAAATATAATAACCTATAAAATAAATAATATAGCACACTCTAAATATATGTTTAGATAAACTGATTATTTGCAACCAGTAAATATGTTTTAGCTATATCACTTATGTATATTTCTGTATATGTGTGTATATATATAATACATATATCTATGTATTATATGTATGTGTGAGAGTGAAGTCGCTCAGTCATGTCTAACTCTTTGCAACCCCATGGACTATAGCCTACCAGGCTCCTCCGTCCATGGGATTCTCCAGGCAAGAGTACTGGAGTGGGTTGCCATTTCCTTCTCCAGGGGATCTTCCTGACCCAGGGATCGAACCCGGGTCTCCTGCATTCCAGGCAGACACCTTAACCTCTGAGCCACCAGGGAATTCCATGTATGTGTGTGTGTGTGTGTGTGTGTATATATACACACACATATATACATATATATGTTTAGTGTCTGGTATATAAGATCAGACTTCTGGTATAGAACTAAATCACATTGATAGAGTAATATGCTATTAATAACATCAGAAATTTTCCGGAAGATGTAAAATGATGGCTTAATAAATAGATGTTTATGTAGATATTAAATCTTTTTTTTCTCACTTCATTTTATGTTTCTTTACTTTCCAATTATTACCTTATATCTGTATATTTAATCACATTCAATCCAAACAAATTTTCTGTTAGATATATCCCTGGAAGGGTCAGATTATGAAGAGGAGATGATTTACTTCCTCCTAACTACCCCTATGTGTTACTATTAAAAATAAAATTTAAATGAGTCAAGTGAGTGACAGGAAGTACAAATCTGAATTTTTCTGTGATATCAATTCTAATACATGTTAAGAATTATTATCAGATTACATCATGGAAATGTTTTCTTTGAGGGGATGGTGGAGTGTTGTCTAAGAGTGTACTTTTTATGTACTATGTACTTGCTTGGATTGTCTATAGAGTAGAACGACTCTGTAATTCACTATCCAAACCCAGACACTTTGAAGTATGAAAAGTATAAAACACTAATACTGCTGTCAGGATGACAAAGATAAAATGAGATCTTCCAAGGAAGACTAGGATGTGGCTACCTTACTGAGAAATCCAGCACCAAAAATAATAGGTTCTTTCCTGCATCTGTCCTCTGACATCTTTTAAAAAATATTTATTTTTATTCATTTGGCTGCACCTGGTCTTAATTAAAGTAGGCAGAATCTTTACTTATGTTATGTGAACTCCTAGTTGTGGCATGTGAAATCTAGTTTCTTAACCAGGGGTCCAGCCAGCTGGTCTGCATTGGGTCTCAGAGCCTTAGCCACTGGACCATCAGGGAAGTCCCTCCTCTGGCATCTTAAATGCTGCTCTGATGACTTGATACTCGATAGGTTCCTCACACCTTTGTGTTTCTTTGATCTTGACTTGCACCTGACTTACTCTCCTCCTTTGGTTCATTATTGGACCAAACATCCTTGAGTATCCTACTGCTTCTGTGCTCCTTCCCCTTCTGGTGCCCTCAGGCACAAGACTGCCTTTCTTCCCTATCCAGGCTGAACTGAGCAGTCACTAAATGCCTGCTGGCTTTTCCTCTATGCTGAGGTTTGTAAGAACACATTTCCTTCTTGACAGGATAATAATTTGATTATACTGATTATGTGTTCTTCACGCACAATCCCCATTCCACACTGATTGCTCTGAGTTTTATTATAGAAACGCCTCGAGGCATAGTTCATTTTGTGGAGAGAAAATGCTTTATGTATTTTAAGAGACTTGGTTTCTGTTTTCCAGAGCAAAACTGGAGAGCTCTAATCCACAAGTTTATGCCTGAAACAGTGAAAAAGGTTTTGGTTTTTTCCCACATATCCAGATTTCACAATGATACCTCTGGCTGTGGAAGGGAGAAAAGCAAATAAAGAAATGTGAAGTTGGCAACCCACTCCAGAATTCTTGCCTGGAGAATCCCATGGACAGAGGAGCCTGGTGGGTTCCAGTCCTTAAGGTCGCAAAGAGTCAGATACTACTAAGCAACTAACACTAACTAACTGAAAAGTTGTTATGATCTGTGTTATCCATGAACATGGTCTAGGAAAGAGGTAGCTGAAAGAGGTGAACACATCTCAAAGATGGAGGGAACTTAACCTGTTTACTGGTTGAATCCTGGGGAAATAAGTTCTATTTCTATTAAATACCAACATGCCTTAGTGACAGATACGAGTCAAACCCACTCTCCCCCACCTCCTGCAGCGCTTCACTGATGTCAGTGTGTGTGTATGTCTGTGTGCTAGTCACTCAGTTATGTCTGCAACCCCATGGACTGTCGCCTGCCAGGCTCCTCTGTCCATGGAATTCTCCAGGCAAGAATACTGGAGTGGGTTGCCATTCCCTTTTCCAGGAGATCTTCCCATTACGGTCAGGGTATCCTACATTACAGGCAGATTCTTTACCATCTGAACAACCAAGATGATGCCAGATGATCCCAAATTTCCTATATCCTTAAAAGGAGCAAAGTGGTAATCCTGAGATACTGATGAGCATCGAGAGACATTGAGGACATGAGGAGTCCCTTGAGAAGAAAGATAAGAGACCCACTGAGACCATAGTATTCTCTGTTGGAACAAGCCAAGATGGCTGCCCCTCCCTGACACTCGGTCCTCCTCCAACATCTCCACCTGTCACCTTGAAAAGGATAAAATCCAGAAATCCAGAAAAGACAGCTTTCATTTGCAGAGATAGAGTTCCTTAGGATTTGACTAAATTCAATATTGAAATAGAGATTGAATTTTTGTTTTTGTTTAAGTAACAAAAGCTACATTTTGGACATCTGGCTGTAGATTATACATCAAGCGGCTTTTCAAATAGAGAGAGAAGATCAAGAACTCAAAGACACTAAGTAGCTGTAATTGGCCAGGTCCCGTGTTTCGTATTTTGCATGTATTACCTCACGCATCCTGCAAAATAACTCTTAGAGTCTTATTCAGAGTTCTTGGAAAAAAAAAAAAAAGTGTCTTTATTCAAAGGCTTGTAAGGGGATGGTTTATTTTGTGGTGACATCCTCAGGAACACGTGTGAGCTGTGGATGGAAAGCTAGCACACCTTGTCCTCTGGAGATGGTCATTGCGGACAGCTAAGACTTGATCCATCTGGGTGCTGGGGATTGTGGAGAAAGTGCTTCTGACTCGGCGGCCCAAAATGGGGCCCCCAAACAGGAATATTTGCCTATCAGTTAACATTTCCTCTTTGATTGTTCATACCCTGGCACTTCAGAATTTGTGTGTGCCAGAATGGCTGAGTTTGTTCCATTATTGTCTGTGTGCAAAATTAGCAAGATATCCTGGGATAAAAAAAAAAAAAAAAAAAAAAGGATATATGCTAAATATCCACAGCTGGTTGCCACACAAGAGCCAGAATAGCTCAGCGGTAAAGAATCTGTTTGCAATACAGGAGCTACAGGAGACTCGGGTTCAATCCCTGGTTCAGGAAGTTTTCCTGGAGGAGGAAATGGCTATCCACTCCAGTATTCTCTCCCGGAGAATTCCACAGGCAGAGGAACCTGGCAGACGACAGTCCTTGGGGTCACAAAGAGTCAGACAGGACTGAAGTGACTGAGCACACACATACGGAGGATCGAAACATGACTTAAAATTCATTTCATAGATCTAGAGCTGACTTCAGGAGTGTGCAACCAGAGCAGTCATGCCCTGTGTTCAGAAGGGGCCTGCATTGGGGGATTAATGCTCTGTGAAATTCTAGTGAATGTTAACTTTGAGTTTGTGTTTTCTAAGTGAAGTCTGATGGGGCAATAATGCACCCATTGGGACTTGGAATATCACATTGAAACCATGTAACTCGGATTGGGACTTGAATCCCCAGTCTTTTAACTGAAATCATACACTTGATCACAGGACTTAATGAGGCTCTTATTCTTGATGTCTCCTTGCAGAAAGAACTTAGTGAGACAAAAAGTGATAGCTAAGAAGTAGGGGCTTCCCTGGTCGTGCTAGTGGTAAAGAAATTGCCTGCCAATGTAGGAGACCTTAGAGACTTGGGTTCAGTCGTGAGTGGGGAAGATCCCTTGCAGGAAGGCGTGGCAACGCACTCCAGTGTTCTTGCCTGGAGAATCCCACGGACAGAGAAGCCTGGCTATAGCCCATAGGGTTGCACACAGTTAGTCAGAACAAGCGACTTAGCACTCATACACACAGAGATTTATTTAGAGAGAAACATGTTTACAAATAGATTGTGGCCCATCTCAGAAGGTCAGAGCAGCATCAGAGTATGGGGTTGTCAGTTTTGTAGATTAATGAGTGGGAGGAGTATTCTAGCAATTTGGAGGAAGCAGTGGGGAATTCCAGGAATTGGGCCAACGCCCACTTGCCTGCAATGCGGGAGACTGAGGCTTGAGCCCTGGCTCAGGAAGATCCTCTGGAGAAGGAAATGGTAAACGAGTCCAGTATTCTTTTCTGGAGAATCCTATGGACACAGAAGCCTGGTGAGCTACAATCAGTTTAGTCGCTCACTCGTGTCAGATTTTTTGTGACCCCCATGGACTGTAGCAAGCCAGACTTCCCTGTCCATCACTAACTCCTGGAACTTACTCAAACTCTTGTCCATTGAGTCAGTGATGCAATCCAACCTTCTCATCCTCTGTCATCCCCTTCTCCTCCTGCCTTCAATCTTTCCCAGCATCAGGGTCTTTTCCAGTGAGTCAGTTCTTTGCAGCAGGTGGCCAAAGTATTGGAGTTTCAGCTTCAGCATCAGTCCTTCCAATGAATATTCATGACTGATTCCCTTTAGGATGGACTGGTTGGGTCTCCTTTCAGTCCAAGGGACTCTTAAAAGTCTTCTCCAACACCACAGTTCAAAAGGATAAATTCACTGGTGCTCAGTTTTCTTTATAGTCCGATTCTCACATCCATATATGACTACTGGAAAAACCAAAGTGTTTTTTTTTTTTTTTAATCTTACATTTACTTTATTATTATTTTTTTTAGTTTACTTTGATTTTTTTTAGTTTTCATATTTACTTTATTTTGCTTTACAATACTGTATTGGTTTTGACTAGAGGGACTTTTATTGGCAAAGTAATGCCTCTGCTTTTTATTTATTTATTTTGTCTCTGCTTTTAATATGCAGTCTAGGCTGGTCATAGCTTTTCTTCCAAGAAGCAAGCATCTTTTAATTTCATGGCTGCAGTCACCATCTGCAGTAATTTTGGAGCCCAAGAAACTAGTCTCTCACTGTTTGCATTGTTTCCCCATCTATTTACCATAAAGTGATGGGACCAGATGCCATGATCTTAGTTTTCTGAATGTTGAGTTTTTAGTCAACTTTTTCGCTCTCCTCCTTCACTTTCATCAAGAGACTCTTTAGTTCTTCTTCGCTTTCTGCCATAAGGGTGGTGTCATCTGCATACCTGAGGTTATTGATAATTCTCCCAGCAACTTTGATTCCATCTTTTGCTTCATCCAGCCCAGCACTTCTCATGATATACTCTGCATATAACGTAAATAAGCAGGGTGACAGTATACAGCCTTGACATTCTTCTTTCCTAATTTGTAACCAGTCTGTTCCATGTTCGGTTCTAACTGTTGCTTCTTGACCCACATACAGATTTCTCAGGAGACAGGTCAGGTGGTCTGGTATTCCCATTTCTGTAATAATTTTTCACAATTTCTTGTGATTCACACAGTCAAAGGCTTTGGCAGAGTCAATAAAGGAAAAGTATATGTTTTTCTGGAACTCTGTTGCTTTATAAATGATCCAGTGGATGTCGGCAATTTGATCTCTGGTTCCTCTGCCTTTTCTAAATCCAGGTTAGTTCACAGTTCACGTACTGTTGAAGCCTGGCTTGGAGAATTTTGAGCATTATTTTGGTAGTGGATGAGTTGAGTGCAATTGTGTGGTAGTTTGAACATTTGTTGGCACTGTCTTTCTTTGGGATTGGAATGAAAACTGGCTTTTTCCAGTCCTGTGGCCACTGCTGAGTCTTCCAAACCTGCTGGCATGTTGAATGCAGCACTTTCACAGCATCATCGTTTAGGATTTGAAATAGGTCAACTGGAATTCCATCACCTCCACTAGCTTTGCTCGTAGTGATGCTTCCTAAGGCCCACTTGACTTCGCTTTCCAGGATGTCTGGCTCTAGGTGAGTGATCACACCATCATGATTATCTGGGTCATGAAGATCTTTTTTTAATAGTTCTTCTGTGTATTCTTGCCACCTCTTCTTAATATCTTTTGCTTCTGTTAGGCCCATACTGTTTCTATTCTTTATTGTGCCCACCTTTGCATGAAATGTTCCCTTGGTGTCTCTAATTTTGTGTCACTACATTTTTGGCTGCTTGATTGGTGGCTGCCTACTTCCCTCTCTCTGGTCTTCCTGGCCCCACCAAGCTTAATAACCCTCTTTTCCATCCTGAGACTCTGGCTGCTTCTTCCTAAGGCAGTGATCCAGTTATGTGTGTAGACAGAGGAAAGGCAACTTTGTTGTTGCCCTCTGTCCCAGTGGGAGCCTGGGCCCAGGGAGGTTCAGAGTCATGTATTCTGGGAGGGGCACAAGGCAGTGGCCTTTCTATCTGTGGCTCAGTGTCATGGATGGGCTATTTGAGAAGAGACTCAGATCTCCTAAATGCCTCCAATCCAGGCAAATGTATCACAGAAGAGGGATAGACGAGGAGGAATTTTTGCAAGACCTCTTCTTTGTTTGGAAGAGAGGGAAATCCTTTGAGATTTACCATCTTCAGTGGGTTGGAAATAGAGATTGCCTTCTCCACTGTACTCACTGCATTTTCTTTGTCTGATGGTTTGATGATTTGGATCTTGAGGTGGAAAAAAAGGACTGCCCCTCACAAGGTCAGTGCATTCTGAAAGAAAATAAGGACTGTCTGCTTTTCATGTGCAAAATGAACAAAAGCCAAGTTCACCACCTCCCCTCCCCCACCTGCCTAATCTAGTTCTTCTGATGCAGGGAGGTATTGATTCTTCTGCCCAAATCACCCTGGGGTGAATTCTTCAACTGGGAGTCTGCTGAATTCTTTCAAAGGAAACCTACTTAGCTGACTTGCCCCGTCTTACCCATTATTTCTCCAGAAACTGGCAGTTCCCTGCCTTCCTCTCTCTCACCCACCCACCAGCCTCAGCATTCTCTCCTGTTGTTCTGTGTGTCGTGAAAGTGTTAGTCATTCAGTAGTGTCCAACTCTTTACCACCCCATTGATTGTAGCCCTCCAGGCTCCTCTGTCCATGGAATTCTCCAGGCAAAAATCCTGGAGTGGGTAGCCATTCCCTTCTCCAGGGAATCTTCAACCAAGGGCTTGAACCCGGGTCTCCTGCATTGCAGGCAGATTCTTTACCATCTGAGCTACTATTTTCCCATGCTTAAATATGGTAATAAATTATCTTTTCAGAAGTAGTCATCTCTTGATCTATCAACTTCATAGACCTGAATAAAAGCAAAAATCACAGGTACATTTTAAAATACCCACTGGTTCAATTTTCATTTTACACTGGGCCCTGCCATTATGTAGCAAATCCTACTTTAGGAAAACTGTTAAAAATAGGTTAAGTTTCTTAAAGTTACATCTGTTAAGTGGCAGTGTTGTAGAATCCATAGTCGCAAAACACACCTCAGAGGAGAGGTGAAGACAGTGGAGTACAGTTATTATACCAGTGGGTCTAAAAGGAATCAGTTCCCAACAAAGACCCTAGATGTTTCTGAGAGGCCCAGTTTTATACCCCCCTACATGACTAGTTACATCTTAGCAACCTCTTTGTTGTATATGACTGAGTTTTATAACAAATAGGTGCTAGGAGAACAATTAAGGTTAAGGGTGGGGGGGCATTGATTATACATCAAGGGGAGGATGTCTCCGTGTAACGTTAATCTAACACGGGCAACTTGACCTCAACTACCTTCTCCATTTGTCATTCTAGGGAGGGAAGTCTTCAGGAGACCTGGTTTTCATTAGCAACAGTTTCCTCACTCTTGGGCAAGGTTCATGCCCAGTTCATATCTTGTCTTTAAGATGGATGACAGGCTTCAAGATGGAGTTCCTCTTGCTTTTCTCACACTGGCCCCAACATTAGGCTCATTTTCTGTCTGTCAACTTTGGATTTTTGTTCCTTTTACACCACTCTGCCTGAGACACTGAAGTACCA
The DNA here is from genome assembly GCF_016772045.2 of Ovis aries. NCBI lineage: Eukaryota > Metazoa > Chordata > Mammalia > Artiodactyla > Bovidae > Ovis > Ovis aries. Next base: position 53,676,881 of record NC_056069.1, read on the forward strand.
ACCAGCCACCCAAGAGACTGTTAAATAATGTGAGTTTAGGGAGTAGAGTTAGGATGTGGTGTTGAGATAGAGCACACAGGCACCAAGCAGATTCTAGTATGTTAAATTAATGGTGGCAGCTTAGTCATATCATATCCCAAGTCATATCCCACTTCTGCGACCCCTTGGACTAGCCCACTAGAGTCCTCTGTCCATGGAATTTCCCAGCAAGAATACTGGAGTGGATTGCCATTTTCTTCTCCAAATGAATGAATATACAATTGAATTAAATAAATATATTTCCTTAAAAATGTTTTGAGACCGTGGATAGCTCAGAACAAGCCAGGGATTTGAGGACTCTAGTCTAGGAAGAGTATTTCAGAAAGCTCTGAGAACTGTTCCACCCATTGGAAGAGAAGGCAGAGTTATATACATTTTATAAATGTAGACAGTAATGCTGTGTTGTGCTGTGCTAAGTCGCTTTGGTCATGTCTGACTCTTTGTGACCCTATGGACCATAACCCATAAGGCTCCTCTGTCCATGGGATTCTCCTGGAAAGAATACTGGAGTGGGTTGTTGTGCCCTCCTCCAGGGGATCATCTTGACCCAGGGATCAGACCTGCATCTCTAAAGTCTCCTGCATTGGCAGGCAGACTCTTTACCACTAGCACCACCGGGAAGCCCATGCAAGTATATAAATACACGTTTATCTGTATATATGCATCTGTACATCAAATGATGTTTTCTTGACACTTTACATAGTTCAAATCTCAGTGGCATCATGATGTTTCCTTACAAGATGAAGAAAGAATGCTATATTTGAGGAGTTGTCTGTTGATGCTGGGAGAATGTTGCTTTTGATTTAAAGTGGGCATTCTTGCTGATGGGGAGGTTTGGATGATGCATGAAGCAGACACACAAAGCAGGGAGAGGGGAGAGAGGATGCCAAAGGACAGATATTTTTTATGTTTAATTTTTTCTTGGCTTTCCGTAAAATATGAATAAGTAAAATTTAAATTTATTTTGCAGCGTTCTTCTTCTATGTACATAAAGTTGTATGTTTGAGATAATAAAATACAAAAGACTTTGTGATACCTGGCAGTATCAGATACTTTCTCAGTATCTAGAAAAAGATTTATTCTAAAATTTTGATCATTTTGAGTGATATTATTTATTTACTTTTAAATATGTAGTAATAATTTAGTCTTAGATTATCAGATTACTATCAGCACTTGAAATAGTGTTATTTTCTTCCAGGGGCATGCTCTTCACAGGAATTTCTGGCTACCGTATTCTACACATTTCTTCTTACCTCACTAGTGTCTTCTCCTCAAGCTTCTTTGATGGTACTGTTCAATTTCATATTCATCTAAATATTGATGGATCCAAGGGTTAGTTCCTGGGACCCATTCCTGTGTATACTTATTCCACAGATGATATTCAGCTTATGTGATTGCATGCTAAGTCACTTCAGTTGTGTCTGACTCTTTGGAACCCTACGGACTGTAGCCTGCCAGGCTCCTCTGCCCATGGAATTCTCCAGGCAAGAATACTGGCATGGGTTGCCATGCCCTCCTCCAGGGGATCTTCCTCTGATCGACCCTCTGTCTTCTACATCTCCTGCACGGGCAAGAGGGTTCTTTACCACTGGCATCACCTGGGATTCAATTATCATCTTTATTCTGATGATCCACAGCCCAGAACTCTTACCTTGAACACCTTTCTGCTCACTAATCATTGCGAAGAGCTCATCAAATAAGCACCACAGTTCTAAAGGTGGAAAGTGTGTTAGCTGCTCAGTCATGTCTGACTCTGTGACCCAATAGACTGTAGCCTACCCAGTTCCTCTGTCCAGGCAAGAATATTGGAGTGGGTAGCCATTTCCTTCTCCAGGGGATCTTCCTGACCTAGGTATCAAACCCAGGTCTCCCTCATTGCAGGCACATTTTTTACCACCTGAGCCACCAGGGAAGCCCCAAAGGTAGCAAACTGATATTTTAATATTTCCTCCCATGCACCATTAAAAAATCTTGCCTTCTTTGATGTGAACATGACATTTCCAGTTGTTTAGTCGAAAGATATTGGATTTATCTTAGAGTTCCCTCTTTTTATTTTTTTTAACTGCCCATATTATAATTTATCAATGAATTCTCTTGGCTTGCCCTTCTAAATATACCTAAAATCTGACCCCTTCTCACTATCTCCAGTCCAAGGTACTCTCATCTCTCCTTGGGCTCTGGTCCCCAGACTTCTACCTTTGTCCCTCTACAGTCTGTTATCAACAGAGTGGCCAAAAGTTTCCTGAAGAAGAACAAATCAAGTCCTTCTTTTACTTTAAGCACACTCCACTCAGATTCAAAGTACACTTTTTATAGGGATCCTTACAGCATCTGGCCCTCCCTCACCTCTCCAACTTCACTCCTTACTCTTCAGCCACCTTCCTATTCCTGGGAACAAACTCAGGGTCATGAGGCCAGTCTAGTCCTAACCCTGATTCTTTTCTCTCACATTCTCTATAATAAGCATGCTTACCTCCTTCATCCATCCATTCATCCATTCATCTATCCATCCATCCATCACATGCTCCATCATGTCCAACTCTTTGTGACCCTATGGACTTTAACCGACCAGTCTCCTCTGTCTATGGGATTTTCCAGGAAAAAAAAAAAAATACTGGAGTGGATTGCCATTTCCTCCTCCAGAGGATCTTCCTGACCCAAGGATACAACCCACATCTCCTGAGTCTTCTGCACTACAAGCAGATTCTTTACCACTTGAGCCATCAGAGAAACCCCTTACCTCTTCCAACATCTAGATAATTTATGCCCAGAATCTGTCAAATGGGAAACAGTCACTACTATTTTCAGGTTTATCAAGAAGTGTGAGAGGCACTGAGACCCTTAGCTGCTAAAAATCTAGGTTCTTTCTGTGCAAAGATTTTAATAGCAATCTATAGTACAGTACATCTATTTTTTTTGATATTTTGATGTTTTTATATTATGAAATTCTTTTTAAATTAGTTTTTTATATCACAAATTTATGTAAACTGGAATAAAATCTTAGCCCTAATTTCAGATGGAATCAGTTTTTAGTTTTCATCAAGATCTAGCCAATTTATAATCTAGTCAGCTCCTAGTTGAAACTGATGCTATTTGTGTACAGAATGTGATTTAAATACCAAAATTCTAAGACATGAACAATGATTCAAGAAAATGTCATTAATTCATTTAGCATGTTTATTAAAAGAAAGTGAAAGCTTAAGACTATTAGAAAGTCTTTTGGCATTACCTAAGCAAATGCAGTGCCTTCCAGTAAAGAAAAGAATAGCTTTGCTTCCTCCACTATTATCTCTAAATCCTATTTGTCTAAAAATCATTTTAAAGTTTGAGACCTATATGTACATGCATGCTTGCTCAGTCGCTTCAGTTATATCTGACTCTTTGCAACCCTATGGACCGTAGCCCACCAGGCTCTTGAAAGGTTGTTGTTGAATCACGACGCCGGGATTCTTGGCCCCCGGAGGAGAAGAATTCAATCCGGGGCCAGAGACGAGGCTTGATCACTCAGAGCTTTTGTGTAATAAAGTTTTATTAAAGTATAAAGGAGATAGAGAAAGCTTCTGACATAGGCATCAGAAGGGGGCAGAAAGAGTACTCCCTTGCTAGTCTTAGAGTTATATACTCTACAGTAAATCCAAAGAATGTCTGGAGGTTGTAAAGACCTCACCAGACCTACTCCCATAATTTACATTTTAAGATAACAGAATTAGCCAAGAGGTTTAATCAGAGGCTGTCCTTAGGCAGAATACATTGTTGTTATATAATCCTTGTAAAGAGCAGGTCTACTCCCATAATTTACAGAATTAGCCAGAAGGTTTAATCCAGAGACTGTCCTCAGGCAGAATACATTATTGTTATATAATCCTAAGGAATGTAGAGAAGGAAAAAAGGTTTGTCCTTTCTTCCTCCTTGAGAATTCCAGACCCCTCTCTCCTTGGGGACCCCTAGACTTCTTATCAACCTGCCTAGGAAATGACTCTGTCACTCTTCTGTCCATGGGATTGGATTCTCCAGGCAAGAACTGGAGTGGGTTGCCATGCCCTCTTCCAGGGAATCTTCCAGACCCAGATATTGAACCCACGTCTCTTACATCTGTTGCATTGGCAGGCAGGTTCTTTACCACTGTCATTACCCACAAAGCCCTCAAGATGTACACACTGCTATATTAAAAATGGATAACCAACAAGGACAATATAGCATAGGACTCTACTCAATGTTATGTGACAGCCTGGAATGGGGGGGAGCTTGGGGAAGAATGGATACTTGTATATGTATGGCTAAGTCCCTTTGCTGTCTTACATGAAATATCACATCATTGCTAATCAGCTATATTCCAATATAAAATTACAAAAAATAAAATCATATGTAAAATTTGCAAAATTGCCTTTAAAATTTACTGGAACTGAATTAGAATGTTTTCCTAAAATAACATGAAAATATATTGTCTGAAGTGAAGTCTCTCATTAATTTCTTTATCTTGATACATTTTTATAAAATAAACATAACTGCACTGAAGAAATTTTGAAAATAGAAAAAAAATCCTGTAACCAAATTCCAAACATACCTATTTAAATTTTACATATCATTTCAGTCTTGTATTAAATGAATGTTTATTTTTAATTATGTGTATGTTTGCTTCGTAACTCAGTCATTTCTGACTCTTGAAACACCATGGATTGTTGCCTATCCGGCTCCTCTGTCCATGGGATTATACTGGCAAGGATACTGGAGCAGATTGCCATTTTCTCCTCTAATTTTTAATATCAATATTTCAATAATAATTTATAAGTAGTATAAACATAATAAGCCAACATACTACAAAGGTCCTAAGGGAATCATTTATATAATCATTTTTAGGATAAAATTCAATAAAAAAATCCCCTTGAAAAATATCTTAAATGAGGTAGTAATTGATTTTTTTTTTTCTTGTTTAAATCTGGCATCCCAAATATGACAACTTCTTAATCTACATACTAGATGGTAAGCTCTTATTTTATTTTATTTTTTGCTGCTGTTCAGTGGCTCAGAAGTGACCAGCTCTTTGCAACCTATGGACTGCAGTATGCTAGGCTTCCCTGCCCTTCACCATCTCCCAGAGCTTCTCAAACTCATGTCCATTGAATCGGTGATACCATCCATCCATCTTGTCCTCTGTCATTCCCTTCTCTTCCTGCCTTCTATTTTTCCCAACATCAGTATATTTTCCAATCAGTTAGCTCTTCACATTAGGTGGTCAAAGAATTGGAGCTTCAGCTTCAGTATCGGTTCTTCCAATGAATATTTGGGATTAATTTCCTTTAGGATTGACTGGTTTGGTCTCCTTGCAGTCCACAGGACTCTCAAGTCTCTTCTCCAGCACCACAATTTGAAAGCTTCAATTCTTTGGCACTCAGCCTTCTTTATGGTCCAACTCTCACATCCATACATGACTACTAGAAAAACCATAGGTGCGGCTATATGGATCTTTGTCCACAAAGTAACATCTCTGGTTTTGAATACACTGTATAGGCTTATCATAGTTTTTCTTCTAGGGAGCAAGCATCTTTTAATTTCATGGCTATAGTCATCATTTGTAGTGATTTTGGAGTCCAAGAAAATAAAGCCTTTCACTGTTTCCATTGTTTCCCCATCTGCATGCCATGAAGTAATGGGACCGGATGCCATGATCTTCGTTTTTCGAACATTGAGTTTTAAGTCAGCTTTTTCACTCTCCTGTTTCACCTTCATCAAGATGTTCTTTGGTTCCTCTTCATTTTCTCCTATAAGACTGGTGTCATCTGCATATCTGAGGTTATTGCCATTTCTCCCCGCAATCTGGATCCCAGCTTGTGCTTCATCCAGCGTGGCATTTTGCATGATGTACTCTGCATATAAGTTAAGTAAGCAAGGTGACAATATATAGCCTCGATGCACTCCTTTCCCAAGTTTAAACCAGTCCTTTGTCCCATGTTCAGTTCTAACTGTCACTTCTTGCCCTGCATACATTTGAGGTGGTTGCATTTGAGGTGCTCTGGTACTCCCATCTCTTTAAGAATGTTCCACAGTTTGTTGTAGAAACTAGGAATGGGATCCCAGGGAAGCCTGGAGTGATGCAGTCCATGGGGTCGCAAAGAGTCAAACACAACTGAGTGACTGAACTGACTGACAGTTTGTTGTGATCCACATAGTCAAAGGCTTTGTCATAGTCAATAAAGCAGAAGTAGATGTTTTTCTGGAACTCTCTTGTTCTTTCTATGATCCAGTGGATTTTGGCAATTTGATCTCTGGTTCCTCTGCCTGTTTTAGATCAAGCTTGAACCTCTGGAAGTTCTTGGTTCACGTACTATTGAAGCCTAGCTTGGAGGATTTTCAGCATGACCTTGTTAGCATGTAAAATGAGTGCAATTGTGTGGTAGTTTGAGCATTCTTTGGCATTGACCTTCTTTGGGATTGGAATTAAACTGACCTTTTCCAGTCCTGTGACCACTGCTGAGTTTTTCAAATTTGCTGGCATATTGAGTGCATTACTTTAACAGCATCAACTAATAGGATTTGAAATAGCTCAGCTGGAATTCCATCACTTCCACTACCTTTTTTCATAGTGATGCTCCGTAAGGCCCATTTGACTTCACACTCCAGGTTGTCTGGCTCTAGGTGAGTGATCACTCCATCATGGTTAACAGGGTCATTGAGATCTTTTTCATATAGTTCTTCTGTGCATTCTTGCCACCTTTTCTTAATATCTTCTGCTTCTGTTAGGTTCATACCATTCATGTCCTTTATTGTGCCTATCTTTCCATGACATATTCCCTGAAATGTTGATTTATTGCCACTAAAAGCTCTTATCTTAGTGGCATTAAATCAACATTCATTTTTATCTGTTGTAGCTAAAGTGGATGGTAATTATTAAAACATTACTACTGGAAAACATTGCATTTTGAGAATCAAGCACAGCTGGGAGCTGCATGCTACCTCCAGCACCAGATGCTCCATTTGCTGTCATTGGTTTAGAATTATCTGCTCACATGAATGGTTGACAGAAGCATGGGGAGGTACCGAACATCTGTATTACTGCAACATTTATTAAATTTTTCTAGATAATGTATTTATATAACTTAACATAAAAAGGAAAAATAAAATATACACCAGAAAATGTCCTTTTTATCCAGTATATTCCACCTGGTCTCCACTCTTCTCCAAATAGGAAGTACTGTAATTCATCACATATTTTTTTAAAGAATTGCATAAGGAAGTAAATATAGCAGCATGTTTTATTTCATTTCTAAGAGAGGCAATAGCACACTGTACACACTATTCTGAAATCTTCCTCCTTTTCCAATATATCTTGGACATTTCTCCATATCAATACATAAGGAGATACATAGTATTACATTGCAGGGGCCTCTCATAATCCCTCAACTAGTCATCTGTAGAGAAACATTAACAAGTACATGTTAACAGGTGAACTTTCATTGTAAGGAAACATTTCCTTTTACCATGGTGTTAAACACTGCATAAGTTTCACATAGATCATTTTCTGGGTATGTGATTAAATCTGATACAAAGTGTTCTTCATACAGCATGAAAAGAATCTGCTGACTTCCCTTTATTCTTCTTTTCAATTTTAAATGACATGTTTTAACAATCTATAGGACAGATTACTAGAGTGAATGTATTAGTCAGAAATCAGCTTTATAATTTTTGTAGAAACTGATGACTATCCTGAAAAGGATGAGCCTGTTTTTATATAACCATAAGCAATGTGTCAGAGTGCACACCTCCTCCCACAGTCTTACCAAAGGAGTTAGCAACACTTGGGTTTATTTTTTATAGTCTCATGAGTGGGAAATTTTATGTCAATGTCGTTTCATAGTTTTAATTCCCATGTCTCTTATTGTAAGTGAGGTTGATGATTTTCTTAACACATTTGAAAGCTTTCTTATGTTTTCTTCCTGGGAATTGTCCATTATGTCCCTTGCCCAGTTTGAAGAGATGGGATTATGGAGCATTTTACCTCATCTGCTTGTTATGTTCAGGCCATTCATTTCAATTTTTATAAATTGTTTCCTTTAATTTTTATTTTACTTGGTTTCTTATTTAAGTGTAGTTGATTTCAATGTTGTGCCAATCTCTGTTGTAAAGCAAAGTGATTCAGATATATATATACATATATATATATGTGTGTGTATATATATATACTTAGTTTATATCATTTCCCATTATGGTTTGGGTAGAGTTCCTTGTGTTAGATAGTAGGACTTTGTTGTTCATCCATTCTAAATGTAATACTTTGCATCTGCCAACCCCAAACTCCCAGTCCATTCCTCTCCCTCCTCACCCAACCTCGGCAACCATATACCTGATTTTTATGTCTGTGAGTTAGTTTCTGTTTTGTAGATAGATTCATTTGTGACATACTTTTGTTTCTAGATATAAGTGACATCGGATTGTATTTATCTTTCTGACTTAATTCATTTAGTGTGATAACCTCTAATTGAATCCATGTTGCAGACACTGTTATTTCATTACTTTTCATGGCTGAGTAGTATTCCACTGTATATATGTACTCCATATGTGCCCATTCATTTGTCAATGAACATTTATATACTTTCCATGTTTTGGCTGTTGTGAATAGTGCTGCTATGAATGTAGCAGTGCATGGGTCTTTTTTTTTTGATCAAAGGATAATTGCTTTACAATATTGTGTTGGCTTTTGCATATAACTACTGAATTAGCCATAAGTATATATATGGCCCCTTTCTCTTGAACCTCCCCGCTACATCCCACCCCAACCCACTCCTGCAGGTTGTCACAGAGCACCCACTGGATTGAGCTTCCTGTGCCGATACAGCAGCCTCCCACTAGGTATCTTTTTTACACATGGTAGTGTATATACGCCCATGCTACTTTCTTGCTACCCTTTCAGTTTGCCCCACCCTCTTCTTCCCTCGCTGTGTCCAACAGCTTTGGACGCTGCATGTATCTTTTGAGTTATAGTTTTGTCCAGGTATATGGTCTGAATATACCTGAGATTCTAGATCATGTAGTAATTCTATTTTTAGTTTTCTGAGGAACCTCTCTACTGTTTTCCATAGTGGTTACACCATCTTACCTTCCCACCAACAGTGTAGGAAGGTTCGCTTCTCTCTACACCCTCTACAGCATTTATTATATAATTTGTTTTGTAAACATTTTTTTTAAAGAGTTCATGTGGGGAAAAAATAAAGAGGCTTCCCACATTAGAGCCTGATCCAGTATTTACGGTGCTAGCACTACAGTTATCAAGATTAATTGGCTCATGTGACTAGTTCAAGATGTCAGTTCTCCCTAGAGACAGATGACTCTCAGAAAGTCTGCTATTTTTATTATTCTGGGTGTTGCCCTGCCTCCACTGCTTTACTGGGCCATACTGAGTCCAGGAGGGATTTTCTACCAACCTGACATTTTCTTCCCCCAGTCAAGGTCCTGTTGAAGATAAAGTGTTATTCCAGGCTGTGCATCCTCATCCTCCAAATGTTTATTTCAGTTGATATTTACTACTAATGATTCCACTTGTTTCCGCAGTCTCCGTGAACAGTTCTGTTCCTTGCCTCTGCCCCCTTCCACGTAGCTCTTGGAAATTCCTTTGGTTGATTCCAATAGTTATGGGAAAACTTTTATGTATAATTTAGATTCTAGGTATTAAATGTTGTTAAGGAGTGATCATTAGTGTTTCTGCAAATTCACATGTTGAGGCCCCAACCATCACTGTGGCTGTATTAGAAGCCAGGAAGTTATTAAGTTTAAGTGAGGTCATGGTAGATAGAATTACTGTCCTTATAACAGTAACCACCAGACAGCTCTTCTTTCTACCTCTCTCCTCTTATGCACGAACTGAACAGTACCAGAAGGTTACATTCTAAGACAGATAATGAGAATTAGAGAATATATTGGTTTCAATGCAGTTATTAGAGCAAATGTGAAACAAAAGAACTACAGGAGCACACGTCCCTCCTATTTGGATGTATGTGGCTCACACGTAAATCCACACCATCCAGCTCTGCAAGCAGATGTTTCACAACTGGTTTTTCTTCTCAAAAGAATGATCATTGTTTTACTGGCGATAGTGATTGTGTTACTAATTACAGTTGAGAGATTTCTACATGCTAAGCTCTTGGAGATATGATCTTGTATACTAATTGTATAATATCATATACTATATAAATTGTATTATTCATACTGAACATTGTTTTTATACTCACTTCAAGTATGTGAACTCAGAATTAGTGAAAGATTAGCTTTCTTAGTTAATCTAGTATACTAATGATGAAAGGCAGAGCTAAGACTGAGATTCAAATCACCATGATGTCAAAGCCCTTGCTTTTTGAGACTACCAATTGGTTAATCCCAATAGTCTCAGGACAAGGTGCATCATGAAACTTTGTTGTGTGTTTTGATGATTTACAAATTAAACATAATGTGGGTAAAAAAGTGTGGACAATCCTTTGTTTCTCATTTAACCATATCTTAAATGAGCTTAGTTAACCACATTTGCAAAACCATGCTAATAAAGACACATGGCATAAACAGGTTGCTTTATTTTTTTAATCAGTAATATAGAATATTCTATCAACCAATAAACTGAAAGCCTAATTTTTTCTTTAAGATTTTACATCTTTGGAAAGAAAAGTGATTGTTGTCTCCTGATTTGAAAAAGCATATTATTTTCAAGACTTCAGTATTTGTATGTGTATCAATAAGCAAATATTTAAATTAATGAGCACTCTTATAAGTCTGATATATGATAGATAAAAATACTAGGGCTAGAGTAAACACCAACTACATTGCTTATTTGGGTAAAAAGCATTATAAAATATTAATATAACATGATTCAGTATAAAAAAATCAGCTTAATTTTCTTCTTTCATTTATCCCATGATGCTATAGCTATTAATTATTATGATTTATCTTCAGGACTATATATGAATATTAATTTTTATATATGGAAAGTAGAACTTAGAATCAGGAGAAGGAAGAGGGGTTTTTCAGGGAGGGGTTAGTTTTTTGTTTTGTTTTCGCTTTTTAAAAAATTTTTTTATTTATACCCAGTTGTACTGTTTTTATTCACTTATTTTCTTACCTTAAGAAGGTAAAACTTTTATAATAAGAGCAAATAATAAAATCATCATCATAATAAATGCCTCCAGGATAAAAATCTAGACCTAGAGAATATGCTTTTAATTATTTGGAACATGTATGTAAACATCTTCTAAATATTTCCAGTAAAGATGAATCAGTTAAGAAGTATTTTTAAGGGGCCACAAGATAGCGATTATATTAGCAATATGGTAAATTCTCCATGTAAACCTATCAGTGAGTTCCCTAATAATACTCTGGAGAACTTTATATAGTTTTGTTGTTTTGTTTTTACTATAGTTCAGTGAAGTTATACTTTAGTAACCAACAAGAATTAACTGGCATGAACACAGGGACTTTATTCCAATTAGGGGACCCTTCCTTATATTTTGTCTCTTGAATGATTTTATTATACAAACATATTATCTGCTTGATTCTCTAATTGCTAAACGCTATAAAACAGCATACACAGGGAAACCCAATAACTAGAGATAGGAACATCAAATTGCAAATAAGGACTCTGATAGTAAATGTAAAACCCTTTACTTTCTGAGCTCTCTCAAAAAAATGAATATTTAATGTATCTTATTCTATTAATAATTAAACATTTACTAATGCTTCAAAAATATTTGGGTTAATTTTTCTCTTACAGGCTTGAGAGATCAATAACAGTATAGATGATGAAAGTCTTCCATAATTTCCCTGTGTGCTTTTATTTACTGTAAATCGACATCTCAAAAGAAAATTTTCCTACCATTGAAGGCAAACCCACCTATGTAGAGATTGTTCCTCGAGTTTATCCTCATTTGCAAGGATAGGAGAATGAGATCTGTTTAAAACATAAGCATCTTATCTTATTGAAGCTATTAGAAGACTCTTGAATATGTATCACTTTGATTTTTCTAAGTCAGTAGATATATATATATATATATATAAATGTGAGAAAACTTACTTTTATCCTAAACATTGTGTGTAGTTGAGTATCAGACTGCATACATTTACTGTTTAATTTTAGGAGAGTATGCTAGATATAAAAAAGAAAAGGCCTTCCTTATCTTTATATTTAATTTTTTTGGATAGAAAAAGTAACATGTAATAAAAATAAATGTGATTCAAATGCTTCAATGGGATGTCTGTATAGCAAAAAATGATAACACTGCTAACACATTTCAAGGGTTTATTAAGAATTAGAAAGTGTTCTCAATTCTTTATCTTCTTTTGGCTCATGTAATACTAACTACAGTCTATGAAATAGGTCCTACTGTCCTACTCATTCAACAGCCAGGAAACTGAAGCTTTGAAATGTTGCATAATTCTCATCTCAAGGGCCAAAGGCAAAAAGACAAAGCTTAATGATTTGGACCTCAGTTCAGTTCAGTTCAGTCGCTCAGTCGTGTCCGACTCTTTGCGACCCCATGAATCGCAGCACGCCAGGCCTCCCTGTCCTTCACCAACTCTTCTATCTATTTAAATCCAATGTTAGAAGAAGATGTTGAACTCAAATAGAACTGGTTTCAAATCTCATTTCTCAAGTAAGCTATTCTGAGGCTTAGTATCTTCAACTAGAAAATGATCATGAAGCAATTTAATTAAATTAGGTAATAGATTTAACATATAGCCCATTATATAGCACTATATAGCATATTAGTAGATGCTAATTGCTATACTTTATTAATATAAATTTTATGAATATAGACTCTAATGTCAAGGTAGAAATATGTACTTAAATTTATTATTAAGGTTGGTTGATGATGTCTGGGTCTTCCATAAAGATATTATTTTAAATAGTTGTGTCATTCTTCCTCCTCTAAAATACTTTGTACTCTAGGGTTCCAGGGTTCTGCCCCATACTACCACTACTATCACCCTGCATATTTCCCCCATTTCTTATACAGGAGTCTAATCTTCCGATTTTTACTCTAAATATTGAACACCCTATATGGAGACCTATGCTGCATGCTCTTATCCATTTTAATTTCCTCCAACATGATTTTAATACTCAGTGGCTTTAACTTACCTTCGTATCATGCTGACTCTTGTGCTAATATCTTAAGTCTTGATCTCTCCACTGAGCTACACACTAGTTTAGTTTAGATGCCTCATCTTTTGGATGACTCATAGGTAGCAGATACTAACTTTACAAACAAAAAATATCACCTCCTCCTTGTTACTCTGTACCACTTTTAATTCTTTTTGAATTTTATCTTCTCATCTAACAATCATAAAGTCTGAAACATAGTTAGCTTATCTATCTGTCTATCTTTATGCCCTCTTTGCTAGTACCTTATTCTTAGCTACTCTCATCTTCAATTTTTAAGGGAATATTTTAATTTTCTCTCTTTAATTTTTTCTTCTTTGAAATATTTTTTTAAATTGAAGTATAGCTAATTTGCAATGTAGTGTTCAGCTCAGTCGCTCAGTTGGTTCCGACTCTTTGCGACCCAACGAATCACAGCACGCCAGGCCTCTCTGTCCACCACCAACTCCCAGAGTTCACTCAAACTCATGTCCATCGAGTCGGTGATGCCATCCAACCATCTCATCCTCTGTCGTCCCCTTCTCCTCCTGCCCCCAATCCCTCCCATCATCAGGGTCTTTTCCAATGAGTCAACTCTTCGCATGAGGTGGCCAAAGTACTGGAGTTTCAGCTCCAGCATCAGTCCTTCCAATGAACACCCAGGACTGGTATCCTCTAAGATGGACTGGTTGGATCTCCTTGCAGTCTTCTCCAACATAGGTGGAGTATCTATCAATTTAAAAAATATTTGAAAGAATAAAAAATAAAATAGATAAAATACTCCCTTAAAAAATTAAAGATGAGAGTAGCTAAGAATAAGGTACTAGCAAAGAGGGCATAAAGAGAGACAGACAGATAGATAAGCTAACTATGTTTCAGGAGATATATAGGCAGTTTTCTCCAACACTACAGTTCAAAAGCATCAATTCTTCAGCACTCAGCTTTCTTCACAATCTAACTCTCACATCCATACCTGACCACTGGAAAAACCATAGTTTTGACTAGACAGACCTTTGTTGGCAAAGTCATATCTCTGCTTTTTAATATGCTATCTAGGTTGGTCATAACTTTCCTTCCCAGGAGTAAGCATCTTTTAATTTTATGGCTGCAGTCACCATCTGCAGTGATTTTGGAGCCCAAAAAAACAAAGTCTGACACTGTTTCCACTGTTTACCCAGCTATTTCCCATGAAGTGATAGTTACTGCTATACAGCAAAGTGATTCAGTTATACATGTATGTACATTCTTTTTTAATATTCTTTTCCCTTATGGTTTATCATAGGATACTGAATGTAGTTGTTTGTAGTACACAAAGGGACCTTGTTGTGTATCCACTCTCTATATAAAAGCTAACCCCAACTGTCCTGTCCATGTCTCCCACAGCCAGCTCCCCCTGATAACCACCAGTTTGTTCTCTGTGTCCGTGATTGTGTTTCTGACCCTGGGATTTCTTTGAAAGGAATGATGCTAAAGCTGAAGCTCCAGTACTTTGGACACCTCATGCGAAGAGTTGACTCATTGGAAAAGACTCTGATGCTGGGAGGGATTGGGGGCAGGAGGAGAAGGGGATGACCGAGGATGAGATGGCTGGATGGCATCACGGACTCGATGGACGTGAGTCTGAGTGAACTGTGGGAGTTGGTGATGTACAGGGAGGCCTGGCGTGCTGCGATTCATGGGGTCGCAAAGTCGGACATGACTGAGCGACTGAACTGAACTGAGATAGGTTCATTGGTGTCATATTTTAGATTCCACATATAAGTGATATCATATGGAATTTGTCTTTCTCTTTCTGACATATTTCACTAATATGATCATCTCTAGTTGCATCCATGCTGCCACAGATGGCATTATTTTGTTTTGTTATAACTGAGTACTATTCCTTTATGTATGTATGCCTCATTTTCTTCATCCATTGATCCAGAGATGGGCATTTAGGTTCTTTCTATGTCTTGGCTGCTGTGAATAGCATTGCTGTGAACATAGGGGAGCATGCATCTTTGTGAATTTAGCTTTGTCTGGATATATGCCCAGGAGTGGGCTTGCTGGATCATATGTATCTAGCATATGGATTCAAGTATGCTGGATTATCTATTTTTTAGTTTTTCTGAGGAAGCTACTGTCATCTTTAGTCTGCACTCTGAAGTGGGTTTCAGACTCATTTTTTAATCTTCCTGGTTTCCTCTTATTCCATTCTCCCCATGAATGCTAGAGTGTTCTTTTACTTTAGTTGATGTTACATATTCCTCAAAATGCTCCAATATCTTTTCATTTCAATTAGTAAAATTTCAAATGTCCTGAGGGATGTCAGCATGATGACAGAATAGGAAGTCCCACATCTTTCTCTTTCTCAAGTAGACATTGATTCAACAGCAATATACAGAAAAACTCCCTTTATGAGAAATTCTGAAACTAGTTACAAGACTCCTGCATTCCAAGTGTTAAGCCAGACATATAAAGGTTAGTAGGAAAATCTGTAGCACCCTTTCACCATAATCCCTCCTCCTGGAACAGCACCATGCGTGCTATTGGGAGGAAGCTGTAACCTCCCGACTTCTCTCTGGGGAGGATTAGAAAAGACTAGACCATATGTTTCTCTTTCTAAATTTTTTAGAGCAATGCTTAGGAGAATGGCCCCTGTCTTCTGTATTGGAATCTTGACAGGACCCAAGATACTGCCCACTCTCACCATGTCTATTCAACTTCGTACTGGAAGTCCTAGTCAGAGCAACTAGGCAAGAAAAAGACACCCAAATTATAAAGGAAAACATGCATTTTTTTTCTAATCATAGATGACATGATCTTATATATAGACCAACCTGAAGATGCCATTTGGGGGAACAACAACAACAAAAAAAACCTGTTAGAACTGAAAAACAAAGTTAACAGTTGAAGAATATAAAATCAACCTACAGAAATCGGTTGCACTGCCATATACCAAAAAGGTACAATCTAGAAAGGAAATTAAGAAAACTCTCTTGTTTACAATAACATCAAAAAGAATAAGATACTTAGGAATAAATTTAACCAAGGAGAAGAAAGACTTCTACATTGAAAACTATAAAACACTCCTGAAAGAAAATTAGACACAAATTGGAAAGACGTGCCACATTCATACATTGGATTAATATTATTAATTAATGTTAAATTGTTATTTATATATAAATTTAATATATAAAATGTTATTAAAAAAATTAAAGTAATTAAATTTTAAATTAATATTCTCTTAATAATGTTAAAATATCCATATCACCTAAAACAATCATACGTTCAATGCAATCACTGTGCATGCTTTTTTTTTATATATATAAATAGGAAGAATAATCCTAAAATTCATATGGAATTAAAATGAATTCTGATAGTCTAAGCAGTTTTGAGAAAGAAGAATAGAGCTGGAGGCATCACATTATCTGATTTCAAAATGTTACAAAGCAATACTTATCAAAACAGCATAGTCCTTACATAAAAACATATATAGACCAATGGAATAGATTTGAGACTGTAAAAATAAACTCAGCTAACCTTCCAGAGTACCACAGATGCACATTGGAGAAAAAGTAGTCTCTTTAACAAATCGTGCAGGGAAAACTGAATATATACAAGGAAACAATGGGATTGGATCTTTGTCTTGCACCATACAAAGCATCAACTCAAATGACTTAAAGACCTACATGTAAGACCTTAAACTAAACCTCCTAGGAGAAAATATACCAGGTAAACTCCTTGACATCATTCTTGGCAAGGATTTTTTTGGGGGGAGGGGGCTATGACACCACAAGTAAAGGCAGCAAAAGTACAAATAAACAAGTGAGACTACATCAAGCTGAAAAATTTCTGAACAGCTTAACAACAAAATGAAAAGGTCATAAATGGGATGAGAAAATACATTTGAAAATTATATATCTGATAAGGCTTTAATATCCAAAATATATTTTAAAAGCACAAAAATCTAGCAAAATAATCAAATTTTAAAAATGGGCAGAAAAACTGAATAGACATTTTTCCACAGAAAACATACAGATGGTCAACAGGCATATTAAAAAGTGGTCAACATCCTTAATCATCAGAGAATACAAATCAAAATCAGAGTGAAATACCACTTCACACCTGTTTGAATGGCTGTTATCAAATGTCAAGAAATAATCAGTGTTGGCCAAGATGGGGAGAAAGGGGCCCCTTATGACCATCTAGACATGTAAATTGGTCCAGGTGCTATTGAGAACAATTTCTCAATAGCAGATTTCTCAAAAAATTAAAGATAGAACCCCTATATGATACAGCAGTCTCCTTTCTGGGTATATGTCCAATAGAAATGGAAATACTGTCAGAAGGAAATAGCTGCATTTCCATGCTGACTGCAGCATTATTCACAATAGCCAAGAGGTGGAAACAAACTCTTGTCATGAAAGGTTTTCCCTGGTGGCTCAGTGGTAAAGAACCCATCTGCCAATGCAGAAGGGGCAGGTTCGATCCCTGGGTTGGAAATATACCTTGGAGGAGGAAATGGCAACCCAATCCAGTATTCTTACTTGGGAAATTCCATGGACAGAGAAGTCTGGTGAGCTACAGTCCATGGGGTCACAAAGAATAAGACATGACTTAGCAAAAGACTTTCAGTTTTTCCCTTTTCAAAGCAGTCAAACAAATCCGGGAAAAAAGAAAAAGAAAAAAAAGAAAGGAATGGTGGATGTCAGGGGCTTGAGGAGGGGGAAATGGAGAGCTATGGACTGATGGCTAAAAGATTTCAGTCATGAAAAGTGGAAAGTTCTAGAACTTTGTATCATATTGTACCTACAGGAACAATGCTATATGGTAACAATACTATATGGTAAAATTTGATAAGAGGGAGAGCTAGTGTTTGTGTGCTTTACAATAATAATAAGCCCCATGTTCTTAATGAGCAGTCTGCTCTGCCCCAGAAAGCTAAAAATAAATAAATAGACCTAAGAATTTCAATGTCGTAAAGGTCCTTGGTGTTCTTCTTTCTGTCGGTCTCTGATGGTGTGCTCACTTCTTTCCAGTCTCAGCTCCTCTACATTTGAGCACAGCTGGGTTTCACATTTTTGTTCATTATAAACTCATCTCCAACTAAAGACCTTTGTGTCCACTGTTTTCTTGGTCTGGAGTGATTTTCCTTTTTTTTAAGTAATTCAGGTCTATTCTCAAATGTCAGGCCCACAGGAGAGGCCTTCTTTCTGACCATTCATTTCGAACTTCTTGCCTAAAACTGCTAAACTCACTTGCCTTAAAACACCTTGATGTTTTTCGTGTGGTTTTCCTGCCATAGTATATATTTATATCTAAAAACTATTTGTGTATTTGTTTACTTTTTAAGCATAATATAATGACAATCTTTTTTAGTAAATTAACATCTCCAGCTTTAGAGCAGTGAATATGAATGGAAGGTCAATATCTTTTCTAAATATTAAATAAAATAAATGACTGATTAAAATAATTGAATATTTAAAATCAAAATCCATAAGTGAAACCCTTGAAACCTCTCATAAAACTTCCTTAAGTCTTTCAAATATGGAGGGTACTGTTTCTCATCTCAACTCTTCTTGCATATTATTCACACATTGTTAAATACCTTATCACTTTCCAGTTACCTTATAGGATTACTGTGAAAATCAAATAATAAGAAAATATGAGAATGAACTTGTGCATTATAATGTAGCATACAATTCTTTTCAGCAACGTGGAATTTGAGCTTATTTACATATGTTCTATTTATCTTCTCAGTCTCCTGTTGCTTTATGGACTATCTTCAGTTTCAATTTTTAAATTTTGCTATCCTGTAAAACCACAGTATAGGAATTTTCATGTATTGAAAGTTGATTAAAATTTTTTACTGAATACAGAACGGACATAAATGAATTTGAATTTGAACAAATTCTGGGCATGCCACAGACCGTGGGTTAGCAAATAGTCATACATGATTTAGCAACTGAACAACAACAGCAGCAGCAGATTAAGTTGATATCTGTCATCATATGATTTAGAAATTCATTTAATCCTGTTTCTTTATGCCCACCCTGCTCCAAATATTTGAGAAATGAAAGTGGATATCCTTCTTGTTTTTGAAAGTTGGCAGTCTAGTGTGAAGAAACAAGAAGATGTGATAAATTTTTATAGTAAAAGAAAAGTTGTTTGCAGTGTGTTATGTGTGGGTGCAGAGAAAAGGAAGTGCTTAAGCCATGCACAGTGGTAAGAATTGCAACTTGAGGAGACAGAGACTGCATGTGTTTAAAGGATGCATATAAAATTTTTGAGTGCTAAAGTTGTTAAAGCTTCCAAAAGTATGTGGGCAAATGTTGTACATTCAAACTACTATAATTAACCATATAGATTATAGAGTTTTAGTGGATATGACTTATGAGAAAGTGCTTTCTTGATCTGTTACCCAGTTTAAGTATAGGGTGTGAAAACTGACAATTGGGTCATAATTAAAAAAGTTGTATGGATAACATGATTTATGGCATGCAAGAGGATAAAGGAACACAGAACCATTTAGGATTGGAGTCCGTGAATCTCTGCTGACACCAGTACACATGCAGATAGCATATATGCGGTAGTCTTGGGTTACAGTGTCTCCTAAACCTTCCCTGGTGGCCCAGCAGTGATGAACACACCTGCCAAGGCAGGAGCCGTGGGCTGACCTCTGGGTTGGGAAGGTCCCCTGGAGAAGGAAATGGCAACCGCTTCAGTATTCTTGCCTGGGAAATCCCATGGACAGAGGGTCTGGCCGGCTACAGTCCCTGGGGTCCCAAGAGAGTCAGATACAACCTAGTGACTAAACAACTACGAATTGTCACCTAGCAGGTATAACAGGCTTATGATTTGATGTAAAAGTTGGCTGTGTTGGTAAGATTATGACTGAGAAGGTAAGTTTGGACCTGAATAGAAATATAAACTATTTTAATTATCAGGCCCTGTGAACATAAGATCTTATGTATATATAAAAACATAGCACACGTCTTTTTCTTTTCAGGACATTTTATCACATTTTCTCACTACTTAGAATTCAGAAGTGTAATATCTCAGAGTCAAGCAATATTATGGTTCCTATAGATTTATATTTTCTAAAGAAAGCTATGTGTAATGCAGTTTTAAATTAAAAGTTCATTTGACTTCGTATTTTACATGGAACTTTGATGTATATAAGGCATGCTAAAAAATTTAACAACATTTTCTTACAAACTGGAATCAAGGTGTTATATACTGTGTTTTAATTAAGGCCACAAATGTTCATGTAAATTAAAGATATTGAAATATTCCAAAGAAGGGAGGCTCATAGTCCTACTTTTTATTAGGAAAGATAAGCCAGTTTACTGTGGAAATGGTTGAAGAAAATATAGTAGAGCAAATTTAAATTCTTTCAATTTTATTGTCGGTTTATTATACCCATCATTAAGTATCTTTTTGGGTGTGCATCAATTTGAAGCATTTATGTAGTTACTTTATAGAATGTGTGCTTTCAAAAAAGTTTTTCAGAACATATGGGAAGCTCTTTTTTAAAATTACACATGTACCATATATTATATGAATAGAAACCAGAGCTCTAAGAAAAGGCACACAAGTATTAAATATTCATTATCAAGTCAGTATGCAAGCACTGTTGTTTCTTAGTGTTTGCTTTAATTTCTTTCCCCAAAATATAAAATCCAAATTATAATTAAAATATTTCATTGTTATCTGAATCATAGCAAATAATTCCAATAATACCTACAAATTACATATATTATATCATATAAGGAATATGCTACTGAACCATATACTTTATTTTCCCAGAAGTGATGGTAGATTTTAACTGAGTCTTCTGTGCACTCTTGGCTGTGTTCACAGCTTTGATTAATTCTCACAGAGCTTTTGTGAGTTATTGGACCTATTTTACATATGAGAATATTGGGCTAAAGACACATGAGTAGTACATGGGACACTCAAAACTGATAGAAGCACAAACCTGGCTTCGTTTTTTTCATTTGATTGTTTGTTCATTGACTCAACTGAGTCTTGACTGCCTGCACCTGATAGGAGGTTCTAGTCTTTTCTGGAAGACCAGAAATGTGTAAGTCATGTAATTAATATGACTCTAGGGGAAGAAAAATGTTTTTTTCCATTTACCTTTTAGATTCTTGACTGGGGCTCTTGAAATAAGACCAATTAATAAAAGAAAAACATATACGTTTATTTAATAGGTTTTCGGTGTTTTTTTTTTTTTTTTGTGACATGGGAATCCTCTTAAGGAAATTAAGATCCAAAGAAGCAGTTTGAGCTGATATTTATATACTGAGTTGGACAAAGAGTAACAAATTGTGAAAAAGTGACAAGGCAAAAGCTGTTTGGGCTACTTAGTGAATTAGGTAGAGAAGTGACTAGAAAGCTATGAGTTAATTTAGCAAGTTTTCTTTATACAGATTTCTCTTGGTCTCCACTTCCCAGTTTGGTGAGAATGTTTCTTTCTTTTATATTAAAGAGGGCATTTCTTCTATTTGAGTTTTACCTCCTACTTTTAGGAAAGTCAAGGTATGCTTTTTGCATCTGGTGATTTTCAAGTGCCTTTAACTTAATCTGTATGTCTGAGTGGCATATTTTGGAGTGGCAAATTCTGAGCTCTTTCATGACTATAAAGAGAACAGGGGACCTTGGCAACATGGTGACAGTCTCTGAAAACTCACTTGGGAACTGGTGATTTGCTGGATATTAAAAGAATGTCATGGACTTTTCATTTAGAAGAAACAGCACATACAGAGGCATAAAAGCTAGCAGGAGCGCAGCCTAGTCAGGAGATGGTCGTTTAGTCACTAAGTCATGTCTGACTCTTGTGACCCCAGGGACTGTAGCCCGCCAGGCTCCTCTGTACATGGGATTTTCCAGGGAAGAGTACTGGAGTGTGTTGCCATTTCCTCCTCAAAGGAATCTTGCCAACCCAGGGATCAAACCCAGGTCTCTTGCATCTCTTGCATTGCAGACAGATTCTTTACTGCTGAGCCACTATGATATGGTGAACATGGTAAAATATGGATGGGTTGTGGATTTTCCAGGGCAGACAGTAAAGATGAGAAGAGAAGTGGAACTGCCTCAGATATTGGCAAGTCATGAATTTCTTGTGAAGTTTTTTCTTTTTTTCTATTCTGCAAGTGAAGCAAAGGCATGAAGGAATTTCAAGCAAGAGTTTGAGGAGATGAAGTATAGCTGGAGGGTAGATTTCAAAGGGAGAAGCATTGTGGGAGCCCTTTGTCACTCCTTCTATTTGCATCACGTAGTGCTATATGCTGGGAATGACACAGTGAAGGCATAACATACGCCTTCTGACTTCAGAGGAAAAACAGTGAAAAGCAAGACCTGCACATTTTCAGACTGTGATCAAAAAATGCAGAGAAGATTTCCTCCAAAAAATAAGTTCACTGGCGTTTAGAATAGACTGCCCTGCATCATCTTCCCATGTTTTTATTCTTATTTTCCTTTCCTTTCTCTCCTTCCTCTGTATTTTATTTCCCAAACCCTCCTTCATCTCCAAAGCCATGGAGAATACACCGTTTCAGCTTAGTAGTTGTTAAATCAGAGTTATGGTCAGCTCTGTGTAACAGAAACATGAAATAGTCGCGGCTTTACACAGACTGGAATACTTTCTTAACTGAGCTCAGAGAGGCAGCCCAGGGCTCACTCGGCAGTTTGCTCTTCGGTGTTCTCCGGGATAAAGTTGCTTGGTTCCTCTTGTCTCTAGGCTATGGCTTTCATTTTCACGATCCAAGTGGGGCCTCCAGACGTCACAATCAGGATTCTTGTAGCGAGATGGAGGGATTGGGTAGGCTATATCAACAGCCTTCTAGGGAAATTTCCTAGAAAGTTAACAGAGTTCTTGTCCCTATATTCCATTGACTAGAATTCAGGAATTGGACCATACTCAGTTACTAGTGAGGCTAAGAAATATAGTCTCTTTTTTTTACCGCAGGGAAGTGAGGTTAAGAGACTTAAGTCTGGCATACGATAGTGAAGCCACTCTGAGTCTCTCTGCCAGTAGGATTCCTTTAGTATTTTTTGATGCTTTAAATCAAACCAAATAATCATTTTAAAATTAATTTCATGAAACCCTAGTATATGAAATGCACACATACATACAAGAACATAAAACACAAAAATAGTAAGACAGGTAGAAGTACTTTTCAAAGATGTGAGGAAATTCAAAATATTCATCACTCTGACAAATACAGATAAGCAAGGAAATATTACATTGGATACCATTTTCTTTCTTCTATTATTGTTTTCTAATTTTTTGAATAACTTTGCTATGTATTAGGAAGATAAGAATCAGCAGCCTGAAAACTGGGAATAATTCTATGATATTAACTGTTGCAGCCAAATCAAACAATATTGTGAATATCATTTTACTTATGCATATCCTTTCAGGACATTGCTCTTCCTACTTCTATGCATAATTTCTGGAATGTATGAAATAATAAAACCCTACCTAAACATGTTTGCATTAATTTAAAAATAATGAAGTTTATCTTGAGAGAGAAGAATAGTAACAATGTAAATGGTCTCCAATATGTATATATGTGTGTGTGTATGCCAACATAGTAGGAATGTTCATATACATATTTAATCTATATATAGTGAATAAAATATTGCTCATAGTAGCATAGAGTATATGCCTTTGCAAAGTTTACTCATGCACATTTAGTTCCATATTTGAATGACTTCCTTAATTTCCTCTGTTTAACTTAGTGAGAAATTAGGATTTGATTGATGAAATGAAACTGTGTTATCCAGTACAGTACTTTCACTTCCTTGATTGTGACAAGTTTTAAGTAAGAAACAAAGTATATGAACCACATCATAGCACACTTTTTAAAAAGTATATTTTATCTTTTGTAACACATTATTATAATTAAATGTTCTAAGTTGAAACTTGGAATTTTAACACCATTCTTGCTATACAAACCCTGAACTAATTTGTCTGTTTCCTATGTATTTATTACTTCACTCAACAAATAATTACTTATTGTCTACAATATGTAAGGTACTTCACTAACCAGTACAGGAGATGGAAAATACAAAATACATAAAACATGGTGTGAGAACTATAAAAAATCTGATTCAAAGAAAAAAATAGCACCTACATTAAAAAATAGAATAGTGGTTTGCAAAAGTAAGAAAGAATTAGATAAATGTTATAGAAATTCAGAGGAGCAAGTGATTACATTAAACTATGATATCGTGACTTTCAAGTGAAGAATTTGAGATGTTACTATATTTTCAAGTTAATAAGTTAGGTTGCCACAGTTTTATAGATGCTGGAGGAACACAGAAAGCTCTGGATCAAAGGCTTTATTACAGCACAGCAGAAAGCATGAGTTTCCATTGTCCTTGCATGCCATGGGGGAAGAGGAAGCAGCCAGCTACGTAATGCACACATAGTATATTTGGGTCACAGCTAAGGACCCCTGAATTTTGTGATCCCCTGTCTCCTAAAGGATCTAGTAACACACCTCTCCAACCTTTTACCTAGATAAAGACATGATCTTTATAATTGTCAGAAAATAAATCTACCTGCTTCTCCCAAAGAAGGTTCTGTCTCTTCCAAGAGTGTTTGCTATATAACATCCTTGAAAAAATAAAATGAAACAAAGCTGTCAATGCCTCTTGCTCAGAAAATGTGCAGAAACACAAAAGACCTGAAGAGAATTGTCTCCTCAAATAGAGAAATCTGTATAAAGAAACACCGTTTAATCCAGGCTACAAAAGATAGGTTTTGCTAAATGGGGTTTGGGGAATAAGGCTTTTACGGCAAAGAAAATTGAATTAACCATGTGAGAAAGTAATGCCTACAAGTGCGTAGTGGGTTTAACACCATCTCTATGAAACTTAAATTAATATTTCACATTTTAAGACTATTTAAAACGTATTTTATATTTGTATGCTTAGTTAGTCATGTCCGACTCTTTGTGACCCCATGAACCGCAGCACGCCAAGCTCCTCTGTCCATGGAATTCTCCAGACAGTGATACTAAAGTGGGTTGCCATTCCCTTCTCCAGGAGATCTTCCCAACCTAGGGATTGAACCCAGTATCCTACACTGCAGGCAGATTCTTTATCACCTGAGCCACCAGGAAAGCCCATTAAAATTTTTTTTTCAATCTATTTATTCAATTGGAGGATAATTACTTAACAATATTGTGTGTGTTTTTTTCTTTTTTTTGCCAAGCATCATTATGAATCGACCATTGGCTTCCATGTATCTCTTCCATCCTGAAAGACCCTCCCACCTCCCTCCCCACCCTATCCCTCCAGGTTGTAAGAGCACTCATTTGGGTGCCCTGTGTCATATATCAAACTCTCACTGGTTATCTATTTTACATACGGTATTATATATGTTTCAATGCTATTCTCTCAAACCATGCCACCCTCTCCTTCACCCACTGAGCCAAAAGTCTGTTCTTTACCTCTGAAATACACATATTTTAAATATAAAATAAATATATATGTTTTAAGTAAACGCAGTTGATCATATGCAAATCTTGGGACTGTGAAGGACTATATCCTGAAATGGACAAATTGAAATTGAAAAGATTGATTTGGGAGCCAACCTGGAAATAAAACTTGCAACTGATTTAGGTGAAGTTCTCTACAATGTCATATGATTAATGAGTATTTGCATTTTGACTATAAACAAGAGCTGTTTAAGTTGACACTTAAGGAGACAAGTAAAATTAATTACTAATCAGATAACTTATCAATTAAGGAGGATTAAAACACTAATGGAAAAAATAGTAAAATTGAAAATGGCAGTGATGTTTTAGTTGCTAAGTCGTGTCCGACTCTTTGCAAGCCCATCGAATGTAGTCTGCCAGACTCCTCTCTCCATGGGATTTTCCAGGCAAGAATACTGGAGTGGATTGCTATTTCTAGAGGACAGGTAGGTAAAACCAAAATTCAGAAGCCAGAATCACTGGAAATTCAGAACTAGGCTTAGAACAAGAGAATGCTACTGGTATTATTTATCACTCATTCCGAAAATGATGGAAACCACAGTTCAAAGGGTCAGACTTACATCTGAGAATGCATCTTACCAGCAACAGCTGTTTTGCCTGTAAATACTAACCCAACAGATAACTTAAGGTTGTAGCTCAATTGGTTTAAAATCCATACGCAATGGAGGGACCCGGGTTCAATTCCTGATTTGGGGAGATCCCCTGGAGAAGCAGATAGCTACCCACTCCAGTATTCTTGCCTGGAGAATCACATGGACAGAGGAGCCTGGCAGGCTACAACCTATGGTATCGCAAGAGTCGGGCATGACTGAGAGACTAAAGACACATAGAACACAATATCCTGAATGTAGATAGATAAGTAAATACATATGTACATATAAATACACATGCACAAAGATAGACGGTAGTACATTTATTTTTATTAAACTGAAACATAGGTTTTGTTCAGTTTTTGTAAAGTTTGCTTTATATAAGCACCCCAGAATGCAAATATAAATTTCCTTACATTTAAATCTGCCTGGCAAATGGATTTTAATAATTTACTGTTGAAAAGTTAAGTTGCATCATGTTCAAGATGCATCTCATTCTTAAGAAGAACAGCCTTCTCACCCAATGGGTTTGTAGGTTTGACAGCTGAGAAGACCCCCTTCTGTCCACTGGACATCATATTATCATTAAAGGTGTGTTTCTCCACCTAAGATGTCCTTGTATATTTGCAATGAAAAAAATCCAAAAATTATGAACTTTCAATCATGCTTTATCTTCTTTGACATTTTCTGCTTAAATATGCAAAGTCAGATCAATTACTGCTAGTAATACGTGATGCTAAAGCTTAGAATTTGGTAGCAATTATAATTCTAGGCTTTTTGAACATGTGAAATAGTATCTTACATAATTCCATGCACACAGAAAATAGAAAGATGCATTCATAAAATAAGGTTGACAGTGTATATTTTACAGATGTTTCCAAAACAAGAAAAATACCAAAGAAATCTTCTTTAAGAAAAAGAAAGTAAACAGAAGGTATTCTCTAGACTTCTTTGGGTTTCCAGATTTATAAATTGAGAATAAACAGGAAAGAAAGTCCAGTCAAAGGCCCAAGTTAAAAGCAATACATATGGAGTAAATGTGATAGTTATTTTTCTTTGAGAATGGCTCTTCCCCCAAGCCCTTTGATGGAATGATTATACTTAAAATCTGTAAATGGCTCATTACTGAATCTTGGGTGATGCTCATGAAAGTCAGTATAAGAAAAGTCTTAAGTGATACTCAGCAATTAAATCATAAATTCAAATATTTAGCTGAGCATGCTTAAAGATGATTCAATGAAAGTTTTTATTCATAAATGACAGATGTGAAGCTCAGAGAATAAACTGCTCATAAACATAGTTTTCTAGAGAATAAGCATGTGAGGTCATGACTCAGTACAGAGGTCATGACTCAGTACAGAGGTCATGACTCAGTACAGTAACTTAACTACAGAAGAAAGAGTAGTTATGGAAGCAAGGGTACTAGTTTCTGGAGGCAGAGCTGAATCATCTCAATTAGATACTGCAGTGGGGCGAGAAGTCTGCATTTCACATTAGTGCAGTTAATGCTGTATTCATATTTAGGGGATTCTGACAGTATTATGATATTTATCAGAGAATGTTTTCACTATCAAACAGCAAAAACCAACTCTGACCAAGGAAAGCAACAAAACAGTTTATTGGAAGAATATTATGTAGCCATCAAAATTGGTGTAAGGTGTTAAAAATCAGGTTTGGCAAAAAGCAGGAACCAGTAGGGACTTCCCTGGTAGCTCAGCTGGTAAAGAATCTGCCTGCACTGCAGGAGACCCCCATTCAATTCCTGAGTTGGGACGATCCCCTAGAGAAGGGATAGGCTGCCCATTCCAGTATTCATGCGCTTAACTGGTGACTCAGATGGTAAAGAATCGGCCTGCAATACGCGAGACCTGGGTTTGATCCCTGGGTTGGGAAGATCCCCTGGAAGTGGGCATGGCAACTCACTCCTGTATTCTTGCTTGGGGAATCCCCATGGATAGAGGAGCCTGGTGGGCTACAGCCTATGAGGTCATAGAGAGTCAGACACAACTGAGTGACTAAGGCACCACATAGCACAGGAACCAACAGAAGTTAGGCAGTAAGAAAGGTTTCTTACTGGTGCTCGCCACTGAAACTACGCAGCCAAAGTGACCCTTAATTCAGGCAACTGCCACCTAACTCTTTCTATTATGGCTGCTAAGTTCACCATGGCTGCATCTGGCCTTTAAGTCATTTACCACTGCTATGAAAAATGCCTCATGTGTCCCTATATCCATCAATCATCTGCTCCAGGGTATTGCAGCCTGTCATTAATATGCACATGCCATTGATGCAAGTTCTAACTAAGAGATTAGAAGGAGATATCTGGTCCCATTAGGTGTTATGCTCAGGGTTCTGTTTATCACCTTTCATATATTGGAGAGTTCCAGGCAAGTAGGAAATGTGTTTGAATGCTGCTAGTTAAAAAGCAACAACAACAAAATAACGAATGGCTGTAAAGTATTTCTATTGTGTTGTTTTCAACCAGTGGTTTGTTTTTATTATTCACATTTTAATTCTAAGCTATATAGGAGCGGATTTCTTGAAATAGGACAGACAATTTTCACATTTGGATTTCTGTCCTCTCGTTGTGTAGTAAATGAAGTTACTTTCATAAGTATAGTCGTGATGTTTACATTTGCTCTTTTGTTCAGTGGGGCCTCACTTACTGCTTCTCATAATTGTCATAATAGAGATTCAGAAACAAATAATACATAGGCACATTAAATTGCCTTTATGTACTTTGGGTATGTCATACAAGATAAATTATTGCAGAGAAATCACTCATTCTATGCATCTGTAATGCCTTACAAAAGCCGCTTTCTTCACCTTCTACTCATGAATTATGCTTTGTTAAACAACTTGGCATAAAGGGCAAAGATGTTAATTTCACTTAAAAATCACACCAAATGGTGTAAAGACATTAAGAAAGCAACACCTTCTATATATTAATCAACATGACTTCTAAGAAGAAAGTCTCCTTTATGAGATGCATGAGTTGGAAATTTAGAAAGTTTTTAAAATATATATTTATGTATTTGGCTGCACTGGGGCTTAGTTATGGCACTCAGTTATCTAGTTCCCTGACCAAGGATGGAACACAGGCCCCCTGCAGTGGGCGTGTGGAGTCGTAGCCACTGGACCACCAGAAAAGTCCCCCAAATTAAGAAACTTTTGATAAATTAAAAATTAATGTTAAAAATGATCCAAATAATGTATTAGATAAACTGGAAGACTATTCAAATCAATTATTCAAGTCACCAGTGAGAAAACTGAGACTCAAAATTAGATGTTTCATGTGAGTACACATTGTAAATAAGTTGTCAAAAAAAAAAAAAGAAAATCTCTGTTTTTGGACTTTCTTTCCATTGCTCTTACCATGTTGGTGTTAGAGTGGTATTACTCTTTTTTTTTCAATGTGTTAGAAGCATTTTTGAATTATTTTAATTTAAATCAATCAAAATATGTCTTTGCTCTTGACAATATTGCAGATTTCAATTTATATTTTCTAGCAACTAAAATAAAATTTCAATTCAAATTCAGTATAATTCTTGCACAATTGGTGAAGTAAGGATCTTTATTAATTCTAATTATGGGAAGAGATATGTGTGCTTAGTCACTCGGTTGTGTTTGACTCTTTGCGACCCCGTGGTCTGTAACCCACCAGGCTCCTTTGTCCATGGGGATTCTCCAGGTAAGAATACTGGAGTGGGTTGCTATGCCCTCCTTTAGGGGATCTCCATAAACCGGGGATAAAACCCAGGTCTCCCGGCAGGTGGATTCTTTTACCATCTGAGCCACCAGGGAAGCCCATGGGGAGAGATACTGATAGAGAAAAGCACCTTGCTCTGGGCCTTGTAATTTTTTTCATTCCCCGACTTCGTGTCAACATTTTTTCCAATTGAGAAAAAGAATTATGCTGTGATTGATTACTTATACTCAGTTATTTAAATCATTTATATTTTCATGTCAACCACATTGTAATTCGTTTAGATCTACATTTTGGTTTACTCTGATTTGCAAGGGTGAACTTTATGGAGTGAGAAAGTGATACAGCTAATGTTTTTTACTAGGTGAAATGGCTATCAGTTCAGTTCATTTTAGTCGCTCAGTCGTGTCTGACTCTTTGTGACCCCATGGATCGCAGCACGCCAGGCCTCCCTGTCCATCACCAACTCCCAGAGTTCACTCAGACTCACGTCCATCGAGTCCGTGATGCCATCCAGCCATCTTATCCTCTGTCGTCCCCTTCTCCTCCTGCCCCCAATCTCTCCCAGCATCAGAGTCTTTTCCAATGAGTCAACTCTTCAAAATAGCTATAATCTTGAGTAAATTTTTTTTCCTAAACACATGTTGAAACACACATATATATAAATAGAGAAAATCATGCTACACAGTTTAATGTGGTTTCAATAAGCTAATAATTTTACTCAACCTTTTCCATCCCAAATCCTGTCTTTTGTTTTCCAAAATGTTTCTGAAGTTTCACTTTATTGTCTAGTTGTACTAAAACCAAAGTTCAAGTCCTCAGTTCAGTTCAATTTCATCTCTCAGTCATGTCCGACTCTTTGCAACCCCATGGACTGCAGCACGCCAGGCTCCCCTGTCCATCACCAACTCACAGAGCTTACTCAACCTCATGTCCATTGCGTCAGTGATGCCATCCAACCATCTCATCCTCTGCCATCCCCTTCTCCTGCTTTCAATATTTCCCAGCATCAGAGTTTTTTCCAATGAGTTGGTTCTTCACATCAGGGAGCTAATGTATTGGAGTTTCAGCTTCAGCATCAGTCTTTCCGATGAATATTCAGGACTGGTTTCTTGTAGGATTGACTGGTTGGATCTCCTTGCACTCCAGGGGACCCTCAAGAATCTTCTCCAACACCACAGTTCAAAAGCATCAAATCTTTGGCACTCAGCTTTCTTTATAGTCCAACTCTCACATCCATCCATGACTACTAGAAAAACCATAGCTTTGACTAGATGGACTTTTGTTGGTAAAGTAATATCTCTGCTTTTAAATATGTTGTCTAGGTTGGTCATCGCTTTTCTTCCAAGGAGCAAGTGTCTTTGAATTTCAAGTCCTCAGCATTCTTTACTTGAAAAGCAAAGCATTTCCTCCTCTGTTCTTTTTGCCACCATCTTTTTTTTTTCCGTACCTCGCTTTGCATAGCTGCTAGAATTATGTGGAGTGTCATTCTAAGCTTGAATCTCTCTTGCCTGAAGGTGAAGACCACATTCTACAGTATTATCTACAGGCCTACTAAAACCCAAGCAAGCTAGTATTCAGTCATTGATATTCGTACTTGTTTAGTTGTGCTAATCTTATACCAGATGTGGAATGGCTTTCAATAGCATGCATGTTTTTCAACCATCTTCTTTCTTCTTTTTTGCTTACTAAAGATCTTAAGTACCTGCTTGATTGCTGTGATGGTTTGTGAAATATTTTCAACCTGAGGGAATATTCCATGAAGTTCTGTGAGTCACATGTAATAGGTGATTGATTTATATTAAGTTGTATTACATCTAACAAAAGCAAGATAAACACAAAAAAACAAATTAAAAATTTGCACTTAGTGTGGAGTCCCTAATAAGTCACATTTTGTAAGGCACATGTTCATGGTCAATTTTCAGTCTCTCTAGGACTATATTTCCGTTGTTTTAAATAATTGTATATATATATATAAAGTTGGGATTTAAAATACAAATATGTATGCCCGTGTAAAAATACCATGCACAGACTTAAGAATGACTGTGTATGTTTGTGTTTATTTCCTAAAGAACTTGAACATATTCTTTGCCTATCAGCATCACCCTGCAAAACAGTATAATTTGTATTCTGAGCAAATACTTAAAATTGCCATATTTTGTAATGTATATAATTTTCTCTCTTTCTATCAGGTAGAAAATGGTTGCCCCTGTTCACCTGCTGTGAAGACTTAGAATCACACAACTACGGCTTTGGTTCTCCAAGTGTTTCAGGATGTAAATGCAGCCTGACTTTTCCCCGATGGGCTGTTAAATCATGGACATGCTAAACAATTTTCTTAGGACTGTCCTTCCAGAAGATGCATTGGCTTCTCTCTCGAATGCTCACTAGGCATTTGTAGCTGACAAGGAAAGTCAAGAAGGCTGTGAACTGGAAAGTTATCTTACAATGAAAATTACGAGTACCTCCTGCATCTGCCCAGTCCTGGTGTGTCTCTGTTTTGTGCAGAGGTGTTATGGGACCACTCACCACAGCTCCATCAAGGGGACCAGAAACCAAACCAAGCACATCGAAGGTGAAACCGAAGTCCACCACCGTCCCAAAAGGGGGTGGGTTTGGAATCAGTTCTTTGTTTTAGAAGAACATATGGGACCAGATCCACAGTATGTTGGAAAAGTAAGTTTTTGTTTATTGTTTGTTTTTTCCTCTCCTGGGAAATTGAGGGGTGCGATGAGGGTGGAGCTGGAGTTGGATTTGAAGAGATATGGAACTTCAAGTGAATTATGTTATAGAATGTTATTTCTTATTCTGAACATTTTGAAATAATGATTATAAAAAATGAACATTGCCAAGCATGTCACATCTCCATAAACATCAGTTCATACGTACTAAACTGAATTTTCTTTCCAGAGTATCACTCTTTCTGTTCTCTCATGTAAAATGTAAACACTTTAAACACACAATTCAGTAATTTTGTCTTTATACTATGAAGGTGTATTAGAATTCACCATGTCATTTCTTGGAGCATTGGTATTTACAGATTTTTTTTTAATCTACTACTGTTGTACATAAAGCTAAGAAAATCTACGACTTCTAATATATTTTTGTTAATTGTTACAAAAGTTGTAGTTGAATTTGTCAGCCTTTATAAGCACATGGATATTTATCGAATCTCCAAATTAATTTCCATATACATAGTAATATATTTTAAATATAGATTAAATATGTACTCAATGTACAGGTTTTGTTAAAATCCCCAAAGAATGAAGCTGATAAAATGATCAGGAACTTCACACCAGCTTTCCTTTCTCTTAGACATACAGACAAGATAATTTAATGGCTGATCAAACCCTTTAGGAAATTGTGCGCTCAGTAATAAGGGGGAGTTTAAGCACGTGTCATCAAGCTCCAGGGTAAAGAAGAACATGGGAAGTGGGGAGACAGTCTTCTGATAAATTACTGATGGCTGGCAAGCAGCCACACTTAGGTTGGTTCAGTACCTATGGGAAAAGAAACAAGCACAGCAGTAGAATCTTCATGACTACAGGCTCCCTTTTTTTTTTAATATAAATTTATTTTAACTGGAGGCTAATTACTCTACAATATTGTATTGGTTTTGCCATATATCAACATGAATCCACCACGGGTGTACACATGTTCCCCATCCTGAACCCCCCTCCCACCTCCCTCCCCATACCATCGCTCTGGGTCATCCTAGTGCACCAGCCCTGAGCATCCTGTATCATGCATCGAACCTGGACTATGTGAAATGAATCACCAGGCTCCGTGACTTCTATCTCCCTGCTTGACTATTTATTTTCACTTTAGCACTGTTAGTGCTAAAAAAAAAAAGAAAAAGAAATAGTACTCCATCCAAAGCCAGGGTGCTTCCCTAATGTGTAGGCAGTGCAGGAGCACAGCCATCTGTTCCACCTCTCATCCAACAGGAACTGAGTTGCAGCTGTGTTTTCCATACAAGGCAGGAGCTATGGAGTCAGAATATGAAGCACAAAACGATCTGGAACAAATCTATCATTCTCTGATATGCATATCAAAACAAGAAGAAAAACCCCTTATCTTCATTCTATGCATTTTCCCTATGGTGTATTCCATATAGTAAATGGAAATAAGTATACTAAAAGTAAAAACATAATAAATTGAATTACTGTAAAGTTATTTTTGTTATGAACTTCAAAATCTCTTTTCTATAACCCTTTCACTCCTTCAAAAGGAGGGGGTGGGGGAAGGAACAGAAAAATGTTTCTTTTTTGGAGTATTCCAAAAGGAAAAAATATATATATGCTAAAATACTTTGTTGTTTACTTTTTGTCATTTTAGTTTAATTAAAAATCAAAATACAATTTGCTAGAAAGAAGAAGGGAAAGATCAGATAGCTTCTCAGTTTTTGATGGTTTTAGTAAAAGATGGAATCTCAATCAGTAGTTTAGCTACAAATAATCTTTCTGGGCTTGGGCACCAGAGAACATATGGTTGAGAGCTTGTGAGCCACCAGGAGGTGGTGAGGGCTGGGAAACTGTTCCTTTGTGAAGGTTCTGCAGAAATCGGGGTCCATTCTAGTTGTAGTATTAACAGACAAATTAAAGGGTCACACCCTTAAGGTATGGTCCTCTTATTCTGTATCTGACTTGTATCCCTTTACTCATAATCTTCTTTCTCAATATTCATCTGCCTTTGTGAGCAATCTAACTTGATTGTACAGGCTCATTCCCCTCATACATCACCCCCTACAAACATATATACATACATATGTGATTGTGAAAATTAAAAAAAAAAAAACTTTCAATGTCCAACATTACACATATACTTGTGTATTCAACAATACACATGATCCTGTCCCATTATTTTTATTAAAGAAAATAATTTATATTTAAATAAAGTAAATGCATTATTACATACATATGAATACATTCATAATGAACCAGCCATATATTTTCAAAGTGTTCCTGAGTAGAAGATAAAATCATTACAGTTTCTATGATCATGAGAAGGGAACATGTCCAAAGATCTGAAAATTATCTCCTTTACCCCTCTCTGACACAGAAATGTCCACAGGATTTTTGTCAACAAAAATAAAATAATAATCATACAATACAGTTCTGTTATTAATATATTCTCTACATTATAATTTTGTTTCCATCATCCTTAAGCTCTGGATTATAATTTTGTATATCTATTTCTATATTTCACATTACAAAACATCTGAAACTGCCAGAGCTCAAGCCAAACTGTTTGATACTTACCAACTTCTTTTATATTTTTAAAAACTTTATTTGAGTTTTGTTAGTCAATGATTGGATTTATTACAAGGGAACTTATTTTATTGACATTGGTCAATACATATTACTACTAAGAGATTTTTTTTTTAAATAAGGGTAAGGAAATTTCTAATGGTAAATAGTATATATATACGTGTATATATATATATATATATATACACACACATATATTAGGTATACAGCATCTACACTTTAAATATATGCCATTATACATATATACAGGTATGTATAATTGACAATTCATACTTTTTTCAGAATGTGAAAGCCATGAGAAATTAAATACCAAAATTATTATGTGTAGTGCGTGTCTACGTATCTATCTATATATCTTGGATTTGATCTCCCTGATTTATTAAAGATCTTTTTAAATACTTGAAAGTTTAGGGTCAGGAAGCTATAATAGCACATTTGTTAGTAAGTCCTTTTTCCCAGAAAAAATCCTATACGGTAATGTTATTATAGCTTTACAACAAAAGTCTTCTCTCTTTTCCAAAAATTATATAATAACTAATATAGATCATTGTCTTTTATTTTTTAAAAATTGAACAGAGCTAAATGAATCCCATTATAACTAAGAATTTACTTTTATATAAAATATCACACGCATCCTAAAATGCAGGCTGTGTATGACACCCATCATTAGGGTAGACTCATTGCTTTCATGAGATAATGAGAATTACTAAGTAAACAGCGGAGTCTGAGTTACGACTTCTCTTCTTTTTATCTGTATTACAACTGGTGAGTGTCTTTGATTTCCTTACATGTAACATGAAGAAAGTTATGACCAACCTAGATAGCATATTCAAAACCAGAGACATTACTTTGCCAACAAAGGTCCGTCTAGTCAAGGCTATGGTTTTTCCAGTGGTCATGTATGGATGTGAGAGTTGGACTGTGAAGAAGGCTGAGTGCTGAAGAACTGATGCTTTTGAACTGTGGTGTTGGAGAAGACTCTTGAGAGTCCCTTGGACTGCAAGGAGATACAACCAGTCCATTCTGAAGGAGATCAGCCTTGGGATTTCTTTGGAAGGAATGATGCTAAAGCTGAAACTCCAGTACTTTGGACACCTCATGCAAAAAGCTGACTCACTGGAAAAGACTTTGATGCTGGGAGGGATTTGGGGCAGGAGGAGAAGGGGACGACCGAGGATGAGATGGCTGGATGGCATCACGGACTCGATGGACGTGAGTCTGAGTGAACTCTGGGAGTTGGTGATGAGCAGGGAGGCCTGGTGTGCTGCGATTCATGGGGTCACAAAGAGTCAGACATGACTGAGCGACTGAACTGAACTGAACTGAACACTGAGAAATACTGTTTCAGATTTCTAATTCAAGCATGTTATAAAGTTTGGTTTATTTTAGATTGTCAGTTAAACCACTGTGGTTGTGCTGGTGTTGCTTGCATAATAGATAACAATAACTATTAAAAATTTTTAGGTATTATTGGTGATACATGGAAATAGTACAAAACCAAATTCAGTTTCTAAACATGATGTCTTTTTGTAATGCAACTAGATTCACATTTATGTATTGAATGTAGCTCTTTTCAAGCTATGATGGTAAAACTGAGAAGCAGTGAAATAAAGTAATATATGCAAAGTCTAAAGTATTTACTAATGACCATTTACAGAAAATATTTGGAACCCCTTTTCAAGGTTCCTGCCTCACCTAGTAGACTGTAAACACTCTGGAAGCAGTTATGGGGCTGTTTCATCTTCATTTACACAGAACTCTATCTCAGTGCCTATTGTAATGTCCAACTGTGGTAATTCACTGGAAAGGGTTCTATAAATTACAGCATTTTGTAGTCCTGTTAATGGTTGTAATAATTATTTGAAATTATTGATACAAAAATCTCTGCCATCAAACATTTCTTTTATGGAAGTGTGAATTTGCAGAGGTCTTTAGTTCACCTCTTTCACTGGCATGCCCTCTCCCAAGGTTATTTTAGTGAATGTTTATTAGCTCTTGGTATTTTTGTTGTTATTGCTGTTTAGTTGCATTGCAGGCAGTACTGTAATGAATGTCTTTGTATGTATATCATTTAGCAAATGTATAGATGTCCCTGAAGGAAGAGGTTTCCAGAGTGGAATTCTGACTCAAAAAATGAAAAATCTTTAATTTTGGTAGCTGTTACCTATCCTCCTCCATAGGTGGTAGTATACTTTACACCTCTGTCAGTGATATGTAAGAATATATATTTCTCTATAGCAATGCCAACAAATGGGATTGTAAGATCTGGACTTTTGTAAATAGGTGAAAAATTACATCTCTATGTGCTTTCAATATACATTTGTCTTATTATGGATGAAATTAATCACATTTTTGTAGTTGAGGGGATATGAATATTCCTTTTTTCACTAACTGACTCTTTAGGCCCTTTTGTTACTCTTTTAAACTTATCAGTACTAGTCAATAATTACATAATAGATGGAATAAATCTTTGCCAGCAATATTACCAATAATTTTTTCACAGTTGCAATTTACCCTTTGACTTTGTTTATAAGTTTTGCTCTATAGAAATGTATTATTTTAATTTGATCATCTTTTGCATTCCTTTAATTGAAACAACACTTTTATTTGATTTGAATTTTTCTGAAATTTGAAATATTGGTGTTCAGAATTAGTGCCAGGATATTCAAAATGCATTCTTCCTGTCTTAATATCTACAGTTTATCACATATTTTAGAAAGTGTTGCTTATGGAATAAAAAACATGGTGTAAAAATAGAATTGTTTGCTTTAGAGATCAAAAGCTATAATTTAGAATACATATGATATCATATTTTGATCACTAGCTATTGACTGTATTGCATTTATGTCTCATATTTACCAATAGAATACATTAGGGTACAGGTTGTAGTTGAAAGTATACTGACTCTTTCTGGTATATTCTAGGAGTATTTAAATATATGAAACTGTTAGAATTTAACTAAGGACACTTACTGGAAATAATGTTTGTTACTATACAAACACTGACAGTGAGCTTCATGTATTTCAAGTGATAATTGCTGTGATTAGCTAGGTGTCCTGCTCCATAAATACATTAAAAAATATGTATTATACATGTAATATGAAAATTTTCACTTCAAAAATAGTGAAGATGACTTCTTTTTTTTTAATTTTTTTTTAATTTTAAAATCTTTAATTCTTACATGCGTTCCCAAACATGAACCCCCTCCCACCTCCCTCCCCATAACATCTCTCTGGGTCATCCCCATGCACCAGCCCCAAGCATGCTGTATCCTGCGTCAGACATAGACTGGCGATTCGATTCTTACATGATAGTATACATGTTAGAATGCCATTCTCCCAAATCATCCCACCCTCTCCCTCTCCCTCTGAGTCCAAAAGTCCGTTATACACATCTGTGTCTTTTTTGCTGTCTTGCATACGGGGTCGTCATTGCCATCTTTCTAAATTCCATATATATGTGTTAGTATACTGTATTGGTGTTTTTCTTTCCGGCTTACTTCACTCTGTATAATCGGCTCCAGTTTCATCCATCTCATCAGAACTGATTCAAATGAATTCTTTTTTACAGCTGAGTAATACTCCATTGTGTATATGTACCACCGCTTTCTTATCCATTCATCTGCTGATGGACATCTAGGTTGTTTCCATGTCCTGGCTATTATAAACAGTGCTGCGATGAACATTGGGGTACATGTGTCTCTTTCAATTCTGGTTTCCTCGGTGTGTATGCCCAGAAGTGGGATTGCTGGGTCATAAGGTAGTTCTATTTGCAATTTTTTAAGGAATCTCCACACTGTTCTCCATAGTGGCTGTACTAGTTTGCATTCCCACCAACAGTGTAGGAGGGTTCCCTTTCTCCACACCCTCTCCAGCATTTATTGCTTGCAGATTTTTGGATCGCAGCCATTCTGACTGGTGTGAAGTGGTACCTCATTGTGGTTTTGATTTGCATTTCTCTAATAATGAGTGATGTTGAGCATCTTTTCATGTGTTTGTTAGCCATCCGTATTGAAGATGACTTCTTTAACTGGTCAAAAATTCTTATATGAGAGATAAAAGATGCTATGTTTACTTCAGTATATCTTTAAGTGTATATTATCTATATTATATTATCTGGTAGTTAAAAATAATAGAATAAAACATAGAATAGAATAGAATCAAATCAAATTAAAGGTAAGACCAAAAACTGTTCCTCTGTATTAACGTGTTTTAGGCTAAGATATCTACTCTATTAACAATATAGCATTAGGATTTGGGCCTTATTAACATTAAACATATCTTTGATAATAAAAATTAATGAGACTAGACTTTTTCAGGATGAACAAATGTATTACATTCCCCGTATTCACTTCTCTTCATTTTATAGTGTATGTTCTTATGACTGTTAGGATTTTTTTCCAGATTAAAAACTGTATCATGTAGAAACTGTTGCATACTTCTATAAAGAATTTAGTTACTAAAATTCTACCTCTAACTCCCCTCTTTTCCCATGTCCTGTGTGTGTGAGTCAGTGGTAAAGAATCCACCAGCCAATGCAGGAGACAAAAGTTTGATCCCTGGGTCAGGAAGATCTCCTGGAGAAGCAAATGGCAATCCACTCTAGCATTTTTGCCTGGGAAATCCCATGGACAGCGGTGCCTGGTGGGTTACAGTCCATGGGGTTGTGAAAACGTCTGAGACAACTTAGTGACTAAACAATTGCAATATGTGTGAGTAAAGTGTAGACTCTAGTCAGTTATTCTAAACGTGCTGTATTAAAACAAAACAAAACAAAAACAACCACAGCAAGCATATAGAAAGTAAGAAAAGAATTCTGGTGGCATAAAGGAATTAAATCATCTTGTCAAATTCCTCAAATAATGGAAACCAACGATGCTTGAAACAGTTAAGTGATCTCTTCATGGGAAGGGGGATTAGTTATGGCAGTGCCAAAGAACAAATTGTAAGATATCTAATTCTTTAATGAAAATCAGTTTCTAGTATATAGTGCATGAAATTCCCCTCTCATCATCACCATTACTTCCATTATTCTCTATTTTTTCTGCCTTTAAAAAGAGAGCCTTCAAATCTCTTTTAATATGAAGTACTGTAACTTCAAATTAAATAAATGATTTTGAGGTTCAAGAGAGAATAAATCATGTAAAAAGGAATGGGAAGGTTCAGGTTTTATAGAAAAAAAAGATAACTTTAATGTCATCATGAACTCTGAATTAAAAATTAAACAAACCACCAGAAAAGCTTCCGATTGTCATCTTATTGTCAAGATGATGATTTTATAAAAAAATTTTTTTTTTACCATAACTTCTTGGAAATGGAAAACTTCTTGTATGAAAACATGACATTTTAATTTTGTGCAAGTGACAATGTGATGAAATGATGTCATGTGAAATTAACTCATGGTGTGCAAGTGCATATGGATATAGAAATTTCTCAATAATCATCCTGGAAATTTAACTATTTAGGTCCAGTCCTAAAAGAAATTGGGTGCACAAAAGAGAAATTTGATTTGGCATATACTTCATTTAATTTGTAGTGATATAGAACCTGATATATCTTTTTTAGAAGAAATCAGATTTCACTAAGTTTCACTTTAGTTTTAGAGAAAAGTGACAATATGGTCGAACTACCTAAAAATGTTGAAATTAATAACATTAGCACTCATTATATATAGTGTTTCTTAGTCCTATATTGGAAAATTTTTAAACATCATCAGTATAAAGCGGTACTATGGGCACAATCTATGAAATTGTTCACCATGTATACTTGGTATTACTATATAAACATAACCACCTGTATGTTAATATGTGTGTATTTGTTCTTGAGTGTATCAGTGGTGCTAAACAGAAAGTGACTTTAACACTCGGGGGCATTTGGCAATGTATAGACACATTTTTCACCTCTGCTACAATGTCTATTAGTTTAAGATGGCATAATCATTATGGCCACAAACTGAAAGAGTTCAGGAAAATATCTTAATGTGCTTTCAACTCAGAATAAAATATGAAAATG
Source organism: Ovis aries (assembly GCF_016772045.2). NCBI lineage: Eukaryota > Metazoa > Chordata > Mammalia > Artiodactyla > Bovidae > Ovis > Ovis aries. The sequence continues at coordinate 53,718,105 of NC_056069.1, forward strand.
AATATAATTATCTATGTTAGTCTTTATATCGATACAATTGCAAATAGAATTTATCATTTTAATTGAAAAAAGAAAAAGGCCCACAAAGGCAAAATGGCCAAGGGTCTCTGAAAGTTATAATGCTGCTGCTGCTGCTGCTGCTAAGTCACTTCAGTCATGTCCGACTCTATGCAACCCTATAGACGGCAGCCCACCAGGCTCTGCCCTCCCTGGGATTCTCCAGGCAAGAACATTGGAGTGGGTTGCCATTTCCTTCTCCAATGCGTGAAAGTGAAGTCGCTCAGTCGTTTCCGACTCTTGGTGACCCCATGGACTGCAGCCTACCAGGCTCCACCGCCCATGGGATATTCCAGGCAAGAGAACTGGAGTGGGTTGCCATTGCCTTCTCCTGAAGTTATAATGAGGACTTGATTTTTGTGATGGAAGGATCTTTACCGAGCCTTCCTTCCTCGCTCGTAGATTGCTGTCTTCACATTCACATGGTGTTCTCACTATGTGAGTGTCTGTGTGCAGATTTCCTTTTTTCTTTAGAACATTAGTCCTCTATAAGGACTCCATCTCAGATAATGTACTGGGGTTAGAATGGCAACATGTGGATTTCATTGGTTTAAAATTCAACCCATAATAGACTGAAATCAATATATTTTTGTGTAATTGTTAGGATTTTTATACTTTATAGAAATACAGCATCTATTATTTCTTTGAATTTTCTTCTCCCTCATTTATTGTTTCATTCTGAAACTTCTATTTGATATGATTTTTCTGAGATTCACTTTTAGGATTCTAATACTTTCTTCAACTTAGTTGAATCAGTTCAGTTCAGTTCAGTCTCTCAGTCGTGTCCGACTCTTCACAACCCCATGAACTGCAGCATGCCAGGCCTCTCTGTCCACCACGAACTCCCGGAGTTCACTCAGACTCACGTCCATCACGTTGGTGATGCCATCCAGCCATCTCATCCTCTGTCATCCCCTTCTTCTACTGCCCCCAACCCCTCCCAGCATCAGGGTCTCTTCCAATGAGTCAAATCTTTGCATGAGGTGGCCAAAGTACTGGAGTTTCAGCTTTAGCATCCATTCCTTCCAATGAACACCCAGGACTGATCTCCTTTAGAATGGACTAGTTGGATCTCATTGCAGTCCAAGGGACTCTCAAGAGTCTTCTCCAACACCACAGTTCAAAAGCATTAATTCTTCAGCACTCAGCTTTCTTCACAGTCCAACTCTCACATCCATACATTACTACTGGAAAAACCATAGCTTTGACTAGACGGTTTTTTGTTGGCAAACTAATGTCTCTGGTTTTGAATATGCTATCTAGGTTGGTCATAACTTTCCTTTCAAGGAGTAAGTGTCTTTTAATTTTATGGCTGCAGTCACCATCTGCAGTGATTTTGGAGCCCCGCAAAATAAAGCCTGACGCTGTTTCCACTGTTTCCCCATCTATTTGCCATGAAGTGATGGGACCAGATGCCATGATCTTCGTTTTCTGAATGTTGAATTTAAGCCAACTTTTTCACTCTCCTCTTTCACTTTCATCAAGAAGCTTTTTAGTTTCTCTTCACTTTCTTCCATAAGGGTGGTGTCATCTGCATATCTGAGGTTATTGATGTTGAGTAGTAATATTTTTTTTATATTTAAATTGTGGCTCAGATGGTAGAGAATCTGCCTGCAATGCAGGACATCCAGGTTCAGTCTCTGGATTGGGAAGATCCCCTGGAGAAGGGAACAGAAACCCACTTTAATATTCTTTCCTGAAGAATTCCATGGACAGAGGAGCCTGGCAGGCTGCAGTCCCTGGGGTTGCAAAGAGTCGAACATGACTGAGCAACAACCACTTGACTTAAATATGAATATTAGCTTGAACACATTTAAAAATTTTTGCTTTACATTGATTCCTTTTCTCCTTTTTATGTATACCTTGTCTTTTCATTTTGACTAGTTTCTTCTCTTAAATATTTAAGTATTGCAAACCAACTGTTTAAAAATCGTGTTATTCATTTCTGCTTGGTTAATTTGCATATTTCTTTTGTCTATCCACTGGCATGGAAATTTGATCCTGGTGTGCCTTTAAAATTTTTTTATTCACTTGTCTTCAATAGAATGAGGATTAGAATAGGAATGAGGATTTTGATGGAATTCCTCTAAAATACAGCTTGAGGTAGATCCATAGAGAGTCATTTATTTTTTTTTGTTTGCTGACAACCCATTGATTTCATAAATCTTAATACATTTTATTTTTGTTTTTAATATGTTTTCTTTCTGTTAAGTAAAGTATAACTGATTTATAACATCATGTTAATTTCAGGTTTACAGAAGTGATTCAGTTAAATGTATATTAAATTTTAATTTTAACTGTTGATTCATATCCATACTTTTTAATGAAAACAACAATTAAAGAACACTAGCAGCACAAAAATAAATCTTGTATGGACAGGGAGGCCTGGCGTGCTGTGCTTCATGGGGTCACAAAGAGTCAGACAAGACTGAGTGACTGAACTGAACTGAACTGATACCTTTCTTCTAGTCTGCTAGTTTGAATTTCAGTTTATCACAGGGATGGTTATTTTTCTACCAAGCGCTATTAACCAATCACAAGCTACCTCGCTATTTTTTTTAAGCTAGTGGGTAGATAGTCCAATTTTCATTTCATAGAGTTTGTTTTCAAGTAGTCTTGCTTTGTTCAGACATCTCCTTTCTAATTTTATACTTTGATGGGACTGAAAGTCATAGTTTCTAATCTTCAGAAGATGGAAAATTTAATCTTGGTGCTCATGGCCTGTATCCAGTTTAATTTCCCCCAAAGTCATCTGACTATCTGCCAGTTGGAAATGACTTTCCTGGTGAAAGTCTCTTCCTTCCTTTCTCCAGTAAATTACCTTTCACTGAATTACCATTTAGTGAATTACAGTGAATGTTTCTATCATATTGCTCTTTATATTTACAATTGTTTATAGTAGGAGATGTCTTCATTAACTTTGTCTGACATTTTTATGGTCATATCTTACTGCAGGTTTTTCTTTACACAAAACAAGCTTTGGATTAGATAATTTTGTTAATATATTTTCTATATATATAATAGTATTCTTTTACCATGATTTAATATTTTTATGCAGAGATAGAAATGAAAATCTAAATAGTCTCCAAAATATGAAAAAATAGATATATACATTCTGAAAAATCTATCGCACTTCATAATTAACTATGGACTGTTTTGTTCCAGTACATATTGGCCCTAAGAAAATGAATCATTTTCAACATAGGTATTATTCAAGAAATCTGTTCCATAATTTTATTGATTTTTTTTAATCCAGTAAACATTTAATTGCATCAGACATCACATAACAAAACCATTTAGTTGGAAGTTAAGCTTAGAGGGTCTTCAAATACATCCAGTTTTTACTTTTTCTAAATTTCATAAAGAAAATACCAGGCATTTGTTACAAGAATCACAGAGTGAAATATCATCAGTTTTTTTTTCCTCTAGGATTGTTTCCTCTATATAGCTTATTTGTCACTATAATTATAGACATTAGAAAGGTATACAATATGCAGTCCTATTCTACAATAAAAGATAAAATAATATAAAATATAAATCATTAAAATATACTAACATCATAGTCTTCCCTTTGGTTTTCATTTTTTATAACCATAGCTTTATTTTAGTTTAATTTTTTTAATATTTAGTGGAAAATAGTTGATTTGCAATATTGTGTTAGTTTCACATATACAGCAAAATGAATCCGTTTTACATACTCTTTTATAAATTCTTTTCTCTTAAAGGCTATTAGAGTATTAGAGATCCCTGGGCTGTATAGTAGGTCCTTATTATCTAATTTGTGTTTTACCAACTGAGCTATGAGGGAAGCCCCAATTTATGTATAGTAGTGTGTATATGTTAATCCCAATCTTCAAATTTATCCCCTTACTTACCACTAGTAACCATAACTTTATTTTCTACATCTGTGACTCTGTTTTGTTAAGTTCATGGGTACCCTTTTTTCCATATAGAAGCAATATCATATGAAATTTGTCAGCTGAGTTTATTTTGACAAAGGCTGAAGACTAGGTCATATTCATTCAAAATTTATCAAATACCTCCTCAGTTCTGGTCACCGTGCTAGGCATTGTTTATATAGTGGTGAATGACACAGGTATTTTGGGAGACATTGACATTAAGGCAACATTCATACAAATGAATATTCATCTATAAAGTGTGGTGAGGATAATTAAAGAATGTTGTACTTGGGTGTAGTGTTAAACCTAGATTGGGGGTGAGGAAAGAACTCTCTAAGGAAGAACAGGCCAGTATCTAAAAATAAATCAGGACTAATTCTACCAAAGTGACCGTCACATATGCTTGTATGTGACTTTTGAGCTTGGGGCAATGTCCATGGTGAAGGATTAACACATATAAAGCTCTTGAGATTTGAAGCAATCTGCATGCAATGCAACCAACTCCAGTACTTTTGCCTGGAAAATCCCATGGGCGGAGGAGCCTGGTGGGCTGCAGTCCATGGGGTCACGAAGAATCGGACACGACTGAGCGACTTCACTTTCACTTTTCACTTTCATGCATTGGAGAAGGAAATGGCAACCCACTCCAGTGTTCTTGCCTGGAGAATCCCAGGGACGGGGGAGCCTGGTGGGCTGCCGTCTATGGGGTTGCACAGAGTCGGACACAACTGAAGCGACTTAGCAGCAGCAGCAGCAGCATATTTGACTGCATTCTTCTTCCAAGAAAGACTGGGTAACTCCAATGTAGGGAATGAGCAGTAGAGAGATGAGATTAGACACAATAACACATAGATACTGCAGTGTTTCTGGGGTAAATAACTGTGGACTTCATATTTAGAGAAATGTGAAGACATTGTTGATTTTAAGAAGAAAAGGATGTGGCATCAATATATTTGACATTTATTGCTAAGCAATCACTCTTCTGGGCTTTCCTTGTGGCTCAGCTGGTAAAGAATCCGCTTGCAAGGTGGGAGACCTGGTTTGATCCCTGGGATGGGAAGATCCCTTGGAGAAAGGAAAGGCTACCCACTCCAGTATTCTGGCCTGGATAATCCCATGGACAGAGGAGCCTGGCAGGCTATAGTCCATGTGGTTGCAAAGAGTCGGACAGGACTGAACAACTAACATACTCACAATCACTCTTCTTTATGAGTATCAGTATCTCAGGGAAGAATTTTGGAACAATCAAAAGTATGTTAGTTTCTGTAAAGCAGCTGCTGCTAAGTCACGTCAGTCGTGTCCGAGTCTGTGCGACTCCATAGATGGCAGCCCACCAGGCTCCTCCATCCATGGATTTTCCAGGCAAGAGTACTGGAGTGGGGTGCCATTGCCTTCTCCGGTAAAGCAGCTAATACATTATAAAAAAGAGGGTAATAGTTGGCTTATTTCCTGTTCCATAATGATTTAAAGGATCTTATACTTATGAACCATATAATGGGTTACTGGCTCAAGGCAACAACTGAGACATACTTGTAACATACATATATAAGGAACAGGAAACAGGGGAGGGAACATTGGACAGGTAGCCTTGATTTTTATACTGTATTATCTTTTGACCTGAGTAAATCCAGACTTTCAGAACAAGGCTTTATTATGCACATCAAAGAAGTGAATGAATAAGATAATTACAAGAATCCTGTTTCACTTTGAAAGTTACTGTTTCAGCATAAATTCAACTGTTAAGAGAAACTAACAGCATGTCTTATACTATGCTAGATGTGGAGATTATACTAATGAAATATACAATCTCCATAATTAATGAAGGCAAGAAGAGGAGGGGGTTTTGAGAACAAGTGGTACCATCACAGTGCTAGTGATGCTATAGCAGTGCTAAACATAGAGGATGATGGTTCTAGGGGAGGAGAAATATGCTTGACTCACATCAATTTAGAGAACGCTCCTCCGAAGAGTGAGAGCTTGAACTAATCTGTTGGTAGCAATGGAAAATGAGACAGGTAAAATACACTGGTTAAGAGAGACCTGCTCTGGAATGGCAGGAATGCCATATCAAAAGGATCTAAGTAATAATAACATATAAGTGCAGCAGCTGGAGCACAGATCACATGCTGAAAAGTGAGACTGGGGATGAAGCTAGACAGTATGATGGGCCACCTAGGACCAGTCTTTGTATGAGACTCAAAGGAGAATATAACTATATTCTCCTTTACCTCCAGGTGTTCGGGAATGAATTGAAGGATTTTCAAATGTGAAGTGACATGAGACATAAAGAACAAGTTCAGAGGCAGAGAGGACATTGCACAAATGTGCAATGCACCATTGCGCAAATCTAGACTTGAACTTGTACATTTCAAAAGAATTGAAGGGAGTAAATAGATTAAAACTTTAAAAAAATTTTATAATATAGAATTGACAAGATTTTGGGTCCATTGAGGGTGAGAAAGGGCCATTTGAAGATGTTGAGTAGGCTCCTTAAATTGTGGAGAGATTCTAGAGAGGGCTTCCCAGGTGGTGCTAGTGGTAAAGAGCATGCTTGCCAATGCAGGAGACATTAGAGACAGGTTTGATCCCTCAGTTGGGAAGACCCCTGGAGAAGGGCATGGAAAGCCACTCCAGTATTCTTGCCCAGAGAATCCATGGTCAGAGAATCCATGGTCAGAGAAGACTGGTGGGCTATAGTCCACAGGATTGCAAAGAGTCGGACAAGACTGTAGCAACTTCGCATGCATGCTAGCGAGTAAAGGAGGAGAAACATATCTGGAAGTGAGGGTGATGGAGCTAAGTTTGGAGAGTCTATATCCTGGGAGCTTTGTGGCCATGCAGGTGGGAAATTATGAAGAGATGCAGAGCTGGGGGAAGGATGTAGGCTATTGATGATTGAAGCCATGCGTAAAAATTTAGAGAAATGTACATTGACTCCTGGCTCAGAATATAAATCTGTAGTGTGAAAAAGTTAGAATGGAAAAGAGAAAACTAAGTCTGCATAAAGAGTTTGCAAATAAAATTCAGCAAAGAACTTAATAGAATAGAAATGGAATCAGAGTCGATAAATAAGGAGAAAATCTCAAGGAGCAAGTGATCAACAAAATTTGAAGCATGAGTGAGAATACAATAGCTCTGTATTGTCTACTTGAAAGATTGCTAAGAGGGTAGAGTTTATGTTGTGTTCTTATCACAAATAACAACAAGAGAGGGCAGGAGAAAACTTTTAGAGGTGATGTTTATGTTTATGTTTATGACATAGATTTTGTGATGGTTGTATACTCATGGCCAAACTCATTCAGCTGTATACATGTATAAATATGTATAGTGTTCTGTGTTTAATTATACCTCAGTAAAGTGGCTTTAAAAAGAAAATGATAAGAATAAAATATTTTAAAATTGGGACTTATATTTTCTACAGCTATTTGTTTTACCCAGGAAGCTATTTTCTTTGAAAAGTGGAAGAGAAACTGAAAGTGACTCAGTCATGTCCTACTGTTTGCAACCCCATCGACTATAGCCTGTCAGGCTCCTCTGTCCATGGATTCTCCAGGCAAGTATACTGGAGTGGGTAGCCATTCCCTTGTCCAGGGGATCTTCCCAACTCAGGGATGGAAACCAGGTCTGACACATTGCAGGTAGATTCTTTGCCATCTGAGCCACCATTTTCTCTGAAGAACCTTACTCTTTACAGCTTGACTCATGTTCAAGAGGATTGAATAGTGATAGAGGAGGCTGTAATTGAATATGAATCTGTGGAGTCTTTGAGGGGTTTCCTTGGTGGCTCAGATGGTAAATATCTGCCTGCAGTGAAGGAGACCTGGATTTGATCCCTGGGTCGAAAAGATCTCCTGGAGAGCAAATGGCAACCCACTCCAGTATTCTTGCCTGAGAAATGCTATGGACAGAGGAGCCTGGCAGGCTCTAGTCCATCGGGTAACAAACAGTCGGACATGACTGAGCAGCTCACACTTTTTAATACTATGGCATATTTGCTTATTTGTAATGGAACTGTTCATCTTCCTCAGCCCTTCTAATTGTTGCCTGCTGCTGCTGCATCTAAAAATTTAGGTGTTCCTCTATATGCTGCTCATCCTGAACTGTTCTCATCTGCCTAGTGATTGACACAGTGTTTGTGTTGGTTAGTAATATCCTGCTGGCTGGTGAAGGAAACTATATGAAGCTAATTTAATAATGGGAAGTGATTTACTAACTTCATACCTGAGGAGTAGAACAGACTCCAGGCAAGTAAACAATCAGTGATACAAATAGTGTGATTAGGATCCTAGCCAATTGCCTACAGCTGCAAACTCAGAAAGCATGTGAAGCCCAAGTCCCAACATTTGTAGGCAACAGTTCAATCTGTTTCTATGTCTGTTATAAAAAAAATAAAAATAAAAAAGGGATTTCTTTGCTTGCAGCTAGATGGTTTCAAGTGCCCACATATTTTTCAAATCCACATTTAAGGGTCTGTCCTTTAAAATCTCCCATGTATAGATACTAGTTTCTCAAACAATGAGAGTCTTCTTGTTAAAAAAAAAAAAAACAACAACAAAAACTCCTTGGTTAACAAACAAAATATATATAAAAATATAAAATAAGATAGTAATTTTATGGTAAAGGCATACTTTCTTTGAATCTTTTTGGACTGCTGTTCAAGCACATGCTGAATTAATGATAGTCAACCTGTGTTGAATAACTGAAGTCCAGATTTCTGATTTAACCATGGGGAAAATTGGATTATCATTATGTGTTTAGACCAGAGCTGTTTAGTAGAACTTTCTGTAATTATAGTCCTGTTTTATATCTGCACTGCCATTTTGGAAGCTGCTGCTGCTGCTGCTGCTAAGTTGCTTCAGTTATGTCCGACTCTGTACGACCCCAAAGAGGGCAGCCCACCAGGCTCCCCCATCCCCAGGATTCTCCAGGCAAGAACACTGGAGTGGGTTGCTATTTCCTTTTCCAGTTCATGAAAGGAAAAGTGAAAGTGAAGTTGCTCAGTCGAGTCCCACTCTTCGCAACCCCATGGACTGCAGCCTACCAGGCTCCTCCGTCCATGGGATTTTCCAGGCAAGAATACTGTGGTGGTTTGCCATTGCCTTCTCCATTGGAAGCTACTCAGTTCAGTTCAGTTCAGTCACTCAGTTGTGTCCAACTCTTTGCGACCCCATGAATAGCAGCATGCCAGGCCTCCCTGTCCATCACCAACTCCTGGAGAAGCTGGAAGCTACTAGCCACCAAAAAATGTTTGTTTCAGAAAAAAAAAGCAACCAACTAGCTTCCTTTTAATTGACATTTGAATATTTGAGTTTTGGCTATTGCAATTAAGGTTCTGAATGTTTGTTTTATTAATTCAAATAGCTACTTGTAGTTTTTGGCTCCAATATTGGATGGACAGATAGAATAATAGGTAGGGAATCTAGCATCATGTGCATAATATATACAAATGTATGAGTCTGTGATTTTGGAAAAGACTTTTGAGAGCTCCTTGAACTGCAAGGAGATCAAACCAGTCAATTCTAAAGGAAATCAACCCTGAATTTTCATTGGAAGGACTGATGCTAAAACTGAAGCTCCAATACTTTGGCCACCTGATGTGAAGAGCCAACTACTTGGAACAGACCCTGATGCTGGGAAAGATAGAAGACAGGAGAAGGGGACGGCAGAGGATGAGATGGACTGACTCAATGGACATGAATTTGAGCAAGCTCCGGGAGGTGATGAAGGAAGGCCTGGCATTCTGCAGTCCATGGGGTCACAAAGAGTCAGACATGACTGAATGACTGAACAACAGTGAGTCTGTGAAGGTCACATAAAGTTATAGGCAGACAGAATGACACTAAACACTGTGGATCTAAAAGTTTGATGCTAATATGTAAAGAAGGTTATGAAAACTGGGAGGGTGGAGCCTGGCTCTCTTTCCCTTTGCATAAAGCATCATAATAATTTGTTATTGTTCACATTATTTCTATGTGTGGAGGTGTGAGGTGGGTATTGCACTGAATGAAAGGCATGATTTAATAGGTCACCTTCTTGACTGCAACAGAATATGACCCACTTCAGCATAAAATTAACTTTCCAGATGGATATTGGCTAGATGATGGAATTGGCGGAGAGGCCAATGAGTCAGTGTTGGAATAAAGCAGGAACCAAGAGAGGTTGAGTAGCTGTAAATGAAGCCAGGTTGATACCCCAGAAATGGTTAAGTCAAAAGATTGCCAGTGACACTTCTGCCACTGTTCCTGATAACATAGCCACAAATAGTAGCAAATCTTTCCTTTGATTTTTGTGTCAACTGGTCGCATTTTAAAGCTCCAGACAAGAAAGCATATGTGCTTCATCCTAAGTCAACTGTCAGTGGTCTAACTGCCCAAGTGGGGAAGATGCAGAGTCTCATTCCAGAAGTTTCCATAATTGAGGCCACATTATCTTCTACCAAAGTCTTATAACGGGATACCAATTCTTTCAAAATAAGATGGGATTCCCTAAAAGATACACTGACACATACCTAGCTATAGTTTAATATAATTCTTAACTGTGTGAAAAAGTTTCATATATTTGACTTTTGTTTTACTTCAGTATATCATTTTACCTAGTATGTCGCCAAGCTATATCAAATATCATTCATCTTATTTTAAAATAGGGACTCAGAAAAATTGCAGACCACTCTTTCTTTTTTTGAATTTACTTCAATGTCCAACTTTGTGTATGTATGTTGTATTAATGCATATGTATGTGTGTGTGTGTGTATAAAGCTAAAAATAGTGGTTCATAAACTTGTTCTGGAACATCAGGTATGCTCAGTAATTGCTTGTTCAGTTCATTAGCTCCTTTGCATGCATGGGTTCCTTCTATTGTTATTTCAAAATTATGAGAACTATTAAATACATCTGTAGTATTCAAGGCAATATAAACTACTTTTAATTAAAGTAAGAGGATGCTAAGCAGAGAGGAAGTGCTGTAAGAGAGACATATATATTTCACTTGAAATTACATTTCCCTCCTAAATATGACTTATGTTATGGCCTTATGCTTTCTTTCTTCACGCATTGCTGCTGTTGTTCTTTGAACCCTGTTATTATTATTCCATTGAATTAAATTGACTATGAACATTTTTCAGTTTTATTACTATTTTTATAAACACTGAGATGAGGAAGGGTAAAATAATATCTAATTATACATCAATTATCAGCACCAATAACACTGAGTAAATATTTATGTTTGGGGGTGGAGCATCAGTACAGTGCAGCTGTGGGGGACTAAAGACTCTCTAGAGAGCTGTTAATTTGCATAGAAGTTATTTCTATTCTGCATTTTGCAGCTGCATTTCTCTTAGTGTCTGTAAAAAATGTGACAATAACAAGAATGAAGATAAAGAAAATGCTACAGTTGAATTAATACATTAAAAACAAAGCTTTTGATTAGGTATGTATTACCAGGAGACAAATATTCACAAGGTAGATACCTTAGTTTTCAGCCTTCTTTGAATATCAGAATTACGTGGGATGTTTTTAAAGATCCTCAAGTCCAGCCTGTGCATCCAATTGAGTAAGTCAAGAGATCTAAAAATAGAACTCTGATATCTATTTGTCAAGCTACCAAAATGATCCTAAATTAAGTATCTTTTAGAGCCACTTGTCTTTAGGTTCATTTTACTAGTGATACATGAGGATACCTTGAGTAAAATGACAAGAATCTTTGTGTTAGAAATGGCTACTTTGTTTTAATAATAGATATCTGTGAAATAATGATCATTTTAATGTAACATATATGTGCTTAATCTCATGGTCTTGAATAACTCCTCTTTTAAAATATATTGATAAATGAGATCAAGTATTTTTTCTTTATGTACATGTTTTCGAATACCTTTATTTGTACTGATATATAATACATGCAGATAGGGAAAAAAAAGCAAATGTTACAAAAAGTTATCACAAAATTGATATTCCTCTTTTCCCCTTTCATTTCCTTCTCTCAGCTTTTCTTACAGATTAAAAAAAAAAAAAACAACCTGTGATATTTTAGTCGTTTTATTTTAAAATGACTAGACTTTATCTTGATTTCCCGCTATAGAATATGAGAGTCTACTTGTTTAATCACCCTACCTCCTGTTCCCCTTTTCCCATACTTTTTCATTAATCATATTGTTCCTCCCTAAGTTGTCTTTTTAAAATATGTAAAATACTGACGATTATTCCTACTCTTGCTAACTTTAGATAGGCTATAATTGCTTTCCACCTTTTAGAATGATGATACAGAAAACCCTACCATTGTCTTCAGAACATTGAGACAGATAATGAGAGTTTGAGCCAATTTCATCACTATCTCCCTTGTTAGTTGTCTCAGACATCTTAATTTTTTTCCTAAAAAGTCTTACACTTAATTTTTCCAAAAATGTGCACTTTTTTTTCAGAGAGGAGAATGACTGGCTGTTGAGAGTTCTGCTTGGAGACATGTACTTTTTCTATAATTTGTCCACTTACCTTTATGTTTTAGAATTAAATCTCATCCCCAGTCTCCATTATACTTGGCATTTTTGACTCCTAAGCTTTTGGGGAAATAATGCAAGACATGGCAAAATCCTGCATGCCTATTCCCTTCCACACATGTTTAAGGATATAGTTTCCTTTGTCCTTCTATTTAACTCATCATTGTTTCATTCATAATTTGTCTTTGAGGAGCTTACTGAAATATCTTTTCTGTTGGGAGCAAAACTTACCATCTTTAATTTGTGAAATATTTCAATTTTTTAAATACCTCTTATAGTTTAATGAGACTCCAAGAAGAAGAAATAAAAACATCTTATCTCAAACTCCATCTTAAGAAGAAATATTTTAGGAAGCCTTACATAAAGGAAAATATGTATTACTTGTGCTATCATGTTCCTTGAAAATAGGTGATTTGCAGACTTTATATGTGCTAAATATTGGGGCAATACAAATGTGCTAAAGATACATATAACACCAGCATTGTTATCAAAGCCAACTAAATAGTCACCAGTTTTAACATATTGACTTCACTGATCTTCATTATCTTAGATCTTAGACCAGAGGAAAAAAAACCCTGGGATAGTAATGGAGTAATGAAGATATTGATTTACATTTTGACATCAGCAAATAGTTATATTCACTAATGTTATGTGATAACTCTATATTCTCCCCATTTTAGTGACTTTTAATAATAACTTATCACCCACTCCAGTACTCTTGCCTGGAAAATCCCATGGACAGAGGAGCCTGATAGGCTGCAGTCTATGGGGTCGTGAAGAGTTGGACACGACTGAGCGACTTCACTTTCACTTCTCCCTTTCATGCATTGGAGAAGGAAATGCCAACCCACTCTAGTGTTCTTGCCTGGAGAATCCCAGGGATGGCGGAGCCTAGTGGCCTGCCATCTATGGGGTCGCACAGAGTCGGACACGACTGAGCGACTTCACTTTCTTTTTTTCTTCTTTCTATCATTTCGTGTATACGTTATAATGTATTTATCTGAGCATCCAAATTGTGTAATTTAATTAACACCTGTGCTTAAAGAATTAGCAGAAATAGAGCTTTAAAAGATACCAAGAATTATCTGTTCGTTTCAGAATGAGTGTAAATTGACTCTCAATGTCTGATACAGTTTATATTCTATTCTGATAAAAGCATGGAGGCCAATTTAATGATCTTTAGAGACTTCTTCTAAAGTTGCTTTAAGATATAACTTATGATCAAGAATTGGACTTTATGTATTTATGTAAGCAGAGACTCTTTTTGTTCATGCCCCTCCTCCCATGCCAATTACAAACAAAGGTGCTATATGGCCAGCATTGATATCAAAAAGAGATAAGTAACTTCTTTATCAAGATTGTTTTAACGAATTAAGATCCTGTATCTCCCCATAGAAATTTTGGAATAAACTTGTTTATGTCTATAAAATATCTTTCCTAAATTTTTATAGACAATGTATTCAACTTACAGAAGGATTTGGGAAGAATTGACATTTTACTATGTTAAGCATTCTAATTCATGAACATGATATCTTCATTTATATAGTCTTTGGCATTTTGCAGTTTTCGGCATATGATACAGAAAACACCTTGTACACATTTTATTATTATGCAGTTTATTCAATTTGGGATTTTCTTTGGAAAATCTTTGGAGTGATTATAAATGGCATTGTGTTTTAATTTTAATTTCTGCATATTCATTGTTACAGTTGATTTGTGTTTGTTCATCTTCTATCTTGCAAACTTGCTAAACTCACTTATTCTAGAGCTTTCTTTTTATTCCATTTGCTTATTTTGTAGGTTTTTCTGCATAAATAAGATGTCCTCTACAAACAGGGAGAATTTTAATTCTACTCTTTGATCTGTATGCATTTTTATTTCCTTTTCTTGCCTTAGTGATGCACTGGCTAGAACATAAAATACTATGTTGAATAAGAGTGGTAGATGACATTTTTGCCTGGTTTCTTATCTTAGTGGAAAAGTATCCATGATATGAATATGATTTTAATTGTAGGTTTATTATATAGATGATTATCAAGCTGAGTTAATTCCTCTCTATTTCTAACTTTCTTGTTCAGTCGTTAAGTTGTGTCCGAATTTGTGACCCCATGGACTGCAGCATGCTAAGTTTCCCTGTCCTTTACTATCTCCCAGAGTTTGCTCAAACTCATGTTCATTGAGTTGGTTATGCTACCCAACCAACTCAGCTTCGGTTACCCCCTTCTCCTTCTCTTTCAATCTTTCCCTGCATTAGAATCTTTTCCAAGGCTCTTCATATCAGGTGGCCAAGTAATTGGAGTTTCAGCAACAACACCAGTCCTTCCAATAAATACTCAGGGTTGATTTCCTTTAGGATTGACTGATTTGGTCTCCTTTTTGTCCAGGGGACTCTCAAGAGTCTTCTCCAGCAGCACAATTCAAAAGCATCAACTCTTCAGGGCTCAACCTGCTTTATGATCCAACTCTCACATCTGTACATGACTACTGGAAAAACTGTCATCTTTGTGACCCCATGGACTATAGCCCACCAGTCTCCTCTGTCCATGAAATTTCCCAGGCAAAAATACTGGAGTGGGGTGTCATTTCCTCCTCCAGGGGATCTTCCAAACCCAGGGATCAGACCCACCTCTCCTGGGTCTCTTCCATTGGCAGATGGATTATTTACCATATTTAAAAGCAGAGATATTGCTTTGCCAACAAAGGTCCATCTAGTCAAGGCTATGGTTTTTCCAGTGATCATGTATGGATGTGAGAGTTGGACTGTGAAGAAAACTGAGTGTCAAGGAATTGATGCTTTTGAACTGTGGTTCTGGAGAAGACTCTTGAGAGTCCCTTGGACTGCAAGGAGATCCAACCAGTCCATCCTAAAGGATACCAGTCCTGGGTGTTCATTGGAAGGACTGATGCTGAGGCTGAAACTCCAATACTTTGGCCACCTCATGCAAAGAGTTGACTCTGGAAAAGACCCTGATGTTGGGAGGGATTGGGGGCAGGAGGAGAAGGGGACGGCAGAGAATGGGATGGCTGGATGGCATCACCGACTTGATGGACATGAGTCTGAGTGAACTCTGGGAGTTGGTGATGGACAGGGAGGCCTGGCGAGCTGTGATTCATGGGGTCACGAAGAGTCAGACATGACTGAGTCACTGAACTGAACTGAGTGCCACCTCAGAAGCGCCATTTCAAACTTGCTGAGAGTTTTTATCATGAATAGATGGTTGGAGCTTACAGATGCTTTTCTGCATGCGTTGATGTAACCATGTTTTTGCCTTTACATTGGTGGACTACATTTATTGATTTTCAAAAGTTGAACTAGCATCAGATACCTGAATTATTGCATACCTGGGCCTTTTCATTCTTTTATACATTGATGATTTAATTTATTAGTATTTTGTTGAGGATCATTACACTTGATATCATGAGAGATATTAATTGGTAGATTGTTTATGTTCATATTACTTTTGGCATCAGAGCATTATTGGCTTATTAAATTACTTAGAAAATATTCCCTCTTCTTATATTTCCTGAAAGATATTTTGTAACATTGGCATTAAATGATACTGGATGCTTGGGACTGGTGCACTGAGATGACCCAGAGGGATGGTATGGGGAGGGATGAGGGAAGGGGGTTCAGGATGGGGAACATGTGTATGTCTGTGGTGGATACATGTTGATGTATGGCAAAACCAATACAATATTGTAAAGTAATTAACCTCCAATTAAAATAAAAAAAATTTATATTAAACATATTTCATAGAATTATCTAGTGAAAACTAAACTTCCAACATAATACTACCATCTGGAACTTTTAATTGTAAATGCAGTTTCTTTCATGGCTATAGATAATTCATATGATCTTTTTCACTGTGGGATTTTGTCATTTTCAATACATTGATCTGTTTCTTTTAAGATTTCAAATATATGAGCATGAAGTTTTTTGTAAGATCCCCTAAGTATCTTTTTAAAGGCTGCAGTCTCTATGGTATCGTTCCATCTTTGATACTGAATTAGTGATTTTTGTCTTCTTCTTTTCTTAAAAAAAGTATTTATCAGTCTTCCTAGAGGTTTATCAATTTAATTGATTTTTTGAAGAATCAGAATTTTGTTTCATCAAATTTTTCTATTTTTTTTCTTGTTTTCAATTTTATTGACTTATGCTCGCATCTTTATTGTTTCCTTCCTCCTATGTACTTGAATTTGTATTTCGTTTTTTTCCTAGGTGTTGAAGTAAGAACTTAAGTTATTGATATGAGGCCTTATCTCATTTCTAATATAAGCAAATAGCTATAAATTTCCTTCTAGCATCAAATTTAGTTGTGTTCCACATATTTTGATATGGTGTATTTTCATTTAAATATATTTCTTATTTCCTTTGAGACTTTATCTTTGACCCATGGATTTTTTAAAATATTTTTTTAAAATCTCCACATATTTAAAGATGTATCTGTTGTCTTCTGTTGTTCATTTTTAATTTTATTCCATTAAAATCAGATGACATGTATATAATTTTTTAAATTTTTGAGTATTGTTTTGTGGTCCATGATATGATTTATCTTAGTGAATGTCCCATGGGTTCTTGAAAAACATTTTATTCATTTTATAATGTTATTTGAAAATACTGTTCTATATGAACCAATCAGATCCTTTTGATTTTTCCTTTAGTTCACATATGTATCCTTTCTTGTTTTCTTTCTGTAATTCTATAATTTGATGAGAATCAGGTGTTGAAGTTCCCAAATATATTTGTGGATTTGTCTATTTCTCTTTTCAACTCTATCAGCTTTCTTTCATATATTTTGAAGCTATTTGTGCATACCTATTTAGAATGTAATGCATTCCTGATGGATTGGTCCTTTTATCGTTATGTTTTCTGTAGTACTTTCCTTTGTTAAAAAGCCTATTTGGTCAGATATTAAGATTGCCACTCATTTTTTTAAAAATAAAATAATGATTTCATGGTATGTCTCTCGCATTTGTTTATGTTCAAAATCTGCGTATATCATTGGATTTGAATTGAGTTTTTTATAAGCAGCTTACAGTATTCCGTTGTTCAAACTGTTTTCTCTATGGTAGGCTTTCTCTTCTCCAGGGGATCTTCCCAACCCAGGGATTGAACCCAGTCTCTCGCATTGCAGGTGGATTCCTTACCAGCTGAGCCACAAGGGAAGCCCAAAAATATTGGAGTGGGTAGACTATCCCTTCTCCAGGGGATTTTCCCAACCCAGGAAACAAAGCAGAGTCCTTGCAATGCAAAAGGATTCTTTACCAACTGAGCTATGAGGGAAGCCAAGCCAATCTGTAAGCTTAGGTCTAATATCAACAGATTATTTTGACTTTCATTCATCTAAGGATGTTTGTATTTCCTTTCATTCTTGAAGAATGTTTCTGCAATGTTGAGTTCATGGCCGACTGTGCTTTTCTTTCAAACTTGCAAAATACTCTACTACGTCCATCTACTCTCCTTTATTTCATAGGAGAAACCCATTGTCATTTAAATTGTTTTCTTTTTTTTTTTTTTTCCTCTATAGGCAATGTATCATTTCTCTCTGGTTGCTTTCAAAACTTTTAATCTTTTTTCTTCAGTGGCTAAATATCATAAATCACAGTATGGATTTCTTTGCCTTTAACTTATCTGGGTTTTTCTCAGCTTCTTGGATATGTTGGGTGTGTTTTTAACCAAATCTGGGAAGTTTTCAGTCATTATTTCTTCATAATTCTTCCACCTTCTATCTTTGTACCTCTCCTCTTAGAATTCTAGTAATATATCTATTTATTATTTTGTTATTGCCCCTTGGGTCCCTGAAGCTCTGTTTATTATTTTTTCCAGACAATTTTCACTGTTTTTCAGACTGAGTGAATTTCACTGTGTCCTCACGTCTGCTGTCATTTCTACTCTACTATTATGCCTATACAGTGATCCTTTTTTTTTTTTTTTTCTTCTGTTATTGTGTTGTGAAATTATATAATTTCCATTTGGCCATTTTTTAAAGTAACTTCTTTTCCTTTTCTGATATTATCAATTTTTCTTCTTTTTTATTAATGATTTTTTTCCAGATAATTTGTAATGTATTATTGAAGCATTTTAATAAAAGCTACTTTAAAATCCTTGTCAGGTCATTCCAACAGTTGATTCATCTTTGTATTGGCATCAGTTGGTTGCCTTTCATTATTCAAGTTGTGATTTTCTTAATTCTTGGTATAATGGGTGAGCTTATATTATTTCCAAGACATTTGTTTTGCTATAATTGTAGGAGACTCTGAGATCTATTTAAATATGTGAAAGTGAAAGTCACTCAGCCATGTCCAACCCTTTGCAACCCCATGAACTATACAGTCCGTGGAATTCTCCAGGCCAGAATACTGGAGTGGGTAGCCTTTCATTTTTACAGGGAATATTTAAATAGGCAGCCACCTAGTTTTCATTTAGCCTGTGGGTTTTGGATTAATTTTAAAGATTTTGGTTCAAATGGCTGTAAATGTTCTATGTCTTTGTGGTATTATTTTGGTCTCCTTAGCTTATCTGAAGTCCCTGGGTCCCCAGATTTCCCAAATAGTCTCTTGTGAGGGCAAATGAGTTTGCCATAGGCCAGTCTGTTGAGTGTGTCTCTTAATAGAATGGTATGGTGGAATTCCTCTACCCTTGACCTCCAGCTTCCTTTGCATCCTTGGACAGGGATGGAGAATCTCATGACCATGAAGTCAAAGAGATCTCCTGGACCAGACTGGCCAGTAGTGGGTCTCTCCAGCAACTCTGCCCCCTGTCTCAGTAGCTCTTGGTGAAAAAGGGGAGTCTCATATTCTACGAAAAAGCAGAGTGCTTCCTTTGACTCTTTATTCTTGATGGCTCTTCCAAGTAGTCCTCTTTAACAGAGTTGTCTGCTCACCTGATGTGGTCATAGGGACTTCTGTTTGTTCCAGGGGGAAATAAGCCTACCAAGTAGCTTCTGTTCTCAGGGTTGGGAGTCAGGAAATGATAGGGTGCCTTGTACCCTCCAATGGAGGGTTGCTGTCCTGTTCTTCCAGATCTATCATTATGGACAAGCTCTCCTCCTTTCAGATTCACTGATAATTATCCTCAGGGCCATTTTCACAGTTGATACTTGTGCTTATGTGGCAGGAATAAGAAAATTAGGCATACACAATCTTTTCTGTACTAGAAGCCTAATGTACATTTTATACATCAAATCACTTTATTTACCACTGTGAATACCTTATCAAAGATCAAACTGCCAGAACCGTAGACAAATTGCCAACATCCACTGGATCATCAAAAAAGCAAGAGAGTTGCAGAAAAACATCTACTTCTGCTTTACTGACTATGCCAAAGTCTTTGATTGTGTGGATCACAACAAACTATGGAAAATTCATAAAGAGATGGGAATATCAGACCATCTGACCTGCCTCCTGAGAAATCTGTATGCAGGTCAAGAAGCAACAGTTAGATCCGGACATGGAACAACAGACTGGTTCCAAATAGGAAAAGGAATACGTCAAGGCTGTATATTGTCACTCTGCTTATTTAACTTATATTTAAAGTATTTCATGATAAATGCCAGACTGGATGAAGCACAAACTGGAATCAAGATTTCTGGGAGAAATATCAATAACCTCAAATATGCAGATGACATCACCCTTATGGCAGAAAGTGAAGAACTGAAAGAGCTTCTTGATGAGAGTGAAAGAGGAGAGTGAAAAGTTGGCTTAAAGCTCAAAGTTCAGAAAACTAAGATCATGGCATCTGGTCCCATCACTTCGTGGCAAATAGATGGGAAAACAGTGAGAGACTTTATTTTTCTGGGGCTCCAAAATCACTGCAGATGATTTCAAGACTGCAGCCTTGAAATTAAAAGATGACTGCTCCTTGGAAGGAAAGCTATGACCAACCTAGATAGCATATTAAAAAGCAGAGACATTACTTTACCAACAAAGGTCTGTCTAATCAAAGCTGTTGTTTTCCTGGTAGTCATGTATGGATGAGAGAGTTGGACTATAAAGACAGCTGAGCGCTGAAGAATTTATGCCTTTGAACTGTGGTGTGGAGAAGACTCTTGAGAGTCTGTTGGACAACTAGGAGATCAAACCAGTTAATCCTAAAGGAAATCAGTCCTGAATATTCATTGGAAGGACTGATGTTGAAGCTGAAACTCCAATACTTTGGCCACATGATGTAAACTGGCTCACTGGAAAAAAACCTGATGCTGGGAAAGATTGAAGGCAGGAGGAGAAGGAGATGAGAGAGGATGAGATGGCTGGATGGCATCACCCAACTCAATGGACATGAGTTTGAATAGACTCCAGCAGTTGATGATGGACAGGGAAGCCTGGCCTGCTACAGTCCATGGGGTTGCAAAGAGTGGGACATGACTGAGTGACTGAACTGACTGACTGATACCTTACTTATCAACTTTCTGTCAGTATGTTTCATGAATGTGTTTTTGAAGCAATAAATGCCATTAACATATAATATTAAATCTGCTTTAATTATAGTGAAGCCTATTTCATGATGTACTGTCATTGAAAGCACTATTTCAAACAAAACAGAATCCATTGGTTTGTGGCTGAATCTTGATAATTTCATTTGGATTTTGAGAGAGAAGCTTTTGTTGTCGTATATAAATATTCAAATGTTTTCCAAGAATATAAATGTTTGAATCTGGGCCATGTTTCCAGCTGTAGTGTTGTAGTGTCAAATTGGAACTTATTTAAGATAGGGGATAAAGTATTCCCAAACTTACCATTTCTTATTTGACAGTGAAAGTGAAAGTGTTAGTCGCTCAGTTGTATCCAACTCTTTGGGACTAGGCTCCACTGTCCATGGAATTCTCCAAGCAAGAATACTGGAGTGGGTTGCCATTCTCTTCTCCAGGGGATCTTCCCGACCCATTTCCTATTTATGTGATTGCTTTTCATGTGTGCAGAGTTATCTCTAGTCGTTTTCCCCAAAATGTATTAAAGTGAAGCCTTACCACCTTCCAGAATACATCCAGGTCAGAGCTGGGTTATCAAACCTCCTTCTATAACCTGCTCCCTCAGACCCTCTCCTGACTTTCAAGAATACAGCACCAAGACCCTGATTTTTATTTGTTTTACTCTCTCTCTTTAAAGGATAAAATACAGACAAATTATGTCTGCTCTCTTCTCATCCTAACCTTAGCTTTCACTCAACAAATTCTTTTTTTTTTTCCTGTTCCTGGTACCAGCAAAATTCACAGTGAATGCAACAGGTAAAAACAACTAGGATTGCTTCTGTTTTAACCCTGTGGGGTATGGTTTACATGTGCTTTCCCAAAATAAAACATAGGGAACATTTGATGATGAATTCTTTTTTTTTAATATTGAAAGCCAAACATCTATTTGTAAAAATAATTTATTTATTTATTTGGCTGTGCTGGTTCTTCGTTGCTGTGCATGGGCTTTCTCTTGTTGCGGTGAGCAGGGACTACTCCAGTTGTGATGCGTGTGCTATTCATTGCAGTGGCTTCTCTTGTTTCAGAGCACAGGCTCTAGGTGCACGGGTTTCAATAGTTGTTGCACACTGGCTTAGCTGCTTCCTGTCACGTGGGATCCTCCCAGGCCAGGGATCAAACCCATATGCCCTGAATTGGCAGGTGAATTCTCAACCACTGGAACACCAGGGAAATCCCTGATGATGAATTTTAATATCACCTTAGCTCTGGGACAGCAAATACTCATTTTTTATGCCGTCCCAATTATATTGCTAAAATGACTTAAAACACTCAGTGCATTACATCCAATTATATAAAATTCATGTAACAAATGATTGATCTACTTATTTTATAGATATTGAACAGATAAAGTTCCATTTCATTATGCAGTTGTGTCCCAGTTTGCCTTGGTTTATGTCTATGCCTTGGTTAAAAAGTCTATGACCTGGACATCCCTAGTAGTCCAGTGGTTAAGAGTCAGTGTTTCCATTGCAGGGGGCATTAGTTTGATCACTGATGGGTGAACTATAATCTTGTGTGCCACGTGGCCAAAAATGAGTAAAATCTAAATAAATAAAAAGCCTGGGATAAGTAAATAATAAAGCTATCTTTAGGTCCTATTAACTAAAGTTTAGAAACCAAATAATCATGCCTAACAAATTATTGTTTACCTGTCTTACATGGTTAAAAAGAAATATACACATTCACATTCCTTAATGCTCCTGCAAAGTAGTCTGGTGTAGAGCCCCACAAAATAATGTGATGGAACAAGGGCTGTGGAAAGTGGGGAACGTCTTGCTGAATTTTTCAGAGTACTGACTCTGCTTCGACTGCTGTAAATGAATAAGTAAATCTATTTCTTCCCCTCCTGTTTCTGTCACATTTCTGGTGAGAATCTGATTCACATTCGGAGTTTGAAATGGAAAATAAAAATAGAGCACTGTTTGGCTTCTGCTGTGTCAGATAATTACTTTCAGAATTCTGTAACTGGAAGCCAGTTGAGATTGGAACTGTGTTTTTGTTCCTGTGAAACAGAAATTCTGTCATGTGCAGCCACAAGATTTGAGTGATAACTCTTCCAGTTACCTCTCTGCTGAGTGAGGCTGCTGCTGCTGCTGCTAAGTCTCTTCAGTCGTGTCCAACTCTGTGCAACCCCATAGATGGCAGCCTACCAGGCTCCGCCATCCCTGGGATTCTCTAGGCAAGAACACTGGAGTGGGTTGCCATTGCCTTCTCCCAAGTGAGGCTGAGTGGCTAGCTTATCCGGGCACAAGTGATGGGGGAGCTGTTTAAGGAAAGATACGAGATGGCAACCCACTCTAGTATTCTTGCCTGATAAATCTCATGGACAGAGGAGCCTGGTGGGCTCCAATCCACGGGAACACAAGAGTCAGACACGACTTAGCAACTAAGCCACCACCACTGATGCGTTTTCACATAATATAAATATTATCTGTGCAGTATATATCTTATTTTGAATATAAAGAACAAATAATGCAACTTTTGTTAAGGTAATTATTTTTCTGCCCCTACTAAATGTATGTTGAACCTCGCATATATAAGTACACATGTGTGTATCTCTGCATGTACGTGTGCTCAGTCGCTCAGCCGTGTGCACCTCTCTGTGACCCTGTGGACTGTAGTCTACCAGGCTCCATAGAGTTCTCAGGCAAGGATACTTGAGTGGGTTGCCACTTCCTACTCCAGGGAATCTTCCTGACCCAGGGATTGAACTCAAGTCTCTTGCATCTCCTGCGTTGGCAGACAGATTCCTTACTACTAGCACCACCTGGGAAGCCCATGTATGTATGTTTGAAGGTGCACAAGTATCCGTAAGCTCACATACCCGCTGTCTCTGCCCAGTGTTATGTGCCTGGCATTTTGTACATGTTCATGTTTATTGTCTCACACAGTGCCACCTTCATTTTCCAATGAGGACATTGGTGATGATGTAGTGATTAACATTTCTAACTGCACCCTCCTTTCTGAGCATCAGATTCCTGTAGGTAACATACATTTAACATATACATTTTCAGGCTTTGCTGGCATCTCAAAAATTAACTGCTACAAAATTCAACTCTGAGTCTCTCTCCTCCCATCGGCGCATCCTTCATTTCCCTGCAGAATCCTCTGTTCGGTAATTACACCTCCATCTGCTCCAGTGTTGAAGCAAGACACCTGAGAATCATTCTTGACACCTTTTTCACACTCACCTCTCCCTCAACCCAATCTGTTAGTGAGTCCTGTCAGCTCCTTATCTAAAATGAAACTCACATCTTTCTGGTTCTCTTCATTCCACCCTGCTCCTCTCTACTTTATTCTGCCATTGTCTCTCACCATAAACACTGCATGGCCACCTAATTGGTACCTGCTTCTCTTTCTGGTGCCATCTAAATTCTTCCCAATCAGGCTGCCACAGGGATCATTTACAAACAGAAATCTGGTCCCATCATTCTAGGGTTTAAAGTTCTTCTGTGGCTTCTTAGGGCATTTAGATTAAATCCCAGATATGTAACACAAAAAGAATGGCATGATCTGACCTCTGGGTGCATTCCCAGAATTGTCTGTTGCTGCTCCTCCTGGAGAACTCTCAGCTACCCTTGCTTTGTATCTCCTCTCATAGCTACTTTTATTATTCAATTTTATAATTTACCAAATTGGAATGCCTTAATTTTAATTATCACTGTATTCAATGCTTGCTTTATCATTAGGTTCTTAACTTCTTGAGGGTATGATGTTTGTCTGTTTTTTACTCACTATGTATCTCTGGATGCAGCAGAGGGCCAAGAATTGGTTTACAGTCAATAGTCTATAATCACTGAATAAAGGAAAGCTGAAGGAAGAATACTTTTAGAAATCACACAGAGTAAAAGAAAGAACCAGAATTGGAATATTTGTTGTTGTTACTCAGTTGCTAAGTCGTGTCTGACTCCTTGTGACCCAATGAACTGCAGTACGCCAGGCTTCCCCGCCCTTCACTTTCTTGCGGAGCTTATTCAAACCCATGTGTGTCAAGTCAGTGATGGCATCCAACCACCTCATCCTCTGTCATCCCCTTCTCCAGCTTTCAGTCTTTCCCAGGATCAGGGTCTTTTCCAGTGAGTCAGCTCATCACATCAGGTGGCTAAAGAACTGGAGCTTCTGCTTCAGCATAAGTCTGGTCTCCTGGTTTCCATTGTTCTTATCTCTTATAGTAACTAGAGAAGTTTAAAAGTAGATCTTTGAAAAATCAAGGATGCTTGGGAAGAGAGTAAAGAAGATTTAAGGCAGAATAGGATAATTCTGATCAGATATTCAAGCCAATGAAAAATCTGCTATCTGGTTGACCCAAAATGGTGCGATTACTTGGTATTGTTGAAATTTTTGGTATGGTATATATGTTACATGTATAGAAGAGTCATAATAATAATGCTAATGATATATAATGTTGCCAAGTGTGCTTTTATCTGCATCTATTGATGATCAAGTGATTTCTGTTAATGAGGTGCATCGCACTGACTGATTTGCTTACATTGAATCATCCTTGCATCCCAAACTCTTTGTATGAAGCCAGCATCAAGCTGATACCATTAACAAAGGGACTCCACATGCAAGTAAATTTACAGTCTAATGAACTTATACAAAATCTCTTAACAAAATATTAACAACTGAATTTGGTAGTATGTTAAAAGGCTCATAGAACATAAGTAACATCTTTTTGATTACAGTGAAAAATGAGAAGTGTTATTAAGACTCTGAAGATTGATTAGTAATGAGGGAAGAACAATATAAATTCCTTCCAAATGAACATATGGGAAAATTTCAGAAAAAGCACATATTGGCTGGCCTTTTCCCGTTTCTTCGACTGCTGAACTTATTGTCTTAGAATTGGTATTTTCCTGAGGACTGCTTTTCATAGTTCTAGCTACTATTGTTAAGTAGCAACATTAGTAAAAATAATAAGCAATAATAGCAATTGCAAACATATTTATATACTATATATATCTATATGCCAATGTATTTTACAATTGCAAATATTGTACATAAACATAATATACATATACATCCATATATGTAACATATCTGTTATACAGTATACCTTAGTAACACTCATGTGTATTCAATATGTGCATATATATTATGTAAGATTGTTGCAAACATTATATGTAAAACTTTATTTATATATAAGTTCTTTTAAATTTTAAAATATTTTTTACAGATTTACAAAAAAACCCCACAATATAAAGCAAATTTTAGTCCTCTCTCCCTCTCCTTCTATTAGCTTGCTTTGGTTCTCATGCTTTTTTAATTTAATTTTTTTACAAAACATTTAAAAATATACACTCTGAGCAATTTTACTGTGTTTTGCATATAAGAAGTTGCAAAGTTGTTTCTTTTTAAATTCCCCTCAGTCCTTTGCTTGCTAATTGACTACTGAGTTGACAACTTTCTAACTGACATCTTAATTGACTACAGAAGAACATAAGTGAGCTGGAATTATAAATGTATTATTTACACACAATTACAGTGTCTAATATTTTTCAAGTAATTATTAATGCCAAGTATTATTCTAAACGCTTTATATATCACTAACTCCTGTTGACCTCATGGCAACACTCTAAAGAGGGTAGAATCATTGTTTTCACTTTAGAGATAAAATAACTGAAATGCAGTGAGTTAAGTAACTTTCCCAAGATCCTATCATCAGCAATTAGGATAGTCAGTATTTGAAGATGTGCTCTGGCTTCAGAATTCTGAGAGATTAATATTTGTAAACGCCATTGCTTAATGGCAACTGGGGGAAGCAAGCTCTCCTTTTAATATTAGAGTATTAATGCTCTAATGCTCCCTTAGATACCATAGCTCACTCAAAACACTGGGAGGTAGAGAAGATGATACACGTGGTGCAGATCTAGGTGGCTCTTATCATTGATTTTTAACTGATTGACCCTCTTATCATTAGCTAAGCAGGCAATAAACAGTCAAAACCCCAGTGTGGGGAGGCAGGAGAGAAAGGCCACAGTTAATGCCAAGATGTAAATATCAAATTGATTCCAAAGAGTTTAAACTTCTCCATTAACAACAAATCATGATTTCACATGGAGACTAAAATACCAGGTGGCACAGTGGTAGACAATCTACCTACCAATGCAGGAGGCGCAAAAGATGTGTGTTAGATTCCTGGATTGGGAAGATTCCTTAAGGAGGAAATTGCCACCCACTCCAGTATTCTTGCCTGGAAAATCTGATGGACAGAGGAGTCTTGTTGTTCAGTTGCTAAACTGTGTCTGTGTGATCCCATGGACTGCAGCATGTCAGGCTTCCCTGTTCTTCACTATCTCCCAGAGTTTGCTCAAACTCATGTCCATTAAGTTGGTGATGCCATCCAACCATCTCATTCTCTGTTGTCCCCTTCTCCTCTTGCCCTCAGTCTTGCCCAGCATCAGAATCTTTTCCCATGAGTCAGCTCTTTGCATCAGATGGCCAAAGAATTGGAGCTTCAGCATCAGTCCTTCTTAATAATATTCAGGGATGATTTCCTATAGTATTGATGAGTTTTATCTCCTTGTGGCCCAAGAGACCCTCAAGAGTCTCTCCCGCACCACAATTCAAAACCATCAATTCTTTGGTGCTCAGCCTTCTCTATGGTCCAACAGTCACATCTGTACATGTCTACTTAAAAACCATAGTTTTGACTAGAAGAACCTTTGTCAGCAAAGGGATGTCTCTTCTTTTTTTTTGTATGCTGTCTAGGTTTGTCATAGATTTTCTTCCAAGGAGCAAGTGTCTTTTAATTTTCGGGCTGAAGTCACCATCCACAGTGATTTTGGAGTCCAACAAAATAAAATCTGTCACTATTTTCAGTTTTTCCCCATCTATTTGCCTTGAGGTGATGGGATCTGATGCCATGATCTTCATTTTTTGAATGTTGAGTTTTAAGCCAGCTTTTTCACTCTCCTCCTTCACCCTCATCCAGAGGCTCTTTAGTTCCTCTTCCTTTTCTGCCATTAGGGTGTTATCATCTGCATATCTGAGATTGTTTATATTTCTTCCAGCAATCTTGATTTCAGCTTGTGATTCATCCAGCCAGGCATTTTGGATGATGTACTTGGCATATAAGTTAAAAAAAGCAAAGGACCTTGGTGGGGTCAC
The DNA here is from genome assembly GCF_016772045.2 of Ovis aries. Classification (NCBI taxonomy): domain Eukaryota; kingdom Metazoa; phylum Chordata; class Mammalia; order Artiodactyla; family Bovidae; genus Ovis; species Ovis aries. Next base: position 53,746,127 of record NC_056069.1, read on the forward strand.
AAAGTGATGGACACAACATAGTGACTGAGTACAAAATAGATCAGAAGTTAGAGTCATACTGTGAAGGAGGTGCATGATCCCCCATATTGCACTGAATAGTGTCCATATTTAATTGTACAAAATTATATGTCTTACGTCACTTTGGAGAAGGAAATGGCAACCCACTCCAGTACTTTTGCCTGGAAAATTCCATGGACAGAGGAGCCTGGTAGGATATAGTCCATGGGGTCACAAAGAGTCGGACATGACTGAGCAACTTTACTTTTACTTTATGTCACTTAAGTGCCTTTTCAATTACAAAGCACTAATATATAATCTGGTAGGAGGTTCATTTTGCTAAAGCCAATGCAGTGAGCAAGGTGGAGACGCTTGTTGTAAGTTTGAATGGCTATGAACTCTGGTAAATTAACAAGATGCATTTCACACCAAGTGAGAATTTAGAACTTTACCCAGAATATATTCTTAGGTTAAAATGTTTGAAGAACAACACATTCTACCAGTTACATGTATTTATTTAGGTTTCTTTCTCATTATGCACTTGAAATGAAGATTTTATTTTTATCATGGAGAATCTAATAATATAAATGAATTAACTGACAAAAATTTCAACAAGTCTTTTGGAAGAATAAGATCTCCCTTTTAATCTCAGATTGTCTCAGTTATAGATTTCTTGAAAGATCTATGTGTCTAAAGTAGACACATTCCAGCTTCTGCTATAGTTGCTTGGTTACCAGTTTTCAGCATCCAAAAAGTAACATAGAATTTTTGAGGTTTTGAAAATAACAAAAAGGTTCAATTTTTCTGCTGCCTTTCCCATACTTATTATAAGCAAACTGGTAAGCACAATCTAACAGTTTTTCCATCCCCATTAGGTAATTATAGGCAATGAGTGGTAGAAATTCAATGAGAATGCAAAGGACCTAGAGAGAGAGAGACAGATTCGCAAACTGATAAATATTGCTAAGTGCTTCATCCAATAAAATAAATATTGCTTATCTGACCTAACTTTGGAAATTACAAGTTTTATATTGGTTTTAAAATTAATTTTAATGGACGTTACTGCTATTGGATGATTTTGAGATATCTTTAAATTCATTTAATTTGTCACTTTACCTTGAACTTCTCTGTCTGATTTTTGCTATTTTACTTGCTCTTTCTCTCCTCTCATGCTAGATTTTTGTTTGTTTTTTGAAGGTCTCATGTTAGACTTTCATCTTTTCTGTTTTGTCACATGACCTTAGGTCTCTTCATTTGCTTTTTTTCCACTTTTAGCTTTATTTTATTCTTACAGGCATTGTCATTATCCAGAAGTGGTATCATTCAGGAATTTGGGATAAGTTATTTTAAATACCAACCACAAAAAGAACAAAAAATACTGTTAAAATACAAAATATGATGAGATACAAAGTAGGATGTCACAGAATAGATACATTTTTACTTTTAAATGTTAATAATATAATATATGGAAGTCTTTGATACCAATATTTTTATATGTAATACATTGTTTTGATTTTCAACTATACTAAGGTAATGGTTGTTGAAATCTTTTCAGAAAACATATGAGATATTTTCGTAAATATACAAAATTGTGTGTTTATAATTTTACTGTTGTAAAAACACTAGATTAATTGAATCAGGGAATTTGAAATAATAGTTTATAAAATATGTTATATTTCAATTATCTGGTAATATATGTATTAGAATTTTGCTCTTTTCTGTGTTAATATTTGAAGAAAGACTTTAGCATTTTTTGCATATTGAATCACCAGAGAGCAACATATCATTTTAAAATGATATAATAATTGCCATATTGGGACAAAAAAAATTGTAGTGAAATTTAAAAAATAAAAATAGCAGAGACGAATACATGGAGAGTAGTAGAGATTAATGTAATGTGTGTTGTATGATCTTTGAACTTTTCAAAGGTTATAGCTATCTCATGGAGAAGGAAATGGCAACCCACTCCAGTGTTCTTGCCTGGAGAATCCTAGGGATGGGGGACCCTGGTGGGCTCCCATCTATGGGGTCACACAGAGTTGGACATGACTGAAGCGACTTAGCAGCTGCAGCTATTTCATACATGAGAAATTCCTCTTTACAATCTTAGGTTTGTTTTTCTTAATTATTTTTATCATTGGGAACTATAATATTCTATGACTACTCTTGGATTATCCTGTCTGTTAATATTGTAAAACTTAACAAACCTGTTATCATAATACTCGTCACAATTTGCATTTATAAAAATATGCATTTTTCATTCTGTAGGTTTTTCTTAAGCAAGATATGTATCTATTTTGAAAATAAAAATTGTTCTTCCATTGTTTCAAATTATTTCTGAGAATATTTTAAAAATTCTAGAAACATTTGCCTCAAGATATAGTTTATATTTTATATACATATACTTTTAAATTGCTAACATTGACCTGCTAATTCAGATTTTATAAATATTGTTTCTTTCAGTATTTCACAGATTTTTTCTTTTTTGTTTTAGCCTTTAATGTTGTTGTTTCTAATTATTCTGAGAGACTGTGCATTCAGGGTTATAAATATAAAAAGATAACTGAGGAAAAAAATTAGCTTTGTGGTTCTGTTTACACAATTTACCTTAGTGACAAAATGTTTTCTTCCTCATTATTTATTCCTTAAATTAAAAACAAACTTTTTGTATAAATTTTATTTTTAGTGCCTATTTTTTGTGATGACAATTAATTCTACATACTATTGTGTAGCATGCTTATTTTTAAAAATTGCCCTTGATGTGACTATAAATCTCTCTGTGAGATAATAACATGCAAAAAAGTAATTAAGGTACAATTCTGCCATTGAATAAACGTTGAATTTTTGAAAGCCTAAAGCTGCAAGTTGCACTTGGCAGTAATCTGATATTTTCCAATGATCTCAATTGGTGTCTACCCAAATCAGAGTAAGCAATAGTAGACAGATACCCATAATTTTGACAACTAATCAGAATAATGCTGTTTTTCATTTCAGGATTCACTTATTCATCAAACAAATTTTGTAAGCTTTGCCACATACTGTCCTAATTTGGTATTTGAAAAAAAAAAAAAAAGTCTCTCAAGGAGGTCAGTGCAAGGTGAAAAAAACCTTAGATGTGTGAAAAGTGTATGCCAGAATTAGCTAGTTACCCACAAAAGTTCTCGCTTTCTTTCTGTAGAGGTACCGCCTCAGCATCTACATTTCCCAGTGCTACTCCCATTTGTATCTATTTTTACTCAAAGAGAGTAAGAATGGAAAGGATAAATTCACACCCTGTCTACAGGGGATCTGTACCCTTTCTTTTCCTTCTTTTGCCTGTGGGATGCAGAGTATCCAGCAGCGGTTGTGTCAGACCTGCAAGGTAGATGGAGCTAGAATATAACCCAGTCCCATCTGACCTCAACTGTTACTATAGAGGCTAGACTTTCCGTGAGCTGGAAATACGCCTTTCTCATGGTAACCTACTGAGATGCTAAGGTTAGCTCTAGCTGTGTGATGTGTGGTTCTGTGACATGCTGAGTGTCCATGCAGAGCGCAGTGAGGACACGGGAGAGCTGGAGTTCAAGGGTGTCTTCAGGAGCATTCATGGGAGGTTGTTTTAGAACCGTTAGCTTGTACCATGTTATCCTTTCCCCTCACTTGAATTTAATTTTTGGTTATTTGAAACACAGGTCAATATCTTCTTTAAACAATAGAACCACACTGATAAAGTGAGCCCAAACCTCACTAACAAACCAGAAAATGTTGCTCTCTCTTTAATAGATCTGCTTTAAAATATGCAGGTGAAGCAATTACTCTCTCCAAAATCAAATACAAAGTAACCTAATGTATTATATAGCAATATTGGAGACTGAAGAAAGCAGTCAGTTCATACTAAGAAATCTGTCAGGCTGACATTTTTACATCAATGTTGTAACGGCAAGGCCATTTTAATTTAGAAATAATTGAGGGCCTATTACATTATTTTTAGCACAGGCTTTGTTGACTTTTCTTTTTTGTTTTTCTTAATTGATTACTCTAGACTAATATATTGGTATTCTTGAAAGTGTACTGTGAAAAGCTGGGACATAAAGCTTTTTTCCTTTATTTTTTTTCCATTGTTTTTATTGTGGTGGTGGTATGGTCATAAAAAAATTTTTTTAAGCACTATTTGACAATCTCTGAATGCTGTACAATTTTCTCTTCTGAATTTGTTCCAAATTATAATGTTTAAGAGCAGTTCTCTACTTATAAATATGCCAAGTGTACATCCCATGCTTAAGTGTATTTCATACTACTTTTCTGAAATATGAAAACAGTATTGAATGTTTATTATTTTTGAATTCCTGAACTTTACCGAAAAAAGATCACAGTGTATATATAAGATGATGCTATGGCTGTTACAATGATTATTCATATTTCACAAGTTATTTACTCTTATTCATTTATTATTTCAGAAATAATAAGTGTATTCATTGTAGGAACATTGAAAATACAGACCAAAGGAAAGAATCATTTTAAAGTTACTCTTTATATTATATTGTAGAAATATTTCCCAGTAACACTTTTTGTGCTATTGTAGAGCTTTTCTGTACCTATCGTATATACTTATGCTGAAAAAGATAGGGTCATTCCTCCCCTTACATTTGAAAATGTATATAATAAGTTTCCATCAATAATTATTAATACATTGAAATAATAGCATTCTTAATTGCTAGATAATATTCCACTTTCAAATATACCATAATTTATCTAGCAAGTTACCTATTATTCAACATTGTGTTTGTTTTCTATGATTCATTATTATATAGAATGTTGCATTGGACCTCATTGTATACCCAATACTGTAATTGACCTTTTGTTTAATTTTGTTTTCAACTGATACTTCCTAAATGGAAAATATTGTATTATGACCTAAGACAGGTGTCAGTGACTTTGCGAGTGCAGATTCAGGAGTCATGTCTTTTACGCAAGAACAATTGACTAATTGTGTGATCTTGGTCAAGTTATTGAACTTTTTGTCCATGTTAATTTATCCTCATGATGTCTAGTGATATTAATCATTTCAGTTCAGTTTAGTCACTCAGTCGTGTCCAACTTTTTGTGACCCTAATAACTGTACCACTCCAGGCTTCCTTGTCCGTCACCAACTCCTGGAACTTGCTCAAAGTCATGTCCATTGAGTCGGTGATGCCATCCAACCATCTCATCCTCCGCCATCCCCTTCTCCTCCTGCCTTCAATCTTTCCCAGCATCAGGATATTTTCCAGTGAGTCAGTTCTTCGCATCAGGTGGCCAAAGTATTGGAGCTTCAGCTTCAGCATCAGTCCTTCCAATGAATATTCAGGACTGATTTCCTTTAGGATGGACTGGTTGGATCTCCTTGGACTGCAAGGGACTCGGAAGAGTCTTCTTCAACACCACAGCTCAAAAGCATTAATTCAAATATGTGATACAGTATAAACTATAGTCACCTTGCTGTACATTATACCCCCATGACTTATTTATATTTATTCATCCTGAAATATCTGCCACTTTTCTATAGGCTTACATGTTTTATTTTCCTCTTGGAATTATTAAATATATTAAATTTATATAGTTATATATAAATTATATAATTTAAATAATTATTTAATAAAATCACCATTTAAAAGTAAAATCTATGGTTTTTATGCCTCAGCTTATTTTTTTGTCTCTTTTAGTCATCCTTGTTATTAATGTAAAGGTATTTAGTAATATGAGGTCATTATCAATATTTCCCTTTGTTATTTTCTTTAGAGAGTGCAAATTACTGCTAAAAGACCAGTTCCAAACCATCAATATCTCTTTTAGCTCCTTAATATTTATTTTAAAAGTTTTAACTCAGTGGGATTCTGTTTTGAGTATTTTTTGAAGAGTCTTATGTGTATTTTTCCACAGAAGGAACATTTAATTATTTGGCACCAATTTTAAGCAGCTATCCTCCCCTCCACCACTGATTTGAAATTCCATTTTCAAAGTTTAAATCCTCTCTCATATATATCTTTATTCTACTCCACTGGACATTTTTCCTTCTAGTTTTTCAATGATTTCAAATATCACAATGTTTCATCCAATTACTGATAATTGCTAAGTAGTTTTTATATATTCACATAGTTAATAATAAAGATCAATAAACTTTGATGGATGTTTATACCCCTCTGAAGAACAGAGCTGCATGTTCAAAACTGTAGCCACAGGTGTCAAATGAATAGCTGGTGTTGCTAGTTCAAATTGAAATGTTCTGTAATAAAAAATATGTGTCAGATTTTTAAAGACTTGATGTTAAAAAAACACTGTTACTTATCAAGCAAATAATTATTAAAAAAATTTTGATTGCAGAAAGAGATAGCATTTTAGGTATAATAAGATATAGTACTGTATTGTTAAAATGAAATTAATTTGTTTCTTACACTTTTTAAGTGATTAATATGAGTATTAAATTGCATTTGTGGCCTACATGATGTTCAATTCAGTTCAGTTCAGTTGCTCAGTCGTGTCCGATTCTTTGAGACCCCATGAATCGCAGCACGCCAGGCCTCCCTGTCCATCACCATCTCCCGGAGTTTGCTCAGACTCATGTCCATCGAGTCCGTGATGCCATCCAGCCATCTCATCCTCGGTTGTCCCCTTCTTCTCCTGCCCCCAATCCCTCCCAGCATCAGAGTCTTTATGAATGAGTCAACTCTTCGCATGAGGTGTCTGAAGTACTGGAGCTTCAGCTTTAGCATCATTCCTTCCAAAGAAATCCCAGGGCTGATCTCCTTCAGAATGGATTGGTTGGATCTCCTTGCAGTCCAAGGGACTCTCAAGAGACTTCTTCAACACCACAGCTCAAAAGCATCAATTCTTTGGCGCTCAGCCTTCTTCACAGTCCAACTCTCACATCCATACATGACCATAGGAAAAACCATATCCTTGACTAGACGGACCTTAGTCGGCAAAGTAATGTCTCTGCTTTTGAATATGCTATCTAGGTTGGTCATAACTTTTCTTCCAAGGAATAAGCGCCTTTTAATTTCATGGCTGCAGTCACCATCTGCAGTGATTTTAGAGCCCCGCAAAATAAAGTCTGACACTGTTTCCACTGTTTCCCCATCTATTTGCCATGAAGTGATGGGACCAGATGCCATGATCTTCGTTTTCTGAATGTTGAGCTTTAAGCCAACTTTTTCGCTCTCCTCTTTCACTTTCATCAAGAGGCTTTTTAGGTCCTCTTCACTTTCTGCCATAAGGGTGGTGTCATCTGCATAGCTGAGGTTATTGAGATTTCTCCTGGCAGTCTTGATTCCAGCTTGTGCTTCTTCCAGCCCAGCGTTTCTCATGATGTACTCTGCATATACGTTAAATAAGCAGGGTGACAATATACAGCCTTGACATACTCCTTTTTCTATTTGGAACCAGTCTGTTGTTCCATGTCCAGTTCTAACTGTTGCTTCCTGACTTGCATACAGATTTCTCAAGAGGCAGGTTAGGTGGTCTGGTATTCCTATCTTTCAGAATTTTCCACAGTTTATTGTGATCCACACAGTCAAAGGCTTTGGCATAGTCAATAAATGTTTCAATTTGTGTGTGTATGTGTGTGTTCAGTCCTACTCAGCTCTTTAAAATTCCCCATGGACTGTAGCCCATCAGGCTCCTCTGTCTATGAGATTTTCCAGGCAAAGATACTGGAGCAGGATGCCATTTCCAACTCCAGGGCATCTTCCCAACTCTGGGATTCAACCCACATCTCTTGTGTGTTCTACATTGGCAGGCAGAGATCCTTTACTACTTCACTACCTGGGAAGCATGATAGGGATGTTTTCTACATTCCCAAATGTCTTTCTCCCTTCTCCCTGAAAAGCACTGACCAGATTTCTGTCACTATAAATTTTTTAATTTTTATTTTTCCTATTCTAGTCCTTTAGTCACTCAGTCAAGGCCAACTCTTTGCGATCGTATGAACTGTAACCCACCAGGCTTCTCTGTCCATGGGCTTCTCCAGGCAAGAATACTGGGGTGGGTTGCCATTTCCTTCTCCAGGGGATCTTCCTGACCCAGAGATAGAAACCCAGTCTCCTGCCTTGCAGGCAGATTCTTTTTTTTTTTTTTTTAAATTTAAATTTATTTATTTTAATTAGAGGCTAATTATTTACAATATGGTATTGGTTCTGCCACACATCAACATGAATCCGCCATGGGTGTACATGTGTTCCCCATCCTGAACCCCCCTCACACCTCCCTCCCTGTACCATCCCTCTGGGTCATCCCAGTGTACCAGCCCCAAGCATCCTGTATCAAACCTGGACTGGTGATTTGATTCTTATATGATATTATACGTTTCAGTGCCATTCCCCCAAATCATCCCACCCTTTCCCTCTCCCACAGAGTCCAAAAGTCTGTTCTATACATCTGTGTCTCTGCTGTCTCGCATACAGGGTTATAGTTACCATCTTTCTAAATTCCGTATATATGTGTTAGTATACTGTATTAGTGTTTTTCTTTTTGGCTTACTTCACTCTGTATAATAGGCTCCAGTATCATCCACCTCATTAGAACTGATTCAAATGTATTCTTTTTAATGGCTGAGTAATACTCCATTGTGTATATGTACCACCGCTTTCTTATCCATTCATCTGCTGATAGACATTTAGGTTGCTTCCATGTCCTGGCTATTATAAACAATGCTGCGATGAACATTGGGGTACACGTGTCTCTTTCAGTTCTGGTTTCCTCGGTGTGTATGCCCAGCAGTAAGATTGTAGTTTTTTATTTGTAGTTTTTTAAGGAATCTCCACACTGTTCTCCATAGTGGCTGTACTAGTTTGCATTCCCACCAACAGTGTAAGAGGGTTCCCTTTTCTCCACACCCTCTCCAGCATTTATTGCTTGTAGACTTTTGGATCACAGCCATTCTGATTGGCGTGAAATGGTACCTCATTGTGGTCTTGATTTGCATTTCTCTGATAATGAGTGATGTTGAGCATTTTTTCATGTGTTTGTTAGCCATCTGTATGTCTTCTTTGGAGAAATGTCTATTTAGTTCTTTGGCCCATTTTTTGATTGGGTTATTTTTCTGGAATTGAGCTGCAGGTGTTGCTTGTATATTTTTGAGATTAGTTGTTTGTCAGTTGCTTCATTTGCTATTATTTTCTCCCATTCAGAAGGCTGTCTTTTCACCCTGCTTATAGTTTCCTTTGTTGTGCAGAAGCTTTTAATTTTAATTAGATCCCATTTGTTAATTTTTGCTTTTATCTCCAATATTCTGGGAGATGGGTCATAGAGGATCCTGCTGTGATTTATGTCGGAGAGTGTTTTGCCTATGTTCTCCTCAAAGAGTTTTATAGTTTCTGGTCTTACATTTAGATCTTTAATCCATTTTGAGTTTATTTTTGTGTATGGTGTTAGAAAGTGTTCTAGTTTCATTCTTTTACAAGTGTTTGACCAGTTTTCCCAGCACCACTTGTTAAAGAGATTGTCTTCTCTCCATTGTATAGTCTTGCCTCCTTTGTCAAAGATAAGGTGTCCATAGGTGCGTGGATTTATCTCTGGGCTTTTTATTTTCTTCCATTGATCTATATTTCTGTCTTTGTGCCAGTACCATACTGTCTTGATGACTGTGGCTTTGTAGTAGAGCCTGAAGTCAGGCAGGTTGATTCCTCCAGTTCCATTCTTCTTTCTCAAGATTGCTTTGGCTATTCAAGGTTTTTTGTATTTCCATACAAATTGTGAAATTGTTTGTTCTAGCTCTGAAAAATACCGCTGGTAGCTCGATAGGGATTACATTGAATCCATAGATTGCTTTGGGTAGTATACTCATTTTCACTATATCGATTCTTCCGATCCATGAATATGGTATATTTCTCCATCTATTAGTGTCCTCTTTGATTTCTTTCACCAGTGTTTTATAATTTTCTATATACAGATCTTTAGGTTCTTTAAGTAGATATATTCCTACGTATTTTATTCTTTTCATTGCAATGGTGAATGGGATTGTTTCCTTAATTTCTCTTTCTATTTTCTCATTATTAGTGTATAGGAATGCAAGGGATTTCTGTGTGTTGATTTTATATCCTGCAACTTTACTATATTCATTGATTAGCTCTAGTAATTTTCTGATGGAGTCTTTAGGGTTTTCTATGTAGAGGATCATGTCAGCTGCAAACTGTTAGAATTTTCTTCTTTTCCAATTTGGATTCCTTTTATTTTTCTGCTCTGATTGCTGTGGCCAAAACTTCCAGAACTATGTGGAATAGTAGTGGTGAGAGTGAGCACCCTTGTCTTTTTCCTGACTTTAGGGGAAATGCTTTCAATTTTTCACCATTGAGGATGATGTTTGCTGTAGGTTTGTCATATATAGCTTTTATTATGTTGAGGTATGTTCCTTCCATTCCTGCTTTCTGGAGAGTTTTTATCATAAATGGATGTTGAATTTTGTCAAAGGCTTTCTCTGCATCTATTGCGATAGCCATGTGGCTTTTATTTTTCAGTTTGTTAATGTGGTGAATTACATTGGTTGATTTGCAGATATTGAAGAATCCTTGCATCCCTGGGATAAAGCCCACTTGGTCATGGTGTATGATCTTTTTAATGTGTTGTTGGATTCTGATTGCTAGAATTTTGTTAAGGATTTTTGCATCTATGTTCATCAGTGATATTGGCCTATAGTTTTCTTTTTTTTGTGGCATCTTTGTCAGGTTTTGGTATTAGGGTGATGGTGGCCTCATAGAATGAGTTTGGAAGTCTATGTTCCTCTGCAATTTTCTGGAAGAGTTTGAGTAGGATAAGTGTTAGCTCTTCTTTTTGGTAGAATTCAGCCGTGAAGCTGTCTGGACCTGAGCTTTTGTTTGCTGGAAGATTTCTGATTACAGTTTCAATTTCCATGCTTGTGATGGGTCTGTTAAGATTTTCTATTTTTCTTCCTGGTTCAGTTTTGGAAAGTTGTGCTTTTCCAAGAATTTGTCCATTTTTTTCCACGTTGTCCATTTTATTGGCATATAATTGCTGATAGTAGTCTCTTATGATCCTTTGTATTTCTGTGTTGTCTGTTGTGATCTCTCCATTTTCATTTCTAATTTTATTGCTTTGATTTTTCTTCCTTTGTTTCTTGATGAGTCTGGCTAATGGTCTGTCAATTTTATTTATCCTCTCAAAGAACCAGCTTTTGGCTTTGTTGATTTTTGCAATGGTCTCTTTTGTTTCTTTTCCATTTATTTCTGCCTTAATTTTTAAGATTTATTTCCTTCTACTAGCCCTGGGGTTCTTCATTTCTTCCTTTTCTAGTTGCTTTAGGTGTAGAGTTAGGTTATTTATCTGACTTTTTTCTTGTTTCTTGAGGTATGCCTGTATTGCTATGAACTTTCCCCTTAGCACTGCCTTTACAGTATCCCACAGGTTTTGGGTTGTTGTGTTTTCATTTTCATTCATTTCTATGCATATTTTTATTTCTTTTTTGATTTCTTCTGTGATTTGTTGGTTATTCAGAAGCGTGTTGTTCAGCCTCCATATGTTGGAATTTTTAATAGTTTTTCTCCTGTAATTGAGATCTAATCTTACTGCATTGTGGTCAGAAAAGATGCTTGGAATGATTTCAATTTTTTTGAATTTACCAAGGCAAGATTTATGGCCCAGGATGTGATCTATCCTGGAGAAGTTTCTGTGTGCGCTAGAGAAAAAGGTGAAATTCATTGTTTTGAGGTGAAATGTCCTGTAGATATCAATTAGGTCTAACTGGTCTATTGTATCATTTAAAGTTTGTGTTTCCTTGTTAATTTTTTGTTTAGTTGATCTGTCCATAGGTGTGAGTGGGGTATTAAAGTCTCCCACTATTATTGTGTTATTGTTAATTTCCCCTTTCATACTTGTTAGCATTTGTCTTACATATTGTGGTGCTCCTATGTTGGGTGCATATATATTTATAATTGTTATATCTTCTTCTTGGATTGATCCTTTAATCATTATGTAGTGTCCTTCTTTGTCTCTTTTCACAGCCTTTGGCAGACTCTTTACTGACTGAGCTACAAATGAAGTCCTAAATGTTTTTCTATTCTAGTATCTCATATAAATGAAATCATGGTATATATACTCTGTTGTGTTGAGATTATTTAACTCAGTTTTTCCTCATTTTTATCCCTATTGTTACTTGTGTCCATTTGTGAATATATTATTGTTTTTATCAATTCACCTGCTCATGAGCATTTGAGTTGATTCCAGTTTGAACCCATACGAATATAGCTGCTATGGTCATACATATGACTTTATGGACATACGGCTTTCCTTGAGCAAAGTGAAATTTCTAAGTCATATGGTTAAGTATATGTCTAACAATAACAAACTGCCAAACTATTTTCTAAAAGGTTAAACACTTTACATTTTCACAGTGAGGTAGTTCAATACTTATTGTTCTGCATCCTCACGTGGAATTGTCAATATTTTATGTTAGCTCTGTTAAGAGGTTAAGAGGTGTGAGGAGATAGGAATATTGTGGTGGTAATTTCTTGACTGCCATCTTTTCTGGTACACATTTTGTGTATATCTTTTATGAAAGGACTGTTCACATATTTTGCATATTTTTTGTTAGGAGGTTTGCCTTGTTATTTTGAATTACAAAAATCCTTGATATACTCTGGATGTGAGATCTTTGTAAGATGTAAACATTTAAAATATTTTTTCTTAGATGAGGTTTATATTTTTATCTTAATAAAGACATCTGAAGAGAAGGTTTTTAAATTTGATAACATCTTATTTATATATGATTTTATGTGGCTAGTGGTTTTATATTTATTTTTTTATGGTGGTCTGTTTTCAGAATTATTTGACTTATAGAACCCAAAATTTAACCATATATTTTTTAGATGATTGATGTTTTTGCTTTTTAAGTCTATGATCCAGTTTGAATTGAGTTTTGTATCAGGTTTTGTTTAGTTTTTTCTAGACAAATATCTAGTTGTTATGTCATCAGTTGATTAAGGAACATCTTCTCTATTAACTTTGTCTAAATTAAGTGAACACTTGTGTGTCTTTTTATGAACTCTCTTATGCTAGTTCATTGACATATATATCATTAGTGCAGTTTAAAATTAAATCTAGAAGTCAGGTGGTCCTGATTTCCAAGTATCTCAAATTTGTACTTTCCTTTTTCCCAAATGTTTTAGGTGATTTAGGTCTTTATATTTTCATGTGAAAATCAGATATTTTTATTTGGATTCATAAATATATAAAACTTATATATTACATGTAATGTGAAAGTCACTCAGTCACATCTAACTCTTTGCAACCCTATGGACTATAAAGTCCATGGAATTCTCCAGGACAGAATCCTGGAGGGGGGAGGTTTTCCTTTCTCCAGAGGATCTTCGCAACCCAGGGATTGAACTCAGGTCTCCTGCATTGTGGGCGGATTCTTTACCAGTTGAGCCAAGGGAAGCTCTATTACATATATTGTATATGTGTGTGTGTGTGTTTGTGTGTGTGTGTGTATGTGTGTGTATTAGTTACCTAGTAGTGCCCGACTCTTTGCAACCCCATGGACTATAGCCCGATAGGATCCTCTGTCCGTGGGATTCTCCAGACAAGAATACTGGAGTGGGTTGCCATTTCCTTCTCCAATTGCATATTTACATAATCATATATTATTAATACATAATATATTACATAATTACCTATTATTTATACATATATATATATATTTGGAGAGAAAAGATATTGTACCAATGCTGAGTCCTCAAAGCTTTTATTAATGTTAATAATATGGCATCAATTCAGTTCAGTTCAGTTGCTCAGTCGTGTCCAACTCTTTGTAACTCTTTGCAACTGCAGCATGCCAGACTTCCCTGTCCATCATCAACTCCCAGAGCTTACTCAAACTCATATGCATCTAGTCGGTGATGCCATCCAACCATCTCATCCTCTATTGTCCCCTGCTCTTCCTGCCCTCAAACTTTCCCAGCATCAGAGTCTTTTCAAATGAGTCAGTTTTTTGCATTAGGTGGCCAAAGTATTGGAGTTTCGGCTTCCACATCAGTCCTTCCAGTGAATATTCAGGATTGATTTCCTTTAGGATGGGCTGGTTGGATCTCTTTGTAGTCCATGGGATCACAGTTGAACACAACTGAGCGACTGAAATTGCACACAAGGATTTCAGATTTAAATCAGTTTCTTTTTAAAATATCTTTCTGTTTCTTCTTAAAGCAGATTAGATATGTTGTTTTCATATTTAATTTCAGTATTGATATTAAACCTACCCATTGGCATCACTTACCCATTGGCAATACCTACCCACTGGGAACACCAACTTAGTGGGCATGAGTTTGAGCAAGCTCTGGGAGATGTGAAGGACAGTGAAGCCTGGTGTGCTGCAGTCCATGGGGTTGCAAAGAGTCAGACATGACTGAATGACTGAACAGTAGCAATTGATGTAGAAATTTTCATACCTTCATTATCTTTATTAAAACCACTTTATTGACTTGTTGGAGAAGGAAATGGCAAGCTACTCCTGTATTCTTGCCTGGAGAATTCCATGGACAGAGGGTCCTGGTGGGCCACAGTCCATGGGATCATAAAGAGTTGCATATGACTGAGCAACTAACTCTTTCACAGTTTCATTGATTTGTAAGGGACATACAAAAAGCTTTACATATTTAATGTATACAATTTTCAGAGACTGGAAATATGTATATCATAAGCAATGCAATAAACATGACACACCAGCTCCAGAAGTTTCCTCAAGACCTCTTTATGTATTTTTGTGTGTATGATGTGTATTTAAAACCTACATTCTTAGCAATTTTTTTAGCATACATTTATTGTTAACTTTAGACCTCATGCTATATGGTAGATCTCTAGGACTTATTCACCTTGGATAATTCAGTCTTTGTACCTTTAACCAATACTTCTCTGTGCCCCCTCACACCCCCACTTCTGGTAACTACCATTCTCCTCTCTGCTTCTGTGAATTTGTCAGTTTTAAATTTCTCATCTAAATGGAAGCACATAGTATTTATACTTCTGTGTCTGGCTTATTTAACTTAGCTGCAGTAATTTAGGGAAAAAAGTTAAAGTCTCAACTTCGATCAAATAAAAGGTGGTATGTGGGTCGAGACGATATTTCTCCCTTTCAACATTTCATGTTATAATCGATGATAACAATAATTTTAATAATTAAACTTGGAAAGTCCAGGTAAGATTTTATTCCTCATTACTCCCTCCATGAGCTGTTGATTTCAGATACAATGCCTGCTTCTTTATGTTTCCAAAGGAGCATTCCTACTGCTGCTTGAATTCAATATTTGGCCTCACTTCCATGTCTCTTAGTAGTCCAGTAATACAACAAAATTTTATTCAGCGTTCATTATATCAAAACAGTTTTGGAGCTTCACGATTTTTGCAATAACTGCCATGTAGTAAAACTATGGCCTAGGCTAAGGTATTAGTATGTGTACACACACATTTGTTACATGTACCAAGTCATTTAATCTTCCTGTAAACACTATATCTCTATTCTGCGTTTTATAGATGAACACAGTCAGATAGTAATATTTGTGTTTCATTTAGTCACTAAATCCATATTCGATGATTACCATTTTGTACTTCATTTCATGTTCTGATGGAAGTTGGAGATAACGCAGTAACAAAGAATATTCTCTGTGAGTTAATGGAGTAGTATGTCAGAAAATAAGTAAACAGGCAAAATAGCAATAACAATGAAAAATACATATATGCACATGCAAATTATGACTATGGAAGTTTTAAAATAAGTCTGACAATGCTTGGGTGTTCTTCTTTAAGAGATGATTCTAGGCTGCCTTTGATGACTAACTCAATGTTGATGTTATGATGGCCTCAATGACTCAGTCTTAATTCTCAGGTGGCCTCCGTGACTCACTTATGACTAATATAAGTGGTGAGGGTGATGCTGTGTGATTTCTGAGGTCTGGTCAGCATAAATATGCAATTTCCTCCCAGTTCTCTTGGGTCATTCTGTCTGGGATAAGCTGGGGACCTTATAAGAAAGCTGAGTCTTGAGGTAACAGTGTTGAGGACCTACTTCTTTTAGACTTTGCCTAAATAATCATGTATCCAGGTAAAACCCAGGAAATATAGGAAGAAGTAAGATGGCATAATGGAAGAAATTTAGAAAGTCTTTTCCCAAATATGAATACTTAGAGCCCAGGGCCATTTCTTAATAGCAATCTACGGTTAATTCCTTGTTTGTACTTATTAGTGACCTGGATATCTTCACTTTGCTTTTTAAAAAGTTCTTTGGGTTCAACATATTCTGATATAAATGAATATTACTCCAAAAACTTGTACCTTTTCATGGCTATTTGTTAAAGATATGTGTTATATTAAGCAGTTGCCACATGCCAAGAACTATACTAAATATGCAATAAGTTTTATGTTCCCCAACTTGAAAAATGTGATATGTGATCACTCAGTTATGAAAGCTGGACACATTCAGTCATTTGAAAAAAATTTAATTTATGGCATACTCTATGATAGGGTACTATTCTTGCTGTGGTTGCTTCAGCAGTAAACAGAAATGCATTTAGTCTAAGGTAAGTTTCATAAAAATGAAGTGAAGTGAATTCACTCAGTCATGTCTGACTCTTTGCGACTCCGTGGACTGTAGCCTCCCAGGCTTCTCCATCCATGGGATTCTCCAGGCAAGAATACTGGAGTGGGTTACCATTTCCTTCTCCAGGGGATCTTCCCAACCCAGGGATTGAACTCCGGTCTGCCGCATTGGAGGCAGACACTTTAACCTCTGAGCCACCAAAGGCATCCTATATTTTGTTCATTACTGTAACTACTGTAGCAAGAATAGTGTGACATACAATGGTAATTGATATGGAAAAATAAAAGCAAGGTAGAGAGACACAGAGTTCTAGGGTTGGGGGTGCTATGTTTAATTCCATTGATCAGAGAGGAATTCTCTAGTACATGACCTTGGTACAGAGACCTGACAGTGGAGAGGGAGTCATACATTTCATGAGAGTATTGTAAGTGTACCAGTAGAACATGCAAAAGTCTTGAGGTAGGCAAGTTTCCTGCAAGGGAGGTATGAACTGATAGAAAATTAGGTTAGTGAGGCTGTGCAGAATTAGATTATTTAAGTCATTGTTGGAAGTTATGGGAAGTCATGCCCACCTGAGTTCTATAATTTAGATGAGAGCTTTCATTTTTAAAATTGTTAATTTCACAGTTTAAGATCTCCAATGGCTGGTGGGAGGAAAAAAAAAAAAGGATATTCAAAGAAAGAAAAAGTTCTGCAGTGGAACAGTAGTTGCAAAGTTTAAAATACAGACCAAAAAGGAGAAGCCACTTTTATCACATAGATGGTGACCATAGATGCGGAAAAGTAAATATGACCTCAGGTTACTAAAGTCTTTCATATTTTTTTCATACTTAACACAAAATTGTACAATAAATAGATTTGTCAATGGTATGATAAATGGAATTATCATATTTTGTTAGGTTATATATAAGGAATGTAAATTGAGAAATCACTTTGGTTTTCACTTTTGGCAGTGTTTCATAAAGTTAAAGATTCTCCTGTGTTGTAACACATTTGGAAGGAAAAGTCATATGTGAACAGATTAAATGTACAAATATTAATATATTTATTAGTTTATTAATATAAATTAATTACTGTAATATAATAAATATTATTTTTGCTGCTGTTGCTGCCGCTAAGTCACTTCAGTCGTGTCTGACTCTGTGCGACCCCATAGACGGCAGCCCACTAGTCTCTGTCCCTGGGGTTCTCCAGGCAAGAGTACTGGAGTGGGTTGCCATTTCCTTCTCCAATGCATGAGAGTGAAAAGTGAAAGTGAAGTCACTCAGTCGTGCCTGATTCTTAGTGACCCCATGGACAACAGCCTACCAGGCTCCTCCGTCCATGGGATTTTCCAGGCAAGAGTACTGGAGTGGGTTCCCATTGCCTTCTCCAAAATATTATTTTTATTATAATATAATTCATTATTAAATTATTAATATAAAATATTAATTTATTTTTGGTGATCAGTTTCTCTCTTTCCAGCTTTACTGATGTGTAATGGCATATAACATTGTGTGCATTTAAAGTGTGCAAAGTATTGATTTGACACATTGATATCTTACAATATGATTGTCACCATAGTGTTGACCAACACCTCCATGACTTCACATAATTACCATTTGTTTTATTGTGGTGAGAACATTTAAGATCTACTTTCAATAAATTTCAGTATTATTAACTCTAGTTACTTTATAACTTTGGAATTTATTTATCCCATGTCATGAAACTTCATGTTCTTTGAAAAACATCACCCTATTTCCCTCAACCTCAAGCCATCATGCTACTACTCTCTGTTCCTATGAGTTCAGCTATTGTAGATTTCACATATAAATGATATTGTACAAGTTGTCTTTCTCCTTGTGATTTATTCCCTTAGTATAATGCCCTCAAGGTTCATCCATACTACTGCAAATGCCTGATTTTATTCTTTCTTCTACTGGAAAAAGAAAAGAAACTATATATATATATATATATATACACACACACACCTGCATATGTGTATATGCATACATATATGACATAATCTTCACTCCTCCAGCCATTTATTGATGAACACTTAAGTTGTTTCTGTATCTTGGATACTGTGAATATATGACCTGTCCCTCTTTGAGCGTTGACGACGCCCCATTCATCTCTTCAGCTGCTCTCTCTCTTGTGTGTGTGCACAGTCACTCAGTCATGTCCTACTTTGCAACATCGTGGACTGTAGCCCACCAGGCTCATCTGTCCATGGAATTTTCCAGGCAAGAATACTGGAGCAGGTTGCCATTTCCTCTTCCAGGGGATCTTCCCGATCCAGGGATCAAACCTGCCTCTCTTGCATCTCCTGCATTGGAAGGCAGATTCTTTACCACTGTGCCATCTCTCTTACTCATCTTGTATTACCCTATATTTTCCTTGAAGGCTCCATGTCTGATTCATCACATGATCCTCACAGTTCAGTGTCTGATACAAGGAAGGGGCTCAGCATATGATTTCATCTGGGTGGGTGCTCAGAAACCATTCCTATATGCTTCTCTGGTGGTGGGCATCAAATGCAGGCTAGCCAGGGGAAGAAATTGTTCTTGCTACAAGTGCAACTGGGTGCTTCTGAGCATTGTTAAATAGCTAAAAAAAAAAAAAAAAAGGAATGGAAACAATCTAAAGCAAGAGAGAAAGATGAAAAATGTGACAATCTTGTGTGATGGAATACTATATTAAAGACCTGTCATATCATATAAAAAGCTTATTAATATCAAATAATCTTATTTACTTGTCTCAACAAGATAAATCATCAGAGTATAATGATAACTGAAAATTTCTAGTTACAGGAAGGTACATGGAGAATGATGTTGTTTTATAAGAATATTTGAGCACGAGAAAAAAGTACTATATTTCACTTATGGATACATATGTATTTATATAGAAAAAAGTCATAAACAATTTTAAGAAAGTTGAATATATTTAGATTCAGGAAGTATAATCTTAAAAAAAGATTGCCAACGTATATGGAAAGACATTTCATTTGTTAAAATTGAACAGCAGATTCAAATGTGATCATTATATTATCTTGACCTTTGTATGCATCTATGATGTTTCATCCTAAAAAATTAAGTAAGCATACGAACATAACTTTAAGTACATTCTCCCTATATATGTATATAATATTGACTATATCTTTAAATACATT
Organism: Ovis aries; assembly: GCF_016772045.2. Lineage (NCBI taxonomy): Eukaryota > Metazoa > Chordata > Mammalia > Artiodactyla > Bovidae > Ovis > Ovis aries. The sequence continues at coordinate 53,765,830 of NC_056069.1, forward strand.
CCTTATCTATATATATAACCTATGTAGTTTACACATCTAAACACATTTTAAAAGCATGAAATGAGCTTCATATATATTAACTTATATACATTGTATATATAAAAGATATTATGTATTATATTTTGCATATAAATTAATTATGTATGCACATACATATGTGGTGGTGGTGGTTTAATCGCTAAGTGGATATCAACTTTTGCAACCCCATGGACTGTCGTCTGCCAGCTTCCTCTGTCTATCGAATTTCCCAGGCAAGAATACTGGAGTAGGTTGTCATTTTCTTCTCCAGTGTATCTTCCTGACCCAGGGATCGAATCCACATCTTCTGCATTACAGGCAGATTCTTTACTGCTGAGCCACTAGGGATTCCTGCACAAATGTATAGTTGTAAATATTAGTTTCTCTTTGAATTACAAAAATAAATAATTCAAGTTGAAGAGAGATATTTGGTTATTAATGATGTATACAAAATATTTCCTAGAGATCTAAAATAGATAAAAAAGATCACAAAATATATTTTGAAAAGTGCCATACATGTGACATGTTATATACATATGTTGATGCATGGTTATGTCTGAAAGTAAGTTAGGGAAATATTACATTGTATTTTATTCTCTTGATTCCTAAAGAATATAAAATTATTTTATGTCCTCTGTCTCCATCACTCAAGATCAAAATATTTGTTTACAAACATTTCATCATCATATGCCAGACTTCTGGCTCTCCAGAAGATGTTAATTTTATGCACTTTCCTCCAAACCTGTTTATCAAAGGATGTATTTTCCTATACCTAAAAAGACTTTCACCTTAATTTAATCAATTTTAACCTCAACTATATAATTCACTTATGAAATGCTAAAATATAAAATATTTAAATTGGCACTGTATAATGATTTTGTGATTACTGATGACGAATCATTCAGTTCAGTTCAGCTGTTCAGTCGTGTCCGACTCTTTGCAGCCCCATGAACTGCAGCACGCCAGGCCTCTCTGTCCATCACCAACTCCCGAATTTCACTCAGACTCACGTCCATCAAGTCCGTGATGCCATCCAGCCATCTCATCCTCTGTCGTCCCCTTCTCCTCCTGCCCCGAATCCCTCCCAGCATCAAAGTCTTTTCCAATGAGTCAACTCTTCGCATGAGGTGGCCAAAGTACTGGAGTTTCAGCTTCAGCATCATTCCCTCCAAAGAAATCCTAGGTTTGATCTCCTTCAGAATGGACTGGTTGGATCTCCTTGCAGTCCAAGGGACTCTCAAGAGTCTTCTTCAACACCACAGCTCAAAAGCATCAATTCTTTGGCGCTCAGCCTTCTTCACAGTCCAACTCTCACATCCATACATGACCACAGGAAAAACCATAGCCTTGACTAGACGGACCTTTGTTGGCAAAGTAATGTCTCTGCTTTTGAATATGCTATCTAGGTTGGTCATAACTTTTCTTCCAAGGAGTAAGCGTCTTTTAATTTCATGGCTGCAATCACCATCTGCAATGATCTTGGAGCCCCCAAAAATAAAGTCTGACACTGTTTCCACTGTTTCCCCATCTATTTCCCATGAAGTAATGGGACCAGATGCCATGATCTTCGGTTTCTGAATGTTGAGCTTTAAGCCAACGTTTTCACTCTCCTCTTTCATTTTCATCAAGAAGCTTTTTAGTTCCTAAATATCACTAAATCCACAGTGTCTACCAATTACAGCCCATGACTTCCTAAATATTTGAATTTCTGTTATACATCTACATGTGAGTTCCTTTGTCAGAAAATTGTAAGCTGAATCCCTAGTTTGTAGAGAATGAAAATCAATGACCTTTCTGGATAATTCTTAATTATTGTCTGACATAAATTTTGGAAAATTTGAATACTTCTGAAAAATGTACACTCAAATATACTTCATGTGTATATTATTTTACATTTAAAGATATTGTAATCTTTACTAAATACAGGCTATGCATTAAAAAAAACAAATTTGTTAAAAAAAATTTGCACCATATTATGCACATGGCACATAATTTAAGTAAATATTGAATGAATAAATGAGCATACTTGTTTAATACAACCCCAGAAATATGTTTTTACTTCTCTATAAAATGAAGAAAATAATAGCTACCTGTATGATTATTGTATGTAAAGGATGCTAGATTATATCTGTCAAAGAGTAGGTACTTCATAAATAGTACAGAATATTTTAATATTAATAATGTAAAAATGTAATGTAAAATAATATAAAATGCATGAAAGGCACCTTAATCACAAAAAATTGTATGATTATAAAATCCCCTAGTAAATGTCTTCTTGTATAATTCAAGTAAGTTTTAATCATTTGCACTTGGTATCATGACATTATACACTTTCCCAAGGTAATCATGATATATGGAGATAAGATTCTCAGCAAATGAAATAGAAATATTCCTAAAAGTTTTGGAGGAGGCAGAGGGAAGGAGCAGAGATGATAGAAGTGCATGTAACCCCATCTGGTAAGTGAGCTTTCATTGACAAAAGAAATATTTGTCTTTATCATCCAGAGACTCCTAATTGAAACGGTATTTAGTTTGAGATGTAAGAGTATTGGTCAGTGCACATGGGTTATGAAGTATGATGATTTAAAATCTAGGCATGTTCCATCTCCCCTTACTCTGGCTTCTTTGAAAGTTGAAATGATACAATAGTATGTATATATGATATCTTTTAATATAAATTTATTTATTTTAATTGGAAGGTAATTACTTTACAATATTGTATTGGTTTTACCATATATCAGCATGATTTATCAATATAAATTTGTGGCTTTCAAGATTTTATTTCTTCTGGTCTGTTATTTCCACGTTCATAGCTCTCTATAGAATCCATTTCAGAGAGGTTAAGAGACTTCTTATATGTGTGCCTTACTAATAAATGGTGGAGTCAGTATGTGAATGGGAGCTCATGTTCCTTCCACTGTTGACTCCTGCCTTAGTGCTTTGTATGGGAGTGTGCAGATTAATTTATAATTCTAATACATAAACCAATAAAATTTCCAAAAAAGGTTTTATCAGTATGTGTCCCAATTAACTAGGTAGAGGCAAAATAAATGCAGATTAGAGCAGCAAAGAATTTTTATTCAAATAATTTGATATTTGTCAATCATATGTCATGTTCACAAGTCTCAGACTACAGAAAGTACTGAACTTATCTTAAGAAAAGAGGGGCATTTACAGAAATTGAATACTAATGTTTTATACAAACAAATATTGATACATTGTTGCTTGGTGTGTGTGAGTGCACAGTCACTAAGTGATGTCTGACTTTGCTCCCCTATGGGCTACAGCACACCAGGCAACCCTGTCCTTCACTATCTCCCAGAATTTGCTCAAATTCATGTCCATTGAGTCGGTGATGCTACCAAACTATCTCATCCTCTGTCTCCCCCTTCTCCCTTTGCCTTCAGTCTTTCCCAGCATCAAGGTCTTTTCCAGTGAGTCCACTCTTTGTATCAGGTGGCCAAAGTACTGGAGCTTCAGCTTCAGTATCAGTCTTTCAAATGAATATTCAGGGTTGATTTCCTTTGGGATTGACTGGTCTGATCTCTTTGTGGTCCAAGGGACTCTCCAGAGTCTTCTCCAGCACCAAAGTTTGAAAGCATAAATTTTTTGGTGCTCAACGGAATTTAGGGTCCAACTCTTACATCTGTAAATGACTACTGGTAAAAACCATAGGTTTGACTATCTTACCTTCCAATTCACTCATGTTTCCTCTAAGTTATCAAGTGTTAATCATTCAATCTTGTCTGACTCTTTGTGAGCCCATGGAAGAGCCTGCCAGGCTCTTCTATCCATGGAATTCTCCTGGCAAGAATACTGGAGTGGGTTGTCATTCCCTTCTCCATAGAATCTTCTCAACCCAGGGAATGAACCCTATTCTAGCACATTACAGGCAGATTCTTTACCATTTGAGCCACCAGGGAAGTCATAATACTTGAAATAAAAACATATTTTAGGCCAGAATATATATTTTCTTTGCAGAAAATAATTTAGCTGATTTTAATTTTAAAGAGAAATACCTTTTTTTGTTAGTAGAGTTTTGGTATCAGTGTTCATTAACATAGGATGCCTGAGATGTAGTGAAACCATGCAGAAAATACCCCCAAAATTACAGGTGGAGAATTTAATGCTACTTCTCACTTTTTATTTAAAACGAAAGATTCTGCTCACATGCATTTTCCATTTTTACCTACATTTCTCTCAGTACTAAGTCTATTATGAGTTTTTAATGTATTTGATAGAAATGCTAATGTTGAAAAATGTGAAGTTATTAAATCATTTAATAATCATTCTTCACTCTATAAGACAAGTTTTCTTGAAGCAGTTTCTGTAAAATCTAATTTTAAGAGTGAGAGATAAATAATCTAATAATTAGTTAAAATATATTCATAAGTCTATAAAAACCAGAGATATCACTTTGCCGACAAAGGTTTGTATATTCAAGGCTATGGTTTTTCTAGTAGTCATGTATGAATGTAAGAGCAGACCATAAAGAAGACTGAGTACCAGAAGATTGATGCTTTCAAATCGTGGTGCTGGAGGAGACTCCTGAGAGTCCTTGGACAGCAAGATCAAACCAGTCAGTCCTAAAGGAAATCAACCCTGATGATTCAGTGGAAGGACTAATGCTGAAGATAAAGTTCTAATACTTTGGCCACCTGATGTGAAGAGCTGACTCATTGAAGAAGACCTTTATGCTGGGAAAGATTGAAGGCAATAGAAGAGGGGCAGCAGAGGATGAGATGATCAGATAGCATCACTGGCTTGCTGGATGTGAATCTGAGTAAACTCTGGGAGACAGTGGAGGACAGAGGAGCCTGGAGTGCTGCAGTCCATAGATTCACAAAAAGTCAGACACTACTTAGAACCTGAGCAACAGCAGAAAATCCATCAATTCCCTTGGCATTTGTATAGAGCCTTGTTTTAGAGAATTTTGGTACTGCTCACATTATCTGTCTTTTTATTACTTAAAAAATAATGATCGTAATTAATTCTTCATAAAAGTTCTAGATCATAGATACAGTTCTATTTTTCAGTAGCTTCTATAGAGTTAATGGTAGCTATTTTTCCTCTCATCTGTCAATTTTAAACACTTTTCTGATATGTGCCTTGGAATAACACATTTATTTGTGAGCTTTTCTTTTTAAAAGCATTTTAAGTCTTTAATTTGCTTGATTTAATTCTATATCATTCAATAAGAAAAGCACTCAAAAGCCCTAATTTGATCACTGAAAGCATTTGTTCTCTTATAAAAAGTATAAGTTTCTCAACACTTGTGCCCTTACGGTTCCCATGACCAAACCTTTGTCCAAATCCAGTAGAAAATCTGACCTGAAGGTAACTGTAGCCCATAGTTTAATTTAGGAGGCATTATTAACAATCTAGAAAAGCGTGGCCGTATAGAAATAAACATAGAATTCACAATAAGGCTACAGAGAATATAAATTTGTCTCCAGTGAGTTTGCTGCTAGTGATGGAAAATCATTTCACTCTTCAGGGAAGATATTGAAGCAGAAATGAAAAAAGAAAAAAAAATTGGCATGGACCAGGTTGTGATGTTCTGCTGTTTGGTAGATTAGATAGCCAAGAGCGAGGGGAAATGTATCTACAAGCAGTATAAGGCTTGTGTTTTCAAGACAGATTTTTTTTTAATTTGTAAGCTAAACAAAAATATTTAGATATGTTGTGAAAATTAATGTAGAAAACAGAGTGATAACATAGTTTAATGTATTGAGGAAATCAGAACAAAAGTAGTTCATGAAAATGAGACATTGTTGATTCAGGAAGAATGCAAAAATTGCATCATGAAAATTACTGGCATCGTAGGGATTCATTGTCACTTTTTATTGACAAAAACTTAGATATTCAGTTCAGTTCAGTCGCTCCGTCGTGTCCAACTCTTTGCAACCCCATGCATCGCAGCACAGCAGGCCTCCCTGTCCATCGCCAACTCTCAAAGTTTACTCAAACTCATGTCCATTGAGTCAATGATGCCATCCAGCCATCTCATCCTCTGTCTTCCCCTTCTCCTCCTACCCCCAGTCCCTCCTAGCATCAGAGTCTTTTCCAATGAGTCAACTGTTTGCATGAGGTGGCCAAAGTACTGGAGTTTCAGCTTCAGCATCAGTCATTCCAATGAACACCCAGGACTGATCTCCTTTAGGATGGACTGGTTGGATCTTCTTGCAGTCCAAGGGAATCTCAAGAGTCTTCTCCAACACCACAGTTCAAAATCATTAATTCTTCAGTCCTCAGCTTTCTTCACAGTCCAACTCTCACATCCATACATGACCACTGGAAAAACCATAGCCTTGACTAGAAGGAATTTTGTTGGCAAAGTAATATCTCTGCTTTTGAATATGCTGTCTAGGTTGGTCATAACTTTCCTTCCAAGTAGTATGTGTCTTTTAATTTCATGGCTGCAATCACCATCTGCAATGATTTTGGAGCCCCCCAAAATAAGGTCTGACACTGTTTCCACTGTTTCCCCACCTATTTGCCATGAAGTGATGGGACCAGATGCCATGATCTTAGTTTTCTGAATGTTGAGCTTTAAGCCAGTTACCTATGTACAATTAACCTTCAGACCTAATATAACAGGTGAACTTGACATCTGTAACTATATTCAGTTAAATGATAAAAATATTCTGTATTTGCGAAAGTGTCAGTTACTCATGAATACATGGAAAGCTTTGGTGGTTAAAAATAAAAACTATAGTTACACCTTGACAATTAGAAGGCAGGTGATAACAATGATAGTATGTACTGAATAGTAGATACCTGGTTACATGAATAACTGATACCTTAGACATAATAAAGAAATGCAACTCTTACCTTCCTAGCTTGGTGATTATGTAGCAGCAACTTCAAGGTAATTCCCACTGACTCACATTTCCACATGAGAGTGAAGGTTCCAAGTTGCTAGGAAAAGAGATCTTCAAATAAATCTTAGGTAGGGATTGAGGTTAAGGCAGAGTTGGAGACATGAAACCTTACCCTCCTGATCTTACTTTCAAATGTCAAATGCACACTCCAAAAGTTCCTTTCTAGAGGGAGACGATTATATAGTTAACAGATACTGCCCAGTTCCCACCTCTTAAACTGGTAAGCTGCCAAGAAGGTTACATTTATTAAGAAAATTATATAAGAAGAGACATTAACAGTTTCCTTCTGTATCTTTCCTAAGAATGCCTGAGTTCTTGGGATATATATAATTTATAAGTTTCCATGTTTATATGGAACCTTCTAGATAACTGGTATGCCATGTACAGAACTAAACTTCATAGTCATTGTCGTATTGTGAGTCAAAAAGAAGTCTGGTTTTGAAATCAAAGTGTTTAATTCTGTGAGTCACACATTTTTGGCTATATGATGATGCAGATAGACTGAGAGTTGCACCCTAATGTCTGATTGCCTGTTGTACATTTCAGTGATATAAATGTCCCTTTTGTAACATATGTCTGCCATCTAAGGGATATCTTAATCTTCATTCTTTGGCCATGATTATGTTTTAGTATGTTGGATGTGAGTCCAAGTGGTATGTGCATCTTTCCTACAGATTCTTAAGCAGAAAACTACATGCATGTTACCCATTTGCTCTTTTTTTCCTCTTTTGGATGGGACATGTGAATGCAGAAATGAGAATTTTGAAGCCAGACATCAATTGAGGATGGCAGAGTTGCCGTGCTAGATATAGATTGCTTAGCTGTGGACTCAATAAGACAAAGAATTGCTCTGGTATTGTAGTTTATCTCTGTTACAGTAATTTATTTGCTACTCAAAATAATGACTTTAAGCAAGTTTCTTAATCTCTCTGTTACTAGGTTCCTACATTAGACAAAAGAGGTAAAAACAAATTTATAGTAGTGATGTGATAATTAAAATAACCAACGGCATCATTAAACTTCTTTTTGGTGAATATTATCCTATGAATGTTAAGGTCATGGATTGTATAAGCCTTTGTATGAATCTGTCTAAGCTATTTATTTGTTGCTTTACTTGGGTCAGATTAACTTTCCATAGTCTCAAATTTCCTCTGTATTAAATGGTATAATGCCTACCTCATAAAACTACTGTTAAAGTATGCCTGTATATAGTAAAATTACTGTAAAGTATGAACTTTAAATATTTTTCCTAGCCAAAAGTGAGAACATCTTTTGTATACGCAGAGGCAAAATTTTTGAAAAAGAGTACTGAATATGCCTTGTGAACAGTAGAAGATGGCCCTCGGTTCAGTGGAAAGAGGAAGGATCTTTACGTAACACAAGCAGAAAAAGAGGAACTGGGCTGTTCCCTAAAATCCACTGGCTGGGGACAAGATACTAGTAAGAGAAAACAGTATCCTATTGGCTGCAGAGTCCAAAAAGGACTTATGGGAAACAGGGAAAAAATATTTTTGTTTCTGTGTTTAGTTGTATGTACTCTCTTTTGGGTGTCCATTCAAAAGTGCTTGTAAGTTTGACTCTGTACACTAAAGGCGGCTGTTGCTGCTGCTGCTGCTGCTAAGTCGCTTCAATTGTGTCCGACTATGTGTGACCCCAGAGACGGCAGCCCACCAGGCTCCCCCATCCCTGGGATTCTTCATAGAGAGAGTTTCCTGACTCTGCTTTAAGACTGGCATGCAGTAAAACCAGAGGTTTTCCAGGCAAAACCAGTCTCACACAGGTTCAACTATTGATAATAATACCTTCTGTTGTTGTTTTTCCATTGCCACATCGTGTTGGACTCTTTGTGACCGCCTGGACTATAGCACGCCAGGCTTCCCTGTCCTTCACTATCTCCCTGCTGCTGCTGCTGCTGCTAAGTCACTTCAGTTGTGTCTGACTCTGTGTGACCCCATAAACGGCAGCCCACCAGGCTCCCCCGTCCCTGGTATTCTACAGGCAAGAACACTGGAGTAGGTTGCCATTTCCTTCTCCAATCACTATCTCCCAGAGTTTGCTAAAACTCATGTCCCTTGAGTCAGTGATGCCATCCAGCCATCTCATCCTCTGTTGCCCCTTTCTCCTCCTGCCCTCAATCTTTCCCAGCATCAAGGTCTTGTCCAATGAGTCTCCTCTTCACATCAGGTGGCCAAAATATTGGAACTTCAACTTTAGCATCAGTTCTCCCAGTGAATCTTCAGGGTTGATTTCCTTTAGGACTGACTTGTTTGATCTCCTTGCAGTCCAAGGGACCCTCAGTCCAAGGGACCCTCAAAAGTCTTATCTGGCACCATAGGTTGAAAGCATCAAATTCTTCAGCCTTCTTTACCGTCCAGCTCTCATGTCTGTACATGACTACTTGAAAAACCATGGCTTTGTCTATATGGACCTTTGTTGGCTTACATATTGCAGAGTCTGGAAAAGCAGTTACTCAAAAAATGACTACTGTTAGGTAATCTTATGTTTGCTTTTAAGTGTGAGTAGCTAATATTAACCTAGATTTTGCTTCTTTGTTCAATATCATATGCTCAGAAAATAGGTAACTTCAGAGAGAACTCTCAATAAATAATATTTTGAATGGATAAATAAATAACAAATGAGTGATTATTGAATGTATGAATAAGTAAATAAAAGAATGGGAAAACTATGACTGATTAAATAGATGGATGAATGATTGATCATCAAGGTGTTGTTTGCATAGTTTCTTTTTTAATTAAATTATTTTTTTTACTTTACAATATTGTATTGTTTTGCTATATATAGTTTTTTTTTAATATGAGGAGTTTATCACTTCATGGAGACTTCTATTGCTCCTTTGCATTTTGTCAAGGTGTAAGTGGCATGTGATAAGCTCAATTAAGCATGGTATTTGTAAGGTTTGTCACACAAATAAACAATAAAAAAATCAGGATATCAACGACCCCAAACTTTTCTTGTGCCACTTGAGAATCCTTCTCACCAGCCCCATATTTACTGTAGATAAATCACATTTTCCTGTGTTTGGTGTAAATAGCATCAGGAAGGAAGTGCTCTATTTTGGCTGGTTTCCTTTATTTTTTTCCACTGTGCAACCCACTTCAGTGCCTGTAGTACATGGGCACAGGCCAGGCAATGCTTTGGGGCCAGTATGATTTGCCATGGCACTCTATGAGAGGCCGGGGGGGTCTGATTTCTTTTAAGCAGCATAATTGCTTTGAGATTTATCCATGTTCTAGCATATATAAATAGTTATAATTTTTGTTTGTTCTTGCTGCAAATGATTTGACAGTGTGTATATAACATGATATGTTTATTCTTCCACCATTTAATGGAGAGAAATGAGCTATATCATGTTTGTGTCTATAATAAACTGCCAAGAACATGTATGGACAAATCTTTATATGCACACATGCTTTCCTTCCTCTTAGAGAAAATAGTTAAAAGAGTGTCAAAGCTGGATCATAGAGTAGCTGCTTGTTAATTTTTCTATGAAATAGGCAACTGTGCCATTTCACATTCCCACCAGTAATGCAGGTGAATCACGGTGTTCCTTTGCATCCTTTTCAACATTTGGCACGGTCAGTATTTATTATGATTATGGACGTTTGTTGTGCTTTCTCATGGCATTTTTAGTTAAATTCCTCTAATGGCCAATAATCTTAAGTGTTTTCTCTCGTGCTTATATTCCATCTCCTCTGGTGAATTCTTTGGTTAAATATTTTACTTATATATTTTGTAGGTTATTTATTATTATTGATTTAATTTCTTAAATATTGTGGAGAAAAGTCCTTTATAAATTATGAGACATACATAGTTTCACCCAGTATACAACTTGTCTCTTAATTCTCTTAACATTATCATTCAAAGAGTAATTTTAAAAATTTTGATGAAGTTCAGGTTATTAATATACCCCGAATGGATCATGCTTTGGTTGTGATATCAAAATTATTTTTTTCTTTTGCCTAACTGAAAGTCACAAAGTTTTTTTGTTTTTATTGTTGTCCCAAAGTTTTATAGTTTTAGATTCACCATTAGTATTGACACTGTGTCTATTTTGAGTTAATTTGTTTATATATGTGAGTTATGGAAGGAAGTTTACTTAATTATGCATGTACATCAATAGTTTCTGCCTCATTTGCTGAAAAAAATATCAGTTCTCCCCTGCATTGCTTTTGCATATTTGTTGAAAATCAATTGGCCATGTATTTATGGATCTATTCAGGATCTCACTGTCGCTTTTCTCTAATGTATCTGTCTTTGTGCAATATCTCACTATCTTGAGTATGAAATATTTTTAATTAGTCTTGTAATGGGATAATGTTAATTCTCCAATTGTTTATTTATTTTTTCTTTTTCAATCTGATTTTAGCTGTTCTCAGTTCTTTGTATTGCCATATGAAATTTAGAAACAGTTGTTGATTTATAGAAAAACAAAAGCCTCCTGGGAGTTTGAGTGAGATTATTTCAAACCTATGGATTAATTTTGTAGGCTAGACAACTTAAAAATATTGAGTCTTCTGACCCATATACAGTTATTTCTCCTTTTAATCAGATTCTGCTTACTTTTTTCTTTGTCACATGTAATTTGTCTTAAAAATGTACATGTATTTCATATCTTTTAAATGTTTTTCCTATACAATAGTTTTATACTATTTAAATAATATTTTTGATTTTAGTTATTGGTAACTTGTATAAAGAGATAAAATTGATTTTTGTGTACTGAGAGGAGAAAGTAAAATTGTGAATTCACATTTTTATTATCTATGTAAAAACTCCTGTATGTGTACTATGTAGAAACATACATTCTAACATTTTTGTAGATTCAAAAGAGTTTTTACATAGATAATAATAATGTCTGTGAATTCACAATTTTACTTTTTTCTCTCTAATCCAGGGAACTTTTATTTATCTTTTTATAAAATTTTTTTTAGGATAAAACTTCCAATAAATGTAAAATACCGGTGATGATATGATACACTTCTGTTATGTACCTAATGTTAGTCAGGAAAGTGTTCCATATTTCATTTTCAATCAGGAAGTTTTAGATGTAAGTTTTTCATAGATGACCTTTAGAAGTTTAATTTGCATCTTTCTGTTTTAGTTTGCCAGTAGTTGTTTTATTGTTATTTGTTTTGTTTTGACAGTAATGTGTATTGGATTTTGCCAGTGTTTTGTCTATTGAAATGTTTGTGTTTTTGTTATTGTTATTTTCAGATTAAAATGGCAAATTGCATTCATTTTTTTAAATGTTAAACTGCACTTCATTCTTGTGATACTCTCAATTTGGTCATAATGCCTTAACATTTTCATGCATCACAGGATTTGATCTGCTAATATTTCTTCAGAATTTATCTGTATTCGTGAGTGATATTTACCTGTACTTCTGTTGTAATATTTTTGTCTTATTTAGGAATCAGGTGGAATTACAGAATGATGTCAGACTACTTTAATTCATCTTTTTCAATTTTCAGGATGTGTTTAGGTAGAATGGCTTAAAAAAAAAAAAAGAACAACTTTGATTGAGTTTACCAATCAAATCCTCTTAGGCTGAAGAAGTTTCTGTTTTGGGAAAAATTTAAACTACAATTTCAATTTTTTAATAGGTACTGGGATATTTGTATTATCAATCTTTTTGAGTGAGATATGATAAACTGTATCTTCAAGGAATTTGTCAACTTCATTTAAGCAGCTGAATTTATTGACAAAAACTTGTTCATATTAAGTTCAGTTCAGTCACTCAGTTGTGTCTGACACTTTGCCACCACATGGACCTCAGCACGCCAGGCCTCCCTGTCCATCACTAACTCCTGGAGTTTACCCAAACTCATGTCCATTGAGTCGGTGATGCCATACAATCATCTCGTCCTCTGTCGTCCCCTTCTTCTCCTGCCTTTAATCTTCCCCAGCATCAGGGTCTTTTCAAATGAGTCAGCTCTTTGCATGAGGTAGCGAAAGCATTGGAGTTTTGGCTTCATCATCAGTCCTTCAAATGAATATTCAGGACTGATTTCCTTTAGGATTGACTGATTTGATCTCCTTGCAGTCCAGGGGACTCTCAAGAGTCTTCCCCAACACCACTGTTCAAAAGCATCATCTCTTCTCCACTCAACTTTCTTTGTGGTCCAACTCACATTCATACATGACTATTGGAAAAACCATAGCTTTGGCTAGATGGACCTTTGTCAGCAAGGTCATGTCTCTGCTTTTTAATATGCTGTCTAGGTGTTTCATAGCTTTTCTTCCAAGGAACAAGTGTCTTTTAATTTTGTCTGCAGTTACCATCTGCAGTGATTTTGGAGCCCAAGAAAATAAAGTCTGTCACTGTTTCCATTGTTTCCCCATCTATTTGCAAAGAAAGAGAAATGGGTTACAGGTAAGACCAAGGTATTTTCAGCTTTAAGAATGATCAGAGTTTTTGGCAACAGATGCAATAGTCAGCATGGTTTCCTCCTTTTCAATAGGTTGAACCAAAAAAAGAGGGAGGAAATATGTAACAGAAAAAAAAAGTACAGTGAGTGGTACTGTCCATTTGGGAAAACTCTCTTCATCAGCTGTCATCTGCTCAAGTCATGAAAATCTTTATCTGCAGGTCATCAGTTGGTATTGCAGTTCCAGTCAGGGTTTGGTGCTTTCTTTTGATACAACATATGGATCCAAAAATCTTTTCCTTAGAGTTTGGTAGCACAAGAGTTGGTTAACCGTACATGATAATGGTTTTTTTTTTTTTTTTTTTTTCCCAGTGGGGTTAAAGAATGACTTTCTCTTCAAAAGGTAGAGATACCTTTTCTAATAGATGAAATCCCTAGGCTGACAGGTACGATATTTAAGATTTCTGACTCCCAGGAACATGCTGAAAAAAGATTGCTCTTCTAAAGCATGTTTTCTTTTTTAACTGAAGTATAGTTGATTTACAATATTGTATTAGTTTCAGGTATACAGCAGCATGATATGGTTATATATTTTTTGTAGATTATTTTTCATTATATTACAAGATATAGAATATAGGCCCTTGTTGTTGTTTAGTTGCTAAATCATATCTGACTCTTTTAGACTCTTCTAGTCCACCAGGCTCCTCTATCCATGGAATTCTGCAGGCAAGAATACTGGAGTGGGTCGCTATTTCCTTCTACAGGGGATCTTCCCAACCCAGCATTTCCTGCATTGCAAGCAAATTCTTTACCACTGAGCCACCAGTGAAGACTATAATTTCCTGTGAAGAGTGAAGTGAAAGTGAAAGTCGCTCAGTCTGTCTGACTCTTTGCAACCTTATAGTCCATGGAATTCTCCAGGCCAGAATACTGGAATGGGTAGCCTTTCCCTTCTCCAGGGGATCTTCCCAACCCAGGGATTGAACCCAGCTCTCCTGTATTGCAGGTGTATTCTTTATCAGCTGAGCCACATGGGAAGTTCAAGAATACTGGAGTGGGTAGCCTATCCCTTCTCCAGAAGATATTCCCAATCCAGAAATCGAACTGGGGTCTCCTGCATTGCAGCAGGATTATTTACCAACTTAGCTATAAGGAAAGCCCATAGTTCCCTATGCTATACAGTAAATCCTTGTTGCTTATCTAAATTATGTATGGTGGGTTTTGTCTGTTAATCTCATATTCACAATTTATCCCTGGCCCTCCTTTCCCCTTTGGTAACAGCATAGTCGTTCTTAAGGGCTTCTTTGGTAGCTCAGATGGTAAAGAGTCTTCCTGCAATGTGGGAGACCCGGGTTTGATCCCTGGGTGGGGAAGATCCCATGGAGAAGGAAATGGCAATCCTCTCCAGTATTCTTGACTGGAAAATCCCATGGAAGGAGGAGCCTGGCAGGCTATAGTCTATGGGGTCACAAAGAGTAGGACACAACTGAGCGACTGACACTTTAGTTGCTCTTAACAGAGGTACTACTGAAGTACCATCTGCGAATCAAAAGAAGCAGAAGCCAAATGCATTAAGTATCCTGCGATTATCTCAAAGGGTGAGAGTTTATAGGTTCCAAGACTTGAGATTTAGGTCTTACAGCAGTGCCTTTCGATGGGTTATTTTAAGGGTCTCTCCAAACTTGCCCTAGTGGGTTAACTAGTCAATTAATTTTGAGGATTGAGGTTTGTAAGCAAATGAAAGTGTTGTAAAACTGGCCAAACAGTAAAGATCTGTTGAAGGAAGCCCTTGACTGGTAAAATGAGTTTCCTGGTCACTTTGAAGTTTGAGGAAGGATTCCTCAAGTAGAAATGATCCATAACAATAGCAGTAGCCTGATACAAGACTTCAGTCCAGTGAGAAAACTTCCAAGCCATTACCAAATCCTTGAGATCGGAGACACTGAATAAAATCCATTTGCCAAACCTTGCACAGTCCATTGGTTAATTTAAAGTGTCTAAGAACAGTGTGGACAGATTTTCCTGAATTATGTTTCATATAAGTAAGGCAAATAAAGTAGACATTGATCGTGGGCCTGTTAATATTTCTCCACTGGTACTGGCTCATAAAGTTTATTTTATCAGTAAGCCAGTGTTGCAGTGCATGCATGGTAGTTAGTGATGTAAATTTTAGCATCTCTTGCAGAACTGGATTATTATCTGGCCCATTCCAAAAGTTCTCTCTTTATTGAAACAAGAGTTATTCTACTTTCAATATTGTTTTACCTTTCCTGTGAATGCTTACTGGACATCTCTAGTCAGCGTTTCTAGATTATCATTTAGGGAAACATTTCTTTCAACCATGGTAGTGGTTTGGTTGCTGGTTCCTTTGATGAAACAAAGTCATAAGCGACTCCAAAGGCATACTGACCTTCAGTATAGATATGTACAGTTTCTCCCTTATCTGAAATGCTGGTCCACGTAAGTGTATGACCCACGCGGTTAGCTGGAGATGCTAGAGGATGCTGCACGGTGACTCCAAAAGGAGTTTCGATACTATACCCTGGATAATATGTACCATTTTCTCTCTAAAAATGAGAACCATCAGGAAACCATGAAAAGTCAGCATTATCCAAAGGATTTTCCTGTTAGGTTATCATGGGTCGTGAGGTGACAGCCAGACTGTCATGAGGGATATTATCCATAGAAGAGAGAAGGGTGGAAGCGTTAAGATTATCACAGTTAAGAAAGTTATACAAACAGCAGTTAGCAAGAGGATTTCATGTGTTGTGAGACAATTGGCTGAAAACTGTTGGACGTGATAAGAATTCAGGAAGGTTTCTACGGCTTGAGATGTAAAGATGGTTCGATAAGATCCCATGACTTTCTCGTTGGTGGCTTTGACTAAGAGGCTAGTGGCAGAAATGACTCAGAGACACAGGTGAATTTTCATTTCACAGTGTCTAGCTGTTGGCTATAATACCTTATGAGTCAGTGGTAGTCTCCATGGTTTTGAATGGGGAATCCAAAGGCATTGCTTTTCTTTTCAGATACAAAAAGTAGAATGGGAAGTTGATCATTGACGTGTCCAAGTGCAGCAATCTTATAGGAAGAGCTGACTCACTGGAAAAGACCATGGTGCTGGGAAAGATTAAGGCCAGGAGAAGAAGAGGGTGACAGAGAATGAGATGGTGAAATGGCATCACTGACTCAAGGGACATGCGTCTGAGCAAACTCCAGGAGATAGTGAAGGACTGGGAAGCCTGGTGGTGCTGCAGTCCATGAGGTCATAAAGAGTTGGACACAACTTAGCGACTGAACAACAACAAAGGGCAAGGAAATTGATCAAGCCTTCCTTTAAAGCTTTAAAGGTTAAATTATCCTGATCTTGAATAATAGGGTCAAGTTTGCTATATTTTAGTAACACGGATAAAGTTTGGGCCATAAGAGGGAAGTTTAGAATCTGGCTTTGAAAGTAGCCAGCTAGCCCTGGCAAAACTTTATGAAAGGCTTTTAGTTTTTGGTTTGGGGAATTTGGGGATATCAGAAAGCCTGTTTGAATCTAAATATAGCCATTTTTTCTGAGATCAGATGCCCCAACTATTGAATGTGAGTTTGAACAAACTACAGATTTTTTGTTATAGACTTGATGGCTTGCAACTGATCTAATAAGTGCAAATGGCAAAAATTTTAAGGTTAATATCCTTAAAATTGGGCTTCCCAGGTGACACTGGAAGTAAAGAAACTGTTGTCAGGAGACATAGAATTATGCAGGAGACATAAAATTGGGCTTCCCTGGATCAGGAAGATTCCCTGGAGAAGGGCATGGTAACCCACTCCAGTATTCTTGCCTGGAGAATCCCCATGGACAGAGGAACCTGGTGGGCTATAGTCTATAGGGTCACAAAGAATTGAACACTACTGAAGCAATTTAGCTTGCATCCTTAAAATTAGCTCTACTGTCAGAGACAGAACAAATAAAATATGTTCAGTGATTATTTTATTCATCTGGTTGAATATCTTGCTTTCAACTATCAATTTCTAGAATTCTCTTTCCTTTTATGAGAAAGCAATTCTGGCTTTGATTGCTGTCTAAGAAATTTTGGCCCAATAAATGAACAGGGACAGAGAAACTAAGGAGAAAAGGATGAATATTTCTCAGAGTGTCTAAAGCAAAGGGAATAGGATTAATACAGAAAACTGTTTAAAAAAAAATAAAAATAAAGGGCTTCCCAGGTGGCTCGGTGGTAAAGAATCTGCCTGCCAGGGCAGGAGATGTGCAATCAGTCCTTGGGTAGGGAAGATCCCCGGGGGGAGGAAATGGCAAAGCCACTCTGATATTCTTGCCTGGAGAATCCTGTGGACCTGGAGAGCTACAGTTCTTGGGTCACAAAGAGTCAGACATGACTGAGCACACACACATGCAGGAACCTGTTAAAAGTTATATATCATGTTAGTACCCCAAGTCAGGGACTATTGAATAGCAGTAGGGTTGACCACCAAGAGTGCAGCTTCAGTGTCACCAAGGACAAAGAGAGTTTCATTCCCACCTGGAGAGTTGTTTCTTCTAGCTAGTTAAGAGGAAGGATTGGGAAAATCCTGTAGTTCCTCAGAGTTCTATGTGAAAGTCACTCAGTCATGTCTGACTCTTTGCGATCCTGTGGACTATATAGTCTGTGGAATTCTCTAGGCCATAATACTGGAGTGGGTAGCTGTTCCCTTCTCCAGGGGATCTTCCTAACCTAGGAATGGAACCCAGGTTTCCTATGTTGCAGGTGGACTTTTTACCAGCTGAGCTACCAGAGAAACCCAAGAATACTGGGATGGGTAGCCTATCCCTTCTCCAGAGGGTCTTCCCAGCCCAGGAATTGAACCATGTCTCCTGCATTGCAGGCAGATTCTTCAGCAACTGAGCAATCAGGGAAGCCCCAGAGTTCTATAATTGGGAATTAAGAGGGCATTTGTAAAGGCTGATTAGAGAGCAGAAAGTACCTGGGACAAAGTTAAGTCTGTATCAATCTTTTTCCCAATGACTTTCTGCAATAATGACAAACACCAAGAGGGGTTTGATTTAGTTTGGGAACCTCTACTTATTGTAGTTTAAAATTAAGGATTTTATGGGGAGGGAGGTGGGAGGGGGGTTCATGTTTGGGAATGCATGTAAGAATTAAAGATTTTAAAATTTAAAAAATAAAAAACTAAAATTAAAAAAAAATAAATAAAATAAAAAATCACATTTGAAAAAAAAATAAACAAAATCACAGATATCATGCTATTTCACCTTAAAAAAAATAAAATAAAATTAAGGATTTTAATGGTCTTCCTTTGAGTTTAATCATCCAGGGTGTGGGTGAGCCAATTTGCTTTATTAAGTCAAGCTGGAGAGGATATTGTTTCCCATTTTATTTTGGTCCTTTAAATAGATGGGAAAGATTTAGTTTCTGCTATTTAATGAACAGTGAGTTGAAGGCTACATGAGTGTATTCAAAACCTGAAGCAGCCAGAATTTACCTTAAAAATAATTTGGAGTTGGGTATAAGTGTTAAGTGTTAGTCACTCAGTTGTGCCTGACTCTTTGTGACTCCATGGACTGCAGCCCACCAGGCTCCTCTGTCCATGAGATTTTCCAGGCAAGAATACTGGAGTGGGTTGCCATTTCCTTCTTCAGGGGATCTTCCTGACCCAGGGATCAAACCCAGGTCTCCTGCCCTGCAGGCAGATTCTTTACCAACTGAGTTACAAGGGAAGCCCTCACTGGGTCTGTAGGGATAAGCATGAATCTTACTTCTGTCAACAGGTTTTGGGAAAGTCCCAGGGATTTCCAGGAGAAGTGAAGCAGTGACTGCTGAGCCTAATCATTTAACAAGGATTGGTGCTGGTCTCTCCTTTGCAGATTCAGAGAGATTTCAGTATATATGTATGATAAGTTATGTCCAAATCTCTGCAACCCCATGTGCTGTAGTCAGCCAGGCTCCTTTCTCCATGAAAATTTCCAGGCAAGAATGCTGGAGTGGGTTGTCATTTCCTAATGACTATCCCTATTAGCTGTTTTTTGTAGTATTAGGCTTGTCCTTCACCAGGGCACATATGAACTACTGGTATAACTCTCGGCCACCTGATTGGTGTGTTTAAATATTAAGTTTCTTGGCATATCTATGGGGAACCTCAGTTATTCAAAAAACAAACAAACAGAAACACCTCAGTATATGGTTTCTACTTTGGCTTAGTTCTGAGGACATGAGATTTTAGTATTACAATCCTCACAGGATATTTTAAATGGTCAGGCTCTAATGGGTTCAGAGAAATTAAGAGCAGAGAGAAGTTTGGAGAGAGGCAGAGTATGAAGTCTGTGAGGATGGAGACTGAAGATGGGGTAGGAGAAAAAGAGGCCTTAGATGTTTTGCTTGGCTTTGTTTTCTTTCAGTTTTCTGTTGATGCCAGTTAATTTATAGATGGGTTTCTTAAAGAGGCCATTCTAGAGCCCTGTATGGGTTTAGAAGCCTTAAGATACCAATTGAAATAGGCTTGCCTTTCAGCTGATTTTATTTTAGAGCTGCAGTCTTCTAATTTGATTTTGTGAAGTTTGGGGAGCTCACACTTCCCCCATAATGGCCATTAGAGCTTTAAGTTATTTCTGAGTAGGTTGGTCCAATTAATTAAAAAATGTGCAAAAGGAAGGACCTAAGGTTTTAAAAATAAAACTGGCCAGGTTTCCAGAAGGAGAATTCTCCTGAGTGAAATTAGCAGATTGTGATCCCATGAGTCAAAACTAGAGGTTCAAAAAGAACAAATGAGTGCGCATCAGAAAAGATGAAACCTTTAAACAGATCGTGAGTAAAATTAGAGCTCAAACAAAAGCAGGGAGCTCAAACCTAATGAGACACTGACCAAGCAGAAAGGAAAAAAGACCACAAATAAACTGAGAGCACCAAGTGTTCAAGTGGGAAACTCAGTTCAGGGAATCATTGGTTCCTGATTTTAAATTTTAATTTAAATTTTAAACCATTAAAATCATTGTTTTAAGTGAACTCTATGTTCACTTAAAACCAAATGGCCAGTTATTTTAACAGCAAAATTAGTTCACTTGGGAATAGCAGAGAACTGCAATTTGGGACAAGCAGACTCTGTTGAAACAGGCTGGTCTGTGAACAGAGGAAAGGGGCTATGCTTATGCAGGAAAGAGAGAGCTTGGGGAGGACTGTTGTGGTTCTTCATTGGCTGCAGGCAAGTGGGCAGCTGCTTGTTTTTTTTCTGATGGGATTTGCAAGTTGTAGTGTGATGTGTTGGAGAGAGCTCCCTCTAGAACATCACATGGTCCCATTTTATTTTTTTAAATTGAAGTATGATTGCTTTATGATGTTGTGTTAGTTTCTGCTGTCCAATCGAGTGAATATATTCCCTTCCTCTTGGACTTCCCTCCTCCACCCCAATCCCACTACTCTAGGTCATCACAGAACACCAGGCTGAGCTTCCTGTGTTTTATAGCAGGTTCCCACTAGCTATCTGTTTTACACATGGTAGTGTAAATATATCAACCCTAATCTCCCAATTTGTGCCACTCTCCTCTCTACACCTGGTGTCCACTGACAGATGAATGGATAAATAAGATGCAGTACGGCTATACAATGAAATATTACTCAACCATAAAAAAATGAAATTGGCCCATTTTTAGAGATGTGAATGAACCTAGAGTATGTCATATGGAGTGAAGTAACTCAGAAAGTGAAAAACAAATATTGCATATTAACACATATATGTGGAATCTAGAAAAAATCCAGAACAGCACACAACTCCATTTTAAATGAGGTTTCTTTTATTCTTTTTCACACTTTTAATTTGCATTATGTAGAGAGAATAAAAGCAAAGATTTCCAAATAAACCTGTTTATGATTTAATACTTGCATATTTTTTCAACATTTGGATAGAAACGGGAATATTTAAGTACAGTTAACCCTTGAACAACACATATTTGAGCTGCTCAGGTATATTGCCATGTGGATTCTTTTCAACAAATATACAGTCAGGCCCTCCATATCCTCAGGAGAAGATTCAAGCAACTGTGGATGCTGTACTGTGTTTAAGATCCATGGTTAGTTGAATTTAGGTCTGTGAAACGACAGATAGGAGGGCCTGACTCTGGGATGTGTTTCCTGTGGATTTTGGTATATGAAGTGGGTCCTAGAACCAATCCCCTGTGGATACCAAGGGATGACTATGATATGTTATATAATATTTTATTAATATCATCTACTTTAGAGGGACTTGTTTTTTGTTACTAGGCATTATGATACTTTACTGGCATCTCATGACACTTTATGATTATCTTGATTGTTATTATTGCTTATACTTTTTAAGTGAGTAAATGGAAACTACAGAATATTTCCATTGTTCAGTCCTGCAAGGATATATAGTCATATTTTAATATGCTGTCACTTAATCATGAAGAAGAATAACAGCTTGGCATTACTATGTAAGAGTAACGTCTATGTGCTTACTTAATGTAAATATATCCTACTTGTTCTAAATCTTCTCATTTTCTAAAATATCTCATGGACAATATATGGCACTGCTCATTATTCCATTTTTCTTCCATTTTAATTTGAGCATAGTATTATCATTGTGCCATGTATGAATTTTCCCCTTACCCCCTCCCTTCTCTCTCTCTGCATGTCTGCTAAGCTCCTCTGTCCATGGGATTCTCCAGGCAAGAATACTGGAGTGGTTTGCTGTGCCCTTCTCCAGGGAATCTTCCCAACCCAGGAATCAAATCTGTGTCTCCTGCAATAAAGACAGAGTTTTTAACCATCTGTGCCTCACCACTGTTAATTAATCCACCAAGACTTTGATTCCTACACTATTATTTTATTTACAGATAGTATGTTTTTAAATATCTGTTCATTCTTAACAATTTCTTGTTATTCAAGCGTCTTTGTAATTAACTCCTTTATTCCTATAATCATTGTGTGTTCAGTATAATCTTTATCTTGCCTGATTTTACATCTGCAGTTTTTGATCATTAAAATTCAGCTGTTTCTCAACTTCATTTCTTATTTGTTCTCATCCAGATGCCTTTTCAAGTATTTGTTGTTCTGAATACATACTTCATTTTACTGGGTAGTGCTCCTGTGGGCCCCGCTTAGTGAACCTTTCTTCTCTAGAGCACGTGCACCCACTTCATCTTCTCCTGTCCCTGGACTGCTTCAACTCAACTCGCTCCCTGTAATTTTGTCAGGGAGCTGGTACAGAATCCATTCCAGTCAACTTCATCCTCACAGCCCAGTTGTTGCCGTCTGAATCCTTGCCCCTCTGGCTACTGACTGCTCCCATCTACTGCTATTCCTGCCCTGCCTCCCAGCATCTGCCAGCTTGGCCCTGAGTACCTTTCTGGCCCAGAGATTCCAATGATTTTGAGCCCTGGGTGTCGGGTTCTGAAATATATGTATTTGCCTGCTCAGCTTCTCATCACCTCCCTCACATCCTAAACTCTTGTTGTTCTGAAGGGGTCCTTGAATACCAGCAGTATCTCCCAATGGTTTATACTCTGGATCTTGTTAAGTAAAGTAAGCATTCCACAAAATGCTCTAGGAATTTCTTTCTTTGTCTTTTAATATATATGTGTGTGCAGATGGGGGTGAGTGTTTGCCTGCTTTTTCCTTAAATATTGATTTATTTTCATGTGTTTAGAACTGTTTTTAGCTTTCTTACCTGTTTGCTGGATTTCATTACCATCCATGGCATGCTATATAGTCCATGGAGTCACAAAGTGTCCGAGATGACTGAGCATGCAACCACACACACACACATACACACATACACATGTGTGTATGTGTGTGTATATATATATATATACACCTAACTTTCAAGGTCAACATATTGCTTAGGTTTTCTTCTGTTTTCAGTAAAAGGCTTTAAACTCCTTGACATCCTTGAAGAATCTGAGCCCTACCAACCTTTTCAGATCTAATCTGATCTTGTCTTATAGACTCTGGAACTTAAGCATGGATGCCATTTTATTTGTCCTTGAGTTTGCACTTACTTTTATATTGCCTGGTCCTTTATAGTCCATTAGTTGGGGCTTAGTAAGTATTCAATATATAACTGCTGACATATAACACATACACAAGAGATCACTTTAATGTACCCTCCAAACATGTATATATATGTGATCTATATACAGTAAACAGCATATCAGAAGAAAATTATAATAGAAATACTGTGCAGCAGTTCATCAGCCTTTGACTGTTTACATTTGTTTAAGAGGAGCCGTATAACTAATATTTAAACTTAAGTTTGATATTTAGTGTATGACTATTGCAGAAGATGTGAAAATGTGTATATACTTTAGGACATTTAGACTTTTTCACTAACTCTGTGTGTGTGTGTGTGTGTGTGTGTGTGTATGTACAGTAATTTGGGGGCTATTATAGTGTAAGAGTCCAAGTTCTGAAGTCAAGATGTTCAAATCTAAATTATCTTACTTAATAGCTTTGTAGCCCTGGGCAAATTAACTAATAGCAGCAATATTCAGTTTATTTATTTAAAAATATGGAGGTAATAATATTTAACTCAAGATATTATAAGAAACAGTAGATCAATGGAACAAAATAGAAAGCCTAGAGATAAATCCATGCGTCTATGTACACCTCATCTTTGACAAAGGAGGCAAAAATATACAGTGGAGATAAGGCAATCTCTTTAACAAGTGGTGCTGGGAAAACTGGTCAACACATGTAAAGAATGAAACTAGAACACTAACACCATACACAAAAATAAACTGACAATGTATTAAAGATCTAAATGTAAGATCAGAAACTATATATCAAATATGGTGATATAGATATTTCAATGCTATTCTCTTATATCATCATTTACATCTGTGTCTCTTTTGCTGCCTTGTATATAGGATTGCCATTACCACCTTCCTAAATACCATATATATGTGTTAATATACCGTACTGGTGCTTCTCTTTCTGACTTACTTCATTCTGCATTAGAGACTCCTTTTTCTTAGAGCAAAACATAGGCAGAACACACTCTGACATAAATCACAGCAAGATCTTCTATGACCCACCTCCCAGAGTAATGGAAATAAAATAAAAAACAAACAAATAGGACCCAATTAACTGAAAAGTTTTTGCACAACAAAAGAAACTATAAGCAAGGTGAAAAGACAGCCTTCAGAATGGGAGAAAATAATAGCAAGTGAAGCAACTGACAAATAATGAATTTCCAAATTATACAAACAGCTCTTGCAGCTCAATACCAGAAAAACAAACAACCCAATCAAAAAGTTGCCCAAAGAATTAAACAGACATTTCTCCAAAGAAGACATACAGATGGCTAATAAACACATGAAAAGATGCTCAATATCACTCATTATTAGAGAAGTGCAAATCAAAACCACAACGAGGTATCATCTTATACAGGTCAGAATGGCTGCTATCAAAAAGTCTACAAATAATAAATGCCGGAGAGGGTGTGGAGAAGAGGGGACCTTCTTTCACTCTTGGTGGCAATGCAAACTGGCACAGCCACTATGGAGAACAGTGTGGAGATTCCTTAAAAAACAGGAAATAGAACTGCCATATGACCCAACAATTCCATTGCTGGACATACGCACCAAGGAAACCAGAATTGAAACAGACACAAGCACCCAAATGTTTATAGCATCACTGTTTACAATAGCTAGAATATAGAAAGAACCTAGATGTCCATCAGCAGACGAATGGATAAGGAAGCTGTGGTACATGTACACAATGGACTATTACTCAGCTATAAAAATGAACGCATTTGAGTCAGTTTGAATGAGGTGGATGAAACTGGAGCCTCTAATGCAGAGTGAAGTAAGTCAGAAAGAGAAACACCAATACAGTATATTAACATGTATATATGGTGTTTAGGAAGGTGGTAACGGTGATCCTATATACAAGGCAGCAAAAGAGACACAGATGTAAAGAACAGACTATTGAACCATGTGGGAGAAGGCAAGGGTGGCATGATACAAGAGAATAGCAGTGAAATATGTATATCACCGTATGTAAAATAGCTGACCAGTGCAACTTCAATGCATGAAGTAGGCCCCTGCTCTGGGACAATCCAGAGGGATGGGGTGGGGAAGGAGGTGGGAGGGGTTTCTGGATGGGGGTGGTGGCATGTGCGCCTGTGGTTGATCCATGTTGATGAGTGGCAGGGGCCACCGCAGTGTTGTGAAGTGATTGCCTGCCAATTTAAATAAATAAATAAATGTTAAAAATTAAAAAGATGCTATAAGAAAATATATGTTAATCTTTTAACAGGATATGTGACACATGCAATGGTATAATTTTCCTACTGCTGAA
Organism: Ovis aries; assembly: GCF_016772045.2. Classification (NCBI taxonomy): domain Eukaryota; kingdom Metazoa; phylum Chordata; class Mammalia; order Artiodactyla; family Bovidae; genus Ovis; species Ovis aries. The sequence goes on from NC_056069.1 coordinate 53,791,435, forward strand.
ACTAATTATCACAAACTTAGTGGTTAAATAACACATATTTATTATTTCACAGTTCTGGAAATCCCAAGTCTTAAAATCAAGGTAGCAATATGGCTGCATTCCTTTTGGAGGCTTCAGGGGAAAATCTGTTTCTTTTTAAGCTTTGAGAAGCTGCCTGCCTCTCTTGGCTTGTAGCCCATTCTGAGATCTTTGAGCCAAGCAGTATAACATCTTCAACTATTTCTCTCCACGTGTCTCTGTCTCTCACTGACTTCTGCTTCTGTCATCATATATTTTATCTGACTTTCCTGTTTCTTTCCTTCAAGAATACTTGGTACATTGGGCACACAGGGATAATCCAGGACTATCTTCCCTTAAGTTTACATCAGCAAATTTTTTTTCATGTAAAACAATATTAATAGGACATGGACATTTGGAGGGTATAGTAAGTGGAAAGTAAATGTAGTTTTTTATTGTTTGTAGGAAAAAACATATGATAGTAAGTTCCATCACTCTAAAGTTGACTCCAGATACAAATTAATTAGTTGTAGGACCATAGCTTTACAAGAGCTTAGGAGCAACATTTTAAAGGCAGATTCCCTAAATAGATTTCACAAGAAGAATACAGAATGGAAAAAGAATCTGTATATTTCTTTATCTAGTAAGCTATAGAAAAATTGTAAACTTTTACTTTTAAAGATAGACATGTTATTTTCAAGCTTTAAGTCCTTCAAGACAAGTTGAGATTATTTTTCTCACCAAATTTCTATTTCTTTTTTTTTTTTTTTTGCTAAGACTAACATCATTGAGAGAAATAGCCGAGTACATGTGAAATGAATCCTTTTCAAAGCTTTATTAACATTACACCTGAAATGATAGGTCATTTTACCTCATTCATTTGCCAAAGCAACCATTTAATAAGTTGAGGGTGGGCTTCACTGATGGCTCAGTGGTGAAGAAGTGAAGTGAAGTCGCTCAGTCATGTCCGACTCTTTGCGACCCCATGGACTGTACCCTACCAGGCTCCATTGTCCATGGGATTTTCCAGGCAACAGTACCGGAGTGGATTGACATTTCCTTCTTCAGGGGATCTTCCCGACCCAGGGATCGAACCCGGGTCTCCCGCATTGTAGACAGACGCTTTACCGTCTGAGCCACCAGGGAAGCCACCATTCCCGTCAAGATAATGAAATCATTGTACTCAGTCATTAACACACCTCATGCTGACAACCACTCATATATCTAAAATAACTTAGTTTTATCTATGTGTCTAAGATAGGTATGTGTACTAAGTCATTTCAGTCGTGTCTATACTTTTATACAAGTGAAAAAATATATGTGCATTTTTGTGTTTGGATCATTTTATTCAGCACACTATTTTGATATATAGCCTTATGCTTTACTTAGTGGATTAATTATTTCCCAAGGACTCAGTGGCTTAAAAACGACAAAGAATTGTTATAGTTTCTGCAAGTCAGGAATTCAGACTTAGTTTCTCTGGGTGCCTCTGATTTAAAATCTTCCATAAGGCTACGATCAGGTTGTCTGCTGAGGTTGCAGTTATATGAAGGGAAAAGTTTTCAGAAAATCCACATCCAAGTTCATTCACATGTCTGCTAGCAGACCTCAGGTCCGTGCTGTCTACTGGCCAGAAATATCAGCTTTTTGCCATGTAAGTTTTTCTGTATGGATTCTCATACGTGACAGCATGCTATCTTTAGGGGTGTAAGAAAGAGAGAATGCAACAAAGAGTAATACATGGCAAGAATTGACATGTATGACAAAAACCAGTCTTTCTCTAAATATTTTTCAAAATGACATCTGATCACTTTTATCTACTTAGAAAGGCTTACTATGTCCCGCTTATAATTCAGGATGAGAATTATATAAGTGTGTAAATAGCAGGAGATTGTAATTACTATGGGTCATTCCATTAACTGCCTGCTATAGTCTGCTCTCTGATGCCCCAGTGATGTGTGTTTCTCCTACAAAGTATACTCATTTCCACCCAAGGTCCCAACAAGGATCATCCTATTATGGTGTTAGCTCAACATCCAAAATTTCATCATCCAGTTTAAGTCCAGCTATGGATGAGGCCTTTTGGATCTGTAAGTACATATCCTCCGGTACAATGCCTCTTGATTTGCCTTCCTATAAAAATCTAAAGATGTCATTTGCCCACCACACACACAATGATGAGACAGGCATAAGAAAACTAATATGTATTTATTTATTTATTAAAAATTTTTTAATTTTTATTTTATTTTATTTTTTCTTTTCAAGACTGTATTGGTTTTGCCATACATTGACATGAATCCGCCACGGGTATTATTTAGAAAGAACAAAGTTGGAGATGCAAAGGAGTTACTGGTCCATAGCAAACATGAAATTTTTTCAGGCAAATACTAGATATTCCTTAATTAGGTTTTGAGATGTAGGAATATATATATATATATATAGAGTGTGTGTGTGTGTGTGTGAAACTACCCTCAGGATTCTCTTTTCCTCAGACTATGTCATTGTTCCTCTTCTTGTACAAAAGTTAGAATGTGTGTGAGATGGATTTTTCTCTTAGCTGACATCTTGCTATTAGAAGTCTGGACATCCATCAGCTTCTTTTCCTTGAATTTTTGAAGAAATATCCATGTTAAATTATACTTTTCATTAAATTATGATGTTATAACCTTTGTTGAAATTCAGGTTCTCATAAATATATATGTAGTGTCTATTCTTTGACTCTCTATGCTGTCCCTTTAATCTGTATATCTGTATTTACACCAATACATTTCTGTTTTGAGGCCTAAAATCAAATAGTGGGAACTGATAGCTTACACCTTGTCTTGGGATCCCAGATGAGCCCCCAAGATGATAGATGGAAACTTACCGTGTTCCGCATAATTTGTGGTCTCCAAATGAGAATGAGAATATTTAACTCTGGGACCAAAAGCAGTCTCAGTCATTCAGAACTCCATGTAGTAGAGATTTTATTACAGTGATAGTGACAGAAAAAAGCTTCTGACTTAGACATCAGAAGAGGGTAGAAAGATTAACTGCCTTGCTAGTTTTAAGCAGGGAATTATATACTTTTCTGCCAGCTGTTGAGAATAGAAAAAGAAAAAAAAGAAAAAAAAATCCTCAAAGCTGTGAAAGTCTTGCCCAGACCCTTTCCTGTAACACGCTGCTACTGCTAAGTCACTTCAGTCGTGTCCAACTCTGTGCGACCCCAGAGACGGCAGCACACCAGGCTCCTCCGTCCCTGGGATTCTCCAGGCAAGAACGCTGGAGTGGGTTGCCGTTTCCTTCTCCAATGCATGAAAGTGGAAAGTGAGAGTGAAGTTGTTAGGTCGTGTCCGACTCTTAGCGACCCCATGGACTGCAGCCCACCAGGCTCCTCCGTCCATGGGATTTTCCAGGCAAGAGTACTGGAGTGGGGTGCCATTGCCTTCTCTGTCCTGTAACATACATCCTGGGAAAACATCAGCACAACATTAGCCAGAAGGAATCCAGAGCTCAAGGCTGTGGAAGTTTTACCCAGATCTCTCATAACATACATTTGGAGCTCAAGAAAAACATGTCCATGAACAAGAGATACTGTTACCTACAAGGCCTCTGTGTCGAAGACAAAAGAATGGGAAAAAGAATGTTCACCTCCTCCTTAAAGAGACCTTAGGCTTGGACTCCTTATTAACCTGCCCAGATTAACTTTCTCAGAATCTCCCAATTAGATTATTTCTCTTTTCCAAAACTACTTTGACTATCATAAGTAATTGTCCATCTCCTTTTTCTTTTAAGAATCTGCTTGTCAGTTTCTAAAAAAAAAAAAAAAAAAAGCCCATGGTAGTATTGATTAGAATTTCATATACCCTATAGAACAATTTTAGAAAAAAAATGAGTTATTATAGACAACTTTCAATCTATGTATATGCTAGAACTTTTTATTTTGATTTTGCAAATTAGCTGTAATTTGTAGTTTTCAGGAAAGAGATCTCATATATCTTTTTCAAAATGTTTCCCTTAATATTTAGCCTTTTTGTGTTTAGTCGTTTTATTAATGCCTTAATTTTGCTTATTGCTAGTGTGTAAAAATGCATTGTTTTAAAATATTGTCCTTGAATCCTCTGAATTTGTTAAACTCACCAAAGTGTAGTTACTGTGTGTGTTTGTGTGTGTCTATATACAAAAATTCCTCAGTATTTTACAGAGTGATGAGCATATTATCTGTGTGTACAGGGAGGTTTACTTCTTTTTAATCTGTATAATTTTTCTTATATGTTTCTTTTGTTTTATTGTAATGTCTAAAGTGTTCAGTACAATTCTGAATATAAGTAGTATAAATGCATGTAGTTACTTTCTTCTTAATCCTAGCAGGAGAGGCTTTTGGATATTTGTCTTTCATGACCAAGTATGATGGTTAGTTTTACCTCTTTAAGTGCATATTATGAGATTGAGAGTTTCCTTGTATTTCTAATGTGTTGAGTGTGTCATGAATGCACATTGACTTCTATTAAATGCCTTTTATGCATTAATAAGAGCTATATAATTATTCCCCTTAATTATGTTAAAGTAGTTAATTTCATTGTTTGGTTTTTGAATGTAAAACTTTTCAATAACATGATAGACTTTACTTTATCATGGTATACTATTCATTTCATGTAATTTTGTATTGGATTTGCTAATTAGTACATAATGAAGAATAGTACATGTATTTTTATAAGGGGTATTGGACTCATAGCTTCCTGGTTTAATATCAGAATAATATTGTTTTCATGGAATATATTTGGTAGCAATCTCTATTTTCGGGAAGGGACTATGCCATTTTGGTATTTTCTCTTGCTTAAATGTATGAAAACATTCACTGGTGAAACTGTGGCTCAAGCAGGTGTTCTCAACTGGTGGTAATTTTGCTTCTCAGGTGACATTTGGAAATGTCTAGAGACTGGGAGAAAATGCTACTGGGTATAGGCTACAAATTCTAATAAACATCCAAACAACAAAATATGCAGTGTGGGCTCCCTCAGTAAAGAAAGATGTGGTCTAACTTAGCAAAAGTATTAGTCTGCGTAATATTGACTTAGAGTTTTCTTTATGGCAAGGATGTAGATAATAAAAACAATTGCTTTAAAATATAATAAACTATTTACCTTTTTTTCTACTTTTAGTCAGTATTGATTAATTGTGCTTTTAAGAAATTTGTCCATTTTACATGAGCTAACATTTTTGGCAAAAGCTTAATTTTTTCCTTATTGACATTTTAATGCTTGTATTATCTGTCTTGGGATTCTTTATATATTCCTGCTACTGGTAAATTCTTTTCTTCTTTATTTTAAAAATGTTTTTTGTCTTGCTAAGATTTTATAGATTTAAGAAATTTTTGTAATAACTAAATTTTGGCTTTTAAAATAGTCATTTATCTGTTTTTATTTTTTTCTTTTAAAGTGTCTTCTCCAGACTGTATTTTTTTTTTTTTTACTTTTTTAGTCTACATTCCTAAAGTTTAATTTTCTTTTTTTCTTTTTTTCCTATCTTCTTGATGTAGAAATTTAAATCACTGTTTTTGGGCACTTTTTAAATGCAATTGACCCTTGAACAACATGGGTTTGCATTCGATAGGTCCATTTATACATAGATTTTTTTTTTCAATAGATACTCACTACAGCATTACATAACACATGGCTGAAACTGTAGATGTAGGATCATGGATATGAAAGGCCAACTGTAAAGTTATCTGTGAATTTTCAACTGTGTGGAGAGTCAGCACCCCTGATCTCCACGTTGTTCAAGGGTCAGCTGTGTATACATTTAAACCATACATTTCTCATTCCCTCTAAAATCAAGAACAAGACAAGGGTGCCCACTCTCACCACTGTTACTCAACATAGTTTTGGAAGTCCTAGCTATGGCAATCAGAGAAGAATAAATAAATAAATAAATAATAAATAAAAGGAATCCAGATTGGAAAGGAAGATGTAAAACTCTCACTCTTTGCAAAACATATGCTGTTGTGTATAGAACACCCTAAGATACTGTCAGAAAATGACTAGAGCTGATCAGTGAATTTAGTAAAGTTGCAGGGTACAAAATCAATACACAGAAAACACTTGTGTTCCTATATATTAAACCATACACTTCTCAACATAGCTTTAGTTGTATCCCATACTTTTCAAAATACTGTGTTTTCCTTATATTTAGTCAACACTTTGTTAGTTCTCCTGTTTTTCTTCTAGTTTTATTGAGATATAATTGGTATACCACCCTGTATATGTACAGCAAAGGACCCCACCCTAATGGCTGAAAGTGAAGAGGAACTAAAGAGTTTCTTGATGAAGGTGAAAGAGGAGAATGAAAAAGCTGTCTTAAAACTCAACATTCAAAATAGTAAGATCATGGCATCCAGTCTCATCACTTCATGGAAAATATATAGGGAAAAAATGGAAACAGTGAAAGACTATTTTCTTGAGTTCCAAAATCACTCTAGACAGTGACGGTAGCCACAAAATTAAAAGACACTTGCCCCTTGGAAGAAAAGCTATGACAAACTTAGACAGCCTAATAAAAAGCAGAGCTGTCACTTTGCCGACAAAGGCCTGTCTAGTCAAAGCTATGGTTTTTCCAGTAGTCATGTACAGATGTGAGAGCTGGACCATAAGGAAGGCTTAGCACCAAAGAATTAATGCTTTCAAACTGTGGTCTTGGAGAAGACTCTTAAGAGTCCCTTGGACAGCAAGGAGATCAAAGCAGTCTATCCTAAAGGAAATAAACCCTGAATTTGGAAAGATCGGTGCTGAAGCTCCAATACTTTGCCCACCTGATGCGAAGAGCTGACTCACTGAAATAGACCCTGATACTGGGAAAGAATCAGAGCAGGAGGAGAAGGGGGCAACAGAGGATGAGATGGTTGGATGGCATCACAGACTCAATGGACATGAGTTTGAGCAAAGCCCAGGAGATGGTGAAGGATGGGGAAGCCTGGCATGCTGCCATTCATGGGATCACAAAGAGCTGGACATGACTGAACAGTAACAAATAAGTACAGCATTAAGATTTTGCTTTTTTCTTTGTTTTCTCTGAAGTATAATTCACTTTCAACACTATGTTATTTCCTAATATGCATAGAGTGGTTCAATAGTCCTATACATTTCAAAATATTCATCATGATGACTCTAGTTATATGTCACCATGCGAATACGTTACATAGTTAGTGACCCTATTCCCCACAGTGTAGATTTTATACCTGTGACTCATTTATTTCTCAGGTGGAAGTTTATGCTTCTTAATCCCCCTCCCTCATTTGTCTTCTTTCCTTCACCGACCATTTCCCCTCTGGCAGCCACATGTTTGTTCTCTGTATCTACAAATCTGCTTCTGTTTTGTTATTTTTATTTATTTGATTTGTTTTTTGTATTCCACATATAGTAAAATTATGCCATATTTGTTTCTTTCGGTCTCATTTATTTCACTTAGCATAATATCCTCAATTCCATCCCTGTTGCTTCCCATGACAAGATTTCATTCCTTTTTTCTGACTAATATTCCATTGTGCATATGTATAGACACCACATCTCCTTTTATCCATTCATCAGCAGATAGGCATTTGGGTTGTTTCCATAACCTCGCTGTTATAAATAATACTGCGAATATAGGGTTGCATATATCTTTTTAAATTAATGTTTTAATTTTCTTCAGATAAATACCCAGGATTGGAAAAGCTGGATCACATGATAGTCCTATTTTTAATTTTCTGAGGAACCTCTATATTGTTTTTTATAGTGGCTGCTCCGATTTACATTCCCACCAATAGGGCATGAGGTTTCCACTTTTTAATTGTTGCCAATACTTGTTGTGTTTTTGATCAGAGTTATTCTAACAGGTGTGAGGTGGTATCTCATTGTGGTTTTGACTTCTGTTCACCTGATGTTTAGTGATATTGAACATCTTTTTGTTTGCCTGTTGGCCATCTCTATGTCTTCTTTGAAAAAATGTCTATTCAGAGCCTCTGCCCACTTTTTAATAAGTGGGGTTTTTTGATGTTAAATAGAATGAGTTCTTTATGTATTTTGGATATCAAACCTTTATTAAGTATATATTGAATAGTTTGCAAATATTTTATCCCATTCAGTAGGTGGGCTTTGCATTTTGCTGATAGTTTTATTGATTGTATAAAAGCTTTTTACCATGATATAGTCCCATTTATTTACTACATTAAATCTTTTGACTTCTGGTTTATTTAGAGATGTGTTATTCAACTCTGAATATTTTTTATATATCTTATTTTCATTCATTTGTATTTTTTCATTTTTATCACTTAGCATAATCTATAAGTTTATATCCTTTTGAAATTTATTATTACTTATGTAATCAAGCATATGATGCTCTCTTGGAGAACATTCTTTGTCAGCTTGACAAGGATATGTTTCATACAATTCTTAAGCAGTGTTTTGTACTCAATTTGGTTAGCTTGATTGATGGCACAATCAAAGTTTTCTCTCTCCTTGTAATTTTGTATATTTGTTATATCAATTATTGTGAGTGAGGTGTTAAATATACCACCTTTAATTGTATTACCCTATTCCTCCTGTTAATTATGTCAATTTTTGCTGCATGAATTTTTGTGTTCATTAATTAGGTTTATGCATATTTTGGATTTTTTCTTTGCTCTTAATGAATCATGAAATGGTCTCTTTTGTCTCTTGTAATGTACTTTGTATTAAAGTATAATTTATCTGATATTCAAAAGCTTTGCTTTTATATACTTATAATTAGCTCATAAATCATTTTTCTTCTTTTACTCTCAGCCTTTTTATGTATTTTCATTTAAAGTACATTAGTGCAGACAGCATGTAGCTGGGTCTTATTTTTTTAATTTCATCCAAGATTTCTGCCTTTAAATTGGTATATTTAGTACATTTATGTAGTTTATTAGTTTTTATTGTGATATTCACAAAATATAATATCCATCCTTAGGAAAATGCACAATTCTTTGTCTCTTAATATATATGCAAATGTGTACAATCATCACAACTCTTTAACTCCAGAATATTTGTATCACCCCTGAAAAGAAACCTCATACTCATTAGGAGTCACTCTCTTTTTCTCTTCTGACCCCAAGTTCAGTTCAGTTCAGTTCAGTCGCTCAGTCACGTTCAACTCTTTGCGACCCCATGAATCGTAGCATGCCAGGCCTCCATGTCCATCACCAACTCCCAGAGTTCACTCAGACTCATGTCCATCGAGTCAGTGATGCCATCCAGCCATCTCATCCTCTGTTGTCCCCTTCTCCTCCTGCTCCCAATCTCTCCCAGCATCAGAGTTGTTTCCAATGAGTCAGCTATTCGCATCAGGTGGCCAAAGTACTGGAGTTTCAGCTTTAGCATCATTCCTTCCAAAGAAATCCCAAGGCTGATCTCCTTCAGAATGGACTGGTTGGATCTCCTTGCAGTCCAAGGGACTCTCAAGAGTCTTCTCCAACACCACAGTTCAAAAGCATTAATTTTTTGGCACTCAACCTTCTTCACAGTCCAACTCTCACATCCATACATGACTGCTGGAAACACCATAGCCTTGACTAGACGGACCATAGTCGGAAAAGTAATGTCTCTGCTTTTGAATATGCTATCTAGGTTGGTCATAACTTTTCTTCCAAGGAGTAAGCGTCTTTTAATTTTATGGCTGCAGTCGCCATCTGCAGTGATTTTCTAGCCCCAGAAAAATAAAGTCTGACACTGTTTCCACTGTTTCCCCATCTGTTTCCCATGAATGATGGGACCAGATGCCATGATCTTTGTTTTCTGAATGTTGAGCTTTAAGCCAACTTTTTCACTCTCCTGTTTCACTTTCATCAACAGGCTTTTGAGTTCCTCTTCACTTTCTTCCATGAGGGTGGTGTCATCTGCATATCTAAGGTTATTGATCTTTTTCCTGGCAATCTTGATTCCAGCTTGTGATTCTTCCAGCCCAGCGTTTCTCATGATGTGAGGGTGACAATATATAGCCTTGACGTACTCCTTTTCCTATTTGGAACCAGTCTGTTGTTCCATGTCCAGTTCTAACTGTTACTTCCTTACCTGCATACAGATTTCTCAAGAGGCAGGTCAGGTGATCTGGTATTCCCATCTCTCAGAATTTTCCACAGTTTATTGTGATCCACACAGTCAAAGGCTTTGGCATAGTCACTAAAGCAGAAATAGATGCTCTTCTGGAACTCTCTTGCTTTTTTCCATGATCCAGAGTATGTTGGCAATTTGATCTCTGGTTCATCTGTCTTTTCTAAAACCAGCTTGAACATCAGGAAATTCACGGTTCATGTATTGCTGAAGCCTGGCTTGGAGAATTTTGAGCATTACTTTCCTAGCGTGTGAAATGAGTGCAATTGTGTGGTAGTTTGAGCATTCTTTGGTTTTGAGTGCAGCACTTTCACAGCATCATCTTTCAGGATTTGAAACAGCTCAACTGGAATTCCATCACCTCTACTAGCTTTGTCCATAGTGATGCTTTCTAAAGCCCACTTGACTTCACATAGCAGGATGTCTGGCTCTAGATGAATGATCACACCATCGTGATTATCTGGGTCGTAAAGATCTTTTTTGTACAGTTCTTCTGTGTATTCTTGCCACCTCTTCTTAATATCTTCTGCTTCTGTTAGGTCCATACCATTTCTGTCCTTTATCGAGCCCATCTTTGCATGAAATGCTCCCTTGGTATCTCTCATTTTCTTGAAGAGATCTCGTCTTTCCCATTCTGTTGTTTTCCTCGATTTCTTTGCAATGATCGCTGAAGAAGGCTTTCTTATCTCTTCTTGCTATTCTCTGGAACTCTGCATTCAGATGCTTATATCTTTCCTTTTCTCCTTTGCTTTTCACTTCTCTTCTTTTCACAGCTATTTGTAAGGCCTCCCCAGACAGCCATTTTTTTTTTTTTTTTTGCATTTCTTTTCCATGGGGATGGTCTTGATCCCTGTCTCCTGTACAGTGTCACAAACCTCATTCCATAGTTCATCAGGCACTCTATCTATCAGATCTAAGCCCTTAAATCTATTTCTCACTTCCACTGTATAATCATAAGGGATTTGATATAGGTCATTACTGAATGGTCTAGCAGTTTTCCCTACTTTTTCAATTTCAGTCTGAATTTGGTACTAAGGAGTTCATGATCTGAGCCACAGTCAGCTCCTGGTCTTGTTTTTGTTGACTGTATAGAGCTTCTCCATCTTTGCCTGCAAATAATATAATCAATCTGATTTCGGTGTTGACCATCTGGTGATGTCCATGTGTAGAGTCTTCTCTTGTGTTGTTGGAAGAGGGTGTTTGCTATGACCAGTGCATTTTCTTGCCAAAACTCTATTAGTCTTTGCCCTGCTTCATTCCGCATTCCAAGGCCAAATTTGCCTGTTACTCCAGGTGTTTCTTGACTTCCTACTTTTGCATTCCAGTCCCCTATAATGAAAAGGACATCTTTTTTGGGTGTTAGTTCTAAAATATCATGTAGGTCTTCATAGAACCGTTCACCTTCAGCTTCTTCAGCATTACTGGTTGGGGCATAGACTTGGATTACCATGATATTGAATGGTTTGCCTTGGAGATAAACAGAGATCATTCTGTCGTTTTTGAGACTGCATCTAAGTAATGCATTTCAGACTCTTTTGTTGACCATGATGGCTACTCCATTTCTTCTGAGGGATTCCTGCCTGCAGTAGTAGATATAATGGTCATCTGAGTTAAATTCACCCATTCCAGTCCATTTTAGTTTGCTGATTCCTAGAATGTCGACGTTCACTCTTGCCATCTCTTGTTTGACCATTTCCAATTTGCCTTGATTCATGGACCTGACATTCCAGGTTCCTATGCAATATTGCTCTTTATAGCATTGGACCTTGCTTCTATCACCAGTTACATCCACAGCTGGGTATTGTTTTTGCTTTGGCTCCATCCCTTCATTCTTTCTGGAGTTATTTCCCCACTGATCTCCAGTAACATATTGGGCACCTACTGACCTGGGGAGTTCCTCTTTCAGTAGCTTATCATTTTGTCTTTTCATACTGTTCATGGGGTTCTCAAGGCAAGAATACTGCAGTGGTTTGTCATTCCTTTCTCCAGTGGACCACATTCTGTCAGACCTCTCCACCATGACCTGCCTGTCTTGGATTGCCCCACGGGCATGGCTTAGTTTCATTGAGTTAGACAAGGCTGCGGTCCTAGTGTGATTAGATTGACTAGTTTTCTGTGAGTATGGTTTCAGTGTATCTGCCCTCTGATGCCCTCTTGCAACACCTACCATCTTACTTGGGTTTCTCTTACCTTGGGCATGTCTATAGCAATAATATTTATTTAGAGATTGTTTGAAATTTGTTTTCATTTCTCTTGGGTACATACCTCAACTATTACTACTAGGTCACATGGTAAGTATATGTATAACACATTGAAGAGTTGTTCAATATTTTTCAAAATGACATCATTTTACAATTCTGTTGGCAATGTATGAGCATTCTAATTTCTCCACATCCTTGCTTGTAATTATATTTTATATCTTACTAAAATTTTAGCCATCCAAGTGGGTATGAAATGTTAGCTTATTGTAGTTTTAATTTTCATTCTCTAATGACTAATGATGTTGCTCATCTTTTTGTATAGTTACTAGTTACTCATATATCTTCTTTTGACAAATGTTTATTCAATTTTTATACAGTTTTCAATTGAGCTATTTGTCTTCTTATTGTTGAGTTTTGTGCCATTTATAAATTTTAGATACTAGACTCTTATTGGATATATGGTTTTCAAATATTTCTCTCAATATGTGAGTTTCTTTTCACTTTCTTGATGATATGCTTTGTTGTAACAAAGATTTTAATGTTAATACATTGAGTATTTTTTTTTTTTTTGGTTTGGTTCCTTTTGATTTTAGTGACATAGCTAGAAAATATTGATTACCCCAATGTTACAGAATTTATACCTCAGTCTTATATTAAGATTTTTCCACATTTTGGTCTTAGTGTTAGTGTTTTTATTTTATTTTATTTTATTTTATTCACTTTGACTTGGTATTTATATGTGATGTGAGACTGGAGGGAAGTTTCATTTTTCTTTTTTGCCTCTGTAGTCCTTCCAAATTTGTTTCAAAAAGTGTTCCTTCCTCCATTAAATTATCTGCGTACATATATATTAAACATCAATTGACCCTAAATGTGAGGGTTTATTTTGGAACTTGGCTTGCATTTCTATTCCACTGATCTATATGTCTCTCCACATCCTAGTTACACATATATTCTTCTGTATTATAGTTTTGTGTTAAGTTTTGAAGTCTAGTATATCCAGTTTTCTTATTTTTTTAACAGTATTGTTTGCCTATTTACATTAAGATTACCTTACATTTCCATATGAATTTTATGAATGACTCATCTTCTAAGAAAAAGTGGAGATTTTGGTAAATAAATAAATTTGGTAAAATAAATAAATATTACATGATTAGCAATATTAATGGAGAAGGAAATGGCAACCCACTCCAGTATTATTGCCTAGAAAATTCTGTGGACAGAGGAACCTGGCAGGCTATAGTCCATGGGGTCACAAAGAGTCGGACATGACTGAGCACATCAGCACAGCAATATTAAATTTTCATATCAACAAATAATTTGCATCTTTTAATTTTTTCAGGGATAATTTATAGGTCTCATTGTTTACATTTGCTCTGCTTTTGCTGTATTTTTACTCCTAAATACTTTATTGTCTTTAATGCTGTTTTAAATTGATTTCTTAATTTAAATTTTAATTATTTATTGGAAGCCTATAGAAATAAAATGTATATTTCTATATTCATCTTATATCTCAACATATTCTAAACTTACTTTCTTTAGCTTTGATAATTTTTGATGCTCTGTTTAGGGTTTTGTATATAAGAAAAATCATGTCATTTGCAAATACAGGCACTTTTTGTTTGTTTGTGGTTCTAAAGTGGGTGCATTTTTTTTTCCTATTTAATTGTCCTTGCCAGAACCTCCAGTGTAAGGCTGAATAGAAGTGGCAAGATTGGATATTTGTCTTGCTTTTGATCCTTGGAGGAAAACTTTTAATCTTTCACTATTAATTATAATGTTACCTATTGATTTATTGTGAGTATATCTCCCCCTGGATAAGGGACGGCTGTCTTATCAGATTGAAGCTGTTCCCTTCTATCCCTCATTTGTTTATTATTTTTATTGTGAAAAGTGTTGGTTTCTCTCAAATGGTTTTCAGAATCCATGAAATAATTATATAATTTTTGTCCTTTATAATACTGGTATGTTGTATTATATTAATTGATTTTGATATGTTTTAAGCAAACTTTCTTCTCTGAATAAACCACACAATTATAGTGAATAACATTTTTTATATGTTCCCAGATTTGATTCACTAATATTTGTTGAGGATTGTTGTATCCTATATTTGTGAGGTAAACTGACCTGTAGATTTCTCTTGAATTATTTTTTGGAGAAGTTTATAGAAGAGTGATGTTAATTATTTCAGTGTTTGGTGAAAGTCACCATGTGGCTATTGGACTCTAAACTTTTCCTTGTGGATTTTCACTGTGATTTCAAGATACTGCTTTTCAAGACTACTGTGGAGTTGAGGGAAGCAGGGAGGATGTAAATAGGGCACATTGTGTGTGCTAAGTTGCTTCAGTTGTGTCTGACTCTTTGTGACCCTATGGATTGTGGCCCACCAGGCTCCTCTGTCCATGAGTTTCTCCAGACAAGAATACTGGAGTGGTTGCTATGCCCTCCTCCAGGGGATCTTCCCAACCCAGGGTTCGAACCTCAGTCTCTTAAATCTCTGGCATTGGCAGGGTGATTCTTTACCACTAGCAACTACCTGGGAAGTCCATAGGATGCATTGTAACAGCATAAATTTCACTGCTCACACAAAGATTCAGCTGTTTTTCTTGTTTACAATCCCCTTGGAATGCTGCAAGTCACTGGTTAATTTCCAGAGCCCTAAAAAAGTTGATTATTACAACTTTTTGTCAGCATTCCCATTGCCTTTATGGAGGAGACAGTTTTAGTGGTCCTTCACCATTTTTGTGGATTCACCATTTTTGCTGATGTCTACAGTGTATTTGTATGTAATATAATGAATGACTTTGGTAATGTTGGTTTTGTTCCTACTTTGTCTTGTTTGTTTTTGTTCTCTTACATTCCTTTCTTCCTTTTCTTGTTTATTTCATTTTTTGATAATTCTGCCTAATTGTTATATTGAGGTTTTGAGTCCTGGATTACTTTACTAATTTGTATTTTTTTTTCTAGTGTCAAACATTCATTCACAATGTATAAGAGTCTATTTGAAATCAGTATTGTACCAATTCACATCTGACACTTCGTGTTTGCTACACTGCCCACTTCATGCATGACACTTCTGGCTTTTGAACTTTCACTTCATGCTTCAAACTTTGCCCTTCACAAATGCAATATTTTATGACTATGTCTATTCAAGGGGAAACGTGCAGTAGGAGAGCTGTGACTGCATTTTGTTCAGGGTCTTACTGAGGACCACATTGGAAGATGGTCTGCAGTAGTAACTCCTCCCAGGGTACTGCTCTCAAGGAGAAGCAGAGAAACCAGGATATATATAACTTTTGGTGAGGCAGTATATGCAGTCATACATCATCTTAGAAACAGAGTTACAAATGTAGACGATGAATTTATGGTTACCGGGGCTAATAGGGGAAAGGGATAAATTGGAAGACTGGGATTTATACTGATGACTTTAAAATATGCACCACACGAAAGTTGTGATTTAAGTTTCATTTGGGGTAAAATGAAGACGATAACCCAGGGGATAGCTTTTCATATAGCTCTGAGACAGTGCTCCAAAGAGATAGGGAAGAAGGTAAGTATGTATGTGATTTGGGTGAAGGGGGAGTACATGTAATTAAGCATATATGTTTTTACAGAAGTTTTCTGCTAGTCTTGTGAAGTTTACTGCTAGTAACAAGGAGAAGACATTAACATTGATGGTTTTAGCAATTTTCTAGATATGAGGAAATGCAAGAATTGGGCTTATCAAATCTTCTCCTGAAAATATCTATCTGAGGACCCATTATGCTGGTTTTTCCCAGAGCACAGAGTGCCTCATTCTCGCTGTCCACCCTGAACTACTTTCAGTGGGTATTGAAAATCAACAGCTGCACCAACACATGATTTAATCCCTTAGAGGTAGATGGCACTTGTCAATTTGTAATTGACAACATATATACACTACTTTGTAAAAGAAATAACTGAAAGGATCTACTGTATATCAAAAGGAACTCTACTCAATACTCTATAATTGTCTATGTGAAGAAAAAATTTAAAAAAAAGCGTGGATGTGTGTATGTATTACAATCACTTTTCTGTACATCTGAAGCTAACACAACATTGCAAATCAGCTATACTCTAAATATAAAAAAAGTATGCTATACCAATTGACCCTCTTTAATTAATAGAGAATCCTTTGTCCCTCTCATATTCAACTTTTAAAATATTTTGATCTTTGCCAATCTGATGCATGAATTAACAGATATCTCAGGTAATGTTTTCATGAGTTTCAATATATGAAGATGTGCAAAAATTTGAGTTCAGTAAAATTCTTCCTGACATATACATCTAACTATCTAAGGGGCCTGTTTTTCCAAAGGACAAAATGCCTCACCCTGTTTTTAATCCTGAGTCCCTTTCAGGATGCAGTGTTCATCAGCGGCTGTAGTGGCAAATGACTTAATCCTTATAGAACTAGGTGGTGAGTCACATACTTTGTTTTACAACAGTATAATAATATTTATCTACCCATTTGATTTATTTCTACTTCTGTCATACTGTTTAGTCAGATAGCCTTATAAAACCCATCTTACAGTGTTATTAATCTTGCTTTAAATAGTCAGTTGTTTAAATTGAGTTTTTAAGTGTTTTTGAAAATATTTACCTCTCCACTGTGCACTTTTAGATCTTGTCATTTCTTCCTATTAAACCAAGTTTCCTCTTGGCATTATTTTAATATCTTGACTTTCTTTTGTAACTTTGTAATTTCTTTATTTTTCTATTTATATACAGGAATATATCAGGAAATTATTTATGAAAATTTCAATAATATTTCATTCTTTAATGATATTCATTGAAAAAAGATATATTGGGTACTAGAAACTTGAAAATGAATGAAATGTGGCTCTTGCACTCAATGAGAGTCACATAAAGTGGGGAATGTCATTGAAAAAATGTGATGAGTGCTGAAAGACAGATAAGCAAAGCGTTCTTGGCATCACAAAGGAATGGCAGCTTATTTGGGTGAAAAATTCAAAGAAAACTTCACAAAACATAAGAAACTACTAATCTCTGGGTAGATAAATAAAAAATGTCCAGTTTGAAATGGATCTAGTGTGGACAGTCTGACTTTTTTGGAGGCAGATTGTCTACTTGAGTTTGACTGAAATTCTGTGTCCATGGTGAAGTGAGAAAAGATCAATTTGGACACACCAACGGAAGCCAGATGGAGAGACGTTCCATTTGAAGGCTGTGGGCCCTCTCAAGTGGTTTGTGTGGAAAATGATCAAATTCAGATTTTATAAATAACACACTGAACTGTACTGTGAATACTGCTTTGATAGATCAGAAAGAGATCATAGGAGCACTTGGGGATAACAGCAAAAATCTAAGAGAATGTAAGAGTGTGAATTACTCAGTAGTAACTATGATGTAGAATAGACGGTGAGGGGTGGGAGATTTTAAGGAGATGGAATCAAAAGCTTTTAGAAAGTTCAAATCAGGAGAAATGAAGAAAGAAATCAACATTAACACACACAATTCCTTTTGAGTGACAGGAGAGTAGGTCAGCTCTTGTTATTCAATCTGATGATAAACACAATAGGAGAAACAGAATGAGTTCAGGCTTGTAACTGAGCAACTTGGATTTTATGGTTCCACAATTTCTGAATAACATTTCTATCCTTAGCAAGCTTAACTATGAGGAAAATGTGTGCAGCTGAAGACTGCAGTTTTTATTTCAACATGCAGATTATATGAGCTTAGCTCATGTGTAGTAACTCCAAATTCCAGCACAGAAAAATAGCAAGACAGCTTGTATTGTATTCCTCATCAATCCTCAATCCACAATGTGTTCCATTAAGGAAACTTCACTATTCCCACTTTTCAATTTCCAGAAAGTGAAAGTGAAGTCGCTCAGTCGTGTCTGACTCTTTGCCACCCCTGGACAGTAGCCCACCAAGCTCCTCCGTCCGTGGGATTCTCCAGGCAAGAATCCTGGAGTGGGTTGCCGTTTCCTTCTCCAGGGGATCTTCCCAACACAGGGATCAAACCCAGGTCTCCCACATTGCAGGCAGATGCTTTAACCTCTGCACCACCAGGGAAGCCCAAATTTTGAATTTCCAGAGTGAACACTTAATGTTTGAGTTTTCATTGTCTGTTGTGTTATCATGTTCGTAGATTAGCCCTTTCCTTTAAAATATGTTATTCAGTTAACATATTCAATAACAATAAATTCTATAACAAAACAATAAACTGTTTAAATGACAATAAACAATATTCAATAATGCTTGCTGACCTTAGAACAATTTCTGTTGAGTGATAGGGTTAAATGTGCAAATGATTAAAGATAAACTTGATGAGAATTTTTTAAAAAATCTTGAAAAACTTTCATCCTTTTATAGAAATGTGGAAATATAGCTATAAATTGAGAGTCACTGCTTTTTCCTATGAGAAACTTCTCAACAAGAGAAAGGTAGTTCAACTCATGTCTTTGTTAAAATATTGACTACTATGTGAATCTGATGATCTTTCTTGGTCACTGCACTAAAAAAATTTATAATGGTAGACTGTATATGATTTGTCTCAGCATACAGTTTGGTACATATATATCTATAGTGGGGTTGCATTTTTTTTTTCATTTAATTACATCAAATTAACTTCGGTTTTTAACTTTGAATAAACATAAGGCCAGAGGGAGAGCTAACTACAGATATAGAGATTATAGAGGTCAGGTGAGGGGCATATGAGATGGGAGGGTACATATCCTAAAATTTCAGATGGACAAGACATGTAGTCAGTTACGAGTAAGCTTTACCTAGCAATACTGGGCTGTGCTTAGTTGTTCAGTTGTGTCCGACTCTTTGTAACCCCATCGACTATATCCCACCAGGCCCCTCTGTCCATGGAGATTCTCCAGGCAAGAATACTGGAGTAGGTTGCCATGCCCTTCTCCAGGGGATCTTCCCAACCCAGGGATCAAACCCAGGTCTCCCACATTGCAGGTAGATTCTTTACCATTTGAGCCACAAGGAAAGCCCACACCTGGGCAGCTCAATACTATATCCTGAGAAATGTGGCTAAATTCAGGACAGAATTTTACACCCTGAGGCATGCCAGAAGAATGATCGGATTTTTAAGCCTCTTAAAATGAGAAACACACAAAGATTAGAGGCTATTCACGGAGCTGAAGTGGTACCTGAGATTTTCTAATGATTCTTAACTGTGTGAAGAAAGGGCTACAGTGTTTTATAACTTTTCCTCATAATTGGCCTAAATAAAACTCAGAATCCTTGTTTAATAATAGCAGCGACACTTATACTAAAAATGATGGATACTCATTCAATAAATCAAAACTGAAAGATATATAAAGAAAATTGACTAGTTTACAGCAGTATAATTTCTTCTTCTGACTTCCCTCAAGTGTAAGATACCTGGATTATATTTTTCTTTAACTTTCTATGTTAATAAACTGAAATATATAATATTTATTGTTTTGTTTTTATTTGTACTTTTTATCTAAATAAGATGTTTTCTTGCGTATTATTCCACAATATAATTTCTCTCAATGAAAAACAAATTATAGATAGTTCTTCAAAGCTAATTATCCATATTTTTTATTTTAATGATAATTTATAATTTGTAAAACAATGTCCCTCCAGCTGAAGCTTTAGATATTTTTTTTTCCTCTAAGATAGTCATTAATTATCATTTTCATATAGCTATCCATATACACAGGTGCTTAATTTTCCCCAACCACAGGGCACTAACCAGCTTTAATATTTTCTCTTCCTTGATATATTTCTGGTTCCTCTGCCTTTTGAATTTTAAAACCCTATGGGTTTCAGCCCATCAGTCCTTCCTTTTTTTTTTTTTTCTCTCTAAAAAAAAAAAGGTCTGGAAGATGTAGTAGAGAAAGAACAGGCTATCCACTCCAGTGTTCTTGGGCTTCCCTTGTGGCTGAGCTGGTGAAGAATCGGCCTGCAATGCAGGAGACCTGGGTTCAATCCCTGGGTTGGGAAGATCCCCTGGAAAAGGGAAAGACTACTCACTCCAGTATTCTGGCCTGAAGAAGTCCATGGACTATAATCAACATCTTGGTTGACTGCAACTTCTTGCTTTTAGTAACTATAGCTAAAGAGGTAACATCTGTGCTTCACTTCGCAATTCACTTATACCTCATATTCTCTCTCTCTCTTTTTTTTTTTTTTTAGGAAATATTTGCTCTTTCACCTTCCTTCATTCTTCCCAGCAATACTGAAATGATTGACATATGACATTTCATAAGTTATAGGTATACAGCTTGTTAATTTATACAATTATATATCCCTAGCTAAATCCTCCATTCTGTCGTATAATTATCATTTCCTTTCTGTGGTGAGAACATGTGAGATCTATTCTTTTAGTATCTTTCAAGTATTACTAGGCTATTATTAGCTATAATCACTACGTCATACCTTAGACTCTTCAAACTGTATTCATCTTATCGATGGAGGTTTGTGCTCTTTGACCAATATTTCTTTTCCCTCACTTCTCAGTTCCTGGTAACTACCACTCTAGTCTGTTTCTATGACTTCAGCTTCTGTAGATCTTACATATAAGTGATATCAAACAATATGTGTTTAGTATCTCAGGTATTGTGAATGAAACTGCAATGAACTTGGGATCGTCAATATAGCATCAAGATTCAGTTTCATTTCTTTTCTTATATATATATACATACATACATACATATATATATATATACACACACACACACACACAGAATGATAATTTCTAGATCATATTGGAGTTCTATATTTAATTTTTGAGGAAACTATACTGTTTTCTATAGTGAGTGTAACAAACTATATTCCCCCCAATGGTGCTAAAGTGCTTCTTTTTCTCCGCATTCTCACCAATACTTATCTCTAGTCTTTTTGATGATAACTGTTCTAATAGATGTGAGGTAATATTTCACTGTATTTTTGATTTGCATTTCCCTAATGATTAGTGACACTGAGTACCATTTTATGTACTTGTTGGGCATTTGTATGTCATCTTTGGAAGAACACCTTCAGTTCCACTGGCCATTTTTGAAATGGATTGGTTTCTTTTTCACGGTTGAGTTGTATTAGCTCTTTTGCACATTTTTTATGTTAACACTTTACCAAAGATATGATTTGCAAATACTTCCTCCTGTTCCCTAGGTTGCCTCTTCATTTTGTGGATGGTTTTGTTTCCTGTGCAGAAGTTTTTCCATTTGATATAGCCCTACTTCCTTATTTTGTTTTTGCTTTTTAAAAAAAATATTATTTTGGTGTTGTTTACTTCACTTTCAAAATATATTCATGATCGCACCATTTTTTACCGCCTTCACTACCGTCCTTGATCTGTGCTGTTATCATCAGTCATCGTGTTAGCGCAGTAGCTTTCTATCAGCTATCCTAGCTTTCACTTTGGTTCCTGTTTCCTATTCTCAATAATGAAGCCAGCAGAACCCTTTTGAGATGAAAGTTGACACTCTACTGTCCAAACCATTCAGTTTCTCCACATGTCATTCAATTGCCCTTCATAATCTCACTTCCAGTTAATTCTCTGATTTCTTCTCCACTACCGTCCTCTTTGCCTGTGCTACTCTGGTCACACTGGCCTCCTCCTGGTTTCTGGAATATGCTAATAATATTCCTATTTGATGCTTTCATTCTTTGTTGCCCTGCCTGGAATACTTTTGCATGAAATATAAATTTGGACATCTTCCTTTCCTTCTTTCAGAATTGCTAAAATATCATCTTTTTAATATGCCTTACCTGATTCCTTTATTAATTTCTCGTTGTGCTGTTAACAAATCACCACCCAACTAGTGATAGCTTATGGTTTATAGTGTCAGATTCATGATCTCTGAAAGAGAGAATTTCATTTTGGAACCAAAGATATGGCTTCACTCACTTAGAGCTTTGTGTGGCAAAAGATTTATTACAGTGAAAAAGGGACAGAGAAAGATTCTGACATAGACATCAGAAGAGGGCAAAGAGTACCCCACTTGCTAGTCTTATCAAAGCCTTATATACTTTTTCAGTTGGTTACTAACAATAGAAATGTCTAACAAGACCCACTTCAAAGCATACATCTTAAGATAAGAGGATTAGTCAGAAGCCTCCTGTTAAGAAGGCGAAACATGTCCTTGAGCAAGATACGTTGTTGTTATATAATTATTAGTACAGAGCTTAAGGAAAAACATACCCTTGAGGAAGTTGTGTTGTTTTGTTGTATAATTACTAGCTTTGGGCTTAAAGAAAGTTAAGGAGATGGCACCCACTCCAGTACTCTTGCCTGGCAAATCTCATGGACGGAGGAGCCTGATAGGCTGCAATCCATGGGGTCGGGAAGACTCGGACATGACTAAGCGACTTCCCTTTCCCTTTCCCTAAAGAGAGTTAATCTTAGAAGAAATAGATTACATAACAATTCAGAGCTCAAGAAAAAATATATCTTACATAAATAAGACACAAAGGAATGTGGAAAAAAAAAAAGTTTATACCTTTTTCCTCCTTGGACTCTTTATCAACCTACCTAAGAATGAACTCCATCACTAGGGGGTTAAAACAACACAGATTTTTTTCCTAAAGTCAGAAAGTGAAAGTGAAAATCACTCAGTCCTGTCTGACTCTTTGCAACCCCATGGACTGTAGTCCATGAAATTCTCTAGGCCAGAATACTGGAGTGGGTAGCCTTTCCCTTCTCCAGGGGTTCTTCCCAACCCAGGGATCAAACCCACGTCTTCTGCATAGCAGGCACATTCTTTACTGCTGAGCCACAAGGGAAGCCCTAAAGTCAGAAAGTCAATATAATTCCCATGGCACTAAAATAACAGCTTAGACAGAGCTTCATTCCTTCTGTAGGCTCTGGGGAAGAATTCCTTTTCCTGGCTTTTCCTGCTTATAGAGACATTGCTTGGGACTTCAACAAGTCTCTTACATTTCAGACCCAGCAATGAGGCACTGAATACTTCTCACACTTCCTATTCTCTCTCTCTCTCACCTACCTAGAATGGATTCCTCCCTGTTAAGAAGCCACGTGTCATATTAGTCCAATCTAAAGAAATTAAGGGGATTTCCTTATCTCAAAAGACCTCAGATTCAATCATATTTGTGAATTTCTTTTTCTGGAAAAGCAATATATTCAGAGTTTCCCAGAATAAAGACATATGTTGAAGGATAAATAATCCACCTAGCAAATTTAATATCACTTTAATATCATGACTTCTGTGTACCACCTGATCTCTTCTGATATTACTGCTTCTTTACTTTTTCTGTTTCCTTATTAAGTGTGATTCTTGCATATGGTATATTGCCATGTTTTCTGCTTAATGTCTGCTTTTCCCCAATGGAATGAATGTAGGCACTACCCAGACAGAAATCTCTGCCTTCTTGTTCAGTGATAGATTTAAGTACCGAGTACCGTGACTGATCCATGGTGGATCAGTTCAGTTCAGTTCAGTTCAGTCGCTCAGTCGTGTCCGGCTCTTTGCGACCCCATGAATCGCAGCACGCAAGGCCTCCCTGTCCATCACCAACTCCTGGAGTTCACTCACACTCACGTCCATCGAGTCAGTGATGCCATCCAGCCATCTCATCCTCTGTCGTCCCCTTCTCCTCCTGCCCCCAATCTCTCCCCAGCATCAGAGTCTTTTCCAATGAGTCAACTCTTCGCATGAGGTGGACAAAGTACTGTAGTTTCAGCTTTAGCATCATTCCTTCCAAAGCAATCCCAGGGCTGATCTCCTTCAGAATGGATTGGTTGGATCTCCTTTCAGTCCAAGGGACTCTCAGGAGTCTTCTCCAACACCACAGTTCAAAAGCATCAATTTTTCGGCACTCAGCCGTCTTCACAGTCCAACTCTCACATCCATACATGACCACAGGAAAAACCATAGCCTTGACTAGACGGACCTTAGTTGGCAAAGTAATGTCTCTGCTTTTGAATATGCTATCTAGGTTGGTCATAACTTTCCTTCCAAGGAGTAAGTGTCTTTTAATTTCATGGCTGAAATCACCATCTGCAGTGATTTTGGAGCCCAAAAAAATAAAGTCTAACACTGTTTCCACTGTTTCCCCATCTATTTCCCATGAAGTGATGGGAGTTTCAAAAATTTTTTTTTCCAATTAAAAAACTAAAAATGACTGATGGATGAAACAATAATCTTAGATTTTATTGTCAGATGACATTGCCAAAGGAACGAAGTCGTTCACACTTCCATTATCTTTCTCCTCCCTCACTTCTATACACAATTACTGTTTTCTTGCCTGAGAAAAAGGTGCTTAAATGAGTAGTTTAAATGGAGATGAAATCATAACACATTTGAGAGTGTGAGCAGTGGTTTAGGTGGGTAGTTTTATGGAATTGTATTAATGTTTAGTATACCTTGAGGTTTGTTTTTGTTTTGTTTTCCTCTTTAAAAGCAGATGACAGAGCCACCCTTTTCTCAGCTAGATTTTTTTATTATTTTTTTTAACTTTTAATTTTTTGGGAGTATAACTGATTACTGGGCCTCAGTGGTAAAGAATCCACCTGCCAGTGCAGGAGATATGTGTTCTAATGCCTGGGTTGGAAAGATCTCCTGGAGAAGGAAGTGGCTACTAAGTCTAGTATTCTTGCCTGGAAAACCCCACGGACAGAGGAACCTGGCAGGCTACAGTCCATGGAGCTGCAAAGAGTCAGGTACAACTCAGTGACTAAATAGCAACAACATACCTGATTAACATGTTATGATACTTTCAGGTGGAGATCGAAAGGTCTTAGGCATACATATACATGTATCTGTTCTCCTCCAAACTTCCTTCCCATCCAGGCTGGCACATAACATTGAGCAAAGTTCCCTGTGCTATATAGTAAGTCCTTGTTGGTTACCCATTTTAAGCATAGCAGTTCTCAACTAGATATTGGCACTATTGATTGGCACTATTGGCACTATAAATATTGATTAGAAGATAAAAGAAGACATTAAATCTGATAGGGAATATGTCTTCTGGTGCCTTATGTTTCTCATTTTAATTCTAATCAATTGGTCACTTATTGAGGCTACATAGTGATTTATAGTGAAATTCTCAACCCATGAGTGTATTCTGCAGTGGCCAAATATTTGGCACACTGAATGGATCTCTCTGAACGAGAGCTGATGGGCATGGGATTCTGACAACTTCCAACTTTAGAGATATTTTGTAGTTTTTCATCTTGGGTGCTAATACCCCTGATCTGGGATTCAGGGGGAGGGGATATAATAGTTAAAACATGTGTTCCTTTTTGCTCCTTTCCTCCTCCTCTTTTTCATTTACTAGTTTTCTTTTCTAAAAATACCAATAAAACAGTCAAAAGCTAGAAAGTAAAATTCAATCATGAAACCTTTGTGTGTATGCAAGGACGTTGGATGTTTCTAGTTAAACAAATGCAATCCTTATTTTTTTATGCTCATCTAATTTCTTAACCTTTAATTGATTAACACTAGTTTTGTGGTTGAACAAAATACTTTACTGACACTGCATTTAGCAGAACTTTTTACATATGAATTGGTGAATGATTAAATCTGATGATTATGTATTCTTTTGTTGTTGTTGTTGCATGAAGAGACTGATGTGTTAATTACCAATAGTAATTAATATGTATGGTAAAAACATAGTCTATATGTTTCTTCTTTGCATCAATTACTTATTAAGAGTTCAATTGATTTTTGTTTTATCTGCTTATGGTTTAAAATAAATATAACATTTCCTGGAATGAGAGATACACAGTAAGTTTTAATGACATGTCTTTCCTATGACCTTTACATAGGTCTAACATTATATCACCTGTATTTTATGTGTTGGAAAAATGATTATAATGATGAAATCACTATATAATATTTCTGACTCTTTCTGATTTCTACTGGAATATTATAAATACAAACTTCCTATTCATAAAAATACATACACTATATAGTTCAAATTATCATATTTTAAGTCAGTGGACAAACCACTTTCAAAATTAATTGCTCTGATACTATCATCTTCTTAACCTTTTAAAGTTATTTTTCCCCAAAGGATAGAATATTATCTCAGCGAGGAATTCTGCATTAGAAAGAAAGTTATAAATGTTTAGGTCCCATTCAAATGTGGTCCAGGGTGAATAAATAGTTTCCTGAGAGAAACTCACGTGAGTCATGTTAGCTTTCTAACTGCTATAGGTTACTCCTTAACACTAAGGAAGAGACAATTTATTAAAGGAATACCAAAGAAGAGTTCATTTTGCTTCACTTGGGTGATTGTGTTTCCTTTTCTTTTCTTTCTTCCTTCTTGTCCTTTTACTGTTCTTTAAAGAACAACTAATTAACTCTATGTTATTATGTGATCAGATACACAAGGATATTTTATTCTTGCTTTAGGACAGTATAATAGCTCTCTTTTAGCATAAAAATATCACTCACTTTGGAAAATCTCATGATTCTATAAGTATATTCCCATCACTATGGGTTATGTAAGACTCTTCTACTATTCTCTTTGTAGGATTACTGAACTATGTATGAATAAAATCAACTTTATTTTCCAATTTTTAAAAAAATATTTTAATGGGAAAAAGATGGAATCTTTCAATATAGTAGCTAGCTAAACTTACAATGCAATATTTCAAAAAAAAGTGGTAGTTGCTCAGTCATAGCCAGTTCTTTATGATCCCATAGACTGTAGCCTGCCAGGCTCCCAGTCCATGGAATTTTCCAGGCAAGAATGCTAGAGTGGGTTGTAATTGCATTCTGCAGGGAATCTTCCTGACCCACAGATCAAACTCAGGTCTCCTGCATTGCAGGCAGATTCTTTACCATCTGAGCCACCAGGGAAGCATCCAGAGCATTCCTACTTTATGACTCTTTTTCTAGTTCCTTTCACTTGATGTCTCATTGCTGCCCACCCTCAAAGATAATACATTTCTATTCTGATTATCAGTGTAACCTAATCATCTGTATCTAAGAACTTTCTCTTCCTGACTTAAGATTTCTACCTCTTCTACACTCATTACTCTTCAGCCATTTCATTCGAAATATTCATTCATTCATTATTTTTTGCCTTATAAAACCTAATAGAAAACCTGTGTTCTTCCAGAATCTTAAAGCCAACTTGTTAAGCAAAACAAGACAATGTAAGCAGTGTGTCCCCTAATTTCTGTTGGAGTGTATGTTGTAAACAAAAATGAATTTTTAAGAATAGGTTGACTAGAGAAGAGGTAATCCTGAGGGTGGATCACTTTGTGGGTTCACAAATAATTCTCATTATAGTCTTGAAAAGTATTTATTGATTGACCTACTGCTACTGTGATGGACCTACTGCTACTGTGATGGATTTCCATTAGTGTTACACGGAAACTATTATTTAAGGCCAGATTTTTAATTTTAAAAATCCATTGAATAAGTGATTATCTCCATTAGTAAAACACTCAAACCACAATGAGATACCATTTCACACCATTCAGAATGGCTGCGATCCAAAAGTCTACAAGCAATAAATGCTGGAGAGGGTGTGGAAAAAAGGGAACCCTCTTACACTGTTGGTGGGAATGCAAACTAGTACAGCCACTATGGAGAACAGTATGGTGATTCCTTAAAAAACTGGAAATTGAACTGCTTTATGGCCCAGCAATCCCACTGCTGGGCATACACACTGAGGAAACCAGAACTGAAAGAGACACGTGTACCCCAATGTTCATCGCACCACTGTTTATAATAGCCAGGGCATGGAAGCAACCTAGATGTCCATCAGCAGATGAATGGATAAGAAAGCTGTGGTACGTATACACAATGGAGTATTACTCAGCCATTAAAAAAAAATACATTTGAATCCGTTCTAATGAGGTGGATGAAACTGGAGCCAATTATACAGAGTGAAGTAAGCCAGAAAGAAAAACACCAATACAGTATACTAACACATATATATGGAATTTAGAAAGATGGTAATGATAACCCTGTATGTGAGACAGCAAAAGAGACACAGATATATAGAACAGACTTTTGGACTCTGTGGAAGAGGGAGAGGGTGGGATGATTTGGGAGAATGGCATTGAAACATGTATACTATCAGGTAAGAAACGAATCACCAGTCTAGGTTCGATACAGGATACAGGGTGCTTGGGGCTGGTGCACTGGGATGACCCAGAGAGATGGTATGGGGAGAGAGGTGGGAGGAGGGTTCAGGATTGGGAACTCATGTACATCCGTGGTGGATTCATATCAATGTATTGTAAAACCAATATAGTAATGTAAAGTAAAATTTAAAAATAAATAAATAAAATAGAGTCACAGATATAGAAAGCAAATTTATGCTTACCAGGAAATAAAGAGGGGAGGGATAAATTAGGAGAAAAGAATTGACATACACTACTATATATAAAATAGATAACTAGTAAGAACCTACTGTATAGAACAGGAAACTCTACTTAATGATCTGTAATGATATGAGTTGTTGACTTATATCAGAATAGAATATAAAAACAAGGGGATATATATATGTGTGTGTATATATATAACTGATTCACTTGGATATGCAACTGAAACTAACATGGCATTGTAAATCAGTTTGGTTGCTCAGTTGTGTCTGATTCTTTAGGACCCCATGAACTGCAGCATGCCAGGCCTCCCTGTCCATCACCAACTCCCGGAGATTACCCAAACTTCTGTCCATTGAGTCTGTGATGCCATCCAACCATCTCATCCTCTGTTGTACCGTTCTCATCCTGCCCTCAATCTTTCCCAGCATTAGGGTCTTTTAAAATGTGACAGCCCTTCATATCAGGTGGCCAAAATATTGGAGTTTCATCTTCAACCTAAGTCCTTACAATGAACACCTGGGACTGATCTCCTTTAGGATGAACTGGTTGGATCTCCTGGCAGTCCAGGGGACTCTCAAGAGTCTTCTCCAACACCACAGTTCAAAAGCATCAATTCTTTGGCATTCAGCTTTCTTTATAGTCCAACTCTCACATCCATACATGACCACTGGAAAAACCATAGTCTTGACTAGATGGACCTTTGTTGGAAAAGTAATGTCTCTGCTTTTTATGCTGTCTAGGTTAGTCATAACTTTCCTTCCAAGGAGTAAAAGCATCTTTTAATGTCATGTCTGCAATCACCATCTGCAGTGAATTTGGAGCCCCTAAAAATAAAGTCTGACACTGTTTCCACTGTTTTCCCATTTATGTGCCATGAAGTGATGGGACCGAATGTGGTGATCTTAGTTTTCTGAATGTTGAGCTTTAAATCAACTTTTTCACTCTCCTCTTTCACTTTCATTAAGAGGCTCTTTAGTTCTTCTTCAGTTTCTGCCATAAGGGTAGTATCATCTGCCTTTCTGAGGTTATTCATATTTCTCCGGGCAATCTTGATTCCAGCTTGTGCTTATTCCAACCCAGTATTTCTCATGATGCAGTCTGATATAAGTTAAATAAGCAGGGTGACAATATACAGCCTTGACGTACTCTTTTTTCTGTTTGGAGCCAGTCTGTTGTTCCATGTCCAGTTTTAACTGTTGCTTCCTGACCTGCATATAGGTTTCTCAAGAGGCAGGTCAGGTGGTCTGCTAAATCAACTATACTAAAAAAAAAAAAAACCCACAATAATTTTAGAAAAGTAAAATACTCAAGCTAAATATTATCAACTTATGTAATGCATTTTTATAATATTTCAGTGTACCTTTGAATGTGTTGTATAACAATATCAATACTGCTAAGTAAGGAAATCAGTCCTAAATATTCATTGGAAGGACTGATGCTGAGGCTGAAACTCCAATACTTTGGCCACCTGATGCGAAGAACTGACTCCTTATAAAAGACCCTGATGCTAGGAAAGTTTGCAGGCAAGATGAGAAGGGGACAACAGAGGGTGAGATGGTTGGATGGCATCACCCAACTCAATGGACATGAGTTTGAGCAAGTTCCCGGAGGTGATGATGGACCGGGAAGCCTGGAGTGCTGCAGTCCATGGGATCACAAAGAATCAGAAACGACTGAGTAACTGAACTGAACTGAAGTTATAATTCACTGACTACTGCACATTGTGAGGGCTACCGAGGTGGCACTAGTGGTGAAGAACCCACCTGCCAATGCAAGGACTAAGAGATGCAGGTTTGATCCCTGGGTCTTGAAGACCCCCTGGAGAAGGGTATGGCAACCCAGTCCAGTTTTCATGCCTGTAGTATCCCACGGACAGAGGAGCCTGGTGGATCACAGTCCATAGGGTCCCAAGGAATAAGACACAGCTAAAGCAACTTAGCACACACTGAGCATTTACTATCTAGTTAAACATAACTTCTGAAAAATTTATGCTAAGTGCTATGTTAATTCTCAAAACTTTATAAATGTGGAGTTAGATTCAAGTGTTAAAATCTAAAGTCATAAATTTGCTGGCATTTATCTTTAATTGAATTATTTATCATAATCCATATAAAGCATAGAGCATATAAAATTTTAACAGATGCTTTAGATTGACAACTTTACTACTTTTACATACTTCTGTTGCTGGTCTATGTCCATATGCCTATTCAAAAAATACATATAGTTAACTGCAATGTGATCCTTTCTTCCCAAACTAAATAATTTCAAATTAAACACTCTAAAAATGTAAAATAGCATGTGATAATATCCTCAAGAGTCAATTTTCACCGTTGTCATATCTTCCAATAGTTAGTTGTTAGAAGGTTTAACCGTTTCTGTCAGTGTTTTTAATTAGTCATATTTATTATATATAGATTTATAATCCATACACAATATAGCAATAGCTATTAAAATGACTTCACCTTTTGTTAATTTAATACCATGCATGTTCCAGAAAATGTTTTAAAAACATTTGTTCAGAGAATTTGGTCCTGTCCTTTGCTGTGTTTTCGTCATGGATAGATGTAAAATTGGAGAATAACAGACTGCTCAATCGATATTTTGTAGATGTCTGATGCTTAAATGGTAATTTTCTTCTTGTAGGTGCTAAAATGATGTAAAGAGATATACATAAGTGAATAAATTCATTTTCATGCATGCCTACAACTGTCTCCACACAACTCCGTCTACTGCTTCTTTTAGTAGTTAATTTACTAATGAAGTGTGAATCTTTGAAAGCTGTGATTTTTATATTCTGCTATTGTAGTTTTATTCCTTTTTAGAAAAACTCCAAAAAATCAGTTTGAAAAAGATTTAATTTGTTGAATCTAACTGAGTGATGCCTATCAAAATTTTATCCCTGATTGTGTCTTATGTGTTTTCAAGAAATAAGTACAATTTTTCCTGATGTACTGCTGTTTATGTTTCAGACCCCTTCATTTTCCTGTTGAAATAGTCCTTTCCTTATATTATCTTTTTTCTGTATTTTATCTTTAAAAATGTCTTCTAAGAGTTCGGAGACTTTAACATAAACCTTGAAAATTTTTACTTTGGCTAGAAACCAAAATGTTATGTGAACAAGGTTATATATTTTCAGTGTTTCGGAGTGTCAGAAATGTGCAAAAGGTGAGTAGTTGAGGTTATGTGACCAAAAAGGTTTCATGTGAAGGATAACTGTTCAGATCTCTTGGGAGACACAATTTTTCAAGTATGTGTTTGAGATTTAAGAAAATACTGTGGATGTTCTTAGCTAGAAATATAGCAATGCTATTCATAGAAATATTAACTGAACTTGGATGTTATAAATAATAGCCATTGTGTGAATTATATGCAGTTTAAAAGCATTTGCCAATATTTAAATGATAAAAGAGTTTTTAATCATCTTAATGTGTATTATTTATCTTTCTTATTGAAGACCTCTGTTGAAATATTACTCCTATAATGTCTTTTCAAAGAAAATTCAATCATTTTAGTTTTATAAGTGAGATTTATTAGTGTATCTCAATTAAAAATCAGGGCCTACTTACTGATTACATCTATACTGCCATTTAAATTTTGAGTGTAAAGTTTCATAATTTTTCAAGAAAGGTTTTTTTCTTTTTTAAATTTAGCAATCTGAAAGATATTTGTTTTTCCAAATTATAAAATTAACATTTCTGTGATAAATAAGTGTCCATTTTGTGGAAATTTTAATAAATAATTTGAATCTCAACTTTACTGTAGTATTTTTTAACTTTAATATTGAAATATAATGGCAAGCAGTTAATTATTTATTTTTTTAAATTCCCTGTGGAAATATGGAAGACAACTATGATTTACTGGTAGTTTCTTTTACAATTTTATTCTATATAGGTAGCAAAACATTAATTTAGTAGAATGACAGCAAGGGTTGTTCTTTTAATAAGTATTGCTCATTAATATTTCTTCAATAATTACATCTCTTAGAACATAATAAAATATCCCTATTTATACCAAATAGAGAAAAACTGCAGATAAACATGATTTTAGCAACACCTAGGACACTGGAGAGAAAAAAAAGGTCATAACCCAATTAAGTATTAAATAATAGATAGGCAATTTTCAGAGAACACCATGTAAGGTTGGAATATAATATTATATTAAAATTTTCCATCTTTGTCTACAGCTGCACTCCAATTCTGACAAAGGTGATGGGTCTGTCAAGTACATCCTTACTGGAGAAGGTGCTGGGACTATTTTTATCATTGATGATACCACGGGTGACATCCACTCAACGAAAAGCCTAGACAGGGAGCAGAAGACCCACTATGTACTTCATGCGCAGGCTATTGACAGACGAACAAACAAGCCCCTTGAGCCTGAATCTGAGTTTATCATCAAAGTGCAAGACATCAATGACAATGCTCCAAAGTTCACAGATGGACCATACATTGTAACTGTGCCTGAAATGTCAGATATGGGTAAGATAAATCATTTTTATATTTTGGAAGTTAATGTATTTTTGAAGATCTAAAATTAATATTTTGAAGACTAATATTTAAATATTTGGAGGGGTGTGAAGAGATTTGAAGAAATTCCAAACATTTTAATAATTTCCTATGGCCTAAAGTTTTCAGGAATATTTCTGCTAGCTGTTCTAGTATTTATTAAAACAAATTTCTGAAGTTGTTAGTGTAAGTAACAACTTGATCTCAAGGAAAAACCATTCATACATGATAAAATACTCTGCAATTCTTGCTTAATTGGTGTAATTTTTTTTTTTTTTTACCATACCAACACAATCAGTGACAGTTTGTGTCAATATTTACAGTAGAATGTTGGAAATCTATTGCTATGTCTTTTCAATTTTCAAGTTATGATCAAATTATAATAGGACTGATAGTACAAGCAATAGCAACATTAATCAATAAAATTTGCAGATACCCTTAAGCAGTTGCATCCGTTATTTTAAACTATATGATAACCATGTGAAATATTTTAAATGCCACGTTAAAGCTATACAAACTGGTATACAGTGTGTAAGTAATTTTCCCAAGTTCTTTTCTGAATTGCCATGAAGAAATTGACCCCAGTCTCTCCTGAATACAGAGCCTACACTATTTGATAAGTCATGATAGAGATTTCCAATCTTCTGGTGATTTCTGAAGCCTAGCTATTTTATTTTATTTTTGTCTAAAGATGAATTTCCTAAATATAATAAAAATAAAGTTCAACTATAATGACAAACTTTTCATTACCTCTGCGAGGCCCTAAGTTTGGATTTAGAAAATATATTTTGAGTACATGTTTTATATACTTGAGTTTATATATATGAGTATTGAATTAGGTTATTATAGTCACTAACAAAATCACTCTGTGCAAATGGATATATATATATATATATATATTTAAATTTGGAAAATATTTACACTTTTATTGAGATATAATTGATATGCAGCACTTATGAATTGAAGATGAACAACATGATGACTTGACTTACATCTGTTTTGAAATGATTCTGCAATATGTTTTTTTAACATCCTTTGTCTCATATATGTAAGGTTTTTTAATGGGAGATTGTAATTTCTTTTGTTTTCCCAAATCTAGTCTATTTTAATTCTCCTGAGATTAGCAGATAGCTCCTTAAGCTGTGAGGGAATAAGGTTAGAAAGAGAGACTCAGTTTTCCTTCTTAAATAGAATCTCAGGGGAGAAAGCAATTGCCAAATGGATTCCCCAGAGACGAGAGTAAAATGCAGGGTCTAGTCTCAGAGAGCCAGTGGAAAGGACTCAAACACACTCAGACTCATCGGTCTCTTAAGAAAGTTGAAGAGAATTCCCTGGTGGTCCAGTCATTAGAACTCTACACTTTCATTACCACGAGCTTAAGTTTAGTTGATGGTTGGTGAGCTAAGATCCCACAAGCTGCAAGGAATACCTCCCCCCCGCCCCCACCGCCCCACACACAATGCTAAGAAACTCAACACCATTATTTCTGGCAGGTGAAAGTTTGTGAAAAAACTCCAGAAGACACTTTCTTCTGGAGGCTTGTCAAGGGATTGATAACACATTTGCCAATCATCTCCTTACCGAAGCAAAGAGCTCTGTGACACCATCACTTGTGAGAATGTCGCTGGTAAGGTACTGCCAGGGGCCACGTAAGAACCCCAGGGAGCACATTGGAAACTGACCGTCACTCTGAGGGCCAGAGCACCAAAGAAGACAACAGGCGCAGCAGTCATTACCAAAAAAGAATATTGAACACTAGGTAATCAGAGCATTCGTGTTTTAAGGACACTGCAGAGAGATTCCTATAACTCAAAGCCATGTTTTCTACAATAAGTAAAAAACAGAAAAACAATATGTACATTGTGGCACATAGGGTCACTGATAAGACCCAAATTGTTTTCCTGGAACTTAAGAACTTCCAAAGACTGGAAGAAGGAGCTAAAAATCAGAGAATAAAAATACAAATATATGGAAATTGTGAGAAATAGATGAGACTTAGAGGATGTATTAACTAGACTTAGTGTGGGAATAACATATTTTCTCAGAATGCAAGAAACAGCAGATGAAGGAGAGGAACAGTAACATTTTTTTTTAACATTTAGGTGTAGAATATACAGAATTTGCAAGTTGAATAAACTTTCTGAATTACAGGGTTAATTGGAAAAGAATCAAACTTAGTTGGATGCTGGCAAAGTTTTCCTAAAGCCTAAATTATATAGACTTCAGATTTTTAAAAGTTACTTACTAGGAAAAGATATTTTCACAGCATATTTTTCACTTGAAATACTGGAATGTGGTTAATAATTTAATACCATTGTCAGCCTTCAGAGAAAAGACTGAACACCAAATCCTTCACTCTATCAAAAACATGATATATCTGTTAGCATGAAAAAAATATGTAGAAAGGAATCCAGAAAGTATATCATCCTGCTATCTTTTTAAGAATTTTTTTGGCTGCACCACACCGCATGGGAGATCTTAGTTCCCTGACCAGGGATCAAACCCACATCTCCTGCACTGGAAGCGTGAAGTTTTAACCATTGAACCACCAGGGTAGTCCGTATCCTCCAACTTTATCTAGAGAAATGCTTGGGAAAATAGTTGACATAGAAAATAGTTGAAATCAATCAAAACAGAGATCAAAAAGCCAAAGAAAATAATAAGAGGAGAAAAAAGTTATTATAAGTGCAATCTAATATATATACCTGTGTGTGAACACAGTTAAATCTAAGTGAGTACATGTGAGCATTGTGAATGATACTGGGCTTTTAGGAATCATGAAGCCTGAAGAAATCATTGCAGCAAAGGCTGAAGGACTTAGGAGCAAGCCGAAATATTTCAGCCCTCATCTAAGACTTGGAGAGAAGGGTAGGAATGGGCAATACTAGTGTAGCTGACCCTTGAGCGACACAGGTGTGAACTGTGCGAGTCTCCTTATAGGAACCTTCTATACGAGGGCCAACTGTAACAAGTTACATATGGTTTTTGACTGCAGGAGGGAAGTTGGTGTTTTGAATCCCCAAATTGTTCTAAGATCAACTATATTTTTAAGTTCTTTGATAGAGACAAGCCTGGTTGAAGGAGAAAAGTTAATGCCTGAAAGTACTGGGGAAAAAGGACAAAGCAGAGGAGGCTTTCAGTCTGTCTTGTACCATGGGTCCAGGCATAATTTCTGGTGAAACAGTATGGCAAGCTATAGGCTGAATATTGGAAATCATATTGTGTGTGTATGTGTGTGTGTTTGAACTTATTGTGGAAAAATAAACACATAAAACATCATAATAGCATCTACTGCACACGTAATATGAACTTATAGAAAGTGATATGGAGGTTAGCATAGTAAAGAATTTGCTTTACATTGTGGGCTTAAGAATAAGTGATATTTGCACTGCCTCTGATTTTAGAAATAAATACACAAAAAGAACCACGAAATAGCTAGTAATATGGTACAAAAGGGACCAGCAAACCATGACAGTGGACACAAATCCAGCCTGCTGTTTTTTTGTTTGTTGGTTTGTTTGTTTCTATTTTGTTGTGGTAAAAGTCACATAATATAAAACATACTATTTTAACCATATTTAATTGTGCAGTTCAGAGGCAATAAGTACATTCACATTGTTGTGCAGCACTCACCATCATGGATCCCTTGACTTTATTACCTTCCTAAACTGGAATGTGGGACTTCCCAGGTAGCACAGTGGAACCTGGCAATGCAAGAGACGTGAGAAATGAGGGTTCAATCCCTGAGTGGGAAAGATCTGCTGGAGGAGGAAATGACGGCCCCCTCCAGTATTCTTGCCTTGGAAACCCTATGGACAGAGGAGCCTGGAGGGCTACAGTCTTGGGCATCACAAAGAGTCAGACAAGACTGAGCACAGAGGCAAAACTGGAACTCTGTCCTCATTAGACACTAATTCCCCATTCGCCCCCCTGACTCCTGCACCCAGCCCCTGGCATCTGCCAATGTACTTTCTGACTCTATGAATTCGACAATTCTAGGTACCTCATAAAAGTGAAATCAAATAGTATGTGTGTGTACCTAATGCATATTAGAATGCATTTTTTAAGATTAACTTAATATATGTTTTCCAAACAGATTCTACCTTCTTTTTCCCCCTTGTGCTATACAGTAGGTTCTCATGGTCTGTTTTTGTAAACAAAATTTTATTAGAACAAATCTGTACCCATTCATTTAAATCTTGCCTATGATAGTCTAGGTACTGTGGGAGCAGAGCCATAGTTGCAGCCAACATATGGCCCACAGAGCCTGAAACATTTCCTGTGTTGCTTATTACAAGAAAAGTTTGCTGGTCTCTAATGTAAGAGGTTTTACGGAATAAGCTTGGAGGCAGGAGGAGCGATTAGAAGAGAGTGTTGTTCTCTAATACTCTTGATAGATATGGCATTTGCTGCAAGGAAAGGGTGGGGTGATTTGAGAGAATAGCATTGAAACATATATATTGTCATATATAAAATAGTCGGGGATTTGCTGTTTGATGCTGGGCACCCAAAGCTGGTACTCTTTGACAACCTAGATGAGTGAGATGGGGAGGGAATTAGGAGGGAGGTTCAAGAGGTAGCGGACATATGAATACCTGATGCTGATTAATGTTGATGTATGGCAGAAACCATCACAAAATTGTAAAGTAATTATCCTCTAATTAAAAATGAAAATTTAAAGAATATGCCATTTGACACAAACAATAGAATCATGCTTCTTCCCTTTAGGTAAATGATGTTAGTTATTTAATATTCGGCTTCTCTTTCCCTACAGTTTGCTTAGGTTGACACTATGCAGAATTAAATGTCCATTTACTACAGTTTTTTTTTTTCACCTAAAAATGACCATGTGATGTAATTCTAAATAGTAGGATGTTAAGTGTACGCCAGTAGGTGGAACTTTCAGGAAAGATACAGGCTTCCTGCCAGAAAGACACACCTGGCACGGATATTTTACCCGTTGCCATTTTCCTTGTTGCCTAAAGCAGATGTGGTCTCAAAATACATCAGCCACTTGCAACCATAAAGATGAAAGCCTATTGCTAAGTGAGATGGATCAGAAAGATAAAAGGGCCCGAAAGGATGATCCATCTCAGAACTGATGCTCCAGACCTGGTCTGTGACTCCCAAGAGCTTCCTTAAGAAAGTAAATCTTGTCTTTTTATGTTATCGAGTTGGATTTCAGATGTACGCAGCTGTATTCAGTCTGAATTGGTACTCAGACAAATTCTCGATTTTAACATGAAGCCAGGAGCCTGGCGGGCTGCAGTCCCTGGTGTCACAAAGAGTCAGACCCAACTGAGCAACTAAGCACAGCACACAGCACAGTTGCTAAAGAATTGAATCTAATACTGAATACAAAGGAATGGGAAGAAAGATTTTAGCATCACAGAACAATGATGGGGTTAATATAATATAGTTGTATTAAGTTGCTTGATTTGGAAATGATGCATAAAATCATTCCTGTTTACCATCTCTACTGTATAATTGTGATGCGAGATGATTTTGCTGGGGCAGCACTTTTTCTTTCTGTCTGTGGTGAAGCTAATAGTTGATTTCAGATAACTAAATCTTGCTTCTTATCAACTACATAACTGACTGACTCCATAAAGTTTTGATCAGTGGATCAAAAGAGATAGAGGTTTTGAATGCTGACTTTGAGATTTGCAGAAAATCAAAAGTTGATTACTATAAAATATCCAGTTAGGTTTGTTGAAGTCTGAGACCACATGAGGCTACAGCAGTTGTGATAAGGATCATTGAAAACAACTCCAAGGAATATTTATTGAGCACTTACTATGTATCTGACATTGCATGTCATTCGTAATAATTCCATGCTTGTATCATCTTGAGGTCAGCATTACAAATTATTCTTGTTTTACAGAGGATAAAACTAATAATATAGAATTAATTAATTTCCCCAAGATCACAGGGTTAGTAAGAAGTACAAATGGAAGAGATGTCTAAGCTTCAGCTTTTGAGTTCCCGTTTTCAATACAGTTTAAAAAACACAAAATCTAGATCAAGCTAGTTGTGCAATAATTATAACAAGGAATAGTGTGTTCCAGGATCCATACAGTTTACTGGGCCAGAGGTAAGGATCCCCTTCTTAATTCATTGGAATAGATTTGATATTATTATAATGTTTCTCTTGTTCAAGAGATAGCATTTTGCGATGGTTACAATCCCTGGGTTGGGAATATTCCCTGGAGAAGAAAATGGCAACCCACTCCAGTATTCTTGCCTGGGAAATCCCATGGACAGAGGAGCCTACAGTCCATGGGGTTACAGAGTCACACACGACTTAGCGACTAAACAATATCAGCATACCATACAAAGGAAAATTCATCCAATATTGCCTGGAAATAAAGGAATAGCTATTCATTTATACCCGAATTTAATCCCTAGAGGGTCCAATAAGGGAATGCTTTTTTAACACGAATCCCTCTTACAACCCCAAAATACATACATCAGGGATAGTGTGGGGAAAGAAGTACTGTGGAGAAAGAAAAAGCTCCAGGTAGCTGAAAAACCTTAATAACCCAGATGGTGTGGACAGTGAGGTGAATGGAATAGTCCAGGGCCACTTTCTGTGTGGAAAGTATCTGTATGAACTGAACTAAGGAGTGGAGTTCAGACTAGGCATGGTTACAGTGTTGGGTGATGTGAAACTGTGTTTTCCCCAACACTTAACAACAATATAAATGGTAAATAAATCTGTAATTAAGGTATATAAAACTGAAGCATTCAATATGCTTAT
This sequence comes from Ovis aries, assembly GCF_016772045.2. Classification (NCBI taxonomy): domain Eukaryota; kingdom Metazoa; phylum Chordata; class Mammalia; order Artiodactyla; family Bovidae; genus Ovis; species Ovis aries. The sequence goes on from NC_056069.1 coordinate 53,831,261, forward strand.
AAAAATCAGTTCAGTTCAGTTCAGTCGCTCAGTCATGTCCGACTCTTTGCGACCCCTTGAATCGCATCACTCCGGGCCTCCCTGTCCATCACCAACTCTCAGAGTTTATTCAGACTCATGTCCATTGAGTCGATGATGCCATCCAGCCATCTCATCCTCTGTTGTCCCCTTCTCCTCCTGCCCCCAATCCCTCCTATCATCATAGTCTTTTCCAATAGGTCAACTGTTCTCATGAAGTGGCCAAAGTACTGGAGTTTCAGCTTCAGCATCAGTCATTCCAATGAACACCCAGGACTGATCTCCTTCAGAACGGACTGGTTGGATCTCCTTGCAGTCCAAGGGACTCTCAAGAGTCTTCTCCAACACCACAGTTCAAAAGCATAAATTCTTCGGCACTCAGCTTTCTTCACAGTCCAACTCTCACATCCATACATGGCCACTGGAAAAATCATAGCCTTGACTATATGGACCTTTGTTGACAAAGTAGTGTCTCTGCTTTTGAATATGCTATCTAGGTTGGTCATAAATTTTCTTCCAAGGAGTAAGCATCTTTTAATTTCATGGCTGCAATCACCATCTGCAGTGATTTTGGAGCCCCGCAAAATAAAGTCTGACACTGCTTCCCCTGTTTCCCCATCTATGTCCCGTGAAGTGATGGGACCAGATGCCATGATCTAGCTTATAAAAATGCAACCACTGAAAAGTGAAACAAACAAATGTGATGAAGGATTTTTAATGTAAGATATGAATCCAATAGTCAGTAAGAAATAAGATATGAATTTAAATGAATAAACAGTTGAAAATAAAGATATCAAATAATTATGTTAACTCTAATAAGATGAAAGATAATAAGCTAAAATACAAACACATAGGGCAGACAAAGTACTAAGTTTCCTTACATAAGAAACTGTTTCGGGCTTCCCTGGTATCTCAGAGGGTGAAGAATTCCCCTACAGTATGGCAGAACTGGGTTCGATCCCTGGGTTGGGAAGATTCCCTGGAGGAGGACATGGCAACCCACTTTAGTATTCTTGCTTGGAGAATCTCGATGGACAGAAGAATCTGGTGGGCTATACAGTCCATGGGGTCACACAGAGTCAGACACGAATGAGCAACTGAGTACAACAAAAGGAACAGTTTCAATAATAAGAAAAATGCACTATAATCAAATGAGCATGGGTAAATGACATTAGCAGGAGATTCATAGGAAAATAAATGTTAATTGTATTAAAACATTTCAAATTTCACTAGGAATTTAAAAAGCTCAAAGGAGAAAGAGATAGCAGTGTTTGCCTATCCAGTATGCAAATTTGATAATTCACAAAATTATTAGTGTGCAGAACTATTAGCAGAAATGTTGATTTCCATAGTTTTTTGGCGAGTAGTTTGGCAATATCTATCAAAATTTTTAAAAGAACATAAATTTATAATAGAAGACTCTTTTATATATATACTGACATGGATATCTAAAGTTGTATGTTGAAAGTTGCCCATTGTAGTATTGTGCACAGAGGTGAAAAGTAGAAAACATACTTAAAGTACAGTGAAGTTCTCAAATTATTCTTCATACAGTGATACCCTAGGCAGGCTTAAAATGAATGAATTTAAACTGTGTATGCTGACATTCAAAGATCCAGAGTATTTTAGTGAGAAATTTTTTAGAAATCTGTGTGGAATAGCATCCTTTTTTTGAAAAATGATATGTGTTCCTGAATATGAATGCACACATAGAAATATATGGAGACCACACACATCGGTGAAAGCAATTACTTCTAAAAAAAAGGCTGCAGTTTTATTTGGTATAACAGAAGTTCATCATGATTCTTCTTTATTAAACTGATATATACATATGTTATTTGTGAAATAATAAAAAGTGTTATATGATCATAAAAAATAATAGCATTCATATTTAAAGCTATATCAATTTCCAATACTAATAATCACTTACAAGAGTGGGATAGTTGACAAAAAATTTTTCACAATAGAAGGTGCCTAATAAGATCACTGGTTTTACCATATGCACATTACTTGAGTTTTGGATTATCCAGTCCTTAAAAAAATCTTTATTCTTTAAATTGTCTAATTCTTCTGGAAAGGAGAGAGAGGGAAGGAACTTAGTATGCTTAGAACTGTGATATGGTCTAGTAATAAAACAGTAAAAAAAAAAAAGTACCTACATTTGAGCAGGTTGCAGATGTGTAAACACATTTTCAATATGGCGTCTGATAAGCAAAAAATAGAGGAACAGTACAGTTGGACTGAGAGCCCTGCTTGCAGACAGAGAAAATATCCTCTGAATCTTTTATAAAACATGGACTTTTTTTTTTTCACTTAGATGAGGAGAAAAAATAAATGCATTTTGCATAAAGGACAATTCCTCTCTCTTCCCTGCAGTTATATAGCTTAGAGTTTGTGTGTGTGTGTGTCTGTGTGGTTAAGGAAGAATAAGCAGAATCATCATACAACTGACGAGTTCCCTGTAGAGCTTTGCAAAATGTGCTCTGAGAAAACAGAAGAGGCAAGAGAAAGCACCTCTAGGGATTTCTCATGCGTGCACGTTTTTATCAGATTGTTGTTTCTTGTATATCCACAGTGCTAAGAAATGATTGTGGAGCCCTCCCAGTAATTGCTGTGTGTTGTATTGCCTGTGAGAAAAGCATGATTTGGTTGTATATGTCTTGTCAGTGAGTAATAATCAGCAGACAAAGTCTTGACATTTTGGGTATTTCAATAAAGAAAGATGCAAAATAAACTGAAGTGCTTTTTTGATGCATGTTCTAATATAAGGTTTTCCTTTATCTCTTGCATTTACATACACCATGTAATTTCAACTATTATCTAGGGAATCATATCCTTCCAAAACAGGGTTTTTCAGCATTGCCACTACTAACATTTTGGACTAGATAATTCTTTGTTATGGAGGACTGTCCTGTGCATTGTAGGATGTTTAGCGCCATCCCTGGTCTCTCTACTCGTTAGATTCCAACAACATCTCTCCTCTTGCTGCCTTACTGTGATGTCTTCAGATATTGCTCAAAGATCTCTGGAGGCCAAAATTGCTCACAGCTGAGAATCACTCTCCTAAGAAACATGCGAGATAAAATAATAAAACAACTTCAAAGTAGAAACATGAATGGAAGAAATACTTATTAAGAAATAATACTTGTCCAAGAAAATTCCATAGTGTTAAAATGCTCATGCTATAGGCTGCTGCTGCTGCTGCTAAGTTGCTTCAGTCGTGTCTGACTCTGTGCGGCCCCACAGACAGCAGCCCACCAGGCTCCCCCATCCCTGCGGTTCTCCAAGCAAAAACACTGGAGTGGGTTGCCATTTCCTTCTCCCTCATGCTATATGCTTGTGACCAAAACCAATTCTATCTGCCGGGTAAGCAGTTTTCATGTTTAGATGTTAACTGTCATATTTGAATAGATACCTTTATGAAAATAGCTAGGAAAACCACTGTGTAAAGTATTTGTGCTTATAGAAAGAGTAACAGTGTGGTGCATGAGAGTCATTGTGGCTCCCATTAAAAAAAAAAAAAAAAGCCTGTTTTTATAGCATTGATTTAAAAAGGACCCTTTGGGTTATGATGGATGTCTAGTAAGCTACTGGCTATCATTTTGCTTTCTCTTAAACTTATCTAAAAATGTGGTTGCCTTCAACAAAATGAACTTATGTGGACAGAATGACATTATAATATCATAGAGGGATAATGTAACCTTAGAGGACTATGATGAGGCTTGTATACATTTTATCAGTACACATTTGACATATATTTTGTTCTTTTTTTCTGTGTATGTGGTTTATTATCATTCCAGTCTTAATGATTTTACCATCTCCTATCCGTTATTTTATAGAAGCACTTCTTTAATTTGATTTTCTATAAGTTTATTAAAAGTCTAGTTGCTCAGAACTGAGTCCTAAAATTATGAAATGATGAAAGTTAATATTCCTGATTGTCATTGCAAATAAAACGGGAAAAAAACCTGAGTTGAAACTATTCTTGTTTTTGGAGTCAGTGTTCAGGTTTCATGTGTGGCTTTGGGAAATGAAGAAAGAATGGATAAATCTTATTTGTAAATGGCATTGCCACTCTCAGATGGAGTGGCATCTGTTTTAAGATATTTAGTGATATTACAGTAGCGTATATTATTATCACAAAATTAGTAAGGGTCTTTCTTTTAAATTGTGTGTATTGGTAAATCTCTAAAAAAAAACACATGCATTTGTCTCTTTTTTATGTAAGTATACCCACATTTCTGCAATTCTGGTTTTAATTTTGCCTGGAATCAGAAGATTTTAGTACAAAGTTTAAAGCATTAATTTTGTTGCATTGTAATCACCTTAAATTTAAAATATGCTTTATATATAGAAATTGTTTCAAAGAAAACCATAGCAGATCACAATCTTGGAAATAAATTTTACATCTTCGTTTTTCACAGAAATGTATCTATAAGGAAATAAATAGATTTCTACCTATTCTCTTCTGTATGCTAATGAAATATACAATGATAAACCTTACTTGAAAACATTTTAAAATTGTAACACATTTTAGCAATAATTATTCTAAGTTCATTGGAGGGAGAACAAAATATTTTATAGAATTATGAATATGAAATTTATGAACTTTAATTCAGTGGAGTACTAAAACTTAATTTGGCATATAAGGAGAGGATATAAAATTTTACCACATGACCCTTATATTCTGTAAGGTCCCTTGTCTTCGTAGATCTAGTAAAACATCTCTAATCATTTTCATGTTTTTTTGTTCCCTTCCAATCTCTAAACCCCAGACCTATTTCCATTTGCAGCTGTGTTCTTTGTTGCAAAGCAACAAGAAGAGACACCAGCTGTGCTTATTTTATTGTGCTGCTTGTTGGGGAACTGATTTAGTTCTGCCCAAACATCTTGGGAGCTTCACCTGGATATCTTCCAGGATTCTAGCAGCCATTTTAAAATTATTACCCTGGGGCATAACTTCAGGATAAGATAATTTCAGTAAAGTGAAGCTGACTTTACAATTCCACATGGTAGATCAGAGTGAATATGAACAATTACATAGGACAAGTGATGAATTATATATTGGAGAAAAATTTCCTTCTTAACTTCCTTCTCATAACTTTTCCTCTCTATCAGTTAGCTTTTCTTTTGTAACAAACCAAACCAGAGTTTATGGTTCAGAATATCATTCGTTTTACATTATAAAGAGAAATTAAGAAATCATTCCATTTAAAGAAACATCAAAAAGAATAAAATATTTAGGAGTAAATATACTAGAGGAGGTCAAAGATCTATACAATGAAATTATAAGATATTGAAGAAAGAAATTGAAGGAGACCAAATAAATAGAAAAGTATTCCATTTTCATAGATTGTAGGAATTTTGTTAAAATATCCATACTTCCTAAAGTAATCTACAGATTTAACAAAATCCCTATGAAAACCTCAATATTGTTTTCCATAGAAATAGAACAAACAATCCTAAAATTTGTATGGATCCTCAAGAGGCTCCAAATAGCCAAAGCAATCATGAGAAATAATAAATGTAAAGGCATCACACTCCTGAATTCAAACTATACTATAAAGCTGTAGTGATCAAAACAGTACAGCATCAGCATAAAAACAGACACATAGATCAACAGAACAGAATAAAGAGCTCAGAAGTACCCATTCATATGTGGTTGATGAATTGTTGACAAAAGAACTAAGAATATATAGTGAGGCAAAGTATATGTATGTGTGTATGTTAGTCACTCAGTCGTGTCCAACTCTTTGTGACCTCACGGACTGTAACCCACCAGGCTCCTCTGTCCATGGGATTCTCCAGGCAAGAATACTGGAGTGGGTTTGCCATTCCCTTCTGGTATCAGGAAAACTTGATAGCTATATGCAAGACTGAATCCGTCTTACATCAAACACACACACACACACAAAACTCAAAATGAATTAAAGACAAGTTGAATGTGAGACACAACCAAAAACTCCTAGAAGAACACAGAGTGGGTAAACTTGATATTAATCTTAGTAATGGGCTTTTTCAATTCGATACTAAAAGCACAAATAAACAAGTGAGGCTTTCAAAGTTTTCTGCAGAGCAATGGAAACCATCAACAAAAAGAAAAGGCAACCTGTGTAGTCGGGGGAAATACTTCATATTTATTCTTAGGATAGCGTTTCAGGAGAGTGAGAGCAGAAGCTTCAGATGTTTTTCAAGACAAGGCTCAGAATTTCCACTACTCTACTTTTGCCGTATTCTATTATTGTAAATCACTTGAAACAATGTTTTGTGAATATTTATTGAATAATTATGTGTCAGTCTTTTCTACCTACACTTATATCTGGAGAAAAAAGTTTGTAAAAATAAACCACCTTAATGTTTGGAACATCATTGTTCTGATATCCGGTTTAAAAAAAAGTTGTATTACTTTATGGAGCAATTATTCATTTATTTTCCTATAAATAATTGCACTTGTGTTTCCAGAAAGACCCCCAAACCAATTTATTTTCTCACTTTTATCCAATGATTGATATGATCTACCAGATTGCATTTTATGCTGCTTCAGATTCCTTTGTTTCTCCATTTTCTTTTTATGAACATAGACTAGACTTGGAATTCCCCCCAAAAACTGCTCAGTTCATTATAGAAAGTACTTCACTGGAATAGATAAATTATATGACCATAAGCTGGACACAGTTTATAAAAATTAACACTGCATATTATGTTTTTAAAAATATATCTCCAAATGATTTTCAGATGTATGCGCCTTGGTGTAGGAAATGCAAATACAAAGTAAACCAATCGGTTTGGGCAATTCTAGATTCAACTTATGTTCAAATAATTGTAAAAAATGTAATGGGTGAAATATTCATGATGGATAAAGGAACATTCTTGTGTATAAATTAGTCTTGGAACTAAATACTCTCTTCATGGAGATAATGCTTTTTTTAAAAATGCAGCTTACATTCTTACTACAACTGAACTTAGAGCATCCTGGGCTTATTGTTTTATTACTTACTACCTTATATTATGGGCTTCCCGGGTGACTCAATGGTAAATCATCCACTGCCAGTGTAGGGGACACAGGGGATGTGGGTTCAATCCTTGGACTGGAAAGATCCCTCAAAGAAGGAAATGGCAACCCAGTCCAGTATTCTTGCCTGGAAAATTCCGTGGACAGAGGAAGCTGGCAGAATATAGACCACGTGTTCTCAAAGAGTCAGACATGACTTAGCAACTGAGCACACATGTACATGCTTTATATTACACATTAATTTGAACTTGTATTTTACTGATTTGTAGACACCTCACTTTTTTATTATTTTATTTCTGTGTCATGTGCACCTAATGAACTATCACAAACATAGTAGTTAATAGACATTTAAAAACACCAATACAGTATACTAACACATATGTATAGAATTTAGAAAGATGGTAATGATGACCCTGTATGCGAGACAGCAAAAAAGACACAGATGTGTAGAGCAGACTTTTGGACTCTGAGGGAGAGGGAGAGAATGGGATGATTTGGGAGAATGGCATTGAAACGTGTAATATCATGTAAGAAACGAATCGCCAGTCTATGTTTGATGCAGGATGCAAGATGCTTGGGGCTGGTGCACGGGGATGATCCAGAGAGATGATGTGGGGTGGGAGGTGGGAGGGGGGTTCATGTTTGGGAGCTCATGTACACCTGTGGCGGATTCATGTCAATGTATGGCAAAACCAATACAGTATTGTAAAGTAAAATAAAGTAAAAATAAAGATGAAAAATAATTAACTAAATAAATAAAAACTAAAAAAAATAAATAAAATCTATATGAAATAAAGACAAATTATAATGTTTTATAGAGGTGAAGAGCTATTATTCCATGTGATGTTTTCTCTGTATTTTTATCACATAAATATATTTATGAATTTCCTTGTTAAAATTATTCTTAACATTTGGAAACATTTACTAACATTTTATTTTTTTTTTCAGTTTGTTTATTTATTTTGGATTTTTATTTTTACTTTATTTTACTTTACAATACTGTATTGGTTTTGCCATACATTGACATGAATCCACCATGGGTCTACATGAATTCTCAAACATGAACCCCGCTCCCACCTCCCTCCCCATAACATCTCTCTGGGTCAGCCCCGTGCACCAGCCCCAAGCATGAGGTATCCTGCATCGGACATAGACTGGCGATTCGATTCTTACATGATAGTATACATGTTTCAATGCCATTCTCCCAAATCATCCCACCCTCTCCCTCTCCCTCTGAGTCCAAAAGTCCACTCTACACATCTGTGTCTTTTTGCTGTCTTGCATACAGGGTCATCATTGCCATCTTTCTAAATTCCATATATATATATGTTAGTATACTGTATTGGTGTTTTTCTTCTGGCTTACTTCACTCTGTATAATCGGCTCCAGTTTCATCCTTCTCATCAGAACTGATTCAAATGTATTCTTTTTAATGGCTGAATAATATTCCATTGTGTATATGTACCACAGCTTATGTATCATATTTATGGCCACTTTATTGTTTTTCTTCCTTTCCTTTCTTCATTCTTTCCTTTCTGGAGAAATTCACCAAAACAAAAAACTCATGTTAGACACTGGCCACTACTCAACTACCACTTCTACTATTAATTAGTCTATTTTATTGCCCCTATATTTTAATAAAAGTTCCTAAATGGAAATTACTATGGAATATTATAAAATAAAAATATTTTAAGTTTGAAATTATAATGTTAGGACATATAATGCTGAAATTTCATTCTAAAAACTCATGTGCAGTACATTTAACCTAACCTTTAATTTAATTTGATTTCTAATTTTATGTTGAAATTCAACTTTCTTTTCTGAGACACTTTGGGGTGGTTTTGCCATTTTCAAGGTGTTGGGTATAGAGTGAAAGAATAGTAATCAGCTGTAGAGTAAAGGCATAGTGACTAGGAGTTGGGTGAATGTTCATTGTTCAGGTATACCGAGAAGGTTCAGAATGAGGTATGGAGAACATGCCCAGCAAAGAGGTCCAGAATAAATACCCAGTGCCCAGAAAGCAGGCATACAGTGATTATACAGTGATCAAGGCTAGAGAAGTCATAGTGACCACATAGATTTCTGCTCTTGTCTACTAGGGATCTTTGTTCCCACTGGTTTTCACGCCTCAGTCCATGATGGTGATAGTTGCCTGTTCTCGGTCTTAATTGCAAGTCCTCTTGTGATCCACCGAGTTTCTCTCAGATAAATTTCATTTCCTATCTTAGTAAATGGCAAATATTTTCTTGCTCTCATAACTTGGTATGGAGAGAACTCTGTGGTCAGTCTAGACCTTTTATGGTTTCACAAGCTAAATGGCCTACCTCTTTATTTTTAAAATATTTTGTACTCTTTATTATGTTGAAGTATGTTCTCTTTACATGTACTTTGTTCAGGTTTTTTAAAGATAAGGTAATGTTGAATTTGTTAAATGCCATTTTGCATCTGCTTTATTTAATTTTTATTCTCCAGAGTGTTAATGTGATTTATCACATTAACTGATTTGCAAATATTGACCTATTTTTGTGTTCCCGGAATAAATCCCACTTGATCACAGTATATGACCTTTTTAATGTATTGTTGGATTTGATTTGCTTATTCTGTTGAGGATTTTTGCATCTATGTTTATCAGTGATATTGATATTGGTCTATATTTGTGTGTATGTTTGTGTTACAGTTTACCTCTCTGGTTTTGGTGTCAAGGTGATGTTGACCTAGTACAATGAGTTCAGAAACAGTCCTTCATCTTCAATTTTTTAGATAGTTTGGGAATGATAGACATTAATTTTTCTTTACATGTTTGGTAGAATTTACCTGTGAAACTGTCTGGTCCTGGACTTTTATTGTTATTATTATTAATTCAATTTTGTTACTAGTGTTTGACTTATTCATATTTTGTATTTTTCTTGATTCAGTCTTGGAAGATTGCATATTTGTAGGAATTTATCTTCAAAGTTGTTCAATTTGTTGGTTTATAACTTATAATATTCTCTTATGATGCTTTCTATCCCTGTGGTATTGGTTGTAATGTCTCCTTTTCCAATTCTGGTTTTGTTTATTTGGGTGTTTTCTTTTGATTCTTTCCTTTGATGAGTCTGGCTAAATGTTTATCAATTTTCTTTATCTTTTCAAAGAATCAGGTCTTAGTTTCATTGATACTTTCTATTGTTTTTTGAGTCTATATTTCATTTATTTCTTCTCTGATCTGAGTGTTTTCTTCCTTCTACTAACTTTGGACTTTATTTTTCTTATTTTTCTAGTTCCTGTAGTGTAAGGTTATGTGGTTTATTTGAGATTTTTCTTGTTTCCTGAGATATATCTTTATTGCTACAAACTTCCCTCTTTAACTTGCTTTTGCTGGGTCTGCTAGACTTTAGAACATTGTTTTTCCATTTTAATTTGCCTGGCTGTTTGTGAGACCCAGTCATGATTTCTGTAGGCATGATCACCACTGCCATGAGGGTGGTGATGCATGGGGCTGGCCCCACCATGACTGGCTGCGAGGCCTCACAGCAATTGCTGGTGTGCTAGGCTGGACTCCACAGTGTGAGCTGTTTTGGAAAGTCTTTGGCAGAGCTGGAGACACACACTTGATGGGGTAGAGTGAGAAGTACTTTGGAGGGGTGATGGTGTCAGTCCACAGGGGAACACATGGGCAGGGTCCATGATGTTAACTAGTTTAGTGGAGAGTAACAGAAAGGGTGCCCACCAGTGCTGAGCCAGCTGGATGAAAGGAGAGTTAAAAAAAAAAAAGTGATGCCCACCAGCATTTTTGTCCCTGGAGAAAGTTCCACCTCCTCCATACCTTCTCAGTACCTGTCCTAAAATTAGTCAATGAATCTCCTCACATGACCCAGGAACATTTTAAGCTGCTGCCTCTGCACTGGGACTTTGGGTGAGTTTGTATGTAAGCTCTTCAATAGTGATGTCTGTTTTCTTTGGCTCTCCCAGATGTAAGCCCCGCTGTTTTTCAAATCCAGACATTATGAAAGCCTGTCTTCCCCATGAACATCTCCCAGACTGGGGAGCACACTGTGGGGCTCATGCCTCAGGAAAGCTTATGAAGTCGTGATATTCCTCTCACTTGTGGACTGCCACACTGGGGTGTAGATTTGACTAGATTGCATCTCTATCCCTCCTATGGTCTCCATGTGGAGTTTTCTTAAGTCCTTAATTGTAGAAAATCTGTTCTGCTAGTCTTGAGTGAAAGTGAAAGTTGCTCAGTCCTGTCCAACTCTTTGCGACCCCATAGACTATACAGTCCATGGAATTCTCCAGGCCAGAATACTGGAGTGGGTAGCCTTTCCCTTCTCCAGGGGATCTTCCCAACCCAGGGATTGAACTGCTCTCTCCTGCTTGGAAGGCAGATTCTTTACCACTGAGCCACCTGGGAAAACAGTTGTTCTATATGTAACTGTAATTTTAGTTTGTCTGTTGGAGAAGGTGAGCTCAGGATTTTTATCCTCTGCTATCTTGATCTGGACTCTGGTAGAAATCTGCTATTAAATTTTAGCAAACCGATCCTAATCTGACTTTGCTATTGAGCTTTTTCATGGAAGAAAATTAGTATTGAATTTTTGGTAGTGCACTGAACAATAGTTGGCAAAAGAACCATATAAGCTATGATTCCATTTACTTGAGGCCATCACAATGGAATGTTTCCCCATTCTCACTGATGTGTTCATTAGTGTAAGTCTGACTAAATGGTCTCATTAAATTTTTCACTGCTGTTTCACATAGCACCATGGAATATTGCAAAATTTGTGCTCCTTCTATAGAAGTTTATCACAGCATGAAATGCATACATGACAAGGGAAAGGCAAACACAAATATAAGAATATATACTTTTTTGTTTTACCCAATTGTTTGTGGTAAGTTATCAGAAACAAAAAGAAACTCAACTGGAAGAATCTAAATGCATATCAGAAACACTATGGAATATCATATGAATATGGAAATTATATTTACCTAGCTGGCATGGAAATGTCCATGACATGTTCTGTTATTACAGAAAAAGTTGTATAAAGTTCTGTTTATATGTACACAAGTACAAAATAGACCTTTGAATGAGTGGAGACAGTTATGAAAAGACATGTAAGACATTTCTAACATTGCTTTTCTTAAGGGGAGTGGTTAAAGGAGTTGTATTTTTCTTACTAAGATCATATTTGACTTCTTGAAGATATTCTGTAAGATAAATGCAATTAATAATAACAGATTGATTGAGCAGGGATTTTCTGTATTGTCCTTTGAGTAAAGAGGTGTAACAGCACCTGTTTGGGAACTGCTTTGTTGCTTTGTAAATAAATTTACACTCTGGCTCATAGTCTGTGTGAATAAAGCAGCTGGTGAGATAGCAACTGACAGAGTCAAAGAAAAGTTGTTGATTTCAAGCAGCGTTTAATAAGTCTCTGCCACCAGGTCTAATCTTGCAGTCTTCATATATATACATGTCTCTTATGCAAGAGACAAAAGAGATGCAGTTTCAGTCCCTGGGTTGGGAAGATCCCATGGAGGAGAGCATAGCAACCCACTCTAGCCTGGAGAATCCCCATGGATAGAGGAGCCTGGGGGCTAGAGTCCGTAGGGTTGCAAAGAGTCAGGCATAACTGAAGCAACTTAGCACTCATTAAAGAGGATTTTAATTTTATATCTGTATTGTTAGGTTTTGTTTTTTCTAACTGTGAAATACACTGGGCTATTATAATGTTTAAAATTAATTTTTCAGCTAACTGGTAAAAAATAAATTGGAGTTATTTCCTCAATAATTGAAATCAATGTCAACTTTAAATATGTACCTTCTATAATATATAGTAATAGCATATATATTATCTTTCATTAAACTCTTCTGAAACATTATTACCAATTTTTGGTGAGCAAAGGACAAAATAATTCTGTCTCTGGTATTCTAGTCTGTAGTAGATGTTTTGTTGTTTATTGGTTTTGATTTTATTTTTTCTCTTGTTTTTATTGAATGAAAATTTAGCTGAAATACAAGGTATTATTCAGAATAATGCTGAATTTGTTAGCAACTTTTATTTTTTAAATGAAATTCTTTTCCTGAGTGGAAATTAAAGCAACTTATAGATATAAATTTAATTTTTGATGAGAAGTTGATATAAAACTAGCAAATGAAATGGACTTAATTAGCATATATGGTAAACTAGGGAATTAAGTATTAAAGTGTTATGTGCTATTTAAATAGATAAATAGACAAACTATATATACATATGTATTTTCCTCCAGGTTAAAAAAACATTCTATCCTAAAGTCTATTTTGCATACAGAAGGCAGCTTTCTAGGCTTCCCGGGTGGCTCAGTGGTAAAGAATCCACTTCCCAGTGCAGGAGACACAAGAGACTTGGGTTCGATTCCTGGGTTGGGAAGATTCTCTGGAGAAGGAAATGGCAACCTGTTTCAGTATTCTTATCTGGAAAATTCTATGGATAGAGGAGCCTGGAAGGATACAGTCCATGGGGTCAGAAAGAGTTGGACATGACTGAGAAAACACACACAGGCAGCTCTCCAAATGATGTATTTGTCAGATTCCAATATGTTAAGTAAATTTCTAGTTAGTGAATGTAAACACACACACACACACCTACCTAGATTCCTATTTGAAAGTAGTAACTATAGAAGAATCAAATGCAGAACCTAATCATAATATTTGGTATCATCATTATTCAGAAAAGAAATAAAGGGTAGTTGGGGAGAAACCTGTTAATACCTTCTGTCTGCATTAGAGTTTAATCAGGAAAAATCAGATCCTCTGTCATTTAGCTCAATAAAAGGGACTGAATTGGTGGAACAAGTTAAGAAAATGGTAAGAGAAGCAAAAACCAAATAGTGGGCTGTGAGACAACCACCGAAGGAGTGAAGCATCAGTAAGGCTGGGAGGGTGGGTGTTACCTGACCCCAGCAGGTGTGCTTTAATGCGGAAACATGGGAAACACTAATTGCTGATGGATGTTAGGTTTCTGCAGAGCAGAACAGGGTAGGAAAGTAATGTGAGCACAGCATGCAGATGCGTTTAGAAGATACATAAAGCTGGTGGGATTACAGCAGTCTAGTCAGTTTTTACTGCAACCATTTACTCTGTACCGAAATTAAGAAAATTGTGAGCATTCTGTAAGGCTACAGAAGACAGTAGCACTATTGTTGGTACCTGGAGGTTGCTTCTTCCTAAGTATTTTACACATACCTTCATCTGACAAAATATATTTACTGACTTGGGCTTTGGCTATGGTTTGGGTGGGAGTGAGGGTAAGGTATAATGCCACCTCTCTTTAAGTAGATGCATCTGGAAAGCCATTACATTCCACCAAGCAAACAGACAAGAAAAAGGTCTAGAAGATATTATAACTATTATCAACTAGATATTGTATTATCAACTAGATACTATCAACTAGTTTTTGTAACTATATCCAGCCATGATTGGATGCGGCAATGGAGTATGGAAAAAAAATACCACATAGGAAAAGAGTAAGACCAGCTTGAATTCTGCCTTCTCAAATTGTCAACTATGTTACCTTTATGAACCTCAACATTCCCATCTGTAAAACGGCATTGAATGTAATTTTCTCAATAGATACATCTTATTGTTATATTTATGATATATAGCAGAGAGATCCCACATCCTTGGTGCTATATATATATTTCCTTATTTTTTCATTTATGGTATATGATTAAAAGTTTACTTGAGTAATATCAAATCTCACATTCAGTTTAGTTCAGTACAGCCAGTCAGTCGTATCCAACTCTTGGTGACCCCATGAACTGTAGCACGCCAGGCCTCACTGTCTAACACCAACTCCCGGAGTTTACTCAAATTCATGTCCATCGAGTCAGTGATGCTATCCAACCTTTTCATCCTCTGTCATCCCCTTCTCCTCCTGCCCCCAATCCCTCCCAGCATCAGAGTCTTTTCCAATGAGTCAACTCTTTGCATGAGGTGGCCAAAGTATTGGAGTTTCAGCTCTAGCATCAGTCCTTTCAATGAACACCCAGGACTGATCTCCATTAGAAAGGACTGATTGGACCTCCTTGCAGTCCAAGGGACTCCCAAGAGTCTTCTCCAACACCACATTTCAAAGCATCAATTCTTCAGCCCTCAGCTTTCTTCACAGTCAAACTCTCACATCCATATGTGACTGCTGGAAAAATCATAGCCTTGACTAGATGGACCTTTGTTGGCAAAGTAATGTCTCTGCTTTTGAATATGCTATCTAGGTTGGTCATAACTTTCCTTCCAAGGAGTAAACATCTTTTAATTTCATGGCTGCAGTCACTATCTGCAGTGATTTTTGGAGCCCCCAAAAATAAAGTCTGACACTGTTTCCACTGTTTCCCCATCTATTTGCCATGAAGTGATGGGACCAGATGCCATGATCTTCGTTTTCTGAATGTTGACCTTACAGCCAGCTTTTTCACTCTCCTCTTCCACTTTCATCAAGAGGCTCTTCAGTTCCTCTTCAATTTCTGCCATAAGGGTGGTGTCATCTGCATATCTGAGGTTATTGATATTTCTCCCAGCAATCTTGATTCCAGCTTGTGATTCTTCCAGCCCAGCGTTTTTCATGATATACTCTGCATATAAGTTAAATAAGCAAGGTGACAATATACAGCCTTGATGGACTCCTTTTCCTATTTGAAACCAGCCTGTTGTTCCATGTCCAGTTCTAACTGTTGCTTCCTGACCTGCATATAGATTTCTCAAGAGGCAGGTCAGGTGGTCTGGTATTCCCATCTCTTTCAGAATTTTCCACAGTTTATTGTGATCCACACAGTCAAAGGCTTTGGCATAGTCAATAAAGCAGAAATAGATGCTTTTCTGGAACTCTCTTGCTTTTCGATGATCCAGCGGATGTTGGCAATTTGATCTCTGGTTCCTCTGCCTTTTCTAAAACCAGCTTGAACATCAGGAAGTTCATGGTTCACGTATTGCTGAATCTCACATTAGGTACTTCCATAAAAAGGATCTGACCAAATCTAACTGAATCTCTTCTTGAAGTACAAGGGACTTCCCTGGCAGTCCAGTGGTTAAGACTTCGCCTTCCAATGCAGAGGGTGCAGTTTCAATCCTTGGCCAGGGAGTTAAGGTCCTACCTGCCCCCTGGCGAAATAGCCAAATCATAAAACAGAAATACTGTAGCACATTCAACAAAAACTTTAAAAAAATTCAGCCATATCATTAAAATATCTTAAAAATAAGAGACAATACAAAAACTATCAATAGCCATGACTGAAAACATATAATTAGAATAGTGAATTTTGCTTTGTTACCCAGATGTTTCATAAGTGTGCTTACAGAGGATTCTTTCTTAAATCCAGTGACTCTTGGGTGACTACTCAAAGCTTTGTAAAATTACACGATGGCTAGAATACTATGTTATTTCTCCATTGGTGAAATTACAGTCCTCCTGTGTAGAATGAAATTTAAGTTGTATCTTGATGATTATTACTTTTTCGCAGTCCCTGGAAAAAAATCTTCTGAGAATTAAGCCCTAAGAGATTCCTTCAGAGAGC
Organism: Ovis aries; assembly: GCF_016772045.2. NCBI lineage: Eukaryota > Metazoa > Chordata > Mammalia > Artiodactyla > Bovidae > Ovis > Ovis aries. The sequence continues at coordinate 53,847,816 of NC_056069.1, forward strand.
TACTCTCAGCCCTCATAAATCTCCAGCTTATTTTTACTCAAAGTTCTTGCTCAATGTTAATTCACTTGAGATTTTAACAGAGCTGTGAGCTCTGACAAGTCATGCATAACGATTTGCAATCTCAGAGAATATTTGCTTGGTATTAAAATGCCTTATTAAATATTTCAAATTGGTCTTTAGAGGTTTTTGGGAAAGTCCACTCTGTTTCTCATTGATATGTAATGTTACAAAATGTGTGTTATTTGTAAAACAGCAGTACAAGAGGAAACCACATGAAAAGAATGACACAGGGCGGTCCCCAAAGAAAACAAGACTTGAATTTTATTTTAGAAAATAGATCTTGAAAGCTTTTTTATGTGCTTGAATCTTTTCAGCTTTGTTTCAAAAATCAACTGAGAGGCTATAATCCCTAGCATAGGATTACCTAAATGTACACTGTAGGATATATTTAATGTGAAAATAAAATAAATAGTACACTAAATAGCCAATGAAATTTTAAAATGCAATGTTTCTGTGGTTATTGTTTTTAATGAAAACAGTTGTAAAAATGAAAGACACTTATGTAGCACTGTTTAAAGTTTTCTTTGATTGGAAGCCAGTTGTTTAGGGAAGGTACTGTGAGTTTAGTATCTATTGACCAAACCCATATAATAATTTCCAGAGAAAATTAGGTACTTATTTTAATGTTCTAGTGGAATAATGGGCTTCTAGGTATCACTTCTCATATTTCTCTTTGGAAATCTAGCACTGTAGAGGATAATAATCATTTTCTATTATGTATACAGTTAGGGGCGATAGCATGAACAAAGGAATTTAATGGCGCAATGTGGAATACTTTTCTCAGACATAGATATAACATACGGATTTTTTTTTTTCATTTAAACTTTTCAACCAGGAATAAAAAGTCTTCATTAAAATAACCAATATAGCTAATTAATTTACTTAGAAAGGCCAACAGTTGGATCACTCAGTTCAGTTCAGTCTCTCAGTTGTGTCCGACTCTTTGCGACCCCATGAATCGCAGCACGCCAGGCCTCCCTGTCCATCACCAACTCCCGGAGTTCACTCAGACTCACGTCCATCGAGTCTGTGATACCATCCAGCCATCTCATCCTCTGTCGTCCCCTTCTCCTCCTGCCCCCAATCCCTCCCAGCATCAGAGTCTTTTCCCATGAGGCAACACTTCGCATGAGGTGGCCAAAGTACTGGAGTTTCAGCTTCAGTATCATTCCTTCCAAAGAAATCCCAGGGCTGATCTCCTTCAGAATGGACTGGTTGGATCTCCTTGCAGTCCAAGGGACTCTCAAGAGCCTTCTCCAACATCACAGTTCAAAAGCATCAGTTCTTCGGCGCTCAGCCTTCTTCACAGTCCAACTCTCACATCCATACATGACCACAGGAAAAACCATAGCCTTGACTAGATGGACCTTTGCTGGCAAAGTAATGTCTCTGCTTTTGAATATGCTATCTAGGTTGGTCATAACTTTCCTTCCAAGGAGTAAGTGTCTTTTAATTTCATGGCTGCAGTCACCATCTGCAGTGAGTTTAGAGTCCAAAAAATAAAGTCAGACACTGTTTCCTAATCTATTTCCCATGAAGTGATGGGACCAGATACCATGATCTAGTAATGCCTAATATTTCACAAATCAAATAACATTAATTTCTACCTAATTCTATTTGTGAAATTAACTTTTTATTTGATCTCATTTATGATGTATCTGGTATCAAAGAAGATATTATCATTTTTTCTTGGCTTTTAACTTCTGACTCTTATCCAGAGTCAAAGAACAACTGCAAATTCTGAGAATAAACGTCCTTTCCTCCCACTGCAGCTATAACACAATGTATCAGTTTGCTAGGACTGCTAAACCAAAGAACGACAAACTTAAAAAATACGCCTTTACTGTTGTCACTGTTCCTGAAGTTAGATGTCTACAGTCCAGGTATTATTAGCAGGGCCATATTCCCTCTTAAAGACCAGGGGGAGGGTCTTTTTCAAGCCCCACCTCCAGCTTCTAGTGCTTTGCTGGCAATCTGACTTACCTTGTCTTGTGGAAATATCATCTTTATCTCTGCCTTCATCTTCACCTAATGTACTTCTCTTGTGTGTGTGTGTGTGTGTGTGTGTGTGTGTGTGTGTATATCCATCTTTTCCAAGTGTCTTATTTTTATAAGGACAGCAGTCATAGTAGATCAGTAGCCCAAACTATTGCAGTATGACTTCATCTTAATTACATCTATAGTGACCCGATTTCACCTGTTAAATGGCACAGAGGTAAAGAATCTGCCTGTCAATACAGGAGGTGAGAGAGATGCAGGTTGGATCCCTGGATCGGGAAGATCCCCCAGAGTAGGAAATGGCAATCCACTCTACTATTCTTGCCTGGAGAATCCTGTGGACAGAGGAGCCTGGTGAGATACAAAGTCCATGGGGTCGCAAAGAGTCAGACCTGACTGGGCATTCATGCAGGCCAGAGACAGATGGAGAGAGATTGGGTAAAGTGAACCATGGTAAATAAACTGCTGCCTGAGAAGCAAACTCCTTGCCCAGGTGACTAAGATGAAAAATTGTCTCAGTTCATTTTCTGAAATTTTATGAAGGAAATAGGGGAAATATTTATGAGGTTCAGTTTTATATGGTTCCCAGGCAGTGCTAGTGGTAAAGAATCTGCCTGCCAACTCAGGAGAAGCAACAGACATGGATTTGATTCCTGGGTTGGAAGATTTCCCTGAAGTAGGAAATGGCACCCCACTCCAGTATTCTTGCCTGGAAAATTCCATGGACAGAGGAGCCTGGCTGGCTATAGTATTTAGTGTCTCAAAGAGTCAGACACAATGGAGCATCACCATTGTTACCATTTAAGCATCTAGACTTTAACAATGTAACATATGAACTTAGAGGGAAAATCATTCAGCTCATAACACACACACTAAAGCAGTCTATGTTTTTATTCTTTATATATTAAAAAAAAAATCTTCCTTTGGAAGTAGCAATAGTTCTTAAAACGCTCCCATCAAACCTCCAAATAAATGGGAAAATAAAATAAGTATATGTTTTCCTTTTGGTCTAAAACCTCTTGGTAGGGAATCTTTGAACAATTGAGTAAACTCAGGATTTATTTTCCACCCCTGCTATTTAATTCTACTCTTGATGAGTTCAGGGCAGGCTGACTTTTGGTTGAGCTGTGCTGTACATATGCCTATGTTCCCTCAACCAGCAATCTGTTTACGCAAAGTGGCAGGCTGCTACCTTCAGATGCCACCAAAGAACGATGATAGAGGACATTTACTATTCTTTGCTTTATGCACAACTAGGATTGCCCAAAACCCATGAGACCAACTGTTCCAAGGTATCTGTAGCTGATAATTGTTGATAATTGATAATTTTTTGAACTAGGGTGGAGAGTTAGTATGTTTTCTTTCTTTCCCCTGGATCTCTTTTCTGCTCTGCTCACTTCTTCTTTTTTTTTTTTTTTTTTTTTTGGTACTTTCAGCCATCACTTAGTCAACACCACCAGGCTACGTTGATTTCTTTTATTTCTCCTTTTCTCATTGTTCTCTCACCTGTCACTCCATTCATGTGTCTCAGCTTTCACCTAACAAGCCTGAGCTTTTAAAGACAGCTCAAGCCGAGCAGAACACTCTTTTTCTTTCCTGTGGTGGTCCAGCCTATCACAGTAAATGAGGTATAATCTTGAAAAATTTGCCTTAACCAGTTTTTTCAATGGAATGGTTCCTTTGGGACTGCTTTTAAGATATTAACATTATTTAGACGTAAATCAGTATTGTAAGGCCACAGCAAGTTTTAAAACCTGAGAATTTTGTAAGTGTGGTTTCTTAAAAGATAGCCATTATTTTACAGCTTTCTATCTATACTTCTTTTTTTTTTCTGACTCCTAGTATTAAATAATGTTTGTATGCCCAGTATGATCATCATTTTTCCTATAAGATCAAAGATTTAGCTGGTATAATTTTGCAATATTTTGGACACAATATGGGCTTTTTACCTTTTTAGAGTCTGACCCAGGTACCTACTATAGATTTTAATTTTTGCAATTATATATATATATATATGTATGTATAGTACACATCCAAGTCCAAATAGGGCTCTAAGAATGGAATAGCACTAAAGCAAGAAGATATATTTTTTAACCTTTAAAATTTGATATCATCATAGATTCACATGCTGTCATGAGAAATAATATAGATCTCTTATAGCTTTACCCATTTTACCCAATGCTGCTGCTGCTGCTGCTAAGTCACTTCAGTCGTGTCCAACTCTGTGCGACCCCATAGACAGCAGCCCACCAGGCGCCCCCATCCCTGGGATTCTCCAGGCAAGACCACTGGAGTGGGTTGCCATTTCCTTCTCCAATGCATGAAAGTGAAGAGTGAAAGTAAAGTCGCTCAGTTGTCCCCTACTCTTCACGACCCCATGGACTGCAGCCCACCAGGCTCCTCCATCCATGGGATTTTCCAGGCAAGAGTACTGGAGTGGGTTGCCATTGCCTTCTCCTTACCCAATGCTGCTGCTGCTCCTGCTGTTGCTAAGTCACTTCAGTCGTGTCCGGCTCTGTGCGACTCCATAGATGGTAGCCCACCAGGCTTCTCCATCCCTGGGATTCTCCAGGCAAAAATACTGGAGTGGGTTGCCATTTCCTTCTCCATACCCAATGTTAGCATCTTGCAAAACTATAAAGCAATATCATAATCAGGTTATTGAAATCATTTACCAATCCTACTTACATTTCCCTACTTTTACCTGTGTGTGTATGCATATATTTAGTTCTTGTGTATCCATAATCAAAATACTAAACAGTAGCAGCTTTATCAGGATCCCTCATGTTGCCCTTTTATAACCAAATCCACACCTTTCCACTCTTTCTCCCCCAGATTTTAGCAACTACTAATCTGTCATCCATTTCAAAAATTGCATCACTTCAAGAATGTTAAATGCATGGACTCATACAGTATATAGTATTTGGGGGTTGTCTTTTTCCACCCTCTAGGCATAATTTCCTGAAGATTTATATAAGGTGATGTTTATGTTAATATTCTTTTCATTTTTATTGCTGAGTAGTATTCCTCAATAATATTGTACCATAGTTTGTTTAATTATTTTCCCATTGAAGGATATTTCAGCTGTTTCTAGTCTGGTGCTACTAAGAATAATATCTCTGAATATTTGTAAAACAGATTTTTATGTGAACATACATTTTCATGACTTTAGCATAAATGCCCAAGAGTACAATTTGCTGCTGCTACATGGTAAATGTATGTTTATTCAAGAATTTGCTAAATTTACATTTCCACTAGCTGTGAATGAGTGGCCTAATTTCTCACCAGAATTTGGTGTCACTATTATTATGTTTTATTATCCACAATTAAGAGTTTCTTTTAGGTATATAACAGTCCTTTTCTTCTGAGTGTGCATAATTACTAGTTATATTTTTAGTTAGCATCTCAATGTAAAAATTCTGCTTAGAGGCCAAAATCGTGGCATTTTACTAAAAGTCTATATATACAGTTATCCCTTAGTATCTGAAGGGAAATGGTTCCAGCACTGCCATGAACACCTGTAGATGCTCAGGTCCTTTAGGTGGCCCTCAATATCCATATCCATGGTCCCATATCCAGAAATTCAACCACTGGAGATCAGAATATAGAACATGACCAGCAGTTGGTTACATTTATGGATGTGGAACCAAATGTTGTTGTTGTTGTCTGTCAGTCATGTCCCACTCTTTGCAACGCCATGGACCAAAGCACTCCAGGCTTCCCTGTCCTTCACTGTCTCCTGGGGTTTGCTCAAACTCATGTCCATTGAGTCAGTGATGCCATCCAACCATCTCATCCTCTCACCCCCTTCTCCTCCTGCTCTCAGTCATATATATGAGGAGTCATATATATGGAGGGCCAACTGTACATGTATGATCTGCTAATAAGGATTGTCAGATGAACTTGGGATTTTGTATTAACAGGTTCTGTGCTTTCAGAGGATCTATTTCTAGGATCCTTTGAAGGTACAGAACTAGTTTTGCCTAAAGTTGTGTCTAAATTTCAACATGGAAGTAAAACTTTGTAGTTAAGCAGATATTACTCTTTATAGATGTGTTAGATCTAAATCATTGACTGAATTATTAAAATTGAAAATTATCAGTAACCTCCGCATTGTTCAAGACTCAACTGTACACCCTCAAAATACTTTTCATTTTACCCCCTCCCCTGCTGGTTAACACCAGTTTGATTCTTGAGAATTGACCCAACCCACTCTGATTACATGAAGGTTAAAACAGGCCCTTCATAATGGTATCATCACATAAAAAATAATATTAAAATACCTGAAATCCAATGTTACATCCTGGGCTCTCATTTAGGATAATTGGTTGCACAGAAAGAAACCAAGTACCAGGTTTGAAGGATGATCTAAGAAATATAGGAAATTATCACTTTCCACAGATGTTTCAGCATAAACGTTTTTTTTCTGAGTACAAATTAATCATGTGCTTAATCATTTGTTTTCCTGAATGCACAGGTACCTCTGTTCTACAGGTGACAGCCACTGATGCAGATGACCCCACCTATGGAAACAGTGCTCGGGTGGTTTACAGTATTCTCCAGGGACAGCCCTACTTCTCCGTAGACCCTAAAACAGGTTAGTACTTTTATGGATAATTGATGTACAGATGCGTACTACGAAAAAAGAAAGCAGTGTCTTCATGTCTGTGTGGTCTTCTGCATTAGACATTGCTATTTTAGAACTTTAAAAATGCCCTCAGTTTCTCCAGGACAATTTGATTAAATAATTGAAGATAAATTAACTGTCCTCCTTAATACCTGATTATCCATCATTTATACCCATACCAGTAAAAACTTTTCATTTTTTAATCTTTCTGTGACATTTAGATAAATGCTGTTTAAAACAGAGATTACATAATACTTCAGTCTTAAAGTAATATGTTATGTAAATTAAATTAACTGAGAATAAGGCCAAAGACATATAAGCATTTGTTAAAAATTATATGAATTCTGCTCTATTTCTTCTCTTTTTTTGTAGCCAAAATAGTCATATCATACTATATTATGTGATGCCAAAATGGTAATGAAGGATACTCAATAATTCAGTGTAGGGCTATGTTCTAGCAGCATAATCTATAAACCTCATGGTCTTATCAGTAAAGAGTTTGTGAATAGAAATTTGGCTAAAGATAAATATAAACCCATTTTTTAAAGTAGCCAAATGTTCAGTATGAAATGGTTCAAGTTTAATAAACAGTTTCAAGAATATACATAATCAGGAGATATAGATGGACCAGAGAAAGGTCTAAGATGTTCCAGCAGCTTCCTGGATCCTTTCTGGTAATGTGAGATCCATTCTGAATCTAGTTAACATGTGGGATCTTTAAGTAAAGGTAACCACCAGATAACTAATGCAGGGGTAATATTTGGTCAAATATCTCCTTATCATCTTACAGTTACATAGCATACAATGCATTTTTCAGGGAACACTGTTCAATAAGTGCACATTACAGTTTATTAACCATTGTCTGAGACAGTGAGGTACATTCACTGAAGAGATGCTATGGACAAGCTTACTGTAATAGCTAACGCCACTACTAGATTGCTAGGAGGATTGTCATTGACACGTTTACAGGAAGGTGCCTTCTTTCTCTCCCTGGTGTGCTCCAACACAAAGTACACTGGGCAGGAGGAGACCTCAGACACACAGTCTTAACCCTTGAAACTCCCATAACTTAAGAAGAAAACAGTGAGAAGGTGTAAAGATGCTGATATGTAAATGAAGAATTGCACATATATACCTGCATATATATCCACATATTATATGCATTATAATTATAAAATAAATGAGATAAAAAAATTGGGATATAATAAAAATAAATAATATAATGTGACCTAGAGTGAGCATGCAAGCTCTTATGTCAATAGTACCAAGGTATTACTAAACATTTAGAAATAGAAATGTTTATCAGCTTAGTAATCAAAATTCTGGGTCAAAATTACATACATTTATTTATGTTGTTCTGATAGGATACTTCAGAATTGATAGAATATATTTTTTACTGAGATATATTTGAAGTGTAATGCTGTGTAATTAAAAGGGTACAGCATGTTGACTTAATGCATGCCTGTATTGTAATATGATTGACATGTAGTGATAAACATTCTTAAGTCAACTCATTATTTGACAATAGTGTTTCTCATTTTGTGGTAATTTCCCAATAACCATGATTGTTTTATATATAAAAGATGTGTATTTCTCACTTTAAATATGCATCTTCTTGGAGGAAAGAATCGAGGAGACTAAGTTCCAGTTACCTCGTCTGAGGCTGACACACACACAGACACACATGCATGCATGCACACACGTGCACACATGCAATTTATTCCATTAACTGTCCTTTTAGAGAGCCGAATGTTTATTCATATATACGTGTTATATTTACTTAATAGAATATTGCTAGGCTATAGACATCTTATATGGGTTTTAAAACTTACCACACACTTGAACTTCTTTAAAACCAAATAATAATTCTGTGTGCTTGTGTATCTCTGAATATCTGTCTGAATGTCTTCATGTGTTGGTGTGGGTATATGCAGGTATGTTTATGGGTGTGTGTGTGTGTGTGTGTGTGTGTGCGTGCGTGTTTACTTTGGACAAAGAAAGCAGGCCAATGTGGATAAAAGGTGACCAGTGTTGAACTCTTCTGTTGCTTGTTTTTTAGTAAAGCAAATATATCAAACAAAAAATTCAAATAAAAATTGCATTTGGTTGTACATATTTATTATGGATTAATTAAGTCCTTCAGGAAACAAAAATGATTATCTGAGATATAAATAGGCTGCTATTAAGGTTCTGCTCTATTGAAATGATCCTTGTTCTTATAATGTTTGCTCTTTTATTTAAGCAAAATGATTTATTGAATGAAATTTATGCCTCCATATTGATATGTTTTAATTTCAATATTGTATTGGCTGAAACCTCAGGGAAGTCTAAGGATACGTTTTCTGCTATCAAGATTGTTTGAATATGCAAATCTCTTAGACTGGTTATCTGCACAAAGTGCTAAGAGGGATTATAAAACAAAATGCTGAGTGTTCTCTTCAAAGCTAAGAAGTTTTTGGTAATTTAAGCTTAAGAGATCTATTATAATGCAATTAAACATCCTCAGAACTAATGAATTTGGTGGAAATTGTGCCTTAAATAACTGGAATAAAACACATACAAACATCCTTAAAGGTAAGGAATCAGTTGTTATAAATGAGATATTATATAAGAAAATTAGATGAATAGTTACTTTAAAATGTACAGTTTAATAGTAATACTTTAATTCTATCCTCTCATTTTAGTCCATTCAAAGAAGAATAATTATAATGCAGCTGAACTTTTGCATTCAAATAGAGTTGTGAGTGCTTATTGTTAAGATCAGGACTTTGGATTGCCTTATTTCCATTGTGTTAAAAGGTATATTGGATTCCCTGGTGACTCAGCTGGTAAGGAATTTGCCTGCAATGCGGGAGACCTGAGTTCAGTTCCTGGGTTGGGAAGATTCCGTGGAGAAGGGAAAGGCTTACCCATACCGGTATTCTGGCTTGGAGAATTCCTTGGACTATGTAGTCCATGGGGTCACAAAGAGTTGGACACAACTGAGCAACTTTCACTTCATCTTGTACTATGACATTTCTAGTTAGTCCTTTCAATGAAGACTAATTATAATGCAGCAGAACTTTTGTGTTCAAATAGAGCTGTGAGTGCTTATGGTTAAGATTCGTGGCTCTTGAATTATTATACTATAGATAATTTGTTTAATAAGGTATGCATTGTTTTCTACTGAATCTCGTTAATCAATATGATGAAACATAAATCCTGTGAATAATTTATTGCTTCAAATAAGTTTTGTTTTTGTTATTTCATAATGCTTGCTTAATGTGGAACAACAATAGGAGAAGACTTCTTAATGATTGATTAAATATTAACTACAAGAGAAGAGTGAAAAAGTTGGCGTAAAGCTAAACATGCAGAAAACTAAGATCATGGCATCTGGTCCCATCACTTCATGGGAAATAGATGGGGAAACAGGGGAAACAGTGTCAGACTTTATTTTTGGGGGCTCCAAAATCACTGCTGATGGTGACTGCAGCCATGAAGTTAAAAGATGCTTACTCCTTGAAAGAAAAGTTATGACCAACCTAGATAGCATATTCAAAAGCAGAGACATTACTTTTCCAGCAAAGGTCTGTCTAGTCAAGGCTATGGTTTTTCCAATGGTCATGTATGGATGTGGGTGTTGGACTGTGAAGAAAGCTGAATACCAAAGAATTGATGCTTTTGAACTGTGATGTTGGAGAAGACTCTTGAGAGTCCCTTGGACTGCAAGGAGATCCAACCAGTCTATTCTGAAGGAGATCAGCCCTGGGATTTCTTTTGGAAGGAATGATGCTGAAGCTGAAACTCCAATGCTTTGGCCACCTCATGTGAAGAGTTGCCTCACTGGAAAAGACTCTGATGCTGGGAGGGATTGGGGGCAGGAGGAGAAGGGGATGACAGAGGATGAGATGACTGGATAGCATCACTGACTCAATGGACGTGAGTTTGAGTGAACTGAGGGAATTGGTGATGGACAGGGAGGCCTGGCATGCTGCGATTCATGGGGTCGCAAAGAGTCAGACACGACTGAGCGACTGAACTGAACTGAACTGAACTGTTTGAAAGATCAGAGAACTGAAAAATCAACGGAGATGACAATGAATTGTAAAAAAACATATAATATTTCTGGCCACATATATGTAGAAATTGTGTTAATGTAGGGTTTATGAAGATGTTGTTGGTTTTTCATTGCGAAGTCAAGTCTGACTCTTTGCCACCGCATGGACTGTAGCCTGCTAGGCTCTTCTGTCCATGAGATTTCCCAGGCAACAATACTGGAGTGGGTAGCCATTTCCTTCTCCAAGGGATCTTCCCAACCCAGATATTGAACTCATGTCTCCTGTATTCCAGGAGGATTCTTTATTGATGAGCTACCAGAGAAGCCCCATTTATGAGGATGATGGTGGTGGTATAGTCACTAAGTCGTGTCAGACTCTTGCAACTCCATGGAATGTAGCCTACCAGGATCCTTTGTCTGTGGGATTCTCCAGGCAAGAATACTGGAGTGGGTTGCCATTTCCTTCTCCAGGGGATTTTCCCAACCCAGGAACTGAACCCAGGTCTCCTGCACTGCAGGCAGATTCTTTAATGACTGACCTACAAGGGAAGCATTCTACTTAAACATTTTCATTTAATTCAACAAAGAAAACTTTTAGAGTTATTACATGAGGAATTGTTTTAATGCTTATGAAAACTACTAACCCTAAACTGAGTATTATGAAGAAGGCAGCTGAGTAAGAAAGCCATATTAAGTGCTCAGAGGACTAAAGTCAACAGAAATTTGGGCTAATGCTTGTTTATTCAGTTCAGTTCAGTTCAGTTCAGTTCAGTTCAGTCGTTCAGTTGTAGCCCCATGGACTGCGGCATGCCAGGCCTCCCTGTCCTTCGCCAACTCCTGGAGTTTGCTCAAATTCATGTCCATTGAGTCAGTGATGTCATCCAACCATCTAATTCTCTGTTGTCCCCTTTTCCTTCTGCCTTCATTTTTTCCCAGAATCAGCTTCTTTTCAAATGAGTCAGTTCTTCACATCAGGTGGCCAGAGTATTGGAGTTTCAGCTTCAGCATCAGTGTTTCCAATGAATGTTCAGGACTGATTTCTTTTAGGATGGACTGTTTGCATCTCCTTGCAGTCCAAGGGACTCTCAAGAGTCTTCTCCAACACCATAGTTCAAAGGCATCAGTTCTTCGGTGCTCAATATTCTTTATAGTCCAACTCTCACATCCACATGTGACTACTGGAAAAACCATAGCTTTGACTTGATGGGCCTTTGTTGGCAAAGTAATGTCTCTGCTTTTTAATATGCTGTCTAGATTGGCCATAACTTTTCTTCCAAGCTTCAGTCACCATCTGCAGTGATTTTGGAGCCCCAGGAAAAAATAAAGTCTGTCACTGTTTCCACCATTTCCCAGTCTACTTGCCATGAAGTGATGGGACCAGATGTCATGATCTTAGTTTTCTGGATGTTGAGTTTTAAGCCAACTTTTTCATTCTCCTCTTTCATTTTCATCAAGAGGCTTTTTAGCACTTCTTCACATTCTGCCATAAGGGTGGTGTTATCTGCATATCTGAAGTTATTGATATTTCTCCCAGCACTCTTGATTCCAGCTTGTGTTTCATCTAGCCTAGCGTTTCTCATGATGTACTCTGCATGTAATTTAAATAACCAGGGTGACAATATATAGCCCTGACATGCTCCATCCCTATTTGGAACCAGTCTCTTGTTCTGTGTTTGGTTCTAACTGTTGCTTCCTGACCTGTATACAAATTTCTCAGGAGGCAGGTCAGGTGGTCTGGTATTCCCATCTCTTTAAGACTTTTTACATTTTTTTGTGATACACACAAAGACTTCAGCATAGTCAATAAAGCAAAATTAGATGTTTTTTCTGGAACTCTCTTGCTTTTTCCATGATCCAGTAGATGTTGGTAATTTGATCTCTGGTTCCTCTGCCTTTCCTAATTCCAGCTTGAAATCTGGAAGTTCACAGTTCCACATCCTGTTGAAGTTTGGCTTGGAGATTTTTAAGCATTACTTTATTAGCGAGTGAGATGAATGCCATCGTGTGGTAGTTTGAGCATTCTTTGGCATTGTCTGTCTTTGGGACTGGAATGAAAACTGACCTTTTCCAGTCCTGTGGCCATTTGTGAGTTTTCCAAATTTGTTGGTGTATTGAGTGCAGCACTTTCACAGCATCATCTTTTACGATTTGAAAAAGCTCAACTTGAATTCCATCACCTCCACTAGCTTTGTTCTTAGTAATGCTTCCTAAGGCCCAACTTGACTTCACATTCCAGGATGTCTGGCTCTAGGGGAATGATCACACCATAGTGATTATCTGAGTCATGAGGATTTTTTTTTTTTTTAATATATAGTTCTTCTGTGTATTCTTGCCACGTCTTAATATCTTCTGCTTCTGTTAGGTCCATACCATTTCTGTCCTTTATTGTGCCCATCTTTGCATGAAACATTCCCTTGGTATCTCTCATTTTCTTTATAAATATCTAGACTTTCCAATTCTATTGTTTTCCTCTGTTTCTTTGCATTGGTCACTGAGGAAGGCTTTCTTATCACTCCTTGCTATTCTTTGGAACTCTGCATTCAAATGGGTATATCTTTCCTTTTCTCCTTTGCCTTTCATTCATCTTCTATTCACATTTGTTTACAAGACCTCCTCAGGCAACTGTTTTGCCTTTTTGCATTTCTTTTCCTTAGAGATGATCTTGATCCCTTCCTCTTTAGCAATGTCAGGAACCTCCTTCCACAGTTTTTCAGGCACTTTATCAGATCTAATTGAATCTATGTTTCACTTCCACTGTATAATTGTAAGAGATTTGATTTAGGTCATACCTGAATGGTCTAGTGGTTTTCCCTGCTTTTTTTCCATTTAAGTCTGAATTTGGCAATAAGGAGTTCATGGTCTGTGCCACAGTACCAGCTCCTGGTCTGACTGTGACTGTGATTTGTTTAATGACACAACTCAAATAGTTTCTTCACATCTTTACAAAGTATGAAATTTATGTCAGGTGGTCGTAGCGGAAGCTTAATGATTGAGTTGCTGCAAAAAGATTAGTTCCCTTGATTTAGGTCAAAGACAAAACAAGAATCTACCATGTCTCTTTCTGGGCTCTTAGAATGAAGGATTCACAAAGGGTAGTTATGAGGTTTTTAATTGAGGATGCACATCTCTAAATAGTCATAGTATTAGTAGCCACTTGATTTTTTTCCACTAGCTGTTTCATAGTCAACAACTTATAAATTATTTCTTGCTTTTTTTAAAGCTGGTACATATCTATTAAATTATGTCTGTGCCTATTCACAGAGAAATGTGTTGAATCTTCCTTATGGTCAATTTAGGAAACATGAAAACCTGGATTAAAACCGGTATCAGGGAAAACAAGGATATGTAATTTACAAAATCCAATTTAAGTCTTATCCACAGTTGCTCACAGTGGTAGCAATGGTGACTACCAGCTCTTTTGACTATTAACATGAACCATAAATCAATGATTATCAATGATGGAGTCTGCATAAATGGTACTTACAGTGGTTTTTCACCACACTCCTAAAATAAAGACTATTGAGACAGGTATGCCGTATAATATAGATCAGTTATACTTTAAATTGTGAATCATTTTGATATAACATTTATGAATTTTTTCTTATTATAATGAATATTTAATTAGAAAATATAGTTACTTTAAACATCACTGTTGATAAATGCTACTTCTAATTTTTTAGGTACATACAGTAGAAAGGCTAGAAAGACTACCTTTTAGTTATATACACAGAACATACTAGATTTTTTCAACACTTCTAGCTCATTTTTGTACTTGAACATTTTTGTGACATGATGTTAAAAAAGGACAGAATTGGGTTGCAAATCTCTTGTCAGTCAAACCTTTCTGAATTAATGACATCCATTCCACAGGGAACAAAGCAAGTTGACATCAAATAAAATGTACTACTATACCTAGAGATGGCTATTGGTTCTGAAGGCACACATAATATCATTATTTATTTTAAAAAGACACTATTGTAAATTTAATAAAGAAAAAGGGACATCCTGGCTTTCCAGTAGTAAAGCCTCTGTGGTTCCAATGCAAGGAATGCAGGTTTGATCCCTGGTCAGGTAACTGAGATCCCACATGCCATACAGTGTGCTCAAAAAAAAAAAAAAAAAGACATGAAAAAAAAAAAGATATAATTGACCTTCCTATGAAAAAAATAGTTATCTTATAATTTAGTTTATATAGAGAAGTAACACATATTTATTTGTTTTCCAAAATATCAAAGTTTATTCCCAAGTTGCTTGGAGATACTTCCTGGTCAAATCCTAGGATGTACTTAGAATCATAGTAAATTGATCAGTCTACTTAAATTTTATGCTCCCATTTTCTTGTATCTATATACCGATAATGATAATGCCTGTTCCAGCTAGGAAAGTAATGCAATGGTTTCAGTTAATCCAGACACTGGAAAAGCATCATTACTCAGTAAAGTTCTCTCATTTTGCTCTCTTTAATGTTGAGGAGAATTTCCAAAATTACTATATAGCTCACTGTAATGAATTTGAGTCTTATCTAAAACAGAAAAAAAAAATTTCATGTGGAATATTTTTTTACTCCAAATAATTAGACAAAATTGTAAAAAGCAAGTGTTCCACTATTAAATTTTATGTCTTTAATTTTTTTCCCCAAATTTCAAGGAAAATTATTTCTATGAATATTATTAATAGAAGAAATATACTTTTAGAAAATGTGGAATGGTAATTTAAAGAGAAATGAGTTAGACAAAATAACTAGTCATTTAGCTATGCAAAGAATTAGAGGAAAACAACAGAAGGGGAAAGACTTCTCAGAAGGGGAAAGAAATCTCTTCAAGAAAATTGGAAATATCAAAGGAAAGTTTAATCCAAAGATCTGCACAGTAAAGGACAGAAATGGTAAAGACCTAATAGTAGCAGAAAGGCTCAAGATGAGATGGAAAGAGCACACAAAAGATGGAAAGAATAAGTACAAAAAAGATATTAATGACCCAAATAATCAGGATTGTGTGGTTAGTCACCCAGAGCTAGACATTCTGGAGTGTGAAGTCAGATGGGCCTTAGGAAGAACTGCTGCCAAAAAAGCCTGTGGAGGCGATGGGATTCTAGCAGAGCTATTCAAATTCTCAAAAGATGATACTATTAAAATGCTGCACTCAATATGACAGCAAATTTGGAAGACCCAGCAGTGGCCACAGGACTGGAAAATGTCAATCTTCATCTCAATTCCCAAGAAGGGCATTATTAAAAATATTCAAACCATCAGACAGTCGCATTCATCTCCCATGCTAGTAGGATTATGCTCAAGATCCAGTATGCTAGGCTTCAGAATTATATGAACCGAGAACTTTCAGATGTTCAAGCTGGGTTTAGAAAAGGCAGAGGAATCAAAGATCAAATTGCCAGCATTTGGTGGATCATAGAGAAAACAAGGGAATTCCAAAAAAAAGAAAAAAATCTACCTCTGTTTCATTAACTGTGCTAAAGCCTTTGACTGTGAGTGGATCATAATAAACTGTGGAAAACTCTTAAGGAGATGGGAGTACCAGACTATCTTACCTGTCTTCTGAGAAACCAGTATGCCGGTCAAGAAGAAATAATTAGAACCATGTATGGAACAACTGAGTGGTTCAGGATTGAGAAAGGAGTATGATATGCCTGTTTATTGTCACCCTGTTTATTTAACTTATACACGGAGCACATAATGGGAAATACCAGGCTGGATGAGTTATAAGTTGGAATCAAAATTGCCAGGAAAAATATCAACAACCTCAGATATGCAGATGATGCCACTCTAATGCCAGAAATTGGAGAGTAACTAAAGAACATCTTGATGAGGGTGAAGGAGGAGAATGAAAAAAACCACCTTAAAACTAAATATTTTTTTTTTTTTAAAGTAAGATCATGGCATCTGGTCCCATTACTTCATGGCAAATAGAATGGGAAATGGTGGAAACAGTGACAAATTTCCTCTTCTTGGGCCCTACAATCACTGCAGATGGTGACTGCAGCCTTGAAATTAGAAGATGAGTGCTTCTTGGCAGGAAGGCTATGACAAATCTAGACAGTGTGTTAAAAAACAAAGACATCACTTTGCCGGCAAAGGTCTGTATAGTCAAGGCCCTGGTCTTTTCAGTAGTCATGCACGGTTGTGAGAGATGGACCATAAAGAAGGCAGAGCGCTGAAGAATTGATGCTTTCCAATTGTGGTGCTGGAGAAGACTCTTGAGATTCCTTTGGACACCACAGAGATCAAACCAGTCAATCTTAAAGGAAATCAACCCTGAATATTCATTAGAAGGACTGATGATGAAGCTGAATCTCCAATACTCTGGCCACCTATTGTGAAGAGCTGACACACTGAAAAAGATAATGATGCTGGGAAAGATTGAAGCCAGAAGGAGAAGGGGATGATAGAGGTTGAGATGGTTGGATGATATCACTGATGCAATGGACAGGAACTTGGGCAAACTCCAGGAGATTGTGAGGGATGGGGAAGCCTAGTGTGCTGCAGTCCATGAGGTCATGAAGAGTCGGTCATGACTGGGCGACTGAACAACAATTTAGAGAGGAATAAGTTAGACAAAATAACTAGTTTTTAACTTTAGATATGACTGTCCCAACTCAGAATAGTGTCTCTAGTTGAGGCAAAGTGGCATGCTTTCTGTGAAATAATTATCACTAACACATAGGTCTTAACCAACAATAGCTTGATTCTCAAAAATGACCTTTTCTTAACTTCTTATAAGCAGAAATCAATCAACTATTTAAAAAAAAGCACTTAGTGGAGGGCCTCAATAATTTTCCTAGAATGTAACTGTAAACAAGATTTATAACATTCTTCAGTCTGTATGATGTAATTGAATATAACAATAATCTTCATCCTATTTAATCTCAATACTTCAAATTTATCTCACTTCACAAATGAACAAATGAAATGTTTGTATGAAGGTGTGATGTATACTTGGATAAAAGACGTAAAACCTCTTAAATATTTTGTGTGCACAGACTAGGTTGCTTCAGTCTTGTCTGCCTCTTTGTGACCCTATGGACTGTAGGCTGCCAGGCCCCTATGTATGTGGGATTCTCCAGGAAAGAATATTGAAATGGGTTGCCATGCCCTCCTCCAGGGGATCTTCCTGACTCAAGGAATGAACCACATCACTTACGTCTCCTGCATTCACAGGCTGGTTTTTTACCCTAGTGCCACATGGGGAGAAGGCATTGGCACCCCACTCCAGTACTCTTGCCTGGAAAATCCCATGGATGGAAGAGCCTGGTAGGCTGCAGTCCATGGGGTCACTAAGAGTCAGGCACGACTGAGCGACTTCACCTTCACTTTTCACTTTCATGTATTGGAGAAGGAATTGGCAGCCCACTCCAGTATTTTTGCCTGGAGAATCCCAGGGACAGAGGAGCCTAGTGGGCTGCCGTCTATGGGGTCACACAGAGTCAGACACAACTGAAGCGACTTAGCAGCAGCAGCAGCAGTGCCACATGGGAAGCCCCATTTTTCATAATTCTATAAGAAACCTACTTGAATATAGTTTTTTCCCAATGAAATATTCTATATTTGTTAATAACTAGGAAGTTAAAATATTTAAGTTATGCTTCACAATATCTACAGAACATAGACTATTCTGCAGTATAATATGTTTTATCAATTTTTTTTCCTTTGTAACATCCCTCAGTCATATAATAATGATAATAAGCATGTACAAATTATTCTAGATATATTTTCAAATCATTTTGCGATGGTTGAGTACATAATGACCCAAAATATTATTTGGTAATCCCAATGCTAGAAAATATGCTTCTCTTAGAGAAAAATATTATATACTCATTCAAAACTGTGCCATATTATCAAATTACTGAAAGACATATTGTCCTACTTTGTCTTCTATAGGGAAGAATTCTAAATTTTTCCTGAATTTCAAAAGATTCTATGGTATTTAACGAAACATGAAGGCCAGTTATATAGCATTTAAGAAATAATTAATGCACTATGGTAGACACAAGTGGTTGTCCACTCAATATTAATTTCTTATTTTGCTGATCCTATCAGAATCCTGATTTTCTCAGTATAGCAACCTAACTCAGTTAAAAAGTTACATTTCTCAGCCTGTCTTCAGCTTCTATGACCCAGTTCTAGTCAGTGAGATAAAAAGAAAAGACCACCAGGAGGTACTAGGAAGGTTTTGATATCTCTATACATGTGCCAGGGGTTCCTCTTTCAGTCTTTCACTAGTCTAGATTTAAGCACATATCTAATTGTTGGCAGTACAGTAGCTATTTTGTGATCACGCGACAAGTACACAAGGTGAAAATCACGCACAAAAGATTGCTGAGCAATAGGCTGGCGGGGTAGTCACTCTGGTTAGGTTATTTTTATGTGCAGGCTGGTTCTGGTAGCTGGATCATTGTGAAATGTGCTTTGCAGGGTGATAAATCACCCTGACAGCACAATGCACTGCCCAGGGAGGTGTAGAGCAGGCTCCCCAAGATGACTTTTATTCCTCTCAATCCAAAATCCATGATCCACAGAAAGCATATTGTTCTCTGTGTATGAGTAGCCATTTTACAGTTTGAGGACCACTGCTAAACTGGAAAAGGAAATTTGTCATGCTGACTTAAATTAAATATCAAAAGTTATGCTAATTGTAGATATTTATGAGATCAGAGAATGGAACCAAAGGTAGTTTTCTACTCCATTGGGAATGCATATTTGAAAAAAAAAATTACTATCATCTTGAAGTTGCCAAGTATTTTAAAGACACTATCAATTCAGTTTAGTTCAATCACTCAATCATCTCCAACTCTTTGCAACCCCATGAACTGCAGCACATCGGGCCTCCCTGTCCATCACCAACTCCCAGAGTCCACCCAAACCCATATCCATTGATTCAGTGATGCCATCCAACCATCTCATCCTCTGTCATCCCCTTCTCCTCCTGCCCCCAATCTTTCCCAGCATCAGGGTCTTTTCCAATGAGTCAGCTGTTCGCATTAGGTGGCCAAAGCATTGGAGTTTCAGCTTCAAAATCAGTCCTACCAATGAACACCCAGGACTGATCTCCTTTAGGATGGACTGGTTGGATCTCCTTGAAGTCCAAGGGACTCTCAAGAGTCTTCTCCAACACCACAGTTCAAAAGCATCAATTCTTCGGTGCTCAACTTTCTTTATAGTCCAATTCTCACATCCATACATGACCACTGGAAAAACAGTGGCCTTGATAAGATGGACCTTTGTTGGCAAAGTAATGTCTCTGCTTTTTAATATGCTGTCTAGGTTGGTCATAACTTTCCTTCCAAGGAGTAAGTGACTTTTAATTTCATGGCTGCAGTCAACATCTGCAGTGATTTTGGAGCCCAGCAAAATGTAGTCAGCCACTGTTTCCACTGTTTCCCGATCTATTTCCCATGAAGTAATGGGACTGGATGCCATGATCTTCATTTTCTGAATGTTGAGCTTTAAGCCAACTTTTTCACTCTCCCCTTTCACTTTTATCAAGAGGCTCTTTAGTTCTTCACTTTCTGCCATAAGGGTGGTGTCATCTGCATATGTGAGGTTATCGATGTTTCTCCCAGCAATCTTGATTCTAGCTTGTGCTTCTTCCAGCCCAGCATTTCTCATGATGTACTCTGCATTTAAGTTTTTTAAATAAGCAGGGTGACAATATACAGCCTTGATGTACTCCTTTTCCTGTTTGGAGCCAGTCTGTTGTTCCACGTCCAGTTCTAACTGTTGTTTCCTGACCTGCATGCAGGTTTCTCAAGAGGAAGATCTAATAACTCTCCTTCTCAGTAGCAACGATGTCATCATGTCCTATTGACATGAATAAAATTAATAATATCTATTCAGATGAATTGCTTTGTGTATAGTTCTCTTGAAAAAAGTCATAGATTAGTGTTCTGTGTTAGTCAGTTAAACTGTTTGTTGTAGCCTTAGATGGATCTATATAATTGAACTGACTTAAATTGAACACTTAAGTAAATTTCATGGTATGTAAATTAAACTTAAATAAAGCTAAACAAGCAGACAAAGAAATGAAAAAAATTGAATATGCTTTTACACAATTATTAGCTTCTTGTAACAAAATTTACCAGCTATTACCAGGAAGGGGGAAAAATAATCTCATTGGCTATAAAATGTAAATAATAGGAAATGATAGGAATCCGTGTTGGTTAATTATAGCATGTTTTATGCCAATCCTTCCTGTTTAAAAAAAAAATCACACAGGTTTATCTTCTTTTGTACTTCACTCTGTGTATGCTGCTTATCAATAGTGACTGTTGCAGAAAAGGTCAGAAATTAATATATTGGTATCTCGAGTCCTATTAGCTCCATGATAATTAATTTTTGAACATTGAATAGATGGTTGACAGAAAGTATGCCAGTTGTTTTGTTTAGACTGTGAACCTAAATAAGCATCATCTGTGGAGTACAATTACCAAGCAATTCAATTTTCATTCATATACTTGTATTTATTCTAAGAGACTATTTATTCCCCAGAAATATACTATCATTCCATTGACTCCCTTAAGATTTTCGCCTAATCAAATATCTTAGATATTTAAAATGAAATCTAGATTGCCTTAGGATAATATTATTTCTGTCATCTGTCTGTCTATCTATGTATCTGTCACCCATCAACCTCTGTATTTCAGCCAAGTATGATTTGTGCATTTTTGTTTTCAAGTTAGACAATTATTCCCTTAAGGCTAATCCTTCCAAGGCTGCTGCTGCTGCTGCTAAGTCGCTTCAGTCATGTCTGACTCTGTGCGACCCCATAGATGGCAGCCCACCAGGCTCCTCTGTCCATGGGATTCTCCAGGCAAGAGTACTGGAGTGGGGTGCCATTGCCTTCTCCGCCTTCCAAGGGAGACTCCTCCAATTCTGGTTGGTTCCCCGTACTATTTAGTCAGAATTAACTTCTTTGATCTTTACACTCCCTCTTTGTAGATCTCATAAAACATGAAAAATATAACTTCTGCTCACGTATTACTTTTCCTCTACTTTGAGAGCTCCCTTTTTATAAATCTAATAAATTTGAGATGTAAAACTGCGTAAGTTAAAGATATACATTGTGTCACTTTGATACATTTACCTATTGTAATATGATTGTAATACAGTGATATTTGTCACATTACTTAAATATGGTGCTATAGTATCTATATTCAGTGTCCTGTGAATTGTATTCTCTAGGGCTTATTTATTTACTACTTGGTGTAAGATTGTACTCTTAAAGATGATCACTCTTATCCCCTCCACTCCTCCATCCCCTGGTAACCACCCCTTTACTCCCTGTCTTTTACAGATTTCATGTTTTTAAATTTTACACATAAATGATATCATAACAGCTCTTTTAATGTGTGGACATGACCATGTTTTTGTTTATCTTCAAACCAGATTCCACATAGTGCCTTATTCTTGGGAATATGTTTCTAATATCTTTACTGAGGAAATATATTATCTAACTTTAACTATAAATTAAGTTTATAAAAATTTGGTAAAAAATGATCTATTTTTATTAGAAATTTGATTTTTGTGGTAATTATTGGGCTTCCCTGATAGTTCAGTTGGTAAAGAATCTGTCTGCAATGCAGGAGACCCCAGTTCAATTCCTGGGTTATGGAAATCCGCTGGAGAGAGCATAGGCTACCCACTCCAGTATTCTTGGGCTTTCTTTGTGGCTCAGCTGGTAAAGAATCCGCCTGCAACGCGGGAGCCCTGGGTTCAATCCCTGGGTTGGGAAGATCCTCTTGGAAAAGGGAAAGTCTACCCACTCCAGTATTCTGGCCTGGAAGATTCCATGGACTCATAATCCATGGGGGACACAAAGAGTTGGACATGACTGAGCATCGTGTAATTTTGTAAAAAAAAAAAAAATTACAAATTTGATTTTTTGTAATTATTATTATTTTTATTATACTTTCTAACATATGCCCCATCTTTGGTCTTCTATAAACATCTTTATTATTTTTTTTTTTCTATTCCTGTCAGTCAGGTAATCTTCTAGTTTATGATCCTTTTCAAAGGAATGTCAGGAAATGAGTATGTAGCTGCTGTCAGAAAACTATTGTAACTGCTGTTAGAAGACCAAGTATTTGAGGGCATCACCATAAAAAAATCATTAGTGAGTTGCAAGATAACAGAGAAAATTATTCCTGAGAAATGAAAACACGTTTTACATGTATATAGTTGAAAAGTGAATTCCTAAAATTGGAACTCCTTGATAATTTCCATTCCTCTTCTTTACGTCTTCCATAATGATTCCAGCAGGATTCCCAGGTGTCTCAGTGGTAAAGAATCCACCTGCCAATGCAGGAACTGAAGGAGACACAGGTTCGATCCCTAGGTCGGGGAGATCCCCTGGAGCAGGAAATGGCAACTACTTTGGTATACTTGCTAGGAAAATCCTGTGGACAGAGGAAACTGGCTGGCTACAGTCCAGGAGGTTGCAAAGAGTCAGACACTGCTGAGCAACTATGCACAAAAATGCACAAATGATTTGCATGTCGTGTGACAAGTACATGACAACACTGTATTTATAGAAATATGATTCGTGAAGTATGGTTTCCAAAGTAACCCAAGTTTCTAGTGTAACTGTCATTGTATGTTATTACCACAATTTAACATAATTATTTTATTTTTCCAAAATGTTCTTCTCTTTCATATTGAATTTAGACAGGTTGAACATCTGGACCAGAAAAGAATAATTAAATTACCGTCTTTAATATTCATTTTTCTCTGTTTTTTTCCTTTCTGTCATTTTCTTTTCCTTTGATCTTTTGTGCCTACTTCTTCCAACCTTTTCCAGTTAGCCTGTCTTTTAAATGTTAGATAAATGGCTAAAGCTGCCATTCCCTGTAGAGTGGAAAGAAAACTGCTGTCCCTGGTATTCTTCTGAAGTTTCAAATAGAAGCAGGGAAGAAGCCTCTTCTCTGATTTCTAGGTCCTAACTCCAGTTTTAGTTCTTAGGGCTACTATCTTCAGTCTACTTCTACTAAAGAACAAAATCACTTCTTCATTACCCCAAATCTGCTAACATAGGATCCTGGAGGAACTAGAATTTTTTGGAGGTTGAGGAAGTGTGGGAGGTAATCATGACTCATGTAAAAAGAAACCAATTTGAAACAGAAAAATAAATATTCCAAATTCTTCATTACTCTATCTCACTGGAAATTTCAACTACCATTTTGTTTCAAAGGAGCCCCATCTCCCTCACTCTTTGAACCATTTTTTGTTGTTGTTATTTGTTTCCATCTTCTCAATACCTTTGAATGTTCCACAGAAATGGGATTTTTTTATTATGCAGATAAATACAGATCTTTTTTTTTTTTTTTTTTACACTTTTGTTCACCTGACACCTACAAGGAGGTTTACCACTTCTCTAAGTAACAGTACAGTGTGGATTGTTTTCTTCTAAGAGAAAATGCAAGTTGATCCCTGGGTTGGAAACATTCACTGATGAAGAGAGTGGCTACCCACTCCAGTATTCTTGCCTGGGAAATCGAATGGACAGAGCAGCCTGGTGGGCTACAGTTCATGGAGTCACAGAGAGTTGAACAGAACAGCGTGCATGCAGACCACAGTCAGTCAGTCAGTTCAGTCACTCAGTCGTGTCTGAGTCATTGTTACCCCATGGACTGCAGCACGCCAGGCTTCCTTGTCCATCACCAACTCCCAAAGCTTGCTCAAACTCATGTCCAGCAAGTCCGTGATGCTGTCCAGCCATCTCATCCTGTGTCGTCCCCTTCTCCTCCTGCCTTCAAACTTTCCCAGCATCAGCGTCTTTTCCATTGAGTTAGTTGTTTGCATCAGGTGGCCAAAGTATTGGAGTTTCAGCTTCAACATCAGTCCTTCCAAAGAATATTCAGTACTGATTTCCTTTAGGATAGACTGGTTAAATCTCCTTGCAGTCCGAGACACATACACACACACAAAAGAGAAAAGAGAAGACAGGAAATTTCTAAGAGAAGAAATTGTCCTTCTCTCACAGAGATATGTGTAAGCCTTCTTTTAAAACATATGCATTTCCCATTTTGTTAATGAAATATTTCACCGAATATGCATGACTTAGACCTTTTTATTATCTTAGCAACATTTCTCATCCTTTTCTATATCTACTACCAGTTATTTTTATTTATAATAATTTACTCACTACAATCATTATTTGTCCTCTTTGTATTTCTTGATTCTTGCTTGTTTCTTTCTTTACTTTTTTTCTTTTTCCCCTCACTAGATTGCTCCACTTTAGTCAGTAAAATTTCACATGCTTTTCTTTAAAAAGGATTTTGCAAATTTTTCTTTCAATCTTATGTTAACTAAAGAGTTTCACAGGATGAGAATTTTAAAGAAACTGCTATGATCTCAACAAAGAAAGAAAGAAAGTGAAGTCGCTCAGTCGTGTCCAACTCTTTGCGACCCCGTGGACTGTAGCCTGCCAGGCTCCACTGTCCATGGGATTCTCCAGGCAAGAATACTGGAGTGGGTTGCCATTTCCTTCTCCAGGGGATCTTCCCAACCCAGGGATCGAACCTGGGTCTCCTGCATTGTGGGCAGACGCTTTATCCTCTGAGCCACCAGGGAAGCCCCTACACTTTTCTTGGGAGAAAAATAATAAAAGCCCTTCCTATTGGGAAAGATCAGGTACACAAATACATGCGCAGCTGTGGGAATCCACCAAAAAGTACTGGCAGACAAGCTTTCCTGTGGGCACACCCATGTTTGCAAAAGACTCATCAGAAACTGTTGTCCCTAGTTTGTGAAGCATTCATCCAAAACAGAAGTTAAATTTGGTGTGAAGAGATGAGGGCTTTGTGGTCACAATCCTTCGCTGTGAAGAAACTATATGCAAACTAAAATAAAAGCAAATAAAAAACTGAAATAAAAGCAAATCAAAGCATAAACAGCTTCAAAAAGCTCTCTACTATCTATTTATCTACCGATATTATACATATTAGAAATTATGACATAATTAGCAAAAATATTATATGTATGTGTGTGTCAGTATCAGACAGAGTTATTACCAACAACTGAAATTTGTTTCACATTCTTGAAGCCTTTATTCATATATTCATTGTGTGAATAAATGTTTATGATGCATTATAGGTAGCATTTCCTCTGCTAGCTGAGCATTTATAGTTTTACTCATGATTTTACTGACATAGCCACTACACACTCAAAATGCTCAGTTCCCTCTGATTGTACCACTTGAAAACAAATCCAGGAACAGAGCTATGCCTGTCAAGATGGTTCACTGTTGTTCACATCCCTTCAGTCCTGCCAAACACTGGTGAACTGCTCTCTCCAGCTGACTGCTTGATTGACTGCTAGGTGTAGCTGGTTGATAGCAGTGATTGACCCAAAGGAATAGGTCTTTGTTTAAGGCACTTGATAACCATACGTAAATAAAATCAATAATATTAATGCTTTGGGCTTCTCAGAGTTTACTTAAGAGCATTGCAAGTGGAGTGACTCATGGAAACCAATTTGATTTTCAAAATTAACTGTTCTCTACTCAATACTTTTTTAAAATTAATATTTATTGGAGTATAGTTGCTTTACAATATTGTCTTTGTTTCTACTGTACAGTAAAATATATCAGTCATTCATATACATATATCCCCTCCCTTTTGGATTTCCTTCCCATTCAAGTCACCAGCGTACATTAAGTAAAGTTCCCTGTATTACAGATTATGTTCTCATTATTTATCTATTTTATATGTAGTATCAGTCCAGGATTCTTGGGCTTCTCTTGTGGCCCAGCTGGTCAAGAATCCACCTGCAATGCAGGAGACCTGATTTAATCCCTGGATTGGGAAGGTCCCCAGAGAAGGAAAAGGCTACCTACTCCAATATTCTGGCCTGGAGAATTCCATGGACTGTATAGACCTTGGGGTCACAAAGAGTGAGACACAACTGAGCGACTTTCACTTTCACTTTTCATCAGTACTGTATGTGTCAATCCCAGTCTCCATTTCCTCCCATCACCGTCCTCCCCCCTCATTATCAATATATTTGTTCCCTAGTCTGTGTCTCTATTTCTGCTCTGCAGATAAGATCATCTATACCGTTTTTCTAGATTTCACATTCATGCATTAATATATGATGTTTGTTTTTCTCTTTATGATTTACTTCACTTTGTATGACATGCTCTAGATTCACTCACATCTACAAATGGCCCACTTCCCCCCCTTCCTATGGATAAGTAACATTGCATTGTATATATGTACCACTTCTTTATCCATTTCTTTGTCAGTGGACATTTATGTTGCTTCCATGTCCTGGCTACTGTAAATAGTGCTGCTATGAACATTGAGGTACATGTATCTTTTTGAATTATGATTTTTCTCTAGGTATATGCCCAGGAGTGAGATTGCTGCTTAAGTCTATAGGTTTTTATCTGTAGCTGCAGTTCTCAATCTTTATGCTGCCTCAACATCTTTTAGTACTCATATTTATAATGTATTCTCTTTGGGGATATTAGAAATGGTCATTCTCAATGGATGAAAAAGAGAAAGCATTGGCGAGTAGGGCAGAAGAATTGAATACTCAATAAGAATAACTTACTGATACACGAAAGCTAAAGTTTTAAATTTCATTTGTCTTCTCTTTCTCAATGAACTATTCCAATATACTATTTGTGGGCTACTGCAATCAAATCATGACTTTCAATAACTACATTTATATATGAAAAGTAGCGTGACACAGTGGAAAGAGTTAATGGCTGTGGCTTCAGAAAAGTAATTAATTCTCTCTGAGCCTCTATTTCATCATCTTTAAAATGAACAAACTAACGAGTACCTTACATGATTACTTTAGAGATGAGAGGAAATACATTCCCAATATCCTGGATAACTCCTAATATTTGCTTGCAGTTATCATTTATATATCCATTTTGATGAATGTAGCTATTATTTATATTTTATATTCTATATATGAATATACTATATTATTCTTGAAAGAAACATACCTATCTTGCTTTTGTTTATTCACACCTCCCAGCAAACAACATTTTAAGTGTCTAGAACATGTCTATTGCCACCTTGTGTTATGTGTATTTTACCATAAAAAGGAAACAAATATCTGTTGCTTTAAATTTAATTTTCTCATGTCTTTAAAATGTTTCTTACCTCTGATACAATTTTCCAGTTGTTTGTGTATGTGCTATGGAGTAGCACTGGTGGTGTTTGCTCCATGCAAGTACAGCACAGATGTTCTAAGCAAGCAAGTGGAGTCTGATTTGTAACTCCCACACACAGGATAAGTTGTGCAGTATTATGCACTCAGAAGCTACGTAATTTTGATGGGGCATAATTTAATGACTGCTTTAGAAAAAAAAAAATCTCTTTTTTTTCCAGAGGTAAATAGGACAGGGATATCTCCAGGAAAAAGTGTTGTAAGAGTACATCAATCAATAGCTAGAACAGATTTAACATGCAAAATATTTTTGGTCTAAAAACTTATCTTCATACAAAATATAAAGAAGAAATTTTGCTAATCCCTCTCAAACTCTTCCAAAAGACTGAAGAAGAGGGAAGAAGTAGCCACAGCAGTCAGACAAGAGAAAGTGTTTCCAATTGGAAGGGCAGAAAGTAAAATTGTCACTATATGCAGATGACATGATACTCTATATAGAAACCCTAGGGATTCCACACAAAAAGTACCAGAACTGATAAATGAATTCAGGAAGATAGGACATGAGATTAATATAAAGAAATCGGTTGTATTTCTTTATACTAACCATGAAATAGCAGAAAAAGACTATAAACAAACAATATATTTTAAAATTGCACCAAAAATTAAAATACTTAGAAATAAACCTGAGTAAGAAGGTGAAAGACATATGCTGACAACCATAAAACCATAAAGGACATTAAAGATGATTCAGAGAAATAAAATGATATTTCATGCTCTCAGATTGAAATAATGTTGGTTAAATGGCAATACTATCCAAAGCAATCTACAGATTTAATGTGATCCCTATCAAATTACCCATGACATATTCCACAGAACTAGTACCAGTAATTCTAAAATATAGATGGAAACATAAAAGACCCAGAATTGCCAATATAATCCTGAAGAAACAAAACAAAGCAGGAGACATAGCCTTCCCAGACTTAGAAAACACTGCAAATGTAGAGTGATCAAAACAGCATGGTAATGACACAGCAATAGCCATATAGATTAATGCAACAGAATGTAGAATCAAGAAATAAACCCACAAACCTCTGGTCAATTAATCTTCCACAAAGAAAGCAGAAATATACGATGGGGAAAAAATGGTTTCTTCAGAAAGTCATGCTGGGAAAGTTGGACAGTCCATGCAAATCAATGAAGTTAGATTACAGTTAGAGTATAGCCCTACAACATACACAAAAATAAACTCAAAATGGCTTAAAGACTTAAATATAAAACAAGACACTATAAAACTCCTAGAAGAAATCATAGACAAAGTATACTCTGACATAAATTGTACCAATTTTTTTTTTTAGGTCTGTCTGTCAAGGCGGTAGATATAGAATAAAAAAATAAACCAATAGGACCTGATCAAATTTACCAGCTTTTGCATAGCAGAGGAAACCATTAGAAAGCAAAATAAATAAATAAATAAATAAACCAGCCTACAAAATGGGAGAAAATATTTAAAAATGATGTGACTGAAAATTGCTTAATTTCCAAAATATAGGAACAACTTATACAACTCAACAACAAAACACAAAGAACTCAATTGAGAAATGGGTAGAAGACCTAGACTTCTCCAAAGATATACAGATGGCCAATAGACACATGAAAAAATGTTCAGTACTGCTAATTATTAGAGAAATGAAAATAAAAACTGCCATAACGTACCACCTAACATGAGTCAGAATAACCATCACTAAACGGTCTACAGATATAACAACAAATGCTGGAAAAGATGTGGAGAAAAGGAGATCTGCCTACACTGGAAGTTGGTGTAGCCACTATGGAAAACAGTATGAGAGTTCCTCAGAAATCTTAAAATAGAATTGCCATATAATTCAGCAGTCCCACTCCTGGGCATATATCTAGAACATAATTAATACAAAAAGTGCACGCAACTCATATGTTCATAGCAGCACTACTCACAATAGCCAAGACATGGAAACAACCTGATTGTCCCTTGATAAATGAATGGATAAGGATTGCTGTTGTGTTGTGTTAGTCACTCAGTCATGTCTGACTCTCCATCAGGCTCCTCTGTCCATGGAATTCTCCAGGCAAGAATACTGGAGTGGGTTGCTATTTCCTTCTCCAGCAACAGATACTACTACTCACTTATTAAAAAAAAAAAAGAAGAAGAAAGAAAGAATACCATTGCAGCAACATAGATGCAACGAAAGATTATCATACTAAGTAAAGTAAGTCATAAAGAGAAAGACAAAGACTATATGGTATCATTAAACATGGAATCAATATGGGGCAAATTAACCATCTACAAAACAGAGGTAGATTCACTGACATAGAGATCAGATTTGTGGTTACCAAGGTGGGGGAAGGTAGGGGAAAAAGGGACTGGGAGTTTCAGGTTCACGGATGCAAGCCATTAAGTATAGAATGTATGAACAAGGTCCTGCTATATAGACTAGGGAACTATATTCAATATCCTGGAATGGAAACAAATAGAAAAAGAATGTATATGTATAACTGAGTCAATGTTCTACATAGCAGAAATTAACACAACATTGTAAATCAACTATATTTCAATAAATATATAAGGTATAACTCCAGGATATGGAGTGTGCTCCTTAGTGGAAAGACTTGGAACCAGCAAACCAAGGGTGATCCTGATTTTACTTATTTTTTGGCAGTATAATTTGGAAATGCCATTTAGCCTTTCACAGACCCATGTGCAGGACATTTTGAGTAAGACAACATGAGTGGGAATATACAGTCCAATACAAAACATGAGTGTGTTAAGAGATTGAAGATACGTGCATGGTCAGTGA
The DNA here is from genome assembly GCF_016772045.2 of Ovis aries. Taxonomy (NCBI): domain Eukaryota; kingdom Metazoa; phylum Chordata; class Mammalia; order Artiodactyla; family Bovidae; genus Ovis; species Ovis aries. The sequence continues at coordinate 53,878,502 of NC_056069.1, forward strand.
ATATGCCCATGCATACATACATCTGCACTGAATAGAGGCTGATTAACCTGTTAAATAAAATCCCTGAACACTGAAATATTTATATATTAGAAAAACAAAGATTATCAGCTGGGATAGAACTCATGCAGTATTTCAGGACAGAGGGAATGTTTATTAGGGTCCAGCGAGTGTTCTACTTGGCAATTGTTGAAAAGGAGAGGGTCTCACTTATTCTGGGAGTCCTGCAGAGAAGACTTAATTATGCTTGGGACCCTAAAGGAAGAGAAACAGACTGACATGACTGTCCTAAGGAATATATATGATGGAAACTATGATTATATCCTATTCTAAGAGCATTCATTTCCTGATCATGTTCTGATATTTCGCCTTCAAGTCAAACCCTAGTCGGTGAGCACTCCTCTAAAGTCCAAAGGGTACAATCACCTATCACGAAACATTGAAACATACACATTTAGAATTCTATGTCTCTCCCTCTCCCCTCTTTTCCAAGAATTGTTGTTTATATAGATACATTTCTTTAATTTCATAGTTATTGAAAACTGTTAAAATTTTTTATGGATGGAAATTATGCCTACTTCCAAGTTTTACTATACTGCTTTCTATTTACAATATTCTCCTCATACAATGACTTTGGATTTATGGTAATTTTTGACTCATTATAATTTCAAACATATAAATATTTAAAGATAACTTTTGAAAATATCTTATTATTTATGGAGTCAGATTAGACATGTGCAACACCAAAAGCCACTATATTGAAGCTAGGGCTTTTCTCAGGAGTAACCATTCATACCACTGTGTCAGTTTTCTTCTGATGATTTTCCATAGCATCATAAGAGATATTGTCAGATTTGTAAATAAACCTTCAATAAAATGAGCTATGTTTTACAACTTGTTAATACCCTGACTAGTAGAATAAAATTTTTAAAGTCATACATTAAGAATTCAGTTATAAACCACTTAAGATAACCAATATGCCTACAGTCAAATGAATACATATTTAATAAACAATTTTGCATTTGGGATACAGTTTAAATAATATATCAGTTTTATGTTCTATTAACTTGAATTATGTGAAATATGCAACTGAGACTGATCTACAGCTGATCATTCTCATCCCAATAAATTATATGAGATTTAATTTCCCTTTGAATCTGAAAAAGTCAGAGGATCACCTGGAGCAATTGCCCAATACTGGGATATATGCAGGAGGGAAATTACACTTTTTGAACATAAAACAAGTATTATTTTCTACTTTCCTGAATATCTTCTTCTTTGTAGAAACAATACTTGTTTCAACTAAAACTTCCAATTATTTCTACAACTCGAATAAAAGCAAAATCACTCATAAGATTCATTTCAACTAATTCATTCATTCAGTCAGTATTTCTCACTTACCCTGTATGTGCAAGACTAAAATGTTAACTTTTGTTCAATTAATTTATTCAGTTAATGGAATAAATTCAGGGTTTAAATTGCTGACAACATTTTCTTTCTCTGATTTTCATAAAATATTACCAAGAAACAAAAACAAAATTTCCAAACTGGTGCTCAGCATTATTTATATTAACAATGCCCATCATATTTTCCCTATAGAATGAGATAAATATGTTCAATCTTATTTGAAGTCACTTTTGTAAATAGTAAATATGTTCAGTCTTATTGAGAACAACTGGGTGTCTCCTGCGATCTCTTTGTAGAGGATAAATCATGTTCAAAACCGGATTCAACTGAAAAATGTTGTCAGTGGTGACAGCATTTAGAAAAATTCAGCTCTCTGTCACTAAAGCTTATGTTGATTATGCAATATACCTTCATTCTGTGTAGCATATCTTTGTCCATAAAGTACACTGATACTTAAAATTCCTTCTAAGTTTATCATAAATATATTTTAACCTCCAAATCAAGATACAAGTTTTAAAAATAGTGTTTAGAGGATTATTTACATGAAACCTTTAGAGTGATGGAAAAATCTACACTTAAGATAATGGTCTTTATTAAAAATTAATTAAATTCTATGGAATCATGACTACTATAGCCTATTAAACCATTTTTAGATCATAATGAAGGAGTAATGAGACTTATTTGTTCCATAAGATATTTTTAATGAACTAAGAATATGTTTACCCCATGGATAAAAATTCTACAGTTAACTGAAACACAAATGGTCTACAGTTACCTAATTTTTGAAATCTATGAATAAAGTACTTGATTTGCTTTAGTAGTTAGTCTTTTCTGTGGGGACATGTAAAACTATACTGGTTAGCAAAACTCCCTCAAATTCCAATCAAAATTCTAGGTTTTCATTTGCTTCCAGATCTCTAATTTAAAGAGCCAGTAATTTGAATGAGATGTAGCTTTGCATGTTCTTTGAAATCTAGACATGAGCTGAAAAAAAGAAAAAAAATGACTGGTGAGCTCTGAGAAACAGATTTTACGTAAGTGGTCCCATATTCTAATGATAGGGTTGTATTTCTTCTCTGGCATAGACTCCTCGTGTGACCAATTAAATCAGTTCTTGACCCTCAGCTTCAATTTTCTTGCCTTTGAAATAGGAATAAAAATGCCTGTCTTCATTTGCTATCAGGATAGATGTGGATATTAAAAATCTTACACACATGGACACACACACGCAGGTTCATACACATGTATAACTTTATGTGTTCTAAGGAATTATCGTTCTTACATCATTGAATTGCATTAAAGCCGTGCTGCAGTGTATGTTCTAAATAAATGTGTGGAAATAGGTACTCTTATTTGACTGCAGGTAAACAGCTGTGCAATCAACCCTATTTGGACTTCTATGTTTGAGGTTGTGTTAAAGCTTTTGATTGGTGATGTTGAAGGTGAACTCACTTCTTCAAGGTGTTTATCTACCTCGCATAAGAAAATTCAACTTTGGTTGCATTTGAAGTTAAAGGTAGCTCTACATGGCACTTGCAATAAATTCTGACTTTGATTCTTAGAGTTGAAGTTATCCAAAATGTCAATTCAGGGAGCATTAACTTGGTCCTGATTACAGCCCCAGGATGCTGATTGCCATGGGAAAACCTGTGTCATGGGCAAGCCCATGTGTTATTGTCAAGGAAGGAGCAATAATTGCAATTTTATGACTATTTGTATAACTGATTGTCAGGCAAAAAAAAAAAGTGTCACATTTTTAGGCTTTCAGTATATTCTAAATTTTACAGGGAGTAGACAAGCTATTTCTGTTATATAAGCACATCAGTGATCATTCATTTGGTCCCTTTTTGAATAGCAAGATAATATTTAACAAGGAAGAGCCTTGCATCCTTAGAGTTAACACTGCAGTGATATTTTTAAAAGTATCCTTTGTAGCAAACATACAACATGACCACAATTTATGCCCTTAATGTGTACTTGTTCAATAGAAAAATCATTAGTTTGGAGACAGAAGCTCAATGCAGAAAAAGAAAATAATTATGAGTGTATCCTTCTAGCAAATTGCAGCACTGTTCTGTATGCACACACACACACAGCCCTGGAGCTGTAATTCTGTCACCCGTCCATTTCACACATGCATGCATGAATATGTGTGCACAAAGTCACACACTAGGAAAGAGGTGTTTTGTTGTACCACAGGCAATCAAGTGGAATAAAGCGCAAAGCTCTGGGTTCAATCAGTACAAATTACCTGAGCCCTGCTCTGTTTCAGGCTCTGTCCTAAGTGCTGTTATACTGTTCCCAAATGTAGCAAGATTGCCCCTCCTCTTCTTTTTTTAAAATTTTCTTTCTTTCTTTATAGTTTTGGCTATACTGGGTCTTTGTTGCTGCACAAGGGCTTTCTCTAGTTTCAGAGAGTGGAGATAACTCTCTAGTTTCAATGCATGGGCTTCTTACTGCAGTCTCTTCTCTTGCTGTGGAGCATGAGCATTAGGTCCATGGGCTTCAGTAGTTGTGGTACATAGGCCTACTTGACCTGTGGCATGTGGAATCTTCCTGGACCAGGGACTGAACCTATGTCTTTAGGATTAGCTGGCAGATTCTTATCTACTGGATTACCAGGCATTGTTGTGCTAAGTCACTTCAGTTGAGTGTGACTCTTTGTGTCTCTATGGACTGTAGCCGCCTGGCTTCTCTGTCCATGGGGATTCTCCAGGAGTGGAGTCACCACCCTCCTCCAGGGGATCTTCCTGACCCAAGGATTGTACCTGTCTCTTTTATATCTCCTGCATTGACAAATGGGTTCTTTATCACTAGCACCATCGTCTTCTGTTTTTATGTTTGTTTGTTTGTTAGTTTGGGGAAGTCCTCTTTCCCCTTGATATAATTTCTTTCCTAGATTCCTTCTTGAAGTGTTACCTAAGTCTTCTGACCTTATTATATTATGTCCTCCACTGTACATAGTTGACCTTGTCATTTATTTATTCAACAAACATTCATTAACATTCAATAAACACTCACTAACAATTATCTCCCACGAAGTGTTAGAGACTCCAGTAGGCAATACAAATAAAGGTAAAGATTACCACCCCCGACTATACACATACACACAAAGAGATTAATTATAAATTAATTCAAGAATCTATGTATTGGATATTGCAGCAATATTGATCTGGGGTGAACGTGGCCTCTAGTGGCTTGAAGTCACTGGATTTCAGTTCCCAGGCAGATATTGGGGTCAGGTCATGGCAGTGAGAGACTCAGTCCTAGCCACTAGACCAGTGGTCAATGACAAGGCCCTGTCCCTTTGGCTTTGCAGAAAAGAATTTCCACAAAGACAGCAAGTAGGGAAATAAGTGTTTATTAGGAGAAAAAGTATAGTATCTATAGATAGACACATGGGTGGACTCAGAGAGAGAGTAGAACCCTCACAGTAGTTTAAATCACTTATGGGGCATTTCTTCTGGGTTTCCTTTGGCCAATCATTTTGATCTGATCCTGAGTCCATGTTTAGTATATCTTAGGATCCTCCCAGGTGTGTTGTGCACATCTGTCAATCAAGATGGATTCCAGCAAAGAGCTCTGTGGGTAGACTTGACATCACTCTCCTTTGGAACTCTAAGGAGCTTTCTAGTTGGGAAAGTTTCTTTGACTTCAAGAGTGAGAAATATGTGTTCTCTTATCTGGGCAGGGCCCAGCCTCCTCTCTCAATTGTCCTGCTATTGATATTTTAGAGTTCCTATCCACAGAAAATGCTCAACATGTGGGGAGAGGGGCATCTCTTTCCTCAATATGATTGCTAAGCTAGTGAAATATAGATTCAAGAATAGTAAATATCTATTGATATTTATGAAAGTTTGTATTTTATCTTCTTTAAAACTTTCTATATCTGCTTTAAAGTATGCCTTAATTATCTGTTATTATTCTCTTGCCAGATAAGTTACAAAATCAAAATGATGGGCATATGGAGAACGTATTCTTGCTTATCACTTTCCATTGTTTAATTTTATCTATTATCAAATATTTTATTCAGTTTCCTTAAGAGAGTTTTGGTTACCCTCTCTATACTGTTCAGTCACCATTGCTCAGAATAGAATTTAAAATAGCAGACAGTGTAGGGAGAATACACAGCTTGAAAAAATAGCCTGAAAAAATTAACTGTGCCCTTACATATTGAGGAGACTGGGCCTACTGACATGAAAATTTGTTCTCAGTCCTGAAGACTGAGTTGTGTTTGTGTGTCAGCTTTTGTAAATGTGTGTGTATGCACATGCATATGAATGCAAAGTGTGCAAAAAAGTAAAATATACAACTGTCTTAAATATGAAATGGATTGGAAAATAATTGAACCAAAATTTGACCCAGATTTCTCAGTTTCAACTTTCCTGGTAACATTTCATAGAGACATCATCCAATCATATTTTTAATTACATATGACCAATATTTTGAAACAAAATTATAGTTTGGGAAAGATTTAAATAAAATACTGAATTGAGATACCAAGAATGAATATGGAGGGAGGTGCAGATTACTAATCATATGGAAATAATAAAATATTTTCCAATTTGAAATCACAAGAAAAATGCATTTTGTATGGTTTCAAACATTTTAACTATTTTTTTTAATTTTTAAAAATATAAAGTTGATTTCAATTATCTTACACAATTTCCAAGAATATTTATTGCTTGAAATTGAAACATATCATTTACCTTTTACTGATTCTAAAAGTATAGGTTTAGAGTTAGTATGAATTTTAAAAACAGTAAAAGAATTTTTATAGAAATAATTATATGTTTTGAAACTTGATTTTTAAAATTTTGCTTATAAACACTCTCTGAGCTTCATAGATGATTCAAATGTTTTATGGTGCCCTTGTTTCTTTGAACATTTTCTATTTTCAACAAATTTTATACAAATGATTAATAAAGCAATCTGAAGTTCAAAAATGTAGATACAAACAGAATTTGTAATACATGAGATCATATAATCATCAACTTTTTGATATTACAGGTATAATCTCTTCCCTTAACCCATTTGTATTATCACAGAAGCTAATTTTGTGTATGTGTGTGTGCTTAGTTGCTCAGTCATGTCTGACTCTTTGTGACCCATGGACCTCTGTCCATGAGCCCACCAGGATCACCAGGATCCTTTCTTCATGGGGATTTTCTAGACAAGAATACTGGAGTGGGCTGCCATGCCCTCCACGACATCTTCCCAAACCAGGGATGGAACCCAGGTTTCCCACATTGTAGGCAATTCCTTTACATCTGAGCCACCAGGGAAGCCTAAGAATACTGGAGTGGATAGCTACTATCCTTTCTGAGGGAATCTTCCAGACCAAGGAATCAAAGAGGGGTTTCCTGAGTTGCAGATTCTTTACCAGTTGAGCTACCAGGGAAGCCTCCTTTTGTGGATATTGAATCACTTTTCAATCTTAGATGAATTGTCTTTGATGAACTGAAATGGACAAGGCCTTCTTTTTTTTTTTTCCAAATTAAATTAGTACCAAGTTATTACTACTTTGTTTAATATATCTATAATAATGGCTTAATTAAATACACATTATTTGCTAGACAAATAGTATGATTTATTTTTCTTCATTTTTGTTATAATACTTTTAATCCACCAACAATTTTCTCTACAGATTCTTATATCTAACTTGAGGTGATTCTTGATTGGGTATTCTTGGTGGAGAAAACATTTATAATATTTCTGGTTGTAATTTTAAGCCTCCTATTATTTTTTGAAACAATGACAATAACAGTGATTTAGTGAATTTGAAATACGTGGTAATTTTCACACAATACCAATTTTGCATTTGTTTATGCACTATTTTTAGAGAAGGAAATGGCAACCAACTCCAGTGTTCTTGCCTGGAGAATTCCATGGACAAAGGGGCCTGGCAGGCTATAGTACATGTGATTGCAAAGAGTCGGACATGACTGAGCAACTAACACACATGTATTATTTTATCCACAAGAAACACCAGGTAAATACAAAGTACTGCATCCAACTGAGTCCACAAAAGGTGCATGTACGCACATTGCAGACATCTACCAGCTACCTCACAGCATTTATAATGAACTCCATACCCACATCAGATATTACAACTTTCCCATCTGATTTCAGAAAACCAACTTTTCATCATTTCACTGTAATCAAATTGCAACTCTTCCAACAGCCACTTTCATGTGCAAACATCAGGTTTTTTCAAGGAAAAGTAATATATTTACTGCAGTATTGTATTTTTTAAGCATTTAGTAGGTGTAAACAGTTTTCATTAGGTTCCTAATTTGTAATTTACTATGTAACTGACAACTTTCTGATTATTTTTTCCCATCTAGAAAAAACTATAATTTACATATTTCTAGAGATTTTTATTATTCTTATGAACATCAGTTCAGTTTAGTCACTCAGCCGTGTCTGACTCTTTGCAACCCCAAGGACGGCCAACACACCAGGCTTCCCTGTCCACCACCAATTCCTGGAGATTGCTCAACCTCATGTTCATTCAGTCAGTGATGCCATTCAACCATCTCATTCTCTGCCGTACCCTTCTTCTCCTGCCTTCTATGTTTCCCAGCATCAGGGTCTTTTCCAATGAGTCAGTTCTTCACATCAGGTAGCCAAAGAATTGGAGTTTCAGCTTTAGCATCAGTCCTTCCAATGAATACTCAGGACTGATTTCCTTTAGGATTGATCTATTTGATATCCTTGCAGTCCAAGGGACTCTCAAGAGTCTTCTCCAACACCACAGTTCAAACGCATCTATTCTTCAGTGCTCAGCTTTCCTTATGGTCCAACTCTCACACCCATACATGACTACTGGAAAACCGATAGCTTTGACTGGACAGGCCTTTGTCAGCAAAGTAATGTCTCTGTTTTTTAATATGTTATCTAGGTTTCTTCCAAGGAGCAAGCTTCTTTTATTTTTTTTTATTTATTTTTTATTTTTTTATTTTTTAAATTTTAAAATCTTTAATTCTTACATGCGTTTCCAAACATGACCCCCCCTCCCACCTCCCTCCCCACAACATCTCTCTGGGTCATCCCCATGCACCAGCCCCAAGCATGCTGCACCCTATGTCAGACATGGACTGGCGATTCAATTCTTACATGATAGTATACATGTTAGAATTCCCATTCTCCCAAATCATCCCACCCTCTCCCTCTCCCTCTGAGTCCAAAAGTCCGTTATACACATCTGTGTCTTTTTTCCTGTCTTGCATACAAGGTGGTCATTGCCATCTTCCTAAATTCCATAATTGGCTCCAGTTTCATCCATCTCATCAGAACTGATTCAAATGAATTCTTTTTAATGGCTGAGTAATACTCATTGTGTATATGTACCACAGCTTTCTTATCCATTCAGCTGCTGATGGACATCTAGGTTGTTTCCATGTCCTGGCTATTATAAACAGTGCTGCGATGAACATTGGGGTACATGTGTCTCTTTCAATTCTGGTTTCCTCGGTGTGTATGCCCAGCAGTGGGATTGCTGGGTCATAAGGTAGTTCTATTTGCAATTTTTTAAGGAATCTCCACACTGTTCTCCATAGTGGCTATACTAGTTTGCATTCCCACCAACAGTGTAGGAGGGTTCCCTTTTCTCCACACCCTCTCCAGCATTTATTGCTTGCAGATTTTTGGATCGCAGCCATTCTGACTGGTGTGAAGTGGTACCTCATTGTGGTTTTGATTTGCATTTCTCTAATAATGAGTGATGTTGAGCGTCTTTTCATGTGTTTGTTAGCCATCCGTATGTCTTCTTTGGAGAAATGTCTATTTAGTTCTTTGGCCCATTTTTTGATTGGGTCGTTGATTTTTCTGGAGTTGAGCTGCATAATTTGCTTGTATATTTTTGAGATTAGTTGTTTGTCAGTTGCTTCATTTGCTATTATTTTCTCCCATTCAGAAGGCTGTCTTTTCACCTTGCTTATATTTTCCTTTGTTGTGCAGAAGCTTTTAATTTTAATTAGATCCCATTTGTTTATTTTTGCTTTTATTTCCAGAATTCTGGGAGGTGGATCATAGAGGATCCTGCTGTGATTTATGTCTGAGAGTGTTTTGCCTATGTTCTCCTCTAGGAGTTTTATAGTTTCTGATCTTACATTTAGATCTTTAATCCATTTTGAGTTTATTTTTGTGTGCGGTGTTAGAAAGTGATCTAGTTTCATTCTTTTACAAGTGGTTGACCAGTTTTCCCAGCACCACTTGTTAAAGAGATTGTCTTTACTCCATTGTATATTCTTGCCTCCTTTGTCAAAGATAAGGTGTCCATATGTGTGTGGATTTATCTCTGGGCTTTCTATTTTGTTCCATTGATCTAAGGAAACAATTCCATTCACCATTGCAACGAAAAGAATAAAATACTTAGGAATATATCTACCTAAAGAAACTAAAGACCTATATATAGAAAACTATAAAACACTGATGAAAGAAATCAAAGAGGACACTAATAGATGGAGAAATATACCATGTTCATGGATCGGAAGAATCAGTATAGTGAAAATGAGTATACTACCCAAAGCAATTTACAAATTCAATGCAATCCCTGTCAAGCTACCAGCCACATTTTTCACAGAACTAGAACAAATAATTTCAAGATTTGTATGGAAATACAAAAAACCTCGAATAGCCAAAGCAATCTTGAGAAAGAAGAATGGAACTGGAGGAATCAACTTGCCTGACTTCAGGCTCTACTACAAAGCCACAGTCATCAAGACAGTATGGTACTGGCACAAAGACAGCAAGCTTCTTTTAATTTCATTGCTTCAGTCACTATCTTCAGTGATTTGGGAACACAAGAAAATAAAGTCTCTCAGTGCTTACAATGATTCCCCATCTATTTGCCATGAAGTGATGGAACTGGATGCCATGATCTTAGTTTTCTGAATGTTGAGTTTTAAGCCAACTTTTTCACTCTCCTCTTTCACTTTAATCAAGAGGCTCTTTAGTTCTACTTCACTTTCTGCCATAAGGGTGGTATCATCTGCATATCTGAGGTTATTGATATTTCTCCATGCAATCTTGACTGCAGCTTATGCTTCATTCAGCCCAGAATTTTGCATGATTTATTCTGCATATAATTTAAATAAGCAGGGTGACTATATACAGCCTTGACGTACTCCTTTCCTAATATGGAGCCAGTCCATTGGTCAATGTCTGGTTCTAAGTGTTGCTTCTTGACCTGCATTCAGATTTCTCAATAGGCAAGTAGTGTTGTCTGGTATTCCCATCTCTTTAAAATTTTCGCACAGTTTGTTGTGATCCACACAGTCAAAAGCTTTGGCATAGTCAATAAAGTAGAAGTAGATGTTTTTGTGAAATTCTCTTGCTTTGTTGTAGATCCAAAAGATGTTGGCGATTTGACCTCTGATTCCTCTGTCTTTTCTAAATCTAACTAACTTGAGCGTCTGGAAGTTCATGATTCATGTACTGTTGAAGCCTGACTTGAAGAATTTTGAGCATTACTTTACTAGCATGTGAGATGAGTGCAATTGTCCATTAGTTTGAACATTCTTTGGCATTGCCTTTCTTTGGGATTGGAATGAAAACTGACCTCTTCCAGTCGTATGGCCACAGCTGAGTTTTCCCAGTTTGCTGGCATATTAAGTGAAGCACTTTAACAGCAGCAGCTTTTCAAATTTGAAATAGCTCAACTGGAATTCCATTACCTCCACTAGCTTTGTTCATTGTGGTGCTTCCTAAGGCCTGCTTGACTTCGCATTCCAGGGTGTCTGGCTCTAGGTCAGTGATCACACCATCATGGTTTTCTGGGTCATGAAGACCTTTTTTTTTGTATAGTTCTTTGTATTTCTGCCACCTCTTCTTAATATCTTTTGCTTCTTTTAGGTCCATACCATTTCTGTCCTTTATTGTGCCCATCTTTGTATGAAATGTTCCCTTGGTATCTCTAATTTTCTTGAAGAGATCTCTAGTCTTTCCCATTCTGTTGTTTACCTCTATTTCTTTGCATTGATCACTGAGCAAGGCTTTTTTATTTCTCCTTGCTATTTTTTAGAACTCTGCATTCAAATGGGTATATCTAAATATATATAATATATGTAATTAATTCTATAGCTGAATAATACTTATATTTTATTATGTTAAAACAGTTCATTCATTCATCACTGGTTTTCTTTTTTCTCAATATTTTTAAATAGCACCTTTGTCAATATATATTGAAGGCTTCACAGGTGTTGCTAGTGGTAAAGAACTCATCTGCCAATGCAGGAGACTTAAGAGACTTAGATGGATTCAATCCCTGGGTTGTGAAGATCCCTTGAGGAGGTCATGGTAATTCCCTCCAGTATTCTTCCCTGGAGAATTCCATGGACAGAGGAGCCTGGTGGGCTATAATCCATGGGGTCACAAAAAAGCTGGATATGACTGATGTGACATAGCATGTACACATGCAATATATGTTTATTCATAGACATTAATACACTGGGTGGTGGGATGAGAGGAACAAGTGAGGGAGATTCAGAGGTACAAATTTCCATTTATAAAAATAAATGATTCACTGGTGATTTGATACAGAAAATAACAAAATATATATTTAAATAATATTTCCATGCATCACTGATTATTTCCTTGGTAGAAAAATTTGTTTGCAGACTCAGTTGTTGCTATTTTTGTGTAAAAATATATATTTAGCTGTATTTTTACAATTATAAACTGACATCTGTATAAAATGCCAGCTATTTTGCTTTCTTAATTTTTCCTGGTAAGTAAAAGCTATAGACCATGGATTTGTAATTTTTCCAGAAGTAATTGGAAGAGTTTCTCACCTACAAGCGAAAGTGATCTAAAAAAGAAAACTAGTAAAGTTTTGGCACAGTGAAGTTGATAAAAGAGGAAATGATAACAAAAGTATAAAATAGCTCTCTAGATCTTAGCCGGTACTTTTTCCTTACTCCCTCATTCAGTATGTGCTGTTCTAAACTCTTGGGAGCTCAAGGTTGCTTAGGAATGCAGGCGTTCCACAGACGAAATGCAGAGTGGTTTAAGCAATTGTGGGCTTCCCAGGTGGCTCAGAGGTAAAGAATCCTCCTGACAATGCAGAGTGAAGCAGGGGATACGGACTAGATTTCTGAGTTGGGAAGATCCTCTGGAGAAGGGAATGGTAAGCCATTCCAGTATTCTTGCCTGGAAAAATCTATGGACAGAGGAGCCTGGTGGGCAAACAGTCCAGGGGATTGAAGACTGGGACATGACTGAGCATTTGTGCACCTAAATAAGCAATAGTAAAGCAAAATGCTTGGAAGGAGGAAATTTGAAACCTCTTTGAGGAAGATTAGAAAATGTGCCCAAGTAAAGTTTTAGTGAGTTTCTATATCAGGAAGATCTTCTTATAGATGATATACTTTGAGTAGAGACATGAAAGATCAAGCTGAATGAGTTCCAAAAATGACAAATAATCTTAATAGCTACCACCTTTTGTGTTCCTAAAATATCCCCACTTCACTACTAAACACTAATTTCATTTAATATTACTAGAAACTCTATGAGCTAATGATCAGATTATTGTTAAAGAAACCAAGAGTTAGAGTTTAAATGACCTGTTAAGACCATCATCTAGCAAGATTGAAAACTGGCATTATAAAACAATCTCTAGCATTCAAAAGCCCATGCTGTTAACTCGTATGAAATTCTACAATCTTTTCTCCCCTCACTCCATTCTCGCCACAGAACCACAAATGTATAATAAAAGGAAAAGCAAAACTGCATTACTGGTATTAAACCTGTATGGACATCCATGAAGCTATAGAAGTGGCCACATGGATAAAATAGTGGTCACACTTCTAAAGGACCCAGCATATACTAGGAAAACAATATATGAAAAATCTGTTTAACTACTATGGTACAATTTCTGATTTTGTACCATATACACACAGGGTATGTATAACTGTTAAGAAAATATTAATATAAATATTTCCTTAAGCTGCAATGTCAGGTTAAGTTTTCCCCATTTTCCACAAAGTGATTAATGATCAACAGCAAATCCCCAAAGAACTGAAGGGTCAAGTGTATATGAAAAACAACTTTATAAAATAGAAGAAATATATATGAGTATTGTTCAAATATCTGAAAGGGAAAGAGCTTTCTAAGCATTAAAGTATTACAAGATATGACAAGTAATAAATATATATAAGTAACTTCTATAGTAATAAAATACTTTATTCTTTTTTATCTGTAAAATTTCTATCCTTTCACCTATCAATTGAGTTAACATGATACTGCTCAAGAGGGCTTGATAAAACTAACACCTCATATCCTCCTTGTATAATGAAATTTGATATTATCAATTTATAGTTCATTATCTTGTCAAAAAAGAAGTTATTCTGCCGGATATTTTAACAGAGAAGAAATGAGGTAAGAAATATCTGTTAAAGAACAATAAAGACAGAAAAAAAAAGAAAAAAAAAGAAAGAAAAGGACTCTGAATAACTGCCAGTTAGTAACTGCAGGAAGCAGCCACTCTCTATCCCTCCCCATCTAGGGCTGGGTAACAAAAGAGAGATAGGAGTCAATGGAACATAAAAGTTTAGAGAAAGGGACCCAGGCAACTATGGTACCCTGGAATGGGGAGGCAGGTCTCTGAGGCAGAGGCATTGTCTAGGTGCTATTGGCATCTCAGAGGCCTGGAAGAGGGACCTCATGGAGATATGAGTGATGCTGCCTTACTGGGGCAATAACTTTGAGAGATACACAAGCTAATTCTGGAAGTTCCAAAGAACCAAAGCAACATCAGAAAGTGCAGTTAAAGTGAAGACATTCAGATACAAATGATAGAAACCTCCATGGGCGGTAGGGGAGGGGGGGCGGGGGGCGGGGGACAGGAATGGAGGAAAAAAGTCCTAAACACTATTGAAAAAAAAAAAAGGTAGATAAAGAACAAAAAGCTGGTTTTTTATAGAAGTCAAAATTTTATTTATTTATTTATTTTTAATTTTTTATTTTTAGTTTTTTATTTTTAAATTTTAAAATCTTTAATTCTTACATGCATTCCCAAACATGAACCCCCTCCCACCTCCCTCCCCATAACATCTTTCTGGGTCATCCCCATGCACCAGCCCCAAGCATGCAAATTATGAGTGAGCACCTACCAATGTTCTTTCTTTTTTATTCTCTTTCTTTGGATATTTTTGCAACAGTGTTTGGATTTTTTAAATTAAATCCTTAAGTAAAATTCAGTTTTTACATAGTTCCTTCATTTTGCAAAGTCACCTTTTAAATGTGCTGAACTCTCCAGTTTGCAAATGCTTGAGAGGAGCATGTCTTATTTTCTTCCTATTAAGTTGAGCCCTCTGTTCCTTACCAAATTCACTATGTTGCAAACTTATGAGTTTAATATTATCTCTTCTGCTGCTGTGTCAGAAAAATACACAGAAGCTGTAATCTGGAAAATTGTTCTTTTCCCTCTTCATTTCCTAATCAGTTTGTGAGAGTCTTGTGAAATTTGATTTGTGTAAATGAGTTTCTTTGTTAGAGATGTGATTTTTATAAAGGTTGAAAGGTCAGACTGCCTGGACCGTTTGTCTATATGAAACTTGGCCAAGTCTCCTAAATAGAGATTATTTCAGCAGCTCTCTCACAGCTTTATTGTAACAGTGACATATCTTTATACTGGGTTAGCCAAAAAGTTCATCTGGGCTTTTCATGTTATAGGAAAACTAGAACAAAAGTTTTGGCCAGCCCAATAATTGTAGAGTTCATTGCGCAGTAAACATCATAGTGTTTTTTAAGCATTCTTATGCCAATTACAGAAGTAAGATAGGTCTGTGAAACAATGAAACAATAGAATATAGAAAACTGATTGAAGTTATGTGAATTAATAAAAAGAAATATTTCAGTAATGCATTTTTAGAGATATTTAGATTCATTTTCCAGTGAACTTCGGATTTTCCTTGTGGCTCAGCTGGTAAAGAATCCACCTGCAATGAGGGAGACCTGGGTTTGATCCCTGGATTGGAGAGATCCCCTGGAGCAGGGAAAGGCTACCCACTCCAGTATCTTGGCCTAGAGAATTCCATGGACTGTATAATCCATGGGATGGCAAAGAATCAGACAGGATTGAGCAACTTTCACTTTCACTTTTCCAATGAACAGCCGCAATAAATATACGTAGACTTATATTTCTTCCCTGAATTCTGGATTATATGGGTTCATATGTGGGTTAAGAAAGGCTTAAAATTTCCAAACTTCTGAATATAATAGAGAACTAAAGCATATCTATGTTGTAATCACCTGGTTTTATCAAGAAAATATAGTTTAATTGCTAAAATAAATAGCTAGAGACATGTAAATAACTACTTCAAAAGATTATTATGGCTTAAAATATTTCTAAAGTGATATAATATTACTCCTTGGTAATCTTTTGGCATCTGATATTTGATCTAATGATACTGAACCTGAGAATGTCTAGCAATTCCCAGCAGTCTAAGAAGAAGCAAAACAAAGAGGAAAGAGCAGAGCGCAGTGAAAGGACAAGCATCTATTGACTAGCTCTTCCTTCCTTAGCATCTCATGTTGGAAAAAATATTCCACTCGAGTGGCTGAGTACTGTTTAATGTTAAATGAAATAAACCATTACTATTCTTGGCAGAATATGAATGAGGATTATCTAAAAAAAGATTACTCATTTAATTCAAGAAAAGTCATTTCTGAAAATAACTGTGTTGAGCACTCTTTATTGTATACTGTCTATAATAATAGGATATAAGTCTAAAAATCTTGGCTTTTAAAATACTCCCTGACTAACAGATTATTAACAAATATGACCATCTAATATTATCACTGACAATAACCCCATTCCCAATAATGTTATACTTTTGGTTTTCAATACAAGTATTGACAGAATATTGCTTATAGCTTCTTATCTTTCTGTCAGATAACCCCTATATTTTTATCATATTGATTTTTTTTTTTCACTCACATCACTATTCCTATGGGATTGGTCTTTCAAAGTAAGCTCTCTTGAACTTTAAGGGGATTGATGCAATCAACCTGTAAAGAAAACTGTACTAATTAATTGGTCTTTTATTAACATTTCTAATGATTAAAATGGTTATAAGAATAATTACATAGTTATAAAAAAATGAAAAGTTGCCATTCATAGTGTCATGATTGTACCTAGAGATTATCTTACTAAGTGAATTCAGTCAGACAGAGAAAGATGAATATCACATGACATCACTTATGTGAGAAAGCTAAAATAATGATACAAATGAACTTATTTTCAAAACAGAGATTGAGTCACAGATGTAAAAAACAAGCTTATCATCACCAGAGGTGGAAGGCAAGGGAAGGGATAAACTGGGAAATTGGGACTGACATGTACACACTACTATATATAAAATAGATAACTAATAAGGCCCTTGGAGTAGACTCTTGAGAGTTCCTTGGACTGCAAGGAGATCCAACCAGTCAATCCTAAAGGAAATCAACCCTGAATATTCATTGGAAGGACTGATGCTGAAGCTCCAATACTTTGGCCACCTGAGCCGACTCATTGGAAAAGACTCTGATGTTGGGAAAGATTGAAGGCAAGAGGAGACGGGGATGACATAGGATGAGATGGTTGGATGGCATCATCAACTCAATGGACATGAGTTTGAACAAGCTCCAGGAGTTGGTGATGGGCAAGGAAGTCTGTCGTGCTGCACTCCCTAAGGTCACAAAGAGTCAGACACGACTGAGTTGACTGAACTGAACTGTCATCAATAAAATTTTAAGGGTATAAACATGACATAGTTATAACTATTTAAAAAATAGCACTTTAATAATGAGATCATTTGATATTGTAATTTATCATAACAAACATATATTTGATTTTCATCCCTGTTTCTGGCACAGAGCTTTTAAAACTCTTTGGAATTTTCTAGGTTAGTAGAGCCATAAAAGTGTCTTTTGTTAAGTTGATGTTAGGTAACTTTTGGACCACATCTAAGGATGGGAACTGGTTGTTAAGAGACCCAACCATGAGATTAGAGGTTAGAACTTTTAGTACCACACCCTGGTCTCCAGGGAAGGGAGAGGGACTGGAGGTTTAATCAATTGCCAATGGTCAATGATTTAATAAATTATGTCTCTGTAATGAAGCCTCCATAAAAATCCGAAAGGATTGAGCATGGAGAGCTTCCATGGTACTGAACATGTATAGATTTGGGGGAGAGTTGACTCATTGGAAAAGACTTGATGTTTGGAAGGATTGGGGGCAGGAGGAGAAGGGGATGACAGAGGATGAGATGACTGGATGGCATCACCGACTCGATGGACGTGAGTTTGAGTGAACTCCAGGAGTTGGTGATGGATAGGGAGGCCAGGCGTGCTGCAATTCAGGGGGTCTCAAAGAGTCAGACAGGACTGAGTGACTTAAGTGAACTGAACTGTGCTCTCCAAGGACCATGGAAGACTGGTGACTTTTCCCATATCTTCCCTCTGTATTTCTTTCATTTGAATGTTCCTCTGTGCAGGAAACTGTACCCAATACTCTGTAATGGCCTATAGTGGGAAAAGAATCTAAAAAAGAGAAGATACATGTGTACTTATAACTGAATGACTTTACTGTGCAACAGAAACTAACACAATGTTATAAGTCAACTATACTCCAATTAAAAAAAATGCTTATGGGAATCATATAGAGAAAAATGGTGAGCACGTATCACTTTATTTCAGAGAAAATGAAGAGTTATGATTACTTTTCTTAAGAGAACTTTCTCCATACCAAAGCCTTCGGTAGGATAACATGAGAGAAATTGTCCAATCCTCTGAGTAAAATGAATAATCATTTATTTAGTAAGCACTCTTTCAGTGCATTCACATAATTCCCACAACAATTTTATAAATGCTGTTGTTGTTGTTCAGTTACTAAGTTTCACACTCTTTACAACCTTATGAACTGCAGCACTCCAGGCTTCTCTGTCCTTGACTATCTCCCTGAGTTCACTTAAACTCATGTCCATTGAGTCAGAGATGCCATCCAACCATCTTATCCTCTGTTACCCCTTCTCCTCCTGCCCTCAATCTTTTCCCGCATCAGGGTCTTTGCAAATAAGTTGGCTCTTGGCATCAGGTGGCAAAATATTGGAGTTTCAGCATCAGTCCTTCCAATGAATATTCAGGGTTAATTTCCTTTAGGAAGAACTGGTTTGATCTACTTGCAGTTTAAAGGACTCTCAGTAATCTTCTCCAGCACTACAGTTTGAAAACCAATTCTTCAGCACTCAACCTTCTTTATGGTTCAGTTCTCACATCCATACTTGACTGCTAGAGAAGCCATAGCTTTGACTATGTGGATCTTTGTCAGCAGAGTAATGTCTGTGGTTTTTAATATGCTGTCTAGGTTTGTCATAGCTTTTCTTCCAAGGAGCAAGTTGTTGTTGTTGTTGTTGTTGTTGTTTTGGTTTTGTGGCTTCAGTCGCTATCCACAGTGATTTTGGAGTCCAGAAAATAAACTCTGCCACTATTTCCACATATATCCCATCTATTTGCCATGAAGTGATGGGACTGGATGCCATTATCTTCATTGTTTGACTGGTGAGCTTTAAGCCAGCTTTTTCACTCTCCTCTTTTACCTTCATCAAGAGGCTCTTTAGTCCCTCTTTGTTTTCTGCCATTAAAGTGCTATCATCTGCATATCTGAGGTTCCTGGTGTTTCTTCTGGAAATCTTGATTTTACCTTGTGATTCATCCAGCCCTGCATTTTCCCGTGATGTATTCTGCATATCAGTTATAAATAGATATAAATATAATGATAAATATATAAATGCTACAGTAAATATATATATATATACATATATATATATATATATGCGCCATGGTATAAACTATAAATGCTACAATATTATTTGAATTTTATAGATGTGTAAACTGGTGCACAGGAAATATTTCCCAAAGGACACATGGGTAGTCAGTAGTGAATATGTGGTTCAAATTCTGCAGGCTAATCCTCTACTAGTACTTGATGTTGCTCTTCCATCAGCCTAAGGGTTTTTTTTGTGTATCTCAAAGCAGCTGTGGAATCAGATTCTCCAGTGGCTTTCTTGAAGTTCTGAGTTCTTAACAAATGTTTTGTATTTCTCAGTCTTTCCCAAAATACCATATTGTTTCATTTTTGATGGGAGAAAACCTAGGAGTACAGTGTACAATAATTCTTTATCTGGATGTGTTTACTGCAAAATATCCAGGAACTGTTCCTATATACCAAGATTCTTCCATCCTCAGTGGTGACTCTTTGTGATATAAGCAATCATCATGCATGTGCATTAGAGTCTGTTTAAGTCATGCTCTTGACCTACCTCTGGAGTTGAGCTAGACACAAATATGCTTCCATTTACCTGCATTTAGGTTTAAAAATTAGATTTCTCCACTGTAAACATGATTCTTCTGCCTTGACTCTGTTCCACACTTTATTCTCTGTTATCATGATCATTTATATATCATATAATATTCTGTTATAAACCAAAACAAATCTTGAAATTGAGTTATGTAAATATAAATCAATTTACTTAAAAGATTATTTGGCAAGATTCCATGTCAACATTATGCAACCTAACGTTTAGAACATAAGATTCACCAATTTTCATCAGGTAAACTTTGCCGTCTTTTATAATTCTGAATGGGACCGCAGAGGAATCAGATGTGAAAAGCACAGCTAACCTGATGTTAACCTTTCAGTACTCCAACAAAACATTAGGATGTTAAAAAGATCTGCTAAGTAAATAAACAAAGTTAAATCTTAGATCTGATGAAACAAGCACAGAAAGTTGTGACCTGAAAGCACATTAATTCTTAACAGCCTTCTCTTTGACTGACTGTTCAGTCCCTGAACTTTATCTGCTTCTTACATTGATAAATTGCATGAGTAAAATAATTTACTCTTCTTTTTTAATGCAAAACTTTACCCTTTGCTCATAAATCTCAAATGAATTTCAAACTGGTGTATTTAAGTACATGCCAGGTATTTCTACTTAGATATACACTAGCACTACAACCTGTTTTATCTGCTTATAAATGTTCTGTTTCTTCTCTCTCCACTCGCTCATTTGGCTTAGCAAGATAGTAACCTAGACATTCTTCTAGAAATCTCCATTTATTTCATCTCTTTATAGTCAAACTATCTTTACGGAATTTTGGTAAATTCTCTGCGATATATTTTGATACTGATAACTTCTTTATTCTCATAAGTAACACATTAGTTACCATTTGTCATTTTCCTCAAAAGTGTTACAAAGTGCCCCAACTGGTCTGCCCTTTCCCATGCTTGCTTCCTGGATTCTCTCAGACATATTGAGCAGAAATTCTATACGGAGCTTCAGAAAATATATGAATATCTTGAAACTTCTTGTAGATATTGCTATTTTCACCCCAACCATAGACTTCATATTCACACAGAGCATGAATGAGCTTTTAATGTATATCTTACCATGTTATGAGCCTACTTACAATTCTTCAATATCTTCCAGTCCTTGGAAATAAAAGTTGAAATTGTCCTAAATGTCACAAAAGCCTGTCTGTGTTCAAATCTTAATTCAATCTTTAGTCACATATCTGGCCATCCTTCAGTGCAGTAACGCAAACTTTTGACTTTCTGTTTTCACCCTCCCTCATAAGTGTTTATATTCCTTAAAATTTATGCAGACAATACTGTTTTTTTCTTTAATGTGCTTTCCTCTTCTCACTAACTGAATTTGCTATCACTTAAAATATCTATACTGAAAGCGTAACTAGTTTGCACCATTTTTAATACCTTAAATCATTAAGATATTTCCATATTGTATCTGAAGAAGCGAACAGTTTTTAATGAAAGGCATTGTCTGTATGGAGGTTACCAACATAAGCTTCTCTGTCATTCCCTGCTGTCCTCTGTACAGAATTTTCTCTGTGAGTTTTGTTCTCCAGACCTATGGAGGAATCCATCCCTACCCTCTTTCCCTAGTTTAGTCCCACTTTTCTTTCCAATCTCATTTCAAAGGTGATTTCCAATTGTGCTCAGGTTCACACTTCAGTACTTTACAAAATGCTGAACCAGAAGAATCAGCAGTGCCTGAGAACTCACTAGACATGCACATTCTCAAGCCACACTCAGACCTCACAAATACTAAGACACTATGATCCAGAAGATAGGAACTGATTGTTTCGTTTTGGTTGTTGTTGTTGTTAACCATTATATTTTACTTATACAAGGTACATCAGTGATCCCCATCCTTTTTGCACCAGGGATTGATTTCATAGATGATTTCTCCATTGACCGGGGGGGGGGAAGAATGGTTTGGGGATGAGTCAAGTGTTTACACTCATTGTGCACACTATTTCTATTATTATTACATCAGCTCTACTTCAGATCATCAGCCATTAGACCCTAGAGGTTGGAGACTCCTAAGGTATGGCATTGGGTAACTATTTACTGCATAATGAATGCACAGGTAAAATCTTTTCTGTTTTTTCCCTTGCCTTTCTTATTCTCAGTTCAGTTCAGCCATTCAGTTGTGTTCAACTCTTTGTGACCCTGTGGACCACAGCATGCCAGGCCTCCCTGTACATCACCAACTCCTGGAGTTTACCCAAACTCATGTTCATTGAGTCGTTGATGCCATCCAACCATCTAATCCTCTGTCATCCCCTTCTCCACCTGCCTTCAATCTTTCCCAGCATCAGGGTCTTTTCAAATGAGTCAGCTCTTCGCATCAGGTGGCCAAATTACTGGAGTTTCAACTTTAGCATCAGTCCTTCCAATGAATACTCAGGACTGATCTCCTTTAAGATGGACTGGTTGGATCTCCTTGCAGTTCAAGGGACTCTCAGGAGTCTTCTCTAACACCACAGTTCAAAAGCATCAATTCTTCTGTGCTCAGCTTTCTTTATAGTCCCACTCTCACATCCATACATGACCACTGGAAAACCATACATTGACTAGATGGACCTTTGTTGGCAAAGCACTGTCTCTTCTTTTTTAATATGCTGTCTAGGTTGGTCATAACTTTCCTTCCAAGGAGTAAGGGTCTTTTAATTTCATGGCTGCAGTCACCATCTGCAGTGATTCTTATTCTAGGATCTCATTATGCTGGACTCTCCCTCTCCTCCCTCAGTCTCTCCCTTGATAGACTGATAAATAGATAAATATACATATGTAGATATACTTGTGTTGCTATTCAGCCACTGTCATGTCTGACTCTTTGTGTCTTATATTCAAATACCTCTCTCTATATATATATGCATGTACATACATATATACATATGTTATTGAGATCTACTGAATTTTCCAGTAATACATATTTTCCTCTCCTTTTCTCAGGCAAAGTGACCATTATAAAAAATGCACAGACCAAGCTTGGTATAATATTGTGTCATGAAAATTAATTTTACTCTTTGAATATCTATATAAACACAGTGTGTTACATTCAAAACATTGTGAAAAACTGGCTGGAAATGAAATCATATTTAGTATTTCAGTGTTTTTGTATATTATTTTATTCCTATTTAAATAAAGCCTCACAAACAATTATGGTTCAATACAGCAAAGTATATTAGTTTTTAAAGTAATTGATATTACTAAAATATGTATTTATATGAATGCAGGGTAAACACAAGGAAACAGATGTTTTTCCTGAAATGAATGTTTCAAGACTGAGGTATCATCTAATTAGGGAACATACTAACCATCTAGTGACCTTCATTTCTTATTTTTGACAGTCAAGAAACATCCTTCATTACAAGACTATGTTCAATTATTTTTAAAATATCTCTTTCATTCGTACATCTTTTAAACCACGCTGAGCTCTTTGACTTTCACTTTTTTTATTCAGAACTGAGCTAAGCTGATAAGTCTTTTATTATTTTATATAATAGTGACTTTAATTCTCTGCAACCATTCTTGATAGACAGTTATCTCTTACTAATTAAATGGATACCATTTACATTTTAAATTACTATAGCAGTTCTTTTATGATAGTGGTCTAATGCCCTAGAAGAATAGAAAAATATTTAAAATAAGTGGAAGGTCATTATCATCTTATTTGTTTTTTTGAAGCTAATGAGAATCATAGAAACTAATAGAATATTAATGACAGCTTTATGGTAACTTGAAAGTCTGTCTGAAAAATTAACAGTACATATTTAGATGTTTTCATAAGTGCAAGCAAAGGCCACACACATAGATTCACAAAGAATATTCTAGTATTGTCTCATTCACAAATGGATAAGAAAAAATATAATTGCATACTAAAGTTTTTAATTTGTTACTCTCCAGGCAGTCATTTCAGATAATTTGCCTTATTTTAAGTATTCAAATTCATATTTTTGCATTAAGAAAGTCCTTGTCTTTACATCAAAAAAATCAGTAAACCAACCATAATTTTAGGAGAAAGTGAAAGAGTATTTTATAATTTTTGATTACCTTTATTGGTAAAACTAAATACCCCAAAATATGTTTAATCATTCTTTTTGTCATGAGATGTATCACATGACTAATTGGGAAGCAAAAGATACAACTAAAATGGTTCTGTAGCATCAAAAGTAGATTCCTATTGTAAATGACATTTGTTTGGTATATCAGCCACATTAAGGTGAGAACAAATATCAATTGGATTTTAATACAAGGTTAAAATAATTCATAAACTTGAGGATATATTTATATAACAACTTTGTTAAATAAGACATTTGAGTAAAAATATATTTAGATTCTTTGAAAAAAATTAATACATGTGTAAATTTAACCATTGCTTAAAATGGCAAATATTACTATATATGATATATGTTGTTGTTGTTGTGTTAGTAACTCAGTCATGATTGACTCTTTGCAACTCTAGGGACTGTAGTCTGCCAGGTTCCTCTGTCCTTGGAATTCTCCAGGCAAGAATACTGGTGCCTTCTCCAGGGTATTTTCCTAACCCAGGGATCAAATCTGGGTCTCCCACAGTGCAGGCAAATTCTTTACTATCTGAGTCACCAGGGAAGCCCACATTATCTCTGATAAATGATGCTTAAATAGTCTGTTTAATTACTTTTAATATGACTTCTATATCTGTATCTAACTCTGGGAGATAGTGAAGGATAGGGAAGTCCAGCGTGATGCAGTCCATGGGGTTGCAAAAAGTTGTACATGACTTAGTGACTGAACAGCAACAACCGAAATTTGTGTCACTCAGAATTGGCAAGCTAGTTTATGTATGAACTAGCAAGCTAGTTTATATGCACGATTACCCAACCAACATACATTATGGATATAAGTATCATGAAAAATGTTAGATTATAAAATACTGAAGGATGCTTTTATGGTTTTAGGATTTAAGAAATCCATAATCTATTATAATAACTAATTGATTAAATACTAAATATATTAATTCACATGTATAAAATAATATTGACAATAAATAATTGAAAGTTTAATTCATTTAAGCTGTTATTTATATAGTAAGAAATAGTTTGGTCTATTCTGTACAGGTAAAATATGAGATGCTTCAATCATCAACTTGACCTGCATACATGGAATTTCCTTATTTTTATCAATTTGGCCTGTATGGACAAAATTAATTTCTCAGCAAATTTTAATTGCTAATTGAAAAAGGAAAATGTTTTATTCAAACACAGCAGATTAATTAAAAACTTTATTATTTCAACATTTAAGAAAACTTATTTGTGTCAATCTGTACCATATTTTATTTTATTTATATTTTATTGGAGTAAAGAATGCTCAAACTACCACACAATTGCACTCATCAAACACTCTAGTAAAGTAATGCTCAAAATTCTCCAAGCCAGGCTTTAGCAATATGTGAACGGTGAATTTCCAGATGTTCAAGCTGGTTTTTGAAAAGGCAGAGGAACCAGAGATCAAATTGCCAACATCCGCTGGATCATTGAAAGCAAGAGAGTTCCAGAAAAACATCTACTTTTGCTTTATTGACTATGCCAAAGCCTTTGACTGTGTAGATCACAATAAACTGTGGAAAATTCTGAAAGAGATGGGAATACCAGACCATCTGACCTGTCTTGAGAAATCTGTATGCAGGCTTTGAAGCAACAGTTAGAACTGGACATGGAACAACAGACTGGTTCCAAATAGGAAAAGGAGTACGTCAAGGCTGTATATTGTCACCGTGCTTATTTAACTTATATTCAGAGTACATCATGAGAAACGCTGGGCTGGATGAAACACAAGCTGGAATCAAGATTGCTGGGAGAAATAACAATAATCTCAGATATACAGATGACACCACCCTTATGGCAGAAAGTGAACAAGAACTAAAGAGCCTCTTGATGAAAGTGAAAGAGGAGAGTGAAAAAGTTGGCTTAAAGCTCAGCATTCAGAAAACTAAAATCATGGCATCCAGTTCCATCACTTCATGGCAAATAGATGGGGAAACAGTGGAAACAGTAGTGACTTTATTTTATTCCGGGCTCCAAAATCACTGCAGATGGTGATTGCAGCCATGAATTTAAAAGACACTTACTCCTTGGAAGGAAAGTTATGACCAACCTAGAGTCATTAAAAAGCAGAGTCATTACTTTGCCAGCAAAGTCCATCTAGTCAAGGCTATGATTTTTCCAGTAGTCACGTGTGGATGTGAGAGTTGGACTATACAGAAAGCTGAGCCCAGAAGAATTGATGCTTTTGAACTGTGGTGTTGGAGGAGACTCTTGAGAGTCCCTTGGACTGCAAGGAGATCCAACCAGTTCATCCTAAAGGAGATCATTCCTGCGTGTTCATTGGAAGGACTGATGTTGAAGCTGAAACTCCAATACTTTGGCCACCTTGATGCAAAGAGCTGACTATTTTAAAAAGACCCTGATGCTGGGAAAGATTGAAGGCAGGCAGAGAAGGGGACAACAGAGGATAGGACGGTTGGATGGTACCACCAACTCAATGGACATGAGTTTGGGTAAGCTCCAGGATTTGGTGAGGGACAGGGAGGCCTGGCATACTGTGGTCCATGGGGTCACAAACAGTCGGACGTGACTCAGTGACTGAACTGAACTGAACTGAACTGATAGTTGATTTATAATGTTCTTAGTTCTACATGCACAACAATGTGAATTAGTTATACACATACCCACTCATTTATAGATTATTTCCCCATGTATTCCATTACATGGTATTGAGAAGAATTCCATGAGCTTCAATAAGTCCTGATTAGTTATCTATTTTATGTATAGCTGTGTGTCCCAATTTCCCTGTTTATGCCTCACCCCCTTACCCCATGGTAATCAGAATTTCATTTTCTATATCTGTAACTATTTCTGTTTTGTAGATAAGTTCATCTGTACCTTTTTTTAGATTCCACATGTAAGCAATATTAAACAATATTTAATTTTCTCTTTCTGACTTACTTTACTGTTCATGAGTCCCTACGTCTAATCATGTTTCTGCAGGTGGCATAGTTTCTTTCCTTTTTAATATTTCGTTGTATATATACCACATCTTCTTTACTTATTCCTCTGTTGATGGACATTTAGGTTGTGTCCATATTCTGGTTGTTGTAAACAGTACTATGTTAAACTTTGGGGTGCATATATTGAGTTGTTAGGGGAAACACACTGATTGAAATCTCCCACCCTGGCCAGGCACCATAGTAACCATTTGCATGAGTTGTTTTACGACAGAAGGTCCTGGTAAGGAACAAGGAACTAATAAAGGACCACCAACCGGAAGAGTTTGGGAAAGGTCCAAAGGAGACACCACATGTCTGACCACCTCCTTCTCTCTGGCATCCATCTTGGCTCAACAAAGCTTGCACCACCAGGAAGGACTCTGAGTCAGAATGATTGGCTAAAGACAACATGGAAACTAATCCGATCACCATAAAACCTGAGACTGCTAGCCAAGTGACAGAGCTATTCTCTTGGGTTCCCTTACCCCACTGCTCTCCACCTAGGTGCCCTTTCCCAATAAAATCTCTTACTTTGTCAGCACACGTGTCTCCTCGGACAATTCACTTCCAAGTGTTAGACAAGAGCCCAGTTTCAGGCCCTGCAAGGAGTCCCTTTTCCTGCAACATTTTCATTTGTATTTGATACATTTCTCCCTCTTTTTGCATATCTTCCCCTATCCTCCAACACAAACTTAGATAAGGACACAAATAACTCTTTGATTAAATGTAATGATCTGTGTAAGTTCTTAATCTCTATTTCTATCTGCTTTCAAAACACTTTTTAAAAATTTTTACTGGCGCCACAAATTCTACAGGTTTAAATACAACAGGAATAAGTTTTAATCATGTGTTCTTCCATGTATGATGTCTGAGTATTTCATCTATTTTCCTAGAGCAGACCCTGAAAAATATGTTTGATTATTCCTTCCCATTTGTCATTTAGGATAGGTCATCAAAACATCATTTTTCCTGAAAAGCATGTGATGGATAATCTTTGTTTTAGTTACTTTAAAGGTCATTATTACATTTTTCTTAACTTTTCTTTAGTAGTCTGAAAAAATTCAACTTGAATTTAAATAGCTTTTTGTCAGTCCATCGTGCAGAACAATGCAATGTTCTGCAAAACCATTGCTCTGTGTATCACACATTCTGCCCCAATATCTTATAATAAGTCATTTAAAACCTTAAGTTTTATAATGGCTAAATCACCCCAGTCATTTCTGACTCTTTTGCCATCCTATGGACTGTAGCCCGCCAGGCTCCTCTGTCTTTGGGAATCTCCAGGCAAGAAGACTGGAATGGATTGTCAGGCCCTCCTCCAGGGGATCTTCCTGACGGGGCAGGTTCTTTACCTCTAGTGCTACCTGGGAAGCCCACATTCTATAATATCTAAATAATATTCTATATTTAAATAATAAGTTCTATAATAATATTTAATCTGTCAACAGTTTAAATTAATGTCTTGATATTATAGAACTTGGGCTTCCCAGGTAGCTCTAGAGGTAAAGAACCTGCCTGACAATGTAGGAGATTTAAGAGACTCCATTTGATTGATGCTGAAGCTGAAACTCCAGTACTTTGGCCACCTCATGTGAAGAGTTGACTCATTGGAAAAGACTGTAATGCTGGGAGGGGTTGGGGGCAGGAGGAGAAGGGGACGACAGAGGATGAGATGGCTGGATGGCATCACCGACTTGATGAACATGAGTTTGAGTGAACTTCGGGAGTTGGTGATGGACAGGGAGGCCTGGTGTGCTGGGATTCATGGGGTCGCAAAGAGTCGGACATGACTGAGCGATGGGACTGAAATGAACTGAACTGAACCATAACAATAGCTCTTTCTATTGTATAATCACACTTCTTTCTTGGGTTAACTTTCTCACTATTCCCTAATCCAATACTGCATTTCCATGTGCAAATGATTCCTATTTTCAGAATACCTATTTTATCATGTTCATATCCTGATCCATTCCCCTTTTCCATTCATAACTTACATATTTCCTGAGCTTCTAGAATTTAAAGATCAAAACAATTTACCTTTTTAAATGAAAACCTATACTGACTTAATCAGTAGTGCAGAATTGTATTCACATATGCTATTGCATAAATAACATAACTGAAAGTTGCTGATAAGAAGAAGCAGTTAATACATTATCAAGGTGTCTTTTAGTCTTCCATCCTGCAAAGAAAAACATTGAGCACGTAGCAGCTATATAAATGTTGCATGAATGCTAAGTTGCTTCAGTCATGACCAACTCTTTGCAACCCTATGAACTATAGCCCACCAGGCTCCTCTGTCCATGGAATTCTCCAGACAAGAATACTGGAGTGGATTGCCATTTCCTCCTCCAGAGCATCTTCCCAACCCAGGGATCGAACCCTCATCTCTTATGTCTCCTGCATTGGCAGTCAGGTTCTTTACCACTAGTGCCACCTGGGAAGCCTATATGAATATGAAGAATTTCAAATTTAGGTCTTTCTAGTGTAAGGAGATCCAACCAGTCCATTCTGAAGGAGATCTGCCCTGGGATTTCTTTGGAGGGAATGATGCTGAAGCTGAAACTCCAGTACTTTGGCCACCTCATGCGAAGAGTTGACTCATTGGAAAAGACTCTGATGCTGGGAGGGATTGGGGGCAGGAGGAGAAGGGGACGACAGAGGATGAGATGGCTGAATGGCATCACTGACTTGATGGACGTGAATCTGAGTGAACTGCGGGAGTTGGTGATGGACAGGGAGGCCTGGCATGCTGCGATTCATGGGGTCACAAAGAGTCGTGCATGACTGAGTGACTGAACTGAACTGAACTGAACTGAGTCAATAAATATAAATATTGATATATTAGATATTTGACAGTTCATTCCCCAGTTTATTACTTGTGTATAAAAAATTTTTACTCTAGAAAACAAAAGTAATAAAGATGTCTATAATTTTTTCATTTATTTTTAGATAGTTTATAAATGTTTTAATGTATACCTCATAACATGACATGAATATGAATAGTAATTACTATAATAAAATAATTTTATATAAATTTTTTCTACAACATTCCTAAATGACAATATAGGTCTGACATTTTCTTCTTTTTTTAATGTTTATCTTTAGAAATACAGTAAGAAAATTTTTATGGAAACATTCTAATTATTACTTATGGTTGTTGCCTAACCTGTGGAGGTCTTGCTTATGCCTAGATTCCCTCAAGCCATTCATTTTCCAAACATATTGATGGATATCCAACTCTATGTCATATATTCTTCTACATATGGATATACAGAAAATATAAAACTGATAATAATTGTCATGATCAAGGAAAAATACAGAAATTTTTCTTGCCTTGGTTTTAAGAGCTGTAAATTGGAGGTAATGGTTTGTTTTGAGAATTAATTAATTTAATGTCTGGAGGGTACAATATTGTGTCTCACACATAGGATATGGTGAAAAACTGCTAGCTTGTTTCAATGCAACCTGTGATGCCATCATGCTTTTTCATGAACACATAATATTTGAGACTCACTTTGAACATATATTTAAATAAACATTCTTAATATTTTTTCAGATATATTGGGGCTGATTTTAAAATATGTAGTTTATTTTTTAATATTAGGTTTAGAATTTCACATTATTTTTCATCCTTTCATATATAATAAAGATTTCTACCTAGATTGGAATTGCTTTAATGGACCTAGAGGTTAATTTTTTTTCAATTTTACATAGTATACACATTTGATCAGTTTTCCATTTGTATGACTGTATTGATCATAAATACAATAACAAACTTTTAGGACTGATGAATGTTCTAAAGGACATCTAAATGCTATAAATTTATCTTGAGTCTCATACTAATTTTACCATGAGAAAATTTGATCATGGGAGATAAATTTAGGATATTCTGAGTGTCTCCAAAATTAATTTCTCTGGATGGCTTTTTCTTTTTTAATTGAAGGCTAGTAGAGTGATCATGTCAAAAACATTATGATCAAAGTCATCATATATTTTCTTAAGACCCCTGGTTATATTGTAAATTGACTAACAAGCCCTGGCTTGTTGCTGAACGCACATTGCTTCACAGAGATAAACGTAGTTCTTCAAAATTATTGCATACCATTTCTTGAAAATTTTGTTCTACTGTTTGGCATTAATTTTGTAGAATCCACTTCAGGAAATATAGTTGTCAATATATTAATTAAAAATACTTATAACTTCTAAATGTTCCTTTTTTTCCCCCTCACTAAAGAACTATGTTCAAAAGTTAGGAATACTGGAGTATCTAACATTTTCTTTTGTTTTGAAAATTTCTGTTATTCAAAGCTAAAGAAAAACTCTAAGAAAGAATTCCATCCTGTGACAGAATTTCAAGTCTCAAAATATTTCATGTAAAATATTAATACACTCATTCAAAATGAATAAATTTAAAAAATGTTCACTTGTCAAGTAAATTGAGAATTGGAGTTTATTAGGTTTATTCAGTGCAAAACTTATTAATGTGTTTAGTGTGCAATGTAAGGGGTTTGATTTAGGTCATACTTGAATGATCTAATGGCTTTCCCTACTTTCTTCAATTCAAGTGTGACCTATATCAAATTTCTTATGATTATACAGTAGAAGTGACAAATAGATTCAAGGGATTAGATTTGATAGTGTGCCTGAAGAACTATGGATGGAGGTTTGTGACATGGTACAGGAGGCAGTGATCAAGACCATCCCCAAGGAAAAGAAATGCAAAAAGGCAAAATGGTTGTCTGATGAGGCTTTACAAATAACGGAGAAAAAAGGGAAGCTAAAGGCAAAAGAAAAAAGGAAAGATATACCCATATGAACTCAGACTTACAAAAAAAAAAAAAAAGCAAGGAAAGAAAGAAAGCCTTCCTCAGTAATCAATGCAAAGAAATTGAGGAAAACAATAGAATGGGAAAAACTAGAAATCTCTTCAAGAAAATTGGAAATACCAAGGGGACATATCATGCAAAGATGACACATAAAGGACAGAAATGGTGTGGACCTAACAGAAGCAGAAGATACTAAAAAAAAGGTGACAAGAACACACAGAAGAACTGTACCAAAAGATCTTCGTGACCCAGATAACCACGATGGTGTGATCACTCACCTAGAGCCAGACATCCTGAAATGTGAAATCAGGTGGGCCTTAGGAAGCATCACTATGAACAAAGCTAGTAGAGGTGATGGAATTCCAGCGGAGCTATTTCAGATCCTAAAAGATGATACTCTCAATATGCCAGCAAATTTGGAAAACTCAACAGTGGCCACAGGACTGGAAAAGGTCAGCTTTCATTCCAATCCCAAAGAAAGGCAATGCCAAAGAATGTTAAAGCTAATGCACAATTGCACTCATTTCACATGCTAGCAAAGTAATGCTCAAAATTCTCCAAGTGAGGCTTCAACAGTACATAAACTGAGAACTTCCAGACGTACAAGCTGGATTTAGAAAAGGCAGAGAAACCAGAGATCAAATTGCCAACATCTGTTGAATCTATGAAAAAGCAAGAGAATTCCAGAAAAAACATCTACTGCTTCATTAACTATGCCCTAGCCTTTGACTGTGTGGATCGCAATAAGCTGTGGAAAAAACAGTGCTTCATTTTCATTTCATGAGTTACGAAAAAAAAAAAAAAGCACAATGGAACAAAATATCCTAATAATCATTGCCTCATTTTAACAGCAAAGACATTAAGAGTGCTTTCTGAAGTGTGGAGTGAGACACTGCTGTATACATACAGACACATAGCCTTTTCTTGCTTTTCCAAGAATAAGTCAGCAAGTCTGATATTTGAGACCCTGACCCTATAGCTCCTGTCTCCCCAATGTCTCCCACAGTTCAAAAGCATCAGTTCTTTGGTGCTTATCCTTCTTTATGGTCCAATTCTCACATCCATACATGACTACTGGAAAAACCATAGGTTTGGTTAGATAGACATTTGTTGGCAAAGTAATAATTCCTCTGCTTTTTAATATGCTGTCTAGGTTGGTCATAGCTTTTCTTCCAAGGAACAAGTGTCTTTTAATTTCATGGCTTCAGTCACCGTCTGCAGTGATTTTGGAGCCCAAGAAAATAGTCTGTCACTGTTTCCATTGTTTCCCCGCCTATTTGCCATAAAGTGATGGGATCAGATGCCATGATCTTTGTTTTTGAGCGTTGAGCTTTAAGCCAGCTTTTTCACTCTCCTTTCGCTTATCTTTGGCAGGAAGATAAAATCATTTTATTTCCTCACTAAGGCATTTTCCCCTGATAAATTCCTGTCATTATTTGAACATCTCCCAAAATGCCCAAATGGCCATCAGCCATATAAAAGAAAATGATTTTCAAAGCATTCATTTTGTTAGTTTTAACACACAGTTGCATTATTGTGATATTTAAATATCTGCAAAAAAACCCTGAAAACTGTTAGCTGAGTAGTGTAATTTTCAGCTTTAGTGTAATTTTCAGAGTTTTATGTGACCTTTTCTCATCAATGTTATAACAAATAGGGAATTACAGTAGATAAATTCATTCCCCTAATTTTTCTACCTATTTCCCCAAGTTGTCTTTGTTCATTTTGCATTCTTTTTAAAATTGTACAACCATATAAGCCTACCTACTTATTAGTCTCACATACACAGTGCTTTATTCATTTTGGAAATGAAAGTATAGGTGTGTTATGCTATAATTTTACACCCTTTTTTTCACATTTCACATTAATTTCAAACACTCTACCTGTGTTGAGTAAAACAAAACTCATAAGAAATGCATGGATAGTGAAAAAGAGGACAGATAAAATAGTATGCTATTTACAGCTGATCATACTGCTATAAATTGTATAGAAAGTTGGAATAGATACATAATAGAAAAGACATTTTAAATGTTTTATTAAACAGGATGGCAGACCCCAAGCTTGCACAGGGTCACAAGAGTCGGACATGGCTTAGCAACTAAACCACCATAAGCTTCTAGAACTAAAGTGTGGAGATAATACAAGCTGTGCAATTACATAGTTTTCAGGTGATAAAACTGCGTATCTGTGGAACTGAAACATAAAGTCATAGCAAGAATTCTTATATGGTGATATTTCCCTCTTCTACACACAGTAACTACTGGTAAGCAACTGCTTGTGGCTGAGATGGTAAAGAATCTACCTGCAATGCAGGAGTTCAGTCTGTGAGTCGGGAAGATCCCCTGGAGAAGGGAATGGCAATCCACTCTAGTATTCTTGCCTACAGAATCCCACAGACAGATCATGGTGTGGCAGAGTCAGACAGGACTGAAAAATTAGCACTTTCACTTTCACGCACAGTGAGAAACAGTACTTTGGAAGACTAGATGACCCATTTGTTCTTTTTTATTCCCTCAAAATATCTATGCAGCATTTAATCAGCACCACTGTTCAAATGAGTGGCATATGCTAGCTTGAAATAAATGCCAGAAAATCATGATAAATTCTAAACATGGAACAACATCTTGAACATTCCGGGTACGTACTTAAATATATTTTCATGTGTAAAAGAAAGACCAGTTTTTAAAAAGAACATACTCCCTTGTATGAGATTTTAAAGCATTTAAAACATCTGTAAATAAATAAATTGTATGTTTTTAAAAAGTCAGTTTATTTTAAAAAAGTGAAAAATGTAAGCTAAAGCAGTGACTACATTTTATTAGCTCCCACATATTTTCAATTACCCAATGGGCATTGTAGTCTCCAAAAACATGAGTTTGAACTGAGGCATGCTTATCATGAATTATTTTGTACTCCCGAGGTGAAGTAAATGTAAAAGCTGACTTGTATCATCCTCTTTGGGTTTTACTTCACACAAACATGCAGTCTTGCTCTAGCTTCTAAAATCAGAACCTATTGTTGGTGGCGCTAGAGGTAAAGAACTCGCCTGCCACTATAGGAGACACTGAAGACATGGGTTTGATCCCTGGGTCAGGAAGATCCCGTAGAGTAGGAAATGACAACCCACTCAGGGATTCTGGCCTGGAGAATCCCATGGACAGAAGAGCCTGGTGACTACAGTCCATAGGATCACAAATGGACGCAACTGAAGCGACTTAACACACACATACACATTGTATGCAGATTGCCAGGAGAAATATCGGTAACCTCAGATATGCAGATGACAACATCCTTATGGCAGAAAGTGAAAAGAAACTAAAGAGCCCCTTGATGAAGGTGAAAGAGGAGAGTGAAAAAGTTGGCTTAAATCTCAATACTGTGATATTGTTTCCTTACAGTGACCAAAAAAAAAAAAAAAAGGAATATGATATCATTTTGTGAGAATGTGGAAAAATAGAGGCATTCCCATACATTGTTTTAATTGGGTATTTCATATGATTCCATTCTCTCTCTCTGCGGCTGCTCTGTATGGCTATTGGGATCTTAGTTCCCTGACCAGGGATTGAACCCAGGCCCTTGGCAGTGAGAGTGTGGAGTCCTAACCACTAGACCACAAGGAATGTGGTCTTTTTTTTTCTTTCTTAGCACATCAGTTATACTTAAAAATGTTGGTTTTCATTATTGCTTTAGAGTTTGGAATACGCATTTACATCCAAGTCCACTTTCAAACAATACTGTAAATACTTCATAGGTAGTGGGAGTACCATAACAAAATAATCCTAATCCCCCCTCCCATCTTTTGTATCATTTTATTATTCATTGTACTTATACATAAGCATATGCACGCACATAACTAAACACATTGTTGGTATTATTTTGAACAATTTTTTTTCCTATTAGATCAATGAAGATAAAGAAAATTTTAAAATTATTCCATATTCTTTCTTTGATGATCTCCCTTTCTTAATGTAGATCTGAATTTCTGCCCTACCTGATTTTTCTTCTGCCTAAAGAACTTCTTTAAATTTTTTTTTAATGTGGTGCAGATCTACTAGCAGCAAATTTCTCAATTTTTGTTTATCTGATAAAGTGTTTCTCCATTTTTGTAGGGTACAGAAGTCTAAGTTGTTATTTTTTACTCTTAATGCTTCAAGTATTACTTTCCACTTCTTTTTTGCTTGTTTGGTTTCTTAGGAGAAGTTGGATATAACTAATCTTTGTTCTTTTATAGGTAAGGTTTTCCCCTACTCTAGTTTCTTTTAGAATTTTTTCTTTATCTTTGATGCTTCTATAATTCACACACACACACACACACACACACACACACACACACACACAGAGTTTCTTGGCATTCATCCTGCTTGATGTTATTTGAGTTCCTGGATCTGTGATTTGGTGTCTGACATTAATTTGGGGAAATTATTAGTCTTTATTATTTTAAATATGTCCTCTGGTACTTTCTCTTTAGTCTCCTAATATTCTGATCACACATACATTATAGCTTCTGTGGTTGTAGTACAGTCCTTGGATATTCTGTTCTGTTTTTGCAGATTTTTCTCTTTTTTTTTTTTTTTTCAGTTTTAGAAGCTTCTATTGCTATATCCTCAAGCTCAAAGATTATCTCTTTGGTCATGTCTAACCCACTGTTAAGTTGATTAAAGGCATTCTTCATTTCTATTACAGTGTTTTTGATCTTTAGTATTTATTTTTGGTTCTTCCTCAGGATTTTCATCTCTCTGCTTACATATTTCATTCTGATTCTAGCTCTATGTGTTCAAAGTGTGTTTTGTGCCATTTAATATACCTTGTAATTTTTCCTTGATAACCAGACATGATATGCTAGGTAAAATGAGCTGTTGTAAGGAGACCTTTAGAACTATGCTAGTAAGGTGTCAGGGGAGAGGAAACATAGTCCTATGATTAGGTCTCAGTCTTTCAGTGAGCCTATGCCACTGGACTGTGAATTTCATGAGAATCTCAGTTTTTTCCCTCCCATCTTGGGTGAGGCAGAATGGCTAGAGGGAGCTGAAGTTGAGCATTTCCCTTCCCTCCTTACCCTCCCACCCCCCAACCCCCAGTAGGCTCTGATATCTCAGCAGATTAGGCTCTGGTTAAACAGTTTTCCCTGATGGCAGGTCTTGACAAAAAGAACAGAATGATATGGCATATTTCAAACTGGTTCCTTTTTCCTTCCTCATGCTGGAAACGTGAAGGGATTTTTCTCAGATATTTGCTGTGGGAACTTGGTTGAACTCTTGGTTGAACAACACTGTGGGTGCTCCCCTATGACTGTTCCCTGGAGTTTTTAACTCTCAGACTTGCCCATGTCGAGGCTCCAGCAATTCACAATTACAGTTCAGGTTCTCCTTCCCTAACACTGGTTTCTGGTTCATTTTCTGCTTAGGCAGGAGTCTCTGCTCTGATAAACTGTGACTCCCTGTATTCAATTGTCTTTCTGATCTTGTGTCCTCAGTTTTCTATTTTTCAATCTGTCAACTTTTTACTCAATGTTAGAATGGAGTGGTGACTTCCAAGCTCCCTACATGTGAAACTGGAAGTCCTCATATATTATTGAGGGAAGTTTATAGCAGTATTTCTATGGAAGACAGCTAACAAAATCTATTAAAATTACAAATGAATATATCCTTTAACCCAACATTTTTACTTATGAATTTATTTCATAGATTTATATATATATATATATGAAATGACATTAAAATTACAAATGAATATATCCTTTAACCCAACATTTTTACTTATGAATTTATTTCATAGATGTTTATATATATATATATATGAAATGACGTATATTCAAGTTATTCATTGCACCACAGTTGTATTAGCAAAAGATTAGAAGCAACTTGATATTCATCAACTGAGAGCTTGTCATGTCCACATATTCATGGAATGGAAAACTAAGTAGCCATACATATGAAACTGCTTACACCAGTTGCTTGAGTAAAAAGGAACAATAACAGAAGGTAGATATTTCATTATTCACTCACTTGTGTCTTTTGAGTGTTGAATCACCTGAATTTACAAGTGCCTAAAAATAAATAACTGAGTTAAACCCCTGCTCCCCCAGCCCTTTGAACCTGCCTTCCCTGGTTCCCCAAGGACCTTAAACCTGAGATGGACATGTCTAGAATGACTATTATACTCACTCTGGATACCCAACTATTAGGTTGGTGCAAAAGTAATTGTGGTTTTGCATTGTTGAACTTTGCCATTTGATATTGGAGTACATTCTTAAATAAGTATGTTTATGTTATACATCAAAAACAAAACATAACAACAAAAAACTCAACATTCAAAAAATGAAGATCATGGCATCTTGGTCCCA
Source organism: Ovis aries (assembly GCF_016772045.2). Taxonomy (NCBI): domain Eukaryota; kingdom Metazoa; phylum Chordata; class Mammalia; order Artiodactyla; family Bovidae; genus Ovis; species Ovis aries. Next base: position 53,916,454 of record NC_056069.1, read on the forward strand.
TCACTTCATGGTAAGTAGATGGGGAAACAGTGCAAACAGTAACAAACTTTATTTTCTTGGGCTGCAAAATCACTGCAAATGGTGACTACAGCCATGAAATTAGGAGATGCTTGCTCCTTGGAAGGAAAGCTATGGCAGACCCAGACAGTATATTAAAGAGACGTTACTTTGCTGACAAAGATCTGTCTAGTCAAAGCTATTGTTTTTCCAGTAATCACATATGGATGTGAGAGTTGAGCCATAAAGAAGGCTAAGCACAGAATTGATGCTCTTGAATTGAGGTGTTGGAGAAGACTCTTGAGAGTCCCTTGGACTGGAAGGAGATCAAATCAGTCAATCCTGAAGGAAATCAATCTTGAATATGGTAGGGACTGATACTGAGGCTGAATGAAGCTCCAAAACTTTCGCCACCTGATGTGAAGAGCCGACTCACTGGAAAAGACCCTGATGCTGGAAAAGATTGAAGACAGGATAAGAAGGGGACGACAGAGGATGAGATAGTTGGATGGTATCTCTGACTCAGTGGACATGAGTTTGAGCAGGCTCCAGGAGATTGTGAGGGCCACGGAGGCCTGCGTGTTGCAGTCCATGGGGTAGCAAAGAGTTGGACACAACCAATGAATGAATAGCAACACACATTGTATAGCACAGGCTTCCTAGGTGGCACTAGGAACAACCCGCCTGCCAGTGCGGGAGATATGAGACATGGGTTTGATCCCTGGGTTTGGAAGATCACCCGGAGGAGGGCATCACAATCCACTCCAGTTTTCATGCCTAGAGAATCCCATGGACAAAGGAGTCTGGCGGGTTTACAGCAAGCCAGACACAGCTGAAGTGACTTAGCACACTGTATAGTTCAGGGAGCTCTACTTAATGCCCTGTGGTTACCTCAATGGGAAGAAAATTCACAGGGGTGGGGATATATGTACATGATTGGCTGATTCATTTTGCTGTACAGTAGAAACAACATGACGCTGTAAAGCATTGATACTCCAATAAAAATTATTTTGTAAAAATTAAAGGAAGTGGGGTGGGATGCAGAATGTCAGCCATTAGGTGTGCTTAGTTGCTCAGACACATCTGACTCTTTGTGACCCCATGGACTGTAGCCCTCTGGGCTCCTCTGTCCATGGGATTTCGCAGGCAAGAATACTAGAGTGGGTTGCCATTTCTTTCTCCAGGGAATCTCTCCAGCCCAGGGATTGAACCTGGGGCTTTTGCATTTTCTGCATTAGTAGGCGAGTTCTTTACCACTAGCACAACCAAGAAGCCCCAGGTCAACCATTGCTAAGTCACCTCAGTCGTGTCCGACTCTGTTCGACCCCATAGACGGCAGCCCACCAGGCTCTGCCGTCCCTGGGATTCTCCAGGCAAGAACGCTAGAGTGGGTTGCCATTTCCTTCTCCAATGCATTAAAGTGAAAAGTGAAAGTGAAGTCGCTCAGTCGTGACCGATTCTTAGCGACCCTGTGGACTGCAGCCTACCAGGCTCCTTCGTCCATGGGATTTTCCAGGCAAGAGTACTGGAGTGGGGTGCCAATGCCTCCTTCAGGTCAACCATTAGGTGATCCCTAAACTCAACTCACAGAGGAGGGCAAGTTCAGTACTCACTATCCATCTGTGCTTGAGTGTATGTGAGTCAGGCTCTTAGAAAGTTCTTATTTCTCCTTGCAAAATCCTTCTTATCTCCAAATTATGGCATTATGCTTGATAAAACCTTTCTTTTCCAAGCTCCATTCTACCTACAGGTCATTCTGTGTATTTTTTGATATTTTTATTATGTTTTGTAAAGTATTTCCAAAAATGTAATGACTAACATGAGATATTGTATTTGAATCTCACTTTGCCAATTAAATTTTTAAGTCTATTCTCTCACTAGTCTTATTGAAAGGAAAATAAAGTAAAAAGTCTAAGTGTTAGTCACTCAGTCAGGTCAGACTCTTTGGGACCCCCCGGACTGTAACCCTCTAAGCCACTCTGCCCCTGAAATTGTCTAGGCAAGTATACTGGAGTGGATTGCCATTCCCTTCTCCAGGGGATCTTCCCAACCCAGAGACTGAACTCTGGTCTCCCATATTGCAGGCAGATTCTTTACGGCCTGAGCTACCAGGGAAGTAAAAAGTAGAAGAAACTTTAATATTATTTTATTTTAAAAGAAATATCCTCTTTTATGAACTACATTTCAAATATATAACTTATTTCTTTTTTGGCCAGCAAATAGATTAAAGGATGCTATAAGTTATCAGTCTTTGCCTTTTTTTACACAAACACTTTAAGAAATAAAATTTGCCCAAGAACCTCAATTCTTTTCTGATTCTAAAATATATGTTTGGGGTATTTAATTGGAAAATAAAAAGGAAACAGAAATTTAAAAGATTTGAAATTAAGTACTGTTCAAACTTAAATAGATATGCAAATATAATAGTAACTTTTCTTTCAAAGCCAAAAGGATAATTATATAGTCAATATGCTTATCACCCTTCCCAATGTTTTGGTTTGTGTTTGAATTTTTTTGCCCTCCCACAGGAAATGAGGTTTGTATTCAGTCCCCTCTTTTAGCATTAGTTTCTACAGCTGTTTAACAAATTACCACAAACTAAGAGGCTTGAAAGAGTAGCACTATGTTGTCACAGTTGTTCAGGTGGGCTATACCAGATTGTCTGCTGGGAGTCTCACAAGTTGAAATCAAGGTGTTAGCTGACTCAGTTTTTGTTTTTATCCTGAGGTTCTGGGGCTCTGTGGGGGGGCTCTTTCAGCTTGTTGGCAGAATGTAGTCCCAGGCTTTTGTAGAACTGAGATCCCAGTTTTCTTGCTGCTCTGAGGTGGAGGTGGATACTGTCATCCCTGAGCAGCTGCTCTCAGGCCTCTCGGCTGAAGATGCCCCCCTGCTCTTCAACTCCAGCAACAAAAATATCTCTTTTATCAAATCTTTCTCAACTTCACAACTCTACTTGCACTGTAACTACACCTGTCAGTGGGGCTTTCCTAGTGGCTCAGAGGTAAAGGCTCTGCGTGAAACATGTTAACACAGGAGACTCTGGTTTGATCCCTGGATTGGGATGATCCCCTGGAGAAGGAAATGGCAACCCCCTCCAGTATTCTTGCCTGAGAATTCCCATGGGCAGAGGAGCCTAGTGGGTTACAATCAAGGGGGTCACAAAGAGTCGGACATGACTGAGACTTTGTGGACATAAGTCCATATAGCCAAAGCTATGGTCTTTCCAGTAGTTATGTACTGATGTGAGAGTTGGACCATAAAGAAGGCTGAATATTGATTGGAAGGCTGTTGTTTATATTTCTGTTATTATAATCATCTAAGCACTACTTGCTCTAAGATAGTTGTATGAATAAATAGCTACACACAGGTTAAATTGGCATCTACCATTTTTTAGCTTCACTGAGATAATTGACATATAACATTGTATAAAGTGTAAGGTGTACAGTGTGATGCCTTGATACTCATACTGATAAATGATTACCACAGAAGGGTTAGTTAATAACTTCATCATCTCAAATAGTTATCATTTCGTTTTTGTGGTGAAATCACTCAAGATCTATTATCTTAGCAACAGTTAAGTACACAGTACCATAGTGTTAACTATAGTCACCATGCTGTACAGTAGATCTCCAGATATATTAATATCTTATAAGAGGGGATTTGGTGCCCTTTTGACTGGTATCTTCCCACACAACCTCCCACCCCCATTTTCTGGCAAACACCCATCTACTCTCTGTTTCTATGAGTTTGGTGTTTTTAGACTTTACAAGAACATGATTCCATAGAGTATTTGTCTTCTCAATCTAGCTTGTTTCACTTAGTATAATATAATACAAGTTTCAGCCCTATTGTCACAAATGTTAGAATTTCCTTCTTTCTCAAGGTTGAGTAATACTCCATTGTGTTCATGAGTGTATACATACCACATCTTCTTTAACTATTCATCTGTAGGTAGATGGATTGTTTCCATTTTTTGACTATTGTGAATCATGTTGTCTCAAACATGGGGGTGTAGATATCTCCTGAGATCCTGATTTACTTTCATTTGGATATATACCCAGAAGTGAAATTGTCGGGTCATTGAAATTGCAGAATTTGTTGAAATTCAGAAGTTGAAATTGTTGGTCATTCCATTTTTATTTTTTTGAGGAACTTTCGTACTGTTCCACAATATAGTCCCATCAACTATGCATAAGATTTCCTTTAATCCACACCCTCACCAGTTGCTTGTTATCTTTTGTCTTGTTCATGATAGCCATTCTAATAGATCTGAGGTGATATATTACTGTGGGTTTAATTTGCATTTTTGGTGATTAGTGATATTACACATCTTTTCACATACCTGATGACTGTTTACATGTCTTCTTTAGAAGAATGTCTCACCTTTCTCATTTAGATTTTATTTTTGGCTATTGAATTGTATGAATTCCTTAATATTTTAAATGTTGACCCCATATCCTACTCTCTCATGGCCTGAACCATCATGTGAGAAATCTGTTGATAGTTTTATGGTATTTTCTTTTTGAATTATAACTTGTTTCTTTTTCTGAAGATTCTCCTTGCTTTTCATTTTTAACCACATTTTGTTATAGTGTGTCTTAAAAAAAATCTCTAACTTGCATTTTTTGGTGACCCATGACCTTCCTAAACTTGGATATGCAGATCTCTCCATATATTTGAGAAGTTCTCACCTCTCTTTTCCTTATAAGTCTCCAATACTTTGATGGCTGTTTCTTTTTGAGGTTATTCAATACATCACTTACACTTCCATTCTTCCATTCTTTTTCCTTTGTTCTCCTCTTACTGGACAGTTTCCAAGTTCTTATCCTCTAATTCACAGATTTTTAAAATTCCTATTGATTTCTTCTGTTATTGATTTTTCTCTATTTTCTCTATTTCATTTTTTTATTTAATCTATTCATTTTTAGCTCCAGAATTTCATTTCTTATGAAATTTCTTTATTAAACTTCTCATTTTATTCAGGTATTATATTCCTAATTTCATTAAACTATCTTTCTGTATTTTCTTCTAGCTATTTTTTACTCCTTTAGAAAGCTATTTTTAATTCTATGTCGATGTATTTAGGGACAATAGTTGTGATCCATGAGTGGAGCCAAGTTTCCTTGATTTTTTTTTTTTTTTGATTTCTTGAAGTTTTGAGATGCTGTCTTTGCATATGCAATGATAACTACCTCCTCCAATCTTTAGGGACTTTAGTGGTGGCCCAGATGTACAGACTCCACCTGCAATGCAGGAAACCCAGGTTCAATCTCTGTGTCAGGAAGACCCCCTGAGAAAAGGAAATGCAAACCACTCCAGTATTCTTGCCTGGAGAATACTGTGAACAGGGGCTTGGCATGCTACAGTCCATGGGGTCCCAAAGAGTTGGACACAGCTGAGCAACTAACACTTTCTGGTCTTTAAGGACTGACTTTGGGAGAGAAATATCCTCTACCAGCCCTGGGAGGGATGCAGACTTTCCGTGGATATGCCTGCTTCACAATTTCTTGCTCCCTCTTGTGGCAACATTCTTACATTTGTATGCCTTCCCTTAATCATGCAACACTTAAGGGCAAGTGCTGACAGCCTCTTTTGCTTTCTCCAGAGTGCCCTGAAGTTAAGCTCTGTGATCTCTTCCTGGGCCACATAGTTAGGCTGATTTTCTGCAAGTGGTCAACAGCCATTTGCCAAAGGACAGTTTTATGCATGTGCAAAGAGCCAGCCACAGGGTGGGGTGAGTAGAGGGGTGAGGGGTGTACCATGCTGGGAGTGCCTGGGAGCCATGTGAGGGAACCAGGAGGTGGGGCATCCTCAGAGGCTCATGGACTGCCTCTTGATGGAGGCTGTGATACAATTGGTAGGATCCATGTCCCTTGAATGCTCTTTGATGGTCCTCCTTGCTGCTTTTCAGGTCTTTTCCAGGGCCCCCATTCATAGAGCTCACTTCTCAGTGCTCTAGAAGGGGCGAGAGACACTTGGGCTTCTTTGGCTAAGTCCCACACAGCTGGGACAACCAGGCATTTACCCACCTGATCTCACTTCCCCCTAAGGGTAACTCATGTCTTGAAAAGGTCTCACTTGGCACTAAGCTGGGCCACCTCAGGGAAGGGAATGACCCAGATAAAGTCAAACAGTCCCTCTTACCCCCTTCAATGTATTCAGTCCCAAGTGTTTTTATCCCAGTGATGTACTGGAACTTCTCTGCTGGAAACCTTGATTTCTGCATAGACTCTCAGCCATGGGTGATCATATAAGACCTTCTTCTCCCAGGGCCTCCCAAGACAGGTGTTGACAGGGGCTGGAGCCAATTCACTGCGACTGTAGGACCCGACCCACAGTTGTGACTGAGGTCTGTGTGCCTATTCCCACATGCATGGGTAGGTGAGACTCCTCCCAGATCCTTTGGCACAAGATGTGGACCCCATAGCTCTCACTAAGGCATTTTTATCTGAGGATGGATGCCAAATCTTTGTTGTTGAGGCTGGATGCTGTCCATGATTATGTCTTAGTCTTGTTGCTGATGTCACTCCAGCATCTTTAGTTGAGATACTGGTGTTCTGCTTGGAACCTGACCTAGCACTGGGGACTCCCTAATATGTACAGAAGTTAATTCCATTTGTTATTTTCTGTACAAATATCAAAAGTGGTCAGCTCTCATGTGAATATTTGTCAACAGAAATTAACATTTCATCAGTTTCTGTTTTTGTTTGATTGCTTGTTCTTTTTCCTCCTTGTTAACATTTAGTCATTCCAGCCTGGCAGTTGACACATATATCTTTGTGGTTGTTGTTTAGTTGCTAAGTCAGGTCAACTTTTTTCCAACCCCATGAACTGTGCCTGCCAGGCTCCCTCTCTATGGAATTTCTCAGGCGGGAATACTGGAGTGGGTTGCCATTTCCTTCTCTAGAAAGGAAAGATCCCTTCAGGGGATCTTCCTGACTCAGGGATTGAACCTGTTTGTCCTGCATTGGCACATGGATTCCGTAAAACTGAACCATTATGTATTTTCAGCAAATTCTAATCGATTTGAAATAATTCTCTTAAATTCAGCTATATATCTATACTGTTCAAAAGGAGGGAGGAAATGTATGCCTGTCTCCACGCTTTCCTTATAGTCAGCCTCAATAGAACTTGTTCAAATGGCAACATGATCCACCTGTAGTTGTTTTGCTTAGCAGTGGTTTTAGCTTGATTTTTACGTATCTTTTCTATTTAAAAATATGTTAATTAAGGGTTTATTAAAAGGTTTAAAATGCTGTTGTTCAATCAAAGAAAAATAAAAATGTGATCATCACTAGATTATGGGAGATATAGTAAGTTAAAATTAAATATGATATCCTGGCATTAATTGTGGTTAAAATGTTAGAAAGAGTTGCCTTTTTTTTTTAATGTACTCAGAGATAAGTTACTCAAAAATAAATTTCCTGCCTACTTGCATGAAGGTAGCTTTAAGGGAAATTGCATTCCTGTTGGTTATGCCTGAATATATTTCACAGTCAGAATTTCAATTACTAAGGACATTACATTAGTGAGCCAGGAGAAATCTGTCAGTAAAATAAATAAATAAATAAATAAGTGAGTGGACTAAAAGTATGTCTTCTCTTGTGCTTCTTCTATGTATGGGAAGAATCAATTTGCTTTCATCGTAATCCCAAATAGAAGGAGCAATTGACTTTGGGGAAATCCTGTAAAATTTATTGCTGACAGCATGTTAGAGAGTACTTTCTAAGGATGACAGAACACATGAATTGATTTTGCTTCCAGTGACACTGGGATAACTGATTCTCTCAATCACCTAGCAGAGCTCTGGGGTTTGTTGTCACTTTTTCCTGCAGTTTAAAAGTTTTATATCAAATTAGAGGGAGGATAGTCTGAAAGGAAATATCTATTGTGGTACTTAATTAATATGATATATCCAACTGCCATTGCTCATATATAGATGCTTTACAGAGAGTTATTTGATTAAATATATAAGAAAGGAAATGTTGACTTAAATATAATTGCAAGATTTAAACACTAGCAAATATATTAAAGGATAAAATAATGTACTCCAAAAACCTTAATTAAAACTCAGTTTAAGAAAAAGACAATTTAGAGAGACACTCTCTTATTCAGAAATATATGTGTTCCCTTATGCATCAACTTTAGCATTTATAATATAAAAATGCATATAGTTATCAAATACAGTGGTTGGTTTTGGAAGACTACATGGAATTCTTGAGTAGCTAATATACAGCTTGCGGACTTCACAGGGTATTTGTGAGGTGTAAGTACACGGAAAATGTGTGAAGAACATAAGACAGTATGGGGTACATAGGCATATGTTTTGTATGGGCTTCCCCAGTGGCTTAGCAATAAAGAATCTGCCTTCAGTTCAGGAGATGCAAGAGATATGGATTTGCTCCCTGGATCAGAAAGATTCCCTGAAGGAGAAATGGAAACCCACTCCAGTATTCATGGCTGGAAAATCCCATGGACAAAAGAGCCTTATGGGCTATAGTCCATAGGTTCACAAAGAGCTGGACCCAACTGAAGAGACTGAGCATGCACACACACACACACGGTTTTGTATATTTTATTAGTATACATTGAAACATATATACACATGCATGTATATTGGCATTTATATATGCACATATACGTGTACAGGCATACATCAGAGATATTAAGGGTTCAGTTTCAGACAACTATGATAAAACAAATACCACAGTAAACCGCAGTATACATAAAAATTGTATTTACAGTGTATTGTAGTTTAAAAAGGCCATGATGCTGGGATGAATTGAGGGCAGGAACAGTAGGGGGTGACAGAGGCCAAGATGGTTGGATGGCATCCTTGACTCAGTGGACATAAGTTTGAGCAAACTCTGAGAGATGGTGAAAGAGAAGGAGGCCTGGTGTGCTTCAGTCCATGGGGTCACAAACAGCTGGACACAACTTAGTGACTGAACAACAAGTGTGAAATAGCATTATGTCAAAAAATGTTTAAACTTTAATTTAAAAATTAAGGGACTCCCCTAGTGGCTCAGATGGTAAAGCATCTGCCTACAGTGTGGGAGACCTGCGTTCAATCCCTGGGTCAGGAAGATCCCCTAGAGAAGGAAATGGCAACCAACTCCAGCACTCTTGCTTGGAAAATCCCATGGACAGAGGAGTCTGGTAGGCTACAGTCCACAGGATTGCAGAGTCAGACACGACTGAATGACTTCACTTTTACTTTAATTTAAAAATACTTTTTAATTGCTAAAAATGCTAATCATCTTCTGAGCTTTCAGTGAGTCATATTGTTGTTGTTTAGTTGCTAAGTCACGTCCAACTCTTTGTGACCCCATGGACTGTACGTAGCTCTCCAGTCTCCTCTGTCCATGGAATTCTCCAGGCAAGAATATTGGAGTGGGTTGCCAATTCTTTCTCCAGAGGATGTTCTAGGCTCAGAGATTGAACCAGCATTTCCAGAATTACAGGCAGATTCTTTACCACTGAGCTAGCAGGAAAGCCCCTCAGTGAGTCATAGTGGTAAAATTAAAGATCACAGAGCAGCATAGCAAGTATCATAATAATAAAAAAGTTTTAAATGTTGTGTGAATTACCAAATGTGACACAGGGACATGAGGAGAGCAAACCCTTTTTGAAAAATGACATCCATAGACTTGGTCTACTCAGAGTTGCCACAAGCCTTTATATCTGAGACGCCCAAGAGAACAAAGCACATTAGGATGAGATATGCCTGTGATTAGTTTCATATATGCACATATGATTTAAATATTACAAAGTATTTTCAAGTATTTTAAATACTATTTTCAAATACATAGGATGTAAGGGGGAGTTTTTTTAATCTGCACAAGACCAAAAAACCCCAGAACATTAGAGATGTTTTGTAACTTCTTTTCCTCCTCTCACTTATGCCTCCACCATCTCCAAAAATACCCTCATGGGAATCCAAACCAAGATTAAAATACATACGTTCTATTTTTAAAGGCCTGTGTAACAGATTGCAAGTTAGCCTCTCCTATTATTTTAACAATTCCACTGAGGACTCTAAGAAAGGCTGAGAAAGAAAAACAATAGGGCCATTTCATCTCCCTCTGGGGAGAAGTAGGAGTTGTCTATCATTAATTCCAAAAGGAATGACTCAAGTGTCCTTTGGGGAACATTAAACAGTCAAGCACCTGCCTTTGCTAAGAGAGGTAGTGGTCAAAAATGTGGCAGATGGGACCTTAATAGAAAATTTGAAGCATCTTGCCCGTCAATCACTTCTGCCAGCCCCTTCTTGGGCAAAAATATGGAATTCTTCCCTTCATCTTAAGCCAAGTCAAGGAGATTTGAAGGGAAGCACAGCAAGAGTATGTGATCTCTTAACTGGGACTTGAGGACCCCAGGGGCCAGCAGGAGAGGCTACAAAAATATAGCTAAGGTGGCAGAGACAGAAAGCCAAGTCTATACTTCTAGCAAGATGAATGTACCCCAGAGAGAGAAAAGTAAGACAACCATGGGGATTCTGCACAAGTGAGTAGATCTGAAGTTTAAAATAACCCTTGATGACAGAGTCTCAGCTTCCCTTGACCCAAAGGATGAGAAATGCTAAGTAAGGTGCCAGAGAAGTTTTAGATCTTGTCTATATCAAGGCTATTGCGATTGCAGGTCTGCAAAAAATGGACACTGAGAAAGATACAGTGAGGATGCCTCAGTGATGGAGAGGACACTAACACAGACCACAGCTCACTCTGTCTCATATGATCACGTTGCTTTCAGCAAATCCTACCTTCTTTTGGGTCAGATTCTGGAAGTGTTTTAAATTTCAGCTATTAGAAAGAGAAAAATAATCACATATTAATACATGTATGTAGAATCTATAAAAATGGTACAGTTGAATCCATTTTCAAAGCAGAAATAGAGACATAAACATAGAGAACAAACATATGGACACAAAGGGAGGGAGAGAGGGGTGGGATGAACTGGGAGATTGGGATTGACGTATATACACACACTCTCTCTCTCTGTGCTGAGTTGTGTCCAAATCCTTGCAACCCCATGGACTATAGCCTGTCAGTCTCCTCTGTCCATGGAGATTCTCCAAGCAAGAATACTGGACTGCGTTGCTATATATGAAATACATAACTAATGAGAACATACTGTATAGCACAAGGAACTCTATTCAATGTTCTATCAGTTCAGTTCAGTTCAGTCACTCAGTTGTGTCCAACTCTGTGACCCCGTGGACTGCAGGACGCCAGGCTTCCTTGTCCATCACCAACTCCCAGAGCTTACTCAAACTCATGTCCATTGAGTTGGTGATGGCATCCAACCATCTCTTCCTCTCTCATTCCCTTCTCCACCTGTCTTCAATCTTTCCCAGCATCAGGGTCTTTTCTACTGAGTCAGTTCTTCACATCAGGTGGGCAAAGTATTGGAGTTTCAGCTTCAGCATCAGTCCTTCCAATAAATATTCAGTACTGATTTCCTTTAGGATAGACTGGATGGATCCCCTTGCAGTACAAGGGACTTTCAATTCTTCTCCAACATCACACTTCGAAAGCATCAATTCTTCAGCGCTCAGCTTTCTTTATAGTCCAACTCTCACATCCATACATGACTAATGGAAAAACCATATCTTTGACTAGATGGACATTTGTTGGCAAAGTAATGTCCCTGCTTTGTAATATGCTGTCTAGGTTGATCAGAGCTTTCCTTCTAAGGAGCAAATGTCTTTTAATTTCATGGCTGCAGTCACCATCTGCAGTGATTTTGGAGCCCCGAAACATAAAGTCTCTCACTGTTTCCATTGTTTCCTTTGCCATGAAATGATGGGACAAGATGCCATGATTAATTTTCTGAATGTTGAGTTTTAAGCCAACTTTTTCGCTCTCCTCTTTCACTTTCATCAAGATGCTCTTTAGTTCTTCTTTGCTTTCTGCCATAAGGGTGGTGTCATCTGCATATCTGAGGTTATTGATATTTGTCCTGGTAATCTTGACTCCAGTTTGTGCTTCATCCAGCCTGGAACTTCACATGATGTGCTCTGCATATAAGTTAAATAAGCAGGGTCACAATATGCAGCCTTTGTGTCCTCCTTTCCCAATTTGGAACCAGTCTGTTGTTCCACGTCCAGTTCTAACTGTTGCTTCTTGACCTGCAAAGAAATTTCTCAAGAGCAGATCAGGTGGTCTGGTATTCCCATCTCTTGAAGAATTTTCCACAGTTTGTTGTGATCCATACAGTCAAAGGCTGCAGAATAGTCAATGAAAGAGAAGTAGATGCTTTTCTGGAACTCTCTTGCTTTTTTCATGATCCAGCGGAAGTTAGGAATTTGATATCTTGTTCCTCTGTCTTTTCTAAATCCAGCTTGAACATCTGGAAATTCATGGCTCATGTACTGTTGAAGCCTGGCTTAGAGAATTTTGAGCATTACTTTGCTAGCATGTGAGATGAGTGCAATTGTGTGGTAGTTTGAACATTCTTTGCCATTGCCTTTCTTTGGGATTGGAATGAAAATGGACCTTTTCCAGTCCTGTGGCCACTGCTGAGTTTTCCAAATTTGCTGGCATATTTAGGGCAGCACTTTATAGCATCATCTTTTAGGATTTGAAATAGCTCACCTTGAATTTCATTACCTCCAAAAGCTTTGTTAACAGTGATGTTTCCTAAGGCCACTTGACTTTGCATTCCAGGATGTCTGGCTCTAGGTGAGTGATCAGACCATCATGATTATTTGGGTCTTGAAGATCTTTTTTGTACAGTTTTCTATGTATTGTTGCCACCTCGTCTTAATATGTTCTTCTGTTCAGTCCATACCATTTCTGTCCTTTATTGTGCTCATCTTTGCATGAAACATTCTCTTGGTATTTCTAATTGTCTTGAAGAGATCTCTAGTCTTTCCCATTCTATTGTTTTCCTCTATTTTTTTTTTTTTTTGCATTGATCACTGAGGAAGGCTTCTTATCTCTCTTTGCTATTTTTTTGGAACTCTGCATTCAAATGGGTATATCTTTCCTTTTCTCCTTTGCCTTTAGCTTCTCTTCTTTTCTCAACTATTCATAAAGCCTCCTCAGACAACCATTTGTCCTTTTTGCCTTTCTTTTTCTTGGGGATGGTCTTGATCACTGCCACTGATACAGTGTCACAAACCTCCATCCATAGTTCCTCAGGCACTCTGTCTATCAGATCTAATTCCTTGAATCTATTTGTCACTTCCACTGTATAATCGTAAGGGATTTCATTTAGGTCATACCTGAATGGTCTGGTGGTTTTCCCTGCTTTCTTCAATTTAAGTATGAATTCAGCAATAAGGAGTTCATGATCTGAGCCACAGTCAGCTCCTGATCTTGTTTTTGCTAATTGTATAGAACTTCTCCCTCTTTGGCTGCAAAAAATGTAATCAATCTTATTTTAGTGTTCACCATCTGATGATGTCCATGTGTAGTTTTCTCTTGTGCTGTTGCAAGAGGGTGTTTGCTATGACCAGTGCATTTTCTTGGAAAAACTCCCTTAGCCTTTGCCCTACTTTTTTTTTGTACTCCAAGGCCAAATTTGCCTGTTATTCCAGGTATCTCTTGACTTCCTATTTTTGCATTCCTGTCCCATATAATGAAAAGGACATCGATTTTGGGTGTTTGTTCTAGAAAGTCTGTAAGTCTTCATAGAACCATTCAAATTCAGCTTCTTCAGCATTACTGGTCAGGGCATAGACTTGGATTACTGTGATATTGAATGATTTGCCTTGGAAATGAACAGAGATCATTCTGTCATTTTTGAGATTCCATCCAAGTACTGCATTTCAGACTCTTTTGTTGACTATGAAGGCTACTCCATTTCTTCTAAAGAATTCTTGCCCACAATAGTAGATACAAGGGTCATCTGAGTTAAATTCACCCATTCCAGTCCATTTTAGTTCACTAATTCCTAAAGTGTTGATGTTCACCCTTGCCATTTCCTGTTTGACCACTTCCAATTTGCCTTGATTCATGGACCTAACATTCCAGGTTCCTATGCAATATTGCTCTTTACAGCATCAGACTTTACTTCTATCACCAGTCACATCCACAACTGAGTGTTTTTTTTTGCTTTATAGTGACCGAAATGGGAAGAAAATCCAAAAATGAGGAGAAATATGTATATTACAGCTAATTCATTTTGCTATACAGCAGAAAGTAACATAACATTTTAAAGTAACTATACTCCAATAGAAAATTTTTAAAACATTTAAAAAATTGCGGCTAAGTAGAGAGTAGTTAAAAAAAAATACCTAAAGAAGGAACCAACTAGTTCATCTCCCACCAGAGGCTAGCAGGACTTGAGCAGATCCATGTTTTGCATCTGCTGGTCTGAACTAGGTTGTTGTTATATAATGAATATCCTGTCTGGAATGTTTATGCAGAAGCAAGGAACTATTTATATTGTATATTATATGGAGTGTCTGAAAAGCTTGAGGGCTAGTCTAAAGATTTATCCTGGAGCATTAAAAAAAGGATTAGACCACAAAGCAGATGCAAAGGTGGGAATAAAAGTAGGTTGGTTTCTCATTACAAGCCAAATCAAGTTCGTTCAAAACTCCAGTATTCAAAGGTATGAAACCATTTCCATATCTAGTAACTCCACTTGTAAAGAAACACATCCTTTTATCTAAACTTAAAGAAAATGTTGGTGGTTCAGATGGTAAACAATCTGCTTGCAATGCAGAAGACCTGGGTTTGATCCCTGTATTGGGACAATCCTCTGGAGAAGGGCATAACGGACCCACTCCAGTATTCTTGCCTGGAGAATCCCCATGGACAGAGGAGCCTGGCAGGCTACAGTCCATGGTGTCGCAGAGAGTCTGACATGATAGCAACTAAGCACATCACAAAGAAAACTTTTATTTTCCACCTCAATAATATATGTATATAATTTGTCCCTCCTTGGCCACCCTGATACTCCCTTAGCTCATATACCATTATGCCATCATCATTGTTCTGAATGGTTTTACTACCTGTGGCATCAGAATTATCAGTCTATATGCAACACTTTCTCCAGTCTGGTATTAATATTCAAAAAAATTAGAATCCAGTCATTTCAGTTTTTGCTTCATATATCTCAGCTCCCCCAACACCTTCAGAATAAAAGCTGTTCTTTTCTTTCTTTTTCTTTTCTCTTTTTTTTTACAACAGATATCAGACCCTTTTTTGATCTGTCTCTTGTTTTGCCTTTCAAGGGTCATGTTTATCATCACTGCATAAACTCCTTTTGTTCCAGTATTTCCCCAAAAATGTGATGTCTCCATATCTCTTTATTAAATGTCAGTATCACTGCTTGACTCCTTCCACCATTTTTTAAGCCTGACTAACATCTTCTTTGCCATAAAAATTAGTCTCAGAGGCACTTCTAACTAGTGATTTCCTTAAAGGCCCTTTCTAATTTGTTTCCAGCTGTCACTCTGAGCTAAATCTCCCTGTCCTGCTTTGTAACCTCCCAGAAATTTCTGTCATTGGGCTAGATCTGTCAGGTGTGCATGCTCAGCTGTGCCCTGCTCTGAAACCCCATGGACTGTAGCCCACCAGGCTCCTTTGCCCATGGAATTTTGCAGACAAGGATACTGGAGGTCTGTCATGAGGAAGTAGTAAATTAAATAGATACTGCTAATAACATAAAAATTGCCAGGGAAATGACTTCTACAGAAAGCCCTGCTCTTAGTGAATTTCTCTGCTTACTACAGCTTATAAATACTGACAAGGCTAGTCTACACTTCACATCTAATCTTCTATATTATTTAGAACTTTCCTGGCTATTTTCATCTACTTGCTTTACTTCAGCTTTAAGATCAGCTTATCAGATTATAAAAAGCAAATTTCTGTTGATATTTTAATCAGATACAATTACATCAACTTTGTAGACTAATTTAGAAAAAAATGACAATATTATTATTACTTGAGTTGTGAACGTGAAAGTGAAGTCACTCAGTTGTGTCCGAGTCTTTGTGACCCCGTGGACTGTAGCCTACCAAGCTCCTCCATCCATAGGATTCTCCAGGCAAGAATACTGGAGTGGGTTGCCATCCCCTTCTCCAGGCGATCTTCCCAACCCAGGGATTGAACCTGGGTTTCCCGCATTGGAGGCAGACGCTTTAACCACTGAGCTACCAGGGAAGCCCATTTGAGTTTTGCTCTATAAGAATAAGATATATGTAAGGGAGGGATAAGTTGGGAACTGTCGGAGTAGGAAATGGCAACCCACTCCTGGATTCTTGCCTAGAGAATAACATAAACAGGCGAGCCTGGCAGACTAGTCTATGGGATTGCAGAGAGTTGGACATGCCTGAGTAGGCATGCACATACAGGGAACTACACTCAATATCTTGTAATAAACTATAATGAAAAAAAAAGAAAACCATATACTAATGATTAGCTTCCACCATCATGTGAATGTAATAAAAATGTTACATGTGAAATGAAATGTAAATAATAGAACTAATTATCATGCCAACCAAATAAGAGGACAATATCTTTTATTATGGGGCTTCCCTTGAGGTACTGGTGGTAAAAAACGAACCTGCTCATGCAGGAGACATAAGAGATGTAGGTTCAACCTCTGGGTTTGGGAAAATCCCCTGGAGGAGAGCATGGCAATCCACTTCAGTATTCTTGCCTGGAGAATCCCATGGACAGAGGAGCCTAGCAGGCTGCAGTCCATAAGGTCACACCGAGACAGACATGACTGAAGTAAGTGACTTAGCACAAACTGTGTATGAAATGTTAGCAGTAATATGAATAGCATTGATAGTTACTACTTGTTAAGGGCTTACTTAATCCCAGGTAAGTTTTATAACTCTACAGAGAACATCATATAAGTTAATTAAACTTCAAAAAACTGTAGCTTATTCTTATTTTTTTCCATTCTTATATAAGAAAACTGCTCTTTTGAGAGATTAAGTAAATTCACAGAGGTAATAAAAGAGCAAGATAGAGTGCTAACCCTATTCCTGATCCTGCAATTCTTTCAGTTGACTTTTAGTTTTCACAAAATAATCCTGATGACCCATAATTCTTGTTTTTATTGTATCTGCTAACTATAGATATGTATCCCTTTAAATAAAAACAGGAATGCAAATTGATGATTTTAGCTTGGTTCCTAAGTGTATTTAACAGAGAAGGGAGGCGGGAGAGAGTTCTTTCTTATCGTTTTGATGAGACTCACAATGAATCCTCATTTTGGAATCTTTTAGATCAGATATTCTCTCTGGTAAAATATTTCTTTTTTCCTTAAACACAGTTTTGATAGAACTTAAATTCTTCTGTTGCTGCTTCTGATGGGCTGTTCTGACCTCTAAGTGTTTATCATGCTGATGCTGAGGGCCAGGTCTTTATGTCTCAATATTTTAAGTATATTTTTAGTTTTACAACTAGCTATGAAAAAATGCCTTTGACAAGCAATTCTATTGAAATACTTAAAAAAAATTCCAGAGATAAGTTTTGGCAACTTTATTTCTGTAATATTATCTGGGAAATATTTCCTTCATTTATTCATTCTTCCCACATTGACTTAGGAAGTATGTAATATAGTGATAAAATAAAAGGGCTTCATATATATCAGTTAATGTTAATTTTTACTGAATCTTAGTTGGAAAACTTGGTTGTTTTACAATTACAAACCTATTGCTAAGCAAGGGTTTTCCTGTATGGATACTCATAGATTTCTAAGAAGCTGATTCAGTATTAGGATTTATTATGTGGATGCTTTAATGTGTGGGTCAGAACAAGTGGTTTATAGATTTCCATGCCATGTACTGTTTCTTCCTGCCTTAATGGAAAACTCTTAAACAAATGTGTATATTAAGGAAGTATCCCAAGGTAGAGGTAAGTGGTAATTCACAATGAATTCTTTATTTAGCTTCTGCCATAAAATTATCCTTGCTGTAAGATAAGCAAAATATGCTAACATATTAATAATATATACTAGGGTCACAAAATATGTCAAAATTTTTCATTATGTGTATATATATATATATATTCTAATTTAAAGTGAAAAATATCCCTCCATGTACAAAATTTTGTTTATTGTGAGGAATAAGAGATTTCGAGTCATAAACTAAAAGTGCTATGTAAATTCAAAACTAAGTTTTTCTTTCTCTAATTCATCATTAAAATTATTGGGGGAAATCAATATCTGATTATAAAATAATTCGTCATCAAAGAGAGAGATTTCAAGTGTAAAATGATGTGAGCACCAGTTGAATAGCTAAGGGATGAAAGACAAAAGAGGAAGACTTAGTAAGGCAGAGACTGGAATTTTGTTCAAAAATTGATTCTGAAAATAAGTAACAAAATAAAATTGGAAATATATGAGTAACATTTAGCTACTTATGAGACATTACAGAATGTCTAATCTTTCTTCCCATTTTATTGACACTGAACGTACAGGCCATGTACGTGTACAAGCTGAGATCTGTTTAGATCTGGTTCTTGTAATCAAGACTCTATGCCAATGGATAGCTTGATAGTTCTATTCTCAAGTATCTTTAAAGCATATCATATATCATTTTTTTCCCGCCTGCATAGCTCTGGTTTTGAATATTTGGGGTTTCAGCTATTCTCAATTATAAAAGAACACCTAAACCATAAGAATCCACACCTAAACCTAATTAAGAATACTTTACTGATTTTCTCACTTGTACTGATTAGGGAACTTAGGGTTTTCAAAAATGATAGCTGAACCCTCTAGTTTCCTGATGGCATGTCACCATCAATGCAAAGCTAGCAGAAGAGAACGCAGTAGCAGATGAAGTGCTCAATGGTCCTTCTGAGGCTCTGGTGAGCTGGCCGAGGCCTTCAGGAATACTGGCCGTACAATTTCTTGAAACTGTTCCCTGTGTAAGTATTGCTGCAGAGAGGAGATTGCTGCTTCTAAATTGTTTCTGCCTGCTCGGGGCTGGCCTCTGGGACTCACTACAAAAGGCTTTCTTAAATTGCATCAATCTCTAATTGCCTACGGGGTTCAAAATTATGCATTTCTTGCCCTTCAGTTAGGAATGTCAGTGAGAACCGTAACTCCTCTAACTTTATCTTGTGAGACCACACTTCTTTTCTTGGGCGTTGGGGTGTAAATATGCCCAAATCTGCAATTAACCTTGAAATTGAAAAAAAAAAAAAAATCCTTGCATCAGTGCTGTTCAATGCTACTCCCTTTTATTATAATTCTCACTCTTAACAATGAGTATGTTTGATCTAAAACTTGTTATCTTTCAGTCAGAAACTTTACTCCGTGACCTTATCCTCATCTGTCTTTTTGACCCCACCCTCTGCTATTTTTGATCATTGCATGTGTTATATTTTATCATTTTAATGACTTTGTTGCCATTTATTCAGTGCTGGAATCTATCCCCTATGTTGGCTTTTCCCTTATTCTCTTCTTTTTTTGCTATTCTCTGTGAGAAATTTTCAAGATGTTTTCTACATCGTTTGTTTGATTTAAAACTTTCAGTGCTGATGTTGTATTTTATTGCTACTAAATTTTTAATTTAAATTCAGAAATAAATTTTGTGGGTTTTTAAAATGTATTTTTTCTCATATAGGCCATATTTTAATTTATATTTCAGTTTCTCCATCTCAGTAAATGACAAATTCATTCTCTGGTTATTCACAGCAAACAACAACAAAGCAGAAAGTCATCCTTTCTCCCACACCTTAGCCCATCCATCAGCACATGCCATCAACTCTACTTTCAATTTATATCCTCAATTCAGTCACTTCATTTCTCCTCTATTTCTTGTATCTTAGAAAGAGGCATTATCATTTTATATATAAAACCTCAGTATCATCTGACCTAATGATCAGATCAGGTATTATATCTAATCCATGGGGCCACAAACAGCTGGACACAAGTGAGCAACTTTCACTCTTTCACACTCATCTCCAGATTCTGTTCTCGTTCCCATATAATGCATTCTCCACAAAGCAACCACTGAAGTGTCCTTTTAAAACTCACTCAATCATGCTACCTTAAAAAATGATATTACTCTTTACGATCACCTGATTCTTCCTTTTTCTTGGGTACATATTCTCTATACCTGTTACATTGGGATTCTTAGGAGAAAGAGTACACATCCTGATGTCATAGTGACTTGGGGAGTAATTTGATGTAAATGCAGTGATCTGGGCCAGTTCTCAGCAGAAGTAAATCCATCTTTCTTACTCTTCCTGTCTGCCTTGGGGCATGGTTGTTCAGCATGGTGCCCAGAATGGAAAGACACAGAGGAAAGTCATAGCTGACCTATATCCATGGATGTGCAATGTGAACAAGAAATAAGTCCTTGAAGTTTATGTCACAGCTCAACCTATCCAGATAGAGTCCTCTACCTTCCCTACCAAAACCGTCCAGTGCTTCCTGCAAAATGGAAGACCATACCCTTTTGAGGGCCTGCCTGTAGGGCCTTCCTTGATTTAATGTCTCTACCTCTCTGCTCTGATTCCTGTATGAACTCTGATCCAGCCGCACTGAAGTACTAATGTTCCTGGACTCCTCCAGATCCCTCTCACTTTGCATGGTGTGCATTTACTTTCAGTTCTGCCTGAAAAGCATTAAAAAACAAAATATGTGAGTCACTCCCTCCCTCAGTTTAGCTCTCACCTTTCATAAAGGTCTTTTCTAACCACTCAGTAAATTATTCAAAGTGAATGACTTTGTGTTTCATACCCTGCATTATTTGTCTTCACAAACCTATTGCTTACATCTTTAAAAACAACCATAACAATGGATAACATTTATTGAGTAGTTACCACATGGAAACACTGTTCTAAGTCTTTCCTATGTCTCATCTCATCTTATCCTCTCAGTAGTACTATGAAAAAGGTACTGCTATTATCTGATTTTACGGATTAGGAAACTGAAGGACAAAGAGGTTAAGTAATCTGTCCACATTCATAAAGAATTAAGTGAAAAAGCCTGTAACAAACCTGTGCATTCTCATTTTAGAGAACAGGCTCTTAGCCGGTATGCTAAGCCAGCCTGCAGTTGTCTCAAGTGTGTGGATGACTTCTCCTTGGGGCTATACGCTATTCATCTAGAAGCTATTGCAATTCCTTGCCAAGATCAGAAGTTGAAAGCTGGTGTGATGTAACCTGGCAATATTATTTCAGAGGTTCAGCAGATTTAGAAAAGCCAAGATGCTATTCAGGCCATAACAAACCCTAGCAAAGGAAACAGGCATTCTGTCCCTGTGTTCCTCTTTTCATATATTTTTTTTTCTATTTTTAAAAATTTTTGTAATTCTTTGGAGGATCCACATAAAGAAAATAAGCATTTCAGTATCTAGCTTATCACAACTTCCATGGAATAAGTAGATCCTATGTAACAATAAAGATCTAGTGATAATTAGATCATGAATAATAATAATAACTTCTTAGCTATGATCCAGTGTCAGAGAACCTTGAACTCCACTGCATGGAAAAAGGAAGAGCAGTCTCTAATGAGTTGTGTGCTCTCTGTTTATTATGGCTTTCTAGCTCTGGGCTTCCAGACATAAGCGACTCAGAATGGCTTAGATACACAACACAAGAAACAGGATTTGAACATATTGCTGTCATCTCTTATAGCCCTTACTCAATTGGATATGCTGGTGAAGGAAAGCTTAGATGGTGTTTTTGTGTTTCCTGTGATACATGCCACAGTATTAGGAAAGAAAACATACACCTCATCCCTAAGAATTTTCCGATCATTTGATTTTCCAATCCATGACCATGGGGCTTCCATTCTAGTTGTTGAGGGTGGTGAAGAGAGAACAGACAATGAACAATAAAAATGGAATAAAAATAAAATTACATAGAATGTTAGAAGCTGGTAACTGCTATAGAATAAGAAGAGCATTCAAAACAAAGGGGTTAGAAGTGTGCAGACTAGAACAAAAGAAGGTTTGGTATTAAATAAGGGGTCCGGGTGTCAGCATGGATATTAGTATGTCCAGTCTGAAGAGGATAAAAATCTACCTGCAATTTGTAGATTTCCAAAGCCTCTACCTTAGTTTTCCCCAGAGGAGCAAAACTCCATTTATTAAAGAGGCACAGATGGCTTTGATTCAGTCTTTTCTCTCAGTTTTGCTTGAGAGGCGATGGCATTTATTCTGTCATTTCTGGCTGAGTCATATTGCTTAGAAAAGGTAAATTCATAGTTACGGAAATAAGATACAAAAGAAAATGCATGCTTACAAAATGTCAATAGCAGCAGAGATTTGGCTAAAAATGAACATTGTCGTGATTTCAGTTGTTTTTTTCCTTGTTTTTACTATCTGAATAATATACTAATATGTGAATAACTAGAACATAGTGTGAACAAATCCAGACAAAAAATAAAGGAATACATAGAATACAGAGTAGTGGATTTTTAAAAATAATGACTATGCTGATTCCACAATTTTATATACAGCATCTATTATTTACAATATAAATGAAAATATTAGTTTGAATTTAATTTATATTAATAACATCTTAGAGTTTAGAAGTAAGAGTATATGTAAAAATTACTAGTCAAATGTTTAAAAGTAAAATAATTAAAACTTAAATCATAAATAAATTTCTTCATACCCTCAAGATACATCATATGAACAAAACATTTATGAACACAGAGATAAATTAAAATATTTTCACTACAAAATCATTTGAATTAAAAATATCATACATATTTAATTGGAAATGTTTGTTTATGGCATTTGAACTATTAAAAAGATGAATAATATTTATTAATTAAGCTTCAAAACCAGGTATATTTGTAAATCCAGAGCTTATAATCCTTTTCTGTGGTATTTATTGCCTTAAGTGAATCAGACTCTACAAAAATCAAGGGAGGGTTTTTTTTTAACTTAGTAATTGAAAATCATCGATTGAACCAAGCCTATTTCAGCAAATAGTGGTTTTATGGGTAAGATTTCACAATTCATTGGCACTTTACTAAGAGAAAAATCCCAATTTACTTTTAGGAAACATTCTCTTGCTGCCATCACCTATAATAAATACATTTTGACTGAAAATTAATGGGAATCTCTATCTTTTCCTCTGCCAAACACATAAAAATGATTGTAACTCTTGAAGGCAACCACTTTGGAGAATTATATTCTGTACAATCATGGCAAGCTTGTTAAACATACCTTTGCAAAACCATATTCAAAGACAGTTTGAAATAGAAAACAGAAAAGTAAAACAGAAGACAGACAGATAGATGCCTACATACAGTCTGCTTTCTCAAGATTTATACCTTTTTTTTTTACCCAAACACATCATATTCATTAAATTTAACCACTTATTAATTAGATTTAGCATTAAGTTGCTACTTATATTTCTAACCATTAATGAAGCTTAAGAAGATGAAGGATTTGTCATTAAGGGTTTCCAAAGGAATCATTTCATATTTCTTCTGGTCTTCCAGGAAAGTGAAAGTGTTAGTCTCTCAGTTGAGTCCAACTCTTTGTGACCCCATGGACAGCAGGCCCCCAGACTCTTTTGGGCATGGAATGGAGTGCATAGCCATTCCCTTCTCTAGGGGCTCTTCCCGTCCCAGGGATGAAACCTAGGTCAACCACATTGCAGGTAGATTATTTACAGTCAGAGCCATGGTTCCGAAATAATTTTCAATAGCAGCACCTTTGATTTTAAAATTAAACCACAAAAAGACAATTTGTGGATTTTCCATATGTATATATGTAAATTTTTATCTCATGTAATTTAAGGATTACCTAATGATCAAATATCAATAAAGTTATCAAATATATACTTATGTCAAAAAAGCTGCTACAGTATAATATAAAGAACTCCCATAGGCAACTCTGGTTCCATGTAAGGAGAATACTACATTCATTGCTCTGGAAAAGCAAATCTGGCATCAGTGATCAATAAAACATAGCTAAACATTTATCGGCTAATCTGAATGAGTTATTTGACATTTTGTGCCTTTCTCCTCCTCAATAAATTAAGAGTAATGTATAAATATTGTGTCCGGCCACCTCATAGGACTATATGGAGTAGAAAATTAGACTAAGTTACATGATTTTGAAATTCTGTAAGAATTGTGAGAACCACGTTCATCTCACATATTCTCTGAGAGAATATTTCCCTCTAAACTGACTATATTATCTTGTTTTCCTGACACATGGTACTATATAAAAATGATAAATTTTCCATGTGATTTTGGTGGTGCTTTTCTGTGCAGTTTTGCATGCTGTGTACATTCTATTTTATTTAATCAATATAATAGTCCCACGACAAGATGAGAACTCATGACCCAAATGTTCTAAAGGAGGAAACTGAGTGACAAAGAAGGGATTGTCTTAAAGGCACAGTGTTCATTAGTGAGAATAGGAATTGAATTCCATTGGCCCATCTGCAGAGCCTATGTTCTTAATCTATACAGTATTTTCAGTACTGTCTCTATTTCTAGTGTGGGAATGAAAAGAACCATCAGTTTGTTCTATAAGTAACAGTATTAGGGTTTCTCAGGTGGCTCAGTGGTAAATAACCTACCTGCCAATGCAGGAGATTTGCGTTAGATCCCTGGGTTGGGAAGATCCTCTGGAGAAAGAAATGTTAATCCACTCTAGTATTCCTGCTTGGAAAAATCCCATGGGCAGAGGAGCCTGGCAGACTACAGTCCATGGGGTTTCAAAGAGTCACAAAACTTAAGCGACTAAGCAATAACAACAAAATTGTTGTATATCAAAATATAGTTATTTCAGCTTTTTAATTCACACATTAAAAAAAAAAAACTGTTCTGCAGAAATAGCCTGATATGATATTAGACAAGAGAATAGGAAGTTTAACTGAAATTCCCACATGATATTACAAGTATACTTCAGGGAAAAGGAATTTGTCTTGAATTTGATTAATGTTCCCAAAAGACAAGTGAGAAGTTACTGGAGCAGTATAATTCCATCCAAGAGCTCACTCATTTCTCACCATAGCATATCTATTAGCTGGTAAATAATTTAAATATTAATTAGCATATAGTCCCATCCCTCATTGCCTCATTCTCTAAATAAATTTTTTAAAAATGTTTGATATAATCCAGGCTAAACTAACTTGGTTATTTAACATTAATAAAAAAGGTCATTCTCTTTAATCTATAAGGACATGCTTCTGGGGACTGTTTGCTGTACCCTTTTGTATTCTGAACACTCATTATGTGATAATGCAGTCAACCCTCACGGAATTAACTACTTCATTATACAAAGTAACTGAATTATTTTGGTGATTTCCAATTTGTCAGAATTTGGTTCTTTTAACATGCAAAATGCAATTGAAGGAAATCGACTGTGTTTAATATCTGTTGACATATGGAAATTAGGCTGATGTCTTTGCTTCCTTATTAATTCTATTTAATGACAAGCCTGCAAAGTAAAATCTGAAGACAGTTTATAATAAATCTACTATAGAAAAGAGAGACATTACAGGGACCCAGATATACAGAAATTTTGTAATTGTCTTTATTTACAGTAAGGAGCTAGTTAAGTAATTATGCAATGTAAATGAATACACTGCATGGGCCACTACTTACAACATCACACTATCTTCTCTAGAGGTCTCTAGCAGTCAAAGCAACCTTTGCCACCTGCAGTGAAGCAGAGAGAGACAGCAGGAAGTTGGACAATGCGTGCAAAAACATGGGTGTGATGTTTTAGTGGAAGACATGCACCTCCAGAATATAGGGTTGGAGGCACACGAGCAGTAAAGTTCATCTTCTTCACCTGAACAATGGTGCCCAGGTAAAGAGAAACGATGGAAAGCAATTTCTATAAATCTAAGACTTGATAAGTAGGAACTGGGATCACAAGGATAATTATGTGAAATAGCTGCAAAGTTACATTTATCATATTCATAGCACATGTAAAGATTTCGTAATTATGTATATATACACATAGTGAGGGGCTTCCGGGGAGGCTCAGATGGTAAGGAATCTGACTGCAGTGAGGAAATGTGGCATCAGTCCCTGAGTCAGGAAGATACCCTGGAGAAGGAAATGGCAACCCACTTCAGTATTCTTGTCTGGGAAATCCAATGAACAGAGGAGCACAGTGGGCTAGAGTCCAGGGGGTCGAAAAGAGGCAGACATGAGTGAGCACCTAAGATCCCCACACACAAATACTGAGAGATAATGACCATCATAGTAGCATATAGTAAAAGCTCACTAATATAACCAGGAAACTTTTTTTTTTTTTAAGAAAAGAGATAGTCTTAGCTTTGGGAGTAGCTCAGATGCTTTAGAATCAGCAGGAAGAGAATTAGAAAGAGTGAAGGGAAAGTAATTGTATATTTAAGGAACAGTTCATGCAAAGATGGGCACAGTACAGGACAAAAATGATATGAACCTAACAGAAGCAGAAGATACTTAAGAAGAGGTGGCAAAAATACACAGAAAAACTATGCAAAAAAGATCTTAATGACCCAGAAAACCGCACTGGTGTGATCACTCACCTACAGCCAGACGTGCTGGAATGTGAAGTTGAGTGGGCCTTAGGAAGCATAACTGAACAAAGCTAGTGTTGGTGTTGGAATTCTAGTTGAGCTATTTCACCTGAAAAGATGATCCTGTGGAAGTGCTGCATTCAATATGCTAGCAAATATGGGAAACTCAGCAGTGGCCACAGGACCTGAAAGACTCAGTTTTCACTCCAATTCTAAAGAAGGCAATGCCAAAGAATGCTCAAACTACTGCACAGTTGCACTCATCTCACACGCTAGCAAGGTAATTCTCAAAATTCTCAAGGCTTCAACAGTACATGATACAACAGATAACTTCCATATGTTTAATCTGAATTTAGAAAAGGCAGAGAAACCAGAGACCAAGTTGCCAACATCCATTAGATCATAGAAAAAGCAAGAAAATTCCAGAAAAACATCTACTTCTGCTTCATTGACTGTGTGGATCACAGCAAACTGTGGAAAATTTTTAACCAGATGGGAATACCAGACCACCTTACTTGCCTCTTGCAAAATCTGTATACAGATCAAGATGCAACAGTTATAACCAGACATGCAACAACGGACTGGTTCCATTGGGAAAGGAGCATGTCAAGGCTGTATATTGTCACTCTGCTTATTTAACTTCTATGCGAAGTACATCATGCGGAACTCTGGGCTAGATGAAGCACAAGCCAGAATTAAGATAGCTGGGAGAAGTATCAAATATCTCAGATATTCAAGTGACACCACATGGCAGTATGCAAAGAGGAACTAAAAAGACTCTTGATCGAGGTGAGAGAAGAGAGTGAAAAAGCTGACTTAAAACTCGACATTCAAAAAATTAAGATCATGGCATCCAGTCACTCAGTTCAGTTCAGTCGCTCAGTTGTGTCTAACTCTTTACGACCCCATGAATCGCAGCACGCCAAGCCTCCCTGTCTATCACCAACTCCTGGAGTTCACTCAGACTCACATCCATCGAGTCCGTGATGCCATCCAGCCATCTCATCCTCTGTCAACCCCTTCTCCTCGTGCTCCCAATCCCTCCCAGCAATGGAGACTTTTCCAATGAGTCAACTCTTCGCATGAGATGGCCACAGTATTGGAGTTTCAGCTTTAGCATCAGTCCTTCCAAAGAATACCCAGGACTGATCTCCTTTAGGATGGACTGGTTCAATCTCCTCGCAGTCCAAGGGACTCTCAAGAGTCTTCTCCAACACCACAGTTCAAAAGCATCAATTCTGTGGCGCCCAGCTTTCTTCACAGTCCAACTCTCACATCCATACATAACCACTGGAAAAACCATAGCCTTGCCTAGACAGACCTTTGTTGGCAAACTAATGACTCTGCTTTTGAATATGCTGTCTAGGTTGGTTATAATCATCATCAGCAGTGATTTTGGAGCCCTCCCGCCAAAAAAAAAGTCTGACACTGTTTCCACTGTTTCTCATCCATTTTGCCATGAAGTGATGGAACCGGATGCCATGATCTTCATTTTCTAAATGTTGAGCTTTAAGCCAACTTTTTCATTCTCCACTTTCACTGTCATCAAGAGGCTTTTGAATTCCGCTTCACTTTCTGCCATAAGGGTGGTGTCATCTGCATATCTGAGGTTATTGATATTTCTCCCAGCAATCTTGATTCTAGCTTGTGCTTCTTCCAGCCCAGGGTTTCTCATGATATCCTCTGCATATAAGTTAAATAAGCAGGGTGAAAATATACAGCCTTGACATACTCTTTTTCCTGTTTGGAACCAGTCTGTTGTTCCATGTCCAGTTCTAACTGTTGCTTCCCAACCTGCATATAGGTTTCTCAAGAGGGAGGTCAGGTGGCCTGGTATTCACATCTCTTTCAGAATTTTCCATAGTTTATTGTGATCCACACAGTCAAAGGCTTTGGTGTAGTCAATAAACCAGAAATAGATGTTTTTTTCTGGAACTGTCTTGCTTTTTTGATGATCCAGCGGTTGTTGGCTACTTGATCTCTGGTTCCTCTGCCTTTTCTAAAATCAGCTTGAATATCTGGAAGTTCACGGTTCACATATTGCTGAAGCCTGGCTTCGAGAATTTTGAGCATTACTTTACTAGCATGTGAGATGAATGCAATTGTGCGGTAGTCTGAGCATTCTTTGGTATTGCCTTTCTTTGGGATTGCAGTGAAAACTGACCTTTTCCAGTCCTGTGGCCACTGCTGAGTTTTCCAAATTTGCTGGCATATTGAGTGCAGCATTTTTACAGCATCATCTTTCAGGATTTGAAATAGCTCAACTGGAATTCTGTCACTGCCACTAGCTTTGTTTGTAGTGATGCTTTCCAAGGCCCACTTGACTTCACATTCCAGGATGTCTGGCTCTAGGTCAGTGATCACACCATCACAATTATCTGGGTCATCAAGATATTTTTTGTACAGTTCTTTTGTGTATTCTTACCACATTCTTAATGTCTTCTGGTTCTGTCAGGTCCATACCATTTCTGTCCTTTATTAAGCCCATCTTTGCATGAAATATTCCCTTGGTATCTCTAATTTTCTTGAAGAGATCTCTAGTCCTTCTCACTCTGTTCTTTTCCTCTATTTCTTTGCATTGATCGCTGAGGGAGGCTTTCTTATCCCTCCTTGCTATTCTTTGGAACTCTGCATTCAGATGCTTATATTTTTCCTTTTCTCCTTTGCTTTTTACTTCTATTCTTTTCACAGCTATTTGTAAGGCCTCCCCAGACAGCCATTTTGGTTTCTTTCATTTCTTTTCCATGGAGATGGTCTTGATCCCTCTCTCCTATACAATGTCATGAACCTCTGTCCCTAGTTCATCAGACACTCTATCCATCAGATCTAGTCCCTTAAATCTATTTCTCACTTCCACTGTTTAATCATAAGGGATTTGATTTAGGTCATACCTGAATGGTCTAGTGGTTAAGGGATTTGATTTAGGTCATACCTGAATGGTCTAGTGGTTTTCCCTACTTTCTTCAATTTAGGTCTGAATTTGGCAATAAGGAGTTCATGATCTGAGCCACAGTCCACTCCCAGTCTTGTTTTTGCTGACTGTATAGAGCTTCTCCATCTTTGGCTGCAAAGAATATAATCAAGCTGATTTAAGTGTTGACCATCTGGTGATGTCCATGTATAGAGTCTTCTCTTGTGTTGTTGGAAGAGGGTGTTTGCTATGACCAGTGCATTCTCTTGGGAGACCTCTTGTTAGCCTTTGCCCTGCTTCACTCACTTCATGGCAAGCAGATTGGTAAATAGTGGAAACAGTAACAGACTTTATTTTCTTGGTCTCCAAAATCGCCACAAATGGTGACTACAGACATGAAATTAAAAGAATCTGTAGTACTTGAAAGAATAGCTATGACAAAACTAGACAGTATATTAAAAAGTAGAGACATTAGTATACAAAGATCCGTATAGTCCAAGCAATGGTTTTTTCAGTAGTCATGTATGGATGTGAGAGTTGAACCATAAAGAGGCTGAGCCCTGAAGAACTGATGTTTCCTAATTGTGGTGTTGAAGAAGACTCTTAAATCACTTGGACTGAAAGGAGATCAAACCCCTCAATCCTAAAGGGAATCAACCCTGAATATTCATTGGAAGAACTGATTCTGAAGCTCCAGTAATTTGACCACCTGATACATAGAGTCAACTCACTGGAAAAGACCCTGATGCTCAGAAAGATTGAAGGCAAGAGGAAAAGGGGATTACAAAGGAAGAGATGGTTGGATAACATCACAGACTCTATGGGCATGAGTTTGAGCAAGCTCCAGGAGATAGTGGAGAATAGGCAATCCTGGAGTGCTGCAGTCCATGGGGTGCAGAGTTGGACATGACTAGATGACTGAACAACAGCAAATTGTATATTTGGAAGAGAAAAAATTGGTGCAGTCAATCTGTAGAAAATATGGGTAAAAATGCATTTCTAATTGAAATTACAAACAAAAAAATGCAAAATTCTGCAATTACAGATTTAGCTGTTACTGATACTTATGCAAACAGAACAAATAGCTCACCATTCTAAATTTACTAGGGAAAAAAAAATAGAGAACAATTCAGTTTTTTAAAGCTTCTGACTTGCATATTTGGCTTGAAAAAATATAAAGCCATTTTGAATAAAAAGGAAAAACGGAAATGCAGTCAAAGCAGATGATACCTTTATTTAGCATTTCTATGTGATATGTGCTTTCCTAAATGTTTTCATGAATTAACTAATGTAATTTCACATTAATCAAGTAAAATATGTAGTATTAGTGTTTCCACGTGCAGCTGAGGAAATAGACAAGAAAAAAAAAAAAAGAATGGTGAGACTAAGATTTAGGCAACAGGCTCTAGATCCCTAGGCCTTAAACCATATATTGCCATAATGTGCCATTTTTGTGAACAGTCTACAAATGTAGCTAATGGAAAATCTCAGTGGTTCAAGCCTGCAATTAATGACCGAAAAAATGAGTTTAAAAGAGAAAAAATATACAGTAAATCCTTCAAAATATTAGTGTAGAATGAGATTTTTTATTTGTATTGAAATATAATTGACATATTATTTTCAGGTATACAAGATGATTCAATATTTGTACATATTACAAAATGATCATCTCAATAAGTCTAACAGCTGTCACTGTACATAGCTGCAATTTTTTTTTCTTGTGATGAGAACTCTCTCTACTTTCTTAGCAATTTTCAAATATGCCATACAGCATTCAGTTCAGTTCAGTTCAGTCATTCAGATGTGTCTGACTCTTTGCGACCCCATGAATTGCAGCACGCCAGGACTCCCTGTCCATCACCAACTCCTGAAGTCCACCCAAACCCATGTCCATTGAGTCAGTGATGCCATCCAGCCATCTCATCCTCTGTCGTCCCCTCTTCTCCCACCCTCAATCTTTCCCAGAATCAAAGTCTTCTCAAATGAGTCAGCTCTTTGTATCAGCTGTTTGCATTGGAGTTTCAGCTTCAACATCAGTCCCTCCAATGAACACCCAGGACTGATCTCCTTTAGCATGGACTGTTTGGATCTCCTTGCAGTCCAAGAGACTCTCAAGAGTTTTCTCCAATACCGCAGTTCAAAAGCATCAATTCTTCGGCGCTCAGCTTTCTTTATAGTCCAAGTCTCACATCCATACATGACCACTGGAAAAACCATAGCCTTGACTAGATGGACCTTTGTTGGCAAGGTAAGATTATTAACTATAATTACCATGTTGTACATTATATCCTCATGACTTATTTATTTTATAACTAGAGTTTTGTACTTTTTTATTCCCTTCACCCACTTTGCCTACCACCTAGCCCTCAACACCCTGTGTCTTATTCTCTATATCTGAGTATTTTCTTTTGGGGGGAGGTATTTGTTTATTGTCCACATATGTATATATGAGATTGTACAGTATTTGCCTTTCTCTGTCTAACTTATCTTGGCAAAACATTCTCAGTTATCTATCTATGATATCACAAATCATAAGGTTTTGTTATTTTCTTATGGGTAATGATGGTAATAGTATGTGGTACCTATTACCTCTCAATGATTTTTAACTGTAGTATTGGATGTTAGTTAGCTATATTTCTTCAATGTTTCAAAAGACAATATTATCTTCAGTTATTGTGAATAAAATGTGAGTACATTTCTTAAGACAGTTCATAAGCCCTTCAAAAAAGCTCTGAATACTTTTGTGGTATGTAGTACAATCTCTTGACCCAGTCTGCTTGAAAATAGCCTCAGAGTTTGAGAAATGGCTGATTCAGTGACCTTGCCAAAGGTTCCACAAAGGAGACATTAAGAAGTAAAAATGTATGTTTTAAATTAAGGGCTCATGTAAACTAATTTCTGTTACAAAGCAATGCAAAAATGGACAAATTGATCAATTTGCATCTCAAATTGCTAAATGGAGTAAAATTAAAATGAGATATATATATATATATATATATATATATATATATATAAAATGCTACTTCTGAATTGATGTCAAAATATGTCAGAATCCCCCTTAATATACCTTCTGAATTGTCCATATGCATGAAATATTTCAGGCTTTTGACTCACCTCTACTCACATTTGGTGCTGTTAAGTTAATTTCTTTCAGAATTACTTTTGAAAGGGAAATACTGCAAAGCAAGATGTATAAACCCTTGCTTGGTGAGTGCAGGCAGTAACTTTGATAAATAGCACTTGAGGTACTAGGGAGACATTTATAGGTTCTCTGGAACTGTAAGAGTGAACAGCATTAAAATAAGCAGTGAAAAGTGCTAAATCAACAAAAGTGATATGATTTCTGGGTTTATTTTAATAGAAAAAAGTCTGTAAATAACTAAATCAATGCCTCATTTAGCCTTCCTTCCTCACCATTATTTGCCATGTTAATGCTTTTCCTGGTTCAATCCTTGTTCCATAATCCTGTCTGATTATTTTCTGGTTCTCTAATATAACTCATTCTTCAAATTCTAAATAGCTATATGAAGTATTCTCAAATATTTCCAGCAAACCAGACTGTCATATTCAATTTCCGATATATTACATTAATTAACGCAGTATTTGTTCTGCTTACTTCATAGGCCACCTGAGGTTCTCTTTCTGCCTGATTTTCCTACTAAGATACAAAATGAGAACGTGTTGAATGGCAAGTGCTTCAGTGGGAAAAAAAAAAAAAAAAGACTTTAGTAGGAAAATTAGAAAGCAGCCACTCCCAAGCTGTAAGAACCTGGTCCGCCTCACAGAACACAAGCATCCATAACTTCAAAACAACAAGAGAACACATAGATAGGTACAAAACCCCAAACAGTGATTCTGATTAAGCCTGTATGCTACTTTAGGGAATGTAGAAATGCCATTAAGAATATAACGCTTCAATAGGGCAGATTTTCAAATATTTTTTATTAGTTCTAGTTGCCAGATATCTTGTGGGATATAGCTTGACAAATGAAGGACCACATTGATAGCTAATTACTAATGACTGAAGAAGGATATGGATAGACAGTTTAATTTAGTGACTAAAAAATATTAAATCTACTTCCCCTTTCTTATATTATTTTTTACTGTAAATCCTTTTACTTCCCATTTTGGGGCATGTAGCCTACTTTTCTAAGTGTCCTAAAACAATCTTTATATTGTGTAAGAAAAATCCTTCAAATTTTCCTGAGGAAAATTCAGTGTAGTCGAGTTGTTATAGTCCTCTCTGATTATAACTTGCTAACATAAAGGAGTAATTCAGGTAATTATGTCCATTCAGTAGTCATTTTATAGATGGAAAAAGGTCATGACATTTTCAGTCAAAATATTTATTTATTGTTTTATATTCACTAAGGTTTTGATACATTGATTTTATCTCACTTGCCTTTTAAGTAAACTTTCCGTCATGACTGATAATTTTTAAGATTAATACAGGATACAAGGAATAAAGATTCAAGAGAGAACAATTTAGGCCATTAATTGTAAGTGGCACTCTCTTCATTATGTTGGGCAAGTTTATATCCATCCATCTCTTTATAAGTATCATTATTATCTTGCCTCACCAACCCAGACCTTTCTATAAACGCCATGTGTTCAACTAGTCTTTTTCACATAGATAGCTCTCAAGCACATAAAAGTCAAAATAACCGTGAATTAACTCTCTTCACTGATCTTTGTCTTATACTCCTCATCTTATAGAGGGCTTCCCCCCGCTAGCTAAGTTCTTAAGCTAAAAGCCTGAGGACCGTGTGAATCATTTCCTTTCCCTCCCACCCTACTTTCCGTCAATCATCTGGTCCTTACAAATGTACTCCAAAATGCCTCACATATCCTTTTTTTCATTTTGTATCTACTGTTGAGTTTAGATCTCACTGTCACATTTCACATTATGATGTCCCTGACATTGTACTCGACTTAGCCACAGCATTTGCCATACTGGATTCCTTTCTCTTCCTTGAAATACTTTTTCCAGAACACCATACCCTCTTGGTTTTCTCCCTTTCACAATAATCACTGCTTTTGTGTGGCTTCTACCTTTTCTCCTAAATTCACTGGCATGTGGCAATGTTCATTAACTGAGCCTCTTTTATACCCTTACTCCTTTGGCTGATATCATCAGTCTTAATGGCTTTAGATATTATCCTTCTGCTGAATACATTACAATCTGAACTAGTATTCTCTGAACACTGGAATGTGAAAGTGAAAGTTGCTCAGTCTTGTCCCGACTCTTTGTGATTCCATGAACTATACAGTTCATGGAATTCCCCAGGCCAGAACACTGGAGTGGGTAGCCGTTCCTTTCTGCAGGAGATATTCCCAACTCAAGGATCGAACCCAGGTCTCCCGCATTGCAGGCAGATTCTTTAGCAGCTGACCCGCAAGGAAAGCCCCAGAATACTGGAATGGGTAGCTGTTCCCTTCTCCAGCGGAGAAGAGGTCTTCAATTCCTGATCAAGGAATCAAACTGGGGTCTCCTGCATTGCAGGCAGATTCTTTACGAACTGAACTATCAGGGAAGCCCCCCAAACACCAGCTTACTGATTATCAACCAAACATCTCTGTCTGGGGGACTGAAGATACTTATCACAGAGTTCGTGTAAAACTGCTTTCTGTAACTTCACCCACCTCCCCCAAATAGTTCTTCTCACACTCTTCTACATCGCAGTGGAAAAACCTTGGATCATACTCCATTTCTGTTTTTTTTTTTTTTTTAGTACAACACATCTATTTCGTCAACAAGCACTGCTTTCCAGACACATCTCCTTGCTTCTGTTTAAAAAAAAAAAAACTTTATTATCTCTAAACCTATTTACTTAATTCTACCTAGTCTATTCCCAACACAGCAGCCAAAGCATTATTTTTTTTAAGGCCCTGCACACAGCTTCTTGGGGCTTCCCTAGTGGCTCAGTTTTGATCCCTCGGTGGGAAAGATCTCCTGGAGTCAGAAATGGCAACCCCCTCCAGTATTCTTGCCTGTAAATCTCTTGGACGGAGGAGCCTAGTGAGCTACAAACCATAGGGTCCAGAAAGAGTCAAACACAACTTAGTGACTAAACAACAGCAACAGCTTTTTAGAGCCCTGGCCAGGGATTAAACCCAGACCCTCAGCAGTGTAAATGTGGAGCTCTGACTTCTAGACCACCTGGGAATTCTTGGAATCATGTTAAAATATGTCAGATCACATCATTCTTTGCTGAAAACCTGCCAATGGCTCCCTGTCTCTTTTGTCATCAAATAAACAACTGTACAATAACTTTCATGCCTGTAAATGATATGGTCTATGATGTCATTCTGATCTTGTCCCCTCTTTTTCTTGTTCTTTTTGCTGTAGAGATGGTGCCCTCACAGATTTCCCTCAAACAAGCTAGAAAAGCAACCACATTAGGACATTTGTACTTGTGATTCTTTTTCCCTGATATTTTTTTCTCTCAAATCCGTTTAACACCAGCCATCAGTCATGTGCTAGTAAATATTTAGCAATCAAAAATATATAAGCATGTATATAAGCATATACATGATTATATAAGTTTATTATACAATAAAATAGATATATGGCACCCAATTTATAAACAATCATAATGTACACATTATTACAAATTCAACTAATTTATTAATTCTTACAGAATGCTAGCATTGATTTTTGCCAAACTCTTGCATCCACACACAACTTATTGCTGCAATCCAACAGATATTGACAAAATCCCACTGCAAATAAATGCTTGATTGCTATCTGATTCAGCAAGAAGTTTCTCAGGTCACTGACAAATGCATTTTAGGTTCTGGCTTGGGTGCTGGTCAACATTTTTATTTGCTTTCAGTTCAGTTCAGTTCAGTTCAGTCACTCAGTCGTGTCTGACTCTTTGCGACCCCATGAATCACAGCACTCCAGGCCTCCCTGTCCATCACCATCTCCCGGAGGAGTTCACTCAGACTCACGTCCATCGAGTCAGTGATTCCATCCAGCCATCTCATCCTCTGTTGTCCCCTTCTCCTACTGCCCCCACCCCCCCCCCCCCCGCCCCCGCACCAGCATCAGAGTCTTTTTCAATGAGTCAACTCTTTGCATGAGGTGGCCAAAGTACTGGCGTTTTAGCCCCAGCATCATTCCTTCCAAAGAAATCCCAGGGCTGATCTCCTTCAGAATGGACTGGTTGCATCTCCTCGCAGTCCAAGGGACTCTCAAGAGTCTTCTCCAACACCACAGTTCAAAAGCATCAATTCTTTGGTTCTCAGCCTTCTTCACAGTCCAACTCTTACATCTATACATGACCACTGGTAAAACCATAGCCTTGACTAGACGGACCTTTGTTGGCAAAGTAACGTCTCTGCTTTTGAATATGCTATCTAGGTTGGTCATAACTTTCCTTCCAAGGAGTCAGTGTCTTTTAATTTCATGGCTGCAGTCACCATCTGCAGTGATTTTGGAGCCCAAAAAAAATACAGTCTGACACTGTTTCCACTGTTTCCCCATCTATTTCCCATGAAGTGATGGGACCAGATGCCATGATCTTCATTTTCTGAATGTTGAGCTTTAAGCCAACTTTTTCACTCTCCTCTTTCATTTTCATCAAGAGGCTTTTTAGTTCCTCTTCACTTTCTGCCATAAGGGTGGTGTCATCTGCATATCTGAGGTTATTGATATTTCTGTCAATCTTGATTCCAGCTTGTGTTTCTTCCAGCCCAGCGTTTCTCATGATGTACTCTGCATATAAGTTAAATAAGCAGGGTGACAATATACAGCCTTGACGTATTCCTTTTCCTATTTGGAACCAGTCTGTTGTTCCATGTCCAGTTCTAACTGTTGCTTCCTGACATGCATATAGGTTTCTCAAGAAGCAGGTCAGGTGGTCTAGTATTCCCATCTCTTGCAGAATTTTCCATTTCTTTGCTTTAACCTGTAGATAAAAGACGTTTGTAAAAAACTTCATTTTTTTATCAATTATATGAGCCACCATTTTTTTTTTCTGCTAAATTGAACAATATATTTCGTTCATTAGGTTAGTATTTTCTTCACACTTTTTGTTATTCTCATGTGGTCTTCTCTGAACACTGGAATGTAATGACTCATGTAATGACTACACATTTGAGTTTAATATTCTTTATTTATTCCTTCTCTTTTACTCTCCTAAGTTTAGACATCACTAACAAAATAGATTTAACCTTGATTTGGTCAGCACTTGCTGACCTTCCTAAAAATATTTCCATCTGCCAAAGATTTCAAGTAACCCAGGTGATACCACTGAATATATTCTGGGGAAAGGATGAGCAGCAATACTTAATTCTATAGTACTTCGACCACATAGATAAAAGAAGCATAATTAGTATCAAGAGCATAAGTAAAAGTGAAATATAATAGATCACTTAGACAGTGACAAGATTCCATATTTTTATAAAGATATGATGTTACTATGTAAATTTATATAATTAATTCCTTATAGCCTTAATTCCATCAAGGGCTATATTTACTAGCCAGCTGTCCAAATTCTAGAAATTTTAACAATCAGCTCTTCTGAGTCAATACTAGCTAACTCCAGTACCTCAGTATTACAGTCCTAATTAAAACTGTTGTGGTTTAGACACTATGTCTTATCTGGCTCTAGTGACCAAATGGACTGTAGCTTGCAAGGCTCCTCTCTGTCCATGGGATTCTCCAGACAAAAATATTGCAGTGGGTTGCCATTTCCTTCTCCAGAGGATCTTCCCAGCCTAGGGACTGAACCCAGGTCTCCTACACTGCACACAGATTCTTTACTGACTTAGCTACAAGGAAAGCTCAAAATGATGGTAAGTCTGCACCACTAGAGCCCTGGGGCTGCTGGTTTACCTCAAGTAACCAGTGGGGAAAGTTCAAGTTCAATTAAAACTATAACGCCTAACCAAATGCTTCATTTCTCCACTCACCCCCTGGCAAATCTGCTCCGTATCATGTAGGTAGTTATCTTGTTGTTGTAGTTTTCTTTTTTTCCCCTATTCTGTTTTCTCTAGAATGTAAGCACTGTGAAGGCAGTAATTTTGTCTCCTCTTAGGACTGTATCTACATTTTAGTAGGCACCCTGTACCTACTCAGAGAAGGCAATGGCACCCGACTCAGTACTCTTGCCTGAAAAAATCCCATGGACAGAGGAGCCTGGTAGGCTGCATTCCATGGTGTCACTAGGAGTCAGACACAACTGAGTGACTTCACTTTGACTTTTCACTTTCATGCATTGGAGAAGGAAATGGTAACCCACTCCAGTATTCTTGCCTGGAGAATCCCAGGGATGGGGGAGCCTGGTGGGGTGCCATCTATGGGGTTACACAGAGTCAGACATGACTAAAGTGACTTAGCAGCTATAACTACTGCTTGAAGGAATGAATGAGAAATGAGTCTTTACAGTTCACTTGATAAGGGAATTCACAGCCACTCTTCTGATCATACATTTATATAATCCATCTTCTTTGATCTCTGAGACTACTAACACAGAAGTCTTCATCTCCATCTTTTCTGTGACATATTCTTTCACTTTTGTATTTTTTTTTTAATAAGTGCCTTCACCACTCCCTTTTGGGTCAAACTAGCTCTTACAAATTTACATAAAGAGTTTCTCTAACATAGGCTCAAAAAGTCTCACATATTCAATATGCATTCATTTTTTTCTTGGTGCAGTTTTTCTTTTCATACTCTTCATGGGGTTCTCAAGGCAAGAATACTGAAGTGGTTTACCATGTTTTGTCAGAACTCTCCACCATGACCCATCTGTCTTGGGTGGCCCTACACCACCTACAGCATGGCTCATAGTTTCATTGAGTTAGATAAGGCTGTGGTCAATGTAATCAGTTTGATTAATTTTCTGTGATTGTGATTTTCACTCTGTCTACCCTCTGATGGATAAGGATAACAGGATTTTGGAAGCTTCCTGATAGGAGAGACTGACGGTGGGGGAAACTGAGTCTTGTTTTGATGGGCAGGGAAATGCTCAGTAAATCTTTAATATAATTTTCTGTTGATGGGTGTGGCTGTGTTCCCACACTGTTGTTTGACCTGAGACAAAATAAGGTGGGAGTAATGAAAATAATGGCAACCTCTTTCAAAAGGTCTTGTGCACACACTGTTATATTCAGTGCCCTTCACCCTGCATCAGGCCACTGTCTACCCACGCCTCTGCCAGAGACTCTTGGACAATTATAGGCAAGTCTGGGTCAGTCTCCTGTCAGGTCACTGCTCCTTTCTCCTGGTCCATGTGTGCAAAGGTTTTGTTTGTGCCTTCCAAGAGTCTGTTTCCCCACTCCTGTGGAAGTTCTGTAATCAAATCCCACTGACCTCCAAAGTCAAATTCCATGAGGATCTCAGTCCATTTGCCAGATTCCCAAGTTTGGAATATCTATTGTGGGTCCTAAAACTTTCTTAACAGTGCAAGAACTTATTTGGTATAATTGTTCTACAGTTTGTGGGTCATCTGCTCAGTGGCTATATTGTGGGGTTAATGGTGACCTCCTCCAAGAGGGCTAATGCCACATGCTGTGTGACCCAGGTCAGCTGTACCCAGAGTCCCTGCCCCTGCAGAAGGCCACCGCTGACCCATGCCTCCACAGGAGATACTCAAACACTCAAAGACAGATATGTCTCAGTCTCTGTGGGGGTCTCTGAGTCCTAGTGCATACAAGGTTTTATTTGAGCCCAAAATAACTGCAGATAGTGACTTCAGCCATGAAATTAAAAGATGCCTGTTCCTTTTGGGAGAAAAGCTGTGACCAAACTAGACACCATATTAAAAAGCAGAGAAATTACTTTGCCAACTAAGGTCCGTCTAGTCAAGGCTATGGTTTTTCCTGTGGTCATGGATGGATGTGAGAGTTGGACTGTGAAGAAGGCTGAGTGCCAAAGAATTGATGCTTTTGAACTGTGGTGTTGGAGAAGACTCTTGAGAGTCCCTTGGACTGCAAGGAGTTCCAACCAGTCCATTCTGAAGGAGATCAGCCCTGGGATTTCTTTGGAAGGAATGATGCTGGGGCTGGAACTCCAGTACTTTGTCCACCTCATGCGAAGAGTTGGCTCATTAGAAAAGACTCTGATGCTGGGAGGGATTGGGGGCAGTAGGAGAAGGGGACAACAGAGGATGAGATGGCTGAATGGAATTACTGATTTGATGGACGTGAGTCTGAGTGAACTCTGGGAGTTGGTGATGGACAGGAGGCCTGGTGTGCTGCGATTCATGGGGTCTCAAAGAGTCGGACACAACTGAGCGACTGAACTGTACTGAACTGGGTCAATGTATCCCCTACCCCCAATTCATATGTTGAATTACCTAGCCCCAGGATCTGATAGTGAGATCCTTATTTAGAGATAGGGTCTTTGAAGAGTAAATCAAGCTAAAATGAATTTTTAGTGGTAAAGAATCCACCTGCCAGTACAGGAGATGAAGTAGATGTGGGTTTGATCTTTGTGTTGGGACAATTCCCTAGAGTAATAAATGTCAACCCACTCCAGTATTCTTGCCTGGAAGATTCCATGGACAGAGGAACCTGACAGGGTACAGTATATGGGTTGCAAAGAGTAGGATATGATTGAGCAACTGAGCATCATAGGGTGACCCTTAACACTATATGACTGATTTCTTTATAAAAAGGAGAAGTGTAGGCATGGAGATACTACAGAGGAAAAATGATTTGAAAATACAGAGAGAATATGATGTGGGCATGAAAATAGTCATCTACAAGTGAAAGAGAGAGATCTGGACGAGATCCATCTCTCACAGCCCTCAGGAGAAACCAATCCTACCAAAACCTTGATTTCAGACCTTTTGGTTTTCAGAACTATGAGACAATAAACTCATTTTAAGCTACCCAGTTTTTGGTACTTTATTACAGATAACAGATTTTATATCCAAAGAAAATAAATGGAATGTACTAACTTATTTATTTTAGAACCTAATGTTAATTTTATTTTAAAACAAAACTCAACACTATGATGAATTCTTGTGGGTTTTGTGGCACTTCATTCATTTAACAAATATTCATTGAGAACAACTATGGACCAGGAATTATTTTAGGCAATGAGGGTACAGCAATGAAAATACAGCAAACAAAAATCCTCGGCATTGTGAAGCTTTTATTCTAGTAGAAAAGAACAAACAGTTGCCAAAAACTATAAATGAATTTAGATAATGACAATAAGGAAATTCATGTGATGACAATATGAAACATAAGAGAGAGAGGCAAATGGAGTCTTTGGGAAAGGTAAGAACAGTACACTGTGGTCAATTTGCTGCTGATGAAATGAAAACAAACATCTATTGGACCTGGCAATATGAGAACTATTGAAGGGAAGAGCACATGAAAATGTATACTGTTGCTTATAGCTTCAGTGGAGGGAAACAAACCACATCACCTGGCATAGACAAAGATACACGCCTGCTTTAAAGAAAGAGTTTCAACTCAGTGTGGGGAACACTAATCAACACCCCACTCCCAACATTCAACTTCTTAAGACCTATGTCAGGTGCTGATGGACATCTTGCTGGAAATGTATAATCTTAATTTAATGGTCTTAGGGGTAAATTTATTTCCCTGTGAGAAATAAACATGTATGTGTGTTTATTCATATGTATTTATGAATGTATATATGTGTGTATGTATGTGTTTCTGAATATATATGTGTGTGTATGTGTGTGTGCATACACATATTTATCGGTTTCTGTATATGTGTACTCCAAATTCGAATGTCATTGCAAACTTCCCCAACAAAGAGCTTTCAAAACAACAGTGATTTTGGAAGGAAAGTAGTTGAGCACAAATCTGACAATTTCTTGATCCATGTGACTCTAACTTAGTTACCTGGTAGCATTCATCTGGCAAGTGGAATCATTCAAAACTGAGTCCCTCATATGCCCAGTGCCTCAATGAGAAGAGCTGTGGAACTGGGCTCAGATGCATCCAAAGCACGTTCCATCTCAGAGCGTCTCTATGTGGTCTCTATCACAGTAATTAAACCACTTACCTGAAGGCTCAGAGCTTATTTATACTAATCCAGAAGCTTCCAGTCCTCTTAAGTCCAGGGAAGAAATTGATATACCATCACTTCTACAGTACTATATTAGTCAAAGCAGTCATAGATCAGCCATGGGTAATGGCATTGGTATTCAATATCCTGCGAAAGACCATAACCAGCTAATGACCATGTGCATCAAGATAAATCTCAGGCTTCTGTTTCTCACTCTTTATTCTTTTGAACAAAATACTCAACCATCAGCTTTTAAAGTAAGATCATTTGGTTACCTATGGTTGAAAGTGAAAGTGATAGTTGCTTAGTTGTGTCCAACTCTTTGTGACCCTACAGACTGTAACCCACCAGGCTCCTCTGTCCATGGAATTCTCCAGGCAAGAACACTGGAGTGGGTAGCCATTCCCTTATCCCAGCTGATCATCCCCAAGGATCAAACCCAGTTCTCCTGCATTGCAGGCAGATTCTTTACCATGTGAGCCACTAGGGAAGCCTCAATGCTTGAGACCCAGGTTTCATCCCTGGGTCTAGAAGACCCCCTGGAGAAGGAAATGTCTACCCACCTTGGTATTCTTGCCTGGAGAATCCCATGGTCAGAGGAGCCTGGCAGGCTACAGGCCATGGGGATGCAAAGAGTCGGACATGACTGAACACTTAACACTTTCATAACCTGTGATTATCTACCATCTTTCTGACCTTTTCTTGATTATAGTAAGAACTTTGATTCCAGTGCAATTAGAACCTAAACTTGTCAAGAGAAAGTGATTTTTTTCTGATACCACACTATCAAGATGCAGATATTCTCCCAAAATCAATTTCAGGCTCTTTGGCAGTATATTCCTCAATTTACTTGCAAGGAATCAGAAGCTTAGAAGGTAGTGATCATGACAGCAGACTCTGAATTCTAATTGCGTAGATTAAATACTGATTCTATCATACTCATCTGTCCTTGGGCAATCTTCTTAACCTTTCTGTTCTTGAAATCCCTCTTTGATTAAAAAAAAAAGGGGATAATATAAATAACTTCCATAGTCAGTCGATGTGAGGATTTAGTGTGAGGATTAGTGATTTAACCTAAAGCATTCCTCATTATGCTCAATAAATGCTAAATAACTGTCAATAGTTCTATTATCAAGAACATCATCACCATTGGAATTTCATCCCCCAGATAAGTCTTTTTTTTTTAAGTTTATACTCTATTTTTCTCCCTACAATGCTGTTGCAGTACATTTTTTCTGAATGGAGTAGTTAAGCTGAAAGCCTAAAAATCCATATAATATTTGGTCTTCACAAATGCCCTGGAAAAGCTATGATTATCAGTGTGGTTATTAAATATATTGACTAGAAGCACTGGGGCTTCCCATATAGCATAGTAATACAGAATCCACCTTCCAGTGCAGGAGACACAAAAGATACAAGTTTGGTCCCTCAGTTGGGATGATCCCCTGGAGTAGGAAATGGCAATCCACTCCAATATTCTTGCCTAGAAAATTCCATGGACAGAGGAGCCTGACCAGCTACAGTTCATGCAACTAAGCACACACACACACACACACACACACAACACAGAAAGACCGGTCTTTTAAAATTGTAGATCACATTGAAACACTAGAAATAGATATAAGCAATAAACAAATGCAAAAAAAAAAAAAATAGACATGGAAATAAAACCTTCCAAGTCAGAAGTGTATTTAACGATGCATAAATGCAACTACCTTCTCTTTGGATCTCTCTGATCTGTGCCCACAAATCCATAGAGAGGGTAATACCTATTTTTAGAATTCTGTTCCTGTCTCCACCTCCTCTTCTCCTCTCCTTTCTGTCTCTCTCTTTCTCTATCTACCACCCCAGACCCCTTCCTGTCTCTTTCTTTCACAATATCACAAGACTCTCCTAAGGGCCCACAAGGTCCGAGGACCTCATTACTTGAACTAATAACTCTGTGGTATTCTGTCAGGAAGCCCTTGGTTACATTTTGGCTTCTGCTGATTTCTCATCTGGAAAGCATTACTTAAACTGAGCTTTCTCTCCCATGAAGAACATGTGGAAAAATCATATACCTGAAGAGAGTGCCTGAGTCATAGTTCATACTCAAAACATATAAATTCACCATTCTTTTCTCCTCACCAGAAATAAAATGATTCATCATCAGTTTTGAGGGTAGGAAGAAAAAACATGTAGAAGAGGAAAAATTGAATCTTCCTCTTAAATCATAAAAATGTCTACATTCCTGAATTTATGATGATTAATTCCATGAGTCATAGCTTGAAGCTAAAATAAATATGTTTATTTTTAATTCTGAGATGCCAGTGTTTCATATAATATAAATTTTCTTTAAAAATAAAATGTATCATATAATGAAAATATAAATAAAACTCTGAAGTTTAATTAGTTATTAAATTAGTTTAGAGTCTGAAATGTGTTAAATGTAGCTGTAGATATAGCCATGTATCTGCTGAACCACAGCCTCTGACAACTTACCGGTAGTGATGTTTAGTCAGTGATGACT
This sequence comes from Ovis aries, assembly GCF_016772045.2. Lineage (NCBI taxonomy): Eukaryota > Metazoa > Chordata > Mammalia > Artiodactyla > Bovidae > Ovis > Ovis aries. The sequence continues at coordinate 53,961,279 of NC_056069.1, forward strand.
TTCCATAGGGTTGCAGTGGAGCTATTCAAACTTTCAGTCACTTGAGGAGCAAACCATAGAAATATTCAGAGTATAAATGAGTACCTAAATCTCTACTATTTCCCACAATAATTTTCCAATGGAGACAATCTTGTCAATACATCCATGTACTTTCTGTACCTGCCCCTTTGTTGATGGCAGATCCCCTTTCCAAGGGTTCCTTGCTTCTCCATTCTTCTTTCTATATCCTGCAAACTTGTTGTTGTCCCGTAAAGTACTGTTTTATCATGTTCATGCATATGGATAGCTACAGTCTTCAAAGTCTGGGTTTTGCCTGTTCATTTAACAAAATCTATTTGTAGTATTGGGGCTTCCCTCATGGCTCAGATGGTAAAGAATCTGCCTGCAATGCAGGACACCTAAGTTCAGTCCCTGGGTTGGGAAGATCCCCTTGAGAAGGGAATAGCTACCTACTCCTGTATTCTTGCCTGGAGAATTTCATGGACAGAGGAGCCTGGCTGGCTATAGTCCATGAGGTCTGAAAGAGTCAGACACGACTGAGTGACTAACACTTAACTTTCCATAATTTCTTATTTATTTCCCTGTCAGTAAACACTCTAATCATGACCTTCTAAAATCGTAAGCTCTATCCTTAATGTCCCAGTACCCCACATTTTAAATATAGCAGAGACACATTCAATATACATTGGATTGGTGGTGAATGAAGGAAACAGATTTCTGAAACTGTGGTGATGATTTAATGTCTCAGTGTTTTTGATTTCAATGTAGACAGGAATTTATGAAAGTCACATTATCTCTACAAAATCAGTAGGGAAAATTCATAATGTGTAGTTGAATAGAAGTACCATATAATATACTAAATGTTGAAACAAATAGCACTTCATTAGCTAACATAAAAAAGTCTCACAGGTACCTAGATCATCATGATCAGGCTGTTGGAAGGATGAATTATTACTGCAAGATGTTAACTATCATTGTGTAGGAACTGGTTAATGAAACTTCTAAATGTTTATAAACCTCTTAATGTTTTCCTAATTGTTTTAAATGATTAGATACTCCAATGAAATATGAACACTTGGAGGCCAGATATCATATGTCCTCAACTGCAGGTGAATATCTCAGATTAGACCATTCATGGAAACCACAGAAGAGGTTTGTCACAAATACTGATGTTGTGCCCACTTCCCTAAATTTTCACTCAGTAGGGCTAGAATGGTGTCCTTGAAGGTGCATTTTAATTGTAACTTCACATAATTTTGTTTTTAAGTACCCTTGCACCCCATTTGGCATCTGGTCCTATCACTTCATGGGAAATAGATGGGGAAACAGTGGCTGACTTTATTTTTGGGGCTCCAAAATCACTGCAGATGGTGATTGCAGCCATGAAATTAAAAGACACTTACTCCTTGGAAGAAAAGTTATGACCAACCTAGATAGCATATTCAAAAGCAGAGACATTACTTTGACAACAAAGGTCCATCTAGTCAAGGCTATGGTTTTTCCAGTGGTCATGTATGGATGTAAGAGTTGGACTATGAAGAAACCTGAGCACTGAGGAATTCATGCTCTTGAACTGTGGTGTTGGAGAAGACTCTTGAGAGTCCCTTGGATTGCAAGGAGATCCAACTAGTCCACTCTAAAGGAAATCAGTCCTGGGTGTTCTTTGGAAGGACTGATGCTAAAGCTAAAACTCCAGTACTTTGGCCACCTGATGCGAAGAGCTAACTCATTTGAAAAGACCCTGATGCTGGGAGGGATTGGGGCCAGGAGGAGAAGGGGACGACAGAGGATGAGATGGCTGGATGGCATCACTGACCTGATGGACGTGAGTTTGAGTGAACTCCGGGAGTTGGTGACGGACAGGGAGGCCTGGCGTGCTGTGATTCATGGGGTCGCAAAGAGTTGGACACGACTGAGTGACTGAACTGAACTGTGCCCCATTAGAAAAACAGTAGGACTCTGGTACATTTTGAGGCTTCCCAGGAAGTACAGTAGGAAAGAATTTCCACCTGTCAATATGGGAGATATGGGTTTGATCTTTGGGTCAGGAAGATGCCCTGGAGTAGGAAGTGGCAACATAGTCTAGTATTCTTGCCTGGAAAATTCCATGGTCAAAGTCCACTGGGTCACTCAAAGTCAGACATGGCAGAACACACTCTTACACAGACTGATATCTTGTAATAGAAAGTGAAAGTGAAGTCGCTCAGTCATGTCCAACTCTTTGCAACCCATGGACTGTAGCCTGCACCAGGCTTCTCTGTCCATGGGATTCTCCAGGCAAGAATACTGGAGTGGGTTGCCATTTCCTTCTCCATGGGATCTTCCCAACCGTTGGATCGAACCCAGGCTTCTCACATTGCAGGCAGACACTTTACCGTCTGAGCCACCAGGGAAGCCCTGATATCTTGTAATAGGCGTTACATAGTTATATAAGAAAGTTCAAACGAATGAATGAACAATTGACAAAATTAAGAAAGAAAATAAGCAACTGAGCCCACATGAATATATGTAGTTAAGATATGAAAGAAAATTTACCAGCTCTTCTTATAAATGCACATATGTACTTGAAAATGTTTTTAACAATTTGAATGTCATGCCTGTTTATTTGTTCCGCCCTTTTAGAGATTTTATTTTTCAGTCTTCTGTGGTATTACCTAATAAACTAGATTTGTATATTTCCATCTTAAATTCTTTTTAGTGGCTAAAATGCAAGAAACCATTTTGGAGGATCTATTGCTCTATATGAATATCACCAGTCAAAGAAAAAAACACGTGGTGATCTAGTGAGTCAGGTTCAGTGAGTAATGTTTATAACTGCAGATGAGTTCCAATGTTATGAGCTTGTATTCAGCAAAGAGTCATTCCCAGTTACAAGCCCCTATATATCAAGGTGATTGGGAAGCCGTAGTCAGAAGGTAATTTGCAGGCAGTGGGGTACCTGTGATCGTTTACCGGGAAAGTAATAAGAAACAAAACAAAATGATACAAAGGTAATCACTTCCTGTTGATTCAACACAACATCGCAGGCGAACAAAAGGCAACAATTTCTGTTAAAAATTTTGAAATAAACATTGCTAGTGAAGCATATCAGACAAACATTCAGAATATGCTAAGAGTCGTTACCTAGCATATATTGAAAAGTGGAGTGTTTCCTTTGTTCTTATGCAAACACTGCACTAATTTAAGGTGATTAATTTAGCTACTCTGCATTGTTTTATTTACAAATTTACCAAATAAAAAGGCCAGGTGATAAGTCTTTATTATTGTTTATTTGAAAGAAAAAAATAAGTTAAAATACAATTACTGGGTCCATGGATACATGATAGAAAAGCCAAACAAAAAACCAAAATATCAGTTCTTGTTTGGTCTATACAAATATAGTTTATCCTAGTCTTGTGTAGGAGTTTAGGCTTCATAGTTTTGAAAAATGTTTATTATAATTGAATATTATTGGTTGTTTTCATGTGTGTATCTCCACATATATTTTATTGATATGACAAGATGGTGATAAAAAATGAAGAAATGTTTGAAAACAATGGCAGAATTTTGTCTAATTGTGACTTTTCATACTTTTGACCTACTTACACTGGAATCACCTATAGTAGTTGTTAATGTCAGGGGAGATCATTCAGAGGACATGAATGCCAATTGACTAGCAAGCTGAACCCAGGTAATCAGAGACTCCTCACGCCCTTCTCTGCCCTTGGAATCATTTTTCTGCCAACATTTCCCAGAGCGGGAGCTATGTCCAAGGACAGTCTTCAGAGAGAAAGCTTTCAGGATATAAGGTTGATATATAAAAGTCAACCTCTTTCCTATTTACCAGCAATAAAGAAGTAGACTTTGATTTAAAAATACAATGCCATTTAGGTTAATTTCTCTTAAAAAGAGATACTTGGGGGTAAATTTAACGATAAAAGGTATGAAATCTATATGAGGAAAACTATAAAAGTCTCAGTAAAGAAACAAGAAGTAAATAAATGGAGATATATGTTATGTGCATGGATAGGAAAGACTCAATATTATCAAGATGTTAATTCTGCCTAACCTTATCAATACATTCAGTGGGATACCAATCAAATCCCAGACATTTTTTATAGGTATTGACAAACCTGTTTTACAGTTTTTAGGTGAAAGCTAGAAAAGATCATTGCAACCCACTCCATTATTCTTTCCTGTAAAATCCCAAGGAGAGCAAAGCCTGGTGGGCTACAGTTCATGGGGCTGTAAAGAGTGAGACATTACTGAGCACATTCAACAGTTTTAGAAACAAAGGAACTATAAAGCCATGGATAGACATGGAGGATCCTTAAATGCCCATTACTAATTGAAGAGGCCAATCTGAAAAGGTTGCACACTATATGGTTCCAATTATATGACATTTTTGAGGAAGCAAAATAAAGGAGACAGTAAAATGATCAGTGATTGCCAAAGGCTGATGGGAGGGAGGGATGAATAGGTGGAAAAGAGAGGATTTTTAGGGCAGTTAAAGTATTCTATGTTATGCTGTAATGAATACATATTATTATACATGGATCCAAACCCATAGAATATGCAACACCAAGAGTGATCTCTAATGTAAATTATATACTTTGGGTGATCAGTTCAGTTTCTCAGTCATGTCCAACTCTTTGTGATCCCATGAATCACAGCACGCTAGTCCTCCCTGTCCATCACCATCTCCCGGAGTTCACGCAAACTCACATCCATTGAGTCAGCGATGCCATCCAGCCATCTCATCCTCAGTCGTCCCCTTCTCCTCCTGCCCCCAATCCCTCCCAGCAACAGAGTCTTTTCCAATGAGTCAAAACTTCGCATAAGGTGGCCAAAGTACTGGAGTTTCAGCTTAAGCATCATTCCTTCCAAAGAACACCCAGGACTGATCTCCTTTAGAGTGGACTAGTTGGATCTCCTTGCAGTCCAAGGGACTCTCAAGAGTCTTCTCCAACACCACAGTTCAAAAGCATTAATTCTTCTGCGCTCATGTTTCTTCACAGTCCAACTCTCACATCCATACATGACCGCTGGAAAAACCATAGCCTTGACTAGATGGACCTTTGTTGTCAAAGTAATGTCTCTGCTTTTCTATATGCTATCTAGGTTGGTCATAACTTTCCTTCCAAGGAGTAAGCATCTTTTAATTTCATGGCTGCAGTCACCATCTGCAGTGATTTTGGAGCCCCAATAAATAAAGTCAGCTATTGTTTCCTCATCTATTTCCCATGAAGTTATGGGACCAGATGCCATGGTGATAATGATGTGCTAATAATGTAGGTTTATCAGTTGTAACAAATGCACTATTTTAGTACAGAATGTGGCTAGTCTGGGAGGTGGTGTACAGTCTGGAGAAAAAGGGTACATGATAACTCTATTTTCTTAATTTTACTGTGGACCTAAAACTACTGTAAAATAATAAAGTGCTTCTGAAAAGGAAAAAACTAAAGTAACTGTGTACCAGCTATGTTCTAGACTACCCCACTCAGGAACATCTGGGCTATATGTTGGAATCATATTATTATATAAGGGGATCATGTGGCTATGGCAGTTTGCCCTATAACCTGTGTGCCCTCAGGCAAGGTCATAGCTTAGTACATGCAAATGAGCCATTCTCAGGAGAATTGAGTGTTTAAATGATTCCTTAGATAATCATTTCTGAGAAATATGTGTCAATTCTAGATATGCTCTTTTCTTTCCGTAAGCAAATTTCTTTGACAAATTTCTTCCCATTTCATGTCATAGTGGCACTATTATAAAAGAAAGGAGATAATGAAATTATTAAATCTGTGCTATAAAACAGGGTTTGTGTTAATTCTTCTTCTCTGATCCTTTTAAATGAATGACATTTAGATTGCATAAAATATCTGTCATTCACTTTGGAGATAGATGGGAGGGAAGGTTCAAGAGGGAGGTGACGTGTATACACCTATGGCTGATTCATGTTTATGTTTGACGGCAATTATCCTTCAATTAAAAAATAAATAAGTTTAAAAAAAGATTTCATTTTCATATTTGTATATTCTACAAATATTACTGTAATGATTTCTTTGTAAAATATCCTGGATAGTAATCTCATATTTCTACATATCAGAGGTAAGTCCCTTTTTTTTTTTTCAGAATGGCATCTTTTATTTAATTTTAGAAAGTATAAATTTCTTTCATTAAATGTTTTCATAAACTCTTAACTTGTTCCCCTCTGCATCAATTATCTTTTTTCTTATATAATTATTTATGGGAAAAAAAAAAAACATTGTTCTTTTTAATAAGAATGCTTGAGGCTTTTTCATATCTATGGATTAGATGAATCATTTATTATCATATTATTATAATTCATTTCGATATGAATAATTTTTATTCTTATTTAGCTTCAGGAAGGTTCTCCTAAACTTCCTCCATTATATGTCCACAAGTATTAAAAGCTGGAATTCTATTTTCCTGGGGCCTGTGGCTCTCACTCAAAGTAATTACATGTGCAATCAAGTCAGTAAAGAAAAAAATAAATAAATAACATAGTGGTTAAGTGTCCTATATTCTGGAACTCTCTTGCTTTTTCGATGATCCAGTGGATATTGGCAATTTTATCTCTGGCTCCTCTGCCTTTTCTAAAACCAGCTTGAACATCTGGAAGTTCATGTTTCATGTATTGTTGAAGCCTGGGTTGGAGAATTTTGAGCATTACTTTACTAGTGTGTGAGATGAGTGCAACTGTGCAACAGTTTGAGCATTCTTAGGCATTGCCTTTCTTTGGGATTGAAATGAAAACTGACCTTTTCCAGTCCTGTGACCACTGCTGCATTTTCCAAATTTGCTGGCATATTGAGTGCAGCACTTTCACAGCATCATCTTTTAGGATTTGAAGCAGCTCAACTGGAATTCCATCACCTCTACTAGTTTTGCTCATAGTGATGGCTTCCAAAGGCCCGCTTGCCTTCACATTCCAGCATGTCTGGCTCTAGGTGAGTGATCACACCATTGTGATGATCTGGATTGTGAAGATCTTTTTGTATAGTTATTCTGTATATTCTTGCCACCTCTTCATTGGATCATCAAAAAAGCAAGAGAGTTCCAGAAAAAATATGTATTTATGCTTTATTGACTATGCCAAAGCCTTTGATGGTGAGGATCACAACAAACTGTGGAAAATTCTTCAAGAGATGGGAATACTAGACCACCTGACCTGCCTCTTGAGAAATCTGTATGCAGGTCAGGAAGCAACAGTTAGAACTGGACATAGAACAATAGACTGGTTCCAAATAGGAAAAGGAGTACGTCAAGGCTGTACATTGTCACCCTGCTCATTTAACTTATATGCAGAGTGCATCAAGAGAAACGCTGGGCTGGAAGAAGCACAAGCTGGAATCATATTGACAGGAGAAATATCAATAACCTCAGATATGCAGATGACACCACCCTTATGGCAGCAAATGATGAGGAACTCAAAAGCCTCTTGATGAAAGTGAAAGTGGAGAGTGAAAAAGTTGACTTAAAGCTCAACATTCAGAAAACGAAGATCATGGCATCTGGTCCCATCGTTTCATGGGAAATAGATGGGAAACAGTGGAAACAGTGACTGGCTTTATTTTTGGGGCTACAAAATCACTGCAGATGGTGACTGCAGCCATGAAAGTCAAAGATACTTAGTCCTTGGAAGAAAAGTTATGACCAAACTAGACAGCATGTTAAAAAGTAGAGGCATTACTTTGCCAACAGTTCCATCTAGCCAAAGCTATGGTTTTTCCAGTATTGTGTATGGATGTGAAAGGTGGACTATAAAGAAAGCTGAGTGCCGAATAATTGATGCTTTTGAACTGTGATGTTGGAGAAGACTCGAGACTGCAAGGAGATCCAAGCTGTCCATCCTAAAGGAAATCCGTCCTGAATATTCATTAGGACTGATCCTGAAGCTGAAACTCCAATCCTTTGGCCACCTGATGCAAATGACTGACTCACTGGAAAGACCCTGATGCTGGGAAATATGGAACGTGGGAGGAGAAGGGAATGGCAGAGGATGAGAAGGTTGGATGCCGTCTACAACCCAATGGACATGACTTTGAGTAAATTACAGGAGTGGTGATGGACAGGGAGGCCTGGCATACTACAGACCATGGAGTTGCAAAGAGTCTGACTTGACTGAGTGACTGAACTGAAGACATATTTGGTAGTTCTAATATAAATGTGACCTGCTGGAAAATTTGTTTCAGTTTTAAATGTAAGGCTCTATTGACAGAGCTGTGTGTGTGTGTGTGTGTGTGTGTGTGTGTGTGTGTGTGTGTGTGTTTCTCTATGTGTGTGTATCTGTGTGGTGTGTTTACCTATGCATAATTACATATGACATATATAATTTGTATCTCTTTATTGAATGTCACTGCAAGACAAAACGTATTACATGTCACTGCAAGACAATTAATGTGACTTTACATATAATTTTTCAAACAATCTCATCACTTTCTTTATTTTGCTCATGTACTTAGATCTAGTTTTTATTATAGTTGTTATTTCCTGACAAAAAGTAGTCAGTTTCTTAGTCTTAATAAATATTAAAGTACTACCTGCCTATAATCTTTTTCAAGTGTCTACACTCTGCCAATGTTTTCATCATCAAAATTTGACAACCCTTTTGGAAAACTATGTAAATTGTTGTATAAGGAGAAAAATTAACCTCTGCTCAAATCATCTGAGCTGACACTTAGGATGAGCACAAATCATGAAATATTCAACTCACCAGTGGAAGGAAAGAGCAAGGACCACAGGTCTACCTCTGATGGGCCTGTCATCCCAAGGAATGCCAAGCAATGGGATATCTTCATTTGTCCCTTAGTATCTATAGATTCCTTTTGGACCTATGGTTGCAAACAAATATTTACATGAGACCATTTTAATAACATGGGCAGGTAATGTTTGTCTCAAAACCCTGACTTTCTCTCAAAAGCATTTCAGTTAAAACTACTTTTCTTAAATGGTACAGATGAACCTATTTGTAGAGCAGGAATAGAGGTGCAGACATAGAGAATAGACTTGTGGGGACTGAGAGGGAGGATTATTGAGAGACTTACATTAACATATATATGCTACCATATGTAAAATAGCTAGCTAGTGGGAAGCTGCTGTATAACTCAGAGAGCTCATCTCGGTACTCTGTGATGAACCAAATGGGTGGAATTGGGGACAGGGAAGGGAGGCTCACGAGGGAGGGGATAAATGTATACATACGGCAGATTCATGACGTTGAACAGCATGAACTAACACAACACTGTTGAGCAATTATATTCCAATAAAAACATTAAAAGATCTACTTTTCTTAAAATGAAAATAAAGAGATATATATAGCTATATTGCTTTTCATTTAATGTATAACCCATGCTATTCTGTTTAAAACATGTATTACAGGAGTTATTAGAACTGCCTTACATAATATGGACAGAGAAGCCAGAGAACATTACTCAGTGGTCATTCAAGCCAAAGACATGGCTGGGCAAGTTGGAGGGCTTTCAGGATCCACCACAGTCAACATCACCCTGACAGATGTCAATGACAACCCCCCAAGGTTTCCTCAGAGTAAGTACAAGTTTCTTTTGATCTGCACTTATCATTATTCATTTATGTAAAACAAACTGAAAAACAGCTAAGCCTTGAACAATATGGACTTGAGATGCAAGAGTCTACTTATTTATTTTTCTCAGTAGTAAGGGCTATAGGACTACATGACTAGATCAGTGGTTGGGTGTATCTGCAGATAATGAGGAACCTGGATACAGAAAGCTGACTATAAGTTATATGTATGGACAGTGTAGAGGTTGGATGCTCCTAACTCTCACATTTTTCAAGGGTCAACTGTACTTGGATGTATAATGTCATGTGCCTATTCTCTTAAATGGAAAGATTGTGTTTGTACAGTCTTTTTTTTATACACAAGACTAAAGAAATCACTCCATCTGTTGTCTCCTGAACTTGGTAGATAGATGTCACTATCTGGATGATAGTGGATAAAGATATCTGGATATAAAGATATCATCACTGGATAAAGATATCATCACTAGATAAAGATATCATCACTATCTGGATGATACTGGATAAAGATATCCATTTCAATTGACATCAGGGTTAAATACTAAAAATGAGATAGTAGTACTAAGAAATGATACTTTGCATTTGCTGAAGTATTTATGTATTACTAATGAATTCTTGGAGGTATTCAGAATAAACATTTTGATATGGACATTCTACTCTTGGAAAACTATTGAATATGTACTGTTTGTGGGATTTTTTTTTAAATTCTTCATATTAGGAATGAATGCTCTTCACATACACACAGAAGCATACCATCCAATGGCAAGGTATTGCAAATAAAATAAACTGCAATCTCAGAGTAGAATATAAACCTTGTGAGTGGAGAGCCCACCAGGCAATTCAAGGAGAGAGTATCGGTTTTGTGAGTTCAGAATGATATACTGTTTATGACACCTTCAGAAAGGGAAGGAAACATATTTGAGTATTTCTAATATGGCAGAAACTGTGGGTAGCATTTTATAGTATAACTATTAATTATTTAAAAATCCTGAGGGGAGCTGTCCTTCTTGCACATGATGTTTAAAAAGTATAAGAGACAGAATGAAGTAAGTCAAAAAGAGAAAAATAAATATTATCAGTTCAGTTCAGTCGCTCAGTTGTGTCCGACTCTGTGTGACCCCATGAATCGCAGCACCCCAGGCCTCCCTGTCCATCACCAACTCCCGAAGTTCACTCAAACTCATATCCATTGAGTTGGTGATGCCATCCAGCCGTCTCATCCTCTGTCATCCCCTTCTCTTCCTGCCCCCAATTCCTCCCAGCATCAGGGGCTTTTTCAATGAGTCAACTCTTCGCATCAGGTGGCCAAAGTATTGGAGTTTCGGCTTTAGCATCAGTCCTTCCAAAGAACACCCAAGACTGATCTCCTTTAGAATGGGTTGGTTGGATCTCCTTGCAGTCCAAGGGACTCTCAAGAGTCTTCTCCAACACCACAGTTCAAAAGCATCAATTCTTCTGTGCTCAGCTCAGTTGGACGTATATTCACAGTCCAACTCTCACATCCATACATGACCACTGGAATAACCATAGTCTTGATGAGACGAACCTTTGTTGGCAAAGTAATGTCTCTGCAAATGTATGGAATCTGGTAAAACAGTACAGATTAACCTGTTTGCAAAACAGATATGGAGACCCAGATGTAGAGAAAAAACATATGGTCACCAAAGGGAAAAGAGGGGGCAGGTGAGTTGGGAGATTGGAATTGATGTATATGCACTATTGATATGGTGTATAAAATAGGTAGCTGATGAGAACCTATTGTATAGCACAAGCAACTCTACTCAATGCTTTGTGATGACCTAAATAGAAAGGAAGTACAAAATAGAGAGATATAAGTATGTGTATGGATGATTCACTTAACTGTAAAGCAAAAATAGCATAATATTTTAAAGCAACTCTACTCCAATTATTTTTTTAAAAGGACCTGCTAGGTTCGTCTTTGAAAAAACAACTTAACAAATATCATCAAAAAGTTAGAGACAAGTAGCTGCAGCAGTGATTTTTAGAAAAATTTGCAGAGGCATATTTGAAATGAAACAAGTAATGGACATACAGATGGCTAACAAACACATGAAAAGATGCTCAACATCACTCATTATCAGAGAAATGCAAATCAAAACCACAATGAGGTATCATTTCACACCAGTCAGAATGGCTGTGATTCAAAAGTCTACAAATAATGATGAGTTTTAAGGACAAAAGAAATTTCAGAGGTAAAGAATTTTGTCTATTTGTGTTTATAGTCCAAGGAATACAATTCAACTTCAATAAATCTGGGGTGAGGAAGAAGATAAACTCTGTAACAAAGTAGACAGGGTGGCAAGTCAACGGCTGCTCTCCACAAGTCAGTGTAAAAGGCTTACCCAGCCTTATCTCTCAGTATTGTTCTCAGGACTCAATGGAATACTGCCTGTTCCGAAAACACAGCAACAATATGCATATTTTTATATCAGTCTAGAATTTTTCACTCACATTCCTTTGTTTGTGATAGACACTCAGTTGTGTCTGATTCTTTGTGACCCCATGAACTATAGCCCTCCAGACTCCTCTGTCCATGGAATTTTCCAGGAAAGAATACTGGATTGAGTTGTCATTTTCTCCAGGGGATCTTCCTAAACCAGAGATTAAACCTGAGTCTCCTATATTGAAGGCAGATACTTTACCATCTGAGCCACCAGGACTACCACATTCCTTTGTTTAAAAGGCCTCTTAAGAGTTTCTCTGAACTCCATCACAGAATTAGCAGACAGTTAATTAACCCTTGGTTTCTGTAACATGGCCTTTCCCATGTACTTTTATGCTATATTTATCTCCATAGGTGCACATCTCCCCTACACTGTGGGTCCCTCTAAGTAAGAATGATGCTTGATTTGTCTTTGTAACATTAAGTGTTTAGATTTGTGCCCAGCCCTGGATAAATGGTTATGAAATGAATAAATAAATGAGTTGAATTTAAATACTCTGTCAAACTACTATTGTTAAAAGACCATGGATAAAGATAGGCAAGTTGAATTCATGGTTAGGCAAAGCTACTTTAAAATTTCAATTCTAAGGACAAGATTATGTGACTTGGTTCTTTCAAGTGGCTTTTGCTCTATGAAGAAAACATGTTTAAAAGAAAATTATAAGTCATAGATAAGTCCATATTATTAAATTATGAAATATAATTAAATTCCAAGTCATTTTACAAAATTGCAGTGTATTTTTGTATTCATTTAACCCCTTATTCCACACAATATGCATATACCCATATTTCATTATGAGACAAGTGTAATCGGATGGTGACTGCAGCTGTGAAATTAAAAGATGCTTGCTCCTTGGAAGAAAAGCTATGACAAACTTAGACAGCATATTAAAAAGCAGAGACATCACTTTACGGACAAAGGTCCATATTGTCAAAGGTATGGTTTTCCAGTAGTCACGTACGGATGTGAAAGTGGGACCATAAAGAAGCCTGAGTGCCGAAGAATTGATGCTTTTGAACTGTGGTGCTGGAGAAGACTCTTGAGAATCCCTCGGACTGCAAGGAGCTCAAACAGGTCAATCCTAAAGGAAATTAACCTTGAATATTCATTATAAAGACTGATGCTGAAACTCTGAAACTTTGGCCAATTATATGTGAAGAGGCAACTCATTGGAAAAGACCCTGATGCTGGAAAAGATTGAAGGCTGGAGGAGAAGGATGAGGATGAGATTGTTGGATAGCATCATCAATTCAATGGACATGAGTTGATCAGACTCTGGGAGATAGTGAAGGACAGGGGAGCCAGGTGTGCTGCAGTCAACAGGGTGGCAAAGTGTTGGACTAAACAACAACAAAACCCTTTTATAGAATAAGGAGTTGATTAGTTGATTTAGTCACTAAGTCATGTCCGACTCTTTTACGATCTCATGGACTGTAGCGTACTTCGTTCCTCTGCCCATGGAATTTACAAGGCAAAATTACTGGAGTGGGTTTCATTTCCTTCTCCAGAGAATCTTCCTGATCCAGGGATCGAATTTGCATCTCCCAGGTCTCCTGTATTGCAGGCAGCATCTTTACTACTGACCCACCAGAGACTAAAGTTCAAAGTTTGTTTGTTTGTTTGTTTTTAAAGAGGTAATGAGTGATAGTGCTGAATTAGGTGGAATATAAACTTTATTATAATTACAACACCAACCTCATTTTCAACCTATGTTATTTAAGTAGATTCTACCACTGCTATTTTTAAGATGTATATTAATATTATAGCCCTTATTATAATAGAGTGAAAAACTTATTCAGGGGGCTCAATAAACCGATTTTAACCAGACAAGCCCATTAAAACTTATTTTAGAAATCACCAAAAAATAAGAAAATGGTGATGAATAAAGACAAATGTATCCCTAACTTTATTTTGGTCTATGATTGTTGCTGAAGCATCAGTTCATAGTGAAACAATTGTTTAACTTGACAAAGAATAAATGAATACTCTTTGAGTGAACTCATTACATTAATCACTAATGGGATCGATGTATCTTCAGTCTCCCCAGAATGACTGACAAGTGTCAATTCTGCCACATGATGATATGCTCTTAGTGTGTTGAAATAAAGGCAGTACACACCCAGAACTTCACACTCTGATTTGTATAAAAGATATTTTATTTTGCACCCCTACCGCTTTAAACACATTGCTGCTCTCAGAATGATTTGGTGTCACCACAATAAGAGTAGCTTGCAATATTCTTTAATTTTCCCAAAAGCATTATAACTCATCAAATGAAAAAAAAAATGACAAACTATATCTTGGGAAACTTTGCAAATTGTTTGAAGAAAAAACAATGATGTATTTTATGAAGACTTGCATACGTAAAGCACCATGAAATACACAAATATAAACACAGTTCAAATCCTATAAAGATCTTATCCAGTGATTAAATAGACCCAGTAATCTAATTGTTTCTCTTAAGGTGTTCTTGTTTGTTTGTTTTAAATTTTTTCTGACATTTATTTTTCTTTTTTTCTCTTTAGCTGTGAAAGCCATGTTACAGCAAGACAATATCTGGCACACATTTTTAACATTGCATTTTTCTTTCTTCTGTTAATTTACCATGGCCTCAGTTTCTTATATCTCAATTTAAAGCTACCACTGTATCTTTTCTAAATTAGAGTATAATCCCTTTACAATGTTCTGTTGGCTTCTGCTGTGCCCTCCCATTTGAGACTTCCTACCATCCTCCACCCCATCCCACCTCACTAGGATATCACAGAGCACTGAGCTGAGCTCTCTGTGCTATACATCAGGTTCCCACTAGCTATTTATTTTACACATGATAGTGTATATATATCAATCCTACTCTCCCAATTCACCCCCACATCCCATGTCCATATGTCCTGTCTCTACATCTGCTTATCTATTCTTGCCCTGCAAATAGGTTCATGTGTACTGTTTTTCTAGATTCCACATGTGTGTGTTAATATATTTGTTTTTCTTTTCCTGGCTTACTTCACTCTGTGTGACAGACTCTAGGTCTATCTACTTTATCTTAATTTAAGCTGCATAGGTTTTGAGTAAGCATTTGAGAGTAAGAGAGGGGACTAGACTAATAATTTGCTTTACAAAGACTCTGCACTAGGGAGATACAAACGCAGTGGCCTGGAATACAAGACAAACAAAGGTCCAGGTGAAAGCAGGCTGCCTGTGAGTGTCAGGGAGGTTATAGGGGAGAACAGAGACTGGAAGGTACATATACAGCTAAAAGGACAGCCACTGCTCAATTCTAGTAATGCCTGTATGTGGGCAGGCAAGTATTAGGAATGGGAGCTACTTGCAAGACTTGCAATGTAAGAGAACAAATCAGTATATCTGTGGCTTGAATCTTTACTCCAAGGACACAAGTTTCCTAGTTCTTCTTCAGAAAAAAATATCTCAAGGTATAAATTCCTCAATATTATCCCTTCTATTGAAAGGGATTTATTCTACTTTTTAAGATTTTTGCTATTTCCTTCTCTGGTTTTAACTGTATTCTAGTCATTTAAAAATTTATTCACAAAATAAAATAAAATAAATAAAAATTTTTAAAAAAATATTTTCAGGCAGGTAAAAATCACTGAAGTCTAATATTCTGTATAAAGAATATGCATATAAATGTCAATTATGAACATGAAAGTTTATAAAGTAAACTTGAACCCTAAAGGGAGCTGTATTTTGAGAGTTGCCCTTGTAGAGTTTTTGCTTTGGCTCCATGCCTTCATTCTTTCTGGAGTTATTTCTGCACTGATCTCCAGTAGCATATTGGGCACCTACTGACCTGGGGAGTTCATCTTTAAGTGTCCTATCTCTTTGCTTTTTCATACTGTTCATGGGGTTCTCAAGGCAAGAATATTTAACTGGCTTGCCATTCCCTTCTCCAAGTGGACCACATTCTGTTAGACCTCTCTGCCATCACCCATCCAGCTTGGATGGCCCCACATGATATGGCTTAGTTTCATTGTTTTAGACAAGGCTGTGGTCCATGTGATCAGATTGGTTACTTTTCTGTGATTGTAGTTTCAGTCTGTCTGCTCTCTGATGCCCTCTCTTAATTCCTACCATTTTACTTGGGTTTCTCTTACCTTGGACGTGGGGTATCTCTTCATGGCTGCTCCAGCAAAGTGCAGCTGCTGCTCCTTACCTTAGACATGGGGTATCTCCTCTTGACCACTCTTGGACTGCACAGCTGCCACTCTGAAGCACAAGGTGGAAGCAAGACTTCCGGGAGAAATATCAGTAACCTCAGATATGAAGATGACACCACCCTCATGGCAGAAAGTGAAGACAAATTAAAGAGCCTGTTGATGAAAGTGAAAGAGGAGAGTGAAAAAGTTGGCTTAATGCTCAAAATTCAGAAAACTAACATCATGGCATCCTGTCCCATCACTTCATGGTAAATAGATGGGAAAACAGTGGAAATAGTGGCTGACTTTATTTTTGGGGGGCTCAAAAATCAATGCAGATGGTGATTGTAGCCATGAAATTAAAAGACACTTACTCCATGGAAGGAAAGTTATGACCAACCTAGACAGCATTTTAAAAAACAGAGTCATTACTTTGTCAACAAAGGTCCATCTAGTCAAGGCTATGGTTTTTCCAGTAGTCGTATATGGATGTGAGAGTTGGAATATAAAGAAAGCTGAGTGCAGAAGAATTGATGCTTTTGAACTGTGTTGTTGGAGAAGACTCTTGAAAGGACTGCAAGGAAATCCAACCAGTCCATGCTAGAGGAATTAGTCCTGGGTGTTCATTGGAGGGACTGATGTTGAGCTGAAACTCCAATACTTTGGCCATCTGATGTGAAGAGCTGACTCATTTGAAAAGACCCTGATGCTGGGAAAGATTGAGGGCAGGAGGAGAAGGGGATGACAGAGGATGAGAGGTTTGGATGGCATCCCCGCCACAATGGACATGTGTTTGGGTGAACTCCAGGAGTTGGTGATGGACAGGGAGGCCTGGCCTGCTGTGGTTCATGGGGTTGCAAAGAGTCGGACCCGACTGAGTGACTGAACTGAATTGAACTTGTAGAGTAAGTAACCTAATCTAGGGAAAGAAGAATAATACATGTCAAATAATCACAATAAAAGAGTAAAAATTTGATTATTTAACAAAACTCCCATAAGAACTTGAAATGATTGCAAAATTGTTAAGTTATCCACTTGTGAATTCAGGTGATATAGTGAAATGTAATGTTGGGAGGATCAATTGCTAAAATTTCAATAGATGACAGTATTTCCCATAATTTGAGTTATAAAGTTGTAACTGATATGGATAAATTTTAGTGTTAATGAAAAAGGAAATATCACTGATGAATACATTAATATTGAAATGACATTTGTCAATAGCAAAATATTTCAGTGAAGGATCATTGTTTTTATTAGCTTAGTTCTTATGAAAACAAATATAAATGATACATAATAAATTCAACATTAATATTTTATTTGAAAAAGTTGTGAAACAAGCAACCAAGCTTCTCCTCAATCCATCAGAATGTGAACTGTATGTTTTAATTACTAGCAAGTGGAAGTTTTTCCCATATACTTTAGAAAAGATACCTAGTTTATTATGGTTAAGACATGTATTTTGAAACTTCGTGAGAGTTTCCTTAAATGTCAACATCTACTTGATTTACAAGAAGGTGAACCATCTTCATGGTTTGTTTCTACATATATAAATTAGTTCAGGTTTATTCAATCAGTTCAGTCAATTCAGTCACTCAGTCCAGTCTGACTCTACAGTAGGCCCCCCTGTCCATCACCGACTCCCAGAGTTTACTTGAATTCATGTCCAAAGAGTCGATGATGCCATCCAACCATCTCATCTTCTGTCGTTTATTCCTTTCTCCTCCTGCCTCAGTCTTTCCCAGCATCTGAGTCTTTTCAAATGGGTCAGTTTTTTACATCAGGTGGCCAAAGGATTGGATTTCAGCTTCAGGATCAGACCTTCCAATGGATATTCAGGACGGATTTCCATTAGGATGAATTGGTTGAATCTCCTTGCACTCCAAGGGATATGCAGGGTCTTCTCGAACACCACACTTCAAAAGCATCAATTCTTCACTACTCAGCTTTCTTTATAGTCCAACTCTCACATACATACATGAATACTGGAAAAACCACAGCTTTAACTAGACAAATCTTTGTTGGAAAAGCAATGTTTCTGTATTTTAAAAAGTTATCCATTCACCATTGCAACAAAAAGAATAAAATACTTAGGAATATATCTACCTAAAGAAACTAAAGACCTATATATATAAAACTATAAAACACTGTTAAAAGAAATCAAAGAGGACACTAATAGATGGAAAAATATACCATGTTCATGGATCAGAAGAATCAATATAGCGAAAATGAGTATACTACCCAAAGCAATCTATAGATTCAATGCAATCCTTATCAAGCTACCAACGGCACTTTTCACAGAGCTAGAACAAATAATTTCACAATTTGTATGGAAATCCAAAAAACCTTGAATACCCAAAGCAATCTTGAGAAAGAAGAATGGAACTGGAGGAAATCAACCTGCCTGACTTTAGGCTCTACTACAAAGCCATAGTCATCAAGACAGTATGGTACTGGCACAAAGACAGAAATATAGATCAGTGGAACAAAATAGAAAGCCCAGAGATAAATCCACACATCTATGGACACCTTATCATTGACAAAGAAGGCAAGAATAGACAAAGGAGGCAAGAATAGACAAAGGAGAAAAGATAATATCTTTAACAAGTGGTGCTGGGAAAACTGGTCAACCACTTGTAAAAGAATGAAACTAGAACACTTTCTAACACCATACACAAAAATTAACTCAAAATGGATTAAAGATCTAAATATAAGACCAGAAACTATAAAACTCCTAGAGGAGAACATAGGCAAAACACTCTCTGACATAAATCACAGCAGGATCCTTTATGACCCACCTCCCAGAATATTGGAAATAAAAGCAAAAATAAACAAATGGGACTTTTAATTAATAGCAAATGAAGCAACTGACAAACAACTAATCTCAAAATATACAAGCAACTTATGCAGCTCAACTCCAGAAAATAAACGACCCAATCAAAAATGGGCCAAAGAACTAAATAGACATTTCTCCAAAGAAGACATACGGATGGCTAACAAACACATGAAAAGATGCTCAACATCACTCATTATTAGAGAAATGCAAATCAAAACCACAATGAGGTACCACTTCACACCAGTCAGAATGGCTGCGATCCAAAAATCTGCAAGCAATAAATGCTGGAGAGGTGTGGAGAAAGGGAACCCTCCTACACTGTTGGTGGGAATGCAAACTAGTACAGCCACTATGGAGAACAGTGGAGATTCCTTAAAAATTGCAAATAGAACTACCTTATGACCCAGCAATCCCACTTCTGGGCATACACACCGAGAAACCAGAATGGAAAGAGACATGTACCCCAATGTTCATCGCAGCACTGTTTATAATAGCCAGGACATGGAAGCAACCTAGATGTCCATCAGCAGATGAATGGATAAGAAAGCTGTGGTACATATACACAATGGAGTATTACTCAGCCGTTAAAAGAATTCATTTGAATCAGTTCTGTTGAGATGGATGAAACTGGAGCCGATTATACAGAGTGAAGTAAGCCAGAAAGAAAAACACCAATACAGTATACTAACACATATATATGGAATTTAGGAAGATGGCAATGACGACCCTGTATGCAAGACTCAGAGGAGAGGAGAGGTGGGATGATTTGGGAGAATGCCATTCTAACATGTATACTATCATGTGAATTGAATCGCCAGTCTATGTCTGACGCAGGATGCAGCATGCTTGGGGCTGGTGCATGGGGATGACCCAGAAAGATGTTATGGGAGGGAGGTGGGAGGGCGGTTCATGTTTGGGAATGCATGTAAGAATTAAAGATTTTAAAATTTAAAAAAAATAAAATAAAATTAAATTAAATTAAAAGCTTCTGCACAACAAAGGAAACTATAAGCAAGGTGAAAGACAGCCTTCTGAATGGGAGAAAATAATAGCAAATGAAGCAACTGACAAACAATTAATTTCAAAAATACACAAGCAACTCCTGAAGCTCAATTCCAGAAAAATAAATGGCCCAATCAAAAAAATAGACAAAACAACTAAATAGACATTTCTCCAAAGAAGATATACAGATGGCTAACAAACACATGAAAAGATGCTCAACATAACTCATTATCAGAGAAATGCAAATCAAAACCACAATGAGGTGCCATTTCACTCTAGTCAGAATGGCTGTAATCCAAAAGTCTACAAGCAATTACTGCTGGAGAGGGTGTGGAGAAAAGGGAACCCTCTTACACTGTTGGTGGGAATGCAAACTAGTAGAGCCACTATGGAGAACAGTGTGGAGATTCCTTAAAAAACTGGAAATAGAACTGCCTTATGACTCAGCAATCCCACTGCTGGGCATACACACCAAGGAAACCAGAATTGAAAGAGACATGTGTACCCCAATGTTCATTGCAGCACTGTTTATAATAGCCAGGACATGGAAGCAACCTAGATGTCCATCAGCAGATGAATGGATAAGAAAGCTGTGGTATACAATGGGGTATTCAGTTCAGTTCAGTTGCTCAGTCGTGTCCAGTTCTTTGTGACCCCATGAATCGCAGCACGCCAGGCCTCCCTGTCCTTCACCAACTCCCAGAGTTCACTCAGACTCATGTCCATCCAGTGATGCCATCCAGCCATCTCATCCTCTGTCATCCCCTTCTCCTCCTGCTCCTGATCCCTCCCAGCATCAGAGTCTTTTCCAGTGAGTTAACTCTTCACATGGTGTATTACTCAGCCATTAAAAAGAATACATTTGAATCAGTTCTAATGAGATGGATGACACTGGAGCCTATTATACAGAGTGAAGTGAGTCAGAAAGAAAAACACCAATACAGTATACTAACGCATATATATGGAATTTAGAAACACGGTTATGATAACCATGTATGTGAGATAGCAAAAGAGATACAGATATATAGAACAGTCTTTTGGATTCTGTGGGAAAGGGAGAGGGTGGGATGATCTGGGAGAATGGCATTGAAACATGTATAATATCATATAAGAAATGAGTCAGCAGTCCAGGTTTGATGCAGGATACAGGATGCTTGGGGCTGGTGCACTGGGATGACCCAGAGGGATGGTACAGGGAGGAAGGTGGGAGGGGGGTTCAGGATGGGGAACACATGTACACCTGTGGTAGATTCATGTTGATATGGCAAAACCAATACAATATTGTAAAGTAATTAGCCTCCAATTAAAATAATAATTTAAATTTTAAGAAAAAGTTATCTAAGTTGGTCATAACTTTCCTTCCAAGGAGCAAGCATCTTTTAATTTCAAGTCTGCAGTCACCATCTACAGTGATTCTGGAGACCAAAAAAATAAAATCTGTCACTGTTTCCCCATCTATTTGCCATGAAGTGGTGGAACCAGATGCCATGATCTTAGTTTTCTGAAGGTTGAATTTTAAAGCAACTTTTTCACTCTCTTCTTTCACTTTCATCAGGAGTCTCTTTAGTTCTTTGCTTTTTGCCGTAAATGTGGTATCATCTGCATATCTGAGGTTATTGATATTTCTCCCCAAAAACTTGATTCCAGTTTGTGCTTCATCCAGTCTGGCATTTCTCAAGATGTACTCTGCATATAAGTTAAATAAACAGGGTGACAAAATACAGCCTTGTACTCCTTTCCAAATTTTAAACCAGTCTGTTTTCCCCTTTTCAGTTCTAACAGTTGATTCTTGACCTGCATACAGGTTTCTCAGGAGGTAGATCTGATGGTCTGGTATTCTCATCTCTTGAAGAATTTTCATAGTTTTTGGTGATCCATACAGTCAATGGCTTTGGCATAATCAATAAAAGAGAAGTAAATGTGTCCTGGAACTCTTTTGCTTTTTTCATGATCCAACAGATGTTGGCAATTTTATCTCTGCTTCCTCTTCCTTTTCTAAATCCAGATTGAACATCTGGAATTTCACAGTTCATGTCCTATTGAAGCTTGGCTTGGAGAATTTTGAGCACTACTTGCTATTTTATGAGATGAGTACAATTGTGCTGTAGTTTGAGCAGTCTGTGACATCGCCTTTCTTTGGGATTGGAATGAAGACTGACCTTTTCCAATCCTGTGGCCACTGCTGAGTTTTCAAAATTTGCTGGCATAGTGAGTGCAGCACTATCACAGCATCATCTTTTAGGATTTGAAATAGCTCAACTGGAATTCCATCACCTCCACTAGCTTTGTTTGCAGTGATGCTTCCTAAGGCCCACTTGACTTCACATTGCAAGATGTCTGGCTCTAGGTGAGTGATCACACCACCGTGATCATCTGAGTTGTGAAGATCTTTTTTGGATAATTCTTTTGCATATTCTTTCCACCTCTTGTTAATATCTTCTTCTGTTAGGACCATACCATTTCTGTCCTTTATTGTGCTCATCTTTCCATGAAATTTTCCCTTGGTATCTCTAATTTTCTTGAAGAGATCTCTAGTCTTTCCCATTCTATTGTTTTCCTCTATTTCTCTGCACTGATCACTGAGGAAGGCTTTCTTATCTCTCCTTGATATTCTTTGGAACTCTGCATTAAATGCATGTGTTTTTCCTTTTCTCCATTGCCTTTTGCTTCTCTTCTTTTCATAGCTGTTTGTAAGGTCTCTCAGACAGTCATTTGACCTTTTTGCATTTCTTTTTCTTGGGGATGGTCTTGATCACTGCCTCCTGTACAATGTCACAAATCTCCATCCATAATTCTTTTTTTTAATATAAATTTATTTATTTTAATTGGAGGTTAATTACTTTACAATATTGTATTGGTTTTGCCATACATCAACATGTATCTGCCACAGGTATACATGTGTTCCCCATCCTGAACTCCCCCTCCCTCCTCCCTCCCTGTACCGTCCCTCTGGGTCATCTCAGTGCACCAGCCATATACACAATGGAGTATTACTCAACCATTAAAAATGCATCCATAATTCTTTAGGCACTTTGTCTATCAGATCCAATCCCTTGAATATATTTGTCACTTCCACTGTATAGTTGTAAGCAGTTTGATTTAGGTCATACCTGAATGGTCTCATGGTTTTCCTACTTTCTTCAAGTTAATCTGAATTTGGCAATAAGGAGTTAATGATCTGAGCCACAGTCAGCTCCCAGTCTTGTTTTTGCTGACTGTATAGCTTATCCCTGATGCTGGGAGGGATTGCGGGCAGGAGGAGAAGGGGACGACAGAGGATGAGATGGCTGGATGTCATCACTGACTCGATGGACATGAGTTTGAGTGAACTCTGGGAGTTGGTGATGGACAGGAAGGCCTGGCATGCTGTGATTCATTGGGTCGCAAAGAGTCGAACATGACTGAGTGACTGAACTGAACTGAAATGATAGCTTATCCATCTTTGGCTGCAGAGACTATAATCAATCCAATTTCAGTAATGCCCATCTGGTGATGTCCATGTGTAGAGTCTTCTCTTGTATTGTTGGAAGAGGGTTTTTGCTATGATCAATATGTTCTCTTCACAAAACTGTTACCCTTTGCCCTGCTTGATTCTGTACTCCAAGACCAAATTTGCCTGTTACTCCACGTATGTCTTGACTTTGTACTTTTGTATTCCATTCCCCAATAATGAAAATGACATCTTTTTTGGGTGAAAGATGAACTCCCAGGACTGTAGCTTTATTCAGTATGTCATTCCAGTTTTCTATAGCCAAACAGAAGTTTTATTTGTCAGCTACTGAGAGATGTATATTAATGTATGCCATTAAGATACTAGATTTTTCTATTTGTTTTTAAATTTTTGATTTTTTTTTGGTTAAGTATAGTTTGAAATCATGTTACTGGATGTACCCAGATTTAAGGCATAATGTCTTTCTCTTAGTTTGAAAATATTTCCTTTTGAAGCATCTCTCTTTAACAATGATTTATAACTTAAAGTCCAGTTTATCTGATATTAATATAATTATTCAAGATTTTTCTTTTCCTTTTTTTAATTTATCAGTTGGCTGAAACAATATTTTTCATGATTTTCCTTATTCACTATATTTTCTTATTTTTAAAATGTTTTATGTAAGCCACTAAACTAAATTTTTGTTCATTTGTTTTAATCTGGCTTCACATTTTGTTGTTTATTTTTAACTGTTGGGGTTGTGTGTAGTTTCCTCAGTTCTGTCTCACCACAGCAAAAATTTGAAATGTCAGACTAGTGTTACTGCTCAGCTACAGCTCAGTTTTATTTGGCAAGCAAAGGAAAAATACATCCTCAAGGCATGAGGGTGGGCCAACCCAAAAGAGGCAAGTAGCTCAATTTTGACTCCTCTTTTTATATGTTTTTTCTCTTCCCTCTGAGCCTGCTCTCTGTAAATTGGGCTAGCCAGGAAGGCTGTTTGTTTCACTCAAGGTTCTCTGGTCCTTGGACCGTCCTTTGTTCTATTTTCATAGGCTTTTCCCTTCTGTCTTTTAGCCACCACTATTTTGGACTCTTTTTTCCTATTCTAACTGCCCAAATAGTTTACTGATACATTCATAAATAATTACTGATACATTTTTATTTAAGTCATTATCTTGGTACTTGTTTCTTTTGTTTGTTTTTTTCTATTCTCTCCTTCCTTACTTTCTATGAATTATTCATATATTTAATTTTGTTCATTTTATCCTCCATCAATGTTTTATTTTACTTTCTTCTATTTTCTTTAATGTTTGCTTTATATATTACAGTTTATTTCATTCGACCTTAAGATATAATTTATCACTTGAAATAGTGGAACAACTTTAAACTCTGAGCCTCTTTGAGTTTTGCTACTTTTGTCTCATATTTAGCCTTATATGGAATTGCCATTTTCTTATTAAAGATTTGTGCTTTAAGTCAGTTATAATTTATCTTTCTGGTGCTATTCATTTATTTTCTATTTTACTTCTATAGCCATTAATAGTTTTCTATATGTTTTTAAGCATTGATCTTCAGTTCAGTTCAGTGCATTCACTCAGTCGTGTCTGACTCTTTGCGACCCCATGAATCTCAGCACGCCAGGCCTCCCTGTCCATCACCAACTCCTGGAGTTTACCCAAACTCATGTCCATTGAGTTGGTGATGCCATCCAGCCATCTCATCCTCTGTCATCCCCTTCTCCTCCTGCCCCCAAACCCTCCCAGCATCAGAGTCTTTTCCAGTGAGTCAACTCTTCGCATGAGGTGGCCAAAGTATTGGAGTTTCAGCTTCAGCATCAGTCCTTCCAGTGAACACCCAGGACTGATCTCCTTCAGAATGGATTGGTTGGATCTCCTTGCAGTCCAAGGGACTCTCAAGAGTCTTCTCCATCACCACAGTTCAAAAGCATCAATTCTTCAGCACTCAGCTTTCTTCACAGTTCAACTCTCACATCCATACATGACCACTGGAAAAAACATAGCCTTGACTGGAGGGACCTTTTAGGTATTTAAAAATCCTTTCCTAATAATTCCCAAATCAACATCATCTATGGGTCATTTTACTGACTGGTTCATTTCTTATTTTAGTCATATTCCATTTTCAAGTGTATCTTATCATTAGTGGTTGAACATTGTATCTAGGCAACTGTAGAAGTTCCTGATTATGTCACCTTTATCCACAGAGGTTTGCTGTTTTCTTGTAGATTTAATTTAGAGTATGTTGTTATCATTCAGTTGCTCAGTCATATCTGACTTGTTGCAACTCCACAGGCTGTAACATGCCAGTCTTCCCTGTCTGTCACTGTCTGCCTGAATTTGCTCAAATTTACAAATGTAGGTAATTTACATAGAGTTTTATATAATATAGAGTTAATGCCCCATACTAGCACAGTTATGGAGAAGGCAATGGCACCCCACTCCAGTACTCTTGCCTGGAAAATCCCATGGGTGGAGGAGACTGGTAGGTCGCTAAGAGTTGGACACGACTGAAGCAACTTAGCAGCAACAGCAGCAGCACAGTTAAACTCTGCAAAAACTGGTATATTTCATCTTTTCCCTTACTCCTGGGAAATTAACTCTTACTCCTAAGAACTAATTTTTCTCTAATATAAACTGGAGTCAAAAGCATTTACTAATTCTGATTCCTGGTGCCTCTTACCTTCTGAAATATCTGTGTAGCTCTTTATATCTTTCAGCTTTGCTTTATTTCAGTTTATTTGAGTCTCTACATGTACAAATGTAGTGCATATATCTATAATCACCACAAGGAAAGACATTCAGTCTTTGGGGTTCATTTCTCTACAGTTTCTTATTTGTGCCTTCATTCTCCTTTCAGCTACTATGGCAGCCCTTTAATCCCAACCTTGGTCTCGCAAAGTACATAATTTCTGTTAGAGTCTTCTCTTTAGCACGTTATATTGAAAAATGCCCTGAGTCCCTGTGAATATAAAACTCATCTCATGTGCTTCCTGTCCCTCAAGGACTATACCTCATCCAGACCTTCCTGCATTGAATGCTTTTCAATGACAGTCATTTTATGTACATTGTGCAGCTTGTGTACTTGTAGTTTTGATGGGAGAGATTGTCAGATATGGGCTTCCCTGGTGACTCAGATGGTAAAGAAGCCACCTGCAATGTGGGAGACCTGGGTTTGATCCCTGAGTTGGGAAGATCCCCTGGAAGAGGGCATGGCAACCCACTCCAGTATTCTTGCCTGGAAAATCCACACGGACAAAGGAGCCTGATGAGCTATAGTCCATGGGGTTGAAAAGGGTCAGACACATGACTGAGCACCTAAGCCCACAGCAGAGTTAGATATATACCATCCCATCAAATCTAGATTGGAAAGACCACTCCACTAATTTAAGTTGAAAGGTCATAGAAAGTACTTGGAAAACCAGTATGTCAATTAGATATTTAACCTAGCTAAATTGAAAGTATACATTTTGAAAGAAAGTTGGGAATCTATTAAAAATAGTTTCTCATTCAACCCTATTAAAGACAAAATATATTTATCTATATTATGAGTTATTATATAAAATAAAAAATTGAAAAGGTATTTTATATTTATTCTTTTAAACCAGATACATATACCTGAAGAGAATAGTCTCTCAGACAAGGTAACAGCTAAATTTAATAAGTTTGTAGAATTATTTGGAGAAGGCAATGGCAACCCACTCCAGTACTCTTGCCTGGAAAATCCCATGGACAGAGGAGCCTGGTAGGCTGCAGTCCATGGGGTCGCTAAGATTCAGACATGACTGAGCGACTTCACTTTCACTTTTCACTTTCATGCATTGGAGACGAAAATGGCAACCCACTCCAGTGTTCTTGCCTGGAGAATCCCAGGGATGGGGGAGCCTGGTGGGCTGCCATCTATGGGGTTGCACAGAGTTGAATACGACTGAAGTGACTTAGCAGCAGCAGCAGCAGCAGAATTATTTTAATTTTGAAGTTGTCTATTTTAGAATAATTTGAAATTACCTAGGTGGAAAATGATCAGTTATAACATGTTAATTATTTTATGATTTGTTTTTGGTCTGTTTGGCTGCATACTATGGCAGAGTTGTAGACTGATTTATTTATTTATTTACTCACTCATTTTTACTTGTTCTGTTTATCTTGTATAGATATATGTGTTCATGGTCACGGGCATATATTTCTTAGAGATGATTTGATTATTACTAGTCTTTACAAATCAATTTCTTATTCTTCATTGAACACTGAAAAAAAGTAGGAAAAGTTTTCAGTTTGTATTTATAATTTCACTTTTTTTTTTTTTTTTTTTTTTTTTACTATGATGTATGTAGTCTTCTGTCGTTGTAACTCACTGGCTTAGTTGCCCTTTGGCATGTGGGTCTTAGCTCCCCAATCAGGGGTCAAACTCATATCCCCTGCATTGGAAGGGAGATTCTTTACCTTTGGACCACCAGGGAAATTCTAAACATTCTTTCAGTTTTTTATGAATCATGTTTATGATTATAAATGAGGGGATGATAAAAAGAAAAGTAGCCCCATTGTATCATTGCTTTGAAGAAAAGCACATTTTGTACAGGAGAACCAGTTTTGCTATAGTGCATGTTGACACATGATAATGCAGAAGTAGACTAAGCAATTTTAAAGATATTATTCCTGATTACAATGAATATTCTGATGTAAATCAGTTGTCCTTCTAATGTATGGAATTCAAATAGCCATAGGATTAGTAATTCATTTTATTCATGTATTAAAAATATTTTAGGCAGAGCTTAACATAATGTTTAATGATTAGTATTCAATAAAAGTGTCTTAGATTCAGGAAATTCTTTTTTCTGTTTTTAATTTGAAATTAGCATTTCTTTTTTTGTTTGTTTTTATGTATAATTTATTTCAAAATATTTTATAGTTTTCAGTGTACAAGTCTTAGACTTTTGTTAAATTTATTCCTAAATGTTCTATTCTGTTTCATGCTATCATATGTAAATTGTTTTATTTTCATTTTATTTTTTTTATTTTTTTTCCAGTGAGCTCTTTAGTTTTATTTTTTTAATTGATTTTTTTAAATTTAATTTTTTTTTTAACTTTACAATACTGTACTGGTTTTGCCATACATTGACATGAATCCACCACAGGTGTACATGAATTCCCAACCCTGAACCCCCCTCCCACCACCCTCCCCATATCATCTCTCTGGGTCATCCCAGTGCACCAGCCCCAAGCATCCTGTATCCTGTGTCGAACCTAGACTGGTGATTCATTTCTTACATGATAGTATACATGTTTCAATGCCATTCTCCCAAATCATCCCACCCTCTCCTTCTCCCACAGAGTCCAAAAGTCTGTTCTATACATCTGTGTCTCTTTTGCTGTCTCACATACAGGGTTATCATTACCATCTTTCTAAATTCCATATATATGTGTTAGTATACTGCATTGGTGTTTTTCTTTCTGGCTTACTTCACTCTGTATAATCGGCTCCAGTTTATACTGTATATGCATAAAACAAGTTAATATAGAGATTTTAAAACTCTCTGGTTAATTTATGATGTCTGATATCCTGGTAAGTCATATATCACAATATCTATGCCACTTATGTTTCAATCAACTTTCTATCTCTCAAAATCTTCTATAAATAAATATATATATGTTATTAAAGATAGTCACTTTCCCAAGTAAATGTTATTCATGTAATAAAATATTAATTAGTTTGCATAAATGTAATGATTAGTTGATTGCAGTTCTTACAGGCTAGGGCATGGGGTTAATCTTAGGGAATGGCTTATTTGCTCACCTTGGAAAGTTATTGAAGCATAGACACAAAGTCTTCTAAAAAACAATTAGAATCAAGACTATCCTGGGAAAAAAAGTGTATTAAAAGGGACAAGAATCAAATGCTCTTTTGTTATTCCCATCAACTCTTCCTTTCTTAAATGTGCTTCAGCTAATCATTAGCTTTTTATGATAGATTCTAAGAAGTTATTTGGAAAGGACCACATATGACATGTGAAATTATGGCACATTCAGAAATAAAATATGAAATGATATCTGTATCTCTATGCCATGTAAAATTATGTAGTCAACACCAAAATAGGTAATATTATTTAAAGTTATCTTTAAAACTTGCTAATGAGGCAGATCATTACTTACAAATAATACACATATATTCAAACTAAGAGAAAAGGACATTACTAATATGCTATAAATAATATGGTCCCTAGAATTCAATAATGCACATTCTGTCACCTCATAGTTCAGCCAGTCTAAGCTTCATATCCAGGATTAATCCTAAGTGTTCCAATATATTTAACTTTCCTAAAAGAATAAATTCTACCTTAAAATAATTTAAGGCATCAAAAATGCTATAGATTGTATAGTAGACATTTGGTATAACAGACATTTCTTTAAGAGAAAAATTTTCGAGTTTGTGCCAAGTTTTATCCATTGATAAGGTGATGCCATCCAACCATTTCATTTTCTGTTGCTCTCCTCTCATCCTACCCTTAGTCTTTCCCAGCATCAGGCATGGTACTTCCCAGTGAGTTGGCTTTT
Source organism: Ovis aries (assembly GCF_016772045.2). NCBI lineage: Eukaryota > Metazoa > Chordata > Mammalia > Artiodactyla > Bovidae > Ovis > Ovis aries. The sequence continues at coordinate 53,991,290 of NC_056069.1, forward strand.
TGCATCAGGTGACCAAAGTATTGGAGCTCCAGCTTCAATATCAGTCCATTCAGGGTTGATTTCCTTTCAAATTGACTGGTTTGACCTCCTTTCAGTCCGAGGGGCTCTCAAGAGTCTTCTCCAACACCACAATGCAAAAGCATCAATTCTTTGGTGCTCAGCCTTCCTTAGGGTCCAACTCATACTCCCGTACATAATTACTGGAGAATCCATAGCTCTAGCTATACCAGTCTTTATTGGGGAACTGATGTCTCTGCCTTTTAACATGCTGTCTAGGTTTGTCATTGCTTTTCTTCCAAGGAGCTATCGTCTTTTTCTGGAGTTACCATCCATAGTGATCTTGGAGCCCACAAAGATAAAGTTTGTCACTGTTTCCATTTTTCCCCATCTGTTTGCCATGAAGTGATGGGACTGGATGCCATAATCTTAGTTTTTCAAATGTTGGGTTTAAGCCAGCTTTTTCACTCTCCTATTTCCCCCTCATCAAGAGACTCTTTAGTTCTTCTTAACTTTCTGCCATTAAAGTAGCATCATTTGCATATCTGAGTCTGTTGATATTTCTCCTGGGAATCTTGATTCCAACTTGTAATTCTTTCAGCCCCACATTTTGCATGATGTACTCTGCATGTAAAGTAAATATGCAAGGTGACAATATGCAGCCTTGACCTTGATGTGCTCTTTCCCAATATTGAAACTGTTCATTGTTTCATGTGTGGTTCTAACTGTTGCTTCTTGACCTGCAAACAGGTTTCTTAGGAGGCAGCTATGGTGGTCAGATATTACCATCTCTTAAGAATTTGTCACTGTTTGTTGCAATCCACTTGTCAAAGGTTTAAGCATAGTCAATGAAGCAGAAGTAGATGTTTTTCTGGATTTCTCTTGCTTTTTCAACAGTCCAACAGATGTTGACAATTTGATCTCTGGTTTCTCTGCCTTTTCTTCAGTCCAGCTTATACATCTGGACACTTTCCATTCACATCCTGTTGGAGCCTAGCTTGAAGGATTTTGAGCATACCTTGCTAGCATATGAAATAAGTGTAATTGTATGGTAGTTTGAACGTTCTTTGGCATTGCCCTTCTTTGGGGTTCGAATGAAAACTTACCTTTCCCAGTTCTACGGCAACTGATGAGCTATATCTTATAACTGCTAAGAGTGAACCAACCTTCCTGATCTTTATAGGAAAATAAATGTAGTGTATAAATTATTGATATTTTGCTTTTACAGCAGTTATGTAGCTACTATAAAAAGGAACTTTAGAGGAATGAGGGGAAAAAAGTTGCAATCTGAACATTGATTTCATTGTTAAAACACACTCTCTCTCTCTCTCTCTCTCTCTCTCACACACACACACACACACACACACACACACACACACACAATTCAATAGATATAAGTTAGTCCTAGAATCCGTAAGCTGGCATTAACTATAGAACTCAGATACTCCTTTTTTTTCCCAATACAGTCACATGTTCTGCTAGGGAGAATATACTCTTGCATATTTGCCTAGGTATTGCAGTGCTGTCTTCTGACCTTAAAAATATAAAGAACATGTGGGAGTCCCTTTCTACCAGAGATCTCTTATAGAGTTCTGTAAAGCCTAAGTGTGATACTCTGGAATAATAAGAATTTAGGAGTTTATGAGCATTCTGCCACCGATATAAGTTTTCCCTCAGTAGACTTCATATTTTCACGTGGTCATAGTAGTGTGAGTGCATTGGTACTTCAAGTAAGAAATTGTCAAGTTGATGTTGTGGGAGCTCAGAGCAACTATAAGGCAGGATCTGGCTTGGCATCTTAGCTTGAGAGCCATGGAGGAAAGAGGGAGTATACAATCCCAGGAATTCCGTGAGATGTTACTAGAGCGATGTGTATGGCATGAAACCAGGGTTTGCTCTGAAATTTAAAACAAAAAAAAGGAAAAAACTGCACCTGTCAATCAACAGAAGATATAGCACAGGCATTGATGTTAAGAACAAGTTAAGGAAATTAAGGAAAAGAGTTAGACACAACTGAACACAGAGAAAGGAAACTAGAAGACGTATTTGAAGAAAATCAACCAAAATTCATCTGAGAGGCTCAAGATTAAAGAGAGAGAAATAATCATGTGCCAAAGAAAAATAAACTTTCAAATGTACATTCAGAGGACTTTCGTATGAAGACACCAAAGAAAATGGTGAGGCAGTATTCAAAAACAAACAAACAAACAAACAAAAAACCTAGACTAAGATTTTTCAAGAATAGAGACATGAATCCTTAAATAAAAAATTATAAGAAGTTCCAAACAGGATCGAAATTATTATCACCTAGATGTGTTATGGTGAAGTTTAGAATTCCAAAACCAAAAAGAAAGCAATTAACTTACCATGAACTTGTCAACAAAAATAGAGTACAAAGAACAATAGAGAAGTGGCTTCAAAATTGAGGAGAAAGAGGAAAATCTGTTTCTCAGAGAACCGTTAACATGCTAAATTGCATTTTAAAAAGATGATATGAAGATGCATTAAAACAAAAAGTGCATTCAGCGAGTTCATTATTCAAACTCATTGTCAAACTACTTAAGATGTTTGGGTCAGGGACTGCAATCATTATACAACATTCATTCTCATTTGTCTCACTTCCTCAGAGAATTATGTTTGTAATAGCATGTTACTGACTTCCTATCCTCAAATACTTGGTATCTCTCTTACCTGCCCTATTAGATGTAAATATTCTCTTCCTGTCTCTGCCGTACTTTCCTATTAGTGAAAGTTATTCTCCCATTGAATTTAGGATTCAGCAATTAATTTGACTAAGGCAACAACAACAAAATATGTGGATTTGTGTTTGAAGAAGAGCAAAGCACTAAGTAATGCTTATAGGATGCTATAAGGTGACTGTATTTTGCTTTGATAAATATTTTCCTAGAATACTTGGAGGGCAGAAAATGTACCTAATGTACCCATGGCTTTAGGAGAAGAGATTTTAAATGAGAATGTCTATGAGTTGATTGCTATTGGCTGTATTTGATAAGATACTACAAAAAAGAGATGAGCTCAGGAGAAAAAAATGCCAGTATATTTTGTAACAGACATGAAAAAGAAGAGGCAGAAACCAAAATTTCATGACTTTTATGGCTAAAATGTAAATAGTTCAACAAATAAATTAGCCTCAAAGTCTTAAGGACAGAAATCCTTGTAATGATTGCATAGAATCATTTTTGAATTGCTATGAGCCACTAACATTTTTTTTCCATCTAAATGAGATTTTTATTTCAATAATTTTGTCCTTATTTATCCCCAGTTATATGTTGAATTTGTGGTGGGCAAATAATGAGTCTTAATTGAGTGGTCTCTGGAAGAAGAAAAGCTATGTTGTATATGATTATATTGAAAGATCTTTCATTTAAAGAGATTTGGGAATGTCAGGGAACTGGTAAGTATTTTTTAACTCTAAGCAACACATAGTTCCTTAGAGTCTAGAGAATAAACTAAAGAGTTATTTGAGTCCAGAGAGTAGACTGTGTACAGGTTATATTATTTTTTCAGAATCATTTATTTCTTTCCCTCCCTTATCATGTTTTCCTATAAATAGCGTATATGCTCCTGCTACTTAACTTTGTGCCAAAGACTGTTTTACCAACCAAATATGAATAGACATGCCACATGGCACTTTAAATGCCATTCAGTGGCTTCACCCTTTGTTCCTTATCTTGGCCTTCCCAATGACTATCTTTTCAGCTCATATTCTGGAATGAAAATTCACTTTGAACTGAGCCTAACCCAGCAGTTATAACTTAGTTATAGTTCTTATACTATGCAAGATAGACTTAAATATTTGCTGTTGTCTGAGATATTTTGGTGATTAATCAACATATAAACAGATAATAAAAATCTGTTATTTTTAGCAATATCACTTCATAATATACTATAAAGTTTTTTCATATATCTTGCCCATAAGAATGTGCACTCCAAAAGGATGAGGATTTTGGTCTGTTTTGTTTACTGTATACTTAGTACTTGAAACTGGGAATTCCCAGGTGGTATTAGTGGTAAAGAACTGAGACTTCAGGGATGTGGGTTCAGTTCTTGGGTCAGGAAGATCCCTGGAGAAGGGCATGACAGCCCACTCCAGTTTTCTTGTCTGGAGGACCCATGGACATAGGAGCCTGGCAGGCTACAGGCCATGGTGTCACAAAGAGTCAGACACAACTGAAGTGACTTTGCACATGTGCACAGTACCTGAAATTATGCTGGCACAAGGTAAGTGACATTTAGTGAATGAGTCAATAATCTAGACTGATCCAAAATGTCAAGTGAAAGGGTACATATTCATAAATAATCAAGAATTTTTAAAGGAAAATAATTGAAGGGGAGTTGATAGAACAGATATCAACATCCGCTTGGTTTGAAAAGAAGATCTAGTGGACTTTGTGAAGCCCTTAGGAAGCCATACAGTGTGTACCCCAGGACTTGGTATATGTCCAAGTTGGAGTTACAGATGAAATACACATCAGATTATGAAAGGCACAGGCACCAGTGGTCATCCTTGTAAAAGTAGACAACTCAACATCTTAAAGGTTTACCAAAGTGATTAAAGACATATGTTATTTATACTTTAAAGGAAAATATTAGGTTATTTTATGGCATTAGAAAAGGGGAAGATTAAAAAAGAAAGACATTAAACATAAAGTGATTGATCAATATTACTGCATAAGCATTACATTTCTTTACACAAAAGATATAAACATAGGGAAAATATAATTTGCTTTGTATATTTTAAAACATAATACTCATAATAATTATATATAATTAATAAAGATTTTAAAAAGCTTTTTGTATTATAAAATCATAATAGTTAGGAGTATATACAATTACTATGATAAAATAGAAGATGATATTACAGACGTCCAGAGATCTGAAGATAAACCAAGTATAGGCAACAAATTTTCTTGTTTGAAAGCTAATCATCATTTTTAATAAAATAGAAACAGAAATAGTTTCAACGTAATAAGCAAGAAAGGCTTGAAGTTTCTGATATAAATACATTTTTGTTCAGCACCCTGACGATGTGTAAAAGAAGATGTAGGAAATAAATTAGGAGTTCTAGAAAATTGAAAATGCTTAATGAAGATCAGTCTTGAAAGCAATACAAATCAAAAGAACCAATGATCATATGAAAACAATTATATAAAAATGAGAAAAAAGAGAAAAATCTTTATACAATAAGCACAATAGTATTTTAAATGCAGGAGAGGACAGAGAGAAAAATCTATGAATGTAAATATCCCTTCAAAAACAACAACAAAATATAAATGTTTGGAAAGAAAATTTTTATGAGTGGGAAAAAAGAAACTCAGATTAAAGCAACTCAACATGTTTTAATATTAAAACACCACCCAGATTTAAACATATCCTGGTGATATTTGTGTATTATAAAGACCAAAATATATCCAAAAATTATAGATGCAGGAAAAGAGCTTACCTCACAGCATTACGTAGGCTGGCTGGTTGTAATTTTCATCAACTATAGCTCATCTCCTCACAACATGTAGTGGTGCAAATGTGGACACTCTGCTTAGTTTGGGACAGTTTTAGCATCATAGTTTTGCAAGTCATTAAATACTTTAGCCTTAAACAAAACAAAAATTTGCTTTGCTATGAAAGTTTTTTTTTTTTTAGTGATTCTTTATTGCTTCACAATTCAGGCAGCATATCCCTCCATAACTGATGACTATCAAAACAATAACCAGGGCTGTTCTGTTGTAGCTTGTGAGTATACTGGAAAAGCACAATTATTAAATATGACTATTTTTTACAAAAGCCAAGCTATAGGTTAGAAAAAGTTGACTGTTTTATATACCAAATAATGTGTAAAATAAGTTTCTTCATTTTAAAAAAATATGTTAAATGATTGGGATTTTATTTTTTAATGCATAACCTATTCTATAAAAGATATTTTTTAATCAATTCCTTTGTTATATCAACTAAATCTATGATTGTATCTATGACATTATGAGACTTTAAAGTGAATATTTTCTAACTATGCAATATATATATAAATAGTTCACATATATAGTCATACACATGACAAGTTTTCTCTTGTAAATGCTCCAAGAAAAGAAAGGAAACTGGGGGAAAAAGAAGTCTCTCCCCTTAATTTTAACAGGGAAAATTAAGAACCAAGTTTATTATTTTAAATTTGTGTTTGTCCTTATGAACCCAATTATAAAATTTATTTCTGTAAAATGAATGCATGCTCTCTCTCTCAAGCTAATATATACATGATGATAGTAAAAAAAAAAACCACAATCCATATGATTTGTTTGTGTGTGTGTTTTTATATGTGTCTGTGAGAAAGAAAATCTCAATGTATTTTTTTTAGTCCTCCTTACTCCTCTTGAAAGTTGAATAACACTCCTACAATATATAACCTTTTTGTGAACTCAAGCAGAGTACACTGAGGGAGTTTTTTGGCAACTATATAAATGCTTATTAGACTGTACTGTAAAATTATCCAAGGTAAAATCTTTTTTCTTTTTCCCAGAGAGAGCAATTACCGAGTAAAAATAACACAGAAAGCCAAGAGATCATTTACCTTGTGTACCAAGATTCTGAGAATGTTGACCTTTGCTAATCTTATTTAAATAAGAGTGTATTTCTTTCTAAATCATAAACTGACTCTTTCCATGTGATTGAATTATATCATGAATAGAAAAGCCAAAACTTTAGACCACAGGTCAAAGATATCTAAATACATTTGAACTAAAGATTCTCCCAAGTGTTTTTACTCCTAAAGGGAATTCTAATTTTCATAAAATAACAGGCAAATGAAAATTCTTGTGTTATCATTATTATTCAAAGATAATAGTAACCTAATTATTTTTGGACTGTTGACCTTCAGTTGTCAGAATTCTTAAAGGTGGCTCTACATGCTGTATGTCTTCATAATTGATCATTGCATGATTTTGTTACAACTAGCGTGTAAAGTTGTCTCTAAAATCTCTTGTTATTTTATGATAATTTTAGATATTTCCTCCCAAGGTTAACCATAGTATCTTAAAATGTGATAAAACATAAAAAATATATTTAGAATTAAATTTCAAAGGAATGTGTAAATATTTATGTTTAACATAAATGTTAATAAAATATTTGAGCATTAAGTGTCCTGGGCTCTTTTTAGAATATGCTTTCTACTTTAAAAGCATCTGGATCCCAGAGGTGTTGGTTTCCTTGAAATCATTTACATCCTAGTAACTTTATTTTTATATTCTTAGTGATCTTTGTTGTCAGAGAGTTCAAAAGTTCATTAAATTCATATCCATTTATCATAATATCTCTGTTTTATTTAAAATTTTCTCTTCTATTAATTCTATAATTATCTCACTAGAATAGCATATATACACACATACCCACTATACATTCAATAGTTCTGTTTCGCAAATTGCTGATATTTTTATCTTATTGGACAATTTCTTTATTCATTATTTTTATTCACTTATGAATAAAATAGACATGGGTTGTTTCTGTTATCTTGGCCATTGTGAATAGTGCTGCAGATACCATAAGGACACAGATATCTCTTTGAGATTGTAATTTCAATTCCTTGGAATATGTACCCTGAAGTAGGATTTCTGGATCATGTTGTAGTTCTATTTTTACTGTTTTCAAGGAACTCCATACTCTTTTATATAGCTGCTACACCATTTTACTTTCCCGCCAAGAGTGTCTAAGGATTTCAATTGCTCCAAAACCGTGCCAATGCTTTTTATTTTCTGTTTTGCCAACAATAGCCAACCTAACAGGTTTGAGGTTAACTCTCACTAAAGTGTTAATTTGTGTTTCCCTGATAATTAATGATGTTGAGCATATTTTCATATAACTGTTGCCTATTTTTATGTCTTTTTGTTGAGAAATGTCTGCTCAAATCATTTGTGCATTTTTAAAATTGTTATTGTTTCTGTTTTGTTTTGCTTGAGTTGTAGGAGTTATTTATATATTTTGTAAGTTTGCGAATATTTCCATGCATCCTCTGCATTGCCCTTTTTTTTTTTTTTTGGTAGATTATCTGCTTTGCTGTGCAGAACTCTTTTAGTTTGCTGTAGTCCCATATTTTGAAAACCACAAACTACATTGTTAACTGTAGGCACCATGTCATACAGCAGGTCTCTAGAATTATTAAATCATCTGATATCATTGAGTCAGCTTCCCAGGTGGCTCAGTGGTAAAGAATCCACCAGAAAATGCAGGAGACATGGGTTCAATCCTCAGGAAGATCCCCTGAAGTGGGAAATGACAACCCACTCCAGTATTCTTGCTGGGATAATCCTATGGACAGAGGAGCATCATGGGATACAATTCATCTGGTCCCAAAGAATCGTACATGACTGACACACACAAGAGAGAGTATGATTGAAATTTTACATCCATTGGACACAGAGGGAAAAGGATTCTTGACATCGGTCTTGGCAAAAATTTCGTGAATATGGCACAAAACATAGGCAATAAAAGCAAAAATAAATGATGACTTCCAGGTTTTATCTGTGATGAATAAAGATGCTATAAAAGTCCAGGTGTAGGTTTTTATGTGGAAAGAAATTTTCAACTCCGTTTGGTAAAAAAAAAAAAAAAAAAAAGGCAAAGAGTGTAATTACTGAATGTATGGTGTCTTCTAGGGGCTTCCAAGGTGGCTCAGTGGTAAAGAATTTGTCTGCAGTGCAGGAACAGCTGGCAGCATGTGTTCAATCCCTGGGTTGGGAAGATCCTCTGGAGAAGTAAATGGCAACCCACTCCAGTATTCTTGCCTAGGAATCCCATGGAAAGAAGACCTTGGCAGAATATAGTCCATGGGGTTTCAAAGAGTTAGACATGACTAAGCATGCACCTACTTCATGGTATCCTCTAACCCAGAAGTCCCCAACTTCTAGCCAGAGGACCAGTACCTCCTGTCAGATTAGCAGCAGCATTAGAAATCGAATGCTCAATAAATATAATGTGCTTGAATCATCCCCAAACCAACCTCCACCACCAGTCCATGGAAAAATTGTTTTCCATGAAATGGGTGCCTGGTGCTAAAAAGGTTGGGGCAATTGTCTAGGAGGATGAGCTGATAGTTTGATTATAAGTATTTCACCTTGAGCACTGGCTATAACAGCAATAATTTATTTCTTTACAAAATAAAATTGGGAGATTAAAAGACATTTGAAAACTTTGCTCTAAGAATAACTGCTTATCATGTTTTGTTTGCTTGTTTGGATTTTTGTTTCAATTTTGCTTTTAATTTCCCCAAGCATTATGCAAAGCAACACAGAAAGGAAAGAACTAAATAGGGTCGCTTATATTTGTCAAATCACTGACAACTACAAGGCTGCTGTATATGAATGATCTATTGCTGTATTGCAAATCATCCAGTTGAGGTGCTTAAACAACCAATATTTATTACCTCATGATTTCTGGAAATCAGGAATCTAGGTTTGACTTAGCTGGGTACTTCAGGTTCAGGTTTATTAGATCCCAGTATGTTTGGCAGCAGAGGCTGTGATCATAATCAGAAACTTTTCTGGGGGAGGCAGGGATGGTTTTTGCTTCCAGCTTACTAACATCACTGTTGCCAGTTTTCAGTCACTTGTCATATGGTACACTCCATAGGGCTTCAATGCAACATCATAGATAGTTTCCCCCAGGGAAGCAATCTAAGGGAACTTGAAAAATAATACTCATGAAAGAAACCACAGCGCTTTCATAAGCGTATCTTGGAAGTGATGAGTGAAGTCACTCAGTTGTGTCTGACTCTTTGTGATCCCATGGACGGCAGCCTACCAGGCTTCTCTGTCCATAGGATTTTCCAGGCAAGAGTACTGGAGTGGGTTGCCATTTCCTTCTCCAGGAGATCTTCCCAACCTAGGGATCGAACCCAGGTCTCCCACATTGTAGGCAGACGCTTTACCATCTGAGCCACCAGGGAAGAGCCCTAAGAAGTGATACCTCAATAATTTTGCTATGTTCAACTTACTAGAAGTGAGCCCCCATATTTAGCCAACATTTGAGGAAAGGGAATTATCTAAGGGCATTGATATCACTGCAGATGGTGACTGCAGCCATGAAATTAAAAGACACTTGCTCCTTGGAAGAAAAGTTTTATGACCAATGTAGATAGCATATTAAAAAGCAGAGACATTACTTTGTCAACAAAGGTCTGTCTAGCAACAAATATCCATTCTTCCTTTGAACTGAATCTTCTTCTTCCAGAATAGGCTTCCTCTTGAAAGACTGCCTAAAGGTTTTCTGAGCCATGCCTCTTTTATGACCCACTGGTACTATTTTTTCAACTTCCTTTGTTAAAATGATGTGCTTTGTAATAACACCATCATAATAATTCTGTGATTTACTTATTTATCTCTGTGTATAAAGACTCTTTTTTTTTTTTTACAAGTGTCATCACCCTAATTTTCACTAGCCAAAAGTCCTTTAGGTGGCTTATTGAATTATAGAAAGTTATAGTATAGCTGGAATTTACAGTCTTTCACAACCAGGAAGTTGACTTCCTAGCCTATCTCAAAAAGTTTTGGGAAATAGATTCTAATTTATTTTGCAACTTTTCTATATGTTTTTCATTGGAACAGTGTTCTATTTTATATGTAACTTCCTGGAGCTTCCCTGGTAGCTCAGATGATAAAGAAAATCTATATGTAAAACAGGAGACTCAGGTTCAATCCCTGGGTCAGGAAGATCTGGAGAAGGGAATGGCTCCCACTTCAGTATTCTTGCCTGGAAAATCCCATGGACAGAGGAGCCTGGCAGACTACAGTCCACGGGGTTGCAAAGAGTTAGATATGACCGAGTGACTAAAACTTTCACTTTCAGGAATATTGTAACATTTTTAAGGATTCAAAAAATTTATTACAGACCTTAGATTAGTTATTCCAACATGAATTTTGGAAGCACACCTATTGTCAAAAGCTTCTTTCAGTGTATCACAGCGAAGAGAGATGAGCTCCAGTTTGAACATTTTGGGGAATGGAATCTCCTTGTGAATCATTGTGAATCAACTGCCTATCCTTGTATCCATCGACTGTGAGAAGAATGGTGGAGTCCTATAAAATTGTGGGTCTCATGCTTTTCCCAGGTCAAATAACTTTGTTAAGAGGAATATGGTACGTTTAGCAATCTGACAGATCCTGGTCAAAGCACATGATTAATATCAGGGGATCATGTTTCACAGAAGGTGCTCTACTCATGAACTGTTATGTTGGGGAGGGCTGTTGAACTAAAAAAATAATATTTGAAGTCAAGTATAGGGTAAACAAATTTATAAAACTGGGAAAAATCTTTGTTGAATAACAAGCAGATACATAGAGACACGCATATAAAAACAGTTTTCAGTATCTTGATGTAGGTGCTGGAAAAGACTCTTGAGAGCCTGTTGGACAGAAGGAGATCAAACCAGTCAATCTAAATGAAATCAACCCTGAATATTCATTGGAAGGACTGATGCTGAAGCTGAGGACCAATACTTTGGCCATGTGATGCAATGAGCCAACACATTGGATTAGACCCTGATAGTGGGAAAGATTGAGGTCAGGAGGAGAACAATTGACAGAGAATGAGATGGTTGGAAGGCATGTCCAACCAATTCAATGGACATGAACTTGAGCAATCTCTGGGAGATACTGAAGGACAGGGAAGCCTGACATGCTGTAGTCCATGGAGTTGTAAAGAATTGAACATGACTTAATGACTGAACAACAACAACATATAGCACTTTAAAACATGCAATTTTACCTTTAGAAGAAAATTAGAATACTCCATACACTTACAAATGCACTAACCAAAAAAATGAAATATACCAAAACTAAAAAAAGTTATTAACTCAGAAATTATTTTTATAGATGTTTTACATTCACCTATCTATATGGCCTAATTGTATTTATGTATAATGATGCTGAGAGGGATTGGGGGCAGGAGGAGAAGGGGACGACAGAGGATGAGATGGCTGGATGGCATCACTGACTCCATGGACGTGAGTCTGAGTGAACTCTGGGAGTTGGTGATGGACAGGGAGGCCTGGCATGCTTTGATTCATGGGGTCGCAAAGAGTCAGATACAACTGAGTGACTGAACTGAACTGAACTGATAGTGTTAAATCTCATTAATTTAACCTTGGTTGAAATTTTTTATAAAATTACATTTTAATTAAAGGTTTCTGTTATATAGTTATTTGAAGCTTTATATATATATATATATTTTTTTTTACTTTACAATACTGTATTGGTTTTGCCATACATTGACATGAATCCGCCATGGGTGTACATGAGTTCCCAATCCTGAACCCCCCTCCCACCTCCCAACCCATATCATCTCTCTGGATCATCCCCGTGCACCAGCCCTAAGCATCCTATATCCTGTATTGAACATAGACTGGCAATTCATTTCTTACATGACAGTATACATGTTTCGGTGCCATTCTCCCAAATCGTCCCACCCTCTCCCTCTCCCTCAGAGTCCAAAAGTCCGTTCTATACATCTGTGTCTCTTTTGCTGTCTCGCATACAGGGTTATCATTACCATCTTTCTAAATTCCATATATCTTCACTCTGTATAACCAGCTCCAGTTTCATCCATCTCATTAGAACTGATTCAAATATATTCTTTTTAATGGCTGAGTAATACTCCATTTTGCTTATGTACCACAGCTCTCTTATCCATTCATCTGCTGATGGACATCTAGACTGTATCCATGTCCTGGCTATTATAAACAGTACTGCAGTGAACCTTGGGGTACCTGTGTCTCTTTCAATTCTGGTTTCCTCGGTGTGTATGCCCAGAATTGGGATTGCTGGGTCATATGGCACACAAAAATAAAATCAAAATGGATTAGAGATCTAAACATAAGACCAGAAACTATAAAACTCCTAGAGGAGAACATAGGCAAAACACTCTCCGACATAAATCACAGCAGGATCCTCTATGATCCACTTCCCAGAATTCTGGAAATAAAAGCAAAAATAAACAAATGGGATCTAATTAAATTTAAAAGCTTCTGCATAACAAAGGAAAATATAAGCAAGGTGAAAAGACAGCCTTCTGAATGGGAGAAAATAATAGCAAATGAAGCAACTGACAAACAACTAATCTCAAAAATATACAAGCAACTTATGCAGCTCAATTCCAGAAAAATAAATGACCTGATCAAAAAATGGGCCAAAGAACTAAATAGACATTTCTCCAAAGAAGACTTACAGATGGCTAACAAACGCATGAAAAGATGCTCAACATCACTCATTATCAGAGAAATGCAAATCAAGACCACAATGAGGTACCATTTCACACCAGTCAGAATGGCTGCGATCCAAAAGTCTGCAAGCAATAAATGCTGGAGAGGGTGTGGAGAAAAGGGAACCCTCTTACACTGTTGGTGGGAATGCAAACTAGTACAGCCACTATGGAGAACAGTGTGGAGATTCCTTAAAAAATTGCAAATTGAAGATTTATATAATAAATAAATCACTGTAATAGATGTTTCTAACTTTTCAATAAAACAATTGGTGATAACATGTACATTATGCTTAATATCTATTATAAGTGCCTATAAGGAAATGTGAACTTTGATGAAATAGATGTAAACATAAATAGATGTGTGGCGTAAATATTTCAGTGTCTTTTTATGAAATGATTCTTGTTTTATGACCATTATTATAGCAAATAATTTTAATATAAAATATTTTTTTCAGAGCACTATCAGCTGTATGTTCCTGAGTCAGCTCAAGTTGGTTCAGCTGTTGGGAAAATCAAGGCAAATGATGCAGACACTGGCTCGAATGCGGACATGACATATTCCATCATTGATGGTGACGGTGTTGGCATATTCTCCATCTCCACCGACAAAGAGACAAGAGAAGGGATCCTTTCCTTAAAAAAGGTAAAAATACTTAATGAGCTAGGCAATTCACTCAGTTTTCTATGAAAGCAAATTTGGCAAGGTATTAATAATGTATATTTTCAAGTCATCAAAATGACAAAGTATTTCATCTTTAATGTGTAATTGCATTTTAATTATGATTATGTCTAACTGTTTAAATCATTTCTTAAGTGTTAGTTGCTGAGTTGTGTCTGACTCCACGACCCCATGGACTGTAGCCCACCAGGGCTTCTCTGTCCATGGGATTGCTCAGTCATTGGAAGTTGCCATTTCCTCCTCCAGTGTATCTCCGTGCAGGCAGATTCTTTACTATCTGAGCCACCAGGGAAGCCGTATGTGTTTTAGTATGGTGGGAAGATCAGATGTAGAATACACTATGAATGTATTCCCTTTTTTTTTTCCCTTTTTCACATAGTTATTGTGAATTCCAGTTCTATTAATATCATTATTTTATGTTATGCTAATCAAAGTAGCATTATAAGACTTTCCTGCTTGATGGTCATGGACCTTTTAGTGAAGTCATTTACTTCTCATTACCCTCATTCTGTTTTATTCCTGAGAATTTGTCACCAGACTAAATCTATTGCCTTTTGCTTTAAAGAGAACACTATGCTCATGTCTCTGTAAGAATGAAGTAGAACACAGGCAATTAGCAAAGGAGAATTTAAATGTAGCTTCTAAAGCAGTATGCCTCAGTGTTTAAATGTTTAACAATTACAGCTTGAAAATCTAGTAACACGCAAGTCCCTAGGCCTTACCTTCATTATATTTTGATTCAGAAAGGCTGGAATGGGAGTGGGGAATCAGTCTTTTGAACAAGTACTCTGGATGATTTTACTGTATAATATGTTGAGAACAAAGGCTGAAAAATTATATTCTGATGGCTCAAATGATAAAGAATCTGCCTTCAGTGTGGGAGACCTGGGTTCTATCCCTGAATTGGGAAGATCCCCTGGAAGAGGGCATGGAAACCCATTCTAGTATTCTTGTCTGGAGAATCCGCATGGACAAAGGAACCTGGTAGGTCATAGTCCATGGGGTCACAAAGAGTCAGACATGGCTGAACAACTAAGCACACACACTGTAACATTGAAGTGAATCTATCAATATGTCAATCAATCATCTATTTATCTATTTGAATCTAGTTGTCATTTATTACATTATCTAGCTATCTGTCTAGATATCTGTGTGTTTTTGTATATATATTTATCTTTGCACTATATAAAATCCCATTTAGTCTTCTAATAGTCATAATTTTATATTGATTTAAGATTGAAGATTAATATGTCTTTTGTCTGTCACAAAAGGGGCCTGAGAAGCAGAGTTTAAAGTGTGCAAATACTTATGAAATAGTCATCACTGATATATATATATGATATTGATTCTTCACCTAAATATCTTCTCATTTTAATATTTCTGAAATTGTCAAAATTGGATAAAAAATGCATTGATAAAAGAGTTAATTTTCACATCTTTATTTTAAAAAATATTGAGTTTTAAGTGTCTCTTAAGTGCCAGTAATTGTGTTCTACATGAGCCATGAAAGCCTGAGCAGAGCAAAAGTCAGTCTCAGCCTGCTTAGAGCTTCCCACCTACAGAAGTGGAGAGACACCCACAGTCTATCACATGCACTCTTAGATGGGTAATAAAAGTGATCTACAACAGAGAGTTCAGAGAAGGCAATGGCAACCCACTCCAGTACTCTTGCCTGGAAAGTCCCATGGACCAAGGGGACTGGCGGGCTGTAGTCCATGGGGTTGCGAAGAGTCGGACATGACTGAGAGACTTCACTTTCACTTTTCATTTTCATGCATTGGAGAATGAAATGGCACCCCACTCCAGTGTTCTTGCCTGGAGAATCCCAGGGACAGGGAAGCCTGGTGGGCTGCCATCTATGGGGTCGCACAGAGTCCATCACGAATGAAGCGACTTAGTAGCAGCAGCAGCTGCATGACAGAGTTAAACAGTGCTATTGGGAAGGCAAAATCTAGGGTGTTTAATCCTGTCTGATTAGTTAGCAGAGATTGAACAGAGAAATAAACAATACTTCAAATCAGTTCATTTCAGTTCAGTTGCTCAGTCATGTCCAACTCTTTGTGACCCCGTGAATTGCAGCACGCCAGGACTCCCTGTCCATCACCAACTCCCGGAGATCACCCGAACTCATGTCCATCAAGTTGGTGATGCCATCCAGCCATCTCATTCTCTGTCATCCCCTTCTCTTCCTGCCACTAATCCCTCCCAGCATCAGAGTCTTCTCCAAAGAGTCAACTCTTCACATGAGGTGGCCAAAGTATTGGAGTTTCAGCGTTAGCATCAGTCCTTCCAAAGAAATCCCAGGACTGATCTCCTTTAGGATGGACTGGTTGGATCTCTTGCAGTCCAAGGGACTCTCAAGAGTCTTCTCCAATACCACAGTTCAAAAGCATCAATTCTTCAGCGCTCAGCCTTCTTCACAGTCCAACTCTCACATCCATACATGACCACAGGAAAAACCATAGCCTTGACTAGACGGACCTTTGTTGGCAAAGTAATGTCTCTGCTTTTGAATATGCTATCTAGGTTGGTCATAACTTTCCTTCCAAGGAGTGAGCGTCTTTTAATTTCATGGCTGCAGTAACCATCTGCAGTGATTTTGGAGCCCCCCAAAATATAGTCTGACACTGTTTCCACTGTTTCCCCGTCTATTTCCCATCAAGTGATGGGACCAGATGCCATGATCTTCGTTTTCTGAATGTTGAGCTTTAAGCCAACTTTTTCACTCTCCTCTTTCACTTCCATCAAGAGGCTTTTTAGTTCGTCTTCACTCTCTGCCATAAGGGTGGTGTCATCTGCACATCTGAGGTGATTGATATTTCTCCCAGCAATCTTGATTCCAGCTTGTGCTTCTTCCAGCCCAGCATTTCTCATGATGTCCTCTGCATATAAGTTAAATAAGCAGGGTGACAATATACAGCCTTGATGTACTCCTTTTCCCATTTGGAACCAGTCTGTTGTTCCATGTCCACTTCTAACTGTTGCTTCCTGACCTCCATACAGGTTTCTCAAGAGGCAGGTCAGGTGGTCCGGTATTCCCATCTCTTTCAGAATTTTCCACAGTTTATTGTGATCCACACAGTCAAAGGCTTTGGCATAGTCAATAAAGCAGAAATAGATGTTTTTCTGGGACTCTCTTCCTTTTTCCATGATCCAGCAGATGTTGGCAATTTGAGGTATTTAGGTGAGAGAATTAAAGGAAGAGGAAAGAAAACACAATGAGAACCTGAGCGGGGTGGAATGTGGCACAGTGAGAACCTAAATAACATCCTTGATTCTGGAGTAGAGAGAGTGAAGAAGCGAGTGCATAGGAAAACACACAGAATTCTGTTATATTTAACCTGATGGAAAGCCACTGAAGCTATCTAAGCAGGAAGTGACAAGGTCTCATTTGATGTCTCTATTTCTAATGAATTTTTAAACTACAAGAGAATGAGATTATTTTTTTAATTTGTTGCTGCATTCCCAATCTAGCATGTTTTCTGACACTGAATAGGCATTCAGTAAGCACTAGCATAATGAATGGATATATTGAATTGGCCAAAAAACTTTGTTTTGGGCTTTCTATAAAATGTTAAGTAAAACTCAAATGGACTTTTTGGCCAACACAATACTATAGACTGAAAAATGAAACAAGAAGTGTCTGCTTTTCATTCCTTGAATGGCTTCTTTACTCAAATAAATCCAGGTAAGTGGATGAATAATTCTTTCTGAAAGATGAATCCTAAACCCTAGGGAACACTAGCATTTAAGAAACAAGCAGAAGGCAAGAAAGAGAGTCTTTGAAGAAAATATCAAAATAAAAAGAGAATTTTATCAGTGAAAATTCCCAAAGGAGGCTGAATAGGAGGGATATAGTCATTAAAAACAAGAAGGATTCTAGATCTATGAAACCATTTAGGATTATAAAAGTTAATTCAGATCACCATCAGCATGTCATTTTCATCACAATAGAGAGTAACATCACATTTATTACATGTTTCCTGTGTCAGGAAGGGTTTTAAGAGCTTATTCCCAAATCTTTACTGAGCTGGTACACATTATGGAGCTTCCCTGGTGGTTGAGTGGTAAACAATCTACCTGTCAATGCAGGATCGCAGCACACTCAGGTATGATCCTCATGTTGCGAAGATCCCCTGCAGTAGAAAATAGCAACCCACTCCAGTATTCTTGCCTGGAAAATTCCATGGACAGAGGAGTCTGGTGGGCTACAGTCCATGGGTTGTAAAGATTCAGAGTCGGATACGACTGAGCAACTGAGCACACAGGCACACCTTTACCATTCCTTTAAACCTAACTAGAATGGTGTGTGGGCTTTCCTGGTGGCTCAGTGGTAAAGAATCCACCTGCCAATGCAGGACATGTGGTTTGATGCCTGTGTCAGGAAGTTTCCCTGTTGAAGGAAATGGCAACCCACTCCAGTTTTCTTGCTTGGAAAATCCAATGAACAGAGGAGCCTGGCAGGCTGCCATCCATGGGGTTGCAAAAAAGTCAGACATGACTTACCGACTAAAACAACAGAAATTAATGACAGAAAATTTGACTCAGGAGTTTGTCTCTTTAGAATCTCAAAAGTTACTTGTATTACCTACTTGAAAGGAAACATGAAGGAAACATCTGCTACAATGAAAAGAACAAATTTACTGTAGTGTAGAGACTATGATGATGCTGTGAAAGTGCTGCACTCAATATGCCAGCAAATTTGGAAAACTCCAGTTTTCATTCCAATCCCAAAGAAAGGCAGTGCCAAAGAATGATTAAACTACCGCACAATTGGCCTCATCTCACACGCTAGTAAAGTAATGCTCAAAATTCTCCAAGCCAGGCTTCAGCAATAAGTGAACTGTGAACTTCCTGATGTTCAAGCTGGTTTTAGAAAAGGCAGAGGAAGAGAGATCAAATTGCCAACATCCGCTGGATCATGGAAAAAGCAAGAGAGTTCCAGAAAAACATCTATTTCTGCTTTATTGACTATGCCAAAGCCATTGACTATGTGGATCACAATAAACTGTGGAAAATTCTGAAAGAGATGGGAATACCAGACCACCTGACCTGCCTCTTGAGAAACCTGTATGGAGGTCAGGAAGCAACA
The DNA here is from genome assembly GCF_016772045.2 of Ovis aries. Taxonomy (NCBI): domain Eukaryota; kingdom Metazoa; phylum Chordata; class Mammalia; order Artiodactyla; family Bovidae; genus Ovis; species Ovis aries. The sequence goes on from NC_056069.1 coordinate 54,010,312, forward strand.
GTTAGAAGTGGACATGGAACAACAGACTGGTTCCAAATAGGAAAAGGAGTACATCAAGGCTGTAAGCTGGAATCAAGATTGCTGGGAGAAATATCAATAACTTCAGATATGCAGATGACACCACCCTTATGGCAGAGAGTGAAGAGGAACTAAAAGCCTCTTGATGAAAGTGAAAGAGGAGAGTGAAAAAGTTGGCTTAAAGCTCAACATTCAGAAAACGAAGATCATGGCATCTGGTCCCATCACTTGATGGGAAATAGATGGCGAAACAGTGGAAACAGTGTCAGACTATATTTTGGGGGGCTCCAAAATCACTGCAGATGGTGATTGCGGACATGAAATTAAAAGATGTTTACTCCTTGGAAGAAAAGTTATGACCAACCTAGATAGTATATTCAAAAGCAGAGACATTCCTTTGCCGACTAAGGTCCATCTAGTCAGGGCTATGGTGTTTGCAGTAGTCATGTATGGATGTGAGAGTTGGACTGTGAAGAAGGCTGAGCGCCGAAGAATTGATGCTTTTGAACTGTGGTTTTGGAGAAGACTTTTGAGTCCCTTGGACTGCAAGGAGATCCAACCAGTCCATTCTGAAGGAGATCAACACTGGGATTTCTTTGGAAGGAATGATGCTAAAGCTGAAACTCCAGTACTTTGACACCTCATGAGAAGAGTTGAGTCATTGGAAAAGACTTTGATGCTAGGAGGGATTGGGGGCAGGAGGAGAAGGGGACAACCAAGGATGAGATGTTTGGATGGCATCACTGACTCGATGGACGCGATTCTGAGTGAACTGCGGGAGTTGGTGATGGACAGGGAGGCCTGGCGTGCTGCGATTCATGGGGTCGCAAAGAGTTGGACTCGACTGAGTGACTGAACTGAACTGAATTGAACTGAACTGAACTGAGATACTATGTATGGGAGGCAAAGAAATGGGAGAAAAAAGTTTATACACACCATGCTCTTTGAGAAGCTTTGTAGTAAAGCCAGGGAGGCAAATAAATGAGAAGATCATAAAACAAAGATTTTAATAGTAAGTTGGGAGATGGAAAGTGTGTTGATAACAGATGGATAAAAAGTCAAGAGACAAGAAATAGGATACTAAAGAAAGGGTAATTTAATTAAAAAGATGCTCTGAATTAGAGATGACCCTGTTTGAGATATTGATTGCAGATGGAAAGAAAGAATTTATGATAATATGCCTCCTTCTTTGACATAATCAAATAGGAGGGAGAATTTAATGTTTGCAGATACATTTGGAGTGATCTAGCTGGAATATCGGAGAAGGCGATGGCACCCCACTCCAGTACTCTTGCCTGGAAAATCCCATGGACAGAGGAGCCTGGTAGGCTGCAGTCCATGGCGTCGTGAAGAATCGGACACGACTGAGCGACTTCACTTTCACTTTTCACTTTCATTCATTGGAGAAGGAAATGGCAACCCACTCCAGTGTTCTTACCTGGAGAATCCCAGTAATGGGGGAGCCTGGTGGGCTGCCGTCTATGGGGTCACACAGAGTTGGACATGACTGAAGTGACTTAGCAGCAGCAGCAGCAGCAGCAGCTGGAATATATATATGTGGGGGAATGGGAAACAGAGGATCCTTCCCAACTGAGAACTATTGTTTGTATAAAGTAAGAAGTTTTATTATCTTTACAAAATGTGGGGGAAGTCATGGATGGTGTAAATACACACATAATATAAAATATAAGTATATATTTTGTGATTAAGAACAATGGGGATCTTATCACCCTTCATGGCCTCCATTAGTTTTAAGTTGCTTGTGAAAAATGAAGCCAAAATCATATGTGTGCACGTGTGTGCACCTATATGTAATTAACATTCTCTATTCTATATTGCATACACACATGCACATACACAAAAGGTATTTTCAAGGTAAGTGTTGTAATTGTGTTAATTGGTAATGTTAATACTAAAAATAACGTTGATATTTAATGAGTCCAAATTATATTTCACTTTTTTCCTGAATTTATTTTTTTAATATAGTGTATACTTCCTCTAAAATCCAATGTGTGCATTTATCTAATTTCTTAATCCTTCAGATTAGGATTATCCATTTTAGAGTTATTCCATTGATATAATATATATATATATATATAATGTTACAAACTATTGCAATTTGAAAATTAAGCTATATAACTCTGTGGATTTTAACCTTCAAGAGGCACTCATACAGATGGCAGGAAATAGATAAAACAGTCCTTTCGAACTTGTACCTTATTTAATCTCTAAGGCAGCTCACTTGAGCCAGCAAGGCAGAACAGCTAATCTTCCCAAAGATCAAAATCAGTCCTGCTCTATAAATCAGTTTGCAGGAGCATCCGCACATTCTTTCTATATCATGCCTTCATCAGAAAATTGCCAAGTTGAATTCACTGGTCCATGGTGTAGTACGTTGTAAATACACTTTGATAACTTTCATTCCTTGTTTAATGGACCCTGACTGGGTGGAAAGGGGAAAAAGATAGGGATGAATGCAAGTTGATGCATTCTTTCCTGTGACATAAGCCTCTGTAGCCAGGGATATGCTTTGTAGTAGCCTCTCTAAGATTCAGTTCTTGTGGCCCCTATGTCAATTTGCTTTCTTTATAGAAGTTATTCCATTTTTTGGTTTGTTTGTTTTAACTCAAGGCTCCAGCCCAATTTTCTTTTATGACTTTTGGCAAACAGTATCTGTAGTACCACTGTTCTCTTTCAAGTATACTTAATGGCAAAAACAATGCCTATTATTTTAAGCCTAAAATCTTAAACTTGGTTTTTAAGTCAGTGAAGGACAGTGGAAAATACCATCTTTACTGTTTAATGAAAAATAAATTTTGGTCTTGCCATGTAAGAGATGTATGACATTATCACAAATCTCTAATTTCAGTTTTCTTAATTTTAATGTGCTACAAAGTGATTGTTACAGAGAGATAAATGAAGTAAAATAGTACTCTAAGTTGTGCCTGGCTAATAAGCACAGTGATACTTCAATATCTACATTTCTTCTTTTCTTTCTTTCTTCCTCTATTTGCACTGAATGTTAACTACACTTTCCAAAAAACTCCATGAGCTTATCTTACTGCCTTCCTTTATTTCACGTTATCTATATCACCTATAATCACATAAAGAATAGCACATCCTATGTATACTTTTGTGAATGATATAAATATTTTCTCATTGAAGCATAGCTGATTTACAATGTCAGATTAGTTTCAGGTATACAGCACAGTGATTTCTATAGACATAACTGTCTGTATATATATAGATATATCTATCTATCTATATCTATATCTATATATCTTCTGCAGATTTTTCCCTCAGAGGATATTATAAAATATTGAGTACAGTTGCCCATACTATAAAGTATAGTTATACATAGTAGTTGTACCTAGTTATACACAGTAGTGTGTTTATATTAATGCCATCTTCCTAATTTATCCCTCCTCATCCCTCTTCCCCTTTGGTATCGCGTGCATAAACACCCTGGTAGCTCAGATGGCAGAGTCTCATAAACTTCCTGGTGGCTCAGATGGCAGAGTCTTCCTGCACTGTGGGAGACCTGGGTTGGATCTCTGGGTTGGAAAGATCTCCTGGAGGAGGAAATGGCAACCCACTCCAGTCTTCCTGCCTGGGAAATCCTGTGGACAGAGGAGCCTGGCAGGTTACAGTCCATGGGGTGGCAGAGCTGGACACGACTGAGCCACTAAGCACAGCACAGCAGGGACTGTCATTCATGGCTTTTGGCAATCTACATCCCCCTCTGTCTTCTGTAAGCATTTTTATCAAAATTCTAGTTTTGTCTTTGTAGTGTTACATTTCTAGGTAGGTTTCACTCACGCATATCTTTCTTTGATTTATGGTCTGTTTTACATATCAAGGTAAGCATCTCTCTAGTTTTTCATTGTGCAAGTGTTAGTCGCTCAGTCGTGTCAGACTCTTCAGAATCCCATGGACTGTAGCTGACCAGGCTGCTCTGTTCATGGGATTTCACGGGCAAGAATATGACAGTAGGTTGCCGTTTCCCCCTCCAGGGGATCTTCCTTACCCGGAGAGGAACCCAGATCTCCTGCATTGCTAGTGGGAAAGAACCTGCCTGCAAATGCTGGAGATCTGAGAGATGAGGGTTCGATCCCTAGGTCGGGAAGATCCCCTGGAGGAGGGCACAGTAATCCATTCCAGTACTCTTGTCTGGAGAATCCCATGGACAGAGAAGACTGGCAAGCTACAGTCCATAGGGTTGCACAGAGTCCGACAGGAGTGAAGCGACTTAGCGTGCATGGTGTGCTCCAGCACTGCAGTCAGATTCTTTATCATCTGAGCCACCAAGGAAACTCCAGCAATTCTATACCCTTCTTACATCTTCTAGATCTAGTAGAGTATAAAGAACTTATTCTAATTAATTCATTATAAATATACTGAAAAATCCCATGGACAGAGAAACCTGGTGGGCTATAGTTCTTGGGGTCACAAAGGGTTGGACATGAATGAGCAACTGAGCACAGCACCAACATACTGATAATTTCCAGGAACGTGTATCTAATGTGTGCTCTGTGTATGTGTATCTCTAGCCACAGTAGTTGGTGCACATTTTTTTTGCAACTGGATACCTTGTACTTTTTTAAATTTTATACTCTATATCATTTATAACATTTTATTTAATAAAGGATCAGAGGTGGATAGCGACAGTAAACCTAAAAAGTTATAAAAGTATTTGTTTAAGTTTAAATTAACCCTGAGAAAAAATAGGAAATGTTTCCAACTAAAACCATACTACACCCATTCAAAATAATCACATTTTTAAATTGTTAATGGATTGTATTTACTGAATTTTTCTGTATCATTTCTTTGTCTTGCGTTGAGTGATAGAATAAGAATCAGGATGTTCTTTGCCATCTGACTGTAAAGTTTTGAGGCTATGAGCCACAAAGTGCAATAAAAATATGGTATACCAACCTATTACAAATGCACACACTTCATACATAAGAAGAAATAGGTTTCTAATACTAATGAAGTATTTAAATAAAACATGCATTAGAGATTATATTTAAAAATCAGTCAAACTATTATTTTCATTATTATAAGATTTAAGTATCTTGAAAGTGGTCTCTGTTCAGCCAGAACTGAAGAGACAAAAGCTCAATTCTGTGAAATCTACCACTGTATTTATAATACCTTTGACAGAGGACTGCTTTGTGGCAACTTTAGTTCTGATTCTTCATTCATAGGCATGGCTATGGAGTGATAGATTCATTGAAACTACTTTGACATTAATTAACACTTTTTAACACCTATTCCAGTAATATTATTTGGGCTTCCCCAGTGGCTCAGTGGTAAAGAATCTGCCTGCAATGCAGGAGATTCAAGTTCGATCCCTGGGTCCTGGAAGATCCCCTAGAGTAGGGTGTGGCAACCCACTCCAGTATTCTTGCCTGGGAAATCCTATAGAGAGAGGAGCCTGGGGGCTACAGTCCATGGGGTCACAAACAGTCAGACAGAACTGCAAAGACTGAGCACTCAGCACCGTAATATTTAGTATACTAGTTGGAAATTAATGATTTGTTGAAACAGCCTGATGAGTTGAGCTATCCACAATTTAAAAAAAAAAAAAAAAACTAAAAACTAAAAGTAGAGCTACCATAAGACCCTGCAATCCCACTTCTAGGCATATATGTGGAGGAAAACATGATCTGAAAAGATACATGCACCCCAATTTTCATTGCAGCACTGTTAATAATAGTCAAGATGTAGAAGCAACCTAAATATCCACTGATAGCGGAATGGATAAAGAAGATGTGGTACATATATACAATGGAATATTACTCAGCCATTGAAAAGAATTAAATGATGCCATTTACAGAAGCATAGGTGGACCTAGAGAGTCTCATGCTAAGTGAAGTAACTCAGACAGGGAAGGAGAAACATTGTATGACATACCTTATATGTGGAATCTAAAATGAAATGGTACAAATCAACTTACAAAACAGAGAGAGACTCATAGAGTTAGAGAACAAACATGGTTTCCAAGGGGGAAGGGATAATTACGGAGTTTGGCAAGGTTATGTACAATACACACTGCTGTGTAAAACGTATTTAAAATGGATAACCAACAAGGTCCTACTGTATAACACAAGGAACTCCATTCAATGTTAGGTGGCAACCTGGGTAGGAGGGGGATTGCAAGAGAATGGATACATGTATAAGTATGACTGAATTTTTTTTGCTGTTCACCTGAAACCATCACAAAATTGACTATACCCCAATACAAAAATAAAATTTCAAAATAACCAAATAATAGAATATGCTTTTCTTCAGAAAATTCCAGGATTTGGCCATATTTTGCACAATTGCAGTTCCATTTTTTATTACAATATTGATATCAGTATCATTATTACCATCCCATTTCAATGATGGAACACATGGATCATGATGCAATATAATAACTGGATCAAGGAGAGGTCCTATGAGTCATTTTTATTATGTAGGAAAACACCCAATACAATATTATAAAGTAATTAACCTCCAATTAAAATAAATAAATTTATATTAAAAAAATAAAAGTTATCCAGATAATTAAAAAAACAGAGAAAACAGAATTTTAGGATCTTCTTGCACTCCATAAAGAAGTGAGTCTTAGAATAACTTGGCTAAATGCTGTTTTTGGTATCTGTCTATTTATGATGGTTGCATAGTTCCAGAGAAGGAATATATTAGTGTGATTTAATGAATAGTAGAAGTGATTAATGAGAAACAATTAAAATGTTCCAAATATGTAGAGCTGGCTAGAAAATGATTGATGGGGAAGATGATAACTTATCTACAGGAATATGAAATATGTTCTTATTAAGGAGGGAAAAGTTTGATTTTATAAGTAAGAAAGAGCAATGATATGTGAAAGTAATTACTAGGAGTAATATGATAAAATTAAGAAATGAAAACTTAAGATTAAAATTGGAACCAATCAGTGACAGTGAACTGCATTAGAACATTGAAAAGTAACTAAAGAAAAGTAAGAGAAGCCCCACTGCTTGGGGAAGTTAGAATTATACCAGAATAAACAGCTCTAACTGTCACAGAGGTGAGAGAAGATTTTGCTACAAAAGAGTTTCAAGTGTTTCAGTTTTTTAGCTTTGTGAGTCTGAATTAAGAAATTATAAAACTAAGAGTTTTGGTAGCCAGAATTAATGAAGTTATAATTAATGAAGTTAATAATTCATGTTCAATGTAATTATAAACACTTGGCAAGAGGCAAGAATGTATCCTTTAATAGTGAGGAAATTTTATTCCACTAAAAATCTGGCAAAAAGTGAAGAAGAGCTAAAGAGCCTCTTGATGAAAGTGAAAGAGGAGAGTGAAAAAGTTGGCTTAAAGCTCAACATTCAGAAAACGAAGATCATCGCATCCGGTCCCATCACTTCATGGCAAAATGATGGGGAAAAGTGGAAACAGTGACAGACTTTATTTTGGGGGGCTCCAAAATCACTGAAGATGGTTATTGCAGCCATGAAATTAAAAGACACTTGCTCCTTGGAAAGAAAGCTTGACCAACCTAGACAGCATATTAAAAAGCAGAGACATTACTTTGCCAACAAAGGTCCATCTAGTCAAAGCTATGGTCTCTTCAGTAGTCATGTATGGATGTGAGAGTTGGACTATAAAGAAAGCTGAGTGCCTAAGAATTGATGCTTTGGAACTGTGGTGTTGGAGAAGACTCTTGAGAGTCCCTTGGACTGCAGGGAGATCCAACCAGTCCATTCTAAAGGAGATCAGTCCTGAATATTCATTGGAAGGACTGATGCTGAAGCTGAAACTGAAACTCCAATACTTTGGCCACCTGATGTGAAGAACTGACTCATTTGAAAAGACCCTGTTGCTGGGAAAGACTAAAAGCAGGAGGAGAAGGGGACAACAGAGGATAAGCTGGTTGGATGGCATAACCAATTCAATGGACATGAGTTTGAGTAAACTCCAGGAGTTGGTGATGGACAGGAAGCCTAGCATGCTTCAGTCCATGGGGTCACAAAGAGTCAGACACAACTGAGTGACTGAACTGAACTGAAAAATCTGTTCCTTGTTAGTCATCAAGTTGGAATGTTATATTATACCCTTTATATGCTAATTAGATTTTAGGCAGACTATCACAGTGCTTAAGAGCAAAGCCTGTAGAGTTCCCACTGCCTGAGTTCAAATCCCAAGTATATCACTTATAGCCCCCTGAATAAGTTTCTTGACTTTTATGTACTTTGTTTTCTTCATTTGTAAATGGAAACAATTGTAACTCACAAGAGTTGTGATCATTAAATTAGTTAATATATGTTAGTTGTTTCGTTCACACATAGGAATTAACTTCATACTTTAAAAATAACAAAATTTTTAATCCTTCAAGTGTAAACTATAAAATAGCACTTTTCCATACTCTAAACAAAGCTATATTTGAAATTGAGGGAGGCTCTTAATCACCCACCATGTACCAGGAATTATGCCAGATAACTAAAATGCGAAGATGAATTAGATAATATTCTCTCTCTTAGAGGAAACTGAGTAGCCATGATACATTGTTATAATACAAGATGTCAAATGTTAATGGTAGGAGTTTATTTAAGTTGTCATAAGCACTCAGATAAAAGAAGGCCAATTTTTCAAAGGTGGAGGACGGTCTGGAAACATTTTTATGGGAAATTTGTTTTAAGCATGCGTGAATACTTCCCATATACTCAGGAAAGTAAATCTGAGTCCCAGTCTTTATATCCAATTGAAGCACCCTTCATATATGGAGATCACAGATAGTTTTGAGCTTTAAAAATGAGGAAATATTATGAATATATAACATGATCTGACCAAAATAGTTGTTGCATGAGTCACCTGGAGTTTTCTTTTTTCTTTTTTTTGTTTTTGTTTTTTATTTTTTAAATTTTAAAATCTTTAATTCTTACATGCATTCCCAAACATGAACCCCCCTCCCACCTCCCTCCCCATAACATCTTTCTGGGTCATCCCCATGCACCAGCCCCAAGCATGCTGCATCCTGCGTCAGACATAGACTGGCGATTCAATTCACATGATAGTATACATGTTAGAATGTCATTCTCCCAAATCATCCCACCCTCTCCCTCTCCCTCTGAGTCCAAAAGTCCGTTATACACATCTGTGTCTCTTTCCCTGTCTTGCATACAGGGTCGTCATTGCCATCTTCCTAAATTCCATATATATGTGTTAGTATACTGTATTGGTGTTTTTCTTTCTGGCTTACTTCACTCTGTATAATTGGCTCCAGTTTCATCCATCTCATCAGAACTGATTCAAATGAATTCTTTTTAACGGCTGAGTAATACTCCATTGTGTATATGTACCACAGCTTTCTTATCCATTCATCTGCTGATGGACATCTAGGTTGTTTCCATGTCCTGGCTATTATAAACAGTGCTGCGATGAACATTGGGGTACATGTGTCTCTTTCAATTCTGGTTTCCTCGGTGTGTATGCCCAGAAGTGGGATTGCTGGGTCATAAGGTAGTTCTATTTGCAATTTTTTAAGGAATCTCCACACTGTTTTCCATAGTGGCTGTACTAGTTTGCATTCCCACCAACAGTGTAGGAGGGTTCCCTTTCTCCACACCCTCGCCAGCATTTATTGCTTGCAGATTTTTGGATCGCAGCCATTCTGACTGGTGTGAAGTGGTACCTCATTGTGGTTTTGATTTGCATTTCTCTAATAATGAGTGATGTTGAGCATCTTTTCATGTGTTTGTTAGCCATCCGTATGTCTTCTTTGGAGAAATGTCTATTTAGTTCTTTGGCCCATTTTTTGATTGGGTCGTTTATTTTTCTGGAGTTGAGCTGCAGAAGTTACTTGTATATTTTTGAGATTAGTTGTTTGTCAGTTGCTTCATTTGCTATTATTTTCTCCCATTCCGAAGGCTGTTTTCTATGTTTTCTCTGAAATACAGCTTTATGACCCAATAGCTATACAACTAAGAGTTTGTAATACCAAAGTTAGAATGAAAACTGGATTCTCAACTGTGCTGGGGTATCTTCTTTCCCAGGTGTGCCAGGGCAGTCACAGAAACTGGAAAATAATTTGTGAGGGACAATTTATAGGCCCTATAAACCCAAGCACTGCCAAATTTCAGACTCCCACGTTCCCAGAACTGCAAGAGAATACATTTTTTGCTCTTTTAAATCACCCAGTGTTTACTGTTATGGCAGCCCACAGCAACTAATGCAGTGACATTTATACAAAGACTAATATACTAATACAAATATTAAGCAACCTCTTGTCACCTGTTAAAAGACGCTTACTCCTTGGAAGGAAAGTTATAACCAACCTAGATAGCATATTGAGAAGCAGAGATATTACTTTGCCAAAAAAGGTCTGATGGTTTTTCCAGTAGTCATGTATGGATGTGAGAGTTGGACTGTGAAGAAAGCTGAACGCCAAAGAATTGATGCTTTTGAACTGTGGTATTGGAGAAGACTCTTGCAAGTTCCCTTGGACAGCAAGGAGATCCAGCCAGTCCATTCTAAAGGAGATCAGTCCTGGGTGTTCTTTGGAAGGAATGATGCTAAAGCTGAAACTCCAGTACTTTGGCGACCTCACGTGAAAGACTCTGATGCTGGGAGGGATTGGGGGCAGGAGGAGAAGGGGATGACCGGGGATGAGATGGCTGGATGGCATCACCGACTCGATGGACATGAGTCTGAGTGAGCTCCGGGAGATGGTGATGGACAGGGAGGCCTGGCATGCTGTGATTCATCGGATCGCAAAGAGTCGGGCACGACTGAGTGACTGAACTGACTGACTGACTGAACTGACTGTCACCTGTAGAACCATTCTAGTAAAACAAAGCACATCACAAGCTGAATTATTCCAGAAATGGTTCAGTGTCAGAAAATCAATTATATTAGTATATCAAGGATATTATGGAGAAGGAAATGGCAACCCACCCCAGTATTCTTACCTAGAGAACTCTGTGGACAGAGGAGCCTGGTGGGCTGCTGTCCTTGGGGTCGCACAGAGTCAGACACGACTGAAGTGACTTAGTAGCAGCAGCAGAAAGGATATTAACAAATATCAAGGATATGCCAATACATATCCTTGTTATAGTTCCTAGTAATTATATATTGCTAGTATATTTGATTACTTATGATTATCATGATTGTATCATATTTAGCATAGCTAGATAAAATACTAAAATTTAAAATATTAAATTTAGCTAGTGACAGTTTCCTGGCATAAGTATATCCTATTTGGTATATGACACATATGATATTAAAATTATTTTAATTTACTAAATTTGTCAACAATAGTCATCAGTTCAGTTCAATTCAGTCGCTCAGTTGTGTTCAACTCTTTGCAACTCCATGGACTGCAGCATGCCAGCCTTCCCTGTCCTTTACCAGCTCGCAGAGCTTGCTCAAACTTATGTCCATCGAGTCAGTGATGCCATCCAATCATCTCATCCTCTGTTGTCCCCTTCTCCTTCTGCCTTCAATCTTTTCCAGCATCAGGGTCTTTTTCAGTAAGTCAGTTCTTCCCATCAGGTGGCCAGAGTATTGAAACTTCAGCTTCAGCATCAATCCTTCCAATGAATACATTTGTTAACTGTGAACTTCGATGATGACACAGTTTTGGTTCCTGTCTCTAAGAACTTGTACTGCAACTGAGGCCAATCCAGGGAATTAAGGCAAAGGCAAAAAAAGAAAATGAAAACAGAGTCTGATAGAGTTCCTGGAATATTTCTCCTTAAACATTAAGATTATGTTAGTAAACTCCAGTAGAACACCTTTCCCTTAAACACATCTGCTTCTCATCTTAAACACTGAACTGATGATCCAGACTTACAGTTTTGAAAAGAAAGAAAGAAAAAAGAAACTTGGCATGGGTCTGATATTTTGTCAAATGGGATAAACAGTATGCAAATTATAGACCCCCCCACCCCCTACACCAATATTTTGGTGAGGCAAAATCTAGGAGTAAATAATGGTGAACATTATCAAAGACTGGAGGCTCATCTTTCCAAGAGTTGTCAAGTGGCTCAAAAGGGTTGATTGTTTTAATCTTCTGTCCAATTCAGCTGTCAGAATCCTGCCCCCCAAAACTGCAGGCATGGGCGGTTGAAATTTTAACATTTTATAGCTGCAAAAGATTATTTATCATGCTCATAAACAATCTCTGGTTCTATAATTGCCCTAATCAACTTCCTACTATGCCTCACACATATGAATTTGTTCTGTATCCCCCCCCCCTTTTTTTTTTTTGGTTGCTGTTTTGTTTTTTGATAGGAAAAGTGTGTGTTTTGTATACTCTCAGTTAATTTTTTTTTTTGCTTTCTTTGGTATTTTTATAAACTGAGAATGTTTTTAAATTTTTTTCTTCATCTTTTAATCAAAACTAGGTATTAGATGAATAGATTTCACTGTTTTTGATTTATTGTTTTTGATAGACTACTTTCACATAATAAAAATAAAAATCTTATAACTATGAAAAATGATACCCTTAGACAGAGTTCTAACTAATTTCCTGGGAACAAAAGATTATTAGGAAATTACTGAGTGATCTGCTTATAGTGTGTGAATAATACATACTTGGATGACATTACCAGAATTTACAGTAAATGGAAAAAATTATAATCCTAAAAAAATTATAATCCTAATTCTTTGTACACTATTGTATATTCTTTGTTTTAATATAAAACCAAGAATTAACATACTTCATTTTGTACACATAATCTTGCAAAAAAATCCTCCAAAATTGTAATTTATTTCCAGTTTCTATAATTTGCAATTTAGCACTGCAGTGTTTTATTTATAAATGAGCTTGCTAAAACTATTTCCATGTATGTTATTAATTCATCTGCTTCTGAAATTTTGTCCTGATCCAAAATATCCTCTCTTTCCTTAGTGACGTGAGATGGGTCCTATCCATCCATCTGCCAGACTTGACAAACAGGTCCTTTAAAATGATTATCTCTTTCTTGGGGTACTTAAATATATGTGAGTTAATCATAAACATGAAACCATGTGTTCACATAAAAATCTATACCTTAGCAGTAGGTAGGCCAGTGTTAAGATAAATGACATCTAACTTGCCAGGGGATCTGCTAAAAATGGAAAGAGATGCCTGTTGTATGGGATGCACAGTTTGATAATAATATCTGATGGGACAGAGGTGGCTAAAATTATTTCCACAAGTTGCACTGAAAGTCTTTCTGACTATCAGTGAATCTTAGTCATGACAAAGTCTACCAGATGCAGTCGGTTAAGTCTAAAAATTTACATTGATTTTCAACAAGTAGTAAACCTGCCAAGGGTGTTGCTTTCCATGAGCCAAATATCTAGATTCTGATGGTCCCTGCTCCTCTGTGCCAAGGGGACTATATCCATGCACCTAATTCTTTTTTTTTTAATTTTTATTTTAATTTTTATTTTTTTCACCTAATTCTTGATAGGCAGCAATTGTGTACCATTTTGAGGAGAGGTCATTTAAATTTGGATGAAACTTATTGAATTACTCCAAAATAGATTCTTACTTACTAATGTTAAGGAGAAAGGAGTCAAGGAAGGAAAAGCGCAGTGAATCTGTGGGTCCAACTAAAAGTCATGCAAGTCCCCAAACAAGATGGATATTAGATACACTGGCAATTCATTTCTAGCTTTAATTCTCTGAGAAGGAAATGTCTCCCACGTGGTGGGTCATAAACTGCAGATCAAGTAGCCTTTCTTTAAAATTCTTGTTCTGTCACTCAGTCATGTCTGATTCTTTGCAACCCCATGGGCTGCAGCATGCCAGGCTTCCCTGTCCTTCACTGTCTCCTGGAGTATGCTCAAACTCATGTCTTTTGAGTCGATGATGACAAACTACCATCTTGTACTCTGTCATCCCTTTCTTCTCCTACCTTCTATCTTTCCCAGCATCAGGGTCTTTTCCAATGAGCAGGCACTTTGCACCAAGTGGCCAACGTATTAGAGCTTCAGCATCAGTCCTTCCTTTGGTGTCTCTTCTTTAAAATATATAAATCTAAAATGCATAATATTTTGCTGTATATAAATGTATATGTATTATATATTTGGTTCACATTTAAGAATTTGAGTTTTTAACATTTTTAATATTTTATTTTGTCTTAAAAACACTTGTAAAATAATGTTATGACAATGTCTTATCTATCTCCCTGAGAAGTATTATTTGTTCTAGGTTGTTATTATTTTGTTTGGGAGTTCAGTCAGTTCAGTTCAGTCACTCAGTCACGTCCAACTCTTTGTGACCCCATGGACTGCAGCATGTCAGGCTTCCCTGTCCATCACCAACTCCTCAAGTTTACTCAAACTCCTGGAGTTTACTCGTGTTGGTCATGTCATCCAGCCATCTGATCCTCTCTTGTCCCCCTCTCCTCCTGCCCTAAATCTTTCCCAGCATCAGCATCTTTTCAAATGAGTCAATTCTTCGCATCAGGTGGCCAAACTATTGGAGCTTCAGCATCAGTCATTTCAATGAATATTCAGGACTGATTTCCTTTAGGATGGATTGGTTGGATCTCTTTGCAGTCAAAGGGACTCTCAAGAGTCTTTTCCAGCACCACAGTTCAAAAGCATCCATTCCCTGGCACTTAGCTTTCTTTATGGTCCAACTCTCACCATACATGACTACTAGTAGCCATCCATACAGGACTACTAGAAAAACCATAGCTTTGAGTATTTCGACCTTTGTCAGCAAAGTAAAGTCTCTGCTTTTTAATATGCTGTGTAGTTTTGTCATAGCTTTTCTTCGAAGAATCAAGTGTCTTTTTAAATGGTTGCTTTCCTTCTATACAATCTCCAACCCTGGGTAGGTCAATTTTTCAAGGCAACTCAGAAGAGACAAGGGAAATAATCATCAGTAGGACTGACTTTCTGTTTATAAAATCCCACTAAATGTGCTCTATAGCTTCTCCTTGGGCCTTAGGGTAAATGAAAATATCTGATGTCCCCTCTAGGCAATGGTCATTCTCTGATCCTGCCAGGAAAGAAGACTGCAAGATTGAAGCAGACTGCTGCAAAATCAGTTGCAGAAATAGGGGTGGAAAAATAGCCATAGTTTTTTCTCATAGATGTTAATATAGGTATTTCCGCAGGCTCAAAATATAAGGTTGATCTCTGCATTGCCTGCACTACATCACCATGGAGACTTTGAGCGTGATTAATCCTATAACTAAGCACAGTTTGGATTACAGAACCTGTTATGTCCCGCATGTTTAACACTTTCAAATGTTTCCATCATTACCTATAAATGTACTTCTTCTTGGAAATACTACCTACTGACTCACACACTCTTGTTTCTAAGTCTGCATCCTTATTATTTTCATAATACTTGATGTTCATGCTTAGTTGCTAAGTCATGTCCTACTCTTTTCAACCCCATGGACTGTAGCCCATGAGGATCCTGTGTCCATGGGTTTTTTCAGACAAGAATACTAGAGTAGGTTGCTGTTCATAATGCCTAAAATGTCATATATCACTAAGTGTCCAGTGCTATAAATGTGTTTACTATTTTGTATCCTATAATAAACCATATATTCTCTTGGACAAAACACCAAGATTGATCTAGTTCTTCATTATTGTATGTGAAGTCAAATTCATGGCTCCTGATAAATATATTATTAGAAGATACATAAATATTATCTGGATGATTTTTTTAAATAGGAAAAAATAACTAGAAAGATACAGAGAATCTATTAATGCTGATTCAAAGCTAAAAAGATAAATGGTGTAAACAAGCAGAATACTACAATTGAAAAAACAAAGTGGATAAAACTATCATAATAAAGGAAATGTAAACCAAAATAAATATATGAAATGGTATTACAAGCAAAAAAAAAGTAAATAATTACAATTAAAACTATAAAAATGAACTTTAGAAGTCTGTATAAAACCTTTTGCTAAAATTTCAAGATAATGTTAATTGAAAGCTTGAACATTTGTCGGATTTTAAAATAAGATATCAAGTTTAAGACCAGCAAGGTAAAAATAAGATGATGATAGATAAAAATCAGTGGTATAAGATAGATTAAGTATAAAGCAAACAAACAAAACAGTACTTTTTCAATTTAGCAGATTGGTAGAAAACATTTCCCCATTGGTTCAGGAGCAAAGAATCCACCTGCAGTGCCAAAGATGCAAGTTCCCTCGCTGGGTTGGGGAGATCCCATGGAGGTGGAAATGGCAACACACTACAGTATGCTTACTGGGACAATCCCATGGACAGAGGAGGCTGGTGGGTTCCAGTCCATGGGGTCACAAAGAGTTGGACACAGCTGAGAGACTGAACATCCACACAGCAAATATTTTTAAAAGTTAATGACTTAAGTTGAACAGGAGATAGAAAAAAGTTGCTTGAAGAGATTCCCCAAAAAGCAATATTAGCTTGACTGGGGCAAATATTCTTTTGTCCCTAATTATCATCATACTTATGGCTGTGAAAAATCACTGTTGTTTCAGATTTGAGTTTCCATGATTTCTACTGTAGATATTACTGCTAAGACAAACTTCATAGTTTATGAGTGGATAGATCTACCTAAACGTATCCATGTTTGTTTGTTTCAAAAATGGAAAAGGAAATATTTGTTTGAAAAGTGATGGGACTCATAATATTGGAAATCTTATTTTTTCCCCACAGCCACTGAACTATGAGAAAAAGAAGTCATATACCCTCAACATAGAAGGAGCCAATACACATCTTGATTTTCGCTTTTCTCACTTGGGTCCTTTTAAAGATGCTACCATGCTGAAGATCATTGTTGGGGATGTAGATGAACCACCACTATTTTCCATGCCTTCCTATGTCATGGAAGTCTATGAAAATGCCAAGATCGGGACAGTTGTTGGCACAGTTTTGGCCCAAGATCCTGACAGTGCTAATAGCTTAGTAAGGTATGGTATACTTTCTCCTTTTAGACATACGAAGATTTTATTGTCTCTGATAATAATTTTAAATGGATAAATAATATTTAAAATGTTTATTTTCCATGTCATTTTCCATTAATGCAATTCAATGATAGTATCATCTATTTCATTAACTGAGTAAATAACAGATGGGTTTCTGTCAAATTTAGCAGACATGTAGCTATCTTTATGAATATATTGGTGACCGCACAGATGATTTTTTTTTCATTTGATCATAGATGGGGGCATTATTGACTGGAAAAATTCATAGAGAAATATTTCAGTGCAGACTAGAAACTCTTTGGTACCTTAGTAATAGGGAATATAAATACAGTGAAAAAAAGGTGAGCATTTGGGAATAGCATTCATCTCTGAGTCCTTCTTCTGTCATAATGTGGTAAACCTTTGGGAAATTATCTACTCATTTCTAAAAGAAGAACACTAATATATATCTCTCAGACTTATTATGATTATTTATCAAGCAATGTGCTCTAAGTTCCAAGACAAGTGGCCTGCATCTAATAGCCACTCAATAAATGCTAACTCGTCCAAGGCAGGTTCAGTTCAGTTCAGTTCAGTTGCTCAGTCATACTTGACTCTTTGCAAACCCATGGACTGCAGCACACCAGGCTTCCCTGCCCATCACCAGCTCCTGAAACTTAAGGCAAGTTAGAGACTCACCTCTAATGACAGGAAGACCAATATGAGAATTCTGGTGACTTGGTTTACTAGTTGTGTAATCTTATGCAGTCATTTTACCTTGCTAACTCTCAATATCAAGTAAATGGATAAGAAATAATAATATTGCATGAATATGTTGACAGAATTAAATTACATTGACAGAAAGTACTTAACACAGTAAGTGCTCACCAACGTTATTGTGGCATGTCATGCACAGAGATAATTAAAGCTTTCCTTGCATAATCAGAAAGATTTGTGTATCTTAATTATGATAAAAATCAAAGAACTATGTAAATATATAAAACTCTTTAGTTACCTTGTATATATACCCTTGGATAATTCTAAGGCCCTAGAAGGTCTGAAATCCTTAATAAATCTGTCTGCTTTTTCCCATCAAGGCTATATTCTCACTCTCTTTAGTTCTCATCCATTTTAACAAAAGCTAGTATGATAAATAGTCTCCTCAGAATCTATGAAATCTATGTAAAGGGTTTCAATTTCCTGTTATATAAGAATGATTCTTTTGAAATTTAAAAGAAATGACCAGAACACTCACGTATGGAGAGAAACAATGTTCAGAGCACAAAGTTATGTGTTTAATAATTCTGTTTCATCTGTGAATGTAGAAAAGTAACCGTGTTAGTTGATAACCCTCCTGTCACACTGAGAACAAGAACTCAACATTGCTAGAAGCAGGATAGGCAAAGTATACAAAACAAAATGAATGAATTCAGTTGTGAATGTTGATCTTTAATTAAGGGTTCCAAGCAGAAGTTGACATACTTATTTGTTCAACCACAAGAAAACCCACTATGCTTCATCATTCCATAGAAGGCCATATGCATTTCATAAGGGAAATGTGTCTTTAAAACTAACTACATGAAAAGCTAACATCATAAAGTGTGGAAGTGTTACTCGCTGGGTCGTACCTGACTCTTTGTGACCCCATGGACTGTAGCCCACCAGGCTCCTCTGTCCTTCAGATTCTCCAGGCAAAGCTACTGGACTGGGTTGCCATTTCCTTCTCCAAGCATTATAAAGGATACTTACAAATCAGTGGCAATTTACCTAAAAGAGCCAACATCTTTTGAGAATAAAAAATTTCATGCTGTGAGTTTGATGTGAAAATATTTGATAAAGACGAGTAAGACTTTCTTTTTAAAACTAAAGCTTGATATCAATGATACATTCTATATTTGTGATTAAAAGCAGCAGGAGGTACGTGGAATCTAAAGTGATATCTAAAGCACCGTATCATATGCAAATATTACAATATTCCTCATGATAAAGAAATTAAACACACACACACACACACACACACACACACACACACACAGAGCAGATTGAAGTCCAGTGGAGAGAGAGAATAAAGATCTAATACAAATGCAGGGAACAAGTGTACCTGATATCTTCTAGAGGGAATGAGTTGAGGAAGACTGAATTGAAGTTCAAAACCCAGGTTAAGGATTAAACAGGAGAAGGATAGGGAAAATAACTGCGGTTTGTTGTGTACACAGGGAGCTTAGGTTACCTGTGAGGGAATGGCAAATAATGAGGTTGTAAAAAGAAGCTCAAGAGAGATTGTACAAAGGCTTTGCACTAAGCTAACATCTTGGAAATTCATCCTGACAGCAATGTCAGTGGGGGAAAAAGAGAAATCAGAAATGCATAAGTGAGTTTAATAAACACAGTGATAGGAAGATGTACATTTTAAAATAAATAATAATGGATTTTCAAAATGTCAAAATGCTGTGAAGGGAGGAATGTATGTTCCCAAAAGATATGCCAAAGGAGGAAACATTGAGGTCAGTGGCAGACTTTCTCTCAGTGTTGCTTCTGTATATCCCAATAAACAAACAAACAAACAAAAACTGATTCCACATAAGATAGTAGTCATCCAAGGGCAAATTCTCTGCTTTTGTTATTTAGTTACTAGTCATGTCAAATCCAGTTCCTTTGAAACCCCATGGACTATAGCCCACTGAGCTCCTCTGCCAATGGGATTTCCCAGGCAAGAATACTGGAGTATGTTCCATTTCCTTCTCCAGGGGATCTTCCTGACCCAGGGATGGAATCTGTGTCTCCTGCATTGGCAGGCAGATTCTTTACCACTGAGCCACCTAGGAAGCCCCAAAGTACCCCCTACCTGGGGACATTTGGCAATGTCTGAAGAAGTGCTTGGTTGTCACAACTGAGGGAGGAATATTATTCTCATTTTCAGGCAGAGGTCAGGGGTGGTCCTGAACATCTTCCCACTCACAAGTGAGTCCCCACAACAAAGAATTTTCTGGTCCAGAATATCAATAGTGCTGAGGTCAAAAAACCCTCACACAGAATAAACCAAACTGGGTAGTATGCTGGTAAAATTGGGGTGCTAATTATACTCATGGTAAATGTTGAAAAATATTTTGGGGCAATGCATACCCCATATGCATATGTTATGAATGTTTCAACTTATGCATTTTATTTAGCAAAAATTACTTATATATAATTGTTCCATTTATAGTGCTGTTTGCCTCTGTAGTTGCTCTATATTATTGAGGGCATTTAATTGAACACCAGGTATGTTACACACATATGCCCAGTTGTTGCTATGCAAAACTGATGGGTATATGTCTCTAAATGCAGATATTGAGAAGCACAGACCCATTAGAATGTACATTTTTCTTTCAGCTTTGTTTTGGTTAGACAACTAAAATGAATCCTTCCGAAGCTGTCTTAAAATAATCAGACTGCATAGCTGGTGTTTGGGGGCATAATTTACATAATATTTGTTCTTGACTTTAATAAAAATGTGTCATTCACATGGGCCTCTAGGTGCTAACAGGGAATAAAAAACAGAAAACATTAACAAATACAAAAGCAATCCTTATTCTTCTACCTTTCCCAGGGACCAAATGTTTGTACTAATTAAGGAAGTGCACACTGAAAAGATGTACCTTGCCTTGTGCCCTGAAATGCAATTAACTCCAACTCTGTAGCATGGATAATGAAAGGGAGTTTTAGCCTTACAGGCATTTGTGAAAAGCTTCCTTACTTGTCTTTTGTATTTTCAATTTTCTAAACTATTAGTAAGATCCTTCAGATTTTTAAGAGCAGACCATGTCCTGCTTTTGTCTCTTTTAACTCAAAACAAGGATGTGCAATTTGCAGCAATATCACCATCAACTCTCTTAAAAATAAAAATCAGAACTGGGCTATTTACCAAAAGTGAAGAAACCTTTGTTTAAAAAGTCTGTGCTCACTTGCTGGAATTTTGCAAAAGGAATTCAGGAATTTCCTTAGTAGCTGCTGACATATGAGCACTCCTATGATGCACAAGAGAAGCTAGAGAGCTTTCTGGAAATGTGATCCTGCATCGTGTCACTATTTATTGCTTGCTATCTGTGGGCCAGAGGAACCAGAGATCAAATTGCCAACATCCGCTGGATCATGGAAAAAGCAAGAGAGTTCCAGAAAAACATCTATTTCTGCTTTATTGACTATGCCAAAGCCTTTGACTGTGTGGATCACAATAAACTGTGGAAAATTCTCAAAGAGATGGGAGTACCAGATCACCTGACCTGCCTCTTGAGAAACCTATATGCAGGTCAGGAAGCAACAGTTAGAACTGGACATGGAACAACAGACTGGTTCTAAATAGGAAAAGGAGTAGGTCAAGGCTGTATATTGTCAGCCTGCTTATTTAATTTATATGCAGAGTACATCATGAGAATTGCTGGGCTGGAAGAAACACAAGCTGGAATCAAGATTGCCAGGAGAAATATCAATAACCTCCGATATGAGGATGGCACCACCCTTATGGCAGAGAGTGAAGAGGAACTAAAAAGCTCTTGATGAAAGTAAAAGAGGAGAGTGAAAAAGTTGGCTTAAAGCTCAACATTCAGAAAACGAAGATCATGGCATCTGGTCCCATCACTTCATGGGAAATGGATGGGGAAACAGTGGAAACAGTGTCAGACTTTATTTTTGGGGGCTCCAAAATCACTGCAGATGGTGATTGCAGCCATGAAATTAAAAGACGCTTACTCCTTGGAAGGAAAGTTATGACCATCCTAGATAGCATATTTAAAAGCACAGACATTACTTTGCCAATAAAGATCTGTCTAGTCAAGGCTATGGTTTTTCCAGTAGTCGTGTATGGATGTTAGAGTTGGACTGTGAAGAAGGCTGAGCACCAAAGAATTGTTGCATCTGAAAGAGTCCCTTGGACTGCAAGGAGATCCAACCAGTCTATTCTAAAGGAGATCAGCCCTGGGTGTTCTTTGGAAGGAATGATTGATGCTAAAGCTGAAACTCCAGTACTTTGGCCACCTCATGTGAAGAACTGACTCATTGGAAAAGACTCTGATGCTGGGAGGGATTGGGGGCAGGAGGAGAAGAGGACAACAGAGGATGAGATGGCTGGATGGCATCACTGACTCGATGGACGTGAGTCTGAGTGAATTCCGGGAGTTGGTGATGGACAGGGAGGCCTGGCGTGCTGCGATTCATGGGGTCGCAAAGAGTCTGACATGACTGAGTGACTGAACTGAACTGAACTGAACTGATCTGTGGGCCAGGGGGTTGTAATAACATGCCCCAAATTTTTGTAACAGACCTAGTGAGGCTGCAGTATTAGTCCCATTCTATAGTCAAGGTGCAGACGGGAATTTTGGCCAATTTTACACAGTGATACAGTGGCAGATCCAGAATTTAAATTCAGTTTTGCTTCACTAATAAAACCCCTGTTTTTTTAAAGCCCCTAACTGCTTCTCATGTGTTTCAAATAATAACAGTGTAAACTGCATTAAAGAAGTCAAATATCATGTAGTTGGAAATGAATGTTTTATGTTCAGATGTGTTACATACTCTGGAGAAAAGAGATGCTGAAAAGAGTTCCATTTCTAACTCTAGCATCCCATGAAAAACTCTTTTTAATTTTAGAGTTTCTCCATATTGTAAAATCAAAGACATATAATTTTATTTACTGCAATATAAAGAAAATTACTAAAGTCCTCAATCAATGATTCTTATCCAGTGAAGAGCTTTAGTGTGAATTTATATGAGTAAATCTGCCCTTTCCTACTCTGATTTATAATCTGAATTTATCTATTTATTTGCTTATTGGTAATATTTTAATATTTTTTTTGCATAATAACTTTAAGCCATCAGAAGGAAATATTAAATATCTTGTGTAATTGTTTTAAATGCTTAGCATAACATTATTTAGGAAACAATAGCCAATTTATATGCTAAAATAAGAAATAAAATTGTGATCAGGTTTGGAAATAGCTGCCAAATTAAAAAAAATTTTCTAAAATATCCTTAGGAAAAGAATAGTTGAAGAGCATTAGGAGTGTTTACTTAGTTGATTTTGAGTTTAATTGTAGCCTCAGAGAACAAATGCTTCAAGTATGTTCACTGCATTCTTATTATGGTGCTTAATTTCTTACACTTTCCTGAGATTTTCATATAGCTTATGATGAGACGGCAGTTAGAAATACCTCTTAAAATTAACAAAAAAAAAAAAAAGAGAGAGAGAGATTTCAAAATGATAACAAGGTCATATAGCAAACTTGAAAAGGAAAGTAAACATTTGATTAAAAATTTTGAATATAGGACTCAAACTTCTGAAAAGAAGGCAAAAATACTCAGAAAATATGTTCCAAAATGTACTCATATTAAAGTGAGTTTTTATTCTATAGATCAAATGAGTCAATATTGTAATTAAGCCTTTAATAGAAAGTCTTAATATACCCTCATAAAAGCTGTCATAGTTTTCTGATACAAAGGAGATAACTCATTAAGGATATTTCATGCAAACTGAGTGCGGCTTCCATTAAGACTGCAGGTGTTTGTCTTAGACTCCTGTTTTGTGATTCAACAAATTATGTACAGCCAAGTTGGTACATTTAGAGAGACCAATAACTTTACTATTAAGTGACATGTGACTATGGCATTTGCAAATGTAAAGGGACCTAAAGATGTCCAAGACAAATCTGTTCTTATAGAGATGAAAGATCGTAGACTAATATGGCTGAAAATTCAGCACCCAGTCACACAACTGACAACTCTAGAGACTGGATAAAATGTGATCTCTTCTACCATGCTTCAATAAAGACACAGAAGGTCTCTGAACATTTTTAAATGTGGGGCTCAGATTTACCAAAGGGTTGAACTTCCTGATGTTCAAGCTGGTTTTAGAAAAGGCAGAGGAACCAGAGATCAAACTACCAACAACCGCTGGATCATGGAAAGAGCGAGAGAGTTCCAGAAAAACATTTATTTCTGCTTTATTGACTATGCCAAAGCCTTTGACTGTGTGGGTCACAATAAACTGTGGAAAATTCTGAAAGAGATGGGAATACCAGACCACCTGACCTGCCTCTTGAGAAATCTGTATGCAGGTCAGGAAGCAACAGTTAGAAGTGGACATGGAACAACAGACTGGTTCCAAATAGGAAAAGGAGTACGTCAAGGCTGTATATTTTCACCTTGCTTATTTAACTTATATGCAGAGGACATTATGAGAAATGATGGACTGGAAGAAACACAAGCTGGAATCAAGATTGCCAGGAGAAATATCAATAACCTCAGATATGCAGATGACACCACCCTTATGGCAGAAAGTGAAGAGGAACTAAAAAGCCTCTTGAAAGTGAAAGAGGAGAGTGAAAAAGCTGGCTTAAAGCTCAACATTCAGAAAACGAAGATCATGGCATCTGGTCCCATCACTTCATGGTAAATAGATGGGGAAACAGTGGAAACAGTGTCAGACTTTATTTTTTTGGGCTCCAAAATCACTGTAAATGGTGACTGCAGCCATGAAATTAAAAGACACTTACCCCTTGGAAGGAAAGTTATGACCAACCTAGATAGCATATTCAAAAGCAGAGCATTACTTTGCTGACTAAAGTCCGTCTAGTCAAGGCTATGGTTTTTCCAGTAGTCATGTATGGATGTGAGAGTTGGACTGTGAAGAAGGCTGAAGCTGAAGAATTGATGCTTTTGAACTGTGGTGTTGGAGAAGACTCTTGACAGGTCCTTGGACTGCAAGGAGATCCAACCAGTCCATTCTGAAGGAGTTCAGCCCTGGGATTTCTTTGGAAGGGATGATGCTAAAGCTGAAACTCTAGTGCTTTGGCCACCTCATGCGAAGAGTTGAGTCATTGGAAAAGACTCTGATGCTGGGAGGGATTGGGGGCAGGAGGAGAAGGGAACGACAGAGGATGAGATGGCTGGATGGCATCACTGACTCGATGGACGTGAATCTGAGTGAACTGCGGGAGTTGGTGATGGACAGGGAGGCCTGGTGTGCTGCGATTCATGGGGTCACAAAGAGTCAGACACGACTGAGTGACTGAACTGAACTGAACTGAACTTAGCATGTGGTGTTAACCACTCTTGATCAGGGTCCTGACACCAAAAGGAGAATCTGAGTTCTGGTTGGGCATGTACAATTAATTTAGTTCTGGAATGAATATCTAAATCCTTGCTTAGTGATGTTTATTAGTCTACTGACTGGAGACTAAAACATTGAAATAGCTTTCATGTGAATTTTACAAAGAAAGAAGACAATGCTTAAAATGGTGCCAGAGCATTTCCAGAACTCAAGATTACTGGAATTTTTAAAATCTTAGTTACTTAAAGGCATAAATAACAGATGGAAACTTATTTTTTGTGCAGAGATTTCACTTCTTTAGGTGCTGTTGTTGTGTTGGATCAAGGTTTCAGTACAGGAAGTTAAAAAGCTTTCTAAAATATCTATGTGCTATATGTGCTGCCCATTTTATTAAGCACAGTACATTATCAAGTGACAAATGATCCCTAAGTTCTATTTTTTTTCTTTTGGAAAGATTATTTTCTGGATGCATGACTTGTGGAATAAATTGCATCCCCAAAGTGAGCCAAGGGAATCTTAACTTTTTTTTAATGAATCTGAGCTATATTGCAGATGTGTGACTTTTTGTTAAATTAAAGATGAGGCTAAGCTGCTGTAATATCCTACAGGGTGTATATTGATTATACTTTATCCCGCCTATTGATCATGGTCAGTAAAACTTATGAAAACAGCTGTTTGGGAGGCAAGATCTCAAGTATATTAACTTCACCACTCACATTCTATATGTATAGGTATCAGAAGTATGACAATGGAAAGGCATCTTCTATTATTTTATCCAACTAATGTTTCTTCAAATATAGCACTGTAAAAATAGATTTCCATTATACAAGTTTTAAATTAATTTTTATGGTGAAATAGATAGACTGTAATAAAAATAATAAGTGCCTCTGAGGACTGAAATTTTTTGTTACTGAAGTAAAAAATAACTTTTCTAATGTACTTTAACATGATTAATAATTATTTTGAATGGTTGGAGAAGGCAATGGCAACCCACTCCAGTGTTCTTGCCTGGAAAATCCCAGGGATGGGGGAGCCTGGTGGGCTGCCGTCTATGGGGTCGCACAGAGTCGGACATGACTGAGTGTCTTCACTTCACTTCACTTTCATGCCTATAGGTAGCTTCTGTTGAAGAAAATTCTTTGAGATTAACTGCATCCTATGGCCAAAACTTGTTTGTAATTTGTTTGCCCAGAAATTCTAACAATAAAATTTTATCATATTTCAATGCAATGCACTTTCTTTCCACTTTGCTCATCACATTAAAATGTATTTACTAGAAATATGAAGGCGCATATATTGAATGGCAGAAACAGAGAGTAGCTGTAGGAATAAAAATGATAATCTAGGTTTATAAACACATACAAGTTTGCAAGTGTTAAATGAACCCATTTCTCAGCCAACATGAAATTAGACATGGATTGAATATGGAATTGAACAGTTAAAACACTATAAGGAACTACTGGACAAATCTGAGATAGCGCAAACTTAATTGCACTTCCTCTGATCTATAGCCAGGGGATCGCCAGTCCCTCAGCGGCAACATCTTGTTGATCAGTGATCATATAACTTCCTAAGTAGCACTTAGCATAAAGATCATTCAGATACCTAGTTCATGAAGGATACAGTGAACTTATAGTCGTGGTTGAATTATAATGTGATTTGGAGAAGGAAATGGCAACCCACTCCAGTATGCTTGCCTGGAGAATCTCATGGACAGAGGAGCCTGGGAGACTACAGTCTATGGCATCGCAAGAGTTGGACATGACTTGAGTGACTAAGCACACACATACAGTCATCATATCAAGCTTCCCAGATGGCGCTAATGGTAAAGAACTCTCCTGCCAACACAGGAGACATAAGAAACACAGGTTCAATCCCTGGGTCGGGAAGATCCTCTGAAGGAGGGAATTGCAACCCACTCAATTATTCTTGCCTGGAGAATCCCCTCGGCAGAGAAGCCTGGAGGGCTACAGTCCATAGGGTTGCAAAAAGTCGACAGGACTGAAGTGACTTAGCATGCACACATGCAATCATCATATCAGAGTAGCCCTTGAAACTGCCTAAACATTTCCTCCCTAACTAACTTCCAAATGAACAGCCAGGCTAACTGTTTTTGCTACATATACCTGTGGATTTGCCCAAAGTGTCAGCTGGATGTACCACAAACTGCATTTTTCTTAGATTCAAACTGAAGTCTAAAAAAAGTGAGTGATAAAAACAATCATAACTGTATTACACCTTAAAATTAGTTCCAGAACTATAAGCTAAATAAAATACTGTAAAAAGTGTACACTTGTCCTTTTTGACAGTGTTTAGATATCCCTCAATGAAAGAGAGGTGTAAACTAAGCACAAGCTATGAAAAATAAAGTCTATTCTGGAATTATTCTGACAAATTTCAAACATAATATTGGGAATATGTATAAAGGGTAATATTAGGAATCTGTGTCTCTGACATTGACAGGTACTGGCAAGCAGATTCTTGACCACTGAGCCACCTGGGAAGCTTGTTCATTCTCTTAGCACTGCTCAGTGCCATTTTAACAGATATGCTAGATCTATTTTAGGAACAAATTTCCATAAAATTCACATTTACATTGTGCATGAATTGAGGCCAAAATATGCAGCTTGTTAAGCACTGAGGAAAAGGATGTAGAAGATGTACCTCTATGATATCTGAAAATGGGCCTCCCAGGTGGCCCTAGTGGTCAAGAATCTGCCTGCCAATGGGGGAGACACGGAAGATGTGGATTTGATCCATGGGTCAGGAAGATCCCCTGGGTGCTGCTGCTGCTACTGCTAAGTCACTTCAGTCATGTCCGACTCTGTGCAACCCCATAGATGGCAGCACACCAGGCTCCCCCGTCCCTGGGATTCTCCAGGCAAGAACACTGGAGTGGGTTGCCATTTCCTTCTTCAATGCATGAAAGTGAAAAGTGAAAGTGAAATTGCTCAGTCGTGTCCGACTCTTAGCGACCCTATGGACTGCAGCGTACCAGGCTCCTCTCCCCGTGGGATTCTTCAGGCAAGAGTGAAGTGGAGTGGGGTGCCATTGCCTTCCCCTGGATAGGAAATGGCAACGACTCCAGTATTCTTGCCTGGAAAATAGTATGGGACAAAAGAGCCTGGAGGCTATAGTGCATGGGGTTGCAAGACTGGGACATGACTGAATGACTAAATCACCACTATATCTGAAAATTGGGAAATTTGTTTTGGGTAAATCCCCTTGTCATTTTTCTCAACTCTTTATTTATCTTCAAGAACCAACCTATGCAGAAACGTACTGTGAGTACAATTTTCCCCACCAACCACCTCTAATCTCTCTCTTAAGCATTCTCTAATCAGTTTATTTGATACTATTGAATCAATATTCATTCCTTACCAAAGAACATTTTGTTTTTAAAGTAACTACTTCACACCAGTCAGAATGGCTGCGATCCAAAAATCTGCAAGCAATAAATGCTGGAGAGGGTGTGGAGAAAAGGGAACCCTCCTACACTGTTGGTGGGAATGCAAACTAGTACAGCCACTATGGAGAACAGTATGGAGATTCCTTAAAAAATTGCAAATAGAACTACCTTATGACCCAGCAGTCCCACTGCTGGGCATATACACCGAGGAAACCAGAAGTGAAAGAGACACATGTACCCCAATGTTCATGGCAGCACTGTTTATAATAGCCAGGACATGGAAACAACCTAGATGTCCATCAGCAGATGAATGGATAAGAAAGCTGTGGTACATATACACAATGGAGTATTACTCAGCCATTAAAAAGAATTCATTTGAATCAGTTCTGATGAGATGGATGAAACTGGAGCCAATTATACAGAGTGAAGTAAGCCAGAAAGAAAAACACCAATACAGTATACTAACACATATATATGGAATTTAGGAAGATGGCAATGACGACCCTGTATGCAAGACAGGAAAAAAGACACAGATGTGTATAACGGACTTTTGGACTCAGAGGGAGAGGGAGAGGGTGGGATGATTTGGGAGAATGGGAATTCTAACATGTATACTATCATGTAAGAATTGAATCGCCAGTCCATGTCTGACGCAGGATGCAGCATGCTTGGGGCTGGTGCATGGGGATGACCCAGAGAGATGTTGTGGGGAGGGAGGTGGGGGGGGGCATGTATGGGAACGCATGTAAGAATTAAAGATTTTAAAATTAAAAAAAATAAATAAATAAAAAATAAAATAAAATTTAAAAAAAAAAAAAAGTAACTACTTACTTCTAGTGTAACACTGTGTAAAGTAAAAGTGAAAGTTACTCAATTGTGTCTGACTCTTTGCAACTCCATGGATCTTGGAATTCTCCAGGCCAGAATACTGGAGTGGGTAACCTTTCCCTATCTTCTCAACCGAGGGATCAAACCTAGGTCTCCCACATAGCAGGTGGATTCTTTATCAGCTGAGATACAAGGAAACCCCAAGAACACAGGAGTGGGTAGCTATCACTTCTCCAGATATCTTCCTTTCCGAGGAATCAAACTGGGGTCTCCTGCACTACAGGCAGATTCTTTACCACCTGAGCTATCAGTTCAGTTCAGTTGCTGAGTCATGTCCAACTCTTTGAGACCCCATGAATCGCAGCACGCCAGGCCTCCCTGTCCATCACCAACTCCCGCAGTTCACTCAGATTCACGTCCATCGAGTTGGTGATTCCATCCAGCCATCTCATCCTCTGTCGTCCCCTTATCCTCCTGCCCCCAATCCCTCCCAGCATCAAAGTCTTTCCAATGAGTCAACTCTTTGCATGAGGTGGCCAAAGCACTGGAGTTTCAGCTTTAGCATCATTCCTTCCAAAGAAATCCCAGGGCTAATCTCCTTCAGAATGGACTGGTTGGATCTCCTTGCAGTCCAAGGGACTCTCAAGAGTCTTCTCCAACACCACAGTTCAAAAGCATCAATTCTTCGGCACTCTGCCTTCTTCACAATCCAACTCTCACATCCATACATGACTACCGGAAAAACCATAGCCTTGACTTGACAGACCTTAGTTGTCAAAGTAATGTCTCTGTTTTTGAATATGCTATATAGGTTGGTCATAACATTTCTTCCAAGGAGTAAGCATCTTTTAATTTCATGGCTGCAGTCACCATCTGCAGTGATTTTGGAGCCCCCAAAAAAATAAAGTCTGACACTGTTTCCACTGTTTTCCCATCTATTTGCCATGCAGTGATGGGACCAGATGCCATGATCTTCGTTTTGTGAATGTTGAGCTTTAAGCCAACTTTTTCACTCTCCACTTTCACTTTCATCAAGAGGCTTTTGAGTTCCTCTTCTCTTTCCGCCATAAGGGTGGTGTCATCTGCATATCTGAGGTTATTGATATTTCTCCAGGCAATCTTGATTCCAGCTTGTGTTTCTTCCAGCCCAGCATTTTTCATGATGTACTCTGCATATAAGTTAAATAAGCAGGGTGACAATATACAGCCTTGATGTACTCCTTTTCCTATTTGGAACCAGTCTGTTGTCCAGTTCTAACTGTTGCTTCCTGACCTGCATACAGATTTCTCAAGGGGCAGGTTAGGTGGTCTGGTATTCCCATCTCTTTCAGAATTTTCCACGGTTTATTGTGATCCACACAGTCAAAGGCTTTGGCATAGTCAATAAAGCAGAATTAGATGTTTTTCTGGAACTCTCTTGCTTTTTCCATGATCCAGTGGTTGTTGGCAATTTGATTTCTGGTTCCTCTGCCTTTTCTAAAACCAGCTTGAACATCAGGAATTTCATGGTTCACATATTGCTGAAGCCTGGCTTGGAAAATTTTGAGCATTACTTTACTAGTGTGTGAGATTAGTGCAATTGTGCGGTAGTTTGAGCATTCTTTGGCATTGCCTTTCTTTGGGATTGGAAGGAAAACTGACCTTTTCCAGTCCTGTGGCCACTGCTGAGTTTTCCAAATTTGCTGGCATATTGAGTGCAGCACTTTCACAGCATCATCTTTCAGGATTTGGAAAGAGCTCTACTGGAATTCCATCTCCTCCACTAGCTTTGCTCGTAGTGATGCTTTCAAGGCCCACTTGACTTCACATTCCAGGATATCTGGCTCTAGGTGAGTGATCACACCATCGTGATTATCCATGTTGTGAAGATCCTTTCTGTACAGTTCTTCTGTGTATTCCTGCTATCTCTTCTTAATATCTTCTGCTTCTGTTAGGTCCATACAATTTCTGTCTTTTATTGAGCCCATCTTTGCATGAAATGTTCCCTTGGTATCTCTAATTTTCTTGAAGAGATCTCTAGTCTTTCCCATTCTGTTGTTTTCCTCTATTTCTTTGCATTGATTGCTGAAGAAGGCTTTCTTATCTCTTCTTGCTTTTCTTTGGAACTCTGCATTCATAAGCTTATATCTTTCCTTTTCTCCATGGCTTTTTGCTTCTCTTCTTTTCACAGCTATTTGTAAGGCCTCCCCAGACAGCCGTTTTGCTTTTTTGCATTTCTTTTCCATAGGGATGGTCTTGATCCCTGTCTCCTGTACAGTGTCACAAACCTCATTCCGTAGTTCGTCAGGCACTCTATCTATCAGATCTAGGCCCTTAAATCTATTTCTCACTTCCACTGTATAATCATAAGGGATTTGATTGAGGTCATACCTGAATGGTCTAGCAGTTTTCCCTGTTTTCTTCAATTTGAGTCTGAATTTGGTAATAAGTAGTTCCTGATCTGAGCCACAGTCAGCTCCTGGTCTTGTTTTTGTTGACTGTATAGAGCTTCTCCATCTTTTGCTGCAGAGAATATAATCAGTCTGATTTCTGTGTTGACCATCTGGTGATGTCCATGTGTAGAGTTTTCTGAGCTATCAGGGAAGCAAAAAAATCTCAAAATTCTAATCCCTCAGGTTTTATGAAAGTGAAAGTGTTCGTTACTCAGTCACATCCGACTGTTTTAGGGACCCGAGTCACTTCTTAATTTTAAATGATTAACATTGAATGATTTCACTTATAACACTCCAAAATAATTTTGCATAGTTCTTTTCTGTCACATTTCTGTTTTCCCTTTTCTGACTTTTTATCACTATGGCTGGGTAGAAATACAAGGGTAGTTAAGCGGAACTATTCAGTTCTACTTGAGTCAAAATTCAACTGCAACCCCATGAATAAGATTCTTTCGCTCCAAGCTCTTCTAGTCTGTATGTTGTAGATTTCCAAGAGAATTAGGTCACATAGAAAACCAAGAGGTAAATACCATAAGTCTGGGACTCATGCCTTGTATTAAACCTACCGTTTAAACGTAGGTTAGCTATTTCTTTTTTTTAATTTCAGATAAAAATGTATTTATTCTAAGTGTTTAACCACTATTTCTAGCACGTATTGTTAGTAAGCTCTGTGTGAAGAGCCTAAAAGAGAGGAGATTGTTCTGATAAAGGGACTACATATTTTCAGAGTCTTGGTTCAGCTTATGAGCAGAAGAAAACCCATTTTCGTCCAGACTGACAGTTATAAAATGATCAGATTTCTAAAATGGGGCTTGTCCTGCTATATTTCATAGAGGCGTATTGATAACAATGCAATCTGAACTTTGCTGATAGTTGCTGCAGGAAACGTTGAGGTTGAATAATATTTTCAATTTCAGGTCCAACTTTCAAATCCAGTAGCTGTTGTTCTTAAAGTAACCCAAAATGGAAAATTTCTTAAAGACAGGTTACTTTAGATGATGTAATAACCAGATTGCCAACTGATTACATTTTAAGGATGTTATTCTTTTCATGTGACAAGATTGCTCACATCTCCTTAGCAATTCAGCCTTCATCCTCACTCATCCTTGACATCAGGCCTCTGGGGAAGGATATTATGAGAAGATATTTTTGTGATATGAACTTAAGTCAAAGAAGGTAAATCAGTGTCAACATGCCATGGCCTAATGCTTTGGGAAAACCCAGTGATATCTCTCTTAACCACTTTTCTATGGAGTCTGGATCTAATGTTTCTTGCAATCAGATTTCTTTTATACCTTTATCTTTTCGGGTTTAAATTGATTTTGCATGTTGAATTTCCTTTAAGTAACAGAATTGCTATTAGAACCATCAATGCCCAAAATGGTCAATTCCTTGTCTTGATCATACAGTTTCAAGTGATTTATTCTCTTATTTTCTGATGTTGTTTTCACTTAGTGAGCTCCTAGATTTCTTGGGACGTTCTATAGCCTGGATCTCTGTGGTACTGTCTTCTACCATGTTTGTCCATAGGTTTTTATGATGTTTATACCTTAGCAATATGCTTTAGGTACCCTGTTAAAAGAGTATGCCTATGCTATGTTTCCCTCAATATGGTGGACGAGGAGGCTGAGGACACAGAGAGGATGGAAGTCAGCATGGAGTTGCTGCAGACCCCTCAGCAACTGGCGTCTGTGATGCATTAAGCCTCATCAGTCTAGACTGGATTTACTTAGAACAGTAGATAATGGTACAGGAGTCCAGCTGGAATCACGTTGCAAACTCTTCAAGATACATTAGATTTCTCTGGGCAAGACTTTGAGTTTTGCAAGATAGTAGGTAGATGACCAGATAAGGCAATGGCACCCCACTCCAGTATTCTTGCCTGGAAAATCCCATGGATGGAGGAGCCTGGTGAGCTGCAGTTCATGGGGTCGCTAAGAGTCAGAGTCAGACTGAGCGTCTTCACTTTCACTTTTCACTTTCATGCATTGGAGAAGGAAATGGCAACCCACTCCAATGTTCTTGCCTAGAGAATCCCAGGGATGGGGAAGCCTGGTGGGCATCTGTCCACTTAGAACCCTCCTTTCTAAGAGTGCATCCTTACTCTCCCAGTTTTCCTTCTCTCCAGGGCTGTTCTTTCTCTTACACCTTCTCCTATTCAAAGACTGGACTCCTTTAGACTCAAAAGTCTGGGGATTTTACTACTCAGTCTTTCACTTCCTGTTTTCCTTACAGTTCTCTCCCAGATGAGACTGTTCCTATTACCTTACATTTAGACTGATCTAACTGATCATTTATATTTTCTGTTTATTCAGAAAGCATATTTGAACTCTACAACCATTTCTAATTTTCTAGTTTATTTTCCACATTTATTTTTTTGGCATCTCAGACATAACATTGCAAAATCATTGATTGTTCCCACTCTTTTATTTCTCAAAGGGAATTTTTTCCCCTAACTCTTTATCCAGTGCCATGAACAGGCTTATCAAATACATGCTGGGTCAAATAAAAAAAAAAAACACAAAAATTGAGTCATTTGTAATTTCTTCTTTATACTGATACCACTCCAACAGAAAGCTGTATAGTTTGTAGCCAGCTTATAGCACTATTTCATGTATTGTTCCATTTCCTTCTATTGTTTCACATTTGTCCATGATGACATCATTTCTTTTCTGAATTTTGTTAAAATATTCTACAGTCCGATTCAAAGTAAGCACTATAATTTTTCCAGAATCTAAGTAAATCTATGTCCTTTGTTTAGAATGTTTTCCCATTTCTTTCATTAAAAAAAAAAAAGACAATGTTAATCATGTGCTACAGGGCTTGCTTGTCCTATGCCCTAGCCATCCACTTAATTCACTCTGCCAGTTACATTAAAGCATCTATTTGTTTTTCAACCAAGTCAAGCTTTTTCTTCATTTCGATCTTTGACTTTAGTCTGTCATATCCCAGTATTTTTCCCCTTGTACTTTTCACATAGTAGTTCATCTTTTTTCTTTTCAGGTGTTGATGAACTGTTACTTAAGCTATCATGGATATGAGAGGGAAGATGTATTAGAGGTTTAAGGAGAAAAGAAAACACTCTCCCCTTAAATCTATTTAGGAATAGTTTGGAACATTTCGAGAATATATGATGATTGTTGACTATATTTTGTATTCACATTTATGTTCATTAAATATTGCTGAATAATGTAAAACCCCCAAGGCTATAGAGAAATGTCATGTATAACCACATTGTATGTGTCTGTGAGTTAACTGAGGATTGGCTGAACTTGGCTGGCTTCTGTTTGCCAACTGTGCTACCTCCAGGACATTCAATCCTGCATCTGCTCATTTATTAGGTAGCTCTGCTCTAAGAGGGACCCTGACAACTCTGCCTGTGAGGTTCATCTTTCTTCTGGGGACCAGTAGACTAGTCCTGGCATGTTCTTCTTATGGCAGTGGCAGAGCATAAGAGGAAACCTAGACCCAGATGTGGGATAGGACACCATGACTTTCAACTCATTCAATTGCCCGAGTTAGCTGAAGGCCAAACCTAAGGGAAGAGAACCCTGAAAAATTACATGAATTAGTGAGGGAAGAAGATTTGTGGCTGATAATGCAATCTACTTCCTGTTTATTTTATCATTATTTAACTAAACAAGGTGCTAGGTGTTGTGGACATGATGGTTATTAATCAAAATGTTTTGGTTTTTATTTTGTATATATCTTCAAACTTCAGCTATGATGAAATTATAAGATAAATTAGTCCCTGACCTGTTATCCTAAAAAAAAAAATTGTACATACAGCAATTAGAAGTTTTATTAAAGGTTCATTTTTTTTCCAATGTACTATGAACTTCACAGAGACAGGTTTTTTTTTTTTTTTTTAATCTTTCCTTTATTAATTACTGCAGTTTTGCCATCTATTACCTCCTAAGCTACTTATGGAGTTTAAAGTTTTGCTTTTTAACTTTTTGAATTAGTAATTAAATTGAATGTTAAGTAAGGACAGACAGGAAAATAATTAATATCAGTCTATGCAAATACAAAATGGATGGGCAAAATGGAGGGCCAAATACAGAAAATAAAAGTGCACATTTCAATATTTGAGTATAATAGATTTAATACCTTCCTTGGTTCAGTTTTCTTTATCATAGCACCAGGTAAAAGAAGATTCATCCTTGTTTTGTTTTTTTTGTTTTTCCTTTAGATACTTCATTGACTACAATGCTGAAGATGATAGATTTTTTAACATTGATGCCAACACTGGAACCATTAAGACTACCAAGGTTCTTGATAGAGAAGAAACTCCATGGTACAACATCACAGTTGCTGCTTCAGAAAATGGTAAACTTCTTTATTTTATGTACCATAGAAAAGATGTCTTTTAAACATGAAGATTTATGTTGAGATTTTCTCCAGAGCAGAGCTTTCATGATTTTTATTTTTTTAATGCACCTAACAGAGTGCACAGAATGTATTAGATACAGTTACTCATTGTCAGATGCGATTAGTAAATCTTATATCTTTTCCTTTACTATAATCTCTGCATAATGGTAGAAAGTTGATATCACAGAGTACTTAGTCTGCATCACTTAATCAAAATATCTAATTCTCTTAATTGTGAGACTTGCTTTGTCATGTGCTTATGCCTTACTTAAGTAGAAGAAGAATGCTTCATATACAGTGAAGCAGTTAGGAAAATAAAGAGAAGAAAAGAAAATTTAACATTTTACTTGAATGATTTTGTCAATACAACACCTTTCTTCAAGCTTCAATTGACTCTTATAAATTTTACAGTAAAGGAATAGCTCTTGATATTTCAACAGGCAGGTCTAAGTCATTTGTAACAAATGTACACCACCATACAACTGAGGAAGGCCGTTGTTTGATCCTCATCCAGAACACTGCATTGTGCTAAATAACCACATTATTAAAAAAGTATAAATATCAACAATTATCTCAGAGTTCAAAGATATGCATAAATGTTTTCAAATGAAATTAGAATAAAGCTCTAGGAAAATGGATCTGCTATCAAGAAATTGAAGTATGTATTTGCATGTTGAGAAAGAATTCAAAGGTATAAACTGCCCCAAGTTTACTATTATACATGAAAAATGAAAGTGAAAGCATTAATTGATCCACCATGTCTGACTTTTCGTGACCCCCATGGACTATAGCTCCTCAGACTCCTTGGTCCAAGGAATTTTCCAAGCAAAAATACTGGAGAAGGGGATCTCCTTCTCCAGGGGATATTCCTGACCCAGGGATTGAAACTGCATCTCCTGAATTGTAGAGAGTCTCCTGTATTTCAGGCAGATTCTTTACCATATGAGCCACCAGGGAAACCCAGTATTGCATATATCATATGTATGTGTGTGCACTCAGTCGTGTCTGACTCTTTGTGACCCCATGAACTATAGCCTGCCAGGTGCCTCTCCATGGGATTTCCCAGGCAGGAATACTGGAGAGGGTTATCATTTCCTTCTCTGGGGATCTTCCCAACACACAGATCAACCCTGAGTCTGTTACATATCCTGCATCAGCAGGTGGTTTCTTCACTACTAGAGACACCTAGGAAGCCCAACTTACAATGACTTTTAAAAGATTTCAATATATTCATAAGAGAATTATAAACATTAACATTTAGGAATACTTTATATTGGGAAATGGTATACAGTTCAGTTTAGTCGCTCAGCTCTGACTGACTCTTTGCAACCCCATGGACTGCAGCATGCCAGGCCTCCCTGTCCATCACCAGCTCCCAGAATTTTCACAAACTCATGTCCATTGAGTCAGTGATGCCATGCAACCATCTTATTCTCTGTTGTCCACTTCTCCTCTTGCCTTCAATCTTTCCCAGCATCAGGGTCTTTTCAAATGAGTCAGCTCTTCTCATCAGGTGGCCAAAGTATTGGAGTTTCAGCTTCAGCATCAGTCCTCCCAATCAACACTTAGGATTGATGTCCTTTAGGATGGACTAGTTGGATCTCCTTGCAGTCCGAGGAAATCTCAAGAGTCTTCTCCAACACCACAGTTCAAAAGCATCAATTCTTCGGTGGTCAGCTTTCTTTATAGTTCAACTCTCACATCTATACATGACTACTGGAAAAACCATAGCCTTGACTAGATGGACCTTTGTTGGCAAAGTAACATCTCTGCTTTTTAATATGCTGCCTAGGTTACTCATAACTTTCCTTCCAAGGAGTAAGCATCTTTTAATTTCATGGCTTCAGTCCCCATCTGCACTGATTTTGGAGCCCCCAAAAATAAAGTCTGGCACTGTTTCCCCATCTATTTGCCATGAAGTGATGGGACCAGGTGCCATGATCTTAGTTTTCTGAATTTTGAGTTTTAAGCCAACTTTTGCACTCTCCTCTTTCACTTTCAAGAGGCTCTTTAGTTCTTTGTTTTCTGCCATAAGGGTGGTGTCATCTTCATATCTGAGGTTATTGATATTTCTCCTGGCAATCTTGATTCCAGCTTGTGCTTCATCCAGCCCAGTGTTTCTTATGATGTACTCTGTATATAAGTTAAATAAGCACAGTGACAGTATACAGCCTTGACATACTGATTTTCTTATTTGGAACCAGTTTGTTTTTTTATGTCCAGTTCTAACTGTTGCTTCCTGATCTGCATACAGATTTCTCAAGAGGCAGGTCAGGTGGTCTGGTATTCCCATCTCTTTCAGAATTTTCCGCAGTGTATTGTGATCCACACAGTCAAAGGCTTTGGCATAGTCAATAAAGCAGAAGTAGATATTTTTCTGGAACTCTCTTATATAAAATAAAATTATACTCTTTCTTCTGCCCTCAGAAGATATATGAAATTTTTACAAAATATTCAAGCTTCATTTAGAAAGACTTTACATACTGTATGATTTACCTTTTTATAGTGTATCAGTTCAGTTCAGTTGCTTAGTCGTGTCCGACTCTTTGCGACCCCATAAATCACAGCACGCCAGGCCTCCCTGTCCATCACCAACTCCCGGAATCCACTCAGACTCATGTCCATCGAGTCCGTGATGCCATCCAGCCATCTCATCTTCTGTCGTCCCCTTCTTCTCCTGCCCCTAATCCCTCCCAGCATCAGAGTCTTTTCCAATGAGTCAACTCTTCGCATGAGGTGGCCAAAGTACGGGAGTTTCAGCTTTAGCATCATTCCTTCGAAAGAAATCCCAGGGCTGATCTCCATGTCTAATGACTATTAGTATATTCAGTTATCCATCAGTTGTCACAATGGATTTTAGAATGTATTGACTACTTCAGAAAGAAATCCTGCATCCCTAGTCATCCTGTTCTAATCCCTCTTGCCCATGCCTCAATCCAAGGAGCCACCACTCCAAGTATCTGTTTTTATAGATGTCTTTTCTGTATAGGCTGCTGTAACAGTAGGTCATAAACCTAGTTCTTAAACAGCAAACATTTATTTCTCACAGTTCTGGATGCTGGAAATCCAAGATCAAGAGGTCAACAGATTTGGTGTCTGGTGAGAACGCAGTTTCTGTCTCCTAGTGGTATACTCACATGGTGCAAGAACAAGGGATCTCTCTACGATCTCTTTTATAAGGGATTTAATCTCCTTCATGAGTGTTTCACTCTGAATTTGGTGGAGAAAAAAAAAATTCAGTCTACAGCAATAGTTTTTCCTTTAATTGGCATCTTATACAAAACAATCCCATAACATGTAGTTCTTTGTGCCTGGCTGACTTCACTTAGTGCATTATTTTCAAAGTTCATTTACATTGTAGCATGTATCTGTGCTTCACTCTTCCTCACTACTAAAAAGCTTTCCTTTATTTGAATATACTGTATTTTATGTATCCATTCACCACTTGATAGACATTTGGGTTATTTCCACTTTTTGCCTAATTTGAAGAATGTTGTCATAAGCATGGATATGGATGTTTTTGTGTGAATGACTTTTCATTTCTCTTGAGTATTTCGCTAAGAGTGGGATTGCAGAGTCATACAGAAACTGTGTTTAAATCTTTGATGAATTGCCAGACTGTTTTCCAAAGTGACTAAATTTTACATTCCCAGCAGCACTATATGAGTGTCCTAGTTATTCTATATTGTTACCAATATTTAATGTTCCATACTTTTCTGATCATGATCATTCTATTAGATGTGAGGTGATAGCTCATTGTGGTTTATGCACTTTCATAATGTCTTGGATCACAAAACAATAAAGCTGCTCCAACCTTTTCTATTCTATCTGAATTTTTCATGTGTTCACCTGTAAAATCAACTCAAGTGGTTTCCATTTAGATCATTTTTTCAATATAATATTTCTCTTTGAAAATAAGGATTTACTAATTACTTTTAAATGAGTATTATAAATAATACATGAATGGATTCATTTGCTATCATTCTGGTTAATTTTCATTTTCAAAATGGCCAGAATAGTTCTAGAATTGCATGTGCTTACTTACCAGGAACAATAAAATTACTGCCATATGATAAAGCCTCATTTAAAATTAGTTTTAAAATAAAGGAATAAGTGGATTGATAAATTGAAGCATATGCAATGGAGATATTGAAAAGTTTCCAAAAGTATTGTATAGTTATTCTTGCAATCAGGCTCCATGTATAGAAGATGGAAGGGGAAAATCCCTGGAGAGAATACTTGCTTGTCAAAAACAGTAAGGACTTATTTTATAACATCGAATTCAACTCCAGAGGTATTTTGATCAGAAACTTTACTTTCATTCACTTAAATCTCATCTCAACCCATATAATATTTGCATCAAGACAAAGCTACTTTGTAAATATACATGAGTTCAAGGGTATCATGAGAAGTATATTTGCAATCATTACCAAAGGAAACCAAAGGGAATGTTAATTTTTACTAAAGTAGCATCTTAGGTATGTACTTACTTTCTTTTTTTTAATTACTAATTGGTAGATTTCATATGGGAAATGAGTTAATACACATCTACTAAGTAAAACAGTACAGTAAATTGTAATATCATAAATTTTACAGTTGGTAATAAAGAAGCCTTAGAGACACCTCAATGAGCATTACTAAAATATAATTTAATCCTAATCATAAACAGGTATGCAGAAAGAATGGGCGCTAGTTAAGATTTTATAGCTATACTGGGAGACTGTGTTTAGAAAAGTGCACATTCACCTACTAATGGCTTGGCCTAAGTGCCTATTAAATAGAGTTGGGAGCTCTTCCACATACAATTGTTTGTAAGCATTAACAGGAGCTATGTCATAAAACTATTTTCTGGTATATTTCATTTTGGATACTTTTTCAATAGAACTTTTTAAAAGGCTGTACTTTTTTAGTGCATTTTACGTTTAGTAAAATTCAAAGAAATGAACAACGATTTCCTATGTATCTTCTGCACCTATACATGCTTAGCTTCCTCCACTATCAATAACCCCCACCAGAGTGATGCATTTGTTACAACTGATGAGCCTACACTGACACATCATAATCAACCAATGTCTATAGTTTGTTGTAGGGTTAACTCTTTATTATTCTATGGTTTTGGACAAATGCATAATGGCATATACCCACTAACATAATATCATATAGAGTATTTTGACTGCACTAAAATGTTCTGTGCTCCATCTGTTCATCTCTCTCCATCTCTACCCCTGGTAACCACCTATCTCTTTATTGACTCCATAGTTTTGCCTTTTCTAGAACATTATATAGTTGGAATCATACGGTATGTGGACTTTTAGGTTGGCTTCTTTCACTTAGTAATATAGATTGAAGTCTGTTCAAATCTTCCATGTCTGTTCCAGTTTTGATAATGCATTTCTTTTTGCACTCAGTAATATGAAATTGTCAGCCTGCACCAGTTTGTTTACCCATTCATCTACTGGAAAACATCTTGGTTGTCTCCAAGTTTTGGCAATGATAAAATAATGTTGCTATAAATATACATGTGTAGGTTTTTGGGTGGACAGATGTTTTCAGCTCCTTTAGGTAAATACCAAACTCTGCAATCCCTGGATCATATGGTAAGAGTATGTTTAATTTTATAAGAAATGAATACTGTCTTTTGAAGTGCTTGTGCCATTTTGAATACCCACCAGGTATGAATGAATAAGGGTTCCCATTGTTCCACATTCTAACTAGCATTTGGTGGTGTCATTATTCCCTGGATTAGCACCACTCCAATAGATACATATTGGAATATTGTTTTAACTTGCATTTTTTTCTGATGATATATATGTGGGGCATCTTTTCATAAGGTTATGCCATGTGTGTGTTTTCTTTGGTGAAGTATTTATTAAGATTTCTGGCCCATTTTTTAATCATGTTGTTTGTTTTCTTAACATTTAATTTTAAGAATTCTTGGCTTTTTTTTTTTTTTTGGGTAGCTAATTTATCAGATGTGTCTTTTGCAAATATTTTCTCCCAAACTTTGTCATATCTCCTCATTCTCTTGACAATGTCTTTCAAGAGCAGAAATCAAATTTTTAAAAATCTTAATGTAACAATTTTGAGGAGACTGTTGCTCTATGGAATTATAATTAGAAGTTAATGCTTTAAAATAGTCTATCCACTACCTAGGGGCTTGTGGCAGTAAGAGAAATGTTCTTCCTTTGGGCAGATGAAGCGATGCACCTGATTTAAGACAGAACAGGAGCAAAGCACCTTTGTGCAAAAGAAAAAAAAGCAGCAACTCCAAAAATCTTGCTGCTTTCTTGAGGCGAACAGGCCTTATGCCAAAAGATCATGCGGAGGTTGAGGGTGCCACAACTGGGCATCTATTGAGCATGCAGGTGGGGCTCAGGTGCAATGCAATTGTTAACTACATGGTGTTTGATCTGCCTTCCTTCATCCTGTAGTTTTTAGGTCACAGTGATTATTCAGTTGCCCAGTCAGGCAAGAAAGGCAGGAACCTTGGGTCTGGTCTATGATTATCTTTTATTTGTTGTTGCTCAGTTCCTAAGTTGTGTCCAACTCTTTGTGAGCCCATGGACTGCAACATGTCAGACCTCCCTGTCCCTCACCATCTCCCAGAGCTTTCCCAAACTCATGTCCATTAAGTCAGTGATGCCACCCAACCATTTAATCCTGCCCTTCACTATCTCCCAGAGTTTGCTCAAATTCATCTCCACTGAGTCAGTGGTGCGATCTAATCATTTCATCCTGTCACCCCAACTCCTTGTGTCCTTAATCTTTCCCAGCATCAGGGTCTTTTCCAATGAGTTGGCTCTTGACCTCAAAGAAGTGCCAAAAGTATTGGAGCTTCAGCTTCAGTGACAGTTTACTACTGTAGCTAAACATAGTGAAAGTGAAAGTGAAGTCGCTCAGTCGTGTCCGACTCTTTGCGACCCCGTGGACTGTAGCCCACCAGGCTCCTCCGTCCATGGGATTCTCCAGGCAAGAGTACTGGAGTGGGTTGCCATTCCCTTCTCCAGGGGATCTTCCCAACCTAGGGATCGAACCCGGGTCTCCTGCATTGCAGGCAGGGTCTTTAACCTCTGAGCCACCAGGGAAGCTAAACATAAGTAGCAGCAGCTATTTTCACTGGTATATTGTGCTTTACGGCCATGTCATTCTAAGAAAAATCCCT
The DNA here is from genome assembly GCF_016772045.2 of Ovis aries. Classification (NCBI taxonomy): domain Eukaryota; kingdom Metazoa; phylum Chordata; class Mammalia; order Artiodactyla; family Bovidae; genus Ovis; species Ovis aries. The sequence continues at coordinate 54,053,490 of NC_056069.1, forward strand.
GTGAAATAGAAAAAAACAGATATTATTCTTGCTTTATAAAAAAAAAAGAGAGACTTATACAAATCTGAATATTTTTGTTCCTATGTCTGTGTTCATTCTATGTCAGCTGATGTTCATTGAGCCCAAGTACTTGTCAGGTATTTTAACTGGTTGAGATTTATCTTATTATTTTTAAAATTCATTCTGTGACATAGGATTATTTTCACCATCTTAAAGAATACACTAGGAATCAAATAAATTCAATATATATGTCTTTGGTCAGGGGAATAGAAAGTGGTGTCTCATTATCACATATCAGAGTTCTTAGGGAAGAGAACTTTCTTGATAAATTCCTGCAGAATATTTCTGTTACAGCTAACAATGTAATCCATAATAGAACTATTTGGTAACTTCTGTTACTTTTTTGTTGATGTGTAACAAATAGTCACATGATTTCTGTAGGTCAGAAGTCCAGGAGGGTTCAACTTAGTCCTTTGCTTAAAATCTGGAAAGACTGAAGTCGTGTGTCAGCTGGGCTGGTGGTCTCTTATCTAAAGGCTCCAGGGAAGAATCTGATTTCATGCTTATTTCCCTCATTGGCAGAATCCACTTCATTGAGGATGTAGGTGGGAGGGTTATATTTTTTATTTTTCCTGGATCTTAGCTGGGAGAGCTTTCTCCTTTTAGAAGCTGCCTGAATTTCTTCTTCAAGCATGCAATTGTGTGTCAAGTCCTTCTTATGTTGGAATCTCTTTCATTGTCTCTTCTGCTACCATCTGGAGAAAGTCTCTGCTTTCAGTGGTTTTTCACCTGATTGAGTCAGGCCCACTCAAATAATCTTTGTACATTAAGGTCACCTTCCTTGAGACTTCAGTTACATCTGCAGAATTCCTTCACAACAGGACCCAAGTTAACGTCTAGGTGAATAATCGAGGGACAGGAATCATAAGCTGGAATCTTTAGAATTCTGCTTCCCATGACCCTAAAATGTCTGTAAAATTTGGGATAATTTTTTTATAGGATAATAAATATTCTTTCTAATTTGGATGTCATGGCTTACTTTTCCTTTTATATGACTCCTCAGTAAAATAAAGGCTCTAGTAGGCACTCAATAAGTAGTTCTTCACATGTTTTTTCAAATGACTAGCTCTCATCTCCCTCCATTTCCTTGTTAATGCCTCAGTTCAGGATAATGTATATTTTTATTCTAACTGCTTTTCAGAAATGCCACTGTGTTCATCAGTTCATAATAGCTAAGTTCAATGAATTGTCTTCATTTCTTATCTCCCTGATTTCTTTGTGATATCTGACTATGTTAATCATCCTCTTTCCTCTTGGAATGTTCTGCTTCCTTGGCTGCCATTCTGGTACTTTGGAATGCTGTACTTTATCATCTGTGTTCTAAGGAATACATTAACTGACTCACTTGGAATGCAGTAATAAATGATACCTGCTAGGGAGTGTAGTATTTTAGGGGCTAATCATATAGAGGGATTATTTTGTCTTTGAGGAATTTAAGAGCCTAATGCAAAAGACGGGGTAGCTGAATAATTGCATTATGGATAATCACTGTGAGGATAAGTTTTTTTAGGGACTAGAGAAGCATGAAAACGTGGTGGCTTAATCTCTTTGTGAGGACCAGTGAAGATTTCATAGAGAGTACAATGATTGGATTGAGTCTTGAGGTGAAGGATGAGTAAAGGTTAGCCTGCATTCTGCTCTCAAAATAGTGGCTCAGATGGTAAAGAATCTGCCTCCAATGCAGGAGACCTGGGTTCTATCACTGGCCTGAGTAAATCCCCTGGAGGAGAGTATGGCAACCCACTCCATTTTTCTTGCCTGGAGAATCCCCATGGACAGAGGAGTCTGGCAGGCTATATAGTTCATGGGGTCTCAGAGTCAGACACGACTGAGGACTATGCACAGCACAGAAAAACAGAACAAATAGGATTCAGAACCAAAGGGAAAGTCACTCAGTTGTGTCCGACTCTTTGTGACCCCATGGACTACGCACTCCATGGACTTCTCCAGGCCAGAATACTAGAGTAGGTAGCCTTTCCCTTCTCCAGGGGCTCTTCCCAACCCAGGGATCAAACCCAGGTCTCCTGCACTGCAGGCAGATTCTTTACCAGCTGAGCCACAAGGGAAGCCCAATAATGTATTAAGTAAGTATGCCATTTACCCTCATTAAATTTTAATAAAATAGAATTAACCCACTGAAATAGTGTTCTAATGTCACACTAAGTTGGGAATTGTTGATGCAAGCCACAAATATCAGGAAGCAAACTAAAGACAGGTGAGCATGAAAGAATTCTGATGGCCATAAGGCAACCAAGTATGTTAAGTAATTCTATGAAGATGCTGAATATAAAAGTTAATATTTGGGAACTCTGGGGTTTTCATGTTCTTGTTGAGTCACTAAGCCATGTCTGACCCTTGTGACCTCTTGGACTATAGTCTGCCAGGCTCCTCTGTCCATGGGATTTCCCAGGAAAGCCTACTGGAGTGGATTGCCATTTCCTTCTCCATAAGAACCAAAAAGGATATTTATTATGAGGACTGGTTAATGTCGGCTCATGCAGTATTGAGGTTGGCAAGTCTAAACTCCTCAGATCCCCTGTCCTACATCAAACTTTCTTGCCAGAACCAGAACCAGTGCCTCAAAAGTCTTCAGGAAAGATAATTCTCTCTTATTAGAGGGAAGGTCAGCCTTTGGTTCTATTCAGGTCTTCAACTGATTGGACAAAGCCCACTCACATAATGAGAACAAATCTGCTTTACTCAGTTTCACAATTTAAATGCTAATCTTATACAAAGACAGCCTCACAAAATCACACAGAATAATGTTTGACCAAATATCTGGGCCCTCCATGAATTAGAAACTGCGGCCCAGTGTCTTTGGTATTATCAGCCCTTCTAGATGATTTTCATGCATACTAATGTTTGAGAACCACTGTCCTATGTGATTCTAATGTAAATTAAATTCAAGAAGCATTGTTGTGTTTAAGAATTTGATTTATATCTTGGTTCTATCAAGAACTACTCTCATGGACATACACATAGGCACACACTCACTCACTCATATACATACACACATCCTGATGGAGAAATAAACTTCATGTAGGGCATATGTGGCATTTTTCCCCCCTTGTGGCTTTCTTTATTTTATTTTTTTAATTATTTTTTTATTGGAAGATAATTTCTTTACAGAATTTTGCTGTTGTTATGTGCCTTTTGTTTATAATATTTGGTCTGCTCTCAGCTTAATCCTCTGAAAAATGTATATCACACTTTTAGCCACAGACCCTCAAGTAGGCCATGTCCTTTCAATAGTTTTATAATTCTTTCATCTCTTAAAGATTTCTTCTCATTGTTTGCTGCTTTACAAACAATTATTTTCTTTTAAGAACTGTTTCAAAAGTCACAATATCATTGAAATCTTTCTCAACTTCTCAGGCATATTTTGTAGCTCCTTATCTTCTATACTCTATGTAGACCTTAGAATAATGTTCATCACTTATACTCTCATAGTCTTAAATATACCACTTATATTTTATTGTAATATTTTTGACCTATACTGCATTGTGAACATCTCAAATCTAAGAATCAGGTCTATTTTATCTTTGTTTATTAGAGTATTCCCAAATTCTTAGTAAATTCCCTGACACATAGAACTGGGTTAATAAAATTTTGTTAAGTTCATGAATATTATTTGTCTTCATTTCTCAGCCCACCTTAATTACCCAACAACTACATCATTCACTACACATTGCAATGATCACTGTGCATTTTCCAGTTAACCTAAAATATTCTATTTCTGCTTGTTCTGTTCATTAAATGCGAGAATTCATTGTACCTGATCAATATACCAAAATGGGACTCTTTTTTATTAATTGTTTGCAAGATGATGTTATTTCCAAAGGAGTAAAATTCAGGGAGATGCTTATTTATTCATCTATCTAATGAGTTCAAAAGGTTCTGATGTCTCCAGAGTTCACAGTTTAAGCAACAACAAAAGCAACTGCATGTTTTGTGCATTGATAGGAAAAATTTACCTCAGCTTCCTATTTCACGTTTCTCTCACATTATCTACATAATTGCAGTCCAGAAACCAATGTATACTTTTTTTTTTTATTCATTGAATCTTTCTTGTTTTTCTCCTCAATTTTTAATGAAAGCATATTCAAAGATTAGGATCCACAAATTTCAGATTTAATCCAATTGTTAACTGCAGGCATTGGAAATTAAATTTAGATTTTATGAACTCATTCCTTGTTTCCTTTTAATCTGAAGTTAATTTTTGTTAGCAGCTGCAGCTAACAACATAAAACCTTGTTACTGAAGAGTGGGTGGCTTTAAGTCCCTTTGGTTACTTTACATTCTTTTGTTATTGTAAATGTGCTTACTTTGATACATAAAAGTTGTCTTCCATAGTGTGTTCATATTAGCAATTTCCTTTTGCACAAAAAGGTTCATAATGAGACCTTATACCTTAGCCTACAGAGAGGATAACACGCAAAAAAATTGGCATCGCTTTTAACCAATGATCAAAAGTAATACAACAAAATACTTTTCTGAAATTTTTATTTATACATGCAAGGGTCAGTGTATTAGCTAACTATAGCCATATGATAGATTACTTCAAAACATCAAAAAGTAGTTCAGTTTTTTCCTAAGACTTAAAATAAATTTATTGACTCATTTATCTGAATATTCCATAGATAAACTGAGCTTCAGACTTACCTTTATTAGGACTCCTTATCTCCATTTCTTTGGATTTTTTTCTGCATTCCCTTTTATCATATTTTGATTTAAGGTTGCTATATTATAGTATCAAGCAACTAGTACTATGTTAACTTTTACTATGTTAATAGGGTGAATGCCACCTCAAGTTGGTACACACTCAGCCTCATTCAGAGTGCAATAGATTGTCACTTTGGATAATAAGATGCTGCGTTATTTAATCTATTTATAAATTAGTCTCCATTCACTTTCTTTAAAAACTATGTTTAGTACATGAACTGTGCCCATAATTTAACTGCTTAGTATGACAAAAGGTATAGAATTGTTCATATTGGCTCAAGACTTTCAAGATTCACATTTTTATTTTCACTTGCAGTCAATTCCATTAAAATCTCTTGGATTCTACATATAAGGAGGAGGCTTATCAAGCAATTATAACATTTAATACATTTTATTTTTGTTACTGTTTACTTAATATGTCAATACACTGAGACATTACTCTTTACACTATCCCAAACTCCGCATCAAATTCTAAAATAAGTAGAACATATTAGTTTATTCAAGAGAAACTCAAATAACTCAAGCGATTATATATATCCTGCTAAATATGTATTTTTCTGACAAAAGCCCAATAGTCAAAGCTATGGTTTATCCAATAGTCATGTAGGGATGTGAGAGTTGGACTATAAAGGAGGTTGAGCTCCGAAGAATCCATGCTTTCAAACTGTGGTGCTGAAGAAGACACTTGAGAGTCCCTTGGATTGCAAGGAGACCAAAACAGTCAATCCTAAAATAAATCAACTGTGACTATTCATTGGAAGAACTGATGCTGAAGCTGAAGCTCCAGTACTTTGGTCACCTGATGTGAAGGGCTGACTCATTGGCAAAGACCCTGATGCTGGGAAAGATTGAGGGCAAGAGGAGAAGGGTGCAGCAGAGGATGAGATGGTTAGAAAACATCACCGACTCAATGAACATGAGTTTGAGCAAACTCTGGGAGATGGTGAAGGACAGGAAAGCCTGGCATACTGTAGTCCATGGGGCCTCAAAGAGTCAGACATGACTTCGTGACTGAACAACAACAAATATGAATTTACAGGTTTCCTCTTGCCACAATTTTTTTAATGCTTCTTCCAATTTCTTTATATACATCAGATATTCTTGCTTCTTGAATGACATCAAATAAGACCAATTAGAAAAGAGTTTGCACGTTTTCCTTCTATCAGATCTACCAACCTACCGAGTCCTAGGGGCAATAGTCTCCATAAACCTGGCTCCTGTCAGATTACTGTGAATAAACTCTCCATGTCATGCTTACAGCCACCTCTCTATGTGTGCTCTGAATCTTGTCCCTTCTTGCTCACTGAGACATTGCACTATTAACAATTTCTCCACTTCCCTGTATTTTTATATTTTTTTATCTGGTACATATTTCCCCTATCCTCAAAAACAGGCTTTATTTTCTATCTGAAAATAAAATCAACTCCAGCAACCAAAACCTGAAAACCTGTCTTGATTTAGTTTCCCTCCAGGTACAACTCTAATATTTCATTCCCTTGAATGAGAAACTCCTTGAAAGAATTGTCTATATTCACAGTCTGGCATTGCCCTTCTCTCAGTGTCTTTAAAACTCACTCTAAAAAGATTTTTATCTTTGTTATGTCACAAAATTACTCTTGTCCTTCATACGGTAGAAACCCAAGTAAAATTCTCATATGTCCATTTTCTCAAATCTTTGTAGTATTTGGCACAATTGACAAGTCCTTCAAAACAAGCTCTTTCTTTAGCTAAAGGAAACTACATTCTTAATCCTTCACCAATTCTTCATTGCTCCATTCACTGAATTGTGATGTATCTTGATTTTCAGACCTCAGACTTTTCTTGAATTATTGCCCAAATAATGTCATTCAGTCATATAGACTTTTGTAGCATCTACATATTGATGACTCTTGACTTTAAATCTGTAGCAACTTGCTCACTTTATCCCTGAATACCACATTAGCTACTCTAATATCTTCACTTAAGAGGTCTCAAACTTGATATAAATCAAATAAATCTTTTCCTCAAAATCTAAAAACCTAAAATCTGATCTGTAACAGACCTTCAGTTCAGTTCAGTTCAGTCACTCAGTCGTGTCCGACTCTTTGCAACCCCATGAATCGCAGCATGCCAGGCCTCCCTGTCCCTCACCATCTCCCAGAATTCACTCAGACTCAAGCCTGTCGAGTCAGTGATGCCATCCAGCCATCTCATCCTCTGTCGTCCCCTTCTCCTCCTGCCCCCAATCCCTCCCAGCATCAGAGTCTTCTCCAATGAGCCAACTCTTCACATGAGGTGGCCAAAATACTGGAGCTTCAGCTTTAGCATCATTCCTTCCAAAGAAATCCCAGGGTTGATCTCCTTCAGAATGGACTGGTTGGATCTCCTTGCAGTCCAAGGGACTCTCAAGAGTCTTCAACACCACAGTTCAAAAGCATCAATTCTTCAGCGCTCAGCCTTCTTCACAGTCCAACTCTCACATCCATACATGACCACAGGAAAAACCATAGCCTTGACTAGGCGGAACTTAGTCGGCAAAGTAATGTCTCTGCTTTTGAATATACTATCTAGGTTGATCATAACTTTTCTTCCAAATGATGATCATATACTTCAGTTTCTATGTATATCACCCAGAGTCATATCTGGCTCTTCTCTTTCTGTGATGCTGCATGCCCAGTTCATCAGATACTTCTCTTCAGTTCAGTCACTCAGTCATGTCAGATTCTTTGCAACCCTATGAACTGCAGCACTCCAGGCCTCCCTGTCGATCACCAACTCCCAGAGCTTACTCAAACTCACGGCCATTGAGTCGGTGATGCCATCCAACCATCTCATTCTCTGTCATCCCTTTTTCTACCTGCTTTCAATCTTTCCCAGCATCAGGGTTTTGCCGGTGAGTCAGTTCTCTGCATCATGTAATCAAATTATTGGCGTTTCAGTTTCAACATCAGTCTTTCCAATGAACATTCAGCACTGACTGCATTTAGGATTGATTAGTTGAATCTCCTTGCAGTCCAAGGGACTCTCAAGAGTCTCATCCAACACCAAGTTCAAAAGCATCAATTCTTCAGTGCTCAGCTTTCCTGATAGTCCAATTCTCACATCCATACATGACCACTGGAAAAACCATAGCTTTGACTAGAGGAAACTTCGTTAGGAAAGTAATGTCTCTGCTTTTTAATATACTGTCTAGGTTTGTCAGAGCTTTTCTTCCAAGGAGCAAGTGTCTTTTAATTTCATAGCTGCAGTCACCATCTGCAGTGATTTTGGAGCCCAAGAAAATAAAGTCTCACTGTTTCCATTGTTTCCCCATCTATTTGCAATGAAGTGATGGGACCGGATGCCATGACCTTAGTTTTCTGAGCTGTTGAGCTTTAAGCAAACTTTTACACTCTTATCTTTCACTTTTATCAAGAGGCTCTTTAGTTCTTCTTCACTTTCTGCCATAAGTGTGGTGACATCTGCATATCTAAAGTTATTGATATTTCTCTTGGTAATCTTGATTCCAGCTTGTGCTTCATCCAGTCCAATATTTTGAACGATGTACTGTGCATGTAAGTTAAATAAGCAGGGTGATAACATACCGCCTTGATGTACTCCTTTTCTGATTTGGAACCAGTCTATTGTTCCATGTCCAGTTCTGACTGTTGCTTCTTGATCTGCACTCAGATTTCTCAGGGAGGCCGGTCAGGTGGTCTGGTATTCCCATCTCTTTCAGAATTTTCCACAGTTTGTCTTGATCCACACAGTCAAAGGCTTTGGCATAGTCAATAAAGCAGAAGTAGATGTTTTTCTAAAATCATCTTGCTTTTTTGATGATCCAACGGATGCTGGCAATTTGATCTCTGGTTCCTCTGCCTTTTCTAAATCCATCTTGAACATCTGGCAGTTCGTGGTTCACATACTATACTGTTGAAGGCTGGCTTGGAGAATTTTGAACATTAATCTGCTAGGGTGTGAGATGAATGCAATTGTGTGGTAGCTTGAAAATTTTTGGCATTGCCTTTCTATGGGATTGAAATGATAACTGACCTTTTCCAGTAGTGTGACCACTGTTGAGTTTCCCATATTTGCTGGCATATTGAGTGCAGCACTTTCACAGCATCATCTTTTAGTATTTGAGCTAGATCAACTGGAATTCTGTCACATCCACTGGCTTTGTTAGTAGAGATGCTTCCTAACACCAACTTGACTTCACATTCCAGGATGTCTGGCTGTAGGTGAGTGATCACACCACGGTGGTTATCTGGGTCATGAAGATCTTTTTTGTATAGGTCTTCTGTATATTCTTGCCACGTCTTCTTGATACCTTCTGCTTCTACTAGGTCCATACCATTTCTGTCCTTTATTGTGCTCATCTTTCATTAAATGTTCCCTTGTATTTCTAATTTTCTTGGAGAGTTCTCTAGTCTTTCTCATTCTGTTGTTTTCCTCTATTTTATTGCATTGATCATAGAGGAAGGCTTTCTTATCTCTCCTTGATATTCTTTGGAAGTCTGCATTCAAATGGATATATCTTTCCTTTTCTCCTTTGCCTTTTGCTTCTCTTCTTTTCTCAGCTATTTGTAAGTCCTCCTCATACAACCATTTTGCATTTTGCATTTCTTTTTCTTGGGGATCGTCTTGATCACTGCCTCTATATGATGTCAGGAACCTCTGTCAATAATTCTTCAGGCACTCTGTCTATCAGATTTTATCCCTTGAATCTATTTGTCACTTCCACTTTATAGTCTCAAGGGATTTCATTTAGGTCATACCTGAATGGTGTAGTGGTTTTCCCTGCTTTCTTCAATTTAAGTCTGAATTTGGCAAGAAGCATTTCATGGTCTGAGCCACAGTCAGCTCCCGGTCTTGTTTTTGCTGACTGTATAGAGCTTGTCCATCTTTGGCTGCAAGGAATATAATCAATCTGATTTCAGTACTGACCGTCTGGTTATGTCCATGTGTAGAGTCTTCTCTTGTGTTCTTGGAAGAGGGTGTTTGCTATGACCAGTGTGTTCTGTTAGCAAAACTCTTTTAGTCTTTGTCCTGCTTCATTTTGAACACCATGGCCCAATTTGCCTGTTATTCCAGATATCTCTTGATTTCCTACTTCTGCATTCCAGTCCCCAGTAAAGAAAAGGACATCTCTTTTGGGTGTTAGTTCTAGAAGGTCTTATAGGTCTTCATGGAACTGTTCAACTTCAGCTTCTTCAGCATTCATTACTGGTCACGGGTATAGACTTGGATTGCTGTGATACTGAATGGTTTGCCTTGGAAATGAACAGAGATCATTCTGTCGTTTTTGAGATTGCATCCAAGTACTGCATTTCAGACTCTTTTGTTGACTGTAATGGTTACTCCATTTCTTCTAAGGGATTCTTGCCAACAGTAAGTAGATATAATGGTCATCTGAGTTAAATTCAACCATTCCAGTCCATTTTATTTCCCTGATTCCTAAAATGTGAATGTTTACTCTTGCCATCTCCTGTTTGACCACTTCCAATTTGCCTTGATTTATGAACCTAACATTCCAGGTTCCTATGCAATATTGTTCTTTACGTCATCAGACTTTACTTCCATCACCAGTCACATCCACCACTGGGTGGTGTTCTTGTTTTGTCTTCATCTCTTCGTTCTTTCTGAACTGATCTTCGTTATTTCTCCACTGATCTCCAGTAGCATATTGCACACCTACCAGCATGGAGATTTCATCTTTTAGTGCCTTTTTTGCCTTTTCATACTGTTCATGGGATTCTCAAGGCAAGAATACTGAAGTGATTTCTTATTCCCTTCTCCAGTGGACCACATTTTGTCATAACTCTCTACCATGCCCCATCCATCTTGGGTGGCCCTTCACAGCATGGCTCATAGTTTCATTGAGTTACAGTAGGCTGTGGTCCATGTGATCAGTTTGGTTAGTTTTCTGTCATTGTGATTTTCATTCTATCCTTTGCCCTCCAAAGGATAAGGATAAGAGGCTTGTGGAAGCTTCTTGATGGGAGAGACTGACTGAGGGGAAAACTGGGCCTTGTTCTGATGGGCTAGGCCATGCTCAGTAAATCTTTAATCCAATTTTCTGTTGATCTGTGGGGATGTGTTCCCTCCCTGTTGTTTGACCTGAGATCAAACCATGGTGTAGTTAGTGAAGATAATGGCGACCTCTTTCAAAATGTCCCATGCAAGCACTGCTACACTCAGTGTCCCTGACCCTGTAGCAGGGCACCGCTGACCCACGCCTCTGCCAGAGACTCCTGGACACTCACGGGCAAGTCTGCGTCAGCCTCTTACGGCGTCACTTCCCCTTTCTCCTGGGTTCTGGTATGCACAAGGTCTTCTTTGTGCCCTCCAAGAGTCTGTCTCCCAGGCCTGTGTAAGTTCTGGCAGTTCTATGGTGGGGTTAATGGTGACCTCCTCCAAGAGGGTTTATGTCCTACCCAGGTCTGTTGCACCCAGAGCCCCTTCCCCTGCAGCAGGCTACTGCTGACCTGTACCTCCGCAGGTGACACTCAAACACTACTGTTAGCTTAACTTTAAAATATATCCGTGAGACAATAACTTCTTCCCATTTCCATCACTCCAACCCCTGTCCGAACAACCATCATTCCCCACTAGAGCATGGCAATAGCTTTCTAAATAGTACCTTGAACTTAATCCTCACCTCCTTTCATCTGCCAGTGTTCCTTTTAAATCATAAATATATCATGTAGTTCTGTTTTCAGTATGATAAAATATTCCCAAATAGATTAAAGCTACACTACATGACACTTATGTAGGATGTACCAGTACACACACGCACGCGCACACACACGCGCACACACACACACACACACAGACACTAACATTGTGTCAAATAAAAGGTAAGCATAAGATATATCTTCTGTTTTAACTTTAGTTCTTGGTAGACGGAGTGAAAGTGTTACCCATCAGAAACTGTGTACATGACACTTCTTACATGTCATTTCAGATCACCTTAAGCTCAATGACTCTGACTAGTGGGAAATGGAAACTAAAATAACTAAAGTAGGTAAACATTGCTATTTTGAAATTTTTTAGAAAGAAAATTATCTCAAAAGGAAGGTCTAAGACTCAATTAGAAACAATAACAAAGAAAAAGGTACACATGAGAACACTGAGTCTTTAATAACATAACATGTCAAATTTGATGAATTAACAAAATCATAGGCATCATCATAGCATTGCCATAACTTATAGGTAAAAAGTTGTGTGAGCTGATTGAAATTAAATCATTTAAAATTTATTTAAATGTTTGGGAAAAAAGTAAAGATTCTGATTGTTTTTAGATTTTCTGGAGTTACATGACCATGTTAATGTTTGCAGATTTTAAAAAATTAGCATACAGATGTAAAATTAGAGGGGAAATATAATAGGAATAAAACCTTAAACAATCTACTGGAATGTAAAATTACAAAGAGCTAAAAACAAAAATTTGGACAAATTTGAAGTGTATAATAAAATGGTAAATATATATGTATTGCATATATATATATATATATATATATATATATAAATCACCAAAGTGGCATAAATATGATAAACAAACAACATTACCATACCATAGTGAAATAAAAAAGATATCGTCTTCATGCTACTCATAATAGGCACATGATGAAATATAAAGATATAGAAAGTTCTAAAATAAGAGGATACAATAAAACATAGATAATTCTAACCAAAGTAAATCTGGCAGAACTATGTTAGTATCGGAAAAGAATATACTGTAAATCATATAGCTATCAGGATGGTAAGAACGTCAGCCCGTATTAATATGTATTTTGTATCACCAGGATCTTCCCTCTTAGCTTAGCCTGTAAAGAATCTACCTGTAAGGCAGGAGACCTGGGTTTGATTCCTTGGTCAGAAAGATCCCCTGGAGAAGGAACTGGCAACCCATTCCAGTATTATTGCCTGGAGAATCCCGTGGAGAGACCTGTCTGGCAGGGTGGAGTCTACAGTGTCGCAAGAGTCAGACATGACTTAGTGACTAAACCGCTATCTTGTATTATCAGAGTGAAGTAATTATATGGAGCTTGTATGCACCTAATAAAATATCTTAAAAAATAAGCAAAAACCTAAGCATGAAGAAAACTGGTAATGGATTTCTCTCAGAAACATTATACGAAGCAGATCAAAAAGTTAGTAATAATAAAAGTGTTTCAAAGAACACAATAAAAACGCATATTTGACTATTTAGAGTGCAGTAAATTTTAAAAAAATCATATCGTTTTTTACACATGAAGCAAAATATACTAGCATTGATGACATATGAAAGCACATTGAAATTTGACAAAAAATGTGTTTATACAAATTTCATCCTTTGAAAAACACACAATCAAATTCTTAAAAGTCAATGTTTTTTGTAGGCTAGTGGGGAGAAAGGACACACACTTCAACAAACAGAGGTATGTCATCTAACTCTGAAAATGAAAATTTATCTACATCCCAACTGTAAGCAATATGCATTTCCAGTTTGTGGAAGATGAAAATTAAACCTTAAATGAAAAGTAGGATAACCTAACTACAACTTTGAAATAGAGAAAGTTTTATAAAAACACAAATTGTAAATCCCTTAGTGGATGACATTGATAAACAAAACTGAAAATTGTGCTTGCTTGGTAATTAGAAAATAATTTGAAATAATAAATGAAGATGTATATATATACATGTATGTATGCATATAGGGATTTCCTGGTGGCTCAGTGGTAAAGAACTTTCTGTCAGTGCAGGAGACACAAGAGTGATAGGTTCATCCCCTGGGTCAGGAAGATTCCCCTGGAGAAGCAAATGGCAACCGACTCCAGTATTCTTGCATGGGAAATCCCATGGACAGAGGAGCCTGACAGCTATAGGCTATGAGTCCATGGGTTCTCAAAGGGTCAGATACAATTTATCAACTGCGCATGAGCACATATTCATATATATCTATTAATTTATGGATAAATTAAAATAATTGTGCTATTTGGGGATCGGTATTATAAGATATATCAGATATTTTGACATCAAGTATATATTCCATTTAAATGATAAAATAAATACTAATTTAAGAACCACCTACAGTGAAAAATAAATTTTACATGTGACTCACTGTGACATTCCTCTCCATTCCAGCCAAAGTTCATCACTATTGAATTTTATATCATCTATTCATTTGGTTTTCTTTATAGTTTTACCAAATACAATTTAGCTGTTTATCTACATTTATATATATAACTGCATCTTTATATTTATTAACTCATGGGCATTGTAAATTAAATGGCATAACATTCTATGTACATTTTTTTGTGTGTGTGATTTTTTTTTTTGATTCTGTGTTTTAACGATTCATGTATACAGAAAAGTACAGCAGAAATTTATCCATTTTTACTATGATAAGAAAAATAAATCAAATGTAATTAATGCATGTAACTTGCAGTGGCTTTGGGCTGTTTTCTCATTTTCTATAGCTTCAGGTATTATTATTGCTGATATAATGCTTTAAACATATTTGTCGTTGCAAATGTGAAAAACCTTCTCTATGTCTACCACTTTGAGTGCACCTACCAAAGTGCTAGAGTGCACTTCTAGCATATATTTCTGGAAGTATTCTGAAATGTTTTTCAAAAAGAATATTTAACATGTGTTTTATAAAGTATGTAGTATTTTCAGTGATTGACTCAGAAATTAAGGTGTATATTTAATATGTGAACTAAAGATCTTTAAACCAAGATATTTCATTTTATAAAGAAAAAAATTCCACTTTCAAATATGCTTGTATTCAGTTGCAGAATTCAGTTAACTGTCCTGTCTCACCTTTTAGGCTACTTGAAATTGTAAGAATTTAAAGGTTATAGAAAATGTATTCTAATATATTGTATATGAATTGGAATACATTTTAGAGATGTTTTAGTAAATGTGGACTGTTCTAGCTTTTTTATGGTTTTCCTTATATACACTTTTCTATTTTTACTTCTATATTTATTGAGGATATTGATTAGATCTAATTAATTATCACTGTAATATCAATAAATCCTTGCATTATCATAGTAAGCAGTAATGCACAATATTTAAATCTAAAATAAGGCAGGCTCTAGTTAGATTCTGTTTATGTTCAATATAAGTAGTTGGAACTTGGCAAATTATTTAACAAAAATATTACAGATTTTCTTATCTGTAGCAAAGGATTAGACTAAGAATTAAATGAAGTATAACTTCACCTAGTGTCTAGCATATAGTGTCATAACAAATGACAGCTCTTATCATTATCATAAATATGAATGAACTATATGCTAAATCAGTGTCAGTCATTACTTGTTACATCTTCATGGGGCTTGACACAAAATTACATTTTGGAAAGCACTAGAAAGTAGCATTGGAAATGCATTTCTATAATTTTTATATATAATGATAAATTATTCAAGTACCTCTGTCAACATTTTGAATATAAATTTTAATTGGAGCCCTGTTAAAACACATTCATTAAACTCTCTTAACTGTGATTGATTTTATATGAAACTTACTTAATAGATGTCCATAATCAACTGCATGTTAGTAATCATAAACAGATTCTCTCTAGAATGTATGAGAATTCTATTCTCCTTAACTAAGAGATTTTTTTTTAAATGTGGATAGGTGCACAGGGATGACCCAGAGGGATGTTATGGGGAGGGAGGTGGGAGGGGGGTTCATGTATGGGAACGCATGTACACCTGTGGTGGATTCATGTCAATGTATGGCAAAACCAATACAGTATTGTGAAATAAAGTAAAAATAAAAATTAAAAAAAATATTCTCACAGCAAAAAAAAAAAAAAAAGAAAGAAAGAAATGTCCTAAGATATACAAATCTTGTCACATTTCAGTGGGCTTTCAAATGCACACTTCCATGGTTATCACATCCTTATCAAGCTACTGGACATTTCTGCAACCTCAGAGAAGTTCTCCTCCACAGTGAATTCTCTTACCCTTTACCCCTCAGAGCTAGCAATATTATTTATTTCTGCCACTTCTAGAATTTCATATAAATACAATCAAAAAGTATAGAAGATTGGGTTATTGTTGAGTCACTAAGTTATATCCGACTTTTTGTGACCTCATGAACTGCAGCATGCCAGGCTTCACTGCCCTTCACTATCACCTGGAGCTTGCTCAAACTCATGTCCATTGAATCTGTTATGCCATCCAACCATCTCATCATCTGTTGGCCCCTTCTCTTCCTATGTTCAGTCTTTCCCAGCATCAGGGTCTTTTCCGAGTCTGCTTTTCACATCAGGCGGCCAAAGTACTGGAACTTCAGCATAAATTCTTCCAATGAATATCCAGGGTTAATTTCCTTTAGGATTGACTGGATTGAATTCCTTTCCGTCCAAGGGACTCTCAAGAGTCTTCTCCAGCACTACAATTCAAAAGCATCAATTCTTTGGTGCTAAGCCTTCTTTATGGGTCATCTCCTCACATCCATACATGACTACTAGAAAAGTTATAGCTTTGGCTATATATGGACATTTGGCAAAGTGATGTCTTTCCTTTTTAGTATGATATCTAGGTTTGTCATAACTTTTGTTCCAAGGAGCTGCTGCTGCTGCTGCTGCTAAGTCGCTTCAGTCATGTCTGACTCTGTGCGACCCCATAGACAGCAGCCCACCAGGCTCCCCTGTCCCTAGGATTCTCCAGGCAAGAACACTGGAGTGAGTTGCCATTCCCTTCTCCAATGCATGAAAGTGAAAAGTGAAAGTGCAACCACTCAGTCGTGGCTTCACGACTCTTAGCGACCCCATGGACTGCAGCCTACCAGGCTCCTCCATCTGTGGGATTTTCCAGGCAAGAGTACTGGAGTGGGGGTGCCATTGCCAAGGAGATAGCATCTTTTAATTTCATGACTGTGGTCACAATCCACAGTGATTTTGGAGCCCAAGAAAATAAAATCTGTCACTGTTTCCACTTTTTCCCCGTCTATTTACCATGAAGTGATGGGACCGTATGTCATGATCTTAATTTTTTGAATGTTGAGTGTTAAGTCAGCTTTTTCATTCTCCTCTTTCACCCTTATTAAGAGGCTCTTTAGTTCCTCTTTGCTTTCTGCCATTAGAGTGGTATCATTTGCATATCGGTGGTGGTTGATATTTCTCCACTGGCAATCTTGATTCCAGTTTGTGATTCATCCAGCTTGTAACACTGTTACTGCATAAAGCCTGTATGATTTTACATAGTATAGTTTCTACTGAAAATCACATGTATAGGATTGTCAGTGTGCCCTATGTTTTGTTTCTTGATTTGTGGAAAGGTTTAAATACAATATTCTGCTCTCTCTTAGTCTCAGCTTTTTAAAGTTTACATAACTTCTTTAATTGTGTCTCAAAAGTACAGTTTGGCCTATGGCACCATTCTTATTCCTGTTTATAGAGTAAATAATTAAGTTATAGAAATAACAAATAACTTTCCAAAGTTCATGTTCCTTAAGGGTTCTGGAAAGTGGCTCCTACTGAATAAGTTGTCTGAAGACAGTATATTTTTATTTACTGTGCCATCAAAAGGACTGAACACTTATTTTGAGAAATGCAGCGTGAGCATGAAATTAATAGTAGCAATAACAGAAATGTTGCATTAAGAATTCCTGGGACATTATCCAGTTTTTACCATAATAAAATGCTTCTCACACACAAAAATATGTCTGCATTTATAGGTAAAGTAATTGGCATTCAAAGAATAGAATACTAACCCTAGGGCTGAGGGAAATAAAGAAAAAGATACCAAAGAAGCTTGCTAATTTACTAATATAGATTTAGCTAATTTCAGTATAGAGCAGAAATACTAGGATGAGTGTAGGTAAGCCACAATTGGTTACAAAACTATAGTGAGTTTTCCACTCTAATTATCTGAAATTAAAGTTACAGTTTTTACACACCATACTACTTTTCAGTTCAGTTCAGTTGAGGTCAGTCACTCAGTCGTGTCCAGCCCTTTGCGACCCCATGAGCACAGCTTTCTTCACAGTCCAACTCTCACATCCATACATGACCACTGGAAAAACCATAGCCTTGACTAGATGGACCTTTGTTGGCAAAGTAATGTCTCTGCTTTTGAATATGCTATCTAGGTTGGTCATAACTTTTCTTCCAAGGAGTAAGCGTCTTTTAATTTCATGGCTGCAGTCACCATCTGCAGTGATTTTGGAGCCCCAAAAAATAAAGTCTGACACTGTTTCCACTGTTTCCCCATCTATTTTGGGAAATAGAAATTATTCAATTTGCATCAATGTTAGAATCAAGCTTACTCTGAGACTATTTTTCATGACTCTTCATCAGTATCTCTTGAGATTCCCCTGACAAAGCATGACCTACAGATCACTAGTTGCATCCACAATAAGGTTAGATTCTGTTCCCTACAGAACAGAAAATGATAGTACACCTACATACAAATAAGTATCTGTTTGATCACAGCTCTGTACTTTTAATCTTTAAGTGATAGAATAGTAATTGTACACTGGAGATCTAATATATAACATTAGAGAAACATGGAGAGAGTCTGTTTCCATCCAGGAGGATTTAGTTTCCTGTGCCCAAGTATGGAGTATGGGCAAGGCTATGCCAATTCCAGAGCACAGCATGAGCAATGCAGACGTAGGGCAGTGAGAAGTGATGTTTGAAAACAGTCAAATGCTTAGTCATTCTTTTATTCTAGTATTTCCTCAAGACATAGTCTTCCCAGAATCCTTTCCTAAAAACATTTTTTTAAATTTTTTAATTGAAAGGTAATTACTTTACAGAATTTTGTGATTTTCTGTCATACTTCAACGAGAATCAGCCATATGTACACCCTGGTCCCCTCCCTCCTAAACCTCCCTCTCATCTCCCTCCCCACCCCACTCTTCAGCCTGTTTCAGCCCCTGTTTGAGTTCTTTGAGTCATACAGCAAATTCCCATTGGCTATCTGTTTTACACATGGTATTATAAATTTCTATGTTACTCTGTCCATACATCTCCCCTTCTCCCGCCTCTCTTCTCACCTTGTCCATAGGTCTGTTCTCTATGTCTCTTTCTACACTGCTGCTCTGAAAATAAATTTATCAGTGCCATCTCTCGGATTCCATATGTGTGTATGTGTGTGTGTATGTGAGTATACAATATTTGTATTTCTCTTTCTGACTTAATTCACTCTGTATAATAGGCTCCAGTTTCATCCACCTCATTAGAACAGATTCAAATGTATTCTTTTTTATGGCTGAGTAGTATTTCATTGTACATATGTACCACATCTTCTTTATCCATTCATCTGTTGATGGACATCTAGGTTGCTTCCATGTTCTATCTATTGTAAACATTGCTGCAGTGAACATTGGGGTACATGTGTCTTTCCTGAAAATATTTTTCTGATACAGCAAAATAACATCTAGTTCTTCTCATTCAGAAAAGGAGCAGAAAATTTTGATGGCTTTTAAGACTGCTGATACCAATGATTAAAATTAATGATATTATTCTTGTTTCAGGTTTATAGAACAGATTTCTTTGTCTGCTCTTAAAAGTGAACAAATACCTGGTTGAGAAGTATGGGAATAAACTAGCATATATACAATGGTTATAATAGAAAAAATGCATTTATATAGTGGCAGTTGTATAAGGTCTGAGAAGTAATTCATAACCCTGGCTTTGTCAAGATAAGTCATTTAAACTGTGTCAGTTTCACTTTGGTAATTTACAAAATGAGAATTCATACTGAATATTCTTTTTATTATTAAAATTATAAAATGATCAAGTATGATTAATATCAGCTTCCACAAAAGCTTAGCAATGCCTTTTTTTCATAATGTGTTATCGTGTTAGTTGCTCAGTTGTGTCTGACTCTTTCCAAAAAAGGCTGAATAGATGCAATAACTGTGATTAGTTTATATCATCAGTTCAGCTCAGTCACTCAGTCATGTCCAAATCTTTGCTACGCCATGAACTGCAGCATGCCAGGCTTCTCTGTCCATCACCAACTTCCAGAGTTTACTCAAACTCATGTTCATTGAGTTGGTGATGTCATCCAACCATCTCATCCTCTGTTCTCCCCTTCTCCTCCCGCCTTCAACTTTTCCCAGCATCAGAGTCTTTTCAAATGAGTCAGGTAGCTGCAGTATTGGAGTTTCAGCATCAGCATCTGTCCTTCCAATGAATATTCAGGATTTATTTCCTTTAGGAAGAATAGCAGCAGAGCTACAGCAATAGTTAAAATCTTAGAAATGAAATGCTAATTGAAATATATATTTTCAGAAATATCTCAGAAGACTGCATTTAAAACTGTAGTATTTTGTAAAGATGGAAAAAAACACATGCAAAATTAAATAATTCATTGCAAAATGAAATAGTATATTGTTGAGGATAACCTCTTAATAATATTAATTCTTGAGTACAGTGATATGATAAAATATATTTATTATTATGCTTTGCAATATCTTCTTTGTTGATATTAAGTTAAATATACAGACTTCTAACTTTGTTGTTGTTTAGTCAGTAAGTTGTATCCAAATTTTTTTTTTACCCCATGGACTGTAGCCCTCCAGGCTCCTCAGTCCAGGTGATTCTCCGGGCAAGAATACTGGAGTGGGTTGCAATTTCCTACTCCAGGATATCTTCCCAATCCAGGGATTGAACACGCATCTCCTATGTCTCCTGCATTGGCAGGTGGATTCTTCATCACTACGCCACTTGGGAAGCCCCTTTTTCATAATAAATCACTCTAAATAAGCAAATATTTTAATCAACATTGAGCTAACTTTAAATTAATGGATCTATTTGTCTTTATAATATAATATTGACTGATAAAATACATCAGAATCCCATTATCTTTTATTTTACATTGACAAAATATCATAAGTGCCAATTCTATTAGTCATTATATTAAGCTATTCATAAATATATTAATTTTAATTTTTATAATTTTTTTCTGTATATTTAGGTCTCCATCATGGCTCCATGGTAAAGAACCTGCATGCCAGTGCAGGAGACACAGGTTTGATCCTAGGGTGTTTGTCCATGGTTGTTGTACAGTCACTTAGTCATGTCCAGATAACCCCATGGACTGTGGCACACCAAGCTTCCCTGTCCTTCACTATATCCCTGTGTTTGCTCAAATTCATGTTCATTGAGTCAGTGATGCCATCCAGCAATCTCATCCTCTGTCATCCCCTTCTCCTCCTGCCTTCAATCTCTCCCAGCATCAGGCTCTTTTCCAATGAGTCAGCTCTTCTCAAATATTGGCCAAAATATTGGAACTTAATCTTCAGCATCAGTCATTCCAATGAATATTCAGGGCTGATTTCCTTTAGGATTGACTGGTTGGATCACCTTGTTGTCCAAGGGACTCTCAAGAGTCTTCTCCAGCACCACATTTTGAAGGTATCAGTTCTTCGGCATTCAGCCTTTTTATTGTACAGCTCTCACATCTGTACATGACTTCTGGGAAAACCATAACTTTGACTATATGGACCTTTGTAGGTAAAGCAATGTCTCTGCTTTTTAGTATGCTGCCTAGGTTTGTCACTTCTTTTCTTCCAAGAAGCAAATGTCTTTTAATTCCATGGCTATGTCCATTCTAACTGTTGCTTCTTGACCTGAATACAGGTTTCTCAGGAGAGAGATAAGGTGGTCTGGTGTGTCTGTCTGTTTAAGAATTTTCCACAATTTATTATGATCTACACAGTCAAAGGCTTTAGCGTAGTCAATAAAACAGAAGTAGGTGTTTTTTGTTTTTGTTTTTGTTTTTTTTTCCTGGAATTATCTTGCTTTTTCTATGATCCAGAGGATGTTGGCAATTTGATATTTGGACCTCTGCCTTTTCTGAATCCAGCTTGTGTATCTGGAAGTTCTCAGTTCACATATTGTCAAAGCCTACATTGGATAATTTTGAACATGTCTTTGCTAGCATGTGAAATGAGTGCTATTTTGCAGTAGTTTGAACATTTTTGGGCATTTCCTTCTTTGGAATTGGAATAAACACTGACTTTCCAGTCCTGTGGCCACTGCTGAGTTTTCCAAATTTGCTGGCATATTGAGTGCAGCACTTTGACAGCATCATCATTTAGGTTTTGAAACAGGCTCAGATGAAATTTCATCACCTCCACTAGCTTTGTTCATAGTGATGCATCCTAAGGTCCATTTTGTTGTTTGTTTGTTTGTTTAGAATGTATGGATATTACATTTTATATCTTACTTTCTGCTATGTATATTAAGAGATGTATCTCTGTATTTTTTCTTTCTCCTTTAATGCTTTGACTTTTTAGATAACTTTTATATTTTTAAAAAACTTCCCTTATTTCTTCTCTCCCTCTCTCCTTCCTTCTATGTTTCCTTCCTTTAAAGATGAACTAAGGTGTCCATATGTGTGTGGATTTATCTCTGGGCTTTCTATTTTGTTCCATTGATCTATATTTCTGTCTTTGTGCCAGTACCATACTGTCTTGATGACTGTGACTTTGTAGTAGAGCCTGAAGTCAGGCAAGTTGATTCCTCCAGTTCCATTCTTCTTTCTCAAGATTGCTTTGGCTATTCGAGGTTTTTTGTATTTCCATACAAATCTTGAAATTATTTGTTCTAGTTCTGTGAAAAATATGGCTGGTAGCTTGATAGGGATTGCATTGAATCTGCAGATTGCTTTGGGTAGTATACTCATTTTCACTATATTGATTCTTCCAATCCGTGAACATGGTATATTTCTCCATCTATTAGTGTCCTCTTTGATTTATTTCATCAGTATTTTATAGTTTTCTATATATAGGTCTTTAGTTTCTTTAGGTAGATATATTCCTAACTATTTTATTCTTTTCGTTGCAATGGTGAATGGAATTGTTTCCTTAATTTCTTTTTCTACTTTCTCATTATTCGTGTATAGGAATGCAAGGGATTTCTGTGTGTTGATTTTATATCCTGCAACTTTACTATATTCATTGATTAGCTCTAGGAATTTTCTGGTGGAGTCTTTAGGGTTTTCTATATAGAGGATCATGTCATCTGCAAACAGTGAGCGTTTTACTTCTTCTTTTCCAATTTGGATTCCTTTTATTTCTTTTTCTGCTCTGATTGCTGTGGCCAAAACTTCCAGAACTATGTTGAATAGTAGCGAGGAAAGTGGGCACCCTTGTCTTGTTCCTGACTTTAGGGGAAATGCTTTCAATTTTTCACCATTGAGGATAATGTTTGCTGTGGGTTTGTCATATATAGCTTTTATTATGTTGAGGTATGTTCCTTCTATTCCTGCTTTCTGGAGAGTTTTTATCATAAATGGATGTTGAATTTTGTCAAAGGCCTTCTCTGCATCTATTGCGATAATCATATGGCTTTTATTTTTCAATTTGTTATATAAAACTCCTAGAGGAGAACATAGGCAAGACACTCTCCGACATAAATCACAGCAGGATCCTCTATGATCCACCTCCCAGAATTCTGGAAATAAAAGCAAAAATAAACAAATGGGGTCTAATTAAATTTAAAAGCTTCTGCACAACAAAGGAAACTATAAGCAAAGTGAAAATACAGCCTTCTGAATGGGAGAAAATAATAGCAAATGAAGCAACTGACAAACAACTAATCTCAAAAATATACAAGCAACTTATGCAGCTCAATTCCAGAAAAATAAACGACCCAATCAAAAAATGGGCCAAAGAACTAAATAGACATTTCTCCAAAGAAGACATACGGATGGCTAACAAACACATGAAAAGATGCTCAACATCACTCATTATCAGAGAAATGCAAATCAAGACCACAATGAGGTACCACTTCACACCAGTCAGAATGGCTGTGATCCAAAAGTCTGTAAGCAATGAATGCTGGAGAGGGTGTGGAGAAAAGGGAACCCTCCTACACTGCTGGTGGGAATGCAAACTAGTACAGCCACTATGGAGAACAGTGTGGAGATTCCTTAAAAAATTGCAAATAGAACTACCTTATGACCCAGCAATCCCACTGCTGGGCATACACACTGAGGAAACCAGAATTGAAAGAGACACATGTACCCCAATGTTCATCGCAGCACTGTTTATAATAGCCAGGACATGGAAACAACCTAGATGTCCATCAGCAGATGAATGGATAAGAAAGCTGTGGTACCTATACACAATGGAGTATTACCCAGCCATTAAAAAGAATACATTTGAATCAGTTCAAATGAGATGGATGAAACTGGAGCCTATTATACAAAGTGAAGTAAGCCAGAAAGAAAAACACCAATACAGTATACTAACACATATATATGGAATTTAGAAAGATGGTAATGATAACCCTGTATGCGAGACAGCAAAAGAGACACAGATGTGTAGAGCGGACTTTTGGGCTCTGAGGGAGAGGGAGAGGGTGGGATGATTTGGGAGAATGGCATTGAAACATGTTAATATCATGTAAGAAACGAATTGCTAGTCTATGTTTGATGCAGGATACAGGATGCTTGGGGCTGGTACATGGGGATGATCCAGAGAGATGATATGGGGTGGGAGGTGGGAAGGGGGGTTCATGTTTGGGAATTCATGTACACCCATGGTGGATTCATGTCAATGTATGGCCAAACCAATACAGTATTGTAAAGTAAAATAAAGTAAAAATAAAAATTAAAAAAAAGAAGAACTAAGAAACATTCCGAGAACTAAACAAATAGTAGATTTTGTTTTACATACCAATGGAATAGGTTTGGTATTATTTTGTTTAATCCACTGACAGAAAATACCTCACATGAGTGGGAGTATCTGATATTGATAGTAAAACTTTACTGGCCACAGAGAACAAGTTGTAGCATATTTTATCCTTTGTCTTCTGGGAAAAAGATTTGTAAGATTGAAGATATTTTTTTCTTTAACTTTAAGTAAAATTATCTAGGATGATATTTTATCTTTGTTTTTTTTTTAATTTTTATTTTTTTTATTTTTTTATTTTTAGTTTTTTATTTTTTTAATTGAAAAATATTTTTTAATCTAAAAATTTATCTTCTTTAGTTGTTGTAGTAGCACTCTGATTTCCTACTTTTTTAAAAGCACCTATGTCATGTGTAATATATAAATTTTCTTAATGTATAATTAAATAATGGATAACTTAAATATCCACTTTCTTTAATATTTTATGTATATGTATTTTATCCTTTTGTTCTAATATGTTTTGTTTTTGCCTTCCCATTAATTTTTCCACTATGAATTCTATATTTTTAGCTTTGACATATAAAATAAACCAAACATTTCTTTTCTTATATCTCATAACTAATAAACCTACTGAAAAATGGTAAGACTGCACTTTAGAAATATTTTAAAAGAGTAGCTCTAATATTTTGATATTTATCAGGATCTCATATGAATTCTATGCTAAGTTCCTGTTTAAATTATTCTTTTTATTTTTCCCCAAGTATGACTCGACACCATAGACTGCATATATTGTCCTATAAGAATAATTTTATCCTTGTGTAAAAAACTTTTATTTTCTCCAAGTTGATTTAGTCTTTAAACCTTGAATGTTTTAAAGATTGTCTTATTTTTTTTCCAACTACTGTGCTTTTCTTAGATTAATGATGAAACCAATTGTTCATCCTTTGGACTTTGACAGCATACAGTGAGTTCTGACAACTTTCTCCCACTCCAGTTCCTGAATAACATGTAATTTCCTTGATATGACAAAGTATCATTTTAGCATTCATGTCATGCCATGGTGTTCATTTTTCATTTTTCTGTAAGTTAATGAGTTCTAACAAAGAGTGGCTTCATAAAGTTGTCTTTTGCCAAAAGTCCTGCGGCAGCATGTGCGGCTAGTGACAAGCGAGTTTTAAGGAGATTGGTTTTAAACCAAGTCTCAAAGTGTGCATGGAAATACTAAATGCATCCCTATGTGTTTTGCAGACAATCCGAGCTTGCTGAGCCATGTCACAGTGGGTATTAGAGTTCTGGATGTCAATGACAATCCTCCCGAGCTTGCCAGGGAATATGATATTGTTGTCTGTGAAAATTCTAAGCCTGGTCAGGTAAGTTAATTGTTTCCTTCCTATAATTTGAATGGAAGAAAAATAAGCAGCTTTGTTTCTATTATTCTTAGGTATAATCCTCAAAAATCCCTCAGTGTTATTTTTGTGCTTAGTACAAATAATTTTATAAAGCTTTAAGTGCCAAATAGATTTTTTGAGAACCATAGAAAATAAATGTTCTCTGGATCACAAATGTAATTCAACAAATGAACTCCTTCATGCATGTATTTTTTCTGCCAATAAAATTATACTGAATGATTTGCATACAACCCTGTATTAAGTGAGGAGGAAACAGTGAACTTTCCTGCCCTGATGAAGCTTATAAAATAGAGTGGGAAGAAGAGAATGGCCTGGTCTACTTTGGAGGGAATGAGGGAGCAACATACAGTGGCCACTGAGTAATATTGATACTAGAAGGTGATTAGGTTTCAACATGAAGAATGTATATGTTTTGAGGAGGTAGGGAGAATGAAAGATGGACAGAAGAACTGGAACATGGAACTTGCATCTGGATGTAGCGTGGCAGCCAGATAAAGGAGCATGGTGATTCCATAGGGAGACCAGTGTTGTTGATGCCCATAAAACAAGTGGGCTATGGGAAGGGGATGTGCCTCTGTCTTTGCTGTGTAACAAATTATACAAACTTAGCAGCTTCAAACACCTATTTTGCATCCCATAGTTTCTGCAGGTCAGAATTCTGCTGACAGCTTAGCTCAGTCTCTGTAGGAATAGCACAAGATGTAATCGAGCTGTGTTCTTACCTGAGGCTGGGAGAACTCTCCCATGCTCACATGTTGGTAGCATTCAGCTGCTCTCAGCTGCAGACCTGAGCATTTCAGTATTCCCCAGAGTTCTGAGATGCCACCACAGTTGGTTTTGTTTGTTTGTTTGTTGTTCATTTTGTGTCTGTTTTTCTTTTCTGTTTGTCATATAAGCTTTCCCAATATGGCCACTTCAAATAAGTAGAGTCTTTCTGAAGAGTCTGACAGTTTCATATAATGTATTGTAGCGTTACCAGTGTGATATATCATATTTCCATATTCTATTGGTCAAAAGCAGGAAACAAGACACACCTAGAATTCAAGAAAGGGAACACAAGGAGGCATGGGTTCCATGACGGACACCTTGAAGTCTATCACATGAGTCAAGAGAAGTCAAAATGGTCTAGATCTAGCTCAGTCAGATAGCCCCTTTTACTGTCTTTCCAAAACCAGAATAAATATATCATACAAAATCATTTTGAAACTTGTGATAAAATTATGGTTGTGAGAAACATTGCCTTGTGTTTTTCTGTAAAAGGACAATCAGGTATGGCTTGTTAAAGTAATCATTGCATATTTGTTTTTAATATAGAGAAGATACTTACATATGTATAAATACAGGACTCTTTTTATAAAGCTTACATAAAGCTTTCTCATGTCCATTCCTCACAGGAAACTTAGAAACTATGAGTGAGAACAAAATGACTAAAAGTTACATTATTTTTAGGTATTAAAAGGTTATCTGTTTTACTGTTTAGTCAGTTCAGTTCAGTTCAGTCTCTCAGTCGTGTCTGACTCTTTGCAACCCCATGAATTGCAGCACGCCAGGCCTCCCTGTCCATCACCAACTCCCAGAGTTCACTCAGACTCACATGCATCGAGTCAGTGATGCTATCCAGCCATCTCATCCTTGGTTGCCCCCTTTTCCTCCTGCCCCCAATCCCTCCCAGCATCAGAGTCTTTTCCAATGAGTCAGCTCTTCCCATGAGGTGGCCAGAGTACTGGAGTTTCAGCTTTAGCATCATTCCTTCCAAAGAAATCCCAGGGCTGATCTCCTTCAGAATGGACTGATTGGATCTCCTTGCAGTCCAAGGGACTCTCAAGAGTCTTCTCCAACACCATAGTTCAAAAGCATCAATTCTTTGGCGCTCAGCCTTCTTCACAGGCCAACTCTCACATCCATACATGACCACAGGGAAAACCATACCTTGACTAGACGGACCTTTGTCGGCAAAGTAATGTCTCTGCTTTTCAATATGCTATCTAGGTTGGTCATAACTTTTCTTCCAAGGAGTAAGTGTCTTTTAATTTCATGGCTGCAGTCACTATCTGCAGTGATTTTGGAGCCCAAAAAATAAAGTCTGACACTGTTTCCACTGTTTCCCCATCTATTTCCAGATGGGGACCAGATGCCATGATCTTCGTTTTCTGAATGTTGGGCTTTAAGCCAACTTTTTCACTCTCCTCTTTCACTTTCATCATGAGGCTTTTTAGTTCCTCTTCACTTTCTGCCATAAGGGTGGTGTCATCTGCATATCTGAGGTTATTGATATTTCTCCTGATTCCAGCTTGTGCTTCTTCCAGTCCAGCATTTCTCATGATGTCCTCTGCATAGAAGTTAAATAAGCAGGGTGACAATATACAGCCTTGACGTACTCCTTTTCCTATTTGGAATCAGTCTGTTGTTCCATATCCAGTTCTAACTGTTGCTTCCTGATCTGCATACAGATTTCTCAAGAGGCAGGTCAGGTGGTCTGGTATTCCCATCTCTTTCAGAATTTTCCAAAGTTGATTGTGATCCACACAGTCAAAGGCTTTGGCATAGTCAGTAGAGCAGAGATAGATGTTTTTATGGAACTCCCTTGCTTTTTCCATGATCCAGCGGTTGTTGGCAATTTGATCTCTGGTTCCTCTGCTGCCGGGGTCCAGCCCCAGTGGATCCAGGGAATTTGAAGTGGGGACGGCATTGGCGTGAGAAAAACATTTATTTATTAATATAAGATTAGATTAGGAAAAAATAGTGTAGTAGGAAAATTAAGTGGAGAGAAGAGGCTGATTAACTTGGGTTACGTGGAAAACCAATAAAGTTCCAGACAAGGAGCTTGCACCATCTACGTTAGGCCACAGGCGCCTGTTTGAATATTGGAGAGTGCCCCGCCTTGGGCTCTCTCCCTTATGGATCTTAAAAGCCAGGACAAGTAAATAGACATAATGAGCCTCCATGCCCCAGATGGGAATTCAGCCTGAAATTAGAGTAAAGAAGAGACAGGGGGGAAACCAGTCCAGCTACTGGCTCTCCTTCTATTGTCCTTCAAGTCCTTTTATACTTTTGATTATACATAGAGATCAATGGGTAATACAGAATTATGTAGCATTAGCAGCCCAGACTCTTTCTGTATATCTTTTTGTATACAAAAGGTCTCAGGTGATTTACATTATCTTCTGGCCAAGAGGCTTGTTAACACTTTTTGGCTCTCTTCCTTAATGAATGTTAATCTCGTTTCCCCAGAAGTGTTTTTCTTTAATCTCCATCTCCTTAAAGCATTAAAGTTACATCTCTATAGAACAAAGGTGCAGTGGGTTATAACAAATAAGGCACTTAACTCAAAGATCTAATGTTGCTAATACCAGGTCTACTACTTGTTTTTCTATATACCAACTATATCTAAAAATAAAGGATATGAAAATTTGGCATCAAGTATTGGCTCAACAAATGAAACCTTTAATCAGTCCTATTCTAATGATTTTGACTCTTTGGAAGCCCCTACATTCCTAGGATGTTTTAAGCTTCCTGTGCCTCCTGCGGTCAGGAGGCCTCAAACAATCACATGCGCAGCTGTACAGTCCTGCAGGAGGGCTAGAAAGCCATCAGAGGGGTTTTTGGATTGAAACACTCTTTCAAATGCAGAAGATTAAAGCCCTGAATTGACTTTTTCCAGAGAATGTCAGAAGAGTGGAAAAGCAGGCAGATTCTTATTTTTGGGGGTGGATGCTCAGGAAATTCCAGGGGGAAAACCTGAGGTCTGATTAGCCTTGCCATCAGAGCTCTGCCGCATGACTTTGTCACAGGTGGAATTCCTCACGCTGGCTCCCGGCACTCTGCCTTTTCTAAAACCAGCTTGAACATCAGGAAGTTCACAGTTCACGTATTGTTGAAACGTGGCTTGGAGAATTTTAAGCATTACTTTACTAGCGTGTGAGATGAGTGCAATTGTTCAGTAGTTTGAGCATTCTTTGGCATTGCCTTTCTTTGGAATTGGAATGAAAACTGACCTTTTCCAGTCCTGTGGCCGCTGCTGAGTTTTCCAAATTTGCTGGCATATTGAGTGCAGCACTTTCACAGCATCTTTCAGGATTTGAAAGAGCTCCACTGGAATTCCATCACCTCCACTAGCTTTGTTCATAGTGATGCTTTCTAAGGCCCACTTGACTTCAGATTCCAGGATGTCTGGCTCTAGATGAGTGATCACACCATCATGATTATCCAGGTCATGAAGATCTTTTTTGTACAGTTCTTCTGTGTATTCTTGCCACCTCTTCTTAATATCTTCTGCTTCTGTTAGGTCCATACCATTTCTATCCTTTATCGAGCCCATCTTTGCATGAAATGTTCCCTTGGTATCTCTAATTTTATATTAAGATTATCACTTCTGGTGCTTAATTTTTTTTTTTCCCACTTCACCATGTGAAAAAAAACAAACAAACAGAGTTTTGTGGTGCACATATAAAATGATTTACCTGCCAAACCACACTTCAGTAGTGCTAGAAATGGATTCACACACCCTAAATCTATTTTCTTAGCAGATATTATAGAAATACAATTGAAAAGGGAAATGTTTAAATATTCAAATAGAAAATTTAGATTTTACAAAAAGTCATTTAACATGGGATTTCAGTTTTGGTACTAGCATCAGATTAGACATAGCTGATGAGAAAATAGTGGAAGTAGAGAACTGCAAATTAGTTTAGATTAAAATATTCATGTTAAAGAATGGAAAGACAAGAAGATAAAAAGTATAAATAAGAATAAGAAAAATATAGAACATGCAGATCTAATATTACAAATTAACCAATTCTCAGAAAGATATTAAAAAAGAAAACTGGGCAGAAGTAATATTTGAGGTGGTCATGACTGTACAATTTTCCATACTGTTGGCAAACATCAAGTCAAGAATTCAAGAAACAGAGAAAAACAAAAAACGGAGCAACTGTTTATAAAAATATCTTAACCTAGATAAATTGAAATAAAATTTCAGAAATAAAGTTAAAATTTAAAATATCAAGAGAAAAGAGACACTATATTGTTAAGAATAAATGAAAGCAATGCCAGGCAGAGGTCCTAAGATGACACTGAAAGCATAATCAAAAAGTCAATAAATTTGACTTGATCAAAATTAAGCATTTCTGTTTTCTGAAAGACCATTAACAGGATGAGAAGTAAAATCATAGAGCAAAAATTGGTATTTCCAAACCATTTATCCAATGAAAGATTAGCATGTAGAATATAAAACAAATACTCAAAACTTTCTAAAGGACAATTTTAAAAGCTGATTATTTAATCAGGAAGATAAAATCCCTCCATAGGGGAAGATAATTCCCAAAAGCCAGAAGATAATATATGGCAACCATAAAGTCTTTTCCTACCAAAAATATTCCTCAAAAATAAAGATAACACAAGTTCATATTTAGACCAAAAAAAAAAAAAAGAGAGAGAGAGAGAAAGTTTCTTACCACAATAAGCATACTAATGATTTTCTTTTTTTGTGTGGTTGGGGGGGAGGGAAGGTAATCAAATTGGCAGTTTGAAGTGGCAAGAATTCTTAAAGACCAAAGAAATCTGTAATTATATTGGTAAAATTAAATTATTGATAAGTGAATAGCCCCTGTAAAACTCTTTAAATTTGGGGTAATTGATAAATTACTAAATTATAATAGATTGTAGAAAAGCTATAACTTTAGCTTAAGTGACAAAATAGTAAAAGTCTGTGTAACTAACATAATAAAAATTATAATTTAAAATATTCCTAAATAAAGTTATTTTAAAGTTTTATTTTTGACCTTTATTATATTAATTAAAATTTAAGGACTAAAGAGCCTCTTTATGAAAGTGAAGAGGAGAGTGAAAAGTTGACTTAAAACTCAGCTTTCAGAAAACTAAGATCATGGCATCGGGTCTCATCACTTCATGTCAAATAGATGGGGAAACAATGGACTTTATTTTTGGGGGCTCCAAAAATCACTGCAGATGGTGACTGCAGCCATGAAATTAAAAGATGCTTGCTCCTTGGAAGAAAAGTTATGACAAACCTAGATAGTATATTCAAAAGCAGAGACATTACTTTGCTAACAAGTGTCCATCTAGTCAAAGCTATGGTTTTACCAGTAGTCATATATGGATATGAGAGTTGGACTATAAAGAAAGCTGAGCACTGAAGAATTGATGCTTTTGAACTGTGCTGTTGGAGAAGACTATTGTGAGTCTTTTAGACAACAACCAGTCCATCATAAAGGAAATCAGTCCTGAATATTCATTGGAAGGACTGATGTTGAAGCTGAAACTCCAATACTTTGGCCACCTGATGCAATTAACTGACTTATTGAAAAGACCTTGATGCTTGGAAAGATTGAAGGCGGGAGGAGAAGGGGATGACAGGGGATGAGATGGTTGGATAGCATCACCCACTAAATGGACATAAGTTTGAGTGAGCTTTGGGTGTTGGTGATGGACAAGGAAGCCTGATGTGCTACGGTCCATGGAGTGGCAAAGAGTTGGACATGACTCAGCAACTGAACTGAACTGATATTAATTAAAATATTCATTAATTTAAATAATTTACACAGTGACAATATTGTTGCATGTGGCTTTATTTTGATTTCTTTATATTTTATAATACAAAAATACAGGGAAATGATTTTTATATAGGATCTATTTTAAAAGATTATAGAAGGGCATATTCAAAACTAAGATGTAATCCTAATAAAATATAAAGTCTATAACCAATTTAATATTTCCAAAACAACCCAGAAAATTCTGTGAAGTTTTTAAAGCTGAAACTTAAAGTGACAAATTTTCATATTTGCCCTTGAGATATAGTTTTGTCTTTTAACACAAGATAGCAAAATAAAAGGGAAAGGTTTAGTACATAAAATTATAATAGCTAGATAGAATCATGGTAATTAAAAAATAATAAATATAGATTGAGTTCAGTTCAGTTTAGTCACTCAGTCGTGTCTGACTTTTTGCGATCGCATGGACTGCAGCACACCAGGCCTCCCTGTCCATCACCAACCTCTTGGGTTTACTCAAACTCATTTCCATTGAGTCAGTGATGTCATCCAACCATCTCATCCTCTGTTGTCCACTTCTCCTCCTGCCTTCAATCTTTCCAATTATCAGGGTCTTTTTCAATGAGAATTCTTCACATCAGGTGACCAGGGTTTTGGAGTTTCAGGTTCAGCATCAGTCCTTCTAATAAATATTCAGGACTGATTTCCTTTGGGATGGACTGGTTGGATCTCCCTGCAGTCCAAGGGACTCTCAAGAGTTTTCTCCAACACCACAGTTCAAAGGTATCAATACTTTGGCTCTCAGCTTTCTTTATAGTTCAGCTGTCATATCCATACATGAGTAATGGAAAAACCATAGCTTAGACTACACGGACCTTTGCTGGCAAAGTAATGTCTCTGCTTTTTAATATGCTCTCTAGTTTGGTCATAACTTTTCTTCCAAGGACAAAGTGTCTTTGAATTTCATGGGTGCAGTCACCATCTGCAGTGATTTTTGGAGCCCCCCAAAATATAGTCTGTCACTGTTTCCACTGTTTCCCCATCTATTTGCCATGAATGATGGGACCAGATGCTATGATCTTAGTTTTCTGAATGCTGAGTTTTAAGCAAACTTTTTCACTTACCTCTTTCACTTTTATCAAGAGACTCTTCAGTTCTTCTTTGCTTTCTGCCATAAGGTTGGTGTCATCTGCATATCTGAGATTATTAATATTTCTCCTGGCAATCTTGATTCCAGCTTGTGCTTCATCCAGCCCAGTGTTTCTCATGATGTAGAAAAATAAAAATTAAATAAAATAATATAAACTTAAAGAAGTATACATCAGTATATTAAAATGACATAACATACTTTAAAAATATCTATTCTCATAATAGGTAAGAAAAAATGTCAATTTAATGTTGCTTATAAGAGATCCATAGTCAATATAATAAAATGCTTGAAAGAAAAATCATGGAATTACTTGCATAATTGCCACATACATGCTCACCCAACTACACACACACACATACAAAAATACAAATTTTCCAAGGAAATATTTGTAATATACAGAAGCACACTTATTGAGATAAAAAGGTTCAAACAAGTAGACAGAAACAATTTTAAATTTTATATACTTATCAAAATCTCTTCAAAATAAATAAAGTAAAAATGGATAGCAAAATAAAGAATAATATATAAGCCCATTATTATATTATGAGTTTTAGTATGCTTTTGCAAGAAATTGATAGAATAATAACATAGAATTTTAGTAAAAAGGCTAAATATTTGAGCACTACAATTAACCAAGCATTACTCTTTAACACATACAGAATATTGCAGTGAACAATTTTAAATTGCATTGGTAAAATTTTACAGAAATATTGACCAAATGTCTTCCATATTCAGCACCACAAAGCAAGTTTTAGTAATTTTCAATAATTGACTTCATTTTATTACAATAAAATAATGTTAGATACTAATTCAAAAATATTACTAGAAAAACTCTACCAAAATTTAAGTCATTTCCAAATAAACATGAGCCAATATAGTAATAAAAATTGAAAATATTTCCTTGGAATTATAATCAAAATATACTGTATCAAAAAGGAAAAAAAAAGACAATCAATTTATTACTCATTTTATAGTGATGACAAAAGTTTGAAATCAAAACTTGGAAGGATATAATTTGAATTATATTCTCTTTCTTGATCAAAGAAATAGCATAAACAAAATATTGTCAAAGAGAATCCAGAAAAAATAATACTTTAAATTGGAAAGGAGAAAAATTAAAACTCATTTTGATAGATGAAACCAAATATTTTGATATAGTTAAATACTCATTATTAATAACAGTACTGCTAATAATAGTGGTAATACTACTACATTGCTCTTGTTTGTGACCCCATGAACTGAAGCCCACCAGGCTCCTCTGTCCAGGGGATTTCCTGGGCAAAAATACTGGAGTGGGTAGCTATTTCCTTCTCCAGGGATCTTCCCTGAACCTGTGTCTCATGTCTCCTTCATTGGCAGTCATATTCTCTACCTCTAGTGCCACCTGGGAAGCCCTGTTTCTTCATATAACTGTTATTATTTTTGAAAGTAATTGCTAGACTTGAAACCCCAAAGTTCTAACATATATTTTAATATAAAGGTATTTATTTTAACTGGAGGCTAATTACTTTATAATATGATAGTGGTTTTACCATACATTGAATCCACCACAAGTGTACATATGTTCCCCATCCTGAACCCCCCTCCCACCTCCCTCCCCCTACCATCCCTCTGGGTCATCCCAGTGCACCAGCCCCAAGCACCCTGTCTTATGCATCGAATCTGGACTGGTGATTTGTTTCACAAATGGTAATATACATGTTTCAGTGCCACTTTCCCAAATCAATCCACCCTCTCCCTCTCCCACAGAGTCCAAAAGACTGTTTTATACATCTGTGTCTCTTTTGCTGTCTCGCATACAGGGTTATCATTACCATCTTTCTAGATTCTATATATATGCGTTAGTATATTGTACTGGTAGCAATGATGCTAAAGCTGAAACTGCAGTACTTTGGTCACCTCATGTGAAGAGTTGACTCATTGGAAAAGACTCTGATGCTGGAAGGGATTGGGGGCAGGAGGAGAAGGGGACGACCGAGGATGAGATGGCTGGATGGCATCATGGACTCAATGGACGTGAGTCTGTGTGAGCTCCGGGAGATGGTGATGGACAGGGAGGCCTGGCGTGCTGCGATTCATGGGGTTGCAGAGTCGGACACTACTGAGTGACTGAACAGCACTGAACTGAAGGAATCTCCACACTGTTCTCCATAGTGGCTGTACTAGTTTGCATTCCCACCAATAGTGTAAAAAGGTTCCCTTTTCTCCACACCTTCTCCAGCATTTATTGCTTATAGACTTCCGGATAGCAGCCATTCTGACTGGCGTGAAATGGTACTTCATTGTGGTTTTGATTTGCGTTTCTCTGATAATGAGTGATGTTGAGCATCTTTTCATGTGTTTGTTAGCCATCTGTATGTCTTCTTTGGAGAAATGTCTATTTAGTTCTTTGGCCCAGGTTTTGATTGGGTCATTTATTTTTCTCTAATTGAGCTACAGGAGTTGCTTGTATATTTTTGAGATTAGTTGTTTGTCAGTTGCTTCATTTGGTATTATTTTCTCCCTTTCTGAAGGCTGTCTTTTCACCTTGCATATAGTTTCCTTTGTTGTGCAGAAGCTTTCAAGTTTAACTAGGTCCCATTTGTTTATTTTTGCTTTTATTTCCAATATTCTGAGATGTGGGTCATAGAGGATCCTGTTGTGATTTATGTCAGAGAGTGTTTTGTCTATGTTTTCCTCTAGGAGTTTTATAGTTTCTGGTCTTATGTTTAGATCTTTAATCCATTTTGAGTTTATTTTTGTGTATGGTGTTAGAAAGTGTTCTAATTTCATTCTTTTACAAATGGTTGACCAGTTTTCCCAACACCACTTGTTAAAGAGAGTGTCTTTTCTCCATTGTATAGTCTTGACTCCTTTGTGGAAGATAAGGTATCCATCAGTTCAGTTCAGTCGCTCAGTCATGTCTGATTCTTTGCGACCCCATGAATCGCAGCACACCAGGCCTCCCTGTCCATCACCAACTCCTGGAGTTCACTCAGACTCACGTCCATCGAGCTAGTGATGCCATCCAGCCATCTCATCCTCGGTCGTCCCCTTCTCCTCCTGCCCCCAATCCCTTCCAGCATCAGAGTCTTTTCCAATGAGTCAACTCTTCGCATGAGGTGGCCAAAGTACTGGAGTTTCAGCTTCAGCATCATTCCTTCCAATGAAATCCCAGGGCTGATCTCCTTCAGAATGGACTGGTTGGATCTCCTTGCAGGCCAAGGGACTCTCAAGAGTCTTCTCCAACACCACAGTTCAAAAGCATCAATTCTTTGGTGCTCAGCCTAGTCCAACTCTCACATCCATACATGACCACAGGAAAAACCATAGCCTTGACTAGATGGACCTTAGTCGGCAAAGTAATGTCTCTGCTTTTCATATACTATCAAGGTTGGTCATAACTTTTCTTCCAAGTAGTAAGTGTCTTTTAATTTCATGGCTGGCTTCACCATCTGTAGTGATTTTGGAGCCTGCAAAAATAAAGTCTGACATAGTTTCTGCTGTTTCCCCATCTATTTCTCATGAAGTGATGGGACCGGATGCCATGATCTTCGTTTTCTGCGTGTTGAGCTTTAAGCCAACTTTTTCACTCTCCTCTTTCACTTTCATCAAGAGGCTTTTCCTCTTCACTTTCTGCCATAAGGGTGGTGTCATCTGCATATCTGAGGTTATTGATATTTCTCCCGGCAATCTTGATTCCAGCTTGTGTTTCTTCCAGTCCAGTGTTTCTCATGATGTACTCTGCATAGAAGTTAAATAAGCAGGGTGACAATATACAGCCTTGACGTACTCCTTTTCCTATTTGGAACCAGTCTGTTGTTCCATGCCCAGTTCTAACTGCGGCTTCCTGACCTACATACAGATTTCTCAAGAGGCAGGTCAGGTGGTCTGGTATTCCCATCTCTTTCAGAATTTTCCACAGTTGATTGTGATCCACACAGTCAAAGGCTTTGGCATAGTCAATAAAGCAGAAATAGATGTTTTTATGGAACTCCCTTGCTTTTTCCACGATCCAGCGGATGTTGGCAATTTGATCTCTGGCTCCTCTGCTTTTTCTAAAACCAGCTTGAACATCAGGAAGTTCAAGGTTCATGTATTGCTGAAGCCTGGCTTGGAGAATTTTGAGCATGACTTTACTAGCATGTGAGATGAGTACAATTGTGCGGTAGTTTGATCATTCTTTGGCATTGCCTTTCTTTGGAGTTGGAATGAAAACTGACCTTTTCCAGTCCTGTGGCCACTGCTGAGTTTTCCAAATTTGCTGGCATATTGAGTGCAGCACTTTCACAGCATCATCTTTCAGGATTTGAAACAGCTCTACTGGAATTCCATCACTTCCACTAACTTTGTTCGTAGCGATGCTTTCCAAGGCCCACTTGGCTTCACATTCCAGGATGTCTGGCTCTAGATTAGTGATCACACCATCATGATTATCTGGGTTGTGAAGATCTTTTCTGTACAAGTGTCCATAGGTGTGTGAATTTATCTCTGGGCTTTCTATTTTGTTCCATTGATCTACATTTCTGTTTTTGTGCCAGTACCATACTGTCTTGATGACTGTGGTTTTGTAGTAGTACTTGAAGTCTGGCAGGTGGGTTCCTCCAGTTCCATTCTTCTTTCTCAATATTGCTTCAGCTATTTGAGGTTTTTTTTTTTTTTAATTGTATTTCCATACAAACTGTGAGATTATTTGTTCTAGTTCTGTGAAAAATTCCATTGGTAGCTTGATAGGGATTGCATGGCATCTATAGATTGCTTTGGGTAGTATACCTGTTTTCACTATATTGATTCTTCTGATCCATGAACATGGTATATTTCTCCATCTGTTTGTGTCCTCTGATTTCTTTCATCGTTTATAGTTTTCTATATATAGGTCTTTTTTCTTCATGTAAATATATTCCTAAGTATTTTATTCTTTTCATTGGAGTGGTGAATGGAATTGTTTCCTTAATTTCTCTTTCTATTTTCTCATTGTTA
This sequence comes from Ovis aries, assembly GCF_016772045.2. Lineage (NCBI taxonomy): Eukaryota > Metazoa > Chordata > Mammalia > Artiodactyla > Bovidae > Ovis > Ovis aries. The sequence continues at coordinate 54,091,850 of NC_056069.1, forward strand.
GCAAGAGATTTCTGTGTTAATTTTATATCCTGCAAATACTATATTCATTGATTAGCTGTAGTAATTTTCTGGTGGAGTCTTTAGGGTTTTCTATGTAGAGGATCATGTCATCTTCAAACTGTGAGAGTTTTACTTCTTTTCCTGTCTGGATTCCTTTTATTTCTTTTTCTGCTCTGATTGCTGTGGCCAAAACTTCCAAAACTATGTTGAATAGTAGTGATGAGAGTTTCACCCTTGTCTTGCTCCTGACTTTAGGGGAAATGCTTTCAATTTTTCACCATTGAGGATAATGTTCTAATATATTTAAATTAAATTATGTGATTTCTTTGCATTCTTTAAGTACTATATTCACATTTAATATAATTGCTATCTTTAATATCACAGTATCACATGATTTTATTTTTCATTATAAGGAAAAGATTCATCTGAGCTTTTTCCAATTATTTTACCAAAATGAATTTAGAGTTTTCATTGAGAGAATAAAAACATCATGTTTAACATATTGTTTGTTACACCTGTATTTAAACAAATCATTACCCATTCAGTTCTATGAGCAACCCATTATAGAGGAAAGTGATCTTAATCTTTCTGTTATTTAATTTTACAGTCTTTGGTTCACTTAATCTTGGTGTTGTAGCTTTTCTGGAGAAACTGTATATTTTGAGGCAGAGTTGGAATAGGAAACTATTCAAATAATGATTTGTGAAATAGGTTTTCCTAAGCGTATTTGTATTGCAACAGTTCCTCTTTCTATGACAATTACTTTTAGAACTGCAGACACTTCTATTATGGATGTTGTGCATTTAAATATAGCAGCATGTGGCTATGACAGAGACTGGTCTTTTCTGAAAGCAGAGGTTCAAACCACATGTAATAGTAGAGTTCTGGTTGATTCAGGTATCAATATAAACTTCAACAATATATTTCTCTGAGTTAATATATTTTCCTACTCTGGAAAAAATCTTTTGCATATGTTTTATGAAAAAATATTAAAAGAAAATCATGCATGCATAAAATTTTAAATCATTTCTGGAAGTAGAGTGAATTCAAAATACTTAAGATATGCCAATAACTAGAAATTTTGAAAAATAGCAAAGAGAATTCTTTCTGTCATATTCATATTGAATTTTTCCTCTGTATTTTTTTCTTTTTATAAGTAAACTTAGAAAACATAACAATAAAAGAAAATATTTCATTACAAAACACCAACCTCTGCCCACAAAATATCCAATTATTAATAGTACAACTAGTTGTCAAAGTTAAACTTCAACTAAGTAACAAAAGTTGGTATTATTTTCACTGATCATTTAAGATCATATTATAGAACAAACTCAATTAATTTTAAAGAAGATGCAATGCATTCCATAGAATTTTTTCTTCATTTTAATTTAAATTTTAGATGGAGTTAACACATTTCCCAAATATAAAGCTATGTTATTCGTATAAATTTCTGACACTATTTTTCCTAATATAATATTCTATAAGTAATGGATTTAATATGTTTTAAACATGTTTGAACAAGGGGATTGAAAGTGGAAGTGTTTGTTGCTCAGTCCTGTCCACCTCTTTGTGATCCCATGGAGCATAGCCCACCAGGCTCCTCTGTCCATGGAATTCTCCAAGCAAGAATACTGGAGTGGTTAGCCATTTCCTTCTCTAGGGATTGAACCTAGGTATACTTGCATTGTAGGCAGAATTTTTCCCATCTGAACCACTAGAGAAGCCCAAACAAGGGGATACATTTATTTAATAAAAGAAATATAAAATTGGTTTTAATTAGTTTATACCAAAAATGTATCCTTATTCATGGGCATTATCAAAAAATTCTAGTAAGTATTTATAAATAAAACTCATCAATTTGAGTTTTTCTCCTTTTTTTCCCCTTTTATTTATTTATTTTTTTTTATGTCTGTATATGATTGATTCACTTTGTTTTTTGTTTTGTTTTTTTTTAGTTTTTTATTTTTTTTTAATTTTAAAATCTTTAGTTCTTACATGCGTTCCCAAACATGAACCCCCCTCCCACCTCCCTCCCCATAACAGTTTTTCTCCTTTTGTCAGAGTAAATCTCAGGTCTTTAAAAGTAATTAAACACTTTACACACTTAATACATAATGTGCAAATGATAAAAAACATTTGAGTTCAGTTAGAAGGTATGAGAGTCAGAAAATAAAGTTTTATGGATCGTACATTGCCAACCAGTTGCACAAACAGAGAGCACACAGGTAGAACAGAGTAGATAAATCAGTAAGTTTGAGAAAAGTGTAGAAAATATTAGTGATATAGCAACTATCTAGATATTTGCCAGAAGTTTAAATCTCCTAAAAATCCAAAACATGTTTAACTTTCAAGTATGTTTTCTAAAAAATGTCTAAGGAAAAATGAAAATCCCATTTCCTATTGACAGAGAAAAAGTTAATAGTAAAATAACCAATAGAGAAATTAAATATGCCTTCTCTCATCAAGAGAATATCTAGGAGTGCTAGATTTAAAACAGACCAACATACTAGGTTTTTGGAAGCATCTTTCAAAAGTATTCTGGAAAAATATTTAAGTACAGATGCATGTCCAACAATTCTACAGAAGTTCAAGATGTATGGTTCACTCTTAAACAAAATATGTGAACCAAATTATCATTTATTATGTAGATGAGACCTTGAACCCTTTCTGAGGAAAAAGATTTGCTGTATGTGAACTTCCTGGTAAATTGAGATTTGAAATTACCTGCATAAAAATGGGAAGATTTATATTTCAAAGTTAATAGAAAAAAATTGTAAATAGAATATGAATTATACCAATGTTTAACAAATTGAATAGGGTCGTGTTTGTAAAAATATTAAGAAAATTTAAAATAACTTATAAATTAACTTTGAAAGGAGAAAATTGTTTCAAAGAACTGATAGCAATAAGCATATAATAGCTCAGTTAATTTAAGTTAATTGTTCTTTACCAACCCCCTCCAAAATTGCTTTCTAAGATAAGAGATAAACTTGCAAGTATGTCAGCATATCATTGTCAGATATCATTGAGAAAAATATTGCCCATCTGAGAATCACAATGAATGAAAAATAGGGGTGGGAAAATATTTATTTCTCCCCTCAAAAAATTTACACAGCTGTCCACAGAAATTTATACAATTTCCATGGGAAACTGGTTCCAACATCCCCCTTTTGCCCCTGCGATACTGAAATCCATAAATGCTCAAATCCTTTATATCAGTGGTGTAGTATTTGCATATAAACTTCACACATTCTTCTATATATTTTAAAATCATCTCTGATAATTGCAATATTATACAATGTAAATATCATGTAAATAGTTGTAATTATAACATAAAGACCATCTAAATAGTCGCCACTGCATGGCAGTTTCAAGTTTCACTTTTTGGAAGTTTCTGAACTTTTAAAAAACATTTTTGTCCGTGGTAGTTGAATCTACAGACTCAGAACCATGGATATGAAGAGTTGACTGTATTTGTTTTACCTATCCCTGAAAATGTGATGTTTTATTTCCATCTGATACTAAGTAACTAATCTGTAGAAACTGCAATTGTGTTTTTAGAATCTGCACATTCTAAATTAAACTTGACTACGCTAAAGCCTTTAACTGTGTAGATAACAACAGACTGTGGAAAATCCTTGAAGAGATGGAAATACCAGACCGCCTGACCTGCCTCCTGAGAAATCTGTATGCCAGTCAAGAAGGAACAGTTGGAACTGGCCATGGAACAATGGACTGGTTCCAAATTGGGAAAGGAGTACATCAAGGCTGTATATTGTCACCCTGCTTATTTAACCTATACACAGAATATATCATGTGAAATGCCAGACTGGATGAAGCACAAACAAGAAGTAAGCTTGCCAGGAGAAATACCAGTAACTTCAGACATGCAGATAATACCACTCTAATGGCAGAAAGCAGAAAGGGAATAGTCTCTTGATGACGGTGAAAGAGGAGAGTGAAAAAGCTGACTTAAAACTCAACATTCAAAAAACTAACATCATAGTATTTGGTCCTATCACTTCATGGCAAATAGATTGGGAAACAATGGAAACAGTGACCAAGTTTATTTTCTTGGACTCCGGAAACAGTATGAACAGTGAATGTGATGGCAGCTACAAAATAAAAAAGATGTTTGCTCCTAGGAAGAAAAACTATGACAAACCTATACAGTGTGTCAAAACACAGAGACAAAATGAAAAACAAAGACATTACTTTGTGGACAAAGGTCCATATAGTCAAAGCTATGGCTTTTCCAGTAGTCATGTATGGATGTGAGAGCTCTACAATAAAGTAGGCTGAGCACTGAATAATTGATGTTTTCTAATTGTTGTGCTGGATAAGACTTTTGAGAGTCCCTTGGTAAGCAAGGGATGCTGTTCAAGTGCTGCACTCAATATGCCAGCAAATTTGGAAAACTCAGCAGTGGCCACAGAACTGAAAAAGGTCAGTTTTCATTCCAATCCCAAAGAAAGGCAATGCCAAAGAATGATCAAACTACCGCACAATTGCCCTCATCTCACACGCTAGTAAAGTAATGCTCAAAATTCTCCAAGCCAGGCTTCAGCAATACATGAACTGTGAACTTCCTGATGTTCAAGCTGGTTTTAGGAAAGTCAGAGGAACCAGAGATCAAATTGCCAACATACGTTAGATCATGGGAAAAGCAAGAGAGTTCCATAAAAACATTTATTTTTGCTTTATTGACTATGTCAAAGCCTTGGACTGTGTGGATCACAATAAACTGGAAAATTCTGAAAGAGATGGGAATACCAGACCACCTAACCTGCCTCTTGAGAGACCTATATGCAGGTCAGGAAGCAACAGTTGGAACTGGGCATGGAACAACAGACTGGTTCCAAATAGGAAAAGGACTACTTCAAGGCTGTATATTGTCATCCTGCTTATTTAACTTATTTGCAGAGTACATCATGAGAAATGCTGGGCTAGAAGAAGCACAAGCTGGAATCAAGATTGCCGGGAAAAATATCAATAACCTCAGATATGCAGATGACACCACCCTTATGGTAGAAAGTGAAGAGGAACTAAAAAGCCTCTTGATGAGAGTGAAAGAGGAGAGTGAAAAAGTTGGCTTAAAGCTCAACATTCAGAAAACGAAGATCATGGCATCTGGTCCCATCACTTGATGGGAAATAGATGGGGAAACAGTGGAAACAGTGTCAGACTTTATTTTGGGGGGCTCCAAAATCACTGCAGATGGTGATTGCAGCCATAAAATTAAAAAAACGCTTACTCCTTGGAAGAAAAGTTATGACCAACCTAGATAGCTTGTTGAAAAGCAGAGACATTACTTTGCCAATAAAGGTCCATCTAGTCAAGGCTATGGTTTTACCAGTGGTCATGTATGGATGTGAGAGTTGGCATGTGAAGAAGGTTGAGCACCGAAGAATTGATGCTTTTGAACTGTGGTGTTGGAGAAGACTCTTGAGAGTCCCTTGGTCTGCAAGGAGATCCAACCAGTCTATTCTGAAGGAGATCAGCCCTGGGATTTCTTTGGAAGGAATGATGCTAAAGCTGAAACTCCAGTACTTTGACCACCTCATGTGAAGAGTTTATTCATTGGAAAAGACTCTGATGCTGGGAGGGATTGGGGGCAGGAGGAAAAAGGGACCACAGAGGATGAGGGCTGCATGGCTTCACTGACTTGATGCATGTGAGTCTGAGTAAACTCCGGTGATGGACAGGGAGGCCTGGTGTGCTGCGATTCATGGGGTCGCAAAGAGTAGGACACCACTGAGCGACTGAACTGAACTGAACTCAACTGGTAAGCAAGGGGATCAAACTAGTCGATCCTTAAGGAAATCAACCTTGAACATTCCCTGGAAGTACTGATACTTAAACTGAAGGTCCAATATTTTGGCCACCTGATTGAAAGAGCCAACTCATTGAAAAAGACCCTGATGCTGGGAAAGATTGAGGGCAGGAGGGGAAGGGGGTAACAGAGGACGAGATGGTTTGATGGCATTCCTAACTCAATGAACATGAGTCTGAGCAACTCTGGGAGATGGTGAAGGACAGGAAAGCCTGGTGTGCTACAGACAGTGGAGTTGCAGAGTCAGACATGACAGGAGTGAACATCAATAATAAACTATAGAACTTTTCCTGCACTTGAGAAAAATCATCAAGTTTCCTTCTGATTATCCATCAATTTATTCTATGTATAGTCAGAAGGCAATAACAACAACAACAAAATTCTGTTCAGAGACTAGTTGTACTTTAAGTGAGAAAAAAAATCAGCAATTATGTAAATGTTCAGTTCATATATAAATGATACAGTAATATGGAGTGAAATAATGAAGAGAAGGATTGAATGTGTGTGTGTGTTTGAGGAGCTGGCGGGGGAGGAGGGGGGGCTTTTACCAGGATCTCTTGCTGAGAAAATACGGGCTGAGTAGTGATGGAAAAGAATATAAGGAGTGACCCTTGGGACCATATGGAGGAAGTTAATCACGTCTATATCTTGAGGCCCTTTCTTCACGTTCACTTCATGAAAGCACGTCCTCTTCTGGTCCTACTTGCCCTGACCACTCATTCTCACTACTTCGATATTTCTTCACTTCTCCCTTGCAAACTAATGGGCTCAGTACTTGGAGAGGAATTTATCTTTTAAATCTGATGCGTATTGGTAGTTTGTTTCACTTGTAAAATATTGAAATGGAGTGAATGAAAATGGGTAAGATATTCTTAGTAATCATGTCAGTTTTTGAAATGCATGTACTATATTTCATATGCAGAAAGTACTATTTTTCTGGCTCTACTTCCCCTCTGTATGTTTTCAGTTTCTCTACAGAAACACTGCAAAGAGGATACCTAAGCTTTAGGATACCATTTTTTTTTTCAAAAGGAAAATATTATCTTATTTGTTTCAAATATTGTTTTTAAAGATTGTGATGAGTATAAATATTGGAATGTGTGTATTGCTCTTAAGCTACCTGGAATATTTTATTTATGTATTCTAATTTTCTCTGTTCCTTAAAGTGCATAAAGTCCAAATTTTGGCATTGCTTTCTCTCAACTACCAGAGTGAAAAATATATCATAAAGCTCTGAGTGATTTAGTTTTACTTCTGTCACTATTTTACAGATTTGAGGCACATCACATTCCTTTTGGGACTCAGAGTCTTCCTCTCTCAAATTCAGGGCCTAGATCATGAACTCAGAGGTCTCCTGAAACAAAAATTATGGCTCTAGTGCCTTTGTGTTTTCTGGCTGAGCCCAACATGTACTGAAAGGCTGTTCTGCATCAACACTGGGATATTTGTATTTGTACAAACAATACTTCATGTCTCCCCAAACAGGTGTTCGCACAAAGCCTTACAACTAATTGGCCCCAAGGTACTGTGGGTAATAAAGGAAAACACACACACACATTAAATATTTGTGCCATTCTAGGAAAAAAAAAATTGTGAATGATTGTAAGGTATGCCATACTACATTTCTTAACGTCTAATGCAAGGGAGAGCAAATTAGTTAATTCTGTCATTAGAATAAGAATTTGAAAACACCCAAGTTGGATATTGAAATGTTATAATTGAAATCAAAGGAAGAGCTAAATTAAATTTATTCTTAATTTTGTTTTTTCTTTAGGTTATTCATACCATCAGTGCCACTGATAAAGACGATTTTGCCAATGGACCAAGGTTTAGCTTCTTTCTTGATGAACATCTGTCTATAAACCCAAACTTCACTCTGAAAGATAATGAAGGTGAACATGCATTCATATATTTTTTTATCTTTGTGGTATCTGCTTTGACTTGATATGGAGTAGGACTGAGCAGCTTTGCTCAATTCTGATATACCCATGAACAGCTTGCAAATCAACATTCAAAGTCAGTTTGACGTTAATGCGTTATGATCTGTGAATAGCTTGTATTTAAAATTGAGCCATATGTACAAATAACTTCCATTGAGTTTATTCAGAAGCATCCCTTTAAACAAGAAATGTACATGTAATATGCTCTTGGGAAAATTTTAAGAGAAATCTTAGCTGACAAACATGTTTATGAGAACTGCTATAACTGCTAAGAGGTAGAAAAAATTTAAATTAGGAAAAATGAAAAATATGTCCTAGGGACAGTTAGGAAAGGAAATGCGATGTTTGAAATCATCTTGCATTAGCCAGGCTATCAGGATGTGATATACAAATTATATCTCCTCTTGCTATTATGAATATTTTTCTAAAATATGGGTAGATACATATGCATAATTACAGAGCATTGTGGAATTTTTTGAATTATTTTTGTTTAACGTTCTCTATTGTGTGGAGGAAAAATAACACCATAATAACTAGGGAAGATTTACCAAGATTTAGATTCCCTTGTTGGATAAAATCTATTCTTCTGTATGGAAGGGAAGCAGCAAGTTATTCAATATGTACAGTGTTCTGATTGGCATCAACTTTCTTGTCATAACTGTTTTTGATCACATTTATCTGACTATGCTATTATTTAGGATTTAACAATAGCCTCTGAATCCCGTGAAAGAAACAATGACGCATACATTTTGGAGTAAACAGTTGAGTTCTTCTCTGTTCTCTTCATGGAGCATTTTCAAATTCAAGAGAAATCTCTGACAACCCAGTGAACAGTTTACTCATTATCCCAAGCTTCTTTAAATTATTATAATAGGGATACTAAATTGTGCGTGTGGCTGTTGCAAAATTCATCTAAAAATACCAAACTTGTTTGTTGTTCTCATTTAAAATATCCCTGTGGTCAGCTCTACTTATGGCAATACATATTTATCCATGTTTGTGTATGACAAATCATGTTAATTGACTATTGTATATTTGTTTACATATGTACATCTCACCCCAAAATCCCAAATGTATTTATTATAATTAACTATGCTAAATATGTAAAAATAAATTCATATTGTCCATATAGAAATAATTGCATATTTAGAGAACATTCAGCTTTCTGCCACAGTAGATTGAAATCTACTATATTTAGAAATCCATATTTAGAAAACATATTTATATTTCAGTTGAATGTTTCTATTCCAATAACACTTTATTATACATTTGAAAAGTAATTTTAATGTGGTGATAGAGATAAAAATTGACTTAGATTTAATGATGTATTATAATCAAGCTATTTAATATAAATAATTCCCAAAGTATTTTAGAAAAACAAGAGAATATTACTTGTTTAAACCTACATTAGTGACTAAAAGTCCTTTATTCAAGATTATTACATCTGACATTTTTCAATTTAATTAATGGATGTATTCAAAAGGTCTCAGTTCCATTATTTGACAATGTTACCAGTTCTAGTAACTCAAACTGAAGAAATACCCCTCAAATATATATACTCTTTTGAAAGGTTTATAATGCTGATGTAAATGTTTTAAAATTTATTTTAACCATGTATATGAATGTTTTAAATCATCTATGCTATATCAAGTATGTGATACCTTCAGACAGTTGTGTAGGGGTGTTTTAATTTATTTTTAAATTAAAAGATTTTTAAATTTATTTTTAAATGGATTTAATTTATTTAAACATATTTGGGAATTGATGAAATTATAAATAGCACCAACAATTTATTTTGGATAGAAAAAGCAACAAGATTCTGAAGAAAAAATGAAGAGATGCTAATACATCAATAAATACATGTGCTTGAGCAAATAGTTTTGTTTATGCTAGATAAGACAAGCCACCCAACTTCTCTCAACCTATTCTTACATCCATTAAGTTGTGGTTTGAATTATTTACTTTGCAGCATTGGGGAATGAATGACACTGTGTGTAAGAGTATTACAGTCAAGATGGCTTTTTCTCCAAACAGAAAGAAGTTATGGATAATAATTTATAAAGGTGAAATTTAATATGGGATTTATTGTGGGCTTCCCTTGTGGCTTAGCTGGTAAAGAATCCGCTAGCAATGTGGGAGACCTAGGTTTGATCCCTGCACTTGGGAGATCCCCTGGAGAAGGGAATGGCTATTCACTCCAGTATTCTGGCCTGGAGAATTTCATGAACTGTATAGTCCATTGGGTCACAAAGAGTCGGACAGGACAGTAGCTAAGTCATGTCCAACTCTTTGTGATGCTATGGACTGTAGCCTGCCAGGCTCCTCTGTCCTCCACTATGTCCTGGAATTTGCTTAGTTTCATGTGCATTGAGTAGGTGATGCTCTTTAACCATCTCATCCCCTCTCTCCCCCTTCTCCTCCTGCCCTCAAACTTTCCCAGCACTAGATCTTTTCCAGTGAGTCAGCTGTTTGCATCATATGTCCAAAGCATTGGCGCTTCAGATTCAGTGACAGTTCTTCCAGTGAATATTCAGGGTTGACTTCCTTTAGGATTTACTGATTTGATCTCCTTGCAGTCCGAGGGACTCTCAAGAGTCTTGGAATACTCATACCAAAATGAATATATCATGAGTATATAAACAGCTCTCAGGACAACAACCAGAACAAAAACAAAGAAAGTAAGAGTCTCGAAATCTAGGCCTACAGCTTGAGCATTGCATTCTGTGAGTTAGTAGACATTTACATGCCATCAAAACACAGAAAAATCTAGAAGAAAAAATTAATAGCATTATTTTCTGCGCCCACTGCTTACAAGAAAGGGGAACAACAGAAAGCAGACAGAGCCTCCAAGCCAGGCTGAGTGATCAGAAAATCATCGGTTTAGTGGCATCTCCAAACTGTTTATGGCAAAGATTTACTGCAGAAAAAAAGCTGTTTCAAAAGTTAGACACAAAGAAATGCATATTATATTCATAAGTCTGAAAATCAAAATATTAAGACAGTCAATAGATAATAAGATAATGAGAAAATGAATTAACTCTGAATAATGCAAAATATATAAATGAATAGATAAAAGGTAACTATTAATATGTTTTTAATGTTTAGCATTTAAAAAAACTTTTTTAAGTGGTATCTTTTGAAAAAGACTAAGAAGTTATATGAAATGAGACAATGAAATTAAATGTTTACATAAATATAATTTCAAAATATTTATCAAAATAAAGCTATAGTTTTCTCATAATTAAAAAATATATAAAGTTATATGAATATATATATATTTAGTGTTATATACATAACTGTATAAACCTATAATTAGATGTTAAACTTTTGTTTTATATATACTGTGTACATGTATATATCATGTATGCATGTATGCATGCTCAGTTGCTAAGATATGTCCAATTCTTGCAACCCCATGGACTATAGACCATCAAGCTCCTCTGTCCATGGGATTCTCCAGGCAAGAAAACAAGAGTGGGCTGCCATTTCCTTCTCTAATATATCATGTATACATAAGATATATATTAAAATATAGGTATTAAATATATAAAATGTATACAAAGCTATATTTATAAATTTATATTTAGATGTATATACACACACTAAGCATATATATATTATCCATATATTTAAAATTTAGTTATGTGTAAACATATATGTATATATACAAACACACATACAGACCAAAAGAAAGAACAATAGGAAAAAAATTAATAGCATTACTTTTAGACTGGACACAAAGAGAGATTTAACAAGCCAGATGGAAATCCATTAATTCAAGCAAAGTTCAGGTAGGTCAAAATTTTAAAATATTTTGAGAACACTTAGATATAGAGTATAATATATTCAGAAGAATTAGGAATAAATTATATCAGCAAGCAATATATAGATAGATTAAATTGTTTGGCAATTTTTTTAAGTTAAAAATATATATACCCTCATGATGACCATGAATAACAAAAAGAAGTAGAAATTCAATTCTATACTTAAATATTTCAGTTTAAAAGTGTTAAACCTCAAAAATAAAGATAAAAAATATTAATCAAAATAAAAGGGAGGATCAGTTCAGTTCAGTTCAGTCGTTCAGTCTTGTCCGACTCTTTGCGACCCCATGAATCGCAGCACACCAGGCCTCCCTGTCCATCACCAACTCCCGGAGTTCACTCAGGCTCACGTCCAACGAGTCAGTGATGCCATCCAGCCATCTCATCATCTGTCATCCCCTTCTCCTCCTGCCCCCAATCCCTCCCAGCATCAGATACATTAAAAGTAATAATAAATAATTTGCTCAGCTCCAAAGTAGATTCCTGTTAGAAAAGCTATATGACAGAAATGATAGCAATTATATAATCAAATTGCTAAAGGAAAAAAATTTCCATTGTCAACTTTTTCTATATTTAGTTAACAGTGGCAAACTATCAGGAATTAAGGGAAGACAGTAAATAAAGTCATTTTCCAGTGTATAAGAAAATAAAATTTTAATTTTTAGCTACTTATGTTTTGACAAATATTATATTAATCTTTGTCTTCATGATCTCTGCAAGAAATAATAGAAAAAGGCTTATAATTGATATTGATTTCTAACACGAATAAATTTGAAGAGTTAACACAATTAATAGAATAAGAATATATAATTTCTAAAGCAAAGCAATTTTTTAAAAAGCTAATAAATCTTATTTTATCAATAGAGCAGAGGCCAGAAAGTAGAATAAAAGATTCAAATAGAAACAATGACAATATTTTGTGTAGAAAGTAATTCAAACATATGATAGTCACACTCAGATTAAATATCATTCTTAAAGATATTTTATTATATTTTTTAAATATAGCGTTATATGCTGCTTACAAGAGCTATATCAAATTCAAAATGTGATAGGAAGTTTTATATAAAAAGGTAGAAAGAGGACATATCCCTGTAGGTATTGAAATATCATAAGATGGTAAAGATTTATGTCTCTATAAAAGGAAGAAATGTCTGCCAACTGAAGCAGTAAGTATTTGGACTACTTTCTTTTTGAATGGATGTATTTGCCTTGATATGACTCTTGCTACCTTGAGCAGAATGTGATTCAAGGAATAATCTCTTGTTTCCTCTAAAGTGAAAGTGTTAGCCCCCCAGTCCTGTCAGACTCTTTGGGACCCTAAGGACTATAGCCCACCAGACTCCTCTGTCCATGGAGTTCTCTACAGAAGAATACTGGAGTGGCTTCCATTACCTTCTTCAATTATAAAAATATGAAGCCAATATGAGTCCTGACTGCTGGCTTTTCTTCCTTTTTTTTTTTTTTTTTTTCTCTTTTTGTAATGCAACTAGCTGACTAAAATTTGATTGATTGATAGGATCAACTTCAAAGAGGCACCCATTCCAAAGATGGAAGTCTTGACTAAACAACATTGCCAGCCACTGGTAGATGAAAAGCCAGCTCCCCCATTTCCCTTTGTTCTAGAGATTTTTGGATATTTCAGTAACTGATACCTTGGGCTTCTTCGCTTGTTTGTTTGTTTTATTTTTTCCTTTCCCTCAACTTTAAATTCCTGCTCTTATGTTTTAAATTCATCCATAAAGAGAGAGCTTGAGAAACTCTCAGCCTCTGCCCTTGACCACAATGAAAGCTGAACTGCAAGATAAGACAGATAACTTAATAATATTACTGCCTGGAATCATAGCTAATTTTCTCATATCAAGTAAAAAGATCTTCCTCAATCTATACCCTGATGAGATTCTCCCATTTACAGCCCAGATCTGCTTGATAAACACTTAAATTCAAGATAATGTTTCATGTTGTTCCATATCTTTGCCATCTTTGTTAGATCTTTCCTGCCCTATGTTTTATTCCTCATTGATTTGAAATCTGCAAATTTATTTGAACATTAGTGAAAAGATGTCTTCTTAAATGTCCCATCCTATGTATGTGAAAATTTTGTTATTTGGAGCATCTTTTATTATTATTATTATTCACTGTGACATATGCTAAGAATATATTGGTAGAAAACATTAACATGAAGCTAATATGCTACTCAAGGGTGCAGATCTCTTATCAGAGCAAATGAGGTCCGCTCACTTGGCTTTGGTTGATAGCCATGTATTTTTTCATTTGTTTATTTTCTTTTACAGAGATGTAGATCTCTAGTGAAATTCTCTATCATTTCTTTTGTTTTCTTTCTATTTTCATGAACCTATAATCTTAATGATTTTAGAACCATTGTTAGCTAACTCTACTTTCTCAATGAAGTGATAGGTTTTGTTTTTCATCAGGGATGCTGGGGAAACAGGACTGAGGTATTATGGTCTGGTTTGTTAGTCCTTAGTCATTTTTAGTTGGGTTTCACACATAATGTCTAGACCTATAAGAATCTCAAATGGTAATAAATTTCTTCAGAGAGAGTTTGTCATTTTATTGGATGAACAGTTAGAGAGGGACATTATTACTGGTGAACCACAGAGACATCATGGGTTTAGTTCCTATCCACCACAAAAGCAATTATAATAAAGTGAGTCCCATGATTTTCTTCCGATGCATATAAAAGTGTGTGGACATTTTAATCTATTAAGTATGAAATAATGTTATATCTAAAAATATGCATAATTTAATTAAAATATTTTATTGCTAAAAAAACAGTAATCACCATCTGCGTAATTAGTGAGTCATACTATTTCTGCAATAGTAACATCAAAGACCCCTGATCACAGATCACCATAAAAAATATACTAATAATGAAAAAGTTTGAAATATTGTGAGAATTACTGAAATGTGATACAGAGACTGGAAGTGAGCAAAGGCTGTTGGAAAAATAGTGCCAATAGACTTATGTGACACAAGGTTGTCAAAAAAATTCAATTTTTTAAACAAACACAGTGTCTGCAAAACACAGTAAAGCACAGCAAGATTAAAGGGGGCATGCCTGTACATAAGAGGCTTATGGAAGTTTCCTGGTGGGAGAGACTGAGGGAGAAACTGGGTCTTGTTCTGATTGGCAGGGCCATGCTCAGTAAATTGTTAATCTAATTTTCTGTTGATGGGTGGAGCTGTGTTCCCTCCCTGCTATTTACCTGGAGCCAAACTTCCCTGGTGGCTCAGATGGTAAAGCATCTGCCTACAATGTGGGTGACCTGGGTTCGATCCCTGGGTCGGAAGATCCCCTGGAGAAGGAAATGGCAACCCACTCCAGTACTCTTGCCTGGAGAATCCCATGGATGGAGGAGCCTGGTGGGCTAAAGTCCATGGGGTCACAAAGAGTCAGACACGACTGAGAGACTTCACTTTCACTTTCAAACTATGGTGGAGGTGATGAAGATAATGATGACCTCCCTCAAAAGATCCCATGCATGCGCTGCTACACTCAGTGCCCCCAACCCTGCAGCAGGCCACCACTGACCCACGCCTCCCCCAGAGATTCCTGGACACCCACAGGCAAGTCTGGGGCAGTCTCCTGCAGGGGTCACTGCTCCTTTCTTCTGGGTCTTGGTGCACTAGGTTCTGTTGTGACCTCCGAGAGTCTATTTTGCAGGCCTGTGTAAATACTGGCAGCTCTATGGTGGGGTAATGGCAACCTCCTTCAAGAGGGCTTATGCCATACCCAAGTCTGCTGCACCCAGGGCCTCTGTCCCTGCAGCAGACACATACCTGCACCAACCCATATCTCCATAGGAGACGCTCAAACACAGTTCTGTCTCAGTCTCTGTGGGGGTCCCTCGGTTTGTTTGAGCCCTCTGAGCATCTATGGTGGAAATGGGGTTTGATCTAAACATGAATTCGCCCCTCCTACTATCTTGCTGGGGCTTTTCCTTTACCCTTAGATGTGGGGTATCTCCTCACAGCCATTCCAGTGCCTACCTTCTTACTGGAGTTTCTCTGACCTTGGACATGGGGTATATCCACAGGGCCTATCCAGAGCCTCACAGCCACCACTTGCTGCTCCATAAACCTCTTATCATTCTCCATTAGAGGGCAGACAGACTGAAAAACACAACCACAGAGAACTAACCAATTTAATCACATGGACCACAGCCTTGTCTACTATGAGCCACGCTGTGTAGGGCTACCTAAGATGGACGGATCATAGTGGAGAGTTCTGACAAAATGTGGTCCACTGGAGAAGGGAATGGCAAACCACTTCAGTACTCTTGCCTTAAGAACCCCATGACCCATACGAAAAGGAAAAAAGATAGGACACTGAAAGATGAATTCCCCAGTTCATTAGGTGCCCAATTTGCTACTGGAGATCAGTGGAGAAATAACTCCAAAAAGAATAAACAGACGGAGCCAAAGCAAAAACAACACCCAGTTAGTGATGTCACTGGTGATAGAAGCAAGGTCCGATGCTGTAAGAATAATCTTGCTTAGGAACCTGGATTGTTAGGTCCATGAATCAAGGCAAATTGGAAGTGGTCAAACAGGAGATGGCAAGAATGAACATCGACATTTTAGGAATCAGCAAACTAAGATGGACTGGAATGGGTAAACTTAACTCAGATGACCATTATATCTACTGCTGTGGGCAAGAGTCCCTTAGAAGAAATGGAGTGGCCATCATGGTCAACAAGAGAGTCTGAAGTGCAGTAATGGGATGCAGTCTCAAAAATGACAAAATGATCTCTATTTGTTTCCAAGGCAAAACATTCAATATCACGGCAATCCAAGTTTATGCCCTGACCAGTAAGGCTGAAGAAGCTGAAGTTGAATGGTTCTATGAAGACCTACAAGACCTTCTAGAATTAAAACCCAAGAAATATGTCCTTTTCACTCTAGGGGACTGGAATGCAAACGTAGGAAATCAAGAAACACCTAGAGTAATAGGCAAACTTGGCCTTCGAGTACAGAATAAAGCAGGACAAATGCTAATAGAATTTTGCAAGAGAATGCACTGGTCATAGTAAACACCCTTTTCCAACAACACAAGAGAAGACTCTACACATGGACATCACCAAATGGTCAACACTGAAATTAGATTGATTATATTCTTTGCAGCCAAAGAGGGAGAAACTCTATACAGTCAGCAAAAACAAGACTGGGAGCTGACTGTGGCTCAGATCATGAACTCTTTATTGCCAAATTCAGACTTAAATTGAAGAAAGTGAAGAAAACCACTAGACCTTTCAGGTGTAACTTAAAACAAATCCCTTATGATTATACAGTGGAAGTGAGAAATAGATTTAAGGGACTAGATCTGATAGACAGTGCCTGATGAACGATGGACAGAGATTTGTGACACTCTATAGGAGACAGGGAGCAAGACCATCCCCAAGAAAAAGGGATGCAAAAAAGCAAAATGGTTATCTGAGGAGGCCTCACAAGTAGCTGTGAAAATAAGAGAAGCCCAAAGCAAAGGAGAAAAGGAAAGATATACCCATTTGAATGCAGATTTCCAAAGAATAACAAGGAGAGATAAGAAAGCATTTCTCAGTGATCAATGCAAAGAAATAGAGGAAAACAATAGAATGGGAAAGACTAGAGATCTCTTCAAGAAAATTAGAGATATCAAAGGAATATTTCATGCCAAGATGTGCTCAGTAAAGAACAGAAATGGTATTGACCTAACAGAAGCAGAAGATACTAAGAAGAGGTGGCAAGAACGCACAGAACTGTACAAAGAAGATCTTCATGACCCAGATAATCATGATGGTGGGATCACTCACCTAAAGCCAGACATCCTGGAATCTATCGTCAAGTGGGCCTTAAGAAGTATCACTATGAACAAAGGTAGTGGAGGTGATGGAATTCCAGTTGAGCTATTTCAAATCCTAACAGACAATGCTGTGAAAGTGCTGCACTCAATATGCCAGCAAATATGGAAAACTCAGCAGTGGCCACAGGACTAGAAAAGGTCAGTTTTCATTCCAATCTCAAAGAAAGGCAATGCCAAAGTGCCAAAGAATGCTCAAACTATCACACAATTGCACTCTGATCTCACATGCTAGTAAAGTAATGTTCAAAATTCTGGAAGCCAGGCTTCAACAATACGTGAACTGTGAACTTCCAGATGTACAAGCTGGATTTATAAAAGGCAAAGGAACCAGAGATCAAATTGCCGACATCCACTGGATCATCAAAAAAGGAAGGGAGTTCCAGGAAAAACATCTATTTCTGCTTTATTGACTATGCCAAAGTCTTTGACTGTGTGGGTCACAATAGACTGTGGAAACTTCTGAAAGAGATAGGAATACCAGACCACATGACCTGCCTCTTGAGAAATCTGTATGCAGGTCAGGAAGCAACAGTTAGAACTGGACATGGAACAACAGACTGGTTCCAAATAGGAAAAGGAATACGTCAAGGCTGTATATTGTCACCATGCTTATTTAACTTATATGCAGAGTAAATCATGAGAAATGCTGGACTAGATCAAAGCTGGAATCAAGATTGCCGGGAGAAATATCAATAACCTCAGATATGCAGATGACACCACCCTTATGGCAGAAAGCGAAGAAGAACTAAAGAGCCTCTTGATGAAAGTGAAAGGGAAGAGTGAAAAAGTTGGCTTTTAAGCTCATTTTAAGCTCAACATTCAGAAAACTAAGATCATGGCATCTAGACCCATCACTTCATGGCAAATAGATGGATAAGCAGTGGAAATAGTGTCAGACTATTTTTCTGGGCTCCAAAATCACTGCAGATGTTGACTGCAGCCATGAAATTAAAAGATACTTACTCCTTGGAAGAAAAGTTATGACCAACCTAGACAGCATAGTAAAAAACATAGACATCACTTTGCCAGCAAAGGTCCATCTAGTCAAGGCTATGGTTTTTCCAGTAGTCATGTATGGATGTCAGAGTTAGACTATAAAGAAAGCTGAGCACCAATGAATTGATGGTTTTGAACTGTGGTATTGGAGAAGACTCTTGAGAGTCCCTTGGACTGCAAGGAGATCCAACCATTCCATCCTAAAGGAGATCAGTCCTTAATATTCATTGGAAGGACTGATGTTGAATCTGAAACTCCAATGCTTTGGCCACCTTATGTGAAGAGCTGACTCATTGGAAAAGACCCTGATGCTGGGAAAGTTTGAAGGCAGGAGGTGAAGGGGACAACAGAGGATGAGATGGTTGGATGGCATCAGTCTATGGGGTCACAAAGAGTCGATCATGACTGAGTGAACGAACTGATGCATTGTACATTAATCCAATCAGGGTTGAACTAAGTCAAGGATAATATGCAGTTTTCTTTACATCATTCTCTCTCTGATTTATTCTCATCCCTAATTCATGACCCTCCAGGGCTTTCAACAAAGATTCTTTGTTTACTGGAACCTTCACCCTGGTCCCCTTCTTTAATCATCATCTGTTCAACAGGAAGAGATGGTGGGAGGATAAAAATAATAAGCCTCTTCTTTCTACTTTTCCACTTAAGAGTTTTAAATCTCTACTAAACTTTCCATTTAACTTTCAACTTAAAATTTCAATTTAACAAATGTCTTTAGGGAGAATCAGGCACGTTAAGACTCCTCAGTTTTCAGTATGACTGTGTGCCTAGGAGACTTCTAAAAGTTCTCTTTTCTCTGTCCCTAGTTTGGTATCCCAGCCTCTTGTTAGCTCCTGGTATAATCAAATACATTGTAATCCACAGTTCAACTCCACCCATTTTTGCCCTCTCAAGCATCTCATCGCTCTACTTACCTTGCCTCAGCAACTCTCTAATGTCATTAAACAGACATTTCCTTAAAAATTTCAGGTTTTTCTTAGTTATTGGTTAGTCAAAAACTACTATTTTATCCAGACTGTGTTTTATATCACAAGAACCATTTGGCTAGTTTCATTAAAGAGTTGGGATATAAAGTGGTCTTAGAAGAAATGACACAGTTCATTAATAATCTAATTATCATTAAGATGCTGGCAGCCTGGTTGTTCATTAATATTGGACAGATATTTGTTCTTAAAAATATACCTAAAACTGGTTCAGAATCCCGTCCTACATGTACTGAGAAAAACCAAGAATCTCTGCAAAAATTCTGAGGATTATGAGAGTAGATCATATAACATTGTTACTCTTTGTGCCATTCACCAATTTAACCAGTTTTCTCCTATTTCTCTGGTTCTTGTTTTCCCTTCTACTCCCCTATGCCTGTTATGTACTCAAAGCACAAACTTTTACCAAAGGTAGGGTAAACAGAGTGAAGGGAAAGAGCAGCCCAGCTTAGCGGATATCTGAAATGGATAACAGATGAAGTAAATTATAGCTTAAAAATTACGTCAAACGCATATTAAACAAAACAAAACAAAACAATTCTGTACCGGGATCACATGTACTGCTAAATAAACTAAACCTCTGAATGGATCCTGAAAATCACCTCCGAGGCAGTGGTCCAAAAAATATTGTAGGTACTGACCCAATTGTACCCAATAAATCTTACCCTATTGGAGAAATCCCTGGGGATCAGCTTGAAGGATCTCCCTATGTGGATGATTACAGAACACTGCAGGGTCGTGCAGGTGGAAGGACAGAGGCAAACACACATTGAAATGTGATAGAGTAGGGCCAGGTTCTCTTGGGCAGTTGTTATTCCTTTTTACGAATTTAGTTTCCAGCAGTATCAGTGGAGTCAGTGTCCTTGGGTACCTTCTCTCTACTCCTTTGAGCCTTGTGGCATTTTGCTATGTCTCCTATCATCAACTGACCTCCAGTCACTTTCCCTTTTTTGTCAAAGTCTTGGGAGCACTTTCTCCATCCATACTCAGAATCATAACTCTGGAAAAATTCAATGCCCCCAAAAGCAAGTTGGCCAGCACTTTAGCCGTCCAACATTCAACACCCAACAGTGATGCCAAAGCAGATTCATGTCTTTGTTTGATACCCTGCACCTCCTTCATTGTAGTACTTCCAACATGTGAACTCTCCCCATTTAGATGATAAGTTCTGTGAAGGCAGGGATTTTTGTCTGACTTATTTGCTGCTGTTAATGTATTCCTAACTGCAATGCAGGAAACCTGGGTTTGATCCCTGGGTCAGCAAGATCCCTTTGAGAAGGGAATGGCTGCCCACTGCAGTGTTCTTGCATGGAGACATTCTGTGGACAGAAGGAGCCAAGCAGGTTACAGTCCATGGGGTCACAAAGAGTTGGACACAGCTGAGCGACATTAACTCACTCACTCAACTCCTACCAGAGAGCCAGACACAGAGGATATTTTAGAATTTTTTAAAAACTGTTAAATTAAAAAAAGAAAAAGAAGGTGAAGGAAGCAACATAGAAGAATGTTTCAGAGCTCTACTCAGGAAACAGGTTGCCTCAATTTGAAAACTGCTTCTTCTGCTAAATAATTATGTGTGAGGCCATAGCCATGTTCTTGTGCTGTATGCCTCAGTTTCCTCTTTCATCAAATGAGATAGACACTTATTCCTTATTTCATTTTTATGAAGAGGGATCAAAATATAAAGAATTTGAGATCATGTACAAAGTGCTGCATGTTTTAAAGGGCGCATTAAACATAACTAAGAATTAAATAAATAAATACATGGAAAATGACAATGAAATATCTGAAGGAACATGCGTGAAGGAATATATGGGTTTAAGATAAAAAAAATTATGTATATAATCCCAAAGAAATTCCCTAACTTAAGAGATAAGAAATAATTTTACAAATTTCCAGAAAATGAATTTAAATTGTAAACAGATTAAATTATGCTGAAGTACTCATTTACAAAATTACAAGGTAATAGTTCATGGGTTTTCTTTTAGTAACATTTCAAAAAGAGAACTACAATCAAATACATCTCTTCCTATTTAAGATAATGTTCATGTGATAGTTAAGGAAGGGTATTTTAAAATACTAAATGCCTCAGAAAATGTAAAAACTATTTGTCAATCATAATAAAATCCTATTGATAAAATATTTGCAACTGCAACAGCAAAATGAACATAAGATAAAAATAAATTTCTGAAAAAGTAAAAACAGTATAAAACAAACAATATATGATTAAATATCAAATAGAAATGATTTAAGTGCCATAACATTCACATGGAAAAGTAATAATTTAATATGCTAGAAAATAGAATACTTTTAAGATATGTTTTTCAACACACTTTGAATATTTTCAGTAAGAATGTACTCATATATTGCACAGTGTTAAAAATATAGAAAAACACCTTAAATACACACATACACATACACACATACACTCAGCCTTATCCCCACCCCTGACACTTCACACTGGTCTGTCCAGCATGTTCTTCTCCAACCTCACACTGTATTACTATTCACCACCATTCTTACTCTCTGTTTTAGAATGTTTTCTTCTAAAAGAAATTCTGTAGTCAGCTCTTAAGTTAGCTTTTTCCCCCTTGCCATTCAGTCTTCAAGGCACTGTCTGATGTATTTGAGGCAATGATATAAGCTGTTCAGAATGCAAGGAAATAAAACACACAGCTCCTGCTTTCAAAGGACTCTCCACCTACCTAGGAAAATAAAGATGATATGAATGTAACTCACAGCTGAAGGCAGTGAAATGTGAGTTTCTTTAGAGGGATGACTGGAAGTCGTATCATTAAAAGAAGTAGAACATGATTTGCAGAATGGAGTCCTGTTCCCCTAGCTGGAGCAGATGAGAAAACACTTTTCACTGATATGGGGAATGAAGACAGCATAGAGATGACAGAATGTGACATTAGTCTTAAGAATTTAGCCAGAGATATGACAAAGCAAAAACAAGTGCATTTTAATTCGCTATTAAAAACACGAGGCATGAAACACTTTGCTGTATTTTGTGTCTCCCCCCAAAAATAGACAAGATATTCTCCCATTAATTATTTACTTGCTCTTGTACCAAATTGTGATAGATAAAAACATTTTTATTAAACAAACAAGAGTCTTTAACATTTATCTGGAAAGTTATGACCGATTAGCTATTAAAAAAAAAAAAAAAACTTCTGTGATTTGGAAAATAGCCAAGTGATGATTTTTATTTTTCTGACAATATATACAGCAAAAGGTATAATGTAAATACATTTTTTGATAATGACCTTATTTTTATCATTAGCTGATATACTGGTAATAGCACAAATTTATTTAAAATGCAAAACAGGAGTTCAGATGATAATTTTAAGTTAGAATTTAAAAGTTTTATTACCTTAAGACAACAATGAAAGCAAGATATGTTTTCTGATTAAAATGTAGTTTTTCCTACAACCATCTTCTCTTTAAATTGTGATAGGTAAACTTTTCTTTTTGACATCAAAAAAAAAAATCCACTGTATAATTTCAACTTCTTAACTAAGTATCTATAGCAAATGAACCAAAGCTGTAATGTCTTAAAATCTAGGAGTATAGGCTTACCCCAAAGGTCTGAATGTACAATGCTTTTGTTCATTTATCTTGTAGTAGCAAAGTGTAGCCTAATCCACCAATATAAAATCATCCTTAGTCTACAAGTCTTTTCTGCTTCATGATCTTTATATTGCCTCTGGGAGGACTAGGCTTTATTTGATGCAAGGAGATTTGCCAGACTAATTCCTAGGCTTAATTCCAATTATCAAGTACATTTGTAAATCTTAAAGATTTTGGTAGAGAAAGAGATCATTTTTAACTATGTGTATATTTGTATCTCTATATTCAGTTTCCTAAATCCCACTTCATGTGCCTTTTAGATTGAAAATTCTCATCTTACTTTTTATTGATAATTAACTATCAAGAACATCTGTTACTCATATTTATC
Organism: Ovis aries; assembly: GCF_016772045.2. Lineage (NCBI taxonomy): Eukaryota > Metazoa > Chordata > Mammalia > Artiodactyla > Bovidae > Ovis > Ovis aries. Next base: position 54,115,268 of record NC_056069.1, read on the forward strand.
TCTAGGTTATCTCCTTTAGATATATGTTTCCCACTTCTGTAGATGCTTCCATTTTTTAAAAATGAATGACTTCAAATAGCACATTCTTTCTAACATAATGAATAAACTGCAATGAAAATGACCACTTTAAAGCATATTAAATGAAAGATTCTGTAGACTGTCATTTTCAACTTGTTCCAGTATTTTGAAGACTTTTCCCCCTTGGTTTTATTACTTTTTATTGTTTCCTTATAATATTACTTCTAAAAGTGAAGGTTATATTATTTATAAATTTTATCATTTTTAGCAAAATACTTAATATTATTTTCAGAAAATACTGTTTTTCCTTGTGGCTGTTTGGGTTTGATGAAGAATATCTAAGTTTACATTGCATTGATTTTAAGATGTGATGTTTTCAAATTTGACTAGGAGCTGTGACGAAAATATCTTTTGGGGCATTTTCTTTCAGATTTCACAGTCCACTGATAGTGAAATGCAGTTATTTACTTTGCTATATATCGGAAACCATAAGAGATTTTATGTTTATTTTGTACTTCTTTGGCGTTGTCAGATCCCAAGCAGTCAATATTCCCATCATTTATTTTGTCCTTCAAATGAGAACTCACAGCTGGTGTAGTAATATGCTTAATTTCTCTACAGATTATAACCATTTAAAATTCTGTTTTTATCCACAGGGCTTCAAGAGACCATTTAGCGTTTCCTCCCATTCCTAAATAAAATAGCACAAGCACAGTCTGTCCTGAGTTATAGCTGCAAATGATGCCTCAAACATCCTCTCGTGGATGTGGGAGCAGCTGTATCCCAAGTCACTACCATCAGTGATGAGGCTGACACACAAGACATATTGTTTTTGTTCAGCTACGAATTTCCTTTCTCCTTCTAGTCAAGTCTCAGTCTTAATTCAGTCATACTTGACAGAATCACACTATCCTTCATAGAAAGGTAGAGACTCAAATCTTGGCTAATGAGAAGGCAAACAGTCTGTAAGCCATCATGATTCTAAAATGGGAAAGGGTAACTTAAAGAATAGAGAAGGCAATGGCACCCCACTCCAGTACTCTTGCCTGGAAAATCCCATGGATGGAGGAGCCTGGTGGGCTGCAGCCCATGGGGTCGCTGGGAGTCAGACATGACTGAATGACTTCATTTTCACTTTTCACTTTCATGCATTGGTGAAGGAAATGGCAACCCACTCCAGTGTTTTTGCCTGGAGAATCCCAGGGACGGGGGAGCCTGGTGGGCTGCCGTCTACGGGGTCGCACAGAGTTGGACACGACTGAAGCGACTTAGCAGCAACTTAAAGAAGATTTAATGAATCTTCTGCTGTAGATAGAAAAATATGCTTTTATTCTCTCCTTAGGGATTTTAACTCCTGTTGATTTTTTTAAACTTTCATTTATAAATATATATATGTTTGTTAGCCCACACCTTATCACCTTCTTATACACCTACTCACAGTGTCAGCAAAAAAAAAAAGGAAAAACAAAAAACTGCTGACACGTATTCTAAGCAATAAAAATATGACTGATTTTGCTATTCTGCACCACTTTGCTTCTGTTTTCCTGTTGTGAAAATGTAGGTTACACTCTTGCCTTAATTCCTTCCTTGCTCAGAATCACAAAAATGCTGCAGGAGTCATCAACTCTACTCTCTGCCTTAAGGCAGAAGAAACTTGAAACATAGAATCTTAAATAATTTTTAAACAGGATTATGTGTTCACTTTTTCAAACTCTCTAAAAATTCATCTTAACAGTTTCCTTCAGTGTTTATAAATATCAAGCCCAAATATAGTTTACTGTAGAATGCTTGATTCATTCATTTCCTACCATAATTTAAAGGTATGTGATAAATATTGACTACAGGGTTTCTGCTGCAATTCATATTCCTTTTGGGGGGAGTGAATAAACTGCTGCTCTTATCTGTAGTTCTACAGTTTCTGTGGTTATATTATTGTGACATGCTTATGAATTATTTTAGATTCGGGTTTCTATTTTTAAAAGCTCCTGTTTTTCTTCTTTACCACCCTATTCACCTATGTTAACACTCTTCTGCAAATTTATATGTGCTTTTCATGAGCAAATTTGCTGATATTCTACAAGATTCATATTTTTGTCTCATATGTATTCATGTTCTTTTTAAAGTGAATAGTATACAGAGTCTTGTATACATAGATAGACATTATTAGTAGCAGGGAAGGGTTGAGCAGTTTTCAAATGTGGTTTTAATATGTTGATAATAGATAGGAGCTTCTTTTCAGAAATAGATATTTTCCCGCTGTGCATGGGGGATTGAGGCTCAAGAGAAAATGGCAAAATAAGCTTAGAATAGCTACTGTATGGCATCTGATGAACTATTAATTTTAATAAACTGATTATTCATCTCCATTGAGAACATACTCAGTGTTACCCTCTATACTTGTTAGGGTCATTTATGATGGTTATAACTATTTAACAGCAAATTTGTGAATTTGAAAGCAAATCTTTAGACAGTGGATGGTTGTATTTATCAGGGATTTAAAAGTTATCAAGAAGGATTGCGGCAGATGGTGAAAAGGGTGACATTCCAGGGTGCAAATAGGAACATAATGACATATTGGATCAGAGTTCTGTGGTTTGGCAGAAACACAGTGAGGCCAGGAGGATGTTAACAAATTTAAATGAATGGGCAGAATCCAGAGTCTCAAAAACTGAGATTAGGGCAATTCTAGGATTAAAAGAATAGGAAGTCAGGAAACAGGAGAAGAATAAGAATGAACCTTAAGCAGAGACCATGAGGAGATCAAGATAGATTAGTTTACTTTGGTTTTAATTTCTTAATATATAACATAATAAGGAAAGTATAACAGAAGACAATTTCCTGCCAAGTGTAGTTCAAATCATTATTTACCAAGTACCTGTTATGTGAAAGGGTATTTTTCAGGAAAGCAAAAGAGCATTGTTTCCTGCATGGACTCTGATAATAGTTAAATTATGAATGTATCTTATTGCTGCTGGAAGACCAGATAAAAATGAAAATAAAATGAAACCATGCATATTTATCTCTCTGGTGGAAAATAAGGTTCTATCTCCTAGTGTTTTCTTCAGATTAAAAAAAAAAAAACAAAGGAAATAAACTTTAGTCCAATTAAAGAGATTCTTTAATTAAAGATCTCAAACTTTGCTGCTATTGTAATAGATTCAGAAATATCATTTTAATAGTCTGCTTGGCTATGCTTGAGATGAAGTTTATCTTTATACCTGCATGATCAAATAAGGAATCAGTTGAAATGTCAGGGAGTGCATGGGCACCTAGTAATTCAAGAGTTTTGAAGAACGCATGGTTTTCATATTTTCCAAGATGAAAGGTAATTTTGGACTTTAATGTAAGACATTTTTCCCCTTGGGAGTATTTTAAAAGCATGCCTCATTTTAACTTAAACTGTACTGGAGTTTATGAAAGTAGCACAAAGATCGGAAACATTCAAGATCTTTCAAGATTTTGACTAAAGAAATACTAGAGCACATATTACTGATTCAATAAAATTATATCTGAATTTTAGAAGCACTTTGCTATTTGTGTTATATTATTATAATTTGTAGCCTTCTGTCCCTGTAGAAATATAAAGGTTGGAGTTATTCCTATCCAACCTTACATTTTACTATAAATATCTTATGTGAAAGATCCTTCCAAAATTATCAGTTATGAAATCCCCGGACTTCTTATACCTGCAAAAATAAGTTATTATTATTATTTTAAAAGGACTTCAAGTTTCATTTCTCTTACAGTCATCACAATGATATTTATAAATATCTACTTGAGTCAACTATCATATATTTGCATGGCAGTCTCCCTGGTTCTTCCTATATGTGTGCACATCCTTTTCTGAACAAGAAATGGGATATATGACAAAATAAATAATGTACTGTCATTTACTTTAAAATATTAAAACACATTTAGGATTTTTTTGACATTGCATTGAAATATAGTTGCTGGGAATGTCAGGAAAATGTTGATTATATTCAGAAAGATAATAATTACTCAGAGCTTCTCAAAATTTTTTGGAAAATTTCCAAGACCTTTTGGGCACCTAAACTCATACAAGACATGTAGAATTCTGACACTCTTTATTTCAAAGATTCTTCATATGACATATTTTTCTAAACCTTTTTTCAATGTCAAGGACTTAAAAACTGAGTTAAAATATCAGTTTTAAGATAGTAGATCCAAACTTATGGACAGTATTTAATGGAATATTCCCAATGAAGAATTGCATAGAAATTCCACAGCTTTATTGAATGCTTCTGAGACTGCTTCAGATCTGTTGCTTCATTTCTGCATTCAGATAGTGTATGCATTTGTAATCAAAAGATGTTACTCGAGTTCTCTCCCATATGATACCCAGCAAAGTTTACATCTAATATACATCTTTATTTTCTGTCTTCTTGTTAGTTTGAGTTCTTTGTGCTAGCTAGCTGTTCAAAATCTCCTTGAATCCTAATCCAGGGTTAGCTATATTAGCTTGGCTTCCAACCATTCAATTATCCTCTGTCTTCATCCAAATTATTAAGAATTAGAATTAAGAACCAACATTGAGTACACATTATTAGAGATCATCCTTTATTTGGCATTGAAAATTAGAACTTCTTATTCACAGATTTAACATCCTAGTATGGTTTCCATTTATTCAATTCATATGAATGTTTGTCTGCTTTAAAGTTATTCAAGACTTTCTGTAATACTTTTTTTTTTCTTTAATAGCTGCATCACAAGGCATGAGGGATCTTAGCTCCCAAACCAGGGATCAAACCTGTGCCTCTAATAGTAGAAGCAGGAGTCTCAACTACTAGACCACCAGGGAAGTCCCAATACATGGGACTGGTTTATTTTTTACATCTTATATTTCAAGTTTAGAGGCATTGCTCGTCATGTAATATTGCAATTTAAGTGAGATAAAGTTTGTTCTCATACATAAGTATATTTATATGCATGTAGATATATATGTATCTTCTTATCCCTTTCATTTTAGTTCAAAATTTGCTTGTTCATGTTCAGTGAGCCTACTGCCAAGTACATTTTCTACAGGTCAAGAGAGGAACACAATATCCTTTGTCAAGAGCTCATTATTCTGCTATGCTAAGCCTTTCTAGGTAGGAAGATTTTGCTTTCTGAATCTGTTTTTTTTTTTTTTTTCAAAAGACCCAGAGAGATGGTATGGGGAGGGAGGTGAGAGGAGGGTTCAGGGTTGGGAACACATGTACACCCGTGGTGGATTCATGTTGATATATGGCAAAAACAATACAGTATTGTAAAGTAAAATATAATAATAATAAAAAAGTCAGACCTTCAGCTGGGAAAATGAAAGAATATTGTCATGTCTCCATGTCTGAGAGCTTTCTATTTGAGAACTTAAAGTGCCCTAGAAACATATTTTGGCTTTCTTCTTGTTTTTCATCTTGTTTCTGATTGTATTTCCAATAATTATCTTGATAAAGTACATGCTACCAGATGAAGAATGTAAAGTGGACACAAGCCTAGAACCATAAAGGGGAATCTCCACCTACCCTTATATGTTACCATGTCATTCTACACATTATGAGGTTTCTCGGGACCAGGGACCAGTGTCTTCCATCTTTTCTTCAGAGGACCGACTGTGAGATCCTCAAACATGTTTGTGTCTGTATCTGTTCATACCTTTTCCTTAACTTAAGGAATTGTGAATAGAGGCAATTTTATATTAATCACTATGCAACATCCTACACCTGATAGATGTGCTTAATCAAAGGTCTGGGTTTCTGAGAGTGTACCTGTGATGGTTTTACTCTTAAAAATACATATGATGCAATTTCTCCTCTTTTTTTTCATCATTCTGAAACCTATTTCAGAGTAGACAATCAATACACTTTTCTTTAAATTTCTCTTCTTCCATGTAAGAAAATAATTGTAGTAACTTATTAGATTATTTATATTCTATTACACACCTTCAACAACTCATATAGATGTATATCTCATATAGATCTATATATAAATTTTACATATAAAAATCACTCATGTTTTATTATCTGTATTCCATTGAATATTTGAAATATTATCTGTCTTTTGGATTAGTTTGGCAATATACAATCAAAAATATATCTATAGGGTGTTATATCAAGATTATCATGAGCATATTCATAAGTAATATAATTCCAATTTTCTGAGTAATAGAAATTGACATAAGAAAAAGAATTCCTAGAAGTAATTATCTAACAATTTACTAACGTTTTAGTGAAAAATAATTAATTGACAGCTGTAGCCAAAGGTTGGATTCTCTGGGAAGCAGGCTCTGGACTGGAGCTTGGAGGACAGGGTGCTTCTTGCAAGTGTGTCATCATGATCAGCAGTTGTGGACCACAATGAGAATGGAAGAAAGGGGAGAGTGAGCAATTAAGTGACCATAAAATTCGAACATGTCTATGGCTGACCCCATGGGAAAGCTGGAACTAAGCTTGCCCTTCAAGGTTTCCTGCAATTAGCAGAAGTGACTTGATCTGTATAACCTTGAATTAATGAGTCATTGATTATGTGCTGCTCCAGAAGGATGTGACCTTGGGCCAGGTAGCAATCTACAGTTCAGGTAACAAGTCACTCTATGCAGGAGTTCTGAACAGCACATGCGGATGTGCACCTAAAGGATCTTTTAGCTAATAGATGCAGAAGGAGAAATAACAATGCTAAAATAAATATGTCCTAAGTGCATCCAAGGCCATCAATATGAACTGCAGGTGAACTGGTGGAGAAGTGGCAGCATGGCATCCTGGTTTTGAGCAGGTTCTAGAATGTATTGGGGTGTAGCTTGATTATTGTCTAGCTCTGTAATTTGGGGCATTTTACCCCATGGGGCTCAAGTTATTCATTTTAAAAGTATTATTCCTAATAAAAATGAATTTCTTTAAAATGTAAGGAATTTGGTATCCTCTCCCTTTCATGGTTGTATGGATTGATCAAAAGCCATCATGCAATTATTTACCATAGTATATGGCATTTTAAAAGCACATAAAAATGGAATTAACTATTTTATTCATCATTTACTTTCCCATGGTGTTCCCACTATAACAAAAGTTCTTCAAATCACAAGTGTAAAACAATGTATCAATTTATCTGGTGTCTCCATAAATATATTACCTGTACCAATGGTTCTTAAACATTTTTGTATATTAACCTCACTTGAAGTTTGCTAAACATATAGATACCTGTTTTTATCAGAATCACCAGGTTTGGGATAGGGACACTGGCCCATCCCACAGTTTGGTGTCCATGAATCCCTTTCAATCCTTTGGCTGAAATGTCCACCCCCCAAATGCTTATTGCTTCTACCTCCTCTGTCATCCACTGTTTCCCCTCCCCTTTAGTCCAGGCCTTATTAATTTGTCACATAGTTTTCTCCATTTAATAACCAGTTTTAGTAACTGGTTAATAATATCCCTTCACGTTCTTTTATCCATTTCATAAAAGAAAGCATAAATACACATACCCTTGTTATCCATTAAAGGAAATGTGACTCTTTAACGGCGGCTTTACTAAGTACATTTTATTCTGCTTATGTCTGTCATAGATAACACAGCCAGCATTCTGACAAGGCGGAGGAGATTTAGTCGAACTATTCAGGATGTGTATTATCTCCCCATTATGATCTCTGATGGTGGAATCCCCTCTCTCAGCAGCAGCAGCACCCTCACCATCAGGGTTTGTGCATGCGAGAGAGATGGGCGCGTGCGGACCTGCCATGCCGAAGCCTTCCTGTCCTCGGCTGGTTTGAGTACAGGAGCCTTAATCGCTATTCTTCTGTGTGTTGTCATTCTCCTAGGTAAGTCACTCTAAATCCTAAGGGATGATGCCAGTTCCAAGTGTACCCTACAGTGGTGCGTTCAAATACAGAGATGAAAACAGACAGAGACAGCGTCATTTTGACAAGACCTTAGAGCTAGGAATGCTTTATGTAATATGAAAACTTGACTGCACTGATTTTCTTCTAAATAACTTTCTTGATACCGTAATTAACCTTGAAATAATTTGCTTTGAATGTTATGAAAGAGTTGAAATGTGAGAAGGAAGGATAGGATAAGAGAAATCTTTTAAGAAAATATCTACTTTAGAAAGAATTGGTATTAAGTATTCTGAATCCCATACTGAAAGGGCTTTTCCAATTTATTTCAAAGAACGTAAGTGACATTATTTACAATGAATCTGACCACCAAATAAAAAGAATAAGTTTCCTATAGAAACTTCTATCAGTCTAAAATATTAGTTGGTCATCGACCTCAGTTGAATTTTACAAGAGTAAGTCTAAAATAATTTTTGGTCTCAGAGATATCAGATATTATTATTAAATTAAAACTAATATATTTTAGTTTATTTCTTGCATTACATTTTATTTTAAAATAAAATTTCTCTAATTTTATGTTAGCTTTGATAAGTCAAAATCTTACCAACTGCGTTTGAAGCCAATATTACTATTAACTCTCTAGAATTACTATACAAAGTGAGACAGCAAATTCAGATTTTTTATAAGAAAGGTATATGTAAAGAATCTTTTGATTTAGAGTTTAAATGGGTACATATACATGTTTCCATTGTATCTTCACCCTCTAGCTTTCTCATAGCAGCCATATATTTTGTTCTGTTCTCTGTTCTTATGTTCACATGTAAGAAAAACAAGCAATATACATACTTTGGTGAGACAGATATATTCTTGCAAGGAATGTCCCTTGTTTTGTTCCTGGGTTAGAAGACAAATTACCTGTACAGAGGAGTGGAGATCAAGGTGACATGAGGCTGAGTAGAAAGGATGGGGTAAAATGAAAAAAAAAAAAAAAAAGGTAGGCTTTGTTTTAGGAGCGCAAGGAGAAGTTTAAAGTAGGTTTGTCCCATCATAAAATTTGTATGCTTAAAAAAGACAGCTATGAGTGCAGTGGAGAGCAGATCTCATGATGACAAGGGCTTCCAGTTAGGAATACGATGCATTTGTCTCACTCAGACACAACATAATTTGGACCAGCACGTTCCCTCATGGTTCAGCTGGTAAAGAATCCGCCTGCAATATGAGAGACCTGGAATTGATCCCTGGGTTGGGAAGATCATTTCGAGAAAGGAAAGGCTACCCACTCCAGTATTCTGGCCTGGAGAATTCCATAGACTCTATAGTCCATAGAGTCGCAAAAAGTTGGACAGGATTTAGTGACTTTCGCTTTCACTCTCAGAGTGGAAGTGAACAAAGCTTGATAATATCAAGATGCTTTAGCAGAAATCAAAGGTGATATTGGGTAACAGGATGCAAAACACAGGATGAAAATATTTACCAAAATCTTCACTGAATGTTTATCGAAAGTACCTGAGATTCCATTTGAACCTTACAGTGTTAATTATTTCAGGTCAGTAAGCAAACATTTACTATTTATGATAGGGTGTTTTTTCCAGAAACAAGTATCCAAAGGCTAAGAGTATAATAGCCAAAAATTACAGAAAACAAACAAACAAAAATTTGGATAAACTAGATATGCAGCTGAGTTAGAACAGAGAACAGTATCGAAGACTTTTCATCTCGTGCTAACTGTGCATCTTTAAGATCTTCCATGACCTTCCCAGAGCTGGGGGACACGAGAAGTGCATTTTGTTGATGTCACCACAGCCAGAGACTATGAAGAGAGAAAGGATAGACCAGGACTGTGATAAACTGCAGTGTGATCACCAAGTCAAGAAGGATGAAATACCAGAGAGGGCAAAACAGAAATCACAGAAGAAGGAACAGAATTAGTAAGAGTGATGTCCTAAAATCAAAGAAAATAAGTGTATCGAGGAGGACAGAGCATTCAACCATGCAAAAACTGCCTAAAAGTTAAGTAAATTGAGCAAAAAATGTGTCAATTGCACTTGGCAATTCGGAGCATGGAGGTTTGATTCTTCATAACAAGAGCTATTTCATTGTAGTATAGTCTTTTGTAGTAGAAGCATGGTGGTGAATGCAACCCGGAAAATCAGATGGGTTTTTCTTTCCTTTAATTTAATTTAATTTTTTAAAGTATAGTTGATAAGAAATGTTGTGACTCAGTTAAACACATATATTCTTTCTTTCATGTTCTCTTCCATTATGATTTATCATAGGATATTATTCCCTGTGCTATACAGTGCTTTATCCATCTTATATACAATAGTTTATGTCTCCTAATCCCAACTCCTCTCTCACCCTATCCGCCAACCCCCTCTCTCTTGATAACTACAAGTCTGTTCTCCATGTCTGTGAGTCTGTTTCTGTTTTGTAGGTAGGGCCATTTGTGCCATATTTTATAGTTCACATATAAGTGATATCATATGGTATTTTTCAAAACAACAACCAAAAAAAAAAAAAAAAAACAAAGAATAAACAGCTACCAACATTGAACCCTCTAGATTTCCTAACTGAAACTACAAAGAATAGAACTCAGTGACTTTTTGTAAGTCAACTATGCTTCAATTAAAGAAAAAAAAAAAAAGAACACTCTGACATTAATATAAGTTCTTCCAAGTCCTTATTCTGAAAGATATTTCAGTGGTGGAAGCCTGTTACCTTTGGCTTTTATTTTCATTTATCATCAGAAAATTATTTTGCATACTAAGATTAAAACCTTTAAAACTGACAGATATCAATGTAAGGTACATTTAAGTATATTACATAATATAATATTCTTTACCAGCTGAGCCACAAGGGAAGCCCAAGAATACTGGAGTGGGTAGCCTATCCTTTCTCCAGCGGACCTTCCCAACCCAGGACTTGAACTGGGGTCTCCTACATTGCAGGAGGACTTGTTAACCATCTGAGCTATCAGAGAAGCCCCTATATTACATAAAATGACATTTTATTATTTCATGAAACAATAAATTTGTTTAATTGACTTTATGACGATGGCTTTTCCCACTCTTTGAGGTAAATAAGAGAACATTTCTAAAAATTATGGTATACATCAGGGCTAATGAAACAAAGGTTACATTTGATAATGTACAAATGTACATTTGCTCCTTCAATTTTTATTGAAATCAAATGTCTTTACACTATAATTCAAAAGTTGCAGAATTTCTTAAGCTTGGGTTTAAGTAATCATTATTTTAATGTAATTTATATTTTTCTTGGCACTGTAAGGGCATATATTGTTATTGAGAAAATATCTGGCCCACAAACTTGAAATGTAGACATTTGTAATTTTGAAATAGCATTGGCTAATATATGAGTTCATAGGCTGCAAGAAAAATATCAACAATATCAGAGGCAGCAATACTTTATTTTAGAACTTTTAATTCTGAATTTGCATTCAACCTCAACAGCTAAATAAATCATGAAACTAATATTTTGATACTGAAATGTTTCACTTAGTAGCTCTTTGTGAACATGACTATGATAGTGGAAATTCAGCCCTAGTTTTGCCACTAATTAACTGTGTGATCTCAAGACCCACAAAGTCTTTTTGCTTCTATTTCTGAATCTATGAAAATGAAGTTTCAACTAGAATAACCTTACAGTCATCTGTAAAATTATGTGTTGCTTATTTATGTTTTATTATAGGCTAGATATTATTCAATATTTTGCAGTTTGGTAGACCTCATCTATGTATACATTGATTACTAGAAAATGATGCTTTTAACTTTAAGTGCCAAATGTACACCTTGTGAGCTATGTTTTGTCAGGATTAACTTTTCAGATCCCTTTTAAGGAATGGATAGGAAAGAATTTACAGTGAACCATCATGATGCAGTCAGTTTGGTGCTAGAAAATGGGGTCCTTGGAATTCCCCTCCTCTCCTGGGCATCTGACATCTCTTTCCCAACCCACTCCATTACTTGTCAGAGGGTGCAGAACTGTGGGTAGAGCAAACCAGGGCAAGGGATTATTTAATCAGGATCCAAAACGGACTTCTTCCAGCTACCTTCATAGTCCACACATCACATATAATCAGCTGACTTAGATTAATTCACCAAGTAGTTTGCTCGTATTTGGGGATATAGATTTCCTCCTGCATGGAAATTAAGGTGGATGGGGTGAGAGGAGAATGAGGGGCTAGGAGAGGAAGTGAAATTGATGAGAAGATAAATGTCAAACCTATTTGTCATCAAAGTTATTGTGAATGACTTTATGGATTCCCCTGGGTGTGAAAAAATAACTTGCAGTGAGAAGTGTCATTACCAATTATGGCTACAGAAGCTAATAAAAATAGTCTCCCTGACTTGGGCCACTTCATCCTACCAAATTTAGTGCTAACATATGATGATATAAAAGAACAAATCAAGTGATATTTAGGGGTAAAAATATCTGCTATGAAAAGTATTTGGGGGGTATGTTAGGAGTCAATACATAATTTATTCAAATGTAAGTTGTATGTCAGTTAAGTTATGAAAATTCAAACCCCCTTAGTACTCTGGGTACTGGAAAGATTATATGAGTAAGTAAATATAATATAGAGGAAAACAAAGAGAAAACTGTTTCCACAAATTTGAACCTCTTTATGAATAATGATATTCATTTTAATTTTCTTAAATGAAATGAATCATGTAGGATTAAAATTATGGTCACGCTTAATGAGAAGAAAAGAAAAAGAAATACACTAACCAAGAATAAAATATTCATCAGAATAAAGACATCTAAAAATACTACAATTTATTCATTTCATTCCAGTTCATATAACTAAGCTGCAAAATACCAGAAATTATTTATAATATAATTTGAACAGAGGACAAGTTCTCTATCTCTCTTTCTCTTTTTTAGCAACTCCGTAGCTCTATCATAGTATATTTTCTCAGATGAACCACTGAAAGAAGTTCTACCCTGTTATACATCTATAGTTTGATATACTGTGAGGGACTAATTCAAATATATTACTTGCTTGCCATTTTTAAAATTGGGTTTAACTTTCAAATATGATTATTATCTTCACTCATTCTCTTTAAATAAATTTGGCCTTGCGATTGTGGGGAAGCACTTTAAGAAATACTTTCAAGGAAAATTAGGTGTCTGGAATTTTTAGGAACAGTAAGCTGATTTTTAAAGTATTTAAAAATTATTTTTCTAGTGAGACAATTATTATTCATGAAGACTTAATTAACCCAGCATCACATTGTCACTCTCAGAAATATCATTCGTTTGTTAATCCACATAAGAATTGTTTATGGAGTATCTGTTGTGTGCCATCTGCTCCAGGAACATCTACTAAACAAACATGAGCGTAAAGAAAGTCATTAGGAATGTACCTTCCACATTCTTCTCTGCATCCACATTCTCTGTGTTGATTTAAATTTGCCACTGACTATCCCAGGTGGCGCTAGTGCTAAAGAACCCACCTGCCAATGCAGGAGACGTAAAGAGATGTGGGTTCAATCCTGGGTGGGGAAGATCCCCTGGAGGGGGGCATGGTAGCCCACTCCAGTATTCTTGCCTGGAGAACCCCATGGACAGAGGAGCCTGGTGGGCTATACAGTTCATAGTGTCTCACAGAGTTGGACATGACTGAAGCGGCTGAGCATGCACACATGACTGTTTCGCTAATGAGTACAGTGTGGCTCAGACGGTAAAGAATCTTCCTGTAATGCAGGAGACCTGAGTTTGATCCCTGGGTGGGGAAGATCCCGTGGAGAAGGGGATGGCTACCTACAGCAGTATTCTTGCCTGGAGAATTCCATGGACAGAGGAGCCTGGCGAGCTACAGTTCATGGGGTCAACAAAGAGTCAGACAAGACTGAGAGACTCACACTTTCACTTTCAAAGGGACTATATGTCTATATTTGTCCTGATATTCTGGTGTAATTATAAGTAAAATCCCTTTCCACCCTCAAAAGGTGTTCCAGATTGTATGGCTAATTATATATTGATCTTTATAATAAATAGGTATGCAACAAATCTAGGAATCATTTGTCTCTGCCTAGTAACTCTCTTTGCCTAGAAAGAAATAGATGTAAAACTGTACATTCAAATTTAACTAGCATATATATTTTGAATCAACCCATATAAGTCAGGGATAGCTTTTTAAGCAACTAGAAGCTGTCATAACAATAAATCCAGCATTATCAAATATGTTTCATTAGGCAAATAGAACACTAGTATTAGTAAAGGATGTATATTACCTCCAAACTTTGGTAATAGTATTGATTACATTCTCCCTGTTATCTATCACATAAAGTCCCTTGACATCCATCATCAACCATTTCAACATACAGAGAAATAGCTTGATTTATTGAAAACACTAAGAAATTTTATTATAATAAATTAGGCAGTGTGTAGAACTATCAATAGATATTTTAATCTAGAACAGCCTCCTCACTTAACTATAATGATGAGCAGAACTATATGGTGGATGATAAATATAAACCTCTGGATAGAATGAAGTATGTTACTTGAGGATTCTGCTTGGGCTACTGAGTTTAAAAGCTATTGGCTGAATTTATACTAAAATAAATAGTGAGATATCAAATACTTACTGATGGCATTCAGCAAAAAGAATAATCATGTGAATAGAAACATATTGTACTCTGTAACAGAGCATTTATGAAGTCGGGTCATATGTAGAATCAGCATTTCATTTCCAGCCTTTTCTGTGATCACTCTATTCCAAATAATAATCAAAGCTCTACCATGTCAACTCTAATTTCCCCATTGCATTTTCACATTACCCAGTCAGTATCCTTTTACTCCTTACATTTCCAGATGATTCCTTGACTCTCCATAAAGATGTTTTGTCTTTTTTTTCTTTTTCTTCATTCCCACAGTCTTCCACCTGCCTCTTTGCAAAATTAGATTCCTCCCAGTATTGTGACCCTCTCTTTCCACATGTGGTAGACCTCCCTGTAGTAATTATCCTATCCACTTCTGGCTTGAATACCTATTCCTTTTCCTCTCCATATTTTCAAGACTTCAAAGCATGTACACAGTATGATATATAGTTCAATGCAGGAACACTTATCTAGTTTAGGGCTATCATAAAAAGGGTTTAAACTATTGAAGACAAGCAAGGAAATAATAACAAAATGAAGAATAGAAGTTACTTTTTAGAGGGGAAGGGAGGTATAGAAGGATTGTATCTAGGGTGTCAGGTATGTTTTTATCAGAGGATAGCTAACCTGCTATTTCTTTGCTCTATGATCATTTATTAAAGCTTACATATAATCAGGATTTCCAAATAAAATATAATATACATATATAAAGATAGACAAAATACAGCATAAAAATGTGAAATTTGTATAAAATTATAGATCTGTAGGTGTTTATGCACGTGTGTATATGTATGCACTTACACATCTCCAGATATATTAAACAAGACATACTTATGCTATGTATATTCACATATATGTATGTATATGGACATGTTTGCTGCTAAGTCGCTTCAGTCGTGTCCAACTCTGTGCGATCCCAGAGACGGCAGCCCACCAGGCTCCCCCGTCCCTGGGATTCTCCAGGCAAGAACACTGGAGTGGGTTGCCATTTCCTTCTCCAGTGCATGAAAGTGAAAAGTGAAAGTGAAGTCACTTAGTCATGTCCGACTCTTCATGACCCCATGGACTGCAGCCCACCAGGCTCCTCCATCCATGGGATTTTCCAGGCAAGAGTACTGGAGTGGGATGCCATTGCCTTCTCCCATGTACATGTTTATATATATGTTTATATGTGTGTGTGTGTGTGTGTGTGTATATATATATATATTTATATACATGTTTATATATATGTATTAATATATATTATATAGTATATACTATATATTAATATATAATATATATATTCCCTGATTGTTCAGACAGTAAAGAATCTGCCTGCAATGCAGGAGACCAAAATTTGATCCCTGGGTCAGAAAGATTCGCTGGAGAAGGGAATAGCAACCCATTCCAATATTCTTGCCTGTAGAATCCCATGGACAGAGGAGCCTGGCAAGCTACAGTCCATGGAGGTGACAAACAGTCAGAAATAACTGAGTGCCTAAAACTTTCACTTTCATATTTAAATTATAAGCAAAAATATTCCCCATGCTTAATAGTGAGATAAACCCATATTTTATATATATTTTAGTGTTTCCATAAAACATATCCATATTGCTTTGGATATAATTGATTATACATACATATATATGTATGTGCATATGTACACACACTATATATATTGTTTATGTATACACATATACATACATTATACATGTATTTTTATTTCATCTCATGTTATACATATAGTATATTTTTGTTGTTATCCATCTGAAATTCACATTTAGTTGGGTGTCCTGAATTATTTATTAAATCTAGTAATCCTACATTCCATTTGAATATATTTCTCTGATTATCATATTGTGATATTTAAAATAATAGTGAACCTAATAATTCTCATAATAAAATGTAGAATATCAGCTAACCAAGAAGAAAACAGTCTGTAGAGATGAAGTAAAAGACCTTGGGCCTAATGACAAAGAGTAAAATGAGATAATTCTGTTTAGTAATGGTTTAATAGCATCCAACTGAATAATTTGAAGTAATGAAAGAAGGACCAAGGTAAAATACCCAGGATATATTTCTATCAGTTTACCCAGTGGCTACAACACTACTGGTAATAAGAAACTATTCAGTGTATTTGGAAAAATTTCCCTAAGACACACATCCAGCAGATCACTCAGTTCTATATTTTTAAAATAGTAAAGTTGAATATGTCAATGGAAACATCATCACTTTTAGTGTGAAAAGTAATAAACTAGAGCCCAAACTTTTCCACCCACCATTTGTATGACCTAAAGTTACACAGTACTTACTCATGCAATTTTTCCTGAGTCTCAGTTTCTTCATTTTAAAAATGAGGAAATCCCAGCTCTATTTTGAGCATTAAATAAAAATATTATGTAAAGAGCATTGTGTAAATGGAAATATTTCTACATTAACTTAAACATAAATATTTCTACATTAACATAAACATATTTTGCAATCTGATATTTAAATGCAATAATTAATGCCTGATAATGTCATTCTCAAGGATAATGGACAAAAGAGATGAACCATGTAAAATATTCCTGCTTTTATTTCTATATAGAATCAAAAAGGGTTAAAGATAGGGGCTCCTTCTTCCTGTTTTACAAAAACTTAAAATACCCTGCTTTTAGTGTATGTATCTTTAGATGAATTAATATCTATAGATTGACCCCAACACACAATAATTTTTCCAGTCAGAATTTCATATTGCTTTTCCATCATCTATTCCCCTCAGTGTAAACAATGAGTGGTTAGACTTAAACACAAGTCAGGATTCCTGAAAGCATAGCCTGGCAAATGAGAATATCATGGCGTTCACCAGATCAACTATTTCCTTTGCTTTGTAGGGATAATCATTTTCTACATTCTTCGGGATATTAAAAATTCTTGCAGTGGTATTCTGAGAGTGCAGAGATCACAATGTAAGCCCAAATGAAACATAGCTGATGAGAATGGTTGGAACTTGCTGATGTTCTTTTCTCTAACTTTTCATCCTCTCTCTGTTTTTGCTTAGCTATTGTTGTACTTTTCATCACCCTGAGACGCAGCAAAAAAGAGCCCCTGATCATTTCAGAGGAGGACGTGCGGGAAAATGTGGTCACCTATGATGATGAGGGGGGCGGCGAGGAAGACACGGAGGCCTTTGACATCACCGCCTTGAGGAATCCATCTGCTGCTGAGGAGCTCAAGTACCGCAGAGATATCAGACCGGAAGTGAAACTTACCCCCAGGCACCAAACATTGTCCACCCTGGAAAGTATAGATGTTCAGGAATTTATTAAGCAAAGACTAGCGGAAGCCGACCTAGACCCCAGCGTCCCTCCTTATGACTCTCTGCAGACTTACGCCTACGAGGGTCAGAGATCAGAAGCTGGATCCATCAGCTCCCTGGATTCAGCAACTACTCAATCAGACCAGGATTATCAGTACCTTGGAGACTGGGGGCCCGAGTTTAAAAAATTAGCTGAACTCTATGGAGAAATAGAATCTGAAAGAACAACTTAGGGGGTCAATCCTTGCAACCTTCTAGAATTTGCTTACTGAGCAAATGGAGATGTAACCTCACCAATGGCAAGGAAGAAGCTTGGAAACAGTACTTGGAACTGAACAAGCAGAGCACAGCTACTGTAGAAACAAGTGCCCTTTTCATGATTGAAAACTGGGTTATTTAAAGGGAAGAAAGTAAAATTAAAAAAAAAAAAAGAAAAAAAATCAGAGAAAAAGCTATTGTTCCTTGTGTATATTTTCAATCGCTCAATAAAGTCTGTGTACTGTTTAATGAAGAATACCTGAATTAAGCCAAACAATGATATTTGTTTCAATATCTTGTGATTTCTTTTCAAAAGCAAAACTAAACAAGAAGTTTCAAATCACTTGTGACTCTGATTTCTAGGGGTGGTACACTGATAATCATGTGGTGGTGAAGGTAATCATGACCTTTTTCCACCTTTTTGGGTGGACTTGAGATCCACATCCTATTATTGTGACACAGCTCATTAGCTTCCTCTTGAAATGACAGGAGGTATTTCCAACCTACCAGACCACTCTATCATGGACTCGTATGTACCATTTTCCTTTGCCCTCCCCACTTCTTTTCTCCATATGGAATTGATGGAGCATGGGGATTTGCTGCTTGCACTATGATGTATGCAACTTCTGTGCACCAGTTGTGCACTGCTCTGAATCATGGAGACTATGGTCTCTGTCCTGCCTGTGCCCCTTTAACAGGAGAACCCCCTTTTTTACGTGGATAGAATGAATGTTTTAAGATATACTCAGACCATCTGATATGTCAGGGAAAGATTTTATTTTTTTTAAAAAAAAAGGCACACTGCAAACCTTATCCTATACAAAACATTGAGGAACTCTATTCTTTTTTTTCCATTTGTTTTAGGACATTTATATCAACAATTCTGATCATTCTTGTACCTCAAATTGGTTGTCAGAAATTTGATAATTGGTTTATACTTCTGTAATTTGGTTATTTTTAACACGGCAGTCATTAAAAACAAGTGTAACTTACATAACTATGTAGTCTGAAAAGATTGTCCTCTAATTTACATAAACTTCATAGACTTTTTATTGACTTGCCTTTATTCCTCACAGAGGCTCAGACTTCCCCCTCATCTCACTGTCTGATTAGCCTTTTATGTTTAGGACTTACAAAAAATATGTAAGTCTAGTAGCAAAAAATTAGAGGTTCACACTTATTATTCTCAGACATGTCTCCTAATGTCACTGAATTTTAGGGTCCCAAACTAGAAAATAGAGATGGAAAAGACTTTCCTGCCTATCTTATACTTTATATGAAGATCAATAAGCATCTATAAAAATGTTTTCCCAATTGCAAAGTAGTTTGTTATGTAAAGGCTCACAGACACTAATTTTCTAATTCCATTGGTTCATAACTACATAGAAACATACTTTGTAAATGAAATAATACATTATCTTAGGAGAATTTAATTAAACTTTCAACAGTAAAGCAATTGCTAACTGAATATATAAAAGTTTAATTCTTTTGATATTTTCCCCAAATAATCTGATCTTTTCTCAGAATTTATTGGTTTTTTTTTCCCCCTAAATTGCTTAGATGACAATTTGCTGTTGTTGATATTGGTTGTGAAATAAAAATCCATAACATAGTGAGCCTATTCTGTAAAATTGAATATATCTATGTATTTCAGATTAATTGGAATTTTGAAGTCCTCAAATTAAAATTTATTTCAAGGGCAAGTTTTCCTTTGCTCTTTAGGTCATTATAATCGAGAGTCCTCAAAAGTTATAAGACATTTTCTGTCTGATTCTACTCAATTGCAAAATTTTGAATTTTGCCTCTGTTCACAACTGCCCTGTGCTATTATTATTTTTCGGTTTTGAGGTATGGGAAGTAAGTAAATTTAATTTGAGTATTTCTCAATTTGTGTTTGAAGCCTGAGGAATAAAATGTAATTTAAGTGTTTTACAACCTTTTAGCATTCCAGATGCTGCTTGATCATTTTTTAATCTCATAGTGTTATACATTCCAGTATAAAGTTAAATCAAAAGAGACACTCAGGGGTTTTGGGGAACAACCTCTGGAGATCCATACTGGTTATGTGAATGCTGGACTATGCTCACCCTGACAGAAGGGTACACGTTTGGAGAACAACTGTGGATACTGGTGTTTGCACTTTGCTATGCAAAGAGGACCAGGGAAACCAGGTTTTGGAAGTCAAGTAGACCTTTGGATTTATAATTTTGATAAACTATTCACAGATTTTTTTTTTAATATTCATCTGGCAACTTTACAGATAGAGGCTTGAAAGATGAGAATGTGTGTATAAGGCAAACTATACAAACTTAAAAGCCAAGGTCCTCTACATGGTTGTGAGTATTGGAAGTACTCCTCTGATTTTGTGGAAAAACACCCAGGTTCATCCATTTTTAATCACACATTATAATGATAATGGATTGTTTCTCAGCCCCTGATATTAAATCTCATATAGAGGCAAAATGTAGCTTCTGTAGTATTGAAATAATATGTTCTGATGTTGATTTATTTCAGAATTTTGTTAAGGAAAGCATTCCAAATATTTTTTATATAAATTCTAAAATGAGGCAATTATATAACTATTATAAGTATGGATTGGGTCTCATATTTTTTTACTGTGCTACTTTGAGTCTGAAAAACAAGTGTTGTTGTTCAGTGGCTAAGTCGTGTTCACCTCTTTGCCACCCTATGCACTGCAGCACACCAGGCTTCCCTGTCCTTCACTATCTCCTGGAGTTTGCTCAAATTCATGTTCATTGAGTTGGTGATGCTAATCATCTTATCCTCTATTGCCCTTTTCTCCTTTTGCCTTCAATCTTTTCCAGCATCAAAGGCTTCTTCAATGAGGTGTTTCTTTGAATGAGGTGGCCAAAGTATTTTAAAATGTTCTGCCAGTGAACTGAGTCATTTAGGACTCAGTTGTGTCTGACTCTTTGTGACCCCATGGACTGCAGCCCTTCAGGCTCCTGTCCATGGAATTCTCCAAGCAAGGATATTGGAGTGGGTAGCCATTCCCTTTTCCAGGGGATCTTCCCAACCAAGGAATTGAACCACGGTCTCCTGCATTGTAGGTAAATTCTTTACCACCTGAGTCACCACACTCAATACTTTGTTTTAAAAATTTTAACTTATCAGTGTTTAAAGATAATTCTCAAGTAGTTTAGTGAGCAAAGAGTTTGAACATAATTTGAGCCCTCTCTAGGCTCAGATAATCAGCTATAGACTATTTGATTCCTTATGGATTCCACCATGGAATCACTAATGTGTCTCAGCCTTGATTGATATTTATAGATCTAGTTAAAATATAAGTTTGAAATCAATTTACTTATTTCCAATAAAAGAATTTTCTACAGACAGGCCTTATACAACATGGTGGCTGTTAAGTTAGAGAAAATACAAACCGTTATTATTTTTTATTCAATGTCTTTATTATTAAAATCTATAAATTCCAAATTACCTTTGTGCAAACATAGGTCTTGCAGGATTTACCAAAGACTAATCACTTTAAATTATTTCTATGAAAAATATGTACATATACAGATTCAAAGTGGAAATTGAAGAGGAAGCTATCCTAAGATGAAGCTCTATATAAAGTTATGACTTTTCCATTATCAAGTATAAGAAGGAAAATATTCTGAGAAATGGCCTTCATGTAACCACACAATCACATACACATATCCATCCATATATGTTTTCATGAAGAATACTTAGAGTAAAAGACTACTCAAAATAGTGACTTAGCTATTGATATGATTTAAATATGATATGCATATAAAATTTAAGTACCCAGCATATGGAAAATTCACCAAGAAGTTAAGGAACATATTTTGGGGGCTTTTATTTTGTGTCTAGCCTCAGCCTAAGCTTCATTACTGGCCATGACTGAAGCTGATTCACAGAAGTATTTCATAGAACAGGAAAAATGATCAAATAATGATAAAATCAAAATTTTAGAAATTATGATTTAATGCACACACTGTGGCAATTAAATACAAATAAGTGCTTTGGCTTAGATTCTTAGTGTACTACAGTGTAGAAGTCTGGATCAAAGAAGGGCAATGGACTAAATCATTTTCAGCAATGCTGAAAGTTACATAAATGATTAGTCATTATTTTATTTGTTCCTGTGGACCTCGATCCGTACTTAGGTCCATTTCCCTTTTGGTTTAGCTGAATATACAGATAATACACACAGAAATTCAGGTAGACTTATTCACGTCAGAAAACCTGATTAAATGAGCGTGATTATAGGTACACCAGGCATGCATAAATAACGTTATTTAAAAAAATAATATTATTTATTTAAAATAAATAGCATTATATATATATATAAAGACAACTCATCCCAATGAGGAGGTGAATTCATGAGATTCAATACTTTTGGGTTAAGCCTCATCTGCATTTTAGTGTGGGCAGTGCTTGATTAGTTATTCAACAAAGCAGAACTCTAAAGCTGATCATTCTGGAAAGAGGCAAGAGTCCCATTTTTCAAACTCAAATTGTACTTAGCTTCAAGGTATGGTAATATTCAATTAATATACTTGGCTTTCACTTTCAAGAATAGAACAAATCCCAGAACTATTCTTGAAAGATATGTGACTCAAATTTAAATTATCTCTCTTTTTTATCCTTTAGGATTAAAGGCAAATTAAATATTATCTGAAGAAAACAAAACCACTTCAACTTTTATTTTCTACATCATCTGCAGAAGGTAATTTTTTAAAATAAAAGATTTGAAATTATAAACCCAACAGTCACAAGTAGTTCACCATCATTTGAAGATAAAAGTAGCACAGAACCCACTCTTTTTTTCAGGTTACGAATGCAGCATTTTGAAATGAAGACGTTAATAGCAACAGTTTTTAACATGTTGAAAGATGTCTTCTGCCCTCGGCTTATACCAATGAGCGATGTAGTGAGGAATTTGTTTTTGTTTTGTGTTATTTTTGTTTTAATAAGAAATTTAAAAAAATGTTCTTATTTGAGGCATTGATGCAAAAAATTTTTTTTTAGGATATTGAAGTATCATTACATTTATCCACATTGCTGAGTCTATGGAAATTAAGGATTTTTGCCCTTCAAAATTACAGAGGCATAAAACCAAAATAATTCGTTTTTAAAGTAAAGTGAAAATGAATGGGATAGGAAATCAAAGACTCTTGAAATGATATTCCGTGAGAAAGGCATGCACCATGTAGAGGTAAAAGTGGATTCTTCCTATGGCTTTGTCTTATTACCCAAAAATACTACCTTAGGAAATAAATAATTGGCTATGATAGTTAGTGTCACCCTACTGATCTTATCAAGGCAATTTTTCTTGTGTCAAAATGCATCAAATTCTTATTCTAAAGCATTTATTGGCATTTTCCAGTGCTACTTCAAGTGCCTTAGTTTCAAGCTGGAATTCATATAATCTAACATTGTGATTTATTGAGTAAGCTCTTCTAAACATGCATTATGTGTAAGATACTATTTCAGGCACTGTGAAAGATGTAAAGAAAAGTGTTTGGGTGATAGGTGTTATCAATGAAATAAAAGTCTTGCTGGAGAGTTAAGAGTTACACATAAAAAGCTATAAGTAAATATAAAGCAAAAAGTGGCAAAAGTTCTGAAATAGACTCATATATGCTAGGAAAGGTTGAATGGTCACGTGAAAACTGTGTCAGTGGTGTACAAGTTTGAGGTTTTCTATAGGACATGGAGAATGATACAAGTGCAGAGTAAGCCACTTAAATGATTGTCCAAAGCTGTATCGTTTCGTGTGGAATACAGTACTCATGCAGGGCATCAGAGATAAGATATTAGGAGAAGTTAGATTTAGGTTTAAGATGACCCAATGTCCTTTATGCTTTAATCAATGTCACTGAGTTTTGTTTTGTTTTCCTAAAGAGAAAAATTACTGTGGCCAGACATCTCTTTTAAAAAACTCAGTCCTTCATTAATGTCTACCATTCAGTGGTGGTTTAGTTGTTGGTGTTTCATTGCTAAGTTGTGTCCAACTCTTGTGACCCCATGGATTGTAGCCCTTGAGGTTCCTCTGTCCATGGAATTTTCCAGGCAAGAATACTAGAATGGGTAGTCATTTCCTTCTCCAGGAGATCTTCCCATCTCAGGGACTGAACCCATGTCTCCTGATTGCAGGCAGATTCTTATAAATGTATCTTAAAGAGATACCATTGAGTCATGTACCTACACAAAGAATATTAGACTATTTTTCTGAGCCACCAGGGATGACCATTAGACTATTATAATTGTTTCTAAAATATTTTAAAAATATATCTTAAGAAGGTTAAAAAAAGGTCATAGGTGATATACATTTCAGGGTTTAATTGTTGGAGTCATTTAATTTTATAAATTCATTTATCATAATAAACATAAGTTTGAAAGAGGGCAAAGGAGATACTTTTAAGAACAATATGTTTTTTTTCTTAATTGGATAAATGTGTCCAAACTCTATAGTTATTTTTTAGGTATAAAAATATTTTAATATCTGAAAACCAAAGACCAAACTGATGCCTTATTAAAATTGCATGAGTTACTCTTAATACTTAACACAAAAGATGTCACATAATTTAGTGTTTCATTATATTAAAAGATTTGCATTTGGATTTGTTTCCAAAAAGTGATCATGATAATAAGCACGAAGATGCAATGATAAAGGTAGATTTCTTAGAAATTCCCACTTTTAAATCTTGTTTCTCACTTTTGTCTTTCACATTTACTTGCTTTTTGAAAACAACCCTTGCTATATTTGAGCAATTTCTATATCTCATGTATTTTTCAGAATGAATTCAAGAGTTTTTCAGAAATGAAGGCAGTTATCATGTTGTTTTCAAGGTTTAGATTTTCATCACATTTTCTCTCCCTCTGTCACTAATCATGCTCTTCCTCACCAAAAAGTAATAAAAGAAAATTGCATTCAGAAAAATAGTCTGTGACAATAACTTTCCTGTGAGCCTGCGGTTCCCTTCCAAGATGTGGTTTGAATTTTTAGCTCTTATAGCTCTGCTGTGTATTTCCAATCTCCTGGACATCATCCTGTCTTCATTTTTTCAAAGATAGCTAGAGAGAAAGTCATCATTTGTTGTTCATAGGAATGTGTCTAAAATATTTCAAATGCTTGGATGATCCATTTCATAAGCCATTGAAATCAAAAATGAAATTGAAATAGTGCTTTCTCCTTTAAAAATATTTTTAATGTCATGTTTTAAAAGTTTAAAGTATATATTTTTTTAAAATTCAGTGTAATTTTATGTATACCTTTTCCATCACTTTGAAGAAATTTTAGAAAATTGTTTTTTTTTTTTTTTTTCAGAAAAACTAACACTATGAATAAGGCTTCCAAATTTCATCACCTAAATGACGTTTTTCTCTTCAGTTGCACATAATTTTGCATTGATTCTACAGTAACAATAAATGGAATTTAGCATATCGATAAAACACTTCATTTAAATTTACTTTTAATCATATGGTCTAGTTTAGGTTAAGCTTCTTTCAATTTGTGTTTCACTAAATTCCCCTCAGAATATGATTTCCAAAGTATGGAAAGATTAACATTCTTTGCCTGTCACTTATCAATATTTAGCTTTTCCTTTTGTTTGTTTTTGCTGTTGTTGTTCAGTACCTAATTCATTTCCAACTCTCTGGGACCCCATGGACTGTAGCCCGCCAGGCTCCTCTGTCCATGGGATTTCCCAAGCAAGAATACTGGAGTGGGTAGCCATTCCCTTCTGCAGCAGATCTTCCTGACCCAGGGATCGAACCTAGGTCTCCTGCATTGGCAGGCAGATTCTTTACCACCGAACCACCAGGAAAGCCCTATCATTTCATTGCCCAGACTTAAATTCACTGTCCTGCCTTTCCTCAGCTGTCTCAGATTTAGTTTGAAAATGAGCAATCCAGGGAAATGAAAGACCTGATAGGGTAAATAACTTGAAAAAAAAGGTCACAATGCAGCTTTCCTGATTCTTAATCAATATTTTGTATTAAAACATGAAACTGGAAAATATTGACAGAAAATATGTATACCTAGATTAAACATGGGGAAAAAATTAGGATTTGAAATCTAGGATTGAAGATATGTCAGGAATCTGTGACTCTAATTTTGTACATTTAAATGTCAATTTAAACATAGTTTCAATTCTTCTTTGATTTAAATTATAAATAATATCTTTATATTTACCTCACAGAATTGCCATGAATATCAGATGCAATCTAGTGTTTGAAACACAGATATGAGTAAAGTTCTTGACAAACTGAGTAATTTCATTATTATGGTTTCATTTTGTTCCCTCAGCTCAACTTCTGGCCTCAGAAAATTGTGACATAGGCTATATATTACAGGCACAAAGTTTCAATACATACTAAGCATGGCGATATAGTCCCCATCCGAGCAGGCAAAGAAAAGGACCATTCTACTATAGTACATTGAAGCCTTCTTTTCACCATACAGAGGAGAAAGAAAATTGCAATCTCTGTATCATTGTGTGTCTTAGATTTCCTTTAATAACTTTAGTACATAAAACTCCGAATATAAGATTAAACTAATAATTTAGATGACCACCTGATGTAAAGAACTGACTCATTAGAAAATACCCTGAGGCTGGGAAAGATCAAAGGCAGGAGGAGAAGGGGACAACAGAGGATGAGATGATTGAATGGCATCACCAACTCGATGGACATGAGTTTGGGCAAGCTCCAGGAGTTGGTGATGGACAGGGAAGCCTGGCGTGCTGCAGTCCATGGGTTCACAAAGAGTTGGACACAACTGAGCAACTGAACTGAACTGAACTGAACTGAATAAGTTAGAATTGTGTTATAAATTATATTTACTCTTTACTTCTGTGTTTCAGAATATTTTTAAAATAAAAATCAGTTTCTCTTATTGATATAATTATTTCAAAAATAATAAAAATATTTTTGTGATTTGGGGGAAGAGATATAATTGAAATATTTACAGCAAGGATATTTGGATATTCATAAAAACAAAAATTCGAGAGAAACAAAACTCATTAGCATAGCCATGAAACACATTTTTCATGACTGAGAAAACACTTCTGTGATATCTAAGGGCACTTTTCATTTAAAAATTACAGGGACCCTATCATGGATAATAGCATAGTATTATTATATAATAATTAATAAACACTCAAATGTCATCTAGGGCCTGGAAATTCTTAAATAGAATAGATAGGATACAGGATCTAGGAAAACAACAACAACAACAACAACAAATAAACTTGGCATTTCTTCCAAACTCTTTCTCTTCCAATTTATCCACAACCCCAAAATACCAGGGTATTAATTTTAATTGAGAAGTTATCAATTGTGATAGAATTATATCTCCAATAGGTAATAGAATCTATTCTCCAATTTCAACCAAAGAAGAATGCTACAGGTTTAGGAAGTACTGAACAAAATAAAAATGATTTCTTTAGAGGCTCATCCTTCACCTGCCAGACAATAAAAAAAAAAAAACATATTTCACATATAGGAAAAGATATACTTGTTTCAATAAAACAAAGCTTTCTTTTGAGGAAGTTTGCATCAGTAAACTTTATTAGCACACAATAATTTAATAGTATTAAGAAAGGACTTATTGGAAACAATAACACATTTTGAGAAAATTTCTGCTCTTCTCAATATCCTAATCACATACCAGACTCTCTGTTAAATGTCAGTATATTCTTCTTGTTCACTGACAGGGTAGAAATCCCTGAGTGAGTCAATAATAGAATTCTACAACATTCCCATTTTCTCTCCCAAATATTGTTTTGTTTCAGCAAACAAATTTAACATCTAGCACTCTTTGTAGATTCCCCTGAAGTATACATCCATAGCTACTTATTATTCTGTCAGTTATTTAAAGAATTGTCCTCTCAAATTTCCTTTCAGCCTTTGCACAAAAAGACCACTGAAGCAGTTCCAAAAAATAAACAAACAAAAACAATGTACCCCAAATTTTTTTCAGTGTTGGTGAAATTATACAGATCCCGAGTATTACTCCCTAGCACATTTAATCACTTCTTTACCAGTGATTTTTTTTTCTTCTTCTTCTTAAGAGGACCAACCAACTATCCAAGTTGCACTCAATATCTTGAAGAAGAAAAAAATTAGAAGGGAAATGAATTTTTTAAATCACCAAAATAAATGTTTTGATAATATTACTTAAAATAGAACAGATCCTAACTGTTGGGAAAGGAAACAGAGATTGTTTTCTAAAATGCTACTGGCCAGTTAAGTTCATTCATTCTACTGAGTCTGACTCTTTGAGACCCCATGAACAGCAGCATGCCAAGCTTCTCTGTCCATCACCAACTTCCGAAGTTTTCTCAGAGTCGGTGATGCCATCCAATCATCTCATCTTCTGTCGCCCCGTCTCCTCTTGCCTTCAATTTTGCCCAGCAATAGGGTATTTTCTAAGGAGTCAGTTCTTTGCATCAAATGACCAAAGGATTGGAGTTTCAGCTTCAGCATCAGTTCTTTCAATGAATATTCAGAACTGATTTCCTTTAGAATTGACTGATTGGATCTCCTTGTAGTCCAATGGACTCTCAGGAGTCTTCTCCAACATCACAGCTCAAAAGCATCAATTCTTTGGTGCTCACCTTTCTTTACTGTCCAACTCTTACATCCATACATGACTACTGGAAAAACCATGGCTTTGACTATACGGACCTGACTTTTTGTGACTCCATATACTGCAGCCTGCCAAGCTCCTCTGTCCATTCGGATTCTCCAGGCAAGAATACTGAAGTGAGTTGCCAGGGCCTCCTTCAAGGATTCTTCTCAACCCACGGATCAAATCTTGGTCTCCCACATTACAGGTTAATTCTTTACCATGTGAGTCACCAGGGAAGCCTTTGTTTCTTTTAGCTGGGTGTTTAATAATCATTGTGAATTAACATAGTGTTATGATATTTATAGAGCCCCTATAGGGGGGTTCCCCTGTGGAGAAGGCAATGGCACCCCACTCCAATATTCTTGCCTGGAAACTCCCATGGACGGAGGAGCCTGGTAGGCTGCAGTCCATGGGGTCGTGAAGACTTGGACACGACTGAGCGACTTCACTTTCACTTTTCACTTTCATGCATTGGAGAAGGAAATGGCAACCCACTCCAGTGTTCTTGCCTGGAGAATCCCAGGGACGGGGGAGCCTAGTGGGCTGCCGTTTATGGGGTCACACAGAATCGGACATGACTGACGTGACTTTGCTGCAGCAGCATAGTTCCCCTGAGCTCCCAGATTTGAATGGGGCTCCCTGAAGTTACCAGATGCATATATTTGTATTTTCACTTTACCAAAGAGTCAAGTAGCCTAGAGCATGAATGCTACTGAATGTTGAATTGATACAATCATTACAGAGCAAGAAAGAGACTGTCTACCAGGGGAAAAAAGTATGTTGTCATTGAGGAGAGTCAGATTTAATAGTTCATGACTTATGTTTTATTCATGAAATATACATGGATTTTATAAATAATCATTTTCATATGTATGAATAAAGAAAAATAAATAATATAGTCTTTTTAAAGTTTCCCAGGAGGATATGCCAAATTACATTATCTTCTTCCCTCCAAGAGGCAGCCTCTATCCTGATTTTTTGTTTTCTCTTATAATGGTGACACTAATGGTAAAGAATCCTCCCTGCAATGCAGGAGGCTCAAGGGATGCAGTTTCTGTCCCTGGGTGGAGAAGATCCTCTGGAGTAGGAAGTGACAACCCACTCCAATATTCTTGCTTGGAAAATTCCATAGACAGAGGAACCTGACAGACTACAGTCCATGGGGCCACAAAGAGTCAGACATGACTGACTGAGCATTACATATCACTATAACTTCAGAAATATGTATTTTTGAAACATTTAAATTGAAGGATAATTTCTTTGATTTTCTCTTACTAATATATGTTTCTGAAAGCATATATTTTATCATTGGCCAAAATCACTGTCTTCAATCTTAATGTGGGGGATGTTTCTGGAACATAAATTATGCCATAGAATTGTCCACATTTGAAGCCAGTGTTCCTGGCTTTTGTGCTCTGGTATTTGTGATTTGGTGCTCAGGGAAATTTTTCAGGAATCTCCCAGGCAGGCTGTTCTTGTCAACTCAGGGAGACTTCTGCATACAAGGCACTCAGAGCTGCTTTTAATAGGTGTACTCACTAGTATTCTTGCCTGGAAAATCACATGGATGGAGGAGCCTGGCTGGCTACAGTCCATGGGGTTGCAAAGAGTTGGACACGACTGAGTGACTTCACTTTCACTTTTTCATTTTCACCAGTAAAGAGGATCCTGCTAGATATCATCAGCAAAGTCAACCATGTGAGTTCTCCTCCTCTAGTCTGCTCATTGACAGTTTTTTAATGTTAATAAACTTTCTAAAAGAGATGCAAATTGTATGCACTATTTTTTATGAAAGATGATAGAATTGATTTGCTACTATTTTGATTGTTTTCTATATCTATGTTCATGAATGAAATTTACTTACTACTTTAATTTCACAAATTGCCTTTTCTCATTGTGGTGTCAAGGTTATTCTAGAATGCAAATAAAAGTTAGGGACTTAATCATATTTTTATTTTTGGAATATTTTATATTAGATTGGGGACACCTGTTCTTAGGAAACCTGGTAGAAGTCATCCTCAAAATTATCTGTGCCTATAATGGGGGAAGGTGTTGTTGGAAGAGAGTAAGACTTAATTCTTGACTCAATTGTTTAATGATATAGAAATATTCAGTTTTTAAATTCTTCTTGAGTTAGTTTTAATAAAGCTACACTTGTCCAGGTATTTATCTTTTTAAAGAAGTTTTGAAATTTTAAGATTTTTCATATTATCTTAATATCTTTAAAATTATTCCTGCATATGCACTTATCTCCTTTTTATTTTAAAGTATGTTTCTTAGTCTTTTATTTTCTTTTTATCAAACTTGAATTTTTTCAGTGTCATAACTTTTAATGAATAGTTTGAATTTTCATATTTCTTTCTATAGTGTTTCCTTTTTATTACTTAATTTCTGCTCCCACTTTATGCTCTTTAAAATTCCTTCTTTTTTTTTTTTTTACTTTATTAACTGACATTTGTGCTTCTTTGGTAGCTCAGTTGGTAAAGAATCTGTCTGCAATGCTGGATACCTGAGTTTGATCCCCGGGTTGGGAAGATCTACTGGAGAAGGGTACAGCTACCCACTCCAGTGTTCTATCCTGGAGAATTCCATGGACTGCATAGTCCACGGAGTTGCAAAGAGTCAAATGCTTACTCTACAATTTACATCAGTAAATTGATGTTTACTGAACATTTTAAGTTTGATACCTAATAATTTAAATTCCGATTTTCTTATTTTCTAGTATTATCTTTTCAAGATACAAATCTCTCTCCCACCCTATCACTGTTCTATCTGTACTTATTAGAGCAATACTATGTACTGTTACAGACAAGAGTCCAAATGACATTGGCATCAGAGTAGAAGGTTATTTCTTGCTCTAGAAAAGTCTAAGTAAGTGTTCCTTAAATGTAGTTGTGTCTACCCCAAGCAATGGTCCATGAATCCAGTCACCTTTCACTTTGTATCTCTAATATACCCTAGGTTTTGGAGACAAATGCTGGACCCTCTTCCCCAGTTGCTCATGGAAGACAGACTGATTCACACACAAACTATTTGGTGAGACCTGGTACCATGCCTCATCTTGATGCAAGAAAAGGTATGAAGCATCCCTGACTATTGCAGTGCTTTAGAGTTCAATGCCCAAGGTACTTATTGGAAACTTGTCACATACACATCATCTACCTACATAGGTCAAAATTTCAGATACTCAGAGGTAAAGGAGATGTTTCTGTTTGTTTGTTTGTTTGTTTTTTTAAAACATAGTTTTTGCCCAATTAAATATCATAAACCATGATTCTCAGGGGAAATGGGAAGTTTCCTAAAATCTAAATTTTCAAATGCCAGCTAAGGGCCAAATCATAAGAAGGCCTTTGTAAGGAAAGCAGTTTTAGTTTTACTAGGCTAATTATTTTCTGCAAGCTTGCCTTGTTTTTTGAGGAAAAGTATCCAATTTCTCACCATTATCTATGTTACACTGAGAGTTTTTTTATAGATAGTCTTCATTAAGTCGAGAAAGTTCCTACATATTGCTAGTTTGCTGAGGGTATATCATAAATGTATTAGAGTTTTCTAGAGAAGCAGAACCAATAGGATGTGCATATAAATATATGTATGTGTGCAAAGTCATACATACAAATATATGTATGCACGCTAGGCTTCCCCGTCCTCTTCACTAGACACATAGTGAGTCCCAATAACTGGATATCAAACATGTCAAACTCTCTGCAACCCTGTGGGCTATAGCCCACCAGTTTCCTCTGCCCACTGGATTTTTCAGGCAAGAATAATGGACTGAGTTGACATTTCCTCCTCCCAGGGATCAAACCTGCGTCTTCTGTGTCTCCTGCACTGGCAGTTAGATTCTGTACCATAAAGTCACCTGGGGAGCCCAATGCATGTATATATATGTTTATTATAAGGAATTGACTTAATCAATTGTGGATGTTAGCCAGTCCAACATCTGAGACACGTGGGCAGCAAGTTGTAGAGTCAAGAGAGCTTATGGCCCAGGTGAAGCCCGAAGACATTCTGCTGAAGAACTACCTCTTACTCTAGAAGGTTGTTTTTTTGTTGTTGCTATTCTACTTGGGTCTTTAGCTGATTGGATGAGATCACTCACATTGTGGAGGGAAATCTAACTACTCAAAGTTCACCAACTTAAATGCTAGTCTCATCTAAAAGCACCTTATGCCTTGGCACATATCACAGCCTCTAAGACAATAATTCAATCAATTGTACATATATTGTTGTTCAGTCATTAACCCCTGTCTGACTCTTTGTGACCCTGTGGCCTGCAGCACCCTAGGCTTCCCGGTCCTCTACACTAGATACATAGTGTGTCCCAATATCTGGAGATCAAACTGTTTGAGTTCTCTGATTGGTAGACACATGGATGGGTCAGGAGGGTGATATGTTCTGATTCAATAGGGAAATGATGTGATGTGTAATGGCTGCACATTTGAGATCCTCCTAGACTTCTCCCTGTAGGTCTCTTCATGTGGCTGGTCCTACTGCTAAACTATAAAATCTGATCAAGTTACAGGAATCCTAGAATTTTCAGCCATTTGGTCAGAAGGATAGATGTTGTGTGAACCTCTGAACTTGTGGTCAGTGTTAGAATTGAGAGTGGTCTTGTTGGGAACTGTGCCCTTTAGCTTGCATCTGTGCAGACTCTGAGTAGTTAATGACAGAATTATATTACAATATTACATATAACATACTAGATTCAATTTGCTAATTTTTGATGAAGAATTTTTTATTTATGTTTATGAGAGATGTTAGTCTAGTTTTCCTTTCTTGCAATATCTGGTTTTGGTGTTAAGGTAATACAGGCCTCATAAAATATGTTCTGAAATGTTCCCACTGCTACTGTTTTCTGAAACATATTGTCAAGAAGTGCTATCATTTAGTCCCCAAGTGTTCAGTAGAACTCACCAGTGAAACCATCTGGTTCTGGTTCTTCCTTTTTTGGATGGTTATTAAATATTGATTAAATTTCTGTTGAAATTATTTGTTTCTCCTTGTGTCACTTTCAGTTGTTTAACTTTCAGAAAAACTGCTCATTTCATCTAATTTGTTGAGCTGTTTACAATGTTCCTCTATTACCCACATAATACCTGCGACTTCTCTCTCAGCTTACATCATTTCTCTTTTCTTGTGTATTCTCTAATTTTGCATTAGTGCCCTTAACATATTAATTATAATTATTTTGTATTCTGAAAACACTCATCTTCAATTCTGATGCTTTATTGATCTCTTAAGACTGTATTTTGTCCTTGTCTTTTAATATGTCTAGTAACTTCTGCTTGGAAGCCAGATATGGTTAATTGGGTAAGTGGGGCTTATGTACATTATGAGGCTTTATGACCTTCTAATTAGAATTTGGACACTATATAATGTTTGTACTACAGGCATATGCCAGATAATTAAAAATCTTTTATTGTCCTTGTTTTTGTCTTTCCTGATGTCCTGAATTCCCCTTAAAATGGTCTGTTCTTTACAACTCTTTTGGTTGTAATCCACTGTTTTGGTTGTAACATATGGTAGCTATATTGATATGGTAATAAGAAGTGTGGAAGGGGAAGTGCCATATAATCTCATGATTAAGTCTATGCATTTTCACTTTCCTGGGTTCCTTAAGATGTGATTTTTTTCACAAATACTCCTCAGCTTATACCCTCTCTTAAGTGTAACCTGGAGATGAATAATCTCTCTTAGGTGGAATAATATTCTGATAAACCTTTCCCAGTTTCCCTTGTTGTTGGTGGTGTTAGGTCTCTCAGTCCTGTCTGACTCTTTGAGAACCCATGGACTGCAGCACACCAGGCTTCCCTGTCCTTCACTATCTCCCAGAGTTTGCTCAAACTCATGTCCATCAAAGCGGTGATGTCATCCAACCATCTCATCCTCTGTTATCCCCTTCTCATCCTGCCTGCAATCTTCCCAGCATCAGGGTCTTTTCCAGTGAGTCATTCTTCATATCAGGTGGCCATAGTATTGGAGCTTCAGCTTCAGCATCAGTCCTTCCAATAAATATTCAGGGTTGATTTCCTTTAGGATTGCCTGGTTTGCTCTCCTTGCGGTCCAAATGACTCTCAAGAGTCTTTTCCAACACCACAGTTCAAAAGCATCAATTCTTCAGCTTTCAACCTTTTTTATGTTCCAACTCTCACATCTATACATGACTATTGGAAAAAGCAAAGCTTTGACCATGTCAACATTTGTCGGCAAAGTAATGCATCTGCTTTTTAATATGTTGTCTAGATTTGTCATGGCTTTTCTTCCAAGGAGCAAGTGTCTTTTAATTTTATGGCTGCAGGCACCATCTGCAGTGATTTTGGAGTCCAAGAAATTAAAGTCTGTCACTGTTTTTTTCATTTGTTCTCCATCTATTTACCATGATATGATGAGACCAGATACCATGATCTTTGTTTTTGATGTTGAGTTTTAAGCCAGCTTTTTTACTCTCCTCTTTCATTTTCATCAAGAGGCTCTTTAGTTCCTCTTCGATTTCTGCCATAAGGGTGGTGATATGTGCATATCTGAGGTTATTGATATTCATCCTGGCAATCTTGATTCCAGTTTGTGCTTCATCCAGCCCAGAATTTCACATAATGTACTC
The DNA here is from genome assembly GCF_016772045.2 of Ovis aries. Taxonomy (NCBI): domain Eukaryota; kingdom Metazoa; phylum Chordata; class Mammalia; order Artiodactyla; family Bovidae; genus Ovis; species Ovis aries. Next base: position 54,150,488 of record NC_056069.1, read on the forward strand.
TGCATATAAGTTTAATAAGCAGGGTGACAATATACAGCCTTGACGTACTCCTTTCCCAATTTGGAAGCAGTCTGTTGTCCCATGTTCTGTTCTAACTGTTGCTTCTTGTCTTGTATAAAGATTTCTCAAGGGGCAGGTCAGGAGGTCTGGTAACCCCTCTCATTAAGAATTTACCACAGTTTGTTGGGATCCACACCGTAAAAGGCTTTAGTGTAGTCAATGAAGCAGAAGTAGTTTTTGTTTTGTTTTGTTTTTTTTTTTTTTTTTTTCTAGAATTCTCTGGCTTTTGCTGTGATCCAACAGATGTTGGCAATTTGATCTCTGGTTCCTCTACCTTTTTTAAAATCCAGCTTAAACATCTGGAATTTCTCCATTCATGTACTGTTGAAGCCTAGCTTGGAGAATTTTGAGCATTACTTCCTTAGCATGTGCGATGAGTACAATTGTGCGGGAGTTTGAGCATTTTTTGGCATTGCCTTTCTTTGGGATTGGAATGAAAACTGACCTTTTCCAGTCCTATGGCCACTGTTGAGTTTCCCAAATTTGCTGGCATGTTGACTGCAACACTTTAACAGCGTCATCATTTACAATTTGAAAAAGCTCAGCTGGAATTCCATCACTTCCACTAGCTTTGTTCATACAGATGCTTCCTAAGGCCCACTTGATTTCACACTTCAGGATGTCTGGCTCTAGATGAGTGATCACAGCATCGTGGTCAACTAGGTCATTAAGATCTTTTTGTATTCTGTGTACTCTTCCCACCACTTTTAATAGCTTCTGCTTCTTTTAGGTCCATACTGTTTCTATCCTTTATTGTGCCCATCTTTGCATGAAATATTTCCTTGGTATCTCCAGTTTTCTTGAAGAGATTGCTAGTCTTCCCCATTCTATTGTTTTCCTCTATTTCTTTGCATTGATCACTGAGGAAGGCTTTCTTATCTTTCCTTGTTATTCTTTGGAAATCTGCATTCAGATGAATATATCTTTCCTTTCCTCCTTTTCCTTTTGTTTCTCTTTTCTCAGTAAGATCTCCTCAGACAACATTTTTTTGTTTCTTTTTCTTGATGATGCTTTTGATCACCACGTCCATACAATGTTAGGAACCTCTGTCCATAATTCTTCAGGAACTCTATCAGATCTGATCTCTAATCTCTTGAGTCCATTTGTTACATCCACTGTATAATCACAAGATATTTGATTTAGATCTACCTGAATGGTTTAGTGGTTTTCCCTCCTTTCTTCAATTTAAGTATGAATTTTGCAATAAGGAGTTCATGATCTGAGCCACAGTCAGCTCCTGGCCTTTTTTTTTTTTTTTTGCCTTGTTACATAGAATATAATCTGTTTATTTTTCCTCACCTTGCCAGAGCCAGGAAGATATCTTTCTTGGCATTTTGATCAAGAATATGATGGATTTCCTGTAAATAAAACATATTGTGGACACCCTCAAACTGAGTACCAGGAATTTTTTAATGCTCACAAGAGTCCAGAATGAATTCAAAGAATTTGTCAAAATTACCATTTAACCATTTTTACTAAGGTTTGAGTTCAATGACCTCTGATATAGGTGAGCAAATCTTAGCTGTTATTCTCTGTATTTGCATCTCTTTCTAGATTTCTGTGTGGCAGTTTTGCCTAAGGCCTCATTTCTCTGATAGGTCCAAAAATTCATTGATTTTTAATTTATTGAGTGTTTATTTTTTTCTTCTTGGAAGGATAGGAATAATGAGTTCCAAAATTTTCATATGTGGAGGCCGAGACTGAGAATAACTAGTCATCTTCAATATACACGTTCTATTGTCATGCATTTCTTCAGCCCTTTAGTTTAGTTAAACATATTGATTCCATCTATTTTCACTAGTATTTTTTAAAATTTTCAGAATCCTAGTCTTCCAGGTGACCCTGGTGATGTATGAAGATTAGAGACAGCAAGCTCTCACCATAAATTCTGCACAAATTACACCTTGTGAATAAAATAAATGATTGTTGCTATGGTAAAACACTGACTCTGAAGTGATTCATATGAATTAAAAAAAAAAACTAGAATATGTAGATTAAGGGGAGATTTTTGTTGTTGCTGTCTTATCCAATACTAGAGTTACTATCAACTATCTCAAACTAAATAATCTGATGACACTTGTATTTGAAGTCCTTTTTCAGCCTCATTTCATGGCTAGAATGTGTTTATCATCTCTTGGAGGAAAATTGTTTATCTTACTTTGACCTCTTAGATCCAGACCCCAACTGTGATGGACTGCTCTTCTCTCCATCTCCTTTTCTAGTGTGATTTTTATAATTCTCACTTTCATTGATGTTTGACTTTTCTTGCTCCTAGACTTATGAGGAAATTTCTAATCTGAAGTCCCGACTTTCATGAGCCCATAAGCCTTTTCTCTTGTCTCCCTATCATCCAATTTCTGGGTCAGAAAGCCCTTGGGACCACTGCTGGCTAGACAACTTGTTTTCCTTTCTGGATTCATGCTTTTTCATTGTTTAGAACCTGCGAAGATTTGCTTTATATATTTATCTGCTTAAAAATATGTCTTTTTATTTTATTGAATATTTGAAGTGCTTTCCACAAAGAAGCATTTTTGTTTTTTAACACATCATATTCCCTTGCTGCCGGAAAGAGAATTGGTTTGCATTTCTACACTCTTCTTTTAAAGTTATTTCAGAACAATTCTCTAAAGGCTAATAACCAGTCATACCAGATATATCTCAAACACACACACATAGAACAGTTGTTATTATATTAAACCTGATAATAAAAAAGTAACTGAAAAGATAATAGTGAACTATGTTCAATCATTTTTATCTTGAAAATATATTCATTGCCATCACTTGCTTCTGTCTTTTTTTTTTTTTTTTTGGAACATTCATTTCGTGAGGATATTCAGGGGTCATGAAGCAATTTGAGTTTGCAGCAGTTAACTACTATCACTTCACAAGGAAAATTCTTATCATAGTTCACACTTCTCTTGGGAATACTCTCTTTACTTAAGAATCTACACAAATTTTGTTTTCCCAAAAGGAAGGTGCAGGCTTAGCTTTGAACCTCCTTTTATTTTATCCACTTAGTTTCTTTACTGGCTGAAAATATGTGCCCACACATACATACACACAAAACTAGAATTCCCAAAACTACAATTATCAACCATGAATCCTTGCTAAACTATAGAAATAAATGCATTAGTATATTCATCCATTTTAAAAATAATTAATAGAATTACTTCATTATATATTTTTAACTTCTAAGTATTTAATATTTTAGGTCACACTTTTATTACTATATTTGTATATTGTATATTTGTAATATTTATATATTAAAAAGAATTCTGTGAACCAATAAAGTCATTAAGGGCAAAAATAATTTTCTGTATTGAAAAAATAGAACCTTTTAAGATTCATTTAGAGTGTATAAGGGTTTTCCTGGTGGCTCAGTGGTAAAGAACCTGCTTGTGAATGCAGGAAACACAAGTTCGATCCCTGGGTCAGGAAGATCCCTTAGAAGAGGGTATGGCAACCTATTCCAGTATTCTTGCCTGGAGTATCCCATGGACAGAGGAGCATGGTGGGTTACAGTCCATGGGGTGGGAAAGGAATTGGACAGGACTTACACTAAAACAACTAATGAGCATACAAATATTGGTTCTTGCTGCTATGTTGCTCTCTACTTAACAAGCTATGATGTGGATCTGGATAATCTCCCAAACCTAAAATTTAGGAATATGCATAAGTATACACCATGCTTCCTTTTCTTCGTGATAGGCATAAGTAATATGATACCATGTGTGAATCATTTTAGGTTTACAAGGTAGTCTAACTTATGTTTATAATATCTCCAGATATTCTATTGATTAAAGAAATCCCTTGTACTGTGCTATGCTCAGTCGCTTAAGTCATGTCTGTCTATCTGCGACCAAGGAACTGTAGCCTGCCAGGCTCCTCTGTCCATGGGATTCTCCAGGAAAGAATACTGGAGTGGGTGATTGTGTCCTCTTCCAGGGGATCTTCCTGACCCAGGAATCATACCAACATCTCAGGTGTCTCCTGCATCAAAGGCAGGTTCTTTACCCATTGACCTATGTGGGAAGCCCCAAAGAAATCACTGAGGATAAAGCAAAATAAATTGTAGTGTTCTGGTTTTTATTCATTTGCTTTGCTTTACTTTCCCCTAACAATAACTATGTTGGATGTCATCACCAACTCAATGGACATGAGTTTGAGCAAACTCCAGGAGATAGTGAAGGACAGGAAAGTCTGGTCTGCTACAGTCAATGGGGTGGCAGAGTCAGACAGGACTTCATGACTGACCAACAATAAAATAACTATCATGAGAATCTTAAATTCACATGTTCCAGATGGCTATAGAATTTGTTTAAATATACCATTTTATCAAAGCATAAATAACGTAAATCAGTGGAGCCCTGTTGGCTCAAACGATAAAGAATCTGCCTGCAATGCAGGAGGACTGGGTTGAATCCCTGTGTCAGGAAGATTCCCCTGGAAAAGGGAATGGCTACCCACTCCAGTATTCTTGTCTGGAGAATTCCGTGGACACAGGAGCCTGGCAGGCTACAATCCATGGGGCCACAAAGAGTCAAACATGACTGAGCAACTGAGCATACACAATTATCATAAAATAAAGTTCACATGTTTAAATGATTTATTTTGATAAGTATTGATGTATGTGCATATCTTTTAAGCCATTATTAGATTCAAAATGTCAAAATTCTCTACTAGAGTTGAATTGCATAGTTAACAGAAATATAATCTAAGTTAAATAAGTCAGATATTTCAGAACTTAACATTTTACTTAGAATGAGTAATTAATATCTCCATCACCAATGGAAAATAATATCAATAAATAATATTCCACTTCATCTTTAAGATCTAACCTTTAGAATAAGTACTAAATCACCATATTACACAGAGAAGAGAAAAAGTAATCCCTTGTCAACCAATGCTAATTTCATTTAAAAACAGCCACCCATCATGGTTAGCTGATGCTCCATAAGCATTTGTAGAATGGAATTGAAAGCACTTGAAAAATGACAGAATAAGAAACCTGGCTTCCTGCCAAAAGAAGTCAAACTTATGAGATGTCATTTTATGTGTCCCCAAGGAGATAGCGACAATATTAATCCACAGTGTTGGAAAATGGCCATTCTGAAGGAAAATGGTATTTCATTTTATGAAATTAGAGTGGTAGTGTACAATGAGAAGTGTTATGTCTTTTGGAATTGTGTGTAGACTCATATTTAATTCAGTTCATTAACATTGTCATAGACATGTGTTAAAGATGTCTCACAATATTACATAATTCATTTGCCTTTCCAGTACTACGGCTACTTTTTCCACTACTTTTTAAATACATTGGCATATCTGGTCTTAAGAAATGTGATATAATCATTATAGCAAACCTCATTATGGCTGAGGATTAACTTAGTCTAGGCCCTTACAACTTGGAAAATTATCTTTGATTACATTATTTTTTTTCCAATTTTACAAGAGAGGAAACTGAAAGTCAGGAATAAAATATATATATATATATATATATATATATATATATATATGGATTGGGCTAGAGAAAAATGTTTTCATTCTCATATCAAGGACTCTGTTCCCTGTGTCATTTATTCAATTTAAATGTAACTTAGCTTCCAAGGAGATCAAACCAGTCAGTCCTAAAGGAGATCGGTCCTGAATATTCACTGGAAGGACTGATGCTGAAGTTCCAATGTTTGCCCACCTGATTCGAAGAACCGACTCATTGGAAAAGACCCTAATGCTGGGAAATATTGAAGGCAGGAGAAAGGGACAACAGAGGATCACACGGTTGGATGGCATCACTGACTCGATGGGCATGAGTTTGAGAGAGCCCCAGGAACTGGTGATGGACAAGAAAGCCTGGCGTGCTGCAGCCCGTTGGGTTGCAGAGTCAGACACGACTGAGGGACTAAACTGAACTGAACTAGCTTCCAAGTATAGATAGCAGCCATATGATATGAATGACTGAATGTCTAATAACTGATAGTATCTTGCCAAATAATCAATGATGTGAAAGTGGCATAATGCAGTGAACAAGTATCAGACTGAAAGCAAGCAAGGAGACTGTATGAAGTGCTGTCTCCCGGATGACAAGCTGTATGATGTGCCGTGACTCAGTATTACAGATGTAAGTCTATTCATCTGGAAAGCGGAGTTGTGGCATGTACTAAGTTGTACACACCTCAAAAATCAAATATTAATGTTTTTTTTTTCATTTTCCATTTTCTTATCTGATTTCACTCAATTTAAGATGTATTATTTTTAGCATTTGATCATTGTCATCATAAAAGATAATGGATATTCCTAAGGATGTATTCCTGGAAACTTTAGTTCTTTCATTAGCATGCCCATTTCCATATTTCCTGAAACGAATTTTTCTGAGCAAGTGTTTGCCCTCCCTAGTCAGATGCAGGTATTTCGTCTGTTATTCCTACATGCTAAAACCTATTAATCTGTTCTGAAATTTTGAGTTTATTTTGCCATAAATCACTTGTGATTCTTTTGTATATATGACTAGTTTTTTTTTTAATCTTTTTTTTTTGTATTGGGGTATAGCCTATTAACAGTGTTAATGTTTGTTATAATAATAGTTTCAGGTGTACAGGAAAGGGACTCAGTCATGCATATACATGTATCCATTCTTCCCCAAACTCCCTCCTATTCATGCTGTCACATAACATTGAACAGAGTTCCCTGTGCTGTACAGTAGGTCCTTGTTAGTTATCCATTTTAAATATAGCAGTGTGTACTTTTTAGATTAGGCCAGGAAGTTATTAATCACTTGTTGCCATCTGTGACACCCAATGTCAAGTGTAACTCCTTGAAGTAATAAGTAATGCTTACTAATGTTCCAAATTCAACGTCTTGACTGCATTACAAGAGCAATCAACTAAACTTTATGTACCAATTGGAGAATTCCATATAAATTTTCTCAGAACTTCCTAATTCCAAAAAGACTTTCCCAAAACCTTCCATGATATTCACGGGAAGTGTGTAAAAATGTAAGGAGTATGTGAACAAACAGGAACATGAAAAATATTGACAAATTTTTCCATGATAACATTCAACAGAGCCATTTAATAAAATGCAATACATAAATTTTAATAAGGAGAGAGCTGAACACATTCTTCCCTTGAATTTACCTTGATTGCACTAATGAAAGGCTTACTGTTTCTCAACTGGGAGTATGCTGCTCTTGTTTTCAGCACAGATGTTTCCTTCTACAGGAAGTCAAATCCAGTTTTTCACACTTACACAAAAATTTTTACAGTTTTTAGCTAGGCATCAGCTAGCTGTTGGATAAATGATTTCATGTTCTGTGTTTACATGTGTACTTCACAACTGAATTTCATTCTCAAGTCTGGGAAAACATTAATAACTCAGACTGTATCTTAGGTATTTTAGATTTAGTCCTAGGTGAATATCACTAATATATGTGCCAGTGCCTGATTCATAGGTCTCATACCTAAACATATTATGTTTTATGCCTTGGATATTTTGATATATATTTATTTGTTTTCCACATCTAATTAATTGAATATTTCTGAATAGTATCACTGTGATGATAGAAAGTAGCCATAAGTCTACTGGCTCCTGTTAAAGAATGCTAAATTCCATGACATTGTAATTGTGGGGTTTCAGTTTTGACAGAACTCAACACTGGCTCCCAGTACTGGAAGGCAGCCAAATTCTTTAACTGTTTTAAATGGGGCAGAATGCACTATCCTGAGACAGTAAATAGTGTATGTGAGAGTGAAAGTTGCGCAGTCATGTCTGACTCTGTGACACCATGGGCTGTAACTCACCAAGATCCTCTGTCCCTGGAATTCTCCAGGCAAGAATCCTGAGGTGGGTAGTCATTCTCTTCTTGAGAGGCTCTTCCCGACCCAGGGATTGAACCCAGGTCTCCTGCACTGCAGGTGGATTCTTTATTGTCTGAGCCACCAGGGAAGCCCAAGACAGTAAATAATCTTGTCCCAAAATTTATTTGTAAATATTACTGGTTAGATAGGACATTTGAAGCAGTCAGCATTCAGAAAAATAAGTTAAGTGCTAAATGACATAGGAAGATGATGTCGCCTAATCCTCATTAAATTTGATGAGTTAGGTATTAATACTTACATAAAAAATATTCCAATATCTTGCATCTTTTTTCTTGGCAAAGGTGAGATTTAAGACTTGGAATTCTGACTTAGTGGAAGGCTATGATTACATGTGTTCAATATTTCCCTTGCATACATGCTAAGTCAATTCATTCGTGTCTGACCCTTTGAGATCCCATAGGCTGTACCTACCAGGCTCCTCTAGCAATGGGATTTTCCAGGCAAGAATATTGGAGTGAGTTGCCATTTCCTTCCCCAGGGTATCTTCCTGAACTAGGGATTGAACCTATGTCTCTTACATCTCTGTCTCCTGAAAAAGCAAAATAACAAATGCTTGCTAACAAAATGTGAATTATAGATCAGTCCTTAATTCACAATTTAGGCTAACTTTTTGCAAAGAAGACTTAGCATGAATTTCTTTGTGTGTTAAGGATTGTAACATGGGTTTCAGCATCATATTAAAATAGAAAAAAAAAAAAACCTGTGACCTAATGAGACCACATAATTTACTATTATTCTGTATTCATAGCCAAATTGTGAATATATTTCATCAAATACTTTTTACTCTGTTCTGCTTTTTGGCAGAAATTATTCCCTGAACTTGACATTTGAAAAATTCAGGTAATTATGTTCTTTCTATAATGAGGAACTTTTCAACTTCTGTGATGGACCTCAGCATAGAAATTACCAAACACATCAATTAACTTAAATTAGCATCGTGCCTTTAGAACAAGGCTGATTTTTAATGTTCCTTCATTTTTAAATTTAACCATAAGCAGAGCACACACATTTATACTTGATGTTTTCAAAAAGTTGGTTAAAACAGGTACCATCATTGCAGAAAAAATCTTAAAAATAGAATGAAAAGTGAAAGTGAAAGTCACTCAGTTGTGTCTGACTTTTTGTGACCCCCCCATGGAATTCTCCAGGACAGAATACTCGAGTGGGTAGCCTTTCTCTTCTCCAAGGGATCTTCCTAACCCAGGGATTGAACCCAGGTCTCCTGCATTGCAGGCAGATTCTTTACCAGCTGGGCCATAAGGGAAGCGCAAGAATATGGGTAGCCTATCCCGTCCCCAGTTGCTCTTCCCAACCCAGGAATCAAACTGGGGTCTACTGCATTGCAAGTGAATTATTTACCAACTGAGATACTGGTACCAAAAATTAAATATGAAGAAGTCAGGCAAATATCTTCACCGGTTGCTGTGTGTTTGGTATAACAGTAACAAGTTTTAATATACATCATTTCCCTTAGCCATCCTTGCACTGTGATTCTGGTACCAAATCCATATTCCAACTCCCATGTGGAATTCTTCCCCTGGTGGCTCAGTGAAAAAGAATCCTCCTGCCAGTGCAGGAGATATTTCTAACTAAACAGCAACAACTAATATCACCAAAAGAAATTTATCTCGGCCTTCTTTGACATCATTTTTAAACAGTGCTTTAGGTTTTACTCTCCACTGTGCTAGACTGCTAAGTGAAGTGAAGTAGCTCAGTCATGTCCAACTCTTAACAATTCCAGGGACTGTAGCCTACCAGGCTCCTCCCTCCACAGGATTCTCCAGGCAACAATACTGGAGTGGGTTGCCATTTCCTTCTCCAGGGCATCTTCCTGACCCAGGGATCAAACCTGGGTCTCCTACATTGCAGGCAGACACTTTAACCTCTGAGCCACCAGGGAAGTCCGAACAATGCAGAATGAAGCAATCATTTCCTTGGATCACTCCCTCTGTATGGTTGTTCATTTGCTAATTTTTGTCTGACTTTTGACAATCTCATGAGCTGCAGCACACGAGGATTCCCTGTCCTTCACCATCTCCTGGAGTTTGCTCAAACTCTTGCCCATTGAGTTGGTGATGCCACCTCATCCTTTGTCATCCCCTTCTCATCCTGCCTGCAGTCTTTCCCAGCATCACGGTCTTTTCCAGAGTCAGTTATTTGCAACAGATGGCCGAAGGATTGGAGCTTCAGCTTAAGCATCAGTCCTTCCAATGTATATTCAGGGTTAATTTCCTTTAGGATTGACTGGTTTGCTCTCCTTGCAGTCCAAGGTACTTTCCAGATTCTTCCTTCCCTGGTAGCTCAACTGGTAAAGAACTCACCAGCAATGCAGGAGACCCTGCTTCCATTCCTGGTTGGGAAGATCTGCTGGAGAAGGGATAGGCTACCCACTCCAGTATTCTTGGGCTTCCCTGGTGGCTTAGCTGGTAAAGAATCCACCTGCAATGCAGGAGACCTGGGTTTAATCTTTGGGTTGGAAAGATCCCCTAGAGAAGGGAAAGGCTACCCACTTCAATATTCTGGTCTGGAGAGTCCATGGACTGTATAGGCCATGAGGTCCGAAAAGAGTCGGACATGACTTAGTGACTTTCACTTTCCTCAGCACCATAATTCAAAAGCCTCAGTTCTTCAGCACTCAGTCTTCTTTATGGTCCAACTCTCACATCCATATTTGATTCCTGGAAAAACCATAGCTTTAACTATATGGATTTTTGTGAGCAAAGTGATGCCTCTGCTTTTAAACATGCTGTCTAAGTTTGTCATAGCTTTTCTTCCAAAGAGCAAGTATCTTTTAATTTTGGGGCTGCAGTCACCGTCTGCAGTAATTTTGAAGTCCAAGAAAATAAAATCTGTCACTGTTTCCAGTTTTTCCCTCATCTGTTTGATGAGACCGGATGCCATGATCTTCATTTTTTGAATGTTGAGTGTTAAACCAGCTTTTTCACTCTCCCCTTTCACCCTCATCAAGAGGCTTTTGAGTTCCTCTTTGCTTTCTGCCATTAGAGTGGTGTCATCTGCATATCTGAAGTTATTGATTTCTTCCTGCAGTCTTGATTCCAACTCTCGACTCATCCAGCCTGGCATTTTGCATGATGTGCTCTACATAGAAGTTAAATAAGCAAGCTGACATATACAGCCTTGTTGTACTCCTTTCCCAATTTTGAACTCTCTGTATTAAAGAAAAAATATAATCTCTTGAAGTTCTTTAGCTAATATTGCAAATGTGTTTCTGTTGCTTCTTACTTTTCAATATTTTTACTCTAGAAATGAGTATACATGTCACAGTGACTTTGCCATCTCCTACTTGTGAATGATCTCACTAGAACTTTTTGGGTGTAGTCTCAAAATTACCATATTCTATCAGAATTATAAAAGGATTTGAGGATTTATAAAGCCTGGAAAAATTTTGTTTGTTTTTGTTTCTTTCCCCCCAGAAAGAAAGCAAATTTAAACTGAGTAAAACCTAGTGGGGGCGGGGGGGGGGGGAAGCCATCTCTGTGTATTCCTCACAAATAGCACTGTGGTTCCAGCAACTGGGGAACTACTGGTTAACCATATTTTATCCACCACATGTGGGCAGCAGCAGTTCCATAATGATAAAGAGTCTCAAATTATCTTTTTATTGACAGTAATTACCTCAATTATAGTAAAGCCTACGGACAACTAGAGATACATAATTACAACAATTTGTACTTAAAAATGGAGTTCCAATACTTAAAGATCAGTATTTAATGGGAACTACTTTGAAATAAACTGCCACAAGTGGATATATGCTAAATTATCCACAAAACTACCAGATGGTTAAAGATGTTTCAATTTTATTTTACAGAATATCAAGTGTAAAACTCCAAATGGCACTGCCAAATTTAGAAGGAAAAAAAAATCAAGATTTTCAGAGTCATGCTCAGCCAGTTTTACAATTCTTGAAACTGATCTTATTCAACTGGATGGGATTTATAAGAAAAAATCTAATCAGAATCATAAATAATTCATATACATAAAGCTGAATTACAAACCAGTTGTTCCACCAACAATCTATTGAATTTAACTAATTTTTCCAATAAACCTTTTTGGAATTCCAGAGATTCATTTTGCAGGATGCATTTTCTTCAGAATTACCTCCATTCTATCAATCTAGTAAGGCAAAAGTAAGTCACACATGGGTTATATGAGTTTAAAAGCAAAAGATACAATATGCTTCTATCATTCCAAAATGAGCAAAACAATTATTATTTGTAGTTCCCAAATGTCAGAAATATTTCTAAGACGATCAAATGGTGTATTTCAGACATACTCATTACTGGCACTCTTTCACTTACGAGTGTATCAGATTTCTGTGCATTAGGCAGAAACGATGTGGGCTAGTCCACGGTGAGTCACTTTTCCTGGATGTTTTAGTGGGAGGCTATTTTGGGGTAAAATAGTTCCTCATCTAGCTGACCCATTTGATAAAATATCCAGTAATGGCAAATTTGGAGAAGGCAATGGCACCCCACTCCAGTGCTCTTGCCTGGAAAATCCCATGGACGGAGGAGCCTGGTAGGCTACAGTCCATGGGGTCGCTAAGAGTCAGACACGACTGAGCGACTTCACTTTCTCTTTTCACCTCCATGCATTGGAGAAGGAAATGGCAACCCACTCCAGTGTTCTTGCCTGGAGAATCCCAGGGACGGGGGAGCCTGGTGGGCTGCCGTCTATGGGGTCGCACAGAGTCGGACACGACTGAAGCGACTTAGCAGCAGCAGCAGCAGCAGCAGCAGCAGCAGTGGTAATTATTCTTATAACTTGAGCTATTGTTGTTAATATGCAGAGACCCATTTAGAAAAAAAAAAATGAGGTCAATGAAAGTTCAGGATCCATAAGTTTACCATGTTGCACCTAAGTTTTTAATAAAATTTGTCTGCTCACATCTTACTCATTATGTCTTCTCCACTCCCAAACCACCCTACTCCCTATAACTTGATTCCAATCAGCTTACCTTTTGTTTCTGCTCTATCCATTTACATGATTGTTTTCTAACACTATGACTCCTCAGATTTCTCTCTTTTGAGATCAATGGCTTTGTTTAGCCACAGATTAACTAATGGTGGCTTAGACATCGCTGTCAAATTTGCTTCCATTTTGAATAAGCAATATTTTGCCTAACAAATCTACATAGTACAAGCAAAACAAACCATATACATTTACACCCAGCTACTTTTCAGTGCTGCAAAAGTACGAAAAAAATGTCAAATTACATGTTAGAGACTAACATTGTCCCTCAGTTTGAACCAGAGAGCAGTTAAAAAGATAGTGTTTTTCTCCTATTATGCTGGAAGAAATAGTTTACTTCTATTTAGGGCTTTATATTGAGGGAAAAAAATAAAAGCCGAAGGCATTAGAATCGTCTTATTAAAATGACTACCTAGCATCCTCTGCCAGGCATTCATTTAGGATTTTAAAACTTATTGGGATTTAAAGCATATTAAAAGGTCGCTCATGGATTTTACTATGTGGATGCTTCTGAAATTTAGTTAAATTCTTGAGTATCTAAAATGAGAGAAAATGCTTCCAGTATCTCTTAAACTGGGATTTTCAAATGCTATAAATATATTATCCACGGGAACAGAAGCAAAATGTTTTAAGATAACACCTCCTCAAGGACATTACTAAAGTTTTCTCATCCTGGGCATTACAATCTTAATAAAAATCTTAATAAAATAATAAATTTTGGTCTATTATGCATAGAACATAGAATTACTGTTTCAAATGGATAATAAATGCTCAATACATATGTGTAGAATAGATAAATCAAGGGGTTTTATAAGGAAAAGAAATCATGGAAGTCATATAGAGATTGCTAAAACAGATAAAACAAAAATATAATGGTACATCAGGTATAGTAAAGTAGGTTGAATTTTAACTCCCAAGCCCTCTATATGGAGATGTATCAAAATGTATTTTTAAAGTGATGTGTTGATTAGGTATGTGTGTTTTCCTCCTTTTTAGTCATTCTGGACTGCATCGATCGACTTCTGTTCCACTCTTTAATACTTCCTCCAACGGCAATCTCCATTGGAATTAATGTCAGGATTTGAGAACTTAGTCACTGAATTTTTTTCCATCCTTACTTGCTCAAGCAGTGAATTTTTATTACATTTTCTGTAGCACACATCTTACTGGTATTTGAAAAACTGCATTTTATAAAACATGTGGTTCCTCTTTTTGGGAGGAAATTACCTTTTTCTATGGCTCTTCTCCTGAACTCCTTTTCTTTCACTCTTGACTTTTCTTCTGTATTCTTGAACTTTCCTGAACTGTGAAATAATTTAATTCCTTCTTCAGTAGGAATGAGGCATTTCTTGACTGAGAAGGATTTGATTTAGGATTTTTTAAAAAAAAGGCATAAAAATAACCTACTACTCATATCAGCCTCCAGGGTAGTTCAATGGTAAAGAACCTGCCTGCCAATGCAGGAGATGGGTGTTCAATCCCTGGGTCGGAAAGATCCCCTGGAGAAGGAAATGGCAACCTGCTCTAGTATTCTTACCTGGGAAGTCCCATGGACAGAGGAACTTTGCAAGCTACAGTCCATAGAGTAGCAAAGAGTCAGACATGGCTTAGCTACCAAATGCAGGCGCTTTTCATTCCAGCTCTCCCCCCATCAAAATCCCTGTTAAAGACCTAAATCCCACAGTTCACTATTTTAATTATTAATCACATCAAACTATCCTTTAGAGATGTAGGTTCAATCCCTGGGTTGGGAAGTCCCACTGGAGGAGGACATGGCAACCCATTCCAGTTTTCTTGCTTGGAAAAGTCCATGGACAGAGGAACCTGGTGTTTTACAGTCCATGGGATCACAAAGAGTCGGACATGACTAAAGAAACAACACATGCACCCACATATGTTTAACTAGTTGTGTAAATATTTATGTAAATCTTATGTCCTTCTCAATGGTTTTATATATACTGATAAATAGAAATAGTAGCATGTCTATGTGAAAGTGATTACTTATTATGAATCCTGTGTTTATTATAGTCTCCTGAAGTTGCTTCTTTGGCTGGCAAGATTTGGAGTGTTATTAACAAGTTTGAAGCCTTTTGATGCAGTGTTCACCAGCCTCCTCACCTCGAATCTGTATCACCCATAAAAGACTTTCACTGAAGAAAGGATGGTGGGAATAGGGGATTGCGTCCAAGTACCTATGACATCCTCCTTGATTCAAACCTCTGTTAAGAATGACTTTGCTTCACTTTTGAACTCATTGAGCCTTCCTTACAGAACTGAAGGAGTAGAGAACGTAGCTTTTCATCACCGCACTTTTCCTCAAGCAATTCTTTGAGCCAGAGGCAGAGTTTCACGAACATCTTTTATTTTGAAACAGGTTATTTCAAGCAAGCTTTTATATTTTGTTTGATGTTATATCACACATTGCTACTTTCCTTTAATACCAGTATTTTCCCTAACTTCCAACTCTTCAGAAAGCTACTGATCTTCCTGGGTGATTTGAGAGCTTTCTCATCAAATGTTGTCTTTTCAGTAGAAAGTATGGAAAGTTAACAGTTGTTTGAAGCTGTATTATCTGACCTTGTGGAAAACAATGTTTATCTTCTGCCTTTCCAAATGAACTGTTGCTTTGAATAGCTGGTGTTCTATTCACATGTGTGACTTAGGATAAATAATTTTCAAACTTCAGTTTTCTCAACTGAAAATGGAATGGCAGATCAATATAAATTACTGTAAGTATATACATAATGCATTTGAGCCCAATGTACCATCAAGAGTGGGGAGTACATGTATGGTTTTACCTGAAAATTTTCTGTTGAGTCCCTAGATTACCTAACAAATTCAAGGTGAGGCTGGAGTGGTCTGTCTTTTCTCCTACTCTGTGCTTTTCTGACTTTATTTCATTGTGTTACACTTATCACTTTTCTGGTTAAGGTTTTGTTGACTTTTCCAGGTTTCTTGAATCCACTATCTTAATTCATTTTATTTCTTTTATCATACCTAGATAACCTGTTTTCTCCTGTACAATAAATTTCCCTCTCTAGTCTCTACTGCCAGTTAATTTTGCCCAGTCAGCAAAAATCTCTTTCATAAAGATGTCATTTGTGGTATTTTATTCTATCATATGTGAGAAGGGCAAAGGAAAATATTTCAGACATGAAAGGACTGACAAAACATAACTGATTGGGTGTAGAAAATTATTGAGGGGGAAGGGGGAACCTAGTCACTATAACAGTAAATCAGAAAAGATCTTAACAGAGAGGCAGAAACATTTCAGTGAACAAAACAAGTATTTTCAGTTGAACCTAATGAAATTACAATGTGAGGTTAAACTGAAATCTAAGAATTAAAGAGGATAAATTTATTTTTTAATTTTTTTCTTTACCCATTTTTATTTTTATTTATTTATTTATTTATTTTCAGTTTTTTAGTTTAAAAATCTTTAATTCTTACATGCGTTCCCAAACATGAACCCCCTCCCACCTCCCTCCCCATAACATCTCTCTGGGTCATCCCCATGCACGAGCCCCAAGCATGCTGTATCCTGCGTCAGACATAGACTGGCGATTCAATTCTTACATGATAGTATACATGTTAGAATGCCATTCTCCCAAATCATCCCACCCTCTCCCTCTCCCTCTGAGTCCAAAAGTCCGTTATACACATCTGTGTCTTTTTTCCTGTCTTGCATACAGGGTCATCATTGCCATCTTTCTAAATTCCATATATATGTGTTAGTATACTGTATTGGTGTTTTTCTTTCTGGCTTACTTCACTCTGTATAATCGGCTCCAGTAAATTTAAAATATTATTTTAGCTTACAAATACAATAACTTGCAAATAGTTTACAAATATAATAACTATAATAACACCTGAAAAAGTTCTATGAAGATTCGAAGTAAAAGTTACTAAAATATTTTCTTGACAAGTATGATCATTATTTAATTTGACATTCTGATAAATATTTAAAAAGTCTATCACATTTTAGAAATGGAGGAGGCATAGACATTTTAAAACCACTTGTTAGATCAAGAATAAAATAGGGAAAAGAGAATAGTAACAATAAGGAAAGTATGTGTCATGTGTGTTAGTCACTCATTTGTGTTCAACTCTTTGTGAGCCCATGGACCATAGCCCATGGAATTCTCCAGGCAAGATTACTGGAGCGGGTAGCCATTCCTTTCTCCAAGGGAGCTTCCCCACCCAAGCATTCAAACCCAGGTCTCTTGCATTGGAGGTGGATTCTTTACTGTCAGAGCCAACAGGGAAGCCCAAGGAAAGAATATTATGTACTAAAGGCACAATCAATATTGAGTAGGAAATGATTGGAGTGACTAGATAAAGAGAGCCCTAAAAAGTTTTTGTTTTGATTAGATGACAATCAAAACTCTAAGAAATCATAATCAGGATAGATGCTGTTTAAAACAAGTCTATCTTAAACAAAAAGATAGTGAAACTATGCAACGGATGAAAAAAAAAGGGGGGGGGTAGTTTTACCTGAATGTTTTGAAATGAGATATTCACCAAGATGCCATATTGTTCCTTGAAAAGCCAATTAGTAGTTCTATACTACTAGCATTATGAAAAAAATAGACATTCACACATATAGACATTCACCTAGACAATTAAATTCCAATACATATAAACAAATAAATACAAGAAATATAAAGCTTAATATTTAAGTATCCTAATAATTGGTGCTTTTGAACTGTGGTTTTGGAAAAGACACCTGAGAGTCCCTTGTACTGTAACGAGATCAAACCTGTCAATTCAAAAGTAAGTCAGTCCTGAATATTACTTGGAAGGACTGATGCTGAAGCTACAATACTCTGGTCACCTGATGGGAAGAACTGACTCCTTAGAAAAGACCCTGATTCTGGGAAAGACTGAAGGCGGGAGGAGACGGGGACACCAGAGAATAAGATGGTTGGATGGCATTGCCAACTTGATGGACATGAGTTTAAGCAAGCTCCAGAAGATGGTGATGGACAGGGAAGCCTGGTGTGGTGCAGTCCATGGGGTCCCAAAGAGTCAGATGCGACTGAGTGATTGAACTGGACTGAAACTGTAGAAAAACAAGAAGGAAGACAAGGAGTACCATTTTTGTTATAGAAACAACTTTATTCTTCTTTTTATAATGAGCATTCAGTGTATTTTACTTTCACATTTGAAAAAAAATTTAAACAAAAAAGATATTTAGAATACTCATAATTGTTGGACTTTATTGTTTAGGTTCTGATCTATTCTAATAATGTCCATTCATGTGACTGTAATTATATCATTTTGAGTTATGGTTTCTGTCATTTAAAATAAAAGGCAGGACACAAGTGGAAGCTTACTCTTGTATCTATCATGTCCTTCCTGGTACTTGTTAGTTTGAGAAATAGTCTGTCATGATGTTTTTAAATACTTCTAACTCACATGTGTAGAGACAACTATAATGATTTTGAGTGATGGAGGAACTGATGTCATTGATTTTGAATGGTATAAAGCAAGGTGGAAACTATTGGAAAAAATATTTCCATGAATTAAATGGAGGTAGTTTTCTATTAACAACACTCCTCTGATATCTTCCATTGAAAAGGAAAGAGATATATGTTTTAGCATACTCTTCATAAAAGACACATTTGGATTAATAGTAAACCACCACCATGAAAAAATTTGAAACATAAATGGCATATTTCAGCAATGAGGGAAAAAACATTTAACATAGAAAAACAGTCATAGAATAAAAAAAGTTTATCAAAGTTTTGATAACAGACCTAATTTATGAATGAAAAATGTTTCTTCTCATATGTTAATAAAAGTAAAATATTATCTATTGCTCATATGACAAGTTCAATTATGATTATATTTAGAATAATTGCTTACAAACCTTTTTTTTCCAAATAGAGATAAAGCATTATGCAAAATACACACACTATATCAAGTTAACAATAGTTCAACAAATAAGAATCAATGAAGGAAGACATCAGTGAAATAAAGACAGAAGTGGTAATACATGGCCAACACTATTGCTACCTTCAGCTCAGTCATGCCCAGCTCTTTGTGACCCTATGGACCAGAGCCCACCAGGCTCCTCTGCCCATGGGATTCTCTGGGCAAGAATACTGGAGTAGGTTGCCATGCTCTCTTCCAAGGAGTCTTCCTGACCCAGGGATAAAACCCACATTTCTTATGTCTCCTGCTTTAGGAGGCAGGTTCTTTGTCACTAGCACTACCAAATAATGAAAAGCATTATACAAAATACATACACTATATCAAGTTAACAGTAATTCAACAAATAGGAACCGAGGAAAGAAGACATCAGTGGAACAAAGACGGAAATGGTAATGCATAGCTAATATATTATGGTAAAAAAATTCAGCATCAAATTAATTAAATAATTGTAGTTTCCAAAATCCAAACTAAAGGACAAAAGTCACCATTGGTTATTAAGTTATATTTTCATAAGCAAAAAATATTAGTCAAACATTTATTTTGACATCACTTTTTTCTTAATACTGAGATATCTAAATAGTGTGTTAGGTGGAACCTCAGTTGCATCTTTAGGCATTATTGTATAATTAGTGGGGCTTCTAAATCTCTTGTAGTAAATATGAGAAAGATTTGTATATATTTTGTTTAAAATCCCTCAGTACAGCATAATACCACGAAGTCAAAAGTTGTTTTTATAGTTGGAGCAAAAGATGTGAAGGATGGCATTTTATATAAATCAGGTAAACAAGCCTGATTCTTTATCAACTGAGCTCTCAGAGAAGCCCACACAAGCCTGAGAGTTTGTCTTAATCCTTAATCTGGATATTCTTCTACAAACATGGTTATGAGTTATACGTATCCCAGAGAATTCATGTTAAACTTATTTTGAAATAGAGTCTTTGCAGGAAAAATCATTCAAATTAAAATGATGTCATCTGGGTGGACTCTAGTCGAGTGTGAATGGTGTCCTAAGGAGGAGAGCTTTGGATAGGGAGATACACATGGGGAAGACAATGTGAGGAGACACCGTTGTCTCCATGTGACAACTGAGGCCGATGGCTTGATAGTTTTACCAGCAGGAAACTGACCCTGCTAACACCTTGATCTCATACTTCCAGATTTCAAATATGTCAGATCATTTCTGATGTGTAAACCACCTCCTTTGTGGCGGTCCTGGCAAACTAATGGGCCTCCCCACTGGTGGCTCACACGGTAAAGAATCTGCCTGCAATGCAGGAGAAGGAGGTTCAATTCCTGGGTCGGGAAGATCCCCTGAAGGAGGAAATGGTACTCCACTCCAATATTCTTGCTTGGGAAATCCCATGGACAAGAGGAACCCAGCAGGTTACTTTCCATGGGGTTGCAAAGAGTCTGAATTGATAGAGTAACTGACACTTCACTTTAGCAAATTAAAACATACATTACCTCTCTTTACCATGTTTTTGATGCATATTGTACTGCTCTGTTTTTGAGAATATGAGCTTTGGGAAATACCAGAAGTTAAGGTTTTTGTGTTTCAAGACCCCGTGGTTTTTTTTTTTTTTTTTTTTTTTAACTTTCTGTAACCCTACTGACAGGCTTCACAAGGGCAAATGTTTTTTGTCTGTTTGCTTGCTGATGTAATCCAAGTGATCTGAATGGTGTGTCTGACATATGGTCCATACTCAATAAATATTTGTTGCATGACTGACTGAATACTCTTATAAGAGCTGAAGGGTCTAACTATTACTCCTCATTGAGTAGAGTGTTATTCAACCATATCACAGAAGTAGACCCTGGGACGACTTAACAGATTTCCTCAGCAAATACTTCTGGGTTAGCTCCATAAGGAAAACCATTAAAATGAACCTTAAATCCCCATATTAAAGGGAATATAGTGAAGTCGCTCAGTCATGTCCAACTCTTTGCAACCCCATGGACTGTAGCCTACCAGGCTCCTCTGTCCATGGGATTTTCCAGGCAATAGTCCAGAGTGGATTACCATTTACTTCTCCAGGGGATCTTCCCAACCCAGGGATCGAACCCAGTCTCCTGCATTATAGACAGACGCTTTACTGTCTGAGCCACTAGGAAAGTCCTACTTTCAAGCTTGTATTTCCAAATATCCATCATTGAACCTTGATGTAAGAAAGAAAATGAAAAATATAAGCCACAATGGAATGTAAGCCTGGAAAATTTCGAATACTTTCTTTCTAATCTCTTAGAAGATGAATTTCGATCAACTTTTTACTTACCTGCCTCTCCAAAAGGAACAAAAATGATTGAACTTGCAAACTCTGGCAAATCATCAAGGGCATATGTAAAAATCAACTGTCTTTATCTCATTCTAAAAGAAAATATGAATGCACTCCTCTCTGGCACTGCCGCTAACCTAAAAACAGAAAAGCAATCCACACGTTCAGGTTCTGCAGTGGCACTATTGTAACAGAACGAGGCAGTAGGAGTAGCTATTTTCCTCAGGCATTGTAAGCCAGAAATAATCGAAATCATCAGGTGAGTGGTGAAATCTCAGTTTTAACTAAGACTGCCCAGCGTAACGGAGAAGGCAATGGCACCCCACTCCAGTACTCTTGCCTGGAAAATCTCACGGGCGGAAGAGCGTGGTAGGCGGCAGTCCATGGGGTAGCGAAGAGTCGGACATGACTGAGCGACTTCACTTTCACTTTTCACTTTCATGCATTGGAGAAGGAAATGGAAACCCACTCCAGTGTTCTTGCCTGGAGAATCCCAGGGATGGGGGAGCCTGGTGGGTTGCCGTCTATGGGGTCACACAGAGTTGGACACACCTGAAGTGACTTAGCAGCAGCAGCCCAGCTTAAGGAGATGTCTCCTGGAAAGAAAACCTATCTTTTATTTTACTTGTATATCATTTGACTTCCTGATTTTTTATGGACTATTCGTAAGAATCCTGATTCATGATTTTTACTTTAAAGGAATATCTGTAAGAGATCTATGCTGAATTATACAGATCCATGCCAGTCCTGCAGACAGAGAGCAAAGAAAGCTCAATACATACTAAAGTAATATTATGTTATTAACGTGATTCTTTGGTCATAACAAAAATTTAAAGTCATCTGAGGGAGAGAGATGCATAAATCTTATCTGCTTCTCAAAATTGTATAGTAATGATGATATTTGAATTGTATTTGATTCCTAGTAAAGGTTCCCTAATGCTTTCAAAAACAGTTCAGAGTAAGAAGCAGTTAACTGACAATGGAAATTATCAAATTATCTAGTTTCTGCTTCAATTTCAAAAGTATTTTCAACTTGTATAAGACAAGAGTCTGTAAGTAGATATTTTAATATGGAAACATTGTGAAAAATACCCCAAACATATTTGAAAGGTAATTATCAGGACTGTAGAATCTCTAAACACACAGAAAAATAAAACACACATGGAACTGCTTACTGCTTATGGATAAAAATGCAAAGAAATAGAGGAAAAGAACAGAATGGGGAAGACTAGAGATCTCTTCAAGAAAATTAGAGATACCAAGGGAACATTTCATGCAAAGATAGGCTTGATAAAGGACAGAAATCGTCTGGACCTAACAGAGTCAGAAGATTTTAAGAGAGGTGGCAAGAATACACAGAAGAACTGTATAAAAAAGATCTTCACGACTCAGATAATCATGATGATGTAATCACTAATCTAGAGCCAGACATCCTGGAATGTGAAGTCAAGTGGGCCTTGGAAGGCATTGCTACGAACAAAGCTAGTGGAGGTGATAGAATTCCAGTGGAGCTCTTTCGAATCCTGAAAGATGATGCTGTGAAAGTGCTGCGCTCAATATGCCAGCAAATTTGGAAAACTCAGCAGTGGCCACAGGACTAGAAAAGGTCAGTTTTCATCCCAATTCCAAAGAAAGGCAATGCCAAAGAATGCTCAAACTACCACACAATTGCACTCATCTCACATGCTAGTAAAGTAATGCTCAAAATTCTCCAAGCCAGGCTTCAGCAATACATGAACTGTGAACTTCCTGAGTTTCAAGCTGGTTCTAGAAAAGGCAGAGGAACCAGAGATCAAATTGCCAAAATCCACTGGATCATGGAAAAAGCAAGAGAGTTCCAGAAAAACATCTAATTCTGCTTTATTGACTATGCCAAAGCCTTTGACTGTGTGGATCACAATAAACCATGGAAAATTCTGAAAGAGATGGGAATACCAGACCACCTGACCTGCCTCTTGAGAAATCTGTATGCAGGTCAGGAAGCAGCAGTAGAATTGGACATGGAACAACAGATTGGTTCCAAATAGGAAAAGGAGTCCGTCAAGGCTGTATATTGTCACCCTGCTTATTTAACTTACATGCAGAGTACATCATGAGAAACGCTAGACTGGAAGAAACACAAACTGGAATCAAGATTGCCGGGAGAAATATCAATAACCTCAGATATGCATATGACACCACCCTTATGGCAGAAAGTGAAGAGGAGCTAAAAAACTTCTTGATGAAAGTGAAAGTGGACAGTGAAAAAGTTGGCTTAAAGCTCAACATTCAGAAAATGAAGATCATGGCATCCGGTCCCATCACTTCATGGGAAATAGATGGGGAAACAGTGGAAACAGTGTCAGACTTTATTTTTTTGGACTCCAAAATCACTGCAGATGGCGACTGCAGCCATGAAATTAAAAGACGCTTACTCCTTGAAAGAAAAGTTATGACCAACCTAGATAATATATTCAAAAGCAGAGACATTACTTTGCCGACTAAGGTCAGTCTAGTCAAGGCTATGGTTTTTCCTGTGGTCATGTATGGATGTGAGAGTTGGACTGTGAAGAAGGCTGAGCACCGAAGAATTGATGCTTTTGAACTGTGGTGTTGGAGAAGACTCTTGAGAGTCCCTTGGACTGCAAGGAGATCCAACCAGTCCATTCTGAAGGAGATCAGCCCTAAGATTTCTTTGGAAGGAATGATGCTAACGCTGAAACTCCAGTACTTTGGCCACCTCATGGGAAGAGTTGACTCATTGGAAAAAACTCTGATGCTGGGAGGGATTGTGAGCAGGAGGAGAAGGGGATGACAGAGGATGAGATGGCTGGATGGCATCACTGACTCGATGGACGTGAGTCTGAGTGAACTGCGGGAGTTGGTGATGGACAGGCAGGCCTGGCGTGCTGTGATTCATGTTGTGCAAAGAGTCGGACATGACTGAGCAACTGAACTGAACTGAACCTTGGATAAAAATAAGAATAATGACATCATAAAGACTGTTACAAGTAAGCATACGATTTAAAATTAGGCAGGTCTGAGTACAATTATTAGCTATGTTTATGAGTAGTTTAATTTGGGCATATTATTATACTTCTGTGCAACCCTATGGACTGTATCCCACTAGTCTCCTCTGTCCATAGGATTCACTATGCGTGAGTACTGGTGTGCATTGCCATGCCCTCCAGGGATCTTCCTGACCAGGGATTGAACCATCATCTTTTATGTCTCCTGCACTGGCAGGCAGTGTTCTTTACCAACTGTGCCACTATATTCCCCAAATTATTTATTTCAACCATACTTTATTTTTGAATTTGTCTTAAAGTTTTAAAATTTTATTACTCCTTTGAAAGAACTAAATTTGGTTCCTCCTTACTCTTTCTTTCCTCTTACCTCCATATTCTATTTTTTGTATTTCATTTATTTCTTCTGTGATAACTTTTCCCTCCTCTATTTTCTAAGGGTTAACTTGTTGCTTGTATTTACTTACAGATCTTTTACTTTCAATGTTTCCTTCTTTTTTAAATTTTTTACATAAAGAATAAAAAAAAATCCAAGTGCTGTTTTACTTATATCACACCAGTTTTAAAATATAGTGTTCATACTGTCATTAATTTCAAAATACTAATATTATAATATCATTCATTTATTATTTAGCAGACATAATTTTCATTATTTTCTAACAATACATTTCACTTATAAATATCATTTATTTCAAGAAACAGCATAGTTCTGATAATAGTGCTAAATAATTCCAAAATACCCTATAGGTTGTAGAAGTTCTCATGAATCCCTTGGTGGTAATATGTATTAAACAACTTTTCCATGTACATTACCAAAATTGATAGAGCTATTTTTTAAATGCAGGGAATATGAAGTTAAGCCGTCAGATGTCATAAGATCAAAAGATAGCATTTATTAATTGTTCCTGGCTACAATGTTGCTACATTTTCAGTCCCATTTTTTCTTATCAAAAACTTGTAATAATATTCCTCAGGCTTTAGAAGGGAAAATTAATTAAATTATTTATTAAAACTATTTCTGCAGCTGAGGCTTCCAAGGTGGTGCCAGTGGTAAAGAACTCACCTGCCAGTGCAGGATATGGGATTGAGTCACAGCTGAATGATCCCCAGGTTTAGGAAATCCCCAATTTATAAGAGGACTAGCATCTAGTCAAGGCTATGGTTTTTCCTGTGGTCATGTATGGATGTGAGAGTTGGACTGTGAAGAAAGCTGAGTGCCAAAGAATTGATGCTTTTGAACTGTGGTGTTGGAGAAGACTCTTGAGAGTCCCTTGGACTGCAAGGAGATCCAACCAGTCCATTCTAAAAGAGATTAGCCCTGGGTGTTCTTTGGAAGGAATGATGCTGAAGCTGAAACTCCAGTACTTTGGCCACCTCATGCAAAGAATTGACTCATTGGAAAAGACTGATCCTGGGAGGGATTGGGGGCAGGAGGAGAAGGGGACAACAGAGGATGAGATGGCTGGATGGCATCACCCACTCGATGGACGTGAGTTTGAGTGAACTCCAGGAGTTGGTGATGGACAGGGAGTCCTGGTGTGCTGCAATTCATGAGGCTGCAAACAGTCGGACACGACTGAGCAACTGAACTGAATTGAGCAGCAAATCTGCCCATTATTTCCCTGGAGAGAAGTATTATTTTGTTATCTTGTTCAGGAAAGAAAAATATATCCTCTTCTCCAGAAGGGGATACTCTATATTTCAAGGCTGCTATGCAAACAGCCTTGAAATAAATAATCTGGAAACTCATATCAAAGTTTCTTCACAAGATTTTCAGAAATGCAAGATATCCATTAAGAATTGTCTCTCAAGATTTCCCTGGCATCCAGTGGTTGGGACTTTGTCTTTCTGTGTAGGTTTGGTCCCTGTCGGGAAGAATTCCAAGTGCTTCATGGTCAAGAAACCATAATGTTAAAAAACAAACAAACAAAAAGGAATTTTGTAACAAATTCAATAAAGTCTTTAAAGATGGTTCACATAACAAAATCTTTTTTTCAAATGTCTCTTAACAGGAAAATTCAGTACATATCCATGCCCATCAATGACACTGATTACTTTTATTGCAAATGTCACATGTATTTTACCTGGCAAGCATGAAAATTAATACAGATCCTATAAGAATTATGTTGAGAACAAAGAATTTGACATTTATTTCTTTTTACCAACAATTATGACCATTTGTCACAACAAACTGTGGAAAACTCTTAAAGAGATGGGAATACCAGACCACCTTATCTCCCTCCTGAGAAATCTGTATGCAGGTCAAGAAGCAACAGTTAGAACTGGACGTGGAACAACAGACTGATTCCAAATTCGGAAAGGAGTATGTATGTCAAGGCTGTATCAGGTCACCCTGCTTATTTTACTTATATGCAGAATACATCATGTGATGAAGCACAAGCCGGAATCAAGATAGCTAAGAGAAATATCAATAACCTGAGATACACAGATAACACCACCCTTATGACAGAAAGTGAAGAAGAGCTAAAGAACATCTTGATGAAAGTGGAAGAGGACAGTGAAAAAGCTGGCTTAAAACTCAACATTCACAAATTAAGGTCATGGCATCCAGTCCATCATCTAGTCCCTTGGACTGCAAGGAGATCAAACCAGTCTATCCTAAAAGAAATCAGACCTGAATATTCATCAGAAGGACTGATGCTGAAGCTGAAACTCCAATACTTTGGACACCTGATGGGAAGAGCTGACTCATTTGAAGAGACCCTGATGCTGGGAAAGATTGAAGGCAGGAGGAGAAGGGAATGACAAAGGATGGGATGGATGGATGGCATCATTGACTCAATGGACATGAATTTGAGTCGACTCTGGGATTTGGTGATGTACAGAGAAGCCTGGTGTGCTGCAGTCCATGGGGTCACAAAGAGTCGGACATGACTGAGCGACTGAACTGAATTGATGATGATTTTTGTGTATGATTTAAATGATACAAATGTAATCACATGATTCATGACAAAGAATGACATTTATTTGTAATTTTAAATGAAATAATATTTATCATTTCTCCAGAACCACATTTTCATCTTGAAATCAGATCACATCATCTATAACATTTCACCTCTCAGAGACGGAACAAAAATAATCTAAATGAATTTTCTTCTAGTTGTAAAACTTGATATCAAGTAATAGATAATATGAATTACACATTTTCAAAAAAGAGTTGATGGCTTGATAAGAGCATTTTAGCATACTTAGTACATAAATGATTAGTGCATGTTGAAGTATTAATTACTGACAAAACCATGTCATCTGTCAGTATAATATTGCTAATTGCCCATTTCGGGGACTGATCAATGTGTAAGAATTTCCCTGACATTTTCCACAGGCCAGGCAATTGAGAGAAATCTATTTTTTCTATTTGTAATTTCCCTTTTCTGTGTAAGAACTTCATTTACACCCTCTTTGATAGTAACCCCATTGATTTGCAAGCTGACTTCCTTGTCTTACTATGCAATTAGAGCCTCATAACTTTACTTTCAAGACTACTATCTGATGATTCTCTATTGAATTTTATCCTGCATGTCTTCTAGTTTTGTTGCCACATGAAGAAAGAGATACAATGAAAGTTACCTGAATAAAGAATCTGATATGCTTGCAGGGTGCAATTCTGGGTAGGCACTTAAGTTTGCCCATGTATGATTTCAGGGTCTTCAACTGAAAAGTAGGCAAGACTGATAGCATATTCAAACTGGAATGGGTTGTACACTTAAATTATGAGAAAAAGGGATTCATTATGAATAAACAGCTATGGACTGTGGCATGGATGTCACCCAAGATTTAAAACTATAATTTGAATGATAATTTTAAAAAATATTTTATAGAGGATAATTACTTTACAATATTTTAATGGTTTTGCCATATATGAACATGAATCATCATTAAGTATACATATATCCCCTCCCTCTTGAGCTTCCCTCCCACCTCTCTCCCTTTCCAACTCCTCTAGGTTGTCACATGACACTAGTTTTGGTCCCCTCTGTCATTTGTCACCTCCCACTGGCTATCTATTTTACACATGGTAATATCTATGTTTCAGTGATATTCTCTCATCATCGCACCCTCTCCTTCTCCCACTATGTCCAAAATAACTATGTCTCCTTTGCTGCCCTGCAAGAATAATCATTAGTACTATCTTTCTATATTCCATAGCTGTATATTAACATACAATATTTGTCTTTCTCTTTCTGACTTACTTCACTTTGTAATAGGTTCTAGGTTCATCCACCTCAGTAAAATTGACTCAAACAGGTTCCTTTTTATAGCTGAGTAGTATTCCATTGTGTATATGTACCACAACATCATTATCCATTCATCTGTGAATGGATATCTATCCTGCTTCTATGTCCTAGCTCTTGTACATAGTGATGCAATGAACATTGATGTGTCTTTTTCAGTTCTGGTTTCCTCAGGTTACATGTACAGTAATGGGATTTCTGAGCCTTATAATGGCTTTATTCCTAGTTTGTGACGAATCTCCATATTGTTCTCCATAGTGATTATATCATTTTGCATTCCCACCAAGAGTGTAGCAGGGTTCCCTTTTCTCCATACCCTCTCTAACACTTGTTGTTGATAGACATTTAAATGATGGCCATTCTGACCAGAGTGAGATGATAGGTCATGTAGTTTTATTTGCATTCCTCTAATATGAATGGAAAACTCTGAAAGAGATGGGAATACCAGACCACCTGACCTGCCTCTTGAGAAACTTATATGCAAGTCAGGAAGCAACAGTTAGAACTGGACATGGAGCAACAGACTGGTTCCAAATAGGAAAAGGAGTCCGTCAAGGCTGTATATTGTCACCCCGCTTATTTAACTTCTATGCAGAGTACATTATGAGAAACGCTGGGCTGAAAGAAGCACAAGCTGGAATCAAGATTTCTGGGAGAAATATCAATAACCTCAGATATGCAGATGACACCACTCTTATGGCAGAAAGTGAAGAGGAACTAAAAAGCTTCTTGATGAAAGTGAAATTGCAGAGTGAAAAACTTGGCTTAAAGCTCAATATTCAGAAAATGAAGATCAAGGCATCTGGTCCCATCACTTCATGGGAAATAGATGGGGAAACAGGGGAAACAGTGTCAGACTTTATTTTTGGGGGGCTCCAAAATCACTGCAGATGGTGACTGCAGCCATGAAATTAAAAGACACTTACTCCTTGGAAGAAAGTTATGACCAACCTAGATAGCATACTGAAAAGCAGAGACATTACTTTGGCAACAAAGGTCCGTCTAGTCAAGGCTATGGTTTTTCCAGTGGTCATGTTGTTCGTGAGAGTTGGACTGTGAAGAAAGCTGAGTGCCAAAGAACTGATGCTTTTGAACTGTGGTGTGGGTGAAGACTCTTTATTTATTTTTTTTTAATTTTAATTTTATTCTAATTTTTATTTTTACTTTATTTTACTTTACAATACTGTATTGGTTTTGCCATACATTGACATGAATCCACCACGGGTGTACATGCAATCCAAAACATGAAGCCCCCTCCCACCTCCCTCCCCACAACATCCCTCTGGGTCATCCCCATGCACCAGCACCAAGCATGCTGTATCCTGCGTCAGACATAGACTGATGATTCGATTCTTACATGATAGTATACATGTTTCAATGCCATTCTCCCAAATCATCCCACCATCTCCCTCTCCCTCAGAGTCCAAAAGTCTGTTATACACATCTGTGTCTTTTTTGCTGTCTTGCATACAGGGTCATCATTGTCATCTTTCTAAATTCCATATATATGTGTTAGTATACTGTATTGGTGCTTTTCTTTCTGGCTTACTTCACTCTGTATAATCGGCTCCAGTTTCATCCATCTCATCAGAACTGATTCAAATGTATTCTTTTTAATGGCTGAGTAATACTCCATTGTGCATATGTACCACAGCTTTCTTATCATCTGCGGATGGACATCTAGGTTGTTTCCATGTCCTGGCTATTATAAACAGTGCTGCGATGAACATTGGGGTACATGTGTCTCTTTCAATTCTGGTTTCCTCAGTGTGTATGCCCAGCAGTGGGATTGCTGGGTCATATGGCAGTTCTATTTGCAATTTTTTAAGTAATCTCCATACTGTTCTCCACAGTATTTGTACTAGTTTGCATTCCCACCAACAGTGTAGGAGGGTTCCCTTTTCTCCACACCCTCTCCAGCATTTATTGTTTGCAGATTTTTGGATCGCAGCCATTCTGACTGGTGTGAAGTGGTACCTCATTGTGGTTTTGATTTGCATTTCTCTAATAATGAGTGACGTTAAGCATCTTTTCATGTGTTTGTTAGCCATCCGTATGTCTTCTTTGGAGAAATGTCTATTTAGTTCTTTGGCCCATTTTTTGATTGAGTCATTTATTTTTCTGGAGTTGAGCTGCATAAGTTGCTTGTATATTTTTGAGATTAGTTGTTTGTCAGTTGCTTCATTTGCTATTATTTTCTCCCATTCAGAAGGCTGTCTTTTCACCTTGCTTATATTTTCCTTTGTTGTGCAGAAGCTTTTAATTTTAATTAGATCCCATTTGTTTATTTTTGCTTTTATTTCCAGAATTCTGGGAGGTGGATCATAGAGGATCCTGCTGTGATTTATGTCTGAGAGTGTTTTGCCTATGTTCTCCTCTAGGAGTTTTATAGTTTCTGGTCTTACATTTAGATCTTTAATCCATTTTGAGTTTATTTTCATGTGGGGTGTTAGAAAGTGATCTAGTTTCATTCTTTTAAAAGTGGTTGACCAGTTTTCCCAGCACCACTTGTTAAAGAGATTGTCTTTACTCCATTGTATATTCTTGCCTCCTTTGTCAAAGATAAGGTGTCCATATGTGTGTGGATTTATCTCTGGGGTTTCTATCTTGTTCCATTGATCTATATTTCCGTCTTTGTGCCAGTACCATACTGTCTTGATGACTGTGGCTTTGTAGTAGAGCCTGAAGTCAGGCAGGTTGATTCCTCCAGTTCCATTCTTCTTTCTCAAGATTGCTTTGGCTATTCGAGGTTTTTTGTATTTCCATACAAATCTTGAAATTATTTGTTCTAGTTCTGTGAAAAATATCGCTGGTAGCTTGATAGGCATTGCACTGAATCTGTAAATTGCTTTGGGTAGGATACTCATTTTCACTATATTGATTCTTCCAATCCATGAACATGGTATATTTCTCCATCTATTACTGTCCTCTTTGATTTCTTTCATCAGTGTTTTATAGCTTTCTATATATAGGTCTTTAGTTTCTTTAGGTAGATATATTCCTAAGTATTTTATTCTTTTCGTTGCAATGGTGAATGGAATTTTTTCCTTAATTTCTTTTTCTACTTTCTCATTATTAGTGTATAGGAATGCAAGGGATTTCTGAGTGTTGATTTTATATCCTGCAACTTTACTATATTCATTGATTAGCTCTAGTAATTTTCTGGTGGAGTTTTTAGGGTTTTCTATGTAGAGGATCATGTCATCTGCAAACAGTGAGAGTTTACTTCTTTTCCAATTTGGATTCCTTTTATTTCTTTTTCTGCTCTGATTGCTGTGGCCAAAACTTCCAGAACTATGTTGAATAGTAGCGGTGAAAGTGGGCACCCTTGTCTTGTTCCTGACTTTAGGGGAAATGCTTTCAATTTTTCACCATTGAGGATAATGTTTGCTGTGGGTTTGTCATATATAGCTTTTATTATGTTGAGGTATGTTCCTTCTATTCCTGCTTTCTGGAGAGTTTTTATCATAAATGGATGTTGAATTTTGTCAAAGGCCTTCTCTGCATCTATTGAGGTAATCATATGGCTTTTATTTTTCAATTTGTTAATGTGGTGAATTACATTGATTAATTTGCAGATATTGAAGAATCCTTGCATCCCTGGGATAAAGCCCACTTGGTCTAGAGTCCTTTGGACTGCAAGGAGATCCAAACAGTCCATGTTAAAGGAGATCAGTCCTGGGTGTTCTTTGGAAGGAATGATGCTGAAGCTGAAACTACAGTACTTTGGCCACCTCATGAGAAGAGTTGTCTCGTTAGAAAAGACTCTGATGCTGGGAGTGATAGGGGACAGGAGGAGAAGGGGACGACAGAGGATGAGATGGCTGGATGGCATAACTGACTTGATGGACGTGAGTCTGAGTGAACTCTGGGAGTTAGTGATGGCTGGAGAAGCCTGGAATGCTGCAATTCATGGCGTCGGAAAGAGTCAGACACGAATGAGCGACTGAACTGAACCGAAGTGAATAACAAGCGATGTTGAACTTTCCATGTTTTTATTAGCTTGTTTATTAGATGGCATCTGGTCCCATCAGTTCATGGGAAATAGATGGAGGAAACAGGGGAAACAGTGTCATGATGTACTCTGCATATAAGTTAAATTAGCAGGGTGACAATATACAGCCTTGACGTACTCCTTTTCCTATTTGGAACCAGTCTGTTGTTCCATGTCCAGTTCTAACTGTTGCTTCCTGACCTGCATATAGAATTCAAAGTACATCTACTTTGAAGAATTGTCTGTTTAGGTCTTCTGCCCACTTTAAAATTTTTTTTTCCTGGGATTGAACTGCATAAGCTGCTTGTATATTAATTACTTGTCGACTATTTCATTTATTATTAATTTTTCCCATTGTATGAGTTGTCTTTCACCTTTCTGATAGTTTCCTTTGTTGTGAAAAAGGATTTATGTTTGTTATGTCCTGTTTGTTTATTATTGCTTTTATTTCCATTATTCTAGGAGGTGAGTCATGGAGAATCTTGCTGTTGTTTATGTCAGAGAGAGTTCTACTTATATTTTCCTTTAAGAGTTTTATACTTTCTGGTCTTACATTTAGTTCTTTAATCCATTTTGAGTTTATTTTCTGTATATGGTATTATGAGGTGTTCTAATTTCATTCTTTACACATAATTAACCAGTTTTCTCAGCCCCATTTGTTGAAAAGACTGTCTTTTTCTCTACTGGATACTTTTGCTTCCTTTATGAATGAAAATACTAACAGCTGAAAGCTTTCATGGATGTATTATGAGCTTTATCTGAGTACTGATTTGCCTAATCTCATATTTCAAGTTTCAATGTGAATCTATAGTCATATCAGTACGTGATCCGTGAACTTCCAGTAGTTCAAGCTAGATTCAGAAAAGACAGAGGTACCAGAGATCAAATTGCCAACCTGTGTTGAATCATAGAAAAAGCAAGAGAGTTCCAGAAAAACATCTACTTCTTTTATTGACTATACCAAAGCCTTTGACTGCGTAGATCACACACACACACACACACACACACACACAAAAAAAAAAAAAAAACTGTGGAAAATTCTTAAAGAGATGTGAATACCAGACTACCTTACTTGCCTCCTGAGAGATCTAGGAGCAGGTAAGAACCACAGTTAGAACTGGACATGGAACAACAGACTGGTTCCATATTGAGAAAGTGGTACATCAAGGGTGTATATTGTCACTTTGCGTACTTAACTTCAGTTCAGTCAGTTCAGTCGCTCAGTCATGTCCGACTCTTTGCGACCCCATTAATCGCAGCATGCCAGGCCTCCCTGTCCATCACCAACTCCTGGAGTTCACTCACACTCACGTCCATCGAGTCAGTGATGCCATCCAGCCATCTCATCCTCTGTCGTCCCTTTCTCCTCCTGCCCCCAATCCCTCCCAGCATCAGAGTCTTTTCCAATGAGTCAACTCTTTGCATGAGTTGGCCAAAGTACTGGAGTTTCAGCTTTAGCAGCATTCCTTCCAAAGAAATCCCAGGGCTGATCTCCTTCAGAATGGACTGGTTGGATCTCCTTGTAGTCCAAGGGACCCTCAAGAATCTTCTCCAACACCACAGTTCAAAAGGATCAATTCTTCGGCAGTCAGCTTTCTTCACAGTCCTACTCTCACATCCATATATGACCATAGGAAAAACCATAGCCTTGACCAGATGGACCTTAGTCAGCAAAGTAATGTCTCTGCTTTTGAATATACTATCTAGGTTGGTCATAACTTTTCTTCCAAGGAGTAAGCGTCTTTTAACTTCATGGCTGCAGTCACCATCTGCAGTGATTTTGGAGCCCTCTAAAATAAAGTCTGGCACTGTTTCCACTGTTTCCCCATCTATTTGCCATGAAGTGATGGGACCAGATGCCATGATCTTCGTTTTCATACACAAAGTACATCATGCAGAATGGTGGGCTCGATGAAGCACAAGCTGGAATCAAGATTTCTGGGAGAAATATTAATAACCTCAGATATGCAGATGACACTACCTTTATGGCAGAAAGTGAAGAAGAACTAAAGAGATTCTTGATGAAAGAGAAAGATGAGTGAAAAAGTTGACTTAAAGCTCACCATTCAGAAAACTAAGATCATGGCATCCGGTCCCATCACTTCATGGCAAATGGATGGGGAAACAGTGGAACCAGTGAGAGATTTTATTTTTGTGGGCTCCAAAATCACTGCAGATGGTGACTGCCATGAAATTAAAAGATGCTTGATCTTTGGAGACAATGCTGTGACAAACCTAGACAACATATTAAAAAAACAGATATTCAGTTCAGTTCAGTTGCTCAGTCATGTCTGACTTTTTGCAACCCCATCAACCGCAGCATGCCAGACTTCCCTGGCCATCACCAACTCCCGGAGTCCACCCAAACCTATGTCCATCGAGTTGGTGATGCCATCCAACCATCTCATCCTCGGTCATTCACTTCTCCAACTCTCAATCTTTCCCAGCATCATGGTCTTTTCAAATGAGTCAGCTCTTTGCATCAGGTGCTGAAAATATTGGAGTTTCTTCTTCAGCATCAGTCCCTCCAATGAACACCCGGGACTGATCTCCTTTAGGATGGACTGGTTGGATTTCCTTGCAGTCCATGGGACTATCAAGAGTCTTCTCCAACACCACAGTTCAAAAGCATCAATTCTTTGGTGCTCAGCCTTCATTATAGTCCAACTCTCACATCTATACATGACCACTGGAAAAATCATACCCTTGACTAGATGGACCTTTGTTGACAAAATAATGTCTCTGCTTTTGAATATGCTATCTAGGTTGGTCATAACTTTCCTTCCAAGGAGCAAACGTCTTTTAATTTCATGGCTGCAATCACCATCTGCAGTGATTTTGGAGCCCAGAAAAATAAAGTCAAGCACTGTGTCCACTCTTTCCCAACCTATTTGCCATGAAGTGATGGGACCAGATGCCATGATCTTTGTTTTCTGAATGTTGAGCTTTAAGCCAACATTTTCACTCTCCTCTTTCACTTTCATGAAGAGGCTCTCTAGTTTTTCTTCACTTTCTGCCATAAGGGTGGTGTCATCTGCATATCTGAGGTTGTTGATATTTCTCCCAGCAATCTTGATTTCAGCTTGTGCTTCCTCCAGCCCAGCGTTTCTCCTGCTGTACTCTGCAGATAAGTTAAATAAGCAGGGTGACAATATACCGCCTTGACATTCTCCTTTTCCTGTTTGGAACCAGTCTGTTTTTCCATTTCCAGTTCTAACTGTTGCTTCCTGACCCGCATATAAGTTTCTCAAGAGGCAGGTCAGGTGGTCTGGTATTCCCATCTCTTTCAGAATTTTTCACGGTTTCTTGTGATCCACACAGTGAAAGTCTTTGTCATAGTCAATAAAGCAGAAATAGATTTTTTTTTGAACTCTCTTGCTTTTTCAATGATCCAGTGGATTTTGGCAATTTGATCTGTTTCCTCTGCCTTTTCTAAAGCCAGGTTGAACATCTGAAAGTTCATAGTTCATGTATTGCTGAAGCCTGGCTTGGAGAATTTCAAGCATTTCTTTACTAGTGTGTGAAATGAGCACAATTGTGCAGTAGTTTGAGCATTCTTTGGCATTGCCTTTCTTTGGGATTGGAATGAAAACTGACCTTTTCTAGTCCTGTGGCCACTGCTGAGTTTTCCAAATTTGCTGGCATATTGAGCGCAGCACTTTCACAGCATCATCTTTCAGGATTTGAAAAAGCTCAACTAGAATTCCATCACCTCCATTAGCTTTGTTCATAGTGATGCTTTCTAAGGCCCACTTGATTTGACATTCCAGGATGTCTGGCTCTAGGTGAATGATCACACCATCATGATTATCTGGGTTGTGAAGATCAGAGATATTACTTCACTGAAAAATATCCATCTAGTCAGTGCTATAGGTGTTCTGGTAGTCATATATGAATGTGAGAGTTGGACTATAAAGAATGCTGAGCACCAAATAATTGTCTGGATCTAAATAGTTGATGCTTTTCAATGGTGGGCATTAGAGAAGACTCTTCAAAGTCCATTGGAATGCAGGGAATTCAAACCAGTCAGTCCTAAAGGAAATCAGTACTGAATATTCATTGGAAGAACTGATGTTGAAGCTGAAACTCCAATACTTTGGCCATCTGATATGAAGAACTGACTCCTTGTAAAAGACCCTCATGCAGAGAAAGATTGATGGCAAGAGTAGAAGGGGATGACAGAGGTTGAGATGGTTGGATGGCATCACCTTCTTGATGGACATGAGTTTGAAGAAGCTTCGTGAGTTGGTGACGGACAGGGAGGCCTGGCACACTGCAGTCCATGTGGTTGCAAAGAGTCAGACATGACTGAACGACTGAACTGAACTGATAACCATGTTAATATAATAGATATGTTTATAATTTTTAAACTGTCCATGCTCAAGAATGCTATAAGTTTCCTCAATGGTAATTTATGTAAAACATACCCAGGCAAGCTTATTTGTCAGAACTAATATGTGCCAACAGTGTGCTGAGAAACAGAATCTATCTAATTGAAAATGACTTATCATTGTTAAAAGTATAATGTAAAGATAAAAATTTGATAAATCTCTGGTGGTCTTCAACTCTTGCGAACAATATTGCTCTCAGTTACTAGTACTGCAATTTTACTTGTAGAAAAAGTATTCAAAATAAGACTTATCTTAAAATATCTGAAGCCAAAAGTAAAGAAAAGAGACTAGACCTAATTACCCTCTTGGGGAAAATAGGCAAGTTTTACAGAAGCAGTTTCCAACTAAAAATTACAAAGAAGATTTTAGTGACTGGAAATTGTAACATTATAACAATGGAATACATTACTTACTTAGAAGTGATCATCAGCAGAGTTATCCAAAATATATGGAAATATTGCTCACTAACATCTCATAAGTGTTCCTTGTCAGAAGTGGCCTTGGACATTCCTATCCAGCACTAATATTCTGTAACTCTGTGAGAGCTGATATGTAGATTTTTAAAATTTCCTTATTCTTACATTTTTTTCATTTTGACTGAAATAATATAAAGCAATATTTTTTCAAAACAAATCTGAAAATAATGATAATTAGTAGGCAGAAAGTATTAACATAGTATGGTACAAGAAGAGATTATTAAATTATTTCATACTTTGAACTTGAATCAGTACTCTTGAAAGATACTACTATTGCATTTAAATACCAAAATTTCAGCCAATTTTTGGAAAATTTTATCAAGAGAAAACTTAAAAAAATAACCTTGAGGATAAAGAGTTTTATGAATCACTTTTACATTTTGGTCAGCAGTATTAATTTAATCTTGTTGCTGATGTTCAGTCAATCAGTAATATCCAACTCTTTGTGACCCCATGGACTACAAAACTCCAGGCATCTGTGTTCTTCACTATCTCCCTGAGTTTGCTCAAACTCACCCATTGAGTCAACGATGCCATCCATCCACCTCATCCTCTATTGCCCCCTTCTCCTCCTGCCCCCAGTCTTTCCAGCATCAGGGTATTTTCCAAGGAGTCAGCTCTTTGCATCACGTAACCAAAGTATTGGAGTTTCAGCTTCAGCATCCATCCTTCCAATGAACATTCGATGTTCATTTCCTTTAAAATTGACTGGTTTCAACTTCTTGCTGTCCAAGGGACTCTCAAGAGTCTTTTCCAGCACCAAGTTCAAAAGCATCAATTCTTCAGCGCTAAGTCTTCTTTATGGTCCAATTCTCACATCTGTTCATGACTACAGGATAAATCATAGCTTTGACTATATGAAACTTTGTCGGCAAAGTGATGTCTTTGCTTTTTAATACACTAAGTTTGTCATAGCTTTTCTTCCAAGATCCTTCCCTGATGGCTCAGACGGTAAAGCATCTGCCTACAATGTGGGAGACCCGTGTTCAATTCGTGGGTCAGGAAGATCTCCTGGAGAAGGAAATGGCAACCCACTCCAGTATTCTTGCCTGGAAAATCCCATGGATGGAGGAGCCTGGTAGTCTACAGTCCATGGGATCGCAAAGAGTCATACACAATTGAGAGACTTAACTTTCTTTTCTTTTAAGGAGCAAGCATCTTTTAATGTCATGGCTGCAGTCACAGTCTGCAGTGATTTTAAAACCCAAGAAAATAAAATCTGTTACTGTTTCCATTGTTTCCCCATCCATTTGCCATGAAGAGATGCGACCAGATGTCATGATCTTAGTTTTCTGAATGTTGAGTTTTAAGCCTACTTTTCCACTCTCTTCTTTCATCTTCATCAAGAGACTTTTTAATTTCTCTTCACTTTCTGCCATAAGAGTGGTGTCATCTGCATGTCTGAGATTGTTGACATTTCTTCTGACAGTCCTGTTTCCAGCTTGTTATTCATCCTGCTGGACATTTCAGATTATGTACTCTGCATACTAGTTAAATAAGTAGGGTTACAATATACAAACTTGATGTACTCCTTTCCCAATTTTGAACCAGTCCACTGTTTCATGGCCTCCCCGGTGGCTAAGTGGTAAAGAATCCACCTGCAACCCAGAAGATGCAGTACACACAGGCTTGACCCCTGGGTTAGGAAGATTCCCTGAAGAAGGGAGTGGCAACACACTCCTGTGTTCTTTCCTGGAGAATCCCATGGACAGAGGAGCCTGGCTTACTACAGTTCATGGCATCTCAAAGAGTTGGACATGACTGAAGTGGCTTAGCATGCACACATTGTTTCGTGTCTCATTTTAACTGGTGTTTCTTGATCTGCATACAGATTTCTCAGAAGGCAAGTGAGGTGGTGTGGTATTCATATCTCATTAAGAATTATCCACAGTTTGTGATCCACAAAGTCAAAGTCTTTAACATAGTCAAAGAAGCAGAAGTAGTTGTTTTCCTAGAATTACCTTGCTTTTGCTATGATCCAGCAGATGTTGGCAATTTGATTTCTGGTTCTTCTGTCTTTTCTAAATCCAATTTGTACATGTGAAAGTTCTCAGTTCATGTACTATTGAAGCCTAGTTTGGATGATTTTAAGCATTACCTTGCTAGCATGTGAAATGAGTGCAATTTTCTGATAGTTTGAACATTCTTTGGCATTGCCCTTCTTTGAGACTGGAATGAAAACTGACCTTCTCCAGTCTTGTGGCCACTGCTGAATTTTCCAAATTTGCTGGCATATTGAGTGCAGCACTTTAACAACATCATCTTTTAGGATTTGAACTAGCTCAACTGTAATTTCATCACCTCCGCTAACCTTGTCCATAATGATGCTTCTTAAGACCCACCTGACTTCACACTCCAGGAATTCTTGCTCTAGGTGAGTGGCCACACCGCCATGGTTGTCCAGAAGGGAATGGCAAACTGCTTCTTGCCTTAAGAACCCCATGAACAGTATGAAAAGTCAATTTCACCTAATAATCTTAAAATAGATCTGAGTTTGTAAGGATAAGCCAAGAGGTATATAATGCTTCTTGCATATCAAGATGTATTCTCAGAGAATAATGTCTGCCATATAGCCTCTAGTGTGGCATAAATTGTTTTACCTTTCTTATCAGAGACACTTTCCTGCTTGTCTCTACAATCACTGCTTTCCCTCAGGCACAGCCTCTGGTCCTATAATGATGTTAGATCTCTACTACATTGTACAAGTTCCCGTAATCACTAGTCATTTTTCAGAGAGCTAGTAAGTGAAAGTTAAGAATAACAAAAATAAAATCAGCATCGTTTCACCTAAATGGACAAATCAAAACTATCTTTGTTTTAATTGAGGGTTATATTACTTATCTATTGCTCCATAAAAAATTATCTCACAATTTAGTAACAGCTTAAGACTGCAACTGTTTCTGAGAGTGAGAATCCAGGTGTCAATTGGTTGATTCCCTGTGGCTCAAGGTCTCTTATGGTTTTGTAGTTGTACTGTTGGTAGGTGATGTGGATATACCTGAGACATTAACTTTAGGGAAATTATCTGCCACTAAGATTACCGTTGAGACTGTTGGCTGGCTTCAGTCTTCTATTACCTGGGTGCCTTCACAGGGCTGTTCATGACATGGCGACAAAGTATCCCACAACATGGCAATTAGCTTCTACCAGGGCAAAAAATCCAAAAGAGAATGAGAAAGACAAACCAAGATGAAACAATGTATTTTTATAGCCTAATATCAGAAGTTGCATGATGTCACTTCTGCTATATTTTATTAGCTATAAAGAAGTCCAGATTACACTCAAGGGGAATAGACAAGATGATGGATATCAGGAGGTGGGCATTAGTGACAAACATGCTAAGGTCTACTTAGCACCATAGTCTTCTAATTTTTTAACCTCTGGGTTCCTACTTAGAGTACTCAGGATCTTTTCATAGGAATTCACAACTCTGTTTTATGAGCAACAAGGAAATCACTATTCGTAGGTTCTTCCTCAATTATGCCCACAGCCTCACTACATTACTGGTGTTCATCCAAACTAAGGAGTTAAAACTGCTCTTATTAAGCTGCTCTGTGTTGTCACTCTTTGATGTTATTTGATATTCAAAAGCAGAGACATTACTTTACCAACAAAGGTCTGTCTAGTCAAGGCTATGATTTTTCCAGTGGTTATGCATGGATGTGAGAGTTGGACTGTGAATAAAGCTGTGCACTGAAGAATTGATGCTTTTGAACTGTGGTGTTGGAGAAGACTCTTGAGAGTCCCTTGGACTGCAAGGAGATCCAACCAGTCCATTCTAAAGGAGATTGGTCCTGGGTGTTCTTTGGAAGGAATGATGCTGAAGCTGAAACTCCAGTACTTTGGCCACCTCATGCGAAGAGTTGACTCATTAGAAAAGTCTCTGATGCTGGGAGGGATTGGGGGCCAGAGGAGAAGAGGAAGACAGAGGATGAGATGGCTGGATGGCATCACCAACTTGATGGACATGAGTTTGAGTGAACTCCGGGAGTTGGTTGGTGATGGACAAGGAGGCCTGGAGTGCTATAATTCATGGGGTCGCAAAGAGTCAGACACGACTGAGTGACTGAACTGAACTGATGGAAGACCAAAAATTGGCATTGGTAAAGATTATATTTCAATTAAAAGATAAACATTTATTTCAATATTGAGAAAGTACACTCTATGAACTTGACTTTTTTGAGTATCTGTGACAGAGAAGAACAAATCTGACACCATATTAGGACTATTCCTTTAACTCTAATCTTTGTGTTCTGTGCTTAGCCATGCTAACTCTAGACCCTTTGTAAAAGAAAATTGCCATTGCCTCAGATATTCATCATAGTACTCTCTCAGTCCTCTTCTTCTCATGCTGAACCTTGAAAGGCATAACACTTTTCCATTCAAATAAAGATCAAACCATATGGAATAGAAAATAGTAGCTGTCTTATTAGAGGTTTACAGCAAAATTGTGACCAGACCTATGTGGATGGCTGAAAAAGCAAAGGATTCCAGCACCAAGAAGTCTGCAAAAACTAACCACTCCCCCTCCCCTTTTAGTATAAAAGAAGCCTGGGTTGTAACATGGGTAAGATGATTTTTTGGGACACTAGTCCATCATCATCTTTGGATCTGCTAGATTTCCAAATAATGTTTCATTTTCCCTGCCCCAATGCCTCATCTCTCAATTTATTGGTCTGTGTGTGAGCAAGGACTCTATGACAGATCCATCTCTACATGACTTTTATTTCCATATTATTGAAATGCACTTCAGTCCCACTTTCCTTGTTGGGTTCATTCTCCTTTCATATAAATGGAAGAATTTAAAATTTATCAGAGGAGGACAGTTCATCCCATTCTTAGATTTTCTACTCATCTCATTCTCACTTTGGTCCCTAGTTCTAACATCCTGTATCCTCACACTATGTAGTTCCTTGTACTTTACATCCAGTATTTGTAACTTGGTTTGATATTTGTTTTGAATTCCAAGTCTTTTGCTTGATTTATTATCTACTCTTGATTGTTTACCTGTGATATCCTTTTACCTAACTAGTTGAATTGGTATCTTTTGCTTTAGAGACTGACATGTATTATTTATTCCACATGTACTTTAGCAAGCAGAATATTGCTGCATGTTTAAGAGTATTGCTACTAGCAATATGTTTGGTGCTTCCCTGGTGGGAAGTAAAGAAACCATCTAAAATTCAGGAGACCTGGGTACAATCCGGATTCAGGAAGATCCCATGGAGAAGGGAATGGCATTCCACTCCAACATTCTTACCTGAAGAATTCCATGGACAGAGGAGCCTGGCAGGCTTACAGTCCAGAGGGCTGCAAAGAGTTGGACATGACTGAGCATAGCACAGCAACAATACATGTAAATATTCTTATAGTTTGCAAAGCTTTATTTAACACATTTCGTATTTTATAATGACATTGATAATTATATATTAACATCTTGTTACTGAGTTAATTGAAATGAGGTGAAATGATACCTATATTGTACAGTTATTTAATGGTAGAATCAATACTTAAATACAGATTTTGTCAACTGCATAATTTAAAGTTTATAAAGGTAAATGGTTCAGTTCAGTTCAGTTGCTCAGTTGTGTCTGACTCTTTGCGACCCCATGAACTGCAGCATGCCAGGCCTCCCTGTCCATCACCAACTCCTGGAGTTTACCCAAACTCATGTCCATTGGGTAGGTGATGCCATCTAACCATCTTATCTGTCATCTCCTTCTCCTCCTGCCTTCAATCTTTCCCTACATCAGGGTCTTTTCAAATGAGTTAGCTCTTCGCAACAGGTGGCCAAAATATTGGAGTTACAGCTTCATTTCATTAAATTCAAATATAAATTATAAAACAGTTCTATAATTAAAGCAGACTTAATTATTTTTATTTTTATACTCATTGCTTTTATTTTTAAATTTTTATTTGCTTATGTTTTACTATTTTAAATTATGAACTCATGATAGCACATTTTCCCAGTATTATCTAAGTCTCCTAATTATTTTTCTATTGATAAACAAGAACACCTAGGAGGAAACTTGTTTCAGAAAAAATTTGTTTTAAATACAGTGCTCAAAATGATATATCCTTGTAATAGTTTTGGTAAGTCTAGGTCTTACATTCTGTACTGTCAAAATGCAAAGAATGCTACTTTTGTATATTTTGCTGATTTTTGAAATGCTGGCTTCCTTTAAGTGTTTATAGCTCTGCTTCTTGTCACACTCTGCCAGAAATCTTAGCATGACATCCACTAATGATAT
Source organism: Ovis aries (assembly GCF_016772045.2). Lineage (NCBI taxonomy): Eukaryota > Metazoa > Chordata > Mammalia > Artiodactyla > Bovidae > Ovis > Ovis aries. The sequence continues at coordinate 54,193,994 of NC_056069.1, forward strand.
TGCTAGTAAGAACAAAAGCTGAAAAGCAGGAGTCCCAGGATAAAGATTAAGGAAATGCATGGATGTGGTGAGAAGTAAACAATTTAAATTGCTCTAATGAGTTCAACAAAGTGGGTGTTAGAATGTGATACTTAATCCATAAATGATTTTATTTTAATGGTGTACATACATGTTTTCAATGGACCTTCTCAGATGCAGAGAAATGGTTCTGAGTTTTTTTATTTAGGAAAGAAAAAAATTCTGCATCACTATCTTCCTTTAATATTTTGATCCAAGACGTGTCTCATATACAAAATAACATTGCCAAGATTTCAAATCACTAAAGTATTTCTTTGATTACATTACATTAAAGAAAATATAGTTGTAGAACACTTCACAGGGAGATAAAAGGGACCCAATTTTTATCCAATATGTTTTCTCTTTCTCTCCTCTCTGTTGTTATTTTCAGTACTAAATTGTTAGAATGAGACTGATTTCCTTAAAAAAAAAGAAAAAACCCAAATTATTTCTATAAAGGAATGAAAAGAAAATTAATCTTCATTTACAATCCATTCTTTGCCCAGAGTCCTAAGTGAGTTATTATTTTTTTTCTTGACGGTAGAGTTGCCACATAGATATTATCTTAAAAGTTAGAAAAGTAAAGAGTATTTGAATAATGTATTTATAACAAAGATAACAATTAGTAAAACTAGGATTTCAATAGTTTCCCTTAATACTTTCTTACAGTTTATAGGAGAATACTACAAAAGGGTAGCCACAGAGGGTTATCTGTTCCTTAAGTTCTTTGAGATACAGCTTGTTTACTTTTTTCCAAGTGAAAGACTTAATTTTAATTTGTGGATTCATCTATAAACTATGCTATGCTAAAGTAATATTATTACAAGTGAAGCAAACCTTTGAGATAAATGTTAAAATGAAGTTATCATTATTTACTGTTTTAAAATCTAACTTTTTGCTGCTTATGGCTGGCTATGGCTAATGAGGTAATGTATCATAAGTAGAGAATACAATAGTTGCATTTATTTATATATGAAAAGCGTTAGTCGCTCAGTCACGTCCAACTCTTTGCAACCCCAAGGACTGTAGCCTGCCAGGATCCTCTGTCCATGGAATCCTTCAGGCAAGAATACCGGAGTAGGTGACCATTCCCTTCTCAAGATTATCTTCCAACGCAGGTATCAAACCCAGGTCTCCCACATCGCAGTCAGATTCTTTACCATCTGAGCCACCAGAGAATAAAATAGTTGCATGTTATTTATATCTGAATGAAAATTCGTACATTGATTCATTTTATAGGAGACTTTTATTCAATCTGCCTTAGTCTCAAATGACTCTTTCCTTCTATATACCTACTGTCTCTAATCTTCCTTAATATCTCTTAAAAATGTATCAAGTCTCAGATTATCAACTCAACCCTTCATTCTTTGTTGAAGGTGAATTCTGCTCTTCTGGGCGTATTTACCATCCTGTTCACATGTATACTTCCATTCATCGTGTCACTAATAAGACTGTTATCTTTTCAACACCTATGCCACACACACAAAAAAAAAAAAAAAAAAAGAAAGAAAGAAAGAAAAAGAAACAAACAAAAATCTCACATGTTTGTTCACATTCAGGTGTGCCTGCTTCTCTTTCTATGAAATTGGCCCTCTCTTTGTGCTGTCATGCCTAGTGCTTAGCTGTTCAGGCATATCTGACTCTCTGTGACACCACGGACCGTGGCCTGCCAGGCTCTTCTATCCAGGGGACTGCCCAGGGAAGAATGCTGAAGTGGATTGCCATGTCCTATCTTCCCAACCCAGGGACTGAACCCGTGTCTCCTTCAGCTTCTGCACTGGCAGGAGGATGCTTTACCACTGGGGCAAAAGGTTAATTGGCTTCTGCTCTGTATACCTTATTTTCTACTTCCTTATCACCTTCAATCCGTCCATCATTCTTACTCTCTTCCGTCATATCAGAACAAAAAGAATTAAACTTTATTTGATTCCAATTCATCTCACTGTAATCCCCAGTCTGTTTTTCTCCTTTAAAGCTTTTACAGTGTCTTAAAAGGGTAGTATATACCCACCTTACATATGTTCTTCAGATCACTCCACTCTGAAAATTGTCTCCACTAGTGCATGAAATAAATCTAACCTAGGTTGCCAATAACTTCCTCATTGCTAAATCTTAATACTGACTTTAATTCTTCACATTAATTAAAGTCTTTGCAGCATTTCACATGCTTGTCCCTTTACCGTTATTCTCCTTGAGGTGTGTGTGTGTGTGTGATTTCATACCATGCTTGACTTTTCTACTCAAGTATTTTTTTTTTTTCATCAATGTTCTTGAGTTTTGCAAATTGCAATCTCCCTTCTTTGGCACAGTCTGACTTCAAATGATATGACACCTCATATTTAGCTAAGGAGCTTACAATTGCAAACTTTCATTTTCTTTTCCAATCATTGCACGTATTCATGTTTATGTCTGCATATGTTACATGTCACAGAATACATTCTTATTTCTTTTTGTTTAGACAGTTGTTTTCATAGACCTAAAGATAACAAGGAGAAGGCAATGACATCCCACTCCAGTACTCTTGCCTGGAAAATCCGTTGGATGGAGGAGCCTGGTAGGTGGCAGTCCATGGGGTTGCTAAGAGTCGGACACAGCTGAGCGACTTCACTTTCACTTTTCATTTTCATGCATTGGAGAAGGAAACGGCAACCCACTCTACTGTTCTTGCCTGGAGAATCCCAGGGATGGGGGAGCCTGGTTGGCTTCTGTCTATGGAGTCGCACAGAGTCAGACAAGACTGAAGCGACTTAGCAGCAGCAGCAGCAGCAAAAATAAGAAATGCTCCCCTGGTGGCTCAGAGGGTAAAGTGTCTGCCTGCAATGCAGAAGACCTGGGTTCAATCCCTGGGTCAGAAAGATCCCCTGGCGAAGGAAATGGCCACCCACTCCAGTATTCTTGCCTGGAAAACCCATGGATGGAGGAGCCTGGTAGGCTGCAGTCCATGGAGTCACTTAATGTCTAACACGACTGAGCAACTTAACTTTCACTTTTCACTTTCATGCATTGGAGAAGGAAATGGCAACCCACTCCAGTGTTCTTGCCAGGATAATCCCAGAGATAGGGCAGCCTTGTGGGCTGCCATCTATTGGGTCACACAGAGTCAGACAAGACTGAAGCAACTTAGCAGCAGCGAAGATAAGAAAATATGTATTCTATGTTTACTCATTTTTTAGACTATTTTCTGGACTACTAATTTCTATCTGGTATCACATGTTTTCTTCCTAAAGAATTATCTGTAATATATTTTATAATTTAGTTCAAGTCTTAAAATGAATTTTTCTGGCTTTCTAAATTTTATTTAGTCTGAGAAAGTCTTATTTTAAATGTTCATTTAGAAAAATACCATTAGTTAAAAATACCATAAAAACATAAAACATAGTTTAAAAGTTTAAAAGGAATTAAGATCAAACTTATGTATTGTCATATCAATAAATTTACGTGTTTAATTCACCTATTGAATTTCAGTTCAGACTGAATACATCACAAATCTGATTTTTTTTCTCTATAAGGGATGTACCTAAAACAAAATGATGCAGGAAATTTGAAAAATAGAAACACGAGCAATGATCTATCAAGTATGGACAAAGTCATATTGGAAATCTGAGTATTGGAAAAGGAGGAATCGTGATTTTCACATCAGCTTTGTAAATGCAAACCACAAAGCATTAATTCAAACAATTAATTATTTTGTTTGTATACGAGAACAAATTACTATACATTTCTAAAGTAGAATAAGATAACCTTCTATGTAACTTTGTGTAATAGCTCCAAGAAATCATGCTAAATGAAAAGCATCTTGAATCACAGTATGAATGGGAAGCTCTCTTAGAAAACATTTAGTAAATGTGCCATCATACTTTTATTCAGTGAAAATATAAAGTTTTGTTCTAAAAGATTAGCATATCAAATTTTAGATTTATGCATGATAATTTTATTTTTCAAGAATAGGGTTTTAAAAAATGCATACCATTTCATTTTGATTGAAGAATGACTTGAAATAATTTAGAAATACATAATGTATGACATATATTTAATATGTCAAAATTTGAAATGAGCTTCAGTTTGTGAGAGTCAGAATTTCCCTCTACAAATGAATAAAATATTATGTTTTGATATTTCAAAAAAGAACATCTTTCATGTTTTTAAAAATTTTTATTCTGTTGCTATAAAAGAGAATATTCCTTTGTATTTAGCTATTTGTATGACCATGGCGATTACTATCACTCAGTTATTCTAGATTAGCAGTTCAGTACACAGAATATTAAGTCTGTTCCACCTTTAGTTCAAAACAGTATCATACAGGCTGAAAAATTACATATTCTTGAATTTAAACAAAAAAAATATTTTTCAATGTTTTAAAATAGCACCAACAGCTGTTTAGTTGCAGATATATCTCTTTAAGTCATCAGTTATTGAATGTACATTATTTATATTACCACTTAGGCAGTGTATATTATTTTACTATAGTAAAGCTAGATGTGAGATTCCCAGATGGCACTATTGGTAAAGAACACCTGCCAATGCAGAAGACAAGAGACGTGAGTTCAATCCCTGGGTCAGGAAGATTCTCCTGGAGGAGGGCATGGCAATCCAAGTATTCTTGCCTCAAGAATCCCCATGGACAGAGAAGCCTGGCTGGTGGGCTACAGTCCATAGGGTCACAAAGAGTCAAAATGACTGAAGCAACTTAGCCCACATCCACACAGCTAGAGGCAGAAGATATCGGCTGGTTGTTTGGTAAATTAAAAAAAAAAAAAAAAAATGGAGGTCAAAATGTTGAAATGATTTGAGAATCCAGAAATTGCACAGGATTTTTAATATTTGGCCCATATCCTTTATTTGGTTACCTTTGCATGCAGTGCTTGAATTTATGTAAGGGTGAAATTTGTCAGGATAACCTTTCTCTAACATGACTTCTATTAAAACTTGTGTGAATGTGACTGAATCAAAAAGAGTTAATTTATCTGTAAAACCTAATTTGTCACACCATAGCACATTCCCAAAAACAATAGTCCTGAGTCTTTAAAGTCATCTAACAGGCTGTGTAATTTGGATCTCACTACAGTTGAATAACTTAAAGAAAGTAGTAAAACACTGAAAAAATATATGTGCATGTGTCAAATGAAATTCTCCTGGGCACACTCAAGCTATCTTCTTTCCACCATACTTTTCTCTGAACTCTAACTGGATTGAATTCAAACTAGTTCTTCATGCCTCCCACCATCTCCCACCTCTTCCTCTCTCTCCTTCCTCCTCCTTTCTTTCTGTCCTGTTCTACACTCTGGACAATATACACTGACATCAATGATGAATTTCATCATCATGATTCCTTTTTATAATATTTTGATCAGATATGGGAACCCATCTATATAAATATATACGTATATATGAGTATGTATGTTCCTGGGTGTGTGTGTTGTTTGTATAAAAAGAGAAGCACAGAGAAAATAAAAAATAAATGTAAAGCAGAAGTTATTTATTTTGATATCACTACTGTATGATACAATGCATAAAATAAAAAGCAGTTTTGGAAAACCTTACCTCCAACTAAAGGTATGCTACTTAGAACAAAGTTAATATTATGTTTTCATTAAAAGTGGAGAATAGATGTGAATCATTTTAAAAGGCATGGTGCTACTGATTTCAAGAAAGCATTTCCAAAGCTTCACCTTTAATTTTTGAGGGCCCTATAAAAATATGAAGATGTAATCATATTCAACAGATAACTAAAAATAAACCATGATTTCATTAAATAGAACATGATTGAAAACAGAATATGCATATGAAGTGAATATTTTCTGAGTGCAATTAAAGATTGTTAAGTCAAATAATTTTATTAATCTAGAATCATAGCTTAAAACCAAAAATTAAAATGTTTGACAGTGTGAGTTATTAAGCATCATGAAATTAAAAGACACTTACTCCTTGGAAGGAAAGTTATGACCAACCTAGACAGCGTATTCAAAAGCAGAGACATTACTGTGCCAACAAAGGTCCGTCTAGTCAAGGCTATGGTTTTTCCAGTGGTCATGTATGGATGTGAGAGTTGGACTGTGGAGAAAGCTGAGCATCGAAGAATCGATGCTTTTGAACTGTGATGTTGGAGAAGACTCTTGAGAGTCCCTTGGACTGCAAGGAGACCCAACCAGTCCATTCTAAAGGAGATCAGTCCTGGGTGTTCTTTGGAAGGAACGTGCTAAAGCTGAAACTCCAATACTTTGGCCACCTCATGCAAAGAGTTGACTCATTGGAAAAAGACCCTGATGCTGGGAGGGATTGGGGGCAGAAGGAGAAGGGGATGACAGAGAATGAGATGGCTGGGTGGCATCACCCACTCGATGGATGTGAGTTTGAGTGAACTCCGGGAGTTGGTGATGGACAAGGAGGCCTGGTGTGCTGCAATTCACAGGGTCACAAAGAGTCGGACACGACTGAGCCACTGAATTGAACTGAACTGAACTGAACTGATGTTATTTTACTGCAGTGAACAAACTCAAGAGTCTCAGTGGATTAAAAGAGCCTATTATTCTTTTCTTTCTCACACATTTCCTTTAAGGTTAGCTTGGGGTTTTGTTTCACCTCTTCTTTCCTCAAGGGCCAAGTCTCAGGGTGCATAACATTCCATGCATCCTTGATTTCTTAGGCAGGAAAACGGAATCATGGCAACTCAACAGAGGCTTCTCAAGGTGCCTTCTGAGAAATATACCAGGCACTTCTGCTGACCTTTCATTTGTCAGAGCAAATCCCCTAGTCAAATCAAATTTCAGAAGTGAAAGGAAGTATAATCTGACCATGCACATGGAAGATAGAGAGCCAGAAATATATTTGAAGAACACAAATGACTAAAAGAGCAACGATCTAAATGTAAGCTGTTGAGTATCAAAAATTCAATGCATGGTTGAGGCACACATTGGCAGTAGCTGATGTGAAAAATTCAGCTGAAGACAGTTCAACAAGGTGAGACATAGGTTGAACAATCCCTATGTACTCTGGCTACATTAACAGATTTTTGTCAATATGAGAAGTCACAGTCTTGTAGTCTCACTGCCCTTCCTAGCTATCAGCTGTCAAGAAGCAGTCTTCAATATGAATACAAATTGATAACCTCAGACTCAAGAGTCTGTGGTATTCTTTGTCTGGGCTTAATCTTGCATCTTAAAACTTGCATTTGTGTTGTCAATATTCACTAACGAAAAGCCTCTGCTGTGATTTTGTTTGCAGGAAAATTATCAGTCTGGGAGGCAGAATAATCATTCTAAATTCATCTGGACTAATAAATTCAGATATCTTATTAGACTTGATAAATCTCTCTCCCCAAAGCATTTTCCTTGAACTGAAATCTTAGCCACAGGCATGAAAACTACTTCACATTGCATCTACACGTGAAAATGTCCTTATCTTTGCCAAGATTCCAGCATCAACTCTGGCAATGAAACATCTTGTCATTGCTACAAAATGGAATTTGTCTTTTTTGTATACTTATAATGTCCAGATTGTGTTTGCACTTGGTATTGTTTAGCTAATGCTGTTTTGAGGATCTCCTTTAGAAGGAATAGGAACCCATTCTTTTAAGCCTTTTTGTTTGTCTGAGTCAAGTTATCTATTTCTAACTTATCACCTTTATTTATTTTTGGTGGTCACTATAAAGAATTACCACAAACTTGCTGGCCTTACAAAAAAAAAAAAAAGCAAAAATCTATTCGCTCACAGTTCTGGAGTTGAAAATGCTTGGTGAAAATGTGAAGATGAACTCTTCAATCCCATGTCTCTGACTATTTCTATTGAAATGTTTATAAACATTTGAGAAACAAAGTGTTATCAGCAATAGAAATCAAACAGAAAGAAATGTGTTCTGGAAGACAACAATTTTCATTGCTGATGAGAGCCACAATCTCAATGGGAATTGCAGTCTCATGCACAGACAGAATAGACTTGTGGATATTGGAGGAGAAGGTAAGAAATGAGATGAATTGGGAGATTGAGACTGACATCTATACACCACCTTGTGTAAAACAGACAGCTAGTGGGAAGCTGCTGTAAAGCACAGGAAGCTCAGCTCCATGCTCTGTAATCACCTAGACGGGTGGGACGGAGGGTGGAAGGAAGGTCTAAGAGGGAGGGGATATATGTGTACATACAGCTGATTCACTTTGTTGCACAGCAAAAACTAATATACTGTTGTAAAGTAACGATACACCAATAGAAGTTTTAAAACATGGAAATCACACAAAGAAGAAACTCACAAATTTTGTTAACTTCTGAGTCAAAGCATTTGGATACAAGGGCTTGCCAAGGAAGGTGGGAAGAGGATTGTGATGTAGGGAAAGCCACTGGGCAGAGCCCTGTGTGCAGTTTGCTGCTCTGCTCATTCTATGCACACTCCAATAACAACTGACCTGGGAGATGTGCTCTGACATGGGTCATTTTGCAGCATATGCCAAAGCTGGTTTCCAATGACAGCAAAAACATGACCTGGGAAAAGTGCCTTTCACAAACTGTTCTGATGTCAGCAAATCTACATTACAAGTATTCATGCTGAGCAAACCCACTTTGTATAGACCCACAACCTCCAGTTCTAATTCTATCTTCCCTACAGTATTCACCCATCACTCTAATCCTGTAATGTCACCTTCCAGTATTGTATGATGCATGCGTGATAAGTTGCTTCAGTTGTTTCCAACTCTTTGCAACCCTATGGACTGTAGCCTGCCAGGTTCCTCTGTCCATGGGATTCTCCAGCAAGAATACTGGAGTGGGTTGTCATGCCCCTCTCCAAGAGATCTTTCTAACCCAGGGATCAAACCCACATCTCTCACATCTGCTGCATTAGCAGACAGGTTCTCTACCATGAGTGCCACCTGGGAAGCAATCCTGTAATGTCACATTCCAATACTAAACCAATTCAAAAGTTCCCTCTGAATATTTTATCCCTGTATTTCTGTATTTTGTTAACATAATGGATTAGTAAATTCCACAGAATATTAGCTACCTCTTCAAGCTTTGGATAATTAATAGATGTGGTTTCCTGTCTACAGTTGCCTTCATGGCATTTAAGTGTTGAGAGGCTATGATGGAACCCTTCCACCCTTCTTGAAGACAGGTACACATCACACTTCGCATTTCACAGTTATTACTTATTTTTGATCCTATGATACAAAACTGCTTTGAAATAGCAGAAATGCATTCAGAAAGTGATGTAGTGTTTCTTTCTGTGCAGTCAACCACTTCATTTGTCAGTGACAACGTTCAGTACACATTGTTTCTATATTTACAATACTTCCATAAAATTATTGCATTTTTTAACATTTATTGAAACTTCATAATGATAGGTAATCCATTACTCTATTATCTCTTTTAAATTTTTTATAAATTTTGTTTTGTTCCTCATTTGTTTCTAGCTGTACTGGATCTTGATTTGCTGCTCAGGCTTCTCTCCAGTTGCAGCAAGTGGGGGCTCCTTTCTCATTGCAGTGTGCAGGCTTCTCATCGCGGTGATTTCTCTTGTTGATTCTAGGTGATTTCTAGGGTGCCTGGGCTTTGGTAGATGTGGTACTTTGGCTCCGTAGATGTGGCTCTTGGGCACTAGAGCACAGGCTCAGTAGCTGTGACACCCAGGCTAGTTGCTCCTTAGCATGTGGGATCTTCCTGGATCAGGGATTGAACCCGTGTCTCCTGCATTGGTAGGCAGAGTCTTTACCACTGAACCACCAAAATTATCACCTTTGATAATTTACACTCTCCCCCACTCAAGCCATTATATTTTTAGTAAACAATTTCGACAGTACTCTATTTGTAAATGGAGATTTGGAAACAAACATACTATTATTCTACATTATTTTTTTCTTATATTTCTCATATAAGAACATCATGAAAATACTTCTAAGCCTCCTGCCAAAATAATTTTTAAAAGTTGAATAATTTTTGCCTTTGAGAAGTACCCAGTTTACTTAACCACTTCTTGTTGATGGATATTCCAAAAGTTCCCAGGTTTCTGATGCTACAAAAGATGCCAAAATATCCACTGTATATTTTTTACACAGTGATATTTTAATATCTTTAGATTCCTGTATAAAGTGGGATTTTTGAGTAATGAATTTATGTGTGCTCAGCTGCTTCAGTTGTGCCTGACTCTTTGCAACCCCATAGACTGTAGCCTGCCAGGCCCCTCTGCTCATGTAATGTTTGAGGCAGAAATAATGGAGGAGTTTGCCATTTTTTACTCCATGGGATCTTCCCAACCCAGGGATCAAACCTGAGTCTCTTGCATCTCCTACATTGGCAAGCAGATTCTTTACCAATTGCACCACCTGAGAAGCAAGCAAAGGATTTATAATTTAAGCTTAATAGCTATCATCAGATTGCTTTAAGGAACTACTTTACCAATGCACTGTTCTAATAGCAGTATGTGAGAATGCTGCTTTCCTAATATTCTTGCAAAAGCTGCTGATGTTTTTTCAATTTTTTCAAATGGTGAAAAGTCTATTACATTTTTTCTTTTATTAAATTTCTTTGACAGCTTCTAATATTGAGTGTTAGTCTCTCAGTCATGTCTGACTCTTTCCAATCTCCTGGACTATAGCCTGTCAGGCTTCTTTCTCCATGGAATTTTCCAGAACACTGGGGTAGGTAGCCATTCCCTTCTCCAGGAGATCTTTCCAGCCAAGGGATCAAATCCGGGTCCCTGAATTACAGGAAGATTCTTTACCACCCGAGACACAAGGGAAGCCTCTGCTGCTGCCAAGTCACTTAAGTCTTGTCCGACTCTGTGCGACCCCACTGACTGGCTAATTTTTCTGTGGTCTACCGGTAGCTTGGGGACTACTTGGATATTCAATTGCTTTGCCATTTTTTAAAAAATCAGACTCTATCTTTTCTCTTCATTCATAGCAGGTGTTTGGGCAGTATAAATTACCAATTTTTTTATTTCTATTAAGTATTTGCTAATCACAATTGTTTTAAGCTACATATAGTATAATTTTAAAGAATGTAAAACTTTGTAAGTCAAATATGTATTTTATTGTGTCTGGGTTTATCCTCTTATTTCTAAATTTCACATCCCCTAACACACACTTTCATTTCATTAACATTTAATCTTTACCTTTCATTTTTTTAAGTGTTTAGCCATTCATACAAGTTAAATTCATCTCTCTCCAATATGAAATAAAATTTTAAACACATTTTTTCAGATATATAGCATTTTTTTCAGCAAAAGTACTACCCTAATAGACATGAAATATTATCATGTTATAAATTAAATCTACATGAAACCTAGAATCTAATTTTGAATTCTGCATCCTCTATCTTTTTGAAAAAAAACTTTTCATTACTATTGAAATAATTTTTAATTTGCCTAAACACATGAAACAACAGACTGGTTTCAAATAGGAAAAGGAGTACCTCAAGGCTGTATATTGTCACCCTGCTTATTTAACTGATATGCAGAGTACAGCATGAGAAGTGCTGGGCTGGAGGAAGCACAAGCTGGAATCAAGATTGCTGGGAAAAATATCAATAACCACAGATATGCAGATGACACCACCCTTATGACAGAAAATGAAGAAGAACTAAAGAGCCTCTTGATGAAAGTGAAAGAGGAGAGTGAAAAGGTTGGCTTAAAGCTCAACATTCACAAAACCAAGATCATGGCATCCAGTCCCATCACTTCATGGCAAATAGATGGGGAAACAGTGGCTGACTTTATTTTTCTGGGCTTCAAAATCACTGCAGATGGTGATTGTAGCCATGAAATTAAAAGACACTTTCTCCTTGGAAGGAAAGTTATGACCAACCTAGACAGCATATTGAAAAGCAGAGACATTACTTTGTCAACAAATGTCCATCTAGTCAAGGCTATAGTTTTTCCAGTGGTCATGTATGGATGTGAAAGTTGGACTATAAAGAAAGCTGAGCTCCGAAGTGTTGATGCTTTTGAATTGTGGTGTTGGAGAAGACTCTTGGGAGTCTTGGACTGCAAGGAGATCCAAACAGTCCATCCTAAAGGGGATCAGTCCTGGATGTTCATTGGAGGGACTGATGTTGAAGCTGAAACTCTGATAATTTGGCCACCTCATGCAAAGAGCAAACTCATTTGAGAAGACCCTGATGCTGGGAAAGATTGAGGGCAGGAGGAGAAGGGCACGGCAGAGCATGAGATGGTTGGATGACATCACCAGCTCAATGGACATGGGTTTGGGTGAACGCCAGGAGTTGGTGATGGACAGGAAGAACTGGTGTGCTGGTTCATGGGGTTGCAAAGAGTTGGAAATGACTGAGCAACTGAACTGAAACATATTATTTAATAATAATGAAAAACATTAATTATTTAGCCTTTACTATAAGACTATAAAATTATCTTCAGTTCAGTTCAGTCGCTCAGTTGTGTCCGACTCTTTGCAACGCCATGAATCGCAGCATGCCAGACCTCCCTGACCATTACCAACTCTTGGAGTTCACCCAAACCCATGTCCATTGAATCAGTGATGCCATCAAAACACCTCATCCCCTGCCGCCCCTATCTCCTCCTGCCTTCAATCTTTCCCAGCATGAGGATCTTGGCCAATGAGTCAGCCATTTGCATCAGGTGGCCAAAGCATTGGAGCTTCAGCTTCATCACTAGTCTTTCTAGTGAATATTCAGGGTTTATTTCCTTGATGTAAAAATGGAGGTATAAACTAGAGTTGCATAATTTCACTTTCTGTCAGCTCTTTATATTTGTTATATCATATATGCCATTGTATGTTTTATGATCTTCACAAGATAAATTGTGTGGGCTATAGTCCATAGGGTCACAAAGAGTTGGACAGGACTTAGCAAGTAAAGAACAGCAAAGACTCATTTTTACTTATATTCAATTTAGAGGTGATGTTATTATTTTCAGTTTCTCCAAGTAGACTACCTATATAGAAAATGTTTCAAGTATCTCTTAATGACTTTTAACAATGGCAGTATATTTTTAACTACTATATATAGTAAAAGCCTGGGTCTCCATGGCAAACACATTGTCAGTTTGCTTCAGTTCAGTTCAGTTCAGTCACTCAGTCAAGTCTGACTCTTTGTGACCCCCTGGACTGCAGCACCCAGGCTTCTCTGTCCATCACCAACTCCTGGAGTTTACTCAGACTCACGTCCATCGAGTCAGTGATGCCATCCAACCATCTCATCCTCTGTCATCCCTTCTCCTTCTGCCTTCAATCTTTCCCAGCATCAGGGTCTTTCCCAAGGAGTCAGTTCTTCCCATCAGGTGACCAAAGCATTGGAGTTTCAGCTTCAGCATCAGTCTTTCCAATGAATATTCAGAACTTATTTCCTTTAGGATATACTGGTTGGATCTCCTTGCTATCCAAGGGACTCTCAGGAGTCTTATTCTTCTTTTTTTTTAATATAAATTTATTTATTTTAATTGGAAGTTAAGTACTTTACAATATTGTATTGGTTTTGCCATACATTAACATGAATCCACCGCGGGTATACACGTGTTCCCCACCTTGAACCCCCCTCCCTCCTCCCTCCCTGTTCCATCCCTCTGGGTCATCCCAGTGCACTGGTCCCAAGCATCCTGTATCATGCATTGAACCTGATTGAACACCACAGTTCAAAAGCATCAATTCTTCAGTGCTCAGTTTTCTTTATAGTCCATCTCTCACATCCATACATGACTACTGGAAAAACCATAGCCTTGACTTAATGAGCCTTTGTTGGCAAAGTAATGTCTCTGTTTTTTTAATAGGCTCTCTAGGTTGGTCATAGCTTTTCTTCCAAGGAATAAGTGTCTTTCAATTTTGTGACTGCAATCACCATCTGTAGTGATTTTGGAGCCCCCCCAAATAAAGTCTCTCACTAATTCCACTGTTTCCCCATCTATTTTCTATAAAGTGATGGGCCAGATGCCATGATCTTAACTTTCTGAATGTTGAGTTTAGGCCAACTTTTTCACCCTCCTCTTTCAATTTCATCGAGAGACTCTTTAGTTCTTCACTTTCTGCCTTAAGGGTCGTGTCATCTGCATATCTGAGGTGATTGATATTTCTCCCGACAATCTTGATTCTAGCTCCTGCTTCATCCAGTCCAGCATTTCTCATGATGTACTCTGCATATCAGTTAAATAAGCAGAGTGACAATATACAGCCTTGATGTACTCTTTTCCCAGTTTGGAACCAGTCTGTTGTTCCATGTCCAGTTCTAACTATTTGCTTGGTCACAAGAAAAATTAGCAAGATTGTCCTCAGGCCAAGTGCAATTAGACAAATTGTTCCTGTCTCTCATTTCAGTGCTAACCCCTCTTCCCACCCTCTGTGGTTCTTCATTAAGCTCCTTCTATATTCCTCACTCTCATGACATTTTCTCTCTCTTCCCTGTAACATTTGCTCTAAGGAAACTGAAATGGAAAAGAGGAGAGAATTCATTTTCAGTGCAGGCATTTGCAGAAGAGTAGCATTTCACAGAACTCAGAGCCTAAGGGTGCAGGTGGAAACACAGATTCAAAACTAAACAATATCTGAAGAGTTAAATTATTTTTTTTAAAGTTTGCCTTTTCTCCCTCAAAAGAGTGAAGAATGATTTTCTAAATTATAGTAAAAATGAGAATGGAGGATTTTGACATTAATTTTCTCTGTTAGGCCTTGCATCTACAATCTCTGTAATATACTATAATTCCCTTTTCAGTGCTTTTAAAATTAGTAGTCCCTTTAATTTGTCATATGTAAATTATCTTAATCATCCTCACAATGACCCACAATATGTATTTTGGAGCCAATAAACAAAGTGGAAAAAATGACTCACACATGCTGACATTGAACTGTGAACTCCAAGCAGATTCCTCTACTGAGTCACAGGGCAATTCTTTATGACATTTCCAACAGAAATTCCCTCTGGATATTTCAAATATAACATTTTGGGAGGGGGGGGGGTCATGTTTGGGAACACATGTAAGAATTAAAGATTTTAAAATTAAAAAAATAAAATAAAAAAAATAAAAAAAAACAGCAACAAAAAAAATAAAGTGATTTCCACTGCTTATTTTTCCTCCACTTTTTTCTTCCCCCTTTTCTTTTTACCTCTGAAACTCATTCAGAGGTCATCATTGTCCGACTACTTTTGTTTTCCTGTTTTGTCAAAAACCGTTAAGAATATGTAATAAAGGATCGATTTTTCATGAAGGCATATTAATACAAGTACTTTAAAAAATGTGCATCACTAACACATATATATGGAATTTAGAAAGATGGCAATGATGACCCTGTATGCGAGACAGCAAAAGAGACACAGATGTGTAGAGCAGACTTGTGAACTCTGAGGGACAGGGAGAGGGTGGGATGATTTGGGAGAATGGCATTGAAACATGTATACTATCATGTAAGAAACGAATCGCCAGTCTATGTCCGATGCAGGATACAGGATGCTTGGGGCTGGTGCACAGGGATGACCCAGAGAGATGTTATGGGGAGGGAGGTGGGAGAGGGGGTTCATGTTTGGGAACGCATGTACACCCGTGGTGGATTCATGTCAACGTATGGCAAAACCAACACAGTATTGTAAAGTAAAATAAAGTAAAAATAAAAATGTTTTTAAAAAGAATGTGCAGCAAAGATTAAATAGACTCTACAAATGAATATGAATGAAGAGGGGTAATGGGGAGACAAGTCCAACAGCACCCCCACCAGGATTTTCTCAATTAGACATTATTCTTGGACATCACACATTTTTAACGTTTTGAAATATAACAATTGATATTATTCCCCTTCCTTCAAATTCAGTATTGAATAGCTTTCCTCAGTGATAATTTCAGGTTTGCATATTTTCTGAGGTTTAGAATTATTCCACACAGTTTAGAAGCAGATTTATTACTATGTATAGCAATGTGAAATTATTTTATAAGAAGTTAGAGAAGAGACATGCCCTTTCTCTTATAGCACTGAAGTACCTATAAATGTCTCAGCTGGGTGGGAGTAAGTTGTTTACAAAACTCTTGCATACAACTTAGAAAACAGAAACTGCATATGATACAAATGGGGACTCAAGTGCTCCTAGAAAGTATTAAAATACTTATTATGGTGCATCTAATCTCTATTTGAAGACTGTCATTTCTCTAAAGCGTAGCCATAAACCAAATTAACTCCAACTGATTCTTCAGATGAGAAGCTGTGTTTATGTGTTTATGCTTAATTACGTCTTCAGCTCTGGGTGAAAACACCCACCCGGGCAAGCTCATTTCCACCTCTGCCTCCTTATGTAAGTTAATTATGTAACTAGAGTAAAACCTGGCCCACCATTCAAAGAATGTTTATCTCAGTAAACACCACATCCTATAAACTCCTACAATCTTCTGATTCCTGTCAATAAAACTTATGCTGTTTTATTTATTTTTATTTTATTTTATATAACTACTCTTTGATGCAGTTGACAAAATTTTCAAGTCTTTAAATTGTAAAAATTGATGCACACTTATATCAAAATTTGAAAAATTCAGAATATTATTGCAAATAATATATAAAACTCTTCTATCAATTGAAGAGATGTTATTTTCAGAATCTGTCCAGTCATGAACCTTCCCTGTCACTTTTTCATAATACTGCCTGCCCACCTTCTTTCCACCCTTTTCTTTCATGTTCTCTCTCACTCTCTTCTCTGTCATATTTTTTTTTCTTTTTGCACATCCTTCTCTGGCAATATTTTTCTTTCTTGGATATTCTTTAATTTTCTTTCTCAGTCAAATTGTTGCTGTTCTCTCTGTCTCTCTCTGACTCTACACACACGCACACACACACACACACGTGTACAAACACACAAGATTACTGCTTACATTGAAGAACTACAATTGACTTCATAAAAACCCTAATCATTTCCCTTTGGGGTTACATCTAGATTTTTTAAGTCACTACTTTTAGTGGGACAATCCATGCAGTTTGTCTTCTAACTGCATTTTCTGATATGCTCAAAAACTGTTTCTTTTTTTAAAGTAATTTTTATTTATTTTTTTAATTTATTTTAATTTTTTTGACATGTACATACTTTACAATGTTGTGTTAGTTTCTGCTATACAGCAAGGCGAATCAGCTCTATGTATGGACATATCTCCTTTTTAAATTTCTATCCCATTTGGATAATCATAGAACACTGAGAAGAAAATGGCAACTCACTCCAGTGTTCTTGCCTGGAGAATCCCAGGGACGGCGGAGCCTGGTGGGCTGCCATCTATGGGGTCGCACAGAGTCGGACACGACTGAAGCGACTTAGCAGCAGCAGAGCACTGAGTAGAGGTCCCTGAGCTACACAGTAGGTTCTCATTAGATAACTATATTTTATACATAGCACCAATAGTTTATATATGTCAATCCCAATCTCCCTATTTATCCCACTTCTCCCCACATTTCCTCCTTTGGTATCCATACATTTGTTTTCTATATCTACATCTCTATGTGTGTGAAAATGAATATTTCTTAAACATTATTACCACAGTTCCTACTTTTATGTATTGCTCCTTACATAGAGTAAATTTAACAAAAGAAAACTGGGTGATGATCGTAAGCAAGTTTATTTATGCTCACTTTCAAAGGTAATATTACTAGCATTTCATCATGAGGAGGAGCATTTGTTGTTATTTTGGGGCAATTATATGTTCTCACCTTAAAGAAGTAGCTTCTATTATTAGTCTTTTGATTTGTTCCCTTTGTTGTTTATAGTTTTGGATTTTGGAATTTATTCAACACATTTTAGCATTAACTAATAACTGGAGATTTTTATTAGCTGTACAATAAATAGCTTATCTTAATATAGGTGAAATATTGTTTCAATATAGGTTATAAATTCTTTTAAAATATTTTTAAATTAATAAAAATGAATAATAATATCATGACATTATACAAGGCACACTTGTATCACTAAAAGTATCTGATTTTCTTAATATTATGTTTATTATTAATAAAATAATAAATAAATATAAATTATCTTTAAAATAATAGAGCCAATTATTATTCTATATGGAATTTATACATTCCAAAGATTGATTTTTATTTGACTTTTATTTTGCTAAATATGAAGTTCTCTATCTTTAATTTTTAAAATAAGGATTAAAAGGTCATGATCTTTATAGACTTTTGCTAAAAAATGCCATTGTAAATAAATGTCTGAAATACTAAAAATGTGCTTCTAAATATATCCGTGCATAAGTGTGTGTGTGTGTTTGTGTAGAGTAAGAGAGAGAGAGAGAGAAAACACCAACAAATGAGACTGGGTAAGAAAATTAAGGAATGCCCAAGAAAGAAAAAGACTGTGAGAGAAAAATATGGAAAAAGAAAGATTTCTCATTATATAAAACATCCTGAGCTACTTTCTTTTAGATCCTATGATTTAAAGTAAAAGAGAATTATTCAGTAGAAAACCATTTGAGCTGGTACTCTTATAAAGCAACAGTTAAAACTGGGCATGGAACCATGGACTGGTTCTGAATTGGGAAAAGAGTACATCAAGGCTGTATATTGTCACCCTGCTTATGTAATTTATATGCAGAGTACATTATGCAAAATGTCAGACTGGATGAAGCACAAGCTGGAATCAAAATTGCAAGGAGAAATATTAATAACCTCAGATACGCAGATGACACCACCCTTATGGCAGAAAGCTAAGAGGAGCTAAAGAACCTCTTGATGAAAGTGAAAGAGGAGAGTGAAAAATCTGGCTTAAAACTTAACATTCAAAAAACTGAAATCATGGCATCTGGTCTCATCACTTCATGGCAAATACATGTGGAAACAATGGAAACAGTGACAGACTTTATTTTCTTGGGCTCCAAAATCACTGCAAATGCTAACTACAGCCATGAAATTAAAAGACACTTGATGGACAGGGAAGTCTGGCGTACTCCACAGTCCGTGGGGTCACAAAGAGTCAGACACAGCTGAGCAACTAAACTGACTGACTGCTCCTTGGAAGAAAATTATAAGAAATCTACACAGCATATTCAAAAGCAGAGACATTACTTTGCCAACAAAGGTTCGTCTAGTCAAAGCTATGGTTTTTCTGATAGTTGTGTATGGATATGAACTGTGGTGTTGGAGAAGACTCTTGAGAGTCCCTTGGATAGCTAGGAGGTCAAACCAGCCAATCCTAAAGGAAACCAGTCTTGAATATTCATTGGAAGGACTGATGCTAAAGCTGAAGCTCCAATAGTTTGGCCACCTGATGTGAAGAACTGGCTCATTGGAAAAGACCCTGATGCTCGGAAAGATTGAAGGCAGGAGGAGAAGGGGACAACAGAAGATAAAATGGTTAGATGGCATCAACAACTCCATGGACTTGATTTTGAGCAAGCTCTGGGAATTGGTGATGGACAGGGAAGTCTGATGTGGTGCAGTTCATGAGGTTGCAACAGTCAGACACTAGCGAGCAACTGAACTGTACTGAACTCGTAAATATGTAAGTCAATCTTAGATTCTCTGCCTAGATTAGAAAAAGACACATACATACCTATAACTATGGCATGCACATGCATGCTCAGTGACTTCAGTAGTGTCTGAGTCTTTGCGACCCCAGGGACCAGAGCCCACCAGGCTCCTCTGTCCATGGGATATTGTGGCAAGAGTACTGGAGTGAAATGCCATACCCTCCACCAGGGGATCTTCCTAACCCAAGGATCGAACCCGTGTCTCCCGCCTCTCCTGCATTGCAGGCAGTTTCTTTACCGCTGAGTCACTGGAGAAACCTACATCTAATGTATACTATATTTATAATAGACAATATTACATTCATGGTGTTGATTGATTTACTTATAACTGTCTTTATTTTTAAATTTTGCATTCACCAATGTTCTCTTCCTTCCTCTGATATTTTTAGGTTGATACAGTTTCTTTTGTTTCAACTTTTCTTTTTCTATTTTCAAACATAAAATTATTTTTTCTTTCCAACAATTGCAATTTCATTAAAATGTGTCTAGATCTGACTATATTTTCAGTGCTACCCCAAATTAGTCTGTGTATAAAAATCTGGGAAATTATCCATCATTTTTATCTTTAAATATTCCCTCTTGCCCATTCTCTATTCTCTTTTTCCATACAAATGAGAGTGTTCCCAAGACAAAAGCCACAGTCTTTTAAAAATAGTCTGGTTTCAGCAATGGCATTCTGTCATTTCCATGGTACTCTATTTTATTAAAAGTTAGTGAAATAAGCCTAATAATAAGTGAAATAAGCCTAATAATATCTGCCTAAACTCAAGGGGTAGATATTACACAAGGATACAAATTCAGGACACGGTGATCATCGGGGAATCATTATAGAGGTTGCCTACCACAGTAATTAACACACCGAATTTTAATTTCTCTGAATTACATGGCTCATTTACATATTCTTATATTTATAAAATTGATTTTTTACAGCTTATCTGATCAAATGTGTAATAATTTTATTGTAAAAGAAAAAATCAATTTCAGATGTTTAGATTACAAAGTTTCACAGGTAGCAAGTTAACACTATTGCATAAACTCTTCATATCATGTCTTTGTTTTTAACAGATCTGATCTCTCAAAGGCTGAGGGATTTTTATTATTCTTGGCAAATATCAGATATTCACAAAGGCACAGTTGTATCGCTAAAAGTATCTGATTTTCTTAATATCATGTATTTCACTTGTGGTAGAGTAATTTATTTAGATATTAATTTGAGTCCTGTTCACCAGCTCCCCAGGCACACGCCTCCTGCCATTCTCTGAAAGAAACCACAGAATTAACCTGAAGAGGCTTGACAGTAACTTGAAGCTTCTGATGAAAGACCTAAGACCAAATTTAGTGGAGTTTCACTAGTGCTTTATTTCTAGCACAAAGGACATAAAAGTATATTCATGATCAGATTTGTGAGAATATTACGTCTACTATAACATTTGATGAAATAAATGAATGGAAAATACATAAAAAACTCTAATAAGGACAGAGGACACAGGGTGTGGTGAATGCACCTTGGAGCTAGAGGGTGGGGCCTGTGGGGCCTGTGACTCAGTGACCTATCAGTGATGATGTTTATTATAATTTGAGATCTAAGATCAGGGACTTCCCTGGTGGTCCAGTAGCTAAGACTCCACACTCCCAGTGCAGGGAGGCTAGGTTAGATCCCTGGTCAGGAAACCAGATCCCACACGCTGCAATTCAGAGTTTACATGCTGCACCAGAAGAAAGATCCCATGCGCCTCAACTAAGAGCTGATGCAGCCAAATAAATAACTAAATTTATTTATTTATAAATATTTATTAAACAATAAATATGTGTTTAAAATATTATTTTAAAATATAAGATCTTAAAATAGAATTAGGATATAAAACTCTCATAATGACAGATTTAAATTTTATACGACTGTTCAGGTGCAGGCACAGTTTATTTGGTTTATTTGCATACGTTATTCTTTTTACCATGATATTTTAGCTCTCCTATGATTCCAGTCCAAGAATCACTTATGTTACATAAATGGAGTTTTATCTAAAATTGCAATTATTTCAAAGAATTACAAGCAGAATGCCCAGCCAGTCATTAAAGTTGGCATATTCTGAGACAAAGAACATGACCCTTTAAAGTTTTTCCTAAGAACATCATTGGTTATAAATGTCTAAAATACTAAATATGTCCCTTTAAATATGTTTCAATCTATCTTTTGCTTATTCTTTTTTTTTTTTTACTTTTTATTTTTTAAATTTTAAAATCTTTAATTCTTACATGCATTCCCAAACATGAACCCCCCTCCCACCTCCCTCCCCATAACATCTTTCTGGGTCATCCCCATGCTTATTCTTAACTGTGGATTTAATAAGTGAAAAATTAAGGAGGACATCATGATAAGATTTTGCTAATAAATCTGAGTAACTAATGTTGAATAATAGAGTGTTGTAAAATAGTATAAACTTAGATGATTGGACTAGATTCCTATTGTTGCTGCTACAAAGTACCACCAATTTTGTAACATCTTACAGTTCTGTAGGCTAGAAAACTCACTGGGCTAAAATCCAGTTGTTGGCAGGGCTTTGTTCCACTTTGGCAGTTCTAGGGGAGAAGCCTTTTCTTGGCCTTTCTGGCTTTTAGAGATGGCATCCATTCCAAACCTAGTGGCCCTCCTCCTCCAACTTCAGGATCATCAGGAAAGGATGAAGCACCGTTCACAGGGTATCATTCTGACCTCTGCTCCTGTCATCCTGTCTTTTCTGACTTGAACACTTCTGCCTCCCTCTGCACTATAAAAAACCAGTGTGATTACTTGGGGCCCACCAGGATAATCCATGATAATCTCCCTATTTTATTTTATTTCATTCTTTTTCATCAAAAAATAGAGTTGTATTAAGGCAATGTGACATAGTGGCATTGAGCACTATACCATTTGACAAGGCGTCCTTTCAAAAGTGAGACCCAGCATACAATTATATAGCTTCCCCAAAAATCTTTAATGTCTATGGCTACTTAATTTAATCCTAACGATTGAGTAACATGTTCTTTCTACCACACACTGAACATTCACTTCAGTTCATCATAGAAGCTCTTCTAAATGTAAAAATGGGGTCAGACGCTTGGCTGACAGTCACTGAGTACCTCATGGCAATGGCGCCAGATTCACTGAGTAGCTGCCTGACCAACTGTCCCTGGACCCCCAAACCTGGGAGGGGATAGGGGAGGAGTGTCCCAAGATGGCAAAGAGGCTGAAAGAAATGGAACCGAGCCTCTTCATCAGGAGTGTCCATGGTGACCTTAGCTCCCCTTCTTAGGCATGCCATACAGACACCTGGGCTCTTTTGTCTGGTGGCCAATATTGGCTGCCCCTGGGCTGAATGGGCTACTGTGAAACACAGGGGTACCAGTATCAGAGCTGAGTAACAACAGCCAAGGTAACTCTGCTCACATGACTCTAAGCCCTTTGTAAAATTAATAGAGTTACTTCTCAAAATCATAAGGTGGGTATTAACATCACCCTCCAGTTAGAATCACAAAGAGAGCTCATTTATTTACTGACGTAGATCCAGGATTTGAATCTGTTACCAAGTACAAGCTGGCTGTTCTCACCGTGAGATAGGCTGATAAATCCAGGAGATGAGGTGTTGAGGCAAGGAGTAAGACTTTATTAGAAAAGTGAGCTGACTGAGAAGATGGCAGACTAGTGTCCCAAAATAAGCCATCTTGTTGAGGTCTGGATACCAGGTTCTTTTGTGGATCAGAGATGGGGAGAGATGAGGAAACAAAGGAAAAAGACCACTTAATTCCTGCAAGTATCTCCTAGAATGGCAAGCCTCAAGCAGGGGGATACGTTAGTTTCACTTCCTTAAAGTCCTTCACAGGTGGGCAGGCTCAGATTATCTCACTGAGGCAGGCCACTGTTGTTATTCAGTGGTGTCCATCTCTTAGACCCCAGGGAATGCAGAACATCAGGTTTCCCTGAACTTCACTAATTCTAGGAGTTTACTTAAACTCATGTTCATTGAGTCATGATGCGGTCCAAAAATCTCATCCTCTTTTGTCCGTTTCACCTGCTGCCTTCAATCTTTCCCAGCATCAGGGTCTTTTCTAATGAGTCAGCTCTTCGCCTCAGGAGGCTAGAGGATTAGAGCTTCAGCTTCAGCATCCAGTCTTTCCAAGGAATATTCAGAGTTGATTTCCTTAAAAATAAGGGTTAAAGTCACAGAAATGGATCCAGGATGAAATAAAGATTAACCCTTCCCAGTTACAAAACCAGGTTGTTTTGCTCTAAGTGTTGCACCCAAAGGGCTAGGGGAATGGGATGGAGCTCCCTGTCCAGTGTGCATGTGTGCTAAGTTGCTTCACCTGTGTCTGACTCTTTGCATGGACTGTAGCCCACCAGGCTCCCCTGTCCATGGGATTCTCCAGGCAAGAATATGGCGGATTCTTTACCAGTAGCACCACCTGAGAAGCCCTGGTCAGCAGACAAAGCCAAGGCGCAAGCACAATGAGGCAGTTTTGACTCTCCCAAAAGCTGGCCCAGCACAGCCAGGCTCTGGCCCGTGGCTCCCCAGGCCTGGCTGGGGCTCTCTGTTGCAGACAGGCCCAGACTTTCTCTCTACCTACTTCCCTAGTCTTCCCTGAGCCGAACTGTTTTTCCTGTCAGCACTGCAGCTCTGACTTTTATTCACTCCCTGGACATTTCCTACCCCAGTAAACCAAGTGTGCATGCTAAGTCACTAGCCAGGCTCCTCCGTCCATGGAATTCTCCAGGCAAGAACACTGGAGTGGGTTGCCATTTCCTTCTCCAGGGGATCAAACCTGTGTCTCATGTCTCCTGCAATGGCAGGCAGAATCTTTATCATTAGTGCTACCTGGGAAACTCTATTAAACCAGGCAGTCCTGAATCACCCAGTTCTCAGCTCCTTACCTGCCTTGAGAACCATGGAGACCTATAGTTTCCAACAAGGAACATATCAGCTGCCTCTGCAGGACAGGACAGTTCCTTCACCGTGCACCCATAGCTTCCTCTTTCCTGGAGAAAAATAAAGGGTTTGAGCTACCAAACAAAACCTGGATTTGCTTACATGTGTGTAGTGAAGCCGATCTACTGATGCCAGGTTGCAGTGAAGGAGAGCACAGTTTTTATTATAGAATTCCAAGCAAGGAATCCAGGGAAACTCGTGCTGGGAAAGTGTGAAGGTTTTGGGAAAACATTTTGAAAGGCCAGGTGAGGAAAGGGGATCACAGGGTTTGTGGTCCGCTCCTGCACAACTCTCTGATTGACTGATGGTGCGGTAGCAGGATGAGGTCACAGGGGTTTACATTGTTAGTCCTTAGGCTCCAGGAGGCCTGGGGCTGTGTGCTTATGGTCATCAAGTAGTTAAAAATTTCCTTTTGGCGGAGGTTTTCACATCTGTAAAACAACTCAGGAAATGCACTTCAGATACTGTCATCTGGGTATTTCAGAGAAGAGCTAAAGCAGAGGATATGGCTTGGGGAAGGCCTGGTAGGGTCCTGCTCAATTACATTAGTGACCCCTCTACCCTCACCTCTTAGCAACCTACTGCAAAGCCAGGAGTCCAACCCTGACAGCACCTGCCTGCTGCTCTACCATCACCATCCTCTACCCCCCAACTCTGTTTAACAGACTTTCTGTTTCAGGCTGAGTGTCTTCATTTCATGGAATAGGAAATGGCAACCCACTCCAGTATTCCTGCCTGCAGCATTCCATGGACAGAAGAGCCTGGGAGGTTGCTGCACGTGGGGTTGCAAAAGCTGAATACAATCAAGTGACTAAGCTCGCATGCAAGCAAGCCTGCACATCTGCATTTTGAGCACCAGGTTCACCTTCTCCACTCTCCAGGCCAGTTCCAGGACCAGCTGTTCTGCCCGAAATGGACTATGGGAAGACAGAGGGGCTGTGAGAAGGCACT
Organism: Ovis aries; assembly: GCF_016772045.2. Classification (NCBI taxonomy): domain Eukaryota; kingdom Metazoa; phylum Chordata; class Mammalia; order Artiodactyla; family Bovidae; genus Ovis; species Ovis aries. The sequence continues at coordinate 54,219,401 of NC_056069.1, forward strand.
GGGACCACAGGGACCACAACATCCCTATCACACCCTCTTCTTGCCGTAACTGCAAATCTGAGAGCGCCGAATCTTGAAGTCGGCCAATTAGCAGCCTACTTCAATGTTGTCATTCAACCTAAGATATTCATAGGTTCCGGGGATTAAGCCATGGATATGTTGGAAATGGAGGCATTGATCTGCCCACAAGAACGGTTCCAAGATAACTTTCAATTAGGAAGCACTAGTTACAGATTCTCATTTAGTGAAAATGTACATTTATCAATACAGTGTTTATACTATTTGAAAACTGCAGGTCTTCTATTAATGATGTGACTTAAAAGTATGAAATAGTCCTTTAAGGCATAACTCTTAGGAAAGATTGTACTAAGAAATGTTACATGGACTATTATGAAAAAAAAAGATAAAATATGAATTTTGAATATGTGTGTATTTGGGGTGTGAGCATGTCTGAGTATGTGGACATGGTATGAGAGAGAAAGCATAAGAGAACAATAATGAAAGAGAAAGGAAATATATTTGGCAAGAACAATTTTTCATGAAATTTTTTTCTAAGATAATATTTGATCCTTTTAAATCTCTGTGAAATGTCTTTAGGAAAGATTTGTTTAGATGCCTAATCATTTACAATGTTCTTTAATGGACATTTTTCTTTTACTTAAAAGCCGCCTTTGCAAATTTCTAACCAAAGATAATAACTGTATGAAATTATATGGCTCCCTTCTCTCTTTCTGCATTTTCTGTTTCCTGTCTGTGACACCATCAGACCATTGCACTAAAACCAATAATTTTCCTTTCCAACAGTATTTTCTTTCAAAAGAAAATCAACAGGAACTATTTCATACTCTCACTTGCTTATTCAAATTGGCTTACTGTATTCCATTTTATATTAAGTTGGTTTATATCTCTGTGTGTGTATTTAATATAATATGCTACTGTTGCACTTCTAACACTTTTTATTTTTACAGGATAACAATTTAAAACAACAAACAGAATACTCATTTGCATTAATAATAGCATTCTTCCCTACTGAGAACTCATGATTTAAATCTCTTATAAAAAAAATCATGATACTGAACTTACTCAAAAGAAGCTCCATCCACATACTTGCTCTTAATGTTCCTACTTTTACTCCTGTATCATTTCTTTCCTCAGTCTCAGAAATTTAGTCTATTATTTGAACTGTACCAGGTGGTAATATTTTTCTGGACTTAACCTGACAAGACAAATTTAATCATCTCTTGCCCTTCGTGCATATAAAACTCTACTTTCCATGCTGAGGGAGCTAGGTATGTCTTGCAATTGCTATATTATTAATACAGTCTTGGGGACACTATTAATCAATGCCATTTTGATTTGACCTCCTAATATATTGTCTATGAAACCCTGTTTACTTTTTCCACCACAAATGTGTCAAGATTGAACACTTCCTGCTATAACACCTTCTAGAGGTCACCCAAGTTAACTCCAATTCATAGTGTTACAACTTGTGTTTTATACAATACTTACCACATTTATAACTGTATCTTAAATTTATTTTACTAATATCTTTCTTCCTCCTGGGCTCATAAAAAGATTGTCCATTTTGTTCATCCTTGTCCTCTGGGGTTTAGCCTCATGGATGGAATAGAGAAAAGCCCCAAAATTTCTGAAGAGTGAAAAAAGAATGCAAGATGATTCTTATTTCCCTTTGGAAGCTTGGCATAGGGTGATTTGGCAGAGGTATTATGAGAACAGAGATGAGTAACTCTTTTCATTTTTATCATATATCTTCTAGACTCTGCAGCCGCCAGTATTTTCCAAAAATATGTATCAAAAATTCATGTATAAGATCAAGTCCTAAAATTCCAACTTAATTTTATGCCATTAGAAGGTAAAAGCTTCAAAAATTACCTGGGCTTGTGACACTTGATTTAGATGTCTGCTTCTGCCTCCTTTGTTTGCATAGTGTTAAATATGGCACGTAACCTTCAATGGCTCAATATCAGCATCTGACAAGACTATATTCTGGGAAAGACTAAACAAGATAATATAGCCCATATATTTTTAAAAATTTTTTGTTTCAATAATGTTTCTTTTAATATTTAACATTTTATATCTACTTCTTGAATCGTATTTGTCTAATTTTGATAATGCTTAACTTATTCTTTACTTTTATGGAAACTATTATACTATGATCTCTTTATGTATCTCACAAAAAAAGTTTTAAAGTCTTTATTAACATGCCCTAGATTTTCATTGTATAATTAAATGATTTATCTGATTTCTTGATTTGAGGGGACAATTTCTTTTCTTCTTTTGTTTTGAAGCATGTTCTTGCAAAGCTTATTTATTTATTTATTTGAAGGAGAATTTGTTTTCTCTTTTCTTTGTCATTTTATGGCCATCTCCAACAGAACTTCTTTTGAACCATATTTTATACTGGGAGACCTTGCCTAGCATTCCCAAGTGATATGAAAAATTCAATCCCTGAAACACTGTGCTTCCTGCCTCTGTGCCCAAGAACAGCCTAGCACCCTCCTCAGGGAAGAGGGGAGCTTTGGAATTCTCAGCTGCAGTTCTGGAAGTAGATTTCTCAGTTCCGGCTCTTCTAAATGATAGGAATATCTATCTCTCAGGGTCTGCGTTCCTCTGTAAGTTTCCTAATATCCCATTATAGCCCACATCTTCTTTCAGAATTCAAATTTCTAGCCATACTGACGGTTTAGTTTCTGGACTCAAAGGCCAAAAGGTTATGCTAACAGGCACTGCTTGTCATTCAATAATTTTATCCTATTTAATCTCTATCAGATGTCAATTCTAAATATATATATATATATATATATATTTCCTATTCACCTTCTATGTTTGTAGCTGTGGTAGTGATGGGAAGACACAGAACAATGACATGAACAAAAAAGTTGATTAACTTTATTTATTAGTATTTTCTTTTTCATCCAGGCATCCCACAGGAAGCTCAAACTCACATTTGCACAAATATGAAAACAATACCTGCCCTTCTAGATAATGCACTATTGCAGTTTAAGTATCTGTGCCTCCATATACTGAGGTATTGTGCCTGGAATCCTGGACTTGCCTGAACTTCTCCTTTCCCTTCTGTAATTTACCAAAACAATGACTGAGTACAGAAGAACATAATTCTGAACTTGTCTTATATCGGAATCTTTCTTAATTCTCTTTGTTTTTATCTAGCTTGGATTCTCTTCATGCTTAATGCAAGGTAAACTTTTTACCCATGTACCAGTCCTAACTATTCACAGTGGGGTGGTCAATAAGTCAAAATTGACTTTTTTCTACTATTTATCATTATAAAGATGGCAGAGACCATTATTCTTGTGGACATAGGATGAACTTTATAAATGTTATTAACTCTAAGAGTGGGAAAAGATTGAATTTTGTCAAAAAAATTTGAGCTGCATTTATTCTAATAAGCAATAAATATGTCACTTTTTAAAGCTGTATGCTAAAGATATAGAAATGCCCATTTGGATATCATATACAATATTTGCCATTATAAATACATATATAATATCTAAACTATTGCTTCTATAGTATTTTATACTGGTTTGTCCTTTAAAACTGCCACAGTCCATGACAATGCTCTTTAAGAAATATCTTTAGCTATATGAATATATTTATATCTATACATATACATGCTATAAATGTGTATTTTTATGACTTTAATTCTCATGACCTTTGATAAAGACAAAAACAAATAAATGAAGTTTTTTTTTTTTTTTAAGATAAGGGATCTGAAGTAGAGATTTCCCACAGAAAGCCATGAGAAAATGTACTGCTGTTTCTTACCACTGCAACAGGTTTTAAATTTTGACTAACAAAATATACAAGAGCTTGCATGGGTGCATACATACAAATGCACCTGGACACACACACACACACATACACACACATGCACAAGACTCAATTTGATTTAGAATTAATCTAGATCTAGATTTTTAATAGATTAAGCAACCAACCTTCAGAAAATATGAATAACAGTGATTTATTATATACTGCTTGCTGTACAGGGGCTTCCCTGATGGCTCATATGGTAAAGAATCTGCCTGCAAATCAGGAGACTTGGGTTCAGCCAAAATTATGCTTTCAAATTATCATGGTGGCTTAAGCAACTCTTTAAAATTAACGATTGCTCTCTCAAAAATTTACCAAAATCTTTGCTGAAAGATTGGAACTCCAACTTTTATTTTTTAAAATTTTCTACATGGGCTACACAGCTGGACATGAATAACATGCAATAGGTAATAATCAAATGCTGGTGACTAGTGTCAATATTATTATTATTAAGGATGTAGTATCTGAGATAGAGTCCATCAGTCCAAATAATTCAAGTGTCATTTATTATAAAATGCTTTATAATATATCTTCCCCCTCATAGACTGCAGCCTTGTCATGGTTAAGGGACTGGCATAACTCAATGAATCTATGAACCATCTCTGCAGGACCACCCAAGACAGACAGGTCATGGCGAAGAGTTCTGACAAAATGTGGTCCATTTGGAGAAGGAAATGACAACCCATTTTAGTATTTTAGTCTAGAGAACACCATGAAGAGTATTAACAACAACAACAACAAAAAAAAGATTTGAGACTGGAAGATGAGCCTCTCCAGGTCCTAAGGTGTCTAACATGCTGAATATTAGTCAGAGGGCAATTACTGATAGCTCCAGAAAAAACAAAGAGACTGGGCCAAAGTGGAAATGACACATATCTATGGATGTGTCTAGCCATGAAAGTAAACTCTTAGGCTGTAAAGAACAATACTTCATAGGAACCTGGAATGTTAGGTACATTAATCAAGGTGAATTGGAGGTTGTAAAACAGGAAATGGCAAGATTGAACACCAAATCTTAAGAATCAGTAAACTAAAATGGACAGAAATTAGGGAATTTAATTCAGATGACCATTATATCTACTACTGTGAGCAAGAATCCCTCAGAAAAAAAGGAGTAGCCCTGAGTAAAAAAAAAAAAAAAAAAAAAATCTTAAATGCAGGATTTGTGTTCAATCTCAAAAACAGAATGATTTCAGTTCACTTCCAAGGTAAACCATTCAACATCATAGTAATCCGAGCCTCTGTGCACCAATCACTGATGCTGAGGAAGCTGAATTTGACCAGTTCTATGAAGATCTACAAGATCATCTAGAACTAGCAGCAAAAAAGATGTCCTTTTCATCATGGTATGCAAATTAGGAATTTAAGAGATACCTGGAATAATTGCCGCCCCTGACCTTGGATGTGGGGTAGCTCCTCTCGGCTGCCGACTCCTTATTACCAAATTCAGACTTAAATTGAAGAAAGTAGGGAAAACCGCTAGACCATTCAGGTATGACCTAAATCATAGTTCATTATGATTATACAGTGGAAGTGAAAAATAGATTTAAGGGCCTAGATCTGATAGATAGAGTGCCTGATGAACTATGGAATGAGGTTCATGACATTGTACAGGAGACAGGGATCAAGACCATCCCCATGGAAAAGAAATGCAAAAAAGCAAAATGACTGTCTGGGGAGGCCTTACAAATAGCTGTGAAAAGAAGACAGGCGAAAAGCAAAGGAGAAAAGGAAAGATATAAGCATCTGAATGCAGAGTTCCAAACTAATAGCAAGAAGAGATAAGAAAGCCTTCTTCAGCGATCAATGCAAAGAAATAGAGGAAAACAACAGAATGGGAAAGACTAGAGATCTCTTCAAGAAAATTAGAGATGCCAAGGGAACATTTCATGCAAAGATTGGCTCGATAAAGGACAGAAATGGCATGGACCTAACAGAAGCAGAAGATATTAAGGAGAGGTGGCAAGAATACACAGAAGAACTGTACAAAAAAGATCTTCACGATCCAGATAATCATGATGATGTAATCACTAATCTAGAGCCAGACATCTTGGAAAGTGAAGGCAAGTGGTCCTTAGAAAGCATCACTATGAACAAAGCTAGTGGAGGTGATGGAATACCAGTTGAGCTGTTTCAAATCCTGAAAGATAATGCTGTGAGGGTGCTGCACTCAATATGCCAGCAAATTTGGAAGACTCAGCAGTGGCCATAGGACTGGAAAAGGTCAATTTTCATTCCAATTCCAAGAAAGGCAATGCAAAAGAGTGCTCAAACTACCACACAATTGCACTCATCTCACATGCTAGTAAAGTAATACTCAAAATTCTCTAAGCCAGGCTTCAGCAATACATGAACCGTGAACTCCCTGATGTTCAAGCTGGTTTTAGAAAAGGCAGAAGAACCAGAGATCAAATTGCCAACATCCGCTGGATCATGGAACAAGCAAGAGAGTTCCAGAAAAACACCTATTTCTGCTTTATTGACTATGCCAAAGCCTTTGACTGTGTGGATCACAATCAACTGTGGAAAATTCTGAAAGAGATGGGAATACCAGACCACCTAACCTGCCTCTTGAGAAATCTGTATGCAGGTCAGGAAGCAACAGTTAGAACTGGACATGGAACAACAGACTGGTTCCAAATAGGAAAAGGAGTACGTCAAGGCTGTATATTGTCACCCTGCTTATTTAACTTCTATGCAGAGTACATCATGAGAAACGCTGGACTGGAAGAAACACAAACTGGAATCAAGATTGCCAGGAGAAATCTCAATAACCTCAGATATGCAGATGACACCACCCTTATGGCAGAAAGTGAAGAGGAGCTAAAAAGCCTCTTGATGAAAGTGCAAGAGGAGAGTGAAAAAGTTGGCTTAAACCTCAACATTCAGAAAACGAAGATCATGGCATCCGGTCCCATCACTTCATGGGAAATAGATGGGGAAACAGTGGAAATAGTGTCAGACTTTATTTTTTGGGGCTCCAAAATCACTGCAGATTGTGATTGGAGCCATGAAATTAAAAGACGCTTACTCCTTGGAAGAAAAGTTATGACCAACCTAGATACTATATTCAAAAGCAGAGACATTACTTTGCCGACTAAGGTCCGTCTAGTCAAGGCTATGGTTTTTCCTGTGGTCATGTATGGATGTGAGAGTTGGACTGTGAAGAAGGCTGAGTGTCGAAGAATTGATGCTTTTGAACTGTGGTGTTGGAGAAGACTCTTGAGAGTCCCTTGGATTGCAAGGAGATCCAACCAGTCCATTCTGAAGGAGATCAACCCTGGGATTTCTTTGGAAGGAATGATGCTGAAGCTGAACCTCCAGTACTTTGGACATCTCATGCGAAGAGTTGACTCACTGGAAAAGTCTCTGATGCTGGGAGGGATTGGGGGCAGGAGGAGAAGGGGACGACTGAGGATGAGATGGCTGGATGGCATCACAGACTCGATGGACATGAGTCTGAGTGAACTCCGGGAGATGGTGATGAACAAGGAGGCCTGATGTGCTGCGATTTATGGGGTCGCAAAGAGTCGGACACGACTGAGCAACTGAACTGAACTGAACTGGAATAATTGATAAGTTTGGCCTTGGAGTACAAAATGAAGGAGAGCAAAGGCTAACAAAGTCTTTTCAAGAGAACACACTGGTCATAGCCAACACTCTTTTCCAACAAGATGACTTGTCCAAGAGATGACTCTCTATATAGAGTATACGTAGAGTATATGTTTACCGTATGATAAACATCAAAATCAGATTGATTATGTAATTTGCAGCCAAAGATGGATAAGATCTATGCAGCCAGTAAAAACTAGACTGTAGCTGACTGTGGTCAGATTATGAGCTCCTTATTTCAAAATTTAGGGTTAGATTGGAGAAAGTAGGGATATTCACTAGGCGATTCAGGTATTGTTTTTGTTGTTCAGTTATTCAGTACTGTCTGACTCTTTGCAATGCTGTAGACTGCAGCACACCATGCTTCCCTGTCTCTCACTATCTCCAGGAGTTTATAGAAAGAGTGCTTGAAGAACTATGGATGGAGGTTCATAACATCATACAGGAAGCAGTGACCAAAACGATCCCAAAGGAAAAAAAAAAATGCAAGAAGACAAACTAAATGTCTGAAGAGACTTTACAAATAGCCAAGAAGAGAAGCAAAAAGCAAAGGAGAAAGGGAAAGATATACCCACCTGAATGCAAGGTCCAAAAAATGGCAAGAGGAGGTAAGAAGGTCTTAAATGAGCAATACAAAGTAGTAGAGGAAAGCAAAAGAATGAGAAAGACTAGAGATCTCTTCAAGAAAATTAGAGATATCAAGGGAGTATTTCATGCAAGAATGGGCATGATAAAGGACAGAAACTGTAGGGACCTAACAGAAACAGAAGAGATTAGGAAGAGGTATCAAGGTTGTTTTCCATGTAATTGAAATTTTCTATTTTTTACTGACCCCATATCCATTTTGAAAAGAGTAACCTGATTTCTTCTAAGGAATTAGTGCCTTTACTTGGACAAAGGATGAAAAACTTACATTAGACCAAACTGACTAATTCTCCTGCGATTTTCAGTCTTAAGATGTATGATTCAGTGATGAAGCAAATAAAACAGAAGCTCATTATTTATGGCTGAGGCTCCCTAGTGGGATTGTTGAGTAATTTTGTATCCATGGCTCATAGAAGAACATAATGTACAGTTCGGCTAATCCTTGCTCTCTATTCTCCCTCTCAATTATATAAAATAATTGATATTTTCTATCCAATTATTTTTCCAAACAAGTTAACCTAGGTAAATTTCCATTGTTTGCAACAGTAAATGTTAATTCATATATACTCTTATAAACTTTGTGATTAGAGTTTATTAGGAAAAAAATCACATTAAACTTTGATTTTCTGTTGGATTATATCTGATTAACAATGCTGTGACAGCTTCAAGTGGACAGCAAAGGGGCTCAGTCATACATATAGAGAAAAATTTGTATATATGAAAATTCTACTTCTTGTGTCAAGTTGAAAACTGCAAAACTATATTTAAATCATGATTAATTTTGAATGAAGACATACTCATCATATAAAATATAAGCATCATTTGGCTTTTGTCTACTTCCAGTGTGATGAAAAACATCTGAAAATTGTCTTATAATTGTAACTGATTAGAAATTTCCAAAAGGATGTAACAAATATAATTTACAACTCATTACTCCTATTTCCTGAATGGGTACATTGTCTATATTGTATAATCTTTATAAGTGTTAGTTGCTCAGTCATATCTGACTCTTTGTAATTCCATGGACTGTAGCCCACCAGGCTCCTCTCTCGATGGAATTCTCCAGGCAAGAATACTGGAGTGAGTAGCCATTTCCTTCTCCAGGAGCTCTCCTAGATGCAGGGATTGAACCCATGTCTCCTGCTTCTCCTGCATTGATAGGAAGATTCTTTACTGTCTGAGCCATACAATAATATAATCATGTGGAATGTTTGAACTAATATGAGAATAAGCACTCTAGAAGCAGAGGAAATAGATACAAATAAGAAGTTAAAATACATTAGTTGTGAAAAATGACTCAGTTCAGTCACTCAGTCGTATCTGACTCTTTAAGTTAGGAAATGTGAAAACATTTTTATTACAAAGAGATATAGTGGAGAAATAATATTGATTAAAAGTAAAAAAAAAAAAGACTAAATATTACCATAAAAATATCTGTAAAAGTACATGTTTTTTTTTTTTTTTTCTTTTTCTGAAGACTTTAAGTCAACTTTCTGGTATCTAACTTACAGTCACCAGGAAATGAAGTACGCATGTTAAGACATAACAAAGTTCACTCAAATATCTTCAGATAGTTGTGAAAAAAAAAAAAAAAAAACAAAAACCAATAAACAGCTTCAAACTAAAGATAATTTTAAGAAAGCATATTAAAATATCTGCAGTTATATCTGTTTTGTGGTATTATTTTTGTCTGCACTTGATTGCTCTATTTCTAAAATAGTATATGTGTAGCGAATACTTACATATATACACAGTAAAAGGTACAGCCAATCAGCACTGGTGGAGCACTGCTTGTATGCTACCTACTGGTCCTTCATGTTTCATTGCACTGATTTCCAAATATAACATCTGCATTTCTTTGCCTGAAGGCTCCCTTTAGTGGCAGATCTCTGCTTTCTAAGTAGGCATGCAAGAGGTCAGGAATGCTAGAAAAAGACATTTTTCTTGAGCATGACTTAACCTAAGATTGACATAAGAATATCCCTATTTTTCTTATTTGTTGGTTGAGAAAACTCCAAAGCATATTTTCTAAATCTTCTATCATTATTCTCTGGTGGGATTAAGCGCCAGGAATTTGCAGGAATAATTTCCCCAATAACCTATAATTATTGACTGTCTGTACCTCCTTTTTACTTCACCAGCCTTCTTCTATTGTTTTGAAGTTTCTTGGGATGATCTTCAAAATAAACTACTTGCATTTGAATCTTTGTCTCAAGAACTGTTGCTACTACTGCTTAGTCGCATCAGTTGTGTCTGACTCTGTGGGACCCTATGGACTGTAGCCCACCAAGCTTCTCTGTCCATGGGATTCTCTAGGCGAGAGTACTGGAGTGGGTTGTCATGCCCTCCTTCAGGGGTTCTTCCTGATGCAGGAATTGAACTGAGGGCTCCTGCACTTCAGGCAGATTATTTACTGCTGAGCCTCCAGGGAAGCCTGTCTCAAAATCTACTTCTAGGCAAATGCAAACTAAGATCAAAGGGAAATGTTTTATACTATGGAATTTAATCTTAATAGTAATACTTTGACATAAATAATCAAAATACATAACATACATTTAACATATCATAATTTGCTTTATATTGTTGTACTAGATACTAACTTTCTCCTTGCCTTTCGCTTTGCAATGCACACACTCGTAAAATTTACTTTACTTGGTATCATCCAAAATGAGTACGCAGTTCCATCCTCCTATGTATTTGCTCCTGTGGTTTATTATTCCTCACTGTTCTGTTCAGCATGAAATTTTAGTTCATCTTTAAGTCTTTGTTCACGCAGAAGTAAATTATCATACCATTTTTTCCAATACTTATTGGGTGTGCAAATCTAGTGAAATACCTCTTAGTTGAGTTATTTCAGTTAAAGACAGGGTATAATTTCTATTTTTTTTTTTTTTTGACTTATTTTACTTTTGGTAGATTGTAAGTCATTAGCCAATGGTTTCAGGTAAGCCAAACTTCAGTTCCTGAGTTCACTTTTGGAGTTTTGTTCTGCAAACACTATTTTAACACTGTAAATTTACTGCTTCTTAGTATATATTCCTGTAGATTTTCACCTCTATTTTGGCATAGATTTCACATTGTTGTAAATATTTATTTATATACATTTGATAGCCAGTAGACTTAGTTTTCCAAAGGGCAAATTCCTCAAAAAATGCTAAAAGTAGAAAGTGCAAAACTTTCTGCTTACATGTTTAACTCTATAAATCATGTACAGCATATATTTATAACAAGTGAGAGATGTCAAGAATTATATTTGAAAAGTGTGTCTTGAGAGCATGGAGTAAAATTCAGAATGTTGGCTGTCATTTCCATACAACTTAGAGGTACTTTTCAAATATCCATGCTGTAAAACATAAACAATAAAATTTTATGCTTTGTAAAGTATAAAATCCATGAATTAAATGTATATAAAATATAGACTTAGTGAATATAGATTTTCAGTTGACTTCTGGGCCAGGCACATTTTTCATATCTAATTTGGAATAATTTATAATACCTAAAAAACTTGAGATTAATGCACAAATCATGAGGCTGTAAATGACAGAAATATTCTCAATAAACTAAATATATATGTATATTTTAAGGTTATTATGCATCTAAAAAAATCAATGGCTCAAAGTTCTCCAATAGTAATATATCCATATCACACAACCAATCATCAAATATATTAAAAAATATACAAAATATCAGCCAGTATTTTATGTATTGCAAAAAGGAGCATCCCTGTTTTCCTAAGTTAGAAAATGGCTTACACATCATTCAAATATCACATGATTTTCATGTCTGCTGTTGTTCAGTCGCCCAGTCTATTGAACTTCAAATATCACCTAACAACATTATTGAATAGGAGGAAATCATACAAATTAGAGGAGGAAATGGCAACTCACTCCAGTATTCTTGCCTGGAGAATCCCAGGGATGGGGGAACTTGGTGGGCTGCTGTCTATGGGGTTGCATGGAGTCGGACATGACTGAAGTGACTTAGCAGCATACACATTAGAGAAAAGTAATTTCTCATTGCTTTTAAAAAAATTATGTCTCTTTACTTCAATGTTTGTGTTCCATCTCTTCAATTTACTAACTAAAAGAAAATCATACTTTATATTGCATTTCCCAATACCTAAACAGATATCATGTTTTGGTTATGAGGTTATATTGTAATATTATATTGTGAAATTTCCAAAAATATGTACCAGAGTCTTAGTTATATATGTATACATGATACCCCAAATAATTACTGAATTATATAATGTTAAGCGCTGTTTATATGATTGTATTTGAAGTCCTATACCAAAGTCACAGGTGTGAAGCCTTGTATGAAAACCACAGAAGTGAGCCCAGAACCAAGGTCACCTCTGGAACTGACTGAGCCCCATTGTAACCATTGTCAAAAGTCACTCTGATTTCTAGCAGCTAGTTCCCTGACCCCATATTGTGCAAAAGTACCCACCAAGGTTGCGGAGGAGGGCATGGCAACCCACTCCAGGATTCTTGTCTGGAGAATCCTCATGGACAGAGTAGCCTGGTGGGCTACAGTCCATAGGGTCCCATAGAGTAGGACACAACTGAAGCGATTTAGCAGGAAAACATGCACCCACCCCAGTACCCTAACCAATCACCTAATGCTACCCTTCCAGCAGGAATTTTCTTTGTCTTGAAGCTATATAAATTTACCTCTAGCCCAGGAAAAGCCTCAGCTCTCTCTCTGAGTCTGTCAAGAATTTGGCCAGTGGCATTTGCAGTGCCTCTCATTATCTTTACTCTGTTCTCAATAAACTCACTCTGTTTTAAACTACTTTGTGTAAGGGGAAATTCTTTTCCAAAATGTGTCCAGACTGCCACGGCATAATAGACACAAGATCCCCTGATACTGGAGGGAAGGGATTATTACAAGGGGAAAGACAGGTGTAAGAGTCAGTTTGAACTTGGGTTGAGCCTCAGCCTGCCAGTGGCAACTGGAAACACAGGTTCAAATAAACAGCCTGGCTTCATTCTCTGTTTTCTTTACCCTTTGGCCAAACACAATCAGAAACTAGGAGACAACAGAGTACATGCAGGTCAGACTCACTGGGCAGAGAACAGACTGGAGAAGGGGGAGGAAATGAGGGAAGGTAGGTTTAGAGGCGAAAATGTAAGGTATTCTGCATTATGTTTTCTAAGTGTCTAGTGAATTAAAAATGGAAGAAAAAAGAGATTTGCAGCTTGACAGGTTTTTTGTTAAGCAGTGGTGGTAGAAGCAATAAAATTTACCTTCCTTAAATCAAAAGCTATAGTCTTTCCAAAAATCAGTATGTCAAAATGTGTATTTCTCTTACTTCTTGCCTTTCTCTTTGTTTTCTATCTTTTTTTTTTTTTTTTTTCTAGTACACATGTGATTGGAAAGGGCACTCCTCATCACTCAGGTTCCTGAAGCCATCAAGGTGCTTGTCATTCAAGCCTTCAAGGTGCTTGTTAATGACCTGAATCCAGCTCTCCTCAGCAAAATAGTAGCCAGTTTAAAATCTGCCTAAAGCATGAATTGTTCTCAAACTACAGTACAATATCAATACTTGGAATACTGCGTTACTTGTCCATGTGGTTCAGTGCACCTTAAAATGTTGTCAAGGTGATGAATTAATTAGGCTTAAATTCTATTGTAGCAACCATGCCAAAGGGATCACCCATTTCAATGTGTTTAAGGATGCAATTCCATTCTCTCATAATAATAAAGAGAATATGTTTTAATATGCAAGAAGGTATAAGTCACATAGACCAACAGAGTTCTTTCCAGGAGATATTCAGGAATGAGTGAAAGTTTTGTAAGGAGAGCTAAAAACAGACTGGAGAGATTTTTATCTGTTATAATGGTGCAGATGTATGTGGATTCACAGTGTCTGAAGAATGCAAAATAGAGAAACTAGGTTCTCAGTTATGAATGAAGCATTTACTTATATTATCTAACATCTTCAGTAGATGAGTTTATTTTACGCTTACTTCTCCTACAAGATATGTTCATCTGTTTATCTGTAAGTTGTATTTTGTTTTTCACCTAATCAAAAATGGACTAAAAGAACATAATGTAGAAGACACAGTCCAGGTGCTCAGTCGTGTCCGAATCTTTGAGACCCCATGAATCGCAGCACACCAGGCCTCCCTGTCCATCACCATCTCCCGGAGTTCACTCAAACTCATGTCCATCGAGTCGGGGATGCCATCCAGTTATCTCATCCTCTGTTGCCCCCTTCTCCTCCGGCCCCCTATCCCTCCCAGCATCAGAGTCTTTTCCAATGAGTCAACTCTTTGCATGAGGTGGCCAAAGTACTGGAGTTTCAGCTTCAGCATCATTCCTTCCAAAGAAATCCCAGGGCTGATCTCCTTCAGAATGGACTGGTTGGATCACCTTGCAGTCCAAGGGACTCTCCAACACCACAAGAGTCTTCTCCAACACCACAGTTCAAAAGCATCAGTTCTTCGGCGCTCAGCTTTCTTCACAGTCCAACTCTCACATCCTTACATGACCACTGGAAAAACCATAGCCTTGACTAGACAGACCTCTGTTGGAAAAGTAATATCTCTGCTTTTCAATATGCTATCTAGATGGGTCATAACTTTCCTTCCAAGGAGTAAGCGTCTTTTAATTTCATGGCTGCAGTCACCATCTGCAGTGATTTTGGAGCCCAAAAAATGAAAGTCTGACACTGTGTCCACTGTTTTCCCATCTATTGGCCATGAAGTGATGGGACCAGATGCCATGATCTTCGTTTCCTGAATGTTGAGCTTTAAGCCAACTTTTTCACTCTCCTCTTTCACTTTCATCAAGAGGCTTTTAGCTCCTCTTCACTTTCTGCCATAAGGGTAGTGTCATCTGCATATCTGAGGTTGTTGATATTTCTCCCGGCAATCTTGATTCCAGCTTGTGCTTCTTCCAACTCAGCATTTCTCATGATGTACTCTGTAGATAAGTTAAATAAGCAGGGTGACAATACACAGCCTTGACATACTTCTTTTCCTATTTGAAAGCAGTCTGTTGTTCCATGACCAGTTCTAACTGTTGCCTCCTGGCCTGCATATAGGTGTCTCAAGAGGCAGGTCAGGCGGTCTGGTATTCCAAACACTGTCAGAATTTTCCCTAGTTTATTGTGATCCACACAGTCAAAGGCTTTGGCATAGTCAATGAAGAAGAAATAGATGTTGTTCTGGAACTCTCTTGCTTTGTCCATGATCCAGAGGATGTTGATCTCTGATTCCTCTGCCTTTTCTAAAACCATCTTGAACATCTGGAAGTTCACACTTCATGTATTGCTGAAGCCTGGCTTGGAAAATTTTGAGCATTTCTTTACCAGTGTGTCAGATGGGTGCAATTGTGCATTGGTTTGAATATTCTTTGGCATTGCCTTTCTTTAGGATTGGAGTGAAAACTGACCTTTTCCAGTCCTGTGGCCACTGCTTAGTTTTCCAAATTTGCTGGCATATTGAGTGCAACACTTTCAAAGCATCATCTTCCAGGATTTGAAAAAGCTCAACTGGAATTCCATCACCTCTACTAGCTTTGCTCATAGTGATGTTTTCTAAGGCCCAATTGACTTCACATTCAAGGATGTCTGGCTCTAGGTGAGTGATCATACCATCGTGATTATCTTGGGCATGAAGAACTTTTTTGTACAGTTCTTCTGTGTATTCTTGCCACCTCTTCTTAACATCTTCTTCTTCGGTTAGGTCCATACCATTTCTGTCCTTTACAGAGCCTGTTTTTGCATGAAATGTTCCCTTGGCATCTCTAATTTTCTTGAAGAGATCTCTAGTCTTTCCCATTCTGTTTTGTTCCTCTATTTCTTTGCACTGATTGCTGAGGAAGGCTTTCTTAATTTCTCCTTGCTGTTCTTTGGAAATCTGCATTCAGATGCTTGTATCTTCCCTTTTTTCTTGGCTTTTCGCTTCCCTTTTTTCACAGCTATTTGTAAGGCCTCCTCAGACAGCTATTTTGCTTTTTTGCATTTCTTTTCCATGGGGGTAGTCTTGATCCCTATCTGCTGTACTATGTCAGGAACCTCCGTCTCAGGCACTCTGTCTATCAGATCTAGTCCCTGAAACCTATTTCTCACTTCTACTATATAAGATACAAGACGATATTAAATCCACACTTCTGCTTCCTAAGGTTTACTTTTAAGACAGACACTAACTTGAAAAAAGAAATCTCTCCCGATAATTAGTTATTTTACTATCACTTCTCACTTAAATTATCATTTAATCATATACTGACATTTGAGGAGGTTTTTTTCTTTAAAAAAAAAAAACTGGATTAAAAATCAATTTAATAAAATATAAATTGTATTTAACCATTGTGCATAAGAGGAAAATTAATCACCATTTGAAAGTTACTTCAAAAAACATTACAATTTTCTAACTACATGAAGCCATAACTCTGAAAGTTGAATAAGGAAAAAAATGGAGAAGTGCATTTAAGCCAGTTATTTTCAGTTACCTTTAATTTTCAGGTACATTTAATTTTTTATAATAACTCTTTCTTAAATTTCCTCATTGAAAATTAGAATTCATAATGTTTTCATCTTGGTAGTGATCTTAATTTATAGTTAGAAAGAAATGAAATATTTAATAAAATGAAAGTAAAAAGAATACAATAGTACTTGCAGCAACTTTTCTCCAAAAATATAACTTTCTAGGGTTGAAAAAGGCTTCTCTGGTAGCTCAGATGATAGAGTCTGCCTGCAGTTCGGGAGTCCCATATTCCATCCTGGGTCAG
The DNA here is from genome assembly GCF_016772045.2 of Ovis aries. Lineage (NCBI taxonomy): Eukaryota > Metazoa > Chordata > Mammalia > Artiodactyla > Bovidae > Ovis > Ovis aries. The sequence continues at coordinate 54,236,249 of NC_056069.1, forward strand.
GAAGATCACCTGGAGAAGGAAATGGCAACCCACTCTAGTATTCTTGCCTGGAAAATCCCATGGACAGAGGAAACTGGCAGGCTACAGTCCATGGCGTCACAAAAGTCATACACAAATGAGAGAAACAAGACAACAGGTCAAAATAGTGTCACTTATGCTAACCCCCATATCACCAGATTGAGACCTGATGACAGTTTCACCTCTTTCAGAAATGGAATCTCAAACTAATCAGTCAGGGATAACCTGGTTAGCACTAGTTACGTAACCTACCTATAAGATCCGTGACATACTCTAAAAGAAAGCAAACTTGCAATGACAACCCTTCTCCTTTTTGCCTTGTACAACTTATTCCTGCTCCCTTCTGCTTATGAAACTCTCATTTTGTAGAGTCTCTCCAAATTCCTTTCTACCTGTTAGATTGGAAACTGCTGGGTTTTTACTAGGTAAACTCTTAAAATTTTTAATAAGCTCCACTATATCTCTTTTAAAACGAATTCAATAGGCTTGGCCTAAATTGTACACTATTTTTTCATTCATGAGTTTGAATAAACTCCAGGAGTTGATGATGGACAGGAAGGCCTGGCGTGCTGCCTTTCATGGGGTTGCAAATAGTCGGACATGACTGAGCAATTGAACTGAACTGAACTGAACCACCATCAACATCAAATGATGGAAAATGAAAACTTCTGAGATGCAATTTTAAGTGTGGGAAGAACTTTTAAAAATGGGAAAATAAGACATTGAAAATGGAAATAGTCATAGGAATAGAATGTAGTGTGCTATAAAAGGTAGGAGAGATTATGCACTTTGATTATACATTTGGTGGGAGAGGTTTATACTAGACGGCATAATCAGGAAAGCCTTCGTGAAGAAATTGAGATTTGACTTAAATTTCTAAAAATGAATAGCAGAAAATATTAAAATGCAATAAGAGAAAAGGGGGATCTGTGAGTTATGAGTATTGGGATTGGAGTGATGGGGTTTTAAATTTTTTTCTGAGTGCTATTATTTAGTTGCTCAGTCGTGTTCAACTCCTTTGTGACCCCATTGACTGTAGCTTGCCGGCTCCTCTGTCCATGGGATTTCCCAGGCAAGAATACTGGGGTGGGTTGCCATTTCCTTCTTCAGGGGATTTTTCCTGACCCAGGGATCCAATCCAAGTTTGCTGCATTGGGAGGCAGTTTCTTTACCACTAAGCCACCAGGGAAGCCCCTTCTGAGTGATGAGGACCCACCATATACAGAAGGTGAGTCATTTACCTTCCCTTTAAAAGCCTACAAAGATGCCCCCAGTCAGATCCAAATACCACAGAGAGGCTAGGAGCTATTAGTGAATTTTAAAAATGGAACATCTAATTAATAATAAAGAGTTTAGTAGAACCAATGCCAAAAATGCTATTTCAAACTAAATCCAGAGATAGTGTAACCCCTGAAGAAGACAGTAAAAGAAATAGAAACAATAGTTTAAGTTAAATGTAATTAATAACTTGAAAAATATCAAGATAAATCGATAAATATATGGAGAATTAGATATTTGGAAAATTTATATAATTTTTAAAATAAACATTGTGGGACACAATGGTTTAAAAAACATAGAGAGCTAAAGAGAAAATCTACCAGCTGTAAAACATATATGAACAAGAATTTCACAGAAGCAGGAAAGCAATAATTGTAGATAACAATTTGCCCTAGTCTAGGAAAACCAAAGATTCACATTGCACATGGATGTGAGGTATTTGAATAAAATAAGCAATTTTGTTTATAAGAAAAAACACTTGAACCAAGAACATTGTCCTCTATTCATAAAATATTGGGTGTAACAGCACACATAAAAAATTTAATTGGACAACACCAGTTAAACAGGGAAAAATATGAATTTATCATTATGAATATTTGCAACATTCAAAGTTAAACAATATGAAGCTTAAGAATAGATACATATTTGGTAAAAACAAAGAGAAAAATAAAAGGAGTGTTTACTACTAATGGTGGGTGAATGCAATCAGACAGTGACAAACAAGGAGTTTCGAAAATATTAATGATAGCCCTTTTCATATTTTGAATTGTGGACATAATGTATTTAATTAACAGAGCAAATCTGGAGCTGTAAAAGATGAAATAAACTAGGTTATATATTTAATGTACATCAAGAGATATATAAAGTTAGCAGAAAATGAAGAACTGAAAAACCTATATATTAAGTGTATAAAGATGAATTTTAATAAAATATGCAAATTGAATTAAAAATTCACCAAGTCAGTGATGATATCTAACCATCTCATCCTCCAGCAACCACTTCTCTTTTGCCTTCAATCTTTTCCCAGCATCAGGATCTTTTCTGATGAATTGTCTCTTCGCTTGCATTTTTCTATATAACTCATCATTTTTAAAAGAAATGTTTTTAAAAAGTATTTGAGAAATAGGTGAAACAAAAATTTTTTTTAAAAGCTATTAACAAGCAAATAGTAATGGTCTATAAGGGTTTTAAAACTGACTCGTAATGGTTTGAGTCATGAGAGTAAGCTAATTGGTAAATTTTCAGGATTCCATGTTGGCAGTTTGAAACCAGACAGAAAGAGTGTATTCATTTTCTAATGCTGTGGTAATGAAGTAACACAAACTAACAGGCTTAAACAACAGAAGTTTATGGTCTCACAGTTTCAGAGGCTAGAAGTCTGAGATGAAGTTGACAGAGTCATCTTCCTCCAAAATAACCGGAAGGGAATCCTTCCAGTCTTCTTGTTACCAAACATAAGTTCATCTAGACAATGCACAATGAGGTCAAAGAATATCGAAGCATCAGAGTTTGAAGCAGAGAAAGATTTATTGCAGGGCCACATAAGGAGACAGAGGCTTCACAGATTGCTCCACTTGTAAAGAAACTGCTTGCAAATTCAGGAGACATAGGTGATATAGGTTTGATCTCTGGATCAGGAAGATCCTCTAGAGAAAGAATTAGCAACTCACTCCAGTATTCTTGCCTGGAAAATCCTGGACAGAGGAGCCAGGTTTGTTACAGTCCAGGGAGTCACAAAGAGTCAGACATGATTAAGCGACTAAGCATGCACACAAGGAGAGCGATGACCCATGCCCTCAAAAGCCTGAACTCCTTGAAGGGTTTCAGTGAAACATTATTTTTATTTGACTGTGCTAGGTCTTCATTGTAACATGTGGGATCCACCTGGGCTGCCTGCATTGGGAGAGGAAGCTTAATCACTGGACCACCAGGGAAGTCCCCAGTAAAGTATTTTTAAAGATAAGGAGAGGGAAGTGTGTGGTTGATTGTTGCAAACTTCTTGATGTAGGAAACCTTTGTTCTTGCAACTATGCAGGAAGGTCAGGTTAAGATGCTCCTGTAAATGTCTAATAAAATAAATTGTTATTCTCTGTTCTGCAACTGTTTATTTCTATATGAATGGGAACATATTATACCCTTTAGGATCAGAGCCTCAGGAATAGGCTATCCTGAGGATCAGAGCCTCAAGGATAGGCTATCCTGTGTATTTTGAACTATAGGCAACATTCTTGTTGAGTCGCTATGTTGCTATGTGTGTCCAACTCTTTGCTACCCCTTGAGCAGCAGCATGCCAGGCTTCCCTGTCAATCACTATCTCCTGGAGTTTGCTCAGTCTCATGTCCATTGGGTCAGCAATGCCATCAAATCATTTCACAATCTGTCATCCATTCTTAACTTGAAGAAAAAAACAATATAATAAGTTTAAAGTAAAAGAAACTTACATGCAGGTCAGGAAGCAACAGTTAGAACTGGATGTGGAAAAACAGACTGGTTCCAAATAGGAAAAGGAGTACGTCAAGGCTGTATATTGTCACCCTGCTATTTAAGTTCTATGCAGAGTACATCATGAGAAATGCTGGACTGGAAGAAGCACAAGCTGGAATCAAGATTGCTGGAGAAATATCAATAACCTCAGATAGGCAGATGACACCACCCTTATGGCAGAAAGTGAAGAGGAGCTAAAAAGCCTCTTGATGAAAGGAAAGTGGAGAGTGAAACAGTTGGCTTAAAGCTCAACATTCAGAAAACGAAGATCATGGCATCCAGTCCCATCACTTCATGGGAAATAGATGGGGAAACAGTGGACACAGTGTCAGAATTTATTTTGGGGGGCTCCAAAATCACTGCAGATGGTGACTGCAGCCATGAAATTAAAAGACGCTTACTCCTTGGAAGAAAAGTTATGACCAACCTAGATAGCATATTGAAAAGTAGTGCATGAATGCACTATAAATTGTATACATAAGAAAATGCAGCCCTAAAAAATTTACTTTGGCCACCTTATGCGAAAAGTTGACTCATTGGAAAGGACTCTAATGCTGGGAGGGATTGGGGGCAGGAGGAGAAGGGGACGACAGAGGATGATATGGCTGGATGGCGTCACCGACTCGATGGACATGAGTTTGAGTGAACTCTGGGAGTTGGTGATGGACAGGGACGCCTGGCGTGCTGCGATTCATGAGGTCGCAGAGTCGGACACGACTGAGTGACTGAACTGAACTGAAAAGAAACACATCTAATACGGAGTCAGATTTGTTCTATTACATTCTCTCCAAACCTTTAATAAAACTTAAGCTTGTGGCAGCATAATTTCAATCATGATGATGTTCTCCCTGAGTCCAAATTTTAAAGTAATTTTGGGAAGCCATCTAGCATTGTCTCATTAAATTATATATCTATAAAACATTAGACTTAGTAATCTCACTTCTGAGAATATTGTTTTTGAATTAGGGTTCACCCTAATTACCTCAGTTTTACTCAACTACCTCTACTAATACTTCATCTCCCAAAAAACTTACTTTCCAAGATACTGGAGATACAGACTGAAACATATCTTTGTAAGCTACACAATTCATCCTTTAATAGGGCAAGAATTTACAAGGTGAAAATTGGCAAAAATTATACATAATGGCTTTTCTTTTCCCAAAGCCAGTTAAATTAACCGGCACACTATATATATATCTTACATCCAATAAACAGACATTGTTAAGTACTGAAAGCCTTCTTAAGTGAATAATATATATATATATAAAGAGGAAAACAGAATGGAAAGATTAGAGATCTCTTCAACAAAAGTAGACATACCAAGGGAAAATTTCATGCAAAGATGGGCACAGAAAAGGGCAGAAATGGTAAGGACCTAAGAGAAGCAGAAGATATTAAGATGAGGTAACAAGAATGCATAGAAAAGCTATACAAAAAGAGGTCTTAATGACACAGAGAATGATGATGTTGTGATCACTCACCTAAAGCCAGACATTCTGGAGTGTGAAGTCAAAGGGGCCTTAGGAAGCATTACTATAACCAAAGCTAGTGGATGTGAAGGAATTCCAGCTGAGCGATTTCAAATCCTAAAAGATAATGTTGTGAAAGTGCTGCACTCAATATGCCAGCAAATTTGGAAAACTCAGCAGTGGTCACAGGATTGAAAAAGTTTAGTTTTCATTCCAATCCCAAAGAAGGGCAATGACAAAGAATATTTAAACTACCACAAAATTGAACTCATTTCATATGCTAGCAAATTAATGTTCAAAATCCCTCAAGCTAGGATTCAATAGGACATGAACTGATAACTTCCAGATGTATAAGCTGGATTTAGGAAAGACAGAAGAACCACATTACCAACAACCATTGGATCATTAGATTAAAAAAAAAAAAAAGGAATTCCGGGGGTGGGGGAGATCTATCTCTGCTTCATTGACTATGTTAAAGTCTCTGACTGTGTATATCACAAAAAAAAACAAACAAACAAACAAAAAAAACAACAACAAAAAAACAAACCTGTGGAAAATTTGTAAAGGGATGGGAATACCAGACCAGCTTACCTGTCTCCTGAGAAACATGTATGCAGGTCAAGAAGAAACAGTTAGAACTGGAAATGATACAATGGACTGGTTCCAAATTGGGAAAGGAGAACCTCAAAGCTGTATATTGTCACCCTGCTAATTTAACTTATATGCAGAGTACTTTATGTGAAATGCCAGGTTGAGTGGAGCACAAGCTAGAATCAAGATTGTCAGGGGGAATATCAATTACCTCAGATATGCAGATAACACCATAATGGCAGAAAGCAAAGAGGAACTAAAGAGCCAAGAGTGTACACAGATTCATGTTGATGTATGGCAAAACCAATACAATATTGTAAAGTAATTAGCCTCCAATTAAAATAAATGAATTTAAATTTTTTTAAAAAGAGCCTTTTGATGAAGGTGAAAGAGGGGAGTGAAAACGATGGCTTAATATTCAGCATTCAAAAAACTAAGATTGTACCATGTGGTCCCATCACTTCTTGGGAAATAGATTGGGAAACAATGGAAATGGTGAAAGACTGTTATCTCAAGCTCCAAAATTACTGTGGCCAGTAACTGCAGCCACGGAATTAAAAGAAGTTTGCTCCTTGGAAGAAGAGGTAAATAGAGTATTAAAAATCAGATATATCACTTTTCCAGCAAACATCTAAGTAGTCAAAGCTATTGATTTTCCAGTAGTCATGTATAGATGTGAGAGTTGAACAATAAAGAAGGCTGAATGCTAAAGAATTGATGCTTCAAACTGTGGTGCTGGAGACTTTTGAGAGTCTCTTTGACAGCAATGAGTTCAAACCAGTCAATCCTGAAGGAAATCAACCTTGAATATTCATTGGAAGGACTGATGCTGAAGCTGAAGCTCTAAGCAACTGGTGTGAAGAGCCAACTCATTGGAAAAGACCCTAATGCTTGGAAAAATTGAAGGCAAGAGGAGAAGGGGATGACAGAAGATGAGATGTTTGGAAAGTATCACCAATTCAATGGACATGAGTTTGAGCAAACTCAGGGAGACAGTGAAGGACAGGGAAGCCTGGAATGCTGCATTCCATGGGGTCACAAATAGTTGGACACAACTGAGCGACTGAGCAATGACAACAACAATTAAGTACTGACTTCATTCTTGGGGAGAAAATAAAAGAAACGTAGGAAAATAAGTATTAAGAATACAAAACCACTAGATTCACTCTCCTATTACTTGGAAGTACATGCTTTAAAAGGACCTAGGTAGTCAAATTTCCATCAGCTCAGTTCAGTCGCTCAGTCATGTCTGACGCTTTGGGACCCCATGAATCGCAGCACACCAGGCCTCCCTGTCCATCACCAAATCCCAGAGTTCACTCAAACTCACATCCATCGAGTCAGTGATGCCATCCAGTCCTCTCATCTTCTGTCGTCCCCTTTTCCTCCTGTCCCCAATCCCTCCTAGCATCAGATTCTTTTCCAATGAGTCAGCTCTTTGCATGAGGTGGCCAAAGTACTGGAGTTTCAGCTTCAGCATCATTCCTTCCAAAGAAAGCCCAGGGCTGATCTCCTTTAGAATGGACTGGTTGGATCTCCTTGCAGTCCAAGGGACTCTCAAGAGTCTTCTCCAATACCACAGTACAAAAGCATCAATTCTTCAGCGTTCAGCTTTCTTCACAGTCCAACTCTCGCATCCATACATGACCACAGGAAAAACCATAGCCTTGACTAGACTGACCTTTGTTGGCAAAGAAATGTCTCTGCTTTTCAACATTCTATCTAGGTTGGTCATAACTTTTCTTCCAAGGAGCAAGCGTCTTTTAATTTCATGGCCGCAGACACCATCTGCCGTGATTTTGGAGCCCCCCAAAGTAAGGTCCGACACTGTTTCTACTGTTTCCCCATCTATTTCCCACCGAGTGATGGGACCAGATGCCATGATTTTCGTTTTCTGAATGTTGAGCTTTAAGCTAACTTTTCACTCTCCTCTTTCACTTTCATCAAGAGGCTTTTTAGTTTAGTTTGAGCAATGCCAAAGAAAGCTCAAACTACCTCACAAATGCACTCATCTCACACTCTAGTAAAGTAATGCTCAAAATTCTCCAAGCCAGGTTTCGGTAATACGTGAACTGTGAAATTCCAGATGTTTAAGCTGGTTTTAGAAAAGGCAGAGGAACCAGAGATCAAATGCCAATATCTGCTGGCAAAAGAATTCCAGAAAAACATCTATTTCTGCTTTATTGACTATGCCAAAGCCTTTGACTGTGTGGATCACAATCAACTGTGGAAAATTCTGAAAGAGATGGGAATACCAGACCACCTGACCTGCTTCTTGAGACACCTATATGCAGGTCAGGAGGCAACAGTTAGAAATGGACATGGAACAACAGACTGATTGCAAATAGGAAAAGGAGTACGTCAAGGCTGTATATTGTCACCCTGCTTATTTAACTTATCTGCAGAGTACATTATGAGAAATGCTGAGTTGGAAGAAGCACAAGCTGTAATCAAGGTTGCTGGGAGAAATATTGATAACCTCAGGTATGCAGATGACACCACCCTTATGGCAAATCTCCATAGCATAAATAATTACCAGGCATTCTTTATGTACCATTGTTGTTCAGTTCCTTAGTTGTGCCTGATTCTTTGTGACCCCACAGACTGCAGTATGCCAGGGCTCTGTCCTTTACTATCTCCCTAAGTTTACCCAAACTCATGTCCATTTCCTGAGTCGATGATGCCATCCAACTGTCTCATTCTCTGTTGTTCGCTTCTTCTCCTGCCCTCAATCTTCCCAAGCATCAGGGTCTTTTCCAATGAGCTGGCTCTTCGTATCAGGTGGCCAACGTATTGGAGCTTCAGTTTCCTCACCAGTCTTTCCAATGAATATTCAGGGTTGATTTCCTTTAGAATTGGTTGATTTGATCTCATTGCTGTCTAAGAGACTCTCAAGAGTCTTATGTACCTAATGACCTTCCATTCTAACTTTAAGATGATTTTATCTTATTTTGAATCTTTTTATATTGGTCCTGAGCTTCAACAATTTTATTACCTGTTTCATTTTTGTTTGTTTTCTTCTTATACCTTTTTTTTGGATTTTGAGACAGAATACTACCAAGTTTATTAAGCTTAGAAATAATGATAGAATTGTGGAATAGAAAAAAATAAAACAGAATTAGTCTAATATAATCAGCATAAAAATGAAATAGATTATTGCTAATTAGAGTTGCATTTATATTATGATATCTTGAATGATCAACACTTTTTAAACTAAATACTTATCTAAAAAAAATTGCTGATGTGTAATAATCAACACAATCGCTTCTCCTCTACAAGCCATATTTTTTCTACGACATCAGTTAAAATGATCTCATTTTTCATGATTTTCATCAAATTTTGTAGTAGGGAAAAAATTAAACCTATTGATATTCAGTTCAGTTCAATTGCTCAGTCGTGCCTGACTCTTTGCGACCCATGAACCGCAGCACACCAGGCCTCCCTGTTCATCACCAACTCCCGGAGTTCACTCAGAATCACGTCCATCGAGTCGGTGATACCATCCAGCCATCTCATCCTCTGTCGTCCCCTTCTCCTCCTGCCCCCAATCTCTCCCAGCATCAGAGTGTTTTCCAATGAGTCAGCTCTTTGCATGAGGTGGCCAAAGTACTGGAGTTTCAGCTTTAGCATCATTCCTTCCAAAGAAATCCCAGGGTTGATCTCCAGAATGGACTGGTTGGATCTCCTTGCAGTCCAAGGGACTCTCAAGAGTCTTCTCCAACACCACAGTTCAAAAGCATCAATTCTTTGACACTCAGCCTTCTTCACAGTCCAACTCTTACATCCATACATGACCACAGGAAAAACCATAGCCTTGACTGGATGGACCTTAGTCAGCAAAGTAATGTCTCTGCTTTTGAATATATTATCTAGGTGGGTCATAACTTTTCTTCCATGGAGTAAGCGTCTTTTAATTTCATGGCTGCAGTCACCATCTGCAGTGATTTTGGAGCCCAAAAATTTAAAGTCTGACACTGTTTCCACTGTTTCCCATCTATTTCCCATGAAGTGATGGGACCGGATGCCATGATCTTCGTTTTCTGAATGTTGAGATTTAAGCCAACTTTTTGCTCTCCTCTTTCACTTTCATCAAGAGGCTTTTAGCTCCTCTTCACTTTCTGCCATAACGGTGGTGTCATCTGCATATCTGAGGTTATTGATAGTTCTTCTGGAAATCTTGATTCCACCTTGTGTTTCTTCCAGCCCAGCGTTTCTCATGATGTACTCTGCATAGAAGTTAAATAAGCAGGGTGACAATATACAGCCTTGACGTACACCTTTTCCTATTTGGAACCAGTCTGTTCTTCCATGTCCAGTTCTAACTGTTGCTTCCTGACCTGCATACAGATTTCTCAAGAGGCAGGTTAGGTGGTCTGGTATTCCTATCTCTTTTGGGATTTTCCACAGTTTATTGTGATCCACACAGTCAAAGGCTTTGGCATAGTCAATAAAGCAGAAATAGATCTTTTTTCTGGAACTCTCTTGCTTTTTCCATGATCCAGCGGTTGTTGGCAATTTGATCTCTGGTTTGTCTGCCTTTTCTAAAACCAGCTTGAACATCAGGGAGTTCACAGTTCACGTATTGCTGAAGCCTGGCTTGGCGAATTTTTAGCACTACTTTACTAGCATGTAAGAGGAGTGCAATTGTAATTTGAGCATTATTTTGCATTGCCTTTCTTTGGAACTGGAATGAAAACCGACCTTTTCCAGTGGCCACTTCTGAGTTTTCCAAATTTGCTGGCATATTAAATGCCGCACTTTCACAGCATCATCTTTCAGGATTTGAAACAGCTCAACTGGAATTCCATCACTTCCACTAGCTTTGTTCAGAGTGATGCTTTCTAAGGCCCACTTGACTTCACATTCCAGGATGTCTGGCTCTAGATTAGTGATCACATCATCATAATTATCTGGATCCTGAAGATCTTTTTTGTACAGTTCTTCCATGTATTCTTGTCACCTCTTCTTAATATCTTCTGCTTCTGTTAGGTCCAGACCATTTCTGTCCTTTATCAAGCCCATCTTTGCATGAAATATTCCCTTGGTATCTATTGACATTGATTACACTAAAAAATTTTTTGTTGTTTTTTTCTACATTACATCTTGAAATAAACATATAGAGTAGTTAACCTAGAGGATATTTTTTTATTTATGAATATATTCTTCATTCTGCTGCTGCTGCTATAGCTGCTAAGTCACTTCAGCCATGTCCGATTCTGTGTGACCCCATATACGGCAGCCCACCAGGCTCCCCCGTCCCCGGGATTCTCCAAGCAAGAACATTGGAGTGGGTTGCCATTTCCTTCTCCAATGCATGATAGTGAAAAGTGAATGTGAAGTCACTCAGTTGTATCTGACCCTCAGCGTCCCCATGGACTGCAGCCTACCAGGTTCCTCCATCCATAGGATTTTCCAGGCAAGAGTACTGGAGTGGAGAAGGCCAGTGCCTTCTCCATATATTCCTCAAACACGTTCAAAAAATCTCCAATTAAGAAGTGATTGACATAAACTCTATTGTTTGTTGAACAATGAGGAGAAAGACATGAAATACAGTATATATTCTCCTATGTAGAGTGAAATATAAGTACGAATGCCAAAGTTTTCTAATGGGTGAGAAAAAAATAATGTACTGGGTATGTGTTTCCTTTCCCATTTCATTTTTTCACATTCATGTTTCAATGGATAATCAGCATTTTTCCATTTGTGTAGCACTTGCTATATTTTGAAATAAATACTATAGCAATGAGAATATATAAAAATGTGTCAGCAAATTTACAAGTAGAACAAATGATTTATTTGTTACATCAATATTGAAGTATCATCTATTTGATAAGTCTGTACTAGTTCTGATATATCAAAATAAATTAGATCATTTCTTTGCATCCTGTCTGTGATAATCATACCATATATTTATCAGGATAGAAATAGCCAAATGATCATGATATTAAACATAAAGAAATAACTACAGCTAAGCATACTCACTTTTGCAATTTTCATATATTGAAAGAAACCAAGGATACAACAAGAAGCAAAGGAATTTTAGGAACAAGTCTCTTTACTAAGCCAAAAATGTCAATTCCTATTAGCACTCTGCCGATAATAGTGGCATGCATTCTTTTAGTAAGGATTGTCCTATTATAAATATTTCCCTTCGATACCATTTTTATTCACTTGAGCTTCTCTGCTTGGGACTCTAAAAATCCAAAACCATACAAAAAATATTTCATTAAATGATGCTTTTTCTTCTGGTAAGACCTTTTCTTCCCTAAGTTGCAAGAAACGGAGATAGATTCAGGCTGTGGTGAGTAAAAGATGTGGAAAATCATAAGGAAAATAAAAAGTATTTTAGGGAATAGTTGAACATTTGTCCTTTTTCTCTTTTTATCTCTCTTCTTCTTTCTCAAGAGACTCTTGATATCTTTCCACTGGAATTACAATTTCTCCCTTCACTACCCCTTAGTTGTCCTCTCTTTACTTAGTGCCCCCTCTCCCTAGATATTCATGAGCTATGATTCTCCAAAGTATATTTTGCACAAACCTGTAATGGCAGCTTTATTTTCTAAAGAACAAAGACCATTTCATTCCCTATCTCACTGTCAGAACAGGTAGTTCCGTTCAGTCAGTCAGTCATCTACGACACTTTGTGACCCCATGGACTGCAACATGCCAGAATTCCCTGTCCATCACCAACTCCTGGAGTTTACTCAAACTAATGTCCATTGAGTTGGTGATGCCATCCATCCATCTCATCCTCTAGTGTCCCCCTCTCCTCCTGCCTTCAATCTTTCCCAGCAACAGGGTATTTTCCAATGAGTCAGCTCTTTGCATCAGGTGGCCAAAGTATTGGAATTTCAGCTTTAGCATCAGTCCTTCCAATGAATATTCAGGACTGATTTTGTTTAGGATGGACTGGTTGAATCTCCGTGCAATCCAAGGGATGCTCAAGGGTCTTCTCCAACACCACAGTTTAAAAGAATTAATTCTCTGGCACTCAGTTGTCTTTACAGTCCAACTCTCACATCCATACATGACTACCGGAAAAACCACAGCCTTGACTAGATGGGTCTTTGTTGGCAAGGTAATATCTCTGCTTTTTAATATGCTGTCTAGCTTGCTCATAACTTTCCTTCCAAGAAGCAAGCTTCTTTTAATTTCATGGTTTCAGTCACCATCTGCAGTGATTTTGGAGCCCCCAAAAATAAAGTCTGCCACTGTTTCCACTTTTTCTCCATCTATTTGCAATGAACTGATGGGACCAGATGCCGTGATCTTACTTTTCTGAATGTTGAGTTTTAAGCCAACTTTTTCATTCTCCTCTTTCACTTTCATCAAGAGGCTCTTTATTTTTTCCTCACTTTCTGCCATAAAGGTGGTGTCATTTGCATATCTGAGGTTATTGACATTTCTCCCAGCAATCTTTAATCCAGCTTGTGATTTATCCAGCCCACCATTTCTCATGATGTACTTTGGATATAAGTTAAATAAACAAGGTGACAATATGCAGCATTGATGTACTCCTTTCCCAATTTAGAACCAGTCTGTTGTTCTATTTTCAGTTCTAACTGTTGATTCCTGACCTGCAAGCAGATTTCTCAAGAGGCAGGTCTGGTGGTCTGGTATTATCTTGAAGAATTCACCAAAGTTTGTTGTGATCCACACAGTCAAAGACTTTGGCATAGTCAATAAAGCAGAATTAGATGTTTTTCTGGAACTCTCTTGTTTTTTTGATTATCCAATGGATGTTGGGAATTTGATCTCTGGTTCCTCTGCCTTTTCTAAATCCAGCTTGAACATCTGGAAGTTCATGGTTCATGTACTGTTGAAGCCTAGCTTGGAGATTTTGAGCATTACTTTACTAGCATGTGAGATGAGTGCAATTGTGCAGTAGTTTGAGAATTCTTTGGCATTGCCTTTCTCTTGGATTAGAATGAAAACTGACCTTTTCCAGTCCTGTGGCCACTGCTGAGTTTTCCAAATTTGCTGGCATATTGAGTGCAGCACTTTCACAGCATCATCTTTTAGGATTTGGAATAGCTCAACTACAATTCCATCACCTCCACTCGCTTTGTTAATAGTGATGCTTCCTAAGACCCACTTGTATTTGCATTTCAGGATGTCTGGCTTTAGTTGAGTGATCATACCATCATGATTATTTGGGTCATGAAGATCTTTTTTGTGCAGATCTTCTGTGTATTCTCGCCACCTCTTCTTAATATCTTCTGTTTCTGTTAGGTCTGCCCATACCATTTATGTCCTTTATTGTGCCCATCTTTGCAAGAAATATTCCCTTGGTATCTCTAATTTTCTAGAAGAGATCTCTAGTCTTTTCCATTCTATTGTTTTCCTCTATTTCTTTGCATTGATCTCTGAGGAAGCTTTCTCCAGGACCTGACCCCTCTAAATTGTAGGCCAGATTTCAGGATAAGGGAACCAGATTTATCCAGGCTTTAACCAACCCTGCCACTTTTCAGTATCTCAGCAGATTTCTGGGCTGAACAATTTCATTATCATGGAACATGGATCTGGAAAATAATAGATGCATCCTAATGCAGTACTACTGTGTAATTTAACTCATCTTGGAAATATAAGAAAACATCCATAATACTGTAAGCATGGACTTAAAAATATTAAAAATTGTAAGACCTCTCTAGGGAAACATATTTGAGAGAGCAAGCTCTCTGGTATTTAAAAGTTCATACAGGCCCATAAAATCTACATCAGTGGACCTAGAGTTAGAATTGACCAAAAATTTCATTGATAATCTCTTATACCACTATAGTTACATTTATACTTTGGCCACCTGATGCAAACAGCTGACTCATTTGAAAAGACCCTGATGCTGGGAAAGATTGAGGGCAGGAGGAGAAGGGGACGACAGAGGATGAGATGGTTGGATGACATCACTGACTCAATGGACATGGGTTTGGGTAGACTTTGGGAGTTGGTGATGGACACTGAGGACTGATGTGCTATGGTTCACGGAGTCGCAAAGGGTAGGACACAACTGAGTGACTGAACTAACTGAACTGAGACACTATAAAGAAACAAAGCAACTCAGAGGGGGCGGAAAAAAGATTTGTACTGGGAAATCCCACAACATGTCCACCACAATTTCCTAGTGACTTCACTCTGCTGGTCACCTCTCCGTCAAAAAGAGACAGATTTGAAGAAGGTGAGACCTCTTTGGTTCAGGGAAATCATGTCTTTTTTCTAGACTTTATGGTGATGCTGGTGATTTAGTTGTTAAGTCATGTCTGACTCTTGTGACCCCACAGAAGGTAGCCTACCAGGGTCCTCTGTTCATGGGGTTTCCTAGGCAAGAATAGTGGAGTTGATTTCCATTTCCTTCTGCAAGACTTCTTTATACACCATGCTTTTCACAATCTCTCTCTGGCACACATGCTAAGAATATTTTTTGCCAGTGAAGTTGCAATTCCTCTACCAGAAGAGTCCAGGTAAACAATTCTGAAAACTATGCAAAAACCGATCAATATTATTTCATTTTTTCAGCTTGTATATTCTGTATGTTAGCACTGCAAGAATGAAAATCCAGAGTTATTCCAAGCATCTTTGGCCTGGTTGTAAACTTCAGACCAACAATTAACCATTGCCTGAAAGGACTGAAAATGAGTTAAAACCAATACATCCAGGATTTCTCTAATAATGCACTGGATAGACTTCATGGCTTTTCATGAATCTTCTGAAAATACTTGTGTAAGTCTGTAAATATGTCTGGGAAAGTCTTTGAAATTCTTTGGTGAAAAGGGAAAAAAGCAGAATCTTGTGTCAGAATTCAATAATATGGCTTGAATTAGACAGTCTCTTCAAAAGCAGAGATATTACTTTGCCGACTAAGCTCCGTCTAGTCAAGGCTATGGTTTTTCCAGTAGTCATGTATGGATGTGAGAGTTGGACTATGAACAAGGCAGAGAGCTGAAGAATTGATGCTTTTGAACTGTGGTGTTGGAGAAGACTCTTGAGAGTCCCTTGGACTGCAAGGAGATCCAACCAGTCCATTCTGAAGGAGATCAGCCCTGGGATTTCTTTTTGGAAGGAATGATGCTAAAGCTGAAACTCTAGTACTTTCGCCACCTCATGCGAAGAGTTGAGTCATTGGAAAAGACTCTGATGCTGGAAGGGATTGGGGGCCGGGGGAGAAGGGGATGACAGAGGATGAGATGGCTGGATGGCATCACTGACTCGATGGACGTGAGTGTGAGTGAACTTCAGGAGTTGGTGATGGACAGGGAGGCCTGGTGTGCTGCGATTCATGGGGTCACAAAGAGTCGGACATGACTGAGCGACTGAATTGAACTGAACTGAACTGAAAGAAGAAAAAGAACAAACAAAAAGGTTCACCATGTCTCTTATCAGAGACATTGCTTTCTGAGAGAAATGCAGGTCAACAAAGTAAGCAGAAAGCATTTCTTATTCCCTAAATGCGAATGAAATGGCTCTAAATCCTTCTGGAGCTAACACTGCTATCTTCAATATTTATGTAATTTAAATGTACTTTAGAAGTACTTGCCTATGGTGTCGACTTTTTATTTCTATAAATTTACATTTTTACTAGGAGGGGTGTGTCTATTTAAGGTAAATTAATCTCTTATTCACAAAAATCTCATTACTAGTTAACTCACCTATGTTCATATCAAAGCATTTTTTAACTAATAGTGTTTATATTTTTGGAATTCTCTACCCTCCTGTCGAATACCCCACATTTATCATGTTGATTTATTGCTACCATCCACATGTTAATGATCAGAGGCACTGCAGGTAATATAACTTCTAGTGTCTTTTGTTGCAACTATTTTTATTGAGGACTATTAAGCAACACAGGCCTTGTCAAATTTGATTTGCCTATAAAATCATAACTCATTATTCTTCAATTGACTAAACTCATTTGGGAAAATTTACAAAGATAAAACCTGGTAAAAATGATTGACATGTTGATATATTTCACAAACAAGTTATATACATTTTATAGAGCACATTAGTGATTTTAGAGAAATATTTTTAAAAAATTTTTTGGATGGTACTAATATGGACCTAACAAAAGCATAAGATATTAAGAAGAGATGGCAAGAATACACAGAAGAACTGTACAAAAAAGAGCTTCATGATGCAGATAATAATGATGGTGTGATCACTCACCTAGCACCAGATATCCTGGAATGTGAAGTCAAGTGGGCCTTAGAAACCATCACTATGAGCGAAGCTAGTGGAGGTGACAGAATTCCAGTTGAGCAATTTCAAATCCTGAAAGATGATGCTGTGAAAGTGCTGCACTCAATATGCCAGCAAATTTGGAAAACTCAGCAGTGGCCATAGGACTGTAAAAGGTCAGTTTTCATTCTAATATAAGAGAAACGCAATGCCAAAGAATGCTCAAACTACCGCACAATTGCACTCATCTCACACACTAGTAAAGTAATGCTCAAAATTCTCCAAGCCAGGCTTCAGCAGTACATGAACCATGAACTTCCAGATGTTCAAGCTGTTTTAGAAAAGGCAGAGGAACCAAAGATCAAATTAGCAACATTGCTGGACCATCAAAAACACAAGAGAGTTCCAGAAAAACATCTAATTCTGCTTTATTGACTATGCCAAAGCTTTTGACTGTGTGGATCACAATCAACTGTGGAAAATTCTGAAAGAGATGGGAATACCAGACCACCTGACCTGCCTCTTGAGAAACCTATATGCAGGTCAGGAGGCAACAGTTAGAACAGGACATGGAACAACAGACTGGTTTCAAATAGGAAAAGGAGTACATCAAGGCTGTATATTGTCACCCTGCTTATTTAACTTCTATGCAGAGTACATCATGAGAAACGCTGGGCTGGAAGAAGCACAAGCTGGAATCAAGATTGCCGGGAGAAATATCAATAACCTCAGATATGCAGATGACACCACCCTTATGGCAAAAAGTGAAGAGGTACTAAAAAGCCTCTTGATGATAGTGAAAGAGGAGAGTGAAAAAGTTGGCTTAAATCTCAACATTCAGAAAACGAAGATCATGGCATCTGGCCCCATCACTTCATGGGAAATAGATGGGGAAACAGTGGAAACAGTGTCAGACTTTTTTTTGGGGGGCTCCAAAATCACTGCAGATGGTGACTGCAGCCATGAAATTAAAAGACGCTTACTCCTTGGAAGGAAAGTTATGAGCAAGCTAGACAGCATATTGAAAAGCAGAGACATTACTTTGCCAACAAAGGTCCTTTTAGTCAAGGCTATCGTTTTTCCTGTGGTCGTGTATGGTTGTGAGAGTTGGACTGTGAAGAAAGCTGAGTGCTGAAGAATTGATGCTTTTGAACTATGATGTTGGAGAAGAGTCTTGAGATTCCCTTGGACTGCAAGGAGATCCAACCAGTCCATCCTAAAGGAGATCAGTCCTAGGTGTTCATTGGAAGGGCTGCTGATGAAGCTGAAATTCCAATACTTTGGCCACCTCATGCAAAGAGTTGACTCATTGGAAAAGACCCTGATGCTGGGACCGATTGGGGGCAGGAGGAAAAGCGGATGACAGAGGATGAGATGGCTGAATGGCATCACTGACTTGATGGACATGAATTTGAGTAAACTCTGGGAATTGTTGATGGACACGGATGCCTGGCATGCTGCGATTCTTGGGGTAGCAAAGAGTTGGACATGACTGAGTGACTGAACTGAACTGAATCTATTTTAAATCTAAAACAAATTAATAATAGCTAGTGAAAACTAATATATATATATATATATATATATATATATAAAGTTTATAACATTTCCATCTAAAGAGAGATGTTGAGAATCTCATTTAAACATTTTATATTTTTGGATATATTTTATTTCAAATAAGTTTGTGTGCTTTGGAAAATTTTAAATATTGTTTTGGCAAATTTCAATTTAGTAAATTTTACAGAGATATCTCCCATTTCACTGGACCAAAATTTGTATGTAGACTGTAAATTTTTAAATAACAAATCAGAAAACATTCATGAAAATGCATTTAGTATGTATGAGGAATTGGCTTAGGATATGACTTATTTATTTTATAAATCAATATATTTCAAATCTATTTTTACCATTCTTGAGATTAATAACCCTTTCCTCAAATTTGACTCTCATAATGTAGGCAATACCAGACCCTACAGCAACACATTTAATTAGATTTAATCTAAATAAATAAAAATTTCAATCAGTTTTCAGTATTTTATGTCCTATCACTGTGTCATATAAGACCAAGCTTAAAATGGTTCAGCTTACTGAAATCAGTAAGTGTTGAGGCTGATGGGACCTTACTGTAAATTCAATACTGATAGGATCTTCAGTGTAAATTCAGGCTTCCATGATCACAGCGATTGATCTGTAAGAGAACAGAATCAGTGATCCACAAGGTGGTTCATGATGCTTCTTACCACCATACATATTTCATTGACCAAAAGAAAAAAAAATATGGTCAGCTGAACAGAAATGAATAAATTTTGCTAACAGAGAAACATATGATAGCTTTTTTAACTGAGTAGAAATATTCTGCCTCAGATAAATTACTATAGAAAATGTTCAAAATATTTGTTCTTAGTTAAAATGAAACTTTTATTGTCCTATCGTTAAGAAAAGATGATTGTAATGATTCCCATGAATATTTTTCTATAGTAAAGAATGTGAATAGTGCCACAAAGTAAAGATAAAAATATCATTGCTTTTCATATGTAATTTTCTACAGAGTTGGACACAACTGAAGAGACTTAGCAGCAGCAGAAGTTAGGTAATAGCTTGTATATATTCATTGTATATATCTATTTATCTATCTATCTTGCATGGTTTTAAAATCCTGACCAATTCTGTAATTCTTGATTTTCTTATTTCTGAAATGGTGCTACTTATATCTGTCTAATTGGCTTACCTCGTGGCTCCATGGTAATCTATCTGCCAATGCAGGAGACACAGGAGATGAAGGTTTAACCTCTGTATCAGAAAGATCCCTGGAAAAGGAAATGGCAATCTACTCCACTGTTCTTGCCTGGGAAATTCCATGAGTCAAGGAACTTGGAAGGCTACAGTCCATGAGGTTGCAAAGAGTTGGACATGACTGAGCTATCTAATAGATGTGTTGGGACCACAGGAACAAATGTGTGCAAAGCTAGAAACTCTAAAAACATATCAATTTTAGGGATGGTGGTATATTTTACTATTCACAATGCATACCTAATATTATATGCTCATATAAGAATAAGACCAGTTTAACTTGAAAATGTGAAAGCATTTAACCGAATCTTACCAGAGAAAAAAATTGTATTTCCACCCCTAGGAAATATATAAAATATAAAAGTTAATCTGCTGTGTGGGCATGATGTGGTCCATAAACGGTGGCCTTATATCATAGGAAAGCATAACTAGCCCATATTAGACCAGATTGTTTCTCTACAGGGGCTAAAATCCTAGTGAAAGAAGTATTTAGAATTCCATAATGGAGTGATTGGAAGCCCCAAAGACTCAAAATGGCACTGGATGATAAAGAAGAAACAGCTGAAGCCATGAAGAAAATGCTTCAGTGAATAGATATAATATTTCTTCATGTCAGTTCATAATCACTTCAGTGAGATGCATTGCTTTCATACCAGTGGAAATACTAGACAGGATGATCAGAAAAAATGAAATCCTATAAAAAACATTTATAGATATCCAGTATTGAAGAGACTAGTCAACTTAAGTAAAACAAAAAGACTAATTGAACTGATAAAATATTATGAGGTTTGGGAAATACAAACCATATCAGATATGTGATTCACAGCCACTGCCATTAAATACCTTGAACCCCACATATGAAAATAAGGTTTAAACACATCTAAATTGAAATAAAATGCAAGATTAGCTTTCATGGGTTGTTTTAATATACTGTGAACTTCTCTTTGAGTTATGCATATATTCATCATATGTATTTGTATATGAAAAACAACCTTGTTAGATAGAAGATTCTTTCAATCATGGTTACTTTAACAATACTTTTGCATAGCTACTGTATAGTTATTCTAGGCTTTAGGATCATAGTAGAAATAGTAGTCCATGTCTTTGTTGAAATGGGTGGGTTAGTGGGCATCATAGTTAAAATAAGAAATACACAAGAATAAAGTAATTATAAATCTGGATGAGAACTATAACTAATATGGTCTATAAGAAAGCTATTTTTGTAATAACAGACTTTATGGTTATAGTCACACTTATCTTTCATTCACAACTTTGTAAATTGGCAATGACTTTATTTGGTTCCACTTCTTCTGTCTTCATATTCTGAATTTCAGGTAAAAGAAGCAAACCTCTTTTGATGGCTGAAGACACAAAAAGTTGGATCAATCTACAGAGACACATTCAATACTTAAAACACATGTATAATCTACCAAGGGGGGAAAGAAAAGGCACACAGAGCCAAGCTCAACAATAAGGCATGGGAAAGATAGGAAATAAGTCTTATGGGGGAAGGAGAAGATGACTGGAGAAAAAACCTGATGTGACAGTCTGCTTTCTTAGTCTTAAATATTCATTTCTCTTCCAAATGAGAATATAATTATTTCCCTTTGCAGGAAATTAACCCCCCAAATCTCATCTAATCATAATATGAGGTTCAAAGTCCAGGTGATTTTAATATACTTCAGTTCTAGATGAAGTTTCTCCTGGTTTAGATGACTCAACTGAAAATACAAGTTGCCTAACTCAACCCAAATGCAGGGCTTCACAGGTGACGCTAGTGGTAAAGAATCTGCCTGTCATTGCAGGAGACATAAAAAGCTGCTGGGCATACACACTGAGGAAACCAGAATTGAAAGAGACATGTGTACCGCAATGTTCATTGCAGCACTTTTTATAATAGTCAGGACATGGAAGCAACCTAGATGTCCGTCAGCAGACGAATGGATGAGAAAGCTGTGGTACATATACACAATGGAGTATTATTCAGCCATTAAAAAGAATACATTTGAATCCGTTCTAATGAGGTGGATGAAACTGGAGCCTATTATACAGAGTGAAGTAAGCCAGAAAGAAAAACACTAATACAGTATACTAATGCATATATATGGAATTTAGAAATATGGTAATGATGACCTTGTATGCGAGACAGCAAAAGAGACATAGATGTATAGAACGGACTTTTGGACTCTGCGGGAGAGGGAGAGGTGGGATGATTTGGGAGAATGGCTTTAAACATGTGTAATATCATATGTGAAACGAATCACCAGTCCAAGTTCAATACATAATACAGGACCCTCAGGGCTGGTGCATTGGGATGACCCAGAGGGATGGTATGGGGAGGGAGGTTGGGAGGGAGGTTCAGGATGGGGAACACATGTACACCCGTGGCAGATTCATGTTGATGTATGGCAAAACCAATAAAATATTTTAAAGTAATTAGCTTCCAATTGAAATAAATAAGTTTATATTTTAAAAAAAGTGGTTTTAATTCCTGGGTTCGTAAAATCCCATGGAGGTGGGCATGTCAACCCACTCCAGTATTCCTGCCTCGTGAATACCATGAACAGAGGAGCCTGACTGGCTAAAGTCCAGGGACTCTCAAAAGAGTCAGACACAACTTAGCAAATTCCTTAGAAATATTTAGATTGTTCACCTCAAACTGATAAAGACTGTACTTCATATCATTATATTTATCTTTAATACAATGCATCTGATACAGTACTAGACCTCATTAAACATTTATTGAGATAGGACAGTAAAATAAAATGCTTTAGAAGGCAGTGAGCACTGACAAGCATGTACTTCTGAGTGTCTTGACTTACTTTAAAATTCCTTGGTCCCTCTTTTTAGCAGATTCATATTGAAAATTCCCAGGACACTTGTACAAAAGACAACCACGGATGTGCTGTCCGACACTTAGACCTTTAGCGATACTCTTCACTAGTACTTGTCTTGGCCCTTTTACCAGTCTTTCTCTTTCTATGACTACGGAGCTGGTGAGTTGGGCTAAGTGGGAGAGCACTTTAACATAACAGTTTTGAGCAAACTCTTGAGTCTCTGAAAGCCATTTTCACTTTCTATTCTCTCAGTAGCTGCTTACCTGAGGCTAGTTATTCTTAGCTTCCCCATCTCTGAGAATCAATTTGCTTGACTATTAAATAGGTATAATAATACCATCTCAAGGGTTGCATGGATTAAGTGTCTCAGACTTTTATACGCCTTGTTCTATGCTTTGTTTTGTTGTTGTTGTTGTTTTTTTCCCTAATTGCTTATGTATTTATTTATGGAGAGCTGAGGTTTTTGAAGTGAGAGGGAAATTCTTCATCTGAACAGATGTCATTACTGAACAAGGAAGCTAATGTTGTAACCCTCACAGGGCTGACTCAACACACCATTCAGGGTGCCCCACCTGTTAGAGTTGTAGGGAGACTTCAAGTACCTGGCAGAGATAACTTTTCAGGAGAGCAAGGCATTGACTCTAGCTATATCCATTTCAGCATTATTCCTAATCCTGCCCACCATGAGCTCAGGAATATCTTTCCAGTGGAGTTCATTGCTCTTCTTTTAGGTAATTATCACTACAATCTCTTGCTGAATGCTCTGATAAAACAAAATTGTCCTTTAGCAGGGCAAACCTATTGTACAGTCAACCACAGCTGGGACATACTTTCCAAGAGGTTCCACTTCACTGGTCTCAAGCCAAAGTAAAGTGAAGTGAAAGTCACTCAGTCGTGTTGACTATTTGTGACCTCATGCACTATATATAGTCCATGAAGTCCTCCAGGACAGAATACTGGAGTGGGTAGCCTTTCCCTTCTCCAGGGGATCTTCCCAACCTAGGGACTGAACCTTGGTCTCCCGCACTGCAGGCAGATTCTTTACTAGCTGAGCCACAGGGGAAGCCCAAAGCAGAAGCTCGCATGTGCTCATTCTCTGGTTAAGGCTGGTTTTGCTCAGGGGATTTAACTCAGTGGTGGGAACAGGCACTCAGGGTGGCATGAGTACAGAGAAATAGCATCAGGATGACTAAGGTAGACTCTTAAACTCAGGTTCTTGTAGGTGAAGTAGGGCTAATAATGACTAAAGATTTCAAATACTATGTTCTTGTTTTTGATATAGTCAGTAACCTTCATGACAATCAAGCTTCAGGCATTCAAGACCCTCCATAATCTACATCAATTGACCTTCCTTTTTTTAAAATTAGAAATAAGGCTCCTAGAATGAAGGAGCTTTTAATTTTTTTTATCTGTGTATCTCAGTTGCTTACATCAGCATGTAAGATATTACAGGCAGTCAACCAACATTCTTAAAAATGAAAGAAAGAAGAAAACAAGGAAAGAAGGAAAGAAAGCAGAATGGAAAAAAAACCAAATATATTATTGAATTCATCTAAACATTTTAAAGTTTATACAGAAAATTAAGTTAAAAATTTTAACCCTTGGAAATGTTACTTAAAAAGCATAGATTGGATTTTTCATATGTTAGAGAATATTGGAAATATAAATGATGGGAAATTAGTTAAAAACTAAGCATGTTGAACAATCGGAGTTGAGAAATCCCAAAATATTACTTTGTAATAACTCACAATGAAATAAATTATATATAAGTAAACTAATAATTATTGTATTAATATGATCTGTCTGTTGGAATATCTATTTATAGCACTAGGAAAATTCTAAAAAATATATTTGCAAAAACTTTAATTATAAAAATTGACATGTAAGTAAGACTTAAATTTTCAAATCATAATGATAAGTATGCAGGTAGGTAATTCTCAAAAATGGGGCTTCCCAGGTGGCTCAGTTGTAAAGAATCCAGGAGACCCAGGTTCAATCCCTGGGTTGGGAAGATTCCCCAGAGAAGGAAATGACAATCCACTCTGGTTTTCTTGTCTAGAAAATCTCATGGACTGAGGAGCCTGACAGTTATAGTCCATGGGGTCACAAAAGAGTCAAACATGCCTTAGCAACTAAACAGCAACAAAACTCTTAAAATCATTCAATCCAGGAAATTTTTAAATGGCAAATGCAGTAAATAACCTAAAAACTATAAGAAATAATGCAGAAGAGACAAGACAATGAAAACAAAATACCATGTTTATATTGATAAAATGGAAGAATATGTGTCTAGATTCTCAAATAAATGGGTTGTTAAAACCTATCAACTTGTAAGTAGTTTTGCACTAGTGCATTCCTCATTTACTCTAGTGCAGAACTACTATCTTCTAGTCAACCCATTTCTGTTCTGGATGGACTAGAAAATAAAGATGACTTAAAAAAAAAAAATCAGAGTAGCTGAAATTCTATGCTGAATTCTGAACTTCTTCTGCCAAACTTCTGTCTTGGAGATTGTTTGGGACTGGGGACATGCAGAATCCAGAATGCCTCCAGAAGAGTGGAAAAATCACTGAACTCAGAAAAATGGATGTGAAATATTTATTCCTCTCAAATCAAGAATTTGTATTAGAAAGAAAAAATTCTAATGCCCCCAAATGAGGGAAATATTTAGGAAAAAAAATTAAATGTTATTTCCTAAGCTAGGTGTGTAAACTTTTCTTTGCGCTTTATCTAGCAGAATAAACATGTTGTCAACATGTTTAATTTCTGTCAATTAGAAAATTATAATGCAAATCCAATGCTTCTTAAAAATTTATTAACAGAGCTAAATATTATGTGGCTTTAAATGACTTATTTAAAATAAAACTTTTCAGAAGAATATTATTTGAGTAAATAAAAAAAAAAAACTAAAAAAAAAGGAAGAAATTTTTAAGCAGCAACCCTAACAATAGGGAAAGGAGTGTGTCAAGGCTGTATACTGTCACCCTGCTTATTTAACTAATATGCAGAGTACATAATGAGAAATGCTGGGCTGGATGAAACACAGTCTGGAATCAAGATTGCCAGGAGAAGTATCAATAACCTCAGATATGAAGATGATACCACACTTATGGCAGAGAGTGAAGAACTAAAGAGCCTCTTGATGAAAGTGAAAGAGGAGAGTGAAAAGGTTAGCTTAAAACTTAACATTAAGAAAACGAAAATCATGGCATCTGGACCCATCACTTCATGGCCAATAGATGGGGAAACAGTGGAAAGAGTGACAGACTTTGTTTTTTTGGTCTCCAAAATCATTGCAGATGGTGATTGCAGCTGTGAAATTAAAAGACGCTTGCTCCTTGGTAGAAAACCTATCACCAACATAGTTCAGCTCAGTTCAGTTCAGTCTCTCAGTCGTGTCTCTTTGCGACCCCATGAATTGCAGTACGCCAGGCTTCCCTGTCCATCACCAACTCACGGAGTTCACTCAGACTCACGTCCATCGAGTCAGTGATGCCATCCAGCCATTTCATCCTCTGTCGTCCCCTTCTCCTCCTGCCCCCAATCCCTCCCAGCATCAGAGTCTTTTCCAATGAGTCAACTCTTCGCATGAGGTGGCCAAAGTACTGGGGTTTCAGCTTTAGCATCATTCCTTCCAAAGAAATCCCAGGGCCGATCTCCTTTAGAATGGACTGGTTGGATCTCCTTGCAGTCCAAGGGACTCTCAAGAGAGTCTCTCCAACCTAGACAGCTTATTAAAAGCAGAGACATTGCCAACAAAGTTCCATCTAGTCAAAGTTATGGTTTTACCACTAGGTCATGTACGGATGTGAGAGTTGGACTATAAAGAAAGCTGAGCGTCAAAGAATTGATGCTTTTGAACTGTGGTGTTGCAGGAGACTCTTGAGAGTCCTTTGGAGATCCAACCAATCCATCATAAAGGAAATCAGTCCTGAATATTCATTGGAAGGACTGATGCTGAAGCTGAAACTCCAATAATTTGGCCACCTGATGCAAAAAACTGACTCATTTGAAAAGACCCTGATGCTGTGAAATATTGAAGGCAGAAGGAGAAGGGGACTACTGAGGATGAGATGGATGAATAACATCACAGACTCAATGGACAAGAGTTTGTGTAAACTCTGGGATTTGGTGATGGACAGGGAGGCTGGTGGGCTGCAGTCCATTGGGTCACATAGAGTCAGACATGACTGAGCAACTGAACTGAATTGAACTGAATAGAGACCTTGTAATAAGACAATGGATTGACATCCCAGGGTTAATTTTGTTTTGATACTTTTATCTTTACTTTAAGTCACTGTAATTTCCTTGACTGAGAAGACAATCAAGAGATAGCTGATCCACAGACTTCCTAATTTGATTGTCTTGAACATTGTCTTAATGTAAATTAAACTAAATGGCTGAAATAGAGATTTGGAATGAAATTTGTTTGATCATGGGTACTACTAATCCTATAAAGAAAAAAGTGGGACTTAATTTCTCATAATATAGCCACCAAATAAGGATGTATGCTTCCCATTAGCATATTGCTGCACAAAAAGCATTTGAATTTTGATTTAAAACTTGCCTATTCCATTCTATTAATTAGGACTT
Source organism: Ovis aries (assembly GCF_016772045.2). Classification (NCBI taxonomy): domain Eukaryota; kingdom Metazoa; phylum Chordata; class Mammalia; order Artiodactyla; family Bovidae; genus Ovis; species Ovis aries. The sequence goes on from NC_056069.1 coordinate 54,263,472, forward strand.
AATGTACATGTTCATTTAGCATATGCAATCACTAGATTAATTTTGGCTTTTATTTTATTTGCAGTAGCTTAAAAAAACACAAATTATTCTTCTGCATGTTTTAATCACAATATATTTTTATGTGGTTTGAATTAAAGAATGATCAAGAATGCATATAGTTTTCGTATTTGTCATGACTGGTTATGCAAATCTAGTTTTATCTTGAATATTTTTAAAGCTAGTTTCATGTTTCAGATTTCATTAAATGGAAAATAGAAAGGCATAAAGCTATCAACCAAGAATTATATATATATATATATATATATATATATATATATAGTTTCATCATGATCATAGATATTTATTGTTCACTTTTTGTTTTAAATTATAGTTTGCTGACTAGGTTATTATAGTATGTTTCATTTAATTCACTTATGCCTTACCAGAGGTAGCTATAAGTATGTTTCTTAATATTTACTCACAGAATTTCTTATATGATAAAACTATTACTCCTAGATCAGGGCATTATGAGCCATGTGTTGATGCAAAGGTCTTAAAAATGGAAATTGCAAAGAAAAAAATCCTCATTTGATTTCAGGCAAAACTCTCCTACATAATCTTAACAGTGTATAAACAGGCAAGGTTATAAATGCTATATAATTGCAGCAAAGTGGGATAATTAAATCAAGAAAGACTGCTCTGCTGTATTGATTCCCATCAAATGTGTCACTAGATGTTAAACTTTAATTAAAGGGTGATCATTGTCAGTCACTTTACTTCCTACGTTTAAATAAGTGTATTATCATTTTCAATGAAGTTGACATTATTCATTGTCAGGAACATCTTTGGATGAAAATAAAACTGGATTGCTAATATTCTCTCTTTGGGAGTCAGGAGGTGGAGTCAAGTCATGGAGATGTTCTATCAATGTCACTATGAATAAGACAGAAAACTGGGGATACTTATTAGAAGAAATTTCAAGAACTCCTTTGGATGGAAAACATTTGATTCTTTTGACATTTCATCAGTTGCATTGATTCAAAATCAGGAAAAGAAATCAAAGAAGTAATGAGAGACAATGAAAAGTAAGATCTGTTCATGGCAGTTGGTGGCAGACACAGGAGCTCTGCTCTGAGATCAGATGGTGATGCAGACAGTGCCCAGAGTTGTGCAGAACCACAAGTGGAGTTTCACAATTAGGACTCGCTGGCAAAAAGGTTGAATAGAAGGACAAGATCTCTTCTCTACTTACAAAAAAGAAAGAAAGAAAGAAAGAAAGAAAGAAAGAAAGAAAGAAAGAAAGAAAGAAAGAAAGAAAGAAAGAAATCTAAAATCACAATTAACTGCTGAATAACCATTGACAAAAAAATAAGGTTGCTAACTACCAAGAGAGATACCTTACTCCCAGAGACAAAGAGGAGGCCACAAAAAGATGGTAAGAGAGGCAAAATAATGATAAAATCAAATCCTGTACTCTCTGAGTTGGTGACCCACAAACTGGAAAATAATTATACCATGAATATTCTCCCAAGGGGTGAATGTCCTGAGCTCCAGGCCAGGATTTACAGCCTGTGGGTCTGACAGCAGGAGGAGGAACCTCCAGGAAATCTAGCTTTAAAGGCCAACAAAGCTTAATCACAGGAATTCTACAGAGATAAACCGAAGCTCCACTCTTGGAAGGTGCACACAAGGGTTTGTGTGCACCAGGATCCAGCTAAGAAAGTGGAAACTTCATAAGAGCCTGGGCTAAACTTACCCACTAGTATTGGAGGGTCTGCAGAGAAGGCAAGGCAGCAGTGGCTCATTGAAGGAACAGACACTGGCAGTGGAGTTTCCAGCAAGTATTCATTGGCAAGAACCCTCCAGGAGGCTGTCATTCCTTCCCCAAGTCCTATCCCCACCCAGAAGCTTGTTGGCTCCAATGCTGGAACACCTCAGGCCAAACAACAAACAGGTCAGGAACACAGCCCCATCCATCAGCAGGCAGGTGGCTTAAAGTCTTCCAGAGAAAATAGCTCTGACCACTAGAGAGATAAGCCCCACTGGGAAAAGTCTCAGTTCCACCCACGATCAGGCAGGAACTGGACCCTTCTACCAAGAAGGCTTCTACCAAGAAACCTTCACAAGCCTCCTAGGCAAACAAGTCCACCAGTGGGCAGTTAGTAGGATCAAGAGGTTCGACCTTGCAGCCTGCAGAAGGTAGTGGAACAAAACGGTGAATATGTTGTTCAATAAAGTTCTTAGTGAAAATCATGTGTCTTTTATTTTTACTTAAAAGACAAAGGAACTCTTTGGCCAACCCCAATACCATCACATCAGAAAGAATAAAATATCTAGGTATAAACCCACCTAAGGAGACAAAAGAACTGTACTCTTTTACTTATTAAGACACTTGTGAAATAAATCATATATGGCAGAAACAGATGGAAAGATACACCATAATACCCATGGGCAATATACAGATTCAATGCAATCCCTATCAAATTACCAATGGTAATTGGTAAAAAAAATAATAAAAAAAAAACTCTTAAAAATCTTAAGGAGATATAAAGGACCTCAAATATCCAAACCAATCTTAAGGAAAAAAAAAAAAAATGGAGTGGAATAATCAGGCTCCCTGACTACAAACTGTACAACAAAGCTACAATCATCAAGAGAGTACACTGCTGTCACAAAAGCAGAAATATAGATCAATGGAATAGGATAGAAAGCCCAGAAACAAACTCACACACCTATGGTCAATTAATCTATCTCAAAGGAGGCAAGGCTATACAATGCAAGACAGACAATCTCTTTAATAAAGCATGCTGGGAAAAATGGACAACTACATGTAAAAAAAAATAAATTAAAACATTCTAAAACATCATAGAGAAAAATAAATTCAAAATGTATTAAAGATCAAATGTAAGAGATGCTGCTGCTGCTGCTGCTAAGTTGTTTCAGTCGTGTCTGACTCAGTGTGACCCCATAGATGGCAGCACACCAGGCTCCCCCTTCCCTGGGATTCTCCAGGCAAGAACACTGGAGTGGGTTAATTGTAAGAGCAGTTACTATAAAAAAAAGTAAAAAAAAAAAAAAAAAAAAAAAGCAGAACACTCTCTGACATAAATCACAGCAATATATTTTTCAATGCATCCCCCATAGCAACGAAAATAAACACAAAAATAAACAAGCGGGACATAATCAAATTTAAAAGCTTTTGCTCAGCAAAGGAAGCCATAAAAAAAATGAAAAGACAACCCACAAAACGGGAGAAAATATTTGGAAACGAGGTTACCAGCAAGGATTAATCTCCAAAATTTACTAACAGCTCATGTAGCTCAATCTAAACAAACAAACAAAAATGACTCAGTCAAAACATAGGCGGGGCACCTAAATAGGCATTTCTACAAAGGAGATATTCAGATGGCCAAGCAGCACATGAATAGATGCTTAACACTGTAATCCTCAGAGAAACGCAAACCAAAACTACAATGAGATATTACATCATACCAGTCAGAAAGCCCATCATCAAAAAGTCTAAAATAATAAATGCCGGTGAGGGTGTGTAGAAAAGGAAACCCTCTCTCACTATTTTAGGGAATGAAAATTGGTACAGCTACTATGGAGAACAGTACGGGATTTTCTTAAAAAAAAAAAAAAAAAGTTAGACCTACCATATGATCCATCAATCCTATTCCTGGACATATATCTGAAGAAAAACATGTTTTGAAAGGATGCATCAATCCCGATGTTCATTGTAATGCTGTTTACAGTAGTCAGGACAAGAAAGCAACCTACATTTCTGTCAACAGATGAATGGATAAAGATTATGTGTTACATACACACAGTGGAATACTGCTCAGCCATTAAAAAGAATGAAATAATGCTTTTTGCAGTCACGTGGATGGACCTGGAGACTATCACGCTAAGTGATGTCAGTCAAAGAGAAGACAGTACTGATGTAAGACAATATTGCATGACATTGTGTATATGTTGAAGCAAAATAATAATAATAATAATGGTACAAGTTAACTTATTTGCAAAACAGAAATAGATTCACAGAATTTGAGAATGAACTATTGTTCCCAGATGGGAAGGGTGGGGAGGAAGGAATGACTGGGAGTTAGGGATTGACATGAATGCTGCTGCTGATGCCAAGTCACTTTAGTCGTGTCCAGCTCTGTGCGACTCCATAGACGGCAGCCCACCAGGCTCCTCTGTCCCTGGGATTCTCTAGGCAAGACTACTGGAGTGGGTTGCCATTTCCTTCTCCTTGACATGTATAGTCTACTATATTTGAAACAGATAACCAACAATGAACTACAGTAGATCCCAGGGAACTCTGCTCAATATTCTGTAATAACCCAAATGGGAAAATAATTAGGAAAAAAAAAGATACATGTATATGTATAACTGAGTCACTTCGCTGTACACCTGAAACTAATACAACCTTATTAATCAACTATGCACAAATATACAATTAAAAAAATTCTCAACCACTGAAGTAAAATACAGGGAAAGTTTTCAAATATATGAACACAAAAATAAATTAGATATATGGTAAAAAACTATTTATTTAATATAAAGTATAATGAAAAAATACTATTTAAAAACAAGTTTTCTTTTAAGGACCTTTTAAGATTCAAAGAAAGTTCAATCATTCAATTTTTTAACCAACAAAACTAAAGCTCAGAATTTAAGGTAGGTACATTAATGCTCTTTCTACTGTATTGTATAATAGGAACATATGAGAGAAAATGCCAGTCTGTAGTGTATTAAAACTAAATTTCACCTTGGTAAAGTATCACCTTATTGATAAATGATATTTTTTTACAGTATTTTCTTTGAAAATCTATTGAGTTTGTGTAAACAATTTTTGGCCAATTAGGTAAGGCATAATGGAACCTTTATATATGTGTAGGATACCGTTATACATATATGACTTACAATATTAAATTCAATTTACTATTTACAAAATTTGTCTGATAGTCTCTGAGTTTGGAGAAATGGAAGTTATTATTATTAATTTTTTTCTGCAAAAACTCTATTGTTTCCCTTTGGCCTAAATCTTGAGAGAGGTCTCCAGGGTGGTTAGAAAACTATTAGCTGCAGCGAGAGGCTTCAGGCAGAAATCTTAACATTCACAGGGGCTCTTCAAAGGTTCCTGAGCTCTAGAAGCTCCTAGTCATGCTTGAGGATGAGCTTTCTTAAGAGATCCTTGCCTAACCCAGCCTGGGAACCAACCAACTTGTGGAGATTTGTCAGAGGGCTCATCCATTTTCATGATGAGTTTCGCCTCCTCATCTAGGAAGTGGCTCCAGGAAGTCACGGAGGTGGGAGTCTGCACAGGCAGAACCCAGGCCATGCAGATCCAAAAATGCCTGGTTCAGGTCCCTCCCCATGACAAGGGTGGCTTCCCCAGTGTCCTGGGTTTTACCCAGTCGTCCTGAGATGTCTCTGCATATCAAGGAAGAAGGTATGGCCACAGCACTGGTTTTGCACTTTCAAGAGACACTTGGTTTGTCCGCAGTCAATTCACAGAAAAAGTGGCCTACACCCTCCCGAGCCATATTGTCAAGGTTAAAATGGAAGTCCAGTGAGAAGTAGGTACAGAGGACCTGCAAATGCATCTTGACCAAGTGGCTGACGGTGGCCTCCACTGCAGTGGAATAATTCTGACAAAACTGAGAGCTCATGATGGGTAATAAGGAATTAAGCTCAAAAATTGGCGTTGGTTGTTCTCAGTGATGAAGGACAGCTGAGCGGCTGATTCTGATGGCTGCAATGGCAGAAAAGTTTGGAGGGTGGTCAGAGGTTGTAGCAAGGGGTGTTTCTGGGTGAGTTTGATCCAACCACTGGTGAAGCAAAAGACAGTCCACAGGACTGGAGAATACACTCCCAAAAGCTACCTTAAACTGGATGTGTGGTAGGATTTTTAGACAGATTGACACAGGCAACATGAGATCATTCTTTAGCTAACATGTTAAAATGACCAAACAAATTTGAAGCCCATCCTAGAACTGTTCAAGGGTTGGGGAAAGATTAAAATACCTTACCTATTGGAAGACAGTGATTGGAAAAAACTAAATCTGTTTTCCATACTTTATCGTACTTAGTCCATTCCATACATTATTCATATTTCTAAAGACAATCTTAGAAGACTAGAAGTAGGATTCTTTTAGGAAGACTTCTGTAGTGGTATCCAGTGGGTGAACATTCCAGAGAAGAAATGCAGACAATGTATTTCTGTTCTTAGTTTACAGGGAAGTGTATTCACCTATAAATTTGCTAAGTCAGCAACTAAGATTTACCTACTTGGATACTAAGCGTTGATGAAAGTGAAAATGTTAGTTGCTCAGTCCTGTCTGTCTCTTGGTGACCCCATGGGCTGTAGCCCACCAGGCTCTTCTGTCCCTGAGATTTTCCAGTCAAGAATACTGGAGTGAGTGGCCATTTCCTATTTCAGGGGTTCTCCCCAACCCAGGGATCAAACCTAGGTGTCCTGCATTGCAGGCAGATTCCTTACCATCTAAGCCACAAGGGAAGCCCTTGTAAGGGTTATGAGCAATCCTCTAAGAGAGAGACAGAAAAAAAATCAGGATGCCCAAAACTCAGAATTCTTTTTTAGAAGGAGTCATATAAGATGATATTAAAGAAAAGAAGAAAAGACATTTTATTTTCTCTATTTTTTTTTCTGTTCTTCATCAAAATGTTTTCACCAGGGGAAGGAATTCTGAAGTATTATCCTATCCCAATGATGACAGAACAGTTCCAATAGCACAAATCAAAGGTCCTTCTCTATTTCTGCCACCTTTAGGTCATCTAGAGCAGGGATCACTCTTCAGTATCAATCGTTCCATTTCCAATAAATGCAGCACAGTCTTCATGCGCTTATGTCTGGAAGTTACAGCCAAAGTTTTTGAAATGTTAGCTTCTCAGTCATGTCCTCTCTTTGCAACCCCATGGAAACCTGCCAGGCTCCTCTGTCCATGGAATTCTCCAGGGAGGAATACTGGAGTGGGTTGCCGTTTCCTACTCCAGGGGATCTTCCTGACCCAAGGACTGAACATGGGTCTCATGCATTGCACGTAGATTCTTTACCACCTAAGCCACCAGGGAAGCCTAGCAATAGCCAAAGAATCAAATATTTTGGATGATTTTGGTTTCTCAGCTGGTTGTTCCAGTCAAGCATCTGGAGACTGACACCTTAAAACCCAGAAATTGATCTTCATGATCTCCATTGTAAGAATTTTTTCTGTATATCCTCTCAATACAACTCTGTTTTTAGTTGGATGAAATAAATAGATTTTGTATTAAAGTACTTTTATATTAAAAATGTCAAACTTAAAATTTTTATGATTGTATATACATTCCATTTGCTAACATACAGGTAGATTGTGAATTGAGTTTAGCCTTCTATAAATTAACATAGTTCTTCAGTTTTCAGATGATTATTGTTTAATTCATAAGTGATACAATAAAATTATTCCAGATAATTATACTAATAATTGAAAATGTGTTTAGATGAATAGAATATATGTATGCTTGTCTGCTTTATGTATGAAAATTGAGCTGTTGTTCTATATCTGCTTATGCTTTGATTGATGTTTCAAAGTTTTATGTAAAATTATCTCCATAAAAAGAAAGACTATGAGTTTTACAGTTTATTATAATTCTGCTATTTTAGTCTATTTGAAAAAAATAAACCTGAACAATAACATTCTCTAAACAAAATTGACTACAGTACTGTCTTTTTTCTGTTTTACATTTTTAAAATTTCATTTATAGTTTTTTTTTTTTTTTAACTGAGTCTGTGCAAGTTTCCTTTGTAATCAGTGTCCCCTGCTATGGGGAAATTTCTTATCTCTTCTACATAATTCCGCTCTTTGCTAACCATGATTTAATCAGATGTCTTAAAATCCAGGATTAGCATCTAACAAAGAATTCTTCCATACTTGATAATGTATTGTTTCATTCCATTTAAAATAGACAACCTATTACTTCAGATGGTTTGGTGAACAAGGCATCAAATGGAATCTGGCAGAGTACACTGTCTCAGGTTAAACCTCTCTGCTTTGGGCTGAAGCCTTTTTACATATATAGTGATTTTACTTAAGATCTCAGCCCCACGTATTAAGTAAGCACAACTCCACAAATACTGGAATCTAGCCAGTATGAAACATCGTCTTAGTGTTTCAACAACTTCTGTGTTACAGAGACCCTATCCTGTATTTATGTTTATAATCGATTTAACACAATGCTACATTTACACTTATGGATTAATATATATGTAGTGAATGCTCATACCTCATACTGTTAGATACATAAATAAAACAAGGAATTTGAAGGAGGCAATTCAGATCAGATATTACAATGAAATCTAAAAAATGTAAAGACATGAGTTTAAAAAATATTAATGAAAGACTTTTCCTGAGGTTTTCTTTTTCTTTTTTTTAAAGCAAACAATGAGTGGTTTTTAGACTACTTGTACAGTCACAAGTACTTTGAGTGCCAAATTCACATTTTCCATTGTATAGACCATCATCTCATTTTGTTTATATAACATGTATCTCTGGGTCAGGAAGATCCTCTGGAGAAGGAAATGCCAACCCACTCCAGTATTCTTGTCTGGGAAATCCCATGGACAGAGAAGCCTGGCAGGCTATAGTCCATGGGGGTCACAAAGAGTCAGACAGAACTGAGGGACTAACACTTTCACTTTCAACCTGTATTTAGGTCAATATGTGTATCTGTGCATGTTCATGTGTCTATGGGAGTCTGTGTATTTGTTTAGCTGAGTGTGTCTATGCATGTGTTAGAATAATTTGAATTAGATTCCAAAAAAGATATGCATATTCTATTATTAAAATAAAAAAAACAATTTTAAAGATCAAAAACTTCTCAATGTTAATTTTAAAATGTTCAAAAAAGTTTTTGTATTCTCAAATCCCTTTGTAAAAAGTATTAACAAATTAACTATTTTTCCTCTTTTGCAGCTGTAGTGTATTTCTTGGCAGAATAACAACAGCATTCTAGACTAAAAATGTCTTCAATTTCCACAGAATTGCAAATGATCAAAACATCCTCAGAATCATTTGAAATATGATATTAAATATAGATAGGAATTCCCTAGTGGCCAGTGGTAAATGATCTGCCTGCCAATTCAGGAGATGAAGGTTCAGTCTCTGGGTTGGGAAGATCCCCTGGAGAAGGAAATGGCAACCCACTCCAGTATTCTTGCCTGAGGAATCCCATGGATAGAGGAACCTGGAAGGCTACAGTTCATGGAGTCACAAAAGAGTCAGACATGGCATAGCAACTAAAGAAACAAAACAAACAAACAAATCAAATATAGATACTTTCTGAATACTGTCATTCCTTCGTGTAGTCACACTTTTCTTTTTCCTTCAACTAGAATATTGCGTGGCAAAGAAAAGCCTGAAAATTAACAGGATTTAGTTTAGCACTAAGGTTGATATTTCAAATCACTGTTTTTGGAAATGACATTTTGTTGAAAATGAAGCACAAATGCATTATGAAACAAATTACACAAATAAGTAAAAATGGAGCAGCTTAGCATTGCAAGAATTTTACATGAAAATCACAGCAAACATTTCTTAACTTTATGGAATCAGCTTTCCAGTGGATTTGTTATCTGCTGTGGAAGATTCATGGAGGCAACTCAATTACTGCTACTCAATGAACTTATATTTCTGCAAAACTTTTCTCCTCTGTTCAGCTCAGTTAAGTAAAGCAGGAGAAAAAATTCATATATGTAGAATAAAAAACTTGTTATAGACTGATAATGCATTTAAAAACCTACTGTTCACTATTGATTGAAATTTAATTAACATATTATATATGAACACAAAATTCAATACATTCAAACTGTTCATTGTTAAAATGGTAATGAAATGTGAATATTTACTTAAGATTGGTTGAAGGTATGTAATATACACTTCATGTGTTTTCATATACTTAAGTATGTATAAATGATTACCAAGTTAGTATATCTTTATCTTTGATGTACTTCTGATTTGAGATATTTCATGTCAATGTTGCTGCTGTGCTGTGCTTAGTCTTTCAGTCATGTCCTATTCTTTGTGACTCCATGGACTGCAGCCCACCAGGCTTCTCTGCCCATGGGGATTCTCCAGGCCAGAATACTGGAGTGGGTAGCCTTTCCCTTCTCCAGGGGATCTCCCCAACCCAAGGGTTGAACCCAGGTCTCTGGTATTGTAGGTGGATTCTTTACCAGCTGAGCTGCAGGGGAAGCCCAGTTCTCAGAATAACTATGCTTTAACAGTTTAGGGATTAAAGGGTGACATTCCAAAGAGAAAAATTAAGAGTTCAAAAGCTGGGAATTGATAAATGATCACTTTACTCAAATCAGCTTGGAAGAACTGAAGTTAAGGTAAAGGGAAAAAAAATATATATATATATATACATATATATATATATATATATAACAAAACAAAGGAGACATAAGACAAAAGGTATTAATGACAAAGAGCTTGGGCTTTACTCTTAGGACAACTGAAGTTTGCAAAGCTAAGTCACTTATTCTGTAGACAAATTTTACTGGATCCTAAAAGAATCTTTCTATTTGATTTCATCTTGTTTAATGGATCAAGACAGGCATTTGATTCCAGTCTTCTAAGACCTTCCATCTTTGGAAACTTGTTTTTTCAATTATTGCTCCAAAACTAGCCAACTCTTATCTATACTCATCTCTATTTTGTAGTAACCAATAACAGTCACTGCACACTATTATTTTTTCAGGCTTGAAATCTCTTCATCAGGATCTGGAGGCTTCAGTTTTACCTTTTTTTTTTTTTTTTTTTTCAATTTCTCAACAACATGAATCAGCTTTTTTTCAAACTCAAATTTCATTTTTTTGAGTCTCATTTCTCAAGTACTATGACATGTATTTAAGGTTTTGGTAATGGATGAACCCATTAGTATGTTGGTGAATATTTAACAACCCAATATAAAAAAGTAAGCAAATAAAAAGCCTTGATTTGTAACATTTCATTATTTCTTTTATGTAAATACTTCCACCATAGATGATCTGACACTATTAGCTTTCTGGCCTTGAATAGAATTAAGTTTTCTTGAAACATCAATAGGAAGCCCAATACCAGAAACCACTTACTATATAAGTTAATAATAACGATAGATACAATTCCTAATCCACGTTGCATTATTTGATTGAAAATTGTCTTATTATTTCCACATTCTTTAAAATATAAGTTTGCAGGAACCTTCATGAAGTGGGGAATCTACTTCTTGATAGAATTCATTTGCTTTTATCAAGAGAATGTGTCAGAAGTTACAGGGAGCCTTCTGAGTCTAGGTCTCATGAGTTTTTACACACTTTCCTTCTCTACTTTATCCCTCTTTCACTTTGAGAACAAGCCCAGAGCAGCCAGCTGAGGGATCACAAGGAGGAGAGTTGAGTCATCAGTCAAGTACAAACAGCCAGTTCTCACCAAACCTGCCACCAGACACAATAGCAAGACTAAATGGGACAAGACTCAGTACAGATTATCCAAATCATCAGCCAGTCTTTACGATCACTTGAAAATAAGGGTGATAATTATTTAACAATGGACCCATTATGGCTTTGCAGCAACTTCAAGTGTGGTACACTCACCTCAATCTACATTGGTCCTGAACTGAGGCTTAAATATTTTTCTCTCTTGCTCTACACATGCTCACACATACACACACACTTCAAAACTCTGTTGACAATTTGACTAAAGTGATTACTGTTAGAAATTATATGACTATCAAACCCTCTCATTATTTAAGTATGTATTCTTTATATGTAAGACATAAACATTATGTGTATTATAAATAATACATATATTATAAATATATACATACAGTTCTTCTGACTGTAGACTGAAGTAGTGACTTACAATACCTTGGCTTCTTTCAATGCCTTGTCATCTATTTTCTTCTCAGAATTTTGTCCTAAATTGATTCTGTGACATTCAAGTGATTTTCCAAATATGCCAAAAGTAAGTGCATTACTGAAAGTCCCTTTCTTTTCTCAATTACTCCTTCAGGTTCAGTTTACAGGTGCTCAGTGAAGAGGCTGGAAATCAGCCCCAGGTTACACTGAACAGAGGAGTTAAAAGGAATGGATGATGTGGCTGCAGGCAGAAAGACAATCTGAAGAATACTGGCGTGGAGAGGAAATGATTATGATAACTACAGGATAATATACAGCTGAGGTTTAGTTGATTGGTGATTGTTTTTACCTTTTTTTTAATAGGACAATTTGAGGATAGTTTAAAAGCAATAGGAAGGATTCAATCTGAAAAAAAGCCTAAAAATAAAATAAAATAAACATACTATCAATTTTAAAAGTTCTTGAGAAGATTGAAGATTATGTCCAAAGCAAGTTCAAAACTAAATGAGAATTATTGGTTACTTTAGCGGATATTTGACAAACTTTTCCTGTAAAATATAAGTACTTTAGACTTTGAGGGACAGATGGTCTCTGCTAAAGCTATTCAACTTTGTCATTTTAGGGGGAAAGAAGATGTGGACAATAGGTTAAAAATGAGCACAGCTGCTCTCCAATAATACTATTTTTCAAAATAGACAGCAGGCCATATTAGGCCCCTGGACTCCAGTTTGCCAATCATTGATTTCATGGAAGAAGAACAAAGGAGAAGAGAATATTGAAGCTGTGAGGTTGCTCTTGTGTGGTTTTGTTAAATGAAGATGGGAGGATGTTGACCTAAAACAAACTACCAGGCATTTCTTACCCAAAGATGGGTTTATTCAGGATCAATAGAAGATTACAATTCAGGATCTCCAACCATGGTGAACCATGTGCAAGTCCCCACACAGTTGCACAGCAAGAGAGTGAAAACAACCACTGTTTCAAAGGGAGAAAGGAAGATGAGAGGGTTATGATAAACAGAGTTTGTGGCTTTCAATTGGCTGAGTCTGTGCCAAGAAATGAGACTTTCTTCTCCTTTTGAAGAGCATGAGAGATCCTCCTTCTGGTTTCTCAACTCTAATTACTTGATGGGATTTTTTTTTTTAGCTCTTTTTTTTAACAGTTAGCTTTTTTCTGATCTTGCTATAATGTCTGTGATTTAGGTGGCATAATGACCTATTGATCTTGTGTGTTTGGTAAGAATAATTACAGGAGAATAAGAGATTTTTAAAAGCATAAGTTATATATATATATAAGATGGTACTGATTAACCTATTTGCAGGATGTTATGCTCCGAGCCCATATCTCCGAACCAACCGAGAGAGAGCAAGCCCACCACAGTATTGCAAACGCAAGAAGGGAGTTTGTTTATTTCTAGTGCGCTAGGGCCCAAGTCTCATCCCATACAAGGGAATCTGACAAGAGCCCCGAACAAAGGAGTATGGCGGCTTATATACAGGCAGTTCTTTGTCTCAGTTACAGGAGTAGGTGGCGTTACATGATTGGCCAGGCAGGATGAGCGCATATCCTGTCTCTTTCTGGTAAACATGACTCAGGTCCTAGAGACCGTCGTTTGGTCCCTAACATTCCCCGCTGTCCTTAGATCATATAGAGGAATCTTCCTCTTGGTCCTGAGACACAGTTTGATATTGTTGTCGAAGCACAAACAGCTGTACTGTATTTATGCGTTCCTTTACAAAGGCTACAAGTCTATTGATAATACATGGGCCGAAGGTAAGCATTAGTAAAAGTACTAGCAGGGGTCCTAGCAAGGTGGAGATTAAGATTGTCAGCCAAGGGGATTGTTGAAACCAAGATTTAAACCATCCCTGTTGAGCCTCACGTTCTCGTTTACGTTGGGCTAGTCCTTCTTTTACTTTGGCCATAGATTTCCTAACTATTCCTGTATGATCCGCATAGAAACAGCACTCTTCTCCTAGGGCAGCACAGAGTCCCCCTTGCTGCAGAAAAAGCAGATCTAATCCCCTCCTGTTTGCTTTTTTCTGGATTGAACCTTATTCTGACTTGTGCATAATTGCAACTTTCACAGCTAAAAGTTGGATCTCCGAGGACCCTAGGGAGGGGCTTGGCGAATGAAAAATTAAGTAAATCTCGATTTCTTACTTTCCAGCGCCGAGGTCCATCATTAGAAGTAACACAATCCCAAGTTTTACAATGAGTCTTGTGCCCCCCCACAGGTCTTCCAGTCATGTTTGGGTGAGCCTGGGCATGCCCAGAACCCTTGTTCTCGGAGATAACCCCCAGCCCAAGGCACATTTACCATCGGCTTAAGGTCAAAGTACAAGTCTGGCCACCATGCGTTTGGTGGATGTATTGCAGTAGTGGAGTTTAGCACCTCTCGTGTTAGTCCATTTTGCAGCTTCCAGGTGATTTTGACGGGTTGATGCGGGTTCACGCTGGCAACTCCGGAGCAGAGTAACTGGGTCATCCACAAGATGGCCCAGCCGAGTTGTCCTGGTCCTGTTGGAGCCTTAGAAGCTTTAGCCTCAAGGGGTTGGACAGGTGCAGAGATGTTTCCCATTTTTTTTTAGCATCTTCTTGCTCTGCTGAAGCAGCTGGGCGTTCATGGTTGCAATGCACCCAAGGCCCGATATTGTCGACCTTTAGGGCAGTTGGGGTGGTAAGAAGAACAACATAAGGACCCTTCCATTTGGGTTTTAGTGCCTTGGTTTGGTGCCTTTTGACCCATACCCAGTCTCCGGGGCCAATGTCATGTAAGGGAATAGTTCCCTTATTTTGACTCACATGTATTTCCCGGAGCAGTTTCCAGACACGAGAGTGCGCCTTGCTTAAGGCCATCAAGGCCTCTTGGAGTTGCCCCAACGTGGGAGGCGGTAGTTTTTTCCCTTCAAATATTGGGCATACAGGGGGAGGTCTCTCATACAGAATCTCAAATGGGGTCAGATTAAGTTGATAAGGAGTATTACGTGCACGGAAGAGGGCGAAGGGAAGGAGGGTCACCAAGTCCCCGCCAGTCTTTATAGCCAATTTAGTTAAAGTTTTTTAGAGTCCGATTTATTTTTTTTACTTGCCCTGAGCTCTGTGGACTGTATTCACAATGTAACTTTCATTTAGTCCCCAGGGCTAGGGCAAGGCTCTGAACTATTTGACTCACAAAAGCAGGTCCATTATCAGAGCCGATGGTCACTGGCAGGCCAACCCTGGGAACTATTTTTTCTAAAATCTTTTTTGCCACTATCATCGTGGTTTCTCCCTTTGTAGGAAAAGCTTCTACCCACCCTGAGAAGGTATCCACCGACACTAACAAGTACCGGTAACCATACTTGCCTGGCCTTACCTCGGTGAAATCTATTTCCCAGTGTTGCCCTGGTCCTTCTCCCCGATACCTCAGTCCTGCATGTTGTCCTTTTCCTGGCCTCATCTGTTGACACGCCTTACAAGCATGCACTATGTTCTTTACAGTTGTCTGGTGCCGGGGAAATCGCAGGCGCGCAGTTTGAAAGAGCATCAGAGTCTTCTTTTTTCTCAGATGAGTAGACAAGTGCAAATGCTCACATAGTTGCCGTCCCAACTGAGCAGGGAGTATCAAGTAGCTGTCCGAGTCTCGGTACCATCCATCTTTATCTTTTTGAAGGTTGGTGTGTTTTTGGATCCAAGCAAAGTCTGTGGATGAATACTCAGGGGTTGGGGGCAGAGTTCCCATACCTGGAGGTGGAAGTCCGATCGCCAACACAGGGGTGATGAAATCTTTATCAGCTACTTTTCGAGCTGCCAGGTCTGTGGCACGATTCCCTCGTGCCGTGGGGCTGTCACCCTTCTGATGTCCAGGTACGTGTACTATTGACACAGCCCGAGGCATCTGTACAGCCTCTAAAAGTCTACGGATTTCAGGCAAGTTTTTAATTTTTTTTTTTTTTTTTTTAGCTGTCAAAAACCCCCGTTCCCGATATATCGGGCCCTGGATGTGTACCGTGCCAAAAGCATAGCGACTGTCAGTGAAAATAGTTATTTTTTTCCTTTGGCTCTCTCTAATGCTTGAATCAGGGCAATTAACTCTGCCTTTTGTGCTGAGGTATCCGGGGGAAGGGCCTCTGCCCATATCGTCTGTCCAGAGTCAACTACTATTGCGGCTCCCGCCCGTCTCTGTCCATCTTTTACATAACTGCTGCCCTCTGTGAACCATTTTAGCTCACTGTTATCCAGTGGAGTGTTGGTTAAGTCCTTTCGCATTGCTGTTACCCCGGCCAGTATCTCATCACAATCATGGAGGGGGCTATTTTCCCCCGGATTGGGCAAAAGAGTGGCCGGATTTAGAGTGCAGGGCATTTGGAAATGAATCCGTGGGGTGTCAAGTAGCAAGGCCTGGTAGTGCGTCAAGCGGGCATTAGAAATCCATTTACCTTGGGGTTGCTTTAAAACTCTCTCTATGGCATAAGGAGTGTAGACCAAGAGTCTCTGTCCATAAGTCAGTTTATCAGCATCGTGGACTAAGAGCGCGGTGGCCACGATGATACGGAGGCAAGGTGGCCATCCGGCTGCCACTGGGTCCAGTCTCTTGGAAAGGTAAACTACAGGTCGCTTTCATGGCCCCCATATCTGTGTTAGTACCCCTTTTCTAATTCCCCGCTTTTCATCTACAAATAATTGGAAAGGCTTAGATGGATCAGGGAGGGCAAGGGCAGGAGCTTCTAGCAAGGCTCGCCTGAGCTCTTGGAAGGCCTCTTTTATTGGCTCAGTCCATTCCCAGTCCTTGTTTTCTTTGGTCCCTTCATATAGGGGCCTGGCCTTTTCTGCAAACCCCAAGATCCATAACCGGCAATATCCCACAGTTCCCAGAAATTCTCTCACTTGTCTAGGGTTAGCCGGCTCAGGGATCTGGAGGATGGTTTTTTTCATAGCCTGTGTTAGCCACCTCTGGCCCTGTTTTATCTTATAACCTAGGTATGTAACCTCTTGCTTGGCAATCTGGGCCTTTTTGGCACTGGCCTGTAACCTAAAGTCCCCAAGGTTTGGAGAAGGTCACCTGTTGCCTCTTGGCACTCTTTCTCTGTAGTTGCTGCCAGCATAAGGTCATCAACATATTGTAATAAAACAATGGTAGGGTGTTCAACCCTATACTCATGGAGGTCTTTGTCCAGGGCCTCATTAAATAATGTGGGCGAGTTTTTGAAACCCTGTGGTAAGCGAGTCCATGTCAGCTGCACAGGGGTCTGACTACCGTCTTCCTGCCATTCGAAGGCAAAGTTCTCTTGGCTTGCGGGGGCAAGAGGCAAACTGAAAAAGGCATCTTTTAAATCTAAAACAGTGTACCAAATGCAGTTTGGAGGCAAGTTGCTTAGCAATGTATAAGGGTTAGGAACCATAGGATGAATATCATTCACCTGTTTGTTGACTTTTCGTAGATCCTGAACCGGTCTAAAATCAGTTCCCCCAGGCTTTTTCACAGGCAACAGGGGAGTGTTCCATGGGGACCGGCACCTTTTCAAGACCCCAGCATCTATGAGGCATTGTATATGAGGAGTAATTCCTTGTCGAGCCTCTTGACTCATGGGGTACTGTCGTACCCTCACCGGGGAAGCACTGGCTTTCAGTTCCACAATGATAGGGGGCCTCTGTTTGGCCAGTCCCATTTCTGCTGTTTCAGCCCAGGCCTGAGGGTGTCTTTGAACCCATGGTTGTACTTCGGGGCTTATTGTCGCTGGGGCCTCTGGCAAGTAGAGTCTGTATTCATCTTTTAATGCCAGACACAGGACCTGAAGAGGATGCCTGGTCCCATCTAAAACCGACACTTGTCCGTGGTTGAAATGAATTTGGGCATTTACTTTAGACAGTAAATCTCTTCCCAACAAGGGTGCTGGACACTCAGGTATCACCAGAAAAGAATGGGTTACCTGGTGGGCCCCCAAGTTCACATGCCGCTTTGTAGTCCATCCATATCGTTTAGTCCCGGTTGCTCCCTGCACCCAGCTACTTTTTTTAGACATGGGTCCATCTTTTTGGTTTAAGACTGAGTATTGAGCTCCCATGCCCACCATGAAGCTAACCAGTTTCCCCTCCACATTTATAGTTACCCAGGACTCTGGGAGGGGCTTCGAGCCCTGACCCCCTAGTCGCTATCCTCACCCGCGTAGAGGATATGACTGTCTGGAGAGGGAGTCTTGTTCTTGGGGTTCTTGGGCCCCTTTTTTAGATTTTTCTTGGGGCATTTATCTTTCCAATGTCCAAACTCTTTACAAAACACACATTGGTTTTTCTCAAGCTTACGCCTTGTCATTTTTTCTTCAGTTTTTGAGTCCAATTTTTTCCCTTTCTGGAATCTGTTTTTGTTTTCAACCCCAGCAAAAAATATCTGGGCCAGCTCTTTTTGATTTTTACGGTTTTCTTCAGCTCTAAATTCTCTTTCTTCTCTTCTAATGCGGTCCTCTCTCTCTTCTGGGGTCTCTCTATGATTAAAAACTCTCGGCTGCCCTCACTAGATCTTGCAAGGATTGTTCATTTAACCTCTCTATCTTTTGTAACTTTTTTCTAATATCAGGGGCTGCTTGATTTACAAATGCTAACATAACTGCCGCTCGTGACTCATCTGCCTGTGGGTCCATAGGGGTATACTGTCTAAAAGCTTTCATTATCCTTTCCAGGAAGGCTGCTGGGCTCTCATTTGGCTGTTGTCTCACTGGATTTATTTTGGCCAAATTAGTTGGCTTTCTGGCGGCCCCTCTAAGGCCAGCCATGAGAGTCTGACGGTACACTCGGAGAAGCTCCTTATCTTCAGCGCGTTTGAAGTCCCAGTTGGGTCGCACCAAGGGGAACCCCTCCTCAATGAGGTTAGGCTGTATTGTGGGCCTCCCATCCACCCCTGGCACATTTTTCTGGGCTTCTGACAGGATCCATTCATGCTCCTCTGTAGCAAAAAGTACCTGTAACAGTTGCTGACAATCATCCCAAGTGGGATTGTGAGTAAACAGGATAGACTCTAAAAGATCAATAAGACCCTGCGGTTTTTCAGAGAAGGAGGGAGTTTGGGTTTTTTAATTGTACAAATCACTAGTGGAGAAGGGCCAATACTGATATGTCCATTCTCCACCCTCTCTGGCTGGCCCTGCCCGGACCAGAAACGCATGAATGGTGGAGGAGGGAACCTCCGGGTCTTCTTCTGCTACGCCGGCCATTTTTTTTTTTTTTTTTTGCCTTTCTCCGAGTTCCCTAGGCGGGGCCCCTTTTTCTGGGAGGAGCTGAAGGCTTGGTTCTCTTTTTGGCTTCTCCGGATGAAACCTGTGGAACCTGTGGAAGCAAGGGCGGGGAAGAGGGAAGGGAAGTGAGGGGCTGAAAAACAAAAGGTTTTAGCCAGGCCAGGGGGTTTTCCACCAGGTCCTGTCAGACCAAAATATATGGAGTTTGGTCTGGCTGGGTGTCCTGAAGGGTAGGGGGTGAGCACCTTCTCTCTGACCACTTGAATAGTAGGCAGGCTGAAGGTGCCTTCTTGTGGCCAGCTGACATCAAGAGCAGGCCACTCGGCAGAACAAAAAGTTACTAACTTGCTTTTTTTCACCAGCAATGATAGATTCTGTGCTCTAGACTAGAAATCAGAGAAGTGGTTACTCATAAGAGATAAAGGAGTAGAAGTTGTTTGTCCCATGATCACAGAAAAGTACACTGGGAGCCAACAGAGCACACAAAGAGCAACGCAGACACCACAAATAGACAAACAGATAACAAACGCAAGGTGGCCACCGACAATGCACTCAATCTTACCTGCAGGGTGTTCACAGAGCCAGCTGCCTCCCCAGCACGAAACTGGGCCCCGGCCTTACGCTGGACTTAATCCAGTAACCAGAGCCAGCTGCCTCCCCAGCACGAAACCAGGCCCCAGCCTTACGCTGACTTGCCTCTGCACTTTACAGCCAGATGCCTCCCCAGTACGATACTGGGCCTAGGACTTAATCTGGGCTTCTGCAACGTTAGCACCAGTGCTCAGAGCTCTTATCTCCTAACGAGGTTACTCCCTTCTACCAGGAGAGTTGTCCTCCCCAGCGGGACGGAGATCCCCGACGAGCCCCCAGATGTTATGCTCCGAGCCCGTATCTCCGAACCGACCGAGAGAGCAAGTCCACCACAGTATTGCAAACGCAAGAAGGGAGTTTGTTTATTTCTAGCACACTAGGGCCCAAGTCTCATCCCACACAAGGGAATCTGACAAGAGCCCCGAACAAAGGAGTATGGCGGCTTATATACAGGCAGTTCTTTGTCTCAGTTACAGGAGTAGGTGGCGTTACATGATTGGCCAGGCAGGATGAGCGCATATCCTGTCTCTTTCTGGTAAACATGACTCAGGTCCTAGAGACCGTCATTTGGTCCCTAACACAGGGCAGCAGTGGAGATGCAGACATAGAGAACAGACTCCTAGACACACTTTGGGAAGGAGAGGGTGGGATGAATTGAGAGAGCAGCATTGAAACATATACATTACCATATGTAAAATAGCCAGTGGGAATTTGTTGTAAGAGAGAGGGAGCTCAAACCCAGTGCTCTGTGACAATTTAGAGGGATGGGATGGGGTGGGAGGTGGGAGGGAGAGTCAGGAGGGAGAGAACATGTGTACCAATGGCTGGTTCATATTGATGTATGGCATAACCAACACAATATTGTAAGCAATTATCCTCCAGTCAGAAAGTGCTGCTGTTGCTCTTCAGTCCCTCAGTCATGAAATTAAACAAAAGAAGCATGAGTGTAGATGGTCAATGGACTGATTCATAAAGTAGAAACGCAGAACAAGTGGTGATAACTAGTAGCAAAAAGGAACCTTGTAGCTTACAGACAAATTCTTGGGGGCCCGCAGTTCAGTTCAGTTGAGTCACTCAGTCATGTCCAACTCTTTGTGACCCCATGAATCGCAGCACACCAGGCCTCCCTGTCCACCACCAACTCCAAGAGTTCACTCAGACTCACGTCCATCAATTCAGTGATGCCATCCAGCCATCTCATCCTCTGTCATCCCCTTCTCTTCCTGCCCCTAATCCCTGCAGCATCCACAAGCTATCTACAAATGTTTTGATTCATTTTTATTTGGAGGATGACTTAAGAACTATCTTGAGTGTATTTTATATGATTTAAGTAAGCATCTTTTCACCAAATACTGCCAGCTATCTTTGTATCCTTTGATACATGCTTATAATTATGTTGGCAACTTCAAATAGCAGTGGCATGAAAAAAAAATCAGACAATTCATGAATGAAGATTCTTCAGTGAATGAAATACTAGTAGTACAAGGTCATGCTACAATGATAAATGTGTCACAGAAGATTCACTAGAGAAAAGAAGTAGAAATTGAGAAATCATACATTAGATGAGACTTAATTAACTCAAAATAATCTAAAACTAAATAATGATTTATCTTTAATTAAGCAACACAACCTATTATATTAAATTATAATTTTAATTTAAATTTATTATTCTTGTAGTTTATGTGCATTAACATGGTTATGCTCATTAATATGACAATGTTGTGATGGCTATACAGGGAAAATCGTTGCTATTGTTTTGCTTACCCATATCTCAGTGATGTCATTAAAATAAATTTAACAAAAAAAGGGTCAAGTATAAATAGTGATGATATAGGTGATACAAACATTTTATATCATCTAAATATATTAAATATTGGTTTAGATGATTATTATTGTGGGTTGTATGTTTGTGTGAACTGGAAAATAAACCATAAAAGGATTCAAGCCAGCTTTTTTTGGTATGTTACAACATTTCAACTCCATTCTAATCCTTTTGGAATGCAAAAAGCCCTCATGAAAGCTATGATTAACTAGTTACATTTTCATAACTGAGGTCTAATTATAAGTTTAGACATATCCCTGCCTAACAAAGAAAAAGCCATAGCTGCTGACAGCTGCATCAGCTATAAAAGCTGGGAGCTGACTAAGTAAGGGAGTTTGAAACAGCTGTGACATTGTCAGAGTAAAACCCTGCTGTTTCTCTTCTGTAAGGTGAGAGAAGATGTATCATTAAACACACAAAAAACCACATCTTTTTGTGAGGATCACCGGTCCTCAAAGGTTGTAAAATTATAACTGCCAATTTTTTAAACAAAGCCTACCACTATTAGAGTTTTAAATAGAAAGCAGTGTATTGCAATCAGAAAACATTCACAAAACTTTTCTGAGAAAAAAAAAACACAATTATTTTATAGTGTTTTTGATTTCTTTATATGAGAGGACTAGATTTTTCTACTTGTTGACAGTTATGGAGCAGAGCAAAATGTAGACGTGTCTATGTGGCAGTTTGAGAAGGTAAATATAGTTTATAACATTAAATGTTAAATTTCCAATTTTTGATTGAAATACACATAAAGTTTATTAAGATTATTTATTCATTTTATTTTGGGGCAGTGGTGGGTCTTTGTTTCTGCGTGTGGAATTTCTTGGTTGCCACAAGTTGGGGCTGCACTTCACTGCAGTGTGCAGGCTGCTCATTGCTGTAATTTCTCTTGTTGTGGAGCACTGGCTCTAGGTGTGCAGGCTTCAGCAGTTGCAGCGCTTGGGCTCAGTAGTTGAGGCTTGCAGGTTTTAGAGCATGGGCTCAGGGTGGGTGCATGGGCTTAGTTTCTCCATGGAATGAGGGATCTTCCTGAACCAGGACTCAAACTGGTGTCCTCCACATGGTGAGACGGATTCATAACCACTGAATCATCAAGGAAGTCCTATAATGAAGTTGAATAGAATTATGTATATTTTTTCTTAGTATATTTTAATTTACTTATCTAAATATACATGGATAAGAACATATTTTATAGTCAAATATAACAAAAGTTGTGTGTGTCTGTGCACCTGTGCATGACACTTTATTATATAAAATATTTTATAATTTGGCAATATTTGACTATAAAATAAAAGTATATAACTATATATATATGTGTATATATATATGGGGGGGACTTGACTATTTGGTTTTCATGTCAAACTCGTATCATTTAAAACATATTTTTTTATAAGAAGATTAGAAATCCTAAGACTGAAATGGTTTCATTTTAATATGTGCTTTTCACTAATCTCACAACATAAAATAAAGCAGCAGTTTGTAGAGGTTTTCTGCTATGTCGTCTCATTTATACATTTGTTCAGCAAATGTGTGTGGAACAGTTAACATGAAGTAGACACTACCTTAGGCCTCTGGTTCAAGGTGTTACCAACACAGTCCTTGGACTCTATAATCAATAGAAATTGATGAGACCAGAAGATAAATACAGCAAGATTCTGGGACTCATGATGCATCACAAAGAAGTGAAAATAAGTAACAGGTACCCTCACTTGCTCTTGGAGGAGAGCAGGCTGGTTCCTTCAATGGGTTGAGGGTAAAGGTGATTGATAGGTTTGGCCAGAGGGTTGGCTTAGGAGGTCTGCCTCCTCTGCCAGAGGGGTGGCTTAGAAGATTTGTCTGCCCCCTTGGTGGTGCTGTGTGCAGGGATCAGCTGCAATACTCTGCTTATGCTCCTGGTATCTCAAAATAGCAGCTGATTTGAGGCCCTTTTGCATTTTATTTTTTGTTCATAATTGCCATGACTGAACATGCATGCATGAAGTTATTTTCAGTCCTTTATAGTTTGTCTGTATTCTGTTGTTAGAGCAGATTTGTTCAAGGTTCAAGTGCAAGCACTCCATTAAGGGATCCCCAGTCCCAGCCTATCTCAAAGGTGGTGGACAAAGTAGACACAGCCTCATGCAACTTTCATGTATAGGGAGAATGGGCCAAGGAAAGATGTCAAAAAGATATCCTTTATTTTTACTAATTCTAAAATGCACTGTTTTTTTGCACTTTAACATCCCTGAACAGATATTGTACCCAAGAAGAACAAATCTGACTCCATAATGGATCTATTCCTTTAGCCCCAAGCTTGGTCCTATGTTGCCTGTGCTTAGCCATGTTGGCTCTGCTTCTTTGTAAAAGAATATTGCCTATAGTCTGAAATACATTCTTTTGCAATGTTCTGCCTCCTAGGCTTGACCTTTAAAGCTATAACAGTTTTTGATTTATATAGAGACAAAATGTTGTAGGATACAAAATAGCATTTGTCTTGTTGAAGGTTTTCGGGAACATCCTGACCAAACCTACATGGACAGCTACAAAAACAAAGGATAATCACAACCCTCCAGGTTCTAGCCCCCAATAAATCTGCAGCAATCAGCCTTGCCTCTTCCTCTTTTAATATAAAAGAAGCCAAAATTCTAATTCAGTTAAGATGGTTCTGTGGGACAAAAGTCAGCCGTCTTCTCAATCTGTTGACTTTTGGAATAAAATCACTATTCCTTGCCCCAACACCTTGTCTCTCAATTCATTGGCTTGTCCTATATGGCAAGCATTATGGTTTTGGACTTTGTAACAATAACATAGTCTGATTAATACTGTCTTTTTGTTGTCATGGTGTTAGTCTTTGAGTATTCTATAGTAAAGTCGCTTAGTCATGTCTGACTCTTTGCAATCCCATGGACTTTAGCCTACCAGGCTCCTCTGTCCATGGGATTTTTCAGGTAAGAGTATTGGCGTGGGTTGTCATTTCCTTCTCCATTGAGTATTCTACATAGAAGTAATTGTAATTGTCTGCCTGTGAGCACATTTAGCTTACTGTTCACATGTCTTTGTATCAGTGGAGTCAAGTGCTTTGTTGAACAAAATGTCTCAGTCCCTCAGGAGAAAGGAATTCATAGACATAACGGTGCCTCTTTAATTAATTAATTAGTTAGCATAAGAAAAAGGAGATTTCCATTCAAGACGATGACAAAAGATGAGAAGATGTCTGCAGGGTTTATGGGAAGAGAGAGGATTGGATCTGTCAATAGTTCATAGAAAGTGAAACTAATGATGCAGCTAAGGGTTGCTTCTGACGCAGGTGTGTCCAAATATAGAATAACCTCATGCATAAGCCTGTCTAGTTGTTACTGCTAGTGGTGGATCTGGAAAGTGACCCTCATATCTTCATTTCATTGAACAGGATATTCCAAGACTATTTAAAGAAGGAACAGGAAAACCGTATATTGATAACTTTTGCAGAAAGTGAGAAAGTGCCAACATCACACCTTGCAAAGTGTGTGCCAGTGATTTAGTTTAAAATCTAAGAAACAATGAGATAAAATAATTGTTCCTTATTTTAGAAATATTGTTTTCTTTCTCTGCATTTGTCAATTTTCTTAATAGCATGTAGTACAATATTGATGGCAAACATAAACAGTGGTAATTATGAATCAGAACACAACTTAGAAAAGTTAAATTGTGAATTTCAAATATAGGGATACATTTACCAATTTATTTTGACCATAATTACATTTCTAATATGTAAAAAATTATAAATGTTGAATAAGACTCAAAGTATTCTTTCAGGTAGCTCAAAATGAAGATGCTGACTGAAAGAAAACCAATGTATCATAGTTTAGAAAAGTTGCTGCTCTCGTAGCAGTATATAAAACGATTTTGTGTCTCCCATTCATATAAAACTGTAATGAAATTATTGATAATTAAAATATCTGCTTAAAGAAAACAAGATAAGTTTTAAGACTGTAAATCAAAGAATGCTTTTCAATGGCTCATCAGAAGGGGGCATGCTTAATAACTGCATTGAGACTGTATCCAGAAAATCTCAGTTATGTTAGAATTGTATCCAGAAAACTTGGTGCATGGTCATGGTAGGCAGAGTAGGGAGAGACTATACAAGGAGAAGGACAATGTGAAATAATGAGACAATTTTGGCATATGGGAGTAAGAGAAGGCTATTTGCCCAGAATGTAATAGAATTTAAGAGAGGGCTATTGAGATGGGCTGCAAGTGGTAAATGGAATAAGGTAGACTCCACATTTTATTCTGAATGCAATGGGAAAGCATCTAATTTGAGAATAAAATTATCTGATTCTTAATGTAAAATTATTATATTCATTTCTCTATGAATAAAGGATTGGAAGCATGAAGACAGGCATTGAGGGATGATTTAGAATTCCACTGCAATAGCCCATCTGAGAGAACAACCATAATGCTGACAATAGGGATGAGGAAAATTGGACATATTATAGATTTTTTTTTAAAGTTTTTAATGAAACGTTTGGCTTAAAGCGCAACATTCAGAAAACTATGATCATGGCATTTGGTCCCATCACTTCATGGCAAATAGATGGGGACACAGTGAAAACAGTGGCAGACTTTATTTTTCTGGGCTCCAAAATCACTGCAGATGGTGATTACAGCCATGAAATTGAAGGATGCTTACTCCTTGGAAGGAAAGTTATGACCAACCTAGATGGCATATTAAAAAGCAGAGACATTACTTTGCCAACAAAGGTCTGTCTAGTCAAGGCTATGGTTTTTCCAGTGGTCATGTATGGATGTGAGAGATAGACTATAAAGAAAGCTGAGCACTGAAGAATTGATGCTTTTGAACTGTGGTTTTGGAGAAGACTCTTGTGAGTTCCCTTGGACTGCAAGGAGATCCAACCAGTCTATCCTAAGGAGAGCAGTCCTGAGTGTTCATTAGAAGGAATGATGCTGAAGCTGAAGCTCCAATACTTTGGCCACCATATGTGAAGAGCTGACTTATTTGAAAAGGCCCTGATGTTGGGAAAGATTGAAGGCAGGAGAGAAGGGGACAACAGAAGATGAGATGATTGGATGGCATTGCCGACTCAATGGACATGAGTTTGGGTAAACTCGGGGAGTTGATGATGCACAGGGAGGCCTGGCGTGTTGCAGTCCATGGGGTCACAAAGAGTCAGGCAGGACTGAGTGACTGAACTGAACTGAATATCTAAGAAGTTTTAAGATTCAAATATAATTGAGGGAGAGAAAAGAGAGCAAAATGCCTCCAACTTTTCTTGCCTGAATAGTTGGATAAATTCTGGCACAAATACATGGTGGCACAAGTAGGAATGGATTTGGGGAGAGAATCCAGGATTTCTGCTTGGTAAATGTTTACAGTGCATGAGAGACATCCACATAGAGTTATCATGTAGGAATTTAGATCAATGGGAATGAGGCTCAAAATAACAGTCTGTGTGGAAGAGACAAACTTAGAAAACATCAATACAACATGTTCATTAAGGCAATATGATGCAGATTTCGTATAAGGAGAGAGAATAGAAAGAAAAGAAAGCAAATATCTGAGGCATATGAATGAGATATGAAAATGATGAAAGCGTCTGGCAAAGTAAAAATGACCACACATGTAAGAGAAAAACTAAAGCTTGAGGTGTCTGGGAATTCAAGAGGCAGTATTGCAAGAAGAAAGAGTAGGTGCATACATGAATAGCTATTTTAACAGTTCATGGGGTGACACTAGAGGAATTGCCAATTGATTTGGCAATAAAACACTGAAAAAATATGTTGCTCTTTTAATCATTAAGTCGTGTCCACCTCTTTTATGACCCCATGGACTGTGGGCAGCCAGGTTCCTCTGTCCATAGGATTTCCTAGGTACTGCAGTGGATTGCCATTTCCTTCTTGAGGGGACCTTCTGACCTAGGGATCACACTTGAGTCTCCTTCACTGGCAGGCAGATTTTACCAATGAACCGTGAGGGAAGCCCTATATTGGAAAGCCCTATATTACTAGCGAAGTCCAGCCTGTGAAAGACAGATGAATGAAAGATATGTTCAGAAGATGTGGGTGCAATATTGTCAAAACATTTACCAATGAAGGGAACTAGAGAAATGGAGTATAAGTTAGAAATCAATTCAGTGTCAAGAGGTAGAATTGTATTATTATTATTTTGTTTTAATGATAGAATCCTAGGAAGAGTATTTTTTTTTCTTGAGTGGGCGGTAAACAAGATTATTAGGCAGAGATAACTTGATTGAATACAAGACAGCAAGAAGCCAAGTCCTGGAGAAAGAAGGAAAACTCAGTATAAAAGCAGGACTTGCTTTTAGATGACAGAGACCTTTGTGGTATGGGAGTGAGAATGCCCCTAACAGGTCTTCAACACAGAGAAAAAAACTGAACTTATGTGTGAAAGGGCAAAATTAGACAAACAGGAAAAAGAGAGGGCATAAATGTAATCTTTCAAAGAATATGTTGCTGTTGTTTAGAATGCTCTCCAAGTAATTATGTGATAACATCACCCCTCATTTTGAGTAGTTTAGCTCATGGAAATCAACAGCAAATTCTTACAATGTGTCCCTTATATTTAATGTCAAAATGAACAATATTCAAATGATGCACACAAATGTGATATTAGATTGGCAAAAAAGTAATTGCAGGTTTGGACTGTGAATTTTAAATCATTATAACTAGGCTCAAACATATCTTTATTAATTAAGATAGGAACCATTACAATCAACACTTTTTTCCAGTGAGAAATAAATTTGTTTCTCCTGTAGCATAAAAATCTGTGTTTTGGAATTCAGCGAACTCTTGCAAAGTATTTTTTGCCTCTTGCAGGTTGTGGAAGCACTTTCCCTGCAAAAAAGTTGAGATGCTTAAAGAAATGGTAGTTAGTTGGCCAGAGTTCAGGTGGATGTGGTAGATGAGGCAAAACTTCATAGCCTTATTTATTAAACATCTGAAGCATTTGTTGTGTGACTTGTGGTCAGACATTGTCATGAAGAAGAATTGGACCTTTTCTATTGACCAATGCCAGCTGCAGGCATTGCAGTTTTTGGTGAATCTTATCAATTTGCTGAGCATACTCTCCAGATGTAATAGTTACTCCAGGATTCAGAAAGTTCTAGTAGATCAGACCATAAGCAAACCACCAAACAGTGACCATGACCTATTTTTGGTGCAAGTCTGGCTTTGGGAAGTGCTTTGGAGCTTATTCTTGGCCCAACCACTGAGCTGGTCATTGCCAGTTGTAAAAAGTCTACTTTGTTGTCACACATCTCAATGAAACAGAGAAAATGGCTCATTGTTGCTGCAGAGAACAAGATAAGATGACACTTCAAAATGACAATTTTTTTGATTCATGAAGGTCAGTTCATGAGGCACCCACTGATCAAGCTTTTTTACCTTTCCAGTTTGCTTCAAATGCTGAATGAGCATAGCATGATTGACACTGCGTTCTTCAGCAACTTGTCACGTGGTTGTCAGAGGATCCGCTTTGGTGATCCTCTCAACTGGTCATGGTCAACTTCCTATAGCTGGCTACTACTCTCCTCATCTTCAAGACTCTTGTCTCCTTTGCAAAACTCTTTGAACCAACACTACACTGTGAATTCACTAGCAGTTCTTGGAGCAAATGCATTGTCAATGTTCAAGTCATCCCCACTGCTTTATTTATTTTTATTTTTTAAATATAAATTTATGTATTTTAGTTGGAGGTTAATTACTTTACAATCTTGTATTGGTTTTGCCATACATCAACATGAATCTGCCACAGGTATACACGTGTTTCCCATCCTGGACTCCCCTCTCTCATCCCTCCCCATACCATCCCTCTGGGTCGTCTCAGTGCACCAGCCCCAAGCATCCAGTATCATGCATCGAACCTGGACTGGCCCATTTGGAACACAAATAAGAAAAGTGCTTGAAATTTCATTTTTTTAAAGTTGTATTTTATTTTTAACTGGAAGATAACTACAATATTGTGATGGTTTCTGCCATACATCAACATGAATCAGCCATAGGTATATATATGATTCCTCCCTCTTGAAACTCTCTCCCACTCCTCTAAATTGTCACAGAGCACTGCCTTTGGGTTCCCTGTGTCATACAGCAAATTCCCACTGGCTAGCTATTTTACACATGGCAATCAAATTTCCTTTATTGTCTAACATCATTTCCCTAGCCTAAAATAAATATACAGCAAGTAATGTCAATAACAAAAAACATAGAGAGAGAAATGTGCATTAAAATGATGTATAACATAGCCACATTTATTTAAGAATGCATTCCAATATTAAACAGCAAAATTCAGTAAGTAAAACCACAGTTACTTTTGCATCAACCTAAATAATAGTATATTGACTCAGCTGTGGTGGGTTCCCTGGTGGCTCAGAGAGTAAAGTGTCTGCCTGCAGAGCAGGAGACCCGGGCTTGATTCCTGCACTGGGAAGATCCCCGGGAGAAGGAAATGGCAACCCACTCCAGTACTCTTGCCTGGAAAATTCCATGGACAGAGGAGCCTGGTAGGATATAGTCCATGGGGTCTTAAAGAGTCGGACACAACTGAGCGACTTCATTTGACCCAGCTGTATTTTCTATTTTCATTCTGTCTTTAACTTTTATATTTCTATCATATAAGCAAGGATAATGACCTACTACCATAAAGCTAAAACTTCTCTAGAATGATAAAAGTGATCCTTTCTTAAAAGACACAGAACTGTTCCTTTAGCTATAGCAATAAGCCACTTGTCACAAATTGATTATGTCAATATGGATCTGATTCAGTGGTTAAGACTGAAATAACATGAAAATTGCAAAGTCAATTCAATTATTTTCACAATCCTAATCACTAAATTGGATTGTACTAACTCATTTAGGTTAGGATGATCTATGTCAAAGTTGTTCCTATTATTTTTATTTGAGATGGAGATTAATCACTTCTCGAAGCTCATCTTGCTAATAGCCTTTTTGAACGGAAGCTGGTATTGTCCAAAATTGATTATTGACTTTGCTCTGATTTAGAGAGTTGAATGGAAATAGGCAAACAGACTAGATTTTTGGAAATGTTAATTATTTTTTTGTGGTTAACAGGAAAATATTCAGATAACTTGGCTATGTAGATATGTTCTCAAAGTGTCTATTGTCTGGAAATAAGACAGTAATGTAGGAATATTTCTGTCCTGCTATTTTCAATCAGCTGCTTTCATTATTACAATAAAATAAAACAATAATGATTGCTATGTGTACAAATAAAACATCTCATATTGTAATCATGGAAATGAATACTGACTTATCAAACTATTGCCCATGCTACCATATGTGAAGGGGGAAATTACAGAGTTTACAATGTACCATGACTAAGTGAAACTCAATTTAATTGAAAATATGTGTAAATTTTATGATGCTTTATGAATATTTTGAACTGATAATGATGAAGCTTTTTGACCTAACCAGAATTAAGTTATAACAGCTGTGATATCTCAATCCCAACCCACGTCAAATGAACCCAACACTTAGAACATCTGTTCTGCAATAAAAGAAGGCTAATTGCTGCAGTCTCAATGACATCTGAGTAGAACTGCCAGACTCCAACAGAGACCAAAGAAAGAAGAAGCAAGTTGGAAGAATTTCGTTTTCATTAAAATAAAAGTCTTAATTGTTTTCTAAAAGAAAAATATTGAGGCATTTTGCAATGAATTACTTTATAAGTTTTAGATGTTTAACAAAATTGGTGTATTTACTTTTTAAATAAGTATATAAGTGAAGGAAAAATACATAAATCAGCATAGTTTCTGGAATTCCTCAAAATTGAATCAAAGGGTTGAAGTACAAACCCCTTTGAAAATCTTATGAAAGTGATAAACCTTTTCCAAAGGTAATACAATCATATCCAGAAAAAGATTTCAAGGCATCCATTCGTTTCCACATTCCCTCTTCAAGTATCAAAGGGTAGAACATCTGTTATAGTGTCGTAGCTTTAATTGCTTTTCTCTTTGTTCATGCAAACAGAAAATGATGAGTAAAAAGATAGCCTAACATTTGTATTTATCATTAATGCATTACACATTAAAGACCTCTAATAGGAATTGAGAGTCAAAAGTAGTAAAGGCTAATTGACACAAAACCTTGAAACAAGTGAAACTTGTTCATGTGCAACATAAAAACCATATGTTCATAAAATCCACTATGAACCAAGTATATGGCATATGATTTCATGATATTATAGCTATCTCTGTAAAAATTTCTATTTAAAATCATTGAAATGTTGATGCTTTAGATTCAAGGATAAATCAGAAATGTTGACAGTCATATTAGAACATAATACTGAATGCTGAAATAAAGAGGTTTGAAATAAGTACATATCAAGAAGAAAAAGAACATAGGCATAGGATGAAAATAAGTCATGAGTGAAAGGAAGAAAGTAAGAAGCATTTAAGAAAGGTTTTAGTAATCAGTTTGTGTTCTTAGTGGTACAGTTGTGTCCACCTCCTTGCCACCCTTTAGACTGTAGCCCTCCAGGCTCCTTTACCCATAGGATATTTTAGGCAAGAATATTGGAGTGGGTTGCCATTCCCTCTTCCAGGGGGATTTTTTTGACCCAGGGATCAAACCCGCATCTCTTTCATCTCCTGCATTGCAGGCGGATTCTTTATCCATTGAGCCATCTACCTTTTATTTAATGAAGTGATCCACAATAAATTTATAAAAAATATCAGAAAGATTGAAGTTTTGTTTTAAAATGGTAAATTGATTTACTGCGATATAATGGATACATAAAAACTATAGATATTTAAGTACACAACCATGAATTTGGAGGTAAATAAGCATTGATTTTATGATGATTTTTTTGAAGATATAACAAGGAATGGGATTCAGTTTTCTGGTTTTGCCATCCATATGATGCCTCCATGACCCTGGCCTGATTATATTTGAATTTGGGCTGTTCATCACCTACATCCTGGTCAACAACATCCCTGCTTTTGAGATGCCTCTCCCTAGCTACCTCCTAAATATCTTCTCAGCCACTTGTTCCTTAACCTGAAAGGTCATTGAGTTTTCTCCTCAATCTTGTTTATTTCTCTCTCCCACTTGAAAAACATAATTCTTGGACCTATTTGCATCACTTTTGAAATTCACACTAAATCATCTATCTCATTTAGATACAAACATATAAACATTAGGGCAAAATTCGTTTCATTTTCAAACTCCTGCAACAAATACCATCTTTGATTTGCAGGTTTTCACAAGACTACTTTTCCCTCTTACCACTCACTTGTCCTGAGGAAAAGTGAAAATTCTCCAGTCAGCACAAAAGAAACTCTGTGATCTAGCCTAGGCTAGCCATTCCAGATTAATTGCTTGCATCACATCGTATTACAATGCATGGCTCCTTAGTTCTGAACTCCCTATCATTAGTCTGTATACAACATACTGTTTCTTTGCTCCATGTTTTCTTCTAAAGTTCTTTCCTGTTGTCTTCCACGCACAGTTCTCTTACCATGCATCAATTTCTGCTAAAAGAATTCTCCTTAGCCTTCTTTTACTAAAGCGCTATTATGGTCATTCACACATTTTATCTGATGATCGGTTCACTTCAGTTCAGTTCAGTCGCTCAGTCATGTACAACTCTTTGCGGCCCCATGGACTGTAGCACAACAGGCTTCCCTGTCGGTCACCAAATCTTGGAGCTTGATCAAACTCATATCCATCAAGTCGGTGATGACATCCAAACATTTCATCCTCTGTCATCCCCTTCTCCTCCCACCTTCAATCTTTCCCAGCATCAGGGTCTTTTCCAATGAGTCAGTTCTTCACATCAGGTGGCCAAAGTATTGGAGTTTCAATGAATATTCAGGACTGATATCCTTTAGGATGGATTTGTTGGCTCTCCTTGCAGTCCAAGAGACTCTCAAGAGTCTTCTCCAACAACGCAGTTCAAAGGAATCGATTATTTAATGTTGTTTTCTTTATGGTCCAACACTCACATCCATACATGACTATTAGAAAAACAATAGCTTTGGCTAGATGGACATTTGTTGGCAAAGTAATGTCTCTGCTTTTTAATATGCTGTCTAGGTTGGTCACAGCTTTCTTCCAAGGAGCAAGCGTCTTTTAATTTCATGGATGCAGTCACCACCTGCAGTGATTTTGGAGTCCAAGAAAATAAAGTATCTCACTGTTTCCATTGTTTCCCCACCTATTTAACAGGAAGTGATGGGACCAGATGCTGTGATCTTAATTTTCTGAATGTTGAGTTTTACACCAACATTTTCAGTTTCCTCTTTCACTTTCATCAGGAGGCTCTTTAGTTCTTCACTTTCTGCCATAAGGGTAGTGCCATCTGCATATCTGAGGTTATTGATATTTCTCCCAACAATCTTGATTTCAGCTTGTGCTTCATTCAGCCCAGCATTTTGCATGAAGCATCCTACATACAAGTTAAATAAGCAGGGTGACAATATGCAGTCTTGATGTACTCCTTTCCTGATCTGGAACCAGTCTGTACATCCTAAATTCCGTGTATATATTCCAAGTATACATGCCCAAATTATAGTGCTTCCTACTTTCTACTGTAATTGCATTAAACCATTAACTCCATTTATCTCAGCTGATGATAGTCTACACTTCAACAGAAACTGATACTCCATTTTGCAGTCTTAGCACCTAGCATAAAGCCATGCATTCCCTGGACAACACACTGTTTACTACATTTTGAATTTAATTGAAAACATTCGTGGTAAAAACATACATGCTTTGATATTTGGTCTTTCTGGATTAAATTTTCTAGTTCTGTTTTCAGTTCTGTGACATTAGATAAGAAAGATTATCTTCTCCTTATAGCAAATATTACCCATTTGGAAAACTAGATTGACAGTGAGTCGAACTTTGTAGTTTCCTGAAAATCAAGTTAGTATATTTTCATACATTTCATAAATAAGGGCTAAAGCATGGAGAAAATAAGAAAACGTTATTTTTCCTCTATTCCCATTTCTTGCAAAGAGTCAGACATGACTAAAAAACTGAACTGAACTGTACTATTCCCATTTTTAGTGTTACATTCTTTTACTGAAATTTGAAAAAAAAAAGACTTTAAAGGGAGAGATTATAACACAAAAATGAGTGGATATAAATAGGTTAAGAGATTCTCTTTCTAGTCACCTCAATTTGTGATTAAACAATCACTGCTTTGAAATTTCTTAAGAGGACAATTATAGTTCTTAAAAAACTACAAATATTTATAAAAGCAAAAATATCTATTTAAGTTTCCTTTAGAGACTTTGGAGAAGGAAATGGCGACCCACTCCAGTATTCTTGCCTGGAAAATCCCATGGACAGAGGAGCCTGCTAGACTACAGTCCATGGGGTTGCAAAGAGTCAGACACGACTGAGCAACTAAACTAAAAACTAAACTTAGAGACTTACTTTAAAATGCCTTTTAAAGTATGGATATTGCAAAATAAGCAGTCATCTATATTTTTACATACTCCCGCAAGAGACTCTAAAACATCAATAATAATGTACAAAAATAATACTAAGCATCATAATGACATTAATTTAAAAATTAATTTTTAAATTAGTTTGGTAAAAATTTATCAACATTGTAAAATCTTTGTCACACTAGCACTTTTGCAACATCTTTAAAGTTTGAGGCAGTACAGAACTTTGGCCTTATATACAATGTGGCTGTTTATAAATGATTTTCCTCACTGTTGGGTGCCAATAGACTCAGGGCCACTCAGCCAAAAAATTACAAAATTACTACCTTACATGATCATTTTTGTCATTTAGGTTTTCAGAGAACAGCAGCAAGTACAAATGCTATATTGACAAAATGTGTGTTTAGCAAAAGTCACAATCTTAGGTCTGAAACACAGAGTTTCTGCATTGATTCTTTAATTTTCTTTCTTTTTTTTTTAAATTTCAAAAGTAGATGATGATTGAGTGCTGTGAATGATTGAAAGCGTTTTATGAAGTTTCTTGGAAAATATATTTTGGAGATTTTTTTGAAGAGTTGGGTTCATTTTTCTGTAATTTTTACAGAAAGAAAATTTGGTCATAAAAATCCGTCCTTATGTTAAATATAGTGTTTCCATATGAGCTAGCAATTTCACTCCTAGATACTACTCAAGAGAAATAAAAACACATGTTCTCACAAAAATTGTGCATAAATGTTCATAGCAACATTATTTGCAATTGTTAAGAAATACAAATAATCCAAATATACATCAACTTTTGAATGTATAAATGTAATGTGATTATATACATAAAATAGGATATTATCTACAAATAAATAAATGGAGGTTTCCTCAATGAGGCTCAGTGATGAAGGATCCACTTGCCAAACAGGAGACTCCTCCCTAAATCAGAAGACCCCTGGAGAAGGAACTGGCAAGCCACTCCAGGATTTTTTCCTGGAAAATCCAATGGACAGAGGAGTCTGGCAGGCTATAACCCACAGGCTTGCAAAGAATATGATAGGATTTAGTGACTAAACAACCACAATAGAAATATTATGCTGCTACAAAGTTATGCCATTTGAAATGAGCCAGATCACAGAATACTACATAACATATGGCTCTATTGATTTAACATTTTTAGATTTATTTGTATAAAACAGATAAACTTATTAGAGACAGAATGTAAGGGCACAGTTGCCAAAGATTGAGGGTTTATAAGGAGAAAAGGGAGTGACTGATAGTTCAATCCTGACATGAAGCAACAGACTGGTTCAAAACGGGGGAAGGAGTACATCAAGGCTATATACTGTCACCCTGCTTATTTAACTTCTATACAGAGTACATTATGCAAAATTCCAGGCTGGATGAAGCACAAGCTGGAATCAAGATTGCTGGGAGAAATATCAGTAATCTCAGATATACAGATGACACCACCCTTAAGGCAAAAGTGAAGAAGAACTGAAGATCCTCTTGATTAAAGTGAAAGAGGAGAGTGAAAAAGCTGGCTTAAAACTCAGCATTCAAAAACTTAAGATCATGGCATCCAGTCCCATCATTTCATGGTAAATAGATGGGGAAACAATGGAAACAGTGAGAGACTTATTTTCTTGGGCTCCAAAATCACTGCAGATGGTGACTGTAGCCATGAAATTAAAAGACACTTGCTCCTTGGAATAAAGGTTATGACAAACCTAGACAGCATATTAAAGTACAGAGACATTACTTTGCAGACAGTGGTTCATCTAGTCAAAGCTATGGTTTTTCCAGTAGTCATGTATGGATATGAGTTTTGGACCATAAAGAAAACAACTGTGCTTTTGAACTGTGTTGTTGGAGAAGACTCTTGAGAGTCCCTTGGACTGCAAGGTGGTCAAACCAGTCAATCCTAAAGGAAATCAGCCCCAAATAATAATTAGAAGGACTGATTCTGAAGCTGAAGGTCCAATACTTTGGCCACCTGATGTGGAGAACTGACTTCTTGGAAAAGACCCTGATGCTTGGAAAGACTGAAAGCAGGAGGAAAAGGGGACAACAGAGGATGAGATAGTTGGATGGCATCATCAGCTCGATGCATATGAGTTTGAGCAAGCTCTGGGAATTGGTGATGGACAGGGAAGCCTGGCATGCTGGAGTCCATGGTGTTGCAAAGAGTCAGCCGTGACTAAGCGACTGAACTGAACTGACTAACTGACTGATAATTGGCATGAGATTTCATTTTGGGGTTATGAATATGTTCTAAGTGAACTTGTATTTATGGTTGCAAAACTACCTAGAGTGAAACATTGAATTGTATACTCAAAACAGGTAAATTTTATGTTATGCAAATTATATTTCAAAAAACTTTACATTCATATATTTTCTTAAGATTAAAGGGGTTTAACATACTAAGTAGCAAAATTGTTTTATAGTTTAAGAAAAATATCGTAAAAATTTAATATTAGCTTCAAAATATAACAGTAAGTCATCTGCTTAGACATGTTTATTCTAAAATATTCAAGGTTTAATATTTTTCATGGGACTGTACTTATGAATATTAAAACATTACCTCTACAAATAAACACTAATGACTAGTTTGAAAAATATGGAAAAATAAAAGCTTTAAATTTCACTTAAATCTTCCGGTTAACATACTTAAAATTGCTTTTGTGTTTTAATGTATAACAAAGTAGTTTCTAAGTAGTCTTTTGCTTCATTGTAGTAATTGTTAAAGTAAAATAATAAAATTCAAAGAAAAATTAGCATTTATGCCAATGACATATCTTTAAAGATGATTTATATATTGTCATTATTCTTTTATTCTTTTTTCTATAGGAAGCTGGCTTTGTTCCTATAACATCACTGAAATTTGTGGCTACATAATCATATATATTGATGCTTTTGAACTGTGGTGTTGGAGAAGACTCTTGAGAGTTCCTTGGACTGCAAGGAGATCCAACCAGTCCATCCTAAAGGAAATCAGTCCTGAATATTCATTGGAAGGACTGATGCTGAAGCTGAAACTCCAAATCTTTGGACACCTGATGAGAAGAACTGACTCATCTGAAAATACCCTGATGCTGGGAAAGATTGAAGGCGGGAGGAGAAAGGGGGATGACAAGGGATGAGCTGGTTGGATGACATCACCGACTCATGGATGTGAGTTTGAGTAAACTCTGGGAGTTGGTGATGGACAGGGAGGCTTGGTGTGCTGCATTCCATGGGGTCGCAAAGTCAGACACAACGGAGCGACTGAAATGAACTGAACTGAAATGAATAGCATATAGCTTACTAAGTCCATCTAAGACAATCTCTTCAATTTTATCTTGAGACAGCCTCATCTCTGCTGAAGGCTGTGGTACATTAATACTTATATTTCCTGTAAGCCATTTTTTTGTTGTTGTTGGTACAGCTAGTTCTAGTTGTCAGTTATCAAAGGCAAATTAAATTTCAAGGACATCAGTTCAGCTTGTCAGCTGCATTTAGTTTGGAGTTGAGCACATGGCACCCTTCTGGTGTTATAGGTTTTTCACCCTGTGTGAGAGCTTTCCCTTCAACATCATATCAACATAGTCAAGCCATTGTCTCCCTTTCCCACATTTATACCACCAACCTGAGTTTTCCTTATTTTTCTTTCAATTCAACCAAATCATTTGTTCCCATGGATATTTTTTCCACTGTTGATTCCTTCCTCAACCAGTTTTCTCTGTTCATAATTTCTTATCTATGTTCCCCCTTTCTGATTTAAAATTTATTCCATAGATAGTTGTTTTCTCACCAGGATCACACATGATAAGGAAGTCTCCCAGGTTACCAAAACCATAGAAATTGATAAGAAAGTGTACTTCCAAAAGAATCTATGTTTAAAGATTGGTCCAATAACATTTCCTTGAGCTTTCAAGAGAAAGGACTCTGTGGTGAAAGTTGACTCTTATTACAACTACTTTTTGTCTCAGCTATCCCCACGTTTTCACATAAAATGAACTATCAAATAATTTTTTAAATGTTTAAATTGCTTTTCCAAAAACTTAGGTGAAATTGGAAGCATGATGCTTTGAAAATAGTGAAATACAAATGCTGAAGAGCATGTTCCTCTCTTTCTTTTTGGACTGAGCATATTGTTTTCTTTAATGATACTGATAGATCACTAGGGAGAAAAGTACTGGTCACTTAGACTTTATGTTGTAAGGCAGCAAAAGGTCAGTGCATTGATAAAATGTTTAAACGGGCCAGATTACTAACAACAGTCTAGGTAATAGAAGATAATGCATTTGTGCAAAAAATGACATTTTCAGAATTCATAAAATAGTTGAACAGTAAATTTTTAAGATGATCTGTAGACCCAGAGTCAAAACTCTGCTCTCTAAAGTGTAATTGCTTTTCTGTTTTTAATCCTTAAGGCTGATATAAATAGGGATTTATAAAGAATCCACAGAGAATCTGCTATCACCCAAGAACCCTGTAATATGTGTTTTAATCTCAAATTGGGAGGCTATCCACTCACCCACATTCCACGCACATCACAGTGACTTTGAATAGCATTCTTTTAGCGTATTTCAAAGCATAAATCTCTTTATTCTTTTTCCCTTTTGTTTATGGCATCAGGGGATAAAACTGTTAGGTAGTAAGAATAGGGATATGCTGATCAGAGGGAGCAGCAACTAGAAAAACCACATGGAGGCCAGACAAAAGAAGGGAAAAGCCTGGCAAAAGGGAAAAGCCGCAGACTCGATTGAGAATCTGTTTTGGGAAATGTGCTCAACATGCCACCTTCCCTGATTGGCCTTGAGTGTATACCCTATTTACATTCCCTTCCCTGATTGTTTGAAGGTGCAAACCATATTTTACAGAGGCAGGGCCAAACAGGCTCTGAGGATTGCTTAGGAGTAAAAACAAAGGATATAAAAAGAGAAACCTAAAATGGGGTGGGGCCACACCTACAAGGGTTGGTCCACTCTCATGTCTTGAGAGTGTGTTGTTTGTGCAGTGTTTGTGTGCTCAGTCACTCAGTTATGTTCGACTCATTGTGACTCCAGACTGTATAGCCTCCAGGCTCCTCTGTTGGGGATTCTCCAGGCAAGAATACTGGAGTCCGTTGCCATGTCCTCTTCCAAGAGATTTTCCCAACCCAGGGATTGAGCCCAGGTCTCCCGCATTGCAGGCAGATTCTTAACCATCTGAGCCACCAGGGAAGCCCATTGTTTGCCAGATGCTTAATAAATACCACCTGCCTGAGCTGTAATAAGTCTGTTTTAATTCTTTGCTACCATGAGACCAGAATTGAAGAAAAATAGACCTGACAAAACAAAAGTCAAGTATTCCTAACTGACAAGATTGTAGGATCGCTTGGTCACTGCTACCCACTTTGTTAGGTTTTGAAAACGTTCTTTCACCTTTAAATAATATGGACCGTACTGCATTTGTGCTTGAATAGTTATTTGAATAATACATCTGCTTTAATCATTTTGTTGTTGTTGTTGAAGTAATAATCTCAAAAAACACAGTTCAACGTCTTTCTTTCTTTTTTTTTTTTTCTTGCGATTGCAGGTGAATTATCTCTTTTCTGGATTCTGCTCTTCTTTAGCAAGTTATTATTCTTGGACCTTGGATTCAGGCCAAAAAAGCTGCCCACATCTGGGAGGTAATTTTCTCATGAACGAATGCAGTAACAAAATGAGACAGAGCTAAATCAACACGGGTGTGTTGAATGCTTCTGCACAGTTGCAAAGAAAATTATATTTGCTTGCTGCTGCTGCTGCTAAGTCTCTTCAGTAGTGTCCAACTCTGTGTGACCCCATAGACGGCAGTCCACCAGGCTCTGCTGTCCCTGGGATTCTCCAGGCAAGAATACTGGAGTGGGTTGCCATTTCCTTCTCCAATGCATGAAAGTGAAAATTGAAAGTGAATTCGCTCAGTCATGTCCTACTCTTAGCGACCCCATGGACTGCAGCCTACCATGGGATTTTCCAGGCAAGCGTACTGGAGTGGGTTGCCATTGCCTTCTACTAGATCTGAAGTGAAGTGAAGTTGCTCAGTCATGTCCGACTCTTTGCGACCCCATGGACTGTAGCCTACCAGGCTCCTCTGTTCATGAGATTTTCCAGGCAAGAGTACTGGCCTGGGTTGCCGTTTCCTTCTCCAGGCGATCTTCCCCACCCAGGGATTGAACCCAGGTCTCCCGTATCGCGGGCACTTTAAATACCTCTCATATCTCAAAGCACTTTAAATACCTCTCATGGAAGCCTTTAAGTATATCTGCTTGCTGCTGCTGCTAAGTCGCTTCAATCGTGTCCGACTCTGTGCAACCCCATAGACAGCAGCCCACCAGGCTCCGCCTTCCCTGGGATTCTCCAGGCAAGAATACTGGAGTGGGTTTCCATTTCCTTCTTCAGTATATCTGCTTACCTGTGTATAATATATGTTGAAGGAGCAATCAGCAATGCATAGTCAACCTCTGGGGAAGCAGTGCAAGGGTAGGGAGGGAACAAAAACC
The DNA here is from genome assembly GCF_016772045.2 of Ovis aries. Taxonomy (NCBI): domain Eukaryota; kingdom Metazoa; phylum Chordata; class Mammalia; order Artiodactyla; family Bovidae; genus Ovis; species Ovis aries. The sequence goes on from NC_056069.1 coordinate 54,304,882, forward strand.
TTGGACACTGAAAACATTCTACTGAAGTTGACACCCTTGGTCAACATTCCCTTCTCCTTGATGCAATTAAATTTACCCCTTTTAAGAAGTTTCAAATGCTTCATCCAATTATTTCATCAGACTTAAAATTTGGGGCTTCATGGTCTGCGTCAAGTCAGAATGTGCTTCTTCCCATTACACACACACACACACACACACACGCGCGCGCGCGCATGCACACACATATTTGTGCACACATAGCATAGAATGACGGAATGGTAAATAATAAGACAAGAGTAAATTTTACATTTGGAAAGGAGGAAAGAATAAACACATAAAAGTCACTGATCAATAGAATTTTTGAATATAAGACAAAAGTTGTGAAGTTCCTCAATTATTGACATATGAAATATTCCTTGATTAGGTTCTTATTCAACCAAGGATGAGCTCTCTGAAACATTGTTCTCTGTGGGTCTCGGTTCTATTCTTAGAGGTTTTTCTATTAACTTCCTTGGATGCTTTTGAAGAGAAATGAAGAGTACTCACTTCAGGGGATTTAAGTAGTTTCTAAGAATGTTTCTTGTATCTAGTAATTTAGGATTTCAATAATCATATTTAACAGTCACAATATAATTATCCTAGACTGATAAGGTGTTAGGAAGCTCAACACCCTTCAGTTTCTAAAAATATCTTACTGATTGATTCCATTCAGCTCCATAGCCCACTGATAAACACACACTTTTCTCTAATTAGATCTATCTTGAATTTCTCAGGCTTCCATGGAATAATATTCTTGCTCTCTTTCCTGGATCCATTCAGTTTAATTGAATGAATTTCTAAAAGCAATGTTAGTCCAATCATATATTTTCAAAAAAGATATGATGACTATATCCTTGATTATTTCTTTCTGAGATTCTCTTACTGGCCTGAATTGAGGAGTTGCTTTTTTCAAATCCTTGTAATCCTAGTATTCTGGATTCTCTCACATTTTTTTTTTAAACCCTGATTGTAAACAAGCCTTTTTTCCTTAATCTAATTTTTGCAATATTTGTCCTATGCAGCTAATAATATACATTTCAGAATATTGATATTCTCTCTTGGTTAAAATTAATTTCCCAAAGACAATTCTTTTTGACAAATTTTGTGTCTTCCAAGTAACTAGAGATGATAGGCCTACCCAATATTTTTTCTGATACATAATGGGATTGCAAACCTTGATAGCATTTTCCTCACTATTTATATCCAGAACAAAAGCCTGTGTCATATATTCTAAATGTTTTCTGTGACAGTGTGCCATTTTTGTATGCATTTCTAATTCAATCAGATCTAGCTGTGGAAACAACATAAATATTCTATAACTTACACAAACATGTTTTTATTTGTTCACATTAAATGATGGTTGCGGATTCAATGCTGCTTACCTGAGTTAGCCTGACAATGCTTGGTTTCACCTGCCTTATCATTCTATTATGAATGCCTGTGGATATGCTATGGATGTGGCAGAGGGCAGAATTTCAAGAGGCAAAGGCAGAAGGCGCATGAGTGCATTGAAAAGTTCTGTTTTGGTGTCCATGAACTATATTTCCTCTTTGTGCCTTCTATCAGTCAGGGAAGTCCCATAGCTAAAGTCAATTGGCAACACACTGTCATATGCAAACATGGCAGGATGTAGAGAGTAACATCCTTGTGAATCATTATAGAACATTCTTCAATATCTCTTTTGGTCTAAATCTAAAATCTAAAATCTAAAATCCCAGTACCTCAGAATATAAACATATTTACAATGAGGTCATTGGTGTGGGTTGAAATCCAGTATAATGGGTCTCCAAAGAAGAATTTGGGATACAGACACGCACACAGGGAGAATGCCGTGTTTTAGATTGCTCAGGTTGCCATGACAGAATTCCACAGGCTAGATGGCTTAAACAACAGAAATTTATTTTCTCATAGTTCTGATAGCTTGAATTCCCATATCAAGGATTATGAAACTGGCCTGTTTCAGTTCTGCAGCGTCTTTCTGATTGTCAGTCAGTTGTTTCCTTGCTGAGTTCTCTCAGGGCCTTTCCTAGAAGAGAGTGCCCGTGTCCCGTCCTCTTTTCACTGGTGCTATTGGATAAGGGTCCCAATTTATGGCATCATTTTACCTTAAAACTTTATCCTTAAAGGTCCCATTTCTTCAATAATAGTTACACTGGAGTTTACGCCCTTGACTATGTGTGTGGTGCTCAGTCACTCAGTCCTCTGTGACTCATTTGCAACCCCATGTACTGTAGCCTGCCAGGCTCCTCGGTCCAGGGAAAATTCTCCAGGCAAGAATACTGGAGTGGGTTGCCATGCCCTCCTCCAAAGAATCTTTCCGATCCAGGGATAGAACCCACGTCTCCTGGGCCTCTTGCATTGGCGGGCAGATTCTTTACTGCTAGCATCAGCTGGGAAGCCTGTGAATGTGGAGAAAGGGGCATAATCCAGGTCACAATATCCAGATACAGAGGAGGCACAGAGAAAAAAAAGCCAGCCATTTATCTGCAAGCCAAATAGACTCAGAACAGAGCCTCTCTGTCACCTTGATCTTGGGCTTCTGGCTTCCAAAACTGTAAGAAAGTAGATTTCTGCTGTTAAGCCACCCATTCTCTGATGCTTTGTTATGCAGCAAACCAATACATCATCCAAAGCCCCTCTCGCTCTCTCGCCTGGGTCACAGTCCTTCAGTTATTACTCCTTGATTCACAGCCAGGATACTGTCAGTGCAGGACCCAGCTCAAATCTGAAATAGTACATTTCAGTATAGAGACTCTAACAAAAGGTTCATGTACCTCCAGCTCTGTTTTTCCATTACTTTCTCCACACTGTACCTGCTATATCATGGTATAAGACTTTCATGATCTTGATTATTTCCTAAGGTTTGTAAAACATTGACTGCTCACAACTTCCTTGCCTAATTAAGCATATTACTTCAGGGCAACATCAACTTTCCTGAGAGGAAACATCCATTGTTTTCTCCCTCTGTTGCTCTTCCATTGCATTTGTTCTTAATAGGACCAACCAACTGGCTTAATTCTTAGTTAGGTGACTGAATATTTGTAAGACTAGGAGTCTACTTAAACTGATTTAAATACAAGTGGCTGATTAAAAGAAATCTCGTGGAATGCACAAAGTGGAATAGTACCTTCCTCAGATGGAGCATGAGATATAGCCAGCTAGAAATTTTAAAGGACCCCACTCACCCATCCTCCTCTTATTGTTATAATTATGTTTTTTCTCAGCTCTCTTAAAACAATAAAGCAAAGAGGTCATTTTACTGAGGTGGCTCTAATGCAGTGGTGGCTTACAGAAGCAAACCAAATCAAAGTCAGTACGTGCCTCAAGGTTACAGAATTGAATCCTATGGGCAACAACTTACAAACAACCAACCAACTACACTTAAAGCTACAGCCAATCAATAACCTCCTTGCTTTGCCTCTGGCTTTCCTCTATAAAAAATGTTTCCCAGGATTCTGTTGGTAAAACATGTCTAACCAATTCTGGTTTGATTCTGCCCAGTTCCAGTAGATTTTTACTCAAATGCTTAGAATTTTAGTATGTGTCTGCTTATCTTTTTAAAGCCTGTGTTAGCATCTAAATTTAGAATTTTAGGTTCATCAAGGCAGGATTTTGACTATTTCATTCACTATTATATCCTCTGTGTCTAGAATCCCATGAGAAACATGGTAGGTGCTAAATATAAATGAAGATAAGGACTGAAGAATGCAGGACTAGCCAGAGACATAGCTTATGGCAAATGTAACTAAAGATTTCCAGTTGAGAGAAAAAGTAAGCCTTGATTGTTGGCTGAAAGCAGAGAGAATAAGGCCATCTTCCTGATGGGAGTAGCTTTTTATTCAGTATATAGTCCTTCTTGCTTTTGTCTTGCAGTTAACAGCTGAATCAGGAGGAGAAAAATGCTGGGTTACAGAGAAAAGAATATTTACTAATCTCCCCCTGTGCAAAGGATCAGTGTATATTGTTGGGAAAACATAATTTGAAACAAAATCTCTCACTCCTGAGGACTTCTCCATAAAGGTAGAAGAGAAAAATAGTAGTTTCATTAGTAAGTAAGGCTTAAACCAGAATGTGAAGATAAACTTAAAATCATACTGTTTATATAGGCAAGCAGATACAACACTTGCACATGTTATAGCGACTTGATAGAGAAGTTTCTCACACATAGTTCATCTCCAGTTCACACAATGATTGATCACCTGTTAGCTAATTTGCTTTATCCAAAGAAACACTAAACTTTTCATACTGTTATGAGAGCTAGTGACATTTCAAAGTTGGTTACCAAGTCATTGATAAAGACATTCTGGGTCATAAAGGTGGTGGGAGCATAAGCTATCAAGGAAGATGGAGCCCCAATTCCTATGAATGAGAGAAATCTAAATACTGCAGGAGTATGGCTCTATGTTGCAAGCATATTTCCTCTCATAATGGTATGTGAAATTTGGTGTTTCTTTGGATGAAGCCAATTACCTAACAGGTCCTGCAATGCAGAAGACCCCAGTTTGATTCCTGAGTTGGGAAAATCCCCTGGGGAAGGGATAGGCTACACACTCCAGGATTCTTGGGCTATCCTGGTGGCTCAGATGGTAAAGAATCTGCCTGCAATATGAGAGACCTGGGTTTGATCCCCTGTTTGGGAAGATGTCCTGGAGAAGAACATGGCAACCCACGCCAGTAATTTTGCCTGGAGAATTTGCATGGACAGAAGAGACTCACAGGCTACAGCTCATGGGGTCACAAAGAGTCAGTCACAACTGAGTGACTAAGCACAACACATTTAGAAGAGATAAAGAAAAATCTTGCAATTACAACTTTCCTAAAGCAAATGCCCTAAGAAAAGCGGGAGTGTGGGGGTGGGGTTGGAATCGCTCCTTTTTTTTTTTTTCAATAGAGCAAATTGAAACTCTTAATTTTTATTTGTATTTACTGTTAAGGATAAAGGAAAAGGGTTGAGTGGTTTTGTAAGGGCAAACGCCAGAGATCATACTTTTGAACTGATGACTTCAGTTGGTCACGTTAGGCTACTGTGTCTATGACCTAAGGTTACTGTATAACATTTCATTTCCTAAGAATAAGTCAGGGAATAATGGAGCTTACTGAGGTATTCATGTATAAACGGGAGAAAGATTATTCTCACAAAACAGAGTTGAAGGAGTAGTGCATGAAAAAACAAGATGTTTTTAAAACTATACATATTTATTATATACAGTCCACCTACAGGCATGCTCCTGCATGTACACACACACACACACACACACACACACACACACACACACACACACCATTTCATAACATATTCTCAAGAGCTGGTAAAGACCATTTGTCATCCATGGGAAACTGATTTCTATATTTTTAACTGTTTAATATTTTAACAGATGCAGCTGTCACTTTTCCTGTTTTATGTTATTGAAAACAAGCTGAATGTATAAACATGTGAAAGCAAAAATAATGTGCTTCATTAGTAAACCACATGGTGGCTATTCCTCTCCAAAGCTAAAGAGGATGAACCTTTTCCCAGAAGGGATAAGCCATTCTTGTCCACTCCCCTTGCAGTTGCCACATAGAGAACAAGACAGGTATTTCCACTTACAGAGAAAAGCAGAGGTATTAATGTGACAATATTATTCAGATCTTTATACTGTGGACCTTCAATGTACATATACTAATCCTTCATCTTGTATTTATGTGTAATCACAGTAGAGTAAATACACACACACACACACACACACACACACACACACTGACTTGTAGTATGCAGATATTTACTATTAAGGTAGCTAACTATCTAGTCTTATTGGTGCTAAAAGCCAAAACCACAGTCAAATGTTAGGTACTTGGGCACTACTTTTGAGCTGACAATTCATGGTCTTAGACAAGTAGAAACTGACCTTTGGGATCCCAATAATATTTTCCAACCCCAGCACACAAACTGGTGGCTGTGACTGGAAATCAGATGATTTTATATTTCCTTACAGCAGAACTTGGTGATAAACAAGTAAGCAATGCTTAAGGAAAATGAGGAAAAGGAGTCTTGACCCCTGGGCTCAGTTTTATTACAAAATGCTCATTTACCACAGGGCTTTTGGGCTAAAAGAGGAACTATACTCACTTGGCTGGAACATGGGTCATAGTTACCATTTTTATCACAACTCAGGCCCCATACTAATTCTCTAAAGTACATTTTTTAAAATTTTATTCCTACTTGCAGTTTCCATATTATGTTAGTTGTTAAACTCTGTTTCACATTCCAACTGCATCTGTAACAACGAATGTTCTATACTAAAACAGGTGCCTCAAAAACAGCCCTTTTGAACACAATCTACTTTAATTACTAAGGTATTATCTCTTCTACCGAGGATGATTTCATTTGCATGAGAACGCCTTGGAATGGTAAAACTATGACAGAAATCGCCCAACTCCATCTCCTCTACAATGCAATCCTAACTTCTGGGATAATCTCCAAACATCCCAAACTCCTTTACATAGTGATTGTGTTAGACAACAGCATCTTTGTTACTGTTGTGTAATGCTAAATCAAATCTGCTCTTTCTGACCCCACAGACTGTAGCCACCAGGCTTCTCTGTCCATGGGATTTTCCAGGCAAGACACTGCAGTGGGTAGCCATTTCCTTCTCCAGAAATAGAAGATGAATCTCCTGCATTGCAGGCTGATTCTTTATAGCTGAGCCACCAGGAAAGCCCATAGGCTACAGCATGGAGGTGATTTACTTGCAGAAGTTTCCCTGACTCCTTAAAGCTAACCTATGAGCCTGTACTAAGTGCTATCTGGTATATTTCTTCAGTGAGACTCTGCTTTACAGTTGACTGTTTTATTTCAGCATTGCCTGCTAGACTAATTTCATGTTCTATAAATAACCTTTATTGATCGTGTTCTTCATGGTAATGAGCTCCCAGCATAGTGTATCTCTTATAGTAGATTTTTAATACATTTTTTGACTTGGTAAATGAATAGTCATATAATACCACCTGTGTCAACTCTAAACATATTTTTGCAGGTAATAAGAAGATCCTATGATCAAATTTCTGAATTTCAGACTAAGAATAATGTCTTTACCCACTTGACATGATTCATTAGGTAAGTTTTCCAGTTTAGACTGGAATTTTGAAAGATCAGAGTTGAACATTTGTTTCATACATAAAATATGATTGTATCTACTTTACAAATGGGCTTTCTTACTTTTCTTTATAAAATTTGTCATAGAAACACTCACATGACTCTAGTTATCTTGACATTAATAATTATCATACACCATTTCAAATCATCTGAAATTCATTCTGAAATAAACGGAGAATTTCACTTAAATTTTTTAGTAAAACTATAATTCTAGAAAAAATGCATTTTTTAATGACGAACCCAAATCTCTTTCCTCTTAAAAAATCATAGTCATTTATGAGGGATTTTAAATTATTCTAAGGTACCTTATCTTAGCAATTAAAAATATATTATAATTTCTAGATTTTACTCTAATGTATATACACAAGATTATCTGATATTAGACTATATGATTCTTTGGTTGTGTGGAAGAAACTGTTAAAATTAATACTGATTAAATTTAAAACTTACCTTTATGGAAGACACAAGCTAGTTATAGACTGCTTATACTAATAGAGGGAAAATATTTTCTTTCTTCACTCAAAGACATTCTTTAGATATAAACCAGAACTCTAAAATCTTATCTGGCTACAAAATTATATTAATCCATTCAGCCTGTATTTATATGGCATTCCTAACTTAATGTGCAAAAACAATTTGTTTGGAAAAAAGCAAAATACCTGTGCACAAAAATAAAAAAGATGCTAAAATTCAGCTAGTGTACTAGTCAAATTCTTATATTTAAATAGTATGTATTGCAAAGTAATTTTAATATTAAATGAATCTGTGTAATCTATGATGTTATGAACCTAAGTTGTTGAAGTGATTATATGACATGAAATGTCCATGATGGAGGAATGGATGAGGAAGATTTGGTACCTATAAGTGATATCATATATTTGTCTTTTTCTGTATGACTTACTTCATTCAGTATGACAATCTCTAGCCTGTGTCACTGCAAATGGCATTTTGTTCCTTTTATGTCTGTGTAATATACCATTGTCATACTGAATGAAGTAAGTCATACAGAAAAAGACAAATATATGATATCACTTATACATGGATTCTAAAAAAAAAAAATGGCACAAATGAATCAGTCTATTTACAAAACAGAAGTAGACCCACAGATGCAGAAACTGAACTTAAAGTTACCAGGGGGTAAAGCAAGTAGGGATAAATTTGAAGATTGGGATTGACACATACATATTACTATATATAAAACAGATAACAATTAAGGACCCTCTGCATAGCACAGGGAATGCTACTCAATAAATTGAAATGACCTATATGGGAATAGAGTCTAAAAATGAGTATATATATAACTGATTCACTTTACAGTGCAGCAGAATCTAACACATTTTAAATCAACTATACTTCAATAAAAATTAGTTAAAAAAAAACTTTTCAAAACAACCAAAGGTAAACGTAATTTTAGAATTATCTATCTGTTATAGATTAATCTGTAATACCCCAAATTTATATGTTGAAGTCCTGACCCCCACAACCTCTAAATGTGATCTTGTACAGCAGTAGTATCATTGAAGATACAATTAGTTAAAATGAAGGCATACTGGGGTAGGACAGGCCCCTAGTCCAATATAACTAGCATCCTTATAAAAAGGAGAAATTTGGAACAGATGCCCATGCAGAATCCCAGACAGGGAGAATTTCATGTGACCATCAGGTCATGTTGTATCTATAGGTCAAAGAGGGCCAGAGATTGCCAACAACTCACCAGAGACTAAGAGAGAGAGAGAGACATCCATTTCTCAGAAATAACCCTGCTAACACACTGATCTTGGATTTGCAGCCTCCAAAACTATAAGTCAGTTCATTGTTTTTGCTTAAACCACCCAGTTTGCTTTAGTTGATGTCTTAGAAAATGAATACAACATGTGATTCTCTTTTTTTCCCCACTGTTATGCAATCATCAACTCACTGCCTACAGACAAAACACCAACTATATACCCCTCATGGTTTCCCCCTGAAATGTCTATTACAGCGGATCGATAAACATAAATGAAATATTTGCATAGTTATAACCCTGTTTTTTTAAACTTCCATATGCTTTCTAAGCATCCTAAGTTGTGACTGATATATCTGAAATGATCCAAAGATAGTCTGAAATGGATATGCATTCTCAATTTTACTATTCTTAAGGCAAGCACTCTATATTGTATGCACATTGTTTTTAAACTGGCAAACCACTCCAGTATGAAGCCTGCGAAATTCTAAGGACAGAGGAGCCTGGTGGGCTACAGTCCATGGGTCGCAAAGAGTTGGGTATGACATAGTGACTAAGACACCATCGTTGATTTAATTACCTCTGATGGAGCTCTGTCTGGTCTTTACTATGAATAATATATCTGATCCAGTATAGAGTAATTCTTGGAAGACATTAAAATATCTTCCTGCATTATTAGCTAAAATCAAACAAGTAACAGTAACAAAAAAAGAGTGATTTTTTACCTTCTATGGGTTAACAAGGGATAGATTTATTAGCCTATAGCAACTTTTAGGGACATTTAAAATTTAAAATGGTAAGTGATTGATAGCACTCACATGAAAAAAATACATATATATATATATATATATTTCAATAATTCCACAAGTTACCTAGGTATTCTTTTCTTACTAACCATGATGAACAAAAAGATTCCTGTTTGTGCATCTCTGGTTTGTTTTGCTTGCTTCCAAGTTATCACATTATGTCTTCTTAGCATACGAATTTCAGAGGATAAGTCATCTCCTGCCCAAGTATTCACTGCCACACACAGTGACCCTCACAACCCCAAATTTTCATATGGAAAACATTTTCCTTCATTGCTTTTGTTATTTTGTAAGGTTTTTCAATAGTTTTTGCTCTATATGTGTTTTTAGGTAGTTTTGTGTCAGATCATGCAGTATGCATTGGGGCCTGACAAGGGAAGACACTTTTAATGTATTTCAGGCTGGAAATATTTCATACTATAAAAGAACAAATGGAAGGTTGACGAATTACCTCTCATTGCCCACTTAAAATGGAAATCAAAATATTAAAAATCAGTTACATTAACACACTATCACCTGTCATGCATTCATAAAGCTCTTTCTGTCTAATAATATTATCTATCTGACTATGTTAAGCTAAAATTATCCCAAGATTAATTTTCTTGTTTTTTAAATAACATAATTAGAGATTAAAAAATTAAAATAAATGATTCCCTGGTAGCAACAAACATATTGCATGCCTAAATCTTGTTTTGTAATACTTCCAATAAAAGGAACTAGCACTCCTTGGAGAAAGTACTGATTCCAGGACTAGGGTAGATTCCAGGAACGGGACATTTACAAGATGAACCCAGAATATCTTATAATTATAATAAGTAAGGAAATGCTTGAACACACACACACACACACACACACACACAGAGTAATGGAGATTTATCAGAGAGATATAGATACCAGCTGAAAGAGCTTACAATGGTTAAAGGTAGACTAACTTGAGTATCAAAACTGATAAAACTTTGTTGGCTTAACCCCCAAAATAACCCAGGGAATAACCCATGTATCCTTATTGTTAAAAATGCTTGAATAGGTAAACAAATGAGCAGAGAAAAATAGATTAATCTCCTCTCCTCAGAATATCCCAATCAATTCATTTGGACACATCATCTTCAGGGAGGTGAAGCATAATCCACACTCTGGAATGATGAACTGTATGTAGTGGTTTCCTTACAAAAAGGATGGTCTGGAAAGGGGGAAAAAGGGGCTGAAGTCCATAGTAGAGAAAACTGACAAAGGTGCAATGACATACATCATTATGTCAGTGATAATGGTTAAGGTCAGCAGTGATCATTCCTGTTGTTTTTGTACACCCTTGACTTGATGTGAGAGGAATGGCATTTTTGGATGTGGTCTTCTTCCCCAAACTTCATAACCACAGTAGAATCGTGAAAAGAATATTAGACAAATCCTAGTTGAAGGATAATGTACAAAATAACTAACTAGTTCTCCTTAAAACTTTCAAAGTCATTGAAAATATCAAAGTTCAAGAAACTGTTACAGCCAAAATCAGCTCCATGTGTTAGGAGATCCTGGAAGAGAAAAAGAACACAAGCTTAAAATTATGGAAAAATGAATAAAATATGAGCTTTAGTTAATGCAAATATATTAATATCAGATCATTCATTATGACATAGGTGCTATACTAACATCATATGTTAATTATAGAGGCAACTGAGTTTTAGGTGTTTGGGAACTTTCTGTACTATCTTTACAATTTTTCTGTAAGTCTGAAAGTACTCAAAAATAAAAGTTTATTAGAATTAAACTTTGTGTGTTGTGGTCATAAGATGTCTTACTTTGCGCCAAGAAAAAACTGAGACATTTTCAATATGACAGGATACTTTGCTTTTATTTAGAGTTAAAATTAGTAATAAAACAAGACAACTGCTTACAACTATTTATTATCTGCACTAGACATAAAACATAATAATAAATTTTGTCAAATCTTCATATAAAGGAAAGGGATTTTTGACACTTATTTTCACAATCAAGATTATAGAGAAATAGATATAACTGTGCAATGAAAAAGCTATGACCAAACTAGACAGCATATTAAAAAGCAGGGAAATTACTTTGCCAACAAAGGTCCTTCTAGTCAAAGCTACACTTTTTCCAGTAGTCATGTATGGATATGAGAGTTGAACTATAAAGAAAGCTGAGAAATGAAGAACAGATGCTTTTGAACTGTGGTGTTAGAGAAGACTCTTGAGAGTCCCTTGGACTGCAAGGAGATCCAACCAGTCAATCCTAAAGGAAATCAGTTCTGAATATTCATTGGAAGGACTGATGCTGAAGGTGAAACTCCAATACTTTGGCTACCTGATGCGAAGAATCGACTCAGTGGAAAAGACCCTGATGCTGGGAAAGATTGATAGCAGGAGGATAAGGGGACCACAGAGGATAAAATGGTTACTGCTCAATGGACATGAGCTTGAGCAAGTTTGGGGAGCTGGTGATGGACAGGGAAGCCTCGCATGCTGCAGTCTATGAGGTCACAAAGAGTCGGACATGACTGAGTGGCTGAACTGAACTGGACAATGGAATATGTCCTGTGTCATGTTGTGCTCAGTCATCTCTAGCTCTTTGTGACCCCATGGGCTGTAACCCTCCAGGATCCTTTGTTAGTGGAATTTTCTAGGCAAGAATACTGAAGTGGGTTGCCATTTCCTCCTCCAGGGAATATTCCCAATGCAGAGTTGAACTCACATCTCTTGTGTCTTCTGCATTGAGCAGATGGATTCTTTAGCAACTGTGCCAAAGAAATATAGAACATAGATTAAATGACTATCCCCAAATTGGTTTAATAACAGTGGCTCATGAAAAATGGCAATATTTTATCCACCCTAGAATGATAAGAAAACATCCATATAGATAAAAGTTGTGTAGAGTTGGAAAATAGAAGCAGTGTCAGTTTTCAACATAGAAACTATGGAAAAATCAGGGTACTTGTTTTATTGTCAAAATTTTAAACTGTTTATATCACTTTGACACACCAAATTCCCTTGAAATCACGTTGGGTTCTGATAGTCAACTCTACTCTCAAATTTCAAGCTTTGTTTCAGAATGAGAATATGAAAATTATTCTTTCAAAGAATTTGAAACTCGTTGCAAAGGAGAGTACCATGATCCTTCTGAACATGGCACAATTGTTGGTTTACATATGCTCTTTTATGGAGATTTTATGAAGGCAATCTCTGTATTTGGAAGGTAACATTATATCAGGAGTGTAAAAGTAAAAACTTAAGACATCTTTATACTTTGTGCTTCTGCTGTGAAAATAAATAGCACATATTAAAATTTTAAATTAAGGTCATGTCCCCTTCCTATATAAAATGGAAAGAAAATACACACTCCAGTAACTCAGCTAGTCATAATGTCTTGCTATTACTAATATATAGTTTTATCTGCTTCATTCTGAAAATGTTGGTAACTAGCTTACACAGACTGTGAAAATCTCAGGACTATTTTCTGAGAATGACTTTTTTTTGTTTTTTGTTTTTTTTTTTTTTTTGCTTCTAATGGGGTTATTTTGTAGCACAGAGGAAGTATGGGCTGGGTTATTTTATGACACAGTGGGAGGTAGTGTAGTGACTTGAGCAAGCTATCAGGGGCTCTTTCGATGGACTATTTTTTTATTGTCTTCAAGAGTGTTCTATGTTACATGTTCAGATCCATTCAGTTCAGTCACTCAGTTGTGTCCGACTCTTTGTGAAACCATGAATAGCAGCAAGCCAGGCCTCCCTGTCCATCACCAACTCCCGGAGTTCACTCAGACACACATCCATCGAGTCAGTAATGCCATCCAGCCATCTCATCTTCTGTCATCCCCTTCTCCTCCTGCCCCCAATCCCTCCCAGCACCAAAGTCTTTTCCAATGAGTCAACTCTTCACATGAGGTGGCCAAAGTATTGGAGTTTCAGCTTTAGCATCATTTCTTCCAAAGAAATCCCAGGGCTGATCTCCTTTAGAATGGACTCGTTGGATCTCCTTGCAGTCCAAGGGACTCTCAAGAGTCTTCTCCAACACCACAGTTCAAAACCATCAATTCTTTGGCTCTCAGCCTTCTCCACAGTCCAACTCTCACATCCATACATGACCACAGGAAAAACCATAGCCTTGACTAGACGGACCTTAGTCGGCAAAGTAATGTCTCCACTTCTCAATATGCTATCTAGGTTGGTCATAACTTTTCTTCCAAGGAGTAAGCATCTTTTAATTTCATGGCTGCAATCACCATCTGCAGTGATCTTGGAGCCCCCCAAAATAAAGTCTGACACTGTTTCCACTGTTTCCCCATCTATTTCCTATGAAGTGATGGGACCGGATGCCATGATCTTCATTTTCTGAATGTTGAGCTTTAAGCCAACTTTTTCACTCTCCTCTTTCACTTTCATAAGCAGGCTTTTTAGTTCCTCTTCACTTTCCACCATAAGAGTGGTGTCATCTGCATATCTGAGGTTATTGATATTTCTCCCGGTAATCTTGATTCCAGCTTGTGTTTCTTCCAGGCCAGCATTTCTCATGATGTACTCTGCATATAAGTTAAATAAGCAGGGTGACAATATATAGCCTTGACGTACTCCTTTTCCTATTTGGAACCAGCCTATTTTTCCATGTCCAATTCTAACTGTTGCCTCCTGACCTGCATACATATTTCTCAAGAGGCAGGTCAGGTGGTCTGGTATTCCCATCTCTTTCAGAATTGTCCACAGTTTATTGTGATCCACATAGTCAAAGGCTTTGGCATAGTAAATAAAGCAGAAATAGATGTTTTTCTCGAACTATCTTGCTTTTTCCATGATCCAGGAGATGGTGGCAATTTGATCTCTGGTTCCTCTGCCTTTTCTAAAACGAGTTTGAAGATCTGGAAGTTCATGGTTCATATATTTCTGAAGCCTGGCTTGGAGAATTTTGAGCATTACTTTACTAGCATGTGAGATGAGTGCAATTGTGCAGTAGTTTGAGCATTCTTTGAGCATTATTACATGTAGATTACACTCAAATGTATGGACACCAATAAAAATGGGTATTTACAATGGAGTAGGAATAATTAAGTCTATATCATTTCCCACTTAGTGGATGTTTTTGAGTCTCATAGTTTATGCAATGACTTGTAACATTTGGTATAACTTTCTGTAGAAATTAGCAATGGGTTTAATGAAAATATACTTGGTGTCTTGGTGTGCTAAGAACTGGAGAATAGTAGCTATCCATCACCTTATTGAAAGAGAAGAAAAAAAGAGATTGTTGGGCTGGATGGGGTTGCATAAAGAATGGGGAAGAAAGGTCTTACTACAAAGAAATACAAAACTGGAACAATTACAAAATAAAATCAGGTAAATATCCTTGGTAGCTGAGACAGTAAAGAATCTACCTACAATATAGGAGACGTAGGCTCAATTCCTGGGTCAGGAAGATCCTCTGGAGAAGGAAATGGCAACACATCCAGTATTCTTTCCTGGAGAATCCCATGGACAGAGGAGCCTGGTGGGCTGCAGTCCATGCAGTTGCAAAGAGTCAGACCTGACTGAGTGGTTAACACTTCTAAACATCTCATAGTAAGTTTCTACCGACCTATCTGAAAGCAGAGTGTTCCTATGAAAACTGTCGTAAGTCAGTATGATATAAAACAAAGAAGTGGTTATGCTTAGACACATCTTGCTGGTGGATGCAAAAATTAAATTGAGATGAAATAGCTGATCACACAGATCAAAGCTGTGGTGGCTTGAGGCTAAGATGCTGAGAGTGGGTGAAGTGAAGTGGCTTGAAGGAGCCACTTTGGGGCAACACTGTTGCCTTTATAACCAGTCTCTACAGAACAAATGCTGAATGCTAAAAATGTCTTTCCACCTTTTTTTGGTAAAAATGAAAATCCTTCTTGAATTTCTTTCAAGAAAGAAATTTGGTGAAAATTGGGTACTAAAGTAGGTCTTTCATAAAAGCAAATTATCATTAAGTCAACATTTAAGGAGCCAGGCCTACCTCTATGGCTTAGTGGGTTCTCAGCCTTTATCAGAAGCCCTGAGATTATGTTTGCATGTCTGTCTTCCAGCAGATGTTAGAGAAGTGATGCCCATGTAGTTTTCACTTAGTCTAATTTGAATTCATAGAATAATCCTTTCTTCCTCTAGAATAAAATTGGTACAGGGAAGTGAAAAATAAAGCTTCCCTAATAGGCTTTTAAACTAAACTTGGAAATGCTTTTTTCCCCATACATTAGAATCCTAGAAATTTAAACATAACTTTTAAATGAAGTTTAAATAATATTTGATTTTATGGTCTAATACATTTCTGGCAAGATTAGGATTCCAACTGCAAACAATTCCTCAACTTTCAAGTTTTTGACATCTTGAGGTACTCTAAAGGATTATTTCACTTTTGATATATTAAATTGTTAAGAATTTGTTATTAGTTGGCCAATATGAACTATAAATCAGCAATTTCATATGGTCAAGCTAATATTTCTGTTTGTGAAAGTGTTCCATATCAAGTAGGTAATTAAATACTACCTTCTGCATTCTGAGTTCATTATTCTGGGTCTTTACTTAAAACAATTCAAGAATCTAAACATGGTCTTTCCACATTGAGGGTAGAATTTCTCCCCTAGACAGTTTCATGGATACAGGGTAACTTTATTTTTAATATGCTCTATTTTTAAAATTTATTTATTTTTATTGAAGTATAATTGATTCACAATGTTGATAATTTCTGTTTCACAGCAAAATGATTTGGTTATAATATACATATATTATTTTTAATATCCTTTTACATAATGGTTTATTATCAGATATTTGTTTTAAATTGGAGGATAACAGGTTTACAATGCTGTGTTAGTTTATGCTATACAACAACATGAACTGGAGTGACTTTAAATGATAAGAGGAGGGTCAGAAGAGGCATAAATACCTCATTCACCTGCCCTAAGTTTCTGACCATGTGGTTTGACTAGAGAGAAATACGTGTTGGAGAACCTATACAATTTCAGGCCATCTCTTGCACTTCCATTTGTTAAAAAACAAATCTATTTTACCAACCAAGACCATTATAACAATTGTACACTGAACAGGAGTGGAACTTTTTCAGAAAGCAAGGTGTCTATATTAACCTGACCTAGCCTGGAACAAAACTGAACAAAACCAAAGCACAAGAGGAGGGAGAAATATCCCTCCTCTTTACAGAAATGTAAATAGAATAATGTAAAAGAGGGTAGCAGAGAAGTCAGGTAGACCAACTCCATTTATTATCCCAAGAGAAGACAACAGAGTCTGTTTTCTGCTCACTGGCATGAGGTAACTCATACTGTTTTAAATTTAACCTGAGGATTTTATCGCTACAACATAATGTAGCACCAGACTCTAATTCTGGCCAAGAAGGGAGAGAGTGGGTAGTAATTGTTGAATATTTTGGGAAGCAAGAGTCCAAGTAGAGATCAGTTCAATTCTAGACTAGTTGTTAAAAAAAGGAAAAAGGATGGCAAAAATTTGAAAGGAAACAAAAAGTGGGGCATGATTGCACTTGTTTCCAGATGAGGACAAGGAAGTGTTGAAGTTTTAAACAGATTAAAGTTACTCTATAAAAAGTGCTTAAAACTAACAATTGTTTTTAGGTTAACTGAGAAATATAGAAACAGGCTAGATATTTCTTAAAGGCTTTCTCAATTTTTATTAAAATGAAAAGGAGAAGGAAGGAAGAGTTAGAAGCATGACAGCATATGAAGAGAATTTCACTCACTGCCCTGAGGATGAAGCTGTGTTGAATATACTAGAGTGGCTTATTCCTTGGATGGAAACTTTTAGAAGGTTAGAATTTTCCTTTTGGAACCCTCTGAATGAGGTGATATTTTAATATTAGGTGATATTTCTGATACTGAATGAGTATCCAGAGAGCAATACAAGTACATAATACTCCGTAACATTCCCAGGTAGTTATAAAAGAGCTAACATTTCTTTATGCTCATTGTTTTTCAGCCTTTGTCTCATTGACTTAGGACATATTTTATTTCTGTTAAAGGAATCTTAGGTTATCAACTACAAGTACACCTTTTAAGAGTAACAATTGAGCTTTACATTTCTCCACAGTTTATTGAACATAATAGGATCTTGTTAAACTTTCCTGAAGGCAATTTATTTTTTCTCTATAATGCTTTCTATAAATAGTAAGTAGATTTAATAAGATGTTGACATCAATTACAGCAAGAAGGTTACTTTCTCTTATTGATAAATAATTACAATGTTTTTAAAAATGAAGTAAGATATTTGAGTGTTCTTCAAGGAACTTGAACATCAGTATGAACATGTTGCAAGGTTTCTAGAATTCTAATCCTTTTCCAGATAATTTATCTTCATCCTATTCCATGCAAATTGTGCATCAAGATGATTATAGGTACTCAAGTCAATTACGTGTGTCTACCCTATTAAGAGTACTCTAAATTCCACATAAATTAAGCCTATTTCCAAGTGTTAATTAACAAAATGTATGAAAACTTGATTACAGTTTGTCCTCTGGCATTTTGAAAATTATTAATCCTCTTAAATTATCTTCTCTTACTGCTTCCTTTTCACTGAAATTATCTAAATACAGTAAAATGGTAAATCATATAACCAAAAAAAAAAAAAAAAAAAAAGACAGCTTGCCTCTCTGGGATTTGGAAATCACACGATTGCTTTGAACTTATCATCCAAGAAATATTCAAAAGCCAAATTTTGGGAAATCTTTATATGAGACTTTAAAAATGGAACTTATTTTCACAAAAAGGAAAGAAGTGTTTGTGTCCAGTTTTACAATTTTAACCCTTGTCACACAATAAAGTTTGAAAAATGCTGAAGGCAGAAATATAGGAGCCTTAGAAAATGGCAACTTGTAAAAACATCTTATTTCATAAAGATAGATTCTTAGAAAATAGACCCTAGATCATCCCCATTGCAGCTCATCATTTTATGAACAAGGTAAGTAAGAATGATCTCCCATATAAATGGGGTTGTGTTAAATTTAGGTACTGTGGTTTATTTTCTTCTTTTTTATGGGAGACGTAAATTATCTACACCTAATTGATAAGGTAGATTAACTGCATATTGGATATACTTCTATCACATCTATTCATATTGAAAGAATGTATATGACTTTGGCAAGTTGATGCTACATGATTATTCAAATAATACTATGTGACTCCTTTCAATTTGTCTTTAAATAGTAATTTTGAATTCTCATTTTAATTTATATTCCTCAAAGACCTTTCACAAATCATGATTATGTTCAAAGAAATAATGTGTAATACCCATAATCTCCATCACTCAGAAATAGCACAACACGAGGTCATCCTGAATTATGGTAGCCCACATAGGCATGGAGGGATAACATCCTATGATGATGGGAGCAGAAATTGGAGTGATGCATCTACCAGTCAAAGAATTCTAAGGATTGCTAACAGTCACTATACGCTAAGCAGAGGTAAGACAGGATATTTCCCTAAACCACAGAGGGAAAGGGGATCTGATGAGAGTGTGATATCAGACTTCCAGTCTACAGGACTATCAGAGAGTATGTTTATGTTTTTTTAAGCCACCTAACTTATGATATAAAGAGCACCATGCTAATTCAACTTATATGCAGAGTACATCATGAGAAAAGCTGGGCTGGAAGAAGTACAAGCTGGAATCAAGATTGTCTGGAGAAACATCAGTTACCTCAGATATGCAGATGATACCACGCTTATGGCAGAAAGTGAAGAAGAATTACAGAGTCTCTTGATGAAACACTGGTGAAAGAAATCAAAGAGGACACTAATAGATGGAGAAATATACCATGTTCATGGATCAGAAGAATCAATATAGTGAAAATGAGTATACTATCCAAAGCAATGTATATATTCAATGCAATCCTTATCAAGCTACCAACGGTACTTTTCACAGAGCTAGAACAAATAATTTCACAAATTGTATGGAAATACAAAAAATCCTCGAATAGCCAAAGTAATCTTGAGAAAGAAGAATGGAACTGGAGGAATCAACCTGCCTGACTTCAGGCTCTACTACAAAGCCACAGTCATCAAGACAGTATGGTACTCGCACAAAGACAGAAATATAGATCAATGGAACAAAATAGAAAGCCCAGAGATAAATCCACGCACCTATGGACACGTTATCTTTGACAAAGGAGGCAAGAATATACAATGGAGAAAAGACTATCTCTTTAACAAGTGGTGCTAGGAAAACTGGTCAACCACTTGTAAAAGAATGAAACTAGAACACTTTCTAACACCATACACAAAAATAAACTAAAAATGGATTAAAGATCTAAACGTAAGACCAGAAACTATTAAACTTGTAGAAGAAAACATAGACAAAACACTCTCCAACATAAACCAAAGCAGGGTCCTCTATGACCCATCTCCCAGCATATTAGAAATAAAAGCAAAAAATAAACAAATGGGATCTAATTAAAACTAAAAGCTTCTGCACAACAAAGGAAACTATAAGCAAGGTGAAAAGACAGCGTTCAGAATGGGAGAAAATAATAGCAAACAAAGCAGCAGACAAAGAATTAATCTCAAAAATATACATGCAACTCCTGCAGCTCAATTCCAGAAAAATAAAAGACCCAATCAAAGAGTGGGCCGAAGAACTAAACAGACATTTTTCCAAAGAAGACATATCTAACACATGAAAAGATGCTCAACATCATTCATTATCAGAGAAATGCAAACCAAAACCTCAGTGAGGTACCATGTCACACCAGTCACAATGGCTGCTATCCAAGTCTACAAGCAATAAATGCTGGAGAGGGTGTGGAGAAAAGGGAATCCTTTTATACTGTTGGTGAGAATGCAAACTAGTACAGCCACTATGGAGAACAGTATGGAGATTCCTTACAAAACTGGAAATTGAACTGCCATATGACCCAGTAATCCAACTGCGGGGCACACACACTGAGGAAACCAGAATCGAAAGAGACACATGTACCCCAATGTTCATCACAGCACTGTTTATAATAGCCAGGACATGGAAGCCACCTAGATGTTCATCAGCAGATGAATGGATAAGAAAGCTCTGGTACATATACACAATAGAATATCACTTAGCCATAAAAAAAGAATTCATTTGAATCAGTTCTAATGAGATGGGTGAAACTGGAACATATTATACAAACTGAAGTAGCCAGAAAGAAAAACACCAGTACAGTATACTAACACATATATATGGAATTTAAAAAGAAGGCAACAATAACCCTGTATGTGAGACAGCAAAAGAGACACAGATGTATTGAACAGTCTTTTGGGCTCTGTGGAAGAGGACGAGGGTGGGATTATATGGGAGAATGTCACTGAATCATGTAAAATATCATATGTGAAATGAATCACCAGTCCAGGTTTGATGCATGATACAGGGTGCTCGGGGCTGGTACACTGGGATGACCCAGAGGGATGGTATGGAGAGGGAGGTGGGAGGGTTTCAAGATGGGGAACACATGTACACTCATGGTGAATTCAAGTCAATATATGGCAAAACCAACACAATACTGTAAAATAAAAGTAATTAATTAATTAAATTTTAAAAAAAGATAATGAAAGAGGAGAGTGAAAAAGCTGGCTTAAAGCTCAACATTCAGAAAACTAAGATCATGGAATCTGGTCCCATCACTTCATGGCAAATAGATGGCGAAACAGTGGAAATAGTGGGTGACTTTATTTTGGGGGGCTCCAAAATCACTGCAGATGCTGATTGCAGCTATGAAACTAAAAGACACTTACTCCTTGGAAGGAAAGTTATGACCCATCTAGATAGCATATTGAAAAGCAGAGATATTACTTTGCCAACAGAGGTCTGTCTAGTCAAGGCTACAGTTTTTCCAGTGGTCATGTATGGATGTGAGAGTTGGACTGCGAAGAAGGCTGACCTCTGAAGAATTGATGCTTTTGAACTGTGGTGTTGGAGAAGACTCTTGAGAGTCCCTTGGACCGCAAGGAGATCCATTCAGTCCATCCTAAAGGAGATCAGTCCTGGGTGTTCATTGGAAGGACTGATGTTGAAGCTGAAACTCCAGTACTTTGGCCACTTGATGTAAACAGCTGAATCATTTAAAAAGACCGTGATGCTGGGAAAGATTGAGGGCAGGAGGAGAAGTGGATGACGGAGGATGAGATGCTTGTATGGCATTACCGACTCAATGGACATGGGTTTGAGTGGACTCCGGGAGTTGGTGATGGACAGGTAGGCCTGGCGTGCTGCTATTCATGGGGTCGCAACGAGTCGGACACAACTGAGCAACTGAACTGAACTGAACTTATGATGCTTGATCTTGGAATCCTTAGGAAACAATTACAGCACTAATATTAATGCTATTTCATAACGACTTGCTTATACATTGATAGAAACAAAATATTTATTTCCCAAAATCATATCTTGAAACCTAATTCCAAATGTAATAGTATTTGGAAGTGAGTCCTCTGGAAGTTGATGAGGTCATGAGGATGGAGCTCACATGAAGAAGAGTAGTGCCCGTATAAGAGACCCCACAGAGTTCCTTAGTTTCTTTTTCCATGTGAGGACTCTCACCACACATAAAATGTAATGATACCTTATCTTGGACTTTTCTGCTTCCAGAAATTTAAAAAATATAAATATCTGTTATTTACATATCACCTGGTCTATTTATTATAAGAGTCTGAAAGAAATAAGACATTCATGTACCATAAATACTACTTGAGGTCAATAAATATTCTTCATGAAAAAAATTGTTTATGATGATGTTTTACATAAAGTGATCACTTTATAGTAATATGACCACACCCATTCATAAAATTTCAAGCTTTTTTTGGCATGCATTTTGTTAAGTATACATCTGATATGAAAGGATGAGTTTTAATATTTGGGGAACTATACGCTATTGGAAAAATTTATACTAAACTAAATTTAAAGTTCATACTGCTCATGCGGTTCTTAGTTACAAATTATTGAATTTTGACAAGTGCATTTGATTTTGAAGAGCCCCAGAAGGAGGGCATGGAAACCCACTCCAACACTTTTGCCTGGAGAATCCCATGGACAGAGGAGACTGGTGGGCCACAGTCCATAGGGTCAAAAAGAGTCAGACACAACTCAGCGACTAAGAGTTTCACTTTCACTACTGTAGGCTCATTATTACATTTTTTTTTCCTGTTATTATTGGGTTGGCCAAAAGGTCCATTTGGGTTTTTCATAACATCTTACAGAAAAAACTGAATGAACTTTTTGTCCAACCCAATATATCCTATTCTGTTGATTAGATCAGCTTCTTATTTAACTTATTTTATATTATTGATAATTTCTTTTATACCTTTCTTGCTGATTTGTATACTACTCTCAACCTCCAATGGTCCTAATGTAACATATATTACTAGATATCCAGATCAGATCAGTTCAGTCACTCAGTCGTGTCCAACTCTTTGCAACCCCATGAACTGCAGCACACGAGGCCTCCTTGTCCATCACCAACTCCCGAAGTTCACTCAAACTCATGTCCATTGTGTCGGTGATGCCATCCAGCCATCTCATCCTCTGTCATCCCCTTCTCCTCCTGCCCCCAATCCTTCCCAGCATCAGAGTCTTTTCCAATGAGTCAGCTCTTCTCATGAGGTGGCCAAAGTACTGGAGTTTCAGCTTCAGCATCATTCCTTCCAAAGAACACCCAGGACTGATCTCCTTTAGGATGGACTGGTTGGATCTCCTTGCAATCCAAGGGACTCTCAAGAGTCTTCTCCAACACCACAGTTCAAAAGCATCAGTTCTTCGGGATGCAACTTTCTTCACAGTCCAACTCTCACATCCGTACATGACCACTGGAAAAACCATAGCTTTGCCTAGACGGATATTTGTTGGCAAAGTAATGTCTCTGCTTTTCAATATGCTATCTAGGTTGGTAATAACTTTCCTTCCAAAGAGTAAATGTCTTTTAATTTCATGGTTGCAGTCACCATCTGCAGTGATTTTGGAGCCCAAAGCAATAAAGTCTCACACTGTTTCTACTGTTTCCTCATCTGTTTCCCATGAAGTGATGGGACTGGATGCCATAATCTTAGTTTTCTGAATGTTGAGCTTTAAGCCAACGTTTTCACTTTCCTCTTTCACTTTCATCAAGAGGCTTTTTAGTTCCTCCTCACTTACTTCCATAAGGGTGGTGTCATCTGCATATATGAGGTTATTGATATTTCTCCCGGCAATCTTGATTCAGCCTGTGCTTCTTCCAGCCCAGACTTTCTCATGATGTACTCTGCATATAAGTTAAATAAGCAGGGTGACAACATACAGTCTTGACATACTCCTTTTCCTATTTGGAACCAGTCTGTTTTTCCATGTCCAGTTCGAACTGTTGTTTCCTGACCTGTATAGAGGTTTCTCAAGAGGCAGGTCAGGTGGTCTGGTATTCCTGTCTCTTTCAGAGTTTTCCACAGTTTATTGTGATCCACACAGTCAAAGGATTTGGCATAGTCAATAAAGCAGAAATATATGTTTTTCTGGAACTCTCTTGCTTTTTCCATGATCCAGCAGATGTTGACAATTTGATCTCTTGTTTCTCTGTCTTTTCTAAAACCAGCTTGAACATCAGGAAGTTCACAGTTCACGCATTGCTGAAGCTTGGCTAGGAGAATTTTGAGCCTTACTTTACTAGCATGTGAGAAGAGTACAATTGTGTGGTAATTTGAGCATTTTTTGGCGTTGCCTTTCTTTGGGACTGGAATGAAAACTGACCTTTTCCAGTCCTGTGGCCACTGCTGAGTTTTCCAAATTTGCTGGCATATCGAGTGCAGCACTTTCACAGCATCATCTTTCAGGATTTGAAATAGCTCAACTGGAATTTCATCACCCCCACTAGCTTTGTTTGTAGAGATGCTTTCTAAGGCCCACTTGACTTCACACTCCAGGGTGTCTGGCTCTAGGTGAGTGATCACACCATCGTGATTATCTTGGTCATTAAGATCTTTTTTGTACAGTTCTTCTGTGTATTCTTGCCACCTCTTCTTAATATCTTCTGCTCTGTTAGGTCTATACCATTTTTGTCCTTTATCGAGCCCATCTTTGCATGAAATGTTCCCTTGGTATCTCTAATTTTCTTGAAGAGATCTCTAGTCTTTCCCATTCTGTTCTTTTCCTCTATTTCTTTGCATTGGTCACTGACGAAGGCTTTCTTATCTCTTCTTGCTATTCTTTGGAACTCTGCATTAAGATGCTTGTATCTTTCCTTTTCTCCTTTGCTTTTTGCTTCTCTTCTTTTCATAGCTATTTATAAGGCCTCCCCAGATAACCATTTTGCTTTTTTGCATTTCTTTTCCATGAGGATGGTCTTGATCCCTGTCTCCTGTATAATGCCACGAACCTCCATCTATAGTTCATCAGGCACTCTATCTATCAGATCTATAGGCAAAGAAAGATATCTAATAACTTCCTCTACCTTTACTCTCCCAAGCAGACCTCCAATCTCCTCATAAAATGAGCAGTTTAAAATGTTCATCTTCCACGCTTACTTACCAAAGAGAGTTTTGAGTTAATTTTTCTTTCTGTGTTTCCATTCACATTACCACCAGTTTGTGGTATTTTACTGTGACAGTACAACAAAACTGACACATTTATGTTGCAAACACTGTTAAAAAAAAATCACAGGACTGGGCACAAGATGTTTGGAATTTAATTCTTTATCCTCCTTATCAGTTTGTTGAAGATGTTCTGTTCGTCTCAAAATTCCATTGTTACTAAAAAAAAAGTCAATCTGCATACAAAGGCCTCAAGACAAAAGCATTTTACTCGTATCAGAAGTGGCTTGTACTCCATTTTCTGGAATTCTTTTTTGTTGCTAAGTTGCTTCAGTCGTGTCCGACTCTGTGCAACCCCATAGATGGCTTCCCCGTCCCTGGGATTCTCCAGGCAAGAATACTGGAGTGGGTTGCCATTTCCTTCTCCAATGCATGAAAGTGAAAAGTGAAAGTGAAGTCACTCAGTCGTGTTCAACTCATAGCGACACCATGGATTGCAGCCCACCAGGCTCCTCAATCCATGGGATTTTCCAGGCAAGAGTACTGGAGTGGGGTGCCATTCTGATTTCCAAAAATCACTGCAGATGGTAACTGCAGCCATGAAATTAAGACACTTACTCCTTGGAAGGAAAGTTATGACCAACCAAGACAGCATATTGAGAAGCAGAGACATCACTTTGTCAGCAAAGGTCCATCTTGTTAAGGCTACAGTTTTTCCAGTGGTCATGTATGGATGTGAGATTTGGACTATAAAGAAAACTGAGTACCAAAGAATTGATGCTTTTGAACTGTGGTGTTGGAGAAGATTCTTGAGAGTCCCTTGGTCTGCAAGGAGATCCAGTCAGTCCATCTTAAAGAAGATCAGTCCTGGGTGTTCTTTGGAAAGACCGATGTTGAAGCTGAAACTCCAATACTTTGGCCACCTGATCCAAAGAGCTGACTCATTTGAAAAGACCCTGATATTGGAAAAGATTGAGGGCAGGAGGAGAAGGGGACGACAGAGGATAACACGGTTGGATGGCATCACCGACTCAACGGACATGGGTTTGGGTGGACTCCAGCGGTTGGTGATGGATAGGGAGGCCTGGTGTGGTGATGTTCATGGTGTCGCAAAGAGTCGGACACAACTGAGCGACTGAACTGAACTGAACTGAACTGAAACCACTAGTGCTTTTTCATCTGGGATTTCATGGCTCTGATACGTTTATTTCTTGTTCATCTAGTACAGCGTGCAAATCTATAATTTCTTGTTCATCTAGTACAGGTCAAATCTTCCGCTGCCTCTTTGTTCAAAATTTTATGCAACATAGAAATTATTCTTCCTTCTTTTTTTTTTTTTTTTTTTTTTTAGCTAAGACAATTTTATTTTATTTTATTTATTTATTTTTTAAATTTTAGTTTTTTTATTTTTTAAATTTTAAAATCTTTAATTCTTACATGCATTCCCAAACATGAACCCCCCTCCCACCTCCCTCCCCATAACGTCTTTCTGGATCATCCCCATGCACCAGCCTCAAGCATGCTGCATCCTGCGTCAGACATAGACTGGCGATTCAATTCACATGATAGTATACATGTTAGAATGTCATTCTCCCAAATCATCCCACCCTCTCCCTCTCCCTCTGAGTCCAAAAGTCCGTTATACACATCTGTGTCTCTTTCCCTGTCTTGCATACAGGGTCGTCATTGCCATCTTCCTAAATTCCATATATATGTGTTAGTATACTGTATTGGTGTTTTTCTTTCTGGCTTACTTCACTCTGTATAATCGGCTCCAGTTTCATCCATCTCATCAGAACTGATTCAAATGAATTCTTTTTAACGGCTGAGTAATACTCCATTGTGTATATGTACCACAGCTTTCTTATCATCTGCTGATGGACATCGAGGTTGTTTCCATGTCCTGGCTATTATAAACAGTGCTGCGATGAACATTGGGGTACATGTGTCTCTTTCAATTCTGGTTTCCTCGGTGTGTATGCCCAGCAGTGGGATTGCTGGGTCATAAGGTAGTTCTATTTGCAATTTTTTAAGGAATCTCCACACTGTTCTCCATAGTGGCTGTACTAGTTTGCATTCCCACCAACAGTGTAGGAGGGTTCCCTTTTCTCCACACCCTCTCCAGCATTTATTGCTTGCAGATTTTTGGATCGCAGCCATTCTGACTGGTGTGAAGTGGTACCTCATTGTGGTTTTGATTTGCATTTCTCTAATAATGAGTGATGTTGAGCATCTTTTCATGTGTTTGTTAGCCATCCGTATGTCTTCTTTGGAGAAATGTCTATTTAGTTCTTTGGCCCATTTTTTGATTGGGTCGTTTATTTTCTGGAATTGAGCTGCAGAAGTTGCTTGTATATTTTTGAGATTAGTTGTTTGTCAGTTGCTTCATTTGCTATTATTTTCTCCCATTCAGAAGGCTGTCTTTTCACCTTGCTTATATTTTCCTTTGTTGTGCAGAAGCTTTTAATTTTAATTAGATCCCATTTGTTTATTTTTGCTTTTATTTCCAGAATTCTGGGAGGGGGATCAGATCATACACCATGACCAAGTGGGCTTTATCCCAGGGATGCAAGGATTCTTCAATATCCACAAATCAATCAATGTAATTCTTCCTTCTGTTTTGTCTATGTTTTCTGTGTTGTCTGTGTTGTCTATGTTTTCTACTGTTTTCCTTAAATAGTCACAACTGAGTATAAATGTTCAGCAAAGACTGAATTATTTACTTTGTGCTATGCTCAGTTGCTCAGTTATGTCTGAGTTTTTGTGACCCCACGCACTGTAACCCACCAATCTCTTCTGTCCATGAAATTCTCCAAGCAAGAATACTTCAGTGGGTAGCCATTTCCTACTCCAGGGGCTCTTTCTTACCCAGGGATCAAACCTGTGTCTCCTGCATTGGCAAGCAGATTCCTTACCACTGTGTTACCTGGGAATCCTCAAATTATGCATGATCTGGCTCATTACTGAGAAACTTGTGAACCTTGATCTAAAGTAAGAATCTAGTTATATGTTTTACTCATATCCTCTTTCCCTTCAATGCAAACAAAATAATCCTTATGAAATGGATTTCCAAAGCTCTCGGAGAGTTCCTATTATTTAACTTAATATTATTGCCCCCCCCCCACCCCGCCCCCGCCATCTGTCTATATTTTACTAGGAGCTAATATTAGCTACTGAGAGATCCATTTGTAATTTCTTTCACACTTGGCCATCTTAAATATCTTAATTTTCTTTTACCTATCTTGAGGCTCAGATGAAAGTGATCATTTAGCTCAACTAGCAACAGACATGGAAGCAGAAGGGGACTTTGCATACAGCTGCTGCTGGTGATGTGTTGGATGGTCAGAGTAGAGAAAAGTTTCTAAACTGATTTTTGGTAGGTAAAAAGTAGCAGAAAAATGCAGAATTTCAGGAAGTCAGGATTTGCCCTGGAAACCATGAATTTCTGGAGATCATAACGGGCATTATAATTTCTTTCATGAACACAGTGCTAAAGGCAATCTCTTTCTGTCCTTTATTTGTGAACTTCCTCTGAAAAGCTGCACTATAATGTTGATGTTTATAGAGTATTAATTAAAGCTTTGGAGTTTCCTCCTCTATATTTCTCTTTTCATTTGATCTTGATGGGAAAATTGTTTGAGAGAGATCTCATCCTACAGTTTTTAATTTCACCTCAGAAAACATATCTGATAAACACATCCGTTATAATTCACTAAGTGATTTGTCAAACCAACTCTGAACGAAGAATCCAGAATGGTTATGTATGGTAGTATTACAGAGATTATGGGCAGAAATAAAAAGGCAATTTCTATGCCTATTCTGGGAAGCCAGATGAGATGGCTGGATGGCAACACGGACTCGATGGACGTGAGTCTGAATGAGTTCCAGGAGATGGTGATGAACAGGGAGGCCTGGCATGCTGTGATTCATGGGGTTGCAAAGAGTCGGACATGACTGAGCGACTGAACTGAACTGAACTTGTGTTAGTGAGTGATATAGATGATAGTTACCCTTTTATTAAAATATAAATTAAATTTTCATGTCTTAATTTGTAAAAACTAGATTATTTTGAGTTTTTTTCTACCTAGAAGGAATAAATCATTGAAAGTATGAGTACAAAAAATATATATTGAAAATAGATTTTGTAAAGAATAGAAATACCAGGATCTTGTCTCCACACGCTAGTGAAATGCTTGTTTTAAATGGTGTGGAGTTGTTAGTGGTTTTAAAAATAAAATGAAAACTAAATTATGTTGACTTCATAGTCTGCGGTGAAAACACACTGAGCCTAAAATGTTAATATTTGGTTCCATTTCTTGTCCTATTAATGCTACAGTGAAGACCAACTTCAACTAATCTATTTTCACAGGGTTCAGTTTCACAGGATAATTACAGACAAATGAACTAAAATGAGCTAAATATCTGTACATCAACTTCTAGGCAATTATTTATTTCCCTAATAAAAAGTATTCTCTATTTTGAACAAATATGATATAAATAATATAAAGTACAGAAAATGAGCAAGCAAGAAAAAAAGGTCAACATATGATATATAGGAAATGATTTGGGTGTCATAGGTCTAAGAATCTAAGCACTACAAGTTCATTTCAATCTACACTTGCCTTGGTCCAAGAACCCCGGGGGCTAAAACAAAAACTTATTACTGCCAGAAAATGAAATTGACTGAACTATTTCATTTTAGTGAGAATTTTAAGACATGGCATGCTATCCTGATGATCAAGACTATAGTTTTGGTTGTTTTTTAAAGCTTTGGAGAAATATAATTATCCATTCTTTTTATTCAATAACAGTTCTATTATAAAGTCAAACATGGATTATACTCAGAAAATTTTGTTTTCGCATGCACTTTTCATCATTATACATTGTACAAGCAGTGCAGGAGCAGAATGATTGTTAAAAATGTGTTAGCATATTAATTAGTATTTTCCTAACTCTATCATTTAGTATACCATTATGCATATTTGGTGCTTCTCAGGTGGTGCAAGTGGTAGAGAACTTGCTTCCCAATGCAGGAGACATAAGAGACACAGGTTTGATCCCTGGGTCAAGAAGATTGCCTGGAGGAGGGCATGGCAATTAACTCCAGTATTCTTGCTTGGAAAATCCCATGGACAGTGAAGACTGGTGGGCTCTGGTCCATGAGGTCATAAAGATTGGACACAACTGAAGCAATTTAGCACACACACATGCATGCATATTATTTATAAAAACATACTAAATATATTAGTGCTTTATTGCTGCCATAACAAATTACCACTTAGCAGATTAAAACAACGTACATTTATTACCTTTATTTCTGAATAGCATCACCCAGCTAAAATCTAGGTAACATATTCATTCCTGAGGGCTCTATTCAGATTTTATTTCACGCTGACTATTAAACTAAGCCCTTCACAGCTTCTAAGCCACCTGCATTCCTCTGTTTGTGGCCCCCTTTTCACCTTCTAGTGCACAATGGTGAGCTGAATTTTCATCTTCCAATCTCTGTTGCCTCTTCCATCCTTGTGTTTCTCTTACTGACTCTCCTGTATTTTTCTTCCATGTTTATGAGCCCAAGAGATTACTTGTATTGAATTCAAACAAATAATTCAAGATAACCTTCTATTTTAAGGTAAATGCTATTCCGTATGCAAACTTAACCTTGTCATTTAAAGCAGAATATTTAAAAGTTCTAGAAATGACAGTATGGACCATCAGAAGGTAGGCCATTTTTCTGCCTACCATACCCTGTTTCTTGAAATCATTGAGTTCTTCAGAATCTAGTAATTAGAGCAAGGAACATCTGTGTTTTAATCTCTATCTTTTTAACCAGAAATTTAAGCAAATGGTTTATCATTTCAGAGGATCAATGTATATACAGATTTGGATATATATCTACCACATGATGTGGGCTTGAATTTATCAAGTGCCTGTAAAGTCCTAGTAGAGTATGTCAGTACAGAAAGAAAAACTGGATTTTCATTCCCTTATCTCCACTTTCCTCAATCCTTTCATTATCCATTCTTTAATGCTTGTTGTCCCCAGGAAATATCTTTCTCCTTTTCTCTTTTATACTCTAAAAAAATATCTCTGTCTAAACTCATTAATTTCCAAAGCTGGTTGTCCTCTAGTACATACCCCATAAATAGGTACAATTTGATATATTCCAAACAGAACACATAATTTAACCCCCATATTTCCACATCTGTCTACCTCCTGCATTTGAGGCTTACTGAATGACATTCACTCTCCAGATCAAGGCTAGTTCCAGAGACTATCCTTGATGTTTCTTCTCCATCACCAGCTTCCATTAACCTATAAAGGCCAGTGTGTGTGTGTGTGTGTGTGTGTGTGTGTGTGTGTGTGTGTGTGTGTATGCACGCATGCATATGTGTAAGTCACTTCAATAGTGTCTGACTCTGCACCCCTATGGACTGCAGCACACCAGGCTCCTCTGTCCAAGAGATTCTCTAGGCAAGAATACTGGAATGAGTTGCCATATCCTCCTCCAGGGGATCTTCCCAACCCAGGAATCAAACTCACCTCTCTTATGTCTCCTGCATTGGCAAGCAGGTTCTTTACCACTAGCACCACCTGGGAAGACCTTAAAGGCCCATGCTGTTGCTGCTAAGTCACTTCAGTCAGTCCGGCTCTGTGCGACCCCAAAGATGGCAACCCACCAGGCTCCACCATGCCTGGGTATCTCCAGGCAAGAACACTGGAGTGGGTTGTTATTTCCTTCTCCAATGCATGAAAGTGAAAGTGAAGTCTCTCAGTCGTGACACCATGGACTGCAGCCCACCAGGCTCCTCCTTCCATGGGGTTTTCCAGGCAAGAGTACTGGAGTGGGGTGCCATTGCCTTCTCCGTAAAGGCCCATTCAGTTCAGTTCAGTTCAGTTCAGTTCAGTCGCTCATTCATGTCCAACTCTTTGCGACCCCATGAATCGCAGCGCGCCAGGCCTCCCTGTCCATTATGAACTCCCGGAGTTCACTCAGACTCACGTCCATCGAGTCCGTGATGCCATCCAGCCATTTCATCTTCTGTCGTCCCCTTCTTCTCCTGCCCCCAATCCCTCCCAGCATCAAAGTCTTTTCCAATGAGTCAACTCTTCGCATGAGGTGGCCATAGTACTGGACTTTCAGCTTTAGCATCATTCCTTCCAAAGAAATCCCAGGGTTGATGGGTGCTACCAAAAAAACTCTCTCAAATCTGTTCAGCTCTTTAGTTGGTGTCTTATATCAGGCTTTTTGTCCTGGTTTTCTGAGTTCTTATTATTGCTCACTAGCACAAATAAATTTGGAGGATGCCTTTTAGAGCTTTAGTTGACTGATTTCTCAGAATTATTCTACACTTTTAAGCACTCTCTCTTCCCAAAACACATTTTTAGCACCTAGAGACCAAGATATCGAGTTATTCCTTTTATTATGACATGACGATATCTTGTGATGGGTAATTTTACATGTTAACTTACGTAGATTATGGTGTCCAACATTTTCTTTAGAACATCAGTTTTGACTTTGCTGTAAAGGTATTGTGTATATGTAGATAAAACACTGGTAATCAGCAGACTTTGAGCAAAGCTGGATTACTCTCTGTAACATACATAGATATCATACAAACCAAAGAACATTTTTCAAGGAAAAAATAAAGTTTGTGTACAGACTGCAAAATAGAAATTTTGTATTAATTTCCAGGCTTCAAACTTAAGATAGCCCTTCCCTGGTGACTCATTGGTAAAGAATCTATCTGCCAGTGTAGGAGACGGGTTCATTCCCTGGTCTGGAACGATCCTACATGCTGTGAAGCAACTCTGCAAGTGTACCACAATTATAGAGCCTGTGATCAAGAGCCTAGGAACCCCAACAACTGAAGCCTGCATGCTCTTCATCCCACCCTCAGCAATAAGAGAAGTCACTGCAATGAAAAGCCTGGGAACTGAAACCAGAGTAGCTCCTGTTCACCACAACTAGAGAAAAGCCTGGGTGGCAACGAAAACCTAGTACAGCCAAACAGAAATTAATTAGTAAATTAAAAAAAAAATTAAGATAACGGTGAGTTTCCTGGAGGTCCAGTGGTTAAGATTCTGTGCTTCCAATGCGGGGAGTATGGGTTTGATCACTGGTTAGGGGAAAGAGATAACACATGCCACGCAGCACAGTAAAAAAATTATTAAAAAAATAAAAAAGATGACATCAAATCTTACCTGCATCTACAGCCTGTTGGCTACAGAGCAGATTTTAACTTGCTTGCCTGTGTAATTGCTTGACTCAATTTCTTAAAATATCTCCGTCTCTGTCTGTCTGTTTCTCTCTGTATACACACACACACAGATACACACACACACACACATAGACAAAAATAACCTAAATACAAAGACATGTATATATTCCATAATATATTTCTATTATATAGGGTTATGATATATATTCCTATAGAATAGAATATAGGATATCCCCAAGCATGAAAAGTGAAAAAAGCTAGTTCAGAACTACCTTCTAGAGCCAGACAAATGTAGACTAGACTTAGAAGTTAAATTAAAAAAAAAATTCTTATTTCAAACACCAATTTCCATTCCTTTGATTCTAACAATGAAATATCTAAAAATCCTCTACCATCTTCTTTTCCATAACTTCTGACACACATAAGCATTATATACATTAGTCCAAGCTTTTAACAACTTCAGAAGAAAAAAAAAAAAAGTTACATCCTTCCTAGCCTATTTCTCCAGTCTCATTCCTCAGTATTCTCCCCTCAAATTCCAATTCAGTCAGTGTTCTTCATGTTTCTTCTTAAGGCGTTCCCTTGTCTGGCATGCTCTTCATCTTTCCGACCTTCTTAACTTCTGCTGAAATCTACATTTTACTGTGCACATATTTTATATCTGCATATGGGTCTTTAGGTTATTCTGTAATACTCTTATTGTATATTTTACTTCCGTCTGGTGTACCGTTTATCAGACTTAGTCACACTAGCTCAGTATTTCTCTGTCATTCTAGAACATAAGCTCTTCCCAGGACAGAGCTTGAGTTTGCCTTGTTTTCATCTGCATCCCTGTGGCTGGCACAGATGATCACAAACATTTAATCTTCAGTACATCTGTGTTCAAGTATGGGCTAAAAGATGCATGAATACACTTTTCTCTATTTCTTCTATGTAGATTCCCCTCAAATTCACCTTTGCTCTGGAGTTAGATTTACTGTCCTTGGGTATAAAATTAAATATATCTACTCTCTGTCTAAAATCATTCTATGGCTCACCATAGATTTAAGAATGGAGCTCACACAACTTGTACAGTATATTTGAACCTTCATTATTTAAATTAGAGGGAAAATACATATTAAAATAATGAAGAGCCCTACAACTCCATTGTTTTCCTTGTAATCTCAATAAAGATAAGGCAGAGAGAATGACATAATTTAAAATATGGAAGTAGCATGATTTCTTACTAGATTCTGCCAAACTTGAACAATTTGCCTAGGCATTGAGGACTCAGAAAAATTTCCAGATCTGCAGAATCATAGTGCAGAGGAATTTTTTTTAAATTTTATTTTTTGGTCTTAATCACTTTATCTTTAACTTTTCACCTCTAATTTGCACAGCCAGGTTTATTTGACAATTTAGAGAGAGGCAACCAGTACTGCCTTTGGATGTTTACCTAGCCCTGGCAACAAAATATAGCCCTGGATATTTACCTGGTCCTTTTTGAAAATCATCACCCCTTGCATTCTAATACTGTACTGCTGCCTGAACACAGAAGAGCTAGCTCTTGTCCTGGATCTCTCTTCTTCAGCAGTATCAAACCAATCGCAGTTGTTCAAATTCACCGTATGCTGTCATTCATTCAACAAATACCAATCAAATGCCTATTTCATATCAGATGATTTTCTATGCTTGAGTAAATAAAAGATATCCCTACTATGTTACAAAACTTACATTCTAGTATCACACATACATATGCTAATGCCATTTAAGAAAATGGTTTTCCCCAATTCTATATGGAGAACTCCAAACCACCTTCCAAATTCAGCTTAAATATTATCTCCCATGGGAAGTCTTTCACATCTATTCCCTCAATCTTATGCAGAACACAATCACAGCACTTACTATGCAATGGCACAATTTCTGAGTAACTTTTCTATTGAAGACTTGGGACCCTCTTCAGTGTGGAGACTGTCCTCATCTCCTTTATATATGCAAGTCCCATGCTTGCCTCAGATGAGACTCTTCTTTGAAATAATATACAGTGCCAAATCACTTAAAAATGCTGCATTATACCTGATAAAGGTCATGGGAAAAGAGAATGGTACAAGCGGTTTTGAATTATAGACTATCGAGGGAAATGTTAAAAGTAGGTGTCTGATTCAAGGGATAATAGCAGAAGAAGTGTCTTTGATAAAGACCGAGTAAAACCTGTACCACAACCGTGTTTGTTCCGGTTCCCCTCTCTACAGCTATGTCTGTACTAACAGGGATGCCTCTGAGAAAGTAAGCTCAGTCTCAGTTGATCTATTTGCTCTTTGGTTTGACTTGGTGACTTCAACTCTCTCTTATGTCAGAATTATAATGATTTCATTTAGTTTCCAGTCTAACCTCTGCATAGATGTCTATGTGGAGCTCAGAGGGGCACTTGCCTTTTGCAAAGACTGGAAACTCATACCTTTTCCTTTATCATTTTCTAAGCCTGATGAAACTGAGCATTCTAAATGCTCAGATCACTTGACTGACACTAATTTGACGCAATGAGTCAGTGTGCATTCTTAATAGAACTAATTTGAACAAAGTTTAAGACTATAAGGAAGAAAAAAAATTTCTTTTTACCCCTCACCTATACCCCACCACATAGGAGATCCTCCTGATAAATATGTTTTTGTTTGTTTGCATTTTCTTGCCACTAATGTCTATGCTGGTATTCTTTTTTTTTTTTAATGCTGGTATTCTTATCAACTATTAGCCCATCTGAACTGGTCTTTGTTGTGGTTTCTTTTCAACTATTTGAAGGCTAAATGAAAGACTAACTCTCTAGACACATCCCTAATGAGCAGTAGATACATGCATAAAATTCTCCTTTAGCTAACTCAGTTTTGTAAGTTCATATGACCCCATAAAGAAAACTGAGCACTGATGAATTGATGGTTTTGAACTGTGATGTTGAAGAAGACTCTTGAGAGTCCCTTGGACTGCAAGGAGATCCAACCAGTCAATCCTAAAGGAAATCAGTCCTGAGAATTCATTGGAAGGACTGATGCTGAAGCTGAACTCAAATAATTTGGCCACCTGATGTGAAAAACTGACTCATTGGAAAAAACCCTGATGCTGGGAAAGATTGAAGGCAGGAGGAGAAGGGGACAACAGATGATGAGATGGATGGATGGCACCACTGACTCAATAGTCATGAGTTTGAGCAAGCTCCAGGAGTTGCTGATGGACAGGGAGGTCTGGTGTGCTGCAGTCCATGTGGTCACAAAGAGTCACACATGACTGAATGGCTGAATTGAGCTGATTTTCATTCTATGGTCTCATCTAGCAGATTAAGGTATAAGTCAGCTTAATAGAGGGCTTCATAACTCAGCTGGTTAAGAATCTGCCTGCAATGCAGGAGACCTGAGTTTGATCTCTGGGTTGGGAAGATCCACTGGAGAAGGGAACATCTACCCACTCCAGTATTCTTGCCTAGAGAATTCCATGGACTCTATAGTCCATGGGGTCACAAAAAATAGGACACGACTGAGCAACTTTCACTTTCAGGATAATAGAAAGAGAAGGAAACTTATGAGTGATTTCAAGAGAATTTCACTTTTATATTCCCCAAGGATAGAATTTATCCATTCATCACTGTCTAAATTTTCTATATTCAGTATCAAATTATGGTTCATTTGGTAAACCTAAGTAATGAGATTGTATTTCAGAATCTTGGAAAATTGTATCAATTAAAGAAATCCTTACTTAAACTCTTTGAAAGGAAAGTTATGACCAACCTAGATAGCATATTCAAAAGCAGAGACATTACTTTGCCAACAAAGGTCTGTCTAGTCAAGGCTATGGTTTTTCCAGTGGTCATGTATGGATGTAAGATTTGGACTGTGAAGAAAGCTGAGCACCGAAGAATTGATGCTTTTGAACTGTGGTGTTGGAGAAGACTCTTGAAAGTCACATGGACTGCAAGGAGATCTCACCAGTCCATTCTAAAGGAGATCAGTCCTGGGTGTTCTTTGGAAGGAATGATGCTAAAGCTAAAGGTGAACAGTACTTTGGCCACCTCATGTGAAGAATTGACTCATTGGAAAAGACTCTGATGCTGGGAGGGATTCGGGGCAGGAGGAGAAGGGGACTACAGAGGATGAGATGGCTGGATGGCATCACTGACTCGATGGACATGAGTTTGGGTGAACTCCGGGAGTTGGTGATGGACAGGGAGGCCTGGCATGCTGCAATTCATGGGGTCGCAGAGTAGGACACGACTGAGCAACTGAACTGAACTGAAAGAAATCAAACAATTCACCCTGGCTCATCGATATCCATGAATAGGTCATCTTTTGTTACTACCTGTTTTATGCAAAGTTGCTGCTGTTGCTGCTAAGTCGTTTCAGTTGTGTCCAACTCTGTGCGACCCCATAGACGGCAGCTCACCAGGCTCCTCTGTCCCTGGCATTCTCCTGGCAAGAATACTGGAGTGGGTTGCCATTTCCTTCTCCATTTGTGCAGAGTGAGCAGCTTTAAATCACCAACTATTTCCCCATCCTCCAGTAATTGTTTCCTAAAATTGTTAGTGTTTTCTCTAGTGATTATCTACTTCAAATCAAATACATAGCTGAGTAATGGAGTTAACCTGCTGATACTAAATCTATACATAATCACAAATGGCATAGCTGTTACAAACAGTCAGATTGGCTAGGTTCAAAACCTGACTCCACCCCATACAGACTGTGGGAATTTGCATATGTCATAGTCTCCATAGGCTTAATTTTCTCACCTATAAAATGGTGAGAATATTGGAACATATAGGACAGAATGGAGTGAAGAATAAATAAAATAATTGATGGAAAATTCACAGCACAGTGCTTGGGGAAAAAATGCACACTTAATATGGAACTTCATGATATAAGCTATGAATATTAAAACAGTAATGAAATAAACTTGGACAGGGAGAAATAAGAAAATGTTGAATCTACCTAGCCCTCCAATACTCCTGAAGATGGGACATCCTTTAAAACATTGTCATTTCCAAGCTTCTCTAATAAGAACTGAATATCCATTGATATGTCTATGATACTTTAGAAGAAAAAATCAAATCTTACAGATGGTGATAAAATTTGGGGATTATAAGAATGGTGGCTATATATCCTTGTTGATCTTGTGCAATCCAGATTCATATTTACTATCATGTGGAAAAAAATTAATAGCATCCTTGTACATTCTTAAAATAACTTGATTTGAATAATAAATTATGTGGTCATACTTCTTTTAAAGATGTAGAATCATATAAACATTCTCCAAACTCTCAATTTTCTTTTTGCTTAAGCACATTTTCCTCAGAGAGATTGAAACAAACTATACAAAAAACATATATTTATTCACTAATCAGCAATTCAGTTAGTCTATGTGACTATTAGATTTAATTGCCTGCAAATCATGATCTATTAATAGAACATTATTGTTGGCAACTAATTTCTATTAGAAGCTTCCAAATCAAATATTCAGAGTCAATATACTCCCAATTCATGAACACACAACAAAAAGTTCATTGAATTTAGAGGTATTCAACTGATAAAGGAAGATTAAAAAAAATAGTGATCCAGGATAGAAATTCCAAAATTACATTTCTATGATAATAAAATTTAATGTGAAAAGTTCAATATCAGGGTTGCTTTTATTTTTTTTCCTTTATTTTTTAAATTTTTATTTTTACTTTATTTTACTTTACATGACATACATGAATCCAAATTAATGAGTTATACTGCTGCCGTTCTTCATCAGATCTTTACAACTGTATGAGGTATTTAGTTTCACAAACACACTAACTTCATATTTTAAACTGAAAAGTAAGAGGAATAATAATTTATGTTGGAAGAGATTTATCTATGGACCTTTTGTATTTCTACACACCAGGTTGCCAGAGACACTGATAGCCTTCTAGACTATCTTTTTAAGAGTGTTCACATAATGAATAGCTTTACAAGACAGACAGAGTGTCTCCCTCCAGAGCAAAAGGCAGGTATGTTAAAACTTAGTAAAGATAATGTCTTCCCACTGGGCAAAGTTTAGGCAGATTTGCTGGCATCTCATGATAAAAGCTTGGTGTTTCCTAAATTCAGATTTCTTCAGCTGTGGTGCAAATCACATTTGCAGCATCCATCTGGGCCTACCTGCACTACCTCCATGGGATTTCAGGTTCAAGAAGCAAAACGTAAATACAAAACTCATAGTGCCTGCTCTGTTACAGTCATAAAACCCTTTGTCTGTGACCCAGGATTCTTGAATCTTCTGTCAACATTTATGAAATTGTGACAGTCTAATTGTTTACCAAGCAACTCAGTAAATTTCTCTCCATTGAAACATAAGAAGAAATATATATTAACACTCTGTATGTGGTTTATTTTTTTGTGCATAGGCACTCATGTTTTCTAGGGATGTATATGGATGTGTGTGTTCACAATGTATGTTTTTAAAGTAAATTATATGATTAAAAATGTGTTTTACTCCACAACTATAGGAAATAGAAATTATGATCTCACACAAGTATAAAATGATATCTCTTCCACAAAGGATATCACCACTTTTATTAATAGAGAAATTATACATTTTAAAGAAAAGCAGAAATGTCTGTGAACAACATATATATATATATATATATTTGCTAGAGACATTTAATAAATTAACTTGCTAAATTAATTTAATTTTAAAACCTTGATTTCTATACAGATATTTAATTGTCCTTATTAATTTTGCTCACATGATTATCTCTGTAACCTGTACTACAAAATGCTGGTAATTTTTTTAAACTTCTATTTTTTATATGAACCAATTCCTAACATATTTTTAACTCTCAAATGTCATATCAAATCTTGATAGAATTACCTCATTGTTATCTCCATATAAAGTTATAGTCCCAAATACTTCAGTTTAACCTTTGCATTGCATTAGATTTAATAAAATAATAAATAAATGGAGAAATTGCTGAAACAAATTATTTTATAAATTCAAACACTGGGTTAGTTTTTACTCTTTGTTTCTCAAGTCTAGAAATACATAACAGCATAATATTCAAATTATCCTTGTACATTCTGACTCTTCTCATAAAAAATAGTCTGCATTTTTCTTTCTCAAATTTTGTGAGGGTCTGCTTGAGAGTTTGCAATAGTAGCTTTATTCTGAGGACTATCTGGTAAATTGAAGAGGGATATCCTTTGCCATTTCTTCCATCAAAATGTAGTTTCTATTTCCCTTTCTCCTGAATATCGCTGCTAATGTGAAGGCCCTCAATTAATAGAAATGGCCTAACGGGATGCTCTGTAACTTCTGAGGTTGGATCTTTAGAGACCTACATCTTCTGCTGGCAGCTCTCTTAGAATGCTTCTTTAAAAAAAAAAAAAACAAAAAACACCATGCTGTAAGAAAACTCAAGCAGCAACATGCTGCCGCTGCTGTTAAATCGCTTCAGTTGTGTCCGACCCTGTGTGACCCCAGAGATGGCAGCCCACCAGGCTCCGCCATCCCTGGGATTCTCCAGGCAAGAACACTGCAACATGAAGAGTCCCTAAAAGCTCATGGAAACAGAGGAAAACAGATATACATACCATCTCAACACAGATACAAATGAACTCACAGTCTCCAGTTTTTCCAGCTGGCAGTTCCGGCTAAGCACCCTTCCAAGATCAAGAATCAATTGCTGGTCATGCAATTGAGGCCTCTTTGAAAAATACTCCAGGCAATGCTTTTCTAACATTGAGGAGCCATTTCTGCCCAGCTCTGCCTAAACTGCAAAATCATGACAAAGCCTTGAGATTATTTTAGGGCTGCTGCTGCTAAGTCACGTCAGTCGTGTCCGACACAGTGAGACCCCATAGAGGGCAGCCCACCAGGCTCCTCTGTCCTTGGGATTCTCCAGGCAAGAACACTGGAGTGGGTTGCCATTTCCTTCTCCAATGCATGAAAGTGAAAAGTGAAAGTGAAGTCGTGTCTGACTATTAGCAACCCCATGGACTGCAGCCCACTAGGCTCCTCCCTCCATGGGATTTCCAGACAAGAGTACTGGAGTGGGTTGCCATTGCCTTCTCCCTATTTTAGGGCATCTATCAGCAAATATTTATGTAAATATATATATATGTATATAAATATATATATATAAAAGCGACATACAATTTTTTTCAAACTTTTAAAAATTTTTTACAATTCTTTAGAAAATGTAAATGCCACTCTTCACCCATAGGCCAAACAAAGAAAAACCGCAAGGTTGGGCCCATGAGCATAGGTTGTCATCCCCTGCTTTAAGACACTAAATGTTGGAGTATT
Source organism: Ovis aries (assembly GCF_016772045.2). Taxonomy (NCBI): domain Eukaryota; kingdom Metazoa; phylum Chordata; class Mammalia; order Artiodactyla; family Bovidae; genus Ovis; species Ovis aries. Next base: position 54,346,574 of record NC_056069.1, read on the forward strand.
TTGTCACATAGCACTAGATAGCCAAAACAGACTATATCGTGTAATATTCACATTATTTATGCTTTAAAGAATAAACGAAGAATTCACTTGTTAAAATGTTTGTTGCAGAGAAGTGTGTTTATTCACTTGAAGATCTGATTTTTCATAAAAGTTTCAATATTCTCATTCACTTCAATACAATCACTCCCACATTTTCATCACTTAGCCCAATTTTTTACAAGTGAAAAGTGCTTTCATGCTTGCAAAGTTAATTTTTGAAAATTAAATACAGAAAAAGATAATTTTCTATATCTTAACAGATTCACTTTATACCCTAACACTGTATCACAGTCTTTCATCAATCTCCAGTGGAGAGTTTTTGCTCTGATTTCAATTGCTTATTTTTACAGTTTTCTAAATATCCACAGTGGGAATCTACCACATTTGCTTGTCCTTTTTTTTGGTATGCTGTGTCTGTTAATGATATAACCTCTGCTGATCTGAGTATGTTCGATACAGGATACAGGATGCTTGGGGCTGATGCCCGGGGAAGATCCAGAGAGATGATATCGGGTGGGAGGTGGGAGGGGGGTTCAGGATTGGGGACTCATGTACACCCGTGGTGGATTCATGTCAATGTATGGCAAAACCAATACAGTATTGTAAAGCAAAATAAAGTAAAAATAAAAATTAAAAAAAAATCCACTTGCAATGCAGGAGACTCTGGTTCGATTCCTGAGTTGGAAGATCTGCTGGAGAAACTATAAGCTAACAACTCCAGTGTTTGGGCTTCCCTAGTGGTTCAGCTGGTAAAGAATCCCTGGGATGGGAAGATCCCTCGAGAAGGAAAAGGCTACCCACTCCATTATTCAGGCCTGGAGAATTCCGTAGATTGTATAGTTCATGGGGTCCCAAAGGCACACATGACTGAGTATGGGAAGCCCTACCTGTATTTCAATGGACAGTAAAGGTAAGGGTTCCCTGTCATAGAAAACCCTTTAGTGGGGGCCCAAAAAATGTGATAGGAAAATATGTTATCTCTTCCTCATTAATTATCCCTAAGGAGACGTGTCATATCCTTCAGAGAAAATGGAAATCAGGACAGCATTACACATTCTGCTTGTTTGGATCATACCAGTTCTATTTAAATAGTATCACTTCTATGATTAATGCTGGTCATGTATAGAATAAAGGCACTTTATGTTTAAAATCCATCAACACACTTCTTATCATGTCAGTTGAGCACATTGTTTCTTACATTATTCATATCTACTTGAAGACTATTGTGAGAAATTCACTCTGAGTCTTAGTTTAAGTATAATGATATAGGGCAAATAATTTTACTTTTATATTATGAATATGGTGAAGTGTATGAATTATAAAATTATAAAATTTCTGAGATACTTGCTAGAAAGCCCAGAGCTAAGATATAACTTATTAGTCTACTGAAGTGCCTGGATCATCTATCATCTATAAAATATCTTTTTAACTCAGACTGCCCTAATTCTCAGTTGCTCATATTTTCCTGCACCTAAATTTAGGATATTTCATTTTATTTTATATGTCTTTGTAATTCACTTTAAAATCTATTTTATAATGAGGCAGGATGTAAGTTAAAACTATATGTAATAATCAAATAATAGATACAAGCAAAATTGAGTCATGAAATAAACCTAGATTTATGGATATGTCTCATTAGTTTCCTGGCATAATCAGGAACTTGAGGAAATGTATCAATTTCATTTTGCTACTAAAAATGTCCTCTTCTCTAGTATCTAATATCTTTTGGAAATTTTCATTTCATGTACTGCATATCTGGGGATTTGCTTTACCTAAATAGGATTTCCATCAGTTTCTATGACCTAGATTTTGAAAAGCCTTAATTGATCAGTTGGTTCTTTCAAGTATTAAGATCTTCTCACTGCATACTCAAGACTTGCCTATCCAGCACTAATATTGAATCAATTCTGAAGATTATTTTTAAAATTTTCCCTAAAATTGTGGAATATTTGGATTTAAATTTACTATTCCAAAGATCTATGAATATATCTGACCTTGTTATATTAACACTGTATATCTATTTTCTTATAAAAGTTTTGTTTGATTTCCTAACTCATTCAATTTATGAGGAAATTGAATCTATCCTTTTAATTCAATTCTTCCTGCTACCCTGATCCAACAGTTCAAGGCTAGTCACTCTAAATTAGATTTTTGTGTCCCACTTCCCAGAAGTTAGATGGCTTAACCAAAATGGAAGAATCACATCCTACCACATACATGATTCCAAGAAGCCCTCAATTTAGAGTACCTGTCTTCCTTGTCCTAAAATGATTGGATGTTTTGTGGTCATTAGGCTCCTACAGCTGACTTACCTCAAAATTGATTAGTGCCATTACCCCCATATCTGGGCTGTTTCAGTAGCCTTCCCATCTCCATTGAGCCATGCTACTTTAGTCCAGCAGGGCACAGAATTATGGCATTATAACCTTCTTTTTGGTCCCCTTTCTGTTGGGAAAGATGAACAAATGTGAAATTTATTCTATTTCTGTTTTGAAACAGAGCCAATATGTTCATGTAAGTTGTGCAAGGAACATTCAATAGTTTAAGTGAAATCTGATGCTTCATCTCAGAACTCCAGTTTAAAGGCCACTGAGTTCATCAAGTTACAGGGATCCTAATGATCATCTTTTTGTCATTATTATTGTTTTTTCTTACAGCTGAGGGCAAAAGATGGTGAGAAAGTTCTTCTGCAAAACTTCTATTTCTATCTCTCTCCTGTGTGCATGCACACATGCTCACTCTTCAAAAATATAAAACCTTCACCACAATGTTCTGGCCCAAGCTCTTCTCAGCTTTCCTGGAAAAACAGCACATTTATCCAGCAACAGCTCTGCTTCTCTAGAAGTTCTGTATGCATTAAACATGAGAAATTTGGAAATGCTCTCACCATGGAATATTTCCACGATTTAGTCATTTTTAAAATTCCATATCAAACTTCCTGATTTTTCAGAGAGAAAATATCCTTTCCAGAGGCATACTTGTTACTGTCAAGTCAGATTTGTGTGTTTCTACATTAATGGCTAAAAATCAGGAACCCTGTTTTCAAGACTAGATGAGGTGTCTTATGAGTGGAAGTGCTTCTCTCTGCCTACGAAAGCAGATCTGCTGCAAGTAATGGATGATGAGATTTCATGAGCTGAGCAAATAACATGGATAGAGATTGACAGACTCAAAAGCTGTAACAGACAGATCCTTCAGCTAGTTTATCTATTGAACATTCCATGGTATTTGTATGCCATGGATCACTAAAATCATATTAGCCTGCTGCTATTATAGAAACCTTCTATGATTAATGGTCAGAAACCATCCTAGTAATATAAGAATGGAGAAGGATATTCTCTTCAAGGTTGTGGAATATATTATTTCTCAGTAAGTACTGACATGGCCATAGACCTGAAAACAGCTCCGTGTCAAGACCATAATTTGTTCTGGATGTTTCATCATAAACATTGTCCTTTATAAAGAGTTGCCTTTGTGATGGCTGTGCTTTACAGAATGTATTTTCAGTAACAGCATTAATGCTTCTTGCCACATATTAAAGCTCAACAAATAGGGGGCCCATATGTATACAAAACAAATTGTGAGACACAATTAAAATCTTCAGAAATTGACCCATTTTATTAGTCAGGAAAGACTAGGTTCTGGTGCAAAATCAGATATCAGTGGCCAAATTCAGAAGAGGTGTGTGCTTCTTGCTCATATCGAATACAACCTGAGTTTCCTAACTTTTTGGATAGTGGTCTTCCATATGGTACCTCAGGAAATCAGTTGCTTCCATCATGCTTCTCCATCTAAAACACATGGACTCTTAGACCTAAGAGTCCTAAGAAAGAACATAGAGAGCTTACATTTCTTCTCAAATACAGCCTCGCAAAAATGAGACAATTCATTTTTCTTGTATATCATTTGTGGATACTGGGCAAGTGCCCTATTAACTATAAGAGGGATAAGAAACATAGACCACCCAGGTGCACAGAAAAATTGAAGATAAAAGTATCGGCAAAACTACTGGGCAAGAGTATGAGATTATTATTTTTTAAAAAAAAATTACTATTTTACCTTACAGTACTGTAATGGTTTTGCTACACATCAACATGAATCCACCACGGGTGTACATGAGTTCCCAATCCTGAATCCCTCTCCCACCTCCCTCCTCATACCATCTCTCTGGGTCATCCCAGTGCACCAGCCCCAAGCATCCTGTATCCTGCATCAAACCTAGACTGGTGATTCATTTCTTACATGATATTATACATGTTTCAATGCCATTTTCCCAAATCATCCCACCCTCTCCCTCTGAGATTATTTTCTGTGAGGACTGGTTGGTCATATGATGTAGATTCTGTCTAAATTATCATTAATTTGCTATCACATTTCTACTGCTTAAATTTATAATAAAAATTTTGAGCTCATTCTGCTAGGAATTGGGTTACTCCCTGATTGAAATACACGTTGAATTTTTAGTCACTGAGTTTAGAGAAAACGGGCTTCCCCAGTGGCTCAGCCATAAAGAACCCATCTGCAATACAGGAAATGTGGGCTTGATCTTTTGGTGAGGAAGATTCTCTAGAGGAGGAAATGGCAGCCCACTCTAGTATTCTTGCCTGGGAAATCCCATGGACAGAGAGGCCTGGTGGGCTATAGTACCTGGGGTCAAAAGAGAATCAGACATGACCTAGTGACTTAGCAACTAGACAAAAACAAAAATCAGAGAAATTAACTACTATAAATACATAAGAAAATGATTTGATTACACCTATGATTGTACTAACTACTATCTAGATGTCAAGGCATGTTTTGTTTCATTTCTACAGAACCCATATTTCTACACTATATTTCTTACCCATATATGGTACAGAGATGGACAGAGTTAGGCAAATAATGAACTATTTATGAACAAGATTTAGATCCTGTCTGGGGCTACTCTCATTTCTCTCTGCAAAAATGGTTACTACAATAAGCTGTTACCATCTGGCACAATACAAATTTATTACAGTATTATTCAATATATTCCCTATGCTGAAGATTACCTCTTCATATTTTTTAAACTGGAAATTTGTACCTTTTAATGCTTTTCATCTATTTCATAAACTCCCTCTCCTTCCTCCCTGCTGGTCATCACCAGTTTGTCCTCTGTATCTGTGAGTCTATTTTTGTTTTCAGTTCAGTTCAGTTCAGTCGCTCTGTCGTGTCCAACTCCTTGCGACCCCATGAATTGCAGCACGCCAGGCCTACCTCTCCATCACCAACTCCTGGAGTTCTTCAGATTCGTGTTCATCGAGTCAGTGATGCCATCCAGCCATCTCATGCTCTGTCGTCCCCTTCGCCTCCTGCCCCTAATCCCTCCCAGCATCAGAGTATTTTCCAATGAGTCAACTCTTCGCATGAGGTGGCCAAAGTACTGGAGCTTCAGCTTTAGCATCATTCCTTCCAAAGAAATCCCAGGGCTGATCTCCTTCAGAATGGACTGGTTGGATCTCCTTGCAATCCAAGGGACTCTCAAGAGTCTTCTCCAACACCACAGTTCAAAAGCATCAATTCTTCAGCTTCAGCCTTTTTCACAGTCCAACTCTCACATCTATACGTGAGCACTGGAAAAACAATAGCCTTGACTAGACGGACCTTAGTCAGCAAAGTAATGTCTCTGCTTTTGAATATGCTATCTAGGTTGGTCATAAGTTTTCTTCCAAGGAGTAAGTGTCTTTTAATTTCATACCTGCAGTCACCATCTGCAGTGATTTGGAGCCCAAGAAGATAAAGTCTGACACTGTTTCCACTGTTTCCCATCTATTTCCCATGGAGTGATGGGACCATATGCCATTATCTTCTTTTTCTGAATGTTGAGCTTTAAGCCAACTTTTTCACTCTCCTCTTTCACTTTCATCAAGAGGCTTTTTAATTCCTCTTCACTTTCTGCCATGGTGTCATATGGTGTCATCTCCATATCTGAGGTTATTGATATTTCTCCCGGCAATCTTGAGTACAGCTTGTGCTTATTCCAGTCCAGCGTTTCTCATGATGTACTCTGCATACAAGTTAAATAAGCAGGGTGACTGTATACAGCCTTGACGTACTCCTTTCCCTATTTGGAGCCAGTCCATTGTTCCATGTCCAGTTCTAACTGTTGCTTCCACCTGCATGCAGGTTTCTCAAGAAACAAGTCAGGTGGTCTGGTATTTCCATCTCTTTCAGAATTTTCCACAGTATAGACTGTATAGATAAAACATTTTAAAATGGGACCAGCTTGAACTGATCATTAGACTATAGGCTGTACTTCAATCAGAATTTTATAATAATTACATTGATAATATATGTTTACTGACTAAGACAATTAAGCAGCTTGTACATGGAACTCAACCCTGTATCACAGAAACAACAGCAGAGGAAAATGGATTTTTAAATAATGAATTGTATCACTCATCTGTAGAAGACCATCCTTTCACAAATTAAACTGGAGATACTTCCATTTTGGTAAATAGATCTTTCCATCAGCATATCAGTTGAAACAGAGCAGAACTAAAATAAGGACTATGTCTCACCTTTTGGAGGAGGAAATTGTAACCCATCCAAGTATTCTTGCCTGAAGAATCCCATGGACAGAGCTTGGCGGGCTACAGTCCATAGGGTCACAAAGAGATGGACATGACTGAGTGACTAAGCATGCTTACCTTTTAAGCAGGAATGTGCTAGAAGTTAATTGGATTATAAAGATTATATAACTCTTATTGGATAGGATTGTTTTAAGTTCCTTGTATTTATATCTAGGGTTAGCAGGAATTAAGATGGGTAGAAACAAACATGGTTTTCTGTTTAATTTCTGTTAATTATTCCAAATCATTGTGCTCAATTTTCTTTAGACAAGGACATATTAGAAACAAACATAAGGCTTTTTCCTGCACCCTACCTTTCTTGATAAATACTTCAAATAATTGGCATTAAAACACTTTTTTTAAAAAAATAGCAGTTCACAGCAGCAAATCTTCTAAGTAGACTATCAACAAACTTCACAAAAAATCACCCCAAATTTGAAAATATGACTTACAGTAAAGTGAGTAATCCTGGAGGAAGGCATGACAGTCCACTCCAGTATTGTTGCCTGGAGAGTCCCCATGGACAGGTGAGCCTGGCAGACTACAGTCCATGGAGTCACAGAGTCGGACATGACTGGGCAACTAAGCACAGCCCAAGCTGAGCAAACGAGTAATCAGGGCACTTTATGAAAAAAAGGACCCAGATGGTAAGTGAGGGAAAATGTGGCACATATGTAAAATGGAATATCACTCAGCTATAAAAAGGAATAATATTGTGCCACTTACAGATACTGTCATACAGTGTGAAATCAGAAAGAAAAACAAAATTTGAATATTAACAGTAATATGCGGAATCTGGAAAATGGTACAAATAAACCTATTTGCAAAGTAGAAGAAGAGACACAGGCATAGAGGACAAACCCATGGACAGAAAGAGGGTAAAGAGGGAACTGGGATTAATTGGGAGATTGGGATGGACAAATTTACACTACTATATGTAATATAGATAACTAATGAGAATTGAAATGTGTACCACAGGAAACTCTCTGCCCAGTGGTGTGTGGTGACCTTAATGGGTAGGAAATTCAAAATGAGGGGATATATATATATATATATATATACATTTCACTTTGCTGTACTGCACAAAACAACACAGTATTGTGAAGCAACTATACTCCAGTATTTTATTTTATTTTATTTTATTTTTAATGTTCAGGTTTTCTTAAGAGCACAAACTTTAAAAAGACACATTACTAAAAGAAAATTTAGAGGTAGCTCTCAATAGATATTGAATGGTTATGATTAAAAACTGTATTTTATCAATACATATGCATGTTAAATATTTCAAAATAAAAAATGAAGAAAGTTTCCTTTTGCCTGAGAACATTATTTGTTCCCATCTTTTTGTCTTCCTACATCTCACCTCTTTTTCTTTGAGAATTGCTAAGGTTTCTGTTTGCCTGAAGAGACCATTTTACTAAAGGCTATCAGCAGTTTGTGGTTTTAAAATACTGACCCACAGCCAAATCTCGATTGTTTTCATGTAGACCTTATAGTCACTAGGATTTAGGGAATAAATTTACTTTTCTTCATTACAAAGAAAGCTTTCTTTGTTAGGCTAAGATATGACTAAACTGAATGCTCATACTTTCAAAATACAACTTGAGTTGCTCTTTAATTTACACTACCATTTAAATGATTCATGGTGTTACATATTTTAGTTTCTTATGAAAATTAATTGCATGCTTGTAAATGGGTGATTACTTTATCATATTTCATTCCTGTAAAAATAATATGTTGATTTTGCTGAATCTCCCTTAATGTTAAATTTTTAGCATAAATGAATACATTTCTTTTTGTTATCTAATAGAGCTTACTGGATGTTACATAGATACTTTTTCCTGTTAAAATAATGTGATCTAGTGAACTTGGTATAGGCATCCTTTTTCTTTAGTAAACTATGACAGATTAAAATTTTAGTATAAGTAGAATATTCCAATTTATTTCTCCTCTTTCAGTATTTTGCTGTAGTTGCTGAATAGTTTCTTTGCAAGGGAAGAAAAAGGATTAACTTGACTAAAACCCAGTTAAAATGCAAATGAAATGAATTTCTGGGCAATAAAGCATGCATTAAGCTGGAACTTTAATGAACATAATAGTAAAAAGTCCCTGCAATATTTTATGCACCTCTATCTATTTCATCTTTATGCTCATTTAGATGTAAGTCTCCTGATTATTTTAGAGGCTTTGCATTTCTGCTTGCCGCAAACATGATTAACAGCTGTGTTTCTCCGTTTTCTCCAGAGAGGACTTCGAACCTACTTCATTTCACTTTCCTGAAACCCAACCATGAAGCCAAAAAGAATTTTATCTGACTTCTAAGATTTATGTTCCTTTCAAAGAGGCTACTGAAATTCACCATTAGAAGCAGTATATAATATGAAATGGCTAAGTATAGTTATGAGGCTTTGATACTTGTTTCAAAATGAATTTTATATTTAAAACAAAAGAAAATGTAATATTGGTGTTGTATCTGTGTGCTAATTATTAGAATAGAGATAAGAAGGAATGTTTGCATTTTTGTAGAAATAGAGAAACTATTCCCTCTTATCAGCCTGAGGATAGAAGGAAGAAGGAGTCTTTGATCTTGCTGATGGATTTTGCTGAGTCAGGTTTTCCTTTTATAGCGATAAGTCAGAGTTTAAGCGAATGTAACTAGGTCATTTCTTTTACCCTGTTAGACCTATTCACATTTCACTCAAAGGCTTTCTAAAACTTCAGAGGATTTGAATATATTATCCTGTAAAGTAATTGTGTAATCTATTATTGTAATAGATCATAAGAGGATGGCCATTATGGAGTAAGGACTATTCTAGAATCATAAAACGTTAATAAGTGTTCAAGGTCAAGAAAATATAGGATAGGTTGAGAGTTAAATCTACAGAAGCTGGTACGTTGTGAGTTGAAATAGCTGCAAAAGATTCATAAACTCTATTCAGTGCCAAGAACAGTATCCCTGAAACTAATTTAAATGATTAGTTTTACTTTTTTCATGTTCATCCTTTAGAAAGCATATGGTATAGAAAGCCTCAATGATTATAGCAATAAAGAAGGACCATTTGCTAGTCATGGCAGTGTTGTGACTGTGAGATGTAAGGTCAAATAGAGCAAAAGAAAATAGTCTTAAAACTAAGAGCCATAGAAATATATCTTTTAATGTGCATTACCCACTTTATGAAACAGTGGAAACAGTGTCAGACTTTATTTTTCTGGGCTCCAAAATCACTGCAGATGGTGATTGCAGACATGAAATTAAAAGATGCTTACTCCTTGGAAGGAAAGTTATGACCAAACTAGATTGCATATTCAAATGCAGAGACATTACTTTGCCAACAAAGGTCCGTCTAGTCAAGTCTAGTTTTTCCAGTGGTCATGTATGGATGTGAGAGTTGGACTGTGAAGAAAGCTGAGCACTGAAGAACTGATGCTTTTGAACTGTGCTGTTGGAGAAGACTCTTGAGAGTCCCTTGGACTTCAAGGAGATCCAACCAGTCCATCCTAAAGGAGATCAGTCCTGGGTATTCTTTGGAAGGAATGATGCTAAAGCTGAAACTCCAGTCCTTTGGCCACCTCATGTGAAGAGTTGACTCATTGGAAAAGACTCTGATGCTGGGAGGGATTCGGGGCAGGAGAAAAAGGGTATGACAGAGGATGAGATGGCTGGATGGCATCACTGACTCGATGGACGTGAGTCTGAGTGAACTCCGGGATTTGATGACAGACAGGGAGGCCTGGCGTGCTACAATTCATGGAATCACAAAGAGTCAGACATGACTGAGTGACTGAACTGAACTGAACTGAACCCACTTTATATACAATATATTTTTGGATATTAAAAAGGAAGTATTTCTACTCAGTCACACAAAAAAGAATGAAATTTGCAACAACGTGGATGCAACTAGACTATCATGCTAAGTGAAGTAAGTCAAAAGGAGACAGACAAATACCATATAGTATCACTTATATGTGGGATCAAAAATACGACACGAATGAACCAATCTACAGAACAAAAACAGACTCACAAACTTGGAGAATAGATTTGGGGTTACCAGGGTGAAGGTGGGAGGGAAGGAGTGAACTGGGAGTTTGGGGTTAGTAGATGCAAATCATTACAAATAAAATGGATAAACAGCAATGTCCTACTACAGTGTGTGTGTTTATGTGTGTGTGCTTAATAGTGTCTGACTCTGTGTGACCCCATGCAGTGTAGCCCGCCAAGCTCCTCTGTCCATAGACTTTCCCAGGCAAGACTACCTGAGTGGGTTACCATTTCCGACTCCAGGGAAACTTCCCACCCAGGGATTAAACCTAAGTCTCTTGCGTCTCCTCATTGGCAAGTGGATTCTTTACCACTGGGCTATATGGGAAACTCCCCTACTGTATAGTACAAGGAACTATATTCAACAGTCGGATAAACTATAATGGAAAATAATATAAAAGAGAATGTATATATATGTGTGTGTGTATAAACTGAATTACTTTGATGTACAGAAGAAGCTAACACAACATTGTAAATCAACTATAATTCAACTTTTAAAAAAGATGTTTTGTCCTCAATTATACATTTCCATCTATCTACTAGAAAAAACAACAACAACATTGAATTGTATAGTGTGAATGAATTGCTGAGTGAGTGGCCCCATCTACTTATCCACTTTTAGACTACCTTCAGATTTGCTTTCTGAAGCCAGCCTATTAACTTTGCCAACTGCTTTGTGACTTAAAGATCCTCTGTCAAACATATGCCTTATCCTCTAGGAAATACAGAGTACAGTGTTGCCTGGTGGCTCAGAAAGCATTCTAAATGGCTCAGGAAGTAAAACCCTTTAACTGTCCTATTTAAGCTATCCCTTCTACAGTTAAAATTGAACTACTAGTCAATATATATCTACATATTCATTTAGATTTGTGCTGTTGTGGAGTTCTTAATCTTAGCTTTTCTGGAACAATTAAGTCTATTCCAGGCATTCTCTACACACTGCTTTTTGCTGCCATTTTTATATGGTTCCACTTCTGCATTCTATTTGAATTCTTTCCTATTATTAAAAAGAATAGTCTCAAGATGAATATGCACTTATTGTGCTTATCTGAGGAAGCAGTGCTTTGTCTCTGTGAAGTGTTTCTTTTTCTAATTTTAACATGATATTTATTCTTCAAGGTGATCCACCATTTCAGCCATTAATAGTGGCGGTTGACAGTTTACTTTCTTGGTGAACTCTGTGGAGATAGATTATTGGCTTAAAGATGAAAAAATTAAGTCAACTTGATTGAATACCACAGCCATTGATTGGCTGCTCAAGATTTTTTCCTCCCATATCACTACAGGTATAATATCATCATCTATTTTTTGGAGACCTTCCTTCAGTAGGACATTTTTCTAGCAAAGCCTCAAGCAAGGTGTAAGCGTCATGACTCTATCCCCCACCTCTGTGATCAGTTTAAGGCTGAGCACATAATCCAGCAGCCTGATGAAATTCTTCCCAATAGCTGCCCTACTATAAAGGGAAAGGATGGCTTTCCTTTTGTTTTGATGGAATGTATTTGTATAATATAATATCAGAGTAAGAGGTCATCTTTCTAATGTAATTATTTATATCCGGAAAGATAACACAGACCATATGTATTTTTTCATATACTATATCAATGGCTTTAATTTAATATACCCATCTGCCAGACTATTCTTTAATTTCCTATTAATATCTCTTCTGAGATGTAAGGTCTCAGATGTATGGTTCCTTTCTCCAAATACCTCCCTCAAATTCCAGTATTTCCTGTTTCTTTGGTATCAAGATGATACATTCAGTCGCTTTCTATCTAAAACCTGAAATTTTTGTTTTCCCTCTCTCCCCAGTCATTCTAAGACCCATATCTAATACATTTGACATGTTCACACTGCAATATTTAAAACTGATGACCAACAGTGACCTACTCTATAGCACAGAGAGCTCTACTCAATATTATTTAACAACTCAAATTTGAAAAGGAATAGGTACGTGCATATGTATACTTTGCATACATGTGAAACTAATACTACATAGTTAATCAACTATGCTGCAATATAAAATAAAAAGTTAAAAAAAATAAACAAGGGTAAGAAAAAAGAGAATGAAAAAATACCTTTGGCTTAAAACTCCATAATTTATTTTGCAATAATTTTCTTATATTGTGTCCTATGTTTACCAATCAAGAACACAAATCCAGCTCTTACTTTGCTAACACATAGCAAAAATAGTGCCACAATAATCTTCCCTTTTTAAAACTAGCAACATTTGTCTATTTGAAAGATAAATTCCATGTTATTGTTAGTCACATCTGACTTTCTGTGACCTCATGGACTGTAGCCCACCAGGCTCCTCTGTCTGTGAGATTCTCCAGACAAAAATGCTGGAGTGAGTAGTCATTCCTTTTTTCATGGGATCTTCCAGGCCCAGATATTGAACTTGGGTCTCCTGCATTGAAGATATAGTCTTTACCATCTGAACTACAACATCTTTGCTAAAACAAAAAACGCTACACCATGATCAAATGTGCCCCCTCCGCAGTTAGGATAACTCAAAGTGTGTCAAACTCTATGCTGCATGGCTTGTTCAACTCTCACTGTACTGGTCCTTGCTACATCTCATATACCCACATCTTCCTTTTCCTCTCTGTCCTTTTCTTCCATCTTCCACCATATCATGCTCAATTCTTGATCAACATATAATATGATGGCTTAAAACACTCTCCCCACCCCCAAATTCACTCATCTGGCCACTCCTCTTTAACCATGTCCCTGTTTAGAGGTCATCTTTTAAAATCGCATGATCTCTACCAGGACCACCTATTTAAAGAAGCGTTCCATGAAAAGTCACTCTGTGCAATGTTTCTGTTTTGTATTCTTTGTAGCATGTATGAAAATTTATTGACACTGTATTTTTGAAGTCAAATTATTGGTTCACTCCTCTCTTCTAGAAGATAGACTCCAGCAGAGCAAGAGTCTGTCTTTCATCACTTAAAAATATATATATATATATATATATATATATATATATATATATATATATAAATGTATTTATTTTTAATTGGAGGTTAATTACTTTACAATATTGTATTGGTTTTGCCATACATCAACATGAATCTGCCACAGGTATATACGTGTTCCCCATCCAGAAACTCCCTCCCTCCTCCCTCCCTGTACCATCCCTCTGGGTCGTCCCAGTGCACTAGCCCCAAGCATCCAGTATCATGGATCGAACCTGGACTGGCGATTTGTTTCATATATGATATTATACATTTCAATGCCATTCTCCCAAATCATCCTACCCTCTCCCTCTCCCATAGAGTCCAAAATACTGTTCTATACATCTGTGTCTCTTTTGCTGTCTCACATACAGGGTTATCATTACCATCTTTCTAAATTCCATATATATGCATTAGTATATTGTATTGGGGAGAAGGCAATGGCGACCCACTCCAGTACTTTTGCCTGGAAAATCCCATGGACAGAGGAGCCTGGTAGGCTGCAGTCCATGGGGTCGCTAAGAGTCAGCACGACTGAGCGACTTTACTTTCACTTTTCACTTTAATGCATTGGAGAAGAAAATGGCAACCCACTCCAGTGTTCTTGCCTGGAGAATCCCAGGGACAGGGGAGCCTGGTGGGCTGCCGTCTATGGGGTCGCACAGAGTCAGACACGACTGAAGCGACTTAGCCACAGCAGCAGTGGCATACTGTATTGGTGTTTTTCTTTCTGGCTTACTTCACTCTGTATAATAGGTTCCAGTTTTATCCACCTCATTAGAACTGATTCAAATGTATTATTTTTAATGGCTGCATAATACTCCGTTGTGTATATGCACCACAGCTTTCTTATCCATTCATCTGCTGATGGACATCTAGGTTGCTTCCATGTCCTGGCTATTATAAACAGTGCTTCGATGAACATTGGGGTACACATGTCTCTTTCAATTCTGGTTTCCTCAGTGTGTATGCCCAACAATGGGATTGCTGGGTCATAAGGCAGCAATGTTTTTCCAGTTTTTTAAGGAATCTCCACACTGTTCTCTATTGTGGCTGTACTAGTTTGCATTCCCACCAGCAGTGTAAGAGGGTTCCATTTTCTCCACACCCTCTTCAGCATTTATTGCTTGTAGATTTTTGGATCACAGCCATTCTGACTGGAGTGAAATGGTACCTCATTGTGGTTTTTATTTGCATTTTTCTGATAATGAGTGATATTGAGCATCTTTTCATGTGTTTGTTAGCCATCTTTATGTCTTCTTTGGAGAAATGTCTATTTCATTCTTTGGCCCAGTTTTTGATTGGGTTGTTTATTTTTCTGGAATTGAGCTGCAGGAGTTGCTTGTATATTTTTGAGATTAGTTGTTTGTCAGTTGCTTCATTTGGTATTATTTTCTCCCATTCTGAAGGCTGTCTTTTCACCTTGCTTATATTTTCCTTTGTTGTGCAGAAGCTTTTAATTTTAATTAGATCCCATTTGTTTATTTTTGCTTTTATTTCCAATATTTTGGGAGGTGGGTCATAGAGGATCCTGATGTGATGTATGTCAGATAGTGTTTTGCCTATGTTCTCCTCTAGGAGTTTTACAGTTTCTGGTCTTACGTTTAGATCTTTAATTCATTTTGAGTTTATTTTTGTGTATGGTGTTAGAAAGTATTCTAGTTTCATTCTTTTACAAGTGGTTGACCAGTTTTCCCAGCACAACTTGTTAAAGAGATTGTCTTTTCTCCATTGTATATTCTTGTCTCCTTTGTCAAAGATAAGGAGTCCATAGGTGCGTGGATTTATCTCTGAGCTTTCTGTTTTGTTCCATTGATCTATATTTCTGTCTTTGTGCCAGTACCATACTCTCTTGATGACTGTGACTTTGTAGTAGAGCCTAAAGTCAGGCAGGTTGATTCCTCCAGTTCCATTCTTCTTTCTCAAGATTGCTTTGGCTATTCGAAGTCTTTTGTATTTCCATATAAATTGTGAAAGTATTTGTTCTAGCTCTGTGAAAAATACCGTTGGTAGCTTGGTAAGGATTGCATTGAATCTATAAATTGCTTTGAGTAGTATACTTATTTTCACTATATTGATTCTTCCCATCCACGAACATGGTATATTTCTCTATCTTTTACTGTCCTCTTTGATTTCTTTCACCAGTGTTTTATAATTTTCTATATATAGGTCTATAGTTTCTTTAGGTAGATATATTCCTAAGTATTTTACTCTTTTCATTGCAATGGTGAATGGAATTGTTTCCTTAATTTCTCTTTCTATTTTCTCATTATTAGTGTATAGGGATGCAAGGGATTTCTGTGTGTTGATTTTATATCCCTCAACTTTACTATATTCATTGATTAGTTCTAGTAATTTTCTGGTGGAGTCTTTAGGGTTTTCTATGTAGAGGATCATGTCAGCTGCAAACAGTGAGAGTTTTACTTCTTTTCCCAGTTGGATTCCTTTTATTTCTTTTTCTGCTCTGATTGCTGTGGCTAAAACTTCCGAAACTATGTTGAATAGTAATGGTGAAAGTGGCACCTTTGTTTTGTTCTTGACTTTTGTTTTCATCTAGGATGGCTTCTTGCAGAGAAGAGAAAAAGATCCCCTGGAAAAGAGAGGAAAAAAATAGGATTTTATTTTTTTTAATTTTCTAGAATCACATGTATAAAACATGTGAACTAGGTGAAAGATCACTTAATTGCTGTGTCTTCTACATGGCCATGACTATGTAGAAAGTCTGCTTCAGTATATTCCTGAGTTTCTACTTTCTGAGAAAATATCTATATGCCTTCAAGTACCAAGAATAAAGTCCAGTGGCAGAGATAAAATCAGTCTGAAGAAATTATTATGATTGCATTCAACTGTGCTTGCTAGCCTGGAGAAAGAAATGACACCCCACTCCAGTATTCTTGCCTGGAAACTCCCATGGACCAAGGAGTCTAGTAGGCTGCAGTTCATGGGGTCGCTAAGGGTCGGACACTTTCACTTTTCACTTTCATGCATTGCAGGAGGAAATGGCAACCCACTCCACTGTTCTTGCCTGCAGAACCCCAGGGACAGGGGAGCCTGGTGGGCTGCCATCTATGGAGTCACACAGAGTCGGGCAGGACTGAAACAACTTAGCAGCAGCAGCAGTAGTGCTTGCTAGCATCTCTCTCTTTCTCAGTAAGTACGAAAAATGTAATTAATAGCTATGACAAAGTTTTTGGGAGTTCCATGGTGAACAGTAACAAAATCCAGAGATAATGTTTATTGCTGTTTCCTGAAGCTCAGACAATAAGAAAGTTAATTACTGACAGCTGATTTGAAAGTTTATATTATCATGTGCTCCAAACTAGCTGATAGTATGGAAATATTTATCTTTTATGCAAATATCTTAAAGAGACAAACCACCTGAAGAAGTTGCCAGTTTGGGCACTAGTTGATATTTTAATGCTGTCTACTTGGTTAGATAAACCTTAAACACTTTTAGTATATATATATGTTAGTCACTCAGTCGTGTACAACTCTTTGTGATTACGTGGACTGTAGCCTGCCAGACTCCTCTGTCCATGGAATTCTCCAGGCAATACTCTTTTCTCATATACTCCTAAAGGTCCACTCCCTGATGAAGGATGGGTGTTAAGGCACCCGTTAAAAATGTGTTCCAGGACAATATATAGCCAGAAGGCCAGAGAGTGACTATTCTAGCCTCAATTTTCTGTGGATGCTCACATTACAATATAAACAACCTTACCAACCTGATTGCTATTTTCCTGGTTTATTTGTAGAGATTTGATATTTTATTAATCAATTAAAGGAAAAAAGAAGTTCACATAGTACCAAAATAGGGCTATGAGGGCTATGAAATATTTTATTGGGAATGTCAAATGATTGAAATAGTCACATATCTTCAACTGCAAGTAGTTATAATGGTAATAATAATAAAGTACTACTACTAATATGGGCTTCCCTTGTAGCTCAGTTAGGAGAAGGAAATGGCAACCCACTCCAGTATTCTTGCCTGGAGAATCCCATGGACAGAGGAGCCTGGCAGGTTATAGTCCATGGGGTCACAAGAGTCAGACACAACTTAGTGACTAAACCACCACCACCGCTACTAGTATGTATCCAGTACAATTATCACTATGTATAAAAATCTCATTCAAATGGCAAGAATAATGTGTGTGTGTGTGTGTGTGTGTGTGTGTGTGTGTGTGTGTAATATAAGGGCTTCCCTGGTGGCTTAGATGTTGAAGAATCCACCAGCAATACAGTAGACCAGGGTTCTATCCCTGGTTTGGGAAGATCCTCTGGAAAAAGAAATGGCAACCCACTCCAGTATTCTTGCCTGGGAAATTCCATGGATAGAGGAGCCTGACTAGCTACAGGCTGTGGAGTTTCAAGAGTCAGACACTACTTAGCAACTAGCTGCTGCTGCTGCTGCTGCTAAGTCGCTTCAGTCGTGTCCGACTCTGTGCGACCCCATAGACGGCAGCCCGCTAGGCTCCTCTGCCTCTGGGATTCTCCAAGCAAGAATATTGGAGTGGGTTGCCATTTCCTTCTCCAATGCATGAAAGTGAAAAGCGAAAATGAAGTTGCTCAGTCATGCCTGACTCTTAGTGACCCCATGGACTGCAGCCTACCAGGCTCCTCCATCCATGGGATTTTCCAGGCAAGAATACTGGAGTGGGGTGCCATTGCCTTCTCCACTTAGCAACTAAACAAACCTAAAATATAAATGTACGAGAAATGTCTTGAAATCCCCAACTACAAAAGGAATTGATATTAAATTCATTTTCTGAAGAATGCCAGGTAAGTCTTCTATTAATTTAGCACTGTCCACCAATGCCCTGCTTTCTAATTTTCCTCCTGACCAGCTTACATTCTACAGTTGCATCTCATGGAGGCCTAAGATGACCCCAACTTCCTCTTTCATTCCCCCCCCCAATAATATGCAGTCAATAAAATCACAGTTTTGCTTACACCTAACTGTCCAGAACTCCCGCTCAGCTGCTCCACGTCAATGCACTTCAGGGTACTTCTGACGGGATTGCATATGTCTGACAAGCTGCACTTTAAATAAACAATTCAGTCATATTGTCAGCCAAACAGGAACCTAGACTTTACAGAAATGTCACCGTCATGAAAGAAAAAAAAGGGAAAAGAAGCTGAAGAACTGATCTCTACTCAAGGAGAATAAAAGGACATGACAAATAAAAATTATGTGCAATCCTTGCTTAGATCCTGAATCAAACAACAAGCCAAGGCTACAAAGTTCATTATTATAGTTAGATAAATCTGAGTTCAGAGTGCATATTAGATTGTAATATTGTATAATTGGAGAAGGAAGTGGCAACCCACTCCAGTATTCTTTCCAGGAGAATTCCATGGAAAGCAGAGTCTAGCAGGCTGCCGTCCAGGAGGTTGCAGAGTCAGACATGAATGAGCACACACACACACACACACACACACACACACACACACAAATGTATAAATATTATAAATACAATATACTAATGTGTGTTATTTATCAGATGATGTAAATATTACATTCCTGAGGGTAGTAATTATACTGTGATGATGCAGAAGAAGGCTCCTATAAAATTGTCAACAGGTTTAAAGATGGAATAGAGGGGTGAAAATTTGATCCACAAGCCATAGAAGGACAGTGCTGAAGGACTGAGCAGAGGTGTCACTCACAGCAAAAGAGAAAAAAGGGTGATGAAATGAACATGAGAGTCATTAAGAAAAGGCTGACTTGCTAGGACCCCAGGTCCAGCAAGTCCTGCCCTTTCTTATCTGGATGCAGTAAGGGGTCCAGCCAAGGTCCTGACAATTACTGAAAGGGAAGGTGCTTCCTGGAGAGCCAGTGTGAATTTTGAAGACAATGAACAAGGGGGATGTTAAGTGAGTCCTCACAGAATATTCATAGGATTGTTTTCCACAATTAGAGCTCCTAGGGCATTTATGAAGCCCTCATAGAGTTTAACAAAGCAGTTCTTACTTCTTAAGGCTATTGATAATCTTGTTAGTAATCTTGACTCTGTAAATCTAGAATTGCCTAAGAATCTGCATTTTAACCAGAAAACAGGTGCTTTTTATGCAGATGATAAAGTTTCTCATAGATATATTTTTTCATAGATCTAATTTATTTTTTCTATATGTTTTTGTGACAGTTCTCAACTTAATATGGCTCAATTTTTCTTCCTGACCATATTGAAAATAGTCAGCCCTGTATTGCATTTGGGCTTCCCAGGTGGCTCAGGGGTAAAAATCTGCTTGCCAATGCAAGAGACTCGAGCTCCATTCCTGGGTTAGGAACATCTCCTGGAGAAGGAAATGGCAACCCACTCCAGTATTCTTGCTTGGGAAATCCCATGGAAAAGGATGTTACAGTACATGGGGTCACAAAACAGTTGGACATAGTTTAATGACTAAGCAAGAACAAAATTTAGCATTTCCTATGACCTTTAGCACAATGCTTGGGATGTATTTTATGCTGCATAACTATTTATGATTATAATGTATTACCTTTATATTAAACTTCTAGTTACCCACAGTGTATTTATATAGAATGATATTTTTCTAGTTGGTAAGGCAGGGGCCAACCTCATTTTCCATATAAAAAATTAATAAAAATTTTAAATAGCATACTTATAACCTCACTTCCTTGGAGAAGAAAATGGCATTCTTGCCTGAAAAATTCCATGGACAGAGAATATTACTGTAATTTTAAGTATTAAATTACTCACTTCACACAAATCTTGGTTATTGGCTAACAGAATAAACACCTCCTGAGGGTAGGTGCTTCTATATCCCTGCTGCTGCTGCTGCTGCATCGCTTCAGTCGTGTCCGACTCTGTGCGACTCCATATGTTCAGTGAGAACAAAAGCTAAAGAGAGAGAAAGAATGTTGTTGTTGTTGTTTAGTCACTAAGTTGTGTTGGACTCTTTGTGACCCCGTGGACTATAGCCCACCAGGCTCCTCTGTCCAGGGGATTATTCAAACAAAAATACTTGACTGGGTTGCCATTTCTTTCTCCAGGGGATTTTCCCAATCCAAGGATCTAACTCATATTTCCCACATTGGCTGGCTGATTCTTTACCACTGAGCCACTAGGGAAGCTCAGAGAAAGAATTAAAGAAAAAAAAATGAAATAAGAATGATGAGGAAAGGAAGCAAGGCTAAATGTAAACTAAAATATGCCTAGAATTATTTTGCCCAAGGGGGAAAAGATATGCAGTGTGCCTGGTGTATTTAAGTATAGCTTTATCTTCTTATCCAAAAGTCTTTTGCTAGCCTTAAAAACCCCTAGGTACCTCTTTATTTTCCATTATACTCCTCTGTGAAGTACTTTCCTTACTGTGTAGTGAATTTGAATTAAAGTGCCATATGCTGTTCTGAAGAGCTTGTGTCTGTAAAGTATTCATTGCAATTATGGACACCATTTTCAAATTCTTGTTGCTGCTGTGTAGTAGAAAAAGAGGTAAATTCTAAAAAAATGTTATTGTGAGTGTGAGTGTGCATGCACGTGAGTGCACTTTATTGACCTATATCTGTACCTTTACATATGATTAATATTTTATACTTTAGAACTCTGCATTCAAGTGGGTATATCTTTCCTTTGCTCCTTTGCCTTTAGCTTCTCTTCTTTTCTCAGCTATTTGTAAGGCCTCCTCAGACAACTATTTTGCCTTTTTGCTTTTCTTTTTCTTGATGATGGTCTTGATAATTGCCTTCTGTACAATGTCATGAACCTCCGTCCGTTGTTCTTCAGGCACTCTATCAGATCGAATCCTTGAATCTGTTTGTCACTTCCACTGTATAATTGTAGGGGATTTGATTTAGGTCATACCTCAATGGCCTAGTGGCTTTCTCTACTTTCTTCAATTTCAATATGAATTTTTCAATCAGGAGTTCATGGGCTGAGCCACAGTCAGCTTCCGATATGTGTTGTTGTTGTAGTTGTTGTTTTCTTTTTGCTGACTGTATAGAGCTTCTCCATCTTTGGCTACAAAGAATATAATAAATCTAATTTTGGTATTGGCCATCTGGTGATGTCCATGTGTAGAGTCCTCTCTTGTGTTGTTGGAAGAGGGTGTTTGCTATGACCAGCGTGTTCTCTTGGTAAAACTGTTAGCCTTTGCCATACTTTATTTTGTACTCCAAGGCCGAATTTGCTGTTACTCCAAGTATCTTTTGGCTTTCTACCTGATGTTGGGAAAGATTGAAGGCAGGAGGAGAAGGGGAAGGCAGAAGACGAGATGGTTGGACAGCATCACTGACTCTATTGACAGGAGTTTGAGCAAGCTGTGGGAGATGATGAAGGACAGGCAAGCCTGGTGTGTTGCAGTCCATGGGGTTGCAAAGAGTCAAACACGACTTAGTGTATGAACAACAACGGTCCAAGGATGAATATAAAGGAAACTTGAGGATTTAGTAATTCTGATAGTCAAATAAACTTGTTTAAATAGTTGTGGCCTATGGGCTTTATTTGCCCATGGTATGTGGAATCTGGACCAGGGATGGAATCCGTGTCTCCTGCATTGGATTCTTATCCACTGTACCACCAGAAAGTCCTAAACTAAACTTTTGAGTGTTGATGAAACCAGCAGAAGGAACCCCAGCATTATGAAACTGAATCTATTCCTAGCAGCTCCCGACTCCCTGCTATAACATACTTCTATAATTTAAGAATTTTAATTCTGTGTAAAATAATCACAACACTGTGATTTCTGGGCCGAGTGGAGGCAGGATGGGATTTCCGAAATATTGCAGTTTGTGTGATAGGTTATGTGACCCATACTTTTTACAGGCTTAGAGTCAGGGATGAGCGATCTCCAGTTCCAGGGACACCCAAGCACTTCTCATCCTAGAACTCCCCTATCAACCCATTGGATTGAGCTTCCTCTGGGAAAAGGGAAAAAAGTGGCTACTTCTTATATAATAAATAGTGAAGGTGGTTCTCCTTACTATTGAGGAACAAAAGAGAAGTTATTTAATTCAGAATAGATGTTTGGTCCAAGATAGGACTATGAGAAAGTAGGGTAGGTGTGTAGGTTTGCAGATAGGAGAGAATCAAAGGGAGAAACTTGTCTTGGTCTAGGAATTTGTGAATGTCTGGAAAGCTTCTCTAATTGTGTTCAACTTAAAAAAAAAAAAAGCTACAAAAAAGGTAAAAGAAGCAGCTGTCCTAAAATTTTCAGATTGTAGCATGTGATTACCATTGACATTCACACTAGAAGTATTACTCACAGGTAGAACTTGTTTACTTTGGAAACAGGACAGTGTATATGGAATCTGATGTAGAGAACATATTTCAGAGACTTAACAAAAGGTATTAATACAAAAGGTATTAAGGATTGTAATATTTACCATAAGTGAAGTACTCAACATCATAATTGTATAGTTAATGAATATTTCCAAAATCATCATTGAAAATTGACTCACCTTTCCTTGCATGCTGGTTTCTGTGGATGTGTGTGTATGCATTTTACACATTATCATATATTGAATATCCTAGTCAGGCTACTCAAATTCCATTAGTTTTATCTTTCTATATAGCCAACACTTAAGAAAATGTCTTAATGTACACAATTAATTTGAACATAATAACCCCCTTCAAGAAAATAAAAAGCTATATAAAAAATAGAAGCCATGTTTAAGCCTATCTTCCAGATATACCATTGTTAATTTATTTTCTCTTTTCCTTTTGGTCAAGCTCATAAACAGTGACAGGTGCATTTCATGAGAAATTAACATGCCAGTTTTCATGAATATATTACAAAATATCAATCACATTTCTAGGCATAAAGTTCCAAATACTATGAATCCCCACACAGAATAAAATTTTGTCAAAAACTAATTAATTTTGAAGTTGTCAGACTTAACAAATTGCAAAATGTTTTTATACTGTTGAGACATGATATCACTACTTGAGTTGAAATAGAGAAACATCTGACAGACTTTATTAAGATAAGCTTTGAATTATGAAAGTTTTGAATTGAGCCAAGTATTTGGTTTTGCAGCTTTCACAAAAATGCCACATTCCTGGGTGTATTTCCGTCTCTGTTTGCATATGAGTGTTTGCATGCTAAGTCGCTTCTGTTGTGTCTGACTCACCAGGCTCCTCTGTCCATGGGATTCTCCAGGCAAGAATATTGCAGGGGGTTGCCATTTCCTTCTCCAGTTGTTTACATATATAGATAGTGAATTCCCTGTCAAATCTCCCTGAAGTTTCCATGAGACTTACCAGATTTTTAATTTGGAGAAGGTGAGTATAAAACATGTTGGTTTTTGTTTATTTTTAAACTGTGATTAATATGCAAATCAAATGAACTGTTATATCAGTTCAGTTCAGTTGCTCAGTCATGTCCGACTCTTTGCGACCCCATGAGCTGCAGCACGCCAGGCCTCTCTGTCCAACACTAACTCCCAAAGCCCACCCAAACTCATGTGCAGAACTGTTGTATATATTTAGCTAAATGAAGTGTTTATATAATATTTGTGAAATGACAACTTTTTCCAAAAATTCTGCTGTTTTATATTTATCATTTATCATGGAGAATATAGGATGATTTGTCCACTGAACTTGCCTGAAGAGATTTAATAGAGCTGTGGTTTTATATGGCCCTATGGTCCACTGTTTATGCCCCACTGGAGGTAGTAAAAGGCCTCAAAACACGATTTACAAAATCCACCTGTTAGTGAGCAAAAGCTTGACTGTGAGTTCCTAGTAAACATTTAGGAAAAATAATGAGCTATACTTTGTTGCACTCTATTGCTTAGACATGTAATCAAATCCTATCATTAACTGATGGTTGAAAAATATGTGATGTCTACATGTTGGGTAATAGGGAAATACACACACAAGCTCTTCAAGTGGTCTTGGTTTCTAGTTCTCAATTATGCTTCCTTATTATATTTAAATATACTTATACATTTATATTTTATATATGATAGTATATGTCATATATGCATATACATGTATGCATGTTTGTGAGCACTCAGTCATGTCCAACTTCTAGCACTATGAACTTCTAGAACTTCTATGAACTATAGCCTGCCAGGCTCATCTGTCCATGGGATTCTCTAGCAAGAGTACTGGAGTGGGTTGTCATGCCCTCTCCCAAGGGTGCCTTCCTCACCCAGGATTTGTACCTGTGTCCTCTGCATCTCCTATACTGCAGGCAGATTCTTTACTGCTGAGCCACAAGGGAAGCCCTATTCAAAGAAGTATATCTTGGCTTAAAGAAGTAAGTCTTACTGAAATTGGACAAGATCTCAATCTGTGTCGTTATCTGTTATTTTCATCTAACAGTTTGTCATGAGCAATTCTTTTCTTTCTTTCTTTCTTTCTTTTGGTTGGGTTGGGTCTTTGTTGCTGGAAGGGGTGTCTGTCATTGCCACAATTAGGAGCTATTCTCTAGTTTTAGTGTGTGAGCTTCCCACTGTGACGGCTTCTCTTGTGGAACATGAGCTCTAGCACAGGTTGTGGCATGTGGGCTCAGTTGTTTTGGCTCTTGGGCTCTAGAGCACAGGCTCAATAGTTGTGGCACACGGGCTTAGTTGCTGCATGGCATGCGGGGTCTTCCAGGAGCAGGGCTGGAACCCGTGTCTCCTGCATTGACAGGCAGATTCTATACCAGTGAGTCACTGAAAACTGAAAGTGAAAGTCACTTCGTTGTGTCTGACTCTTTGTGTTCCCAAGGATTTTACAGTCCATGGAATTCTCCAGGCCACAATGCTAAAGTGAGTAGCCTTTCCCTTCTCCAGGGGATTTACCCAACCCAGGGATCGAACCCAGGTCTCCCACATTACAGGGGGATTCTTTACCAGCTGAGCCACAAGGGAAACCCAAGAATACTGGAGTGGGTAGCCTATCCTTTCTCCAGTGTTTCTTCCTGACCCAGGAATTGAACTGGGGTCTCCTGCATTGCAGGTGGATTCTTTACTAACTGAGATATAAGTGAGCCACTAGGGGTGCCCTCATGAGCATTTTCTTCTGTCATTAAATAATCTGTGATAACATGATTTCTATGACTAACACTACTACTAGTACTTCTACTACTTCTACTAACTACCACCACCACTACTGCTAATACTACTACCTCTACCAATATCTATGAGAGTGAGTACTTCTCATTTTAAGACAAAGAGATTGAGGCATAAAAAGGATGTGCAATTCATCAAGGTCAAATATAAGTAGCAAATTCCAGGTTTTAGTTCATATTATCTCACTCCAGAACTTTATCTAATAATCACCCTAACAATGTCTCACAAATGACTTCACAAAATTCTACCTTGAAACTATACCATGATTCATTTGCATGACTATTTAGATGTTTCCAAATTAAGCTTTTGTTCATAACAGTATAATAAATAACATATATAGTTTTCTTATTGGAAATGAAACTAAGTTAATGAAGATTTATTATCTAGCATCATAAGTTTTATTGCTATTATTCTTTTATATTTTACTTTATGTATGGATTATTTTAAAGTAGTAAATGCTTACACCATGCTGAATGCTATTAATATTTTTGATGGAAATCATGCAGGTGGTTGTTGTATATACTTTTATAATCATTATTAAAATGACAGCAATTTCAGACTAAACAATTTAAATTAGAAAAAATTTCTTACTGAAAAAAAGAACAAGAAATGTAGAGACAAAAATTTTCATAAAGAAAATTCAAGAGAAGGGCTGGAAATAAAATAGGTAAAAAATCACATTCTTTATACACACGTTATAGGTTTTGAGCCCATGTAGGTCTTGACTCATTTTGTATTTTAACAAAACACAACTTTTGATGATATTTCTTGATTTGTTAAAGGAGAATTTATTATTAGAAACAAATTTTGCACAGTGATTTTATGTCTGAACCCTCTTATTCAAAAGATAAAAGGGCATAAAATGTTCAAATGAGTAGACACTTTTATTAAGAATAAAGTATAACTGTAACTCCCCAGATTTTAATAATAATTCAACATTTTATTTCTTCACATGTACATATGCAAAAAGCCAGAGGTAATTTGTAAAAGCTAGCCTTACTGCAGCTCATATGTTCTTTTGAATATTTTTATTATTCACACGTTCATTTATTTTGTGCATATTTCTCTTTCTTATATCATAATTTTTTCAGATGTAATTTTAATTTCTCCAGATAATTCTTAATTTTATCATGCCAGTTATGTTGATTTTTGAAGTTTCTTTGAATTATTTCAGAAAAATGACATATAAGTTAATATTTAGCCTTGATGAGGTGCCATCAACCATTGTCTCAGTTCAGAAAATCTCAAGAATCTTTAATTTAGCTTTCATTAGATTCAGGTTCACATATGAATTCCCATCTGAATTCACATGTGAATTCCCATCACTAGTTTTAGTTTTTCAGGATTCAAATCTCTTTTTCTGTTGTTTTTTAGTTGCTAAGTCATGCCTGACTCTTTTGCGATTCCATTGACTATAGCATGCCAGGCTCCTCTGTCCATAGGATTGATTTCCCAGGCAAGAATACTGGAGTAGGTTGCCATTTCCTTCTTCAGGAGATCTTCTAGACCCAGGTGAGATCTTCAGGAGATCTTCAAACCAGTATCTTCTGCATTGGTAGGTGGATTCTTTACCACTGAGCCACCAACTTCAGTTCAGTTCAGTCGCTCAGTCATGTCCGACTTTTGTGACCCCATAAATCACAGCACGGCAGGCCTCCCTGTCCATCACCAACTCCCGGAGTTCACTCAGATTCATGTAGATGGAGTTAGTGATGCCATCCGGCCATCTCATCCTCTGTCGTCCCCTTCTCCTCCTGCCCCCAATCCCTCCCAGCATCAAAGTCTTTTCCAGTGAGTCAACTGTTCGCATGGGGTGGCCAAAGTACTGGAGTTTCAGCTTTAGCAAGGAAGCCCACAAATCTGTTTTTCTTGACAATAAAGTAACTCTGTGTAAAGAAGCATGTGTTCCAAAGGTGAGAAAAATGGTAGGACAGGTATCTTTAACTCTATAAATATAGTTGATGAACTATTGATACTTACAAAAGAAGCAAGAATGGAAGAGGCACCTAACTCAGTCCTTGAATTTTGGCAGTGGATCTCTCCTGTTGGAATAATATTTGGGAGATTTATGTGTTTTGCCTCAACCACCACTTTGCTTCCAGGCTACCAAATGCTAAGCACTATCTGGTTATTTGCAGTTCTTCTTTTGATGATGTCTTTTGTTAGCTCTCAGACTCTATGCTCCATACTATCTTGGGGATAAACACTTAATTTCATTTCTTCATTTTTTTTTTTTGTTGTTGTTGTTTATTTTACAGCATTCTTAGTAATATTCATAGCTCACTTGATGTGAAGAGATGACTCATTTGAAAAGACTCTGATGCTGGGAAAGATTGAGGGCAGGAGGAGAAGGGGATGACAGAGGATGAGATGGTTGGATAACATCACCAACTCAATGGACATGGGTTTGGGTAAACTCCAGGAGATGGTGATGGACAGGGAGGCCTGGTGTGCTGTAGTTCATGGGGTTGCAAAGACTCAGACACGACTGAGCGACTGAACTGAACTGAATTCAAGGATAGAAAATTGGCAAAAGTCAGCATAATAAAATCTTTCTGAAGTTGGCTGTGAACTATTTTATTTATTTGTTCCATTCTTTTGTGTTATTGAGATATAATTGGCATATAGCATTGTGTAAATTTATGGTCGCAACATGCTGATTTTACACACTTCCACATTGCATATGATTTCTACCATTGTTGTTGTTGTTCAGTTGCTAAGTTGTGTCCAATTATTTGTGATCACATGGATTGCAGCACGCCAGGCTTCCCTTTCCTTCACCATCTCTGGAATTTGCTCAGACTCATGACCTTCGATTTGGTGATGCCATACAAAACTTTCCCAGCATGAGGGTCTTTTCCAATGAACCATAGCATTAATTAACACCACCATAATATTATATAATTATCATTTTTTTGTGTTAATTGATAGGACACTTAATATTTAGTCTTTCCCGTATATAATACAGTGTGCGTGTGTTAAGTTGCTTCAGTTGTTTCCAACTCCTTGCGACCCCATGGACTGCAGCCTGCCAGGCTTCTCTGTTCATGGGATTCCTGAGGCAATACTGGAGTGGAATGCAATGGGATCCCTCCTCCATGGGATCTTCCCAATCCAGGAATTGAACATGTGTCTCTTATGTCTCCTGCATTGGCAGATGTATTCTTTATCTCTAGTGTCACCTGGGAGGACCAATATAATATGGAATCAACTATAATCACAATATTGTGATCACATCCCCAGAACCTATTAATCTCCTAACTGCAATTATGTACTCTTTAACCAACAACTTCCCAATCCCTCCACCTCTCAGCACCTGGTAGCCACCATGTTACTCTGTGTTTTTATGAGTTTGCCTTCTTGGATTCTGCATGTTCTATGGTATCACACAATATTTGTCCTTCTCTGAGTTATTTCACTTAGGATAATGCCTTCAATATTCATCCATGTTGTCACAAATGGCAGATTGTTTTTTGTCTTTCATGACTGGCTGTGTGTGTGTGTGTGTGTGTGTGTGTGTGTGTGTGTGTGTGTGTAATAGACAGAATGAGAGAGAGATTCTTTATCGGTCATGCCTTTATGGGCATTTAGGTTGTTTTCATTACTTGGCTGTCATGAATAATGCTGCAATTACTGTTGTCATCTAATGATCATGAAGTAGATAACAGAATAAATTCAAGGAACTTAGGAGACTAACCATAAAACAGGAAAGAAAAAAAAAAGTTGTTAAAGTAGTTTAATCAAATCTACAAAAAAGGTTTACAACATTTAAATATTAATTGGTCCATAGAGTAGAGAGAGGCTTCCCTGATAGCTCAGTTGGTAAAGAATCTGCCTGTGATGCAGGAGACCCAAGTTCAATTCCTGGATCAGGAAGATCCAGTTGAGAAGGGATAAGCTACCCCCTCCAGTATTCTTGGGCTTCCCTGGTGGCTCAGCTTGTAAAGAATCTGCCTGCATAATGGGTTCAATCCTTGGGTTGGGAAGATCCCCTGGAGAAGGGAAAGGCGACCCACTCCAATATTTTGACCTAGAGAACTGTATGATTGTATAATCCATGGGGTCAGAAAGAGTCAGACATGACTGAGCGACTTTCACAGTAGAGAGAATATTTCCTTACATTAAATATTTGACTGTTTAAGATATTATATATATATATATATATAGTTATTAGAATCACAAAATTTTTGTTTGTTTAATAACCTCTAAACATGAATTGTTAGTGACCAGAAAACTTGCTTCTCTTACTATTTAACTCTAAAAGTTAGTTCAGTTCACTTCAGTCACTCTGTCGTGTCCAACTCTTTGCGACCCCATGAACTGCAGCATGCCAGGCCTCCCTGTCCATCACCAACTCTTGGAGTTTACTCAAATTCATGTCCATTCAGTCGGTGATGCCATCCAGCCATCTCATCCTCTGTCATCCCCTTCTCCTCCTGCCCCCAATCCCTCCCAGCATCAGATTCTTTTCCAGTGAGTCAACTCTTCACATGAAGTGGCCAAAGTACGGGAGTTTCAGCTTTAGCATCATTCCCTCCAAAGAATACCCAGGACGGATCTCCCTTAGGATGGACTGGATGGATCTCCTTGCAGTCCAAAGGACTCTCAAGAGTCTTCTCCAACACCACAGTTCAAAAGCATCAATTCTCTGGTGTTCAGCTTTCTTCACAGTCCAACTTTCACATCCATACATGACCACTGGAAAAACCATAGCCTTGACTAGACGGACCTTTGTTGGCAAAGTAATGTCTCTGCTTTTGAATATGTGATCTAGTTTGGTCATAACTTTCCATCCAGGGAGTAAGCATCTTTCAATTTCATGGCTGCAATCACCATCTGCAGTGATTTTGGGGCCCCCAAAATAAAGTCTAACTCTGTTTCCACTGTTTCCCCATCTATTTCCCATGAAGTGATGGGACCAGATGCCATGATCTTAGTTTTTTGATTGTTGAGCTTTAAGACAGCTTTTTCCAGTCTCCTCTTTCACTTTCATCATGAGGCTTTTTAGTTCCTCTTCAAGAAATAATTAAATGTATTTATATTTCTATGGAAATAAATAATGGGAGAAAAAGAACATGCAATTCACTATATCAATACAGTTTGAGTGGTCTATATTTCACAAAGCTTTCATTTGTCACTATAAAACAACAATCATTTTCTAATACCACCTCTTATTTACCATTCAAACTTGAATATTGTGAAATTCAAATGATATATGGATGTGTTTATTTGGAAAGTAGAACAATGAGGCTCCATTTTCTAAATAATAAAGACTTTTTTTTTTCTTTTGCATGCACTATACGGCCTCTGTAAACCTTAGAATATTATCATATCCCTGTGCTTTGCTCAAGCATAATTCCCATTTACTTTGTGATAAACTAGAACAAACTTTAATGTTCCATTCATTCCTTGAATAAAGGGTGCTGGCTGGATATTTGTATTTTAAGACACATAAACACTACAGATATAGTATTTTGTATGCTCAGTGGAGTCGACTTGAGTGATTACAGAAAACAAGGAGTCTGAAACTTATTAAGCTGTAAAGTGTATTAAGCTGATTTGTTCTCATGATCGCATCATTGATCACATATGATCACTGTCTCAACCATCTAATGACAAAGAACAGTCACCAGACGCCAAGTCATCAATATAAAAATGTTCTTGCTTATGAAACATTTCAGCATTTTCTATGTGAAAAGAATGAATTGCAATAGAATTCTCACAGGGCTGTCTTATGGCAATCACGAATCAAATGCAAGCACAGGAAACAGCACATTCACTATTTGTATTAACGTGCTGACCCAGATCTTTACTTAGTGTTGAACACTGCTTTCCAGCTGCTCTTACTGCCCCATTTGGATGCTTTAGAGGGAAAACTATGGGATATATTTGTGTTAATGGACAAATCAGAGATGGGATAGGCACTGGATTGATTCCCTTAAGTTTATAACACTTAAAAAATAAACTTTATTATTAAACAGAAATTACAATATAACAATAAAATCAATGAAAAAAACAGTCAGCATATGGTTGTATAAGACAATATAAAAGTATATTAAATAGGTATTGCTGTTTTTAAAGAGCATTTAAAATATAAAAACATAAGTGAATTTTAGTACTTTTTTTTTCTTTCCTGCTTTATTGAGATATAATTGGTTTACAGTGCTGTACACACTTAAGGGTTTGACTTATGTACATCATTAAACTTGTACAACTATGATTCATTTATGCATTTTTATTAATTACTACATTTTAGGGATGAAGGAATTGAGTGTAGCAAAGTTGTTCATCCAGGATTACATGGCAGATATGTTGTCTAGGTCTCTGGTTGGATTCAAAAGCTGTGACCTAGACAACAGTACTCGGACTTCATGAAAGCTAGAAAAATTGTGTGTGTTCTGTTTTGAAGAAGAAATCTTTCTTCTTTCCTCTATGTTTTCTCTTCTACTTTTGAAATTTTAATTGTTTTATTCCTTTCTTTCAAGAAATTGCATTAAGCTAACATGTTTATTTTGTTTCATCACTGTTCTAGGTGCTAGGAAAAGGGCAGTGAACAAGAGAACAAACTCAGAGACTCTGTTTTTCCATCAAAGTGGAAGAAGTATCTCATTCTTTTCAGTCTCATCTTCAAATAGGAGGATTAAAAATTAATAATGTCACAAGTCATTTAATTTTGTATTTCTAACATATTGCAAAGTGATTTTCTGTTTTACTATTGAGTGCATTTTAATATTTATTCAATGGTTTTAGAAAACACAGGTTAAGAAATCAAAGATCCAATCTCTAAGTGAAAACATTCCCCATGGGCATCTAACATATTTACAACACAGCAGCCAGTGAGTTATATAGTTGTTAGGATTTTTTGTTGTCACGTGAAATTTCCCATTCTTGTCTTTCTTTCCCAAGCCTGGACTGTAAGTGTTCAAGCATTAGGAAGGCTTGTTAAGTAAAGGGATAACTATATATTTAATGTTCAACTTATGGTCTATTACTTTAGAAAATTTCTGAAAAATGTGGATAAAGTACATTGGCCCACATTAATAGCTGTAATTGAAGATTTACTATCATTTTTGTAGTTATTTTTAAGCTTTTAGTGACTGCTTTTTCTCCCTCTCATTTTCTTTATGTTACTTGCTTCTAGAAGACTGCATTATTTTTAAAATCGTTCCTTCAGAATTTCATTCAGCCTTTGACAGCTCATCTCTAATTTTTAGATTTCTTCTTAATGGCAATGATGTGTCTCTCACTGTATTACCAAGAATATTCAATTTACTGCTATTTGACAATTTAAAAGGAAGTAGCTCGCTACACATGCCTTATCTTTTCATTCAAAACACGATTCAATGCCATGCATTTTTGGTTCTTTTCAGACTTTGATGCAGTATTCTGTATTCTTAATATGGGATTTGTAGTTCATTATTGTTGTGAAAATCAGCTAAAATATTCAAATTCATTTTATTCTATATATAGGATAAAAATTATCTATTATCACTGTAGATATTTTAAATAGAATACTATCTGCAGTAAAAACAAATATTATTATTGAGCTTTTATCATTACAATTAAGACTTGGGTGATTTATGCTTATTAGCTCTTACATTAAGCCTGTAGATATTACTGCTATATAAATTTTATTAATTACAGCATTGAGGCAGAAAGAGATTGAGTAAAGACCAAGACCCCATTGTTGGCAAGTCAAAGAGATCTGGTTCTGTAAAGTACTGCCTCCACTGATAAACTATGCTGGATTCTAAACTGCTGACTTATCTTACTTAAAGATAGATGCTTACCTTTTTAGCACATTTTCACACATCATAATCAGCCACTAAACTAAACTAACTTTTGAAAATTCCATGTTGCAAATGACTTAGACAAAGGAAAATCACTACTGTACTCATTTCATATAAAAATATTGAGTGCTCAATTCATTTCCACATAGTGGTTGCATAGGAAAACATGTAAATGTGACCGGAGAGAGAATACCCACTTAATTGGATCTTCCTTTGTAATGCTAGAAGTTTTTTCCACTGGATTTTTTTTTTTTTAAGATGGTTGATCATTTTTACCTCAGAAAAGACTTGACACGATTAAAATAAGTATACGGCTCATGAAGGAAGTTTCTATAGTAACAAAAATACACAAAAGAGAGAAGCACAAAAATGTAAAGCTCAATTCACACTGAAAAATGCATTTATTCTATTTATAAACCTCATACCAGGTTGGAGTCAATGCTAATTTCCATCTTCAACATTTTCTAGTTGTCTTGAAAAGCCCATACACGTAGTGTTGGTTCTTGAAGTATAATTGAAGTAAAAACATTTCTTTTTTCTACCATGAAAGGGAAATTTGGACAGCTGAGGGAAAAAAAAAAGGTAGGTATGCAGTTAAGCCTTTATATACTTATCCCTCCCTCTTTCCACCCAAAGGTCAACTTCCTAAGAAGTCTACAGTGTGTGATATGCCCTGGAATACTCAACCCAAGAGTACATCTCTGTTCATTTAACACAGTTCTGAGCAGATATTCAAGACATTTTTCCATGTAGAGCTATTATGTATTTTGTTCTTGTTGTTGTTCAGTATTTAATTTGTATCTGATTCTGTGACCCCATGGACTGAAACACACAAGGCTCCATTGCTCTCCAATATCTCATGGAGTTTACTTAAATTCATGTCTACTGATTCAGTGATGTCATCCAACCATCCCAAACTCTGTCATCGCCTTCTCCTCCTGCACTCAATCTTTTCCAGCATGAGAGTCTTTCCAATGTGTGAACTCTTCACATAAAGTGGCCAAAGTATTGGAGCTTCAGCTTCAGCATCAGTCCTTCCAATGAATATTCAGGGTTGATTTCCTTTTAGATTGACTGGTTTGATCTCCTTGCAGTCCAAGGGATTCTTAAAATCTTCAGCAACACAATTCAGAGGCATCAGTTCTTTGGTTCTCAGCTTTCTTTAAGGTCCAACTCTCACATCTGTACATAACTACTGGGAAAACCATAACTTTGACTAGATAGAACTTTGTTGACAAAGTGATGTCTCTGTTTTTTAACACGTTGTCTAGTTTGTCATAGCTTTCCTTCCAAGGAGCAAGCATCTTTGAAGTTCATGGCTGCAGTCTCCATTCACATTAATTTTTGAGACCAAGAAAATAAAACTGTCATTGTTTTCACTTTTCCCCCTCCTATTTGCCATGGAGTGATGGAACTGGAAGTGAAGATGCTAGTTTTATTTTTTTTTTTTAATGTTAAGTTAAGCCAGTTTTTCACTCTCCTCTTTCACCCTCCTGCATTGACAAGAAGATTCTTTACCACTGAGACCCTGGGAAGCCCTCTTTTTTCTCAACTACTTGTAAATCCTCCTCAGACAACCACTTTGCCTTCTTGCATTATTTTTTCTTTGGGAAGATTTTGGTCACTGCTTCCTGTACAATGTTATGAACCTCCATCCATAGTTCTTCAAGCACTATCTCTACCAGATCTAGTCCCTGGAATCTCTTTGTCACTTCTACTGTATAATCATAAGGGATTTATGTCATACCAGAGTGGTCTAGTGATTTTCACTATTTTCTTCCATTTAAGCCTGAATTTGCAATAAGGAGCTCATGATCTGAACTGGTAAGTTCCAGGTCTTGTTTTTGTTGACTGTATAAAGTTTCTCCATCTTCAACTACAAAGAATAGAATCAATCTGATTTCAGTATTGACTATTTGGTAATGTCTATATGTAGAGTCATCTCTTGTGTTGTTGGAAAAGGGTGTTTGCTCTGACTGTGTGTTCTCTTGACCGAAATCTGTTAGCCTTTGCCCTATTTTATTCTGAACTGCTTCTTATTTCTTGATTTCCTACTTTTGGATACCAATTCCCTGTGATCTTTTTTGGTGTTAGTTCTACATGGTCTTGTAAATCTTAATAGAGCTGATAAACTTTAACATCCTTGGCATCAGTGATTGGGGATTAGATTTGGATTACTATGATGTACCTTCAGGAACAGGCAAATTTGACCTTGGAGTACAAAATGAAGTAGGGCAAAGGCTAATAGAGTTGTGCCAAGAGAACACACTGGTCATAGCAAACACCTTTTTCCAACAACACAAGAGAAGTCTCTACATATGGACATCACCAGATGGTCAACACTGAAATCAGATTGATGATATTCTTTGCAGCCAAGGATGGAGAAGCTCTATAGGTAAGCAAAAACAAGACTGGGAGCTGACTGTGACTCAGAACATGAACTCCCTATTGCCAAGTTCAGACTTAAATTGAAGAAGGTAGGGGAACCACTAGACCATTCACATATGACCTAAATCAAATCCCTAATGAGTATACAGTGGAAGTGAGAAACAGATTTAAGGGATGAGATCTGATAAAGTGCCTAATGAAATATGGATAGAGGTTCATGACATTGTAGAGGAGACAGAAATCAAGACCATCCCAAAGGAAAACAAATTCATAAAAGGAAAATGATTGTCAGGGGAGTTTACAAATAGCTGTAAAAAACAGAGAAGCAAAAAGCAAAGGAGAAAAGGAAATATATACCCATGTGAATGCAGACTTCCAAAGAATAGCAGGGAGAGATAAGAAAGCCTTCCTCAGAGATCAATGCAAAGAAATAGAAGAAAACAATAGAATGGGAAAGACTAGATATCTCTTCAAGAAAATAGAGATACCAAGGAAACATTTCACGCAAAGATGGGCTCAATAAAGGACAGGAATGGTATGAACCTAACAGAAGCAGAAGATATTAAGAAAAGGAGGCAAGAATACACAGAAGAACTGTATAAAAAAGATCTTTATGACCCAGATGATCATGATGGTGTGATCACTCACACTCACCTATAGCCAGACATCCTGGAATGTGAAGTCAAGTGGGCCTTAGGAAGCATCACTATGAACAAAGCTACTGAAGGTGATGGAATTCCAGTTGAGCTATTTCAAATCCTGAAAGATGATGCTGTGAAGGTGCTGCACTTAATATGCCAGCAAATTTGGAAAACTCAGAAGTGGCCACAGGACTGGAAAAGGTCAGTTTTCATTCCAATCACAAAGAAAGGCAATGCCAAAGAATGCTCAAACTATAGCACAATTGCACTCATCTCACACACTAGTAAAGTAACGCTCAAAATTCTCCAAGCCATGCTTCAGCAATACATGAACCGTGAACTTCCAGATGTTCAAGCTGTTTTAGAAAAGGCAGAGGAACCAGAGATCAAATTGCCAACATCCACTGGATCATCAAAGAAACAAGAGTTCCAGAAAAACATCTACTTCTGCTTTATTGACTATGCCAAAGCCTTTGACTGTGTGGATCACAATAAACTGTGGAACATTCTGAAAGAGACAGGAATACCAGACCACCTGACCTGCCTCTTGAGAAACCTGCATGCAGGTCAGGAAGCATTAGTTAGAACTGGACATGGAACAACAGACTGGTTCCAAATAGGAAAAGAAATATATCAAAGCTATATATTGTCACCCTGCTTATTTAACTTATAGACAGAGTACATCATGAGCAAGTCTGGGCTGGAAGAAGCACAAGCTGGAATCAAGATTGCTGGAAGAAATATTAATAACCTCAGATATGCAGATGACAACACCCTTATGACAGAAAGTGAAGAAGAGCTAAAGAGCTTCTCGATGAAATTGAAAGAGGAGAGTGGTAAAAGCTGGCTTAAAGCTCAACATTCAGAAAACTAAGATCATGGCCTCTGGTCCTATCACTTCATGTCAAATAGATGGGGAAATAGTGGCTGACTTTATTTTTCTGGGCTCCAAAATCACTGCAAATGGTGACTGCAGCCATGAAATTAAGACGCTTGCTCCTTGGAAGGAATGTTATGACCAACTTAGAAAGCATATTAAAAAGCAGAGACATTATTTGGTCCAGGAAGTTCTGTCTAGTCAAGGCTATGGTTTTTCCAGTGGTCATGTATGGATGTGAGAGTTGGACTGTGAAGAAAGCTGAGTGCCGAAGACACATCCACAACAGAGAATTGCTTCTGCTCTGGCACAGCTGCTTAATTTTTTTTCTCTGCTCTTTCCCAGTTGCAAATTGGACACCTTCTGATCTGCTTCCCTGGTGGCTTAGAGGTAAAGAATCTGCTTGCAATGCAGGAGACCTTGGATCAAGTCCCTGGGATTGATCAGGAAAATGTCCTGGAGAAGAGAATGGCAAACCACTTCAGTATTCTTGCCTGGAAAATTTCATGAACAGAAGCAGTTGATGGGCTACAGTCCATGAGTCAAAAAGAGGCAGGCTTGACTGAAAGACTGTTTCACTTTTTTGTCTGTGGCACTCATCTTCCGGTGTTACATATTTTTGCCTTTTCATACTGTTCATAGTGTTCTCATGGCAAGAATACTGGAGTGGGTTGCTGTTTTCTCCTCCAGTGGACTGAGTTTTGTCAGAATTCTTCACTATGACCCATCTGTCTTGAGTGACTCTGCATGGCATGACTGATAGAATCATTGAGTTATGAAGCCCACAAGGTTTTGATCCTTGAAGGGGTTATGTTTCTTAGTTTAATCATGTATGGATGTGAGAGTCGGACTGTGAAGAAAGCTGAGCGCCGAACAACTGATGATTTTGAACTGCGATGTTGGAGAAGACTCTTGAGAGTCCCTTGGACTGCAAGGAGATCCAACCAGTCCATCCTAAAGGAGATCAGCCCTGGGTGTCCTTTGGAAGGAAGGATGCTAAAGCTGAAACTCCAGTACTTTGGCCACCTCATGCAAAGAGATGACTCATTGGAAAAGAATCTGATGCTGGGAGGGATTGGGGGCGGGAGGAAAAGGGGACGACAGAGGATGAGATGGCTGGATGCATCACTGACTCGATGGATGTGAGTCTGGTGAACTCCGGGAGTTGGTGATGGACAGGGAGGCCTGGTGTGCTGCTATTCATGGGGTCGCAAAGAGTCGGACACCACTGAGAGACTGAACTGAACTGAACACCATCCACCCTGGCACACTCTCCCCAGTAAAAAAACAAACCAGCAGCTGCTTCTGGTTTCTTGGGCTTAAATTTTGTTACAGTTAAAATTTTTATCATTATCTCTATATCTTTCATTAAGTCCCCTTTAAGGTTTGCTTTAAATGAAACTAGTTATTCCACAAGATCCACATTCCCTTTCTGTGAAGTGTAAGTGTCTGTGTGTGTGTGTGTGTGTGTGTGTGTGTGTGTGTGTGTGTGTGTATATATATATATATATATATATATATATTCTCCATGTAGCTGAAGATGGCATAAATTTCTCACAATGCGTTGCTTCTTCCTGGACACTATTTATCTTCAGTGATTCTACTCTCCTTAAGGCTATACATGAAATAATATGCGTACTCTCATGGCTGCACTAATCTATGATGTTTCCAGAATTTATTTATTTCATAAAATATTTGCTCTTTTGATGTACTGTCTTTTCATGATGACTCCAGCACACCTGAATTATAGTTAGGCATTCCTACGAAGTAGGTCCAGACTTAGGTACCTAACACTCTCTGCTACATTGTTTTCCTTGATCTTCTACTTCTCAGTTAATGGCCTCATCACTTCTTAGCATAGTCAGAATCTGGGAACCTTCTCTGACGCATCGCTAACTTCATCCCCTACTCATCAGCAAGTTCTATAACAGGTAGACATGTAGGGGCTCTTAGGTCATTTTAAGTAGTCTATATTTTATTCTGATAATAATTGTAATCTACTGAAAGTTTTTAAGTCCTTCAATGCAGGGTGCATGATGCTTGTGGCTGGTGCACTGGGATGACCCGAAGGGATGGTGTTGGGAGCGGAGGTGGGAGGGTGGTTCAGGATTGGGAACACGTGTACACCCATGGCGGATTCATGTTGATGTGTGGCAAAACCAATACAATATTGTTAAGTAAAAGAAAATAATAATAATAAATAAATAAAAATTAAAAAAAAGAAAAGCGTTTGACCATTGAACACACCTCTGTTGCTAATCCATAGAGAATTGGCTGGAGTGAATAGTCAAAGGAAGTTGGAAGATCTGGGCGGGGAATGGAGGATGCCTACTTCAAAATCAAAGGGGAATTAGAAATTGGTCCAGACTTGGGTGATTGTAGTAGAATAGATGAGAGGTGGCTAGTAGTCCAGGTGTTCATTCCAATCTGGTCACACAGGTTTTCTTGCATATTCTAAAATACAGTGAGCTGACTCTTGCATTTAGGATTTTTCCCTTTGTTGCTCTCTTGACTTGGACAATATTCTCCAGTTCTTTTTCAGGGTATCACTTGCTTTCTTAACAGTCTATCAAACACCACCTAAGAGGAGCCATTTTGGGATATCTTTAAATACTTCCCATTGATCACAATCTGTTTCACAGCTTGTTTTTATTTATCTCACAAATGTGATAGGTATATCATTATATATGATATCATTAATATATGCTAATGTATATACACACATTGGGCTTCCCAGGTGGTGCTAGTGGCGAAGCACCTGCCTGCCAATGCATTTGCACACATAAATATTATAAATATAATAACTACTATATTTATTTATTTCATATATTTATAATTGAATGACTCATAGTCTCCAGGCTTTTGATTATTATTTTTAACAAGAATCTTTAGCACCTATAGCTTTGAAAATGTACATAGTTTTCAAACAATGATTGACTGAAAGAACTGACAGTTTATTACATTTGAACTTAGAGAAAAGGGTAGAAAAAAATTGAATTAGGGTGATTTCTACATCTTTATTTTACAGTTGAGAAAAGCCTGGAGAAAAAAGGCAACATATTTAGTATAACCAAATTATCTTATATTGTATTATTTGAATGTTCAGTCATGTCCAATTCTTCATGACACTTGGACTGTAACCTGCCAGGCCCTTCTGTCCATGGGATTTCCCAGGCAAGAATAATGGATTGGGTTGCCATTTCCTGAACCAGGGGATCTTCCAAACTCAGGCACTGAATGTATATCTCCTGCCTTTCTCGTATTGCAGGAGGATTCTTTACCACTGAGCCACTGGGGACGCTAACAAATTATCTCATAGCCTGGCCTTAAGCAATTTTTCAATTTCAAGCCTGTATTATTTTATATAATGCATGAAACATATATATGCATATATATCTTTAGTGTAGCTCAGACCATAAAGAATCTGTGTGCAGTGTGAGAGACCTGGGTTCAATCCCTGGGTTGAGAAGATCCCCTGGAGGAAGGCCTAACAACCCACTCCAATATTCCTTCCTGGAGAATCCCATGGACAGAGGAGCCTGGCATGCAGAAAGTTGGACTCAACTGAATGATTAAGCACAGTATATATATATGCTATATATACGCAGTAAGTGGAAAGGTCTTAGGCTATGGAATAAAATGTATCTGACTAAAAATTCCATAACCATCTGTTTTTAAACTATGAAATCTTGGGAAGATCATTTAAACATTTTGAGCCTCAGTTATTTAATCTGTTAGATAACAATAACTACATTTTCCTAGCAAATATTTGGCAAGATTTATCAACTCTCTAAGGGAAGTAGCTGATGATGGAGACATATTGCCTCAATTTTATATGTGATAGTTTTCTGGTGTTGCTCTTGGTTATCACAGCTACTTTGAGCTCAAGAGGCTATAATTGGTGAAACATTCTTTCTATAAATTAGTTCTCTAACAGTAGATCACATTTTCATACTTTTCAGCATGGCTATCTTGTAAAATTGTGCCAGAAATGAATTACATATTATTTATAGGAAAATTAATTTGCATTTTATTACCATGTGGTTCTGTATACCAAAATAAATTATATGTTTGTTTCTAAATTGAATAATCCTTTTGTCAAGAAATTAATCAAATAATATGTTTCTCTTTTCATTTGAACTGCTTTCTATGGATTTATTCAATTGTATTAGTTTCTACTCTATTGTTATCTATCCTGATTTAGATTTTTTTCTTTCACTAACACATATGCTGTTGAAGAGTATATTATTATTTTTTTCTCAACAAGTTCAGATGGGGAGTTTATTTACATTAGTCCCATATTGTTTGTCCTAACTGAAAGTACCTTCTGTAGGATATGTTTAAGGCATGCATCTTAGCTTCTGCAGTGCAGAGATCTTCCCACACAACTCCAACTGTCAAAAAGCAGGCATTTCATTGTGTGTGGGAGTGTTGTCTGACAGCCTAATGGATAAATGACGTATTTAAACAAAATTACTGTATTAAAGATCTTTGTCTAAAGCATTTTGGGGTTACTCTATTCCCTATAGTAAATGACATATTTTAGAAACTTGAAGCTGGTGTTCCTTGTTTAAGCTGTCAATTTTAGTTTCAGAAACTACACCATTCAGAAGTCAATGCTATAAGTTTTTTATGTATTTTGTACATTTATTACGTTTTATTGCATTAATAACTATTAGGATTCTATCGCACATTTGTCCCTAACAAAACTAAGTGATAATTGATATTGGATTTCTCATTAAAGAGATTAATAAGAATAAATCAAGTTAAATACAGCTTTGGGCTTTCCAGGTGGCACTAGTGGTAAGAACCTGCCTGCCAATGCAGGAGACATAAGAGATGCAGGTTTGATCTGTGGGTCAGGAAGATCCCCTGGAGGAAGAAATGGCAACCCATTCCAGTATGCTTGCCTGGAGAATCCCATGGACAGTGGAGCCTAGCAAGCTACAGTCCATAGGGTCACAAAGAGTTGGACATGACTGAAGCGACTTAGCACAGATGCAAATATAACTTATGATTGACATTCCTCATTAGAAACTCCTGTTTCTTTTGGTTTCTCTGATACTACACAGCTTTCTTTTTTAGACACTGCAACTAGCTCTTCTAATTGGCTTTCTCTTCCTCTTCCTTAAAGATTTAGTTCTTGGTTATGTTCTTTATTATCTGCATCTTTACTCCCCTCAGCTAGAAACTATGTTGGGTTCAAATGTTTAATCATTGCCTCTCTGTGCATGCATCTTTTACAGTCATAGGAAGACTAGATCTTCCTTCTGTCTCAGAACGTTGTCCAACACTCTCTACATGAATGACTTGTTTAGAAATGGATAAATCCAATGACAGCTAAAGAGAATATTTCTTAGAGCAAAACCAACTACTATCACAACACCAAAACCTTGGTCTTGATCATTCTATTACATTTGTAAAGTAGTACTGGGGGAGTTACTGGGGGAGTTACTGGGGGTAAAACTGAAAGTAGATGCTTCTGCTATGTTATCAATGTGTGTTAATTCTTCCTGTGAAATATCTGCCACAAGGACTGGCATGTATGCATATATACATTTTCGTGCATGTCTTCACCATCTAGTAAAACACACATTCATGCATGGACTGTGTTACATCAAGTCTAAGATGACATGGATTTTGACCTGTGCCACTGTTTTATTTATTACTAAGAAATTAAATTGTCTGTTAATTAAATTCTGGCAGGCAATCAACCTAATATATATTTTAATTTTAAATATATAAAATATAAAAATTCCTGTCTTGCATATAGGGTCTTGCAAGACAGGAAAAAAGACACAGCTGTGTATAACGGACTTTTGGACTCAGAGGGAGAGGGAGAGGGTGGGATGATTTGGGAGAATGGCATTCTATCATGTATACTATCATATAAGAATTGAATCGCCAGTCTATGTCTGACGCAGGATACAGCATGCT
This sequence comes from Ovis aries, assembly GCF_016772045.2. Taxonomy (NCBI): domain Eukaryota; kingdom Metazoa; phylum Chordata; class Mammalia; order Artiodactyla; family Bovidae; genus Ovis; species Ovis aries. The sequence continues at coordinate 54,389,857 of NC_056069.1, forward strand.
TGGGGCTGGTGCATGGGGATGACCCACAGAGATGTTATGGGGAGGGAGGTGGGAGGGGTGTTCATGTTTGGGAACACATGTAAGAATTAAAGATTTTAAAATTAAAAAAAAATAATAAAACTAAAAAAATAAATAAATAAATAAAAATTAAAAAAATATATTATTTGTGTTTTTGATTAAAAAAATATATAAAAATTCATGAAATGAGGTCAGGTTATACTATCATATAAGCTGCGACTTCCCTGGTTGCTCAGACAGTAAAGCGTCTGCCTACAATGCAGGAGATCCTGGTTCGACCCCTGGATTGGGAAGATTGCCCTGGAGAAGGAAATAGCAACCCACTCCAGTATTCTTGCCTGGGAGGGAGGAGCCTGGTGGGCTACAGTCCACGGGCGGCAAAGAGTCGGACACGACTGAGCGACCTCACTTTCACTTTCACTCTACTAGCATAGTTCCACAGACAGGGTCTCTCAAGATTGATATGAAGAATTATGTGGACTAGGCTTTATCCAGTGCTTCCCTTGTGGCTCAGCTGGTAAAGAATCCACCTGTAATGCGGGAGACCTGGGTTCGATCCCTGGGTTGGGAAGATTCCCCTGGAGAAGGGAAAGGCTACCCGCTCCTGTATTCTGGCTTGGAGAATTCCACGGACTGTATAGTTCATCGGAAAAGGGTTGCCATATATGCATATATGGGTTGCCATTGCCTTCTCCATTAAATAGCACTTGTGCATATATGAAATAAATTAGCAGTTTTGCATTTTCATTTGGTAAGTTTTTATATACATAAGTAGATAAATTAAATGAAAAATATATTTTAAAAATTTACTGGATGTTTATTCATTTTTGAACAAATATTTATACAGCACCTGTTCTGTTTTCACTCTAACCATATGAAATACAAAGTAAACTAGAGAATGAATCTCTCTTGTGGAATTCATGTTTTAAATATCAAATTATGGTAGGTGAAAGTAGTGTGGGAGAACAGCATTAAATCTTTCTTTCGCTTTCTAAAATTAAAATTTCTGATGTATCGTATGATTAAAAAAATAATTTTAGTGACATGGCTTTTTTAAAGTGCAATTAAAAAAAAATGTGTTTGTTTTCTCCCTCAGCTTGTGCTTCCCATATTTTAGACTTATTGTAGGAGTTTAATGATGCTGAAGGTCTTTGGTTCTGGTAATTAAATTATATCAGTCTAATCAGTATCTATTTAATATTGTGATCCAGTGTTTCCTATGCAGGTAGAAGAGACTTGGTTATGAGCCACAGGATAATATCTTAGGTAAGTCTTTAAAGAAGAACTGTGATGGATATGATGTACACTGACATATATTAAGACAATATAAATCACCAGTAAATAAGAGAGTATACATTGGCACAAAGATAGGTGAAATCTTTTTTAAAGTCAGACTAACTAGTTCATAAATAGACCCATACTGATGTAAGTCCTTGATTTATTGAAAAAAACGAGATACTGAACAATTGTGAGGAAGAATAATCTCACCAATAAGTGTACCTAGATTAATTATAACTCCATATTAAGGCAAAGATACCTGATACCACAGCACACACATAGAATGAAAACATTAAACCCAATACACCATGGGAAAAAATATGAAATATAAAAGAATAAATTGTAGATATTTAAAGAAAATGCATGCCTTCTGATTATAGAACTGACAAAGATTTCTTAAATAGGGTACCAAAAATAAAGAAAAAATTGATAAAAATTGAATATTAAAATTAAGAACTTCTGTTCATAAAATTACACTGTTAGGGAAACTAAAAGTATAAAATGAAGAGTGAAAAAAATATTTGGAATATATGTTTCTTATATGTAAAGGTCAAGAATCTTGAAATGGTAGCCCACCAACAAGGATAGTTAAAATTTCCATGAACAAGTGAAAAGAAAAATTAAACTTAACATGTGTGTCCCTACAGGATCACTGGAACATGTGATGTGTGTGGTGAGGTGGGATGGGAGCTGAAAATCCCAAGTGTTGGTGAGGAAATAAAGCAATTGGAACTGTACTATCTCTTCATAGGGAAAGAAGTTACATGTACATTTAGAAAATGTTACTGCATATTTGTGTACAATGGCAGGAGTGATTTGCTACTTTCTATATGTATGGATATAAGAATTGGACCATAAAGAAGGCTGAGCACCAAATAATTAATGCTTTTAAACTGTTGTGCTGGAGAAGACCCTTAAGAGTGCCTTAGGCAGCAAGGAAATCAGACCAGTCAATCATAAAATAAAATTGATCCTGAATAGTCATTGGAAGGACTGATGCTGAAGCTGAAGATCCAATACTTTGGCCACCTGATGTGAAGAGCTGACTGTCTACATCCATGCTTTAGTTCAAATTATAAGCAAAATGTATAGAGTTTGAAATTGCACTTGCCAAGTACGGTTTTAATTTCTAACCATTTATACGTTATTATATCATTGGACAAATTAACTTCTTTGAATGTGTCTTCTCGTGTGTGAAATCAGGACTATATTACTGAGCTAAAAGATCTGTGAATTATAAAATTACTAATGTTTTTACATATTTTAATGTGCTGGTCTGTGTTCATTTTGTGCAGAATTCCATCTAAGTCTCACAATAATATCATGAGGAAAGTGCTGATACAACTGCTATTCTAGAGATGGAGTCATATAGGCATAGAAGTAATTATTAATAAATATCTTTCTTGAGTCTTACAGCTAGTAAATGACAAAGCCATGATTCTTTTTCTTATCCTCCTTATCATAGATGTAAATGTAGAATTAAATAGTGCCATACATTTTTAGTACCCAGTGGTCAGGAAACTTTGGGTTGCAAATAATACAATAGTAATAAGTAATACAATAACTAATAGAATCATGGTTGATAACTCACAAGCTAGGCAAAAGTATGCCTAGGGATTAGCAATCCCTGGAGTGAAGTAGTAGCCTGCCTACATGTGCCTACTGCATACTGTTAGTCCAGAGAATTCTAAGCACATTGGTTTGGGTCCTAGACCATGTGGCTAGAATACTGTAGTTAAAAGTATGGCCAGCAGTCCCTGATAAGCCCACATGGCTGGAGGGGAGGGATAAACAACTACTTCAATGTAGATCTGTGTGTTTTCTGAATTGTATTTGTGTATTCAAGATGGGTTCTGGGAAAACAAACTGTCCATGTCCACTGCAACACAAGTGTGGAAATATACAAGAAATACCAGACAATATACTCATTGCTATCATGTTTAGAGGAAAATACTCTTATCTTTGTTTTCTAAGCCTTTCTCATAGTTTAAAAAAGAAAATGTTTTCTCTCTCATCATATTCTTGTAGTCATTTCTCAGCACATGCCATGGATACTATTTCTATCAATACTTCTAAGATTTCCAGAACTTGAGATTCTTTTAAACATTTTCCTTGTATCCAGCTAACGTTGCCTGAAGAATATACAGATGATACAGGGGAAACTGTGCTTCTGCAGAGGGGGTAGAATGGTGATTCTTCTCCCACATACCCTATTTTACCCAGAATGAGAAGGAAAGCGGATCTCGTCAGGGAGCAAGTATGCTCAATAGGACTGATAACAATTTTATAGATGATCTACAGCTTCCTCTCTCTTCTCATCAAAGTGTGTTTCAAACTGCTGACAGTAGGACTAAATCAGAACTGCAAGTTAGATCAATCATACAAATTGCTTCTACACAAAGGCTCCTTCTCACGTCTCTGTTTGAATAGGAAACTCAAATTCTGAACCCAAGACAAATAGTCTTTTACTTATTCATTATCAGAGATTAGGCATGTGGGTTTAGATAATCTACAGATCACTCTAATGCCCCAGTGGCCTAAGGAAATTAATGACTTCCAAAATTAAGTCAGAACAGTGAGGGAATATGTTAAAAATCATGGTTCTGATCTTCGGCTATGCAGTAGAAATGCACTGGCAGTTCATAGAAATACAGTCCTCATTACAGACCAATTAAACTATAATCTCTGAGGTCTTGTCCTAGGAATAGTAGTTTCTAAAATGCTCTCTAGATGAATTGAAATTTCCCCAAATATTACCTAGATCTTAATGAAATAAGAGATCTTATTATAAACCACTGCATTAATTCTAGGAAGAATTTAGCTTAATAAAGGCTACATTTTTTTTTTTCTGGTTTACTGGAGCATACTTTGGAAATATTCTTATTTTATATCATTTGTATTTTTAAGTGGAGAGTAGAGGAGAAAGGTTTGGCTTTTCCCCTTTTTAGTTCATAACACTAATGAATCTAAGCACACATGCTGAGTCAGATCTTTTTTTCATTTCTCTCAGCTGAGCAGAGATAAACTGTACATCAGTTAGGGAAAAGGGGAAAAAAAAAAGACAAGCAAGAAACCTCAAACTGCTGAACTTGCTTTTGCTATAAGTAGAACCAATTACTTCTCAGCAGTTTTACACAAATAAAACATATCTAATGCTCAAAGAAGTTTCAAATTATAGCAATGAGCTCGTCTTATAAGTCTTAATCACCTGTGACAGTGTCACTCTTAGGTCATAAACATGCTTTGTCAGCTCTTTACTTTTTGTAAAGAGCCTTGAGATTATCATCTCAAATGTATGCCTATACATTTTTTATCAAATTAATACATTTTAATAATGGAAAAATAGGTAAATGTGTGTTTATGCATTCCTAGATGCATATCATTTTTTTCCCTTAACTTAATGTTCTGGGACTTCCCTGGTGGTCCAGTGACCAAGACTTCATTCTCCCACTGCAGGGCATCCGGGTTCAATCTGTGGTCAGGGAGCTAGATCCCACACGCTGCAACTGAGACGTGGCACAAATAAATAAATATTTATTTATTTAAAGTAATGTTCTCCCAAATAACTTACTTCCTACACTTAACTGGCAGTAGAGTTTCATTTTCCTAATACATTTTCTTAAAATAAGCTTGTTCCTCATTATTTTTATATATATTTTTATATCTAAATATATACACATTTATGTAAAGTCTTTCATGAAAATAAAATATAAATTTAAATTGCCTACTACCACTACCTATCTGCCACAGAAACATTAAAATATCTTCACAAATTAAGTATGACAAATACTTAATCGAAATAAATCACCACTTCAGAGATACATGTTTCTTGCTATTTTGTTTTACTTGCTAGAATATAAGGCAAGTTGTAAGACTTCTATCAAATAAAATTATTAACCTTTATCAAAATACATTATAATAGATGTAAGTTGAGAGACATATGCTATATTATATATAAATAGGAACAATAAATAATGTGAAGCTGTGTGCACATTGTGTGTTCAATGTAAATGTAGTCAATATAGTCCATGGGGTCCACAGCACAGTAATTCATGGAGCTTAATAAGACAATTCTGAAACATATACAATGTTGATAGAGCAAGGTCATTTCTGAAAAAAAGCATCTGTTTTCTACATTTTTAATGTTAGAATGTAATTTCCATGCAAACAAGAACCTCATCCTTTGCTCGCTCCTGCATCCTCAAAGTCCAGAACTTCATCCATTGCCAACTTAGTGCTTAAAACTTGCTCATGCTGAAAGACACTTTCAGATGGGAGTAACTCTGTTGTTTGAAAAATCTAAGATTCACCTAGGGGATAACAACTGTGCAATAATTCATTAAACTTATTTATTAGACTAGTTCACCATCAAATGAAACATAAATATTATCATAAAGCATCAGTAAATAATTGGACTAAATAATTGGAGAAAAGTCATATTTGCAAGAGATAAATAAACTTTAGACATATTGGGAATCAATTTAGGAAATGTGTAGAAATGCATTTTTTATTAAAATTTAAATGATATAGTAATATAGATGTATAAATGAATGACTGAATCTTATTTTTGAATAAAAATTCTTAAAGTTTTCAAGATGTTTCAAAACCATCTATAATTTCAAGTCCAGCCATTCACAATACTAGCCACACACACACATATTAGAGTTTAAACTGTTATTTTCTTTAAAAGATTTTACTGGGAGGGAATGAATGAGAAGTATTAGTCGCTCAGTTGTGTCCTACTCTTTGTGACCTCACAGACTGTAATCTGCAGGTTCCTCTATTCATGGGATACTCCAGGCAAGAATACTGCAGTGGATTGCCATTCCCCTATCCAGAATGGATGAGAGGGTTACTTTTTAAAATTTATCTAGCAGAGTAACTCAGTTTTTTCTTTTAATGCTTTAAAAGTATCTTATATTAATATATATTTGAATAATGAATGAAAGGTAATTTTTTAAATTTTGCTATCAGAATAATTGTTTCCATTTAAGTGCTTTTAAAAATGTGTTATACACATTTTAATAATGAACATTAAAGATAGGACTGCATAGAAATGAAATGCAGACATTTGAAAACATCCAATTTAATAAAAAATATCAGAGATAGTATACACTGTTTTTCATCACAATGAATGTGCAAATTAAAATGATTTCTTCACTTAACTTTAATGCCTCTTCATAGGAATTTAATTAAAAGAAGCTAGGTACTCTTTATAATTAACAAGGCACATTTAAATTGATTTTAAAAATGAATGATACTAGTGCTCACACAGTCTATGCCTTATAACATGAATTCAGATACAGATGAACATAGACGACATCTTTCTGGGTGGCAGCTAGAGCCTTGTGAGCTTTTAACTGGCCTTGAAATATTTTTAACAGATGGTCAGGTTGTTAAGCAGATGGCTGCTTCCTTGACCTTTAAAATCTTTGCTTTTCTTTTCATAATTACCAGTGCCTCATAACAGATCAAATTCTTCATTTTGTGTAATTAGTTTCTACATTTCTACTATGTGTCTGCTCTAAAATATTACTTAAAGAAGTAGAAAGAGTGCATATAGTCATAAGTAGAAGATATTAGTAAAATATGTTACCCACTGGGTGAAGAATTTTGAACTGGAACAATTTTCTGAATTAAAAGACATATGCATCCCTTAGCACAATGTAAACGGAACAGCCATATTTTTTTTCCTATTTCCTACAACTAAAAGTTGTATCTCACGTGAATGTTGTACAGAGAGAGAACAAATAAGACTGTATTGGGATAAGTATTCCATTTTCATAATGAAGACAGAGAAGCCATTGTATAAAGGATGTACTATGCTTTGATCTGATTATGAAGGATGGTTCTGAACATTTATCCAGGCAATGTGTCCTATAGAATTCATACTTGATGGACCATCTTGATTACAGGGGCTACTGTGCTTGTTTAGAGATTTGGGCATTGTGTGGTGTTTTATGATTGTCCAATCAAAGTCCAATAAATAAATATATATATATATATTTATATATATACCTATATATGGTATATCATGTCATTTAGCTATTCTTTGCCCACATGCTGATGAAAGTCTTTAAAAATTCTATAATATTGTCAGATTGTTGGTGGCATCTAAGACAAAGAAAATGTAACAACAACTTTTTCAGTTGAGGAACTGGGGGGAAAGGTTCTATTATTGGGGCTTGCCATGTAGCCCTAGTCGTAAAGAACCTAGCTGCCAGCGCAGGAGAGGTAGAAGGCATGGGTTCATTCCCTGGGTTGAGAAGATCCCTTGGAGGAGGGCATGGCAACACACTCCAGAGTCCTTGCCTGTAGCATCACACAGACAGAGAGGAGCCTGCTAGGCTATAGTTCATAGGGTCTCAAAGAGTTGGACATGACTGAAGTGACTTGGCATGTACATTCTATAACTATGATTTAAGATGAATGAAAAACTACTTAACAAAATCCCCCAATACTAGTTCCGCCATTCCCATATAGATTGACAATTCCCTGGTTGGTAGTGTTTACAGTCATCCATTTCATTGTTTGCAACTATAAGGACTGTCACATTGATGTGAGGAGCAAAGCAGTTTGAAAGAGCACTAGGGATAGGATCCATCCAACTAAAGACTGTGGGGAGTGCAGGGGGACAATGCAATACAAACCTGTAATTACACTGAAAATGCATATGCATAGTGCACCGAGTTTTGGTTTTTAATTCCTTTGACTCTTATTTGTGCAATCCCAGGCCAGACTTACTCTTTGCATGCATGCTAAGTCACTTCTGTTTTGTCTGATCTTTGTGACCCTAGGGACCATAGCCCACGAAGTTCCCTTGTCCATGGGATTCTCCAGACAATACTAGAGTGGGTTGCCATGCCCTCCTCCAGGGGATCTTCCTGACCCAGTGATTGAACCGTTGTCTCTTATATCTCCTGCATTGGCAGGTAGTTGCTTTACCACTAGTGCCACATGGGAGGCCCAGGAATTCTTTACTCATCGTTATATTCTCAACTTTTAGCCCTGTATTTTTTTCTAAGTTAGTTCTTCTCTGAATCTCACCTGCTTCAATTGTGTAATGATATGAGTGAAAAAGTTGGCTTAAGCTCAACATTCAGAAGACGAAGATCATGGCATCTGGTCTCATCACTTCATGGGAAATAGACGGGAAACAGTAGAAACAGTGTCAGACTTTATTTTGGGGGGCTCCAAAATCACTTCAGATGGTGACTGCAGCCATGAAATTAAAACACACTTACTCCTTGGAAGAAAAGTTATGACCAACCTAGATAGCATATTCAAAAGCAGAGACATTACTTTGCCAACAAAAGTCCATCTAGTCAAGGCTGTGGTTTTTCCAGTGGTCATGTATGGATGTGAGAGTTGGACTGTGAAGAAAGCTGAGTGCCGAAGAACTGATGCTTTTGAACTGTGGTGTTGGAGAAGACTCTTGAGAGTCCCTTGGACTGCAAGGAGATCCAACCAGTCCATTCTGAAGGATATCAGCCCTGGGTGTTCTTTGCAAGGAATGATGCTGAAGCTGAAACTCCAGTCCTTTGGCCACCTCATGCCAAGAGTTGACTCATTGGAAAAGAATCTGATGCTGGGAGGGATTGGGGGCAGGAGGAGAAGGGGACAACCGAGGATGAGATGGCTGGATGGCACCACCGACTTGATGGATGTGAGTTTGAGTGAACTCCAGGAGATGGTGATGGACAGGGAGACCTGGTGTGCTGCAGTTCATGGGGTCGCAAAGAGTTGGACACGACTGAGTGACTGAACTGAATTGAACTGATACTTTGATTGGATGATTCCTAGATCATTTCGAAGCCTAAGAATTTGTGCAAACAAGATTTACATTTTTATGTGTTCTCCCCTGTTTTTTTGGTTGGACTTCACAGACACAGTTTGGATGGATTACAAGTATGAAAATGAAAGTTACTCGTTGGTGTCCGACTCCTTGCGACTCCATGGACTATACAGTCCATGAAGTTCTCTAGGCCAGAAAACTGAAGTAGGTAGCCTTTCCTGTCTCCAGAGGATCTTCCCAACCCAGGGATCATACCCAGGTCTCCCACATTGCAGGTGGATTCTTTACCAGCTGACCACCAGGGAAGCCCTGGATTAGGAATGAGTAATCATGTAGGAATTATAGCATCTCATTATGTGATAATGAAAAAAACGTTCCCTCTGGACAATTATAGACATTTATGTTGGATTGAATCTAAATAGGGTTTTATCTCTATCTATCTGTCCATCACACACACACACACATATATATATATATATATACATATATATAAATGATCTTTAAAACTATTACATTAAAGAAATAATCTTGAAATTTACAGAAAAAAGAGAAATTTGTTGCAATTATATTAATTCTCAATATATGTAAAATTCACTATATTATTTGTTTGCTCATCACTGAATTATTATTGTTGAAGCTGAAACTCCAGTACTTTGGCCACCTGATGCAAAGAACTGACTCATTCGAAAAGACCATGATACTGGGAAAGATTGAAGGTGAGAGGAAAAGGAGATGACAGAGGATGAGATGGTTGGATGGCATCACTGACTCAGTGGACATGAATTTGGGTAAACTCCAGGGGTTGATGATGGACAAAAAGGCCTGGCATGCTGCAGTCCATGGGGCTGCAAAGAGTCAGACATAGCTGAGCGACTGAACTGAACTGAATTAAACTGAATTATAGTTACCTTGTCCAAAATAGCAAACTATACTATAATATCTGGGGATATAATTCAGACTTTTAACTCAGTGTCTCATACATTTATGTGATCTCTAATATAGTTTCATGACTTTAACTGTATGTACATAGTAACAATTCTTAAATTAATGAAAATATTAATATATCTGTTACATACTCTTCTCTGGCTTATATGCCCAAATATTTGAATAATATATCCTCTTGGATGTCCCAGAGGTTCCAAACATTAGAGCCCCAAATCTTGATTCAATCCCAAATTTGTTCTATTTCAGTATTTTTCATGTAATAGCATCATATTTTTTCTCAGCTCAAAATCATTGGTGTTTGTTTCCTTCTTTCTTTTCATATATAAATGACCAGAAATCTCTTTTCTCAAAGCCTCACAGCATTTGACTGAATTCCAATACCTCTACAACTGTTATGCTGGATTAAGACACTACCTCACATGGGTACCATGAGTAGTCTTCATCCTGGTTTTCCTTATTACTCTATTGCCCATCTTGAGTACCAAGGTTTTCACAGAGCAGCCAAAGTAACTTATTCAGATTGTGAATACCCTGAACCAAGTTTGCCAAAGATTTCCTTACAGTTAGAGTGAATTTGTAATGTCTTACCATAACCTGCCTACATAATCACATGGGATATGAGGTCTTCTTCTTCAATGACCTTGTCTCCCACCACTCACCTTCATTCATGACACCCAGCATGGATGTATTATCACTATAACCACCATTGTCTGAACATGCAACATATTGCTTCTAAATCACCGCATGGCTGGCTATTCCTAATTGCAAATTTTCTTAAGTCTTTCTCTTAACTACGTGTGCTCAGTTGTGTCTGACTCTCTGTGACCCCATGGACTGAAGCCCACTAGGTTCCTCTGTCCATGTAATTTTCCAGGCCAGAATATTGGAGTGTTTTGCCATTTCCTCCTCCAGGGGATCTTCCCGACCCAGGGATTGTACCGACATCTCCTGTATTACAGGTGGATTCTTTATAGCCGAGTCACCTGACAAACCCCTTACTATATCCAGCTTTATTTATGTCTCAGTATTTTTTATTAATTAATTTTTATTAAAATTAGATTAATTTTGTGTTTGCTTACTTGGGTTTTTAATTTATTCTACCTGATAATGTAAGCTCACTGAGGTCAGTGACTCTCTTTGTCTGAATTTTAGCACCTTAACTCCAGCACCCAGAGTAGTGTCTCCTGGAAAACAAACCCTGAATAAATATTAATTTTAATGAATGTGTAAACAACCCTTCATTTATTTCTGTATATTTCCCTGCCATTATTATTTTCCCTCTTTTAGATAACTGTTTTTACTTTCTTGAATTTTAATTTCTGGTTTTTTTTTTCCTAAATTACTATTTGTTAAATCAAACTTCTGTTATTTTAATATAGTGATTCTACAAATACTATCACTTATATACTTTTTATAAACAAATTTGATTTTTGTCTCATGAAGCAAAAAGTTTTAAGAATACAACTATTAAAATTTAATACTTAGGTGATAATTATCTCCCAAGATCACTTTGTGCTTGGAGTAGAATACTTCAAACACGCAATAAAACTTGGTTTTCTTATGTTGCAAAAATTATCCTTGTTTTTCACAAGAATTTTATTATATACAATCAAATCAGAGAAAGTAAAGGCAAAACTGGGATTTTTCTTCAGTTGGATACACAGATCTTATCATAGCAGTAGAAAGATGTAACATCCTTCTCTATGCTTATACTGAAAGATTTCCCACTAACTTACCTTTTTTAGGCATAATAAAAATACACGAAAACAGTGAATAATATTTTCTAAAAAGTAAAAATTTCCATTCATTGTATTTAAAAACAGCAGCATATCTTTATATTAGTTTTGTTTCACTTTCATTGAAGTCCCCCAAAAAGGAAGAATGTGAAGAAATACTAGTTGTAGCATTATTCTTCCTCTGTCTCCTGAATCCTAACACTAAACATTGGGGATTAGTAGTTTAGACAAATATTGTCATCAAATATGCACATATATCAGGGTAAAGTTTTATTTGGATCTAAAAGACTAAAGTCAGTTTCTAATCTACCCGCTTTTATGTGAGTTTATGCAGATTTACTTACCTTTTCATTGGTTAAATTGTAACAAGACACCTTGTCAAGTTCTAGAGAGGATCATGAATATAGTGACCATTTACCCCCTGACTATACCAAGAATATGCTAAGGACTCACTTGCTGTTGGCATTGTGTGTATATAACCAACAGATATATACTGTTGGTTGCATAAAGGCCTCATTAGATTCTTTATTCTGCATAGATCCTATAGCTAGGATTTCCTGTCCTTGTTTATTACTTGGTTCTATACCAAAATTCATGGAGAATATCACTTCTATTAACATTTTTTAAATATATGTATCATGAGCCATTAAAAAGTAAACTTGAATGATTGTCATATTAAAACTAAAAAAATCATAAAATATAATACATTGATGACATTGGCTCAGTAAAAATTTCAGTTATTGTTAATTTTACATTTAACTTCAATTTTTCACCTCCTGTATATTTCACATGTTATTTAACAGGTTCATTAGACTTTTTTTTTCTTCTTCTTCTTCTTGTTTTGACTACCCTTTTGATTTGGGAGAAATCTCAAGAAAAGTGGAAGCCAACCAAGCCATCTGCTATGGAAGCTGAAGACACGTGGATAATCCCTTCCCTTTCCCTTTGGCAGCCAGTAATCTAAACTCACCAGTCACATTGCCCCTCCGTCCCACAAGTGAAGACTGCATCTTGAGTAAATGAAGCAAAAACAGGATGACATTTACATTATTTTTGATAGCAGAATCAACAGAATGGAGAGTCTAATGGACTAACACAAAGTGTCAAAGGGAAATGGAACCCAGCAGGAAGGTGGCAAGTGTCCAGACCATAGTTATCCAGTGGAAAAGGTGGTGAGGAATAATTGGACAGCAACAATATTCTGAGGTGGTTGATCTTGGCAGGTTTTTTTTTTTTTCTTTAATATTTATTGAACTTGGTTTTTAGCAAACTTTTCCATACCCTGGAAAATACCTTAATGCTGGGAAAGATTGAGGGCATAAGGAGAAGGGGATGACAGAGGCGAGATGTTTGGGTGGCATCACCAACTCAATGGACATGAATTTGAGCAAATTCCAGAAGATAGTGAAGGAAAAGGAAGCCTGGCATGGAGCAGTCCATGTGGTTGCAAAAAGTCGGGCACGACTTAGCAACTGAACCAGACAACATAGGGTTCACTTTGCAGATAACAACTTGGAGAAGAATAGACAAAAAAAAAAAAAAAAAAAACTCTCTGGCTGCTTTGGTTGGGGACATGCATGACAGATAATGGAGATATACCCCAAGAACATGAGTGGACCTACTAACAAGTTGGAGACTGAATGCTCAAGGCAAAGTTAAAATCATGGTGCAACACTTTGTACTCTGACTCTCCTGCCACTAAGAAAAAGGAATCATTCTCACTGATTTTAAAAGGAATGTTTGTGATGTTTGTTTGTGCAGCTCTAATCCATTTAAGGAATTGAATCATTCCCAGGGTAATGAAAATGAATTTAAATATATCTGGCTACAATACAAAGAACTTTATCACCAACTGCCTCTTATGACCTATTGGATCCAATTCTCAAATCATATGTGGCAAAGCGCTGTGTTGTGTAAGTGTGAAGTCTGCAGTAAATTGCAATAGACTAACAGAATAGTCATAGTTCAGGTGCCTATGTTCTGGCAGAAAAGCTATACTGTTTTTTATTTTTAAAAAAGAAAAAAAAAAGGATCTGTTCTTTTCAGAAACTGCTTCTGGCTTGTTTTTGGACTCCGATAGATAATAAGTGACTGAATATCAGAAAAAAATTCATGTGAAATTAGTTACTTGTCAAGAATTGGGTTTTAACTGATATGCCAAACTCTGTATTAAGGTATATCCAACAGAACGTCATTACACTGGTGGTGTCAGCCACCTGTGTCTCCTATTATCTCGATGCTTCTTTGGGATACTGAAGACAAAGTGGACAATATGTCAAGGGTAAATGTGCCAGAGGTGTCCTCTCATCCAGACTTCTTTGAACACTTCCTAAGTTACTGATCAGTGTACAGTATACCAGGAAAGCAAACTATGCCACATATTTTTAAGCAGGCATGGGGTTAAAAACAGGTGTTGTGAGTCAAAGTACTCACTTGACTTCTATGGGTGGCTGAGAAGAAACTTGAGTGGTAAAACTGTTTATTAGGTATGTGAAATGTATATTAGTTACTAATATTATTGGCATACATTCTGTTTCTTTCATCTTTTATGCATTCTTCTATTTGTATTTCAGTAAATGTTTTTCAATACATACAGAATATATTTCAGGATCTAAGCTGAATGGTATAAATACAGAAATGAGACTAATAGACACAGATTCTGATTTAATGGAATTTTACTCTATGTCTTTTTATTACTTGTATAAAGAGTAATAGTGGCAGTTGTTGTTATTGTTGTGCATTATGAGTAGGTTTGAGGAAGCTGCTGGTATTTCAGTTCCAGACATGCTGAAAATGAAGAACTATTGAGACATCAAAATGTGGAGTGCTGAGGGTCTTAACGTGGAGCTCAGCAGTTAAGCTTAGGCTGAAAACACAGATTTGAGGATAATGATTTTTACTGCATTGTTGATGACCTGATTTGGGTTCAGAGCAACCAGGGAAAGTATAGAACTTTCTTTTCTCACCAAATAAAAACAGTGGGAAGACTGAGTTTTCAAAACAATGATATAGCATGGGAAGGAATTGTAGAAGAGTCAGGATAAGACTCCTATTGTCTACTTCATATTTCAAAAATCATATTAGAATTCTAATCTCACAGAAAGCACTTCTAGTCCAACATCCCAACAATTTGACTTAATCTGTTTTAGAATTACTAGCCCTGGTGGGGTACAGTATAACATAGTGGTGAGAACATGGGTTCTGATACTAGATTCCTGGTGAGATCTGTGATTTTGAGCCAGGTACTTTCCTTGCTAGGCCAGCTTCTATCACTGGGAATGCTAGAATACCTATTTATTAGGCTCATTGTAACAGTTATATAATATACAAAATGTGCTAAAGATAGTTCTGATTCAGAGTGCATTCTAAGTATATGTCAGTCATTAATTTTGCACTATTACCTACAGGCATTAGCTATAAATATCTACCTTTATATTCACTTTCTCTAGTACAATGACTTATTTATGGAACTTGTTCAATAGATCTTTGGGGAGTCAGGCGATTTATAATTTCAAAAGGTTTATTTCACCATGTCTTTTAAGACTCACAGAATTAACATTTGGAAGAAGTCATCATATAAAGAGCTGAAGTACCTGGACAGTGGATGTTTAGTATATCATTATGAAGCCAAAATGAAGAGGAACACTATATCCCAAGACACCGCCTCTAACTCTGGACTTGATTTCCATATCAAACAACCACAAACTTTTGTTGAATCCCCAGCTGCTGACTGACCACAGGCAGAACTTCCTGAGAATATCTTACCTTTATTCCTGCCAAGTACCATACTGTGCTTTGAGCTTGTAGTTTCTTCAATCTGACCAACAGAATTTACGTGTTACATTTCACCTTGTCAAATTCAGCTTGTTCATTATAGCTGTGAAGATTGTGGGGTATGAGGATTCTGTCAAAATACCTTTTATATAAAATAATCTCATAAGAATGAACTGTGTTTAAGAGATTTACTTTCTTGCTTGACATATATTAACAGCTCTGAAGTTGTAGCTCCTTTGAATTGTAGTTCATACTCCAAAAATGTATGGCAATAGAACTGCTATTGATAAGAGATTTTACACCAAATAATCTCTTTAAAAAGAAGCCAGTATTCTCCATGTATGTTTTTAACTCAATACTGTGTTAAGTAATCTCTATTTACTCTTTCAGATCCTCTCTCTACCCTTGTTCATTCTGATCAATGTCCAGCGTCCTGTAGGCTGACTCTTAATAGAGTGTATCACCCAATGTCTGTCTAGCTTTAAGTTAGACTGGGCCACTAGGAGGGGATTGGAAGATGATAGAAAGAGGGGGAAAAAAGAGAGAGAGAAGGTTTTCCATGCTTTCTCTTATCAGGCCATTACAGTCATAGTAACTGTGCTTCTTCATGCAGGTCCTTCCAGATTCTGGTAACCTCTTTCATCCCTTGCTCCTTCAGATTTGGTTGTATTAATGGCTTCCTGTTATGCACTATCCACAGGAAGTGATACCCTTGCTGGTACATAATTCTATAAATGGTCCCTTTAAAAGCCATCTTAAGTTACCATGTTAGGTTTGCTGCCTTTTTTTTTTTTTCCCTGCCAAAAATTATACTGCTGTATACAATGTATGTCTGTATAAAGATAATTTTATTGAGTTTTTTCTTTGGTATTTTATATTTAAGATATATTATTAGTCCTGTGAAAATGCTTTTATATATTTATACATACAAATGTTATGTGGGTGATAAGGAAAATGAACTATTACTATAATGCAAATGATATTTTACATAACAGCACAATTTGAGACAGTTTAATAGAGATGTTTGTTATTTGCACTATGTACAAGATCTCATATGAAGTTGTTACATACTTTGATTATCAAGTTTTATTTTTTTTCACTCTCTACACTCAGGATTTTAGAGTCTATGCTAAAGAAACTTCTGACAAAATATAGTCTATATAGATGGAGTAATTTAAGAAAAGTGAATTAATATTTTCACAGATCTCAAGGGAAACAAAAAAATATAAATGGATGAATATAATAAAAAGTTTAATCTGCAGCAAGAAAAAAGCTAATTGAGTTGGTGCAGAATCACATGCATTTCACAGCTGCATCATTAACAAGGGAATAAGGTCAGTCAGTTAACTAGCCTACATTAGTCATTCAAATTTATATAACTTAAACCTTCACCCAAGCTTCTAAATGATATAGGATTCAGGTCTCTGCAACAATTGCTAATTTATTTCTATTCTAAGATTCACTTGAGCTTTTATACACTTACAAATTTAGTAGAAATGCAGAAAATGAAATTCATAGAACTTGTTTTATTAATCAAAGTGTGGTACTTTCTATTTATTGGGAACTTAAATTATCTTTACAATTTCATAGATTTTTTTTCTTCTCAATTTTGCCACTAATTAGTTGCATATTTTTCAAGAATATGAAGTAATTATTTGGCATAATAGATTGTAAAAGTATGCATTATTAACATGAATATATTTATCTTTTTTTCAACACTACTCTTTCGTTAAAATGTGAGAGACTGGGGAGAGGCAGAAGCCAGAGAAAGAGGAGAGAGAGAGAAAGAATGTGAGGAATATGTTATCAAGTTTAAACTCCAAAAGAGACTAAGATTAATTGGTGTTGGTGATGGTTCAGTTGCTAAGCCATGTCTGCATCTTGTGATTCCATGGACTGTAGCCCACCAGGCTTCTCTGCCCATGGGATTCCCAGCAAAGATTACTGGAGTGGGTTGCCATTTCCTTCTCCACAGATTGATTAAATCATTATAAAAATCAGTACCATTACATGTAAACTGTGACTCCTTTCTAGTATCCCCATGTCTACCTTTCAAATGGGATTCTCTAAAAAATTTGAAAAGTTGGGTGATATATAATTTTCATCTCTAATTTTTTTTCTTGAAAGTTTAGACATAGACACATAATTTTCTAGTTGCTATCTTTGAAATATATGGGAATAACCTTATTAGCACAACTTGAAATAATGGAGGTAATTGGGAAAACAACATAGCATATCTGAAAACATTTGTCTTGCACTTAGAATTTGAGAATTTGAGACAACTGTACTAGAAAAAGATGCCTAATTTTCCTGTATCAAGGATATATGGTGACCCTCCAGCAAAGGCATCCAAAATTTAAAATTAAGTTTAAATATATGCAGAATGGATGTGAAATGACATATTTTGCTTTGTAAAGACATTTGAACTTAACAAAATTGAGCCACCTCATTTACTACTATAAATCATATAAAGATTGACTAGAGTGTTTTGATAATTATTATTTTTCATAAAATAGTTAAAATGTAAATCTTATAGGATACATGATGTTGTTATGAAAGAGAAGTATGATTTTCTACTGGACGTTTCTAGTGAAATATTTATTAAAGTCATCTAATTTTAAATGCTGTAATAAAACAAAACAAAAAACCTGCAATAAATAATAGATCAAAAAGGTTCTCATAGCAACAAAATTGGGAACACTTATTTGCTTTCTCCTTAGAAGGAAAGCTATGACAATCCTAGCCAGTGTATTAAAACACAGAGACATCTCTTTGCCGACAAAAGTCCATGTAGTCAAAGTTATGGTTTTCCTGGTAGTCACGTACAGATGTGAGAGTTGGACCGTAAAGAAGGCTGAGTGTCAAAGAATTGATTCTTCTGAATTGTGTTGTCGAGGACTTGAGAATCCCTTGAAATGCAAGGAGAACAAAGCAGTCAATCCTAAATCCACTCTGAATATTCAATGGAGGAACTGACCCTGAAGCTGAAGTTCCAATACTTCGGCCACATGATGCAAAGGGCTGACTCAGTGGAAAAGACCCTGATATTGGAAAAGATTGAAGGTGAAAGGAAAAGGGGGTGGCAGAGGATGACATGGTTAGATAGCATCACCAACTCCATGGACATTAATTTGAGCAAACTCCAAGAGACAGTGCAGGAGAGAGGAGCCTGGCATGTGGCAGTCATGCAAAGAGTTGGACACAACTTAGCACCTGAACAACAAAAAGAAGTTTGCATAAGCACTGATTATGAAAGTTTATTATGAAAATCATATTATTACCTTAAACATAGATCAAGAAACAATATAGTTTATTTTTGAGACTCATGATATATAATTACAATTGCTGAAGTCGGTACATATTTTATAATTTTGTAAGTGTGGGGCATTTTGGCATGGGAAAGCTCAATTCCTAGAAAATTACTTTGGTGTTTAAAAGAACTATTAGTTGTATTGTTTTTAATTTTTTTTAAGTTTACAAATGGTTTTAAAATAGAAAAAGTCCTAGCAATTAACTTTCTTACACTCCAGAAACAAGCAATCCAGGAGTTAATGTATTCTAAATGGCATGCTGAGCTTGTTCAGTGGAAATTACTACTGATACAATTTGCCATTTGTGATTATTTTATTAACATGGCAGAGTTGGGGAAGGCAGTGGCAATCATTAAAAAGAATTAAACAGCACAGGTTTCTGCATTTATTCCTAATTTTAAAAGAGCTAACATTTTCAAATTCTTCAGTACTGCACCAATTTGAGAAAGAAACAGAGAGAATACCACAGAGGGTTTCCCATTTTGACCAGTGGCAGACTGGCTCAGAGCAATACTCCATGCCAAGAACATCACATCAACAAAAAAATATTGTGGAAATGTATGTTGGTTCTTTTAAATATTTAGTGATCATAGCAATTCTTCATTTCACCTTCCTCCTTATCTGTTGTTTCACTTTTTCCAGAGTTCTGAAGAATGGAGCTTTCTTCTTGTACAGCCTTTCTCTACAGATATTTTCCATTGTGACTTCATTCTTCTTCCTGATTAACTCTTTCATCATCTTTCATCCTGATAAATATTTAAGTCTCATCTGCCACATCCTCTCATCCTGTTTTCTGGTCCTTGTAATTCTTTTTATTTACTACTTTAGCAGATTACCAAGGGCTTAGAATGGATAATCATATGTGGTCAGTCTTCCTTTTCTAACTCAAACACATACATGTAAAATTTTTAAGTTAAATGCTAGTTAGATAAAACAATTAATTTAAATAATTGTAAGGTATATTAATGATAACTTATTATTTGCTATTTTCTACTCAAAAAATACTCTTCAATTTTCCCAAAACTTTCAACATAAGTACATGTGTTTAGTGAACTGGAAATAACATAATTATCTATTTTTTTTCTTCTTTACAATTCCTGCCAAGTGTTATCAAATTGTGATAACTGAGAAGACTCTTGACAGTCCCTTGGACAGCAAGGACATCAAACCAGTCAATCCTTAAGGAAATCAACCCTGAATATTCATTGGAAGGGCTGATGCTGAAGCTGAAACTCCAATACTTTGGCCACCCGATATGAGGCACTGACTCATTGGAAAAGACCCTGATACTAGGAAAGATTGAAGGCAGGAGAAGAAGAGGAAGACAGAGGATGAAATGGTTGGATGGCATTACTGACTCAGAGATGAACTTG
This sequence comes from Ovis aries, assembly GCF_016772045.2. Lineage (NCBI taxonomy): Eukaryota > Metazoa > Chordata > Mammalia > Artiodactyla > Bovidae > Ovis > Ovis aries. The sequence continues at coordinate 54,410,087 of NC_056069.1, forward strand.
AGCAAACTCCAGGAGATAGCGAAGGACAGGGAATCCTGGAGTGCTGTAATCCATGGGGTCACAAAATGTCGGACAAGACTTAAAGACTGAACAATAACAACTTAATCATAAAGTTAAGATGGTAGTTAGTAAGATGACATTAAAATAAGCTATTCCTTTTGAAAGAAAAAATATATTTTACTTTAGAAAAGCAATCCTCCAGAAAAATTAAGAAACCTCATACCAAGCATTTTGCCACCTAGATAGCACTAGAATGCATTTCAGACTTAAATCTACTAAGACAAATGGCTTCCTTAAGTAAATTATCTGGCCATACTTTTCCAAAGATTTGATACCAAAACCAAACACATTTCTTATGATTTTAACCTAAATTTAAAAAAGGAAAACCTTAGCTTTTTCTAATATTTATTTTCTAAACCAGTTTTTACTCTTATGTAATGACAAAAAATTGATAGTTCAAAGTAAATTTACCTTTATGTTAGATTTAGCTTTTAAACTACGAGAACAATTAAGTCATATATTTACTACAATATTTGACATTTGTTAGGCAAGCAAAAGCTACACAAATGAGAGTTACTAGCAGATTATGTCAGAGAAGGCAATGGCACCCCACTTCAGTACTCTTGCCTGGAAAATCCCATGGACAGAGGAGCCTGGTAGGCTACAGTCCATGGGGTTGCTGAGAGTTGGACATGACTCAGTGACTTCACTTTCACTTTTCACTTTCATGCATTGGAGAAGGAAATAGCAACCCACTCCAGTGTTCTTGCCTGGAGAATCCCAGGGATGGCGGAGCCTCATGGGCTGCCATCTATGGGGTTGCACAGAGTCGGACACGACTGAAGCGACTTAGCAGCAGCAGCAGCAGATTATGTATCTATCAGATAAGTCCTAAAGGTCAATTCTTTTATCCTCAAGAGTTCAGAACTGCAGTCTTTTTTTTTTATGTCAAAATTACAAGTGAAGAAAGAAGAGAGCTATTAGTCTGAAGTAAATAAAAAAATAAGTTAAAATATATGGACTTTGAAAACATTCACTGCCTTGAAGAATTTTATCCTTTGACTGAGACCTTTGCCCCAGTCCACCCTAGTTGGTTCTCTTTCTTTCTAATCAAGCCATCCTATTATAAAGCTCAAAGTACTTTTACGTCCCTTATTTAGTATTAATTGTCTTAACAAGATTTTTCCATTTGTTACTTTAGGATCTATTGGTAAGTATATGGTACTAATTTGGTAACAAGAGTAATTTATTAATACAATTTTCAAACTATTTAAGATTTTAATCTTCAAAGTACTTTGAATAAGCTTGTGCTTTATATTAATATGTTTTTATTTTTATTTATTTTATTTATTTTTATTTTTATTTATTTTAATATTGATAATTAATTGACTGTATGGTGAGATGAAGTTAAACCATTCACTCAAACTATGTTCAGATGTGGAAGAACATGCCAAGATAATAAGAGGGGAAAAGCACTAAATTAATACTTTATTTCTAACCCTAGCCCTTTAGATAGAGAAGGCAATGGCAAACCACTCCAGTACTCTTGCCTGGAAAATCCCAGGGACGGAGGAGCCTGGTAGGCTACAGTCCATGGGGTCACTGAGAGTCGGACACGACTGAGCAACTTCCCTTTCACTTTTCACTTTCATGCATTGGAGAAGGAAATGGCAACCCACTCCAGTGTTCTTGCCTGGAGAATCCCAGGGACGGGGGAGCCTGGTGGGCTGCCGTCTACGGGGTCATACAGAGTCGGACACGACTGAAGTGACTTAGCAGCAGCAGCAGCCCTTTAGAAGAGAGGTTAGTGGCATGAGTTCTGTTTTCAAAGGATATACTTCTTAATACTGTATATAACTTACTTGAGTTAGGGAGAAAAAGAAAGAACAAACAAACCAAAAAGAAAAAACTATTTAGATTAACAGTAGTCAAGAGAAAATAAGAAAATCCTTCAAATGTCATTTGAGTTTATGATCACTTTCCTACTTCTATTTTCAAGAAGTAATATATAATTGTAAAAATTATACTAAAGTTTGAAAAGGCCAAAGGTGCACAACAAAGAGGTAGTAATCATAACTTCCATTTTGAGCCCTTATAAACCACATTTAATAAATATTGATGGAGTTTTACATGAATACATACATACAAATGATCTTCATATTCATCAAAAGATAACTGTGTTCTAAATTAATTAAGGTATGCAAGATAAAAGCACAATCTTTTGTTATAATGTAATGACTGATATAAATTTATTTTATTCCTTAAAAGGACTTGTGTATATGTATATGGGTGCTGTGTGGTAAGTCGCTTCAATTGTATCTGACTCTTTGCAACCCTATGGGACTGTAGCCAACCAGGCTCCACTGTCCATGGGATTCTCCAGGCAAGAACACTAGAGTGGATTGCAATACTCTCCTCCAGGGGATCTTCTCAACCCAGGGATCGAAACTGTGTCTTCTGTAGCTCCTGCATATATACAATATGTTATTAAATGTGGTTTATAAGGGCTCAAAATGGAAGCTATGATTACTACCTCTTTGTTGTGCACCTTTGGCCTTTTCAAACTTTAGTATAATTTTTACAATTATATATTACTTCTTGAAAATAGAAGTAGGAAAGTGATCATAAACTCAAATGACATTTGAAGGATTTTCTTATTTTCACTTGACTACTGTTAATCTAAATAGTTTTTTCTTTTTGGTTTGTTTGTTCTTTCTTTTTCTCCCTAACCCAAGTAAGTTATATACAGTATTAAGAAGTATATCCTTTGATATATATGAAGTGGCCTGAACACAATTTTTCTCTTTCTCCTCCGGAACATTACACAAAAGCAGCAGGTAAAATAAAAAGAAAGGAAAAAGAAAGAAAGAAGAAACAAATTAAAAACAACAACAACCTAGGTTTAAACCTGTATTTCATGAGAGTCATCTTCTAAATCAATTAAGATTTGTAAAAAACAACAACAACAACAACAACAAAAAACAATGCAGGGATAAATAGTCTTTAGGAAAAACAATCACATATATATGGTTTTTAGATGCTATAACCAGAAAATAAACCCACATACACACAGATCTATGCAAATATCTGACAATAGCCTATAAGCTTTTTATATAACAGGGTATTTAACACTTACATCCTGCCTATGAGGCAGGTGGTATCTTGCAGATAAGGAAATTGAAGCATGAAGACAGGTAGGAACTGGATAAAGCCACACAGTTCAATAGTAAGTGGGAAAACCAGGATCCAAAGCCAGGCAGCTATGGCTGCACTTGTAACCACTGAACAGATGTCTTTTCTAACGCTGATATTGAAACTCATCCAAATACTAAATCTTAAAATTTATAGTAGCAAAAATTGACAAAAGCATAGGAAATTGGTTCAATTAATCATGTAACCTCTATTTAAAATTAGGTAGATCTACACATGCTGATGAGGACTGTCCTCCAAGGGAAGTAGCTAAATAGAAAAGCAAGCTTCACAACAAGGTTGATAGCATTTTGTGTGAAAAATATGCATCTACATATATTTTTACTTGCAGAGATCTTCAGAACTGCTTAAAAGGAAATCATACCCAGTCTGCCTCTGAAGAGGAGAACAACGTATCTAGATTAAGAAATTATAACTTTCATTGAAATCTTTTTTGTAATTTTTGAAATTTTTAAATGTCCAAGAATTATTTAAGAAAGTAAGACTTTATTTATTTTTTATTTTTTAAATATAAATTTATTTATTTTAATTGGAGGTTAATTACTTTACCATAGTCTATTGGTTTTGCCATACATCAACATGAATCTGCCACAGGTATATACGTGTTCCCCATCCTGAACCCCCCTCCCTCCTCCCTCCCTGTACCACCCCTCTGGCATTGAAACATGTATAATATATACGAAATGAATCGCCAGTCCAGGTTCGATGTATGATACTGGATACTTGGGGCTGGTACACTCAGACTTTATTTTTAAAGCAATTTACATACAGGAAAATGGATTTTCATAATAGAGAGCAAATAGGCATCATTCTCACAGAGGAAAGCCCAAGTACAGATGATGAATTCTACAAAACATTTTAATAAATAGCAACACCAATGCACACAAATGCTTTAAAAAATAAGGAAATAAGTCATTCTATGAGGCCATTATTACCAAGATATCCAAGCAAACATACAGTCTTGTAAATAAACTAAAGTAACTGACATTGTACACTTTATTTATTTTTTTTTTTTTTAATTTTTTTATTTTTAAAATTTTAAAATCTTTAATTCTTACATGCATTCCCAAACATGAACCCCCCTCCCACCTCCCTCCCCATAACATCTTCCTGGGTCATCCCCATGCACCAGCCCCAAGCATGCTGCATCCTGCGTCAGACATAGACTGGCGATTCAATTCACATGATAGTATACATGTTAGAATTGTACACTTTAAAAGGGTGAAATTTATGATATATGCTTTATGTCTCAATTACAAAATAAAATTTATTAAAGGCAATCATAATGTGGGAGATAAAGAAAAAATATTTATGCTTAAATAAGATTTTAAATGACATTTACAAAACAAAGCCAAGTAATTAGAGAACCAGAACAAATATTGATAAATAAGATAAATATTTTAACTAAAAATCAGTGAGGCATTTTGATAAATATTTAATATTTATAAATAGGCACAAAGAGAAATAATAGAAAATTACATCCATAGAAATTAATGTTTGTTTAACCAGTGACAGTGGATGGTTATGACTAGGGACAGAAAGAAATATAATCTGAAAATTTGCAATAGAGGAAAATTCAGGTCTAGATAACTTTACTGATATATTCTGGATATATTTCAGGAAAAATTAATACCATCTCATTACAAACTTTTTCAAAATTCACAAGAGGATAAACATTTCCCAATTCATTCTATATGGACAGCATTACCCAGATACCAAAATCAGCCAAAGGCAGACAAAAGAAAATTAGAGCTTAGCATCCTTATGAATATAGATGTAAAAATTCTCAACAAACTAGCTAACTGAATTCAGTCATGTATAAAGAAGTTTGTATAGCCTGATAGGGTAGGATTTATTCCTTGAATGCAAGACTAGTTCAACAGTTGAAAAATCAATGGAATTCACCGTATCAATAAACTAAAGAAAAAAAATTATACAATTGCATCAATGATCTCAAAAACAAATCATCTGACAAAGCTCAACACCTACTGAAAACAAAACAAAACAAAACAAAACTCACCAAGTTAAGAACAGAGAGGAATTAACTCAAATTAGTAAAGAACATCTATAAAAAAGTACACTAACCTCACACTTAATAGGGAAAGAGTGAATGCTTGAGAACAAGTCAAGTACATCCACTTTCACTATTCATTCAACAAAGTACTAGAAGTTTTTAGCTGCAGCAATGAGACCTACAAGTGAATAAAAACATTCAGTTTGAAGAGGAAAACATTAAACTTATTTACAGATGACATGATGCCTAAAAGTAAGAACTCCAAATGATGAGTTCAGAAGAGAATTTTTTCAAGCTGCTCCCATATGCCTATCCATCCATGAGCATCTGTATCCAGATAATTTTCCCTATCTTCTTATGATAAATGTGTGTCCTCCTACCTAAGGCTAATCTATTTCCTTATAGACTAGGTCTTATGTCTTCCATACTGATGAGGAGCAAGGAGCTTTATATTTCATTACAAATTTTCTTTCTTCTTGATTTCTTTCTTCTGATTCATTTCTTTCTTTCTTCTCATTAATCTGCAACAGCATAAAATGATAACATTTTGCCTTATCTTAAAAATAAACTCTCTTGTCTCCACTACCCCCTATAGCCACCAACCCCATCTATTTCGTTCCTTTAACATTCAAACTCCTCCAGATTTTATGTGTGTTCACTGTCTCCAGTTCCTCTCCTCTTGTTTTCTTTGGGCTTCCCTGGTAGCTCAGCTGGTAAAGAATCCACTTGCAATGCAGGAGATCCTGGTTCAATTACTGGGTTGTGAAGATCCCCTGGAGAAGGGATAGGCTACCCACTCAGGTATTCTTGGGGTTCTCTGGTGGCTCAGCTGGTAAAGAATCTGCTTGCAATGTGGGAGATTTGAGTTGGATACCTGGGTTGGGAAGATCCCCTGGAGAAGGGGATCTCCAGTATTCTTGCCTGGAGAATTCCACGGACAGAGGAGCCTGGTAGGCTACAGTCCATGGAGTCATAAAGAATTGGACATGACTGAGTGATTAGAATTCTCCTAGTTACTCTCTTTTGCCTCTAACATGCTAACAAATCTAATGATCCTCAATACCCAAACTGTAAAATTCAGCAACTTATAGGCCTCAGCTTATTTGACTAGCCAGATGCATGTCTCAAAACTAATTCCATTGATCTTGAAGAATTTTCTTATTTGGCTTCTTGGATATTACAGACTCCTGATATTATTACTGGCTAATAGTCTCTCTCCTTTGCTGATTCGCCCTCACTTTTTCAGTTACTTAATCCTATAGTCCTCAAATTTCAGACGCTGATTTTTTTTTTTTTTCCTATCTACATTTATTACTTAATGGTTTTACTTTGGTCTCCTAGTATTAATGCTATCTTTAGAGTAGACAGTGTCTTTATGGCTTCCCAGGTGGTATTAGTGGTAAAGAACCCTCCTGCCAATACAGGAAATGAAAGAGAAGCAGGTTTGATCCTTGGGTCGGGAAGATAGCCTGGAGGAGGAAATGGCAGCTCACTCCACTATTCTTGCCTGGAGAATGCATGTACAGAGAAGCCTGGTCGGCTACAGTCCATAGGGTCTCAAAGAGCCAGACACAACTTCAGGGACATAGCATACTTAGCACTGGTTCCCTAAGAAAGAGAATCTGATGTTAGGATTCAAGAACAAGTAGTTTGGAACTTCCCAGGTAGCACTAGTGGTAAAGAATCTGCCTGCAGTGAAGGAGATCTGGGTTCAATCTCTGAGTCAGGAAGATTCCCTGGAAGAGAGCATGGCAATCCATTTCATTATTCTTGCCTGGAGAATCCCAGGGACAGTGGAGTCTTCTCTGTCCATAGGGTTGCAAAGAGTCAGACATGACTGAAGTGACTCATCATGCATGCATGCATGCAAGTAGTATATCTGGGGAAAAAAATCTTACACGACACTATTAGGCAAATAGGGAAGTTAGTCAGGAAATTGTGTGTGCTTAGTTGCTCAGTCGTGTCTCACTTTGGAATCCCATGGACTGTAATCCACCAGGCTCCTCTGTCCATGGGGATTCTCCAGGCAAGAATACTGGAGTGGCTTGCCATGCTCTCCTCCAGGGAATCTTCCCAACCCAGAGATGAAACCCAGATCTCCTGCATTGCAAGCAGATTCTTTACTATCTGAACCACCAGGGAAGTCCAGTCATGAAAATAATGGAGGCAAATAAATGTTATTAAACAAGTTATCAGTAGAAATAAGAGCTTAAAATCACACTAAGGGATCATGAAAATCAGGGAAGGACGTATGTGTAGGTTGTCCCACCAAATGGGTGAGACACAAGAATATTTATCCACCTTGAACTGTTAATCTTTAATGGAGGGCTCCTCCAAGATTATATTATTTCCCCAGCAATTTTGACCAGTCAGATCTTCTCCTTCCAACCACCAAAGAATCAAAAGCAGAAAATCATGGCTACCTAGTCTGAAGTTAGGTGAATTTGCTTGCATATTATAAATGTAAGGCTAATGGCTGAGGTATCAGTAGCATTTACTACTCTCTCAATATATTCACCAATCTAGTTACCGCCTCTAACTCTTGGCCCATATTTTGTATGCCCTCTTGACATCACCACTAAGGCATCACAAACACTATGCTCATTAAAATGTACATCCCACGTTTATTTCTCCTGCAATTTCCCCATTTCATAAAATGGCCATTCCAACATTGTATTTGCTCAGGCCAACAAGATTGGAGATGTTCCGAGTCTTCCTATTCCCTCATTCTCCCCTCCCATAAAATCTTTCACCACGATGTGGAGCCTGTTCTGTGTATACACATCTCTACTCAGTGCTCCAGTACTTTGGCCACCTCATGCGAAGAGTTGACTCATTGGAAAAGAGTCTGATGCTGGGAGGGATTGAGGGCAGGAGGAGAAGGGGACGACAGAGGATGAGATGGCTGGGTGGCATCGCCGACTCGATAGACATGAGTTTGAGTGAACTCCAGGAGTTGGTGATGGACAGGGAGGCCTGGCATACTGCAGTTCATGGGGTCACAAAGAGTTGGACACGACTGAGTGATTGAACTGAACTGAACTCAGTGCTCACCCTTTCCTTGGTGACCACTCTCTCAGAACTGGAATGTGGCAACAAGCTTCTAACCTGTCTGTCTCATTCTCCCATAGCTTCCTCTGCAGCATCCAGAATGGTTCTGATTAAAAACTAAGACCTATAATGCCATTCCTCTACTTCAACTTTCTAGTAGTATGCTATATCACTCAGAATAAAAAGTGATGTCTTCCAAATGCTTAAAGATGTGTCCCCTAGATTACCTCTCTAAACTCATCTATTACTTTTCTATTGGCTTGCTCCCAACCAGCCAGGCTGATCTTCAAGCTGTGCCTTGGGCATGAAAACATGATCTTTCTCCGATGCCTTTGCACTTGTTGGTCTCTGGTCCCTCACTGCAGAAAAATCTCATCCCATAGCCACTGGGTGGCTCCCTCACCTCTTACTCCTTTGCTAATAATACTTTCCCTGAAAATTTTATTTTAAAGTTACAGATCTTTCAGTCTCCATCTCTTTTCCTTATATTTTGTTCCCATAGCAACTACCACTGAATAAAATAATATATCATATTTAAATTAATTATTTTATATCATTCTTCCATCCTACAAATAAATAGTTCAGGTAAAGTTTTTTTTTTTTTTTTCCTGTTTCATTCATAGATTTATTCCTCTAAACCTGGAATGGTTTTTCTCAGTGCTCAAATAAATATTCATTGTAAGAATGACTTTATTGGATTGTATATTTACTTGAGGATTAACTGGAAGACTCTTGAAAAACAAATAGCTTTATTTCATCCTCCACAAGAAAATGTTTTGCATTCAAAGGTGTTTACAGAACACACAATGATCATAAAACTGAAAAAGATCATGAAAGCAAGGACACTTTTGCAACTTCACATTTCAAATTCACATTTTTGCATCTTATTATAGCATTTATATTAGTGTGCCTGGTTTCATTACACTTTCAATTACTATTATGGTCATGGTTTCATAGGAAAAGAGTTCACCTAGAGTGAACCCCAAAGCAAATGAAAAATAGTATGTGATAAAGGAAACCACGTGAGGGAAATTTCACTCAATATCATAGTCTGATATGACTAGAAAACAATTGTAAGTTATACTTAAGTGACAATGGAGAAGATATTTAACATATTTGCTTAATACTAATCACTGTATTAGCATTTAAAATTTTATCTCATAAATAAATATGCTTTTTAACATTTCTCTCAGGATTGTGTTGGATAGTTGTAGTAGAGTGGAAAAAAAATAAAAAACAAAAATGTGGGGAGCTCTATACCAAAATACATATTAGAGAGTTCATCTGTTTGGTTGAATATCTTTTCAAAATAACATAACTATAGAAGAACAAAAATATACTCACATTATTTACATTTTTATTTTAAACTAGAAACCAATTTATTCTCTAGTAAAAGTTGGTAACCAAGGACTTCATTGTCTGACCCATGGTAAACCTGATAGATAAGTGAACAAGAATTGTTGGATATTAAAGACACTGGCTAGAAGGAAAAAAAAAAAGTGATGTTGCCTACTCCACCAAACAAAGATTTTAACAAAATCTGGTTTCGGATAATAAATTAATCTAATAACCTAAGTCATGTATGTTTATAAGACCATGATTTCCCCATTATAAACAGGAACATTTGTTTAATGATTTATTTAATAATATTTCTTAGCCCCTAGACTATGTGATTTATCAATTATTTTTGTTTGTTTTTACCTTGGTTTCAAAAAGAATATTTAACACCTGGAATAAATATCCAATAGAGTTTTGTACAATTACAATATTAATAGGACATGTCAATTTGTAGAAATGTATTTTGATAAAAAGAGGCATTGTATCAATAGAAATAAATTCGAGGTTTATTTTGAAATTTTTGGTTCACATAGAATAGCTTGCAAGGAAAAAAAACTAGGGATAAGAAAGGAGAAGCTTAATGGGATTAATTTCCAAAATACACAAACAACTTTAACAGCTCAATATAAAAAAACAAAAAAATCAAGGAAATGGGAAGAACACCTAAATAGACATTTCTCCAATGAAGACAGATAGATGACCAAAAAGTACATGAAAAGATGCTTGCTATCATTAATTATTAGAGAAATGCAGATAAAAATTACAATGATGTATCACCTCACACCAGTCAGAATGGCTATCATCAAAATGTCTACAAATAATAAATGCTACAGAGGGTGTGGAGAAAAGAGAGCCCTCCTCCGTTGTTGGTGGAATGTAAATTGGTGGGACCACTACTAGGCATATATCCAGAAGAGATGAAAACTCTAATCCAAAAAGATACACATCCCAACATTCATTGTAGCACTGAAATGGCAATCCACTCCAGCACTCTTGCCTGGAAAATCCCATGGACGGAAGAGCCTGATAGGCTACAGTCCATGGGGTCGCAATGAGTCGGACACGACTGAGCGACTTCACTTTCACTTCACTTACAATAGCCAAGACATGGAAGCAAACTCAGTGTCAATCAACAGATGAGAAGATAAAGAAGAGGTGGCAAGTATATATGTGTGTATATGTATATATATACAAACAACAGAATATCACTCAGTCATAGAAAATGAAATAATGTCATTTGTAATAACATGGATAGAACTATAGAGAATACCATGCTAAGGTAAAAAAAAAGAAAAAGAAAGAGAAAGGAAAATATCATGTGGAATATAAACAAAAAGATTTAAATGAACTTATTTACAACACAGAAATAGACTCACAGATATAAAGACAAAATTATGGTTACCAAAGGAGAAAAAGAGGGAAGGGATAAATTAAGAATTTCTGATTAACAGATACACACTACTGTCTATAAGATAAATAAGAATCTACTAAATAGTACAGAGAGCTATATTCAATATCTTGTAATAACTTATAATGGAAAAGAATTTGAAAAAGAATGCATATATATACATACATATGTATGCATACCAATCATTTTGCTATACACCTGAAATATTGTGAATCAACTCTACTTGAATTTAAAAAATATCCCCCCCAAAAGTTGGTTGGAACAAAGGCGGCTCAGGTCATAGCGAGCAAGGGACAAAAAAGTAGAAGTAAAAGTAACTAGAAATAACTCTTCAATTGTTACCAATCTTTAGGAATATTTCTAACAGCTATTAATTATGCTATTCAGAAAATCTTTGAGCATAGTTATGTAACTACTTCATCTTTCACAAGATGGTCTGGATGCTCCATGTGATCATTGGTAGAGTGGGTCTTCAGAAATTATAAGACACTATTTTGTTACTATATTTTAATTCTTTCAGGAAGAACATAAAGCCATTGAATTACTAGTGGGGATGAGTTTACTTACCCTCAAATCATATCATAGTTCTTATACTAAGTGGGAATGTTAATATAAACAAAATATGTTTTATATTATTAGTCTAAGTAGTAATAAGTTAACATAATTATATATATATATAACATGAAATTATAAATCAATAATATTTCAATAAATTAAAATAAACCCTACAATGCTGAACCAAAAAAAAAAATTATTGCAAATTAACTCCATGAAAAGGGAAATTTCTTGAAACAAAATGCTTTTCACTGAATGGTCTCTGGATTAATGCTAGAAACAATTTACAAAATCAATCACTATGCTCTTGAAAAAAATCATTGAGTTCTTCCAGGACATATTTGCTTTTCCTTTCATAGGGTCTCATTATTAATAATAATAATTTTTAAAAATGTGTCAAGGGAGGTGTGATGATGTTGAGTTTGTACAAAAGATCATCCCACAGAGCACCTAGCTGGTTAATGGAAACACTGCTAAAAGTATAGCAGTATGAGGTTTTCCCTTAGGTTATAAATAATACATTACTTTGGTGTTAAATTCAATGCTGACAAGAAGAAGAATGAGCTGGCATCCATATGGTGAATATTAACTACATTTCTAGCTATTGTTGCACTTTAATATTTGAGGCTTTATTTACAGATTGCAATAAAATGAAGTATAGAATTAATATATTGGATATGAAACTGTAAACAAGATCATTTGTTGTAAAGGCATTATGGAATATTTCTTCTCTACAAAGTCTGCCTTGTTTGACTAATTGAGAGGCTGCCAAAGCATACCTTAATTATCGAGAGGCTTAATTTATCTCTTTGCAAATATCTGTGATCCTGATGCAAGCAATGTTTAAGTGAGACTCCGTGGTACGATATCATGGTGCTAAAAAATTGTTTTGGGGTTCTCAGTGCTGCTACTATCTGTGTACTCATACACGGGACCCTTTTTGCAAGAGTCGCGGTTTCATTGTATATAAAATGGGATGAATAATAACTACCGTACATTGATTAAAGTGAAAGTGAAAGTCGCTCAGTCCTGTCCGACTCTTCGCAGCCCATGGACTATAGAATCCATGGAATTTTCCAGGCCAGAATACTGGAATCAGTAGCCTTTCCCTTCTCCAGGGGATCTTCCCAACCCAGGGATGGAACGCAGATCTCCTGCATTGCAGGCGGATTCTTTACCAGCTGGACCACCAGGGAAGCCCTGCATTGATAGAACCCTTATAACAGCTGAAATATTTTTGTAAAAGAATGTGTAGATTGTAGAACAATTCGATGGTAAAATACTATTTTTACTTGCTTGTTTTTTCTTAGAGATAAAGATCTATAACCCCTTCACCTTTTAAACCTTCCTCAGTTCAGTTCAGTTCAGTTCAGTCACTCAGTCGTGTCCGACTCTTTGCGACCCCATGAATCGCAGCCCGCCAGGCCTCCCTGTCCATCACCAACTCTCGGAGTTTACCCAAACTCATGTCCATCCAGTCGGTGATGCCATCCAGCCTTGTATTCTTGCCTGAGAAATCCCATGGACAAAGGAGCCAGGCAGACTACAGTCAAAAGGGTCGAAAAGACTGAGACATGACTGAGTGCAAAGCATAATGAATGATTAAAAACATATTCTTGACTTTGACAATGATTAAATACAAAATTTATCATGAGAAGAGCAAGTCATTTTAAATAATTTTTATTAACAATAAACATGTAATAAATATAAATTTATAATATATGTTATAAACTATGTCACTTATGCTCTCAGAATAGTCATTACCTTGTTTGTGAAATAAAATAAACTTATGAAAGAGACATTTATTTTTATTATGTATTCTCATGATGTCCCCAAAAGTTATTTGGGTGGTTTTTCAACTAATGTTCTTTACAACTGAGCTAGTTTTTCACTAAAACCAAACGTTCAGTGACTCTATTCTCTTTCCAATAAAAGAATACCTTGAAAATGTTACATATTTACATAAAATCATTATTATAAGCAATAATATATAAAAATGTTGTGGCTACTTGTGGTGGTGTAGTTGCTAAGTTGTGTCCAACTCTTGGGACCTCATGGACTGTGGCCTGCCAGGCTCCTGTGTCCATGGGATTTTCCAGGCAAGAATACTGGAGTGGGTTGCCATCCTTCTTCAAGGGATCTTCCTGACCCAGGAATCAAACCCAGGTTGCCTGCATTGCAGGCTGATTCTTGCATTGCAGGTGGCTTCTTTACCTACTGAGCTACAAGGGAAGCCCTATGGCTATTTAATATTTACTTTTAATTTTTCTATAAAAACTCTGTTAATTCCTATTATTTATTCTACTTAATCAAATAATTTCATGTACATAAAAGCATAGTCTAAAATTGCTCCTCATTTTTGTTTGATATTGTTAACATTTTATTTCCAGATGATGCTGGTTCAATTCTGAACTGGTAACATAAGAAGGATGGTTTGTAATGAACAGTGTACACATTGAGAGAATCATCATCATTAAGAAATATTCTCATCATGATGACCTAGGCAGCAATGAACATGAAGAATAAGCCCTAAAATTAGCCACATAGCAAGGCTTTCTGGGGAGAGCAGGCTAGGCCCCCAGCTGTCTAAAAACAGCTTGAGAGAACAGGAAGGGGTGATAGCTTATGGTTTTATGATTCTAGGGTGGTGAGACTAGACTAAGATTAGAGTAAGTGTCCCTTTATGTGGATCTTGGCTTCTGTGGTGTGAAATTCCCACCAGCACCAAAAAAACAAACAAACAAACAAACAAAAATCCCACCAGACTTTCTTATCAGCTTGTCAAAATATGCGGGAGAAAAGGGGAAGAGGAGTGATGGGGCTTGGAAACTGTAAATAGTCAAACGTTAATAGTAGAACTAGACAATTGACTAGCATTAACCCATATTGTTTGATGAAAGGATGAAAGATGCCAGGTTTCATTTAATTGAATTTGAACTCATTTATTTAAACCCTTATCATACTCTATGAGACTGGGATCCTGAGATGAGTATAGGAGGTGAAAGTCATATTGACTACCTTATTTAAGAGCTAACCATGGTATATTTTGGAAAGTTAAATGAGTGGCTCAGTGACTATCAAAAATGCCTAGAACTCCAGAGGGGATAAATGACATCTTGATAAGGACTTGTATAGCTGTGTTAGAATGTATAGAGTTGTGTGACCTAGATTTAGATATTGTGTATCTGTAAGGCAAGAGATTTCCAGAATTCTCTACCAAACAGGTTGCAAACTTAGATAAGGAATTAATATAGCTGCTACCAGACAGAGCAATACAGCCAGGCCATCGGCAATGGTTTAAATCTATAAAAATTTGCAAGCAAAGCTGATTTCTTTGCCAGGGCGTCCAATGCTGAGATGAATGTCTGAAGTCTGGGAAATTTTGCTGACTGCCAATTTATCAGGGGAATCTCATCCCATTAAAAAGTGAAACTTAGTTCTTCAACAGGGTCTATCACATATGATTATGGCACTGTTGTCCATTAATTATACACATTTCTACTGCTGATCACATTTTTTGTTGTTGTTCAGTCACTCAGTCATGTTTGACTCTTTGTGAGTTGATCCCAAAGGACTAGCAAGAGGTCTGGGGGAGGACTTTCAACCACCAGCACAAAGACATATCACAAAGAATGGAAGGTAGGAGATATCATGTCCTCCTGGAGGTGGGGTCTGCCAAAGGACTAGATTTGGCTCTATTTTTAGTAATTACTGTAAGGCCGGACCCCGGTGACCATGATGGGCTGCCTCTCTCCCGCAGGCAGGAAAGTCCCTAACGGAAGGATCCTCCCAGATCCAGGGGACCAATGACAGCACACTTCGCCAGCTAAAGCCTCCCCACTCCAGCCACGTAGAAGGACCTATCAGCCCGCAACACCTCGACCTAACCTATCTGAACCCCCTATCTGAACCCCCGTCCACTAACCGTACCCTTTTTGGCAATCTAGCCTGACCATCCCTCACAATGAACATATATAAACCACTCCCCAGCACAGTCTGGGCACCGACTTCCTCGACCTGCCTCGTTCGGGTTGGGAACCCCGCCCAGGAGCACTTCGCCATTAAAGCCTGTTAGATACTCTTTTTGGTGTCCTGGTCATCTTTTACTTAACAATTACAATTTACATTTTAGCAAGAAACACTTGATGGGTATGTCATCTTTGTTGGTATTCAGTTGCTAAGTTGTGTCTGACTCTTTGGGACCCCATGACTTGCAGCATCCCAGGCTCCCTATCCTTCAGCATCTTCTGGTGCATTTATGCTAAGTCACTTTAATCATGTTCTACTCTGTGAACCCATGGACTGTAGCCTGCCAGGCTCCTCTATCCATAGGATTTTTCCAGGCAAGAATGCTGGAGTGGGTTACCATTTCCTTCTCCAGGGGGAAGGGATCTTCCCTACCCAGGGATCAAACCTGCCTCTCTTAGGTCTCCTGCTTTGGCAGCCATTCTTTACCACTAGCACCACCTTCCGGAGTTTGCTCAAACTAATGTCCACTGAGTCTGTGATACTATCTACACAGCTCAGCCACTACTGCCCCCTTCTCCTTTTTCCCTTCAATCTTTCTCAGCATCAGGGTCTTTTCCAATGAGTTCACTCTTATCAGGTAGCCAAATTGTTGGAGCCTCAGCTTCAGCATCATTCCCTCCAATGAATATTCAGGGTTGATGTCCTTTAGGATGGACTGGTTTGATCTCCTTGCAGAGTCTTCTCCAACACAACAGTTCTAAAGCACCAATTCTTTGGCAGTCAACCTTCTTTTTGGTCCAAATCTCACACCTCTACAAAACTACTGGAAAACCATGGCCTTGACTATCCAGACCTTTGTTGTCAAAGTGATGTCTCTGCTTTTCAATACACTGGCTGGGTTTGTCATATCTTTCCTTCCAAGAAGCAAGTGTCTCAATTTTGAGGTTGCAGTCACTATTCTCAGTGATTTTGGAGCCCAAGAAATTAAAGTCTGTCACTGTTTCCACTTTCCCCCCTTCTATTTGCCATGAAATGATGGTACTGGATGCTTACATACTACTGATTTCATGTTCCAAAGAGAAATAAAAGAAGTTTAATATGGAGCTTCAGTGTTTCAAGGCCTGGGAAATTCTGTTGCAGAATAGTCTGTGAGTCACTCTGAAGGCTTATAATATGGAGGAGGGCAGGTTTTTTCACCAGAAATTCTTGAGCAACTTATAGACATCATGATGGTCAGGAAATACACAAAGGCATGAAACATGATTGCTAGAGCTTGTGCAATGAAGAAGTCTCTGGGGACACTATTCAGAATAACTGTATTATGGCACTTTGGGCACATTCTAGAGCCTTCAGTAGTGGGGGTGATTTGCAAGTGAGAGCATAAATGAGTTCAAATAAAATTTTTAAATAGTACTATGTTACTTCTGAAATTAAAAAAGAACTAAAGATGTTAAATGTTTGATTAGTTTTTAATGTCATAAGTATCAAATGAGTTAGTTGTTTCTTGACAATGACAAGGATTAAGCTGGCTAAGAGCTGTCTAAGAGGATTGTTTTTTTTTTTTTTTAATTTCTTAAATTATATCTTAAATAAGACCTATGTAATAGGTGGCTTTGTTTCCCTGGTAGCGCAGCTGGTAAAGAATTTGCCTGCAGTGTGGGAGACCTGGGTTTGATCCTTGGCTTGGGAAGATCTCCCGGAGGAGAGCATGACAACCCACTCCGCTTGCCTGGAGAATCCCCAAGGACAGAAGTGACTGGCAAGCTGCAGTCCATGGGGTCAGAAAGAGTTGGACATGAATGAGTGCCTAAGCACAACCCAGCACAGCATAAGTGGCTGTCTCTAAGGAATCCACCTATCAATGCAGGAGACCTGGGTTTGCTCCTTGGTTTGGGAAGATCCCCTGAAGAAGAAATTTGCAACCCACTCCAGTATTCTTGCCTGGGAAATACCATGGACGGAGGAGCCTGGCAGGCTACAGTCCATGGGGTGCCAAGAGTTGGACATGATTTAGCAACTAAACCACCAAACCACCAATACACAATATTATGACCTTTCTACGGTTAAGAAATCTGAGTTGTATTTGTGCTCTTCTGAATTTTCAGCTTCAACACATCCCCTCTAGCAATAAGACTCTTCCTGAGCCCATGATATTAGTCTTTAAAATACAGAATGTGGAGAAACTTTTGATAGATGAGTAGAAAGTGATGAATTCATAAATGAGGAGCACAATGCTGTTTTCATTAATATTAGTGAAACTGTTTAATAAATATTTATATTTGCTTGTCTGAACTCACCTTGCTTTGTAAGAGTTATATCTGATTGTGATTAATATATATTCCTACATCCTTATACATAAGCTGCCCTCTTGAAATATAAATATTTTAAACTGTTTTATACTATGCTTTTGTTGCAAGCATGCTGAAACAAAATAAAACTAACTCGTAAATCTTATTTCCTCTGTCTTCCTCACACCATATCCAATTTCATCAAGAAATCCTCTTAGAACTACTTTTAAAATATGTTGCTATAGTTGTAAATAAACAATTTTAAAGCTAAATATGAATAAACTATTATATAAATTTATAGAAAAATTAAAAGTCAAATCTGACTTTGCTTAATTACCAAGCAAGGAAACAATAAAGAGATTCACTGAGTATATCACTAAGGGAGAAATGCCAAAAATTTTATAAACAGGAAGATGAAGTTTCTGTTAATCAGAGTTGAAAAGTTTGCAGTTTAGATGAGGTTGAAAATCTACCATAGTCTTTACATGCTTAGTTCAATGAAGCCCCATTGTTCATTGGTCAGAGAAGATTATTCGTTAAGGTTCATTGATGATCTGATACATGAGCTTACTAAAAGTGCCTAGTCATGACTCAGCCTTACCTGGAAGTTTACCAAGAATTCACCCCTGTTCAACAGTTTGTGCAGTTTAGAACACAATTCAAGTATTCTTATCTCCTAGACAAGTTCTTCTGTACATCGAAATTATTCTTCTTATGAAATACTGACTTTTTATCATTAGCTATAAAATCATCCCAATGTAAGACATCATCAATTCTCACGTAAACAATTACAATGACTAGTAACTGATTTTCCAGCTTTTATCCTTGTTCCCCAACAAAAACAATGATTTAGGAACCTAAGTCATATGATGTCACTTTTGTATTCAACAACCCAGCTCTGACAACATATTTAACTCAAAGTGAAAGCTACTCTGAGTTAAATAATATGTAGTTCAGTTCAGTTCAGTTCAGTTGCTCAGTCATGTCTGACACTTTGTGACCCCATGGACTGCAGCACACCAGGGTTCCCTGTCCATCACCAACTCCCAGAGTTTACTCAACCTCATGTCCATCAAATCGGTGATGCCATCCAACCATCTCATCCTCTGTCATCACTTTCTCCTCCTGCCTTCAATCTTTCCCAGCATCAGGGTCTTTTCCATTGAGTCAGTTCTTCTCGCCAGGTGTCCAAAATATTGGAGTTTCAGCTTCAGCATCAGTCCTTCCAATGAAATATTGAGGACTGATGTCCTTTAGGATGGACTGGTTGGATCTCCTTGCAGTCCAAGGGACTCTCATGAGTCTTCTCCAACACCACAGTTCAAAAGCATCAATTCTTCAGTACTTGGCTTTCTGTTCCTCTGCCTCAGTTTTTCTGCAGTCAGTTCCTTCTAGAGTATTTCTAATTTCAGTAATTGTGTTATTTATCTATGTTTGATAATTCTTTATTTCTTCTATGTCCTCAGTGATTGTATTAACAGTGTTACTAGTTTCGTGAATTTTCTTTATTCAATTTCCAAGTATTTGGAGTATCTTTACTATCATTATTCTGAATTCTCTTTCAGGTAGATTTATTATTCCCTCTTTATTTATTTGGTCTTGTTAGTTTCTGCCTTGTTCTTTCATTTGTGTTGTATTTCTCTCTCTCTCTCTCTTTTTTTTTTTCCTAACTTGCTCCTCTAGAGGTCTCCTTTTCCCAGGCTTTAGGGTTGTATTCCTTCTTTTTGGTTTTTGTCCTTGGCAGGAAAGGTTGATTGAGCAGTTTGTCTTTACTTCTTGTTAGGGGTGACTTGTGCCTGTGTTTCTAGTGGGAGGAGGTCAAGCAGGTAATTACAGAAATAATGAGACACATATACACACTTTGGTTACAGTTGTAACCAAAATATTCTCAAGAAAAGAGTGGAGGAAATTGACTTGGTGAACAGGGAAACCCAAAGTGATATTAACCAATATAAAGTAGAGCTAGCTAATGCTCAGTCTGGAAAACAGCCTGTGCAGTGTACCAGCTGGGGAATATAGCAAAGAGAGCTCAACAATTTAACTTACTTGGTGAAAACAGAAAGAATGAAAAAAGAGAGAAGAAAAAAAGAGGAAAAAAGAATAGAAGGGAGATAAAAGAGAGAAGAAAGGGGTGGGAAAAAGGATAAAAGAGAGAAAAAAATTAAAAAAAATAGAAAAGCAAAGATAAATAGACATATATGAAAAAGATTTACATATATTCAGGAATAGCTATGGCCAGCAAAGAGCTATAAGAAAAGCAGTCAAATACATTAAAAACAAAATCAGAAAAAATCACGCACACACAAAATGGTGAAAAAGAAGAAAAGAGAAAAAAAATTGACAAAAATAAAAAGGAAAACTCCACAGCACTGCAAAAGGCTATCATATGGTAACGATAACCCTGTATGTGAGACAGCAGAAGAGACACAGATGTATAGAACAGTCTTTTGGACTCTGTGGGAGAGGGAGAGGGTGGGATGATTTGGGAGAATGGCACTGAAACATGTATAATATCATATATGAAATGAGTCACCAGCCCAGGTTCAGTGCATGATACTG
Source organism: Ovis aries (assembly GCF_016772045.2). Lineage (NCBI taxonomy): Eukaryota > Metazoa > Chordata > Mammalia > Artiodactyla > Bovidae > Ovis > Ovis aries. The sequence goes on from NC_056069.1 coordinate 54,430,479, forward strand.
GATGCTTGGGGCTGGTGCACTGGGACGACCCAGAGGAATGGTATGGAGAGGGAGGAGGGACGCGGGTTCAGGATGGGGAACACATGTATACCTGTGGTGGATACATGTTGATGTATGGCAAAACCAATATAATATTGTAAAGTAATTAACCTCCAATTAAAATAAATAAAAATAAAAAAATAAATATATAGGGGGAAAACACACTGTGATTTATTAAAACAAACAAACAAACAAACAAACAAACAAAAAAACTTTTAAAGGTCATGGTTCTTCTTACTTGTGGAGTTTGCCCCCATGGATGAGACTGGATTATGTGATGTTTTCTGTGTCTTGTGATGTTTTCCTTGTTGGGGCAACTTATACCTGTTTTCTGGTTGATGGAACTGGATCTCATCTCTATGAAGGGCAGGGCAGTGTCCAGTAGTAGGTTTTGGGGTGTCTATGGGTTCAGTATGACTTTGGGCAGTCCTTCTGGTTTTGGCAGTGTTAGACATGTCTATTTCCACAGCTACTTCAAAGTGGCCCTCTCAGCATATTTTCACTGCCTCCAGCCCAAAACTTGTCCCTGGAATCTTTGCCAGTTGCTTCTGCTTCCTAGTCCCACCCTTCACTACAGGCCAAATCTTGCTAGATAGGGGCTTGTGTAGATCTTTTCTCGACTCCCTGACTGTGTCCTCTGTTCATGGATATGTGTGGGGGCTTCTCTCAGCCCCCTGAGCTTGTCCTCTGTGTTGTAGGGCTTATGTGCTCTTGTCTCAGCTCACCAGGCCCAATATATCTTACATAAGCTTTTATTTAAGAATTCAACTAATGAAGTGAAAATCACCCATATTAAAAACTATTCTTGAATATGAATACACTAGATTAAAATAATTCAGAAAATCCAATCCATCCAGGTTTTCTGTAGTGTTCAAATAGTATGTAATGTATGTGTGTATGTGTATTGCATGCTTGAGAAATATATGAAGCTATTCATTTGTGGTATGTAGCCATATTAAACAAGAGAAGTAACTAAAAGCAATAGAATTAACTGTCAGATTAAGAATGTGTTTTTCCTTCCAGCTATTAAATATCCTTGGGGCTAAGATCAGCTGAGGATTCTATTGACTCATGAGTTTGATCTCATTTATGCTCATAAAACTCATTATAATCTCATACAAACCTTCATTAAAAGGTATAGTAAGTGGAATTATTTGTACTTTCTTTTATTTTATCATGTGTTTGTCCATTTTCTCCTCCACGCTCACCATAATTTCAGAGTGTCAGTTTCATCAATTAAACATATGTTGAGAGATATTATCAGGATTTAAAAAGCAATGTAATCTGTTAACTCTTGGCTGTTAAGTATATGTGATACCATTATTACTATAGTATTCAAATTCTTAAGTGTATAGAGACTTAATTTATTTAGTAGAAATCAATCTGTGATTTGGGAAAGTGGGAAAATAAAGAAGAGGATTAGTTCATCATTGACAGAATGTGAAGGGAAATTACACCAAGGGACAAGGTAATTAGTGCTTTATTGTATTAGAGCATCTTAGTGCTAGAACTTCACAGATGGGAAAGAAATCTGTATTAAGTGAATTCTCATGGGAGAATATTTGAAGGGTCAGATAGTTAAGAATATTTAGTTAGTAATGATATCATTAGAAAAGAAGGCAAGTAGAGAAAATTAGAATAAAATCCTAGTTAGCCTTAAGATTTTAAAACTTTCCAAGACAACAGTCATTTATTTAGTTGTGCAAAATATGCAAATGAATATCCTTTGTGACACTACATAGGGGTCATGCCATAGTCACTCAGGTTTTCAAGTTCAGCCAAGATTCAAAAGGATGCAAATTAGTCTCCATCTCTCACAAAGGGTAATTAGCAAAGAGTTTGTGGAAAATGCCCTGCTGTAGTAGTAAGCTTAAAGCTTAGCTTTAGTTCACAGAGCCAGAAAAACTCTGCATTCTACAGATCCTAACCAATGGGCCAGACATTGGGATAAGCTCTTCTAGGGCACTAGGAGGAAAACTTTATGAGCTTAGAAATTAAAGTTAAAATGACATTCTCTTCTTTCTAATTTTCTTTGGAAACGTGTTGATTGAATGAATATTTTGTTCTGGACAATGTCTACTCTCATCTCCCTTCACTAAAAGCAAGGACTTAAAAGGGAAACTTCTTCTGGATAAGTCACCTTTTCAACATCCTGTTTTTCTAATGAAAACATGGACCACAAATTCTAAAAGAACATGTGTGCACTGCTGTATTTAAAGTGGACAACCAACCTATTCTACAGCCCAGGGAGCTCTGCTCAATATCTTATAGCAACCTAAATGGGGAAAGAATTTGAAAAAGAATAGATTTCTGTATATATATAACTGAACAGCTTTGTTGTACACTTGAAACAATCACTATATTGTTAATCAACTATACTCCAGTTGAAATTAAAGTTTGCTTTTTTTAAAGATAGCAATATTTTCAATGTATTCTGCAGAGTAAATGGTCACATACTGTTAATAACCACTCTCCCTGACTCATTCCTGTGCTTATTTATCTATCAAGACACACATTTGTTTGCAAAAGAATATCTTCTATATAAAATGTGAATCACATTTCACAAGAAGTTTTACACATTTTGCTACTAAAATGTAATCACATTATTCATTTGGGTTGACACTTGGCCTTATCTCCTCCCAGATTTAACACAGAAAATTTTAGGCTAATAAACATAAGCTGCCTTGTCTTATTCCAATGCCTGCCTAACATTCAATTGTATAGATATGATATGATTTAAGTAATCATTCTTCTTGTGGATAGCACTAGCTTTTTGCACAGATTAGCTATGTAAAAATGCTGCATTGACAGTATTTATGCATACATCTTATGCTCTAGTCTATATCAAATAAGTATATCTAAGGGAAATTGTCAAACACTAAAAAAATATGCAAATAACATTTAAGGGATGCAAATCAATTATTTTTCAAAATTAGAATTAGTTTATACTCATCAGCAATAAGAGATATTTCTAATTCTGCCCCTAATGTCTTCCCAGGAGAAGGCGATGGCACCCCACTCCAGTACTCTTGCCTGGAAAATCCCATGGACAGGGGGAGCCTGGTAGGCTGCGATCCATGGGGTCATGAAGAATTGGACAGGACTGAGCGACTTCCCTTTCACTTTTCACTTTCATGCATTGGAGAGGGAAATGGCAACCCACTCCAATGTTCATGCTTGGAGAATCCCAGGGATGGGGGAGCCTGATGGGCTGCCATCTATGGGGTCACGCAGAGTCGGACTCGACTGAAGTGACTTAGCAGAGAGCAGAGACAGCAGAATGTCTTCCCAACAGCACATTCCATTTTTTGGAAGAGTTTTGCCAATATTTTCTGTTTGAAAGTTTTGCCTGTGTATTAATTTACATTTTTAATGTGTAAAATGGTTGAGAATGATTTCAAATATTTATTGACCATATGCATATATTTCTTAACACCTCCTGCTTTATTTTCACATGTTCTGGATAGTTCAGGTATATTATGTAAAGAATTTTAATTAGAAATTAATTTGCTTCCATACAAATGGCAAGAATTCAGAAATGCATGTATTGATTTGGACACTCAATGGAGATAGTGACAATATATCTAGGTCAACAACATACATGAGTGCTTTTCCTCTCATGATATGGTGATATGCTCAACCTTCAACCAAATGTTGAGAATGTTGTAAAAAGAAACAAGAGTCAGGCTGAAAAATTATCATTAACAAGAATCATTCCAAGTAGTACACTGTAAGCCATGTTTAATTATACTGAGGACTTTGTTACATTGGTTAGATAATCAAAATATACAAAAAGGGTTAAATGAGTAGATGACTAATTTTCAAAGTTCATACATGCTAAAAATGGAGAATGGATTGTTATATGAATTGACTATGCCTAAGCCTTTCACTGCATAGATCACAACAAACTGTGGAAAATTCTTAAAGAGATGGGAATATCATACCACCTTACCTGCCTACTGAAAAATCTGTATACAGGTCAAAAAGCAGAAGTTAGAACTGGACATGGAACAACAGATTGGTTCCAAATTGGGAAAATAGTATATCAAGGCTTTATGTGGTTACTCTGCTTATTTAACTTATATGCATAGTACATCTTACAAAATGCCAGGCTGGATGAAGCATAAGCTGGAATCAAAATTGCCAGGAGAAATATCAATAACCTCAGATATGCAAGTGATACCACCCTTATGGCAGAAAGTGAAGAGGAAACAAACAGCCTCTTGATGAAAGTGAAAGAGGAGAGAGAGTGAAAAAGTTGGCTTAAAGCTCAACATTAAAAAAACTAAGATTGTGGCATACACAATAAAGCAGAAATAGGTGTTTTTCTGGAATTCTCTTTTTCTATGATCCAATGGATGTTGGCAGTTTGATCTCTGGTTTCTCTGCCTTTTCTAAATCCAGTTTAGACATCTGGAATTCACGGTTCACGTACTGTTGAAGCCTGGCTTGGAGAATTTTGAGCATTACTTTACTAGCATGTGAGATGACTGCAACTGTGTGGTAGTTTGAACATTCTTTGGCTTTGCATTTCTTTGGGATTGGAATAAAACCTGACCTTTTCCAGTCCTGTGGCCACTGCCGAGTTTTCCAAATTTGCTGTCATATTGAGTGTAACATTTTCAACAGCATCATCTTTTAGGATTTGAAATAGCTCAACTGGAATTCCATCACCTCCACTAGCTTTGTCCGTAGTGATAATTCCTAAGGGATACATGATTTTCGTCACCAAGATGTCTGGCTCTAGGTGAGTAATCACACCACCATGGTTTTGTTTAGCTCTACTGTGTATTTTTGCCACCTCTTCTTAATATCATCTGTTTCTGTTAGGTCCATACTGTTTCTGTCCTTTACTGTGCACATCTTTGCATGAAATGTTCCCTTGGTATCCCTAATTTTCTTGAAGAGCCTTTCCCATCTTATTGTTTTCCTCTATTTCTTTGTAATGATCACTGAGGAAGTCTTCCTTATCTCTCCTTGCTATTCTTTGGAACTCTTCATTCGGATGGGTATATATTTCCCTTTTCCTTTGCCTTTCACTTCTCTTCTTCTTACAGCTATTTGTAAGGTCTCCTCACACAACCATTTTGCTTTTTTTACATTTTTTTTCCCTTGGGGATGATCTTAATCACTGCATCCTGTACAATGTCAAGAATCACAGTCTATAGTTCTTCAAGCACTCTGTCTATCAGATCTAATCCCTTGAACCTGTCACTTCTACTGTATAATCATAAAGGATTTGATTTAGGTCCTACCTGAATGGTCTAGTGTTTTTCCCTACTTTCTTCAATTTAAGTCTGAATTTGGCAATAAGGAGCTCAATATCTGAGCCACAGTCAGCTCTCAGTCTTGTTTCTGTTGACTGTGTAGAGCTTCTCCATCTTCAGCTGCAAAGAATTTAACCAATCTGACTTCAGTGTTGACCATCTGGTGATGTCCAAGTGTAGAGTCTTCTCTTGTGTTGTTGGAAGAGGGTATTTGCTATGACCAGTGTGTTCTCTTGGTAAAACTCTGTTAGCCTTTGTCCTGCTTCATTTTGTACTCCAAGGGCAAATTTACTTGTTAGTCCAGGTATCTCTTGACTTCTTCTTTTTGCATTCCAATCCCTCATGAAGAAAAAGACATCTTTTTTGAGTGTTAGTTCTAGAAGGTCTTGTGGGTCTTCATTAGAACTGCTCAACTTCAGCTTCTTCTGCACTAGTGGTTGACGCATAGACTTGGATTACTCTGATATTGAATGGTTTGCCTTGGAAATGGACAGAGATCATTCTGTAATATTTGAGAATGCCCCCAAGTACTGTATTTTGGATTCTTTTATTGACTATGAAGGCTACTCCATTTCTTCTAAGGGATTCTTGCCCACAGTAGTAGATATAATGGTCATCTGTATTAAATTCACCCTTGCAGTCCATTTTATTTCACTTATTCCTAAAATGTTAATGTTTACTCTTGCCATCTCCTGTTTGACCACTTCCAATTTACCTTGATTCGTGGATCTAGGACTCCAGGTTCCTATGCAATATTGTTCTTTACAGCATCGGACTTTACTTCCATCACCTGTCACATCCACAACTGAGTGTTGTTTATGCTTTGGCTCTGTCTCTTCATTCTTTCTGGAGTTATTTCTCTACTCTTCTCCAACAGCATATTGGGCAACTACTTACCTGGGGAGTTCATCTTTCAGTGTCATATCTTTTGCCTTTTCATACTGTTCATGGAGTTCTCAAGGAAAGAATACTGAAGTGGCTTGCCATTCCCTTCTCTAGTGGGCCACTTTTTGTCAGAACTTTCCACCATGACCCATCCGTCTTGGGTGGCCCTACATGGCATGGCTCATAAGTTAGACAAGGCTGCGGTACATGTGATTAGTTTGGTTAGGTTTCTGTGATTGTGGTTTTCATCCTGTCTGCCCTCTGATGAATGAGGATAAGAGGTTTATGGAAGCTTCCTGGTGGGAGATACTGATTGTAGAGTATCCAGGATTTTGTTCTGATGGGCGGGGCCATGCTCATAAATCTTTGGTCCAGTTTTCTGTGGAAGGGTAGGGCCACGTTCCCTCCCTGTTGCTTGGTCTGAGGTCAAACTGTTGGCCATGACTCCATTGGAGACTCCTGGACACTCACAGGCAATTCTGGCTCAGTTTCCCACTGGCCTCCAAAGTCAAATTTCCTGGGTGTTCTCAGTCTCTTTGCTGGATCCCCAGGTTGGGAAATCAGTTGTGGGTCCTAGATTTTTTTTAACAGTGTGATAATTTCTCTGGTATAATTTTTCTGCAGTTTTTGTGTTGACTACTCCACAATACCTGTCAGCCACCTCCTCCCAGAGGGCTTATTTCACAGGCTGGGTGACTCAGGTATGCTGTAGGCATAGCCACTGTCCCTACAGCAGGTCACTGCTGACCCTACTGAGCCCTACTTTATTATTCTATAGGGGAAATGTTTAAATATATCAATACAGATTATTTCTTATCTTCCCAGAATTATTGATGAGTTCATTTTAAATCGTAAGTCATAAGAAAAGCTCCTTTAAGGAACTGAGTGGCTGGATAGGTTGAATTAAATGGTTTTATCTGAGTTTTAAAGTAAACATTTTCCATGAAACAAATAATATTATCGATTTGGTTGGCCAAAAATTCTTCCAGATTTTTCTTTCAGATGTTAAAGCCACTGTCCAATTTACTTTTATAGATGTCTGAATATGGAGGACATAAAAGTGAAAGCCTACATAATACAAATAATTTATTATCTTTACTAAATTAGGGTTTTATATTTTTTCTGAACTCTTTTTTTCTTTCCAATTCAAATGACTATACTTACTTTGTTAAATCAAGTATCTTTCAATTCAAAGGTGTTAGAATATAATCAAAGTGCCTTACTTTTGTAATTTTATTGAAAATAAAAAGCTTGTATTATCATTTAGTCGCCAATTAAAGGTTGTAACAGAATAGGGAACACAAATCTGTCAATAGCTAGGGGGAAAAAAAAGGCAAGCCTTATTAAAGCATTTCAAAGCTAAATAAAGAAACATAAGAAGAAAGGAAAGGAGGGAGGGAGGGGGAAAAAGATAGAAGTAGAGAGCAAACACCATTGTTTTTGATATTTCTTTAACAGAACTGTGCTTCTTCTGACTCCTCTGGAACATCAACTTTATATCTCAGGGTGTAGTTAAATATTTCACAAAGAAGAATGTAAAAAAGATCAAAAAGGTTCTTTCTGAAATTAAAATGAAGTAGATCAATGAAAAGGATTCCTTCTTGAAAATTTCTTGCTTTATAGTTTATCATTTCATTTTGCTGTAAAATTATAGTAGCCTTTGAGAATTTGATACCATGTGTGCCCAGGCTCTCATTTATTCTTGGTTTTTAAATACCATTACTTCTGTTTTCAACTGCATTGTACTCTACATTTTTTAATATTTTCTTTTACAGGAAATTTTCTCCGTGTCAAATTATATTTTATATATATATATATATATATATATATATATAACTTTCCCAATATTATTCCATTTTATGTCATGTGCACCAGTTAAGTTTGGTTCATATTTATTTAGATAGTGAATACTACTAGTGTTTAAAACTTTTACTGAGGCATTAAAGGATCAGTGTATTTTTAATCATTAATTTTTATTTATTTTTTTATTTAATTTTTTATTTTTTAATTTATTTCCAGAATCACCTCTGGAAAAATCTTGGACTGAAGAGATTAGAAGCAGTGATGCTTCCAGTGAAGCTGGAACTCCCATACTTTGGCCACCTGATGCGAAAAGCTGACTCATTTGAAAAGACTCTGATGCTGAGAAAGATTGCAGGCAGGAGCAGAAGGGGATGACAGAAGATGAGATAGTTGGATGGCATCACCAACTCAGCGGACATGGGTTTGAGTAAACTCCGGGAGTTGGTGATGGACAGGGAGGCCTGGCGTGCTGCAGTCCATGGGGTCACAATGAGTCAGACATGACTGAGTGACTGAACTGACTGACTGAAGTGATTAAATGAGTTCGCAGTATTTTCTTCTATATGTACTGTCTTGACCTTTTAGCTCATGTCTTTTTAATACGTCATGGTATCACTTCACTGTTTATTTGACTGTGCCGAGTCTTATCTGCAGCATGTGAGATTGTCGATCTTTGCTGCAGGTCTTTAGCTGTGGCGTGTGGGATCTAGTTCCCTGAACAGGAGTCAAACATGGGCCCCCTGTATTGGGAGCGTGGAGTCGACCATTGGAACACTGAAGAACCCCCTCATTTCACTCTTCAGTGTGATGTGACATTCAGGGCTGCCCAAATATGACCATGGAAAAATATCTGCATTGCCTGGATAGCTAGCTAGAAGTACTTCCACTCTCACTGAAATGCTAGCTTCCCACATGACTCGTGACTGCCTCCCTCCCCTGTCTGCACCTAAATCCAACTGCAGACAAGCTCCTAAATTCACAGAAGCCGTACAGCTGTCACCTAAATCAAGATTGATATATTTGTCCGCACTGACAAAGATGCTAGCTTTTTGAACTATGAGAAGGGAAAGGACCAAATTGCTGGGTCCATTTTTCTAGAATATGAATCCCTGCTATTTGTCCATTGACATACTTTAAGCCCATCCTGAACACTCATTGGAAGGACTGATGCTAAAGCTGAAGCTCCAATATTTTGGTCACCCCATGCCAACAGCCAACTCACTGGAAAAGACCCTGAAAATGGGAAAAATTGAAGGCAAAAGAAGAGGGGAATGGATGATGAGTTGGATGACATCATGAATTCAGTGGTCATGAATTTGGGCAAACTCTTGGAGATGGTTAGGATGAGGGAAACTTAGTGTGCTGCAGTCCATGGGGTCATGAAGAGTTAGACACAACATGACAACTGAACAACAGCCCCTACTTAAGTTTTTCTGATAAAAAATAAAAGTCTAAGACCCAAGTGTTCTCTTTTGGTTGATCTTGACTTGAAGTTTCTTCAATGAAAGTTTTGTTCTTAATGCATACTATGTGAAACTGTAGGATTAGTCAAAAACTCCCATTGCCTATCAGGTGGCAAATGCTAAGAGACCTGTCTTGTGGGATTCTTACCTGGCCTAATTCCAATGTTACTTTTTAATTAAAAAAAAATGCATAGAGTTCCAACTCCTTTGCTTCTTTCTCATTTCATTGTACTCCAATGGCAAAATTCCAGTGTTAGCTAAATCCATCTTTTTGCATCTTCCTTAAGTATAGTGGGATCTGGTCAGTAAAAAGCATACAGTCAAAGTTGCCGTGAAACTGAATGGTGATTTATCTCATTAATCATGCTGTTAGTGAATTATCTTCCCTCCAAACATTAACAAATTCTCTCCTTGCTCAGGCACACCTAATCCTCTTTTCTTTTATTTCCTTGAGTAAATTGAAGCTTCGGAAAGTAACTTTCAGGACGTCCCATTCCCCATCCATTCAGTGAGCTACATCTGTGCCCATAAACTGCCATTCTTCCTGCTTCCATAGATGCACAGTGTGGTGCGTCTGTCTAGGGTCAACTCTTCCATAAGTACTGAACCTCCTCTATAGCCAATTTCATCCATTCATTTGAATTTAAATGTCTTCTCTAGATTGACCACTCTCATGTCTATTTCTGTCTGAGAATTTCCCACTGAATTCCTTCTCTGTGTTCTCAGAAGGATATGTAACCATTATTGCAAACTTAATGTCCCAAACTAAACTTTTATCTCTCCAGCCCTCAAAATTTGGTCCTCCCACATTGTTAGAAAAACAGCACACTGATCCTTTCAGTGGCTTGAATCAAATATAGTCATTTCTAAGCCATTCTTTACCTTTATCCTATATTCAATGTATTAGCATAACTTTGATTCTGCATTAATCAAAATTCGAAAGCTTGTAACACAAATATCCCAGTTCACAAACCATTATCTCTTTCTTTCCTGGGTAGTTGCAGTAACTTTCTGAGGGATCCCTAATCCCTTCCAGGATCATCTCCACAGAGTAGCCAGTGTTTACTTGAAAGTTGGTTATGTCCAACTCTTTGTGACCCCATGGAGTATACAGTCCATGAATTCTCCAGGTAAGAATATGGGAATGGATAGCCTTTTCCTTCTCCAGGAGATCTTCCCAACCCAGCGATCTAATCCAGGTCTCCTGAATTTCAGGTAGATTCTTTACCATCTGAGCCACAAGGGAAGCCCTTTAATTCATTTCTACCATGGAAACAATTAAGCGACCCCCACCTCCACACAGTAAAATACCTGTGAGTTTTCAACAACCTACAAAATCCTATGATATTTAGTTCCCATTACCTCTGAGATAATCTTTCCCAAAATCTTCACCTGGCTTGTCAGTAAGGGTATATATACTTACAATTTTATGCCTTTTTCTGGGAATGCTCTTCATCAGAAACCCATGTGGTGTACCCACTCATCTCTTTGAAGCTTACTCAAATGTCACCTTCTCATTGAGATGCCTGACCTCTCTTGTCAAAAATTACACCCTCCAGGCTTTCTGTCTCCACACTGCTTTTTTCTTCAATTTCATCATAGCCTGTACCATCATTCACAATCCATCACAATTCCTCTCACTTGCTCTCTCACTAGTCTTCAAAGGGATTTGTAATTATCCATTTATCCACGGTCATTTACACAGAACACTATCTGGTTAGTTAGTTAAAGAAGGCCCTCAAAGAACGTTGTTGATCTTAATGTTACCATTGTTTCAACAGGATAATTCAGCATTATTTTTACTAGCTGATGCAAAATAATATCAAGCAGGGTGGCTCTAAATTTTGCAATTTTGTTGTATAATCCTATAATTTAGGAAGAGAACATAGGAAAATACATTATTAGAAAACACATTCTATGAACAAATACAAAGCAAATGTATTTAACAATAATGATTTTTACATAAGTAAAATAAAATCCTCAGACACACTATAAAACTCTAGAGTCTTTAGATATTTAACTAACAACACCCAAGACTTTATCAAAATGTGAAAATATGGTTCCTGAGTAAAATACACTAATTCCAATCTTGTGGGATTTTTTTTGGTTATTGCAAACTTAAAATCTAATTCTTAAAATATTAAACTATTAAACTAAATGACCAGTTTAGCTATTAATTCAGATTTTTTGAATGCAGCCATAATCTTCTCTGCTAAGGGAAATGGTGTTTCAAAACTGGATGATACATAGATACAGAAATCTTAGTCATCAGCTCTTTGAAAGACACATATTTTTCCAGAAGGAGGTATCCACTGACATAAGTGGCTAAGAAGAAGCCTTTCAGTTCAGTTCAGTTGCTCAGTCATGTCTGACTCTTTGCGACCCCATGAATCACAGCACGCCAGGCCTCCCTGTCCATCACCAACTCCCAGAGTTCACTTGCGTCCATCGAGTCAGTGATGCCATCCAGCCATCTCATCCTCTGTTTTCCCCTTCTCCTCCTGCCTCCAATCCCTCCCAGCATCAGAGTCTTTTCCAATGAGTCAACTCCTTGCAAGACAACATTAAATTTGGCCAATTTGACACAGTGTGGCATTAAACTTCCTGCCTTAAAAATTGAGTTAAATGTTTTTGTTTTTGTTTTCAGTGCCCTGGAGTTGATTGAAAATGAGAATCTGTCTCACACTAAACATCTACAAGAGATGGCATAGGTAGTTTAGACCTCACACTTATTAGCTGAAGGATGTCAGTCTGAGAGTTGGAAATTTGCAGTGGCTTGAACAACATAAAATCTTCCTGAAAGCAAGTTATCCTGTAGAACAAAAAATGTCTTTAACTTGCTACCTGGGTAAGCCTATTAACAAACAAACAAACAAACAAAAGAGATGTGTGTCCATCTGTCAAATTCATTTTGACAAGTGAAAATTAGCAAGGAAATAAGATGGAAATGAAAAGAAATAATTACAGTTCTATTCAAAGCAAAGATGATTCAATGTAAAAGCAAGGACTTAGCTTTGCACTGAATTCTGTAACAATTAGTTACTTAAAATGGTAACTAATTTGAACTAAAATGGAGGAAGAAAATCAGTGAGAATTTTGTGTTTGTACTAGTTTCTTACTGTTATATAGCACATTTCCAACAATTTAGCGGCTTCAGATAGCACCCATTTGTTATCTCACAGTCTCCATAGTTGAGAAGTCTGGTCACATCTTCTTGCAGGCTCTCATCTTAGATTTCACAAGACTTTAGTCAAGATATCAGCTCAGTTGTTGATTCTCATCTGAAATTTGAGGCTTGCTTCCAAGATCATTCAAGTCATTGACAAAATTCAGTTATTGATTTTGTAGCACTTAGGCCCTTGCTCTCTTATTATCTGTAAGGGAGTTGGGGAAGCTATCAGCACCCATAGGTTCCCCAGAGATTTTTTGGTCCTCCATAGATTGCAACATGAAATTTAGAGAGCTTCTTCAAGGCCAGTCAGAATCTATTCAATTTCTTCTGGTCATAGTCTTCTGTAATAGCCTTGCATAAAGTCTTCCTTTCCATTTTAAAGCGTAAGAAGAATTTTTTCTTTACAAGATGACATGCCTCATAACCAACTGAATGACCATTAATCCCAATGTTTGTGAACGAAAATGAATAATAAATGTAGTGTAAGTAAACAATGGGATGGGGGGGGACAAATATTGGGTAAAGAAGTGAAGGAGGGACTCTCTTCATAAGCTGGTATCTCCAGTGAAACCTGATAGATAAAAAGGAGTTAGATATTTGAAGATTTTCAAAGGGAATATTCTACAGAACAGAAGAGCATTTGCAGAATACCAGGGACAGGAAAGTGTTTGAGATCTTAGAAAAGGGGTGCAAAAGACAGTGCAAGAGCTGTGTGGAGTCAAGTTCGTGAGTGAGACCTATGACGCACTGAAGAAGAGATGAGACTGGCATGAGAAAACATGCAACAAACCCAAATTGAAATCCTCACAAAAACTCTTCAAGGTATCAATGTCACAAAGTCAAGAAGAGAGTGAGGAATCCCCACATACTAGAAGAGACTAAGGAGAGAGGGCATCCAATTACAATGTGGGATCCCAGATTTGATTGTTGAAAAAAAAACAAACAACTTTTGAGAGAAAGTAGTGACATTTGGATAATTTCTGTAGTTCAGTTACTGGTACTGTAGCAGTTTTAATCTCCTGGTTTGGATCATTTTAATATGCCTATATAAGATGTTAGCATTAGGGGAAGCTGGGTGAATGGTATACAACAGTTCTCCATACCATGCTTACAATTGTTCTGAATGTCTAAAATAGTTTGCAAATAAAAAGTAAAACACAAACAAACAAACAAACAAAAGGAGAAGATCGAGTCATTTCAGTGAGAGAAGAAATTTTTCACTTTGGGGTTAGAAAGTAACCTGTAGGAATGTAACAAGTTGTAGAAATAAACTAACTTGTAGCATGTTTGTATCAGGATTCAATCAGGGAATCAGTTCTAAGGAGTAAGCATTTTATTGTAGGAATCAGATACTTCATCTTTTGAGAGGGAACCAGGGAAATAAGGACACAAAAAAGGAAGCTGTACAATTAGGAAAAAAATCAAACCAGCCCATCAGAAGTCCTAGTATACATGGCACGTACCTAAATTAGTTTAGATCCCCTATTGTGAATGTTTAAAGCTTATTTGGCATTTGCTTCAAAGGACTATAAGTCATTTAAATTATTCATATGACTTCTAAAACATTCATATGACTTAAAAATTCTTCATTTAACTAGAGGATTCATATGCAGAAAGCATCCCATTTCTCTGGGTTTTAGCATAGTATCCAGAACTTATATTGTTTATTGAGTAAAGTATTAAAATTTCTAGACTTCCTTTCTTGAAAAATGAAATAAGAAACAAAGTCTAACTTTTAAGGGTTGATGTAAAAATTAAATATAAAAAAGATTAAATAACACCAGTACCTGGCTCATAAGTACTGAATATCATTAAATCACTTAAGATCTCAAAATAATTGCTTTTTAAGACAGACTTTCAATCAGTGGGCATTTAATGAAACTGTGTTATAGCATTATGCTAAACATTGAAAAGTGAAACCTTTTGAGGCATTCAAATCACATGTTATTATTATGTGGGATTATGAAAGCAGCTTGGGATTGGATTTAGAGAGAAGATGTTTTAATTTTTCCCTCCTTGGCTTATCTGGTATTTGAATTTGGTAAATTACTGATTCGATCTGAATGTCAGGGTTCTTTTTTCTTTTTTTTAATAGTGGCAATAATGCATATTGACAAGGGTTGTAGAGAAGATTAAACTAGAATATTCATAAAGCCTTTGTTTAAATAAGACAATGAAAAGTATTATTTTTTATATTTTATTTAAATAAAGGTAAACCTTCAATGAAAACAGACTTAACAGCATTTCATATATTTTCTAAGAAACTAATTGGCTATGACATAATTCAAGTTTAATGTCCATGCTACAAACACAGTATTTTCTAAAGTACCAAAAAAAAAAAAAAAAAAGTCCACTTCTCAAATGCTGTTCCTGATTCCATGGACAGAGAAGCCTGGCAGACTACAGTTCAGTCCAGACTACAGTACAGAGTAGGACATGACTGAAATACTCAGCAGACACATGCACAAAAATAAAAATAAGTCAAAACATTCTTTTTTAAATTAACTAAAGAGTGAGTGAAAAAACTATAGCACGGCAAATATTGCCATTCCAGGAAGTAAAGTCTGGATATCCCAATTAATTTTAATGGAAAGTTGAACGCTTGGAAGATTGCACAGAACTTTGTGTGCAAATGATGACATTTCACAACTCATTCATAAATATCTCTTGAAGAAGAGTCCATGTATCACTTGAAAGTATATGTCAGTGAAATTTCATCTAAACCAAATGGCATTTTCAAAAACTTTTATATCTTTATTTAATGGTTTCTTCCAGCACTGTAAGTATTAATAGATTATCAAATTGAAAGATGTTTGTTCTGACCTTCACATAGCTCCATTTCTCTGGTGGTTTAATGTCTCTTACAAAGTACCCGAAGTACATAAGTAATTTCTCATTTCTCTACGTTTCCACGATGCTTTTGTCACAAGACAAATGATGAATCAGTCAATGGGCAAAAAACACAAATAAAAGCACATGATAAAATATTTTCTATTTTCTTCTGATGCCTTAGTTCATAACCTTTCAACAGGAAAACATCCAGATATTTCAAATCTGCACCTGTTTTCAGGTCAAATTTTCTTTAGTTAATTGTTAGATATTTGATGGAGAATAATAAGCTAAATATATGGTTCATGTTTATCTTTAGAAATCAAAAAGAGACATTTAAAAAAGGGTCAGGGAACAGAGATGTCGCACACATAAAATATACATAGTGGATATTTGAAATGTACTCCATACAGTCTTATTTATAAAGCACACCGATATCTCATAATCTCACATATCATTTTTAATTAGGGAGAGCATCGAGAATGTGCCCACACAAAGTGATGATACTACAAAAGAATAAGTGAATATATTAAGAAGATAAAGAAGTTTAGTCCAGCCAAGTAGTCATGGAAAGTATTATAAGTTAAATCTCCACTCAATCAAAGAATCAAGAGTTCTGATAAAACCAGAAAGTTGTGAGGCTGTGAGAAAGAAGTCTACAAGAAAAAAATATATTGCATAGTAGATTTTCAAGAAGTCTACTAGAGCATAATGTGAAATTAATATGGTGCTCAGTCACTCACTCATGGCTGACTCTTTGTGACCTTATAAACTGAGGTCCACTAGGCTCCTCTCTCCATAGAATTTTCCAGGCAAGTGTACTGGACAAGGTTGCCATTTCTTACCCAAGGAGCTCCTTCCTGACCCAGGGACTGAACCCATGTCTCCTGCACTGGCAGGCAGATTCTTTACCACTGAGCTACCTGGTAAGCCTGAAATTAATATAGGAAAAGGTATACAGAACACTAATAAAATGGAAAATTCCAGGGAAGCAATAATTCAGCAAAATTAAGTCTAAGAAAAAGAAAAGTTAATAAAAACAATACTTGGCTCCTTAGTGAACAATGTTTATATACAGGCAGCATATCACAGGGCAGTGAGCACTAGCAATGAAACTGGAGGACTCAGGGTTGAATCTGTTCTGCAATGTATAAGTCACGTGTCTTGGTTCCTTCTATATACATCAATGGCACCTTTTCCATTAAATGAGTTAATGGATATAACATGCTTAGAGCAGTGCTCTGCACTATTATTTTTGTTTTTGGTAATGACATCTATGGTATTAACTAAATTTATGCAATAACTTATTCAGAGAAGATGAGCTAAAATGTTGTTTATTGAAGAAGTTCAAGAGCAAAATCTTTAATCACATAACAATAGATTATTTCTTTCAATTATTGAACTATTAAATAATTACTAATAGAGAATTTCTTAAATTAAAGAATGTATTTATATTAGAAATCTTGTCAAAAATAATTAAAAAGAAAAGGTTTTGTAAGTAGCAGACCTAGATGTTAAATTATCTGCCTGCAATGTGGGAGACCAAGGTTCAATCCCTCAGTCAGGAAGATCCTCTGGAGAAGGGAATGGCAATCCACTCTAGTATACTTGCCTGGAAAATCCTATGGATAGCAGAGCCTGGGAGGCTACAGTTCATGGGGTCACTAAGAGTCAGACACGACTGAGTGACTAACACACTAACATTGATTTTTTAACTTATGCTTTAGCAGCAGTGAATTATATTAACAAATGATTAAGATACATTTTTGTAAATATATCTTTGAAATATTCTTTTCAAATAATTTATGACACATTTATTCTCAAATGCATGATAAGACTAAAAAGAAAAAAAAACAAGATGAGAAGGAATACTGTATATTTATTTTGGAGAATAATTTTCCGTGGGATTTCTATACATCCTGTAGAAGCTTTTGCTCCAGATTTTCAAGAATACTTGGCTAGAAAACAGCTTTGGGAAATAGAGGTAGGGTTTACTTCAAGGCAGAGGATAGATTCATTTCCTGACCAAGATATCAAGGCAAGAAAGGTAATATATTCCTTGAAGTTCAGAACTTTTACTAATTTGCTCACATACAGTTTTTCTATTTTTGTCTGAGTTTGCGATTCCTCAGATGTGGTTCAAATGTATTGCTTGTGCAATTGTTTCTGAACCAGAGATTTCTTGTCTTCTGCCAGTATCTTTGCAACTGTGACAAACTGATCTCTTTGCTCATCAGTAGGGTAAAATTTCATTGTCTTCACAACTCTTGACATTTTTTGTTTGCTTTTGTATTTGTAGAAAAGAAAAGACTGATGGAAAGATGGTATCTAGCTGAAGTAATAAGTTAGTGACTTTAAGTGACAGCAAATTTCTTTCATTGGATTTGGTTGTTAAGTGGTTAGAAGCCATTCTGAGTTAGGCATAAACTCTTATTTTAATCTTTACATAGTCCATCCTGTTTGTGGAAGGGTTAATGGGATTTAGAGGAGTTTCTAGAGGGCACGGGGAAATGCGGACAGTGCTAATGAACTAGGAAAGAGGGGAATTGAATTTTTTAAGACTAGTTTAATTTTGGAAAAGTAAATCATTACCCATGAGGAATAGTATACTAAATAATGATATATTAAAAGAATTAATAAAAGCAAAACTGTAAAGTGAAAGTTGCCCAGCCATACCCGACTCTTTGTGATCCCATGGACTACACAGCCCATGGAGTTCTCCAGGCCAGATTACTACACTGGGTAGATTTTCCCTTCTCCAGGGGATCTTCCCAATCCAGGGGTTGAACACAGGTCTACCACATTGCAGGGCGATTCTTTACCAGCTGAGTCACAAGGGAAATGACCACATAAACCATGTTGAACATTCCAGAAGTCCTTAATTTACCTCTTGTTTACTCTGTCAACTTTCTAAGCCAAACATGGATTTATTGTGATTCACCCATCAAAGGGAAATTGGAATATATAAAATAATTTTTGACCATTCTGGATATTTTAATGTGACTTAAATTCCAGTTCATAAAACCTTTCTTTACTATAAATTGGTCAATTATTAAACATATATATTAAGCTTTTAATTAGGTTATTGCATTTTTAAATTCTAAAATTTATGTTGGTTATTTTATGTACAGATATTCTTAATATTATTTTTTGGACTGCATAAAAACTGCATAGTTTTTAAAAAGTTAGGTGACTTCATTGTCAAAATTTATTTAGAGATCAATTTTAGTCTTTACTCTTTTTTTTTGTTTTCTTCTCCCATCACCTCATGTTTTTCATATTCCTTATTATTTTGGATGTGTGCATGCTCAGTTGCTCAATAGGATCCAACTCTTTGTAATCCCACAGACTATAGCCCAACAGGTTCCTCTGTCCATGGAATTTCCTAGGCAAGAATACTGGAGTGGGTTGTCATTTCTTGTTCCAGGAGATCTTCCCGACCCAGGGATAAAACCCACGTCTCTTGTGTCTCCTGCATTGGCAGGTGGATTCTTTACCACTACCACTTCTCTATTCTTTACCAAAATAATAGGTCCCTATTATTTTGACTGACCAATGATTATATGAAAAAATGCAGGCTGTAGTAGCATCACCAACTCAACGGATGTGAATTTGAGCAAACTCCAGGAGACAGTGGAGGACAGAGGAGTCTGGCATGCTACAGTCCCAACTCACAAAGAGTTGGGCTTGACTGAGGGGCTGAACAACAACGATGAACTCCAAGTGTCTGTCCCTAGGTATGATACAATAAAAGACTCCACACACTGATATATCACAAGTACATCTTTTTCTAATCCATCCATGTTTCCTGGGATAAGCTACTCAAAATTTTAAACTAATTTCTTTGTAATTCCTTCCCTCAAGAGATCTTGGCTCCATAATTTATCCCTATTTTTCAAACTGATTTCAGAAGATTTGTTCTCCTGCAATCCCTAATCCAACATCATCAAAAGTAAAAAAATTTGAGGTAATTTTCAACCAAAAAGAATGAAATAGTTTATTTTTCAAGTGTATTGTACTGGTTTCCTAAGGGTTGCTGTAAATATTTGCAACAAACTTAAAACCATACAATTTATTTTTTAATTTCTAGATGCCAGTAGTTTGAAATCAAGGACTTAGCATCTTTCTTTCAAAAGATCTAAGTGAGGAAAGATCCTTTCTCCCAGCCTCTGGTGGTTCTAAGCATTCCCTAGTTTGTGGCTAAGTAATTCCAGTCTCTGCCTCTATCCACACAGCCTCCTCCTTTGTGGTCAATGTCTTTTCCACTTCTTTTTTTGCGGACACTACATTGGGTATAGGACCCACCCAGGTAATGCAGGATGAATTTGTCTCAAGGTCCTTAATTTAATTATATCTTCAAAAGGCCTTTATCCAAACAAGGTCACATTCAGAGCCCCTAGGGTTGAGGAAGTAAACATATTTCTTGGGTAGCCATATTTCAAACCACTGCAAATATATTGAAACTTTTGAACTGTGGTTTCCTAGAAGACCCTTGAGAGTCCCTTGGACTGCAGGGAGATTCAACCAGTCCGTCCTAAAGGAGATCAGCCCTGGGTGTTCATTGGAAGCACTGATGCTGAAGCTGAAACTCCTGTATTTTGGCCACCTGATGCGAAGAGTTGACTCATTGGAAAAGATTCTGATGCTGGGAGGGTTTGGGGGCAGGAGGAGAAGGGAATTAAAGATTAAAGGCAGGAGGACAAGGGGGTGACAGAGCATGAGATGGTTGGATAGCATCACCGACTCAATGGACATGGGTTTTGGTGGACTCTGGGAGTTGGTGATGGACAGGGAGGCCTGGCATGCTGCAGTTCATAGGGTCACAAAGAGTTGGACATGACTGAGCAACTGAACTGACTGATTCTGAAACAACCTCAGGCTACAAAAATATTTTAAGGAATCTGAGGTTTTAGGTTTTAAAGTCAAGACATGAAATCTAACCATAGTATTAATATTAAACAAAGGACAATTATATTAATTAAACATCAGGAAGTTTTATTTTTTAATAAATAAACTGAAATGGACAGAAAGTAAATTTATCTAGTTTTCTTCTTTTTTATTTTTTAGCTGTACTGAGTGGATCTGTGATCTTAGTTCCCTGACCAGGCATTGAAACCCCCTGCAGTATGAGTGCAGAAGCTTAAGCAGTGGGCCACCAGGAAGTCCCCACTAGTTTTCTTCTTTTATTAGGTATGAATTCAGGCTTCCCTTGTGGCTCAGCTGGTAAGAAATCCACCTGCAGTGTGGGAGACCTAGGTTCGAACCCTGGGTTGGAAGGTGCCCTGGAGAAGTGAAAGGCTACCCACTCCAGTAGCCTAGTCCAGTAGCCTAGCCACTCCAGTAGCCTAGAATTCCATGGACTGTATAGTCCATGAGGTCACAAATGGTTGGACATGACTGAGCGACTTTCACTTTTTCACTTAGGTATGAATTAGCAGATGGTGATTGCAGCCATGAAATTAAAAGACGCTTACTCCTTGGAAGAAAAGTTATGAGCAACCTAGATAGTATATTCAAAAGCAGAGACATTACTTTGCCGACTAAGGTCCGTCTAGTCAAGGCTATGCTTTTTCCTGTGGTCATGTATGGATGTGAGAGTTGGACTGTGAAGAAGGCTGAGCACCGAAGAATTGATGCGTTTGAACTGTGGTGTTGGAGAAGACTCTTGAGAGTCCCTTGGACTGCAAGGAGATCCATCCAGTCCATTCTGAAGATCAGCCCTGGGATTTCTTCGGAAGGACTGATGCTAAAGCTGAAACTCCAGCCCTTTGGCCACCTCATGCGAAGAGTTGACTCATTGGAAAAGACTCTGATGCTGGGAGGGATTTGGGGGCAGGAGGAAAAGGGGATGACTGAGGATGAGATGACTGGATGGCATCACTGACTCGATGGACGTGAGTCTGAGTGAACTCCGGTAGTTGGTGATGGACAGGGAGGCCTGACGTGCTGCGATTCATGGAGTCGCAAGGAGTTGGACATGACTGAGCGACTGAACTGATGAATTAGTATTTAATTTTCTACATATATATTTTTCTTCAAACGTTAAAAAATGTTATAAATATAAACACATGGGAAACCACACATATAGCAAAAGTTATAAAATGAATAACTTGGGTGGACCTCGTGTTTGGGTCTGTGAAGGCCAACCTAGCATTAGGGAAGGCTGCTGCCTGGCTTTCCTGAATTCAGCCTCAAAGCTGGGACCATGTGGGTGACCTGGCACCTGGGCCATAGGAGTCAGCGTGTAAACTGGGGGCTCAGGGACCAGATTCATGATTAGATCTGGCACTGGGGTGAAACCATGGGGTCCAAGCAGGAGGCTGAGGTGACAGGGGGTGCCCTTGTATTTTAATGTGCCAGGGGCTTCCACCAGCAGGAGTCACCCTGGTGCTAAAATACATGAAAAGTCTGGTTCTGGGGTAATCTGCCTTTGGCTGGCTGGAGATCTGGCTTCCTGCAAACTGCTAAGACTGTGGGGCCACAGTTGTCACCTGGAGCCATGAGAGATAGCTAGTATTGGGATGAGCTAAAAGTCTGGGGCCACTGGAACTGGGTTTATTGGAGTGCACCAGGAACCTAATGTCACAGGAGCCAACTGGGGTAATGCAAGCTGGCAGGCACCTGAGGGTGGTGGGGACTATTGCTCACGGGAGCCCTCTAGGAACCACTCATTACTTGGAGGGGAGGCTTAGTGTCAGGGTCTGGGGTGAAGGAGGGTGCTCACTTCACTGTCCTCCCACCAGACAAGTGTCTCAGGGCTAGGCTGCCTGGGTTTGGCCGAGGAGTGACAGACACAGTATGACTCTATCTTTCCTACCCTCCTCAGTGCATCTTCTTCTTCTTCTTCTTCTTCTTTTTTTTTTTTTTTTATGCTTCACTCAGGGGCTATAACCCTTCACCTAAAGTCCTTAGACCTTGTAAAGGATTAATTACTCAAATTGATGTTTCCGGGAGGGGATGGACACTAGAAATTCCTATACCACCATTTTGCTCTTTTATTTTAAAATTTAAGAAAAAATTAGCATTGCCTCCAAATGGGCAGACTTTGTTCTAGCAGTGCTTCCTAACAAAATTCATATATTTTACTTCTGAAGGAGAGTCTCTTATGAAAAGTCAGCATCCCACTGGCTCACTCCAGGCTCGCTGTTTACCAATGGTTGACACATGTTAAATATGAAGTCTTAATAGGTTATAATTATGTTCTGGCTATGTCTACAAAGAGGAGAGTGGTTTAAACAAAGCCATACAACTGGCGTCACTCAAGCATATGTAGAAATAACTTTGTAAAGTGAAATTTAAAAGCAATATTTAATAAGGGAAATGCATTAAAGCATATGAATAAGCTGAAGAGAAATACTGAATGGCCAGTTTAATCTGGGGAAAGTTACTGTGGCTTTACATTGCCAGACTTTATAGATGTATTTAAGATGAACAAATATTGGTTTGAAGAAAAACTCCATTTAAGAAAATTGTTTTTCCTTATCTTGAAGACCTGATGATCTGCAAATCAGAAAGAAATGTTTAAAACCTTTCGATGCTAGCATTTGCTTTCCAAGTCCCCACAGGTCATCAGCATTGTATTTCCCTGCTAGCTTTCTCACCTTTTTTCCACTCTTACCTTTTGCATGACACATGAAACATACAAGCATCAGTGCTATTTCTCAAGTATACTAACTTAGGCATCATGTCCTTTGGTTGTAAAGAAATTCCAGTCCTTTAACCTGTCAAATCAGTGATTAGTAATGCTGTTTTCATAGGTTATATATTGGAGCAGGTCCCAGAATTCATTTTTATAAATTACCAGAAATGAGATACTGTTGACATTGAAAATTTTAAAATATGTCCTGTTTTAAAAAGAATTTCCTCATGCCCTTTAATGCCAATGATTTATTTGAAAGGTCATAGGAAGAAGTGAAGTGAAGTTGCTCAGTTGTGTCTGACTGAGACCCTGTGGACTATAGCCTACCAGGCTCCTCTGTCCATAGAATTCTCCAGGCAAGAATACTGGAGTGGGCTGCTATTTCCTTCTCCAGGGGATCTTCCTCACCCAGGGATTGAACCCAGGTCTCCTTCATTGCAGGCAGATGCTTTACCCTTTGAGCCACCAGGGGAGCGTAAGAGAAAAGCTTAAAACAAATGGGAAAGGTGGCTAGTGTCTGTAGGTTTTTGAGAGATATGACAAATAAGTTGTGGTATTTGGCCCTACTGAAAATAATATGATGGACTGGGTAAAATTAGCTTATTTTAAAAGACTAATACTACAAAAAAAAAAAAAAGCCTATAGTGTTTTAATATAAATTTATTTGATATATTAGGAGCAACTAAAGACTTTGAGTTATATACAGGAAACCAAGATTTAGGAGCTTGTGATAGCAGTATTTATTTAAAAACAAAAGGGTAAATTATTTTATATGATCTATGGACAGAGGAGCCTGTCCATAGGGTCGCAAAGAGTCGGACATGACTGAAGCAACCTAGCATGCATGCACAAAGGGATAGACATGGCAACAATTTAACACTTTTTTAGGAGAAAAATACAGCTCAAAACAAGGAAAATGAGAGCTTTCTGAAGATTCCATAGCATCATTAAAAAACAGTTTTCTTTTACTGGTTGTATATTAGGGTAGCCTGAATGCCTGTTAGGCAAACTATCTTGCAAGTACATGATAATCAGTTGAGTCATTAAAGAAAAAAATCTTTTAGATAACTTCAAACTTGAAGTTATTTTATTTTCAGCATTATGAGTATCTCCAGGCCTAAAGCACTCCACTATTTGCCCTCATCTTTGCACTTGTAAATTATATTGTACAGGTTTCCCTTTGAGATAATAAAATGGCTGACTTCTTGAACTCCTATTTAATTAAGTCATATATGGCACAATTTTAAAACACATAGGTTAAACGAGCATCATCCAATAGTGTTTAATAAATACATTTTACATGGAAACAAATGTAGGCATTAATTATGCCAGCCTAAAGCAAGGTAAGCAATCCTAGTTGATATCTTTCAAGTTTATAAATACTTAATAACTTATTAGAACTGTAAGAGAAGTCTAATTCAAGAGCAATCAACCTTGTTCCATGGGCAGAGAATAAAATTGAACTATAGAGCAAATAAAGAGATTATCTTTATTTGTTAAAAATTTCTTCTCTTTTTTCAGTAATTGTTAGTAAATGCAATTATTTCATACACATTCATGAACACATTTCTTGAGAGAGAAAAGCTGTGCAAACTTCAGGTTACACCAATGGTAGTTTCCTAATATCTTTCCTAAACTGTGAAATCCTAAAGGAGCTTAATGAACATGACAAAATCATTCTCTTTATTAACATCTATTGCTTGGGAGAATGAACTTCCTCTTCTCAAATATTTTTATCAAATGACTATTTGAGCATGAGTAATTTCATTTTAATAAAAATATGGATTTAAATGATGATAGATATTTTGAGGTGAAGTTCAGTATCTCCTTTTCACTTCTGAAACTGTCTTGCATAGATAAGTTGCGATAGTGCATTTTGATTTTATTTTACCTTATTTACCTGCTATATTGGAGTCAGACAACATGATTCGAAACATAAATCAATCATTTATAACTCTGTGGCCCTGAGAAAATTGCCGTATCCATTAAGGATCTTTATTTGTAAAATAAAAATAAAAATGGAATGGAATGTTTCTCCCATCTTGTAATACAAATTTTAAAATATTATTTACAATTAAATAAAGCACAGGCTAAAAAAAAAAAACTATCATCTTTGGAAAATTTTTGCTAATTTTATAAGCTTTATGAATTCTACTTTTCCTTTCTTTCTTTTTTTAACTAACACTTTTTCATGCTATAGCCTTGTATCGAAAATCTGGACCTGAGTTCAGGAAATGCTGCATAAGAGCTGTATGGAACTCATTGCTTTTGTAAACATAGAGCTTCCCTGATGGCTCAGCTGGTAAAGAATCCAACTGCAATGCAGGAGACCCAGGTTGGATTGACTAGATTCCTGGGTGGGGGACATCTGCTGGAAAAGGGATAGTTATCCATTCCAGTATTCTTGGGCTTCCCTTGTGGCTCAGCTGGTAAAGAATCCACCTGCAATGTGAGAGACCTGGGTTCAATTCCTGGCTTAGGAAGACCCCCTGGAGAAGGGAAAAGGCTACCCACTCCAGTATTCTGGCCTAGAGAATTCCATGGGGGTCACAAAGAGTCAGACAGGACTGAGCCACTTTCACATCTATGCAGTAATCCTGAATCAGTTAGTATTGTTACTTTTTAAACTTTCCTTAAGAAATTTAGTCAACTTTTCCAGGTGTTCAAAATTATTAGCATGTAACTGAAAAAGGTGTATCTTTATAATTATTTTACTTTTTTGTACCTATTATTGTAGTTATAGTAATATTACTATTTTGGATAACTCTAAATACATAGTACTAGTGTTTAAAAAATTTTGCTGATTTATTTTGTAGATTTTTTAAAAATTGAGTTTGAGAACTTAAAACTCAATTGTAAGTTCTATATTTAAGTGTCCTTTCTGATCAATTTAGAATTGTTACTTTTAGTCACTTTTTCCATTTATATTCATTTTGTGGTTTTGCTTCTTTTTTATCTTTTTATATGTGCTATAACTTATTTATTATATTGTTTTAGTTTCAAGTGTATGGCCTGGTAGTTCAGATATTTTTTCAGATTGCATTCCATTATAAGTTATTATAATAACCTCCTGAGTGTAACTGAGTATAATTTCTTATGCTATATATTAAATCCTTGTTGCTTTATTTTATGTGCAGTAATTTTTATCTGTTAATCCTATACTCCTAATTCACCCCTCTTGCTTCCCCTTCCATAATCATTGTTTTCTATGTCTGTGTGTCTGTTCCACTTTTGTATGTAGATAGATTCATTTGTATATTTTTTTGGGATTCTACATACAAGTGCTATCATACAGTATTTGTTTTTCTCTTTCTGATTTTCTTCACTAAGCATGATATTTTCTAGGTTACTTCATGTTGCTGCAAATAGAATTTCATTCTCTTTTATGACTGAGAAATATTTCATTACATATATGTGTATGTATATATATACATACATGTATATATATAAAACTATCTTATGCCAATTATCTGTTGACATGCACTGAGATTGCTTTTATGTCTTGACTATTGTAAATGCTGCTGCTATAAAAATAGCAAAACCTATGAGAAGACACTTTGGAAATGAAAAAATATTTCATCATTTGTGAAAATAAATTTGATACTATTCATAAAACACTTGAAAATCATACACAAACCCTTACTCTCGTTGACATAGCTACTTTACATTCAGAAATAATACAAAAACAAAATAAAAACCCAAAAGTACCCACAGATGATTGTTTATAAGAAGAAGAAATAAAATAAAATGTATTCATCATCAACAGTGAAATGAGTAAACATTTTGTGGTATTTGTCAAGGTCTATTACAGAGCTACTATTTGTGCCTTAAAAGCTCCATTTTCCCTTCTGGTAGAAATCCTTTCCTCCATTCTTCCCCCTGTGCATGGTTAGCCTCTCTGTTGTGTCTGACTCTTTGAGACCCTACGGACTGTAGCCCACCCAGGCTCCTCTGTCCATGGGGATTCTCCAGGCAAGAATATTGGAGTGGGTTGCCATGCCCTCTTCCAGGGTATCTTCCCAACCCAAGGATCAAATCCAGGTCTCCCTCATTGCAGGCAGATTCTTTACTATCTGAACCACCAGGGAAGCCCTACTGAGCTCTAAACTCTCCTGTTTCTACAGAATTTGGGGAATGTAAACAACTCACAAATTCGAAAGGAGTAAAGATGAAGAATTGCTGCTTAATTGGAGTATAGAACACACATCCTCTATTTTATTTTTTTAAATAAATGCATTTATTTTAATTGGAGGTTAATTACTTTACTATATTGTATTGGTTTTGCCATACATAAACATGTATCTGCCACTGGTATACATGTGTTCCCCATCCTGAACCCCCCTCCCTCGTCCCTCCCCATACCATCCTTCTGGGTCATTCCAGTGCACCAGCCCCAAGCATCCAGTATCATGCATTGAGCCTGGGCTGGCGACTCGTTTCATATATGATACTATACATGTTTCAATGCCATTCTCCCAAATCATCCCACCCTCTCCCTTTCCCACAGAGTCCAAAAGACTCTTCTATACATCTGTGTCTCTTTCTCTGTCTTGCATACAGGGTTATCATTACCATCTTTCTAAATCCCATATATGTGTGTTAGTATACTGTATTGGTGTTTTTCTTTCTGGCTTACTTCACTCTGTATAATAGGCTCCAGTTTCATCCACCTCATTAGAACTGATTCAAATGTATTCTTTTTAATGACTGAGTAATATTCCATTGTGTATATGTACCACAGCTTTCTTATGCATTCATCTGCTGATGGACATCTAGGTTGCTTCCATGTCCTGGCTATTATAAACAGTGCTGCAATGAACATTGGGGTACACGTGTCTCTTTCAATTCTGGTTTCCTCCGTGTGTATGCACATCCTTTATTTTAAACCACAAAATGTATTTATTTTCTTGTTAGGCTTTTAAATAGACAATTATAAAAGCCAACTCTCTTGCTGCATTTAAGGATTATTCATTCAAACTTTTCTTCTTTAACTAATTAAATAATCAGCAAAAACTATACAAACTGGATATGCTTTTGAAATGATAACTTTAGAATGCTATCTGAATGGCCAGAGGAATAATTTTGGCCTTTTGCATCAGATTTTTTTTTTAAATTTCCTATTCCAAAATATGTTAACTGTCAAAGGATAATAGATATGTACTAAAAACTGATATATCTTTTTTTTTTCCTTTTTGGGTATTTGTGTTTCAACTTAGATCTAACAAGTAAAATATTAAAAATAGTATCCTAGCTTTCTGTTTGTCACAGTCTCAGAAGGATATTTTGTTTCTCTTGTAAAAGTAGACTCTCAGATTCTTCAGGAGCTTAATTTTCATGGAACTTGAACTCTTTAACAAGCACAGGTCATGTAATTTATAAATAATGAAGACAAATTAAGTTAGGGGAAGTGTTAGTTGCTCAGTTGTGTCTGACTCTTTGTGACCTCCATTGATCTGTAGCCTGCCAGGCTCCTCTGTCCATGGAATTCTCTGGGAAAGACACTGGAGTGGGTTGCCATTCCCTTCTCTAGGGGATCTTCCTGACCCAGGGAAGGGTTGCCAACAGGCTCTTTACCTGCTGAGACATCATGGCTTTGAATTTATTCCATCATTTCATTGCTGTCAGGCATAAAACAATCACGAAAAAGATGTCATTTCCTGATTGTATGCAAATGGGTCATAGCTGTTCAAGTAGTTGTCTTTACAGTTAATTCATTCACATTATTGACACCATATGTGTGTGGAATTAATTACCTCTAAATGTTTTCATTTAGAAGAAATGGAGTAGCCATCATGGTCAACAAAAGAGTCTGAAATGCAGTACTTGGATGCAATCTCAAAAATGACAGAATGATCTCTGTTCGTCTCCAAGGCAAACCATTCAACACCACAGTTATCCAAGTCTATGCCCCAATCAGTAATGCTGAAGAAACTGAAGTTGAATGGTTTTATGAAGACCTACAAGACCTTTTAGAACTAACACCCAAAAAAGATGTCCTTTTCATTATAGGGGACTGGTATGCAAACGTAGGAAGTCAAGAAACACCTGGAGTAACAGGCAAATTTGGCCTTGGAATGTGGAATGAAGCAGGGCAAAGACTAAAAGAGTTTTGCCAAGAAAATGCACTGGTCATAGCAAACACCCTCTTCCAACAACACAAGAGAAGACTCTACACATGGACATCACCAGATGGTCAACACCAAAATCAGACTGATTATATTTTTTGCAGCCAAAGATGGAGAAGCTCTATACAGTCAACAAAAACAAGACCAGGAGCTGACTGTGGCTCAGATCATGAACTCCTTATTACCAAATTCAGACCCAAATTGAAGAAAGTAGGGAAAACCGCTAGGCCATTCAGGTATGACCTAAAACAAATCCCTTATGATTATACAGTGGAAGTGAGAACTAGATTTAAGGGCCTAGATCTGATAGATAGAATTCCTGATGAACTATGGAATGAGGTTCATGACATTGTATAGGAGACAGGGATCAAGACCATCCCCATGGAAAAGAAATGCAAAAAAGCAAAATGGCTGTCTGGGGAGGCCTTACAGATAGCTGGGAAAGAAGACAGGCAAAAAGCAAAGGAGAAAAGGTAAGATATAAGCATCTGA
Source organism: Ovis aries (assembly GCF_016772045.2). NCBI lineage: Eukaryota > Metazoa > Chordata > Mammalia > Artiodactyla > Bovidae > Ovis > Ovis aries. The sequence goes on from NC_056069.1 coordinate 54,460,193, forward strand.
ATGCAGAGTTCCAAAGAATAGCAAGCAGAGATAAGAAAGCCTTCTTCAGTGATCAATGCAAAGAAATAGAGGAAAAGAACAGATTGGGAAAGACTAGCGATCTCTTCAAGAAAATTAGAGATACCAAGGGAACATTTCATGCAAAGATGGGTTCGATAAAGGACAGAAATGGTATGGACCTAACAGAAGCAGAAGATATTAATAAGAGGTGGCAAGAATACACGGAAGAACTGTACAAAAAAGATCTTCATGTCCCAGATAATCATGATGATGTGACCACTAATCTAGAGCCAGACATCTTGGAATGTGAAGTCAAGTGGGCCTTAGAAAGCATCACTACGAACAAAGCTAGTGGAGGTGATGGAATTCCAGGGAGCTGTTTCAAATCCTGAAAGATGATGCTGTGAAACTGCTGCACTCAATATGCCAGCAAATTTGGAAAACTCAGCAGTGGCCACAGGACTGGAAAAGATCAGTTTTCATTCCAATTCCAAAGAAAGGCAATGCAAAAGAATGCTCAAACTACTGCACAATTGCACTCATCTCACATGCTAGTAAAGTAATGCTCAAAATTCTGCAAGCCAGGCTTCAGCAATACGTGAACCGTGAACTTCCAGATGTTCAAGCTGGTTTTAGTAAAGGCAGAGGAACCAGAGATCAAATTGCCAACATCCGCTGGATCATGGAACAAGCAAGAGAGTTCCAGAAAAACATCTACTTCTGCTTTATTGACTATGCCAAAGCCTTTGACTGTGTGGATCACAATAAACTGTGGAAAATTCTGAAAGAGATGGGAATACCAGACCACCTGACCTGCCTCTTGAGTCAGGTGTATGCTTGTCAGGAAGCAACAGTTAGAACTGGACATGGAACAACAGACTGGTTCCAAATAGGAAAAGGAGTATGTCAAGGCTGTATATTGTCACCCTGCTTGTTTAACTTATATGCAGAGTACATCATGAGAAACACTGGACTGGAAAAAAAGAAACACAAGCTGGAATCAAGATTGCTGGGAAAAATATCAATAACCTCAGATATGTAGATGACACCACCCTTATGGCAGAAAGTGAAGAGGAACTAAAAAGCCTCTTGATGAAAGTGAAAGAGGAGATTGAAAAAGTTGGCTTAAAGCTCAACATTCAGAAAACGAAGATCATGGCATCTGGTCCCATCACTTCATAGGAAATAGATGGGGAAACAGTGGAAACAGTGTCAGACTTTATTTTTGGAGGCTCCAAAATCACTGCAGATGGTGACTGCAGCCATGAAATTAAAAGACACTTACTCCTTGGAAGAAAAGTTATGACCAACCCAGATAGAATATTCAAAAGCAGAGACATTACTTTGCCGACTAAGGTCCATCTAGTCAAGGCTATGGTTTTTCCTGTGGTCATGTATGGATGTGAGAGTTAGGACTGTGAAGAAGGCTGAACACCGAGGAATTGATGATTTTGAACTGTGGTGTTGGAGAAGACTCTTGAGAGTCCCTTGGACTGCAAGGAGATCCAACCAGTCCATTCTGAAGGAGATCAGCCCTGGGATTTCTTTGGAAGGAATGATGCTAAAGCTGAAGCTCCAGTACTTTGGCCACCTCATGCGAAGAGTTGACTCATTGGAAAAGACTCTGATGCTCGGAGGGATTGGGGGCAGGAGGAGAAGGGGACGACCGAGGATGAGATGACTGGATGGCATCACTGACTGGATGGACGTGAGTCAGAGTGAACTCTGGGAGATGGTGATGGACAGGGAGGCCTTGCTGTCTGAGATTCTTGGCGTCCCAAAGAGTCAGATACGACTGAGTGACTGAACTGAACTGAAATGTTTTCAAAAAGATCATAATATGGTTTGAAAACAAAACTAAATGTGACTTTTATATCTCTCTTTGCAGGAAACTTGGAGAATGCAATGGCACCCCACTCCAGCACTCTTGCCTGGAAAATCCCATGGACTGAGGAGCCTGGTGGGCTGCAGTCCATGGGGTCGCTCAGAGTTGGACACGACTGAGCGACTTCACTTTCACTCTTCACTTTCATGCATTGGAGAAGGAAATGGCAACCCACTCCAGTGTTCTTGCCTGGAGAATCCCAGGGACGGGGGAACCTCATGGGCTGCCGTCTATGGGACTGCACAGAGTCGGACACGACTGAAGCGACTTAGCAGCAGCAACAGCAGCGGCAGCAAACTAGAGTAAAAGCTTACTGTGTTGGAAGCAAAGATAGTGATACAAATCTGACATTATTGCAACAAATATTTATGGTTGGAGGAAAGTCTGCAATTTCTTAATTCCTTGTAAAGTATAAGTTGAGTGTTTTGTGGAACCTAAGAATGGAAAATACAAGCATATAAATGAAGCTGGTTGCAAAAGGATTGCTTGGCTCATGAAATGAAATGCAACTGAGAGCAGAGGAAATAGTAAGATCTTTTGTATCAGTGCAATTTACACCAATGGTGGCCTGGAAAATAAAGAAAAAATATGGTGCCACACTTTAATTGTTAATATGTTTTCTTCATTAGAGGTATGTAAAAAGTGATGAAGTTTATAATGATGCTATCATATGTTGCATGACATTCAAACTAGAAAATAAAAATGAAAAATTCTGAATAGTTTCAATATTTTCCCTAATGACTCTTCAGATCTAACTAAGATATCAGTTGCCACTTCAAACTAGAAGTGCTCCCAAGCTGAATACAGACTCAATTCAATATTCTTAATATATTAGATGTGATAGAACCATGGCAAGGCTTAGTGCTTTCATGAGCTGATGAATAATATACTGCTATGAAATAGACAGGAGTTCAGCACTGAATCTGTCTCAGGACCATATGCCAACTTTTAAAAATTAATATTATGTTCATTCTCTATTTTCTTTTTAATTTTTTTTCTTTAACTTGAAATATTAGACCTACTTTATCATCTTAATTTTGCAGTATTTCAAAAGTTCTGAAAATTATTTGAATAGTTTTAAGGTAGTTTATTCTTACTCTCTTTAACATTATTTTTAAAAATGGATATTTTCTAATTTATATATAATTACAAAGAAAGATAAACCACAACCAGTCTTTTTTAAGATTCCTGTTCTAATAATGAACCTCAGAGTTATGATTATAGCCTGTACATTGTGTTTTCCTTAATAGTGCAATTTTTATTATATCAGAAGTCCTCTATATTTAGGCCACAGACCTCCTTGGGTGTGATAGAACTCAGAGTTCCTTCAAACTTGGGTGAAAATAATTTTCCTTGGTTTTACTGACCTCTAACTGAGAAGTAGCATTTTCTTTTAAAATAGTAGCATAGGTAAAATCCTTAGTCATAATACTCTTTATGAAATAGTAAGATTTTATGGCAGGTCTAATAACTACTATAATTTTCATGTTTTAATACTTGTATGTAATATAAAAGCAATATTTATCATTCTTATTGGTGACAAAGTTACATTGATATCATGTATGTAGATAATATATATATAATGTGCAAATATATAAATATTTCTTACATTTTAATAATTGTACATCAATGTCATTATAGGTTATGCTATGGATTGTATTTTATACTGTTACATAATATTCTGATCTGGTGTATAAGTTATAATAGAAGTCATTTAACTTTGTGTGTGTGTGCATGTATGTATGCATAGAGAGAGAGAGAGGCAGAGAGATTAAACTAGAATGGGAATAGGATAAGTTCAAACTGAAAAGATATATTGATACATAACATATTAGCTACTGTCTCCATTAGCTTAGAATAGCCATGATGAGGATACAAACAATCTCATAAATAACAAAGGCTTTTGACAACTTCTTTCTCTCATGGTTCATTTTTATCACAGATTTGTCCCAATTTCTTTTTTCTTCCTACTTCCAATCTGGTAAAGCAGCTTTTATCTGCAACATGGGCAACAGGGAGGCAAAGAGAAAAGAACGTAGCTCTACACAAAACTCTGCTCCTCTTACAACGTCTGTCTGTGATCATAGTTCTCATAACCATTTCATTGACAAATTACCTGACCAATATGGCTTTCCCAGAATGAGTTAATGGATATTTGTAGACCTATTAATAGATATTTGTAGACTTGTACGACCTATTATACTCTTTCAAAACAAAGATGGCCCTTACAAAGAGTACCCCTAGTGAAAATATATTTATTTATTAATTTAACAAAGAGTTAACTGACCTGTTGTACTTGAGACAATGCGATAAGTTCTGGTGGTAGAATGGTTTTGATAATAGTTGCAGCCTCTACCCTGGAAGAACTTACATGGAGCACACACATTAGATAAACATTACGATACAGCATGATGAATATAGTAATAGACTCTGTTGCACAGCTGGAGATGGAATCAAGTGGATAGGTTCAAAAGACTAAAATATAGAATGTTGAGCTCTACTGATTGCCTGGATTTTATATATTAATGAGATATAGTGTTCTAAGTGACTTCTAGGTTACTAACTTGGAAATGGTTGTACCATCATTCAGTTCATATTAACAGAAGACAGAATGAAAGAATAATGATTATGGACAAAGTGTGAAGTCATCTTGTACATACTGAATTTGGAATTTGTTTGAAATACTTCAGTGATAATGGAGATTGAATTACAGGTTGAAACCATAGTGTTATGATGGAATTAACATTTTGAAATTCTAATTGAATATTTGCAAATGCTAGATTAGATACCGTTAGCATGAGTTATTGTAATAGTTATGGCATTCCTGAAAGAGTTGGGGATATCTAAGGCAAAGTGATTTTGTGGGTAAATACAGAATGTTGGTTTTAAGACAGTTTTTCAACTGTGCATATTTCTAGCATTCAAATTAGATTTGTAGTGCATTATATAGTTGAAAATAATATCTCATTGAAAAGTTAAAATTTTAAATTTTGAAACAAAAGTTCAGCAGTAATTTCAGAAGCAATGTCTCTGATGGCAGTTACTCTCATGAAGAACAGAATGATCTAAAAGCCAAGGCTGAGCTTTCAGTCACACTTCTATGTAAGAAAAAGATTCAGTGGTGGAAAACAATCAATAGTAACAAAAGTACAAGAAATGAAGAATCAGGAAAATAGAAATAGAAGAATGAATTCAGTAACCAATAGTATGAAATGTGAAAATCCCTATTTATTTTACAAATCCCATGAGACCTAAAAATTTGAAAGTGTCATCACAAAATCAAATAACTTGAAATATTTAAAGTTGTATAAAAATCTACAATATAAGGCTTGGATTCTTACTAATTTAATATAAAAATATCTCTCCCACACACAGTTTCTTAGAAGAGTTTTTGACCCAGAGTAGAAACTATCTATTATCTATTCCATGCGGATATTCAGGAACTCAGGTTCTTCTATGTTATGAATCTACTTTTATCTGAATCATAACAAATCTTTACATCCAGTGAGTAAAAAAAATGGAAAAGATAAATGGGGGATTCCAAAGAATATTTTATTTAGCCCATCAAGAATAAAATGCATCATTTCTGGTGATGTTTTATTGTCCCATAGTCCCATATTCTATCCCACAGTCTTTTGGAAATGTCACCATTACCTACACAATGCCAATTTCTGCTAATTCCCAGCAGAAACTTACAGTATGAAAAAAAGGCCCAAATCCTTGGTCAGGACTGGCCCTATATTTAATAATAAATAGTAAGTTAATATAAACACAGTATGAACCAAAGGGCTTCCCTGGTGGCTCAGACAGTAAAGAGTCTGCCTGCAACGTGGGAGACCTGGGTTTGATCCCCGGGTCGAGAAGATCCCCTGGAGAAGGAAATGGCAATCCCCTCCAGTACTATTGCCTGGAAAATTCCATGGATTGAGGAGCCTAGTAAGCTATAGTCCATAGGCTCACAGAGTCAGACATGACTGAGCAACTTCACTTTTTTTTCACAAATATAAACCAAATTGCAAATCAGAAGAAGGGGAATATAGCATGACTTTCAGAACTGAATTCGGTTTAAACATAGTGCAGAATGGGATCTGGGATTTAGGTAAAATATTTAAATGGAATTAGTCACAGATTGATGTGGACATATCTGTAGCAGTAACAGAGTGAATTACACACACATTCCTAAAGAAAATCAATGCTGCATATTCACTGGAAGGACTGATGCTGAATCTGGAGCTTCAATACTTTGACCACCTGGTTCAAAGAATCTACTTGTGGGAAAACACCCTGATGCAAGAAAGATTGAGGGCAGGGGGAGAAGTGGGTAACAGAGGATGAGATGGTTGGAAGGTATAACTGACTCAACGAACATGAGCTTGAGCAAACTCTAGGAGATAATGAAGGACAAGGAAGCCTGGTAAGCTACAGTCCATGGGGTCACAAAGAGTCAGACATGAGTTAGTGGCTGAATTACAACTATGACAAATAAATTAAACACAAAGAGAAACAACCAATAGTCAATAAAGATGGAGAAAAAATATATATAGGCCAAACAATAAATCCACTTAACACATATCCAGTTGTCAAGAGTCAGAAAGATACAGCCAAATACAATCCCTAAAGCCTGAAGAACAGGACTTCATGGCTGCACAAGAAAAGAGACATTGTCTTCTACCAGCACCAAAGAGGGAGTTAGAATTGAGAGTCTAGCCCAAGTTGGATTGCTAAAAGGGCTTGATATCCTATATAAGGGCTAGTTGTGAAAACTCACAAGCCAACCTATGCTATGAAAAGTAAAGTTGATTTATAAGAAAATATTTCATCACTGAGATCTAGTTAAACTAACAGAGTAACAGAAATGAACATGCAACTAGTCATTGCTCAATGAAGAATTTTTAAATGAAAAAAAAAAAAGATCTTCAGGAATACATCTATATCTCAAACAGCAAGAGAATGTTACCAGGAACAGAATAGAATCCATTTTCGTCTACCCCTTACCCACCCCCATTTCCCCGTGCTAACAGCCTCCAATCAGAGCACACCTGAAGTCTGTCTGTTTTTTTCCCACAATGAAACTTTCCCATTAGCTTCCTGCTGTCTATCTCTGCCAAATGCAAATAACAGTGGCTACCTTCTTACTATAGCAAACTCTGAACAAATAGCCTTTGCTTGTTCTCATTTGGGTGGTTTTCACTTATTCCCATTATATAACACACAGCCGAGGTGCACTGCAGCGATTCTTTTGTAGTATGATTATTTAGTTTTGGCTGTGCTAGGTCTGCACTGCTGTGCGTGTGGTGAGCGAAGTCTACTCTCAGTTTCGATGTGTGGGCTTCTCACTCTGGTGGCTTCTCTTATTGCAGAGCATATGCCCTAGGACACACAGACTTCAGTAGTTGCGGCAAGCGGCTTGTGGGTTCAGCAGTTGTGGTTCCTGGGTTTTACAGCACAGGTTCCATAGTTGTGGTGCATGGGTTTAGTTGCTCTGTGGCTTGTGAGATCTTCCCGGATGAGGGATCAAACCTGTGTGTCCTGCAGTGGCAGGTAGATTCTTTACCACTGACCCACCTTGAAAGCCGATGCTGTGAATCTTTTTACTGAAGACAGACTTCCATCATCAAGTCTGCCATTCAAAAGAGGCATTGCTATTGAGGTATCTTAATGAGTTCAGATTTATACACAATCACATGAAGAGTGGGCTTCCCAAGTGGCACTACTGGTAAAGAACCTGTGTGCTAATGCAGGAGATGTAAGAGACAGGGTTTTGGTACCTTGTTCGGGAAGATCCCCCGGAGGAGGGCATGGCAACCCACCCAAGTATTCTTGCTCGGAGAGTCCCACAGAGGAGCGTGGCAAGCTACAGTCCATGGGGTTGTAGAGAGTTGGACACAACTGAAGCAACTTAGTATACACCCACATGAAAAGTATTTGAACTCCTAGAGAAAACACATAATCTATAAAAAATATTTTATACATAAATTTGCTTTTCAAATTTTAGTCATGTTCAGTTAACCCCTTAAAGATTGTGTCTTGATAGGATGGAGTGAAAGTGTTAGTTGCTCAGTTGTGTCCGATTTTTTGCAACCTCATGGGCTGCAGCCCGCCAGCTTCTCTGTCCATGGGATTCTCCAGGGGATCTTCTTGACCCAGGGATCAAACCCAGGTCTCCTGCATTGCCGGCAGATTCTTTACCGTTTGAGCCACCAAGGAAGCCCAAGAAGTTGTTAATGTACCCTGCATTTTAAAGTTAAATTCCTCTAGTCAGCTCTCCAAATTTGGAAGCCCATCCTGGAAACACTTGTATTAAATAATAATTATAACAATAAGGAAAACAGCAAGCTGACTCTGCAATAGGCAGACTTGGTGCCAATTTTACCTTCCGACTTTATGCGGTACAGAAAAGTACATTTACTTTATTCTCATTTGAAGTAATATTAATAGGAAATATTGTGTAAGACAGACATGAAAATGAATTGAGAGACAAGGAACTTCATCTTTACTTAATAAATAATGTGTCACATGAAAAAGTGGAAGCTGATTCCTAGAAATGTTTTATTTGGATCAACTCATAAAATAATAACAATTTATTTTAAATATGTTTGTAATATAGAACAAAGATTTTTCTCTTTGGAGTTTAAATCGTACTGTGCTTGGTCTATTCTAACTTTTAAATGTTTGCAATTTCCCTGTGTGGTGACAATTTGTATGTTATTAACATCTTCATCATATGTGTTAGTATGTTCTACAGGATAGGGTGGAAAAAATGGTGACGTTTTTGTTGTTGTTTTTGTTTGTTACCAACCAACAGAACTACTGGATGTATTTTCTTAGGGAAAAATATTTAGTTCCATCATAGACTGGGGAGTGAAGCAGGAAAAAGCCTGAGGCAGGAGCACTATGGTCTGATATAAGTATTACCATGCTGTGTGTGTTTGAGCAAATGCATAACTTAAAGTTTCTACAGCTTGCTTTTTTTATATAATCTGTAAAATAATAAGGTCTTAGAGAGTTTTCCAATTATAATATTTTGAGAAAAAATATTATGTTGATTTTCGCTGTTGAATAGTTTGGGGGCTCTCATGCATACCCTGGAAGAAAGCTTGGCATGAAATCCATTAGGGAATAGAATATTCATATTGTATATAACAAGGCAAAAGAACTAAACTGAATAATGTACTCAAAGATGTTTGTCTTATAAAATGTTCATGAGAATAAAGGCTATTTATTCATCTTCAAGAAAAAAGCAGGGTGTTTGAGGAATGGGCAACAGTCTCTCAAGCTCATGCAAAATACATGACTAACTTTTCACTAAGAATGTGGAGCTACACACTCATGAGGTGAGAGGTGAGAGAAACTTAGCCTCATTCAGTTAATGATAGCTGTTTCTGCATATTCCATATAAAATTATGTAAATGCATTTTCCAAGAGGTGATTTAAAAGAGCATATACACAAAATATATATATTACAAAAAATATTTTAAATGATCCAGAAGTGATTTAAATATCAAGAAAAGGAGTCTGCATCTGATATACCACTTACTTATTTTGACATTTGATTATATTTATAAAGCTAATTTCTTCAACATATTTTACTTGCACATGGTAAAATCAGCATTAGTTTGCCCCCTGAAAATAACATGGCTTTATTTTGCAGATGCCTAGCATTTACTTGATTTTGATTTTGAAAATAAGTAATGGACTTTTAAACTAAAAACATGAGTTGATACATACACTTAAGATGCTTCTATGTAAAATCACATCATAAAACAATTATCATCAAAATTTTTTAAAATTCTCTTCACTATTTTACAATAAGGTAACTAAACTCAAGCAATTAATATCTATTCAAAATGTTCATGCCTCATCCTTCTTTGGAGGCACAGATCACCTGTATAAGTGTTAAGCTTTTAACTATTGCCTCAGTGTAAAATAGGAACATAATACAAATTTTCCATTAAAGTTAGATTCCTGAAAAAGAGTGAAAAGGTTAAAAAACTTAAGTCATGCAAGAAGAATAAGTCCTAGAGATCTACTGTACAGTATAATGCCTATACTTTACATTTCATTATATTGTATACATAAAAACTTACTATGATGGTAGATCTTTTATTAAGTGGAAAGAAAAAGAGAAGAAGAAAGAGGAGGAGGAAGAGGGGTAGAAGAGGAGAATGAGGGAGAAGATGAAGGAGGAAGCAGAAATAAAGAGGGTGGGAAGAAACTTTTGGAGGTGATGAACATTTGTGGCATAGATTGTGGTAAAGAGTGGTGTATACTGATCTTCAAATTCATTAAGATGTTTATGTTAAATATGTACAGTCTTTTATTTGTCAGTAATAACCCTGATAAGGTGCTTAAGGGAAAAAAAAAAGGAAAATTCTAAATTTCTTTTTTTTTTTTGTTAATATTTTTATTAGGGTATAGTTGCTTTACAGTGTTGCGTTAATTTCTGCTCTACAGCAAAGTGAATCAGCTATACATATATCACCTCCCTCTCGGCCCTCCCTCCCAATCTCCCCATCCCCGCACATATTTGTGTCACCACATAGCACTGAGCTGAGCTTCCTGCATTACACAGACTGTTTCCAATAGCAATCTATTTTACATGTGATAGTGTGTATATGAATCCAAATCTTCCAGTTCATTGCATTCCTCTGGAGTAAAATATACTTGAGGGAAGTGGTTGTGAGTGTGTCCCCTGCATCAACAGCCCTTGGGAACTTGTTATGAATGTAAATTCTCAGGTTCAACCCCAGAAATACTAAATTACAAGCTCTGGGGATGTTGAGAAACCCTCCAGCTGATTTAGCTGTTTGCTAACATTTGAGAGGGTCTTCCCAGGTGGCACTAGTGGTAAATAACTCACTTGACAATGCAGGAGACATAAGAGGAGCAGGTTTGATCCTTGGGTTGGGAAGATGGCCTGTAGGAGGAAATGGCAACCCACTCCAGTATTATTGCCTGGAGAATCCATGGACAGGGGAACCTGACAGACTACAGTCCATAGGGTCTCAAAGAGTCGGACCTGACTTCAGAGACTTAGCAAGTTCAGCATCAATTTCCTAAGAAAGAGAACCCGATGTTAGGATTCAAATGCAAGTAGTTTGGGATTTGCTAGGTAGCACTAGTAACAAGGAATCTGCCTGCAATGAAGGAGACCTGGGTTCAATCTCTGGGTCAGGAAGATTCCCTGAAAGAGAGAATTACAATCCACTTCATTGTTATTGCCTGGAGAATCCCATGGACAGAGGAGTCTTTTGGGGTACAGTCCATAGGGTTGCAAAGAATCAGACACGACTCCAACACGGGAGACTTGGGTTCGAACGCTGTGTTGGGAAGATCCCCTGGAGGAGGGCATGACTACCCACTCCAGTATTGCTTGGAGAATCACATAGACAGAGAAGCCTGGTAGGCTATAGCCCATGGGGTCATAAAGAGTTGGACATGACTGAAGTGACTTAGCACACACATAGCATGCAAGATTTGAAAACCACTAATCCAGAGTGTAGAACTTTGTCTCTATATATGAAGGATGTCTCTATATTCAGCTAATAAATGACTGAGGTGTCAAGGAGTGTTAGCCTATTAACATTTAAAGTAATAGATGCACTTTTGCTCACTGCATTTTTCAGAGTTATGTGGTTGGCCAACAATACAAGGGAGCTGTGAGTCTTTCTGGTGTTACTTTAGTTTCTCAAGTCTGTTATCCCAGAAAAATTATCTCTGGATAGTTAGAAGAATGCTGTCTTGTGAAATGTGGCAAAAGAGGACTTGTTAAAATCTGTGGAAGTCAGATGGCTTTATTAGAAATATTACAGCCTGAGTTCAGTTGCTCAGTCGTGTCTGACTCTTTGTGACCCCATGGACTGCAGCAGGCTTCCCTGTCCATCACCAACTTCTGGAGCTTGCTCAAACTCATGTCCACAGAGTTGGTGATGTCATCCGACCAGGTCATCCTCTGTCAACCCATTCTCCTCCTGCCTTCCATATTTCCCAGCATCAGGGAATGAGTCAGTTCTTCTCATCAGGTGGCCAGAGTACTGGAGCTTCAGTTTCAGCATCAGTCCTTCTAATGAATATTCAGCACTGACCTCCTTTAGGATTGACTGGTTTGATCTCCTTGCTGCCCAAGAAAACTCTCAAGAGTTTTCTCCAACACCACAGTTCAAAAGCATCAATTCTTTGACACTCAGCTTTTTTATGGTCCAAATTTCATATCTATACACGACTACTGGAAAAATGATAGCTTTGACTATTATAGACCTTTGTTCGTAAAGTAATGTCTTTGCTTTTTTATTTTTAATACAACTTTTTAATTTTTTAATTTAAATTTATTTATTTTAATTGGAGGCTAATTACTTTACAATATTATATTGGTTTTGCCATACATCAACATGAATCCACCACAAGTGTACATGTGTTCCCCATCCTGAACCCCCTTCCCACCTCCCTCCCTGTACTATCCCTCTGTGTCATCCCCGTGCACCAGCCCCAAGCATCCTATATCCTGCATCAAACCTGCATTGGCAATTCGTTTTTTATATGATATGATACATGTTTCAATGTCAAGCAATAAATGCTGGAGAGGGTATGGAGAAAAAGGGAACCCTCTTACACTGTTGGTGGGAATGAAAACTAGTACAGCCACTATGGAGAACAGTGTGGAGATTCCTTAAAAACTGTCTTTGCTATTTAATATGCTCTCTTGGTTTGTCATAGCTTTACAAACATTGTGAAGAGAGTTCAAAATAATAGTTCAGAAAGCCCAAAGCCCTTTTATAGTAGATGGGGAAACTCAGCTAAAGTTCAGTTTTAATTGCTCAGATTTCCAGAGGAGCAGAGAACTCAGGTGGTCCTTGAAGAGGGTCTGCTAGACCAAGGCTGTGGTTTTAGCATCAGTTGGTTGGTCAAACTGGGCTTAGCAAGAATGATGAGAAGGAAGGGTAAAGAGCCAAGAGTCCTGCTAGAGTCAGAAAATATTCTATTCCTATAACATCTTTAACATTTTCATAATATCTAATGAGAAAGAGTTATAAAAATAAGCTGACACTTCAATCACTTATGAGTTAATATTCTGATATTTCATATGGTAATAATTCATTTGTAGGAATTTAATGTTGGATACACAAGCTGGAATCAAGATTGCTGGGAGAAATATCAATAACCTCAGATATGCAGATGACACCACCCTTATGGCAGAAATTAAAGAGGAACTAAAAAATCTCTTGATGAAAGTGAAAGTGGAGAGTGAAAAAGATAGCTTAAAGTTCAACATTCCGAAAATGAAGATCATGGCATCCGGTCCCATTACTTCATGGGAAATAGATGGGGAAACAGTGGAAACAGTGTCAGACTTTATTTTTTGGGGGGCTCCAAAATCACTGCAGATAGTGACTGCAACCATGAAATTAAAAGATGCTAACTCTTGGAAGAAAAGTTATGACCAACCTAGATAGTATATTAACAAGCAGAGACATTACATTGCTGACTAAGGTCCGTCTAGTCAAGGCTATGGTTTTTCCAGTGGTCATGTATGGATGTGAGAGTTGGACTGTGAAGAAAGCTGAGCGCCGAAGAACTGATGCTTTTGAACTGTGGTGTTGCGGAAGACTCTTGAGAGTCCCTTGGACTAAAAGGAGATCCAACCAGTCCATTCTGAAGGAGATCAGCCCTGGCATTTCTTTGGAAGGAATGATGCTAAAGCTGAAACTCCAGTACTTTGGCCATCTCATGTGAAGAGTTGACTCATTGGAAAAGACTCTGATGCTGGGAGGGATTGAGGGCAGGAGGAGAAGGGGATGACAGAGGATGAGATGGCTGGATGGCATCACTGACTCGATGGACGTGAGTCTGAGTGAACTCCAGGACTTGGTGATGGACAGGGAGGCCTGGCGTGCTGCGATTCATGGGGTCGCAGAGTCGGACACGACTGAGTGACTGAACTAACTAACTAACCACCACCATCATGCTTATGTGCATGCTCAGTTGTTCAGTCATGTACAACTCTTTGTGATTCCATGGGCTTTAGCCCACGAGGCTTCTCTGTAGATGCGATTTTCCAGGAAAGAATATGGAGTTGGCTGCCTTTCTTTCTCCAAGGGATATTCCTGACTGAGGGATTAAAATCTGCATATCCTGTGTCTTTTGCTTTGGTAGGCAGATTCCTTACCACTGAGTCACTTGGGAAGCCCCATGTCTTATATAAATAATTTTATTTAAGCTTCAAAGAATTTGTGATATAATTTTTTTTTTTTTTTTACTGTTTACAAATATGAAATGGTTGGCTGAAGTAACTATTTTGGAACTGATGTCTTAGGTAAAGCATTTTTCCTTAGCAGCATCTAAGACAAATTGAAATGAATGTGCTTTTATATAGGCTTAGAAATACTTTATTTCCAAAGGCAGGCCTTAAAGTAAATTTTATTGATTTAATTGTTTTATAAGTCTCCACTACTAGTAAATCAATTTTAAATAAAAAATAAGTAAAATCAGGCTAACTGACTACAATCCATTAAAAACACCATTGATGACTATGTGAGGGAAAAATATCCTTCGACTATCCTTGAATTGCAAGTTTTTCAAAAATCACCATGGGTCCAAGCCTTTCTAGTCTTACAGAATGTATAATATTGATAATAACATATTTCTTTACTTTTATTTTTATAAACACACACATATACATATATAGAACTGATTAAAATATTTTTTCCTCAGGAGATTTTCTTAAAATGTGATGCTAAATTGAATTACAGATGACCAGGAACTAGAATGTAATGCTATAAATTGTTGTACTTAGTCAACCTGATAAGAGCAAGTGTCTTGCACACAATTAGTTGACTCAAGGGCTTCCCAGGTAATGCTAATTGTAAAGAACCCACCTGCCAGTATAGAAGATGTAAGAGACTGGGTTTGATTTCTGGATCAGGAAGATCCCATAGAAGAGGAGGGCGTGGCAATCTACTCTAGTATTCTTGCCTGGAAAACCTCATGGACAGAGGAGTCTGGCAGGGTACAGTCCATAGAGTAACAAAGAGTTGGACACAACTGAAGCAACTTAGCCGTTGACTCAAGGGATGTAATTAGGTATGTGCAAGGTTTATAACAATAATAAAAATAATGTATTTGATAAAATATAATAACATTGCTTCTCTGCCAGGTCAGTATAGATAAAAGTAATTTACAGCTTGTTGCTAATTCAAGAAAGTCTGTGCAATGTAAGCGTAACTTGGAGAATGACTCTCTTTGTCATATTTATTTTAGGGCAGCTAGAAAGCAAAACTCATCCAAGTGATTTAGTGGTAAAACTCTGTTCTCCTAGGCCATCATTAGACCATATACTAAAGTAGCAGAATACAAACCACTCCCGGAGAGTGGAGGTGAAACTATTTGTATTCATTGTTCTTTAAGTCCGCAGGAGAAAGTATGATCTACCCAAGGGTGACATCAGAGTATTACTGGTCTACCATGAGAGCGAAAGCTTATATACTTCTAAAAATTCATTACCATGTTCTTACATGCATCATCCTGTGTTAGGGAACACTGTCAGGTTTTCTGTATATTTAAAATCCTCAGTGCTGCTTACAACCCTTCTGATAATTAATAATACTATAGAAAAAAGAATGAAACTTCTTTTCTCTTTTCCATTGTCCACATATTTATTCATATATATGTTAAATGATTTGATTATTTCTTTCCACTTTCTTAGTCAGCACAACTTATCTCCTGTCCATTACATCAAATACTACTACACATTTTGGCAATGTTGTACATTTGCAGGGAGTGTTTTAACAAACAGTCTCCTGCTTCTAAACTTCGTGTTCTTTACTCACATATGCCTGGGGAGATCGAGTTCACATACTAAAGCTCTGCTTTCAGAATTTAAATGCCTAATGTACTTATGCATTATCAGATCCTCTGCTTCGTCTTCTCTTCTTCCTCCTCTGATTAGTATAATAATAATCACTAATTTCTGATGAACATAGGAAATGGGCTAATTTATATGTACAATGGAACTAAGTGAAAGATGTCCAATTTTTTCTTGTGGAGTTATGAAATTTCTAAAGCCTCTCCTGGTATCAACTAGAAAAGATGATCATTGCTCCAGCATTAGAATGAGCCTTAAGTTGTTATCATCACAACATCTAATCAAAGGAAACAAACAAAAGGCTAAAAAGAACTACCAAAAAAAACCAAAAAACCTTTAAAGTAGAATTAATATAAAAATATAAATTAATGGTTCAAAATTTTCAGTAGATTTCCAAGCACATGATTTGTTTTGATAGGCATAGCCACTATGTGGTATACATAGGCCATTATTAAATGACAGAGTTTATTTTATGAACCAAAAAAAAAAAAAAAGAGTTAAGAACTGAACCAATGTTTTCTGTATTCTGTTTCAGGGACTATCATGCTTCATGAAGCAGTTTTCTGGGCAATGATGCTATAAAATATGCTTTCTAAATTTAATTACTAAGCACTAACATGAACTCACAATGCTGCTTAACTAGACTTTGTCCCCAGAGGATTTTAAAAAATCCTAAACCCCTTCTATTTTACTGATAACATTGGCATAGTAATAGAAAGGATATATATAGTTCCAATACTTTTCTTCATTCAATTCCTAAATTGATATTCTTTATAACATTGAGGAAGCAACTTAGCTTTCCTAGATGTTAGTTTTCCCATCTGTGTAATGGAATAATAGTTTATATTTAATACTATTTTAATGTTTAATATTTCATCATGCTGGAGAGGCATTGCATCATAGGTTGATGGGGGCAAAATAAATTATGAATCAGAAGATGCTGGATTCATATGATATGCTTAAAGTGGGAAAGACAAAAAAATTGATAAAACTGAAGTTGTTCTTCTTATGTACAAAAATATTAGAGCCACCCAGAGAGACTCTTACTTTTATGCTTGTCTTCTATGAAATTTGTCTCAGCATTTCATGATGGGAGTTAAGAATAACACTACTGAATAATGATAATTAAAATTAACATACAATTGCATTATACTTCAAAGCAATGTACAAAATCAATTGAGAAAAAAAAGGATAAGTTCAGAATCATGTTGTCTAACCATTTTGTTTAATGCTTTAAGTCACAGATTTTCCTTTTTGCAAAAGGTAGTATGTTGTTTAAGAACGTAAATCCCTAGAGACTTGCTTAGAAAGAGGGAGAAAACTGCTTTTAAACAATTTATTTAATTTCTAAAAATATATATGATAAGGATGCATCCTTCTTTAACAATTTTTGATTTTTAAAGAACTCAAATATTTTCAATAAATACAAAGAAAGTTATATTTGTTTTCTTTTTACTATTCTTGAAATATTGTTGTTTCAAGCTGAAACAATGTATTACATTTCCTGGGATGCCTGTTACAATTTATTCAATATAAGAGGCATATGAAACATCTTCTATTTAGTTTGGTCTTAGGGTATAAGGTAAAGGATCAGAAAAGTAGATGAACACAAATAGGAAAAAAATTATCTTGACAGTCATATGAATATCAATCAATATTAATAAGAATTAAAGTGCCATAGTGAAGGATTAGCTTCAAAGTGTCAAAATATAAATAAAACATGGTGTCAATAGCTCTTGTAATTGATTATTTTAAGTGTATAATATTAGTCATAATTTATGAAACTAAATCATGTAATCAACTCACTACACATTACGTACTAACATATATATGTATATATATAAGTATGAATATAAATATTAATATATATATATATATAAAACCTAAAATATTAAGATCCAGATTTAAGAAAAAGACAAATCATATCAGTATTGAGGAACAATTCAGAATAGAAAGTACAGTCTAATAGATGGTAAGTTTTCCTAAGATAAGATCTGTGATTGACCTAAAATACTCAGAACCCAAACGTCCATTCTGAAATAGGGGATAATTAATTACTTCTTTTTCTCTGTCACTTAAACCCACCCAGGTATGGTCATAACACAAAAAGAAAATGTGAGAATAAACACAGCTTAAATAAAATAGTGGCTTAGGAAAACTGTATAGGATATTGTTCAGTGGCTACTTTTGCGACCCCGTGGGTTATAGACCACCAGGCCCCTATGTTCTCCACCATCTCTAGGAGTTTGCTCAAATTCATATCCATTGAATTGGTGATGCTATCTAATCAACTCATCTTCTGCCTTTCCCTTTTCTTTTTGCCTTCAGTTTTTCTCAACATCAGGGTCTATTTCACTGAGTCATCTCTTCACATCAGATGGCCAAAATATTGGAGCTTCAGCATCAGTCCTTCCAATAAATATTCAGGGTTAATTTCCTTTAGAATTCACTTGTTTGATTTCCTTACAGACCAAGGGACTCAAGAGTCTGCTGCAGCACTTCAGTTCAAAAGCATCAACTCTTTGGTGCTCAACCTTTATGATCCAACTCTCGCATCCATACATGACTATTGAAAACATCATAGCTTTGACTATATAGACTTCTCTTGACAAAGTGATGTCTCTGCTTTTTAATATGCTGTCTAGGTTTGCCATAGCTTTCCTTCCAAAAAGAAGATATCTTTTAATTTCAAGGCTGAAGTCACCATCACAGTGATTTTGGAGTCCTCCAAAATGAAATTTGCCACTTCTTCCATTTTTTCCTCTTCTGTACTACTTGGGAAGCCCCGTGTATAGCATGAATGCATTATAAATTTTATACATAAGAAAATGCAGCCCTAAAGAATTTATTTTGGCCACCTCATGTGAAGAGTCGACTCACTGGAAAAGACTCTGATGCTGGGAGGGATTGGGGGCAGGAGAAGAAGGGGACGACGGAGGATGAGGTGGCTGGATGGCATCACTGACTCGATGGACATGAGTTTGAGTGATCTCCAGGAGTTGGTGATGGACAGGGAGGCCTGGCATGCTGCAATTCATGGTGTCACAAACAGTCAGACATGACTGAGTGACTGAACTGAACTGAACTGAAACAATTTATACATTAACAGAAGATTGCGCAGCAAGTGTCAGAATCAAAACTAGAAACCTGTTCTTGAGACCAGTGATTTCCCACTGTGTTCATCTATTTTCCCCACAAGCTAATTAATGGAAATATAAATAGAGACTCTTTCATCCCAATGACAACAGGTCTTAGAGCAGTGGTTAGATGTCTTGATGCTGGATTAACCACATAAAAGTTATGTGGAGTGGGGAGTGGATCTTATGCATATGAATTTTGGAGTCCCACCTACAGTGGTTCGATTTCAGAAAATCTAACACAAGGCAGAAATATTCACTTCAGCAACTTTCCCTGCTACTAGATTTCAGGCAAGATGAGAGCCATTATTCGGGAAGACTGCTCAGTAGAGGCATTCAAAACCAACTATAAGGGTTTTTTTTTTTTTTTTTTAAACATAATATTTGGTCTATGTTTAAACAGAGAAAAATTCTGAAGTACGGATTCGGGAGCAAACTTTTGAGTAAGGTTGTTCTGAGGCTGAAAGTCCAATACTTTGGCCACCTCATGTGAAGAGTTGACTCATTGGAAAAGACCCTGATGCTGGGAGGGATTGGGGGCAGGAGGAGAAGGGGACGACAGAGGATGAGATGGCTGGACGGCATCACCAACTTGATGCACATTTGTTTGGGTGAACTCTGGGAGTTGGTGATGAACAGGGAGGTCTGGCGTGCTGTGATTCATGGGGTCACAAACAGTCAGACACAGCTGAGTGACTGAAATGAACTGATTTATTCTTGAAAATTCAGAGAACATCATTGGGATGATATTCTGTAAAAATATGGGGAGAAAAACACAATAGCAGGGGCAGTGGCTGCTCTGGGCAACCGGACCAAGGAGGCTGGTTTACTGATCTGTCAATCCTCTGTCCATTATTAAGGTTTCTCTCCAGGGCTACCCTATTCTAGAAGGGCCATTCCCTTCCCTAGGGGATCTTCACAACCCAGGGATTGAACCTGGGTCTCCTGCATTGCAGGCAGATTTTTTTTAACATCCAAGACACCAGGCAAGCCCCTTCCAGGGCCATATATACAAACATACAACAAACATACACTCTTCCACTCTCTCTCTCTCAGCTCAGTTCAGGGATCAAACCCAGGTCTCCCACATTGCAGACAGATTCTTTACCAGCTGAGTCACAAGGGAAGCCCAAGAATACTGGAATGGGTAGCCTATCCCTTCTCTAGGGGATCTTCCCCACCGAGGAGTAGAACCAGGGTCTCCTGTACTGCAGGTGGATTCTTTACCAACTGAGCTATGATCATATATAAAAGCCCTTTGTGTGTGTGCACGTGTGTGCATGTATTTAATATTGCCTTTCACACAAAAATGGATTACATAAAAACGTTAGTTAAAGTAACCTTTCACTTTATGGATTTATCCATCTTTCCTGTCTTCCTTTCTTTCCTATATAGATACGCTTCTTTTTCCTGGGGTCTTAATCCACTATTCATGTGCATTAACTCATAAAACACTATTAAAATATCCTTATATATAAATACATTTTATGCAGTATATGTATTTATTAATTTAATAAATAGTTTACTAAACTTATGCCTTTATTAGTTATAATGTGTCTTTTCCCAATTTTGTCTGGAAAACTTTAAATGATGAAGTAATCTGTTTTTCATTGAAAATAAATTAAAGAAACCCTCGATTAAACAAGTTTTTAAATATGTACATCTTTAAGATAAAGGTCCTTATTGTCTTAAAACAAAAAAGCACCATGGGAGGAAGAAGTAAAATTTTCCCAAACTTATATGATCACAGAATCTAATACTAAATTCTTTCTTGATGAGAAACAGACTGGCTAATAAATGAACACAGAGTATCAAAGCAACTTATTAGTTTATTTCAATTGATCAATAAAAATAATGGTTAGATACTCAGTCACAGATACTTATTTAATGACATATAAACCTGTGCTGATATGCTATAGATTGGAGGGAAAAAATGGAGAATTAGAATAAAGAAAAGTTCTTTATTGGTTTACTGATACTGTTTTATGCTAGGAGATAAAGTCAGTCACAATGATGAAGTCCCATTTACATTATAGTGTAAACAATTCAACATAAAACCCATATTTTTGATCCATGATAATTTAATCTGATCTTTAATGTTATATTCCTTTAGAGCAATTTAAACCAGGAAGGGATAGAGGATATTTCAGATCTTGCTGATGTCAGTAAAGAGTAGGTAGTTTCAAGGAACAGATATTCTTTGACTAAAAGCTGGATTAGAAAAAAAAAAAAAAATGCCCTAGGAACATGAAAGATCAATCCATTTGGTTATACATGAGTTTATTTTCTCACAATGTGCTTTAAAATATGTTTGCCGTTCTTTAGCATAGCTTATATTGGTTACATTGGTGGAAGGGAGAGAAAAAAATTAACTATGCATTTGGTATTTCAAGAATGTACTGTGCTCAGTAGCTCAATCATGTCTAACTCAGCATGTCATGTCTAACTCTAGGGAGTATAGGCCACAAGCTTCTCTGTCCGTGGGACTTTCTAGGCAAGAATACTGGAGTGGGTTGCCATTTCCTTCTTCTGGGGATCTTTCCAACAGAAGGATCGAACCCGCATCTCCTGCATCTCCTGCATCGGCAAGCAGATTTGCTACCATTGAGCTACCTGGGAGGCCCCCACTTGAAAAATGCATTCTATAAAATATGTGTGTAAATTAGAGAAAATAAGTACCCTGAGATGATTTACAAAAAAGCAAAAGCACTGTGAATGCACTGGGCAATACTCAGCATTGTAGAAGACATATGAAAAATTCAACCTCTATTTTGACAGATGTTTTAAAACACTATGTGAACCATTTTTAAAATTTATTTTGAAGTGAATTGATCCTAGGGGAACTAAGAGCAGGACCTTGAATGAAAGCCAACATATACTCCATAAATATCCACAGGCAAGGTTGAGTTTGAACATTTTTTTTTAAGCTACAGAAATCTCTACTTTTAAAAATATTTTCCTGTTTTTTTTTTTTTCCTTCATCTTTTCCTCCCTTTACATCCAGGATTAATTTTGCTTTATGAATGTCTAAATGCATATATTACATATAGTTTATATGACACAGCCTTTTATTTATTATTCTCTTTCTCTCCAGGGAAACACATATGCATTATTTTTTGTTTATATTCTTTTCTTAAGGTTATTCTAGAAATCAGCTTCTTCTGTGATCCAAAATGTCAATTAGAATTAATCTTGTGTTTCCTACTGACAATTCTCTATTTTTATCTTCAAGAGTTTTCCTTAGAGAACATCCGTTTTTAAGATGGTCCTCAATCTCACTGCTCTATCTGAGCCTTGGTTTGTTTATCTTAGCAAAATATACAAGAGTTCTACGTTCTTTTTAATTGAGTTATTCTAAAGAGGCTCTATTTTGTAAGGCCTATTTTAAAGCACCTTTAAAATATTTAAAACGTGGTTCTAGAATGCTTATCATTGCTTTTTATAGTACTCTTTGAGTCAACAATTGTGTAATTGTCCCTGGTCCCCGAGAAAGATTTGATGATAAGTTTAAAGTTACACCTTTTAATTTTTGTGATTTTTTTTGTTCCTATTTTCTGTCTCCTTAAGAAGACATATTTTTCTATGACTTGTTTGCCAGAATAGGATTGTGGGAATGAAAACTGACTTCAAAATCAAAGGAATTTCACATACACAAAAACCGACAATAAGAAGCTCAAAAGAGCAACTTATTGGGAGAAAGATTAAGCCTTAATATGTGAAAAACAATTGGAATATTTATATTCTAACATGGGATTGAGGTCTTTCATTGATATCTAAACAGATAAAAGATAATTATCTGGCAGAAGCATTATAGGATGAACTCTAGCGCCTAACAGAAAAAATTTCCAATTAATATTTGAGGACTTTTTGACGCTTACTGATATTCTATAGGGGTTTACCTGGTGGCTCAGACTGTAAAGAATCTGCCTTCAATGCAGGAGACACAGATTTGATCCCTGGGTTAGAAAGAACCCCTGGAGAAGGGAATGCCTATCCACACCAGTATTCATACCTGGAGAACTAAATGGACATTCATTTCAATATTCTTTAGTAGAAAATTAATAGCTAAATGTATGTTTCCGGAAAATCAGTATCCTAAAAATAAAAAAATAAAAACTTACAACAAAAATAAGTAAAAATCACATTAAATTAAAAACATCTTGATCATTTTCTGATATTAAAAATAAGAGCAACAACCAAGACTGAAAAACAGACATGGAAACTAGACTTACAGACTAACATAAAAAGTAGAACTGCTAGAGGAATTTGCTAATTTCAGTAGACTAGAAGATAGCATTTTTGAAAACTACTCTAGGAGCACAAAGTAATTTTGGTTGGGCATGAACAAAGTTAGTATTGGGGGGAAAATGTCTACCACAGGAGCCAATGAGCCAGAAGGTCAATCTTATTAAAAACAGTCTTCAAAGACAGATGAAGACAGACATCACATGAATTCACTCACATGTGGAATCTGAATAAACAACACAAATATGCAAAACAAGGCAAAACTCAGACTCAGATACAAAGAATAGATCAATAGTTGCTAGAAGGGAGAGAGGATGGTGAGGAGCAAAAAAGGTGAAGAAAATCAAGAGATACAAACTTCCAGTTATAGAATTAATTATGGGGATATCATGCAGAGCATGGGGAATATAGTCAGTGGTATTGTATTAACTTTGTATGGTGACAAAAGGTAACTGGATTTACTGTGGTGATCATTTTGCAGTATGTGCAAATGTTTCACTATATTGTATATGTGAAACTAAACCAATATTATATAGCAATTATACTTCAATTAAAAAATAAGTTTTTCTGATTACAATACCTAAGACAAGGAAACAAGCTAAATATCCACTGGCAGATGAACAGATAAAGAAGATGTGGTATATATAACCACAGTGAAATACCACTCAGCCATTCACTAGTATAAAATACTGCTATTTGCAGCAACATGGATGAATGTAGAGATTATGATACTAAGTGAAGTAAGTCAGAAAGAGAAAGACAAATACTATAGGATACCACCTATATGTGTAATCTAACACACGACACAAATGAACTTATTTACAAGACAAAAAATAGACTCAGACATAGAAACCAGACTTGCGGTTAAAGGGTGAAGAGGGTGAGGGAAAAGATAAAGCAGGAGGTTGGGATTAAAATATACACACTACCATATATAAAAAAGATAGACAACAAGGTCCTACAAGTATAACACAGGGAAATATATTCAATATCCTGTAATAGACCATAATCAAAGATAATATGGAAAATTTATATATGTATACACATATACGAAAGTGAATCACTAAGAACAAGAAACATGATAATCTTAATAACGATAAGAAGATTCATTTTAAAAGTGCCAAATTTTACTTCTACATGTAAATATATATATATATATATATATAAGGCCATGGCACCCCAGTCCAGTACTCTTGCCTGGAAAATCCCATGGACGGAGGAGCCTGGTAGGCTGCAGTTCATGGGGTCATGAAGAGTCGGACACAACTGAGCGACTTCACTTTCACTTTTCACTTTCTTGCGTTGGAGAAGGAAATGGCAACCCACTCCAGTGTTCTTGCCTGGAGAATCCCAGGGAAGGGGGAGCCTGGTGGGCTGTGGTCTATGGGGTCGCACAGAGTTTGACACGACTGAAGCGACTTAGCAGCAGCAGCAGCAGCAGCACTCCAAATAGATATTCAATATATGAATTCAATGTATATATTAAATAATATCCAACTGAGTAAAAAGATAAGCACATAGGTTAATGTGAAAAGAATGCACACATATGTGATGAACATAAAAATATGAAATCAATATTTAATGTATAATATGAATCAAAATGAAGTTGACATACATGAATGACAGAATATATATATATTTTTACTTTTTAATATAGTCAATTCTACTAACATTTTATTTCTTTTTTATTCAACTTTTAATTTTATATCAGCTTATAGTTGATTAACAATGTTGTGATAACTTCAGATGTGCAACAAAGTGATACAGTTATACACGAGTCTATTCTTTTTCAAATTATTTTCCCACTTAGGTTGTTATATAAAACTGAGCAGAGTTCCCTGTGGTATACAGTGGCTCCTTGCTGGTCATCTATTTTAAATATAACAATATATACTGGCCCATCCCAAACTCTAAACTATCCCTCCTCTTCATTCTTCCCCTGGGTAAGTTCATTCTCTAAGTCTGTGAGTCTGCTTCTGTTTTGTAAATAAGTTAATTTGTATCATTTCTTTTTAAATTGTTCATATAAGTGATACCATATAATATTTCTTTTTCTTTCTGACTCACTTCACTCAGTATGACAATCCCTAGGTCCATCTGTATGGCTGTAAATAGCATTACAGCAGGGTAATATTTTGTATTGAGGTTAAATGACTCAATATATTGTTGAAGAAGATTATTAGAAATATCTCTTTTTAAGCAAAACTTTGAAGGAAACTGACATACAAGTAGAATAAACTAACTATGATCATCTGGAAAATAGTGATTTGAAGGAAAAGTCACATAATGCCTGGGTATCTGTAGGTGGCAGGAGACGTCTATAAGGCCACCCCTTTCACCCCCCGCCCCCTCCTGCCTCCTCCCCCTTCTTCTTTCAACCTGGCTTCCTTTCCTCCCTTGAAATCTTTGATATTAGTACTTGGATTCTTGTACTTAAGGGCTTCCCTGGTGGTGCAGAGGTTAAAGCGTCTGCCTGCAATGTGGGAGACTTGGGTTCGATCGCTGGGTCCGGAAGATCCTCGGAGAAGGAAATGGCAACCCACTCCAGTATTCTTGCCTGGAGAATCCCATGGATGGAGGAGCTTGGTGGGCTACAGTCCATGGGTTGCAAAGAGTCGGACATGACTGAGCGACTTCACTTTCACTTTATTATGCTAAAATAGAAATGCCTTTAGTCATAGACTTAGGAACTTAACGTAGGATCCTAGTCAGGCTTTTATTAGCTTTATGTGCTTGTGCTTAGTCTCTCAGTCATTTCCAACTCTTTGTGACCCCATGGACTGTAGCCCATCACGTTCCTCTGTCCACGTGAATTGTCCAGGCAAGAATGCTGGAGTAGGTTGCCGTGCCCTCCTCCAGGGTATCTTCCCAACCCAGAGATTGAACCAGGTTCTCCTGCCTTGCAAGCAGATTCATTACCAACTGAGCTACCAGTGAAGCCCCATTAGCTTTATAAATTTGTGTTATTAATTTATTTTATTTATACTCATAATAATATTGTTACTATTATTCTTACATACAACTAACATTTATCAAAAACCTACTTAATGACAAATACTATTGTCAGTACTGTATTCACAGTACTAGAAAAAATGACATGATACTTGCTTTTTTATGGTAACATTTAGAGGAGATTATAACACCCTACACTCTAGTCTCTCTCCACACACAACTACAATAAAACATGTAAGTATTTGTATTTGAAAAAAGTGTTCAAGACTTACCAGTGAAGCATGATTCATAAAAAAAGTGTTTATGAAAGTTCTTTTTGAGAAAGTTTCTTTTAAGTAAAAATCTGAAAAGCCAGAGATTAACTATTAGAAAATTTTTTCAGTGCCAAAGCAGATCAAGCTGAGGAATGACATAGAAAAATGCAGTCACTACTTAAAAGTTTGGCATTTTCAAATAATTGAAAGAAAGACCATATAGGGCAAATACATAGAGGTAAATATGGAAAGTGTCTGAGGTGAGGCTTCACAGAGAGGTAAACCCCCAGTAAACAGAGCCTCCTGGTCTAGTGAAGCAGTGTTGGTTTCATTTTCAGTAAAATGAAAGCATTGACTAGACTAAGTATGAGAGTGACAAGTGTGACTTTCAGATTTAATTTGCCTCTGCTATGCATGGAAACAAAAAGAGGGACTTAGAATAAGGTAGAGACAATGATAATTTGAAAGCTGGAAAATTTGAAATGTATTTTGGAGTTATAAATGAAGACTTGTTGATAAAATGTCCATGAGAATGAAAAAAAGAAAAAAAATCAAGAGGCTAGAAAATGTTTCTAATGGTTCAGTGGAGAGTAATTTCATTTACTGAGAAGGGAAAGAGTGGAGGAAAAAAAATCATATTTTCTTTGGTTTTGTTGTCAATGTATGGCAAAAAAACATCATAATATTGTAATTATTCTCCAATTAAAATAAATTAATTAACACAATGACAACAACAACAAAGTATTTAAAATGAAATAACTTTGTGAAATGAGGTTTAAAATAATAAACTGAAAATGAGTCTCACTTGCAAGTGTGTTATGAAGGGGGGAACTGAAATAAAACAGAAATCAGAACTTACAATACATTTCCTGACTCACAAGATAGATAAACTCTTCCAGACACTCCATGGTGTGCATCAAAGTATTTAAATTCAAATACTTTTAATATTAATTTTTTGATAAGTCATCTGACTCTTTTGAAACCCCATGGACTATAGCCCACCAGACTCCTCTGTCCATGGATTTCCCAGGCAAGAATACTGAAATGGGTTTATATTTCTTTAAAATATATAGATAGCTTTATTTTAAAAGAGAAATTGGGGGGGTGGCCCAAAGATGGCAGAGGAATAAGAGGGAGACCACTTTCTCTCCCACAAATTCATCAAAAGATTATTTGAATGCTGAGCAACTTCCACCAAACAACTTCTGAATGCTGGCAGAGGACACCAGGCACCCAGAAAGGCATCTCATTCTCTTTGAAAAGAGGTAGGACAAAATAAAAAGAACAAAAGAGAGACAAAAGAGTTGGGGATGGAGATTCATCCTGGGGAGGGAGTCATGAAGAAGAAGTTTCCAAACATCAGGAAACCTTCTCATCAGCAGGTCTATGGGGAGTTTCGGAATCTCAGAGGGCAACATAACTGGGAAGGAAAACAAAAAATAAAAACAAAATACGTGCCCAACCACAACTCCTAGCAGAGAAGTAGCCCAGATGCTCTCATCTGCATCCACCAGAGAGCTGGACAAGGAGATGTGGGTTGCATTCTTAGGGTGGGACGAGGCCTGAATACCCTGAGGACAAACTGAAGGAGCTAGCAATCCAAACTGTGGGATAACCAGAGAGAGAGGAATAAAAAAGAGAGAGAGAGAGAGAGAGAGAGAGAGAGAGAGAACATTCCTGTGAAAGGCTCTAACCTAAGACACAGCTTGGCCTGCTCACTGAACAGAGAATTAAGTGAACACCAAAGGAGAGCTAGCTGGCTGTGTACAGGCCCCTCCACATGCCAGAGGCAGAGAAGCAGGTGGGCGATAGCCAGATCTGGAAGGCGAGAGACAATCTCAGCCCTGGAGACCGGCATCCTCCACCAAACTGTAAGCAGGCTCCCAGTTGCTAACCAAGTCTTCCTGGGATCCTGGACAATTCACATCTGCCAAGAGGGTCTCAGCCAGAGATCAGCTCCCCAGAGGAGACATACAGCACACCTGAGACAGTGCTCTCACAGTGCACCCGGGGAGGTGATTAAGACACATGGCCTACCTGGTACAGTGTGCTTGCCAAGCACTTGGTCACATGAGCTGCTTGGACCCGGGAAAGGCAAAAACGCATGCCCAACCAAGTCTGTGCTCTTGCAGAGTGCCGGGGTCCAGCCCCGTGGATCCAGGGAATTTGAAGCGGGGACGGCGTTGGCATGAGAAAAACTTTTTTATTTATTGATATAAGATTAGATTAAGAAACAATAGTGTAGTAGGAAAAATAAGTGGAGAAAGAGGGCTGAATAACTTGGATTACATGGAAGACCAATAAAATTCCAGACAAGGAATTTGCACCATCTACTTTGGGCCACCGGCGCTCACTTGAATATCGAAGGGTGCCTCGCCTTAGGCTCCCTTTCTCGTGGGTCTTAACAGCCAGGTCAAGTAAGTAGACTTGGCAAGCCTCCGCGCCCCAGATGGGAATTCAGCCTGAAATTAAAGTAAAGAGGAGAGGGAGGGAAGGAGACACACACACACACACACACACACACACACACACGGGGGAAACCAGTCCAGCAACTGGCTCCGGCCTCTATTGTTCAGAAGGCCTTTTATACTTTTGATAAAACATGGAGATCAATGGGTAACACAAAGTTATGCAGCGTTAGCAGTCCAGACTCTTATCAAAACCAGGCTTTTCTCTCTGCATACCTAATTGTATACACAAGTCTTAGGTGATTTACATCATCTTCCAGCCAAAAGGGCCAATTAACATTTTACAGCCTTTTTTCTGATAAAGGTTTGTTAACTAGAAGACTTATTTGTGTTGATCTTCCCAAGGTCTGGTGCCATTCTCAGAAAGCACTAAATAAAGTTATATTCTTACATAACAAAGATACAGCAGTTTATAACAAGTGAAAGGAGTACAGTGATTTATAACAAAAGAAAAGTAATTAACTCAAAAGTCTAGTGTTGCTAACATCAAAACTACTATATATCTTTTTCCATATCCTGTTTACACTGATTAACATCCTCTCAGGTGCCTAAAAGGTAAAAAATATGGAGGCCTGGCAGCAATCATTGAGTCAACAGTGAAAACCCTCTACCAATATAATTTTTAACTCTTTAGAAAAGGCTCTGTATCTTTAAGATGCTTTTAAGCTTTGTGCCTCTCACAATTGGGGGGTTGTAAGCAATTCACAAGCTGTAAGAGGTCCAGGTCCGGGAAACCTGTTAGGCAAGCTAGAGAGCAATCAGAGGGGGTTAACTGAAACATCCCTTTCAAATGCAGAAGACTAAAGCCCTGAGTTGACTTTTTTCCAGAGAATATCAGAAGAGTGGAAAAGCGGGCAGATTCTTTTCTTTTTTGGGGGGGGGGGGGGGGGGGGGGTGGATGCTCAGGAAATGCCAGGAGGAACTCCTGAAGTCTGATCAAGACCTTACGTATGTCAGCTTCCTTCCTCATGACCTTGTCAGGGGCGGAATTCCTCACGCTGGCTCCCGGGAGCAGAGTACCCAAGATCCCGAATCTGAGCAGTTCAGACCTGGGAAGTACATGAAATGCAGGGCCCACTTTGGACAGTACCCCTGCAGAGCAACCTGGAACCTGAGCAGTGTAGACCGGGAAACCCCACACTGCTGTGAGCTGGGGCAAACCCAGTGTGGTCCATATACTGAAAGGACTCTTTACATATGCCAGAGATATTTGTTTGCAGTGTTCCTCCCTGGGCTTCCCCCGTGGCTCAGTTGGTGAATAATCTGCCTGCAGTACAGGAGACCCGAGTTTGATTCCTGGGTTGGGAATATCCCCCCTGGAGAAGGAAATGGCAAGCCACCCTAGTATTCTTGCCTGGAGAATCCCATGGACAGAGGAGCCTGGCAGGCTACAGTCCAAGGGGTCACAAGAGTCTAACATGACAGCGATTAAACCACCCTCATCCCTCCCCACAACACAACTGAACAAGTGAGCCTAAATAAGTGACCACCTTTGCCCCCTTGTGTCAGGGCAGAAATTAGACACTGATGAGACTTGCATACACAGGAAGCCAAAATAAACAAAGAGGGAACTGCTCTGGAAGTGACAGGTGGAACAGATTAAAACCCTGTAGGTAACAATGACTAAGCATTGGAAGGGGGCTATAGAACTTAAGAAGAAGTACAAGCTGGAAAAAGGAACTGTCTAAAACAGAACTGCCCCCATACTGCCCACAACACCTCTGGAGAAATTCTTAGATATATTTTTATTATTATCATTTTTAATTTTTTATTTTTAAGTTGTTTATTACTTCTTTAATTTTCACTTTTATAACCTACTATTACCTTGCCAAAAAAGCCTGTTTTTGCAGCAAATTCCATATATATATATAATAATTTTTGTGATTGATTTTGTTTCATATTTTTAATATTGCATTTTTGAGAGTCTAACCTCTACTCTAGATTTTTAATCTTTGCTTTTTGGTATTTGTTATCAGTTTTGTACCTTTAAGAATCAAATCTTCAGTATCCATTTTCACTTAGGGGTGTGATTACTGGCTTGATTGCTCTCTCCCCTTTTGACTCTCCCTTTTCTCCCCAGGTCACCTCTATCTCCTCCCTCCTTCTTCTCTTTTCTACTCAACTCTGTGAATCTCTCTGGGTGTTCCAGGCTGTGGCAAATACTTAGGGAACTGAATACTGGCTAGATTTCTCTCTCCCCTTTTGACTCCCCCTCTCCTCTTGGTCACCTCTATCTCCTTCCTCCTTCTCTTCTCCATGTAACTCTGTGAACCTCTCTGTGGAGAATCTTTTCACCATTAACCTAGATGTTTTATCATCAGTGCTGTATGGATGGAGAAGTCTTGAGGCTACTGTAATAATAAGACTGAAAGGCAGAGGCAGGAGGCTTAAATCCAAAACTTGAGAACACCAGAAAATTCCTGATTTCAGGGAACATTGATCAACAAGAGCTCATCCAAAAGCCTCCACTGAAACCGAAGCTCTGCCCAAGAGCCAACAAGTTCCAGAGCAAAATACACCATGCTAATTCTCCAGCAATGCAGGAATACAGCACTGAGCATTAAAATACAGGCTACCCAAAGTTATGCCAAACCCACAGACACCCGAAAACTCACTACTGGACACTTCATTGTACTCCAGCTCTACCCACCAGAACACTGATGCAAGCTTCCATAACTGGGAATCCATGACAAGTCACTAGTCCAATCCCATCCACAGAGAGCAACCTCTACAATAAAGAGAAACCACGAACTTCCAGCCTACAGAAAGGCCACCGCAAACATAGAAATCTAAACAAAATGAAAAGACAGAGAAATATTCAGCAGGTAAAGGAACATGATAAATACCCACCACGCCAAACAAAAGAGGAGGAGATTGGGAGTCTATCTGAAAAATAATTCAGAATAATGGTAGTAAAGATGATCCAAAATCTTGAAAACAAAATGGAGTTACAGATAAATAGACTAAAGACAAGGATTGAGAAGATGCAAGAAATGTTTAACAAGGGCCTAGAAGAAATAAAGAAGAGTCAATCAATAAGGAATAATGCAATAACTAAGATCAAAAGCACTCTGGAGGGACCAACAGTAGAATAAATGGGGCAGAAAATACGATAAATAAGGTGGAAGATAGAATTGTGGAGATAAAGGAAGCAGAAAGGAAAAAAGAAAAAAGAATTAAAATAAGTGAGGACAATCTCAAAGACCTCTGGGACATTGTTAAATGCCCCAACATTCGAATCATAGGTGTCCCATAAAAAGAAGACAAAAAGAAAAGGCATGAGAAAATACTTGAGGAGATAATAGTTGAAAACTTACCTAAAATGGGGAAGGAAATAGACACCCAAGTCCAAGAAACCTAGAGTCCCAAACAGGATAAACCCAAGGTGAAACACCCCAAGACACATGTTAATCAAATTTACAAAGATCAAACACAGAGCAAATATTAAAGGCAGCAAAGAAAAAGCAACACATAACACACAAGGGGATCCACATAAGGATACCAGCTGATCTTTCAATAGAAACTCTTCAAAAGTCCATTATACACATCTGTGTCTTTTCCCCTGTCTTGCATACAGGGTCGTCATTGCCATCTTTCTAAATTCCATATATATGTGTTAGTATACTGTATTGGTGTTTGGACTCAGAGGGAGAGGGAGAGGGTGGGATGATTTGGGAGAATGGCATTCTAACATGTATACTATCATGTAAGAATTGAATCACCAGTCTATGTCTGACGCAGGATACAGCATGCTTGGGGCTGGTACATGGGGATGACCCACAGAGATATTATGGGGAGGGAGGTGGGAGGGGGGTTCATGTTTGGGAACGCATGTAAGAATTAAAGATTTTAAAATTAAAAAAAAAAGAAAGAAACTCTTCAGGCCAGAAGGGAATGGCAGGACATACTTAGAGAGATGAAAGAGAAAAACCTACAACCCAGATTACTATACCCAGCAAGGGTATTCTCCATTGAAATATGAAGGAGAAATCAAAAGCTTTACAGACAAGCAAAAGCTGAGAGAATTCAACACCACAAAACCAGCTCTTCAACAAATGCTAAAGGATCTTCTTTAGACAAGAAACACAGAAAAGTTTTATAAAATTGAACTCAAAACAACAAAATGGTAATGGGATCATACTCATCAATAATTACCTTAAATGTAAATGGGTTGAATGCCCCAACCAAAAGACAAAGACTGGCTGAATGGATATAAAAACAAGATCCCTATACATGCTGTCTACAAGAGATCCACCTCAAATCAAGGGACACATACAGACTGAAAGTGAAGGGTTTGAAAAAGATATTTCATGCAAATGGAGACCAAAAGAAAGCAGGAGTATTGATACTCATATCAGATAAAATAGTTTTTGAAATAAAGACCATGAAAAGAGACAAAGAAGGATACTACATAATGATCAAAGGATCAATCCAAGAAGAAGATATAACAGTTATAAATATATATGCACCCAACATAGGAGCACCTCAATATATAAGCAAATGATAACAAGTATGAAAGATGAAATTCATAGTAACACAATAATAGTGGGTGACATATAGAATGCCCACAGATAAATCCATGCACCTATGGACACCTTATCTTTGACAAAGGAGGCAAGAATATACAATGGAGAAAAGACAGTCTCTTTAACAAGTGGTGCTGGGAAAACTGGTCAACCACTTAGAACACTTTCTAACACCATACACAAAAATAAACTCAAAATGGATTAAAGATCTAAATGTTAGACCAGAAACTATAAAATTTCTAGAGCAAAACATAGGCAAAACACTCTCTAACATAAATCACAGCAGGATCCTCTATGATCCATCTCCCAGAATAATGGAAATAAAAGCAAACATTAAAAACAAAGGCACCTAATTAAACTTAAAATGTTTTGCACAATTAAGGAAACTATAAGCAAGGTGAAAAGACAACCTTTAGAATGGGAGAATATAATAGCAAGTGGAGAAACTGACAAAGAATAAATCTCAAAAATATACAGGTAGCTCACGCAGCTCAATACCAGAAAAATAAAGGACCCAATCAAAAAATGGGCCAACAACTAAACAGACATTTATCCAAAGAAGACATACAGATGACTAACAAACACATGAAAAGATGCTCAACATCACTCGTTATCAGAGAAATGCAAATCAAAACCGCAATGAGGTACCATGTCATGCTGGTCAGAATCGTTGCTATCAACAATTCTACAAACAATAAATGCTGGAGAGGGTGCAGAGAAAAGGGAACCTTCTTACACTGTTGGTGGGAATACAAACCGGTACAGCCATTATTCAGAACAGTGTGGAGATTCCTTAAAAAACTGGAAATAGAACTACCATATGATCCAGCAATCCCACTACTGGGCATACACACTGAGGAAACCAGAAATGAATGAGACACATGTACCCTAATGTTCATCAGGACTATTTACAATAGCTAGGACATGGAAACAACTTAGATGTCCATCAGCAGATGAATGGATAAGAAAGTTGTGGTAGATATACACAATGGAGTATTACTCAATCATTAAAAATAATGCATTTGAATTAGTTCTAATGAGGTGGATGAAACTGGAGCCTATTACAGAGTGAAGTAAGCCAGAAAGAAAAACACCAATACAGTATATTAATGCATATATATGGAATTTAGAAAGATGGTAATGATGAGCCTACATGCGAGATAGCAAAAGAGACACAGATATAAAGAACAGACTTTTGGACTGTGTGGGAGAAGGCAAGGGTGGGATGATTTGAGAGAACAGCATTGAAATATGTATATTACCATATGCGATATAGATCGCCAGTCCAAGTTCACGTCATGAAACAGGGCACTCAAAGCCAGCGCAACCCTGAGGGATGAGATGGGGAGGGCAGTGGGAGGGTGGTTCAGGATGGGAGACACATGTACACCCATGGCTGATTCATGTAAATGTATGGCAAAAATCACTACAATATTGTAAAGTAATTAAAATTAATAAATTAATTTTAAAAATACAAGAGAATTTGGATTACCAATAAAACTGGAACATGAGACAAAATCATGGAAAATTGCTGTGTGAAAGGATATGATATCTCAAGGAGAGATTGTAGCAAGTTAAGAGGACTTCAAATCCTAAAGATTCTGAATATGTAGAGCAAGAAGCATGAAAAAAGTGTTAAATAATTTGGAAAAGATGTCCAGAGGTAAAGAATAGAAATTCACTAGATTTAGTCTTTAAAGATTTTATTATAAGTAAGTGTTCAAAGTCAAGAAATGCTGCTTATGGGATAAAGCAATTATAAATTGAATGTGTTATATGAATTACTATCAGCTCAGTTCAGTTCAGTCACTCAGTGGTGTTTGACTCTTTGTGACATGAAATTCCAGCACACCAGGCCTCCCTGTCCATCACCAATTCCCAGAGTTGGTGTTCACTCAAACTCACGTCTATCGAGTTGGTGATGCCATCCAGCCATCTCATCCTCTGTCTTCCCCTTCTCCTTCAGCATCATTCCTTCCAAAGAACACCCAGGGCTAATCTCCTTTAGAATGGACTGGTTGGATCTCCTTGCAGTCCAAGGGACTCTCAAAAGTCTTCTCCAACACCACAGTTCAAAAGCATCAATTCTTCAGCACTCAGCTTTCTTCACAGTCCGACTCTCACATCCATACATGACCACTGGAAAACCATAGCCTTGACTACACGAACCTTTGTTGGAAAAGTAATGTCTCTGCTTTTTAATATGCTATCTAGGTTGGTTATAACTTTCCTTCCAAGGAGTATGCGTCTTTTAATTTCATGGCTGCAGTCACCATCTGCAGTGATTTGAATTACTATAGTGATTATTAATAATTTTTCTGAGAAAAAATTTAAAGTCACAGAAACAGCAGACTGAGATAGGGGAAATCATAATTTGTCAATAATTAAGTTGAGCTACTTGTTTTTAGGAGGTAAGCCAAGTAAAACCAAACAAAAAAAAATCAATAACACAAAATGTTAATGGCAGTGCATAAGCAAGAGTATCAATAGAAAGTGACAAAAGAGATAATGAGGTGAACAGTTCCCAGAAAGCTTAAAGGAAATGAAATTCAGAGGAAACAATTAGCAATTACCATGGCAGGAAAGAAGTGGAGACATAAAGAGGCAATGGGGAAAATATACACACAGATGTAGGCAGACGTGCATATCAGTTCTGGTAGAAGGAGGATGAGGGAGTTAATGGCTTCAGAATTTTTAAGACATTACATGGCAAATCAATATTCTGAAGGCAAAGTAAAGGTGTATATTTGGAAATTTGAGGAAACGAGATTTTAAGACTATTCAGAAAATGGGATCATGCATTGGCTGAAGATAACAACAATATAATAATATTCAGGCAAAATTAGCCACTGACAGTTATAAAAATTTCAATTTGAGGTTTCTTCATTTTAACATATATTTAAGATAGTGATTGAAAGGGTAGACTAAGACACCTTTGGAGATGAAAGCAGAATTTGAAGAAAGGAAAATGGGGCATATAGGGTGTCAATTAATTCCTCTTTTAAAATTAAAAGAAACATTAAAAAAAGAAATGAAAACATTTTACTATAGACACATTACATCTATCTGTATTAATCAGGATAAGATAAGTGATAAACACAAGCAAAGAAAAACCTCCAAAAGTTTAGTAGCTTAAGGAATTGAGGTTAGTTCTACTTCTATCATAACCTGATTGACATTTCATGAGTAGCCAACCAAGCAGTGTTTAAGGAAACAGTGGTTTTTTCCAACTGGTGGCTCACCTTCGCCAAGTGCCTACTCAGTGTCCTCTGCTGGATCCTGCATTCAGCTACATTTTACGAAAGAAAGAATGAGCCAAGAGTCTCACAGAAGAATCCAACATGAAAAATAGCATATATCACTTAGGATATTCCATCAGCCAAGTTCCATTGTACAAACCCAGCTCTAGTCCTCCGGGACACCGAGAAAGAGGAAATAGAAAGACGGGCATCCAGTCAGTCCCCGTTATGGAAGAGTAACTTATACGGTCTTTCTTTATCTTGATATTAACATTCATCAGGTCAGTAAATATATTTATTGTTTTTCTTTTTCTTTTTTGTGTACTGTAACCATTATTACCACTGTAAAGTCAGCCAGCACTAAATTTGGTAAAATAAAATTGGTACAACATCACAAGAGAATAATCATTAACTTTACATACTCTCATTTTTAAATTTTAATTTAAAAGTATGAAAAAACATCTACCAATATATATAATTGTATATACCAATATACATCTGCCAATTTACATAATTAAATCATGATGTTTGCTTCAGATTGCCATATATATCCTTTATTTTTTGAATTTATTCCTGGATATTTTATATAGTTCAGTTGCTAATGTGATTACTATTAGTAAAGAAATGGGCTTAACAGCTGACTCAGTGATAAAGAATCCCCTTGTCATACAGGAGAAAGATTGGATCCCTGGATCAGGAAGATCCCCTGGAGAAGGGAAATCACAACCCGCTTCAGTATTCTTTACTCAAAAATCCTCTATCCCATAGACATAGGAGGCTTGCAGACTACAGTCCCTGGGGCTGCAAAAGAGTTGGACATGACTTAGCGACTAAACAACTAAAGAGAATAGTGAATGTCTTCTGACTCTTTTATATCTAGTCACATCAAAGTTTCTTATTACCTCAAGTATATTTTCGAGTCAGGTCATTTCATCTTTTGGGTGACAGAAATGAGTAGGAACAAATGACTTTTCAACTATAATAAATAGTGATGTGTAGTAACAAAGATTCAAACTGCTAAAGTGGATAAAAGGAAGAATAAAGAATTAAGCCAACATATTCCAATTTCATACATCTGAAATTAAAGAGGAATTTTTATAGAATGTGGCCTCAAAGAATTGAGTCTACTAAGAAAATACAGATCCCTTAATAAAAAATGAAGATGAATGTTTTAAAATCAATAAACTTAAATAACAGTTTATGCATAAAAATGAAAATTCTCCAAATGTAGTTTGACTGAAAAGATACAGGATTAGGTAAAGATGATTTTGATTTTTATAACTTTTTTAAATGATAAGAACTATCAAATTAAAGGAACACATTATTTCCTTATAAAATTCACAAATAAATTTTACACTATACCTGAAAATGTCATTTAATGTAGAAAAAATTTATGTTGTAGAAGACAATAGGAGCTGACATTAGCCATTTATCCCGTGTTAGACTCCTTTGGCATACAACCTATGTCATTTTCGCTTTGAAGACTTGAACTTATGTGTACTAAAGAACAACAAAAAAATCATATGCATCTGTAGCTCTGTGCTTTTATAAGGATAGTGTTAGGTCCTGCCTATTTGCTTCAGACATGCTGACTTTGTGCTCTAGGACGAAAAATGCTAAATAATGCATGGGCTAGAGTCAGCATGTACCACTTCATTCCTGGCCTTCAAAGAATTGCTCTGAGTTATGCTGCATATTAAAGTATCAAGGAAGGTCAGTTTCAGAAGCGGCCAAATAAATGTATACACAAATCCTAAATTGGTGTTTGTAATGGGTCCTTAGGAGCACAAAATGGATAACAGCACCACAGATGCCTATGTACATGTTTGAATGTTTGATTTAAAAAACACTTGGCTACTTTTTAAAAAAATCTAGTTGTACAGTGATTTTGGCCAATTGCATTTAGAATTCATTCAGTGTACACAATACTTTAGACTAAATGAATGCTCAAATATATTCTTCTTTAATTATTATTATGTTAAATCTTATGTTGATATTTAATATTAAGTGACATATTTATTATTATTTACCTTGTAAACTTGACTATAGCCTCTGGATTGATTTTTTGACAGTGGTGACACTGAATCAAACTAGGCATTCATTTTTGTTATATAGGCTGTGTTAGAGTGTCATTTTGCACAAAAGGAGAGCAAAAATGTGACAAGATTTTCCTTTGAGATTTTTCCTTTGCTTTGTTTTTAAAGCCTTCTATAATAATATAATGTATTTAATGTTATTTTAAAAAGTTAAAACTGAAATATTTTTTCACATATTATAAAATGTTATTATTTCTGCTGCTACTGCTGCTAAGTTGCTTCAGTAGTGTCTGACTCTGTGTGACCCCATAGACGGTAGCCCACCAGGCTCCTCTGTCTCTGGGATTCTCCTGGCAAGAATACTGGAGTGGGTTGCCATTTCCTTCTCAAATGCATGCACGCATGCCAATTTGCTTCAGTTGTGTCTGACTATCCAACCCTATGGACAGCAGTCCACCAGGCTCCTCAGTCCACAGGATTCTCTAGGCAAGAATACTGGAGTGGGTTGCCATTTCCTTCTATGTTATGATATCTAGTAAATTTTAAAAATACAATTCATTTCATAATCTGTGGATAGGAGGAAACTACATCTAATATTTCTATGAAAATATAGACTAGTAGCTACATAATAGTAACTTTAAGACATGCAATTTTTCTTCCACACACAAAGGATTAGAATTATCTTTGATGAAACAAATGCATTTATTTTCATGAAACATTGATTCTGTTGTTCATATTCTGCAATGTTCTCTCATGTGGATAGCAACAAAAATATTATATGAAGAGCAAAAAAATAATAACAGTCCTGTGATTTTGAGCTATTATTTATAGTGGTTTCCTCAAAAATGCAAATGTTGAGTAGGATATATATATATTCTTTATACCTAGTTTAATTACATTTGAAAGTTTATTAATTGACCATACAACAATAATTTAAATATGTTATTGATATAAAGAATACATGGAGTTGTCACATCATTGATCATTAAGAATTGTCTTCATATTAAAACGGGTTTAACTGGGCTCTTTGATATTTGAGAAAATATCAATATTTCCAGCTTATTTCACTGTACTACTTTTAAGTTATATTGAATTAACAGAAGCAAATCATTTAGACATCTCCAGAGGAAACAAAAATATCTGAACTATTTCAGTCCCACTATTTAAAACATACCTACAATGCATAAGTTTATTGGCTTAGTTACTTGTCTATGCATTATCTTATTTAAGTTTTTTAAAACTACAGTACATTCTTATCCCAGTTTTTCCAGGTGCAATGCTGGGACTCCAGCTCAAAAAAGCACATAATTTATTCAGCGCTAAAAAGCAAGCAATAAGGCCCTGTGAGGATTTGATTCAAAGCTTTGTATGTCCAAGTCCAGTCCATCATTTCTTCCATTATAGTCCCTTGGGTGGCTTTTGCCAGTTCTGCACCTTCATACGTCAAGTTCTGGGTACTTTACTTCCAGTAGCTTCATTCTTCATACTTCATTAGAGGGCTGCTCTTGGATGAGGCACAAGCTGAAATTAAGATTGCCAGGAGAAATATCAATAACTCCAGACACACAAATGACACCACCCTTATGACAGAAAGTGAAGTGGAACTAAAGAGCCTCTTGATGAAAGTGAAAGAGGAGAGTGAAAAAGCTGGCTTAAAACACAACATTCAAAAAACTAAGATCATGGCATCCAGGCCCATCACTTCATGGCAAATAGATGGGGAAACAGTGGAGACAATGACAAACTTCATATTCTTGGGCTCCAAAACCACTGCAGATGGTGACTGCAGCCATGAAATTAAAAGACACTTGCTCCTTGGAAAACAAAAACAAAAACCTATGACCAACATAGACACCATATTAAAGAGCAGAGACATTACTTTGCCAACAAAGGTCCACTTAACCAAAGCTATGGTTTTTCCAGTGGTCATATATGGATGTGAGAGTTGGACTATAAAGAAAGCGGAGAGCCGAAGAACTGATGCTTTTGATCTGTGGTGTTGGAGAAGACTCTTGAGAGTCCCTTGGACTGCAAGGAGATCCAACCAGTCCATCCTAAAAGAAATCAGTCTTGAATATTCTTTGGAAGGACTGATGCTGAAGCTGAAACTCCAGTACTTTGGCCACCTGATGCAAAGAGCTGATTCATTGGAAAAGATGCTGATGTTGGGCAAAATTGAAGTTAGGAGGAGAAGGGGACAACAGAGGATGAGATGGTTGGATAGCATTCCTGACTGGACAGACGTGAGTTTGAGCAAGCTCTGGGAGTTGATGATGGACAGGGATGCCTGGCATGCTGCAGTCCATGGGGTCGCAAAGAGTCAGACATGACTAAGAGGCTGAAATGAAATGAACCTGGGCTACTGGAGCTGCTTCACCAAGAATTCATAGAGCTGAAGGTGCCTGGGCAGAGGTGAAGGGTGGCGCTTTGTTAGATAGCCCAGATGGACTAACTATAAAGTGTAATTCCTATTCAAGTTCTTCCCAGGTCCAGGCTAAGGCTGAAACTTCACCTTAAATGGCTCTTTTGCCTTGGGTCTTCCTCTAATCTATTCTGTCTTCCATGCTCTCTTACTGATTTCTTCTGATGGAAGTTGCTTAAAAACAAACAAATAAAACCAACACTTACATGTACTTTTATCCCAGGGTCCAATTTTAGAGAAAAAGAATCACCTGGAGAGATAATTAAATACGAGCACTGGGACCCTACTGTCAGGGATTCAGATTCAGCAAGTCTCGAAGAAGGCTGAGAACTTTTACTTTTAACCAACTTTAAATGATATCGATCCTAGTGGTCCATAACCCACACCAAGAGAGCTTTACATAGATAATCTAACCCAAGATAATGTAATGGAGAAGTAATTTTTCCATCTTTATTGTGAATCCTAATTTTATGGAGGGCTTATTCGAAGGTAATATCAGACCCCTCTCTCAGAGTTTATCTGTGCCATTGTGTTATATTCTCCAAGAGGGTAAGGCTTTTAGCTTTAAAGAAATTCAATTTCAATCATTGAGATGAAGATACATTTTTCAGCCTAATAGTAGAAAAAGAAAAATAGTTTCAAAAATTTTAAAAGGCTTCCCTGGTGGTTCAGACGGTAAAGCATCTGCCTGCAATGTGGGAGACCCGGGTTCGATTCCTGGGTCGGGAAGATCCCCTGGAAAAGGAAATGGCAATCCACTCCAGCACTCTTGCCTGGAAAATCCCATGGATGGAGGATCATGATAGGCTACAGTCCATGGGTTCGCAAAGAGTGGAACATGACTGAGCAGCTTCACTTTCCTAATAAATTTTCTTCAGGATCATTGTCTTTTACTCCAATTTTTATTTTTCAGTTATTTCAAAGACAGATCCATTGCTTCTGATTAGAAGGATTACTATATTACTATATTATTGTGGCATTGAACTAACAGTGTGGATTTTATGAAAAGGAGTAAGGGGAAAAGGGGACTTCTGAACTGGAATATTTTATGGCTCAGATGAATGTTAGCAATTGACAATAAATGTGCAGCCATCTACAAAATGACATCGTTGTTTAATGCAACATATATCTTTTGATTTTCACTCATTTTGTTGTTGCTTATTTGCCAACTCCATGGACTGCAGCATGCTAGGGTCCTCTGTCTTTCACTTTCTCCAGGAGTTTGCTCAAATTCATGCCTACTGAGTCAGCAATGCTATCTAATTATCTCATCCTCTGCCACTCCCTTCTCCTCCTGCCTTCAATCTTTCCCAGTATCAGGGATTTTTTCTAATGAGTCAGCTCTTCACATCAGGTGGCCAAAGTATTGGATCTGGGTTCTTCCAATGAATATTCAGGATTGATTTCCTTTAAGACTGACTGATTTGATCTCCTTATAGTCCAAGGGATTCTCAAGAGTCTTTTCCAACACCAAAATTCGAAAGTATCAGTTCTTCGCTGCTCAGCTTTCTTTATGATCCAACTTTTAACTACGAAAATGATAGTGCATATTTTTCTTGTGTTGCTTATTATAAAATGCTCTTTTTCCTTATTACTAAAATAAAAGTTCTTTAGAAAGCCATAGGGAAAAACTAAACACACAGAAAAACACACACAAAAGTGAAAACAGAAATCAGTGACTTTACTGTAAGGAAACAGACTTCATTTTACACATTCATAGTTACAATGCACAGTTGAATTTATTGAAATAAAAATGTTCACTAAAATACCTAACAATAATAATAATTCATCATTTTAATAAGTTAACACTATAATGTAAACAGATTTGCATAAAAGTTGTCAAATCCTCATGATTATTTCAACTTAAAGGCATTTTGGGCTTTCCTGAGGCTCAGCTGGTAAAGAATTCGCCTGCAAAGTTGGAGGCCTGGGTTCAATCCCTGGGTTGGGAAGATTCCGTGGAGAAGGGAAAAGCTACCCACTCCAGTATTCTGGCCTAGAGAATTCCATGGACCAGTCCATGGGGTCACAAAGATTCAGACATGACTGAGCAACTTTCACTTTCAAAGGCATTTTAACACACATACAAAAATATTTATTTGCAGTCTACTTTAGATCCCTTTTTCTGTATAAAAGCACTAGTATGAAAAATGTTATGACAGCATAATAGACTTTTTAATAGAAATAGTGAATGTGAAACTTCCAGGAAGAAACCTATTAACAAAGATAGCCTAGTATAGTTAGTAATATGAGTTTTATTTGAATGAATACAGACATTTATGATGTAAGCATTATAAGTTTAGTGTCAGGTATATTAATTTACTTAAAGCTGTCAAAGTCAAGGTTCATTCAAATGTTATCATTAGGATACGTAGAGTCAGTTAATTTATCAATAAATTATTTTATCCATCTACCATATCATCTCTACATATAACATATTGGTATACAATTCATTGCAGAGTTTTTGATATATGCAAATAACTTAATAAGAAATAAAATAGATTGCAAAAGTCAGTAAAAAAGTTACCCAGGGTATTTTAATTTTTGTTAAAGTTGTGCCATAGCACTTCTTTTCTGCTTCATTTAGACATTCATATGTGACATTGACATTTTATATCATAAGAAGCAATATTTCATTTTTAGGA
Organism: Ovis aries; assembly: GCF_016772045.2. Taxonomy (NCBI): domain Eukaryota; kingdom Metazoa; phylum Chordata; class Mammalia; order Artiodactyla; family Bovidae; genus Ovis; species Ovis aries. The sequence continues at coordinate 54,503,860 of NC_056069.1, forward strand.
CAGGTCAAGGGATAGTAATGATAGATTTATGGCCGTGCCAAGATCATTATATGGATAAAAATACAGCAGAATCTCCAAGACATCCTTACTCAGCTCTTTGCACAGCCTGAACCTTACATCTTTGGAGGTGACTTTGATCTTAATTCTTGTCCAGAGCATCTCACATCACAGCTACATTTGTCTTGTTCTTATATAATGTTTCAAGATACAGAAATTTTGCAAAAGTTTATTTGAAAAAATTGCCTTGAATTTCAACAGACAAACGAACCATTTGCTTCCCTGTTCCATTTAAAGTGCTCTAAGTGCCATGTGCACTAAGGGAGAAATAAGCAGGCAGAATAGCTACGCTTGGAAGTATTATGGTTTTAAGCTATGGATGAAGCACATCTTCTCCTGAAGTAGTTTAGTATTAATGTCATAGTTATAAGCTAGCTTTGGTAAGTTTATTATAATTTTCTATAAAATTTCTACATAATATTAAATAACATTCATACATGTGTTGTATGAGTGGGTACATTTTCTGTAAAATAATATATAAATATGTTTATCTGTTAGCATAAATTATAACGATCAATAAATGTTAGATGTTCACACAAATCCACAAAGGTAAGCAAGATGCTTACTCCTTGGAAGAAAAGTTATGACCAACCTAGATAGTATATTCAAAAGCAGAGACATTACTTTGCCGACTAAGGTCCATCTAGTCAAGGCTATGGTTTTTCTTGTGGTCATGTATGGATGTGAGAGTTGGACTGTGAAGAAGGCTGAGCACCGAAGAATTGATACCTTTGAACTGTGGTGTTGGAGAAGACTCTTGAGAGTCCCTTGGGCTGCAAGGAGATCCAACCAGTCCATTCTGAAGGAGATCAGCCCTGGGATTTCTTTGGAAGGAATGATGCTAAAGCTGAAGCTCCAGTACTTTGGCCACCTCATGTGAAGAATTGACTCATTGGAAAAGATTCTGATGCTGGGAGGGACTGGGGGCAGGAGGAGAAGGGGACGACCTTGGATGAGATGGCTGGATGGCATCACGGACTCGATGGACATGAGTCTGACTGAACTCCGGGAGATGGTGACGGACAGGGAGGCCTGGCGTGCTGCGATTCATGGGGTTGCAAAGAGTCGGACACGACTGAGCGACTGAACTGAACTGAAGCATTTCTGCTTACTTATAGGCTGCTTTTTATTTTTCTTGCATCACTAATAAGAACCCAAATTTATGAAATGAGTATATTATTATTGAAACGTTTATTCATTTTATGTATATAAATGTGTCTACACAATGCCACACTGATACGCATATGCCTCACATGAAAACTGAGTGAATGTGAAGCTTGTACTTAAGGAGTTTACAAGTTGGTATGATAGAGCATGTCGATAAGTACATAATTAAATTGAACAGCGATAATTGCCCTGCTTTTAATAAATAAATATGCATAATCTTATTCTCTAAGTACCTCAACTTTTGATTTTCCTTATTTCACCCTAATATCTCACATAAAATTAACATTTCATACCAGTAGCAGTAAAACTATTTGCATAATTGATACATACTAGTTGGGATGCTTTCATTGAATGCAAGTCAGAAAAATAATATGGAGCTAATTTTTTAAAAAAGAAGAGATTATTTGTCATCAGATAAGAAGGGGTCTTAGTACAAAAGAGGTGGGGAAGTTTTTGTTATGCAAATGCACTGAAGATTGAGCTGAGATGCTGATACCAGTGCCATCAGGACTCATACACCATTTTTCTCTCTGTTTCGCTCCCTGAATTTGAGTTCTGACTCTCTCTTCTCTATTTTGTTCCCTTTTTCTGATTCTTGTAGTTTTTTTTTCTTTTTAATGAATATTGGAAAATATACCTATTTAAACATTTCGAAAGAACATTATAAGTCTGTGTCCACCTGATTTAGGTGGAATTAGGCGCTTATTTCAAGAATGAACATATGTACCTGGGATGACTGGCAATTGATATATTTTATATATATACATATATATATTATATAATTCTTCCACTTATGAACTTCTGGATTGTTGTCTTCTTTTAATCCTGTTTTTAATTTAGGTTATTTTGAGCTTCATTTATTACTATCACTATTATTATTTTAGTAATAATAATATCTTATGTAGTGGTGGTGAAAGTATAGTACAAAATTCCAATTATATGGAAGAGTTTGTGAGTTATACATTCCCCTCCCATGACTGCTACTATTCTCCAAGTTCACTGGGCTGGGAGCAACACCATTAAGTATTTTGAGTATCTGTCAAATGTATTACAGGCTATTATGAACTCAATAAATCTGCTCAATTTTGAATCCTTTATCCCCACCGTGATGGTATCTGGAGACAGGACCTCTGAGAGCTACATAGGCTTAGATGATATGATGGAGATGGGAAGTTCATTAAGGAATTATTGTTCTTATAAGAAAAGGAAGTAAGGGCTTCCCTATTGGTAAAGCATCTGCCTGCCTTGTAAGAAACCTGGGTTCGATCCCTTGGTTGGGAAGATCCCCTTGAGAAGGGAAAGGCTAACAACTCCAGTATTCTGGCCTGGAGAATTCCATGAACTGTATAGTTCATGGGGTCACAAAGAGTTGGACATGACTGAGTGACTTTCACTTTCACTTACTTCCCTGGTGGCTCAGAGGTTAAAGTGTTTGCCTGTCGATTCCTGGGTCAGGAAGATCCCCTGGAGAAAGAAATGGCAACCCACTCCAGTACTCTTGCCTGGAGAATCCCATGGAGGGAAAAGCCTGGTAGGCTACAGTCCATGGGGTCGAAAAAAGTTGGACAGCACTGAGCGACTTCACTTTCACTTTCAGAAGGAAAGGAAGAAATCTGAGCTGTATCTTTTTTATTTTTACATAAAGAGCAGTGTACAGTTTATATGTTATCCTGTTCCTTCCTTTTACCTTTATTTACAATAAAGGTTAAAAATATTTCTTATTATTTGATAAAGTGAAAGCGAAGTCGCTCAGTCATGTCCAACTCTTCACAACCCCATGGACTGTAACCTATCAGGCTCCTCCATCCATGGGATTTTCCAGGCAAGAATGCTGGAGTGGATTGCCATTTCCTTCTCCAGGGGATCTTCCCAACCCAGGAATCGAACCTGGGTCTCCCACATTGCAGGCAGACGCTTTACTATCTGAGCCACCAGAGAAGCCTCTCCCTTAATCTTTTTAAAAGATCTTTGTGTCTCATTGCACAGGTAAATAATAATTAAGAAAAATCATTCATCAACTTACCCTTCAATCTTAACCAGTGGTGTTACTACTATCAACGTTAAAATTAATACTATGTACTTAAATGTATTTTTTCACATATCTGAGTGTATCTTTTGAATAATAGAGATACGTTGAAGTGTTATAATCAAAAGCAATCAGTTTAAATAGATGGATATCATCTGATATCTTTTGATAGAACTCTCATGAGGAAACACATTTCCTCAAAGCCTCACCAGGAAAGTGTGTTATATTTTCTGACCTTTACAAATAAGTGAAAAACATTTTTTACATTTTACTTTGATAATAGAAATCTTTTTATATGTTTGGAGAGACATTTTACTTCCTTTTTCAATCAATTGAGCTTACTGCCTTTTTCTTCTATCAAATGTGACTTTAAATTATTTGTGCTATTTCTATTCTAAAGAAAATTCAATTAGTTTTAAACTAAATTTTAATTCATTTTTTCCCTTGACAAGTAGTGTACACATTTCCCCCTATGTTGGTACTATTTTTTTTTTCTTTAATTTGTTAGTGGTGAGTTTGAATTTTCCTTTGCAGAATATTGTATATTTATATAGCAGGTATATTTATTCTTATTTTTAAGACTTTTAGGAATATTTAATAAACATAATCCTTCCTAACTCTGAAACTATTTTTAAAGACAATCACGTATGTATTCTATTCTTCCTAATGTTACTATTCAATAGCATTCATTTAGATACTTATCCAAATGCAACTTATTTGAAGGCAAGAGATAAAAAGTGTTGTATTGTTTTATCTTTATTATTTTTGATTGGTTAGTTTTGCTACAAATCATTTACTATACAAATCACTTCACCTCTACTGATGTGAAGTCATATATTTTCATGTGAAATCTGTTTATATTTTCAGAAGTTTTATGTTCTTGTAGCAACTTTTATCACATATTACAAATGTAAAGATATAATTTATAGTATACTATCATATTTTTTATATCTAGTGTCCATCACTGACTTCTTCTTCTCATTATGATCATTAATATTTCTTCTCATCATTCATAGTTTACCTGTGTTTTCACAAGATCTTTAGAATCAGCTTGTTATTTTCTCCAGCCACAGGTGCATATATATTAGAAACAAATTAAACACATACTTTAATATAGAATGATTTTTGATGTGTAAAATTTTATTTCTTGCTCACAGCAATATGTTACGTGCTTTGTACTTTTGCTGCAAAATCAGTTTGGTTTCTCCTTCAACATTTTAATGACAACTGATGTATCTTCAGTTACCTTGTCAGTATATATTTATTTTAAACTTACATGTTAAATATTTGGCAGCTCTTCTTTCTGATCTGAGTTATACAAACATTTACAAACATAAAATAAACTGTAAGAGTAATAAATGTATTGTCTCCATACACAATGAGGTGCAATTGTATTATTTTTTCATCCAAGCAAATCTCACTGATGTGCAGCTTTACTTCGCTTTGATCTCTATACATTTTTCTGAGGGAATTAATTAGAGTTTCTTGGTTACTAATAGTGGGCTAGTGTTTGGAATGATTTAAACACAAGCTGGAATCAAGATTGCCAGGAGAAATATCAATAACCTCATATATGCAGATGATACCACCCTTATGGCAGAAAGTGAAGAGGAACTAAAAAGCCTCTTGATGAAAGTGAAAGTGGAGAGTGAAAAGTTGGCCTAAAGCTCAACATTCAGAAAACAAAGATCATGGCATCTGGTCCCATCACTTCGTGGGAAATAGATGGGGAAACAGTGGAAACAGTGTCAGACTTTATTTTGGGGGGCTCCAAAATCACTGCAGGTGGTGATTGCAGCCATGAAATTAAAAGACGCTTACTCCTTGGAAGAAAAGTTATGACCAACCTAGACAGCATATTCAAAAGCAGAGACATTTCTCTAGTCAAGGCTATGGTTTTTCCAGTGGTCATGTATGGATGTGAGAGTTGGATTGTGAAGAAGGCTGAGCGCCAGAGAATTGATGCTTTTGAAGTGTGGTGTTGGAGAAGACTCTTGAAAGTCCCTTGGACTACAAAGAGAACCAACCAGTCCATTCTGAAGGAGACCAGCCCTGGGATTTCTTTGGAAGAAATGATGCTAAAGCCGAAACTCCAGTCCTTTGGCCACCTCATGAGAAGAGTTGACTCATTGGAAAAGACTCTGATGCTGAGAGGGATTGGGGGCAGAAGTAGAAGGGGATGACAGAAGTTGAGATGGCTGGATGGCATCACGGACTCGATGGACATGAGTCTGAGTGAACTCTAGTAGTTGGTGATGGATAGGGAGGTCTGGCGTGCTGCGATTCATGGGGTCGCAAAGAGTCGGACATGACTGAGCAACTGAACTGAACTGAAAGCCTTTGTTTAGTGTCTTTGCAAAGGATTTTCAGACACGTTATTAGATTTCTTTATTTTCTGGCACTTATTTATCTTAGGCTTCCCTAGTGGCTCAGATCATAAAGAATCTGCCTGCAATTCAAGAGACTAGGGTTTGATTCTTGAGTCAGGAAGATCCCCTTGAAAAAGAAATGGTAACCCACTCCAGTATTTATCCTTAAAACATATCTATCTGTGTGTGTGTGTGTGTGTGTGTGTGTGTGTGTGTGTGTGTGTGTGTGAAGTCGCTCAGTTGTGTCCGACTCTTTGCGACCCCATGGACTGTAGCCTACCAGGCTCCTCCCTCTATGGAATTCTCCAGGCAAGAGTACTGGAGTGGATTGCCATTTCCTTCTCCAGGGGATCTTCCCGACCCAGGGATCAAACCCGGGTCTCCCGCATTCCAGGCAGATTCTTTAACCTCTGAGCCACCAGGGAAACATATCTATAGTTCTTAAAAAAAAAAAAAAATCTATGGATTCTACCTACTTCTATATGTTATACCCATTTTTTCCATCAGATTTTTTTTTTGGTATTTTATTTTTTTAAATTTATTAATTAATTAACTTTACAATATTGTATTGGTCAAACACAATAAAATAGGGAAAGACAAGTAAAATGTTACCTTACCAATCAGTAATGGAAAATATACTTATATTTTTCATCCATCAGTATATTTAAGTTGAAGCAACACTTATTAGAAATATTAGTTTCTGTCAAAATATTGTTTCTATGATACTTACCATATATATATATATTCAGCAAAATGTATTTTACTAATGGATTTATGTATTTAAAATGCCCTATGTAGAATGTGTATTTTCCTTGTTTAAGCTTTGACATTTTAATTTAATTTTCCATTAAATAAATTATGTTAATATGCAGCCAATCTAGCTTAAGTTTATTATATGCATGGATTCAGTAAGCTAACTAGTAATGCTATGAGTTTCCAAAATGACAATGATGGCAGCCTTCACAAAATTACATGATAAGAAGAGTCAATGGATTGGTGGTTATGAATGACATAATTAGAGAAATTTTAATGAAAAGGAATAACATCAAATCTGGTTCTTTAAGGTATTTCTGATTTATACTTTAAAATGTCATAAAACTTTAGGATCTGGAAACTGATAACTAGTAAAAATAACAGCATAAAATGGCAGTCTACTTTATGGAATTTGTATTTCCAGGGAAAATGGGGGAAATTTTAAGATTTATTCAAAGCCAGAGCATATCTCTATAGAAAATTTTCACAAATTCTAACAAATTTGGGTAAACACATACACATAGCCGACATGGGAGAACAAAAATGCAGTCAGAGTCTTCGGTTTGTAATGAAGATGAGCTACTGTTCCCAGAAAATTTATCATCCTTCTACTACCATATCTCATAAAGTTGAAGAAGGAAACAGTGGGTATCATGTGAAGGTGTCAGGGAAATGTATTACTTTACCAGTGACACAGGACGTCCCTGGTGGCTCAAATGGTAAAGCATCTGTCTACAATGCAGGAGACCCAGGTTTGACCCTGGGTCAGGAAGATGTCCTGGAGAAGGAAATGGGAATCCATTCCAGTACTCAGTTCAGTTCAGTTCAGTTCAGTCACTCAGTTGTGTCTGACTCTTTGTGACCCCATGAATCACAGCACGCCAGACCTCCCTGTCCATCACCAGCTCACAGAGTTCACTCTGACTCACGTCCATTGAGTCAGTGATGCCATACAGCCATCTCATCCTCTGTTGTCCCCTTCTCCTCCTGCCTCCAATCCCTGCCAGCATCAGAGTCTTCTCCAATGAGTCAACTCTTAACATGAGGTGGCCAAAGGACTGGAGTTTCAGCTTTAGCATCATTCCTTCCAAAGAAATCCCAGGGTTGATCTCCTTCAGGATGGACTGGTTGGATCTCCTTGCAGTCCAAGGGACTCTCAAGAGTCTTCTCCAACACCACAGTTCAAAAGCATCAATTCTTTGGCGCTCCAGCCTTCTTCACAGTTCAACTCTCACATCTATACATGACCACTGGAAAAACCATAGCCTTGACTAGACGTACCTTAGTCAGCAAAGTAATGTCTCTGCTTTTGGATATGCTATCTAGGTTGGTCATAACTTTTCTTCCAAGGAGTAAGTGTCTTTTAATTTCATGGCTGCAATCACCATTTGCAATGATTTTGAAGCCTCCCAAAAATAAAGTCTGACACTGTTTCCACTGTTTCCCCATCTATTTCCCATGAAGTGATGGGACCAGATGTCATGATCTTCGTTTTCTGAATGTTGAACTTTAAGCCAGCTCTTTCACTCTCCACTTTCACTTTCATCAAGAGGCTTTTTAGTTCTTCTTCACTTTCTACCATTAGGGTGGTGTCATCTGCATATCTGAGGTTATTGATATTTTTCCTGGCAATCTTGATTCCAGCTTGTGATTCTTCCAGCCCAGCATTCCTCATGATGTACTCTGCATATAAGTTAAATAAGCAGAGTGACAATATACATTCTTGACATACTCCTTTTCCTATTTGGAACCAGTCTGTTGTTCCATGTCCAGTTCTAACTGTTGCTTCCTTGACCTGCATACAGATTTCTCAAGAGGTAGGTCAGGTGGTCTGGTATTCCCATCTCTTTCAGAATTTTCCACAGTTTGTGATCCACACAGTGAAAGGCTTTGGCATAGTCAATAAAGCAGAAATAGATGTTTTTCTGGAACTCTCTTGCTTTTCTGATGATCTAGCGGATGTTGGCAATTTAATCTCTGGTTCCTCTGCCTTTACTAAAACCAGCTTGAACATCAGGAAGTTCACGGTTCACGTATTGCTAAAGCCTGGCTTGGAGAATTTTGAGCATTACTTTAATAGCATGTGAGATGAGTGCAATTGTGTGGTAGTTTGAGCAGTATTTTGCATTGCCTTTCTTTGGGATTGGAATGAAAGCTGACATTTTCCAGTTCTGTGGCCACTGCTGAGTTTTCCAAATTTGCTGGCATATTGAGTGCAGTATTTTCACAGCATCGTCTTTCAGGATTTGAAATAGCTCAACTGGAATTCCATCACCTCCACTAGCTTTGTTTGTAGTGATGCTTTCTAAGGCCCACTTGACTTCACATTCCTGGATGTCTAGCTCTAGATGAGTGATCACACCATTGTGATTATCTGGGTCATGAAGATCTTTTTTGTACATTTCTTCTGTGTATTGTTGCCACCTCTTCTTAATATGTTCTGCTTCTGTTAGGTCCATATCATTTCTGTCCTTTATCGAACCCATCTTTGCATGAAATATTCCCTTGGTATGTCTAATTTTCTTGAAGAGATCTCTAGTCTTTCCCTTTCTCTTGTTTTCCTCTATTTCTTTGCATTGATTGTTGAAGAAGGCTTTCTTATCTCTTCTTGCTTTTCTTTGGAACTCTGCATTCAGATGCTTATATCTTTCCTTTTCTCATTTGTTTTTCATCTCTCTTCTTTTCACAGCTATTTGTAAGGCTTCACCCGACAGCCATTTTGCTTTTTTTTTTTTTTTTTTTTAGTTTTTTATTTTTTAAAATTTAAAATCTTTAATTCTTACATGCATTCCCAAACATGAACCCCCCTCCCACCTCCCTCCCCACAACATCTCTCTGGGTCATCCCCATGCACCAGCCCCAAGCATGCTGTATCCTGTGTCAGACATAGACTGGTGATTCAATTCTTACATGATAGTATACATGTTAGAATGCCATTCTCCCAAATCATCCCACCCTCTCCCTCTCCCTCTGAGTCCAAAAGTCGGTTATACACATCTGTGTCTTTTTTCCTGTCTTGCATTTCTTTTCCTTGGGGATATTCTTGATCCCTGTCTCCTGTACAATGTATTGCCTGGAAAATCCCGTAGACAGAGGAGCCTGGTAGGCTACAGTCCATGGGGTCACAAAGAGTCAGACACCACTGAGAGACTTCACTTTCAGTTTCACCCACTCCAGTATTCTTACTTGGAGAATTCCGTGGATTGAGGAGCTTGGCAGGCTACAGTCCATAGGAATGGCAATCCACTCCAGTACTATTGCCTGGAAAATCCCATGGACGGAGGAGTCTGGTAGGCTACAGTTCATGGGGTCACAAAGAGTCAGACATGGCTGAGAGACTTCACTTTCACTTTCATAAGACTATACTTTGGGATTCCCTTGTAGCTCAGATGGTAAAGTGTCTGCCTGTAAAGTGGAAGACCCAGATTCAATCCCTGGGTCGGGAAGATCCCCTGGACTAGGAAATGGCAACCCGCTCCAGTACTCTTGCCTGGAAAATCCTATGGACAGAGGAACCTGGTGGGCTACCATCCATTGGGTCACATAGAGTCGGACATGACTGAGCAACTTCACTTTCACTTTTACCAGTGAAATAAACATGTTTCTGGTGAGTCAAAGAGTCACCAACACAATATCAAAGCATCTGGCAGGCCTCTACAAGCAGAGTGGAGTGAGTGAGATTACATATAAAGATGGGGGAATAATTACACAGAGTTTGCAAAATGTAAAACTATCTATCTATCTATACAGATACAAAAGACAGGCAAAAACTTATTCTAGAAGATAATGGAGCAGAACTAGAGGAGGAAGTTTCTCACAGCATCAAAATATGGAACAAATTAATAATAAAGAGTATTAGATGAGACAATAAATGAGAGTTAATAAATGGAATGGAGGAAATGTTATGTAGCAGATCTCAGGAAACAAGTTCAGTGGCTAAGAAAATTCCAGAGATTATGAAAAGTTAGAAACCTTAAGGAACAGAACAGATACAGTAAAACATTGAATTTCAGACATAGAGCTAAAGCTTGATATAAATAAAATTAATTCTGTTAAAAATATGAAAAATATAAATATATATGTATATACACAAAATTTTATACATATAAATAAATACCTAATTGTAGATAAAAGCCAATTGATAAGAAAGGATGCGTAGGGTCCCTAGTTAGGAAAAGAAAAACTAAATTATACAAAAAGAAGAAAACACTGCTTTCAAGAATGCTTGGTTAGAAACTCCCTTTTTCCCTTACATGCACTTATAAAATATGGAAATTCAAATGTAATTGAAAAATCAGACCTTCAGTTAGCCAAAAATATCTAAAATATGTCACATACAAGTGAGAAAAAAAGCATTTACTATTCAGAATTTCCTTAACAAAATAAATACAGGAGAAAACAGTGCAACAATCAAAATGTTTTAAAGAAAAAATAATCTTTCACATATAAATTAAAGAATGCTAATCACCAAAGAATTGATACTTTTGAACTGTGGTGTTGGAGTAGACTCAAGAGAGTCTCTTGGATTGCATGGAGATCAAACCAGTTAATCCTAAAGGAAATCAGTCCTGAATATTCACTGGAAGGACTAATGCTGAAGCTGAAGCACCAATGCTTTGCCCACCTAATGTTAAGAGCCAATTCATTGGAAAAGACCCTAATGCTGGGAAGGATCGAAGACAGAAGGAGAGGCAGGCAACAGAGGATTAGATGGTAGGATGGCATCACCAACTCAATGGACAAGCTCCAGGAGTTGGTGAAGGACAGCAAAGCCTGGTGTGCTGCAGCCCATGGGTCTCAAAGAGTCGGACACGACTGAGTGACTGAACAACAACAAATGTTACATGTATTCAGATGAGAGTATATAGACTTGAAGATGGACTAGCACTATGAAATAACAAGATATAAGACTTGCAGTTAATACAGAATATTCTGCTGAGAGTGTTTTGCTTATGTTCTCCTCTAGGAGTTTTATAGTTTCTGGTCTTACATTTAGATCTTTAATCCATTTTGAGCTTATTTTTGTGTATGGTATTAGAAAGTGTTCTAGTTTCATTCTTTTACATGTGGTTGACCAGTTTTCCTAGCACCCCTTGTTAAAGAGATTGTCTTTAATCCATTGTATATTCTTGCCTCCTTTGTAAAAGATAAGGTGTCCATAGGTGTGTGGATTTATCTCTGGGCTTTCTATTTTGTTCGATTGATCTATATTTCTGTCTTTGTGCCGGTACCATACTGCCTTGATAACTGTGGCTTTGTAGTAGAGCCTGAAGTCAGGCAGGTTGACTCCTCCAGTTCCATTCATCTTTCTCAAGATTGCTTTGGCTATTCGAGGATTTTGTATTTCCATAAAAATCTTGAAATTATTTATTCTAGCTCTGTGAAAAATATGGCTGGTAGCTTGATAGGGATTGCATTGAAGTTGTAGATTGCTTTGGGTAGTATACTCATTTTCACTATATTGATTCTTCCAATCCATGAACATGGTATATTTCTCCATCTATTAGTGTCCTGTTTGATTTCTTTCATCAGTGTTTTATAGTTTTCTATATATAGGCCTTTAGTTTCTGTATTCCTAAGTATTTTATTCTTTTCATTGCAATGGTGAATGGAATTGTTTCCTTAATTTCTTTTTCTGCTTTCTCATTATTAGTGTATAGGAATGCAAGGGATTTCTGTGTGTTGATTTTATATCCCACAACTTTACTATATTCATTGATCAGTTCTAGTAATTTTCTGGTGGAGTCTTTAGGGTTTTCTATGTAGAGGATCATGTCATCTGCAAACAGTGAGAGTTTTAATTCTTTTCCAATTTGGATTCCTTTTTTCTTTTTCTGCTCTGATTGCTGTGGCCAAAACTTTTTACATAAATCACAGCAGGATCCTCTATGATCCACCTCCCAGAATACTGGAAATGAAAGCAAAAATAAACAAACAGGATCTAATTAAAATTAAAAGCTTCTGCACAACAAAGGAAACTATAAGCAAGGTGAATAGACAGCCTTCTGAATGGGAGAAAATAATAACAAATGAAGCAACTGACAAACAACTAATCTCAAAAATATACAAGCAACTTATGCAGCTCAATTCCAGAAAATAAATGACCCAATCAAAAAATGGGCCAAAGAACTAAATAGACATTTCTCCAAAGAAGACATACAAATGGCTAACAAACCCATGAAAAGATGCTCAACATCGCACATTATCAGAGAAATGCAAATTAAGACCACAATGAGGTACCACTTCACACCAGTCAGAATGGCTGCGATGCAAAAGTTCACAAGCAATAAATGCTGGAGAGGGTGTAGTGAAAAGGGAACCCTCGTATACTGATGGTGGGAATGCAAACTAGTACAGCCACTTTGGAGAACAGTGTGGAGATTCCTTTAAAAACTACAAATAGAACTGCCTTATGACCCAGCAATCCTACCGCTGGGCATACACACAGAGGAAACGAGAACTGAAAGAGGCACATGTACCCCAATATTCATTGCAGCACTGTTTATAATAGCCAGGACATGGAAACAACCTAGATGTCCATCAGCAGACGAATGGATAAGAAAGCTGTGGTACATATACACAATGGAGTATTACTCAGCCATTAAAAAGAATACATTTGCATCAGTTCTAATGAGGTGGATGAAACTGGAGCCGATTATACAGAGTGAAGTAAGCTAGAAAGAAAAACACCAATACAGTATACTAACACATATATACGGAATTTAGAAAGATGGTAATGATTACCCTGTATGTGACACGGCAAAAGAGACACAGATGTAAAGAACAGACTTTTGGACTCTGTGGGAGAGGGAGAGGGTAGGATGATTTGGGAGAATGGCATTGAAACATGTATACTATCTGTAAGAAACGGATTTCTAGTCTAGGTTCGATGCAGGATACAGGATGCTTGAGGCTGGTGCACTGGGATGACCCAGAGAGATGATATGGGGAGGGTGGTGGGAAGGGGGTTCTGGGTTGGGAACTCATGTACACCTGTGGTGGGTATGGCAAAACTAATACAGTATTGTAAAGTAAAAAAATAAAATTTAAATAAAAAATTTAAAAAATTAAAAAATAAAACCAGCTTGAACATCTGGAAAAAAAAAAAAAAAGAATAATCTGCTGATACCCAAAGTTCTTCCTTTTAAGTACTAGTGGCAAAAAGAAATGCCACATCCCAAAATAACATATTGAATCAATTGTGACAACTATGTTATCCTGTATTGATTATGCAGCTGCATATAAAAAATAGCAATCCTTAGAACCTTGCTCTGCTGCTGGGCATACTGATGTCAGACTTTCAGTTCAGAAAGGGAATTACAGCATTTGATGGGTCAGATCATGAAGAATATTTTCCTGCTGAGGTTAAGTCAAGAAACAATGATGTGTTAAAGAGGGCTTGTCCTCTGACTTGAAACTTTTCTTCCCTTGACTGACACTATGTTAGAATTTTTTCTCCACATTTCTAGAAGAATTTTCATTTTTCTCTTTAGCTGCTAAAATCACATATTCTTTGTGACATTCAGGGTATATTTTTCTTCTGCTTCAAGCTTTGTGGGAAAGAAATAGATCTTAAGTGTGATTTTCTGTAATTTTAAAATCTTTTACATCCTGGTAGATTATTATATAGACATTTTTGCATTTGCATTCTATTGCTTAAATGAGAAGATCGATTTCTTGTAAGAAATAGACAAGGATAGTCAAGGAAAGAAAAAGAAAAAACACAGTAAAAGCAATGCTTCCAAAGAGTGTTACTAAGTTATCTTATTGATTGTGAAATATATAAAGTGAATTTGAAAAAAATATTCTAGATCACTGACAAAACCAGTATTAGACCATCAAATTTTTAGCCCTATAATTAATCAAAGTTATACTTGGTTCCTTTTCATACTGTTCATGGAGTTAAGGCAAAATGATAGGATACTGAAAGAGGAACTCCCTGGGTCGGCAGGTGCCCAATATGCTACTGGAGATTAGTGGAGAAATAACTGCAGAAAGAATGAAGGGATGGAGACAAAGCAAAAACAATACCCAGTTGTGGATGGGACTAGTGATAGAAGTAAGGTGCGATGCTGTAAAGGGCAATATTGCATAGGAACTTAGAATGTTAGGTCCATGAATCAAGGCAAATTGGAAGTGGTCAAACAGGAAATGGCAAGAGTGAACGTCAACATTCTAGGAATCAGCGAACTAAAATGGACTGGAATGAGTGAATTTAACTCAGATGACCATTATATTTACTACTATGGGCAGGAATCCCTTAGAAGAAATGGAGTAGCCATCATGGGCAACAAAAGAGTCTGAAATGCAGTACTTGGATGCAATCTTAAAAACTACAGAATGATCTCTGTTTGTTTCCAAGGCAAAATATTAAATATTAAGATAATCCAAGCCTATGCCATAACCAGTAACATTGAAGAAGCTTAAGTTGAATGGTTCTATAAAGACCTACAAGACATTTTAGAACTAACACCCAAAAAGATGTCCTTTTCATTATAGGGGATTGAAATGCAAAAGTAGGAAGTCAAGAAAGATCTGGAGTAACAGGCAAATTTGGCCTTGGAGTACGGAATGAAGCAGGGCAAAGGCTAATACAGTTTTGCTAAAAGAACGCACTGGTCATGGCAAACATCCTGTTCCAACAACACAAGAGCAGACTCTACACATGGACATCACCAGATGGTCAAAAGCGAAATCAGATTGATTATATTCTTTGGAGCCAAAGATGGAGAAGCTCTATACAGTCAGCAAAAACAAGACCAGGAGCTGACTGTGGCTCAGATAATGAACTCCTTATTGCCAAACTCAGACTCAAATAGAAGAAAGTAGGGAAAACCACTAGACCATTCAGGTTGACATAAAGCTATTCCCTTATGATTATACAGTGGAAGTGGGAAATAGATTTAAGGGACTAGATCTGATAGATAGAATGCCTGATGAACTATTGATGGAGCTTTGTGACATTGTACTGGAGACAGGGATCAAGACCATCCCCATTATAAAGAAATGCAAAAGAAGCAAAATGGCTGTCTGAAGAGGCCTTACAAATAGCTGTGAAAAGAAGAGAAGCGAAAAGCAATGAACAAAAGGAAAGATATAAGTATCTGAATGCAGAGTTCCAAAGAATAGCAGGGAGAGATAAGAAAGCCTTCCTCAGCGATTAATGCAAAGAAATAGAGGGAAACAACAGAATGGGAAAGACTAGAGGTCTTTTCAAGAAAATTAGAGACACCAAGGGAACATTTCCTGCAAAGATGGGCTCGATAAGGGACAGAAAAGGTATGGACCTAACAGAAGCAGAAGATATTAAGAAAAGGTGGAAAGGATACACAGAAGAACTGTACAAAAAATAGCTTCCTGACCCAGATAATCACAATGGTGTGATCACTCACATCCTGGAATGTGAAGTCGAGTGGGCCTTAGAAAGCGTCACTATGAACAAAGCTAGTGGAGGTGATGAAATTCCAGTTGAGCTATTTCAAATCCTGAAAGTTGATGCTGTGAAACTGCTGCACTCAATATGCCAGCAAATTTGGAAAACTCAGCAGTGGCCACAGGACTGGAAAACGTCAGTTTTCATTCCAATCCCAAAGAAAGATGGCAAATGGCAAAGAATGCTCAAACTACTGCACAATTGCACTCAGAGATCAGCCCTGGGATTTCTTTGGAAGGCATGATGCTAAAGCTGAAACTCCTATACTTTGGCCACCTCATACGAAGAGTTGACTCATTGGATAAGAGTCTGATGCTGGGAGGGAATGGGGGCAGGAGGAGAAAGGGACAAGAGGATGAGATGGCTGGATTGCATCACTGACTTGATGGATGTGAGTCTGAGTGAACTCCGGAACTTGGTGATGGACAGGGAGGCCTGGCATGCTGCGATTCATGGGGTCGCAAACAGTCAGACACGACTGAGTGACTGAAATGAACTGAACATGCTAGTAAAGTGATGCTCAAAATTCTGCAAGCCAGGCTTCAGCAATACGTGAACCGTAAACTTCGAGATGTTTAAGCTGGTTTTTAAAAAGGCAGAGGAACCAGAGATCAAATTGCCAACATCTGCCTGATCATCGAAAAAGCAAGAGAGTTCCAGAAAAACATCTATTTCTGCTTTATTGACTATGCCAAAGCCTTTGACTGTATAGATCACAATCAACTATGGAAAATTCTGAAAGAGACTGGAATACCAGACCACCTGACCTGCCGCTTGAGAAACCTAAATGCAGGTCAGGAAGCAACAGTTAGAACTGGACATGGAACAACAGACTGGTTCCAAATAGGAGAAGGAGTACATCAAGCCTGTATATTGTCACCCTGCTTATGTAACTTATATGCAGAGTACATCATGATAAACACTGGGCTGGAAGAAGCACAAGCTGCAATTAAGATTTTTTGGAAAAATATTAAAATATTTTAATAAAAATATTTAAAATATTAATAACCTCCCAGATGACACCACCCTTATGGCAGAAAGTGAAGAGGAACTAAAAAGCCTCTTGATGAAAGTGAAAGAGGAGAGTGAAAAAGTTGGCTTAAAGTTCAACATTCAGAAAACTAACATCATGGCATCTGGTCCCACCACTTCATGGGAAATAGATGAAAAAACAGTGGAAACAGTGTCAAACTTTATTTTTGGGGGCTCTAAAATCGCTGCAGATAGTGACTGCAGCCATGAAATTAAAAGACGCTTATTCTTTGGAAGGAAAGTTATGACCAACCTAAATAGCATATTAAAAAGCAGAGACATTGCTTTGCCAACAAAGGTCCGTCTAGTCAAGGTTATGGTTTTTCGAGTGTTCATGTATGGATGTGAGAGTTGGACTGTGAAGAAAGCTCAGTGCTGAAGAACTGATGATTTTGAACTGTGGTGTTGAAGACTCTTGAGAGTCCCTTGGACTTCAAGGAGATCCAACCAGTCCATCCTACAGGAGATCAGTCCTGGGTGTTCATTGGAAGAACTGATGTTGAGGCTGAAACTCCAATACTTTAGCTACCTCATGGGAAGAGTTAACTTATTGGAAAAGACCCTGATGCTGGGAGGGATTAGTGGCAGGAGGATAAGGGGACTACAAATGTTGAAATGGCTGGATAGCATCCCTGACTCTATGGACATGAGTTTTAGTGAACTCTGGGAGTTGGTGTTGGACAGGGAGGCCTGGCGTGCTGCAGTTCATGGGGTTGCAGAGTCAGACACGAGTGAGCGGCTGAACTGAACTGAACTGATACTTAGTTCCATTTCCGTAAACTACTCAAAATAATCTTAAAAACAATAAGCTGACACATAATGCTTAAGTACTTGATCAGGATGAGCAGATACAAATATGTAGATTATTGTTCAGTTTCCCAGTCCTGTTGTCAAAATTGTTGCAACCACATGGACTGCAGGAAGCAAGGCTTCCCAGTCCTTCACAGTTTCTCTGAGTTTGCTAAACCTTATGTTCATTGAGTAAATGAAGCCATACAAACATCTTATTCTCACTCATCCCCTTCTCCCCCTGCCCTCAGTCTTTCTCAGCATCAGTGTCTTCTCCAGTGAGTCAGCTCTTCCCATCAGATGGTCAAAGTATTGAAGCTTCAACTTCAGCATCATTCCTTCTAATCAATACTCAGTGTTGATTTCCTTTAGGAGTGACTGGTTTAATCTCCTTGCTTCCAAAGAGACTCTCAACTGTCTTCTCCAGCACCACATTTTGAAATCATCAATTCTTCTGTGCTCAGCCTTCTTTATGGTTCAACTCTCACATTCATACATGACTACCGAAAAAACCATCAGTTCAGTTCAGTCACTCAGTCATGTCTGACTCTTTGTGACCCGATGAATCGCAGCCCGCCAGGCCTCCCTGTCCATTACCAACTCCAGGAGTTTACCCAAACTCATGTCCATTGAGTCGGTGATGCCATCCCACCATCTCATCCTCCATCGTCCCCTTCTCCTCCTGCCTTCAATCTTTCCCAGCATCAGGGTGTTTTCCAGTGAGTCAGCTCTTCGAATCAGGTGACCAAAGTACTGGAGCTTCAACATCACTCCTTCCAATGAACACCCAGGACTGATCTCCTTCAGGATGGACTGGTTGGATCTCGCTGCAGTCCAAGGGACTCTCAAGAGTCTTCTCCAACACCACAGTTCAAAAGTATCAATTCTTCAGTACTCAGCTTTCTTTATGGCCCAATTCTCACATCCATACATGACTACTGGAAAAACCTATATGGACATTCATCAGCAGAGTGAGGTCTCTGTGTTTTAATACACTGCCTAGGTTTGTCATAGCTTTTCTTCCAAGAAGCAGATGTCTTTTAATTTCATGGCTGCAGTCCCCTCTACAGTGATTTTGGAACCCAAGAAAATAAAGTCTGTCTTTGTTTCCCCATCTATTTGCCATGAAGTGATGGCACCAGATTCCATGATATTAGTTTTTTTTGAATGCTGAGTTTAATCCAGCTTTTTCAATCTCCTCTTCCACTTTCATCATGAGGCTCTTTAGTTCCTCTTCACTTTCTGTCATTAGGGTGGTATTAACTGCATATCTGAGGTTATTGATATTTCTACTGGCCATCTTGATTTCAGCTTGTGATTCATCCAGACTGGTATTTCACATGATGTACTGTGCACAAAATCAAATAACCTTCCAGATTTCTTCCAAATTGAAGTTGCACATCAGGACCAACTTTCTAAGGAGCTGTCAAGAAGAACCAAGAGGCTGACAACTAAAGAGAAGAAATAGCCAGAGATGGCAGAAATTATTTTGTTTTTAACATACATTAAGCTATACAAATAAAGCCAGCCATGAATTTTCTCTGCTTAACAATCTGTCTCATGCCCAGCTGTTCAACCATTCCAGTGATGACTTTGTGGTTATAAGAGATAACGTGAGCAAGGACAGCACATGGCCTATATTTCTATCTTCTTCATGCTGTGACTCATGAATTTTCAAAAGCCATTTTGCAATATTTACTTTGTTTTATAGTTCCCATAATTAATGTTGGTCATTAATAACTGGCCCTTGAATTGCCTCTATATCTGTTCTTATTTGCTCAGTCATGTCCAACTCTTTGTGACCCTATGGACTGTAGCCTTCCAAGCTCCTATGTCCATGGACTTCTCTAGGCAAGAATATTGGAGTGGGTTGTCCTTTCCTTCTCGAGAGGATCTTCCCAACCCAGGGACTAAACCCAGGTTTCCTGTATTGCAGGCAGATTTTTTACCATTTTAACCACCAGGGTGATGCAAAGTGATGGTAATAACATATGCAAGTGAATATAAAAAGAATGTACATATAACTGACTGAGACATACAAATGCATGGAAAGTCTTCTTCTGTAGGCCTTGTCTGAACTATTAACTGTATCTATTGACTTGGCCAAAAAGTTCAATTGGGTTTTCCCATAACTTCTTACTTGGAAAAACTGAATGAACTTTTGGGCCAACCCAACATTATTAGTGCTTCTCTTTTTCTGCCAATATACTAATTTTTGACACATTGCTGTGATTGATGTTGAATTAATTTATTAGTTCTCCTTACGATAATCTTAAATTCATGAATGGTCTAATGGTTTTCATGATGCCATCTCTTTATGCATGGTTACCCAGGAAGTCAATATGAAATTGATTTTAAGAAGTCTCCTTGCATGTTAGGCAAATACTCTAAGTCTGAAGCTTACAATATATGCTAACTTCATTCACACATTTTAAATTTTTGTTTGTTTGTTATAAATGCCACTGTATGTATGAATCTAAAGTGTTGTTGACATCTGGAGGAAGAGTCAGCTGTGAGGCAATGCTTCAGTACATAGATTTGGGTATATATACAGAAAAAAAATTAACTTGTTAAGGGGCTTGATTTAAAGGTCAACTTGTAAAACTGCAATGACAACAACAACAACAAAAAAAAACTGTATTTGTTCAGACAAGAATATGAAATCAATAATGAATTCCATCACTACTCCTAGTTCTCAATCTAATGTCATTCTGTAAATCAGTGAACTAGGATATATTCAATATGTGTTGTGAACGAATACACTAATCTGATACCAAATAAGTAAAGATTGAGGAAACACACTTGAGTAACTTAAAATAAACAGTCCAAGCTGACTCAGCCATGTTCAATTTGTCATGTTTAAGCCTGCAATTGTAACTTAAAAAATAAAAAATAAATCGGTGTGTAGAAATAAATGTTATGATGATGACATAATTTGGAAAAAAGTGAACTCTAATTGAATTTCTTGAGCACTTGCATATTCAGTTCAGTTCAGTTCAGTTCAGTCGCTCAGTCGTGTCTGACTTTTTGTGACCCTATGAATCGCAGCACGCCAGGCCTCCCTGTCCATCACCAACTCACGGAGTTCACTCTGACTCGCGTCCATCCAGTCAGTGATGCCATCCAGCCATCTCATCCTCTGGCGTCCCCTTCTCCTCCTGCCCCCAATCTCTCCCAGCATCAGAGTCTTTTCCATTGAGTCAACTCTTCGCATGAGGTGGCCAAAGGACTGGAGTTTCAGCTTTAGCATCATTCCTTCCAAAGAAATCCCAGGGCTGATCTCCTTCAGATGGAATGGTTGGTTCTCTTTGCAGTCCAAGGAACTCTCAAGAGTCTTCTCCAACACCACAGTTCAAAAGCATCAATTCTTCAGCACTCAGCCTTCTTCACAGTCCAACTCTCACATCCATATCTGACTACTGGAAAAACCATAGCCTTGACTAGAAGGACCTTAGTCGGCAAAGAAATGTCTCTGCTTTTGAATATACTATCTAGGTTGCTCATAACTTTTCTTCCAAGGAGTAAGTGTCTTTTAATTTCATGGCTGCAATCACCATCTGCAGTGATTTTGGAGGCCCCCCCCAAATAAAGTCTGACACTGTTTCCACTGTTTCCCATCTATTTCCCATGAAGTGATGGGACCGGATGCCATGATCATTTTCTGAATGTTGAGCTTTAAGCCAACTTTTTCACTCTATACTTTCACTTTCATCAAGAGGCTTTTTAGTTCCTCTTCACTTTCTGCCATAAGGGTGGTGTCATCTGCACTATTATGCTAATTTTTAAATATTTTATGTTATTACAACTAGTAGCCTATGAAGCAGCTTGTTATAGAAATATTTCTCACTGCAGACTGGTAATATTTATATCTGTATCCATAATTTATTATTAAAAATGAAATAAAATATGTCATATTTGACAGAAGATGACTAGGCTCTTAGATGAAAAGTCTGTCTCACATCATTGATTAGAGCAGATTCTAGCTAGTTTTTACTTTTGTTCTGTTGAAACCTGGTACTCCTGGAAAAGCTTCATTATTGGGCTTTCATGACAGCTGAGAGTAGGATGTGTGACAAGAGAGTTGGAGCAAGAGTAGAATATCTTCCCCTTTAAAATCCTCAGATGGAAATGGGATGCCATCAGAACATTATTAAAGGTAATTTGAGTTTTCGTATCCAAGAACACAGAATGTCTTTCTAATCACTAGTCTTCCTCCAAGCTGTTTATGAACTTCTCAAGGGGATCTTCCCAACCCAGAGCCCAGATCTGAACCCAGATCTCCCACATTGCAGGCCGATTCTTTACCAGCTGAGCCACCAGGGAAGTCCAAGAAAACTGGAGGGGGTAGCCTATCCTTTCTCCAGGGGATCTTCCAGACCCAGAAATTGAACTGGGGTCTCCTACTTTGCAAGCAGATTCTTCACCAACTGACCTATCAGGGAAGACCTTAAAGTTATATATTTTCATAATATACAAGACTGAAAATTTTTGTTAGATGTATTCCTAGGTATTGTGTTCTTTCTATCTGTTGGTGGTTTATAAAAATGCAAAGGACTTTTCCATATCAATCTTAGCTGCCTCTGATGAACACAATTTTTGTTAATTTTAAAATATGAATTTTTTAACTTCAAGATCTCCCGCTGAATTTGAGCAAACTCCTGGATATGGTGGAGAAGAGAGGAGTCTGGTGTGCTACAGGCTGCTGCTGCTGCTGCTGCTAAGTCACTTCAGTCGTGTCCAACTCTATGTGACCCCATAGATGGCAGCCCACCAGGCTCCCCCGTCCCTGGGATTCTCCAGACAAGAACACTGGAGTGGGTTGCCATTTCCTTCTCCAATGCATGAAAGTGAAAAGTGAAAGGGAAGTCACTCAGTCTTGTCTGACTCTTAACGATCCCATGGACTGCAGCCCACCAGGCTCCTCCGTCCATGGGATTTTCCAGGCAAGAGTACTGGAGTGGGATGCCATTGCCTTCTCCACAGTGCTACAGGCTATGGGACCACAAAGAGTCAGACATGACTTAACAGTCATACAACAAAAATCAATCTAATAACTTTCAAATAAGGAACATTTAATTTCTTTCTTTCCAATAGTTATTACTTTATTTATGTTCTAATTTTCATGCTCACTGGCATATGTTTCCATATATGCCAGATAATAGCCAACTCCCAGGACACCTTACCAGATTTAAAGAATATGAATTTAACATCTCACTTTTACAGTTTATTTTTGACTAGATTCTGATAACATAATTTATCACTAAGGATTTTTTAAATTATATTCCAAACTTGTTAAGAGTTACTAGCTTGAGATATTCTGAATATAATTTATTTTTTGATTTCATGAAAAGTATAATATTTATCTCATATTGAAATGCATTGAAGGATTTCCTATCAATGAAGAAAATTGTGCTTCTGAAATACCTGAATTGAGGATTTGTTAACTTTGTTATCTCCCCAAGATTAGCCCACCCATGGTTATGAGATAGGATTGAATAATTCTGACTGAGATCAGAAGGCCATGTCTTTAATCACACATCATATAACCTCTCTTTCACTCACCAAATATACTAGTATATTTGTAGCAGGAGATATTTGTCTGACATATAAATTATTGAAATTAATGCAACTTTAAATCAAAGGTAATAATTATACTGAAAGTTTGTCATAAACACATGTCATAATATTGTACTCATTAATAAAAACGTGTTTATACATTTATGTCCATGTCTACATCTAACTCTACACCTACCTACACTTACATCTTTATGTATGTATGCAAATATGTACATCATTATGTATGTGTGTATCTATCTATCTCTGTATCAATAAGGATATGACTCAGCACACAAGGATGTTACATGAGAAGCAAATATGTGGATAACAACACTAATGGAAAATGAATCAGTTCAGATCAGTTCAGTCGGTCATTCGTGTCTGACTCTTTGCTATCTCATGAATCACAGCACGCCAGGCCTCCCTGTCCATCACCAACTCACGGAGTTCACTCTGACTCATCTCCATTGAGTCAGTGATGCCATCCAGCCATCTCATCCTCTGTCATCCCCTTCTCCTCCTGCCTCCAATCTCTCCCAGCATTAGAGTCTTTTCCAATGAGTCAGCTCTTCGCATGAAGTGGCCAAAGGACTGGAGTTTCAGCTTTAGCATCGTTCCTTTCAAAGAAATCCCAGGGCTGATCTCCTTCAGAATGGACTGGTTGGATCTCCTTGAAGTCCAAGGGACTCTCAAGAGTCTTCTCCAACACCTCAGTTCAAAAGCATAAATACTTCGGTGCTCTGCCTTCTTCACAGTCCAACTCTACATCCATACATGGCCACAGGAAAAACCATAGCCTTGGCTAGATGGACCTTAGTTGGCAAAGTAATGTCTCTGCTTTTGAATATACTATCTAGGTTGCTCATAACTTTTCTTCCAAGGAGTAAGTGTCTTTTAATTTCATGGCTGTAATCACCATCTGCAATGACTTTGGAGCCCCAAAAAATAAAGGTCTGATACTATTTCCACTGTTTCCCCATCTATTTGCCATGAAGTGATGGGACCAGATGCCATGATCTTTGTTTTCTGAATATTGAGCTTTAAGCCAACTTTTTCACTCTCCTCTTTCACTTTCATCAAGAGGCTTTTAGTTCCTCTTCACTTTCTGCCATAAAGGTGGTGTCATCTGCATATATGAGGTTACTGGTATTTCTCCCAGCAATCTTGATTCCAGCTTGTGTTTCTTCCAACCCAGCATTTCTCGTGATGTACTCTGCATATAAGTTAAATAAGCAGGGTGACAATATACATTCTTGACATACTCCTTTTCCTATTTGGAACCATCTGTTGTTCCATGTCCAGTTCTAACTGTGGCTTCCTGACCTGCATACAGATTTCTCAAGAGGTAGGTCAGGTGGTCTGGTATTCCCATCTCTTTCAGAATTTTCCACAGTTGATTGTAATCCACACAGTGAAAGGCTTTGGCATAGTCAATAAAGCAGAAATAGATGTTTTTCTGGAACTCTCTTGCTTTTTCCATGATCCAGCAGATGTTGACAATTTGACCTCTGGTTCCTCTGCCTTTTCAAAAACCAGCTTGAACATCAGGAAGTTCACAGTTCACGTATTGCTGAAGCCTGGCTTGGAGAATTTTGAGCATTACTTTATTAGCGTGTGAGATGAGTGCAATTGTGCTGTAGTTTGAACATCCTTTGGCATTGCTTTTCTTTGGAATTGGAAAGAAAACTGACCTTTTCCAGTCCTGTGGCCACTGCTGAGTTTTCCAAATTTGCTGGCATATTGAGTGCAGCACTTTCACAGCATCATCTTTCAGGATTTGAAACAGCTCAACTGGAATTCCATCACCTCCACTAGCTTAGTTCATAGTGATGCTTTCTAAGGCCCACTTGACTTCACATTCCTGGATGTTTGGCTCTAGATGAGTGATCACATCATCATGATTATCTGGGTCGTGAAGATCTTTTTTTGAACAGTTCTTCTGTGTATTCTTGCCACCTCTTCTTAATATCTTCTGCTTCTGTTAGGTCCATACCATTTCTGTCCTTTATCGAACCCATCTTTGCATGAAATATTCCCTTGGTATCTCTAATTTTCTTGAAAAGATCTCAATGAGGTTCGTGACATTGTACAGGAGACAGGGATCAAGACCATCCCCATGGAAAAGAAATGCAAAAAAGCAAAATGGCTGTCTGGGGAGGCCTTACAAATAGCTGTGAAACGAAGAGAGGCAAAAAGCAAAGGAGAAAAGGAAAGATATAAGTATCTGAATGCAGAGTTCCAAAGAATAGCAAGAAGAGATAAGAATGCCTTCTTCAGCGATCAATGCAAAGAATTAGAGGAAAAGAAAAGAATGGGAAAAACTAGAAATCTCTTCAAGAAAATTAGAGATACCAAGGGAACATTTCATGCAAAGATGGGCTCAATAAAGGACAGAAATGGTATGGACCTAACAGATGCAGAAGATATTAAGAAGAGGTGGCAAGAATACATGGAAGAACTGTACAAAAAAGATCTTCATGACACAGATAATCATGATGATGTGATCACTCATCTAGAGCCAGACATCTTGGAATGTGAAGTCAAGTGGGCCTTAGAAAGCATCACTATGAACAAAGCTAGTGGAGGTGATGGAATTCCAGTTGAGCTGTTTCAAATCCTGAAAGATGATGCTGTGAAAGTGCTGCGCTCAATATGCCAGCAAATTTGGAAAACTCAGCAGTGGCCACAGGACTGGAAAAGATCAGTTTTCATTCCAATTCCAAAGAAAGGCAATGCCAAAGAATGCTCAAACTACCACACAATTGCACTCATCTCACATGCTAGTAAAGTAATACTCAAAATTCTCCAAGACAGGCTTCAACAACCTGGCGGTTTGTGAACCACAAACTCCCTGATGTTCAAGCTGGTTTAGAAAAGGCAGAGGAACAAGAGATAAAATTGCCAACATCCTCTGGATCATGGAAAAAGCAAGAGAGTTCCAGAAAAACATCTATTTCTGCTTTATTGACTATGCCAAAGCCTTTGACTGTCTGGATCACAATAAACTGTGGAAGATTCTGAAAGAGATGGGAATACCAGAACACCTGACCTGCCTCTTGAGAAATATGTATGCAGGTCAGGAACCAACAGTTAGAACTGGACATGGAACAACAGAGTGGTTCCAAATAGGAAAAGGAATACGTCAAGGCTGTGTATTGTCATCCTGCTTATTTAACTTCTATGCCGAATACATCATGAGAAACGCTGGGTTGGAAGAAACACAAGCTGGAATCAAGATTGCCAGGAGAAATATCAATCACCTCAGATATGCAGATGACACCACCTTTATGGCAGAAAGTGAAGAGGATCTAAAAAGCCTCTTGATGAAAGTAAAGAGGAGAGTGAAAAAGTTGGCTTAAAGCTCAACATTCAGAAAACAAAGATCATGGCATCTGGTCCCATCACTTCATGGGAAATAGATGGGGAAACACTGGAAACAGTGCCAGACTTTAATTTTGGGGGCTTCATGGTCATTGCAACTGGTGACTGCAGCCATGAAATTAAAAGACACTTACTCCTTGGAAGAAAAGTTATGAGCAACCTAGATAGTATATTCAAAAGCAGAGACATTTCTTTGCCAACTAAGGTCCATCTAGTGAAGGCTATGGTTTTTCCTGTGGTCATGTATGGATGAGAGAGTTGAATTGTGAAGAAGGCTGACATCTGAAGAATTAATGCTTTTGAACTGAGGTGTTGGAGAAGACTCTTGAGAGTCCCTTGGAGTGCAAGGAGATTCAACCAGTCCATTCTGAAGGATATCCACCCTGGGATTTCTTTGGAAGGAATGATGCTAAAGCTGAAGCTCCAGTCCTTTGGCCACCTCATATGAAGAGTTGACTCATTGGAAAATACTCTGATGCTGGGAGGGATTGGGGGCAGGAGGAGAAGGGGACGACCCAGGATGAGATGGCTGGATGGCATCACGGACTCGATGGATGTGAGTCTGAGTGAACTCTGGGAGATGGTGATGGACAGGGAGGCCTGGCGTGCTGCAATTCATGGGGTCGCAAAGAGTCGGACACGACTGAGCGACTGAATTGAACTAAACTGAACTGAAATGAACTGACCTGGGGAGTTCCTCTTTCAGTATCCTATCATTTTGCCTTTTCATACTGTTCATGGGGTTCTCAAGGCAAGAATACCAAAGCGGTTTGCCATTCCCTTCTCCAGTGGACCACAGTCTGTCAGACCTGTCCTCCATGACCTGCCCATCTTGGGTTGCCCCATGGGCATGGCTTGGTTTCATTGAGTTAGACAAGGCTGTAGTCTTAGTGTGATTAGTTTGACTAGTTTTCTGTGAGTACGGTTTCAGTATGTCTGCCCTCTGATGCCCTCTTGCTACACCTACCATCTTACTTGGGTTTCTCTTACCTTGGGTGTGGGGTATCTCTTCACAGCTACTCCAGCAAAGCACAGCCGCTGCTCTTTACCTTGGACAAGGGGTATCTCCTTACCGCTGCCCTTCCTGACCTTCCATGTGGGATAGCTCCTCTAGGGCCTCCTGCACCCATGCAGCCACTGCTCCTAGGGTGGGTCCTCAGGGCTGCCGCCCCTGGCCTCGGACCTTGGTGTCTCCTCCCGGCCGCCCCTGACCTCGGATGCGGGGTAGTTCCTTTGGCCATTCTTGTGCCGTTGCAGCCTGGCACTCTAGGCCGCTGCCCCTGACCTCGGACATGGGGTAACTCCTCTTGGTCACGCTTAGTGCGCCGGGTATATATATATGTGAATGCACTTTGAAAAACAGAATCCTAATTTTTGCCCCTGGAGAACAGAGTAATGTGAAACAGGGAAAGTGGATAAAAGGGCTATAATTTTATGTGTGCTTTACTTTATATGCATATGTGTATATAAATATATCAAAGGAGAAGATTAATGTCAGAATGGGTAAATGATGAGTGTACAGGTATATTCACTGAAGGGTTAAAACTGTGTATTTTAAATATAGATATAAAATAAGTAGGATATTAAGAACATAAGCTTTTGAGACAATTGCAGTCTCATCTGTCTGTCATTCTTTAATAACTTCTTAAATATAATTTTATCCTCAATGTCAGGAGAGGAAATCTTAATAGTTTAGACATCTTAAAAATTAACGACACCAATTATTTAATTGTCTCAAGTGAACTATGTGTAAGTTATCAGAATTTTTCCTTGTTTCAGTTTAGTTCCTTTTATATTTTCTGGCTTCTTAGACAACACTTTCAACACTGAAAAAATTCAGTTAATGTAATCATTGTTTCTTCCCTTTCTCAACATATTCTCTTTCCTCATAGATCTAATACAGGTTTATTTTTGGTTTAATTTAATTTAAAGTTTTGAGGTTTCTTTTTAACCTGATGAAAAGAAAAAGAAATGTAAAGGTGCTTTCTCACACGTGCAGTCATGCTTATTTTGAACATTTGTATCGGATTCCTTTGGCAAATCTAAAACAACCTCCTAGAAGCCAGCTGGGTTTGTTCAGTCCATCTTTCCGTGGTACAACACAGGAGAGCTGTGAAAAATCTATAGAAAAAAGATTATAAGGAGGGGATATTGCAGGTGACTTTCAGAATAAATGGCTGAGTCACTGAAACTGAAATAAATGATGAATTCTTTGCCTCACATCATTTCCATTTTAATCTACCTGAATACAAATAAAACACTGAAATTGAATATGTTCTGGAGAATGTACATTTGGATATTTTACTTCTAGTCAGTTGAATTTAGTTCTATTTATGGTTTAAAAATTCCAACTGAAATATGAGGAGTGGTGATAATAGCCAAGTGGCCGCTAACTTGCTGATGAGGTACATTCTCACATTCTTCTGCTTCATTTGCAAACTCTGTAAAATGAGTTCTGTTCTCTGACAGGTCACTTGTCATTCTTTCCCATTTTATTAGAATGCAGAGCAGTCCAACTTTGCACCAGGAATAAGGGAGCTAGCTTGTTTTATGTTACCTCTTTAGATTTGGTATTTTATATGACAAGAGTCTAATCTACAATACATTTTAATATGTCACTATTTTAATGAAAAAGGGCTACCTCAAGAGCATTAATGTAGTGGCAGCTGGTAGTCTTGGGGCACTGGGCATAAGTGGGGAGATGAGAGATGTGAAATGAAATCATTATATCACTACAGGTTGGTACTATGGTGTACACCATTCATCTTCAGATTTAACTTAAATCAGCAAGACTGGAGCTTCATGAAATCACACTTTAGAGAGAAGTGAGCTCTTGTAATAATATCATATAATTCTTTTGTTTAGTAAATGAAAATATTAAGATTTCTATTAAAACTTATTAACCTTTTCAAAGTAACTCACATAGCTACCCCATAGAAATATAATGAATAATATATATATTTTTTATTTTATAATATCTACGTTGGGCTTCCCAGGTGGTGCTAGTAGTAAAGAATCCACTTGACAATGCAGATGACATTTGATCCTTGGGTTTGCAAGATACCCTGGAGTAGAAAGTGGTTACCCACTGAAGAACTCCATGAACAGAGGAGCCTGGCAGGCTACAGTCCCTGGAGCTGCAAGGAGTCAGATACAACTGAGTGACTGAGCAAGTGTCTCATCCTAAAGCATGTGTTCTTCCCAGGTACTAGGTAAAATATCTATAATCGCATAGCAATATACTAACAGTACATTAAATTTAATTGTCTAATGCATTAGTTTCCTTAGGCCTTGAGAAGAGACTCCTCTTTGGGTAGACTTTTTATGTTATTCTTAATACAAATTTGAAAATTAAAGTTTCCAGTTAAAACATAGGACACCCAGTTAAACTCAAATTTTAGTTGACTAATGATGCATTTAAGTATGCCCTGTATATTTGTGAGATAGTTCATGCAAAAAAAATTTGCCATTTATCTAAAATTTGTATTTAAATTAATGTTTTTATGTTCCATATTTGGCAACCTTAACTCTAGAATACAGAATGTAACAAGCAGAGTAGAAAATCTCCTAATTCAAAGAGAAGTTTGCAGGTTTTTATTAAGTTGTATTTCTTTACGTATCATACCTGCTAATCCTTTGTTGCCTTTTTTTATCATGATTATATCCTGTATATTACCACTTTTTTTCCATTTGCATTAAGTTATAGTTAGATGAACATATTTTCAAATTTGAATATGTTAAATTTAAATAACTGTTTCCTTTATCCTTAATTATGCTTGTGTCTAATCCTTCCCTTTGTCAAAATAACTTAGTCATTTCTTTTATACTTAATGTTTGTGTCTCATCCTTCCTTTTATCAAAATATAAAGATTTCAACATACTATTTATAAAAATTTAGAAATTTTAGTTTTTAAGATTAAAGTTATAATCTAGATGACATTGATTTCTCTATAGAATATGAAGTGAAACCTTATTTCTTATTGTATGTAAAATAATCTTTTTATTTTTCCTAGTTTACCTGTATCCTGGAGTGACATGCTGTTTCTCTCATAGAACATGGATCCATATAAGCACAGAGTGTATATGTCTGTGGAAAAAGTAGCCACTAAAAAAGGTACAGGAAAAGCTCAGCTTCCCACAACTTAGTGTAAATGCCTCTGAATGTCTGTTGATGGTGAGTGTGGGGGCTGAGAGCACTAGATTCCTCATTTTATCTCACAGTACCCTGTATCTGATGACGCAGATTGAGCAGCTCATAAAAAATTCAGTCCTACTAGTCCATAGTCTTCATCTTTATTATAAAACTAGGTTAAGAATATTATGGTACTTGCGGTCTCCCTGAAAAAATAAGAAATTGGAATATGCTAAAAATAAATCTATAAATGTGAGGAGAAACTAGAGATCTCGTAAAATGACCTAGAAGTAACAAGTGAGAGATTAAGATGCCATAGTGAGTATGAGGCATGAAGGGAAAAATAATTGCTTACTTCTAAAACAAGCCCAGAAATAATGCACAGATATCTTGTTTTAAGTTTGTCTTTGGATTTCAGATAAATTGTATGCCTCCAAAGAAGCTGTGCACGTTTAGATTCTTCATGTTCAAGATTAAACAAAAATAAATCAAAAAGTATAAGAAAAGATGATGAACAGTCATTGGGTCATGAACTTAGCCTTTTATTTATTTCAACTGCCTCAGGATTGCTTTTAATTAGAGGTTAACATTTAGGCAAAATAAGAAAGAATGAAACATCAATCTTCATGAAAAGTCACTAAGAACATCAACAATATGCACAACAAAAAGGAAGAAAAAAAAGATGAATTTCTCACAAAGTTTGAACTTTTGTGCCTCAAAAAATACCATTAATGAAGTGAAATCTACAAAATGGTAGAAAATCCAGGCAAATCATATATCTGATAAAAGAGGTATCTAAAATATATAAAAACACAATTCACTAATAAAAAGTTAATATAGGGATTTTCCTAGTGGTCTAATGATTAAGAATACCCCTTCCAAGGCAGGGGACCCAGGTTTGATCCCTGGTCGGGGAACAAAGATCCCATATGCGGAGGGACAACTAAACCCATATTCCGCAACTACCAAGGCCATGGGCTCTGGGTTCCCACACCACAACTAGAGAGAAGCCCACACAGTGCAATGAAGATCTCTCTTGCTGCAACTGAGACTTGACACAAATAAATGAATAAAGTTAATATAATTTAATAATAGAAAAAGGATTCAAATAGATATTTTTCCAAGAAAGATATGCAAATAGCTAAAAAGCACCTGAAAAGATGCTCACATCATTAGTCATTAGGCAAACAGAAACAGAAGCAGAATGAGTTATCACTTTGTACTCACTAAGGCTTTCCTGCTGCCTCAGATGATAAAGAATCTGTTGGTAGTGAGGGAGATGCGGGTTCAATCCCTGGGCTGGAAAGATCCCCTGGAGAAGAGAATAGCTATCCACTCCAGTATTCTTGCCTGGAGAATTTCAAGCAAGGAAGAACCTGGTGGCTACAGTCCATGGGGTCACAAATGGTCATACACAACTGAGAAACTAACAGTTTCACTTCTGAGGAGAGCTACCAAAACAAACAAAAAAACAAGAAAACAAAAAAACAACCAAACACTGATGGTAAAAAGTGTTGGTAAGGATGTGGAGAAATTGGAACATTTGTATAGCTCCACTGGGATGTAATATAATAGAGTTAGAGACTTTGAATAGTCTGGCAGTTTCTCAAAGGCTTAAACGTAGTTACCATACAACTCTAAAGAAATGAAAATATATGTACATAACATAAACCTGTTCATGGATGTTCATGACAGTGTCTTGCAAAGTAGCTAAAAAGTGAAACACAAGTGCCTAACAACCAATTGATGGATAAATAAATTATGGTATATCCATATAATAGAATATTATTTGGCAATAAGGAGGAATATGACATGATTCATGCTACTCTGTGCTACAATATGAACTTTGAAGACAGTATACTAAGCTAAAGAAACTAGTCACAAATTATATATATACATATATGTATATACATATAATTTCATTTATATGAAAGATTCACAATAGACAAATCTGCAGAGACAAATATTAGTGGTTGGCTGAAGGGGTGGGAAGGAACTAGGGAGTGACTAAAATAGGCATAGGGGCCTTTGACAGAAGGTAGTAATGAAAATGTTTTAAAATTAATTCAGATGATATTGCCCAATTCTAAGAATATATTAAAAAACACTGAATTTACACTAAATGGATGAATTTTATAGTATGTGAATTCCACCTCGATTAATGGGCTACAAAAACACAGTAGGGTCACTATAAGCCTATCAACAGTGCCCAGGGGCTCAAGTGAGCCCAGAGTCAGAGGCTCCAGGCTTATCTCCAATAACTGAGATTCTCAGATACACCCCATTTAGTTGCAACTGATAAGTGCAGACTGCAATAATGAAAACTTGCCCCATTATTTCAGGAAATGCTTCTGGTGCAGAGAACACATATCCAAATTCCCTTGTATGACAAGCTAGAGCATTGGGGCCCTACCTTGACTGGTGTGAGAATGGGCCATGATGGGTTTTTGGTTGCTGTTGAAAGGGGTAGACTAAGACATTTGCACAGGCAGTTGTCCCTGGAGAGGGAAATGGAAACTGATTCCAGTATTCTTGCCTGGAAAATTCCATGGACAAAGGAGCCTGGTAGGCTATTGTACATGGGGTCGCAAAGAGTCAGACATGACTGAGTGGATGAGCATGCATGCACAGGTAGTTGTAGAAGTCCCAGTAGGGGATTATAGACAGAAAAACCTGTGGAATCAGGAAAGGTATTGGAATATCACAGAAGGAAGCAGGCTTGTTTAACTATAAGGTCATAAGTAAAAGCACTAGATATACCCCAGGTCATTAACTCAAAGGGGGAAAAAAAATGACGTTCCTGCATTTTGATAGTGTAGTTCAGCAAGAAAATGATCCTTAGGACCACAGACAGGATTTTAGGGAAA
Source organism: Ovis aries (assembly GCF_016772045.2). NCBI lineage: Eukaryota > Metazoa > Chordata > Mammalia > Artiodactyla > Bovidae > Ovis > Ovis aries. Next base: position 54,537,422 of record NC_056069.1, read on the forward strand.
GCGTGACATTCCAAATTGGGTGACCCTTGTTGTATGGAAATCTAAGATGATTCAATATATTTTAGCATGTGTTGCCAGCCTTCTAAAGGAGATCAGCCCTGGGTGTTCTTTGGAAGGAATGATGCTAAAGCTGAAACTCCAGCACTTTGGTCACCTCATGCGAAGAGATGACTCATTGGAAAAGACTCTGATGCTGGGAGGGATTGGGGGCAGGAGGAGAAGGGGATGACAGAGAATGAGATGGCTGGATGGCATCACCAACTCGATGGATGTGAGTTTGAGTGAACTCTGGGATTTGGTGATGGAAAGGGAGGCCTGGCATGCTGCAATTCATGGGGTCACAAAGAGTCTGACATGACTGAGCGACTGGACTGAACTGAACTGAACTGAACTGAACCAGCCTTCTGCAGATTTGAATAAGTGCTGTTGCAGTCTCAGTTTGATCTCATAGGGTCAAATGTAGCCTACTTAATCCCTGGGACACAGCTCCCTCACCTGCCCACTTACCTCCCTCACAAGCATCCTGTATTAATTGATTTAATGCTTGCCTACTGCTTTGCCTCTCACTGAATTCCTTCTGCAGTAAGCCACAAAGAACCTGAGCCTCAGTAAGTCCAGATACCAGGTGAGCGATTCTAATGAAAAGACCATGGGTTCAAGTTCAAATCTAGATTTCGGTTGGGTTAAAGACCCAATAAGAGATGAAAAACTTCAGTTTGATAAGGAAGATGTGGGTCATCATTATCCAAGGTTAAAAACAAAAAATTGCAGTTAAAACAGCTCAAATAAAGACTCTAAGTGTGTCATCAAGAAACAGTCACCAGATAAGCTGTAGCTGGAGTTCAGTGCAAAGGGGATGGCAAGTGTTAACTGGAAAAAATGTACGAACTGAAAGTTGAGAATTATATTTTTTCCAGTGGACAAAACTGAGTGCTTATGCCTGGGACACAGCACTCAGATAGTTCTGAGAGAATGCTCCAAAGAGGCAAGGGAAGAGCCAGGATATATGGCAGTTTTTGCAACAAAGACCAGATAGTCAGACATCAAAAGATTTCTTTTAATTAAAGAAAGCCAGACATCTCAAGTTAATGGAAAAGGAGGGAAAGGGACATGATACAGCCTTCAAAGGAACAATCCAAGAAGAAGATATAACAATTATAAATATATATGCACCCAATATAGGAGCACCACAATATGTAAGACAAATACTAACAAGTATGAAAGGGGAAATCAACAATAACACAATAATAGTGGGAGACTTTAATACCCCACTCACACCTATGGACAGATCAACTAAACAGAAAATTAACAGAAAAACGCAAACTTTAAATGATACATTAGATCAGTTAGACCTAATTGATATCTATAGGACATTTCACCCCAAAACAATGAATTTCACCTTTTTTTCAAGTGCTCATGGAACCTTCTCCAGGATAGATCACATCCTGGGCCATAAATCTAAACTTGATAAATTCAAAAAAATTGAAATCATTCCAAGCATCTTTTCTGACCATAATGCATTAAGATTAGATCTCAATTACAGGAGAAAAACTATTAAAAATTCCAACATATGGAGGTTGAACAACACACTTCTGAATAACCAACAAATCACAGAAGAAATCAAAAAAGAAATCAAAATATGCATAGAAACTAATGAAAATGAAAACACAACAACCCCAAACCTGTGGGACACTATAAAAGCAGTGCTAAGAGGAAAGTTCATAGCAATACAGGCATACCTCAAGAAACAAGAAAAAAGTCAAATAAATAACCTAACTCTACAACTAAAGCAACTAGAAAAGGAAGAAATTGAGAACCCCAGGGTTAGTAGAAGGAAAGAAATCTTAAAAATTAGGGCAGAAATAAATGCAAAAGAAATAAAAGAGACCATAGCAAAAATCAACAAAGCCAAAAGCTGGTTCTTTGAAAGGATAAATAAAATTGACAAACCATTAGCCAGACTCATCAAGAAGCAAAAAGAGAAAAATCAAATCAATAAAATTAGAAATGAAAATGGAGAGATCACAACAGACAACACAGAAATACAAAGGATCATAAGAGACTACTATCAGCAGTTGTATGCCAATAAAATGAACAACGTGGAAGAAATGGACAAATTCCTAGAAAAGTACAATTTTCCAAAACTGAACCAGGAAGAAATAGAAAATCTTAACAGACCCATCACAAGCACAGAAATTGAAACTGTAATCAGAAATCTTCCAGCAAACAAAAGCCCAGGTCCGGACGGCTTCACAGCTGAATTCTACCAAAATTTTTGAGAAGAGCTAACACCTATCCTACTCAAACTCTTCCAGAAAATTGCAGAGGAAGATAAACTTCCAAACTCATTCTATGAGGCCACCATCACCCTAATACCAAAACCTGACAAAGATGTCACCAAAAAAGAAAACTACAGGCCAATATCACTGATGAACATAGATGCAAAAATCCTCAACAAAATTCTAGCAATCAGAATCCAACAACACATTAAAAAGATCATACACCATGACCAAGTGGGCTTTATCCCAGGGATGCAAGGATTCTTCAATGTCCGCAAATCAATCAATGTAATTCACCACATTAACAAATTGAAAATAAAAACCATATGATTATCTCAATAGATGCAGAGGCCTTTGACAAAATTCAACATCCTTTTATGATAAAAACTCTCCAGAAAGCAGGAATAGAAGGAACATACCTCAACAAAATAAAAGCTATATATGTCAAGCCCACAGCAAACATTATCTTCAATGGTGAAAAATTGAAAGCATTTCCCTAAAGTCAGGAACAAGACAAGGGTGTCCACTTTCACCGCTACTATTCAACATAGTTCTGGAAGTTTTGGCCACAGCAATCAGAGCAGAAAAAGAAATAAAAGGAATCCAAATTGGAAAAGAAGAAGTAAAACTCTCACTGTTTGCAGATGACATGATCCTCTACATGGAAAACCCTAAAGACTCCACCAGAAAATTACTAGAATTAATCAATGAATACAGTAAAGTTACAGGATATAAAATGAACGCACAGAAATCCCTTGCATTCCTATACACGAATAATGAGAAAGTAGAAAAATAAATGAAGGAAACAATTCCATTCACCATTGCAACAAAAAGAATAAAACACTTAGGAATATATCTACCTAAAGAAACTAAAGACCTATATATAGAAAACTATAGAACACTGATGAAAGAAATCAAAGAGGACACTAATAGATGGAGAAATATACCATGGTCACGGATCAGAAGAATCAATATAGTGAATATGAGTATACTACCCAAAGCAATTTACAAATTCAATGCAATCCCTATCAAGCTACCAGCCATATTTTTCACAGAACTAGAACAAATAATTTCAAGATTTGTATGGAAATACAAAAAACCTCGAATAGCCAAAGCAATCTTGAGAAATAAGAATGGAACTGGAGGAATCAACTTGCCTGACTTCAGGCTCTACTACAAAGCCACAGTCATCAAAACAGTATGGTACTGGCACAAAGACAGACATATAGATCAGTGGAACAAAATAGAAAGCCCAGAGATAAAGCCACACACATATGGACACCTTATCTTTGACAGAGAAGGCAAGAATATATAATGGAGTAAAGACAATCTCTTTAACAAGTGGTGCTGGGAAAACTGGTCAACCACTTGTAAAAGAATGAAACTAGATCACTTTCTAACACCGCACACAAAAATAAACTCAAAATGGATTAAAGATCTAAATGTAAGACCAGAAACTATAAAACTCCTAGAGGAGAACATAGGTAAAACACTCTCAGACATAAATCAAAGCAAGATCCTCTATGATCCGCCTCCCAGAATTCTGGAAATAAAAGCAAAATAAACAAATGGGATCTAATTAAAATTAAAAGCTTCTGCACAACAAAGGAAAATATAAGCAAGGTGAAAAGAAAAGACAGCCTTCTGAATTGGAGAAAATAATAGCAAATGAAGCAACTGACAAACAACTAATCTCAAAAATATACAAGCAACTTATGCAGCTCAATTCCAGAAAAATAAATGACCCAATCAAAAAATGGGCCAAAGAACTAAATAGACATTTCTCCAAAGAAGACATACGGATGGCTAACAAACACATGAAAAGATGCTCAACATCACTCATTATTAGAGAAATGCAAATCAAAACCACAATGAGGTACCACTTCACACCAGTCAGAATGGCTGCGATCCAAAAATCTGCAAACAGTAAATGCTGGAGAGGGTGTGGAGAAAGGGAACCCTCCTACACTGTTGGTGGGAATGCAAACTAGTACAGCCGCTATGGAGAACAGTGTGGAGATTCCTTAAAAATTGCAAATAGAACTACCGTGTGACCCAGCAATCCCACTGCTGGGCATACACACCGAGGAAACCAGAATTGAAAGAGACATATTTACCCGAATGTTCATCGCAGCACTGTTTATAATAGCCAGGACATGGAAACAACCTAGATGTCCATCAGCAGATGAATGGATAAGAAAGCTGTGGTACATATACACAATGGAGTATTACTCAGCCATTAAAAAGAATTCATTTGAATCAGTTCTGATGAGATGGATGAAACTGGAGCCGATTATACAGAGTGAAGTAAGCCAGAAAGAAAAACACCAATACAGTATACTAACACATATATATGGAATTTAGAAAGATGGCAATGATGACCCTGTATGCAAGACAGGAAAAAAGACAGATGTGTATAACGGACTTTTGGACTCAGAGGGAGAGGGAGAGGGTGGGATGATTTGGGAGAATGGCATTCTAACATGTATACTATCATGTAAGAATTGAATCGCCAGTCTATGTCTGACGCAGGATACAGCATGCTTGGGGCTGGTGCATGGGGATGACCCACAGAGATGTTATGGGGAGGGAGGTGGTAGGGGGGTTCATGTTTGGGAACGCCTGTAAGAATTAAAAAAATAAAAAATACATAAAAGAATGGCACAACATAAACTGATTAGAACCAAATAGGTCCAAGATGGTGGATAAGTTGACTTCCACTCAGCTTTGAGCCTCCGTATACTTTCACTGTAACACATCAGCACACTAAATGACACACCTGGACCGTTTACTTCAGACTGGGACCTGAACCCATGTGTGGGGACTCAAAGCCAGCTAAAACCCAAGGTACCTAGTTTCAGGACCTAATGAAGCTCAGGTTCTTGATGTCTCATCACAGAAAAAATTCAGTGAGAGACAGCAGATATCACCAAAAGTGATACGTAAGAAATGGATTTATTCAGATTCAAAGAGAAGCACACTCCACAAAGTGTGGGCCATCACACAGGGCACGTGTGGCCACAAAATGTGATGTGGTTAGTTTTTTATGGGCTGGGTAATTTCATATGACAATGAGTGGAAGGGTTATTTCAACTATTTTTGGGAAGGGGTGGAGATTTCCAGGAATTGGGCCACAGCACTTCTTGGTCTTTTGACAATGACTTGGAACTGTCATGGCTACTCTGGATGTGTCATTTAGCTTGCTGATTGAGGCTCAAGGTCTAATCAAAGTCAACTTGTCTGACATCTTGGACCAATGTATTTCTAATCAGTTTATGTTATGTTCTTGGGCTATGTCATTGTTTTAAAAGTTGCACCCTACCATTTTCCCTCCTATTACACACCCACAGACAACATTACAGTTCCAAGATGACCATAAAGGTCAAAAAATGGGTAATGGCACAATTTCTGGAAATTCTCATTCCTTTCCCAAGATTTCTGGAATACTCATCTCACATTAGCCTATGAAATTACCAATCCCTATAAAAACTGAAACAGGAAGCATGGGCTCAATCCCTGGGTCAGGAAGATACCCTGGAGGAGAAAATGGCAACTCACTTCAGTTTTCTTGCTTGGATAATCCCATGGACAGAGGGGCTCAGTGGGCTACAGTCTGTGGGGTTGCAAAGAGTCAGACATGATTCAGCATGAGCACACAAATAGATAAAAACGAGCACACACATACACACACACACAAACTGAGAACCCCAAACCCTGGCACTGCTCTCAACTTGTGAGTAGCCCCACACTCTGTCTGTAGAGTGTATTTCTCTCTAAATAAGTACACTACCTATGTATCTTTTTGTCTCTCACTGAATTCTTTCTGTGATGAGACACCAAGAACCTGAGTTTCATTAAATCCTGAGACAGATGAGATCTCAGTTAAATGACTTTGTGTTTGAGTCCCAATCTGAGTTACATGATTTCATGAAAGAATTTAGCACTTTTAGCTATACATAGGTATGGTCACCTGCTACTAAGAGCTGACTCATTGGAAAAGACTCTGATGCTGGGAAAGATTGAAGGCAGGAGAAGCGGATGACCAAGGATGAGATAGTTGGATGGCATCACCAATTCAATGGACGTGAATTTTAGCAAGCTCTGGGAGACAGTGAAGAACAGGGAAGTCTGGTGTGCTGTAATCCAGGGTCGCAGGGAGTTGAACATTACTGAGTGACTGAACAACAAATGTATTGTAAGATGTAAGTGTCTGGGTTCACAGAAATTATTCCTTTGGTGTGCACCTCAGCTATCTGGGACCAGTCATCCTGAGTTTTCTTATCCTGAGTCTCCTCAGGGTACACTGCCTGGGAGAATGGGGGTTGGGCATTCTGTTTCCACCCTGGGTTCCCTCAGGGCTCACCCTGCTCAGAGTGGGAGTGAGCTACAGTAGCTGATGGCTGTAACAGTCTTTGCTTTCTGATACAGTGAGTGGCATTCTTATTCCACAGGAGGACAATCTCTACCAGATATAGGGAATTTTAAACACAAGAATAGTGGGTGGAATTCATGCAGAGGAAACTGATTTAACTGGGACAAAATTATTTAAAGAAGATATTCAAAAGTCCAAACTCCACAAAATACAACAAAGAATCAGAAAATCCATAGAAATTTGTATGATAGTTGGTCCCAGATCAAGACAAAGAGTTAAGAAGATCTGCAAAGAAGACCAAAGCTTCTCTGGAAACCAGTGGACCTTAACAGCAGTAATGAGGGAGCCCTGGAATTCTGGCACGTTGCTGTCCCAGCCATAGCTGAGACAAACCTGAAGGATCCTGACATGCAGGCCTAGAGCAGTTCATAGCCAAGAGCAGCCTGGGTTATTAGTCTGGGTGGAGAAACAGCAACAGTTCCATTTTCAGGCAGAAGCATTTCCTAACCAGAGTCAGCAAAAATTTCCAGTTAACTTTGCTCTGAGATGTTTTTCCTCTGTTTGATATTTTGCTATAATAAAGAACACTTTACTCTAGCAAAATAGACACTTAGAATCCTAACTACACTCCTCAAGCAACAATATTTCATTTGCTGAAGGTTTACTACTTGAAATGGGCTTATTCTGTGAGTGTAGCAGCAATTTTCATGAAATCTGTAAGAACTCACACTGGTGTTGTCTCTTTATTGATTTATTCATTAAAAAATAAGATTTAGGACAAATTGTTTTATTTCTGATACATTCCACACAATGTAAAGAAAGAAAACAAAACTAAAACTACTTTCTTTCTTAGTTGAAATGTTTATTGATGGATTAAATTATTGGTCGGATGGTCGTGTAAACTGAAATACTATATTATTAATTTGCTTTTCTTTTTAGTTTACAGCATGAGTGGAGGGGAAGAAACAAAGACTGGAATTTTAAATGAATAAAAGTGTATATTTGCATCTTTGGTATCTCAAATTTATGAACATTTGTGAATCAGATCTTGAGTAGTAAAGTCTCTACTTCTCTTTTCTTTTAATAGCAGCAAGGCAAATTTTCTCTTGTTATGTAAATTCCACTTTATATGTAACTTTGATAAGGAATAAGGGAAGGAAATAAAAGGAAATAATAAGTAAATATTGAAACCTACCTTTCCTACAGCTTTATGTGTGTGTGTGTGTATGTGTGTGTATGTGCGCGCTCAGTTGTTCAGTCAAGTCTGACTCTTTGTGACCCCATGTACTGTAGCACTCCAGGTTCCTCTGTCCATGGAATTTTCCAGGCAATAATACTGGAGCAGTTTACCATCTCTATTCCAGCGATCTTCCCAATCCAGGGATCAAATCTGAGCCTTTTGAGTATCCTGCATTAGCAGGGAGACTCTTTACCATTGAGCCATCTGAGAAGTTTTACCTACAGCCTTAGAAACACTCATAAAGATACCTAATGTCACTTTCTGCATTTCTTTCTCTCAGATTCTCCTTCTTACTTTACCTTAAACATGAGAAACCATATTGCTATGAAATTCAACTTGAAGAGCTTTCTCACATACTATTACCATTCCATGACCTTACAAATGTTACAAAGATGCAGAAAAGCTTCTGCATCACTACAGAAAACTTTCTGATTATTGTCTAAACATAATTACAAGCATTTTAGAGCCTGGTTAATCACATCATTGATGAATAACTTAGCTATTTCATTTGTACTCATAGAATAGATGAGCAGTGCATTCATAAAGCGCCAATGAAAGTGATCATTTAACATTTTAAGGAGGCTACTCAAACTAAACAGCTTCAATAAACAATATTTATTGACAGTGAATGTGAGATAGCCTGCCATTTTGTTTGTCAGAATGTGTAGTCAATATCCACAATATAGTTTTAACAGAGGGTTTTTCAATTTTCTTTATGAATCAACAATTTATCTTTTTGAATTTCCATATCAGTATCATTCCATTCATATCCTGGAATACAAATGTCAAGAGCAAACTGTTGTAAAATTCTAAAATAATTTCCCTGAGGGAATGAATTGCTTCTCTATTCAGAAAGCAAGACAAAATGAATGAATAAAACCCCACAATTCTTTAGTGAGGTGCCTTTGAGCATGATGTAATTGGGAAAGATATAAACCAAGAAAAGTCATTATTTTGTTAAGATGGTGATAGAAGATAGAGAGTTGCCTGTGATACCACCTGTTAGAAGGCAGGAGGAAGCAACTAGGAAGAGAATGATCAAAAGAAGGTTGGCCAAAAACAGTACAGCAGTTTGGGATTTTACAACTGCAATAGGCAGGAAGCATGACTGTGAAAAATAGCCAATGAATTTCTAGAATGGTGCATTATATCACACTCTGCTAATTAAAAATGTTCACTAAATGAACTTTAAGTGCAAGATCATGTGATACAAGAATGTGCAGGCAGGGTGCATGATGGCAATTCAGTGCCCTTGGACCCTGCTCTTGGACAGATCTTTAAAATAAATTCTTGAATCCTGTCCCTTCCTGATGTCTTTGTATTCAAAGTATGGTTCAAGAATGAATCCAGCAGGATAGAGAAGAAATGATGACAAAGCATTCTTGATCACATGATTTATTCCAAAAGATTCTTATTATGAATATAATATAAAATGGGCTACCTAAGTGGCTCTAATGGTAAAGAATCTGCCTGCCAATGCAGGAGACATAAGAGATGTGCGTTCTAGCCTTGAGTCGGGGAGCTCCCCTGGAGGAGGGCATGGCAACTCACTCTAGTCTTCTTGCCTGGAGAATTCCATGGACAGAGGAACTTGGTGATACATGGTCTATAGCATCACAAAGAGTCGGACATGAATGAAGTGATTTAGCATGCATGCATATTGTATAAAATGTTATTATATTTTTTCACAGATTATCCAACATTAATATTCTAGTAATTGGTGACACATTAAACCTATAATAAAATGAGGCTCTTAGCAGTACTCCCTGAACCCAAGATGAATTTCAGTCAATTTAAAATAAATTTCTCTCTACTAAAACAGTACATATTTTCTTTAATCCTTGACCCTCAGTTTCGATAACATACACATTTATAATTTATTTTCATTATGGAGGATAGCTGTGTCATGGGTAAACTATGCTTCGTGACTATATGACAAGTCTCACAAATGAGAGCTAAAGGGAGCCAGAGGCTTAGGTAGACAAGAGTCTGGTTTGCCATGTTTTTTTGTGAAGTTAGTTAAGGTCTTAGGAGCCGAAGTTTGCCCTTGATTAAACAATCTACTCCATTTCACAATGGAATTTTCTGGATCCCACTACAACTTGGAAAAAAAAATGATTTTATTGCAAGATATGCATTCTGAGTCAGAGGCAAATGCACCTTTTGTTGAGACAGTCTTATCAAGGGTCAGTAAATTTCTAGAAATGGTGGATAATTGTATATTTGTAGAATTTAGTACCTCCAAAAGTCTTTGTCCAAATTGAAGAGACTGGAAATTACTAGCAGAATCTTATTAACAAATATTTCACACTTGATATTAAGACACCCGTTACTTCATAACACCTGAAGGACAAAACAAGATTGCCTTCTGGCTGCTTAAACTGTGTTTGAACCTTCTTATTGCAGACAATTTCATTGAAATTTGCCAAATGCTAATAATTTTGTGTAGGCACTATAATATTATCAGATATAGAATATGCTTCTTTCAAAACTCCAAAAGCTCAATTGTCTATTGGGCCACCTTATCTGAATTAATTGGTGAAAAAGCCAGCTCCTTTTCCCTAACATGACTGATAATGCTAAAATCAAAAAAGTCATTAATGTAACAGAGCAAGAATTTTATCCTTTTAACCTTTGATGAGCTAATCAGACAGGGAAAAAAAAAAATCTAAATGGAACATTGCTAAAGACAACAGGAAAGAGATACAGTTCGAAGATTTAGTTGTCCAGTCTTCGTATTTCCTTCCTATGAAGTTCATTTAGTCAGAGACTTCTGAACTTTATTTCCACAGAAAATTGACTCACTTATTTGACTAGACAATTGTAGAAGAATGAACTATGTACTTCAGGTGCAATGAGTTCAACAAATAAAGAGGCTATTGGAACACATTAGGCAGGTGATAATTCTTTTCATCTCTTCTCATAATTATGTAAAATTGAATAATAATAATTATAATTAATATAATTATTTTCTTAATATAGTTGCAATAGTGATCTTTTTAAAATGAGAGAAATCAAATAGGTATAATCAGCTAAAATTTCATTCAGAACTGTGAATATAATAGGAAAAATTGGGAACAAGTTATTCATTCAAGAAATATTTCCAAAGCTCTACTGTGTACTGTGTACTAGTTTTGTTCCCTGGGAATACAACTCTATTGCTGCAATGAAGGATAACTTCTAGCAGTAGACAGTAAAGAGAAGAAACAATAAAAAATAAATAGTATCTCTAAGATAGTGAGGAGGTAAATTGCAGGGTTAAGACATTAAAGCAAAGACCAAGTATATAGGGAAGATTAGCCATACTATGGGCGTTAGGAGGGAACTCACACATAGAAGGAATATTAAGGAAAAGATATCTTTCTTATGTAAGGAATAGGTCTGGAAGCCCACATAGCCACAGCATGATGAATAGAAGGAAGGTGATAGAAGCCGTGTAGGTCCCTGAGGTTTTGAGTCATCACTAAAATGAATGTATGGGTCCAAATCACCATTTATTAAGTCACATAACCTTCTTCATATTTTATAATGTGTTGGTGAGCACTGATTAAACCAGAATAACTCATTCTAAATTAAATTGGTTTTGAGGCGATTGGTTGCTTATGTTTAACTATCTAGAGAGTAGTTTATTCTACAATCTTCTGGCTATTTTATTTTAAACCTCTTCAAGTCAGATGCTGAAACACTGTGTCGAGCAGACTCTTTATTATGTTAACCTGTGAAATGAACACTAGGAACTGAGTGGTATGTTTTGAAGACTTTGACACAGATCTTTTAGCCTGTCTCTTAGTCAACTGAATAACTATTGCCATCCATTCTCTTTGAAAAACATTTATATGGGATTACAGTTATCTTTTGAGACCCTGGTTTTAATTGCATCAATATTGACAATAACTAAGGAATGAAAATAACCTAAATGTCTGTCAGTGGATAAATGGATTAGAAAAAGTGTTGTATATACATGCAGTGTAATATATTTTACCTAAAGAAGAAGGAAATCCTGTCATATGCAACAACATAAATAAACCTGGAAGTCATCATGCACAAGTGAAATAAACCAGTCACAGAAAGACAATGCTTCATTATTCCATTTATGTGGAGTACCTAAATTAGTTTATTGACTATGCCAAAGCCTTTGACTCTGTGGATTACAATAAACCGTTGAAGATTCTGAGAGAGATGGGAATAACAGACCACCTGACCTGCATCTTGAGAAATCTATATGCAGGTCAGGAAGCAACAGTTAGAACTGGACATGGAACAACAGAAGGGTTCCAAATAGGAAAAGGTGTACATCAAGGCTGTATATTGTCACCCTGCTTATTTAACTTCTATGCAGAGTACATCATGAGAAGCACAGGACTGGAAGAAACACAAGCTGGAATCAAGATTGCCGGGAGAAATATTAACCACCTCAGATATGCAGATGACACCACCCTAATGACAGAAAGTGAAGAGGAGCTAAAAAGCCTCTTGATGAAAGTGAAAGAGGAGAGTGAAAAAGTTGGCTTAAAGCTCAACATTCAGAAAATGAAGATTATGGCATCCGGTCCCATCACTTCATGGGAGGTAGATGGGGAAACAGCATCAGACTTTATTTTTGGGGGCTCCAAAATCACTGCAGATGGTGACTGCAGCCATGAAATTAAAAGACGCTTACTCCTTGGAAGAAAAGTTATGACCAACCTAGATAGCATATTCAAAAGTAGAGATATTACTTTGCCGACTAAGGTCCGTCTAGTCAAGGCTATGGTTTTTCCAGTAGTCGTGTATGGATGTGAGAGTTGAACTGTGAAGAAGGCTGAGCGCCGAAGAATTGATGCTTTTGAACTGTGGTGTTGGAGAAAACTCTTGAGAGTCCCCTGGACTACAAAGAGAACCAACCAGTCCATTCTGTAGATCAGCCCTGGGATTTATTTGGAAGGAATGATGCTAAAGCTGAAACTCCAGTACTTTGGCCACCTCATACGAAGAGTTGACTCATTGGAAAGACTTTGATGCTGGGAGGGATTGGGGTCAGGAGGAGAAGGGGACGACAGAGGATGAGATGGCTGGATGGCATCACTGACTGGATGGACGTGAGTCTGAGTGAACTCCGGGAGTTGGTGATGGACAGGGAGGGGGTCGCAAAGAGTTGGACATGACTGAGTGACTGAACTGAACTGACTGAAAGTAGTCAAATTCATGGAACCAGAGTGCATAATAATGGTTGCCAGGAGCTTGGATAAGGGTTGTGTGTGCTGCATGCATGCCAAGTTGCTTCAGTTTTGTCAGATTCTTTGTGATCCCATAAACTGTATCTCACTACACTCCTCTGTCCATGGGATTCTCTAGGCGTGAATACTGTAGTGGATTGCCTTGCCCTCCTCCAGAGAATCTTCCCAACCCAGGGATTGAAACCACAACTCTTGTGTCACAGGTGGGTTCTTTACCACTAGTGATAAGTGTTAATAGGGAACTAGTATTCAATGTGTATAAAGTTATATTTATGTAAAATGGATAAGTTCTAGAGATATGTTGTACAACATTGTGCCTATAGTTATTAAAACTGTATTGTTCATTGAAAATGTGGTTAAAATATAGACCTTACTAAAAGAAAAATAGAAAGAAAGAAATAAATGTAGAAAGAATTGAGGGAAGAAAGAAAGAAGGAAGGGAAGAAGGTAATTGTAAATACCCATGGAACATGGACACTTGTGGCTTGTAGACTGTTTTCTACAGCTATCTCAATATTTTTCTTTCACCAGTTGAGTAGTTTCGCTAAAAGAGGTCAGTTGTGTTGTTTTCACAACTATCCGTGTCAATTGTTTGTTTTACTGTAATCATTTGTTTTGCAGTCTATTCCAGAGAAAATGCTTTGACATCATATCAAATTGCTACTGAATAAATGTACTCATATGTGTTTAAAAAAAAAGTTTGAAGTGTTGACCTAAGACAAATAGCCAGCCATTTATTTCTCAAGGGAAAAAAAGGGGGGTCAGGGATCAGCAGAAAATTGAAATTTTGATTCAGGTTTGCATCCATGAAAAGCCATATGCAACTTACTGAATGAAAAGAAAGAGGAACACTTTTACAGAGGTGAAAAGAAAATTAGGAGGACTATAGTAAACAAAACGTCCATGATTTTTCATCATCTAAATCTTTGCCAGGAAAATAGAGGAGTCTTTCTTCTTCCTGTTGGTCTCTGATAACATTGTAAGTGAATGAGAGCTCACTTTTCAAGTTTCCCAACCACATTTAATTAAGGTTTCTATCTTTTTTTAATTTTTCTGCATTTTCCCCTTTTGATCAAAATACTTCTCTGAAAGTACTGATGATCAAGTCAAGTTGTCCTGTAAAGTATATTAACATCCATGAGACTGAATTCAATTCAGTTCAATTCACTTGCTCAGTCATGTCTGACTGTTTGGGACCTCATGAACCACAGCATGCCAGGCCTCCCTGTCCATCACCAACTCCTGGAGTCTACCCAAACCCATATCCATTGAGTTGGTGAGGCCATCCAACCATCTCATCCTCTGTCATCCCCTTCTCCTCCTGCCCTCAAGCTTTCCTAGCATCAGGATCTTTTCAAGTGAGTCAGCTCTTCGCATCGGGTAGCCATAGTACTGGAGTTTCAGCTTCAACATCAGTCCTTCCAATGAACACTCAGGACCAATCTCCTTTAGGATGGACTAAGTTATATAAAATCTACTTACCAGATTTTGAATGATCCATTAGGCAGTTTGAAAAGTCTAGGATCAGTACAAACAGGCTTCCCTGGTCTGTGCTTTGGATAAATGAGAAAATAATATAAATATTTTTTCTGGCTGTATTAGTTTCCCCACCAATATAGATGAAGGAAGGGTATTATTTTGTCAGTAGACCAATGATTTCAAGCATGCACTATGATGAAGAGTGGAAACTTTAGACTCTCTACTAGAACTGGGTTATTATTTGGTGCTAATCACAGCCTTTTCTTTTCATTAAATCAATATTTGTTTAATTTTCCATCTTTTTTTTTTAATTTCCTAAAGCCAAATATTGAGCTTATCTAGCCAGCTTTTCTAATCATTTGGGGAAATATCTTTTGGACTAAGACATTTGACACTTATGGTTCATTTAAGGGAAGCATTACCTGTGAAATGTCAGCAAGGTGATTTCTCCTTGCTTCCAGAGAAGTTTGGAATGCTCCAGAATCTTAATAATAGCTAAAGAATAAAGTAGAAATATTGTATCCAATAAGTCATAAACATAGGGGTATATTTTATTTTATTTCTTCTGGAAATCATATTGCTTCCAAAATAATGAACTATCTGAAAGTATGTCTGTGTGCTCAGTTACTCAGTCGTGTTTGATGCTTTGTGACCCCATGGACTGTAGTCTACCAGGTTCCTCTGTCCTTGGGATTTCCCAGGCAAGAATACTAGAGTGAGTTGCCATTTTCTTCTCTGGGGGATCTTTCAGACACAAGGAACGAACCTGGGTCTTGTATTGTAGGCAGCTTATTTAACACTGCACCACTATTGGCAGTTTTGTCCTTTGAAAAAGTACAAGCCCATGTAAGAACATATAATTCTGCCTGTCAGACTGAAGTAACCATAAATAAAGGGGATGTCTTAGCAACATCAAATTGAGTTAAAATAGCTTCAAGTCAATTAAAGTTGCTCAGTCATCTCTGATTCTTTGTGACCCTGTGGACTACAGTCCATGGAATTTTCCAGGCCAGAGTACTGGAGTATGTAGCCCTTCACTTCTCCAGGGGATCTTCCCAACACAGGGATTAAACCCAGGTCTCCCACATTGCAGGTGTGTTCTTTACCAGATGAGCCACAAAGGAAGCACTAAAATAGCTTACCTCACACAATATTTGCTATTGGTATTTTTTCAATAGAATCCATCAGAAGCTAGCATTACCCAAAGGGGTTTCCTCTAGATTATGAGAAGTCAGGAGGTGATCTGGCAGCATTAAACACTTGTAAGTGATCTCGTGGATGACTAATAAAAGTTAAATGAGAAATATGTGATGAGAATTTAGGAGTGTTTCTATGGCATAAAGTATAGAATTGCTAAAAAGTGATCCCACACTGCTTTTCTCAGTCAGTTCAGTCTCAGTAGTGTCCAACTCTTTGCGACCCCATGGACTGCAGCACACCAGGCTTCTGTGTCCATTACAACTCCTGGAGCTTGCTCAAACTTATGTCCATCGAGTTGGTGATGCCATGCAACCATCTCATTCTCTGACATCCCCTTCTTCTCCTGCCTTGAATTTTTCCCAGCATCAGGGTCTTTTCCAATGAGTCAGTTCTTTGCATCAAGTAGCCAGAGTATTGGAGCTAGTCTTAACCAAAAAGTCAATGACAAGAATGATTCTAAGACAGGATGGGGTCCTTATGTCACAGGGTCCAGTTGCTGGTTATAATACCCTATGGGTCAATGGTGGTCTCTGTGTGATACCCTAAGAGCATTGTCTTCCTTTTTATATGTCTGTGTCTGCATGCTCAGTTGGTCTGACTCTTTGTGACCTGATGAACTGTAGCCCGTCAGTCTCCTCTGTCCTTGGGATTTTCCAGACAAGAATATTGGAATGAGTTACCATTTATATACAGAAAGGTAAAAAGGAATCTGATTATTGGAATGCCCAAGGCCAGGTGGGTTCTTCAAACATTATTTGAAGGCCTGAAAATATATGTTGTCTGGTTCTTTGCATAGAACTGTGAAAAGTGAAAGTGAAGTCTCTCAGTCATGTCTGACTCTTTGCGACTCCAAGGAATAGAGTTCATGGAATATTCCAGGCCAGAATACTGGAGTGGGTAGCCTTTCACTTCTGCAGGGCATATTCCCAACCCAGGGATCAAACCTAGATTTCCCGCATTGCAGGCAGATTCTTTACCAGTCATAATGGAAGCCCAAGAATACTGGAGTGTGTAGCCTATCCCTTCTCCAGCAGATCTTCCCAACCCAGGAATCAAACTGGGGTCTCCTACATTGCATAGAACTGTATTGGGTTGTTATTAAGTGAAGCATTCTTGCCTGGAGAATTCCATGGACAGAGGAACCTGGCCAGCTCCAGTCCATGAGGTCACAAAGAGTCAGACATGACTGAGTGACTATCACTCATTCACCCAGTAAAACATGCAGAGATTTGTTCATAAGAGAGAAATGTGAAAATCAATTTTAGCAATAACCAGCTAGCCCAAGAAAACCTTGCAGTTGGTGCTTACATTTGGGTTTGTAGAACTTAGGACACCATGTCTTTATCTGGATCTAGGTATAATCCTTGTGCTATTATCAGATTCACTAAATATTGAACCTAAATTTAGGCAAATTGCAATTTTTCTTTGGCAAATGTATGTTCTTATAAGGTTAAAGTTTTTGAAAGTGTATGTTAGCTTTCTCTGAAGAGACTTGATAAAGAGAGCAAAAAAGAAAATCATCCAATACTATAACAGAGTAGAAACTTAGCCAGATATTTTTCAGTCATTGACTTGAAGGATGCTTCCTAGAATTAAGCTTCTACTAAATCATCCTGTGTCTATGACTTTAAGAAAATTGAGAGAATTCTTGGGCATCACAGGTTACTGCTGCATTTGGGTTCTGGGTTATGGGAAACTTACCTGGCCTTTTATATAAACTTAAAGCTGAAACTCAACAGGCCAGGACTGACAAACTTATCTGGTCTCCAGAGACTCAAAGGATTTTTAAGACTCTTCAAACTGCTGTCTTAAAAAGTTCCTGCTTTAAGTTTGTCCACAGGGTCAGAGTTTAATCTGTTTGTTACTGAATGAAAAGGTATGGCCATGGGAGCGACGACACAACTCCAAGGGCCTCACCAACAACCTGTAGCATCTATTGCTTTGCTAGTGCCTAAAGCTCTAAGTTTACTAATGGGTGGAATTGTA
This sequence comes from Ovis aries, assembly GCF_016772045.2. Classification (NCBI taxonomy): domain Eukaryota; kingdom Metazoa; phylum Chordata; class Mammalia; order Artiodactyla; family Bovidae; genus Ovis; species Ovis aries. Next base: position 54,555,194 of record NC_056069.1, read on the forward strand.
CTGTACTGACTTCTCACGATGTAAGTGGGATCTTAAACTCTAAAGCTAATATTTGAATGACAGACAATCGCTTCTTAAATAACAATGACTATTCTGGGAAGGACCAATAACTAAACTTAGAGTCTGTGGAAACTTAAACCCTGCCACTTTCCTTTCTGAGAAGGAAAATGAGCCTTAGAGTTAATTAGGTGACTCAGCTTTCCAATTTTCAATCTCATCAGTTGAAGGCTTCCCATGGTGGGCTTCTCTGCTTCAAAAAAAGGACATTCTTAAACTTTGCAAATACCTTCAGCAGCAACAATCATATATGATGCCTCTTCTTTATCTGATGGCATCTAACAACCCTAAAATGGACTGGTATAACTATGGACACAATGTAACTTTTAATTTTAATTTAATTTAATTTAATTATTTATTTATTTTTACTTTACAATACTGTATTGGTTTTGCCATACATCAACATGAATCTGCCACGGGTGTACACGTGTTCCCAATCCTGAACCCCCTCTCACCTCCCTCCCCATACCATCCCTCTAGGTCATCCCAGTGCACCAGTCCCAAGCATCCTGTATCCTGCATCGAACCTAGACTGGTGATTCATTTCTTATATGAGATTATACATGTTTCAATGGTACATATACACAATGGAGTATTACTCAGCCATTAAAAAGAATACATTTGAATTAGTTCTGATGAGGTGGATGAAACTGGAGCTGATTATACTGAGTGAAGTAAGCCAGAAAGAAAAACAGCAATATAGTATACTAACACATATATATGGAATTTAGAAAGATGGTAATGATAACTTTTAATTTTGATTATGTTTTGACTTGGTTTAATGAATATCTGCAACTGTATAATGGGGTTTGTTTCTAACCATCTTAAAGCTTTTAGATTACAAATGATTGTTGAAGCTCCCATAAGTGCTACAAACTCCTCCTTCAACTATTACTTGGGGACCCTGGATCAGATACCCTCAATATGAGGGTTAGGCGAATATGTTGCCGTAAGAGTTTAGGGACAACACACTTTCCCACAAGGAAGTAGCTACAGAATGAGAGTGATGCCCCTTTTCCCTCAGCAGACATATTCTCCTAAAAGAAAAAGGGGGAAATGAGAGAGTTAATTCTTAGGTAGATTGATAAGGAATCTGGGGCTCTGAAGGAGAAAGGGATCTGGGGCTCTGAAGGAGGAGAAAAGGACAAACTTTTCCTACATTCCTTAGTCTCAGTCACCTAAGATGTTATATTTTTTTAGGCCCAGAGCTGATGATTATACCATAAAACAAACAACTCAACTTAAACTCAGTACTACAGTTGATATAACAACAATGTATCTTGCTCAAGGATATGTTTTCTTCTTTTCAAGAAGAACCTTCTGACTACTCTTGTTATCTTAAGACCTATATTGTGGGGTAGGTCTGGTAAAACCTTTCTATTGTTAGTTCTTTTTTTAAATTTTATTTATTTATTTATTTTTTAGTTTTCTGAATGTTAACTTTTTATTTTTTTTTATTTATTATGTTTTTTTGAATCCACCACGGGTGTACATGCATTCCCAAACATGAACCCCCCTCTGGTCTCCCTCCCCATAACATCTCTCTGGATCATCACAGTGCACCAGCCTCAAGCATGCTGTATCCTGCGTTGGACATAGACTGGCGATTCGATTCTTACATGATAGTATACATGTTACAATGCCATTCTCCCAAATCATCCCACCCTCTCCCTCTCCCTCTGAGTCCAAAAGTCCATTATACACATCTCTGTCTTTTTTGCTGTCTTGCATACAGGGTTGTCATTGCCCTCTTTCTAAATTCCATATATATGTGTTAGTATACTGTATTGGTGTTTTTCTTTCTGGCTTACTTCACTCTGTATAATCGACTCCAGTTTCATCCATCTCATCAGAACTGATTCAAATGTATTCTTTTTAATGGCTGAGTAATACTCCATTGTGTATATGTACCACAGCTTTCTTATCCATTCATCTGCTGATGGACATCTAGGTTGTTTCCATGTCCTGGCTATTATAAACAGTGCTGTGATGAACATTGGGGTACATGTGTCTCTTTCAGTTCTGGTTTCCTCGGTGTGTATGCTCAGCAGTGGGATTGCTGGGTCATAAGGTAGTTCTATTTGCAATTTTTTAAGGAATCTCCACACTGTTCTCCAAAGTGGCTGTACTAGTTTGCATTCCTCTAATCTTGCTAATTTAAGGTACTTTGGGGCCGTGGGTGTGGTAGAAGTATATAAGGTCTTGCTAAGACTGGCAAAAGGGGGTACTCTCTATTGCCCTTCTGATGTCTATTTCAGAAGTTTGCTCTGTCTTTTTTCACTTTAATAAAACTCTGCTATACAAAAGCTCTTGAGTGATCAAGCCTAGTCCCTGATCCCAAAGCCAAATCTTTGGAGATCACAAATCTGACATTGTTCACCATAAGCTATCAAAACCCTAAGATATCATCTAGATCATCCTTCAACGTGTAAGAAATAAGGATTCTCAGTAAAATCTGAAATATTATTGTTCAGCGGTGAATTGTTTTTCTTCCCAAGTAAAGGCAAAGACAGTGGCTAGTGTTATCAACTAGATTACAAAATAATCCACTGCAAAATTCAATGGCAATAAAAAATTACTTCTGGTGGGAATGGATGTTTGTAACATACAAAAGACAGGAAAAAAACAAGGTGTCAAGGAATAATAATGTTATTTATTGCTTCAAGATCCTGGATAAAATAGGAATATTACAGGGAATAGTACAAGGGATAGTGAAACTTTGAGCCTTAAAATCTCTTATGGGCTTTGAAGCTAAGTCGCTCAGTCATGTCCGACTCTTTGCGACCCCAAAGACTGTAGTGTACCAGGCTTCTCTGTCCATGGGATTTTCCAGGCAACAGTACTGGAGTGGATTGCCATTTCCTTCTCCAGGGATTATGGGCTTGTGGAACTTCCAGATGGCTCATTGGTAATGAACCTGCCTGCCAATGCAGGAGATGCAAGAGACATGGGTATGATACTTGGGTTGGGAAGATCCTTTGAAGGAGGAAACAACAACCCACTCCATTATTCTTGCCTAGAGAATCCCAGGGACAGAGGAGCCTGGTAGTCTACAGTCTACAGGGCTGCGAAGAGTCAGACACCACTGAATTGGCTAAGCACACATTCTCTCCAATGCAGGAGACACAAGAGATGTGTGCTCTATCCCTGGATTGGGAAGATACCCTTAATGACTAAACAACAGCAACATTACATGCTTTATGGTTTGAAGGCCTTTTCTCAGTTCAGTTCAGTTCAGTTGCTCAGTTGTGTCTGACTCTTTGCAACCCCATGAACCACAGGATGTCAGGCATCCCTGTTCATCACCAACTCCCAGAGTCTACCCAAACCCATGCCCATTGAGTCGGTGAGGCTATCCAACCATCTCATCCTCTGTCATCTCCTTCTCCTCTTGCCCTCAAGCTTTCCCAGCATTAGGGTCTTTTCAAATGAGTCAGCTCTTCGCATCAGGTGGGCAAAATATTGGAGTTTCAGCTTCAACATCAGTCCTTTGAATGAACACCCAGGACTGGTCTCCTTTAGGATGGACTGCTTGGGTCTCTTTGCAGTCCAAGGGACTCTCAAGAGTCTTCCCAACATCACAGTTCAAAAGCATCAATTCTTTGGTGCCCAGCTTTCTTTATAGTCCAACTCTCACATCCATACATTACTACTGGAAAAACCATAACCTTGACTAGATGGACCTTTGTTGACAAAGTAACGTCTCTGCTTTTTAATATGCTGTCTAGGTTGGTCATAACTTTCCTTCTAAGGAGTAAGTGTATTTTAATTTCATGACGGCACTCACCATCTGCAGTGATTTTGGAGCCCAGAAAAATAACGTCTGACACTGTTTCCACTGTTTCCCCATCTATTTGCCATGAAGTGATGGGACTGGATGCCATGATCTTAGTTTTCTGAATGTTGAGCTTTAGGCCAACTTTTTCACTCTCCACTTTCACCTTCATGAGGCTTTTTAGTTCTTCTTCACTTTCTGCCATAAGGGTGGTGTCATCTGAATATCTGAGGTTATTGATATTTCTCCTGGCAATCTTGATTTCAGCTTGTGCTTCCTCCAGGATATATATTAATTCTAGAAAGAAGTTTTAAGTTATGTTTTACTCAATTAGACATGTGCTGGTCTTCCCCAGTAGTGCTAGTGGTAAAGAACCTGCCTGCCTATGCAGCAGACATAAGAGATGGGGGTTCGATACCTGAGTTGGGAAAATCCCCTAGAGGATGTCATGGCAACCCACTCCAATATTGTTGCCTGGAGAAGATTCTCCAGAGGAGCTGGTGGGCTACAGTGCATAGGGTCACGATGAGTCAGACACAACTGAGGCAACTTAGCACACACATGCAGGCAAGAGCTGTGCTCTGAATTTAGCCAATGTCATTTAAAGATTTTGCCCATAATGAGGATATTAATTTTTCAATAGAGACAAATATTCAGTGTTTTCAGAATCAAGTTTAGTAACATCATAGATAGAACATATAGCTAAAAGTTGACAAGATTCATTTAAATCATCTGGTTGTCTGCTTTGATAACTGCTGTCAAATTCTAGAATTATTCCTCTCTTTTGACATAAAGAAATTCCAGCACACACTTTTCTAAGAAGTCTTGACCTAGTAAGTAGATAGTGACAGAGAAACTATGTAGAAAACACGTGTATCTCTCAAAGGGCATAAACAAAAAGGAGATACGTTCAGAGACAAGGTTCTCTTAATGGCCATTATTGATCCCCACTATTTGAACTGTTTTAGTACTCTGAAACAGTTTAATACTCTTCCCCATGCAGGAAGCTGCTATATAGTAGTGAAGTTGAATACCAAAATTGTGGCTCCAGTGTCAGTTAGGCATGGGAGAGATTCATCCTCAATCTAGTGAAATGTTTGCTCAAGCCAGTTGAGAGGGAGAATTGGAAGATCTCCTGTAGTTCTTCAGAGCTCTGTCATTGTGAGTTAGGAAGATTTGGAAAGGGTGATTAAAGGTTTAAATGCACCTGAAACACTTAATTTTTAACAATCACTTTTCTAACAACCTGGCTGTTTGCAATAATATCAGAAACTAAGAGTGCTTTGGTTTTGTTTAGGAGCCTTTGATTGCTGAAGCTGAATAAGAATTCTTGTGGTCTTCCTTTTAGGGGACTCATCTTGAGTGAGACAAAGATGGTTTGTTAGAATAACTCACTTTGGAGTAGACATTGTTTCCCATTCTATTCTGGTCCTTTTTATTAGAAGGAAAAGGACCTCAGCCTTTCAATAAACAACTCAGCTGGAATCAACATCTGAAGAAAGACTAAAATGTTCTTTAAAAACAATCTGAAGTCAACTGTTTCAGTCATGAAGGGGTTCATCATATTTTTGAGTTCAAGCCTGATTATTTCCGGTCAAGTAGTTTTGGAAAAGCCCCAGAAATTGTTCAGCGAAGTCACCTAATGATTGCCCTAGCCTGATCATATAATAACTTAGTGGACTTGTCTCTCAGTTGTAATTCTATAAACCCTTCATGATTTCCCAATTAGCTGTTTTCATTCAATACTGAACCTACTCTTCACCAGCAAGCATATGAACTAGCTGGTATGTCAAAGAAATCAGGCTAGTAAGTTTGAATGACCATATTACTTTCCTCAGCATATTTGTGAGGATCATGTTACTTTGGAAAAATCTCTGACTATGGTTCACAATTTAGCTTCATTTTTCACTTTGGCAAACATTGAGAAGCCTCAAAATTCCAATTATAACAAAGCATTCCATTTATTTCTGGACACTTAGGGTTACTGTAGTCCAGTTGAATCTTTTTTTCTTTTTTTAGTTGAGGATTTCAAAAATAATCCATAATGGCCACTGACATTTTAAATTGCCTTAGGTCAGATAGTCCATTGTTGGAAATGTGCATGAGGCAGAATTACAGTTTTTAAACAGAAAATTGATCAGAGATGTTGTGTGTGGAGGGAAGTGACTTCAAAAATTTAAGTAACTAGGGATCCCACTTCTCAGAGGATTTTCTTCAGAATAAAAGAATAATTTTCAAGCAACTTGCATCTCAAATTTAAGGAGTTCAAACATCTCAAACAGTTTACTACTCTAATAGCCTGTAAGTCTAATATCAGCCAGTTCCAAGGAAATGGCTTGATCTGAAAGGATATAGCTGAAGGCTTTTCAGCCAGTTTTGATAGTATAGCACCTATTCCAAAGGAATGGGCCAGCTGCTGAAAAATATCACCTTTTCAGTGAAATGAGCCGTGTTCCCAAAGAAGTGGTCCAAAGGGTTCCAGCCATTTTCAGCTAATATAATCTGACCTCAAAATCAGACCAAGTGCCAAATGAGTACTCACACACAGGACAAGGTTGAAAAGACAAAATCTTTAAGTAGATCCTGAATAAAGCCTGGGGAACTTCAAAAGCAAAGAGAGAGTAAACTGGAATCCAGGAAAAAGACATGTCTTCAAACTCATGGGTCAGTGTGAAAAGCAATTGGTTCAATGGGCTCAACTGTGCTTATTGTACCTGTTTCTTCACAAGCTCTGGAGCCTTTGAGCATCTTCTGTGGTCATTTTATGGGCAAACAAAATGTTGATTTAAAACAGATAAACTACAAATTATTTCTCCAGCAAAAGAACAAAACATGGTTTATTTGGGATCAGCAAAGAATTTCAGTTTGGGTTTGGCCATGTACAAGTCTTCACAAGGCAAGGGAAGGAGAATGTTTCTACAGAGGAGAAAAGGAAGTTGGGAAGACTACAGTAAACTGTGAGTCTAGGATTTTTCATTGGCTGAGTCCTTGCAAGGAAAGAAGAGGAGTCTTGATGCTTCCTGCTGGGCTTGGCTAGTATTTCAGAAAATGAGAACTCCCCCTGCTGGTCTCTCAACTCCATTTAATTTAGGTTTTTGTTTAATTTTCCACTTTCCTTTTTAAATTAAATTAGTATCTACCAGTCCTAAAGAAGAGAGTTCTACCCTGTATCATCACTTCTTGCAATTTTCTCCAATTATTTTTTTGTTGTTGCTCAGTCTCTAAGTTGTGTCTGACTCTATGTGACCCCATGGACTGCAGCATGCCAGGCTTCCCTGTCCTTTACTATCTCCCAGAGTTTCCTCAAACTCACATTCACTGAGTTGGTGATGCCATCCAACGATCTTATCATCTGTCACCCCTTGTCCTCCTGCCGTCAAACTTTCCCAGTCTCAGGGTCTTTTGCAGTGAGCAGGCTTTTGGCACTGATGCCCAAAGTATTGAAGCTTCAGCTTCAGCATGAGTCCTTCCAAGGTATATTCAGGACTGATTTTCTTTAGAATTGACTCATTTAATATCCTTACTGTCCAAGGGACTAACAAGAGTCTTCTCCAGCAGCACAATTCAAAAGCATCGATTTTTAGGCACTCAGCCTTATTTACGGTTCAACTCTTATATCCATACATGGCCAGTGGGAAAACCGTAGCTTTGATGAGATGGACTTTTGTCAGCAAAGTAATGTCTCTGCTTTTTAACACGCTGTCTAGTTTTGTCATAGTTTTTCTTCCAAGGAGCAAGCATCTTCTAATTTCATGACTGCAATCACCATCCATGGGGATTTTGGAGCCCCCCAAAATAAAATCTGTCACTATTTCCACTTTTTCCCCATTTGCCATGAAGTGATGGGACCAGATGTCATAATCTAAGTTTTTTTAATGTTGAGTTTTAAGTCAGCTTTTTCACTCCCCTCTTTCACTCTCAAGAGGCTCTTTAGTTTGGATTATTTACTATGAATGATTCTTTATTCTTGGTCTTCGGACTCTGTTAATTACTAGTGTCCTATTCAATTTGTACAATTTCTGAGGGTATAAAGATTTTAAGTAATATCAACTAATGTCTGAGGAATGACAAACCTTCCAGCTGGATAGCTAGATCCTACTAAGAGAAGCGATGATGCAGATACCGGGAATGAGGCTGGAAAAACCATGTATAATATCACTACTTGCCTAAGGTCTGGTGTTTACAAAGCAAACTATGTTTGAAAAATACCTAAAACATTATTTGAATAAGTATGATGTTTTATTTCTGACTTTAGTTACATATATGTTATCTTTTAAAAATGAGGGGGAAAGAAAGCTGGAGGACAAAGACAAATTGAGCCAAGGGGAGTCAGGTCCAATTAAATTATGTACCCTGACACGTAACTTTGTGTGTCAGCTCAGTGCTTGAGGCGACCAAATTCACTCAGATGTTCCCTCCTGCTCAGGCAAAAGACATTTCCAAAAAGCAATTGTAGTGAAGTAATAGTTTAAAAATATTTCAGTAGTTGAAGATCCTTTGTGGTTAGAAAAAAAAAAAAGTTATTTTTGTTCGTTTCCTGAAAGAATTTCTAGATTAAAATATGTACCTCAGGCATACATATTATAATCTTCATAGTTTTAAATGAAACTTTCTGAAATCTAATTATAGTGTACAACTTTGTCATATCATCTTCCCTAAGAAATTAATTGTAGGATCCTCTACATGTCATCTTATTTAAGTGTTATTGTTTGAATATTAACTTTTAAAGGTCTTATTCTTGGTTCCAGAACAAGTGTGTAAAATAAACATATCTTTTTGAACATGCAACATTTGAAAAATTTCACATGGTTTCTAAAAGTAAATCAAAGTATGTAAGTAGTAACATCCTAAGTCATCAAGAAAATAGAAGGAAGATTCAAATAAATTATCAATATACTGAATTTATAACATTGAAATAAATATTAAGGACAATTGTTCTATTTAATAAAAACAAGGTTTTCATTTAGAAGCATGATAAACGTGTTGAGAATAAAGGACAATCAAAAATTAAATTTAAGAAAGGAAACATAGGTTTTAAATATGTGCATTAATTCTTTTTTTATTTTTTTTTAATTTTTATTTTTACTTTATTTTACTTTACAATACTGTATTGGTTTTGCCATACATAGACATGAATCCATCACGGGTGTACATGCGATCCCAAACATGAACCCCCCCTCCCACCTCCTTCGCCACAACATCCCCCTGGGTCATCGCTGTGCACCAGCCCCAAGCATGCTGTATCCTGCATCGGACATAGACTGGTGATTTGATTCTTACATGGTAGTATACATGTTTCAATGCCATTCTCCCAAATCATCCCACCCTCTCCCTCTCCCTCTGAGTCCAAAAGTCCGCTATACACATCTGTGTCTTTTTTGCTGCTGCTGGGCAAACAGACCAAGGAAACCAGAATTGAAAGAGACACATGTACCCCAATGTTCATCGCAGCACTGTTTATAATAGCCAGGACATGGAAACAACCTAGATGTCCATCAGCAGATGAATGGATAAGAAAGCTGTGGTACATATACACAATGGAGTATTACTCAGCCATTAAAAAGAATACATCTGAATCAGTTCTGATGAGATGGATGAAACTGGAGCCGATTATACAGAGTGAAGTAAGCCAGAAAGAAAAACACCAATACAGTATACTAACATATATATATGGAATTTAGAAAGATGGCAATGATGACCCTGTATGCAAGACTGCATCAATTCTTATATATGTTATTAGGAAAATAGAAAATGTTTGGAGAAGGCAATGGCACCCCACTCCAGTACTCTTGCCTGGAAAATCCCATGGATGGAGGAACCTGGTAGGCTGCAGTCCATGGGGTCGCTAAGAGTCGGACACGACTGAGTGACTTCACTTTCACTTTTCACTTTCATGCATTGAAGAAGGAAATGGCAACCCACTCCAGTGTTCTTGCCTGGAGAATCCCAGGGATGGGGGAGCCTGGTGGGCTTCCGTCTATGGGGTCACACAGAGTCAGACATGACTGAAGTGACTTAGCAGTAGCAGAAAATGTTTAAGTAGAATTCTATGACCCTGGGTTTACTCAAGTCTCAGAATTTTAATGCATTGTTAATTCTTTGTTAGCAAATGAAGCAAGAAAAACAGCAACAATAAAATCATGGATTAAAAAATAAAAGATGCACTTTGTTATACTCCCAAACCTTGGGATGAATGAAACACTTATAAAACCATGTAACTCAGATTGGGACCTAAAGCAAAACCTCAGTAGAAATGTATTTTTACTAAGATCACATCTTATTTCAAAACTTAATGAAGCTAAGTTTCTTGATATTTCATAGCAGAAAGAATTCAGTGAGAGAGAAAGTGATAGGTAAATAGTGGATTTATTTAGGGAGAAACACACTTCACAAACAGTGTGTGCCATCTCAGAAGATAAGAGTGGTACCAGGATATTGGGTTGTCAGTTTTCATTGGGGTGGATAATTCCCTATGTTAATAAGTGGGAGGAGTATCCCAGCTATTTTAGGGAAGGGGTGAGGGTTTCTAGGAACTGGGCCACCACCTACTTTTGGATCCTTGGTGAGTGGCCTCAGAGTTATCATGGAGCTGGTAAGACTGTCACTTAGCTTGCTGATGTATTACAATGAGCATATACTGAGGCTCAAGGTCTAGTGGAGGTTGACTTGTCCACCACCTTGGACCTATTTTGTTCTAATCAACTTATGTCATTTTCTCAGGCTATGTCATCCTTTTAAAGTTTGGACCTTGTCCCTCTCCTTCCTGTTTTACTTAGAATTTACATTTATTTTCATGTGATTGAAATCTAGTGGTGTTTTTTGGGGGCTCCTGGCCAAGAGCTGCTTTTGCCCCCTGTTTCTTCTAGGCAAGACCCCAGCCTCCATGATCTTCCCTGAGTTCCAAAGGGCAGATTCCAACTATTGCTAATCAATGGAGGAAGAGTCAAGGAAACACGTGAGGCAAGTTTAGAAGGACCAGGGAAAGTCATCAAGAGTGGGAGACACCCTGAGGGGAGGTTAAAGGACTGCAAGCCTGAGTTTGTCAGAGACCTCACCCTTAAATCACTATTATAAAATCTGCCTCTGTTTATTTTTGCTTTTATTTCCAATATTCTGGGAGGTGGGTCATAGAGGATCCTGTTGTGATGTATGTTGGAGAGTGTTTTGCCTATGTTCTCCTCTAGGAGTTTTATAGTTTCTGGTCTTGAGAAAATAATAGCAAATGAAGCAACTGAAAAACAACTAATCTCAAATATATACAAGCAACACCTGCAGCTCAATTCCACAAAAATAAACGACCCAATCAAAAAATGGGCCAAAGAACTAAATGGACATTTCTCCAAAGAAGACATACAGATGGCTAACAAACACATGAAAAGATGCTCAATGTCACTCATTATCAGAGAAATGCAAATCAAAACACAATGAGGTACCATTTCACACCAGTCAGAATGGCTGCGATCCAAAAGTCTATAAGCAATAAATGCTGGAGAGGGTATGGAGAAAAGGGAACCCTCTTACATTGTTGGTGGGAATGCAAACTAGTACAGACACTATGGAGAACAGTGTGGAGATTCATTAAAAACCTGGTAATAAAACTGCCTTATGACCCAGCAATCCCACTTCTGGGCATACACTGAGGAAACCAGAATTGAAAGAGACACGTGTACCCCAATGTTCATCACAGCACTGTTTATAATAGTCAGGACATGGAAGCAACCTAGATGTCCGTCAGCAGATAAATGGATAAGAAAGCTGTGGTACATATACACAATGGAGTATTACTCAGCCATTAAAAAGAATACATTTGAATCAGTTCTAATGAGGTGGATGAGACTGGAGCCTATTATACAGAGTGAAGTAAGCCAGAAAGAAAAACACCAATATGGTATACTAACACATATATATGGAATTTAGAAAGGTGGTAATGATAACCCTGTATGTGAGACAGCAAAAGAGACACAGATGTATAGAACAGTCTTTTGGACTCTGTGGGAGAGGGAGAGGGTGGGATGATTTGGGAGAATGACATTGAAACATGTATAATATTATATATGAAACGAATCTCCAGTCCAGGTTCAATGAATGATACTGGATACTTGGGGCTCTTGCACAGGGACAACCTAGAGGGATGGTATGAGGAGGGAGGAGGGAGGGGGTTCATGATGGGGAACGCATATATACCTGTGGTGGATTCATGTTGATGTATGGCAAAACCAATACAATAGTGTAAAGTAATAAACCTCCAATTAAAATAAATAAATTTATATTAAAATAAATAAATAAATCACCAAAAATTAAAATAATAAAAATCTGCATCAAGTTCTCTGGGGTTGACACATAGCTTTTGTTTGCAGGAGCTCACCTTGTCTCCCTTTAACTGGAAAAGCAATAACGTTTTTCTACTTCACCCAAAACTCTGAGATTCGGTCTGGCACCAGTGCAGAGAAACCGAGCTTTTGATATCATAACTATTAATTGTTCAACTTCCCTGTGGAGAGTGTAAAGCTCTATATTTAAACACCTTTTAAATTTAGTTTGTTTAAAAAAATCTGTATTTTTAACATATAAGATAAGCATCCTTAGAAGAAGCATGGAGAATAAGGAAAGTACCAATAACTTTAATAACAGCAAAGAACTTGAACAAAGCACCGGAGATCAGCATCACAGAAGCCGTGATAGTCAAAACTTTGGCTGTGATTGTGGAGATGGCTAGAAAATAAATCTTAGAGTTTAAGAAAACACCCTCAGCTAAGCTGGTTTTCTTGATTTCCTCCTGGAAATACCTGCTGTACAAAATAAAGTTAGATAATTGTACAGCAGGCTTGAGTCACTTAAGTTTCATTCAAAGTGAAATAAAATGTTTTGTATAGCATTTAACTCAATACAGATGAATTAAACCAAGTTTCCTTCCCCCAATAAAGACAGAGTTGTAAAGTATACATACTCATACACATATATATATAGATATGTTTATATATAATACATGTATACAGATATATATGTATATATAGATGTATGTTAGTGTTATTTACAAACTTGCAGTTTCTGTATTATGTATTTGTCAGTGTTTTTTTATTACTTTTTTAATTTTTATTTTTACTTTATTTTACTTTACAATACTGTATTGGTTTTGCCATACATTGACATGAATCCACCACAGGTGTACATGTGTTCCCAAACATGAACCCCCATCCCACCTCCCTCCCCATAACATCTCTCTGGGTCATCCCCGTGCACCAGCCCCAAGCATCCTGTATCCTGCATCGGACATAGACTGGCGATTCATTTCTTACATGATAGTATACATGTTTCAATGCCATTCTCCCAAATCATCCCACCCTCTCCCTGTCCCTCAGAGTCCAAAAGTCTGCTCTACACATCTGTGTCTCTTTTGCTGTCTCGCATACAGGGTTATCATTGCCATCTTTCTAAATTCCATATATATATGTTAGTATACTGTATTGGTGTTTTTCTTTCTGGCTTACTTCACTCTGTATAATCGGCTCCAGTTTCATCCATCTCGTTAGAACTTTTTAAAGTGATACAAATAGGTCCTTGCATTTTGATATTAGTATATACTGAGTACATGTGAGGAAGAGATGTTATTGTATGTAATTAACAAACATCCATATATCTAGGTAAAATATTAGGGTATAATTTTATCCATACTTCCATTTCTACACAGTTCTGTGTTTTGTTTTTCTTGATCCTATGTGCAACTGTCCCTTCTCCTAAAAGTTGCTAACTAGTAATCTTGTTTACTTTATTTGAGAAAGATAATCTCAAGTCAAACTCAAAATTAAAAAACCTAAGGTCATGGCATCTGATCTCATTACTTCATGCAAAATAGAAAGGGAAATAAGGGAAGCAGTGACAGATTATATATTTTTGGGCTCCAAAATCACTGCAGATGGTGACTGCAGCCCCAAAATTTAAAAGTACTTGCCCCTTGGAAGAAAACTATGACAAACCTAGACAACATAATAAAAAGCAGAGACATAATTTTGCTGACAAAGTTCTGTATAGTCAAAGCTATGGTTTTTCCAGTAGTTATATGCAGATGTGAGAGTTGGACCATAAAGAATGTTGAGTGCCTAAGAGTTGACGCTTTTGAATTGTGCTGCTGGAGAAGATTTGAAAGTCCCTTGGACAGCATGGAGATCAAACTAATTAATCATCAAAGAAATCAACCCGAATTTTCATTGGAAGGACTGATGCTGAATTTGAAGCTCTAATACTTTGGCGAACTGATGGGAAGAACTGTCCCGTTGGAAAAGATCCTGAAGGCAGGGAAAGACTGAAGGCAGGAAGAGAAGGGAGAGACAGAGGATAAGATAGTTAGATACCATTACTGACTCAATGGACAAGAATTTGAGCAAACTCTGGGAGACACTGAAGGACAAAGAAAGCCTACTGTGCTGCAGTCCATGGGGTTGCAAAGAATCAGACATGACTTAACAACTGAACAAAAACAACAACAATTCTCAAGTCATTCTTCATATTCCACAGCAAATTTGGAAGGAGGTGGTGATGTAAAAAAAAAGAGAAGATGTATCTATCCAGTATTTTTAAGCTGGAAATATTTAATGATCCTCCCTGGCTCTTTCACATTTCTTCATGCCTTCCAAGAAGATACTCTTTGTCTTACACTCTTTTCAAAGTTATCTGTGTAGTGAATAACATTGCTTGGTAGAGATAATATCTCCTTTGGGGGTGGGGGAGGAACAGGCAAGCTAGTAAAATAAAGATAATGTCTTCTTCCAGAGCAAAAGCAGGCAAGCTTACTCCCCAAACAAAACATTTTGCCTCCTTAAACTCAGTATTGCTCTTCTATAATTCAGCACACCACATGAGTAGGTGTCTTCTGGACTTCTTTACATAGTTTTTGGTAATTGAACCTTAGGGAAACAGCATAGAAATGTTGATAACTCTGACTACTGTCATTGCTGGGAATAGTAAGATGTCTGTCTCAGAAATTTTGTATTTTATAGTAGTATCCACAAAAACAGCACCTATGAGACTTGACCTTGCAAGTGGGGTACATTTTCAGACAACTTATCATCATTCTCAATACCACCCAGTGCTGGGAGACTATTGCCTTAAGAGGGCTTATAAAGTCTCTCCTGATTTAGTTGTTGATGCTTTACCCAGTCTGAACCTTTTTTCTAGTACCCTCCCCCAACCAGGTTCACCATAATTATGCTTTATACATCTATATTCCTGCTATTCTGGCCTACTTTCATTTCGCCTCCTCTTACATACTATCCCTTTTTCCTTATATGTTCTGCTTTATATTGTACTTATAAATGAATGAGAATTGCCTTTGATAGATTCATCTTGTAGGCACTTACAAATGCTGATTACATTTCCAACATATTGACCATTTTGCATGCTCATTGGTCAATAAGCATTTTTAAATACATTTTTCCATATATTGAAAAATTTCATATTATGAGTGAATAATTTTGCAAGACCGGGACCTGAAATTCATTTTTCCCCAGCCTCCCATGTAACTATGCCAGTCAGATATATCTAATTCAGAAGTTAGTGAACCTATAAAATAGGCATATAGGGATTTCTTCCTGATGGGGTAGCAGCAGGAATGTTCAGCATTTAGATTTAGCAGCAGCAGCAATATTAGTGGCAAAGTTGAGTCCACTACCAGTAATGGAGTTTTAATGCCCATGTTCCTTGACAACATATATATGTCACCAGCAGAACAGTCTACGGTACAATAATTATTTAATTCTTTAACTTTTTTTTTTTTTTTGAGACAATGTAGAAATTCACTAAGTTCAGTTCAGTTCAGTTCAGTTGCTCAGTCGTGTCCGACTGTTTACAACCCCATGAATCGCAGCATGCCAGGCCTCCCTGTCCATCACCAACTCCTGGAGTTCACAAAGACTCGCGTCCATCGAGTCAGTGATGCCATCCAGCCATCTCATCCTCTGTCGTCCCCTTCTCCTCCTGCCCCCAATCCCTCCCAGCATCAGAGTCTTTTCCAATGAGTTAACTCTTTGCATGAGGCAGCCAAAGTACTGGAGTTTCAGCTTTAGCATCATTTCTTCCAAAGAAATCCCAGGGCTGATCTCCTTCAGAATGGACTGGTTGGTATGCTTTGCAGTCCAAGGGACTCTCAAGAGTCTTCTCCAACACCACAGTTCAAAAGCACCAATTCTTCAGCACTCAGCCTTCTTCACAGTCCAACTCTCACATTCATACATGACCACAGGAAAAACCATAGCCTTGACTAGATGGACCTTAGTTGGCAAAGTAATGTCTCTGCTTTTGAATATGTTATCTAGGTTGGTCATAACTTTTCTTCCAAGGAGTAAGCGTCTTTTAATTTCATGGCTGCAGTCACCATCTGCAGTGATTTTGGAGCCCAAAATAATAAAGCCTGACACTGTTTCCACTGTTTCCCATCTATTTCCCATGAAGTGATGGGACCGGATGCCATGGTCTTCGTTTTCTAAATGTTGAACTTTAAGCCAACTTTTTCACTCTCCTCTTTCAGTTTCATCAAGAGGCTTTTAGTTCCTCTTCACTTTCTGCCATAAGGGTGGTGTCATCTGCATATCTGAGGTGATTGATATTTCTCCCGGCAATCTTGATTCCAGCTTGTGTTTCTTCCAACCCAGCGTATCTCATGATGTACTCTGCATATAAGTTAAATAAGCAGGGTGACAGTATACAGCCTTGACACACTCCTTTTCCTATTTGGAACCAGTCTGTTGTTCCATGTCCAGTTCTAACTGTTGGTTCCTGACCTGCATACAGATTTCTCAAGAGGCAGGTTTGGTGGTCTGGTATTCCCATCTTAGAATTTTCCACAGTTTATTGTGATCCACACAGTCAAAAGCTTGGCCTAGACGTTAAAGCAGAAATAGATGTTTTTTTCTGGAACTCTCTTGTTTTTTCAATGATCCAGTGGATGTTAGCAATTTGATCTCTGGTTCCTCTCCCTTTTCTAAAACCAGCTTGAACATCAGGAAGTTCATGGTTCACGTATTGCTGAAGCCTGGCTTGGAGAATTTTGAGCATTACTTTACTAGCATGTGAGACGAGTGCAATTATGCAGTGGTTTGATCATTCTTTGACATTGCCTTTCTTTGGGATTGGAATGAAAGCTAACCTTTTCCAGTCCTGTGGCCCCTACTGAGTTTTCCAAATTTGCTGGCATATTGAGTGCAGCACTTTCACAGCATCATCTTTCAGGATTTGAAATAGCTCAACTGGAATGCCATCACCTCCACTAGCTTTGTTCGTAGTGATGCTTTCTAAGGCCCACTTGACTTCACATTCTAGGATGTCTGGCTCTAGATGAGTGATCACAGAATCATGATTATCCAGGTCATAAAGATCTTTTTTGTACAGTTCTTTTTTGTATTCTTGCCACCTCTTCTTAATATCTTCTGCTTCTGTTAGGTCCATACCATTTCTGCCCTTTATTGTGCCCATCTTTGCATGAAATGTTCCCTTTGTGTCTCTAATTTTCTTGAAGAGATCTCTAGTCCTTCCCATTCTGTTGTTTTCCTCTATTTCTTTGCACTGATTGCTGAAGAAGGCTTTCTTATCTCTTCTTGCTCTTCTTTGGAACTCTGCATTCAGATGCTTATATCTTACCTTTTCTCCTTTGCTTTTCACTTCTCTTCTTTTCACAGCTATTTGTAAGGCCTCTCCAGACAGCCATTTTGCTTTTTCTCATTTCTTTTCCATGGGGATGGTCTTGATCCCTGTCTTCTGTACAATGTCACGAACCTCATTCCATGGTTTATCAGGCACTCTATCTATCAGATCTAGGCCCTTAAATCTGTTTCTCACTTCCATTGTATAATCATAAGGGATTTGATTTAGGTCATACCTGAATGGTCTAGCGATTTTCCTTACTTTCTTCTTCTTGAGTGTGAATTTGGTAATAAGTTCATGATCTGAGCCACAGTCAGCTCCTGGTCTTTTTTTTTTTTTGTTGACTGTATAGAGCTTCTCCATTTTTGGCTGTAAAGAATATAATCGATCTGATTTTGATGTTGACCGTCTGGTGATGTCCATGTGTAGACTCTTCTCTCGTGTTGTTGGAAGAGAGTGTTTGCTATGACCAGTGCATTTTCTTGCCAAAACTCTATTAGTCTTTGCCCTGCTTCATTCCACATTCCAAGGCCAAATTTGCCTGTTATTCCAGGTGTTTCTTGACTTCCTACTTTTTCATTCCAGTCCCCTATAATGAAAAGGACATTAGTGCAAACATTTAAAAATAATTTTGGTCTAATTTAATAAAATGATATATCTTTTTTCAGTAAAGAACAGTGACTAATAAATAAATTAGTATCAAGAATAATGCAGGTAAAAGACTTTCCAGCATAAAGGAAATGGAGAATTGTTTTTTGGACCTGTTTGTGTGATGCAAAGAAAACTGTGCTTTTATTACAGAAAAGGACATGATGAATCTATCTCAAGGAGTTAGCAGGTAAATTATCGCATATGGTGTTCTGGTGATATGCAAAATGAAGGTAAGACTTTGGGAACCACACATCAACTGACAAGGAGTAGAATCAAGGATATAAAGAATTCAAAATGAAAGTTGAATTAGCTATTTCTAACTGCACACAGAAATTAAATGAATAGAAATAAAACATGAATTCTTAATTATCTGCTAAAAAAAGAAAAAAAAATTCAAAGAGATTGTCTCTTTCCTTAAAGAATCTTATCTTTCAGATATAGTGTTCAAATAGCCAAAAATCACACTAAGGGATTGCCTTTGAGGGCTGCCAAATTAGATTAGCTGAATTTCCAGCCTCACTGAATTTACTCTGTGAAAGGGAAATCACTTATCAGTAAAGATGAAACTTGAACATTGGACAGGGGTCATAAGAAAGAATCCAGAAACCCCACTGATCATATTTTGCCAGCCAAAGCAGTTCTGTGCATTCATCCTTTTAGCCATTTGATAAAACCATTTCTACATTGCTTTAGAATGCTGAACTCATCACACCAGAGGCAGCTAACTCACAAGGAGAATCCAAATATCTTGATTTTACCTCCCTCTAATGTCTCATTTTTCCTGAACCTATAATAAGAATAAGACCAGAACTTGTCCTTGGGGACTAATTGCAAAGTCAAGACCATAAAAAGATAGCTTATGTACAAAAAGAGTAAGTAAAAGATTTCCTTATATATATATTTATATGTATGCCTGTGTATATGTTTGTGAAAATCCTACCAGGAAATGTATACATAAATACGAATTTATATGTATACATTTTATGAATTCCCAATAAGGTTAATCAGAAAGAAAAATCTAATTTTAGATTAGACTAAATATTTACTTCAATGCTGGAGCAGACAGCCTACCTTAATGAATAAAAAGTACACACTTCTCTGAAATGTTGCCCATGGGCAAATACAGGCCATGATGTCTAAAGACTTTTGGGAGTTATAATCCTTCACCCCTCAGGCTTTAGCCAATGACATACAGTGGATTGAGTAGGAAGTTCTGGTCGCTTGCCATATTGGTGAATATTTTAGCATTCTAATATTTTTGGGTGCCTTTAGAGTGTCTCTTCCAAGATAAAGTACCAGAAATTAAACTCCTTACCACTAAAAAGAAAATACAAACATATCCACTTCTGCAGTTCCGAGGCAGTATATTCTCAATTAAAAATACTCTCATATTATTTTATTAAGTGATACGATTGTCTGTAGATTTTCAGTGGAATCCAATGAAAGTTCAAGCAAAATGTCACTTTAGCCATATGATTTATCAGATACCATAGTAGTAGAGTTATCTCTGGTACAGAAACTTTTTAGAGAGTATCTCTGGCAATCCACAAAAAGTATTTTAATGCAGAGCTATTTGTGCTCATTTGTAACTGACTCTTTGCAATCCCATAGTTCACCAGATTCCTCTGTCCATGGGGTGTTCCAAGCAAGAATACTGGAGTAGAGGGATGCCATTTCCTCCTCCAATGGGTCTTCTGGACCCAGAGACCAACCCACGTCTCCTACATTGCCAGGTGGTTTCTTTACCATTCTTTACCACTGAGACACCTAGGAAGCCCAGTGCAGAGTTACACGATTCTATTAACACTTACAACAGAAAACGAAACAATATTCAAAGGTACTTCCAACATGTTGATGAACCTTGGCAGAAACTGAGCCTCTGGCCATGGGTTGCAAATTATTTTGTAAGTCATTTCTCATCCCATTGCCTTATCCTTTCAGAACTGTAACATCATTGAGTAGTTGAGTCAGCATAGTAGAATCCAGAATAAGATGAAAATCACATACTTGGCACAAGACATATAAATGAAAGTCACTCAGTCATGTCTGAATCTTTGCAAACCCATGAACTATACAGTCCATGGAATTCTTCAGGTTAGGATACTGGAGTGAGTGGCCTTGCCCTTCTCCAGGGGATCTTCCTAGCCCAGGGATTGAACCCAGATCTCCTGCATTGCAGATGGAATCTTTACCAGGTGAACCACAAAGGAAGCCATTAGACATATGTAACCTATCTAAACAGATACTCATGTCAGTGAAGATGGTTGTACAAACACTATTGCCATACCTCATGTACCGATGTGAGAACTGGATCATAAAGAAGGCTAACTGTAGAAGAATTGATGCTTTTGAATTGTGGTCCTGGAGAAGACTGTTGAGAGTTCTTTGGACTGCATACAAGTTGATCTTAAAGGAAATCAACACTGAATATTCACTGGAAGGACGGATGCTGAAGCTACAGCTCCAATACTTATACAAAGAGTTGACTCATTGGAAAAGACCCTGATACTGGGAAAGATTGAAGGTAGAAGGAGAAGAGGGCAGCAGAGGATGAGATTGTTAGATGGCATCACCAACTCAATGGATATGAATTTGAGCAAACTCTGGGAGATAGTGGAGGACAGAGGAACCTGGCCTGCTGCAATCAGTGGGCTCACAAAGAGTCAGAAAAAAACTTAGTGACTGAACAGCAATAAAATGGACTCATGAACTATTACTTATAAAAGCTGAGAATAGAATAAACGTGTTTTATTGTAGACTTGACTTTTAAATGAATTTATTTGCCCTGATAAGGATCTGCTGCTATGCTACTGACATGCTTAAATATATTCTTAAAAACCACTGGGAATATTCTATTCTCTAGTGGTTGGAGATTTTGGCACTACACCTGGTCATTCACCTGTTGTGTACAGAGAAGTGTCTTGAGTTTAGGAGGGATTTACAAATTGCTCCACTGGTTGGTCAAGAACCTGTGTTGACCCTCAAAATAGTCAGAACCCCTAAAGTTGAGAGAAAGAAGAAGAAGAAAAAAAAAACCTGATGCTGGGAAAGATGGAAAGCGGTAACAGAAGGAGAAGTGGGTGACAAAGGATGAAATGGTTGGATAGCACCACCAACTCAGTGGACATGAGTTTGAGCAAACTTTGGGAGATAAGAAGGACAGAGAAGCCTGGTGTGCTACAGTCCAGGGGTCGCAAAGAGTCGAACATGACTTAGCAGCTGAATAACAACAACAAAAGTTAAGATTTATGTTTTATTCAATGGGAATTTTTAGGACTTCAAACCCAGGAGACAGTATCTCAAGTAACCTTGAGAGAACTGCTACAAGGAGGGGATGGGAGGAACCAGATTATATAGAAGTTTTGCAACAAAAGGCAGTTAGTCTGAACTTCAAAAGATTATTGAATTAAATAAAACCAGATATCCAAGTTAAGGAATTCAGTGCTTTTCTATGTAGGAGAAGATTCAAAAGGCTGGGCTTACTGAGATCATTCTTTTCATATGCATCTCAGCTATCCTGGGCCAGGATCCTGAGGTCCCTTGGGGCTCATTGTAAGGAGTGGCTGTAATCTGATGGTTGCTAGATCACAAGTATTTTTCTCCTTCCAGAGTGCCCTTGGGACTCAGCAGCTCACATTGGAGGGCTGGGATCATTGATGACTATGACATCCTTGTTTTCTGATATAGCAAATAATACTCCATTTCTCACCTGGAAGAAGTCAGACTTACAACTGTGGGCCAGATGTTTGGGAAACAATGATATAGACAGACCTATGGAACAATGTGGGCTTCCAAGGTAGCTCAGTGGTAAAGAATCTGCCAATGTAGGAGAATGCAGGAGATGAGGATTCTGTCCCTGGAGTCTGGAAGATCCTCTGGAGAAGGGAATGGCACACGGGGAAGAATGTACAAATTGTAGGTGTTTTTGTGTTGCACAGTTACACATGCCAGAAAGCACCCACTGTGGAAAAAAGAAAAATTACACTGGAGTGGGGAGTGGTGGACAGAATGATTGGACTAGGTTCCCAAGTCTCTTTTCTCAGCCACCTCTCAGACTCTCAGATTGGGCAATGGAGTACACAGGGAGGAGAGATCAAATTTATGATAATACTCATTAGAGTGTTGATCTCCAAAGCTGTTCCAGTTATGAATTCTCCTGAATGTCTGATCTGCCAGCAAAAATAAACCAGAACTCCCAATCATCTCTACATCACAGAGGTGTGCAAGACATGGTCAGCAAGTTGATTACATCAGAATTGTTCTAAATTGAATTTGAAGCTACATTTTTATAGTATATGGAAATATAGATTCTACCTTTCTCATCTTACTTATCTCATTCCATTATCAATTTTTGCTAAGAATATTACTTTAATACATCAAATATTTATAAGTCCCCATCTCAGAAACTGCTTCCAGAGCATCTGACTTAACACAAATGCACTTAGCAAAGACTGTGATTGCAATCTACTAGTTCAATACATAGACAGATGTTCTAATTGTTTGCTTGGGTGGTTAGCTGAAATCTCTACTTAACTGTGGCCTCCTGCATGTGAAGTTGAAAGATAGAAACTACTTGCTGAGAGGAGAAGAAAGAATCTAAGTGCTTAGGGATATAGCCTTGTTACCTCAGTCCTTAATATATCTCTCAAACAGGTCCAGAAGGTCCCATTTGAACCTTAAAGTTGATAAATTTATTGGCAAGAGGAGTGACAGCATCTTTGCAATGTGCCACTGTGGCTGTTCTCTGTAAGAAAAAGATATTGCCATTGAAACAAGGTTTCTTATTTCAGCAAAGATAAGGGATTATTGAGCTGTTGAGGCCAGCTGACAGTACTGAGCCATCAGAGGCACGGTGAGCGTGGTGTCCACGTTCAGACTGACCACTGCTGAGACCTCTGGTGGTAGATAATGGACCATTAGGTGCCTAGTTTGCAAATATGATGCCAGCCCACACAGTAATACTTGATCTGCTTAATAAGGAAAACAACTCTGGTGCAAATATGAGTGGCCTTAAAAAAAGGCAATGATCTTCCATTTTCCAAACTCAACTCAGTTCTCAGATCCAGGGTCGTTTGACAAAGGGAGAACTGGGAATATTTGAGAAAATATATTCTAATAATATTAAAACCATGCACTGGTGATCTTATTAACACATGGTATGCTGTCAGGATATTCCTGAGGGAAACAATTAATTGGAGAAAGAAAATATCTAGATTCTATGGAGATTGCAAAACAATGAAATAAAAGCTCCCCCTACCCCCAAAATTGGGGGCACAAAACACCATAAGTAGTTGAAAAAATAAGCAACAACATGGCATAGTAAGAACTTTTCTTTCTATCAAATGGTATGTTGAGAGTATTTTCCTTGAATTCACTTCTGCAAGAGTTCAAATCCCCCTTTCACTCAGTGAAGTGTCACCTTGCTTGCAGATGAGCACTCTATCCACGGTCTTAGAAATGTGGGTGCAGCTAGTCCTTATAGAATGTGTAGATCCTCCAAATTTTCACACCATCCTTATTCCTTTCACCGTCCCCGTGGCCTGTACAGAGGGAGGAGGGGAAATTTTTACTCATGAGTCTGGTCAGGGCTACCTGTCCCCATGAACTGAAGTCCTTATTCGGCTCAACACTGCCACCATCTGGACACAAACAGGAAGAAACCACAGCAGGCAAGTGCGCTAAACCCGGAGCAGTTTGGTTGGTGGTAACCATGAGCCCATCACTTCATGGCAAATAGATGGGGAAACAGTGGAAACAGTGACAGACTTTATTTCCGGGGGCTCCAAAATCACTGTAGATGGTGGCTGCAGCCATGAAAGTAAAAGACGCTTGCTCCTTGGAAGAAAAGTTATGACCAATCTACATAGCATATTGATGCTGACGTCAAAGAATTGATGCTTTTGAACTGTGGTGTTGGAGAAGAGTCTTGAGAGTCCCTTGGACTGCAAGGAGATCCAACCAGTCCATCCTAAAGGAAATTAGTCCTGAATAGTCATTGGAAGGACTGATGCTGAAGCTGAAACTCTAATACTTTAGCCACCTGATGCAAAGAGCTGACTCACTGGAAAAGACCTTGATGTTGGGAAAGATTGAAGGCAGGAGGAGAAAGGGATGACAGAGGATGAGATGGTTGGATGGCATCACCCACCCAATGGACATGAGTTTGAGTAAACTCTGGGAGTTTGTAATGGACAGGGAGGCCTGGCATGCTGCAGTCCATGGGGTCAAAAAGAGTTGGACACGACTGAGTGACTGAACTGAAGTGAACCAGAAGCCCTGGTCATTAATCCTTCTGCACTGACGGTTAGTCTGTTCTAATGTGAAGAGCCCTATAGCTCGGACAATGGCAAGCTGAGGGGTAAATATTTATGAATAAGCCCTGTGGAGTTGGGATATATGGAAAGACATTTGGGTTTTCCTGTAAGGTCCTGAGCCAGTGTCCAGTGCCTCATATCCTAGCTCACAAAGCATTGATGAAGTGAAGTGAAATTTGTTCAGTCATGTCCAACTCTTTGTGACCCCATGGACTATACAGTCCATGAAATTATCCAGGCTAGAATACTGGAGTGGGTAGGCTTTTCCTTCTCCAGATGATCTTACCAAACCAGGGATCAAACCCAGGCCTCCCACATTGCATGTGAATTCTTTACCAGCTGAGCCACAAGGGAAGCCCCAAGACACTTATACCTTCAGACAAACAGGAATATTTTATAACTTCGGTATGATCTTTAGCATGGATAAGGAGGTGACAACCCACTCCAGGACTCTTGCCTGGAGACTCCCTTGGACAGAGGAGCCTGTTGGGCTACAGTCCATAGGGTCACAGAGTTGAACATGACTGAATGACTGATATACACACATGATCCTTAGCAACTGACCCATCAGGAAATACAGGAGGTTGGGTGCAAAGGAAGAGCAGCCGCTATAATCCTCAGGATATATTGCCAAGAATGTAGGATTGTTCTTGAAATACAGTGATTTTGTTTATTGCAGTATTATGTCCTGTGTGTTCTAAACAATGTCCAAAGTAAATACATTGGACAAGGTGAATACCAAAGGAATCTGAGGCCACCTACCAGGGTTTCCAATCAGTGAAGGATTAATACATTAATTATATTGGCCCTAACCTTCCAAAGAGAGTTGTAAGTGTGCCTTGGTGTGTGTGAGCACCACATCTGGCTTAACCCAGGCTTTCCCTTGTCACTAAATAAACCATGTTGCCACCAGTATGGAATTAGAGAAGCTGAGTATCATGTAGGAATACTCTCATCAAATAGACAGCAACTGGGGGAGAGAGCCCCTTTTCAAATGGCATGAAATGCCAGGCTAGGCAAAAGAACATGACACTGAAGGGAGTCTTCATGTTTTCAATAATCTCCAAGCAGCAGGAGCGGTAGAAAGGAAGAATGGCATACTAAAACAGAAGATTAAATCACTAACCGGTAAATCAAAGTACTATTCCAAGCTTTAATACATTTGAATGATCAACCAGTAGGGTTTCTTGCCCCATATGCCAGACTGGGGAGCCCTGCCAAAATACTCAGCACAGGAAAGGTATGGAATTGGGAAGACAGCCATTGCTTCAACTCTCAGTGTGGATCATCATGTTATGCTGCTAGCTGAGAACATAAAGCCCCAGCATGCCTGGCAAAGGCATTATCTGCTGGAATTTGCAATGTTTTCTCTTGTAGATGCCCACATTGTTACTATGATATCTGCTTCCAATGACAGCCAGATAGCCACCAAACAAGCCACCTCCACACTAAAGAAACTGCTTACTGACCACTCTGGGCTTTGTGTGCCTAAGGATGGCATGTAAGACTGTAAGAACTGATTATGAGGGGCGAAATGTTGGAGGCGATTATATCCATCAATGTATTCACACTATAATATTTGCCCTTGCTTGTATAATACAGACGTAATTTTTGGAGGAGGTCATTGAGTTTGACCCTCAAGCCAGACCCCGGCAGTCAGAGGCTCTTCACCCCCTCCCTTGTCCTTGGAATGTACACTCTACACACTGTTCCCACAATGGGAGCTGTTTTCAAGGAGCCGGTTTTGAGAGAGCAATGTGTTGTGGAGACTATCTGGATGGTATAGTCAACTGAGTCCCATTAAGCCCTCTGTATAAATTTAAGATTCTGGCTGACAAGTATTTGGATCTACCTATGCAGCGGCCCAAGACAAGCCTCGTAAGTCCCCTGAGTTCTTATGGCCTCTGCCTACCAATCTGAAATGGTCATTCTCTTTTTCTGGACTCACTTTGCCTTCCACATACAGGAGACAGTTTCAGCTTTCACCAGGAAAGCTCTGGAACCCACAATAATGTACATCTAGGATATATGGAAGCTGTGTGTGTGCGTGTGTGTGTGTGTGTGTGTGTGCTCCTTAACATTTCTATGGTGGTTTGGCATCCTTGATATATAGACTCTTGATACTAACTGTTGTATTAGCTTTTCCATATTGGAATATTCTACTTTAACAGTTATTAATAGAAAGGCACAGTGGAGGACCCTATTATTTTTAAAGTGAGGCCATGTTCTAGTAGCTGTTCTATTGATATTTTGAGAAACTGCTCTTGTCTTGCAACTGAGCATAGAATGATTGACAAGGAACATTAGGTAACCATTTGAACTGAGTTTCCCGTCATGAATCTGGTGTTACTCATCCATCAGGCTCTAAAATAGTGCATCATTAGCAGCATTTCATTACTGTGTTGAAGTGATATATGGAGAGGGGCAAAGACAGTAACCTGAAAGCAAAATTAAGGTACATGAACTTGTAGGTCATGTATTGACTCCTATCAGGGTGTCCCCACTGCCAAAGCCCATACATTTAGCTATTTTGGTATTTTAAAATAATTATTTAACTGAGTTAAACGTGTTTTTAAATATGGTTAATGGTACAAGATGTTTCTGCATAATTTGGTGACAAAGCAAAAGTGAATTTTGGACATTATACCAGTAGTAGTTTCACTTGGGGAGCTGTGGACAATTGGGGAGGATAATGGATAAAACTTATCCTCTTTGTTTGGGAAAAAAAAAAAGATAATCTGAAATGAAGATTTATGGAATGTCATCAGGGAAGGTTAATGGTTTGTCAATATTTAGGAATTTTTAACAAAAGCTATTACAGGATTGGTTAACAAGCCATTTTTAGAAAAAATGGCATAGGAAGTCAAATTTAAAATAAGTGTGACTGAATATGAATGTCTGTCTAAACCTTTCTGCTGTATGCAAGGCTTTGAAAAATCAGATCAGTAGGATAATCTAACCTGTGAAAATCAATGAATCTTTCCCCCTATCCTAATGCCTTTAAAATGAATGTGCAAACAGGATGACCTTGCTGTTATGTACTCATCAATATATATATATTTTTTTCCAGCAATAATGATCTGCCTACCAGTCCTTTTGAGTGTCCAATACTGCCAACAGTCAAGGCCAAGCTAGCCACTATCATAGGACCAGTAGCTAATGGAAGTCAGTTGACCCATCGGATCCCTGTCCTCCACGGATGATGAAACAGTACTTACACTGTAATTTTATTTTGTCTTCTCTGCTCCTATGCATTTGTCTATAATGTCATTCATTACAAAAATGTCATATTGCTACACACTTTATCCATAACTTTTATTATTTCTAAAATATTTTTGTGGTGGATAATTGTGGAAACAGGTAATTTTGGGGGGATATGCTGATCTTAACATGTATTATATCATCTACATGAAGCTTGATTTATGAAATGGGAATAAATTTCAAAAATCCTTGTAAGTTTGAGGTCAAGTCCTGCATGAATAACACATTCTGAACCAAGAAGTAATATATGTCTTTATTTCTCTGACAATCAGAACATATGGATGGTCCCCCAAGTATTATATTTAATACAGGAATTTTAACATCATATTTACTCTATTATAATTTTTACTGAATTGAAAAGCAGAGTTTTCCTCAGAAGAAATAATGCCACCAAAAGAATGGCCAGGCATTTTATTGAAGAAGTTCAGAGTGATATTTCAGCATCTTATGCCACTGGAGAAAAAATCAGCAATTATCCATTTATATACCTATTTATCTATCTATCTACCTATTTATTTATCTTAGTCTGTTCAGACTGATGTAAAAAAAAAATACTGCAGACTGAGTGGTTTACAAAAAAAAACAAAAAACCAAAAAACAAAAAACAGAAATGTATTTCCCACAGCTCTGGAGGCTGAGAAGTCCAAGAACAAGATACCATATCTTTGCATTCTGGTGAGGATCCTCTTCCTGGGTCATAGCTGGTACCTTCTAGTTGTATCTGCAAATTGTGGAAGGGACTAGAAAGACCTCTGGGATCTGTTTTACAACAGACCAGTCTCATTCATGAGTGCTCCACCTTCATTACCTAATTATCTCCCAAACACTTCATCTCCTAATACCATTACATCAGGTAATAGGATTTCAACATATGAATTTTGGAGGATGCAAGTATTCATACCATACCATGCATGCACAGACATCAAGACAATGACAATACGTGTGAGTTATCACAATGCTTGGAAACCTAGAATCCTGAGACTACCCCATGCACTGTCAAATCTACTGAGAAACAAAAGTTAAGGGAGTTGTACTGCAATACCATGAGGGGTTTCCCATGTGGCTCAGTGATAAAATATCTGCCTGCCAATGCAGGAGACTCAGCTTTGAACCCTGGGTTAGGAAGATCCCCTGGAGAAGGGAATAACTACCCACTCCAGTATTCTTGCCTGGGAAATCCCAGGGACAAAGGTGGGCTACAGTTCATGGGGTAGCAAAGAATTGGACACAGCTTAGCAACTAAACACTCATATGCTGGAACACCATGGAAGCTGGCACAGCTATTCAGCACTAGAAATGGCACTGCATTCTACCATAATTTTTTTTTTTAATTTAACTTCCTACTATATATTGGTTAGGTAATTATCCATTAGAAAACACATTCAGATATTGTGATGAAGCAAATACAAATAAAAATGTGATTTATTACTTACATAGATCTGAAAACTTGTGTGTATGCTAAGAAGTTTCAGCCATATCTGACTCTTTGCAACCCTATGGGTTATAGCCCTCTAGGCTCCTCTGGCCATGGGATTCTCCTGGCAAGAATACTGGAATGGGTTGACATGCCTTCTTCCAGTGGATTTTCCCAACCCATGAATTGAACCTAAGTCTCATGTTTCTTGCATAGGCAGGAGGGCTCTTCCCACTAGAGTCACCTATGAATCTAATTCACTTAATGAATATTTTCCAGAGCCTAACTTATGCCAGTCTATCTATTATGTGGCAAGATTAGAATTTTGGGAAAAAAAAAGAGGTTAGATTCAGTCTCTACCTTTGTGAAATCTATACTGGATAACTGTCAATGTATTTGGTTGATCAACAATTATATACACTTTTCCTCTGTTTCTCTCTAAGAAAACAAAGGTTTTAGAAATTATCACTGGTATTTATGCTCACCAATCTATAAAATGCTAATATAAAAGTCAGTTCTTTGTTGCTTAAGGGAAAGTAGGAAGTGTGTTTTCGGTAAAAAGGGTATGAGGAATGAAATTGCATTTTGAGAAGGGTAAAGGAAGTAAGCCCGACTTACAAGTGGCTTTTCAGGATGGAAGACCACAGTAATGGATACAGAAAGTGATAAGATTTGTGAAAAGTGAACCTGGAGGAAAGAGTTTTGTATATGGTTACGCCTAAGTTTGGGGGTTCCCTGGTGGCTCAGATGGTAAAGCTTCTGCCTGCAATGCAGGAGACCCGGGTCCCTGGGTCAGGAAGATCCCCTGGAGAAGAAAATGGCAACCCACTCCTGTACTCTTGCCTGGAAAATTCCATGGGCAGAGGAGCCGTGTAGGCTACAGTCCATGGGGTCACAAAGAGTTGGACATGACTGAACTGGGCAAAGTTTAATTTATGAAGTCCTATGATGGTCAAGAGTTGACTCATTGGAAAAGACTCTGATGATGGGAGGGATTGGGGGCAGGAGGAAAAGGGGACGACAGAGGATGAGATGGCTGGATGGCATCACTGACTCGATGGATGTGAGTCTGAGTGAACTCCAGGGGTTGGTGATGGACAGGAAGGCCTGGCGTGCTGCAATTCATGGTGTCGCAAAGAGTTGGACACGACTGAGTGACTGAACTGACTGAACTGATGATGTTCAAAAATAGAAACCAGGATGTTACTTTTCTAATATTTAGCTGAGGCTCAGATACATGAAACATTTCCATTAGTACTTCTTCACAGAACTTCTATTCAGAACCAAGGGTCACATAGAAACAAGTCTTACACCAATCTTATTCTGAAGACCATAGCAGCAGTGTTATCATACTCAGTGTCCACTCCAAAGGAGGCCAGTGCTCAGAACAAACAGTTGAAAAGTCTTCTGTGTAATAGGACTGTGATGCAAATTAGGCAACATTTTTGGCTGTGTAGCTGCTAAACTTGATTCTCTTGGATTTCCTTGGAAATATGTAAGTGACTTTAATGGTCATTTAATAAGTATCTTCCATAAAAGTGCCTAGTTTTGAGTTTATTACTTTTATTTGAAAAGTAATAGTAGCATCACTCTCTTTGCTGTTGTTCAGTCGCTATGTTATATCTGACTGTGACTTTATGGACTGCAGCATGCCAGGCTTCCCTGTCCTTCATTATCTCCCAGAGTTTGCTCAAATTCACATCTATTGAGTCAGTAAGGTTATCTAAACATCTCATCCTCTGCTGCCCACTTCTCCTTTTGCCTTCTTCAATCTTTCCAAGCATTAGGGTCATTTTCAGTGAGTCAGCTCTTTGCGTCAGGTGGCCAAAGTATTGGCGTCAGCTTCAGCATCATTCCTTCCAATGAATATTCAGTACTGATTTCTTTTAAAAATGACTGATTTGATATCCTTCCAATCCAAGGGAACTTCAAGAGTCTTCTCTAGCATCACAATTCAAAAGCATCAGTTCTTCAGTGTTCAGCCTTCTTTATGGCCAAACTCTCAACTGTGCATGACTACTGGAAAAACCATAGCTTTGACTATAGGGATCTTTGTTGACAAAGTGTTGCCTTTGCTTTCGAATATGCTGCCTAGGTTTGTCATAGCTTTTCTTCCAAGAAGCAAGTGTCTTTTAATTTCATGACTTGTTACTTGTTAGCAGTGACTTTGGAACCCAAGAAAATAAAGTCTGTCCCCGCTTTAAATTTTTCCCCTTCTATTTGCCTTGATGTGGTGAGACTGAATGCCATGATTGTAGTTTTCTGAATGTTGAGTTTTAAACCAGCTTTTTCACTCTTCTTTTTTACCCTTAACAAGAGTTTCCTAATTTCCTTTTTGCTTTTTGCCATTAGTGTGATACCATCTGCAAATCTGCCGTTGTTGATAATTCTCTTGGCATCAGCCTTGTTTTGGCGAAGGGGATTGTGTAACTCAATGAAGCTATGAGCCACGCCATGTAGGGCCACCCAAGACGGATGAGTCATAGTAGAGAGTTCTGACAAAATGTGGTCCAGTGGAGGAGGGAATGGCAAACCGCTCCAGTGTTCTTGCAGTGAGAACCTTGCAGAGTGCATCATGCGAAATGCAAGGCTGGGTGTATCACTCTCTTACACTCCATTGAATACATTGCATGACTCCTGAGATCCTCTTATAGTATTGTATTGTAACTTCCTACCTCTATCTCCTCAACCAAAATATAGATTTCACCAAGGAAAGGACTGAATATAACCTCTTTTTTCAAAAAATTAATCTTGCCAGATAATACAGCAACTGGCACAAATTAGGCTCTGGCAAGTATTTATTAGCGAATTGGATAAATTACAAAGTTGCAAACATGTAAATAATAAATGTCACATTTTTATTTATATCTGCTTTTTCATAATATTTTCCAGTGAAACTTGTCCAGTATATAACAGGAAATCAAATAAAAACATTTCTGACAAATGCAAAGTAAAAATTCCTATAAATGTTGCATTCAGCATAATTTCTCTAAAAAGAAGAGGATTTATGGGAGAAATATGGCTTAGAAAAAGACCAATAGAAAAGATGCAAATTTGTAACCAGGGCGCAAAGTAAAACAAAACAGCCAGCCCTAATAAAATTTAACCTGTTAATTTCCTAATAAGTACATAAACAATGTAATACAGGATTTTACCTTTAAAACACAGGTAAAACTACTTGAGATTTCCAAACTCTGAGGATCAAAAGCACAAGATTTACATAAATTGTGTAGGTTCCATAAAAACCATTTCTAAGACAAAGCTCAAGGCCAATGTGAGCACAATATAAGAAATACAAGGAAAATGAATGTACAAATGACTGTATTTTGTGGCTGTTTGTTTAATTTAGTTGTTTAATATACTCTGCATCCACCTGATATTACTTAATAGTGACAAATGTTAGTGAATTGGGAAAAATAAGTTATTAAGCAATGAAACTTTTTCATCATACTGATGTCTTCTTTATATTAACCAGTCACATTCAATTTTCTTAATACAGTTTTCAACTACCCCTCAAAATTATCAATGAATAAATTATATGATATATGAAATTAATATTGTGAAAGCTTTAAATTTTACCTATCAAAGGACATTTTAAGACTTTCACGATATTAATTTCATATATCACATAATTGCCAGGCCCCTCTATCCACAGAATTTTCCAGGCAGAAGTATTGAGTGGGTTGCCATTTCCTTCTCCAAAATGGTAAGATATACTTGGAAAGTCACTTCAGAATTTTATTTAGATTCTGAATTACAATATTCTTATTTACCCTTTAATATGAGGCTGTGCTATTTAAGGATCTGATTATTTTGAGTCAATAAAGAGATATACCCAAACCTAGCTATCAGTTGGCTAAAATCAAGTCATAACAGGGTGCCAATGCATGCAAAATAATTAACACCTCCCACACCCATCACTTCACTTCACACCCATACATCTTGAAATACCATTCAATTCAATTTATGTAGACTTTGAATTTGTACATTCTGCAGTAATATCTCCTCTTAAACATCAACCTGTAGATGATTTTATAGCTACTTTTATTTCCCTGTTATATGTTCTGAAACATAAAATGCTATATTTCCTGAAACATAAAATGTAATATTTTTTCTGAAAATATAAAGTGCTATATTTTTGAAACATTAAAATGTATGTCTTCTGCTTTCCATTCACGAACTCATATATACAGTTTTAAATCCATACTCCAATCACATTATTTCATTAATACTATCAAGTCTTCAGCAGAAAAGCAAAATTAGCTGTTGCTTTTTTTTTTTTATCTAATATTGAAACAAATCAGTAAAGAACAAACTGTACATAAGGATTGTAGAAAAGCAGATAATAACTTCCCATATAATGTAAGGTCAATGAAGGCCAGTGTATCAAAACCCAGGGGCTTTGCAATAGGAAGAGCTTTAGTTTCAATACCCCTCTACCCTTCATTTATCACAAGATCAGAGCAGTACACTTAATTCCTAAAAATGTCATAGTACACATCTGTTGAAGCTAATAATAATTATTTAATTTTTATATTTATTTTATATTGAGTGTTCCCAATATTATCACATACACATGCACGCATATTTAAATAATATTCTTGTCCGCTTCTTATTCACCCTCTTATTATTATGTAATCCATTGACTTGTGGCTTCCCTTGTAGCTTAGTCAGTAAAGAATCTGCCTGCAATGCAGGAGACCCAGGTTCAATTTCTTGCGTCAGGAAGATCCCCTGGAGAAGAAAATGGCAACTCACTCCAGTATTCCTGCCTGGAGAATCCCAGGAGAGAGGAGCCTGGCAGGCTACAGTCCATGGGGTCATAAGAGTCGGACATGACTTAGTGACTTCACCACCACCATTGGCTTGTACCACATGCCAATATGCTATGTGCTTCCTAAATTGCTTCGGTCATGTCTGACTCTTTGCAACCTTATGGACCATAGTCCCCAGGCTCTTTGTCCATGGGATTCTCCAGGCAAGAATACTCAAGTGGGTTGCCCTCCTCCAGGGGATCTTCCCCACCGAGGGATCAAAGTCACATCTTTTAAGTCTCCTGCTTTGGCAGGTGGGTTCTTTACTACTGGTACCTCCTGGGAAGCCCACATGCCAATAGCTTCCTATAAATTAAATAATACTCCTTTGCTATTTATCCAGCAAGTATATAATTTATTTTTATAAATACCAATATTTGTGTTAATTTTTAATCTAACTGGGTAATTTGCATCTTATAAAGCACTTTAGGAGAAAGTGATCTTCCCGTCCTATTCCTCTGCCATCTTTTCTTATAAAGCACTTTAAATTCCAGATAGGCAGACATGCAATACAAGCATAGTTTCATTTTAACAGACAATGTGTTTTACAAATTGAAGGTTTGTGGAAAACTTGTGTTGACAGATGATGGCTGGAAATTTTTCCAAGTAAAGTTTTTTTTTTTTTTTCCACCAAGATGTGTGCAATATTTTAGACATAGTACTATTGCACACTTACTTGACTACAATGTGGTATAAATATAAATATAAAACTTTTATTTGCACTGGGAAACCATTAACTTTGCATGACTTGTTTTGTTGCAATATTTATATTTGCTTTATTGGTGGTGGTGGTTGTTTAGTCATTAAGTCCTGTCCGACTCTTGTGACCCCATAGACTGTAGCCTGCTAGGCTCCTCTACCCACAGGATTCTCCAGGCAAGAATACTGGAGTGGGTTGCTATTTCCTTCTCCAGGGTAACTTCCTAACCCAGGAATCGAACCCAGGTCTCCTGCACTACAAGCAGATTCTTTACTGGCTGAACTATGAGGGAAGCTTTATTGGGGTGGTCTGGAAATAAACCTGAAATATTTCTGAAGGATGCCTGTAAAAAAGCAAACTTAAGATTCATGGGGCTACGTAAGTCATCTTAACACAAACTTTCATGTGCTTCTTTCTATTAAAAAATGTGGCTTTTGACCCCAGTTAAATGTTAGAATCTCTTGATAAATATTAAAAATATCATAGTCTGGCCGCATAACAGAAATTCTAATTTAAGTGGAATGGAACCTCATAATTCTATATTTTAAAGCTTAACACTTAATTCAGATAGAAAACAAATTTGAGAATCAATAAGGTCACTAGCAAGGTATTAATATGGTTTTTGGGTTTCCCTGGGGGCTCAGCAGTAAAGAGCAACCTATCAATCCAGGAGATACAGGTTTGATCCTTGGGTCTGAAAGATCCCCTGGAGAAGGAAATGGCAAGACACTCCAGGATTCTTGCCTGGGAAATCCCATGGACAGAGGAGCCTGGCAGGCTACAGTCCATAGGTTCACAAAATAGACATGACTTAATAACTGAACAGCAATGTTGTCTTTAATTACTGAAATATTGTTGACATTCAGGCATATTTGTTGAATTCTATCAGGCAAATTTCTAACTGATTCTTAAGAACCTGTATAAACATCCTGTTATAGTCTCCTTCCTGAGTAATGGCAGAACTTGTGAATATAATGGGATTTTCACTCTCTTGAATAACTTATCTCAGACTCCAATTTAGTAGGATGCTGGATGTAGAGATTTGAAACAAATGAGATTCTCCTTCTAGCTTAAAAAAAAAAAAAAAAAAAGCTGTCATATTTTGAGAAGGGCTTGTGACTAAGACCTGGAGGTAGCTTCTAGGAACTGAGGGAAAACCCTGCCAATAGACCACAAATATTCAGCAGCAATGAGACTTCTGTCCTAAAGCTGCCAGGGACTGAATTCAGCCAACAATTTTAATGAGCTTGATAGAAAACTTGGATGCTCAGAAGGGACCACCAGTCCTGACCAGCAAATTGACTTCTGCCTGGAGAGACCCTGAGCAGAAGATCCTGTTAATCCCTGCCTGAACTTCTGAGATGATACATTTATGCTATTTGAGTTGCAAAATGTGTGGTAATTTGTTAAGAACAGTGATAGTACGTGAGTCAACAAATACCTGTTTTTAGTATGTAATGCAAGTGATTCCATATTATCAATTTTATTTAGACTGAGATCGTTACTGAAAATCCTTTATTTTTTGTTCAACGCCTAATCTTTCAGTAGATACTAGTCAAGAAATGATGAGAAAGACAATTTGATGAGAGAAGTTGTTATGAATAATATTAATGGGTAATTGTGTATCCGATTATAATGAAGAGATTGCAAAAGATGTAGATCTTTTGTAATCTGATGTAGGTACAAAGGATTTCAAATTTTAAAAGGAAGGGATAAAAGTGCTTACTAAGAATAACAGTTCTCTTCTAAGCAATCTTTACCCACACTAGGATATTGTAATATGTAAAATGGTTGTAAGGAAAGAAAGTGAAGTAAGCATTACTTGGCAACAGTCATCACAGTAGGTTTGACATATGCTTAACATTCTGTATTGAAATAACCATAAACATTTGAGGACAGAGTTTTGAATTCCTATCTCATTTTCAATAAGCTTTGTGAATTTGAATATGTGTCAATTTGAATATTTCATTAAACATCAGATCACTAGTATTCCATTATGAATATGCTCTTGACCTTCCACTATTATGGATTAATATTTGTAAAGACTGAGATTATCCACGTCAGAGCTCTTTCCTAAACAAAGCATGTCAGAAGATTCACAATTTGCCTGATTTCTTTATGATATTGATGCCCAGAAATATTCTGTGATTTTTGTTATTTTTCTCCCAAGAAAGTAAAAATCAATATCCTTGATGTCTTAAATATCAGAGAGGTATTGCTTAACATTATACTTTTACTCATCATTCTTCTCCTGTTTTCTGCTCCCACAGTTTATTCATATATTGCAAAATCTCAAAAGAGTGTGAGCTAAGGCATTTTTAAAGCATAGCATGAGTTAGAGATGACTTTATATTCTACTTATTGTAGTTATCACATGCATTTTCTGAGCCCCCCCTTTTTATGAGACTAAAACAGACAGTATTATAATAAATCAGTTTAGTAGTGTGCTCATACTAAAACTACATTCTGCTTACTAATGAATCTTTAATACATATCTTTAAACCCAACCTTTATCCTCTAAACATATCTCTACTTAAATATTTAGTTATTTATAAAGTAGGATAATATGTATTAATATATAATACTCAATAATGTTCTTTGAAGGGCTAATAGGGTAGCGGAGATGTGCCTGCAAACGGGTCTCTCTGCTCGGGCTGAACATCCTTGCAAATGAGGCGTTCTGCCAAAGAGTCTGGACACAGCGTTGAGTTTAATGGTCCCTTGCAAATGAGGGAGCATTCCCTTCTTGTGATAAGAAGGAGAAGAGGGCTTTGGACAGACTCTGCAACAGACAGGGATTTCACTCCCCTTTGCTGTATGATAACATGTATGCACCTGGAAAAGGCTTATTCATGCATTCTGGAATTCTGCTTAGGGGGCTTTTATAATAACAAACCGCAATCAGTTTTGCACAGTTCTGTTCCTCCGGCTGGAGTGTGTATTGTCTGTCTCTTGTGTGTCTTGTGTTTTGTCTTTGTGTCATTTCACTGGCAACAGTTCTTAATATAATCCATACAATTTTTAAAATTTTAAATTTATTTATTTTAATTGGAGGCTAATTACTTTACAGTATTGTATTGGTTCTGCCACACATCAACATGAATCCACCAGGGGTGCACACATGTTCCCCCCTCCCCCTCCCTCCCCTTACCATCCCTCAGGGTCATCCCAGTGCACCAGGCCCAAACATCCTGTATCAAACCTGGACTGGCGATTCATTTCTTATATGATATTATATATGTTTCCATGACATTCCCCCAAATCGTCCCACCCTCTCCCTCTCTCACAGAGTCCAAAAGACTTTTCTATATATCTGTGTCTTTTTTGCTGTCTCACATACAGGGTTATCATTACCATCTTTCTAAATTTCATATATATGCATTAGTATACTGTATTGGTGTTTTCTTTCTGCCTTGCTTCACTCTGTATAATCGGCTCTAGTTTCATCCACCTCATCAGAACTGATTCAAATGTATTCTTTTTAATGGCTGCATAATACTCCATTGTGTAAATGTACCACAGCTTTTTTATCCATTCCTCTGCTAATGGACATCTAGGTTGCTTCCATGTCCTGGCTATTATAAACATTGCTGCAATGGACAATGGGGTACCTGTGTCTCTTTCAATTCTGGTTTCTTTGGTGTGTATGCCCAGCAGTGGGATTGCTGGGTCATAAGGTAGTTCTATTTCCAGTTTTTTAAGGAATCTCCACACTGTTCTCCATAGTGTCTGTACTAGTTTCCATTCCCACCAACAGTGTAAGAAGGTTCCCTTTCCTCCACACCCTCTCCAGCATACTATTTAAAACTATAAAACTAGTTGCTCTCTGCACTGCCTTTTATTTTTGTCAATAACCAGATGCCCACGCTTTTCCCTAATTTGAGCCACCTACTCGATTCATTAAGGCTAGTGTCTTGACTTCTCTCATTGGTTTTCTTAGACTGACACCATTGATTCAAAAATATTTCTTTTTAAAATCACATTGTTGTAGTCTCTTCATGAAAGTGTTTTATAATGCACTTACAATCACTTACTATTCTTGGATACTTATTCTACATTGAAAATATTCTTCAAAATTGAAATCAACTTTCCATTGTTTTTCAGTACCTAGTGTTCCTACTGAACAATCTGCTGTCTTTTTTATTCTTATTCTTTTATAAAATTCTGTCTTTCCTGATGGTGGTAGCTGTGATCTTGGCACTCTTGATAATAAATTAGTGTTATATTATAATGGTATTAATGAATTTTTAAATCTCAGCATAAAAATTCTCAGTTTCCAAGTTTTCCTCATTATTCTCAGATTATTTATGAATGTTTTCATTATATTAAATATGATAATTTAAATTTTACTTGTTTCAGGTCTCCTAAGGACTGATCATTTCTATCTGAATCACTCAATTCAAAGTTGACCCATCTTGTTTACTTACTTGGAAAATGGCACTAACCAGACTTATGCTAGCTATAATTATAGGTTTGGTGCTTCTTGACCAGCTTTCTTTTCTTTGGGTTGATGCAAGAACAGGCAAGAAGAAAATTCTATGCTAGAAGCAAATAGAAAATTTAACTGCTGTTGTATACACCTTGTCTTTTCTGTATTTCAGTGATACTAGGTTAGGCCCCTGTTTTTACTTGCTCCATAAGCACATGAATCTAGACTTTCATCAAATCTCTAGCTTCAAGCATTACCTCTTTCTCTGCCTTCTATCACAATTTTGATTTTTTAAAAATTGATGTTTCTTAACTGACTGTCGAAGAATTGATGCTTTTGAACAGTGGTGTTGGAGAAGACTATTGGGAGGCCTTTGTACTACAAGATCAAACCATTGAATCCTAAAGGAACTATGCCCTAAATATTCATTGGAAGGACAGATGCTGAGCCTGAAGCTCCAATGCTACGGCCACCTGACACTAAGAACTGACTCCATAGAAAAGATCCTGACGCAGGGAAAGACTGAAGATGGGAGGAGAAAGGGATAACAGAGGATGAGATGGTTGGATATCACTGACTCAAGAAACATGAGTTTGAGCAAGCTCTGGGAGTTGGTGATGGACAGGGAAGCCTGACATGCTGCTGTCCATGGGGTCATAAAGAATCAGACATGACTGGGTGACTGAACTGAACTGAACTGCCACTTTGTTATTGACATTTATTCTTAATTCATGTCAGTCATTTCATTAAGCTATATATTACCTTTCTGTAAAGTCATACTAATGGTACATTGATTTTTATATGACTCAATTTGAAAAAATTTGGCAATGCTATATTTTTATTTTTTAAATTAAAAGCAACATAGTACCTTAATCATGCATTAAATAGCAATAAAGATAAAATGAGATTGATATAATAATTTTTGGATTGTTATTTCACTTTATGCCTTCACATTAAATAGATTACACAAAATATCTAGAATTTAAATTATTTAAAATCATGAACCATGTCTCCATTTATTATTTATCTCTTCCTGGTGAAAGCATTGAATAGGGTATCAACAAATATCTAGCAAATGAGCACTTTATAGATTTTTTTTTCAATGAGAAATATTTCCCTTGATTTGGGAAATACAAGTGCTTCAGATTTAAAATTCTGTCTCTCTCTTAGTCACAGGTACGCAAAGAAATTAAATATTACAACAAATA
Organism: Ovis aries; assembly: GCF_016772045.2. Lineage (NCBI taxonomy): Eukaryota > Metazoa > Chordata > Mammalia > Artiodactyla > Bovidae > Ovis > Ovis aries. The sequence continues at coordinate 54,595,449 of NC_056069.1, forward strand.
TAGTCAGGTCTTCTGTCTCTAAATGTATAAATTTATTTTACTTTTCAGTGGGACTTCTCTAATTAGAGAAGAAATTTTAGCTAAAGGAAAAGGAGAAGCATAGGAATTAGAAAAAAAATAATCCCATAATTTATACGGCTAGCACAGAAAAACTTCAACCTGTTCCATAAGCACTCCATCTACAAGAAATAAAATAGATAATTTTATTTTATTAAAAAATATATATGTAATATGTGTGTGTGTGTGCAAGTGTGTGTTTTTGCTCCGTTGTGTCCAATTCTGTGACCCTGTGGACTGTAGCCCATCAGGCTTCTCTGTCAATGGAATTTTCCAGGCGAGAAAACTGGAGTGGGTTGCCATTTTCTACTACAGGGTATCTTTTTGATTTGGGGATTGTACTGGAGTCTCTTGCATCTCCTACATTGGCAGTTGGATTCTTTACCGCTCTGCTACCTGAGAAGCCCAACATGACTAACTGTATATGTAACAATGCCTCCTATGAGTCAGTCATTGATCTAAGCTTGCTGCAAATGTTAATTCATTTAGACTTCATAAAACACTATGAAAAAACTAAGGCACAGAGGGTTTAAGTATCTTGTTAATGGTTATACAGCTAGTAAGTTTTGGAGCCAGTACTGAACTTAGGCAATTAGATTCAAATATGTTTAACCATTAGTCTGCATTGCCCTAAATGAGTATTTAAACACACAATATTAAAGCAAAAGAACCCAGCAATGCAGACACCACAGGATTGCTTATATGATATATCATGGACAGCAGTATATTTTAACAAAACAAATACCTGATTTGTTACCTGGTGAATTGGCATGCTGTTTCTAAGTCAACTCACTATGAGGAAGTTAGTGATATGAAATATGAATGTACTTTACTGTGCACTGTTTCAAACTGATGTCGCCTTGGTCTTTAGCAGACTAATCAAATCAAAAGCATTAAAGCAGCACTAATATCTGCTGTGAAATTATGCAAGTATATATACATATGCAAACATGTACACAATCATATAGATATACACCTCTATATATAAATAGTGAAATAAAAATATTTGATATATAAATTTAGAGGAAAACAGATAATAAATGGATTAATATTTAATTTGACCTTATGCACACATTTGCCCCTTTCTATATTTATGTTCCCAATAATTGGCAAATTTATTCAGAGCAAGAATCTTTTATTGAATTACACAGACACACTTGCATAGGAGCATTTATAATTCAGTCTAGAGATGTGCAGGGGTTTCCCAGATGGTGCTAATAGTAATGAACCCTCCTATAAATGCAGGAGATATAAAAGATGTATGTTTGATCCCTGGGTAAAGAAGATCTCCTGGAGGAATGCATGGCAACCTATTTCAGTATTTTTGCCTGGAGAATCCCATAGACATAGTAGCCTGGCGGGCTATAGTCCATAGCGTCACAGAGAGTGGGACATGACTGAAATGACATGGCATGTATGAAGAGATATGTAAATAATGAAAGAAGACAAAATGCTTTGTAAATTGCATATATTCATTCACTTGAAATACATCTGTTTTCATTCCCTTAAATTATGGAAGATTAGTTCATTGCCATTATGTTCTTTAGTTTCAGAAAAATAACTAGATTTGTTTAAATTTAACAACTATGAAATTAATTATATAACATATGTGATTAATTAAGAAATTCTTTATTTTCAATTGAGTTCAGTAGCTGAGTCACGTCTGACTCTTTCTGAATTTATGGACTGCAACATGCCAGACTTCCCTGCTCATGTCCTTTGAGTTGGTAATGCTATCCACCACATCATTCTCTGTTGTCCCCTTCTCCTCATGCCTTCAATCTTTCCCAGCATCAGGGTCTTTCCTAAGGAGTGAGGAAAGACCTCACTTTGCATCACCTGGCCAAAGTATTGGGGCTTCAGATTCAGCATCAGTCCTTCCAATGAATATTCAGGATTCATTTCCTTTAGGATTGACTGGTTTGATCTTCTTGCAGTCCAAGGGACTCTCAAGAGTCTTCTCCAACACCACAGTTCAAAAGCATCAATTCTTCAGTACTCAGTTTTCTTCATGGTCCAACTCTCACATCTCTGCATGACTACTGGAAAAACCATACCTTCGACTAGACTGGAAAAACCATAACTTTGTTGGCAAAGTAATTTTTAGATCTTAGTATAACATTTTCCATGCATCTTGGAATTCATCAGTGCACAGCATGAACATGGATGACCTTAAATTTCTTCAGACATACTCTGACACCATATGCAAAATTTTAAAATACATATGTTTTGTATATGAACTAGTTTGTTTGAGAGGGAAAAAAAGAGGCTCATTATATTTCATCATTTTAAATTGTCATGTAATTTTTTATTAACAAAATAAGAGCTAGATCTATATGTTAATTTTCATGAAAAAATTTTGGATGATCTGCTTATTTTCCAATCTTAGTTTTAAATAAATTTAAAGCATTAATATCTACTTTTGATTTATTGGCTTCACCAAAATCTTTGACTGTTTGGATCACAAAAAACTGTGGAAATTTCTTAAAGAGATGGAAATACCAGACCACCTTACCAGCCTTCCAAGAAATCTGTATGCAGGTTAAGAAGCAGAAGTTAGAACTAGACATGGAATGACAGATTGGTTCCAAATTGGGAAAGGAGTATGTCAAAGCTGTTTTTGTCACTCTGCTTGTTTAAACTATATGCAGAGTACATCATGAGAAATGCCTATCTGAATGAAGCACTATCTGGAATCGAGATGGCTGGGAGAAATATCAATAACCTCAGATATGCAGATGATACCACCCCAATGGCAGAAAGTAAAGAGAAACTGAAGAGCCACTTGATGAAAGTGAAAGAGAAGAGTGAAAAAGTTGGCTTAAAGCTCAACATTCAGAATACAAACATCATGGCATGCAGTTCCATCACCTTGTGGCACATAGATGGGGAAACAATGGAAAACAGTGACAGACTTTATTTCCTTGGGCTCCAAAGTCACTGCAGATGGTGACTGCAGCCATGAAATTAAAAGAAGCTTGCTCCTTGGAAAGAAAGCTATGACAAACCTAGACAGCATATTAAAAGCAGAGACATTATTTTGCTGCCAAAGGTCTGTCTAGTCAAGCCTATGATTTTTCAATTGTCATGTAGGGATGTGAGAGTTGGACTATAAAGAAAGCTGAACACAGAAGAATCGATGCTTTGAATTGTGGTGTTGAAGACTCTTGAGAGTCCCTTGGACTGCACGGAGATCAAACCAGTCAATCCTAAAGGAAATCAATTCTGAATATCCATTGGAAGGACTGATGCTGAATCTGAAGCCCCAATACTTTGGCCCTGTAATTCAAAGAACTAACTCATTTGAAAAGAATCTGATGTTGGGAAAGATTAGAGGCAGGAAGAAAAGGGGATAACAGAGGATGGGGTGGTTGGATGGCATCACCGACTCAATGAATATGATTTTGATCAAGCTCCTGGAGTTGGTGATGGACAATGGCATGCTGCAGTCCATGGGGTTATAAAGAGTTGGATATGACTGAGCTATTGAACTGACTCAAAGTGTCGATAATTAGAGAATTCTTTTGTAGTTTATCATTAAAATGATTGTTATTTATAATCAGGCCATTAAATAATGGTATTTACAATACTTTAATTATTGTTTGAAAGTGTTAACAATGAGAATCTACCAAACATAATTGCTGACATACAAGAAATGCTTAATAAAATTAGCGGTAATGTGGCCTTATATTTATTATAGCTAAATAAATAATAATGATATATTTACTTAATTCTTAACTCTAAAGCAGCATATAAATTGCAGATTTGATATTACTTGCTTTCCTCCTGGTTTGTTAAAGTACACTAATATTTACTTTGCAATACAATTGTATCAGGACCTTCCAAGTGAGGACAAATTAGTTTGAGCTCATTCCAAAATAGTACAAAACACAATATAAAGTGAGTGTAAGGATTATGTAAGGGTGAAATGGAGAGATAAAACAAAGAAAATTTTACACCATTCTTGAAGAAGTTTGCAAGTGGCAGGATAAGAAATCTGAGTTTAATTAGGTTCATGGTGAGAGACAATTGAGAAAAATTTTGCTGAGAAATAATAGGATTAGAACTATGTATTACAAAGATAAAACTAAGAGCTAGGCAAGGGGTGAATTTGGAGCAAGGGGAGATTAGAGGAATTAACCAGTTAGGAACCTTACAGTAGAACAGGGGAGATTTAGAATGGTGGCAGAGAAAATCGCACTTTGTAACTGTACACCGGTTGTAATTTGATTTCTTTCTCATCGTATCATTCCACTTACAAAGCAGTATCATTAAGCAGGAAAAGGGCAGATTACAAAACAAAACAAATACATTTTCTGTTATATTTCCACAGTTCTGAAAATAAGTGAAGGCGAAAAATAATGGCAAAAAGTAATGACAAATTTTTGATCATGAAAGATAATGGTGTCAATGTTCACTAAAAAATAAGCAAGATTGTGTACACAAGAATGGTTAACAGAGCAAGGAGTTTATTATTGGGAGTTGGAGGGCTTGGGAACCTTTTGCTTATTTTTTTTATGTTAAGAAAAAATATAATTAATTATATTTTTCACTTTTCATTCTCTTCCCCAAATATTTTAGCCATCGGTTGCTAAGTCAAATAATACAGGGTTACATACAAAGGTGTCATATGCAAAATGATCAACTACTAATAAGAAGAAGCAAATATCAGAACTCCAAAAAGAGTCAAAATGCAAATATAATTAACATACTGTTTGATTCCATTTTTATGACACTGAAAGGCAAACTATAAGAACAGCTACAAGGTTAGAAGTTAGGGGTTTCTGTGGGAAGAGAAAATGTAACCAAAAAGGACACAGGAAATTTGGAATGATGGAAATATTCTACATTTTGGTCATGGTGACAGTTATCCACTGTATACATTTGTCAAAACTACATCTAAAAGTTAATTTCAATGTATGTGGATAATTAGGTTCACTTTACAAACCTAATTTTGGGTTAAACATGAAGTTTATTATATATTTCCACTCTCAGGAGGGAAATAAAATTAAATCAGATGAAAGCATATATGTGTATGGTTATTTTTACAAAAAGTAAATTGTGCATTCAGCTTTCTTTTTTAGTTAAAGTGTCATTAGCATTGGCGGTCATCTATATTAAAAGGGAAGAAAAATCACAATCACTTGGAGTCCAAAGTCTGATAATTGTCAAATCAAGAATTTCTCAGGTCAAGCAAGTTTTCCAGAGAATTTTTACTGACAAGCTGTCTCTGTAAGAGGCTGATAAATGGAAAGATTAGTTCAGTCCTTAATTCATTAATCTAAAATGTTAATTAGCATATATCTGTTGGACCTCATTCCAGATTCTGGGTACAAAGAAGAAAACATGATAAAACTCTTGCTCTCCTATAGATTATATTCTGGTGGAGAAGATATGTGGAAACTAATAAAGTAAAACATAACACAAAATCAGCTTCTGAAAAAAATTATATCAGAGCATCAATTCAACTACTAATACTGGACTAGGAACTAATTTTCACCCTCAAAATAAATTATCAGTATATCAATAGAATCTCTTGGAAGTTTTCAAATTTTACTGGTGATTCAGTTCAGTCAGTTCAGTTGCTCAGCCATGTCTGATTCTTTGTGACCCCATGGACTGCAGCACACCAGGCCTCCCTGTCCATCACCAACTCCCAGAGTTTACCCAAACTCATGTCCATTGAGTTGGTGATGCCATTCAACCATCTCATCCCCTGTCATCCCCTTGTCCTCCTGCCCTCAATCTTAACCCAGCATTGGGGTCTTTTCAAATGAGTCAGCTCTTTGCATCAGGTGGCCAAAGTATTGGAGTCTCAGGTTTAGCATCAGTTCTTCCAATGAACATTCAAGACATTTCTTTTAGGATAGACTGGTTGGATCTCCTTTCAGTCCAAGGGATTATCAAGAGTCTTCTCCAACACCAAAGTTCAAAAGCATCAATTCTTCTGTGCTCAGCTTTCTTTCTAGTCCAACTCTCACATCCATACATGACTACTGGAAAAATCATAGCCTTGACTAGATGGACCTTTGTTGACAAAGTAATGTCTCTGCTTTTTAATATACTGTCTATGTTGGTCATAACTTTTCTTCCAAGGAGCAAGCTTCATTTATTTTCATGGCAGCACTCACCATCTGCAGTGATTTTGGAGCCTCTCCAAAATAAAATCTGCTACTGTTTCCACTGTTTATCTGTCTATTTGCCATGAAGTGATGGGGCTGGATGTCATGATGTTTGTTTTCTGAATGTTGAGCTTTAAGCCAACTTTTTCACTCTCCTCTTTCACTTTCATCAAGAGATTTTTTAGTTCCTATTCACTTTCTGCCATAAGGGTTGGGTGCTGTCATCTGCATATCTGAGGTTATTGATATTTTTCCCAGCAATCTTGATTCTAGCTTGTGCTTCATCCAGCCCAGCATTTCTCATTATGTACTCTGCATATAAGTAAAATGAACAAGGTGACAATATACAGCCTTGACGTACTCCTTTTCCTATTTGGAACCAGTCTGTTGTTCCATGTCCAGTTTTAACTGCTGCTTCCTGACCTGCATACAGATTTCTCAAGAGGCAGGTCAGGTGGTCTGGTATTTCATCTCTTTTAGAATTTTCCACATTTTATTGTGATCCACACAGTCCAAGGCTTTGGCATAGTCAATAAAGCAGAAATAGATGTTTTTCTGGAACTCTCTTGCTTTTTCAGTGATCCAGCGGATGTTGGCAATTTGGTCTCTGGTTCCTTTGCCTTTCTAAAACTAGCTTGAATATCTGGAAGTTCATCATTCACATCTTGTTGAAACCTGGCTTGGAGAATTTTGAGCATTACTTTGCTAGCGTATGAGATGAGTGCAATTGTGCAGTAGTTTGAGCATTTTTTGGCATTGCCTTTCTTTGGGATTGGAGTGAAAACTGACCTTTTCCAGTTTTATTGGTGATTATCAACAAACTATTATCAACATTGCTTCCCAGGTATTGCAGTGGTAAAGAATCTTTCTGCCAATGCAAGAGACACAGGTTCAGTTTTTGGGTCAGAAAGATCTCCTGGAGGAGGAAATGGCAGCCCACTCCAGTAATCTTGCCTGAAAAATACCGTGGACAGAGGAGAATGGCAGGTTTCCATAGGGTCACAAAGAGTCAGACATGACTGAGTACGCATGCAGTCATTATTAGTATGAGGTGACTGTGTGCTTAGTGATATCTGACTCTTTGTAGCCTGCCTGGAACCTCTGTCTATGAGATTTTTCCAGGAAAGAATTCTGGAGTGGGTTGCCATTTCCTTCTCCTGGGGATCTTTCTGAATCAGAGATCGAACAGGCATCTCCTATATCTACTGTAATGGCATGTGGATTGTTTATATCAGAGCCACCTGGGAAGCCCTGTGTTATCAATATATTACCCTAAAGGATGGTGGAAAATTGTCTTGAAGGTAAATTTGAAGAGAGAGTGATGGAAGTCTGTTTATCTTATTTCTGGATAAGAAGCTCGTGTTTTACATATCCACTATCATCTCCAATACCCAAGAGGTAAAATTAATAATATTGTATGTCTGGTGCTGTTCTCGGCAATTTCACATACATTAGAATATAATGTGAAGAAGATGTCCCTCTCCTCATTGGATAAAGCTGGCAGTTGAAGAAACAAAGCAGAGATTGGTAAAGTAACTTGCCAAAGGTCTCTTAGTTCATAGTAGCTGGGCAGGCCCCTGATTTCAGGTAGCCTGGTCCCAGAGCCTATGTATGCCTGCTCTGTATCTTATCTCCATATACCTTAGCAGGAAGGCTATATTCTTTCAGACACAAGTAACAGTAAGGCCATCTGAGACATGGTTGTAGGAAAAATGTTACTGAGTCCAAGCTCCTACTGCTTACTACATGGCAAGCCAATAAATCTAGAGAGGAGGCATTGGAGCAAGGAATTGTGTATTTATTTGGAAGGCCAGCAGACTGAAAAGATGGTGTACTAGTGTCCCAAAGAACCATCTTGACAAGATTTGAAAGCTGGGCTTTGTTTTTACTCAATTTAATTTTAATTAATTTTTGTTAATAGAACAAAAAGGGGAAGATGAGAAGGTAAAGTAAAAAAGGCAATAAGTTGATGTGAATATTTCCTTGTTCCAGTTCAACTCCAGAGGTCATGTGTTAATTTCTTCTTTTCTGCATTTATTCACAGGTGGGCCTGGTCAGGATGTTTCCCATGAGCTTAAACAAAGATATTTTAGCTTAACACTCAGGCATGGGAGGCAGAGTTCCCAGAAATGGACCATTATGTGTACTTTAAGCTACAGGCTACATCCCTTTAGTGATTAACTTGTGGCAAAAAGAATAAAATACAAAGGTTAAAGTAAAATAAATGAATCCGATATGAAATCAGACTTATTCCCCTTGCACAAAATTCGAAAGCTCTAGAGTTTATGGTATACTCTTCTTATCACCAGAAAAATTTCATGGAATTGTATTGGAATGTCTCTTCCATACCACAAAAAGACAGACTCTTTTTTAAATATTAAAAACCAACATTTAACACATGTATCTAAAGTATGAGAAGTAGAATTTTGCGTCTGCTTTATTCACTACTCTCTTTACACCACCCTAAGACAATGCCCAGCACATATAATTGTTCCATAAATTCTTTATAGTGTTTCTCTCTGGGTTTCACTGCCAGGCTGTTTCTCAGATGGCTGTTGGTGTGTCAGTTTTACTAAAGTAACCAAATTAGCCTCAAGATGAAGTTCCTCATACCAAGCCCCATGTCAGCTATCCAAACTTAACTAAATTACTATGTTCTAATCTCCTGGAAAAGGAAGCCCTAGATCAACCAATCAGAGCTTAGCTGCTCAGTACAAGTTACCTGACCTGGCTCCAAGACTTCCCTTTGCTCCATGTAAGGAAAGTAACCTTTTATTTATTTATTTTTTAACCAACTAGCAAATACTCAGCATATTTTTCTTGTTTCTGTTCAGTTTGGTTTATAAAAATCTCTCCTCTTGTATAGCTTATTGGAGTTCCTTTTTATCTACTAGATTGGATGTTGCTCAATTCATAATTTACTGAATATACATCTACTAGATCAGTAATTTATCCATTGGAAATTTCATTTTAACACTTACAACTTTGTATCTTCTCATTATTATGTGTGTACTTATTCCTGGTCAGATCTCCCACTGATTAAAATGAGGTTGAAAGGTTGGGGAAATATCAGAGCATTTTACAAATTTAATGAGGTCACTACTATTATATTCTAGTAAACCCCACTGTGTTATTTCCACTTCAACATTTTTCTATTTTATAAACATTTGGGATTTAATTAGTGAGAAATCATAGTCTAATCGCTAGGTCCTTTACTCATATGCTTGGAATTAATCGCGAGAGCAGGAGACACTTATTTTTGTTCTCTCCCTGAAGTGTTGACAGGACTGTACTTTCTGATCCTCTTTGGAGTTAGGCATTCTTCTGGTGACCTGTGCAGGTAATAAAACAAGATTGGAAATAATATGTGTCATTTTAAAGTGGAGATTTTAAAGCCAGAAAATAAGCCACTATATTCTCATCACCTTGCCTCAAAAGTTGTATCAGTGGTATTGAACCTGAATTTCCAACTAGCTGGGTCTCTGAGGTCCCAGAGTTAATCTCAATGAGCAAAACAATTTTGATTCTCTGCAGTGGACTTATAACATGAAAATGTGATTATCTTCATTTTGCTACATCCCTGAGATTTGGAAGTTGTTACTATAGCCTGTTGTGATGTAAGGAAGAATATCCTACCCCATACTTAATAAAGTAAGAGATACTGCTTATTAACAAATCTCCTTCATTCAGTTCCCCCACCTGCCACTCCTGGGTGAAGGTGGTCAAAAGGTATAAACTTCTAGTCGTAAGATACACAAGTACTGGGGTTGCAATGTACAGTGTGATGACTAACTATAGTTAGCATATTATGCATGCTCAGTCTCTCAATCACGTCCTACTCTTTGTAAACTCATGGACTGAGGTCCGCCAAGTTTCTCTGGCCATTGAGTTTTTCAGGCATGAATAATGCAGTGGGTTGCCATTTCATACTCCAAGGAATCTTCCTGATTCAGGGATCAAACTTGTGACTTGTGAGTTTCCTGCATTGGCAGGCAGATTCTTTGCCACTGCGCCACCTTGGAAACCCCATAGTTAACATTGCTGTATGATATATTTGAAAGATGTTGAAAGAATGGATCCTAAGAGTTCTCATTACAATATATATTTTTTTCTTTTTGTTTTGGTATGCCACAAAGGATATTAACTAAACTTATCATGCCTATCATATGTATAAATCAAGTCCTTATGCTATATACTTTAACATTAACACTGTGCTTTGTGTCAACTATATGTAAATATAAATCTCAATAAAACTGGAAAAATACACTAGGAAAAAATTTTTAAAAAAGCACCAGACCCTGTGCTAAGCTATTTCTACACTTCACTTCCCTAATGATAAATGATTTACTTTAGGACATGTATTTGCAATGTTCTCTTATAACAATCATGTGCATTGTCTGGATAACCGCACCAGTTGTACAGCAGTGAAAACTGAAGCTCATGAGAGTTCTCTATACGCCCAAGCGTCCACAGCTAAGGGTCTTTCTTACTTTAAAACATGTGCTCAAAACTAAAAAAATAAAAAAATAATAAAAATAAAAAAAAATAAAACATGTGCTCTTTTATGATGCCATATTGCCCACCTGGCTCCTGTCACACTTTTAAAGCATTCTTCTGCGTTTGGCCTTCAACTTGCTACAAGTATTTGGCTCCTCTTAGAGTAAATATTTTAAATGAAAATAAATTGCCTGCCTTGCACCTCTGGGAAGTGACAAAATGTTATATTGAGAAGAATATCAGATGTGGAGACCATGAAGGCAGTTCACTCAGGCAAGAGCCATAAGGAAGCAGTGGAGAACTACTGCTGGAGGTGTAACATCAGAACTTACTGCTGGAAGTACAACAAAGGATGATAGTGACTATTTTCCATCCCTTAAAAAGTGCACAGCAAAATGATTGGATCTCGTAACAAATTTAACAATTAAATATTTGCTCTCTAAACTGGTAATAAAATATTAATGCTGGCATAACTTCAATAAATCAAAATTCAACAAATAATTATGCTTCATTATTATAAATTCATTTTTACACTTGATTTTCAATACATTAAAGTAAAATGCATTAAAAATGAGGACTATGGGACTTTCCTGGAGGTCCAGTGGTTAAGATCCTGCCCTTCCAATGCAGGAGGTGTAGGTTCAAACACTGGTCAGGGAACTAAAATCCCACATGCCACAGGGTCAAAAAAATACATAGAATTATGAAATCATTGCAAAATGCAAATTCTAGTTATTAGTTTTTATTATATTTACTTATATATATGTACAGATATGAAAGTGAAAATGAAAGTCACTCAGTCATGCCCAACTCTTTACAGCTGCATGGACTTATGCAGTTCATGGAATTCTCCAGATCAGCATACTGGAGTGGGTAAAATTTCCCCACTTCAGGAGATCTTCCCAACCCAGGGATTGAACCCAGGTCTCCTGCATTGCAGGCAGATTCTTTACCAGCTGAGTCACAAGGGAAGCCCAAGAATAGTGGAGTGGGTAGCCTATTCCTTCTCCAGCAGATCTTCCCAACCCAGGAATTAAACTGGGGTCTCTTGCTTTGCAGGCAGATTCTTTACCAACTGAGTTATCAGGGAAACCCATATATATATATGGGTGATATATAGTTAGCTTAATCATAGCCCCCAAAATATGTCAACATTCTAATCTTCAGAATTGGCAAATAGTATCTGATATAGAACAACACTAATGTGATTTTGTATGGAAAAGATGTGCCTAAACTAAAGTTTTTGAGAGGAGGAATTTTCCCTATATTATCAGTAGCTAACTAAAGTGTTACTCACTCAGTCATAGCCAACTCTTTGTGACTTCATGGACTATAGCCCACCAGGCTCCTATGTCCATGGGATTTCTCAGGCAATAATATTGGAGTGGGTTGCCAGGTCGCAAAGGCAAACTCTGTGAGGCTAGCACTCACAGAGGAGAAAGCTTTGTGAAGTTGGAGGCAGCTATTTGGATAATGTGTCTTGAAGCCCAGGAATGTCAGCAGCCTACAGAACCAGGAAGATAAAAAGAAGGGATTTCCCCAGAGGGCCTCAGGAAGGTATGCAGCCTTGCAATGTTTTGGTTTGGGATCTGCCCTTCAGAACTTGAGAGAATAAAATTATTTTGTTTTTCAAGCTACCTAATCTTTAGTAGCAGCAACTGGGATGCTGCTATAACACATACTTAAAATGTTTTTAGAACTGATAATGGGTGGAGGCTAGAAGAATTCAGAGGTGAATGATAGACATGAGAAACTAAGACACATATATTTAGACATTCTTAACCAAAAGATTTATACATGTTTTCATCAACATGTACTATACTTACTGCTGCCCCATAATAAACCTTACTGAGAATACTATAACCTACAAAAAAAAAAAGAAATAGAAAAAAGAACTTGAAAAAAAATTGGGGACCAAAACAGCAAAACAGAATACCTGTATGGGAGAAAAATAAATGAATCAAACCATTTGTTCATGCCAGTAACTCTACTAATGGCTAAATGGAGGACAATCACTTTCATAATGCTATGTAATATGCAATCTCATCTTGCCAATGATTCTTACAGAGTTAAATTTATTTTAAAGAGTTTTTATGGCTACCACTTTTGACAATGCATGTGAATATGCAATCTCATCTTGTCAATGATTCTTACAGAGTTAAATTTATTTTAAAGAGTTTTAGTACTACTAAGTTCCCTTCAGGATTTCCTGGTAGCTCAACTGGTAAAGAACCTGCCTGCAATGCAGGAGGATTTGATTCCTGGGTGGGGAAGATCCCCTGGTGAAGGGATAGGCTACCACTCCAGTATTTTTGGGTTTCCCTGGTAGCTCAGATGGTAAAGAATCCACCTGCAATGCAGGAGACCTGGATTCAATCCCTGGGTTGGAAAATCCCCTGGAGGATGGCATGGCAACCCACTCCAGTATTGTTTCATGGAGAATCCCCATGGACAGAGGAGCCTGGCAAGCTACAGCCCATTGGGTTGCAAAGAGTAGGAACCTAATGATCTATTAAGCGTGCAAGTTCCCTTCAAGGATGTTTGCACCAATGAAAGTGTTTATAGCAATGAAAGTGACCATGAGTGGTCATTATTATATAAAATTTTGCCAGTTTGTAGACTTCATCATCTTGTTTTGTTTGGATGGTCCATTGTGTTTCAATCTTGTGTGCATGTTAAGTCTTGTCTGATTCCTAGTGGCCCTCTGGACTGTAGCCTGCTAGGTTCCTCTGTCTATGAAATTCTCTGGGCAAGAATAAGTGGAGTGGGTTGCCATTTCCTGTCTCCAGAGGCTCTTCCTGACCTAGAGATGGAACCTGTGTCTCTTATGCCTCATGCATCTGCAGGTGAGTTCTTTACCACTAACGCCACCTGGGAAGCCCTTCTTCATTTTAAAGTGAATCAATTCGAATAGTGATGGAACTAAAGTGATTTTAAAATACCAAGTTTACCTTCAAAGATGGGAAAGGAATCATATCTCAAGAAATGTGATCAATCTTCTGCAAGCTGGAAAATGCGAGGGTATTCCCCAAAGCATTGATGGCATGCTGATTTTAGCCTGGTGAGAACTGTTTAGAATTTCTGATCTCTTGGACTTTAAGATTATAATTTTGTGTTGCTTTAAGATGATGGTAACTTTGCAATATTTGCTGTATCAGCAACAGAAAACAAAAATAAACTCAAAATGGATTAAAGATCTAAATGTAAGACCAGAAACTATAAAACTCCTAGAGGAGAACATAGGCAAAACACTCTCCGATATAAATCACAGCAGGATCCTCTATGACCCACCTCCAAGAATATTGGAAATAAAAGCAAAAATAAACAAATGTGTTTGTTTAAGCAAATTTCTAATTAAAATTAAAAGCTTCTGCACAACAAATGAAACTATAAGCGAGGTGAAAAGACACCCTTCAGAATGGGAGAAAATAATAGCAAATGAAGCAACTGACAAACAATTAATCTCAAAAATATACAAACGACTCCTGCAGCTCAATTCCAGAAAAATAATACAGACAGCTAACAAACACATGAAAAGATGCTCAACATCACTCATTATCAGAGAAGCGCAAATCAAGACCACAATGAGGTACCATTTCACGCCAGTCAGAATGGCTGCTCTCCAAGTCTACAAGCAATAAATGCTGGAGAGAGTGTGGAGAAAAGGGAACCCTCTTACACTGTTAGTGGGAATGCTAACTAGTACAGCCACTATGGAGAACAGTGTGGAGATTCCTTAAAAAACTGGAAATAGAACTGCCCTACGACCCAGCAATCCCACTACTGGGCATACACACCAAGGAAGCCAGAACTGAAAGAGACACATGTACCCCAATGTTCATTGCAGCGTGGTTTATAATAGCCAGGACATGGAAGCAACCTAGATGTCCATCAGCAGACAAATGGATAAGAAAGCACTGGTATATATATATATAATGGAATATTACTCAGCCATTAAAAAGAATACATTTGAATCAGTTCTAATGAGGTGGATGAAACTGGAGCCTATTATACAGAGTGAAATAAGCCAGAAAGAAAAACACCAATACAGTGTAATAACACATATATATGGAATTTAGAAAGATGGTAATGATAACCCTGTGTGTGAGACAGCAAAAGAGACACAGATGTATAGAACAGTCTTTTGGACTCTGTGGGAGAGGACGAGGGTAGGATGATTTGGGAGAATGGCATTGAAACATGTATATTATCATATGTGAAACAAATCGCCAGTCCAGGTTCGATGCATGATACAGGATGCTCGGGGCTGGTCCACTGGGATGACCCAGAAGGATGGTATGGGGAGGGAGGTGGGAGTGTGGTTCAGGATGGGGAACACATGTACATCCGTGGTGGATTTATGTCAATGTATGGCAAAACCAATACAATATTGTAAAGTAATTAGTCTCCAGTTAAAATAAATAAATTTATATTAAAAATATATTTGTCAGTGTTGTTTGTGAATCAAAAGCTCATTTATATGTATGGATAAATAGTATTCCATAGCACAGGTTTAATGCTGTGTGTTCTCTTGATGACGGTTATATTGCTTGCCTCTGGGTGGTTTTTGAATAAGCATAGGCTTTTGGCTCAAGTGGTGAATACCTAGGAGTGTGATTGCTGGGTTATATAGTAAGTTTAAACTCTCTCAAGGAAATGGCAAACTGTCTTCTGGCTGTCCCATGTTACATTTCCACCCACATGAATGAGAGTTTGTGTTGTTCCAGAAATTGTTATTAGAATATTTTTAATCCAGTCACAACATTTTTGGCTGTAACTTTATTAAAGGAACTATGAATGTTCCTATCTATCTATCTAATTTTAATATTTTATTCTGCAAATTGATCATTATTTTATCTCCATTATTTTCAAGATACTTTCCAATTCATAGATATATTTGTAAATATTGGGGGAAATCTTTTCTATATTATTTTTTATGAACTAAAAGGGTTATGAAATAGTGTAGAATGACACATGTTTACATAGCTAGACACTAATTTAGCTACAGGATAAAATTTTAGTTTCCTTGTATAACGCAGAATTACTTTCTACAAACAAACCAAAATATTATTATGACCTTACGCTCTGGTTTACATGTTTCTATGAAACCAAACCTTTACAGTTAATCTCATAGATCAAAAACTGAAGACATTTGGAAATAAATGATTACTTCTGAGAATAGAATAAATAACATAAAGTTAGACATGATGGTTTGCTGGCATTTAATAGACTAAAAACTGACATGTTCACTTTCAATTTCTCACACATATAAATATAGCTGAGACAACCCCTTAACTTTGATGTCATTTTCTTACCTCTCAATCTTTGTTTGCCATTTGATGGACAAGCAATCACCACTTCTGTCCTTTTTCTTTTTCTTGAAATATGGTTATGATTTTTAAAATGAATTTACTTCAGATGATCTTGCATCTGGATCACCCTGAGGAAAATGGAATCAAAGAGAGAGCTTTTATCTTTTTAGTTTTACTGTTAGAAAAAATATTTTCTGTTAGCTGTTATAGCATGGTAGGAATTAAAATAAGAAACAACCTAGGCAAGTCTTTAAGAGAACATAGAGGTAAATTTATTCCTTTTTATTTAAGCATAGTAAAATGAGTCTGTTATAAATATACTCATATGCCTCAGGGGAAATAAAATACCTGATCAATGGAACTTTCCATCTTTATCTTGCTGTTTATTGTGGGAGACATTAATGATTAAACATATAACAGAGTAAGCAATGTCTTACACTGCATTTACACACAGGTTCACACATTTCACACACAGGTTCACACATTTCCAACCTGTGGTCAGTGAATGATATTTTCCTTTCCTCATCTTCTTGGAGAGCGTCCGTAGCTTCCTTACTGAACACAATCATAGCATAAGCCTTAGTGAGTATCTGTTATCAAAGTGGAGACTTCACAATTTCACATAAATCCAGCACTTGATTAGTCAAAACACATTTCTTTCAGAAGAGTGAAAAACAATGTGGTATTAATTTTCTAGAGTTGACATAACAAAATACATACACTAGGTCCCTTAAGCAACAGAAATTTATTTCTCACTGTTCTGCAGGTTGGAAGTCCAGGGTTAAGGTATTGGCAGGGGTGGCTTCTCTTGGTTATTCTTCTCCTCTCTCTGTGTCCTCAGGGGCTCTTTTCTCTACATGCACAGAATCCTGCTCTCTCTTAATTTTCTTAAAGAAATATCAGCGATATTGGTTATGAACCCACCCATATGAACTCATTCATCTTTATTTAACTCTTAAAATGCTCTCTCCAAATGCAATCACATTCTGAGGTTCTGGGGATTAGAACTTTCATATATGAATGTTGAGGGGATGCAATTCAGTCCATAACAAATAGATGTGCAGGTTTTCAGTTATTTTTAAATGCAGGAATAAAATGTGAGGAAAGGAAGAATTTCTTAGATGCCAGGAACTAAAGGAGATCAATAACATTACAAAGCATGAAGAATACTAAAGTCAGTTTTCACTATAAGAAATTTTGAGTTTCATGGTCTTGTTAGAAATATGGAACATGAAACAAACTTCAGAGTCCATACACATTTTTGAGTCTAATAGAAATTACCTCCCACAGAAATATGATTACATTTCTACCTTCTCAGTATAACAGTAAGTTAAAATATAATTGTATTCTCTTATAGGAGACATGAAATTTTTGATTAACTTCTTTGGAGCTATGAAATAAATAACTGAAAATAAGAGAGAGGTTGACAAACTATTTTTTTTAATAATCAGTTTCTTAGATGGGATTTCTTGCCAATTACTTTTTAAATTTATTTTGACTCATAAATTTAGTTTAGTATGCAGATTGAACAGTTTGACAAGTTTGACAACTTCTTTCATTGTTTTACACCAAAAACCTAACACCCACAGTACTGGTATAGATAATTCCAGCATCCAAAGGCTTTTTCCTGATCAATGCCACCTTCCCAAAATATAACCAGTATTCTGACCTCTATTACTGTTGATTGGTTTTGTCTGGCTTTGTACTTTAAATCAGGAATGGGACTGCTGCTGCTAAGTCACTTCAGTCGTGTCCGACTCTGTGCAACCCCATAGACGGGCAGCCCACCAGGCTCCCCCGTCCCTGGGATTCTGGAGGGGGTCAGGAATGGGACTAGAGAGGTGGAAATGAAGCTTTGGAGTTTCAAATAACTCAGCAAATGAGATAAAAAGATATTTTAATACAATGTGTTTAAAAAAGAACATTTACTGAAAAATATCCATAGTGAACAAAATGACAAAATATGAAAGCCTCAGATTGTATATTGTCAATCAAGCCATTGGATTTTAGCCAGATTGGTGCATATACATGAATATCTCAAAGTGGAAATTGCATTTCCCTGATGCATAATGATGTTGAGTGGTTCTTATTTATTTAATTTTGATTTGAAAATATTCTTTTGTGAAGGATCTGTGTATTTTCTTATTAATCTGTGAGAACTTTTTATGTACTCTGGATATGAATCCTCTCTCAGGTATATTCATTTAACATATATTTTTCTGGTTTCTTTCTTTTTCATTCATTTTATGATGTCTTTAGATCAACATAATTCTTACTTACAATAAATTTGAATGTATTGATTCTTTCTTACTCATAACTATTTTAATACTTAAGCTGTATGGTAGGAAGAATAATGCCTTCCTCACACACACAAAAATTCACACCTTAATCCTTGCAACATATATCATTTACTTGCAGAGACTTTGCAGATGTGATTATTTTAAAGGTTAATTTAAAGGTCTTGAAACATGAAGATTATCTTGGGGTGTCTGGATGGGTCAAATGAAATCACAAAGTTAGGACATAATGTAAGAGTCAGAAAAAGGAGATGTGACCACAGAAGTGAGAGCTGTGATGATGTTATGTTGCTGGCCTTAAAAACATAGAAAGGAACCAGGAATCAATGTTGTAGGAAGCCTGTAGAAACTGAAAAATGCTGAGTTTCAGTTCTCTCTGTTGCCTTCATAAGGAAAACAGCTGTGCTGACATGCTGGTTAGGAGACTTCTGACCCTTAGAATAGCAAGATAACAAATCTGTGTTTTTTTAAGCTACTGTACTTTTAGTAATTTGTTAAACAGAAATAGAAAACATTTTGGTGCCTGGAAGTAATAAATAATAAATATCTAAATATTTGGAATTTTGGTTAGGATTGTATAATGTGTAGAGCATGAGGAATTTTGAGGAGCATGATAGAAAAAGCCTAGTTTGACTTGAACAGATTCTTAGCAAAAATATGAATATTAATAACCTTGCTAGTGAGAACTCAAGAAGTAAGTAGCAAAAAATCTGTACTGCAATACTTACATCAGCAAAGATAAGCTTTTGGTAGAAATGGGAATATTGAGGAAATTTTGGTGACAACTTGGAAGGAAATGAGGCATATGCTATTGGAAATTGGATGAAAAGAATTATTTATTATATGGTAGGAGAAATCTTCCTTAGCTGAATTACTTCCTGTAGTTAAAGGATAAAAGGCGGAACTTATAAATGATGAACTTGGATATCCAGCTGAGGAGATTTACAAGTAAATTGTAAAGGGTGTGTAGTAATTTCTTGTTGCTGCTTATAGTAAAATGTTGCATACATAGAATAGGAAGGAAGAAATGTTAAGTAAAAAGCAGCCATGACTTCACAATAATGCAAATTCTCAATTAATCCAAACTGCAGTGATTAGTAAAATTGCTCAGTCCTGTCTGACTATTTGCGACCTCATGAACTATATAGTCCAAGGAATTTTCCAGGCCAGAATACTGGAGTGGGTAGCCATTCCCTTTTCCAGGTATCCTCCCAATCCAGGGATCAAACCCAGGTCACCTGCATCGCAGGTGGATTCTTTAGCATCTGAGCCACCAGGAAAGCCACTATAAATGATGATAAAATTAGGGCAATTGCAGTCAGAAACCTGGGGGTATGACCGAATCTCTTAGAAAGGTCAAAAGATTATTTGCTTACAGAAATGCTCTATGAACAAATTAAACATGTGATTCATGGATTCCCTCAGCCACATCAACATAGAAACCAAGAATGAAGATAGGATCATTCTGGAAAGATCTGTGAAGGAGCCTTTGTCTAATGCAATGAATTCCCCTGAAATACACAGAGAACCTACAGGGTTATTGCAAATGTTGCACCATAGAAACACTGCCAGCATGAACTATAGGGTAAAGAAGGTAAACAACTGAAGGCTATAAGACTCACAAAACTCTACAGGAAGGAAACAGGTGAATAAAATTTCTTTGATATAAATGAATGCTATCTTCATGAAAAAGGAAGGAGATTCTAAGAGTGAAACCTTTAGTCACAGCATGGACCCATGAAACATAGAAGATTATTATTAAACCTTGAAGCTTAACTCTGTTAGCCTAGACTGATTTCAAATTGTTTTGACAAGTGACTCTTTTTATTTTTCATTGTTTTCACTTTAGAAAGGGCATTGTCTATTCCTTGCTTACTATTCCTGGCCCAACATTGCATTTTGGGAGCCTATGACTTTTTTTCCTAGTTTTGTAGCCCACGGATGGAGTGGAATTTTTTCCCAGGGACAATCTTACCAGAGTCTCATTCACATCTGATTTAGGTGATACTTAACCCTTTTACAGAAGGTAATGGCACCCGACTCCAGTACTCTTGCCTCAAAAATCCCATGGATGGAGAAGCCTGGTAGGCTGCAGTTCACGGGGTGGCTAAGAATTGGACACGACTGAACGACTTCACTTTCACTTTTCAGTTTCATGTATTGGCGAAAGAAATGGCAACCCACTCCGGTGTTCTTGCCTGGAGAATCCCAGGGGCGGTGGAGCCTGGTGAGCTGCTGTCTATGGGGTTGCACAGAGTCAGACATGATTGAAGAGACATAGCAGTAGCAGTAGCAGTAAGCCTTTTACATCCAAGGTAAGAGAAACCCAAGTAAAATTGTAGTGCTGCTAGAGGGCATCAGAGGGCAGACACACTGAAACCATAATCACAGAAAAGTAGCCAATATGATCACAAGAACCACAGCCTTGTCTAACTCAATGAAACTAAGCCATGCTGTGTGGGGCCACCCAAGATGGGAGGGTCATGGTCGAGAGGTCTGACAGAATGTGGTCCACTGGAGAAGGGAATGGCAAACCACTTCAGTTTTCTTGCCTTGAGAACCCCATGAACAGTATGAAAAGGCAAAATGATAGGAAACTGAAAAGGGAACTCCTCAGGTCAGTAGGTGCCCAATATGCTACTAGAGATCAGTGGAGAAATAACTCCAGAAAGAATGAAGGGATGGAGCCAAAGCAAAAACAATACCCAGCTGTGGATGTGATTGGTGATAGAAGCTAGGTCCAATGCTATAAAGAGCAATATTGCATAGGGACCTGGAATGTCAGGTCCATGAATCAAGGCAAATTGGAAGCGGTCAAACAGGAGATGGCAAGAGTGAACGTTGACATTCTAGGAGTCAGTGAACTAAAATGGACTGAAATGGGTGATTTTAACTCAGATGACCATTATATCTACTACTGTGGGCAGGAATCCCTTAGAAGAAATGGAATAGCCATCATGGTCAACAAAAGAGTCCAAAATGCAGTACTTGGATGCAGTTTCAAAAATGATAGAATGATCTCTGTTTGTTTCCAAGGCAAACCATTCAATATCATGGTAATCCAAGCCTATGTCCCAGCCAGTAACGCTGACAAAGCTGAAGTTGAACGGTTCTACTAAGACCTACAAGATCTTTTAGAACTAACACCTCCCAAAGATGCCCTTTTCATAATAGGGGACAAGAATGCAAAAGTAGGAAGTCCAGAAACACCTCAAGTAACAGGTAAATTTGGCCTTGGAGTATGGAATGAAGCAGGGCAAAGGCTAATAGAGTTTTGCCAAGAGAACTCACTGGTAATAGCAAACACCCTTTTCCAACAACACGAGAAAAGACTCTACACATGGACATCACCGGATGATCAAACCCGAAATCAGGTTGATTATATTTTTTGCAGCCAAAGATGGAGAAGATCTATATAGTCAGCAAAAATAAGACCGGTAGCTGACTGTGGCTCAGATTATGAACTTTTTATTGCCAAATTCAGACTGAAATTGAAGAAAGTAGGGAAAAACACTAGACCATTCAGGTATTACCTAAATCAAATCCCATATGACTATACAGTGGAAGTGAGAAATATATTTAAGGGACCAGATCTGATGGACAGAGTGCCTGATGAACTATGGATGGAGGTTCATGACATTGTACAGGAAACAGGGATCAAACCATCCCCATGGGAAAGAAATGCAAAAAAGCAAAACGGTTGTCTGAGCAGGCCTTACAAATAGCTGTGAAAAAAAGAGAAGTGAAAAGTAAAGGAGAAAAGGACAGATATAAGCATCTGAATGCAAAGTTACAAGGAATAGCAAGGAGAGATAAGAAAGCCTTCCTCAGTGTTCAATGAAAAGAAATAGAGGAAAACAACAGAATGTGAAAGACTAGATATTTCTTCAAGAAAATTAGAGATACAAAGGGAACATATCATGCAAAAATGGGCTTGATAAAAGATAGAAATGGTGTGGAACTAATAGAAGCAGAAGATATAAAGAAGAGGTGGCAAGAATACACAGAAGAACTATACCAAAAAGATCTTCACGACCCAGATAATCACGATGGTGTGATCACTCACCTAGAGCCAGACATCCTGGAATGTGAAGTCAAGTGGTCCTTAGAAAGCATCACTAAGAACAAAGCTAGTGGAGGTGATGGCATTCCAGTAGAGCTCTTTCAAATCCTGAAAGATGATGCAGTGAAAGTGCTTCCCTCAATATGCCAGCAAATTTGGAAAACTCAGCAGTGGCCACAAGACTTGAAATAGTCAGTGTTCATTCCAATTCCAAAGAAAGGCAATGCCAAAGAATGGTCAAACTTCCACAGAATTGCATTCATCTCACTCTTGCCTGGAAAATCCCATGGACAGAGGAGCATGGTAGGCTGCAGTCTATGGGGTCGTGAAGAGTCACACACGGCTGAGCGGCATCACTTTCACTTTCATGCAGTGGAGAAGGAAATGGCAACCCACTCCAGTGTTCTTGCCTGGAAAATCCCAGGGACGGGGGAGCCTGGTGGGCTGCCGTCTATGGGGTCACACAGAGTCGGACACGACTGAAGTGACTTAGCAGCACATACTAGTAAAGTAATGCTCAAAATTCTGCAAACCAAGCTTCAGCAATACATGAACTGTAAATTTACAGATGTTCAAGCTGTTTTTAGAAAAAGCAGAGGAACCAGAGATCAAATTGCCAACATCTGCTGGATCATCAAAAAAGCAAGAGAGTTCCAGAAAATCATCTACTTCTGCTTTATTGACTATTCCAAAGTCTTTGACTGTGTGGACCACCATAAACTGAAAAATTCTGAAAGAGACGGGAATACCAGACCACCTGACCTGCCTCTTGAGAAATCTGTATGCAGGTCAGGAATCAACAGTTAGAACTGGAACTGGAACATAGAACAACAGACTGGCTCCAAATAGCAAAAGAAGTACTTCAAGGCTGTATATTGTCACCCTGCTTATTTAACTTCTATGCAGAGTACATCATGAGAAGCACTGGGCTGGAAGAAGCACAAGCTGGAATCAAGATTTCGGGGAGAAATATCAATAACCTCAGATATGCAGATGACAACACCGCCCTTATGGCAGAAAGTGAAGAGGAACTAAAAAGCCTCTTGATGAAAGTGAAAGAGGAGAGTGAAAAAGTTGGCTTAAAGCTCAACATTCAGAAAACGAAGATCATGCCATCTGGTCCCATCACTTCATGGGAAATAGACGGGGAAACAGTGGCAACAATGTCAGACTTTATTTTTGGGGGCTCCAAAATCACTGAAGATGCTGACTGCAGCCATGAAATTAAAAGACACTTACTCCTTGGAAGAAAAGTTATGACCAACCTAGATAGCATGTTCAAAAGCAGAGACATTACTTTGCCACCAAAGTCCATCTAGTCAAGACTATGGTTTTTCCTGTGGTCATGTATGGATGTGAGAGTTGGACTGTGAAGAAATCTGAGTGCCGAAGAATTGATGCCTTTGAACTGTGGTGTTGGAGAAGACTATTTTTAATTGAATTGATTTTATTTTTATTATTATTATTGATTTTTACTTTACAAGATTGTATTGGTTCTGCCATACATCAATGCAAGACAGCAAAAGAGACACATATGTATGAAGACTCTTGAGAGTCCTTTGGACTGCAAGGAGATCCAACCAGTCCATCCTAAATGAAATCTGTCCTGGATGTTCATTGGAAGGACTGATGCTGAAGCTGAAACTCCAATGCTTTGGCCACCTCATGTGAAGAGTTTACTCATTGGAGAAAGCCCTGATGCTGGGAGGGTTTGGGGGCAGGAGCAACAGGGGACCACAGAGGATGAGATGGCTAGATGATATCACCAACTCAATGGACATGAGTTCGAGTGAACTCCGGAAGTTGGTGATGGACAGGGAGGCCTGGTGTGCTGTGATTCATGGGGTCACAAAGAATCAGCCACCACTGAGCACCTGAACTGAACTGAACTGAACTAAGCCTTTTAAGCTAATGAATATTAAATTAAATCTTGGAATATGAGTGTATGCTCCAATGAGTTTAAACATCTGGTGATATTGTTATGGAATGAATGAACTTAATATGTGGATCAATGTAGATATTTAGGGGCCATAAATCATCAATAAAAATGTCCACATTCTAATTTGTCAAACCTGTGAATGTTACTTTATGATACAAAGAAAAAGAAAGAAGGAAAGAAAGACAGAAACATGCAGATGTGATTAAATTGTGTCTTCAGATGGAGAAATCATTGCAGATAATGTGATGGGCACAATAAAATAATCAGTGGCCTTATAACAGGATTCAAGTGGTCAGAAAAACATATACTAGTTGAAGAATTCTATTCTAGTGATTTTGGAGATGGAGGGAGTGCCCATCAGACAAGTAATACAAGTAGACACAAGAATCAAGAATATACAAAGAAACATATTCATCTCTAGAATAATGCAAAAGAAATATCTTGATTTTAGGACTTCTATCTTCCAGAATTGTGAGACAATATATTTGTGTTTATGATACACAATATGTTTATGATAATTTTACAATGGCAATTAGAAATGAATACTATAGGTTAAAGAGATTTATGAATTTACCTCAAAACTCTAAATATACTTCCCTTCAATTCTAGCTAGAAGATTTACTGTTCTACCTTTAACATGTAAGTATATCATCCACCTCAAATGACATGGATAATCAAATAAGCCAAAACTACCTTATTAACACGCTCAATTACAATGATGCATGTGTAGTTTGTTAAAAAAAAAAAAGTTGATATACATTGTTGACCTGTTTCTAGACTCTCTGTGTTATTTCATTGGTCTATATTTCTTTCCTCACACTTTATTCATGTTCAATATCTTGTCTCTGATAAGAATCCCTTTCTAGTTTTATGTTATGAATTATATTTGTCTCAGTGGTGTTTCCATACATTGCATATGTAGACAAAGTGAAGAAACATAGACTGAGATTTCCAAAAATAAAGCCTAATTAAGAATATTTAAAAGTACTCTTTTGTCATGAAATTCTACAAGGCAGAGGATAAACAATGAAGATGATAGTATGTGGTTAATTCTAAGCAAACATTGACCGTAAAAACAACACAATATTAAAGAACAGAATACAGGTAAAATGCATCACAACAACAGCATGTATATTACAGGAAAAAACAAAACAAAACAAAACAAAACTAAGCTTAAGTATTCTAAATTGGGTGATGTAATCTGGGTATACCAGAGATTATGATCCCTCTTCATTTCGTATGCTAAATAAGCCTATTAAAATTTATAGGCTAAATAAAGTATTGCTAACAAATTGCATAATTTTTTAACAAGTAGAGGTAAAAATGTAATGTACATTCTAATTCAAATGAAGAGAAAGAAGAGAATAAGATAGGAAGAAATTTGAAATAAGCTAAAAGAAATCACATTTATAGGATATGAAAAACTAAACTAAAACTGATGACCTAAATCCAAGGTTGACTGGCTGACACCAGGTGAGTACTAACCTTGGCTCCACTAGATAACTTGTTCTTAACTTTTTAGTAGTTTCAGATTGTGTGGTCTCTCACCACCACACTGCTCATTCTTAAACCCCAAACTCTATTAGTTTAGCTTCTGATGTGAAAAATACATTTGTGACACTCATTAGGTTATCTTGGTCTTCTATTTTGGACAAGCAGATTTTTTTTTTTTTTGCCTAATAATATAATATTTGCAATATTTTTTCTTGGATCCATATTTAGTGGCTCATATGTATCTTCAAATGTTAAGGGGTAAAAGAAACTAGAAGCGGAAAATAATCTTGTGAGTACAAAGCATCATGGAAATATGGATAAGTACATCGAAAAAGTATTCTGTGCTAAAAAAATACTAAATTAAACGAAAACTAAAATCATGTTGGAATTATGTATTGCTATAAAATAGGCACACTATATTATCAAAGTTTTCAAGTGTAAAAGACCCTCAATGTCACTTAGCCAAATTATAGTTTCAGTCAGTCAGTTCAGTCACTCAGTCGTGTCTGACTCTTTGTGAACCCAGGGACTGCAGCATGCCAGGCCTCCTTGTCCATTGTCAACTTCCACAGTTTACTCAAACTCAACTCCATTGAGATGGTGATGCCATCCAACAATCTCATCCTCTGTTGTCCTTTTCTCCTTCTGCCTTCAATCTTTCCCAGCATTAGGATCTTTTCAAATGAGTCAGTTCTTCGCATCAGGTGGCCAGAGTATTGAAGCCTCAGCTTCAGCATCAGTCCTTCCAATGAATATTCAGGACTGATTTTCTTTAGGATGGACTGGTTGGATTTCCTTGCAGTCCAAATGATTCTCAAGAATCTTCTTCAACACCACAATCGAAAGTATCAATTATTTGGTGCTCAGCATTCTTTATAGCCCAACTCTCATATCCATATATGACTACTGGAAAAACCATAGCTTTGACTAGACAGACCTTTGTTGGCAAAATAGTCTCTGCTTTTTTATATGCTGTATGGGTTGGTCATAACTTTTCTTTCAAGGAGCAATCGTCTTTCAATTTCATGGCTGCAGTCACCATCTGCAGTGATTTTGGACCCAAAAGAAATAAAATCTGTCACTATTTCTACTGTTTCCCCACCTATTTCCCTTCAATGTCACTTAGTCAAATTATAGTTTAGGCAAGTGATTTATGGCTGGATTTTGGGGAGCAACATTCATGTTTTTGAAATTTCAATAAAATAAATTATAAGAAGTTTTAAGATGAATTATATTGCTTAATTCAAAGTACACAACACATTATACATTGCAAAACTTATGGCCCCAATGAGGATGGACTTTGCTGAAATATAGTTGACACTATTAGGTCAACCATTGGAATACTATGTAAATTTTATTTTAAAAGACTTTAGAGGACTGGAAAAGTGTCTGAATCTCTAACAGAGTTGCTCATATTAAGTTTATTTTACAGATATTTGCTTGTCTGCTCAACAAAGACTTCTGATGATGGACACGGATTATAGGTTTTAAATCAGAGCTTTGACTGTAGTGTTCAAGATATTACTCACAGTATTTTTCATAAACAGTGCTTTTTTTCCCCTTAACTGATTATTACATAGAACATTGAATAACATTTAAGATGTATGATTCATTTTCTCTCATGGTTATTTTTTCAGACTAAATTATTAACCTCAAATTTATAGAATAATTTTTTTTCTTTTTAATCCTTATTTACTTATTTATTTGTTTTCAGTTTTACTTTATTTTACTTTACAATACTGTATTGGTTTTGCCATACATCAACATGATTCTGCCATGGGTGTACACTTGTTCCCAGTCCTGAACCCCCCTCCCACCTCCCTCCTAATTTTTAATATCGATCCATGTTTTGCTTTTATAAAGCAGTGTGAAAATTTGGAGACTGGAAAGCAAATTCTTGTAGGTATGCCAGTATGACCATTGAATGGTTGAGGAATATTATATTAATACCCACTTAGTCTGTAAATATTTAGCATTATTTTAACCAACATTTTGATAGGGAAGCATGGTATAAATTTTCTAAGAACAATGAAAACAAAGTTGATGTAAAACTCGACTGATTGTAAGGGGCTGTGAGTTTCAATTTATGTCCCTCTTGATACCCACATTTTGTTTTACCATCAAGGGAAATGTTCTGAACTTGCACGTGTGAAACATCCACAGTGTTAATGCCTATAAAATTAATTTCAGACTCAGTCATCTGAATGTCCCATTTGGATTTTTCTAGAGAAAACAACATATGCTGTAGCACTGTTTCCCTTGATTAGTCTGGCTTCTATCATGCATTACGTCCTTTTCTTAACACACTAGTGGCTTCTTCTGAAATATTCAGTTGAGTTAGTCAAAGCCCCAGTAGAACAAAGTGAGTAAATTTCAAATTTGTTTCCACAGAACTGCTTATAATGGAGAAAATCTAGTTTCCCCTAAGGTTTTGATCATCAATTTTTTTTTTTCCAATGGAATTTACAAGGACATGTCTTTAACAATGACAGTGATATTTCTATGTTACTCTGGGAATGAGTTACATTTGGTTATGTTCTTCACTGGCATTAACCCTTAAAATATCACTATCAAATTGCCATCTAAAATTGACAACATTTATATTTCAAATGTGATATAGGCCCAGACAAATGTTACATGACATAAACTATTTGCCTTCATGTAATTTCTCACAGGTAAGAATAAAAAAAGAAAGGACAATATAAAAACAAAGCATCCATTAGTCTTCATTATCAAATAGACTAGAGAAACAATAGTTGACCATGTGGGATAAGCTGATTGATTATGAAAGATTTTTCAAGGTTATTTGTTATGATAATTTCAGTTTGTTCTCAGAATATATGGTTATTGGTAAGCACACATGAACATAGAACACCATTTAAAAAGTGTTTTAAAACTACACAAATGGAGCCAATTATACAGAGTTAAGTAAGCCAGAAAGAAAAACACCAATACAGTATACTAACACATATATATGGAATTTAGGAAGATGGCAATGACGACCCTATATGCAAGACAGGAAAAAAGACACAGATGTGTATAATGGACTTTTGGACTCAGAGGGAGAGGGAGAGGGTGGGATGATTTGGGAGAATGGCATTGTAACATGTATATTATCATGTAAGAATCGAATCGCCAGTCTATGTCTGACGCAGGATACAGCATGCTTGGGGCTGGTGCATGGGGATGACCCAGAGAGTTGTTGTGGGGAGGGAGGTGGGAGGGGGGTTCATGTTTGGGAACGCATGTAAGAATTAAAGATTTTAAAATTTAAAAAATAAAAAACTAAAAAAAAAAAAAACTACACAAATGGTATGGTTGAGTTCCTTTGCTGTTCATCTGAAACTGTCTCAGCATCATTAATTGGCCATATTGCTGTTGCTCAGTCACTCAATCGTTTCTGACTCTTTGCAACCCCATGGACTGCAGCATACAGGCCTCCCTGTCCCTCACCATCTCCTGGAGTTTGCCCAAGTTCATGTTCATTGCATCAGTGATGCTGTCCAGCCATCTCATCCTCTTCTCCTTCTGCCCTTGATCTTTCCCAGCATCAGGGACTTTTCCAATGAGTTGTCTGTTCACATCAAATAACCAGAATACTGGAGCTTCAGCTTCAGCATCAGTCCTTTCCGTGAACATTCAGGGTTGATATCCCTTAAGATTGACTGGTATGGTCTCCTTGCTATCCAAGGGACTTACAGGAGTCATCAATTCTTTGGCATTTTGCCTTCTTTACAGTCCAGTTCTCACAGCCATACTTGACTACTGGGAGGACCATAGCTTTGTACACAGACCTTTGTCAGCAGAGTAATATCTCTGCTTTTCAATACACTATCTAAGTTTGTCATTGCTTTCCTGCCAATCAGTAATTGGCTTCCAATTTCTTGGCCACAGTCACCATTCACTGTGATTTTGGAGCTCAAGAAGAGGAAATCTGTCACTGCTTCCACCATTTTCCCTTCTGTTTGCCATGCAATGGGGCCAGATGCCATGATCTTAGTTGTTGTTTTTTTTTTTTTTTAATTTAGTCTTAAGTCCACTCTTTCACTCTCCTCCTTCACCCTCATCAAGAGACTCTTGAGTTCCTCTTCACTTTCTGCCATTAGAATGGTGCCCCCTCCATATCTGAGGTAGTTGATGTTTCTCACGCCTACCTTGATTCCAACTTGTAGCTCATTCAGTGGGGCATTTCTCATGATGTGCTCAGCATATAGATTAAACAAACACAGTGACAGCAGATAACCCCTTCATGCTCATTTCTCAATCTTGAACCAATCTGTTTCATAGAGGGTTCTAACTGTCGCTTCTTGACCTGCATACAGGTTTGTCAGGAGACAGGTATGATGGTCTAGTAGTCTGATCTCTCTAAGAGCTTTCCACAGTTTGTCATGATCCACACAGTCAAAGGCTTCAACGTAGTTGATAAAACAGAGATACATGTTTTTGTTTTTGTTTTCTGAAATTCCCTTGCTTTCTCTATAATCCAGCAAATGTTGGCAATTTGATCTCTAGTTCCTCTTCCTTTTCTAAACCCAGATTAGACATCTGGATGCTCTTTGCATAATGCTGAAGGCTAGCATGCAAGATTTTAAGCATGACCTTACTAGCATGGGTGATGTGTGCAATTGTCTGATGGTTACCACATTCTTTGGTCCTACCTTTTTTTGGGAATCAGGATAAGGATTGACCATTTCCAGTACTATGCCCCGTGCTAGGTCTTCCAGATTTGCTAACATAATGAATACAAAACCTTGATGGCACCCTCCTTTAGGGATTTGAATAGTTCTGCTGTAATTTCCAGAGAAGGCAATGGCAACCCACTCCAGTATTCTTGCCTAGAAAATCCCATGGACGGAGGAGCCTGGTAGGCTGCAGTCCATGGGGTTGCTAAGAGTCAGACACGACTGAGTGATATCACTTTCACTCTTCACTTTTATGCATTTAAAAAGGCAATGGCAACCTGCTCCAGTGTTCTTGCCTGGAAAATCCCAGGGACGGGGGAGCCTGGTGGGCTGCCGTCTATGGGGTTGCACAGAGTCAGACATGACTGAAGTGACTTAGCAGCAGTAGCAGCAGCTGCGGTTTCATTGCATCCATTAGCTTTATTAGTAGCAGTGCTTCTTAAGACACACTTGACTTCTCACTCCAGAATGTCTGGCTCTAGGTGACTAACTACACCATCGTAGTAATCTGGTTCATTAAGATATCTTTTATACAGTTCTTCTGTGTATTCTTTCCATCTCTTCTTGATCTCTTCAGCATCTGCTAGGTCTTTACCATTTTTATCCTGTATTGTGCCAGTTCTGGGCATAATGCTCCTTTGATATTTCTGATTTTCCTGAAGAGATATCTAGTATTTTACCCCCCAACCCTGTTTTGTTTTGTTTTGTTTTGTTTTTGGTTTCTTCTATTATTAAGCACTGTTACTTGAAGAAAGCCTTCATGTCTCTCCTAGCTATTCTTTGAAACTCTACATTTAATTGGATGTACCTTTCCTTCTCTCCCCTGCTTTTCAATTCTCTTCATTCTTCTGCTATTTGTAAAGCTTCCACAGATAACCACTTTGCCTTTTTGCTTTTCTTTTTCCTTGAGATGGTTTTGTTTGTCACTTCCTGTACAATGTTAGGGACCTCTGTCCATAATTTTTCAGGCACACTGTTAACTAGATCTAGTCCCTTGAATCTATTTGTTATCTCTACTGCGAATTCATACAGAATTTGATTTAAGTCATACCTGGTTGGTCTAGTGTTTTCCCTAGTTTTCTTTCATTTAAACCTGAGTTTTGCTGTGAGAAGCTGATGATCTGACCCACAGTCGACTCCAGATCTTGTTTATGCTGACTGTATACAGCTTCTCCATCTTCAGCTACAAAGAATGAAATCAATCTGATTTTGGTATTGACCATTTGGTGATTAACACATATAAAGTTGTCTCTCATGATACTGAAAAAGCGTATTTGCATTCTCTTGGCAGAATTCAGTTAGCCTTTGCCCTGTTTCATTTTGTACTCAAAGACCAAACTTGCCTGTTACTCCAGGTACATCTTGATGTACCTTTGCATTCCAATCCCCAATGATTAATAGAACATATTTTATTTTTTTTAGGTGATTGTTCCAGGAGGTCTTCTAGATCACCTTAAACTGTCACAACATCATTAATCAGCTATGTGTACTTAGTTGCTCAGTCATGTCCAACTCTGCAACTCCATGAACTGTAGCCTGCCAGGCTCATCTGTCCATGGGGATTCTCAGGCAAAAATTCTAGAGTGTGTTGCCCTGCCCTCCTCCAGGGGATCTTCCCAGGCCTCCCGCATTGCAAGTGGCTTCTTTACCCTCTGAGTCACCAAAAAAGCCTTAATCAGCTATACTCCGGAACAAAATAAAAAGTTAAAAACAAACAAACAAACAAAATTACACAATGGAAGATTATACAATTTTTAACGAATCTTAGGTACACTAATTCTGAATCTATTTTAGCTGTTTATGTCTAATGTAAAA
Organism: Ovis aries; assembly: GCF_016772045.2. Lineage (NCBI taxonomy): Eukaryota > Metazoa > Chordata > Mammalia > Artiodactyla > Bovidae > Ovis > Ovis aries. The sequence goes on from NC_056069.1 coordinate 54,627,727, forward strand.
TGAATAAGGGAAGAAATGATAAAATATAAGGCATGCTAAACAAACTGTTTTCATTGTCATCAACCCTTTACCAACTTGGAATGTCCAATTTGACACTAGTTATGGGAGAAGGCAATGGCAACCCACTCCAGTACTCTTGCTAGAAAATCCCATGGATGGAGGAGCCTGGTAGGCTGCAGTGCATGGGGTTGCTAAGAGTCAGATATGACTGAGTTTCTTCACTTTCACTTTTCACTTTCATGCATTGGAGAAGGGGATGGCAACCCACTCCAGTGTTCTTGCCTGGAGAATCCCAGGGACGGGGGAGCCTGGTGGGCTGCCGTGTATGGGGTCACACAGAGGCAGACACGACTGAAGCAACTTAGCAGCAGCAGCATGGTGGTTTAGTCACTAACTCCAGTCTGACTTTCTTTGACCCCATGAACTTTAGCCTGCCAGGTTCCTCTGTACATGTGAATTCTCAGGCAAAAATACAGGAGTGGGTTGTCATTTCATTCCCCAGAGGACCTGCCTGATGCAGGGATTGAACCCTTGTCTCTTGCATTGCAGATGGATTCTTATTCCACTGAGCCAACAGTAATGTCATTTGGTACTGGCATATATTCATATTCAACCTATCTACCAGGAGAAATCTCGGGTATTATCTCTAAAAATAAAATTCTCCTGTACTATTTCAGTTCATTCAGTCATTCATTCATGTTTGACTCTTTGCAACCCCATAGGCTAAAGCACACCAGGCTTCCCTGTCCATCACAAACTCCCAGAGCTTGCTCAAACTCGTGTCCATCAGTCTGTGATGGCATCAAACCATCCCATCCTCTGTCATCCACTTCTCCTCCTGCCTTCAATCTTTCAGCATCAGGGTCTTTTTCAATAAATCATTCTTTGTATCAGGTGGCCAAAATATTGGAGTTTCAGGTTCAGCATCAGTCCTTCCAATGAATATTTAGGGTTGATTTCCTTTAGGATTGACTGATTTGATCTCCTTGCAGTCCAAGAGACTCTCAAGAGTCTTCTCCAAGACAACAGTTCAAAAGCATCAGTTCTTTGGTGCTCAGCTTTCTTTATGGACCAACTCTCACATCCATACATGATGACTGGAAAAGGCATAGCTTTGAGTAGATGGGCTTTTGCTGGCTAAGTAATGTCTCTGATTTTTAATACGCTATCTAGGTCAGTCATAGCTTTTCTTCCAAAGAGCAAACATCTTTTTTAAATTTCACGTCCACAGTCACCATCTGCAGTGGTTTTGCAGCTCAAGAAAATACAGTCAGCCACTGTTTCCCTTTTCTCCCCATTTTTTTTTTTTTTTTTGCCATGAACTAATGGGACCGGATGCCATGATCTTAGTTTTTTGAACGTTGATTTTTAAGCCAACCTTTTCACTTTCCTTCTTTCGCTTTTATCAAGAGGCTTTTTAGTTCCTCTTCACTTTCTGCCATAAGGGTGGTGTCATTTGCATATCTGAGGTTATTAATACTTCTCCTAGCAGTCTTGATTCCAGCTTGTGATTCATCCAAGCTGGCATTTTGCATAATGTACTCTTCATATAAGTTAAATAATCAGGGTGACTATGTACAACCTTGATGTACTCCTTTCCCAGTTTTGAACCAGTACTGTACCATTTAGTTGTTCTAAACTCCTAGAGTAGAACTATTCTATACTTAGAGTTTATTTACTTTTAAAATATGTATTTATATATTTGACTTCACTGCTTTTAATTTTTTTCATGTGGGATCTTCAATCTTCCTTGTGGCATAAGGGATCTTTAGTCACAGCCTGTGGGATCTAGTTCCCTGACCAGGGATTGAACTCTGGGCTCTTTCATTCGGAGTGTGGAGTCTTAGCCATTGGACCATCAGGGAAGTCCCTATACTTAGAGTTTTTATTTATCTCTATTTTTATCTCTCTCATTAGATTTAAAATATTTTGTGAATGCTCAGTAAAATCACACTTGGAAATGCAGAAAAATGTCTACTTAATTTACCCATTTCTAAAGCAACTAGGACACATATCATGTGTATAGTATCTACTGGGTGACAGAATATGTTAAGGAACATATAAAGATCTGTGCTAGAGAGTCATGACTACATCTTTAAAAATTAAAGGCAAATTTGAGGGTCAACATGACTCAGTTATTGTAAGAGATGAAAGTAAAAAAAGTGACCTTACCAAAATCACTCTAATTCTGCAGGTTTAGATGGGTTCAGTTTTTCCTTAGTAATAGGGTTCACTATCTTTATAATTATCATAAATTCCTGTACATAAAGCAGGTCTCAGGAGTGGGGACCCCTCCTTATATTTTGAGCTTTATATCACAGTATGAGACATTTGCATGCATTAATTTGTATACATTATGTGCATTCACAGGCATTTAAAGGATATGATTATCCCATCTCCTCCTTAACTGAAACTTTCCTTTACCTGGTTCTCTTAACCACTGGGTTTACTTGGTGGTGCTAATGGTAAAGAAGCCGGCTGTCAATGCAAGAGACATAAGAGACTTGGGTTTGATCCCTGGGTTGGGAAGATCCCCTTAAATTAAATTAAATGGCAACCCACTCCAGTATTCTTGCCTGCAAAATCCTGTGGAGAGAAGAGCCTGGTGGGCTACAGTTCATAAGGTCACAAAGAGTTGGACACAACTACACAACTGAAGCAACGTAGCCAAAAAGAATATGATTCAGGAAAATTTAAACATTTCTCCCCAAAATGGTAATTGAAGTACATACATTAAAGACAACAAAGAATAAGAAGCTTAAATTTAAATGTGCATCAAAGTTAAAGAGTAGACATAATTCATATACTAAAGCCTGTTCTGCTATATGAAATAAATATGGGGAATGTTGTAAGTACATTGTAGAAATAAAGCTTTGGCATATGTACCCATTAGAGGAGCTCCCACTACTCAGGGCAAATGTTTTATTTAACTGGAACAAACCAAATCTGATTTGATTTCTAATAGTAAATAAGGTGTGTGTACTTTTTCAGTCATGTCCAACTCTTTGTGACCCAATGGACTATAGCCTTCTGAGACAGGAAAGCTCAAGTTTTCACATGCCAACAGATGAGCAAATGGCACTTCACCCACACTGTTCATTGGTAAGTGAAGACTCTGTATTGAAAATAAAAAATGTTGAGTACAAAATAAGTTATTAAAAATATTTAAGTAAGTGAAAAAATAATCAATATACATGAAAGGAAAAGTGAAGAAATAGAGTCTGAGATGTGAAGAACCAACTCATTGGAAAAGACCCTGTTGCTGGGAAAGATGGAGGGCTAGTGGAGAAGCAGGGAACAAAGGTTGAGATGCTTGGATGGCATCACTGAATCAATATACATGGATCTGAGCAAACCCTGAGAGATAGTGATGGACAAGGAAGCCTAGTGTGCTACAGTTCATGGGTTCACAAAATGTCGGAAATGACTTAGCAGCTGAACAACAACAAATATTCTAAGAATTTGTTTTTCCCTAAAAACAACTAGGGAGCTTTTCTTCTGTTATTTTCCTTATATTTAAAAAAAAAAATAGAGTATTTTAAACATGACCTCTACACCATCAAAGGGTGCTGAAAGATAATATGGATTACTATATATATATACACATATATACTTGCAAAGTGTTGTTTATGTAGAAAGACCAAAACACTGCTCTGGTAGATTTCAGATTAATATAGCCATATAGCTCAGTGGTAGAAGAAGTAAACTCTGAAGTTCAGTGGCCTGGGTTCAAATCCTGGCTGTATCATTTGTCAGCTGCATGAAGACTGTTGAAAAAAGACACTTGAAAAAATAAAAATAAAATAACTCCGATTGTTATAAAAATATAAAAATGATTAACATAAAATGGGAAAAGTAGAATAAAGAAAATCTAATATAGGAATTTAATGGATGATATTAAACATAAAAGATGGTGCAACATAGTAAACATATTGTATCTATCTCAAGGGTGACCTGTTGTCAAAAATGATAGACATAGAGGTGAATCAATTCACCCAAGTAAAGATCATACGTATTTACCTTTATCAATAACACACAGAAAAACTATGCTGCGTACAAGTTTTATATCTCCAGAGTGACCTGGAGCAAAGTTGCAGCATTATGCCTCTTTTTGATTGTTTTAATGGGTAGCCAATATTTTTGGTGTTTTGTGTTGTTTAGTAAAAGTCTAGAACATATGTCCAACCATACAGTATTGTTTTTCTTATTTTATATTTTCCTTTTTATCATGCATTTGTCTTGATGATTGTTGTCAGTGACATACAGCAGTTTCTGTGTTCTGTTTTATTTATTTCTTGTCCTTTAGAATCCGTCCTACTGAATAATTTGTTTCATTCACATGGGCACATTTAATCATTTTCCATCAGTTTAATTTATTTTACTTCAAATACCATCATAGCTACAGCCTTCTTAATAGCACTTTCATTCCTGTCACAGTATCGGCACATTTTAGAAATGATGGAGTAAATATTTTCTGTACAATCTCTCAAAACTAAGCAAAACACAGCCAGCTCCAAGGAATAACAAATAATGAGATGGCTCAGACAAAAATGACAATGAAACATCACTAATATTTGTCAGTACTGGATGAAACTGACAACATTTTATCCCCAAATTTAGCTTGGTTTGAATCAAAAGAGTCAGTCAAGTCAATGTTTATCATCACGGGGAATATATGCCTTGATATTTACATTTCTGTCTACACTCTGTGACCTTTTTCTCCTTCTCTCCTTCCATTCATAAACCTACATGGTTTTCTAACTGGAATATTTTCTTTCACCAAATTTAGATATACATTTGGCTTATTTTCTTAGGCTCTAAAATTTCTGTGGATGAAGACTGCAGCCATAATATTAAAAGCATCCCAAGGTATTTTTTTTTTTAATTCTAGAAATGAAATGAATGCCCTAGATGTTTAAGAGATTTGATCAAATGCATGCCTGGTGGCTAAAACCACAACTCCTCTCCAGTACTTGATTTGGCAAACTGCCACCAATACTTGTATATAATGCCCATATATTATTTGGGGGTTGGGTATAGGGGGTTTCCTCGAGGCTCAGAAGGTAAAGAAATTTCCTCCAATGCAGGAGACCTAGATCTGATTCCTGGGTCAGGAAGATCCCCTGCAGAGAGGCATGGTAACCCACTCCAATATTCTAGCCTGGAGAATCCCATGTACAGAGGAGTCTGGCAGGATACAGTCCATGGAGTCACAAACAGTGGGACATGACTGAGTGCTTAACACTTTTACTTTCATATAAGATAGAGTCTACTTCATGACAGCCAACTCAAATTCATAGCTACTTGTTTCCCAACATTTATTTCAATTTCATCATCCACCTAAGTTAGCACTCTGTGAGTTAGGTCTCAAAGAAGAATACTTAATTGCAAAGAAGGCATAGCTCTAGAATAAAATAATAGAGGACTATTTTTACAAATCTTGTTTCAGGGTTCAGCACAGGATCCACACAGTAAGCTATTCTGCCTCAGATGTACCTTGCAACATTGAATCTACTAACTCGGAGAATGGAGTTTTAAAGCTGAATACACTTCTACTTTAAATAAAGAAACTTCTTTTGGAACCCTATCAAGTCTAGACACTTTTCCATTCATTCAGTCAATTTTTGGAAGTGGCCTATCCAATTTTGTACATCGTTGCTAATATTTGCAGGATCACAGAGAAAGCAAGGGAATTTCAGAACATCTACCTCTGCGTCACTGACTATGCTAAAGCCGTTGCCTGTATGGATGATAGCAGCTGTGGAAAACTCTTAAAGACATGGGAATGCCAGATCATCTTACATGTCTCCTGAGAAACCTGTATGCAGGATAAAAAGCAAAAATTATAACTTTACATGGAACAACTGACTGGCTCACAATTGAAAAAGGAGTACAACAAGGCTGCTCATTGATATTCTGTTTATTTAACTTATACACAGAGCACATCACATGAAATGCTGGACTGGACGAATTACAAGCTGGAACCAAGATTGCTGAGAGAAATACCAATGACCTCAGATATGCAGATAATACTGCTTAATGGTGGAAAGCAAGAGGAACTAAAGAGCTTCTTGATGAAGGTGAAAGAGGAGAGTGAAGAAGCTGGATTAAAACTCGATTTAAAAAAAATTAAGATTATGGCCTCTGATCTCATCATTTCATGGCAAATAGAAAGGGAAAAAGAAGCAGTGAAAGATTTCCTCTTCTTGGGCTCTATAATCACTGCATATGCTGACTGAAGTCACGAAATTAGAAGACAATTGCTTCTTGGCAAGAAAGCTATGACAAACCTAGACAGTATATTAAAAAACAAAGAAGTCACTTTGCTGACAAAAGTCTGCACAGTCAAGGTTATGGCTTTTCCAGTGGTCATGTTACAGCTGGACCATAAAGAAGGCAGAACACTGAAGAATTGATACGTTTGAACTGTGGTGATAGAGAAAGCTCTTCACAGTCCCTTGGAGAGCAAGGAAATCAAACCAGTTCCTCTTAAAGGAAATCAACCCTGAATATTCATTGGAAGGACTGATGCTGAAGCTGAAGCTCCAATACTGGGCCACCTGACACAAATAGCTGGCTCATTGGAAAAGACCCTGATGCTGGGAAAGATTGAAGGCAGAAGAAGAAGGGGCAACAGAGGATGAGACAGTTGGATGACATCAGTGATTCAATGGACGTGAAGTCCAGGAGACTGTGAGGGACAGAGAAGCCTGGTGTGCTGCAGTTCATGGGGTCACAAAGAGTCAGACATGACTTAGAGACTAAACAAAAAAACAGCAAAATGTCTTATTTAACAGAAAAAAAAAATATGCTGGTTAGACAATACTGAATTTACACTATGATAGCTCTATCCTTCTTGCTTCTTACAAGTTTTGATCTCTATCATCCCCAGAAATGTCACTGTATAACTCAAACACAATGCCCTCTGCTGAACTTCCAAACCATTAGAATGTACTGTCACTTTTATCAAAATATTTCTGAAGATTTTCACAAAAAGAGTACTGTCTACTGAGTTTTCAAAGTGTGGTACTGAGAAGACCCTTGAGAGTGCCTTGAAAAGCAAACTGATCAAACCAGTCAATCCTAAAGGAAAACAACCCTGAATATTCATTAGGACTGATGCTGTACCTGATGCTCCAGTACTTTGGCCACCTGATGCAAAGAACCAACTTATTGGGAAAAACTTTGATGCTGGGAAAGCCTGAAGGCAGTAGGAGAATGGGGCAACAGAGGATGATATGGTTGGATGGCATCACTGACTCAATGGGCATGAGTTTGAGCAAACAGTGAAGGACACAGAAGCCTGGCATGATGCAGTCCATGGGGTTTCAAAGAGTTGGGAACAATTGAGTGACTGAACAACAACTACTACTACTAGGCTTTATTAGGGAACACTGTCCAGCAATTAGTGCCAGGATGCCCATAAATAATATATTCCAAAATTTTTACTAAAGAATCCAATAAGGCTGCCAATTGTTCTCAGTTGTATCCAACTCTGTGCCACCCCATGGACCAGCCAAGCTCCTCTGCCTGTGAGATTTCCCAGGCCAGAATACTGGAGTAGGTTGTTATTTCCTACTCCAGGAGATCTTCAAGACCCAGGGATTGAACCTGCATCTCTTGCATCTCATGCATTGCCAGGATGATTCTTTATTATTGAGGCACCTGTAGATCGTTGAGACAGAGCAAAAGAAAGAGAACTCCCCCTTTCAATGGCATAGTGGTGCTTTCATTAAGGGACAGTTTTGGAACAGGCTCCTTAAGGAGACAGTAGAGAGACTTTGATTGTCACAAATAGTACAGTGAAGGTTGAGCATTCAGAGCAGCCTTTATTTCCACATCCCCCAAGATTATTATAAGAATCTCTTATTTGCTTTCATTTTCACATAACTTTCCTATAAGACTCTGCCTTCAAATGTTCTTTTTCTTAACCCTTTGATTAAAATTGATGTTTTGTTTTTGGGTATTTCAAGCCTGTGGCTGCAACTAACGCATTCTTTTTGAACTGTCCAAGAAAGGCCCTGGGCTTTGGTATGTATTCAGCCAGGAATACAAGGCTCCTAGGTTGTCATTCTCTTTAAACTATCCAGTGCCTTTCAAAAATGGCATTTCATGTTTCAGTGTCAGGCTTCACCATCATCTATTCTATAGGAGCTAAGACGATTTCTTTCGAAGTTTGACTCCAATGGTAACTTGATTTTAGGTGAACAAAGAAAATGATTTAATTATCCGCCTCATTTCTTAAATCAGACTTCTGATTAAGGTTGTAACAAACCCAGATTCCCATCCTTTCCAAAGTGTCCGGTGCCTGCACTTTTCCCAGTGACTTTATTTTTGAACTGATAAATGCTCTTTGTTACTAATAGCAAAAAAAAAAAAAAAGGAAAAAAAAAAGAAAGAAAGAAAAAGAAAAAAAAAGCAAACCCAGATATTGAATTCTTATTTGGTAGAAAAAATCATTTTAAGAGTACCACTTGGAGAAAAAATTTAGTGAAGTTTGAAAAAGAAGTGAGATCAAAGATAAGAAACTGTGTGGGCATTGTATTGAAAACTGTCTATATGGGGTCAGATTGTCAGAAAGACCAGTAACAGAATAGTTTTGTTTTTAAAAGGAAAGGAAATGAATGATGCTACTGCAAATAGTAGAGTAAGAACATTTGAATATCCAACACTCCATAAAAGCAATAACAATACTGAAAATTATCAGTATCAAAAGATTTTCCACAAATCTATAAATCAAACTCAGATTTACAATTGTCTGAGGGGACTTTGTATATTTGTTTAGTCACTAAATTGTGTCCAACTGTTTTGCAACTCCATGGGCTATAGACTGCTAAGCTCTTCTGTCCATGGGATTTTCCAGGCAAGAATACTGGTTTGGGTTGCCAATTCCTACTCCAGGAGATCTTTGTTTATATGGAAGTTCACCTCCAATCTTCTTTGGGCACTGTAAAACTCCGCCTTAGCTTTCTCTTCCTGTTTGAGCAAAGCCTCATGATCAGCCAGAAATGGTAGATTATAAATATTTAAGATAATCTTGGACATGCACAGAGCTCTACATATGTGTGTGTGATATTTTAGATTTCTTGGACTATGTCAGAGCTTTTTAGAGCTCCCTGTACACAGATATAGTGTTGAGTGTTTCATCAGCAGCTCAGCAGTCATTCAGTTCAGTTCAGTCACTCAGTCACGTCTGACTCTTTGTGTCCCCATGGACTGCATCACATCAGATTTCCCTGTCCATCACCGACTCCCAGAGCCTACTCAAAGTCATGTCCATCGCACTGGTGAGGGCATCCAATCATCTCATTCGCCGTCTTCCCCTTCTCCTTCTGCCTTCAATCTATCCCAGCATCAGGGTCTTTTCCAATGAGTCAGTTATTTGCATCAGATGGCCAAAGTATTGGTGTTTCAGCTTCAGCATCATTCCTTCCAATGAATATTCAGGACTGATTTCTTTAAGGATTGACAAGTTGGATCTCCTTGCAGTCCAAGGGACTTTCAAGAGTCTTCTCTGACACCACAGTTCAAAAGCATCAGTTGTTCAGTGATCAGCTTTCTTTATATCCCAACTCTTACATCCATACATGACTACTGGGAAAACCATAGCTTTGACTAGACTGACCTTTTATTGTAAAGTAATGTGTCTGATTTTTAATATACTGTCTAGGTTGGTCATAGCTTTCCTTCCAAGGTGCAAGTGTCTTTTAATTTCATAGCTGAAGTCACCATCTGCAGTGATTTTGGAGCCCCACAAATAAAGTTTGTCACTGTTTCCGTTGTTTCCCCATCTATTTGTCATGAAGTGATGGGACCAGATGCCATGATCTTAGTCTTCTGAATGTTAAGTTTTAACCTAACTTTTTCACTCTCCTCTTTCACTTTCATCAAGAGGCTCTTTAGTTCTTCTTCTCTTTCTGCTGTAAGGGTTGTATCATCTGTGAATCTGAGGTCATTGATATATCTCTCATCAGTCTTGATTCCAGCTTGTGCTTCATCCAGCCTGGCATTTCACATGATGTATTTTGCATATAAGTTAAATAAGCAGGGTGACTATTTACAGCTTTGATGTACTCCTTTCCTGATTTGGAACCAGTGTACTGTTCCATGTCCAGTTCTAACTGTTGCTTCTTGACCTTCATTCAGATTTCTCAGGAAGCAGTTCAGGTGTTCTAGTATTCCCATCTCTTGAAGAGAGATAGTTTGTTGTGATTCACACAAATAAAGGCTTTGGTGTAGTCAATAAAGTAAAAGTAGTTTTTTTGTTTGTTTGTTTGTTTGTTTGTTTGTTTTCCTGGAACTTTCTTGTTTTTTTCCTATGATCCAATGTTGGGCGAATAGATATTTACAATTATAGCTTTCTCTTGGATTGATCACTATGTAGTGTCCTTCCTTATCTTTTGTAATCTTCTTTATTTTAAGGTGTAATTTGTCTGATATGAGAATTGCTATTCAAGCATTCTTTTGCTTCCCATTTGCATGGATTATATTTTTCCATCCTTCAGTCTATATGTGTCTTTATGTCTGAAGTGGGTCTCTTGTAGACAGCGTATATATGGGTCTTGTTTTTGTATCCATTCAACCAGTCTGTGTGTTTTGGTTGCAGCATTTAATCAATTTACATTTAAAGTAATTATTGATATATATGTTCCTATTGTCATTTCTTAATTTTGAGGGGTTGATTTTGTAGGGTTTTTTTTTTTTTTCTTCTATTTCTTGACCATATAAGTACCTTTAACACTTGTTGTAAAGCTGGTTTGGTGGTACTTAACTTTTGCTTGTCTGAAAATCTTTTTATTTCTCCATCAATGTTAAATGAGGTCCTTGCTGAATACATTTGTCTTTGTTGTAGATTCCCTTCTGGCCTGCAGAGTTTCTGCTGAAAGATCAGCTGTTAAGTGTATGGGCTTTCCCTTGTATGTTACTTGTTGCTTCTCCCTTGCTGCTTTTAATAGTCTTTCTTTGTGTTTATAGTCTTTGTTAGTTTGATTAGTATGTGTCTTGGCGTGTTTATCCTTGGATTTATCCTGTATGGAACTCTTTGTGCCTCTTGGACTTGATTAACTATTTTCTTTTCCATGTTGGGGAAATTTTCAACTATAATCTCTTAAAAAAATCCTCATATGCTTTCTTTTTCTCTTCTTCTTCTGGGACTCCTATAATTCTAATGTTGGTGTGATTGGTATTGTCCTAGAGGTCTCTGAGACTATCCTCAATTCTTTTCATTTTACTTTAGTCTGCTCTTCAGAAGTTATTTCCACCATCTTATCTTCCAGCTCACTGATTCTTTTTTTTTTTTTTTTGAGAACATCTTCATCCATTTTTATTGATAGTTGTCTTGAATCATCTGAATATCATACTTCTGCTTCATATATTCTGCTATTGATTCCTTCTAGAGTATTTTGAATTTCAATAATTGTGTTGTTTGTCTCTATATGTTTATTCTTTAATTCTTCTATGTTGTTTTTAAAATTTGATTCTTGCATGTTCTCCATTTTGTTTTCAAGGTTTTTGATCATTTTTACTATCAATATTCTGAATTCTTTTTCAGGTAGTTTGCCTATTTCCTCTTCATTTTATTTGGACTTCTGTGTTCTAGCTTGTTCCTTCATTTGTGCAGTATTTCTCTACCTCTTTGCTGTGTGTGTGTGTGTGTGTGTGTGTGTGTGTGTGTGTGTTTTACTTATTGTGAAAGAGGTCTCCTTTTCCCAGGCTTCAAGAAAAGCTGAATCCTTTCCTTGAAGAAGGTTGAATTCTTTCTTCCTTTTGGTTTCTGCTCTTCTAAGGTTAGTCCAGTGGTTTGTGTAAGCTTCTTATTGAGTGAGATTTGTGCTGAGTTTTGTTTGTTTGCTTGTTTTTCCTCTGATGGGCAAAGCTGAGTGAGGTGGTAATATTGTCTGCTGATGATTGTTTGTTGTTGTTGTTTCAATGAGGTGTCCTGCACAGGGTGCTACTGGTGGTTGGGTGATGGTAGGTCTTGTATTCAAGTGGTTTCCTTTGGGTGAGTTCTCACTATCTGATATTCTCTAGGTTTAGTTCTCTTGTAGTCTAGGGCCTTGGAGTCAGTGATCACACTCCAAAGGCTCAGGGCTTGATCTCTGGTCAGGGAAAAAGATTCCACAAGTGGTTTGTTATGGCATTAAGTGAGATTAAAACAAATATCCAAAAAGGAGAAACCAAAGATGAACTCCAGACAAATGACAATTACAAAATCACTCAAATGATAATTAAAGTAATGGAATATACACACATACATATACACCCATGAGCAAAGTAAAAATGGTCCAACAAAAATAAAGTACAGTAGATTGACCCAGTGAACAAAGGGAACTGAAAATCATATTTACCAGTCATGAACAAAACTAACTAAATCACAAACTGAAAAATAAAACTAAAGCAAGGTGCCGAGTGGGAAATAAAGCAATGATAATAAAACTAACAAATATGTTGAGAAGAAAGGAAAGAAAGAAAAGAAAGAAAGAATAGACATGCAGAGTTAAATAGAGGTCGATGAAGAAGATCTATATACATTAAAGATTAACTGCAAGGGGAAAAAAACAGTAGGAAAAGCAAACAAAGCATTAAATGTAGAAAAAAATAATAGGTTTTAAAAGATTAAAAATAAAAATTGTAAAAAGAGAAAAAAAAAAGAAAAGAAAACTACTCAGAACTTCAAAAGCCCAACGTAGAGGTAGAGGTTTAAAACAACAATAAATATGCATATACACCCATAAGCAAAATCAAAACAGTCCAACAAAAATAAAGTACAATAGATTGACCCAGCAAACAAAGGAAAACAAAAATTGTATCTACCAGAACGAAACTAATGAAAGCAGAAACTGGAAACAAAACTAAAGCAAAGTGCCAAGAGGAGAATAAAGCAATGAAAATAAAACTAACAAATGTTTTGAGAGGAAAGGAGAGAAAGAAAAGAAAGAATAGATATGCAAAGTTAAATAGAGGTAGTTAAAGAAGATTTATATACATTAAACATTAACTGCAAGGGGAAAAGAATAGTAGGAAAAACAAAGGAATAAATTAGAAAAAATAATAATAGGTTAAAAAAATTACAAATTAAAATCAAAAAGAGAGAGAAAAAAAGAAAAAGGATAATTCCACAGACCTGTAAAAGCTCAATGTAGAGGCAGAGGTTTATAACAATAAAAAATGTTATTGAGTAAAAAAAAAAGAAGCTCAAAAGCTTAATTGGATTTCATAGTGCCAATAAAATTGACAACTACAACAGAGTGGGAATAAAAGGTAAAAAAATCGAAAAGAATCTACAAAACAAGCCAAAACATAAGAATAGTAGAGGGATGGTACAGGGAGGGAGGAGGGAGGGGGTTTCACTATGGGGAACACGTGTATACCTGTGGCAGATTCATGTTGATGTATGGCAAAACCAATACAATATTGTAAAGTAGTTAACCACCAACTAAAATAAATAAATTTATATTAAAAAAGAATAATAAATGTTTTTCCTGAGTCACTGCTGTCATAGTCTTTTCCCTCGCTGGGAGTCACAGTCCACCTCATCTCTCTAGGATGGCCTCCAACACTGTGCTGTTCTCTAGACCTGCTGTGGTGGCAGCTCAGACTCTAATCTGATCCTACTCCTGTGTGTTCTTGTCTCCCATGTCCACAGCTATCAGAACTAGTTGTTTTCTTTTGTGGGAGCTCTCAGTGACCTTTTTATATATTCCATAGATACAGAGTCTGCCTAGTTGAACATGTGGATTTAATCTGCGGCTTGTACAGCTTGTGGGGAGGTTTTGGGTCTTCGTTAGCCACACTGCCCTTGGGTTTCAATTATGGTTTTATTTCCACCTCTACTGGGGTTTACTCCTGAGGCTGCCCTGGAGGACTTGGGTTTGCCCCTGTGAGGGCCAAATGTGGAGGTGGTGCAGCTGCTTGGATCACAGAAGTTCTGACAGCACCAGGTACTCAGGGGAGCAGGAAATACAGTGCTCTAGAAGGCCAATAGGCTCCAGTGTTCTTGCCTGGAGAACCCACCCTTCCCTGACAGAGAAGCCTGGCAGGTCACAGTCTACAGGGTCACAAAGAGTCAGACACGACTGAAGTGACCCTGTCTGCATAGATACAAGACTTTTTTGCTTGTGGCAGCTCTGCCCCAGTGAGAGTTGAGACTGATGATGATGCAGCTTGTTGGTTTGTGGGGACTCTTGTGGTGCCAAGTGTGCAGGGACATGGACTGCCTCTGCCTCAGGAGTTATGACCCTATCAGAGTCCTTTTTTGAGCCTCTTGTAGCTGACTCTCCCCTTGTAGCTCAGTCGGTAAAGAATCTGCTTGCAGTGCAGGAGACCTGGGTTCAGTTCCTGGGTCTGGAATATCTTCTGGAGAAGAAAATAGCAACCTGCTCCAGTATCCTTGCCTGGAGAATCCCATGGACAGAGAAGCCTGGTAGGCCATAGTCCATGGGATTGCAAGAGTCAGACACGACTTAGTGACTAACTAAACCACCACCTTATAGCTGGCAATCAGAAGGCCTCTTTGGCTAATCTTTCTCCATAGCTCTATAGCTCTGCCCATTCAGACACTTAGAGGGCTCCCTTGCCTGGGGTCTGTCTCTGTTGTTCTGCACGTCAGGCGCATAGAGGGGCCCTCCTGGCTGGGTCCTAATCTGTAGATCAGTGCATCAGGCACTTAAAGGGGCACCCTGGGTGAGGTCCTACTCTGTAGTTCAGTGCATCAGGCATTTGATGGGCCAGCCTCTCTATTGTTCAGCTGCCAATGCTGGTGTGTGGGGAGAGAGAGTCTATGGTAAAGGTTGCACCCCCTACAGGTGACTCAGCAATATTATCTTGCTTCCATGGCTGCCTTCACCAGCATTTCCCACCGCGATCTCCTCCCTCACATCCCTTCAATCCATCTCTCTGCAGTCAGCAGCAGCCCTCGCCCTGGGATTGTTCCATAATCCCTAAAGTCCAGCTCCCAGCTGCTGTGCCTTCCAGGGGTCCAGTATTCCTGTCTGGGGGATGTATGGCTGCGGCAAGTGCTGTCTGATTCTCATTCCATTTAGGCTGCCACAGATCAGCCATTTCACTCTCAGCCTTAAATGTTTCTCCTCTGACTCAGACAATTGCCCCAATGTGGGGATCAGACCCCTACTTCAGTTTCCCCCACCCACTGAGGACATATCCAGTCCTACTAACACTCCAGTTTTTCCCCCTAGTTCCTTCATTCTACCAAATTTTGCCTGGTTCTATATATGCTTTTCCACTGGTCAGGTACACCTGTCTGCTCTCAGCTGGTGTTCTCTATGCACTTCTGTGTCTGAAGGTGTATTCCTGATGGATCCATGGAGAGAGATGTACTCCATGTTCACCTACTCCTCTGCCATCTTGTCCTCCCCTTTCTCACCTTTGAAACCCCAAACCATTACCCTGCACAAACTTTCTTATTTATATTTGAAAATGGTGTTTAAGGGGAAAGTTTCAGTCATTTTGGTGACTTACTCAATGTTCCTGAGTCTCTCACATGTACGCATGTTATTAAACTTTCACTTGATTTTCTGCTGTTAATCTGTCATGTATCAATTTAGTTCTTAGGCCAGTCAGGAGAACTTAAAAGGCTAGAGGAACATTTCTTCTTCCCTGACACCCTGATACTTAATTATTACCCAGTGAACAAAATGCAAACAGGTATCTTCATATATTTAGCAATGAGATATGCAACTTTTTAAATACACAAGCACTTCAAATACAGGATAAACCCATCATGCATTAACAAAGGATCAACATCTATGTAGATGTCATGCTTTGCCCCAAGATAATCTTCAAATCATTGTGATTTGCAATCGATTTGGTTTACAAATTTTCAGCACTTCAGTTTCGGCATTGTAGAATTAAGTTGCAACAATCTCATGACCAAAGTGTACATAAAAACTATGGTGACACATGCACTTTCATGGTTAGCACACATTTGGTGTTCCAAAGACATTCTCTTATTTCTCCCTTTGTGTGTATTCAGTTCAGTTAAGTTCAGTTCTGAGGCTAAGACCTGTCCAACTCTTTGCGATCCGATGAATCGCAGCATGCCAGGTCTCCCTGCCCATCACCATTTCCCGGAGTTGACACAAACTTATGTCCATCAAGTCTGTGATGCCATCCAGCCATCTGATCCTCTGTCATCGTCATCCCCTTCTCCTCCTGCCCCTAATCCCTCCCAGCATCAGGGTCTTTTCCAATGAGTCAACTCTTCGCATGAGGTGGCAAAAGTATTGGAGTTTCAGTTTTAGCATTATTCCTTCCAATGAACACCCAGAACTGATCTCTTTTGGGATGGTCTGGTTGGAACTACTTGCAGTCCAAGGGACTCTCAAGAGTCTTCTCCAACAACACAGTTCAAAAGCATCAATTCTTCGGCACTCAGCTTTCTTCACAGTCCAACTCTCACATCCATACATGGCCGCTGGACAAACCATAGCCTTGACTAGATGGACCTTTGTTAGCAAAGTAATGTCTCTGCTTTTCAATATGCTATCTAGATTGGTCATAACTTTCCTTCCAAAGAGTAAACATCTTTTAATTTCATGGCTGCAATCACCATCTGCAGTGATTTTGGAGCCACCCAAAATAAAGTCTGACACTGTTTCCACTGTTTCCCCATCTATTTCCCCTGTTTCTCCATCTATTTCCCATGAGATGATGGGACCAGATGCTATGATCTTCGTTTCCTGAATGTTGAACTTTAAGCCAACTTTTTCACTCTCCACTTTCACTTTCATCAAGAGGCTCTTTAGTTCCTCTTCACTTTCTGCCATAAGGGTGGTGTCATGTGCATATCTGAGGTTATTGATATTTCTTCTGGCAATCTTGATTCCAGCTTGTGCTTCTTCCAGCCCAGCGTTTCTCATGATGTGCTCTACATATAAGTTAAATAAGCAGGGTGACAATATACAGCCTTGACGTACTCCTTTTCCTATTTGGAACCAGTCTGGTGTTCCATGTCCAGCTCCAACTGTTGCTTCCTAACCTGCATATAGGTTTCTCAAGAGTCAGGTCAGATGGTCTGGTATTGCCATCTCTTTCAGAATTTTCCACAGTTTATTGTGATCCACACAGTCAAAGGCTTTGGCATAGTCAATAAAGCAGAAATAGATGTTTTTTCTGGAACTCTCTTGTTTTCTCCATGATACAGCAGATGTTGGCAGTTTGATATCTGATTCCTCTGCCTATTCTAAAACCAGTTTGAACATCTGGAAGTTCACGGTTCACGTATTGCTGAAGCCTGGCTTGCAGAATTTTGAGTATTACTTTACTAGCATGTGAGATGAATGCAATCGTGCAGTAGTTTGAGCATTCTTTGGCATTGCCTTTCTTTGGGATTGGAATGAAAGCAGACCTTTTCCAGTTCTGCGGCCACTGCTGAGTTTTCCAAATTTGCTGGCATATTGAGTGCAGCACTTTCACAGCATCATCTTTCAGGATTTGAAATAGCTCAACTGGAATGCCATCACCTCCACTAGCTTTGTTCGTAGTGATGCTTTCTAAGGCCCACTTGACTTTACATTCCAGGATATCTGACTCTAGATGAGTGAGCACACCATCGTGATTATCTGGGTCATGAAGATCTCTTTTGTACAGTTCTTCTGTGTATTGTTGCCACCTCTTCTTAATATCTTCTGCTTCCGTTAGGTCCATGCCATTTATGTCCTTTATCGAGCCCATCTTTGCATGAAATATTCCCTTGGTATCTCTAATTTTCTTGAAGAGATCTCTGTCTTTCCCATTCTGTTGTTTTCCTCTATTTCTTTGCATTGATTGCTGAGGAAGGCTTTCTTATCTCTCCCTGCTATTCTTTGGAACTCTGTATTCAGATGCTTATATCTTTCCTTTTCTCCTAGGCTTTTTGCTTCTCTTCTTTTCTTTTATTTTTTTTAGTTTTTTATTTTTAAATTTTACAATCTTTAATTCTTACATGCATTCCCAAACATGAACCCCCCTCCCACCTCCCCATGCACCAGCCCCAAGCATGCTGCATCCTGCGTCAGACATAGACTGGCGATTCAATTCTTACATGATAGTATACATGTTAGAATGTCATTCTCCCAAATCATCCCACCCTCTCCCTCTCCTCTGAGTCCAAAAGTCTGTAATACACATCTGTGTCTCTTTCCTGTCTTGCATACAGGGTCTCTAAATTCCATATATGTGTTAGTATACTGTATTGGTGTTTTTCTGGCTTACTTCACTCTGTATAATCGGCTCCAGTTTCATCCATCTCATCAGAACTGATTCAAATGAATTCTTTTAACGGCTGAGTAATACTCCATTGTGTATATGTACCACAGCTTGCTTATCCATTCATCTGCTGATGGACATCTAGGTTGTTTCCATGTCCTGGCTATTATAAACAGTGCTGCGATGAACATTGGGGTACATGTCTCTTTCAATTCTGGTTTCTCGGTGTGTATGCCCAGCAGTGGGATTGATGGGTCATAAGGTAGTTCTATTTGCAATTTTTAAGGAATCTCCACACTGTTCTCCATAGTGGCTGTACTAGTTTGCATTCCCACCAACAGTGTAGGAGGGTTCCTTTTCTCCACACCCTCCAGCATTTATTGCTTGCAGATTTTTGGATCGCAGCCATTCTGACTGGTGTGAAGTGGTACCTCATTGTGGTTTTGATTTGCATTTCTCTAATAATGAGTGATGTTGAGCATCTTTTCATGTGTTTGTTAGCCATCTGTATGTCTTCTTTGGAGAAATGTCTATTTAGTTCTTTGGCCCATTTTGATTGGGTCATTTATTTTTCTGGAATTGAGCTGCATAAGTTGCTTGTATATTTTTGAGATTAGTTGTTTGTCAGTTGCTTCATTTGCTATTATTTTCTCCCATTCAGAAGGCTGTCTTTTCACCTTGCTTATAGTTTCCTTTGTTGTGCAGAAGCTTTTAATTTTAATTAGATCCCATTTGTTTATTTTTGCTTTATTTCCAGAATTCTGGGAGGTGGATCATAGAGGATCCTGCTGTAAGTCCTCCTCAGACAGCCATTTTGCTTTTTTGCATTTCTTTTCCATGGGGATGGTCTTGATCCCTGTCTACTGTACAATGTCACGAATCTCCATCCATAGTTCATCAGCAAATATTTTAAATTAATGACAATTTTTTTCCTAAATCAGACAATTGAATCTTGCTTTCAAAATTAAAATGTTACAATTCTGGAAAAACATTCTTAATTTTGTTTTATAAAGAATTTCATATATTTAAAAAAATTATAAATATTAATGTAATGGATATCCATTTACTCACCAGCTGACTTCAACAACTATCAGATGATGGCAATATTACTTCATCTATAATATACCCAATACTCCATTTCACTTCTGGATTAATTTAAGGAATTCCAAATATCAGCCTATATTTTTTGTAAATATATTTGTACTTATCTTGCAGAGATAAAGATTCCTTCCCTCCATTACAAACACATATTATCACACATAAATAATTGACAGTATTTATAAAAATGACTAAATATCAGTGTTTCAGTTTCAGTTCAGTTGCTCAATTGTGTCTGTCTCTTTGTGACCTCATGGACCCCAGAACCCCAGGCTTCGTTGTCCATACCAACTCCCAGAGCTTACTGAAACTCACGTCCAAGGAGTCTGTGATACCATCCAACCATCTCATCCTCTGTAGTCCCCTTCTCCTGTCTTCAATCTTTGCCACCACCAGGGTCTTTTCCATTGAGTCAGTTCTTAGCATCAGGTGGCCAAAGTATCGGAGTCTCAGCTTCAGCATCAGTCCTTCCAAAGAATATTCAGGACTGATTTCCTTTAAGATGGACTGGTTGGATTTTCCTTCAGTCCAAGGGACTCTCAAGAGTCTTCTCCAAGACATATCAGTGCTAAAATTTCCCAAATTTTCATAAAAACATTTTTTACAGTTACCTGTTTGAATCAGAATAAAAACAAGATCCAAACCCTATAGTCACTTTACTGATCTCCTTACTCTCTTTTAACTGTAAATTCCATTTCACAATTTTCCTTGAAATGTATTCATTAACAAAATTGAATTGATTGTCCTCCAGAGTTTCCCACAGTTTGCATTTTGCTAATCTCATTTCCACTCTGCCATTCAATGTTTTTGTTAATCTCTGCATTTCTGCAAATTTGATGTGATATTATCACATTCTGGCTTAGTAGGACTAAGTCCTGGCTTAGCAGGACTGCTCCTTAGATAACAGTCTGCTTCTTTCTTCCTCTTTTTCCTTTTTCTTCCCTCCCCTCTTCCCTTTCTCAGTTCTATCCTTTCTTTTTCTCTTCTCTTTTCTTTCACCAATTCTTTCCCTTATTTTCTCTTTGTTGTTGAAAGATGCCTAAATCTGTATAATTAGGTGATTTTCACTGGTAACATTCTAATTATTTATCTTATCTTCATTATTATCTGGAATAACTTTGTAGAAAGCAAATATCCTCATTAACTACTTGGTCACCCTAACGTATTATTCATGTAGGAAAATAGGACATGTGTTTAATTTATGGCCTATATGTGATATTTTATTTTTATTTTTATTTTTTTTTATTATACAAGAATATTCTTAGTAACTTTATTTTTAATAGTAAAAAACTGGAAACAATCCAAATGTCCATCAATAGGAAAATAAGTAAATTGTGGTATATTTTTATCATGAAGTACTTCTCAGTAATTAAATGGAAAAACCCATGCCTACCTGCACTAACATAGGTGAATCTCATGGAAGCTATAATGATAAAAAGAAACCAGATTTTTTAAAAAACATACTGAATTATTTCTTTTTTTTTTATTATTAAGAAAAAGTTTCTTTTTCTTTATTTCTTCCCTTTCTCCCTTCCTTCCTCCCTCCCTGCCTTCTGCCCTCTCTCTTTTTTTTTTTTTTTAGTTTTTTATTTTTAAATTTTACAATCTTTAATTCTTACATGCATTCCCAAACATGAACCCCCTCCCACCTCCCTCCCCATAACATCTTTCTGGGTCATCCCCATGCACCAGCCCCAAGCATGCTGCATCCTGCGTCAGACATAGACTGGCGATTCAATTCACATGATAGTATACATGTTAGAATGTCATTCTCCCAAATCATCCCACCCTCTCCCTCTCCCTCTGAGTCCAAAAGTCTGTAATACACATCTGTGTCTCTTTCCCTGTCTTGCATACAGGGTCGTCATTGCCATCTTCCTAAATTCCATATATATGTGTTAGTATACTGTATTGGTGTTTTTCTTTCTGGCTTACTTCACTCTGTATAATCGGCTCCAGTTTCATCCATCTCATCAGAACTGATTCAAATGAATTCTTTTAACGGCTGAGTAATACTCCATTGTGTATATGTACCACAGCTTGCTTATCCATTCATCTGCTGATGGACATCTAGGTTGTTTCCATGTCCTGGCTATTATAAACAGTGCTGCGATGAACATTGGGGTACATGTGTCTCTTTCAATTCTGGTTTCCTCGGTGTGTATGCCCAGAAGTGGGATTGCTGGGTCATAAGGTAGTTCTATTTGCAATTTTTAAGGAATCTCCACACTGTTTTCCATAGTGGCTGTACTAGTTTGCATTCCCACCAACAGTGTAGGAGGGTTCCCTTTCTCCACACCCTCCAGCATTTATTGCTTGCAGATTTTTGGATCGCAGCCATTCTGACTGGTGTGAAGTGGTACCTCATTGTGGTTTTGATTTGCATTTCTCTAATAATGAGTGATGTTGAGCATCTTTTCATGTGTTTGTTAGCCATCCGTATGTCTTCTTTGGAGAAATGTCTATTTAGTTCTTTGGCCCATTTTTGATTGGGTCGTTTATTTTCTGGAGTTGAGCTGCAGAAGTTGCTTGTATATTTTGAGATTAGTTGTTTGTCAGTTGCTTCATTTGCTATTATTTTCTCCCATTCAGATGGCTGTCTTTTCACCTTGCTTATATTTTCCTTTGTTGTGCAGAAGCTTTTAATTTTAATTAGATCCCATTGGTTTATTTTTGCTTTTATTTCCAGCATTCTGGGAGGTGGATCATAGAGGATCCTGCTGTGATTTATGTCTGAGAGTGTTTTGCCTATGTTCTCCTCTAGGAGTTTTATAGTTTCTGATCTTACATTTAGATCTTTAATCCATTTTATTTTAAAAATTGATTCTTTAGCTTCCTGCAAAATTAAGCAATGAGGTTTGTGTTGTATTGTTTTTCTTTTTTCTTTTTCTTTTGGTCTTTATGTCAGCAATGGACTTAAATATATTTGATATGTCTTAATCAAATGCACTTATTATTCATCGTGATGTTCATTTTTCCATCTTTTGCCTATAGATAAATGGCTGGATGGCATCACGGAGTTGATCGACGTGAGTTTGAGTGAACTCTGGGAGTTGGTGATGGAAAGAGAGGCCTGGCGTGTTGCAATTCCTGGGGTCTCAAAGAGTTGGACATGACTGAGTGACTGAATTGAACTGAACTGAACTTTCTTTTATGATACCTAAGTTCCTTTGACATGACCCAGCAGTCTTTTAATGCTTTTTCGATTTCTTAAGTGACATAATATTTTTTGGCTCTCCAATAATTGTCTTCTGAGTCCTGGACAGTCAATCATCTCTGGGAAGTCTAGACACTACAATCTGGATACTAATGAGCATTTCCCAAGGACAGAAATAAGAATTATGGTTGTAAAACATGAAAAGTATAATAAGCTCATACCTGTAATTCTAATTCTAATTTATGGTACAAGTTTTTACTTAATATATTTAATTTTACACTAGTATCACCTTTCTCTCATGAAATTAAAAAGAAAGCTTAAATTTCACTATATTTACTCATTTTATTTATTTCACAATATTTATATTACAGTTTAAACATTACAGTGCAGACAAAACCTGCAACAAGATAGTCACTAAAATACAGTTTATTAGCATTTTGCAGTTTGTTTCATAGGCTATACATCATTAGGCATATATTATCAAGTTGCTGTATTTCTACGTCATCACAATGTTCATTTTTGTATTTTATTGCCATCTGGATTAACAACAGCATCTTATTCTTGGAATAGATGATTAATTATTTCATAAAGTTCACAATTTGAAATGTTTTCTGGAAATTAATTTTATTTTAAATATGTATAAAATACTTAGATCAATCCAAAGACAAACCAGGAAAACAAAGAGTTTTTATTATTTTTTTTTCTGAGTATCTTAAGGTTAACCTCTTTGCTTCCACTCTATACCATATTACACCCTATATATTATTACTTTACTTTATTTTTTTTTAATGTGCCCCACCATTTGGTCTGTTGGATCTTAGTTCCCTGACCATAGATCCAACCTGGGCCCTTTGCAGTGACAATGAAGAGTCTTAACCACTATACCACCAGCAAAGTCCCTTAATTTACATTTTAGATTTGCATTTTTTATGTATAGAGTATCATCATACACATATTGAATTTTACACTTTTAAACTTAATTTATCATGAATATATAAGAAGTACAGATAATCTTCATTTTATTTTATAGGTGTATTTTGCCTATTGTGTGGATATCCCAGAGCAATTGAATCATTCTCCTCTTGGTGGATATTCAAGTTGTTTAAAGTATATTACTATTACCAATATTATATTAAAGAACCTTGCACATGCATCTTTTTTTTTTTTTCACTTTTGCCAATGTGTATTTAGGTTCAGTTCAGTTCAGTTCAATCGCTCAGTCGTGTCTGACTCTTTGCGACCCCATGAATTGTAGCACACCAGGCCTCCCTGTCCATCACCAACTCCCACAGTTCACTCAGACTTATATCCATCCAGTCAGTGATGCCATCCAGCCATCCTCTGTCGCCCCCTTCTTCTCCTGCCCTAAATCCCTCCCAGCATCAGAGTCTTTTCCAATGAGTCAGCTCTTCACATGAGGTGGCCAAAGTACTGGAGTTTCAGCTTCAGCATCAGTCCTTCCAAGGAAATCCCAGGGCTGATCTCCTTCAGAATGGACTGGTTGGATCTCCTTGCAGTCCAAGGGACTCTCAAGAGTCTTCTCCAACACCACAGTTCAAAAGCATCAATTCTTTGGTACTCAGCTTTCTTCACAGTCCTACTCTCACATCCATACTTGACTACTGGAAAAACCATAGCCTTGACTAGACAGACCTTTGTTGGCAAAGTAATGTCTCTGCTTTTGAATATGCTATCTAGGTTGCTCATAACTTTCCTTCCAAGGAGTAAGCGTCTTTTAATTTCATGGCTGCAATCACCAACTGCAGTGATTTTGGAGCCCCCCAAAATAAAGTCTGACACTGTTTCCACTGTTTCCCCATCTATTTCCCATGAAGTGATGGGACCAGATGGCATGATCTTCGTTTTCTGAATGTTGAGCTTTAAGCCAACTTTTTCACTCTGGACTTTCACTTCCATCAAGAGGCTCTTTAGTTCCTCTTCACTTTCTTCCATAAGGGTGGTATCATCTGCATATCTGAGGTTATTGATATTTCTCCTGGCAATCTTGATTCCAGCTTGTGCTTCTTCCAGCCCAGCGTTTCTCATGATATACTCTGCATATAAGTTAAATAAGCAGGGTGACAATATACAGCCTTGACGTACTCCTTTTCCTATTTGGAACCAGTCTGTTGTTCCATGTCCAGTTCTAACTGTTGATTCCTAACCTGCATATAGGTTTCTCAAGAGGCAGGTCAGGTGGTCTGGTATTCCCTCTAGGTTTCTAGAAATGGCGTTGTTGGGTCAAGTGATCAATACATATTTAATTTTCTATTTTCACAATTTTATATTCCACACAAAGTTAACACCTACATGTTTGATTTTTATGTCTGCATCATAAATTGGTGTCCTCTTCTAATATAATATCACACCATGTTTCCCGTATATATGCAGGTTACTGACTTTATTAACTGATTTTCTAAATATCTGTTTACTAAATTTATTCCTAATATGTCATTAGTTTGGTTGATTCTCATGGGGTTTTTTTCACATACATAGTTATATCAACTGTTAGTTTACATTTGTTTACCTCTTATTTTACAGTGTTTATGTTTGCTTAATTGTTTCCTACCTATGCTTTCTAGTCTAACAGACTGCAAAATTGAATAGTAAAAGAAGTATGGGACATTTTTTCTTGCTCTAGAATTTAATGGGACGATCACTATCAATTCAGTTCAGTTCAGTCGCTCAGTCGTATCCGACTCTTTGAGACTCCAAGGGCTGCAGCACACCAGGATTCCCTGTCCATCACCAACTCCCCAAACTTACTCCAACTAATGTCCATGGAGTCAGTGATGCCATTCAACCATCTCATCCTCTGTTGTCCCCTTTTCCTCCTGCCTTCAATCTTTCCCAGCATCAAGGTCTTTTGCAATGAGTCAGTTTTTCATACCAGGTGGCTAAAGCTCACTATAGTTCCTTGTCAAATAGATTCTCATACTTTGAGAAATATCTATGTCCAATTTTTGGAGCAATTTTAAACATGAATAATTCTGACTTTTGTGACATGCCTTATTTATGGAGATGACAAAATACATTTTTCTTAGCTTTATTAATAATAAATTATATTAATGGTTGAGTCACAACTACAGTTTTAAAATAAGTAAAGTTGGCTATGTTATATATGATACATTTATTATTTTAAAATGCCTTTAGATATTGTTTGCTAAATCTCACTTATTTTTAATTGATAATCATAAATTATATTAGAGCTTATTTTCTAATTAATTTTTTGAAAATTAAGTTTGTTTTAAAGATGTGTAAAATGCTTAGATCAATCCAAAGATAAATCAGCAAAACAAAGTGCTTTTTCCTAAGTGTCTGAAATTTAAACTCTACGCATCCACTCTATAACTTATTACCCTCTAGATACTATTACTGTAATTAATTAATTTACTTATTTTGGTCACACCATTTGGTTCATGGGATATTAGTTCTCTGACCATGGATTGAAGATGGAGCCTTGGCAATGGGAGTGGAGCAGCATTTGTTGGATTTTGACCTAAATTTCTTCTATTTGCTTCAGAGAAATACTTTTAAACTTTTCTTCTATAATCTATCAGTTGTTCCTTTATGCATAATTGTATCTTGGTTTCTTGGTCACTTTTCAAATCTTCCTGCTCTGAAATCACTTCACTTTTGAATTTTTCTGAAGTTGATGCTATATTTTCAGCTGCCTTCCATTTTCCTAGGTGTGTTAACTCACTTTTGCTCTCCTCTCCACAGCCAGGATTGTTCCAAGACAGATTTACTGTTGCCATTTGGAAGAGGATTTTTCCATTAATCCTCAAACTTTTACCTTTCCTTTCTGGGAAACCAATAGTTTTCTGGTCTTGGTCTCTTGAACAACTGCCCACCTTGGTCTGATGGTACAATATATATACACAGTTCAGTTCAGTTCAGTCGCTCAGTCATGTCCGACTCATTGCAACCCCATGAATCACAGCATGCCAGGCCTCCCTGTCCATCACCAACTCCCGGAGTTCACTCAGACTCACGTCCATCGAGTCAGTGATGCCATCCAACCATCTCATCCTCTGTCATCCCCATCTCCTCCTGCCTCCAATCTGTCCCAGAATCAGAGTCTTTTCCAATGAGTCAACACTTCACATGAGGTGACCTAAGTACTGGAGTTTCAGCTTTAGCATCATTAATTCCAAAGAAATCCCAGGGCTGATCTCCTTCAGAATGGACTGGTTGGCTATCTTTGCAGTCCAAGGGACTCTCAAGAGTCTTCCCCAACACCACAGTTCAAAAGCATCAATTCTTCAGCGCTCAGCCCTCTTCAGAGTCCAACTCTCACATCCATACATGACAACAGGAAAAACCATAGCCTTGACTAGACGGACCTTAGTCAGCAAAGTAATGTCTCTGCTTTTGAATATGCTATCTAGGTTGCTCATAACTTTTCTTCCAAAGAGTAAGCGTCTTTTAATTTCATGGCTGCAATCACCATCTGCAGTGATTTTGGGGCCCCAAAAAATAAAGTCTGACACTGTTTCCACTGTTTCACCATCTATTTCCCATGAAGTGATGGGACCGGATGCCATGATCTTTGTTTTCTGAATGTTGAGCTTTAAGCCAACTTTTTCACTCTCCTCTTTCACTTTCATCAAGAGGCTTTTTAGTTCCTCTTCACTTTCTGCCGTAAGGGCGGTGTCATCTACATATCTGAGGTTATTGATATTTCTCCTGGCAATCTTGATTCCAGCTTGTGTTTCTCCCAGTCCAGTGTTTCTCATGATGTACTCTGCATATAAGTTACATAAGCAAGGTGACAATATACAGCCTTGATGTACTCCTTTTCCTATTTGGAACCAGTCTGTTGTTCCATGTCCAGTTCTAACTGTTGGTTCCTGACCTGCGTACAGATTTCTCAAGAGGCAGGTTTGGTGGTCTGGTATCCCATCTCTTTCAGAATTTTCCACAGTTTATTAAAATGTCATATATCTATATCTATATCTATATATATATTTATATCTATATGACTGCAAATGAAGGTCCACGTGAAAATTCTCTTGCTAATTTTACCACTCAGGCTATCTTTTGCAAAGACCTGGAAGCCCTGCCTTTTGAAATATGATCAAGGAAATTATCTTATCATCATCCAGTTCCGGGAGCAGAGGGAGGCAAGAAGAGCCAAGTCTGCATGTGGAAACTTGGCAATGTGAGTAGGGCCCACATACACCCAGCTCCAGGGCCAACTGATATGGCTGGAACCCCAGGCTTCAGGTGATGTGGTAAAATCAGTAATCTTGATAGAGAAACCCTTAGGCCAAAGAAATATATGGAGAAGGCCAGGACAGAAGTCCAGGGGAGACTTCAAGGGGGCAATGTGTGTGCAGACACATAATGAGTGGGAGAGGGAGTGTGGTGGAGAATGAGAAGGAAACTTGGCTGAATGTAGTTTAGGGCTCAGGGTCCATATCCTGTGAGAGGAGGTATCAGAGAGACTCTCAAGTCAGAGTCATCAGAGCTGTTGGAGTGACAGTCCCTAGGGACGAAATGACCCTCTGGAGGTGACCAGGGGGCTTGGAGGTGGGTCACTGCTGCTACATCATGAGCAGGAAACCTAGGCTGGTCAGCAACTCCCACTCCTGTTACAGCAGCAGTGATGGCTAATCTCTGTATAATATTACATATGGATCAAGTAGGGGCCTTAACATTCAGCTTAAACTTTAGACAAGCTTCTTCTCTCCTCCAGGCCCATGACACCCTACCCCCTACGGAATCCTGATGAACTTTGTCCACCGTGGTTCTTGCCCTCTCTGTTTTTAGAGCGCTTACATCAGAGAACGTAAAAATGTAAATTGTTTGCTGCTCCTTTGAAGCATAAAATCTTTGTAAAGTTCTCTTGCCAGTTTTACCACTCAGGCTGTTTTTCTCAAGGACCTGGGAGCCATGCCTTTTGAAAATATCTTGTCATCATCCAATTTCTATGGGAGGATAGCAGCTTAATTTCAGTGGGCACCTTTCTCCAAGTTGTAAAACTATCTCTGTCATGAAAGACAGAGAAGTTTACTTTTCCCTTGGGTAAGATCAATTAGCACACATAAATGTCTTAAGATTTCCCAACTACAACTTTTAAAAATCCTCAGGCTCCGTGATTCCATGAAGTTGAGTTCAGACTGTTTGGATCTCTTTCCACTATTTCAACAGCTTTAAATAAAGGGTTCCCTTGTCTATTTAACTAAGTCCAGTGTACTTGTTTGCTTTGGGAGTTTCCAGCTTTCTTCTGTTTTGTGGGCAGATTTTTGCTATCAGAGCTCATTGTCTATAGGAACCTTATTTTGCTTCTGGGCTTCTTTTTTTACAAAACTTGTATGAAAAAATTCAATTGCAACCTCTTTCTGTGTTTGGGTGATATGAATTATTTTGCACTTTCAACAGGAATTGGAGAACAGAATTGCTTTCCTAGCTTCAGGGACTCAGAGTTTCCTTTTCAATTGTTTTAAGAGATAGTAAAAAACAAATACATCTTAGAACTTCTTGTTTTTCTCCTCCTTTGATTTGCTCTCCTACATTTTATCTGTTCCATCTCTCTTCTTTCTCTGGTTGTCTTTTTCCTGTCAAACTTAGATTGTATTCCTAACGATATCACTTCAAGAAACAAGTTCGTCTTCAAAGGAAGCTTTTGTTTGCTGATTTTAGGAATTCATATTCTCTAGTCAGTTTTTGCTCTTTCCAAACCTCTGGTCCTACTTCTGAATACCCATAAATTGGAACTTGCAGAATCTGTCAATCTGAGTCGTGTGCTCAGAATATACCACACACTTCTTAATGTCATCCTGTTAGATATTTTTATGTTCTATGGTTCTCAATACCATCAGAGTCTTATTACTGTCTGATTTCTCTAGCAAAGTGTTTGGTTACACACAAGCCTTTAACTGAAGGAGATTTGTGCATACCACACATATTTTATGATTTCTGGGTGTTATTAAGTGAGTTGTGTTCCCTGGAAAATGGGGCTTCCCTGGTGGCTCAAGAAGGTAAAGAATCTGCCTGCAGTGCGGGGGACCTGAGTTTGACTATGGGTCAGGAAGATCCACCGGAGAAAGAATTAGCAACCTACTCCCAGGATTCTTGCCTGGAGAATCCCATGGACAGAGGAGCCTGGCAGGCTGTTGTCCATAGGGCTGGCAAGAGCCAGAAGTGACTGAGCAACTAATACTTAACTTCCCCTAAAAATGTTGAAGTACTTGTGAATGTGACCTTATTTGGAAAAAAAAAATGATGACGTCATTAGGGTGAACCCTAATCCATTATGACCATATGACCTATGCATATATGCTCAGTCATGTCTGATTGGGTCCTTACAAAAAGGGTAAATTTTGTACCTACACACAGACATTAGGAGAAGTCCATGTGAAGAGACACAGAAACATCTCCATCTACAAGAATGAATGATCTTGGTCACCAGAAGCTAGCAGAGGGGCTTTTATCAGTTCCTTCCACATAGGATTTAAAGAGTTTTGCTATAACTCTAAATATCTAAATATCATATCAAAAGCCACAAATATTTTATTCTTTAGCTGTTACCTTATGATAGGAAGCATTTAACAGGCACAATGTAATTAGGGAATGCGCTAATGTTATGCTATACAACATCAAGTAAGTATAATTTTATAAAGCCAACTTCATTGCAAAACATACTTATTTTTTACTTATTCATTACAGTTTACATTGAAGTTAAAAAACATTGCTGAACATAGACAAACATCACTGAACATAGGTTAGAACACACAATTGCTTCCCAGGTGGCTCAGTGGTAAAGAATTCATCTGCTAATGTAGGAGATGCAAGTTTGATTTCTGGTTCAGGAAGATCCTCTGGAGAAAAATAGCAGCCTACTCTGGTATTCTT
Organism: Ovis aries; assembly: GCF_016772045.2. Taxonomy (NCBI): domain Eukaryota; kingdom Metazoa; phylum Chordata; class Mammalia; order Artiodactyla; family Bovidae; genus Ovis; species Ovis aries. Next base: position 54,658,046 of record NC_056069.1, read on the forward strand.
ACCTGGAGAATCCCATGAACAGAGGAGCTTCGCAGGCTGCAGTCCAAAAAGTAAAATATTATTCTCTCAGTAATGTCCAGGCTTCTCTGTCCATGAAATATTCCAGGCAAGAATACCGGAGTAGGAAGTCATTCACTTCTCCATAGGATCTTCCCAAACCAGGGATCAAATTTGGGTCTCCAGGATTGTGGGAAGATTCTTAACTGTCTGAGCCATGTAGGAAGCTTTAGTCAATGAAGTCACAAAAGAGTTGAACATGACTTAGCTACTAAACAGCAACAACAAACTTTTGAATACACAAATCTTAGTCAATAATAAAGTTAACCTGGAAGGATTTAAATGTATGAGGAGAAATAGTGAAAAAAGCAAAGGTCCAAAACCTATAGTACTGCCTGAGGATTTATTATACACCAATTAAACAATAGTTATTAAATGACATATTCTCTTTTTATTAAAAATGATTAAAAGATACTAGCCCTATGGAAAAACTGTAATTGTGAAGTGTGAACAATTTAAACTTTGTAATGATATGAGGATATTTTTAAAGGCCATTTCTTAAACACCATAAAATGCTATCATTAGGAGGAGGAAATAAGCATTTTAATGTCAATATTTAAAGTGATCTGTTTCCAATTATATAATTTTTATTTGGTTACCCAAGGAATAAATACAACAATTAAAGAGAGAAATATTTTTTATGTGTAATTACAATAATAATATCTCCTGTGTCGATAGGCTGATTGTAAGCCATCACAAAAGACCATTGAAGCCAGACAATTTAAGTTTTTTTGTGTTTTTTTTTGTGTCTGCGTTCATGTACATATGTGTGTGTGTGTGTGTGTTTATTTGGGCATGCACACTATTTTTCAATGTTGCTGTAAGAAAAATATGTCCAATATTTATGCAGAATAATTAATTTAAAAATAATTGAAACCACATTAACATTTGCCCAATGTCCGATGAAAAAAAGACTTAGCTTTCTCTAAAATTGTATTTTTCACACTTGAAAATGAAAACATTTATAGTCTTTATGTAAATAAAACGTGCAAACTATTTGGTGATGTTTGATATTATAAGAAAGACATTGCTGAAGAATTATTTTTAATTTATATATATGTAATATTGATAGTAAATAAATCAATGAATTATAATATTTTGTTTTGTTTGTTTGTTCCCTGAAATAATTATCCTGGTAAAATTTGCGGTGAGATTTGTAAATTTATTAACTAGGATTTTTTTTAAATGTATTGATAAGACAAGATTCACTGACTCGATGGACGTGAGTCTGAGTGAACTCTGGGAGTTGGTGATGGACAGGGAGGCCTGGCGTTCTGCGATTCATGGGGTCGCAAAGAGTCGGACACGACTGAGTGACTGAACTGAACTAAACTGAAGACAAGATTTTACAAACAGTTTAAAAAGTGCCAGTGCAAGTATTTAGGGATTTAATTTCCACTTAAGGTTTGTTCATAATCACAGGCTTTCCAGAACATGATACATGGCAAGTCAGATTGCAACTAAGAGAGGACAAGTTTAGAAGCACAACCAATTCTTCTAAATATACAGGTCTAATTGTTTTCAAATACTAGGACTTTATAGTCTGAGCATATGAAATTATGAATGAAATTATAAGCATAATTTCATAATTTCATCAGTTCAGTCAGTTCAGTCACTCAGTGGTGTTGTCCGACTCTTTGCGACCCCATGAATCGCAGCACGCCAGGCCTCCCTGCCCATCACCAACTCGCGGAGTTCAATCAGACTCACGTCCATCGAGGCAGTGATGCCATCCAGCCAACTGATCCTCTGTCGTCCCCTTCTCCTCCTGCCCCTAATCCCTTCTAGCATCAGAGTCTTTTCTAGTTTTATATGAATTCATAATTTCATGTAAGGAATGAAATTATGGCATGTAAAGGATAACCAAGGTTAGTCATTTCATACATAAATTTACCATCTAGTTAAACAATCACATTAAGTATCTTTTAATGATAATCCAAGTTTTCTGTTTGTTGTCTTTGTTGTAATGCACACTGTGGCAGCACTATATACATTTATTACTTATGTGCCCACCAGGTTACAGCTTTGTTATTTCTTTTTAATTTATTTTTTTATTGAAGGATAGTTGCTTTACAGAATTTTGTTGTTTTCTGTCAAGGCTCAACATGAATCAGCCATAGGTAGACATATATCACCTCCCTTTTGAATCTCCCTCGAGTCTCTCCCCATCCCACTCCTCTAGGTTGATAAGAGCCCCTTTTTGAGTTTCCTGAGCCATACAGCAAATTTTCATTGGCTATCTATTTTACATATGGTAATGTATGGCAGAAAGTGAAGAGGAACTAAAAGTCTCTTGATGAAAGTGAAAGTGGACAGTGAAAAAGTTGGCCTAAAGCTCAACATTCAGAAAATGAAGATCATGGCATCTGGTCCCATCACTTCATGGGAAATAGATGAGGAAACTGTGGAAACAGTGTCAGACTTTATTTTTTGGGCTCCAAAGTCACTGCAGATGGTGATTACAGCCATGAAATTAAAAGACGCTTACTCCTTGGAAGAAAAGTTATGACCAATCTAGATAGTATATTCAAAAGCAGAGACATTACTTTGCCGACTAAGTTCCGTCTGGTCAAAGCTATGGTTTTTCCTGTGGTCATGTATGGATGTGAGAGTTGGAATGTGAAGAAGGCTGAGCACCGAAGAATTGATGCTTTTGAACTGTGGTGTTGGAAAAGACTCTTGAGAGTCCTTTGGACTGCAAGGAGATCCAACCAGTCCATTCTGAAGGAGATCAACCCTGGGATTTCTTTGGAAGGAATGATGCTAAAGCTGAAACTCTAGTACTTTGGTCACCTCATGGGAAGAGTTGACTCATTGGAAAAGACTCTGATGCTGGGAGGGATTGGGGGCAGGAGGAGAAGGGGATGACAGAGGATGAGATGGCTGGATGGCATCACTGACTCAATGGACGTGAGTCTGAGTGAACTGTGGGAGTCGGTGATGGACAGGGAGGCTTGTGTGCTGCGATTCATGGGGTCGCAAGGAGTCGGACACTACTGAATGACTGAACTGAACTGAATGTAAGTTTCCATGTTACTCTCCTGCACACATCCCACCCTCTCCTCCCCTCTCCCCATGTCCATAAGTCTATTCTCTATGTCTGTTTTTCAATTGCTGCCCTGTAAATAAATTATTCAGTACCATTTTTCTAGATTCCATATATATGTGTTAGAGTGAATATAGTTTCTAAGTTTTTCCATCTCATTAGAATGGAATCAAATGTGATCCTTTTAATGGCTGAGTGATATTCCATTGTATATATGTACCACAACTCCTTTATCCACTCATCTGTCAATGGGCATCTAGATTTCTTCCATGTTCTAGCTATTGTAAATAGTGCTAGTGAACAATGGGATACATGTGTCTTTTTCAGTTTTGGTTTCCTCAGGGTATAAGCCTAGGAGTGGTATTGCTGTATCATATGGTGGTTTTATTTCTATTTTTTTAAGGAATCTCCATACCATCTTCCGTAGTGGCTCTATCAATTTACATTCCCACCAAGAGTGCAAGTGCATTCCCTTTCCTCCACACCCTCTCCAGCATTTATTGTTTGTAGATTTTTTGATGATAGCCATTCTGACTGGTGTGAGGTGATATCGCATTGTGGTTTTAATTTGCATTTCTCTAATAATGGGCAATGTTGAACATCTTTTCATGTGTTTATTAGCCATCTGTATGTCGTCTTTGGAGAAATGTCTATTTAGATCTTTTCCCCATTTTTTGATTGGGTTGTTTCTTTTTCTGGCATTGCATTGCATGAGCTGCTTGTTAATTTTGGAAATTAATCCTTTGTCAGTTGTTTCACTTTTTATTCAGTTCAGTTCAGTTGCTCAGTCGTGTCCGACTCTTTGCGACCCCATGAACTGCAGCACGCCAGGCCTCCCTATCCATCACCAACTCCCAGAGTTCATCCAAATTCATGTCCATTGAGTCGGTGATGCCATCTAACCATCTCATCCTCTGCTGCCCCCTTCTCCTGCCTTCAGTCTTTCCCAACATCAGGGTCCTTTCAAATGAGTCAGCTCTTCACATCAGGTGGCCAAAATATTGGAGTCTCAGCTTCAACATCAGTCCTTCCAATGAACACTCAGGACTGATTTCCTTTAGGATGAACTGGTTGGATCTCCTTGCAGCCCAAGAGACTCCCAAGACTCTTCTCCAACACCACAGTTCAAAAGCATCAAGTCTTCGGTGCTCAGCTTTCTTTATAGTCCAACTCTCACATCCATACTTGACTACTGGAAAAACCAGAGCCTTGACTAGAGGGACCTTTGTTGGCAAAGTAATGTCTCTGCTTTTGAATATGCTGTCTAGGTTGGTCATAACTTTCCTTCCAAGGAGTAACTGTCTTTTAATTTCATGGCTGCAGTCACCATCTGCTGTGATTTTGGAGTCCAAAAAAATAAAGTCAGCCACTGTTTCCACTGTTTCCCCATCTATTTTCCATGAAGTGATGGGACCAGATGCCACTATCTTCATTTTCTGAATGTTGAGCTTTAAGCCAACTTTTTCATTCTCCTCTTTTACTTTCATCAAGAGGCTCTTTAGTTTTCTTCACTTTCTGCCATAGCGTGGTATCATCTGCATATCTGATGTTATTGATATTTCTCACTTGCTCATATTTTCTCCCATTCTGAGGGTTGTCTTTTCACCTTGCTTATAGTTTCCTTTGTTGTGCAAAGGTTTTAAGTTTGATCAGGTCCCACTTGTTTACTTTTGTTTTTATTTCCATTACTTTAGGAGATTGGTCATAGAGGATTTTGCTTTGATTTATGTCATCGAGTGTTCTGCCTGTGTTTTCCTATAAGAGTTTTATAATTTCTAGTCTTATATTTAGGTCTTTAATTCATTTTGAGTTTATCTTTGTGTATGGTGTTAGAAAGTGTTCTAATTTCATTATTTTACATGTAGCTGTCCAGTTTTCCCAGCACCATTTATTGAATAGGCTGTCTTTACCCCACTGTAAGTTTATTCCTCCTTTGTCAAAAATAAGGCACCCATAAGTGCATGGATTTATTTCTGGGCAGGTTATATCTTAATGTAGAGTTATCTTGGATTTCTTAGTGCCATTTCAGATACTGTTTGTACTATCTTCACTACTGCTGCTGATGCTGCTAAGTCACTTTAGTTGTGTCTGACTCTGTGTGACCCCATAAATGGCAGCCCGCCAGGCTCCCCTGTACCTGGGATTCTCCAGGCAATAACACTGGAGTGGGTTGCCATTTCCTTCTCCAATGCATGGAAGTGAAAAGTGAAAGTGAAGTCTCTCAGTCTATCCAACTCTTAGTGACCCCATGGACCACAGGCTACCAGGCTCCTCTGTCCATAGGATTTTCCAGGCAAGAGTACTGGAGTGGGGTGCCATTGCTTTCTCCAGTATTATTCCTAGTTTTGTCTAAAGTAAGATGCACACTCCTTCACTGGTGGTAATGGTGAAAATAAATAGATGAATGTTAATATTCCCCTTCACATATATACATATAGTCTATAAATAATTTAAATATTTATCTGCTGTAAAGTTTCTAACCTCTTTCCACTTAAATGATGTGGTGGTATCAGCAGAGACTTTCTTTCTTGAAAGGAAAAAAAAAAGTTTATTGAAATAAGCTCATTTACAAAACAGAAACAGACTTAGAGGTATGGAAAACAAATGTATGGTTTCCAAAGTTAAAAGGGTCATCATCAAAATTGTACTTGTGTTTAGTTTTGTCCAGCTCTTCATGACCCCATGAACTGTAGCCTTTCAGGCTTTTCTGTCCACAGGATTTTTCTGCCAAGAATACTGGAGTGGGCTGCCTTTCCTTCTCCAGGGGATCTTCCCAACCCAGGGATTGGACTCATGTCTCCTGTGTCTCCTGCATTGCAGGCATATTCCCCTGAGGCATCAGAGAAACCCAAAAGGGAAAGAGTAGGTAGGGATAAATTAGGAGTGTGGGATTAACACATGCACACCATTATATGTAAAATATATAAACAGCAAGGCTTTACTGTATAGCATAAGGAATCATGGGCTTCCCTGGTGGCTCAGTGGTAAAGAACTCGCTTGCCAATGCATGAGTCATAGGGTACATGGGTTCGATCCTGGTAATTTCCAGTATTCTTGCCTGGAAAATTCCATGGGCAGAAAACCCTGGAAGGCTACCATCCATGGGGTCCCAAAAGAGTGGGACACAAGTTAGCAACTAAACAACAACAGTAAAAATGGGGAATCATATTTGAAATCTTAAAATCACCTCTAATGGAAAAGAATCTGAATTATCATAGAATTTTAATACACCATTGAAATCAGCTTATACCCTGTATGATCTCAAAATTTTGTCTGTGGACTGCAGGTGGCCCTTAGTGCTTTGTGTTCTGATAGGAACAAGGTTTTCAATTTTTAGAGGCTGATGACACTGAATAATTCTTATTTTATATATGTTTCAGTCATTTGAAGTCTAACATAATAATTTTCATAGAAATCCAATATATCACACCCTGAAATGTTGCCCATGTCCTAAAATAGGTACACTATTTAATTGCTCTTAGACTAGTACAATTTGCATTAATATTGATATTTATTTGAGTTTATAAAATTGTTATTATTGTGTTGTAATATAATTCCAACTCACAAAGACTCACTAGGACTCACAATGTTTCACTATGGCATAAAACCAGTGATAAGAAGAATGATATAAAGGGAAAATGGTTAACTGAAGTTCAGGTGTCTACTAAAATAATGGAGTTTCTGGATCTAACAAGTTGCCAGGTCACCTTAAATATTAAAATCATGTGAGCATAGACTTGATTATGGACACATAGGCAAAAATCCTGTGGAGCTGGATATCCATTTGCTGCAGACCCCAGCATCTTTTCTTGGCAGCCATGTAAGTAGTGAAAGGAAACCATTAAAATTTCATATAATTTTCAAACCAGCATTTCTTGCTGCTAAGAAAGCAATTGTAGTTTTGTACAGAATAAGCACAAAATAACACTTGCAGGTTTAAAATTAATAAATTATATATTTAAATGCAAAGAATAAAACATAAATACTGAAGCATCAAGGAAAGTTGCATCATGGTTTAGGGAGAAAACTATATTGCGCTTGCTCTAAAGCTTGTAAAAAATAGCTGTGAATGTTATGACAAATATCAGACACTGAAAAAAAGCAGTGTGAGCTGTTGGCAAAACTCTTTTATCAAACAGCATGTTGGGCATCACCCAACTACTATCACATTTGTCTGACTGCAGATTTTTTGCTTTACACTTGGATGAAACCAATTAATGTGCAGAGTATGAATCAGTTCTTGGCACTTCAGTAATTCATATACAAAAAAGACATGGTCACCAGGTTTTGATCCATTTATTACTGAAGTGCTGTAGGACGCAAAGTTTATTTAGGTAATTATGTTATGACTGCATGTCACTGTGGCAAATAAATCACTTTCCAATGCAAGAGAAACAGCAACTGTGTATTTGATCCCCAGGTTGGTAACATCCTCTGGAGTAGGAAATGGCAACCCACCCAGCATTCTTGCCTAGAAAACATCCAGGGACAGAGGAGTCTGGCAGGCCACAGTCCATGGGGTTGCAAAGAGTCAGATATGACTGTGCACCACAACACACACACACACACACACACACACACATACGTAGGAAGAATTGTTTATGAGGATCAATATCAATGGGATAAGTTTTGTGTACAGTGAACTGGCCTGCAATGCAGAAGACATAAAGAGACATGTGTTCGATCCTTGGGTAGGAAAGATCCCCTGGAGGAAGGCACTGGCAACCCACTCCAGTATTCTTGCCTGGAGAATCTTCTGGACAGAGGAGCCCGATGGGCTATAGTCCACATGGTGGCAAAGAGCTAGACATGACTGAAGCACCATAGCATGCACAGATGTACAGAGAACATAAAATTATATATATAACTACAGACTATTTTAGTCACAGAGTAATGACATTGGTTAGCAGTGACCAGAAAATGACTTGTCTCCTGATTATATTTTTAAATAAATTAAGCATGTTGGAAGTCTTTGTTTTCAGTTTACTTAAAAGTGGTAACATGATTGCCTGGAAAACTTTAATGGATAATGGACACAAGAAGAATCCAGAATATTATTTTATATGAGAACACTGTAGTTTACTCATCTCTATAAAACCCAGGTCTCCTGCATTGCAGGCAGATTCCTTACTATTTGAGCCACCAGAGAAGCCCTCATCTCTGTATAGAGATAGCATTAAAAATTAATAGTTTATTCTTAGAAATGAAATGTTGTATGCATAGTGTCTAGAATATTACAATATGAAAGTTCCTGGTAATAAAAAAGTCACACATATTTACATCTATCTACATATACACATATATATGAGTTGCATATTTATGGAAATATTTTCATGCATACTTTATTTATTTATGTATTTATTTATTGAACTATTTTAGAGGGAGTGTACAAAGTCAGAGGTCGGGGGATGGTCAGACCTTTAAAAATAAGTCAAACCATGCACCCCACTCTCTTCATAAGAAAGGCTTCTCTATTCTCTTCCCTCATTTTGACCTTAAAACTTTTAATGTGCAGTTTTAGAAACCAGAATTTGAAAGGTAGTTCCAGTACTTTGAAGGATTAGGAAAATAGTATAAAAACTTTACTATTGAGGTTGAAAACTGTAAACATGATCTTGGTGAGATATTAAGTTTAGTAAAATGGAATCTTTGAGTTTAGAAGGATTTTCAAAAGGTTTGAACCATGTATTTTAAAATAATAAAGTTTATCATTGATATGTATTAATGTGGGCACCAAAATAGAAATGGATGCATGTGCTATACACAAAATATTACAGATTATTTAATGTTATTGGGTTTTATTTCACTGTGCATTGATAATATGAAATACTACTATTGTCTGAAAAATAAAGAAAATTATTTTAGGTGTAGTTTAATATAAATGAATTGCTTTTAACTGCATCAAGTATTTTAACCTCCACACTAATATATATGCATGTATGTATGCCAGCACACCCGTTAATCTCAATAATTCAATATAAAGTTTTTTCAATCTGAAATTTTGATAGTAGAGATTTAATATGTTTATTTGTAATTGATCCTATTATGAGAGATCACCATTTAATAGACAAGTGCAATTCCTCTTTCTAAAGCATAGAAATAAAGATCTATTTTAAAATCCCTTCTAGTAATTTGAAAAGGTATACCCTCAAGATATAAAATATATACATGATACCATGGCAAAACCAAAATTAGTATCAAAAATATAATTAATTTAGACATAAAATTATTTGCCTTTAGATATCGTAAATAACTTTAGAAGAAATAAATAGCTTTAAGATATCTTTTTAATGTATGAAAAGTTTAGTTTGGTTAGCATTTTTTAATTATTGTCAAAATGAATATACTTTCTGGTTTGAATTAAAGAATTTCATGTACTTAGGCAATTCCCTTTGAAAAGATCAATAAATAATTTTCAAGTGGACCATAACAATAAATTGTAGACCATTAAAAGGGTATTGAAATATAGCTAATGAATAATGATATTGAAAAGATACCCATAGTCATAAAATAACAATAGATCAAACAAATTCAAGTCCTTGTGTCAGTAATTGTCCAAGAAAAATCTATTTTTGATAGTCTGGCCAATATTTATCTGTCTTTTCCTAATGAAATATTTGTTCCTTAGTCAACAAACAACCCACTAAAATAATTGAAGCTTGTAGGGCTTCAATTATAAATGAAATGATTTGATCATAACTGCAGTTTCAGTGAAGGGACACATATTTAAGATGTTAAACTTATCCTTGGTTTTTAACAGAATTTCAGTGGAAGATGGAGGTTTTTGAGATAAGGTAGTTCTTGAATTCTAGGCTATCTTTGCTAAATCTATGGCTATACCAAGTTGATCTCACAAAAAAACCTGTTGAAAAACACATCCAATTAAAAAAATGGGCATAAGAACTGGATAGACATCTTTCTAAATGTCTATTTAGAAGACATACAAACTGCCAATAGGTACACACAAAAAAGGTGCTCTGTATCATTAACCATTGACCATTAACCAAGAAATAACTTGGTGAATATGTGGAGAAAAGGGAAACCTTGTGCTCTGTTGATGGGAAAGTAAACTAGGACAGATATTATGGAGAACAGTATACTGAGTTTGCTTAAAGTATTAAATATAAAACTACCATCTCATCCATAAATTCTATTTATTTTTGCCTAAATCCACAGGAGACTGGCATGCTTCAGTCCATGAGTTCGCAAAGAGTCAGACTCGTTTAGCCACTGAACAAAGAACAAATGCAGTTTAAGGTTTTTTACCCTAGCTCCCTTCTCTGGGCAGAAACAAGCTTCCTTTGCTGCCTTTTCTGTGGTGAGACTTCTGTTTTGTTTTGTTTTTCTCAGTTCTAGTGAGTCTAAAAGGCTTTATCTCACTCTCATCCCGAGACTCAGAGAAATCCACCGCTGTGTGCAAATATACCAAGTTCCACCAGTAGATTCTTCTGATTATTTTATTTTCACAGAAAGGAAATGGAAGAGAGTGCTAGAAATGCACATTTTAAGCCAAGTGATTCTGGTTTGTGTGTGTGTGTGTGTGTGTGTGTGTGTGTGTGTGTGTGTTTTAACTATGGAAGACTATTCTAAGATATATTACGTGGAAACTCTCATAGAGTCAGGGAGTTCTATTGCAGGGTGACAACTAGAAATCACTTAAGGTGTCCATATAATTTCAAAATAAGAATATTATGGATGTATTAAATATATTTTTCATTGACTCAGAGAAAATAGTAAAAGAATGACATGTAATGACATATCCTTAGATGATGTCCATCTCAGAAGTAAGATAAATATTTCTGCAAAATATATAAAATAAAGATTTAGTCTTTTGTAACTATCTCAGAGTATTTAATTAATTTGGCAGTTGGACTGTTTCTATCAGCGTATGATTTCTACATTTCTATTTGGTCTTGTTATCATCCATTGGATACTAGAAAAAGCAAGAGAATTCTAGGAAAAACATCCACTTCTGCTTCATTGACTATGGTAAAGCCTTTGATTGTGAGGATCACAGTTTAGTTCAGTTCAGTCGTTCAGTCGTGTCTGACTCTTTGCAACCCCATGAATCGCAGCACGCCAGGCCTCCCTGTCCATCACCAACTCCCGGAGTTCACTCAGACTCATGTCCATCGAGTCCGTGATGCCATCCAGCCATCTCATCCTTGGTCGACCCCTTCTCCTCCTGCCCCCAATCCCTCTCAGCATCAGAGTCTTTTCCAATGAGTCAACTCTTTGCATGAGGTGTCCAAAGTACTGGAGCTTCAGCTTTAGCATCATTCCTTCCAAAGAAACCCCAGGGTTGATCTCCTTCAGAATGGACTGGTTGGATCTCCTTGCAGTCCAAGGGACCCTCAAGAGTCTTCTCCAACACCACAGTTCAAATGCATCAATTCTTTGGTGCTCTGCCTTCTTCACAGTCCAACTCTCACATTCATACATGACCACAGGAAAAACTATAGCCTTGACTAGACAGACCTTAGTCGGCAAAGTAATGTCTCTGCTCTTGAATATACTATCTAGGTTGGTCATAACTTTTCTTCCAAGGAATAAGCGTCTTTTACTTTCATGGCTGTAGTCACCATCTGCAGTGATTTTGGAGCCCCCCAAAATAAAGTCTGACACTGTTTCTACAAGCTATGGAGAATTCTTATAGAGATGGGAATACCAGACCACCCTACCAGTCTCCTGAGACACCTGTTTGCAGGTCAAGAAGCAACAGTTAGAACTGGAGATGGAATAATGAACTGGTTCAAAATTGAGAAACATGTACATCAAGATTGTATATCATTACCTTGCTTATTTAAACTTTATGCAGAGTACATCATATGAAATGCTGGGCTAGATTAATTAAAAGCTGGACTCAAGATTGCCAGGAGAGTATCAATATGCTCAGATATGCAGATGACACCACTGTAATAGCAGAAAAGGAAGAGGAACTAAAGAACCCCTTGATGAAGGTGAAAGAGGAGAGTGAAAAAGCTAGCTTAAAACTCATGGTACGGGGAGGGAGGAAGGAGGAGAGTTCAGGATAGGGAACATGCGTATACTTGTGGTGGATTCATGTTAATGTATGGCAAAACCAATACAACATTGTAAAGTAATTAACCTCCAATTAAAATAAATAAATTTATATTTAAAAATAAAAATAAAAGACACTTGTCTGCAATTTCAAAATAAATGCTTATTAATATTTAAAAAAACCCTCAATATTCAAAAAAGTAAGATCATGGCATCCGGCCCCAACACTTCATGGCAAAAAGATGAGGAAACAATGGAAACAGTGACAGACTTTATTATCCTGGGCTCCACAATCACTGTGGATGGTGACTGCATCCATGAAAGTAAAAGATGCTTTCTTCTTAGAAAAAAATCTATAACAACCCTAGACAGTGTATAAAAAAGCAGAGACATTACTCTGCTGGCAAAGGTCCATCTAATCAAAGCTATGTTTTTCCAATAGGCATATATGGACATGAAAGCTGGACCATAAAGAAGACTGAGCACCAAATAATTGATGCTTTCAAAATGTGGTGTTGGAGAAGACTCTTAAGAGTCCCCTGGACTGCAAGGAGATCAAACTAGTCAATCCTAAGGGAAATCAACCCTGAATATTCATGGGAAGGACTGATGCTGAAGCTGAAGTTCCAATACTTTGGCCACCTGATGCGAAGGGCTGACTCACTAGAAAAGACCCTGATGCTGGGAAAGATTGAAGGCAGGAGAAGTGGATGACAGAGGATGGGATTGTTGGATGCCATCACTGACTCATTGGCATGAGTTTGAGTAAACTCCAGAAGATTGTAAAGTACCGGGAGGCCTGGGGTTTATGGGGTTGCAAAGAGTTCCACACGATTGAAAAACTGATCAACAACAATCACTTACCATGAAGGCTGGTTTCTTATTTCATCACTTATTGAACTCTATCCTGGTTCTCTTCTTAGTCAAGGACTCCTGTTCAACCAGATATTTTTATTAAATTAATATAAAACCTCATATTTTCAAACATAAATCATTACATTCACAGGGTGATGATATTTTATATTAATTTTGCTTTGATATTAAAGCAGCTCTTTTTTTCCTTCTTTTTACAGTATCTTTAACTGTCCTTTGAAGTTAAATTTCCATATTGGTTAGATATTAAAATCTGTGTGTATAATTATACATATACATTCTAATACATACTGTCAGCACCTCTCTAGTCTGGATACCCTTTGCTACTGTGTCTTCTTACAGCAAATGCTTGTTTTTCTACCTGAAGATTTTCTCTGGACTGCTTGAAGGTCAGACAAAGAATGCTGGACAGCTAATGCCCTTGCAAGCAGCTCTCTACTTATGATAGAATTGAATTGGTAGATAAGCATCCTGGATTTTGCATCTCTTTTTAGAGTGACTGAGTCATGCTCTGAGCCACCTCTTAAGCCCCCAGCTCTGTGGAGCCCAAAATGCACCCATTAGTCATCCACTCATCAATATATCTTTCATTGGCTTATTTTCCTCACCTCCCTGACTCCCACTCTACTTTATTAATTCTTTCTGGAATGCTGTCTTCAATAAGTCACTCACCTTCAAAGCCTTGTCTTAGAATCATCTCTGATGAAGTCCAAACTTAATCTTAAGTACACACAAACACACATAAATACCAGAGGGATGGTATGGGGAGGGAGGATGGAGGGGGGTTCGGGATGGGGAACACGTGTATACCTGTGGCGGATTCATGTTGATGCATGGCAAAACCAATACAATATTGTAAAGTAATTAACCTCCGATTAAAATAAATAAATTTATGTTTTTTTAAAAAAGACACATACATGTGTTATGGCTTTTGGTCTACAGTCTAACTGACATGCAGAGCTAAAAGAAATAAGGATCTTTCTGGTATGTTTGACTGATAAATCTTTAATTTGAACAATTAAATAAATTCAATAATCCCTGAGATTCAGTGATTAAATTCAATGTATTGAATCAAAAGATTCAAATTATCAAATTTTATTTTGTTATTCTATTAGAGATCAGACACTTCAGTTAAGTATTTACATGTGTTCTATGTTTTAAAAGAGAAGGCACCTGTATATTAGAGACCAACGAGGTTGAGTACTGAAAGATAATATAGTAAAATTGCTATTCTGTGGAAGACCTACCCTGATGAACAGCTATTGTCCTGTGAAGAAGGAGTTTCAGAAACAAATGGTTTCTCACAAAAAGTGGACAGGCCTTGATTATTTGCTAAGCTTTCCATTTGAAAAAGTTATATTTCATTTTGACATGATGGTAATAAATCACTGTAGACAGTGGAAAGTATTATATGCTCAAAAAATAAAAGTACAATGGATGGAGTACTGATACCATGTCTTGTGAATACATATAAAAAGAAGTCTAAAACAATCTTTTAGGTAGAGTGTTTATTAAATAATCAGTGATTCATACAAATTAAGTGCTTGGTAATTATTTGAACTTTGTTTGTATAATTTATTCATAACTCTTACTTTTTTTCTTATGTGCTAAGTGAGAAAGATAAACCTGAGAAAGAATTGTATCTAATCCAAGATCTAATACTGTGTAACAACTTTTATTCCTTCTGGGTATCCTTCATTGAACCTTTAGACTTTTGATAGAGAGAAACATTTGTCTCTGATGTCCTTATTGTATTAACTACCATCTTAAATTCTTGGTATTGGGCTCAAGCAAATTGTTAACTCAAACTATTTGACATCACCTTCTGCTGGTTATGTATCAAATACCAACTAAAGCAGAAAGCACACACATCCCTGATCTAATTCTCTATTGGTAATTAAAATTTGTACTCTGAATAGTTTTCTGAACTTATTTTCTAAACTCTTTTGCTTTTACAGTTAAATTACCTTTTAGTTTATACAGAATGACTTTATGGAATTGCCATGATATTTTAAATCATAAAATAAAGTATTTAGCTGGATTTTGGCAGCATCTGGATTTATTTCCAAATTATAGTCAATCCCTTAAGGATAGGTCTTTGGTTTGCAGTAGTAACTGGATCATACTATACCTTAATGAACACTTTTCTTCAGCTAAATATTTAGAAAATTGAAATGAAAAATTACCTCTGTTAATCACTGCCACTTGATAAATGCAACTTATCTATTCAACTCTGCGACAAATATACACTAAATAAAAAAGTGAATGGAGAGATGATGCGTTAATAGTGATAATGTGTGAATTTTTCATGGTCTGAGCCACCAGGGAAGCCCACTTATATTTTGACTCATGAAAATGAGTACTCTTGTCTCTATGTAATAATAGAAAAAAATGTGTCCCTTCCCACTAACTTCTTTCTTTCACCAGCCTCCCTGGTTGCTGAGAGGTAAAGAATCCACCTGCAATGCAGGAGACTGGGGTTCGACTGCTGGAGAAGGAAATGGCAACTGACTCCAGTATTCTTGCCTGGGAAATCCTGGTGGGCTACAGTCTATAGGTTGGCAAAGAACAGGACATGGCTGAAAACACTTGCTTTCATTATGAATATGCTGTTTGTGCATGCTTAGTCCAGTTCCAACAGTTTAAGGGGTAGATATGAAGAATTTGCCAGTAACCACCCACCAACTACAGGATTTGTATGTAGTCTGGCCTTTTCACAACCTCTCTAAAGGAAAAGTGATAGGTAGTGATAAGAATCAATCAAAATTTCATTATCCATTTGCAGAAGATTAAATGAGCAGGGCCTTCTGTGTTATTTAGAATTGACATTCAACAGCAAACTGGCCCAATTTTCATAGAGTGATTTCTCACAGAACAATGAAAGCATGTCATGTTCAATTTATTACAATGATATGAAATCATATATTGGAGAAAGCTATCCATGGATCCTGGTGGGACTTTCTTGAAAACGATAATGAGTAAGCCTCATGATATATTAGTTCTATTTTTTTCAAAGAGACTGGGGAAAACTCAGTAAATGTGTTATGAATGACAAGATTTCTAGCCAATGAAAAAGGTTTTAACAGTTGGCTTTCTGAAACAATTTTCATCATTTTTATTCATTAATTTTGAAGTGGAATACAGTGTTATATACAGTTAACATAACATCAATATAGCATTATAATATCAATAACTTCTGTTATACTGAGAAGACAAATCACAGAAAGGAAAACAATATCTGCAATAGAGTTATGTGATAAAGTAGCATTATCCAAAACATACAAAGAACTCTTAAAGCTCAGCAATAAGAAAATGAACAACCCAGTTAATAAATGGGTCAAAGATCTTAACAGACATCTCACCAGAAAAGATATACAGATGAAAGATAAGCATGTGAAAAGATGCTCTACATCATATGTTGTTAGAGAACTGCCAATTAAAACAGTGAGATACCACTATGCACTTATTAGAATAGCCAAACTCTGGAACATTGATAACATTAGAATGCTGGTGAGGCTGAGGGACAACAAGAACACTTTCACATTGCTGGTGGGAATGCAAAATGGTACAGCCACGTTAGAGGACATTTTGGAGGTTTCTTTAAAAAGCTAAACATTTTAACCATATTATTCAGCATTCTATTCTTCAGCACTTATCCATAATAGCTGAAAGCATATATCCACAGGAAAATCTGCACACTGATGTTTATAGTGGATTTATTCATAATTGTCAAAACTTGGAAGCAATCAAGATGCCCTTCAGTATGCAACTTTGAATAAGACAATGGAATATTATTGAATATAAAAAAGAAATGAGCTATCAGAAGAACTTTAAATGTATATCACTAAGTAAAAGAAGCCAATTTTAAGAGTATTATACTTTGTGATTCCAACCATATGACTTTCTGGAAAAGGAAAAACTATGCAAACAGTAGGACTTCCCTCATAGCTCAGTCAGAAAGGAGTCTGCCTGAAATGCAAGAGACCTGGGTTCAATTCCTGGTTTTGGAAGATCCTTTTGAGCAGGAAATGTCATCCCACTATAGTATCCTTGCCTGGAGAATCCCATTGACAGAGGAGCCTGGCAGGCTACAGTGTATGGGCTCGCAAGAGTTGGGCACAACTGAGCAACTAAGTACATACACACACATGCAAACAGTAAAAGATCAGTGGATTCCAGGGGCAGGCTAAGTGGTGAACAGGCATAGTAGAGAATTTTTAGGATAGTGAAACCATTCTGGGTGATACTATAATTGTAGATATATGCAGTTAAATATTTATCAAAACCTGGAGAATGTACGACATTGATAGTGAACTCTGCAGTATTAGACTTTTTGTGATAATGATATTTCAGTATACTGATAGATTCATCAGTTCCAACAAATGTACACCTCTGTGTCAGATGTTGATGGCTGGGGGCCTGTATGTAGGGGTGAGCAAGAGATATATAGGAACTCTGTGTATCTTCCACTCAACTTTGATGTGAATCTCAAACTGCTCTAAAAATAAAATTTACTTTTTTAAAAAAGTAATCAAAACAAGCAATATTTAATAAAATCAGTTTAAAAATGTGAATAACACTGATACATGTTTACATGTACAGAGACACAGCAAATAGGACAATAGAAAAAAAGGACAATTCTGACACAAGAAAAAAATGTATGTTAATAGACTAGTTAATTTAGAAACATTGAAATAATTTTAGAAGTTGAGTATGTGATAAAGGCATTAAAACAGCAAGAAGTGACATATTTTTTGAGTAAAAGTAATATTTTCTCATGCTGATTAATGGCTGTTAAAGTAATAATGCATTCTGCAGTATTTATCTAAATATTCAGCAAAATCATTTTAAGACCATTAGAGATTTGAATGTTTTAAAACATATCAAACTAGGCAACAATAAGAACAAAAAGGAATGTTAACTTTGCTAAAAAGTGAGATTTACAAACATCAAATATTTACTCCCAATAGTTTTTGAAACTTGTGTATAAAATATCTGAAGTATTTTGAAATTCTCATTTCCTGAAATAACTAAATATTATTGTGTTGGTCTAAGTTTAACATTTTCTACTAGGACAAGCATATTCAATGTTTTTGATGCTAATGGGGACTAGAAAAATGTACTATGATGATTATGGAAGAAAAGTAAAAAATATTAAAATACATTTTCTTTTAACATCACTCTTTAAATGGACATCAGTTCAGTTCAGTCGCTCAATTGTGTCCAACTCTGCCACTCCATGAACTGCAGCATGCCAGGCCTCCCTGTCCATCACCAACTCTTGGAGTTCACTTAAACTCATGTCCATCAAGTCAGAGATCAGAGTCTTTAGAACACAACAGTAATTAAATTGCATGCAGAATAATTGTCCTATTTAGAATATAGGGGTTACTAAGCTGGCCAAAGTAATTTGAGCATTAATAAAATGGGAAGAGAAATAATCTGATAATTTGTGTGTGTGTGTGTGTGTGTGTGTGTGTGTGTTCAATCGCTCAGTCGAGTCTGACTCTTTGCTACCCCATGGACTGTAGCCCACCAGGCTCCTCTGTCAATGGGATTCTCCAGGGAAGAATACTGGAGTGGGTTGCCATTTCCTACTCCACTGATAATTGAAGATGTGTATTTTCTGAACCAAATTATCATGATTTAACTAAAAAAGCAGGACAAAACTTTTATGTTTTTTTTCAAAGTTTCTGTCTGAAAGCTTTCTCTGTATTTTGAAACAGCTTCCTGATAATAAAACTTAGTGTTTATAGTTAAACAGGATTTCTTATATCTTTACTTTTAATATGTGAGCATGCTCTTAAAAATACACTTGAAAAACTAGAACAAAATATGTGCCCTAAGATGAGTTTCTGATTCTTGGAAAATGTTGAATAGTCAAATAAAATATTACTATCTATTTTATTTGAGAAATTAGTGATAGACATGCTAACTACCAGTTTAAAAATGTGAATGAATGTAGCAACCTAAACCCTTTGTACTATGGACTATTTTATTAATTATATAATCAATAATAGATTTCTGTACATACACAAATGTGAAGACATATGTTCACATTATACCTTTGCAAAAAGGAAAACAAAACAAAATCATGGTGTTTGCCTACAATCCATACTTAGAAATGGAGGCATTTCCCCACTGAGCCACCAGGGACATTTAAAGAGCCAGTTTGTTAGAAAAGACCCTGATCTGGAAAGATTGCAGGCAGGAGAAGGGGACAACAGAGGATGAGATAGTTGGAACGATAGCATCACTGACTCAATGGACATAAGTCTGAGCAAGCTCTGGGATATGATGAAGGACAGGGAAGCCTAGTGTACTGCAGTCCATGGGGTCACATAGAGTTGGACACGACTGAGCAACTGAACAACAAATTTCTTATTAAGACATAAGAGATTCTTCACCATGTGTATACTCATAGTATTGTTTTCCACAAATGTGGTGTTGTTCATGCCATTACCATAATAAAAAACTTCCATTTTATTCTAAGAAATATGATACATAAAAAACTATTATCAAAGTTATTAGGTTTTCCATAGTTTGATTCCTTTTCTAAAAGCTTTATTTCTCATTGTTTTATTTCTTGAATATATGTCTCCAAAACCATAAAAAATTTGATTCTGCTGCAAAGACCAAAATGGCTCATTGACTTGTCTCCCAGTTGATACTAGTTGATACTGAGGAGAAACAAAGGGACTGTTGAACCAAATGTCTGCATAAGTCCCTCTATACACCTTGGGCTTCTCACAGCATGGCTCACAACATGGAAGGAAACGGAAACTCCTATGTCTTTAAAGTGTTCGCATAGCAGATATTTGTTAAACATTTGTAGGCCCCAGACAAATTTAAAAAGCTAGAGATAGACAGTCCATCTCTTGACACATTGAAAACCTTGTGATAAGGATCTTTAGAAAATAGTCTTCTACAGTCAACCTTCTGAGTACAATTCTCAATATTTTCTTATACAATATACTCCTATCACATTTCCTAAGACTCTTAAACTCTCATCCTGTATGCTATGGTCGAATTTATGTGTTCTCCTAAAATTCGTATTTTGAAAACTAATGCCCAATTTGATGGCTTTCAGTAGTGGAACCCTTGGGAGATAATTAGGTCAAGTTGGTGGACTCCTCATAAATAGGATTAGTGCTTTTATAAAGGAAACTCTACAGAGATCCTTAGCCCTTTCTGCCATCTGAAGACACACCAAAGAGACGGTCATCTATAAACCAAGAAATGAGTCCTTATTGGAAACCAAATTTACTGGTGCCTTGACCTTGGACTTCCAAGATGCCAGAACTTGAAAGAAATAAATGTTTATTGCTTATATACCACTCAATCTGTGAATTTGATATAGCACTACAATCAGATTAAGATGCTATTAGGGCATCAACCAGATGTCCAGAATCTTGAAATTTAAATCAGACCCTGTTCAGAGTGAAGTTTCATTCAAGTATGGTTATTTTTTTTATCTAAAAAACAGTTCACAAAAGGGAAAGTAAAAAAGCTCACCCCTTCCAACATACATGGTAGTACAAAGAGAGAATGACTTCAAGGAATACTTCCTTTAATGGGGGTCAGTTCAGTTCAGTTCAGTCGCTTAGTCATGTCCCACTCTTTGCGAACCCATGAATCGCAGCACGCCAGGCCTCCCTGTCCACCACCAACTCCCGGAATTCACTCAGACTCATGTCCATCGAGTCCGTGATGCCATCCAGCCATCTCATCCTTGGTCATCCCCTTCTCCTCCTGCCCCCAATCCCTCCCAGCATCAGAGTCTTTCCCAGTGAGTCAACTCTTCACATGAGGTGGCCAAAGTACTGGAGCTTCAGCTTTAGCATCATTCCTTCCAAAGAAATCCCAGGGCTGATCTCCTTCAGAATGGACTGGTTGGATCTCCTTGCAGTCTAAGGGATTCTCAAGAGTCTTCCCCAACACCACAGTTCAAAAGCATCAATTCTTTGGCGCTCAACCTTCTTCACAGTCCAACTCTCACATCCATACATGACCACAGGAAAAAACATAGCCTTGACTAGACGGACCTTAGTCGGCAAAGTAATGTCTCTGCTTTTGAATATACTATCTAGGTTGGTCACAACTTTTCTTCCAAGGAGTAAGCATCTTTTAATTTCATGGCTGGAGTCACCATCTGCAGTGATTTTGGAGCCCCCCAAAATAAAGTCTGACACTGTTTCTACTGTTTCCCCATCTATTTCCCATGAAGTGATGGGACCGGATGCCATGATCTTCATTTTCTGAATGTTGAGCTTTAAGTCAACTTTTCGCTCTCCTCTTTCACTTTCATCAAGAGGCTTTTTAGCTTCTCTTCACTTTCTGCCATAAGGGCGGTGTCATCTGCATATCTGAGGTTATTGACATTTCTCCCGGCAATCTTGATTCCAGCTTGTGTTTCTTCCAGTCCAGCGTTTCTCATGATGTACTCTGCATCTAAGCTAAATAAGCAGGGTGACAATATACAGCCTTGACGGACTCCTTTTCCTATTTGGAACCAGTATGTTGTTCCATGTCCCATTCTAACTGTTGCTTCCTGACCTGCATATACGTTTTCTCAAGAGGCAGGTCAAGTGGTCTGGTATTCCCATCTCTTTCAGAATTTTCCACGGTTTATTGTGATCCACACAGTCAAAGGCTTTGACATAGACAATAAAGCAGAAATAGATGTTTTCTGGAACTCTCTTGCTTGTTCCATGATCCAGCGGATGTTGGCATTTGATCTCTGGTTCCTCTGCCTTTTCTAAAACCAGCTTGAACATCAGGGAGTTCACGGTTCACATATTGCTGAAGCCTGGCTTGGAGAATTTTGAACATTACTTTACTAGTATGTGAGATCAGTGCAATTTTGTGGTAGTTTGAGCATTCTTTTGCATTGCCTTTCTTTGGGATTGGAATGAAAACTGACCTTTTCCAGTCCTGTGGCCACTGCTGAGTTTTCCAAATTTGCTGGGGATGAAAAAAGTCTAGATTGTCACTGTTTCATAGAAATCCTGAAATCTAGCTCAGTAGAAATTTCTAGATTCTTGAAGAGAGATTAGTCCTGCTTTGTGGGAGTTTTCTTCATGAGCACTTATACTCTACTCTTAATGACTCTTTCAGTTAAAAACAAACAAACAAAAAACTCTATACTTTTAGCTAGGTATCTTTCTCAGCTTTCTTCTTACTTGCAAGAGGTTGTGAATCTTAAGTTTACTTTTGACATTAACCGCCCTTACATTTTCCAGTACATACTGCTGCCACTTGCATACATAATGCTAGTGCAAGAGAATTGATAGGTGGTTCTGCGAAACAAAAAGTCAAGCCCCCTAAATCTTTATAACATGAGTCCTTCAGACATTGGACTATGTAGCATGGTGCCACAGAACAGCCTCTTTAAGATTTTTAGAAACCAATTAGAAGACCTGGAGAGTATATTAGGCATGTTTTTAAAATCATTCAGAAGCCACTTTATGTATCAAAGACCATATAAGTATGGTCTTACTATTCTTTTTTTTTTATGGCAGGCATGAGGTTTATTAGTAATATTATTTTAAGAACACCATTAAACAAAATAGACGTCCGATATGATTATCCGGATCCGTACCAACAGCAATCAGTCTTTACCAGGTACACAAGGAAAGTGTTAGATGTGAGAGTTGGACCATAAAGAGAACTAAGCGTCCAGGAATTGATGCTTTCAAACTGTGGTACTGAAGAAGACTCCTTAGAGCCCCTTGTACTGAATGGAGATCAAATCAGTTAATCCTAAAGGAAACCAACCCCGAATATTCATTGAAAGAACTGATGCTGAAGCTGAAGCTCCAAAATTTTGGCCACCTGTTGTGAAGAGCCAACACACAGAAAAGACCCTGATGCTGGGAAAGAGTTTGGCAAAAGGAGAAGGCAGTGGCAGAAGATGTGATGTTTAGATAGCATCACAGACACAATGGAGATGAATTTGAGCAAACTCTAGGAGATAGTGAAGGGCAGAGGAACCCAGTGTGCTGTAGTCCAAGGGGATTGCAAAGAGTTGGACACAATTTAGGGACTTAAAAACAACAAAAGCAACAATTCCTGTGGAGTCTTCCTTTTATTAAAAAAAATTAAATTTAATTTTTAGTTTTTACTGACATATAATTGGTTTATAATGTCACGTTATTTTCAGGTTTAAGCCAACACTACTGTTATCTTTTCTTTTTTATGCTTTTACTAGTTTCAAAACAAAATCTATCTAGTAAAAATTTACAAGGAATCATGTTATATCCTTCTGAGACCTTAGTTAAAATACTCACAGCTAGGTACTTCATTTCAAAATTACTCTGAGGAAAATTTTTCTTGTAAATCCTGAATCTGAGTCTTCATCTCATTTCATTTTTTACCTTAAGAACATCTAGGCTAATGGAAAAGTTCTCCAAGTCTCTCTGTATATACTATAAAATTGTCTAAAATATTGAAAGGTTTTGCTTTCCGTTTATCTCTATCTGCATCTTTTTAGACACTGCTACAAGAAATCAGTTCACCAGAACAACTTCTTGAAATTAATTTATAGGCTCATAAAGTTAAGCATTTTTTTATCTTATCATAGGCGTTTGTTTTGATAAGATTTCTGCCACCACAGACACACATTATCATCCTTCCAGCCTCACATCTCCGTGTCCTTTTATCTTTCATCAATTTCCCTGAGGTCATTCTTGCTTCTGCAAACTGTCTGGTACCAATGTCATTGCCAAATATTTTATTCTTTTTATGGCCATCAGACATCTTCCCTGGTGGTTCATTCATATGGCTGGTTCTTAGCTGAGAATTCCTTAGAGACTGTTTAACAGATAACCTGTATATAACCTTTCATACATATTATAAACTCTTATTGCATGACTCCTGAGTTTTAAGGAGCAGGATGCAGAAACTCTAATTAGTTAAGAACTATCCCTGGATTTGATACTTCTATTGGATTATATTTGTTAAAGTATCCTCAAAGACTGAATAGATTCAAGAGAGTAAAATGATAGATTCCAACATTTAGTGCAGGAATAGTAAGATTATAATGACCAAGAGCATCATGAATGGGAGCAGAAGTACAGACAATCTTTGAAAATACAATCTTAAGACTTCCCAGAGGCCCCGTGGTTGACTTCAGCTTCCATAGCAGAGGGAGCAGGTTCAATCCTTGGCCCAGGAATTAAGATCCCACATGCTACATGGCATGTCCAAAATAAATAAACAGAAAATACAATCTTTCATACATCCTGGTTAGAATGATTCTCACACCTGCACTACATGCCTATTACCAAAGTCCATTCCAAACTTTAAGCATTTTGAATAAATATTTACTAATGGCATCTATTGCTTCAGAAAAGGTATGAATTATTTTGAATTTAGTAGTGAAACAATCAAAAAAGCTGCCAATCTCATGTAGAGAGAATAGCAATAGAATAGCATAGATATTCAACTGTGATGCATGCTATAAAGTCTAATATAGCTTAATTCTCATTTTTCAGGGTATCTTTTTATTTGCTTTCTCTTGTGGTTTATTACTGAATGTTTCTAGAATCTATTATTTATCTTTGTTATTACAGAGTTTTCACAGTGGTTTTTGGCAAAGAGTCTTCATAATTCACTGTGTCAGGCAATAACTGTGTCCTCTTTATTTGAAAACTTTGTAATTCTAGAAAACAGGATAGAATTTCAGTGATGAGTTTCTTCTCTTCAATTTTTATGTTTTTCTCTTTCTATAATACATCTTATGCAGTTGTTAAAATGTCAATTTTGATCGATAATCTAGAGGTCTTATTTTTTCCCAAACATTTAATCTTTGTCATTTGATCCTATGTTCTAGAAAATCTATTCACTACAGCTGCAAAATTCCATTTTTTTTCATATTGTTCTGTCTTTGACAGTTTTATTTTTAATCTGAGGTTGTTTTCTTCCTTATACCTATTGCTACTACTTAGTGATACATGTAAATACAAGTAAATCTTCACTGCATTAGATTCTAGTTTTACTAATTTATTTCTTTTTTTATAATTCTGCTTTTCTTATCCCATTATTTTTAAATTTTGGAACTTTCCCAGTTACCTGTTAGTGCTTTATAAACTGTTAGTTTTTATGATTGAGAAATTCTTGACCTATTCAGGTCTATGGCCATGAACTTTGGCACAGCCTCTGGATAAGGGAAGCTTCCCTCTGAATCATTTAAGAGAACATAAAAGTTTAAAGAAAAATCAATGAGCTGTTTCCATGGCAATAAATCTTCAAGTGCTTTGTACAAAAATGTATAAAGTGACGATGGACCAATTCTGAGTTTAGTTCTCAAATGCCATGCATGTTTTTGCTATTTGTCTTGTAGCCCTGTCCAGACATGAGAAAGGCTCAGGGTTGCCTACTAGTGAATGAGAAATCCCATGATCAGAGTTGAGCTATGCTGAAGCATCCTGTACTGGCTAACTGCCTGCCAGCTGCCTGCCAGGCCCTGGAAGGTGACTATAGATGATTGAGTGAGACTTGCTAAAATCAAAAGAAACTTACACTGAGCTGACTCCACTCAAAATGCCAAAACACAGAATTTCAAGCTATATATGCGTCTCTTGGTTTAAGACACAATCTTGGAGAGCTTTGTTTCACAAGATTTAACTGATACAGTCTCCTGTTCACCAACTATACTTTTGTAAATAGTCTTTGTGCAATTAAATCCTCGTTATAGTTGTTGTTTACTTTAAGTTGTGTCCGACTCTTTGTGACCCTATGGACTATACTGCATCACCTTCCTCTGCCCATGGGATTTCCAGGAAAGAACACAGGAGTGGGTTGCCATTTCCTTCTGCAAAATCCTCATTAGACAATGTTTTAATGTAGAATCAATTCCTTCCTGCTCTCTGATTGGTATATCAGTGATTGGTAAAATTCTTAGGATATATCCCAGAAAATGAAAAGGAATCATTCAGTTCAGTTCAGTGGCTCAGTCGTGTCCAACTCTGCAACCCAATGAATTGCAGCACGTCAGGCCTCCCTGTCCATCACCAAGTCCTGGAGTTCACTCAGACTCACGTCCATCGAGTCAGTGATGCCATCCAGCCATCTCATCCTCTGTTGTCCCCTTCTCCTCCTTCCCCCAATCCCTCCCAGCATCAGGATCTTTTCCAATGAGTCAACTCTTCACATGAGGTGACCAAAGTATTGAGTTTCAGCTTCAGCATCAGTCCTTCCAATGAACACCCAGGACTGATCTCTTTTAGGATGGACTGGTTGGATCTCCTTGCAGTCCAAGGGACTTGCAAGAGTCTTCTCCAGCACCACAGTTCAAAAGCATTAATTCTTTGGTGCTCAGCTTTCTTCACAGTCCAACTCTCACATCTGTACATGACCACTGGAAAAACCATAAAGGAATCATTATACACATACACACACACACACACACACACAATGTTAAAAATGCAAATATCAGTAGTGGAAGAATGCTTCCATATGAGTTGTTTTTAATTAAATTCACCCAATATTATTTTGCTTTTCAGTCACTCAGTCATGTCCAACTCTTTGCTATCCCAAAGAATGAAGCACGCCAGGCTTTCCTTCCTTTGCCATCTCTGGGAGCTTGCTCAAACTCATGCCCATTAAATCTGTGATGCTATCCAATCATCTCATCCTCTGTCATCCCCTTCTTCTCCTGTCTTCAATCTTTCCCAGCATCAGAGTCTTTCCCAAAGAGTCAGCTCTTTGCATCAGGTGGCCGAAGTATCGGAGCTTCAGCTTCAGCATCAGTCCTTCCAATGAATATTCAGGGTTGGTTTCTTTTAGGATTAACTGGTTTGATCTCCTTGCTGTCCAAGGGAGTTTCAAGAGTCTTCTCCAGCACCACAGTTCAAAGGTATCAATTCTGCAGCACTCAGTCTTTTTTACTGTCTAGCTCTCATCCACACATGACTATAGGAAAAAACATAACTTTGACTATACAGACCCTTGTAGGCAAAGTAATGTCTCACTTTCATCAAGGGGCTCTTCAATTCCTCTTCACTTTCTGCCATAAAGGTAGTAGCATCTGCATATCTGAGGTTATTGATATTTCTCCCAGCAATCTTGATTCCAGCTTGTGCTTCATACAGCCCAGCATTTCTCATGATGTACTCTGCATAGAAGTTAAATAAGCAGGGTGACAATACACAGCCTTGACATACTCCTTTCCTAACTTGGAACCAGTCATTGTTCCATGTCTGGTTTTCACTGTTAATTCTTGACCTGCATACAGGTTTCTCAGAAAGCAGGAAAGTAGTCTGGTATTCCCATCTCTAAGAATTTTCTACAGTTTGTTGTGTTCTACACAGTCAAAGGTTTTAGTGTCATCAATGAAGCACAAGTAGATGTTTTTCTTGAATTCTATAGCTTTATCTATGATCCAACAAATGTTGGCAATTTGATCCCTGGTTCCTCTGCTTTTTTTAAACCCAGCTTGTACATCTGGAAGTTCTTCGTTCGCATACTGTTGAAGTTCATCTTGAAGGATTTTGAGCATTTCTTTGTTAGAATGTGAAATGAGTGCAACTTTGTGTGATAGTTTGAACATTCTTTGGCATTGCCTTTTTTTTTTTTTTTCCAATTCCATTGGGATTGGAATGAAAACTGACCTTTTCCAGTCCTGTGGCCACTGCTGAGGTTTCCAAATTTGCTGGCATATTAAGTGCAGCACTTCAACAGCATCATCTTTTAAGACTGTAAGTAGCTCATCTGGAATTCAATCACCTCCACTAGCTTTGTTCTTTGTTCATAGTGACGTTTCCTGAGACCCACTTGATTTCACACTCCAGGTTGTCTGGCTCTAGGTGAGTGATCACACCATTGTAGTTAACCAGTTCATTAAGATCATTTTTATATAGTTCTTCTGTGTATTCTTGACACCTTTTCTTATTTATAAATTATTAATTTATATTGCTATTTATTTATAATACATACTATTTACAATTTAATAATTGAAAAAAAAGTACTTTGAAAGAATAGTATGCCCATTTTGTTTAATTTCAAGTGTTCTGCTCAGGGCGTGATGCTTGTCTTCAAAAAGTCAATTGAAATCCTTCACAAGATACTTTTGGCTATCTGTTAGCAGGAATTGCACTGAAAGAAATTGCAGGATACTTATTCAAGGCCTGACTCATCAGGATTTATGTATGCAAAAACTTTATTGACCTCAGAGTCAATGGAACTTCAGGCAGAAATTTTGCCTGAGCAAACACTGCTGAATCAGGACACAAATGAATTAATTTAGTGCCTATCTGCAATATAGATTGGCAATCTTCCAAAATGAATATGCAATTTGAAAGGAGTTTGGTTTCTAAATGTAAAGCTGAACTGCTTGTTATTTCTCCTAGCAATATAAGGAGAAATGTAAATCTACTGTTAAGGGGTAAAAACATTTTCTATTATAGAATATATTTATCCAGTGATTAAGCTCAGTGCTTTAATTTTGGCTTAAGACTTGGGTTTGGTGTTGTCATACAAGGGATTGGTTGGATCCAAATGATGTACACATGGGGATAAACCTATGGTTCTCTGAAGAAATAAAGCCATGAAAAAAGGACCAGAATTTATCATAAGAGTAACCAAAATGCAAACCTGAGAGTAAATAAAGTGTTTGAAAATAAACATCATCCAAGAAATGGACGCAATAATTTAAATTTGAACACAAGATTGTGTACATCACTGGGGTATAACAACTGGTGAAAGCTGACATTCATGGAAATCAAAAAGAATGGTACGACTCTTAAGGACTCCATTTACATTGTTTCATTTACTATTAACACTGACCTCATGGATTAAGAAAGTGAAAGTGAAATCGCACAGCGGTGTCCGACTCTTTGCGACCCCACGGACTGTAGCCCACCAGGCTCCTCCGTCCATGGGATTCTCCAGGCAAGAATACTGGAGTGGGCTGCCATTTTCTTCTCCAGGGGATCTTCCAGACCCAGGGATCGAACCTAGGCATTATAGGCAGACGCTTTTACCCTCTGAGCCACCAGGGAAGTATGACCTCATATGTTCAGTTCAGTAGCTCAGTTGTGTCCGACTCTTTGCGACCCTATGAATCACAGCATGCCAGACCTCATTGTCCATCACCAACTCCCAGAGTTCACTCAGATTCACTTTCATCGAGTCAGTGATGCCATCAGGCCATCTCATCTTCTGTTGTCCCCTTCACCTCCTACCCCCAATCCCTCCCAGCATCAAAGTCTTTTCCAATGAGTCAACACTTCGCATGAGGTGGCCAAAGTACTGGAGTTTCAGCTTTAGCATCATTCCTTCCAAAGAAATCCCAGGACTGATCTCCTTCAGAATGGACTGATTGGATCTCCTTGCAGTCCAAGGGATTCTCAAGAGTCTTCTCCAGCACCACAGTTCAAAATCATCAATTCTTCAGCGCTCAGCTTTCTTCACAGTCCAACTCTCACATCCATACATGACTACTGGAAAAACCATACCCTTGACTAGACGGACCTTAGTCGGAAAAGTAATGTCTTCGCTTTTGAACAAGCTATCTAGGTTGGTCATAACATTTCTTGCAAGGAGTAAGCATCTTTTAATTTCATGGCTGCAGTCACCATCTGCAGTGATTTTGGAGTCCAAAAAAATAAAGTCTGACACTGTTTCCACTGTTTCCCCATCTATTTCCCATGAAGTGATGAGACCGGATGCCATGATCTTCGTTTTCTGAATGTTGAGCTTTAAGCCAACTTTTTCACTCTCCAATTTCACTTTCACTTTCATCAAGAGGCTTTTTAGTTCCTCTTCACTTTCTGCCATAAGGGTGGTGTCATCTACATATCTGAGATTATTGATATTTCTCCTGGCAATCTTGATTCCAGCTTGTATTTCTTCCAGTCCAACGTTTCTCATTATGTACTCTGCATCTAAGTTAAATAAGCAGGGTGACAATATACAGCCTTGACGGACTCCTTTTCCTATTTGGAACCAGTTTGTTGTTCCATGTCCAGTTGTAACTGTTACTTCCTGATCTGCATACAGATTTCTCAAGAGGCAGGTCAAGTGGTCTGGTATTCCCATCTCTCTCAGAACTTTCCACAGTTTTTTCTGATCCACACAGTCAAAGGCTTTGACATAGTCAATAAAGCAGAAATGAATGTTTTTCTGGAACTCTCTTGCTTTTTCCATGTTCCAGCAGATGTTGGCAATTTGATCTCTGGTTCCTCTGCCTTTTCTAAAACCAGCTTGAACATCAGGGAGTTCAAGGCTCACATATTGCTGAAGCCTGGCTTGGAGAATTTTGAGCATTACTTTACTAGCATGTGAGATGAGTGCAATTGTGTGGCAGTTTGTGCACTCTTTTGCATGCCTTTCTTTGGGATTGGAATGAAAACTGACTTTTTCCAGTCCTGTGGCCACTGCTGAGTTTTCCAAATTTGCTGGCATATTGAGGGAAGCACTTTCACAACATCATCTTTCAAGATTTGAAATAGCTCAACTGGAATGCCATCACCTCCACTAGCTTTGTTCTTAGTGATGCTTTCTAAGGACTACTTGACTTCACATTCCAGGATGTCTGGCTCTAGATGGATGATCACACCATTGTGATTATCTTGGTCGTGAAGATCTTTTTTGTACAGTTTCTCTGTCTATCCTTCCACCTCTTCTTAATATCTTCTGCTTCTGTTAGGTCCAGACCATTTCTGTCCTTTATCGAGCCCATCTTTGCATGAAATGTTCCCTTGGTATCTCTAATTTTCTTGAAGAGATCTCTAGTCTTTCCCATTCTGTTATTTTCCTCTATTTCTTTGCATTGATCACTGAAGAAGGCTTTCTTATCTCTCCTTGCTATTCTTTGAAACTCTGCATTCAGATGCTTATATCTTTCCTTTTCTCCTTTGCTTTTCACTTCTCTTCCTTTCACAGCTATTTGTAAGGCCTCCTCAGACAGCCGTTTTGCTTTTTTGCATTTCTTTTCCATGGGGATTGGCACTAATACCCCAACTGATAAATGAGGGAACTAAAGTAAGACACGGGCTTCCCTGGTGGCTCAAACGATAAAGAATTTGCCTGCAATGGGGTTCGATTGTACCCAGATTCGATCAATTAGTTGGGAGGATTTGCTGAAGAAGGGAATGGGAACCCACTCCAGTATTCTTTCCTGGAAATTTCCATGGACAGAAGCAGCTTTGTGGGCTACAGTCCATGGGGTCACAAACAGAGATGACAGCAACTAACATACACACAAAGTAAGAGAAATTAACAAATTGCTGCAATTTTCTGTTAAGTAGTCAGTGTCAGAGACAGAATTTAAATCCAGAGTAGAGTTCATATCTTCATGAGTACGCATTTCCTCTAAAACAAAAGTCCATATCTGGTATTTAATGAATGAAAGACAGACCAAGAACTAGACTAACTTTACATCAGTATTCTGAGTATTTAAAAATATTTCCCAAATCTCGTTGCACTAAGGAAAATAAAAGGCCAGTGAGGATTAAAGTGCATAAAGCAGCAGTTGTGAACCTATTCCTCCTGCCAGAGAAGACAGGAAAAAAGACCTTGGAGCAATATTTTAATGATTTGAGCCTGACCTGCATGCCAACACTCTGCTGCTGCTGCTGCTGCTAAGTTGCTTCAGTCATGTCCGACTCTGTGCGACCCATAGACAGCAGCCCACAGGGCTTCCACGTCCCTGGGATTCTCCAGGCAAATACACTAGAGTGGGTTGCCATTGCCTTCTCCAGTGCATGGAAATGAGAAGTGAAAGTGAAGTTGTTCAGTCGTATCAGACTCCTAGTGACCCCATGAACTGCAGCCTACCAGGCTCCTCCACCCATGGGATTTTCCAGGCAAGAGTACTGGAGTCTGTTTCATTGCCTTCTCCCTGCAAACTCGCTAATGGTATTTAATAGTGGAAAGTACTCTGTCTACAAAAGTACTTTATCTTTACATAGCTGATATCTTCATATTATAAATAAACAACATAGCATTTATGTGTTCATAGGATATGGCTGGCTAGAAGGAAGAATACTCAGATAACTTATATGATTTAAGGAATATAAAATGCAGATGTTTTAGCATTAAAAAGTCTCTTTGTGACCAATGCATTACTGTTATTCTAAAGCCAAAATTCATCCTGAAGCAAAGGAAAAAACAAAACAAAAAGACAAATTTGGCAGGTCTCATAGGCTTCCCACTTCTCATGGAAAATGATATTTTGTCTGTGTTTTTAATGTTGCACCATCTTTTATATCAGTAAATTTGGGGGTTGGGTAACATCTGTGATTCATGCAGTCTATCTTTGCAGTTCAACCTGTTTTACTAGTAGTTGGCAGCAACAAAATTGTTTTTCTGAACTATGAATCACAGTGTCTTAAACAGGATTCAGCAGAGGAAAAAAGGAGGTAATGGGATGAAATAGCAATAGTTTGATGTGTGTAGAGCTCTCTCTATATCTTTGGTATGAAGAGGTGAAAATCTTGAAGAAATTTAAAAAAGAATATATTAGTGTCATTGGAGGAAACATTTATATCTTGGAGAAGGTGCTAAGTGGATAAACATGGCTATCGAAAGGATGGTGCACAAACATACTTTTTTGACAGCTATTGTTAGAAGTTCTATTAAAACCAAAAGAGTAGAGGAAAACAATCAAACATTGCTCCTATGATTGTAAATCCTTCTAATGCCATCATATAGGGAAACAAAGATGAGGACTTTCCTGGTGGCTCAGTGGTAAAGAACTTGCTTACCAATGCAGGAGACATGAGTTCAATCCCTGAGTTGGGAAGATCACCTGGAGAAGGAAATGGCAACTCACTCTAGTATTCTTGCCTGGGAAATCCCATGAACAGAGGAGATTAGTGGGCTACAGTCCATGGGGTCTCAAAAGAGGCTGACATGACTTAGTGACTAAAGAGCAAATGTAACAAAAATTCTGTAGGTTTACAGATATAAGAAGATAGCAGAAGACAAAATACTTAATAAGATATATTTAAAACTCCTCACAAGTTTTGATACCACCAGATACAAAATTGGACAGAAAGGAAGGTATATTTAGTTGCAAAAATTATATAATTCAATGCTTATATGAATACATATAAAATGTGTCAAATAACTATAATAAGAGAAAAAGAAAAAAATTGGACTAAGATTATATCAAAATATTAACATAGGAATGTGTTTATGATTAACATATTTTCCATCAGATTTGATTGTTTCCAAGGTATTAATGATTTATTGCATAAAATATTGAAAAACAAATTGTAAAAAGATGTATGAGAAACATGAGATAGAGAAATAGTCACTTCGTTCAGGAGTTGGATTAGAAAGGAAATGAGTCAGCAGTAGTCCTGAAATGACCCTCTCACTGTTGGGAACACTCAGAGAGACAAGGACTTTAAATTTTTCCTGTAACTATATCACTGATTTAGGTCAAAGTCATTCAAAACCTTGTGAACTTGATAATAGCACTTTTAAGAGGAGAGATGAATGCCTCTCTACAAAAATTTCATCAGGATATACCTCCACTCTCTAGACTGTATATCATAAATCTAGAACAGGTCGCTTATGAGGCATAGCAGCCTGGAGTATGGGATCAAGTACGGAGGGAACACAATCAGATATTCAAAAGCAGAATTGGTCCCCATGATAGACCACGGTGGTTTCTTTGTTGTTATTCAGTCACTAAGTGGTGGCCGACTTTGGGACCCCTATGGACTGTAGCACACTAGGTTCCCCTACATTGCACTATCTCCCAGAGTTTGCACAAACTCATGTCCATTGAGTCAGTGATGCTATCTAATCATCTTATTCTCTGCCACCCCTTCTTTTTTGCTTTCAATCTTTCCCAACATCAGTATCTTTTCCAATGAATCTGTTCTTTGAATCAAGTGTCCAAAGTATTGAAGCTTCAGCTAAGCATCAGTTCTTCCAATGAATGTTTAAGGTTAATTTCCTTTAAGATTGACTGGTTTGATATCCTTGCAGTCCAACAGACTCTTAAGAGTCTTCTCCAACAGCACAATTCTTTGTATATATGGTGCTTTATCAGTTCAGTTTAGTTCAGTTACTCAGTCATGTCTGACTCTTTGAGACCCCAGGGACTGCAGCATGCCAGGCCTCCCTGTCCATCACCAATGTCTAGAGCTTGCTGAAACTCGTGTCCATCGAGTGTGTGATGCCATCCAACTATCTCATCCTTTGTCACCTTCATCTCCTCCTCCCTTAAATCTTTCCCAGCATCAGGGTCTTTTCCAATGAGTCAGTTCTTCACATCAGGTGGCCAAAATATTGGAGTTTCAGCTTCAGCATCAGTCCTTCCAATGAATATTCAGGATTGATTTCCTTTAGTATTGACTCTCCTTGCAGTCCAAGGGACTCTCAAGAGTCTTCTCCAACACCACAGTTCAAAAGCATCAATTATTTGGCATTCATTCATCTTTCTTTATAGTCCAACTTCCACATACATGACTACTGAAAAAACCACAAGTTTGACTAGATGGACCTTTGTCAGCAAAGTAACATCTCTGCTTTTAGTATACTGTCTAGGTTGGTCATAACTTTTCTTCCAAGGAGCAAGCATCTTTTAATTTCATAGGTGCCATCACTATCTGCAGTGATTTTGGAGCCCAAGAAAATAAAGTCTGTCACTTTTTCCATTGTTTCCCCATCTATTTGCCATGAAGTGATGGGACCAGATACCATGATCTTAGTTTTTTGAATGTTGAATTTTAAGCCAGCTTTTTCACTCTCCTCTTTCACTTTTATCTACAGGATCTTTAGTTCTTTGATTCCTGCCATAAGGGTGATGTCATCTGCATATCTGAGGTTATTGATATTTCTTCTGGTAATCTTGATTCCAGCTTGTACTTCATCCAGCCAGGCATTTCACATGATGTTCTCTGAATATAATTTAAATAAGCAAGGTTTCAATATATAGTGTTGACATACTCCTTTCCCAATCTTGAACCAGTCCATCGTTCTATGTATGGTTCTGTTTGTTCTTGATCTTTTTCAGAAGGCAGGTGAGGTGGTCTGGCATTCTCATTTCTTGAAGAATTTTCCAAAGTTTGTTGTGATCCATACAATCAAAGGCTTTGGCATAGTACATAAGACAGAAGTAGATGTTTTTCTGGAATTTTCTTGCTTTTTCAATGATCCAACAGATGTTGGCAATTTGATCTGTTTCCTTTGCCTTTTCTAAATTTAGCTTAAACATCTGGAATTTCACAGTTCATGTACTGTTGAAGACTGGCTTGGAGAATTTTGAGCATTGCTTTGTTAGTGTGTGAGATGAATGCCATTGCACAGTAGTCTGAGCATTCGTTGGCATTGCCTTTCTTTGACATTGGAATGAAAACTGATGTTTCCCATAATTATTTGTATATATGATGCTTTATAGATGGCCCCAAATCTCACCTATCATTCCAAAATAAAAATATGTCTGAAAATGTGAGAAAATTGATACTTTGTCTGCATGTCTTATTGTTTCATGCCCACCTATACAAATATAATTTTTTTAAAGTTTAACATTTATTTGCACATTTTGCAAATCTTTAGCATTTTTGCCTTACAGCTTTTATTTATTCACTTAAATATAACATTATATAATGCAAAATGTTAATTTTTCTGATAATTTCCTCCAATTCCTTTAAATTTTTAATTGTTTTATATTGGGACAGCCAATTCTTAACTATTTCTTCTGCTTTGTATTTCCATATTCAAAGCAATATGATTATATGCTCATTTTAAGTTTTAATTTTCATGTATATCTTTTGGCATAAATATGGAGATAAAATATTTGGCTCCTTCTCCAGGTCCTCACCATACATATCACATAAATCTCATGCTAAGAGAAAGGGCCCAAGGCACCAAGGGATATTGATCAAGATGATTTGTATATTTTGTCATCATCAATATTCATTCACAGATGAGTCGTGTAGTATGATCTTATTTAATTGAATTTTCTTATGTATTTTGCATTATTTGACACCAAAATTTTTATTGTTTTATTCTTAGTGTCTATTATTATTTTAGTGTTTTTGGTTATTTTAAATACCCAGTACCAAGATGTATCTGAAAAATAAACAACGGTAAATAAGTAAGTTATAATTTTATTTATATGTAGACAAAAGTTTCACCAAGAAAAGGAAATTAAAGACCACAAGAAACAAAATATACTGTTTGCAATGCAGGAATAATTGAGAATGTGTGTATACATGTGTGTGTGCATGCTCAGTCCTACCTGACCCCATGGACTATAGCCTGCTAGTTTCCTCTGTCCATGGAATTTTCCAGACAAGACTACTAGGGCCATTTCCTCTTCCAGGGGATTTTCTGAATTCCGGGATCAAACCCTCCTCTTTCATCCTCTGCATTGACAGGTGGATTTTTTACCACTGAGCCTCCTGGAAAGCCCCAAATGGAGGATTCTATAAGTAGACAAGCAGTGGGATTAGGGAGCTTTCTTTATGACTATCTTTAACTATTTACACATTGTTAGTTTTATTACAAATTTGAAAAATAAAAGGCAAGGGGAAAATGTGTGTGTGAGAGAGAGAAAGGGAGAGAAAAAAAATAGGTTGAAAATTTTACTGACCCTGAAGTCTGCTAAGTTGTCTTGGTCTGAGTGAAATGGATGCTTATCAAGTAGAAAAGACAGTTGCCATAAATCAAATCCTGTCATGATTAAGCTCTGGATGTCAGATTGTGTTTATCAGACATGATTACAGGCCAAAACCTGTGTTGTAGGTTAATACAGAAATTCAGTGAAATATCTTACATCCTACAGGAACTTAGGAGCAAAACTCAGCTAAAGCTAGGACATTCAGGATTTCATTTGAAAGAGATATGTAGGCATTTTGTTTACTCTAAGTGCCTTTTGATGTTTGAAGTATTTTCCTGCTTTCTCTAAGCAACATTTTTTATTGTTATTTTCTATTTACCTGTTCTGATCTTGGGGCACTATATTCTATGTTGCTCATTGCAAAGTGTAGGTTTCAGCAAATACTTTTTTACAGCATAAAATAATACATATATAACCTGTAATCAAAGAAAATTAACCGAACTGATCACTTGGAGCACAGCCTTGTCTAACTCAATGAAACTAAGAGCCATGTACAGCCACCCAAAATGGATGGGTCATGGTGGAGCATTCTGACAAAACATGGTCCAATGGAGAAGGGAATGGCAAACCATTTCAGCATTCTTGCCTCGAGAACTCCATGAACAGTATGAAACAGCAGAAAGATATGACATTAATAGATGAACTCCTCAGGTTGGTGCAGGTGCCCAGTAGGCTTCCAGAGAAGAGTGGAGAAATACCTCAGAAAGAATGAAGAGACAGAGACAAAGTGAAAAAAATGCTCAGTAGTGGATGTGACTGGTGATGGAAGTAAAGTCCGGTGCTATAAAAAAACAATATTGCATAGAAACCTGGAATATTAGGTCCATGAATCAAGGTAAATTGGAAGTGGTCACACAGGAGATAGTAAGAGTGAACATTGACATTTTAGGAATCAATGAACTAAAATGGACTAGAATAGGTGAACTTCATTCAGATGACTATTATATCTACTACTGTGGGCAAGCATCCTTTAGAAAAAATGGGCTAGCTCTCATAGTCAAGAAAAGAGTCTGAAATGCAGTACTTGGGTGCAATCTCAAAAATGTCAGAATGATCTCTGTTCATTTCCAAGGCAAACAATTGAATATCACAGTAACCCAATCTATGTCCCAACCACTAATGTCAAAGAAACTGAAGTTGAACAGTTCTATGATGACCTATAAGAATTTCTAGAACTAAGACCCCAAAAAGATGTCCTTTTCATCATAGGGGACTGAAATGCAAAGAAGGAAGTCAATAAATATTTGAAGTAACAGGCGAGTTTGGCCTTGGAGTACAAAAAGAAGCAGGGCAAAGGCTAACAGAGTTCTGCCAAGAGGATGTCCTGGTCATAGCAAACACCCTCTTCCAACAACACAAGAGAAGACTCTACACATGGGCATCACCCGATGGTCAACCCCTAAATCAGATTGATTATATTCTTCACTGCCGAAGATGGAGAAGCTCTATAAAGTCAGCAAAAACAAGATGGAAGCTGACTGTGGCTCAGATCATGAACTCTTTATTGCCAAATTCAGACTTAAATTGAAGAAAGTAGGGGAAACCACTAGACCATTAAGATATGACCTAAATCAAATCCCTTGTGATCATACATGGAAGTAACAAACATATTCAAGGGATGATATCTGATAGAGTACCTGAAGAACTATGGTCAGAGGTTCATGACATTGTACAGAAGGCAGTGATCAAGACCATCCCCAAGAAAAAGGAAGGCAAATAAGGCAAAATGGCTGTTTGAGGAGGTCTTGCAAATAGCTGAGAAAACAAGAGATGCTAAAAGCAAAGGAGAAAAAGAAGGATACATGCATCTGAATGCAAAGTTCCAAAACATAGCAAGGTGAGATAAGAAAGATATACTCAGTAATTAATGCAAAGAACCAGCAGAAAACAACAGAATGGGAAAGACTAGAAATATTTTCAAGAAAATTAGAGATACCAAGGAAATATTTTATGCAAAGATGGGCACAATAAAGAGCAGAAATGGTATGGACCTAACAGAAGCAGAAGGTATTAAGAAGAGGTGACAAGAAAACACTGAAGAACTATACAAAAAAAGATCTTTATGACCCAGATAACCACGATGGTGTGACCACTCAACGAGAGGCAGAAATCCTACCATGTGTAATCAAGTGGGCATTAGGAAGCATCACTATGAACAGAGCTAGTGGAGGTGATGGAATTCAGCTAAGCTATTTTCAAATCCAAAAGGATGATGCTGTGAAAGTGCTGCACTCAATATGCCAGTAAATTTGGAAAGCTCAGTAGTGACAACAGGACTGGAAAATGTCGGGTTTTATTCCAATCCCAAAGAAAGGCAATGCTAAAGAATGTTCAATCTGCTGCACAATTGCACTCATCACACATGCAAGCAAATTAATGCTCAAAGTTCCCCAAGCCAGGCTTCAACAGTACGTGAAAAAATTTCCAGACGTTCAAGCTGAATTTCGAAATGGCAGAGGAAACAAAGATCAAATTGTCAACATCCGTTGGACCATCGAGAAGGAAGAGAGTTCCAGAAAAACATCCATTTTTTTGATTATGCTATAGCCTTTGATTGTGTGGATCACAAAAAACTGTGGAAAATTCTTCAAGAGATAGGAATACTAGACCACATTACCTGCCTCCTGGGAAATCTGTATGTGGGTGATGAAGCAACAGTTAGAACTGGACATGGAACAATGGACTGGTTACAAATTGTGAAAGGGGTACGTCAAGGCTGTATATTGTCACCCTGTTTATTTAACATATATGCAGAGTACGTTTTGCAAAATGCTGGAATCCAGAAATATCAATAACCTCAGATATGCAGATGACACTATCTTTATGGCAGAATGCATATAGGAACTGAAGAGACTCTTGATGAAAGTGAAGAAGAGAATGAAAAAGTTGGCTTAAAACTCAACATTCAAAAAACTAAGATTGTGGCATCTGGTCCCATCACCTCATGGCAAATAGATCAGGAAACAGTGGAAAGAGTGACAGAATTTAATTGGGGGGGGGGGGCTCCAAAATCACTGCAGATGGTGACTGCAGCCATGAAATTAAAAGAAGCTTGTTTCTTGGTAGAAAAGCTATGACCAACCTAGACAGCCTATTAAAAAGTAGAGATATTCCTTTGCCGGCAAAGGCCAATCTAGTCAAAGCTGACTATTTTGACTACTGGTTTTTCCAGTAGTAATGTAGGGATGTGAGAGATGAACTATGAGGATAGCTGAGCGCCAAATAATTGATGCTTTTGAACTGTGGTGTTGGAGAAGTTTCTTGAGAGTACTTGGACTGCAAGGAGATCGAACTAAGCAATCCTAAATGAAACCAACCCTGAATATTTATTGGAAGGACTGATGCTTAGGCTAAAGCTCCAATATTTTGGCCACCTAGTGGGAAGAATTGGTTCATTGGAAAAGACCCTGAGGCTGGGAAAGATTGAAGGCAGGAGAATGGGGTGACAGAGGATAAGACGGTTGGATGGCATCACTGACGCGACAGACATGAGTCTGAGCAAGCTCTGGGAGTTGATGGACTGGGAGGCCTGGTGTGCTGCCGTACATGAGGTTGCAGAGTCAGACACGACTGAGCGACTGAACTGAACTGAAACTCTATATGTATGTTGTTGTTGTTCTTTCATTGCTAAGTCATTTCCAACTCTTTTGTGATCTCATTGACTATAGCTCGCCAGGCTCCTCTGTCCATGAGATTTCCTAGACAAGGATCCTGGAGTATGTTGGCATTGTTTTCTCCAGGGTATCTTCTCAACCCAGGTATCAAACCCTCATCTCTTGCATGGCAAACTGGTTCCTTACCACTGAGCCTCTAGGAAAGCACCCATATATACATTACATTATACATATAATATACACATACTCACGCTATATCAAACAATTGTAATTGGCATTATATCCATAACACATTATTTTATATATAGATTATATATACAATTTATGTACATACACACAATATTATTGAAATATCATCATAAAGAACCATAAACCACAACAAATCCACCATAGAATATGTAAGACATCTGCATGAAAAAATATTAAAACTGCCAAAAAACTACAAAATACCAAGGACATCTTACAGAGCACCCGAACTAGTTGGGAGATAAGTGCTCATGCGTTGAAAAATTCAGTACTGTTAAGGTTTCAGACCTCTTCATATTTATCTAATAATTTGGCACATTCCCAATTAAAATGTTAAAAGTTCTTCACTCTTCAACCCCCAAGCAACTGTTTGTTTGTTTGTTTTTTTCTGAAACTTGATTGAAAATCAAAGGACCTAAAATATCCAAAATAATCAAAGAAATATGTAAGGAACACATTTGGAGGACTTAGTTTACCTGATCTGAAGATTTACAAGGAAGACATATTAATTTAGAGACTGGTACTGATTGAAAATGGAAATTGGTAAATAGAAGAGAATTAAAGGTCCAAAAATAGACTTGCTTGAAAGGTCTCTTTTTAACAAATGATTTGGAAGAGCTGTATAGTAATAAAGAAAAAACAATATTAAGATCTTGATATCTACCAAGCTTAATAAAAATATCAATTCAAGATGGATTATAAGCTTAAAAGGATAAACTAGAACCATAAAGCTTCCACAGGGAAAACTATCTTCACAACTTGGGGTAAAATAAGATTTTTTTTAACATAGGAAAATTTAATCATTAAAAATGATGGTTGAACTTTGCAAAAATAAAATCTGCCAGCTTATGAAAAGACAGCACTTAGGAAAGAAAAGACCAATTACAGGTGTGGAAAGACTCATCTGTAATTCATATTGCTCAGAAATGAATCATGTATATAAACTATTTTCAAATCTCCTACAAATCCATAATAAATATGCAAAGATCTAATTAAACACATGTGATGAAAAACCCTTTACAAAAGAAGATAGAGAAATGATCAGTAAGTACCTGAAATTTTACCAACATTGTTACCTTGTCAATGAAATAAAGACTAAAACCCCTACAATGTCTAGAAATGAAGCAATTCATAATACTGCTGACAAAAATAGGGCACAGTTGAAATTCTCATGCATTAATGACCGGAGTGGAAA
The DNA here is from genome assembly GCF_016772045.2 of Ovis aries. Lineage (NCBI taxonomy): Eukaryota > Metazoa > Chordata > Mammalia > Artiodactyla > Bovidae > Ovis > Ovis aries. Next base: position 54,699,682 of record NC_056069.1, read on the forward strand.
ACTGTATACTAACTTTGAAGAAATATTTTATTCTTTTTTTTTATTTTTTTTACTTTACTTTACTTTACAATTCTTTATAAAAAGTATAACAATATTTACAACAGCTTTAATCAAAATAGCTACACATTAGAAACCAACCAAATATCTATCACTAGGAGAACAGATATTTGAATTTTAGTATTTCATATATCAGAATATTGCTGATCAATTTAAAAAAAAAGCGCTCCACGTACACATAATGGCATAAGTGAATCTCGAAAACATTATGCTGAGTTATAGGAGGAAGACAAAAATAGTACATAATCTGTGATTCCATTTATATGAAGTCAAAAAAATAAACAAAATTGATCTATGATATTAATATCACTGGTCAAAGTGAAGAATGAATAGACAGCAACAAACAAATTTCTTGGACGATGGAAATATTTTATATCTTGCTTTGCATGGTTTGCACAGCTGTTATATCAAATTGGAAACTAACATATAAATTTTGTTTCAATAGCAATATATTTTTGCATTAAAAATAGCAGAAAAGCTATAATTATCTCCCTCATCATAAAATGTCGCATGTTTGTTAGTTTTATTTCTATTTTAAAAATCTGTATGATCTGATCATCATACATAGTTTTGAAAATAAGAAACATTCTTTCTATGAATATAAAAAAGCATTTCTCAGCAAAGAGAGAATGCTGCTTAATAATGATTTTATAGACAGATTCACAAAGTCACTGGGTAGCCCAAAAGTTCATTCAGATTTTTCCTCAGGATGGTATGAAAATAAGAATGACCTTTTTGGCCAACCTAATATTTTTGTCCTTTGAAATGAGAAATACATTTATTTTTTAATTAATATATTTCAACATAATCCTATATTAGTGAATTTTCTTATCCAACATGAATTTTAAATACCATATAGGATACCTCTTTATTGATATATCATAAATTACATTAATTAAACTCTCTTTTGAGATGTGCAGTCTGCTCACAGTTCCCTCCTGTCTCTTTATAGGGTAAATCCCATTTTCTGGTGCTGCTTGTGGTGTTGGTAATCTCCAATTGATTATGTTCCTGCTTTCACTCCCATCACACTGATGTATATGAGCTCACTAATATCATCAGTGATCTCTCCTGTTCATTCTTATCTTACTTAATCCTGTCTGTGACATTTGACAAAGTTCAACCTTCTCTTTTTTTTCAAAGTTGTCTGTATTGCTGACTTTGATGACACCATTCTAACTTAGCTTTTTTTCTGTGGACTTTCTTTCTCCATTTATTTAATGCAATCTTCTCGGCCATCCATGTTTTATAGGTTGATCCTCAAATCATCTCTCAGACCTTTACCATTTTTATATCCACACATTTTCTGAGTTATAGTATCTGAATGGCATTATCTAAGTCCATGTCTTCAAATGCAAGCTATTACAGTGGGGACTATGAATCTCTTTCCAGATTTTTACAATTTTTATTTAAGCACTGCTCATAAACACTTTAAACATGAAACTTTTCCTGGAAGTCTCTATAATTTGTTTTTACTTTTATATTCCCTATGTGATACTGATCTGTGATAATGATCAAATCATAATTGCTGTATTTAATTTATTTTCATTAGGTAACATCTTAATAGTATCTCTTAAATGTGTCTTCTCCCCTCCACTTGTATTACCAGCAGACTTATCAAGCCATTATCAGCAATGCATAAGAGACCTACATGTATAACTACATGTTCACTACAAGTATACCTACATGTGCCTGGGATCCATGATGATACTTAATGCACACCTTGTCTCAGTGAAGTCTCCAGGAAAATAAACACTATCCAAACATGAAAAAAGCCCAGAGGCTGTTTATTCAACAACTTTCTATAGTGACAGAGTCAGCCATCATCATTTCTGTTTTGCAGAGATTCAAATCCAGCCAAGAGAGTGGAAGGCTTTATATTGATAGACATAGTCTATGTGAAGGTTTTTGGTGGGAGCAGCTGGAGACCAGCTAATTCGAAGTGTGGCATCTTAAGTGATATGTTGGATGCACCAATTGACTTTTTCTGGTTCAATCCAGTTTATAAGTGAGGACAGAAAACCTGGAAGTTGGCAGCATTATGGACAGTGGCAAAGAGTGTGGTTCAGCCCCCTTGGCTTGTTATTGAAGAGGCTGTAGTTTAGAGTTGTATCTATGGCAGTTATGTTGTTGTTCAGTCACTCAGTCTTGTCTGACTCTTTGTGACCCCATAGACTGCAGCACACTAGGCTTCCATGTTCATCAACAACTCCTGGAGCTTACTCAAATTCAAGTCCATTTTCGGTGATGCCATCCAACCATCTCATCCTCTCTCATCACCTTCTCCTGCTGTATTCAATCTTTCCCAGCATCAGGGTCTTTTCAAATGAGTCAGTTCTTCACATCAGGTGGCCAAAGTATTGGAGTTTCAGCTTCATCATCCATCCTTCCAATGAATATTCAGGACTGATTTCCTTTAGGATGGACTGGTTGGATCTCCTTGCAGTCCAACTGACTCTCAAGAGTCTTCTCCAACACCACAGTTCAAATGCATCACTTCTTTGGCGCTCTGCTTTCTTTATAGTCCAACTCTCACATCCATACACGACCACAGGAAAAACCATAGCCTTGACTAGACGGACCTTCGTTGACAAAGTAATGTCTCTGTTTTTTAATATGCTGTCTAGGTTGATCATAGCTTTCCTTGCAAGAAGCAAGCATCTTTTAATTTTATGGCTGCAGTCCCCATGTGAAGTGATTTTGGAGCCCCCCAAATAAAGTCTCTCTCTGTTTCCACTTTTTCCCCATCTATTTGCCATGAAGTGATGGTACGGGATGCAATGGTCTTAGTCTTTTGAATGTTGAGTTTTAAGGAAGCTTTTTCACTCTCCTCTTTTGCTTTCATCAAGAAGTTCTTTATTTCTTCCTCGCTTTCTGCCATAAGGGTGGTGTCATCTGCATATCTGAGGTTATTGATATTTCTCCCAGCAATCTTGATTTCAGCTTGTGCTTCATCAAGCCTGGCATTTCACTTAATGTACTCTGCATATAAGTTAAATAAGCTGGGTGAGAGTAGAGCAGAGAGACATTAAACGAGGCCTTATCTTAACATAAAGTCTCTGCAGACTAGTTTTCTCATGATTTCACTTTTAGAAGCATCCACTTCTTTATTGATAAAATGACATTATATTCACTAAACTTTATTCAATAACTCTGGATATTGACATCTAGGATTAGGCTAATAATAAAAAGGTATAATTAAAGAATGTATACATATGTTGCACAATTTATGGATATATTAAATACACTAATATCTAGTATCCAAAAAGTCATATATGGAGCAACATCTATACATCAGTAATTCACAAAAATACTACTTATCACTCAGTCAACAATACTCAATTGATTTGAAGTTACTTTTTGGAATAACCTAAACCACATTGGCTTTACTGAAATAAATATAAATCTTTGAATTATACCCAGGAACTAAAATAAAACCAGTTCCAATGTAAAAAAAAAAACAAAAAACAAAAAACACAACATAAATTCTTTGAAATCAGTAAGAAAAGATGTATAGTGTAATAAAAACTGTGTTCAGTGGCATACAGATAGCAGTGTAGAGAAAAAGGAAAATATAAGAAGTTCTCAGTAATATTAAAAAAACACTAAAAGATAACTCTAGTGAGAAAAGTTCTACTTATTATTTTGGCATGATATAGGCATGTTAATGTTTAATTCATTATTATTGGGATAGAAGTTGAATAAACTTTTTAAAAAAATTAACCAAGTTTTTCAAGAACTATAAAAATGGAGTTGTTGAAATTTGAAGATATTTACTCTTTTAAAAAGTAGTTCAGGGGGAATGTGGCTAAGATGGTGGAGGAATAGGATGGGAAGACCACTTTCTGCCTCACAAATTCCTCAAAAGAACATTTCAACACTGAGCAAACTCCACAAAACAACTTCTGAATGATGGCAGAGGACATCAGGCACCCAGAAAAGCAGATCATTGTCTTCAAAAACAGGTAGGAAAAAATATAAAAGACGAAAAAAGAGACAAAGGAGGTGGGGAGGGAGCTCCATCCCTGGAAGGGAAGCCCATCCTGGGAAGAGAATTTTAAGAAGAGAGGTTTCCAAACACCAGGAAACACTCTCCCTGCCGAGTCTGTGGCGAGCCTTGGAAGCACAGAGGGCAACATAACAGGAAGGAAAAATAAATAAATAATTAAAACCAACAGATTACAAGCCCAATAGTAACTCCCCCAGTGGAAAAGCAGCATAGACGCCTGCATCCGCCACTAGCAAGTGGGGGCAGGGCAGGGAAGTGCGGGAGGTGTGGGCTGCAGTGCTTTGTAACAATCGGGCAGGAACGCCCCACGCGCAACCAGAACGATCTAACTTGTGCTAGCAAACCAGACTGTGGGATAGCTACCACGCGAAAAGCTCGAACATAAGACACCACCAGGACCTCGCACAGAACGAAGGATGGAACGGGAATAGCCTGCTGCAGACCATCCTCCACTGGGGACAGGCAGCCAGAGCTGTAAGGGCTGGAAAGGGGCAATTGCAGCCCCGGAGAGACTTTACCTACCAAACTACAAGCAGGCTCCTTTGCTAAGACTTCTAGGGGTGCTGGACAGTCACCATCTGCCTCACAAAGGGCGCCAGCGGTACACCCAGAAAACTGAGCAGCAGAGACAGAAAAGGCAACAAGTCGCAGCGACCGCGCTCGCCAAACTCCTGAGCTACTCGGACCTGGGAAGGGCACAAAACACAGTCCTAACCGAATCTGCGCCTCTGAGGGCTACCTGAGTGCTGAACCTGAGCGGCTTAGACTGGGGAGGTGCACGCAGCTAGGGCCGTCCTCAGACGGTTCCCGGCTGAGCATCGTAGAGCCCCAGCGGTTTGTGCACCTCGAGCAGGGACAGGTCCAGCGGGGCTGAGACACTGTGTGCACACTACAGTGCTATTTCTTTGCAGCATCCCTCCCTCCCCACAGAGCGACTGAACAAGTGACACTTAAAAAAAAAAAGAAGAAGAAGTGTCCACCATCCCCTCCCCACCCTCCGTGTCAGGACGGAAATCAGACACTGAAGAAACCAGCAAACAGAAGAAGTTAAACAGAGGGAACCGACTTGGAAGTGACTCCACACTGCCCACAACACCAGAGAAAGGGCCAGAAATATCTTTACTATTTTTACAATCATTCCTTTTTTTGTTGTTTGTTTGTTTTTTGATGACACTGTTGTGGGGTTGTTTTCTCTTCTTTTCTTTTTCTTATTCTTTTTTTTTTTTCTAACTTTTTAAAAATTGTGAACTCTTCTATTTCTCCTCTAATTTTTATTTCTATAACCTACTATTACTTAAAAAAAAAGACACTATTTTTTAACGCAAACACCATATATAGTCTTTGTGCGGTTGTTGTTGGTGTTTTTAATAATTCTTGTGGCTTTGTATTTTTTTTCTTTTTTCTTTTCTTTTTTCCTTCTGCTTCTTTTCTTTAATATTGTATTTTTTTTACGTTTGCAAATTGGCCTTATTTATTTATTTTTTTAATTTTATTTTTAAATTTTATTTTAGTTTTTTATTTTTTTAATTTTAAAATCTTTAATTCTTACATGCGTTCCCAAACATGAACCCCCCTCCCACCTCCCTCCCCATAACATCTCTCTGAGTCATCCCCATGCACCAGCCCCAAGCATGCTGTATCCTGCGTCAGACATAGACTGGCGATTCAATTCTTACATGATAGTATACATGTTAGAATGCCATTCTCCCAAATCATCCCACCCTCTCCCTCTCCCTCTGAGTCCAAAAGTCCGTTATACACATCTGTGTCTTTTTTCCTGTCTTGCATACAGGGTCGTCATTGCCATCTTCCTAAAGAATTCACTTGAATCAGTTCTGATGAGATGGATGAAACTGGAGCCGATTATACAGAGTGAAGTAAGACAGAAAGAAAAACACCAATACAGTATACTAATATTGTATTTTTAAAAATCCAACCTCTACTCTAGATTTTTAATCTTTGCTTTTTGGTTTTTGTTGTCAATTTTGTACATTTAAAAACCCAAATTTCACTACCCAATTTTACCTGAGAGCAAGAACACTGGCTTGACCACTCTCTCCTCCTTTGGACTCTCCTTTTTCTCCACCAGGTGGCCTCTGTCTCTTCTCCCCCATCTCTTCTCTACCCAACTCTGTGAATCTCTGTGTGTTCCAGATAGTGGAGAACACCTAAGGAACTGGTTACTGGCTGGATTTGTCTCTCTCCTTTTCATTCCCATCTTTTATCCTCCTGGCCACCTCTGTCTACTTCCTCCCTCTCCTCTTCCCTGTATAACTCCGTGAATACCTCTGAGCAGTCCAGACTATGGAGCGCACATAAGGAAGTGATTACTGGCTAGCTTGCTCTCTCCTCTTTTGATCTCACCGCATCTCATTCCAGTCACCTCTAAATACCCCCTCCCTCTTCTCTTCTCCTTGTAACTCAGTGAACATCTCTGGGTGTCCCTCAATGTGGAGAAACTTTTCATCTTTAACCTAGATGTTTTATCATTGGTGCTGTATAGATGGAGAAGTCTAGAGGCTACTGTAAAAATAAAACTGAAAACCAGAAGCAGGAGGCTTAAGTCCAAAGCCTGAGAACATCAGAGAACCCCTGAATTCAGGGAACATTAAGCAATAGGAGCTCATCAAATGCCTCCATACCTACACTGAAACCAAGCTCCACCCAAGGGCCAACAAGTTCCAGAGCAAGACATACCATGCAAATTCTCCAGCAACACAGGAACACACCCCTGAGCTTCAATATGCAGGCAGCTCAAAGCTACTCCAAAACCATTGACATCTCATAACCCATTACTGGTCACTCCACTGCACTCCAGAGAGAAGAAACCCAGCTCCACCCCCCAGAACTCCAACACAAGCCTCCCTAATCAGGAAACCCTGACAAGCAACTGATAAAATCCCATCCACAGCGAGAAAGTTCCATAATAAAGAGAACTCCACAAATTACCAGAATATAAAAAGGCCACCCCAAATGCAGTAATATAACCAAGATGAAGAGATAGAGGAATACTCAGCAGGTAAAGGAACAGGAGAAATGCCCACCAAACCAAACATAAGAGGAAGAGATAGGGAATCTACCTGAGAAAGAATTCCGAATATTGATAGTGAAAATGATCCAAAATCTTGAAATCAAAATGGAATCACAGATAAATAGCCTAGAGACAAGGATTGAGAAGATGCAAGAAAGGTTTAACAAGGACCTAGAAGAAATAAAAAAGAGTCAGTATATAATGAATAATGCAATAAATGAGATTAGAAACACTCTGGAGGCAACAAATGGTAGAATAACGGAGGCAGAAGATAGGATTAGTGAAATAGAAGATAGAATGGTAGAAATAAATGAATCAGAGAGGAAATAAGAAAAATGAATTAAAAGAAATGAGGACAATCTCAGAGACCTCCAGGACAATATGAAACGCTCCCACATTCGAATTATAGGAGTCCCAGAAGAAGAAGACAAAAGAAAGACCATGAGAAAATCCTTGAGGAGATAATAGTGGAAAACTTCCCTAAAATGGGGAAGGAAATAATCACTCAAGTCCAAGAAACCCAGAGAGTTCCAAATAGGATAAACCCAAGGCAAAACACCCCAAGACACATATTAATCGAATTAACAAAGATCAAACATAAAGAACAAATATTACAAGCAGCAAGGGAAAAACAACAAATAACACACAAGGGGATTCCCATAAGGATAACAGCTGATCTTTCAATAGAAACTCTTCAGGCCAGGAGGGAATGGCAAGACATACTTACAGTGATGAAAGAAAATAACCTACAGCCCAGATTACTGTACCCAGCAAGGATCTCATTCAAATACGAAGGAGAAATCAAAAGCTTTACAGACAAGCAAAAGCTGAGAGAATTCAGCACCACCAAACCAGCTCTCCAACAAATTCTAAAGGATATTCTCTAGACAGGAAACACAAAAATGGTGTATAAACCTGAACCCAAAACAATAAAGTAAACGGCAATGGGATCATACTTATCAATAATTACCTTAAACGTAAATGGGTTGAATGCCCCAACCAAAAGACAAAGACTGGCCGAATGGATACAAAAACAAGACCCCTCTATATACTGCTTACAAGAGACCCACCTCAAAACAAGGGACACATACAGACTGAAGGGGAAGGACTGGCAAAAGATATTCCACTCAAATAGAGACCAAAAGGAAGCAGGAGTAGCAATACTCATATCCAATAAAATAGACTTTAAAACAAAGGCTATGAAAAGAGACAAAGAAGGCCATTACATAATGATCAAAGGATCAATCCAAGAAGAAGATATAACAATTATAAATATATATGCACCCAACATAGGAGCACCTCAATATGTAAGACAAATGCTAACAAGTATGAAAGGGGAAATTAACAATAACACAATAATAGTGGGATACTTTAATACCCCACTCACACCTATGGACAGATCAACTAAACAGAAAATTAAAAAAGAAACACAAACTTTAAATGATACATCAGACCAGTTAGACCTAATTGATATCTATAGGACATTTCATCCTAAAACAATGAATTTCACCTTTTTCTCAAGTGCTCATGGAACCTTCTCCAGGATAGATCACATCCTGGGCCATAAATCTAACCTTGATAAATTAAAAAAAAAAAATCAAAATCATTCCAAGCATCTTTTCTGACCATAATGCATTAAGATTAGATCTCAATTACAGGAGAAAAACTATTTAAAATTCCAACATATGGAGGCTGAACAACACACTTCTGAATAACCAAAAAAAATCACAGAAGAAATCAAAAAAGAAATCAAAATATGCATAGAAACTAATGAAAATGAAAACACAACAACCCAAAACCTGTGGGACACTATAAAAGCAGTGCTAAGAGGAAAGTTCATAGCAATACAGGCATACCTCAAGAAACAAGATAAAAGTCAAATAAATAACCTAACTCTACACCTAAAGCAACTAGAAAAGGAAGAAATGGAGAACCCCAGAGTTAGTAGAAGGAAAGAAATCTTAAAAATTAGGGCAGAAATAAATGCAAAAGAAACAAAAGAGACCATAGCGAAAATCAACAAAGCCAAAAGCTGGTTCTTTGAAAGGATAAATAAAATTGACAAACCATTAGCCAGACTCATCAAGAAACAAAGAGAGAAAAATCAAATCAATAAAATTAGAAATGAAAATGGAGAGATCACAACAGACAACACAGAAATACAAAGGATCATAAGAGACTACTATCAGCAATTATATGCCAATAAAATGGACAACATGGAAGAAATGGACAAATTCTTAGAAAAGTACAATTTTCCAAAACTGAACCAGGAAGAGATAGAAAATCTTAACGGACCCATCACAAGCATGGAAATTGAAACTCTAATCAGAAATCTTCCAGTAAACAAAGGCCCAGTTCCAGACGGCTTCACAGCTGAATTCTACCAAAAATTTTGAGAAGAGCTAACACCTATCCTACTCAAACTCTACCAGAAAATTGCAGAGGAATGTAAACTTCCAAACTCATTCTATGAGGCCACCATCACCCAAATACCAAAACCTGACAAAGATACTACAAAAAAAGAAAACTACAGGCCAATATCACTGATGAACATAGATGCAAAAATCCTCAACAAAATTCTAGCAATCAGAATCCAACAACACATTAAAAAGATCGTACACCATGACCAAGTGGGCTTTATTCCAGGGATGCAAGGATTCTTCAATATCTGCAAATCAATCAATGTAATCCACCACATTTACAAATTGAAAAATAAAAGACATATGATTATCTCAATAGATGCAGAGAAGGCCTTTGACAATATTCAACATCCATTTATGATAAAAACTCTCCAGAAAGTAGGAATAGAAGGAACATACCTCAACATAATAAAAGCTATATATGACAAACCCACAGGAAACATTATCCTCAATGGAGAAAAATTGAAAGCATTTGCCCTAAAATCAAGAACAAGACAAGAGTGCCCACTTTCACCGCTACTATTCAACATAATTCTGGAAGTTTTGGCCACAGAAATCAGAGCAGAAAAAGAAATAAAAGCAATCCAAATTGGAAAACAAGAAGTAAAACTCTCACTGTTTGCAGATGACATGATCCTTTACATAGAAAACCATAAAGACTCCACCAGAAAATTACTAGAGCTCATCAATGAATATAGTGAGTTGCAGGATATAAAATCAACACACAGAAATCCCTTGCATTCCTAGACACTAATAATGAGAAAGTAGAAAATGAAATTAAGAAAACAATTCCATTCACCATTGCAACGAAAAGAATACTTGAGAATATATCTACCTAAAGAAACTGAAGACCTATATATAGGTCTATATATACTATAAAGGTCTATATATACTATAAAGGTCTATATATACTATAAAACACTGATGAAAGAAATCAAAGAGGACACTAATAGATGGAGAAATATACCATGTTCATGGATTGGAAGAATCAATATAGTGAAAATGAGTATACTACCCAAAGCAATTTACAAATTCAATGCAATCCCTATCAAGCTATCAGCGGTATTTTTCACAGAACTAGAACACATAATTTCAAGATTTGTATGGAAATACAAAAAACCTTGAATAGCCAAAGCAATCTTGAGAAAGAAGAATGGAACTGGAGGAATCAACTTGCCTGACTTCAGGCTCTACTACAAAGCCGCGGTCATCAAGACAGTATGGTACTGGCACAAAGACAGACATATAGATCAATGGAACAAAATAGAAAGCCCAGAGATAAATCCACACACATATGGACACCTTATCTTTGACAAAGGAGGCAAGAATATACAATGCAGTAAAGACAATCTCTTTAACAAGTGGTGCTGGGAAAACTGGTCAACCGCTTGTAAAAGAATGAAACTAGATCACTTTCTAACACCGCACACAAAAATAAACTCAAAATGGATTAAAGATCTAAATGTAAGATCAGAAACTATAAAACTCCTAGAGGAAAACATAAGCAAAACACTCTCCGACATAAATCACAGCAGGATCCTCTATGATCCACCTCCCAGAATTCTGGAAATAAAAGCAAAAATAAACAAATGGGATCTAATTAAAATTAAAAGCTTCTGCACAACAAAGGAAACTATAAGCAAGGTGAAAAGACACCCTTCTGAATGGGAGAAAATAATAGCAAATGGAGCAACTGACAAACAACTAATCTCAAAAATATACAAGCAACTTATGCAGCTCAATTCCAGAAAAATAAACGACCCAATCAAAAAATGGGCCAAAGAACTAAATAGACATTTCTCCAAAGAAGACATACGAATGGCTAACAAACACATGAAAAGATGCTCAACATCACTCATTATTAGAGAAATGCAAATCAAAACCACAATGAGGTACCACTTCACACCAGTCAGAATGTTTGTGATCCAAAAGTCTGCAAGCAATAAATGCTGGAGAGGGTGTGGAGAAAAGGGAACCCTCCTACACTGTTGGTGGAAATGAAAACTAGTACAGCCACTATGGAAAACAGTGTGGAGATTCCTTAAAAAATTGCAAATAGAACTGCCTTATGACCCAGCAATCCCACTTCTGGGCATACACACCAAGGAAACCAGAATGAAAGAGACACATGTACCCCAATGTTCATCGCAGCACTGTTTATAATAGCCAGGACATGGAAACAACCTAGATGTCCATCAGCAGATGAATGGATAAGAAAGCTGTGGTACATATACACAATGGAGTATTACTCAGCCATGAAAAAGAATACATTTGAATCAGTTCTAATGAGGTGGATGAAACTGGAGCCGATTATGCAGAGTGAAGTAAGCCAGAAAGAAAATCACCAATACAGTATACTAACACATATATATGGAATTTAGAAAGATGGCAATGATGACCCTGTATGCAAGACAGCAAAAGAGACACAGATGTGTATAGCGGACTTTTGGACTCAGAGGGAGAGGGAGAGGGTGGGATGATTTGGGAGAATGACATTGAAACATGTATACTATCATGTAAGAATCGAATCACCAGTCTATGTCCAATGCAGGATACAGCATGCTTGGGGCTGGTGCACGGGGATGACCCAGAGAGATGTTATGGGGAGGGAGGTGGGAGGGGGGATTCATGTTTGGGAACACTTGTACACCCATGGTGGATTCATGTCAATGTATGGCAAAACCAATACAGCATTGTAAAGTAAAATAAAGTAAAAATAAGAATTTAATTAAAAAAATAAATATAAAGTAGTTCAGTTCAGTTCAATCACTCAGTCATGTCCAACTCTTTGTGGACATGAACCCATGAACCCCATGAACAGCAGCATGCCAGACCTCCCTGTCCATCACCCCAAACCCATGTCTGTTGAGTTAGTGATGCCATCCAACCATCTCATCTTATTTCGCCCCTTCTCCTGCCTCAGTCTTTCCAAGCATCATGGTCTTTTCAAATGAGTCAGCTCTTCTCATCAGGTGGTCAAAGTATTTGAGTTTCAGCTTCAACATCAGTCCTTCCAATGAATATTCAGGTCTGATTTCCTTTAGGATGGACTGGTTGGATCTCCTTGCAGTCCAAGGGACTCTCAAGAGTCTTCTCCAACCCCACATTTTAAAAGCATCAATTCCTCAGCGCTCAGCTTTCTTTATAGTCCAAATCTCACATCCATACATGACCACAGGAAAAACCATAGCCTTGACTAGACGGGCCTTTGTTGATAAAGTAATGTCTCTGCTTTTTAATATGCTGTCTAGGTTGGTCATAACTTTCTTTAAAAGGAGTAAGTGTCTTTTAATTTCGTGGCTGCAATCACCATCTGTAGTGATTCTGGAGCCCAGAAAAATAAAGTCAGCCACTGTTTCCACTGTTTCCCCACCTATTTGCCATGAAGTGATGGAACTGGATGCCGTGATCTTCGTTTTCTGAAAAGTAGTAGTCTTAATCACTTAAGTGTTTTTAGGAATCTTATTTAGCACTACACCTGCTGTATGTTTTTGAAGAGTTAATTTTTGAAGAGGATATTAAAGACCAGATTTTGTGTTTGATATTAAAAATGAAATAAAATGATTAGCATTATAAGGAAACTAAACATAAGAGTAAGATGAATAGATAAGTAAAATTTAAAGATTTTACCCATCTCAGATCAGAAGGCCTCAATATTGATAGTTTTTGTTTTGAACATTTAAGTGGCTTTAATAATTTTAAGACTGTGTTCAATGAATCTCTTTTCCTAAAGGAAGCAAAATATGAAAACCTACATTATAAAATTATTTTGCGACACATCATATGCAAATCTCTCTATGAAAAATGCAATACAGTTGAGTAAAATAAAGTATCCAAGAAATATTGGACCATCCATGGAAATTTACTATTATTTTTTGGTTTACTTAACTCTGCATTTCTACGTCACATATGATGATGTTTCTGTGCTTCACTTAATGTCTTGGTGAAATACAAAATTTCTTACACTGAACCGTCTACTATAGTTAGAATTGCCTTATTTTCCCCAGATTTTGAAAAGCTAAAGACTGTGTCATCATAATTATATAAAGCAAATCCTTTTAATCAAATTAAAGTCAAAATTGTGACCATTTATTAATCAAAGGCCTTTTTCTAATTTGGATATATACATTTTTAGAATTACCCAAAACCCATGTTACTATCCTCAATTTCAGCATAAACCTTTTATGAATGTTCTAGCTGCTGAAAATCACTTTATTAAAAACATGCATTGTATGAAGATTTGTGAGTTTCTAGACAACATAATAGGTTATAAAAATTAATGTGATATTTCAAAATGCCTTAAATCCATTGTAGTGAATAATCAGTTTTCAAGCAAGTAGTTTTTTAACTTAGCTCAGTAGCACTCAAATCTCAAAAATGTGTTTTTATTACTTTTGAGTCTTTTGAAATGTGTAAGTATTCAGTATGTTATATAATATTTTTCAATGCATGTCTCTTTTAAAACCAGAAAAATGCAATTCAGCACATAGCCAGAAACATATTAGCGGAAAATGTGAAATGTAAAAACAGCCTATATTCTATGTGTGCCAAAATAAGCAAATGGAAGATAGTTTCAAAATGTAACCCAGCTAGTACCTCAACTACGAGTCTCTTAGTTAATATCACCCTTATATGCACTAAGGTTACAACTTTAGTGCCATGATAATTTACTAAAACTTGATTGTGTAAAAAGTGAAAGTCCCTCAGTACTATCCAACTCTTTGTGACCCCATGGACTATACAGACCATGGGATTCTCCAGGCCATAATACTGGAGAGGGTAGCTATTCCCTTCTCCAGGAGATCTTCATAAACCAGGCATCAATCCCAGGTCTCCCATATTGTGGAAGGATTCTTTACCAGCTGAGCCACAAGGGAAGCTCAAGAATACTAGTGTGAGTATCCTATCTCACACAGATGTTCCCAACCCAGGAATCCAACTGGGGTCTCCTTCATTGCAGGCAGGTCCTTTACCAACCGAACTATCAGGGATGTCCTGATTATGTAAAGCCACCTGATAAACACTTTAGCATATGTCTTTTTACATGAAATGAAATGAAATGAGACTTCCAATATTGTATATAAATAAAATCATTACAAATATACAAGTATAAGACATAGAGCCTCATTTAAAAATATACAACCAAAGTCTTACTCAAAATATGCAACTCATGGAAAAACTTGTTTAGTTGATTCTTCATCCATATTGTGCTTTTTAGGGCAAATATCTGCCTTCAAGCAGCTATGATTCATGCTAGTCTGAAGATGGTTCATTTTCTATTCCTCTGTGATATTAGTACCTGGCTTATTAACAGATGTCATATTGGCTATTATTTCATGAAGAATTCATTTGAGTAGAACAGAGATAACCTTTTCAATCCATTAATTTCCTAAGAATACTAGAGTATGCTTATGAACTTTTTTTCAAGTAGTATAGAGCTATATTTCTAACAGTTATACATATTTGCTGTAACATGTAATTTATTTTATTTTAACTTAATATCTCTAATGTTTAATTAATGCCCTTGGCAATTCTCTTGTTTTCCAATGTAATGACTTTAAATGGAATATTTTAAATCTAAATAACAAGGCTGTTTGTTTGCTTTAAAATTATTTCCACTTAAGGAAACACAGACTTTCACAAAACATCTCTTGCATCCACTCATTATGATATTTTTCCTTAAAAAAAGGGGAAAAATCATTTAACCATTATTTTTAATATGTACAAATTGAAGGAATAAGAGCATCCATGTCAAGGAAAACAATTATCTTCAATATATAATGCAATAAAAATGACTTGCAACCAATGTTAAATTGGTTTAAATAAATTAGAACATTGCATATATACATTATAATAAAATAGTTGGTTTAATTCACTAGGATTTTTGTTCTTATGCTGTTGTTATATAAATTAATCGTTTTAGTCCATGTAACATATTCTTTAAATAGCGGAGCTTCTTTTTTCCCCCTTCAGATTTCTCAGCAGACTTTACTCTTACTGTGGAAATGTCAGTGTAGCCCCAGGTACCACTGAGTGCCCATTTTTGCCTAGCCACTGAAGAAATAAGTGTATGCAGTATGCTGGCTGATTTTAATTTTCTACACCATTTGCCTGAAGGAGGCACTATACCAGGTCCTGTACTTAATTTCAATCTTTGTGTGTTTACTGTTCCACAAAACAGCATCAAGCCCAGAGTGGAAGAGCTGGTTTACTAAGTTTGAATGGTTTGTTAAACATTTTTTTAAGTAATAATAATTATTGTATCTTTAACATAGTGTAAATAAATTTGAAATTAGCTAGTCTAGCCCCAATAGCCATCTACTTGAGAAAGGACATCAATGTCATTGCCCCATGGTGAAAAATTAACTTCAGAAAATACATGGAATTTTTTAAAGTGTCTGTATTTTTCCTAGTGGGTAGAAGCAGTTAATTTTTCTAATCTTCCATAAGTAAATATTTAGATGTCAACTCAACCTATTTTAGGAAATAAGAGCGTTTAATCACTACAGAGACTGTTATTTAAAATATTTGTAAATTAAACAAATATATATATTTATAATTTTATTTTAATTTCCTGGCTTCTTAGATTCTTGTCTGATGTTAAAATCTAATTTTGCGTTCAACTTTAAACTTCATCTATGCTATGGCAGTCTCTATGTCAGCAGTCTCTATGTCTAACAGTATTTTACTGTTCACAATAAGAATGTTGAAAAAAAGTATACCTTGTCTTTCTTTTTTTCCATAAAAATAAATTTGTCCTTAGAAAGATTTAAGATACAGTTTCCATTCTGAATATCCAGTGAATTGTCAAAAATGGCTTAAGAATTGGCCATTTATTCAATCTGTAGAATAGTCTTTCAGTTTTGTGCCTCAAGGCTGCTAGAATATATAGTTGTAAAAGGAAATTTTCTCAAACTAAAATGTAGGAATTTCAAAACCAGTATGTCTTTAAAAGATAGATGTATTTTGGTTTGATTTTGAGGAAAGCAACTATTTTCTAAATATGTTTAGACTCCATTTCCATGTTGAAAATCTTCCAGGTACTTTTGAAAAAGAGTTTCTCACTGCTTATGATATTATAGCCTAATTCAAAACCCTTTTTACCATGAAAAAATAACATACTGTAAGGTAATAGGAAAAAATGCTTGAATCTCAATGAATTATTTCATTTTTAGTTCACTAGAACACTTTTCTAAAAGACATATAATTTCTTTCCATTTCTAAACATGGTATTTACTCGCTTTTCATTTATTTTGTCTCTTTCTAAGCAGTCATCAAATGGCTAAGAGAAGTGCCTAATTAACTCTCATTAAAGAAGAAATCAGTATCTCCATAAAGCCAAAGAGGTGAATTCAGAAATTACTGATTTTAAGTCGAATTGATTAGTATGTCAGTCATTCTTTGATTGATCTTCCCAATGAAAATAACATTCTGAACAAATAAAAATGTCATTAATGTTTCTAACTCTTACAAGTAAACACTTTTTCCTTATAATGTTTTCTATTTTTATGGCCTCTTATACACATTCATTCTTGTTTCAATAATATTTATTGAGATAAGATTCATACCATTAAATCCTTTTTGTCTTACAACTTTGAAGATATTTTTTGTTTGTTTTTTTTGACAGTTTTTCTATGATGTATCTAGATCTGTACTGTTTAAAAAATAAATTTATTGAGATATCATTGGAATACAAAAAGCTATATGTATTTAGTTTGTATGACTTGATGTGTTTAGAGATAAGCATATATCTGAGAAACCATCCCTACAAACTCTATTATAAATGTGTCCACTACCTCTGAAAGTTTCCTCTGGTCTTCTTTAATATTATCATATTTTAATGAGTTATTATGTGTTATAATACATTTTTTATGGTAAGAATGCTTAAGATCTACCCTTTAGAAAATTCATTAAGTATACAATGCAATGTTGTTAACTATTGGTGCTATGCTATATAGCAGGTTGGACTTATCTAGTGGCTCAGACGGTAAAGCGTCTGCCTGCAATGTGGGAGACCGAGGTCATATTCCTGGGTCGAGAAGATCCCTTGGAAGAAGGAAATGACAATCCACTCCAGCACTCTTGCCTGGAAAATCCCATGGACGGAGGAGCCTGATAGCCTACAGTCCATGGGGTCGCAAAGAGTTGGATACGACTGAGCGACTTCACTTCAAGGTCTATGTCTCTTTGAATTTATCCTCCTTTCAGTTTGTTAAGCTTCCTAGATATAGATGAAAGCTTTTCACTAAAACTAAAAAAAGTTCCAGCCATCTCTCTCTACTCCCTTTCTCCATAACTCTATGAATCTTATTTTTCATGCATTGATGAACTTCATGGTGCTCCACAAGTCACTGAGAGTTTTGTAATTTTTCCATATTTTCACTTCTCTCTGTTTCTCTGGCTAGATAATCTCAATTGATTTATCTTTTTTGAGGATTTTTTTCTGCTTTGGTTCCAAAATCTGCTATTGAGCCATTCGTAAAGTAGTAATTTCAAATTTTACTTCTAAACACAGAATTTCTATTTAGTTATTTTAAAATATTTTCTATTCATTTATTTATATTTTTATTCAGTGAAACAATGTTCCAACAGTTCCATTTTTAAGATATAATTTGCTCTACTTTTTGAATACATTTATGATAGGGGTTTAAAATTCTTTCTCTCATAATAATAGCTTATGGTGAATGGTGCCACAGGATTCATGGTCTCCGAAGGAGACGATTTAACTCCTGGGCCAAAGACTGGTCTCAGTCATTCAAAGCTTTATGCAGATTTTTATTTAAAATGAAAGTGACAGAAAAAGCTTCTGACATGACATCAGAGGGCTTCCCTGGTGGCTCAGCTGGTAAAGTAATCTGCCAGCAATGTGGGAGACCTGAGTTCGAGTCTGGGTTGGGATGATCCCCTGGAGAAGCGAACGGCTACCCACTCCAGTATTCTGGCCTGGAGAACTCCATAGACTGTAGAGTCTATGGGATTGCAAGAGTTGGACACAACTGAGCAACTTTCACACTTCACATAAACATCAGAAATGGGTAGGAGAGTACCCACCTCACGAGTTTAAGCAGGCCTTATATACTTCTCAATGGACATGATTTTGAGTAAACTCTGGGAGCTGGTGATAGGGAGGCCTGGCGTGCTGCAGTCCATGGGGTCGCGAAGAGTCAGACACCACTGAGCCACTGAACTGAAATGAACTGAAATGAACTATATACTTCTTAACTGGCTGCAGAGAATAGATAAAAAGAATATCTCAAGGTTATAAGAGAACCACCAGACCCTTTCCCAAAGCATTCATTCTGAGATAACTTTGGCACAAAATTAGCCAGAAAGAATGGGTTCCAGGCAACTTCTCTGGGTAAGATACGCTTGCTGTGTAATTAAGGGTCCAAGTCTTGAGAAACAGGTTCCCAGGCAACATTTGTTTCACTTATATCTATTAACATAGAACCTAAAGAAAACATTTCCTTTGTGCTGTGTGATCATTAGCTCCTAAAGAAAGGCCAGTTCTTGGGCAAGATACATTGTTTCACAAAACACATGAAGGGGAATGTCATCACATTCTTAAAAGGGCCTTAAATTCCTGATGTTCAAGCTGATTATAGAAAAGGCAGAGGAACCAGAGATCAAATTGCCAAAATCCGCAGGTTCATGGAAAAAGCAAGGGAGTTCCAAAAAAACATGTATTTCTGCTTTATTGACCATGCCAAAGCCTTTGACTGTGTGGATCACAATAAACTGTGGAAAATTCTGAGAGAGATGGGAATACCATACCACCTGACCTGCCTCTTAAGAAGTCTGTATGCAGGTCAGGAAGCAACAGTTAGAACTGGACATGGAACAACAGACTGGTTCCAAATAGGAAAAGGACTACTTCAAGGCTGTACATTGTCACCTTGCTTATGTAACTTATATGCAGAGTACATCATGAGAAACGCTGGACTGGCAGTAGCACGAGCTGGAATCAAGATCACCGGGAGAAAAATCAGTAACTTCAGATATGAGGATGACACCACCCTTATGACAGAAAGTGAAGAGGAACTAAAAGCCTCTTAATGAAAGTGAAAATGGACAGTGAAAAAGTTGGCTTAAAGCTCAACATTCAGAAAACGAAGATCCTGGCATCTGGTCCCATCACTTCATGGGAAATAGATGGGGAAACAGTGGAAACAGTGTCAGACTTTATTTTTTTGGGCTCCAAAAATCACTGCAGATGGTGACTGCAGCCATGAAATTAAAAGACACTTACTCCTTGGAAGAAAAGTTATGACCAACCTAGATAGCATATTAGAAAGCAGAGACATTACTTCCCGACTAACATCCATCTAGTCAAGGCTATGGTTTTTCCTGTGGTCATGTATGGATGTGAGAGTTGGACTGTGAAGAAGACTGAGCGCCGAAGAACTGCTTTTGAACTGTGGTGTTGGAGAAGACTCTTGAGGGTCCCTTGGCCTGCAAGAAGATCCAACCAGTCCATTCTGAAGGAGATCAACCCTGGTATTTCTTTGGAAGGAATGATGCTAAAATTGAAACTCCGGTACTTTGGCCACCTCATGCAAAGAGTTGAGTCACTGGAAAAGACTCTGATGCTTGGAGGGATTGGGGGCAGGAGGAGAAGGTGACGACCATGGATGAGATGGCTGGATGGCACCACTGACTCTATGGACGTGAATCTGAGTGAACTCTGGGAGTTGGTGATGGACAGGGAGGGCTGGTGTACTGCAATTCATGGGGTCACAAAGAGTCAGACACGACTGAGCGACTGTACTGAACTGAACTGAAGCTTTAACTCCACTGATCACCAGTAGCATATTGGGCACCTACCGACCTGGGGAGTTCATCTTTCAGTGTCCTATCTTTTTGCCTTTTCATTCTGTTCATAGGGTTCTCAAGGCAAGAATACTGAAGTGGTTTGCCTTTCCCTTCTCCAGTGGGCCCACATTCTGTCAGACCTCTCCACCACGATCCGTCCATCTTGGAATGTATCCTCATCCAGTTGTGGATGGAACTGGTGATAGAGCAAGGTTCGATATTCTTTACACAGCAATATTGCATAGAGACCTGGAATGTTAGGTCCGTGAATCAAGGCAAATTGGAAGTGGTCAAACAGTTGGCAAGAGTGAACATCGACCTTCTAGGAATCAGCAAACTAAGATGGACTGGAATGGGTGAATTTAACTCAGATGACCATTATATCTACTACTGTGGGCAGGAATCCCTGAGAAGAAATGGAGTAGCCATCATAGTCAACAAAAGTGTCCAAAATGCAGTACTTGGATGCAATTTCAAAAAAAGACAGAATAATCTCTGTTAATTTCCAAGGCAAATATTCAATATCACTGTTTTGCACAGACCAATAACATTACAGAAGCTGAAATTGAACAGTTCTATGAAGACCTACAAGACATTCTAGAACTAACACCCAAAAAGGATGTTCTTTTCATTATAAGGGACTGGAATGAAAAGTAGCAAGTCAAGAAACACCTGGAGTAACAGGTAAATTTGGCCTTGAAGTACAGAATGACACAGGACAAAGGCTAAGAGAGTTCTGCCAAGAGAACACACTGGTCATAGCAAACACCCTCTTCCAACAACACAAGAGAAGACTCTACGCATGGACATCATCAGATAGTCAACAACACATTTGGACAAGCTGTATACAGTCAGCAAAAATAAGACTGGGAGCTATGGATCAGATCATGAACCCCTTATTGTCAAATTCAGACTGAAATTGAAGAAAGTGGGGGAAACCACTAGACCATTCAGGTCTGACCTAAATTAAATCCCTTATGACTATACAGCGGAAGTGAGAAATAGATTTAAGGAACTAGATCTGGTAGACTGTCTGATAAGCTATGGACAAAGGTTCATGACATTGTACAGGAGACAGGGAGCAAGACCATCCCCAAGAAAAAGAAATGCAAAAAAAGCAAAATGACTGTCTGAGGAGGCCTTAAAAATAGCTGTGAAAAGAAGGGAAGAGAAAAGCAAAGGAGAATAGAAATATATACCCATTTGAATGCAGAGTTCCAAAGAATACCAAGGAGAGATAAGAAAGCCTTCTTCAGTGATCAGTGTAAATAAATCAAGGAAAACAATAGAATGGGAAAGACTAGAGATCTCTTCAAGAAAATTAGAGATATCATGAGAAAATTTCATGCAAAAATGGGCTCAATAAAGGACAGAAATGGTATGGACCTAACAGAAGCAGAATATATTAAGAAGAGGTGGTAAGAATACACAGAATAACAAAAAGTTACAAAAAGTACAAAAAAGATCTTAATGATCCAGATAATCATGATGGTGTGATCACTCACCTACAGCCAGACATCCTGGAATGTGAAATCAAGTGCTTAGAAAGCATCACTAAGAACAAAGCTAGTGGAAGTGATGGAATTCCAGTGGAGCTATTTGCAATCCTAAAAGGTGATGCTGTGAAAGTGCTGCACACAATATGCCAGCAAATTTGGAAAACTCAGCAGTGGCCACAGAACTGGAAAAGGTCAGTTTTCATTCCAATCCCAAAGAAAGGCAATGCCAAAGAGTGCACAAACTGCCACACAATTGCACTCATCTCACACACTGGTAAAGTAATGCTTAAAATTCTCCAAGTCTGGCTTCAGCAATATGTGAACGTTGAACTTCCAGATGTTCAAGCTGGTATTAGAAAAGGCAGAGGAACCAGAGATCAAATTGCCAACATCTGCTGGATTATGGAAAAAGCAAGAGCGTTCCAGAAAAACATCTATTTCTGCTTTATTGACTATGCCAAAGTGTTGGACTGTGTGGATCACATAAGCTGTGGAAAATCATTCAAGAGATGTCATCATTGAGACATCATCTTGAGAAACCTACATGCAGGTCAGAAAGCAACAGTTAGGACTGGACATGGAACAACAAACTGGTTCCAAACAGGAAAAGGCATACGTCAAGGCTGTATCTTGTCACCCTGCTTATTTAACTTGTATGCAGAGAACATCCTGAGAAACGCTGGGCTGGAGGAAACATAAGCTGGAATCAAGAGCTGGGAGAAATCTCAATAACCTCAGATATGCAAATGACAACACTCTTATGGCAGAAAGTGAAGACAAACTAAAGAGCCTCTTGATGAAAGTGAAAGAGGAGAGTGAAAAAGTTGGCTTAAAGCTTAACATTCAGAAAACTAAGATTATGGCATCCAGTCCTATCACTTCAGTTCACATAGATGGGGAAACAGTGGCTGACTTTATTTTTCTGTGCTCCAAAATCACTGCAAATGGTGGTTGCAGCCATGAAATTAAAAGACGCTTACTCCTTAGAAGGAAAGTTATAACCAACCTAGACAGCATATTAAAAAGCAGAGACATTACTTTGTCAACAAAGGTCCAGCTATTCAAGGCTGTGGTTTTTCCAGTGGTCATATATGGATGTGAGAGCTGGACTATAAAGAAAGCTGAGCGCTGAAAAATTGATGCTTTTGAACTGTGGTATTGGAGAAGACTCTTGAGAGTCCTTTGGACTGCAAGGAGATACAACCAGTCCATCCTAAAGGAGATCAGTCCTGGGTGTTCATTGGAAGGACTGATGTTGAAGCTGAAACTCCAGTACTTTGGCCACCTGATGCTAAGAGCTAACTCAGTGGAAAAAACCCTGATGCTGGGAAAGATTGAGGGCAGGGGGAGAAGAGGATGACAGAGAATGAGATGGTTGGATGACATCACCAACTCAATGGACATGGATTGGGGTGGGCACCGGGATTTGATGATGGACAGGGGAGCACGGCGTGGTGCAGTTCTTGAGGTCACAAAGAGTCAGACACTACTGAGCAACTGAACCGAACTGAACCTTGAACTCTCTCAATAATTCCAATGTTAGGACTTCCTTAAGGATGGTTCTTATTGACTCTTATTTCTGTATTTAAAAGACACTTTTTAAAAGTTTTTGTGTTTCCTATAATGTTTTCTTGAAAACTGGGCATGTTAAATACTATAATAAGGTAACTCTGGGACTCAGTCCATCCTCCCAGGGATTATTGTTTTTGCTCTTTGTTTCTGGTTATTTGCTCATTGACTTTCTTGGACTAATTCTATTTTAAAAATCTGTATTATTTTCTATGTGCAGTTACTGAGATCTTTGATTTAGCTTAGTAGAGAGCTAATGATTGGACAGATTCTCTTCAATGTCAGGAAACAGTAAATACTTCAGTCTTTGTTGAGGAAGTGTGTGTGTGTATGTGTGTGTGTGTGTGTGTGTGTGTGTTGAAAAACACAGCACTCCAACAGGCATTTTTCAACTTATCCTTCGCTTCTCGTGCAGAGGTTCAAATTCATGTGCACTGAGTCAGTGATGCTATCTAACTATCTCATCCTCTGCCACCCCTTTCTCCTTTTGCCTTCAATCTTACCAAACATCAAGGTCTTTTCCAATGAGTTAGCTCTTTGCATCAGGTGCCCGAAGTTTTGGAGTTTCAGCTTTAGCATCAGTCCTTCCAATGAATGTTAAGGGTTAATTTTCTTTAGGATTGAGTGGTTTGATCTTCTTGTAGTTCAAGGGACTCTCAAGAGTCTTATCCAGGAATATATTGAAGCTTTTTAAACCCTCTATTTTCTTCTGATTTTTCAGTTTTGCCTTTTTTATTTTCTGATCAGTATCTTATTGTTCCCATCTGGTAATGCCATCAGAAGTGGTAATGTTGAAAAATAGGTGTTGATTTTTGCTTGTTTGTTTTGACAAATGCTCTGTGGAATGCAAAATTTATATAGATTTTTTTCCAAGGTGTACAACCTGATACTATAATCTACATATATACTATGAAATTATTACTACAATAAGTTAATTTACACATCTTTCACTTCACATAATTATCATTTTTTAGTTGTTGTGAAAACATTTTAAGATATACTCTCCTATTTGATATACGGTAATGTATATATAAGGGCTTCCCAGATGGTTCGGTGGTAAAGAATCTGCCTGCTAGGCAGGAGATGAAAGAGACTTGGATTACACTCCAGTGGAGCAGATCCCATGGCGTAGGAAATGACTGTCTGTTCTAGTATTCTTGCCTGGAAAATTCCACAGAGCCTTGTGGGCTACAGTCTATAGGGCTGCAAAGAGGCAGACACAACTGAGCACACGCAGCACAATGCATATATGTCAACCTCAATCTCTATAGCACAGGGAAGTCTAGTCAATACTCTGTAATGACATGCGTGGGAAAAGAATCTAAAAAAGAGTGGATATATGGAAATGTATAACTGATTCAATTTTCCATACACCTGAAACTACCACAACATATAAACCAACCATAATCCAATAAAAATTTAAGATGTAACCACTTAGCAAACTTAAAGTATACATTGTAGTATTAATCATTATGCTGTACATTCGATCCCCAGAATTTACGCATCTTATAACAGGAATTTGCGCTATTTGATCAATATAGTCCCAATTTTTTCTAACCACCATTCCCTGGCTACCACCATTCAATCCTCTGCTCCTATGAGTTGCCTTTTTCAGATTTCACAAATAAGTGAAATCACAGTATCTGTCTTTGTTTCTGTCACTAATTTCATTTACCGTTATGTCCTCTAGGTTTATGTGGTTTGTAGGATCTTAGATCTTGGTTCCCTGATCAGGGATTGAACCCGAGCTCTCACCAGTGAAACCTTAGCTTTCTACCCACTGCATCACCAGGGAATCCTGGTGATTTTAAACTACATTAGTTTATTTTACACTACATTTGATAAAACCAATCTGACAAAGTATGAGTAAAAAAAGGATTTGATAATACGGTTAACTGTAGTGAGCTATTAAAATTACATGTGTGCTAAGTTCTTCATCATAACCAACTCTTTGCAATCCTATGGACTATAGCCCACCAGGCTCCTTTGTTCATGGGATTCTCCCTGCAAGAATACTGGAGGGGGTTACCAAGCCCTCCTCCAGGGGATCTTCTTGACTATTATTATATATAAATAATAAATATAAAATTTGAAATATATAATTAGGCATATAGGAGAAATTTTAATTTATATTATTTTATTCCTTTCAAAACATGTTTCCAGAGTCCACCCAAACCCATGTCCATTGAATTGATGATACCATCCAACCATCTCATCCTCTGTCATCCCCTTCTCCTCCTGCCCTCAATCTTTCCCAGCATTAGGGTCTTTTCCACTGAGTCAGCTCTTAGCATCAGGTGGCCAAAGTACTGGAGTTTCAGCTTGAACATCAGTCCTTCCAATGAACACCCAGGACTGATCTCCTTTAGGATGGACTAGTTGTATCTCCTTACAGTCCAAGGGACTTTCAAGAGTCTTCTCCAACACCACAGTTCAAAAGCATCAATTCTTCAGCGTTCAGTTTTCTTTATAGTCCAGCTCTCACATCCATATATGACCACTGGAAAAACCATAGCCTTGACTAGATGGACCTTTGTTGGCAAAGTAATGTTTCTGCTTTTTAATATGCTATCTAGGTTGGTCATAACTTTCCTTAAAAGGAGTAAGCGTCTTTTAATTTCATGGCTGTAATCACCAACTGCAGTGATTTTGGAGCCCAGAAAAATAATGTCAGCCACTGTTTCCCCACCTATTTGAATTGAAGTGATGGGACCAGATGTCATGATCTTAGTTTTCTGAACGTTGAACTTTACGCCAACTTTTTCACTCTCATCTTTCACTTTCATCAAGAGGCTCTTTAGTTCTTCCTCATTGTCTGCCATAAGGGTGTTGTCATCTGTATATCTGAGGTCATTGATATTTCTCCCAGCAATCTTGATTCCAGCTTGTGCTTCCTTCAGCCCAGCATTTCTCATGATGTACTGTGCCTATACGTTAAATAAGCAGAGTGACAATATACAGCCTTGACGTACTCCTTTTGCTATTTGGAACCAGTCTGCTATCCCATGTCCAGTTCTATGTTAGGGAGCTCAATAAATCATGATAGTTTTACTTTCTTCCGAACACCTAACGGTGGAACTTGCTATGATATGTTATTTTAGTAAGATGGCAACCATCTGTTCAGATGCTCAAGGTTAACATAGATTATGTGAAGTTTCAATGTCTTTTTTTCTCTTTTTTTAAAAAAACTATTATAACATCAACAAATCAAAGGTTAGTTGCTCTTCCTTGTAAACAACCATAACAGAATTTCATTTTTCATTGAAAGTAAAATATGAGAAAAGTCAATTTCTTCTTATTTAAATAATATGTACATATCATATGGTTGTATAGTCTTATAACATCATAATATATGTGTCCAAGTATAGCTGTAAACTCAAAATAATTACTATATTTTACATTAGTTGAGCTTAATACAAATACAATCTAAATATATATTTATCTTAAAACAGCTATTTGTTAAGGATGATATAAGAAAGTACAGTTAGAATAAATGTGCTAAAACACGAGAGGCTAAAATTACATCTATTATATATAGTTCTTTCTTTAGTTAAGAAAAAAAAGTATGTTTTTTTCTGAAAGTGAAAGTCACTCAGTCATCTCTGATCTTTGCGATTCCATGAACTATACAGTCCATGAAATTCTCCAGGCCACAATACTGGAGTGGGTAGGCTTTCTCTTCTCCAGGGGATCTTCCCAACCCAGGGATGGAACCAAGGTCTCCCGCATTGCAGGCAGATCCTTTTCCAGCTGAGCCACGTTTTTGTTGTTGTTGTTGTTTTTTTTTTTTTTTTCTGTTGCCAAATAAGTGCTCATTTCAATTCAGTGAAATAAAAGTATCCAATTATAACTTGAGTATCTTTCAGAGAATATACACAGTTTTACAATTTTCTTTCCTCCACTATCTTGCTCAACAAAGAACTATTTCACAAGTTATTTTGATTTAAGAAGAACTCTTTGTAGTTTTAAAGTGCCAGAAGAAAAGATTTGTTGTTCAGTAGCTCAGTCGTGTCAGATTCTTTGAGACCCCATGAACAGCAGCACGCCATGTTGTGCTGTCCTTCACCATCTCCCAGAGCTTGTTCAAACTCATGTCCATTGAGTCAGCGATGCCATACAACCATCTTGTTCTCTGTTGTCCCCTTCTCCTCCTGCCTTCAATCTTTCCCAGAATCAGAATATTTTCCAATGAGTCAGTATTCGCATCAGGTGGCCCAAGTATTGCAGCTTCAGATTCAACATCAGTCCTTCTAATGAGTATTCAGTGCTGATTTCCTTTAGGATTGTCTGGTTTGATCTCCTTGCAGTCCAATGGATTCTCAAGAGTCTTTTCCAACACCACTGTTCAAAAGCATCAGTTCTTTGGTATGCAGCCTTCTCTATGGTCCAACTCTCACATCCATACATGACTACTGGAAAAACCATAGCTTTGACTAGATGGGCCATTGTTGGCAAAGTAATGTCTTTGTGTTTTAACATGCTGTCTAGGTTGGTCATTGGTCATAGCTTTTCTTTCAAGGAGCAAGAGTCTTAATTTCAAGGCTGCAGTCACAATTTGCAGTGACTTTGGAGCTCGAGAAAATAACGTCTGTCACTGTTTCCATTGTTTCCCATCTATTTGACATGAAGTGATGGGACTGGATGCCATGATCTTTGTTTTTTGAATGTTGAGTTTTAGGACAGCATTTTCACTCTCCTCTTTCACATTCATCAAGAGGCACTAGAGTTCCTCTAAGATTTCTGTCATAAGGGTGGTGTCATCTGCATATCTAAGATTATTGATTTTTCTCCTGTCAATCTTGATTCCTGCTTGTGTTTCATCCAGCCCATCATTTCTAATGATGTACTCTGCATAGAGTAAATTAGCAGAATTAACAATATATTGCCTTGACGTACTCCTTTCCCAATTTGAAACCAGTCTGCTGCTCCATGTCCATGTTCTTGACATGCATACAAGTTTCTCAGGAGGCAGATAAAGTGGTCTAGTTGTCCCATCCCTTGAAGAATTTTCCACAGCTTGTTATGATCCACAAAATCAAAGGTTTTAGTCAATGAAACATAATTAGATATTTCTCTGGAATTCTCATGCTTTGGCTATGATCCATCAATGTGGCAGTTTCATCTTTGATTCCTCTGCCCTTTCTAAATCCACCTTGAACATCTGGAATTTCTCAGTTCATGTACTGTTGAAGCCTAGTTTGGAGAATTTTGAGGATTACTTTACTAGCATGTGAAATGAGTATAATTATATGATAGTCTGAACATTCTTTGGCATTGCCTTTCTTTGGAATTGGAATGAACACTGACCTTTTCCAGTCCTGCGGCCACTAATTAATTTTACATATTTGCTGGTATATTGAGTGCAACACTTTAACAGCATCATGTTTTAGGATATGAGATATTTTATCTGAAATTCCGTCACCTGCACTAGCTTTGTTCCTAAGTCCCACTTGACTTCACACTCCAAGATGTATGGCTCTAGGTGAGTGATCACACCATCATGGTTATCTGGGTCATTAAGATCTTTTTTGTATAGATCTTCTGTGTCTTTTTGCCACCTAGTCTTAATATCTTCTGCTTCTGTTAGATCCATACTGTTTCTATCCTTCACTATGCCCATCTTTGCATGAAATATTCCCTTGGTATGTCTAATTTTCTTGAAGAAATCTCTAGTCTTTCCCATACTATGTTTTCCCACTATTTCTTCGCATTGTTCACTTAGGAAGACTTTGTTATCTCTCCTTGCTATTCTTTGGAATTCTGTTTTTAGATGGGTATATCTTTCTTTTTTCCCTTTGCCTTTATCTTCCCTTCTTTTCTCAGCTATTTGTAAGACCTCCTCAGACAACCATTTTCCCTTTTTGCCTTTCTTTTTCTTGGGAATGGTTTTGATGACCACCTCTTGTACAATGTCACGAACCTCTATCCATAGTTCTTCAGGCATTCTATCTATTAGACCTAATCCTGAGGGAAAAGAGGAGTACCCCCTACTGTGACTGAGCCAAACCTGCCTTTGAGTGTTTGAATGTCTCCTGCAGAGACTCGGGTTAGCAGTGACCTGCTGTGGGACAGGGGCTCTGGCTACAGCAGACCAGGGAGGCACAGTGTGCGGCATGTGTCCTCTTGGAGGAGGTTACCGTTAGTCTCCCTATAGAGCTGCAGAGCAGATGACCCACAAACTGGAGAACAACTATACTAAAGACATTTTCAAAACTGTTTCAAAAGTTCTAGGGCCCACAAGTGAATTCCCAACCTGGAGATTCAACAAAAGGATTGAGAACCCCTAGGGAAACAGACTCTTGGATGGGACAACAAATCCTTGTGTTCACCAGGACTCAGGAGAAAGGAGCAGTTATCCCACAAGAGACTAGGCCAGACTTGACTGTGAGTATACAGGACTCTCTGGCAGAGTTTTGGGTTGACAGTGGCCTGCTGCGGAGTCAGGGAAACTGACTACAACAGTCCTGGGAGCAACAGTTGCTGGCAAAAGTCTTTTTGAAGAAAGTTGCCTTTGCTGCCATTACCCCTTCCATAATTTGGCCTTAGACCAAACAACAGGGAGGGAATACAGCCCCATCCATCAGCATAAAATTAGATTAAAGATTTCCTGAGCATGGCTCTGCTCAACAGAGCAAGATCCAGTTATCCCAACAACCAGTCCTTCCCATCAGGGAACTTTCACAATCTTTTTATCATAATCCATTAGAGGGCAGACAGAATGAAAACCACAATGACAGAAAACTAACCAAACTAATCACATGAATCACAACCTTGTCTAACTCAGTGAAACTATGAGTCATGCCGTCTAGGGCCACTCAAGACAGACGGGTCATGGTGGAGAGTTCTGACAAAATGTGGTCCACTGGATAAAGGAATGGCAAATCACTTCATCATTCTTGCCTTGAGAACTCCATGAACAGCATAAAAAAGTAAAAAGGTATAACACTGATAGATGAACTCCCCAGGTTGGTAGGTGTCCAATATGCTCCTGGAGAAGACTGGAGAAATAGCTCCAGAAAGAAGGATGAGGTTGAGCCAAAGCGGAAACACTGCTCAGTTGTTGGATGTGTCTGGTGGTGAAAATAAAGTCCGATGCTGTAAAGAACAATATTGCATAGGAATCTGGAATGTTAGGTCCATGAATCAAGGCAAATTGGAAAGGATCAAACAGGAGATGGCAAGAGTGAACATCAACATGTTAGGAATCAAAGAACTAAAATGGGCTAGAATGGGTAAATTTCATTCAGGTGACTGTTATATCTACTACTGTGGGCAAGAATCCCTTAGATTAAATGCAGTAGCCATCATAGTCAACAAGAGTCTGAAATGCAGTACTTGGTTGCAGTTTCAAAAATGACAGAATGATCTCTTCATTCCCAAGGTAAAGCATTCAGTATCACAATAATCCAAGTCTATGCACCAACAGTTAATGTTGAAGAAGTTGAAGTTGAACGGCTCTATGAAGACCTACAAGATCTTCTAGAACTAACACCAAAAATTATATTCTTTTCATCATAGGGGACTGGAATGAAAAAATAGGAAGTCAAGAGATACCTGAAGCAACAGGCAAATTTGGCCTTGGAGTACAGAATGAAGCAGGACAAAGGCTAACAGAGTTTTGCCAAGAGAATGCCCTTGTCATAGCAAACACCCTTTTCCAACAACACAAGAAAAGACTCTATACATGGGCATCACCAGATTGCCAATACTGAAATCAGATTGATTATATTCTTTGCAGCCAAAGATGGAAAAGCTCTATACAGTCAACAGAAACAAAAGAAGGAGCTGAAAGTGGTTCACATCATGAACTCCTTAATGCCAAGTTCAGACTGAAATTGAAGAAAGTAGGGAAAAGCACTAGACCATTCAGGTACAACCTAATTCAAATCCTTTATGATTATACAGAAGAAAAAAAAATAGCAATTATTTGAACTCTCTTTCTTAAGGAAGGTATTCAACAAAAATCTAGGATATATGATAGTAATTACAGACTGGACTGAGAAATGTATAGAAACCATAATTTTCAAAACAAATAACATAATTCCAAGATCAACTGATAATTATGGTTACCAGTGAAGCCCAATATAATAATGGAATATGATACAATTAATGTCAGTGAACTGTTTTAGCAGCATGTTGTTCAGAACCCAGGCAAGACTACACACAGACCCTTGTTGGAACATAAAATAATAGAACTTTTCTTTCATTTCAAAAGTTTCTGACAGTTTTAGCAACTTTCCAGGTTTAGAAATGAAAATGTGATGAATTCCTTCTCTATGCATATTCTTCTTCAGACGTTCACTAGTAAGACATAAGGATAACACAATCAGATAGTTTCCTTCTTAGTATGAAAAGGCAAAAAGCTATGACACTGAAAGATGAACTTCCAAGGTCAGTAGGTGCTCAACATGCTACTGGAGAAGACTGGAGAATTAGCACCAGGAAGAATGAAGAGATGGAGCCAAAGTGAAAACAATGCCCAGATGTAGATGTGATTGGCGACAGAAGCAAGGTTAGATGCTGTAAAGAGCAATATTGCATAGGAACCTGGAATGTACTGGAATGTTAGGTCCATGAATCAAGGTATATTAGAAGTGGTCAAACAGGAGATGGCAAGAGTGAACATCGACATTTTAGGAATCAGTGAAATAAAATGGACTGGAATGGGTGAATTTAAATCAGATGACAATTATATCTACTACTGTGGGCAGGAATCCCTGAGAAGAAACGGAATAGTCATCATAGTCAACAAGAGTTCAAAATGCAGTACTTGGATGCAATCTCAAAAAGAAAGAATGATTTCTCTTAGTCTCCAAGGCAAACCATTCAATATCACGGTAATCCAAGTCTATGCCCCAAGCAGTAATGCTGAAGAGGCTGAAGTTGAACAGTTCTGTGAAGACCTACAAGATCTTCTAGAACTAACACCCCAAAGAGATTTCCTTTTCATTACAGGGGACCGGAATGCAAAAGTAGGAAGTTAAGACATACCTGGAATAACATATTTATATAAATAAATATTTATATTTATTATTTCTGTGTTGTTGTAATTTTCTTTTTCAATTTGTTTCCAGAGCTCTCTGGTCCCCATTTTCACCTTACTGTTGTGGTACTATCAAATTTTTACCCTTTTGTTACACAAATGAATGTTTGCATTAAGTACTTAAAGGCTACTTATGAAACCTTTTATTTTCTTTCCATTTGGTGATTTCACCTTGACTAAGACAGTAACTTGTCTTTTGAAACTTGTGTTCTTTAATTTACGCTTCTTTTAATGTTTATGTTATTGTGAAACTTCTTTTCACCTTGCTAACCTGATATTTTTCAATAGAATTTAACATAATCTTCTTTCTCCCTACTCCTTCACCTAAAGCCTGTTCCTCTCCCTAAACTCCCCAAGTAATGATTGCTGAGTGAGAGGGGACAACTCAGTTTTCTGTAGATATTTTTAATAGAACTGGTGCCTAATGTAGCATTATAATATTTCAAGTCCTTTAAAATAATATTTTGAAACATTGTCACCTGAATTACATGGGGTTCTTGCTAAATAATAAAAGTGTGCCCATGATTCAACATTTGCTAAATGCTCTTAAGTCTTAAGTGTTATCAGTGTCCCTGGTCTGATGATGAAACTTTGCATAGGAAAACTCTGAAATGATTCAACACACAAAACAAAGGTAAAATCTAATTCCTTGCATGGCATATACTAATAATTCAATAAATTGATAATATATGTAACATATATTCTATTAATAGCAATTCAGGAAATTAAATGAATTATTTCCATCATTTGCTTAAAATTACTGGAGCTCATGCTTTTATTATAAAATTTCAACCCTCTCTGGGACATTCAAACAGTGCAAATCTCATCTATGATCATTTTCACTCCCTGTTAACTAGAGAATGTAAAGATAAAAATGTTCTCTGAGGCAGCTTTTCAATAATTTGGTGTCATTTATGAGGATTTTCCTTGGAGTATAGAATGAAGCAGAGAAAGAATAATAGAGTTTTGCCAATAAAATGCACTGGTAAGAGCAAACACTCTCTTCCAACAACACAAGAGAAAACTCTACATTTGGACATCACCAGATGGCCAACAGCAATATCAGATTGATTATATTCTTTGCAGCCAAAGATGGAGAAGTTCTATACAGTCAGTAAAAAACAAGACCAGGAGCTGACTGTGGCTCAGATCATGAACTTCTTATTGACAAATTCAGACTTAAATTGAAGAAAGTAGGGAAAACCACTAGACCATTCATGTATGACCTAAATCAAATCTCTTATGAATATACAGTGGAAGTGAGAAATAGATTTAAGGGGCTAGGTCTGGTAAACAGAGTGCCTGATGAACTATGGATGGAGGTTCATGACATTTTACAGGACACAGGGATCAAGATCATCCCCAAGAAAAAGAAATGCAAAAAAGCAAAGCAGCTGTCTGAGGAGGCCTTACAAATAGCTGTGAAAAGAAGAGAAGTGAAAGGCAAAGGAGAAAAGAAAAGATATATACATTTGAATGTAGAGATCCAAAGAATAGCATGGAGAGATAAGAAAGACTTCTCAGTGATCAGTGCAAAGAAATAGAGGGAAACAACAGAATGGGAAAGACTAGAGATCTCTTCAAGATAATTAGAGATACCAAGGGAACATTTTATGCAAAGATGGGCTCAATAAAGGACAGAAATGGTATGGATCTAATAGAAGAAGATAATAAGAAGAGGTGGCAAGAAAACATAGAAAAACTGTACAGAAAAATATCTTCACGACCCAGATAATCACAATGGTGTGATCACTTATGTAAAGCCAGACATCCTGGAATGTGAAATCAAGTGGGCCTTAGGAAGCATCACTAAGTACAAAGCTAGTGGAGGTGATGGAATTCCAGTTGAGCTATTTAAAATCCTAAAAGGTGACGCTGTGAAAGTACTGCATCAATATGCCAGCAAATTTGGAAATCTCAGCAGTGGCCACAGTATTGAAAAAGGTCAGTTTTCACTCCAATCCCAAAGACAGGCACTGCCAAAGAATACTCAAACTACCACACAATACGCAAACTACCACACAATACTCAAACAACCACAAACTACCTTCCCATGCTAGTAAAGTAATGCTCAAAATTCTCAAAGCCAGGCTTCAACAATATGTGAACCATGAACATCCAGATGTTTAAGCTGGTTTTAGAGAAGGCAAAGGAACCAGATATCAAAATGCCTACATCTGCTGGATCATCAAAAAAGCAAGATAGTTCCAGAAAACTATCTATTTCTGCTTTATTGACTATAGCAAAACCTTTGACCGTGTGGATCACAATAAACTGTGGAAAATTCTTCAAAAGATGGGAATACCAGACCACCTGACCTGTCTTTTGAGAAATCTGTATGCAGGTCAGGAAGCAACAGTTAGAACTGGACAGGGAACAACAGACTGGTTCCAAATAGGAAAAGGAGTACATCAAGGGTGTATATTGTCACCCTGCTTATTTAACTTATATGCAGAGTATATCATGAGAAACTCTGGGTTGGAGGAAGAACAACCTGGAATCAAGACTCCTGTGAGAAATATCAATTACCTCAGATATGCAGATGACACCACCCTTATGGTAGAAAGTAAAGAAGCACTAAAGAGCCTCTTGATGAAAGTGAAAGACGAGAGTGAAAAGTTGGCTTAAAGCACAACACTCAGAAAATGAAGAACATGGCATTTGGTCCCATCACTTCATGGGAAATAGATTGGGAAACTGTGGAAACAGTGTCAGACTTTATTTTTGTGGCCTCCAAAATCAGTGCAGATGGTGACTGAAACCATAAAATTTAAAGATACTTGCTCCATGGAAGGAAGGTTATGACCAACTTAAACAGCAGAGGCATTACTTTGCCAACAAATGTCCATCTAGTTAATGTATGGATGTGAGAACTGGACTATAAAGAAAGCTGAGCACTGAAGAATTGACACTTTTGAACTATGGTGTTGGAGAAAACTGTTGAGAGTCCCTTGGACTGCAAGGAGATCCAACCAGTTCATCCTAAAGGAGATCAATCCTGAATGTTTGTTGGAAGAACTGATGTTGAAGCTGAAACTCCAATGCTTTGGCCACCTGATGCAAAGAGCTGACTCATTTGAAAAGACCCTGATGCTGGGAAAGATTGAGGGCGGCAGGAGAAGGGAACGACAGAGAATGAGATGGTTGAATGGTATCACCGACTCAATGGATATGAGTTTGTGTTAACTCTAGAAGTTGGTGATGGACCAGGAAGCCTGGCATTCTGCAGCTCATGGGGTCACAAAGAGTCAGACATGACTGAGAAGCTGCACTGAACTTAAATACCATTTGTGATCCTGATTTCCATCTTGTGAAATTTAAGATGAAATTGTGCCATTCTCCATTGATGTTTATTAAATTCTATTGAATTTATTTAGTAACTTAGTTAATTTTAAAAGTACTAGAAGACCAAATTTTAGTTAAGAAACTCCGTTCTAAATTTCCCATTAAATGTAAAATTCATTTTATATGTCTTTTGAATGCATTCATTTGGTTTATGAACACACAAATAGGTAACCATATAATGCATCTAATTTTCATGATCTTTCTAGAATAGTATATATATAAATAAATGCACTTTAAACTCTTTAGTGTCTAACTATTTTTCCATTTTATGGAAAGCTATAAAAACAGCTATTATTAAAGCTATGGAACTATAGTTACTACTATTCCCTTGATAAGCATTTAAGTCATCCAGTTTTCAATAAATGTAAAATTAATCATTTCACATTATACTTTTTAAAATATTCAATTATTTCAAAAATATGTTTCTAGAAATAAAAGTCTTGGTCAATTATAAATACATTGTAAGTCATATAACCACTACTTGATTGCCTTCCAATAATGTTTTAGCATATATTTTTACCATGAATAAATGAATGTCCGTTTGTCATACCTCCATTGGCATTATGCATCATTTATCTTTTGTTGAAGCAATGGATGAATAAATGATATTTTTAGATTGCTTTTTATTAATTTTAATAAGATTTGAAATGTTTTTATATATTCATTTTCCATTTGCATTTTCATTTTAGGAATTATGTACTCATCAATATTTTATTTGTATATTTTCTTTTATCTGTTGATTTTTAGGAGGTCATTTACATTTTAATATTAAACATGTACTTATTTTTATGCATTGGATATGTTTTATTAGATACATTTAATGATATACCAAAATTCAATGTAACAAAATAAAAAACTCAATCTTAAGTATCAACTAAAATATAATTTTTGAAAGCATGTCACTTCTTTCTCACATTATTGTCTATGTAAGATCACACAATGAACATTTTTTTAAGGGGGAGATTGTTTTCATTTTCATGTTTTTAATGTCCTGGCATGAAAGTAAAGACATACCACAGGTAATGACCACAATGAGCATTTACCTGACTGCCTCTCTCAATATATGCTATTGTGTGTTGAACACCATCAGATGTTATGCAGGGTGACAGGGACGTTTCATAGTAGAATCCACATAGATGAGTATACGGTTCTAGCTTTTTCCTTCATAAAGTATATAGATTTGGATAGCTTACAAGGTGCAGTGCAACATTGCATATATGAAATGTCTCTTTTGTCTTCCAAAGTTTACTAGTCTGCTTGGGCTGCCATCATAAAATAGTAAAATTAAGTGGCTCAAACAACATACTTTAATTTTCTCAGAGTTCTGAAAGCTAGAAGTACAAAAAGTATACTCATTCTATTTATGATGAAAGCTCTCTTCCTAACTTGTAGATAGCCTCCTTCCTGCTATGAGCCCATATAGCCTTTCCTCTGTATTATATCTGGAGAGAGAGCGAGCTCACTGGTATCTCTTCTTAAAAGCACACTGATCCTACACTTTCAGTGCCCCACCTTTGGGTCTTCAATGAAACTTAATTACTTCAAGGCCACCTGATGTAAAGAACTGACTCATTGGAAAAGACCTTCATGCTGGGAAAGATTGAAGGCAGGAGGAGGAGGGGAAGGCAAAGGTTAAGATGGTTATACACCATCACCAACTCAACAGACACGAATTTGAGCAAACTCCAAGAGATAGTGGCGGACAGAGGAGCGTGGCATGCTGTAGTCCATGGGGTCACAAAGGGTCAGATACGACTTAGTGACTGAACAACAGCAACAACATTGAGGCCCCATGTTCAGATACAACCACTCTTATAATGTGGGTTTAAACATATGGATTTGGAGGAATACAAATATTCAGTCTATGATACAGAGCTCCAGCAAATGTTCAGATGCAATCATATTTGTTTTAGTTCTATGGAAAATGGCATGGATATTTTCACAAGGATTGCATTAAATCTGTAGATTGATTTGGGTAGTACGGACATTTGCAGAAATGTGATGGACCTAGAGAGCATTATTCTTAGTGAAATGTCAGAGAAAGATAAATACTACGTGATGTTACCTGCATGTGGAATCTAAAAAAGTAATACAAATGAAGGTATATAGCAAAACAGAAACAGATTCAAAGATAGAGAAGATAAACTGATGGTTACTAGTGGAGAGGGACAATGGGGAAGTGGGACCTTAAGGGTTTGAAGACATACAGCCTATTTTGTATAAAACAGATAAGCAACAAGGATATATTGTATAACACAGGGAATTGTAGCTGTTACCTTATAATAACTTTTAACGTAGTATATACCGTAAAACTACTGAATCACTATGCTTTACATCTGAAACTAATATAAATATAATTTAAACTGTAAATCAAATATACTTTGGTAAAAATACAATAACATTTTAATTATAAATTAGTGTTAGATGATACCTACAAGCAATGATCGTTGTTGCATGATCCAAGTCACTTCCATGAAAAGGATAAAAATAGATGGAAAATTGTAGACAGGTTTTAATATTTCAGCTTCTCAGAAAAAAAGCTTTAAAATATGGAAAAGTTTGTAACAATAGTTACAAAGACAATTAGTTTGATTTGCATGTGTGTTCATTTACTGTATTGATTTTTGCACTGAATTGAAGGAACTTCACCCCAAATTGAAAATATTATTCCTAAAAATAATTTTTAAGTAGATGTGTTGAGATTTGCAGAGTGTGCCTGAAGGTTAAGTGTACTTTGCTTTATGCAACTGAACGTTGAACAATGGTAATAGAGTCAGAACAGGAAACAAAACTAGTTTCCTTTTTTTTTTTTCATGAATAAAAGGCATTCATAAGACTATTCTTCATGCTAAATTTTAAAATATCAACAAGATCAATCACACATAACCCGAAACAAAATTTTGAGAACAGACTACACAAGAGGAAATGTTTCATTTATAACCATTCTTTATCCATTCTACAATCCCTACTCCTTGTGAAGAAGGTGAAATGACAAAAGCTATATGTTTTACTGAGGATAGAAGGGGGATGTATACAGAAATGTCAAGGGATATATTTCAAAGCAAATTGGCACATTCAATTAAATTTGGTTTCCAATGTAAATAAATGGAACAGAGTCATTCCTCCATATGTAAGTACTCATTCTATATTAATAATAAATTATGAAAAAAGATTATTCCTGAGAAAGCATCAATTTATATTACTATTCAGCTGTGCTTTCCATTAGGAAAAAAAATACATATTTAGTGACATGAACTTGGAAGTTAATCAGTTTTTACAGAGAAATCTAGAAGCCTCTATAGATATTCCATATAAAATAATGGATTAAAATCCCCTAAAAATGACTTGCTAGAAGCAATTTTTCTGGTCAGCTACTCATGGTCTTTCAGTTTTAAACTTTTATACTTTATACTCTTCTCTGAAATATTAGGACTGCAACTTTACAGACAATATTTCTCAGTCCACACACCCATGCTAGTCACAATAGGAGGCCGAGAAGGAAACAAAGGGATTGGTGAATAAGAAAAAACTGCTTCCTGTTTTTTGTTTTTCAATTATTTTCCCTGTCATATTGGAATACAATTTCTTTACAATGTTATGTTAGTTTCTGTTGCAGAGTGAAGTGAATCATCTATACATACACATATATTTCCTCCCTCTTAGACTCCCCTCTCATTCCCGCTTTCCACCCTCTTAGGTCACCACACAGCACAGAGCTGAGGTCTCTGTGCTATGCAGCAGTTTCCCACAAGCTATTTATTTTACACAAGGTAGTGTATAGATGTCAGTGCTGTGCTCTCAATTTCTTTCAACCTCTCCTTTGCCCACTGTGTCCACATGTTAGTTCTCTACATCTGGGTCTCTATTCCTGCATTCCCTGCTTCTTTAAGTCAACATTGTTCCAGAAGAGAGAATTGGCTGTGATCCCCAGCTTCCTTTGCAAATCCCAGCATCGGCCTCATCATTTTTCACTGTGGACATGAAGGTTAGCCAGGAGGATCTCCTTTTCAGAGATTTGAGGACCCACACCATGCATGGGCCCCACCTAGGACCCCTGCTTTCTGTTAACCACCTCTTCTTCATCTCTCTTCATTGCTTATTATCTCTGGCTTAGCCAGTTTCCCATTTGCTATCTAAATTCTTCAGTTCCTATAAGGCCATTTTTCTCCATAAAATTCCCTTTGTTTAACATTCCTAGCATCAATTTATCTTTTCCTGAATAAATCGTGATGCAGTAACTTCAAAATAAAAGCTGAATTGATTCAGCATCATAATTTCCAAGCCATACATAGACTAAGTTAGCTAGTTTAGCTAAATTTTGCAGTATTCCTGAGTCAGGAAGCAACAGTTAGAACTGGACATGGAACAACAGACTGGTTCCAAATAGGAAAAGGAGTATGTCAAGGCTGTTTATTGTCACCCTGCTTATTTAACTTATATGCAGAGTACATCGTGAGAAATGCTGAGCTGGAAGAAGCACAAGCTGGAACTAAGATTGCTGGGAGAAATCTTAAGATGTGCAGATGATACCACCCTTACGTCAGAAAGTGAAGAAGAACTAAAAGCCCCTTGATGAAAGTGAAATACGACAGTGAAAAAGCTGGCTCAAAGCTCAACATTCAGAAAACTAAGATCATGGCATCCAGTCCCATTACTTCATGGCAAATAGATAGGGAAACAGTGGAAACAGTAGCAGACTTTATTTTTTGGGCTTCAAAATCACTGCAGATGGTGATTGCAGCCATGAAATTAAAAGATGTTTACTCCTTGGAAGGAAAGTTTTGACCAACCTAGACAGCATATTAAAAAGCAGAGACATCATTTTGTCAACAAAGGTCTGTTTAGTCAAGAATATGGTTTTTCCAGTGGTCGTTTATGGATGTGAGAGTTGGACTATAAATAAAGCTGAGCACTGAAGAATTAATGCTTTTGAACTGTGGTGTTGGAGAAGACTCTTGAGAGTCCCTTGGACTGCAAGGAGATCCAAGGAGATCCAACCAGTCCATCCTAAGGGAGATCCGTCCTGGGTGTTTATTGGTAAGACTGATGTTGAAGCTGAAACTCCAATACTTTGGCCACCTGATGTGAAGAGCTGACTCATTTGAAAAGACCCTGATGCTGGGAAAGATTGAGGGCAGGAGGAGAAGGGGACAACAAGAAGATAAGATGGTTGGATGGCCTCACCAAATCAATGCACATGGGTTTGGATGAACTCCGAGAGTGGGTGATGGACAGGGAGGCCTGACCTACTGCAGTTCATGGGGTCGCAAAGAGTCAGACATGACTTAGTGATTGAACTGAACTGAACTGAGTATCCATTGATCTCAAGTAATTGACCCTCTCTTGCCTATCATCCTGTAGTAAAGGTGAGATTAAGTGTCATATTATATGTGGAAATAAAGTCAGCTCTTCTCTACAATGATAATTATCAGTTACTTTTATTTTAACCTTACAATTACCATATGTACTAAGTACATAACTTTGTTTTTTACTTAGAAATAATACAGAAAGCTACAAGAGCAATGTAGTATAAAACCTTAATCTAACATTCAGAATTAACAATTTTTAATACAGAAAGGGATCCATTGTGACCTGTTGGAAAACAATTTTCTGTGGTGGTTCTACTACCTTGTATTATCTTCTCCAGAGTGCTTTACTAATGCTCATATGTCTACTTCACTATTGATTCTGTTTATATTTAGAGTGGCCTAGGCTGTATATTGTCACCCTGCTTATTTAACTTATTTGCAGAGTACATCATGAGAAACGCTGGACTGGAAGAAACACAAGCTGGAATCAAGATTGCCGGGAGAAATACCAATAACCTCAGATATGCAGATGACACCACCCTTTGGCAGAAAGTGAAGAGGAACTAAAA
The DNA here is from genome assembly GCF_016772045.2 of Ovis aries. Lineage (NCBI taxonomy): Eukaryota > Metazoa > Chordata > Mammalia > Artiodactyla > Bovidae > Ovis > Ovis aries. Next base: position 54,741,345 of record NC_056069.1, read on the forward strand.
AGCCTCTAGATAAAAGTGAAAGAGGAGGATGAAAAAGTTGGCTTAAAGCTCAACATTCAGAAAACGAAGATCATGGCATCCGATCCCATCACTCCATGGGAAATAGATGGGAAAACAGTGGAAACAGTGGAAACAATGTCAGACTTTTTTTTTTTTTTTTTTTTGGCCTCCAAAATCACTGCAGATGGTGACTGCAGTCATGAAATTAAAAGACGCTTACTCCTTGGAAGAAAAGTTATGACCAACCTAGATAGCATATTCAAAAGCAGAGACATTACTTTGCCAACTAAGGTCCGTCTAGTCAAGGCTATGGTTTTTCCTGTGGTCGTGTATGGATGTGAGAGTTGGACTGTGAAGAAAGCTGAGGGCCAAAGAATTGATGCTTTTGAACTGTGGTGTTGGAGAAGACTCTTGAGAGTCCCTTGGACTGCAAGGAGATCCAACCAGTCCACTCTGAAGGAGATCAACCCTGGGATTTCTTTGGAAGGAATGATGTTAAAGCTGAAACTCCAGTACTTTGGCCACCTCACGTGAAGAGTTGACTCATTGGAAAAGACTTTGAAGCTGGGAGGGACTGGGGGGCAGGAGGAGAAGGGGACGACCCAGGATGAGATGGCTGGATGGCATCACTGACTCAATGGACACGGGTCTGAATGAACTCCAGGAGTTGGTGATGGACAGGGAGGCCTGGCGTGCTGCGATTCATGGGGTCACAAAGAGTCGGACACGACTGAGTGACTGAACTGAACTGAACTGAAGAAACAGGAAGGTAAGAGTTTCAGGAGACCAAAATATTTGTTCTCTTTATTTCACAGTATTGACTGCATATTTCAACATAATTTGTTGATTTGTATACCTTTATTTTCATTTTTATCATCTGAGAAATTTAGTCTTTACTAGTTGATATAAAATAATTCAGCATACTGCTATTACATTTGCATTGCCTTTTAAAAATATGTTTTTCTCTCCTCACTTATTTGTTCCAAAGATATTCCTTTCAGTTTGTGCATTCCCCAGTCTCTCCTTGTCCAGTTTCTAGGTTTTTATCCTATGCTGTGGATATCTGATGTCTGCTTTCATGAAAAGAGTTATAGTGACAGTTATCTACAAAAAATTGACATTTCCTCCTTAAAATAATATCTCTTCAGAAATTTAAAATTATATTACTTTTAAGAAAAAGCAGAAGTCACCCAATTATATGAAATAAAGTTGGGAAGTCAAAACCCTAATATCAGCAAATTGGGTCAAGAACTCAGTGAGTTTCTAAAATCAAAATGCCAAAACTAGAGAAAATGTAAATGTGTAGAAAAGAAAGATGAAAGTCTATTGATTTAAAAGTCAGAGATCAGAAACTTTTTAAAAAATATATAAACATAGGCATGTATAAATTAATCATCAAGTTTATGTTTCATAGAATACACATGAATAAAATAGAAAAAACCTGAGTTTATGAGAAATATTTTCAGATGCATTTATAGGAAGTACCATGGTCAAGGGGTCGCAAGGAATAGCAAAAGATTTCACCAAAGGATTAAGAACTTTAAAGCATTTTATCAATATATTCATAAAAATACCATGAAATCTCTATTTTAAAATGGTAAATGAAAGTAGAAAATCAGTTTCCATTATAAATTTCTTTAAAATATTACTAGTAAAATATTTTCAAGAATGAATTCTATATAGATTTTTGAGATATAAGTAAAAGGTTTTTGTACCCACTAGAATGGATACCAGTAAAATCTTTGGTGATACCAAAGGTAGCAAAATCTTGGAAAGAGGCCAGTTGTACTGACTTCACTATTTGCCAAGAGAGTTTTCCAAAAGATTTTGTGTGTATATATATTTATCTTGATATTGCTAACCTTATATGAATTTGGCCATTTTCAGTAAAGTTTTAGGGTGCTGTATAGTTAGTTTGAGTGAAACAAATACTAAATGAAAAATGTTCTTTGACCTTCACATACTAAATTTCCTTGAATAATGTGTTGTGCTGTAAGCCATTCTTATTAATGTTTGCAGATGCTGGTAGTGCTCCTGATATTGACCTTAAGAAATGATTGAAAAATAAAGCAAAATAAATCTTTCTCCTGGAAATCCTAAGTCCTCTCCTATTTTCAGGTGACCTTATTTGATGCCTGATTCGCTCACCTTGCCTATGACCAAAAGTCATGGCTTACCACTCTGCACAAAGCAGATCATTTATTTTCTTAGCAGGAGATCCCCCATGCCATTAATGATTCATATAGGTCATGTTTACAAGTGGCAAATGTTTCTAAGTTTGCTATATCCTAAAGCAGCAACTTCAATTTTATATTAAAAAGTTTTAGAATTTCTTATATAAGACTATCAAGAGCGATAATCTAAGTTCCACTGTTCTATTGTCTTCTTATTTACTGGATGACAAAGAAATGAAAAGAGGGGGGGGCATAAAGAAAAGAAGAACTAGTATCCTAGAAACAGTGACCTGGGTCAAGCGTTCATGAAGGTATCATAGAAAACCAAGGAAGATTTTTTTTTTTTTTTTAATGCATCCACCAACTCACACATTTAACTCTTGTTGTGCTGGTTCAGTTCATTTGTTTTTTGTTTTTGTTTTGTATTGGTGAGGCTACTGAGGTTCTACATTGAGTAAATTTCAACTGTACAATACAAAATAATCAACTATAGTCACCATATAATACATGAGATTCAGACCTTATTGATCTTATAACTGAAAGTCTGTATTCATTCTACTCTCTCAATTTCCATTCTTCCCCCCAGCAATCCCTTGACAATCACTTTTTTACTCCATTTCAAGGAGTTGAAAACAAATTTTTAGGTCCCACACACATAGCATGTGATACCATGCAGAATTTGTCTTTTCCTCTGATTTATTTCACTGACTAATGCCCTGCAGGTTCATTCATGCGGTCATAAAGGACAGGATTTCTTTCTTCTTAAGGCTGAACGATATTTAATTGTATATATACACCACATTTTCTTGACCCATTCATCCACTGGTGGACACTCAGTGTGTTTCCATACCTTGGTTATTTTGAATTCATGCTTCAGATAACTTAGAAATGCAGATATCTCTGTCATAATGGCTTTATTTCTTTTGGATATAAAAAAGAAGTGGGATGATTGGGTCAAATGGTAGTTCTAATTTAATTTCTTGACAAACCTCCATACTAGTCTCCATGTGGCTATACCGGTTCATGTTCCCACCGACACTGTACCCACTCTTCAGCATTTTTAACCTTTTGTCTTTTTTATGGTAAGAGTTCTAACAAGTATGAGATGATGTCTCATTTTGATTTTGTTGAGAACCCTATGAACAGCATGACAAGGCAAAAAGATAGGACAGTGATAGATGAACTCTCCAAGTCGGTAGGTGCCCAATATGCTACTGGTGATCAGTGGAGAAACAACTCCAGAAAGAATGAAGAGATGCAGCCAAATCAAAAACAACACCCAGTTGTGGATGGGACTGGAGACAGAAGCAAGGTCCAATGCTATAAAGAGCAATATTGCATAGGAAACTGGAATGTTAGGTCCATGAATCAAGGCAAATTGGAAGTGGTCAAACAGGAAACGGCAAGAGTGAACATTGGCATTCTAGGAATCAGTGAACTAGGATGGACTGTAATGGGTGAATTTAAATCAGATGATAATTATATCTGCTACTATGGGCAGGGATCCCTGAGAAGAAATGGAGTAGCCATCACAGTCAACAAAAGAGTTCGAAATGCAGTACTTGGATGCAATCTCAAAAAGACAGAATGACCTCTGTTCGTTTCCAAGGCAAACCATTCAATATTTTATCACAGTAATCCAAGTCTATGCCCCAAGCAGTAATACTGAAGAAGCTGAAGTTGAACAGTTCTATGAAGACCTACAAGACCTTCTAGAACTAACACCCAAAAAAGATGTCCTTTTCATTATAAGGGACTGGAATGCAAAAGTAGGAAGTCAAGAAACATCTGGAGTAACAGGCAAATTTGGCTTTGGAGTACAGAATGAAGCAGAGCAAAGGCTAATAGAGTTCTGCCAAGACAACACACTGGTCATAGCAAACACCCTCTTCCAACAACACAAGAGAAGGTTCTACACATGGACTTCACCCGATGGTCAACACCAAAATCAGATTGATTATATTCTTTGCAGCCAAAGACAGAGAAGCTCTATACAGTCAGCGAAATCAGGACAGGGAGCTGACTGTGGCTCGGATAATGATCCCCTTATTGCCAAATTCAGCCTGAAATTGAAGAAAGTGGAGAAAACCTCTAGACCGTTCAGGTATAACCTAAATCAAATCCCTTATGGCTATACAGTGGAAGTTAGTAATAGATTTAAGGGACTAGATCTGATAGACAGAGTGCCTGATGAACTATGGACAGAGGTTTGTGACATTGTACAGGAGGCAGGAATCAAGATCATCCCTAAGAAAAAGAAATGCAAAAAAGCAATATGACTGTCTGAGGAGGCCTTACAAATAGCTGTGAAAAGAAGAGAAGCAAAAAGCAAAGGAGAAAAGGAAAGATATACCCATTTGAATGCATGGTTCCAAAGAATAGCAAGGAGAGATAAGAAAGCCTTCCTCAGCAAAAAATGAAAAGAAATAGAGGAAAACAACAGAATGGGAAAGACTAGAGATCTCTTCAAGAAAATTAGAGATACCAAGGGAACATTTCATGCAAAGATGGGTTCAATAAAGGACAGAAATGGTATGGACCTAACAGAAGCAGAAGATATTAAGAAGAGGTGGCAAGAATACACAGAACAACTGTAGAAAAAAAGATTTTCATGACTCAGAAAATCACGATGGTGTGATCACTCACTTAGAGCCAGACATCCAGGAATGTGAAGTATAGTGGGCCTTGGGAAGCATCACTATGAACAAAGTTAATGGAAGTAATGGAATTCCAGTTGAGCTATTTCAAGTTTTGGAAGATGATGCTGTGAAAGTGCTGCCCTAAATATGCCAGCAAATTTGGAAAACTCAGCAGTGGCCACAGGACTGGAAAAGGTCAGTTTTCATCCAATCCCAAAGAAAGGCAATGCCAAAGAATGCTCAAACTACAATTGCACCCATCTTACATCCTAGTAGAGTAATGCTCAAAATTTTCCAAGCCAGGCTTCAGCAATACGTGAAACGTGATCTTCCAGCTGGTTTTAGAAAAGGCAGAGGAACCAGAGATCGAATTGCCAACATCCCCTGGATCATCAAAAATGGAAGAGAGTTCCAGAAAAAAAAAAAAAAACAAACAACACATCTATTTCTGCTTTATTGACTATGCCAAAGACTTTGAGTGTGTGGATCACAATGCTGCTGCTGCTGCTAAGTTGCTTGAGTCATGTCCAACTCTATGTGACCCCAGAGACAGCAGCCTACTAGGCTCTTCTGTCCCTGGGATTCTCCAGACAAGAACACTGGAGTGGGTTGCCATTTCCTTCTCCAATGCATGAGAGTGGAAGTGAAATAGCTTAGTCGTGTCTGACTTCATGATCCCATGGACTGCAAACCACCAGGATCCTCCATCCATGGGATTTCCAAGCAAGAGTACTGGAGTGGGGTGCCATTGCCTTCTCTGGTGGATCACAATAAATTGTGAAAAGTTCTGAAAGAGATGGGAATACCAGACTACCTGACCTGCCTCTTGAGATACCCATATGCAGGTCAGGAAGCAACAGTTAGAACTGGACATGGAACAACAGACTGGTTCCAAAGAGGACACGGAGTATGTCAAGGCTATATATTGTCACCCTGCTTATTTAACTTATATGCAGAATACATCATGAGAAACGCTGGACTGGAAGAAACACAAGCTGGAATCAAGATTGCCGGGAGAAATATCAATCACCTCAGATATGCAGATGACACCACCCTTATGGCAGAAAGTGAAGAGGAACTAAAAGCCTCTTGATGAAAGTGAAAGAGGAGAGTGAAAAAGTTGGCTTAAAGCTCAACATTCAGAAAACGAAGATCATGGCATCTGGTCCCATCACTTCATGGGAAATAGATGGGAAAAGAGTGGAAACAGTGTCAGACTTTATTTGAGGGGGGTCCAAAATCACTGCAGATGGTGACTGCAGCCATGAAATTAAAAGACGCTTACTCCTTGGAAGGAAAGTTATGACCAATCTAGAAAGCATATTGAAAAGTAGAGACATTACTTTGCCGACTAAGGTCCGTCTAGTCAAGGCTATAGCTTTTCCAGTGGTCATGTATGGATGTGAGAGTTGGACTGTGAAGAAATCTGAGCACTTAAGAATTGACGCTTTTAAACTGTGTTGTTGGAGAAGACTCTTGAGAGTCCCTTGGTCTGCAAGGAGATCCAGCCAGTCCATTCTAAAGGAGATCAGTCCTGGGTGTTCTTTGGAAGGACTGATGCTAAAGCTGAAACTAATACTTTGGCCACCTCATGCAAAGAGTTGACTCATTGGAAAAGACTCTGATGTTGGGAGGAATTGGGGGCAGGAGGAGAAGGAGACAACAGAGAAAGAGATGGCTGGATGGCATCACCGACTCAATGAGTGAGTTTGAGTGAACTTCGGAAGTTGGTGATGGACAGGGAGGCTATTTCATGGGGTCGCAAAGAGTCGGACACAACTGAGTGACTGAACTGAACTGAAATGAACTGAATAATAAATATTATATGTCCTGTCAAATAGCCACAGTATTTATACCTGGGAATTAATAAGAAAAAGTTAATTTTGAAAGATACATTTTTAAGTTCTGATCAAAGGTAGTATTGTATATTTTAAGAAAATATCTAATATAATTCAATTATATCAGTAAGCTTATGCATATCTTTTGTTGTTATTGTTTAATCACTAAGTCATGTCCAACTCTTTTGCGACTGCATGGAGTGTAGTCCATCAGGCTCCTCTGTCCATAGGATTTCCCAGGCAAGAATACTGGAACGGTTTGACATTTGCTTTTCCAGGTGAACTTCCCGGCCCAGGGATCTAGCCCAAATCTCCTGTATGCAGGCAGATTCTTTACCGCTATATCACCTGGGAAGTGCAACATGTATCCTTAATGGTCTGAAATTCATGTAGGATTTGCTTGAGCACTTGTAGATACTAAATTTTAAAAATTATGTATTTTAAAATAATATTCTATTTTCCTGATTTTAAAAATTAACCTGTTGATTGAGAAATCTGAGACAAAAAAGGAGAAATATATGAAGAAAAATAAAATAAACCCTAATACAGAGATAACTAGCAGATTTTTTAATTTCAGTATTATCTCGCTCATTATGCTTTATTTGAGAGAATCTTTTTCATTTAGTCATATGTTATCCGTGTATATAAGACTTTTGAAATTGTTTCATGTTCTTAAAATATTTCAAGAAATAAATTTAACCATTTATCAAGACTATTTATGCATTTATACTATTATTAATATTTTCAAGTTTTCTTTAACTATGTACTTGACCATTTTAAAATTGTTTGAGATACATTAGCTAATTATTAATATAACAATAAAACATTCCAAGGAAAATACCAGATATATTTTTACTTTTTGAACTGATTTTTTTATTGCTGTCATACAAATATTTTATACATTGAGTTTAAGAAGTTATAATTCATATTCTTATATACAATATGTAATTCAAATGAGGAGACAACTTCAACCACAGAGTAACCAGACTAGAACATATCAGCTAATCATTATTTTATCATCTCATTATTTTGTAAACAATATTGCTTCTGTCATAATCCATTTACTCAAATTGTTCCTTTTGAGGGTGTCATGGATACTTTGTTGTTGACCAGATTGTTACAGATATAAGGCCTTTTGTCTCAGATTATTAATAAAGAAGCCATTTTTTGCTTTCAGAAATCTATTTGTATAGATCTCAAAATCAAAAGGCTAAATGAGATATCCTCTAAATAGCACTGAAACATTTTCCAAGTACATATATTCTGACCAGTAAACATGAGTGAAAAAAAATCTGACATGTTAACTATTGCTGCCAGCAAATCAGTAGGGATTTGAATCACAGAGGCAGAAATTTGCAAGGATGTGACCTGATATTTGAGTGCTAGATAAGCCTAATTTTTTACTGTAATTGAGCAGCTGCCAAAAGTTTGATAATTCACATATTTGAGAATGACTAGCTCAGCTCTCTGCTGCTGCTAAGTCACTTCAGTCATGTCCAACTCTGTGTGACCCCATAGATGGCAGCCCACCAGGCTCCCCCTGTTCCTGAGATTCTCCAGGCAAGAACACTGGAGTGGGTTGCCATTTCCTTCTCCAATGCATGAAAGTGAAAAGTGAAATGGAAGTCGCTCAGTTGTGTCCAACTCTTCGCGACCCCATGGACCGTAGCCTACCAGGCTCCTCCATCCATGGGATTTTCCAGGCAAGAGTACTGGAGTGGGGTGCCATCACCTTCTCCAAGCTCAGCTCTCTAGTCTCTGAGTATTCTCAAGTATTAAATCTCTGTATTAGATCATCTGAAAGAAAAGCACCTGCACAAATAATCTCATTTTCCAAAAGAAATGTCTTCACTAGATTTCACTTCTCTCTAGCCATTACTGAGTTTAAAATAAAAATTTATTTATTTTAATTGGAGGTTAATTACTTTACAATATTGTATTGGTTTTGCCATACATCAACATGAATCCACCACAAGTATATACATATTCCCCATCCTGAACCCCCGTCCCTCTTCCCTCCCTGTACCATCCTTCTGGGTCGCCTCAACTGCCTTATGACCCAGCAATCCCACTGTTGGGCATACACACTGAGGAAACCAGAATTGAAAGAGACATGTGTACCCCAATGTTCATCGCAGCACTGTCTATAATAGCCAGGGCATGGAAACAACCTAGATGTCCATCAGCAGATGAATGGATAAGAAAGCTGTGGTACATATACCCAATGGAGTATTACTCAGCCATTAAAAAGAATACATTTGAATCAGTTCTAATGAGGTGGATGAAACTGGAGCCTATTATACAAAGTGAAGTAAGCCAGAAAGAAAAACACCAATACAGTATACTAATGCATATATATGAACTTTATTTATTATTTTTTTTAAATTTTAAAATCTTTAATTCTTACATGCATTCCCAAACATGAACCCCCCTCCCACCTCCCTCCCCATAACATCTTTCTGGGTCATCCCCATGCACCAGCCCCAAGCATGCTGCATCCTGCGTCAGACATAGACTGGCAATTCAATTCACATGATAGTATACATGTTAGACATTCTGACATTATATGAACTTTAGAAAGATGGTAATGATAACCCTGTATGTGAGTCATTCATTTTTTAACAGTGTATCTGTGTCAATTTAAGAACTAAATTTGAGGGTAATATTGATTATGTTACTCAGTAGCTGTTACATGAAACCCAAATCTCAATATTCTCTGAGTTAACTTTCAGGGTGAAATTTTTGTTTGCAGATTGATTGTGTGCTTTATTTTGTCAGATCATGAATATAACTATATTGTCAGATCATAATATAACTATATATTTTTTTATATCTATGAGGTTCCATGGGTTATAAAGTGTATCCAAAACATATTCTCATGTATCCTCACTAAAACCTAATGAGGTAGAAAGGTCAGACATCATTGTCCCAAAACAAAATATAAGTAAATAAAAAAACCAGACACAGAGTTAATTTGACTTTCCTTAACTGAATTAGAACTAAATTTCAAATACTTCATTGTGCTTTATTTCTACTTTCAGGTATATTTTATATCTCTTTGTAACTTTGAGGAAAAGTAAAGAAATTTTACTATCCAAAAATAAAAATTAACTTATTTCCAGCAGTTATATTTCTTCTACATGCTATTTATATGTTTCATTATTACCATCAACTATTATATTTTAAATTAAATGATTAGCTATTCAATGAGTTTATAAACATATTGGACTCAGATATCCATTTTTCTGATGAAAGAGATAGAAATACTAAAAAAGTGTATCAAAAGTACAAATATATGTATAATAATTTTCCCAAAGCTTCTCTTGCTTACATACTAGCTGTAATCATTTATGAAATCCCTTTGGTTCCATCCCAATTCATAAATGGAAAACTACAGGTGAAGCATATCTGTATGAAGAAAAATCTCGCAATGGAGGTAGAAAAAATGGACAAAACATGTTTTCTGTGATGCATAACCAGGCTTTTCACACTCCCTTGAAGTTAAATATCATGTTAAATGTTTGTGGTTCATTCAATATATCAATATATTCCACCTGGAGGATTCATCTTAGGGTTCATGGAAGATGATAATTTACAAGGTCCTCAGTGATTGCAAAGTCCTAATTAGTTCCTCAATGATTCTTATTGTCTCATATATTTGCAAATTATGTTCTCAAGTGATGGTAAGCAAAAGGATGGCCCCCCAAACTTAATCCTACTTGATCTGATCCTTACCATAATTTTGAAAACATTTATTAATGTAATTGGACTTCCCTTGTGGCTCAATTTGTAAAGAATCTGCCTGTAATGCAGGAGATCAGGGTTTGATCCCAGGGTTGAGAAGATCCCCTTGAGAAGGGAAAGGCTACCCACTTCAGTATTCTGGAGAATTCCAATGGCTGTATAGTTCATGGGGTCGCAAAGAGTTAGGCATAACTGAGTAACTTTCACTTCACTTCACTTCATTGATACAATTATTCTTAGGGACAAAGGAAGATTATTTTTTCCTCCTCTAAATGCTTTTTTTTCTCTTCTCATAATGGACTTTTATTTCTTTCTTGAAAAGTTTTACTTGAATTTACAGATTTAATTTTATTTTTAATTCTCAAACTTACCTTTTGTCTTACTTTACTATAGTAAAGTATTTCTCATCTAAAAAATACTTTGCATTCCAAATGCAAAGTTAAAAACTGTGAAACATTGTAAGAATTAATGAAAGAGCTGAGGGGGATCCAGGGCAATGTAAAATTGTCTGTGGCTAGGCCTTACTCAAATAACCTTTGCTTTGCTGTACTAGCCTGGTTAGGCTTCCCTGATGATTCAGTAAGTAAAGAATTTGTCTGCAGTGCAGGAGACACAGTAGACAAGGGTTCGATCCCTGCATCAGGAAGATCCCTTGGAGGAGGGCACAGCAACCCACTCCAGTATTTTTGCCTGGAGAATCCCATGGACAGAGGAGCCTGGGAGACTAGAGTCTATAGGGTTGCAAAGAGTCAGATATGACTGAATTGACTTAGCACACACACAACCTGCTACTCAGGTGCACAGTAACCATGAAAACTGTAGCCTCAAAATCAGAGTAGTTGTGTGAGCCAGAAGGACAGCAGCTATATGAGAAAGTAGACAGGTTTTGAGTTCCGCTAAACTCTCATCCCCAAGGATTGTCAGTATTTGCCCTGTGAGACAGTTGTTTGGAATAGCCTCATTCGCAAGGTTTGTCTTCATTTGACTTCACTAAGAGCTCCTCAGTGGAAAAAGTCCTATTCCCAAGTCAGTAGTTGAAAAAAATGAGAAACAGTTATATAGCATCACAAAGTGAGAGAGTTGTTGATTTCCAAACATGTGGCTAGAGATAAAATTTAAAATGAAAATGTAGTGAGTGAGAGGTATGGGGGACATGAAAAACTGACATAATGGAAATGGGGCAGGCTAGACATATATATGGACTTCCCTGGTGGCTCAGATGGTAAAGCGTCTGCCTACAATGCAGGAGACCCAGGTTCAATCCGTGGATCGGGAAGATCTCTTGGAGAAGGAAATGGGAACCCACTCCAGTATTTTTGCCTCGAAAATCCCATGGACAGAGGAACCTGGTAGGCTACAGTCTATGGGGTCGCATAGAGTCAGACATGACTGAGTAACTTCACTTTCTTTCTTTTCAGGCACATATATGGTCAGGAAAAACACTGTAAAATCCTATGGCTGGGTTTTAGACTCTTTCTGAACAGAAAGGCTAAGAAACATTTACAAACTAGAGTAGTAGGACATGACCCAATAAATATAGAGAGCATATCTGAAAATGTTGGGTTCAAGGCATTTGAGGAAACTTCTGTTCAGTCAACCAAGTTAAGCATAAACCTCATTGGTCTCAAATGTCAAAAATATAAAGTTTTAAGAATTTGTTCAAGAAAGTCACTAAAAATTAAATGGCAAATCTTGTTGATGGATTTATTATCTAAAAATTTGTGGTTTTCCTGATAATTTAACACAAAGGAAGGAGGAGGGAAAGGATCTCTACTGGAGTGAAATGTTTTACTTTACTTCTCTTGTATACTAAAGTTATGGTTTTTCAAATTTGTGACTAAATTGTTTTATATTAAGATGTTAATTAAAACCCTAGGGTAATCTATAAGAAATTAAAAATATAAGAAACAAAAATAATAAACTTTCTATAAAAATAATTTGTTTAGCCCAAAAGAAATCATGATGGATGAACAGAAAAATAAGTGAGTAAATAAATAAATAGGCACATAGAAAACAAATAGCAAATGACTTCCTATGGAATCTTTAGATGATGATCCTTCCCTTCTCTTCCATTTTCTGATACCACCAGGTGATCCTCGGCGTAAATTAACATAACTCCTTATTTTGGCTCCATTTTAAAATAACCAACTTCCCTGTATGTCTGTGAGTCTGTGTCTTCACATAGAGTTCTCCCTGTGTCTTCATTTTCTCTTCTTATAATGATAATTGTTTTATTGGACTAGGGCTCACCCTAGGAAATGACCTTTTAACTTGATTATGTCCACAAAGCTCTATCTCTATTTTTACCTGTGATATATGGATTTCAGTTTCAACCTATCTTTTTTTGGGGGCACAATCAAGCCCCTAGCAATTACCAAAATAATCTTGGAAAAATTAAAAATAAAAAATACAGTTGTTGATCTCATACTTCTAGATTTCAGTTATTACTGCAAATTTACAGTAATAAAATATTTTGATACTGGAACATATATACACATATAAATAAACAGATTAAAAAATCTCAAAATGAAACTTTACATTCATGGCTAATTAATTTTTATTGAAGATGCCAGGAGGAATATATTGAGAGAGTTATAGTTGGTTGATGAAGGGTGTTGCGACAACCTGACCTAGATCCTCCACACACCACCAGGATAGGAAGAAAGCAAAGGTTGCTACAACATTCTGCAATCTGCTTCCCCATCTCGGTGAACATCAGTTAGGCCATGTAAATTCAAGGAACTCATGTACACCAGTGGTGGATTCATGTCAATGTACGGCAAAACCAATACAGTATTGTAAAGTAAAAATAATAATAATAATAATAATAAAATTAAATTAAACACACAAATGAACAAACAAAAAGGATAAAAAAACAAAAATTAAAGACAGTGATCACAACATATTTAACCTCAAGTATGTGACTGTTTGTGGCCTATAGAACTATACTATTCACACATCTATGAAACCAGCCATTAACCTTGACATTGTGAAATTAGGAGTATGTTCAGTTCAGTTGCTCAATCATGTCCAGTTCTCTGCAATCCCATAGATAGCAGCATGCCACGCTTCCTTGTCCATCACCATCTCCTGGAGTTTACTCAAACTCATGTCCATCACATCGCTGCTGCCATCCAACCATCTCATCCTCTGTCATCCTCTTCTCCCACCTTCAATCTTTCCCAGAATCAGGGTCTTTTCCAGTGAGTCAGTTCTTTGTCATCAGGTGGCCAAATTATTGGAGTTTCAGCTTCAGCGTCACTCCTTCCAATGAATATTCAGGACTGATTTCCTTTAGGATGGACTGGTTGGATCACCTCATTATCCAAGGGACTCTCAAGAGTCTTCTCCAACACCACAGTTCAAAAGCATCAGTTCTTCAGTGCTCAGCTTTCTTTACAGTCCAACTCTCACATCCATACATGACTACTGGAAAAAACGTATCATTGACTAGGCAGACCTTTGTTGGTAGGTTAGAAGAAACTAACCATCCAGAGCAGTTTGTTCAGAAGACAAAGAGAATATTGAAAGAAATGACACACGTGTCTGGAAATAGGTTTTAAAAATGTCACCATCTGCAACATTTTAGAATTGTGCAGTTTGGCATTACATTGGAACCCATGCTAAATTCAGTGAATGTACTTTTTTGGGGGTATATAAAAGTACCTAGTTTTTGGCCCATACAAGATAGATATTTCATAAATATCTAATGAAAAATTCTCCATGAGAAAACAGTAAAAGTCAAACACTTATAATAATTTAAACAAAATTGTCAGACACTTAAAAACCCCTGTGTGTGTGTGTGTGTGTGTGTGTGTGTTATGCTGCTTCAGTCCTATCTCTTTGTAATCTTATAGACTGTAGCCCACTAGATTCTCCAGGGGTTCTCCTCCATGGGATTCTCCAGGCAGGAATACTGGAGTGAGTTGCTGATGCATGCCTCCAGGGAATCTTCCTGATCCAGGGATCAAACCACCATCTCTGAAGTCTCCTGCATTGGTACATGGATTCTTTACCACTAGTGCCACCTGGGAAGCCCCCAAATCCCGACAGTTTTTCACAAACGTATAATGTTGACTATAAGTTTACTATTATTATCAGTCCAAATAACATTATAAAGTTATTTTCATTAACTTTGAAAGTATTGTACAATTTATTTATATTAGCATGAGTGCATATATATATATATATATATTTGTATATAACATGTTATTTACAAAATGTTAGAGGAAGCTTGGCTTCCCAGATGGTGCTAGTGGTAAAGAATTCGCCTGACAATGCAGAAGGCAAAAGAGATGCAGGCTTGATACCTAGGTCAAGAAGATCCCCTGGAGGAGGGCATGGTGATCCACTCCAGTATTCTTGCCTGGAAAATCCCATGGACATAGAAGCCTCGTGAGCCACAGTCCATAGGGTCACAAAGAGCCAAACACAACTGAAGTGCCTTGACATGCATGCAAACGAAGTTCATATGTGCTAAGTAAAATCTAGATAAAGGATAGAAAAGCAGGTTTATAAACCTTATAACACACACACTTTTAATTGTACATGTTTCAAAATTCACATACACGTCTCATCTGATCTATGTTCCTGTCAATACTTAGAAAAGTGAATAAAAATTTCAACTCCTACTATTTTCCATGGCTAAATCATTTGATCTGCTCATGAAAGGGCATTTACTACTTTAAATCCTAGTATACTAATTGGATGCCAATAACTATTCATTTTAGAAAGTGAAATACAAACCTTTAAGACACTGGTGCTTTCATAAAAGATTACCTTACAGAAAGAAATATCATCTGGAGAAAGTAGATAGTATTCAACTTTCACCTACTTTTAAAAGCAACTTTTTATTTGGTGATAGGCATTGTTCTTGAGATGCTGAAGGCATTGCCATTCTGTGAATATTTGAGCTTCTTCATACAGATATTTCTGAAGAGAAGCACATTAATGGACCACAACACTTGCGTCACATGTGATGTCTTCAAGTGGCAATGAAAGCAGAGATAAAGGGATTTGCTGAATTCAATGATGGGATTTGGTGGTGTAAGTTGTAAAATAGCATCTATGTTTTGAAAGATATTAAGTATATATAGTATGCTACTACCATCTGTCCCAAGTAACCATCATCTGTCCCAAGTGACCTCCATCTGCCCAGTTGAATCATTAACATGCTCTGTAACCTCCAAGTGTTAGTGTTTTCCCAATACATGGCTGATATTTTGGAAGGAATTCTAACCTCACAGGGTACTGCTTTGAAGTTGGATTTATCAAGAAACTAAAACCAAAACAATGAAACTTTATTTTTTAGACTTGATGATCAAAATCACATAATTTAGCTACATGGCAATTTCATTCCCAGAAGTTCCTTTAAAAGTTAGTAATAGACTATAGAAATGGCTGAGAATAGTCATGGGCCATTGAAAGATTCAACATTGTTTACAAAATATTGAGAATATCCCTATTCCTCATTTTTTCCTGCTTTAAAATAATATAATTTTAAGGCAGTCTAATTATAAGACTCAGAAATATGTCATAAAGAGAAATTAAGAGCACATGATATGAAAATGTATTTTAACTTAAATATACCCACTGTCAACATGATTGAGAATTCCTTTACATACTATTATGTCTGTTTATTCATTTATATTTTCACATAATTAGGAAATGAAAAAAAATAAAATTTTAAGACTTTAGCAAAATGTTGTCAAGATAGCATATTAAAAACTATGGAAAATGAAATGAGATCAATGTATTGTATGATGAAATTTACCACTACTTGGGATAGATTTTAGAAAAGTTCCATTACATGTGTTTTACTCTGTACTAAGAAGATGTAGGAAGGCAAGTATTTATGAGTAATTAAAAGATGGTTGCTCCTTGGAAGAAAAGCTATGACCAACCTAGACAGCATATTAAAAAGCAGAGACATCACTTTACTGACAAAGGTCCATCTATTCAAAGCTATAGTTTTTCCAATAGTCATGTATGGATATGAGAGTTGGACCATAAGGAAAGCTGAGTACTGAAGAGTTGATGCTTTGGACTATGTTGGAGAAGACTCTTGAGAGTCCTTTGGACAGCAAGGAGATCCAACCAGTCCTTCCTAAAGAAATCAGCCCTGAATATTCATTGGAAGGACTATTTATTGGATACTGAAGCTGAAACTCCAATACTTTGGCCATCCGATGTGAAGAACTGACTAATTTGAAAAGACCCTGATGCTGGGAAAGGTTGAAGGGGGAGGAGAAGGGGATGACAGAGGAGATGGTTGAATGGCATCACCGACTCAATGAACATGAGTTTGAATAAGCTCCAAGAGTTGTTGATGGACAGGGAGTCCTGGTGTGCTGCAGCCCATGGGGTCAAAAAGAGTCAGACCCAACTGAGTAACTGAACTAACTGATGCAGAATTATCCTTCCTGGATGGCTCAGTGGTAAAGAATCCACCTGTCAGTTCAGGAAACTTAAGAGACATGGATTCAATCCCTGAGTCAGGAAGATCCCCTGGAGAAGGGAATAGCAACTCATTTTAATCTTCTTGCCTGAATAATTCCATGGACAAAGGAGCCTGGTGGGCTACAGTCCACGTGGTTGCAAATAGACATAATTGAGTGAGCACACACACTCACAGACACACATGCAAAACCATTTATGATTGACTAAGTATACACATATTGGAGAAGGAAATGGCAACCCACTCCAGTGTTCTTGTCTGGAGAATCCCAGGAATGGGGGAGCCTAGTGGGCTGCCATCTCTGGGATCGCACAGAGTCAGACATGACTGAAGTGACTTAGCAGCAGCAGCAGGTATACACATACTGTATTATGATATGATTATACCTCATTTTGTGATTTTATTAAGAAATTATATAATTTATGCTTTTCAACTATAGCCGAAGTTGGAAAACATAAATTATGTATATAATTTACATGTATATTATTACATATATGGCTATGACTATAGCTATGCATGTAACTGTACCTAAGCATATATTTATGCTTCTGGAATGCTATTTTATTATTATTGGAGGAAGTCACCAAGATGACCTGACCATAAGTTTGACCCTCCACCTGGACCGTGGCAATTGGAGGCTTCTCATCTTCATCCTTGCTTAGATTGTGCCTTCTGCCTGCCTTTTTCACGCTCAGAAGTGCTCTGAAGACAGATATGAAAAAGAAATTTGATATTTCTGTCTGACTGGGCACCCATGATTGAACCAGTAATACCTCTATAAAAATACCAACATTCTCCCTGGTGGGTGTGGAAATCTACTCATCCCTTGGCTGCACAAGACAAACTTCATATGGAATTCCCCTTGCTTATTAAAACTGTCACCTACCAGTACAGAGTGGCATGTAACTTTCTGTGGCCACTCCCTGCCCTCTGAGTATGGAGGTCTGCTTCATGTTTCACCCGGGAAAGCTCTTGAGGAGGTTTGAAAATAAAGAATTATTAATCCATACATTTATCAATACCTTTATTAATTCATAATTCTCAAACTGTAATTCAAATTTACTTTGGTTTTATTAAAGGTATAAAAATTTTTGCACTTAAACTCAAGGTTGAATACCTCTCAATGGTCTCAGGTACACATCTTTGTGTGGCTTTCCATGGCACATGTACATGCCTTTTCATACTGGATGAAATATGAATGAAGCTCAAGCTGGTATGAAGTTTGCCCAGAGAAATAGCAATAACTTCAGATGTGCAGATGACACTATCCTAACGCCAGAAAGTGAAGAGAAAATAAAGAACCTCTTGATGAAGGTGAAAGAGGAGAGTAAAAACTGGCTTAAAACTCAACATTCAAAAAGCAAAGATCATGGCATCCAGTTCTATAAGTTCACTTCAGTGCAGTTGCTCAGCCATGTCCAATTCTTGGTGACCCCATGAACTGCAGAATGCCCGGCCTCCCTTTCCATCACCAACTCTTGGAGTTTACTCAAACTCATGTCCATTGAGTTGGTGATGCCATCCAACCATCTCATCCTCTGTCATCCCCTTCTCCTCCTGCCTTCAATCTTTCCCAGCATCAGAGTCTTTTCAAATTAGTCAGTTCTTCATATCAGATGACCAAATTATTGGAGGTTTAGCTTCAGCCATCAGTCCTTCCGAAGAATATTCAGGGCTGATCTCCTTTAGGATGAACTGGTTTTATGTCCTTGCAGTCCAAAGGACTCTCAAGAGTCTTCTCCAACACCACAGTTCAAAAGCATCGATTCTTTAGCACTAAGCTTCCTTTATAGTCCAATTCTCACATCCATACATGACCACTGAAAAAACCATAGCTTTGACTAGATGAGCCTTTGTTGGCAAGGTAGTCTCTGCTTCTTAAAGTGCTGTCTAGGTTGGTCATAACATTCCTTCCAAGGAGTTAAATGTCTTTTAATTTCATGGCTGTAGTCACCATCTGCAGTGATTTTGGAGCCCCCCAAAATAAAGTATGTCATTGTTTCCATTGTTTCCCCATCTATTTGCAATGAAGTGATGGGACCAGACACCATGATCTTAGTTTTCTGGAGGTTGAGTTTTAAGCCAACTTTTTCACTCTCCTCTTTTACTTTCATCAAGAGGCTCATTAGTTCTTCGTCACTTTTTGCCATAAGGGTGGTGTCCTCTGTATATCTGAAGCTATTGGTATTTCTCCCAGCAATCTTGATTTGACCTTGTGTTTTATCCAGCCTATCATTTCTCATGATGTACTCTGCATGTAAATTAAATAAGCAGGGTGACTATAAGCAGCCTTGACATATACCTTTCCTGATTTGGAACCAATCTGTTGTTCCATGTCCGGTTCTAGTTGTTGCTTCTTGACCTGCATACAGATATCTCAAGAAGCAGGTAAAATGGTCTAGTATTCCCATCTCTTGAAGAATTTTCCACAATTTACTGTGATCCACACAGTCAAATGGTTTGAAATAGTCATTAAAGCAGAAGTAGATGTTTTCTGGAACTCTCTTGCTTTTTTGATGATCCAACAGATGTTGACATTTTGATCTCTGTTTCCTCTGCCTTTTCTAAAACCAGCTTGAACATCTGGAAGTTCACGGTTCACTTACTGTTGAAGCCTGACTTGAAGAATTTTGAACATTACTTTGCTAACATGTGAGATGAGTGCAATTGTGTGGTAGTTTGAGCATTCTTTAATATTGCCTTTCTTTGGGATTCGAATGAATATTCACCTTTTCCAGTCCTGTGGCCACTGCTGAGTTTTCCAAATTTGCTGGCAGCCCTTTCACAGCATCATCTTTCAGGATTTAAAATAGTTTAACTGGAATTCCATCACCTTCTCTAGCTTTGTTCATAGTGATGCTTCCTAGGACCCACTTAACTTCACATTCCATGATGTCTAGCTCTAGGTGAGTGATCACACCATCATGATTATCTGGGTCATGAAGACCTTTTTTGCACAGTTCTGTCTGTTCTTGCCACCTCTTCTTAATGTCTTCTACTTCTGATGGGTCCATACCATTTCTGCTCTGTATTGTGCCCATCTTCGCATGAAA
This sequence comes from Ovis aries, assembly GCF_016772045.2. Lineage (NCBI taxonomy): Eukaryota > Metazoa > Chordata > Mammalia > Artiodactyla > Bovidae > Ovis > Ovis aries. The sequence continues at coordinate 54,761,250 of NC_056069.1, forward strand.
TATTCCCCTGGTATCTCTAATTTTTCTTTAAGAGAGCTCTAGTCTTTCCCATTCTATTGTTTTCCTCTATTTCTTTGCATTGATCACTGAGGAAGGCTTTCTTATCTCTCTTTGCTATTCTTTGGAACTCTGCATTCAGATGGGTATATCTTTCCTTTTCTCCTTTGCCTTTCACTTCTCTTCTTTTCACAGCTATTTGTAAGGCCTCCTCAGGCAACCATTTTGCTGGAACCGGAATGACAAACCAGATATATCACTTCACGGCAAAGAGATGAGGGAAACTAGAGACTATTTTCTTGGGCTCCAAAATCACTGTAGATGGTGAGTGCAGATATGAAATTAAGAGATGTTTGTTCCTTGCAAGAAAAACTATGACAATGCTAGACAAAGTATTAAAAAGGTCTGTATAGTCAAAGCTGTGGTTTCTTCAGTAGTCTTGTACTGATGTAAGAGTTGGAATATAAAGCAGGCTGAGCACTGAAGAACAGATGCTTTTGAACTGCAGTGTTGACTAAGATTCTTTAGAGTCCCTAGGAGATCAAACCAGTCAGTCCTAAAGGAAACCAATCCTGAATATTCACTGGAAAGACTGATGATGAAGCTGAAGCTCCAGTACTTTGGCCACCTAATGTGAAGAGCTGACTCATTGGAAAAGACCCTGATGACTGGAAAGACTGAAGACAGGAGAAGTGGATGACAGAGGATGAGATGGTTGGATGGCATCACTGATTCAATGAACATGAATGAGAAAACTCCAGAAGATAATGAAAGACAGGGAAGTCCGTGGAGTCGCAAAGGGTTTTACACAACTGAACAACTTAACGACAACAATAAACATTGATACATGAACTTGGCTTCTTGTTTGATTGCTATTATTTTTATCTCATTCATAATCCTTTCTGGACTGTAGCTAGAAGTGTGTTATTGTCATATGATCTGGTCAAATAGACATTAAGATGAAAATCTGCGACAGTGTACTTTAGAAAAAATATGGATTTGCCTCAAATTGTCAGAGTAAAGCCAAGTTCTATGATGAAAAGCCGGTATTCTGTGCTTACTTTTGAACTTTGATGTTAAAAATAGTTTAATGGAAATATATTTATATGGAGAACATGTGGTAACATGCATATTGCTGAATGTATCTCAAGTAGACAATTATATTTTGACATTCTATGAAAACGGTATCTGAACTAACCTTCTAATGCATCTCATTATCTAGTTGGGAATAAAGGTAGCATTTTATTTTCCAGTGGGTCATACAGTCTCCATGAACTACTCAACTCTTTCTTTGCAGCTCCAAAGCAGCCATAAACAATATGTAATTTAACTTGTATCTTGTCTTTGGAGGCAAACTGACTTCTAGAAACACATGGCAGGCACTGATCTGTTTTCAACACTATAGGTTTATCTTCTTCTGAAGGCCATATAAATATGGAGCCTTGGTATCTGACTTATTTCACTTAAAACATATTTAGGGTGCAGCCATATTCTTGTCTGAATAAATATTTTGTTCCTTTGATTGTAAAGTAGTATTTTACTGACTAAGATTATCACAGGTTATCCATTTGCATGTACAAATAAATCTTTAGTTTTTTTCTGATCATTATTAAATAACTATAACTATATATAAGATTTTGCATAAATAGTGTGCTTAGCATGAGTTACATAATGCTATTGATATTTTACCCTGGATGGATGTACCTCTTTATTTATGCAGTTTTTTATAGACAAAAATTATATTTTTAATAGATGCATGGTAAGCAGATCTAAACTTTAAAATCTAAAATTTAAAAAGCCGTGATAAATCATGTACTTTTTATTAGGACAAGAAACCCAATGTGAGATAATGGCTATCTGCTCTTCAGTGAAAACCAAATAAATGTGAAAAGCACATTACAGGATTGCATTCTTAGTTTAGGCATCAGAAGTTATGCTTATTGGAAAACGATCATGTTTTGAGTAATCAGTTGTCCATTTTGCTTTCTCATGATTCATCTGTGTAAAATATATATATATATCTAATTACTGTTTAGTTTTCATTACAATGGCAACTGTACTTTCACCCTAGAAGAGTTGTCCTGTTGATACATTGTTCTCTTTGGCTCAAAACTAAAAGTATTTAAAAGGGGACTTTCACCTGTCCAATTGACTGTATCATATCAATGGGAAAATGGGCATTTTTTTTTTATAGTGTGAGGATGATGATCTATCTTTAGTGCCTTGTTTTCTACCCTGTGGAGATGAACACATTTTGTGACTAAAGAATGATGGAGCCTCCTTAAGCAGTGACCAACGTTAACACCTGTTTCTTCTGTTTCCACAGCAATGCAGAGATAATAGAGTGGAATTGAATTGTTTTACTTAACTTCAGGGTAAAATCTATGGGATAAAAGACTGGGTCATTTATCTTTAGATGATGTTTTCTATCAATTTATAATATTATCTCTCATTTTATGGTGGGATTTTTATTTCATGGCTCAAAAAATGTTTTAGAAAAAAATTGTATGAAATGTTAGAGCCATTTACATGTGAATAGAGAATATAAAACTTATTTCCAAATAATTCTAGGACATAAAAACTCCCAACAAGAAAATAATGTTATAAAAGCTCTATGAAATGAATTTCTATGTCCTCATTGGAGCTGGTAAAACAATGTATACAAAAATGTATTTTTAGAGTGCCCAGGAAGCATTTGTTCATTTTTTATCTAGTGATGCCTTATTATTTTTCTAATTATTCACAAATCCATGTATCATTCTAAAATGTTTTCATTCATTTATTTAAAAATGCCTATAGAACAGTTCAGTTCAGTTCAGTTCAGTCGCTCAGTCGTGTCTGACTCTTTGCAACCTCATGAATCGCAGCACGCCAGGCCTCCCTGTCCATCACCATTTCCCGGAGTTCACTCAGACTCATGTCCATCGAGTCTGTGATGCCATCCAGCCATCTCATCCTATGTCGTCCCCTTCTCCTCCTGCCCCCAATCTCTCCCAGCATCAGAGTCTTTTTCAATGAGTCAACTCTTTGCATGAGGTGTCCAAAGTACTGGAGCTTCAGCTTCAGCATCATTCCTTCCAAAGAAATCCCAGGGTTGATCTCCTTCAGAATGGACTGGTTGGATCTCCTTGCAGTCCAAGGGACTCAAGAGTCTTCAATACCACAGTTCAAACACATCAATTCTTTGGCCCTCAGCCTTCTTCACAGTCCAACTCTTACATCCATACATGACTACTGGAAAAACCATAGCCCTGACTAGACAGACCTTAGTCGGTAAAGTAATGTCTCTGCTTTTGAATATACTATCTGGGTTGGTCATAACTTTTCTTCCAAGGAGTAAGCGTCTTTTAATTTCATGGCTGCAGTCACCATCTGCAGTGATTCTGGAGCCCCCAAAAATAGAGTCTGACACTGTCTCTACTTTTTCCCCATCTATTTCCCATGAAGTGATGGGACCAGATGCCATGATCTTCGTTTTCTGAATGTTGAGCTGTAAGCCAACTTTTTCACTCTCCTTTTCACTTTCATCAAGAGGCTTTTTAGCTCCTCTTCACTTTCTGCCATAAAGGTGGTGTTGTCTGCATATCTGAGGTTATTGATATTTTTCCCGGCAATCTTGATTCCAGCTTGTGTTTCTTCCAGTCCAGCTTTTCTCATGATTTACTGTGCATATAAGTTAAATAGGCAGGATGGCAATATACAGCCTTGACGTTCTCCTTTTCCTATTTGGAACCAGTCTATTGTTCCATGTCCTGTTCTAGCTGTTGCTTCCTGAACTGCATACAGATTTCTCAAGAGGCAGGTTAGGTGGTCTGGTATTCCCATCTCTTTCAGAGTTTTCCACAGTTTATTGTGATCCACACAGTCAAAGGCTTTGGCATAGTCAATAAAGCAGAAATAGATGTTTTTCTGGAACTCTTTTGCTTTTTCAATGATCCAGAGAATGTTGGCAATTTGATCTCTGGTTCCTCTGCCTTTTCTAAAACCAGCTTGAACATCAGGAAGTTCACGGTTCACGTATTGCTGAAGCCTGGCTTGGAGAATTTTGAGCTTTACTTTGCTAGCATGTGAGATGAGTGCAATTGTGTGGTAGTTTGAGCATTCTTTGGCATTGCCTTTCTTTGGGATTGGAATGAAAATTGACCTTTTCCAGTCCTGTGGCCACTGCTGAGTTTTCCAAACTTGCTGGCATATTGAGTGCAGCACTTTCACAGCATCATCTTTCAGGATTTGAAATAGCTCAACTGGAATTCCATCACCTCCACTAGCTTTGTTCGTAGTGATGCTTTCTAAGGCCCGCTTGTGGATATATTAATAGTGAGATATTTTTGCAGAAAAGCATAGTAATTTCAGTGATCACCTACAAATTATTCAATTTAATTCAATTGAAAAGAAATGTTCCATAAAGTGAGAAGAGTTGTTCTATAGTCTATAAACCTAGAACAACTTGGCATTTTACAAAATCTCAAACTGTTTTTTTTTTTTTTTTTTGCTGTTTGTTTTTGTTTGTGCCATAACGACTGTGGGATCTTTGTTCCCTGACAGGCATTCATCCTGGGCCCTCACCAATGAAAGTACAGAGTCCTAACCAATGGAATGCCAGGGTATTCCCCTCAAATTGATTTTGTGTGTGTGTGTGTGTGTGTGTGTGTGTGTGTGTGTGTGTGGAAATAAATTTTATGACTTCTGTACTCCATTTTTTTCTAAATATATTTAGATTTTAAATCAAATGTGCTTTCTCAAAGGAAATATTCACTACAGAGGATTTTAACAGTTAAATCAATGTATTTCTAAAAGAAAAAGAAACCTAAAGAGATAAAATTATATTCCCCAATAACTAGGCTAATGTATATAAGTCAGTGTTTGAACCCAAGTCTTCAATGCACTCTGGTATTCTTGCCTGGAGAATCCCCATAGACAGAGGAGTCTGGCAGGCTATTGTCCATTGGCTTGCAAAGAAGCAGACTGAGCGACTAAGCACAGCACAACACAATATGGGCAGGATGGCGTAATATCAGGAGAAGTCAGCAGCCCAAGCAAAATGGAATTGACAAAGAATCTCACGTTTTGCCTCAGTGATTAATTGAGATCACTTCCCCTTTTTCCCTTTAAACATTTTCATGGCTGAACATCTTCAGAGTTGGTCTCTGGACATGACTCCACCTTCTCCTGAGACTGCCAACTTTTCTGAATAAAGGGCCTTTCCTTCTTGCTGACACCTGCACCTCAAATATTGGCTTTAGAAGAGGGAACAGCCCAACCTCAATCCAGTAATGGAATTATTCCCTTTATTATTTTGCATCATGGTATTCATTTTTTTCATTTAATACTCAGTATTTATACGTATTTAAGGTAGAGGTGGATTTACATATACTCAATTAAATCTAATATTAAAAATCAATTACCAAATTAGTTGTGGGTAATTTGTTTAAATTTGGAAATTTTAAAAGATTGAAATGATTTTAAAAAATCACAAGGGCTCTTTAACCTGAGTTTATATATCCATTTCCCCCCAAAGAATTTTGCAATTTGCAAATAATTTGGAGGCAGATTTTATCTAGATGAAATCCATCTCATAGGAGTTAACATTAATGATGAATATATTTTTTAGCTAAAGTCATGTTTAGTGTTTTTTAATATCTGATTTACTAATGGCATTTTAAATGTTTTGCTTGGTGTACATCATTAGGTCTTTGAGCCTGTACAATTAAGCAAATGAAAATATTCTTAAAATATTTTGTAAGGAGTGATGCTTTGCCAGTTTTATTATTTTTGTTATGATTCTGACAACATTTTAGCTTTGATAATTAGACTAGAAACATTAACTCTAGGTATGTTTATACAGTCAGTCTCAAAGGTGATTTATTTGGTTACATGATGAAAACTATAAAATAAATTCTTATGTATTAATCTTGGATAATAACTCTTGAGAAGCTATCGATAATATATAGGAGAGAGAGAGGGAGTGTGTTCAAAAACTCTGTAATTTACCACAGGTTTTTGGTTAAATTTGGTTAAATATAGAACTTACAAGGACTTTATAGAATTTTTTGCAAGGAAAAGTGATAACTTACACTCATATTTCCCCTGTCTAAATTCTGAACCAATAAAGATAGGAGTAAGGCATGATTAAATAAATACGTGACCTTTCCTATTTATGGAGTAGTTGACCGTGGTGCTTAGCCACAAGAACATCCTTACATTGCACCCCAGTACACCACAATCTTATGAAGTCACTCACATATGAGCGGGGACTTACAGTTAAATTTACAGCATAAAAGAGGACAGGTCAGAACTGCTGCTCACTGCAGCTGAGACATCCTAGAGAAAAGGAAAGGGTGAAAGGAGATAAGGTATAGTCATTCATTTCTATTTTCTAATATCACCAGTCATGTAGGGCTTCCCTGATAACTCAGTGGGTAAAGAATCTGCCTGTAATGCAGGAGAGCCAGTTTGATTCCTGGGTTTGAAAGATCCACTGGAGAAGGGATAGGATACCCACTCTGGTATTCCTGGGCTTCCCTTATGGCTCAAGTGGTAAAGAAGCCGCCTGCAATGTGAGAGACCTGGGTTCAACCCCTGGGTTGGGAAGATCACCTGGAAAAGGGGAAGGCTACCCACTCCAGTATTCGGCCTGGAGAATATCCTGGACTGTAGTCCATGGGGTTGCAAAGAGTCAGACAGCTGAGACATCCTAGAGAAAAAGAAAGGGTGAGAGGAATGAGCTATAGTTATCCATTTTCATTTTCTAATATCATCAGTCATGTAAGGCTGACCATACCACCCCTATCAAGGGAAGAGTGAATAATAACCAAGTGATACGCTAATAGGTACTTAAGTGCCTCTCTATATGACTTCAATCTAAAGGAACTATTTCAAAGGAAATATTTAACCCCAAGAAAGCAGGAAAAAAGATAAAAACAACTTAATGGAAAACAAACAAAAAGCACATGAGGATATCAGAATTATTCTTATTATTTTTTAAAGAACCCCTTCTTTTCAGCAGTAGGGGTTCTAGGTTAGAAAATAATATTGAGGAGAAAGAGTTGAAAAATGTAAATAATGAGTAAGGAGGTTGCTTCCTTGTGACACAGGTGTCAATCCATTATGATATAAAAATATAAATAATTTTTTAATAAAAAATTAATAAAAAAGATATATATTAGAGTATTTATATTTAGATTATAACATCAGTATTTTTAGAGTTTGGAGTTTCTCTTATGGGTTTCATTTTTTTAAAGACTTAAAATTAATTTTAGGTTAATTTTAATTAAGAGATGAAATAGTAACATTTTTCCCTCATGGAACACAATATTTTTTAATAAATAAAAAAATGATAGAGTATCAAGGAAAAATACATTCCCAAAGTTCATAACTTACAGTAAATGCTGAACATTGACTAACATGTTTAGATATAGGTAATAACATGAATATTGAGTTATATTAAAATTTAAATGTTTTGCCTTCAAAAATTAACATTATAAATGTCTTCCTTAAAAATTTATTTTACTTTATACACTCTTCAGCTTCTCATTTTCCTCAGATTTTTGGAAGGCACTAAAATATATCACCTTATTAAAGGGGATCAGAAAAATATTTTGGCCAATAAAATTAAGCATGAAATTTGTCCGTATAGTCAAAACTATGGTTTTCCCAATAGTGATGTATGGATGCAAGAGCTGGACCATAAAGAAGACTGCACACCAAAGAAATGATGCTTTCAAAATTTCAGTGTTGGACTCTTGAGAGTCTCTTGGACTGCAAGGAAATCAAACCAGTAAATCCTAAAGAAAAATCAACTCTGATTATTCATTGAAAGAATCGTTGCTGAAGGTGAAGTTCCAATACTTTGGCCACCTGATGCAAACTCATTGGAAAAGACCCTGATGCTGGGAAAGCTTGAAGGCAAAAAGAGCGGTGGGTGGCAGAGGGTGAGATGGTTAGATAGCATCATGGACTCAATAGACATGAATCTGAGCAAACTCCAGGAGACAGTGGAAAACAGAGGAGCCTGGCGTTCTGCAGCCTATGGAATTGCAAAGAGCTGGACACAACTTAGTGACTGAAGAGCAACAAACAACATTAGAATTTGTTGAATTAATACAGCTTTGTTGAACAGTTTCTGATAACTAAATATTTTAAGCATAAATATTTTTTCATAATGTCTTCTGATATAAAAAATTTTAATGACTGTGAAAGATTTGGGGCAAAAGGTCCAAAGATCCTGATTATTAAACAGTAGAGAAGAATGAGATGAGTTTGTTGTGCTAAATATCCTTTCACAACGATTTTAGATGACTGAAAAAGTAGCATTATCACAGTGAGGAAGTCTGACTGCTGAGCAATCTTTTGAAACATTAAAGTACAATTTCTACCATTAGAGACATAACTGTAGGAAATTTGTACTCAGTTTGTTTTAATTAGAGAAAACAACTTGCCTGTGGGTATCTAAACTTAAAATGAGTTTGACATCACAACACAGTTTATATTCTCCAAGGAAAAATTAAGGGAAACCAAAAAAAAAAATTTAGCTTCTAAATCAAAAAACCAAAACATTCCAATTTACTTTTGGTTCTCAGTGGTATATTTATGTCTTCAGGGTGTATCATGCCACTCCATTTCTGAATTCTAAGAGATAAAAGATTATAGTTCAAAAGTTCACTTTTCTACCATCTTTGCAATTTTTCTTTAGATCTGTAGGTCTAAAACTCTTTTAAAATTGAAGTTCACTAAATAACAAGTTGTCATGTGTTGCCCACTGAAACAAACTGCTTAAGGGAATGTACTAGGATACCGAGCATAATTGTTCAAAGTAAATAATCATCAAACATGCCAGATTTTTGTTAAATTTAATTTAACTATCCTGGGAAAATCATTTTTGTTTTAAATTTTCTAAAATGCAAACTTGCTTTTGGACACAGGAACATTTGTTTCTTCCCACATAAACTGATTCAAATATTATGTATATGTATAATGTATTTTGTCCATGTGCATTTTAAATGAACCAGACACAACTGATTATACAATCAAAGTTGAATTGTTGTAAGATAAATTTATTTCTTGTTTTTTTTAATAAAATATTTACAAGAGATGATAAAAGTTGGATGGCAGCAAATCTAAACGTAAAGAAATATGGAATAAATTGAATTATAATATGGCTTAAACACTGAGAAATTTACTAGTGATTATAATTTGGTATTTACCTTGCCTTAAAGTTTTTACTTGACACAATGTTTAAGCATTAAAATAAAAACCCAAAAGTTTTCCTCTTAAGTGCTGTCAAGGAGTCCTTCAATGTCACTTACATTGGATATTTATGTAACATTTCACCAATAGTAGCGAATACATGTTATATACTTAAATCAATGTAATTTTTTCAAAATACAATAATACTATATTATAGCCATAAAAATCTCAATAAATTTATAAGTATAAAATTTATATAAAACTTTGGATTTAATAAAATTTGAAATAAATAACAAAACAACTGTTTAAAATCTCCAAACTATCTGAAACAAAATAGGATACTATTGGTGGGAGAAATATCAATAACCTCAGATATGCAGATGCCACCACCCTTATGGCAGAAAGTGAAGAGGAACTAAAAGCCTCTTGATGAAAGTGAAAGAGGAGAGTGAAAAAGTTGGCTTAAAGCTTAGTTTTCAGAAAACTAAGATCATGGCATCTGGTCCCATCATTTCCTGGCAAATAGATGGGGAAAAAGTGGAAACAGTGTCAGACTTCACACTTTGGGGATCCAAAATCACTGCAGATGCTGATTGCAGCCATGAAATTAAAAGACGCTTACTCCTTAGAAGGAAAGTTATGACCAACCTAGACAGCATATTCAAAAGCAGAGACATTACTTTGCCAACAAAGCTCCCTCTAGTCAAGGCTATGGTTTTTCCAGTGGTCATGTATGGATGTGAGAGTTGGACTGTGAAGAAAGCTGAGGGCCAAAGAATTGATGCTTTTGTACTGTGGTGTTGGAGAAGACTTTTGAGAGTCCCTTGGACTGCAAGGAGATCCAATTAGTCCATGCTAAAGGAAATCAGTCCTGGGTGTTCATTGGAAGGACAGATGCTAAAGCTGAAACTCCAATATTTTGGCCACCTCATGCGAACAGTTGGCTCATTGGAAAAACCCTGATGATGGGAGGGATTGGAGGCAGGAGGAGCAGGGGACGACAGAGGATGAGATGGCTGGATGGCATCACCGATTCAATGGACAAGAGTTTGGGTGAACTCCGGGAGTTGGTGACGGACAGGGAGGCCTGGTGTGCTGTGATTCATGGGGTCACAAAGAGTCAGACACGACTGAGCGACTGAACTGAACTGAACTGAAACAACCAATGGCTCAAAATAAATTTCAAAAGAGAAATTAGAAATAATTAAGAGTTAAGTAAATTTAAAATCATAACAAAGACAAAATTTTCAGTTCAGTTTAGTCGCTCAGTCGTGTCCGACTCTTTGCGACACAACGAATCGCAGCACACCAGGTCTCCCTGTCCATCACCAACTCCCAGAGTTCACCCAAACTCTTGTCCATCGAGACAGTAATATCATTCAGCCATCTCATCCTCTGTTGTCCCCTTTTTCTCCTGCCCTCAATCCCTCCCAGCATCAGGGTTTTTCCAATGAGTCAACTCTTCACATGAGGTAACCAAAGTAATGGAGTTTCAGCTTTAGCATCAGTCCTTCCAAAGAACACCCAGGACTGATCTCCTTTAGCATGGACTAACTGGATCTCCTTGCAGTCCAAGGGACTCTCAAGAGTCTTCTCCAACACCACAGTTCAAAAGCACCAATTCTTCAGTGCTCAGCTTTCTTCACAGTCCAACTCTCACATCCATACATGACCACAGGAAAAACCATAGCCTTGACTAGAGGGAGCTTTGTTGGCAAAGTCATGTCTCTGCTTTTCAATATGCTGTCTAGGTTGGTCATAACTTTCCTTCCAAGGAGTAAGCGTCTTTTAATTTCATAACTGCAGTCACCATCTGCAGTGATTTTGGAGCCCCCCAAAATAAAGTCTGACACTGCTTCCACTGTTTCCCCATCTATTTGCCATGAAGTGATGGGACAAGATGCCATGATCTTAGTTTTCTGAATGTTGAGCTTTAAGCCAACGTTTTCACTCTCCTCTTTCACTTTCATCAAGAGGCTTTTAGTTCCTCTTCGCTTTATGCCATAAGGGTGGTGGCATCTGCATATCTAATGCTATTGATATTTCTCCCAGCAATCTTGATTCCAGTTTGTTCTTCTTCCAGTACAATGTTTCTCTGTACTCTGCATAGAAGTTAAATAAGCAGGGTGACAATATACAGCCTTGACATACTCCATTTCCTATTTGGAACCAGTCTGTTGTTCCATGTCCAGTTCTAACTGTCGCTTCCTGACCTGTGTATAGATTTCTCAAGAGGCAGGTCAGGTGGTCTGGTATTCCCATCTCTTTCAGAATATTCCACAGTTTATTGTGATCCACATAGTCAAAGGCTTTGTCAAAGTCAATAAAGAAGAAATAGATGTTTCTGGAATTCTCTTGCTTTTTTAATGATCCAGCGGATATTGGCAATTTGATTTCTGGTTCCTCTGCCTTTTCTAAACCAGCTTGAACATCAGGAAGTTCATGGTTCACGAATTGTTGAAGCCTGGCTTGCAGAATTTTGAGCATTATTTTCCTAGTGTGTGAGATGAGTGCAATTGTGCGCTAGTTTGAGCATTCTTTGGCATTGCCTCTCTTGGGATTGGAATCCGGCTGCAATGGACGGCACAGAGGCTTACTGACTGCTACAGACCGCACAGAAGTGTGCGCGCAGAATAAAATTTTAGTAGAATGCTAAAACAGCACTTAGCTTGAAATTTATAGCATTAAATGCCTGTATAAGGAGAGAAGAAATGCACTAAAATCAATAACCTTAGTTTTCACCTTAAGAAACAATAAAGCAAAGAACAAATTAAGCCTAAAATAAGTAGAAGAAAGGAAACAATAAAGATGATAGCAGTAATCAGTGAAGCAGAAAATAGGCTTTAGAGATAATCAATGAAACCAAAAGCTAGTTCTTTGAGAAGATCAAGAAAATAAGTAAATTTCTAATCAGATGGTTCATAAAAATTGAATAAAGTAATGTCATCAATTTCAGGAATTAGAGATATGGCATGGCCACAGATTATTCTGAAAATGTCAAAATAACAATATGCCAAATGTTAATAAGTATTTTAGCAATTGTATGCCAGTAGAATTGCAACTTAGATAAATGGAAAAATCTTTTGAAATACATAACTTACTAAATCTCATTTGAAATATGTAATGTCATATAATTATAAAACTATAGTATCATTTGTTAAATAATTAAACCTATAATTATTAAATCAAATGAATTTTAAATTTTAAAACTACTCATGAAAACTTGAAGGTCCTTATGGTGAATTCTACTAAATATTTAAGGAATAAATAATATCAATCTTAGACAAATTTTAAACCTTCTCCCAAATTTTAGAGGCAGAATTGCTTTCCAAATCACTGTATAAGGTTACAATTCTACTGACACCAAAACCAGAGAAAGATGCTCTAAGGATAAAAATATCCCTCATGAACATAAAAGTACAAACATTATAAAGAAACTTCTATCAAACAGAATTCAACAATATGGAAGTATAGGTTGTATTCTGTGAACATGATCAAGTAGTTTGCGTTCCAGAAATACAAGTTTAGAATAATTTTTAAAATCATGATCATCTCCATAGATAAAGGAAATACATGTAACAAAAGCTATCACCAATCCTGATTTGAAAAAAGGGAAAAATATCATAGCAAAGAAGGAGTGGGAGTTATGTCCTCAACTTGCTAAAGGGCATCTTGGAAAGTTCTATAGCCATCATACTTAATGTTGCAAGAATGAGTTATTTCCTTCTCAGATAAGAAAAAAGACAAGGCCATCTGCTCTCATCATTTCTATCCAAAATTGTATGGGAAATACAAGAAAAGAAATTTTAAACTCATTTGCCTGGGAAATATTCTTTTTGTTTTGTTTTGTTTTAATTTTTATTTTTACTTTATTTTACTTTATAATACTGTATTGGTTTTGCCATACATTGACATGAATCCACCATGGGTGTACATGCGTTCCCAAATATGAAACCCCCTCCCACCTCCCTCCCCATAACATCCCCCTGGGTCATCCCTGTGCTGTATATGACAAACCCACAGCAAACATTATCCTCAATGGTGAAAAATTGAAAGCATTTCACCTAAAGTCAGGAACAAGACAAGGGTGCCCACTGTCACCGCTACTATTCAACATAGTTCTGGAAGTTTGGCCACAGCAATCAGAGCAGAGAAAGAAATAAAAGCAATCCAAATTAGAAAAGAAGAAGTAAAACTCTCACTGTTTGCAGATGACATGATCCTCTACATAGAAATATTCTTATACTGAATCTACTTTTGTGCTGGTATTGATCCCATACAACTATGTTCCTGGAAATGATTTGAATTCAGATTCCTTTCTAGCAGAAGACTTTTGATCTAAGGTAATCGCATGATTCTAGCCACTTATTACTAGTTCATAAATAGACACACAGCCTGATCCTAACAAATAGGATACCAGTGGACACCTGACTAGAAATTTCGAGAAAGAAAAAAAGATTTTTCTTTCTTTAGAAAATCCACACTAACTTAAACTCTTTTCTTGTGTTTTGTGTGTGTGGACCACCTGGATTGACCATAGCCATCCTCAAGACAAAGTTAAAACAGATGCTGATAGAAGTAGAAGAAACTTACATTGCAATTTTGAGTAGACAGGAGACTGGTGGGCTACTGTTCAAGGGGTCGCAAAAGAGTCGAACATGACTTAGCGACTAATCAACAACAAAATCATGTAGTTATCAAGATTTCTACTTCAAGATTACCTGCTCTATCTGATAATACATGTGCTTGTATTATAAAGCCAGTTTGAGCGGACGATATTGCTTCCTGGTACTTGAAAGTAATCTCATGTAGATTCTGGCACCAGGAAATGAAAAACAGTGTGTAAAAGATACTGAAATGTGACATTCTGAGAGTGGAGGATTGGCCTAGAGGAAGCTAACATGCTATATTTTCCAGGTTAAAATGTGGTCACATTTGTTTCGCATTTAAACAGAGTTGATCTGCAGACAACAGAGCAACAAGTAGGTCACTCGAGTTGTGAAGCTCATCTTCCCTATGGATCCAGCAGATGGTAAACAGTGAAGACTTTTCTCAGAAGGTGGAACTAGCATCTATGTGGGACAGCTTAGCCTACAGAGTGTTCCTTTTATCTCCTTTTCATTTGTGTGTGTTTTTTTTTTATTGTATAACTATTTATTCTTTTGTCATAATTGAATGGTCGACAATTAGACAAATATTTTTAACTTTGTCTCAGAATACAAATTCTCAGCTGTCAGTCAAAAGGGAATAATTTTTGTTCATTTTTGTGAAAAGTTTACTCTTTCCTAAAAAATAACCATAGTAAACAATGATTTATCTTGTTTTTTGCCCTACAGACATTATGTTTAAATGATGCCTGGAAATTCAGGTTTCTGACAATTCTCAGAATTCTAGCAACATATGGATAAATTTAGCACTGAGATTAGGAGAGAAAAGGAAAAAAATAACCTGGGTCCATATATGTTTTATATCACAGAACTAACCACTCATGATTCCTGTCCCATCATTAAACTGCTTGTCAGAAAATTTACACAATAATATTGATATTTTATATTGTTTGCAATCAAACATATCCTAACTGATATAGTTAGCAATGTTTCACAAACACACAAGATAATGGTGATAGAATAAATCACCATAAATTTTTCTGAAGGCTATCTGTCAACACGTAATAAAAGTTTAAAAAAGCCTCACTTGTCAGTATAATTCTAACCTAGGAATCGTTTAAGGAAATCACTGAAACTGAAAACAAGTATTTGTGCCAAAATACTCACAACAGAATTATTAATAATAGTGCAAATGTATAAAAATGATAGTCATCTACAATAAGCTTTTGCTAAAGAGATACATTCATAAAATTCATGAGTCCAGCGTAAAGAATGTTTTTGAAGTTAATTTAATAAACTTTGGGGTATCCTAGGGTATAGAGTTTAGTAAGAAATAGAAGACAATAATTTGTTTATACAGTTATCTCAACTATGTTTAATATGTGAAGGAAATGTGTATGATGCTAATATTGTTTTGCGGCAACAGAATTATAGATTTCTTTCAAATCTTTTTAAAATTCCATACTTTTTTATAATAATGAAATATCGTGTATGTTAGTTGCTTAGTTGTGTCCAACTCTTTGCAACTCCATGGACTGCAGACTGTCAGGCTCCTCTGTCCATGGGATTCTCCAGGCAAGCTTCTTGGAGTGGGTTGTCATTCCCTTCTCTAGGGATAAAATATTATTTTACTATAAAATATAATACACAAACTATCTTTATAAGTTTGACTATGAGTCACTGGAAGGACTGATGTTGAAGATGAAACTCCAATATTTTGGCCACCTGATGGGGAGAACTGACTCATTGGAAAAGATCCTGATGCTGGTAAAGATTGAAGGCAGGAGGAGAAGGGGACGACAGAGGATAAGATGGTTGGATGGCATCACCGACTCAATGGACATGAGTCTGAGTAGATTCTGGGAGTTGGTGATGGACAGGGAAGCCTGGCATGCTGCAGTCCACGGGGTTGCAAAGCGTTGGACACAACTGAGCGACTGAACTGAACTGAACTGATGAGTCATGGAAAACAAAAAAATTATAAGAACTAGTTTTCTCACCATAATATGTTGAAATACAATTAGGCACTATATCATAACTTAAAATTCATTAAATCAAAAATAGTTAATTAAAACATTACTTATATTCATCTTTGCTCTAGTAACTTTTTCTTTTAAATAAAATATAATATATGCTTTTATGATTTTATGAAGCACTACTGATTCTGATGAATCACAACTAAAGTTTTAGTTATTGTGTCAATAATTTTAATGCAATAACCTTAAAATTTTGATTTGCTATTTATTTGGTATATTATCAAAAGTGTATGTAAGGTTATAAGTCAAAGTTAGAGTGTTTGTATATTTTTTAATATTAGTTTATTTTCCATAATAGAAAATATGTAATTTGACTAGTATAATGCAGGCAGTTTAATGCCCAACATTATGTTTAAGTAATTCAAAATCCCAAGTAGAGTTTATTTTTTATGTTTTCATTTAATTTGAGCTTATAAATTATATAATCTAGTCTTCATTTCCTATATGAATAGGTCTCCTAGGGCACTCTTCTCACTAGCTATGGTTGGTATTAATTTTTGCAGTCAGCCAAGATTTTAGTTTCAAAAATTCTTTTGATAAACACTTTGCATAACTCCACTGAATTAAATCATATTAGGAAAACATGGACCAAGATAGATTTGACTTGTCTGCCTAGCACTTAAAACCGGTCCAGTGGGAACACAAACCCCTGCATATGGCTCAAGTACAGTTAGGAACCAAGGTTGCATATAAATGAGAACGCATAGGCAGCTTTGCCATCTGTCTGTGAAGTCCTTCCTGATTTGCTTGTCGAAAATGTTACAGGCTTAGTTAAAGCAGGCAGCACCACGGGAAAACTGAAGAAGACAGCTGCCTCCTCTCTGTAACAGAACAAGGCAACACTCACTAATAGGAGTTGGGACCTGCCTAACCTAATCACTGAAGTCTCAAATGGTTTCTTAGCAGTCTATCCATCTATCACTGACACAACCGAATCCTAAAAAATTTTTCTATGCATAAGTAATAGCTCATCCTTTTCCTCTATTCAAATGAGATTCCTTGCCTTTTATAGATCATAGGCACCTTCCACACACACACAGAAAAGAAAGAAATAGAGAGGATGTTTCAAGTGCATTTGGCATTAGATTATGCTAGTAAAATATTACAAACTATACACATGTATAGCTTTTATATGAAGCTACATAATATATAGCTTATTTCTATTATAGAAATTGAGGTCACTTCTAATTTAGTGTAAACAACTTAGACTATGTGTTATGATAATTTAAGTAAATTTAAGTTCTGATATGGTTGAAAAGGTGAAGCTATTGCTACAGCCATAGTTACAGGTTGTAAACATCCTTAGTCATACTAAAAGACTTCTGTCATGTTAATTATAAAAACTTATGTCAATTTTTATGCAGACTATTGAGTATATCACCTTGCTCTAAGCTAATGAGGAAATGTATCTCTCACTGTTAACCAAAACTTCTGTTTAATGGCAAACAACCATTCTTTCCACCATTCTTTTTGACAATATTTTCATTGATTATATTGCTTATAAAAATATAGGTACACTGTTTCTTTTAATATTAGCTGTCAATCCAAATAGAAGACTTCCAAAAAGAAAATGGGCTGTCATCTAATCTAATATTTGTCTTCAGAGAAAATTATTTAATATGTGTCGTTCCTTCGGTTAAATGGGAAAACTATCACTAATCTTGCAATGATGTTGTTACTATTAAATAAGTGATAGTAAAGTTTCTAGGGCTTTTCTGGTGGCTCAGTCAGTAAAGAATCTGCCTTCAGTGCAAGAGACCCAGGTTCAATCCCTGGGTTGGGAGGAACCCCTGGAGAAGGAAATGGTAACTCACTCCAGTATTCTTGCCTGGAAAATCCTATGGACAGAAGGGCCTGATGAACTACAGCCTATAGATCACAAAAATTGGACATGACTGAGTGTCTAAACCACCAACCACCACTAGTAAATTTTCTGGGATATAGGAAATTGTGAGTAAATGGCATTGACTATTCACACATCCATCAAAGAAACATTGAGTTTCTACTGTGGAATATTCGCAGTTACATTCTGAGCCACTAATATTATTGACAAATAAGCAAATCCACAGTTCAGCCATTTTTTCTGGTATTATCAAACAATTGCTTTGCTGAACAGAAGCCCATAATGTGCTACTATTAGAACAAATCATCATCAAGAATTGTTAAAACACCTGAGAAAACTAAAAATAATATTTCATATCATCTTAGTCCATATTCAAAAAGTTCAAAGTATCCCCAAAAATGTCTTTATATCTTTCAAAATCCTGGCTCCATTAAAAATTAATGCATTACAAAAAAAAGAAGAAAAAAGAATTGTTAAAAGAGCAATGGGTCTGGAATATAAATAGTGATCTATGTAATCAGTCATGTCCAACTCTTTGTGACCCCATGGACTGTAGCCTGCCAGGCTCCTCTGTTCATGGAATTCTCCAGGCAAGTTTACTGGAGTGGGTAGCCATTCCCTTCTCCAGGGAATTTTTCCAATTCAGGGCTGAACTTACATCTCAGGCAGATTCTTTACTGTCTGAGCCACCAGGGAAATCCAATCCGTGTTCACTCCTTGCAAAATGTTCTATTTTAAGCATAATAAATTGCTAAAATTAATAATTAAAAATATCATGTTTATTTAAATATACCCATTCACCTGCATTTCTGTTTAAATGAGGTAACAATTGATACTTAACATGAAGAACATTTATTTTACATAAAAATGCTAATAGAGGGTTTCCTTCACAGTGTAATGGATCCTGTAAAATCTACCCAAAATTGACTCCCATGTCTGTTGCTTATTAGCAGCAATACTTGTACCTTTACTATTTTATACAACTGTTTTAGCACCTTTTCTAAAAATAATAATAATTCTTCTAGTCTGTTAAATGACATAGCTGCCCCAGCTGACTATCTACCCAATGTCAGTTTCTGCATTTTCCTTCCCAGTAAGATGTTTGTTTTATTCTGTTCTACACCACTGCCCCACAGAACATGATCCATTATCAGATTCCAGGGCTTTATCCTGACTGGACCAAGACCATCAAAACACTTTCATTTCTACTACCATTTCTTGAATTTGAAAGACTGTATTCCTGATTGTGGTTAATGAAATACAATAGAAAGATGTCTGGTTTTTTTTTTTTTTTCCTTATAACTGTGTCCTTGATTCTATCCTATGAAACAATTCCAAGAATAAAGAATCTATTTTCTTAGTCTGAATGAAAAACCTGGAAAGACATGAAGACATGAAGCTCTATGTGAAAGCTACGGTATAAAAGACAATGGAAGCAATAAGGGATCAAACCTGGAGACGTGTGGAGTTGGCCTAATATCAGAGTATCTTATTAATGTACATTCCTTATCTTTTTAAACATTATTTATTTATTTAAGTTAGTTTTGGCTGTGCCAATGCTTTGTTGCTATGTGGGGACTTTCTCTTGTACTGAGCAGGGCTTCTCTCTGATTGTGGTGCATGGGCTTCTCATTACAGTGGTTTCTCTTATTGTGGAGCGTGGACTCTTGGGTGCATGGGCTCAGTAGATGTGGTTCATGGGCTTAGTTGGGCTTCCCTGATAGCTCAGCTGGTAAAGAATCCACCTGCAATGCAGGAGACCCTGGTTCTATTCCTGGGTTGGGAAGATCCTCTGGAAAAGGGATATGCTACCCATTACAATATTCTAGGGCTTCTCCGTGACTCAGTCAGTAAAAGAATATGCCTGCAATGCAGGATACCTGGGTTTGATCCCTGGGTTGTTAAGATCCCTGGGAGAAGGGCATGGCAACCCTCTCCAGTATACTTTTCTGGAGAATCCCCATGGACAGAGGAGCTGGGGGTGCTGCAGTCCATGGGATCACAAAGAGTCGGACATGACTTAGTGACTAAGCACACTTATGGACTTAATTGCTCTGTGGCATGTGGGATTTTTCTGGGCCAGGGATCAAACTGTGTCCCCTGAATTGCATGGCAGACTCTTAAAAACAGTGAACCACCAGGGGTACCCATACATTCTTAAAAGAAAATTCAAGTCCAGTTTTATTTTGTTTTCTGCTAGATCAACTTAATTGTTAATTGTAAACCCAAAGCACAACAAACCATGGAAAATTCTTCAAGAGATGGGAATACCAGACCACCTGACCTGCCTCCTGAGAAATTTGTACACAGGTCAAGAAGCAATAGTTAGAACCAGACATGGAAAAACCGATTGGTTCCAAACTGGGAAAGGAGTATGTCAAGGCTGTATATTGTCAACCTGTTTATTTAACTTATATACAGAGTACATCATGTGAAATGCCAGGCTAGGTGAAGCATAAGGGGGCATCAAGATTACCAGGAGAAATATCAATTATCTCAAATATGCAGATGACACCACCCTATGGCAGAAAACAAAGAAGAACTACTGAGACTCTTGATGAAAGTGAAAGAGGAATGTGAAAAAGTTGGCTTAAAACTCATTGTTCAAAAAATTGAGATCATGGCATCCAGTTGCATCAGTTCAGTTCAGTCACTCAGTCATGTGTGACTCTTTGTGATCCCATCAATTGCAGCATGCCAGGCCTCCCTGTCCATCACCAACTCCCGGAGTTCACTCAAACTCAAGTCCATCATTGCATCACTTCAGGGCAAATAGATGGAAAAACAATGGAAACACTGAGAGATTTATTTTCTTGGGCTCCAATATCACTGCAGATGTTGACTACAGCCATGAAATTGAAAGATGCTTGCTCCTTGGAAAAAAAGCTATGACCAACCTAGACAGTATACTGAAAACGAGAGATATTACTTTGCCGACGATGTTCTGTCTAGTCAAATGTATAGTTTCTCCACTAGTCATTCAATCCCAAAGAAAAGAAAGGCCAAAGAATGCTCAAAATACCACACATTTGCAGTCATCTCACATGCTGGTAAAGTAAAGCTCAAAATTCTCCAAGCCAGGCTTCAGCAATACATGAACCGTGAACTTCCAGATGTTGAAGCTGGTTTTAGAAAAAGCAGCTGAACCAGAGATCAAATAGCCAACATCCGCTGGATCATTGAAAAAGCAGGAGAGTTCCAGAAAAAGCATCTATTTCTGCTTTATTGACTATGCCAAAGGCTTTGACTGTGTGGATCACAATAAACTGTGGAAAATTCTGAAAGAGATGGGAATACCAGACCAGCTGACCCACCTCTTGAGAAACCTATATGCAGGTCAGGAAGCAACAGTTAGAACTGAACATGGAACAACAGACTGTTTCCAAATAGGAAAAGGAGTATGTCAAGGCAGCATATTGTCACACTGCTTATTTAACTTAAATGCAGAGTACATCATGAAAAACACTGGGCTGGAAGAAGCACAAGCTGGAATCAAGATTGCCAGGAGAAATCTCAATAACCTCAGATATGCAGATGACACCACCTTTATGGAAGAAAGTGAAAAGGAACTAAAAAGCCTCTTGATGAAATGTAAGAAGAGAGTTTAAAAGTTGGCGTAAAGCTCAACATTCAGAAAACTGAATCATGGCATCTGGTCCATTACTTCATGGGAAACAGATGGGAAACAGTGGAAACAGTGTCAGACTTTATTTTTGGGGGCTCCAAAATCACTGCAGATGGTGACTGCAGCCATGAAATTAAAAGACTCTTATTCCTTGGAATGAAAGTTATGACCAAACCAATAGCATATTAAAAAGCAGAGACATTACTTTGCTAACAAAGATCATTCTAGTCAAGGCTATGGTTTTTCCAGTGGTCTTGTATGGATGTGAGAGTTGGACTGTGAAAAAAGCTGAATGTGGAATAATTGGTGCTTTTGAACTGTGGTGTTGGAGAAGACTCTTGAGAGTCCCTTGGACTGCAAGGAGATCCAACCAGTCCGTCCTATAGGAGATCAGTCCTGGGTGTTCTTATGAAGGAATGATGCTCAAGCTGAAACTCCAGTACTTTGGCCTCCTCATGTGAAGAGCTGACTCATTGGAAAAGACTCTGTTGCTGGGAGGGATTAGGAGCAGGAGGAGATGGGGCGACAGAAGATGAGATAGCTGGATGGCATCACCAACTCGATGGACATGAGTTTGAGTAAAATCCGGGAGTTGGTGATGGACGGAGAGGCCTGGAATGCTGAGATTCATCGGGTCGCAATGAGTCAGACACGACTGAGCGACTGAACTGACTGACTGACTAACTGATGTATGGATGTAAGAATTGGACCATAAATTATGTTGAACGTTGAAGAATTGATGCTTTTCAGCTGTGGGGTTGGAGAAGAATCTAGAGAGTCCCTTGGACTAGAAGGAGATCCAACCAGTCAATCCTAAAGAAAATCAGTCCTGAATATTCATTGCAAGGACTGTTGCTGAAGCTGAAAGTGAAATACTTTGGCCACCTGATGGGGAGAACTGACTCAATGGAAAAGGTCCTGATGCTGGTAAAGATTGAAGGCAGGAGGAGAAAGGGATGACAGAGGATGAGATGTTTGGATGGCATCATTGACTCGATGGACATGAGTTTGAGCAGGCTTTGGGTCTTGGTGACAGACAGGGAAGCCTGGCATGCTGCAGTCCATGGGGTCGCAAAGAGTCAGACACAACTGAATGACTGAACTGAACTGAACCCCAAAACAAATGGATCTTATTTATTTTCTAGATTAGGACAGCACTGTCATTGAGGAAATTGGGAAACTGGAAAGCAGTAGACAAAAAAAAAGAAATATATGATAACAGCAAAGGAATATCAAACCACCTCATTTACAATTTCCTATAATATCTGTCTGTAAGCAAACCTTTAATTATTTCAAATAGGTTCTCAGAGGTAACATCAAAGCACAAGTATTTCTCTAAATCTTTATCTTCATAGGATTTACACATTTAAATAGAAATTTTAAAAATTTCTAACACTAACCTAATAATCTCATTTGCATAGATGTAAATTTGTATGCATTAGAATTTAAATGTAGATTTTAAACCTCTAAGCTTTCTTAAAGGCTAAAACAATATCTTATGTGATACACTGCAGGTCAAAATTACTTATATGAATTACTTAAAACAAGTTATCTACCCTGTTAATGACCAGATTTTTTCTCCAAATATTGGATGCATTCAGCCCTGTATTTTACATTTATGCATATATGTGTATATTACATTTACATGTATATATTTCATCCTTGTAATATCAGGTATCATATCTGAAATTTCAAAAAGTTAGGATATTATTAAAAGTAGATTACAGACAGCAGAAGTAGAACTCTGTTAAATCACAACTGTATTTTAAAATTTCAGAAGGTCTACATTAATGTCATTTTTCACTAAATTTACAGATTCTCTGAGAACTTTACCCAAATTCACTCAAACCTCATTCCTCTACAGTAAAAGTGGGAAACCTAAAGTATACAGTCTCAGGCCCCATGGAGTTTTTTGTGCAAAGCATTAATGCCTAAAAACAAGGTACATGGAGTTTATGTCTGGGTCATCTTAGAAGATTAAAGACATAAGGTTTTTACTACTGAAGTTTTTTGTTTTTTTTTTTCTCTCTCTCTTTTTGTTTACATTCTATCTGCGTGTAACACAGGCTAAAAGTTTTTTGTTGAGAACAAACAATTTTGAGATGGATTTTCCCCCCATATATCATAAACTGTTTCTTATATTTCAAATTTAATTGTTATGGATTGTAAAATTATATGAGGTTCATGAATATTTATAATTAAATTTATTTACAGAAATATAAAAACATTCCATTTTTTCTTAAGAGACAGAATGCTTCATACCTAACTATTCCTACCTTATCCCAAGCACACTCAGCCAAGAAAAGCAAATTATCAATTGTATAATGATAGGGCTGAGGTCAGAAGATATAGCTCAGTCTGATGTTCAAATGAAATTTCTACCTGAATCACAGAATAAGACTTAGTAAATTGGGAGCATATTCTGCTAATCAGACAGTCTTCCCTACATGGAAGAAAGGTCTAGCTAGGTTAAGACAGAAGCCGTGACGGAAACAATAAAAAACTATTCTCTCTGTAAATAGATTTGCTCACAAAAGGAAGAAGGCAGGGCTAAGCTACACACACCTAATTAGTCTTTCTAAATATCCCAAAGAGCTGAAGCACTCTAAGCCTTCACCTCCATCCTGGAATATTGGATAGTAGGCAACAGAGGGTTCTTAGAGAAAATCTTTCATATTAGAAAGAAGAAAGTCTTCTAGCTTTAACCTAGAAAAATCTATTTATGTTACATATTTGTATAATAGATACTTTATTACTTTAAAGAATAATTTTAAAAATTTACTTATTTTTAGACCACATTCAGCCTATGTAAAACTAATTGGCTTTATCCCTTGCTTATATTTATAAAGTTGCATTTCCTCCCTCAATACAAAAAGTATATTGGTGAGTTGTAGCTGTGATTATTGACAGTCATTAGCTTACTTTCCAAATGCAAGTATAGTTAACATATATATGACTACAAATGAAAAGAAACATGTCTGAACAATATTGAGAAAAATGTTCCATTTGACTGTAGGACAAAACAAAAGAATGGTATGTTGCTGTTCTTCAGTCACTCAGTCCTGTCCAGCACTTTGTGACTCCATGGACTGCAGCATGCCAGGCTTCCTTGTCCTTCACCATCTCCTGGAGTTTGCTCAAACTCAGATACATTGAGTCAGTGATGCCATCCAATTATCTCATCCTCTGTTGCCACCTTCTCCTCCTGCCCCTAGTCTTTCCCAGGATCAAGGTCTGATATACCCTTGGAGAAATGAGATGAACCCATAAATTTATCATAAGTATAACTGAAACTCTAGTAAATGTTTCATATTTTCATACGTTTCTGAGAATATATTTTCAGAAAATCTTATGTAAAAGACATAGGCAAAAAATAACTGAAGTGATATGTTAATGATAAAGAATATTTTGCCTCCCAGTTATCTAAATATATCATAGCAAGAGCCCTTACAAGTCTAACAGTAGGTCCTAACTTGTTGCTTTATCCTAACTCCTATACAAGCTCACTGTATACTCACTCCATCATTGGCTGGAAGGAGCCAGTGGAAAGCATGGCCATCGTGAGAACATGGCTACAGAATTCAGAGCCACATACCTGCTTTTGAGTAAGCTCCTCCAGGAGTTGGTGATGGATAAGGAAGCCTGGCATAGTGTAGCCCATGGGGTGGCAAAGGGTCGGACACAACTAAGTGACTGAACTGAACTGTCCTGCATTTGAAACTCCCTGAGGTGTATCATTTTGTCCCTAAGATAGATCAATAAAGAAAAGAGATACAACTGATATATAACTGAAAAGGTACTAAATGGGAAATTTAAAATGTTTTGTTTTTTAATGTAAAATTTAATATGTAAAATAATTAAAAAAGTGTTGTAGAAATGATAATGTAAAAGAAGGACAATGCTAACTTTGTAGATTGTGCTATTTTTATCATATTTGCATTAATTTTTCATCCTTTTCACTTTCATCTTCAAGGACTGGATAATATATTTTGAGAACTTTATCTCTATTGCTGTTAAGTCACAGAGCAAGTTTCTCTTCTTCTGCACCGTTCATTTTTTTCTATACACAGCATGTGACTTAACATCAAAGAATAAAATTTAAAAAATAAGTGCATGTACATAATTCATGTATGTGTGCACATGCACAGAGTGCACACACACACACACACACACACACCCTGAATCAAAGAGGTGCATTTTTTACCTAGAAACATAAAGTTCAGCTCCTAGGAGACAGAATGTAAGTCAGTAACTTGAATAGCCAGCTTACGACAAATCAGCCAGCTCCCAAGAATGGCATCAATCTATGACAGATGAGTGATATTTTGGATTCAGTAGCTCATATTCAAGTGTCCTTGAGGCCTTCTGGTTGAAAGATCTGTGACATAAAATTTCCCCCTAAGTAATGACTACATTACTTGAATGAATTTGTAGCAAACTCCAAAATAAAATTAATGCAATGAATTTAAAGAAATTGAGAAGATGTGACACCTTGACTTTTTAGAAAACTAATTTTCCATATGACTTTTAAATGTATGTTTAATAGGTTTAATAATGTATCTTTCATTTTTTATTGTTTAGTAGCTGTGATTTCCAGTGTACAAAAGAATTTACCTAAAAAACTGTCTTTTTTTGTAAATAAGAGGATATCAACACTTTCAAATTCTTTCATAAAAATAGTCACTTTAAAAAATAATTTAGTATGATTTACTGAATAAAATGATGATGGTGATGATGCTAATGCTGATGAGAAAAGCAACTACTTTTTATCAAAATTTCACCTGTAAAAAGTTTGCATTATCTTAATGTGATATCAATAACCTCAGATATGCAGATGACACCACCCTTATGGCAGAAAGTGAAGAGGGACTAACT
Organism: Ovis aries; assembly: GCF_016772045.2. Lineage (NCBI taxonomy): Eukaryota > Metazoa > Chordata > Mammalia > Artiodactyla > Bovidae > Ovis > Ovis aries. The sequence continues at coordinate 54,787,419 of NC_056069.1, forward strand.
AAAAGCCTCTTGATGAAAGTAAAAGAGGAGAGTGAAAAGATGGTTTAAGGCTCAACATTCAGAAAACTAAGATCATGGCATTTGGTCCCATCGCTTCATGGCAAATAGATGGGGAAACAGTGGAAATAGTGGCTGACTTTATTTTTCTGGGCTTCAAAATCACTGAGGATGGTGATTGCAGCCATGAAATTAAAAGACACTTGCTCCTTGGAAGGAAATTTATGACCAACTTAGATAGATATTAAAAAGCAGAGACATTACTTTACCAACAAAGGTCGATCTAGTCAAGGCTATGGTTTTCCAGTAGTCATGTATGGATGTGAGATTTGGGTTATAAAGAAAGCTGAGCACCAAAAATTTGATGCTTTTGAACTGTGATGTTGAAGAAGGCTCTTAAGAGTCCCTTGTACTGCAAGGAGATCCAACCATTCCATTCTTTTGGATATCAGTCCTGGGTATTCATTGGAAGGACAGATGCTGAAGATGAAACTCTAATACTTTGGCCACCTGATGCGGAGAGCTGACTCATTTGAAAAGACCCTGATGCTGGGAAAGATTGAGGGCGGAGGAGAAGGGGACGACAAAGGATGAGATGGTTGGATGGCATCACCGTCTCAATGGACATGGATTTGGGTGGACTCCAGCAGCTGGTGATGGACAGGGAGGCCTGGCGTGCTGCAGTTCATGGGGTCACAAAGGGTCAGACACGACTGTGCGACTGAACTGAACTGAATGTGATTTTCCTACATTAATTGCATTATTATCTCGTAGCTTTGATTTTATCAGTTAGAGAAGTGAATCTGATAAGAGAATTTAAGTAACAGAATCAAGATTGTAGTAGCTAATAACAGGCAGCAGTGACATATGAAGCCAGGCAGTCCTGACTGAAAGACTATGATTCTTGCTGTTCTAACACTGCTTCCTCAATTTAAATTAGTTAATTTATTAAGACAATAAATCAAATTATAAAAATATAGAAAATGATTTTATAAGACATCATTAAAATATTTTAGATAAATTAAATGTTTAACCATGTTTTGAGTGTATTCACTTGTAATAGTCTACCTGACATTAGAAATGGGATTAAAAATTCTACCAAATCAAACAAAAAAGGAACTTAAAAAGACTTTGATAACTTTGGAAGAGAAAAAATAACTTTTGGGGGAAAAACTGTATTTATTCAAGGAGTTCTTTTAAAATTTTTGTCCAGTTAATTTATATATATATATATATATATATATATATATATATACACACACACACACACACATATATACTCATTTATTTCCAAGTCAAAAAGAAATTTAATAGCTTGAACATCTTTTTGATTAACTGTTTGCTGAGTTTGGGTCAGTATCTGTACTTGGCTTTATTATTTTTGTACAATACTCAACTCCCTGGTGGACTAATTTAAACAAATCCATGCAAAATATTAATTAGTTATACCAGCGAAAGAAAAGGTGGTAAATTTTTTTTCTGTGGCAAAATATCAAGTCTGCCTTTGACACGTCTATACTTTCTTCTAATGGAATCTCTCCATGTAGTTATTTTAACCCCTGATGATAAATTAATCATTCTTAGACTGTCTCACACAGTTTTTCTTTATCTGATTAGTAGTAATTATTACTAAACACTGGTCTGTTCACAGAAATTTATTCTCTGGAGAACTGGAAGTTGATGGTAGAAAGTTTTATACTAGAATACTACATTTAAATAAATGTAGAATATTAAAGAGTTTATCCACCCATAAAACAAACAAAAAATATGATGTTTGTATGTAGAAATATTTGTCCCAGACAATAGAAAATATGGAAATAATCATTATTTGAATTTTAATATAATGATGAGTTATAAATTTGTAATGAGAGACAAGAGTGGCACATTTTTAAACTGAAGTTCCTGTATATTCCTTTATAGTTTATCATTAGCACTTGATTTGCTATAATCAAATTTGTAGAGCAGTATTTGTTTTTAGATGTAGTTTTGAAATATATATTTCACGCCATATGAATCATTTTCATTGGGTAATTTTATGTATTTTTTGGCTGTGCTGGGTCTTTGTTGCTCCAGCGGTCTTTTCTCTAGTTGTGTCGGCAACTCTTTAGTTGCAGTGCACAGTCTTCTCATCGTCAAGGCTGCTTTTATTGCAGAGCAGAGGCTCTAGGGCACATGGGCTTCAGTAGCTGTGGCATGTGGGATCACCAGTTGTGGTTCCCAGGCTCTAGAGCACAGGCTCATTAGTTACGATGCACAGGCTTAGGGGCTTGTGGCATGTTGGAACTTTCTGGATAAGAGAAAGAACCCATGTCTCCTGCCCTGGCTGGCAAATTCTTCACTGAGTCACTAGGGAAGCCCTTCGTTAGATGGTCCTTATTCTTAGATGAGGAGGACTTCTTCCAGCCTTCTTTAGCTCCCTCCGTTATTTCTTCCACTCTCAATCATTTCCTTAATTTCTCCCCCTCTCTCTTCTTTCCACTTGTCTCTTATTTTCTTTTTTTGCTCTCTCTCTTTTATTCTTTCTTTTTAAAATTAAAGCAGCTTGATAAATATTAAGAAATCTTAAAGTTTTACAGAAAATGCAGTTTAATACACTGAATTTGATGAAAGAATCATTCATACATTGATTACATGTTGACATGAAAATATCATTCTGTCTACATAAGGAAAGTGACACAATATAAAATCTTATTTTTAGAAATTCCCACATGTGTACTGCATTTTAAAAGCACTCTCAAAAATGCCGTCAACATTGTGAAATTATAATGAAGTTTATTAAATGATTTATTCTTCCAGTACAACTCTAAAATTTAAAAAATCAAAACTTTGTAAGTTTCATCATCCTCCAGAAAGAGTATCTTGCCTTTATTTTATTTTAAATTTAGGTTTTTATTAATATTATGCTTTGAAAACTTAGTATTGCTTTTCTGGAAAAAAATTATTTCCATCAATATAATTAACTGATTTTATAGGATTTTTTGCTACAGACTGTTAGATGTGCTAGGCAAAGTTGGAACTGCAATGGCTCTTTTTCAATGAGGAAAAACCTTGGTAACTACTCAGAAAGAAATGGCAGTACTAAAAACTGTTGCTAAATCTAGAAACACATTAATTAAAATAAACATTTGCATTAAAAGGAAAAGATGAAGATATAAGAAGTTTAAATCAGCTCTACCTTTTAATGTCCATTTTCCCATACCAGTCATATTTCTCAAATCATTTCAAAAATGATCAATTTTTAATTCATCATTTTTCCCATAAGAATGCAGCACAGAAATATTCATGTACATAAACACTTGCATATAAAAATGCCATATTACTTAACTGAGAGGTCAAATTTTCTGTTTCAACTTATATTAATACTTTCCTGTGTATGAGCATGAGCATGTGCTATTGGCTGAACATTTGTTTTCCCTCTAAATTTAAGACAACATGAAAGAACAGTACCTGTTAAGAGCAATCAGTGTGAAAAACCTCCTCACTTCGGAGGCATTGGGTGAGAGACTAAGAAGAGTTATGTGCCATTTAGTGGGGAAAGGACTAAATGTAGCTCTGACTCTGTCTAAAATTAACTGAGGGCTTCCCTCCTGGCTCAATGGTAAAGAATCTGCCTGCCAATGCAGGAGGTGCAAGTTTGATCTCTGGTCTGGAAGATCGGACGTGCCGTGAAGCAATTAAGCCTCTGTGCCACAAGTATTGACCCTGTGTTCTCGATCCCATGAGCCACAACTACTGAGCCTGCATACCGCAACTACTGCAGCCCACCATGCCCTAGAGCCTGTGCTCTGAAACAAGTGAAACCACCACAGGAGAAACCCACACACTCCAATTAGACAGTAGCCCTCACTTGCTACAACTAAAGAAAAGCCTGCCCACAAAGCAATGAAGACCCAGAACAGTCAAAAATTAAAGTTAATTAATTAATTAAAAAATTTTTAAAGTATGACATAGGATATCATGTTCCAAGTAGTACAATTATGTTACTTATGATGTTGGATGGCATCACCAACTCAATGGGCATGAATTTGAGTAAACTCTGGGAATTGGTGATGGACAGGGAGGCCTGGTGTGCTGCAGTCTATGGGGTCGCAAAGAGTTGGACACGACTAAGCAACTGAATTGAACTGATAAAAATTATCAGAACCCAATAATAAGAACTCAAGATAGCTAATATCCAATAAAAGTTCCCAGCAATTATAAAAGAAAAGAACATAGCTCACCATGAGAAGAATGTCAGTCAGTCAAGTGGATTCAGAAATGGCATCAGTGATAAAACTAATCGTAATTGCAACTATATTCCATAAATTCAAGAAATGAAGAAATATTTAAAATGATAAGGAAAATATAGAATTAAATTTTAAAATGTAAAACATATTTCTAAGGAAAAACCTTCAATGTCTGAAATGAAACATGAACTGCATGGGGTAAATGCTTGAAAAGACATAATATAAGAAAAGATGTTTGAACATAAAGGCACAGCAATAGAAACTGTCCAAAATGAACAGCATATAAGAAAAAAAATGAAAAACAGAGCACATTGAGCGAAAGAAAAATTCAATTGGCAAAATGTACATGCAATTTATAGTCACAAAGGAAACACTATAGAGGAATGCAGAAAGCTATTTGAGGAAGTAATGACCAACCTTTCTTCCGTGTGTGTGTGTGTGTGTGTGTTCAGTCTCTAAGTCATGCCTGACTCTTTGCATCCCTATGAACTGAAGCACACCAGGTTCCTCTGTCCGTGGGATTTTCCAGGCAAGAATACTAGAGTGAGTTGCCATTTTCTCCTCCAGGGGATCTTTCTGACCCAAGGATCAAACCAGTGCATCCTGAATTGCAGGCAGATTATTTAGCACTGAGCCACCAGGAAAGCTCACATTTTTTCCATATCTAATAATAAACATCCAAGAAATAAAGATCATGGCATCCGGTCCCATCACTTTATGACAAATAGATGAGGAAACAGTGGAAACAGTGAGAGACTTTATTTTGGGTGGGGGGGCTCCAAAATCACTGCAGATGGTGACTGTAGCCATGAAATTAAAAAACACTTGCTCCATGGAAGACAAGCTATGGCAAATCTAGATAGCATGTTAAAAAGCAGAGACATCGCTGTGCCAACAAAGGTCCATATAGTCAAGGTTATGGTTTTTCAGTTGTCATGCATGGATGTGAAAGCTGGACCATAAAGAAGGCTGAGCATCAAAGAATTGAATTTTTATTTTTTTTAATTTTTAAATTTATTTATTTTAATATAAATTTACTTATTTTAATTGGAGGCTAACTACTTTACAATATTGTATTGGTTTTGCCATACATTAACATGAATCTGCCAAGGGTGTACATGAATTTTTAAACTGTGGTGTTGGAGAAGACTCTTGAGAGTCCCTTGGACTGCAAGGATATCCAACCAGTCATTCCTAAAGGAGATCAGTCCTGAATATTCATTGAAAGGACTGATGCTGAAGCTAAAGTTCCAGTACTTGACCACCTGATGTGAAGAACTGACTCATTAGAAAAGACCCTGATGCTGGGAAAGATTGAAGGCAGGAGAAGAGCATAACAGAGGACAAGATGGTTGGATAGCATCATCAACTCAGTGGACATGAGCTTGGGCATCCTTTGGGACATGGTAGCCTGGGGTGCTGCAGTCCATGGGTCACAAACAGTTGGATACAACTGAATGACTGAACAACCACAATAGACCTGCTTATGTAAGAATCTCCACAAACTCCACACATAAGAATTATGAAAAAACTAAATTAATTCATATTAATCAACTTGCTTAAGACCAGTGATACAGAGCAAGAAAAAGAAGCCAGAGGAAAAAAGGCACATAATATACACTGAAAAACAGGTAACATGTTAACAGAATTGTCATTAGAAACAATGCAAGCCAGAATACATGGGAATAATTTCTTTAAAATGTTGAAAGAAGCAAAACAGTCCATTTTTACCAGCAAAAGTTGCTTTTCTAAGAGAAAACTGAAAACTTTTTAAAATGCTCGTAAAAGCTAAAAATATGTATCAAGGAAATCTTTCAGGTGCAAATAGAATTATACTAGATGTAATGCTAGATATAAATTCATAAAGAGCATATATGGGTAATTAAAGAACTTTTCACTTTTTATTAAATTTCTTCAGAGGACAATTAACTAAGTTGCACTCATTTCACATGTTAGAAGGTAATGCTTAAAGTCCTTCAAGATAGTCACTGCGTGAACCAAAAAATTCTACATGTACAAATAAGATTTAGAAAAGGCAGAGGAATCAGGGGTCAAACTGCCAACCTCCATCGGATCATAGAAAAAGCAAGACAATTCCAGAAAAAAAATCCACTTCTGCTTTATTGACTACAGTAAAGTCTTTGATTGTGTGGATCACAACAAACTGTGGAAAATTCTTTAAAAAATTGGGAATACCAGACCACCTGACCTCCTCCTGAGAAACCTGCATGCAGGTTAAGAAGCAACAGTTAGAACTGGTCATGGAACAACAAACTGATTCAAAACTGGGAAAGGAGCATGTCAAGGATGTATATTGCCACCTTGCTTATTTAACTTATATACAGAGGACATCATGTGAAATGCTGGACTGGATGACGCAGAAGTCAATGTTTTTCTGGAATTCCCTTGTTTCTTTTACGATCCAAAAGACACTGGCAATTTGATCTCTGGTTTCTCTGCCTTTTCTAAATCCAGCTTGTACATCTGGAAGTTCTCGGTTCACATTCTGCTGAAGCCTAGCTTTAAGGATTTTGAGCATTACCTTGCTAGCATATGAAAAGAGAGCAATGGTACATTGGTTTAAACATTCTTTGGCATTGTCCTTCTTTGGGATTGGAATGAAAACTGACCTTTTCCAATCCTGTGGTCACTGCTGAGTTTTCCAAATTTGCTGGCATATTGATTGTGACACTTTAATAGCATCACCTCTTAGTATTTGACATAGCTCAGATGAAATTCCATCACCTCCACTAGCTTTGCTCATACTAATGCTTCCTAAGGCCCGCTTGACTCCATGCTCCAAGATGTCTGTCTCTAGGTGATATCCATGTCATTAAGATCTTTTTATTTTTACTTTTTATTTTTACTTTATTTTACTTTACACTATTGTATTGGTTTTGCCATATATTGACATGAATCCGCCATGAGTGTACATGAGTTCCCAATCCTGAACACCCCTCCCACCTCTCACCCCATATCACCTCTCTGGATCATCCCCGTGCACCAGCCCCAAGCATCCCGTATCCTGTATCGAACATAGACTGGCGATTCGTTTCTTACATGATAGTATACATGTTTCAGTGCCATTCTCCCAAATCATCCCACCCTCTCCCACTCCCTCAGAGTCCAAAAGTCCATTCTATATACATCTGTGTCTCTTTTGCTGTCTCGCGTACAGGGTTATCATTACCATCTTTCTAAATTCCATATATATGTGTTAGTATACTGTATTGGTGTTTTTCTTTCTGGCTTTCTTCACTTTGTATAATCAGCTCCAGTTTTATCCATCTCATTAGAATGGATTCAAATGTGTGTGTGTGTGTGTGTGTGTGTGTGTGTGTGTGTGTGTGTATATATATATATATATATATATATATATATATATATATGTACTGTTTTTCTGTGTCTTCTTGCCACCTCTTCTTAATATTTTCTGCTTCTGTTAGGTCCATACCATTTCTGTCCTTTATCATGCTCATCTTTGCATGAACTGTTCCCTTTGTATATCTAATTTTCTTGAAGAGACAAACCTAGAGAGCATATTAAAAAGCAGAGACATCACTTTGCTGACAAAGTTTGGTGTAGCCAAAGCTATGGTTTCTCCAGTAGTCACATGCAGAGGTGAAAGTGGGACCATAAAGAAGACTGAGCACAAAAGAACTGATGTTTTCAAATTTTGATGTTGGAGAAGACTCTTGAAATTCTCTTAAACAGCAAGGAGATCAAACCAGCCAAAACTTAAGGAAATCAATCTTGAATATCATTGGAAGACCTGATGTTGAAACTGAAGCTCTGGTAGTTTGGCCACCTGATGCAAAGAACTGACTAATTGGAAAAGACCCTGATGCTACAAAAGATTGAGGCAAAAGGAGAAGGAGATAACAGAGGATGAAATAGTTCCATGGCATCATCAACTCAACTCACATGTGTCTGAACAAACTCCAGGAGATAGTGAAGGACAGGGAAGCCTGGCATGCTGCAGTCCATGGAGTCATAAATGGTCGGATACAACCTAGCACCTGAGCAACAAGAATGTTTTTGAGGATTCATAATATTAATGAAATAAAATTTATAACAAAAATAGCACAAAGGCCTAGAAATAAATAATGTAATTATTCTCTATTTTCTAAAAGGTTGTATTAAGACCTGCATTAGTACAATAATATGTGTTGTGTTTTTTTTTTGTTTGTTTTGTTTTGTTTTTGTTTTTGTTTTTTTTTGTAAAAGCAAAAACCCTCTTTGGATTTCTTTATATTAGTGAAAATAGGTACTAATGTAGGTCCCAACATTTAGAAAGTAGGGAGATACTCTATGTTACTTTGGTTTAGGCCATTTTGCTTTATGCAAATTTTTGATAGGAATGCTCTAATTTTGAATAATGAGGGAAACTTGTGTACTGCTATGTTACTTTAATATCAGACAAGTATGTGTAAAGTGATATATTACTTGTGAGTAGAATATGTTCAGTTAAATAATTTTATTATAACTTTAAAGCAACTATTAAAATAACAGAATGATTTTATCTAATAATCCCACAAGGCAAATATGTGTAATAATAAAAAATGCACCATCCAATGAGAATCAGAAAAAGAGGAAAAAGGAAACAAACACACAAAAATAGATCAAAAAATAGAAAACAAATTATAAGATTATATATTTAACTTAGATTTTTTTTTTCATAATGCGCATTAGCTGTAACTGGTGTGAGCAAATAAGTTAAAACAGAAAGATGACAAATTAGATAAAAAGCTTGGGACTGTGGTCCTGAAGTCTGTGGTGATTTGGGGACCCAATGAAAGTTTTATACATCTGACAGTGACCTCAAATCTCCGGGTTTTGGCTGTTCTTTTGTCTGGACCACATCTTGGGATTGCTTGTGTAGATGGCCATCCTGAAAAGGGAAATAACTACAGTATGAGTCCTATCCTACATCTATCTTCCTCTAGGTGTAAATCAAGTGTACCTACTACAGGATGATGCTGGCCTCACAGAATGAGTTTGGGACGATTCCTTCCTCTGCCTTTTTTGGGGGGTAGGATGGGGTGGGGATAGTTTCAGAAAGATATATGTTCGCTCTTCTCTAAATGTTTGATAGAATTCACCTGTGAAGACATTTGTTTATTGGGAGGTTTTTAATCACAGTTTCGATTTCAGTACTTGTGATTAGTCTGTTCTTATTTTCTATTTCTTTCTGGATCAGTCTTATGAGAGTGTTCATTTCTAAGAATTTGGTCATTTCTTCCAGGTGTGTTTTGGCATGCAATTGCTCATAGTAGTCTCTTATGATCCTTTGTATTTCTGTGGAGTCAGGCAGTCACCTTGACTTTAGCCAGTGGACTACATCTTGGACTTCTGACCTCTAAAATTCTTAAGATAGTAAATTTGTATTTTTCTATTCCAGTGTATTTGTGGCAATTTGTTATGGCAGCAATAGGAAACTAATACAGCTGTCATTCTAGTGTTTTCCCCAAACCCTCTGGAAATGTCTGCACTAATCAACCTTTTGCAGGAAAATTCAATCATGTCTCAACTTTTTCAATTCTTATGAGAAAGACTTACCACAAATAGCAGTGCTAATATCTCTAATATCTCTGTCTTTGAATCTATGTAATTATCTTCCTCACTGCTTCTCTCTCTTTTTCTTTCTTATACACAAAAATAAAATTTACTTTTTTTATCCCAAGATTAAGCTCATTTCAACTTCTGTTATTCATTAAAGTAACCATTAAGTCTTTTTAATTAAACCACCATAGCATAGATATTACTTGCATTATTCATTTACATATAACATATGTTAATGGATTTTCCATTGTTTCTTCCTATGTGTTTGTCTCTTACATTTCAACATGTAGAGATATTAGAATTGTCTGTTATATAAGTGCAATTCTGTTTGCCATTTATGTTTTCAATTTATTTTACTGGATACATTTTGTTTTTGCAATTCCATTTTGATCTGAGTAATTTTATTTTAAGATCTTTTAACAGCAACTTAAAAAGTATTATGCTATATCTTTTACACATAATGGAAAACTCGAATGAAAATAGGACATTTCATGCCCATAGACAAGAAGGGTGAAAGAGTGACCAGGAAAACTATAAACATAATTTAAGGTACCCAGTTGTAGTTTGGTCTTATAACTTTAAACTGTTATAACCTGAATTTATCAGAGGCACAAAGCAAAGGGCACTTCTTTTTCAGGTACTTAGAGACTGCAAAGAGTTCATATTAGGCCTTGTTGGACATAGCAAAAAACATGAAAATGTTAAAGCTTGATCTTCTAGCTATAGCTTAGAAGACTGAAGGATGGAACTTTGATAAATTTTGCAAAAACTTCAAAATTGTCAGTCTGCTAGTTTTAGGTGAAAAGAGAAAACTATATCCAACAGTTTCTTATGAATAATCAAGATAGATACATAGATCAATCACTCTATCTATCCACCTAAATCAAACTGAGTTTACCTTGAGAAAGTTCATCACTATGTATTAACTGCATTCATGAATAGATAAGTTTTAAAATATAATTATTATTATATTTTTGGAAAAGGACCTCTGATAATAGAGAAACACAGTTATGCCAGAGGAAACAGCAGTTAAGTATGATCCTTATCAGACTAAATACCAACTTCAGGGCAGGTGAGTCTTTGTATATTTTTGGTTGTTTATTATCATTAAATAGGTATTGTTCAGGGATCCAGTTTCTTGGTTCATTTATCATCATCATCTGAAGTAGATTATGGGTAATGATGGGTAAATATGCAGTGGTGATTTGGATTTGTGAGGATGTTTATTTGTCTGTTGAACATGAAATTTTGTTAATACAGTCATTTTTCAACCTCCCCCAAGTTGCAGTGATTTATATCCATGTAGATTTTTTTAAGTGGAAATTAATTTCATGCCATCAATTTACTTTTCCACTGAGTAATTCAGGATAGAAAATATTACATTAAAATGTAAGAAGAAAATGAACTCCCAGCAAAATAATTTAGCCATTTACTTGGACTTAATTTTTCCATGAAAGAAAACTTTTGAGTGTACCAAAATACTTAATTTTGCATTAATAATAAGATAAACATCCAAATATTGCATTTCTTTCCATCCCCATATGCATCTTTAATTAAGAAATGTGTATAATTTTGCCTATTTTATAACTCATATCAGTTAATATTCTTTTAGAGATGATTTTTGATATCAAATACGTTTGTAGAACCCTAAACAGAACATTTATCAGAGTAGATTTTTTTTACGTTTTAAAAGTTATTGATTCAAAATAATAGAATTCTGCCTTTATTGTGAAGTTTATTTTTGCTATACAGAGATACACAAATGGATTTTGAGATCCATTTCATTCATTGAATTAACAGCAGAAGTATATCAGAAAACAGAATATCAACTTGCTATTTCACCTTTCTCTATTCATAACATTGATTTTATCTAAAAACTTATTTAATTTAATTTAATATATTTCTCATTTCATTATGCACTATTTTATCTACATGCATGTGTGTTCAGTCACTCAATGGTGTCTGACCCTTTGTGATCCCTAGGACTGTAACCCACCAGGCTACTCTTTCCATGGAATTTAACAGGTGAGAATACTGGAGTGGGTTCCCATTTCCTATTCCAGGGGATCTTCCCAACCTAGGAATTGAATTTGCATCAGTCCCTTTTTATCTGACTTATCCAACTATAGAAGAAACTTAATAGAACATATCTATTAAAACAAAAAGTATGTATCATACCCATGGAGAAGACAAAAGCATAATTATATATTCTCCTCTGTAAAGATGCTGTATATTATCATTTTTAGTTTACCAGTGAAATATTTGAGGGCCATGGAAAGTGAGAAAATTATCAAGGATTAATTAAACAGATGTCAAAACAAATGCAGTGCTTCTCAGATCATGCTAGAGCCTCTACATGTGTTTACTGCCATAATTGCTTATCTCAAACACACATAATACCATTACTTTTTCATGTCTTACACTTATATTAGAGACTTAAAATGCATCTCTCTTAGAAAAATCACATATATACTGCCCACAAAAATAGAGGTTTCAAAAAATAAAATGGTTTCAGAAAAAGAAACTGCTTTCCTCTTATAGATAACAGTCTCAAGACTTTGAAGAAATCTGGGAGGTAATCTTTCACAGTCTTAACATGAATTTGAGCAAGTCACAGCTCTACGCCCTTTCAAGCCACTTGATGGGGATTTTTAGTGATGGGGAGACCCACTTTCACATGAGGTATCCTCAATACCATTAGGTTGCACATTAGTGCTTATTTCTAATAGTCTCAAGTCCATTATCATTCTGGTTTCTATTCTCAGGTTGAATTCTAAATAGTTATAAGATATTGCTTAGAAAGTAGATATGTGCAGTACACATCTCTATTATGTTAGTTCTGGACACTAAGCATTTATTAATATAACCAGAAAGTTTATCACCTCTTTTTTCTAAAATCATATTATAATCTGCTAATAATTGTATATATCTTCTTGAACCATCAATCTGTCATCAACTATATTCTCTATTCCTATTATATTGTTGTTATTAAACTGCTCACTCGTGTCTGATTCTTTGTGACCCTGTGGTGCAGCACTCCAGGTTTCCCTGTCCTTAACTATCTCCCAGAGTTTGTTCAGACTTATATCCTTTGAGTTGATGACTCCTATTATATAACTTCATACAATTTTCATATTACATTTCCCTACATTCAGCATGTATAGAATGTTACCCTTCATTACAAATCTATAAGTTTATAAAAAAGTAAATGACATTCTGTACTCTCATCCCTGTCAGAAGTACCTCTGACGTTGGAAGTAATTCTAAGATGTGGTGAATAAAAGAACTGATTGTTGCCGTGCTGAAAGGAAGGAACTTGACAAAACATAAGATAGAAGGTGAATCTTGGGAAGCCTAGTTTTGGAGTTGAGCAGATTAATCTGGGGACATGAGACATCCTTGGAAACTTAGTGAAGATGGAAAAATAGAAAATATCTCAAAAAGAAGCTATCAAAAATAAATTAATAACAGTAAATCGGAAAACTGACTCTTCCTCCAACATAGGGTATGGTTTATGAAAACTGAGCTTTATTGTAGCAATCAATGAAAATAATCTTGAACCAAGAAATGAAGTAATTCTGTCTTACTTTTTCTCCCCAAGTGATTGCCTTATGTTGTGGATCTGTGAAAATCAGAAATATACTTGAATATATATTTTTAAAAAAAGAAAATAGAAAAAGTAAAACCCAAAAACAAAACAAAACTTCATAGCTGTTAAAAGTTACTGAAATAAACTAGAACATGATAATTAAAACTTTTTAAGTTAATAAAATACTCTGAAACAGTCTCAACATAGGAGAAAACTCTAATACAACAATTTAGCATGAGTAAAGTAAAATTGAACAATCTACTGAGAATGTGGGTGGGGGAGACCATCAATTCAAAAAACTAAGAATGAAAAAGACAAACTACAACAAGTGTATGGATGATCGTATTATTATATTCAGAGCCTTGGGTGGGTATGAGGGACAGAGGCTATAGTTCCCAAATTCAAAGAAATCAGGTTTGGACTTATGACTTGGTCTGGCAAAAAAATTGTGAACAAAGTCTATATCACCATCTTAAAGAAGAAGTATTAAGAGCTAAAATCTAAGCCTCTGTTCTCTATTTTACCGTATGCCGTAATAATGAATACTGTCAACTCAAGATTGTCCAGACATTTTCAGCTTTTAGTGGAAGTGAAATATACAGGTTCAAAGATGAATGGGTCTATATAGCACACACAAAAAAACTGCTCAATATGCTCTTTAATTGTTTTGCTTTCTCTTTCTCCATGCATATCTATGAACCCTTGTGGTGTTTTCTCAACCAGTTAATGGAGAGAAAAGGACAAGCCTGTTTTACCAAACAATCTGACTGTACTCTGTGAGTGCAAAGTTGCTCCACTTAGATGAGGCTGTGAAAAATAATGATGGTGAAAACTTTTCCCATTGGGAAGGACTCCAGATGATAAAACTATACACACATGCACACACACACACACTCACACACACACATAGACACAGTTTCCCCTTTCCAGAGATACATGGAAGTCAGATGATAAGATGAAGCTCCATAAACACCACCACTCTCAAGGAACTGGTTCTGGGTGGAAAGTGAAAGTGAAAAGTGTTAGATGCTCAGTCGTGTCTGACTCTTTGCCACTGCATGGATTGTAGCCCACCAGGCTCCTCTGTCCATGGAATGTCCCAGACAAGAATACTGGATTGGGTTGTCATTCCTTTCTCCAGGAGATCTTCTCAACCAAGGGATCAAACCCAGGTCTACTGGATTGCAAGCAGATTCTTTACCATATGAGTCACAAGTCAATCCCCCAAAAATAAATGCAATTTATTTTTGCAGAAATGCATTGAATTTTTGTCACTTATATTTCTCTTCACACCATATCCATTTTTTTTTCTTTAGTGGTTTATCATTACCCTCACAGTTTTATAACTATTTGTTCTCATTTTCCTATCAGTGCAAGTGATTATGCATGGTGGTGGTGGTGGTTCAGTTGCTAAGTTGTGCCTGACTCTTGCGACCCCATGGACTATAGCCCTCCAGGTTCCTCTGTCCATGGGTTTCCCCAGGCAAGAATACTGGAGTGGGTTGCCATTTACTTCTCCAGTAATCATGCATATCTTCCTTGAATTCGTATTTGCTTTGAGGAAATTTGGCTGAATATTTCTTCAGTTCAGTTCAGTTCAGTTCAGTTGCTCAGTCGTGTCCGACTCTTTGAGATCCCATGAATCGCAGCACACCAGGCCTCCCTGTCCATCACCAACTCCCGGAGTTCACTCAGATTCACGTCCATTGAGTCAGTGATGCCATTCAGCCATCTCATCCTCTGTCGTCCCCTTCTCCTCCTGCCCCTAATCCCTCCCAGCA
Source organism: Ovis aries (assembly GCF_016772045.2). Classification (NCBI taxonomy): domain Eukaryota; kingdom Metazoa; phylum Chordata; class Mammalia; order Artiodactyla; family Bovidae; genus Ovis; species Ovis aries. Next base: position 54,802,574 of record NC_056069.1, read on the forward strand.
TCAGAGTCTTTTCCAATGAGTCAACTCTTTGCATGAGGTGGCCAAAGTACTGGAGTTTCAGCTATAGCATCATTCCTTCCAAAGAAATCCCAGGGCTGATCTCCTTCAGAATGAACTGGTTGGATCTCCTTGCAGTCCAAGGGACCCTCAAGAGTCTTCTCCAACATCACAGTTCAAAAGCATCAATTCTTCAGAGGTCAGCCTTCGTCACAGTCCAAATCTCACATCCATACATGACCACTGGGCAAACCATAGCCTCGACTAGACGGACCTTAGTCGGCAAAGTAATGTCTCTAATTGTGAATATGCTATCTAGGTTGGTCATAACTTTCCTTCCAAGGAGTAAGCGTCTTTTAATTTCATGGCTGCAGTCACCATCTGCATTGATTTTGGAGCCCCCCAAAATAAAGTCTGACACTGTTTCTACTGTTTCCCTATCTATTTCCCATGAAGTGATGGGACCGGATGCCATGATCTTTGGTTTCTGAATGTTGAGCTTTAAGCCAACTTTTTCACTCTCCTCTTTCACTTTCATCAATATGCTTTTTAGTTCCTCTTCACTTTCTGCCATAAGGGTGGTGGCATCTACATATCTGAGGTTATTGATATTTCTCCCGGCAATCTTGATTCCAGCTTGTGTTTCTTCCAGTCCAGCGTTTCTCATGATGTACTCTTCATATAAGTTAAATAAGCAAGGTGACAATATACAGCCTTGAAGTAGTCCTTTTCCTATTTGGAACCAGTCTGTTGTTCCATGTCCCATTCTAACTGTTGCTTCCTGACCTGCATACAGATTTCTCAAGAGGCAGGTCAGGTGGTCTGGTATTCCCATCTCTTTCAGAATTTTCCACAGCCCTCCTTAATTTTATCTGGCTTCAGTTACCTGTTTCATTTTAAATTTAAATTTTCTTTGGTGGATGCATCAATCCGTTAGGGCTGCCATACAAATACCACAGACTGAGTGGCATAAGGAACAGAAGTGTATTTTCTCATGGTCTAGGAGGCTAGAAGTCCCAGACTAAGGTGCTGGCTGATTCAGTTTCGGAAAGGTCTCTCTTCCTGGTTTGCAGATGGCTACCTTCTCACTCTGTCCTCATATGATCTTTTCTCTGAATTCACTGAGAGAAGATGAAATGTCTGGAATCTTCTTATAAGGATGCTAATACTATCAGTTCAAAGATTCACCCTTATGAATTCATTTAATCTTTATTTTTTCCTTATAGACCCACATCTCCAGATACATTTGGGAGGCCATAACAGAAGACTGAGCAGTGGTTCAGGCAACAAGTCTCTATTCTAATATTCTGTAGTGCAATATATTGTTTTAGTTGCTAAGTCTTGTTTAACTCCTTTGTGACCCCATGAACTGCAGTGCACCAGGCTCTTCTGTCCATGGAATTTCCCGGGTAAGAATACTAGAGTGGGTTGCCATTTCCTTCTCCAGGGATCAAACTCTTGTCTCCTATCTTGAACACAATTCTTTACCACTGAGCCACCTGGGTCGCCCTCTGAGATACAGTAGGATCTGATTATTTAGGACATTGGATAACATAAAATCAGAATCCTGGACTTTGCTTGCTTTCTTAGATCCTGTATTGAGGTCTATTCCAAAAAATCCATGAGTTTATTTTGCTCTTACAAGTTTCATCTTATATACTTATCTTCCTACAAAGGAGAACATGTATTTTGCTATTCAAAGTAAAATTTCCAGAAATATTTGTTAAACATTTCCCACTAAGGAATTATTACAAGTGCAGAACATGTATCTCAGTTATAGGAAAGTTTATTTTTAAAATAATTGTTAATGTAGCAATAGAAGATACTGTGTCAAATATTTGATTAAAATATAACATTTGGAGAATCTTCTGCATGTTTTAAAATGCAACATATTTTATAATTGTGGTAACTGTTGAAATTAAACAATAAATTTTTTTATAAACATCTAAAATTTAAAATCAAAATAATAAGAAAATAAAATTACTGCACTATACCATCTGCTTTCTGCTTAATGTGCCAAATCATAATTTGCAGACAGAAATTGTTTTCCAAGCTACACAATTAAACTTTAAAACAAAAGGACTTAATTTATAAAATACTAATGCTGACTTGAATGTTATTGGCAGTAACTGTAGATGTTGTGAGGAAGAATAGAACAGTGTAGAAGAGACTAGATCACAAATAGTTCTCGAAGCAACTGCTACATAATTTTTTAAACCTAAAGTCACTGTACAGAAATAATTAGATTATATATATCTTACTAGTAGTGGTATAAAGGACTAATGTTACCGAGTCTAAGCTCATGCTGCTCACTATACAGCGGGCCAATAAATTGATGGCTGAACTGCTAGAGCAAGGAAGAGAAACTTTATTCAGGTAGCCAGCAGACCAAGAAAATTGCGGACTGAAGTCTTAAAGAACCACCTTTCCCAGGTTAAGAACTTGGTTTTTTTACAGAGCAAAGAGGGAGGCCCTGAGGAGGTAAAGTAATAAAAACCAGTTGTTTCAGTCATGTCCGACTCTTTGCTACCCCATGGACTAGGTAGCCCACCTAGCTGCTCTGTCCATGGGATTCTCCTGCAAGAGTACTGGAGTGGGTTGCTATTTTGCTATTTCCTCCTCCAGGGAATCTTCCTTACCCAGGGATCGAACTTATCCAGGGATCGAACCTTCATCTCTTGTGTCTCCCGTATTGGCAGGTAGCTTCTTTACCACTTGCACCACCTGAGAGGCATCACCTCTCAACCCCCGCCCCTCCTGCCCCCGCCAAAAAAAAAAAAAGAGCCCATAAATGTTTGCAAGTATTTCCTGGCTTCAGCCAGATTCGGGAAGGGGATATGTTCATTTCTTCTCCCGCGCAAGCCATTCATATGTGGGCTGGATCAGGATGTTTCCTGTGAGCTGAGCGTAAGTATTTTAGCTTAACCTTCAGGCATTGGAGGCAGAGTTCCTGGAAATGGTCCATTTTGTATAGGTTAAGCCAGGGGTCCCCAAGCCCAGGGTCACTGATACCAGACTATGATGTGTTAGGAACTGGGCTGAACAGTAGGAGGTGTGTGACAGGCAAGTGATTGATCAAAGCATTTTCTATGTTTAACAGCTAGTCCCCATCTCTCGCATTACTGTCTGAACTCTACCTCCTGTCAAATCAGCAATAGCAACAGATTCTCACAGAAGCACAGCCCCTACCTTGAACTGTGTATGTGAGGGAGCTAGGTTGCTGGCTCCTTATGAGGAAATAATGCCTGATGATCTGATTCTGCATCACGGTGAGTTGTATAATTATTTCAATATACTTGTTTAGTGGCTAAGTTGTGTCTGACTCTTTTGGGACTCCATGAACTATAGCTTGCCAGTCTCCTCTGTCCATGGGGTTTCCCAGGCAAGAATACTGCAGTGTTTGCAATTTCTTTCTCAAGCGGATTTTTTTGACCTAGAGATTGGACCCAACTCTCCTCCATTGGCAGGTAGATGCTTAACCACCGAACCACCAGGGAAGCCATTATTTCATTAAACATCACAATGGAATAATAATAGAAATAAAGTGCATGATAAATGTAATGCAATTGAAGCCATCTTGCCCTCAGTCCATGGAAAAATGTCTCTCATGAAACTGGTCCCTGATGCCTAAAACGTGGGGACGTGGCTTTAAACTACAGGCATTACCTGGTGAGTGATTAACTTGTAACAAGAGCAAAGGTTAAAGTAAAAGAAACAGATCCAATATGAAGTCAGATTTGTTCTTCTCTGTCACACTCATCTAATTTTAAATTTACTTATTTTCAAAAGAAGTGAACCCATGGAAATGCATAAAGATGCATTAAGTCAAAAAAGGCAAGTAGAAGATGTTTCTGACAGACCTTTCTGTGTTGCTTCTTAATGTTTTAAGGACAGTTATCTTGTGCTTTGCCTTTAAATTTTGTCTTAGTAAGCTCCTTTCCTAGGTTACATTTATGTATTTTATTTAATTTTTTCAGCCTAATTCTGGATTGCTTTCAGAGAAAATATGATGTTCAGAGAGGAAGAAATCTTAATGCATGGAGGTCAATAACTATGTTGAAGTCAGCTAGAACATCCTGGCTCACAGTAATATAGCTCTATTTCACGGAACATTTATTATTACAACAACTAAATATGGAATTGCTTCAGCCTGGTGAAATTGATAGAATACCTCCTGTAAATATTAATAACTTCACAGTCTTCATCTCGCACATACATTTCCCTTGATACCTTTGAATTTGTTAAAAATTATTTTTAGAATTGGTACCCCATGGTGGAAAGCATGCACTTAGTGTGGATTCTAAGTGAAATTATTACAAAAGCTTCTTCAAATCCCTAACTATTTTATAAGAGATGTCTCAAGACACCAGGAATCATTCTGGGTTTCCCTTCAAAGAATTTCCCTTGCTTGTCATCTGAAATTGAGTGTGCTTTCTCGCAAGTGCATTGTCATTGATGAGTATATGATAAATCCTTTATTTATGTTTATTTCATAATCTTATTTCTCTCTGTTGGAGAACTCACACAACAAGGAGTGCTTATTTCAACAAACCCATGGAAATATATATACACCCAGAGCATATGTTGTTACTATAGTTATAAATAATGAAAGAGCCCTTGATGGATTGTTTTCCAATACACCCTCATATCTATTCTGATGCTAGGAATTATATAGAAATTTTTTCAATGAGTTTTTATTATATCTGAACTTACTGTATATTTGCAGATATATAGGGCTTCCCTGGTGGCTCAGTGTAAAAAAAAAAAAAAAATCCTTCTGCAGTGAAGGAGATGCAGTTTTGATCCCTGAATCAGGATGATCCTCTGGATGGGGAAAAGGCAACCTGCTCCAATGTACTTGCTGGGAAAAATCCCATGGATAGAAGAGGCTGGGGGGCTACAGTCCACAGAGTCTCAAGGAGTTGGACATGACTGAGCCACTGAGAACACGCTGCAGCTGTACCTGTGCACCTGCAACACACACACACTGGCATACATACATATAAACATGATAGAGATGATAGATATGGATATAATCTATAATGTAGATTATAGGAAACAAAGCTATTTATCTTATTTTACACTTCAAAGCTAAGAAATAAGACAGAAGGAACATATATTTTTTACTGTTGTATGCATTAATACACATAATATGTATATTCAAAAGTTATATGCCATTGTAAGCAGAAAAATATTTCCAGTTGTTATTTTTAAAGTAAATTAACATTATTTTGACCCATTTATCCAAAACATATGACTTGAGCTGGGATTGGAATGAAAACAGACTTTTTTCAGCCCTGTTGCCACTGCTGAGTTTTCCAAATTTGCTGGCATACTGAGCGCAGCACTTTCACAGCATCATCTTTGGTATTGGAAATAGCTCAACTGAAATTCCATCACCTCCACTAGGTTTGTCTGTAGTGATGCTTCCTAAGGCCCATGTGACTTCACATTTTATGATATCTGGCTCTAGGTTAAGCCAGATAACCTACTGTGGTTATCTGAGTCATGAAAATTTTTTGTATAGCTCTTCTGTGTATTCTTGCCACCTCTTCTTGATGTTGTCTGCTTCTGATAGGTCCATACCTTTTCTGTCCTTTGTTGTGCCCATCTTTGCATGAAATGTTCCCATGTTACCTCTAATTTTCTTGAAGAAATCTCTAGTCATTTGCATTCTATTGTTTTCCTCTATTTCTTTGCACTGATCACTGAGGAAGGCTTTCTTATCCCTCCTTGCTATTCTTTGGAGGTCTGCATTCAAATGGGTATAGATTTTCTTTTCTCCTTTGCCTTTAGCTTTTCTTCTTTTCTCAGCTATTTTTAAGGCCTCATAAGACACCATCTTGCCTTTTTACATTCCTTTTTCTTGGCGATGATCTTGATCACTGTCTCCTGTACAATGTTATGAACCTCCATCCATAGTTCTTCAGGCATTCTATCACATCTAATCCCTTGATTCTGTTTGTCAATATGCCAGTAAATCTGGAAAACTCAGCGTGGACAAAGGACTGAAAAACCTCAGTTTTCATTCCAGTCCCAAACAAAGGCAATGCCAAAGAATGTTCAAACAACCACACAATTGTACTCATCTTACATGCTAGCGAGGTAATGCTCAAAATTCTCTAAGCCAGGCTTCAACTGTATGTGAACCATGAACTTCCAGATGTTCAAGGTGGATTAAGAAAAGGAAGATGAACCAGAGATTAAATTGCCAATATCTGCTGGATCATTGAAAAAGCAAAGGAGTTCCAGAAAAACACCTACTTCTGCTTTATTGACTACACCAAAGCCTTTGACTGTGTGGATCACAATATTGTGGAAAATTCTGAAAGAGATGGAAATACCAGACCACCTGACCTGCCTCCTGAGAAATCTGTATGCTGGTCAAGAAGCAACAGTTAGAACTGAACATGGAACAACAGAGTGGTATCAAATTGGGAAAGGAGTATGTCAAGGCTGTATATTGTAATCCTGCTTATTTAATTTATATGCATAGTACATTATGCAAAATGCTGGGCTATATTAAGTACAAAATGGAATCAAGATTGCTGGGAGAAATATCAGTAACCTCAGATATGCAGATGACACCACCCTTATGGCAGAAAGTGAAGAACTAAAGAGACTCTTGAGGAAAGTGAAAGAGGAGAATGAAAAAGCTGACTTAAAACTCAACATTAAGAAAACTAAGATCATGGCATCTGGTCCCATCCCATCATGGAAAATAGAGTGGGAAACAAAGGAAACAGATACTTTTTTTTTTTTTTTGCGGGGGGGGGGTGTCTCAAAAATCACTGCAGATGCTGACTGCAGCCATGAAATTAAAAGATGCTTGTCCTTCGAAGAAAAGCTATGACCAACCTAGACATCATATTAAAAAGCAGAGACATTACTTTGTCAACAAAATTCCATCTAGTCAAAACTATGTTTCTCCAGTAGTCATGTATGGATGTGAGAGTTGGACTATAAAGAAAGCTGAGCAGCAAAGAATTGATGCTTTTGAACTGTGGTGTTGGAGAAGACTCTTGAGAGTCCCTTGGACTACAAGATCAAATCAGTCAATCCTAAAGTAAATCAGTCCTGAATATACAATGGAAGGACTGATGCTGAAGCTGAAACATAAACACTTCAGCCACCTGATGCGAAGAACTTGCTCACTGGAAAAGACACTGATGCTGAGAAAGATTGAAGGCTGGAGGAGAAGGGGACGACAGAAGATAAGTCGGTTAGATGGCATCACTGAATCTACGGAGTAGGCTCCAGGAGTTGGTGATGGACAGGGAAGCCTGGCGTGCTGCAGTCCATGGGGTTGCAAAGAATCAGACACAACTGAGATACTGAACTAAACTGAAGACATGAGTTTAAAATGACTGTATACTTTATTTATTATATCCAATATGATCATTTGGTAATTCATTATTAGATTTGCTATATGTCTTATATAATCATGAAAATTTATACATCTCTTGATATCTTTGAAAAGTAGTTGCCTTATGATTATTGCTTTCGTTGTAAGGTAGAGACTAATCTAGTGAAGTTTCATTATATATTTTTCAAGAAAATTTTTCTGATTTGCTGTATATCTGAAAATATTTCTATTCTCTCATATTTGACCATAACTTTGGCAAAATTGAAAATTTTGTCTTTAAAAATATTGTTATTTTACTTTTAATATCTTATGCATTGACTTCTAGTATTTAGTGCTAGTAATATGTTTATTATCCATTTATTATTAATAGCTGATTGAATCTTTTATTTTACTTTCAGCAAGCTATTTCATTGTCAGTGCAAAATCGATGTTTCTTTATTTTCAACATTGATCATTTTATTTCTTAGTTTACTGCATTAAGCACCCAAGGTTTTAAGTACTAATTACTATTGTATGCAAATATATATATATATTATATGTCATGTATTTTGTATTATTAGTATTTAATACATATTTGTAAAAGAAAAATCTTAAGATTATATTAGTTCTATAACATATTAAATGTGTAAGAGACTTTTAATAATTTAAAAGTATAGTGCTGACATAAAATATAAGCAGAAAGCTCAGAAACTATATAATATAAATATTAGCAAGTTATGAAATATTAGTATATAATCACAGGGTTTTTTTTTTTAAGTACATTGACAACTTGATAGCTATTCAGATGAAGAATAACCTGAGTGTAGACAAATGTCAACAAAAATGTTAGAGTAGGAGGAAGGAGAAGATGGCGGAGGAATAGGATGGGGAGACCACTTTCTCCCTCACAAATTCATCAAAAGAACATTTCAACACTGAGTAAACTTCACAAAACAACTTCTGAATGCTGGCAGAGGACATCAGGCACCCAGAAAAGCAGATCATTGTCTTCAAAAACAGATTTTTAATCTTTGCTTTTTGGTATTTGTTATCAATTTTGTACCTTTAAAAACCCAATCTTCAGTACCCATTTTTACTTGAGAGCAAGATTACTGGCTTGACTGCTCTCTCCTCCTTTGAGCTCTTTTTCTCCACCAGGTTGCCTCTGTCTCCTCCTTCTCTCTTCTCTTCTCTACCCAACTCCGTGAATCTCTGTGTGTTCCAGACAGTGGAGAACCCTTAGGGAACTGTTTACTGACTGGATCTGTCTCTCCTTTTCATTTCCGTCTTTTACCCTCCTGGCCACCTCTGTCTCCTTCCTCCCTCTCCTCTTCTCTGTATAACTCTGTGAACATCTCTGAGTGGTCCAGACAGTGGAGCACACATAAGGAAGTGATTACTGCCTAGTTTGCTCTGTCCTCTTCTGATCCCACCTCATCTCATTCCAGTCACCTCTAACTCCCCCCTCCCTCTTCTCTTCTCCATGTAACTCAGTGAGCCTCTCTGGGTGTCCCTCAATGTGGATAAACTTTTCATTTCTAACTTAGATGTTTTATGATCGGTGCTGTATAAATGGAGAAGTCTTGAAGCTACTGTAAAAATAAAACTTAAAACCAGAAGCAGGAGACTCTAATCCAAATCCTGAGAACATCAGAGAACTCCTGACTCCAGGGAACATTAATAGATAGGAGCTCATCAAATGCCTCCATTCCTACACTGAAACCAAGCACCACCCAAGGGCCAACAAGTTCCAGAGCAAGACATACCATGCAAATTCTCCAGCAACACAGGAACACACCCCTGAGCTTCAAAATACAGGCAGCTCAAGTTATTCCAAAACCATTGACATCTCATAATTCATTACTGGACACTTCATTGCACTCCATAGAGAAAAAATCCTGCTCCATCCACCAGAACTCTGACACAAGCTTCCCTAACCGAGAAACCTTGACAAGCCACTGACACAACCCCATCCACAGCGAGGAATCTCCATAATAAAGAGAACTCCACAAATTGCCAGAATACAGAAAGGCCACCCGAAACGCAGTAATATAATCAAGATTAAGAGACAGAGGAATACTCAGCAGGTAAAGGAACAGGAGATCAACCCTGGGATTTCTTTGGAGGGAATGATGCTGAAGCTGAAACTCCAGTACTTTGGCCACCTCATGCGAAGAGATGACTCATTGTAAAAGACTCTGATGCTGGGAGGGATTGGGGGCAGGAGGAGAAAGGGATGACCGAGGATGAGATGGCTGGATGGCATCACGGACTCGATGAACATGAGTCTGAGTGAACTCTGAGAGATGGTGATGAACAGGGAGGCCTGGCATGCTGCGATTCATGGGGTCATGGAGAGTCGGACACGACTGGGCGACTGAACTGAACTGAAAGGAACAGGAGAAATGCCCACCAAACCAAACAAAAGAGGAAGAGATAGGGAATTTACCTGATAAAGAATTCTGAATATTGATAGTGAAAATGATCCAAAATCTTGAAATCAAAATGGAATCACAGATAAATAGTCTGGAGACAAGGATTGAGAAGATGCAAGAAAGGTTTAACAAGGACCTAGAAGAAATAAAAAAGAGCCAATATATAATGAATAATGCAATAAATGAGATCAGAAACACTCTGGAGGCAACAAATAGTAGAATAATGGAGGCAGAAGATAGGATTAGTGAAATAGAAGATAGAATGGTACAAATAAATGAATCCGAGAGGAAAAAAGAAAAACGAATTAAAAGAAATGAGGACAATCTCAGAGACCTCCAGGACAATATGAAACACTCCAAAATTCAAATTATAGGAGTCCCAGAAGAAGAAGACAAAAAGAAAGACCATGAAAAAAATTCTTGAGGAGATAGTAGTTGAAAACTTCTCTAAAATGGGGAAGGAAATAATCACCCAAGTCCAAGAAACCCAGAGAGTCCCAAACAGGATAAACCCAAGGTGAAACACCTCGAGACACATATTAATCAAATTAACAAAGATCAAACACAAGAATAAATATTAAAAGCAGCAAGGGAAAAACAACAAATAACACACAAGGGGATTTCCATAAGGGTAACAGCTGTTCTTTCAATAGAAACTCTTCAGGCCAGGAGGGAATGGCAAGACATACTTAAAGTGGTGAAAGAAAATAACCTACAGCCCAGATTATTGTACCCAGCAAGGATCTTATTCAAATATGAATGAGAAATCAAAAGCTTTACAGGCAAGCAAAAGCTGACAGAATTCAGCACCACCAAACCAGCTCTCCAACAAATTCTAAAGGATATTCTCTAGACAGGAAACACAAAAAGGGTTTATAAACCCAAACCCAAAACAATAAAGTAAATGGCAATGGGCTCATACTTATCAATAATTACCTTAAACGTAAATGGGTTGAATGCCCCAACCAAAAGACAAAGGCTGGCTGAATGGGTACAAAAACAAGATCCTTATATATGTTGTCTACAAGAGACCCACCTCAAAACAAGGGACACACACAGACTGAAAGTAAAGGGCTGGAAAAAGATATTCCATACAAATAGAGACCAAAATAAAGCAGGAGTAGCTATACTCATATCAGATAAAATAGACTTTAAAACAAAGGCTGTGAAAAGAGACAAAGAAGGCCGTTACATAATGATCAAAGGATCAATCCAAGAAGATATAACAGTTATAGATATATATGCACCCAACATAGGAGCACCACAATATGTAAGACAAATACTAACAAGTATGAAAGGGGAAATTAACAATAACACAATAATAGTGGGAGACTTTAATATCCCACTCACACCTATGGACAGATCAACTAAACAGAAAATAACAAAGAAACACAAACTTTAAGTGATACAATAGACCCATTGGACCTAATTGATATCTATAGGACATTTCACCCTAAAACAATGAATTTCACCTTTTCTCAAGTGCTCACGGAACCTTCTCCAGGATAGATCACATCCTGGGCCATATCTAACCTTGATAAAATTTTTTAAAAAAATTTGAAATCATTCCAAGCATCTTTTCTGACCATAATGCATTAAGCTTAGATCTCAATTACAGGAGAAAAATTATTAAAACTTCTAACATATGGAAGCTGAACAACACGCTACTGAATAATCAACAAATCACAGAAGAAATCAAAATATGTATAGAAATGAATGAAAACACAAAACCCAAAACCTGTGGGACACTATAAAAGCAGTGTTAAGGGGAAAGTTCATAGCAATACAGGCATACCTCAAGAAACAAGATAAAAGTCAAATAAATAACCTAACTCTACACCTAAAGCAACTAGAAAAGGAAGAAATGGAGAACCCCAGGGTTAGTAGAAGGAAAGAAATCTTAAAAATTAGGGCAGAAATAAATGCAAAAGAAACAAAAGAGACCATAGCCAAAATCAACAAAGCCAAAAGCTGGTTCTTTGAAAGGATAAATAAAACTTAAAAACCATTAGCCAGACTCTTCAAGAAACAAAGAGAGAAAAATCAAATCAATAAAATTAGAAATGAAAATGGAGAGATCACAACAGACAACAACACAGAAATACAAAGGATCATAAGAGACTACTATCAGCGATTATATGCCAATAAAATGGACAACGTGGAAGAAATGGACAAATTCTTAGAAAAGTACAACTTTCCAAAACTGAACCAGGAAGAAATAGAAAATCTTAACAGACCCATCACAAGCACGGAAATTGAAACTGTAATCAGAAATCTTCCAGCAAACAAAAGCCCAGGTCCAGACGGCTTCACAGCTGAATTCTACCAAAAATTTCGAGAAGAGCTAACACCTATCCCAATGAAACTCTTCCATAAAATTGCAGAGGAAGGTAAACTTCCAAACTCATTCTATGAGGCCACCATCACCCTAATACCAAAACCTGACAAAGATGCCACAAGGAAAACAGGCCGATATCACTGATGAACGTATATGCAAAAATCCTTAACAAAATTCTAGCAATCAGAATCCAGCAACACATTAAAAAGATCATACACCATGACCAAGTGGGCTTTATCCCAGGGATGCAAAGATTCTTCAATATCCACAAATGAATCAATGTAACTCACCACATTAACAAACTGAAAAATATAAGCCATATGATTATCTCAATAGATGCAGAGAAAGCCTTTGACAAAATTCAACATCCATTTATGATAAAAACTCCAGAAAGCAGGAATAGAAGGAACAAACCTCAACATAATAAAATCTATATATGACAAACCCACAGCAAACATTATCCTCAATGGTGAAAAATTGAAAGCATTTCCCCTAAAACCAGGAATAAGACAAGGGTGCCCACTTTCACCACTACTGTTCAACATAGTTCTGGAAGTTTTGGCCACAGCAATCAGAGCAGAAAAAGAAATAAAAGCAATCCAAATTGGAAAAGAAGAAGTAAAACGCTCACTGTTTGCAGATGACATGATCCTCTACATGGAAAACCCTAAAGACTCCACCAGAAAATTACTTGAATTAATCAATGAATATAGTAAAGTTACAGGATATAAAATGAACGCACAGAAATCCCTTGCATTCCTATACACTAATAATGAGAAAGCAGAAAAAGAAATTAAGAAAACAATTCCATTCACCATTGCAACGAAAAGAATAAAATACTTAAGAATATATCTACCTAAAGAAACTAAAGATCTATATATAGAAAACTATAAAACACTGATGAAAGAAATCAAAGAGGACACTAATAGATGGAGAAATATACCATGTTCATGGGTTGGAAGAATCAATACAGTGAAAATGAGTATACTACCCAAAGCAATCTACAGATTCAATGCAATCCCTATCAAGCTACCAGCGGTATTTTTCACAGAGCTAGAACAAATAATTTCACAATTTGTATGTAAATACAAAAAAACCTTGAATAGCCAAAGCAATCTTGAGAAAGAAGAATGGAAGAACTGGAGGAGTCAACCTGCCTGACTTCAGGCTCTACTACAAAGCCACAGTCATCAAGACAGTATGATCAATGGAACAAAGACAGAAATATAGATCAATGGAACAAAATAGAAAGCCCAGAGATAAAGCCATACACCTATGGACAACTTATCTTCAACAAAGGAGGATATACAATGGATTAAAGAATATACAATGGATTAAAGACAATCTCTTTAACAAGTGATGCTGGAAAAACTGGTCAACCACTTGTAAACGAATAAAACTAGAACACTTTCTAATACCATTCACAAAAATAAATTCAAAATGGATTAAAGATCTAAATGAAAGACCAGAAACTATAAAACTTCTAGAGGAGAACATAGGCAAAACACTCTCTGACATAAATCACAGCAGCATCCTCTATGATCCACCTCCCAGAATACTGAAGATAAAAGCAAAAATAAATAAATGGGATCTAATTTAAATTAAAAGCTTCTGCACAACAAAGGAAACTATAAGCAAGGTGAAAAGACAGCTTTTGGAACGGGAGAAAATAATAGCAAATGAAGCAACTGACAAACAACTAATCTCAAAAATATGCAAGCAACTTATGCAGCTCAATTCCAGAAAAATAAATGACCCAATCAAAAAATGGGCCAAAGAACTAAATAGACATTTCTCCAAAGAAGACATACAGATGGCTAACAAACACATGAAAAGATGCTCAACATCACTCATTATCAGAGAAATGCAAATCAAGACCACAATGAGGTACTATTTCACACCAGTCAGAATGGCTGTGTACCAAAAGTCTGCAAGCAATAAATGTTGGAGAGGGTGTGGAGAAAAGGGGACCCTCTTACACTGTTGGTGGGAATGCAAACTAGTACAGCCACTATGGAGAACAGTCTGGAGATTCCTTTAAAAAACTACAAACAGAACTGCCATATGACCCAGCAATCCCACTACTGGGCATACACACTGAGGAAACCAGAATAGATAGAGACACATGTACCCCAATGTTCATCGCAGCACTGTTTATAATAGCCAGGACATGGAAGCAACCTAGATGTCCATCAGCAGACGAATGGATAAGGAAGCTGTGGTACATAAACACAATGGAGTATCACTCAGCCATTAAGAAGAATTCATTTGAATCAGTTCTAATCAGGTGGATGAAACTGGAGCCAATTATACAGAGTGAAGTAATCCAGAAAGAAAAATACCAATACAGTATACTAACACATATATATGGAATTTAGAATGATGGTAATGATAACCCTATATGCGAGACAGCAAAAGAGACACAGATGTAAAGAACATTTGGACTCTGTGGGAGAGGGCGAGGGTGGGATGATTTGGGAGAATGGCATTGAAACACGTATACTATCATGTACGAAACGAATTGCTAGTCTAGGTTCGATACAGGATGCTTGGGGCTGGTGCACTGGGATGACTCAGAGAGATGATATGGGGAGGGTGGTGGGATGGGGGTTCAGGGTTGGGATCTCATGTACACCTGTGGTGGATTCATGTAAATGTATGGCAAAACCAATACAGTATTGTAAAGTAAAAAAAAATTAAATTTAAAAAATCAATTTAAAAATTTAAAAAGTACAGTTAGAGTAAGACCTACAAAAGATTATTTTCCATGAAACCAGTGAGAACGCTGGCCAAAATTGTCAAAATCAACTTTGTTAGTATTCTGGAAATTAACCAAACAGTACAGCAATCTAGGGAGCATTTATTCTAGAAAAGGATGAATCTTGGTAACAACAACGACAAAAAGTAAACATAAATGTTATGTCCTTTTAATTTGTCCTGTTCTTCTGTTGTTCAGTCCCTAAGTAAGATCGAACCCTTGAAACCTCATGGGTTGCAGCATTCCAGTCTTCCCTGTCCTTTACTGTCTTCCAGAGTTTTCTCATATTCTTGTTCATTGAGTTAGTGATGCTATGTAACCATCTCATCCTTTGCTTCCGTCTTCTCCTTTTGCTTCAATCTTTCCAACATCAGGATCTTTTCCAATGAGTCTGTTCTTCTCATCAGTACTGGAGTTTCAGCTTCAGCATCAGTCCTTCCAATGAATATTCAGGGTTGATTTCTTTTAGGATTGACTGGTTTGATCTGCTTGCAGATTAGGGGACTCTCAAGAGTCTTCTCCAGCTCCACAGTTCAAAAACATTAATTCTTCAGCACTTGGCTTTCTTTACGGTTCAACTCTCACATCTGTACACAACTACTGGAAAAACCATAGCTTTAACTAGACTGGCATTTGTTGGCAAAGTAATATCTTGGCTTTTTAATATGCTTTGCAGGTTGGTCATAACTTTTCTGGATCTTTGCCAGCAAAGTAATGTCTCTGATTTTAATATGTTGCCTAGGTTTGTCATAGCTTTCCTTCCAGTAAGCAAGTGTCTTCTAATTCCATGACTGTAGTCACTATCCATAGTGACTTTAAAGCTCAAGTAAAAACAAAACAAACAAAAAAGATGAGTCACTAGTTCCTCTTTTCCCCATCTATTTACATGAAGTGATGGGACCATATGCCATGATCTTAGTTTATTGAATGTTTTATTTTAAGCCAGTTTTTTAACTTTCCTCATTCATCCTCATCAAACGGCTCTTTAATTCCTCTTCATTTTCTGCCTTTAGAGTGGTATCATCTATCTATCTGAGGTTGTTGATATTTCTCCGAGCAATCTTATTCCAGCTTATGACTCTCTGGCCTGGCATTTTGCATGATGTATTCTCCATAGAAGTTAAATACACAGGGTGACAATATACAACCTTGAGATACTCCTTTCCCAATTTTGAACCAGTTCATTGTTCGAAGTCAGGTTCTAACTATTGCCTCTTGACCTGCATACAAATTTCTCAATAGGTAGTTAAAGTGGCCTGGTATTCCCGTCTCTTTAAGAATTTTCCACAGTGTCTTGTGACCCACACAGTTAAAGGGTTTTGTGTAGTTAGTGAAGCAGAAGTAGGTGTTTTTCTGGAATTCCTTTGTTTTCAATATGATGCAACGAATGTTGGCAATTTCATCTCTGGTACCTCTGTTGTTGTTGTTGTTGTTGTTGTTGTTGTTTTTGCCAACAGTTTTGCCAAGAGAACGCACTGGTTGTAGCAAACACACTCTTTCAACAACACAAGAGAAGACTCTACACGTGAAAATAACCAGATGATCAATACCAAAATTAGATTGATTTTATTCTTTGCAGGCAAAGATGGAGAAGCTCTATACAGTCAGCAAAAAGAAGACCAAGAGCTGACTGTGGCTCAGATCATGAATTCCTTACTGCCAAATTCAGATTTGAAAGTAGAGGAAAGCACTAGATCATGCAGGTATGACCTAAATCAAATCCTTTACAATTAGTGACAAATAGATTCAAGATAGTAGATCTGGTAGAGTGCCTGAAGAACTATGGATGGATGTTTGTGACATTGTACAGGAGGCAGTGATTAAGAAAGATCATCAAGAAAAACCATCAAGAAAAACCATCCCCAAGAAAAGGAAAGGCAAAAAGGCAAAATGGTTGTCTGAGGAAGAACTTACAAGTAGCTGAGAAAAGAAGAAAAGCTGAAGGCAAAGGAGAAAAGGAAAGCTATACCCATTTGAATGCAGACTTCCAAAGAATAACATGGAGAGATAAGAAAGCCTTCCTCAGTGATCAATGAAAAGAAATAGAGGAAACAAATAGAATGGGAAAGACTAGAGACCTAGTCAAGAAAATTTTCATGCAAAGATGAGCAAATTTCATGCAAAGATGGCACAATAAAGGAGAGAAATGATATGGACCTAACAGAAGAAGGAGATATTAAGAAGAGGTGGCAAGAATTCACAGAATAAATATACAAAAAAGACCTTCATGACCCAGATAATCACGATGGTGTAGTCACTCACCCAGAGCCAGACAACCAAGAGTGTGAAGATAAGTGCACCTTAGGAAGCATCACTATGAATAAAGCTAGTGGAGGTGATGGAAATCCAGCTGAGCTATGTCAAATCCTAAAAGATGATGCTATTAAAGTGCTGCATTTAATATATCATCAAATTTGGAAAACTCAGCAGTGGCCACAGAATTGGAAAAGGTAAATTTTCATTCCAATCCCAAAGAAGGCCAATGCCAAAGAATGCTCACACTACCATTCAATCATACTCATTTCACAAGCTAGAAAGGTAATAGGCTTCCCCCGTAGCTAAGTTGGTAAAGAATCTGCCTACAATGCAGGAGACCCGGGTTTGATCCCTGGGTCAGAAAGATCCTCTGGAGAAGGAAATGGCAGCCCACTCCAGTATTCCTGCCTGGAGAATTATATGGACAGAGGAGCCTGGCAGGTTACAGTCCATGGGGTCGCAAGAAATGGCAAGACTTAGCAACTAAACCACCAAACCACCAGGAAGGTAATGTTCAAAATCCTTCAAGTCAGGCTTCAGCATTATGTGATCCAAGAATTTCCTTATGTATAAGCTGGCTTTGGAGAAGACAGAGGTCAGTTCAGTTCAGTCTTTCAGTTCTGTCTGACTCTCTGCAATCCAAAGGACTACAGCACACCAGACTTCCCTGTCTGTTACCAACTCCCAGAGCTTGCTCAAACTCATGTCCATCAAGTAGGTGATACCATCAAACCATCACATCCTCTGTCATCCCCTTCTCCTCCAGCCTTCAATCTTTCCTAGCATCAGGGTGTTTTCAAATGAGTCCGTTCTTCACATCAGGTGGCCAAAGTTTTGGAGTTTCAGCCTCAGCTTCAGTCTTTCCAATGAACATTCAGTATTGATATTCTTTAGGATGGACTGGTTTGATCTCCTTGCTGTCCAAGGGACTCTCAAGAGTTTTCTCCAACACCACAGTTTGAAAACATCAGTTCTTAGGCATTCAGCTTTCTTTATGGTCCAACTCTCACATCTATACATGACTACTGGAAAAGCCATAGCTTTGGCTAGATGGACCTTTGCTGGTAAAGTGGTGTCTCTGCTTTTTAATATGCTGTGTATTTTGTTCATAACTTTTCTTGCAAAGAGCAAGTGTTGCAGTCACCATCTGCAGTGATTTTGGAGCTTCTCAATATAGAGTCTCTCACTGTTTCCATTGTTTCCCTGTCTATTTGCCATGAAGTGATGGGACCAGATGCCATGATCTTAGTCTTTTGAATGTTGAGTTTAAACCAGTTTTTCATTCTCCTCTTTAACTTTCATCAAGAGGCTCTCTAGTTCCTCTTTGCTTTCTGGCATAAGCATTGTGTCATCTGCATATATGAGGTTATTGATATTTCTCCCAGCAATCTTGATTCCAGCTTGTGTTTTATCCAATCTGACATCTGTTACGATATGTTCTGTATATAAGTTAAATAAGTAGGGTGACAATATACAGCCTTGAAGCACTCCTTTCCCAATTTTGAACGTGTCCTTTGTTCCATGTCTGACTCTAACTGTTGTTTCTTGACCTGCATACAGATTTCTCAGGAGGCAGGTGAGGTGGTCTGGTATTCCCACTTTTTTAATAATTTTCCTACAGTTTTCTGTGACTTACATAACTAAAGTCTATAGTATAGTCAACGAAGCAGAAGTAGATGGTTTTTTTGGAATTCTTTTGCTTTTTCTAAGAGCCAACAGATATTGGCAATTTTATCTTTGGTTCCTCTTCCTTTTCTCCCCCCCCCCTTTTTTTTTTCCTCTTCCTTTTCTAAATCCAACTTGAGCATCTGGAAGTTCTCGGTTCATGCACTGTTGAACCTAGCTTATAAATATAAATTCATAGGATCCAGGGTACGATTTTTAATAGCGATCTGTACAATATTTTATTCTGAGAATTTTATAGAAATAAGGTTTCAGATAAGGATAATGTGCATACAATTTTAGTTCCAAGTATCTGCTATATTATTATCAATCACAGATGTGCAGTCAGTCAGTCAGTTCAGCCGCTCAGTCGTGTCCAACTCTTTGAGTTGGAATGGAATGCAGCATGCCAGGCCTCCCTGTCTATCACCAACTCCCAGAGCCTACTGGACTCATGTCTGTTGAGTCAATGATGCCATCCAACCATCTCATCCTCTGTCTTTCCCTTCTCCTGCCTCTGATCTTTCCCAGCATCAGTGTCTTCTCCAATGAGTCAGTTCTTCACATCAGGTGGCCAAAGTATTGGAGTTTCAGCTTTAGCATCAGTCCTTCCAAAGAATATTCAGGACTGATGTCTTTAGGGTGGACTGGTTGGATCTCCTTGCTGTCCAAGCACTGCTTCCGAATAGTCTTAGGGAAGATTCTGCTTCTATATGTTGATCATTTACCTTCATTTACAGAAACAAAGAAACAATGGGTGAAACTGAAGGAAATCTGAAGAAATAAACTCACCTTCAAACCTAATTATTGGAGTATTAAGATTTTTTTCACTACAGATTTTGACTCATCAAAATTTGTAAAATTAATTGGACATAACCAACTTTTTTGTAATTTTCAAAAACTAATTTTATTATGAAAATTTTCAGGCTTAAAAATATAAGGAAAAACAATACAATATACTAAAAGCATCCACATTTAATAATTAGTATTTTGGCACACATTTCACATATCTTGTTCTCTTTCTCTGGACTGATGCAGTAATTTAAAATGAAATCCCTCAAAATTTCTTTTATTCATAAATATTTCCTTAGGCTTTTCTAAAAATCAAGGATCATTTCTTGTGTAAATACAATTTGATTATTTCACCCAGAGTATTGTTTCACCAATAATCCTTTAGGTATTTCCCTGACAGTTCAGTGGTTAAGACACCCCACTCTCAATGCAGAGGGACCAGGTTAGATCCTTGGTCAGGGAGCCAAATCCCCCATACTGCAACTAAAGATCCCACATGCCACAACTAAGACCCAACAGAGCCAAGTGCATAAATAAAAAATTTTTAAATCCCCTAATATCAAAGGGATCATGATATTATATGATCATATGGTCATGATTATGATAGCATCATACTCAGTCTACATTCATATTTTTGATATTTGGAAAATTATCTTTTATAGATAAGTTATTTGAATTAGGAGTAAATAAAGGTCTTAAAATTGCAATATTCCCATTGTGGTTATTATACTATTAACTCTTCCTTGTTAGGTTTCCTTATTTGTTTGTTTCCTTGCTATTAATTTTTAGAAAAAAGTGTGTCCTATTTTATTAAATATCCCAACAGTCTATATTTATCTGGGTGATTCATACTCATATCATTGAATATTTTGCTCTAGAGACTGTATGTCATATAAACTAGAAATCAGAAATAAAGATTGATTATACCCAGGTTCCAATCATGTTGTTAATACTAATCAATAGGATTTGCAATACATCACACTGTTTTGCATGAAGGCAAGCCCATCTTTGTGAATATCATCAATTTTAGTTAGTTTGAAACTGATCAATGGTGATATCATCTTCTAATTATAAATTTCCCAAATAATACTTTCCTATATATTTAATGTTTAGCTACCCTTATCTTACCTCAAAGTACAATCCAAATAGGATGAGTAGGGTAATTGGTTATTTTCAGTAGAAATATGAAGAACCTAAGGAAGAGCCAAAAGAAAATACTACCGAATAAAACCAGTGTAACTAAAATGAATGAAAGCTTTTGTGGGTTAATTAGCATACTGCACAAAAAACACATTATCCAATTACATGTTGTCTACAAAAAAAAACATTTTAAATGTAAAGACACATATAGAATAAGAAAATGGAGAAAATAGATCATGCTAATACTAACTGAAAGAAAATGGGAGTAATATTTCCATACAGAGCAGATTTCAAAGTAGAAAAAGTTTTAAGGAACAAGAAAGGACACCATTAATAACAATGTCAATTATGCAAGAATGCATAACAATTCTTAATGTGTTCATAACCCAAATAAGAGCATGTAATGATGTGAGGCAAAGACTGATAGAATTGCAAAGAGAAACAGATGAATTCATTATCAAATCTAGAGACTTTGTCATCCTATTATTGAAATGGAACTATCAAGAGGGTAGAAAATCAGTAAACACATAGTTGAACTCACAATACCATCCATCAATTGGATATAATTGACATCTATAAATTACTCTATACAATAACAACAAAATACATCCTCTTCTAAAACCCACAGGGAACATTCACTGGATAGACCACACTCTGGAACATAAAAAAGTTTAACAAACTTAAAAGAGTAGAAATCATGCAACATCTGTTTTCAGAGCACAGTGGGATTAATCTAAGAAATTCATAACAAAAGAATAACTGAAAAGCTCCAACCCAAAGAATCACACTTCTAAATAGGGATCATCCCAACCTAGGGATCGAACCCAGGTCTCCCATGTTGCAGGCAGATTCTTTACTAACTGAGCCATCAGGGAAGCCCAGCTGTTCAAATGATACCACTCAAATGGCAGAATGTGAAGAGGAACTAAAGAGCTTCTTGATGCGAGTGAAACAGGAGAGTGTAAAAGCTGGCTTAAAACTCAGCATTCAAAAAACTAAGATCATGACATCCAGTCCCATCACTTCATAGTAAATAAATGGAAAAAAAGGGAAAATAAGGACAGATTTTATATTCCTGGGCTCCAAAATCACTGTGGATGATTACTACAGCCATGAAATTAAAAGACACTTGCTCCTCGGAAGAAAAGCTCTAACAAACCCAGACAATGTATTAAAAAGTAGAGACATTACTTTGCCGACAAAGATCTGTATAGTTAAAGCTATGGTTTTTTTCCAGTAGTCATATACTGATATGAGAGTTGGACCACAAAGTAAGCTGAGTACAGAAGAATTGATGCTTTCAAATTATGGTGCTGGAGAAGACTCTTGAGAGTCCCTTGGCTAGCAGAGAGATCATTCCAGGCAATCCTAAAAGAAATCAACCCTATATATTCATTAGAAAGACTGATGCTGAAACTGAAGCTTAAATACTTTTGCCATCTGATGAGAAGAGCCAACTCATTAAAAAAGACCCTGAACTGGGAAAGATTCAGGGTAGGAGGAAAAGGGGTTCGACAGAGGATGAGATGGTTGAATGGCATCATCAACTCAATAAACATGAGTCTGAGCAAACTCTGAGAGATAGTGAAAGATAGGGAAGGAAGATAGGTTCACAGAGTTGGACACAATTTAGTGACTGAACAGCAAAAGAAAGTGGTGCTTAGAGGATTTTTTATTTTTTTAATATAAATTTATTTATTTTAATTGGAGGTTAATTGCTTTACAATATTGTATTGGTTTTGCCATACATCAACATGAATCCACCACAGGAATACACGTGTTCCCTGTCCTGAACCTCCTCCCTCCTCCCTCCCCATACCATCCCTCTGGGTCATCTCAGTGCACTAGCCTGAAGCATCCAGTATCATGCATCAAATCTGGACTGGCGATTCATTTCATAGCTTTGGATGAATATACTACAAAAGAAAAAGGTTTAAAATTGATAATCTAAGTTGCTGCTATGCCAGGAGCCAGCGTGAGGAACTCTGCCCATGGCAAAGGTTATGAGGAAGGGGACTCGGCATATGCAAAGGCAGGATCGAACCTCAGGAGACCCCTTGTTCCCGAGCATCTACTCCCAAAACCACAGTCTGTCTACTTTACTGCTTTATACTCTCACCTACACCTCTGACTTTATGGGGGCTATCCCCCACCACCTCTATAAAGGAGTTAACTTAGAACTCCAGATAATAAATCTCCTGGGCGTAACAAGGATGTTTCAGGTCAAACCTCTCAGCTGGCAGACTAGCTTGTGTGACAGGATTATCCACACTCTTGCTGCTACATACATGATTGATTACTACCTCTCAACCATAAACAGCGCAGAGAGTTTGGAGTATTTTGAAATTCGCAGGAATGGCCAGGAGGAGCAACCCTGCATCCGAGGCTGGTGGGGGGGGGGTGGAGAGGCGGCCAGGAGGAGCAACCCCACTTTCAAGGAACGGTGGCTGCACAGGTGCAGGAAGGCCTGGAGGAGCAATCCCACGTTGAAGGTCAAGAAGGGCAGTGGCGAGGAGATACCCTTCATCCAAGGTAAGGAGCAGCAGTTGCGCTTTGCTAGAGCAGCCGTGAAGAGATACCCCATGCCCAAGGTAAGAGAAACCCAAGTAAGATGGTAGGTGTTGCAAGAGGGCATCAGAGAACAGACACACTGAAACCATACTCACAGAAATCTAGTCAATCTAATCACACTAGGACCACAGCCTTGTCTAACTCAATGAAACTAAGCCATGCCCGCAGGGCAACCCAAGACTGGCAGGTCATGGTGGAGAGGTCTGACAGAATGTGGTCCACTGGAGAAGGTTATGGCAAACCACTTCAGTATTCTTGCCTTGAGAACCCCATGAACGGTATGAAAAGGCAAAATGATAGGATACCAAAGGAGGAACACCCCGGGTCAGTAGGTGCCCTATATGCTACTGGAGATCAGTGGAGACCATAACTTCAGAAAGAATGAGGGGATGGAGCCAAAGCAAAAATAATACCCAGCTGTGGATGTGACTGGTGATAGAAGCAAGGTGCGATGCTGTAAAGAGCAATATTGCATAGGAACCTGAAATGTCAGGTCCATGAATCAAGGCAAATTGGAAGTGGTCAAACAAGAGATGGCAAGACTGAACATCGACATTCTAGGAATCAATGAACTAATATGGACTGGGATGGGTGAAATTAACTCAGATAACCATTATATCTACTACTGAGGGCAGGAATCCTTAGAAGAAATGCAGTAGCCATCATAGTCAACAAAAGAGTCCAAAATGGAGTGCTTGGATGCAATCTTAAAAATGACAGAATGATCTCTGTTAATTTCAAAGGCAAACCATTCAATATCATGGTAATCCAAGTCTATGCCCCAACCAGTAACACTGAAGAAGCTGAAGTTGAACCATTCTAAGAAGACCTACAAGACCTTTTAGGACTAACACCCAAAAAAGATGTTCTTTTCAATATAGGAGACTGGAATGCAAAAGTAGGAAGTCAAGAAACACCTGGAGTAACAGGCAAATTTGGCTTTCGAATGTGAAATAAGCAAGGCAAAGACTAATAGAGTTTTGTCAAGAAATGCATTGGTCATAGCAAACACCCTCTTCCACCAACACAAGAGAAGTCTCTACACATGGACATCACCAGATGGTCAACACTGAAAACAGATTGATTATATTCTTTGCAGCCAAAGATGGAGAAGCTCTATACACTCAACAAATACAAGACCAGGAGCTGACTGTGGCTCAGATCATGAATTCCTTAACGTCAAATTCAGACTTAAATTGAAGACAGTAGGGAAAACCGCTAGAACCTTCAGGTATGACCTAAATCAAATCCCTTATGATTATACAGTGGAAGTGAGAAATAGATTTAAAAGCCTAGATCTAATAGATAGAGTGCCTGATGAACCATGGAATGAGGTTCGTGACATTGTACAGGGAACAGGGATCAAGACTATCTCCATGGAAAAGAAATGCAAAAAAGCAAAATGGCTGTCTGAGGAGGCCTTACAAATAGCTGTAAAAAGAAGAGAAGTGAAAAGCAAAGGAGAAAAGGAAAGATATAAGCATCTGAATGCAGAGTTCCAAAGAATAGCAAGGAGAAATAAGAAAGCCTTCTTCAGTGATCAGTGCAAAGAAATAGAGAAAAACAACAGAATGGGAAATACTAGAGATCTCTTCAAGAAAATTAGGAATACCAAGGGAACATTTCATGCAAAAACGGGCTCAATAAAGGACAGAAATGGTATGGACCTAATGGAAGCAGAAGATATTGAGACGAGGTGGCAAGAATACACAGAAGAACAGTACAAAAAAGAACTTCACGACCTGGATAATCACGATGGTGTGATCATATATCTAGAGCCAGACATCCTAGAATGTGAAGTCAAGTGGGCCTCAGAAATCATCACTACGAACAAAGCTAGTGGAGGTGATGGCATTCCAGTTGAGCTATTTCAAATCCTGAAAGATGATGCTGTGAAATATCTGCACTCAATATGCCAGCAAATTTGGAAAACTCAGCAGTGGCCAGAGGACTGGAAAAGGTCAATTTTCATTCCAATCCCCAAAAAAGGCAATGCCAAAGAATGCTCAAACTACCGCACAATTGCACTCATCTCACATGCTAGTAAAGTAATACTCAAAATTCTCCAAGCCAGGCTTCAGCAATACGTGAACTGTGAACTTCCTGATGTTCAAGCTGGCTTTAGAAAAGGCAGAGGAAAAAAAAGATCAAATTGCCAACAACTGCTGGATCATAGAAAAAGCAAGAGAGTTCCAGAAGAACATCTATTTCTGCTTTATTGACTATGACAAAGCCTTTGACTGTGTGGATCAAAATAAACTGTGGAAAATTCTGAGAGAGATCGGAATACCAGACAGACTACCTGACCTGCCTCTTGAAAAATCTGTATGCTGGTCAGGAAGCAACATTTAGAACTGGACATAGAACAGCAGACTGATTCCAAATAGGAAAAGAAGTACATGAAGGCTGTATATTTAACTTAGATGCAGAGTACATCATGAGAAATGCTGGACTGGAAGAAACACAAGTTGGAATCAAGGTTGCTGGGAAAATATCAATAACCTCAGATATGCAGATGCCACCACCCTTATGGCAGAAAGTGAAGAGGAACTAAAAAGCATATTGATGAAAGTGAAAGAGGAGAGTCAAAAAGTTGGCTTAAAGCTAAACATTCAGAAAATGAAGATCATGGCATCCAGTCCCATCACTTCATGGGAAATAGATGGGAAACTGGAAACAGTGTCAGACTTTATTTTGGGGGCTCCAAAATCACTGGAGATGGTGACTGCAGTCACAAAATTTAAAAAAGACGCTTACTCCTTGGGAGGAAAGTTATGACCAATCTAGATAGCTTATTCAAAAGCAGAGATATTACTTTGCCGACTAAGGTCCGTCTAGTCAAGGCTATGGTTTTTCCTGTCTTCATGTATGGATGCAAGAGTTGGACTGTGAAGAAGGCTGAGTGCCAAAGAATTGATGCTTTTGAACTGTGGTGTTGGAGAAGACTCTTGAGAGTCCCTTGGACTGCAAGGAGATCCAACCAGTCCATTCTGAAGGAGAGCAGCCCTGGGATTTCCTTGGAAGGAATGATGCTAAAGCTGAAACTCCAGTACTCTGGCCACCTCATGCGAAGGGTTGACTCATTGGAAAAGGCTCTAATGCTGCGAGGGATTGAGGGCAGGAGGAGAAGAGGACGACAGAGGATGAGATAGCTGGATGGCATCACTGACTCAATGGACGTGAGTCTGAGTGAACTCCGGGAGTTGGTGATGGACAGGGAGTCCTGGTGTGCTGCGATTCAAGGGATCTCAAAGAGTCGGACATGACTAGCGGCTGAACTGAACTGAACTTTCTCATTGTTGAGTCAATGATTGGCGCCAGGCCTCCATATCATTAGGCACCTGGGAGTATGTTAATAAATGTAATTGGAATGTAGAAAAGGAAATATAGTAGTTTTGATGTTCGGAATACTAGACTTTTTGTGTTAATGAATTTTCTCTTTTGTTGTAGATCACTGTACTCCTCTTTCTTTGTTATAAATCATTGCGTCCTTGCTATGTAAAAATGTAACTTTATCACTATCTTAAGACTAAATAGATCTTAAGGGGAAACAAATTTCTGATCGATTAACCTTTATAAATAGAAAGAAAGGTGTGGCCATAAAATTTTAATCAGTCTCCAGACCAGAAGTTATTGTAAACAAATGTAAGACCCTTGTAAGAATAAAGATATGCTGATAAGGGTCAGAGCAGCTGATCCTATATGACTCTGTTTCTTACATTTATCTCTATGTATAACTAAAAGTATAAAAGTGGACCAGGAAAATATAGAAATGGACCTGTTCCTGGAAAGACTGATTTCCCCGTATGGTCTTTTCTTGTTCTCTTCTTTTCTGGCTGAATTCCCATCTGGAGCATGGAGGCTCACCATGTATACTTACTTGCCCTGCCTTCTAAGACCCACACAAGAGGGAGCCCAAGGCGGGGCACCCTCTGCTATTCAAGCGGGCGCCAGTGGCCTACGTAGATGGTGCAAACTCCTTGTCTTTGAGTTTTATTGGTTTTCCATGTAAACCAAGTTATTCAGCCTCTTTTTCTCTACTTATTTTCCTACTACACTATTTCTTTCTAATCTCCCTCCATATCTTTAATTAAGCAATTAATTCCTCAGATGTCAACACTGTCTCTGCTTCAAATTCCCTGGATCCACCAGGGCTGGACCCCAGCACTGCACTTTCAGAAAGCGGCAAGGGGTTGGGGGAGAGTAAATTACAACCAAACTAAGCAGAAGAAAGGAAATAATAAAAATCAGGGTTGAAATAATGAATTTGAATTTGAGAACAGGAAGTCAAGAGAGAAAATCAAGAAAATCAAAAGCTAGTTCTTTGAAAAAATCAATAAATTTGATAAACCCCTGAACAGGCTAACTAATAAAAAAGAGAAAGGGTACAAATTATTAATATCAGATGTGAAAAAGGGTATATCAGTGAACATTCCATGGAAAATAGTGAAGTTGCTCAGTCATGTCCAACTCTGTGCAACCCCATGTACTGTAGCCTACCAGGCTCTTCTGTCCATGGGATTCTCCAAGCAAGGGTAGTAAGAGAGAAACAAAAGGATACTATGAACAACTTTATGTTCACATATGATAATTTAGGTGAAATGGACCTTTTTTTTTTTTTTTTGAAAGATTCAGTTTGCCAAAGCTAAAAGAAGAAGAACTAGGTACGCTGAATAGTTCTAAATCTACTAAAAATTGAAAAAACTAGGGGTTCCCAGGTGGTACCACTGGTAAAGAACCCCCCTGCCAATGCAGGAGACATAAGAGACATGGGTTTGATCCCTTGTTTGGAAAGATACCTTGGAGGAGGGCATAGCAACCCACTCCAGTATTCTTGCCTGGAGAATCCCAGACAATCCCGGGGGAGCCTAGCAGGCTGTAGTCCTTAGAGTTGCACAGAGTCAGACACGACTGAAGCAACGTAGTATGCACGTAGTAAATAACCTCCCAAAACAGAAAGTACCAAGCTCATATGGCTTCACTGGTGCCTGGCCTACCAAACATTTAAGGAAGAAATGAAGCCAACTTTCTATAATCTCTTTTAAGCTCTTTTCAGAGAGAATACTTCATAATTTATTTTAACAGGTCAGGATTATCCTAATATCAAAACCAGACAGAAATTATCCAGAAAAAGCCAACTACAGACCAATATCTCTCAAGAATACAGGTTAAAAAATCCTCAAACAATTTCTTCAACAGAAATGTCCCATTTGAATTATACATTTTTAAAAGAATATTCAGAACTGCATAAAGAATAAAAGTGAATGTTTGTAAAGACAGAAGTTACACCCTTCAACTGAGAGATGCTTATGTTTTAGATGAGCACAATGTCAATAAAAATTAACATACATGGACAAATCAATGCAAAATTACAAAGTAATGATTGGCAGAATCAATTATAATAAATGGGTATAGTTTAATGAAATAAAGGAATTGAGTTAACTATTATTTCTACCTTAAGCATCTAAACAAAATGACTGTAATTTTCCTGAAGCAGAGATTGGGAAGATACAGGCTTAGGGAATAAAACAAGTCTTTATTTATTATTACTATTTTTTCAAATGTGACGTCAAGGAAATAGTGGCCCATCAGAAAAGTGTTATCTTTCCATGTGACAAGAGGGGTTAAATTCTTATTAATACATTCAAATATGTTTTTTACATTTATGGTATCAAACTATGATGATTCCAGTTCCCAAGATTGAATAATCTTGACAGTGATATCTTGCACCAGTTCAAGATAAGATGACTTGTGTGCCAGAAAGCTAATTAAGGGAGTTTTAATAAGAACTACAGTCGCCAATGGGACGACCACACAGTTCCTCTGGTCAGTATATGTTTTTCCTAGAGAGAACACTAAATGAGACTCCAATTTATAATACATAGATTTCATAGTAAACTGGGAATTGGAAGGGGGGCAATTAAAATATAATCAGACCAAAATAGGAATATAAATGCCTCTTCTCCTTGATAGAGCCAATCCTTGAATTATATTTTTTAAAAGTATTAAATAGCTAGATAGAAGAAAGGTCATGAAGCAAGGATGACAGCTACTAGGTTTTTTCTTTGTTTGTTTTTATAGTATAAAACTAACAAATATTGTTAGAGATATTTTATTCTTGTCATATCAAAATGAATATTACTCTATCAATTGTTCATCATTTTGTGGAGCAAAAACTAAAAGAAAAACTGTTGCCAGTAGCTTTGATTCATATAATTAGCATCAGAGCCCACTATACATTTGTCAAATCTGAAAGACAAGCATGGGTTCCTTTCCAGAATCACATTAGAATTCTACCTGCTCTAATAATATGTGAATAATGAAGGCTTCTCTCTTTGAGGAGAAACTGATTAATTGGTTGAAAATACAGGGAAAAAGTTGAACAGTCTTTATTTGAGAACCTAATGATTACATGGCTTCTTTTCAGTAATGAAACCTTTCTTTTCTCAGACAGAGTAAAATTTATATAAACAGAAGCCAGAAAACCCACATGAACAATCAGAACAAGATGGTACAGAGAAGAAAAATAGCAATTACTGTGACTCCAGTCCCTAATGGAAGAGACTCAGATTCATAAAAACAGCAAAAAGAATCAACAAGAAGTTATTTTACTTAATATTTTATGAATTACATATACACTCTCCCTTTTGGTTACTTGCTGAGTTTTTTGTTTTGTTTTCTTCAAAGGTGATGTATATTAGTTCTTGAGATAAAGAAAAAGTGGAACTGCATATTAGAACTAAAAGTTGGTTCTATATTTATCACGTAAATTTATACTATTTTTCATTCCTTGCTAATTATCTCCTATGCATTAGTTATTTCTCTTTAATTAAATTGCAACATTATTGAGGATAGGAACTAAATCTAATACTTCTTTTTCAGGCTCTTCAATAGCCAGGATGTGTAAAAATCATCACAACTTGAGTTTTTAGCTGAAATATATTTATTAATATATGTTCCAAGGAGATAGAATATTGCTTACTAGAACTACCTGGTATTTTGCTTCTGTGATAATTCATCTCCAATCTACTTAATGAATGTGTTTTTCTGAAAAATAGCTGGTTTACACTTTAGTGTGCAATCTTTCCTGGTTATATTTCCATTTTAACAATTCTAATTGAAATATAAAAGTTTTATTCACTGTAAAGTAATTGCAGGTGTCAGGTCAGTGATATATTTTAATCTGTATAAGATCCTTCCCTCATTTTTTAAAAGTTTGAAATATGTGTATGTGTGTTTATATAAAAAATTCTTACTTACATTTATCTGCATCAAAACACAAGACTCATATTGGTAATTCAAAATCTAATTCAGCTTACATTTTAAAACATCAGACCAGAAGACAAACAGTCCTTCTTCATTCATTCTAAATTTTAAGATAATTGTTTTCAGGATTTCTCATTATGCACATTGTTTTATTGGTTATATGTTCCTTTATTTAGTTACAGTCTATGAAAGGTGGACTCAGAACAAACTTTAATAGCCATTTCTTAAACAAGCTTGTAGAAAAGTAACTTTAATTTGCAAGTGAAAACTAAAAGTAGAGCTTAATTAGTTTTTCTAAAGAAGGGAAGTGAGTTGGTGAAAAGGTGCAACATGCTAAGTTGGTAAAAGCAAAAGACTAATTTTTATTGCATCCAGAATATTATTCCTCAGCCTTATCTGTAATGATAGGCATTGCTACCTCCTCGAAGGAAAGGGAATTTGATTCCATGTGCTTCTGCTCCTCCTGCTGCTAACGTCTTGCACTGCCAGCCTTAGCAAACTCCAGGGATATACTCTGGGATTTTTTCCCACCAATTCTCTAAACCACTTTCAAAGTCATTGCTCTAAATCTTATTTCTCTCTATTCACTGCATTAGTTTTTGTTTGTTTTACTTTTACTATTGCAACAGTTACTCTACTTTCCATCGTTTAGAACATTTATTTGGTGTCCAATAGAGCTGTGGGTCAGGAGTCTGGTGGCAATCAACTTGGGCTCTTATGTAAACATCTTGGGGAGGAGACACTTCTAATTTCATTGAGGTGTTGGAAAAATTCCGTTTCATGAGGCTGGCGGACTGAGAGCCCTGTTTCCTTGCCAGCCATTGGAAGAGTAGCACTGTTAACTTCTAGAAGCCAGCTGCATCACTTGCTAGTTCATGTTCAAGATACGCAATGACCAATCAATTTCTTCTTATGATTTTTAGTTATCTGATGCTTCTGCTTTCCTATTCTGCTTTTACATGTCCCTGTGTTATCTTGGGGCCAATCTAGATAATCCAGCAGATAATCTTTTTAAATGTCATCTAATCTTGTCATGTTCAAATCCTTTCACAGCAGTGTCTGGAGTTGTGTTTGATTCAATAGTCAGGAGCTGGAATCTTGGAATATCTTTAGAATTATGTCTATGCTCCACACAAGATCAGCTCAGTTCAGTCCCTCAGTTGTGTACGACTCTTTGCGACCCCATGAAAAACAGGACGCCAGGCCTCCATGTCCATCACCAACTCCCGGAGTTCACTCAAACTCATGTTCATCTAGTCGGTGATGCCATCCAGCCATCTCATCCTCTATTGTCCCTTTCTCCTCCTGCCCCCATTCCCTCCCAGCATCAGGGTCTTTCCCAATCAGTCAACTCTTCGCATGAGGTGGCCGAAATATTGGAGTTTCAGCTTTAGCATCAGTCCTTCCAATGAACACCCAAGGCTGATCTCCTTTAGAATGGACTGGTTGGATCTCCTTGCAGTCCAAGGGACTCTCAGGAGTCTTCTCCAACACCACAGTTCAAAAGCATCAGTTCTTTGGCTCTTAGTCTTCTTCACAGTCCAACTCTCACATCCACACATGACCACAGGAAAAACCATAGCCTTGACTAGATGACCCTTGTTGGCAAGTAATGTCTCTGCTTTTTCGTATGCTATCTAGTTTGGTCATAACTTTCCTTCCAAGGAATAAACAGCTTTTAATTTCATGGCTGCAATCACCATCTGCAGTGATTTTTTGGCCCCCTGATAAATAAAGTCTGAAACTGTTTCAACTGTTTCCCCATATATTTCTCATGAAGTGATGGGACCAGATGCCATGATTTTAGTTTTCTAAATGTTGAGCTTTAAGCCAACTTTTTCACTCTCCTCTTTACTTTCAGCAAGAAGCTTTTTAGTTCCTCTTCACTTTCTGCCATAAGCGTGGTGTCATCTGCATATCTGAGGTTATTGAGATTTCTCCTGGAAATCCTGATTCCAACTTGTGCTTCTTCCAGTCCAGCGTTTCTCATGATGTACTCTGCGTATAAGTTAAATAAGTAGGGTGACAATATACAGCCTTGACTTACTCCTTTTCCTATCTGGAACCAGTCTGTTGTTCCATGTCCAGCTCTAACTATTGCTTCCTGACCTGCATACAGGTTTCTGAAGAGGCAGATCAGGTGGTCTGGTATTCCTGTCTCTTTCAGAATTTTCCACAGTTTATTGTAATCCACACAGTCAAAGGCTTTGGCGTAATTAATAAAACAGAAATAGATATTTTTCTGGAACCTCTTGCTTTTTTGATGATCCAGTGGATGTTGGCAATTTGATCTCTCATTTCTCTGCCTTTTCTAAAACCAGCTTGAACATCAGGGAATTCACGGTTCATGTATTGCTGAAGCCTGGCTTGGAGAATTTTGAGCATTACTTTACTAGCATGTGAAATGAGTGCAATTGTGTGGTAGTTTGAGCATTCTTTGGCATTGCCTTTCTTTGGGATTGGAATGACAATGGACCTTTTCCAGTCCTGTGGCCACTGCTGAGTTGTCCAAATTTGCTGGCATATTGAGTATAACACTTTCACAGCATCATCTTTCAGGATTTGAAATAGCTCAACTGGAATTCCATCACCTCTGCTAGCTTTGTTTGTAGTAATGCTTTCTAAGGTCCACTTGACTTCACATTCCAGGATGTCTGGCTCTAGGTGAGTGATCACATCATCGTAACTATCTTGGTCATGAAGATCTTTCTTGTACAGTTCTTCTGTGTATTCTTGCCACCTCTTCTTAATATCTTCTGCTTCTGTTAGGTCCATACCATTTCTGTCCTTTATTGAGCCCATCTTTGCCTGAAATGTTCCCTTGGTATCTCTAATTTTCTTGAAGAGGTCTCTAGTTTTTTGAATTCTGTTGTTTTCCTCTTTCTTTGCATTTTCCTCTATTTCTTTGCATTGATCACAGAGGAAGGCTTTCTTATCTCTCCTTCCTGTTCTTTGGAACTCTGCATTCAGATGTTCCACACAAACACTATTTTAAAAAACTAAGTCTTGCTACATACCTTTCTGTTTGCTCTTGCTATCCGTGAAGGACTATGGACAGAAGTTCGTGACATTGTGCAGGAGGCAGTGATGAACACTGTTCTCAATAAAAAGAAATACAAAAAGGCAAAATGGCTATCTGAGGAGGACATTAGAAATAGCTGAGAAAAGAAGAGAAGTTGAAGGCAAAGGAGAAAAGGAAAGATATATTCATTTGAATGCAGAGTTCCCAAGAATAGAAAGGAGATCTAAGAAAGAATTCCTCTGTGATCAATGCAAAGAAATAGAGGAAAATGAAAGAATGCAAATGACTAGAGATCTCGTCAAGAAAATTAGAGAAACCAAGGGAACATTTCAAGCAAAGGTGGGCACAATAAAGGACAGAAATTGTATGAACCTAACACAACCAGAAAACATTAAGAAGTGGCAATGATACACAGAAGAGCTATACAAAAGAAGATCTTCATGACTCAGATAACTACAACAACAAAGGCGTGATCACTCAACTAGAGCCAGACATCCTGGAATGTGAAGCCAAGTGGGCCTTAGGAAGCATCACTATGAACAAAGCTAGAGGAGGTGATCAAATCTAGTTGAGCTGGTTCAAATAATAAAAGATGATGCTGTGAAAGTGCTGCACTCAATATGCCAGCAAATTTGGAAAACTGCAGTGGCCTCAGGACTGGAAAAGTTCAATTTTCATTCCAATCCCCAAGAAAGGCAATGCAAAGAATGTTCAAACTACTGCACAATTGCACTCATCTAACACACTAGTAAAATAATGCTCCAAATTCTCCATGCCAGACTTCAGCAGTGTGTGAATTGTGAACTTCAAGATGTTAAAATTGGATTTAGAAAAGTCAGAGGATCCAGAGAGCAAATTGCAAACATCCACTGAATCACAGAAAAAGCAAGAGAGTTCCAGAAAAACACCTACTTCTGCTTTATTGATTATGCCTAAGCCTTCGACTGTGTGGTTCACAACAAACTGTGGAAAATTCTTAAAGAGATGGGAATACCAGACCACCGTACCTGCTTCCTTAGGAAATTGAAGAAGCAATAGCTAGAACTAGACATGGAATATCAAAATGGTTCCAAATTGGGAAAGAAGTATGTCAAGGCTCTATATTGTCATCCTGCTGATTTAACTTATGTGCAAAGTACATTACACGAAATGCTGAGCTGGAAGAAGCACTAGCTGGGATCAAGATTGCTGGGAGAAATATCAATAACCTCAGATATGCAGATGACACCACCCTTATGGCAGAAAGTGAAGAACTAAAGAACCTCTTGATGAAAGTGAAAGAAGAGAGTGAAAAATTTGGCTTAAAACTCAACATTCAGAAAACTAAGATCATGGCTTTCAGTCCAATTCCTTTATGGCCAATAGATGGCAAAACAATGGAAATAATCGCTGACTTAATTTTCTTGGCCTCCAAAATCACTGCAGATGGTGACTGCAGCCATGATATTAGAAGACCCTTCCTCCTTGGAAGAAAAGCTATGAACAACCTAGAGAGCATATTGAAAAGTAGAGATATTACTTTGCCAACAAAGGTCTGTCTAGTAAAATTATAGTTTTTCTGGTAGTCATGTATGTATGTGAAAGTTGTACTATAAAGAAAGCTGAGCTCAGAAGAACTGATGCTTTTACACTGTGATGTTGGAGAAGACTCTTCAGAGTCTCTTGGACTGCAAGGAGGTCCAACCAGTCAGTACTAAAGGAAATCAGTCTTGAATATTCATTGGCAAGACTGATGCTGAAGCTGAAACTTCAATAGTTTGGCCACCTGATGTGAAGAGTTGATTCCTTAGAAAAGATCCCAATGCTGCAAAAGATTGAGGGCAGAAAGATAAAGGGATGACAGAAGATGAGATGGCTGGATGACATCAGTGACTCGATGGACATGAGTTTGAGCAAGCTCCGGGAGTCAGTGACGGACAAGGAAGCCTTGCATGCTGTAGTACATGGGGTTGCAAAGAGTCGGATATGACTAAGTGACTGAACTGAATTGGAAATCTGACTATTTGTCCTTGCTTAAAATGTCAGAAACGTATATCATGCATCACAGTTTACTTTTTAAAACTCTTGTCCAATTAAGACCCATCCACTGTGGACAAAATAAGCATTCCATCATTGTTGAAACTTAAACACACACATTTATATGGTGGCACCAGCTACTAGCAGCTGGTGTGAACCAGTCATGTTCGACTTTCTGGCACCTACAAGACAGCTTCCGCAAGAGTGTTTGGACCCTGGGGTCCTAAACATTTGCAGAGATTTGTTGCCAGCACATCACTGCAAATTGCAATATGTAACTTTAATTGTTGTGATGAAGTTTTGCAGAGGTAAAGGGAGCAGCTAACTCAGGCAGTCAAATAGTTAGAGGCCAGAGAATATGACTTTGTGGAAGCAACATAGTAGAAAGGTTGATGCTCCAAATACGTCTTTTGGTAGTTTAGAAGTTTAAACATTCCCACTTAGAAATGCTATCAGACAGACAAGAGGTTCATTTCTCACTTGACACTTACTGGCTGAGTATTCTTGAGTTATCAAGTTGATCTCGTTATGCTGCAGCCTCCAAATAATTTCCCAGAATTTTCTTATTTCTTCAAACATTCAGAAAATAGTTATTAAGCATTCTCATGCATCATGTAATATATCTGATCTGAGAATAATATGGTGAATATTAAATGTGTGTATTAATCTGAAATGTGTTTACTATATATTATAGAGACATTGGGACTAGCTATAATAAGGTTAGTGATAATAATTTTGTGTGTTTGAACCTCTTTAACAACTTAAAGAATCCTAAGAAAATTTTCTGGAGAAAAGCATATGCATATAGGCAAAAATTTACATTTATGGTTTTAGGACATTCATGGTACACCTCATGCTCATTCATGAACTCTGCATCCAGACAAACCATGTTAAACTTTTGGAACTTTACTTGGAATAAATGTGGAAACAAGTTTGCTCTTTATTTTCAGAAACATAGTAGAGAAACATAATAAGGAATATACTGAGAACAAAATGTGTTTTGGTATGATTGAGTCATAGGATGTAGATGTGGGAGAAAGCACAATGTAAAAAACGATGATTATTAGCTAAATTAAGACCACATATGGCTTTGTGTGGATGTGAGAGTTTGACCACAAAGAAGGCTGAATGCCAAAGAATTGATACTTTTGAACTGTGGTGTTGGAGAAGACTCTTGAGTCCCTTGGACTGCAAGGAGATCAAACAGTCAAATCTAAAGGAAATCAGTCCTGATTATTCATTAGGAGGGCTGATGCTGAAGCTGACTCTCCAATACTTTGCCTGTCTAATTGTGAAGAGCCGACTCACTGGAAAAGACCCTGATTCTGGGAAATATTGAAGGCAAGAGGAGAAGGGGACGACAGAGAATGAGGTGGTTGTGGGGCATCATTGACTCAATAGATATGAGTTTGAGCAAGTTCTGGTTGATGGTGATGGACAGGGGAGCCTGGCTTGCTGCAGTGCGTGGGGTCACAAAGAGTCGAACATGACTGAGTGAACAACATCATCGTTTTATGTATTAAAATGGAAATTTTATTGTATTACCTTCACATTGGGGTTCAGATATTTTAGACTGCTATATTGTTTTCTGTGTAGTACAAGAATAAAGACCTGGAACTTCCTGTATTTTTTTTTTTTTTTTGGAGCTTCCTTTAATATTGGAAAAAAATTGCCTCTAAGAAAGCCAAGAAAGGTGTATAAGCTTCTTTAAAAATTAAGGAGGGGAATTTATTTTTTCCATTAAAACTTTTCCTTTGGCTTGATATTTCCCTACTTCTTTCCAAACAACTGGTAAGTTCTAAAGAGAACTTTATATATAAATAGTATTTGAGCTATTTTAACTTAACTAAATAAATTAACATTTAAATGTTTTGTTAATTGGAGTTTCTTAAATCTCCAGTTAACCAGTCTGTAGATTCTTAAATCTGAAATATTTTCCTTGTAAAACAGTAGAGCTTTCATTGTTTTTCACACGTCAGGAGCAGAAAAACATAAGCTTAATTTGAAACCTTTTTTTGGAGCCCCAAAGATAAATCCAAAATAAATTTTTTATACTAAAGGCAAGATCAAAATTTTATCCTCAGGCAAACTAATAGTCAAATAAATTTATTTTCAGTTTCTTTGCATTGAGGGCTTCCCTGATAGCCCAGTTGTTAAAAAATCCGCATGCAATTCAGGAGACCCCATTTTGATTCCTGGTTCAGGAAGATCCGATGGGGAAGGGATAGGCTACCTACTCCGGTATTCTTAGGCTTCACTTGCTACTCAGCTGGTAAAGAATCTGACTGCCATGTGGGAGACCTGGGTCTGACTCCTGAGCTGAGAAGATCCCCAGGAGAAGGGAAAGGCTACCATTCTGGCCTGGAGAGTTCCATGGACTGTATTTTCAGTTTGTTAGGTAGTCAAAATGGGAAAAAGGAGTCCAAAATGGTGGTGGCTAAAAGACAAAGAAAGAGAAAAGCCCAGGAAAATGGAACAAAAGAAAACCCACGGACTGAAGTGAGAACTTCAGGTGAAGCAAACACACCTCCTTCTTGGCTAGCTCAATTTGCATAGGGCAAGCTCAGCAGGGAGGAGACAAGGAATAAAAGGAAGAAAAGGAGATCAACCCTGGGATTTCTTTGGAAGGAATGATGCTAAAGCTGAAACTCCAGTACTTTGGCTACCTTATGCAAAGAGTTGACTCTTTGGAAAAGACTCTGATGCTGGGAGGGATTAGGGGCAGGAGGAGAAGGGGACAAACAAGGATGAGATGGCTGGATGGCAACACAGACTCGATGGACGTGAGTCTGAGTGAACTCCAGGAGATGGTGATGGACAAGGAGGCCTGGAGTGCTGCGATTCATGGGGTCGCAAAGAGTCGGACACGACTGAGCGACTGAACTGAACTGAAAATGGATTGAAGCCTCCCCTTTGGAGTCAGCCGGCCCTCATGACTTGAGGGTGTAAGTTCCTTTGCTTGCCAAATAAAGCTTAGCTGTAACACTGGTCTACCACTTCAACTTTTTGCTGTGGAGAGACAGAACCAAGGAAATCATACACTCCCCTGACAAATTTCTTTGTAATGAATATTTGAAAACCCAGTATTTTCTCCTTAAAATAAACAAGATCAGTTTTCTCAATGTAAATTTAATAGTAAAAGAAAAAACTTCTCAATATCAAAGGCATATTTTAATTTGCATTTTAAGAACCAGTGTGTATTAGCCACTCACTCAGTACTCTTTCCATGAAATTCTCCAGGCAAGAAAACTGGAGTGGTCCCTTCTACAGGGGATCTTCCTGATCATGGGATTGAACCTAGGTCTCCAGCATTGCAGGCAGATTCTTTACCATCTGAGCCACCACGGAAGCTCTAAGAATCAGTGCTTATTTTAAAATAAAAAGAGAAAGTTATTCCAATATATTAATATATCTTTATATTTTTCATTAATTATTATATTTTCTCTCCAACTTCATTTCATAATTGTACTGTTAAGCTATACTATGTTTCTCTTAAATACATAGAAATTATTATTTCTATTTAAGTATTTGCTTATAGTTTTAATTATTATTTAATTGCAATAAACATTGCAAATTATTATTTTTTATATTACACTAAATTAAACAGGGAGGGAATCCCCTGGTGATCCAATTGTTAAGGCTTTGTGCTTCTACTGCAGGAGGCACAGGTTCCATTCCACATCAGGGAGCTAAGATCTCACCTTCCACGTGGCTGTAGTCAAAATAAATAAATAAATAAAATAGAGAAAAAATTTCTTTGATGATTTGGGAATAACAGCAATTAATATTATGAGTTCTTTACTTTGGCCTCATAGCAAATGCATTAAAAAATTTTAATGATATTCATTTAAGCTATTTATTTTCACTCTTATTCACATAAGTAAGGAAATGCCATTTACATATTTGAATGACAGAATATAGGACAAAATGTCTAATCTTCATAAAAATATCTACAACATAGGTGAATATTGCAAAATACAAAATATACATAGATAATGCTCATTTTAATAAGGAAAGAAAAAATTCTGTCAATATGTATCTTCAAATTTGACATGAGGGTGCAATTATTTAATCAATTTTTAGAGACTGACTTAAATAAAGTAAAATCAAGCCTTCTACTGATCATGTAATCTAAATACATCTTTCTAAAAAGTTATAACTGTTTATTCAACAACATTTTTAAGAGGAAATTATCTCTAATCTTAAAATTGAATTCTTTTGACAAAGTCTGAGGAGACTGAAAAAAAAATGAGACTTTGGCTGACGGTATAATTGGACAAGATTCTTGGGGATCTTGGGAGGCAGTGAGCATATTTTGTAAATGAGAGGAACGTGAATCCTTGAAAGTCACACTGGATGAGGATGTTCTAGTAAAATTTCTGGAATATATTCTTTTTTTTTTTCTTTTTCAATTTTAAATCTGTGAAATTAAGAAAACAAATTATCTGTCCCATTCACATTCAACCTGCAGTGAGTACATAGGAAATACATACATATGAAATAGTATACCTAGGAAATGTGTGTGAATGTGAATGCTAATCATTCAGTCATGTTCAACTCTGCAGATTCTGTGGACTGTAGCCTGCCTGGCTCCTCTGTCCATGGAATTCTCCAGACAAGAGTATTAGAGTGGATTAACATTCCCTTCTCCCAGGGATCTTTCCAACCCAGGGATTGAATCTAGGTTTCTGCACTTCAGGCTGATTCTTTAACGTTTGAACCACCAGGAAAACCGAAGAATACTGGAGTGGTTAGCCTATCTCATTCCTGCTATAGCGTACCTACTCATACCTCCTACTACACTGTACCTCACTGTACCTTCCTTCCACTCAAGATCAGAACTTAAAGATTCTGATCCTTAGAGATGAGGGAATATAAATCTATTACAGTGAAATATTTGATTGTCTTTGATTTAACTTGTATAAAATCATAGCACTAAAGTGGTATAATAAGAGATATTCACAAAAAGTAACTAAATGCATACCTAAGTACTTATTGGCCTTCTAGTTTAAAAAAGGTAAAATGAGAGACTTTGAAAGAATTCTGATATAAAAATTCTGATATCTACCTCACTATGCATTGAACATTTCTTGATTAACTTGTAGCCTGGGAATATATACATATACATTTTTAAGTTCTCCAAATTGATATGTAGATAGTGCAGTTTCAGTCATAATCCAGCAGACTTTTTGTTGTATAAATTTACAAGCTAATTCTAAAATATAAATAGAAATATAAGGGACTGAAAATAGTGAAACAATTTTTAAAGGAAATACACATATAAAAAG
Source organism: Ovis aries (assembly GCF_016772045.2). NCBI lineage: Eukaryota > Metazoa > Chordata > Mammalia > Artiodactyla > Bovidae > Ovis > Ovis aries. The sequence continues at coordinate 54,843,460 of NC_056069.1, forward strand.
CTTACTATATATTTTAAGATATTATAAAGACAATGCAAATTTGAGTAAGAATTGATAAATACATCAATGGAACAAATTAGAAGGTGTAGGAATAGAACTATAATTACATGATTATCATATAGACACACACTTCCACACACATGCGCTCCAGAAAAAGTCTCCTCTATTGAGTGAACACTTTAAACTAAGCTCCTGAATAAACCCAATATCTAGTTGACAGCTTTAGGTGTAAAATATTTTTCTTATCCGAGTCTTTTCTGATAAAGTTACTCAAAAACAGAATCAAAGGGGAGGAGACATGATTAGTTGTTGCAAGTTCTTGGTGTCAGAATCCTTTGTCATTGCAGCTGTCCATGAAGGTTGATCATGAAGTTCCTGTAAACCTCCAACAAGACAAATATTATTCTCTGTCCTGCAACTTTTAATGCAAAATGAATGAAAAGTGTTATACTTTTAAATGTCAGAGCCTTGGAAATGGGCCACCCTGTACATTTAATATAAAAGAAACTTGAATTATAAATTGAGTACAATAGTTCTTAGGACGCTGCTCTATCTCTCTTCTGTCTGCTGCCTTTCAGAATTGTCACTATGCTTTGCCTCAGCAACTCATCTATCAATTAACTGGTCTATCCTGCAGCAAATAGTAAGGGCTTGGACTCGGTGACATTTTATCCTAACTAGTTTTGATCTTTTCACCCTCCTGAAATGAAGTTGTACCACAATCATGATTATATACAAAATCAGTCATAACTTACTCTGTCTCTCAGTGGCATTAACTGTTGCTGCGAAGTCCCTTCAGTCATGTCCGACTCTGTGCGACCCCATAGACGGCAGCCCACCAGGCTCCCCATCCCTGGGATTCTCCAGGCAAGAACACTGGAGTGGGTTGCCATTTCCTTCTCCAATGCATGAAAGTGAAAAGTGAAAGTGAAGTCGCTCAGTCGTGTCCGACTCTTAGCGACCCCATGGACTGCAGCCTACCAGGCTCCTCCATCCATGGGATTTTCCAGGCAAGAGTACTGGCGTGGGGTGCCATTGCCTTCTCCACAGTGGCATTTAATATGACATCTAAATTACTCCTTTTAAATTATCTTTTCTTTTGGATTTTACAACTGACAAAAAATTATTTTGAAAGAGTAGATAAAGTGAGAGAATACCATATTTATTGTGCATTTTAAGAAGACTGATTTCTTAAAAACGTTCTTTTTTAAAAAAATACCAAGAAGTGCAAGAAATATAAATAAAATGAGTGATAATTTAAATTCTTTAATATTATCACATTTGCTATATATTTCCAATTCCATTATCCATTTGATCAATTTCATTCTTTCTATTAACAGTGTTTCAAATTGAAATTTAGGAAAATGATATTGCTCTCTTGACCTATGTCCCTTATATAGCCTCATGCTCTCAGCCATATGCTTAATTCTTGTGTATACTAAGAATAGTAAATAATAGAATGAACTGACTTCAATTCATATATCCATTAGCCCATTTCAATTTAGAAACAATGCTAACCAATAATTAGCTTTATAATCTAATATGTATGAGCAAAATTTTGGAATTCATGTCATGATACATATGCAATCTTTGTTTTACACTTTTCAATCTGAAACATATGAACTGAATAAATACTGCAAATATGAAATAACTGCAGTGAATTAGGGCAGAAATGCAGCGGAAGATGATCATTTCTCAGTAAGCTGTTGAGCAAAGTATTTGAGTCATGCCAAGTGCAAAATCTTTTGTTAAGGCTGATTAGATTGTAAATTATAAAATGCCCTAACAGTGCCAATAAATTAGAGCCTTCTTTCTCAGAAGAAAGTGACTAACAATATTTTGTTGCTGAGTTAAACAGAATGAATGTCTTAGAACTTGGCCAGAAGGCTGAGATTTTAATTAGTTATTAAGGTGCTCAGGTTAATGTAAATCAGATTTGCCTTTTCTAGCTAAAGAATCTGAACTGACAGTGGCATTAAATCTTGAATAAATACTAGTTTTGGAGAAGGAAATGACAACCCACTCCAGTATTCTTGCCTGGAGAATCCCAGGGATGGGGGAGCCCTGTGGGCTACCGTCTATGGGGTCACACAGAGTCGGACATGACTGAAGCGACTTAGCAGCAAACATTAATTTGCCAGAATTTACAAGAGCCTAACCTGGAAAAAAAAAAAAAGAAAATTAACAAAAACAACAACCAAAAAACCCCACATCTGTTAATAGAGTGTTTGCTAATTATCAAACCTTTTCTTTGTATTGTGTTCATCAGAAACTTACTCTTTCAAAATAAGTATTTAAATGTTGACAGTCAAATAAAACCAAGTGAAGCTGCTTGTTGGAGTTAAATGATTACTGTCTTCTTTCTTTGTTTTAAATTTCTCTACAATGACAAAAAAGTTTCTTGATAGTATTCCTAAAATAAGGCCATATCTGCTCACAAATTAAAATAGAATGTTATACTTAAAATAAAATTGCAATTATCTAATTAAGGAAACCAATTGATCCTTTTAAACAATTCTAACTAGAGACACTTGATTTCCAGTTTATCCATTTGCCCTTCTTATAAATATATGCATGTATAAGTTAAATTTTAATAATGTTTTATTCTAATGAACCTATAAGAAGATCTTTTACTTTCTTCCTTCCTTTGCCTTAACATTTATATCTGTTTTACTTGTCAATCTATAAATACTAAGATATTCCATCTGTTAACTCATGTAATCCTCATGTAGTGATGTGATAGCTATACACCAATGTCAGATAGGTAACCAAGGGGCATAGTTCCTTAGTGAATTAATGAAGAAAGTAAGCCTGTTATTTTATTAATATAAATTTATTTATTTTAATTGGAGGTTAATTACTTCACAATATTGTATTGGTTTTGCCATACATCGACATGAGTCTGCCACAGGTATACACGTGTTCCCCATCCTGAACCCCCTGCCCTCCTCCTTCCACATACCATCCCTCTATTGACACCTTTTAAGAATGATACATAGTGGTTAAGATCATTGTTGCATAATCAGCACAACTGAGTCTAACTACTAGTTCTAATAATTCTTGTGGAGGTTAAATGAAATAATATGTACAAATACTGAAAAAGGTGTCATTCACATATTAACTATTTAATATGTGTAAGCTAGTACATATATCTTTTACTAGGCTCTACAGTTTGAGTTGTTTTAAACACACACACACTATAATCACTTTTTTTGTGTGCCCATATGAAATTTTTGGAAATACATGTATTTTAAAATGAATTAAGTGTTCTTGGTACCTGTATATAAGTTTTAAAGGTTAGTATAGAAAGAAAAAATTCCTAGTAGCTTAGCAGGAGTATCTGCAAAAATGTTCCTTCATTTCCTGAATTATTTATGAAACATAAGTTTATGAAAATATCCTTGTTTTTGTTTGCTGATGTTAGAAAATAAGAAAGGGAATGCAGAATGTCAAGTCTTCATATATCACACTACTTATTTCTTCCCTGAAGGGAGTTTTTCTAGGAGGAAAAGAGAGGGATCAGGGTGACTATTTGAAGAAAAATGAAGACTTTCCATGCTGTAAGAATAAGAGTCCAGATAGATTTTCTAAAAATGGCAGAACTCATCAGAAGCCTTTTCTTATTTCAACGTGAAACACTATAAGATTTAATTTGTTTATTACTGAACATTCTGTAGTGATCTAAGGTTTGTGTTGACTAGTTATAAATATTTAAGATGAAGCTATATTGATATACGTGAAATAATTGTATATATGAAATAAAACACAAACTTTTAAAGATTGTGTTATTGATCCACAAATAATGAGGTATGCATTTTCTGAGTGGTTTAAAAAAGCACAGAGTGGAAGAGTCATATATTCTCACTTATATTTGAAAAGGATGGTAGGGCTCCTAGATTGAACATGAAGGTGGCAAAGTGAGAAGCAAGGAAACTGACACAGAGATGATTGGCAGGGGAGGAACAGCGGTGTTGACAAGAACCAGTTATGTTGTGGATACATTTTGTAGGTAAAGGTAATTGAATTTTTTGTCAGTTTCAACGCAAGAGGATTGGTGGCACAGTGGTAAAGAATCTGCCTGCCCATGCAGGAGATGTAAGAGACTCAGGTTCAATCCTTGGATCAGAAAGATCTCCTGGACTAGAGAATGGCAACCGACTTCAGTATTCTTGCCTGGAAAATTCCATGGACAGCAGAGCTTGGTGGGCTACAGTCCATGAGGTCACAGAGAGTCAGAAGTGAATGAGCATGTGCACCAAAGAAACAAAAGTTGGGGCAACTTCAAGTATTTTCAATTATATCAAGAGAAGGATGGAACTTCTTTGTACATGTCTCTATATGATTGTCTTTACAAAGTGTGGAAGATTACAATAAAAGCAGAATTTGAATGGGTGATTCAAGTGTGGAAAAGTCAGCAGTGCAAATTGGGTGTATTACTAGGAAGGAGATTTTCAATTGGATGTGCAAGTAACAGCGGTGAGCAGTTAAATTTTTTAGTCTGGAATTTAAGATAAATGTCTTCACTGGAGGTATAATTTTGGGATCCTCAGCACTTAAGTGATATTTACATGTACAAGACAAGACTTTGTAACCAAGTAAGTGACTATGGATAAAGAACAAAAGTGATTCCAAACTAAACTGTGACCATTTCAAAATTAAATGGTTGGAGATATGATGATGATGGTATAAGATATGATGATAATGTAGGCTATAAGAAGAGGCTGTAAGTAAGCTAGATAAGGATGTGATGCCCCTGAAATGAATTAAAGGATAGTTTCCAGAAGTACTATATGATCAGTGTTGCAGAGAGAACAACTAGGAAGTGAATTTGAAGTTCATACTGGATTTTCCAAGGGAAGGTTTTTGTGACAATGGCAAAAAATGGTTTTCTCTTTGGAGTTTTAAGTGATAGCTTGATTAGAATTGGATTAAATGAAAATGGAAGGTAATAAGTAAGAGACATATCCTTATCTGTAAAATTAAACAGTAATAGTAAGCACACATGGAGTTTCATGAGCATTAAATTAATTTCCATAAATTGTTAGGCACAGTGCCAGATTCATAGTACATACTTATTTTAGGATATATTTAAATGTTTATTATGACTATTGTCATGATAATAACAATATTATGAGATGGACGGGTCATGGTGGAGAGGTCTGACAGAAAATGCCCCCCTGGAGAAGGGAATGGCAAACCATTTCAGTATTCTTGCCTTGAGAGCCCCATGAAGAGCATGACAAGGCAAAATGATAGGCTACTGAAAGAGGAACTCCCCAGGTCGGTAAGTGCCCAATATGCTACTGGAGATCAGTGGAGAAATAACTTCAGAAAGAATGAAAGGATGGAGCCAAAGCAAAAACAGTACCCAGCTATGGATGTGACTGGTGATAGAAGCAAAGTCCGATGCTGTAAAGAGCAATATTACATAGGAACCCGGAATGTTAGGTCCATGAATCAAGGCAAATTGGAAGTGGTCAAACAGGAGGTGGCAAGTGTGAACATCAACATTCTAGGAATCAGCGAACTAAAATGGACAGGAATGAGTGAATTTAACTCAGAAGACCATTATATCTACTACTGTCAGCAGGAATCCTTAGAAGAAATGGAGTAGCCATAATGATCAACTAAAGAGTCCAAAATGCAGTACTTGGATGCAATCTCAAAAATGACAGAATGATCTCTGTTCATTTCCAAGGCAAACCTTTCACTATCACAGTAATCCAAGCCTATACACCAACCAGTAACACTGAAGAAGATGAAGTTGAATGGTTCTATGAAGACCTACAAAACCGTTTAGGGTTACACATCAAAAAGATGTCCTTTTCATTGTAGGGGACTGGAATGCAAAGGTAGGAAGTCAAGAAACACCTGGAGTAACAGGCAAATTTGGCCTTGGAATACAGAATGAAATAGGGCAGAGGCTAATAGAGTGTTACCAAGAGAATGCACTGATCATAGCAAATACCCTCTTCCAACAACACAAGAGAAGACTCTACACATGGACATCACCAGATGGTCAACACTGAAAACAGATTGATTATATTCTTTGCAGCCAAAGATGGAGAAGCTCAATACAGTCAACAAAAACAAGACCAGGAGCTGACTGTGGCTCAGATCATGAATTCCTTATTACCAAACTCAGACTGAAATTGAAGAAAGTAGGGAAAACTGCTAGATCATTCAGGTATAACCTAAATCAAATCTCTTATGATTATTCAGTGGAAGTGAGAAATAGATTTAAGGGACTAGATCTGATAGACAGAGTGCCTGATGAACTATGGAATGAGGTTTGTGACATTGTACATGAGACAGGTATCAAGATCATCCCCATGGAAAAGAAATGCAAAAAAACAAAATGGCTGTCTGAGGAGGCTTTACAAATAGCTGTGAAAAGAAGAGAAGTGAAAAGCAAAGGAGAAAAGGAGGGATATAAGCAACTGAATGCAGAGTTCCAAAGAATACGAAGGAGAGATAAGAAAGCCTTCCTCGGATATCAAGGCAAAGAAATAGAGAAAAACAACAGAATGGGAAAGAGTAGAGATCTCTTCAAAAAAATTAGGGATACCAAGGAAACATTTCATGCAAAGATGGGCTCAATAAGGGACGGAAATGGTATGGACCTAACAGAAGCAGAAGATATTAAGAAGAGGTGGCAAGAATACACAGAAGAACTGTACAAAAAAGATCTTCATGACTTAGATAATCACGATAGTGTGATCACTCACCTAGAGCCAGACATCCTGGAATGTGAAGTCAAGTGGACCTTAGAAATCATCACTATGAACAAAGTTGGTGGAGGTGATGGAATTCCAGTTGAGCTATTTAAAAATCTTGAAAGATGTTGCTGTGAAAGTGCTGCACTCAATAGGCCAGCAAATTTGGAAAACTCAGCAGTGGCCACAGGACTGGAAAAGGTCAATTTTCATTCCAATCCCAAAGAAAGGCAATGCCAAAGAATGCTCAAACTACCACACAATTGCACTCATTTCACATGCTAGTAAAGTAATGCTCAAAATTCTCCAAGCCAGGTTTCAGTAATACATGAACCGTGAACTTCCAGATGTTCAAACTGGCTTTAGAAAAGGCAGAGGAACCAGAGATTGAATTGCCAACATCGGCTGGATCATCGAAAAAGCAAGAAAGTTCCAGAAAAACATCTATTTCTACTTTATTGACTATGCCAAAGCCTTGGACTGTATGGATCACAATAAACCGTGGAAGATATTGAAAGAGATGGGAATACCAGACCACCTGACCTGCCTCTTGAGAAACCTGTATGCAGGTCAGGAAACAATAATTAAAACTGGACATGGAAAAACAGACTGGTTCCAAATAGAAAAAGAAGTATGTCAGGGCTGTATATTGTACCCTGCTTATTTAACTTATATGCAGAGTACATCCTGAGAAACACTGGACTGGAAGAAACACAAGCTGGCATCAAGATTGCCAGGAGAAATATCAATAACCTCAGATATGCAGATGACACCACCCTTATGGCAGAAAGTGAAGAGGAACTAAAAGCTTCTTGATGAAAGTGAAAGAGGAAAGTGAAAAAGTTGGCTTAAACCTCAACACTCAGAAAACTAAGATCATGGCATCTGGTCCCATCACTCCATGGGAAATAGATGGAGACACAGTGGAAACCGTGTCAGAGTTTATTTTGGGGGGCTCCAAAATCATTGCAGATGGTGACTGCAGCCATGAAATTAAAAGACGCTTACTCCTTGGAAGAAAAGTTATGATCAACCCAGATAGCATATTAAAAAGCAGAGACATTACTTTGCCAACAAAGGTCCATCTAGTCAAGGCTATGGTTTTTCCAGTGATCATGTATGGATGTGAGACTTGGACTATAAAGAAAGCTGAGTGCTGAAGAATTGATGCTTTTGAACTGTGGTGTTGGAGAAGACTCTTGAGAGTCACTTGGAATGCAAGGAGATCCAACCAGTCCATTCTAAAGGAGATCAGTCCTGGGTGTTCATTGGAGGGACTGATGCCAAAGCTGAAACTCCAAAATTTTGGCCACTTCACGCGAAGAGTTGACTCATTGGGAAAGACCCTGATCCTGGGAGGGATTGGGGGCAGGAGGAGAAGGGGATGACAGAAGAGATGGCTGGATGGCATCACCAACTCCATGAACATGAGTTTGGGTAAACTCAGGGAGTTAGTGGTGGACAGAGAGGCCCGGCATGCTACAGTTTGGGGTAGCAAAGAGTCAGACTTGACTGAGCGACTGAACCTAACTGATGAGTATTGTCATTGTTTTTAAAAGATTTATATTTCAAACAGATTAAAGAACAGTAAGGACTGTGTAAAAAATATCTGAATCTTTAAAAATTGAAAATAGTTTTATTGTTGAAGCTGTCAAATAGTTCAATAGAAACTCTGGGAATTTTATATGATATGCTAAAACTTGGGTTGAAGTGCATTTCTTGCTTATTTCATAATTGCATATACTTTCAAGTGAAGTATTAATATAGCAGTTAACTTTAGTATACTTGAAGTGCTATAGTACTATATTGAGAGGAAGATAAAATTGGAAATGGTTTATAAGGTAGATGTAGTTGGTGTAAGCCTGGTAATCTGAATGAGATTTGTCTCTGAGAGTGATCAGATTCACAAGTGTGGCAGGGGCCATTGGTAAACTGTTTTTTATTTATATTTATCTATATTCCTAAGAGCTAAATGGAGAGTAAATGAAGTTTTCTATTTGCTCTAAAACACAAAGTTTATGTTTCTCCACTTCTGAGTTTTTATATCTCTGTTAGGAATCATTCTATACTTGCTTTTAACTTCCATCTCAATAAATCATAATTGGAGAGGAAAGGAAGCAAGGCATTTGAATTAATGCTTTGCCCGTCTTAACATCTTTGAAAACGAAAAAGACGTTCTTAATGTATAGAGTCTGAATTGTCAGAAGTGATTGTACCTTGGCAATAATAAGACTTTTTGTACCTATGAAAGAAACATGTTTCTTAATTTGAACTAAATCATGAAATATTTGTAATTATAGAGTAATTGAAAATACATAGCTTCAAGGCCTCCTGCTGTTGGAAAATAGATACAAGATGAGTGTTTTGGCAATTTCTATGGCATTATTAGAAATCTAAGAATTAGTCTGAATCCTAAAAGGAAAGAAAAAAAAAAAAAGACTAGAGTGAAAATCAGAATTTCTAATATGACTATCTTTATATTCACAGTGCATTCATCTGTATATTTATGAGATAAATCTTATATTGATATACATATTCAACAAACTATTATTCCCACTCACTCTGCTACTTGCTTGCTGAGTCCACAAAAATGAAAAATCATAGTCCTATTTCAGTAGAAGCTCTCAAGCATCATGGGAGAGAGATGCTTGTGGCAAAGTTTGCAATGAAATATACACAGTGAAATATGAAATTAATGAAGCAACAATCGACAGAACAGGGAAAAGTCTTCAAATCTACTTAATATTTAAAAAAATTTTTTTTTATTTTTTAAATTTTAAAATCTTTAATTCTTACATGCATTCCCAAACATGAACCCCCTCCCACCTCCCTCCCCATCCTCACACACACATACTATAGGGGATATTCTTACTATGATCAAGATTTGGTTACTTGTTGATTATGGTGAGTCAGATAGTGAGTTTCCAATAACCCCTAGTGCTCTTCACTGGATAGCTTCATGTATTAACCTTCATATATTAACAAAGAGGGCATGCAAGAATACTATGAATATGAATAGCTACATTTTCCCCTCCTCTTCACTAAATTCAAATGACTTTACAGATGAAATTAAAGTGATGAAGTTTATGTAGCAAAGGGTTAATTAAACACTATCGCACAACAATTTTTTTTAGATGCTGTGCTTTTTTATTTCCCTCTATTGGCTAAACAAAATATTGTGACAACAATAGTGTTTTAGGCATTTACTTTGTCTCATAATCAGTAAATAATATTTAAGTTATATTATTTACATCTTAATTTTTAAAAACTATACACAAAAGCCCAGGTCCAGATGGCTTCACAGCTGAATTCTACCAAAAATTTCGAGAAGAGCTAACACCTATCCTCCTCAAACTCTTCCAGAAAGTTGCAGAGGAAGGTAAACTTCCAAACTCATTCTATGAGGCCACCATCACCCTAATACCAAAACCTGACAAAGATGTCACAAAAAAGGAAAACTACAGGCCAATATCTCTGATGAACATAGATGCAAAAATCCTCAACAAAATTCTAGCAATCAGAATCCAACAACACATTAAAAAGATCATACACCATGACCAAGTGGGCTTTATCCCAGGGATGCAAGGATTCTTCAATATCCGCAAATCAATCAAGGTAATTCACCACATTAACAAATTGAAAAATAAAAACCATATGATTATCTCAATAGATGCAGAGAAGGCCTTTGACAAAATTCAACATCCATTTATGATAAAAACTCTCCAGAAAGCAGGAATAGAAGGAACATACCTCAACATAATAAAAGCTATCTATGACAAACCCACAGCAAACATTATCCTCAATGGTGAAAAATTGAAAGCATTTCCCCTAAAGTCAGGAACAAGACAAGGGTGTCCACTTTCACCGCTACTATTCAACATAGTTCTGGAAGTTTTGGCCACAGCAATCAGAGCAGAAAAAGAAATAAAAGGAATCCAAATTGGAAAAGAAGAAGTAAAACTCTCACTGTTTGCAGATGACATGATCCTCTACATGGAAAACCCTAAAGACTCCACCAGAAAATTACTAGAGCTAATCAATGAATATAGTAAAGTTGCAGGATATAAAATCAACACACAGAAATCCCTTGCATTCCTATACACGAATAATGAGAAAGTAGAAAAACAAATTAAGGAAACAATTCCATTCACCATTGCAACGAAAAGAATAAAATACTTAGGAATATATCTACCTAAAGAAACTAAAGACCTGTATATAGAAAACTATAAAACACTGATGAAAGAAATCAAAGAGGACACTAATAGATGGAGAAATATACCATGTTCATGGATTGGAAGAATCAATATAGTGAAAATGAGTATACTACCCAAAGCAATTTACAAATTCAATGCAATCCCTATCAAGCTACCAGGCACATTTTTCACAGAACTAGAACAAATAATTTCAAGATTTGTATGGAAATACAAAAAACCTCGAATAGCCAAAGCAATCTTGAGAAAGAAGAATGGAACTGGAGGAATCAACTTGCCTGACTTCAGGCTCTACTACAAAGCCACAGTCATCAAGACAGTATGGTACTGGCACAAAGACAGACATATAGATCAATGGAACAAAATAGAAAGCCCAGAGATAAATCCACACACATATGGACACCTTATCTTTGACAAAGGAGGCAAGAATATACAATGGAGTAAAGACAATCTCTTTAACAAGTGGTGCTGGGAAAACTGGTCAACCACTTGTAAAAGAATGAAACTAGATCACTTTCTAACACCGCACACAAAAATAAACTCAAAATGGATTAAAGATCTAAATGTAAGATCAGAAACTATAAAACTCCTAGAGGAGAACATAGGCAAAACACTCTCAGACATAAATCACAGCAGGATCCTCTGTGATCCACCTCCCAGAATTCTGGAAATAAAAGCAAAAATAAACAAATGGGATCTAATTAAAATTAAAAGCTTCTGCACAACAAAGGAAACTATAAGCAAGGTGAAAAGACAGCCTTCTGAATGGGAGAAAATAATAGCAAATGAAGCAACTGACAAACAACTCATCTCAAAAATATACAAGCAACTTATGCAGCTCAATTCCAGAAAAATAAACGACCCAATCAAAAAATGGGCCAAAGAACTAAATAGACATTTCTCCAAAGAAGACATACGGATGGCTAACAAACACATGAAAAGATGCTCAACATCACTCATTATTAGAGAAATGCAAATCAAAACCACAATGAGGTACCACTTCACACCAGTCAGAATGGCTGCGATCCAAAAATCTGCAAGCAATAAATGCTGGAGAGGGTGTGGAGAAAAGGGAACCCTCCTACACTGTTGGTGGGAATGCAAACTAGTACAGCCACTATGGAGAACGGTGTGGAGATTCCTTAAAAATTGCAAATAGAACTACCTTATGACCCAGCAATCCCACTTCTGGGCATACACACCGAGGAAACCAGAATTGAAAGAGACACATGTACCCCAATGTTCATCGCAGCACTGTTTATAATAGCCAGGACATGGAAACAACCTAGATGTCCATCAGCAGATGAATGGATAAGAAAGCTGTGGTACATATACACAATGGAGTATTACTCAGCCGTTAAAAAGAATTCATTTGAATCAGTTCTGATGAGATGGATGAAACTGGAGCCGATTATACAGAGTGAAGTAAGCCAGAAAGAAAAACACCAATACAGTATACTAACACATATATATGGAATTTAGGAAGATGGCAATGACGACCCTGTAGGCAAGAAAGGGAAAGAGACACAGATGTGTATAACGGACTTTTGGACTCAGAGGGAGAGGGAGAGGGTGGGATGATTTGGGAGAATGACATTCTAACATGTATACTATCATGTGAATTGAATCGCCAGTCTATGTCTGACGCAGGATGCAGCATGCTTGGGGCTGGTGCATGGGGATGACCCAGAAAGTTGTTATGGGGAGGGAGGTGGGAGGGGGGTTCATGTTTGGGAATGCATGTAAGAATTAAAGATTTTAAAATTTAAAAAATAAAAAACTAAAATAAAAAAAAATAAAAAAAAATAAACATATTTGAATAGAAAAAAAAAAAAACTATACTCACTGGACTAAATTTCCCCTGATTTAATTTTATCCAGTTTTTTAGTAGCAAAAACATATATATATATATAAATTTATATGGGCTTCCTTTGTGGCTCAATGGTAAAGAATCTGCCTGCAGTAGGAGCTGCTGCTGCTAAGTCACTTCAGTACTGTCCGACTCTGTGCAACCCCATAGATGGCAGCCTACTAGGCTCCCCCATCCCTGGGATTCTCCAGGCAAGAACACTGGAGTGGGTTGCCATTTCTTTCTCCAATGCATGAAAGTGAAAAGTGAAAGTGAAGTCGTTCAGTTGTGCCCGACTCTCAGTGACCACATGGACTGTAGCCTACCAGGTTCCTCTGTCCCTGGGATTCTCCAGACAAGAGTAGTGGAATGGGGTACTATTGCCTTCTCCAATGGGACAGGCAGGTTTGATTCCAGGGTCTGGAATATCCCCTGGGAAAGAAAATGGCAACCCCTCTAGTATTCTTGCCTGGGAAATAATGGACAGAAGAATCTTGTGGGCTACAGTCCATGGAATATGTATGTATGCGTGTATACAAACACACACACACACACACACAAATAGATAAGACATGTGATATATATATTTGCTTATTTAGTGAAAATTATCCTTGGGTCCACTCAGTCCAGTTATTACCTTCCACAATTATTCTTTTATTAGTTTCTTGTTTTTGTTTCCAATTATTTTATGTGTATAGAAGAAAATGACTTTGTAAATATTTTGCTTCTGTTACAAAACAAGTATGTGCATGCTCAGTTGCTAAGTCCTGTCCAACTTTTTGCAACCCTATGGACTATAACCCACCAGGGTCCTTAGTTCATGGGATTTCCCAGGCAAGAATACTAGATTGGGTTGCCATTTCCTTCTGCAGGGGATCTTCTCATGCCAGGGATTGAACCTATGTCTCCTGCATTGGCAGGCAGATTCTATACCACTGAGTCACCAAGGAAGCCCCCTTACAAAACTAGTAGCGTATCCTATACATTTCTGCATTTTTCTTTACTCGCATTAAATACATATTGAAGATATTTCCATGTAAAAATGTTGTTCAGTTTTTAACTAAATGATACTCCATTTTACAGATGTGCCACAATTTTATTTAGACAGTCCTGAACTGATAGACATTTAAGGTACACACATACAATATTTTACTGTGGACTCTCCTATGCTAATGCATTAAATCCTTTAACATACTTAATTGTATCAGTGTCTCATATACCTGAATTTTTAGGAATAGAATTATTGGTCACAGAATTTTTATATTGCAATTTTGTTTCCGAATACTAGATTGTTCTCTCTAAGGTCTATTTAAAAAATTGCATTTGCAATAGTAAGTGATATTGAATTCCCAAGAAACCTGTTATAAAAATTTTGCATCATTGTTGATCAAATGGCCAAATATTTAATTCTTCAGATTTTCTTTTTCTTTTTAAGGAAGTTTAAATGTCCTGTATGTTTAAAAGCTATCAATACTTTACTTCCTGCAAAATTTCTGCTTAAATATTTACTCATTTTACGTTGATTTAAGTCACATTTATATGAATTTGCATGAACATTTTATAAAATGGAGAAGTTTTCACTTTTACTACTATGTAAATAGTTTCCTGATTTGTTGTGGCTTTTTGATATACATAACTTTTGTCTTTTGTTATTTTTTTACAACACATGTATATTTCTAGCTATTTCTGTTCAAGATACTTTTAAAACAGTTAAATATCCTTAACCTACTTTGGCTTTATAAAATAAAAATTTATACATTTTTCAAGTAATTTATGAATTCATTTTAACTTCTTTTACCCATTTATGATTTATTCTTATATAAATTGGTATCACTTTTCCCCTAAATATTTACCCAGTTTTGCTATTTATTGAGAAAATTTTCTTCTCATTTGAAATATTAGAATTTATATAATTCTCCCAAATTGTCTATTTTGAACTTTCTATATCTACGATATTCTCTAGTTAACTTTATTAAGATTATTATATTATGTTTACCTAACATTGAGCCATTTTGTTATTACTAGAATGAAAGTAATGAGTCATAGGAATTATTCTATTCTGGGTCATGCACAAAATAGATTTATTTGTTAATATTAAAGTTTATTTAACACTTCTTTTTGGGATTTTTGTTAAACCGTTAAGTATGATACATTTTTGACCCAATTTTTGTTGACTGGAGATGCCAACATTAGGCTCATTTTATAAATATAATACTAAAATTTTCCGTTTTTCCAACAAAACTATATAGCATTTTTTAAATTTGATAAATATATTCTGTGAAATCTTGTTCAAATGTTTAAAGCTTTCTATGTATTTTTTTCAGAAACTGATATGTGTGTATATATATATACATATACATATACATATATATACAGATTCTTTTGTCCTATCTTTTTCTCTTAGCACTTGGTAAGCCTTTTCAAAATTGACACTTTCCCTCTATTTTTTTCTGTTAAGTTTCCTTCAAATTACCATTTTTGAAGACTTGATATTTTAGATCAGTTTAACTCTTACAGTAAATTGGAGAGGGAAACATTGAGATTTCTTATATATCACCTGCTCCCACACATGCACAGCCTCGCTCATTATCAAAATCACTCACCAGAATGGGATCTTTGTTACAATGTATGAGTGAACCTACGCTGACATATCATAATCATCAAAAGTCAATAGTTTACCTTAGGGTTCACTCTTGGTATTGCACATTAAGTGGGTTTGCTGCCGCTGCTGCTGCTAAGTCGCTTCAGTCGTGTCCGACTCTGTGCGACCTCATAGATGGCAGCCCACCAGGCTCCCCTGTCCCTGGGATTTTCCAGGCAAGAACACTGGAGTGGGTTGACATTTCCTCCTCCAATGCATGAAAGTGAAAAGTGAAAGTGAAGTCGCTCAGTTGTGTCCGACTCAGCGACCCCATGGACTGCAGCCTATCAGGCTCTTCCATCCATGGGATTTTCCTATGGGTTTAAACAAATGTATAATGACATATATTAATCACAATAATATCATATAGAGTATTTTTATTGCCTTATGCAGAGTATATCATGAGAAACACTGGGCTGGATGAAGCACAAGCTGGAATCAAGATTGCTGGGAGAAATACCAATAACCTCACATATGCAGATGACACCACCCTTATGGCAGAAAATGAAGAACTAAAGAGCCTCTTGATGAAAGTGAAAGAGGAGGGTGAAAAAGTTGACTTAAAGCTCACCATTAAAAAAATATGATTATGGCATCCAGTCCCATCACTTCATGGCAAATAGATGGAGAAACATTGGAAACAGTGGCTGACTTTATTTTGGGGGCTCTAAAATCACTGCAGATGGTGATTGCAGTCATGAAATTAAAAGACTCTTACTCCTTGGAAGGAAAGTTATGCCCAGCCTAGAAAGCACATTAAAAAGCAAAGGCATTACTTTGCCAGCAAAGGTCCACCTAGTCAAGGGTTTTTGTTTTTTTGTTTTTGTTTTTTGTTTTGTTTTTGTTTTTTTTTTTTTTCCAGTAGCCATGTATGGATGTGAGAGTTGAACTATAAAGAAAGCTAACCGCCAAAGAATTCATGTTTTTAAACTGTGGTATAGGAGAAGACCCTTGAGAATCCCTTGGACTGCAAGGAAATCCAACCAGTCCATCCTAAAGGAGATCAGTCCTGGGTGTTCATTGGAAGGACTGATGTTGAAGCTGAAACTCCAAACTTTGCCACCTTTGATGCAAAGAGTTGACTCATTTGAAAAGACCCTGATGCTGGGAAAGATGGAGGGCAGGAGAAGGGGATGACAGAGGATGAGATGGTTGGATGGTATCGCTGACTCAATGGGTAAACTCCAGGAGTTGGTGATGGACAGGGAGGCCTGGCGTGCTGCAGTTCATGGGGTCACAAAGAGTCGGATAAGACTGAGCAATTGAACTGAACTGAAAAATTCTCTGTCCTCCACCTATTCACCTGTCTCTTTTTCCTCTAGTAACCCTTGATCTTTCTCTTTTCTCCACAATTTTTCTTTTCCACAATATCGTTTACTTGGAATCCTGCAGTATGATGATTTTTAGGTTGGCTTCTTTCCAAGAGGGGCAATGTCCTCTCTTATATCTTTTGTCTGGCAACTTAAATGACATCAGGCAGATTTACCAGGAGAATATTAAATTCATTCTGTGTGTACAGGGAGTTCATGTAAGTAGGAAGAATTCCAAAGACAGCCAGGCAAGGTAGACTTTGAAAGTAAAAAGGGTAATTCACAGGAAGATAAAAATAGTTAATATTTAAACAAATGTTTGCTGGGCCATCCAAAGGCAATGGGAAACAGAGAGGATTTTGATCAAATGGACTTTGCTAGGTTTATCCCTGTCATAACTAATACTTTCCTAGAGTTATCTATCATGATAGATTGTTCTTGCGATAGGCATCCTGCCTTAAATTCTCTTTAGGCAGTAAAGGGGAAGTTCAAAGGCTCTTCCTGAGTCTTTTGTGCTTTATTTTAAAACAATCATATACAGCACCACCTTATCAGTTTAGCTTACTCTTGCCCTCACTGTGCTCCCATCACATGCTTACTTACCTGGCCATGCTCTTTATTCTGCACAGTAGTGGATACTCTTCACTGATTATCTCCTCCTTTTAAGCAAGAGACTTTTCTTCTTGAAGTTAGGCTTTGGATGCATTAATATCCTCACTGATTTATCAGTGCTCAAAGGCTTTTAGTGCTTTCTCTACTCCTAAATATGACCTAAAATTGTCTTCTCTGCCTTCTTTTTATCTCTTCCTAAGCAACAAATGGAAACACTACTCTTTCTTCTGAAGATGGGTTTTATTTGTGGTGCCTGGGATCCACTCATAGATATCAACATGACCCGTTGATTCCATCTGAAGAGGATTTAGAGACCTGGTCTTCTACTATAATAACTCACATTTTCCCAGACTGGTACGCATATACATCTCCATGACCCCAAGAGTTGGCAGTCACTGTTAACAAGTGGTGTGTACCACAAATGGTTCCTTTCCCAAGGTATTTTATCTCTTTATTCAGCTCTAAATTACTCATTATTTCCACCTTAAAGATACACTGATTTTTATCTTAGCCCTTACAGTTTGTAGGTTCTCTTCCCTTTACATAAAACATCCAACTAATTCTTGTCTTCCAAGCAAAAATATATATATATATACAATTTATTTTTTATATTCTGCCAAAAATAACATATTTTGTATAAAACTTTAGCTTTCTTCTCCAGAAATTGATCCCTCCATCAACTCTGTTTACTTGTGCTTGCATGTACCTATTACTACCAGAATGTTAATATCTTAAAATAAGTACCACATTTTATCTTATTTCTTTATTTTTTTCTGTTTGCTTTTCAAAGTCACATTTCATTATTCATTTTTAATGAAAGTAATAAAATATTTAAATATGTGCACTAAGTTACCTAAGAGTGGAAAAATTACCACAAAATTTATTTGAAGAGACTTCAAAGTAAATGTTTCAAAAAAAAAATGATACTTTTGCATACACCTTTTTATACAAGGTTGTATACCAATGACAATGGGAGGTGTGATGTGATAAATATACGGGGTGTTGCTTGAAGAATTAGCAATAGTTTTTAGTTGACTTACTTTGCTGTGAACTTGCTTTTCTTGGTGATTATTTTTTGTTGTTCAGAACAGAAGGTAGTTTTGAATAAATGAGAACACAAAACATTCTCAACTTGGTTTTCACCTTGTCAACACAATTGTGGGAGAGCTAATAGCCTTTAACAGCCCTTTGAAGAGCAAAGTTATTTCATTCATGCAATGTTGAAGGTAAAAAGTTTAAGGAAGCAGGGTTTTTAGACTGCCATATCCAAACTCTTTTCTTTGTTCACTTGAAAAGCAGATGCAGCTTGCCAAGTTGACATAGCTGAAAGGTGTTTCTCCTGGAATGCCATGCTTTCTTATCTCCTGGGTTATACATTAGGAGATGAAAATGTTTTTTTATTTGCAATGTCTTTGTGGTTTAAATTCAAGTGACATCAACTGCAAATAGCCTGCAGCAAAGCTACTTTGATTGTTCCCTTTGCTTTGAGTTATCTAGTCACTTTAGAAAAGACAACTCACATCAAAGGGACAATGTTTCAAAAATGAAATATTGAATGAAAAGGAATGTTTTAGACAACACAAGTTTAGTTGCTAACATCATGATCAATCTACTCACTTATCTGGAATTAATATTTTATTTTTGCTTCTGTATTATATGTTATGTTTAAACATATTCTTATTATTATTGCAATTATTATTGTATAAAGTCTAAGGTTACAGAGCATGAAGCCATTTTCTATAGTCATCAGATGATAAAACTAAGAATTAGAAAACCTAAGTAATTTTCTCCAGCCTGCACTTTATAAGTCATGTGGGCTGCATTAGTTTTAAGTTAGCACTGATTCCACCATACTGTCAATTCCCAACGAGGGTCTTTAGCATCTGAATCACAGTAACATTTCAAGAACTGCAAGTATAACAATTTTTCAAACTTCAGTCGCTCTTGAGTTAGTATAAAGATCTACTCTTGGATAAAAGGCAGTGTGAAACCAGAGGAAGGAGGAAAATGTTGAATTAGTTTATCTCATGATATCTCAAACTTAACTGACCACTTATCACACTCCCCCATCTATTAAAATCTAATGTGACTAGTTTCTTTCAAATTACTTTGGTAAACTTCTGAATTGTTGCTGTTGTTCAGTCTTGCAGTTGTGTCCATCTCTTTACTACCCCATAGACTGCAGCACACCAGGCTTCCCTGTTCTTCATCATCTCCTGGAGTTTGCCCAAGTTCATGTTCATTGTATCAATGATGCTGTCCAGTCATCTCATCCTCTGATGCCTTCTTCTCCTTTTGCCCTCAATCTTTTCCAGCATCAGGGACTTTTCCAATGAGTCGTCTGTTCTCATCAGATGATCAAAATACTGGAGTTTCAACATCAGCATCAGTCTTTCCATTGAATATTCAGGGTAGATCTCCCTGAAGATTGACTGGTTTGAACTCCTTGCTGTCCCGGGGACTTTCAGGAGCCTTCTTCAGCACTACTGTTTGGAGGGCTCAATTCTTTGGCATTCTGCCTTCTTTATGGTCCGACTCACAACCATATATGACCACTGGAAAGACCACAGCCTTGACTAATACAGATCTTTATCAGCAGAGTAATGTCTCCGCTTTTCAACACACTGTCTAGATTTGTAATCACTTTTCCTGCCAAGAAGCAATTGCCTTCTGATTTCATGGCTGCAGTCACCATCTGCAGAGATTTAGGAGTCCAAGAAGAGGAAATCTGTTACTACTTTCACCTTTCCCCCTTTATGTTCTGTGCAGCAATGGGAGCACATGCCCTGATCTTAGTTTTACCACGTGAAAAGGAAATGAGTCGTGGAAGGACTGTATCAAAAAGTGTTACTCAGGTTTTGGTTTTTGTTTGTGTAGTTTCTAAAAATATGATATGCCAATAAAACCTTGGCAGTTTACTTTGATAGTATGAAAATTATTATGGATCTAAAAAACTTCAAGATATGTGTTAACATGATAATTTAAATATATTGATTATAGGCACCCCATAAGTTATATAAATATTATAATAAATTTACATTTTTATGTCCTTGATGATTCAATATGGTAACTTTAACTGGCTCCTTTGCTTGGAAAATGTGTACAATATTTAGTTCATTACAAGTTTGCACTTACCAAAAGAAAGCCAAGGAAATATATTTGAGTATATCAAATTACAACAGTCTTATTATAGATATACTGACACAGGTTTAATATATTAGTACTAAACCCTAAAACACATGTTCCTTCATCCTTCATGCAGACAGTCTCAAATAAAAGACTTGATAACCTACATGCTACTGATGAATGTGTCTCCACCATATTCTTTAAGGCAAAATATAAAACACTGAAATAGTATGTGTCCATGGAACATCATTATAGGCTTCTGGAGATTGTCAGAAGCATCACAGCAGGCACCTCTACATGAAGTTTATGACTATCTGTTATGGATTAAGACTGAATCCCTTTCAGAAAAAAACCCAGCCTGGGAATGTGAAACTAGAACTTCATGTTCCCAAGACATATTGTTTCTTTGTAAGTTCTAGGTTTGAGATTCTTAGATCCAGGTATCACTTTTGGTACTTCCCCTTATAGTGATCTCTGTGACACCCAAATTAAAGAAGCATAGATCTTCTCCAAAACTAGATGGCTCCTGTACCTTTTGGTGAAAGATTGAAGGCAACTGCTAGTATGAAACTAACACAGATTGAATGGCTGTCTCAGGTATTTATTCTGGTTGTCAGGGAAGGTAAAGATGTGATGAGAGCCGAGACAGTATAAACAAGCCTTTCTAATAATGTGCCTCAGAAATGGTCTGTGCCTCTCATTGACTTTTTCATGACTTTTACTTTGCTGCTTGAAATAATATTTTGTCTTAGAAGACAATTAAAACTAATCAATTAAGGGTTCCCACTGGTGACACGTAAAGGTCAAGTATTTTACAATAACTCAGAAATCATTGCCTTGGCCAAACTTCTGTATCTCTAAGGCATCAGTTACACGCCAGCCAATTATATAGAAATATCCTGATGTAATGGTAACACTGGGAATGCTTGAATACTAGAATTCTCTGCTTTGGAAAAATCTCTCTGTTAATTTGCTGACTTCCTCAGCTCCTTCTAAGTGTGCTACAAAATCAGTTTTTAGGGAAGGCCTGCCCTACTCATCTTCTTTCCATTGGAAGTTTCCTCCTTCTTTTGCAATTTTTAAGAACCTTTATCCTGCTCTGGTTTTTCCACTGCAATTATCAACTTCTAATATAAGTTTAATTACTGATTTATCATGTTTACTGTTTCTACCACTAGACTGAAAACTCTAAGGAGTATTTGTCAGGTTTGCTTGTTTGTTTGCTTATTTTTCTTTTCTTTTTCATGTTCACTTCAAAACTTATAATACCTGTGAACTGAAAGCCACTGTAAAGCAGTAAAATCTGAAAAAGAAATAAAAATATGTAAAACCAAAATTTAATATAGTGCATGGTATGTGATAATCAGAAAACATTTATAGTACATAAATGAATAATACCTTTATAGTAAATGGAACTTTAAAAAGTAACTATTTAAATGACTAATGCTGAAATAAATGATCTTTAAATTCAATTATTCTAAATAATTCTTTTGCCTGCACTATACTTTAACAGCTTCTGGGCCAGGATATCAACATACTATAGTAATTATTTATAAGCCAACTTGATATATTTTATTTGTCTTTAAGCTATGAAAGATAAGGGCATTCTTGATAATATCTTTGGATCTTGGCCCAATATGAGCACAGCTTTATATACAAGGTGGGGCTTGATGAATATTTTATTTCATCTTATCTTTTTTACTAACTTGCTTTGTTTCCTTGGAAACAGTTTTTCTTCTTCCTGGAAATCAGCACTTGAATCTCTACAATTAGGAGAGATATTCACTTCATTCCAAGATCGCTTCTCTCTCCAACATTTTATGATATTTACCTAGCTAATTTTTATTGACAATTAAGAATCTTGGTGCTGAAGCCAAAGCTCCAGAACTTTGGCCACCTGATGTGAAGAATCAACTCATTGGAAAAGACCCTGATCCTGGAAAAGATTGAGGGCAAGAGGAGAAGGAGGTGACAGAGGATGAAATGGTTGGATGGCCTTACTGACTCAACTGACATGAGTTTGAGCAAATTCAGGGAGATAGTGGAGAACAGGGAAGCCTGGTGTGCTGCAGTAGATGGGGTCTCAGAGTAGGACATGACTTAGGGACTGAACAACAAACAAATTGACTAGGTTCCTGATGTTCAAGCTAGTTTTAGAAAAGGCAGAGGAACCAGAGATCAAATTGCCAACATCCGCTGGATCATGGAAAAAGCAAGAGAGTTCCAGAAAACATCTATTTCTGCTTTATTGACGATGCCAGAGCCTTTGACTGTGTGGATCACAATAAACTGTGGAAAATTCTGAAAGAACTGACCTGCCTCTTGAGAAATATGTATGCAGGTCAGGAAGCAAAAGTTAGAACTGGATATAGAACAGCAGACTGGTTTCAAATAGGAAAGGAGTACGTCAAGGCTGTATATTGTCACCCTGCTTATTTAACTTCTATACAGAGTACATCATGAGAAACACTGGGCTGGAAGAAACTCAAGCTGGAATCAAGATTGCTGGGAGAAATATCAATCACCCCAGATATGCAGATGACACCACCCTTATGGCAGAAAGTGAAGAGGAACTAAAAAGCTTCTTGATGAAAGTAAAAGAGAAGAGTGAAAAAGTTGGCTTAAAGCTCAACATTCAGAAAATGAAGATCATGGCATCTGGTACCATCACTTCATGGGAAATAGATGGGGAAACAGTGGAAACAGTGTCAGACTTTATTTTTTGGGGCTCCAAAATCACTGCAGATGATGACTGCAGCCATGAAATTAAAAGACGCTTAATCCTTGGAAGAAAAGTTATGAGCAACCTAGATAGCATATTAGAAAGCAGAGACATCATTTTGCCAACTAAGGTCCGTCTAGTCAAGGCTATGGTTTTTCCTGTGGTCATGTATGGATGTGAGAGTTGGACCGTGAAGAAGGCTGAGCACCGAAGAATTGATGCTTTTGAACTGTGGTGTTGGAGAAGACTCTTGAGAGTCCCTTGGACTACAAGGATATCCAACCAGTCCATTCTGAAGGAGATCAGCCCTGGGATTTCTTTGGAAGGAATGATGCTAAAGCTGAAATTCCAGTACTTTGGCCACCTCATGCGAATTGACTCATTGGAAAAGACTCTGATGCTGGGAGGGATTGGGGGCAGGAGGAGAAGGGGACGACCCAGGATGAGATGGCTGGATGGCATCACTGACTCGATGGACGTGAGTCTGAGTGAACTCCGGGAGTTGGTGATGGACAGGGAGGCCTGGCGTGCTGCAATTCATGGGGTCACAAAGAGTCAGACACGACTGAGCGGCTGAACTGAACTGAGGAGTAACCTTGGATTGGGTAGGTTTAGAAACAGCTTTATTTCTCCCAGAGAAAACAAGGCAGGGTTTTGGTGGAGCTGATTGGTATTTTTGATAAAATATAACCATATCTGAATAAACATTTGTTTCCTTACCATACATTTATTTATAATTGAGAAGCTTCATGTTTAAAGTTTCACAATGTCTGTTGAATGGGGATAGGAATTTTTTTCTATACAATGCTAAAATTAAAATTTGTAGTTTGCCTATGCTTTGTGAGAATATAACTTTTTAGGCTTCTCATTAATGTTGATGTTTTATAGTGTCTGCCTACACAGATGCACGCAGAACACAGACTTGATCAATTCGTTCATGCATTCTTTATTAAGTACTAGCCTGGGGACAGTACTCCACTGGCTTGTCTGGTGATTGCTCTGTGACAAACAGCTGAATCCTCTTACTCTATCTTAGGCAAGCCATATTCACTCTCCTAATCTGCCTCATTTGCCTCTGTCAACTGTGCTACTTCTTAGGAGTTCTAACACCTCATAAATACTAATTTTATATCATTTAAAGCTCTATTTCCCACAATAGAGAAATCATGATACATTATTAATATGCCTTTAATTCAAATCAAATCTATTTTTATATTTAGTATTTCTTAATGTGAATCAAAATAGATATTATGCAATGTATTATTTTAAAATGTGCATTCATTATTTATGTCTCTTTGACCAGGAAATCACAAACAGTGTTCTGTACTATCATTTTAAATTCAGAATTTAAGTTGCTGAATGCTAAAGCTGGAGTTTGTTCTGAAAGATTAATGGCTTGATAAAATCATTCAAATCTAACTTCCTAATGGAAGAAACACATGAAAAATTGCAACAAAATTGCAACCTACTGTGAAATGCTTGAAAAAAACATATGATGCATAAAATATTAGAAAAGCACACACACACACACACACACACACACGCAAACAGGGCAGAAGGTAATATGGAAGTTTTCATAAAGTGTTGAAGGGAAAGGAAGGGAGGAGACACACTTAAATCAAATCCAGAAAGGCGATTCATGATTAACCTGGTAAGAGTCTTTTCTCATAGAGGCTATTACAAGTTCAGCAATGAACAAGCTTGCCAAGGTTGCTCAGGAAACTATAAAAAACTGAATGAGGATGGAGGGAAAGCATAAACTTCCAGTTATAAGATAAATAAGTACTAGGAATATAATGTACAATAAGATAAATGTAATTACCATTGCTGCATGTTATGTATGAACATTATTAAGAGTAAATCCTGAGTTCTCATCACAAGGAAAAATATTTCTTCTATTTTTTTAAACTTTGAAAGGTGAAATAAAAATTTGTATTTTATGAAAAGACAAGAAAAACTTGAACATAAAAAATGTTTCCTAACTTTTTGAATCATCTACTCTCCACACACTGTGATTTGTGTATCTGCTACAATTGCATGCTGATGCCATCTGCTATGTATCTGGAGGGCATGGCAACACATTCCAGTATTCCTGCATGGAGGATCCCCCATGCATGTGTCCCCCACGGACACAGGAGCCTGGCACGCTACAGTCCATGGGGACACAAAGAGTTGGACACAACTGAAGCCACTAAGCGCATTGCTATTTCTCAAGATTCTATTTTTCAAGTATTATCGAAAAAGCTGTTTCAGCGTTGCTGTTTCACAGTCCTTTTCATACATTACAGAACATGATTTTACTAAAACAGGAATAGGTTTAGGTTGTTTCTCTACGTAAAATCTTTTCTAAATCATTCTCTATATAAAAATTCTGTATACCTATATATATGTGTGTGTATGTGAGTGTGTGTGTGTGTGTGAGTGTGTGTATACATGCGTGCTCAGCCGTTTCAGTCATGTACAACTCTGTGTGACCCTGTGGATTGTAGCCTGCCAGGGTATCTTCCAGACCCAGGAATTGAACCCATGATTCCTGCATCTCCTGCATTGCAGCCAGATTCTTTTAGCCGCTGAGCCACCCAGAAGCCCCATATTGGGTCCAGAAGATCCCCTGGATGAGGGCATGGCAACCCATTCTGGTATTCTTGCCTAGAGAATCCCATGGACAGAGGAACCTGGCAGGCTGCAGTCCACAGGATCACACAGAGTTGGACACGACCGAGGTGACTAAGCAGCAACAGCAGCATATATATATATATATATATATGTATATATACATATATATATATATATATATTGTGGTTTCTCAGTCAGTCAGTCATGTCCGACTCTGTCGACTCTGTGCGACCCTATGAACTGTTGCCTGCCAGGCTCCTCTGTCCATGGGATTCTCTAGGCAAGAATGCCAGAATGGGTTGCCATGCCCTCATCCAGGGATCTTCTCAACCCAGGGTTCGAACCTGGGTCTCCTGCATTGCAGGCAGATTCTTTACCACTGAGCCACCAGGGAAGCCCAACATACATATATATATACATGAAGTGAAGTCACTCAGTCGTGTCCGACTCTTTGCAACCCCATGGACTGTAGCCCACCAGGCTCCTCGGTCCATGGGATTTTCCAGGCATAAATACTGGAGTGGGTTGACATTTCCTTCTCCAGGGGATCTTTCCAACCCAGGGATCGAACCCAGGTCTCCCACATTGTAGGCAGACGCTTTACCGAAAGCATCTTACCAAGTTCACTTAAGTTTTCCTTACTATCCATCTTATCACAAAGAACTCAGCTGTTCTTGATCAATTTAATATAAAATTTGAATTCAACTTTACTACAACTACAAATGTATACTTATTTCTATTTTATTGTTATATTGTTAGATTTATGGATTAATGTCGAGAGAACCATCATTATACTGTTAAATTTATCTCCAAAATATTGCATGATGTCTATTAAGAGCATACTCCATGTCTCTTAATGTATCTAGCTTTTCTCTTCCAAATTCATTCACATTGATTGTAAAATCTTTTAGTCTGTCATTTTGTTTTGAAAAATGAAGTAGTTTTCATGTATATATATGTAAATATGGCTCATGTAATATTTTCATTTTGTATTCAACCTTCTTAATAGTTTATCCTCATCCTAGTAATAGCTTACCAAACTGGACTCTTGGATATGTAAAATATTAAACCTTTTCATCCATAAATAATGATGATTTTTATCTCCTATTTCTCACACCTTGTCAAATTTTATTGACTGAGCTTAATGATATTCTACTTCCAGAATTTTCCAATATAGCAATTTTGTATTTGGTAAATACATTCAATTATCCTCCTTGAAGGCTGGAATTTTTACCAATTGTGAAGGGAAGAAACTATACTGATTTGTTTTTAAGAGAAGTTGAAAATTGAAACTTCTTAGTTTAGTGTTGTCCAACACATCTAACTGGAGAAGGCAATGGCAACGCACTCCAGTAACTCTTGCTTGACCAATCCCATGGACAGAGGAGCCTGGTGGGCTGCAGTCCACGGGATCGCTAGGAGTCAGACACCACTGAACGACTTCACTTTCACTTTTCATTTTCATGCATTGGAGAAGGAAATGGCAACCCACTCCAGTGTTCTTGCCTGGAGAATCCCAGGGACGGGGGAGCCTGGTGGGCTGCCGTCTATGGGGTCGCACAGAGTCGGACATGACTGAAGTGACTTAGCAGCAGCAGCAGCACACATCTAGCTTTGCTTTTGTTGGAGAACATTACCCTAAGTGAAATAAAGCTAAATGTTAAGAGATGAATACTGCACGATCTCAGTTGTGTGTACAATTACAATAGTCAAACTCAGAAACAGTGCAGAATGGTGTTGCCAGGAGCTGTGGGGAGGGGGTAATGGGGAGAGCTTGGCTCAAGTTACACATATTCAGTTCTGGAAAATTAATACATTCTAGAGACGTAGGGTAAAATAATGAGATTATAGTTAAAAATAGCAAATTCTATATTCAAAATTTGCTTAGAGGTAGATCTTAAATATTCTCACTCTCAGCTTTACTCAAAAATGAAAATAGTAACTATGTGAGGTGTTGGTTATGTTAATTAACTTCTTTTTGTTAATTATTGTGCATTGTACATATATATCAAAATATCAACGTATACGCATTAAATGTGTTAGTCATTCAGTAGTGTCTGACTCTTTGCAATCCCATGGACTGTAGCCCACCAAGCTCCTCTGTCCATGAAATTCTTCAGGCAAGAATGCTAGGGTGGGTTGCCATTCCCTTTTCCAGATATATGCATTATATAGATATAATATTGTCAATTATATCTCAATAAAGATGAAGATGAATATATAACATGTCATTTGAGAGAGTAATTTGGTACAGAAGACACCACACAGTACTCAGGTCAAACGGGGAGGGAGGAGGGAGGAGGGTTCAGGATGGGGAACGCGTGTATACCTGTGGTGGATTCATGTTGATGTATGGCAGAACCAATACAATACTATAAAGTAACTAACCTCCAATTAAAATAAATAAATTTATATTTTAAAAAAAGAAGTGAGTTTTCTTCTTGATCTTATGTAGAATCAGAATGTTGCATTAGTAACTCCAACAGCAACAGAAGCTGCTACACTAAACACTGATAAAGAAAATAATCCCTAGCATTCTGGAACTGGTCTGATGCTTACAGGTGGGGCTGAATGTTATTATAAACTGGCTTGATGCTCACAGGTGGACCATGTTATTATCCTGGTAAACATAAACAATCTCACAGAACATACCAACATCAGGTCACTTTGAGTAGAGGATGTATGAGGCAAAACAAGGTCACTGTGAAACCCATGAAATACAAACTTCCTTCTCTCTTTGTTGAAATAAGTGACAGCTGCTCCTTTACCCAGTTTGCCTTTCCTGTAACTAAGATTTGTTGAGTTGCTCAATCTTAAAATTGTCCCACTTCCTGACAGCATCTAATCATGAGCCAAGTCTGACTTCTTTGGACCCTGCCAAGAATTGCCCAAGTTCATTTCTACACTAGATCTTTCTAAAGCCATCTTACTGATAATTCTCATGGATTCCTTCTGTTTTCCTTTCAAGCAAAGTATGATAAGTCCATCTTGTTCAACTATAGGTGTGTTTGTCTTGAGATATTTCATAACTTATCTTTGTCTAATTTTGACAATCTTGATGCGTGGCAATAAGTGCTATTTGAAATCAGAATTGGTGATTATATAATTTCTTCTCTAGCATTCTTTTTATTCAGAAGGTTCATGATATTCTGAAATATTTACAGGATTCTGCACTTGTAGTTTTCCTTAAAGATTTGATTTATGATACTCCATGAAAATAGATATTTTGGCAGTATATTTACTTGAGAGTTTTTACATGTTTTAAATCGTATTTCAATCAGGTCATCATCCATAAGGAACAATGATTATTTTAATAAAGCTCCTAAGTTACAATAACTTATTTCAGGAAATAATTTGAAATGGTTTACTTAGCTTGCAATTATAAATTTAACTTTATTGATACTGAAGGACAACACATGGCATGTTTTGTCTTCTTTGCAATGTTATTATAAATGAGAAATTGCATTGTGTAATTCTGAAACAAATATTTGAAAAATACTTCAACTTCTAGGCACTGAAAAGTGTTATTTTTGAGGCTGCATTATTTTATTACAGAGAATTAACTGACTGTACCAGATAGATCATTTCTATCTATATGCTCCAGTGTGTCTTTTTATGTTAATTATTTAGTTTGACTTATATGTTTTGAGCTCATATTTACTAAATTAAATTTGACCAGCTTTTTCTTTGCTCATGAATGACTGAAGATAGTAAAAGCTAATTCGGTGCATATTCAATAAATGTCATTTGCTGTATCTTGAAATTTTCATCTTTAATCCATATTAGAATATTTTAACATTGAATTTTTTAAAAAATCAGTTTTACAATTTTTTTGTCACATAAGTAATAAATACTTTATTGGAATAATGGAGTAGAGATTAGAGAATTATAACTTCTATAAGCAAGCACACACATGATTTTTTTTAAAACCATATTAGGTCATGCAGATTTGCTTTTGACATGAAAACATCATTTTTTCCTAGAGTTCTTATTTAAAGCTATAATGATGCAAAGCAATAATAAATCAATGTCATTCTAAAGCACCTAAAAAGTAACACAAAGTTACTCAGCTAGTAGTTGCTATGTTTGAAACTAGAGATGAAATGTTATTTATTTATTTTTTTTTTACAGAATAATTATTTAGCAGTAACAGGTGGAACTGTGGAAGAGGACAGTTATGGCTAAGCTTAGATGAAGGTCCATGTATGAATACACTAGGCAAATTCCATATCATGAATATAAGCCAGATAGGAAACCCAGGTGTGAGTCACTCTCTGACTGGAATCAAAACTCCAATGAAATGAAAGATTGTTGTTGTTGTTTAATTGCTAAGTAATGTCCAACTCTTTTGGGAGTCCATGGACTCCAGCCCACCAGGCTCCTCTCTCTGGCAAAAATGCTGGAGTGGGTTGCCATTTCCTTCTCCAGGGATCACAGGCTGGGCAGAAACCAATTAAGAATGTGATTACCAATAATACTTACCCAAAGATGAAAGTAATAGATGGATCAGGGTCTAGTATTGCATTTTTGCCCACATTGAGTTATATCAATTAAAGCAAACTTTCTCAAAACTTTGACACTTAATTAGTTCAGTGATGTATATATTTTGAGATACAAACGGTATTTCTTTGTAGGTCATCCATTAACATTATTTTACATGAGGTTTGAAAATAGCTTTTGATTATTTGTTTTGCTTATTTTCACATCCATGCATTTCCACATTTTTATTTTTCATGACTTCATTGTGAGTCCTATTTAAACTTTTTTAATATTTAGTATATATTAATTTTTCAATTGATATATAAATGCATAAACATGTTATTTTATATTAAATATCATTGTTGCTGTTCAGTTGCTCAGTTATGTCTGACTCTGTGATCCCATAGACTGCTGCATGCCAGGTTTCCTTGTCCTTCACTGTCTCCTAGAGTTTGCTCAAACTCGTGTCCATTGAGTCAGTGATGCCATCCAACCATCTCACCCTGCAGCACCCTTTTCTTGTCCTCAGTCTTTCCCAACATCAGCGTTTTTTCCATTGAGTTGACTCTGCATCAGGTGGCCAAAGTATTGGACCTTCAGCTGTAGCGTCAGTACTTCCAATGAATGTTCAGGTTTGATTTCCTTTACCATTGAATGGTTTGATCTCCTTGCTGTCCAAGGGACTCTCAAGAGTCTTCTTCAGCACCACAGTTCAAAACCATTAATTCTTCTGCTTTTTAGTATGCTGTCTAGGTTTATCATAGTTTTACTTCCGAGAAGGCATCTTTTAATTTCCTGGCTGCAGTCACAGTCTGCAGTGATTTTGGAGCTCAAGAATATAAAATACTTCACCGTTTCCACTTTTTCCCCATCCACTTGCCATGAAGTGATGGGACCAGATATCATCTTAGTTTTTTGAATTTTGAGTCTCAAGCCAGCTCTTTCACTCTCCTCGTTCACCCTCATCCAGAGGCTTTTTAGTTCCTGTTCACTTTCTGCCATTAAAGTGTTATATTTTTTTAATATCAGTTCAGTTCAGTTCAGTCACTCAGGTGTGTCCAACTCTACGCGACCCCATGAACCCCAGCACGCCAGGCCTCCCTGTCCATCATCAACTCCCAGAGTTTACCCAAACTCATGTCCGTTGAGTCGGTCATGCCTTTTAACCATCTTATCTTCTGTCATCCCCTTCTCCAGCCTTCAATCTTTCCCAACATCAGGGTCTTTTTAAATGAGTCAGCTTTTCATATCAGGTCCAAAATATTGGAGTTTAAGCTTCAACATCAGTCCTTCCAATGAACACCCGGAACTGATTTCCTTTAGGGTGGACTGGTTGGATCTCCTTGCAGTCCAAGGAACTCTCAAGAGTATTCTCCAACACTACAGTTTATTATTTTTTTAAATTTTTTTTCAACACTACAGTTTAAAAACATCAATTTTTCTGTGCTAAGCTTTCTTTACAGTCCAACTCTCACATCCATAAATAACTATTGGAAAAACCATAGCCTTGATTGGACAGACCTTTGTTGACAAAGTAATGTCTCTGCTTTGTAATATGCTCTTTAGGTTGGTCATAACTTTCCTT
Organism: Ovis aries; assembly: GCF_016772045.2. Taxonomy (NCBI): domain Eukaryota; kingdom Metazoa; phylum Chordata; class Mammalia; order Artiodactyla; family Bovidae; genus Ovis; species Ovis aries. The sequence goes on from NC_056069.1 coordinate 54,875,327, forward strand.
CAAAGGAGTAAGCGTCTTTAAATTTTATGGCTGCAATCACCATCTGCAGTGATTTTGGAGCCCCCAAAGATAAAGTCAGCCACTGTTTCCACAGTATCCCCATCTATTTACCATGAGGTGATGGGACCAGATGCCATGCTCTTAGTTTTCTGAATGTTGAGCTTTAAGCCAACTTTTTCTCTCTCCTCTTTCACTTTCATCAAGAGGCTTTTTATTTCCTCTTTAGTTTCTTCCATAAAGGTGGTGTCATCTGCATAACTGAGGTTATTGATTTTTTTCCTGGCAAGCTTGATTCCAGCTTGTGCTTCTTCCAGCCCAGCATTTCTCATGATGTACTCTGCATATAAGTTAAATAAGCAGGGTGAGAATATACAGCCTTGACGTACTCCTTTCCTTACTTGGAACCAGTCTGTTGCTCCATGTCCAGTTCTAACTGTTGCTTCCTGACCTGCATACAGATTTCTCAAGAGGCAGGTTAGGTGGTCTGGTATTCCCATCTCTTGAAGAATTTTCCACAGTTTATTGTGATCCACACAGTCAAAGGTTTTGGCATAGTCAATAAAGCAGAAATAGATGTTTTTCTGGAACTCTCTTGCTTTATCCACGATGCAGCAAATGTTGGCAATTTGATCTCTGTTTCCTTTGCCTTTTCTAAAACCAGCTTGAACATCTGGAAGTTCACAGTCCACGTATTACTGAAGCCTGGCTTTGAGAATTTTGATATGCATTGCAATAATCAGGAAATGAATAATGCTTTTAGAACATTCTAAAATTATTCTAAAAATATTATTCATTTCCTGATTATTTAAATACATATCAAAATTTTCATTTGGAGAAACAATTAATTGTCTATTACTACATATTACCGCACATGGTCGTTTAAAACCAGAAGTATTTATTTTATCTCTGTTTGTCAAAAACTTAGATATGGATTAGCATCCCTGCTGCATTAGGAACTCTCATAAGGCTGAAATTATGGTGTCAGCCTAGAGGGACTTTTCATCTGAAGGCATGAGTGAAGATTTCTGAGGGCACGTGATAGTTGCAAGAATTCATTACAAATTGTTGAACAAAAATTTGCTTTCATTTCTTGACAAAATGGTGTCTCCAAAATGGCAGCTTGTTTCATCAAAGCATGCAATCTGAAAGGACAATAGTGTTTAATGGCAATGTAGAGGTCACAAACTTTTGTAACCCGAACACAACAGAAACATCTCATCATATTTCCTATATTCTATTGGCTAAAAGCAAGTCACTAAGCCATCTGACATTCAAAGAGGAGGTATGAAACAAGAACATGACAATATGGGATTATGGAGGAGACCCTCTTATTAAAAGAATACTGCCTATGACAGGGTTTTAAATAAAATGATAATTTATACATGATGTTGTACATATTGAAAGCTGAGATAAGAGTATTCTCTTAATTTTACTGGTTTGTTAGTAACATTTCAAATGTTATCGGAGTAAATATATATATATATATTTTTGACCAGTGTTGATCATAAAACCTCTTATACAAAAATAACTCAAATACAAAATGGGCAAAATACTTTAAAAGCCATTTCTCCAAAGAAGATGAGCAAATGACTAATAAAATGACAATATTGTGAAAAAATTAGCTTTATTTTTTTCAGCTTTATTGAGGAAAAATTGACAAATAAAACTTGTATTTAAGGTGAGATTTAATGATTCAATATGTGAAAATATTATAAAAATATCCACAATCAAGTTAAATTATTATATTTGTCACCTCACATAGTTATCACTTTGCCAAATTTTCAAGGGAAATTTTATATATTTAGAGAATTCATAGATATGGTAATTTTTGCTAACTGCCACAGAAATGCCTATTTTTGAAGTCATAAAAATTTCTCTAGAAAATTTGGCATAAGACATTTTTGCATACATTTTAACAATATTTCAGATGTTTAAGAGAATGATAATTTAAAGATATTAAGTTGTGAGAGATTTTGATATTGTTCAAACATTCTGGTTAAAAGAATGGCACCAGTAGCTAGAACATTTTAAATTTACAGAAATTTGGCCATACTCATTTTTTGTATATACTTGTCTTGATCATTAAAGAGAATTTAGTTCAGTGACGTACTATATTCATCACCTTAGCCCCACTTCCAAGCAAAGAGTCTGCCACTCATTAGGTAATCAAAGTGAAGTTAAGTGAAAGTCACTCAGTCATGTCCAACTCTTTGCAACCCCATGGACTGTAGTTCACCAGGCTCCTCTGCCCATGGGATTCTCCAGGCAAGAATACTGGAGTGAGTTGCCATTTCCTTCTCCAGGGGATCTTCCCAACCCAGGGATTCAACCTGGGCCTCCTGAATTGCAGGCAGACTGTTTACCATCTGAACCACCAGGGAAGCCAGGTAATCAAAGACTGTACGTAGATAAATCAGGTTTGTTCTGCCCCCTGGAACTTCTGGTTATTACTCTTTCTCTCTTGAAAATATCAAAAAATATATTCTTTTTCCTTCTTTATTTATTTAGGTTTCTGGAAATAGCTATTAGATGCCTTCTACATATTATATACAGGATAAGGACTGGATATACAGCAAAGATCAAGAAAAACATGATGATCCATGATCCTTTACATGGAACTTCTTTATAAGTGCTAGTTACACAGTCATTCCACTCAGTTAAATGTATCATAATTTGTTTTATTCTAAAGCACTATATATTGGATTTGATGCTAATAAACTTAACTACACAGTTTTGAAACCACCACTTACATGCACACAGTTTGCAAAATGCATTCTCTCAAAACACTAAAGTGGAAAAGACACTAGATTTTTGTTAGATTTAAGGTTTTATTATATACCATATTTATATAAATCATATGAAAATAATCTCCACATGATAATGGATATAGAAAAAGTAACTATGTGGTCAATTCCATATAAATAATTTCACATGTAACCCAAAAAATAAATGGTACTAAAGATAAATCATAGGTCATTTAACTTCTGTTTGTTAAATTACTCAAATAGAAATTCACAGTTTTCTTAGGTGTGTTTGTGCCTGCTAAGTCGCTTCAGTCATGTCCAACTCTTTGCAACCCTCTGGACTGTAACCTGCTCTGTCCATGGGATTCTCCAGGCAAGAATACTGGAGTGGAATGCCATGCTCTCCTCCAGGGGTTCTTCCCAACCCAGGGATCAAACTTGGGTCTGTTATGTCTCCTGCATCAGCAAGAGGGTTCTTTATCACTACTGACAACTGGGAAGCCCCTGGTTGTATTAAATATATAAGCTAAGCAATTATATGCAAAAATAAAGCTATAGAAGAAAGGATCCTTTCTGCTTCCACATTTATTCTTGTAATTCAGCTAACATTAGAATAACAAACATATGACAATGACAATTTAGAATCTAAACATGAAGTTGTGAAATGGAAGAGGTTATTATTATACTAGGCTATAATTAGCATTGTAATTGTTTTTGCTAGAAGGTTTTTTTTTTTTTTTCCTATTATCATGGCATTTTTGACAAAGTCCAGCAACAATGGTTCAGTTAACTACACAAAATGTGACCCGAAGTATTTATTTTGTACAAATATGTTAAATGCAAAGTACAGCGTAAGAATGTTCAGTTCAGTTCAGTTCACTCGCTCAGTTGTGTCCGACTCTTTATGACCCCATGAATTGCAGCATGCCAGGCCTCCCTGTCCATCACCAACTCCCGGAGTTCACTCAGACTCACGTCCATCAAGTCGGTGATGCCATCCAGCCATCTCATCCTCTGTCGTCCCCTTCCCCTCCTGCCCCCAATCCCTCCCAGCATCAGAGTCTTTTAGATATTAACTGAATTTTGGAATGTAATTGGTGCTTAAACTGTTCTGTAAAGTTGTCTTACATGCTCTGGATCAAAGCCATTGTAGAACATTCCAACTATTATTTTCAATTTACACCGTCAGCTCTGGTCCATTTACCAAGTGGTGAAATCAGAGCAATTGATTCTTCTGAATCTCTGCCAGTTACACCCCATCTAATTTCTCCTGTCCATATGCACTCATCTGAGTGTTATTTTTGGACTTCAACAAGAATTGCTCTACCATCAATTGAATAGGCATAGGTTTAGAATGATGTTCATAATTTGAAGGGCTGAAATTGCTCACTCGGGTAGGAAGTGACCCTTCAGGAAACTGCAGATCAAATTCAACTCTGATAAATGCCATTATGGTATATAACCCCCTGAAGGAGAAAATGGCAACCTACTCTATTATTCTGGCTGGGATAATTCTGTGAACAGAGGAACCTGGCAGGCTATAGTACATAGCATTTTAAAGAGTAGAACACTACTGAGTGACTGATTACACACACAAGCTAAACAAGGTAATGCTTCAGTTTTGCGTTACAATCCAGAGAAGGATTATTTGTGACTATAAATAATTTATTTTCAGTAACAAAGATTTTCAAAAGTTTCTATCAATTTACTATCTGTAGGGAAAGAGCAAATTAGCCAAGATGGTATGGTCAGGCTCTCTCGATCCACAGCCTCTAGCTCTTGCCCCATGTTTTGTGGATAATGATTATATAACAGCCGAGATCACTTATAGCACTGCGCCTGCAGCCTCACGAGGTACTCGCTTGGTCAAGCGCTACTTTGTGCAGTAAGCATATATACGCTTCATCTGAGAAGGAATTGAGGCTGCATAGAGGTTATGTTATGTCAGCAACATTATGGTTATGTTACTACTGCTGCGTCACGGCTGTGTCTGTTGGGTCAGCCACAAGAGGAGAAGTATAGTGTGTCTGCTGCTATAGCTGCTGTGCCAGCCAGGATAGAATAAACACATCTGCAGTTCCTACAGCTCCTTGAGTTTTCTTCCAGCTTTCCCTTTGTCTACCATGGGTTCAGTGAACAGTGCAAACAGCATGAGACAACTGGCATTACAAACAGAATCAGAGATACAATCATTGTAGTCGACAGGATACCCAGCAGCTAGAGGAGCCTGAGGCTACACTGGATGGAGGAAGCCAGGGGCCACCATAGAGCATGTGGTACCATGTGGCCACTATACTCTCAGCATGGGCTCCAGTGGAACACTGGGAAGCAGTGGATGATTCCCTGGATAGAAATGAAAATGCATTAGAAAATACGGATCGTGTCCTATATGATGCCACACTGGTGCCCAATGTGCAACATTATGAGACTGTGTGTCCACGCTTGGCAGCAAGTCCCACTGTACAGCAGAAAGTGAAGAGTGAGCAGCCTGTGGACCAGGGGGACATCCTCAAGGGCCACAATTTTGACTGAGTTTACGATGTTTTAACCATTTACTCAGGAAGAGGTGGTCGACTTGGGTAAGCAGTTTCGACAAAAGCAAAGGGAAACCTTGGCAACTTGGCTTCTGCAACTATGTGACAAGTGTGTGCCCAGTGATTGTCAGGGTTCTGTGGATCCTTACTGAGAGAAGTAGAGAATCAGCAATACACAATGCGTCTATTTAAAACTTATGTTGCATTCTCAGTGTAGCACAAATACACAGGAAGTTTATTATAGTCTTTTTATCTTATGTAATTATGATAATACATGGCATAATTTACAAATGGATTGTTGTTCAGTACTCAGTCATGTCTGACTGCTTGCAACCCCATTGACCGCAACATGCCAAGCTTCTCTGTCCTTCACTGTCTCCCAGAGTTTGCTCAAACTCATGTCCATTGATTCGGTAATGCCACCCAAATATCTAACCCTCTGGCGTCCCCTTCTTCTCCTGCCTTCAATCTTTCCCAGCATCAGGGTGTTTTCTAATGAGTTGGCACTTCACATCAGGTGGCTGAATTATCAAAGCTCTAGCTTCAGCATCAGTCCTTCAAATGAATATTCAAGATTGATTTCCTTTAGGATTGACTAATTTGATCTCCTTGCAGTCTGAGAGACTCTTAAGAGTTTTCTCCAACAGCACAGTTCAAAAGCATCAATTCTTTAGCAGTCAGCCTTCTTTATGGTCCAACTTTCACATGCATATGTGACTACTGGAAACCATAGCTTTAACTATATGGACATTTGTAGGCAGAGTGATATCTCTGATTTTTTAATATGCTGTCTAGGTTTGTCATAGCTTTTCTTCCAGGAAGCAAGTGGCTTTAATTTAATGGCTGCAGTCACCATCTGCAGTGATTTTGGAGCTCAAGAGAACGAAATCTGTCACTGTTTCCATTCTTTCCCTATCTATTTGCCATGAAGTGATGGGACCTGATGCCATGATCTTAGTTTTCCTAATGTTGAGTTTTAAGTCAGCTTTTTCACTCTCCACTTTCATCAAGAGGCTCTTTAGTTCCTCTTCACTTCCTGCCATAAGGGTGGTGTCATCTACATATCCCAGAAATCTTAATTCCAGCTTGTGCTTCATCCAACCCAGCATTTTGCATCATGTACTCTGCATATAAGCTCAATAAGCAGGGTGACAATATACAGCCTTAACGTACTCCTTTCTCAATTTGGAACCAGTCTGTTGTTCCATGCCCTGGAACTGTTGCTTCTTGACCAGCATACAGGTTTCTCAGGAGGCAGGTAAAGTGATCTGGTAGTCCTATCTCTTTAAGAATTTTCCACAGTTTGTTGTGACCACACAAGGGCTTTGGCATAGTCAATGAAACAGAAGTAGATTTTTTTTTTTTTCTGGAATTCTCTTACCTTTTCTGTGATCCAAGGAATGTTGGCAATTTGACCTCTGGTTCTAAATTCAGCTTGAGCAGCTGGAAGTTCTCAACTCATGTACTTTTGAAGCCTCACTTGGAGAATTTTGAGTATTACTTGCTAGCATATGAAGTGAGTATAATTGTGCGGTAGTTTGAACATTCTTTGGCATTGCCTTTCTTTAGGATTGGAAAGAAAACTGACCTTTTCCAGTCCATGGCCAGTGCTGAGTTTTCCAAACTTACTAACATATTGAGTGCATCACTTTAACAGCATCATCTTTTAGGATTTTAAATAACTCAGCTGGAATTTCATCACCTCCACTAGCCTTGTTCGTAGAGACGCTTCATAAGGCCCATTTGACTTCACACTCCAGGATGTCTGGCTCTAGGTGAGTGATCACACCAACGTGGTTATCTGGGTCAGGAATATCACTTTTGTATTTTTCTTCTGTGCATTGTTGCCACCTCTTCTTAAAATTTCCTGCTTCTCTTAGATCCATACCGTTTTTGTCCGATATTGTGCCCATCTTTTCATGAAATATTCCCTTTGTATCTCTAATTTTCTTGAAATTATATAAATATAATATCATATTATATAAGATTTATATACTGTAGTCATTATTTTCTCTTATATAACATATGATATTATATTTAATATAATTAAACCTTATATTGGTCTCGCCAAGACGCTGCTAGCTGTAAAGAACCCGCCTGCTCCTGAAGGAGACATGAGTCACAGGTTCTGTCTCTGGGTAGCGAAGAGTTCCTGGAAAAGGAAATGGCATCCTACTTCAATATTCTTGCCTGGAGAATACCATGGACAGAGGAGCCTGGAGGGCTACAGTCCATGGGGTCACAAAGAGTCAGAAACGACTGAAGCAACTTAGCATGCAAACTTTAAATACTGCAGTAATTATTTTTCTCTTTTAGGAGTAGATAGAATTGGTCAAAAAATTCAATCATTCTTAGAAGATTTCAAGCAACTTATTTCAAACATTTCATTCCAGTGATATGATATAATAGTGGAATGTGTGTGTGTGTGTATGTGTGTATATATATATATATATGTGTGTGTGTGTGTGTGTGTGTGTGTGTTATATACTTGCATCAGTCCAGTCACTCAGTTGTATCTGACTCTTTGTGACCCCATGTACTGCAGTATGCCAAGCTTTCCTGTCCATCACCAGCTCCCAGAGCTTCCTCAAACTCATGTCCATCAAGTCTGTGATGCCATCCAACTATTTCATCCTCTGTTATCTTCTTCTCCTCCTGCCTTCAATCTTTCCCAGCAACAGGGTCTTGCCCAAAGAGTCAGTCTTTCGCATCCGGTGGCCAAATTATTGGAATTTCAGCTTCTGCATTAGTCTTTTCAATGAATATTCAGAACTGATTTCCTTTAGGATTGACTGCTATTATATATGTGTTGGTTGGTTGGTTTATTCACTAAGCTGTGTCCGACTCTTGTGGCCCCATGGACTGTAGCCCACCAGGCTCCTCTGTCCATGGGATTTTCCAGGCAAGAATACTGGAGTGGATTGCCATTTCCTTCTCCAGAGAATCTTTCTGACCCAGGGATCAAACCCAGATCTCCTTCATTGCAGGCAGATTCTTTACCGCCTGAGCTATGAGGGAAGCCCCTGTGTATACACACACACAAATACACTTCTTAAACAGAAAGATGAGAGAAAAAGTAAAGCAATGTATTTATAGCCTATCAATAGAAACTTGGACTAATATTTATTTTTAGAATAACTTCATGCTTTAATAGTAAAATATTGACAATATTTAAGAATGTGGAAAGCATATGTGTACGTGTCAGTAATGCAATTGATATTTGTCAACTCCTTAGATTCTGAATCCCTGTCTGTCCTTCTTTACTGCTGGAATTGCTTCATAAATATTCCCGTGTATCTGTACAGAGCTTTCTGAGCAGAGATTACAGAAAGATATATTAACCCAATCCACCAAAGATGCAATATCTACACAGAAGCTGCAAATGGAGCCACATTTTAGTGACTTTGGAATTGTCCACTCTCACCCACCATGATCTGGTTTAGAGGATTCATTCTTGTAAATTGAGTGGAAATACTAATGTAATCACCACCCCTCACATTTTTGAGATCTTGAATACTGATGTTGATGTGATTTTATGCTGTATCCATGGAATGAAAGAAAAAAAGATGATACCACTCCTCAAACCAGCACATCATAGATCATTTTTACAAACAGAATGACCTCTAGGCCCTACCATGGAAAATAGTCAATGTTCTAAAGTTAGTTTATCTGACCCTTGGGAATATCTCTACTCCATAATTCCCCATTTTCAGAATTTTGCTGAGCAGTTAGAAGAGAAGAAAGAGAGGAGAGGAGAACAGACATAATATAAGGATTATAAATGGAGACTTTATTGTTAATCATGCAGATACTATTAATAGAATAATAATATAATTTTGTGTACCATTTGCCATTTGGGGATGAAATCTATATGCAATTAAAATTAAACTGCTTAGTTTAGCAATACTGACAAAAGACAATCTGAATAGTTCTAAATCTACTAACAGAAGCCTTAATTTAAATCTTCCCACAGAGAAAACTCCAGGAACAGATGAGCTAAGTGGCAAATTTTAGGAAGAAAAACTTGTAGGGTGAAATAATATGGTTTTATACCAACACTTCCAGAAAATAGAGAAAAAGTATATTTCCTGCTTCATCTTATGAGATCACTATAAACTTGATACCAAAATCTTCAAAGAATTTGTTAACAAGACCTTTTGGCTAAGATCAAGTGTAGTAAGGGGGCCTCCCAGGTGACACACTGGTAAAGAATCTGACTGCCAGCGTAGAAGACACAGGCTTATTCTTTGAGTTGGGAAGAGTCTCTGGAAGAGGAAATGGCAATCCACTCCAGTATTCTTAACTGAAAAATTCCATGGACAGAGGAACATAGTGGGCTATAGTCCATGGGGTTACAAAAGAGTCAGACATGACTGAGAACATAAAATAAAAATACAAAGAAGCATTCTAAACAAACTAACAAATATGATCTGGTGATATAAAAAATGAGTATGTGTATGAAGAGAGAGAGATTCAGGGAGGAAGAGAGAGAGAAAGAGAAAGAGGATAAATGAAGAAATATATTAACAAGTAAACTGTACCTTATAAAACCACATGCCTAGATCAATATTTAAATTTTTCCTAACACTTAGCTCCTTTCTTTTCTTCATTATTTGGCTTAAGGATGTTCATTTTTCTTGTCTTCCATTTTTTGCCTTAAGGACTGATTTTTTCTCCTTTGTTGAAATAGCTTTTATCTCCCTCTGAAATCTGTTATCCTCAAATGAATTCAAATTGTGTTTTTCTTCTTTCTTTTTCCAAAAAAGTCATAGTAACGTGATTTGTAGCTCCATGTAAATGAGTGGTAAAATTCAAACTTGCAGAAAACATTTTCCTGTCTTATAATAGCATCAATAAAGCTCTAAAAGTGGTCTATTTTTAGTCCTCTTTATGCAATACCTCAGCTTTTCATCACATTTAAATAGCCTTCAGAGTGGGTGGTATTTAGTTAGAAGTCAGGCCAGAGAATAAGCCTCAAAGAAATGTGTGTTTATACAAACTTATTTTATATATTACTATATTCAGAGAATGTGTATTACTGTGTAAGCATATATAAATATTATATAAATATATGCCCACCATAAAATACACCTTTCAGGGAAACATAAGGAATAGAGATCTTTAGTTCTATATTTGTCATCCTGCATTTTTATAGAGAAAGTAAGTGCTCTAATGCTACTTGTAGGAAGTTGGCAGATTGTGCTTCCAAATCATAGGTGATAGTGTCATACAGCAGTGGTTTTAGCTTCTAAAATTAATTTGTTGGCAATCATTTTATATTTAAAGCTGTTACCTGCAATCTGGGCAATTAGAAAACTTATTAGTTGTGGAAAAAATATTTTATCACTTCATGAAAAAATTTAGATAAAGAGAACTGAATATTTTTTTTAAAGACATTCTAGATATAGAAAAGCACTGAAACACAGTAGAATAAAAGCTTTCTAGAGTTAGTCAGTTCTCTACTGCTTCTTAACAAAATACCACACACTTACTAATGGGTTTTGAGAGTTAAGTTTCCAGGCAATAGTCAGCTGGATTCTTTCCTTGAGGTCTGTCCAGGCTGAAATCAAGGTATCAGATGAGGGTTGAAGTTTCATTCAACACTTAGGACCTTTGCTACATTTGTGTGGCTGTTGACAGAATGTATTTCCTTGTGTGCTGCTACAGGACTTCTAGAGACTGTGTCTTCAAGGCCACAGCAAACTGAGTAAAAGCTATAGTGTATACCTGTTACCCATTTGACCTCATCAGCTGCTTCTTTCAAAACTCATTACATCCCTGGTGCATCAGTGGCTTCCTTGTCCCTGCTATTAAAAAAAAATAAAAATCTTAGCCTAGAGGAGACAACATTTCTAGTCTCTCTGGAATGTCAGTTCTCCAGATACCAACATGTCCCAGAAGAAGGAGAAATAACTAACTACATTAAGGGAGCTACAGTGTAAGACTTATACAGTCATTAAAATTGACTTAAAATATATTGTAATGACAACATATAAAAAAATCACCATAACATCAAACATCAAAATTAAATAATCAACATAGGAATAAACTGTTCAAATTTTTATTCAGAAGAACTGAACATATAATCATAATTTAGCACAAGTTGATATTTTAATAGAAGGTGTACAGAACAGGTTTCCCTGGTGGCTCAGTGGTAAATAATCTGCTTGCCAATGCAGGAGACATGGGCTTAGTCCCTGAGTTGGGAAGATCCCCTGGAGGAGGAAATGGCAACCCACTCAAGTATTCTTGCCTGGGAAATCCCATGGAGAGAGAAGACTGGTGGGCTATGGTCCATGGAGTCACAAAGAGTTGGACATGACTTAGTGACTGTACAGTAATAACAAAGTACTTAGAACGCATCTATGTGTTTATATATCTGTTGGAAGATTTCAGGAAATTTAAAAGTAGAGCATAAATATCTATAAGAAAATGATATTATAAACTTAGGAAAAGTCTGTTTAGGTGCATAAACAAACAAAAATCATGGATCAGCTGTGAACAGTACTTAATTATTTAAAATAATGTAATCATCTTTGATTAAAACAGCAATCAAGGACAGCTATATAAAGCTCCAATACTTTGGCCACCTGATGCAAAGAGCCAACTCATTAGGAAAGACCCTGATGCTGGGAAAGATTGAAGGCAGTAGGAGAAGGGGAAGACAAAGGACAAGATGGTTGGGTGGTATCACCGACTCAATGGACATGAGTTTGAGCAAGCTCCAGGAGATGGTAAAAGACAGGAAAGCCTGGCATGTTGCAGTCCATGGAGTAGCAAAGAGTTGGATACAACTGAGGAATTGAACAACAATATATTAGTAAGAATACTAGTGCAAAAAGGGAGACTTTGGAGGGAAAGTATTGAAGAGTTAAATCTTCACCTACTATTACAGTAAGTGAATTGATGATGATCAAAATCATTAAACTACAAAGTGGTCATAAAACATACATTTAGAAAATGGAGTGAATGCCAGAGGAAAAAGTAAAAAGTTGTGGATGTGATTGCCTCAGAGAAGCAGGGCTGAAAACTATAGCATGTCAATGGAGACATCTCTATTTTTATAACTCAACACCATTTGATATTTATGGCATGCACATTTATTAATTTGATTACAAATGAAGAAGCAACATTACATTCACAATGAATATGGGGAGTGAAAATTATTTAGAAAGGCCATTACTTTGTTAATATTTGAAGTAGTATAAATCTCTTCACAACCCAATTACTGAACTCCGGTTATGTGTTTGACAGCATGCAAAGCTATGCAGATAGAAAGATAAATAAGTCAGAATGAGTTAGATTCCTGTTAGCCTCAAACATAAGCCTTTCCTTGATTGTGATTGGCTCATTTTATACCCATTTGCTGTTTTTCTTACTTGGGATTTGTAGCTGTCCATTAAGAGATAATACTTTAAAAATATATTTTAAATTAATTTATTTCAACTGGAGGATAATTACTTTACAATATTGTGATGGTTTTTTCCACACATCGACATTAATCAGCCATGGATGCACATGTATCACCCCATCCTGAAAACACCTCCCACCTCCCTCCCCACCCCATCCCTCTGGGTTGTCCCAGAGCACCAGCTTTGAGCACCCTGCTTTATGCATCAAACTTACAATCATCAAATAACACCTTGCTTTCAGCCTAGTAGTTTTGAGATTCATAAGACAGTAGATATTAATCAGTCCAGACTTGATTTCCAAGAGAAAAATCTGTAGGCTACTAAAGTGACAAGATTAGTGATACGAGGGTAGTTTATCACTCATAGCACTTTTGAGCATACAGTGAAAAAATATTAATTTACTTAGTCTGAGTATACAATTCTTATTAGAATGAACCCCTTGAATATGTGAGTAGATATACTTATAAATGTGACATCCAGTTAGTCTCTACCTTTAAAAAGTCATTTTAAAAATACATTAATATTTTACTTAAGGGTGATACAATATACAGAATTTGTATTGGTAATAACAACACTTTAAAAACACTTACTTATAATTGCATATCATTGTTCTAAGAGATTCATATTATATGTCTAATTTGTGACCTTTAAATATAGCAGGGAACTTTTAAAGCTCATTGACTTTCCTTCAGATTTTAGAGTAGATTTCAGGTCCTTTGATCACAAAAGATTGCTATGTGAGGAAAAGATATGTTAATTAACTTGACTGTAGTAAACTTTTCATATGTATATTGAATCATATTTTATACCTTAAATATTCCAATTTTTATTTTAAAATAAAATTTTAATTTTAAGTTGTTTTTACTGAAGTGTAATTGGCTTACAATATTATGTTAATTGCTGCTATACAACAAAGTGCTTCAGTTATATATACATTCCTTTTTAAATAACCTTTTCAAAAATATGGAACACCTCACAGATTTACATGTCATCCTTAATCAGGGGCCATGCTATTCTTCTCTGTATAGTTCTAATTTTAACACATGTATTGCTGAGGTGAGCACCAAAATAGTTTTAACAGTGACATTAGGAACTGAAAATCAAATAGAAGGTATTATTTTAAAACACTAACTTCAGGGACAGGATCATAATTGCTTTATATACTCTAATCATATAATACTAGCTCTAATTTTGAAAAATCTTGAAGATATAATCTGATCTATAGTTCTTAAAATCAGGTAAATAATTCTCCTTACCCCTAGTAAAATCTATAGCATGTATAACCAAGTGTGTGTCTTCATCCATGTCTGAGTAGTGAGGTGCTTGGACCCCATTGTGGTTTACTGACTTTTTTTCATCCTATTTTGTTTATTTGTGTTTTCCCTTACTTAAGTCTCCTAAATAAAACTCTCAAGATTGTATTAATACTTATCTGTATATTAATGGATTGCAATTTATTCACTTTATACATACATATATTTAAAATCTGAGGCTAAGATTAAAATCGGACACTTGTTCTCGTTCTGTACTTCTGAAATGATTTACAACATACATATTGTTAAATATGAATATGAAAATATTACAAAATATAATGATAACAAGTTTCAAATTCTTTCTCCTCATTCATTCTTGCCTAATTGTCAAAGAAAATGCCCCTTAAACTGAGCCGTGTTCCCTGAAAAGAGCAATGTTTTCCTAGAGCACTAAAGATAAATCTGGGGCTTCCGTGGTGGTGCTAGTGGTAAAGAATCTGCTTTCCAATGCAGGAGACAAAAGAGTTGAAGGTTTGATGCCTGAGTGGGAAGACCTTCTGGAGGAGGAAATTGCAATCCACTCCAGGATTCCTGCCTGGAAAAATCCATGGACAGAGGAGTCTGGTGGGCTACAGTCCATAGGGTCACAGAGTCGGACATGACTGATGACTGAGTGTGTTAGTCGCTCACTGTGCGCACATACAATGATGAATTTGAGGGATCTCTCAAATTGCAATGTTTTTTTAAATTATTATTTCCTCCTGTTTGCTGCTGCCACAGGTCCTGATATCTTCTTCTTTATGGAGTCCCATTAGTTATTGCTGTGCTTTCTCAAGTCACATGGATCAAGCTTTCAATCCTGCACTTAGGACATTCGCTATCACTTTGCCAAATGTTATCATCACTGTTACCTACATGCAGACTCCTTATGTTGCACCTCCACTTGAATACAGTATGTTACAATCCCTACCTGTCAAAGTAATCTACTTTGAGAAGAAAGCATGTAGAATTAGATGACTGAGTGTGAGAAATCCAAAGTTTGATAGTCCATTTTGCTCATCTCCAACCTTCCTCCCAGCAATGTTTCCTGTACACTCAAACAGGCTGCTCTCCTATGGGCTCCCTTAGTTACTTCATTCTGTTCTCTCTCTGTAGCCTTGATTCACATTTCAGCCTACCCAAGTTATGATGCATACAGGCCACAGCAAAAAGAATAGAAGCTTGTCTGAGATAATGAAACACATCTGCATAGAAGTTAGATCTCATTTTTACTATATATCAAATCTTGAAATTTGTCTGTCTTATAGTTTTATATTATTGAGGTCAAAGAAGTTAATTATCATATACCTAAAAACTTATTGAAGGGACTTCTCTAGTGGTCCAGAGGTTAAGATTCCATGCTTCCAAGGCAAGGAAACACGGTGTTCCATCCTGATTGGAGAACTAAGATCCCATATGCTGCACAATGTAGCAAAAAAAAAAAAAAAAAAAAAAACAAGCAAAAAAACAAAACAGAAACAACTGTACTCCAACAAAAATTGACTAAAAAGTTTTTTCTTTTAATTCACTAAAATATGCCTTTACTTAAGGGAAGAGAAAATATATGGAAATAAATTTCACTGTCTCTGAATGCTTACTATTCACAAAGCATTCAAAGGAGACATGAGTCAATGTAGCTGGGCTCCTGCAATTACTAAGAGATATAACAAAGCACTCCACATTTTATTCTTTCAAAATATTGCTCACCTTACTGGACAGTGTGTTATTAAACTTACTCCTTATACCTTCTCTATAATCACCAGTGAAAATGCTACTTTATTTCCTTCTCCTCATATTCCAAGGTATATTATAACAATTATATAATGATCATAACAATAATCACCTTAATCAACTTGAAAATTATTATAATGAGACAAATGCAGTTGACAAAAAGGAATACTGTCATAATCAAGGGGTTTATAATTTCCCTTTCACTGAGATATGCTTCTTTCTAGATGATTTTTTCCATTTCAATTTATTCTACAGTCACAAGAGTTATGTTAGTAAAAAGTCAGTCTCACAATTTCAGAGATTTATGCCAACATTCCCAAACCTTCTCATTCCCTAAAGAACAAAATTCAAGTCATTTTTTTTTTGCATCTGAGGCAACTAAAAATAATGTGTACTTGTTTCTTAGAGCCCCTAATTATGATGGTCTTGCTATTTCTAATGACAGTGGATGATGAAGGCAAGGAAGTTTCAAGGAAGACAGAGCAAACTTTACATTTTAACTTCTAAGTCTGTATATCTTGCTCTTTCAAATAATAGCCACTGTGCCATTCAAAATTTAGCTTGAACATAACCTTTGACATGGCTAATCACTATCTGCAAAGTAACTCCTGACATCCCCTTATAATTGCCAAAACTCCACCTCATAGGTTAGAGCAGCTACATGAATTTGAGATGCCACTTCTTGACTTTAAAGCAAGCTTTGAGTCAAATGTACCTAATAGCTTCACATTTCATGAAGAATTGTTTTTTTTTTTTCTTTCAAGGACTAAATAACAGAGTTGACCTTATTCATATAATAAAATGTCATCCTGTCACATAAGCTTGCAAACATTCTGAAACAGGCTCATTAGTGAATAATGATGCCAAAGAGTAACTTATTAATGTCAGTAAATACACTTCACATCCTTCTGATAATTTGCAAAAAGCAGAGTAATTATCAGAACTATGCCTTTTTCTGTAGTGAAAGAAAAAAAAATCTGTAAAACTTAAAAAGTTATATTTAAAACATAAAGCAAATTAAAGTTTCTTCATTCTCCCAGTATGAAAGATTTTTAATGAGATTCTAAACCTTAAGTGACCTATTTACATGTGATTCTGCTATTACATAATAAAAGTAAAAAAGGTGGTTAAAAAAAAAAACAAAATAAACCCTCTGATTCAAATCTTATGTCTTCAAATTACCTTAGAAATCATTCAGTTCAGTTCAGTTCCAGCATTCAGTCATGTCTAACTCTTTGCGACCCTATGGACTACATACAGCACACCAGGCTTCCCTGTCCATCACCAACTCCCGAAGCTTGCTCAAAGTCATGTCCATTGAGCCAATGATGCACCCAGTTGTGTGTGTGTGTGTACATACACAAGTTTCCAAAATACCCACACGTTATACAGGTTATCAGGGTAGGTAGATATTGACATTTCAAAGAAATTATAGTCAACAAAGTAGACAGGTAAATATAATTATAAAACAATTTGAAGTCTTCCTAAATAAAGAAATTTCACTCAGTTGTATCTGACTCTTTGTGACCCTTTGGACTGCGGCCTCCCAGGTTCCTCTGTCTGGGAGATATCTCAGGTAAAAACACTGGAGTAAGTTTTGATTTCCTTATTCAGGGGATCTTCTCAATACAAGGATAGAAACTGGGCCTTCTGCATTGTAAGCAGATTGTTTACCATCTGAACCACCAGGGAAGCCTAAATGAAGAAATACTATAGCAATATTCAGAATGACTTGAAATAGCTAGAGATGGAAATTGGAGAAAACATTTCATAAATATATCTGTGTGTCCAGTTGTGTTCTACTCTTTGTGACCCTATGGGCTGTAACCCACAAGGCTCCTCTGCCCATGAGATTTCCCAGGCAAGAATACTGGAGTGGGTTGCCGTTTCCTTCTCCAGGGGGACTTTCCAACTCAGAGATCAGACCCATATCCCCTGCATCTCCTTCATTGCCAGGTGGATTCTTTATCACTGAGTCACCTGGGCTTCCCTGGTAGGTCAGCTGATAAAGAATCCTGCAATGCTGGAGACCTCGGTTCAATTCCTGGATCAGGAAGATCCCTTGGAGAAGGGGTAGGCTACCCAATTCAATATTCTTGTACTTCCATGGTAGCTCAGCTGGTAAAGAATCTGCCTGCAATGGGGGAGACCTGGGTTTGATACCTGGGTTGGAACGATCTCCCGGAGAAGGGAACAGCTACCCACTCCGGTTTCCTGGCCTTGAGAACTCATGGACTCTATAGTATATGAGGTCGCAAAGAGTCAGACACAACTGAGCAACTTTCACATTTCACACCTGGGACAGAGATGTACAATATAGACAGGAGACACAGAACAGTGTAATGTTTCCATATAAGGCGGAACAATCATTTTTACTGTCATATATCTGAAGGGCTTAATCATTCTAGACTTAGATAGTGGAAAATAGCCTTTATTTCTATATATTCTATAGGTCAATAATGTTTTCCTAATATTTTGAAGAGTATAATAAATAAACACCACACCAGAGAAAGTAACACTTGTGTAGATAGTAGCTGATATTGGGATTCAGTATATCTGCCAACTAATACACTATTTTATATTTTATCTATTTTTCTAATATACAGTTTTATACATTGCTTAGAAATACATTATATATCTGGATGTGTGCTAGGAGACATATTTGACATCTTTTGGTTGTTTTGTTTGAACTTGAGTAAGGCAACTAAAGGATTGCGGCAAGGCTGTATATTGTTACCCTGCTTATTTAACTTCTATGCAGAGTACATCATGGGAAACGCTGGGCTGGAGGAAACACAAGCTGGAATCAAGATTGCCGGGAGGGATATCAATAACCTCAGGTATGGAGATGACACCACCCTTATGGCAGAAAGTGAAGAGGAACTAAAAAGCCTCTTGATGAAGATGAAAGTGGAGAGTAAAAAATTAGGCTTGAAGCTCAACATTCAGAAAATGAAGATCATGGCATCCGGTCCCATCACTTCATGGGAAATAGATGGGAAAACAGTGGAAACAGTGTCAGACTTTATTTTGGGGGGCTCCAAAATCACTGCGGATGGTGACTGCAGCCATGAAATTAAAAGACACTTACTCTTTGGAAGAAAAGTTATGACCAACCTAGATAGCATATTCAAAAGCAGAGACATTACTTTGCTGACTAAGGTCCATCTAGTCAAGGCTATGGTTTTTCCTGTGGTCATGTATGGCTGTGAGAGTTAGACTGTGAAGAAGGCTGAGCACCAAAGAATTGATGCTTTTGAATTGTGGTGTTGGAGAGGACTCTTGAGGGTCCATTGGACTGCAAGGAGATGCAACCAGTCCATTCTGAAGGAGATCAGCCCTGGGGTTTCTTTGGAAGGAATGATGCTAAAGCTGAAACTCCAGTACTTTGGCCACCTCATGGGAAGAGTTGACTCATTGGAAAAGACTCTGATGCTGGGAGGGATTGGGGGCAGGAGGAGAAGAGGACGACAGACGATGAGACGGCTGGATGGCATCATGGTCTTGATGGATGTGAGTCTGAGTGAACTCCGGGAGTTGGTGATGGACAGGGAGGCCTGGCATGCTGCGATTCATGGGGTCGCAAAGAGTCGGACACGACTGAGCAACTGAACTGAACTGAACTGAACTGAAGGCATCTATAAAAACCTAGGCAGGAGCAGTGTCCTCCCTAGCCCAAGTTCCCCTAGGCACAGCAGGAGAGACTGAAAGCTCAACAGGGAAAAGCTGGACTACACTCAGGGTTTGGGAGTACAGTACATCTGGCTCAGGGATTTGGGGAGTAAACAAAAAGTGAAAGGAAAATGAAGTCACTCAGTCGTGTCCAACTCTTTGTGACTCCATGGACTGTAGCCTACCAGGCTCCTCCATTCATGGAATTTTCCAAGCAAGAGTACTAGAGTGGGTTGCCATTTCTTTCTCCAGAGGATCTTCTCAACCCAGGGATCGAACCCAGGTCCCCCACGTTGCAGGCAGATGTTTTACCATCTGAGCCACCTGGGAAGCTGGTAAGCAAAATCTACCTGGAAAAAAATTGGGAAAGAAAACCAGCAATTTCCTTCAGCACAGGTGAGGAAGGAAAGGAGGTTGGGCCAAGGGCAAGATCATTTCATATCACAAACCTAACTTGGGAAACTGGAAGGGACCATTTTCAACTGGCCTTTAGAGGAAGACCAGATAGATGATGGGAGAATCCACAGGAGGGAGAGAAAGAGAGGTAATGTGGCTAGTAGGCAACAGTCTCATTCCTCTCTGGGTACAAGAAGGCAGCAGAGGTACCAGGTCTAGGCAGTGAGCTCACAAGGACCAAGTTTCTGCAGCTTAGAGATCACCCATCTGCCCTCACCCAGGGCTCATTCTGGCTTGCTTGCCGGTGTAGAGCCACCCACTGGCCCCGAGGGAATAGATGGCTCTGCCACCTGGGCTCCTGCCTCTTCTGTGCTCCTCCCTTGGAGGTAGCCCTGGCCTCTGCCTCTTTGGCCTGGCACTCCTGGCTCTAAGGAGTGGCAACAGCCTTCTCTTCCTGAGCAGTGCCTTCACTGCTGCAGGGAACCCTCTCCCCTGATCCTGCTCTGCCTCTGCGGGTGAGGAGGCAGACGAATCACCCCTACACTCCTTCTGATCTCTCTTGAGGAGAGGCCACTCAATTTGAAAGGCTTCTTGAAAGAGAATTTCTTCCTCTTCTTGGGGGTCTCCATGGAGGCACCCCTTCCCCCCTTGGCCTCAGCTCCCTGCCTAGAGGATGCTGGCCCTCTGACATCACCAGTGACCCCCACTACCTCCTCTGTTCCATTTTTGAGGGTTGACTCCCTTCACCTTTGAGGGGATAAGTCTCCACTGCTTTTCACATGGCCATTCCCCTGTCTGTTGACTCTGGAAGGGGAAGCATCTTCTGCCTCCTTGGCGGTCAGGTCACTCCAGGGAGCCTTGGAGCTCTGGCTGCCCATGGTTAGGGATTTCTGCTGGGGGGCAGGGGGCACAGAGTCACCCCAGCACAAGGAATTGTTTGATTGAGTGGGTCTCAGGGTCGGAGGGATGCGGATGGGGTCTGAGGGTGAAGGGTGTCGGGGGAAACCGAGATGCACCTCTTCTAGCTGTGACCACTACTTCTCTGCTTCTGGCTAGAATGCCTTGACATTATTTTAATTTTATAAAAATTTCAAGAACTGAAAATATTTGTATAAGGAAAATTATTTTATTTTTATCAAATACAAATTGGATGTGAAGCAGGATCTGTGAAATTTAATATACCATGATTTGTGTAATATATGCATTCTGGACATTTTATTTTCTTCTTTGGAAAATTTTAAAGAGAAATGGCTTAAATATAAATTCTATAAAATAATCAAGATAACTATACAACAAAGATATAATAATCAAAACAGTAAGTTCCTGACATAACAGTACAAACATAGAGTAATGGAACAGAATGGAGAGCCCAGAAACAAATCTTCCCATATATATTAATTGGCATTTGAATATGAAGCAAACAATACTTGTTAGGAAAATGGCAGTCTTCAATAAAAGGAAGTTGAGAAAACTACGTAATCACATGGGAAAGAAAAGAATTACATCCCTATTATACACTGCTCACAAAAATTAACTCAGAATTAAAGACTTAAACATAAGACCTGAAACCACAAAACTCTCAGAAGAATATTTAGGAAAAAGTTTGTTGACATCTGTCTTGACAAAAATTTTTTAAATATGACAACAAAAGTACAAGAATAAAAGCAAAACTTAGTAAGTGGGACTATATCAAATCAAAAGTTTATGCATAGCAAAAGAAGCAATGAACAAAACAAAAATGTATTCTACAGAATGTGAGAAAATATTTTCAAATCATATATGTTAAAAAGAAGTTAATACCCAAAATATATAAATAACTCATATAACTCAGTACCAAATAAAGTTTTATTTTAAAGATGGCTAAGGGAATTGAACAGTATTTTGAAAAGTAGAGACATTACTTTGACAACAAAGATCCGTCTAGTCAAGGCTATGGTTTTTCCTGTGGTCATGTATGGATGTGAGAGTTGGACTGTGAAGAAAGCTGAGTGCCGAAGAATTGATGCTTTTGAACTGTGGTGTTGGAGAAGACTCTTGAGAGTCCCTTGGACTGCAGAGAGATCCACCCAGTCCATTCTAAAGGAGATCAGCCCTGGGATTTCTTTGGAAGGAATGATGCTAAAGCTGAAACTCCAGTACTTTGGCCAACTCATGCGGAGAGTTGACTCACTGGAAAAGACTCTGATGCTGGGAGGAATTGGGGGCAGGAGGAGAAGAGGACGACAGAGGATGAGATGACTGGATGGCATCACTGACTCGATGGACGTGAGTCTGAGTGAACTGTTGGAGTTGGTGATGGACAGGGAGGCCTGGCATGCTGTGATTCATGGGGTCGCAAAGAGTAAGATATGACTGAGTGACTGAATTGAATTGAAGGGAATTGAATAAGCATTTCTCAAAAGGAACTGTATAAATGGTCAACAGATACATGAAAATATTCTAGAAATTACTAATCATCAGGGAAATGCAAATCCAAACCCTAGTGATATAATATCTCATACTTGCTAGATTGGCTATAATGAGAGAGAGAGATAAAGTGCTTGTGAGAATGTGGAGAAAAGGGAAACTTTCTTGCCCATTGTTGAAGGGAATGTAAATTGGTCAGGTGTTATGGAAAACAATAAGGAGTTTCCTCAAACAATTAGAAATAGTACTAATATATAATTCAACAATTTTATTTTTGTGTATATATCCAAAGGAAAGAGAAAGCAGGATCTCAGAGAGATATCCTCATTCCTATGTTCATTAAAGCACTATTTGCAATAGCCAAGATATGGAAACAGCCTATTTATCTATGGATAAACAAAGATATGTTACATACATGATGTATAGTGTGTGTGTATGTATGTATATATATATATGAAATATTATTCAGTCTCTAGAAAAAGGAAAATTCTTAGCTTTGTTTCAACATGGATGAACTTTGAGCGAATTGGCCTAAGTGAAATAAATAATTCTGAGAAAGACAAAAACTGCATGATTTCACTTATATTGAGAGTCTCTAAAAGTCAGACTCATGGAGAGTATAATAGTGGTTATCAAAGATTGGGAGTTGAGGGAAATGGGGAGATTTTAGTCAAAGTGCTCGACCTTCCTGTTACAAGATGAGTAAATTCTGGGGCTCTAAATCATAGCATTTTGACTGTAGTTCATAATGAAATTTGTTAGAACATATTTTTCACGTGCTCTCATCACAATAAAATAAATGATTCTGTCAGGAAATGAAATTAACCCTACTGTCTTAATCATTTCAGACATTCATATGTATTAGTCAATATGTTGTAAAAACTTCCTTGGTGACTTAGCAGTAAAAAATCCGCCTGCCAAAGCAGGAACCTCAGGTTCAGTCTCTGAATCAGCAAGAAACACTGGCAATCCATTTCAGTATTCTTGCCTGGAAAGTCCTTTGGACTGAGCCTGGTGGGCTACAATCCATGGGGATGCAAAGAGCTGGGCAACTAAACAATAGCAAAGTCAACGCACCAGACACCATAAATAAATACAATGTTAAATAATTATATTTCAGTAAAGCTGTATAAATTTTTGAAAAAATTTTCTTATTATTTCACATCTTAATAAGCTTGATAATTACTCTGACAGTAGCAAAGCCCCCAAGTGGTGTTAGTGATAAACAACTGCTTGCCAATGCAAGAGATGCAAGAGATGTGGGTTTTGTTCCCTGAGTCAGGAAGATCTCCTGGAGTAGGAGATGGCAACCCACTCCAGTATTCTTGCCTGTAAAATTCCATGGACAGAGGTATCTGGTGGGTTACAGTCCATGGGACTGCAGAGAGTCGGCACTACTGAGCAAGGAAGCACACAGCAGCACCCACAGTAGCAGATATTGAGAGTCATACTAGACTGCTCTTTCTATTATCATTTTCTGCCAGAATTAAGCTACTTAGAAACTCTTTATTTGGTTCTTCCCTGTTCAAACTATCTCATCATTGTAAAAATAAAACTAGTTCCTATCTAACTTCTTTGCAAAGTTAAATTTTCAGGAAGTAACTAAGTATAAGATAAATATATTAATCCACAACTTCCATTACATTAACTATATTAATATAATTTCAATATATATACTAATATTATGTATATATAATAAATGTGCATTGAAATTATGCACATTTATCAATGCAGAGAAGGCAATGGCACCCCACTCCAGTACTCTTGCCTGGAAAATCCCATGGGCAATGGACCCTGGTAGGCTGCAGTCCATAGGGTGGCTAAGTGTCGGACAGGGCTGAGCGACTTCACTTTCACTTTTCATTTTCATGCATTGGAGAAGGAAATGGCAGCCCACTCCAGTACTCTTGCCTGGAGAATCCCAAGGATGGGAAAGCCTGGTTGGCTTCCATCTATGGGATCGCACAGAGTCAGACACCACTGAAGCAACTTAGCAGCAGCATCAATGTAAAACCCCCTAATATTTTTAAAGAAAAAATAAATATTTACATAAAAAAGAAATCAATTTTCCAATGAAGAAATTAAGATCACAACGTGGTAACAGAAAACAGTAAACTTTCTTGTCCATATTACCTGGTGGTCACTATATCTTTTTTGTTTGTACCAATGTCTCAACATCAGCTTCTGCTGGATCACAAAATATTCCTGAAATTTCACAGGGTGCTGCTTAGAGCTGACCTTTACTCTTCACAAAGCAAGAAAAGATAATGCCTTACATAAAATATAAAGAAATTGTCCTAGGGATAGACTGGATAATCACAAATATGTGATTTTTTTGTCACAAGAACAGTTTTTCCTTTTGAAATATTTTTATTCAATTTTTGTAATTTTGTTTTTAAGAAATTGAAACCAGGCATCAGCCTCTATTTCACTTTATATTATCATTAAAATTTTAACTATTCCCATGCTTTGTGAAGTCACTTAGTCATGTGCGGCTCTTTGCAACCTCGTGAACTACTTTCGGTCAGGCTCCTTGGTCCATAGAATTCTCCAGGCAAGAATACTGGAGTGGGTTGCCATTTCCTTCTCCAGGGGATCTTCTCGACCCAGCAGTCAAACCCGATCTCTTGCACTGTAGGCAGATTTCTAACATCTGAGCAACCAGGGAAGCTATACAACTCTAGTTGTAATTCAAAATAAATATCAGCAGAAGTTTATTTTCTATTATACATATAAATAACGAGAATATGTCCTCTTAAGTATTACTGAATTTACATATTATTTAATTACTATCTAAAAAATACTCTAAGGGAATGTTTTACTCAACCTCAAGATGTGAGTTGTATAGTCAAATTTATTTTGGGTAAAATTATGGAAAAACCAATCTACTCATTCTATATTTTACTCTCCCAGAAAAATGTCTTTCTCTCATATTCAAAATTGATATTAAAGAAATTATGTACTAAAAAATTTGAGTGAATTTACCCTGTCCACACTTGAAATAAAAAAGTAGAATTGAGTAGAATATTTTGTTTTCAAAATGTGAGCAGGGGTTGAAAGTTGTACATTCTCATGGTCAAGAAAAGCCACCTCAAGTCTAAGAAGAAAGATCTCTGTGACTTGAGGAGAATATGGATCAAAAAATTGTATGATGATATCAAATAAAAGTGAGAAATCTATGCTCTTTGCAAATGTAGGTTTCACTATTAAACCTAGAATAAAACAAGAAATGTTGTACAAAACAAAATACTGCAATCAGATGTATTCACAGCATGGATAACTCATCCAATAGTTTAGAAGATATGTCCTCTGAAAAACAACGGGTGCATTTCCCTTCCATGGACTATTTGAGTTCTTCTGGAGAGCCAAGTGCTGTGTATCCATCTGTTACTAGATGTAAGACAGTGTTTTCGGTCCATGCTGCTATCATGAAATACCACAGGCTAAGTGACTTAAACAACAGAAATGTGTTTCCTACAGTTCTGGAGGCTAGAAATCTAATATCAAGTTTCCAGTGTGGCTGTGAGGACGCTCCTTCTGGCTCGTAGACAGTCACTTTCTCACTATGTTCCCACATGGCAGGAAGAGACAGGGGAGAAGGAAAGAACGCACTTTGATATCTCTCTTTATAAAGGGGGCTAATCTTGTCATCGAGCCCATCTTTGCATGAAATGTTCCCTTGGTAGCTCTAATTTTCTTGAAGAGATCTCTAGTCTTTCCCATTCTGTTGTTTTCCTCTATTTCTTTGCATTGATTGCTGTGGAAGGCTTTCTTATCTCTTCTTGCTATTCTTTGGAACTCTGCAATCAGATGCTTTTATCTTTCCTTTGCTCTTTTGCTTTTTACTTCTCTTCTTTTTACAGCTATTTGTAAGGCCTCCCCAGACAGCCATTTTGCTTTTTTGCATTTCTTTTCCATGGGGATGGTCTTGATCCTTGTCTCCTGTACAATGTCACAAACCTCAGTCCTATGAACTATGAGCCTCATAGTTCATCAGGCACTCTGTCTATCAGATCTAGTCCCTTAAATATTTTTCTCACTTTCACTGTGTAATCATAAGGGATTTGATTTAGGTCATACCTGAACGGTCTAGTGGTTTTCCCTACTGTCTTTAAGTCCGAATTTGGCAATAAGGAGTTCGTGATCCGAGCCACAGTCAGCTCCTGGTCTTGTTTTTGTTTACTGTATAAAGCTTCTCCATGTTTGGCTGCAAAGAATATAATCAATCTGATTTCAGTGTTGACCATCTGGTGATGTCCATGTGTAGAGTCTTCTCTTGTGTTGTTGGAAGAGGGTGTTTGCTCTTACCAGTGCATTTTCTTGGCAAAACTCTATTAGTCTTTGCCCTGCTTCATTCTGCATTCCAAGGACAAATTTGCCTGTTACCCCAGGTGTTTCTTGACTTCCTACTTTTGCATTCCAGTCTGCTCTAATGAAAAGGACATATTTTTTGGATGTTAGTTCTAAAAGGTCTTGTAGGTCTTCATAGAGCCATTCAACGTCAGCTTCTTCAGCATTACTGGTTGGAGCATAAACTTGGATAACTGTGATATTGAATGGTTTGCTTTGGAAACGAACAGAGATCATTCTGTCCTTTTTGAGATTGCATCCAAGTACTCCATTTCGGACTCTTTTGTTGACCATGATGGCTACTCCATTTCTTGTAAGGGATTCCTGCCCACAGTGGAAGATACAATGGTCATCTGAGTTAATTTCATCCATTTCAGTTCATTTTAGTTCGCTGATTCCTAGAATGTCGACGTTCACTCTTGCCATCTCTTGTTTGACCTCTTCCAATTTGCCTTGATTCATGGACCTGATATTCCAGGTTCCTATGCAATATTGTTCTTTACAGAATCAGACCTTGCTTCTATCACCAGTCACATCCACAGCTGGGTATTGTTTTTGCTTTGGCTCCATCCCTTCACTCTTTCTGGAGTTATTTCTCCACTGATCTCCAGTAGCGTGTTGGGCACCTACTGACCTGGGGAGTTCCTCTTTCAGTATCCTATCATTTTGCTTTTTCATACTGTTCATGGGGTTCTCAAGGCAAGAATACTGAAGTGGCTTGCCATTCCCTTCTCCAGTGGACCACATTCTGTCAGGCCTCTCCACCATGACCTGCCTGTCTTTGGTGGCCCCATGGGCACAGCTTAGTTTCACTGAGTTAGACAAGGCTGTGGTTCTAGTGTGATTAGATTGGCTAGTTTCTTGAAACACCTACCATCTTACTTGGGTTTCTTTTACCTTGGACGTGGGGTATCTCTACACAGCTGCTCCAGCAAAGCACAGCCGCCGCTCCTTACCTTAGACGAGAGGTATCTCCGCATAGCCACCCCTCCTGACCTTGAACATGGAATAGCTCCTCTAGGCCCTCCTGCGCCTGTGCAGCCACTGCTCCTTGGACGTGGGATTGCTCCTGGCGGCTGCTGCCCATAACCTCAATTACAGGATAGCTCCTCTCAGCTGCCGCCCTGACCTTGGACTGGGGTAGCTCCTCTCAGCTGTTCCTGCTCTGTCGCAGCCTGGCACTCTCGGCCTCTGCCCCTGACCTCAGACGTGGGGTAACTCCTCTTGGCCAATGCCCCTCAGGCATGGGGTCCTCCCGGCTTCTGCCCCTGTTCATTCTCATGACCCCATCTAAATCTATTTATGTCTCAAATGACCCAACTGAGCCTATTTATTACTCA
This sequence comes from Ovis aries, assembly GCF_016772045.2. Classification (NCBI taxonomy): domain Eukaryota; kingdom Metazoa; phylum Chordata; class Mammalia; order Artiodactyla; family Bovidae; genus Ovis; species Ovis aries. The sequence continues at coordinate 54,903,204 of NC_056069.1, forward strand.
AAGGGCCCACATGGGGTCTCATAGATAAGACAGCAAACAAATTTTTGTTTTGACTTCGCAAACAAAAAATAAAATCACAGTGATCCATGAGATTGACCAAATTGCCCAAATGCCATTCTGTCTCACTGGTGCCTATCTTCTCAAAGCTGTGAGACTACCAGATTCCAGACCTCTGGATATGTGACCACAGGACTGAACTGCAGGCTAAAAATTAACCGTCCCTTCAGAGAATTTTTCACTGGTGTGTTATAAGAAGGACCCTGTCAGAAAGGCAGGACACTGGTTCTCCTTAAGAACCCATCATCCTCTCTTTTCCCTCTAATAAATTTTCCTTTTCTTGCCTAACTCTTTGGCTAGCTCTCTTTTTCTCTGCATTTACCTTACAATGGAGGAGGGGGCAGTTAGGGGTCCAAAACAAGAATTGAGGGGAATATTTAAGTCCATTAAAGTTATAAAATTAGATTTCTTAATTTTTATAACAATCATAAAAAGTCAAATTGTTACTAGCTCAGTCATATCTGACTCTTTGAAAACCCTGCCTAAAAAGCAGGGGAAGTTACATCTCTCACCTTCTAGGTCAGAAAAATGAGGCAAAAATTTCAGTTGGCCGGTCACACAGAAAGTAGAGGATAGATTCTAAAACTCAGGCAATTATGTTTCAAAGGTCTACACTCACATCTTTACATCATGTGTTAGTTGCTCAGTCATGTCTGACTCTTCGCAACTCCGTGGACGGTAGCCCGCCAGACTTCTCTATCCATGAAATTTTTCAGGCAAGAATACTGGCATGGGTTGCATTTCCTACTCCAGGAGACTTTCCTGACCCAGGGATAGGAGCTGATAGTTTCCTGTGTCTCCTGCACTGGCAGGCAGATTCTTTACCACTGCACCTCTGGGGAAGCCCAATGCATTAACATTTAAATGACCCAAGCAGTATTAATATAAAATTAAACAGGACCTACTATGAACATGACAAGCAATTTTAAACATAAGTATTAATTTTGATGCTGTTTACTAAATATAGGTCTCTGATTGGAAGATAGGATTTGAAAGTTACTTTTAACTCTAAATTTTGGATAAGCTGTAATTTTGATGGATAAATAGATGTGACCATAGAATATTTAGATCAGTACTTCTTTGATTTGGCATATTAAGAACTATAATATTGCAGAATTTAAATTAATAAATTAAATACAAAAACAAATGTATGTCAATAATCCAGGGTAAATGAAACTACTCAAAATGTCTGAACTGGCTTCACTTCTGGAATTAGTGGTGGAAGATCAGTGTCTCTCTCTCTAAAATGGTAAAATTTTTTAAAAAAGCAGATAAAATAGAGAAATTTTTATGAGAGTAATAAGGTCCTCCTAAAGCTGAAAGAAAATAAAATTCCAGAGGAAAGGGGAAATCAGAGAGGTGAGCTGGATTCTGCTGCCATTTTCCCCCAGGGGCATTTGCATGGTGGGAGGTTGAGCAGGTTGTAAAGCCTTAAGCAAACAGGTACAAAGGACTGACTTTGACAATGAGTGAATCATTATGGAACACAATATAATTTACAGCAGAGACCTAGGTGGCCTCAAATACATTTCCCCTCAGGAGGCTTGTTTACCCTTGGGTCTCTATAGATTAGAAAACCAAATACCTGTGAGCAAAGACTGAAAATCTAAATGGATTTTTGTAATCCTGTGAGACAGAGAAAGGCTAGAGTTTAAGACTCCATCAGAGAGAGGAATTCTGCAGAGCATACCAGGCTGAAGCAACAAAGTGCCAAGGATGAATAAGAGCAGACCATTATCTTTTGGATCTGAGAGGGATTCTCAGAGGTAATATCTCTATTGCTGACTTAGAAGATGCATGGGGCTATGTAGCAAGAAGTTCAAGTGGCTTCTGGGGGTTCTAACCAATAGCTAACAGGTAATAAAGGAATGGGAAACTGTAGACTAAAAAAAAACACACCTCATGAGATTTAGGAGTTAAGTTTTATTGGGGGCAATATGTGGAATGCAATCTGGGAGACAGAAGCTCAGATAGCTCTGAGAAACTGTTCCAAAGATGTAGGGTGAAAAGACAGTATATATGTGATTTTGGCAAAGGGGGAGTACATGCAATCAAGTACATATTTTTTGTATAAAGTTTCTGCTGGTCACAGAAAGCAACTCTCACCATGAAGGGTTTTAGTTCTAAATATGAGGAGATACAAGAATTGGGCTCTTAAAAGAGAATTGGCTCAAAAGAATTCAAAGAATTCAAAAGAATTGGATCCTGAGGCTGTCTCTTATGGCTCAGACAGGAAAGAATCTGCCTGCAATGCAGGGGACATGGGAAGATCCCCTGGAAAAGGAAATGGCAAACCACTCTAGTATTCTTGCCTGAAAAATCCCATGGACAGAGGAGCCTGAAAAGCTACAGTCCACAGGGTCACAAAGAATCAGTCGGATACAACGGAGCACATTAAGCATGAAGGAGAACAAAGTACTTCACTACAACCACAACAAAGGCCTGTCCTGCCAGTTTCCTGGAGCACAGAGGGCCTCATTCCTTTTCTCCACCCTCAACTCCTTCAGGGGGTGTTGGAGATCAGCAGCTGCAGAAGCACATGATTTAATCCTTGTAGAGATAGAAGGCAAGCAACCATGGCAACTGCCTATTGGTGGTTGACAAACCTCATATTAGAACTGCAAAACTGAATTCTTCCATAACTATGTGAGCCTAGAAGAGGACTCCATGTTTCACATGAGAATGCAGATTGACTGACATCTTCACTTTCCTTTTGAGTCCGTGAGCTGATGACCCAAACACATTGTATCTGAACTTTTGAGCTCTAGAATTGTGAACTGAAGAAGGCTGAGTAATTAATGTTTCATAATTTGAAAATGAAAGTGCACATTGGAAATTACATTTTAATTTTCCATAGAAAATGTGGGTCAGGCATAAGAAAGGATATGTTATATTTATATTTTTTGCCAGCTATCATCAGGAAAATGGCAAGAACATTACATATATAGAGATACATTTATAGATAGTCTGAGTCTTTATTTTCCATGCCATTTGATGTTTACTTCTTTCTAGCAAGGTCAAAATCATATTTCAAAGAAAGATACATTGTTTGGAAACAACAGCCAGTTTATCCAAAGTAAAACTAAAGATTTGTGTACTCTCATATGGAAAAAATGCAATTTTTATATTTTAAGTCATCCTTTTTGAGTTTAGATGACTTCTCATTTCAACTCTTGAAAGTATTATGATATAAATTTTATTTATATATAAAATTATTGGTTTAAAGTGGTAGATTTCTGATGGGGAAAGCAATGAGATCCTGTTATATACTAATATTCTTCTCAAAATCATTTGAGAGGTTTGATATATTAAGGGGGTCTCTAGGAAAAAATGATATTACAAAGTGCCTTTGGATATAAACATTTAAAAGTTCTTTAAAAGATATGTGTTCACATTTGTTATGTTGTGTGAGCTTTGAACTTTTTATTGAAAAACTTCACAGCTCACAAATATAAGAAAGTATAAAACCGCAGACAAGAGCAAAGTGCAGGGTAAAAGACCATTACTAGCAAACTAATTTAAGTGGACTGGCGAGCCATACCTTTTACAGTATTAGATATGTGCCCATGTATGGAAGCACATAAAAATATGAGGTTTTACCAAAACTAGTAAGTTACTAATTTATAGTTTAAGTACATCTCATTAAAAGCATATTTATTGTAAATGTCAACACTGCTCAGATATAGTTACATTCCTGTTCTGTCTATGAAATGTGGAGACTGATCTATTTCAACATTGTTTAGTTGATATTGTGTTTATTGTATGCAGGAAACATTTCACTGTTTACTAACTCTGCTTGTATAAATAAGTATATACAGAGAGTTTTAGTAAGTAAATATAGGACTAGTTTTTTTCAGAGTTATTTTTATGGGAAAGATTTATTGTATGTGAATAAAAACTAAAATAATTTTTAGCTGTAAAACTGAATCTAACACTCAGAACTATACTTCAACTGTGGTCACTATGTAATCAAAACACCAGTGTGATAATTGTGAAAGCCAGGCTATACAACTACCTATAAGGTAGGTTTGAGTTTTAATTGCTAGCCATGTTAAGTATCATTTGAATATAATATTATAAATAAAAACTAAGAAAAATTTTCTGTCTGAAAGACGTGTATACTTATATAAATCATAATACTTTATAGTTACAGCAATATAATTATCAAACAATATAAATCAAAACTTCACTAAAAAAGTAGTTATTGATTCTGTAACAAATAAATAAGCAATAAAGGTGCCTGTGTGTATAAAATACGTGTTTCAGTTCCATTAAGAAATGTGTAGAGCAAACTGTATAGGGAGAATTAATATTCCAGAGAAAGTAAGTCATCTCAAGATCAGACTGTTATCTGTCCCTGTGCTTTTTCACCTTATCCTAGTACATGAATGATAATTTGTCATGACCAGGTAAAAATGTCAATGCAAAATTTGATATGGGAAAATTTAAAATTAAGAGGAAACAAATGTACAGCTGGCTTTGACAATAGAAAAGCTGTTATATCCTAGTACTACACAGGAAGATGGGAGACTAGAATACAAGCCTGATGGTGGTTGGTCCTAAAAGTTCATGCAATAATATGTAGGAATCTCAAAAATATTGAATTTAAAAAGTATATCCTGCAAAGATTGCACTTATAGAGAACAAAGAATATTTTTCCAACTGTGTATAAAATCAGGTAAAATTGATGTATTCTGCAATAGATGAGAACACTGGTTTTCCTCCTTGTGGGTTTAGTGACTGGATGGAAGAATGGTGGTGGGAGGTGATGTTGCTTTTCATATTTGTTAATCATCAGTTTCTTGACTTAGTTTCAGGTAACACAGAATATTCAGATTTTTTAAAATACTGTGGCATCTTCACTTTTCTGTATGTATGCTATATTTAAGCATAAAGTTGCAAAATATTGTATATGTTAAGTAAGAATGCTAAGTGTTAGAATCTAATATATTAAAGTATAAATAAAGATGTTTCCTATTGTAAAAAGAATTTGCAATCATCCTAAAAATTACGTGTGATTTAAAAATGTAATCTCAATATATATTTATCTCCCTGAGAATGAAGACTATATTTCCCTTGGGTATCAATTTACACAATTAATTGATAGATATATATCTATACTAAAAGATATATTTCCAAGATGTAGAGAAAAATAAATGCACATGAACAAATTAAGAGAAGGCAATAATTTATAATTAGCTGAAATTTTGGATTCAGATTCAGAGGAAAAATTCTACTAAAATAAACAGAACTCTAGGGAAGTCCTCTTGAATTACCCAAAGCTAATCATCTAAGCAATATCAATTTCAGTAATATACAGAAACACTAATGTAGTATTTTTGGCTATGTACTACCCTGAGGATTTGATAAGTTTTCACTTGAGAAAACTCTTGAGAGTCCCTTGAAAAGCAAGGCAATCAAACTAGTCAATCCTAATGGAAATCAACCCTGAATATTCATTGGAAGGATTGATGCTGAAATTGATGTTCCAATACTTTGGCCACCGGATGTGAAGAGCCCACTCGTTAGAAAAGACCCTGGGAAAGTATGAAGGCAGGAAGAGAAGGGGGCAACAGAGGATGAGATGATTGGATGGCATCACCAACTCAATGAACATGAGTTTGAGCAAACTCTGAGAGATAGTGAAGGACAGGGAAGCCTGGTGTGTTGCAGTCCATGGGGTCTCAAAGAGTCAGACATGGCTGAGCAACTGAACAGCAATAACACCCATTCAAACTTTATGAAAAGTCTTATCAAATGAGTAGGTATTCCAAAGAAACAACGTATGTGTGCTTTATTAATGAGCACTCTTATTAATTTGTTTAGGAATAGGACCATCTCAGAGCAATAATTACTTTACCCAAAGGTGTGCTACACGAGAGTGGGATTCAAAAGCAACAATGTCATTATAGTTCTAGAAGAAACAAATTAATATGACTAGGGTTTCCTGACATATTTCTACCCTGTGAATGTGAAAATGTTAAACACCCAGTCATGTCTGATTCTTTGCAACCTCATGGACTGTAGTTTGCCAGGGTCCTCTGTTCATGGGATTCTCCAGGTAAGAATACTAGATTAGGTTGCCATTTTCTCCTCCAGGGGATCTTCCTGACCCAGGGATCCAAACTGAATGTCCTGCATTGCAGGCAGATTTTTTACTGTCTGAAGTGAAGTCGCTCAGTCGTGTCCGACTCTTGGCGACCCCACCAGCCTTCTCCGTCCATGGGATTCTCCTGTCTGAACTACCAGAGAATTCAGATTTATATCATATGTTGATTTAAAAACTTGTTCCTCTCAGATAGTTTATTATTTATGCATGACAATTCATTCTTAGAATTGATATTTCTGTAATTATTTCATGTATAATTTTCCCTGTAGACCTGCAAGGTTATTCCAACCTTTAGATACCAGTCTCAAAGCACAAGGAGGAAGCTGATCCATGTTTAAGAAAGACTTCCACATTGTAAGGAGGGAATCCACCCCAAAGTATATTGTTATTTATTTTGAATTGAAACAGGCTATTGAGATAACAAATCCCCTTGAGATTAGAGAAAACTTTGGATAAAGTGAGAAGTATTGATTGTGAATAATGTTTTTGAAATAGCTCTTTGTCTATTTCCTTATAGTTATTTTTCAGTTAATTTTTAGCCTCTTACAACTTGAGGAATGATTAGATGCAACACTATGTATATGCAATGCAAAGCAAATTCATCAGTAAGTAACATATTACTGAGAATCAGCATCAAACTGCTCAAGTTTTTAAATGACTAGGAGGTTCCAAAAGCATTCCTTAATTGTACATATACATATTTACTTTTTACAGCTGCTAAAAACTCCATCTGCAATATAGGAGACCTGGGTTCAATCCCTGGGTTGGGAAGACCCCCTGGGGAAGGGAAAGGCTACCCATTCCAGTACCGTGACCTGGAGAATTCCATGGACTCTAGTCCATGGGGTCACAAAGAGTCAGACATGACTGAGTGACTTTTACTTTCAACTAAACTATAATTAAACAAATGACTTTAACATTTTAAATATTTAATATGTATTCTTAAAACCATATGTAATTATTTATATATATATATTTTTATATATGCATATATTTGTATGAGTGATTAGTTCAAGGATAGCTATCAAGTAATATTAGAATTAACTAGGAAAGAGGGAAATTTGGCATCTTTGATAAATTACCAATTAAACCTCTTTTAGAGAAGGATTTCCAGTAATTATTACATGCTAAACTGAAAGCTGTAACCATTTTAACATGTATCTATAAAATTAATCTATTTAGTGGGCTAATTTTTAGATGACTCAAATCAATTTTAAAAAATGGCCTTTGGACTTAATAAATGATAAAGTGAAGGGTTCTAAAGGCAATACAAAAGATAAAATTTAAACAGTTACAAAGTAATAACACTACAGAACACTTACTGATAAAATTGCCTGAAACATATATGAAAATAACTTGGCAACATACCCTAAGGAACTTCTCCATACATGGGTTCTCATTTTCTCTCTCACTCTATCTCACACACACACAGTGAGAGTTTATCATTTGTAATCACTTACACAATATAATATAAAATGATATGCTAAAAACATAAAGTTTTACAAAGCTGATACTGAAAGGACTGGTTATCTTTAAGGTAGGGACTTTATTCTGATCAGAACTGAAAAATTCTTGACACATAAACCATATTTGTGAAAAATTTTCAGGAAACAAATGAGCAAATATAATATGGAAAAACATCACACAAAGGCATATATATATATATATGCATATATTTGCATATATATATATATATAAAGTTTAAAATTTTAGCCAGCAATATTTTACATGCAATATTTGTGGGATACAGTTATGAATCACAAGCTGGAATCAAGATTGCTGGGAGAAATACCAACAACCTAAAAAATGCAGATGATACCACTCTAATGGCAGAAAGCGAAGAGGAACCCAAGAGCCTCTAAATGAGGGTGAAGGAGGGGAGTGAAAAAGCTAGCTTGAAACTCAACATTGAAAAGACTAAGACCATGGCATCCTGTCCCCATGGCAAATAAAAGGGGGGTAAGTAGAAACAGTGACAGATTTTCTTTTCTTGGATTCCAAAATCACTGTGGACAGTGACAGCAAACCGTGAAATTAAAAGACACTTACACTTTGGAAGGAAAGCTATGACAAACCTGGAAAGCATTTTACAAAGCAGAGACGTTACTTTGCTGACAAAAATCCTTACAAAGTTATGGTTTTTCCAGAGTCATGTTTGGATGTGAAAGTTGGACCATAAAGAAAGCTGAGCTCCAAAGAATTTATGCTTTTGAACTGTGGTTCTGGAGAAGACTCTTGAGAGTCCCTCAGACTGCAAGGAGATCAAACCTGTCAATCCTAAAGGAAGCAACCCTAAATATTCATTGGAAGGACTATTGCTGAAGCTGGAGCTCCTATACTTTGGCCACCTGGTGCAAAGAGCTGACTCCTTGGAAAAAACCCTGATGCTAGGAAAGATTGAATTCAAAAGGAGAGGGAGGTGAAAGAGAATGAAATGATTAGATAGTCATGGAATCATATCAAACACTGGGAGATTGTGGAAGACAGGGAAGCAACATTCTGTGCTTCAATTCATGGGATCACAAAGACTCAGACATGATTGAGAAACTTAGCTTTTAAAATATATGAAATGTTTCTGAATAACCACTTCAGACTTCTCTGGTATCTCAGCTGGTAAAGAATCTGTCTGCAATATAGGAGACCTGGGTTCAATCCCTGGGTTGGGAAGATCCCCTAGAGAAGGGGCAGGCTACCCCCCTATTCCAGTATTCTTGGGCTTCCCTGGTGGCTCAGCTGGTATAGAATCCACCTGCAATGTGGGAGACCTGGGTTTGATTCCTGGGTTGGGAAGATCCCCTGAAGAAGAGAATGACTGCCACTGTAGGGAAAAAAACTACAAAGATATTATGAAATAGAGTATTTTACTCAGGAAGAAATAGAAAACTGAAGAAAACAATACCAAGTAATGACATGAATCTGAAATCATAAATCTCCCAACCAAAGAAAGTTTAAGACTAGACCTATCAAATGGCTGTAATATACAAAATATACAAGAAACTTCTACAACTCAAAAGCCAGACAAATGAAACAAACATACAAACAACAACAACAAAATTCGAATAATCCATTTAAAATTGGCAAGAGTACTTGAATACACATTTCTCAAAAAGACATATATTCTAGAGGGAAATAGGAAATTATGCACTGAAGAATTTTATAAATTGCTTTCTCCTTTTTCTCTAAATGTTTTCCTCCAGATACATTTGGAGACATGCAGAAATATGTCTATCACAGACTACTCCACATACATATATATATACAGATATACAAATGCATATATCTTGTATAGCCCACCAGGCTCCTATGTCCACGGGATTCTCCAGGCAAGAGTACTGGAGTGTGTTGCCAGGCCCTCTTCCAGGGGATCTTCCCAACCCAGGGATTGAACCTGCATCTCCTGTGGCTCCTTCATTAGAAGTAGATTCTTTACCACTGAGTCACCAGGGAAACCCATATACCATATAGACCTTGTCTACAATTCTAATCGGTGACAGTTTTATGATTCACAGTGCTTCCCAGGTGGCACTACTGGTAAAGAAAAGACAGTGAAAATGTTAGTCCCTCAGTCGTGTTTCACAATTTGTGACCCCATGGACTATAGTCCACTAGGCCTATCTGTACAAGGAATTCCTCAGGCAAGAATACTGAAGTGGTTTGCCATTCCCTATTCCAGGGTATCTTCCCAATCCAGGGGTTGAACCCAAGTCCCCAGCATTGCAGGTGGATTTTGTACCACCTAGGCCACCAGGGAAGTCCCCACCTGTGCAAGAGAAATGCTGAAGATATAAAAATCTAACATTGAATTATACACACATTTTAAAATTATTAAAAAGATAAAAAGAAATATATGAAGTTGATTCTGAATTTATTTCAAAAGGAATAAAGAGGGATATACAAAAAAAAAAACACCTAGGATTATATCCCTATCTATCTATCATTTCTGTATAATGAGCTGTGACAAGTAAAACATTGTTGCTGTTCCATCGCCAGTCATATCCAACTCTATGTAAACCTATGGACTGAAGTACATCAGGCTTCCCTGTCCTTGATCACTTCCCAAAATTTGTCCAAGTTACGTCCATTGCATCAATGATGCCTTCCAGCCATCTCGTCCTCTGATGCCCCCTTCTCCTTCTGCTCTCAATCTTTCCCATCATCAGGGACTTTACCAATGAGTCAACATTTGCATCAAATGACAAAAATACTGGAATTTCAGCTTCAGCATCAGTCCTTCTAATGAGTATTCAGGGTTGATTTCCCTTAAGGTTGACCAGTTGATCTCCTTGCTGACCAAGGGACTCACAGGAGTCATCTCCAACACCACAGTTCAAAGGCATCAGTTCTTTGGTGCTCTGCCTTCTTTAGGATCCAGCTCTCACAACCATATGTGACCACTGGGAAGATCATAGCCTTGACTATATGGACCTTTGTCAGCAGAGTAATGTCTCTGCTTTTCAACACATTGTCTAGTTTTGTCATAGCTTTCCTGTGAAGAAGCAAATGTTTTTGGATTTCATGGCTGCAGTCACCATCTTCAGTATTTTAGAGCCCAAGAAGAGGGAATCTGTCACTACTTCCACCTTTCCTCTTCATTTGCCATGAAGTAATTAGGCTGGATCCCAAGGTCTTAATTGTTTTAATATTTAGTTTTAAGCAGGCTCTTTCACTCTCCTCCTTCACCCTCATCAAGAAGATCTTTAGTTCCTCTTCATTTTCTGCCATTAGAATGGTATCATCCACATATCTGAGGTTATTGATGTTTTTCCTGCCTATTTTGATTCCAGCTTGTATTATCCAGCCTGATATTTCTCATGATGTGCTCAGCATATAGGTTAAATAAACAGGGTCAGAGTAGGTAGCCCTGCTGTATTTCTTTCTCAATCTTGAACCAGTAAGTTATTCCATATTGGGTTCTAACCATAGCTTCTTGACCTGCATAGAGATTTATCAGTAGACAAGTAAGATGGTCTGGTATGTCCATCTCTTTAAGTGCTTTCCATAGTTTATTATGATCCACACAGTCAAAGGCTTTGGCATTGTTGATGAAATAGAGGTAGATATTTTTTTTCTCCAGAATTCCCTTGTTTTCTCTATAATCAAGGTCTGAAAAGTCTGAAAGTAAAGTTGCTCAGTCGTGTTCGACTCTTTGCAACCCCATGGACTGTAGACTACCAGGCTACTCTGTCCATGGAATTTTCCAGGCAAGAATACTGGAGTGGGTTGCCATTTCCTTCTCCAGGGAATCTTCTCAACCCAGGGATCAAACCCGGGTCTCCTGCATTGCGGGCAGACGCTTTACCTTTTGAGCTACCAGGGAAGACTTATGGTCTAGGGAATGCTGGCAATTTGATCTCTGGTTCCTCTTCCTTTTCTAAATCCAACTTGGACATCTGGAATTTCTTGGTTCACATAATGCAGAAGACTAGCATGCAATATTTTAAGCATTACCTTACTAGCATGGGAGATGAGTACAATTGTCCAATGGTTAGGATATTCTTTTATTTATTTATTTCAATTGGAAGATAATTACAATAGTGTATTGGTTTGCCATACATCAACATGAATCCACCACGGGTGTACACTTGTTCTCCATCCTGAACCCCACTCCCATCTCCCTTATTTAGTACTATCTTTCTTTGCAATTTGGATGAGAGTTGATCTTTTCTAGTCCTGTGGCCACTGCTGGGTCTTCCAGATTTGCTGACATATTGAAAGCAAAACATTGATGGCATTTTCCTTTAGGATTTTCAATAGTTCTACTGGAATTACATTGCATCCACTAGCTTTATTAACCACAGTGCTCCCTAAGACCCACTCTCCAGAATATCTGGCTCTGAGTGACTGACCACACTATTGTAGTAATCTGGTTCATTAACATCTTTTTTGAACAGTTCTTCTGTGTATTCTTTCCATCTCTTCTTGATCTCACATTTCTGTCATTTATTGTGCCCACTTTTGGGCAAAATATTCCCTTGATATCTTCAATTTTCCTGACAAGATCTCTAGTCTTTCCCTTTCTGTTGTTTTCTTCTAGTTTTATACACTTTTCATTAAAGAACTCCTTCTCTTCTCTCCATGTTGTTCTTTGGAAATCTGTGTTTAGTTGGATACACCTTTCCCTTTGTCCTTTGCTTTTTGATTCTCTTCTTTCATTAGTTATATGTCAGGCTTCCTCAGATAACCGCTGTTCATTCTTGCTTTTATTTGGGGTGGTTTTGTTCGCTGCCTTCTGTACAGTATTATGGACCTCTGGTCATAGTTCTCCAGGCACCTGGTTTATTAGTTCTAGCCCCTTGAATCTGCTTGTTATCTCCATGGCATGTTCATAGGGGATTTGGTTTAAGTCTTACCTGTCTGGCCTAGTGGTTTTCCCCAATTTCTTAAGTTTGAGCTTGAATTTTGTAATGAGAAGCTAATGATCTGAGCCATAATCAGCTCCAGGTCTTGTTTTTGCTGGCTGTATACAGCTTCTCCATCTTTGGCTACAAAGGATGTAATCAATTTGATTTCAGGATTGACCATGTGGTGATGTTCATGTGTAAAGTCATTTCTTGTGTTATTGGAAAAGGGTACTTGCTATGACAAGGGCGTTCTCTTATCAGAATTCAGTTAGCCTTTGCCCTGCTTCATTTTGTTCTCCAAGGCCAAACTTGCCTGTTACTCCAGGTATCTCTTGAATTTCTACTTTTGCATTCCAATCCCCAGTGATAAATAGAACATTGTGTGTGTGTGTGTGTTAGTTCTAGGAGGTCTTCTAGGACTTCATAGAACCTATCAACTTCAGCTTCTTTGGTATCAGTGGTAGGGGCATAGACTTGAGTTACTGTGATGTTGAATGGTTTGCCTTGGAAACAAACAGTGATAATTCTGTCATTTTTGAGGTTGCTCCCAAGTACTGCATTCTGGACTTTTTTATTGATTATGAGGGCTATTCCATTTCTTTTATGGAATTCTTGCCCATAGTAGTAGATATAATGATCATCTGAATTAAACTCACTCATTCTGTCCATTTACAAGACTGATTCCTAAGATGTTGATGTTTATTATTAGGATCTCCTGCTTGACCACAGCCAATTTACCCTGATTCATGGACCTAACATTCCAGGTTCTTATGCAGCGCTATTCTTCACAGCATCAGATTTATCACCAGACACATCCACAAATAAGTGTCATTTCTGCTTTTGCCCAGCCACTTAATTCTTTCTGGAGCTATTGTAGTTCTCCTCCACTCTTCCCCAGTAGCATATTGGACACCTTTAGACCTGTGGAACTCATCTTTCAGTATCATATATTTTTATCCTTTTATACAGTTCATGAGGTTCTCACAGCAAGCATACTGGAGTTTGTCATTCCCTCCTCCATCAAAGAGTACCCTTTAATCCTTAGTCAAAGAATGCAGAGAAATACATCAAAGACACTGACAAGATTAAAGCATATGCCTAGTGAACCTTAATAAGAATATCAATTTAAAGAACAAGCTCTGCACAAAATGTTCCTATATTATGAAATGCTTTCATGTATATAAGTTTTAATCACATAAATATCTATGAATATGTATAAATAAATGAGAACAGAAACATGCTTTTGTATGCCAACCAGAGCCTAGTCAGGAAATAGAAAAATAGCATTAATGTTTCACAGGAAGGATTTAATATAGAGAATTGCTATCATAAAAATTGAAGATTAAATAACAAAAAGGGAACATTGATATTAGCCAGAGATAGTAACCACAGAAAGCAACTACCACCACTAATAAGGGGGGATATAATGGCACTTAAAGTATCTAGAAAGGGATGTGGTCAAGCCAGTGCTTTTAACCTTGAAAGGAAGCAAGAAATTGTATGTGGGAGAAAAGAAAGAAGCCAGTAGCTAGGGCCAGTAACTACACCATGCTTCTGCCTCTGTGAGCAAGCTCCCATCCCAGACCTATGCATGCAAGGGCATTAACTCACACAGTATCCCACTTTCTAACACCCTTTTCCTTTGCCAAGATCACTTTTATAATCACTCACATTTCACCCAGTGTTTGATCTCAGAACCTTTAGCTGATTAACCAGCCTTTTATCTCACAAGAATACAAATGAATACAATGGCCATAAACCGAGCTTCCCTGGTGACCCAAATGGTAACGAATCCACCTGAAATGCTGGGGACCTGGTTTGATTCCCTGGGTTGGGAAGATCATCTGCAGAAGGGAATGGCTACCCATTTCAGTATTCTGGCTTGGAGAATTCTAAGGACAGAAGAAACAGACATGCTACAGTCCATGGGGTGCAATGATTCATGGGTAATAATTTAATTTTCATAACATAATACAAAATTAGGAAGTCAAGAAACACCTGGAATGACAGGCAAATTTGGCCTTGGAGTACAGAATGAAGCAGGGCAAAGGCTAACAGAGTTCTGCCAAGAGAATGCACTGGTCGTAGCAAACACCCTCTTCCAACAACACAAGACAAGACTCTACAGATGAACATCAACAGACGGTTAACACCGAAATCAATATAAATTGGCTATATTCTTTGCAGCCAAAGATGGAGAAGCTCTATACAGTCAGCAAAAACAAGACTGGGAGAGGACTGTGGCTCAGAACATGAACTCTTTATTGTCAAATTCAGACTTAAATTGAAGAAAGTGGGGAAAACCACTAGACCATTCAGGTATGACCTAAATCAAATCCCTTATGATTATACAATGGAAGTGAGAAATAGTTTTAAGGGACTAGATCTGATAGACGAGTGCCTGATGAACTATGGACGTAGGTTCGTGACATTTTATGGGAGACAGGGAGCAAGACCATCCCCAAGAAATAGAAATGCAAAAAAGCATAATGGCTGTCTGAGGAGACCTTACAAATAACTGTGAAAAAAAGAGATGAGAAAGGCAAAGAAGAAAAGGAAAGATATACCCATTTGAATGCAGAGTTCCAAAGAATAGCAAGTAGACACAAGAAAGCCTTACTCAGCCATCAATGTAAAAAAATAGAGGAAAACAATAGAACAAGAAAGACTAGATATTTCTTCAAGAAAATTAGAGATATCAAGGGAATATTTTGTACAAAGATGGGCTAAATAAAGGACAGAAATGATATGGATCTAACAGAAACAAAAGATATTAAGAAGAGGTGGCAAGAATACACAGAAGAACTGTACAAAAAAGATCTTTATGATCCATATAATCACGAAGGTGTGATCACTCACACTCACCTAGAGCCAGACATCCTGGAATGTGAAGTCAGGTGGGCCTTTGGAAGCATTACTACGAACAAAGCTAGTAGAGGTGATGGAATTCCAGTTGAGCTATTTCAAATCCTGGAAGATGATGCTGTGAGGGTGCTACACTCAACATGCCAGGAAATTTGGAAAACTCAGCAGGACTGGAAAAGGTCAGTTTTCATTCCAATCCCAAAGAAAGGCAATGCCAAAGAATGCTCAAACTACCACACAATTGCACTCATCTCACACACTAATAAAGTAATACTCAAAATTCTCCAAGCCAGGCTTCAGCAATACATGAACCATGAACTTCCAGATGTACAAGCTGGTTTTAGAAAAGGCAGAAGAACCAGAGATCAAATTGCCAACATCCGCTGGATCATCGAAAAGCAAGAGTTCCAGAAAAACATCTAATTCTGCTTTATTTACTATGCCAGAGCCTTTGACTGTGTGGATCACAATAAACTGTGGAAAATTCTAAAAGAGATGGGAATATCAGACCACTTGACCTGCCTCTTGAGAAATCTGTATGCAGGCCAGGAAGCAACAGTTAGAACTGGACATGGAACAATGGGCTGGTTCCAAATAGGAAAAAGAGTACATCAAGGCTGTATATTGTCACCCTGCTTATTTAACTTCTATGCAGAGTCCATCATGAGAAATGCTGGACTGGAAGAAACACAAGCTGGAATCAAGATTGCCAGGAGAACTATCAATAACCTCAGATATGCAGATGAGACATGTCTTATGGCAGAAAGTGATAAAGAATTAAAGAACCTCTTGATGAAAGTGAAAGTGGAGAGTGAAAAAGTTGGCTTAAAGCTCAACATTCAGAAATCTGGTCCCATCATTTCATGGCAAATAGATGGGGAAACAGTGGAAACAGTGATTTACTTTATTTTTCTGGGCTCCAAAATCACTGCAGATGATGTTTTCAGCCATGAAATTAAAAGACACTTGCTCCTTGGAAGGAAAGTTATGACTAACCTAGACAGCATATTCAAAAGCAGAGATATTATTTTGCCAACAAATGTCCATCTAGTCAAGGTTATGTTTTTTCCAGTAGTCATGTATTGATGTAAGAGTTGGACTATAAAGAAAGCTGAGCACTGAAGAATTGATGCTCTTGAACCATGGTATTGGAGAAGACTCTTGAGATTCCCTTGGACTGCAAGGAGATGCAGCCAGTCCATCCTAAAGGAGATCAGTCCTGGGTGTTCATTGGAGGGACTGATGTTTAATCTGAAACTCCAATTCTTTGGCCACCTGATGCAGAGAGCTGGCTCATTTGAAAAGACCCTGATTCTGGGAAAGATTGAGGGCAGAAGAAGGGGATGCCAGAGGATGAGATGGTTAAATCCATCACTGACACAATGGACATGGGTTTGGGTGGACTCCAGGAGTTGGTGATGGACAAAGAGGCCTGGTGTGCTGCAGTTCATGGGGTCACAAAGAGTCGGACACGACTGAGTGACTGAACTGAACTGAATACAAGGTTGAAATACATACTGGCCCCATTTTATGCATGAACAACTGAGACAGAAAATGGAAAAATTTTCATACCAACTACGCACCACCAACAGTGAGATTTCCACCTTGGCAGTTTTCTGAGTCACCACTATTAAGCTCTATATGTACCGTTGTTTCTTTGCTTCTATTCAGGTTCATTTTTATAGTCTAATGACCATCATTTTAATGAAATCTTTGTCCATACCAGCTTGTTGTCATTTAGTTGCTAAGCCCTGTCTGACTGCTTTGCCAACCCATGGACTGTGGTCCGCCAGGCTTTTCTGTCTATGGGATTTCCCAGGCAAGAATACTGGAATGTTTTGCCGTTTTCTTCTCCTGGGATCATTCTGACCCAGGTATTAAACTTGCGTCTCCTTCTTGGCATACAGATTCTTTACCACTGAGCCACCTAGGAAGCCCCAATACCAATTTAATCTCTCCTTAACTACTGCAATGATCTTCTAACGTTTTCCTATATACATTCTTGGCCATAAGATGTATAATGCAAAACTTGGAATGAGACCTCAGATATGTATGCTACAGATCAGCCTTCTGCTTAAAATTCTCCAAAGGCCTTTCATTTCCTTCCAATTAATATCCAAAACTGTTTCAATTTCTTAGTAGATCGTAAAAGACCTGCCTCTCAGTTAACCATTCTATTTAATCTCTTCCATCTCTCTGACTTCTTCCATTAAATCATATTGGTTCCCTTGTTTTCTCTTGCACACATCACACATTTATTAATAACACCAAAACCTTTGCACTATCTCTCCTCATCTTCCTCCTCCTTCATGTGTATTGTTGTTCTCACGATTACATTTTCTTCTCCAACATCACCTGAACACTCTATAAAATATGATTCTAACCATCCATTATTTCTCACCTTGTTTTTATATTTTGTTAACAGAATTTGTTGCCACCTAGAATGACAGGACTATTTTCTGAACAATCCATCGAAATGAGTTTAGAAGAAAAGTCTATATTTTAACTACTATATCAGGTGTTCTAGAAGTGGTCTTGGCACATATCAGGTACTTAATTATTATTTGTTGATCAAATCAATGTTGAATCAAATCATCCACTGAATCTTTAATATACTTTATTATTTTCTAAGCACAAATGCCTGCACAACTTTGACTTACAAGGTAGTACTATGAAAAATAAATTAAAATGTTAGTGACTGATATAAACTATGTACAATTAAATGTGGTTCCAGGGTACATAATTTTGCTTCTTACACCAGAGGACAATTTTAGTGGAAATTAAAAAAATGTGATATGAACATGTCTACTCATGCTTAACAGGATGGGAAGTCTCCCTCAAGTTTATGCGCATGATTTCTGTTCCTTATTGCACAGTGCAAATTTGTAGGGAAAAAATAATACACTAACTCTTGGGTCCTGTACAGGTAAATTAAGATTTCATTCTTCAGGCTGTTTCAATAGGACTGGATTTAGCCATTCCCATTTAGAAAATACCACGAAAATTTTCCATACAAGAGTTCACGCTGTTGCATTTGGATAAAGCTGGCAAGTTCTTCCTATTAGCATAGCCCAGGAAACACCACCCAGGAAATCTAATATATTAGAATAGATATTGTGGTGTTTGGCCCACAGTTTGATAGTTCTCAGGGTTAACCTGAAGTTGTCAGTGTTTGGTAGTAGATGTAAAATTCGCTGGTTACCTTGCAATCCTGAAGACTTCTTATACACCTTATATCTACATTTTTAAGCAGACTGTCAGCTCTTAAATCCAAGTCTTCTGGAATAGTCTGCAGCGCTAACCTTGCAAACAAAATATCAGTCCCCATCCCATCAAAACACAATTTGATAACTTTTACAAATGCCTCTTCAACAGCTCTTAAATCTTTTACTTCTTTCTGTAATTTCAACTTATAGAATGGGGTGAAAAAAATCACTTTGATCAACATGTCTTGATGCAATACACATGCATCAATATCAGTACGTTTTGCATGTACTCCTAATCTATAAGATCCAAATGTAAAAATTTTCCCATCAACATTTTCAACTACAGATTGTGGCAGATTCTTGCTTTCATTGATTTCTCGAATACACTCTTTTACCAGGTTATTTAATTTTCCCCAAATTAAAATCCTGCGCTGCAGTTTCTCTTCATGTCCTAAAACCCCAAAGGGCATCAGAAGAGTCTCAACTAGTTTCTGTTCAAGTAGGCAGTCAGTCTTCTTGCGGGCATCTAAGCTGACGGCAGAAGTAATGTCCCAGTGCTTCCGTGGCGGCTGTGTTTGCCTATGATCCCTGCGTTGTAACTGGAAACAGCATCATCTCCTGCGCCGCCACCAAGCAGCCCCATCTCCCCTGGCAACCTCCCCCGCTGACGCTGTGGGCTTGATCCATTGAGGCGGAAGGGAGGCGGGGTCTGCCTTAGCCCTGGGTCCAACCGCACCCTGCACCTGCTCACACTGCTTTAAGCGCTTCACCTCATCCCCGCTTCATCCTAACAAGACGCCCCCCATCCGCTGAATCTTTTCACTCTACTCATTCAAAGAATTCAATTCTGAATGTAACTAAATGACTAAACTCTCCACAGGTTTCATACAGAAGCCGGACTCTATCAGATCGAGTTACCCAACAGGGTAATATACTTCTATAAATCCAAGGCACACAACCAAACATATATCTTTCTGCTATATCCTCTCTTTCTTTCGCCCTCGGTTGTGTACATAACTGCGCACTATGTCTCCAAATCCCAAATTCTTTATGTTTATCCGTTGATCAGATCTACTTTCAGTTAGAAACTATAAATATCCCATGAAAAGTGCTTCATATTCTGATCAACCACTCATAATTGATATCATTCCCTTATATTCCGATATGGAACCTTCCTCTTATTCTTACATATTCTAATTCTCTCCACCAGTGTTTTCACTTTCTTTTCCTCTCGTATTATAAAGAAACAACTACTTTTATTCCCTTTCTTCACTTGAAAATTCCATCACTCCTTCTCCATTGAATATTTCTTGGTAACTTTTAAACATGTTTCCATATAACAAATGCAAAAATACCAGAAACACTTTCATTTAATTTCTCATGTGTGTGTTAGTCGCTCAGTTGTGTCCAACTCTTTGCGACCCTATGGACTGCATAGACTGTAGCCTGCCAGGCTTCTCTGTCCATGGAATTCTCCAGTAAGAATGCTACAGTGGGTTGCCATTTCCTTCTCCAGGGTTTCTTCCAGACCCACAGATTGAAACTAGGTATCCTGCATTCTAAGCAGATTCTTTACCATCTGAGCCACTAGGGAAGACAATCAGTTCCTCATAAACCACTAGATAAATCATAAACTCTCTTCTTCTATCACAATCCACTTGAATAGCTTTCCCTCCACTTGTCTCTATTTTCTCAGCTCATTTTATTCTGGAATATGGTCTCATCACTTAACAAAAAAAATTCCTGCTGAAGAGAATGATAATATTTATATCTCTAAATCCTGAACATTTTCTATCTTTATTGTATTTTAAGTTTCAGCTGAATCTGACACTGTTGATTGCTCCATCCAAGAAATTGTCAATTCATTTGGTTTCTATGACACATCCTTATATTTTTTTCACCCTTTTGCCTGTTACTTCTTAGTTGGCTTTTTAGGCTCATCTTTATCACACTAAGGAGCTCTCCTGGGCATCAGGTTTGTACCTTTTCTCTTTTCATTCTGTGATCTATCCCTAGGTGATGCCATTTTCAATTCTGGTTCCAATAAAATATACACAGAGCTGAAATTCACATTAAAATTTGAACTTCAAACTTAAATCAGAATATAAAATTTAAATCTCTTCTCAGCTCTGTGCACACACTGATTTGCTATTTACCACGTTTATTATGAACTCCCTTTCTTGCAGATTTTATTTGGTACCTCTGCCGCCTGACTAGGACTTACAATATATCTGGTGCATTCTTATAGTGAGACCAGCAGACTTTTCTTTGAAAGAAGGGTCAGATCAAACAGAGCCCTCTTACTCTTATTCTCATTTACATCAACTGTCTTGTATGTTTCATTCAAAGCACCTACCATAATATGCAATAACACATTAATATATTTATTTTGTTTCTGTCTCTGTTCTCCACTAAAACATAAGCATCATGATGAAAGAATACTTATCTCTATCATTTACTCTTGTTATTCACAAGATAGATTAGATTCAGGTACATAGTGTATAAAAAATCAGGATGGGGGACACATGTACACCCATGGCCGATTCATGTCAATATATGGCAAAAAAGCACTACAATATTGTAAAGTAATTAGCCTCCAATTAAAATAAATTAATTAATTAAAAAATAAGAATACCTAGCAATGTATATTTACTATGTGCAAGGCAACACTGCGAGAACAGATACATAATCAATTCAGTTTCACTGTACCTCTATGAGGTAGATGCTGTTTACAAATAAAGAAACTTCATTCTTTAGAATGAAGTAAATGTCTTAAAGACGTACTAGGAGCATTGCAAGAACTAGTGGTTGAACTAATTAAGACTTACCACATCTTCCAGAAACACTAAGACCAAAAATAGAAAATGCCAAACTTAACAAAACTAGCACCACAAGGCTAAGATTTAATAAAGCAAGCAAAGAATGACTGATATTATTGCAATAAACATGATAATGATAGATTCAAAATTAACATAAATTATATGAATGGAATTAATAACTTATTGAACATTTAAAATTGAAACAGGAAAATTAAAACATGATAAGTGGGACAAATAAAACAACAAAACACAAAAGCAAGTTAAAGTATGGATCCATAAGTATTCCCAGAGCATAGATTTAAATTTCAAGGTGTTTGCAAAAACAAGAAAAATGTGAAGGTGATCCTGGAGTTTTAATATCTGTGTAATACAAATGAAGAACAAAAGAGAGAAATGATTGATGGGGAACAGTGTAAGACAGTTCTATTGCACCATTCTGCAGGTTCTTCATATTATAGCTAAAAGAGAGATGCCAGTTTGATCCTATATAAGTATTGCTGTATAGTTATTTTGGGCATAGTATAAAACCTGCATAAATTTTCCATACGCTGTGTTATGTGCACGCTCCCCTAGCATGTGCACAGTTCAAGTCTATGTTCCTGCATTGCACACATTCCAAAATACCTGAACACGCCAATGTTTGTTAACATATTTTTTGACTGTTTAAAATACAAACTGCCCAAACTATCAACATAAAATATATGCCAGGTATTTGGATATAAATATTTTATATTTGTATATTTAAAATATTTTATCAACTTTATTTATAATGATGACAGTGTGAAAACAGTCAAGATCATAAGTCTTACAGAATAATTTTAACTTGCAAGTATTAGTTCACTTCAGTTCAGTTCAGTTGCTCAGTTGTGTCCGACTTTGCGACTCCATGAATCACAGCACACCAGGCCTCCCTGTCCATCACTAACTCCTGGAGTTCACCCAAATTCATGTCCATCGAGTTGGTGATGCCATCCAGTCATCTCATCCTCTGTCGTCTCCTTCGCCTCCTGCACCCAATCCCTTCCAGCATCAGGATCTTTACCAATGAGTCAACTCTTTTGGACTCTGTGGGAGGGGGAGAGGGTGGGATGACTTGGGAGAATGGCATTGAAACATGTATACTATCATGTAAGAAACGAATTGCCAGTTTATGTTCGATACAGGATACAGGATGCTTGGGGCTGGTTGCACGGGGATGATCCAGAGAGATGATATAGGGTGGGAGGTGGGAGGGGGGTTCAGGATTGGGAACTCATATACACCTGTGGCTGATTCATGTCAATGTATGGCAACACCAGTACAGTATTGTAAAGCAGAATAAAGTAAAAATAAAAATTAAAAAAAAAAAACCTCTTCACATGAGGTAGCCAAAGTATTGACGTTTCAGTTTCAACATCAGTCCTTCCAACGAACACTCAGGACTGATCTCCTTTAGGAAGGACTGGTTGGATCTCCTCACAGTCCAAGGGACTCTCAAGAGTCTTCTCCAACACCACAGCTCAAAAGCATCAATTCTTTGGACCTCAGCTTTCTTCACAGTCCAACTCTCACATTCAGACATGACCACTGGAAAAACTATAGCCTTGACTAGATGGACCTTTGTTGGCAAAGTAATGTCTCTGCTTTTCAATATGCTGTCTAGGTTGGTCATAACTTTCCTTCCAAGGAGTAAGCGTTGTTTAATTTCATGGCTGCAATCACCATTTGCATTTAATTGAATTCCATACTTTTAATATTGACCAAAAAGCAGATGCTAAATTTAAATAAGCCATATGAATCTCCTTTATGTTATTTCTCCTTTATATCACATAGCTTACATATACCTTAAAGTAACTGGTTTAATAGCAACTAATAAAACATTGTGGTTATGCCAATTTGACTTCATTATTGTTGTATGAAGTTTACATCTTTAGATTTTTCCACTAGTAGTGCATTTTTTAAAATTTTATTTGTCTATCTGCTGTTTACATTAGAGATGATTATTATGAGGGTGATGATGATGTCCACTGTGATATTACAGATATTTCAAAGCACCAGAAGCATCAAAAACATGTACATTTACAAGATTTTAAAATTAAAAAAATAAAAAAACAGAGATGACCCAGAGAGATGTTATGGGGAGGGAGGTGGGAGGGGGGTTCATATTTGGGAACGCATGTAAGAATTAAAGATTTTAAAATTTAAAAAATAAAAAACTAAAAAAAAAATAAAATGAAAATAGTATATGTCATGGTAACTGAAAAAAAAAAAAAAAAAAAAAAAAACACCATGAGAGCCAAGCTAGAGTTTAAGACTGAACTCACTGAAAGGAAGAGACTGGAAGAAAAGATTTAAGAAGGTTACTGCTTTTCATCTGGGAGTAAAGATAGAAATGTAACATGTACTGAAGGTAAAAACGTATCCAATTTTTAAAAAAATTATTGTGCAATTGTGAGACACTGAAGAAGAAGTAGTAGTTATCTAATGTTTTAAAACTAAATTTTCTTAAATTGATGTCAGGTAATAGTGCATATGATACTTTTTATATGTATGTTGTGTGAAAAAGATAGCTGCTATCTACAAAAAAAAAAATCAGAAGAAGCAATATCTAAAAGTGTTTAGAGTATCCCATATTATGTTATCATTTAAATGTGATGCTCATTTTTTAAGTGTTTTCAAATGGTTCAACATATTTTTGTTTTAATATGATTGATGTATGTCTGTCAGATTCTCAGGAAAGTCAATTAAACGCTCATAGATCTGTCTTAAAAAATAATTTTGCTACTCTAAACAATCTGTCTCTTTCTTACCAATAGTGAAATGCTATGGCAAGAATCTTTTTATCAACATCATACAAGCATTAAACATTCACTTGAGAAATACAAATTCTGTAGGCATAGCGACTTGAACAGAACTTTGCTTCCCTGGGCTTTCATATTTATATTAGGAAAGATTTATGTATGAATTAGCTAACTTTAATTTAATTTTATTATTATTATTTTTATTTTGCTTCCCTGGTGGCTCAGCTGGTAAAGCATCTGCCTGCAGTGTGGGAGACCTGGTTCACTCCCTGGGTTGGGAAGATCTCCTGGAGAAGGAAATGGCAACCCACTACAATAGTCTTGCCTGGAGAATCCCATGGACGGAGGAGCCTGGCAGGCTACAGTCCATGGGATCACAAAGAGTTGGACACTACTGAGCAACTTCACTTTCGCTTTTCTTTCACTTAGCTAACTTTAAGCATGTAGGTGAAAGCCTATGTAAATGAAAACAACATGGAAGACTTTGATATTTTAGGAGGTCATTAAAAATTCAGCAATCGTTTAGATCATTGCTACCCAAAGTGTGTTCCACAGATTAGCAGTACTGACATAATCTGAGAACTGTGAGAAATGCAAAATCTCAGGCCCCCCTTCAGAATCTGAAATTGAACAAGCCCTTCGAGGTGTTTCCTGCGTACCTGAGAGTTAAACAAACAAACATATAAAGAGAATGAAGCAGATGATTATTGCCCCTGGGAGACTGATGGTGTGGTCCTATGTCATATAAAGCTAGAGTATATACTAGCTGAGGGTATCAATTTATTTCAGGTTAAGTAAGAATACACCTGATAATGAGCAGAGGCACATGTGATTTAGAGAACTATTAGTTATATGAGTATCAAATATTTGGAAATGAGTTTTAGGAATCATAAAAATGAATGTGATCAATAAGTTGTTCAGAATTAGGTATAAGCAAGTCATCATTTTTTAAATATAAATATTGTGATGGTGGTGGTGGTGGTGGTATAAAGTTGTTTTGTTTGTTTGTTTTTTTAACTGAAGGCTGCATATTTGAATCTATTTCCTGAATCTAACCACTCAACCACTTTCACTGCTACCATCAATCGAGATCCCTCTAATCATCCACAAGAATTATCTCAATAATGGTCATAAGTATTTCCCCAATGTTTCCCTTTGTCCTCACCTCACTATCATGCCTCTGCATGAAGCCAGAGTAATTTCTTTTTTTTTAGTATAAATTTATTTATTTCTGTATTTTATTTTATTGGTGGTTAATAACTTTACAATATTTATTTCTGTATTTTATTTTATTTTTATTTCTGTATTTTAAAATGTGACTCAGATAATGACAGTCTCCTGTTTAAAACTTTTTAATAGTGTAGATCCCAGTCATTAATAGTAATTACAGCTAATAATCCCATTTAGTAAGAAAAATTATAACTAATGTACCATGTGTGTATATGTCAATGATTAATAATCACATTCTTTCTCCAAGATTGAGTATTACTCCCAGGAATAAACATGAGAAAATGGAGGTATTAGTTAAAAACCATATCCTAGGACGCAGTGATAGCTAGAATTTGAACCAAGGAAGCTTAGCTTCCATCTTAACATTTAATCATCTTTCCATATACATATCTCTTCATTCCCATGGGGTACTTTCATGATCTTTTGCCAAACAACCTTTCCCAAACCATCTCATATTTTTGTTTTTAATTTTGTGCTATGCAACTGAGCCTTCTTTTTCTTCATCTAACATGCCACATATGCACTGGCCTCCTCTTCCAGTTAAGTTCTTCCCCAGCTTATTCACACAACTGTCACCTATTCAGAGAGGCAGTTTCTGTCCATCTAGCTTAAAAGTGCATACCTTTCAATCTCTACTCCTTTACCTTGCCTTATTTTACATTGTGCCACTGATCAACATGCAGTATTAAAATAAAAAGTTTTTACAGCTATAGTACAAGTTTCTGCAATATAATTAGTCCATCTAATACATGAAGAAAGGGAAATACATGACTCATAGAAATAGCCCTGCAAAATTCATGCATTTCCTGGTAGGGATCTTAGGCATGCAGAAATAACTAAGGAACTGGTTCTGAACCTAGTGTTAAAACTAGCAGTTAGAATTGACTGTCAAATCTCTGGGTCAAATCTCTTTAATTTGACTCAAAACTCTTTTATGTCTGACTTAGTACATGACAGCGAGACTTGTATTTCTACTTTTATTCTAATACACTGCCTATCTTATTCAATTTGTAGCACACAAAGATAATCCAGCCTCACAGAGATACACAGTTGCAAAGGGTAGGAGGATTTTTAAAACTTTATCAGATACTATAATTATTTTGACACTATACCCAAATTCAATACTTGTTAATTTACTAAAGTTTAGTTTTAATGTGGAATCTGAAAACATGTCAAAAGACTTTCCAGATTATAATTTTAATAATGAATCTTTAAATCATGTGTTATTCAGTCGCTCAATCATGTCCAACTCTTTGCAACTCCATGGACTGCAGCACGCCAGGCTTCCCTGTCCTTCACCAACTTCTGTAGCTTGCTCAAACTCACATTCACTGAGTCAGTGATGCCATCCAACCATCTCATCCTTTGTCCTCCACTTATCCTCCTGACTTCAGTCTTTCCCAGCATCAGGGTCTTTTTCCAATGAGTCGGCTCTTCACATCAGGTGGGCCAAGTATTGGAGCTTCAGCTTCAGCATCAGTCCTTCCAGTGAATATTTAGGGTTTATTTCCTTTAGGATTGATCTTTAGTCCAAGGGACTCTCAAGAGTCTTTTCTAGCAACAGAATTCGAAGGCATTAGTTCTCCAGTGCTCAGCCTTTTTTTATTGTCCAACTCTCACATCTGTATATGACTACTGGAAAAATCATAGTTTTGACTATATGACCCCTTGTAGGCAAAGTCAAGTCTCTGTTTTTTTAATATGCTAAGTTAGTCATAGCTTTTCTTCCAAGGAGCAAGTGTCTTTTAATTTCATGGCTGCAGTCACTGTCCACAGTGATTTTGCAGCCCTAAAATATAAAGTCTTTCACTGTTTCCATTGGTTCCCCATCTATTTGCCATGAAGTGATGGGACCAGATGTCATGATCTTAGTTTTTTGAATGATGAGTTTTAAGCCAGCTTTTTCACTCTCCTCTTTCACTTTCATCAAGAGGCTCTAAGGGTCACGTGTGGGTCATTTTAAAAGTCATGGTTCAGTGAATTCTACAGATCTTCCAATACAAAATCTGAATAGTTTGTATGGCAGTCATATTTTCAAATATGACTGCTCAGTCAGTGTCCAACTCCTTATGACCCCATGGACTGTAGCCCATAAGGCTCCATAGAATTCTCCAGGCAAGAAGACTGGAGTGTGTTGCCTTTCCCTTCTCCAGCTGATCTTCCTGACCCAAATATCTAACCCAGATCCCCTGCATTGCAGGTAAATTCTTTACTGTCTGAGCTATTAGGGTAGGAAAATATGTAATATGTGAATTGCATTTCATCACTCAATGTATTAGCAGTATGTCTACCCAAGAGCTGAGGGTTTTTCACTGCTACAAAAAATAATTGAAACCAGTTGCACCTCTGCTGCTGCATTCTCTCCCCCCCCCCACTTCCTCTTTTTCTGTGCAGGTGTGCCAAGTGAAGAATCGAGTCACTGTTAACTCATTATTATGTCAGCAGTGTAATTCACAGTAAGGCACCAGTCATTTTTACCCACAGTTACTTTTATACCATTAGTGAAAATATCAATTCAATAAACAGGCAAAAAAGTCTTAACGTTATTTTGAAAATAATTTTAACACACAGTCTGTCTGATATGGGCTTCCCTGTGGCTCAGCTGGTAAAGAATCCACCTGCAATGCAGGAGACCTGGGTTTGCTCCCTGGGTTGGGAAGATCCCCTGGAGAAGGGAAAAGGCTACCCACTCCAGTCTTCTGGCCTGTAGAATTCCATGGACTCTATAGTCCATGGGTTCACAAAAAGTCAGACCCGACTAAGTGACTTTCACTGTCTGAAAAGTCTCAGAGTTTTACAAGGGTTTGTTGACAACACATTATGAACTGTTCAACTTCCCAGGTAGCTCAGTGGTAAGTAGGAGACTCAGGAGATGTGGGTTTGATCCGAGGCCAGGATGAGCCCCTGGAGGAGGAAATGCCAACCCACTCCATTATTCTTGCTGGGAAAATCCCATGGACAGAGCGGCCTGGCAGGTTACAGACCATGGGAGTCACAAACAGTCTGGCACGACTGAGCATTGGAGACTGGATTATGAACTGTAACTCCATAGCATAAACAAATGGGAAGTCCCACTCCTTTATATAGCACTGTTTGCAACTACCTGGACATACCTCCACCAAAGTTCTCCCAGAAATTCCCCATGATAATTTAGGTGTTTTTAATAACAATATTTAAATAAGTGTGTAGAAAAGTAGTAACTAAATAATAAATGTGAAAAGTCTAAGGAAAACAGCAAAAACCAAAGGTGATGTAGAACCTACTGAACACATGTATGAAACAATGGTAAAATAGCAGCATAACTCAGGTAGCTCAGTTCAGTTCAGTCGCTCAGTCATGTCCAACTCTTTGCGACCCCATGAATTGCACCACACCAGGGCTCCCTGTCCATCACCAACTCCCGCAGTTCACTCAGACTCACGTCCATCGAGTCAGTGATGCCATCCAGCCATCTCATCCTCAGTCGCCCCCTTCTCCTTCTGCCCCCAATCCCTCCCAGCATCAGAGTCTTTTCCAGTGAGTCAACACTTTGCATGAGGTGGCCAAAGTACTGGAGTTTCAGCTTTCGCATCATTCCTTTCAAAGAAATCCCAGGGCTGATCTCCTTCAGAATGGACTGGTTGGATCTCCTTGCAGTCCAAGGGACTCTCAAGAGTCTTCTCCAACACCACAGTTCAAAAGCATCAATTCTTCAGTGCTCAGCCTGCTTCACAGTCCAACTCTCACATCCATACATGACCACAGGAAAAATCATAGCCTTGACTAGACGGACCTTAGTTGGCAAAGTAATGTCTCTGCTTTTCAATATGCTATCTAGGTTGGTCATAACTTTTCTTCCAAGGAGTAAGCATCTTTTTATTTCATGGCCACAGTCACCATCTGCAGTGATTTTGGAGCCCCCAAAAATAAAGTCTGACACTGTTTCCACTGTTTCCCCATCCATTTCCCATGAAGTGATGGGACCAGATGCCATGATCTTCGTTTTCTGAATGTTAAGATTTAAGCCAACTTTTTCACTCTCCACTTTCACTTTCATCAAGAGGCTTTTTAGTTCTTCACTTTCTGCCATAAGGGTGGTGTTATCTGCATATCTGAGGTTATTGATATTTCTCCCGGCAATCTTGATTCCAGCTCGTCTTTCTTCCAGTCCAGCTTTTCTCATGATGTACTCTGCATAGAAGTTAAATAAGCAGGGTGACAATATACAGCCTTGACGTATTCCTTTTCCTATTTGGAACCAGTCTGTTGTTCCATGTCCAGTTCTAACTGTTGCTTCCTGACCTGCATACAGATTTCTCAAGAGGCAGGTCAGGTGGTTGGTATTCCCAACTCTCTCAGAATTTTCCACAGTTTATTGTGATCCATACAGTCAAAGGCTTTGGCATAGTCAATAAAGCAGAAATAGATGTTTTTCTGGAACTCTCTTGCTTTTTTCATGATCCAGCAGATGTTGGCAATTTGATCTCTGGTTCCTCTGTCTTTTCCAAAACCAGCTTGAACATCAGGAAGTTCACGGTTCACATATTTTTGAAGCCTGGCTTGGAGAATTTTGAGCATTACTTTACTAGCGTGTGAGATGAGTAAAACTGTGTGGTAGTTTGAGCATTCTTTGGCATTGCCTTTCTTTGGGATTGGAATGAAAACTGACCTTTTCCAGTCCTGTGGCCACTGCTGAATTGTCCACATTTGCTGGCATATTGAGTGCAGCACTTTCACAGCATCATCTTTCAGGATTTGAAATAGCTCCTCTGGAATGCCATCACCTCCACTAGCTTTGTTCATAGTGATGCTTTCCAAGGCCCACTTGACTTCACATTCCAGGATGTCTGGCTCTAGATGAGTGATCACGCCATCGTGATTATCCGGGTCATGAAGATCTTTTTGTACAGTTCTTCTGTGTATTCTTGCCATCTCTTCTTAATAGCTTCTGCTTCTGTTAGGTCCATACCATTTCTGTCCTTTATCGAGCCCATCTTTGCATGAAATGTTCCCTTGGTATCTCTAATTTTCTTGAAGAGATCTCTAGTCTTTCCCATTCTGTTGTTTTCCTCTATTTCTTTGCACTGATCGCTGAAGAAGGCTTTCTTATCTCTTCTTGCTCTTCTTTGGAACTCTGCTTTCAGATGCTTATATCTTTCCTTTTCTCCTTTGCTTTTCACTTCTCTTCTTTTAAGGTATACCCAATACCCATCACAAACAAGACAGGATCCATCTGATGGTATCTTCTGTTGGTGGTCTCCTGGTCTATGGCTATAGCAGATATAGTGTTACCTGAGTCAGAAACAAGTTAACTTGAGAAAGATTTTTCTAAAACAGAAAAAAATAAAAATACCCTGAAACAATAGTGTGATATTTTTCTCCCTAAATTGAAATCAAATTATTAGTCTACTAATGAAAATTAGCTCTGATAAAACCAGTAAAATATTAGATATCATTGCTCATTATACAATGATTAAATTTATTGATATGATATAAACAAAAATTCTGATAATTAAGACTGAAAACTACTGCTATAAAACATATTTCATAAAGTAATATCAACTATGAGTTTCTTTTTCAACTCAAATAACTGTTTTTCTTTTACTATACTTTAAAGATATTAATTAGTTTCCAATTAGAGAGCATTTGACATCAAAAAGCTCAGTGAAAATAAGATATATTTAAATAGCTATACTATTTTTCTGTGTTGGTTTGCATTCAAAATAATACCATTCTTCATTCATATTCAATAAAATATAATTATCAAATAATTACTTTCCACCTTTGTTAAAAATAGTTTTAATTGTACATTCAACACACATATCATTGTCTTTAAATAAGCTTGCTATTCAAGATAAGACAAACTTTTCCATTGACTGTAATCACACAATCTCATTAAAGGAAATGGGTTATTTTAAGTCCATATTTCCAGACATTTTCTATGCTTCTCTAAACATAAAAGTGTATTTATAAAAATCATAAAATATTACTCAGATTTAATTTCATTTCCATAGACACTTTGATACATAAATCCTTTTAGAATATTTATTAACACAAGACATTTTGTTTTATATTGACATTGATACATATACTTATATAAATTATACATAAAATATTTGTATATATATATTATAAGGAGTATTTCTCCTGCATATGAACGAGTTCTATTCTAAGAGTACATTCATAAGTCCAGTTTGTACATAGGTCCCCAAAAGTTAGCCTAGGTATCCAACTAACTCAATCAGCTATATAGTAAGTGTACTGTAATAAGCTCATAATTCTTTTCACACAAATAACACATAAAAAACAAATGCAAAAAATTTAAAAAGTATGTTTCTGACCGTACAGCACAGTACCTTGAAAAGTATAGCAGTGTAATACAACAACTGGCAAACAGGTGTTACAATCAATGAAAAGGCAAGAAAAGTTACTGACTGGAGGAGGCAGAGGAAATAAATGATAGCGCTGAAGGATCCTCAGATTTGGGAGACAGAGTTGTTGTTCAGTCACTAAGCCATCTCCAACTCTTTTGCGACCACATGGACTGTAGCACACCAGGCTCTGTCCTCCACAATGTCCTGGAGTTTGCTCAGACTTATGTCCACTGAGTCAATGATGCTGTCTAAGAATTTCATCCTCGGTCACCCCCTTTCTCCTTTTGTTAGCATCAAGGTCTTTTCCAAGTGAGTCAATTCTTTGCAACCAGCTGGCCCAAATATTGAAGCTTCAGCTTCAGCATCAGTCTTTTCAATGAATATTGAGTTGATTTCCTTTAGGATTGACTAGTTTGATCTCCTTTCAGTCCAAGGGACTCTCCAGAGTCTTCTCCAGCCCCACAATTTGAAAGCATCTATTCTTTGGCACTCAACCTTCTTTATGGTCCAACTCTCAAATCCCTACATGACTCCTGGAAATGCCATAACTTTGACTAGATGGACCTTTGTCGGCAAAGTAATATCTCTCCTTTTTAATATGCTGTCTAGGTTTGTCCTTACTTTCCTTCCAAAGAGCAAGCGTCTTTTTATTTCATGGTTGCAGTCATTATCTGCAGTGATTTTAGAGCCCAAGAAACTATAATCTGTAGAGCAAGCTGCAATTTTATTAACACCCGTTGTTGATGGAAGAGGTTCTAGATCCTTTATGTATTCAATTCTATGAACCCTATTGAAAAAATTATCTAGTGCTGTCTGGATAGTAGCTCTTTTTTCCTTGTTATAGATGACACAGTAGCACTGGATTACATCCTTAATGGCTGCTGCAAGTTTCATGTATAGACCAATCTTGGAGTCCTATGTTTCAAAAGCTAACAATGCCTTCTCAAGTAAAGGAAATTGCCTGCTTCCAAATATCCTGGGCTTGCTTTATTACTGTACTCTACACAATAGTACACAGAAAATTATAGCCACTTGAAAAAATTGCACTCACATGATTGGACATGTGAACACACATCCAATCCTTGAAAGCTTACAACTTGAAGGTTCATATATCGGACACTTACTATACATCATTTTAGTGTCTTTTCATGTAATTGCATAATATTCCATAGTATGGTAAGTCATTTAGACATCGCCTTATTGACAGTTTGCTTCAAATGTATCACTATTTCCATTGTTACTACCATCACCTGTTTTGACTTCGGAAAGATTCTGTGAGGAAATGTATATAGATAATGTTTCACACAGATACTATTTTTCTATTTATTTAATAATATGTGACATTATCCTACATTTAAACCTATTATTTATTTATTATAAAACATGTATTTCTAAAACCATTGTAATATTTCATGCTTAGTGTCAAACAACTATTAAGTTTATAAGCCAGAATACAAACCATGTTGCTGACATAATCTTAACATTTTATTGTATGTATATATATGCATGTGTATTCTTTTTACAATTTCTTGATTAAAAGTGTGTATTTTCTGTGCCGTCATCTCCCCTTGAATTACATGAAAATCTGAATTGCTATCAAGAGAAGTCCATTGTGACTTGTGAAAACTTAGGGTGAGTCAAAACTGTGCAGAGGACTATGGCCTTAAAAGAAAGACTGAGGATTTTTATATTTTTTGCAGCTTTCAATGTATAATATTATTGTTGTAGCTTTCAAAATGGGTCTTCCTGGTAGCTCAGCTGGTAAAGAATCTGCATGCAATACAGGAGACCTCGCTTTGATTCCTGGGTCGGAAAGATCCTCTGGAGAAGGGATAGGCCACCCACTCCAGTATTCTTGGGCTTCCTTAGTGGCTCAGATGGTAAAGAATCTGCCTGCAATTCAGAACCCTGCCTGGGTTCTGTTCCTGAGTGGGGAAGATCCCCTGAAGGCGAGTCTGACAGCTCACTCCAGTATTTTTGCCTGGAGAATCCCCATGGACAGAGGAGCCTGTCAGGCTATAGTCCATGGGATCTCTAAGATTCAGACAGGACTGAGCGACTAAGTTCAGCACAGCATAGCTTTCAAAAGTCCATATCATGTATGTATGTATGTATGTATATATTTAAACATTTAAATTGTACTTAGGCCCAACTGGTTATTAAAATATGTATGTAGGCTGCATTTTTTATTCACAATACTATAAACTCAGAGATGATTATGCATTCTTTCACCATAAGCAAACTGAACCAAAGCATTTTCCCTTTTCTCTCCAAAAGCATCCTGAAGCTTATAGGAGAAAGGAGAACCAACTACAAACTCCACTGTGGCCAAAATTAGAAGATGTGCTATGAAATATATATTACAGTTGTAAAAAGCACTATCATTTGCATAGGAATCATGAAAAGAAAGAGAGCAAGTCTCAAAGAAATTTCAATGGAGAGTCCAATGTTAGAAAGTAACAGTCACATTTATTTTTGCTCTCAACCCCTTGAGTAAATTGGCAAAGAAAGAGAAGACAAGTCTATGCTTACATGCACAGATAAAAGACACTTGAAAATAATTTTGCCTTTGAGGCAGCTGAAAAGAAAATCTCTGTGTTATGTATCCCAGCTAGACTGGAAAAATCTCTCTGGAATCTTTCCCTCTATAGGAATACCTTGTAAATAACTTATCTAAGAAAATCTAAATTATTCAGTGAACATAACAAACGATATTACCAGATACCTTTGCCAAGGAGTGGATAAAAATTTTGAAAAAGTACTTCACTGTCTCTCAGAAGTCACTCAGTCGTGTCTGACTCTTTTCGACCCCATGGACTGTAGCCCACCAGGCTCCTCCCTCCATGGAATTCTCCAAGCGAGAATACTGGAGTGGGTTGCCATTTCCTTCTCCAGGGGATCTCCCCAACCCAGGGATCGAACTCGGGTCTCCTGCACTCAGAGCCACCATGGAAGCCCACTGTTCAGGGGAGGAAAACTTAATCTCTTGGCATAGGTCCAGCAAAAATGCAAACATGGAGCTTCCCTGGGGGCTCGGTGGTAAAGAATCTGCTTACCAATGCAGGTAAAGACAGGTTGTAGCCTTGACCCAAGAAAATCCTACATGCTGCAAAGCAACTAAACCCATGTCTCACAACTATTAAGCCTGGGCTCTAGAGCCCTGGGACTGGCATTAGTGAGCCCTCATGCCACAACTACTGAATCCCACATTCTGTAGAGCCCACACTCTGCAACAAGAGAAGCTACCACAGTGAGAAATGGCAGCTAGAGAAAAGCCCAGATGGCAATGAAGATGCAACACAGCCAATAAATAAATAAGTAAATAAGCATATTTTTAAAAATGCAAACATAAATCATACCAAATATTTAACAGATATCTTAAAAGCAATGTTGCTGAAACAGAATACCTAATCCTACTTTTCTTTAACCATGCTTCCTCCTGGGTCTTCTTACCTCAAAAGCCCTGATCAATACGGCATATTTGCTTAAATCATAACTCATGGAGTTTCTCTTGTGCCTTTTCTTCTTTTTCTTTAGCAATACCTGAGAATTCTAACTATATAAATTATCTCAATTCTTCAAAGATGTGAGAATTCATAATTCTTGGCAAGTATTTGAAACAATAAGTGTTATGCTTAGAAGATTACTTATAGTCTGAAATAAGACTTTTTCACTACAGATTTATTTTTATCACCAAAGAATTAGTGGTGCTTCTAGACAACAAAAAGTCTCAAGGAAGGGAGATTTTCTGGTGTGCCACTGCAGAAACATTGCTTAAGTGAATATGCATAAATGTATATTAATTTCAGGGGACCATACCAGTGCTTATGCATAATTGGACCTTACAATAAATGGAAGCATGTCACTTCTTTGAGAAAGTATGCACAAATGTTCATTATCTCACACTATGGAGAGAAGGGAAATAGTGGGCTGTCTTCTAATTACGGGAAGCATCATAGCTTATTTTTCCAACTTTGAAGGGAAATCCAAAGGTTATTTGCTCTCAAGAGCATAAGGAAGTGAAATTAACTAACTTTATTTTAAAGGATTGGTTAACTTACTGTTACATGATA
This sequence comes from Ovis aries, assembly GCF_016772045.2. Taxonomy (NCBI): domain Eukaryota; kingdom Metazoa; phylum Chordata; class Mammalia; order Artiodactyla; family Bovidae; genus Ovis; species Ovis aries. The sequence goes on from NC_056069.1 coordinate 54,939,037, forward strand.
TTATTAAGCTTCATCTTCTAAGTTGTAGAATCTAAGTATATTTAAAGCATCTAATTTTTTTAAATGTTTGATATTTTCAGCACCAAAAACTTCATTACTTTGCTTGGGTGCAAGTATGAAAGAATCTTTTTTTTTTTCCTGTATAAGTGATAGTGTTAAATCATTCTGTCTTTCATTTGCTGTGTTAGGTTCATATGACATACACATACATACCCATACCTCAATACTTGAATGACTATAATCATTGTCTTTAATATTTTTAAATGTTGGTATATTCCTGATATACTCTTTTATTAACATAAACCATTTGAACTAAATGAGTGAAAAATAGAGAAAAATCAGAAATTAATTTTTAATACCTGTCATGTGTTAACTATTCTATAGCTAATGAAAATATGGGCATTTATATAAGGTAAATATTTTCCCATGAAATATTACTTATCTCAAGAATATATTGAATACAATGAAAAGGGAATAAAAAAGATATTGGAAATGCATTTCTTATAGAGGATTGATCAATTGTATATTTTATGAATCAGAACAATACAGCAGCAATTTCAAGACTATGCAGTATTATCCAATATCCTCAAGAACATTATTAACTTCAGTACAAACAGAAGAATGATGGATAACTAGCTTTCCTAAGAAACATTTATGATCAGGAAAAAATATATCAAAAAAATTATTGTCTTTCATTTTTAAATCAGCAAGCTAATTCATTTTAATTTACTAGATCACAGTATCCTTTATTAGTTTGACTCTGGAAATTTTACTCTTTCTTGAATCACTTTACAGAAGACTGATTATCTGGATATTCATCATAAGTAAAGCTGCCAGATAAGACACAAGACATCCAAGTAATTTTAATTTCAAATTAAATAACAAAAAGGAACAATGTAAAAAGTATAAAAGTATGTCAACTATTGAATGGAATGTACTAATATTGACATTTATTGTTCATCTGAAAAGTAAATGTAACTAGGTATCTCATATTGTTATTTCTTAAATTTGCAGTCCAATCTTAAAAGAATGCTTAGAATTAATAGGTATTTGCTTAGACATTTCCCTATAGATACAATATAATCTCTTCATCGTGTCTAATTAGAATAAGTGATGCTAGCCATAGTATACCTGTTAAGGCTTTTACTCAAGATGCTGTCTCAGATCTAGCCATTCAAGGCAGAGCAAGTTAGGTTTTATTCTGCTGTGACTTTAAAAATGTGCTATGAGACATTTAAAATTTAGAAATAAGAAAGACAATATTCTAATGAGTATAACTGTTTGGATCTGTGAGATTATTAGGTTGTATTTTGTCAAAAATATTGTCAAACAATCTGCCATAAAATAGGGACTAACTAAGAAAATTACAAATTGAAAATAAATAGATGAAGCTGCCAGAGTTCTGATATTTCAGACACAAAAGATTAATCAAAATGAAGCCTAGTATTCTAATAGCATTGGGGAAAAAGTAGGCAGAGAGGCAAGCAAATGTCTGTGTCTTAATATATACTTAAAATAGGTATCTCACACTGAAATCTCCCTCAGGATATCTCTGCAAGTTCACTGATTTATTCATCTATTCATTAATGTTTTTGAAGTAACTACTCAATTTCAGACTTTGGGTTAGTTTTTTTAAAAAAGAAGACAAAATAGTCCTGGCCCTTCTAGTGTTGCAGGTCAGTTCAGTTGCCCAGTCATGTCTGACTCTTTGCAATCCCATGGACTGCAGCACGCCAGGCTTCCCTGTCCATCACCAACTCCCGGAGCTTGCTCAAACTCACGTCCATCAAGTCAGTGATGCCATCCAACCATCTCATCCTCTGTCATCCCCTTCTCCTCCTGCCTTCAGTCTTTCTCAGCATCAGGGTCTTTTCCAATCAGTCAGTTCTTTTTATCAGGTGGCCAAAGGATTGGAGTTACAGCTTCAGCATCAGTCCTTCCAATGAATATTCAGAACTGATTTCCTTTAGCACTGACTAGTTAAATCTCCTTGCAGTCCAAGGGACTCTCGAGGGGCTTCTCCAACATCATAGTTTAAAAGCTTCAATTCTTGGGTGCTCAGCTTTCTTTATAGTCCAACTCTCACAACCATACATGATTACTGGAAAAACCATAGCTTTGACTAGACGGACCTTTGTCAGCTAAGTAATGTCTCTGATTTTTAATATGCTGTCTAGATTGGTTTCTTCTAATTCTACATCAGAATTAGAAGAAAGATTACTGAACAAGTAATTATAATAAGAGTGTAGAAGCAAGTAGACTTTTGTAAAAAGATAATTATTTTAATTTATAAAATCCTACTCTTCTTTTTGTGCTTTTTTAGCATAATTTCTCTCCCTCCATCTGCTAATTTTCTTTGAAATTGCATTTTAATAAAAGACTGCAACAAAAAGAAAAAGATAATTTTTATTTCTCTTAATTCCCTATAAGATATGAAAGGAAATGTTTGTTCAGAGAAAAGCAGACTTTCTAAATATCCCCTTTTCCTGATGTATTAAAAGCTATGACAGTAGTGTCCAAGAAGGCCTTCTTGTTCCCCTCAGTAAGACTAAACTATATACCAGCTTCTTCCTGTCTGCAGGTCCTCTGACCTCCCTTTTCTTAGAGTATTTACTTCAAAAAGTATGTAATAAAAATCCCTTTGAGATGTAAATCTTGGTAAAAACCTTCTTATCAGATTTACAGTCCAGGAGCATCTCTCAAGAGAACTTTCTTTTTAAAATATAATACTCAAGGAAGATAGAGTCCCTGGCTACCTGTGTCTATGGGAGGATAAGAACTAACTTCTCTGGGTATCTTGCCATAACTTGTAAAGCTTCCTTCTGTCATGAAGAAAGTTTTCCTTTTCCTTTTTTTGGAGGAGTGGCAATCAGCAAATTAACTGACACTGACGATCTTTGATCTTTTATCATCCCAGCTCTTAAAAACTCTCTAGCCCTTTGTTTCAGACCAAGCTGTTTGAGTCCTGGCCTCTCACTCCTATTGAAATAGTCTTTTTTTTTTTTTTTTATACAGGGCCAGAGAGTAAATTTTTTTAATTAATTAATTAATTAATTTTTTTATGAACCCCCCTCCCACCTCCCCTCCCCATAACATCTCTCTGGGTCATCCCCATGCACCAGCCCCAAGCATGCTGTATCCTGCATCAGACGTAGACTGGCGATTCAATTCTTACATGATATTATACATGTTAGAATGCCATTCTCCCAAATCATCCCACCCTCTCCCTCTCCCTCTGAGTCCAAAAGTCCGGGGTCGTCATTGCCATCTTTCTAAATTCCATATATATGTGTTAGTATACTGTATTGGTGTTTTTCTTTCTGGCTTACTTCACTCTGTATAATCGGCTCCAGTTTCATCCATCTCATCAGAACTGATTCAAATGAATTCTTTTTAACGACTGAGTAATACTCCATTGTGTATATGTACCACAGCTTTCTTATCCATTCATCTGCTGATGGACATCTAGGTTGTTTCCATGCCCTGGCTATTATAAACAGTGCTGCGATGAACATTGGGGTACATGTGTCTCTTTCAATTCTGGTTTCCTTGGTGTGTATGCCCAGCAGTGGGATTGCTGGGTCATGAAATAGTCTTGAATAAACTGTTCCTTGACTCTTTAACTTTTTCTGGTATTGTTGCCTTGACAGTGGGCTCAGAAGAGTCACAGAATATGATATGAACAAATATTCCACCAGTAAGAAAGAGAAAATGCACTTGGAAAGAAAAACATTTAAAACAGTTGAAAATAGTTTGAGAAAATTTTTATTCAATCACATTGTTGCTAAAAATTAATAGAAAGTTATTGGTGCTCCACTTTCCATTTGGAGTTCTGGTAAAAAGGTGTTTCACTGACTGTCACCATGGGATAAAATGTCAGGGTGCTGTATACAGCAGACCCTTGAAAAACACAGGTTTGAACTGTAAGTCCACTTGTACACAGATTTTTTTCATTAAATACACTTTGTAGTATTACTCTCTTCAAGGTTGGTTGAATCTGTGGATATAGAGCAGCTGATAGCACTAGGATTTGAAGGACTAATATATACTGAGGGCCAAATATACGTTGTAAGCAGATTCTCAGTCACACAGATAGTGCCACTTACCTCTGCATTGTTCAATGGTTAACTTCATATGCATAGAGGGAGAATGAAATAGTTAACCCCTACACATATTATTGCTCCCTCAGAGTCAAACTTACCTTTTCTAACAGAAAAGATGTCTTAGAAGTCTTATTCTCCTCTCTGAGCTTCCCAGGTGGCTCAGTGATAAAGAATCCGCCTGCTATGCAGGACACACAGGAAATATGGGTTCAGTCCCTGGGTTGGGAAGATTCCCTGGAGGAAGGGATGGCAACCCACTCCAGTATTCTTGCCTGGGAATTTCCTTGGACAGAGGAGCCTGGTGATCTACAGTCCATGGGGTGGCAGAATTGGACATGACTGAGTGAGCACACAGAACATTCTTCTTTCAAGAAATCTAAGCTGATACTTGAGAACCAGCACTTTGGCTAGGGATACATCACAGAATGGGATGAGAGAATTTGTTGAGGGAGCAAAATATGTTATTGAGGTCTGAACGTCAGAGGCTGATAGTGAAATAACCTTGATTTACTTTCCTGTTTCCTATGAACAGAAAATGAAAAGCAAATCACACCACCCCTAATGCTTTAGCAAAATTGTACTGAAGCTCAGGAACTCCAGACATTGGAGGAGATGACATTGGATTGGAGTCCCAAATGTTGGTGTCATAAAGAAAGGTAAAGTGGATTTCAAAGCCAAGTTTGATTTTAAGTAGCTAACTATGTCTGCACCCAGAGAATAAATAGGAGCATAACAAAGTAGAAGACGTGGAGAAAGAAGAGAACCCTGCTTAGGGAATATAGCAAGGCTATTGCAGCAAAATGGGTGGAGATATTTATGGTTGTCTATTTATGGTGGGCATAAATGATGTTTACAAGACTCAGTGGCTGATTTTATTAAACTTGACATGCATGTGGGCTCAGTCATTCAGTCGTGTCCAACTCCGTAGGACCTTATGGACTGTAAGCCTCCAGGCTTCTCTGACCGAGAGATTCTCCAGGCAAGACTACTGGAGTGGGTTGCCACACCCTGCTCCAGGGGATCTTCCAGAGCCAGAGAAAGAACCTGCATCTCTTAGATTTCCTGTGTTGGCAGGTTCTTTACCACCAGCACCACCTAGGAAGTCTGTTGCAAATATGAATGTAAAAAGTCAAAGCAAAAATGTTAGTCCCTCAGTCTTAAGGTAAGCTTCAAAAATGAGTTTCAGGTTCTTGGCACAGGCAACTTATAGAAAGGCTAAAGTTATTCACTAAAATTGGAACACTGAAGATAGTTTTAATCATGTTCATATTGAAGAATTTGCAAGGCATGTAAGTAGATACTCATTAGGCATTTGGATACTCGAGTACAACTTATGGCTTGTGGTTTCTAAAACAAGAAACTATACACACGTTCACTCCAATTTTTTTTAATTTAAATAACTATGATTTTTTTCCAAAGCACATTGCTAAACATGAGAATACCAGAAAATGCATATTTTGAATGAGTCAAGGATTTCCAGGGAAAGTAAGAAGTAAAATTTATATCAGGCGTGCCCCTCAATTCACTTATGAAATGAAAATAGTTGAACATTGGCATTGTTGAACAACTGTTATTGTTGAATGCTAAAAATTAATCAAGCTACACAAAGTAAGTTAAAAATTAGAATTAAATGAGTATAAAAATATTAATGCTTAAGGACAAAAAATAGGAGCATGCATGTGATACTAAATAAAGGCCAGATATATAAATAGAAAAATAATATAGTGTCATGGAACCCAAGGAGAGTATTTCAAGAATACAGTCATCAGATGTATCCATATTTTCAATATATCAAGTAAAATAAAACTAATGATGAGTCAATTAACTTTAAAGAGGAAGAATTTTAAATGTGAAGAATTTATGTGAGATGTCATTCAAAGGAGTTTTATTTCAATAGTAAACCAGAGATTAATAAAGAGCAGAGCTGGTGTAAAAAGTGATGAAATAGTTTGTGGTAAACTCATTCAAGAAGAATAGCTTTGAAGCTGAGAAGCAGAAGTTAATAGATGCAATGGATAAGTATCAAATAAATTTAGAGGAGGGTATCAGACAATTGAGCAAACCAAAAGCAGAATGAAAAACTATTTGGAGATAAGGATTTGGAAGGTGATTGAGAGAGTGCAGTTTCTGATAGAACTAATGCCAATAAGATCCAGAATACAAGACAAATTAAATCACCTTGAAGATTTTACAGTTAGTTGACCCAGTGAAAAAGGAGAAATGCAGGAATAACTGACCGTAAAGAAATCTTTGTTCTCAAGTTGGATGGCAGGAGTTTGAGAACAGTCTCGGTCTATGCCTTCTAATTTCTTTGCGCCTTATCAGACAACATCTTTGAAAAAAGAGTTGGTGAGAGAGGAGGCTCACTCTATTGTAAAACTTAAGAATGTTTGACGGCTTCCCTGGTGGCTCAGACAGTAAAGAATCTACCTGCAATACAGGAGACCCAGATTTGATTCTTGGGCTGAGAAGATCCCCTGGAGAAGGGAATGGCAACTCATTCCAGTATCTTGTCTGGAAAATCTCACGGGCAGAGGAGTCTGGTGGGCTATAATCCAGAGGGTCCCAAAGAGCTAGATATGACTGAGCCACTAGAACGCACACAGATATGTTTGAAATGGCTCATACGGACAAAAGGAGAGAACTCTGCCCATGGAATGTCACAAAGCTATCGGCCAGCATTACTCTACTATGGCTTGTGTGTGTGTGTGTTTTGTTTTGTCTTTCACTCCAGTTTTTGAAAGTTAACCATGATTTTTTCAAAGCACAATCCTAAACATGAGTATACCAGAATCTGTAAATTTTGTTATGAGCCAAGGATTTCCACTCAGCAGGCCACAGGGCTGGAAAAGGTCAGTTTTCATTTCAATCCCTAAGAAAGGCAATGCCAAACAATGCTCAAACTACCGCACAATTGTACTCATCTCACACACTAGTAAAGTAATGCTCAAAATTCTCCAAGCCAGGCTTCAGCAGTATGTGAACCATGAACATCCAGATGTTCAAGCTGGTTTTAGAAAAGCAGAGGAACCAGAGAGCAAATTGCCAACATCCGCTGGATCATCAAAAAAGCAAGAGAGTTCCAGAAAAGCGTCTACTTCTGCTTTATTGACTATGCCAAAGCTTTTGACTGTGCGGATCACAACAAACTGTGGAAAATTCTGAAAGAGAAGGGAATACCAGACCACCTGATCTGTCTCTTGAGAAATCTCTATGCAGGTCACTAAGCAACAGTTAGAACTGGACATGGAACAGACTGGTTCCAAATAGGGAAAGGGATATGTCAAGGCTGTATATTGTCACCCAGCTAACTTGACTTATATACAGAGTGCTGCTGCTGCTGCTGCTGCTAAGTCGCTTCAGTTGTGTCCGACTCTGTGCAACGCCACAGAGGGCAGCCCACCAGGCTCCCCCATTCCTGGGATTCTCCAGGCAAGAACACTGGAGTGAGTTGCCATTTCCTCCTTCAATGCATGAAAGTGAAAAGTGAAAGTGAAGCTCAGTCGTGTCTGACTCTAGTGACCCCATGCACTGCAGCCTACCAGGTTCCTCCATCCATGGGATTTTCCAGGCAAAACTACTGGAGTGGGATGCCATTGCCTTCTCCGATATACAGAGTACATCCGACAAAATGTCAGGCTGGAAGAAGCACAAATGGAATCAAGATTGCTGGGAGAAATACCAATAACCTCAGATATGCAGATGACACCACCCTTATGGCAGAAAGTGAAGAGGAACTAAAAAACCTCTTGATGAAAGTGAAAGAGGAGAGTGAAAAAGTTGGCTTAAAGCTCAACATTCAGAAAATGAAGATCATGGCACCTGGTCCCACCACTTCATGGCAAATAGATGGGGAAACAGTGGAAACAGTGGCTGACTTTATTTTTGGGGCTCCAAAATCACTGTAGATGGTGATTATAGTCATGAAATTAAAAGACACTTACTCCTTGGAAGGAAAGGTATGGCCAAACTTGACAGCATATCAAGAAGCAGAGACATTACTTTGTCAACAAAGGTCCATCTAGTCAAGGCTATGGCTTTCCAGTAGTCATGTATGGATGTGAGAGTTGGACTATAAGGAAAGCTGAGCACCGAAGAATTGATGCTTTTAAAATGTGGTGTTGGAGAAGACCCTTGAGAGTCCCTTGGATTGCTAGGAGATCAAACTAGTCAAAATGGTTGCATGTTTGAGCAATGAGATGATGTTCAAAACTGACATTTTGGAAGTGCATTTTCAGTTAGGTATCCATCATGGATGCTTACAGTCTTGCTTATGAAATATTCACACCACCCCCCCAAAATGAAGTTATATTAAAGTAATTTTAGTATTGACAAATTAAGATTCTTCAGTTGAAAATTTTAGAAGTTTATGATTAGGGATCATAATTTTAATTGATTTTAATTTACTTAAATAGATTTTATCAAAAATTTATGAATCTTTATGCATTTAGTAATCACAAATTTACAAAAGGCTATTACTCTAACTAAGCTTATTACTGTATCATTAAGAAGCTCCTTATGAAATCTCATGGTAAACCCAAGCATGTTAGCATTTAGCCACCTCCTTTGGACCACTGAGTGTATTTGGTAACTTGATTTGACACGAACTCAAGACTTGCACGTTATTGTTTCAAAGCTACTAGAAATATTCTGATAAATACTGATCTCTTGACTACCAAATATTAGGAGTTAAATGGATTGAATTAATGGCTTTACATAGATTTTAAGCTTTGAAACATCTTTCTTCTCATCTTCTCAACTCAGTATCTTATATCTCAAATTTCACTATGTCAATTATCAAGATATTTGAAATACCTGCTAGTATTGCTGTTAAGAAAGGTGGAATATATGAGCATGTGAATTAAATTTTCAATTATATATGGATATATGATATACAATATATAAATAAGCATCTGTATATTTTAGTATAAAATGCAAGTTAAAAAGTGTAGTAAAAGGCAACCAATTCTGAGCAAACCTTGATGCAATACCATTTAATAATAATGTTTAGAAACATCACAGCCTGAAATAAATTCACGATACATGAAAAAAGCTATATAAGAGGGAAAAAATCTGTATACATATGAATATCTATAAGATGCTTGGAAAATTGAGGGGGATTTATATAAAACTGAAATGACCATCATGTTCCAAGTAGCATCAGTGACTCACAGCCTTGCTTCCAGAATGACAAACTTATCGTATGTCATGAGTTCAGTTGCTCAGTCATGTCCAACTCCTTGCGACCCTATGAATCGCAGCACGCCAGGCTTCTCTGTCCATCACCAACTCCTGGAGTTCACTCAAATTCACGTCCATTGAGTTGGTGATGCCATCCAGCCATCTCATCGTTTGTCGTCCCCTTTTCCTCCTGCCCCCAATCCCTCCCAGCATCAGAGTCTTTTCCAATGAGTCAACTCTTCTCATGAGGTGGCCAAAGTACTGGAGTTTCAGTTTGAGCATCATTCCTTCCAAAGAACACCCAGGACTGATCTCCTTTAGGATGGACTGGTTGGATTTCCTTGCAGTCCAAGGGACTCTCAAGAGTCTTCTCCAGCACCACAGTTCAAAAGCATCAATTCTTCAGCGCTCAGCTTTTTTCACAGTCCAACTCTCACATCCATACATGACTACTGGAAAAACCATATCCTTGACTGGATGTTGGCAAAGTAATGTCTCTGCTTTTGAATATGCTATCTAGGTTGGTCATAACTTTTCTTCCAAGGAGTAAGTGTCTTTTAATTTCATGGCTGCAATCGCCATCTGCAGTGATTTTGGAGCCCCAAAAAATAAAGTCTGACACTGTTTCCACTGTTTCCCCATCTATTTCCCATGAAGTGATGAGACCAGATGCCATGATCTTAGTTTTCTGAATGTTGAGCTTTAAGCCAGCTTTTTCACTCTCCTCTTTCACTTTCATCAAGAGGCTTTTTAGTTCCTCTTCACTTTCTCTTATAAGGGTGGTGTCATCTGCATAGGCATCCTCATTTTATAACTAATAAAACTCATTTAGCTTTAAAAAAACTTCCAATTTTTTTTTCAGATCCAGAAATCAGACACTCAGTCATATCTGACTCTTTGTGACTCCATGGACTGTGTATTCATGGCCTGAATTGATTCTTGTAATAACCCTGACAACAAAAGTTCTTAAAGTCTGATTTTCTAGATAAAGAAAGTGAGCCTACACAGTGAATGACTTCTGTAAGATCAGAATCATTGCTTTCTTTTTATTTTCTGAGATTCAACTTAATGCTCATATTTACAGATTCTAACTTAATTTTTCAGTTATTTCAAGTGTATATTCCTTTGTTAAACAAATAATGTAATGACTTTACAAAAACATATATTTTGTTAGGTGAAGATGCTGAGGTTTCAGAGATACAATTTTTTTTAAAATTTACATGCATTTCTGAAATCTGGATGCATAATATGTGACACTCTGCTTAAATTCTGGAGACACAGGACTATATGACTCTTCATCATTGTCAGAATACTATCTTATAGTTTTATTAAATTTGATTGACTTAAATTTCACCAATCTATTATGCCAAGTTTCTCCTGTAAGTGCCAACAAAGAACCATATAACAAGATTCAAAATTTTCTTGTCTCTATTAGTGAATATGGCAATGGTACCCCACTCCAGTACTCCTGCCTGGAAAATCCCATGGACGGAGGAGCCTGGTGGTCTGCAGTCCATGGTGTCTCTGAGTCGGACACGACTGAGCGACTTCACTTTCACTTTTCACTTTCATGCATTGGAGAAGGAAATGGCAACCCACTCCAGTGTTCTTGCCTGGAGAATCTCAGGGATGGGGGAGCCTAGTGGGCTGCCATCTATGGGGTCGCACAGAGTCGGACACGACTGAAGCAACTTAACAACAGCAGCAGCAGCAGCTTTGTTTACAGTTGCTATTATTTGTCATATGGATTTCTTCCATATGGAAATTTTCCCAGTGACAAGATGTGTGTATTCACTCTTGAAAATTATCTAGATGATCAAGGTCATACAATTTGAATAAGAATATTTAACTGAAAGTGAATAAGGCTTGAGTTTCAAACCCAGTGCTAGGATTCCTGATACTCAGTTTCATCAAATCCATTGGGTAGAACCCTATCAAATTCTTCACAGTGTACCTCATTATTTCCAAGGTCATTCATGCTTATCTAACAGACATGCAGCCTGATAACAGACCAACTGGATATATGAGACTGAAAACAAGGAAAGAGCTGTATTAGCAGATATGTAAGATACAGGCATTGATCCCAAATGTAAAAATTTTTCATGTATAAAAGGCAGCACTGATTCAGGGCCTTCTCTGGTGAGCTCTGAAGTTTGTTAATCACACTAATTCGGTGCCACTTGATGACATTCATTTCTGATCACCATCATGAGCACTGTCATAAACAGAATTTTCTAAAGCTCGTTAGTGAATGTCTGTGTCATCGCATCTTAGGAGGCTTTTTTATTTCCTTGTATTCTTTTGGTTTGATGCTATGTTCCTTATACTGAAAGAAAACTTTCAAGAATAACATGCTGCAAGCTAAGGTGTTCTTAAATAGTCATGAGTGTCTTACAACTTTTTTTTTCTATTCCAAAATAGTAATTTGATTTCCCAGGAAGCAGTATATATATATATATATATATTTTCTTTTTCTTCTTTGATGTTTCCTTTAGGTCTGCTATTCAAATATTATGCTCCTATTAAGGATGATTTCTTAAGGACAACAATTAGAGTTATATTCTATATTAGAGATATAGATATTACTTTATGCATCAGATTCACTTGGAAAAACTTTAAAACATATATTCAGATGCCTTTTTTAATGTGACTAAAAATGGGCCTTTGAGAATATGTATGTTTCTTCAAAATTCAAAATATGTAATCTCCCACATAATGATATGACTGGGAATCTTGTCTATCTTGCTATTTACGGAATTTAGTAAGTCCAGAAACATCTGTTCTAGACTGTCTATTTTCTTTGTTTGGGGGATAATTTAGACAATGATCTGCCTTCAGTGAGCTTAAATTCTAATAGAAAAAAACATAAAACCATGGAAGCAAACCATAAAAAAAAGCAAACCATACAAATATTACAATAAATGTGACCTTCTCCTCAAGAAAATACATAGCAGTAAGAAAAACAATTTCAAACTTGCAAAAACTTCAGTGGCACATCCACACATACAATTTATTATGAAATATATACAAAAAACTCTTCAAGCAAGCAAAAAGTTTGCTGGAAGATAGAGACATCCTTACAGAGAAAGAAGCTAATAGGAAAATCCAGATCAGACTTGAAGAGATTAGAACCCAGTTGTTATTATATGAACTCCTAAAATCCCACCATATTCACAAAATCTATAAATTAAAAAATGGTGTATCATTTGTTTGTTTATACTACTCTGAATTAAGTGTGAATTACATGTGAATGAAATAACCCTGACAAAACTTGAATTAATTATTTTAGATCTTTGAATATTTTATTTTTGAATGCATAATTCTTAGTGAACTATACATATTAAGATCAATTAACTTCTCCAACTACTCTATTGAATGTCAAACTAAAATCTTGATTTAAAAAATAAGCAAACTGAAGCATATACTGATAGAATAGGTCATTTTCTATGTAATCACATTAACACACAGGATTTTCTTTATCTAGAAATCTTAGTCTTATCGACTAACTGAAATTACTTCCATTTCATACATTAAATTATGGGAAATAACATTTAATAAATACAGTATAAAATGTAAATATGCCCAAAGCTTCCGTATTTATTCAGCATTGAGAATATTTTGCTGAAAATGTCATGTATTCAGTTCAATTTCCAAGTTCAGAGCATGTGAATCTGGTTGTTTTGTGCAAGAAAACATCACAGTCAATACCATGTAACTTCTCTTTAAGACTTAAAGGAGAATTCTAAAGCTCAGCCCAGTGTGTCTTGGAAGACAACTAAAGTAGTCATTTTCTGAACAGAAAAGTTCAAATGATCTAATAAAAAGTATTATTAAGCCTTTTTTTTCTTAAAGATGCAAACACCCTTTTTTGCTTCTGATCTTTTTTTTTTTTTTTTTTTTCCACAATAGATACAATCTCGGGCAGTATTGGTGTTATTTCCATCTCAGTGTATAGAGAAGGAAAACAATAGAACAACCTATTTTTCTCCAGCAGGGAAGAAAATGACAGTGGTCTAGATAGAAGCTATCCTGTGAGCAAGGATATTTAAAGTGGTTCCAGAAGGTTCACAGAAACTATTTGCCAAGAAATTAAGCAATTAAATCTCACATCAAATATTGCCAACCATATGCTGTAAGTCTTAGCTCTAATGCAGGGGGTTTTAGGTTTCCCAAAAAATCTCTTAAAAAGATCACAGTAATCTTGGTATAAATTCATGTTTAGTTCAGCCATGCTTAGATGGAGAGAATAGGTCCAGGGAGACAACTGGGCAGACTACTATTTGAAACTCAAATGCTCCTGTAGCTTAGTAAACATTCGGAGGGACACAATTAATGTGACCTCAATACTATTCATATTATTGATTGCCTTGATTTACCAAGGGTATTTTTTTGCATTAATTTAAGAGAATTTCTACATCTGAGAAATAATATCAGATAAATGACTTTATAAGATATGTGTGTGTGTGCTCGGTTGTGTCTGACTCTTTGCAACCCCATGGACTATAGCCAGCCAGGCTCCTCTATCCATGGGATTTCTGAGGCAAGACTATGGGAGTGGGTTGCCAGTACCTACTCCAGGGAATCTTTGTAATCCAGGGATCAGACACATGTCTCCTGCTTTGGCAGGCACTTTACCATTGGCACCATTTGTAAATCCCTTTGTATAATATATGAACATTTGATTATTTAAGAAAACAGCAAATGGAAACCAAGGGTAACATGAGGAAAGTCAGTTGCTCAGAGGAATATGCTTCTCTAATGGAGTTAACCAGAAGAAATAAAAGTGAATTCCAAGTCCACAAAAATGTTCTTTTTGGCCTCCACACTTATGCTCCCAACAGGCTTCCCTTCAGTTCAGTTCAGTCCAGACGTTCAGTCATGTCTGACTCTTTGCAAACCCATGGACTGCAGCATGCCAGGCTTCCCTGTCCATCACCAACTCCTGGAGTTTACTCAAACTCATGTACATTGAGTCAGTGTTGCCATCCAACCATTTCATCCACTGTCCTCCCCTTCTGCTCCCACCTTCAATTTTTCCCACCATCAGGGTCTTTTCAAATGAATCAGTTCTTCTTATCAGGTGGCCAAAGTATTGGAGTTTCAGCTTAAGCATCAGTCCTTCCAGTGAATATTCAGGGCTGATGTCCTTTAGAATGGACTGGTTCAATATCCTTGCAGTCCAAAGGACTCTCAAGAGGCTTCTCCAACACCACAGTACAAAAGCATGAATTCTTCAGTGCTCATCTTTCATTAGAGTCCAAATCTCACATCCATACATGACCACTGGAAAAACCATAGCTTTGACTAGAAGGACCTTTGTTGGCAAAGTCATGTCTCTACTTTTTAATATGCTCTCCAGGTTGGTCATAACTTTTCTTCCAGTGAGTAAGTGTCTTTTAATCTCATGGCTGCAGTCACCATCTGCAGTGATTTTGGAGCCCAAGAAAATAAAGTCTGTCACTGTTTCCCCATCTATTTGCCATGAAGTGATGGGACCAGATGCCATGATTCATTTTCTGAATGTTGAGTTTTAAGTCAACTTTTTCACTCTCCTCTTTCACTTTCATCAAGAGGCTCTTTAATTCTTCACTTTCTGCCATAAGGGTGGTGTCATCTGCATATTTGAGTTTATTGAAATTTCTCCCAGCAATCTTGATTCCAGCTTTTGCTTCATCCAGCCCAGCATTTCACGTGATATACTCTGCATATAAGTTAAATAAGCAGGGTGACAATATACAGCCTTGACATACTCGTTTCCCTATTTGGAACCAGTCTGTTGTTCCATGTCCAGTTCTACCTTTGCTTCTTGACCTGCATACAGATTTCTCAGGAGGCAGGTCAGGTGGTCCTGTATTCCTGTCTCTTTAAGAATTTTTCACAGTTTATTGTGATCCACACAGTCAAAGGTTTTGGCATAGTCAATAAAGCAGAAATAGATGTTTTCTGGAATTCTGTTGCTTTTTCCATGATCCAGCGGATGTTGGCAATTTGATCTCTGGTTCCTCTGCCTTTTCCGAAACCAGCTTGAACATCTGGAAGTTCATGGTTCATGAACTGCTGAAGCCTGGCTAGGAGAATTTTCAGCATTACTTTGCTATCATGTGAAATGAGTGCAATTGTGAGCTAGTTTGAACATTCTTTGGCATTGCCTTTCTTAGGGACTGGAATGAAAACTGACCTTTTCCAGTTTTGTGGCCATTGCTGAGTTTTCCAAATTTGCTGGCATATTGAGTACAGCACTTTCACAGCATTATCTTTTAGGATTTGAAATAGTTCAACTAGAATTCCTTCACCTCCACTAGCTTTGTTTGTAGTGATGGCCCACTTGACCCTAAGGCCCACTTGACTTCACATTCCAGGATGTCTGGTTCTTGGTGAGTGATCACACCATCATGGCTATCTGGGTTGTGAAGATCTTTTTTGTATAGTCCTTCTGTGTATTCTTGCCACCTCTTCTTAATGTCTTCTGCTTCTGATAGGTCCATACCATTTCTGTCCTTTGTTGTGTCCATCTTTGCATGAAATATTCCCTTGGTATCTCTAATTTTATTGAAGAGATCTCTAGTCTTTCCCATTCTATTGTTTTCTTCTATCTCTTTGCTTTGATCACTGAGGAATGTTTTCTTATCCCTCCTTGCTATTTTTTGGAACTCTGCATTCAAATGGGTATATATTTCCTTTTCTCCTTTGCCTTTAGCTTGTCTTCTTTTCACAGCTATTTTTAAGGCCTCCAATTGCTTCCAATTGTGGTAGTGACATCTGTCTGCCAGAAAAGTATAAAAACAGTAATGTTATTTTTATGTGAGTGCCTGTCAGGATGAAATGGTCATTAAGGAGCTGTCTATCCATCTCATGATCCAGCATTGTGTGCTCATCTTAGAAACTAGTCTGCAAATCAGTGTGAATCATGAGTCCTGACTGAGTTTCTATTCTAATCATCTGAAATTATTCAATTTTGTTCACATTCCAAAATGAAACCAGTTTCCTTTTAAAAAATTATTTACTGGAGTATGGTTGATGTATAATGTTGTGCTAATTTCTGCTGAACAGCAAAGTTATTCACTATATATATATATGTATATATATATACATATATATATTCCTTTTCATATTCTTTTCCATTATAATTTATTACCAGATACTGAATATAGCTTCTTGTGTTATACAGCAGGACTTTGCTGCTTATCCATTCTATGTTCTTATTCAGTTGTTAAGTCTTGTCCAACTCTTTGCAGCACACCAGGGCTGCAGCACACCAGTCTTCCCTGAATCTCCCAGAGTGTGCCCAGCTCTTGTCCAGTGAGTTGGTGATGCCATCCAACCAACTTATCCTCTGTCACTCCCTTCTCTTCCTGCCCTCAATCTTTCCTAGAATCAGGGTCTTTTCCAATGAATTGGCTCCTCCCATCAGGTGGCCAAAGTATTGAAGTAATAGCTTCAGCATCAGTCCTTTCAATGAATATTCAGGACTGATTTCCTTTAGTGTTGATTGCTTTGACCACAATGCAGCCCAAGGGACTCTCAAGAGTCTTCTCTAGCACCACAATTCGTGAGCATTCGATATATAATGAAATAATCTTCCTTTGTGTGTGTGGGTGGTGTGTGAGGAAGGGATAGCAAAATACAGATTTTGTGTGTTCCATCATTTTTCATAAGTGTCTCTTGAGTCTATTTCTTTATTTCATTTATTAACTTGTTCAATTAATGAATACTTGAGTGTCTACTCTTTGCAAGGCATGGCTCCAGTTCCTGCGGATAGAGCTAAAAAAGAAAGAAATGATAGAGCTTTTCTCATAGAGCTAACTAGCTATTTTCCAGCAAACCTATCTTAAAGGTTGTGAATTCTATGTCTTTGAATAATTCATTAGAAGAAGAGAAATTTTGAAATCTAAACTTTATCATGACATCACAGATATTTTGTTCTCATTATTTTTTGTCAAGTCTCTTAATTTTTCCAGAGCCAGAATATTCAATTCCTGGGTTGGGAAGATCCCCTTGAAGAGAGCATGGCAACCTACTCCAGTATTCTTGCCTGGAGAGTTCCAAGGACAGGGGAGCCTGGCAGGCTGCAGTCCACAGGATAGCAAAGATTCGGACATGACTAAAGCAATTAAGTACAGAGCTTATGCATCAGTCATTTAAAACTCTCTCCAAGTGATTTCTTTACAAATTTTAAACAACAGAATTTGATAGAAATGATGACAAAAAATGGCATGTATTTTAAATAACTATTGTTAGGAAAAATGTATAGATATTTGGATCCATGATTCAGTGCTTACTAAGTGGATTTATAATAAATCATCATTTCAGGTAAAAATTTTGGCATATTGTCTTAAAATAAGACAGATTTCTTGTACATTCTGACATTTGAGAAGACAATTTGAGTAAAACAACATTATGTGCATACATTTTAGTATTTACAAATTAATTAATAAACAAGTCCTGAAAGCTTTAAGGTTATAATATCAAAAATTTATTTTAAAATTATTAAAGAGAAAGATTGCTTTACCATTAACTCCCAGGATGCTTAAACAACACTCATTTCCTTATGGGATTGTTATTACACCAAAATTATACTAAAATTATCCCATGCAATGGAATAATTACATTAGTTCACATTTTACATGTTGTGATTATGCAAAATTAATGGAAACTTTTTATGTAATCTTACATATGATTTTACAAAAATCATAATATTTTTACCTAATCATATAATCTTCTTGTGTTATAAAATTAATAATCATTTATCTATCTATTCTTCAGTCAATACAATAATTATCTGTCTCCAATAGGTCACCATTTTATCTGTTTAACTTCTAAAGGAATTATCCATACAAGGAATATGTTTTGTTTTAGTAGTGTAAATTATTAAATCATTATATTTTATGAAATTAATCACAAATAAAATAGATTAGCAAACAATGATCCTAAATTGTATTGTCATGCTTACTACACATGATCTTTTATAAGTGTTACTTGCGAAAAAAGTGTACTCAATAAATAGTTATAAAAGTTATATATGTATAGCTCATTTTTTTACAAGCATAATCTGACTATAGAGAAAATGAGATACAAATTAAAATAGAAAATTCACATATGATGAGCACAAAAGAATCTCTTTCCATCTGGATTTTTCTGAAAGGGAAGAACTTTTAAAGTTATGAATGCTTTAGTCACATGTTAGGAACACTTGCATGGTTTATCCCCTTGCAATAAAATCATACTTTATTCATCTCAAATTTTTTCTATTGCCAAAGGTAGAAGGATCCTTTTCATTTTTAGAACAAAGCTTTAGAGAATTGCTTTTGCAAATATGTATCTTGGCTTTGCAAAGTGGAGTTTCATTTCTGGAATCTACCTTTTGATGCTGCACCTTGAAACTCAGTGTGTTGTAAAAATATTTAGCTGATTTGCTAAAGACGACTTTCTACATTGCTCACTCCAGCCACACAGTTCTGAATTTTTATTTTTATTTTTCCTTATGCCTTGAAAGAACTCATTCTGAATAAAACTAGTAAACATACTTTTCTTGGTTTCAAATTGGAAAAGAAATGGAACGAGCTGAACATTCTCAAATTTTATTACATTTTATTCTCAAAATCTGGTTGGATGTTTCATTGCATATCTAGACACCAGTGGTAGCTGAGGACTGTGTTTTGCTGACTGGGATGGGAACGAGGGGATTCAT
The DNA here is from genome assembly GCF_016772045.2 of Ovis aries. Classification (NCBI taxonomy): domain Eukaryota; kingdom Metazoa; phylum Chordata; class Mammalia; order Artiodactyla; family Bovidae; genus Ovis; species Ovis aries. Next base: position 54,958,009 of record NC_056069.1, read on the forward strand.
TTCCACTATTCTAAGCAAGTGCACATATCTTGAGTGGGTACTGTTAGTTACTCACTACCCATGCATGTTGTTAACCCTCAAGCCCTCTTGATCTATTTCCCATAAACAAATCCCTTCTAGGAAACACCGTACACTCATATCAGATATTTAATGACAGCATTGCAAAATTTCATGTTGAGACCCCACAATACTGCCACAGAGTTTTCATATATAAAAAAAAAAGAGTAGTCATGTTAAGAAATATCTGCTTCTTACACAAATGGAGAGAAGCTTCTTCTCTCTCACCTAGTTTCTGAAGCTTACATTCTGGCAGAACTCTACTTGAATCCTAAGCAGAGCAGCTCTGAATATAGAAAACCTGAGGCTAAAATTCATCAGGCCTGTCTCCTCCCATGTAAGAAGTATATTTGTGCAACTAGGGATAAGGATAATGTTGACCACTAAGGCAGTCTTCTGAGACTTAATCTACAATCACATGTGCTCTATTTCTTAGACACGTTTGACATTAGGTGGGAGTGGGAGAAAAAATAGAACTAGAGCAAGAATAAATGCTTTAACCTTTCAAGTATCGCAGAAGTGAATCTAATGGAAAATCATTTTTCTGATTCCTTATCACATGGGTACACATTTTAGTCTGTAAAATATACCAAATATCTTTGAGTTGATTAAAGATTGTATCTAACACTTCTGATCTTCATTTTTCCAATATGCCTTTTATAGCATCATATTATATTTTTTCTAACCTAAGGTTGTATTCATTTTTATTCAGTCGGTCCTCAAATGCCATCAACAGCCTCAAGGGCACATATGTGCACATAATAGAATTGTCCCTGAATTCTCAGCTCACGTTCACTTAACCTACAGGCCATGTTCTCTTTAAGACATGTGTTTGTGGAGTGGTATCCCCCAAACCAGTCAAAGTGAAACTTCACAGGATTCCCAGATACTAAAATAGCTAATCATTTACTTTTCCACACTGATCATCTCAAAAGGAAAAGGGATTTCTTATGTACTTATTTCTGAGTCATTAGAATTGGAAAACCCAGAAATATATTTTGAAGAAATTTTTCTTGCTTCCCACATGCAATTTTTCAGGTCACAGCCATAAACGTAGCAGAGGCTTTCTTTTAGATATTTTAGTTCAATTCCATTGGGTAGCATTGAAAATAACTTCTGCAGACTCGATGTTACAAGTGTATCAATTTTACCTTATTTGGCATGGGAGATTTTGGCATTCAGAAATATACCTTAAATGCATGGCATAAATAGCAAGCGTTTTGTGTGTGTGTGTGTGTATTTTTTTTTTAAGTTCTCTACCCAATTTTTAACAATGGAGGATAAACAGAGGCAATATGAAACAAAAATCATCTTCTCTTACACAGTAAATCATTGACATTCTCCACAGAATTAAAAAAATATTCATAGAAGATGTACCTATTTAACAGGCAGGGTGAAAGGATTACCAGGAGTCAGTATATATCTATTAATATTATCTGTCTATGTATCTATCCTATCTCCTCTATTTATCTGCCTATATATGTTATTTATGATTTATTCAGGTAGTTTATGTCCTCTTTTGGGGTTAGGGTTAGAGTTAGGATTAGGCTTAACTTCTGAGTTAAAGCAAGGCTAGTGAAAGAATGTGATCATTGATAGATGAAATATATCAATCAATGAGTGGGTGCTGTTAGTTACTCACTACCCATGCATGCTGCTAACCCTCAAGTCCTCTTGGCTTATTTCCCACAAACCAAACCTCTTCTCACTGTTATAGATGGTAAACTTATTAAATGGTCATACTTATAGATGGTCAACTTATTAAACCAATTATTAATTTCAATATTTGGTAGACAATCCCAAATCTGCATAATTATACACCCACCGTCATAGACGTCATAGAACTCACGTAGAATGTTCAGTTACATACATATCTAGTCATCGACTGAGTTTTTTTTTTTAACTGAGATGTTTAACATTCGCTTTTTATATTATTGATGTGTAATTGAGTATGGGTACTTTTTTTTCCCTCATTAATTCTATTTGGTATGAGATTAGTTCTTTCAAAATTTTTTTTGCATCTTCAACTCTATGAAATTTATTTTTATTTTTAGTTTGCTTTTGTTCTTTCACTTGAATTGGCAAATCTCTGTTCATGGAGACTGTTGACCTCATCCCTTGAGTTTCTCAACACCCAGAACATTACCCAAAACCATCTCTGTTACCTTTTTAATGACACCTACCACATTCTGCTATTTAAAATAAAAACTATCCTCTCTTTTCTTATCCTCAAACTTCTTTCACCTGTTCTACTTCCTCTCCATCCTCTGACCTTTTTATAGTTTATTACTTCATGTGCCTATTGTTAACTGACTACTCACATTATTTCATAAGCTCCTTGAGAATAAAGCCCATGGTCTTTGGATGCATTGAAACAATTTCTGGCACCTAGCAGGTGTCTCATAAACATCTATTAAATGGATGGAAAGACATTGAAATTTTTATGTCTTTGCTCTATGAGTCTTAACTTTTCTCATGTATTGCCTTTGCATTATGTTGCAAGATTATCTTTTTAACCTTTTGCTACATTATTTTTATTATAATTTGTTTCACAATTAGATATTCAAAATGACATCATTAGATTCTGAGAATTCTATTTCTCATGACAGCTTTTCATCAGTCAGAGACATACTATGATTTCCAATCTCTCTATTCATATGATTTATATTGCTCTTAAATGTGCTTCTGTTTTGCAAGTGTGTGCATGCATGCTCATTCATGTCTGACTCTTTGCAACCCCATGGACTGTAGACCACCAGGCTCCTCTGTCCATGGGCTTTTCCAGGCAAGAATACTGGATCGGGTTGCTATTTCCTTCTCCAGGGAATCTTCCTGATCCAGGAATTGAACCCACCTCTCTTGAACCTCCTGAAATGACAAGTGGGTTCTTTACCACTGGTGCCACTTGGGAAGCTTACCTCATTATTTCTCTGGATTTACTTATCTGCTTGATGTGTTGTTCTTATTTCTTTGTGGGATTTTTTTTTCCTTTTACTTTGTTCAAATATTTTTTTAGTATTTGTTCAACTTGGTTATCTGTCCACTTTCACTGATGTGAAGTAGATGAACAAAGATAGAAGCTATGGAAAATGTTTACAGCCCACCAGGGGATTTGGATTTGACAGTGAATATAGATTCTGCTGACAGCATGCCTGGAGGAAGGGAGTGCAGCCAGGTAGAGAGTGTGCAAATTGCGACTTTCTACTTGAGAGTATCTCTGATCCCTACATGACTATAAGAAACCTCGGATACTGATCCATTCTCTGGTGGCAAGATTCTCTTTTCATCATAAAGAACAAAAGAGTGTTCCTGGCTCAGTTTATCAGATATTTTAAAAGTCCATTAAATATCGGTTGAATTAATTCTTCATGCATTAATTTTCCAAATATGAGTTGTCCAGCTACCGATATGACACTCTCCTGACCTCACAGTAATATCAGAGTATTCTATGAATTGATGTTCCTATAGATTCAAAAAGAAGCATTTATCAGTTGTTACTGATGCTGAAGGTGAAACTCTAATACTTTGGCCACCTGATGTGAAGAACTGACCCACTGGAAAATACTATGATGCTGGGAAAGATTCAAGGCGGGAGGAGAAGGGGACAACAAAGGATAAGATGATTGGATGGTATCACTGACTCAATGGATATGAGTTTGAGTAAATTCTGAGAGTCGGTGACGGACAGGGAAGCTTGGCATGCTGCAATCCATGGGGTCACAATGATTTCAACATTACAGAGCAACTGAACTGAACCTAAGATTTTAACATTTATCGCTTAAGGCCAAATCAGTTCACCTGGGTCTGACTTTGCTGTACCTGAAATGACTTTTTAAATTAGCATGTAAAAAATCATAAAACGACCTGACATGAAGATTCAACTTTTGTTTTGTGAGAGATCTAGTTAATCATTTAGTACATTATATTCAGGAAAATATAAATTATGGGAATGTGAAATTCCCACATGTGAACTTTAATCACTGAATCCATTAGACTGAAACAATGACAAAATCTTTTAAGTGAAAGAACTTTGATTCCCATTAGGATTTGATCCTACTTTTTGTTAAGGAAAACTCTACCCTAACTTCTATGAACTGAAAGATTCTCTCTCTTCCTGTCAATGATATTACTGTTTCCTTGGCTGGTTACTGGATTGTTACCTCAGAACCTGGGTTGTTACCATGTGTGTTAGCTTTTAGTGAAGTGAAGTGAAAGTCACTCAGTTGTGTTCAACTCTTTGTGACCCAATGAACTGTAGATTATCAGGCTCTGCTGTCCATGGGGTTTCCCGGGCAATAACAATAGAGTGGGTTGCCATTTCCTTCTCCAGGGGATCTTTCTAACCCAGGGATCGAACCCAGGTCTCCTGCACTGCAAGCATATTCTTTACCATCTGATTCACCAGGGAAGTCCATGACTTGACCTTGGAGATGGTCTGGTGGTTTAGTTGCTGAGTTGTGTTCAACTCTATAAACCCCATGGACTATAGCCCACTAGGCTCCTCTGTCCATGGGATTTTCCAGACAAGAATACTGGAGTGGGTTGCCATTTCCTTCTCTAGGGGATCTCCCAGACCCAGGAATCAAACCCAGGTCTCCTGCATTGCAGGTAGACTCTTTACCAAATGAGCTATCACAGAAACCCTAGTTTTCTAGAGCTGCTGTAATAAAGCACCACAATCTCAAGAATTTAAACAACAGAAATTTTTGACCTCACAGTTTTGAAGTCTAAAAGTTAAGGAAAAAAAATTGAGGTATTATTTGGGTTGCTTTCTTTTGAGAATTACGAGGGAGGTTCTATTCCAGGCCTCTCTCCTTGGTTTGGGACAGATGTCTTCTCCTTCTGCCTTGACATCTGCTTCTTTTATGCATGTCTCTCTCTATGTCTACATTCCCCCTTTATGTAAAGATACCAGTGGTATTAGGCTATGACCTAACCTAATGATCTCAGCTTAACTGATTGTATCTTCAAGGACCAAATTTTTAACTAAGGTTACATTCTGACATTCAAGGATTCAGTATTTCAACACATAAACTTTGAGGTGATATAATGCAGCCCATAATATGAGTGAATATATAGATCTCTAGTCCTCAAATGCTCTAGAATGTAGCTTTACCATCCTCCTAACTCCCTCATTTATGAGTAAGATATGTGCTGGGCACATATTCAGTCTACACTAACCCAAGAGTTGAGTTTTAACATTTTTGAAAGTTTATACTTTGAAAAAAAAAAAAAAAACCTCTCTGAAATTATTCATAAATTTCAGATGTATCTTTGTATATGGTAGGAGGCAGGTCTCCCGGTCTTATAAAAATCCTCTTTTGCTTCTGCTCAATAGACAACTTCTAGAACAAAGTCATACCCTCTCCCCCTACCTCCATTCAGGTTGCCATAGAAATGGGGCACTTCTCTTCCTAAGAGATAGTGGTTAAGTGCAAAGTGACCAGAAGGGAAGGACATTCTGACTTTTCTTGACATGTCTCTGCTTTGCTCAGTCACAATCAACAAAGGAGGAGAAGTCACTTGATCTCATCAGTGAGTTCAAGGAAAGAAAGAAAACAACTCAGCCTAGTGTTTCTGGCACTCTTTTAAATCTTTCTGCCTGCAGAGAAAGGGTTTTGTATCATTTTGCTTTTTCTGTTCACAGCCATGTGACTTGGTTAAACAAGCAGTATTCCTCAAGAAAAGGTCTAATGAACATCCAGGATTTTTCTGTGACTGGGTAAGGAAGTTAGTTCTGGATGAAGTAACAGGTTCTCTATTGTGACTGCTCTATTTCAGCAACAGATTCCAATCCAGCCTTCCCTACTAGGACAGTAGGTATTTTTCTCTAACATTGTGATTTCTGTGTAATCTCTCAGTTCATTTGAAGGCAAAAGTGGAAGAAAGTGTGTGATTTCTATCAATCTGCAATTCAGTATCAATCATTTAACAAGTCAAATTTGTTCCTTTATTTTCTATTGTTATTACATGTATTCTATTTCCCATATAGTAGATATTATTGTTGTTGTTTATTCATTATGTTGTGTCTGACTCTTTGCCAACCCCATGGACTATAGCCCACCAAGCTCTTCTGTCCGTGGGATTTCCCAGGCAAGAATACTGGGGTGGGTTTCCATTTCCTTCTCCAATAATATACATTAATCCAGTGCTTATCAGACCATGGTTAATAAATCTTCCTCCCCCCCTTTTTAATCACTTCCTACCTGCATCCTCAACTCACTGTCATTGAACTTTACTTACATTTTATGATCTGCTTCTGCCCTCTCTATGAGAAGCTCGTTCACCTCATTGCTTTTGAGGAGAGAGTAATTACCAGCTGAGCACACTAGGAAGATTCTCCTCCTAATAGGAAAAGACATCTTTTTTAAAGAACTGTAAGATGCTCAGGGAATTTAACTGTTCACTCCCTGGTGGTGGTTTAGTCACTAAGTCATATCTGTCTCTTGTGACCCCATGGAATGTAGCCTGCTAGGCTCCTCTGTCCACGGATTCTCCAGGCAAGAATACTAGAGTGGGTTGCCATACCAGAGGGTCTTTCTGACCCAGGAATCGAACCCAGGTCTCCTGCATCACAGGCAAACTCTTTACCGACTGAGAAATGAGGGAAGATGAATACTATACCCTGTGCCTCTCATCTTATAGGGAATCATGACATGGATTAGAATAGCAGTAGTTTTAAGAGATCTTTCCATGAAGAAATCAATCTAATGTTACTCAATCTAGACTTTTACAAAAATTTTTTTTTTCCACACTAGGAAATTTTGTGTTTGTTTATTTCCCCCTGAAACTTTATTCTGTCCTACCTCAAGGATTTTGCTCTGACTTATCCTGGCTCTATTCTTCATTGTAGTAGTTATCAATCTATTGTTACTTTTATTTTAGCAACCTTTCCCACTACTCTGTAAATTCTACAAAATCAGGTTCTACAAAAACTCTACATTACCTTATGAGCTTTTTGTTTTATCACCATTATTTAGAAATTTGTTTTTCTAGAGCAAATACTGAAATGAAAGAATCAATGTTAAAGAATGAGCATTTCATGGAAAATTCATTACCTAATATTTCTCTGTCCTCTTATTTTTATATTCTAAACCACTACCATATTGTATCTGATTAAGTATTTAAAACCATATTTCAGCACTATTTAAAGCTATGTTATAGAGAAAAGTCTAATTTTAAATTTTATTTTCTATGCCTCATTTTCTACTGATATGTATAAGTATCATGTACCCTTATAACAAGATCTATAGTTATAATGTCAGAGGTTCTTATTATATAATGTATACTAAGAAAATTGATTGGTTTTTTTTGCTTGTTTTTTTTTTTAGTCTTTTTATCCCTTTCTTCTTTGCCAGTATCATTTTAGAATGTTCTAGCAGAAACTTTAACCATTTTATTTCATGAAATTTGTCAAATTCTCATCCAGTCTGAATCAAATTTTCTAAATTAGATTAAGTTTCATTTTTAATATTGGATGGTGGGCTTAAACTAGGAATGGAATGACTGTGCCACCTGTACATGTTATGAGATCTGGCTCTATTCAAAAATATTGTCCTCCCTTGGTTTGCTTCTACACATCATGTGCCAGACAGTTAAATGGCTTTCAGCTGAGCAATCTATAAGCCCTCTTTCCTATAAAATGTCACACTTCACATCTGAGCACAACCAGCCCTAGAAGTGTAACCAGTTCTTACTCTTCTTGATTAAGACTCTGGTATTACTCTATAATATTATAGCTTCTGATTCAGTTCTGATTCATTTTCTCCAGAAAATTCCATGTTCATGCTAATCATAAAATTTCATTTCTACCTAGGAGAAAGGCAAATCTTGCAAGTTTTTCCTCTCTATGCATTTAATGACTCCTTTAAAAATCTTGCTTTTCACAGATGAATGGAAATAGAGATACTTTGTAGATTGCTTTCAAAGTAAATGCCACTATATTTAAGGTGGTTAACAAGCCTCATTCTTCCAACATTTTCCATAGTCCTTTTTTGCATATGAATATATTTCTACATTTTTGTCCATTATAGATTGCAAAACTTCAAGTCATAGCAGGAGGGCAATTTGGATATAGAGGAAGAATGTGATGCTTTGATCTACTTCATAGAACTTTTTTTTTTTTTAACCTCATTTGGATGGCATTTGTTTTATTGTGCAAAACAGTCTTCCATCACAAGTTTGTGAAAGCTACCCCATTTACAAAAATAAATGGAAAGAAAAGAAAGAGTGAAATTATTTTTTCTACTAAGAATAGAGTGTTTGGGGGCTTTCATTTATCTCCTTACTAGAAGTTCCTTTTTAAAAATTGTTTATCTGAGAAAGTTTATGTGCCCTGACCAAAGATGAATCCCTTCAATTTAAAGGGAAAGTATTAAAGTTTTGATATATTGTTTGCAAGATACTTTCTCATAATTAGTGTTATTTGAGATGGAATTTTAGCAGAAGTAAAGATTAATACTAGAATAATTATCTCAATGAATTTCTCATACATCTGCTTCTAACATGCTTTTAGACTATTCATTTCAGAAATATGCCCTAATACACATTTGTACAAGAGCTCTTTTAAGTCTTTCATCTGAATTCTGTTATCAGTACTTAATAAATGCTCATGAGATTCTTGAGATCACATAATGCCGTCTTTTCTGTGTATATGTCTATAAAGCAGTCTTGTTTTTTGTGATGGAAAAAAAAGGGAGAGTTGGTATAAATTAGAAGGTTGTAATTCATATGATTCATGAAAAAGTAGCTCTACTTACCAGAGAAATTTGTAGGTATAAGTTATAAATCATAACACACAATATATGTCTGCACAGGATATCATAACAAAGTACCATAGATTGGATGTTTTAAACAACAGAAATTCATTTTTCACACTTCTGAAAACTGGGAATTCTAAGGTCAAGCCACTGACAAGGTAGCTTTCATTCTTAAGCCTCTTTCCTTAGCTTATAGGCAGGTACCAGCTTACTCTGTGATCACATGACCTCTTCTTGTTCATGTGGGAGGCAAGAACTAGCTTACTGGTGTCTTTTCTTGTAAAGACACTAATCCCATCAGACCAGGGTGCTAACTGCATGATCTCATTTAAACCTAAGCACCTTTCAAAGGCCCCTTTTCTAAACACTATCACAATGGAGGTGAGGGCTTCAACTCATAAATATTGGAGGGGCACAAACATTCAGTCCAGAACATATAATATCAATATTTTAAGACTTTATTAGGTCAAATCTTAAGACTTTTATTCCCTGTAGGTTATTATTTTGGTGAATGCATGTGTCAGCTGGATGCTCTTTGGAGAAACACAGAAATAGCTTTGAGTCCACGCAGTTTACCAGGGGTTAACTTCAGAGAGAGTTAAAAGAAGGAAAGAGAACTGGGCAGGGAAATCTTTCCAATCAAGATGCATACCTGACACTTGAGAAAAGAGTGAAGTATGACATATTGGGCAGATAGAATATCGGACTGCAATCTAGATCTGACAGGGTCATTCCAATGAGGAGGTCTAGTGGAAAGATTGTCTGTCAAATGAGTCCTGTGTCAGTCAGAAATAGCCAGTCCATAGTATACTAGCCATTGTCACTTATTGGCTCAAGCTTTCTGAAAAGGGCGTGTCTTTTCAAAAGCTAAGGAAGATCCTGAAGGACTGAGGCTGGAGGTTGCCAGTTAACTGCACTACTTTGATGAGGACCCAAGTGGTACATCCCTACAGTTGCCAAAGTCTCCCTCTTATGCCATGCGGACCAACTTCTGCAAACATGTTGAAGGAACAATTCCTGCCAAGTTCTGGTGGGCTTTTCCTTTTCAAGAAAATGTAGAAGAGGGAGATTAACAGGATAAATTTATCTGTGATTGTTCTTGGTTTCCCACTGGTAATCATCGTCCGCTATCTATTCTAAGTCTGTGGGCCTCAGGGAGCACCTCTATTAGGTCCACTGGCTTACTTGATGGTAATATTCAAACTCACCTTCCTGAATGAACAGTCTCTGATAAACATACCTTTCTTGGACTGTTCATGCTGCATTCATCCATTTGCAGTCCTAACTGGTAAATGGAGAACAAGACACTCTCCGGTGGATGACCTGAATCCCAGACATTTTCTTCCCTGCTTACAGTGGATAACAACAGCCATACCTCTTCTAGTTGATCAGGTAAAATACTCGTGCCAAAACAGCCTCTTCCTCTTGTGTGATTCTTTGAATATAAAGAGTACAATGTGCCCAATTGGCAGCACAAGTTTGCAGTCCAATATAGCACTTTCTGTCATCTGGCAAGAATGCATAACCCTCAGGGATTAAATCTTCTAACCAGGAAGGGCCCATATTTTCAGATATGGGAATGACAGCAAACAAGACCACTCTAGCTACCAATCGTTAGTTGCCAGTTTCCTGTGCTCTTCATGTTAGGAACACAGCTCCACACAGATCTCTGATTTAGTATTTACACAGAATTCTGGATACTAGTACCTCATCTTCATGCCAGTGGCTTAGTTGTGGCTTTAGGCCATTTCAACACTCTCTAAAAGCCGCCTGCATCCAGATGGAGCATTACAAGATATAATCTATAGATCCATTGTCATGGACCACACCCCATACATACTCTGCTATAAAGAAGTTTTTTTCAGTTGGATACGAGTTTGTGTGGAATATTAGGTTTTGTTTTGTTTTGTTTTGTTTTCCAATTAAGCATTCATTACTATGGATGTTGGTGCTGGATTAGGGTCCATGGGCAGGAAAAGCAAACCTATACTCAAGATAATGGTTTATCCTTATGAGAATAATTTAGTGTTGTTCAAGGAGAGAATTTCAGTATGGCTGATTGGACTCCTCAAGGAATAACGCCATGATAGTGGTTTAGAGTTCATCTCTACTGCTGACCAGTTAGACATTCAGAAGAGACAGCAGCCAGATTCATCTTGATATTTGGAGTTCATGCTGTTGGGCCCACATGTGGTCTCCAAGCTATCACTGTGGCCACTCCAGTCAGGTCCATATCATGCAATTTCTGAAGTGAGTGAAGACAAAAGTGGGAAAATATAAGTGGGCAGTCATATAGTCTACTTGGTTATTATTTAACCTCTCTTGCATTATGAGTGATTTCTACTCTTTGTGCTCTCTCCTAGATATACACACAATGGTTCTATCCAATACCTCTTTGTCTCTGATCCACCAGTCCTTTATGTCCCAGGTCATCAAGGAGTTGGTCACCTCATTTACTATTGCCCATGAGTAAATGTATACTATACTTATCCTGCGCAATCATCATGTCCTGGTGTAATGTGAGTGTGTGTGTGTGTGTGTGTGTGTGTGTGTGTGTGTGTGTGTGATTCATATTGACTTAGTTTTGAACTCTGGCTAGAGGCCAATTAGTTCCTTTTCTTAAGAAGCTCATTAAGCCCATGTGAAAGTGAAAGTGTTAGTCTCTCAGTTTTGCCTGACTTTTTGCAACTCCATGGATTATGGTCCACCAGGCTCTTCTGACCATGGAATTCTCCAGGCAAGAATACTGGAATGGGTTGCCATCCCCTTCTCAAGGGGCTCTTCCCAACCCAGGGACTGAACCTGGGTCTCCTATACTGCAGATAGATTCTCTGCCATCTGAGCCACCACGGAAGCCAATTAATTAATGAAGTTCATACTTTAATTAATTTTCTCTCTGATTCTTATACTGGGAGAAATTATCAGTTCAGTTCAGTCGCTCAGTCGTGTCCGACTCTTTGCGACCCCATAAATCGCAGCACGCCACGCCTCCCTGTCCATCACCAACTCCCAGAGTTCACTCAGATTCCCGTCCATGAGTCAGTGATGCCATCCAGCCATCTCATCCTCTGTCATCCCCTTCTTCTCCTGCCTCCAATCCCTCCCAACATCAGAGTCTTTTCCAATGAGTCAACTCTTTGCATGAGGTGGCCCAAGTACTGGAGTTTCAGCTTTCGCATCATTCCTTCCAAAGAAATCCCAGGGCTGATCTCCTTCAGAATGGACTGGTTGGATCTCCTTGCAGTCCAAAGGACTCTCAAGAGTTTTCTCCAACACCACAGTTCAAAAGCATCAATTCTTCAGTGCTCAGCCTTCTTCACAGTCCAACTCTCACATCCATACATGACTACTGGAAAAACCATAGCCTTGATTAGACGGACCTTAGTTGGCAAAGTAATGTCTCCGCTTTTGAATATACTATCTAGGTGGCTGATGACCTTTCTTCCAAGGAGTAAGCGTCTTTTAATTTCATGGCTGCAGTCACCATCTGCAGTGATTTTGGAGGCCAAAAAAAAAAAAAAAAAAAAACTCTGACACTGTTTCCACTGTTTCACCATCTATTTCCCGTGAAGTGATGGGACCAGATGCCATGATCTTCGTTTTCTGAATGTTAAGCTTAAAGCCAACTTTTTCACTCTCCTCTTTCACTTTCATCAAGAGGCTTTTCCTCTTCACTTTCTGCCATAAGGGTGGTGTCATCTGCATATCTGAGGTTACTGATGTTTCTCCCAGCAATCTTAATTCCAGCTTGTGTTTCTTCCAGTCCAGCGTTTCTCAGGATGTACTCATAGAAGTTAAATAAGCAGGGTGACAATATACAGCCTTGATGTACTCTTTTTCCTATTTGGAACGAGTCTGTTGTTCCATATCCAGTTCTAACTGTTGCTTCCTGGACTGCATATAGATTTCTCAAGAGATAGGTCAGGTGGTCTGGTATTCCAAACTCTTTCAGAATTTTCCACAGTTTATTGTGATCCACACAGTCAAAGGCTTTGGCATAGTCAATAACGCAGAAATAGATGTTTTTCTGGGACTCTCTTGCTTTTCGATGATCCAGCAGATGTTGGCAATTTGATCTCTATTTCCTCTGCCTTTTCTAAAACCAGCTTGAACATCAGGAAGTTCACAGTTCACGTATTGTTGAAGCCTGCCTTGAAGAATTTTGAGTATTACTTTACTAGCAGGTGTAATGAGTGCAATTGTGCGGTAGTTTGAGCATTCTTTGGCATTGCCTTTCTTTGGGATTAGAATGAAAACTGACCTTTTCTGGTCCTGTGGCCACTGCTGAGTTTTCCAAATTTGTTGGCATATTGAGTGCAGCACTTTCACAGCATGATCTTTCAGGATTTGAAATAGCTATACTGGAATTCCATCACCTCCACTAGCTTTGTTCATAGTGATGCTTTCTAAGGCCCACTTGACTTCACATTCCAGAATGTCTGGCTCTAGATGAGTGATCACACCATCATGATTATCCAGGTCATGAAGATCTTTCTTGTACAGTTCTTCTGTGTATTCTTGCCACCTGTTCTTAATATCTTCTGCTTCTGTTAGGTCCAGACAATTTTTGTCCTTTATTGAGCCCATCTTTGCATGAAATGTTCCCTTGGTATCTCTAATTTTCCTGAAGAGATCTCTAGTCTTTCCCATTCTGTTGTTTTCCTCGATTTCTTTGCATTGATTTCTGAAGAAGGCTTTCTTATCTCTTCTTGCTCTTCTTTGGAACTCTGCATTCAGATGATTATATCTTTCCTTTTCTCCTTTGCTTTTCGCCTCTGTTCTTTTCACAGCTATTTGTAAGGCTTCCCCAGACAGCCATTTTGCTTTTTTGCATTTCTTTTCCATGGGGATGGTCTTGATCCCTGTCTCATGTACAATGTCACGAACCTCATTCCATAGTTCATCAGGCATTCTATCTATCAGATCTAGGCCCTTAAATCTATTTCTCACTTCCACTGTATAATCATAAGGGATTTGATTTAGGTCATACCTAAATGGTCTAGTGGTGTTCCCTACTTTCTTCAATTTAAGTCTGAATTTGGTAATAAGGAGTTAATGATCTGAGGCACAGTCAGCTCCTGGTCTTGTTTTTGTTGACTGTATAGAGCTTCTCCATCTTTTGCTGCAGAGAATATAATCCATTTGATTTCAGTGTTGACCATCTGGTGATGTCCATGTGTAGAGTCTTCTCTTGTGTTGTCGGGAGAGGGTGTTTGCTATGACCAGTGCATTTTCTTGGCAAAACTCTATTACTCTTTGCCCTGCTTCATTCCACATTCCAAGGCCAAATTTGTCTGTTACTCCAGGTGTTTCTTGACTTCCGACTTTTGCATTCCAGTCCCCTATAATGAAAAGGACATATTTTTTGGGTGTTAGTTCTAAAAGGTCTTGTAGGTCTTCATAGAACCATTCAACTTCAGCTTCTTCAGCACTACTGATTGGGGCATAGACTTGGATTACTGTGATATTGAATGGTTTGCCTTGGAAACAGAGATCATTCAGTCTTTTTTGAGACTACATCCAAGTACTGCATTTCAGACTCTTCTGTTGACCATGATGGCTACTCCATTTCTTTTGAGGGATTCCTGCCCTCAGTAGTAGATATAATGGTCATCTGAGTTAAATTCAACCAATCCAGTCCGTTTTAGTTTGCTGATTCCTAGAATGTCGACGTTCACTCTTACCATCTCCTATATGACCACTTCCAATTTGCCTTGATTCATGGACCTGACATTCCGGATTCCTATGCAATATTGCTCTTACAGCATCAGACCTTGCTTCTATCACCAGTCACATCCACAGCTGGGTATTATTTTTGCTTTGGCTCCATCCCTTCATTCTTTCTGGAGTTATTTCTCCCCTGACCTCTAGTAGCATATTGGGCACCTACCGACCTGGGGAGTTCCTCTTTCAGTATCCTACCATTTTGCCTTTTCATACCGTTCATGGGGTTCTCAAGGCAAGAGTACTGAAGTGGTTTGTCATTCCCTTCTCCAGTGGACCACATTCTGTCAGACATCTCCACCATGACCCGTCCGTCTTGGGTTGCCCCACAGGCATGGCTTAGTTTCATTGAGTTAGACAAAGCTGTGGTCCTAGTGTGATTAGAATGACTAGTTTTCTGTGAGTATGGTTTCAGTGTGTCTGCCCTCTGATGCCCTCTTGCAACACCTACAGTCTTACTTGGGTTTCTCTTACCTTGGGTGTATAGAGAAGGGGACGACTGAGGATGAGATGGTTGGATGGCATCATGGACTCAATGGACGTGAGTCTGAGTGAACTCCGTGAGATGGTCATGGACAGGGAGGCCTGGCATGCTGCGAGTCATGGGGTCGCAAAGAGTCGGACGTGACTGAGTGACTGAACTGAACTGAATACACCTCCATAATAACCCCAGGGCCAGGTACCTGGCAACCAGGGATAGCTCCTATGCCCTAAACTCCACTGCAATTTTTAGCATTATCTAATACTAAGGTTGTTTTCCTTACTTTAACCTTTTCTTTCCACAGAAAACACCATAATGGCAATTTCCCATAACCTCTGCATCCCCCCACCCCTTGTGATAGACTCTAACATTTCCGTTGAGTGTTCTACATGACATTCTATACTCTCTCCAGAGGACTATAAGCATAAAACAAACTGTAAAACTCTTTATAGTCCCTTTCTCTTACCTTTCTTATCTAGCCTCATCATAACTTACTTAAGGTAATACGGTTAAAATATATGGATGAAGTTGATCAATGTGATGTTCTGGGTAATCCAAATGATTCAAATATTTTTTAAAGCTGTATTAGAACAGAAGGGATGGCAATTAATAGACTCTTGGGTCCTGGTGGAAAAACCAAATATGTATATTCTAGTCTATTTCATGTTAATAAAAACACTTTTTGACCATTCTAAATTAAACACATATTTACT
Organism: Ovis aries; assembly: GCF_016772045.2. NCBI lineage: Eukaryota > Metazoa > Chordata > Mammalia > Artiodactyla > Bovidae > Ovis > Ovis aries. The sequence goes on from NC_056069.1 coordinate 54,973,743, forward strand.
AAATTGATGGTCACTTTCAGTATAATTCCAGATATATTTATCCACTTAAGCTTGTTCATCATGGCATCTAAGTTTGAGAATACCACTTGACTGAATCTCTGGTGTTATGCATCCATTCTCCAGGATCCCTCAAATTTCTGCAAGAGCCACGCTGGCAAATGAGACAATCATAAGAATTACCTCTATGCATTATTTAGAATTTTAATATAAATTTATTTATTTTAATTGGAGGCTAATTACTTTGCAATATTGTATTGGTTTTACCATACATCAAAAGGTGACACAAATTCCTTACACCCTGTAGATACACTCCAGGTTTTGATTCACTATCAAGGAGAAGGTATGGGCAATTTCAGATGCTTAACTACCACAATCATAATAGATCTTATCCCTCAGATCAATGACCTAGTATCAGATATATTTCAGCTACCATTGACCTCAACTTCAATTGTACATTCAGGACTAGAGGGATTTAACTATTGGTTCCACAACTAGATTTTGACCATAACCTCAGTAACTACTTGTCTCCTGTCTGCAACTATTTTAATAGTGAAGCCACAATGATTTTCTGTTCTTCAGGTATCAAAACTCACTCAGATCTTGTATTCAGTTATTCCTGAAATGCTGGGGGATCCCCATTTCCTAGTGTATCATCCAAGTAAGCACCTGAATGTTCCTTTGGGGAAGGGCTGAAGGAATCTCTTCCCTGTTTAATTATTATGAATTTTCCCACTTGGGGATCTAGCTACTTCAATCAATGCATTCTGGGTTGAAGAACTAACTTAGTTCTAGAAATAGAGTAAGAATTAGAATTCTATTGGAGGGACTTCCCTTAGCTTCCTGCTCATTCAATCTTTCTTTCTTTTGTTTATGTATATCTAGCGAAAAGTTGACCTCACACATTTTGTTCTCAGACATACTATGTGCTGTTAGCCATCTTTTCAATTATCTATGTGTCAGTCCTGAGTGGCTTGACTGCCACTCTGATCTCCCCACTTATTATGGTAATTGATATCTCCTCTGCCCCTGTTTAGGGCTATTAAGATTTGCCACTGGGCTTCTATTGCTTTGATGCACTGTCCCCATAGCTATTGATATGTTGAGCTCCATAGCAAATTCTCCTATAGTGAACCCTGGCCAGGACTTCTGAGTAATGATGGGGTCTCTCTCATGAGAACATTTCCAATATCCTTCATAATGTGTCTTCTGAGCCTTCCCTTGAAACATGATCCTCCAGTGATCTTTTGGTCTCATATAACATACTGGTTCTAGCATGATCACTTTCCTGAGACTTTTTATTTCTTCTGTTGTTTGTCATAACAGTTCTGGAATTTCAGCTTAACTCAGCACAGGATATTGCTCTCTCTAGGCTTCTATGAGATGTCCTGTCACCAATTTAGATAGATATCCTACTCATCAGTATTAGATGAATCTCACACTGTGCAAAAATAGCCTGGTCCTAGTCCCTCTACCATGGTGAATTCCTGGAAGAAAGATATTCAGGAAGATCATGACATCTGCTTAAGACTCAGTTAGATCCAGCAAGTGATGCAGCTGGAGGTTGTGAGCTATCTGTACTCTTGCATCCATACAGCAATGATGCTCTTGAAGAGATATCTGACTGGCATGTGTTCAGGCCTGCCTCAAGATGTGGTGATAAAAACATAGAATTAATAAATGGAATAGAACTTTCAAGCTAAAACGTTTAGAATGATTTATTTGGGCATAGTTTTCAGAAAATGATTACTGGAAAGTCAAAAAGTTTAGTTATATGACCCAACATGAGAAAAGTAATTTGCTTGCTTTGATGATTTAAAATTTCAACTCTTTTCCATCCTGCTAAGAGTGTGACATTAGACTTGTTATGAATATACTATTAATGTGGAATTATTACAATTTATTTAATAATGCATATGTGTTTAAGATTTTAAATATTAGTGTTGAGTAATCCTTAAAGTTTTACACTAATGATCCAGAATAAAATATGCCTCTTTTTATCCATTATTCCATGGAGGCCACTTCCACATCAAATCCAAGATATTGGCTAATGTAAGGCACTGGGTTTGCCTTCATACAATGTTATCATAAGATCTCCAGGCTGTGGAGAATTCCAAAATTAAAGTTCCCAGCAATCCAGGTGTTTCCGTTGAATTCAACCTCCAACACATACGTCAGCTGCCTGTAACTCCCTGAATGAGACCTAGTGATGCATAATGATTCCCGAAGCACTGATCAGGCATTTCATAGAATTGTGAGAAAGAGCACATTTCTTTTAAAACATTAAATGTTTTGGTGCTTTGTTACACAACAATAAAGGATGTGAGGTCCTTTTGAAATCATTGGAGTGTCATCCACCAATCATATTTTCAGAAATAAAAACTGAAATGTCAACTCCTTGAAGTAACAAGTATTGTCTGAGAAAAAGAAGTATCACAACCTATGTTTAAAGAAAGACTCAAAATCATTCTTAGATAAAACTGCTCTAAAATATATGTTTTCCCTTCTGATAGAATATAAACATTTACCCTGTACTAATGAAAATAATGCTTTCAAAAATTCTATGCAATTAATTTATTGTTTGTAACATATCATCTTTAATAAAATTTCAATGCACGCATTCATAATACCCTAGAAATTCAGTAATGGATAAGACTTGCAAATACAGGCAGAGTTTATGGATATTAAAATTTCTACTCAGAAATATGTTTACCATGTTTTGTTTTCACTGTATCTTTCATTTATTTTACTTGTTTATTAAATACCTCATATCTGCCAGTCACTATGCTAGACATTTAATATATAAAGTTGAATAAGAAATGTCCTCAGATTCCCCTAGAGGAAGAAGTAGACAGCAATACAATAATAGTAGGGGACTTTAATATCCACTTTCATCAATGGATAGATCATCCTGACAGAAAATCAATGAGGAAACATTGCCTGAAATGACATATTATACCAGATGGATTTAACAGAGATATTCTTCTTTAAAAGAACCAGCAGATATGTTAGCTAACAATTATAATACAAGGTTGCTCTAGGAACTGTAAAAGAGAAATGAGTTGACAGGATAAAAGATACAGAGGTGAGATTTAAAGATAAATTGGCTAGCCTGTACCGGAGCTATAATTGTAGAATTGAATATGCTTGAGAAAGTGTTTTGAAATCTCAGAGGATAGTTCAATAGTGTTACTTATTGAATATTCTAATCTGAGTTCTCATCCTCATGGCCTCTCTACTGACAAGCCGGATGACTAAATCAAGCCACCACAGAATAAGACTACCCTTTAATTCTCATAGTAATAGTACTTCCTTACATTTGGAAGAATGAGCTAATGACTGTGAACCAGTTCTAAAAACTGAAATACTACAAAACTTGAATATTTCGATTTCTGTTCTTTTTCTTTATTTTGTTAACCATATATGACTAAACAGACTTGCAAAGCTTTTAAATTATATCTTAATATTTAAACATTATCTGTTGATTTTAAAAGGCATAAGCTGATTACTAAGGCCATATTCCCTAAGTATTTCAGAAATTTGAAGATAATATTTATTTTTAAAATACTAATTTACACAATTTTCTCATTCACCAAATTTTAATGCTGTAACTTTATTTTTTAATTTATTTATTTTAATTGGGGGCTAATTACTTTACAATATTGTAGTGGTTTTGTCATACATTGACATGAATCAGCCATGGGTGTACATGTGTTCCCCATCCTGAACCCCCCTCCCACCTCCCTCTCCATCCCATCCCTCTGGGTCATCCCAGAGCACCAGCCCTGAGCACCTGTATCATACATCAAACCTGGACTGGCAATCTATTTCACATATGATAATATACATGCTGTAACTTTATAAAAGAAAAATATTTATGTCCTTTTCAAATATAACTTTTTAAAGCTATTTTTGTTTTAAAATATTTTAATTATCCTAGCTAATGTTTCATCAAGCTCTGAAAATGATATTTCTGTTAATCAGAAAGATGATTTACTACCTGAATGTGATAGACAACATGACAGTTTTAAAAACTGGGAGAAGCAGAAATACCCCAAAACATTTGCTTCAAATGTATTTTAAAAATACATATTTATAACTTGGTGATTAGCAATCAGGCTTGATCTAAATATATTATATTGATTTTGACATAAATATACTGACATATCAAAGAAGTGCAATATATATTTTCTAAACATTATATTTGACATATTAGATGTGACATATTAATTACAATATCTGACTTAAGCTTAAGTAGCATAATATACTTGGTCATATTCCCTTGAATAGACTTTTGAAATGAGTCTTACACATAAACATAAGTTCAGCTGAACAATAAAATATGGAACTATCAGTATTTTTGCCTTTAGGGTTCTTTGCTATTCTAGAGATACTGAATATTTTTGTTGCTTAAGATAGAAAAAAACTTGATGTAACCTTGATTTAATCCACTTAGCTCAGCAAAAAAACAATAAAGAAATCCCCACATGCCAGCAATTATTTCTCAAATCCTCACTACAGTAAGAAAGATTATAGACTTTAAGTGGCCCCCTGGGGTTGCTGAACAGTGTACCTTGGAACATAGCAGGTTGAACTCATCCAGTCCCATCACCTCCCATTGTAAACTCTGTCAGCCTCATTCTTCTAAAAATACACCGGAGTGCAGTTTAATCTTGCCAAAATCTGCAATGTAGAAATGCTAACCATTCTACTAGACTAGCATCGATGTATCATTTTTCTCCTTTTGCTTCCACAATTTCCTTTTTACATTAATTACATGCCACAGGTAAATCTGTATGATAGTCTAAATTTGTTTGGAAAACCAAAAGAAATTAATTGATCTATGTCATTTAATATGTGCAAACAGTTCCATTTCAGCTGCATTCTCTGAATGCATGGAGTTTCAAACTGATGCTCAAAATGTTCATTCTTTTTATTCTTCACTGGTTTGAGCTACTAAAAACCTCCACTGAATTGCTAATATGCTAATTGGGGAACAGCTAAAACCAGCATCTGTTAGCAGATCAGACTGTATTTGTTTAAGAAATAAGACATTATAGAGATTAAAGAAGAATGAGAGATAATTGTACACACATATTGGTATGTACACACACACATACGACACACATATATGTTAAATAGCAGCTAGAAGAGAGAAAGGACAAGTCCCTGAATATGTTTTCACATAGGCCTTAGCATTTTGCTATTACAAACTCAGTGTTAACAATTGCTTCTTTTATTTTGATAAATGGTTTTATCTTGAATTATAGTTTGGATTATATTAATATTGTAATGCCTTTATTTGAATTTTGTTTGAGCTTGCCTGAGGGAAGTTTGATTTTTAAGTCTTCGTTCTTTGAGTCTTTTTTATTTGAGATGTCCATCTCTTAGGTAGTGCATAGTTGGATTTCTTGTCTATATATAAACTGGTAGTCTGAGGTTTAACACATATTACTCTGTTAATATACCTGAAATGCTAGGTGGTTTCTCCATAATATTTTGCTTCCTTTTAAATGTTTTGTAAATTAATTTCTTTATGGAATATTTGAATATTTTTACTTTTCAGTGGTCTACTTAGAAGGGAAAAAAGGGTGTTAAATATCTTGGCTAAAGGGCTTAATTTGAGTTTATAACATAGTGTCATGTATAATATGTTTTATCATTTTATTAATACCTATTTAGGTTTGACTCATATTTTAGCATATATTAATTGTTAAGGTATAATGATAGTGGTTTTAAAGAAAGCTATAATAATCCAGAAACAAGAAAATATCTATTTGTTGAAATTTATGGTAGAAAACCTGGGCTTCCCTGGTGACTCTGACAGTAAAGAATCTACCTGCAATGCAGGAGACTCAGTTCAATCTCTGGATCAGGAAGATCCCCTGGAGAAGAGAAAGGCTCCCCACTCCAGTATTCTTGCCTGGAAAATTCCATGGACAGAGGAGCCTGGTAGGCTATAGTCCATGGCGTCACGAAGAGTCAGACACGACTGAGCAGCTAACACTTAGACCGTTTTCATGGTAGAAAGCCCACCCAATGTCTTTGCACATTTTCTCCTATCTATTAGAGTAAAAATGTTTATTTAAACAAACTGACCTTTAGGTTCAGTGGAATAATAAAAGATTACATACTGAGTGGAAATAAAGTCAGAAACAACAAGCAAATGATTATTTAAGGAGAGTTTCGAGAAACATGATTAGTGAAGGCAAATGGACAACTCCCATTTTGTAGTCTTGATAGGAACAGGAGTTATCAAAATAATATGTTTGAGAGAACAAACGAAATCCCACTATGTTGTGATAACTAGGGAGAGTACTACCCAAGGTCTTAAACAGAGATGGGTGATTATAGACTTAATACATTAAGAGAGTCTGGTAAAGGACAGAGGATCAGTGTTAACAGTTGTTAGTGCTGTGACAATGAATTTGTGGTTGTGAGATATGAGGAGAATCTGGAAGAAATTACCCAGCCCCACGGTTTCCAGGAATAAAGAAAAAAAAAATCTCAGTAATTACTATGAAGATACTTAATAAACTCAGAATGTCTTAACCTCTCAAAACATGAAAGAAAGAAAGAAAACAAGTACAGCCACTCCAAACAAAACCTTTGTAGGACAGTGGAACTTTCTGTGCAGATATTCCTGATACAGTATCTGGTTTTCTTAACACAATGGGTTGTTGAATAAAAAGATGTCAAGTCTAGCCATACTGGTACCTGAAGAGGAAGGTGGTATGAAAATTAAAAGCAAATATAGAAATTTAGTTTCTAGCTGAGCTATTGTTAATTAACCCAGAAAAAAAATATGTTATGCAGATTGAATTTTCTAATTCCTCAGAATTTCACCTAGGATGACTTGACCTTGGACAGAAACTACATGTTGCATAATCCATCCACCTAACCTAGTGTTATACTGTCTATGGATTAATTTATTTTAAACACACTCCAGTATAAAGTTTTATATGTGTGCATAAGTAGACTCTAATCTACAATGCAGTAAAGGAGGTTTGAAGCAACTCAAAGCAGCAAAGCATGCTCCAGACTTAGTCTCTTAAAACACTTCAAATATCATTATCAATTTTTCCATCACACAGTTTGCTAACTAGTATGAAAGATGTTAGAGCAAATTTAGAGAAATAAGTGTTTTTCAAAATAGGTGAGCTGGTAGAAAGTCTTTGCATGAAAGAAGGAAAACTATCTCGCAAAATCAACCACAGCTATCTTTGAACTTGCCTTCCCAATTTAAAAAAAAAAAAAGAAAAAAAGCTATTCCCTGGTAGCTCAGACAGCAAAGAATCTGCCTATAATGCAGGAGACCTGGGTTTGATCCCTGGGTCAGGAAGATTCCCTGGAGAAGGAAATGGCAACCCACTCCATTATTCTTGCCTGGATAATCCCACAAATGGAGGAGCCTGGCCAACTACAGACCATGGGTCACAAAGAGTTGGATACGACTGAGTAACTTATTGGTTTCTGTGTTCACCATCTGGTGATCCAGCTTAATTTTTAGCCAGTATGCTACTATGGCTGAATTGGAATTGCTTTTCATGTAAGATAATTGATAGCATTTTTCTTTAAAAAAGAGTAAAATTTCCCTGAGCCTAGAAATAAATGCTTTTTTTGAATTATTTTTATCTGCTTTCCAATACATCATATTCTGAAGAATTTGGTCTAAAAAAGACCATGGGAAAAATAATCTAATAGTGAAATCATGGAAAAATGCCTGTATACCACTCCCCATGCTACATGCTCAGTCACTTCAGTCATGTCCAACTCTTTGTGACCCTATGGACTGCAGCTCACCAGGCTCCTCTGTTCATAGAATTCTCCAGTTAAGAATAGTAGAGTGGGTTACCATGCCCTCCTCCAGGGGATCTTCCTGACCCAGAGATCAATCCCACCTCTCTTATGTATCCTGCATTGTCATGTGGGTTCTTTACCACTACTGCCATCTTGGAAGCCCAAACCACTTCCCATCTGCTTCCAATTTTCAAAGGTATCAATATTTAATAAAAGTTCCTAATGAATGTTGAATGACTAAATTGTTTCACATGAGTTCACAGCATACATCCCACAGTACAATTTTTTTTTCCCTATCCATAATCAGTTGAGCAATGAGGGAGAGAGCAGAATAATTCAATCACAGTTTTGTGCTTTTATCAGAATTAAAGAAAAAAAAATACTCAAACATGTACGTACACATATTACACATACATGCACGTACACACACACACACACACAGAGAACAATGAATATCTAGGAAAATATTCTGAAATGTAAAAGATAAGACACAAACTAAAGCACAAAAAAAGGAGATAAAGAGCATAGTAATAGACAAAATGATTGCTAAAAGGAAATGAAAAAAAAAATAATAAGAATCTTCTGTTTTGCATTTTTTCCATTGAGGAAAGTATTTAACATATTAAGCATCATTTTCTAAGATGATTGAAATGCCAGATAAGCTAGCAGAAAAAGTTTGTTTGCTGTTTTGTTTTTCTTTCAAATCATTTTACCGGAATCCTAAGACATTAGGTGTGAGCAGGTAAGCCATGATAAAACTCACCCATCTTTAGTCACCGTGATTGATCCAGAGGTGAAGATATACATAAAGTTGGAACTACAGAGAGTCTTCCTCTGGTTTGTTCTTGCAGGAGCTGACTGTGAAATGCCTGCTTTTAGTTCTTGGATGCCTGAGGCTCCATGGACATGAGCCTAGAACTCTGTTGTGGATTCAATCTCTCCTGAGCAGCTGGCTTGAGATAATCAAGCCAACAGTCAGAAAGAAACAGATAAAAGAAACAGTGAGTGAGTGAAGTCACTCAGTCATGTCCGACTCTTTGTGACCCCATGGACTGCAGCCTACCAGGCTTCTCCATCCATGGGATTTTCCAGGTGAGAGTACTGGAGTGGGTTGCCATTTCTTTCTCCAGGAGAGCTTCTCAACCCCGGGACTGAATCTGGCTCTCCTGTAAAGTCTTAATAATTTTCAAGTGCTTTATTATCCTCAAAGCCAGTTCCATCCTCTTTGCAATTCAATAACAAAACTGAATACAAATGCCAGCATTCTTTATATTCACAGGTAAGGTTTCTGTCCATTGAAGTCTTGATTAATGCTTTCAGGAAGATGGATGGAATGTTGCTAAAAGCAGACCACAAAATGGGAAATCAGCTATATCAAGAGGCTAGGAACCAGTCCTTTTCACATAACCAATGTGGTGTTATGGGGTGAATCGCATCTCCCCCAAAATCATATGCTAATATTTTAATCCCTCTAAATTCAGAGTGTGAGTTTATTTGGAAATAAGGTCATTGCTGATGTCATAAATTACTTAACTTAAAGTGAGGTCATTAGGGTGGACCCTAATCCAACAAGACTGGTGTTCTTATAAGAAGAGAAAAATTGACTACAGACACTTATAAAGGAAAGACAATGTACAGAGACACGGGGAGAAGTTGGTCATCTACAAGCCAGTGAAAGAGGCCTGAGATAGATTCTTCCTCACAGATCCTCAAAAGGAATAAATCCTGCTGACACCTTGACCTCAGCTTTCTAGCCTCCAGAACTGTGAAGTATTTCATCTTCACCATTTCAGCCACAGTTTATGGTATTTTGTTATGACACTCCTGGCAAACAAACACAGGTGGTAACCATCCAAGTCCATTGGCAGTAATCAGCTATTAAAATGCATCTATGATATCCTGGTACTTGGATACTGTATAAGCCGAGTCACTTTAGCTGACTTGGGGGGAAAAAAAAAGACATAGGAAATTTAAGAGAATTGCTCATGTCTTTCTCTTTTGAGTAAAAATTGCTACAAGCTAGAAAAAAAATGTTGAAATAAAATATAGCCTGTCTAGAGACAAAGAAGACACTGTAAGACAGACCTGAAGCATTGTTGAGGCAGGTCATTTCTCTCTGTAATACACTGAGTCAAGGAGGAATAGCCAAATCCTCTGACCAGCTAACTAATGACACTACTAGCATCTACAAACACTGGATAGGCTTTGATTTGAATGTGATGACTTTAGAGTTTTTCTGGCACTGTTAGTGTTTGAAGCTTCAGTTCAGTTCAGTTCAGTTCAGTTGCTCAGTCGTGTCCGACTCTTGCGATCCCATGAATCGCAGCACGCCGCGCCTCCCTGACCATCACCAACTCCCGGAGTTCACTCAGACTCACGTCCATCGAGTCAGTGATGCCATCCAGTCATCTCATCCAAGGTCGTCCCCTTCTCCTCCTGCCCCCAATCCCTCCCAGCATCAAAGTCTTTTCCAATGAGTCAACTCTTCGCATGAGGTGGCCCAAGTACTGGAGTTTCAGCTTTAGCATCATTCCTTCCAAAGAAATCCCAGGGCTGATCTCCTTCAGAATGGACTGGTTGGATCTCCTTGCAGTCCAAGGGACTCTCAAGAGTCTTCTCCAACACCACAATTCAAAAGCATCTATTCTTCAGTGCTCAGCCTTCTTCACATTCCAACTCTCACATCCATACATGACCACAGGAAAAACCATAGCCTTGACTAGATGGACCTTTGTTGGCAAAGTAATGTCTCTGCTTTTGAATATGCTATCTAGGTTGGTCATAACTTTCCTTCCAAGGAGCAAGTGTCTTTTAATTTCATGGCTGCAGTCACCATCTGCAGTGATTTTGGAGCCCAGAAAAATAAAGTCTGATACTGTTTCCCCATCCATTTCCCATGAAGTGATGGGACCAGATGCCATGATCTTCGTTTTCTGAATGTTAAGCTTTAAGCCAACGTTTTCACTGTCCTCTTTCACTTTCATCACGAGACTTTTTAGTTCTTCTTCACTTTCTGCCATAAGGGTGGTGTCATCTGCATATCTGAGGTTACTGATATTTCTCCCAGCAATCTTGATTCCAGTTTGTGTTTCTTCCAGTACAGCGTTTCTCAGGATGTACTCTGCATAGAAGTTAAATAAGCAGGGTGACAACATACAGCCTTGACATACTCCTTTTCCTGTTTGAAACCAGTCTGGTGTTCCATGTCCAGTTCTAACTGTTGCTTCCTGATCTGCACACAGATTTCTCAAGAGGCAGGTCAGGTGGTCTGGTATTCCCATCTTTTTCAGAGTTTTTCAGTTTATTGTGAGGCACACAGTCAAAGGCTTTGGCATAGTCAATAAAGCAGAAATAGATATTTTCTGAAACTCTCTTGCTTTTTCCATGATCCAGCTTACATTCAGTCAATTAATATTTTAAAGTTTTTGGATTTCTGAAGAAATATCTTGAGATTATTCAACAGCTGAAGAAATTCTCACACCCTCGACCTACTCAATTATAGAGGTGAGGCCAAAACTTGTCAGTCTAACAGGGCAGTCTTCTCTGAACTAATGTAGGGATGCTTTTATCTGGACTCCTACTGATTAATAATTTCACCCTGGGAAAGATTAATTATTAATTATAAGATTATTATTTATTATGATTAATATTATTGTTTATAAGTATATAATACATATTATATAATATATCATATTATATATCATTAATATATTTAAGATTATTATTAATTAATTATAAGATTATTATTAATCTTATAATAATTTGAGTTATATAAGCAATGGGAACAATCAGTTAAGAAGTAGGAGGTCTGGGGCATTGTACATGACTCCCAGGTCCTTCCTTTTCATGTTGGACAAAAATTTTTTGGCCATGATCATACATTTAAATTCTAAAAAGATGTATGGCTATTGCCTCACATAGTGGGGAACATTTATGTTGCAAAAAAATCATTTTATACTGAGGTAATCACCTAGCTTGTGTGATAGTTTTCTGAAGCCATGTACCAGAAAGCAATAAATTCTAGCATAGTTTATCATGTGTGATGGTGTTCAGTCATGTCTGACTTTTTGCAACCACATGGACTACAGACTACCAGGCTCCTCTGTCCATGGGATTTTCCAGACAAGAATACTAGAGTGGGTTGCCATTCCCTTCTCCAAAGGATCTTCCTGACCTAGGGATCAAATCCTCATCTCTTGTGTCTCCTGCATTGGCAGGTGGATTCTTTACCACTAGCACAATCGGGGAAGCTCTGTAGTTTATCATAACCAATAGTGAATCAAGGACATTCTGCAGGCAGCATTTCATAGATGATGAAACTCTTACTATAAATGTCATTAATCTTAGGAACTTCCCTGGTGATCTGGTGGCTAAGACTATGCACTCCCATTGCAGGGGGCCCAAGTTCAATCCGTAGTCAGGGAACTAGACCCCACATGCAAGACCTTGCATAGTCAAATGAAATTTATTTTAAAAATCATATTAAAAATAATCCAAATTTAATAAAATACACACAGAATCAATTCAGTTCAGTTCAGTCACTCAGTCATGTCAGACTCTTTGCGACCCCATGAATCACAGCACAGCAGGCCTGTCCATCACCAACACCCGGAGTTCACTCACACTTACATCCATAGAGTCGGTGATGCCTTCCAGCCATCTCACCCTCTGTCATCTCCTTTTCCTCCTGCCCTCAATCATCAGAGTTTTTTCCAATGAGTCAACTCTGTGCATGAGGTGGCCAAAGTACTGGAGTTTCAGCTTTAGCTTCATTCCTTCCAAAGAAATCCCAGGGCTGATCTCCTTTAGAATGGACTGGTTGGATCTCCTTGCAGTCCAAGGGACTCTCAAGAGTCTTCTCCAACACCACAGTTCAAAAGCATAAATTCTTCAGTGCTCAGCTTTCTCCACAGTCCAACTCTCACATCCATACATGACCACTGGAAAAACCATAGCCTTGACTAGATGGACCTTTGTTGTCAAAGTAATGTCTCTGCTTTTGAGTATGCTATCTAGGTTGGATATAGCTTTCCTTCAAAGGAGTAAGTGTCTTTTAATTTCATGGTTGCAGTCACCATCTGCAGTGATTTTGGAGCCCCAAAAATTAAGTCAGCCACTGTTTCCCCATCTATTTTCCATGAAGTGATGGGACCAGATGCCATGATCTTAGTTTTCTGAATGTTGAGCTTTAAGCCAACCTTTTCATTCTCCTCTTTCACTTTCATCAAGAGGCTTTTTAGTTCCTCTTCACTCTCTACCATAAAGTTGGTGTCATCTGCATATCTGAAGTTATTGATATTTCTCCAGGCAATCTTGATTACAGCTTGTGCACTCTGCATAAAAGTTAAATAAGCAGAGTGATAATATATAGCCTTGACATACTCCTTTTCCTATTTGGAACCAGTCTGTTTTTCCGTTTCCAGTTCTAACTGTTGCTTCCTGCCCTGCATATAGGTTTCTTAAGAGGCAGGTTAGGGGGTTTGGTATTCTCATCTCTTTCAGAATTTTCCACAGTTCATTGAGAGCCACACATTCAAAGGCTTTGGCATAGTCAATAAAGCAGAAATAGATGTTTTTCTGGAATTCTCTTGCTTTTTCAATCCAGCAGATGTTGGCAATTTGATTTCTGGTTCCTCTGCCTTTTCTAAAACCAGTTTGAACATCTGGAAGTTCACGGTTCACATACTGCTGAAGTCTGGCTTGGAGAATTTTGAGTATTACTTTACTAGCGTGTGAGATGAGTGCAATTGTTCTGTAGTTTGAGAATTCTTTGGCATTGCCTTTCTTTGGGATTGGAGTTAAAACCGACCTTTTCCAGTCCTGTGGCCACTGCTGAGTTTTCCGAATTTGCTGACATATTGAGTGCAGCACTTTCACAGCATCATCTTTCAGGATTTTAAACAGCTCAACTGGAATTCCATCACCTCCACTAGCTTTGTCCATAGTGATAATTTCTAAGGCCCACTTGACTTCGCATTCCAGGATATCTGGCTCTAGATGACTGATCACACACCATCGTGATTATCTTGGTCATGAAGATCTTTTTTGCACAGTTCTTCTGTGTATTTTTGCCACCTCTTCTTAATATCTTCTGCTTCTCTTAGGTCCATACCAATTCTGTCCTTTATCGAGCCCATCTTTGCATGAAATATTCCCTTAGTATCTCTAATTTTCTTGAAGAGATCTCTAGTCTTTCCCATTCTGTTGTTTTCCTCTGTGTCTTTGCATTGATCGCTGTAGAAGGCTTTATCTCTTATTGCTATTCTTTGGAACTCTGCATTCAGATGCTTATATCTTTTTTTTTCCTTTGCTTTTGCTTCTCTTCTTTTCACAGCTATTGTACGGCCTCCCCAGACAGCCATTTTGCTTTTATGTATTTCTTTTCCATGGGGATGGTCTTGATCCCTGTCTCCTGTACAATGTCACGAACCTCAGTCCATAGTTCATCAGACACCTTATGTATCAGATCTTGTCCTTAAATATTTTTCTCACTTACAGTGTATAATCATAAGAGATTTGATATAGGTCATACCTGAATAGTCTAGTGGTTTTCCTACTTTCTTCAATTTAAGTCTGAATTTAGCAATAGGGAGTTCATGATCTGAGCCACAGTCAGCTCCCAGTCTTGTATTTGCTGACTGTATAGTGCTACTCCATCTTTGGCTGCAAAGAATATAATCAGTCTGATTTCAGCGTTGACCATCTGGTGATGTCCATGTGTAGAGCCTTCTCTTATGTTGTTGGAAAAGGGTGTTTGCTATGACCAGTGCATTCTCTTGGCAAAACTCTATTCGCCTTTGCCCTGCTTCACTCTGTGTTCCAAGGGCAAATTTGCCTGTTACTCCAGGTGTTTCTTGACTTCCGACTTTTGCACTCCAGTCCCCTATAATGAAAAGGACATCTTTTCTGGGTTTTAGTTCTAAAAGTTCTTGTAGGTCTTCATAGAACCGTTCAACTTCAGTTTCTTCAGCATTACTGGTTGGGGCATAGACTTGGATACCTGTGATATTGAATGGTTTGCCTTGGAAACAAACAGAGATCATTCTGTCACTTTTGAGATTGCATCTAAGTACTGCATTTCAGACTCTTTTGTTGACCATGATGCCTACTCCGTTTCTTCTAAGGGATTCTTTCCCACAGTAGTAGACATAATGATCATCTGAGTTAAATTCACCCATTCCAGTCCATTTTAGTTCACTGATTCCTAGAATGTCGATGTTCACTCTTGCCATCTCCTGTTCGACCACTTCCAATTTGTTTTGATTCATGGACCTGATATTCCAGGGTCCTATGCAATATTGCTCTTTACAGCATCAGACCTTGCTTCTATCACCAGTCACATCCACAACTGGGTATTGGTTTTGCTTTCGCTCCATCCCTTCATTCTTTCTGGAGTTATTTCTCCACTGATCTCCAGTAGCATATTGGGTACCTACTGACCTGGGGAGTTCCTCTTTGAGTATCCTATCATTTTGCCTTTTCATACTATTCATGGGATTCTCAAGACAAGAATACTGAAGTGGTTTGCCATTCCCTCCTTCAGTGGACCACATTCTGTCAGACCTCTCCCCCATGACCCTCCCATCCTGGGTGGCTCCACAGGGCATGGCTTAGTTTCACTGAGTTAGACAAGGCTGTGGTCCTAGTGTAATTAAATTGACTAGTTTTCTGTGATTATGGTTTCAGTGTGTCTGCCCTCTCTCTGATGCCCCCTTGCAACACCTACCGCCTTACTTGGGTTTCTCTTAGCTGGAACGTGGGATATCTCTTCACGGCTGCTCTAGCAAAGTGCAGCCACTGCTCCTTACCTTTGACAAGGGGTATCTCCTCACCGCTGCCCCTCCTGACTTTGAACGTGGAGTAGCTCCTCTGGGCCCTCCTTCGCCCAAGCAGCCACCACTCCCTGGACATGTGGTAGGTCCTCCCGGCTGCCGCCCCTGTCCTCGGACGTGGGGTAGCTCCTCTCGGGTGCTCCTGCACTGTCACAGCCTGGCACTCTTGGCTGCAGCCCCTGACCTCGGATGCGGGGTAGCTCCTCTCAGCCGCACTTGTGTGCCATTGCAGCCGCCCAAAGAAAGTGAAACCAAATAGTATTTTTACAAAACTTATACAAGTTTTAAATGTATAAGAAAAAGCAAAGGGATAATAAATACAGCATTCTAAAATGATCAGCCCTAGCACTGAAGGTCTATGGTAAGGCATGGCGACTGTAGTTGATAATTCTCTATTGTATGCTTGAAATATGCTGAAGATTGAATCTTAAGTGTTATCACTAAAAATAAAGAAGAAAGAAAGAAAAGTAACAAATGCCATCAGTCTATTTACCAGAAAGCAAATGTTTCTAAAGGAATTAAAGTAGATTATCTCCTTTCTTTTTTTCAATGTGGGTATCCCTGTGCTTCAGGGGTGCTTAACCAGGAAAGGAATATATTCAAAGCCTGTTGCTTTACTATGATGCCCCTTTATCCCAAAGATCCTCTTTGTTGTGCAGAAGACAAGGAAGAAAGGGAATATTTTCAGGTGATAGAATCTGGGGAAGTTTGGAATAATAATTCATTTAATAATTCCATTATCTCTAAGGAAGCGCTTTAGTTCCTTTTACACTCCTCCTGTTGGAAGATGAAAGTTTCAAGTGGTGACTATTATGGACTATTTTCACTTACTTTCTGATTGGTTGTTGTTTGAGAGTTACCCAGGTTTCCATACGTAATTAAACACTGGCTACATACAAGGTTGTGCTTAGTCACTCTGTCGTGACCAACTCTTTGCCACCCCATAGACTGCAGCCCATCAGGCCCCTCTGTCCATGGGGATTCTCCAGGCAAGAATACTGAAGTGGGTTGCCGTGCCCTTCTCCAGGAGATCTTCCCCACCCAAGGATTGAACCCAAGTCTCCCACATTACAGGCAGATTCTTTACCATCTGAGCCACCAAGGAAGCCTGCTGGCTACATACAAAGGTAGTTTATCGCGTAGTCTAGAAATTTCATGATTACATATCTAAGCCTAAAAAGAAAAGCCTGAAAAGATTGCAGATAGTGTGGGCCCCCTGGCCTTGGATGGGAATGAAAAGCGATGGATCTGGCTTAGAAATTTCTTCTTCTGTGAGTGTGTTCTGTGTTGCATGTGGAATGATAGCATCACATAGGGAAAAGTTTAGAATTCTGTGCATTATAAGGCATGTGTGCATGTGTGTGTGGGTGTGTGCGCATGCACATGCATACATGTTAGAAAGTAGAAAATTATGGCTGTTATCAGCATTTGATTTATTGTTCCTCAGCTTTTTCTGGAAACATTCTTTTTTCCATGAACACAAGAGATAATCAGTAGCTTGTTCTGTAGTTTTGACAGGCATGACCAATCATAATGCTCAGAGTTGCCAGAATGACCAACACGAGGATGAATGGCTGAATACAAGCTCCTACACATCTTTTTTCCAGCAGGTAGGAGACTCCTTACTTCCTAACTAATTATGAAAAAATGTTAAGGAACATTTTGCTTCAAGAAGTAGAAATCCAACCCAGATGACTTAAACAATAGTTAACACTTTTGGTAGCACTTAATACACGCCAGACAGTGAGAAATACTTTATTTTATGTTAGGACATTTTATTCTTATAACACTCCATGCGGCTTCTGATAATTGTTATTATCTTTTGATTAGTCAATTTTCCTAGGATCTAGTCTCCAGGTATCCAGTAAAGCCCTAATTTAGGTATTGCTATGATGGTACTTTGTAGATTCGATTCAAGTTCATAAAGAATATTTGAGAATATTATCCTATATAATTTGTATGGACCTGATGCAATCAACTTAAAAGTCAAAAATGAAACCAAGTTCTCATAAGAAGAAAACATTTTGTTTTTTCTTACTCTGTGGAAGAAACAGAATTTTAAATATGTTTCCTAATTTGGGTTCTGGTTTTCCAGAAATTATTCTCTAATCTTAGAGGTTGGATTCAGAGATACTAAAGATCTTATTGCCAGTGTTGAAGGGGTCACTAGTAGCCCATGTCATGATGTGGCAATCAAGATATACAAAATATTCCCATGTGGATATGCCTAACCAAATATCAGTAAGAAGTGAGGTTCTGGGTGACCATGTATTTATCACCTTAGAACATTTTACTCAGATTGAGGAGTAATCATAGGATTGGCTGATTATTCCTAACTGTGCTATAGAATGGAGGGAAAGAAAATGATGAGCTCAGAGCTTAAAATCTCAACTCAAATCAGGCATAAATCATTAAAAGCTTCTATTACTTCCCTGAAATAAAGTATTTTCTCTTATTATTAATGGGATAAGGGTGACTTCTGTAACAAAGAAAAACAAGCTAGAGTCTCATCCTGTGAGTGACTGAATTACTGTGCAAATTAATTCTCAACTTTACAGAATGTGTTCTATCAAAGTTAGGTTGTTGGAAGGAATGTGAACCTGAAATTTGAAGTGGGTGCATACAATCAGGTTCCAGTGAAGCTGGGGACATTGAATCTTTAACTTCTGATTGGCCTTCTTAGCCAGTAGACATAGTCTTCTTCCCTGAAGAGGTTAAGCCCACCTTTGCCTAAAGCATTTATAATGGCTTCCCCTGAAGTATTTTCCTTTCAGAGGCTTGCTGATTATCTTCACGGCCTAACCCTACCATCCCTCTTTGCCTTTTGACATATAAAGACTCAAGTTCTGACAGGCTCCAAAAAGTGAGGTGCAAAGTATAACTTATGAAGTGTGCGCTGTGTATTGCACAAAAACTGCATGGTTTTTCTAACTTTTTTTTCTTGTATAGACAGGAATACATGTGGTAATTGATATTAATGATGTGGTATCATGGTAATGAGAATATACAGTTGAATCAGTCCAAGATTATTGGATGAGCCCATTAAGCATAGATTTCAGATGTTTAATTGGTTGGCAGAAACATGGACCCAAAGATAGCCTATAACTAAAAGAAGTTGAAAGACTCACATGCCTTGCATACTGTAGAGAAAGGCATCTCAAAGTTTAGGGAAATTGGAATATTAGAGAGCATTTTTTATGTAAGATTTCCTCACCCATTCTGGGAAGTCTCAGAGGATACAACATAATTAAACCATGACTATATATTAAAACAAAAAGAAAATGTCTCAGGGAAGGCCTAGTATTCTTAAAAGCTTTCATGGTTGTTATTCTCACTAGGTCAAATATTTGCAGGGGAAATTCTACCATCAGATTGAATCCCTAAGTGCAGTGGGAGTAATGGAAACCCAGGGTTGCAAGACTCAAGTAATGTCACTTGATTGCCAAAGAGAGGTGGGTGTGGCTACCAAAACGAACAGTGGAGCCAAAGCAGTGATCAGAATAGCCTAACTCAGACACCTATGACACTGGCAAGTTGAGCATGGTTTCCCTAAAAGTGAAATAGTTGGACAGGATATTATTATTACTTCACCTGTGTAAGTGCCACCACCTGTTACTCTTGATTCACTAACAAAACTTTTGCTTTCACTAGTAGATACAACAGTTGTTACACTGAACTTGAACGTAAGGTAGCAGCCTGGCCACTTGGACTCCTCATGCTTCTAAAGGAACAAAGATGAATGTTACACTACTGGCTGGAGTGACTACCAGGAGTAAATCCAGCTTCAGTGGAGGCACAGTGTAAGTAAAGAACTGTCTGGAACGTAGGACGTCTCATATCCTGTGCGGAGAAGGCAATGGCACCCCACTCCAGTACTCTTGCCTGGAAAATCCCACGGACGGAGGAGCCTGGTGGGCTGCAGTCCATCGGGTCGCGAAGAGTCGGACACGACTGAGCGACTTCCCTTTCACTTTTCACTTTCACGCATTGGAGAAGGAAATGGCAACCCACTCCAGTGTTCTTGCCTGGAGAATCCCAGGGACGGCTGAGTCTGTGGGGTCGCACAGAGTCGGACACAACTGAAGCGATTTAGCAGCAGCAGCAGCATATCCTGTGAGTAAAGCTAATGGAAAACTATAATAATCCCATTTAGGCAGGATTGGTAAGAGCTCAGACACCTCAGGAATGAAAGTCTGTTTGGGTCATGCCATCAGGTGAAGACCCACATAAGCAGAGGTGTTTAATAAGTTCAAAAAGACTATAGAGAATGTTACAGTACATTTTTTTTAAAGTTTATTTTTTATATACCTCAAAATTCACTTTGAAAATAAAGACAGCTTGAGTCAAAGAACTCACGTCATTGGCTAAAATTCCTATTACTAGTAGTTAGCAGATTTCAGAATATATACCGATTCCACAAGTTCAAAATGTCTCTCTTATCTTAAACTAAACTAAAATAATAAATATAATTGCATAGTAAAAATAAACCAGAAGATTAAGATTCATGGCACATTTAAAAAAAGAAGTGATAAGTAGGAAAAACATTGGGTGGGGGAAGAAAAGAAGCATTTTACATGAGCTGATATTGCTATTGGCTGAGTATTAGCATCTGGAACTTACCAATCATGACTTGAATGAAAAAGTTAATGAAGCCACTACAGGTAATTCGATTCTCTCAATGGTTTGTCATAATAATCAAAGCATGGGTTTCTATGATGGCTGAATTTAAGAATGAGGACAAACACCAAATTAAAGGAGTCCCTTGCAGGGAGTAGAGTCAGATATCTAAATTTCACACATTGCTGATTATATGAACAACATATAGCAAAAGATATTTAGAAGAGAAATGGTAAAACTTCTTAAAGTCAAAGCAGCCTGCAGGCTGCTCCAAGTATACTCCAGGATTCCAAACCAAGTACAGTCTTTAAGGTTAAGTCTTAAAGAATTAGGGGCAACAGTGTAGTTATATTATTCGAAGGCAATAGTGTAAGATTATCAAGAAATTAGCAAGGAATGGAATTTATATATTTTTAACTACTCATGAAGAAAAGTTAGTGGAAGAACATTTATAGATCTATAGAAAAATAAACGTCTGGAATAGTATTTTACGCTTAGCATTATGTAGCATTCAACTGTGCAAGCTGGTAACCAAACTACTCTCTGACCTTGCAAGACCAACTGAATGCAGGTCATGATTATATTATCGAAGTCCCCTGGTCAAAACTTTTCCAAGGAACTTGAAAGATTGCAGGAAGCTACAATTATGAAGTACTATATATTCATATGGGCTTCCCTGGTGGCTTAGTCAGTAAAGAATCCACCTGCAATGCGGAAGACCTGGATTTGATCCTTGGGTGGGGAAGATCCCCTGTAACCCCATGGCAAATCACTCCTGTATTCTTGCTTGCAGAATCCCCGTGGACAGAGGAGGCTGGCCGGCTGCAGTCCATGGAGTTGCAAAGATTCAGATATGACCGAGCAACTAAGCACACATATGTATTCTCTCCAGGTGCTTGGATACGAATGTTTCTTTGAAACGTTTTCTGACTGCTTCTCTGTGATTTTAGCATACAACA
Organism: Ovis aries; assembly: GCF_016772045.2. Classification (NCBI taxonomy): domain Eukaryota; kingdom Metazoa; phylum Chordata; class Mammalia; order Artiodactyla; family Bovidae; genus Ovis; species Ovis aries. The sequence goes on from NC_056069.1 coordinate 54,994,948, forward strand.
AAACCCATTATCCACATAGTATTCATTTCCCAGTAATGCTATCTTTATACTTTTTTAAACATATTTTTCTAACAGGTATGCTATTGAAAGCAATGACTAAACAATTATAAAAGAGCTTGTATATTAAGAATCAAAGCGTCAAGGATTTTAAGTTTATAAATTCTTTTACCTTTCATAACATTTTAATAAGGTGACTGCAATATTTCCATTTTAAATAACTCTAAGTAACTTTTATAAGATCACAAGCTAATGTGGCAGAACCAGAATCTTGAAACCGCATGCTCTGAGTTCCAGAGGTTCTGCTTTTCAACTTCATCACATCAGTAATTATTTTTCAAACAAAATATTAATAATACTGATAAGATTAAGGCATTCATGAAAAGATTTTATTAAAGCTGATAATCTTATTTAGGAAGCATAAATGAACAATTACATGAGAGCTTTGTTTTATTGAATAGCCATGTACCACTACGGAAAATCCAAAGATGACTCTCCAGCTCCTAGGCTCCTGTCAGTGACTTAAACACAAATATCTCATTTTGTTTGTATTAACTAAAATAAAGGGACATTATTTACCCCTGATGATACTGAGAAAATGAATGGTGAGTGTCTCAGTGGAAGATCATTTCGATACAATAAATGAAACATTCAGGCTGACTTAATAATAGCATTTCCCTTTGAAAAACACTAGGACATACATTACAAACAAGATGTGAAACGAATCACCAGTCCAGGTTTGATGCATGATTCAGGGTGTTTGGGACTGGTGCATAGGGATGACCCAGAGGGATGGATGGGGAGGGATGTAGGAGGGGGGTTCAGGATGGGGAACACATGTACACTCATGGCTGATGATGGGAAAGGCTAGTCAAAGATTTCAAGTTATAAGATGAATGCATTTTGGGAATCCAATATTCAGCCTAATGACTATACTTAAATACAATATTGTAAAGTAAAATTAATTAATTAAAAATAAATAAATAAATAAAATATTCTTCAGGCTGAGAATAAAAAATACTTTAAATATATACAAATTTATTTGTAAATTACATCTCACCTAAAATAAATGTCATATAAATTTTAAAATAGTATAACAGACTGACAGGAAAATATTATTTTATTTTCCATGTTTATGAAATAAATATATTCAAGGTGAGAAAGAGACAAATACACCTATGGTTTTATTTTTTTTCCTCAGAATCACACAAGCTCATATATGGCAAAAGAAACAAAAGGCACTATGGAAAAATTGGATCTCAGAGCTAGAACTGCCTTATGGTAAATACAGTGAACAAAACAGTAAATTGAATTTATTTATTTATTTATTCCAGTATAATGGAAAGGATGTAATTTGAAAGAGGTTTATAGCTATGACCCTTCAACAGCATTTTTTTTTATGATATAAACGTGGTTGAGTTAGAGGGGTGGAAGCACACAGTTCTCATGTTTTAACTTTTCTGGAAATTGAAATATTTAATAATTTATAGATGAAGTAAAAACCATTAAATTCATACAATATTTATGGCATAATGATTTTCAATATACTTTATGTCATATTTATTTATATAGTTTCAAATTCATGTTTATTTGATAGACTAAATTGAAGCTGAGAAAAACATTTTATGACTTAATGAATCTCAGTCAATTAATCTTTTGACCTTCTTTCATTCCTCATAAAACTGCTCATTTCAATTAGTTACCAACTTGATCTAGAGTCTACCTATCATTTTTCTCCCTTTCTGCAGAATTTTCTTTTTATTTATAGCAGTTTTACATAGATGCAGAAAAAGAGATCTAAACATATTCATATTCAATCCATCTTTATTAAGTGCTCAAAATGGCATATTGTGCTTGGTGATTCTGCATGAAACTTCACACATGTTTTCAAAAGCCAGTGGAAGATAATAAAAAAAATCATATGCAAGTGTCAAGATGCAATATTTCCCATAATAAAGCACTCACTATTCCTATAGGGCTATTTTTGCATATGTAGTCTACAAGAGCAATTATGAGAAATGAATTCTGGCTAGGTGTGTGTAGATTATATAGGAGAGACCAGAAAAAGTATCAAAAAATTATGTAATAATATTTTCCTCTTTAAAATGGAAGGACGTCAAAGGGAAAGTTTAAAGACATTTGAATAAATAGTGAAAGGAGCTTATAATATGTCACAGAGCTAAACTTAATTCTACTAATTTGAAATATTGCTTTGAATGATGAACTAAGAAGACCTCTCACTGGCCATTTAAAGTGAAGTGAAAGTAGCTCAGTTGTGTACGACTCTCTGTGACCCCATAGACTATACAGTCCACGGAATTCTCTAGGCCAGAATACTGGAGTGGGTAGCATTTCCCTTCTCCAGGGTATCTTCCCAACCCAAGGATTGAACCCAGATCTCCTGCATCGCAGGCGGATTCTTTACCAGCTGAGCCACATTTAGCTGGTGTGTATCAAAAATTCAATGTTAACAAAGACAAGACCTTTATATTTTCAGAACTTTTAGTGAACTCTAGAAGTTCCTATAACAATCTTTCCTCTATTTAAATGCAATTGTCCCATTTCATATTGAGATGTCAGTGGCCCACTCATTAAATACATTGTACACTCCTAATGGGCTCCTTTTTAATTAAGGTTTCTCTGCATTGGAAGATTAAGAGTTCATGGAGAGCATACCCAGGGGAAATTGTCTGATTGTGTTATCTAGCACCAAAATTCAACACTTTTTTTAATGGAATGAATAAAAAAGGAACCGTGATCTTAAAAATTCATCTTAACACATTAATATTACTGTTTCTTCTGTAATTTTTCTCCCTTGAAATTACCTAGTCCTGGTAAATTAAATATTATCTCCAAACTTATTACAGAAAAGAACTTTGTGGTCTCTTGCTTTGATTTACCTAAACATTTTAATTACTGTCTGGAAAAAAATGAGAAACACAAACAGAATCTAAATTATTTTAATATTTAAGAACAATAGGGATTTAATAATAATTACAACAGAAATAATATTCCTTTTGGTGCTAAAAGTTAATGAGAACTTTTTATCAATCAATGAGCTAGTTGCTTTGCATTTTTAACTGACTTGATCCTTATAAAAATTTTATTCACTTGAAGTAGCTATTACATATATCTTCTATAGAAAGCTACACTGTTCTTAAGTGTGGAGCTAAAAAGAAATCTGTTTTGTCTTCTAAGGCTGCATTCTTATTTTACTGTTATGTTTTACTCTTTTTTTCAATCCATTCAAATTTTGGTGAGCCTATTACTAAACCAACACTTGGGTCCACTCACTGGCCCATGTGCATAGTAATGCCAACCTACTGATACCAGGTTGTGGTGAAGGAGAATTCAAAAACTAAAATTCCCATGATGGGTTTCAGCAAAGCATTTTTAAGAGCCAGGTAAGGAAAGAAAGTCCCAAGGTATATGATCAGCTTATGCACAATTCTCTGATTGGTAAATGGTGAGATAATAGGTCAATGTCACAGTTTAGTTCAGTTTAGTCCCTCAGTCCTGTCTGACACTTTGTGACCCCATGGCCTGCAGCATGCCAGGCCTCCCTGTCCATCACCAACTCCTGGAGTTTACTCAAACTCATGTCCATTGAGTCAGTGATGCCAGGGGTTAACATTATCAACCCTTAAACTCCAATAGGTCTGGGGTCTACATGCTCATGGTCATCAAATGGTTGGTTTCTTCCATTTGGTGGCAGTTTGAGCATCTATAAAACAAGTCAGGAAATGTACATCAGATAACATTACCTAGGTCCTTGAAAATGGAGCTATAGCAGAGTATGGAAGAGGGCTCCGTCATGGGAAGTTCCCATAGGGTTAAACTTAGCTACAAACTGAAAGTCATACCTATATTATCCAGGCTTCCCCAATTGTTCAGGGGTAAGGTATCCACCTGCAATGCAAGAGACGCAGGTTCAATCCCTGGGTCAGGAAGATCCCTTGAAGGAGGAAATGGGAACCGACTCCTGAAAAATCCCATGGACAAAAGAGCCTGGAAGGCTAGAATCCATGGGGTGACAAAGAGTGAGACACGACTGAGCAGGATCACTAGCCAGGTCCTGATAAAGGCAAAAATCTCATGGCAATGGAGGGGTGAACTTATTTTCTCCACACAGGTTGTTTTACAGTTGCTAGATTCAGGAGGTTAGAATAGGGATATGGAGTGCAAAATGGTGGTTACAGGAAGTGGTGGCTGGAAGAACCACACGGAGGGCAAACAGAGGAAGGGAAAAAGCGAAAAGGGAGACTGCAGGCCCAGAGTGAGAAACTTCCTCACGAAAATACACCTGACATGTCCCTTTCCCTGATTAGTTCTGGGCATATATCTAATTTACATTCTCTTCTCTGATTAGCCCAGGGTACAAGCTCTATTTTATAGGGAAAATAGCTAATTAAGCCCTAGGAACTGCCAAGGGAAAAGGAGAAAAAGTATAAAGCGGGAAGCCATAACAGATCTCTCCACTCCTACAGGGGTTGGTCTGCACTCCCATCTCGAGAGCATCGTCCGCTGCTGCTGCTAAGTCGATTCACTCATGTCTGACTCTGTGCGACCCCAGGTGCCCCCGTCCCTGGGATTCTCCAGGCAAGAACACTGGAGTGGGTTGCCATTTCCTTCTCCAATGCACGAAAGTGAAGAGTGAAAGTGAAGTCGCTCAGTCGTGTCTGACTCCTAGCGACCCCATGGACTGCAGCCTACCAGGATCCTCCGTCTATGGGATTTGTCAGGCAAGAGTACTGCTTCTTGCTTAATAAATCATGCCTGCTTGAGCTGTACTGGTCCTTCATTTCGACTTCAATTCTATATTGTAAAGTAAAAAATAAATAAATAAATAAATAATAAAAAATAAAATATAAAAAATAAAAAATAAAAATAAAGCATAGGATGCCTCACCGCCCCCCCGCCCGCCGCCCCCCCCCCCCCCCGCCACAACCGGCAAAATAAAAGAAGAAATCAAGGAAGAAAAACCAACCAGACACAAGGAGAAATCACAATCAAACAATGGAAAAGTTAAAGATACCTTCACCAGATGACCAAAATCAATGCCAGTGAAAGAACAGATAAACATTATTGTTTCTGAATGTCTTACCCCCGAGAATGACACAATGATATATATGAAGCATTTTGTTTGAGGATAGAAAACCTGAAGAAAATAAGTAGAAATTATTAACAAACACAAAATGAGGCACATTTAATGCAAAAAGAAGTTGGGCTTATTATTTTTCAAAAGTTAACCTCAAACAAGACCAAGAAGGCTAGTAGACCATTTTGAATTTAAGGAAATTAAAGAGAATTATAGAGAAAAGACAGTATTTGGTTTTAGGCTTTATCCACTAACGAAGGAAAATAATTACTATAGAGAATATTACTTGGTTAATTGACAAAAAATGAAATAGGGACAACTGATTAGGTAAAAGTAACCAGGAGACAGACTAATTAAAGTCAGTCACATGGTGTCCAATGCCTAAGTAACTGATCCCTCAAGGAAGAAGGATTTTGCTTTTCCAATTGCATTTTAGAATTAGTTTGTCAATTTCTAAAAATTAAACCTGGTAAGATTTTGAGACTACATTATCCTATCACTATGTTGCTAAATTCAATTTGCCAATATTTTTTTAAACATTTGCATTTATATCTATAATACATAGGATGTTGGTTGTAGATTTCTGTTGTGCTTTCTTCTCACAATTTTTTGTTTACGTACTTGTTTTGGTATAGGGTAACGCTGGCCTAATAAAATAAGTTAAGAAGTACTTTCATTTTCTGAAAGAATTCATAAAGAATATTTTTCTTTCTTAAATGTTAAGTAAAATATATCAGTGAAACTTTCAGGACACAGAGTTTTCTTTAACGAAAACTTATAATAAATAATAATTAAATGTATATGTATTTATAATTTCAAGTCACTAATTTTTCCTGAGCTGAGGTTTTTGGAAGAGTTTGTCTAATATACTTATATTATCAATTTTATTAATACATAAACCGTGAATTTCCAGATGTTCAAGCTGGTTTTAGAAAAGGCAGAGGAACTAGAGAGCAAATTGCCAACATCTGCTGGATCATGGGAAAAGCAAGAGAGTTCCAGAAAAATATCTATTTCTGCTTTATTGACTATGCCAAAGCCTTTGACTGTGTGGATCACAATAAACTGTGGAAAATTCTGAAAGAGATGGGACTCCCAGACTACCTGACCTGCCTCTTGAGAAACCTATATGCAGGTCAGGAAGCAACAGTTAGATTTGGACATGGAGCAACAGACAGGTTCCAAATAGGGAAAGGAGTACGTCAAGGCTGTATATTGTCACCCTGCTTATTTAACTTCTATGCAGAGTACATCATGAGAAATGCTGGACTGGAAGAAGCACAACCTGGAATCAGCCTCAGATATGCAAATGACACCACCCTTGTGGCAGAAAGTGAAGAAGAACTAAGAAGCCTCTTGATGAAAGTGAAAGAGGAGAGTGAAAAGGTTGGCTTAAAGCTCAACATTCAGAAAACGAAGATCATGGCATCTGGTCTCATCACTTCATGGCAAATAGATGGGGAAACAGTCAAAACAGTGTCAGACTTTATTTTGGGGGGCTCCAAAATCACTGCAGATGGTGATTGCAGCCATGAAATTAAAAGATGCCTACTCCTTGGAAGAAAAGTTATGACCAACCTAGATAGCATATTCAAAAGCAGAGACATGGTTTTTCCAGTGATCATGTATGGATGCGAGAGTTGGACTGTGAAGAAGGCTGAACGCCAAAGAATTGATGCTTTTGAACTGTGGTGTTGGAGATGACTCTTGAGAGTCCCTTGGACTGCAAGGAGATCCAACCAGTCCATCCTGAAGGAGATCAGGATTTCTTTGGAAGGAATGATGCTAAAGCTGAAACTCCAGTACTTTGGCCACCTCATGCGAAGAGTTGATTCATTGGAAAAGACTGATGCTGGGAGGGATTGGGGGCAGGAGGAGAAGGGGATGACAGAGGATGAGATGGCTGGATGGCATCATGGACTCGATGGATGTGAGTCTGAGTGAACTCCGGGAGTTGTTGATGGACAGGGAGGCCTGGAGTGATGCGATTCACGGGGTCGCAAATAGTCGGACATGACTGTGCGACTGAACTGAATTGAATCAAAGTGAAAGTGTCACGCACTCAGCCATGTCTGGCTCTTTGTGATCCCATGGACTGTGGCCCCACCAGGCTCCTCTGTTCATGGTATTCTCTAGGCAAGAATTCTGGTGTGGTTAGCCATTCCCTTCCCCAGGGGATATTCCTGACCCAGGGACTGAACTCCAGTTTCCCACATTGTGGGCAGATTCTTTACCATCTGAGCCACCAGAGAAGCCTCATGACATGCCAGTGTGCTGTGCACTGTGCTTAGTCGCTCCGTCATGTCCAACTCTTTGTGACCCCAGGGACTGTAGCCCAGCAGGCTCTTCTGTCCATGGCAGTTCTCCAGACAAGAATACTGGAGGTGGTTGCCATGCCCTCCTCCTTGGGATCTTCCCAACCCAGGAACTGAAGCCAGGTCTCCAATATAGCTGGTGGATTCTTTACCATCTGAGCCAACAGGAAAGCCCATTAACCAATATCATCAGGTAATCAAATCTGTAGTTGTGCCTTCTTTTCTTCCATATATGGGGAGTTTGCATTTCTCTGCCTTTTTTTTTTTTTCTCTTTTCTTCTAGCTAAATTTGAATGAAAGTTATTGGTATTTTCCAAGAATCAGTGCTGATTTCAGTAATTTTGTTTTTTCCAGTTTTTACTGTGATAAAATATATGCAAAACATTATTCATCATCTTAATCGTTGTAAGTATATTTTTGTGAGATATTAACTGCATTCACATTGTTGTGCAACCATCACCACTATTTTCAGGACTAGTTTCATCTTGCAAAACTGAAATTATTAATATAGACACACTAAACAATCACTTTTATTCCACCATCTCCTCAGTCCTGAGAAGTTATTCTAATCTCTGTCTCTGTGATTTTGACTACCCTAAGCACCTCATAAAAGTGGGTTCATACAATGTTTGTTTTTTTGTGTGACTGGCTTATTTTACTTATCATGATGTCCTTGATCATGTTGTAGCATATGTTAGGTATTTTCAAGGCTAAATAACATTCCTTTACATTACATAACTCATTTTGCCTATTCATTCATTTGTTAAAGGTCATTTGGGCTGCTTCCAGGCTTTAGCTACTGTGAATATACTTGCTACAAAAATGGGTGTACACATTTCTGATTGAGACCCTGTTTTCAAGGGTCATATCCAGAAGTGGCATTGCAGAATTACATGATAAAACTATTTTTAGTACTTTAAAATTCTCCAGGCCAGGCTTCAACAAGTACATGAACCGAGAATTTCCAGATGTTCAAACTGGATTTTAAAAAGGCAAAGGAACCAGAGATCAAATTGCCAACATCCATTAGATCATCTAAAAAGTAAGGAAGTTCCAGAAAAACAAATATTTCTGCTATATTGACTATGCCAAAGCCTTTGACTATGTGGATCACAACAAACTGTGGAAAATTCTTCAAGAGATGGGAATACCAGACCACCTTATCTGCCTCCTGAGAAATCTGTATGCAGGTCAAGAAGCAACAGTTAGAACTGGACATGGAACAACAGACTGGTTCCAAATCAATTGGGAAAGGAATAGGTCAAGGCTGTATATTGTCACCCTGCTTATTTAACTTCTATGCAGCGGACATCATAAGAAACACTGGGCTGGATGAAGCACAAGCTGGAATCAGGATTCCCAGGAGAAATATCAGTAACCTCAGATATGCAGATGACACCACCGTCATGGCAGAAAGTGAAGAACTAAAGAGCCTCTTGATGAAAGTGAAAGAAGAGAGTGAAAAAGTTGGCTTAAAGCTCAACATTCAGAAAACTAAGATCATGATATCTGGTCCCATCATTTCATGGAAAATAGATGTGGAAACAATGGAAACAGTGTCAGACTTTATTTTGGGGGGCTCCAGAATCACTGCAGATGTTGACTATAGGCATGAAATTAAAAGATGCTTGCTCCTTGAATCAACCTAGACAGCATATTAAAAAGCAGAGATATTACTTTGCCAACAAGTGTCTGTCTAGTTAAAGCTATGATTTTTCCAGTAGTCATGTATGGATGTAAGATTTGGACATAAAGAAAGCTGAGCACCAAAGAATTGATGCTTTTGAACTGTGGTATTGGAGAAGACTCTTGAGAGTCCTTTGAACAGCAAGGAGATACAACCAGTCCACCCTAAAGGAAATCAGTCTTGAATATTCATTGGAAGGACTGATGCTGAAGCTGAAACTCCAATACTTTCACCACCTGATGCAAACTGACTCACTGGAAAAGACCCCTATATGAGGAAAGATTGAAGGCTGGATAAGGGGATGACAGAGGATGAGGTGGTTGGATGGCATCACCAACTCAATGAACATGAGTTTGAGTAAACTCCAGGAGTTGGTGATGGACAGGTAAGCCCGGAGTACTGCAGTCCATGGCGTCGCAATGAGTCGCAGGCGGCTAATCGACTGAACTGAACAGAACTGAGGAGCTCCCATGCCATAGTGTTTTTCACAGCATCTATATCACCTTAAATTTATGGAAAGAGTCTGTTAGATTTCCAATTTTTCTTGATTCTCATCAATACTTGTTATTTTTTGCTGTTGTTATTTTGATAGTAACTGTTCTAACAGGTTTGAGGTAGTATTTCTTCAGTTTTTAATGGATTTTTCTGATACCATTAAACATCTCTACATGGGTCTATTGTTAATGCAAACATCTTCTTTAATGAAATGCCTGTTCAAGTTATTTGCCCATTCTCGAGTCAGATTCTAGAGTCAGATTTGCTCCAGTACTCTTGCCTGGAAAATCCCATGGATGGAGGAGCTTGGTAGGCTGCAGTCCATGGGGTCACTAAGAATCGGAAACGACTGAGTGACTTCGCTTTCACTTTTCACTTTCATGCATTGGAGAAGGGAATGGCAACCCACTCCAGTGTTCTTGCCTGGAGAATCCCAGGGACGGGGGAGCCTGGTGGGCTGCAGTCTATGGGGTCTCACAGAGTCGGACACGACTGAAGTGACTTAGCAGCAGCAGCAGAGTCAGACTATTTTCTTGTTGTTGGGTTTTAAATGCGCTTTGTACATTCTGGATATAGCCCCTTATCAGTTGCATGGTATACAAATATTTTCTCACATTCTGAAGACTCTATGTAGTGCACAAAAGTTATTCCCTTTTTTTTAATTTTTATAAAGCTAAATTTGTCCATTTTCTCTTTTGTCATCTCTGTCTTTGTTGTCATATCCAAGAAATCATTGTGAAATCAATGTAGTGAAGGTTTTGCCTTATGTTTTATGCTAAACGTTTTATAGTTCTTATCTCTTAACTTTAAACCTTCCATCCATTGTGAGTCAACATTTTTATATTGTGCTTTGTACAAGTCCAACTTCATTCTTTTGTATGTGAATATCCTGTTTTTCCAGAACTTTATGTTGAAGAGACTGTCCTTTCTCCATTGAATTATCTTGACATCCTTATTGAAATCTTTTCACCATTTATGTGAATTTTCTAAGTATCTCATGATCTATGAACAAAGATTTGTCTACATGTTCCTTCCCATTTTGGATGATTTTTTTCCCCCCCATTATCTTTCTTCCCTATTTTTTTCTCTCATAATAACTGCTTTGTTGTTATTGATTTTTTTTAATTTATTTTGTTTGTTTGTTTTACCTTGGCTGGCTTATAACACCTTCAAGGAGTCTGTGAATTAAACACATCCTCCAGCCCCTTCCCTGCAGCTTGCTTAATCCCCATGGTGTAACATCTGACATTGGTGTTTAGTAGCTGAACCATTTCAAGCTTGTAAATTCCAGTCCTCATTTTTTAAATAATATTTAATCAATTTTGCTTATTTCTGTTTCTGTTTTCCTTAGAATATAAATTATGATACACTCGATACTGGTGTTTTCCTTTGTTCTTTTTTCTCCCTTACCAAGTATTCTCTTATAATCTTATTTACAAAAAATAATAATAATAAATTTAATTTGTGCTTTAAAAATCCTAGATATTTAAATCAGTTATATTCTATTTGACTTTTAGAATTATTTTTCCCAAATCAATATATTAGTAATATCCCACAAAGCTTAAATTTAAACATTTAAAACATTGTCACTATAATGAATTTTTTTTTTGTATTCTCAAAATAGGTGAAAACTATAAAAACTGGTCTAGAATCAGCAAAGAAATAACAAAGACAAGAAAAAAAAAAAGAAAGAAGCATCAAAAGAGGCTGGAAATTTACATTAAATTTTTCAGTGTACCTTTTTTTCCACACACAAAAATTGTTATTTGCTTTTGATCCATCCACTTATTAAAAAAAAAATATTGAGTATCTTTCATGTGTGATATTCTAAATATTGGGAATGATACGACAAACAATACAATAAGATCACTTCTCACATACTTGCTTTATGTGCTAGTAGAGGAAGCAATTAAAAACCAATTAAACATGTAAATATAAAGATTTAAATTTAAATTATATAAATAAAATTAAACAAGTGAATGGAATGAATCAGCAGAGGTGGGAAATATCATCTTCTTAAAGCTAAAATATAGCAAATTGGCATTTCTGTGAGGAATTCAGAGAGCCACCACATGACTAGAAGTCAAGTATCAAGTTATTCAAAGATTCAAGGAAAAAACTTCACAGCTGAGTCAGTAAGTACAAAGGTTCTGAGGTAGGAATGTGCTTTCTATAGTCAAGGAACTGAAAGAGAAAATGTTGTTTAAATATAGTTAAAGTGGAAAAGAATGTAATTAAGTGAAATTAGAATACTGAAGATTGATAGGAATATCTTAATTTTCTGAAGGTCATTTTAAAGAAACAGAAGTCATTGGAAGAATTTTAGACAGATAGGATGTGATTTGATTTCCAATTAAATAAGGTTATTCTGATCTCTAGATAGGCATTAGAAAGCAAAAGTGCAAACAGAACTTTTGACAAAATAATGTTATTATGTTGGTAGGATAACAAAGTAGGTTTAGGTGAGAAAGAAAGAAAAATAGCTGGTTGTTGATAAAAGCAAAATAAGTCAAATAAACATAGTTTACTGTCATATGTTATAAAACAGGGCAGTTTTACAACTATTAGCCACAAATTTTCTGGTAACTATCTAGTTACATAGATAAATCTGAGATTTGAAAGAAAATTATTGACTCAGACTTATATGTTGTAACATTATCAATAAATATTTCATATCATTCCACTATTTTATACATATTTAAAGACTTGAAATGTTCTAAATATTAATTTTTCTATAGCCTTTTAATTATGTAATTTTGTAAACATGTGTCTTCTCACAAAACATATAAGGAATTATAATATTCAATTATGTAAAGTTATCTGTGTTAATAGGAGGTATTTTTATATTAATATTATGATTACCTTCGAACTAATATAATTAGAATATGGAAAAATTTGACTTTTATAAAATATTTTGAAATTTGTTATTTCCTTCAATTCCCATCAATTTCTCACCAAATTAGCTACACAAATGCCATTTAATGCAACTCCAGTTTACCCTTAATTGTCTAATACTCATCAGTTTGGGGACATATTGGCAAACAATTTTGAGAATCCAGGATTAATGCTCATCAAATGATATATTATTCAAATAATAAAGGAAGATCTTAAGCTAGGAGATTTCAAGTAAGTTCTTAAGGACATATGATACTAGACCTATGTAGAATTAATGAGTTCCCTAAGGCCAGGATCATTTTATCTCTTTCCCAAGTCCTAAATCCCTTAAATTTGAAACACTTTATCTTTCAAAAGTTATGACACCCATTTTTTTTCAGTATTACAAGATATTCATATTTTACTATCATTTTCATGAAACAAGTTTGAAAAGTCTTTGTGATAAAAAGTAACAATTTTTTTTAAAGATATCCCTGAGTTCTTTGAAAACAATCTATTTATTATTAGAACTGACACAATTGCTTCTTAGATTGGTATTCAGAGTGCAGTTGAGTCTGGATAAATTGTGACATTGCTGGTTTGTCAGTGGAAGTAATATGAATTGTTCATGAAAATAAGTCTGCAGCATATGATCAATGGAAATCTCAAAGCACTTGATTTTATCATTAAATACTTTCAGTTAATAAAATGCTCATTGGAATGAAATAAATGACACTATTTTGAGGAAGACAGTGTTCATTGTCAAGACATAATGGATAAAACTCAAATATAATGTGTTGTGAACAGGTTTTTCCTGTTCAGAAAGCAAAATAGAATGGAAGAATATGTGGAAGATTAAAAGACTGTAGCTATTGTAGCAAAATTGGATGATAATTTAAGACAACACTGACTCATAAATTAACCATTTCAATTCTTAGTAGTAAATAAAAGTAAAGTTACAGGATTGAAAGTTGAAAAGTTGGGGAACATTTCACTGTTTTAGAAGAGTCCAAGAAGGAGAATCTTAGAATTAATCTTTGAAATGTGTCTGTATATGGTTCATTTGTGTGCATATGTATAAAATTAACCAATTACTGTATGTAATAATCATTATTCTCCCTGGAAAACATTGTATAATAAGCTCTTTCTTTTTCCAAATTATTGCCATTAATTCTTCCTGTTATTTCAGTCAGTGCATTATTTCACCCATGTATTATAAACACTTATAGACTGGAAACAGACATTTTATATTAATATAATTCAATATTTCCCCTATTAGCCCTTTCTATTCACTCAAGTTTATTATGTATGATTCAGCTAAGTATTCTCCAGGCTATTTATGTCAGTGAGTCACTTATATCTTCCCTTTAGGCTCCCTTTCTTATCTGTATTTGAATGAGAGTCATTCTAAATGGAATTCTAGAGGCATAATTCTAAAAATAAACTAAAAAACCATCTCTGAAACATTTTGGACAAAGGAGCACATTTCTGATTTTAAAAGACCTTCAGAATCTGCTCTCGAATTTTTTGCTAACTTATGAAAGCATTCGTATTGTTTCCATTCCATTCAGACTAGGCAAACTTTCAAAAACATCATAAGCATATTTGTAAAACACATCCATGCTAACATCATAAGTGAATTTAGTCCTTGAATACATGTATTTTTATACAGCTTTCCTAAAATTAGATTCTTAATAAAAATCTATATCACTGACAGCTTTTTAAATAATTGTGCTCTAAAGTCAAAAATGAGCTGGCAAAATAACAAAATGTATGACTCTAGCCTACATGAAATTAATTCAAATTCAAAAATACAACTTTTCAAAGTGTAACTTACAAAATTAGTTTAAAATAAATCACAAAATGTGCTTGATAAGAAAAAAATTAAACTGTAAGATCTTTTTATAAAATTCAAATAATTAGACCATTTTAGAAAATGAAAGTCAGTATCCTTTCAATGATTTCGAACAACTTAAACCTCTAGGCAACCCGTGTAGCCCATCAGGCTCCTCTGTCTATAGGATTATCTTAGCAAAAACAGTGGAGTGGCTTGCCATTTCCTCCTCCAAGGTATCCATTTTCCTGACCCAAGGTTCAAACCATGTCTCCTGCATTATAGGCAGATTCTTTACCTGCTGAGCAATCTGGAAAACCCACATATTTGGAAACTACACACACACACACATACACACATGCACACACACACACACACACACACACATATATATATATATATATATATATATATACAAAAAATGGAATATGTAAACCTCTATTTTAGTTCATTAGAGAATTATTGTTCTTTGCTTTGGTAGTATATATTAACTTCAAAAGAGAATATTTTTAAAATACATTGTCCTAAATAAACCTAGGAAGCAATAATAAAGCAGAAAGCATTAACTTGGAATCAAATAATTGCAATTCAGGTTATACAGATTTGAATGTCAACCTAAACAGTGTCCCAGTAAGGACCAAGTCGGGGGCTTTTAAAGACAAAGCAGGGAGGTTTGCAGTACAAAAATTTTAATTGGAGTTGGAGGCAAAAGCTAGTGATGACTCACCAGGATTGAGTGAGGGAGGAAAAGTCCACTGCTCTGAAAATTTGCAAGTGTTCTTTCAGAGTTCTTCGAATGTTTGTGGTTTGGCCTAGTTCAAAAGAGATGTAGATGTATAGAACACTCTTTTGGACTCTGTGGGAGAGGGCGAGGGTGGGATGATTTGGGAGACTAGCATTGAAACACGTATAATATCATATATGAAATGAATCGCCAGTCCAGGTTTGATGCATGATACTGGATGCTTGGGGCTGGTGCACTGAGACAACCCAGAGGGATAGTATGGGGAGGGAGGAGGGAGGGGGTTCAGGATGGGGAACACGTGTATACCTGTGGTGGATTCATGTGGATGTATGGCAAAACCAATACAATATTGTAAAGTAATTAACCTTCAATTAAAATAAATAAATTTATACTAAAAAAAAAGTTCACATTTCCACCAGGTGAAGACATGCTTTAATACCTCTTTAATGGCAGTTCAGCTGGTGAAGAATCCGCCTGAAAGGCAGGAGACCTGGGTTCGATCCCACGGTTGGGAAGATTCCATGAAGTAGCGAAAGGCTATCCACTCCAGTATTCTGGCCTTGAGAATTCCATGGACTATACAGTCCATGGGGTCACAAAGAGTCGGACACGACTGAATGCCTTTCACTTTCAGTTCTAATGGCCTCTTGGATCCATTTAAAATTATCCATTAAAAAACCCCTTGGTATAAGTGATTTCATTTTATTTCACAAAGACAGTACCTTACTGAATAAAATCACTTACTGATAATGAAGACAAAAGCATGCTTTTTCTTGATCTAAAACAATTGTCCATTTTCAGGACCTAATTAAGAAACTTCTTTTAAATCTCAATAATGGGGAAAATATATATATATAACATATATATATATATAACATATATACACGTATATATATATTGGTTCCCTTTGTTGCTATTTTAAGTAAATAACACATTTTAAAATATGCATTTTTGTCTGCATTTTACTAGAAAATTTAAAGCTGAATATGCTACTCTTGCTAAATCAAATGGCATTTTTCCCTGAAAAATCCCATGGACAGAGGAGCCTGGCAGGTTGCAGTCCATAGAGTGGCAAAACAGTCAGACAAAGCTTAGTGACTAAACAATAATGCATTTTTCACACTAAACTTAATTCTTCAGTTTATCTTTTTTTTTTTTTCATTTTTACTGTTCTTTTTCCCACATTCAGTTTTTCTCTTGTTATAATGTGTGGTGCAGATTACTATAGGCAGACTTCTATTTTCCTTTTTGTTGCTTTATATAGTTTATTATATAGTTTAACAAAATATTAATTAGATTAAAAATTTTCAAAAATATGTTGGATGTATTCAACTTTCTTTAAACTATAAAATTTTCTTTTAGGGATTAGTGTTACTGTGCACATTTCCTGAATCTTTTTGAAGCTGTAATGTGATGTGGAAACTTAAATGGTGACAGATTATCTACCATTGCTGGAGCACTTATTCTAAACCAGGAACTATTATAAAATTTATATGATATGCATTTGTCTTATTTTATAAACACTGTAAATTTTATAAACATCTGCTGCTTTCAAAATTTTGATGCTGATAAATGAATAATGTAAGATCACAAAAGTGACCTCAAAATTATATAAAATGAATGTAAAATCAGTGTTCTATGGTTTCCTTTCCACTTTCTTGCTGCTTCAGTGAGGCAGTGAGTCCTTTATAATTGAACTGCTTCATACTTGTTCTATATCCAATTTGGTTAGCTCATGAAAAATTGCTTCCTAAATGTCACTCCTTTTAAAATTGTGAAGCAAAACATGAGGCCAAAAATGTCACTTATTAGATTGCTTACCATGAGGTATGTTCTGTGTAAAGTTCCAAGGAAAAGGAACAATCATTTCCACCTTAAAATCCAAAAGAAAAAAGTACCACATTTAGTGTTTTGTATGTCAGTTTGATTTCAAATTTGTTCAGTGAATGTGAAGACAGGGAATCCAATTTCAATAAAGAATATCTACATTACTCTTTATAAGATTACTGGGAAACACTACCATTATAAGTCTAAATTGCAAGTTAAGGTTTTCCCTTGCCTGCTTCTAATTTATGATTATCTTTTGCAAGGAACAATTTCAAAAATTATTATCACATGCATTAGTATCTACTCTCATACTTCTTGTCAACACAATTCAGTTTCCCAATTAAATTATCTATGGCATCTGATTTTTGTTACTATTTTTATTAAAATATTAAAGTCATAAAAATGCTTCTATTTTGATATGATATTTATACAGAAAGAAACTAAAGATGGCCAAACATTGATGTTCTTGCTTGACTGCTGATTGAAGATGCAATTCTTATAAAAGAAGTTGTAATTATTGACTTCAATATAAATATTTCCTATCAGCTATAATCTTTCCTGTCAGAAACAATATTTCCTCAATTAATTTCTTTCCTTATGATTTGTTAACAAGAAACACACTTGCTTATTACAAGAATGTATTAAATTTCTCATCTTCTGTTTATTAAAATGATATATTCATTACTGTATACATAATATAAATATATGGACACTGTAGGGCTTCCCAGGTTGTGCTAGTGGTAAAGAACCCACCTGCCAATGCAGGAGACGTAAGAGATGAGGGTTCGATCCTTGGGTCGGGAAGATTCCCTGGAGCAGTGAAAGTCACTCAGTCATGTCGGACTCTTTGTGACCCTATGGACTATACAGTCCATTGAATTCTCCAGGCCAGAATACTGGAGTGGGTAGTCTTTCCCATCTCCAGGAGGGAGAGTAAAGGAAAGCATTTCCCTTCTCCTGGAGGAGGAAATGGCAATCCGCTCCAGTTTTCTTGCCTGGAGAATCCCATGGACAGAGGAGCCTGGTGGGCTACAGTCCATAGGGTTGCAAGGAGTTGGACACAACTGTAGTGACTTAGCACACACAAATGCATGGACACTGTAAAGTTAAATACAATATTTAAAAACAAACAAGCAAACAAACAAAAAAAGAGCTATTCTTTCTGATAGAAAGAAAAAGAAATAGACATCATTTTCTTTTAACATTTACCTTGGAAAACTTGCAATTTTAAGGTCTTCTTCCGGTTCTCTAATATGTATTTAAACATTTTTGCCAGCTAAATAAACCTCTTAGTTTTACAACCTACCAGTGTTTCTTCAAGGGTCGAGGAACCATCTCTTTGAAATGTTATCATCAAGAAAAAGGGTGCCCCCATCTCCCAGTTTCTTTGGTAAAGGAGGAGGCTAATTTGGGTGGGCTCCTGTCTTTAAGTTCTGGCATAAAGATATGAGAAGTTTACTTTCCCTTTGGAAAAAGCCAATTAGTTGATACAAATGGTCATCCTAATTACCAGGTGAATTTGGGATGTACCACATGTGACAAACGGTGCTGTTATTTCCTTTTACTGGAGGATTAGCTATCATTCATTTTTGAATCTGTGTTTAATGGCTTGTGTCTGCTTGGCTGTGTAAAACAGTAAGATTCCTTTCTGACTTCTCAATCTCTTTGGAGAATTGCCTATGATTTCACATCAAATCCTGATTTAAACTTATTTAATAATGAAATTTTATTTTTCTTCTCCCTTTGCAGAGTTTTTTCTGACTTGATAGGATACTTTGTTTTTAATTACTCTACAATACTCTACATAATTTCCTGTTTCAAAACTTCGGCCAGGTTGAGATCTTTAACCATAGGACTAATATACACTTAAATTATTTTTCCTGAAACAGGAATTTCCAGGTCTTAGAGGATTGAAACTCTCCATCTTTTAATATAGAATTTAATAAATGGGTGTTATAATCATACAAGAGGAAAACTTCACACAGGAATTATTAAATATAGTATGTCTGCATTGTGTGGAAACATGTACACTTTGGTATCTACTCGTAGAAGTGATTTTTTTTCCTTAACTGCATACAAATTCATGCATGTAAAATATCAAGCAAGTTCTTAGCAGACATTAAGATCTAGCTAGAACCCGCTCCAGTACTCTTGCCTGGAAAATCCCATGGATGGAGGAATATGGTAGGCTGCAGTCCATGGGGTCGCCAAGAGTCGGACACGACTGAGCGACTTCACTTTCACTTTCTCCAGTGTTCTTGCCTGGAGAATCCCGAGGACGGGGAAGCCTGGTGGGCTGCCGTCTCTGGAGTCGACTGAAGCGACTTAGCAGCAGCAGAAAAACCAAAAGCAGTTTTTGTCTTTATTTTTGTGCCACCAGAAATACCTTATTCCAAATATCTGGAGATTGAAACCAAATTTCCAAATACAGTTCAAGAAGTGGGACTCTAGTGATGTTTGTTTTGCTTGGACTATAGGGTGTAATACGGCTTCCCAGGTAGTGCAGTGGTAAAGAATCTGCTTGCCAACGCAGAGATGCCAGACATCTGAGTTTGATCCCTGGGTGGGGAATATCCTCTGGAGCAGTAAATGGCAACCCACTCTAGTATTCTTGCCCGGAAGATTCCATGGACAGAAGAACATTGTGAGCTACACTCCATGGAGCTGCAGAGTTGGACGCGGCTGAGCACACATAGGGTGTAATATAAACCAACCTTGGAAAGGATTTAAACCTTAGGAAGTCCTCCAGAATCATCTGAAATAAGAGACATTCAGCTTCTTTTCTGCATAAACCTTCAAGATACTGGATTTTTTTTTCTATTAATAATAAATTTGCAAATAAAAAATAAACTAATGTTTGCTTGCTGTGCCTTAATTTATACATAGACTCTGCCCTTCAAGGTAAAATCTGCTGGCTATGTGAAATCTTTTATCTATGATTTCTGTCTGTGTGGCTTATTGTATTTGAACGTCAAAATCTTGTTTAATTTAGGCATGCAGTAAAATGGGCAAAAACTCTTAGCAGACTGTGGTTCTTGCTCTCATTTCATCCCACTCTCAGCACCATAGTTCTCTTACAGTGTTTTATTTGTTTACTCCATACCCTGTTTCTCATCAGTGACAGCACTCCGCATTCGATCCCTGGATCGAGAAGATACCCTGGAGAAGGAAATGACAATCCTCTCCAGTATTCTTGCCTGGAGAATCCCGTGGACAGAGGAGCCTGGCAGGCCAGCGTCCATAGGATGGCAAAGAGTCGGACACGACTAAGCCACTAACACGTTCACTTTCTATGTCGTATTAACCATGTGTCCTGGAATCATTTTAGTAGTATTAGCTGTATTTTCCTGATTGTTTAGATTATTTGCTGTTAATTTTTTTAACTTTTCCTTCAAATACAGATCAATAAGTTTTAAACTAACACTGACTGATTATTTATTAAAAATATTTCTATTATTTCCTTCTACTAAAATATAAACTTTATGAGGACAGATATTTTGTCCAGTTTTCTCACTACCATATGTGTTTGGCATATAAACTGGGATCATAAATGTTTATGGAATACATTTTTAAAACGCCATGAGTTGGATAATAAGTGAGTTAGTTAATTCACTATATTTATATACATATATATATACATACATATCAGACCATCACATTGTACCCCCAAACGTGTAAAATTTTACTTGCAATTACACGTCAACAAAGCTGGAAAAAATTAAATTTCTTGTAGAAAAAAAGGGTATATTAATATTTTGATAAATTTTAATAGTAGAGAAAAACATGGTAAAGAGGTTATTACTGCATGAACTGTATGAAAATGTGTATATAAATTATACATATGTATCACTTATGTAAAATCATATGTGAAATATATTTCCATGTTATACTAAAATCATCATTTATATGCAATAATATATGCATATGTAATAATAAGTAATGTTCATCTTTGTGTGTCAATAAATGTAAGAACACATTTGAAATCATCATTTTTATTAATTGCATTGCAAAACTGAATATGCGAAAATGTGTTATTATTAACATATTGTAAGACATTTGGATTACTTTTCTTTTGAGAGTATTACAAAACAAATCTCAGTAAGAATTCTCTATAATCTGATATTGATATGATTGATCGATTGCCTAAAGATTAATTCATATAATTGAAATAGCTCAGTCACAAGTTAATACTATTTTGTTAAATAACTATCCAGAAATATTTTACCAAGCTATCCTATAAACTGTAGCAGTGTACAAACATCGACTTTTCCAAAGCCAACTCTTCTTATTTAAAACAACATTTGACAATCTACTGAATGAAAAATAGCATTGTATTGTTCTTTTATTAGGTATATCTGCATACTAATAAGACTAATAATGCATTTGCATATTTTTCTCACTAAGCTTTCTTATTGTGCTAAACCAAAGTGTTTTCGAAGCCCTCAGATGCCTGGTTCTCCAAAGTTTTCTCTAACATTCAGAGACATAAACTGGGGAAATAACTGAGTCACAACCTCTGAAATAGAAAAAAAAAAAACTGTGCAAGCAAATATTTATATCCCAAATAAAATTCATCTACTAAAACTCACACTAGACATTGTTTCTCTCTTTGAAACCTTCCCAAGCAAGCATATTTTGTATTGCCAAAAAGAAACATCAGAATGGAACTTGCCAACCAGCATTGTATTATACTACTGCTACTACATCAATTAAAGAGTGTAAACCTCTCAGAGCTAAAATTTTAGAAAAATTTCAGAACAAGTTACATCTTCATCAAATGATAGCAACAAAAATTTAAATGTATTCAACAGATACAGGTAGATAACATTCAGCTGTATAGAATGAGCATGGAGTGACTAGGGGGAAAAAAAAGCACATTCTTCTGTCTTCTTATCTGTTCTAAAACTTTCTGTTATTTGGGTGTCATACTTGTCAGGTGAGTGTATGCTCCTTGGTTCTGTCTCATCACAACAAAGATTTGGAGTGACGGACATTAAAGCCCTTGGCGTGTCACAGCTCTCAGGTCTTAGACAGACCTTGTTATAGCTCTTAGACAAATCAGTGTTACAGCTCTCTTTTATTTAGAAAATAGCAACAGAATCCATCCTCGAGGTGTGAGGGCATGCTAAGAGAAGAGAGCAGGGAGCATGCCAGCACGCGGGAGAGAGCGTGTGCTTTGGCTCCTCTTTTGGTCTGTGTTTTTCCTCCCCCTGGGCCTGCCCCCGTGTAAAGTGGGCTAGCCAGGAGCACTGTTTGTTCCACCTGAGGTCCTCACTCAGGTCCTTGGACCTTCCTTTGACCTTCTTTTGTTCTGTTTTCTCAGGCTTTTCCCTTCCTTGTCTTTTAGCCACTGTCACTTGGGACTCCTGTTTCCTATTCAAACTGCTTAACATACTCACTCAAAAGGAGGAACAGACACCAAATTATATAACTTCTAGTCTCCCCTTTCATTTCTTTAGAACACCTATTTTGCACTGACCACCTCCTCAAAAGTCTCCAACCCATCAAAATAGTCTGAGATCTGACATACACTTGTCAACACAAGATGGACTAAGAAGCTTATTACTTTTGATGCCAAAACAGTTACAAATTTCATTTCACTAAATTACTTAAGAAAAAAAATCACTCCACTCTATTCTGACTCAATTACCTTTTTTCCTTAGAGAAATAAAAAATTAATATATGAAAATTATTTTCTTTTTAAGTAACGTCCTATGGTCTCAGCTGGGGCTTAGTGAAAATGCAGTCCTAGCCAAGGTTTTCTCTCAATTGCAGCACTGGCCTGCATTCTAACAGCCCTGGATAAGGAGTTAGAGGTCGATGCCTCTGCTGGCCAGCTGTCATATTGTCCCTGACCAGGTAGCAAGGGCATTGATTTCGGTTAGCTCTCTGCTTTCTATGATATAAAAAGGCTATTATTCAAACTGGTACCTGGCCACTAATCTGTCTGATCAGTCCAACTCAGTGAGGGTCAGCTCTCCGATCTCTGTGAAGTAGATACTGTTTCCATGTCTATTGTTCTGCCTAAGCCTGTGACACTTTCTTTATCCTTGGCATTCTGTAGCTACAGCAGGGTATGCCTAGATCTGTCCTTTCTTACCAAGCTTCCAGAAACTTCTGTGAGCCTTTTTCATCTTCTGATTCTTTCGTAACAGAGAAAATTTCTACTACTATCTCCCCTCCTTGGTTCCTCTGCTGTTCTGATTTTCTGAACTCACTGTTTATAGGAGAATTTTCCTGGATCTGGAAACACCACAAAACAGAAGTCTGGGGATTATGCTGTGTGAATGGCTCTCTTGTAATTATGTGAGCAATGGCCCTAGTTAGCAACACCCCCACATTCTTTTTTCTTCCCTTTTGATTTCTAATTCTGGGTATTTTGCTTTGAATTTTGAGATATATCTTTCATTTGATTGTTGAGATTAACCACTAGGATTTTATCATTGAGTGGCTCATATGGTAAAGAATCTGCCTTCAATTCAGAAGAACTGAGTTTGATCCCTGAGTTGGGAAGACCCCTTGGAGAAGAGAATGGCAATCCACTCCAGCATTCTTGCCTGGATAATCCCATGGACAGAGAAGCCTGGCAGGCTATAGTCTATATGGGTCTCAAAAAGTTGGACATGACTGTGCATAGCACATCGGATTGGATCCTTCCTTTAGGAAGCTTCCCCTGTTGTTCAGACAGTAAAGAATCTGCTTGTGATGCAAAAGACACTGGTTTGATTCCTGGGTCAGGCAGAACCCCTGAAGAAGGGAATGGCAACCCACTCCAGTATTCTTACCTGGAGAATTCCATGGACAGAGGTACATTCCATGGGGTTGCAAAGAGCAGGACATGACTGAGCAATGAACACACACTATCCGTTTTTTCTATTCATCCACTAAAATGCTTCAACATTATTATTTATTTATTAAAATATAGTTGATTTACAGTGTTATATCAGTTTCAGATGTATAGCCGTATGATTCAGTTATTCAGGCATATATTTGTTCTTTTAAAAAATCTGAATCTTATAATATTTGTTATATGAAAATATGAAAAATTTTTATCATTTCTTGTGCTGAAGTGGACTTTGATGAAGTACTCTCATTATTGCGGTTGTTGCTCTTGGTGTTTGTACTGAAGTTACCTATCTTTTTTTGTCATTTGTATTTCTCTAAGGGCTGTCCACTTCTGCACATCTGCTTCTCTATGCTGGACGTGAACTAGACATTAATGTGCTCTCATTGGCCTGAGCTATTCATAGATGCTCAGATCTGATTGTTGGTGAGTTTTAAGCAATAATAATTCCTCCAGGCAAATTGGCTTGCAGAGGTCTCTGGCCCAATAGACCTGCCAGGTTCCAGGCAGCAAATTATCAGTAAAAGTAGTAAGAGAAAACACCTTTACATGGATTTGGATGTAAAGGTTAGGACTCTCATCTGTAGGAACAAAAACTTAGCTTCTCCTACTTTCTTCAGGAGTAAGGAAATCAGCTGATTTCCACTGACCCCTTACTGATGGGGCTACACTTGCCCTCCAGAGTGTATGTGCACTTATAGGTGATAAAAGTCTCCCAAAATCTGTGCATTCTCATCATCTCCTATTCACCACACTGGTAAGGGAGGGATTCTTGCTCTCAGATTATGGGAAGAGCTGAACATGCAGCACCTGCCACTGAACAGAGAGAACAGGCACTTAATAGTCACAAGGACCCACAGCCTCAGCTTTCCTGGTGGCTCAGATGATAAGGAATCTGCCTGCAATGCAGGAGACTTGGGTTCAATCCCTGGGTCTGGAAGATCCCCTGGAAAAGGGAATGGCAACCCACTCAGGTATTCTTGCCTGGGAAATCCCTGGGAAATCCAACAGTCCATAGGATTGCAAAGAGTCAGACATGACTGAGTGAGAGAGCACATACACATACATCAGGAAATACGATGATCAAGGAAAAATCTTCCAGAATTGAGCAAACATGTCATGTTGCAGTCTTGGCTATGGTATATGAAAAATTCAGATTATAAAAAATTTACATTATAAAAATAAAATTTTATAAACTTCTATATATACAAAACACTATAAGAAAAATGTTAATTGTCATGTCTAAGTTTCCTTTTGTCTTGCTAATCCTGGAAGATGCTATTTCCAAATGAAGTATACATATACATGTACATGTATATATATAGGCTATTTGTATTTGCTGCAATTTCATGCATATACAATTAAAATTAAACAAATCCATTAAGCCGTTAGGACTCATAATAAAGAGCTGTGAAATGTGGTCAGTAAGCCAAAAAGAAAAGAAAATTCTTAGGATTTTATTAAGAAAAACAGTTCTTTACAATTGTTTAACTCAAGAAATATTTCTGAAGGCAATTTCACCTTTCCAAACATTATAATCTGTACCAACATGTGGTACATTTTTGGAAATGTATTTGTTGTTCATCCTTGTGAACTTTTTATTAATAAAACACTACTTCTGTAGAATATGCAGCTTTAAAGGTTTGATGCATTCTGTGATGAAAGGTTTAAATATGTGTGGGTGAAATTATTTTCAGCATAAACATGTACTCTATTTAAAATGTTTCTCCGTGGGCAAATATGTTTTTTTTCATAAAATAAGAGTTGTGCAGATTCATACAAATCTTGCATTTTGAATAAATTAAAGTGGAATATACAATGGACATTAACCTTTATGGCTATTGAACAATGCATGCTCGAGTAGTAAAAAATCTATTGTACAGATTCCTAGTAGGTAAAGAGTGGAGTGAGGTCAAGAATGCAGTGCACTCATGGTGGCTATACATATCTTGAAAAGGGAGTAGAGACACTAAAATAAATTAATCTCTTGGGAATCAGGAAGCTAGCTATACTTTATTTTATTGCAAAACTAGTTCTTAAAATAATCAATACTGAAATTAGAAAAGCCAGACATGAAGTGGAATTTAAGAGAATAGCCTTATGAAGGAACAGAAGTTCAAACAGTTTATTCCCGAGGTTTACAATTTAGAAGATGCCAAAACTAATAACCGTGTCCATTTGAACTCTATCTTGATTGTGAGATAGCACGTGTGCGTCTTTTATCAGACCAGATCTGCAACTCTGGACCAATTATGAACTGCCTTCGACAGTAAAGCATCTGCCTGCAATGCGGAAGTCTTGGGTTCGATCCCTGGGTCAGGAAGATCCTCTGGAGAAAGAAATGGCAACCCACTCCAGTACTCTTGCTTGGAAAATTCCATGGATGGAGGAGCCTGGTAGGCTACAGTTCATGGGGTCACAAAGAGTCAGACGCTACTGAGCTACTTCATTTTCCTTTTCACTTTGATCCAAGTATTACTGTCCATACTCTGCTTTGTGACACTGAGGCTGTGACTCTGCATATTATCATTCTCTTTCCCAGCTGACTTCTGGCCAGTGTTTACTAATAGGTGGCGTAGAGAGACACTGGGAGGCAGGGAGAGAGGAATGACATCTGACTTGTGTTCCTGATGTTATGGTCAGAGGCAACACAGCCAAGGCGCTTCACCTAACAGTACTCGGCAAATCATCTCCACTGTCTGAGAAGAAAGTGAATTTTGTTTGCTTTCTGGGACATCTGGATCTAACTTTTGGATCTCACTTTCCTGAGAAAGCTCTACTGAGCCTCTAGATTTTGCTAATATCAAAACACTCTTTCGATTCTTTAGTCCTAGGGATAGAGGCTTGTGGAAAGTGAAAGTCACTCAGTCATGTCCAGCTCTTTGTGACCCCATGGACTACACAGTCCATGGAATTCTCTAGGCCAGAATATTGAAGTGAGTGGCCTTTTCCTTCTCCAGGGATCTTCCCAACTGAGGGGTCAAACCCAGATCTCCCACAGTGCAGGCAGATTCTCTACAAGTTGAGTCACAAGGGAAGCCCAAGAATACTGGAGTAGCCCATCCCTTCTTCAGTGGATCTTCCTGATCCAGAAATCAAACCGGGGTCTCCTGCATTGCAGGAAGATTCTTTACCATCTGAGCTATCAGGGAAGCCTCCACAGGCTTCTGGGGAGAAAGCAAAGTATCCAAGATGCCATGTTCAGGCTTTCTTGCCCCATGTTTTGTAAATAATGACTATGTAACAGCTGAGATCATTTGTAGCACTGGGCATGCACACCACGAGGTACCTGCTAGGTCACCAGCTACTTTGTGGAGTACCTATACCTGAGATCCATCTAAAGAAATTGAGGCATTAATGCTGCATCAGGGCTGTGTCCCTTGGGTCAGCCATGAGAGGAGAGAATATAGTGTGTCTACTGCTAGGGCTGCTGCGTCAGCCAGGAAAGAAAAAAACGTGCCAGTAGTTCCAAAGGCTCCTCCAGTCTCCTTGCAGACTTAGCTCAGATCTTGCCTGCCCTGGGTTCAGCGAACAGTACCCACAGTGTAAACAGCAAGACAACTGGCATCACAAATAGGATCAGCAATACAAGCTGTTCTGTACAGTTAGCATTTCTGGGTTACATAAGTAGGCTCTGTGTATGCTTCCATGTCTCCAGTTCTGGGTTTACAAATCCTTGTATAAAATTCACTCTTAAAATATCTAGCAGGTTTCTATTTATCCTCATTGCACTATATGTGGTTACTATCTCTTAAAATCTAACTGTGTTTGTGCTTATATGTTAAGTGGTGGCTGACTCTTTGTGACCCCATGGACTGTAGCCTACCAGGTTCTAATGTCCATGGCATTCTCAGGGCAAGAATACTGAAGTTGATTTCCATTTCCTTCTCCAGGGGATCTTTCCCACCCAAGCATTGAACTCACGTCTCCTGCATTGACAGGTGAGTAGTTTTTTTGTTTGTTTTTTTGGTTTGTTTGTTTGTTTTTGCAACTGATCCACCTGAAAAGACCCTTAAGTGTAATTAAATATTCAAAATCCCAAACTCTTACTACCACTATCATTCATACAGCCTGGAAAATATACTGACCAAATATATTCCATTTGGTTTAATCTATCATCTTCTTTCCTATTAGATGGAATTAGTCACTGAAACACTCAGCATCTCCCAATGAATTATGATCTATTGTTTTTATTTCAAAAATATTGTACTTGTTTGAGTTTATTTCTCTCTTTGTAATTGATCACCTCAATGGCTTCATAATTCAAGTTTTTATTGTTCGGAAGTAAGATACATTGTCAGTGCCTCAGCTGTAAACTATAGTTAGATGTCTTAAACATATATAAACATAGAAAACCAGATTACTCCAGAGAGCTAACTGCAGTATAAACAGATGCTTGGAGACAGTAAGGGGAAAACTGGACACAGCCTAGTTTGGTTGGAGAAAAATTCTTACTCTAAGAGTAATACTGAATGATAGGGATAAAAATGTAGAATGAGGACAAACTGCAGAGGATTTTTAATAGATCTCAAACTGATTGAGCAGACATAGAAAATGCTATTGACTAGCACAGACATATCG
This sequence comes from Ovis aries, assembly GCF_016772045.2. Classification (NCBI taxonomy): domain Eukaryota; kingdom Metazoa; phylum Chordata; class Mammalia; order Artiodactyla; family Bovidae; genus Ovis; species Ovis aries. The sequence goes on from NC_056069.1 coordinate 55,023,245, forward strand.
ATCACTGGGCTTCCCTGGTGGCTCAGTTAGTAAAGAATCCACCTGCATTGCAGGAAACCCAGGTTCAATCCCAGGGTCAGGAAGATCCTGTGGAGAAGGAAATGGCAACCCACTCCAGTATTCTTGCTTGGGAAATCCCATGAAGAGAGGAGCCTGGTAGGCTACAACCCATATGGTTGAAAGAGTTGGACAGGGCTTAACGATTAAACCACCACCACCGTCAATCTTTACTCTCAGAAACTAATATAGTAAATTGACAATAAAAATATGGTTTGCATCTGTTATTAGAATCAGGGAAAAGTACGATTTATACCAGAATGGTGTGCTGGGCACACTTCAGATCTTCCAAAATAGAAACATTCACGGCTCATCTGTCTGAATTGCTGGCTCCTGACACCATAGACACAAGCGTTGTTGCTGTTTCCTAATTTATGGAAACTCCCTCACCCAATGTTACAAGACCTCCCGAGGGTGGCATACAACTATGACTGGGAATATGAAGGACAAGCCACAGTGATTCAACTGGGAGGTCTCCAAGAGACAGAACTTAGAGATCTCCATTTTATCAGCAAGCTGAAGATCCTGTTTAGTTGCATCACAGTGAAAAATTATCCCTCTTCCCGATCATATGTCCCCCTGTTTCTCTTTCCTGCAGGTAATTGTCCAGAGAGCATTCAACTAACTGGATCTTCAAGCAACTCGGGATCTCAGAATCTGTTTCCCAAGGTACCAAACTTAATAGACCAGGCATGGTCCTTTGAAGGAAACCTTGAAATGTGGCCTTGGAACTGGGGAGTCTGAAAGCAGACTGGCAGTGATGAGAACCTCATCAACAGCTGAAGCTAGACAACAATATAGCCCCACACATTTTATAGTACTACTGCAAAACTGTTACAGGGCAACTGGAAGGTTTTCACTATTGGTAAACTGTGAGGGTAGAAGTGAAGAGTACATGATAGGTGTGACATCTCAGATGTTTCTGCAATTTTGAGAATTGTTCACTGCAAAAATTAAAGAAGCAGATGGCTTAGCAGGGAGATATCAAGGCATTGAAGGAAAACACAGGAAGGCTTGGAGTGTTTAATCAAAATCTGGAATCAAAATGAGACATCCAGGAGGCTTCCTTTGGCAGCTAATAAAGGAATACTCCTATACTCCTAGGGCAGAAAAAAGGTAAGGATCAAGTCCAGGGGGAAATACAGGGTTAAGAGGGTTTAGAAGAAGGTTGAAAGAGCATGTAACACAGGTCAGATATGACAATATCAAGTTCCTAAGGTGACACACGATTCTGAAACTTAGGTTGGGAACAACATGTTTGTGCCCTTGTAATTATTGAAGCTCAGAATTTCCTGTACCTTCTGAGCCTGAAAATGTAGTCCAATCTTTCTTGGAAAAGTGAATGCACCTTTCTTGCTGGAAAATAATGCAGAAACATCTGCATTACAAGACAGGATACATCACCCTTGCCTTCACATCTATTCCCAGCCATTAAGCCATTAACTAAGGTGATATCAAAAATATGCTTGCGTGGAAATGCTGGATCAGTCAAGGAGGGAAGTAACTATTCCATGAAGGGGTCACAGAGTCTAGTCAACACTTACTGACCATATCTAACAGAGTATACATGGAACTGTATTCCAGGATGGCCAGCACAAGGGAAGATGACAGAATATAAAGTTGAACAAAGCAGAGTTTAACAGTATGAAAGTCCTCCCCCATGATACAGAACTTATACTGACAAAATCTCAGGAGCCAGTGAAAATATACTTTGAAAACTCGAAAGAAGTGATGATCTACACTGAGGTAATATGCCAAAATTACTATGGCAGAAGTGGAAGAAGTGACCAAAGAACGTGGAATGCTATATGAGATCAGAAATCCATTCTCTGTTTGCATTCTGTAGGAGGACCCAGAGGCCAACATGTTTACCATAATGATTAGTAAACACAACTGAGAGGGGCGTCACCGTCATTGACAAACTCATTAGAGGGTCTTCTTGGTAAGTGAGGGCTGAAGGGATGAGATGTGGTTGCAGACTCGGAGTCTCTGGTAACAATGAGAAAATAGATCTCTAAAATCATAGAGGTCAGAAGGTGGTGATTATTAATCAGAAGTAAGATTAGTCAAGTCATTTTAATGAGTAGCAGCATCTGATTGACAGCCAGGGGTACCTGACCTGCAATGAGTATTGAAGATGATTAAAAAAATATAGCAAGCCTAGGGCCAGAATGCTGCATATTCAACAAAGCTAGTGCTTCATCTATAGGAAGACATCAAGCATGTATAGTTCAGGAAGTGGCATGCACCTGACTCAATTAAAAACACAATAACTTGTCCTTTTTTTTTTTTTTTAATTTAACACGGTTTTCATACTGAGAACTTGGTGACTAAAGAGAGGTCCAACTCCTCAGAAGAAAGGCTCGTACAATGCCATAGCAGCACAGAAAGTGAATATAGTAATGATCCAACTTATTCTTTTACAAAGCGAGATACAACCTTTGCAAAAGCATCCGTAAACTGGAAACAGATAAATAACCAGATATATTGAGAACTGTGGATAGAGGGTTAAAGTTGACATGACTACATAGGAATAGAAACAGCATCATGGTTTCCTAATAAAGGAGTGCATTAGTTTTCTACAGCTGCTGTAACACATTATTACTATCTTGGTGGCTAAAAGCAAAATAAATTTATTATTTTACAGTTCTAGAGGTCAGAAGCCTGAAATGTTTCTTACTATTCTCATCAAAGTTATTTCCAAGGCTGTATTACTTTCTGAAGCTTTAGGAGGTGAATCCATTTTGTTGCTTTTCCATCTCCTAGTGAAAGTGAAAGTGTTAGCCACTCAGTCGTGTCCAGTTCTTTGTGACACTATGGACTGTAGACCACCAGGCTCCTCTGTCCATGGATTTCTCAAGGTGAGAATACTGGAGTGGGTTTCCATTCCCTTCTCCAGGGGATCTTCTTGACCCAGGGATTGAAGCCGGGTGTCCCACGTTGCAGGCAGACTTTTTACCGACTGAACAACCAGGGGAACTCTCCATCTTCTAGAGGCCACCCACATCCCTTGACTCATGAATCTCTACTTCCATCTTCAAAGTCAGCAACACATGGCCTAATTCACACATATTTCTGGGACCTTGACTCCAATCTCTGACTGACTCTCTGCTTCTTTATTCTACTTTTAAGGATTCTATCCCCCCAGATAATCCAGGATAATTAGCCTATCTCCAGGACAGTTGATTAGCAACATTAATTTCATTTGTCCCCTTAATTCCCTATTACCATATAACAAGATGTTTATAGGTTCAAGTGGTTAGGACATGAACAACTTTAGGGTGCCTTTATTCTGCCCATCAGAGAGAGAATAATGTCTGGTCTAGCAGATGGTGAATCAGTATGTCAATAGAACCACTTAACATTCATTTTCTTAAACTCCTAGTACATAATTGGAATGGATACCTTTTACTGTTGTAGAACCACAAGTAATTTTCTTGAATGTATGAATGTTCGCATGTATGAATACAGAGCTAATTATTGGGGACAGCCAAGTAGAAGTCTTTGAAATCACCTAAGTTATTGTCCAGGAAAGGAGATGATAACCATATCATATCAAAGGGAAATAGCTCTGTGTATCACTAACCTTAAAGAACCATATGATTCAGTTTTGATGAATCTCATTGCATCCCCATTTAATTCACTCTTTTATTCCATGCAAACCAAATGGATCTGAAAGATAACGGTACTACACAAACTCAACCTAACTGAAGTCCTATTGGAAGTTCTTCTGCCAGTCAAACTGGACTAGGATACACAGTATACAGTCATTCACTTTTTCCTTCGCTATGAGAAATAATAACCAAAAGTACTTCAAAATCATATGAGATAGATAGCAATATACAGTTATATTCTTGCCTCAGAACTATGTTAACTCTCTTGCCTTTGGAGAAATTTAGTTCAAAAGAAACTGGGGCATATGTTCAGTACACAGAGTAACAGAATGTTTACTATTTTGATTATATTGTGTCATTTGAGCCAAATGATGGATAAGTACGTATACTCAAGGTCTTAGTGAGATATATATGCTCCAGATTGGAAGATAAACCCTAAGAAGATTTAGAAGGAGATCAATAAAATTTTATGGAGTTAATCATTTGGGAACACTGAAAAATTCCCTCCAAATAAAAGTCCAATCATTGATTGTATTTCAAATTTCCCTCCACTAAGAAAGAATGGAAATTTTTGGTAGGTCTCTTCATGAGGTGGCAAAAACTTGCCCCAGAGCTTGGAATAGTGTTCTAATCAAATTACCAAGTGACAAGGAAAGCTGTCAGCTTTGAGTGAGACAAGAAAACACCCTGCAGCAAAGGCAGGCTGAAGTGCAAGGACACAACCTATTGATCTGTACAAGAAGGGAAGCTCTGTTGTAATGTGGTGTGTGTGGCAGAATGAGTTTATGGCAAAAGCCAATAGGAGGATCCCTATGAAGGTCACTAGTGTCCTGGAACAAGGCCACGTGATCTTTACCATTGAAATACATGTTGTTTGTAAAACAGAAAAAAGAAACTTTGGGAAACTTTATTTCAGGAAAAAAAAGTAAAAGGGAACAGATTTATCCTTCCATTTGATAAAACAACAACTATATAAAAACTATATAAAAACATTTTCAAACCTAATTTAAAGAGAATTTCTAGTGAACTCCTGTATTATCACCATTTAATTTCTCAAAGAAACATTCTATCTATGTGTTTTATTCATGTCTACCCATTGACCTATCTACCAATTTATACTTTCATCAGTTTTGTATAAATTTATTTCATAATTAATTGAAAATATTAAATCCTTCTCAAAATATTTCAGTATGCTAATCATTAAAAATAATTTAATATTTGCTTCAGTAGTTCTTACATTTTATAAAAGCTTTACACAAATGAAATACTTACTTCAAAACTCTACATGCTTTCTGATTCGAAAACTGCATATGCTTATGGAAATCCAACTTTCAATGATGTATAAAACATTCCTACTCCCTCAGAATTCCCTGTCATGTTCAGTTCAGTTCAGTTCAGTTCAGTCACTCAGTCCTGTCCAACTCTTTGTGACCCCAAGAATCACAGCACACCAGGCCTCCGTGTCCATCATCAAGTCCCAGAGTTCACTCAAACTCTTGTCCATCCAGTCAGTGATGCCATCCAGCTACCTCATCCTCTGTTGTCTCCTTCTCTTACTGCCCTCAATGCCTCCCAGCATCAGGGCCTTTTCCAATGAGTCAACTCTTTGCATGAGGTGGCCAAAGTACTGGAGTTTCAGCTTCAGCATCAGTACTTCCAATGAACACCCAGGACTTATCTCCTTTAGGATGAACTGATTTTATCTCCTTGCAGTCCAAGGGTGTCTCTCTGACACCACAGTTCAAAAGCATCATTCTTCAGTGCTCAGCTTTCTTCACAGTCCAACTCTCACATCCATACATAACCACTGGAAAAACCATATCCTTAACTAGACGGAACTTTGTTGGAAAAGTAATGTCTCTGCTTTTGAATATGTTATCTAGGTTGGTCATAACTTTCCTTCCAAAGAGTAAGCGTCTTTTAATTTCATGGCTGCAGTCACAATCTGCAGTGATTTTGGAGCCCATAAAAATAAACTCTGACACTGTTTGCACTGTTTCCCCATCTACTTCCCATGAAGAGATGGGAACAGATGCCATGATCTTAGTTTTCTGAATGTTGAGTTTTCATCAAGAGGCTCTTTAGCTCCTCTTCACTTTCTGCCATAAGAGTGGTGTCATCTGCATATCTGAGGTTATTGATATTTCTCCCGGCAATCTTGATTCCAGATTGTGCTTCTTCCAGCCCAGCGTTTCTCATGATGTACTCTGCATAGAAGTTAAATAAGCAGGGTGACAATAGACAGCCTTCATGTTCTCCTTTTCCTATTTGGAGCAAGTCTGTTGTTCCACATCCAGTTCTAACTGTTGCTTCCTGACCTGCATATAGGTTTCTCAAGAGGCAGGTCAGATGATCTGGCATTCCCATCTCTTTCAGAATTTTCCAGTTTATTGTGATCCACACAGTCAAAGGCTTTGGCATAGTCAATAAAGCAGAAATAGATGTTTTTCTGGAATCCTCTTGCTTTTCCCATGATCCAGCAGATGTTGGCAATTTGATCTCTGGTTCCTCTGCCTTTTCGAAAACCAGCTTGAACATCTGGAATTTCATGGTTCATGTATTACTGAAGCCTGGCTTGGAGAATTTTGAGCATTACTTTACTAGCACGTGAGATGAGTACAATTGTGCGGTAGTTTGAGCATTTTTTGGCATTGCCTTTCTTTGGGATTGGAATGAAAACTGACCTTTTCCAATCCTGTGGCCCCTGCTGAGTTTTCCAAATTTGCTGGCATATTGAGTGCAGCACTTTCACAGGATCATCTTTCAGGATTTGAAATAGCTCCACTGGAATGCCATCACCTCCACTAGCTTTGTTCATAGTGGTGCCTTCTAAGGCCCACTTGACTTCACATTCCAGGATGTCTGGCTCTAGGTGAGTGATCACACCATTATGTCATGTTATTCCCAGTCAATCCCCACATCAATCCCAAGAGATAATTACTCTTTTGATTATTTTTGCATTAGAAGTAGTTTTGTCTATCCTAGAATTCTTATAAATGTAACATTTTAACTATATTGCATTTTGTATAATATAAATGGAATCAAACAGTATATGCTTTTTGTGTCAGTTTTCTTTCACTCAGTAAAATATTCTGAATCATTCAAGTTGTTCCAAAGATCAATAGTACATTCTACGTTCATCTTGCAGAGTTATATTCCATTTTAAGACTATAATATATTCAGTCATTTTTCCTATTGACAGAACTTTTAACGTGTTTTCAGCTTTTGGTTATTATGAATAAAACTTTCAACGATCATTTCTGTGCAAGTAATTTTGTGAACTCGATTTTATTTATCTTTGCTAATTTTGTGAAGTAAAATTGCTGGGAAGGTGTATATTTAGTTTTATGAGAAGCTTTCAGACATTTTTTCATTTTATATTCCTGCCGACAATGTGTAAGTGTCCTGGGTGTTCTACATTTTCACCAGCATTTGATGTTTCCTGTTTTTATTTTAGATGCTGTAGTGGGGATGTATTAGTACGAAATTGTGCACTTAAATTGTACATCCTTGATAACTGATGATGTTGAGGGCATTTTTCCTGTGCTTTTGGCTATTATTACGGTTTTTATGAATTGTCTGCTTAGATGCTTGCGTACATATTCAGTTACTCAGTCATGTCCAACTCTTTGTGACCCCATGGACTGTAGCCCACCAGGCTCCACTGTCCACGGGATCCTCCAGGCAACAATACTGGAGTGGGTTGATGTATCCTCCTCCAGAGTATCTTCCCGACCCAGGAATTGAAACTGCATCCCTTGAGTCTCCTGAGTTGGCAGGCAGATTCTTTACCAACTATGCCACCTAGGAAGTCCCTAGATACCTGAACATTTTTATTGAGTTTGTTGCTTTTTATTATTGAATTGCAAAGTTCTTTATATACCCAAAGTGCAGAAGTTTTTACATTCTTTGCTTAAAATTTTCTCCTAGTCTGTGACTTGCTAATTAATTTTTTAACAGTGTATCTTGGTAGGTATTTATAATGTTGATAAAGTTAAATTATTGATTTTTACTTTTAATGAATTTTCACTGGAGTATAGTTCATTTACAATGTTGTGTTAGTTTCTGCTCTACAGCTAAGTCAATCAGTCAACACATATGTAAATCCACTCCTTTCCATATTCCATTCCTATATAAGTTGTTACAGAGTATTGAGCAGAGTCCCCTCTGCTATATAGTGGCCCTTATTAGCTATCTATTTTAAACATAGTAGTGTGTATACATCAATCTCAATTTCCCAGTTTAACCCTTCTCCCCCTTTTCTCCCAAGTAATGATAATTTTATTTTCTACAGCTGTGATTCTATTCCTGTTCTGTAAATAGGTTTGCTTGTACCTTTTTTTTTAAATTTCTATGTATAAGCAGTATCATATGATTTTGCCTTTCTCTAGGTCTATCCATGTCACTGAAAATAGCAGTATTTTGTTCTGTTTTATGGATAATATTCATTGCATATATATATCACATCTTCTTTATCCATTCCTCTATTGCTGGACATTTTAAGTTCTTGATTTTGATTAAAATTTCCCCCCCTCCCAAATGTTGAAGATATTCTCTTATGTTTGCTTCTAAAATCTTTATGGGTTTAGCTTTTGTAATCATACCGATGAATTTTTGAAGCTCATTTTTGCCTATAGTGTGAGGAAAAGATCCAGAGCCACCCGAGTTTTAACATGAATAGCCATATTGTTTGGGCACCATTCCCTGAAAATACTTTCCTTCTCACACAGTATTACATAGTTGTTTTGTTTTTTTTTTCCCTAAACATTACTCTGACAATACAAAAATGGACCTATTTCTAGTCATATATTAACTTCATTGCTGCTCACATTGATTAAAAATATCTGTTGTCAATTCTAGCTATTATTTTTTAGAATTCTTAAATTTTCTCCATAAACAATAATGTCATCTGCCAACAGAGAGTGTTTTACCCCTTTGATTTTAACCTTTAAACACATTATTTTTTTTTCCTTCCTTAATTTGTCAGGATCTTAAGTAACATTTTCTTTTTCTTTTTTTTTCATTTTTAAACTATGCTTTATTTTTTTTTGTTTGTTTTTTTTTTAATTTTAAACTCTTTAATTCTTACATGTGTTCCCAAACATGACCCCCCCTCTCACCTCCCTCCCCACAACATCTCTCTGGGTCATCCCCATGCACCAGCCCCAAGCATGCTGCACCCTACGTCAGACATGAAGTAAGGAGCTTTAAGAATCCTCACTTGTATCTGTCTCTTAAGGTTATTCTACATGTTCACTGCTTCATGTGATGTTATTCATGGGATGATTTTGTTGTTATTATTTGGAAACAGAAGGAGAGACTTTAAATTAAAAAAATATAATACGCAGCTATAAGCATGTGCATCTCTAGCGATTAAATATGATACAGAAGCCAATGGTAGCTCATCTTGCTAGAACTGCAGAAGAAAATGAAGACTGTTAAAATCACAAGGAGACTGCTTGAAAGTAATGAAACTTGCAGGAAATGACCTTATTAAATGTCTCCTTTAATCTTCATTTTAATGTAATACAGTAATTCTCCACTAATTGAATGATTTTACTTTACTTCTCACAGTTCTTTTGGGCAATATTTTGGCTAGAAGTGTATATTTCATATTTTTAGTTGAAAAAAAATTATCATGTCATTAGTAGCTGGCCAAACATTACCTGGTGATTTATATTCAGGTCTATATAACATAAAATATAAAAATGAAATCATTGCTTTTTCTAGTTTGAATTGGCTTATTTATATCCAAATTTCTTGTTTCTTCACAGTATTTTCTGCTTTTCTTGTGTAGGCACCATCAGCATGTTAGTTGAGCTTGCATTATTATCTTCAGTTACTTTTCACTGTGGAAATTAAAGCTATACATGACTTGAAAAAAATCTCCTTATCAGTGAACACATTAGTAAACCCCAACTGCAAGTGTCTGGAACCAAGCTAATCAAGATTAATGCATTCATTTAACAGATGGTTACAATGTTATTAAAATGCAAATGATTGGTTTCTGCTAATTGTTCAACATCAGAAACAATTAATCAGGAGATTTTTTCATTTGCTAATAGCCTTTGTAGAGTTTACCTTCAGAGATTAACAAAAAAAGACAAAGATGTAAATTTCTCTCACTAACCTCAGGAGAGTCAATCAACTTGAAAGAAAAGTAGAATAATGATTATATATTTATAGTAATGGGAAGAATCCTTTTAGTACTGTAATTTGCTCCTGAATTGTTTTGCACCCAATTTAACTAGTCTCCGTATAATTCTGTGTACTGGAATATCTGTTCAAAAGTAATGGAATGTGGTACCTTACTTTGACTCAAAAGAGACAATCTAACTGCTTGAGTAAATAAACTGAAACATGGTTCTGAACAGAATAGCAATTTGGTAACATCGTTGTTCACTCCTTAAGTTGTGTCCAGTTTTTTGTGACCACGGACTGCTGCATGCCAGGTTTCCCTGTCCTTCACTGTCTCTGGGTGTTTGCTCAAACTCCTGTCCATTGAGTCAGTGACGCCATCCAACCATCCCATCCTCTGTTGCTCCCTTCTCCTCCTAGCCTGAATCTTTCCCAACATCAGGGTCTTTTCCAATGAGTCAGCTCTTTGCACCACGTGGCCAAAGTAACAATGAGGTAAAGAGTGTTTCAGATGAACTCAGTACTGTGAAGCTAAAACCCAAGTAATTCATCCATTCATTTCTCCACTCAATATTTTATTTACTGAGGGACTTTTTTCTTTCTTTTTTTGTATCAGTGTCATTTCTCTGGTAAGCAGAGGCTAAACTCTAATTAGCTGTACAACAGATTTGGGGTGAGAAATACAAGTGGATAATAAAAGAAAGAAGGAATTGGACTAAGGGAGATTTTGGAAGAAAGATGAGATGGAACAAGACATGCCCTGCAACACAGCCCTGAGAAGTCTTGGCTGGTTCACTGTGGGTACATAGAATGAAAACTTCTCATCAGAAGGGCACCATGTAATCTCCTAGGTCACGAGATTTCAAGTGTTAGGAAACAGTATGATCAGATCTGACCTACCAACCTTCCTTCCCTTCTCTAGCCTTAATTCTCTATTTATCCATTTACCCAAAGTGGTAATTTAAATTCCTATCAATCTTTTCAAATAAGAAACTATATATTAAATTCCTATCAATCTTTTCAAATAAGAAACTATATATTAAATTCCTATCAATCTTTTCAAATAAGAAACTATATATTAAATTCCTATCAATCTTTTCAAATAAGAAACTATATATTATAGTTTCTTATTTGAAAAGATTGATAGGAATTTAAATTACCACTTTGGGTAAATGGATAAATAGAGAATTAAGGCTAGAGAAGGGAAGGAAGGTTGGTAGGTCACCACTCCTCCCTGAACTTTATGCCCCAGATGTACTCAGATCACTAAAAGTTCAGTTCAGTCGCTCAGTACTGTCCGACTCTGTGTGACCCCATGGACTTCAGCACACCAGGCTTCCCTGTCCATCACCAACTCCCAGAGCCTCTCAAACTCATGTCCATCCAACCATCTTATCCTCTGTCGTCCCCTTCTTCTCCTGCCTTCAATCTTTTCCAGCACTAAAAAGTGCAGTGGGACTACTGTATCTTTGTGTAGGAGACTATCTCTTGTCATGACTGAAGTTTGCTCTTAGAAAGAAAACATTTTGCAAAGATTCAGAAAGCAGATAAGCATTATTATGGCTCTATTTTTGGTTCCATTTCATTCAAATACATTCAAAACTATTGTTTTTAAATTGCCTACTTCCTTATGCTAGGATAACTTAGTTTGTGCTTCTTAATTTCTAAACAAAATAAAGAAAACTGAAGATTTTCCAACTTATGTGCCTGTGATTCGTTGCTCAGTCATGTCCAAATCTTTATAACCTTATGAACTTTAGCTGGCCAGGCTCCTCTGTCCATTGGATTCTCTAGGCAACAGTACTGGAATGGGCGGCCATCTCTTCCTCCAGGGAACCTTCTTGACCCAAGAATCAAACCCAAGTCTCTGGTGTCTCCTGCATTACAGCTGGATTCTTTACCTACTGAGCCATCAGGGAAGCCTCAACTTATAATCAGGCATTTAAAATTAGGAATCATAATTGTATAATTATTCTTCACATGTAAAACAATAGCTTGGGTTGTCCTAGTGTAGGAAATTCGAAGTCTTATTATGAAGAATATACAAATTATACTGAACTGAATTTGCAATTCCTTTCCAAATTGGATTTGCAAAATGATGTGATGCCATTCTAAATCATAACTGATGTATACTTAACTGATTAACATATACTCAACTTGGTCATTGTGTATGTATTAAGAAAAGGCTGGTGTCTCAGTGTTTTAGGCATTTTTTTTGAATTTTTCAAGATGATCAATATAATCTCAAAATCTAACATATCTTAAAGATAAAAGAATAAAGCTAAAGTAATAAAGTCATTTTTTTCTATCAAAATAAGGGACTGTTTCAAGCTTTTCAAAAGGTATGTACTTATACTTATTGAATCTATGTGCTCATTATATTTGAATTTGTCTTTTAAAATTGTCCCTTTTGGTACTATCTAGTCATATGGTTTTCTTTTCTTAAATTTTAAGATTTTACTATAAGAGATTTTAAAATGAAAATAAAAGCAAAATCTACATGTAGTCAGCATATTTAAAGTTCAAAATATGTTAAAATATTTAAAGAAAATTAAAATGCATTACATCAATATGAGTATTAGATTATAGAGTAAAGAGCAACCTGCTTTTTCTCATTTTCTCATTCAGTTCAGTTCAGTTCAGTTCATTCGCTCAGTCGTGTCCAACTCTTTGCGACCCCATAGCACTCCAGGCCTCCCTGTCCATCACTAACTCCCAGAGTTTACTCAAACTCTTGTCTATTGAGTTGGTTATGCCATCCAACCATCTCATCCTCTGTCATCCCCTTCTCCTCCTGCCATCAATCTTTCCCAGCATCAGGGTCTTTTCCAATCAGTCAGTTCTTCATATCAGGTGGCCACAGTATTGGAGTTTCAGCTTCAACATCAGTCCTTCCTTTGAATATTCAGGACTGATTTCCTTTAGGATGAACTGGTTGGATCTCCTTGCTGTCCAAGAGACTCTCAAGAGTCTTGTCTAACTGTGGAGTTTAAAAACATCATTTCTTTTGCACTCATCTTTCTTTATAGTCCAACTCTCACATCCATACATGACTACTGGAAAAACCATTTTCTCATTACCTTCCATCTTCTCTTAGGTCACCAAAGGATAGTAGTATTATATTCTCACTATTCCCATTTTGCAGGTGAAATCACTACATTTTAAAGAAGACAACTGTAATATGTACATTATAGTAAACACAGAGAGTAAACTGTATCAAAATTTTAAAGCTAACTTTGATAACAACCAATATTTTATTAATTTGCAGTACTTATTTTAAAATGTGTAATATATGCTTTATATCTTAATGAAAGCTAATTGACAATTTAAGTAATATTATAATATCGCTCCTTTTTCACATATCTGAAAGACGGATTTTAAGATTGAGTTTAATAATCAGGCTGAAATTACTGCTGAATATTCCAAGGGTTAATATAGTTTACATCTCTTTTTAAACCATACTATAAGGGTGTTAAGAAGTAAAAAGATGCAAAAATATAGTCAGGATTATTTTAGTTGGGTGGTGGTGGTAGGTAAGTCAATAATTCCGACTCTTATGACCGCATGGGCTCCTCTGTCCAAGTGATTTCCCAGTGAAGCCTATAGGAGGAGGTAACCATTTCCTTATCCAGGGGATCTTCTTGTCCCAGGGATAGAACCCATGTCTCTTGTGTCTACTGCATTGCAGGCATATTCTTTACTGCTGAGACATCAGAGAAGCCACATTGTAGTTGGGACTGATGTAATATTTTTATGGAACAAGTAGACTCTTGAAATAAACATAAGCTATTAGTGTAGAACAGTTTTACAGTGATCACAAGCAGAGAAGACATTAGGATGGCCCTGACTTGTGTATTCTTATTCTCTAAGAAAGCATATATAGAAATCCAACTTCCTGTATATGGAATCCTAATGGTTATTCTTGGAGGGAGGAGTGTGGAAAGGCTAACTCCATGCCATGCTAAATGGATCAAATATAGTTGTTCAAATAGTGTTTACAAACCTATTTCTTTTTATCTTTTTGCTTTGTTTCATGTTTGACTGCTTAGTTTGAAGTTGTTTTGTTTGATTTAAAGGAACTATAATCATAATTGGTTTACATTAAATCTAGATTTAAGTATTTTAACGATGTATTTAAATTAATGCTTGGATACCCTTTGATTGTCTTTCTTGTTTTGGCTATTTGAGTTTTCAAAAGGTCTTAATCTATTATTTAAATGAGAGAAACCTTACATTAGATATGGTACATGTATTAAAACCTTGGCTTTCTCAATATATTAAATCATATTACAAGAAGGTTTTGCTGACCCGGAAGGTATTTAATCTCTTTAAGGTGACTCAGCATTACTTCTCAGCTCTATCATGCATCCATTTTATAGTTGATCTCTCAAAAATCAATAATGCTTTCCTCATTTCAAGTGCCTTTTAACTCATATCACTGGAACCATTTTATATAATATCATGTTTAATCTTCATGATCACTCTATGTAATAGTTTCAATTATCCATTTTTTCATAAACTTTCCTGTGGATAAACAGAAATTCATTCTCATTCCTTTCATTGTTAATGCTCCTATTTTTCCCATGATATATTTTAATAAACTTGATAGGAAATTTCTTTAAGCTTATGATCATGTTATCTTGGGAAACTTGGAAATAAAACTAAACAACAATTTTCTTTATAAATGCCTGTTACTATAAGAAAGCAAAGACAACTGTTACTCATAACAGATGCCAACTATAATGTTTTACTTCCTAGTGTTCGTGATCTTGCTTTTGCAAGCAAGATAACATACAGGTAAGCAGTAAAGAAAGTTATATGATATGGCTTCTTATCTTCAGAGGCACAAGAAGCTAATGTTACTCTTTGTTTTATTTAATGATAATTTCAGCTGAATCACTTTCTCCCTAATTAAATTCAACCAAGTCTTAGGTTAACTAATGCTCTTTCAAGCTTCTATAACGAATCTTTACTAGGATTCTCTAACAGTAATTTTCCTTCTGGTACAACTGTGTTTTTTCCTTCCACTAGTTGAGTGTATTCTTACCAAGAAACGTTGTGTGTGCTCCTAAACCTGGCTATTTAATCACCCAGTTACTACCATTACACGCTTTAATTAAATGGTAGCAAACTCATGATCTATGCGTACAGAGTATTTTGTCTCTTTAAAAACTACTTTAATATCATGTAAATATTTATTAATTTAGTCAATAAAATTGCTACTAAATTAGGTATCTATAAGAAAATCTATCACAGTGGTGCTGGTGATAAAGAACCCACTGAACCATGCAGGAGAGGTAAGAGACGTGGGTTTGATACTTGGGCAGGGAAGATCCCTTGGGGCAGGGCACGGGCAACCCATTCCAGTTTCTTGCTTTGCGAATTTCATGAGCAGAGGAGCCTGGAGGGCTATAGTGCATGGGATCGCATAGAGTTGGACACAACCAAAGCAAATTAGCACACATGGCTTGCATGCGAAAAAATAACAAAGTCTACAGGATTATGCTCCTAATTGACTTCATAGATACTTTTAAGATTATTTTATAATACTTCAAAGCCATTGAAACTGGAAATCAGACTTGGCACTGCTGATGTAGTTAAGGCAAGAAAAATGGAATATATGAACCAAGGAATCTTAAAAATATATTTAAACCAAGAGGTAATATTAATGTATTGAGTGTCCTTATTCAAGTAATCTCATTTAACTATCCTCTTTCATTAATTCATTAAATCCCATTAAATTTAAAAGGAGGACTTCTATTATCTCTCCTTTCTATTATATTTTACTTTCATTCATTTTTACTTTTTTACTATTTATTACTTTAAGAATAAATTTCTATGGAAACTAACTTGATTCACCTTAATTTTATGACACTTGATCAAAAACCAACATTAATAATTATTTACATATAAAATGATTCAATAAATCATCTATTTTGCATTATTTTCAATAAGGACTGAAATCAAAAGTATATTCTAAAAAGTGGAATTGCTACATCCAAAGGCACTATGTACTTTTTTTTTTTTTTTTACAGTTTTAACACCTATTGTCAATCCTAACCTTCAGGAAGTATATTCCAGTTACAGTGACAGTAATTTATAAAAGTGGAGAATTAGAGTTGATACTTAAGATCTTGGTCAATATCGTTTGTTTCCTTCATGACTTTCTGTTCTCATGAACTTCAGGGATAGTCTCGAACTCTAAGACAATCAATCACAGCGTTCCCAACACCCCAATACTGATCTAAACCATAAACTTGCTTTTCTCTAGTTTCTTTGTCTGTATCTGCAAGGTGGCAACTCTATCTATAGCCAATCAAACTACCTGTTTCCTATACTGAGTCTTATTAGTATAGCTTTCACATTTGAGCTAATTGGAATGTTTCCATATCATGGACAGAATCATACATAGAATTATATTTCAGATTCTAAATTTTTTGCTCCCTCATAATGAAGGAGCAACCATCTTTGATTATCACCCAGTTAATTATTAGCCAAACCATGTCTGAACTTATGTCCTTCAGACATGGTGACTTTGACAAATCCCCAATGCCAGCCTCTGTCAAAAAGTTATCTTTCCTTCTCTAAACCTCATTCCACATATCAGTGAATGAATTAGCCATAGGTCTTTCTTTCATCTCTGTTCTTTTTATTATTTCTGAGAAAGAGAGCTGCCTTTCTTCTAGCAAGGCTAAACTACAAATAAAAGTTCAAGCTTAGGTCACTTATGAAAGTTCGTGAGCATTTCAAATCTAACAAATTACTCGGACATACATATAAATCCCCTTTGAATAAAATCAATGTTGAAATTATTAAAAAAAAAAAAAAGACGGGCTTCAGATTTAGAACAGCTTGTGGTTTACCTGAAACAGGCTTAATAACTTTAGCACTTTTTCTCCTAGTGATTTTAATTCCCTCAGAAGTTCCACACTTCAAATGTAATGCATACTAGTAGATGAATGTTTCACAGTTGGAAAATATTCCTCTATAATTAGAAATGTGCAATAGGTTTTAAAACATTTCAAGATACTTGTAGATGATAATTTATCATAAGGAAAAGTAGTTTTATTCATTTTCCTAACTGCCCTGTCGATTTGGCCTCTGAAATTGTCAATGGAGATATGTGAAGATATCACCAGACTCAGAACATCTATTCTCATCAGCTTAAGGATACTGTCAGAATCACTGCTGTGGAGAATCAGCCAGAAATCTTCCTTCACAAAGATTTTCTCTCACTTCCCAGACCATAGGATTTAGCAAACTACTTCAAATCAGCAGTAAGAGAGATTAGGACCAACAGAAACATGTTGTCACATTCATCATAACCTAAAATGGATCTATTAGCCATAATCTTTCATAAGACTATGAAACTTACTCTTCCTTAGTTTTCCATACTTCAGTCATTTGTGGTAATTTTATTCATTGCATGTGAGGACTTTATAAATGTTTTATAAATGTTCAACTTTATAGCAATGCTCATCTGTCTCTTGCCTTTTAAATACCATGCGCCCTGCAACTCATTCAGATATTCAACACTGATTTGGTTATCCTGTTGATACACTCTATGGTAGACACTGTCCCAGCCAAAAAATAAAGTGAATGAGTGATAGTTGCTCAGTCATGTCCAACTTTTTGCAACCCATTGGATGGTAGCCCACAAGGGTCCCCTGTTCGCTGGGATTCTCCAGGCAGGAATACTGGAGTGAGGATCAGTACCAACTTTTCTTTTGTTAATATGGTCTCTGTCACAAGGTGTGAATTTAAAAATAACAAAAAAACATATCAAGTTGTTAAAACCTTCATGCAGAGAATTAAAATGAGATATAGGATCGAAGTCACTGGGTGACTGTCTCTTATTATTGTAAAGAAAAACGCTATGAAGTGGAAATCTGAAGGACAAAATTATATGGCCTTAAAATTTTAAGGGCAAGAAGATTCTTGGTAAAAGAAAGAGAAATGGTTAGTAGATGGGCCCTAAGTTTCCATAAAGTTCAGTCAGTTTATGGAAATAAAAATGTCCAGTTTGGTTGAAGTATGATAGGCCCAGACTAGGTCATGGAAGGTTTGAAAAGCAGGATAAGAATTCTAGATTTTATTAAAGTGCAAATATGAACCAAGAAATCTTAATCCTGGGGGAGAGGTGACATAATGAGCTGTATTTTACATAGCACTTTGATTGCTATCAAGTGAATTAATGTAGGGCTGGGACCTGGACAAGAGAAGGAGCAATGCAAAGGAATATTGTGTGTGAGATATTGTCAGTTCATAGTTGGGGGAACAAAATATAAGATACATTACAGACTTCCAGAATTGCACAGTCTGCTCAGGGTGCTTGACCATTCCTCTACAAAGACTATATACACAAACATAGGGCTTAGAAAGGCCATTTCTAGCCCTCAGGAATCCTGGGGTGCTCTTCTGAGCTGCTACTTCTCCCAGGACCCCATCTTGAAAGTCAGTTGAAGGGGATAATTCTTTTTCCAACTTCCATGCCATTTTTTTGGTGTGCATTGTTGGTCTTTAGTACAGACTAGATGGAAAGAAAGAGAAAAAGAGAGAGAGAGAGAGAGAGAGAGAGAGCGCAGTATCTCTTGGGTTATGTGGAATACCAATAAAGCCCATGCACAGGACTTGCACCGCTCACAAAGGCACAAGGCATCCTCTCAAGGAGGTCTTGAAAGCCTGAGCAAGAGAGGGAGCTCGGCAGGTTTCCACGCTCAAGAGAATGAAGACAGAGAGAAGGATGCGGGGGACCCAAGTCTCTAGTGGAGCAAGGGTATTTTATTAGCAGAAATGCAGGCTTATATATCTTTAGTAAAATGATTACTCAGCTATTACAAACAATGAAATTCCATTAGTTGCAACAAAATGGATAGTCTAATACATACAAGGTCGCTGATGCTGAAGAGTCAGTGAAGGGAGTTACTGAAAGGAATCCAAGCAGGTACCCTTTCCCATGATCTCAGTCCTGAGAACTGCATGAAGCTCTACTCATTCCCAGAATAGGAGCTGATAACGAACAGAGAATCCTTGAGAAATGGCACACAAAGGAAGAAAAGTGCAACATATTGGATTCCTTAAAGTTGAACATCCCCTGACAGTGCATCACCTACCTGAAACTAAGAAAAACTTTCTTTACATAATACCTCACTGAAGAAAACACGAATGGCAGCCATCCTTAAGGATAAAAAAAATCTGCAGCAGTATTGTTTCTCCACATGACTCAAAATGGTATGTTGCAGAAAATGATGGTTAGTTAAAAATGTTCAATAAATGTGGCTAATATGGCAAGATCTGAAATACAAAATGGTACTTAAGAGCTGAGAATATAATAGAAGACAAGTGCAGGATCTGCATTTCCTGGGACCAAAAGATAAGTCATTCTGCCGCTGAGGTTGGTATGGTGCAGGGTTCTGTGAGAGCAATAGGAGAAAATGCACTAGCAGTTGGGGAAGGCTGGGGTGGGACCAGGAATGCTTTAACCATGGTCATTTGACGTGATCGTCCATCTCCTGTCTCGATCCTCTCAACTCAGTCACACTGACTCTGTTCCTAGCCCTTCCCTGCTGATCTTTCTCAGGATCTAAGTACTGGCTGCTCTTTGTGCTTTGATGTTCTCATCCCCACATCCAGTTATACGTTCACACATCACAGTAATTCCTGTACATACAAATGAGTTCTATTCCAAGACTGCATTGATAAGTCCAATTTGTCCCAAAGTCCAACAAAATTAGCCTAGGTACCCAGCTAATACAATCAGCTGTATAGTACTGTACTGTAATATAATCAAAATAATACACAAAAAGCAAACAAAAAAATAAGCATTTTTAACCAAATGGTTCATTGCCTTGAAAAGTATGGTAGTACAGTACAACAGCTGACTTGAGCATCTGGCATCAAGTGAACATACAGAAAGAGTCACTGACGAGGTGGGAGAGGAGGTGGGAGATGATAGAGCTGAAGGATCGTCAGCAATAGGAGACAGGCGGCAAGCTGCAACTTCACTCATGCCTGACACTGATGGCATAGGTTCCGGTTCCTTGCCAGAAGGAGTTGCATGCTCACATTTTTGAAAGTTCACATCTTGAAGGCTCCAATGAAGGGGACTTACTGTATTTAGTTTGCTGTGCAACATTCTACTCATCAGAGAGACTACCCTTGACTATGTTATATGAAATGCCTTTCACTTTGCTCCTAATTCCTTTTTATTTTTCTTCATAGGTAATACTTGACATCTTTAATCTTTATCATCTCTCTGCACTAGCAGGAAACATTTGTGAAAGCAAGGACTTGACCTAATTTTGTTAACCAATTCAGCCCCTAGACCTTTGAATATAGAATGCTCTCAATTCAGGAGCTCAGTCATGTCCAACTCTCTGCGACCCCATGGACTGCATCACACCACATCATCCCAGGCTTCCCTCCCCATCATCAACTCCTGGAGCTTACTCAAAATCATGTCCATCAAGTTGGTGATGCCATCCAACCATCTCATCCTCTGTCTTTCCCTTCTCCTCCCACCTTCAATCTTTTCTAGCTTCAGAGTCTTTTCCAGTGAGTCAGTTCTTCAAATCAGGTGGCCATAGTATTGGAGCTTCAGCTTCAGCATCAGTCCTCCCAATGAGTATTCAGGATTGATTTCCTTTAGGATTGACTGGTTTGATCTCCTTGCAATCCAAGGGACTATCAAGAGTCTTCTCCAACATCACTGTTCACAAGCATCAAATTTTTGGGACTCAGCTTTCTTTATAGTTAAACTCTCACATCCATACATGACTGCTGGAAAACCAGAGCTGTGACTAGACAGAGCTTTGTTGGCAAAGTAATGTCTCTGCTTTTTAATATGCTGTCTAGGTTGGTCATAGCTTTTCTTCCAAGGAGCAAGCACATCTTAATTTCATGGCCGCAATCACAATCTGCATTTATTTTGGAGCCCCCCCAAAATAAAGTCTTTCATTGTTTCCATTGTTTCCCCATCTATTTGCAATGAGGTGATAGGGCCAGATGCCATGATCTTTGTTTTCTGAATGTTGAGCTTTAAGCCAACTTTTTCACTCTCCTCTTTCACTTTCATCAAGAGACTCGTTAGTTCCTCCATTTTCTGTCATAAGGGTGGTTTTATTTACATATCTGAGGTTACTGATATTTCTCCTAGCAATCTTGATTCCAGCTTGTGCTTCATCCAGCCCAGCATTTCTTATGAAGTACTCTGCATATAAGTTAAATAAGCAGGGTGATAATAAACAGCTTTGACATACTCCTTTCCCAATTTGGAAACAATCTGTTGTTCCATGTCTAGTTCTAACTGTTGCTTCTTGACCTGCATACAGATTTTTCAGGAGGCAGCTCAGGTGGTCTGGTATTTCCATCTCTTGAAGAATTTTCCACAGTTTGTTGTGATTCACACAGCCAAAGAATGCTCTTAGTATTTGCTGAATGAGTGGCTGACTAGACAGATGCATGAAAGCAACCTCTGGGTACTGTTTTGAAGATTCAATGAGAGTTTGGTACAAATATGAAGGAATTGTGAAAGGAAATTCCAAAGAAAGTTAGAAGTATCATTATATGTACATTCAAGGCATTGTAATTAGTTCATTGTTTATTTAAAAAAAGATGTTAATGATTAGCTTTCTAGAAGAGACCAGGGTGTATTGCTACTTGATAAAAAATATGATACTGGGTTTTGAGTTCATCTTGAGAAAAACTGATACATTAAAGTGATATCAGTTTTACATTTTAGAAGGAATGATGTTCATTAACAGATACCATCTACTTAAATTAAAGTTGATCAAATTCTATGGTGATTGGTTCACTTTAATAGTTCATGAAAGAATAGGTATATGCAGCTACCTTTCTCTGTTTAACTTTCTAAAATGACATTTCTGTTCTCATAATAATCTTTAAAAGAAATAATGCTATTACTCTTGAACTAATTATAGTAATGTCAACTCCCTGCCATAGGGATAACACAATCAAAAGAAGCAACTTAAGAAATGCACATTCAAGAAATGACCCGAGATTTTCTTATATAAATTTTTTAGATTTCCTAAATTTTGAATTACACCTGTCACAGAAGGTGATATAACTGCTTTCCATAAGTTAAATGTTTTTTTCAATTTGTTTTCCTGAGAATCTCTATTTAAAAATAAATGTATATTGTTATTCTTGCAGTAGATTTGTTAAACTTTTGTTTTTCTTTCAAAGTTGTTTGACAAAACAAAATTTGCCATATTGCCAGATGAAATTAACTTAGATTTTTAAGGATAAATAGAATTCAAGGTTAAATCTGAAAGTTTTTAATTTTATTCAAAGTTAATGTTGAAATATATATTAAATTTATTAAAATATAACAAATATTCAACATCTTAATACTTTCACAGCAAGTAATTTCTAGGAATTCATATATCATTTGTAAAATAATCTATGTAATTTGATAAAAGCAAGAGGGAGAATGTTTTGATGGTACCATTGACTCAATGAACATGAGTTGAAGTAACTTATACTTATCCACCTTTGGCAAGAACTGTAAAAATTACTTACAGATCACTTTTTTTTTATTCTGTAAAAAGTATTAATTCAAAACAATAAGTTCTCGTCCGTGTTATAGCCCATGAAATATGTGTATGTGAGGTGCTAAGTTACTTCAGTCGTGACCAGCTCCTTGAGACCTCGTGAACTGTTGCCCTTCAGGCTTCTCTGTTCATGGATTCTCCAGGCAAGAATACTGGAGTGGGTTGCCTTGCTCTCCTCCAGTGGATCTTCCCAACCCAGTGATCAAACCCTCCCCTTCCCCACCTCCATGCATTGTAGGCAGTTTCTTTTTACAGTTGAGCCACCAGGCTACCCCATGAAACATACTAGTACTTAAAATATTTGTTGTTTTTCTGAAATTTTAAATTTAACTGGACACTTAGGCTGTGATTTTATATGTTAAATCTGGCAACACTGCTTTCACATGATCTGCATTAAGCTAGTTCTCTTTAATCTTGTATTTTCGGTAAATATTAACCTCAGTGCTATTTTTCCCCCATTATTTAACAACTGAGTCTTTATCAGTAGATTACAAATTCCTAGTGGGCTAAAACTATGTTTTACTCATTTGCATTTATATCAGATTACCAAGCACAGTATCCTAGTAAATAACAGTTCATGATTCAGTAAATATTTGCTCATTAAAATTAGATAAACATGCAATTAAGTTCCCTGGGCTTCCGTGGTGGCACAGATGGTAAAGAAGCCACCTGCAGTGTGGGAGACCTGGGTTCGACCTGGTTGGGAAGGTCCCCTGGAGGAGGGCATGGCAACCCACACTGTATTCTTGCCTGGAGAATCCCATGGTCAGAGGAGACTGGCAGGCTACAGTCCATAGAGTCACAAAGAGTTGGACACAACTGAAGAGACTCAGCATGCTCACACGGCCGCCAGGTTTAAGCATTGTAGTTAAGTGTAGATAACTGTTGCAAAGCAATTTTTTTTTCTTCACATGGTATATTTTTTATTCTCATTTATTGGGAGAAAGAGTTGACTATCATTTCTCCTTTACAAGAGCATTGTATGTTTTATTTTAAACTTGCTGTCTCCAAACTAGTATGAGTGTAGCCTGATCAGGGCATCTTCATCTTTAGAGACGAATCATCATCAAGGAAAGGATCTCTCACGATTCCCTGGGATGTAGGGCAGTTTCAAGCCATATTAAGGCTATGATAGGAAAAGACTATACTGGAAGCAATCAAGAAAAACAGACAGCAGATTATTACTGCAATAGTAACTTGAGTATATACTGATAAAGACACTAGATCAGCACTCATACATCTTTGTTTTTATTACATTTCCACTACCTAGTACACAATGTCTTAGGACACTTCGGTTACCATACATGATCCTTAATCATTTTATTTTATTTATTTTATTTTTTATCTTACTTTATTTTACTTTACAATACTGTATTGGTTTTGCTTACATCAACATGAATCTGCCATGGGTGTACACGTGTTCCCAATCCTGAAGCCCCCTCCCACCTCCCTCTCCATACCATCTCTCTGGGTCATCCCAGTGCACCAGCCCCAAGCATCCTGTATCCTGCATCAAACATAGACTGGCGATTCATTTCTTATATGATATTATACATATTTTAATGCCATTCTCCCAAATCATCCCACCCTCTCCCTCTCCCACAGAGACCAATGGATTATTAATAAAATTTTGAAAATTATTTAAATTAAGTAGTTTACTGGAAATATATTAAACTAATAAAGAGCAGCAAACATGTATTATCCATTTTAACAGTCCATAATTTGCTTCTTAGTACATTTATTCCTCTGAGAAAAACATTTACATACAGAGCTTAAATTATCATGCTAAACTAAAATGACCATTCACTCATGCTTTATTTATAATGCAGTTGACACATAAACACTGTAAAATAAATTAAGAACCCTACTACTAAAAATATTTCTTTTAATAAATAAAAATTTGCTGAATAATCTTTTTAACAATCTCTACCAAAAACAAGAGCATGTATTAAAGCATGATTAGTATGTTTTAACAGTTTCATTTTCTTAGATGAATCCTACATGAATCTTGTGATAAACAGACTAGCTGCTCTCCAGCAACTGTAATCAGACTTTGGACAGTGCTAGGTAAAAATGCATTTATAAATAAAAGATCACGTTAAATTCATCTTGTCTCATCCTGGATCTTCCTTCCTACATGGGAAGAACTCAGACATAGCTTATTATTGCCCCAACAATCCCCTACCCCTGCCACTGTTTTTCCATACATCTCAGAAGATTCAAAGTCCAGAGATAATAGCGCCTCTGTGACAAAAGTGGTTAAGGTTTATATAAACTAAGAATGTATTTATGCTTTTTGTTAACCATTTTATCCTCTCAACAATTCTCTCAGGAAAGTACTTTTATTACTATAAAATAGATAGGAAACAAAGGCACAAGAAGTTTTAATTTGCCCCTGTTTTAAGATTTAAATTCATAGAAATAAAATTTGAACATCGGCAATTCGCACAATGCATGTGATCTTAACCATTATGCTAAGTGACTCATGTGTGTCTTTTTATGTCATTACGCTTTTCTAAAACCACCCTTATGGCAGAAAGTGAAGAAGAACAAAAGAGCTTCTTGATGACAGTGAAAGAGAATAGTGAAAAAGTTGGCTTATAAGTCAACATTCAGAAAACTAAGATCATGGCATCTGATCCCATCACTTCATGGCAAAAAGATGGGAAAACAGTGGAAGCATTGGCTGACTTTATTTGGGGGGAGGGGGCTCCAAAATCACTGCAGATGGTGATTGCAACCATGGAATCAAAAGACATTTATTCTTTGGAAGGAAAGTTATGATCAATCTAGACAGCATATTAAAAAGCAGAGACATTACTTTGTCAACAAAAGTCCGTCTAGTCAAGCCTATGGTTTTTCCAGTAATCATGTATGGATGTGAGAGTTGGACTATAAAGAAAGCTGAGCACCAAAGAATTGATGCTTTTGAACTGTGGTGTTGGAGAAGACTCTTGAGAGTCCCAGAAGATCCAACCAGTCCATCCTAAAGGAGATCAGTCCTGGGTGTTCATTGGAAGGATTGATATTAAAGCTGAAACTGCAATATTTCGGCCACCTGCACCTGATGCAATAAGCTGACTCATTGAAAAGACCCTGATGCTGGGAAAGATTGAGGGCAGGAGGAGAAGGGGACGACAGAGGATGAGCTGGTTGGATGGCATCACCAACTCTATGGACATGGGTTTGGGTGGACTTCGGGAGTTGGTGATGGACAGGGAGACCTGGCGTGCTGCAGTTCATGGGTTCGCAGAGTCGGACACGACTGAGCAACTGAACTGAGCAGTTCAAATATTCATAGATATTTTACACCACTTGCATGTGTGTGTGTGTGTACACGCATGTACATGTATTTAGTCTTTGACTCTGCAACCTCCAGGGACTGCAGCCCACCAGGCTCCTCCATCCATGGAATTTCCAGGCAAGAATATTGGAATGGGTTGCCATTTCATTCTTCAGGGAATCTTCCCAACCCAGGCATGAAACCCACGTCTGCTGCACTGGCAGGAGATTCTTTACCACTGAGACACCTGGGAAGCTTTAGTAAATGCTAATCAATCAAGATATGTTTTAAAAGACAATAGATCTTCCAGTTATTATTTATTACACATTTATATGTATTTTATTTAATGATAAATATATAGAAAATTATTTCTGTGTATTCAACAGTGTGTGAGCCCAAGTAACATCAGGATTTGTTCCTACATCAATGACTTCATTTAATGTTTCTATGTTAATTGAAACATAGTGTAACATTTATCACACAGTGATTCTTTAGTAATATTTTACCAGTGACTGTTATGTTTCAGTGCATAGTGTGATATTATTTCAGTAATTTATGACTGTAATTTAAATTTTTAGTTCTGAAATTTATTGAATACTGTTTTCCTTCCTCTATACCTTTTCCTGTTCTTTACATGTCATGCAATTAGAAGTTGTTTTATAGCTCTGTCAGAATTGTTAAAATATTTAGAGCCTTAAAATATTAATCAGGAATCATTACATATTCATTTAATGACTTTCTGACTAACTGACATGAAGGGAAATGAAAAATGAAAAATCTCTCATAAAGGCATTGAAAGAAAATAAAATTGTCTATAAAATATCCATTACATGAAATGAATCCCCACAGTCCTCTGGCCTTGAACTCATCAGATGACTTCATGATGAACATTACTTTGCCTTTTTAAGTTAAAAATGTGTGGTTTTCAATTACAAAGATTTAATTTCCTTTAAAATTTAAATTGTTTGGTTAGTCAATTTCAAATACAAAATTTCTGATGTATTGGGAGCTTCACACTCCTATCAAAATGTATATGGATAACTCCTGCTATAAAAATTATTCTCTTATAATAAGATGACTATTTGACTTTACTTCCCAATTAACACCTCTATGGTTTTTTTCCTTTATAATCATATCAATCATCATGAGTATCACTATGTAGCAACAATTTTTAACAAGTATTTTTCAGTGCATATGAAAAATGAATAATCAAAACATATGGTCTTTTATGTATATTTCAGCTTTCTATTTGTGATGTTTTAATTTCAAAATTAATGCTAGAAAGAAAAAGAGAGACATATATTTGGTGTCAAATTCCTGAACTGTTTCCACCATACATTCTCTCAGAATGGTCCCTATAGTATTTTCTCTGGGCATCCCTTTTATCTTCCTTCTCTAACAAAAACCTGCTTCTCTTCTGAGGACAGAAACCTCTTCTCTTCTGCTTCCTATGTGCGCTTCTCAAAGGATAATTGTTTGTCTATTTGTTTTCCTACTTTCACTAAGGCTTATTGAGGTATAAATGATATACAATAAGCTGCATGAATTCAATGTGCACATAATGAAGTTTGACATATGTATAACACCTACAGATCAATACAATCAAGATATTGAGTAGCTATATCTACATTTATTATTTAAATCTACATATTTACATCCATCTTCCCCCAAAGTTTCCTCAAATTCCTCCTACACTGACATCCCCTTGCCTGTCCCTGGCAACCACTGATGAGCATTATGTAAGTTGTGGGTATTCTATTTCATTTTTCTCTGTAGATGTTGGATCACAAGACTTCAAAGTGGATAAGGCATTGCACTTTCAAACATTCTCTTTCCCTTTCTCTTGAATTTCTAAATAGATGTTGATTTGCTAGATGGTGTGTTCTCCAAAGCTGCACTGTTATTTAAACATCTTTATATTTTCAAATGAAGACTGATTTCCTCAGACACAGAGCACACAGCTTGTTCCTGGAGCTGCTCTCTGCACACAGCATTGATTGCTTCTCTTCTCAGGCATGTGGCCGCTCAAATCCAGTGCTTGCTAGACTGCATTTCCTTCATTCTCCGGTGCCACTTGTCAAATGTCCTCTGAAACAGTAAATTTTGAAGACCATGTTGTATAGCATGGTTTGAGGTTGATGGAAACTGAATCATTCTCTAACTTTTTTCAGAGTTGAGAGAAGTGTGTTGAGGCATGGCGTTCATGAGCCACAGGAGTTTGATTTTAGTCAAACCTGTTTATATACCTATATGCACACTTTTTATTTGTTATCAACACAAACTCACAGTAATTTAGTATATCTTGTAAATATAAACTCTGTATTACCTCTGTGAATGTATTAGCATGATTTCAATTTAAAATGTATCCTCTCAGTCCTCTAATAAGCAATTAACTTTCACCCACTTTCTTGAAGACAGAGAAAATTATAATTATTTTAAGTAATATACTGAATAATTTATATCTATATTTAAATATAGTTTAATATTTGTTTAATTTATAAGAGAAATAACAAAAGTACTTATGTTGTCTAAATATTATTTGCATTTCCAAAAGAGTAATTAATTTTATTACTTACATTAAAAAGGAAAGAAAAGACATGCTAGCATAGGATTTTAGATGTCTCTCTGAGCATGAAACTAATTCAAACTAATAGAGGGATAATTATCCCTCTCTGTTGCTACATGTATTACTTAATTAAAGAATGAGTAAAATGTCACAGCAAAGAGAGTGGCATTTGTTTAACAAGAAATCATTAACAACATGTCTGTTCCTATTGAATTCGGGAAAAGCTATACTGTTGAATATATCTGATAACCTGGCTTTGTTAGTTCACTTCAAATCATATAAAATGTAAAAACAGCCACAAGTCCTTTTACACCTGTTCTTTAGAAATAAAACTATTTGTCCAGAAGAATAAATACCAAAGACAAGTGAAAACAAAATTTCATAAAGTAATCATATTTTCTTCATGTCTTATTCTGTTGAGATTGTTACCCAAGATTATAGAATGCAATTTTGCTTATTGATCTTAATATTAAAAATTTGAGTGTATTGTATCATTGATTGCTGGTCTGGGTTAATTTTATATATTAAAATTCTCAGCCATTTTATTTTATTAAAAACAATGATTGCTTATCAAATTATCATTTTTAGAATAAGAAATTACTTGTTTTCATTATAAGACTCTCGTGTGTTTTAATTTACTTTTAAGACTTGATAGTGAATTTACGGCAACCCACTCCAGTACTCTTGCCTGGAAAATCCCATGGACGGGGGAGCCTGGAAGGGTGCAGTCCATGGGGTCGCTGAGGGTCGGACACGACTGAGCGACTTCACTTTCACTTTTCACTTTCCTGCATTGGAGAAGGAAATGGCAACCCACTCCAGTGTTCTTGCCTGGAGAATACCAGGGACGGGGGAGCCTGGTGGGCTGGCGTCTGTGGGGTCACACAGAGTCGGACACAACTAAAGTGACTTAGCAGTAGCAGTAGTGAATTTAAATTTCGTTATGGTTTCTTTTTTTATCCAACAATTACTTTATTACTCAAGATCAAAAGCTCAGACAAATCTTATGCAGAGTTGTACATAGATAAATTATTTCTTAGAGACCCTACAATTTTCTTCCTAGCCTTAAAAAAAAAAAATCACTTAATCTGTTTCTTTATTCATCCTAGAAACATTGAATTATGAGTCTACTTCTATTTCCACAAGACTCCCCTTTATGCTTTTCACATTGTATTTTTTTAAGTAGAATTTGGTTTTCATCATATTTCACTATTACTGCCACTAGCCAACAGACATATTCTCTTTTTATTTTTCTCTGGCATTTTCTCAAAAGTCTTTAACTAAAATTAATTAGTAGCAATTAGTAACAATTGCCAACAATAAAGACTTCAGCTTTAGTCCAAATTTAGTTTCTACTTTTCAAATATATTTTTAGATCTTCTAAATCTGATTTGATGAACAAGATAATTTGGGAGTTCAGATACTACAATGAAAAATGCCTATATATACATATATAAATATATATATGATCTAGAAATCGTCAATAGAATTGAAAAACTCAATGAGAATATTTGATGCCACTCCACATTTGCAAACACTGGGATAGATGAGCAGTTTCTGAACTAAATGAGTGTGGCCTCTACTGTCAGTTCAGGACTTTGTATTTTCCAAAGTTTTCCATATGTCTTTTGTTGTTAATTCCTCACAACTGCTCTTTAAAAATGTTATTATTGCAATTTAATGATGATTTCAATGTTTTATCTGATAGTATGCTGACTCAAAAGCCTTCTTTTGCATCTAATTCCTTACAGTAGCCTTCTTGTATTCACACAAGTTGGATTCAGTTTGCTGATAGGTCAAAGAGGAGAAATATGATGGTTACTAGGAAAAAATTTGTTTGCTTGTTTGCTGATATTTCATTGAGGATTTGCATCTATATTTATCAAAATATTGGCCTATAATTTTATACTTTTGGTTGTTTTTTTTTCAGGTTTTGATATCAAGGTAATGTCCTCAGAATAAATTTTGGGGTGATTCATCCTCTTCAACTTTCTTGAATAGTTTGAAAAGGACAGGTATAAGTTCTTCTTTATATGCTTTATAGAGTCCCCCTGTGAGGTCTTCCAGTCCTGGACTTTTGTTTGTTGGGATGTTTTGTGTTGTTTTTGTTTTTTATTACAAATTCAATTGTACTACTAGTGATTGATCTGCTCAAATTGTCTATTTCTTCTTGATTTAGTCCTGGTACATTGTATGTGTCTAGAAAGTTGTCCATTTCTTCTAGGTTGTCCAGTTTGTTGGCACGTAACTTCTCATAGTATTCCCTTGTTTGCTCTATCTCTAGCCTTACTAATTTCATATATAGTTGTTCTTTGGTAAAGGAAGATCTGTTCCAGGAGACCTTTGGATAGCAAAATCCTCAGAAGCTTGAGTCCCTTAGGCAAAACAGCCTATTATAGTTGATTTTTCCAATCTACAGTTGATTGAATCCACAGATGGGCAGCTCAATGATAAGGAGGGCCAATTATATTCCTAATGTTCTAGAAATCTACTTAGGGTCACTTAGGAGTTAAAGTAATATTATTACTTTAGGTAGTAATATTATTAATTTAATATTAATTTAAGTAGTAATATTATTACTATAGTTTTTCTAGCAGTCATGTACTAATGTGAGTTGGACCATAAAGAAAGCTGAGCACTGAAGAATTGATACTTTCTAATTGTGGTGCTGGAGAAGACTCTTGAGAGTCCCTTGGACTGCAAGGATATCAAACCAGTCAATCCTAAAGGAAATTAACCCTGAATATTGGAGGACTGGTACTGAAACTGAAGCTTCAATTCTTTGGTCACCCGATGCGAAGAACCAACTCATTGGAAAAGACTCTGATGCTGGGAAAGATTGAAGGCAAAAGGAGGGGGTGGGCAGAGGATTAAGTAATTAGATGGCATCACCACCTCAACGGACATGAATTTGAGCAAATTCTGTAAGATAGTAAAAAACAGGGAAGTTTGGAATGCTGCCGTTTATGGGATCAAAAAGAGTTGAACAAGACTTAGTGTCTGAACAACAACAACAATATTATTACTATGAAATTATTCACTGGCACCATAGCTAAGAACCAGGAAATACAAGTGAAAATCTATTCTGCCAACAATCCTTATATGAATCTAGCAAAATCACATTTTTCTTCCTGAAGCTGGAGTGTTTGGGTGGGACTATCTCCATTTCGTGTGTGTGTTGTGTGTGGAGAGTTTAAGTAAGTGATTTTCATCTTCAGCATCTATTATTTTTGGCCAAGTGCCTATCATGATCTCAAACTGACACTAGCTCCTCTTACAAGTGTGTGCCCTAGAGAGCAGCCTGGGGAGTCACAGGCAAATGTAAGTTTCTGATTTCTCCAACTGCCCATCATCTCCATTGTCTCTTAATGCCTTTCCTTGATGAATACCTTGGAAAAGATCCCAATGGGGCTTTCCAAAAGCCCCCTATTTTGGATTGAATTGGCCAATTGGGGGCTTAGCCCAGGATCTCAAAACACTACCAACAGACATTAAGAAAGGCATATGCCCCAGGTCCTGTCTCTCCTTCATTTTCTACACTATGTCTTGATGTCCCCATGCAAAGAAGAAATGGGAAAAATAGGGCTTCCCAACCTGACAATGCAGGAGACATACAGATGGGGGTTTGATACCTGGGTAGGAAAGAACCCCTGGGGGAGGGTGTGGAAACTCACTACAGTATTCTTGCATAGGAGCCTGGCGGGCTACTGTCCATAGGGTCACACAGAGTTGGACATGACTGAAACGACTTAGCACACATGACTATAAATGACAATATCAACATGAAGGTTTCAAATATTCTTTTCAATATGCAGATGAAATATTCCAATTTTCTTTTTGACTTATCACACAATTGGTGGCATACAATCCCATCAGAAAACTCTGCTAGAATTCCCAGCCAAGAGGATCATGCAAAGCTTCTTTGAGTAAGTGACATTAAAAATCTAAATCTGAAGATGGCGGAGGAATAGGAAGGGAAGACCACTTTCTCCCCCACAAATTCCTCAAAAGAACATTTCAACACTGAGCAAACTCCACAAAACAACTTCTGAAGGCTGGCAGAGGACATCAGGCAACCAGAAAAGCAGACCATTGTCTTCAAAAACAGGTAGGAAAAAATATAAAAGATGAAAAAGGAGACAAAGGAGGTGGGGAGGGAGCTCTGTCGCAGGAAGGGAAGCCTATCCCAGGAAGGGAATTTTAAGGAGAGAGGTTTCCAAACATCAGGAAACACTCTCCCTGCCAAGTCTGTGGCGAGCCTTGGAAACACAGAGGCAACATAACAGGAAGGAAAAATAAATAAATAATTAAAACCAACAGATTACAAGCCCAACAGTAACTCCCCCAGCAGAAAAGCAGCACAGATGCCTGCATCCGCCTCTAGCAAGTGGAGGCAGGGCAGGGAAGCGCGGGAGGCGCGGGCTGCAGTGCTTTGTAAAAATCGGGCAGGAACGCCCCACGCGCAACCACAACGATCTAACTTGGGCTAGCAAACCAGACTGTGGGATAGCTACCATGCGAAAAGCTCGAACATAAGACACCGCCAGGACCGCACACAGAACAAAGGACAGAATGGAAAAAGTGAGCTGCAGACCATCGCCCACCGGGGACAGGCAGCCAGAGCCCTAAGGACTGGAAAGGGGCAATCGCAGCCCCGGAGAGACTTTACCTACCAAACTGCAATCAGGCTTCTCTGCTAAGACTTCTGGGGGTGCTGGACA
This sequence comes from Ovis aries, assembly GCF_016772045.2. Taxonomy (NCBI): domain Eukaryota; kingdom Metazoa; phylum Chordata; class Mammalia; order Artiodactyla; family Bovidae; genus Ovis; species Ovis aries. Next base: position 55,056,196 of record NC_056069.1, read on the forward strand.
GTCACCATCTGCCTCACAAGGGGCGCCAGCGGTACACCCGGAAAACTGAGCAGCAGAGACAGAAAAGGCGCCAAGTTGCAGCGACCATGCTCACCAAACTCCTGAGCTACTCGGACCTGGGAAGGGCACAAAACACAGTCCCAACCAAATCTGGGCCTCTGAGGGCTACCTGAGCGCCAAAACTGAGTGGCTTAGACCAGGGAAGTGCACGCAGCCTAGGGCCGGCCTCAGATGGTTCCCGGCTGAGCATCGTAGAGCCGGAGCGGTTTGTGCACCGCGAGAAGGGACAGGTCCAGCAGGGCTGAGACACTGTGTGCACATGACAGCGCTATTTGTTTGCAGCATCTCCCGCCTCCCCACAGCGTGACTGAACTAGTGAGCCTTAAAAAACCAGCAAAGAGAAGAAGTTAAACAGAGGGAACTGCCTTGGAAGTGACCCCACACCGCCCACAACATCAGAGAAGGGCTAGAAATATTTTTTACTATTTTTACAAACATTCCTTTTTTTTTCTTTTTCTTTCTCTAACTTTTTTTTTAATTGTTAAGTCTTCTATTTCTCCTCTAATTTTTATTCCTATAACCTACTATTACTTTTTGAAACAAAAGACTCCTTTTTTTTTTTTTTTCTTTTAAGGCAAACACCATATATATTCTTTGGGTGGTTGTTGTTGGTGTTTTTTAATAATTCCTGTAGCTTTTTTTTTTTCTTTTTTCCGTTTTCCTTCTGCTTCTTTTCTTTAATATTGTATTTTTGAAAATCCAACCTCTACTCTAGATTTTTAATCTTTGCTTTTTGCTTTTGTTGTCAATTTTGTACATTTAAAAACCCAAACTTCACTACCCAATTTTACCTGAGAGTGAGATTACTGGCTTGACCACTCTCTCCTCCTTTGGACTCTCCTTTTTCTCCACCAGGTGGCCTCTGTCTCTTTCCTCCCCATCTCTTCTCTATCCAAGTCTGTGAATCTCTGTGTGTTCCAGACGGTGGAGAACACCTAAGGAACTGGTTACTGGCAGGATTTGTCTCTCTCCTTCTCATTCCTCTCTCTTATCCTCCTGGCCACCTCTGTCAACTTCCTCCCTCTCCTTTCCCCTGTATAACTCCGTAAATACTTCTGAGCGGTCCAGACTATGGAGCACACATAAGGAAGTGACTACTGGCTAGCTTGCTCTCTCCTCTTTTGATCTCACCGCATCTCATTCCAGTCACCTCTAACTACCCCCTCCCTCTTCTTTTCTCTTCTCCTTGTAACTCACTGAACCTCTCTGGGTGTCCCTCAACGTGGAGAAACTTTTCATCTTTAACCTAGATGTTTTATCATCAGTGCTGTATAGATGGAGAAGTCTAGAGGCTACTGTAAAAATAAAACTGAAAACCAGAAGCAGGAGGCTTAAGTCCAAAGCCTGAAAACATCAGAGAACTCCTGAATTCAGGGAACATTAAGCAATAGGAGCTCATCAAATGCCTCCATACCTACACTGAAACCAAGCTCCACCCAAGGGCCCACAAGTTCCAGAACAAGACATATCACGCAAATTCTCCAGCAACACAGGAACACACCCCTGAGCTTCAATATACAGGCAGCTCAAAGTTACTCCAAAACCTTTGGTGTCTCATAACCCATTACTGGTCACTCCGCTACACTCCAGAGAGAAAAACCCAGCTCCACCCACCAGAACTCCAACACAAAACTCCCTAAACAGGAAACCTTGACAAACGACTGATACAACCCCACCCACAGTTAGGAAGCTCCATAATAAAGAGAACTCCACAAATTCCCAGAATATAGAAAGGCCATCCCAAATGCAGCAATATAACCAAGATGAAGAAACAGAGGAATACTCAGCAGGTAAAGGAACAGGAGAGTTGCCCACCAAACCAAACAAAAGAGGAAGAGGTAGGGAATCTACCTGAGAAAGAATTCCAAATATTGATAGTGAAAATGATCCAAAATCTTGAAATCAAAATGGAATCACAGATAAATAGCCTAGAGACAAGGATTGAGAAGATGCAAGAAAGGTTGAACAAGGACCTAGAAGAAATAAAAGAGTCAAAATATAATGAATAACGCAATAAAGGAGATCAGAAACACTCTGGAGGCAACAAATAGTAGAATAACGGAGGCAGAAGATAGGATTAGTGAAATAGAAGATAGAATGGTACAGATAAATGAATCAGCAAGGAGAAAAGGAAAACGAATTAAAAGAAATGAGGACAATCTCAGAGACCTCCAGGACAATATGAAATGCCCCAACATTCGAATTATAGGAGTCCCAGAAGAAGAAGACAAAAGAAAGACCATGAGAAAATCCTTGAGGAGATAATAGTTGAAAACATCCCTAAAATGGGGAAGGAAATGATCACTCAAGTCCAAGAAACACAGAGAGTTCCAAATAGGATAAACCCAAGGCGAAACACCCCAAGACACATATTAATCAAATTAACAAAGATCAAACACAAAGAACAAATATTAAAAGCAGCAAAGGAAAAACAACAAATAACACACAAGGGGATTCCCATAAGGATAACAGCTGATCTTTCAATAGAAACTCTTCAGGCCAGGAGGGAATGGCAAGACATACTTAAAGTGATGAAAGACAATAACCTACAGCCCAGATTACTGTACCCAGCAGGGATCTCATTCAAATACGAAGGAGAAATCAAAAGCTTTACAGACAAGCAAAAGCTGAGAGAATTCAGCACCACCAAACCAGCTCTCCAACAAATTCTAAAGGATTTGAATTTAGAAACACGCAAAGGGTGTATAAACCCGAACCCAAAACAATAAAGTAAATGGCAATGGGATCATACTTATCAATAATTACCTTAAACGTAAATGGGTTGAATGCCCCAACCAAAAGGCAAAGACTGGCCGAATGGATACAAAAACAAGACCCCTCTATATGCTGCTTACAAGAGACCCACCTCAAAACAAGGGACACATACGGACTGAAAATGAAGGGCTGGAAAAAGATACTCCACTCAAATAGAGACCAAAGAAAGCAGGAATGGCAATACTCATATCCTATGAAATAGACTTTAAAACAAAGGCTGTGAAAAGAGACAAAGAAGGCCACTACATAATGATCAAAGGATCAATCCAAGAAGAAGATATAACAATTATAAATATATATGCACCCAATATAGGAGCACCGCAATATGTAAGACAAATGCTAACAAGTATGAAAGGGGAAATTAACAATAACACAATAATAGTGGGAGACTTTAAAACCCCACTCACACCTATGGACAGATCAACTAAACAGAAAATTAACAAAGAAACACAAACTTTAAGTGATACAATAGACCCGTTGGCCCTAATTGATATCTATAGGACATTTCACCCCAAAACAATGAATTTCACCTTTTTCTCAAGTGCTCATGGAACCTTCTCCAGGATAGATCACATCCTGGGCCATAAATCTAAACTTGATAAATTCAAAAAAATTGAAATCATTCCAAGCATCTTTCCTGACCATAATGCATTAAGATTAGATCTCAATTACAGGAGAAAAACTATTAAAAATTCCAACATATGGAGGTTGAACAACACACTTCTGAATAATCAACAAATCACAGAAGAAATCAAAAAAGAAATCAAAATATGCATAGAAACTAATGAAAATGAAAACACAACAACCCAAAACCTGTGGGCCACTATAAAAGCAGTGCTAAGAGGAAAGTTCATAGCACTACAGGCATACCTCAAGAAATAAGAAAAAAAAGTCAAATAAATAACCTAACTCTATACCTAAAGCAACTAGAAAAGGAAGAAATGGAGAACCCCAGAGTTAGAAGAAGGAAAGAAATCTTAAAAATTAAGGCAGAAATAAATGCAAAAGAAACAAAAGAGACCATAGCAAAAATCAACAAAGCCAAAAGCTGGTTCTTTGAAAGGATAAATAAAATTGACAAACCATTAGCCAGACTCATCAAGAAGCAAAGAGAGAAAAATCAAATCAATAAAATTAGAAATGAAAATGGAGAGATCACAACAGACTACACAGAAATACAAAGGATCATAAGAGACTACTATCAGCAATTATATGCCAATGAAATGGACAATGTGGAAGAAATGGACAAATTCTTGGAAAAGTACAATTTTCCAAAACTGAACCAGGAAGAAATAGAAAATCTTAACAGACCCATCACAAGCATGGAAATTGAAACTGTAATCAGAAATCTTCCAGCAAACAAAAGCCCAGGTTCAGACGGCTTCACAGCTGAATTCTACCAAAAATTTTGAGAAGAGCTAACACCTATCCTACTCAAACTCTTCCAGAAAATTGCAGAGGAAGGTAAATTTCCAAACTCATTCTATGAGGCCACCATCACCCTAATACCAAAACCTGACAAAGATGTCACAAAAAAGAGAAAACTACAGGCCAATATCACTGATGAGCATAGATGCAAAAACCCTCAACAAAATTCTAGAAATCAGAATCCAACAACACATTAAAAAGATCATACACCATGACCAAGTGGGCTTTATCCCAGGGATGCAAGGATTCTTCAATATCCGCAAATCAATCAATGTAATTCACCACATTAACAAATTAAAAAATAAAAGCCATATGATTATCTCAATAGATGCAGAGAAGGCCTTTGACAAAATTCAACATCCATTTATAATAAAAACTCCTCAGAAAGCAGGAATAGAAGGAACATACCTCAACATAATAAAAGCTATATATGACAAACCCACAGCAAACATTATCTCAATGGTGAAAAATTGAAAGCATTTCCCCTAAAGTCAGGAACAAGACAAGGGTGCCCACTTTCATTGCTACTATTCAAGATAGTTCTGGAAGTTTTGGCCACAGCAATCAGAGCAGAAAAAGAAATAAAAGGAATCCAAATTGGAAAAGAAGAAGTAAAACTCTCACTGTTTGCAGATGACATGATGCTCTACATAGAAAACCCTAAAGACTCCACCAGAAAATTACTAGAGCTAATCAATGAATATAGTAAAGTTGCAGGATATAAAATCAACACTCAGAAATCCCTTGCATTCCTGTATACTAATAATGAGAAAGTAGAAAAAGAAATTAAGGAAACAATTCCATTCACCATTGTAATGAAAAGAATAAAATACTTAGGAATATATCTACCTAGACAAACTAAAGACCTATATATACAAAACTATAAAACACTAGTGAAAAAAATCAAAGAGGACACTAATAGATGGAGAAATATACCATGTTCATGGATCAGAAGAATCAATATAGTGAAAATGAGTATACTACCCAAGACAATTTACAAATTCAATGCAATCCCTATCAAGCTACCAGCCATATTTTTCACAGAACTAGAACAAATAATTTCAAGATTTGTATGGAAATACAAAAAACCTCGAATAGCCAAAGCAATCTTGAGAAAGAAGAATGGAACTGGAGGAATCAACTTGCCTGACTTCAGGCTCTACTACAAAGCCACAGTCATCAAGACAGTATGGTACTGGCAAAAAGACAGAAATATAGATCAATGGAACAAAATAGAAAGCCCAGAGATAAATCCACACACATATGGAGACCTTATCTTTGACAAAGGAGGCAAGAATAGACAAAAGAGTAAAGACAATCTCTTTAACAAGTGGTGCTGGGAAAACTGGTCAACCACTTATAAAAGAATGAAACTAGATCACTTTCTAACACCATACACAAACTCAAAATGGATTAAAGATCTAAATGTAAAACCAGAAACTATAAAACTCCTAGAGGAGAACATAGGCAAAACACTCTCCGACATAAATCACAGCAAGATCCTCTATGATCCACCTCCCAGAATTCTGGAAATAAAAGCAAAAATAAACAAATGGGATCTAATTAAAATTAAAATCTTCTGCACAACAAAGGAAACTATAAGTAAGGTGAAAAGACAACCTTCTGAATGGGAGAAAATAATAGCAAATGAAGCAACTGACAAACAACTAATCTCAAAAATATACAAGCAACTTATGCAACTCAATTCCAGAAAAATAAACGACCCAATCAAAAAATGGGCCAAAGAACTAAATTGACATTTCTCCAAAGAAGACATACGGATGGCTAACAAACACATGAAAAGATGCTCAATATCACTCATTATGAGAGAAATGCAAATCAAAACCACAATGAGGTATCACTTCACACCAGTCAGAATATCTGCGATCCAAAAGTCTGCAAGCAATAAGTGCTGGAGAGGGTGTGGAGAAAAGAGAACCCTTCTACACTGTTGGTGGGAATGCAAACTAGTGCAGCCACTATGGAAAACAGTGTGGAGATTCCTTAAAAATTGCAAATAGAACTGCCTTATGACCCAGCAATCCCACTGCTGGGCATACACACCGAGGAAACCAGAATTGAAAGAGACACATGTACCCAAATGTTCATTGCAGCACTGTTTATAATAGCCAGGACATGGAAACAACCTAGATGTCCATCAGCAGATGAATGGATAAGAAAGCGGTGGTACATATACACAATGGAGTATTACTCAGCCGTTAAAAAGAATACATTTGAATCAGTTCTGATGAGATGGATGAAACTGGAGCCGATTATACAGAGTGAAGTAAGCCAGAAAGAAAAACACCAATACAGTATACTAACACACATATGTGGAATTTAGAAAGATGGCAATGACGACCCTGTATGCAAGACAGCAAAAGAGACACAGCTGTGTATAACGGACTTTTGGACCCAGAGGGAGAGGGAGAGGGTGGGATGATTTGGGAGAATGGCATTGAAACATGAATATTATCAGGTAAGAATCGAATCGCCAGTCTATGTCTGATGCAGGATACAGCATGCTTGGGGCTGGTGCATGGTGATGACCCAGAGAGATGTTGTGGGGAGGGAGGTGGGTGGGGGGTTCATGTTTGGGAACGCATGTACACCCATGGTGGATTCATGTCAATGTATGGCAAAACCAATAGAGTATTATAAAGTAAAATAAAGAAAAAATAAAAATTAAAAAAAATAAAATAAAAATCTAAATCTGTCTTGACACAAACTCAGATTCTTGCAGAGGTCAGACTGTGAATGAGAATGAATATATGACCCCATGATACTAGGCAGAGTGCTAGGAATTAAAGTAGAAAAATCATGATAAAGCCCTTTCAGTCTCAGGTATTGCTGTATATAAGTTCAGTTCAGTTCAGTCGCTCAGTCATGTCCGACTCTTTGCGACCCCATGAATCGTAGCATGCCAGGCCTCCCTGTCCATCTCCAACTCCCGGAGTTCACTCAGACTCACTTCCAATCAAGTCGGTGATGCCATCCAGCCATCTCATCCTCTGTCGTCCCCTTCTCCTCCTGCCCCCAATCCCTCCCAGCATCAAAGTCTTTTCCAGTGAGTCAACCCTTCGCATGAGGTGGCCAAAGTACTGGAGTTTCAGCTTTAGCATCATTCCCTCCAAAGAAATCCCAGGGCTGATCTCCTTCAGAATGGATTGGTTGGATCTCCTTGCAGTCCAACAGACTCTCAAGAGTCTTCTCCAACACCACAGTTCAAAAGCATCAATTCTTTGGCGCTCAGCCTTCTTCATAGTCCAACTCTCACATCCATACATGACCACTGCAAAAATTATAGCCTTGACTAGATGGACCTTAGCCAGCAAAGTAATGTCTCTGCTTTTGAATATGCTATCTAGGTTGGTCATAACATTCCTTCCAAGGAGTAAACATCTTTCAATTTCATGGCTGCTGTCACCATCTGAAGTGATTTTGAGCCCAAAAAAATAAACTCTGACACTGTTTCCACTGTTTCCCCATCTATTTCCCATGAAGTGATGGGACCGGATGCCATGATCTTCATCTTCTGAACGTTGAGTTTAAGCCAACTTTTTCACTCTCCTCTTTCACTTTCATCAAGAGGCTTTTTAGCTCCTCTTCACTTTCTGCCATAAGGGTGGTGTCATCTGCATATCTAAGGTTATTGATATTTATCTTGGCAATCTTGATTCCAGCTTGTGCTTCTTCCAGCCCAGGGTTTCTCATGATGTACTCTGCATAGAAGTTAAATAAGCAGGGTGACAATATACAGCCTTGACGTACTCCTTTTCCTATTTAGAACCAGTCTGTTGTTCCATGTCCAGTTCTAACTGTTGCTTCCTTTCTCAAGAGGCAGGTCAGGTGGTCTGGTATTCCCATCTCTTTCAGAATTTTCCACAGTTTATTGTGATCCACACAGTCAATGGCTTTGGCATAGTCAATAAAGGAGAAATAGATGTGTTACTGATCCAGGAGATGTTGGCAATTTGATCTCTGGTTCCTCTGCCTTTTCGAAAACCAGCTTGAACATCAGGAAGTTCACAGTTCATGTATTGCTGAAGCCTGGCTTGGAGAATTTTGAGCATTACTTTACTAGCATGTGAGATGAATGCAATCGTGCGGTAGTTTGAGCACTCTTTGGCATTGTCTTTCTTTGGGATTGGAATGAAAACTGACCTTTTCCAGTCCTCTGGCCACTGCGGAGTTTTCCAAATTTGCTGGCATATTGAGTGCAACACTTTCACAGCATCATCTTTCAGGATTTGAAAGATCTCCACTGGAATTCCATTACCTCCACTAGCTTTGTTCATAGTGATGCTTTCTAAGGCCCACTTGACTTCACATTCCAGAATGTCTGGCTCTAGATGAGTGATCACACCATCGTGATTATCTGGGTTGTGAAGATCTTTTTGTATAGTTCTTCTGTGTATTCTTGCCTCCTCTTCTTAATATCTTCTGCTTCTGTTAGGTCCAGACCATTTCTTTCCTTTATTGAGCCTATCTTTGCATGAAATGTTCCCTTGGTATCTCTAATTTTCTTGAAGAGATCTCTAGTCTTTCCCATTCTGTTGTTTTCCTCGATTTCTTTTCATTGATCACTGAAGAAGGCTTTCTTATCTCTTCTTGCTATTTTTTTGGAACTCTGCATTCAGATGCTTATATCTTTCCTTTTCTCCTTTGCTTTTCGCCTCTCTTCTTTTCACAGCTATTTGTAAGGCTTCCCCAGACAGCCATTTTGCTTTTTTGCATTTTTTTTCCATGGGGATGGTCTTGATTCCTGTCTCCTGTACAATGTCATGAACCTCTTGCATAGTTCATCAGGCACTCTATCTATCAGATCTAGGCCCTTAAATCTACTTCTCACTTCCACTGTATAATCATAAGGGATTTGATTTAGGCCATACCTGAATGGTCTAGAGGTTTTCCCTATTTCCTTCAGTTTAAGTCTGAATTTTGTAATAAGGAGTTCATGATCTGAGACACAGTCAGTTTCTGGTCTGGTTTTTGTTGACTGTATTGAGCTTCTCCATCTTTGGCTGCAAAGAATATAATCCATCTGATTTTGGTGATGTCTGGTGATGTCCATGTGTAGAGTCTTCTCTTGTGTTGTTGGAAGAGGGTGTTTGCTATGACCAGTGCATTTTCTTGGCAAAGCTCTATTACTCTTTGCCCTGCTTCATTCCGCATTCCAAGGCTAAATTTGCCTGTTACTCCAGGTGTTTCTTGACTTCCTACTTTTGCATTCCAGTCCCCTATAATGAAAAGGACATCTTTTTTGGGTGTTAGTTCTAAAAGATCTTGTAGGTCTTCATAGAACCGTTCAACTTCAGCTTCTTCAGCCATACTGGTTGGGGCATAGACTTGGATTACTGTGATATTGAATGGTCTGCCTTGGAGACGAACAGAGATCATTCTGTCATTTTTGAGATTGCATCCAAGTACTGCATTTTGGACTCTTTTGTTGACCATGATGGCTACTCCATTTCTTTTGAGGTATTCCTGCCTGCAGTAGTAGATATAATGGTCATCTGAGTTAAATTCACCCATTCCAGTCCATTTTAGTTCGCTGATTCCTAAAATGTTGATGTTCACTCTTGCCATCTCTCATTTGACCACTTCCAATTTGCCTTGATTCATGGACCTGACATTCCAGGTTCCTATGCAATATTGCTCTTTACAGCATCAGATCTTGCTTCTATCACCAGTCATATCCACAGTTGGGTATTGTTTTTGCTATGGATATTAGTACCCTATTTTATCAGATAATTGGCTTTTTCAAGACAAATTTGATATATGAATATGTATATAATGACAGAGGATGAGATGGCTGAATGGCATCACTGATTCTGTGGACGTGAGTCTGAGTGAACTCCAGGAGTTGGTGATGGACAGGGAGGCCTGGCATGCTGCGATTCATGGGGTCACAAAGAGTTGGACACGAGTAAGCGACTGAACTGAACTGAACTGAATGATGAATCATAAATGTTATAAAATGGTAGCAAATTAAAGCTATTTAAAACCAATGGATGAGTCAACAAAATACATCTGGCAGATCAAATAAAGGCTGTGTGTTTGAGATTCCTTTTGAAAAGAAGGATTGGAGTGGGCTTGACAAATAATCTACCAAATGTTATGTGCTTATATGTGTGCTCTGCTGCTGCTTGTGCTGCTGAGTCACTTCAGTCATGTCTGACTCTGTGCGACACCATAGACAGCAGTCCACCAGGCCCCTCTGTCCCTGGGATTCTCCAAATAGGAACAATGGAGTGGATTGCTATTTCCTCCTCCAATGCATGCATGCATGCTACATTGCTTCAGTTGTGTCCAACTCTGTGCAACCTTATGGACAGAAGCCCACTAGGCTCCTCTGTCCATGGGATTTCTCAGGGAAGAATACTGGAGTGAGTTGCCATTTCCTTCTTCAGGGGATCTTCCTGACCCAGGGTTCAAACGCATGTTTCCTGCATTACAGGCAGATTCTATACCACTTAGACACTTGGATGATTTCAGGCCAAATATTAATATGCAAATGGAGTTACGCACAGGAAATAACAAGATATATTTGGAAAAGTGAAGAATTAGAAAAGACAAAAATAGTGCAAGAAAGGGTAAATTTGATTAGAAGTACCAAAAACATATCATTCAAGGGTGCTCTAACTAGGCTGAGGAAAGTTTTTAACACTTTCAGAAGTATTACATGTCTAAGAAAGTATCTGACTCTACGATATTTTAATGCAAATTGATATCTAACAGTTAACAAATATATGGGTGAAGAAAAGCTATCACAGAAATGATAACAGAATTTTTAAAGATACCAACTAAAATAAATCAATATTTATACTCAGGCAAAGTGATTAATTACTATAAAATGATATATAATTATCTGGAGAAGGAAATGACAACCCACTCCAGTATTCTTGCCTGAGAATACAATGGACAGAGGAGTCTGGCAGGCTACTTTCATGGTGCTATAGGTGTCAGACACAACTTAATGACTAAAACCAAATCAATTATCTAGATGTAATTCACATGATGAGGAGCAAGAGTATAATATCAGTACATTGAGCTTAGATCATATCAGTGCCCAGAAAATGTTTGAAATTAGCTATCTTTGTTTTATTCTAAAATAATCATCACTAGAAATAAAACCACTAAATTTTATAATCACAAGTATTTTTAAATTGCTTGTTTTTAAATTCCTATTAGAATGCTAATTTTTATAAAACTTTTAAATTGTTAACCTGCATGAAATTAGTAGTCTGAAAGATTCCAGAAGAAAGGGTATATGTATTATTTTTATGCATCAAATTCAGTGCCTAAGACAATGCAAAGTCTTTAGAATAATCCCATTTCCAACTTCAGCAAAGCATCAATAAACTTAAAATATTAAACATTTTCCCTCAGAGTAATCACTATTTAAATTACTCTACCGCTTCAATATATTTCTTCACTTCCTTAGAACATATCAATCATTGTCATTCATCTTTATAAACAGCTATTTTCCCTTGTTTTCAAAGAAAAAGATTTTAGCTTTTTAAAAGAAATTCTAGTGGATTTTTTAACGTTTGTTTTCTATGGAATAAATTTCAACTTTCATCTTTATTGATCCCTGCTTTATTTGAAATATTGTTTACTGTTTTCATATTTGATTTCTTGTTTTAATTTCATAGGTCATTTCTTTCTAAAGCCTCATTTAATCATGAAAGTATTTTTGCCCTCTGAACATAGATTTGAACATTTGAGGTCTTGTGAAATTTTTGTTGTTACTAGAAGCTAAATTATCTGTTTAACAATTAAATTTTGATGTACTTCTGAGGCCAAGAAGTTTTCAAAGTTCTTAAGAAGTGTGCAGCAAAATAGGTTTACTTTTGATTTGTTTTATAGTTCATCTGATTTTCATTGATCACTATTTTTACTTAGCTTTGATTTACTTTATGGGCACATTTATGATTATTTCTATTGTTCCATAATCAAAAGTTAAAAGTCTTATTCTGCAATTTTAAGTGAACTCACATCCACATACACACACAAACATATTTATGTCCAAGGAGGTTATAGTCAACACTTTTCTCTCCTTTTGGATGCTTAACTTGAAATATTGGATAACTGTGAAGGCAGCCTATAGCTGGAAACTTAGAAGGCCCCATACTTCTGATTATCAGGTGCCCTGTTGCTTTCACTAACATCTCACTCCACTCCAGGGTTCAAACAAGTCAGTAAAAATTTCAGAAATCAAAAGGTGAGTTGAATAGAAATAGCCAGTTCTCTTCAGTTTGGACATGGTTATGGTAGGTCCATCTAGTCAAGGGTATGGTTTTTCCAGTGCTCATGTATGGATGTGAGAGTTGGACTGTGAAGAAAGCTGAGTGCTGACGAATTGATGCTTTTGAACTGTGGTGTTGGAGAAGACTCTTGAGAGTCCCTTGGACTGCAAGGAGATCCAACCAGTCCATTCTGAAGGAGATCAGCCCAGGGATTTCTTTGGAAGGAATGATGCTAAAGCTGAAACTCCAGTACTTTGGCCACCTCATGCAAAGAGTTGACTCATTGGAAAAGACTCTGATGCTGTGAGGGATTGGGGGCAGGAGGAGAAGGGGATGACAGAGGATGAGATGGCTGGATGGCATCACTGACTCAATGGACGTGAGTCTGAGTGAACTCTGGGAGATGGTGATGGACAGGGAGGCCTGGAGTGCTACGATTCATGGGGTTGCAAAGAGTCGGACACGACTGAGCGACTGAACTGAACTGAATTGATGGATACAAACAGTGGTGTTTTCTCTTTTCTGACACTTTGTTGTTGGACATATTGGTGGTATTGCACTCTGAGGTATTAGATCAGTTTCCATATGGTCCAGCTAAACTTCACCATATGACGTTGTAAGGTTAACTTGTGTCTGTAGCCTCTAATTCCTGTTTAACAACCACTAATACAGAGTTCCAAAGACTAGCAAGGAGACACAAGAAAGTCTTCCTCAGTGATAAATTCAAAGAATTAGAGGAAAACAAAACAATGGGAAAGACTAGAACTCTCCTCAAGAAAATTAGAGATACCAAGGGAACATTTCATGCAAAGATGGGCACAATAAAGGACAGAAATCTTATGGACCTAACAGAAGCAGATGATATTAAGAAAAGGTGGCAAGAATACACAGAAGAACTATACAAAAAAGATCTTCATGGCCCAGATAACCAAGATGGTGTGATCACTCACCTAGAACCAGACATCCTGGAATGAGAAGTCCAGTGGTCATGCAGGGATGTGAGAATTGGACTATAAAGAAAGCTGAGTGCTCAAGAATTGATGCTTCTGAACTGTGATGTTGGAGAAGACTCTTGAGAGTCCCTTGGACAGCAAGGAGATCCAACCAGTCCATCCTAAAGGAAATCAGCGCTGAATATTTATTGGAAGGACTGATGCTGAAGCTGAAACTCCAATACATTGGCTACCTGATGTGAAGAACTGACTCCTTGGAAAAGACCCTGATGCTGGGACAGATTGACAGCAGGAGGAGAAGGGGACGACAGAGGATGAGATGGTTGGATGGCCTTGCTAACTCAATGGACATGAGTTTGAGTCAGCTCTGGGAGTGGCGATGGACAGGGACCCTGGCATGGTGCAGTCCATGGGGTCACAAAGAATCAGACATGACAGCAACTAAGCTGAACTACACTGAATGGTGCAACTCTATTGCTGTTGCTACTACTCCCACCTCTTCTTCTATAACAAGTAAAACCACCATTATTATTACCACCCTGTACACATTCACACAGACATAGTATTTTTGGTTTGCAATTCATTGGTGTTTTTTAAAAATATTTTTTTATTTGGACTATTTTTAAGTCTTTATTAAATTTATTATAATACTGTTTCTGTTTTGTTTTCTTTTGGTTTGGCCTTGAGGGATGTGGGATCTCAGCTTCCTGACCAGGGATCAAACCTGTACCTCCTGCACTAGGAGGCAACATCCAACCAGTGGACCACCAAGGAAGTCCAAATTGATTGATTGATTTTGAACCTTTTTTGATTTTTGTAATAATATATGATGCTTGAATTATGCTAGTGATATAATCAGGGAAATGAATGCATCAATAAAAGAAGGTGCCAGTTTTCAAGAGAGTGTGAGTGTGTGTGTGTATGTGTGTGTGTGTGTGTGTGAATTTCTAGAAGTATAAGTTTTATTATGGTAGTGGTGAAAGTGAAAATATTAGTCATTCAGTTTTGTCTGACTCTTGTGACCTAATGGACTGTAGCCTGCCAGGTTCCTGTGTCCAAGGAATTCTCCAGGAAAAAATACTGACGTGGGCAGCCATTCCCCTCTCCAGGGCATCTTCCAAATTCAGGTTTTGAACCCTGGTCTCCTACATTATGGGCATATTCTTTACCATCTGAGCTACTAGGAACGCCTAGTGGTGGTGATAATTATTGTTTATACATGACAGAGTTCAGTTCAGTTGCTCAGTCATGTCCAACTCTTTGCAACTCCATGGACTGCAGCACACGAGGCTTCTCTGTCCATCACCAACTCCCAGAGGATGCTCAAACTCATGTCCATTGAGTCGGTGATGCCATCCAACTATCTCATCCTCTGTCATCCCCTTCTCCTCCTGCCTTCAATCTTTCTCAGCATCAGGGTCTTTTCCAAGGAGTCAGTTCTTCACATCATGTACCAACATACCAGAGTTTCAGCTTCAGCATCAGTCCTTCCAATGAACATTCAGGATTGATTTGCTTTAGGATTGATTGGTTTCATCTCATTTTAGTCCAATGTACTCTCAGAGTTCTCTCCAACCCCACAGTTCAAAATCATAAATTCTTCTGCTATTGGCTTTCTTTATAGTCTGACTCTAACATTCATACATGACTACTGGAAAAAACCATATCTTTGATTAGATTGATATTTGTAGACAAAGTAATGTCTCTGTTATTTACTATGCTGTTTAGGTTGGTCATAGCTTTTCTTCCAAGGAGCAAAAGTCTTTTGATTTCGTGGCTACAGTCAAAATCTGTAGTGATTTTGGAGCCCCCAGAAATAAAGTCTGTCACTGTTTCCATTGTTTTCCCATCTGTTTGCCATGAAGTGATGGGACCAGATGCCATGACCTTAGTTTTTTGATTGTTGAGTTTAAGCCAATTTCTTCACTCTCCTCTTTCATTTTCATCAAGAGGCTCCATAGTTCTTCGCTTACTGCCATAAGGGTGTTGCCATTTGTGCATCTGAGGTTATTGATCTTTCTACCAGCAATCTTGATTCCAGCTTGTGCTTCATCCAGTCTAGCATTGTGCATGATGTATTCTGCATAAAAGTTAAATAAGCATGGTGACAATACACATGCTTGACATACTCCTTTCCCAATTTGGAACAGTCTGTTGTTCCATGTCCAGTTCTAACTGCTGCTTCTTGACCTGCATACAGATTTCTCAGGAGGCAGATCAGGTGGTCTGGTATTGCCATCTTTTTGAGAATTTTTCATAGTTTGTTGTCATCGACAGAGTCAAAGGCTTGGCATAATCAATAATGCAGAAGTATAAGTTTGTCTGGCATTATCTTGCTTTTTCTATGATCTAATGCATGTTGGCCGTTTGATCTCTGGTTCCTCTGTCTTCTTTAAATCCTGCTTGAACATCTGCAAGCTTGAACTTGAACATTCATGGTTCATGTAACTGACTTGGAAAATTTTGAGCATTACTTGGCTAGCGTGTAAGATGATTACAATTGTGTGGTACTTGGAATATTCATTGGCATTGCCTTTTGGGGGGATTGGAATGAAAACAACTTTTCCAGTCCTGTGGCCACTGCTGAGTTTTCCAAAATTGCTGACATATTGAGTGCAACACTTTCACAGTATCATCTTTTAGGATTTGAATGAGCTCAACTGGGATTCCATCACCTCCACTAGCTTTGTTTATGGTGATGCTTCCTAAGGCCCACTTGACTTCACGTTCTAGGATGTCTGGCTCTAGGGGTGTGATCACACCATTGTGGTTATCTGGGTCATGAAGATCTTTTTTTGTATAGTTCTTCTGTGTATTCTTGTCACCTCTTCTTAATATCTTCTGTTTCTGATAGGTCCATAAAATTTCTTTCCTTTATTGTGCCCATCTTTACATGAAATATTCTCTTGGCATTTCTTTTTTTTTTCTTGAAAAGCTCTCTAGTCTTTCTCATTCTATTGTTTTTCTCTATTTCTTTGGATTGGTCACTGAGGAAGGCTTTCTTATCTCTCCTTGATATTCTTTGGGACTCTGCATTCAGATGGGTATACCTTTCTTTTTCTCCTTTGCCTTTAGCTTCTCTTCTTTGCTCAACTATTTGTAAGGCTTCCTCAGACAATCATTTTGCCTTTTTTCATTTCTTTTTCTTGGGGATGGTCTTGATCACTGCCTCCTGTACAATGTCCTGAATCTGTTATAATGCTTCAGGCACTTTGTCTATCAGATCTAATCCCATGTATCTGTTTCTCACTTCCACTGTATAATTGTAAGGGATCTGATTTAGGTCATACCTGAATGGTCTAGGGGTTTTCCCTACTTTTTTCAATGTAAGTCTAAATTTGGCAATAAAGAGTTCATGATCTGAGCCACAGTCAGCTCCCAGTCTTGTTTTTGCTGACTGTATAGAGCTTCTCCATCTTTAGCTGCAAAGAATACAATCAATCTGATTTTGGTGTTGACCATTTGATGATGTCCATGTGTAGAGTCTTCTCTTGTGCTCTTGGAAGAGGATGTTTGCTATGACCAGGGCATTATCTTGGCAAAACTCTGTTAGACTTTGCTCTGCTTCATTTTGTACTCCAAGGCCAAACTTGCCTATTACTCTAGGTATCTCTTGACTTCATACTTTTGCTTTCCAGTTCCCTATAATGAAAAGGACATCTTTTTTGAGTGATAGTTCTAGAAGATCTTGTTAGTCTTCATGAAACCATTCAACTTCATCTTCCTCAGCATTACTGGTTGGGGCATAGACTTGAATTACTGTAATATTGAATGGCTTTCTTTGGAAACAAACAGAGATCATTTGGTCATTTTTGAGCTTGCACCCAAGAACTGCATTTTGAACTCTTCTGTTGACTATGAGGACTGCTCCATTTCTTCTAAAGGATTCTTGCCCACATTAGTAGATAAAATGGTTATCTAACTTAAATCCACCCCATTCCAGTCCATTTTAGTTCACTAATTTCTAATATGTCGATGTTCATTCTTGGCATCTCCTGTTTGAACACTTTTAATTTACCTTGATTCACAGACCTAACATTCCGGGTTCCTATGTAGTATTGCTCTTTAGAGCACTGGACTTTACTTCCATCACCAGCCTCATCCACAACTGGGCGTTGTTTTCTCTTTGGCTCTGTCTCTTCAATCTTTCTGGAGTTATTTCTTCACTCTTCTCCAGTAGCATGTTGGGCACCTACTGACCTGGGATGTTCATATTTCAGTGTCCTATCTTTTTGCCTTTTCATACTGTCATGGGGTTAGAAAGAATATTAAAGTGGTTTGCCATTCCCTTCTCCGGTGGACCATATTTTGTCAGAACTCTCCACCATGACCCATTCGTCTTAGGTGGCCCTACATGGCATGACTCGCAGTTTCATTGAGCTAGACAAGGCTGTGGTCCATGTGACTAGCTTGATTAGCTTTTGTGACTGTGGTTTTCATTCTGCCCCCCTTCTGATAGATAAAGATAAGAGGCTTATGGAGAGAGGGAGAGGTGATTAATACATGAGAGAGGGAGGGTAATTAATACAACTCTCTAGTACAAGTTTCACAAGCTGGTTTATTATCACCTATAGGTGAGAAAGTCTTACTGATGTCTCTGATTTCTATTTTTCTTCCTCCCTCTTTTAGTCACTTTAGAATTTTTTACACATTTTGAAGTATATAATTGTGCCTATTGTCTTATTATATACTTATTTTGCAATAAGCATAATAAATATATTAACATTCCAATAGAGGATTTTATTGTATAATTAATCCTGTTTTCAGAGAAAGTTATCCTGCTCTGTACCATACAAATGTATACTTTCCCAAGTCATATGGGGTTTAACATCAAAATCATTCCACAGTAATGTTTTTCTGCCATAGTTGCTGAGGTCTTGATGAGGAAAATCTGATCGCTGCATTTGTTAAGATGTAACTGTGTTGGTTTTTTTTCTTCTTTCACTCATTTATTGACAAAACCAATCCCGAGTGTGCATTCTGGCATCTGACACTGTAAGAATTGTCAGGATAAGGTCTGCCCTTGAGGTGAATTTGCCCACAGCACAGCTGTTGTCAGATACAAGGCCATGGTTTTATGACTCCTTGTGTGTGCATCTCATCCTGAATTCTGACTTCTCTTTGCTACCTATTTTGTTAAATGTTCAGCTTGAAGCAGTCCAGTTAATTATCAGGGCAAGGTCTTTGAGTTTTTAAGCAGCAGAGCTAAGATTCACAGCAAATTATGATGGCCCAAAGTCTGCCCTTTCTTCCATCTCAAAGTGCTACTCTAATTTTGCTTGGTTTAATTTTTCTCTACTGAATTCATTCTAAAATGTTCCAAATGACATGACAATAAGCTCCAAAATATTTAATAAGCCCTTCAGGTCCCACATGTGTCTCTTTGGGCTGATTTTCCTGGCCTCATTCTATAAATCCCTCCCCATCATCCTCTCTGCTCAGTCACAGGATTGCTTTCTGCTCTTTTTGTTTGTTTGTTTGTTTTTGGCTGCCCCACATTTTCCTCTGTATTACATTCTTTGAGGGCAGTTTTCCTTTGTCTGAAAACCTCTATCACCTGGCAGGACCTGCCTTACCCCAGGCGCTTGTCTCCCAGGCCTCAGGTCAAATGTGCCAGAAAGCGACTGTAGTCCCTAGTCTTGATTATTTGTGCACCAATTTTGCATGCTTGAGCAGTGACTGATCACCCTTCATTTCCCTAATACTGAGAAAAAAGCCATCTTTTACACATAAGATATGTGACCTTAGAATCCTATTTACAACAAATATGCAGGCTTATAGAGGTAGTTGGTTTTATTATGGTGGTAGCAATTGTTTTCCTAAAATTCTTCAGTTAGAGTCAGATCTTATATCTTAAGTGATATTAGTGTTTTTTTTTTTCTCTCTTTTTTAAAATACTTGAGGTGATATTCCACAAATAGCCCCAAGTACTCTTCATATATTTTGTAAGGTTGTTATTAGCACTATAGCCACTTAGTAAATTAGGAAATTGAAGCAAAAACAGAAGGTGCTAAATACATTACTTGGTGGTAGAAGAAATGAATAAATCCATCAAGTCCTTTATGGGATTGAACCACCCTCTCTGTGACAATTAACTTGTGCTTGTATATGTCAAATGACTCCCTGTCCCCTCCTCCACCCAATGTCAGTGTCCCTGGTCTTGATGGGGTTTGTATTTGCTTCTCTGACCTTCCCACAAGACTGATTTTCTTTTAGGTTTTGCTCTCAAGTCAGACTGTGGAAGCCTTCTGCTGCCCTCTGCTGGCTTCAATTAGAGATTGGGCTTGTCTTTCAGATTCCAGTTCTATAATATTTCAGCACAAATCAGAAGTTTAAAAAAAGGAAAAGAAAAACAAGAAGATATCATCCAGGCAGTTATTACACTTAAATAATGATGCTTAGTCACCAGACAGGATATGATATTTGTCATGGGAGATATTGTTGCTGAAACTCAGCCTCTGTTCATCAGGGCCTAATAGAAAACACGGAGACAGCATTTTGGGTAAAGTAGAAAAAAAAAGTTTTACTGCTTTTCTAGGCAAAGGGGGTCACAGTCAACTAATAGCTGCGAGATTGTGTGACCTGCCCCGGCAGTGAAGAGTCTTATAGTGTTCACAGTGTTCAAGAAACAGAGTGTGATCAGCTCCTGGGAAATTCTCTGGTTAGTTGACATCAAGGTGAAGTTTCAAACATCAAGCTCTTAGTTTCAACCAGTCTGGGGTCTATGTTCCTTTGGTCAGCAATTTTCATCTGGAAGGGTTCTGCTTCCCATCAAAACAACTTAGGAATGTGTGTCAGGCCTTTACATCTTTCAAGGAACTGAAAGTTCTATGATTTTGCTATGTGGCAGATTTAGTCTAAACTGTCACCAGTTCCCCAGCCTAACAGCTGTTCTTTGCTTCTACATCTTCACATTTCCCAATCTTTAATTCTTTTTTTTTTTAATTACTTTATTTTTGACGGCATTAGGTTTTCATTACCATGAGCAGGCATTCTCTAGTTGTGACTCACAGGCTCAAGAGCACAGGCTCAATAGCTGCAGCTGATGGGCTTAGTTGCTCCATGGCATTTGAGGTCTCCCCGGACTAGAGATCAAACCCATGTCCTCTGCACTGGCAGGCAGATTCTTAACCACTGGAACACCAGGGAAATCCAATAGTTAACTCTTGAGTCAACATTTTACTTCCAAAGACAAGGACACAGTAGCTTGTACATGGATTCAATATCAATTCACTGTTGTTTCTTTTCCTCTTAATAAACATATTTGTGTCTGAATCTATTGACAATATAGGTAGCACATACAAGAAATCCATACTATTTAAGGACAGGACAGTCACTGTCCTATCTTTCACTTTTGCTCCTGCTATCTCTCCAAAAACAAATGTGTAAACATCACCTTAAAAGTAAAGGCATCCAGGAGACTATGACTCTGCAGGTTGACTCTTTGTTGCCATGTCTTGATTTGATACATTCTGACAGAAACGGCACACCATTCAATAAACTTTCTTATCCATTGACAAGTGTGATCCATGGATCTATGAGATGGCATGGGTCCTGTTTCACTGACTGAATACAACTGTTTTGACTCCATGTATCATGCATCGCTACCCAAATTGACATATGTTCTTAAAGCTTGTCACAGTGAACTACGATGACCATTCTCTCCCCAAACTAATAAGAACAATAATACTTCTATTATGCTGGTCAGTTATTTCACTGTTGTGCGATTATTCTCTGCAGATACAGTATTGGGAGTTGGCACACTTTTTTTCCCTAACTCTCTTTGATTTGACTGGATTTTCTAAATTTTGTGTAGTAAACAGTATTATTTTTATGGCCAGAAGAGGACAAAAAAGCTAAAAATAAACCCATGCAGAGTTGGAAGGAGTAATGACACAAATGAAAGACAGCTTCAGTTTTTTCACTATTAAGATGATATAATATGCATAGCTATGTTGCTGAAAATATGGTAATCTTCCTTGTTTTCTTAGAGTATTCTTAAATAGAAAAAAAATATTGACTTTTGATGACCAGTTATGAATTACGAAAAATGCATATTGTTGTATAAATATCACTAGAGTTGAGATAAAAATGTTCCATCCAGTTCTAAAGTTTTCCTTGATAAATAATCCCTAAAGCCAGCCTTTACTTCTGGCAAAAATTTGTTCCTGACTCAGGTTGACCCTTTTGCAGGATATCATAAGAATTACTTAAAGGTATGTAGCATTTTGAATCTGATGGTTTTAACTTAGGATACATTTGAATTTTATCCATTTGTGTGAATATTAATTCTTTATTTTTTTAATTTAAATTTATTTATTTTAATTGGAGGCTAACTACTTTACAATATTGTATTGGTTTTGCCACACATCAACATGAATTCTTTATTCTTTTTACTACCAATTAATATTGCAATGTATCATACCAGTTCAGTTCAGTTCAGTCGCTCAGTTGTGTCTGACTCTTTGCCACCCCATGAACTGCAGCACTCCAGGCCTCCCTGTCCATCACCAGCTCCCAGAGTCTACCCAAACCCATGTCCATTGAGTCAGTGACGCCATCCAACCATCTCATCCTCTGTTGTACCCTTCTCTTCCTACTCCCAATCCTTCCCAGCATCAGGGTCTTTTCAAATGAGTCAACTCTTGGCATCAGGTGGCCAAAGTATTGGAGTTTCAGTTTCAACATCAGTCCTACAAATGAACACCCAGGACTGATCTCCTTTAGGATGGACTGGTTGGATCTCCTTGCAGTCCAAGGGACCTCAAGAGTCTTATCCAACACCACAGTTCAAAAGCATCAATTCTTCAGTGCTCAGCTTTCTTTATAGTCCAATTCTCACATCCATACATGACTACTGGAAAAACCATAGCCTTAACTAGACGGACCTTTGTTGGCAAAGTAATGTTTCTGCTTTTGAATATGCTGTCTAGGTTGGTCATAACTTCCCTTCCAAAGAGTAGGTGTCTTCTAATTTCATGGCTGTAATCACCATCTGTAGTGATTTTGGAGCCCAAAAAAATAAAGTCTGACACTGTTTCCTCTGTTTCCTCATCTATTTGCCATGAAGTGATGGGGCCAGATGCCATGATCTCAGTTTTCTGAATGTTGAGCTTTAAGCAAACTTTTTCGCTCTCCTGTTTCACTTTCATCAAGAGGCTCTTTAGTCCTTCTTCAGTTTCTGTCATAAGGGTGGTGTCATCTACATATCTGAGGTTATTGATATATACTATTTATCTATTACCAAGGTTGGCTCTAGTTTTTTATGATGAAGGATAAAATAATTATAGTTAATACAGCTTTTATATGAACATAAGTTTACATTTTTCCTGGCTACCAGGATAGAAGTAGAATGAACTGTTCATGTGATAAGTATACATTTAACTCTATAATTAACTGAGAAAAATTTTATCAAAATGTGTGTTGCAAGCCATGTTTGCATGGGAAATCTGAGTTGCAAATGCCCTGTATCTTTGCCAGTACTTATTATCATTGTATATAAAAATAATTTAATTAGTTAAATAAGTTTAAAGGCATTTCACTATAGTTTTGGTTAGTATTTCCCCAATTGCTAATAATGTTGTTGATCACATTTTCTTGTATTTGCCATATGTGTGTTTTCTTTGGTATAATGTATGTTCAAGTATTGTTGCATATTTATTGAGTTGTTTCATTTCTTTTTTCATGTTTTTCTCTTTTTGTGGTAAAAGTCACATAATTTAAAACATACTATTTTGACCTCATTTGACGGTAGAGCTCAGTGGCGCTAAGCACACTCACATTGTTGTGCAACCCTCATCATGATCTATCTACCAGATTTCTCACTTTCCTAAACTGAAACTCTGTCGCGTTTAAACACTAAGTCCTCATCCACCCTCCCAACCTCCACCACCAGCCCTAGGCCCACAGCATCTACCAATATACTTTCTGACTCTATGAATTTGGCTATTCTAGGTATTTTATGTAAGTGGAATCAAACAGTACGTGTCTGTATCTAATGTATGTTGGAATGTATTTTTAAGGTTAACTTAATATATGTCCTACAAACAGGTTATACTTTTTTTCCCCTGTATATACAGCAGGTTCTCATTAATTATCTATTTTATAAATAGTGGTATATATTTGTCAGTCTCAATTTATATCACCCTTCCTTCCCTTGGTGTCCATACATTTGTTCTCTACATCTGTGTCTCTATTTCTGGGATTTTTAAGTGTATTTTTATACGTTTGGATGTGTTTTTTTTTTTTTTTCATTCTTTTAGCATTGTCTTTTGTAGAGCAAATATTTTAATTTCACAGAAGTTCATTTTAACAATGTACTCCTTTCTGTCAAAAATTTTATTTGGATATACTTGCTTTACAATGTTGCAATAGTTTCTGCTGTACAGCAAAGTGAATCAGCTATATGGATTCATATATCCTCCCTCTTGAGCATCCCTTCCACAGCCGCCATCACAGGCCTCTAGGTCACTACAGAGCACCAAGCTGAACTCCCTAAACTATACAGCAGCTTCCCTCTAGCTATCCATTTGACACATGGTATTATGTATATGTCAATGCTACTACTCTTAGTTTGTAGCCTCCACTCCTTTCTAACAATGTATTCTTTGATGGGTCAGGTTTGGTGTAATATACATATATATATATAAAACTTTGCTTTAACAATGTTGCAAGACTTATCATCAATGTTTTCTTCTTCAAGTGTTTCAGTTTTGGATTCAACATCTTACTCTATGATTTGCTTTAAACTGATGATTGCATAAAACATGAATTGTGTGCTAAGTCACTTCAGTTGTGTCTTACTTCTGCTACCCCATGGATTGTACCTACCAGGCACCTCTGTCCATGCTATTTCCCAGGTAAGAATACTAGAGGGGGTTGTTATTTCCTCCTCCAGATGGTCCTCCCAATCCAGGGATCACATTATCCATTATTTAATCTGTCTAGTACATGGATGTACAAATGTTCCAGACCATTTGTTAAAAGGATAATTTTTCCTTCATTAATTTTTTTCCACCTTTGTCAAAAACCAACTGAAGATTTTTGTTTGAGTCTATTTCCATACTCTCATTTTTGTTGTATTTGTGTATGACTTGCTAATCACAACATTAATGCATGTCTTTAAATCAGGTAGTGAGTCTCAGTTCAGTTCAGTCACTCAGTACTGTCAGACTCTTTGCCACCCCAGGGACTGCAGCACGCCAGGCTTCTCTGTTCATCACCAACTCCCGGAGCTTGCTCAAACTAATGTCCATTGAGTCAATGATGCCATCCAACCATCTCATCCTCTGTCTTCCCTTCTCCTCCTGCCTTCAATCCTTCCCAGCATCAGAGTCTTCTCCAATGAGTCAGTTCTTCACATCAGGTGGCCAAAGTATTGGAGTTTCAGCTTCAACATGTCTTCCAATGAATATTCGGGATGGATTTCCTTTAGGACTGAATGGTTTGATCTCCTTGTAGTCCAAGGGGCTCTCAAGAGTCTTCTTCAACACCACAGTTCAAAAGCATCAGTTCTTCAGCACTCAGCTTTATAGTCCAACTCTCACATCCATACCTGACTACTGGAAAAAAAACATAGCTTGGACCAGATGGACTTTCATTGACAAAGTAATGTCTCTGCTTTTGAATATGCTGTCTAGATTGGTCATAGCTTTTCTTCCAAGGAGCAAATGTCTTAATTCCATGGCTGCAGTCACCTTCTGCAGTGATTTTGGAGCCCCAATAAAATAGAGTCTCTCATTGTTCCCACTGTTTCCCCATCTATTCACCATGAAGTGGTGGGACAAGATGCCAGGATATTAGTTTTCTAAATGTTGAGTTATTTTTTTTAATATAAATTTGAGTTTTAAGCCAACTTTTTCACTGTCCTCTTTCACTTTCATCAAGATGCTCTTTAAGTTCTTCTCTTTCTGCCATATGGGTGGTGTCATCTGCATACCTGAGGTTATTGATGTTTCTCCTAGCAATCTTGATTTCAGATTGGACTTCATCCAGCCTGGCATTTCACATGTTGTACTCGCATATAAGTTAAATAAACAGAGTGACAATATAGAGCCTTGACATACTCCTTTCCTGATTTGGAACCAGTCTGTTGTTCCATGTGCAGTTCTAATTGTTTCTTCTTGACGTGCATACAGATTTCTCAGAAGGCAGGTCAGGTGGTCTGGTATTCCTATCTCTTTTAGAATTTTCCACAGTTTTCTGTGATCCACACAGTCAAAGGCTTTGGCATAGTCAATAAAGCAGAAGTAGATGTTTCTCTGGAACTCTGCTTTTTCGGTGATCCAATGGATGTTGGCAATTTGATCTCTGGCTCTTGTCGCTTTTCTAAATCCAGCTTGAACATCTGGAAGTTCACAGTTCAGGTGCTGTTGAAACCTGGCTTGGAGAATTTTGAGCATTACTTTATTAGCATGTGAGTTGAGTGCAATTGTGTGGTAGTTTGAGCATTCTTTGGCATTGTCTTTCTTTGGGATTGGAATGAAAACTGACTTTTCCAGTCCTGTGTCCACTGCTGCATTTTCCAAATCTGCTGGCATATTGAGTGCAGCACTTTCTCAGCCTCACCTTTTAGGATTTGAAATAGTTCAACTGGAATTCCATCAGCTCCACTAGCTTTGTTTGTAGTGATGCTTCCTAAGGCCCACTTGACTTCACCTTCTAGAATGTTTGGCTCTAGTCCAGTGATCACACTATTGTGGTTATCTGGATCATGAAGATCTTTTTGTATAGCTCTCCTGTGTATTCTTGCCACCTCTTCTCAATATCTTTTGCTTTTGTTAGGTTCATACCATATCTGTCCTTTACACTTGCTACTTGCTCACTTACTTGCTAGACTCACTGTCCCTTCTGTCCTTTCTCAGAAGCAGAGACAGGGACACGACAGCAAGGACAGTGAATCTAGCAAGTATGTTTTTCCTTTTCAAATTATTTTCCTTATTGTATTCTCTTTGCACATCCACAAAAATGTAAGAAACAACTTGTCAAAATCTATAAGACAAAATTCCACTGAGAATTTCATTAGGATTTTCTATAGAATAATGCATTGTATGTATCTTTTCATTTTTAATTGATAGCTCTAGCAATTACTAGATAAATAATTAACCTTTAAAATTATAATTAAAGCTATTATTTTACCAACTCAGTTATAATGTTCATTTTAAAGCCATATAGGGAGGGAGGGAAAGATGGCAGAGG
Organism: Ovis aries; assembly: GCF_016772045.2. NCBI lineage: Eukaryota > Metazoa > Chordata > Mammalia > Artiodactyla > Bovidae > Ovis > Ovis aries. The sequence continues at coordinate 55,082,861 of NC_056069.1, forward strand.
AATAGGACGGGAAGATCACTTTCTCCTTCACAAATTCCTCAAAAGAACATTTCAACGCTGAGCAAACTTCACAAAACAAATTCTGTAGGCTGGCAGAGGACATCAGGCAACCAGAAAAGCAGACCTTTGTCTTCAAAAACAGGTAGGATAAAATATAAAAGACGAAAAAGGAGACAAAGGAGGTGGGGAGGGAGCTCCGTCCCGGGAAGGGAAGCCCGTCCTGGGAAGGGAATTTTAAGAAGAGAGGTTTCCAAACACCAGGAAACACTCTCCCTGCTGAGTCTGTGGCGAGCCTTGGAAACACAGAGGGCAACATAACAGGAAGGAAAAATAGATAAATAATTAAAACCAACAGATTACAAGCCCAACAGTAACTCCCCCAGCGGAAAAGCAGCACAGACGCCTGCATCCGCCATTGGGAAGTGGGGGCAGGGCAGGGACGTGCGGGAGGGCGGGCTGCAGAGCTTTGCAAGAATCGGGCAGGAACGCCCCACGCGCAACCAGAACGACCTAACTTGGGCTAGCAAACCAGACTGTGGGATAGCTACCACGCGAAAAGCTCGAACATAAGACCCCGCCAGGACCGAGCACAGAACAAAGGACGGAATGGAAAAAGCTGGCTGCAGATCATCCCCCGCCGGGGACAGGCAGCCAGAGCCGTAAGGTCTGGAAAGGGGCAATTGCAGACCCGGAGAGACTTTACTTACCTAACTGCAAGCAGGCTCCTTTGCTAAAACTTCTTGGGGAGCTGGACAGTCACAATCTGACTCACGGGGTGCGCCAGCGGTCCACCCAGAAAGCTGAGCAGCAGCGGCAGAAAAGGTGACAAGCCGCGGCGACCGCGCTCGCCAAACTCCTGAGCTACTCTGACCTGGGAAGGGCACAAAGTGCAGTTCCAGCCGAATCTGTGCCTCTGAGGGCTGCCTGAGCGCCGAACCTGAGCGGCTTGGACCGGGGAAGTGCATGCAGCCTAGGGCCGGCCCCAGATGGTTCCCGGCTGAGCATCGTAGAACCAGAGCGGTTTGTGCGCCGCGAGAAAGGACAGGTCAACCGGAGCAGAGATACTGTGTGCACACGACAGTGCTATTTGTTTGCAGCATCCCCCCTCCCCACAGCGCGACTGAACTAGTGATCCTAAAAAACCAGCAAACAGAAGAAGTTAATCAGAGGGAACCACCTTGGAAGTGATCCCACACGGCCCATAATACCAGAAAGGGCAAGATATATATATATATTTTTTAATATTTTTAAAAGCATTCCTTTTTTTTTTTTTTGCTTTTTTTTCTAACTTTTTTTTTAATTGTTAAGTCTTCTATTTCTCCTCTAATTTTTATTTCTATAACCTATTATTACTAATTTTTTTTAAAGACTTTTTTTTTTTTTAAGGCAAACACCATATATAGTCTTTGGATGGTTGTTGATGGTTTATTTTTTTTTTTTGATTGTCTGTTTGTTTGTTTGTTTGTTTTTTAATAATTCTTTTTTTTTTCTTTCTTCCTTTTTCCTTCTGCTTCTCTTTAATATTGTATCTTTGAAAATCCAAACTCTACTCTAGATTTTTAATCTTTGCTCTTAGGTGTTTATTGCCAATTTTGTACATTTAAAAACCCAAACTTCACTACCCCAGTTTACCTGAGAGCGAGATTACTGGCTTGACCACTCTCTCCTCCTCTGGACTCTCCTTTTTCTCCACCAGGTGGCCTCTGTCTCTTTCCCCCCCCCCCATCTCTCCTCTATGCAACTCTGTGAATCTCTGTGTGTTCCAGACGGTGGGGAACACCTAAGGAACAGGTTACTGGCAGGATTTGTCTCTCTCCCACTCATTCCTCTCTCTGATCCTCCTGGTCACCTCTGTCCACTTCCTCCCTCTCCTCTTCCCCGTATAACTCTGTAAATACCCCTGAGCGGGCCAGACTATAGAGCGCACATAAGGAAGTGACTACTGGCTAGTTTGCTCTCTTCTCTTTTGATCTCACCGCATCTCATTCCAGTTACCTCTAACTACCTCCTCCATCTTCTCTTCTCCTTATAACCCAGTGAACCTCTCTGAGTGTCCCTCAATGTAGAGAAACTTTTCATCTTTAACCTAGATGTTTTATCATCGGTGCTGTATAGATGGAGAAGTCTAGAGGCTACTGTAAAAATAAAACTGAAAACCAGAAGCAGGAGGCTTAAATCCAAAGCCTGAAAACATTAGAGAACTCATGAATTCAGGGAACATTAAGCAATAGGAGCCCATCTAATGCCTTCATACCTACACCAAAACCAAGCTCCACCCAAGGGCCAACAAGTTCCAAAACAAGACATACCACGCAAATTCTCCAGCAACACAGAAACAATCCCCTGAGCTTCAATATACAGGCAGCTCAAAATTATCCCAAAACCTTAGATGTCTTGTAACCCATTACGGGTTACTCCACTGCACTCCAGAGAGAAGAAACCCAGCTCCACCCACCAAAACTCCAACACAAGCCTCCCTAACCAGGAAACCTTGACAAGCCACTGATAGAACCCCACCCAAAGTGAGGAAGCTCCATAATAAAGAGAACTCCACAAATTACCAGAATATAAAAGGCCACCCCAAACGCAGCAATATAACCAAGATGAAGAGACAGAGGAATACTCAGCAGGTAAAGGAACAGGAGAGCTGCCCACCAAACCAAACAAAAGAGGAAGAAGTAGGGAATCTACCGGAGAGGGAATTCCGAATATTGATAGTGAAAATGATCCAAAATCTTGAAATCAAAATGGAATCACAGATAAATAGGCTAGAGACAAAGATTGAGAAGATGCAAGAAAGGTTTAACAAGGACCTAGAAGAAATAAAAAGAGTCAAAATATAATGAATAATGCAATAAATGAGATCAGAAACACTCTGGAGGCAACAAATAGTAGAATAACAGAGGCAGAAGATAGGATTAGTGAAATAGAAGATAGAATGGTAGAAATAAATGAATCAGAGAGGAAACAAGAAAAACGAATTAAAAGAAATGAGGACAATCTCAGAGACCTCCAGGACAATATGAAACGCTCCAACATTCGAATTATAGGAGTCCCAGAAGAAGAAGACAGAAAGAAAGATCATGAGAAAATCCTTGAGGAGATAATAGTTGAAAACTTCCCTAAAATGGGGAAGGAAATAATCACTCAAGTCCAAGAAACACAGAGAGTTCCAAATAGGATTAACCCAAGGCGAAACACCCCAAGACACATATTAATCAAATTAACAAAGATCAAACACAAAGAACAAATATTAAAAGCAGCAAGGGAAAAACAACAAATAACACACAAGGGGATTCCCATAAGGATAACAGCTGATCTTTCAATAGAAACTCTTCAGGCCAGGAGGGAATGGCAAGACATACTTAAAGTGATGAAAGACAATAACCTACAGCCCAGATTACTGTACCCAGCAAGGATCTCATTCAAATACGAAGGAGAAATCAAAAGCTTTACAGACAAGCAAAAGCTGAGAGAATTCAGCACCACCAAACCAGCTCTCCAACAAATTCTAAAGGATATTCTCTAGAAAGGAAACACAAAAAGGGTGTATAAACCCGAACCCAAAACAACAAAGTAAATGGTAACGGGATCATACTTATCAATAATCACCTTAAACGTAAATGGGTTGAACGTCCCAACCAAAAGACAAAGACTGACCGAATGGATACAAAAACAAGACCCCTCTATTTGCTGCTTACAAGAGACCCACCTCAAAACAAGGGACACACACAGACTGAAAGTGAAGGGCTGGAAAAAGATATACCACGCAAATAGAGACCAAAAGAAAACAGGAGTGGCAATACTCATATCCGATAAAATAGACTTTAAAACAAAGGCTGTGAAAAGAGACAAAGAAGGCCACTACATAATAATCAAAGGAACAATCCAAGAAGAAGATATAACAATTATAAATATATATGCACCCAATATAGGAGCACCGCAATATGTAAGACAAATGCTAACAAGTATGAAAGGGGAAATCAACAATAACACAATAATAGTGGGAGACTTTAATACCCCACTCACACCTATGGACAGATCAACTAAACAGAAAATTAACAAAGAAACTCAAACTTTAAATGATACATTAGATCAGTTAGATCTAATTGATATCTACAGGACATTTCACCCCAAAACAATGAATTTCACCTTTTTTCAAGTGCTCATGGAACCTTCTCCAGGATAGATCACATCCTGGGCCATAAATCTAAACTTGATAAATTCAAAAAATCGAAATCATTCCAAGCATCTTTTCTGACCATAATGCATTAAGGTTAGATCTCAATTACAGGAGAAAAACTATTAAAAATTCCAACATATGGAGGTTGAACAACTCACTTCTGAATAACCAACAAATCACAGAAGAAATCAAAAAAGAAATCAAAATATGCATAGAAACTAATGAAAATGAAAACACAACAACCCAAAACCTGTGGGACACTATAAAAGCAGTGCTAAGAGGAAAGCTCATAGCACTACAGGCATACCTCAAGAAACAAGAAAAAAGTCAAATAAACAACCTAACTCTACAACTAAAGCAACTAGAAAAGGAAGAGTTGGAGAACCCCAGAGTGAGTAGAAGGAAAGAAATCTTAAAAATTAGGGCAGAAATAAATGCAAAAGAAACAAAAGAGACCATAGCAAAAATCAACAAAGCCAAAAGCTGGTTCTTTGAAACGATAAATAAAATTGACAAACCATTAGCCAGACTCATCAAGAAGCAAAGAGAGAAAAATCAAATCAATAAAATTAGAAATGAAAATGGAGAGATCACAACAGACAACACAGAAATACAAAGGATCATAAGAGACTACTATCAGCAGTTGTATGCCAATAAAGTGGACAATGTGGAAGAAATGGACAAATTCTTAGAAAAGTACAATTTTCCAAAACTGAACCAGGAAGAAATAGAAAACCTTAACAGACACATCACAAGCACGGAAATTGAAACTGTAATCAGAAATCTTCCAGCAAACAAAAGCCCAGGTCCAGACGGCTTCACAGCTGAATTCTACCAAAAATTTCGAGAAGAGCTAACACCTATCCTACTCAAACTCTTCCAGAAAATTGCAGAGGAAGGTAAATTTCCAAACTCATTCTATGAGGCCACCATCACCCTAATACCAAAACCTGACAAAGATGTCACCAAAAAAGAAAACTACAGGCCAATATCACTGATGAACATAGATGCAAAAATCCTCAACAAAATTCTAGCAATCAGAATCCAACAACACATTAAAAAGATCATACACCATGACCAAGTGGGCTTTATCCCAGGGATGCAAGGATTCTTCAATATCCGCAAATCAATCAATGTAATTCACCACATTAACAAATTGAAAAATAAAAACCATATGATTATCTCAATAGATGCAGAGAAGGCCTTTGACAAAATTCAACATCCATTTATGATAAAAACTCTCCAGAAAGCAGGAATAGAAGGAACATACCTCAACATAATAAAAGCTATCTATGACAAACCCACAGCAAACATTATCCTCAATGGTGAAAAATTGAAAGCATTTCCCCTAAAGTCAGGAACAAGACAAGGGTGTCCACTTTCACCGCTACTATTCAACATAGTTCTGGAAGTTTTGGCCACAGCAATCAGAGCAGAAAAAGAAATAAAAGGAATCCAAATTGGAAAAGAAGAAGTAAAACTCTCACTGTTTGCAGATGACATGATCCTCTACATGGAAAACCCTAAAGACTCCACCAGAAAATTACTAGAGATCATCAATGAATATAGTAAAGTTGCAGGATATAAAATCAACACACAGAAATCCCTTGCATTCCTATACACGAATAATGAGAAAGTAGAAAAGAAATTAAGGAAACAATTCCATTTACCATTGCAACGAAAAGAATAAAATACTTAGGAATATATCTACCTAATAAACTAAAGACCTATATATAGAAAACTATAAAACACTCATGAAAGAAATCAAAGAGGACACTAATAGATGGAGAAATATACCATGTTCATGGATCGGAAGAATCAATATAGTGAAAATGAGTATACTACCCAAAGCAATTTACAAATTCAATGCAATCCCTGTCAAGCTACCAGCCATATTTTTCACAGAACTAGAACAAATAATTTCAAGATTTGTATGGAAATACAAAAAGCCTCGAATAGCCAAAGCAATCTTGAGAAAGAAGGATGGAACTGGAGGAATCAACTTGCCTGACTTCAGGCTCTACTACAAAGCCACAGTCATCAAGACAGTATGGTACTGGCACAAAGACAGACATATAGATCAATGGAACAAAATAGAAAGCCCAGAGATAAATCCACGCACATATGGACACCTTATCTTTGACAAAGGAGGCAAGAATATACAATGGAGTAAAGACAATCTCTGTAACAAGTGGTGCTGGGAAAACTGGTCAACCACTTGTAAAAGAATGAAACTAGATCACTTTCTAACACCGTACACAAAAATAAGCTCAAAATGGATTAAAGATCTAAATGTAAGATCAGAAACTATAAAACTCCTAGAGGAGAATATAGGCAAAACACTCTCAGAAATAAATCACAGCAGGATCCTCTATGATCCACCTCCCAGAATTCTGGAAATAAAAGCAAAAATAAACAAATGGGATCTAATTAAAATTAAAAGCTTCTGCACAACAAAGGAAACTATAAGCAAGGTGAAAAGACAGCCTTCTGAATGGGAGAAAATAATAGCAAATGAAGCAACTGACAAACAACTAATCTCAAAAATATACAAGCAACTTCTGCAGCTCAACTCCAGAAAATAAACGACCCAATCAAAAAATGGGCCAAAGAACTAAATAGACATTTCTCCAAAGAAGACATACGGATGGCTAACAAACACATGAAAAGATGCTCAACATCACTCATTATTAGAGAAATGCAAATCAAAACCACAATGAGGTACCACTTCACACCAGTCAGAATGGCTGCGATCCAAAAATCTGCAAGCAATAAATGCTGGAGAGGGTGTGGAGAAAAGGGAACCCTCCTACACTGTTGGTGGGAATGCAAACTAGTACAGCCACTATGGAGAACAGTGTGGAGATTCCTTAAAAATTGCAAATAGAACTACCTTATGACCCAGCAATCCCACTGCTGGGCATACACACCGAGGAAACCAGAATTGAAAGAGACACATGTACCCCAATGTTCATCGCAGCACTGTTTATAATAGCCAGGACATGGAAACAACCTAGATGTCCATCAGCAGATGAATGGATAAGAAAGCTGTGGTACATATACACAATGGAGTATTACTCAGCCATTAAAAAGAATTCATTTGAATCAGTTCTGATGAGATGGATGAAACTGGAGCCAATTATACAGAGTGAAGTAAGTCAGAAAGAAAAACACAAATACAGTATACTAACACATATATATGGAATTTAGGAAGATGGCAATGACGACCCTGTATGCAAGTCAGGAAAAAAGACACAGATGTGTATAACGGACTTTTGGTCTCAGAGGGAGAGGGAGAGGGTGGGATGATTTGGGAGAATGGGAATTCTAACATGTATACTATCATGTAAGAATTGAATCGCCAGTCCATGTCTGACGTAGGGTGCAGCATGCTTGGGGCTGGTGCATGGGGATGACCCAGAGAGATGTTGTGGGGAGGGAGGTGGGAGGGGGGGTCATGTTTGGGAACGCATGTAAGAATTAAAGATTTTAAAATTAAAAAAATAAATAAATAAATAAATAAATAAATAAAATAAAGAATAAAAAAATATAAATAAAAAATAAAGCCATATAGGTTTTTTTCTCCCCATTCATTCTGTGATTGTCATTAACATATCAATATTGATTGAAAACATTTTTACATTTAGGTTCCAACATTCATAAGTATAGTAAATAATAGGAAGGCAAGAAAATAGTCATATCTGTCATATATGTAACATGTTTTTCCTTCATTCTTATAGTTAAAAATTGCCTCTGTTATCTTTTTTTAAGGGATTTAAGAAAATCACTTTTCTTGAAGAATTTACCTTAGAACTTTTTCTTAGAGAAATACTACTCACAAATTTTTAACTTTTATTCAGCTGAACGTATCTTTATTAACATTTATTTCCTAAGAATATTGTCACAGGCCTTGGAATCCTGGGCTGAAATTTTACCCCACTTTCTTCCACTAAATAATTTTAGTGTTCCAACATCACATGACTGCATGTTTTCTTTAAAAACAAAAAATCGTTTTGAATTCTTATTCCCCTGTACACAAATTGTCCTTCCTTATTATCTACCTTCAGGATTATATTTTTTTATCTTTGATTTTAACTCGATTATAATATGCCTGAGTATGATTTATACTTTCCAAAGTTTGATTAAATTATTTAATCAGTACATTCATTTAAACCAAATTTGGGGCATTTTCACCACTATTTCTTCTTTTTTTAATATAACTTTATTTATTTTAATTGGAGGTTAATTACTTTACAATATTGTATTGGTTTTAATTCTGAAACAAACTAGTTTCTTCTTTCCTTTTAGGACTCCAAAATGATAAATGTGAGACTTTTATGCTGTTACTCACAAACCTCTGAGGATCTATTCTTCATCATGTTTTTTGTTTTTTTTTTGCTCTTCAACAAATTGGTTACATTCTATTGATATATGCTCATGCTAAAGTTCCTTGACATTTACTGCTATTAATCCTTTCAGTTATTACATAATTTCAGTTCTAACATCTTTACTCTGTTTTTCTATAGTTCTTTTTTTCTGATAAGAATTCCATCTTTTCTTTTCTTTTAGCAGTTTTCATTTCTACCATGTGGAGCATGATTAAAACACCCCCTTTAAAATCTTCCTCAACTTGGGTTTGAAGCTGATAATTGGTCACAGCATGGACTTTTGATTATCACAAGTAATTTTAGATTAGACTTTGGGCAGATTTTGGACTTCCATAGTGGCTTAGATGGTAAAGCATCTGCCTACAGTGTGGGAGACCCAGGTTCAATCCCTGGGTCAGGAAGATCTCCTGGAGAAGTAAATAGCAACCCACTCCAGCATCCTTGCCTGCAGAATCCCATGGACAGAGGAGCTTCGTAGGCTATAGTCCATAGGGTTGTGAATCATCTGACACGACTATTCTGCTCAGGTGACTCACTGCATGTGCTATTGAAAGGTTCAGCTAAGGTTTGGAGTGTTTCTGTCAGGACTCGTCATTTTTTCTGTAAAGAGTTACATAATATTTTAGGTTTTAGTTTCAGTTCAGTTCAGTCGCTCAGTCGTGTCTAAAACTTTGCGACCCCATGAATTGCAGCACACCAGGCCTCCTTCTCCATCACCAAGTCCTGGAGTTCACTCAGACTCATGTCCGTTGAGTCAGTGATGCCATCCAGCCATCTCATCCTCTGTCGTCCCCTTCTCCTCCTGCCCCCAATCCCTCCCAGCATCAGAGTCTTTTCCAATGAGTCAACTCTTCGCATGAGGTGGCCAAATTTACTGGAGTTTCAGCTTTAGCATCATTCCTTCCAAAGAAATCCCAGGGCTGATTTCCTTTAGGATGGACTGGTTGGATATCCTTGCAGTCCAAGGGACTCTCAAGAGTCTTCTCTAACACCACAGTTCAAACACATCAATTCTTCAGTGCTCAGCCTTCTTCACAGTCCAACTCTCACATCCATACATGACTACTGGAAAACCATAGCCTTGACTAGACGGACCTTAGTTTGCAAGGTAATGTCTCTGCTTTTGAATATGCTATCTAGATTGGTCATAACTTTTCTTCCAAGGAGTAAGCATCTTTTAATTTCCTGGCCGCAGTCACCATCTGCAGTGATTTTGGATCCCCAAAAAATAAAGTCTGACACTGTTTCCACTGTTTACCCATCTGGTTCGCATGAAGTGATGAGACCAGATGCCATGATCTTTGTTTTCTGAATGTTGAGCTTTAAGCCAACTTTTTCACTCTTCACTTTCACTTTCATCAAGATGCTTTTTAGTTCCTCTTCACTTTCTGCCTTAAGGGTGGTGTCATCTGCGTATCTGAGGTTATTGATATTTCTCCCGGCAGTCTTGAGTCCAGCTTGTGTTTCTTCCAGTCCAGGTTTCACTTTAGGACTACATAAAGTCTCTGTTACATAGCCTGCTTTGCTTGTTATTTTCTTGTTTTCTTCTTTTATAGCCATTAACAATACAAAAACTCTTAGTTCCTGGGCTATAGAAAGTCTGTCCGTGGGCTGGATTGTTCTCTGGGATGGAGTTTTCAAACCTGGTTCACAAACTTATTAGTTCTCAACCCTCTTCAGTGCTTCTTGGAGTCTGTTCTGTGAATGGCAAGTTTAAGAATAAGCTTGAAATTTCTATTGACTCACGCCCAGTATTTGGAGAAGGGAATGGCAACCCAGTCCGGTGTTTTCGCCTGGGAAACCCCATGTACAGAGGAGCCTCACGGCTACAGTCCATGGATTTCAAAGAGTCAGACGCAATGTAGCAACTGAGCACATGTGAACACTCAGAACTGCAGGGTCAAGGGGTCAGGCTCACTTCTCCCCAGGATTTCCTTCAGATTCTCTCAATCATAGGAATCACTTCTGATTTCTGTGGCAAAAAAAAAAAAAAATTATTTCTTTGAGTGTTATCCTCACCTGCACTGCATATTTCCACCAAAAAAAAAAAAAAAAAAGAAAGAAATCTATATTCAATACAGCACCATGAGAAAGGAGGGGAAAAAAGAATAACAGGACTCCTTGCACTCAGGATAAATGGACGTAATTTCTGGTCCCTCTGGCAAGACATACAGGTGTTCTGTCTCAGCTATTTCGGGCCTGCACCAGTGCTGCGGTACAGTTCCATGAATGATGCTGTCCCTGGAGCAAGGCAGGGAGAAGAAAAATGTGTTACCTTAAACTCTCCAGCTGGTAGCTTAACTTGCAACTTTTGTTGTTCACATGTGGTTCACAGTTGGGCCACCCTTGGGAGAGAAAAAAAATGAAGGTAAAAATGTAGGAAACTCATCACTGAATAGGTCTTCCTTCATTGTTGACTCTCTTCCCAATCTTCCTGCTGTTTCTTATCTTTCATAGCCCAGGAGTTTTCATTGCCATCGACAGAGGGAACAAGATGGAATATGCTTACTCCATTTTTGCTGACAACAGATCACTCCACATAAGTCTTTGAGCTTTTAAAAAACATTTTTTCAAATGTGTTCAACTCAGATTTGTATGCTTGTCATTTGAAAGCCCTTCCATCTTGAAATATGTAGAACTGTGTGGGAGAAATGAATTGACTAAATAAATGGGGAACTATGTATTTTACCAAGTTGTATATTAGACCCATTCCTCCAAAATGGACTCTCTATAGAGGCTTTATCAAAAATGTGCTTTATAAAAATGGCAAAATAAAATTGCCAAAACTTCAAGAAATATCTAGAATTACAAATTACCATCATGCAAAAGTAGAAGACATAAAACCAACTCTGTGTCCACATCTGCTAGGAAAATACCTGCCCTAGGATCTCGCATACACACACACACACAATTTCCTCATTTTGCTTCACAGAACAAACAAAACTGGAAGTTGATTATGAAAAAATATGACAGCAGAAAATACAGTTTTATGGTTTCAATAGCTTTTGCATTGTCACCCTTTCTAAGAAATGTGTCTAAGGGACATGCATTCATCAGCAGGAGACATTTTTCTGATGTCAAACTGAGTTGGACATGAATGAATACAACTTGCCAGATACCAGGAAATCTACAGAATGCTAACTGTTATAAAACTGTCAATGTGAGCAACACTTTATGAGAACATATATCTCAAGATTTTACAGCACAGAGTTTTTACAATATTGATCAGGTAACAAAAGATGTTTATAATGTTTGCTATTAACATTTTAAAATTGTGCTTATGTATACAGAATTACAATTCTACCTGTAATTTCAGTATGTGGGATTGGGTAATTACATGGCTGATATACAAAAAGAGGACTAGCTCAACTATCAACATAAATATTAAAGTATACCTTTAATTATAGAGGACCCTGATACACATAAAGTGATAATCTAGGCATTTAGGGTAAATGTGAAGTTTCACTTAATTGTAATTATACTAGAAATAATGAATACAGGTGCTTTCATTAATATAATCACAAAACAAAACCTCTGTGAAAGTGAAACAGTGAAAGTGTTAGTCACTCAGTCATGTCTGACTCTGTAACACCATGGACTGTAGCCCACAAGGCTTCTCTGTCCATGGGGATTCTCCAGGTAAAAATATCAGAGTGAGTAGCCATTCCCTTCTCCAGAGGATCTTCCAAACCCAGGAATCAAACACAAGTCTCCTGCTTTGCAGGTGGATTCTTTACCATCTCAGCCACAATGGAAACATTCATTAATATAATAGTAAAACAAAACTTTTAGTAGACAGGATGAATAATGCAAGGATGAGAAGAGGTTTATGATTTTTCAGTCAAGATACTCTGGCTTCTATTTTAGTTAACATAGCTGTAAAACTGATTTGGGGGGAAAAAGTAATATTTAAAAGATGTTTGTTGTAGCATTTAGTGAATGTTATCCTCACTAATGCAGACACTGTTGGCTTGAAATGGTTTGCTACCTTTATAAAAACAGAAATATGTGATCATGTCCTAATGGCCAGTCTGAAAAAAAAAAAATATATATATATATATCTGTTTTAAAGGGAGAGGGTTCAGAAGACAAATTAAACGCAAAGTTCTTGGTTCCCATACTGCTGAAACCAACTTGAAGGATTTTGACCATAACTTTGCTAGCATGTGATTATGCTCATTTCTCAAGCTAGCAAGGTTATGAGTAAAATCCCTAAGTTCACAATGGAATATTGCATGCATGCTCATTCATGTCCAACTCTTTGTGACCTCATCAAGTGTATGTAGTCAATGGAATATTACTTAGCCATAAAAAATGAAATGCCATTTACAACAACATGCATGGACCTAGAGATATTACCAAGTGAATGAAGAGAGCTGGGTTTCATTGCTGGATCAGAAAGACCTCTGGAGAAGGGAATGTCAACCCATTCTAGTATTCTTGCCTGGAGAATCCCATGAACAGAGTACCCTGGCAGGCTACAAGTCCATGCGGCTGCAGTTTCGGACACGACTGAGCAACTAACACTTGCTACACTACTACTAATCCTGTATCTGAGTGAAGTGACTGGAAGGAATCTGCATATTGTATGCATGGGTTTTTTTTAATGGTTTGGAAAGCTATTATGAATAAGAAATAAGCACATATAAGAACCAGATTTTCCTTAAACAGTGATCAAATAAAATAGAAATTTCAATGTTCAAAGTGAAGGATGAGACCCTAAAGCAATCAATGAGACGAAAGTGGCTTTGGGCAACAAAGGCTGATATAACTTCTCAGTTGGATAAAATGTTTAAACAGTCATGTATTCAGATGACATAAAATGTCTCAAAGCAGCTGCCAATCATTTCTGAGAAAGAAAGGAAGAGAGGAATTGCTAGGAACTTTGAGAACTGGGTGTAAGAAAGAACTTCTGATGTAGAAATCTGCATATGAGATTGTGTGGAAGCGGACATGGAAGTTCACTAAAAATTTTAGAAAACTATATTCCTAGTGGAATCTCCCAGTAAGGAGGAAAATGATTTTGGGCAATTCAAGGAGGTCCACAGTATGAAAGTGAAAATGTTAGTTGCTCAGTCATGTTTGGCTCTTTGTGACCTCCTGCACTGTAGCCCACCTGGCTCCTCTGTCCATGGAGTTCTCCAGACAAGAATATTGGAGTGGATTCTTCAGGGCATCTTCCCAACCCAGGGATTGAACCCGGGTTTCCTGTATTGCAGGCAGATTCTTTATTGTCTGAGCCACCGTGGAAGCAATATGTGGGGTCCCAAATTTGCAAGTGCAGGAGGCAGGTTGAAAACCCCCAGAACTATAGCATACCAAGGAGAGAATAGCTCCACATATAGTTTACCACTAACCTGGGTGGTATAAAGAATGTGTAAAAGCTGTACTAGGTAAGAAGAAACATGACTCCATATTAGACTTCTTTCTTTAACTTTGGTATTCGATCGCCTTTGTCTGAGTTAAGAATGTTGCCTATAGCCTGAAATATATAGGATAGTCCCACTTTCAAGGCTTTGGCCTTTAATGGAATAACACTTTTCCATTCATATAGAGATGAAAAGTTATATTACAGAGAATAACGCTTGTCTTGTTAGAGGTTTACAGGGAAATTACGATCTGACTTATGTGGACAGCTGCAAGAACAAGGGATTCCAATACCAAGAAGTTTACAACACTAAGTAGAGTTCCCTGTCCCAAGCAGTATGTTTCCATCAGCTATCTATTTCATACATAGTATCAAGAGTGCTTAATGCACTGTGGTGTGCTAAGTGGGAAAGAAATGCAAAGAGGGGATGTTAATATATATGCATGTCTGATTCATATTGCTGTATAATAGAAGCTAACACAACATTGTGGCAAAAATACTACAATAAAAATTAATTTAGAAAAAAGAAGTTTACAACGATGAACCAAACCCCACCCTCATTTTCCCTCCAAAAGTGCTTTGTGAGGGTGGACCCTACAATAAACCTTTCTCTTCTCCAAACTCCAACATTTTGGTATCATTTGGCCTTGCTGTACACTGGGCATGTAAACCTGTATTTGGTAATAAAGCCTCTGAGGGGCAAAATCAGGATCTCATCAAAAAATTTCCTGCTTAGATAAAGAGGCCTCACAAAGGTGCCCAGCTAGATTTCCTTTGTAATGGAAATCCTGATTATATATATCCTTGTTCTGATTTGTAAATTATCATTGAGTGTAAGTCTCTTATCTTTTTATTTTGTAGATCACTAAATTTCGAGGGAGTAAAACTTGCTTGAAGAATTCCGAGTCTAAAACATAGTGAGGAATTACATTTTAATGTTTATTTTTTCAACACCTGTGCTCAACTTGAACCAGTAAGTCACTGGGCATGCCTATAACACCAGATGATATACATGGTATTAAAAGGAAGGGGACTTGGTAAAGATTGTCATCAACTTATGTCACCAGATAATTTGATGTTCTCGGGGGACTTCAGGAGACACACACTGAAGGCAAACAGAAAGTCTGTCAGAGTGGGTTTATAAATAAACAGGTAGAATGGATCCTTTTTGATCACCAAGTCCATGACATTTAGGTTTTATGCAAACTATTACATTAAGCCATAGAGACTTGAAGATTTATCAGTAACAGCAACTAAAATTATCTTACTTATTTAACTACTTTTTACTCTTATTGGTTTCCTTTCTATAAGCCATTAATTATTAAAGTGGGGCAAGCATTTGTCTAGGGAAGACTTTAGCAGTATCTCAGTTATGTTACCACTCAAAATCATGGAAAGACTCAGAACTGACAATACAACACACAAAAGAGAAACAAATGCACAAATATTTTATATTTTTGCCTTCCCCTAAAATTAATAATGTATGTATATTATACCTTGAACCTTGTTTTATTAATGTTTATTTTACAAAAGAAAAGTGCAACTTAAACATTTATGTTTTTCATTGCACTTATTTGTTATAAGGTTATGTGGTAATAATATATATATATTTTTAATCAACTGGGAATCTGGACAGTTTCTACACTAGTGGAACAATAGCTCAGATAAATCAGTTTCTGGTGAGTTGCAACACCATCAATAATCATGTTGTTGCTTTATGAAATCATCTGACTTTTTCTAATTATGAGTGGATAGCAGATCTTGTACATGTGTCTCTTGAAAACTTTTTGTATTAGTTTCCTAAGATGGCCAACACAAAGCAACACGAATCAGGTGGCTTCGAACAACAAACATGTCTCATAGTTCCAGAGGCTAGAGATTCAAAACCAAGGAGTCAGGAGGGCCATGCTGTCTCTAAAACCTTCCTTGCCTTTTCCCAGTTTCTGACGGTTGCCAGCAATCCATCAATTCCCTCGACCTGCAGCTCTTCCCCTCATCTTCTGTTATCTCATGGTGTTCTCTCCTTGTCTCTGTGCTCTACTTATGACACCAGATACCACATTCGAAGCAACATCACACTGTCATCACTGAAACCCTAAAAGCAGATGAGCAGGAAAAATAAGAAACCAGTTTTATGGATAAACATATTGAAGCCTATAGGAGCACGTGACTTTATACAACTAATAAATAAGCAGAAAATGCTCAATTCTTTTACTTTAGATTAATATGAACCATATGAGCCCCTGTATTTTTCTTAAGTGTAAAATCTATTTTTAGATACTGATAGATACTTTTAGATAATGATAGATACCTATCATTATCATTTATTTATTTTGCAAAAAAAAGAATAAATATCTTAAGATAAATGTGGATGGAAGTGTCAGGTTAATTTGCTACACAGAATTGTAGTTTTCAAATATGATTTCTTTAAAAAATTCACTGTGATCTAGATAAATTTGTTCTCATGTTTTCATTCTTTAAAAAAACCCAATTCTAGTATTTCTACCTTGGTATGTTTCTATTTTATTATAACTGAAGAAGAGTTCATCCGTCCTTCTAGATAGTACCTCGGAAGCCATAGAAACCGCCTGTTTATATTACCTCTTCTCTCCTTCCTCTTCATAAACCTTTCCAACAGAGCGAAGGTACATTTTAGTTTTATTAGGCCATAAAACTTGGTGCAATACATTTCATCCTTTTACGAATTGTCTTGAGAACATTTTAATTGCATTTCATTGTGCCTTGGTGTCAGACCTGTTCTTTTATGACCGACTCTTCCAACCTCACTCATTACTCTTCTCAGCTTCTCTACTAATGAGCAATATTGTATTTCTTAAGATCTTTTGTCAGTTGGAAAGCTGTAAACTTCTCTGTGCAAGTAAGTTTTACTTGTGTTTAACCACAAGCTTCAATCGCATTCCCTTGATTCTTTTCTTGATTTGTTTCTACATCTCTGTAAGTTACTCTGACATATTTCTCCTGTTTTCCTCTGACTGAAAAACCCATCTACTGTCATTTCTAGAAAGTTGTTTTCAGTAAAATAGTCAGTATCAACTTGCACAAATTAATTGTGAAAAATGTTGCAATTCTTTGATGGCCCAAACTGGAAATTTTGTTATTTCTGACAGGTTGCAAATGCAAATAAGGTTTCATATAATAAATAGAAGTATAATGTCCTGTGGAAGCAACATTATTAGTAGAAGAGATACAGTGTGGTGATGCTTGGGAAAGAAAGAAGTGAAACAAGCAGACCACCTGCAAAGAGAGCTCTGAAGTGCAAACCTTCTATAGAAAATGGAAACCTTTCCTTACACAGAATAACAAAATTTAGAGACAACAAAAACTAAGCTATGTTGTTTTAGTTATTGATTTTTTTTTCTTTTTGCTCCCACTGCATCAAGCTTATAGAGTTTCCAGAACTTTTTCTTTTTCCTCTATGTACAAAATTATTTCTATGAGGTGGAATCTGAGACTTCAGGAAGGGTACCAGGGATACTAAAGGAGTAAATATCCCCTTAGTCCTCTAGAAGACACACACAATTCTTAAAACAATGAATGACAGGTCTTGAGCAAGGGAAGATACATTTTCATCCTCCAGGATGGAGAGATGTGTGATCAGGATAGAGTTGCCTGAAAAGGGAAACATAAGGCTGGGACATTCTGGAGTGTCTTCCTTACAACAAGCGTTGGAGAGAATGTGGAGAGAAGGGAACACTTCTACCTGTTGGTGCAAATGTAAATTGATACAGACACTATAGAGACGGTATGGAGTTTCTTTAAAAATCTAAAAATAGGGCTACCAAATGACCCTGTGATCCCATTCCTGGTCATATACCTACAGAAAGACACGAACCAAAAGGATACATGTACCCTAGTGTTCGTTGCAGCACTGTTTACAATATTCAAGACACGGAAGCAACCTAAATGTCCATCAACAGAGGGATGGATAAAGAAGATGTGGTGCATATATACAATGGAATACTACTCAGCCATTGGAAAGAATGAAGCAATGCCACTTGCAGCATCATGGATGGACCTAGAGACTGTCATACTAACTGGAGATAGTCAGGCAGAGAAAGGGAAATATCCTATGGTCTTCCTTATATGTGAAATCTAAACAGAAATGATACAAATGAAATTGCTTGCAGAACTGATACAGATTCACAGATTTAAAGAATGAATTTATGATTGCTGAAAGGAAGGTTGGGGGGATGGGATAGTTAAGGAGTTTGGGATGGACATGTACTCACTGCTATATTTTAAATGGGTAACCAACAAGGACATACTCTATAAAACAGGGAACTCTGCTCAATGTTATGGGGCAGGCTGGATGGGAGGCAAGTTTGGGGAAGAATGAATACATGTATATGTATGGCTAAGTCTTTTTGCTGTCCACCTGATACTATCACAACATTGTTAATTGGCTATACTCCAATAAAAGATGATAGGATTAAATTTAAAATTGATTTCAGATTTCTTGAAAAAAAAAATATACCAAACTGTGTCTGTGCTCTAGGTGGAAGAACAGCAAGTGCAAAGGCCCTGAGACAGGAGTATATCAGGGTGCAGGACAGACATTCAGGGGCCATCTGGCAGGAACAAGGAATGTGGAGAGTGACAGGAGATAAGTTTAGGTGGTGATAAGCATATTACCGTTCTGATTAAGATTTGGACTTTGATTTTTAATTATGTGCACAGCCTGCCATTAGATGCCTTTGAGAAGTCTCTCTGACTGCCTATTAAGAATAGACTGAGCAGTGTCAAATGGGGAAGCTGAAACTTTAATTAAAAGTCATTATTACAGTCCAGACAGCAGTTTACAGCATCATAGACTAGAGTTAAAGTGGTAAAGAAGTTTTCAGAAACCAGTCAGATTTTTATAACTTAATTATAGATAGAGTCAACCAAAGTTGTTCAGGCTTTGGCTATAGAGTATAAAAGAATTGTCAAAAACACCAACTACATCTTTTATTTAAGAAACTTGGAAAATGTTGCCCACATCACTGATGAAGAATGATGTTTTAATTTCTCCAAAAGAAAACATAGGGAGAAAAGTATTGTCATATATCAGTTCAGTATTCAAAATGATGGAAGATGATTATATTATATTGCAGAACTCTTCAACCTGAAGTATACATCATAGTTATATTTTTCCTAGGATAATTTTAAGTACTTTACAAGGTAAATAGATGTATTTTTATTAAATGTCTTTTTATTAATTCTTGATCAGCACAGAGAAAAAAAATTCATTGGAAAACCAGACATAAATAGAACAATATTGTGTAAACTGCACTAAAATCATCTTACAATCAAACAGAATTACACAACAATTTATAGCCTTCTATTGGTAGTTAAATCAAATCAGATCAGATGCATCATTCTGTAAATATAATCATACGTTGCTTCTTATCCAAAGGAAATCTATAATAATAGATAGTCCTAATTTGCATAATGAGAAGATTTTAAGATGTACACGAATAAGTAAGTCATTTTGATGAAAATAAATGATTATTTTTTTATGGTACCTTCAATCCAATTATAAGTCACTTAATTTTGCAACATATTTCTATAAGTTTCTAAAAACACAAGTTTAGAACAAACTGTACCCCCAACTAAGTGAATTTGAATTCACCATAAAATATTTGATCTATTCTTTAGAGGAAATTCAACTTAACATAACCAAAAAGAATATATTAGGTGATTTAGAACTGGTACTTATCTTTGTTGATATTTTCTGCTGATATTTATGTTAATTTTTAATCAATCTCTTGTTATATCATATTGCAACATAAATTTTCCTTGAATACAAATTACAAAGAAAGTCAGAAACTGCAAAGAAATACATAGTTTATTTATAAGGAGCAGTATTTTTAAACAAGATAAAATTTTAGCAACTGTTTATAGGTAAATATATAAGATATTGTATTCTATACATATATTTTTTTCAAAGTCCAATGTTCTAAAGCTTGGGATATCACAATACTTTGGTTTATAACAGCAATGGATTATTTTTCTTCATTCCTTGTAAAGGAGGAATATCAGTAAGTAAGTATTCATGCATCATTCTTGATTGGGTATGGAATTAATACTTAATGTAAATTAGTGACATTAACCTGTTTTCTACCAGGTTAAGACTAAACAAACATGAACTTGAGACATGAGAACCACATAGAAGAAAGGAATCCATTTGACACAACATGAGGAAATTTGGCATCAATAGTAATCAATATAAAATATATATTTATATTAATAATTTATATGGAGCTTCCCAAGCAGCTCAGTGGTAAAGGATACACTTATCAATACAGGAGGCGAAGGAGATGTGGATTCCATCCCTTACTTGGGAAGATCCCCTGGAGAAGGGAATGGCAACACACTCCACATTCTTGCCTGGGAAGTCCCTTAAGTAGAGGAGCTTGGTGGGCTACAGTCCATGCAATCACAAAAAGTCAGACACAACTTAGCAACTAAACAATATTAATTTATATAATTATGCTGCTAAAGTGCTGCACTTAATATGCCAGCAAATTTGGAAAATTCAGCAGTGGTCACAGGACTGGAAAAGATCAGTTTTCTTTCCAATCCCAAAGAAAGGCAATGCCAAAAAATGCTCAAACTACCCCACAATTGCACTCATCTCACAAACTAGCAAATTAATGCTCAAAATTCTCCAAGGAAGGCTGCAACAGTGCATGAACCAAGAACTTACATATGTTCAAGCTGAATTTTTAAAAGGCAGAGGAACCAGAGATCAAATTGCCAACATCCACTGGATCATTGAAAAAGCAAGAGAGTTCCAGAAAAACTTCTGCTTCATTGACTATGCCAAAGTCTTTGACTGTGTGGATCATAGCAAACTGTGGAAAATTCTTAAAACATATGGGTATAGTAGCTGACCTTACCTGCCTCCTGAGAAATCTGGCAAAAAGCAAAGAGAAACTAAAAAGCCTCTTGATGAAAGTGAAAGAGGAAAGTGAAAAAGCTGGATTAAAACTCAGCATTTGAAAAACTAAGATCATGGCATCTAGTCCCATCATTTCATGGCAAATAAATGGGGAAACATGGAAACAGTGAGAGATTTTATTATCTTGGGTTCCCAAATCACTGCACATGGTGACTGCAGCCTTGTAATTAAAAGACGCTTGCTCCTTAGAAGAAAAGCTATGACCAAGCTAGACAGCATATTCAAAATCAGAGACATTACTTTACAGACAAAGGTCCACTACAAGCTACAGTTTTTCTGATTGTCATACATGGTTGTGAGAGCTGGACCATAAAGAAATCTGAGCACCAAAGAATTGATGCTTTTGAACTGTGGTGTTGGAGAAGACTCTTGAGAATCCCTTGGACTGCAAGGAGATCCTACCAGTCCATTCTAAAGGAAATCAGTCCTGCATAGTCATTGGAAGGACTGATGCTAAAGCTGAAACTCCAGCACTTTGGCCACCTGATTTGAAGAGCTGACACATTTGAAAAGATCCTGATGTTGGGAAAGACTAAAGGTAGGAGGAGAAGGGTCGACAGAAGATGAGATGGTTGGTGGCATCACCAACTTGATGGACATGAGTTTGAGCAGGCGCTGGGAGTTGGTGATAGAAGGAAGGCCGGGCATGTTGCAGTCTATGGGGTCACAAAGAGTCATACACCACTGAGTGACTGAACTGAACTGACTGTGTATATTTGTTCAATATTGCTAATTCTTTCTCATGAAAACAGGAGAAGATATGAGAATATTATTTTAATTTCAAATATTTATTTCAATTTTTATAATACCTTGTTACCCTAAAACATTTCTTTATTCAATAATGCATAACACACACAGAAAAAATACAAGAATGTAAAAAACTTACTGAATGGCAATTTGGAGTCAGTCAAAAATCTAAGCCCTCAGTGTATAGTGAAGAGGAAGATAAACTTTTCTTCTGTCACCCTGGATTCTAGTATTTACAAATGCTAGTAGGTATTATTATTTTAAAGAGGTCCTCAAATTGATCATTAATGAAAATATTTTGAAGAACTACATATTCCTATGCTTAAATGTTTACCAAATATATCAAGCAACCACACAATCAATAGGTGTAAAGTAAAACAATGCAGAATAATTCAACTATATGAATGCAGAAATTATACTTAGTGAAAAGACTGATAAGACTCTAAACATTTTGGCTAATTATTTCTTACTTGTATTGAGAAAATTATCCCATGAAGTGACAGAGGAGGAGGATCGCTCTAATTCTTACTACTCCATCCCATCAGTATATTTGCCAAATGAAAATGATTTAAAAGACATCAGTAAATTACAATAAATGACAAACAAACCCATGTATAAGATTAACCAGATTGATAATGATTTTCAAAATTATAGTGTTTTTTAAATTTTTATTTACATGTCTCAATTATTGAGAAAAGTGTTGAAATTCTAACTATAATTTTGGACACATATTTTTTCACTTATTTAAAGTTATACTCCATGTCATTAGAGACATACACATTTATAATAATAGCTTATTATGAATTTATCACTTTGGTATTATAATATATGATTTTTATATCTGGTAATATTGCCTGTCTTGAATTCTATGTTCTCTTTTATTATCGTAGCAACACCAGCTTTCTTATGATTGTCGTGTGTGGTAACTATTTTTCATCCTTTTACTTTGAAACTATCTGTGTTCTTTTTCATTTACAAACTGTACTGCCTTTTAACAACATTAAACAGATTTCTTTTACACCAATTCTAACAAGCTAATTTTAAATTTCGTGTTAAGACTATTTCAGCTTAATAAAATTTTTGATATTATAGGGTTCAAATTTACCATTGTTTGGTACTTGACTTCTATTTGCCTTTGCTGTTTCTCTCCTTTCCTACCTTTCTTTGATTAACCAAATAGTTATTAATATTCTATTTGTTTCCTTTATTGGATCATTATATACTGGGTTGGATTGTTGTGGGCCACAGTCCGTGGAATCATGAAGAGTCAAACAGAACTGAGCAACTAGACAACAACAACAGCAACATTACTGTAGGCAGATTCAATTTTTCTTATGATGTCAATTATTCTTCTACATCAGTAACTTCCATAAACATTTCTTCTCCAATATGTGCACTGGAGAATAATTCAGTTATTTACATTTAAGAATGGCTTTAACTCATACTCATTTTTTAAAAGTTGTCATAATTTGATAAACATTTTATGTTGATGGAATATTTGTTCTATGCTAAAAAGGTATCATTTCACTGTCCTTTAATTCTCATTGCTTTAGATCAGAAATTGTTGAAGTTTTTTATTGTTTATGACCGTAATTTGTCTTATTTTTCTGGTTGTTTTCATGTTTTTTCTTTATTCTTTCTTTTTAGCAATTTAATTATGAAGATCCTTTATGTGGTTAATTACTTCCCCTTCCTCACCCCAGAGGTGTATCAAGCTCCTTGGCTTTATGAGCCAATATTTTCATCAAATCTAGAAATTTACAGGCAATTTTTGCTTCAAATATACCTTTTATAGCTTAAGGTGAACAATGTCAGATACGTGATCACCAAAGAAGATTTAGCTTCCAGACTGGGGACCAGGTTTGATCACTCAAGAGCTTTTGTGTTCAGTTCAGTTCAGCCGCTCAGTTGTGTCTGAATCTTTGTGACCCCATGAATCTCAGCAGGCCAGGCCTCCTTGTCTATCACCAACTCCCGGAGTTCACTCAAACTCATGCCCATTGAGACGGTGATGCCATCCAGCCATCTCATCCTCTGCCGTCCCCTTCTCCTCCTGCCCCCAATCCCTCCCAGCATCAGGGTCTTTTCCAGTGAGTCAACTCTTCGCATGAGGTGGCCAAAGTATTGGAGTTTCAGCTTCAGCAGATTTAGCTTCTGGACCAAAGACCAGGCTTGATCACTCAAGAGCTTTTGTGGAGTAGAGTTTTATGAAAAGTAGGAAAAGAGATAGAGAAAGTTTCTGACATAGATATCAGAAGGGGGATGTAGAGTGCCCCCCTTGCTAATGTTAGCAAGGGAGTTATTTACTTTTTAAATTAGTTATGGCAATAAATCAAAAGACTGTCTCAAGGTTGTAAAGATCTTACTAGACCCACTCCCATAATTTACATTTTAAAATAACAGGATTAGTCAGAAGGTTTTCAGGAAAGAGAAACTGTCCTCAAGCAGCATTGTTATATAATCCTTGAAAGTGAAAGTGAAGTCACTCAGTGGTGTCCAACTCTTTGAGATCCTATGGACTGTAGCCTACCAGGCTCATTCGTCCATGGGATTTTCCAGGCAAGAACACTGGAGTGGGTGGTCATTTCCTTCTCCAGGAGATCTTCCCGATCCAGGTATCAAACAAGGGTCTCTGGCATTGCAGGCAGACGCTTTACCCTTTGAGCCATCAGGGAAGTCCTGGTTTATACAATCCTTAGTACAGAGTTTAAACTGAGTTGTTTGTTGTGTAATCATCAGTTTCAGGCTTAAAGGAAAAAAAAAATGTTTTATGTGACTAAGATGAAGGAATGTAGAGAGAGAAAAAAAAAGATGTTTGTCCTTTCTTCCTCGTTGAGAATTCCGGACCCCTTTCTCCTTCTCAGGGACCCTGGATTTATCAGCCTGCCTAGGAATTAACTCTCTCATCTTTCAATCACATTTAGGTTAGAGCATTCAGAATTACAGGCTTTCCTGGTGGCTCAGACAGTAAAGAATCTGCCTGCAATGCAGGAGACCCCAGTTCAATCCCTGGGTCCTAAAGATCCCTTGGAGAAGGGAATGGCAACCCATTCCAGTATTCTTGCCTGGAGAATTCCACGGACAGAGGAGCTTGGCAGAGTACAGTCCATGGGGTCACAAAGAGTGGAACACGCCTATTCAGTATTCCAATAACATGATTTAAGATCAGTTCTTTACAAGTCACAGAAAATTCCTAATATATTCAGCTTAGAAAATAATTCTTATTAGAGTATCACTTTTTGCATTTTATATTGGAGTGTTTTCAAGTTAGCTGATATTTTTCCTTTGCATTGTCTAATATGCCAATAAGTATATCTAGTGAAGTTTTAATTTGGAATGCTGTTTTTTCAAATCCATCATTTTCTCACTTGATTTTCTCACTTCATTTTGTCTGTGCTTTAGTTTCAATCCTTAAGCATATTTATAGCAAATGTTTTAATGCCCTTGTCTATTTCTTCCACAATGTCTGTCATTTCTTATTCTTTTCCCATTGACTACATACTTTTGCTGTCAGACATTGTGAATTTTTTCCTATTGGGTATCTAGATGTTGCTGCATTCCTTTAAAAAAGATTTGAATTTTGTTTTAGCAGAGGAAAAGACGTGTTTTTAATTTCTGTAAGGATAGGATTAAAGCAGATTGCATTTGCTGGCTTATTGTCTCTATGACTTGAATATGACTCCTCTGGGACCTGTTACATGTGCAAGGTGCTCACAGGCAGCTTCTTATTCTGGTCCGGGAAAGTGAAAGTTTCCCAGCCATTTGTGTAAGCTAATAATACTTCATCTCACAACTTCTTGCTAATTATTACTTTCCCAGACTTAGAGCATTTTATCCTTTGCCTATGACGATTACAATTCAGATACATACTTAAAGGGATACCAATTCTGTTGCTTGCAACTCCCTCTGAAGAGGCTTTCCCTTTCCAGGATTCTGTCACTCAGATGCAGACATTGCAGTGTTTCTAAATTCTGACTTCTTTCTCTCCTCAGCTCAGAATAATCACTGTGCTCCATTTGGTTATCTCCCGTAACCCCTTCCTGCTCAGTTATGGAAAACACCTTCAGGAACCAAATCAAACAATTTGTATTGAGTGTGTGTGTTAGTCTCTCAGTCATGCCTGACTCTTTGCAACCCCATGGACTGTACTCTGCTAGGATTCTCTGACCGTGGGATTCTCCAGGCAAGAATACTGGAGTGGGTCAACATGCCCTTCTCCAATTGGGTGTATAGTGTCTTCTAAATTCATACCCACCTCTGTCTTAGTCTTTTGGGTGGTAAAAACAAAAGAAAAAAAAAATTTTTTTTCTCACAGTTCAGAAGAACACTGAACTCAAGATCAAAGTGCTGGCAACTCAGTTTCTGGTGGAAGCTTTCTACCTGGCTTGTAGACAGTTGCCGTATTTCTGTATCTTCTCATAATGGAGAGAAAGAGAACAAGCTCTAAGATGTGTCTTAAGACCACTAATCTTATTACATCAGGGCCCCACATTAAGAGCTCATTTAATGTTAATTACCTCCATAAAGAATCTATTCCCAATCTGGATCCTCAGGGTATAACTTCACTTTAGTATAGGGTCTTGCAGATATAAGTAGTTATGATCAGGTCATGCTAGATTAGCATTGACTCTAAACCCAGTATGACTGCTGTCATCCTAAGAAGAGGAGAGGACACACGGAGACACAGTCACACAGGGAAAGTTGAAGGTGGTCATTGAAGTTATGCTGCTCAAGTCAAGGATTTCTGGTCACCAGCAAAAGCTAAAATGCCTCAGAACACGAGAAGACAGGAATAAGGAAAGAAGGGTTCTTTCCTAGCAACTTCAAAAGCCCTTCTGACACTTTGATTTTGGACTTCCAGCTTCCAAACCTGTGAAATAATAAAATACTGCTGTTTAGTCACCCTGTCTGTGATATTTGTTGTAAAGCCCCAGGAAAACAATACCCAATTATACAGTGACCTAATTTGTTTTCTTTCTCTAAGTGATCAGAATCTTGCACAGCCTAGTATTGAATATCTTAAAAAAAAAATAGTTTTATGTGTTTTATCCAGCTATCCTTTTGTTTTCAGGAAGAAGATTGATCTGGTTCTGTCACCCAAAAATGACTAGAAGCAGAGGTTTCACTATACAATTTAATCTCTTTTCAAGCAGTGTATAAGAAATATTTTCTCACTTTAATTCGCATTGAATATCATTATCAGCTTGAATCAGCACAAATTCAGTATATGAAAGATGTCACCTTATGCTTTTATTTGGCATTTTGGCTATCATCAATGAGGTAAAGCACTGATGTGCTTAAATCCACTTGCATTTCTTTATTGCCTATTGTCTGTTGGTGTTATTACTCCATCTTTCTAGTGGTGTTAGTGTTTTTCTCATTGATCATTGAAGTTTTTAATATTCAGAATTTATTTTATGCATGCACATATATAATCATTTTTTCCTAACTTTTTGTTGACCTATGCCAAAAATGCTTATTTTATATAGTAAAATTTAGCCATCGTTTTTGTTTTTTGCTTACAAGATAGATACCTTGACTATAAAATAATTCTACATTTTAAAAGTAGCATCTGTGTTTTCTATCTAAACTTTATACTTAAAATGTCCTTTATCTTTAATTTTTATTTTAAATTTGAAAATTATGTGAATTCCTATATTTTGTATCTAAAACCATTGCCACCATGCGTTTGTGTTCTGTGTAAAGGAATCTGGCCAAGGAAACTGAAAACTAAATTACTACTCTGTACTATAGAGCCCTTCCTATTGCTGAGAAAGGTTGATACTTTTTTTCTAAATTACTGATAGATGTTGTATAGACTAGCTAGTGATGGGACCGACTACATGAGTCCTTATTGAAATGGATATAATAATAAGCAATGACTCACAGCAAAATAACAATAAAGAGCATTCACCCCAAATGCTAAATGCCCAAGCTAAAATGCCTGTTTTATGTCTTGTAATGAACATAGAATCTTCTCTATGTTTTGTAATGAGAAAAGAGCTAAATTATAGGTTGGTTTCATTATTTCATACATCATGCCCATGAAAGTGAGAAACTGGCAAAATGTGTAGTTAAAGATAAGAATCTATGACTGAGTGCATCTTTTATACTGGACTTCAAAAGAAACAGAATATGCCCTGAGTTACCTACCAGAAGTCCGCAAGTAAAAGAAGACTATTAGGCAAAATAACAAAATCCATTTGCCTAAAGCATAGGTTGAAACCATTGAAGTAGGACTGCTAGGTTTTACTTGGAAACCAACCAGATACTGTTTTGACTAACAAAAGTAACAGTCTTTCTTTAAGTAGCTTTTATGACCCAAATGCACCGATTTTTTAAACATGATGGAAGTTGGGAAACTGGAATGGGAATATGAAGAAGCTATAACAGATTCTGTTATTTCAGGTCTTTATAGGGTACATTCTCCTACATTCAACTGTCCACCTTTTATCACACTCTGACTCAGCGCATTATGACTCTTCTAAAGCTAGGGAGAGTTTCTAATGAAGATGATGCACAGTTTCTCTGCATATTGTCTCTGTCTTTAGTCTCTAAATAGGATCCCGAAAGAATCCGGAAAAAAATGAAGAGACGGAGCCAAAGCAAAAACAACACCCAGTTGTGGATGTGACTGGTGATGGAAGTAGTCAGATGCTGTAGAGAGCAATACTGCATAAGAACCTGGAACGTTATGTCCATGAATCAAGGCAAATTGGAAGTGGTCAAACAGGAGATGGCAAGAGTGAACGTCGACATTTTAGGAATCAGCAAACTAAAATGAACTGGAATGGTTGAATTTAACTCAGATGACCATTATATCTACTACTGTGGGCAAGAATCCCTTAGAAGAAATGGAGTAGCCATACTAGAAAACAAAAGAGTCCAAAATGCAGTACTTGACTGCAACTCAAAAACAAGAGAATGATCTCTGTTTGTTTCCCAGTCAAACCATTCAATATCACAGTAATCCAAGTCTATGCCCCGACCAGTAATGCTGAAGAAGCTGAAGTTGAACAGTTCTATGAAAACCTACAAGACCTTCTAGACTTACACTAGAAAAAGATGTCCTTTTCATTATAGGAAACTGGAATGCAAAAGTAGGAAGTCAAGAAACACCTGGAGTAACAGGCAAATTTGGCCTTGGAATATGGAATGAAGCAGGGCAAAGGCTAAGAGTTTTGCCAAGAGTACACACTGGACATAGCAAATACCCTTTTCCAACAACACAAGAGAAGACTCTACACATGGACATCACCAGATGGCCAATACCAAAATCAGATTGATTATATTCTTTGCAGCCAAAGATGGAGAAGCACTATACAATCAGCAAAAATAAGACCAGGAGCAGATTGTGACTCAGATCATGAACTCCTTATTGCTAAATTCAGACTGAAATTTCAGAAAGTAGGGAAAACCACTAGACCATTCCGATATGACCTAAATCAAATACCTTATACAATGAGTCAGTCATGTCTGACTCTTTGCCACCCCATGGACTATACAGTTCATGGAATTCTCCAGGCCAGAATCCTGGAGTGGGTAGCCATTCCCTTCTCCAGGGAATCTTCCCAACCTGGAGATTGCAGCCAGGTCTCCCACATTCCAGGCAGATTCTTTACCAGCTGAGCCACCAGGGAAGCCCAGATAGGGTTCAGTTCAATCCAGCTCAGTCGTTCAGTCATGTCCAACTCTTTGCAACCCCATACACTGCAGCACACCAGCATTGACCCCACAAGAGACTGACTCAGGCTTGCCTGTGAGTTTCCAAGAGTTTCCAGCAGAGGCATGGGTCAGTGGTGGCCTGATGCAGAGTTGGGGGCACTTGAATGTGGCAATCTGTGCATGGGATCTTTTGAAGGAGGTAGCCATTATCTTCATTACCTCCACCTAGTTTGGTCTCAGGTCAAACAACAGGGAAGGAACATAGCCCCACCTATCAACAGAAAATTGGATTAAAGATCTACTGAGCATGGCCCCACCCATCAAAACAAGACCCAGTTTCCCCTATAGTCAGTCTCTCCCATCAGAAAGCCTCCATTAAGTCTCTAATCCCTATCTGTCAGAGTGTGGACAGAATGAAAACCACAATCACAGAAAAGCAATTAAACTGATCATATGGACCATAGTCTTGTCTAACTCAATGAAACCATGAGCCATGCCATGTAGGGCCACCCAAGACTGTCTGACAAAACGCTGTCCACTGGAGAAGGGAATGGCAAGCAACTTCAGTATTATTGCCTTGAGAACCCTGTGAACAGATAGGAGTATCTCTGCCTATTCAAACATCACAGCAGAAAGTCTTGTCCCTCCAGTATTTTCTGCCTGAAAGCTGCTTTGCCTAAATGTCCTGCTACCCCACATATCAGTTCCATGTGAGTGAATCCTTGATTTGTTGAAATTGTTGAGAAGGGACAGCCTCTCAGCAGTCATTAATTTTCATAACAGACATCTCTGATTATTGAAGCCAGTTCCTTAACTGTTAAGTATGTGAACACTGATGTTCCAGTTCGTACTTTACAATTTACCTGACAACACTTAAGTGGCTTTCCTCACAGGTTGTGCCGCTTTGGTAGTTTGTTAGCACAGAAGTCATCTTTCTTTTGCAGTGGAGTTGTATTCTGGAGAATTCTTTGTATTTCACCTTGTTTCATTTTATTTGTTTGTCTGCTTACTACTATAATTTTATTTTTTATTACTGCTGTACATGCACAAGGTTGGCATCATTTAATTAGTAGCTAGCAAGATGAGAGTTGTGTACACCCAATTGTGTTGAAAGGGTGTTCCTTTGAGTACTGGGAAACTTGAAAGAAACAGCCCCATCACATCTCATCTGGATGCACTAAGGGGAGGAGACAGTGTGTTCCCCCCATTCAGAAAGTCCGACTTCTTTAATGACCACTTACGTCAGCGTTGGTCAGTATGGATGGGATTTGGGGGACTATGGTGAAGGACAGAGAGGCCTGCTGTGCTGCAGTCCATAAGATCACAAAGTATCAGACATGTCTTGGTGACTGAACAACATGTATGAACACTAAGGTATATATTTTCATAGGGAATGATAGGAAATGCAGTAGATATATTTTAAGTTGCTGTTAGATTTTTGTTTCAGTTCAGTTCAGCTCAGTTCAGTCACTCAGTCACGTCCGACTCTTTTTGACCCCATGGACCACAGCACGACAGGCCTCCCTGTCCATCACCAACTCCCGGAGTTTATCATGTCCATTGAGTCAGTGATGCCATCCAACCATCTCATCCTCTGCCGTCTCCTTATCCTCCCGCCTTCAGTCTTTCCCAGCATCAGGGTGTGTTCAAATGAGTCAGCTTTTCGCACCAGCTGGCCAAAGTATTGGAGTTTCAGCTTCAACATCAGTCCTTCCAATGAACACTAAGGACTGATCTCCTTTAGGATGGACTGTTTGGATCTCCTTGCAGTCCAAGGGACTCTCAATTCTTCTTCAACAGCACAGTTCAAAAGCATCAATTCTTTGGTGCTCAGCTTTCTTTATAGTTCAACTCTCACATCAATACATGACTACTGGAAAAACCATAGACTTGACGAGATGGACTTTCTAGCAAAGTAATGTCTCTGCTTTTTAATATGCTGTTTATGTATCTATATATGTCAAATCCAAATAGAGTTTGCTTGAAAAAATAGGGTTTATTTAAAACCAAAGTCCAGAGTTACATAGTTCCAGGATGATATAGCTTTTCAAGAAGCCACATTAAAACCTAGGTTTTTAGCTTTATTCTTGGTCATATTTCTCATTAGAAAGACAAGACAGCAAAAGAGACACAGATGTATAGAACAGTCTTTTGGACTCTGTGGGAGAGGGAGAGGGTGAGATGATTTGGGCGAATGTCATGGAAACATGTATAATATATAAGAAATGAATCGCCAGTCCAGGTTCGATACAGGATCCTTGGGGCTGATGCACTGGGATGACCTGGAGGGATGGTACGGGGAGGGAAGTGGGAGGGGGGTTCAGAATGGGAACACATGTACGCCTGTGGCAAATTCATGTTGATGTGTGGCAGAACAAATACAACATTGTAAAGTAATTAGCTTCCAATTAAATAAATTTAAATTAAAAAAAAAAGTATCTTCTTATAAGGACCACAGATTCAACGAACTTTTCCTTACTTCAGCCAGAAATGTGTCGTGTGCTCATGGCTATCTTCAAAGGACTTTAAAAAGATGTTTATTTTTATTTCTATTCCCTAAATTAGAATTTGTTCACTATGGTGAGAGGAGATTGGGATATTGCTAAGGAAAGTAATGGTTCTTGCCTTATTTCTAAGCAAAAAAAATTCCATTCATTATAGCAACTAAGTACTGTCTACGGAAACATTGTAGAGAGCATTAGCTTAGAGGGCCAGACATCAAACATATGATACCACGTAATATGAGAAGGAACTGTCATTTATATTTTTACATAATATCTTTAAGGAAATAAAAACGATATTGCAAGTTTTATGAGGCATGTTGCAAATTAAGTGATGCTAGACCTGGAGATGGCATGATGCCAGTAAGACTAGTGGACAAATAATTCAGTGTAAAGTGTTGAGTGGGTAGAAACTGCAATGCAGAGAGAGATAGATACAGAGCATCTGTGTCTGGAGAGAGTGCAGCGCATGCTCAGTCGTGTCAGATCCTGTGCGACCTCAAGGACTGTAGCCCGCCAGGCTCCTCTGTCCGTGGGTATCCTCCAGAAAAGAATACTGGAGTGGGTTTCCATTTCCTACTCCAGGGAATTTTCCCAACCCAAGGATCAAACCCACATCTCTCACATCTCCTGCATTAACAGGTGGATGTTTTACCGCTCTGTCACATGGGAAGCCCTCTGTTTGAAAAGCAGAGATGAAAAACCATATTGTCCCCAATAAAGACGAGGAGAGAGTCATTGCAACATACATTTTCAGTTGTACATGCTGTGGTTAACTTCCATATAACTTTATCATCTAATAATTGATCATATTCCTTAGGTGTTCAAAAACTGCATTTGATCTATTTGTTAAATTTCCACTTCACATTGATTTGTAAAGTAAACTTGCCACTTACTCTTTCAATTTTCTCCAATTTTTCTATTTATTATTATTCAGTACCAAATCTGTAGTGTTTTTTAATAAACTATCAAAAAAGACATTGGACCCTCTTCATTTCTCCTTTTCAAATTATAATAAAACATTGTTATTTGGGTATTCTTCCAAATATTCACATTATTGTTGATTCTTGATACTCTTCGTGGTGACACTGTGAATATGTAGGCTGAAAAACAGAATCTGTTCCTTTTCAATTCAGTGGGATTTTCCCCTAATATAGTGTGTTAAATTTTGCTTGCATTGGTTTCAAATTTTAAAAAGCAATGTTTTCTCATTGTTCTTAAAAGAGAATGAAAATATTGAAAATCTTTGTGAATTCTTGATTTAAGGGAATGCTTATTTCTGCATTAAGATGCTCATACATTGGTTAGAGATTAATGTTCTATACGGTATAAGAAAGCATTCACAAATTACTAAAGATATATAAATATACCTATTCTTAAGTTTTTGAAATGCATTTTAAGCACATTCATACATATGTAAGATAACATATATAATATTTATCTAGCATCTTATCTATCATTTTATGTATCATTATATTGTAATACATTTAAGGGGAATCCTTAAAAATGGAAATCCCACATACATACATATTTGACTCTACTTTAGAGCATATATATGTACATGTTGTGAATTGATGTATCTTCTTGGAGAACTGAATCCTATGTCATTTTGTAATTCCAAGTTTCCCCTGACATCTTTCTGTCTGAAATGTGCTCTGCCTACATTTAACATATAGAATACGTTAAAGACATATAGAATATGCAGAAGGCACGTGTTTGATTCCTGGGTCAGAAAGATCCCTGGAGAAAAAAATGGCAACCACTCCAGTATTCATGCCTGGAAAATTCCATGGACATAAGAGCCTGGTGGACTACAGCCCATGGGCTCCCAGAGAGTCAGACACAGCTACATTTGCACATAATACAGCATGGTGTACTTTTCTTTACCCATTTACTTTTAATATACTTGCGTCTTTATATTTAAAGTTGGTTTCTTATAGACAATATATATCTGGGTCTAGTTTTTCTTTTTTTTTAATCTACTATGGCAACCTCAGTCTTTTAGCTGATGCTATTAATTTTTGGAAATGCTCTTCATTATTACTGCAAGCCTTGCTTCTTTTTCTTCTTTTGGTACTAGCATCATGCGTATGTTTTCAGTTGTCTCACTTTTCTTAGATATTCTGCTTCTTTTTTTGTTTTACAGTCTTTCTTCTTTTTGTTTCTGTTTGTTTGTTTCGGAAGTTTCTGTTTACATATACTCAAACTCAGATTCTTCCTTCAGCAGTGTCCAATCTATTAATAAGGCCATCCAAACATTCTTCCCTTCTGTTACACTGTTTATTTCTATCATTTTTAAAATTTCATCTTAGAATTTCCATTTATCCACTTGCAGTCCATATCATCTATGTTTTTGTTAACATCATTAGCATATTAAACATGGTTATTTTAAATTCCTGGTTGGATGATTCCAGCATCCCTGCCATGTCTCGCTATGGTTTTAATGTTTGATCTGTCTCTTCAAATTGTGTTCTTTGTCTTTTAACTGTGCCTTGTCTTTGTTTGTTTTTTTTTGTTTTTGATAGTTGTACATGATATACTGGGTAAAAGTAACTCTGGGAAATAGGCTCCTATTTTGTGGTTGTACAGTCTGTTGGGAGAGGACGTGTTCTATAGCACTAAGGTTAGGTCTCAGTCTTTTTGAGCCTGTACCCCTAGGTTGTGAACTTCACAAATACTCATCACTCTAGATGGGACAGGATCACTAGAAGAGGCTGTAATTGCATATTTCCCTTCCCCTAGGATGATCAGTTCCTGATAAAATCCTTTAGTTCAGGCTCTGGTAAAATAGTTTCTTTTGGAGGTATGGGTTTGTTAAAAATAGAATGTAAGGGTTTTCCCTCCCTCTGATGGAAATGTAAGGGCTTTTCCCTTGAGTTTTATTATAAAAACATGGTGAGGTTACTGAAAGTTAAGCCTACAAAAGTGTTGGGGCTTTCCTAGTGGCTCAACAGGTAAAGAATCCACCTGCAATTCAGGAGACTCAGGTTCGATCCCTGGGTCAGGAAGATGCCCTGGAGAAGGAAATTGCAAGAAGAAATTCTTGCCTAGAGAACTCCATGGACAGAGGAGTCTGTCAGGCTACAGTCCATGGGGTCACAAAATAATCAGACATGACCTAGCCACTAAACTAACACCACCATGGGGGTGTTTTAACTCTCAGACTTCTTCACTGAATCTCTAGCAATTCTGCAATTACAGATTAGATTTTCCTATCCCAGTATCAGTTCTCGTAGAGGTTTCTACTCATGAGTTTCCACTCAGGCAAATTGTGATTCTCTGTATCCACCTGTCTGACTCTCCAATTTGAGGAGTAGCTGCTTGCCCTCTGACTTCCATTCTCTGACAGACTTGAAAAGAGTTGTTGATGGAATGATGACTTTCAAGCTCTTAAACACTGCATCAGAAACAGGAAGCCCATTTTTTTAATGAATCTCTCCATTATATTACATTGGCTCACAAAATAGAAGTCATTGAACATTTTTTAAACAAACACAGATTCTATCATATATTCATATGTAAAACATACAGAAAGAAATTTCAGTACAGTATATCAAAAGAGACACTGATATTTTTCAATAAATCGAACAACCTCTCTTAAGAGTTACGCCCTTATTCTACTACAAGTATAGACACAGGGAACTATTTTTAAAATATGTTTCTTCAGATTTATACTTATCAATTTGGCAAAATTTAAATGTTCACAATTTCCATATATCAAAATTTAGTTCAATGAGTGTTCTACTTATAAACTACATGAATTTGAACACTGGCACATACACACACACACACACACACACACACAACACAGGTGACTTATAATATTTGCTGAGTATTAAACCTGGAATATGTTAGTCTAATGTTAATTTAAAGATATTAAGAGATTCTAAAGTGATAAATCAAGACTTATTCATATGCATATTATTTAATTTTTAAAAGAGCTATAATAATTATATGCTAGTGATTTGAAATATCCAGCAAATTAATGCTACCAATAATATCTCTAATTAAATAATTAGGTAATAGCATATTCTAAGTGGTGATGTAGAAAGAGTGGAGCAAGTAAGATTAACATCTAGGAAGAGATATGATACCTAATATTGGTTGGTTTAGCATACTTCTTGAATATTATGCCAGAGTTACATTTGCCAAAATTAAAAAAAAAAAAATCACAAGAAAGTAGTAATTGCTATCCTTTGCCTATAAGCAAAGCATTTAACTGAGCAAACTCTATAAAAGGAGATAGGGTCATTTATTGAAGCTACCTTGGATTAAGCATCCTCTCTCTTACTCTACTGAACTGAACTGAACTGAACTGAACTGAACTGAACACTTGCTCTATCCTCCTCTCAAACTCTCATATACAGAGTGGTTCTTTTTCCAGATTGTCTCTTCACTTCTCCCATTTCTCTTCTACTATTGGTCAGCTTGACATTTTTGTTGTTCTGTGTATCTTTCTTACTATCTAGCATCTTCTTATTCAAAAGATCACTTTCCATATAAGTATAGTTTACCATGAGCCTTCACGGGATCAATTTTAGCACTTGCTTTTACTTTTCCTGTTAATTCTTTCATGTCAACATCCTATTGCTGTATGTCCCATTTGACTTATGTTTCCCAATTTAAATTCATGAGCACAGAATATGACAGCCATTTTAACTTTTATGCTCATTACATCATATATTTTGTTGGTCTACATGATTTGCTCTTGAATCAAAATCAAACATGTGGTTAAATCAGCTATATTCACAATCATCCTGATATTGACTCCTTAGGTGGACATTATGGTGAATTGAACTAAAATCTTTCCAGAGGATATGGAGCAAAGTAGAGGGGAATCTTGCGATAATGATGTAACACTGGCAGAGTTTGCTATTAGATTGAAAGCATGGAGTTTATAAAAAAAATGGGTCAATGATGACTCATAATTTTCTCTTTCTTTTCTCCTTTCTTTCCAACACTAAAAAAAAAAAAAGTCTTTCACTAAAATCTTAGGAACAGAAACACATTTAATTTAGGATGTTGGGGGCCTAGGAGTTCTTGGGCTCACTCTTTACTGGTGAATTTCAAACAATAAAAGCAGGAATTTACAGTGTGTAAGGCAATAACCCAAAAGATTAGATATTGAAATCAACTAAGATCTCTTAAAAAATGAACATCAGCAGGGGAAGACCTGGCTCCCCAGTTAGTCTGTGGCTGGCAGTGTGTTTCCCTGGAGGAGGGCGTGGCAACCCACTCCAGTATTAAGGGCTTCCCTGGTAGCTCAGCTGGTAAAGAATCTGCCTGCAATGCAGGAGACTCTGGTTCGATTCCTGGGTTGGGAAGATCCTCTGCAGAAGGAATAAGCTACCCACTCAATTCATGGGTTTCCCTGATGACTCAGATGGTAAAGAATCTGCCTGCTATGCAATAGACCTGGGTTCGATCCCTGGGTTAGGAAGAACCCCCTGGAGGAGGGCATGGCAACCCACTCCAGTATTCTTGCCTGGAGAATCTCCATGGACAGAGGAGCCTGGTGGGCTACAGTCCATGGGGTTGCAAAGAGTCGGACACAACTGAGTGACAGAGCAAGCACAGTGGCAGTGTGTTTATTTGAGATAGTGATCTTTGGAAACTGATGCCTCTTTGTAGTGGAGGCCTTGGGAATAAAAAATTATGTCAGGCGTTTATATTGAACTAGGAAGAGAACATTCAAATTAAATTAAACAAATTAATTAAAAATTTCGAAGTTGCATTTGAATTTCTGGGATAACAATATTGAATTTAAACATCTGGGTATATAATCAAAGCATAGAAATAAGTTCATTCAGCTGGGATATATAAATAATAAAATGAAACATAGTAGGAAATGACATCAGAGAAGTAGACAGTGGTTAAAACGTATAGGATCTTTCAGAAAATATAAAGGATTTTAAAGGTAATTCTAATTAAATGAGAAACCATTGACAGATTTTAAGTATGGGAATATTCTTTTGTCACTTATCTTTCTAAAAGATGGTTCTGTTTTTCTGATATTGATTATAGAGTGTAAAAGTTGATGGTAAGATCCAGTTAGCAGCCTGTAAAAGTTCTTTAAGAGAGACAGTGCTGACTTGAACTAGCAATGCAAGGTTGAAATCATGACTATATTCAAAATACGCTTGAATAGTTTAACAAGGATTACTGAGATTGCATCTGGGAGGTTGAAGAATAGTGATAATTATCTATGATTCTTGGTTTTAATGTTGGCCAGCAAGGGCACTTGTATTGCCCTTAGTAGAGAAGAAAGTTCAATAAATATACCAGTCATTGTACAAAATGTAGGAATCTGGGAAAAGTAAAAGGTAGAGGGTGATGAATAAGGTACTTAAAGTAAGTGTTTTTATAGGTGATTGTTCTCAGTCAAAATGTACAAATTTTTGACAAAAAGAAACACACCGACCTAAAGTGTTAATTTGATTTGTCTTGCTTAATTAAATCAAATAGAAATTTGATTTTTCAATCTTTCAGATTATTTTCCTGTTTGCCATAGTTCCCTCAACTTCCTTCAGCCTTAGTCCTGATTTTTCTATATTTTATCTTACCTGACATATTCGTAAAGTCATCTGAAGGTGAGCTGCAGCCTAAGGCATGGCCATGGGACTAAATAAACAAAGTACATGTGAAAAAGTCAAGAAACTGAGTTTCCAAGGTGTTAAGAGGATCATACAATGGATTCTGAATTTTTGAGAGCTTTGAAAGAAATAGAAGTGGACAGGAAGACAAAGTCAATATTCAAGTTATCCATGGACAAGTGAAAAATGAAGGCAATTTTAGGCAACAATTTTGAGATTAGGAGATGATCGTATAATCGAATAATAAAATCTACAAAAGAACAGGAAATTTTACTCTTAAGTTCTAACCTCTGTCTCTAAATACATGAAATATAGGAAAGCCATGTTCCTCTTGAGTTAGAAGTACTATATATCAGTTTATTTAGAGATATTGAGAGGTCACTTAGAAAAAGTAGGTAGAAATATTATCAAAACAACATGGGACATACTTCTGGCAAATGTAGAGGAAATTCAACGTGCATAGGAGACAATTGACTAAGGAAGTATAGGGAAATAAATAGCTTAAGATAAAGAATATACAAGATCTAAGAGGAAAGAGACATTACTTTCCCAACAAAAGTCTGTCTAGTCAAAGCTTTTTTTTTTTTTTTTTTCCCCAGTAGTCATGTATGGATGTGAGACTTGGACTATAAAGAAAGCTGAACACCAAAGAATCGATGCTTTTGAACTGTGGTGTGAGGGTCCTTTGGACTGCAAGGAGATTCAACGAGTCCATCTTAAAGGAAATCAGTCCTGAATATTCATTGGAGGGATTGATGCTGAAGCTGAAATTCCAATACTTTGGCCACCTAATGCGAAGAGCCTGACTCATTTGAAAAGACCCTTTTGCTGGGAAAGACCAAAGGCGGGAGAAGTGGATGACAGAGGATGAGATGTTTGGATGGCATCACCAACTCAAGGGACATGAGTTTGAGCAAACTCCAGGAACTGGTGATGGACAGGGAGGCCTGGCATGCTGCAGTTCATGGAGTTGCAAAGAGTCTGACATGATTGAGTGATTGAACTGAACTGAAGAGGAAAGAGAGTTTAAATGATAAGAAAGCTTGGTAATCAGGAAATTACTGGAATACATAGGCATTATATAATAAGTTCTGATGATTAATTGGAAGAAGCTGGGCAGTCGTTTAGCATTGTTAGGACAAATATACTTGGCTATAACAGAGCTTGGGGTATTGGCTGCTTCCTGGCCTACAGAGTAGAGATGAAGCAAAGGGGGTGCTTAATCAGTCACAACATAAAAGAGGACAGGAATAAAGCCCAACATAAAAGTTTGAGTGAATGGCCCTGTCAAATGACAAACTCTTCAATCAGATTGAAGGAAAAAATATCAGCTATATATTTTAAAATAAAAATAGATTAACTCAAAATAAAGCGAAGGGGAAAAAGCATGGAGTTGTCAGATATAAACCAGATAAATGCAAATACATTTGTGGGCAAAGCAAATATCGAATAAAGTAGATGAAGGAAGAACTGCCTTTAAAGAACATCTTGGAATTGTTTAACTACCCAAATTTTCACACCCTGTGAATGCTAGATCAGCTATAAATATTAATGAACCAAAAATAATAGTAGTGAAATACATAAAGCAAAACTCTTTAACTGCAAAGATAAGGTTATAAAATCACAGCACAATGGGTGATTTTGATATACAGCTTTCAGAGGTGATTGATGAAGTAAACCTAATTGAAAAATCATTTATGAGGTTTAAATAGCATGACCAACAAGTTCTGCTAAGTAACATTGTCCAGGACATTGGGATTCATTTAAAGCTCTGCATTTCCAGTGTTTGGAAGCTTTTACAAAAAGAAAATTTTATTTTTGTCTTGGAGGATATAAATTACCACATCACATTTAGAAAATAATTTGATAAGGAACATATCCACTCTTAGGCTCCTAATTACATTCAGAAGACTCTTACAGAAATAAAAGTAAAATTCATGTGTGTGTTAATTAAAGTACTACTGTAATTACAATAAAATAGGAAATGTAATGTAATGGAAAGATACATTTACAATATTATTGAACATTATGTAATCATTTAAAAAATTAAAAGAATGTGATAGATTCTTCATGGGAGAATATTGAGTTGAAAAAATTTGAAAATATTTTTGGGAAAATAAAACATTCAGATTAATATGACTGCTATGTTTTGTCTATTTTAAGTATCATGTATAGATGTGCATTTCATATTTATTTAAACATAACATTTCACTAAACACATACCACCTTTCAGGTGTTTACATCATATAGTTAGAATTGGAGATGGTAACTAAAACACTTTGTAATTTTGGAGGCTAGAGAAAGAATGAAGATGGTAAGCCACAAGTGCTGTCCACCTATAGTGAGTAGTAATAAACTATTCAAGTAGGGACATAATGCCTACATAGCAGAGAATCAAACTTCCTTCCAAGCTACCTTCAAGTCCAAGATCCCAAGGGATTTGAGAAAAAAAAAAAAATTAAGAGTAAATCTGTATCAAAGTGGGAAATAAAAAGTAGAGTTTTAAGTATAAAAAATGGCGTGGTGACCCATTTTCTACACCTCACAAGACTAATATTTTTGGAGTTTGCTCTAATTACTTGAACTATTCTCACAATGCCAATTTCTACTTGCATCGCAATGTTTCAGGTTATGAGGTTGCAACCCAAAACTGTCAGACCATTAACTAGAAGAAAGATATAAAGAAAAAATAAAAGCAGGGTAGCATTTCTTCCTTTTCAAAGAAAGATACAGCTAATGACACTTTGACAGGTAAAGGAAAGTAAATATAACTTTAAATTTTTCTATCATAAATTTAGTTTTAGATTCAAGAGAAATAGAAACTTTAAATGAAAGTAAAAATACTTTTAAAAATTGAACATTGCCATATTGATCAATTAAAATATGAAAAAATGATTTTTTGAATACTAAAAACTATTACTCATGATTTTAAATACTTTCAGTCTGTTAAACAATACAGTTTTATGTATTTTAAATTATTTAATTATCATAACTCAAGGGATGTGTCTAGAGGCAATTGTGGACTCAGGAAGTTTTTAGGCAGCCTGTCTGCTAATAACTGAGACTGTGTTCCTGCCCTGTTGGTTATTTGGCCTGAGGCATT
This sequence comes from Ovis aries, assembly GCF_016772045.2. Lineage (NCBI taxonomy): Eukaryota > Metazoa > Chordata > Mammalia > Artiodactyla > Bovidae > Ovis > Ovis aries. Next base: position 55,124,373 of record NC_056069.1, read on the forward strand.
TGGAGTTTATAAGCACTGGAGTTTATAAGCTGTTGAGTAGGGTCAGGTCTTGATGCCAAAATGTCAAACTCCAGGAGATCTCATGAATGCTCCCTGATACCCTTGTCACCAATGTCCTTATCCCTAGGCTGAGCTGCACCCCCATCCCCAACCCCACCTCCCTGGGACACCTTCAAGACCAACAAATACCTCTGGCCCAGGAGCATGAGAAGTCACTGGTTTTGCCCTGGGTCTCAGTGCATATAAGAACTTGTGTGCACCCTCCAAGAGTGGAGTCTCTGTTTCCCCCAGTCCTGTGGAGATGGACTAATCAAGCCCTTCTGGGCTTCAAAACCAAATACTCTGGGGCATCCTCCTCCTGATGAGACCCCTAAGCTGGGGAACCTGACATAAGGCTCAGAAATCTCACTCCTGTGGGATAACATATTTGATATAATTGTTCTTCCATATTTGGGTCACCAATCCAGGGGGTATGAGACTTGATTACATCATGAAAGTACTCCTCCTCCCATCTCAATGTGGTTTCTTCTTTATGTCTTGGATGTAGAATATATTTCTTGGTGGATTCCAGTCCTTTTTATCAATGATCAATCAGCAGTTAATTATAATTTTCATGTAGTCGTGAGAGGATATGAGTTCAAATTTTTTCTATTCTGCCATCTTGTCCTCACTCTTAAGCATAATAACTTTAATGGAAAGATGTTTGAAAGGCAGTTTTTACCAAAACTCAATAAGGAAGACAGAAAAATCTAATAACACAGTATGACTGAGTGGTAAAGAAGCTACCTGCCAATGTAAGGGTTCAGCCCCTGGGTTGGGAAGATCCCCTGGGAAAGGAAATGACAACCTAGTCCAATATTCTTGCCTGGGAAATTCTGCGGACAGAGGAGCCAGGCAGATTACCGGCCATGGGGTAACAAAAGAGTCAGATGCAACTTACTGACTAAACAAAAACAACAATAAATAAATTAAATTTGTCATCAAAACTTCCCAACATAAATCCTGTATGCTAGATTGGAGTCAGATACAAATTTATTTTCAAATATACAAACATAGGTACATATATATTTACACAGATAAATACATACATACAAACTTAGAAAATATGTATACACATACAAAAGGGTAAATTAATATACAAATGTGTACATACATACATTACAAAGCCGTTTCTGAAGGGAGGGTTTGAAAAAGGCAACATCTCAGTAGCAAAGAGCACACCGACCATGTGCAGATATCAATTTCTCAATACCATTCTTCGTTAAAAGTAACCAGGGGTCCTTAGAGAAAATATTGCTTCTAGACAGAGTCAGGAAAAATACAAAAAATATTTTCTTGTGGTTGTGTAACTTTAGAAAGAAAAAAAATTATTTTAGAGGACACCTGTAAAAAATGGCACAGGAACCAAACCCAAAGTGTTCCTACTGGCCAACACTGGAAAATCTAGAGATAAAATAATTAGTAATATTGAATCATAACCCCACATAAAATAAATGTTCATAAATCCATATAAGCACAAAGCAATACTTGAACAAATTTAAAAGGGGAGAAAACAGCTAATCCTTACAGAGAAATTCCAATTTTAAATGTAGAAGGAAGGAGGGAAATAGAAAACTACCATTACAACAACCGAGTAATAGTTGCTGCAGAAAGATCAACTGATGAATATTAAAATTATTAGCAGAAACATTAAGGAGTAAAAGGAAATGTTTAAATACACAAACCATCTCCCCAAAATTCATGTTTGTTTACATGATTGCTTAAAATTATGCCCTGAAATTGTTTGACCTCTCCAAAAGATGAAGTTTACCTCCAAACCCTCAGCTTGAGTATGAGCAGTAATTAGTGGTTCATTGCTAAAAAATAAAGTATGGAGAGGGAAAAATGCTAATTTTATAGTAGTGAAAGTTGGAAAACACAACTTTCACCAACTGACCAAGGTTAATATCGCTGGTAATAAGATACATTTATATTCTGTACCATATAATGTGATGTAATGAGACTGGAGTATTTTCTCAAATATTCATAATATCAGTCAAATCATAAATAAATATTAAATTAATCCATAGACTGTGTGCAATATTATGACTTATAATAAGTAATATATATTTGGTCTTTGTCCACATTTCTGTCATTGTGTTCCTTGGAATTTCCTACAGGATGAAAGTAAAAAATCTGTCGTGTTATGTGGTATGGACCTAACAGAAGTAGACGACATTAAAAAGAAAGAGGTGGCAAGAATACACAGAAGAACTATACAGAAAAGATCTTCACTACCCAGAGGATCATAATGGTGTGATCATTCACCTAGAGCTAGACATCCCGGAATGCAAAGTCAAATAGACTTAGAAAGCATCACTACGAACAAAGCTAGTGGAGGTAATGGAATATCAGTTGAGCTATTTCAAATCCTGAAAGATGATGCTGTGAAAGTGCTGCACTCAATATGCCAGCAAATTTGGAAAGCTCAGCCGTAGCCACAGGACTGGAAAAGGTCAGTTTTCATCCCAATCCCCCCCAAAAAGGCAATGCCAAAGAATGTTCAAACTACCACACAATTGCATTCATCTCACATGCTAGCAGACTATGCTCAAAATTGTCCAATGCAGGCTTCAATAGTACGTGAACCATGAACTTCCAGATGTTCAAGCCAGATTTAGAAAAGGCAGATGAAACAGAGATCAAATTGCCACATCCCTTGGATAGTCAAAAAAACAAGAGAGTTCCAGAAAAACATCTACTTCTGCTTTATTGACTATGCCAAAGCTTTTGATTGTGTGTGTCATCACAAACTGTGGAAAATTCTTCAAGAGGTGGGAAAACCAGACCACCTGACCTGCTTCTTGAGAAGTCTGTATGCAAGTCAAAAAGCAACAGTTGCAAACTGGGCATGGAACAACAGACTGGTTCCAAATAGGGAAAGGAGTATGTCAAGGCTGTATATTGTCACCTTGCTTGTATGCAGAATGCATCATGAGAAATGCTGGACTGGATGAAGCACAAGCTAGAATCAAGATTGCTTGGAGAAATATCAATAACCTCAGATATGCAGATGACACCACCCTTATGGCAGAAAGCGAAACAGAACTAAAAAGCCTCTTGATGAAAGTGGAAGAGGAGAGTGAAAAGTTGGCTTAAAACTCAACATTCAGAAAACTAAGATCATGACATCTGGTCCCACTATGTCATGGCAAACAGATGGGGAAATAGTGGAAACATTAAGAGACTTTATTTTTTCGGGGTCCAAAATTACTGTAGATGGTGATTGTAGCCATGAAATTAAAAGATGGTTGCTCCTTTGAAGAAAATTTATGACCAACCTAGATAGCATATTAAAAAGCAGAGACATTACTTTGCCAGCAACAGTCCAACTAATATAAAAGGTATGGTTTTTCCAGTAGTCACTGTGGATGTGAGAGTTGGAATTTAAAGAAAGCTGAGTGCTGAAGAATTGATGCTTTTGAACTGTGGTGTTGAAGAAGACTCTTAAAATTCCCTTGGACCGCAAGGAGATCCAACCAGTCCATCCTAAAGGAAATCAGTCCTGAATATTCATTGGAAGAACTGGTGCTGGGGCTGAAATTCTAATACTTTGGCCACCTGATGTGAAGAACTGACTCATTTGAAAAGGCCCTGATGCTGGCAAAGTTTGAAGACAGGAAGAGAAGGGGATGACAGAGAATTAGATGGTTGGATGGCATCACCGACTCAATGAACATGAGTTTGAGTAAACTCCAGGAGTTGGTGATGGACAGAGAGGCCTTTCAAGCTTCAGTCCATGGAGTTGCAAAGAGTTGGACACTACTGAGCAACTGAACTGAACTGACTGATGTTAGTGAGGTGACTTTTGGAAACCCCCTTGGTGACCTAAGGTTGAGGATGGTTGTCAGTTGAGCCAACCATGTGTTAACAGGGTTGAAACTTTCAGTTCCACACCATCACTTTCAAGGCAAGGAGAGGGAGGGTCTAGAGACTGAGTTTCAGTCACCATTAATCAGTGAGCTAATTGATCACGTCTATTTAATGGAGCCGCCATTAAACTGAACTGAAAGGATGGGGTTTCGGGGCTCCTGGATTGGTGAACACTTGGAGATTTAGAGTGGCCCTGCTCTGCTTCTTCCCTTCTTCCTCTACGCATCTCTTCCATCTGATTGTTCCTGAACTGTATCCTTTTATAATAAGCAGGTAATATAGTAAATAAAAAAAAAATTTCTCTGAGTTCTATGAGCCACTCTAGCAAATTAATCAAACTCAAGGAGGAGATGGATGGCCCCTCAAGTCTACAGTAACTAGGTCAGAATCACAGGTGACAACATGGGCTTTTGATAGGCATGTGAAGTGGGCATTGATGGGGGCAGTCTTTTAGGATTGAAAGCTTAATCTCTGGATATGATATTTTCAGATAAATCATGATAGAATTGAGCTGAACATTAAGACAGTGAGTTTGAGAATTGCTTCATGGTGTGGGAGAAAACACCTCCAAACATATTGGAGTTGGGTATTGCTATTGCTAAGTCACTTCAGTCGTGTCCTACTCTGTGCAACCCCATAGACTGCAGGAGTTGGGTATAGAACCCACTTTATAGGAGCATTCTACAAAATAGATAAATAGCTCTCTTCATACATAGAGTATATGGAATGGCATTGATCATATATACCACAGAATAGAGGTTCCATCTTTAAATATGATGAGATGTTGCTGCACATTTTCAGTTGAAATTTTTAAATAAGACAATGCATGAATGCACCCTATATAATTTTGCTCTGAGCCTTATATATTCTAATAGGTAAGCTCCATCAATAGTCTAGATTCTCTGCTAAGAGTAAACTGATGTTTATGTGAATCTGTGTGCCTGGAAAGACTTGCTATTTCTTCAGGTAGAATAGCATAGGATTTCTGACAGCCATATTTTAATCTTAATAGTTTCATTTTTTGTCATAAGAATTTTTTCTCTTAGTCATTAATATCATATAAAAAGCTCAATCTATATATAGACATTTCTTTGCCCATTGACTTTTAATAGAAATATTTAATAACTCTTAAACTAAGTTACTCAGGGTTTCTTTTTCAAAAGCATGTTTATAGCATTCTTAAAGAAATATATTTTTTAGAGGGAAGTTTATTTTTATAAGCATTAATATATTTATTCCCACTTTTCAAGACAATCATTTAGCATATCCAAACACTTTGTTTTGTTTTGGAAGACCAGTTATCATTATGTGTTTAGTCACTCAGTCGTGTCCAACTCTTTGAGACTCCATGGACTGTAACCCACCAGGATCCTCTGTCCGTGGGGATTCTCCAGGCAGGAATACTGGCATGGGTTGCCATGCCCTCCTCTAGAGGATCTTCCCACCCCAGGGATCAAACCCAGGTTGCCCACATTACAGGCAGACTCTTTACCAGCTGAGCTACCAGGGAAGCCCAATTATCATGACACTCCATATCAAACAAAGAAATATTCTTTGCAATTTCTGCTTTTATGCTAAAAGAATCATAAACAAGGCCCTGATTTTCTTCCCAAATACAACAAAGTCTTGTTAAATTTATTTCATGAAAATAGTGTTCTTAAAGTTTACAAAATGCTGTATGGATATGTGTCATCTAGGGAACAGAGGAGCAGGCCCTTGAAACAAATCCACTCTTGACTATAAAAGCAAGGATAACCACACTTCAGTCTTGCAATAAACTATTCTGCAAAATCTAATAAACTGTGCAAACTGCATTTGTGTGAAAGAATCATTTTTCAGCATTAAGCTACCTCAGAATACCTTGGAAGGAACAGGCTGGTGCAAGGATGTTTATAGCACAGATTCCCAAAGACACTCAGCAAGGGGTACCTAGGGGAGGAGAATAGCAGCCACCCGGTGAGGTGTATTTAACTGCACAATACAAAAAGTTGCTCAAGTCAAAAGTAGATAATTATATATTGTATGCTTAACCCATACTTTCAAGATTTACCTTGAAGACTCCAGAAAAGAAAATTCAAGTGTAGGAGTAACCCTGGATCCAACAGCACTGGGGAGGGAGTCAGAGAGGAAGCGGAGAATTCAGGAAGATGCAGACATGAAAGCTGAAAACAGGGAAATTTAGTGCCTTCAAATGATCTGGTTCCTTGGAAAGAATTATCTCTGAATGTAAGCTTTCTGCCTTTAAAAGACTGTTGGACTTTGTCTTGGTTCTTAGAGACAGCTCCCTTTTTTCCTTAAGATTCCATCTTGGATGTCTTATTTTAATAATTTCTTTGGGATCGTCTTCAAAGTTGATTTGTTTGGTTCGTTCTTTTTTAATTTTTATTTCATATCAGAACCTATTTGATTAACAATGTTGTGTTAGTTTCAAGTGTATAGCAAGGTGATACATACACATATATCAGCGCTTTCCTAAATTCTTTCGCATTTGGTTTGCTATAGAATACCGAGCAGCATTCCATGTGCTATATAGTAGGTGCGTGTTGATTATCTGTTTTAAATATAGCAGTGGGTACATGTCAGTCTCGAACTCTTGCTCTGTACTTAGCTAAGTGTTTTATTTCCTGCTTTTTTTAAATTTCAATTAATATGCTATTAAATATTGGCATTATCTATGGAAGTCACATGCTAGCTCCATTCTCATCATTACTTTACTTCATGTGGAGTTTTCTTTCTTTTCTTTTTTTTTTTTAGGATCAGCTGTTTCCTGAAAAACATCCAGAGAAACAGGCTAGGAATCTAAGTCACAGTAAATGGTACACTGAACTTTGCTATTTTCCTCTGTATGTTCTCACTAGCCCAATTATGCTCCCTGGGGTATGCTTTTTCCATTTAGGAAGCTCCATTTATCTTTGATTAAAAATACCATAAATCCAAGACACAGGCTATGAACTATAGCTTCCAAATAGAGGGACAATTCACCAAATTGAGGCAGAATGCTGAGAGCTGGTTCAAGCCTCTACAGCTCTTAGCAAAGGTGCAGAATTCTTCAATTACCAGCAGGATATCACAGAAAAGGTAGACTGTCCCAGTGAGCTCTGTATCAGTTAGAAAATATTAAAATGTAATAATAATAAGCAGAACTTCAGATACAGGCCAAGAAACCTCTAGTACTACAGTTTTTTGTTTTTTTTTTTTTAAAGCAGTGTTGCTAGTTTGTAGCTTATTTTATCACTGGAACTAAGCCTTTATTTTGCTGTGCAAATCTTTTGTGTGCGCATATTTGTTTCTAGATTAAACACAGGGAGCCAAAGAAAGAGAAAGAAATGACTCCATCTTACCCACCACCACCACCACCAAGAAAACAAAAGTAAATTTAAAAAACAAATAGCAGAAAACCTTCAGAAGATTTTTCTAATTCTTTTTGATAGAAATAGTTTTAAATGGAGGATGTATTTTTGTGAAGTCCATTTTGGATGTCATTCCTTCCAGCATTTATTTGAATCATAAATATTCTTTAAGACCCTGATTTTCTGAATTTTTAAGATTGAAGAGTAGAAATATCTAAACTTTCATTGAGATCCTCCGTATAGGGAAGCATCAAGCAATCACTGACCCTCAAGAAGTAATTTGCACAATTAATACATTCCTCTTGTTTAACTTTTTTTTTTTCCATTTCAAATGATACACTGTTCAACTAAGGTTCTTTTTATTATTTTTTTTCTGTATTATTGTGAAGCAAGTTTTTAAACATTTTCCCTTGAACGTGAAAGTGTTAGTCACTCAGTCGTGTCCAACTCTTTTGTGACTCTGTGGGCTATATCCTGCCGTGCTCTTCTGCCCATGGAATTCTCCAGGCAAGAATGCTGGAATGGGTTGCCATTCCCTTCTCCAGGGGGTTTTCCTGACTTGGGGATCAAACCCCAGTCTCAACTCATTGCAGGCAAGTTTTTACCATCTGAGCCACCAGCAAAGCCCTGGATTCAATTCAAGTGCAACTTGTATCAAATATTAGACTCAATAATCGCTACAGTAGTATTTTCTTTCTCACTTCTGCTGTATTAAAATTTATATTTTTCACAAAGTAATTTTTATTCTACTCAGAGTTTCCGAGCATTTCATTGTTAAGAAGTTTGCTTCCCAATTATGAACCTAGCCACGGTATTTCATTTGTATATCCAGGAACACCTGTGCCCACAGGGAAATCAAGACATCGTATTAATTATAGTTCTTAAGTTGGAACATTGACACAATGAACTAACAGCATCTGAAAAACATTGCTGTCCAATAAGGAACAATTGATGCTGTGAGTATAAATGTGCTATTAAGTTTTATAAAGATTTTTTACTAATAACAAAGCAGAGATTTAAAAAAAGACCTATTACTGGAAGAATTTCTTTGTCTTTCTAAATTAATAGATTTGTAACATTGATTTTCTTCTTTCACAGAAATAATTCCACACACATAAATCATTTGAAGAGGAAAATTTCTGTCTTCCTAAACTAACAGCCTATATTCTCATAAGATTTTAAAGAATATTGAAGAAAATCAATATTCTTTCAAGGAGAAGAATTATACAAAACCTACTGTTTGTGAGCTATTTAATAATTCACTATGGTCATGTAGAATTAATTGTTGGCTTTGATGCACTTTCTGTTCTCATTTTCAAAAAATAAAATGTGAGTATATCAAAGTAAGCAAAATGTTTTGCACATTTGGATTCATTGCCTGAGTATTGTAAAACATAACCTGCTAATTTATCTAAATTTATTGAGTGGTTTTCTTCATAAGCATATATTTATTAGCATGATGATAAACTGCTGCTACAAAGAATGTTTGAGCAGAAGTGTAGCCTAGAAAATTTGTTTTGTTTTGGCAACAAACGTGAGACTCACAGCACTTGATATTATCATTGAAAACTTTACTCCTTTTCCTACTAAAATCTGATGTGGCTCAGTTGGTAAAGAATCCACCTGAAATGCAGGAGACCTGAGTTTGATCCCTGGGTTGGGAAGATTCCCTGGAGAAGGGAAAGACTACCCACTCCAGTATTCTGACCTGAAGAATTCCATGGACTGTATAGTCCATGGGGTCTCAAAGAGTCGGACATGACTGAGTGACTTTCACTTCACCTCACCTCAATAGTGTCCGAAGAGCTATTCATTTGCATCTAAATTCCTTGCTCAATTTCTGGATAGTCTGGATAATCCAAAATTTCTTGTCTCCTTATCACTGTAATATTTAATTTCACTTAGGCTGCGATAAAATATCTAGAAGTCCACATTTCATGTTGATGAAGTTCTTATATGTTATACTACGGGGTAAGTATTTTGAGATGGAAAAATTAAATAAGACATTCATTCATTTTTACCCATCTCAAAAAAACACACAAAAAAATGTTTAGAAGAAAAATAGCAGTGAGGTATTCACCTAATAGCTTTAGAAAATTACAAGGAAGTAACAGATATTCATCTAGTAAGTAATCTTAATGACCATAGTCATTCCAGTGTGAACACCTGTACACGAAATGAAACCATTCAAGTGGCAGGCACCTTAACTTTCATCATTATCAAAGAAATGGAAACATGAGGGAGGAAAAATTAGTTCTGATTCAGAGATGAAGACAAAATTGATTGATCACACTTGTCAAAGTAAATGAGCCTGGCAATTGGGCAGAAGTGTTTGCAAAATATAAAAGGTAAACATTTGAAGAAATAATATTTACCTTATTTTCCTCAAGGTTAAAAAATGTAGTTATACTAGAACCCAGAGCTTATGGAGATAAATATGAGAGATAAGGATATAAAAGTACATTGGGGTCAAATTGTGTAATGTTTTGGTTTTATCAGTAATGAGGAATCATTTGAGGTTGAGATGTATTTAAGCTTAAATAAATAAATAAATAAATAAATAAATATATATATATAATGAATTCCTGGAATATAAGACTCCATACAATGATCATAATCCTAAAATCTCCTCCAACTCTTCCTGATTCTACTTTAAATGAGGAAAGGAATAAGAGATTGGTGGAGAAGAAATCGGTGTCAGAACTAGGAAGTGGGTAACTATGACACTTTCATGTTAAAAGAAAAAGAGGAAACACAAGTAAAGGAAAAAATTACCCAATGATAAACATGGTAGCCTGAGGAGAGAGGATACAGTAGCTCAACTGGATCTCTCTTTCTTCAGTCATCAATAAGAGCACACCATCTGCTTTATTCAGAGGTTCAAGGTCTTAACGACAAGAGGGGAAATTTGGATCTATTGGCATTGATCCACTTGCTGCTGCTGCTGCTGCTGCTAAGTCACTTCAGTCATGTCCGACTCTGTGCGAACCCATAGACGGCAGCCCACCAGGCTCCCCCGTCCCTGCGATTCTCCAGGCAAGAACACTGGAGTGGTTTGCCATTTCCTTCTCCAATGCATGAAAGTGAAAGTGAAGTCGTATCCGCCTCTTAGCGACCCCATGGACTGCAGCCCACCAGGATCCTCCGTCCATGGGATTTTCCACTTAGAAAAGAATAAATAGAAAGTTAAGTGTGTTAATGACGTTAGGGCCACAAGATTTAGAAATGAACCCCATAATCTTCTGGGCAGAACTAGCAACCACACCAGGCCACCTAGGGCATACAAAACAAAACACGGTGTATGACTCTCTCCAAAAAAAACTATAGTCACTGATGATGGCTTCCTAGTATAGAAACTTCATCAAGAGTATAGGAGACAGATCCATTTGAGTCAAATATCCATAACTCCTGGGTCAGGAAGATCCCCTGGAAAAGGAAATAGTAGCCCACTCCAGTATTCTTGCCTAGGAAATCCCATGGACAGAGGAGCCTGGCAGGCTATAGTCTATGGGGTCTCAAAAGAGTCGGACATGACAGTGAGTAAACAGAAACAATCCGTAACTAGTTCTCAGTCTCTCTTCAGGCATGTTCACTGGGACAGCAATTCAAATTAGGATAATCAGTCCTCAAGCACCAAGTCTGACAACTGGATGGTAAAATTACTGTTATTTTAAGAGGTGATGGACTCCAAAGTCAATGCATCCTACCCTGGTCATAGGTCATCTGCTCCTTGGGTGCACTGGACCCAGTCTATCTCCACTAAGGTATTGCTTGAACAATTAGATTCTATCTTTAGCCACATCATTTTTTTTCTACTCAATCATATAGGCCTCATTAGCATTTCAGACATGTTTTACTACATATATTACAAATGTTTTTTTCATATGACTCCACTATCTAATAGATTACTACACTGTTTTTGTGTTCCCCTTTATAGCCAAATATCTCACAATAATCCTAAATAATTGTTGGTATATATCCTCTCTTCCTATGTTCTCTTAAATTCACTTCAATCAGGTTTTTACCCACTGTAGTCTCAGAACTGCCTTTGGTAACTTCACCAATAATCTCCACATTGTTAACACTAATGTTCAGTCCTCAATACCCGTTTTATTGAAGTTAGCAGCAGTTTTGGAATCATCAGTTTGCTGCTTCCATCTTGAAAGAGTTCTTTTCACTGGAGTCCTGAAAAGGCATGCTCTCTTGATTCTATTCTCCTATCAGTGGATTAGAATCCATGCTCTCTGCTTGGGGCTGGTGCACGGGGATGACCCAGAGGGAAGTTATGGGGAGGGAGGTGGGAGGGGGGTTCATGTTTGGGAATGCATGTACACCCACGGTGGATTCATGTCAATGTATGGCAAAACCAATACAGTATTGTAAAGAAAAATAAAGTAAAAATAAAATTTTTTTTAAAAAAAGAATCGATGCTGTCCTCTTACCTCCCTTAATTTTAAACACAGGAATGGCCCAGGACATAGTTTTTAGCCCCCTTCTCATCTCTGCTTAAATGCATTCCTTCATGATTCACACTGTCAAAATCATCTCTCTATTTTCTTCTAGCAACTGTATTCTGATTTCCAGACTCAATCACTTAATAGGTTTCAGTACTAATAAACATCTCACACAGCATGCTGTTGCTCAGTTGCTAAGTTGTGTCTGACTCTTTTCAACCCCATGAACTGCAGCATGCCAGGCTCCACTGTCTTTGGGAGTTGCTCAAATTCATGTCCATTGAGTGGCTGATGCTATCTAACCGTCTCATCCTCTGACACCTCCTTTTCCTTTTGTTTCCAATCTTTCCCACCATCAGGGTCTTTTCCAATGAACTGACTGTTTTAATCAGGTGGCCAAAGTACAGGAGCTTCAGTTTCAGCATCAGCCCTTCCAATGAATATTTAAGGTCGATCTCCTTTAGGACTTCAGTGAAAGCATTAGTCCCTCAGTTGTGTCTGACCCCACAGACTGTAGTGCACCCGGCTCCTCTGTACATGGGGATTCTCCAGTCAAGAGTGGGTTGCCATTCCCTTCTCCAGGGGATCTTCCCAACCCAGGGATCAAACCTGGGTCTCCTGCATTGCAGGTGGATTCTTTGCCATCTGAGCCACCAGGGAAGCTGATTGGCTTGAACTCCTTGCTGTCCAAGGCACTCTCAAGAATCTCCTTCAGAGCCAGAATTAGAAAACATCAGTTCTTTGGCATTCAGCCTTCTTTATGGTCCAATTCTCACATGCATATGTGACTACTGGAAAAAGCATAGCTTTGACTATACAGACCCCTGTCAACAAAGTGACAAAGTTTCTGCTTTTTAATACATTGTCTAGGTTTGTTCCATTGGAGGAACAAGTGATGTTTAATTCCGTTGCTGCAATCACCATCGGCATTGATTTTAGAACCCAAGAAAAGAAAATCTTTCACTGTTTCCACTTTTTCCCCATCTATTTGCCAGGAAGTGATGTGACCAGATGCCAAGATCTTAGTGGTTTTGTTTGTTTGTTTGTTTAATATTGATGTAAATGCAAGCAATTACATAGCTAAGTCTCTTAGAAATTTCTGAACAAGTGAGGTAAGAAACAGAAAAGAAGCTACAGTATTATTAAATTGATATGATGTTCCAAAACAGATGAAATAAAACTACAAAGAATAGCAAGGAAATGGATATCACAAAAAACAAGGGTTATGGTTACTTTTGAAAAGCAAACTGTGTGACGGGATTGAAGAAGGGAACAAAGAGCCTCCTATAGCACCGGCCACCTATCTCCTGATGGGTGATGTTATATAACGATGTTCAGAGTTATGTTTATCCTGTACATATATGTTTTGGCACGTTCTTTTGGCACTTTCTTTCGGTATGTTCTTGTTACCAACTAGGGCTCTTGGACTGCTTAGAATCAATAAAACTTTGTACGATGCCCGACAAAAAATCAGGCAAGGCATGGTTGAGACTTGTAATGCACAGAAGAGCTAAAACAAGTAACTCATTTCCTCGTTCACTCTCTGAGCGGGGAGGGTGTGTGTTGGGGGGAGGAGTAAGCCGGCCCCTTGAACTGGATGAGGGTAGGGTTGGACCAATCAAGCAGTTCGGAGAAGTGGTTTATGTATTGTCCCCAGCCTCTTGGCGGTGCTGTGTGCAGGAATCATGCCCAATATCCTGCTTTTACTCCAGAAACCTGAGAAGTAGCGATTAAATTTTTGGTCTTTTGGTGTCTTTTTGTTCATAGAAAGTGAAGTCGCTTAGTCGTGTCCGACTCTCTGCGACTTGATGGACTGTAGCCTACCAAGCTGATCGGTCCATGGGATTTTTCCAGGCAAGAATACTGGAATGGGTTGCCCTTTCCTTCTCCAGGGGATCTTTCTGACCCAGAGATCAAACCCAGGTCTCCCGCATTGTAGGCAGACGCTTTATCGTCTGAGCCACCAGGAAAGCATAATTTACCCAAACTGCATATGCACAGACTTATTTTTAGTCCCTCATAGTTGCTTTGTATATATTGCTGGAGAAGATATTTGTCCAGGTGCAAGTACTGAAGCAGATGGTCTAGGTCCCAGGATAGGGCCCAGCCCATCTCATTCTTACTGTAAGATAAAACAAAACCAGAAACAATCATTTTTTCTAATTAATTTATTCATTTTAATTGGAGGCTAATTACTTTACAATATTGTAGTGGTTTTTGCCATACTCTGACATGAATAAGCCATGGGTATACATGTGTCACCCCCATCCTGAACCCGCCTCCCACCTCCTTCCTCATCTCATCCCTCAGGATTGTCTCCGTGCACCAGCTATAAGTGCCTTGTTTCATGCATCGAACTTGGACTGGTGATCTGTTTCACATATGGTAATACATTTGTTTCAATGCTGTTCTCTCAAATCATCCCATCCTCGCCTTCTCCCACAGAGTCCAAAAGTCTGTTCTTTATGTCTATTTTGCTGTCTCACATATAGGGTCATCATTACCATCTTTCTAAATTCCATATATATGTGTTAATATACTGTATTGGTGTTTTTCTTTCTGACTTGCCTCACTCTGTATAATAGGCTCCAGTTTAATCCACCTCATTAGAACTGATTCAAATGTATTCTTTTTAATAGCTGAGTAATATTCCATTGTGTATATGTACCACAACTCTCTTATCCATTCATCTGCTGATGGACATCTATGTGGCTTCCATGTCCTGTCTATTGTAAACAGTGCTGTGATGAACTTTAGGGTACAGATGTCTTCCTTGGTGTGTATGCCCAGCAGTGGGATTGCTGGGTCATATGGCAGTTCTATCATTTTTAAGTGAAAAAAGATAAAGTGTAATAGGGAAAAATGTCTCTGATGATACTTATTTCCATCTTCTTCTACCAAAATCTTTCCGTTCATATGGTTGATGCAGTTCCTACAGTTCTTTGCATTTTAGAACTTTACTATCTTTTTAAGTGACTTTTCTCAAAGGGAAAAAATCATTCCATAAATATGTCTCGTAGATTTCCAGGCTTTTTAAAATATATTTTATGTCTTAAATAACAGTGGTAGCAAGCAAGCTCATAATGTTAAATGGTACTAGTATCTGCCAACAGTGAGAACACTACCTAAGTTACAGAAACTGGCCAGACGTTATCTTTGAGAAAAAAATTCAAGAACTTGTTGTCTTCTTTTATTGAAATAAAAAAATGCTTTCACTGCTTTAAAAATCATTTTACTAAACAAATTATAAATGTAGAATGTACTCAGCCAGTCAAACATATCATTAATTTTATAATATAATACATTCTAGATATATTCTAGAATACATTCTAGCTCCCAAGTGGAGCTAAATGTTACAGTGATAAGGAGACAAGAAATTTTGGATTGTCCATACTATCCAGAAATTGACCAAGAATATAGATACAAATGAATAGTTCTTTGGATCCTAATAGATAATCAGATTCTCATAGGAAAAGGAGTAAAGTTTTCAGTGAGATTGTCATCAGTTTGGTGTGAATCACACATTTGTTGCCAAAACAAAACAAAAAATTGTCTAGGCCACAATTTTTCTCAGATATTCTTTGAAATAGCAGCTTAACTTAATGCCAATAAATATATGCTTATGAAGAAAATATTCAATAAATTTAAATAAATTAGCAGTTTATGTTTTAGAATACTAAGGCAGTGAACCCAAATGTGCAAAGCGTTTTGCCTATCGTGATATAATCACATTTTTCTTTTGCAAATGAGAACACAAAGTGCATCAAAGTCAATATTAATTCATAAATGACTAAAGTGAATTTTTGGAAGTGACTTCACTTTCACTTTTCCCTTTCATGCATTGGAGAAGGAAATGGCAACCCACTCCAGTGTTCTTGCCTGGAGAATCTCACGGACAGGGGAGACTGGTGGGCTGCTGTCTATGGGGTCCCACAGAGTCAGACACAACTGAAGTGACTTAGCAGCAGCAGCATATTGAATTTTTAAATAGCCCATAGCAGAAGGTTTTATATAATTTCTCTCTTTGAAAGAATATTGATTTTCTTCAATATTCTTTAAAATCTTAAGAGAACATAGGCTATTAGTTGAGGAAAGTAGAAATTTTTCTTTTTAGATAATTCATGTGTGTGAAGTTATTTCTATGAAAGCAAAAATCAGTGTTACAAACCTGTTATCTTAATTCAGAAAGACAAAGAATTCCTTCTAGTAGTAGGTCTTTCCTGATCAGTGGTCTTATGTCTGTTTACTAATGTGAAGCTAATCACATTCACTTTACCACAAGTTTTAAAAAGTGAAATTCTAATTGCTTTGGGAAAACAGCTTGCCCAGCATATCACAGCAGTGTGCTCATTTTCCTTTAAAAATATTCAGTTTTTCTCCCTGGATGGTAACCAAATCTCAGTGACAATAAATTGTTTTGAATTTTGTCACATACCTAATGAAGGAATAAATGAGGAGAGTGCTATTTAAATAATATATTTTTCATGCTGTTTTTGCTCAGGTTGCTATAACAAATACCATAGACTGGGTGCCTGAAACAACAAACATTTTTTTGTTTGTTTGTTTCTCATAGTTCTGAAGCCTAAGAAGTCCAAGATCAAAGTGCTGCTGGTGAGGGCTGGCTTCCTGGTTTACAGAATGATGCCTTCTTGCTGCATCCTCACAAGGTGGAGGGATTGTCTCATGCCTCTTATTATAAGGGCACTAATCACGTTCACGAGGGCTGCACCCTCATGACATATCATGTCTCAATGCCCTGATCTTCAAACCATCACACTGGGGATGAGGACCTAATATATGGATTTTGGTGGGACAGCAGGGCAGGAGGGACATTCAGTTCTGGAGAAGGAAATGGCAACCCACTCCAGGATGTTTGCCTGGGAAATCCAGACAATCTAGACAGAGGAACACAGCAGGCTGCAGTTCATGGGGTCACAAAAGACTCAGACACAACTTAACAAAAATAACAACAGTATTCAGTTCACAACACATATCACATAAGTTGAAAATGTATGCACTTGTTTATCAGCACAAATAGTTTTCACAACTGGAATATATTTATGTAAGTAGGACTCAATATTTTATATGCTGATTTCAAAAGAAAGAAAATACTATCTTTAGGTAGTGTAGTATTTTTGAACTGATTATCTTTGATAGAAGTATTTTAAACTTTTTAAAATAATTTAAAATAAATTCAGTAGCAGTTCTTGAGATGTCCTTTTTATTTTCTGTCTTTCAGATTCTGAAAGATTTTTTTTTATATTTTCAAAATCATACATAATGATAAAATGTTGATGCCAAGTTACCATGATAGCCCAGTTTTGGTGAGAATCATCCATAAGGTTAAAATATAATTACCTCAAAGGAAAAATATGTATATTGGCAGCTCCTTATCAGATATGAGTGGAATTATTATCATTCATATATTTTATAAAGGGAAAATACTACTGAAAGAAGAATGGACTTTAGGTGACATGAAGGCATCAATATTGATTTATTAATTGTAACATATGCAACACACTAATGGAAAATGTTAATAAGAGGCAAAAATTGTTATGGTATATGTGGGAATCTTTTGTACTGTGTCCTCAATTTTTCTGTAAATCTAAAATAAATTCTGTTTAAAAAATACAATTGTCAGTCAATTAAGGACTTTTTAAAATATGTAATACACATATGGAGTTCAGTCATCATGGTCTCTTTCCATTATGAACTGCTCACGGTACAGGGAGGCACACCATCCTTGTCCCACACAAGGATGGTATCTGGAATATGAAACAAACTTAAATTGATTTCAAGGTGTGGGAATGCCTTCTAAGAATAATTGGTCTGGGATTTAGTGGTGAAAAATTAAAAATCCCCCTCTCCCCCTAAAACGGTAGCTATGCACTCTGCATCATTTTGCAAATTAAAGACAGATTGCCCTTTTAGACATTTAAAAAATATCTGGGAATAGATTCTGATCCATAAAAAAGTAACATCAAAAAAATTGAATCTGACAATTTTGTTTATCCCAGTTGACTGATATTAATTGTCATATTATGGTTGATGTTAACTAGACCAAGAAGTTAGGTAGATTAGTATAACAAAATAATTTATTTTACCTGAATTTATAATCATGAAGATCAGCTAACAGGTGTTGTTACTGATGTTGTTATTAATGCTATGATAGAGATGTTTGAACATGTTATAGTTATCTTTCATTCGAAAACAACTATCTCATGCGTATTAACCTAACATTTGAATTACTAAATATATTAAACTATAATCTCTAAATGGGCTTACCTGGTGGCTAAGACAGTAAGAATCTGCCTGCAATGCAGAAGACTCAGGTTCGACCCCTGGATTGGGAAGATCCCCTGGAGAAGGCAATGGCAAACCACTGCAGTATTCTTGCCTGGAGAATCCCATGGACATAGGAGCCTGGCAGGCAACCGTCTAGAGGAGCTCAGTCGCACATGATTGAACAACGAACATATAAAATCCATAAATAAATATAATAAAAATATATTATTATAAATGATAATTGTAGGAAGAAAACAGTGCTATTAGCAAGATAAGAGCTTTTTGATTAAAAAATAAATAAAAGAGTTCAAGCACACTGTGATTATGGATGACTTTGTTTTTTGCTTCTTGTGTCTTTTGGTTTCCTTTATGAACATGTTAACTTTTAATAAATAAATGTTATTTTAAAATTCTGAAAAAGTAAGACTTCAAGCACTGTACCAATGTGGACACTTTAAAAAACAAATTAATAGGAATTTGATGTTTCCCAAAAGTGGACTTAAAAGAGCAAAACTTCAGGGCACTGAACCAGATAATCTAGGAATTTAGAGAAAGTGGGCTTGTTGGTGAAGAGAGGCTGAGCAAGTTTACTGTAGGAAATGACTATCATCCCAGCTCCCATGAGAAATGCTCTGTGTCAAGGAGCAGCATATACACAGTGAAGCTATAAATTCCAGTTTTGAACGTGTCTTTTGCTTCACTGTGCAGAACCACCACTGAGTAAACACAGACCTTCAGTAATACCAGTTACGCACAACAGCTGTTTGTTAGGGATATGCCTTTTTTTTTTTTTACTTTATTTATTTTAATTGGAAGCTAATTACTTTACAGTAGTATAGTGTTTTCTGCCATACATTGACATGAATTAGCCACGGGTATACATGTGTCCCCAGTCCTGAAGCCCCCCACCTCCTCCCCCCTCCCATCCCTCTGGGATGTCCCAGTGCACTGGCTTTGAATGCCCTATTTCATGCATCGAACTTGGACTGGTGATCTATTTCACACATGGTAATATACATGTTTCAGTGCTATTGTCTCAAATCATCCCAGCCTCACCTTCTCCCAGAGTCCAAAAGTCTGTTCTTTATACCTGTGTCTCTTCTACTGTCTCACATATAGGGTCATCATTGCCATCTTTCTAAATTCCATGCATATGTGTTAATATACAGTATCAGTCTTTTTCTTTCTGACTTACACCACTCTGCGTAATAGACCCCAGTTTAATCCACCTCATTAGAACTGATTCAAATTGTATATATGCACCACAGCTTTCTTATCCACTTGTCTGCCGATGAACATCTAGTTTGTTAGCTATTGCAAACAGTGCTGTGATGAACATTGAGGTACAGGTGTCTTTTTCAATTCTGATTTCCTCAGTGTGTATGCCCAGCAGTGGGATTGCTGGCTTGTTTGGCAGTTCTATTTCCAGTTTTTTTGTTTGTTTGTTTGTTTGTTTTTTGTTTTTTTTTTTTAAGGAATCTCCACACTGTTCTCCATAGTGGCTATACTAGTTTGCATTCCCACCAACAGTATAAGAGGGTTCCCTTTTATTCACACCCTTTCCAGCACTTATTGTTTGTAGAGTTTTTGATAGCAGCCATTCTGACCGGCATGAGATGATATCTCATTGTGGTTTTAATTTGCATTTCTCTGATAACGAGTGATGTTGAGCATCTTTTCATGCGTTTGTTAGCCATCTGTATGTCTTCTTTGGAGAGATGTCTGTTTATTTCTTTGGCCCATTTTTTGATTGGGTCATGTATTTTTCTGGTATTGAACTGCATGCGCTGCTTGTATATTTCTGAGATTAATTCTTTGTCAGCTGCTTTGTTTGCTATTATTTTCTCCCATTCTGAAAGCTGTCTTTCCACCTTGCTTATAGTTTCCTTCATTGTCCAAAAGCTTTTAAGTTTAATTAGGTCCCATTTGTTTATTTTTGCTTTTATTTCCATTACTCTGGGAGGTGGGTCATAGAGGATCCTGCTGTGATTTATGTCAGAGAGTGTTTTGCCTATGTTTCCCTCTAGGATAAAGATCTAAATTTAAAACAAGAACTGTAAAACTCCTAGAGGGATATGCTTTTTTAGGTAGTGGAGGTAAAGAGATGGTAGATTTACCAGGGGAATAGGATAGCAGTTGTAGCCTTGGAAAACACAGAATCCACAGAGCCACAGGGAGATAAGCTGTGCGATAGATTTCCGCAGAAGCAGATAGTATGGAAATTCTCTCCTGAGAATCTTCAAATTTACTGGAAATTTTACAAGGTGGAATAGGAGTGCAAGGAGTGGTGGGGACAGAAAGTGTCCCTTTGACTCTCCAGGCTTGTTAGTTCCTGGAAATTGTTATGTGGTTATTGAAATAAAGAATGCCATGAGAAATGTGATACAAAGCAGAACATGAGAAATCAATCCAAACGACCTACAATTATATAGAACTTCATAGGACCAATAACCCTATGATTCAGTGTGTAAGGTTCATTAAGGAATGTATTGACACCCCTGTTTTGTTTTGAAATTCTAGCACTTCAAAACAGTTGTTTATTTTCTCGCTTTTCTTTTCTGCACTCTCTTCTAAGAGAGGAAACTGGCACATATAATGATTTATTATGAATTTATTAAAAACTAGGCACAGTCATTTAAAAAATAGTATCTTTTTCCATTTTAAGCAGACATACTAATTTATTGACTCTGAAATTTCTATATCCACATTTTCCTGCTAGATGTCTCTTCTGCCTGACTTTCAAATAATCTTAGAGTAAATTATAAACAATAGGATAATAGCATATGTATATTATTTAGGCAATTCATGTGCAATAAGGTGTCCATAGCTTTTGAAAGAAAAGGGTTTGATTCTCAGATAATGGTATTTTGTTATATTTAAAGTGGGAATTAAAAATGCATGCAACCTAACATATTATACAATTCTAAATTTAATTTATTTCCTACTCTCTACTTTCCCAGCAGATCCTTTAAAACACAGAGGATCATCTTAAAACAACTGAGACAAGAACTAAATTGGAATTCTTGCCAGCATAGTACTGTACACATACATTTAATGGAGCTCTCCTTTCGACATTGGCTTAATACATTTGAGCTTCTTTATAAATCACTTCCAGAAATCTATGTCAAATATAAATAACTCTACTTCCCACATAAGGATTTCTCTGTTTAAAAATGTCGACTTTATCCATATAGCAAGGTTGAGAACAAATATGGAAAACAATCCATCAAAGCTATAATAAAAGTTTAAGGTTACCAAATGTGAAAATTCTATGAAAAATCTGTTATGGAGCATTTGCTAGGGGCCTGGGATTAATTTTTTTTTTTTCATTTTAGGCCCACATCTTATTAAATAAGTATACATTTAGCCCATTTAACAATAAAATTTGTGACCTCTTTGCAACAGGTAAAATCCAATTTCCTTTTCAGTCAAAGCAGTATTATACTGAATGGCTTTCTTCCTACTCTGTTGCTCTCCTTTATGACTTGGAGTTCATAAAGCAATTCCCTAGCCTGAGAAGAAAATAAACAAGCAAATGGCAGCACTTCAGGAGCCTGAGGCATAACACCTAGAATAATCTGCAATATAGCATTTATCAAGCAATAGTAACTTACAAAACATTTGAAAAATTTGTTTCTAGAGGGAGTTAAGGGAGCTCATTTGAATCCACTTTGTCTCATAAAGGAAACATCATGTTCATAAAGCCACAGGAACATTAGGAAAACAGCTGTTTCCTTTCAAAATAGAGCAGCCACATCAGGTGTAAATTTCACCAAGGGTCTATCTTAATCAAGTATCCCATACTATGCAAAATACAATCCAGTCTATAATTTCAAAATACAAAAAAAAAAAAAAAAGTACAACTTTATTTATATTTTCTCAAAACAATAAAACTGGTTATATGTTCACAAAGAAACATCTGTCATTTTCAAGTTATTGCTTTTGAAAGTAAAATCTTATTTTATCTAGTTTTATAAAACTGAGAATAAAATTTCTTTAGAGCACAAGAAATATATTTTTTGAGTTTACTTTTAGAATCTCTTACAGAATTTCTTTCATTGTTGATGGTGGTGGTATAAAGTGGGAGCACATGAAAAGATATCAATAAAAATGGCTGATTATAAATATTAATATGTGTGTGTTAAATTTCTTAGTTGTGCTCAACTCTTTGCAACCTTATGAAATGTAGCCTACCAAGCTCCTCTGGCCATGAAATTCTCCAGTTAAGACTACTGGAGTGGATTGCCATGCCCTCCTCCAGGGGAATCTTCCGACTCAGAGATCAACCCTGCATCTCCTGTGTCTCCTGAACTGACAAGCATGTTCTTTACCACTAGCACCACATGGGAAACCCCAATTATAACTATACTGCCACGCAAAATTACTATCTCAAATTTTAGGTGGAAATTTCTGCTATTTACTTGTAAAATATTGGGATTAATTATAAAAATATTTATTTTGCTATAGACAGTCAATATAAAAAGTTAGTCATAACACAATGTATATATTTTTAATTCAGTTCAGTTCAGTTCAGTCACTCAGTCGTGTCCGACTCTTTGGCACCCCATGAATCGCAGCACACCAGGCCTCCCTGTCCATCACCAACTCCCAGAGTTCACTCAGACTCACGTCCATCAAGTTCGTGATGCCATCCAGCCATCTCATCCTTGGTTGTCCCCTTCTCCTCCTGCCCCCAATCCCTCCCAGCATCAGAGTCTTTTCCAATGAGTCAATCCTTCGTATAAGGTGGCCCAAGTACTGGAGCTTCAGCTTCAGCATCATTCCTTCCAAAGAAATCCCAGGGTTGATCTCCCTCAGAATGGACTGGTTGGATCTCCTTGAAGTCCAAGGGACTCTTAAGAGTCTTCTCCAACACCACAGTTCAAAAGCATCAATTCTTCAGCACTCAGCCTTCTTCACAGTCCAACTCTCACATCCATACATGACCACAGGAAAAACCATAGCCTCGACTAGACGGACCTTAGTCGGCAAAGTAATGTCTCTGCTTTTGAATATGCTATCTAGGTTGGTCATAACTTTCCTTCCAAGGAGTAAGCGTCTTTTCATTTCATGGCTGCAGTCACCATCTGCAGTGATTTTGGAGCCCAAAAAGATGAAGTCTGACACTGTTTCCACTGTTTCCCCATCTATTTCCCATGAAGTGATGGGACCGGATGCCATGATCTTCATTTTCTGAATGTTGAGGTTTAAGCCAACTTTTTTGCTCTCCTCTTTCACTTTCATCAAGAGGCTTCTTAGTTCCTCTTCACTTTCTGCCATAAGGGTTGTGTCATCTGCATATCTGAGGTTCTTGATATTTCTCTCGGCAATCTTGATTCCAGCTTGTGTTTCTTCCAGTCCAGCATTTCTCATGATGTACTATGCATATAAGTTAAATAAGCAGGGTGACAATATACAGCCTTGACGCACTCCTTTTCCTACTTGGAACCAATCTGTTGTTCTATGTTCAGTTCACTGTTGCTTCCTGACCTGCATACAGATTTCTCAAGAGGCAGGTTAGGTGGTCTGCTATTCCCATCTCTTTCAGAAAATTCCACAGTTTATTGCGATCCACACAGTCAAAGGCTTTGGCATAGTCAATAAAGCAGAAGTAGATGTTTTTCTGGAACTCTCTTGCTTTTCCATGATCCAGCGAATGTTGGCAATTTGATCTCTGGTTCCTCTACCTTTTCTAAAACCAGCTTGAACATCAGGGAGTTCACGGTTCACGTATTGCTGAAGCCTGGCTTGGAGAATTTTGAGCATTACTTTACTAGCATGTGAGATGAGTGCAATTGTGTGGTAGTTCGAGCATTCTTTGGCATTGCCTTTTTTCGGGATTGGAATGAAAACTGATCTTTTCCAGTCCTGTGGCCACTGCTGAGTTTTCCAAACTTGCTGGCGTATTGAGTGCAGCACTTTCACAGCATCATCTTTCAGGATTTGAAATAGCTCTACTGAAATTCCATCACCTCCACTAGCTTTGTTCATAGTGATGCTTTCTAAGGCCCACTTGACTTCACATTCCAAGATGTCTGGCTCTAGATGAGTGATCACATCATCATGATTATCCGGGTCATGATCTTTTTTGTACAGTTCTTCCGTGTATTCTTGCCACCTCTTCTTAATATCTTCTGCTTCTGTTAGGTCCATACCATTTCCGTCTTTTATTGAGCCCATCTTGGCATGAAATGTTCCATTGGTATGTCTAATTTTCTTGAAGAGATCTCTGGTCTTTCCCATTCTGTTGTTTTCCTCTATTTCTTTGCATTGATCACTGAAGAAGACTTTCTTATCTCTTCTTGCTATTCTTTGGAACTCTGCATTCAGATGCTTATATTTTTCCTTTTCTCCTTTGCTTTTGCCTCTCTTCTTTTCACAGCTATTTGAATATATCATTAAAATTTATTTCATGTGCCATTTGTTTTCATCACATAATAAATAAATGAAAATAATGATTTGGGAATGATTGTGTTAAGAAACAGCAATTAATTCAATGCTGGACCAGGTTATTATTTGGAAAATCAGAGTACATTAATAAATGTTCAGGAGTCAAGTACTAAAAAGTGGGTTGTTTTGTGAGATAATGTACTCAGACTTGCTTTTGATAGACCAATAAAGGTGAATAAATTAGAAAACAATTGCTTGCATATATTTATATGGATTAGAGGGAAAATGAAAAGGCATGTAGAAAACAAAGTAATAGAAACATTAATATAGATATTATCTTGTTAATAGACCAAATCATTCTTAACATTGTAGCAAATCACATGGTGAACAAATGTGTAAAAAAAAAAGTCATTTAAAATATCTTTTTTATTTAAGTTACTTCCAAATTTTCTGTTGTTCTCCAAAATCTTATTGTAAATGACAGTACCAATATACAATTGTAACAGATTTGTTATATCACATAAACAGGCAATTCACTTGAAAATTGCACTTCATGATTTTCAATATTAAATAATTAGTTTAATATAAAGGAATGATTTATTTAATGTTAGTAATTTATTTATATTCTATAAATTGTGCAAATAATATTATTGGCACTGTTAAAACAAGTTAGGATGGTTATTATGAAGGTTTTCAATAAATGGTATTTATTATTGTTATTTATATCAATAATTGCATGAGCTTGACTCTATCTCAGGCTTTTAAATCTGTAATCTTATTTTCATCCTTACTTTGGGGTACCCTGTTTTAGTGAAAATTAAATAAATGAAAATAATTGCTCATCAGTCATGTACACATTCTGCTGAACGTTATATCAGGCTGGATGGATATGAATAATTATTCCGAGTCTGGAAGCTCATAACAACATAGAACTTTGAGGCATTTTGTATCATCAATCCTTGCAGTTCCTAAAAGCAGTACAGTGCTTTCAAACTGCTTATTGAAGCTGAAAGCATACTATGTATCAGGCATTATGTTAAGTAACCAAGAGAGGGAGAAATAACATTAAAAACCAGGCACCTGATTTGTCTACTTATATCAGTCTGGGTTTATTTGGGAAAGAGAACCAATAGGATATATATATATATGTATATATATATATATACACATACATATATATACACATATATACGTGTATATATATATATATATATAATGTGTGTGTGTATATATATATATATATACACACACAATTAAAATAAATTTCTTTGTAAAGATATTTTATACATCGGCTCACACACAGCTCTGGAGGTAACAAGTCCAAAATCCTTGGTGCAAGCCCTCAGGCTGGAATCTCAGACAGGGTTTAATAGAACCTTGAGTCAGAAGTCTGGCAGGCTGGAAATCTAAATGAAATTTCTATGCAGGGGTCTCAAGGAAGGATTTCCTTTTGGTCAGTGACACTTCAATGTTTGCTCTTAAGAGCCTTTAACTAATTGGGTGAGGTTCACCCACATTATGGAGTGCAATTGTTTTTCTTAAAATCAACTGTCAATAATCACATCTACAAAATACCTTCACATTGACTTCTATATTAGTGTTGGACCAAACAAATGGACACTATAGCCTGACCAGGCTGACACATAAAGTTAACCATCATTTCAGTCTAATAAACTACCGTATTATTTTCCTAGTAGGCAAGACATAACATAGAGAAACACATTGACAAAAAGTCTAACATCTATCTGTCTATCTATAGAGTGGGCTTCACAGGTGGCACTAATGGTAAAGAACCTGCCTGCCAATTCAGGAGACATAAGAAACACGGGTTCAATTCCTGGGTTGGGAAGATCATCTGGAAGAGAAAACGGCAACCCACTCCAGTATTCTTGCCTGGAGAATCTCATGGATAGTGGAATATGCAGGCTACAGTCCACAGGTTGTCAAAGAATTGGATAGTTCACAGAGAGAGGAGAGAGAGAGGCTACCCTGGTGGCTCAGTGGTAGAGAATATGTCTGCCAGGCAGGAGACATGATTATGATCTCAACGTTGGGAAAAATCCCTTGAAATCGGCAACCTATTTCAGTATTCTTGCATGGGAAATCCCATGGACAGAGGAGCCTGACAGACTACATGTGGTGTCACAAGGAACTGGACATGACTTTGCAACAAAACAGCAGCTTACACACACACATATCTCACACATCAGATTTTCACAATCTAGTATATTATATGATACATATTACTCTATGGAATGTTGAGATTGAATCAATAAGGAGAAAAATAAAAGTAAATCTATACATAGAACATATATTTAATAAGATAATATATCTTTTCTCCATACCTTGTCTCTGAACTTCAAACTTTGTGTTTACCTGTGTGCTTGACAGCTCTACTTGGATATCTAGAAGGCACCTGAGTCTTAGCATGGAGTAATGGCATGGCATTGGAGCAATGCCAAAGTTCTGATCTATTTGTCAAATCCAGCTTCTCCCACAGTCTTCTTCATCATTCTTTCATTATCCCTGTTGTCTCAGATAATTTGCATTTACTGGAATGTTCTGCACCCATACATATGCAATTACTCCCTAGCATGTCTCAGTCTTTGTTGAAACATAACCTTCTCCATGAGGATTTTTCAAATTACCAATCAAAATAATCCCATCAACCTACTGCTAGAAATTTATACTTTACTTTTCTTATAACCATGTGATATGCCTTACATTATACTCATTCTTTAAATAAAAATTATTATATAATTATAATAATTAATAAATTAAATTAATAATAATAAATTAAATAATAAATAACAAAATAATATTTTATTATTTTCCTACTTTGTTTTTTAGTCACTAAGTTGTGTCCAATTCTTTGAGACCCCATGGACTGCTGTACACCAGGCTCTTGTGTCCTTCACTATCTCCTGCAGTTTGTTCAAATTCATGTCCACTGACTCAGTGATGCTCTCTAACCATCTCTTCCTCTGCTGCCCCATTCTCCTTTTGCCTTCAATCTTTCCCAGCCTCAGGATATTTTCCAAGGGTCAGCTCTTCGCATCAGGTGGTCAAAGTATTGGAGTTTCAGCTTCAGCATCAGTCCTTCCAATGAATACTCAGGGTTGATTTCCTTTAGGATTGATTGGCTAGATCTCCTTGCTGTCCAAGGGATACTCAAGAGTCTTCTCCAGTGCTACAGTCTGAAAGAATCAATTCTTCAACACTCAGTCTTCTGTATGATCCAACCTTCACATCCATACATTTTTGTACTGAACTATACTGGGAGGGATTGGGGGCAGGAGGAAGAGGGGGCGACAGAGGATGAGATGGCTGGATGGCATCACCGACTCTATGGACGTGAGTTTGAGTGAACTTTGGGAGATGGTGATGGACAGCGAGGCCTGGCGTGCTGCAATACATGGGGTCGCAAAGAGTCGGACACGACTGAGCGACTGAACTGAACTGATATGACCTATAAATACAGTGACTGTGGGCTTTTCATTACTAAGTGTCTTTGTTAGAAAACTATCTAGTTCAACTGAAGTTTTATTTAAAATGGATATGTTTATTTTCATAATCCCCTTTCATTAAATTCCCATAGTTTTGCAATCATTTTACAGTCTATAAAGAGAACTGGAAAGTTTGACAAAATTTGCTAATTTGAGGGTATAATGTAAAGCAGAAAATACCCTGAAATGATAAATCCTCATTGCCTTTCCGTGAATAAATTAGCTGCAAGCTGAAATTTTACAATGCTGTTTTCATTGTGCATGCCAGCTATCATTTTTGCTTCTACATTTAAGTTTACTTATTGAGTGCAAAATACTTACCAAACAACATAAAATGAACCTTGATCAAGCTTATTTATTTGGCTAGTTTTGTAACAGGTTACAGTATAATAGGGGCTATTTATACTAACTTCTACTGCAAATAAATGCACAGGGCTTATTTCTTTGCTGAAGTGTCATTAGATATTTATTTCTGAAGAGAAATTGAGCAAGTACAAAGTAGAATTTCAAAGATAAGTCAAATATCCAAATTGGATGGTCTAGAGGCGCATGCGTGCATGCCCAGTCACTTCAGTCATGTTGGACTCTGCAACCCTATGGACTCTAGCCCACCCACCCCCGCCCCCACCAGCTCCTCGGTCCATGGGATTCTCCAGACAAGAATAATGGAATGGATTTCCTTGAACTCCTCCAGGGGATCTTTCCCACCAAAGATCGAATCCAAGTCTCCTGCACTTTATCCTGCACTGAAGGTAGATTCTTTACCCCGAGCCACTGGGAAAGCAGGTCTAGATGCAGGCTGCCTATTTTTGAAATATTGATGATTCTGTTAATGATGGGATCCTATGCTGAAAAAAGTATTTTTTTTAAATTGATGATTGCTTTACAATATTGGTTTGACTTCTGTCATATATCAACATGAGCATACATTTTAATTACAGATTAAATCAATTATTTCATTGGATGTTTCAGTGCCATATTATGTTTTAAAATATATAAGAACATATAAATCAATGACTAATGACTTGAGGTGTCTCTCGGGAAACAGTGCTGAAAATGTGCTGATTAGAGACTGCCAGTATGTTTTTTTTTTTTTTATTGAATGTAACTGATCTACAATGCTCAAACACTAAAGTTCCTAGTATTCCAAAACAAATTAGTAACTCTAGATTTCTTTATTGCTTAGAGTCTACCTTTATAAATTTCGAATTCAGCAAGATAGATGATATACATAAGACAATTACCCTTAATATACATTAATAATCTAATCTTTAAACAATATTAATGATTCTTAAAGCAATATATGCAATTTCCTAACCATGTTTTGAAATTTTGTACACACATATATGCCTAAAATGTCCTTCCTTATGTTAAGATTTTTTCAGGAGATAATTTTCTGATATATATCAAAAGGCTTAATACAAATTAAACAAGTTGAAATACAGGAATTTATCTTCAGGTTATATTGATGGATTCAAATGGACTTTTATTTATGACATATCAGAACGTTCCATTGTTGTTTGATTATAAGATTTTATTTTATTCTTTTTAGGTTCTTAACATATCTTTTTTTTTCTCTTTTTTTTTTTAGTTTTTTATTTTTTAAATTTTAAAATCTTTAATTCTTACATGCGTTCCCAAACATGAACCCCCCTCCCACCTCCCTCCCCACAACATCTCTCTGGGTCATCCCCATGTACCAGCCCCAAGCATGCTGCACCCTGCATCAGACATAGACTGGGAATTCTAACATGTATACTATCATGTAAGAATTGAATCGCCAGTCTATGTCTGATTATAAGATTTAAAAAAAAAGAGAGAGAGAAGCCCAGGTGGCCAGTGGTTGAACCTGCTTGCTAACACAGGAGACACAGGAGACATGGGTTTGATCACCTGGTCAGGAATATCCCCTGGAGGAGGAAATGGCATCCCACTCTAGTATTCTTGCCTTGGAGAATCCCTGTGGACTGAGGAGGCTGGTGGGCCATAGTCCATGGGGTTGCAAAGAGTTGGACACGACTGGGTGAGGAAGCACAGCACACTGTATGTAAAATATATAGTGCTGCTGCTGCTAAGTCGCTTCAGTCGTGTCCGACTCTGTGAGACCCCACAGACGGCATCCCACCAGGCTCCCCTGTCCCTGGCATTCTCCAGGCAAGAACACTGGAGTGGGTTGCCATTTCCTTCTCCAATGCATGAAAGTGAAAAGTGAAAGTGAAGTCGCTCAGCTGTGTCCAACTTTTCGCGATCCCATGGACTGCAGCCTACTAGGCTCCTTCGCCCATGGGATTTTCCAGGCAAGAGTACTGGAGTGGGTTGCCATTGCCTTCTCTGAGCTAGATAGTGGGAAGTTGCCAAATATATCACTGGGAGCTCAGCTCGGAGCTCTCTGATGACCTAGAGGGGTAGGATGGGTGCGGGGGGCGGGGTGAAAAGGAGGTCTTTGAGGGAGGGCCTACATGTATACATGCAACTGATTCACATAGTTGCACTGCATAAACTAATACAACACTGTAAAGCAATTATACTTCAATTAAATTTTTTTTGAAGATACAATTACTGCTGAAACTGAAAAGCTATTTTTCAGTAGAAGAAGAACATCTGCCTGATACAGCTCCCAAGTATGCTACTTTAAAAAAAAAAAAAAGCTGCTTTATTCTGATCCCCTGACTCATTAATACCATTTAGGGGTTAATTCTTGGGATTCAAGAATTAACATGGGAAGGTAATGATCAGCCTCTTTGGGAAATGGAAATTCTGCATTCCATTTCCAGATCAGCAACTGCACCTGGACCAGCATCAGCTCGTGCTATGCTGATGGCCAAAGGGAGAAAAGAGAAAGTGGAAGTTTCATCTTTGGGGAAGCTTTATCTCTCACTCCACTTTTGAATCAAAATCATTATCTCCATGAGGACCTTTATTGATAGAGATTCTTCTAAATGTCTGGGCTTGGTAGACTGACAGCTTGGTTAAGGCAAAAGTTGCTGTGGTCATTTGGGTGGTATTAGCAATCCAGCCCCAGGGAGGATTTTGGAAGGCCAAATGTTCTAAGGGTCAGTCAGCAGCACAAAGGGATCAATTAAGAGTCTTTTTTTTTTTTTAATTTTAAAAACTTTAATTCTTACATGTATTCCCAAACATGAACCCCCTCCCACCTCCCTCCCCATAACATCTTTCTGGGTCATCCCCATGCACCAGCCCCAAGCATGCTGCATCCTGCGTCAGACATAGACTGGCGATTCAATTCACATGATTGTATACATGTTAGAATGTCATTCTCCCAAATCATCCCACCCTCTCCCTCTCCCTCTGAGTCCAAAAGTCCGTTATACACATCTGTGTCTCTTTCCCTGTCTTGCATACAGAGTCGTCATTGCCATCTTCCTAAATTCCATATATATGTGTTAGTATACTGTATTGGTGTTTTTCTTTCTGGCTTACTTCACTCTGTATAATCGGCTCCAGTTTCATCCATCTCATCAGAACTGATTCAAATGAATTCTTTTTAACCGCTGAGTAATACTCCATTGTGTATATGTACCACAGCTTTCTTATCCATTCATCTGCTGATGGACATCTAGGTTGTTTCCATGTCCTGGCTATTATAAACAGTGCTGCGATGAACATTGGGGTACATGTGTCTCTTTCAATTCTGGTTTCCTCGGTGTGTATGCCCAGCAGTGGGATTGCTGGGTCATAAGGTAGTTCTATTTGCAATTTTTAAGGAATATCCACACTGTTCTCCATAGTGGCTGTACTAGTTTGCATTCCCACCAACAGTGTAGGAGGGTTCCCTTTTCTCCACACCCTCTCCAGCATTTATTGCTTGCAGATTTTTGGATCGCAGCCATTCTGACTGGTGTGAAGTGGTACCTCATTGTGGTTTTGATTTGCATTTCTCTAATAATGAGTGATGTTGAGCATCTTTTCATGTGTTTGTTAGCCATCCGTATGTCTTCTTTGGAGAAATGTCTATTTAGTTCTTTGGCCCATTTTTTGATAGGGTCGTTTATTTTTCTGGAGTTGAGCTGCAGAAGTTGCTTGTATATTTTTGAGATGAGTTGTTTGTCAGTTGCTTCATTTGCTATTATTTTCTCCCATTCAGAAGGCTGTCTTTTCACCTTGCTTATATTTTCCTTTGTTGTGCAGAAGCTTTTAATTTTAATTAGATCCCATTTGTTTATTTTTGCTTTTATTTCCAGCATTCTGGGAGGTGGATCATAGAGGATCCTGCTGTGATTTATGTCTGAGAGTGTTTTCTTGGCCTTAGAAAACACTCCGAAGGACCTGTCAGGTTACATCACCAGTGGCACAGCCATCTGGTCTGCTGCTGGGAAGCCTATGGACCAGCAGTTTCAAATGCCCCTCTTTGGGGTCAAAAGCAGGAACCAAGATCCTGATCAAGTCTGTGCTGCCCATTTTGCTACACTCACTCTCTGAATTATCAGCACACTGAACAGGGCAACCTATCACCCTCATAGGCTGAGCACAAAGTGCTCTGATGCAAAGCCACAGTTGTAAGGCAGACACCTTGTTGTTGTTTAATGATTAAGTCATTTTCATCTCTTTTGTGACTTCATGGACTTTTGTCCACCAGGCTCCGCTCTCCATGGGATCTCCCAGGCAAGAATACTGAAATGGGTTACCATTTCCTCTTCCAGGGGATTTTCCCAACCCGGAGATTGAACCCAAGTCCCTTGCACTGATAGGCAGATTCTTTACCACTAAGCCACCAGGGAAGCCTATGGCAGACTTATAACTTCTGCAAAAAGGTAGCCCATATTTCCTGTGGCAAAAGAGGCGTTTCTACATTCTCCTCTCAAACTGACCTGTGAAGTCACTTCAGTCGTGTCCAACTCTATGCGAACCCATAGATGGTGGCCCACCAGGCTCTCCCGTCCCTGCGATTCTCCAGGCAAGAACACTGGAGTGGGTTGCAATTTCCTTCTCCAATGAGTGAAGTGAAGTCACTCAGTTGTGCCCAACTCTTTGCGACCCCATGGACTGCAGCCTGCCAGGCTACTCCGTCCATGGGATTTTCCAGGCAACAGTGCTGGCATGGGGTGCCATTGCCTTCTCCATCAAACTGACCACATCAGATCAAACCAATTTTAAGAACAAATCCCAAACCAAAATGACCTGTGCCCCTTTGGGTTGATGTTGTTGCTCAGCTGCTCAGTCGTGTCACAGTCTTTTCAACCCCATGGACTGCAACACGCTGGCTTCCTTGCCCCTGCCATCTCCCAGAGTTTGCTTAAACTCATACCCATTGAGTCAGTGATATCATTCAACCATCTCATCCTCTGTAGTCCCCTTCTCCTCCTGCCTTCAATCTTTACCAGCATCAATCTCTTATAATGAGTCGGCTGTTCACATCAGGTGGCCAAAGTATTGGAGCTGTAGTTTAAGAATCAGTTCTTCCAATGAATATTCAGAGTTGATTTCCTTTAGGACTGACTAGCTTGATCTCCTTGCATAATATTTTGGGTTATATGTTAGTGTATAGAGCAAGTGAGTGACCATGGACTGTTTCCACAAGAGGTGGGAGTTGCTTGTTGGCTCATTTTGTATTCCCTGTAATTACTGGCAATACACCAAAGATCAGCCAGATGTTCTTCCTTTGGCCATAATGAATAGAAACTGGCCTGAGACTACATCTTTATTTTCTGAACTAAAACCTGTTGGTATCCCTGGAACTTTCTATGGTGACTGACAGACCCTGGGAGCAGGGGAAGGGGTGTGTTTGAGGCCAATGTTATTTGCTTGCAGTCCTGTTGACCAGAGTCTTTATTTTTAATTGTAGGATACTTACTTTACAATGCTGTGTTGGTTTCTGCCTGTACAGCAATGGGAATCAGCTGTAAGGATACATGTATCCCCCACTTCTTGAGTTGATAGCTGTCTTAATTATCTTCAGAATGGTATCAGTTGGTCCCTGCTACTGTATGCTTCTCATAACTGAGAAACTGGAAACATTATAATTACTCTTTCCATATTCCCTGATGGTTCAGTAGTAAAGAACCCGCCTGCAATGCAGGAGATGCAAGAAAACCAGATTTGATCCCTGGGTCTGGAAGACCCCCTGGAGGAGGAAATGGTAACTCACTCCAGTATTCTTGCCTAGAGAATCTCATGAACAGAGGAGCCTGGCAGACTACAGTCCAGGGGTTGCAAAGAATTAACCATGACTGAGTGACTAAGCACACACCCACATTGCTAAGATGTATAATTGTAATTGTCTGTGTGTATGCTGGCTTCCCAGGTGGTGCTAGTGGTAAAGAACCTGCCTGTCAATGCAGACCTAAGGGAGGCAGGTTCAATCCTTGGGTCAGGAAGATCCCCTGGAGGAGGGAATGGCAACTCACTCCAGTTTTCTTCCCTGGAGAATCCCACGGACAGTGAAGCCTGGTAAGCTACAGTCTACAGGGTCATAAAGAGTCAGACATGACTGAAATGATTTAGCATGCACATGCTGTTTTTACTTAGATGATCCAGGCTTCTCTTCCTGGATTTCAAAACCTCAGAGTATTTATTTATATAACTATAGGATATTTCCTCTTATATCAGTGAATCTTTTCATCTGGAAAGTCAGGTGTCTACATATTCTTCCATAAAGTGGGTGATTATTTTCCAGTCCTGTCTGTCTGACCTCTCTTGTTGGAGCTCTCATTCCATGTTTGTACCTACAATTACCTGTTTCATTATTTTCTTCTTTGTCCTATACTTCTGCTTAGAGGTATTGAGCTCCGAGTTCGAACTCAACTTAATGGTTCTGTAATATTAATTCTTCTCTTTTAGTGCTTTTGGCCCAGCTTTAAATTCTATTATTAGATTTTAATTTTTTTCTAACATATTATGTCCCATAGGGTTTCGGAGATGTTAATTATTAATACATCTAAATATTTTGATGTGTCTATTACATTTTTATTATTAATAGAGCCTTTTATTTCTGCTTCATATTAGAAATTCTCTCCATTTGTATATCATTCCTCTCAGTAAGTGAATTTGTACTTATGATGTTCTCTTGTTTTAACATCACACCTTTACTTGATTCTTATAATCACCTAAAAGCAAAGGGCTTGAAAGTTCTATCCATTGTCCTTTACTGTAGTCTTTCTCTGCAATGAGAATCCTGACTTCACCTTCAGTTCAGTTCAGTTCAGTTCAGTCGCTCAGTCGTGTCCGACTCTGCGACCCCATGAATCGCAGC
This sequence comes from Ovis aries, assembly GCF_016772045.2. Classification (NCBI taxonomy): domain Eukaryota; kingdom Metazoa; phylum Chordata; class Mammalia; order Artiodactyla; family Bovidae; genus Ovis; species Ovis aries. The sequence continues at coordinate 55,159,480 of NC_056069.1, forward strand.
ATGCCAGGCCTCCCTGTCCATCACCAACTCCAACAGTCCACCCAAACCCATGTCCATCGAGTCGGTGATGCCATCCAAACATCTTATCCTCTGTTGTCTCCTTCTCCTCCTGCCCTCAACCTTTCCCAGCATCAGGGTCTTTTCAAATGAGTCAGCTCTTTGCATCAGGTGGCCAAAGTATTGGAGTTTCAGTTTCAACATCAGTCCTTCCAATGAACACCCAGGACTGATCTCCTTTAGGATGGACTAGTTGGATCTCCTTGCAGTCCAAGGGACTCTCAAGAGTCTTCTCTAGCACCACAGTTCAAAAGCATCAGTTCTTCAGCACTCAGCTTTCTTTATAGTCCAACTCTCACATCCATACATGACTACTGGAAAAACCACAGCCTTGACCAGATGTACCTTTCCTTAATTTACTGTTATACTGTATGTTTTCCATGGCCTGGAACCAATGTATTTCTCATTCTAGAACAAAGGGGAAATGCCTAAGTACGGTATGTGTTTATGAACAATATTTGTGGAGTCATGTTTGATACCCAGAGTATAGATATTTATCATTTAGGTCTCAGATCTGACCTACTCTTTCTGGGAAAGTCTCACTGACCCACTTAAAATATGCACTCCTATTATGTGTTTCTGGGCACTGTGAATCTGCACTGTTAGAGTCTTCTTAAGTTTATTGTATCTGTTTGATTGCTATCATTTTATGCCATGAATTGTGCAGAAATGGCAGGTATTGTGCTTGCTTTGTTCAACATTCTCTCCCCTGTGTTTAACATGTTGCTGGAGAATAGTGAGCTCATATTACACACTATGAAAATGAATGTAACAGACTAGAATTGAATGGAATTTGTTAATATGGAAGCTAAAGCTGAGTAAGTCTTAGGAGGAATCTGAGAAGAGGAATTTTTTTTTTTTTTTCCGTTTATTGTCTGCTGTGTTTGGGGTTGGTGGTGGTTTAGTTGCTAAGGCATGCTTGACTCATGTGATGTCCCCACCCCCCTCATAGACTGCTAGGCTCCTCTGTCCGTGGATTTGGTAAGTGTGCTTAAGTGAGGACCAGATTTCCTCAGAAGTTCTGTTCAAATTGACCCTTAGACAGAGAGAAAGAAATAAACTCCAAAGTATTAATAGCTAATGCCTGCCTGCCATTTCGAGTGTCTTCATGTCTTCACTTCTGCAAATGATGGATTAAGGAGGCTTTGGCACCACCTACTTTACTAAAATATTAAAGGTTTTTTTTTTTTTTTACTCTTGTGTTTGCTTAATTCCATCACCTCTTTCTCCATCAAAGCAACCGACAGGACCAAAATCCTTCCACATTGTGCATCTTTGCTTATTACTCACATATATAAAATACAACTAATTTTATGAATGCATAGACTCCTTGAAATTTTTTATTTTACAAAAATTATTTATATAAATATTTTCATACTTTACTTTCCTCATTTAAAAACACATTTCATTTGTAAATCTTATCCCTTTTCTTTCTTGCAGTTCTTTTCCTTGCTCATTTTTCTTGAAGACCTGGTTAAATAGAGCCAGGAGGAATTAACTTGCACTGCTAATATTCAACTTTCCATTTGCTCCAAAAGCTACAAGGCAATAAGAAAGGAAAGCAAATATTAATAAAATATTAATTGAATATTCTACCCTAAAGATATTTTGGGCAATATTAATATTATAGTCTTTATGTAAAATTTATTATCTAGTTAAGCAAATATTTTCATCATATTTTATTCTAAAATATTTTTGACGATTTTCCAATACATGCTGACCATAAAAATTGAAAATGTTAATTAAGTTAAATTTTGAGGTGCTAAATAAAATGGTATTAAATATATTTATTATTACTAATTTGTTACATATCACTGAATGTTTTATATATACTAAAGCTTCCCTTCCAAAATTATGGTATAGACTTTTACTTGTTCTGGTCTTCTGTTAAGATTCAATACTTTTTTTCTATTCTTGTCCAGACCTTTACTATTGAATTTAATTCTGGCCTAACGTAGATGGTGCAGATCTCTTGTCCTGAGATTTTATTAGTTCTCCACGTAAACCAAGTTATTCAGCATCTTTTCTCCACTAAATTTTCCTACTACACTATTTCTTCCTAATCCCTTTTTATATTTCTAAATAAATAAGTTTTTCCTTGCCACGCTGTCCCTGCTTTGAATTACCCTGGATCCACCGGGGCTGGACCCAGGCAATGTCCATTGAGTTGGTGATGTCATTCAACCATTTCATCCTCTGTCATCTCTTTCTCCTTTTTCCTTCAATCTTTCCTAACATCAGGCTCTTTTCCAGTGAGTCAGCTCCTGACATCAGGTTGCCAAGATATTGTAGCTTCAGCTTCAGCATCAGTCATTCAGACTTTCAGGACTGATTTCCTTTAGGATTGACTGGTTTGATCTGCTTGCAGTCCAAGGGACTCTCAAGAGTCTTCTCCTACACCACAGTTCAAAAGCATCAATTCTTTGGTGCTCAGCTGTTTTCGTGGTCCAACTCTCACACCCATACATGACAGCTGGAAAAACCATAACTTTATCTATATGGACCTTTCATCAAGAGCTTTTTGATGAAAGTGAAAGAGAAGAGTGACAATGCTGGCTTAATATTCAACATTCAAATAACTAAGATCATGACATCTGGTCCCACTGCTTCATGTCAAATAGATGGAGAAACAGTGGAAACAGTGACAGACTTTACTTTCTTGGGCTTCAAAATCACTGCTGATGCCGACTGCAGCCATAAAATTAAAAGACAATTTCTCCTTAGAAGAAGAGCTATGACAAACTTAGACAGCATATTAAAAAGCAGAGACATTACTTTGCCAACAAAGGTCCGTCTACTCAAAGCTATGGTTTTTTCAAGTAATTATGTATGGATGTGAGACTTGGGCAATAAAGAAAGCTGAGTGCCAAAGAACTGAGGCTTTTGAATTGTGGTGTTGGAGAAGACTCTTGAGATTGCCTTGGACTGCAAGGAGATCAAAGCAGTCAATCCTAAAGGAAATCAACTCTGAATATTAATTGGAAGGACTGACACTGAAGCTGAAGCTCCAATAATTTGGCCACCTGATGTGAATAACTGACTCAGTAGAAAAACGCTGGGAAAGATTGAATGCAGGAGGAAAAGGGGATGACAGAGGATGAGATGGTTGGATGACATTACTGACTCTTCGATGGACATGAGTTTGAGCAAGCTCTGGGAGTTGGAGATGGATGGAAAGCCTGGCATGCTGCAATCCATGGGGTTGCAAAGAGCCAGATATGATGGAGTGACTGAAATGAACTGAACTGAACTGAACTGATATGGACCTTTGTTGGCAAATAATGTCTCTGCTTCTTAATACACAGTCTAGGCTTGTCATTGCTTTTCTACCAAGCAGCAAGTGTCTTTTAATTTCATGATTGCAGTCAGCATCCGCAGTTATTTTGGAGCCTAAGAAAACAAAGTCTCTCACTCTTTCCATCGTTTCCCAATCTATTTGCCATGAAGTGATGGAACCAGATGCCATGATGTTAGAATTTTGAATGCTGAGTTTTAAGACAGCTTTTTCTCTCTCTTCTTTCACTTTCACCAAGAGGCTCTTTTGTTCTTTTTTGCTTTCTGCCATAAGGGTGGTGTCACATGCATGTTTTAGATTATTGATATTTCTCCCAGAAATCTTGATTCCAGCTTGTGCTTCACTCAGCTTGGCATATTGCATGATGCACTCTGCATAGAAGTTAAATAAGCAGGGTGACAATATACAGCCTTGATGTACTCCTTTCCCAACTTTGAACCAGTACCTTGTTTCATGCCTGGTTTTAACTGTTGCTTCTTGACCTTCATACAGGTTTCACAGGAGGTAGGTAAGATGGTTTAGTATTCCCATCTCTTGAAGAATTTTCCACAGTTTGTGGTGATCCACACCATCACAGAGTTAGCATAGTCATTGAAGCAGAAGTAGATTTTTAATGTAATTTTCTTGCTTTTTCTATGATCCAACAGATGTTCAAAATTTGATTTCTGGTTCTGCTTCCTCTTATAAATCCAGCTTGAACATCTGGAAATCCTTGGTTCGTGTATTATTTAAGCCAAGCTTGGAGAGTTTTGAGCATTACTTTGATCACGTGTGAAATGAGTGCAGCTGCAGTAGTTTGAGCATTCTTTGCCAATGCCTTTCTTTGGGATTAGAATGAAAACTGATCTTTTCTAGTCCTGAGGCCAGTGTTGAGTTTTCCAAATTTGCCGACATATTGAATGCAGCACTTTCACAGCATCATCTTTTTGGTTTGGAATCCATCAGCTGAAATTCCATCACCTCCACTAGCTTTGTTTGATGTGATGCTTCCTAAGGCCCACTGGACTTTGCACTCCAAGCTGTCTGGTATAGGTGAGTGATCTGGGTCATTAAGATCTTTTTTTTTTTTTTTTAATAGTTCTCCTGTATATTCTTGCCATCTCTTCTTAATATCTTCTGCTTCTGTTAGATCCATATCATTCTGACTTTTATTGTGCCCATCTTCACATGAAAAGTTCCCTTGGTATCTCTAATATTCTTGAAGAGTTCTCTAGTTGTTCCCATTCTGTGTGTGTGTGGTTTTTTGTGTTTTTTTTTCCCTCTATGTCTTTGTATTGATCACTTAGGAAGGCTTTCTTATCTTCCTTGCTATTCTTTGAAACTGTATTCAGATGAGTATATCTTTGCTTTTCTCTTGCCTTTCTATTCTCTTCTTTTCTCAGTTATTTGTAAGACCTCCTTAGACAACCATTTGCCTTTTTTTTTTTCCCCCTTGCTGATGGTTTGGATCACTGCCTCTTGTACAATGTTAGGAGCCTCTGTCCATAGTTCTTTAGGCACTCTATCAGATATAAACCCTTGAATCTATTTGTCACTTCCACTGTATAATCTTTGGGTTTTGATTTAGGTCATAACCTGAATGGTCTACTGGTTTTCCCTACTGTCTTCAGTTTAAGTCTGAATTTTGCAATAAGGAGTTCATGATCTGAGCCACAGTTAGCTCCTGCTCTTGTTTTTGTTGACTGCATAGAGTTTCTCCATCTTTGGCTGCAAAGAATATAATCAATCTGATTTCAGTATTGACAATCTAGTAATGTCCATGTGTAGAGTTTTCTCTTGTGTTGTTAGAAGAGAGTTTTTATTATTCAAAATTTGGTTATATATCTACAGTGAAAATGATCATCCATTATTTATTTCCCATTTAGTGATTTCCCATTTAGCGCTATAAATTTTTTGACATAAAGTTCTTTAATCATTGTGAAATGAAATGTCTCTAGGCATAGATAAGTCACATCTCTCTTTTAAAGATTAGATAGATCTCTACTATGAAATCATCATTTTAAGTTAACACTAATTTATCTAGTAATTAGTCTAGTAAAGCCTTATGTCCTTCTTTAACAACCATTTGTAATTTTTGCTGGGCTAGGTCATTATTTGTTTAATAAGTTTTTAAATTAGTTTCCATAAATTTACACGTAGTAAATTATATTATTATGATTGAATCAACTGCTTCTGTACCCGTGACTGTGTATTTTTCTCATTTTTAACATAATATTATTATACGTTCATTTTAATTTTTAGTGCACCCTCCCCAGTTACTTTTGTTTTGAGTTTTTGTATGTAAGATACACCGAAGATTATCTTGTTCTTCAAAACCATTTTCTCCTTTCCTATTGCTGTAAGAGGATGATATTGCCCTGCACTTATCTAGTGAATTTCAGTGCCTCCAAATAAGTAATGTGCATCACTGGCCACATGTGATTTGTTTGGCAAAGAGCACCTGAGTGGCAAAGTGCAAGCAAATGCTTTAAATGCAGTCGTGTGCTTGTTGCTTCTCCCTGGGTCATGAAAATGACATCTTCCATGTGGTTACTGAAACCTCAACCTGAGTCCCCAGTCTCAGTCCACGTAGCCTGGAGAAGTTTCAACCAACACAGCCCTCCGAGGATATCAGCAAGAAAGAAATCTTAGGTGTCATAAACCACAAGGATGACAGGTTTATTTGTTAGTGCAGCAAAGTTGATTAACACAAGATGAGGATTTACTCCAGTTATTTCTAGTCAATTTTAAATATAAAGTCTTTTAAAGTATTTTCAAGCAATCTGTCATCAGTTTTGTTATTCCTTATATTCCCTTTTATTTACTTTCCTAAAGATTGAAATTTCGGAAGTATTTTTTTTAATTCAGGTCATTATTGATAACTGTGTTTCTTACATTAAAGCAGTTCACATTTTTATACTGTATGTTTACAATTTTTCTAAGTTTATTAAATATATGATCATGGTTGTAGCCTTTGAAATATTCATTTTTTAAAAAGCTTCAAAACTTACAGCCACATGCATGATTAATTTCATAAGTGTTCCTTGGACACTAATAAAATATACATGTATTCAATATTCATAGAATGCAAAATCAGATATTCATGTTTGAGTGGAGTTTATTGCAGTATTCAATTCATATATGTTCTCATTTATTAATTTTTAATAGATTTTTCTATTTCTGAAAAAGATATATTCCATTCTCTGAGTATCATTCTATTTTTATCAACTTCTCCTGCATTTCTAATTGATTGAGCTTTATGTTTGGAATCCTAAAAGCTTTGGTACTTACAGTTTTATGAGGAATATGTCCTCCAAGAAAATTGCATTTTATCATTGCACATTACCTTATTTAATTTCAGCCTTAAAAGAATATATTTATTTTCCCTTGCTCCAGCTCACCTGTTACATTTTTTCCTAAAATGTTGTGCTATTTCTAGTAATTTAGTTTTATTTTTCCCTTTTCTATGAGTATTCTCCATATCACAAATATTGCTTAGACTTGATAGCACAAAATTCCAAGCACACTATCATTGCATTAATCAGATATAAAATGCCACCAGACACTGCTTATTCTTCTTTCATTTTCTCTCTTCTTAAACTGTCTGAGTCACTTAGAGTTGTTTAGAGCATTTTCTGAAATATTTTTCTTAGATGAGGTAACCAAAACTGGGAGTCCTTAGTTTTTCTTTCAACTAACAAGTAAATGATAAGTTGTCAGCCAATAACATTCTGTAGTTCTTCTCTAGTAATCTACTAAACTAATTTTTAAATACCATATTTAATATAATTTTTTGAAATATAAATAAGTTGCTCCATTTAATTGGAAGCTTCTGATTTTTTTAAGTGCTTGAAATTCAAAAATCATGAGACATTGCCTCTATATTCCTTTCCTCCACCAACACACACACACACACAAACCCCATCCTTCCCTCTTTCCAGGGCATATGCCTGCTTGCTATTGATGTTGTCTGTTTGCTAAGTCATGTCCAACTCTTTGCGACTCCATGGACTGTAGCCCACCAGGACCCTCTGTCCATGGGGATTCTCCAGGCAAGAGTACTGGAGTGGGTAGCCGTTTCCCTCTCCAGGGGATCTTCCTGACCCAGGGACTGAACCTGCATCTCTTGCTTAATAGGCAGATTCTTCACCACTGAGCCGCATGGGAAGCCCATATGCTTGTTTCATTAGCACCTGGTTTTCCAGCTCTTCTAGTAACTAGGCTGTACCAAGTTGCTGTCCATGGAATATGGTTGGAAAGTTGTGCAACCTCCATTTTACAGGTTTACAAAGAAAACAATTGACTGTGAGTGTTTCTTTCCTCTTCCCAAAGCTGCAAACTTGATAGGGTGGCACTCACGCTAATGGAGACAACTTCCTTGAGGATGGTGTTAACCGCAGTTTGGCAGAAACTAGCTTCCTGGTTTCTCTCAGGGAATAGAATTCCCTTCCCAGATTACATTGATCACATTGGTATGTGGGAAAGGAATAAAATTCTGTGTTATTTAACATCTCTGCTTTGCTGTGGGATGGGGGAGGGATGGAAAGTCTTTTTCCTGGGGGTTCTCAGAGTGTGGCTCATGAACCAGTGAGGACCCCAAAGACACTTTCAAGGTGTTCCTGGGGTCAAATCACTTTGAAAATAACATTAAGATGTCAGTTGTCTTAAATGATGGTGTTTAAGTGTGTTGGCATAAAACTGCACAAATCACCATTTTATTGCTCACTGCCATACATGCACAGGAAAAGTCATTCCCTTATTTCACTTGAGAATGTCGTTGAGGAAACAGTAGTAATTATTAATGCTATCAAAATTTGACCTTTGTGAGTAAAGTTCTTTAATAGTCTATGTAAAGACATAGGAACAAAGCATGAAGCATTTCTACTACATACTGATATAATTGTTACCCACAGCAAAAAAATAGGTAGGTAATTGTGTCTGCTGTCAGCTGAATTGGTTGCTTTTTTCATGGAATGCCATTAATACTAGAAAGAATGACTGAAAGACAAATGATGGCTGTTCAAACATGAATATTTGGCAAGAGAAAACACCTGACAGTATTTATTGATGATGATAAAATTTGAGCTTTCAGGGGAAAATCAGAATTTTGGAAAACTTGTGTCCCCAATGACAGCTGGCAGCTTCACTATACTCAAAAACATTTTTAAAAATGGATTTTAGTGTGCGTATGTATTTTGGTAGTGCATAATAAAGTGGGTGACTATTTGGAAGATTCATAGTTAGGCAGTATTTTTCAGATGATCAATGCATGATGTTACAGATCTGCATAAATAAAAGAGTTAGTCAAAATGCAAGAGACCAGTGAACTCTAATGTGATAGAGGGTGAAAAATTTATTGATATGGACTTAGGTTCTACACAACAGCTAGCTTTTGAAAAACTGTCACTCGTCAAATTTTGGTGTAGTTACAAAAATAAAATATCAGCAAGTATCTGAAAAGGTTGAAAACACACTCACTTTTCCAAATTCTTATCTCTGAAGACATATTTCATCATGTGCTTCAATCAAAATAATGAATCACAACAGATTGAATGCAGAATTAGACATGAAATCAGCTGCCTTCTGATAAACCAGACATTAAAGAGATTTGCTAAAATATGAGATATCACTCCTCTCAATAACTTGTTTGGAAATATATATATATATATATATATAATATATTTTATATGAACAGGTACCAAATGTATCACTTTATTTTTAAGTAAATTAGTAAATAGATTATTTTTGAAATTCTTCATTTTAATTTCCAACACAGTACATTTCATGCGAAGAGTTAACTCATTGGAAAAGACTTTGATGCTGGGAGGGACTGGGGGCAGGAGGAGAAGGAGACGACAGAGGATGAGATGACTGGATGGCATCACTGACTCGATGGATGTGAATCTGAGTGAACTCCGGGAGTTGGTGGACAGGGAGGCCTGGTGTGCTGCGATCCATGGGATCAGTCACAAAGAGTCGGACACGACTGAGCGACTGAACTGAACTGAACTGAACTGAAAGCACATAAACAAAAACTCTTCTAGATCACTAATTGTATGTAAGAGTGGAAGGGATTTCTGGAAACTAAATTCTTGGTTTACCAATATGTTAGAGAAAGTGAAAAGTGAAAGTGTCAGTCCTCAGTCATGTCCGACCCTTTGCCACCCCATGGATTATAGCCCGCCAGACTCCTCTGTCCATGAGGATTCTCCAGGCAAGAATACCAGAGTAGGTTGCCATGTCCTTCTCCAGGGAATCTTCCTGACCCAGGTATCAAACCCAGATCTCCTGCATTGCAGGCAGATTCTTTATTGTCTGAGCCATCTTTACTAAAAATAACACATTTCCAGAATATGTGTGTGTTTCACTTTCACATCACTATTTAGGTAAATTAGTGAGGCTATCCAAAATGGACCCAAATCTGTCAGGGATATTTTTTTCCTTCCATATACTGCCACTGTATCATCTGTTCCCTTCTTTCCTTGTGGAACTCATCTCTCATTAATTCCACCTTTTAAATTTTTACTTTTGATGATTTGATCCATTTGTTTTAACTGTGTTACATTACAATATTTTTTATTCAGTTACTATGCTTTCAGTATACTAATTTATTTTAAAATTAAAAACTAATGACTTGAGTTGCGGGGCATATATTTATGTTCTAAGGGAATATCCTTAAGTGTTCATTTGATTTAGTGGACTCATTGGTTGCTTGTTCTAATTCCAGACTGCTCATGAATTCCCTCATCATTAGGCTTTTCCTGGTCTGCCTGGTGCTTTGTCTTCCTCTCCCTGGTTAATGGATTTTCCTAAGCAAGTTGGTATTTTGCCTACTTTCAGCTCAAAATATTCTATGCATCACAGTGACATTCCACAGAGAGGCAACATTTTCTTCTGTGTTAGAAGTTCAACTCCTGTGGGACAATGAAGTACAAGCCTTGTCTGTTGTCAGTATACACTAGGGGCTACAGAAGAAATCTCCAGTCCCAACTGTCCTCATTTTCCTCTGAACTCACTCTTGCCCTCATATTGTGTGAAAAATTCACTCATATTATTGCCAGGACTTAAAAAGCACAACAGGATTTTGTAATATCATAATTCATGACAAATAGATGGGGAAACAATGGAAACAGTGAGAGACTTTATTTTCTTGGGCTCCAAAATCACTGCAGATGGTGACTGCGGCCATGAAATTAAAAGACACTTGCACCTTGAAGGAAAAGCTATGACAAAACTAGACAGCTTATCAAAAGCAGAGACATTACTTTGCTGACAAAGGTCCATACATTAAAAGCTATGGTGTTCCCAGTAGTCATGTATGGATGTCAGAGTTAGACCATAAAGAAGGCTGAGTGCCAAAGAATTGATGCCTTTGAACTGTGGTGTTGAAGAAGACTCTTAAAATTCCCTTGGACTGTAAGGAGACCAAACCAGTCAATCCTAAAAGAAATCAACCCTGAATACTCACTGGAAGGACTGATGCTGAAGGTGAAACTACAATACTTTTGCCACCTGATGTGAATAGGCGACCCATTAGAAAAGACCCTCATCTTGGAAAGGCTGAAGGCAGGAGGAGAAGGGAATGATAGAGAATGAGATGGTTGGATGGTATCACCAACTAGATGTACATGAGTTTGAGCAAGCTCTGAGAGATGGTGAAGGACAGGGAAGCCTGGCGTGCTGCAGTCCATGGGGCCTCAAAAAGTCAGACAGGACTGAGCAACTGAATAACAGATGACCATAATTGCATTAATGGAAGGAGCTCTACATTTTTTTTTTTTCCTCCACAGAGGAGCCCAGATCTCTCTTGGAACCATGGAATTACAATCTCCACCTTGGTCCTGTCACACTTGATTGTGCTGGGCTGAGGAATAGCATTATAAAAGATCAAGTACTTGGTTTATACTTGCACCTGCTGTCTGGGTGCTAAGTCGCTCAGTAATGTCCGACTCTTTGCAACCCCATGGATTTTAGCCTTCCAGGGAGGCTCTGTCTGTGGGATTCTTCAGGTAAGAATACTGGAGTGGTTTGCAATGCCCTCCTCCAGGGGATCTTCTCAACCCAAGGATCTAACCAGAGTTTCTTATGTCTTCTGCATTGGAAGGGCAGGTTCTTTACCACTAGCTCCATCTGGGAAGCCCTTAATAACAACCTGTGTGTGTGCTAAATAGCTGCAGTCATACCTACTGGAATTCCTGAAAAAATCTAGGGTTTTGCATTTTCACTTTGCATTTTCACCCACATCTTCCTGGATCTAAGTTTTAGTCACTGCTATTCTCAAGAGAACTGTATGTCCACATCTTTTATCCATAGTGCTGAAACTCACAGAAGTCTGGAAACAAAAAGTCTTTGACAGCAAAACTGAATCTGGTGAAAATATGCACATGTTTCGGTGTAGAACTATATATGTGTCTTAGGATGGAGTAAAGTCCCAATCTCCCTCACCATGGCTCTATACAATAGAAACTACAGGTATCATATTATATTTATAAAAATTGAAAATTTCTAAATTTTCAGACATACCTGGTTCCATTGGATCCTGTGCCTTTGTACTTGAGGGCTTCCCAGGTGGTTCAGTGGTAAAGAATCCTCCTGCCAATGCTTTTTGCTGAGGTTTCTCCTTCTTCATCACCCTCCTCAGCCACATTTCACTGGACAGCACACACTGACCTTGCTGCAGGACCAAATTTCAATTGGCTGTTGTCACTCAAAGCATTCATTTGTAATTTTGTTGATTGCTCTTTAGACTTGAGAAACAGTTTTCTTTGCAGGCCACTAAGTCCCTGACCATGTGAATTTCTTCATTGCTGCTGCTAAGTCGCTTCAGTCGTGTCCGACTCTGCGTGACTCCAGAGACGGCAGTCCACAAGGCTCCCCCGTCCCTGGGATTCTCCAGGCAAGAACACTGGAGTGGGTTGCCATTTCCTTCTCCAGTGCATGAAAGTAAAAAAGTGAAAGTGAAGTCGCTCAGTCGTGTCTGACTCTTTGCGACCCCATGGACTACAGCCCACCAGGCTCCTCCGTCCATGGGATTTTCCAGGCAAGAGTACTGGAGTGGGGTGCCATCGCCTTATTTATGGTAAAAATAAACAGAAACCTCAATTAAATATAGTTGGGAGACCAGCAGGGGGAGCTCTCACGCCCTGTGACTGGAGTCCAGCCCGACAAGAGGACTGAGTCAATGAAAAGCCATTATGGATTGTCACCCCAGGAAAATCACGGATGTTGAAGGGCTCACACCAGTGGGTGTTTAAACACCATGGTCAGTCCACAGTGTATTGACATATCAGTCACACAGCCTAGTTCAGTTCAGTCGCTCAGTCATGTCAGACTTTGCTACCCCATGGACTGCAGCATGCCAGACTTCCCTGTCCTTCATTATCTCCTGGAGTTTGCTTAAACGCATGTCCTTTGAGCCAATGATGCCATCCAACCATCTCATCCTCTGTTGTCCCCTTCTCCTGACTTCGATCTTTCCCAGCCTCAGGGTCTTTTCCAATGAGTCAGTTCTTTGTATCACGTGGCCAAATTATTGGAATTTCAGTTTCACACAGCCCCACTAATTCCCAAAAGGAACAGAAAAGTGCAATGAAATACTTGCCCAGAGATGGGGCAACCGAAAATATTAGATGAAAAGCATTAATGAGTACCTCAGAGTATAAGCCAAATATATTCTACAGATTCCAAAAATCAGAAAATTAATTTGGAAGGATTTTACCTATCAAGATCATATGAGTATTTGTGAAAGATATACACAATCAGCATAATTATTTAATTATGTGCCATCTAAAGCTTATATTGTGAAACAGATACTTATTAGATAATTTATGGAAAGTATGACAATTAAAGACAGTATGATAAATTATCATCCCCATTTTGAGTTATTAGATAAAAGCTTTTATTCACAATAAAACTTGTTTAAGCACCGAGGTGATTTCTTTTAAAATTCATGTATTTTTGGCTAATGATGTGGCTGGATGCAGTGGAACATCTGTTGTTTACAAGTTTCAACTATCCATTGGGTCACTTATGAATTTTCACACAGATTATAAACTGTGTTATTAAGATTTCAGAGAGTAAACATTTAACTGAATAAGTTAATATTATTTTAATTAGAAAATGTTATTAATTATTACCTATGCTAAACCTTAAAGAATTTACCTTCTTAAAAAAATTTGTATTAAAGCAAACATTGCAGCTACTGTATTGAATCTCTAGTTGAATAATTAAAGTCCTAAGCTTCAACTTGCAGCATATTAAATAAACTGAAGCATTTTAATTCTTCTTACAATGTGAATTTCCTCATGAAAAGTCATACAGCTTTATTATTTTCTGAAAAAAAAGTTTTTCTCTTGATTCTTAGCATTTTTCCAGCTCTTTTCACATCAGTTATTGCTAGCTTCCTCCTGAGTGGTTTGTGGATAATATGATCCACTAATATCAAAATTACTTTATAGCAATGGCATAACGTATGAGTACAAATTCTTCCTATAGAGTCAATAATTTAGCAAAACACATATTTCTTACTCCAAGGATACATTTATAGATATTTTTCTTAGAAATCTGGGAGAAAGTGCATACGATCAATGTTATTAACATATGAAGTGAAGTGAAGTGAAGTGAAGTCACTCAGTCGTGTCCGACTCTTTGAGACCCTATGGACTGTAGACTACCAGGCTCCTCTGTCCATGAGATTTTCCAGGCAATAGTACTGAAGTGGATTGCCATTTCCTTCTCCAGGGTATATTCCCTACCCAGGGATCGAACCTGGGTCTCCCGCATTGTAGACAGACACTTTACCATCTGAGCTACCAGGGAAGTCCCTATTAACATATAATCATATTTTATTATCTCCAGTTATATGCCAAAAACATTGCACTGATAATTATATTTAAAATAAATTGCATAGTAATTTTGAACTCTTATTAATAGGAACAATACTTTTGTCAATTGCTTTCTAAAAATTAAATCAATTTATCTCTAAAGCTGGCACACTTATTTTCTAAATATAGTTATATAATTTGACATGAAATATTCCAGTTAACAAAATACTCAATATATGATGTATATGCCACACAACCTTCTGAAAATCCTTCAATTATTCCTTAAGTCTCCTTTACATGAGCTACAAATCTTTATACAGTATGAACTCTATTTAATTTCCAGGTTTTCTTGTTAGTGCTCTTTCCTTCTCTCTGCATCAATTTTACTGGCCTTTGTTTACTCCTTACTACTTTCTCCTACTGCTCAAATTATAAAAACTTTAGCATATGCTATTATTTGCATGAAACTCCCCTGACCCTATTTGCCTAGTTACATGATAGTAGACAATCTGATGCTTTTGCATGTATTCATTTCAATTCTTTGGGAAACATTATCCCACAATTCCACCAGGAACCATCTGTCTCCTTATTCTCAGTCTATATGGGGCTGAGTGGGGGGCTGCATTCACTCCATGAGAGAAACATGTATCCCTGAAGTGGCTAGTCATCATAACTGCATCCTCTCATCTCCACAAAGATTGTCGCAGGGTTGGAAGCAAGGACCCAAGTTGATCCAATTAGAATGCTTTCCAGAAATTTTATGAGAGTGTCTAGGACTCAGAACTATAACAATGACACTTGAGCTGCCAGGGGGTCAGCTGGAGCAGAAGGGCTGCCTGGGAAAAAGGCCAATATAGAAAAGAGCAGATGGAAGAGATGAAAATATTCAGCCTTAATGGCTTTGTTTGGGTCCCAGATCCATGCAAACAGATCCTGTGTCATATTGCTCTCAACCTCTTATCTCTGGTGCCACAGACACCTCCCAGGCAAGTAATATATACGTATTGTCTTAACAAATGAGTATCAAAATGGTGAAGTGTTTAAATATATGTCTATACTTTGTGTAGACATTCCTGATAATTTGAATTATTAATCAATCATTTCACTCATTGGTCAGTAATATTTCACTGTAGAACTACTTAATGTGTGCTTAGCAATTAGCATGTCCTTGTGATAATGCAAATCAGTCCAAGATCATTTTTCTGCTTGAAAATGATTTACTATATACTTAAGGAAGACAAAGGGATAGGCAGTTAGAAGTAAGGTGAGTGCTGTGAAGAAACAGAGAATGTCATTGAAGGGAATATTCATCTAGTGTGTAGGATGAGAAGATGGAGCCAGGAAAACCTTGGTACTTAAGCCAAAACCAGAAGGTGAAAGGATTGAGAAGGAACAAGGCAGGTCTTCCATGAGTCATCATGTGAAAGCCAGGAAGAAGGATGGCTAGAGAGCATTAAAACAAGGAATAAGGCTATAAAGTGGAGGGGAAATGTTTGCAGAAATTAGCACATGCAGGGGCTTTTAGGATTCATTAAATTTTCTGAACGTAAGCTTAAAATGCAAAATAATTTTATGAAATACTTCAGGTAGGAAAGTAGCATGTCAAAACTTGCATTTATAATGTTAACTTTTTGGCAGGATGATGAATGAGTGAACAATAATGGGGATATTACAAAAATCCTGTCAAGAAATAATATAGAGTCACTAGGACTATAGTGATGGCCTATTACAATGATTTGGTCCACAGACGACAGTTCAGTGCAATAAAGAACCCACCTGCCAATGCAAGAGATGCAGGAGATGTGTGTTTGATCCCTGATTTGGGAAGGTCCCTTGGCTAAGGAAATGGTGAAAGTGAAAGTGAAGTTGCTCAGTCATGTCCAACTGTTTGCTATCCCACGGAATATAGCCCTCCAGACTCCTCTGTCCATGGGATTTTCCAGGTAAGAATACTGGAGAGGGTTGCCATTTCCTTCTCCAGGGGATCTTTCCAATCCAGGGATTGAACCCAGCTCTCTCACATTGCAAGTGGATGCTTTAACCTCTGAGCCACCAGGGAACCCAAGGAAATGGTAACCCACTCCAATATTCTTGCTGGAATATCCCATGAACAGTGGAGCCTGGTGGGCTACAGTCCATAGTGTTACAATGAGTCAAACACAACTGACCACACACACATAAGCAACACAGTTCAGTTCAGTTCAGTCGTGTCCAACTCTTTGAGACCCCATGAACCACAGCACCCAAGTTTTCCCTGTCCATCACCAACTCCTGGAGTCCACCCAAACCCATGTCCATCGAGTCGGTGATGTCATCCCATCATCTCATCTTCTGTCATCCCCTTCTCCTCCTGCCTTTAATCTTTCCCAGCATCAGGGTCTTTTCCAATGAGTCAATTCTTCACACCAGGTGGCCAAAGTATTGGAGTTTCAGCTTCAACATCAGTCCTTCCAATGAACACCCAGGACTGATCTCTTTTAGGATGGACTGGTTGGATCTCCTTGCAGTCCAAGGGACTCTCAAGAGGCTTCTCCAACACCACAGTTCAAAAGCATCAGTTCTTTGGTGCTCAGCTTTCTTTATAATCCAACTCTCATATCCATACATAATCACTGGAAAAACCATAGCCTTGAATAGACGGACATTTGTTGGCAATGTAATGTCTCTGCTTTTTAGTATGCTGTCTAGGTTGGTCATAAATTTCCTTTCAAGGAGTAAGCATCTTTTAATTTCCTGGCTGCAGTCACCATCTGCAGTGATTTTTGGAGCCCAGAAAAATAAAGTAAGCTACTGTTTTCACTGTTTCCCCATCTATTTCCCATGAAGTGATGGGACCAGATGCCATGATCTTCGTTTTCTGAATGTTGAGTTTTAAGCCAACTTTTTCACTCTCCTCTTTCACTTTCATCAAGAGGCTCCTCAGTTCCTCTTCACTTTCTGCCATAAGGGTGGTGTCATCTGCATATCTGAGGTTATTGATATTTCTCCCAGCAATCTTGATTCCAGCTTGTGCTTCCTCCAACCCAGTGTTTCTCATGATGTACTCTATATATAAGTTAAATAAGTAGGATGACAGTATACAGCCTTAACGTACTCCTTTTCCTATTTGGAACCCCTCTGTTGTTCCATGTCCAGTTCTAACTGTTGCTTCCTGACCTGCATACAGATTTCTCAGGAGATAGGTCAGGTGGTCTGGTATTCCCACCTCTAAGAATTTTAAACAGTTTATTGTGATCCACACAGTCAAAGGCTTTGTCATAGTCAAAAAAGCAGAAATAGATGTTTTTCTGGAACTCTCTTGCTTCTTCAGTGATCCAGAGGATGTTGGCAATTTGATCTCTGGTTTCTCTACCTTTTCCAAAACCAGCTTGGACATCTGAAATTTCATAGTTCACATATTGCCTAAGCCTGGCTTGGAGAATTTTAAACATTTCTTTACTAGGGTGTGAGATGAGTGCAATTGTGTGGTATTCTGAGCATTCTTTGGCATTGCCTTTCTTTGGGATTAGAATGAAAACTGATCTTTTCCAGTCCTGTGGCCACTGCTGAGTTTTCCAAATTTGTTGGCATAAACAACACAAGCAACTACATAATCAAATGTTTCTGAGAAATTTATTTTAAGAAGAACTACTTAGTAGGAGAATGTAAGATATAGTTGGCATTTAATAAGACACAGGAAGTAAGGAAAATGGAGAAAAAAATTCCCAGATTTCAAATATAAACATCTGGCTCCCATTTACCACAAAAAGAAGCTGAATATACCATTTCAGGAGACAGATTTATATAAGAAAACAGTAATTTTTAATTATTCTTAAAATTCAATTGGCACTAAGGAAGATATTTTTACTCTTGTAGCACTATAGATAAATCAATACTTTAAGAGGTTTAAGGTGTTTATTGAAGATTTTACCTTTATTATTTGGCAAATGACTAAATAATTGACATAATTACTCAATTTCATTGTGTTGGCAATGTATGAAATTGAAATTGTACACTTGTATTCAATACTTATTCATTAAATTTATTTACCTAATGCCATTATATATATCACATGGTCTCCAAATATTTGTTGTTCAGACAGAATTTGAAGGCAGAGGGGAGGGGTGCACCAGTTGGAAAACACTGAAAAAAAAAAAGCAAATCATTTTGAGATGTCCTAAAACAAATACAGGTTGTAAATGCAGGCAAAAATCTGAAATGAGAGCAAACATTCTGGTCAAGAGTGATAGGAAGCACTGCTGTTTTTCAGTCACTAAGCTGTGTCCCACCCTTTGTGACCTGATGAAGTGGAGAACCCCAGGCTTCCCTGTCCTTCACTATTTCCCAGTGTTTGCTCTAACTCATGTCCTTTGAGTCAGTGATGCTATCTAACCATCTCATCCCCTGTTGCCCTCTTCTTATTTTGCCCTCAATCTTTCCTAGCATAGTACGAATACTGAGAAATTCAATCTTAGAACAATGAATAGACTTGCTCAGATGCTCAGCTGTGTCCAACTCTTTGAAATCCCATGGACTATGGCCCACCAGGCTCCTCTGACCATGGAATTTTCCAGGCAAGAATATAAAAACGGATTGCCACTTCCTCCTCCAGGGGATCTTCCCAACCCAGGGATCAAACACATATCTCTTATAGTCTCCTGCACTGGCAGACAGATTCTTTACCACAAGAACTACCTGGGAAACCCAATGAATAGGCTTATATATACACAGAAGTGTATAAACAATGAATATTGTAATCAAATCTTACATGGCTTGGAAAACGAGACACAGATCTATTATTTATATTTCCTCTTCACAGAGATGACATGAAATAAAACACACACACACACACACACACACACAGTGCAGTGCTGACCTCTGCTAAATTACTTTTGGAAAGTTACCCACCAATGCTCTAGGGTATAATGAGTTATGGAGCACCTCAAGTGGCCACCATTTTATGTGTCCTCTTCTACTGCAAGTCTTCATGCAAATAATGCTTGCTGCTTCATAGCTTATTCACGTTATATGGAAAATTATATTTAAGACAATTAATTACTCTATCATCTTGTCCTCTCTGCTGTCAATGTTATTCATGGGTTTTGTAGGTTAGCTTCTACTTTATAGCCTATGAACCTCCTTTTTCTCAGCCTAGGTAGTCTATGTCTAGATCTAAGCACAGCTTGTAATCTTTCATTCAAATTTCTGCTCAGATATCACCTGGTCAGACAGTGCTTCCCTTGACCACCCTATACAAATTAACCATTCCCTTCTCTCAGCATTTTCAATTTCCTGTACCTGGTTTTCTTTTCCTTCATAGCAATTTCCACCACCAGATAAATATTTATTCATTAGCTTGTTATCTGTTTGCCTCTCTAGACTGCAAACTGTAGGAAGGCAACCACTTGTGTTTGTTCAGTGCTGCATCTCTAATGCCTACTGCACAGTAGATGATCAGCCACACTTGTCGAATTAATGATGAACTCATATAATTTATCTTGTATGTTTTCATATACTCAGTGTTCTACAACAAATGCTCTGACTCTATGCATGTCAGTTTGATAACTAAAGATGGAGATAAGTAAAGGAAATTTGAGTTTGAAAAGCTAATCAGTACCTGATTCTGTTGAAACTTTATGTCAAACACTGTTGATTGCAGAAAAATGAATGCAAGGCTAGTGAATAACATTGTAAAAATTTTTGAACTTTAGATTTCATGTGAATATGTTTAGAAAATATTTAATCACTTTACAAAGGGGCACATTGGCTTCAAATTTCACAATTCTCATGCATCGTTATCTATTTGATGTTTTCGTATAACAGTGGCAGGCACGTAAGAGGCACTGGTAAACAATTGCTGGAAAACTGGGTGAACGGGTGGATTAATTAGTTATAGTTGTCATCACTGTGTCTAGAATTCTTCAATTCCTGTTTTCTATTCATCAGAAATTGTGTCCTCTTTCTTCCTGAAATTACACCCTCTATGTCCTCTTCACAATTACCAGATCAATAACCAGATTAAACTCTGAAGTTCAAAGACTTCAGAAATTAGAAATGTTTTTAAATTAGGAACTTTTTCTTAAGGTGGTTATTATAGTTTGAGAGTTCCAGAAAAGCATCTACCTCTGCTTCATTGGCTATACCAAGGCCTTTGACTGTGTGGATCACAATAGACTGTGGAAAATCCTGAAAGAGATGGGAATACCAGACCACCTTCCCTGCTTCCTGAGAAATCTGTATGCAGGTCAGGAAGCAACAGTTAGAATTGGACATGGAACAACAGACTGGTGACAAATTGGGGAAAGAGTACATCAAAGCTGTATATTGATACCAGCTTATTTAATTTATATGCACAGTACACTATGTGAAATGTTAGGCTGGATGAAGCACAAGATAGAATCAAAATTGCCTGGAAAAATGTCAATAACCTCAGATACGCAGATGGCACCACCCTTATGGCCGAAAGCAAAGAAGAGCTAAAGAGCCTCTTGATTAAAATGAAAGAGGAGATTGAAAAAACTGGCTTAAAACTCAGCATTCAAAATACTAAGACTATGGCATCTAGTCCCATCAGTTCAGTTCAGTTCAGTCACTCAGTCGTGTCCGACTCTTTGCGACCCCATGAATCGCAGCACGCCAGGCCTCCCTGTCCATCACCAACTCCCGGACTGCACTCAGACTCACGTCCATCGAGTCAGTGATGCCATCCAGCCATCTCATCCTCATCCTCATCTCATCCTCAGCCATCGTCGTCCCCTTCCCTTCCTGCCCCCAATCCCTCCCAGCATCAGAGTCTTTTCCAATGAGTCTACACTTCGCATGAGGTGGCCAAAGTACTGGAGTTTTAGCTTTAGCATCATTCCTTCCAAAGAAATCCCAGGGCTGATCTCCTTCAGAACGGACTGGTTGGATCTCCTTGCAGTCCAAGGGATGCTCAAGCATCTTCTCCAACACCACAGTTCAAAAGCATCAATTCTTCAGCGCTCAGCCTTCTTCACAGTCCAACTCTCACATCCATACATGACTACAGGAAAAACCATAGCCTTGACTAGACAGACCTTAGCTGGCAAAGTAATGTCGCTCACTCTGTGGCAAATAAATGGGGAAACAATGAGAGATTTTATTTTCTTGGTCTTCAAAAATCACTGCAGATGGTGACAGCAGTGATGAAATTAAAAGACGCTTGCTCCTTGGAAAAAAAGCTATGACCAACCTAGACAGCATTTAAAAAGCAGAGATATGACTTTTCTGTCAAAGGTCTGTCTAGTCAAAGCTATGGTTTTTCCAGTAGTCATGTATGGATATGAGAGTTGGACCATAAAGAAAGCTGAGTGCTGAATAATTGATGCTTTTGAACTGTGGTATTGGAGAAGACTCTTGAGAGTCCGTTGGGCTGCAAGGAGATCAAACCAGTTAATCCTAAAGGAAAACAGTCCTGAATATTCATTGGAAGGACTGATGCTGAAGCTGAAACTCCAATACCACTGACTCGTTGGAAAGATCCTGATGCTGGGAAAGATTGAAAGCAGGAGGAGGGGATAACAGAGGATGAGATGGTTGGATAGCATGACCAACTAGATGGACATGAGTTTGAACAAGCTCTGGAGTTGGTGATGGACAGGGAAGCCTGGAGTGTTGCAGTCCATAGGGTCGCAAAGAGTTGGACACGCCTGAGTGACCGAACTGAACTGAAAGATTGTTTCCGGGACATATTTATTGATTATCTTCAATAGTATACCATTTCAGTTGCAATTAGGAAAAGTTTATTATGGGAAATAGCACTTTCCAACAAGAGTGCAGTCAGAGAAGAAATTCGGAGGGAAAAATCAGAAAAACAGAGCTCACAGTGAGTTGTTTCTGTAAGGACTGACTAGGCAAAATTACAATTTAGAAATATTTTAAAAAAAAAGAAATATTTTTTGATCCCAGATGTGGTTATTTCATCTTTGATATACTTTCAAGTTTGTTTTCATGCTTCCATTAAAAGCATTAAAGAGATTGTCCTCACTCCCTCATGGGCTTTTTCACCTATTTCTCACCCTTTTCTTACATTAACAGAAATCCCTCCAATTCCTATATTTCATTAAGTCAAAAGATCACAGTCTGAATTCCTTTTATTTTCCAAAGAAGTTTACTGCTTGGCCTTACTCAAACTAAACATTTGAAGATCTAACTTTTAACATTCAGTCAGTTCAATCTCTCAGTTGTGTCCAACTCTTTCTGACACCATGAATCATAGCACTCCAGGGCACCCTGTCCATCACCAGCTCCTGAAGTTTACTCAAACTCATGTCCATCGAGTTGGTAATACCATCCAGCCATCTCATCCTCTGTCATCCCCTTCTCCTCTTGCCCCATTCCCTCCTAGCATCAGACTTTTTTCCAATAAGTCAACTTTGAGATGGCCAATGTATTAGAGTTTCAACTTCAACATCAGTCCTTCCAATGAACACCCAGGACTGATCTACTTTAGAATGGACTGGGTGGATCTCCTTGCAGTCCAAGGGACTTTTAAGAGGCTTCTCCAACACCACAGTTCAAAAGCACATCCATACACGACCATTGGAAAAACCATAGCCTTGACTAGATGGACCTTTGTTGGAAAAGTCATGTCTCTGCTTTTCAATATGCTATCTAGGTTTGTCGTAACTTTCCTTCCAAGGAGTAAGCATCTTTTAATTTCCTGGCTGCAACCACCATCTGTAGTGATTTTGGAGCCCCCCCCCCAAAATAAAGTCTGACACTGTTTCCACTGTTCCCCTATCTATTTCTCATGAAGTGGTGGGACAAGATGCCGTAATCTTAGTTTTCTGAATGTTGAGCTTTCAGCCAACATTTTCACTCTCCTCTTTCACTTTCATCAAGAGGCTTCTTAGTTTCTCTTCACTTTCTGCCATAAGGGTGGTGTCATCTGCATATCTCAGGTTCTTGATATTTCTCCCAGGAGTCTTGATTCCAGCTTGAGCTTCTTCCAGTCCAGCGTTTCTCATGATGTACTCTGCATAGAAGTTAAATAAGCACGGTAACAATATAGAGCCTTGACCTACTCCTTTTCCTGCTTGGAACCCGTCTGTTGTTCCATGTCCAGTTCTAACTGTTGCTTCCTGACCTACATACAAGTTTCTCAAGAGGCAGGTCAGGTGGTCTGGTATTCACATCTCTTTCAG
Source organism: Ovis aries (assembly GCF_016772045.2). Lineage (NCBI taxonomy): Eukaryota > Metazoa > Chordata > Mammalia > Artiodactyla > Bovidae > Ovis > Ovis aries. The sequence goes on from NC_056069.1 coordinate 55,182,780, forward strand.
AATTTTCCACAGTTTATTGTGATCCACACAGTCAAAGGCTTTGGCATAGTCAATAAAGCAGAAGTTGATGTTTTTCTGAAACTCTCTTGCTTTTTCCATGATCCAGCAGATATTGGCAATTTGATCTCTGGTTCCTCTTTCTTTTCTGAAACCAGCTTGAATATCTGGAAGTTCACGGTTCACATATTGCTAAAGCCTGGCTTGAAGAATTTTGAGCCTTACCTTACTAGCATCTGAGATGAGCGCAATTTTTTGGTAGTTTGACCATTCTTTGGCATTGCCTTTCTTTGGAATTGGAATGAAAACTGACCTTTTCCAGTCCTGTGGCTACTGCGGAGTTTTCCAAATTTGCTGGCATATTGAGTGCAGCACTTTCACAGCATCATCTTTCAGGATTTGAAATAGTTCAACTGGAATTCCATCAACTCCACTAGCTTTGTTCGTGATGATGCTTTCTAAGGTCCATTTGACTTCACATTCCAGGATGTCTGGCTCTAGGCGAGGGATCACACCATCATGATTATCTGGGTAGTGAAGATCTTTTTTGTACAGTTCTTCCATGTATTCTTGCCACCTCTTCCTAATATCTTCTGCTTCTGTTAGATCCATACTATTTCTGTCCCTTATCGAGCCCATCTTTGCATGAAATATTCCCTTGGTATCTCTAATTCTCTTGAAGTGATATCTAGTCTTTCCAATTCTGTTGTTCTCCTTTATTTCTTTGCATTGATTGCCGAGGAAGACTTTCTTATCTGTCCTTGCTATTCTTTGGAACTCTGCATTCAGATGCTTATATCTTTCCTTTTCTCCTTTGCTTTTTGCTTCTCTTCTTTTCACAGCTATCAGTAACGCCTGTCCAGACAGTCATTTTGCTTTTTTGCATTTCTTTTCCATGGAGATGGTCTTGATCCCTGTCTCCTGTACAATGTAACAAACCTCCATCCATAGTTCATCAGGCACTCTATCAGATCTAGTCCCTTAAATCTATTTCTCACTTCTACTGTATAATCATAAGGATTTGATTTAGGTCATACCTGAATGGTCTATTGGTTTTCCATAGTTTCTGCAATTTTGGAGAAGGCAATGGCACCCCACTCCAGCACTCTTGCCTGGAAAATCCCATGGACGGAGGAGCCTGGTGGGCCGCAGTCCATGGGGTCGCTAAGAGTCGGACATGACTGAGCGACTTCACTTTCACTTTTCACTTTCATGCATTGGAGAAGGAAATGGCAACCCACTCCAGTGTTCTTGCCTGGAGAATCCCAGGGATGGGAGAGCCTCATGGGCTGCCATCTATGGGGTTGCACAGAGTCAGAAATGACTGAAGCGACTTAGCAGTAGCAGCAGCAGCGGCAGTTTCTTCAATTTAAGTCTGATTTTGGCAATAAGGAATTGATGATCTGAGCCACAGTCACTTCCCAGTCTTGTTTTTGCTGATTGTATAGAGCTTCTCCATCTTCGGCTGCAAATAATATAATCAATCTGATTTCAGTATTGTCCATGTGTAGAGTCTTCTCTTGTGTTATTAAAAGAGGGTGTTTGCTATGACCAGTGCATTCTCTTGTAAAAACTCTATTGACCTTTGCCCTGCTTCATTCCATATTCCGAGGCCAAATTTTCCCATTGGTCCAGGTGTTTCTTGACTTCCTACTTTTGCATTCCAGTCCCCTATAGTGAAAATGACATCTTTTGGGGTATTAGTTCTAAAAGGTCTTATAGGTCTTCACAGAACCCTTCAACTTCAGCTTCTTCAGTGTTACTGGTTGGGGCATAGGCTTGGATCACTGTGATATTGAATGGTTTGCCTTGGAAACGAACAGACATTAAAATCTGAGAAATTAAACAAGAAGCAATAAAGAATCAAGTACATATTTTGGTTATTTAAAATATGATCACTATCAAAATTTGTGGACTGGAGCAAAAACAGTACTTAAAGGAAAATATACAGGATTGAAAGCATATATTACAATGGAAGAAAGATCTAAAATCAATAATGAAAGTTTCCACCTTAGGAAACGAAAACAAAGAAGAGCAAAGTAAATCTAATGTAAGCAGAAGAAAATACATGATCCAAATTAAAGCAGAGATTACTGAAATTGAAAATAAGCAACCAATAGACAAAATCATCAAAACCGAAAGCTGTTTCTTAAAATATATATATATATATAAATAGAACTTAACCATAGTCAGTTTCTAGGAAAAAAAAAGAGGGGACGCTGGTTGCTAATATCAGGAATAAAAGAAGAGACATCACTACACATCCACTGGATATTAAAATTATACTACAGAAACTATGAAAAACCTCTGTGCCCAGAAGTTTAAAAATCTAGATTAAAAAAAAAAAATCCTTAATAGGTACAATCTGTCAAAACATGCACACACACAAAGTAGATGTTCTAAATAAGCCTATATCTATCAAAGAAAATTGAATCAATAACTAATAATTTTCCAAGACAGAAAGCACCAGTCCCAAATAAATTCACTGATCAATTCTCCAAACATTAAAAAAAAAAATTATACCAATCTTCTACAATCTCTTTCAGAGTATAGAAGAAGAGAGAATACTTCCTAACTCATTCTATAAGCTTAACATCATTCTAACATCCACACCAGTCAAAGGCATTTAAAAAAAGAAGAAGGAAAAAAAAATACAGATCAATAGCTCTCAGGAACACAGATGCAAAAATCCTCAACAAAATATCATCAAATTGCATGCAAACATTCAGATAAAATAATGAATTTACTTTGAAACACATTGAGTCAATGAAAATCCATATATGTGTTATTATTAAAAAACAAACAGGTAAAACAAAATTCAGTTTTTAACTACAGCTCCTAGTAAGCCAATTTCTTTTTATTTTAGAAATATTAAAATTATGGCCAAAACCTTGGGGAAGTTATTGGAATTTTTCGCTCTTTCACACCTCACCTCCAGGAATTCGCATGGAGTTTACCTTCAAATTACATCCAGAATCAGGCCACAAATCACCACCTGTGGGTGGAGACATAGTTACAATAATGTCTTTGTAGCTCCCTGGGCCCAAGCCCTTCTTGCCGATTTAAAGGTTTTTGCACACAGTAGTCAGACGTGGTATTACCTAAGCCAGGTCAAGTCATATAGATGTTGAAAAGCACAAAAATGGTTGTGGAAGCATAAATTTATACAGTATCAAAGCAACTTGACACACTTGGTATCAAGGGAAATGAATCTAACAACACAAGAATCGAATTGTCATCACTTTAGCAATTAATTTAAGAAGCTTTTATGTATCTTCTGAATAAGGTGGCCTTTATTAGGAAATAAAAATATGTAGCACTCAGTTGAATTGAAATTTCAGATAACATAATTTTTAATATCATCATTTTCCATGTAATATTAGGGAATCTTGTATTTTGTCTGGCAACTCTTCTCAAGAAGTGTTGTTATATGTTATACATAACATAGCTTATAGTGTGTTCTAGTCACATGTGGCCTACCTGAGCCTATGAAAGCTCTAGAGTTATCTTACTGTTTAAATTATTTTCAGGGAAGAGTATAAAATATTTAATAATAATACCAGGGAGAAATCAGGACCCCCCCCCCCCACCAAAAAAACAAAAAAGCTGACAACTGCCCTATTCACTTCGACAAGTCAGTGAAAGTTTAAAGGGAATGAGCAGGAATGAAAGATGGAAAGGAATGAAGAACAGATTAAAAAGGTCTGATTTGTAGCCTGATTCACAAAAAGAACATGTGTCTGATATGCGGGGGCATCTGAATAATGATTTCACATTAACCGGAAATAAAGTGTACTTCTCAGGGAAAACTGAATATTACTAATTTCACCAAATTTATAAATAGATTGGAAATAAAATGACTTGTAGAATGTACTATGGTTTCAATAGTCTTAGATCAGCCTTACGTGTGATTCCTGTTCACAGATGGGTCAAGCAATCCAATTGGCTAAGGGTGGGGAGAGGAATGAATGGAGGAAAGAGCAGGAAAGAAGGAGGGAAGAAAGGTAGAAGGCAGGAAGGACGCAAGGAAGAAAGGAAAGCCTGGACGCTCTACGAATCAGAGAGAGTATGAAGATTACCAACATGGAAGAAATCTGTTTCAAGAAATTAAATATTTGAATACCTTGTGTAAAGGACATTTTTTTTCAAATTAAGCTTTTCAGTTTAGCAGAGAAAATTAACGTGTAATAATAGTACATGCTGAATCTTTTGTTTCTCTCCTCCTTTTGATGATATCACTACTTGGAAATAGATGATAGCACAGACAAAAAAACAGTCAATGATAACTAGTTTAGATCCTGGTTACCTTACCTTATTATTATTATTTTTTTTAAGCAATCTCATTGAGTAATTTCTAGTTCCTCAGCAGGTATCAGTTCAGTTCAGTGCAGTCGCTCAGTCGTGTCTGACTCTTTGCTACCCCATGAATCACAGCACTCCAGGCTCCTTGTTCATCGCCAACACCCGGAGTCCACCCAAACTCATGTTCATCAAGTCGGTCATGCCATCCAGCCATCTCATCCTCTGTTGTCCCCTTCTCCTCCTGCCCCCAATCCCTCCCAGCATCAGGGTCTTTTCCAATGAGTCAACTCTTCGCATGAGGTGGCCAAAGTGTTGGAGTTTTAGCCTCAGTATCAGTCCTTCCAGTGAACACCCAGGACTGGTTGGATCTCCTTGCAGTCCAAGGGACTCACAAGAGTCTTCTTCAACACCACAGTTCAAAATCATCAATTCTTCAGTGCTCAGCTTTCTTCACAGTCCAACTCTCACATCCATACATGACCACAGAAAAAACCATAGCCGTGACTAGACGGACCTTTGTTGACAAAGTAATATCTCTGCTTTTGAATATGCTATCTAAGTTGGTCGTAACTTTCCTTCCAAGGAGTAAGCATCTTTTAATTTCCTGGCTGCAATCACCATCTGCAGTGATTTTTGGAGCCCCCAAAAATAAAGTCTGACACTGTTTCCACTGTTTCCCTATTTCCCATGAAGTGATGGGACCAGATGCCATGATCTTCGTTTTCTGAATGTTGAGTTTTAAGCCAACGTTTTCACTCTCCTCTTTCACTTTCATCAAGAGGCTCCTCAGTTCCTCTTCACTTTCTGCCATAAGGGCGATGTCATCTGCATATCTGAGTTTATTGATATTTTTCCTGGCAATCCTGATTCCAGCTTGTGCTTCTTCCAGCCCAGCATTTCTCATGATATACTCTGCATAGAAGTTAAATAAGCAGGGTGACAATATACAGCCTTGACGTACTCCTTTTCCTATTTGGAACCCGTCTGTTGTTCCATGTCCAGTTCTAACTGTTGCTTCCTCACCTGCATATAGGTTTCTCAAGAGGCAGGTCAGGTGGTCTGGTATTCCCATCTCTTTCAGAATTTTCCACAGTTTATTGTGATCCACACAGTCAAAGGCTTTGGCATAGTCAATAAAGCAGAAATAAATGTTTTTCTGGAACTCTCTTGCTTTTTCCATGATCCAGCAGATGTTGGCAATTTGCAGGTATACATGACAGTAATTTATTTTCATGACTATGCATAAAGAAGATTGCTGAAATCAAAAGATCAAAATTCATGTGCTAAGCTAAACTTTTATCATATATTATTATGTAAGAGTAATATGGATCAAAGTAAAAACCACCAAATTTTCAGAAAAATGTATTATTTTAAGAACTGTTACTGAGTATGGAGAGTCAATGAGGGCTCTTCCTCATGGGTCTTGATTCTTGGTAAGGACACAAAGATGAATCTGAAGGCCTACCGGTGGCAAAATAAGTTTATTAAAGCCAAAACAGAAAGAACACCTCAAGGGAGGGTGGGCCAATTCAAGAGAGGCACAGGTACTGGAATCGTGATGTATGAGTTTGTTTGTTTGTTTTTTTTTCATATTCATGAGACAGAGCTTTTCATATTTATACAGGTGGGTATGGACTGACAGTTTTGATTGACAGTTGAAGTTATATAACAAAATGCTATGGCACCTGTCTTGTACATATTTCAGTCTGTTATAATCAGATATATGTATTTATAGAATATTCATGAACCCTTAATGGGTTCCCAGCTGTATAAGGTCATTTCCGCATTGTTCATCAAGGTCACATGTGCCAGAGTTGGAGAAGTCCCATTGGAACTGTCTGTGTGGTTACTTTGTAGCTTATCTATGAGCTCTCTGAGCCACACTGGGGCATGTCTGGGGTCGGGTTTAGAAATCAGCTCAAGTCTTTCCCCTAAGCCACTCTTCCTTGCTCATCTCTAATTTCTTACCTAACAGAACCTATGGAAATTTTATGACAATTTGCAGTTATACAGTATTTTTAGATCAAATTGACTTATCTAGGATCATTTATTTTTTAATTATTTCCCCATGACAGCATGAGCACTTCTCATGTCCATGTCAATTTAAACAAATATAATTGTATTTAGACTTTATACTATATTAGATCTTAGGTAAGATGTGTGCCTGCCATAGCCGCCTTAGGAAATTGTTGAGTTACTTAAACAGGGCTGCCCATGAAGACAGTGTTTCCTTACGAAGGTGCAGAAGAACTCCTAAGAGATTTTGATATGCTCTCAGCCAACAACCTTGAAGAAACTGTGCTTATAAAGTCCACTGTTGGAGATAATTTAAAAATATTTTCTAAAAGAAAAATACCAAGGAGGTAAATATGAGAATATTGCAGCAACCATTACAGTTTAATCTGCTTTTGGAAGGATAGGAGCATATCCATAGAACTCACCTAGAAAGCATTGCAAAATGTAAGTGCAAAAGTACAGAGTGCTGTTGTGGCATGCTGTGATTCATGGGGTCGCAAAGAGTCAGACACGACTGAGCAACTGAACTGAACTGAACTGTAATATTGCAAGTTTTGAATTAATAAAAAACTACATCATTAATTGTTACTGCATATACCACAGCCCAGTTTACTAAAAGTTAAAAAAAAAATTGAAAATTGCATTATCTTTGGAGTGGGTAATTATTATGGGATTGGGATCCAGTGAAACATTTACCTTGCGGTCTATCTTATGTTATTGTTGTTTAATCATTCAGTTGTGTCTGACTCCTTGTAACTCCACGGACTGTAGCCTGGCAGGCTATTATAACATCAATTATAACATCCAATCTTCATTTTTTAAACTGGTATTAAAGGACCTTTTGAGATGACTTGGGTAAAATGTTTTATTAAATTACAAAGGAAGATAAGAGGAAATTTTTCATGTGTTTGGAGTGTCCTAAAAATATGGGTTGACTACATTATGACAAAAGGACAGATCTTCTGCCTTTTTAAAAAATATTATTGGAGTATCATTGCTTTACAGTGTCGTGTTAATTTCTACTGCACAGCAAAGTGAATCAGTTATGGGTGTATATATATTCCCTCCAGGGTGGATTTCCTTCCCATTTAAGTCATCACAGAGCACTGAGTTCCCTGAGCTGTGCAGTATGTTCTCATTAGTTATCCATTTTACACATTGTATCAATAGTATATATATGTCAACCCCAGTTTACTGGCTTTATATAGATAACATAGGTTCTCCCTCTAGTACCTTTCTGACCATAAAGGAAAACTACATTGCCAAGCTTCTTCTACAATTTGGTTTCAAGTCATATAACTGAAATACTGGCAATTGACTGCAGCCCTAATAAAAAGATACACTCCTCTCTTGCCCTGCCATGTAAAGGAAGAAGCTACTTGTTTCACCAGTGATGATTGCGTATACCATGCAAGAAACTCAGATCTTAGAGCACCACCTGGAGGAGAAATGTGGACAAGGACTGATTCTCTTATATCACAGAGTGAAGGGAATAAAAACATGTATCTTAATAAATAAAATCATTTATGAAATAATTAAGCCATTCATATTCAAGGCGTGATTTTCTACTTCCATAAAACCTACTTTCTTCTGTTCTGTATGGAAGTAAGTATCTTTAAAGATACTGCAACTAGGGGGGAAAAAAAAAAAAAACAAAAAACCTTACAATGTGAAGACTAAGAAGGAAACAAATTCCAGAGATTAAAACTTGGATGAGTCTCAAGTATTTGGTAAGACTCATACCTGCAGTAACTATGAAGATTGTGAGAACAAATGAGCCCATGAAATAATTGTTTGATTGATAGTGTAAACTAAAGAAAAAAGTGTCCAGGTATTAGAGGATTTTTAAGTGAAAAACTGAATGCTTTTAGATTCCAAACTGTGAAGGATTGAATTTCAAAAAACTCTAACAACAGAGGCCTCGTAGAACTTTTTTAGATAAATAATGTGACTTGAGGTAAAGATCCGATTTAGGATGAGACTTTATGCTTAGTGTTTTGTAACTGCTTCAAGGGGACTTCCATCGAGGGAAAGAGACATGAAAGAGAGAGAGAAAAAAAAAAAGTAGCTCTTAGAGTTATACAATGAAAAACTTTTGGATGGGACAATATTTGTAAGCACAGACTGACTGTCTCTGAATGGGCTGTATATACATATACATATGTATACCTATATGTATGTGCATCCATACCTATATCCACAGAGCAATGAGACCCTTCTTCCCTTTAAAGAAGTCTTTACATTGCTTTACATTTACTATGGAATGAGTGGATGGAAGAACGAGAATAAGATCACATAAGAATAAGAATAAGATCACATAAGAACGAGAATAAGATCACAATGCCAAGGTAGTTTTTCAATCTCCATCTCTCATAAAAGGACAAGAAAATAAGCAACTATAGTGACATCACTTCATATTTACTATGGAACGAGTGGATGGAAGAATGAAAACAAGGTCACAATGTCAAGGTATTTTTTTTTCAATCTCAATCAATCTATCATAAAAGGACAAAGCAAATAAGCAACTACAGTGGCAAAGCTGAAAATCTCCAGATAACATCTCCAAAAAGTATCCCATAAACATAAAAATCCAAGAAGCTGGGCCACTCTAGCAACCAGGCTGACATGATGTGAGCAACACTGTGGGTTGAAACAGAAGACGGTGAAACCATAGATCCAAGAAGCCTGAAATCCCTACCAGAAGAAAAGTCGTGGTCTTTAGTATTAATAGAAATTTGGTGGGATGAATTGAGGATGAGAGCTGACTTTGGGAAGAGTTCAACACAGGCTGTGGGATTGGAGGAGGTCTAATAGTGCTGGTGTGGCCTAAGAGGAAATAACTCATGAGAGCAAGCAGCCCAAGCTGTTCTTCTTGGGAGAAGAAACCATTGGGAGGAGACTCAAGAATGTGAAGGAAAGGAAAATGAGGAGCAAAAGTCAGAAAAGTCTTAAATACATGACAGGAAATGAGTAAAAAGGAAGGTCTTAGAAAATAGAGGCACATTAAAAAAAAATTATGATAACAAAATAGAGAATCATAGAATCATGAAACTAGGAAATGTTTCCTTGTCCACTCCTCAGTCCACTCTTAGAAGATTCCTTGTAAATTGTGCACAAAAGCCATTGTGTTCAAACATGTGCAGTTCAGCTCAGTTGCTCAGTCATATCCTACTCTTTGTGACCCCATGAACTACAGCACACCAGGCTTCTGTGTCCTTCACCAACCCCCGGAGCTTACTCAAACTCATGTCCATCAAGTCGGTGATGCCATTCAAGCGTCTCATCCTCTATTGTCCCCTTCTCCTCTGGTCTTCAAACTTTTCCTGCAACAAGGTCTTTTCCAAGGAGTCAGTTCATTGCGTCAGGTGGCCAAAGTACCAGAGCTTCAGCTTCAGCATCAGTCCTTCCAATGAATATTCAGGACTGATTCACTTTAGAACAGACCAGTTGGATCTCCTTGCAGTCCAAGGGACTCTCAAGAGTCTTGTTCAACACCACAGTTCAAAAGCATCAAGTCTTCAGTGCTCAGCTTTCTTTATAGTCCAACTGTCACATTCACACATGACTAGAAAAGGCATAGCTTTAACTAGATGGACCTTTGCTGGTAATGCAATGTTTCTGCTTTTTAGTATACTGTCTAGGTTGGTCATAGCTTTTCTTCCAAGGAGCAAGTGTCTTAATTTCACGGCTGCAGTCAACATTTGCAGTGATTTTGGAGCCCCCAAAATAAAGTCTCTCACTGTTTCCACTGTTTTCCCATATATTTGCTATGAAGTAATGGGGCCAGATGCCATGATCTTAATTTTCTGAATGTTGAGTTTTAAACCAGCTTTTTCACTCTCCTCTTTCACTTTCATCAAGAAGTTCTTTAGTTCTTCTCTTTCTGCCATGAGGGTGGTATCATCTGCGTATCTGAGATTATTGATATTTCTCCCGGAGATTTTGATTCCCATTTGTGCTTCATCCAGTCCAGCATTTCACATGATGCACTCTGCATATAAGTCAAATAAGCAGGATGACAATATACAGCTTTGCCGTACTCTTTTCCTGATTTGGAACCAGTCTATTGTTCCATGTCCAGCTCTAACTGTTGCTTCCTGACCTGCATACAGATTTCTCAGGAGGCAGGTAAGTTTGTCTGCTATTCCTATGTCTTGAAGAATTATCTGCAGTTTGCTGTGATCCACAGTCAAAGGATTTGGTATAGTCACTAAAGCATAAGCAGATGTTTTTCTGGAATTCTCTTGCATTTTGAATGATTGAACAGATGTTGGCAATTTGATATCTGGCTCTTTTGCCTTTTCTAAATCCAGCTTGAACATTTGGAAGTTCACAGTTTACGTACTATTGAAGCCTGATTTGTAGAATTTTGAGTATTACTTTGCTAGCTTGTGAGAAGAGTGCAATTGTGCAGTAGTTTAAACATCCTTTGGCACTGCCTTTTTTTTGAGATTGGAATGAAAACTGACATTTTCCAGTCCCATGGCCATTACTGAGTTTTCCAAATTTGCTGGCATATTGAGTGCAGCACTTTCACAGCATCATCTTTTAAGATTTGAAATAGCTCAACTGGAATTCCATCACCTCCACTAGCTTTGTTTGTAGTGATGCTTCCTGAGGCCCACTTGACTTTGCATTCTAGGATGTCTGGCTCTAGGTGAGTGATCACACTATTGTCATTATCTGGGTCATGAAGAACTTTTTTGTATAGTTCTTGTGGGTATTCTTGCCACCGCTTCTTAATATCTTCTGCTTCCATTAGACCCATACCATTTCTGTCCTTTATTGTGCCCATCTTAACATGAAGTATTTCCTTGGTATCTCTAATTTTCTTGAAGATATCTTAATCTTTCCCATTCTATTTTTCTCCTCTATTTCTTTGCACTGATCACTAAGGAAGGCTTTCTTATCTCATCTTGCTATTCTTTGGAACTCTGCACTCAAATGGGTATATATTTCCTTTTCTCCTTTGCCTTTCACATCTTTTCTTTTCTCATCTATTTTTAAGGCCTCCTCAGACAACCATTTTAACTTTTTGCATTTCTTTTTCTTGGAAATGGTCTTGATCACTGCCTCTTGTACAAAGTCATTAACCTCCATTCATAGTTTTCCAGGCACTCTGTCTATCAGGTCTAATCCCTTGAATCTATTTGTCACTTCCACTGTATAATCATAAACAATTTGATTTAGGTCATACCTGAATGGTCTAGTGGTCTTCCCTACTTTCTTCAATTTCAGTCTGAATTTGGCAATAAGGAGTTCATGGTCAGCCCCTGTCTTTTTTTTTTTTGTTTGTTTGTTTGTTTTTTTGCTGACTGTATAGAGCGTCTCCATATTTGGTTGCAAATATAATCGATCTGATTTCAGTATTGACCATCTGGTGATGTCCATGTGTAGAGACTTCCCTTATGTTGCTTAAAGAGGGTGTTTTTTTCTGACCAGTGTGTTCTCTTGGCAAAACTCTGTTAGCCTTTGACCTGCTTTAGTTTGTACTCCCATGCCAAATTTGCCTGTTTTTCCAGGTTTCTCTTGACTTCCTACCTTTTCATTCCATCACCCTACAATGAAAATGACATCTTTTGGGGGTGTTAGTTCTAGAAGGTCTTGTAGGTCTTCATAGAACTGTTCAACTTCAGCTTCTTCATCATTACTGGTCAGAGCATCAACTTGTATTACTGTGATATTGAATGGTTTGTCTTGGAAATGAACAGAGATCATTCTTTTGTTTTTAAGATCACATCCAAATACTGAATTTTGGATTCTTTTGTTTACTATCATGGATACTCCATTTCTTCTAAGGTATTCTTTTCCACAGTAGTAGATACAATGGTTATCTGTATTAAATTCACCCATTCCAGTCCATTTAAGTTCACTGATTCCTAAAATGTCGATGTTCACTATTGCCATCTCCTGTTTGACCACTTTCAATTTGCTTTGATTCATAGACCTAATATTTCAGGTTCCTATGCAATATTGCTCTTTACAGCATCAGACTTTACTTCCATCACCAGTTATATCCACAACTCAGTGTTGTTTTTGCTTTGGTGCCATCTCCTCATTCTTTCAACAGTTATTTCTCCACTGATCTCCATTAGCATATTGGGCACCTACCGACCTGGGGAGTTCATCTCTCAGTGTCCTATCTTTTTGCATTTTCATACTGTTCATGGGGTTCTCAAGGAAAGAATACTGAAGTGGTTTACCATTCCCTTCTGCAGTGGATCACATTCTGTCAGACCTCTCCACCATGACCCATCTGTGTTGGGTGGCCCTACACAGCATGGCTCATATTTTAATTGAGTTAGACAAGGCTGTGGTCCATGTGATCAGATTAGTTAGTTCTCTGTTATTGTAGTTTTCATTCTGTCTGCCCTCTGATGGAGAAGGATAAGAAGCTTATGGAGGCTTCCTGATGGGAGAGACTGAGGGGGAAACTGGGTCTTGTTCTGATGGACAGGGCCATGCTTAGTAAATCTTTAATCCAATTTTTTGTTGATGGGCAGGGCTGTGTTCCCTCCCTGTTTTTTGACCTGAGGCCAAACTATGGTGAAGGTAATAAAGATAATGGCAACCTCCTTCAAAAGGTCCTATGCAGGCACTGTTTCACTCAAATATGGTATGTTCATAAATTTACTTGAAACTCACCCAAAGATGAATGAGAAAAAAAAAAAAATAGAATAATTAGTTGAATGGGATCTCAACAAACAAATGTGAAGACATTAAAGGTACTTCCCTGGTGATTCAAGGCTAAGACTCCATGCTCCAAACACAAGTAGCCTTGGTTCGACCTTTGGTCAGAGAATTTGATCCCATATGCTGCAACTGAGTGTTCTGATGCCACAGCTAAAGATCCTGCCTTCCACAACTCAAAGGTCCCACATTGCCACAACTGAGACCCAGGGCAGCCAGGTTAAAACCAATACAGAAGATGGTAGAAAGACATGTGGAAAAGGCACTGGCACCTGCTCCAGTGCTCTTGCCTGGAAAATCCTATGGATGGAGAAGCCTAGTGGGCTGCAGTCCAGGGTCGCTGCGAGTTGGACACGACTCAGTGACTTCACTTTCACATTTCCCTTTCATGCATTGGAGGAGGAAATGGCAACCCACTGCAGTGTTCTTGCCTGGAGAATCCCAGGGACGGGGGAGCCTGGTGGGCTGCCGTCTACCGCGTTGCAGAGTCGGACAAGACTGAAGCAACTTAGCAGCAGCAGCAAGAGCAGAAAGATGTAGTCACAAAACATGAGAAACAAAAATGTATTACCTCCAAATAAGCTAAAATATCAAAATTCAAGCAAAGATGTGAGAGAAGAGTATAATCAGAATTAAAGACACTCAGGTATGAATGATTAGACAAGAAGGAAAACACACAAAAAAGGAAAATGATAGATAAATAACTAGACTTCTATAGAAAGCATTTAGAAAGAAAAGTAAAACATTGGTTGTGTGATGGTGAAAGGAAACTAAACTGAACGTATTGCAAGTGAATAGAGATTAAACAGGTTTGAGAGCAAACAAAGGACGTGGAAGGTAACCCCAGAAAACCAGCATGAGGATAACACAAAGATGACAGAAGCCATGGAAACAACACATACTAACTTCGAGAGCTAACATAAACTGTCTTTATTAAAAAGCTATATTTGAACTTATACATTTATAATGAAAAATTGTATATTTAGGAAAATCATGCCATAATTATAAGAATTTAGAAATGCTTTCACAAAAACTATCAAACTTTTTTTAAAAAAAGGAAAATATCACCTGACATACAGATAACAAAGCCAAAATTATTAATAAAGGAAATAAAAGTCAGTTTGGTAATGAGGAGTTTCAAGCTGTCTACCAATACAGAAGGGGAAATGTGGAAGGCAGTTTATAAGACATTAAACACCTCCCACACACATGTGCTTAAAGAGAATACTCTTAGGAATTACACTTGATAGAGACATTCACAACTCTTTAATATATATATTTCTGTAAAATTAATTCTATAATGTTAACCTAGTTTCAAGTATATAATATACTTATTTTTTCACTGGTTGTTAGTCTAATTTTGTATCTGAACCATTCAGTGTCTCTCCCAGCTCTGCGATCCTAACAAAGTAAAAACTTCCCTGTCTCAGATTGTGTGCGTGTTCAGTTGCTAAGCCATGTGTGACTCATTGCCACACATCGACTGTAGCCTACCAGCCTCCTCTGTTGATGTAATTTTCTAGGCAAGAATCCAGGGTCGGGTTGCCATTTCCTTCTTCGAGTGATCTTACCATCCCAGGGACAGAATCTGAGTCTCCTGCATTGGCAGGTGGATTCTTTACAACTAGCACCACCTGGCAAGCCCCCTAGGACGATGGATAGTCAATAAGACAAAATATTTCAAAGCATAAATACTCACTGAATGTTATTTTTTTAAGGTCAGAGAGAAATTAGTCTTTATTAAATTACTTTCACTGGAGAATATCATAAAATCAGTAAAATGTGAAATGACTGATATGGAGGAGTAGACTTTTCAGTAGCAATATCTATAATGAAAAGAGAATATGTTTGTTTCTATTCAATAAAACAAAAACATAGAGACAGCTTTTATGATGTCTATAGAGAGAATGATAAAAAGGATTCAATTTAATAAAATCCAACAGCAAACGAAATAATATATGTGAAAAATTATTTGTGATCTTAAGAAAATATATTACATACCCAAGACAGAGATTTGGAGTAACATAAAGATGCTGGCTTTTCTTTCAAACAATACTTGTACAGCTAAGCTATGAATTTTACCAAAAGTAAAAGATCTAATGTTTTAAAATATTCTCCATCTTGATAGCAACATAAACTTTTGACTTTCTGCTAAGTAGAATTTAGGTAAAGTCTGTAAGAATGCATTGATTTGGCATAGTAGTTCAGGGCAGAATTTACAATACACCAGTTGTTTAAAATAAAAATTAAGTTGCTTTTGCTGTTCTGTCCCTTTGAAAACAACACAAAACAAAGCACAAGAGCTACTACAATCACACACACAAAAAAAAACATGAATGTATTTACCAATCAAAACCTTACTGCTGTCACTCTGACCAGATGAAATCTTCAGTCTTCATTTCAGTTGCTCAGTCGTGTCCGACTTTTTGCGACATCATGAACTGTAGCACGCCAGGCCTCCCTGTCCATCACCAACTCCCGGAGTTCACCCAAACCCATGTCCATTGAGTTGGTGATGCCATCAAACGATCTCATCCTCTGCCATCCCCTTCTCCTCCTGCCCTCAATCTTTCCTAGCATCAGGGTCTTTTCCAATGCATCAGCTCTTCTCATCAAGTGGCCAGAGTATTGGAGTTTCAGCTTCAACATCAGTCTTTCCAATGAACACCCAGGACTGATCTCCTTTAGGATGCACTGATTGAATCTCCTTGCAGTCCAAAGGACTCTCAAGAATCTTCCCCAACACTACAGTTCAAAACCATCAATTCTTTGGTGCTCAGTTTTATTTATAGTCCAACTCTCACATCCACACACGACCCCTAGAAAAACCATAGCCTTGACTAGACTGACCTTTGTTGACAAAGTAATATCTCTGCTTTTTAATATTCTGTCTAGATTGATCATAACTTTGCTTCCAAGGAGTAAGCATCTTTTAATTTCATGGCTGCAGTCACCATCTGCAGTGATTTTGGAGCCCAGAAAAATAAAGTTAGCCACTGTTTCCAGTGTTTTCCCATCTATTTGCCATGAAGTGATGGGACCAGATGTTATAATCTTAGTTTTCTGAATGTTGATCTTTAAGTCAACTTTTTCACTCTCCTCTTGCACTTTCATCAAGAGGCTTTTTAGTTTCTCTTCACTTTCTTCCGCAAGGGTGGTGTCATCTGCATATCTGAGGTTATTGATATTTCTCCCAGCAATCTTGATTCCAGCTTGTGCTTTCTCCAGCCCAGCATTTCTCATGATGTACTCTGCATAGAAGTTAAATAAGCAGGATGACAATATACAGCCTTGACATACTCCTTTTCCTATTTGGAACCAGTCTGTTGTTCCATATCTAGTTCTAACTGTTGCTTCCTGACCTACATACAGGTTTCTCCAGAGGCAGGTCAAAATACACACAGCATATTTTACCTCTCTGTATCTGTATCTATTTATTATAACTATTATAATTCATACCTCATGTCAGACACACATTTATTTTCATGTAGAAAGAATAAGCCTTTGCAAATCAGATGTTATGGAAAAACCCAAACAAGCTTTTTGACCAACCCAACACTTACTCCTTATCCACTAAGAGTGAAAAATATCAGTTTCTCAGTGGCACAACTCTTTGCCATACCATGGACTATAGCCTGCCAGGCTCATCTGTCCATGGAATTCTCCAGGCAGGAATACTGGAGTGGTAGACATTCCCTTCTTCAGGGGATCTTCCAGACCTAGAGATCAAAATCAAGTCTCCTATGTTACAGGCAGATTCTTTACTATCTGAGCCACCAGGGAAGCTTGCACAATTTATTAAAAAGTATAAAATTTCAGAATCATAATATACCAACTTAAAGCTGAATTAAAGCATTGCATGACAGAAATAATATTTTAGGTACAAACAAAGACGTTTACTGTAGTACATGTTATGTAAAAAAAAGTGGAGCATTTGAATCAAGAAAAAATTATGAACATAAATTTGCCAGCTTGCCTTAGAAATTTATCATGGACTTGCTCAAGAAATAAATAGACCTAGAGTTCTGTCTAAATACCTCTGATAAATTGCCCTTTCAAAGCTTGATTTCAACAGAATACATCAGTTTTACTCTAGGATTTCTTTGGCCATTAAAGAAATCCATTGAGTTCCTCAATCCATTATTTTAAATTTAATTGAAACCAGAGGGAAAAATTAACATGGTTATCTTTGCTAAGAAATGTGTACGTCTTAGCTACATTTTGAAAAGTGAAAGTGAAGTCGCTCGGTCGTATCCAACTCTTTGCAACCCCGTGGACTGTAGCCCATCAGGTTCCTCCATCCATAGGATTCTCCAGGCAAGAGTACTGGAGTGGGTTGCCATTTGCTTCTCCAGGGGAATCTTCCCGACCCAGGGATCGAACCCAGGTCTCCTGCATTGCAGGCAGACACTTTAACCTCTGAGCCACCAGGGAACTTGTTAAATATTAAATATTTAAAGGGAAAAACAAATGAATGGGATCTGTATTTCCAGAGAATGTATGTATAAGAGATAGGGAAAGCAAAGGATAATGAGCTAGGAATTTACTTATTTTACATAAATCGAGAAAAAATCAAAACAAAAGATAAAAATACATAATAGATTTATTCTATTGACACTGACAAATGAGAAACTATTCAGTGACTCCATACCAAAAACAAAGAAAAAATATACTCTTGTCTACACCTTCATTTAGTGACTGGCATAAAACACAGAGAAGTTCATAGACTATAAATTGTAATGTGATGCATCAACTCATTTTAAAGGTCAGAAATTATTATGAAAATATAAAACTGATATTGCTTATATATATGCAAACATCTTTACCATTCTATCTTACGAAGCATTGTCTTTTTTCTTAAGTAATATAAGAAAACTATTTTACTTCACATGGCATTGCTGTTCAATAATAAAACATTTGGTAGAAAATAACATGAAACAACACGTTTCAAAATAGTGAGTATGTAGTGAAGCAGTTTGGGAGATCTTCAGTGATGCTGCATACTTGACCTATCTTTGGTAACCTTTGTTTGCATAACGTTGGACCAATGACTGCATGTGACCAAAATTCGGAGCACATATTTTTGTTGTCTTTGTTTTGGTTGTAAACTGCTCTCTCAATTAACAGCATTAACAGAGTTACTGTTCTGAAAGCTTGGAATTCAGGGACAGAGCCAGTGACTGGATATGAATGACCTCTCTACCCAAACCCAGAGATATGACAACTCCTTTGAAGATATGCGGCATTTGAAAACTTTGATCGTGAAGAACCATCAAAGCTCTATGATCTAGGAAGAGTGCATGTGATACTAAAACAGAGGCCCTTCCATATATGGCAATTTTACTCATGTTTAATGGAATTTCTGGCCTGAGAATATGTTACATCAAGGACATTATTTTTGTCTATAAGTTTAATTTTTGGAGGTAAAAATAGGAGGTCAAATCATTAATTAATTCATCATTCACTAGCATTTTTTAAAAATCAAGCGGTTTCCTAAGCCAAGGGAATACCAAAAAAAAAAAAAAAAAAAAAAAAGGCTGCTGTTGCTTCTGCTGCTGCTACATTGCTTCAGTCGTGTCCAACTCTGCGGCCCCATAGACGGCAGCCCACCAGGCTCCCCCATACCTGGGATTCTCCAGGCAAGAACACTGGAGTGGGTTGCCATTTCCTTCTCAAATGCATGAAAGTGAAAAGTGAAAGTGAATTTGCTCAGTCATATCCAACTCTTAGCGATCCCATGGACTGCAGCCTACCAGGCTCCTCTGCCCATGGGATTTTCCAGGCAAGAGTACTGGAGTGGAGTGCCATTGCCTTCTCTGAGAAAAGAAGGCTATAGACCCTTTAATCTTTAATTATATTATTTGAGATTTCACTGGTTCTGAGGGAAATTAATCTCTATAGGAAGTCATGGTTCTCTTTTTTTTTCAGATTTTATTTTACTTTATAATACTGTATTGGTTTTGCCATACATCAATATGAATCTGCCATGGGTATACATGTGTTCCCAATCCTGAACCCCCCTCCCACCTCCCTCCCCGTACTATCTCTCTGGGTCATCCCAGGGCACCAGCCTCAAGCATCCTGTATCCTGCATCAAACCTAAACTGGCGATTCATTTCTTATATGATATTATATATGTTTCAATGCCATTCTCCCAAATCATCCCACCCTCGCTGTCTCCCACAGAGTCCAAAAGACTGTTCTATATATCTGTGTCTCTTTTGCTGTCTCACATACAAGGTTATTGTTACCATCTTTCTAAATTCCATATATATGTGTTAGTATACTGTATTGGTGTTTTTCTTTCTGGCTTACTTCACTCTGTATAATCAGCTCCAGTTTCATCCACCTCATTAGAACTGATTCAAATGTATTCTTTTTAATGGCTGAGTAATACTCCATTGTATATATGTACCACAGCTTTCTTATCCATTCATCTGCTGATGGACATCTAGGTTGCTTCCATGTCCTGGCTATGTGCTGCACAGATAGGCCTTCAGAAATGTGGTCTTATTCCCCAAATTCTAGAGGGCTTTTTTCAGCAGGCAACCCTGCTTTATTTCCCCTTCTCTAAGTGCATCACTCTGTCAAGTGACTAATTAATCTACATTATGTATATTAGTCTCATGGAAGTTATCATTCTAATTTCACAGGTGACTCATTTCTGGACCCTCATTCCATCATAGCCTACTACTGCTGACTATTTCAGCTTCACAGTGTCTATGAGGCCAGCTGGGGATTGTCTGAACTACATGTCAGCCTAACCTTTCCCAGGGTCTTCTCCTCTTTCCTTGTTTTTCTGTCCACTAGTATTCACTCTCAGACAATTCTCTGCCCACTAATATCTATCACAGACAGCTGCTTCCCAGAGAACCTGTTTGGGAAGAACTCAATCCATCTATATTGGTAGAAGCACACATAGTCTAACGCCCCTGTGTATTTTGCCCTTGCCACCTATTTTGCTTCCTTTGATTCATTTTGGATGAAAAATAGAATAGTAGTAGTCCAGGCAGCTAACACAAATGAGTGCTATGTTCTTCCCATTTATCTATACCCAATCTCCAAAGTTGCAAATTTATGTGCCAACATGAGAAAGAAAGTAGGCCCTGAATTCACACTCCAGGGTTACAGTCCTCATAGATACTATACGTGGTTTATGGATGTATTAAATGTGGAGAGATGCAGTAAGTACCTTGGACATGGTAAGTGCCAATTGGAGTGACCAGTTGTCTCAGTTTCCTTGTGACTTTCCCATTTGTGGCACTGAAAATCTCATGACTAGGATCTTTCTCAGTCACAGGTAACTTAGATAGTTGATTATCCCTACTATTAGTACACATTAGCCATGACTATTAAGTGTATAAAATCCAGGGCAGTAACTGAAAGTTTTGTTGCCTATAGCAACTTCCACTCAAGATTGTTTAAAACATATTTTAAAAGCTCATATGATGGGTCATGCAATAATATTACTAAAAGATACAAGTCTTCTTGCAACTTTCTCTTTTCTCTTATTAATTCTTTTTAAAATTTTTGTTTATTTTTGGCTGTGCTGGGTCTTCGTTGTTTTGCATGAGCTTTCTCTAGTTGTGGTGAGCGAGGGCTACTCATTATTGCAGTCCATGGGCCTCTCATTGCGATGCCTTCTGCTGTGGAGCACAGGCTCTTGGTACGTGGGCTTCAGTAGTTGCAGCACATGGTCTCTAGAGCTCAGGCTCAGTAATTGTGGTCATGAGCTTAGCTGCTCCACAGCATGTGGGATCTTCCCAGAGCAGGGATGGAACTCATGTCTCCAGCATTGGCAAGAGGTTTCTTATCCACTGCACTGCCAGGGAAGTTTTCTCTTGAACTAAAAGAATAATTGAAAACTCTAGTTTTCAGGTCATTTAAATGTGAATGACTTGAGACAATATACCAGGTTCCCAGACTTCTGAGGCTCTTCTCAACTGCAGTCATCACCCCCTTGATCACATTTGCTATACAGCTTTCTGCCCAAGGAGGGTGTATTTCTCCTACTCAGAAAGACAATGAGGAAATGTGAACACCCTCATCCGGAGAGCAAGTCATCTGTGCACGATATTTTATATATTTGCAGTACTGAATACAAATGAAAAGCCATTGCCCTCAGGGAAAATAAATCAGACTCTTCTTTCTAAAATTTGAGTACTTGGTTTACATAGAAATTTATTTTCTAATTACTCTCTAGAAATTTTTCTCACTTTATAGATTTATGCTTTTGGCAACTCGCCACCTACATTTCTCTTCTCACTAATTGACTTTGGTTTCTCAGCAATATTTATAACCAGGATTTCTCTCTCTCTCTCTCTTGAAATTTTAAAGCTATTCCAAAGTATTTGTGTCACCGTGTTGCATTATTACTGTTGTTGTTGTTATAACCTTTGACATAACATTTGTCTTTGTGGGGATAAGGTAAAATTCAGTCTAGAAAGTTGATGAGATCATCATTCATGAGGAAACTTCAGTTTTCTAAATAATAACGAGAGATAACAAGAGGTGGATATTCCCAGGCAGACACCCAAAGTGTCATAGGCTAAATTTCCTATGTTAACAATTGTACCATCCTCCTGGGTTGGGAAGATCCCTAGGAGAAGAGAATGGTAACCCACTCAATTATTCTTGCCTAGAGAATTCTAGGGACAGAGGAGCCTGGCAAGCTACACTCAATGGGGTCACATAGAGTCAGACGCAATTTAGGGACTAACACTTTTGGGGCCACATCAAAAAGAAGAAGAACTAAAAGGGATCTATGTATACCTATGGCTGATTCATGTTGAGGTTTGACAGAAAACGACAAAATTCAGTAAAGCATTTATCTTTCGACAAAAAATAAATTTAACAAAAAAAAAGGAGAAGGACAATATAAGCTTAACAAAATATGAGCATGCCTTATTTGCAGAAAATTACCAAAGCCTGATAAATGAAACAAATCAAATTTCAATAAATGGAGAAGTAATCCAAGTTCATGGAAAAGACTCAATATTTTCTAATTCATGATAAACCTCTGTCCAGGCTAACAAAGATAGTTGTATCTTTATATTCAACATAAAAGCAATAAATTTGCAGCAATCATTTTATGGGTATCAGTAAACTTAAAGCCAAAGAAAGTAAAATACTAGAATATTTTTTTAATGGAGAACTGACATTATGTGATTTCAAGTATTACTAGAAAATTATATTAGTCTAGAATATCAGTAAAAGGGTAAACACAAGGACAAATTGAACATGATAGGGAGTATAAAAATACACTAACACAAGTGTGGTCAGCTGGTTTTTGAGAGTCTTAATTAAAAAGCAGACATTACTTTGCCAACAAAGGACTGTCTAGTCCAGGCTATGGTTTTTCCAGTGGTCATGTATGGATGTGAGAGTTGGACTGTGAAGAAAGCTGAGCGCTGAAGAACTGATGCTTTTGAACTGTGGTGTTGGAGAAGACTCTTGAGAGTCCCTTGGACTGCAAGGAGATCCAACCAGTCCATCCTAAAGGAGATCAGTCCTGCGTGTTCATTGGAGGGACTGATACTAAAGCTGAAACTCCAATACTTTGGCCACCTCATGCGAAGAGTTGATTCATTGGAAAAGACTCTGATGCTGGGAGGGATTGGGGCAGGAGGAGAAGGGGACAACAGAGGATGAGATGGCTGGATGGCATCACTGATTTGATGGACATGAGTTTAAGTAAACTCCGGGAGCTGGTGATGGACAGGGAGGCCTGGCATGCTGCGATTCATGCAGTCACAAGGAGTCAGGCACGACTGAGCTACTGAAATGAACTGAGCTGAACTGAATGGAAATTCAGTGGGGAAAGAATAGTCTTAACAAAGCTACCTGAGTGGTTGGACATCATACATTTTTAAAAAAGAATTTCAACACATACCTCCCATCTTACACAAGACTAACTCAAGATGGAAAATATAAATAAATTAAAATGCAAAACTGTAAAATTTCTAGAAGAAAATGTATAGGAAGATCTGTGTAATTTTGAGTTTCATGATGAGTACACCACCAGAAGCATTCTCCATTGGGGGAAGAAAAAGATAAATCACCAGTCCAGGTTCGATGCATGATACTAGATGCTTGGGGCTGGTACACTGAGATGACCTAAAGGGATGGTACAAGGAGGGAGGAGGAAGGGGGATTCAGGATGGGGAACACATGTATACCTGTGGCAGATTCATGTTGATGTATGGCAAAACCGATACAATATTATAAAGTAATTAACCTCCAATTAAAATAAATAAATTTATATTTTTAAAAAAGGAGAAAAGTTAAATTGCAATTCATTGTATATATTAATAAAACTTTACTCTTGAAAGATGCTATTAAGAGAATGAAAAGGCTAGTGACAGACTGGAACTAAATATTTACAAATTATATATATCTGATGAAGGACCTCTATCTAGAATATATTAAGATGTCTTAAAATTCAATAAGGTAAGAGAAAAATTAAAACAAGTATTAAATATGCAAAAGAACTTTACAGACTCTTAAACAAAGAAAATACACAGATGAGAAATAAGTATAGCTCAGCTGGTAAAGAATCTGCCTGCAATGAAGGAGACCCTGGTTCAATCTCTTGGTTGGGGAGCACCCCTGGAAGAGGAAACAGCAACCCGTGCTAGTGTTCTTGCCTGGAGAATTCCAGACAGAGGAGCCTGGCGGGCCACAGTCCATGGGTCGCAGAGTCAGAGGCAACTGAGCAACTTTCACTTTTCGCTTTCACAACGTAATATATCATTAGGAATATGTATATTAAAACCAGAAATAGACACTACATACCTAACAAAATTTGTAAATACCAAACACTGATGAGAATATGGAGCAACAACAGGTTTCATGCACGGCTGGTTGCAAGGCACTATGGCAGTCTTTTGGCCACAGTTATGGTGGTTTCTTACAGAATCAAATGCAGAATTAACACACAACCCAGAAGTTTCACTCTTAGGTTCAACTGTCTTTAAAATCTGTATCCACACAAAAACTGGCACACAAAGCAACTTTATGCATAATCACTAAAACTTAAAAACAACCAACATGGCCTCCAATTAGTGAACAGATAAACAAATTGGGGTTCACACTTTAAATGGAATACTAATCAGCAATGAAAAAAGAACAAGCTATAATTCATGTAACCATTTGAGGAGACTTAAATACATTTTTCTGAGTGAAAAAACACAGACCCAAAAAAGTTATATACTCCATGGTTTCATTTGTGATACCTTCTAGAAAAGGCAGAACTAACTATAGGAACAGAAAAGAGACCAGTGGTCACCAGAGGTGTTTTGGAAGAGCTGTATGACTCAGTGAGGCACAGAAGGTGTTTTCAATTGGTGAAACTCTTCAGGATAATATAGTATTAGCAGTGTCTCTGTTAAAACTCATAGAACTTCACAACACAAAAGGTGAAATTTAATCTATGAAAAATTTAAAAAGTAATAATAATTAGGAGGTCTAGGAAATTCCAGAATGAAATCCAAACTGCAACCAAAAATATTCTACTCTATTAAAAATGTGCAACTTAAAAAAAACCTGTAAATAGAACTGCCATACAACACAGTAATTCCACTGCTGGGCATACACACCAAGGAAACCAGAATTGAAAGAGACATGTGTACCTCAATGTTCATTACAGCACTGTTTATAATAGCCAGGACATGGAAGCAACCTAGATGTTCATCAGCAGATGAATGGATAAGAAAGCTGTGGTACATTTGCACAACAGAATATTACTCAGCCATTAAAAAGAATGCATTTGAATCAGTTCTAATGAGGTGGATGAAACTGGAGCCTATTATACAGGGTGAAGTAAGCCAGAAAGAAAAACACCAATACAGTATACTAACACATATATATGGAATTTAGAAAGATGATAACGATGACCCTATATGCGAGGCAGCAAAAGAGATGCAGATGTATAGAACAGTCTTTTGGACTCTGTGGAAGAGAGAGAGAGTGGGATGATTTGAGAGAATAGCATTGAAATATATATATTATCATATGTGAGACAGATCGCCAGTCCAGGTTTGATGCATGGGACAGGGTGCTCAGGGCTGGTGCACTGGGACAACCCTGAGGGATGGAATAGGGAGGGAGGTGGGAGGGAGGTTCAGGATGGGGAACACATGTACACCCATGGCTAATTCATGTCAATGTATGGCAAAAACCACTACAATATTGTAAAGTAATTAGCCTCCAATTAAAATAAATAAATAAATATTTTTAATGTGCAATGTAATCTTACTGAAAGGAGATGGGGAGGGTAGTATTACTTAAAATAACTTTGGATAATGATCTTTTGGCTAGAAAATCTAGGCCAAAAGAAAGTAGTTATGTGGATATTCAATTTAGTTGGTAAAGTCATTTCTTATAGGTATGTGGGTAAAAAAATTACGAAACTGCTGTATATGGATATTGAGATTGAGCCTATAAGTAAATGTAGGAAAGATGGTAAGAGCCAGTTTTCTTACTGTTAGACTGTACTGCTATGCTGTGCTCAGTTATGTCCAACTCTTTACGACCCCATGGACTGTAGCTGCCAGGCTCTTCTGTCCATGGGATTCTCCAGGCAAGAACATTGGAGTGGGTTCCCATTTCCTCCTCCAGGGGATCTTCTTGACCCAGGTATCAAACATGTCTCCTGCATCTCCTGCATTGGTAGGTAGATTCTTTACCATTAGCACCACCTGGATTATAAATCAGTAAGCGAGGACAGACAGTATAAGTCAAATGGGAATTTATTACAGTTGAAGAAATCAGTATAAATTCATGCCCCCCTTAATACACATACAGATAGATAGCTTTGTTGTTGTTTAGTTGCTCAGTCATGTCTGGCTCTGCAAGCCCATAGTCTGTACCATGCCGGTTTCCCTGTCCTTCACCATCTCCTGGAGTTTGCTCAAACATGTCCACTGAGTCAGTGACACTATCCAAACATCTAATCTACTGTTACCCCCTTCTCCTCCTGCCATCAATCTTTCCCAGTATCAGGATCTTTTCCAATGAGTTGGCTCTTCACATCAGGTGGCCAAAGTATTGGAGCTTCAGCTTTAGCATCAGTCCTTCCAATGAATATTCAGGATTGATTTCCTTTAGGATTGACTGGTTTGATCATCTTGCTGTCCAAGGGACACAGAAATAAATAAATGTGTATAATTTGTGGGGGGGGGGGCTCCAAAATCACTGCAGATGGTGATTACAGACATGAAATCAAAAAACACTTACTCTTTGGAAGGAAAGTTATGACCAACCTAGATAGCATATTGAAAAGCGGAGACATTACTTTGCCAACAAAGGTCCTTCTAGTGAAGGCGATGGTTTTTCCAGTGGTCATGTAGGGATGTGAAAGTTGGACTGTGAAGAAAGCTGAGTGCCGAAGAACTGATGCTTTTGAACTGTGGTGTTGGAGAATACTCTTGAGAGTCTCCTGGACTGCAAGGAGATCCAACCAGTCCATTTTAAAGGAGATTGGTCCTGGGTGTTCTTTGGAAGGAATGATGCTAAAGCTGAAACTCCAGTACTTTGGCCACCTCATGCAAAGTGTTGACTCATTGGAAAAGACTGATGCTGGGAGGGATTGGGGGCAGGAGGAGAAGGGGACAACAAAGGATGAGATGGCTGGATGGCACCACCGACTCGATGGGCATGGGTTTGAGTGAACTCCGGGAGTGGGTGATGGACAGGGAGTCCTGGCGTGCTGCAATTCGTGGGGTCGCAAAGAGTTTGACATGACTGAGCGACTGAACTGAACTGAACTGAACTGGTATATATAAACACATATATTTCTTAACTTTGACTGCTTAGAGAGTCCAGAAATAATGACACCCCAGTAGCAATAAGCAAACTCATCCAGGCTATTGGATTCTGACACTATTCTCCAATGAAAGAAATCAGGGCTCCTTAGAAAGGTGGCTGGTTCTAGGGGATATACCAGCTGAGAATGGAGTATCTTGTAATGACAGCAATAAGAAAGTAGTTAAAAAACAAAAGGGTGTGGATATGTCAAAGGGACACAGGAGCAGTCAACTTGAAAGAGCTTTCAATGGCTAAGAATTCTGAGCAACAGAATCATTAGCACAGTATGAAATAAAATTCATGAGTATCTACTTATATCAATAAAAGACTGAATAAATGTAGAAGAGGGAAATCTCCTGAAGAATTCCAAATTAATTGTGGAAATGCTCCCTCCTCAAAGATAAAGCTTAATTCCCACCCCCTAGATTGTGGGATAAGTTTAGTGTCTTGCATCAAATAGTAGGAGTTCCCGGTTCAATTTCTGGGTTGAGAAGATCCGCTGGAGAAGGGATGGGCTTCCCACTCCAGTATTCTTAGGCTTCCCTTGTGACTCAGCTGATAAAGAGTCCACCCACAATGCAGGAGACTTGGGTTTGATCCCTAGGTTGGGAAGATAACTTGAAGAAGGGAAAGGCTACTCACTCCAGTATTCTGGCCTGGAGAATTCCATGGACTATATAGTTCATGGGGTCACAGAGAGTTGGACAAGACTGAATGACTTTTATTTTCACAAGGTATAATATAGGAAAGGAAGACAATAAGTTTTTCAATGGAAAAATCTAGTAGACATTAATTCAGGTAGCTGGCCAAAATTTAACATCATCACTGGTAAGTCATGTTGAGAATGTGTACCACCGATATAATGTGGTAAGAATGGCACTTAATCTCTGTGGTCTTCTTCCCAAGAACCCATAACTTCCCAAGAACCCATGCAGTCTAAGCATGAGAAAATCATCTCGGGAACTCAGGTGATATAAGAAAATCTATACCAGCACACAAAAAGAGACAACATACCGAAAACTGCAAGGAGTGAAACTGAGGATCCTAGCTAACAGTTAACCTCAACCACAAGACCTCCGAGTGATTTCAAATGATTTGAGATCCCTACATTCAAAACTTCTATCTGAGGCTATGGAAATCACAAAGTAGAGATAAAACACCTTCACTGACCTTTTTGATTCATATACAGAATTCATGAGTACAATAAAGATTGTACTCATTTAATGCAGTTTATATTGGGACAATTTATTATGCACCTAGAGTACCAAAGGAAAAAAATTCAAAAATACACTGAATGAAAAAACCATGACACAAAGCTGTAGACATGAGCCTAGTGCCAACCCAATTAATCTATGAACAAAATTAGGGCAATGTTTGCTTGGATTGGAGGGCTTTCTAGAAAGCAACATAAACAAACTTTCTTGGCTAATGGAAATAGTCTATTTTTTTCTTGTGGTGTTGGTTAAATGAGTATTCATTTTTCACTGTACATGTTCAAACTGTACCCTTGTTGTTCAGTCATTAAGTCGTGTCTGACTCTCTGTGACCTCATGGATTACAGCACACCAGGCTTCCCTGTCCTTCACCATCTCCTGGAGTTTGCTCAAACTTATGTTCATTGAGTCAGTGATGCCATCCAATCATCTCATCCTCCGTTGCCCCCTTCTCTTCCTGCCCTCAATCTTTCCCAGCATCACTGTCTTTGTACCCTTATTCATAGAGATTTTTCATCTCAAATCCTTTATGGAATGAGATTCTTTAAAATGTTGTAAAAATAAATATGTGACATTTTTCTTATGAAAATAAACTTCTCTTTGATTTCTCTGTGGCATAATAGACAATGAACTTCAATATTCTAAATATGACTTTATCTGTTGGACTGTGATCATTCACAACATGTCCCTGATTTAAAATAATGCTCTTGTTATAAATGTTTGCTAGAAAATGATGCCAATGGTTTTGCCTACTATCATGCTGAGAATGTCATCCTGTTTGGAGGCAAATCAGCCTGCTTCTGTATGCAAATCAGCCTGATTCTGTATTCTATAATGTACCATGTAAAGCATCACTTGGTGATGACTTTTTAATGAATACTTGATCTGTTGTATTCAATATTCATTTAACAAACACTTGATTACATGTCTGCTAAATGCGAAGATGAAGATATGTTTAGGTGAAAGAAGAGTAAGAAAGAAATATTCTCTCACTAGCCTATAGTCAGTAGTTAAAACTATGAGTTAGTTTTATTTTAGGTTACTGAGTATTTCCACTCGAACTTCTCACCTTTAAAGTTTCACTGTTGACACTGAGGAAGTGTTTTTATAGTGTACTTCACTATAGTTTCTTCAAAGATAAGTCAAAGGCTACGCTCCTTTGATTAAACCTCAAAGCTGGTGCTTTGAACTGAAGAGTCAGTGACTTGAAAATAAAGTTATATATATACATTTGTTTTTAATCTTGTAACTTCTTTTTATAAAGGTTATTTTTGAAATTTTATGTAACAATATTCCAGGGGGCAAAATAAATAAATAAATGTTATTCTTCACCCTAGTCCCAAACCAAACTATTGATGCTTGTTTCTGGTATTGCTATTTTGATTTTTAAATTCCAACCAAAATCATGACATAAAAGCAAATAAAATGAGTGGCCATAGACTAGAAGAAAGCAGAATTTTATGGAGTTATAATCAGACAGCCAAGAATCTGCCTCCAATGTGGGAGACCTGGGTCACATCCCTGGGTCAGGAAGATCCCTGGAGAAGGGTAAAGCTAAACACTCCTTTATTCTTGCCTGCAGAATCCCATAGACAGAGAAGCCTGGTAGGCTACAGTCCATGGGGGTCACAAAGAGTCAGACACAACTGAATGACTACCACACAACAACAAAATATTTGGTGAAAAACTTTCTGTCATATAAATCTTGAATTTCAGTCTCTAAAAAAGTCTGTCCTCATCAAGATATTTTCTATCAGTTACATAAATATGTTATATCTATAATCGTAAATTTTATAAGATTAGAGGGAGAAATTAATTTTTCTATTGAATGTTATATGATGATAATGGATCAAGAATAATTGGTGAAATCTAAATGTTACTGTCAAAGGATTATCATTACCAAATGGAAATAAACTAGCCACTACCTGGAATTCAATTTATTTCTGTCCTGTTGTTTAACAATAAATCTAAAATGTAGCATGACCATCCTACTTGCGGTTATTGAACATAAAGTGGACACTTGGACTTTTTCAAACAATTCTATGAACATTGTTTCCCATAGGTTAAGATTTAAATTGTGGAAAATTCTTCAAGAGATGGGAATATCAGGCCACCTGACATGCCTCCTGAAAAATCTGTATGCAGGTCAAGAAGCAACAGTTAGAACAAGGCATGGAACAACAGACTGGTTCCAAATTGGGAGAGGAGTACATCCAAGCTGTATATTGTCACTCTGCTTATCTAACTTTTATGCAGAGTACATCATGAGAAATGCTGGACTGGATGAAGCACAAGTTGGAATTGAAGTTGATGCACAAGATTGCCAGGGGAAATATCAATAACCTCAGATATGCAGATGACATCACCCTTATGGCAGAAACTGAAGAGGAACTAAAAAGCTTTTGGAGAAAGGAGAAGAGGAGAGTGAAAAAGTTGGCTTAAAACTCAACATTCAGAAAACTAAGATCATTCATCCGGTCCCAACAGTTCATGGCAAATAGATGGGGAAACAATGGAAACAGTGACAGACTATTTTTTGAGGGGGCTCCAAAATCACTGCAGATGGTGACTGCAGCCATGAAATTAAAAGATGCTTGTTCCTTGGAAGAAAAGCTATGACCAACTTAGACAGCATATTTAAAAAGCAGAGACATTATTTTGCCAACAAAGGTCGGTCTAGTCAAAGCTATGGCCTTTCCAGTAGTCCTATATGGATGTGAGAGTTGGACTACAAAGGAAGCTGAGTGCCGAAGAATTGATGCTTTTGAACTGTGGTGTTGGAGAAGACTCTAGAGAGTCCTTTGAACTGCAAGGAAACCCAATCAGTCCATCCTAAAGGAAATCAGTCCTGAATATTCATTGGAAGGACTGATGCTAAAGTTAAACTCCAAAATTTTGGCCACCTGATGTGAAGAACTGACCCATTGGAAAAGACCCTGAAGCTGGGAAAGAGTGAAGGCAGGAAGAGAAGGAGAAGACAGAGGATGAGATGGTTGGATGGCATCACTGACTCTATGGACATGAGTTTGAGTAAGCTATGGGAGTTGGTGAAGGACAGGGAAGCCTGGTGTGCTGCAGTCCATGGGGCAACAAAGAGTCAGACACGACTGAGCAACTGAACTGAACGAACTGAAGATTTAAAATCTTGTGATTCACTTATTCATTCATTCAGATACCAAAATTAATTTCAGAATTAACTTTTTTTAGAAAACTCACATTTGTAGAAGAGTACCATTTTTTACTCCTCAGAAAGTTCATTAAAAACAGAAACAGATTGGTTATTCAGCTGTGCCAAGGCTTCTCCTGGCGGGGCGGGGGGCGGGGGTGGGGTGGGGGAGGGGATAAAGAAGGCAGTGTGAAGCACAGTAACCATGCAATAATTCTGTAAACTTCATTTATGATTTCACAGGTTCACAGAATAAAAGCAAAGAAAAAAATCTTTTCCCCTCTATTTCCATTTTAATTGGGACCTTTAGAGGCTCATCTTTATTTTGGAAAAAAAATCCAGCAAAACCGTGGAATGTGGGGATCTTAGCTGTACTTATTTTTTCTTTAATGTTATAATTCATTGCAAACTGAACTTCATCAGTTCCTCAAATGCCAGGAAAGTCATTTAGCTATGTTGTACGTGAACCTGTTGACAGGTTAGGTAAAAGCAATTTTAGATGTCAGAATGAGAAAATACTGGAAGAAGAAAAAGAAAAACAATCTTTTAAATGCAATCTCTATATTAAGAGGCATTTTTATTCCCTGTAATGTTACCCTTTGATGTATGTACAATTCCTAGAGTAGTCAATTAAAAGATTAAAAGGCCCTGTGGCCACATTATGAATGATAATTATTTGAGCAATCTGCTGCTCAGGTAGATAAATGGCTGTCTGGAAAATAGTTTGAAAATAATGGTGCAAGGACACAGAGAAGTCAAAATATTTTTTTCTCGTTGAATTCAACATTGAGACATAATTTCTTAAGCACGTTGTCTTTCAAAGTTAGCTCTTTGAGCCACAAGTAACAAACTGAAATTTTGTCAGAGGAACTCTGTGGATAACCATGCCTACTCTTTTTTAAATAGCACCACAGATAAGAATCCTAGTGTATAAAGCAATTGTCCTCAAGTGCAGCTCATTTGCCTTTGGGAAAGCTGCAAAGAGTTTGTTCCTGCTGCCACAATCAAATGCAATCTTTCCAATCTGATTGCATTTTCTATATTTTCCTCAGTTGGCAGGCATATGGATCCAATTCACATTGGATAACTGGATCCAATTCCACATTCATAAGTGGACTCTTGTTTTTGAGGTTTGCAAGCATCACTTTAGTCATAAAAACTTTTTACCAGCAACCATGAATCTCTCATCCTTGTGGCAAATCCTAGTGGTCTAGGCAGAAACACTTCATCTGGAAGTTGAGAGATACTTTCCTAAGTAAACATTAAGCCTCTTAAAATCCAAAAATTGAATAAAGAGAGGAAATTTAATATTCTTTATCAGAGACTTATGCTAATTCAGTATGAAATGTTAAACAATAGTCCTCCTAGTAAAAACTCCAATGGCAGACATTCAAACAGTTCAGTGAACAACAAATAAATTTACTATGGAATAGAATGAAGTACTTACAATTAACTTTCAATAGAAACACATGGAAATATTTTGGCTTAACATTTTAAAACACAAAATATAATGTCCAATTCTGTCCTATTCATCTATTCAATAAATATTCATTGAATTCATGTCATAAGGATTAAATCAGTCCTTGAAATAGACATTAAGGTAATTTTACAAATAATTCAAACTTGAAATAACTATCTCTGAAGTTTTAAATTTGCTTTACATTGAGTTAAATTTATAGAAAGCATAATTATTTCTTTGATTGTTATGTATGGACCTAAAATGATGATGATATTTTATGGTATGTTAATTCAAGTGATATATAACCTGATCATTGATTTTAAAAACTACTTATAAATGTACATCTCATAAAGTGTGATATCTGTACCAAAGATATGCTATATATATATATTTATACATGAAACATTTTCCCAATGTTACATGAAATATTTTGCAACCTTACTAGACAGGATAAGCTAGAGGCTCTTAAAATTCAGTGGTTTTGTTTTTTGTGTTTTTTTGAGTGTGTAGTGGGTTTTGTTGTTGTTAATTTACCCTCCAGTGCAAAAAAAAAAACAAAAACAAAAAACATGCTATACTAGGCTTCATCAAGTAGGAAAAAGGAAAAAATATCAATTATTATCAAACTTCAGTGTTTTAATGAGAATTACATAGGACGTGCTCTTAAAGTACAATAAATTTTTTTTTAAAAAAGGAAATGTTCTTTTAAATTAAATTTTCAAATCTACATTCACAGAGCATTAGATTTAGTAGAACTGACTCAGAGCCTAGGGATCTGCATTTTGACAACTAGTCCATGATTTTTCATGAATGAATTAAATTAACATCAATTTAAGAATCTACTGTATAGATGTTCTTATTCTGATTTCACAGTCCTCAAACAAGATTCATCTAATAAGTAAAACCTAAATATTTCTGCTCAAAAAGCCCTTAAGCAACTATAGTATAGTTGCTTAATTTATATTATATCCAAATATATCCAACTATAATATCCAAACACATAGTTATTCTTTTCATGTTTTTTTAAAATAAACTATGTAAAAAATTCAAAAAATATTTTAAATAGGCATTGTAGGTCAGATTTATAGACTCTACTTGGAAGAGGACACTAATGATGTAAATTCTAATATATAAAGAGTACATATGTTTTGTAATAATTTGTAATAAAGCCAGGGCTTTCCAGGTGGAGTTAGTGGTAAAGAACCTACATGCCAATGAAGGAGACATAAGAGATGTGGATTCCAACCCTGGGTCGGGAAGATTCCCTGGAGAAAGGAATGCCAGTCCACTCCAGTATTTTTGCCTGCAGAATCCTACAGATAGAGAAGCCTGGTGGGCTACGGTCCAGAGTCACAGAGTCAGACATAATGGAAACGACTTAGCATGCACACATAATAGAGCCAGGATACTACTTCAGCAGTTCATAGATTTGGACACTCTGAAAATAGAAATAAAGAATGATACACTCTTTTATGGGGCTTTAGTTCATTTGAACACACCTGGAGACAAGTGAATCACTTTGCCAAATTGCCTCTGTTGGCAGAAGAATTTCTTTTGCTTAAGTCTCTGCTTCTCTGCAGAAATTTCTTTCACGTGTAAAATGGTATATGGCTCCAGTCTCTAGTGACTCTCTAGATTTCTGACATATGTGGTGGCCTGAATGCATTTCTAGAGATATATTCCAAAATCACATAACTTAACCCTATATGTTTTAAAAACTATTACTATGATAAATTTCCTAGAGCCACAATTTATCTGGACAAAATGATAAATATATGACAGATAAACTCATATTCCATGAGAATTAGAAGCAAGAAAATGATCCATAAACTAGCCCTTTCATCTTTCTGACTCATTTAGAATGAACAAACACACTTATACTTCAAGGATATGGACTTATGATGGCCACAAGTTTCCTTTCCTGAGTTTCTAGCTTCTACTAAAATCTGAGAACTCAAAGCTAATAGATCCTGCCCGCAGCTTATCTACTATATGTTAATTTCTGTTGGAGTGCACATAAGTTCCTTCTTTATTGAAACACAATTAAAAACAGAGAACATAATTTTTAAAATGCCTTAGAAGATAAAAGATCCCTGAATAATATGTTTGATTTAAATCTTCTGATCTCTAACATATTAATAAAAGTATAATATCATTTATTTTGTTTTATAAATGTAATAAATACTTATATATTATTATTGTTTAGTCCCTGAGTTGTGTCAGACTCTTTTGTGACCCCTTGGAGTATAGACTGCCAGGCTCCTCTGTCTGTGGGATTTCCCAGGGAAGAATACTGGAGTGCATTGCCATTTCCTTCTCCAGGAAATCTTCCTGACCCAGAGATCCAATTCCAGTCTCCTACTTGGCAGGTGAATTATTTACCACTGAGCCACCAGGTGAGTCACCAGGGAAGGTAATATATACATACTTATCTATGTATATATTAAAACACAAAGAGGTTAAATAAAAATGTAATAGTTGGGTTCCTTGGTTACATTTGTTAAATCCATTTTTTAAAATTAAAATCCAAATTTTGGAGGTGATTATTTCAAAAATTAAAGACATTTAGGTGTACAAAGTCAAATGTTTTTACTAGCTTCAAGAATCTAAAACAGTTTCTGCTAGGCATTGCTACTGTATTTTTGTACTTTTTAGATATATTACCTCTGGAAGAAGTAATTTCAGAAGTGACACTGGAGTGTTATAACTTTTAAAGTTTCTTCTTGTGTTTTGCTTTAGAGAAAAGTATGTAAGAATCAGTGTATCCATCAAGTATCAATTTTGTCTTCCTATGAGTGATGCACTGTGAATAGGCATCTTTCCAGAATAATATTTTTCCTAAGTGCATATAGTTCCTCCCCAGGGCTTCTCAATCTTCTCAGTTTACAAAGTGTGTATGGGAGATGTGTGTGTGTATAGGAGGTATGTGTGTGTATGGGAGGTGTGTGTGTGTATGGGAGGTGTGTGTGTATATGGGAGGTGTGTGTGTGTATTCAGTCACATCTGACTCTTTGCAGTTCCATGTATTGTAGCCCCCTCAGGCTCCTCGGTCCATGGAATTTTCCAGGCAAGAGTACTAGAGCAAGTTGCCATGTCCTACTCTAGGGGATCTGTCTGACCCGGGGATCGAACCCACGTCTCTTCTCAGGTGTCACCTGAGAAGCCCTTAGAAAGTAGCATTGTGAATACCATTCAGCCTTGAAAGTATAACTCAGTGTATATAGTAGAGAAGTTGCTGACTTGGGTTCAAATCCCATTTCTCCCACCTATGAATTCTAATCTTGAGTATATGGTATTTGTTCTCATCAGTTAGCCAGACATAATTATGTTGCCTAAAATAGTTGTTAAAAGTAAACATATGTATACTGATGACTGGTTCATGTTGAAAAATTTTGTTGTTGAGAAAACAACAAAATTCTGTAAAGCAATTATCCTTCAATTAAAAAATAAACAAAATTTTTAAAAAGCATTTAGGGAAACAAATTGACCCTCTGATGCTGGAGACATAAAAAAATAAATATGAAAATATGTAAAGATGCACATCAATATTTAAATGATTCCTTTGTCATCAGATATGTGTCTCTACTATCTATCTATATCTGTATCTGTGTAGATGTTTTGAAGATAGACATTCCAAAAGTACTTTTTATACATGTATTTACACTATGTGAACTGAGGTCAAAGAGTTCAGTTTCTTCTCTCTGGCTTGATCTGCTTCAGAAAAATGATTATGTATTCGTACCATGAACTGAGGGAGGCTCTAACTCTCCTGAAGAGGCAACAGAGAGCCACACCATTTTCCCACCTGCATGGCAACAAGACCTCAGGAGAGCATCATGACCATTGCTCCATTGCCAGGACCAGGTTTGCAGGCTTCTGTAAGCAGAGGAGACTTGCTCAGGGTAGAAAACCGCAAGTCTTTTCTTTCCATTTTTCTTTTGGGAGACTATCCAAGTTAGAGCAGTTAAAAGAAAGTATCTTCTCTTCAACATCAGCAATATGATACTTAAGCTAAGATCAGCTAAATGCAAGACAGAGCAAGCACTTCATTTTTCTTCATGGCGATAATAGTTTACAAAGTGTTTTATGTTTCTGAACTAGGGGGAAAACAGGAATATTTTTGCCAATTTCTCTTATAGTACATAAAATGCAGTGGACAGTGTCCCCCATGAGTGCTGACTTTCTTTGACACGTAGAGAGAAAACAATACTAATAGACCCTGTTGCTTTATTATCTGTAAATATATATTTATATATATATATATATATATGTGGCACACATACACACACATATACATAGGCATATATAGTCAAACTTATTTCAAACAGATGCACAGAACTACGTATTTTAAAATATACATCAAGTAAAACAATTTCCATGAAGTTATATATGTCCCAGCTTTTTTAGTTCTATCAAGTAACACATAGAATTTAAAATTGCATTATTGACGTGGCTATCAAGCTGATAATTTAATGTAAATGACATCAAGCATCACTGTATATATTTTGGCAATTTAAATCATTTTAAAATGAAGTATGATAGTACAGCCAATTTCCGGTAGATATAAATAATCTAATAAAAAGACAGAAATATATAAAATGCTAGAGGAGGTAAAGTGACGTAAAATGGGCCTCAGTGTGATCGACAGAAGCCTGAATGACTTAGGAAAGCATTGTGTTGTTGTTCAGTCATTAAGTCCTTTCTGACTCTGAGACCCATGGACTGCAGCACATCAGGCTCCTCTGTCCTTCACTATCTCCTGGAGTTCGCTCAAATTCACGTCCATAGAAATAATTGCTGACAAAATTGTGTCCCCAGAGAGTCAGCATGATCGTCATAATAGACTGTACAAATGTAACCATATTATCACATTTCAAACCCCAAACCACTACTCAGTCTGTTAGACAAGTTTATTCATTTATAAATTCAGTATACATTTAATAGAAAATTTTAATAGATAAAGAATCTTTTACAGTAATGCATTTTCACACTAAAGTTTTCTAGAATATATTTTGATAACTTCCATTTTTTAGCAGCTTTGAGCTATAATGCTATTGTTTATATCTTAAAATCTTACAAATGGAAGCATAAAACCTAATATTTTGTACTTTGGGCAGGACAATGGATAGTTTTTAAAGTGTCATGAGGAAAGCTGACTATTGTTTTTGCACTGTGTGCTTTATAATACAAAAATCTAGGAATACGAAGAGGGAAAATGTAATTTGTATTGCACTTCTCAGTCCTCTTGCTTGAAGCAGAGATATTTGGTATTTTCTGGCTAATGAATGGTGAGAGGGTGTGTTGAGTAAGATGGTCAAGATCTTGACCCATTTCTGGCCCACTTTGCCTTCATTCCTTCTTTGTTTTCCCTGCAGATGTTAGGAAGCAGTTATTGAGAGTAACTGTCAGGATAATAGTAGTCTTGAATCCTGGGACAGAGCTACTCACGGAAGAAACCAGACAAGGAGTATTTGCACTGGACTTTTCATGAGTGATTTTGTAAGTATATATGCAGTGCTGTGCTACCAAGATATGATATGAGCACAGTGGGCCTACCCAGGCTAATAAGGCATTTAAAGGAGTGTGGGGGAAAAGGCGAAGCAGTGACAGATTTTATTTTCTTGGGCTCCAAAATCATTGCAGATACTGACTGCATCCATGAAATTAAAAGACACTTGCTATACATCAACCAATACAATATTGTAAAGTAATTAGCCTCCAATTAAAATAAATAAATTTAAATTTAAAAAATAAAAGACATTTGCTCCTTAGAAAGAAAGCTGTGACAAACCTAGACAACATATTAAAAAACAGAGACGTCACTTTGCTGACAAAGGCCCATATAGTCAAAGCTATGATTTTTCCAGTAGTCATGTATAGAAGTGAGAGCTGGAATGTAAAGATGCTTTCCAAGTGTTACACTGGAGAAGACTCTTGAGAGTCCCTGGGACTGCAAGGAGTCCTGTCAATCCTAAAGGATTGAGAATATTCATTGGAAGGACTGATGCTGAAGCTAAAGCTCCAATACTTTGGCCACTCAATGTGAAGAGCAGAATCATTGGTAATAATTTACCAATGATTGCAGGCAGGAGAAGAAGGGGGAGAGAGAGGATGAGATGGCTGGATGGCATCATCAACTCAATGGACATGAATCTGAGCAAATTCTGGGAGCTAGTGAAGGACAGGGAAGCCTGGTGTGCTGCAGTCCATGGGGCTGCAAAGTCAGACATGACTGAGCGATGGAACAACAAACAGAAGTGTGGTAGCTACCTGAGCGGTGGAATGAGGCTAGAGCACAGCCAACACTCAGCTACTTATATTATTAGTAATGGAAAAAATAAATCAATTCAATTTGAACTCACAGTGCAGGAACTAGATGACAAAGAGACATTACAAGTAATGAAGAATGAAAGAACTCAAGAACTGAGAATGCCTTGTCTGGGAGAACAAACCAAGGAGAATCGTAAGGACAGTCCAAGAAGTGCACATGTGTTTCATATTACTGAAATGAGAAGATTGTAACCACCCAAGAGAACTTGTTGACTGGGACCTTTGTGGAAACCTAAGATAATGATGATTAACAGAATTAAAAAGGAATGTTAAGTGGAGATAGCAATATAAAAACTAAAGTTTAAGGAGAATTTTCTGAAGATAAGGGACCATAGAGTCAACTTGCTGTTTCCATGATTTTCCTGTTCTAAACCAAAAAGCCCAACAGACAAGTCATGTCTTCTTTCTCATGACACAGTTTGGAAACAGCAAATACATCAACAAACATTTCTTTAATAACATGACAGAGAACAAGCCATTAAATCTACTTTTTACTATTTACTAAGTAATGTTGATCAGCTTGAGTTTCTGTGATCATTTAATTGGGACTTGCATTATGTTAATATACATTTCAGTTCAGTTCAGTTCAGTTCAGTTCATTCGCTCAGTCATGTCCTATTCTCTGAGACCCCATGAATCGCAGCAGGCCAGGCCTCCCTGTCCATCACCAACTCCCGGAATACCATCTAAAAAATACCACAATGATGGTGTATTAATTGTGTTTCTTTATCTTAAATTATTTTTATTTGAAAGACATCTATTTTTCTCTTCTATTTTCACTTTAAATTGAGACATTAAAATATGTCTAACATTAAAGCAACTGAAAACATCTGTATTTCAGCTTTGCTAGTAAGACTATATGAACATAAAATGACAGAGCAACAGTCTTCTAGTGACATCTGCTGAACAACCCAATTCTTCCTTTAGCAATAAACATAAAAGGAGAAGTTATCTCTATAAAGGAGAAAGAAAAATGAATTTTCCTGAGTTTCCATACAAAATTAAGATGTGAGATTTAAAATTAGACTATTGGATAATTCTTACTTTAATTTAATATAACAGTATGGTTAGTTGAACAAGAAACTTGACCATATTGATACATTGCAGAATATAAATTATCACCAAAGCATGCTGCTGTTTTTCCTTTCTCATGATCTCTTCCAGTTCTGCAAAAGTTTAATTTAAGGAAACGTAGCTTTAAGAATTAAAAAATAATAATTTCTTAGGGAAGGTGCTGAAAATTAGCAATTTATATACAACAAACTCAAGAAAGATGAAGAAAAGAATGAGACATAGCAGTTATATTTTTGAGAACAAGCCAGGTTAGACAACTTCTGATACAAAAAAAAAAAAAAAAGTAGAAGCTTAAAAAAATTTATAAAGAAATTAAAATAAAACAAATCATTTGAAAAATTCTAAAATAACTTAAAAATTATTTATAAAAATATATACTAGCTAAAGTAATCAGTAACTACCAGGTAAACATATGGCATGGATAACTTATTAGTAGAAATATATTAGATATTTTAACATTAACAAAATATATAGATTAATAAAACTGTTAAATAATATTGTATAGAATAATTGTCCTAATATATATTCTTATTTAACTGACCAAGTAACCCAAAGAAGTGGGTGTATTTCAGTTTAGCCGGGAAGGGAAAGGTGACATGCATCTAAGTGGTCAACCTCATGACCAGGTCATGAAACTTGCCCTTCAAAGATTAACTCTAGTGCTTCTTATACCACATAGCTCCCATGTAGAGGAAATACTGCACTTATTAAAGCCTGAAGACACTTATAACATTTGGCATGTGTCGAATATAGAGCTGTCAGAAGTCATCACTTAAAACAATATGTCATGACCCCGGGACAAACATCTACATTTTTAAACTGGAAAATAAAATTGACAAGTACTTTTTTTAAATTCTTTAATATTTAATTGATTTTTTCTTTCTATAAAACTATGTTAAATATTTGACTCTATTTTAGAACATTCTGCTACTACGTGTTTAGTTTGGGGCATGTTTTTAAATTATGGAAGCAATTATGTAAAGATACAGCCAATTTCTGTTTATGATACTTTTATAGCTTTGTCAATAAAGAACAGATGGTTGTTTAAAAAAAAAAAAGCTTTGTATCAATAATATCACGGGCTTAGTGTTACAGAATAATTCTTTTTAATGACTCAGATGGGTGGGATGGGAGTGGGAGTAGGAGGGAGGTCCAAGAGGGAGTGGGCACGTATGCTTACAGTGGATTCACTTACAGAGTGAAGTAAGCCAGAAAGAAAAACACCAATACAGTATACTAACACATATATATGGAATTTAGGAAGATGGCAATGACAACCCTGTATGCAAGACAGGGAAAGAGACACAGATGTATATAACGGACTTTTGGACTCAGAGGGAGAAGGAGAGGGTGGGATGATTTGGGAGAATGACATTCTAACATGTATACTATCATGTAAGAATTGAATCGCCAGTCTATGTCTGACGCAGGATGTAGCATGCTTGGGGCTGGTGCATGGGGATGACCGACAGAGATGTTATGGGGAGGGAGGTGGGAGGGGGGTTCATGTTTGGGAACGCATGTAAGAATTAAAGATATTAAAATTTAAAAAAAAAAGAAAAAAGAAAAAAGAAACTTACAGAACATTGTAAAGCAATATTTATATTTCAATAAAAAAAAATTCCCACCCCCCCCAAAAAAAATAGAGAACCTTCATATACTGTTCTTAATCAACATAAAAACAGCAATGTAGATGCTTGCTGTGATGCTCAGGGCACTGCTGCAGGTGTGTATGTGTTGATGCATTGTGAACATGCTTTAAAATTCCTTTAATTGTAGTATTAATTTTGAGTTTTGTCACTGTTTAGATCAAATGTTCTACCATTATATGCTAATCTAATTAAAACTAAATTTGTCTTTTTTTTAATGAGTAAACTAGTTTCCAAGCAAAATTTTTGAGTCAAATCTATTTGTAAGGATTATTCTTCCTTTTGGCCTAGATTCTCTTCTTCAGTACCCTTGTATCTTTCCAGGAACAAATTTGGTGGAAAATACATGTTTATGATGATGCTGCTACTGATGATGACAATATATGAACACTGATGACTGCTGTAAGAAATCATTGCACATCCACTGTAATCAAAAAATTAAAATAAAAAAGACTTCTTTATATTTTTTTTCTGTTTCCAGAGAGCCTATCAGTTCAGTTCAGTCACTCAGTTGTGTACGACTCTTTGCGACCCCGTAAATCGCAGCCCACCAGGCCTCCCTGTCCATCACCATCTCCCAGAGTTCACTCAGACTCATGTCCATCGAGTCAGTGATGCCATCCAGCCATCTCATCCTCTGTCGTCCCCTTCTCCTCCTGCCCCCAATCCCTCCCAGCATCAGAGTCTTTTCCAATGAGTCAACTCTTCGCATGAGATGGCCAAAGTACTGGAGTTTCAGCTTTAGCATCATCCCTCCCAAAGAAATCCCAATAAAAAAAATAATAATTTTTATGTACAAGGATAAAGAAGTGTGAAAGAAAGAGAAGATGACAAAACATCTTTTTCAAGTTGTCAAAAAATAAATAACATTCTTCCAAGAAAATCACTCTATATTACTTTTATCAAAATTTGTTTTTTTATTATTCAACTTGGTTTAAACCATAAACAAAGTCTTGCAATTTTTCAAACACATTTAAAACTTTTAAGGTAAATAGTATGAATTATGTAAGATATCTTATTACCTCACTTGTAAGTGAAATATCTTAATCCAGTGATCCTACCTGTGTTTTGGAGAATCTTGTCTTTTTCCTTTATCCTAAGGAAATAAAAATGTTTCTCCTTAAATAATTTTAATTTGTAAAGGTGCATGAATGAGTGAGGGAAAAACTGAAAAAAATGAGTAAATAGTATATGCGCATCAACACATTTTAAAATCTAGAGAAACAGATTGCTTATTATCAAAAGGAAAAAAAGATACAGTATTGGAATGATTCCAAAAGAGACATATGTGTGTTTTCTATATGAAATTAATGTTTCATTAAACTTGCTCAGAATTCAAGCTAAGAATTTTGAAATACTCATTAATGTTATACTTTGAAAATATTCTATTTTCCCCCGGAAATCGCATAAAATATGGTAAATATAGGTCCCCTGTATGCCTTCAGTTAGTGAAGGTATTTTTCATAATTTATTAAAAGATTATAAGAGCCCAAAAAAATCCAAGTAGCTAAGACAAAATTAAACAACTGGTTAATATAGATAAAATAATAAGTAGCAAGCATAAAATTTCAAAATCACAAACTTACTCAAACAATGTAACTTATTTTTCTATAAGTCAACTGTGTTCATACAAGGAGAAACAATATTAGCTCCAGTCAACTCCAGGTGATCACAATATATCTAGGTTTTTCCATCTCTTGTTCTATTTTTCCCCAGAGATCAGTATAAATTTCTGAGGGTGCATATAATGCCATAGGATGAGCTGGAATCTGAAGATGTGATACAGCCTCTAGGGGTAAAGGTGGTCATCTACCCTAAGAAGCCATGTTGTATTGGGTAGGTAGAAATAATCAGTGTTGACCTGAAACAAATAAGCTGCCAGATATTTCTCCAGGAAAGGTGGATTCATTGGGAACAAACAAAGAATGGCCATTCAAAATCCTCAGTCTTGGACTTAACTGTATCTTAAGTCCCCTCAGAGCAAGGGAAGGAGAACACACTTTTATAGAGGCAAAAAGGAAGTTGGGAGGGTTATTTCATACAAAGATTCCTTAACTTTTCATTGGCTAAGTCCTTGTCAGGAAAAGGCGACTTTCTTCTTCCTGTTCAGTCAGCTCAGTTCAGTTGCTCAGTCGTGTCTGACTCTTTGTGACTCCATGGACTGCAGTATTCCAGGCATCCCTGTCCTTCACCAACTCCCAGAGCTTGTTCAAACTCATGTCCATTGAGTCGGTGATGCCATCCAACCATCTCATTCTCTGTCATCCCCTTCTCCTCCTGCCCTCAATCTTTCCCAGCATCAGGGTCTTTTCCAATGAGTCTGCCCTTCACATCAGATATCCAAAGTATTGGAGCTTCAGCTTCATCATCAGTCCTTCCAATGAATATTCAGGACTGATTTCCTGGTTTTATCTCCTTGCTGGCCAAGGGACTCTCAAGAGTCTTGTCCAGCACCACAGTTCAAAAGCATCAATTCTTTGGCACTAAGCTTCCTTTATAGTCCAACTCTCACATCCATACATGACTACTGTGAAAACCATAGCTTTGACTAGAAGGACCTTTGTTGGAAAAGCAATGTTTCTGCTTTTTAATATGCCATCTACTTTTGTCATAACTTTTCTTCCAAGGAACAAGTGTCTTTTAATTTCATGGCTGCAGTCAGCATCTGCAGTGATTTTGGAGCTTAAAAAATAAAGTCTGTCACTGTTTCCATTGTTTTCCCATCTATTTTCCATGAAGTGATGGGGCCAGATGCCATGATCTTAGTTTTCTGAATGTTGAGTTTTAAGCCAACTTTTTCACTCTCCTCTTTCACTTTCAACAAGAGGCTCTTTAGTCTTCGCTTTCTGCCATAGGGTGGTGTCATCTGCATATCTGAGGTTATTTGTATTTCT
The DNA here is from genome assembly GCF_016772045.2 of Ovis aries. Taxonomy (NCBI): domain Eukaryota; kingdom Metazoa; phylum Chordata; class Mammalia; order Artiodactyla; family Bovidae; genus Ovis; species Ovis aries. The sequence continues at coordinate 55,227,377 of NC_056069.1, forward strand.
CCTGGCAATCTAAATTGCAGCTTGTGCTTGCTTCATCCAGCCCAGCATTTCACGTGATGTACTCTGCATATAAGTTAAATAAGCAGGGTGACTATATACAGCCTTGGCACACTCCTTCCCCAATTTGGAACCAGTACATTGTTTCATGTTTGACTGCATCTATTGCTTCTTGACCTGCATTCAGATTTCTCAGGAGGCAGGTAAGGTGGTCTGGTATTCCCATCTGTTTAAAAATTTTCCAAAATTTTTTGTGATCCACAAGGTCAAAGGCTTTTGGTGTAGCAAATAAAGCAGAAGTAGATTTTTTTTTTTTCTAGAATTCTCTTGCTTTTTCCATGATGCAATGGATGTTGGCAATTTGACCTCTGGTTCCTCTACCTTTCCTAAATCCAGCTTGAACATCTGGAAGTTCTTGGTTCAGGTACTGTTGAAGCCTGGCGTGGAGAATTTTGAGCATTACTTTGCTAGAGTGTGCTGTGCTATGCTTAGTTGCCCAGTCATATCCGATTCTTTGCGACCCCATGGACTTTAGCCTGCCAGGCTTCTCTGTCCATGGGGATTCTCCAGGCAAGAATACTGGAGTGGGTTGCATACCCTCCTGCAGGGGATCTTTCCAATTCAGGGTTTGAACCTAGGTCTCCCGAATTGCAGGAGGATTCTTTACTATCTGAGCAACCAGGGGAGCCCAAGAATACTAGAATGGGTCATTTATTGTTTCTCCAGTGGATCTTCCTCAGCCAGGACTTGAACCAGGGTCTCCTGTACTGCAGGCAGATTCTTTACCAGCCAATCTACCGGGGAAACCTCGTGAATGGGCTAAGCTTTATTAAAATTAAAACCCAATGATCTTATATCTTTTTTCTCTAGTTTACTTGACAATTACTCAGGGAGCAGCAGGTTGCAACAGAGTTAATGATTCACAGGGATTAACAACAAGTACTTCATAATGTCATATCACCACAATAATGTTGAAAACAACAAACCACTATCTCCTGTACCCAGAGAATTTCAGAGACCTCAGGTTCGAATGTTGACTTTCTGATCATTTGTGATTATTCAAATGTTTTACAGGTGTTCTTTAAATGGATATACATTCTGCTCTCACTATCCAATATGGATATGATTTTTTTTTCATTACAGTACCAGTCTCTGAAATGTCATATATGAGTCTTCCCTTTGGTTCTGCTCTCTAACATATTTCAAAAACACTATGACCAGTTGGATAGAATACTACAATTTATGCTATTATGTTCTTTCTCAGGAGCTATCCTCCACTCTTTGAGCTTTATTTGGTACTGTTCTTTTACACTTCTCATTGTTTACTGGACCCTCTGATATGTAAGAATCTTCCACAAGTCCACGAAACCTGGAGGAAATTTCAAATTGAGTGACACACACAATTACCCACTGCTCTGGACCAAGTTTGTCTTCTTTGACTTTTCCTTTTTGGAGTAGAGACTCTTCATGTCATATATGAGACCTTTACTTGTAGCTTTTAAAAACTTTGATTTCATTTGAGTGAAAATTAATTCAGATCAGGCATCAAACTGGAAGTGGTTATGAGTGTTCCACTGTGAGGAGCCAGGGGAAAACCATGTAGAGATGGTGTGGAAGCAAAGAAAAATTATTTGATTGTAACTGAAAGCCTCCATGGCTGTTTGTAATTAGTCCCATCTCATTTCAGTCACCTTCTTGAATAATTAGGTTAACATGGCTATAATACCTAAATTCTGGTGGCAAAATAGCCCTGTCAAACTCATAGTTGTCCCACACCAGAAAAGAATAACTTACTTGCACACACACAGATTAATAAGTTTATTAGGCTTTCAACTAATCCTTTAACCACAGCATCAGATATGGCTAAAGGGAAAAACCTAAACTGAATGACCCCAACCCACATCTGCAGTCTCTCCTCTGGAACTTCTACGTCTTATCAGCCATGTGAAGTAATCAAAATGCTAGGATATGGGGGTCAGGTGGACATGAGAACAGGAGCCGCTGTTATTTAGTGCAATCATGGTAGGCTTTTTTTCTATCTTAATGACAAATGGTTAGGTGGTTTTCATGCACACACACAAAAATAGAACCAACTTACATCCATAATATACACATAGTTTTAGTAGCATGTTCCATTTAAGTTAAATCAAAATTTCATACTCCTCTAGGAAGCTCTGAGGGTAGAGATGGGCACAGTTTTCTTCCCTTGGATCTACAGTTGTTTAGTTTCTCACGAAAAGACATTTTCCTGCTTACAAGCAGTCAGATAGCCAGTCTTCTGTAGACATTTGATAAATACCCATTGCTTGATTAAGTTACAGTAAGCAAGCATCTTTCATTTAGCATAGCATTTCCTAAAAATGTCAAGGCATTGTTCAGATTTAAGTAACACCAAACATTTGAGATGATAAGCTGCTCAGAAGATGGTAATGATGATCCTATATGCAAGGCAGCAAAAGAGACACAGATGTAAAGAGCAGACTTATGGACTATGTGGGAGAAGGCGAGGGCGGGATGATTTGAAAGAATAGTATTGGAACATGTATATTACCATATGTAAAACTGATGACCAGTGCAAGTTTGATGCATGAATCAGGGCACTCAAAGATGGTGCTCTGGGACAACCCAGAGGGATGGGATGGGGTGGAGAGGGAGGTAGGAAGGAGGTTCAGGATGGGGGGACACGTGCAACCGTGGCTGATTCATACTGATGTATGGCAAAGTCCACCACAATAGTGTAATTATCCTCCAGTTAAAATAGGTTAATTAATTTAAAAATAGAATTAAAAAAAAGATTTTGCATTTTACAGAATGGAAATGTGAACTTCAGGTTACCAAAGAGTGGCAGAAGGTAGAAACAATCCAGGCTCTAGGATCTCAAATCCTGCCTTTCTAGCCTTTAAAACATCTCCAGTGAGAAGAAATGTTTTCTCATGGGCTAAAGCCAGTGGGGAGCAAGTTTTCCTTAGGCAGCCCAGGGTCACCGTGGGTCCTGGTTCTCACAAGCTGAATTCAGATGAGGCCCTTGGTCTGTGTTCAGCTTTGTTTCTAAGCACAGAATGATTTCATGCACTTATCCTTTCTTTTCTGTCTGCCTGGTTTCCATGGAAATGCAGGCCTTTGGAAACAGCAAAGCCTTGCACCACAAGCACAGACACCGTGTGTTATTTTGGGAATCAAAGGCAAAGTTAACACAACCCAACATGTAGGTGTGAATCGGTTCTGGCCAGGGCAGGCAGGGGTGCAGAAGGAAGGTGTGATATCCCATTGTCTTATTAGAGAAAGAATGCACATTCACAGGGGTTACAGTTTATCTGTTCTATAAGAAATATAAGATTTATCTTGGTAAACATTAATCTAGACAGAGAGGAAAAGTATAAGATTGGTCACACACTGCCTTTCAAAATAAAATGAATTTGAAAACTAAGGAAGAAACTTTTATTAAAGAAAAGAGATACTTGAAAATAATCTGATTGTGTTATATAACGAGAAAATTATTTTGCATTTCTGTGAATTACAGGCTGATTCTTACAACTTATTTTAATGCCTATATCTTAGTTTTCATTCTTGATACATTACATTACAGTTGCATATTGCAACTAATTTTATTCCTAAAATTAATAGAATTTCTTAAGCCTCACAAAGTTGTGGGTTTTTAAGAGATGCTTGGGTATAATCATATAATGTTATATTAATCACAAAATTATTTGCTGATTACATAGTTAAATCAGTCCCTTCTTTGTGTAAGCAAAAATTTTAAGGGTTTCTCTTCTTTCAATTTATTCACCATTTAATTTATTTAATAAATCCTAGACACAATAAATAATAAATAACATACAAATTGCTGCAGGATTAAAAAAATCTGACTCTATTGGGGAAAAACATTACTCTACAGAAGCCTTGCCTTGTAGAGCTTATGCCCATGAAGGAGAATACAGAAGAAAAAGATTTAGAAAAGGAAAAATATAACTTGGCCTCAAAATTATTTTTACACAAATCACTTGAAAAAGAAGGCCAATATTGCAAATTCAATGAGAAATAAAATAGCTTAGGCCCCAGGAAAAAAGAAAAAAGAAAATGTTTATTATGAACTAGAGGTAAAAGTTTGGTTTAACCGTAATGACAAAATGAGGAAGTAAAATTGTGACAAGGAACTAATTTTAATACTGTACTTTTTAATGAGGTAGTAAAAGGAATATATAGCTGGAAGACAAATGGAAAACCACAATCAGAATCATACGCAATGAATTTGACCAAGTTGAAAACTACAATAAACATCCTTTGCCCCCAGTTTTATTGAGATATAATTGACATATAACATTGCATAAGTTACGGTAAACTTCTTAGTGAAATATATAAATAGACAATAATAAATTTTAACTAAGAATAGTTTTCTGAGATCAATCTTATATACTTTTGTCTTTAACTAAAAAAAAAAAGGAATGTGCTTTTGAATCCAAATGTCAGTCAAAAGTGTGCTAGTTTCTTTAAATTATAAAGCTTCACTTCAAACATCTAGAAATAGAAGCAAATTCCATTGTCTAGAAATCAGAGTTTTCCATCAATAATCATGAGTCCTGCAATTCAATATTATAGATGGACAGGGAGGCCTGGTGTGCTGTGGTTCATGGGGTCGCAGAGTCGGACACGACTGAGTGACTGAACTGAACTGAACTGAATCACAGCTCTTGCAATTCAATATTATAGAGGTCATTTGGGATTCAGAATGAGTAGCACTTTTCAAGTGCCATTGATGACTCAAATTTCGTCTCAATAAATCCGTATAGAAATGTAGATATATACAAAATATACAACCCAAATTGTAAGTGATTTTTATGACTTGATGTCATTGTTTTTAAGCCCTCTGGTCAGATTTAATCATATATAACTAAGAGGAAAGTGTCCCATTTCATAAACATCACTGTATTCAGAGCTACTCTTGTAAACTCTTACCTATCCCCGTGTTTACCTTGTGCACAATGTTTTTACTTCCGTTCTTGTTGTTGTCTAGTCGCTTAGTCATATTTGACTCTTTGTGACCCCATGGACTGTAGTCCACCAAGCTCCTTTGTCCATGAGACTTTGCAGGCAAGAATACTGGATTGGCTTGACACTTCCTTCTCCAGGGGATCTTCCCAACCCAGGGATCATTGCACTGAAGGCAGATATTTTGCCACTGAGCCACCTGAGCACTCCCTTTAGGTCTTCCTATACTTCACTATTCACAATTTGTCTTGCCCATGCATGTACCTAGATGAGAACTGACAAATAATAGAGAAAGAAAGGAGGCTTTAAGAAATCAGGAATCATTTCTTTAGATGTTAAATCCTTCTGATTGCTATCATCATCTAGCTTAAGTTGTTTCAATGTTTCCTACTGAATAGAGAAAATTTTTGACAATGTCTCGCCGCAAATGACGTACTCGTGAGTCCTTCATTCACCTTATCTAACAGGATATAAATTGCTTTTGGTAAATCTTGTACTTAGCCAACTGATGTTAGTTTCTAGTGATCACTTCTTCTCTTTGTAAGTAGTCCAATATTTCAAAATAATTTTATTGCTATTCTGCTCAGAAATTTTGTCTGAGAATGACATAGTCATTTTTTGTGCTTGCAAACATCTTGTTCAATCTTGTTCAATCAAATATTACTGATATCAGCTTAGTGATCATAGCACTGGACTTTTGTAAAGGGTGCTGTACTATGTCTGGAAACGAAATATAATTATATCAATCAACTGACTACCTAATAAACAGCAATATCCTGGTATTAGGCCAGGGAATGCATTACAGCCTGTTTCATGAATTTTTTAAAAGGCCTGGCTTGTGTACAACCTAAGATTTACAGAGACACTAATGCCTTGATATTGTCAAGAAGACAAGCCAAGGACACATTACACACTGTATACTTACATAAATGAGATGCCAGAGTGTCTCAGTACTTGAGATTTCCAGCCATTACTTAAGAACTTTTTTGTACATTAACTTTTAAAATTGTTTTAAAAGGCGGAGCAGTGAGGATGTCTAGGGCAATGAAACTACTCTGTATGATACTATAATGGTGGATACATGTCATTATACATTTGTCCAAACCTATAGACTATACAATGGCAAGAGTACAAGAGCAAACAATGTAAATCATGTTCTCTGGGTGATTGTGATTAGTTAATACAGATTCCTCAATTGTAGCAAATGTACCACCCCTGGGGGGGAGGGGGTTGATAGTGGGGGAGGTTATGCATGTGTAGGGGCAGGTGATACATGGGAAATCTCTGTGTCTTTCTCTCAATTTGCCATGAACCAAAACCTACTGTAAAAAAATAAAGTTTAATTTTTAAAATTCACTTTACATTATTTATGAAATGCACATCTTTCTTCTGACAGAAGTGTGATCCTGGGAGCAGGCACCAAGTTGTATTCCGTTCTTTGTCTAAACCTATCATGTCTGCAAGGGCATTGTTTATATAAAGGTATCAGTATTTGCTGTTTAAACGATAACTTCTCTCCAAACCAATTTTGTGACTTGAAGTCTAATCATTGTATATTAAACTTGTAGTCGAAACACTGTCAGGCTTGATTAGGTTGTCAATACACAGGATATTTTATTAATCAGGTCGATTCTTTATTCTCCAACTGCTGTATTGGGAATCCTCTTTAAACTAGTCAACAATGATTATGATCATTTACTCATTTAAAAGCAGTTTAGAGTTAGGCAGTTCAAGAAAGATAGGTGAAACATTGTATTCATAAGAGACTCTGGAACTTCTCTCTCACAATTAGTGTTTGACTTCATTCATCCAAGATTACCTCGTGTTTCAAGATGACTGCTGAAGTTCCTGCCATCAAGTTCATCTTTCATGTCAAAAAAAAATTTTTCAAAAGCTCCCTCCAAAGAAAGAGTATTTCCAGAAGCCTCACATAATTCATCTTCTCCAGTATTTAGGGACATGGCTACACTGAGCTTGCCAGGAAGATGAGAAGTATCTTTTATTCAGAATGGCAACAGGACTCCCCAGATCAGTGACAAGGTGAGAGTTCATGTCACATTAACTATAGTAATCTATGCTTCACCATCCTCAAACGTGTCTGGGAATCTCTTAGATGCATATCTAACCCGCTTTCACAAACCAGTCCATAAACATCCATGACACACACCTCTCCTATTCTGGATTCCTCCCTGTTGAAGCCTGACATCCTTGATACCCTCCTCTGGCATCCTCATGCCATTTGCTGTGCCATCAGGATGTGAACCTCAAGGTCATACCCAAGGGGCGTTCGATCCACCTTTTACTGAAAGCACCTCGTTCTCACAGCTCCATGACAGATCTTGTTCCTCAGCTGTTTGGGCCTTGGTAGTCTCTGCCCTAATGCCATACAGCTGTTGGTGATCTAGACACAAAGCCAAGCCTTCCAGGCTCAAGAACTCAAAAATTCCTCATGAAATTCTCTGACCATGGCAGGTCTCTCCTAAAAGTCTTCCCTGGCACTCAGGAAACGGGATGGCACACTGAAGTGAGGCCCAGCTCCACTCTTCCCCTCAGGCCTCCTTTGACCAAAGCAGAGCACATCTCAAGCCTGTCAAGTCAGAGAGGCAGAAATGGGTCTGACTTCTCTTGGGTTCTGGTAGGATATCCCACTGGTCACACTTCCTGGAGAAAAAGTAATTCCTTCCACACTGAATTTGCTTTTTAAACAAAAGCTCTCTTAAAATTCATAAAAAAAAAACGAACATTTAAGTAGATTTACTCCACTATCTATTAAAAGCTCAAATATCAAATATGAGGAATAATGTCATACGCTTAAACTAAATTTTAAAGAAAACTACTGTAAACAGAGTAAATAAAAATTTTCGTAAAACAGACCATTCAGATCAGTTCAGTCACTCAGTTGTGTCCGACTCTTTGAGACCCCATGAATTGCAGCACGCCAGGCCTCCCTGTCCATCACCAACTCCCAGAGTTCACTCAGACTCACATGCATCGAGTCCATGATGCCATCCAGCCATCGCATCCTCGGTCGTCCCCTTCTCCTCCTGCCCCCAATCCCCCCTCCCCCCCCAGCATCAGAGTCTTTTCCAGTGAGTCAACTCTTTACATGAGGTGGCCAAAGTACTGGAGTTTCAGCTTCAGCATCATTCCTTCCAAAGAAATCCCAGGGCTGATCTCCTTCAGAATGGACTGGTTGGATCTCCTTGCAGTCCAAGGGACTCTCAAGAGTCTTCTGCAACACCACAGTTCGAACGCTTCAATTCTTCAGCACTCAGCTTTCTTCACAGTCCAACTCTCACATCCATACATGACCACTGGAAAAACCATACCCTTGACTAGACGGACCTTTGTTGGCAAAGTAATGTCTCTACTTTTCAATATGCTAGACCATTAGGGAAACATAAAAATAAATGTGAGAAACTATGTTCCTTTTTATATGTCTTGAATTTTCTAATAATCAAATATCACCTCATAAGGCATTTCTTAGTCATATTAATGGGTCATGAATCCATGTTAGTGTGGACAAGACAACCTGTTAATTAATTATTTCAGAGAAACCCATCAAGTGGCTTGGTTTTTTTGCCAAATTTTCAACACTAACTCTTGTCAGCAAAAGACCTGTGAAAAGGAACAGAGTTAGCAAAGTAAATACGTCAGAAGGAGGATAACATTTACACTTAAGGAGAGGCACTCTGGAGCCAGATTGGGCACGTGTGCTAAGTTACTTCAGTCATATCTGACTCTGTGCAACACTATGGATCTTAGTCTTCCAGGCTCCTCTGTACATGGGGTTCTCCAGGCAAGAATGCTGGAGTGGATTGTCATGCCCTCGTGCAGGGGATCTTCCCTACCCAGAGACTGAACCAGCGTCTCTTATGTCTCCTGCATTGGGAGGCAGGTTCTTTACCACTAAAACCACCAGCAAAGGTGGAAACAGACTTCCTGAGTTCAAACACTCATGGGCTCTGTGATTCTGGAAGAAGTAATGAATCTCTCTGTGCGTTATTTCTCAATCTGGGAAATAGAAATAAGAACATAGCCTAACCTCTGAATTAATATACATGAATATCTCAAAGCATCACCTGGTGAATGTGAGCATTAGCTATCACTATAATTAATTTTAAAAAAGATTTCAGAACACAATAAGAATATTATGAATTGACACTTGTAAGCAGAACAGCTGAGGTAACCGTTTTGCTTGCATAAAGCATATCAGATATATCTTAATTAGAATCTTGCTTCCCCCAAATGACAAGATGTTAGTGGGCATAGTGTTGACTATCATCACTTAGGATATACACTGTATTTTAAAAATAATTATTGGGTTTAGATGCACCTTTAACTAAGCTAAAAGCAGAAAGCTCTTTAAATATTTTGGATAATGTGATAGAACTCTCTCACTTTCCCCACTGTTTCCTCTTAGAAGAGCTGGGAGGTCATGAAAGCTGAAATGAAGTGGAAGCTGAACCTCCTACAAAATGCCCTTCATTGTGTGGAGAAGATAGGAAGCCCTGACCAATGAATAAACCAGAATGTGAATGAACAGCAACGGGATAGAAAGTATGTCATGGTTGACCAGGATCCAAAGGTGGTTGGACAAAATGTTATGTGGGAGCAGTGTCAGACATTTTGGGAGAGTCAACTTTGTGCTCGAAGTTCCCATCCACCCATTCCTATCTCAGAGTGAAGGAGTGTGAAAATGTTTTATGTACACTGACAATGGGCTGTGTATAATATCCTGCTTTTACTATGAAGGAAAAATGAAAAAAAGCATAACTAAGGAGACAGTAACAAGACCTGCGGCTGCCAGGGGTTAGGGTGAAGGGAAGGGTGGATAGGCGAGCAGAGGGTTTGGGGAGAAGGAAGCGGCAACCCACTTCAGCATTCTTGCCTGGAGAATTCCACAGCCAGAGAAACCTGGAGGGCTACATTTCACGGGGTTGCAAAGAGCTGGACACGACTGAGTGACTAGCACACAACAGAGGGTTTTGAGGGAAGTGAAAATGCTGCATGTGATAATATATTGACAGATACATGTCGTTACAGGTTTGTCTAAACCTGTAGAAGTAATGTTACTAAGAGTGAACACAGTGAAAATTATGGACTTTGGGTGGTGGTGATGTGGCAGTGTAGAGTCATCCATTTTAACGAAAGCACCATCGTGGAAGTGGGTGTTGGTAATGGCAGAGGCTGTGTGTGCGTGGCAGGGAAGGGGTACATGGGAACTCTGTGTATGTTCCTCTCATTTTGTTCTGTGACCCTAAAACTACTATTAAAAAAAAAAAAAACAAAGCCTTTGTGAGAGAAGTTTGAAAGTGAAAGTGAAGTCGCTCAGTCATGTGCGACTCTTTGCAACCCCTTGGATTGTAGCCCACCAGGCTCCTCTGTTCCTGGGATTCTCCAGGCAAGACTACTGCAGTGGGTTGCCATTTCCTTCTCCAGGGGATCTTCCCGACCCAGGGATCAAACCCAGGTCTCCTGTACTGTGGACAGACGCTCTAATCTCTGAGCCACCAGGGAAGTTCGAGAGAGGTTTAACCAGTATTAAAAACTTGGCATGATCTGTGAAAAAATATAACGAAGCTCTTTTCTAACTATAGGCTTTATAGACAATTATAAAACTTAAACAAATAGTTGAATTATTCTGTAGCTAGAGCATGTAATAATATCAAACTACCACATAGCTTTAGCTCTATGTATTTTATCTTTTCCTCATATATTCAATTTAAAATGTAAAATAGTTCAGTTCAGTTCAGTCGCTCAGTCATGTCCAACTCTTTGCGACCCAATGAATTGCAGCAGCCAGGCCTCCCTGTCCATCACCAACTCCCTGAGTTCACTCAGACTCACATCCATCAAGTCAGTGATGCCATCCAGCCATCTCATCCTCTGTCATCCCCTTCTCCTCCTGCCCCCAATTCCCCTTCCTCGCACCCTCCCCCGCCCCCAGCATCAGAGTCTTTTCCAATGAGTCAACTCTTCGCATGAGCTGGCCAAAGTACTGGAGTTTCAGCTTCAGCATCATTCCTTCCAAAGAAATCCCAGGGCTGATCTCCTTCAGAATGGACTGGTTGGATCTCCTTGCAGTCCAAGGGACTCTCAAGAGTCTTCTCCAACACCACAGTTCAAAAGCATCAATTCTTCGGTGCTCAGCCTTCTTCACAGTCCAACTCTCACATCCATACATAACCACAGGAAAAACCATAGCCTTGACTAGACGGACCTTAGTCGGCAAAGTTCCTAAAATAAATAATGTTATTCTATACAAGAACAAAATAGGATATACATCATGAAATATATTTGTGTAAACAAAATATTTTAAAGTGATTTATTTTCTGTTGTTGTTCAGGTGCTAAGTTGTGTCTGACTCTTTGCGACCCCCATGGACTACAGTCCTCCAGGCTCCTCTGTGCATGGGATTTCCTAGGCAAGAGTTCTGGAGTGATTTGCCATTTCTTTCTCCAGAGGATCTTCCCAAACATGGGATCAGACCTATGTCTCTTGCATTGCAGGCAGATTCTTTACCGTTGAGTCACCTGAGAATATAAATTTATGGAAGAAAGTAAAGTATCAGGCAAATTTTCAGAAAAAATTTTAGAGCCTAAAATTTTAGGCTTCTTAAAATGTTAAGAAGCCATAAAGAACTAATATAGCTTCATCTCTGAGAGATAGTTAAGAGGGTCGTCCTTTTGAGAGTCAATATCTTCCATGATGTTGGAAGTTATACTATGCAGTGCTTTGGGGGTCATTCTATTACACTTGCCTGGAATGTATTTTTAAGATTGACTAAGTGGCCACAAGATGGCAGCATGACATAAAAGACAATGCAAATAACAAAAATTACTTCTCATAAATATGGCTAAACTGTGTGTGGGCTGCAGTCCATGGGGTCGCTAGGAGTCGGACACGACTGAGCGACTTCACTTTCACTTTTCACTTTCATGCGTTGGAGAAGGAAATGACAACCCACTCCAGTGTTCTTGCCTGGAGAATCCCAGGGACGGGGGAGCCTGGTGGGCTGCCGTCTATGGGGTCGCACAGAGTCGGACATGACTGAAGCGACTTATCAGTAGCAGCAGCAGACTGTGTGTGGCTTAATTTCATCAAGTAAAAAAAAAAAAAAAAAACACTTCTCTAGTAAACACTTTATGGGAATGGAACAGTAAGACACAGACCATTGCACATTACACATTTTGAAGCAAAAGTAGCATTCTATTTGACCATAATTTCAGGAACGTACTAAGTTGCCTCAGTCATGTCCAGCTCTTTTTGACCCTATGGACTGTAGCCTGCCAGGCTCCTCTGTCCATGGGATTCTCTACGCAAGAATACCAGAAGGGATTACCATACCCTTTACCAAGGGATCTTCTGGACACAGGGATTGAACCCACCTCTCTTATGTCTCCTGAATTTGCAGATGGTTTTTACCACTAGTGCCACCTGGGAAGATCAATTTCAGGAACACAGGCCCCCAAAAGGAAATTTTGCAAAGAAGCCTAAAGAGTTTCCCTTCCTTAAATAAATGAGAAGTGTCAAACTGAAATCAAATTAGATGGGCTACACTTACTGAAATATAGCATTCATATACACCCACACATGCAAACATAATATAGAGGGAATTATAAATAAAGTCTAAAAATTTTGCATTGCCATATTTATTCAAGCATTCAGCCACTTTGAAATTTAAATGTGGAGTTATTTGAATCAATTTTTAAAATTACGTAACAAAGTTTTCAAATAACGTGTTCTTGAGTTCTGAATATTTTTGTGAATAAACAATATGTTGCGATAACACTTTTTAAATTCCAAATTTTAGAAAAAATAATCTTCACTATAATGATACTCTGATATACTTTATCTATGAAATTGGGAACAGTTTAGTGTGTAAGGAAATAATTGAAAACAGTAGATGTTACTGATTCACATTTGTTTAATTGAGGGTGAAATTGTGCTTGCTCCTTCCTGTTTATATTTCAGCAGTGTATAATCCAAACATCAGTCCACTTGAGCATTATAGCGTTCATCCATTCTGATATTCTTTTATTTTAATCCTTGATTTGTAAAGGAGATTATATATAATCTGAAACCTCAAAAAAATACCGGATGCTAGCCAGGTGAGGTGGGGAGGGATAGGTAGAGAGGAAGAGGAGAAAGAAGAAAGGGGGAAAATCCAATGGATATTCTACGAACAGGAAACATCAGGACCAGGGGTGCAGGAGAGGGAGTTTGTAGTATGTGGGGACTAGTTCCCACAGCGCTGAAGCAGAGAGGCAGGCTAGGAGTGAGAGGAATCAGCTAGAACAGCAGCATCATGAAAGGTCTTGAAAATCATATAAAAAGTACTTGTTTTCTCCTGAGGATATTGGCCGTGAGATAAATGTGTTTTGTATTTAATAGTCATCATAGCAAAGCTGACTGAATGAAAGAGTTGATAAAAGACCTGAACAGAAGTAAAAGTGACCTCCTTTGCTAGCAGTCAATAGAATGAGAACTCGCTGCTAGCCAAGAATTTAATCTAGGCAGGATGGGCCTAGATATAGATAGATAGACAGATATGTAGATAGATAGATAGATATTTCATTTTACATTGTTTAGATTTTTTAAGGAGATAAGATGATATACGTGTGACATTTATGCTTTCCTTGCAATTCAGTGTCTTAGATAAACTTACCCTCTAATTGCTTTTGGACACTGGGAAAAACTCAGTTACTGGTAACACAAGGAAAAGAAAGTGATCTTTGTAACATGATGATTAAGAGGAAATGAAACTTTCTGGCAACATCTCAAGGCTGTATTGCTAATTCTAGGGCTTGTTACCATGTGAAGTTACTTCTCTTAGAGACGGCTGGGAAGAGGAGGTGGAGGACAACGTTTGATTAAGTCCTGGTCTTTGCCCTTCACATTTGTAACTTTCATGTTCATGAATGAAGCTTGACAAATTTACCAAATTTTAAACCTGAAAGAGATTTGTCCCAAAACTAAAATTCCTCTTTACTTCAAACAGCCCTTTTCTGGGAAGAGCCGCATAAAATGCTTCACTGAGAGGGGCAAAAGTGAAAGAGCTAGAAGAGAAAGTGAACGAGATGCTTGAAAACCCGTGTCTAAACTGTTCTGTGCTGGGATGGCAAAGGCTCCATGTTGACAGCCAAAGTTTATCTTAGTTCACATGGACTTTGAGGAAATGTGTTTTTAAAAATCATTTATTTATGTTGTTATGATAGAGAGTGTGCTGTGTCTGCAATTTGTTGTTGTGGAGATGTAACCAATGCCATGAACAGATGCTCATGGGGTCAGGAGCTGGGACCATGTAGACCACAGAAATGATGGGCAGGCAGGACGGAATCCACTATGGAGGAAGAATGACAAGAAATGAAGTGTTAAAGCTGGTTCAGCGAGTAAAGAATCCACCTGCAATGCAGGAGACATAGAAGACACGGGATTGATCCCTGGGTCAGGAAAATCCCCCAGAGGAGGACATGGCAACCCACTCCAGTATTCTTCCCTGGGAAATCCCAGGGTCAGAGGAGCCTGGTGAGCTACAGATGAAAGGGTCACAAAGGGTCGGACCTGACCAGACTAAACATGCCTGCATGAGCATGGCCAAAGTGGAAAAGAGGCAGCCTGAACTAGACCACTGATTTACTCCACTAGGTGATATTTCACTCTGAGCAAGCCAAACTTGTAGAGATTTTCCTTGTTATAAAGTAACAGAAGAGTATCTGTCATAATCATGCGGTGTCTTTTAGTTCCTAAGAGATGGGGGGAGTTTCTTTTGATTTTTTATTAATTTTTTTGTGTCAAAGCGTAATAGTCCGGCTCTCTAAGGTTGGACTACATTCCCACCTGCTGGGAGAGAGGGAATATCTGCCCTGAAGCTTGGCCATCAAAAATTTTGCAAAGTGGCAGATCCTGGGGTAGAATATAAAACTTGGGAGGGAGGCTTAGGATGGGAGTGTCCTGAGCTGAGATTAGGATGGAGGCAGGAAAGATCACAGTGTTTTCTCTGTATGTCTTTCCTTCTTGAATCTGGATTGCTCTTAACAACTCTAGGGATGTGTAATGCCAGCTAGGGTCGTCTGTCACAGACTGTAACCTTCTAAGTGGGCAAGGAGACAGCTAAGGGACAATATCTGAGGACTCTGCAAAAATGAAGTCTCCAGAATGGGTCCCAATCCAATATGATTAATGTCCTTTCAAGAAGAGGAAGACATATCAGGAAAGTGCATGTGCAGAGAGAGGCCATGTGCAGACACAGTGACAGGTGGCCATCTAAAGGCAAAGAGATTGTGGCTTCAGGAGAAACCAACATGCTGATGTTTTGATCTTGGCCTTCTAGCATCCAGAACTGTGAGAAAATAAAATTCTGCTTTTTAAGCCCCCTGTCTGTGGTATTTTATTATGGCAGTCCTAGCAAAATACTATAAATACCTAAGTTGACAGCAATGTCAGAAATGTATATGCTTTGTATTGTCGTCAACTATATTAACCAAAAAAGGGGGTTCTTATTATTCATTTCCCCAATTCTTTACTTGCATCATTCTCTGTGAATTAAAATTGTACATTTTTGAATATAGGCTTCCCTGGTAGCTTAGCTGGGAAAGTATTCATCTGCAATGCAGGAGACCCTGATTCGATTCCTCAATATGGAAGATCCCCTGGAGGAGAGCATAGCAACCCTCTCCAGTATTCTTGGGTTTCCCTGGTGTCTCAAACGGTAGAGAACCTGCCTGCAATGCCACAGACCTGCGTTCGATCCCTGGGTTGGGAAGATCCCCTGGAGGAGGGCATAGCAACCCACTCCGGTACTCTTGCCTGGAGAATCCCATGGACAGAGGAGCCTGGCCGGCTACAATCCATGGGGTCGCAAAGAGTCAGATAGGACTCAGCGACGAAGCACAGCACAGCACAGCACATTGTCGGATATAGTTGTAATACAGGCACCTGAACACCAGGGGGCAAACATGTTCTGAATTTCAATTCCTTACTTGTAAAGGCTCTCGACAGTGTTCTAAAACGAAAAGACCATAATGCGCTTATGTCTGTAAGTTCTACCAAACAAAGCATAGGCAGATGCTTAGGTTGCTGGACATGTCATTCAAGAATGAGACTCTCCCTCAAATAAATCTCACTTTCTTTAGTGTCAGACATAAGAGAATCCTTGGTCTCTGTTCTCTCAAGGATCCATTTACTCTCTGTGATTTTAAGTAAGCTCTTAAAATGATTCTGCAGGCATAACACCATCTAGTGCTCTTCAGTCCTGGTATTTTAACAGAAGCCATTGAAAAACGTTAAAGTGTATTTTTCTAAACTGAAATATAAAGTTCATCAATTATCATGGAATATGAAGTTCAACTTTATTGAAATATAAAGTTCATCAATTATATTAATCATTAACATATTAGTTAATATTCCAAGGATATTCTTTGGTAGTAGTAGTTGGAAATGACAGCAGAATGCCAAAAAAATGTATCTGACACACATTTCATAACATTAAGAAACCCTAATGTTAACATTCATGGAACGGCAATGATAAAGCATATATACTGATTTTACTGTCTACCTTTTCTTCTTCAACAAAATGAAATGCATTGACAGCTTCAAAATCAGCACTGTTCAGGAATCAAGTTTTCAACTGAAATTATTTCTTTAGAAAGAAGCTCACCTGTTGCCACAGATTGCAAGTTATTTGCATGATTTTTCAAGGCACAAATTCTCAGAGTTTTATACCAATGTGCATAGCTATTAAATAGTCATCATCTGTGTTTTCAACTGTTTGAATGTGTGTGTGTATGTGTCCATGTACATGCATTAAGCTTAGGAATGTTGATATAGTAGGTGGGCAATAAAATGTTTCAGGAAATATAGCAGAGAAGAAAACTAGACAATATACTTCACACTGGTCTTAGGCACCTTCATTGATAATGAAAGACAGTGCTTATTAAAACTCAGAACAGTAGCCCAGAAAACCCAGCTATAGTTAGAAATTTTATTTCATTGCTTATTTACCTTAAATACTAAAGACAATCTCCTTAGAAGCAGGTATTCCTGCTGGGATTTACTATAGTCACCTATGGAAAAAGGGATGAAGAAATTTAAGGTAGCCTTACTTATGAGTCGGGGCAGGACTAGAACTCTATTTCTCAAGATAGAAGATCAGCTTTATTTATTTAAGGAGAAATGGCTGGACACTGAAGGGGGTCTGAGGACAGCCTTTCTGTCCCTGAATAGAAATTCCAAGTCCAGGAGACACCTGGATGACAAGAGACGCAGAGTTCTTTACACTAAGGAGCACAGATAACTCACTGATGCCGGGACAGTGGAAGCTGCAACACCAAATGCAGGGAGCTGACTCAGGTGGAATGTCATTCTCTGATTGATTGTCTCTTTCTATACTTCAGATATTGTTTTTGTTCAGCCTCTAAGTCAGGTCCAACTCTGTGCGACCCTACAGCCCACAGCATGCCAGGCCCCCCCGTCCTTCACTATCTCCTGGAGTTTGCTCAAATTTATGTCCATTGAGTCAATGATGCCATCCAACCATCTCATCGTCTGTCGCTGCCTTCTCTTCCTGCCCTTAATCTTTCCCAGCATCAGGGTCTTTTCCAATGAATCATCTCTTCTTATCATGCGGCCAATGTACTGGAACTTCAACTTCAGCATTAGTCCTTCCAACAAACATTCAGGGTTGAATTCATATGAACAGTAGCTAATATGTATGATGCTTCAGAAGAACTCAATTAAGGCTCAGGTGTACTGGATTTCCTCCGTTGTAGTGGAACTGTGTTAAACCAAGAGTTTTGCATGAATCTTTCTATCCAAGATTCTTTATAGCTATTTCTTTCCATTTTAGTGACTTTACAGTCTAACAAAACTTTACAGTTTCATATGTGTCTACATATCAGAAAAAAAAATGGAAATGGAAATTGTAACCACCAGTTACAATTATTTACTTGATGCCTAGAAAGGATGGAGGAGCATTTGCTTGGTTCAAAAGATTTGGCTAATACTTCCCCCTCAAATTTCTGGGAAAGTTCTGGAATTTTAAAATTTCTCAAATTTTTCTCCCTCTTGTTTGTCTGCTGGGTCACTTGATAATTTAGTGGGACTTTTTGAGAGGGTTATTTTTATTTTATCATGGGAGTTACCATACCAAAGGGGGAAATTTTGGATACATTGCAAGTTAACTATTTAAAAGAAAATATCTCAGATATACATCTCTTCTGATGCCTGAAGTTCTAACTCTACTGCCGAAAGAATACAGTTCTTGACAAGAAAGGCTACTGGCAAAGAGAATGAAAAGTTATCTTTAGCATCCAGAATTATCCAATACTGAAATGTTTTACTGCATAATGGAATTGACATTATAAAACTAAATAAGAAGCTACTATGATTTTCACTAAGCTCTGAGAATTTCTAAGCCTTATCAAATTAAAGTTTTAACATTACAAGATAGATATTGTCATCCCTATTTTATAAATAAGGTGGAAAAGGTAAATATATTCAATGCCATGAGGATTATATAGTTGCAGAGCTAGGTTTCAGTAAACACAAGTTCCTTCTCTGGTTAAACCAAGTGTCTTTTCAAGGCTATAGACAACATTTGCAAACCAAATGTTGCATTTTGTCCCACAGATTACTGTATCTGCTTCCGGTTTCAAATAGTATCTGAATATCCATGACTACAAATGTAGTTTACCAAAACTGTATATGCTATTTTATATTTATATGGGGATGCACTTTACTGAAAGCACCGACTCTAAAGCACAATCTCTTTTGAAAATGCGAGTGGGAAAAGGATTAAAATTTTTAAGTTAGCTGACAGCAATCATATTAAACATAAGTTCAAATGCTTCATTTGTGAAATTTTAATTATTCTACAGTGCTTCAGAAAGGGGCCAGGAAATTAAAACAGTTTTACAATTTAATAATAAAGCTATAAAATAATACAAACTGTTTTACTTCTGATAATAGAATTACCACTTTATTCCAAGAGTAATACCACATGTGATTATCAAATAAATATTTTTCAGTGACCTTACCATTTGAACAAGATGATTACTCAAATAATCCCTAATTTTACCCTATGTCTGTTTTGTGTTTTGGATGAAAAAATGCAGCAAAGCTTCAAGTCTTTCCAAGGTAGTGGAGATCAATATTAGTTCAGGATAATGATAAAATTATTTATTGTAGTTCTTACTTCACTATGTTCAATACTATAACAGCTAGAAATGAATGTTCACTATAAATATAAAACAGTATATGCTTCTACCTCAAACTGTCATGCCTTTATTGCTGCTGAATTGTTGTTATTTAGTTGCTAAGTTGTGTCTGACTCTTTTGCAACCCCATGAGCTATAGTCTGCCAGGCTCCTCTGTCCATGGGATTCTCCAGGTAAGAATACTGGAGTGGGTTGCCATTTCCTTCTCTAGGGGATCTTCCTGACCCAGGGTGGAACCCTCATCTCCTGCATCGTCAGGCAGATTCTTTACCGCTGAGCCACTGTGGAAGCTCATGTCATATGTTTATAGTAAAATGCAAAAATAAAGATCTAGCCCAAATGCTCAGCCTATAAAACATCATGAAATCACAGAAAATAAGACTGAATATAAATGAAAAGTTTCTGTAAAACATACCTTAATCTCTGAAATTTCCTTTGACTTATTCCAATAGGCCCCTTTTAGGAAATCTCAATGTTACAACATTAAGTTGTATTTGTTTTTGTTATATCACAGTTCTAAAGATATGGCAAAAAGAAACAATCTGCTATAACCATTCAAAGCAGAAATGAGTAACATTAAAAAATATACTTGTTAGTGACAATGATAAAGATTTTAATGGGGAAAATATAACCTTTTTTTAAGGAAATTTCCACTCTATCCTATAAATCCCCCTTTTATGAGCCTTTAAGTACTTTAAACCATTAAGAAGCTGCCCCATTTATATTTTAATAAAACAGTATTCAGTTCAGTTCAGTTCAGTCTCTCAGTCATATCTGACTCTTTGCAACCCCATGAATTACAGCACGCCAGGCCTCCCTGTCCATCACCAACTCCCAGAGTTTACCCAAACTCATGTCCACTGAGTCGATGATGCCATCTAGCCATCTCATCTTCTGTCGTCCCCTTCTCCTCCTGCCCCTAATCCCTCCCAGCATCAAAGTCTTTTCCAATGAGTCAACTCTTCGCATGACCTGGCCAAAGTACTGGAGTTTCAGCTTCAGCATCATCCCCTCCAAAGAAATCCCAGGGCTGATCTCCTTCAGAATGGACTAGTTGGATCTCCTTGCAGTCCAAGGACTCTCAAGAGTCTTCTCCAACACCACAGTTCAAAAGCATCAATTCTTCGGCACTCAGCTCTCTTCTCAGTACAAATCTCACATCCATACATGACCACAGGAAAAACCATAGCCTTGACTAGATGGACCTTTGTTGGCAAAGTAATGTCTCTGCTTTTGAATATGCTATCTAGGTTGGTCATAACTTTCCTTCCAATTAGTTTACTTTAATTTAGGTCAACTTTCTATCCAGTGTGTCATCACTTTCAAGAAGGACTATACTGCAGTAACTCCTGGCTGTAGAGCAGTAATTTCAAACCTCCAGCAAAAGAAAAACAGAAAGAAAAAAAATTATTGTCTTTGAATGTTACAATTAAAGTTTCATCTGAGGTCAAAAGGGCTTCCATTCCTTCAATACAAGCAATAGAAAGTATTTTATGAGTTAGGAAATACAATTCCCCCCAAAAAAACAACCAACCTGAACAGATTAAGCCTGGGTACGGAGGAGCCTGATGAGCTACAATCCATGGATTCTCAAAGAGTTGGAGATGACAGAAGCGACTTGTCACACACGCATAGCCAGGAACACGTAAGCAGACACGAGAACTTTCAGCTGGTGCTTAAGATACTGACTTTTTTTTTTCTTTTTAATTTATTTTTTATTGAAGGATAGTTGCTTTACAGAATTTTGTTGTTTTCTGTCAAACCTCAACATGAATCAACCAGAGGTATACATATATCCCCTCACTTCTGAACCTCCCTCCCATCTTCCACTTTTCTAGATTGATATAGAGCCCCTGTTTGAGTATTCTGAGCCATACAGAGAATTCCCATTGGCTATATATTTTACATATGGTAATGTAAGTTTCTATGTTACACTTTCCATACATCTCACCCTCTCCTCCCCTCTTCCCATGTCCATAAATCTGTTCTCTTTGTCTGTTTCTCCACTGTGGCCCTGTAAATAAAATTCTTCAGTACCATTTTTCTAGATTCTGTATATATGTGTTGCTGCTGCTGCTGCTGCTGCTGCTGCTGCTGCTGCTGCTGCTAAGTCGCTTCAGTCGTGTCTGACTCTGTGCGACTAGGATACAATAATTACCTTTCTCTTTCTGACTCAGTTCACT
This sequence comes from Ovis aries, assembly GCF_016772045.2. NCBI lineage: Eukaryota > Metazoa > Chordata > Mammalia > Artiodactyla > Bovidae > Ovis > Ovis aries. Next base: position 55,248,762 of record NC_056069.1, read on the forward strand.
CTTTTAATAAGTCCTAGGTTCATCCACCTCATCCAAACTGACTCAAATGCGTTCCTTTTATGGCTGAATAATATCCCATTGTGTATACGTACCACAACTTATTTATCCATTTATCTGTCGATGGATATCTAGGTTGCTTCCATGTTCTAGCTATTGTAAATAGTGCTGAAATGAACAGTGGGATACATGTGTCTTTTTCAATTATGGTTTCCTCAGGGTATATGTAAAGGAGTGGGATTGCATGGTAATCATTTCAGATCAGTCTCTTATTCGTGTCTCACATTTTGCGCTCCCATGGACTTCAGCATGTCAGGCCTCCCTGTCTATCACTAACTCCCAGAGCTTGCTCAAACTCATATCCATCAAGCCGATGATGCCATCCAATCATCTCATCCTCTGTCGTCCCCTTCTTCTCCAGCCTTCAATCTTTCCCAGCATCAGGATCTTTTCAACTGAGTCACTTCTTCGCATTAGGTGGCCAAAACATTGGAGTTTCAGCTTCATCATCAGTCTTCCAATGAATATTCAGGACCGATTCCCTTTAGGATGCACTAGTTGACCTCCTGGTAACACTAGGGACTCTCAAGAGTCTTATCCAACACCACAGTTCAAAACCATCAATTCTTTGGTACTGAGCATTCTTTATAGTCCAATTCTCACATCCATACATGTCTACTGGAAAAACCATAGCTTTGACTAGATGGACCTTTGTTGGTAATACAATGTCTCTGCTTTTGAGTATATTGTCTAGGTTGGTCAAAGCTTTTCTTCCAAAGAGCAAGTCTTTTAATTTCATGGATGCAATCACCATCTGCAGTGATCCTGGAGTCCCCCAAAATGCAGTCTGTCACTATTTCCATTGTTTCCCCATATATTTGCCATGAAGTGATGGGACTGGATGCCATGATCTTAGTTTTCTTAATGTTGAGTTTTAGGCCAACTTTTTCCACTCTCTACTTTCCCTTTCATCAAGAGGCTCTTTAGCTCTTCTTCACTTTCTTCCATAAGAGTGGTTTCATCTGCATATCTGAGGTTATTGATATCTCTCCGAGCAATCTTGATTCCAGCTTGTGCTTCATCCAGCCTGGCATTTCCCATGATGAACTCTTCATACAAGTTAAATAAGCGCAGTGACAATATACAGCCTTCACATACCCCTTTCCTTATTTGGAACCAGTCTGTTGTTCCATGTCCAGATCTAACTGTTATTTCTTGACCTGCATACAGATTTCCCAGGAGGTAGGTCAGCTGGCCTGGTATTCCCATCTTTAAGCATTTTCCACAGTTTGTTGTGATCCACACAGTCAAAGGTTTTGGTATAGTCAATAAAGCAGAAATAGATGTTTTTCTGGAACTCTTTCCCTTTTTTGACGATGAATGGATGTAGGCAATTTTGTTTCTGGTTCCTCTGCCTTTTCTAATTCCAGCTTGAACATCTGGAAGTTCACAACTCATTTACTGTTTAAGCCTAGATTGGAGAATGTCGAGCATACTCTGCTAGTGTGTGAGATGAGTGCAATTGTGCAATAGTTTGAACATTCTTTGGCATTGCCTTTCTTTGGATGCTTGGGGCTAGTGCACTGGGACGACCCAGAAGGATGGTACAGGGAGGGAGGAGGGAGGGGGGTTCAGGATGAGGAACACGTGTATACCTGTGGCAGATACATGTTGATGTATGGCAAAATGAATATAATATTGTAAAGTAATTAACCTCCAATTAAAATTTAAAAATTTATTTTAAAAAAATTTTAAAAAAAAGAAAGGAAACTGACCTTTTCCAGTCCTGTGGCCACTGCTGAGTTTTTCAAATTTGCTAGCATGTTAAGTGTAGCACTTTCACAGCATCATCTTTTAGGATTTGAAATAACTCAACTGGAATTCCATCACCTCCACTAGCTTTGTTCATAGTGATGCTTCCTAAGGCCCACTTGACTTTGCATTCCAGGATGTCTGGTTCTAGGTGAGTGATCACACCACTGTCATTATCTGAGTCATGAAGTTCCTTTTTGTATAGTTCTTCTGTGTATTCTTGCCACCTCTTCTTAATATCTTTTGCTTCTGTTAAGTCCATACAATTTCTGTCCTTTATTGAGTCAGTCTTTGGATGAAATATTCCCTTGGCATCTCTAGTTTTCTTGAAGATATCTCTAGTCTTTCCCATTCTATTGGTTTCCTCTATTTCTTTGCACTGATCACTGAGGAAGGCTTTGTTACATCAGCTTGCTATTCTTTGGAATTCTACCATCAAATGGGTATATTTTTCCCTTTCTCCTTTGCCTTTCACTTCTTTTCATAGCTATTTGTAAGGCCTTCTCAGACAAACTTTTTGCCTTTTTGCATTTCTTTTTCTTGGGGATGGTCTTGATCACTGCCTCCTGTACAATGTCATGAATCTCAGTCCATAGATCTTCAGGCACTCTGTCCATCAGATCTAATCCCTTGAATCTATTTGTCACTTCCACTGTATAATCATAATGGATTTGGATTAGGTCATACTTGAATGGTCTAGTGGTTTTCCCTACTTTCTTCAATTTAAGTCTGAGTTTTGCAATAATGAGTTCATGACCTGAGCCACAGTCAGCTCCTAGTCTTGTTTTTGCTGACTGTATAGAGCTTCTCCATTTTTGGCTGCAAAGAATATAATCAATCTGATTTTGGTATTGACCATCTGGTGATGTCCATGTGTAGAGTCTTCTCTTGTGTTGTTGGAAGAGATTTTTGTAATGACCAGTGTGTTCTCTTGGCAAAACTCTGTTAGCCTTTGATCTTCTTCGTTTTGTACCCCAAGGTCAAGTTTGCCTATTACTCCAGGTATCTCTTGATTTCCTACTTTTGCATTCCAGTCCCCTATAATGAAAAGGACATCTTTTTTGAGTGTTAGTTCTAGAAGGACTTGTAGGTCTTCCTAGAACCATTCAACTTCAGCTTCTTCAGTGTTAGTGGTTGGGGCATAGGCTTGGATTACTGTGATATCGAATGGTTTGCCTTGAAAATGAACAGAGATCATTCTGTCATTTTTGAGATTGCATCCAAATACTGCATTTCAGACTCTTTTGTTGACCATGATGGCTACTCCATTTCTTCTAAAGGATTCTTGCCCATGGTAGTAGATATAATGATTTTATTGCTAGTTTTTTGAGGAATCTCCATACCGTCTTCCATAGTGACTGCATCAATTTACATTCCCACCAACAGTGCAAGAGCATTCCCTTTTCTCCACATCCTCTCCAGCATTTACTGTTTGTAGACTTTTGATCATGGCCATTCTGACTGGTGTGAGGTAATATCTCATTGTAGGTTTGATTTGAATTTCTCTAATAATGAGCCATGTTGAGTATCATTTCATTTGTTTTTTAGCAATCTGTATGTCTTCTTTAGGGAAATGTCTGTTTAGGACTTTTTCCCACTTTTTGATTGGGTTATTTGTTTTTCTGGCATTGAGTTGTATGAGCTGCTTGTATATTTTGGAAACTAATCCTTTGTCAGTTGTTTCATTTGCTTTTATTTTCTCCCATTCTGAGGGTTGTTTTTTCACTTTGCTTATAGTTTCCTTTGTTGTGCAAAACTTTTAAGTTTAATCAGGTCCCACTTGTTTACACTTGTTTTAATTTCCATTACTCTAGGAGGTGGGTCATAGAGGATCTTGGTTTGATTTATGTCATTGAGTGTTCTACCTATGTTTTCCTCTAAGAGTTTTATAATTTCTGGTCTTACATTTAGGTCTTTAATCCATTTTGAGTTTATTTTGTGTATGGTGTTAGGAAGTGTTTTGATTTCATTCTTTTACATGTAGCTGTCCAGGTTTCCCAGCACCATTTATTGAAGAGGCTGTCTTTGCCTCATTGTATATTCTTGCCTCCTTTGTCAAAAATAAGGTACCCATAGGTACATGGGTTTATTTCTGGGCTTTTGATCTTGTTCTATTGGTCTATTTTTCTATTTTTGTGCCAGTACCATACTGTTTTGATGACTGTAACTTTGTAGTATAAACTGAAGTCAGGAAGATTGATTCATTCAGCTCCATTCTTCTTTCTCAAGACTACATTGGCTAATCAGGGTCTTTTGTGTTTCCATATGAATTGTGAAAATTTTTGTTCTACTTCTGTGAAAGAGTCCATTGGTAGTTTGATAGGAATCACATTGAATCTGTAGACTGAATTTTGTAGTATAGTCATTTTCACAATATTGATTTTTTTCCTACCAAGGGACATGGAATATCTCTCCATCTGTTTATGTTGTCTTTATTATCTTTCATCAGTGTCTTATTACTTTCTGTGTACAGTTCTTTTGTCTCCTTAGGTAAGTTTATTCCTAGAAATTTAATTATTTTTGTTGCAATGGTGAATGGAATTGATTCCTTAAATTCTCTTTCTGATTGTTCATTGTTAGTATATATATAAATGCAAGTGATTTCTGTGTATTGATTGTGTATCTTGCAACTTTGCTAAATTCACTGATTAGCTTTAGTAATTTTCTGATACTATATTTAGGGTTTTGTATGTATAGTATCATGTCATCTGCAAACTGTGAGAGCTTTACATCTTTTTTTCCAATCTGGTTTTATTTCATTTATGTTTCTTCTCTGATTACTGTAGCTAGGACTTCCAGAACTATGTTGAATAATAGTGGTGAAAGTGAACACCCTTATCTTGTTCCTGATCTTCGGGGAAAGGCTTTCAGTTTCTCACCATTGAGAATAACGTTTGCTGTAGGCCTAGCATATACGGCCTTTACTACGTTGAGGTAGGTTCCTTATATGCCCATTTTTTGAAGAGTTTTAATCATAAATGGGTGCTGAATTTTGTCAAAGGCTTTTTCTGTATCTATTGAGATTATCATATGGTTTTTATCTTTCAATTTGTTAATATGGTGTATTACATTGATTGATTTGTGTGTATAGAAGAATCCTTGCCTTCCCAGAAGAAATCCAACTTAATCATGGTGTATGAGCTTTTTGATGTGTTGCTGAATTCTGTTTGCTAAAATTTCGTTAAGGATTTTTGCATCTGTGTTCATCAGTGATATTGGCCTGTAGTTTTCTCTTTCTATGTTGTCTTTGTCTGGTTTTGGTATCAGGGTGATGATAGGTGACTCAGAATAAGTTTGGAAGTGTTCCTTCCTCTGCAATTTTTTGAAAGTGTTTTAGAGGGATAGGCACTAGCTCTTCTCTAAATGTTTGAAAGAATTCTGTAAAGCCATCTGGTCCTGGGCTTTTGTTTTGGGGGATTTTTTTTTTTTTATCACACCTTCAATTTCAGTGCTTGTAATTGGGTTGTTCATAGTTTCTATTTCTTCCTGGTTGAGTCTTGGAAGATTGAGCTTTTCTAAGAATCTGTCCATTTTTTCCAGGTGACCCATTTTATTGCCATATATTTGTTCATAATAGCCTCCTATAATCCTTTGTATTTCTGCATTGTCTGTTGTAACCTCTCCTTTTCATTTCTAATTTTATTGATTTGATTCTTCTCTCTTTTTTTCTTGATTTTTTTCTTGATAACTCTGGCCAAAGGTTTGTCAATTTTGTTTATCTTCTCAAAGAACCAGCTTTTGTTTTTATTAATCTTTACTACTGTTTCTTTTATTTCTTTTTCATTTATCTCTGCTTGGATCTTTATTATTACTTTCCTTCTAATTTTGTACTTTTTTTGTTCTTATTTTTCCAGTTGTTTTAGGTATAAAGTTAGGTTATCTATTTGATGTTTTTCTTATTTCTTTGGATAGGATTGTAGTGCTATAAACTTCCCTCTTAGAACTGCTTTTGCTGCATCCCATAGGTTTTGAGTTGTCTTGTTTTCATTGTAATTTGTTTCTAGAAGTATTTTAATTTTCGTTTTGATTTCTTCCGTAACCTTTTGGCTATTTAGAAATGTGTTGTTTAATCTCCATGTTTTTGAGTTTCTTACAGGTTTTTTTCTTGTAATTGATATCTAGTGTCATAGTGTTGTGGTCGGAGAAGATGCTTGACATGATTTCAATTTTCTTCAATTTACTGAGGTGTGATATATGACCCAAGATGTGGTCTATCCTGGAGAATGTTCCATGTGCACTTGAGAAAAAGGTGTATTCTTCTGCATTTGGATGGAATATCCTGAAGAAAGAGATCCATCTCATCTAATGTATCATTTAAGACATGTTTCCTTATTAATTTTCTGTTTTAATGATCTGTCCATTGGTGTTCAGTTCAGTTCAGTTCAGTTGCTCAGTCGTGTCCGACTCTTTGTGACCCCATGAATCGCAGCACACCAGGCCTCCCTGTCCATCACCAACTCCCAGAGTTTACCCAAACTCATGTCCATCAAGTCGGTGATGCCATCCAACCATCTCATCCTCTGTCATCCCCTTCTCCTCCTGCCCCCAATCCCTCCCAGCATCAGAGTCTTTTCCAATGAGTCAACTCTTTGCATGAGGTGGCCAAAGTATCAGAGTTTCAGTGTTAGTATCTGTCCTTCCCATGAATACCCAGGACTGATCTCCTTTAGAATGGACAGGTTGGATCTCCTTGCAGTCCAAAGGACTCTCAAGAGTCTTTTCCAACACCACAGTTCAAAAGCATCAGTTCTTCAGTGCTCAGCCTTCTTCACAGTCCAACTTGGTGTTAAAGTCTCCTACTGTTACTGTGTTACTTGTCAATTTCTCCTCGTGTCTGTTAGTGTTTGTCTTATGTATTGAGGTGCTCCTATGTTGGGTGCATAGATATTCACAATTGGTATGTCTTCCTCTTGGATTGATCCCTTGATCATTATGTAGTGTCCTTCCTTATATCTTATAATCTTTATTTTAAGGTCTGTTTTGTCTGATATGAGGATTTCTCCTCCAGCTTTATTTATTTATGTTTTTTTTTCCTCCAGCTTTTTTTTGCTTCTCATTTGCATGGAATATATTTTTCAATCCTCTCACTTTCAGTCTATATGTGTTTTTAGGTCTGACGTGGGTTTCTTGTAGACAGAATATATATGGGTCTTGTTTATGTATCCATTCATCCAATCTGTTTTTGGTTGGAGCATTTAATTCTTTTACATTTAAAGTAATTATTGATATATATGTTCCTATTGCCATTTTTTTAATTGTCTGGGGTTGATTTTTTGATCTTTTTCCTTCTATTTCTTGGCTATATAAATCCCTTTAACAATTGTTGTAAAGCTGGTTTGGTGGTACTGAATTCTCTTAACTTTTGCTTTCCTGAAAAGCTTTTTATTTCTCCATCAATTTTGAATGCGATCCTTGCCAGGTACAGTAACCTCGGTTTTGATTTTTCCCTTTCAGTATACTGATTTTGAGATGCATATTCAAAAGGACACAGAGATTTTTATAAGAAAATCTAGAGTCAAAGTAAAAAATTCACATTGAAATTTGTAAATAGATGCTTCGATGTATGCTTTTATGAAACCAACTTACAAAGACCGTAAAGGCCAGAGTTTCCCTTCATAGAGGTAGTGTCAGCTTCTTTGCCAGTCACACTGTTAGTCTTCACAGGATCTTGCTGAGAGATAGAGGGGTCATTTAAGGATTGAATGCCATCCATGTAAGTAACATCAAGTGATGGCGGCTTTCTTACAAGTTGAATGTGGGATATGTGAAATGGGGGCTTCAGAACAATATGCCTGCAAATTCATCACCACCTAGAGCTGCCTGAAATGGAGCTGGAAACTCTTAATTCCATCATGCCTTTCCTTTCTGTTGGGGATACAGACATGCATGCAATGATGTTAATACCAGTGTGTTTATCAAGAAGGAGGATAGAATGATGGAATAAAAGTAAGGTATGGAGAGTATGGATCATGTATAGTTTATATTCTTCAGATAACTATCTTAATTCAGAAAAAAATCTATGAAATGACTGCCTAATTTCTGGTTATTAGACTACACAAGAAAATTACTTTTAATGAATGAAATCTGTGTATCAATTCTAGTGCTAAAGATTCTGATTCATTTAGTCTTGGGTAGAGACTGGGATTCAATATGCAAATTATTTCACCGAGTGTTTTTAATGTGTTTCTAGAAAGAAGAATTGCTGTTCAAACTTTTCAATAAACTCTGGAAACTGTGATATGACTATATTTTGCAGGGTAAATCTACAAGGTTTTGTTTCATCTTCCTGATTATCTGAATAAATGTTTCTGCTTCTAGATCAACTATGCATCAATCCGGCTTGCCCCAAATGTGTAGAAACTGTACCAACAGTGAGGAAGGAATGATTAGGAGTATAAATAATAATGGACTGGGAGTTGGCAGCTCATTGGCTCATTTATCTTTGTGAGCAATGTTGTAGTGGTGGAGGCTTTACTTCCATTAAGCAGAGACACAGTTGTGTTTACTTCTGAGTTAAGAGTCTTTTGGAGAGAGTAAACAGACTTTTACTTGGAAGGTTAAAACTTTTTGCCAAAATTGAAATTCCGCTGAAGAGGTAGTTATGAAGTAACCTCGCCAGAGAATTCAGGAAAATTGCAAAGTTTTGGGGGAAAATGTCAAAATGTCAGCAATTATTACGAGTATCCTTTGATATGGTAAGAGAATGTACTGACCACCAGGAAGACGTGGCTATGATATTAAGGGTTCAGTGACCAAAAATCCCTCTCAACAGTGCCTGTGTTGTTTTGGTGATTTCTGAAATTATAGGATATTTTGCACCCTAACAGTATTTGAGCTAAGAATGTATTGTATCTTGTTTAGGAATAAGTAGTATTTTTCATTCTCTAAGAATTCACTTTAGTCATTTTATTTGCAATGTTTCAAAACACCTAAAGAGACAGAAGAAAGGAATAGCACTGGAAATGCTATTTCAGTGAATAGAATTTCAAAGAAGTCATCCTTGATGAGAAGGTAGCATTAAATAGTAGATGTAATATGTGACATTTTGAAAAACAACTCTTTTTCACCATTGAAAGAGGGGGACTCCCAGGCTCACTGAATAGAATTTGAATTTAACATCAGAGTGCTATTTTCACTAAAAGCAATATAGATCTAATCAACTTGCATCTCAGAAATAAAAGCTTGTGTGTGGGGGTTTATTGTGTTTACTACATGTCTTGCAAATAATTTTGGCATATTTTTCTTTGAAGTTATTTTTATTTCCAAAGTGCACAGAAGGGTGAGAATAATTGCTCTAATTATTGAAAAACTCTTGAAATCACAGCTTTGCTCCAATAAACTTCAACTTTGCTTATAGTATTTTTTGCTATATACAAATGTTTAGGTGTTAAAATCACCAAATTCTGTCTGTTTGTGTGTTGTTTGTAGACTTAAGATTCTGCCAAAAAAAGTTTTCCACACATCTTGTTATCCATTTTTTTCTTCTCTATGAATATCTTTATGAATTCATTTTAAATATTTACATTGTACTAAGAAAAAGATAGAAATTTAACCTATGTTTCATTGATAAGACATCACAATATTACTAAATCTCCTATGTTGATTTCTTCCTAGCTTCAAAATGACCACTATGCTGTGTGTGTATTATTTTTTAGTGGCAAAGAAGTTTAACAACAAAAATCTCTCACTTAATATTTTCTACTACTAATCTAACATTTTACTACTAATCTTTCTCAGTATTGTATGATTATTTAGTATTTAATATTGGCAAGTAGACTTTAGGCATATGGAAGATAAAGATTAATTGAGGAGAATTAATAACATAATCATTAATTTCCTTACCTTCAAACAAGTTATTTCCTATTTATTTCATTAACTATTCAAATATATTTTAAGTTTCATATAGCTTTAACCATGCCTTGCCAGACATATTTTCGTTTGTATATTTCTATCCACATTACCTGGTGCCTCAGAAGATAAAGAATCAGCCTGCAATGCAAGAGACCTGGGTTCAATCCCTGGGTCAGGAAGATCTCCTGGAGAATGGAATGGCAACCCACTCAGTATTCTTGATTGGAAAATCCCATGGACAGAGGAGCCTGGTGTGCTATAATCCATTGGGTTGCAAAGGGTTGGGCAGGACTGAGTGACTGAAGACACACGCATCCATATTATGCGTAAAAATACTGATTCCATTGTGTTTTTGGCTTGGTATTTCTAGAAACAGTAAAACTGATATTTATATTTATCTGCATCCACTTGTCTTGCTGGCTCTTCTTACTGATTCTAATGTTATCTTCTTCTTGTACTCTCCCACTTTTCTGCAGTACTTTTTTTTTTTTAAGATTTCAGGTGTAAAGTAAAATCAGATGCAGTCAAATATCATGATTTCTTTACATTATAATATTTAGCTTTTGATTTTTCTTCAGTCCCCTTGCATCCACTTCTACTTCCAGTAACAGTAATGCTAGTGAGCATTGTTTTCTTGATCCTGATTTTATATGTGAATGCATGTATGTATATGTATGTGAGAGAGAGAAACTGTGCCAAAAATAAGAGGAAATTACTATTATAGAATATTATCAATTGCATTTTCTTTTTCTCTTCTCTTTTCTTTTATTTTTGAACACAATAAACACTTTTTGAGGAAGCAGATCCTCTTTTGTGCCATTATGTATCTTCCATTAGCTGGAAAATTCTGAAAGCTAAGAATGATAATCTAATTTTCCATAATAGAGAACAGAGCTTTGAGCTAAATAGACACTCATCATTTGGAAGTATAACTCAAGTCCCTTTAGGTCACAAGTAGAAAATACTTCTTTGTCGGTAGCCATGAACAGCTTTTGCAAAAATTTAGATCCTGTTAGAAGAGAATAACAGATTCCAGAGGCTTATGGGAGCTGTAAGGATCTCATACAATTCAGAAAAAAAAAAAATCATTATAACACCAGCATGACCCTAAACTTCAGTTCTGAAATTAGATATATATGTTTTCATATAAACCTCTTCAAACATTTCATGTTGCCACAAGCTGTCAGGAACCCTTTCACACCAAGTTATTTAGACACCCACCATGCTATTTGAAAGTTTAGAACAGACTACTAGAATATGCTTTGTTAGGTTATATCCATGTGATAATTGCAGTCAAAAAGAGTATAATTAAATGAAGTGAAGAGTTTCCCAGGTGGTACAGTGGTAACGAATCTGCCTGCCAATGCAGGAGATGCAGGAGGTGAAGGTTCTACCCCTGGGTCAGGAAGATCCCCTAGAGGAGGAAATGGGAACACACTCCAGTATTCTTGCTTAGAGAATCTCATGGACAGAGGAGCCTGGCGGGCTAGCAGTCCATGGATTTGCAAAGAGTCAGGCAAGACTGAGCATGCACACCCGTATGAAGGTGAACCAACACTGGACAATGCTGGTCATTTGGAATAATGCTGGACATGTATAACAGCAACAGAGTCACCATTAGAGAGACTATTCTTTGCTTATCTTGACAACAACAGTCATAAATGCCACACCAGAACATTAATTCAGAGTACCCCTGTCACCTTTCATAAGAACTCAGGTGTTCTTTCAAACTTTCTATAAGCTATTAACCACACAGCCTTCACGGGAAGCTTTCCAAATCTATCACAGCTCTAGCCAATAGTAACAACACCCCACATACCTTGTTATGGGGCTGCTAGTGTAATATAAGTATTCCAGAACATGAAGAAAGTTGCTCGGAGCATATAAATTGCCGCTTGCAAAAATAACTGAAAATACATTTCTTTTGGCTGAATTTTTACTTTCTGTGTGATTAACTCTTACCAAAACATTCTTTCTAGAGGCAAAATAAATGAGGGTGAGAATGGGAAGGCACAACACAGAGATAGAAGGAAAAAAAGTTCTTAGTATGACTTTGAAATTCAAGTATGCTGACTCAATGGACATGAGTTTGAGCAAAGTCCAGGAGCTGGTAAAGAACAAGGAAGTCTAGTGTGCTGCAGTCTATGGGAGTCACAAAGAGTGGGACAGTATTTAGTGAATAAACAACAACAAGAACTTTGTTTTAACTCAAGTGCATCGCCATGAAAGCACTGAGCCTGGCAGGATTCAGAACCTTTATTTTTGATTTTTATTTTATATTGGAGCATAGTTGATTAACAAAGTTGTGTTAGTTTCAGGAAGACAACCAAGTGATTCATTTATATATATACGTGTATCTGCTGCTGCTGCTAAGTCATTTCAGTCGTGTCTGGCTCTTTGTGACCCCATGGATTGTAGCCTACCAGGCTCCTCTGTCCACAGGATTTTTCCAGGCAGGGATACTGGAGTAAGTTGCCGTTTCCTACTCCAGGGGATCTTCCTGATCCAGGGATTGAACCTGCATCTCTTACGTCTTCTGCATTGACAGGTGGGTTCTTCACCACTAGTGCCACCTGGGAAGCCCCATACGTGTATCTGTTCTTTCACAAATGCTTTTCTCATTTAGGTTGTTACAGAATACTGATCAATGTTCTCTGTGTTGTACAGTAGGTCCTTGTTGGTTATGTTTTAAATACAGTAGTGCAGGGCTGCCGTCTCTGGGGTCGCACAGAGTCGGACACGACTGAAGCGACTTAGCAGCAGCAGCAGAAGAAGTGTGTACATGTCAGAATCCTTATTCATAGAGTCTCCTTTCAAGACCCAGGTAGAGGCTAGCAGTGTATGCTGTGATACCACCGTGAGCTTTTTGTGAGCGTCTAAAGGTTCATTTTTTTTCCCACTAAACTTGACCCTATCTCCTGTCTCCTGCCCCCACTTACATTCATGCTGCCTCTGCTGTCGGCTGCTGTTGAATGACTGTAAATACTGGGGAGGATTTGTATAGTTCACATCACTCTGAGTAGATTTATTGCTTGGCTCCAGTGTGTAAGGGCTGCCATGGACATGTCTGTACTCCCTGGGCCAACTCACTGTGTGTAGGGGCATGCAAATGTTGGCCCTGAGGATGTTCTGGCAGCTGGGATGTGCCCACAACCCCTGGCACCAGGTGTGTGAGGGCAGTGAGGGAGCGACAAGACTTGCAACAGATGGAGTCAGAGGCAGCCTGCAGAAAATTCTCCCTGTCATCAGCAATGGAAAAATATAATGGTAGATTCATTTCTCACTAAAAAAAACTTTTCAAAATGGAAGCTTGATTGTCTTAGAAATATGCTTTAAAACAAGGTGCATAAAAGAGTGTGCTAGACATGTTTGAAAAAGTCTTTTTTTGATGAGAATTTTGCACAAGAGAATTAATTGGAATTCCTGTACAGAATCGCATACACTGCCACCCACATCAAAACAGCTCACATGTAAAAAAATCCTAATAGCTGTTCTCTCAAACTGTCAACTCTAAAGTTATACAAGACATTTCCAACTAAAAGGTGTGAAAGTGAAGGAAAACTTTCTAATTAGCAATAATAAAAATTAAATTATTATCATGTATGATAATTGTCATATGAAAGGTAATAAGAGTATTGAGCTAAAGAATTAGGAGAAAAAAACATATAGGGGAGTCCTAAAATATTGAAATATTTCAATTAAAATACTGACTAATAAGATTTTCATTAATAGAAAGACCGAAATAATTTTGTAGATTTAGTGATATTTTTGTCTGTCAGTTTTTGACAGATTGCGATTTTTATTTCTTTTCTCATTGTAAATAAGTGTCCTCATTTTTAATCTAACTTTATGGCTGTCATTTTTTATTGTTTTCCTTGAGGAAAACATGTAATGTCATATAAGCTTCAGGCTTCCATACTTCCTAAATCTATCCTCATTAGATTAGAAGTAGTATTATTATTGCTATTTCATAATCCAAAAATCCACTTCTGATAAAGAAAACTGTAAGTTTAGAGTGCTACATTTTAAAACCATTTTCAACCTGAAAAATAAGTGACTTTTATGAGGAACTTAAAAATTTCAAATTAAAATTCCATGTTAAATAATTCATTTCTCCATTTCTGGAATGATTTTATTTAGACTGTTCAACAAGTGCCAGTCGAGATAAAAGGGAAATTTAGCAATAACCCCAAGAAAATGTTATCAGAAATGTATTATTCAAGGCTACAAGTTGTACACAATAATGTGACTATTATTTTCAGTTATTTAAGAGGCCAGTTTTGAGGCCAGAGTCTCTGAATCTTGTGAGTTGAGTGAGGAATAATCATCCCTATGCGTGATCTTCCCAGGTCCCAGTGTTTCACATCTTCAGTTACATACAGAGAAATGGAAAGAGGTTGTCAGAAAGCAGAAGTGAGTGAGCCAAGACTCAGGGAAAAGTAGGTACTCTGTTGTCTCAAGCTCCCTGTATGCAGGAAGGGAGTCCCAGGTACGTACATGCAAGTTTGGACTCTTCCAGGGCGAAATGTACTGGGAAAATCTCCCCAAATTGAGCTTCTCAAATGGGAAGACAGATGAGTCTGGAGTCCAAGGATATAGAAGGAAGAGATCAAGAACTTCTAAGATCTTTGTACCTGCCAGACAATAAACTGGATAGGGAATAAGAAAGGAATTATCTTTGGTTAGGACAACCCAGAATTTTGGCAAGTTGAGATAGTGGCAACTTTCCCCTTTACTGCATAATTAATGTAGTCAGACCCTCCCATGAGAAAAGAAGATCCTCTAATGTGTATAACCCCAAGAGATTTGGTAAACTGAAGCAGATATTTTTCTGAAGATGTCCTGGATTGAACTACATATAATCTCATAGTCAGATACCCCATCCAGAGGCAAGCAGTATGCCCATCCCATTCAATTTGTTCCTGCTTTGGCAAAATAGCTGCAGTGCTTGGCTATTCAGTCATGTCTGACTCTTTGCGATCCCATGGACTGTGGCCTGCCAGGCCCCTCAGTCCATGGACTTTTCCAGGCAAGAATACTGGAGTGGGTGCCCATTACCTACTCCAGGGAATCTTCCTGACCCCGGGGTCGAAACTCCATCTCCTGCATTGGCAGGAGGATTCTTTGCCACTGCACCACCTGGGAAGCCCCAGGATATTGCTACCATATACAAAATCAAGTAGTGTGTGAATAACAAATTTTTTGCTTAGTACCATATGAATTTGCTCCCATTCATTTTATTTTTGACCTACAAAAATGGGAAGACCTACAAAAACAGCATATAATATGACCTGACTCCAAAAAAAGCTACAGTGTTTGCTTAAAGATGGTAAGTTGAACATATTCCGCACAACTTCTTCATTCCTAGAAAATGTGCCAACAATAGTAAATTGTTTTTTAAATCCCTTCTTTATAACCATGTTCATGGAAAGCCCAACGAATTTGGCCTGCGAGAGAGAACACAGAAGAGAAAAATTGACAGCTGATTACAGTCACTAAGAGTGAGCACAGCAACAAAGATACCAATCTGTAGAGGAGATGGGCACAGAAAAACGAAAGAATTCCCAAGGGACAGACAAAAATGTGATTGATGGCGTCTTCCTTTGGTCAAGGGAAGATTCAAGTGTTTCGCTCACATCAGGGGCAAGAGGAAAAGAAACCCATATCAGAAAAATAGAATATTATCCCTGATGTGTGGTGAACCACAGAAACAAGAGCATTCACACACAGAAAAGTAGCTCCTGAGGTATGTCATTCCTGGGATGTTCTCAGACCAACACACCTCAGGTAAGAATGTTAAAAATAACAGTGGCTCCCAAGTATTGCCACAGACCACACACAAGACACAGAGACAACTTCACTACAAATGTAAGAGCAGAGTCAAGAATCATCAGATATTTAGACAAAGACAAAACTGATAGATAAGGTAAAGAAGTCCAACAAGCAGAACCTATATCTCTAAAAAAAAAAAAAAATAGGATTAACAAAATGGGGCACCAATTTAAGAATAACTAATATATTCTGAAGGATGATTGAGGATTTCACATTCAAGAGACAAGATAAAGTTGCCAACTAAAAATATCATAGGTATTAAATATCAACAGTTGTACACACACATACTTTGCTGATAAATTTTTAAAGCTTAATTGATGGTCTGGATAAGTGGATAAGATAAAAATAGTTATCAGCTGGAAGATCAAGCTGAGTCACTTTTCTAGAACACATTTCAAAAACGATAAGAGAAGGAAAGGCAAAAAGGAAGATTAAGAGACAAATAAGCTTTCCTGGTAGCTCAAATGGTAAAGCGTCTGCCTACAATGCGGGAGACTCAGGTTCGACACCTGGGTGGGAAAGATCCCCTGGAGAAGGAAATGACAATCCACTCCAGTATTCTTGGCTGGAAAATCCCATGGACCAAGGAGCCTGGTAGGCCACCATCCATAGGGTCACAAAGAGTCGGACACGACTAAGCGACTTCTTACTTACTGAAAGCATACTCAAAAGTCCTAGCATCTGCCCAATTACAGAATTAGATAACAAATGGAGAGATGTGGGTGTTTTTTAAAAATCACCAGCAATAATTCTGAGCAGTTATTACTTGAGTATTTAGATTGGAAGGATCCACAGAAGGTCAAGAAAGATGTAAAGATAAAAAACAATCAGAACCTTGACAAGTACCAGATCCTCAAGAATAAAGGATAAAGGAGGGGGTAAATGTCTGGGAGCTTTCAAAGAGGAAAAAAGTATTAAAGCTCTCCAGAGCAAAACAAGAACCAGATTGTTATCAGACTTTTCGGCAACATTGTACAGAAGACTATAGCATAATAACATGATAAAAACAAAAACTTGAGAATAAGCAGATTTTTAAAAATCATACCCAAAACTCTATACTCAGACAATTTTTTTCAAATCAAGTCCGGAAAGCAAAAAAAAAAAAACACAAAAAACCCATCATGAAACCGTAAAAATCATAGACGTGGCTTCCCTGGTGGCTTAGATGGTAAAGAATCTGCCTGCAATGCAGGAGATGCAGAATCAGTCCCTGGGTCTGGAAGATCCCCTGGAGAACAGAACGGCTACCCACTAAGATATCCTTTCCTGGAGAATCCCATGGACAGAAGAGCCTGGCGGGCTACAGTCCATGGGGTCACACAGAGTCGGACAAGACTGAAGCACTAAGCACAGTATAGCACATATGTCTAAAACGTAGCTTTAAACAAGGAATGTCAGAACCTAATCAAACTAGAAATAGAAGCTGATGAGTTCATGATCATTGTGAATGTCTTTAAATATAGTTCTTAGAGAAGAAAAAAACAAATATAAAATTATAATGAATGTAATTTTTTCATTTTTCATGCATATATGCTCAGTTATGTCCAACTTTTTGTCACCCCATGGACTGCAGCCCACCAACTCTTCTGTCCATGGAATTTTCCAGGCAAGAATACTGGAATGGGTTACCATTTCCTCCTCCAGGAGGACTTCCCGACCCAGGGATCAAATCCATGTCCCTAGCGTCTTCTAATTGGCAAGCAGATTCTTTATCACTGAATCACATGGGAAGCCTAAACACATTTAGAAGCATTATATATGTATTAGCAAATACAAAGGAAATATTCACAGGAGTTTCCATGTAATTAGTAAAAAAGAAAATCTTATTATATCCCTCAAAATAATACATTTAAGCCATGTTTACTAACCATGGTACAATAAATTTATAAATCAAAGCAGAAGTTATAAAAATAATAACAAAAAGGTAGACTATTTGGAAATTTCAAAAACATACTCCTAAGGTATGTCTGATATAAAGATTAGCTTTAAATGGAAATATTAAACTATCTAGAACAGAACAGTATGAAAACACTATATCACAAACTGAAGATTACAAGAAACGATTTGTAGGAATATTTATCATTTTAATTTGTGAAAGGATTTCAATCTAAAATGGAACCAAAGGATATGAAATGGAGACTCTCATGTACACATTCTTAGAAGAACAGAATTTAAGAACTGTGAGATAGTTTCCCGGTAAAAACCTGAGTTGCAGTAGACTGATCTCCTGACCAAGAAATATCCCAAGAATTCCTCCCCATCCTCAGCCAAGGATGTTATGGCTTAGATTCTGTCAAGACTTCCACTTCCAGTCTGTGTCCTCAAGCCCAGCCCATCTCCAAAGCTCAACCGACTTGACGTGCCTCTTGCCAGCTGTACTGGGTATTTTCCAAATTGCAAGTCTTCTTCTGTTTCCAAATAACCCAGTTTCTGGTCATTTGAGTTTGCCTGGACTTACTCTTTAAGTTAGGTTGACAAATTTTAGAGGATAGAAAGAAGAGAAGAAGAAAGGTAGTGAGATATCGCACAACCAACAAAGAGGTTAAACTTATTGAGGAGTTGGGAAACAAAAGCAATTCAACCAGCAAAATGAAAAGTTGGTTCCAAGAAGCTGATATGTTAGACTGACCTTTGAAAACAATGAAGAAAAATATTAATAGAAAGAAGTAACATTTTGAATGAGAAATAAAATATTATTATACATATAAATACTCCAATATTCTTGCCTAGAGAATCCTGTGGAGAGAGGAGCCTGGTGGGCTGCTGTCCATAGAGCCGCACAGAGTCATTCATGACTGAAGCGACTTAGCATGCATGCATGCATTGGAGAGAGAAATAGCAACCCACTCCAGTGTTCTTGCCTGGAGAATCCCAGGGACAGGGGAGCGTGGTGGGCTGCTGTCTATGGGGTCTCACAGAGTTGGGCACGACTGAAGCGACTTAGCAGCAGCAGCAGCAGCAGCAGCATATATACAAATATTTAAAATAAAAATAAAACCAAATATTGCAATATAAAAATTTAGGTGAAATGTTCAAAAGCATGTACTCTTCTAAATATGAAATAAACACACATACACACATGTAAACCTTGATAGATAAATATTAAGATAGCTACTTTAAAAAAATAGCTTACAGTATTTCCAAGTTTTATTTTGAAATAATTTAGATTTACAGAAAAATTATAAAACTAGTACAGTAAATTTCCATATTTGCTTCCACGCACCTTCTGCTAATATTAGCATCCTGCATGATATAATATTATACTGTTATCAATATAGATATAATAAACTGAAGGCTTATTTGGATTTCACAGTATTTCCTTTTTTTTTTCTTCTGTTCCAGGATCATACATTGCATTTAGTTGTATCTCTCCTCAGGCTCCTCCAGTTTATGAAAGTCCCCTGTCTCTTCTTTTTCATGACCTTGAAACTTTTGAAGAGTTCTAGTACGGTACTTTGGTAGATGCATGATGCCTGTTGCTCAGTGGTGGCCGACTCTTTGCTACCCTGGGACTGTAGCCCACCAAATGGCCCTGTCCATGGGATTTCCCAGGCAAGAACACTGGAGTGTGTTGCCCCCCACTGGAGTGTGATCCCCCTCCAGGGGATCTTTCCCACCCAGGGATGGAACTGGCAGCACCGGCAGGCAGATTCTGTACCACTGTGCCACCTGGTAATGCCCTGCAATTTCGGTTGGTCTTTTATTCTCAAGTTTAGACTGTGATTATGCATTTGGGGCAAGAATACCACAGGAATGATTCCTCCGTCTGAGTACAACACTCCAGGAATTGGTGGTGTTGATATTGATGGTGTGACCGTGATCACTTAGTTAATGTGGGGTCTTCTGGGTTTCTCCCCTGGTGATTAGTTTCTCCTTTTGTAATTGACCAATAACTTGTCTTTTTCATCATCTTGCTTGTTGGTTTTAGTTATCATCCATTTATAGATCTTGACTGCTATAATTCTGTTATGTTATTTGTGATTTTGTTTTCACTTGCTTTATTTTTTCCACATTTCTTAGCTAAAGTTATTACATGAGGGAGAAATGTCCTTTCTCCTTCATTTAATTATTTAAACTAAACATTTACTTTTATTAATATGAACTTATAAATACTTACTTTACTCTGTGGATATTATCCTATATTATTTTATTTTGTAGCTTATGTCATTCCAGCTTTGGTTATTAGAAGCTTTTATAGGTTGGCTCCTATGCCCTTTCCACATTTCCCCATCTTCTTTAATTTTTTAAAAATTACTTTATGGGTGATAATTGACAAATATAATTGTATATTTTTAAAGTATATAACATAATTATTTGATGTACATACATAGTGTGGGATGATTATGAAGGTCAAGGTAATTATCAAATCCATCACTTCACATAGTTAATATTTTATTATTTTGAGTATTCTTGATTTCCCAGCGCTACATTTTTTCTCAGGTTCATCTTGTATTTACTCTGCACCAGGCCTGGAATCAAGGAATCAAGCACTTCTTGAAGCAGTCCTGGCTTCTTTAACTAGAGAGTAATACTGGGCTCCAGGTATGCTCATTGCAGCTAGATGTCTCTGAATCTAGACTTCAGCACAAAGAACAAGTACACTTAAGTATCTCTACCAACTGGTGCACACACAGACATTATTTATCTATCTAACCATTCACCTATATCAACCTATCTCTGTATTAGTCTACCCATCTCTGTACATAGACTTTTAATGATACCTCTATTCCATTCCTTCAAAGGACTAATTCTAACTTTCCTTCTTCCTAATTTCTGTCCTATCGAACAGTAAGAAACCTGGTTCTCATTACATACATTATATTTATGTACTTGCTTGATCCTAGTATGTGCAAAATATGTTTTTTGAAATCCTATACCCAAACTCCTGGAAAAAAATGAATTTACTAACTCAAATATACATTTTACATACAGTACTTTTTATTTTTTCCAGTCTTTTATAATCTTATCAAAATTCTAGTTTCCAAAGTTACTTAGGTTGCTTATCTTCTTTTCCACCTTCAGTATGCTTTTTGAAATATATCGTCTATTCACTTTGTATTCTTACCATATTACGGTTGAATTTTTTAGAACTCATGTGTAGTAAAATTCACTCTTTGTGGAATTCAGTTACTTATGACATATATAGAATCTTACTCAACATATTTGTACCACAGAAAAATTCCACTACCCCAAGTATTACCTTCTGCCACTCATATTTAGTCAAGCCCTCCCTCCACCCTTGGCAAGCACTGATCTTTTTGCAGTTCCCATAGACTTGCCTTTTAAAAAAGATTAGATAAATGGAATTGAACAATATATAGCTCTTGAGTCTGCTTTTTTCACACAGCAAAATAAATTTTGATTAATTATTTGATGAATTAATAATTCATTCCTTTTCATGTCTGAGTATGGAGAAGGCAATGGCAACCCACTCCAGTACTCTTGCCCAGAAAATCCCATGGACGGAGAGCCTCATAGGCTGCAACCCATGGGGTCGTGAAGAGTTGGACACAACTGAGCGACTTCACTTTTCACTTTCATGAATTGGAGAAGGAAATGGCAGCCAACTCCAGTGTTCTTGACTGGAGAATCCCAAGGATGGCAGAGCCTGTTGGGCTGCTGTCTATGGGGTCGCACAGAGTTGGACACCACTGAAGCGACTTAGCAGCAGCAGCAGCATGTCTGAGTAATATTTCATTGTATGGATGTATTAAATTTATTTATATATAGCATGAAAACCATATGGGTTGTATTCAGGTTTCCTGGATTATGAATAATACTGCTATAAACATCTATATCTGGTGGCTCAGATGATAAGATGAAAGTGAAACCTAGTGAAAATGAGTCTCTCAATCATATTCAACTCCTTGTAACTGCATGGACTATACAGTCCATAGAATTCTCCAGGCCAGAATACTGGAGTAGGTAGCCTTTCCCTTCTCTAGGGGATCTTCCCAACCCAGGGATCAAACCCAGGTCTCCCACTTTGCAGGTGGATTCTTTACCACCTGAGCCACCAGGGAAGCCCCAGATGGTAAGGTATCTGCCTGCTTTGCAGAAGCCCCCAGATTTGATCCCTGATTGGGGAAGATCCCATGGAGAAGGAAATGACAACTCCCTACAGTATTCCTGCCTGGAGAATTCCATGGACAGAGGAGCCTGACAAGCTAGAGTCTATGGGGTCTTAAAGAATAGGACATGACTGAGTGAATAACACTCACTCAAACATGTACATGTAGTTTTTGAGGAAACTTGAGCTTTCATTTCTCTTGGGAAAATGTCATTAATTGGAATTGCTAGGTCATACAAAAATGTATGTTTAACTATGTGATAAATTACTATACAATTTTCCACAAAATGGAAAAATTGCATTAACAGGATTAGTGTATTAGTAGGAGTATAGGTGGCCCATGCCCTCACCATCATTTTGTTATTTCCAGCATTTCTTAATTAAATATTCTACTATGTGTGTATTAGAATATCACTGTGGTTTTCACTTGCATCTACTCAATGATTAATTTTTATGAGCATCTTCCATATGGTTTTTGCTGTCACTAAGCCCTCTTTGACATTAGATAGTTTATTTACGCTTTTATTTGGGTTGTTTGTTCTCTTATTGTTGAATTTTGCTGTTCTTTATTCTGCGTATAAGTACTTTGTGATAAAGGTGATCTGAAAACCTCAGTGTATTATTTTCCTATTTTTAGTAGTGGCTTTCATATAGCAAAGACATATATGTTTGTGTGTATATATATTTTTTAAATAAAGGCTACACACACACACATGCACACACACACACACACACACACACACACACACATACAAAATAAAAGTTCACAAGGTCTAGACTACCTGGTCTAAATTTCTTGTTGCTAAACTTCATAAATAAAGAAAAAAATAACCATCTTTCTTATTTCTGAATTAGTGGAAAGGAGTTTGTTTTTTTTTTTTTTTTAAGAGAGCTATTAGACTGGAAATCCACAAACTGCAAGGATGTAATTAATGCTTATACAGCCATTACTATTATGTATATGATGAGCTGACTTACAAACAAAGGAAGTAACATTTTGTTGATTGATATGTTGGTCTCTTCATAGGAAAAATTGATGTAAGTTAAAAGATACATGACTTCATGGGTAACTTTTAACATGAACAAGAACTAAATAACACCTGAACTAATTTAGATATATCCCTACTTCTACAAATGACATGATGGGTCTCTGCCATCCCTTAATATCTAGTTCCACTGCCACAGAGAGAAAGCTCAGCTCTGCATCCAAAATTTAATAGCAGTGGGCCTTCCTCAGATTTTCAGAGAACTTGAAGGATGTCTCAATTCTGTGAATATAAATCAAAATAACCTACATTTTGGAAATTTTTAAATACAGCATCTGGGTATTTGAAAATGCATTTTTCAAAAAAATCCAGTAGATGGCACAAATACCCCTATTTTTCAGGTGTTGGCTATCATTAGTAATCATGAGAAGGAAGGCATAGCTCTCGAGACAGAAGGAGGAGGTGGGGAAATGTTCTCAGATCCTGAGGAAAAGATGGTCTTGATTTGGAAAAAGGCCTTAGCTTTTGTGAAAAGAAATGACTGTCCTGATCTATGTGTAATTGGTGACTTTAAGGATTTTATAGGAATTGAATTAAGAGCTACTGGTGTAGCTCTAGCACATACCTTAAAATTAGCTATTTTAAAATGTACACATTTATAAAATAGAATTACGAATGTAATATAGTCCCAAGAAATTTATGGAAATTAATTGCTGAAGAGTTGCCAGTAACCATTGATTGAGGATAGAATCCCTGTTTAACCCAAGGAGATTGTCCAGATTCACGACAGTTTCTTACATAAGAAACTATAAACCAGATCACACCATTTTAGCTGTCCTCATCTGCTAATGTTTTCCTTAGTCATGTAGCTCCAGTCACTGTGCATCATTTAAATATTCTTTAATATTCCTCTAATTCTGGCTCTTTCTCATATTATGCGGCGTGTCTCTCCCAACAAATGTTTCTACCCAATATATAATGGACTGGCGGCCCCCATGAGCAACACTGCTCTGCAAGCGCTTATAAAAATGCACAAACACGCATTCACACATAAGTGCATCCCTCTGTCACAGGTAGAGTGTTTCAGACCCCAGAGTTTTGGGCAAGAGTTACAAGGTTACTTCTTCTGCTGGATAGCCAAAACTTGAAAGACTCTTCTTAGATGGATTCAGGGCTGAATGACGACATCAGGTGACTGGTGTTTTCTCTCCATCCACTGCTCCATCCAGCGTGTAAACAACCCCTCTAGTGGTCATAGGTGAATGGAGCTTCTCCAGACATATGGAAAGAACATAGTTTTTTCTTTCTTTCAAAACCCTTTTTTATTGTTTCTTCAGTCATGGCCTCATACCTCAGTCAAGTGTCTGAGCATACCCCCACACATTTCATTTTCCAGTAATGAAGATTTTTCTGAAAAAGCCCTCAGGAAATTCGGATCTCCTTCTCTAAAGCTAAGTGTGATGTGTCAGAATGCCTAAATTGTCAGGTTTTGCTTAAATTAAGGTGTATCCCCTGGTGCCAGGTTGGGCTCCTGTGGTGTGATCTCTTACCAGGGTATGGAAGAAGAGAAGCCAGGTGGCCGGTTGGCATCCACAGATAGCAATTTCTTTTATATTCAGGCCTGCAGTCACAAAGTGCTACATTAATGAGTCCTCCTCTGCCCACCCATATGTATCCCCTTCCCAGTTCCATCACTCATCATTATGTTCTCGGCCTTCATCCTGACTTAAGAACACATTTTCTTTTGAAATCTACTTTTTCTCTATCTTTACCATAGTATATACTATAGCACAGGCGCTCAGTCATGTGCCAGACTCCTCTGTCCATGGGATTCTCCAGGCAGGAATACTGGAGTGGGTTGCCATTTCTTTCTCCAGGGGATCTTCCCAACCCAGGGATCAAACCCACATCTCTTGCATGTTCTGCACTGGCAGGTAGGTTCTTTACTACGAGCGCCACCCAGGAAGCCTACCCTCACCTTCCCCCACTATAAAATTAGCCCCTTTAAAGCAGAAATGCTCTTCTGTCTGTTCACCACCATTCCTCTGATTTCTGGAACACTTTCTCATGTACTGTAGATTGAATTATTTGAGAAATAATGGATGGATGCAAATATTAATAGGAACCTCTTGATCTTTACTGGCTTCATTTTTAACAGTATAGAGGAGGTTAATTAGGAAGTATCTTTTTCTCTTGAGACATGATTCTGGCATGAAATGAAAATAATTATGGAATTAAATAAGCACCAGAGAACATCAGAACTGGAAGGAGGAGCTGAGAGGTGGTGGTTGGCGATAGAATTAATATCCATCAGGAAGACAGAGTTGGCTGAACCACAGCTCATTAAACAGGACGACTGGACACTTAACTACAGAAGAAGTACACTTGAAAATGATGGGGATTTGAGTTTTAGTAGAAAAAGCACTTTTCTGTGTAGTTTCTTTTGACTTTGTCACTAAGTATCTCTGTTATGTAGGGCAAATTACAGATTTCCTGAAAACCTTAGTAGCATCATCTCTAAACTATGATTGCAGGATTTGCAGGATCTATTGGAAAGCACCCAAGAGTTGAGGTCAAAGACCTGAGTTGGAATAAGAAAGCTTTTTTCCTTCTTTAACCACGCATAAGTTTCTTGACTTCTCTGAATCTTGGCTTCTTTAAGAGGTAAGTAGATGTTTGGAATATCACATAATTCAACTGGCTCTGTTCCAGCCAACTGTAAGCCTTTGCCTCTTGTGGACTAAATTTTCTCAAATCTTAAAGTTGGCAACTAAATTAATTAAATACACGCACAGACATCAGCAGTGTGCCAAAGGGTAGATTTAAAAAAAAACAAAAAAAAAACCCTGCAATTTCTCTAGCCCATGACTTTCTCATTCCAGTCTGGCTGCTAAGATGGTCAGGAGTCCATTTATTAGTGAGGAAAAATCATAAATATTTGTAGAATTAATGAAATGGAAATTGGTGAATAAACCTAGAAAATATGGCTATTTAAATTTAATTCAAGTCTACTTCTCTACATAAATTTCAATAATGAAGTAAAGTGGAATTTTCAGATCTTGCTTGGTCATCTTTGATCAATGTTTGAGGTTGGACTATGTTCTAGAAGCTTATTTTTGACAGATGCCATTTTTCTTACACATATAGGCAAAAGCAGTGGTTACACAAATGATGAAGTTAGTCAAGCAAAAGACTAGTGAAAAAAATTTTTAAGTAGTCTGTTGTCTGTTTGCTGAAAAGTGTGACTAAGTGTTTTTCATCAGACTCATCATAACCTTAATAAGAAAATTAAAATATTTTATTGGTTTAGTGATAGCGATGTTAGTAAAACAATGGACACAAGGTACAGAGATGACAGAAAAGTATTTAAAATGTTTCTTCATAATACCCTGGTTAGGGTTAAGAAACATGAGCTATTTTTAAAGAAAATTAGGTAGATTGATGACTGATAGTTTAATGTGTTCCTGTTTGATCAATGAAAAGATTTAAGTTACTTGGTCTCATCAAAGGCTTTGTGTCAAATGAGAGCTTTGACCTTTGTTTCATTAATGTTTTCATAAAAGACTTTTGAAAATGTTTGTCATATTGAGTTATGGTAGAATCGTTCTTAGGCATAAGAATAAGATTGAACAGAACTTCAAGATCTAAAGAAATGGAATAAATTCAATGACCAAAGGTAGAATTCAAGCAATGTTCTTGATTCTATAGTAAATTGCTTCCATGTAAGGACAGAGATGATGGGAGGTGGCCTAGTAGCAGCACATGATGAACTACCTTCTGTACTTCCTGTTTGGTTCCCCTCCAAGTCCTGAGGTGGCTAGGGGAAAAAAAAAAATGTCATTCTGTACCTATTAAGAATAAAATCTAGGAGGTAATGGTTGGGTGTTCAGATCAAGGAAAACATGCATGAAAATTTTTTTAGTAACAAAGGTGAACTAGATTACTTGACAGCCAGGTTATTTTGTGGGATGCAGTATTTCTTCCACAGGTGTTTGCAGTTATACTTCCAAAGATGGCCTCACAAATATGTATCTCATCCTACTGCCTCTTCTTAGGATGGGACGCAGTCCCTCCTCCATCAAAGTGTAAGATCTATGTTGCTTCCTGTTGAAACAAGGTAGATCTTTGTAAGTGCCTTGTTTGATAGTGTGGGGTGAAATGATACTTTATGACTTCAGAGACTAGATCATAAAGAGCAATATGTCTCCTACGTCTCTTTTTCATCTCTCTGTCTCTCTGTCTGTTGTTATTCAGCCGCTAAGTCATGTTCGACTCTTTGTGACCCCATGGACTGAGGCACACCAGGCTTCCCTGTCCTTCTCTATCTCCTGGAGTTTTCTCAAACTCAAGTCCATTGAGTCGATGATGCCATCCAACTATCTCATACTCTGTTGGCCCTTCTCCACCTGCCCTTAACTTTTCCCAGCATCAGGATCTTTTCCAACGAGTAGGTTCTTAGCATCAGGGCATCAGATGGAGCTTCAGCTTCAACATCAGTCCTTCCAATGAATATGCAGAGTTGATTTCCTTTAGGATTGACTGGTTTGAACTCCTGATGTCCAAGGTACTCTCAAGAGTCTTCTGCACTGAAATTCAAAAGTATCGGTTCTTCAGCTCTCTTTCCTGGCAGACAGCCCAAATATGAAGACACAGCAAGAAGACCACTGTCTGCAAGCCAGAAAGAGAGCCCTCACTGAGAACCATATAGTTTGGCACCTTGATCTTGGAATTCCCAGCCTTCAGAACAATGATAACTAAATGTCTACTGTTTAAGTTACCTAGGCTATGACATTTTTTATAGCAGCCTAAGCAGATTAAAATTATTTGAAGGTCTATCACATGTGAAATATCCTAATTTAATTGTTCTAACAAGGCTATCACATAAATGATATTACAATCTTTTCACATAAAAAGAAAGTAAAATTCAAAAAGATTAATCCATTGACTGTGTAGCTTCCAAATGGTATAGATAAAATGTAAATCTAGGTCAAAACCTCAAAATCTTTTTTTTTCCCTAAATGAGGTACCTCTAGACACTTTGAAACACTTCTTTAGGATATACATGTGTGGCTTTCCTCTGCTGGTTCACAGCAGAAAGCTGCAGGAGCCCATTACTTCCACCCTAAGAAATGAAGCAATCCAGAGAAGTGGCAAATCATAGTTTTTTAAACTTAACAGAGATCAGAGAACACAAAGAAATGGAAATGAAGCAAACTCCAGCAAAGAAGGAGGCACTTAACACCACTGCTTTCATCCCAGGCAGGATTGCAGAAAAAGGAGGACTCTTTCTTGGATAGAGACCAGGAAAAACTAGATAAGTTTATACACAACAGTGAGTGGCTACTGTGCCAGGTCAGAATCCTGAGGGAGCAAGCTACAAAGCGAGAGTATCCACCCACCAACTCTTTTCTATGGGTTTTCCCTTTGGTCTGGAGGGAAGGAATTCAAGCTTGGACCTGGGGAAAATGGCTGAGATAGAGTTACCTTGAGTAGGACAGGGGGAGGCCATATGTAAGACCACCACTTCCAGAAAATGTGGGTGGAGGCAGGGTACAATGTAAAAAGAAAACAAAGGAAAGATGGCAGCTTCCAGAATAAGCCAGCGAGGAGACAAGGGGGCAAGGGATAAAAAATAAATTAAAAAAAAAAAAGAAAAACAAGTCTCATGAGAGAGGAACCATGATACAGAAGAGATTAATCAGTAGGAGAAAAAATATTCAAAGAGTTTATGAAGTGTTCATATAGGTAAAGGAGAAATTCACAGATTATAATAACTGAGAGCAGATTTATACACTTTGCATGAGATTCGACTGCAGGAAGGAAGTATATTAACTGAATACATCTTGACTGGTTACTGTATTATCTTGGTTGGAAGATAATAGACCACTCCCATAGTACTATAACATGAACTTGCCAATATAACTCAACTTCTCTACCTCAGGGTTTTCATCTGTAAAATGGAGGCAATGCAATAGTCTGTCCTATATGGGGTTATTGTGACATTACATGATTCAGTTCACAAGAAACTCTTAGAACAGTGCCTGGGACACAGTGAACTAGGCATTTACTGAGATTGGTAGAGGGAAAACATCAAGGTACTTACATTGCCTCACCTATGAAACCATTTTTACAACCATCCAGGCATTGCTCTTCACATACACTATCCTCTATCTGACCGCTAGGCTTTGACATATGACTGGGGAGGTGCTAACCTCCAGAGAGTCTTTCTAACCCTGCTCTTTTCTGGCCAGTAGGGCCAGTTTTATGAGTCACAGAGGACCACATAATTGGTTTCATGCTCTGCTGTTGCTTTCTTGAAATCCACAATGATTTGTGAATAAGGGGGATCCACAATTTTCATTTTAACCTGAGTCTCACAAATTATATAGCTGCTCTGTTGGCTAGCTGCATCATAAGTCTCAGCTCAGAAGTCACACCTCGTAGGTAGACTTTTGTTGTTGTTGCTGTTCAGGCACCCAGGTATGTCTGACTCTTCACCACTCCATGAACTGCAAAACTCCAGGCCTCCCTGTCCTGCACCATCTCCTAGAGTCTGCCTAAATTCATGCCCATTGCATTCTGGAACCTGATAAATTGCCACCACTCTATCTCCTACTGAAAACTCAAAGTGTTAGTCCCTCAGTCATGTCTGACTCTTTGCAACCCCATGGACTGTAAGCCTCCAAGTTCCTCTGTTCATGGAATTCTCCAGGCAAGAGTACTGGAGTGAGTTGCTATTCCCTTCTCCAGGAGATCTTCCCCACCCAGGGAGAGAACCCAGGTTTCCTAATTGCAGGCAGATCCTTTACCTTCTGAGCCACCTTAGTCCTTTTTATTTCTCCCATTACATAATTATGAAATTCTAAACTGCTTATGTCTGTGAGATATTGAAAGCTGTAGAAAGTCTGGAGCATCGTCAGTCTTGCTCAGTATTTTGTTTGCTCCAGCATTTTCCATAGGCCATGACATATATATTCGGTAGCTATGTGCTGAGGGAATGAATAACATGTTTGCCATGAATAGGGAAACATCTGAAAACCACTGCCCCGACTCTCTACTACATGAATATCATACAAATTTCCCTAGAAGGCCAAATCCATGACAGATAGCAAAAGGGCAGACAAGGGATACAATGCACACTGAGCAACAATGGATTTTTCCCAAAGTTAATTCAGAGACTTGCAGCAAGTTGCCAACTGTAAACGGAAGGAGTAGGTTATTTGGACATTTGATTCAAAAGTTGTGATATTTACTGAAAGAGGCTAAAAGTGCTACCAGGTAGGTATGAATTTCTAGTAATTACTGACAATCCTCAAAAATGAACAGAGATGAATGGAGAGAAAGGCAATGATTGCAAGCAGGTCCTCCAAGAATACTCCTCCCAAGAGTGTTCAAAAAGATCTGCTGAGCAGGTACAGGCCCACGAACTTTCTCTTTCATGGTTTAGGAGGATGTGTATAGTTATTGCAGTTTTTCCCTAGGTTGAAAAATACACTGTGAGCAATTTCTGTTCAAAAGATTATTTTTGTTATTTGTCATTGTGTTGTAGCCAAGAAGTTAGAGCCACTCTGAGATGAGGAGATTTTATGATCACTCCTTTATACTCTGTGAATTATAAAATAGAATGTTTATAGAGTGTTTTGATAAAGTAACTCATAAAGCATTATTTAATAGTTAAATAATGAGCCCTGAGTCAACATCACATCTGGGCTCTCATCCAATTTCGGCTAACTCTCTAGGTTACACTTGGCAATTCATTTAACCTTCCTACTCTTCAGTATCTCCAAACTGAGAAAGCTTGGATGATTTCTAGGTTCCCTTTCAGCTCTACAATTTCTAGGGGGTTAGAGTTGGAGAAGAACTCCTTTGGAGGTTTAGGTAGTCACAGTTAGCTTAAAGAGCAATGTTGTTTATGAGGAAGAGACAGAAAAGAAATAAAGTCCAAAGAACAGAATCTGCACATCTTGGAAACCATACAAACTGCACAACGTTCTTTTCTCAAGACAGTAGGTTTGTGTAGAGGTACAATTCTTAGTAAGCACAAGGTCTAGAGAGAAAAGCATAATTGGACAAGCATAGTCTGGTAAAAAAAAATCTCCACTCCACAAAACAATCTAAAAATCCCAAACAGCAAGAGGAAGCAAAGGTGACTCTCAGATGAGGGTGGGAGTACATGGCATGAATGTGGACCAACAGGAAAGTTTACAAGGAGACAGCTCCGACTTTTCTGTGTATCTTGAGGTTTGACTAGTCATGGTGCCTTCAGAAATAAATAGGCATTTCTTTCAGAAGGCTTCTTTGAATGTTTTGTCACATTCTCAGCAATTCTTTTCTCCAGAAAACACCTTCAATGTTTTTTTGTAAAGCTGCCATTTGGAAAATGTGCCTAGAGAGAGTAATTCTGTCTCTTTTTGCCATCTCCCTGCCCCTGTGCTTTTGAGAGGAGGGTTTAACACCATCTGAGGAGCATGGTGAGAAGATTAAGGTGGTTTGACATGAATAATGAGGAGGTTTTCTGCAGCACATGCACAAAGCATCATGAGAATTTAGATATGACTCAGGAAGAGAGAAATTAATAGATATGTTTGATTCCCCTCATTGAGTTGCGGTGAAGGGATATTACCTATTTTTCAAAGTTATTATCCTCATAAAGCAGAAGACTAGAGATATAGATAGAGTTTCCTTTTTTTCTGGAAAGGATTAAAGGGAACATGTGGCTAATGGTTTGTAGGTTTCAGGGAACAGGGTTTTATATTCCAGACTTGATATGTAACATCAGAGATAGAATGTTTTGGGAAAGTGAGGAGAGCTTCCCATAAAGACTGGTATAGAACTGTTTAAAAGATTTGTTGTTCTGATCAAAAGGGTTTACACCCCAGACTTGGGGGCTAAACAGAAATGCAGGATGTTAGAACTGGAAAATCAGGATATTCTGTGAAATAGTAACTCCCAGGCCTTCTGAAGACCAAGGTCAGATCTAGCCCGGAGCCCCTTCTACTCATTTTTATTGGCTACAGCAAGTCACAGCCTGGTTCAGATTCAATTACCATTTGTAGGCTGGAAATGTAACATTTATGGAAAAGTTGATATTGTGTTAAAAGTCATTCTGATAGTAAGTGCTGTAGTGCAAATCTACTGATTCCATATCTCATTTCACCCCAGCATGCTGCCTTTGTTAAGTTCACCAAAGCACGCAATAAGAAGTTCCAGGATATTATTGGAAATAAGATGAAAATGCAAGTGGGACAATTACACAATTACACATGAGCAATTAATGGGTGTTACAACTCACAGATTTAAAAACAAATTTCAGTCTTGTTTTATTCAAATCTTGTATCAATGACTTTATTGTTTTATTAGTTAAGTTAGTAGATATCACCCATATGCAGCTAAATTCTCAAATGTATTCTATATTCCAGTACATAAGCCTTCTTTGAAATTGTTAGCTATGCTTTTGGAAAATCAAACAGTAACGCAATTCATCCAGTTTTAATATATTTTCTGTGAGTATAAAAATGATGATTAAATATACTACAGGAGTTCTTCCTCATTTCTTTATTTCTATATAATTTATTTCCTTTCCATTTCCATAAGTCTGACTGAGAAATAATCATAATGATTATATAATTCATAATTACTCAGTTAAGGGATTTTTTTTCAGATATAATTGGGTTGATTTCCCTCCCAAAGTTGGTATTTTTCTAAATATATCGTGTGATTGTTGAGTTGTTGAGAAACAGATATGGTGGCCTCAGATTCATTGCCTTTGGTTTCTAACAACAAGTTTTATTTTCTTATGATTAGGCTTTATCAAGTAGGCAAGTCTTACATGTAGAATACACGACAATTTGGTGTTTTTCTCTCCTTCCAGATCAGCAATGGAATAAAGACCAGTAGAAAAATAGGAGGGCATAGTTAGAGGAGAATAGCCAGGGTTACAGAAGACAGTAGCAGGTGACAGAAAGCAGCTCAGGTGGTAACCACAGGACCAACTACATTCAGTTTGCAACCATATAGAACCCTATGGGGTCTTCCCAGGACAGGGCCCCTATGTCCTCTCCTTCCTCTTATTTCCAGAAAAACTACAGCTTCTGAGGCCTACCCTGAGTTCCAAGGAATACACTTAAACCAGAGAAGTGAGAAAATACACACACAAAGGAAACAGTTCCAAGATAAAATTATAATCAAGGACAATTAGTTCTTCCTCAAAAACTATAGATAATATTATGAGCCAAATCCTTAGAGGTTTGTTTGTTTATTGGTTGGTTAACAGATACTGAAAGCCCCACCAAATGGGAGAAGTTAACCGTATGCTGCCCACAAGCAAGTACAACACAGACAGGTTGGAATCAGGAAGTTGATGATGCTGACTCCTGATTACCTCACCACCAACCAATCAGAAGAAAGTTTGCAAGTGGTACAAATCCTCTGACTCACACAAACCTTTCCCTGAAATCCATCAGAGAGCTCAGGTCTTTTGAGCAATAACCACCTATACTCCTTGTTTGGCACCTAAAATAAAAGTTGCACTTTTCTTCACCACAACCTGGTGTGAGAAGGTTGTCTTTATTGCACATAGGTCAGGGGACCCAAATTTAGTTAGATTAACAAGTTGGGCACAGATGCTGGAAAGGGCTGAAGAGGAAGAATCCTTTCCTTGATGGAGAACTAGCATCAAAGACTCTCCAGATGGGGAGTGAGCAGGACATAGAGAGTTAAAATGTTGTCCGTGTGACATCTGCTCTAAGTCAGGTCCATATCCCAACACAGGCAGCAAGAGGTCCCCAAGGCAAAAAGAGATAATCCATCTCAAATTCTCCAGACATTGAAAATCTGTCTGGGAAAGTCTAAGATGCTTGGAAGACATTATGTAAGCACTTTCAATGTGAATCATGAGTCACTTTTACACTAGGGAGTTTTTATATAGATCTTTGGTTATTGATTTTGTCATCCCTCTGAGTTCTCCTTTCCTGGGATTAATTTTGAACAAAGTATTGCAGATTCTGGATGCATCCTCTAGCCTCTCTCCCTCTCCCTTGCCCTCTCACTCTCCATTCTTTCTTACGTTTTCTTTTTGAATTCACTTGTTTTCACTTTTTTTCAAATCAATTTATAGGCAAATTGCTCCATCTTCAGGATGATTAATCTTTCTACCATATCTATTCTGGTACTCATCACTTCAATTTAGTCACTTAATTTAGTTTATTGTTATTATTAGTGTATGAAACATCCTTGATTTCTACAATCATTATTTTTAGCAAAGTTTCTCAATTTAGAACTCTGATATTGACTAGTTCTCTAGCATAAGGAACAGATTTTTAGAGGTGTTTTTTTTTTCCTATTTCTTGAATAGCTCTTTATATACTTCTACATATTATTACTTATTCTTCTTTAGTACTCTTTGATTTTTGGTGATCTATTAATATATGTAAGTGGGTTTATATGTGTACTAAGCTGCTTCAGTTGCATCTGACTCTTTGTGATGATATGGACTGTAGCCTACCAGGCTCCTCAATCCATGGGATTCACCAGGCAAGAATACTGGAGTGGGTTGACATGCTCTCTTCCAGAGGATCTTCCCGACCTGGGGATCAAACCTGTATCTCGTGTGGCTCCTGCATTGGCAGGCGAGTTCTTTGGCACTTCCACTAGAGCCACTTGGGAAGATGCATGTCTAAACCAGTATTGGCAAGTGGGATAGGTTTCCTCAAATGATAGACTACTCAGTGTTAGCTGGTGATCCAGCCAGCTGGTGGTTTCAGAGCCTTGTGGTTGTAAGCAGCCCGGCCTGTGAAGCTGGACAGGATCTCCCTCAGAGTTGGCAGGGGTTTGACACTGATTGAGGAGATGCTCCTTGTTTATTGTGGAAGTAGATTACCTGGCGCCTTCTTCTATTTCAGTCTGGCTTCAATTTCTAATGTTGTAAATAGCAGGTGACCTGCATCAGATACAAACCTGTTTATGGCTTTACTTAGGACAAACACTGAGTTTGATTGGCTTCTTGAGACTGGACTCTGGAGTAGCCATTCTGAAATCTTGTGTCACAGTCTTTCTTCCAGGCCCACGGGATACTCTATCTTAGGTCATGCTGTATTTGATTTAAGGGCTTTTCTAAATACATACATATATTTCATATTTATCAGCAGCTGAATTCTTTTTTCTATCATTTGGATTTCTCCCTATTTCACATCCACTAATGGTACCCATAGAAGTTTCCTAGTAGTTGTACATTATCTCTTACTCTTCCATTTTAATTGGATTTTGGTGGTGAAGGAAGATATACCCCCTTAGCTTTCCTGAATCTGAACCCAAAGTCTATCTCCAAAATTTACACTCAAATGCCTCTACTTCAATGGGAAATCAATCAAAGTAATAACAATGGGGAAACAAGCAAATCTATTGATGAATATGAGAATTATGATAGAATCATGCTCTTGGTTTTTGACCAGAGAGTTGGCCTATATGTTGAATGGAAAAATGAAATTAGCCTATACCACTGCAGCCCAATACAAGGGCCTTAACAGAAGTAAAAATAATAATAATAATATTGCCTCACAACATCCCCTATCATGTCAGAAGGCCATATGATGAACCCTTTCCACTTTTCCACATGTAAATCAAATTACATGAGATTCAAAAAATTCATTTTACAGTTAATTGTGGATTATAGAATTTAGAAATAGAGTGATGAATTAATGTCTTTTATCTTTTCAAACTAAGTTATTTATCAGATTGTTTCCTATGAATCATGGTAACTCAATGCTACCCTTCAAATCCCCTCTCATTTTCTATGCTGGGATTGTGAACTCTGTATTCAATTACTTTCCATTTTCTACCAAAATGCTATTGTTTTATTTCAGAAAGTTGATATTAACTGGGTATACAATTTTACCTTATTTTTGATAAAATCCAAATGTCTTGTATCACTTAGTCTTTGAGCTCTGGTTTTGAATGTTCCTGCTAGATAATTTTCACTTCACACACCACTTTATTTTAACTGGAATTCTCAGAATGGATACATTCTGAATGTAATACGTACAACTCTCTCTATTTTAACTCAGTATTTTAATTCTTCATTTTCTGACATAGTGAGAACTATGGTATTGTTTTCAAATTTATAATCTCATCTATATTTTTGTTGGTATTTGACATCTGTGATGCTGCTGTTTCATCTTCTCCACAGCCCCTTTCTTAAGTGAAAGAAAGGGACATCCAGAGAAAGCACAATAGTATTAGCCAGTCCAAAAGATGCCGTTCTAAACCACAGGCTTATCACCCTTGAAACGCTTAAAACTCTGCACACTGAGCCCGTTTTCTCAGGTTATAACTTTTTGGTGACCTTAATAATAATAATAATAATAAAAGCCTTTATACTTTTATTACCCAATTCACTAAGGAGTCTTACACTATTGCCACTTTGTTTCAAATGTAAACCATCTTTTCTTCGCTGGCTCACAATAGACAGTGTGGTATTCCATAAAGCTTTCTGCTCTTAGACTCTGCACTCGTGATCATTATCTTTGCCAACAATTTCATTTTCTGCATTTTCCCTTGTGTAATGTCCTAGCAATTGTGTGTGGTTGGTTTGCTCTATCCAAATGGCTTTCAAGCAGAACACATGCTTCAAATTCACTTAAGCACTTGGGCCACATGGGAATTATCTATTACTTAGGGTACTCTCACAGACCACATTTCTATTAGTGTGATAACCATGTCCTTCCTAATCCAAGGGAAAAAAATAATGTAGGGTCACTATGTGTGTGAGTTCAAAGCAAATAGCATTTGAAGTCTGCAAATGCATTGATGTATCCTGAACATTTAAATCTTTCAGTTCCTGCCAATGTAGTCAGAGCTGTAAAATTTAATTAAGATCTAACTTAGGCATATTTATTTCACTTTGATCTTCATGTATCTCTTCCATTTCCCTTTCTCATTTTACTTATTTATTTACTTTTAGCCAACACAAAGGATATGTATATTTTAGTGAGTTTTTTAAAAAGTATCATCTAATTGCTATAATGTCCAAAATTACAGATGTCAAGCTATCAGGCAGGGGAGCTATTCCATATGTAAAAATTGCCCTAAAATTGACATGAAATATTCATGTTTTACTACTCCTGAGCCAAGGAATGAAAAAATAGGATGATGAAGACATGCTAAAATAAGCTTGCATTTCCATTTAAAATGTCTTTTTGTTGAACAAATCTGTGGAGGAAAGGCAGAGGTAGAAGATTTAAAGAAACATCCATTGATCAGTGATCAGCTTCAGTATAAAAGTAACATTTTCATTCTCACAACAAGAATTAAGCATTATGTACGTATACTATCCAGATTTAGCTTCCAATTAGATTTCTGTTTCTCTAATCTGGTGGCTCAGATGGTAAAGAATCTGCCTGCAATGCAGGAGACCCAGTTTCTATCCCTGGGTTCGGAGGATCCCATGGAGAAGACAAAGGCAACACAGTCCATAATTCTTGCCTGGGAAATTCCATGGACAGAGGAGCCTGGTGGGCTGCAGTCCATGTAAAGAGCTGGACATGACTGAGTGACCAACACTTGCACTTTCCCTTTCCCTCTCTCGCCCTCTCTCTCTTTTTCTCTGTCTTCACTTACCTTCGCCAACATTCTATTTGAGTTCTTATGTTGCATAATTCTATTTTATCTTTTATTTATTCCATTATCAATAAAATATAATCTTTTCACGATAGTCTTCTTTTATATATGGATATAGACTAGTTTACCCTACTAGTCTATATAGATACTAGTTTATTTTCTCTTTTTTATGGCTGGATATTTACATCTAGAGAGATTTCTAGTTGTGTCTGTGTTCCCTCATTTTCCACAATAAAATATGTAGCTACAGGCTCCTTCCTGATTCCTGTGATGTAAATATGGATGTGACTGTGTAAATGAATACAGTCTCCGAGAGATGGCAGAATGACATTTTGGACAGAACTAAAACCCTGGTAAATTTGCAAGGCAGAGTATTTATATCAGGACTCAATTTTCCAGCTCAGAATGTTTTTTTTTTAAAAAGTTGTTGTTGTTTTTTTTTTAAAGAAACCCCTGCATATCAAGTCACAAGGTATTCATCACCAGTTCAGTTGCTCAGTTGTGTCCAACTCTTTGCAACCCCATGGACTGCAGCACACCAGGCCTCCCTGTCCATCACCAATTCCCAGAGTTTATTACTCAAACTCAAGTCCTTTGAGTCAGTGATGCCATCCAATCATCAGATTCTCTGACATCCCCTTCTCCTGCCTTCAACCTTTCCCAGCATCAGGGTCTTCTCTCATGAGTCACTTCTTCACATCAGGTTGCCAAAGTATTGGACTTTCAGCTTCAACATCAGTTCTTCCAATGAATATTACTGGCTGATTTCCTTTAGGATGGACTGGTTGAATCTCCTTGCAGTCCAACGGACTCTCAAGAGTCTTCTCAAACACCACAGTTCAAAAGCATCAATTCTTCGGTGCTCAGCTTTCTTTATAGTCCAGTTCTCACATCCATGACTACTGGAAAAACCATAGCTTTGACTAGACAGACTTTGTTGGTAAAGAAATATCTCTGCTTTTTAATATGCTGTCTAAGTCAGTCATAACTTTTATTCCAAGGAGCAAGCATCTTTTAATTTCATGGATGCAATCACCATCTGCAGTGATTTTGGAGCCCGGAAAAATAAAGTCAGCCACTGTTCCTACTGTTTCCCCATCTATTTGCCATGAAGTGATAGAACTAGATGCCATGATCTTAGTTTTCTGAATGTTGAGTTTTAAGGCAACTTTTTACTCTCCTCTTTCACTTTCATCAAGAGGCTCTTTAATCCTCCTTCACTTTCTGCCATAAGGGTGGTGTCATCTGAATATTTGAGGTTATTGATATTTCTCCCGGCAATCTTGATTCCAGCTTATGCTTCATCCAGTCCAGCATTTCTCATGATGTACTCTGCATAAAATTTAGATAAGCAGGGTGACAATATACAGCCTTGATGAACTCCTTTGCCAATTTGGAACCCCTCTGTTGTTCCATGTCCAGTTCTGTTACTTCTTGACCTGCATACACATTTCTCAGGAGGCAGGTAAGGTCATCTGCTATTCCCATCTCTTTAAGAATTTTCCACAGTTTGTCATGATCCACTCATTCAAAGGCTTTGGCATAGTCAATAAAACAGAAGTAGTGGTTTTTCTGTAACTCTCTTGCCTTTTTTGATGATCCAACAGATGCTGGCAATTTTATCTTTGGTTTCTCTGCTTTTTCTAAATCCAGCTTGAACATACGGAAGTTCACAGTTCACGTATTGCTGAAGCCTGGCTTGGAGAATTTTGAGCATTACTTTACTAGCGTGTGGGATGAGGGCATTTGTGCGTTAGTTTGAGCATTCCTTTCTTTGACAATGCCTTTCTTTGGGATTGGAATGAAAACTGACCTTTTCCAGTCCTGTGGCCACTGCAAAGTTTTTCAAATTTGTTGGCATACTGAGTGCAGCACTTTCATAGCCTCATCTTTTAGGATTTGAAATAGATCAACTGGAATTCCATCACCTCCACTAGCTTTGTTTGTAGTGATGCTTCCTAAGGCCCATTTGACTTCACATTCCAGTATGTGCTAAGGTGAGTGATCACACCATCGTGATCATCTGGGTCATGAAGATCTTTTTTGTATAGTTCTTTTGTGTACTCTTGCCACGTCTTCTTAATATCTTCTGCTTCTGTTAGGTCCATACCATTTCTGTCCTTTACTGAGTCCATCTTTGCATGTAAAGTTCCCTTGGTATCTCTAATTTTCTTGAAGAGATCTCTAGTCTTTACCATTCTGTTATTTTCCTCTATTTGTTTGCATTGATCACTAAGGAAATCTTTCTTATCTCTCATTGCTTTTCTTTGGAACTCTGCATTCAAATGGTTATATCTTTCCTTTTCTCCTTTTCCTTTCACTTCTCTTCTTTTCACAGCCATTAGTAAGGCCTCCCCAGACAGCCATTTTGCCTTTTTGTATTTCTTTTTCTTGGGGATGGTGTTGGTCCCTTCCCCCTTTACAATGTCTTGAACAGCTGTCCATAGGTCTTCAGTCACTCTAGCAGATCTAATCCCTTGAATTTATTTGTCACAAAGTATTAATTCAGTGTAAAGTTTGTGATGATTTAGAGGGTTGTCCAGCTTCTTCTCTTGCTCTCGTTTCTACAGGCAGCTCTGGGATTTAATGCTGTCACTAATTCACACGTGAAAGAATTGACTCACCTTTACTTTCTGATGGCCCAGAACACGTGTCTCCTACTGCCACTTATGGGAAGTGCTCACATCATCTGTTTCTTACATATGTTACTCACCTTTCTCTCTGACTAGAAAGAACACATCTTTCTTTGTAACGATTCAGCCCTTTCACAGAGAATTTTCACAATGAGAAGGAGCAAAGAAAATTAAACATAGCAGCCTGAGATGATGCAAAATAAGTTGTTTTTTTTCCCCCCCATGGGGCTTTTTAGGACATGGGTTTGATCAGGTTCAAGTACATACTTACTCTACATTTGAAACAATCATCTTTTTAAACATTCAAGGTATATGGCTTTACCTAGCTAAATTACCAGACTAATGCAGGAAATTACCCACAGAAAGCTCCACTTTCTCTTCTTCCATTCCATTTAGCCTTCCTCCTCTTTCACAGTCCCTTAGCAATGCCATTATGTTTGCACCTCGCTTGTGGACACATTCAGATTCTTTCCAGAGCACTTCCAATGACTTTGTAAGAACTATAGCTGGATACCTGCTTACATGACCTCAGGAATTCTATAAAAATAGCAGAAATTTATCTTTCCCTCTCTAAAAGAGAAACTTTAGAGATGCACTGGTGTTAACTTGTCACATCCCTGGACCAGAGTGTATATCCTGTTAAAGCTGTACTGGGCTTCCTAGGTGATGCCAGTGTTAAAGAATCTGCCTGACAATGCAGGAGACACAAGAGAAATGGATTTAATCCCTGGGTCAGGAAGAGCCCATGAAGTAGGAAATGCCAACCCACTCCAGTATTCTTGCCTGGAGAATCCTATGGACAGAGGAGCCTGGCAGTCTACAGTCCATGGAGTCAGACACAACTGAGTGACTAGGTACACAGCACACAAAGCTGTATCCAGGACTGTATTTCATATATGCTACCCAGGTGTACAAAAATGTTATTTCATGTATTCTTAAACTAAACATAACTTATGATTCTGAATTCATAATTGATCTGAGTTAAACTGTATAAATAAGTGTACTCCAGATATACCTCGTTCTCTCTGCCTGATTCCATCTGTGGGGGACATAGCTGAAATTCCCATTAGTATCTAATGTTCTCTTATTCCTTAAGAAATAGAAGTCAGATGTTTCACAGGTATGACAACTGTCCATCTAGAAATTGCCTTTCTTAACCTCTTTATAGCTAAGAGTGTATAAATGTAGCTAGGCATTTGGATAAGCTTTGGCAGAAGGAGCTGAAGTGTCATGTGTGATTCCTGGGCATCTACTTTCAGCAAAGGTCTTAGTTGACATCCATCTATAGTGCAAGGCACAGTCCTTTCACAGTAAATTTTACTTATCTCCTCCACTAGGCCTTCGGTTGGAACACTGGCTTCTTTCCTTTCTGAAGACATTTCATAAAGCAGCTCTCAACATCTCTTCCATAGGAAAACATTGCTATATTTCTCTCAGATCTTATCATGAAACACTTAAGGGTGCTCCCTGTCTTTGAAATTTTGCCAGAGAAAAGTAGAATTCTCTACTGAAGATTCCTGCCTTCAGGAAGAATCAAATCATGTTTCTCAAAATTTTTGTCCCCCCTAACATTTGGCCTGAGAGGTTCTAAAGTACAAAAATGCAACCCCATTCCCCCTTGTTCTTCTCCTAAAACTATCTGTCCCCTCATCTTGGAGCTTATTGAAAACACATTTAGTACATGGCTGGTGGGAGCAGAATGAGAAGACTACAGGGATGTCATTACTTTACAGTTAGATATAACTCCCAATGTTTTAAAACATCTCATACAGTGTTTTTGGCCTGTATATGTCACTTTAGAATGTCACTTTTTTCCCAGAAGTCTATATATGGAGTGGTTTTGAGGGAACAGAAATGGCTTTTGATTTCTCAGGTTGTTAGACTGCCACAAATTATTCCATCATGCTACACAGAAAGACTGTGATCGGATGAATGAAAAAGGAAATGAAAAGGGGAAATGATCAATATGTAACACTCCAACTATATCTCCAGCCACTGTTTTAAGTAAAGGGGAGTTTTGATCATTTGCTGCCCCTTATTTTCTTCTGTGCTTCCTAGATGGCTCAGAGGGTAGAAGAATCCACCTGCCATCGCAGGAGATGCAGGAGATGCGAGTTCAATCCTTGGGTCAGGAAGATCCTCTGGAGAAGAAAATGGCAACCCACTCCAGAATTCTTGCCTGGAAAATCCCATGGACTGAGGAACCTGGCAGGCTACAGTCCCTGGGGTCACAAAGAGTTGGACATGACTGAGCAGAAGGACAGAGAAAGATTTTCCTCTGTACATCTCTTTCCCCCTCTCCTAC
Source organism: Ovis aries (assembly GCF_016772045.2). Taxonomy (NCBI): domain Eukaryota; kingdom Metazoa; phylum Chordata; class Mammalia; order Artiodactyla; family Bovidae; genus Ovis; species Ovis aries. Next base: position 55,290,861 of record NC_056069.1, read on the forward strand.
CTCCAGATGTGAATCCTGCAAGAGAGTGCATTCTCTTTGCTGCAGAAATGCATGACCAGCAGAAAGAGGTCCATAAGGTTACAAAGGGCTTAGATGGTAAAGAACCCACCTTCAACGCTAGAGACCAGGATTCCATCTGTAAGTTGGGACGACACCTTGGAGAAGGGGATGGCTACCCACTCCAGTATTCTTGCCTGGAGAATTCCATGGACAAAGGAACCTGCTGAGCTGCAGTCCATGGGGTCGCAAAGAGTAGGACACAACCGAGCCACTTTCACTTCACTTGAAGGTAAAAAGACTAAAGAGAAAAGAAAGGACCTGGTGAAAGAAGCTGTATCTATATTGCAGTAAAGTGTTGACAGGGTAGATGGGAAAGAAAAAGAGAGAACCTACTTGAGCTGAGAATGGAGAAGGAGTTTTTAGAGAGCTGAAAAATTAGAGACTTCTGAGCATTGCAAGCGATAATGTTTGAGAGAAAAGGAAAAGTATGAGAAGAGTTGCTAGGATGGTTATTCATTTATCTTTTAAAGTTATTCTGAACAATACAAGGTAAAGATAACATTTTTTTTTAAATTTGGAGTGATTTCAGTGGATGTGAAAACAAGGACTGGGAATTATGTGTCTGGCACCCATATGAACTGCCTGAGGACTTCCATATGAGATTTGAATATAAAGGTACAATGCTCAGCTGTGTTTGCTCAGATCAAGGCCACCTTGAAGTTCAAAATATATCTAGAGTCTCATCGCTTGTTACCATCTCTTCTAGTTCTCATTCCTCCCTTATCCATACTTTACAACCTCTCTCCTAGAATATTGTTATGGGTTGACAACGGGTTTCTGCTCCACATTGCTTCTGCCTTTGCTTTCCTAAGTGTATCCTCTCCCAAACTGGTAATCCTTTTAAAGTATATCTGCAAAACCATGGTATTAATCTGTACAAAACTTCCCATCTGACAAAGGACAGAACCCAAAATCCTTGTAAGGACCTATGAGATCCAGAGGGATTTTCGCATTGACTTCTAGGGCTTTTTGCTACATCCAGCTCTCACTCACTCCTCTTTATGCATACTGGATATTTTGGTGTTTTATTGTTCTTCAGGAATGCACTAGCTTTAGGGAATTTTGGCTTACTAGTTCCTTTGTTTGAAAATTTCACTCATTGTGCATCCAGGGAGCCATGAATCTCATTCTCTCAGTGTTTTCAAGTCTCTGTTTAAATGAAAAACTATCACAGAGATCTGTTCTACCTCCCTATTTAAAATAATGAGCTTTCTTTCTCCCCGTGCTCTTAATTCTGCATACTCAATTTTATTTATTTTTCATCATAACACTTATCATTTTCTGGCATATAATACATTGCTTGTTTACTGTCTTTTTTTTTTTAATCTCTCACAATTACAATGTAAGTTTTATGAGTTTTGCTCTCTGCTAAATCTCCTGTGCGCCACCCTCCCCCCCCCCCCGCCCTGCCAAATGCTTGGCACATAATAAATATTTATTGAAAGAATGAATGAAGACTCCATGTTATGTGGCAACCTGGGTGGGAGGGGAGTTTATGAGACAATGGATAATGTATCTGTGTAGTTGAATCCCTTTTCTGTCCACTTGAAACTATCACAACATTGTTAATTGGCTATACTCCAACATAAAATAAAAAGTTGCTTTAATTTTTTAAAGAGTGAATGAATAAATGCCACATACTGAGAAGAGTAGTAAGTAATGAGAGAGTGATACGATCGGAGCCACAGGAATGTTAAGAGAATATTACAAAGTCTATGAATGAATTCTGGGCTTCCCATATAGTGCTAGTGGTAAGGAACCTGCCTGCCAATTCAGGAGACATTAGAGATATGGATTGAATCCTTGGGTTGGGAAGATATGCTGGAGGAGGGAATGGCAGTATTCCCCAGTATTCCTTCCTAAAGAATCCATGGAGAGAGGAGCCTGGTGGGCCACCATAGGGTCCATAGGGTTGTGCAGTATTGACCGAAGTGAATTGGCACAGCATGAATGAATTCTGGGAATGTGGTGGCAACAGCAACATAGTTTCCGATACCCCTAATCCTCCAATAAAAATAGGTATAATTAAAAGCTCAAAGATGGTGGCTACAACTTTGTAGAGCATATGGGTAGGTAGGAGCAAAGCAAGGCAGGTAAAGATCCATGGGCTGTGTGTCTACATGTACTAGGAAGCAGGATAAATGCATAGAAGTAACTAATGGACATGGAAGAGAAGCCCTATTCTAGTGACCACACAGACATCTCTGAGAACAGCAACCAAAAATAAGAGGGGTTTCAAGGAGAATCCAGTTAGTAAAGAAAATGCAAGGGAGTCTTAGCCAATTCTGAAAGTAGTCTGAGTGCCAATCATTTTAGAAACAGTAATCTTTCTTCCAGAATAAAGTCTAATTGAAAGGGAAAAAATGATATATAAAATATCCAAAACAAAGATAACAGAAGATATAGATAGAAGTGAGGGAAGAAGCAGATAAGGTAGATCTCAGAAAGTAATAAGTACTCTTTTCCCCCTTTTCTGATCCTTCAGTGAAAACAATACTAGAGAGTTCTAGAACTCCCTTGGGTTTTCCTGTGGCTCAGATGGTAAAGAATCTACCTGCAATGAGGGAGGGTTTGATCCCTGGGTCGGGAAGATCCCCTTCAGAGAGAATGGCTACCCACTCCAGTATTCTTGCCTGGAGAATCCCATGGACAGAGGAGCCTGGCAGACTACAGTCCATGGGATCGCAAAGTCAGACACGACTGAGCGACTGAACTGAACGGACTGAAAGCAAAATGCAGGAAGGAAAAAAAAGGTTTTTTTTTTTCTTTTAATCAAAAGTTAAACTTCTTTAACATTAAAATTTCTGCTCTGCAAAAGACACTGTTAAGAGAATGAAAATACAAACCACAGACTCAGAGAAAAATTTGCAAAACACATAGTTGTTAAAGGACTGGTATTCAAGTAAACAAAGAACTCTTAAAAAGTTAACAAGAAAGCAACCCATTTCAGAAATGGACAAAAATTCTAAACACATACTTTTTCTAAAAAGACAAACTGATGGAAAGTCATTACATTAAACTGTGTTCAATGTTATATATCACTAGGGAACTGAAAATTAAAATAACAGTGAGATGCCATTACCTATTGATTAGCATGGCTAAAATCCAAAACACTAACACCACCAAATGCTGACAAGGATGTGGAGAAATAGAACCTCTGGTTCATCGTTGGTGGGAATGCAAAATGGCACAGCCACTTTGGAAGATAACTTGGTGCTTTCTTACAAAACAAAATATATTCATATTATGTTATCTAGTAATCTCATTGAAATTGAAAATTTGAAAGTTGAAAATTGAAAAGTTGAAAGTTTATGTCTATGTGAACACCTGCACATGGATGCTTACAGTAGCTTTACTCATGACTGCCAAAAATCTGGAAGCAGCCAAGATGTCTTTGGATAAACGAATTGATAAATGGTGGTACATCCAGACAATGGAATATTATTCAGTGTTAAAAAGATGTATGAGTTATCAAGCTATGAAAAGACCAAGCGGTATCTTAAAGGTAAATTACTAAGTGAAAGAAACCATTCCAAAACAGCTACATACAGACAAAATTATGGAGACAGTAAAAACATCACTGGTGTGGGGAGAAGGGAGAATTAAACAGAAATAACAAAAGAGAGGTTTTAGGGCAGCAAAACCATTCTCTGAATGGTGGATACCTGCTATACATTTGTCGATACCCAGAGAGTGCACAGTTCAAAACATGAAGCCTCATGTAAATTATGGACATCAATGTAACAATAATCTATCAATATTTACTTACTAATTATAATAAATGGCATACCCAAATGCAAGATGTTAGTAATAGTAGGGAACAGGAGAAGGGTCAGAGTGAGTGGAGATATGGAAATGGTCTTTCAATGTCCCTGCAAGCCTAAAACTGCTAAAAAAAAAATAATCTATTAATTGAAAAGCATAAATACAAAAGTTACCCACTTTCCAAATTCAAAAATCAATCAGATATCCAACCAATAATGCCAAGAAGTTCAGACTGGCATCAGGCTCTAAGTGAAAGTGAAAATCACTCAGTCATGTCCGACCCTTTGCTACACTGGTGTTCTCCAGGCCAGAAAACTAGAGTGGGAAGCCATTCCCTTCTCCAGGGGATCGTCCCAACTCAGGGCTTGAACCCAGGTCTCCCACATTGCAGGCAGATTCTTTATCATCTGAGACACCAGGGAAGCCCAATGTAAAGACAGCCACAGAGGCCGCAGATGATGAGGAAGGGACGTATCTCTCTATTCCAGAAAGCAGTGTATTGACACATTTAAGTTGACATAGGAAAGAAAGTGTGACTAAAGAATTCTGTGTCTAGTTAAACTTATCTTGAGTTATGAAGGCTGCAAAAACAAACAAACATTTATAAGTGGAAGAACTCAGAGAATCCAGGTCCCAGGATCTCCCCTAATGAATTTATTTTAAGTTCCAAATGGCCAAAGTGATTGAAGTGATATCAATTATTTCTCAGGCAGTGGTGTGTTGATGTGAGTACAGATGGTGGGATCTGTCCATCCTGGAACAGAAGGGTATTTCATCACCATAATTATTCAAAATTGCCAGTTCATGGTGTTAATTAAAATCAGACTGATTATAATCAGTTTCATTAGTGTTTACATTCTCTGTGTTCTCCCATCACCTTCTTACCTCTACCCAGGGCTTACCACTACCACCAGCCAAACTGATATGCCGCATAAATCACTAAATTACACGGAAAACCATAGCGTAAAGGAAGCAAAGAGAAATATAAAATAAACTTGTGATTCTGGGCATGAAATTCTCCTTTCTTTATGGGTTGCTCCCCCAAATAAAGTCTCCTGTTTTGAACTGTTCATGGGAAATTCTTTCAAAATGAAGGCAAAAGACATTCTGTGTCCCCAAGTCTTTACCTTCAGGACCTATTACTTTTAATTTGAGTGAAGCCTGCAAAACTACGGGAACTTCTAACAAATCTGACCGCTTCTAATGGGAAATGTAAGCTCTTTTTTCAAAACATAAAGAACAAGAGAATGAATGGGAAAAGCAGATAGTTGAGTGGCGGGGGGTAGGACTATTTCTTATGTTTAAATTTCAAGAAATGTATTTGTATCTTCTACAGAACACTCGCACAGTGAAGGAAATACTATTTCATGCTTCATTCTCTTCCCAGCTCTGCTTCCTCCCTGTGCTGTGCTGTGCTTAGTCGTGTCTGACTCTTTACGACCCCGTGGACTGTAGCTGGCCAGGCTCCTCTGTCCATGGGATTCTCCAGGCAAGAATACTGATGTGGGTTGCCACGCCCTCCTCCAGGGGATCTTTCCAACTCTGGGATCGAACTAGGGTCTCCTGCATTGCAGGCAGATTCTTTACCAGCTGAGCTACCAGGGAAGCCCATTTAACCCAGAATTAAAACAACAAACAGATACAAGATTGTAGATACTACAGAACAAGACCTCAGGAGACTCCTGTGTTTTTCTCAGCTCCATGACTAATTGCCTCTGTACCCTTGGGCAAGTAAGTACCACCGTGAAGTTCAACTTTATCTTTTGTAACATGAATACTATTTGGAGTAGATGATTTCTAGTGCTTCTTTGGAAGCTAAGCAGATGAAGGAACGTATAACAAAGATTAGGTAAATTAGTAAAATGTGCTAGTGGCTCAGATGATAAAGAATCTTCCCGCAATGCAGGAAATTCAGGTCTGATCCTTGGGTCAGTAAGATCCCCTGGAGAAGGAAATGGCAGCCCACTCCAGTATTCTTGCCTGGAGAATTCCATGGACAGAAAACCCTGATGAGTCCCAGTTCATGGGGTTCAAAGAGTTGGACACAACTGAGAAACTAACACACACACACACACATTCACATACACACTCACACACACATATAGCAGGGAAAAAAATTCTGTGCAATTGTTATGCAATGTTATGACATTTATCTGTAAAATGCTATACACTGATGTAATTAAATGATGCATATCTATATTTTAAATGTCTGAGCTACGTTGGAGAATATCCTGAAGTTGGAGCTGCAAAGTTTTGAAGTACACAGAACTTCAATCTTGAGGGTCTAATTAGATAAACAAATGCCTTCAGTATGGCATGATTTCACTCAGTTAAGAAATTCTAATTACCTTCTTGCCTTATCCTTCCTTTCCTGTCCCAAAGCTAGAAAATCATTTTTCCCTCAAAGCAAAGCTGGTTTCTTAGGGAATTGATGTCTTCTGAGGATCAAGGTCTCACCTACTCTAATTAGTTCAAAGTTCCCCCTCAGGCTTCACTAGATATAAACAGAAATTTTATTCTTATTCTGATAAACTTGAATTGACCATGCCAAACTTTTAAGTCCCGTTTTGTCTGATTTTTCTCTGCATATTGGAAAAAAAAAATCCTGAGCCAAGTGGACATTTAATCGTTTCTTATAAATACAAATAGTAACTTACAAATAGCAACTCATAAGTAGAAAGCACAACTACCTCAAAGTTTTGCCTTGAAGAAAACAGAGAGAACCTGGTGGACCACGAATTTAAGGGAGGTGAGCAAGGAATTAAAGGTTCATGGTTACTTATTTATCTTGGTTGTCAACCTGTGAGCTTTGTTGCATAACCCATTATCGCAACTGAAGAGGTTGATGTGTGCAGTGAGGAGGTGGTGAGATAGATCTTCCCCCCATGGCTGAGAGGTAAAGAATCCACCTGCAATGCTGGAGAAACAGGTTTGATCCCTGGATGGGGAAGATCCTTTGGAGAAAGAAATGACAATCTATCCACTTTTCTTGCCTGGGAAATCATATGGATAGAGGAGTCTGTAGGCTACAGTCCATGGCATTGCAAAGACTTAGACATGACTGACTGAAAAAGGACAAAAAGAAGAAGTACTATTGTTAAGAGTCTCAACAAGCCAAGGCTTACTAGGGACTACCTAGTAAGTAAGATCTTTTAGTAAGTTCTTTAAATTTTTTCGGCAGAACTACAGTTAACCAAAAATCTGACTCCAGTTCCAGTAACTGAGTGTAAGTTATATTTAATAGGCTGGCAAATGGGGTCCATGTTAATCACCATGGAAACAAGATGAATCCAATCACCAGGCAAAATTTATGACCCAGTCATTGCTATATCTTTCAAATCCCATGAACAAAAACAAATTTAAGTTTGAAATATGCCTTTGATGGGGTACATGTTTTCAGAGGGGATATGTGAGCATGCAAATAAGGAAAGAAGAAAAAGTTAAAAGTTATTAAAAATATATAAAGTATTTTTGTGCAGATGTTTTTAAATATCTTCAAATTATGCTGATTTTGTTTATGGCAATTAGAGTTTATATTAGCACATAAATTATTCCCACATAGGGGCTTTGAAGCCGGGACTCTCAAATATATTTCTCTTAACTAGCTTGCTTTATGATCTGATGCCTACAGGCTTCCTTCCTCATTATGTCTCCCCACAGCCCCCAACTTCAAATATTTCTGAGACAGAAAACAATATTTCCAAAAAAATTGGATTCAGTAGCCTTTCTAGAATATCAAACACAAATGGGTGTATATGAATGCTCCATGGTGGGCTAGTGGTTAGGATTTCGTACACGATCAAATGCATATTTGTGAGCCCCTGCTTAAAGCCCGTAGGTATATACACTGGGGATTTTAAAAACAAAAGGAAAAAGCTCCCATAACTTTACAGTAACACTCTATAGTCAAGCCTTAAATATACCTAAAAAATAGTGCAATACAAGAAGACAAAGTTCAGTACTTGTGATTGAGGTAGAAGGACTCTGGACTTTAGTTTAGTACTTAACTCAGTTCTGTAAATTTCTGGGATTTTATTGCTCCTTAATTCAGTTACTGGAAACTTTTTCCAAAAAAACATAAGATGAGAAGATAAAGGTGAAAAAGTCAGTAAAAATACAGTGAGGAGTTCCAAGTTCCAAGTGATTTTGAGATTAAAGTCATTCTTCTATATCCTTAAAGGATTCATTCCTGGATGTCCCTGTGGATTTCAAAACCCATGAATGCTCTAATCTGCAAAGGTTCTATGAATAATTATTAGACTCTCAGTTGGTTGAATCAGTGGATGCAGAACCCATGGATCTGCAGTCCATGTGATAAACTATTTAAAGTTTATTGTCTTATTTTGTAGGAGAACATGCAAATAAATTCACATGTTGATACAAATATTTAAAGATATCCTAATATGCACATAAAATGTTCAAAGTCAACATTTCTCCTTCATGTTTGTGGAAAATTATGAAAAAAATGTGCAGATTTAAATGTTGGCAAGACTATGCATCCATGCATGCTAAAATCCTTCACTCGTGTCCGATTCTTTGTGACCCCTGGGCTGTGTAGCCTGCCAGGTTCCTCTGCCCATGGGATTCTTCATGCAAGAATGCTGGAGTGGGTTGCCATTTCCTTCTTCAGGGGAACTGTTTTTTTAATGTAACTTTTATTTTTTTAATATAAATTTATTTATTTTAATTGGAGTTTAAATTACTTTACAATATTGTATGGCTGAGTAAAACTAGTACAGCCACTATGGAGAACAGTGTGGAGATTCCTTAAAAAGCTGGAAATAGAACTGCCATATCACCCAGCAGTCCCATTACTGGGCATACACACTGAGGAAACCAGAATTGAAAGAGACACATGTACCCTAATGTTCATCGCAGCACTGTTTATAATAGCCAGGACATGGAAGCAACGTAGATGTCCATCAGTAGATGAATGGATAAGAAAGCTGTGGTACATATACACAATGGAGTATTTACTCAGCAATTAAGAAGAATACATTTGAATCAGTTCTAATGAGGTGGGTGAAACTGGAGCCTATTATACAGAGTGAAGTAAGCCAGAAAGAAAAACACCAATACAGTATACTAACACATATATATGAAATTTAGAAAGACGGAAACGATAACCCTGTATGCGAGACAGCAAAAGAGACACAGATTTATAGAACAGTCTTTTGGACTCTGTGGGAGAGGGAGAGGGTGGGATGATTTGGGAGAATGACATTGAAACATGTTTAATATCATATATGAAACGAATCGCCAGTCCAGGTTCTATGCAGGAAACAGGATGCTTTGGGCTGGTGCTCTGGGATGACCCAGAGGGATGGTACGGGGAGGGAGGTGGGAGGAGGGTTCAGGATAGGGAACACGTGTACACCCGTGGTGGATTCATGTTGATGTATGGCAAAACCAATACGGTAAAGTAACTAGCCTTCAATTAAAATAAATAAATTTAAATTTAAAAAATTAAAAATAAATTTAAAAAATAAAAATAAAGTGTGAGCCAAAGACAAGCTTAATAGTCCTCAAAAACAAATGTGATAGTTGAATAGTTTTGGACATGCAAGGTTTTGGGGCAGGGGGCAGCTACTAAATAAGAGCTTTAGCCAATCCAAACATTTTGGTAAAACTATAAGAAAATTTAGTGCCAATAAAACTACATTATGGAAAATGTTAAAGGAAGTGTCTTGTGCAAAAGAAAAATAACACCAGATGGAGTCCTGGAAAAAAATGCTCCAAAATAGCAATTTTGTGGGGAAGGATAAAGAAGGTTTTTTTTTTTTTTTTAATTTAAAAAATTTAAAGACTCAAATGGCAGTTTAAAGCAAAATAATAACAATGTACTATTTATGTTCAATGTGTAGAACTAAAAGTAGAGCAAAAATATAAGATACAAATTATACAAAGATGGGAGGGGTAAACAGATATTCAAAGTTGTATGGTACTGCATTATATGTGAATAGCTATGTTATTATTTGAAGGTAGATTATAATATGGTGAAATTATTATCCCAAGAGCAACTACAAAGATTTTTTAAAAAGAGGGCTTTTAATAGGTAATATTGGCAATAAAAGACTATTAAAATACATCTAATTATAAATCTAAAGAAAACAAGTAAAGACTAATGGAAAATCAAGCAGCGAAAAAAGCAACCAAATAACATATAAAAATCTAACCATGTGATACTGATATTAAACATAAATGGAATAAATCTCCAGCTAGAAGACAGATGTTTTCAAACAGGACTTATAAACAAAATCCAACTACTTGCTGTCATAAGTAATTCCATTTTAATTAAAGGCCAAGATAGGTTAAAAGTAAACAGAAAAATGATGTGACGGTCAAAGTTAATCATAATAAATCTGGATAACTATATCAGTATCAGAAAAAATAACAGACTAAAATATTATTAAAAGTATGGAGTGGAATTACAAAATAATATGGGATTAATTCTTAATCAAAGGATATAATAATCAAAAATATTTATTTATAAACTTAATAACAGAGTTTCAAAGTACATAGAGTAGAAAAATGATACTTTTGAAAACACAACAAACAAATGCTTGAATTTTCAGTAAGGATTTCAACATTTCTCAATAGTTGGAAGAATATATACACAATAAGTGTATAGAAGAGTTAACATCGTCAATGAACTTGTGTTAATATATATATGGAACAGTCATCAATTGCAGAATACATATTTTTAAGTGCACATAGTATGTGGGCCTAGATAGATAACAATCAGCATCATAAAACAAGAATCAATTAAAGTTTAATATTGCACAGAACATGTTCTCTGATCTTAATGAAATAAAACTAACCAATTAAAATATTTGGAAAATCAATGAGTATTCATATATTAAATAACACTTCTATGTCATTGTGCTGTGTACACCTTAATCTTATTCACTGGGTGTATGTCAATTATACTATAATAAAAATACTTTTAAATAAATTAGAGAGAAGAAGAAACAGCATGGGAATTTTAAAAATATTCTGAATAAAATAAAGATTAAAATGCAACGTATTGAAAATTATAGGTTGCAATATTTTGCAACAAATTTAAGTTTATATTAGAAAAAAGCTATAAAATCAATCATATAAGTTACCATCCTAAGAAATTAGAAATAGAAGACCAAATTATAAGCAATATAATTAGATGGGAGGAAAAAATAAATAAAAACAAGATTAAAGTCAATAAAAGATAATAGAATAGATAAATTAATGAAACCAAAAGCTGTTTCTTTGAAATGAACAACAAAGTCAATAAAAATCTACCTAACAGTCAAGATAAGATGAAATACACAACTGAAATGAGGGAGGAGCATGGTAATGGACACTAAATGGGTTTGTTGGTGAAAAAAATTAACCAATAGTTAATCTGAGAAAGAAAAGGAAAGTTTTAATTGAGTCAATCTGAGGATTATAACCTGGGAGACAGTCTTTCATTAAGCTCTGAGGATTGTTCCAAATAGGTAAGGGTGGACACCAGTATATATGTTATTTTGCAAAGGGATACCTGAAATCAAGCACACATCTTGGTAGATTACTGCTGTTCATAGGAAATAAATATCTTAGTGCTTTTCTAAGTATGGGAAGATGTAAGAAATCAGGTTCACAACATGTTCTAGTGAAAGTACCTACCTGAGAGCTAATTCTGCCAGTTTTCCTAGAGTACAAAATGCTTCATTTTGATCTTTGCCCTGTATTTTTTCCAGGGTGTACTGTAGGTCAGCAACTACAATAGCTAATGACTTGATTCTTGTAAATTGGATGGTGGGCAAGTTTTTATTTTATAATCCCTTCCATTTTGGTCTCAGTTTTAACCAAGGTTTGGGAAATACTTTGTGACCAATTTTTCCTGGGCACTAGGAGTGTTCATTACTAGGTTGGTGAGGATTTTGTTGATACATCACTCCATATGCAATTACTGAGTTACACCCTATGAACAGTAGCCAAGGGCTTTCCTGGTAGCTCAGCTGGTAAAGCATTTGCCTGCAATGCGCCAGACCTGGGTTTGATCCCTGGGTTGGGAAGATCCCCTGGAGAAGGGAAAAGTGACTCACTCCAGTATTCTAGCATGGCTGATGAATTTACCATCATAAATTCCTGGAGCTTGCTTAAACTCATGTCCATCGAATCAGTGATGCCATCCAATCATCTCATCCTCTGTCATCCCTTTCTCTTTCTGCCTTCAGTCTTTCCCAGCATGAGGGTCTTTTTCGATGAGTCAGTTCTTCACATCAGGTGGTCAAAGTATTGGAATTTCAGCTTCAGCATCAGCCCTCCCAATGAATATTCAGGACTGATTTACTTTAGGATGGACTGATTTGTTCTCTTTGCAGTCCAAAGAACTCTCAAGAGTCTTCTCCAACACCACACTTCAAAAGCATCAATTATTTGGTGCTCAGCTTTCTTTATAGTCCAATTCTCATATCCATACATAACTACTGGAAAAAAAAAAAAAACCATAGCTTTGACTAGATGGACCTATGTCTCTGCTTTTTAATATGCTGTCTAGGCTGGTCATAGCTCTTCTACCAATGAGCAAACTCCTTTTAATTTCATGTTTTAAGTCAGCATCTGCAATGATTTTGGAGCCCAAAAAAGTAGTCTGTCACTGTTTCCACTGTTTCCCCATTATTTTCGATGAAGTGATGGGACCAGATGCCATGATTCTAGTTTTCTGAATGTTGAATTTTAAGCCAACTTTTTCACTCTCCTCTTTCACTTTCATCAAGAGGCTCTTTAGTTCTTCTTCACTTTCTGCCATAAGGGTGCTGTCATCTGCATATCTGAGGTTATTGATATTTCTCCTGGCAATCTTGATTCCAGCTTGTGCTTCATCCAGTCTGGCATTTCACATGATGTACTCTGCATACAAGTTAAATGACCAAGATGACAATATACAGCTTTGACATACTGCCTTCCCAATTTGGAACCAGTCTGTTGTTCCACATACAGTTCTAACTGTTGTTTCTTGACCTGCATGCAGACTTCTCAGGAGGCAGGTAAGGTAGTCTGGTATTCCCATCTCTAGAAGAATTTTCCACAGTTAGTTGTGGTCCACATAGTCAAAGGCTTTGTTGTAGTCAATAAAGCAGAAGAAGATGTTTTTCTGGAATGCTCTTGCTTTTTCGCTGATTCAAAAGATTTTCGCAATTTGATCTCTGGTTCCTCTAGCTTTTCTAAAACCAGTTTGAACATCTGAAAGTTCATTGTTCACCTGTTGTTGAAGCCTGGCTTGGAGAATTTTGAGCATTACTTTGCTCAAGTAGTGTGTGAGACGAGTGCAATTGTATGGTAGTCTGAGCATTCTTTGGCATTGCCTTTCTTTGGGATTGGAATGAAAACTGACATTTTCCAGTTCTGTGGCCACTGCTGAGTTTTCCAAATTTGCTGGCATATGGAGTGCAGCACTTTCACAGCATCATCTTTCAGGATTTGAAATAGCTCAAATTGAACTAGGATATGAACTGGCATTCCATAACCTCCACTAGCTTTGTTCATAGTGATGCTTCCTAAGGCCCGCTTGACTTCACATTTCAGGATGTCTGGTTCTAGGCGAGTGATCACATCATCGTGGTTATCTGGGTCATGAGGATCTTTTTTGTGTAGTTCTTCTATGTATTCTTGCCACCTCTTCCTAATATCTTCTGCTTCTGTTAGATCCATACCATTTCTGTCCTTTACTGTGCCCATCTTTGCATGAAATGTTCCCTTGGTATCTCTAATTTTCTTGAAGAGGTCTCAACTCTTTCCCATTTTATTGTTTTCCTGTATTTCTTTGCATTGATCAAGTCACCTAATCATCATTATTTTTATTGGAGGCTTGGTCACATATTTAATAATGTAAGAAATAATAATCTTGTAAAAATAGACAGAATACAAGTATTATGTGCTTAGTCACTCAGTCATGTCTGACTCTTTATGAGTACATGGGCTGTAGCCCACCAGGCTTCTCTGTCCATGGAACTTTTCAGGGAAGAACACTGGAGTGGTTGCCATTTTCTTCTCCAGAGAAACTTGCTGACCCAGGGATTGAACTCACATCTCTTGTGTCTCCACCATTGCAGGCAGATTCTTTACCTGCTGAGCCATCAGGAAAGCCCACATAGGTAAGTATTTAAGTGCCTCCATTAGGTGCAGCCAGTCTAGTATTTCCCTACATCATTTTACTCAGTTTGTCCTGCACCAACTACTATCTTTAAAAGAGATGATATGTTGACATTTTACATAAAGTTCCTCAGAGATGTATACATGTACAAGGTGAATGGTGGGTGGGTCACGGTGACCTCTTACAGAGTGAGAAAGAAACATTGTCTTTTAAGGAGTCACATGGCTATTGCCAGAAAGGGGGAAAAAAAAAAAGATCGTTATGATTGAGCAGGTCTTTTTGAGGTTGCGGGAGGCGGGGGGAGCTGGTTAATGCTTAATGGAGATATACAGTGCACATTAGAGGGGATAGATGAAGCTCAAATGGGCAGAGAAAAGTGTTGCTTATATTTTTTTTATCTTGCCTTACAGTATGAATTTAATTTCATCAAATTATTAAGATCTACTATAAAAACTTTATGTCAATAAATTAAATGCACATGTCCATTGCTGCTCAGTTTGTAAGAGGGAAAGGTGTAAAACAACATTAGATGTTCCCTTTCATAGCTCATGCTCTTAATCTTTATACTAATTGCTTTCTTTTAATTGTTTTTGGTAAACTTTATAATTTATAGAACTACCGATATGTTAGGAAACTTAGATACTGCCCTTTCCAACTCTTTAATTTATTTATATATAAACACAACTTTAATTGTTTGAGTTATCTTTAAATAATAAAATTATTAGGAAATCATACAAATCTCATAGCATTTCATTACCGTTCCATGTTTATATCTTTCTGCCAAAATGAAAAAGATTGTTTAAAAAAAATGCAACTGAGTACATTTTAAAAATTTAATTGATTTTATTGAATGATTCATGAATTGGACAATTTTTCATATAGCAAACAGAGCGGGGATCCAAAAGGCTACAGAAAAGGAAAGGCATTTATAGGCAGGACACAGAAGAAAAAGCTAAATAGGTTATTTCAAGTTTAGATAACCTATTTGTGGGGAAAAGAAGGGATCTGTTTGGCAGATAATCTCATCTTTGGGAGGTGAAAAAGGTCCATATGACAGATTGCTTTATTGGTACCCACCAGAAAATTCCAGACTGACAGATTAAGTCTACATTTCTTGGAAAGATTGAAGTTTTAATTAGGTTAAGTATGAAGCGCTTCCTTTTGACAACATAAAGTCAATGGGATATACAGAGAAACAAAGAGAGCTTCCCAAGTGACTCAGTGGTAAAGAATTTGCCTATCAAAAGTCCAGTGCATGAGATATAAGTTCAGTCCCTGATCTGGGAAGATCCCCTGGAGAAGGAAATGGCAACCCACTCCAGCATTCTTGCCTGGGAAATACTGTGGACAGAAGAGACTGGTGGGCTACAGTCCAGGGGGTGTCCAAAGAGCTGGACACACCATAGCAACTGAACAACAACAAGAGAGCAGAAGGTGCAGGATATAAGATTTGTCGTGTACTAGAAATAAGCAGTTTATCTGAGCAGTTTATCATTAATGTTTAATTTGTCAATTAGAAGAAGACACTGAAGATTACTGACTCATTGGAAAAGACCCTGGTGCTGGGAAAGATTGAGGGCAGAAGAAGGGGATGACAGAGGATGAGATGGTTGGATGACATCACCGACTCAATGGACATGAGTTTGAGTAAGCTCCAGGGGTTGGTGATGGACAGGGAAGCCTGTCATATTCCAGTCCATGGAGTTGCAAAGAGTCGGACAGGACTGAGCGACTGAACTGTACTGAACTGAATATAACTGGAGCTGAATCCTGCCTCCATACCAGGACCCCAAATTAAATCTCAGAGACAGTTTTGGGTGAATTAGAAAAGGATTACTTTATTGTTCTGCCAGGCAAAAGGGGCTAATGCCCTCAAGACTGAATCTTAACCTGGAGTGGGTAGTGAGAAGTTTTATAGTAATGGTTCAAAGAGGGAGTGATTGGATTGTGACTTGGTGTTCGTGAGATAAGTGGGAGTTATCTTCTGGTTGTTAGCAGTCTGGGTCTACAAACTTGTGGGCAGAATAACTTATTAACCATTAACTACTCTCACCTGGAGGTGGTTTCAGTATCTACAATACAGCTCAAAGATATTGTTGAGTGTACCCTAATGGGGAACCAGGATCTTGCCCCATGGCTCCACTATTGTTTCTCCTGACTGTTCCTCTCTTGTTTCTATATTCTTACACTTCTCTAGTTAGCAGCTATTTGAACTTGCTCCTTGGAATCCAGGGAAGGTCCTGGATGCTGAATGAAACCTATTTCCTATATCAAAGAAATAGACGACAGAGGTAAACTTTTATGCCCATCAGCCCCACAGGGTCCTGCACCATATCATAATTAGGCATCCCAAGTCCAAAATGTAGTATGTCTTCCCAACGCAGGAAAGGAACTGAGGTCTCCTGCATTGTAGGTGGACTCTTTACCAACTGAGCTATAAGGGAACCCCCTTGGCACCATAGAGGGTTGTATGAATTGAGAGGTATTTTGAGGTCAAATATAGAGAACTTTTACCATTATGTCAATAAGTTTTCTCCTCAGACTAAGCTTTCCAAGGCTTTTGTATTGGATGTCTATGTCTGTGATATATATATATATATATATATATATATACATATATATATAGAGAGAGGTATATAAATTTGAGAAATGTTTGGCAAAATATTTTTTCTACTGCAAGACTTCTCAGAGATTTTAATAGGACTTGTGACTATCTCAGAATAATCAGAATAGGAGCAGAGAACAGATGTATTATACAATAATTCCTGAATTGATTTGACCATAGAACTCATTTGTTTTTTTTAGTTTTTTTTTTTTTTTTAATGATGTCTCACTGGCATTTTGGAAAAATAAATAAAAGAAAATGGGGAGATGCTACTGAAGAAAATGATAAGATATTCCAGGAACATGAGCACATAAATGATATGACAATGTAAAAAACCCATCGAAATAACAATAGAAAATACTTTACAAAGGAAAGATTGATTCAAAATGATGAATGGGGTCTACATTAATTGTCATGTTGAGAGGGAAGACCTTAAAAGCCATTACCATGGTTGGTATAAACAGAAGATGACAGATATGTGTGAAAATTTTAGTTTGGAACATTGTAGGGAAATCAATGTTTTGTCATAATTTGCTACTGTCCATATTGTCCATATTAAACCTTGAAAACTTGAAGTATTTATCCTTTAATAAATCTAGAATGTCTATCTGTAAAAAAATTCCCTTAAGAACTTAAATAATAAATTAAATGTTGATAACTAAATTTTGAAAGGAACATGTCAAGGCTGTATATCATTGCCCTGCTTATTTAACTTATATGCAAAGTACATCATGCGAAATGCCAGGCTGATTGAAGCACACACTGAAATCAAGATTGCCAGGAGAATATCAACAACCTCAGATATGCAGAGGATATCACTCCTAATGGCAGAAAGCAAAGAGGAACTAAGGGGCCTGTTGATGAGGTTGAAAGAGGAGAATGAGAAAGCTGGCTTAAAGCTCAACATTAAAAAAAAAAAAAAACAAGATCATGGCATCCAGTCCCATCACTTCATGGCAAATAGATGGGAGGAAAAGCAGAATTTGTGGCAAATTTTATCTTCTTGGGCTCCAAAATCACTGCAGATGGTGACTGAAGACATGAAATTAAAAGATGCTTGCTCCTTGGAAGATAAGCTATGACAAATGTGGACAGTGTATTAAAAATCAGAAATATCACTTTGCTGGAAAAGGTCCATATAGTCAAAGTGATGGTTTTTCCAGTAGTCACATATGGATGTGCAAGTTGGACCATAAAGAAGGCTGAGCACCAAAGAATTAATGAGCTCCAACTGTGCTGGAGAAGACTCTTGAGAGTCCCTTGGACAGCAAGGAGATCAAACCAGTCAATCCTAAAGGAAATAGTATGTGTATTATATGTTAGTTGCTCAGTCATGTCTGACTCTTTGCAACCCCATGAAATGTATAGCCTGTCAGGCTCTTCCGTCCATGGAATTTTCCAGGCAAAAATATTGGAGTGGGTTGCCATTTCCTTCTCCAGGGGGTCTTTCCAACCCAAGACTCGAACCTGGGTCTCCAGCATTAGGGTCAGATTCTCTCCTGTCTGAGCCACCATTCAGGACTGATGCTGAAGCTGAAGCTATAACATTTTGGCCACCTGATGTGAAAAGCCAAGTCATTGGAAAAGACTCTGATGCTGAGAAAGACTGAAAGCAGGAGGAGAAGGAAGTTACTGAGGATGAGATAGTCGATACATGAGATGGATGAGATGGCATCACTAAATTGGTGGACTTGAGTTTGAGCAAACTCCAGGACAGTGAAGGATAACCTGGCAGCAGTTCATGGGGTTGCACAGTCAGACACGACTTAGTGACTGAACGATACTGGTAATGGAGCTAAAGTAGTAATGCTACATATAAGCATGCATTATGCATGCGTGTATTTTGCGCACATACATCTAAATTTTAAAAAGTGAACAACCCAATAAAAAAAATGACTTTGAATAGGCAATTTACATAAAAAGAAATACAAATGATAACATACTTATAAAAATGTTTAACCTCACTAATATTGAGGTTAATAACAGTAATGCAAAGGGAAAAGAACATAAGCTATTATTTTTGCTTTTTATTCTTAAAACTTAAGATGTCTGCAATAATCCAATGTTGGTGAAGTAAAGGTAAACCAGAGAAATTCCACTGTGGAAAGGAATCTAAAATAGTACTTTTTAGAGACCAATTTAAAATCCAGCATTTATCAACATCTTCTATCAGGTATTTGATAAGATATGTGGTAACCTGTTAAAATTGACACTTTTTTGAGAGTGAGATTTGTAACAGGCAATGAGGAGGAAGACATTTTTTTGTGTCTTACACCCTTCATATTTTACATTGAAAATACAATACTATAATGACTGTTAAATTGATTTATATTATAAGAAAAATATATATTTGGTTATCCAGATGACCAAAATATATTTTTCATATATTCTCTTTATCCACAGTTCTTGGTTCATAGTTCCTCAAATCCTTGGAATTCCCTAAATGTTGAGAATAAAAAAGTCTTGTATTTTAATAAGGTGACTTTCAAAAAGGACCTAAGAATGGAAGCTGGTTACCAGAGGATCCAACCTGTGATTCAAGGGTTGGAGCTTTCAGTCTCACCCTCTGACCTCCTGGGATGAGAGAAAAGCTAAAAACTAAGTTCTATCACTAATGGCTGCTAATTTAATCAATCAGACCTGACTGTAGCCATGAAATTAAGACGTGAACTCCTTGGATGGAAAGCTATGACCAACCTACACAGCATACTAAAAAGCAAAGATATCACTTTGCTCACAAAGGTCTGTATAGTCAAAACTATGGTTTTTCCAGTAGTCATGTACAGATGTACGAGTTGGACCATAAGGAAGGCTGAGGGCCAAAGAATTTATGCCTTCAAATTGTGGTGCTGGAGAAGACTTTTGTGAGTCCCTTGGACAATGAGGAGATCAAACCAGTCAATCTTAAAGGAAATCAATCCTGAATATTCACTGGAAGGACTGATACTGAAGCTGAAGCTCCAGTAATTTGGCCACCTGACACAAGTACACAACTCATTGGAAAAGATCCAGATGCTGGGAAAGATGGAAGGCAAGAAGACAAAGATGAGAGGATGAGATAGTTGGATGGCATCACTGACTCAATGGACATAAGTTTGAGCAAGCTCCAGGAGACAGTGAAGGACAGAGAAGCCTGGTGTGTTGCAGTTGATGGGGTTGAAAGGAGTCAGACATGACTTAGCAACTGAACAACAAATCCTAAAAGGACAGTGATCAGAAAGCTTCCAGTTTAGTGAACACATGAAGATGTGGGGAGAATTGGCCCTGGAGAGGATAGGGCAGCCTTGAGCACCTTCCCACCAACCTTCCCTTATTCATCTCTTCATCTGGCTATTCCTGAGTTCCATTTTTGTTATGATAAACCAGTGACCTGGTCAGTATAAAATGCCTCAGAGTACTGTGAGCCTCTCTAGCAAATTAAAGAAACCCAAGAAGGGGTGAAATCTGTGACTTAACAACCTTTATTTTGACAACATCTGAAATCCAAGGAGAGCATTTTAGGAACCCCCAAAGTATAGCCAGTTAGTCAGAAATAGAGGTGACAACTCAAAATTGTGATTGATGTCTGAGTGGGGGAAGAAGGTAATCTTGTAGGACTGAACCCTAAGCCTGTGGAATCTGGTTCTATATCTGGGTAGATAGTGTCAGAATTGAGATGGATTGTAGGATACCCAGTTGATGTGTGAATTCTTGGAGGTATGAACAAATGCCCCCCACATACTTTGAAACTGGGTCTAGGAACTCCATTAATGACTGAAAATAATGGTAAACACACAAGAGACTGAATATCATTTAAAAATTATAACTCAAGCAGTCTTTTAAGATGAAAGATTTTATTTATAAATTTTAATAATCAATTAGTGAAATTTCTTAGAGTAGAATGTAGTTATCCATAGGAACATAAAATTACCATTTTAAACCATTTCCAGAACTAGAATGCTCATTACTAGACATGTAGACTCATAATAAAATAATAATATAGTCAAATATGCATTACACTATATTGAAGCAGTCATACATTTTGCAATCTTTAATTCTCACAACAGTGAGTAAAGAGCTTTTACTTACAGCCTTTTAAACCAAAATCAAAATATCATTATCAAAATTTCCTAATAAGCTATTGCAATTGAAATTTTGAAAACAATATGTAAATTTTGGCCCATTATTTGCCAGTGAAGTCAGTGAGTAACCTTTTTACGTGGCTTTGTCCTTGGTGGTTTCTCTATCTGAAATGTTTGTACTTTGCCTGACTTGACTCATATCTCTACTCAGATGTTAACATATTAGAGGTGTCAACCAAATCTCCTGTTTAAAACGATAACACCAATTTTTATGTTATTACTTACATTCCATATTCTGCCTACATTTGCCTCTTATCCTTATTAAGACCTAGAGAACATGCCTATTTTTAGGGTCTGTCTTCCATGCTGGGCTTCCCTGGTAGCTCAGCTGGTAAAAAATCTGCCTGCAACATAGGGGACCCCAGTTCGATTCCTGGTCAGGAAGATCCCTTGGAGAAAAGACAGGCTACCTATCCAGTACTCATGGGCTTCCCTGGTGGCTCAGATGGTAAATAATCCACCTGCAATGTGGGAGACCTGGGTTTGATCCCTGGGTGGAGAAGATCTTCTTGAGGAGGGCTTGGCAACCCACTCCAGTATTCTTGCCTGGGGAATCCCCATGGACAGAGGAGCCTGGCAGGCTATAGTCCATAGTGTTGCAAAGGGTTGGACACGACTGAGTGACTAAGGAAAGCACAGCACATCTTCCCTGTTAGACTGTAAACTCTTTGATCTTAGGGGATATATGTATCTATTTATTGAAACATAGCAAGCATTCATGGAGAAGGCAATGGCACCCCACTCCAGTAGTCTTGCCTGGAAAATCCCTTGGACAAAGGAGCCTAGTAGGCTCCAGTCCATGGGGTCGCTAAGGGTCAGACACGACTGAGTGACTTCACTTTCACTTTTCACTTTCATGCATTGGAGAAGGAAATGGCAACCCACTCCAGTGTTCTTGCCTGGAGAATCCCAGGGATGGGGGAGCCTGGTGGGCTGCCATCTATGGGGTCGCACAGAGTCAGACACGACTGAAGTGACTTAGCAGCAGCAGCAGCAGCAAGCATTCAATGACTATTTGTTGAATAAATTAATCAGTTCAGTTCAGTTGCTCAGTTGTATCTGATTCTTTGTGACCCCATGGACTGCAGCACAGCAGGCTTCCCTGTCCATCATCAACTCCTAAGTCCTGCTCAAACTCACGTCCATCAAGTCGATGATGCCCTCCAACCATCTCATCCTCTGTCAACCCCTTCTCCTCCTGCCATCAATCTTTCCCAGTATCAGGGTCTTTTCTAATGAGTCGGTTCTTCACATCAGGTGGCCAAAGTTTTGGAGCATGATGAATGAATGAGGAATAAACAGCTCTCAGCCTGTTTTCTAATTTATAAAATCAGGATACTAATAATGGCTCCCTGTGTTTCTGAAGGTGTTTTTGAAACTTGAAATGTGATTAAAAGTTTAGCACAGTTTCTAGCACATAGTCATCACTGTGAAAGTGAAAGTGAAGTCGTTCAGTCATGTCCAACTCTTTGTGACCCCATGGAGTGTAGCCTACCAGGCTTATCTGTCTATGGGATTTTTCAGGCAAGAGTACTGGAGTGGGTTGCCATTTCCTTCTCCAGGCGATCTTCCTAACCCAGGGATCGAACCCAGGTCTCTTGCATTATATGTAGATGCTTTACCCTCTGAGCCATCAGGGAAGCCCCAGTCATCACGAGATATGTAATTAAATTTATTTCTTATTTTAGTTTTCTACAATTTCAGTGATTTTCCTTTTTGAATAATCTGTGAAAATGGTCTTAATTCTTCCTTAAGACTGCTCTCCTCTCCCTTTCTTTCTAAATGTTTATGTCATTTGCATTTATATAGTTTTCAAATTTTAATTGCAATAGCTTCTTATTAGGGTATGTTGATAATAATATTTTGATTTTAGTTTAAAAGGCTGAAAGAGAAAGCTCTTAACTCACTGTTGTCATGAGAATTAAAAGTTGCAGTGACTGGAGAATACAGACTGTGTATATGAACAATATGCACATTTTCTTTGATAGAATCATTTTCTATCAAATGAGAGAAAAAATATTCCAAAGCACATAAAGCAATGGATTCACTTATTCCAAAGCAGAAAGAAAAGTAAGCTTTACAAAATTTAGGGTTTGGCAAAGGTTGTTATATCTGATTTTGATACAGTATTGGCTATCCTTCAGTGTTCCTGGATTAAACAAAAACAAATAAATTGTCTGTTTTCTAAGAACTGCCACTCAAACAATCAAAATACAAATGTTGTTGCATCCAAGCAACTGGGAATTGTCCCAGGGCAGCTGCATTTCTACCCTTGCAATTCACTTCAGTAAAAATCAGATAGTACAAATTTAAGACATATAATCTCATACCTAGAGGATATTTGATTTTCATCATTCTTAGTAAAGAAAAACAACAACAACAAAAAAACCCTGAGAATTAGGCCACCCTAGAAATGCTTTATAACCTCAGACTGACCTTGACTTTGGAAACTAGTTCTATTTGGTCCCAAAATCCTCATTTATGAAATGTCAGCCAGTTAGCTAATTATCGTTTCTTATACAGATTCTTTTTTTAAAACAGTATTATGTACAATTAAAAAAAATTGTTATTGGAGTATAGGTGCTTTATAATGTTGTGTTAATTTCTTGTAGTCTTAGTTTTTAGTTGCTAAGTTGTGTCCGACTCTTTTGTGACCCCATGGACTGTAGCCTGCCAGGCTCCCCTCTCCATGGGATTTCCCAGGAAAGTAATACTGGATCTGGTTACCATTTCCTTCTGCAGAGGATCTTCCTGACCCAGGGATGGAACCTGTATCTCACCTCCCCTGCTTCTTGCATTGGCAGGGAGATTCTTTACCACTGAGCTCTCTGGGAAGCCCTATGTTTCCTATAGTCATATGCATGACTTCCTTCTCTGAATTTCAGACCTTCTAGCATTTTCATCCTTCACATCAAGGTTGTATATGGTCACCCTGCTTATTTAACTTATATGCAGAGTACATCATGAGAAACACTGGGCTGGAAGAAACACAAGCTGGAATCAAGATTGCCGGGAGAAATTTCAATCACCTCAGATATGCAAATGACACCACCCTTATGGCAGAAAGTGAAGAGGAACTAAAAGCCTCTTGATGAAAGTGAAAGTGGAGAGTGAAAAAGTTGGCTTAAAGCTCAACATTCAGAAAACGAAGATCACGGCATCTGCTCCCATCACTTCATGGGAAATAGATGGGAAACAGTGGAAACAGTGTCAGACTTTATTTTTGGGGGCTCCAAAATCACTGCAGATGGTGACTTCAGCCATGAAATTAAAAGACGCTTGCTCCTTGGAAGAAAAGTTATGACCAACCTAAATAGCATATTCAAGAGCAGAGACATTACTTTGCCAACAAACGTCCGTCTAATCAAGGCTATGGTTTTTCCAGTGGTCATGTATGGATGTGAGAGTTGGACTGTGAAGAAAGCTGAGTGCTGAAGAATTGATGCTTTTGAACTGTGGTGTTAGAGAAGACTCTTGAGATTCCCTTGGACTGCAAGGAGATCCAACCAGTCCATTCTAAAGGAGATCCATCCGGGGTGTTCTTTGGAAAGACTGATGCTAAAGCTGAAACTCCAATACTTTGGCCACCTCATGCAAAGAGTTGACTCATTGGAAAAGACTCTGATGCTGGGAGGTATTGGGGACAGGAGGAGAAGGGGGCGACAAAGGATAAGATGGCTGGATGGCATCACTGACTCGATAGACATGAGTTTGGGTGAACTCCGGGAGTTGGTGATGGATAGTGAGGCCAGGAGTGCTGCTGTTCATGGGGTCACAAAGAGTTGGACACTACTGAGCGACTGAACTGAACTCAACTGAACACCCGAGTCCTCCACTAATGGAGTCCTTGCACTTCCAGCCACAGTAGTATGCCTGGAAGAAACCAAGTTAAACCAAAACAAACCCAAACCTTTTTGGTGTGGTGCAAAAAACATAAAATTGTGTGTTTGTATCTGTGTGTGTGTGTGTAGCCTTCTTGTTGGAGAGAAGAGGCAGACTTCTTTAAGAAACTAGTTTGCTAACTGCTGATTCAGGACAAAAGGAATGACCCAGAGGTCAAGATGGAGCACACAGCCCTTCAGTTCAGTTCCGTCCAGTCTCTCAGTCGTGTCTGACTCTTTGTGACCCCATGAATCACAGCATGCCAGGCCTCCCTGTTCATCACCATCTCCCGGAGTTCACTCAGACTCATGTCCATCGAGTCCGTGATGCCATCCAGCCACCTCATTCTCTGTCGTCCCCTTCTCCTCCTGCCCCCAATCCCTCACAGCATCAGAGTCTTTTCCAATGAGTCAACTCTTTGCATGAGGTGGCCAAAGTACTGGAGTTTCAGCTTCAGAATCATTCCTTCCAAAGAAATCCCAGGACTGATCTCCTTCAGTATGGAATGGTTGGATCTCCTTGCAATCCAAGGGATTCTCAAGAGTCTTCTCCAACACCACAGTTCAAAAGCATCAATTCTTCGGTGCTCAGCCTTCTTCACAGTCCAACACTCACATCCATACATGACCACTTGGAAAACCACAGCCTTGACTAGATGGACCTTAGTCGGCAAAGTAATGTCTCTGCTTTTGAATATGCTATCTAGGTTGGTCATAACTTTTCTTCCAAGGAGTAAGTCTCTTTTAATTTTATGGCTGCAATCACCATCTGCAGTGATTTTGGAGCCCCAAATAATAAAGTCTGACACTGTTTCCACTGTTTCCCCATCTATTTCCCATGAAGTGATGGGACCGGATGCCATGATCTTCATTTTCTGAATGTTGAGCTTTAAGCCAACGTTTTCAACTCTCCTCTTTCACTTTCATCAAGAGGCTTTTAGCTCTTCTTCACTTTCTGCCATAAGGGTGGTGTCATCTGCATATCTGAGGTTATTGAGATTTCTCCCAGCAATCTGGATTCCAGCTTGTGTTTCTTCCAGTCCAGCGTTTCTCATGACGTGCTCTGCATATAAGTTAAATAAGCAGGGTGACAATATACAGCCTTGATGGACTCCTTTTCCTATTTGGAACCAGTCTGTTGTTTCAGGTCCAGTTCTAACTGTTGCTTCCTGACCTGCATACAGATTTCTCAAGAGGCAGGTCAGGTGGTCTGGTATTCCCATCTCTTTCAGAATTTTCCACAGTTTATTGTGATCCCCACAGTCAAAGGCTTTGGCATAGTCAATAAAGCAGAAAGAGATGTTTTTCTGGAACTCCCTTGCTTTTCCATGATCCAGCGGATGTTGGCAATTTGATCTCTGGTTCCTCTGCCTTTTCTAAAACCAGCTTGAACTTCAGGGAGTTCATGGTTCACGTATTGCTGAAGCCTGGCTTGGAGAATTTTGAGCATTACTTTACTAGCATGTGAGATGAGTGCAATTGTGCGGTAGTTTGAGCATTCTTTGGCATTGCCTTCTTTTGGGATTGGAATGAAAACTGACCTTTTCCAGTCCTGTGGCCACTGCTGAGTTTTCCAAATTTGCTGGCATACTGAGTGCAGCACTTTCATAGCATCATCTTTCAGGATTTGAAACAGCTCAACTGGAATTCCATCACCTCCACTAGGTTTGTTCGTAGTGATGCTTTCTAAGGCCCACTTGACTTCACTTTCCAAGATGTCTGGCTCTAGATTAGTGATCACATCATCGTGATTATCTGTGTCATGAAGATCTTTTTTGTACAGTTCTTGCGTGTATTCTTGCCACCTCTTCTTAATATCTTCTGCTTCTGTTCGGTCCATACCATTTCTGTCAGCCCTTACACTTGGTGAAAGAGGTTTTTGTGGTTCTCCAGGCTAGAAAGCAGCTGACATTAGCCAACCAAGAAGCAAGGTCAAGGGTGAGTGAAGTGCAAGGCAGGGCAGCCCAGGCAGCCCAGGCAGCCCCCAGGAGGAGAGGGTAATGAGGCCATGCAAGTGCCTGCAGCTGCATCAAAGTATCAATTAAGACACTTTAGAAACTGAGAGACATTATTTTAGGGGGGCTCCAAAATCACTGAAGATGTTGACTGCAGCCATGAAATTAAAAGATGCTTGCTCCTTGGAAGAAACGTTATGACCAACCTAGACAGCATATTAAAAAGCAGAGACATTACTTTGGCAACAAAGGTCTGTCTAGTCAAAGCTATGGTTTTTCCAGTAGTCATGTATGGATGTGAGATTTGGACTATAATGAAAGCTGAGCACCAAAGAATTGATTCTTTTGAACTGTGGTGTTGGAGAAGACTCTTGAGAGTCCCTTGGACTGCAAGGAAAACAAACCAGTCCATCCTAAAGGCAATCAGCACTGAATATTCATTGGAAGGACTGATGCTGAAGCTGAAACTCCAATACTTTGACTACCTGATGCAAAGAACTGACTCATTTGAAAAGATCCTGATGCTAGGAAAGATTGAGGTCATGAGGAGAAGGGGACGACAGAGGATGAGATGGTTGAATGGCATTGCGGTCTCAATGGACATGAGTTTGAGTAAACTCCAGGAGTTGGTGATGGACAGGGAGGTCTGGCAGGCTGCAGTCCATGGGGTCATAAAGAGTCGGACAGGACTGAGTGACTGAACTGAACTGATCTGAATTGAAGAAGCCTAGGGAAACAGTGTAAACAGTGTCAGACTTTATTTTGGGGTGCTCCAAAATCAGTGCAGATGGTGATTGCAGCCATAAAATTAAAAGACACTTGCTCCTTGGAAGAAAAGTCATGACCAACCTAGATAGCATATTCAAAAGCAGAGACATTACTTTGCCGACTAAGGTCCGTCTAGTCAAGGCTATGGTTTTTCCAGTGGTCATGTATGAATGTGAGAGTTGGACTGTGAAGAAAGCTGAGTGCTGAAGAATTGATGCTTTTGAACTGTGGTGTTGGAGAAGACTCTTGAGAATCTCTTGGACTGCAAGGAGATCCAACCAGTCCATTCTGAAGGAGATCAACCCTGGGATTTCTTTGGAAGGAATGATGCTGAAGCTGAAACTCCAGTACTCCGGCCACCTCATGCGAAGAGTTGACTCATTGGAAAAGACTCTGATGCTAGGAGGGATTGGGGGCAGGAGGAGAAGGGGACGACAGAGGATGAGATGGCTGGATGGCATCACTGACTCGATGGATGTGAGTCTGAGTGAACTCCGGGAGTTGGTGATGGACAGGGAGGCCTGGCGTGCTGCAATTCATGGGATCACAAAGAATAGGACAGGACTGAGTGACTGAACTGAATTAAACTGTGGGTGTTTTTCCTGCTAATCCTCATTGGGAATGAATAGGGAGCTGTTAAATTGATAGTGAAGTCTTATTTAAGACAGCAGTGAGTTACTTTATCATGAATTGCTGTCCTTTTTCTCTCAACTGTCCTATTCAAAGTCAAAGCCCACCTTCTGGGTTAATTTCTATTGCAGAGCAAAGTGAATGAGTTATATGTATACAGTTGTAATTGTTTAGTCCCTGAATCATGCCCAACTCTTTGTGAGGTGTGGACTGTAAATGGCCAGGTTCCTCTGTCCATGGGATTTCCCAGCCAAGAACATTGGAGTAGGTTGCCATTTCCTTCTCCAGGGTATCTTTCTCAGCTAGGGATTGAACTTACATCTCTTGCATTTGTAAGGGCATTCTTTACTGCTTAGTCACTAGGGCAGCCATATGTATACACATATCCCCTCCTTTTTGGATTTGCTTCCCATTAGGTCCCCACAGAGCATTGAGGAGAGTTATTTGTGCTATAGCATAGATTCTCATTAGCTATCTATTGCAAGAATACTGGAGGGGGTTGCCATGCTCCTCTCGAGGGGATTTTCCCAACCCAGGGATCAAACTCTCCCACATTGCAGGAAGATTCGGTATAGTCTGAGCCACCAGGGAAGCCCATATATAGTATCAGTAGTGTATATATGTTAATCCCAATCTCCCAATCATCCCATTCTTCCCGTTCCTCCTTGGTATCCATACATTTGTTCTCAACAGCTATGTCTCTATTTCTGCTTTGTAAATAAGATTGTCTGTACTATTATTTCTCAGATACCAAATATATGTATTAATATGAAAGATTTGTTTTTCCACTTCTGACTTCAGTATGTATCACAGTCTCTAGGTCCATCTATGTCTCTCCAAATAAACCAATTTTGTTCCTTTTTATTGGTGAATAATTTTCTATTGTATATATGTATCTCATCTTATTTTCCCATACCTCTGTTGATGGACATTTAACTAGTATAAACAGTGCTACAGTGAACACTGAGGTACATGTGTCTTTCTGAATTTATAATTTTGTGGGTACATTCCCTGTAGGGAAATTGCTGGATCACATGGTAAAGAATCCACCTGCCAAGGAAGAGGAAGCAAGAGATGCAGGTTCGATCCCTGGGTGGAGCAGATCCCCTGAAGTAGGAAATGGCACTCCAGTATTCTTGCCTGGAGAATCCCACGAGAATTGGAGCCTGGTGGGCTACCGTCCATGGGGTCTCAAAGAGCTGGACACCACTGAGTAACTAACACTGTAGCTTTCATTCTGTTCTCCATAGCGCCTGTATCAATTTATGTTCCCACCAACAGTGCAGCAGGGTTCCCTTTATTTCATACCCTTTCCAGGATTTATTGTCTGTAGATTTTGTGATGATGGTTATCCTGACCACCGGAGGAGATCACTCATTTGAGTCTTATATAGATTCTTGACCCATTCATTTCCAGCGTGACATTTGTGGCTTCATGAGTAGAATACTCAGTTTTATAAAAGAGCAGCAAATCCTCACTAAAACTTTGGGGATCTCCTTGAGTGATTGATTAAGGTAGGTGGACAGGAAAAGAATATTTTATAAAAGCAGTCTTATTATGGAGAAGGCAGTGGCATCTCACTCCAGTACTCTTGCCTGGAAAATCCCATGGACGGATGAGCCTGGTGGCCTGCAGTCCATGGGGTCACTAACAGTCGGACACAACTGAGCGACTTCACTTTCACTTTTCACTTTCCTGCATTGGAGAAGGAAATGGCAACCCACTCCAGTGTTCTTGCCTGGAGAATCCCAGGGACAAGGGAGCCTGGTGGGCTGCCGTCTATGGGGTCACACAGAGTCGGACAGGACTGAAGCGACT
Organism: Ovis aries; assembly: GCF_016772045.2. NCBI lineage: Eukaryota > Metazoa > Chordata > Mammalia > Artiodactyla > Bovidae > Ovis > Ovis aries. Next base: position 55,320,581 of record NC_056069.1, read on the forward strand.
TAGCAGCAGTAGCAGTTTTATTATTGAAAATTTCAAGAGAAATATACTATATTTTCCCTCTAAGGAATACTTAAAGTGTATTACATCTTTAATATTTTCACATTAGTTTATAGCCTATTAGTCAGACTTATTGTTTCCTGTTAATTCCTATAGTATTTAAATGCATACGTGTCATATGGAACGTTAGGGACACTGTTTATTTTTTCTGTTTATTCCTGAATGTCCTTTGGTCAAAACGTTTGGTTGGATTTTCCGATAACATCTTATGGGAATATTATATCATAAACCTTTGTTTATATGCAGGTTTATGGTAATGTGAAATATACATTCAAAAATTGAAAAGAGCTTCAGGTGAAGCTAATATTGACACAATTTTTATAAATCTTATCACAGTCTTCGTTTCGTTCGTTTAGTCGCTGAGTCGTGTTCAACTGTTTGAGACCCCGTGAATCGCAGCACGCCAGACCTCCCTGTCCATCACCAACTCCTGGAGTTCACTCAGACTCACATCCATCGAGTCAGTGATGCCATCCAGCCATCTCATCCTCTGTTTTCCCCTTCTCCTCCTGCCCCCAATCCCTCCCAGCATCAGAGTCTTTTCCAATGAGTCAACTAACTCTTCACATGAGGTGGCCAAAGTACTGAAGTTTCAGTTTTAGCATCATTCTTTCCAAAGAAATCCCAGGGCTGCTCTGCTTCAGAATGGACTGGTGGGATCTTCTTGCAGTCCAAGGGATTCTCAAGAGTCTTCTCCAACATCACAGTCTTAAAGATAATCAAATCTCTTAAAGCTTGGAATTAAGTGTCATTTTCAAACAATTTCTTATGAATCTGACAGGAAACATTTGCCTCAACATATTAATTGCTCTATTAACTCTAAAATTTAATGGCAAAACCAGCATAGAAAATATTATGAGTGAAATTCCTCCACTTGGAATGTTTGCAGAATAGTTTTTAGCCAAGAGATTTTGGCACACAGAGTGTGTTTTTCTCATTTATCATGAGGAGAAATAAATGTCAGTAAACTTTGGCTTAAAAAGAAAGACTAAAGCCTACTAACCAAATAGGCTTTTGAGAAATGCTATAGATCTCATGGGCGAATTTGAATAAAATTTTGAAGGAAAAAAAATGACTTGCAGTTTAGAGGAGAAAGCAGTTTTTCACATTGAGCAAGCAAATGAACTGAGATGCACATGGACGAGCTCTCTCTGAAAAGTCCCAAACTCAGAAAGGCACAGAGTCCCCTCAAATGATTCTGTTGGGTGGGGAATGATGAGAGGGTTGTAGTCCTAGGTCCCAGATAATTTCCACTATCTGTTCCATTTCCTGAGAGACAAGCTCTTTGCTGCTGTGGCAAACAACATGGATAGGTTTCTTCTGATTACCTTGAAGGTTTTAGCATTTCAGGAGACTCTTACAGATGTATTAGATGCTGATGTTTTGCCGTGAGCATTTAGTTTCTCTTCACATGTTACAAATAACTCTGATTTTCTCTTTCACTACAGGCTTCCCTGGTAGCTCAGCTGGTAAAGAATCTGCCTGCAATGCAGGAGACCCTGGTTCAATCCCTGGGTTGAGAGGATCCCCTGGAGAAGGAATAAGTTACTCACTCTAGTATTCTTGGGCCTCCCTGGTGGTTTAGCTGGTTCAATCACTGGGTTGGGAAGATCCCCTGGAGAAGGTAATGGCTACCCACTCCAGTATTCTAGCCTGGAATTCCATGAACTCTATAGTCTATTGGGTCACAAAGAATCAGACAGGACTGACTGACTTTCACTTTTTTTTCTCTTTAACTAAAAAGGATTATCCTTGTTTTTTATTTTTTATTTTCCAAATCTTGGTTCTGACTCTACATACATGAGAAGAGAAAGTAATCTGAGGAAAAATAGTTGCTTTTCTCTTCCAGTAGAGTTCCATGGTTGTGAACAGCCTCAAGCCCAATCTCTGGCCTTATTCCTATGTTCTCAAGTCCTGGTTGTCTCCACAGAGTCCATTTTCTATGATATGCTGAAGTCAGTCAATTACACTTTTTCCCTTGCCAGAAGTCACACATGAGTATCGTATACTACTAGAACGCCCCATTTTCATTGCTTTGCTTGTCTTACATTTCTTATTTCCTACAATCACCAAGCAGTCAGCTTTCTATCATTTATCTCTCTTTTTTTTTTTCTTGTTGCTTTACATTAATGTGACGTTTGCATCTGGTTTGTATTTTCTGAGTATGTCATGGGATTTTGAGGCTAAGGATTAATCATTACCATATAGAAACTATCATAATGGAAAGGCTTTGAGTCTGCATCTGTGTTTTTTTTTTCTTTTTTAAAATTCAATTACATATATGATTGGAAGTAGTATCTTCCAAAATCTAAAACTTCCTAAAAGCCGTAATCAAATCTTTCCAAAACCTTAATGCACACAGGCAAGATTCTCAAATTTAAATATTCTAACAGATGTATTTATTTTCACATAATATAATACACTTCACAATTTTATTTTTTAAGTCTTAAATTATTTTTCCAGCTGAGTGAGCACGTGATCAATATGCTCACGAGATGGTTTAAAGGGATCATTTTCCAATCCAATCTATTTTTCTCTCTAATAATATTCATAGGCTTACTGTGCTTAGTGTCTGACTCTTTGCAAACCCATTGTACTATAGCCCGCCAGGCTCCTCTGTCCATGGGATTTCCTAGGCAAGAATATTGGAGTGGGTTGCAGTTTCCTTCTCCAGAGGTTCTTCCCAACCCAAGGATGGAAACTTTTCTCCTGTGTCTCGTGCATTGCAAGCAGATTCTTTAACTGCTGAGCCATTGAGGAAGTCCAATAATATTCATATCCTTTCCCAAAAAAACTCTTCCTTCTTACATTTAGAAACTTACCTATTTTGTATAGTCTCAGAGGCTTCCAGTTTCTTTTGGGGTACTTAAAAATACATTTTATTTTAATTTGTATTTCTCTGGTAATGAGTGGTGTTGAGCATCTTTTCATGTGTTTAACATATTCTGGAGATTAATTCTTTGGTCAGTTGTTTCATTTGCAATTATTTTCTCCCATTCTGAGAATAGGGTAAGAGATCGGAGGGAGGTTCAAAAGGGAGGTAGCTTATGTAAATAGATGGCTGATTCACATATTGATGTATGGTTGAAACCAACGCAATATTGTAAAGCAATTTTCCTCTAATTAAAAATATAAAAGGTTTTAAAAAATACAAAAAAAGATATAGAATGTTATAAAATAAAAATCTATTTTATTAATTATTGTGGATAAACTCTCTTGATTAGAGACATATTAATAAGATGGAATTTGCTGAACATGTGTATTTGGAAAGAAAATAAAGAAGTTATTCTCTAATGAAGTCATATAAGATTTTGGTTTTTTTGCATTGTCATTAACAAAGCATAATACTTTTGTGCTCTTGTTTATTCAGTCATGATACCCTATATCCATGGCCACAGTGATTTGATCCAAATGGTTATATCATAGACCCATCTAGTCAAAGGCTCTGGTTTTTCCAGTAGTCATGTACGGATGTGAGAATTGGACTGTAAAGAAAACTGAGTGCCAAAGTGCCAAACTGATGCTTTTGAACTTGTTATGCCCAAGTTGCGAAATCTCCCAATGACCACCAGGGAGCCGATATCCGATGCAAAAGCAAGAGAGTTTTTATTACCAAGCTCCAGCTGGGGCTCCCACCATTACCAATGCAGCGGCTAAGGAGAGGAGCCCCGAACTCTGGGTTACATTGCTTATATAGGGTATTTTCACGTGAAAAACAGGAGTTTCTGGGTTGGGAGATGTCTAATTTGTTACCTTCTGTGGAAGGATTAGGTGTTGGGTTCTGATTGGTTCCCATTTCCCGGGCTTAATTCAAATTTCCCGGGCAGAATTCAAATTTCCAGGGCAGGTCATAAGTCCTGAACGTAAAGTCAGGAGATCCTAATCTGTGATCTAATTGGCTCGCAGGTGGTGGGTGAGGTCAGGGGATTTCCAAAGACTCTTTCCTCAGAACTCTAAAATGGAGTCATCTTTAACAAAATGGGGTGGCTTAGGTTCTTCAAACTGTGATGTCAGAGAAGATTCTTGAGAGTCTCTTGGACTGCAAGGAGATCAAACCAGTCAATCTTAAAGGAAATTAGTCCTGAATATTCATTGGAAGGACTGATGCTGAAGCTGAAACTCCAATACTTTTGTCACCTGATGTGAAGAAGTGACTCCTTAGAAAAGACTCTGATGCTGGGAAAGAGAGAAGGCAGGAGGAAAAGGGAACAACAGAGGATGAGATGGTTGGACGGCGTCACTGACTCAATGGACATGAGTTTGAGCAAGCTACAGGGGTTGGTGATGGTCAGTGAAACCTGGAGTGCGGCAGTCCATGGGGTCACAAAGAGTTGGACACAACTAAGCAACTGAACTGAGCTGAACTGAAACCAAGGATATCAAGGGCCTTATTTTCTGAGCATTATTTCAACCTGGATTAGAAAAGGTGTTGTTACTTTTTTTTTTCTTTTCTGATAAAAAAATAACAAAAAAACTTCCAAGCATGTGATTCTGGGTTTACAAATAGCTATAAATTCTGTCTTGGAAATAGATACAACAAGGAGAGGAAGAGGATAGTCTTTTGAGTTGAATTCTTGGACATCCCAGCCCTCTGCAATTGCTTGAGAGGTGAAGATGCATTTTATGATCAAGAAAATTTGAATTGGTCTTTTGTCTTTTTTAACTCAACACTGAACATTGTGGATGTTGTTTGTTTGGCTTTTCTCTTATCTTTTAAATATTGTTGAATTTGTTTTAACAGTTAAACTGCTTGCAGATTAGCTTGATCTTTTCTAAGGTTTTGTTGTTGTTGTTGTTGTTGTTGTTGGGTTGTTGTTGCTGTTTTGAGAGCCTAAAGTCCCCTAGGACTCTTTTAACCCTGTCACTAAAGCGTAACTATTCTGGTGCCTTTCATGAGCACCACCGTGTGTTTCTGTGGTCTGTATCTCTGTCTATTCAGAATTGAAACATATCCAACAGTTTGGGAGTCCTGGGAATTGTTTAGGTTTCAGTTCCTTGGGAATGGTTCTTTGCCTACCTACCCTTATAAACTTCTATGCTTGCTTCAATGGATGTACAGGTAATTTGACACAACTTGGTCCATTTTGTTTTTCTGTTTGCTTTTTTTTAAAATTTAAATTTATTTAATTGGAGGCTAATTACTTTACAATATTGTATTGGTTTTGCCATACATCAACAGGAATCCGCCACTGGTGTACACGTGTTCCCCATCCTGAACCCTCCTCCCTCTTCCCTCACAGTACCATCCCTCTGGGTCGTCTCAGTGCACCAGCCCCAAGCATCCTGTATCCTGCATCAAACCTGTACTGGTGATTAGTTTCTTATATGATATTATACATATTTCAATGCCATCCTCCCAAATCATCCCACCTTCTCCCTCTCCCACAGAGTCCAAAAAACTGTTCTATACGTCTGTGTCTCTTTTGCTATCTCGCATACAGGATTATTGTTACCATCTTTCTAAATTCCATATATATGTGTTCATATACTGTATTGGTGTTTTTCTTTCTGGATTACTTCACCCTGTATAATAGGCTCCAGTTTCATCCACCTCATTAGAACTGATTCAAATGCATTCTTTTTAATGGCTGAGTAATACTCCATTGTGTATATGTACCACAGCTTTCTGTTTGCTTTTTTTACTACCTCAGTTTGGCATTCTTCTTTGAGCTGTGTAGAGTTTCCTCTTTTACACATACCTGGCAGCATGTCACAAATTTTCTCTTTTGTTTTTTTGGACACATTTTTCCTAGGACTTTTTTCTTTTTTGGGTCATGCTTTTGGTTTAAGAACTGTTTCTTAGTCCTAGATATCTTGAAGATAGGCTCCTTTTTTCACCTAAAATTTGTTAAGCTTTATGTTTTACATTTTACTGTGTGATCCATTTCAAGTCTATTGTTGTATAATGTGTAAAACTTAGGTCAAGATTTTTTTTTTTTTTTCCGCCTGTGAATGTCTGGTTTGTTGAAAAGATTATCTTTCCTCCATTTAATTGCTTCTGCCTTTGTGAAAAATCAACTTCAGAGGCTAAAAGTTTTTCTACAAACAAGAGATGAGAGGGGTGAGGGGTCTATCTTTGGATGCCCCCATAGGATTCTGCTTAGTTACAGCTTTTTAAAGATTATATTAATGAAAGAAAAAAGAAATCCCAGGAAACTCTCCATTAGGTTATTCCTCAACCCCAAGGTTCTTACCAGTTTGGTTTCCTCTGTCCAGAGCTTCAGCCTTCTTGTTTGTTATTTATTTAATGTCTAGGGGTTTTGCTTACACTTGGGGGAATAGAGAAAAGTATATCTACATGGTTGTCTCATAAACAGAAACCTTTAGCTCTTGTTCTGCCACCTTGGGGTAGAATCACATAAATTTACAGAGTCAAACTGAAACCGAATCCCCTTAAAATAGAGTTCCCTTACTGAGTCATATTATTCTCACTATTAAAAATTTTATTGTCTCTCTTGTCCCTTCTGATTTCAATTCGTGCTGAGTACTAATTAAGCAGAGTCAGATGATTGCTGTTGCGGATAACACCTCCTATGTACTGTAGTTGCTCTTATCAACAGCATTATTAACATACAAACTAGAGTTGTTCCTCCAGAATAAGATGAGCTAACATAGTCATGGACCACCTGAGCAGAAAACTGTAAACCAGAGGCATCGTGGCTCCCAAAACTACAATTAAGACATGTCATATAAATGTCAAAAGGTGATGATAAACCCTAGCTTCTTGATTCTTCCGCTTTAAGACACCTCTAACTCAAAGATCAAGTTTCAGTGGAACTGAAAGTTGTTTCCCAGTCCTTTGCTAGATGTCATGCAATGAATTCTTACTTTGCTGCAAACTCCCACGGTCAGAGTTTGGCTTTATGTGCTATAGGCACATAAGCCCTTTACTCAGTTATAGAACTGCCTAACAACTTTTACCTTGTGTGTGTGTGTCCAACTATGTGTTTCAGAATGAGTATTTTGCAAATAACAATTCTGTCACATTACTGACAACATTACAATCAATTTTCAGATAAATTTGTGTGTTTGTACAATTCATGACATAAGTCACTGTTTCATCCCAAACCTATTACCATTGGCTAGCAAAATAGCTGGCTAGTACTAGACATTTAGTAAATATTTCTTGAATAATTAGTGAAACAATAAGTGCTTACAAAACAATAGTGACATCTAGCCCATTCCTTTCTTCTAAAATCAGTTATTCAAGAAATTTCCAGAGGGTCCAGTGATTAGGACTCAACACTTTCACTACTGGGACCTGAGTTTGATCCTTAATGAGGGAACTAGGATCCCACCTAGTCACGTGGCCTGGCCAAAAAGCCTCAATTATTCATTGTATTATATAGCTGATTGTTTGCCTTTTTTTTTTTTTTTTTTTTGCATCTTTCCAGATCATCTGGCATTCAGATAATTTAAGGTTAATAGTTAAAACTAAGTAAATTTCTAACAGATATTTAGCATACAGTCTATAGCTTGAACTAGCGTGTCATCATGTTGGAAGTGCCGATGCTGGTTCACCTTCATACTTGTTTCTATCTGTAACTGTCTACCCAGTCTCCACGTAAATGGTTAATTAGGTTCGTCTCAGGGCTTCACTCTTCTGCTTTAAAAGCTTTGTTTTACAAGCTACCTCCATAATGGCAGCCAAGTTCACTCTCTGGTCACTCTCAGTTCAGTCGCTCAGTCGTGTCCGACTCTTTGCAACCCCATAAATCGCAGCACGCCAGGCCTGCCTGTCCATCACCAACTCCCGGAGTTCACTCACATTCACGTCCATCTAGTCAGTGATGCCATCCAGCCATCTCATCCTCTGTCATCCCCTTCTCCTCCTGCCCCCAATTCCTCCCAGCTTCAGAGTCTTTTCCAATGAGTCAACTCTTCGCATGAGGTGGCCAAAGTACTGGAGCTTCAGCTTTAGCATCATTTCTTCCAAAGAAATCCCAGGGCTGATCTCCTTCAGAATGGATCTCCTTGCAGTCCAAGGGACTCTCAAGAGTCTTCTCCAACACCGCAGTTCAAAAGCATCAATTCTTCGGCACTCAGTCTTCTTCACAGTCCAACTCTCACATCCATACATGACCACAGGAAAAACCATAGCCTTGACTAGACGGACCTTAGTCGGCAAAGTAATGTCTCTGCTTTTCAATATGCTATCTAGGTTGGTCATAGCTTTTCTTCCAAGGTCTTTAAGTGTCTCTAAATTCCTACCCCCATATACTTTGATGACTTCTTATGCTATCTCTCATATAAGCTAATGGTAAGTAAAATTTTTTGCCCAATCAAATTATACATTAATTCCAAACCCCAGGTCTCAACAGCTTCTGGGGAAAAAAAAATATATATATATATATATATATATATATATTCCCAATTTCTCTTTCTGTCAGGATAATCAGGAGATCTCATCACTTGGATTTTTTGTAAATTGGCAATCTCCTTCCTCAGTTTACTCCCCAGAAGCTTAAGCATTTCCCGGGGAGCTGTTTCACAAATACTTTGAGACAGTTATCTAAGTTTCTTCTGCTCCAGCCCACTTGCTTTGCCAACATATCCTCATTCATGGTGTTGCTGCTGTTCCCAAGACCCCCATTTGACTAAACAGAGCTTTTCTCAGCTTCCTACTTCCAGGGTCGCCTCTTGCCCTACTAAGGTATATGACATCAGTGAAGAATGGTTCTTTTGCAAGTAATCCATCCTCTTAAAAATGACCACAACACAACTGAAACCAAGTAGTACTTCTAACTATATTCCACTAAAATATCATGGATTGAGGGTGATGTATACATCACAAAAGGATGGTTTTGTGCTTCTCCAGGAAACCCTGGACTAAGGTTTCTGTGAGGTTTATCCTGTGCCTTGTTTTTGACTGAAGGCTCATTTCCATGAACACTTTTCTCATCTTTATACTTCAGCCTAAGTCTAGTATAACTCTTCGTGGACTCTGATAGAGGGAAATTTAAAAGGGAAAGGACTTTAACAATAAAAAAGAAATAAATTTTTTTAAAGTATTTGTAAATATAGCTCTATGTTTTAGGCTTAATTCCGAGATTAAAATGTGTGAAGTTAGTGAATTTAGAGGAACTTTTTCCAAATGCCATTCAGCCTGATATTGAACGAAACAGGCAAGAAAAGAGAGAGGAGCTGTAGAATTTTTAGTTTTTGTGTTTGTTTTGTGGCTTAAAAAAGAATTCTGAAAATCAAGATTTAAGTGAGTGCACAGCTGGAGAGCAGAGAGTCTGGCAAAGACTAAAATGGCAGTCACCCAACCCAGCTGTCTCATTACAATAAATCCTCAACAAGGCCTCCTGCATGGGGCAAAAAAACATATGAAAGTGAAACAAATAATTACTTGAAGTGAGTGAGTTCGAATAGCTCTGTCATGATTTAAGATCCAAGTAAGTGTCTGGGAGTTGTTTAAACAGGACACAGAAGGAGACCTTAAGCAAAAGCATGCAGTCAGTTAGTTAATGGTGTTTGCAGATTCTGTGTTCACAGTGGACCATGTTGCTGCTCTCCGTCCATCACGTATCCTGCTGACACAGTTATGTCCAACACAAGTGATCTAAGAGTCTGTGACTTTTACATCACATTCCCTTTTCTTCTAGTTAAAAAAGACAGTGTGGTGTAGGGGAGTAGGGGACACTAGTAGAGATAAGGGGGAAGAGTAATAGATAATGGTGATTAGAAAAAAAAACAATCTGTCTCTAAGTAAACTACCTAAAATACTCTATATGCATTGGCACATCTTCCAAACTACTGGTTTCCCTTTCCTTCTTAGTCATGGATTATGTTTGCAGAGTTGGTGTCTGCTGTTAATCACTGGTCTGGATTTCTGGGAGAAACGGCAGAATTGGAGTCAGAGATTATGGTTGAAACGTGATGTTGTATTTAACAGTGCTCAATAACAGACTTTCCTTAACTTAGTCAATTTTAGTTTTTTTATCTGCCAAAATTGAATTTTAAATGAAATGAGATTGGATATACATGAAACTGTTGATATGTTGAAGGATAACGATTCAATTATTCCTTTGGGCCATCTCCCAGTATGTTAGTCTCAAGTCACAATATCAGCCTTTCTTTCAAGACTTTATAGATGCACTTGAATTTTTTTTTTTCTAAAAAAATATGCATTCCATCTGGTATAGAGTTGTCAAATAAGGTAGTTTCCTCTGCATTGAAGATATAGTAAGCTACATAATTATGCCTGTTATAGTTTTTACTGCAATTTTTTCTAACCTTACTTTGAAATGCAGTTAAGTCTCTTTCAGATCAAAAAAAGAAATATCACAAATTTTGGCATTGTAACAAATTGATAAGTTTTATATTATTTACTAGCCATAACTTCTTTCTGAGATAAATATATTTATTTGTCACATTTTCAAACGGCCTTTTTAGGCGTTGGTTGGGTTTTAGGCCATATAACTCATTTAAAAATTAGGTTCTGAATCCATGCTTTGGACACACTTGAACTTACACAGAAAGCTGCTATAAACCAATTCATTATAACTGATTTTAGAGGCAAGGAACTCTTCCCATTCTCTTTTATCTATTTCTATAATTCACAAAATTAATGATTGAAGTTGCAAATTAAGTTCACCTGCAATACAATGTAGGCTTTGATCACCGTTAAATTTTAAAATTATTTTTACACTTTTAATCTAGACTAAAATGTTAGACTTATGAGTTGGCCTTGCAGACTCTAGAGCTTTTTCTTGTCACGAGTGTTCCTGAAATTTAATGTGGAGTTGTGAATGTGAGGTCAAAAGCACTAAAATGGCTAAATGAGACCATAAATATAACTAGAAAATGTGCAACTGAGCACACACACATAGACCCATAATCTCTTTCTCAGTCAGCTTTATCAAAATAAAAATTTTATCTCTATTTCTCTCTGCTGCTTCATTTTTCAAGACCCCACAGTAGAGCAGGAATCATCTGGTTTTCAATATTAAAAAAAAAAAAAGTAATAGTATATAGAGAGGAAATACTTTAAAAAATATTGACTTATTTGGCAAAAATATTATCTTACTCAGAAAATTTCTGTCCTACCCAGCTTGCCTTTTGATTGTTTAGAAATCAGTGTAAAACATATGAGATAAATACATGGGTATAGATTTTTGTTAAGAATTATAAAACATATAAAATCTCACCATTTTTCCAGGAAATTATTAATTCTAGCTACAAAATATTAAGTTGGTTCAAAACTAATTGCAGTTTTTGCATTGTTGAAATTTGCCATTTGATATTGGAAAACTTTAATAAATGTGGTTATGTTATATACCATTTTAATACTCATTTCTTGCTTTATTTCTTTATTTATTTGCTAATGACATTACTTGCTGCTTATTTTTTAGACTAGGGAAATGATGTTAGATGAAAAGCAAAATCCAGTGATTTTCTTATTTGATTTCAAAATGGGTTGTAAAGCAATGGAGATAACTCACAACATTAACGATGCATTTGGCCCAGGAACTGCTAATGAATGTACAGTGCAGTGGTGGTTCAAGAAGTTTTGCAAAGGTGACAAGAGCCTTGAAGATGAGTGCAGTGGCCAGCCATCAGAAGTTGACAACAACTGATTACGAGCAATCAAAGCTGATTCTCTTAAAACTATATGAAAAGTTGCTGAAGAACTCCACATTGACCATTCTATGGTCATTAGGTTTGAAACAAATTGGAAAGGTGAAAAAGCACAATAAGTGGGTGCTTTGTGATCTAACTGAAAGAAAAAAAAAAAGCATTTTTTGAAGGTCTTCCTTATACTATGCAACAAAAACAAACAGTTTCTTAATCAGACTGTGATATGTGACAAAAAGTAATGGGCTTCCCTGGTGGCTCAGAGGGTAAAACATCTGCCTGCAATGCGGGAGACCTGGGTTCGATCCCTGGGTTGGGAAGACCCCCTGGAGAAGGAAAAGGCAACCAAGTCCAGTACTCTTGCCTGGAAAATCCCATGGACGGAGAAGCCTGGTAGGCTACAGTCCATGGGATCGCAAAGAGTCGGACACGACTGAGCGACTTCACTTTCACTTTTCACTTTCATACAGTTGGCGATGACCAGCCAGTGGTTGGACCAAAAAGAAGCTCCAAAGCATTTCCCAAAGCCAAACTTGTACCGAAAAAAGGTTGTGGTCACTGTTTGGTGGTGTGCTGCTGGTCTGACTCAATACAGCTTTTTGAATCCCAGCAAAACCATTACATCTGACAAGTATTCTCATCAAGTTGATGAGATGCATTGAAAACTACAACATCTGCAGCCAACATTTGTCAACAGAAAAACCCAGTTCTCCACTACAATGCCAGACTACATGTCACACTACCAGCATTTCAAAAGTTGAATAGATTGGGCCATGAAATTTTGCATCATCAACAATATTCGCCTGACCTCTTGCAAATGGACTACCACTTCTTCAAATATCTGGACAACTTTTTTTTCAGGAAAAATGTTTCCATGAGCAGCAGGAGACAGAAAATTGTTTCCAAGAGTTTGTCAAATCCTGAAGCAAAGGTTTCTATGATACAGGAATAAACAAACATTTCTTGCTGGCAAAAAAGTGTTGGTTGGTTGATTAGCACAATTACTTTGATTATCATGTAAAGAATGTGTTTGGGAGCTTAAGTATGATGTTTAAAAGAAATTTCAAAAATTAGAAATCACAATTACATTTGCACCAACCTAATAGTCCTGGCTGTGGGCATATACCCATTTTTTATGTGAATTGCTTGGTTAGAGTTTTATAGAGACAATAAATTTTACTCCCTTTCCTGATGTTCAAAAACTTTGAGAAAAACAGGTTGTAATGGAGATCAAAATGCCAGCTCTAATAACTGTACATGCATCAGAGAATGTTGCTTTACTTCTGTAAAGAAATGAGTTCATTAATCCTTTACCTCTGGGCCACATGAAATTGTAGGCCATTGAAGGCAGAGAAATTTAAAAAAAAAAAAATTCCTCTGGAATTTCCACTGATTCTGAAATGGGAGACTCTGTGGAGAGTATTTCTTCCATATTAGATGAAGCCATTGATCAGATAAGACAGTTTTCTTCATTCCATGGTGAAGAAAGTGAAAGGGGAGTGATGAGAAGCCAGCAGTGTTTTTGTAATAAATGTCCTTTATGTTTCCAGGAGCCTAGGGGAATGGAGGTCATCCATACAGCTTATAAATAATTTCCTATTTTGTTCTTGATGCCAGTGCTTTGGGACTGCAACTCAGTCACTTGGCCTAATTCTGAATTCTTGGTCAGAATTTTTTTTTTTTCCCCAGTCATCTGATACATCCATATAATCACCTGACTTACAGAGTCCAGCTCTCCCTGTGATGACTTTGATCACCCTAGTCTATTTTGATTTTACTTTGTTTATTTCTTGACTCTGTAGATCCATAGAGTCTTCTTTCACATTGGTTGTGGTTCCTAAAGGTGGCCTTTAAGCCTCTTGACTTTGAGCTTGATTTTATAGATTTCATTTAAATATTTTTCCTCAACCACTTCTTGAATTTTGTTCAGCCTCTCTATATCCCAAGCCCCAGCATGATATGTAGTATGCATTTTCTGACTCTGTATTTTGCCCAAGTCCTTATTCTACTTTTCTCAGAATATTCTATCTTCTTTATCCTACCATTTCAGATTTTGCTATTTCTTTACATCCCAGAACAGAAGGTATCAAGGTATAGAAGCTGGATATAGACTTGGAAATATTAAGATCTAAATTTGTTTGCTACCTTCACAGACTTCAAAGATTTGTGATTTTAAACAAGTCACATATCTTCAGTTCAGTTCAGTCGCTCAGTCATGTCCAATTCTTTGCAACCCCATGAACTGCATCATGTCAGGCTTCCCTGTCCATCACCAACTCCAGAGTTCGCTCAAACTCACTTCCACTGATGCCATCCAAGCATCTCATCCTCTGTCATCCCCTTCTCCTCCTGCCTTCAGTCTTTCCCAGCATCAGGGTCTTTTCAAATGAGTCAGCTTTCCGCATCAGGTGGCCAAGTATTGAGTTTCAGCTTCAACATCAGTCCTTCCAATGAAAACTCAGGACTGATCTCCTTTAGGATGGCCTGGTTGGATCTTCATGCAGTCCAAGGGACTCTCAAGAGTCTTCTCCAACACCACAGTTCAAAAGCATCAATTCTTTGGTGCTCAGCTTTCTTTATAGTCCAACTCTTACGTGACTACTGGAAAAACCGTAGCCTTGAATAGACAGAACTTTGTTGACAAAGTAGTGTTTCTGCTTTTTAATATGCTGTCTAGGTTGGTCATAAATTTTCTTCCAAGGAGTAAGCATCTCTTAATTTCATGGCTGCAATCACCATCTGCAGTGATTTTGGAGTGCCCTTCCCCCCTCCCCCCCCAAAAAATAAAGTCTCTCACTGTTTCCACTGTTTCCCCATCTATTTCCCATGAAGTGATGGGACCAGATATCATGATCTTTGTTTTCTGAATGCTGAGTTTTAAGCCAACTTTTTCACTCTCCTCTTTCACTTTCATCAAGAGGCTCTTTAGTTCTTCACTTTCTGCCATCAGGGTAGTGTCATCTGCATATCTGAGGTTACTGATATTTTTCCCAGCAATCTTGATTCCAGCCTGTGCTTCATCCAGCCCAGCGTTTCTCATGATGTACTCTGCATATAAGTTAAATAAGCAGGGTGACAATATACAGCCTTGATGGACTCCTTTTCCTATTTGGAACCAGTCTGTTCTTTCATGTCCAGTTCTAACTGTTGCTTCCTGACCTGCATACAGATTTCTCAAGAGGCAGGTCAGGTGGTCTGGTATTCCCATCACTTTCATAATTTTCCACAGTTTATTGTGATCCACACAGTCAAAGGCTTTGACATAGTCAATAAAGCAGAAATAGATGTTTTCCTGGAACTCTCTTACTTTTTCGGTGATCCAGCAGATGTTGGCAATTTGATCTCTGGTTCCTCTGACTCTTCTAAAACCAGCTTGAACATTTGTAAGTTCATGTTTCACATATTATTGAAGCCTTGCTTGGGGAATTTTGAGCATTACTTTGCTACCATGTGCTGCTGCTGCTGCTAAGTCGCTTCAGTCATGTCCGACTCTGTGCGACCCCATAGATGACAGCCCACCAGGCTCCCCCATCCCTGGGATTCTCCAGGCAAGAACACTGGAGTGGGTTGCCATTTTCTTCTCCAATGAATGAAAGTGAAAAGTGAAAGTGAAGTCGTTCAGTCGTGTCCAACCCTCAGCGATCCTATGGACTGTAGCCTTCCAGGCTTCTCCGTCCATGGGATTTTCCAGGCAAGAGTACTGAAGTGGGGTGCCATTGTCTTCTCTGGCTAGCTTGTAAGATGAGTGCAATTGTGCAGTAGTTTGAGCTTTCTTTGACATTGCCTTTCTTAGGGATTGGAATGAAAATTGACGTTTTCCAGTCCTGTGGCCACTGCTGAGTTTTCCAAATGTGCTGTCATATTGAATGCAGCACTTTCACATAGCTTATTTCAGCATATTTCACATAGCTTAAACTTCAGTAACTTTATCTAAAGAAAATTCTCACCAAAAAAGTCATAATTATTAACTATTAAATAAATTAGTATGAAAATTTCTTAACAAATTGCAGGTAAAAAGGTGACTGGGATGTCCTTAGACATGTTAGAGATTTATGTTTTCCCATTAATTTGTTTTTTAGATTTCTTTCTCTTCCATAAAAATAGACTTTGAAAGCCCAGTTGTTATGACTTAATAGTATATTTTACCTATGCTATTTCACTTTTGGCCTATACCATTTCACTTATTCATTTAATTAACTACTCTTTGGCTTGGTTATTTCTCATAGTGCTTAACATTTTATACCTTCATGTCTTATTTTCCTACATTCTTATTTCCTACATTCCTGATTCCTCCATCATCTTGTGTGAAATCCTTATAGCTAATTAGTTGATGGTTGGGCCTTCTATGGGCTTCCCTGGTGGCTCAAAGTGTAAAGAATCTGCCTGCAGTGCAGGAGACTGTGTTCAGCCCTTGGGTTGAGAAGATCCCCTGGAAAAGGGAATGGAAATCTAGGCATTTTATGTTCATAAGTATGTTAAGCTCAATGGATTTCACTGCATAGAAATTAATTTATGTTATTAAGTGAATATATGATGTTTACCAATAAATAAAGATATGGGGAAGTGAATAAATTCAAGTATTTTGTCAAATTTTTAGGATAATATAGTCAAACTACTTTTTTATTTACTTATTGGCACTAACAGTAAAAGCATAGAGATAGTGGAAAATGTGATTACATAGTTTTCTCTATCTTTTGAGTAGACATTGTGTTTCATACATGTATGAAAATAATTATTAGGTGAATTTAGGCAATTTTAAAATTAGAACTGTTCATATAGTCCCTAAATAATCTGAAGATAATATCAGAAGATTCATGAGAAGTGCAGGAGTAGGAGATTCACTAATCTTCTTACAAGGATGATTTCAAATCATACAAATCCTGTTGAAACATTTGAAACTTGATTAATCTATTTTGTATAGTTATAAGATTATATAAGTAAATGTGGGATTTACAGTTTTATTTAAATATCATTTCCTCACAAGGCTTAAACTAAAAGAAAGTTAGTATAAAATGGACAACTGATACTTTAATTTTTCTCTGTTTCATATCAACACAGTGTCATAAGTGAACCACCATGGCACTTGACCATTTTGATGAATGACCATTTGATCATTTTGAAAGTTAATTTGGGAGTTTTTTATCTATCATAAAAGTAAAAACTATATGATGAGGAATGAGCAATTTGCATAATGGTAATAGTTACTAATATCCATTGAGTCTATGATTCAGACCCTGTTCTGAGGACTTCTTAGACCTTGACTCAATCTTCACCATCCATTGGTCTTACTGTTCTCACTGACAGATTAACAACCACAATAAGAAAAAAAGCAGGGTCACCTACCATGTCCTTGGGATTAAAAAAAAAAGAAGAAGAAATAGCAGACATGGTTCCTGGATTTAATCACTCACAGTATAATCAAAGAAAAAAATAAACCTATGATTCTGACTCGGAAGAATAAATATAATGATTCAGAATTAGCCAAGATATTCTTTCAGCAGAGAAGACCAGACAAAAGGTTTTTCCTAAACTTTTTGCTGAAGAGGCTCAAACCCAACATGTTGGAAACCTGAAAGTTGTTTTTCTGCTGCTCTGAGTTCTGGTCACAGAACACAGTCTGTCCACATCCATTTCAGATTTATTGCTGAGCTATCTTCTTTCTTCATATACATGAAAAACATTTTTTTTTCTCTGCTTCCATGTAATCAGCAGTGACAAGAATTTTTTAATCACTTGAAGTCAGGGCTTAGGAAATTTTCTCTGACTATAAATCAAAATGGATTAATCAGCTATTAGTCTTCAAAGAATTTCATGAAAAATTCCAATTAAATTGGAGTTTAGATCCCTACCCCCAGAAAGCCAAAGACTATAACATTTTCTCATTGGCATATCTTAGATCTTCTCTTTAGCCTTTCTCCTGTGAGAGGGAGAGGTGACCATAAAGCACTAGTTTTGTCCACCCCTGAAACACAAGTGAGGCTGGAGGTTCAGATGACTTCAGTTGCCCTTATACGATCTCCCAAATTTTTGTCAAAAGATGTAGCAAAAGTAGGCTAAAAATTCAAGTTAACAGACAAGCAATTGAACATTAACATTAAAAAAAAAATTTTTTTAATGTATTTGGTTGCCCCAGGTCTTAGCTGTAGCACACCACAGGATCTTCAGTCTTCATTAGTCCCTGTAGGATCTTTTTAGCCAAGGCACATGGGATCTAGGGATCAACCAGGGATTGAAACCTGGCCTCTGCATTGGGAATGCTGAGTCTTAGCCACTGGACTTCAGGGAACTCCCAAATGTTAACCTTTTTAAATGGCCTAAATAAGGTGCTTTCACACCTCTGACTCACTTATTTTCACATGGTTTCCTCTAACCTTTATCAACTTAGTAAGGATTGAGTAACTGTGAACTTCAAGCCCACAAGCAATGCCAAACTGCTTCAAAACCTGCTGAAGCTGGTAAGGACCATCTTTCTCTGCTGTCCTCACCCTAGGCCAGAGGCTTTTACAAGCTTTAGGAAAACATCAAATAGCTATGACTTTCAAAATTAATAGCTACCTAATGCCTTTAGTTTTCCAAATTATGTCAAATACTTTAAAAAACACTTTTCCTTTTATTTTGAATTTTGTTTTGTGTTTATGAGTGTTTTCCCTAAAGAGATTCCTGATGATTATAAAGATTTCTGGACATACATGTAGTTTTAATGAAAGCATTCCAAGATTTCTCCTAAATTACTACTATGTTTGATTTCTAAGTGAGGTTAGAATTTGATATATATAGTTCAACTCAAGTTTTAAAGGGATTTATTTATTTTTTACTGTAACATGCAGAAAAGCAAAAACTATTGGGAAAATGAATTCACACATAAATTAGTTCAGTAGATAAATTTAAAATTCTTTACCCACAGTGGACAGTAAAATAAATACAAAGGATTTTTTTTTTTTCACTTTTGTGGGCAAAAGCAATAAATATGTTAAAAATGTTCTCCTGTAGTTAATAAATAATAGTTTAATGTGTTTTTCAGTTGCTTAATCTTGTCCGAGTCTTTGTGACCCCATGGACTACATCATTCCAGGCTTCCCTGTCCTCCACTATCTCCCGGAGTTTGCTTACACTCATGTCCACTGTGTCAATGATGCCATCTAACCATCTCATCCTCTGTCACCTCCTTCTCCTCCTGCTCTCAATCTTTCACAGCATCAGGGTCTTTTCCAATGTTTTAAGCTAATTAGGGGAAAAAAAAGAATGAAATTAAGCAGTCCAATACTAGAAATATCCATGGAAAATATATTTGATTTTGAATGATCCTAAGTGTTGTGACTATATAAACCTAAATATGCTTTTTTCATGTATAAGTAAAATTGCAGTCCATAGCTATTATTTTATTATACTTTTCTATGTGTTTTGAGCTCTTGATATTTATTTTCAGCCTATCTTCTGTAGCTGGTTTTAATTTTTTTGCCTAGACTCCCTTCTTTTTATTGAGTAACCTGCTCTTTCACTTTTAGGGAGCTATTTCTTCTGCATATATTATTTATGATCTTGAAAACAGCTGTTATCTTCATGCACAACTTTGATCTCTCTGGAAAAGAATGAATCATCTAAGTGTAAGCATGCAAACCAAATGAACCTCTCAACGTCCTTGGAATTTTTCTCACAAAGAAAACTGAATATTTTCCTAAAGGCAAAGTTGGGGCAAACCCCAAATTTCTGACAACTATTGCTCTGGCACTTTGAAGAAAGTAGATTTGATATTGTCATGTTCTGTATACAAAGTTCCCTTCACAATGAGGAACTTGATCCTAAACTCTCCTGAGAAAGTTATCCTGAAATATAAAAACATTGCATACATTGTGAAGGTGTGTTTTATCATGTTAAATGAGCCCTATAAAACAGTGTATAAAGATATGACCTATCAATTTGATGTTCCCTTTCCTCTAGACTTGCTCTAGAGGAAAAAGCTGATTTGATTTGTGATTTGTCACTTTATGAGAGCTGATTAAATCCAGGAATCATATCTTCCTCTTGTTTTTTTTTTTTTTTTTTTTTTGACAGGTCAACAGTTTTTTTTATTCATTCTCTTCTTCCTCCTCCTCTTCAGTGATCCCTTTGGCCAGTCATGGATTCTTAGAGTTTTCCAAGTCCTCTGGCCAATATTTCCTCCAGGAAATGAAAAGCTGAAGATGCTGTTCAAAGCTGTATTTCTGCATCTTGTCCTTGAAGTTAGATAAACCATTTTTCTCCCTATTCTAATATTTCCATGGAGCTATTCAATTTGCATGTCAAATAGCATCTTTCCATTGCAGAGAATAAGACTGATATCAGAGAGAGGCCAAGATGAGAGAGAAAGTTCTGACCAAGTTCACACCATTGTTTCAAGTGTCTAAATATTTTGCCCCCATCTTTTCTACATTTGAGTGTACTTTCCCTTTCAGTGTGAAACACTAGTACCTTCCCAGTTAACTTTTCTTTTTGGGCTTAGATTGAGTTGTTTATCTTTAAAAATCAAGAGGCCTGATGGATAGAGAAACTGTCAATAGTACTGGTATATTACTGGTAATAAAATGGGGACATGAAAGTAGGCACTGAGGTATTGGACATTTAGGATTGGTGAAAGCTATTTGGACCATGCAAAAGCAATGTAATCAAACTATAATATGCTGATCCTTGAAACCCCAGACATGTATTCACACATGCACAAAAGGTCATTTAGGTGGCTTCTCAAAAATATGTCAGCGATGTGTTGGTTACTTCTTAATTAAAATGCTGCTAAAGTAAAATGTACTTGAGCCCAAGCCTGTCTGTCTGAAGAAAAATCATGGACAGCTATTCAACCTGATGAACCCATAATCAGCTAAGAGATTACTTAGAAAAAGACACATATATGTGTCTTCAATATTTTAACACATTTTGGAGCATATCAGTTGATAAGATTTCTGCATCATTTTTTTTACATCTACCAAATTCACTATGTATCATTTAATATGTCTAGTTTCTTTAAAGTGGAATATTGATTGAAATGAGATATTAATCTGGGTTCAGATGGTTTTTAGATATTTATCCTTTTTATTTCAATATTTTAGTTAATTTATATACACATAATTAAATGATTTTTTAATGTGTGTGACTAGTTTTATTGATTTTTCCCAAGCATTTAATTTAGTTTGCACAGAAATAGCAAGCTTCATTCCTCTTTACACTCATATATCTAATTTGGTATACATATAGAAACTAATTATTTACAGAAGCAAATAACCTGACAAAAATAGGCTGAGGAAGCAAATGCAACAGGCTTTTAATTGCATACTTCAATGGATGGGAGCAGAGGAGCTCCATCTTTCTGGAATGCGGCCCCGTGGGAGAACTCAGTAAGATAGGGGAAGAGGTCATAAAGGTTTACCCAGAAAATAGAGTGAGGGATGTATTCTTTTGGTAAGGGTGCCATAACAAAGTACAACAAACAGAGTAGCTTAAACTGCAGAGGTTTATTATCTCACAACCCTTGAGGCTAAAAGTCTTAAAGTCTCCATTCCTTCTGAGTGTCTGTCCCATGCCTTTCCCCTAGCAGGGGGTAACGCTGTGTCATCATTTCAGCTCTGTCACATAACTTCAGTAAGAGAGGCTCTGTCTCCCTGTGGCTGGTGATAGGACTCTGAGCCTGATCAAAGCAGAGCAAGTGATCACTGGTAAGCACGTTGATAACTGTAAAAGTAAATTGCACAATCGGAGGTGAGGCATTTGGGGATCAGAAGGAAAAAGAAAATTAGTGTGTACTACTTAAACATGTGATATAAACTGAGATCCTCTTGTAAGGGCGCAGACTGCCTGAGCAGGAGGTGGGCATAGTGCCCAAGTCAAACCTATTACATAGAACACCTACCTTGCAGCCACAGGAGGACCCAAGGCAAAACGTTTAGCAGAGCCATCAGAGACCG
This sequence comes from Ovis aries, assembly GCF_016772045.2. Classification (NCBI taxonomy): domain Eukaryota; kingdom Metazoa; phylum Chordata; class Mammalia; order Artiodactyla; family Bovidae; genus Ovis; species Ovis aries. The sequence goes on from NC_056069.1 coordinate 55,342,150, forward strand.
TCTCGGGGAAGTGTTTTGTCATTGTCAATGGTTTGTTCTTTGTACATTTTATTTTATTACTAGAGACAATGAGAATGTTATATTTTAATAATCTCCGTGCTAAAAGATACTATTAGTCATGTATAACACCATCCAGAAAGCCTGAGGGAATGAGGCAGACACACAAGACAGAAGAGAAGAGTCTCTGCTTCCAGTCTAGATTATTTTCAGACTCGATCCCAAAGCATAACTGTTGAGTTATTCCTTCACAACATTGTGTGTGGTGCAGGAAGCCTTACAATACATTTCCTTTTTTGTTTTCTCTGGTTTAGAAGTTTTCTTTTTTCTTTTTGCCCAAAAGTATTGCAACAGAGGATGAGACGGTTAGATAGCATCCCTGACTCAATGGACATGAATTTGAGCAAACTCTGGGAGATAGTGGAGGACAGAGGAGACTGGCGGTCTATAGTCATGAAGTTGCAAAGAGTTGGACACAACTTAGCAACTGAACAACAACAAACATCAAAACATCAAACAACAACATCAAAAATCTTGATGTTTATATATTTTTAAGGTAGTGGAATTTGCACTGTATTTCAGTGTCTTTCAAATGATATTATATAGCATATATATAAAGTTATAGATTTTGTTAAACTATCTTTATATTGTGTACTTAAAATGTTCCTTTACAGCATATATTTATATTTATTAGAAAAGTAATGCAGCATATTTTAGCAAATCTAAACAATATATAACATAGTATATCTTTATATTTCTCTCCTTATCCAATTCAGCAGATAGTAAACTTTTAGAATGAAATATAATTCCAGGCATTTTTTGTGCTAATTGGCACATGATATTTCTAAACTTTCTCTATCTTTCTTAACTTTCTGTCTCTCTCTCTCTTGCTGTCTCTCTCTCACACACATGTACACACAAACAACAAAAAACAAAATTTTATCCCATGCAAAGAATCATTCTGCATATTGTCCTACACCTGGCTTTTATAAATTAACGCTATTTTTTTTAATTGAAGTGAAAATGTGGAGGCTTGTTTTACTTTAGCTAGTTACTACATTTTGTGCAAGTATTCGGACCTATCAACTTTATTTATGCATAGTTGTGATGTTTCCAGGTTTGATTTGGTTTGGTTTTTGCTGTTACAAATTTTAGTGGACACACTGCACATAAGTCTTCCTTAATGCTAGCACTAGTGCAGGAGAAATTTACAGAAATAAAATTATTAGTCAAATGTGCAAGCGTTTATAAGTTCAAACGGCCATTTGAAAAGTCAAATCAATTTACATTCCCATCAAAAGTATATACTATTCCGTTACTCTTGTGAACCTCGTGTGGTATTACATATTTTCCTTTAAAATCTAAAAGACAAAACTGTTATCTAATTAATGTTTCAATATATATTTCCTGATCTCAAATGAGATTTGAATAACGTTGCGACTTAGCAGCAGCAGCAGCAGCATTTGTATTAATAGAATTTTTCATTTGTTTCTGCAGGTTATCAGTTAAAGTGTGGCCCATTTTCTATTAAGGTCTTAGAGACAGTAAATACAGTTAACTCTTTAAGAAGTTTGTGAAGAGAGAAATTCAAAAAGTAACTAAATAACATGTGTGATTGAAAATATTTACTCATTTGGTTGGCCATATTCTTGTTTATAGTGGACATATTTGAAGATAACCAAAGACCAAGAAATACAGATATAGTATAGAATGTAACTACAGAGGAGTTAGAAACAAAAATTGGTAGTATAAATTTCTTTCAAAAAAGAGAAAACGAGATTCAAGTGTGAATTGAGATTATTCTTTCTTAATCTTCTAGTTCCAAAATAAAACTTCAAATAAACTATCCAGAATTTTTGTCCAGAATGTCAGTTTCTTTGAAATATAATATGTGTCCTCTATATTTTAACCATTTAATATAAAATGTAATAAATCTTCCCCCTGGAGGAGGAAATGGAAATCCACTCCAGTATTCTGGAAGATTGCCTGGAAGATTCCATAGAGACTGAGCACGCATGCTCGTTATAAGTCTTCACATTACGAGCACTGATTCAAATTGCTATCATTTGAAGGTGTCTCAGTTTACCAATTTTCTTGTATTTTATGTTCTCCATCTTTGCATTTAATTTTGTGGTTAAAGCGTATCCTTAGTTAGATTTTCAGAAAAGTTAGTACTTAGACAATGTACTTTCTGAGGGCCTGTGTCTCTCAATATATTTTTATTTTTAAATCACAGTTGAATTACAGTACCCTGAATATGGGTACTATAATTCAACTGTGATTTAAAAATAAAAATATGGTGGCCTAGAGGTTAAAGCGTGTGCCTGCAACGCAGGAGACCTGGGTTCGATCCCTGGGTTGGGAATATCCGCTGGAGAAGGAAATGGCAACCCACTCCAGTATTCTTGCCTGGAGAATCCCATGGACGGAGGAGCCTGTTGCGCTACTGCCCACGGGGTCGCAAAGAGTCAGACACGACTGAGCGACTTCACACACACACACACCCTGAATATATACATTTAGATTTTAAAAAGTTTTTTAAATTGCCATCTTTATCCATTATTTTGCCACAGACTTAAAAAGTATGAACAAAAACCTTGGTCTACATTTTCTTCTTTTGTACGTGAGGAAGGAAACCGAGGTTCAAAGTGCTTAAATTAATCATACAAGGTAAAATAAATAGTAATTGGACAGTTGACACTGGGACTCATATGTTCTGTATGCTTGTGTTATTTTCCTGGGTCTTTCATGACAAAGTGCTACATTCTGGGTGGCTAAAACAACAGAGATTTATTTTCTCACAATTGTGAATGCTAGCAAGCATAGATCAGGGTGTTGCCAGGCTTTCTTCTATCTCCCCTTGTCTCGCAAATGGCTGTCTTCTTGTGTCTTCACGTAATGTTTCCTCTGTAGATTTCTTGTGCACCAATCTCTGCTACTAAGAACAAACTCAGGTTGGATTATGTTTTACCCTAAATATCTCCCTTCAATCCAGTTACTTCTTTCAAGAACTTTAATGCAAAGATAGTCACATACTCAGGGTTACAGAGAAGGCAATGGCACACCACTCCAGTGTTCTTGCCTGGAGAATCCCAGGGACGGGGGAGCCTGGTGGGTTGCTGTCTATAGGGTCGCACAGAGTCGGACATGACTGAAGCGACTTAGCAGCAGTAGCAGCAGCACTCGGGGTTAGGATTTCAAAATATGACTTTGATGGGACAAAATTCAGCTTCTAACAGTCCTCAATTCATACACAATCTCTATTAAATATACTAACTTTTCCAATGTTTGAAACAGTCAATAGCCCAACTTCAGAAACTAGTTAATCACTAAGCATACCAAAGTGAAGACTTCAATCTCTTGATATTTTAGAGACGGTAAAAATGCTCAAACTACCACACAATTGCACTCATCTCAGATGCTAGTAAAGTAATGCTCAAAACTCTCCAAGCCAGGCTTCAGCAATACGTGAACCGTGAACTCCCTGATGTTCAAGCTGGTTTTAGAAAAGGCAGAGGAACCAGAGATCAAATTGCCAACATCCTCTGGATCATGGAAAAGCAAGAGAGTTCCAGAAAAACATCTATTTCTGCTTTATTGACTATGCCAAGGCCTTTGACTGTGTGGATCACAATAAACTGTGGAAAATTCTGAAAGATATGGGAATACCAAACCACCTGACCTGCCTCTTGAGAAATCTGTATGCAGGTGAGGAAGCAACAGTTAGAACTGGACCTGGAACAACAGACTGGTTCCAAATAGGAAAAGGAGTATGTCAAGGCTGTATATTGTCACCCTGCTTATTTAACTTCTATGCAGAGTACATCATGAGAAACGCTGGACTGGAAGAAACACAAGCTGGAATCAAGATTGCCGGGAGAAATATCAATCACCTCAGATATGCAGATGACACCACCCTTACGGCAGAAAGTGAAGAGGAGCTAAAAGCCTCTTGATGAAAGTGAAAGAGGAGAGCGAAAAAGTTGGCTTAAAACTCAACATTCAGAAAATGAAGATCATAGCATCCGGTCCCATCACTTCACAGGAAATAGATGGGGAAACAGTGTCAGACTTTATTTGGGGGGGCTCCAAAATCACTGTAGATGGTGATTGCAGCCATGAAATTAAAAAGACACTTACTCCTTGGAAGAAAAGTTATGACCAACCTAGATAGCATATTGAAAAGCAGAGACATTACTTTGCTGACTAAGGTCCGTCTAGTCAAGGCTATGGGTATTTCCTGTGGTCATGTATGGATGTGAGAGTTGGACTGTGAAGAAGGCTGAGCACTGAAGAATTGATGCTTTTGAACTGTGGTGTTGGAGAAGACTCTTGAGAGTCCCTTGGACTACAAGGAGATCCAACCAGTCCATTCTGAAGGGGATCAACCTTGGGATTGGAAGGAAATTCTTTGGAAGGAATGATGCTAAAGATGAAGCTCCAGTACTTTGGACACCTCATGCGAAGAGTTGACTCATTGGAAAAGACTCTGATGCTGGGAGGGATTGGGGGCAGGAGGAGAAGGGGACGACCGAGGATGAGATGGCTGGATGGCATCACTGACTCATGGACGTGAGTCTGAGTGAACTCCGGGAGTTGGTGATGGACAGGGAGGCCTGGAGTGCTGCAATTCATGGGGTCGCAAAGAGTCGGACACGACTGAGCAACTGAACTGAACTGAAGACAAGTACAACTCAAGCTCCTTGTGAAATCTTACTTGAACAGGGTATAATACCTGGTAAGTTGCCCTCTTTTGCTCCCCAAAGCAAGTCATGTTCAGGTTTTATAGTTCACATTTAAATGAACCATTTATCTGGAGACAGCTTACAGAAGCTGACACAGAAGTTACCAACCCCAGTCTACCCTGTCTAGTCATGCTACTTAGAAAAAGCTTAGTCTCTTTAACAAATTTATCACAGTAAGTATTATCTTTAAACATAACATAACTGGATAACATCATTATATATTTTTCCTCATCTTGTGCCACTGTTTTCTACATAAATTAGTGTTCCCTAAAATAAAATTGAAAAGTGAAAGTGAAGTCGCTCAGTTGTGTCCGACTTTTTGCGACCCCATGGACTGTATCCTACCAGGCTCCTCTGTCCATGGGATTTTCCAGGCAATAGTACTGGAGTAGATTGCCATTTCCTTCTCCAGGGGATCTTCCTGACCCAAGGATCAAACCTGGGTCTCGCACATTGTAGACAGACACTTTACCATCTGAGCCACCAGGGAAGTCCTAGTGTTCCCTAACATCTTGTTAAATATAAATAATTCAAATATATATATGTGTTGATTTTTTAGCATAGCAGATAATACACATTTACTTTGTTTCAAATGTATAGCAAGACCAGCATGAACTCAATACATCTTCTAGAGTCCTATTGGATGTTAGATGGATTCCAAAGTCTGGGAAGATTTCCATGTGTGTTTCAAGGAAGTTAGTTTCTCAGTGTTGCTGGTAAAGATTATTTTCCCCCGAATAAATACCATTAACTACTTTCAATCTTTTACTCAATTTAAATAATAAATTACTCACCATCACATGAGAAATTTTAGTGATGAAAGCTAATAAATTATTCTGATAGAAGAATAATTGCTCATCACATTGTGTTTTCAACTGAGGATCAACATTAACGGAAAGCTACTTCAAACATAACATTTTAATCAAACAGTAGATGTGATAGAGAATGACTTTCTGAGTTCTTTTGAGACAGTATTTTATTTTACAGATAAAAAAAGCAGGTGAGTTAATGGATCTGTTCAAGTTTAACAGTATAATGTATGAATGATTTTCAACTTTCCTAACCTGTGTACTAATTTAATAGTCCTTGACATGACCTACTGCTACTTTTGATTTTTTTAATTCATGTAAGTGAATATATATAGCTATATAGTATATAGCTATATTAAAAACTATATATTATATTTTATATATTATATATGATATTTTCATTACCCAAACATGGTGGCACTGCCTCATTGATTTCTAGAAGAAACTACTCAAACCGATACTGGAAACAGAGGATGCCGTTGCCATGGTGATAAATTATCAACCATATTTTTATTTTCTATTTTGCTCAAATTATTAATAATTAACTATAGCAGGTGCCATTGTTGGGGTAAGCAACGGTGCCATAATGCTATACTACCTTGTTCATGGAAAACAGAAGTCTAGCATCTTCAGATTCCCTAAGGGAAAATAAAGACCAATTCTCATCAGAACTCAACCAATGTTATGGTCCCTAAATGCAGAAAGTTGGTATTGTATATACTCAAATCAAATTTACCTCAGTTTTGAAGATAGCCTTTGATTATCCCACAAACATATACCTACTTCTTGTATATGCTTCTCAAAGAAATGTCCATCATAATTCAACTGCCCCTTACATTACCAACATCATATCGCTACACTTGAGACAACCCCAGTGTCACCAGTTACTGAATTCACTAAAGCCTATTGTATTCTATTATTTCTGAGCTAATTTTAGAAGTTAATAAATTCATTTGTATGTGGGATCTGTGACTTCATCCTGTATGAAGGTTGTAGACAGTACGTATGCCTTTGTTTCTGTGTTACCTACCCCATGGACTTTTCCTAAGAAACAGCTACTTGAGTCTTGCTGCTGCTTATAGTTTAGCTACTTTGCTTGTAGCTCACTTCCATTTGCTTGTCCTCACTTCCATTTCTGAGGATTCTAATCATATGTGCAAACTCCGTTTTGCAGAAGCAACGTTATTTCCCTTTGATAGGCAGAGTTTTTCACCCAAATCTTCACCATAACCCACTTTTTTATTTTTTTTAAATTAGATGACGCTTAACTTTAAGAGCTTAAATTGGCCAGGTTGCAATGCTAACTCTCAAGTCAATAAAATCACTATTATTTACCAAGTAAAACCATTTATTTCTTCCTCTGGGGGTATAATCTTCAGTTAAGAAGATCCCTAGGTATTGAGAAGATAAATATTTCTTCTAATGGAACAATAGATCGAATAGTGAGAAATAGTGTTCACTGATTCCAAACACACATTGCACCAATTTGATAGCACCTCAGTCTGAGTTTAACCATCCAGCTAGCACTCCACTTGAAACTTATTGACCCATCCCACTGTTTTGTATAGTGGGTCTGCTCTATTTAATGAGATACATATAGGACCAATGACTAATGCCATGGGTATCAGAACTTTCCATGTTATTTTATAAGAAAGTTAGTTTATTATCTTGTACCTAGATTGTGTGGTAGGTTTTGAGGCTACTTTGGCTGAGGTTGATGGGAGGAAGAAAGATATTGTAAAGAGTGGAGAAAACTTTAAATATTCATATATAGCAGGGAAATATTCAAAGAGAAGGAAATGTATGGATTTTGGAAAGGAATATTCAGAAATGAACCTAATGTTGATGGTTTACCAAATATATGTACATGAATATGAGAATAATGGAGACATAAAAGCTATCTCAGTCAGATGGCTGGTGCTAGTTTCTTCTACCCATCAGTCTGTTGCCAAGAGCTGATTACATCCTCTTTGGTCTAACCTTAAATGTAAACATCAAGCTTTGATTAGGAGGCATGGGTGTTTGCAAATGATAAAAATATAAGTATTTTGTTGATATTAAAACTAAAAATTAATATAAAATGAAGAAGATTTGTATTATTTAAAATAATAGATTAAATATCTGTATTTAACACAAAAGGTTTCTCTTTATCTCAAGAATACAACAACATGATTAGGAGAAGCAAGGATAGCTCTTTATCCTATCATAAATTACAGTAGTTTCCTGTGTCTTCTAATGGTTACTTTAGAAATATGCAAGCAAATTGGCAATGAGCTTTTCAGAGGAATATAGGATAAGATTACTTCCATTCAGTGGAAGAGATTTTAGTGTTACAAACTATGGCTATTTCCTGAAGACATTTTTTTTTTCTGCCAACTACATTTACGAGATAAGAATATTTCATAATTAATTCCCAGTTGTTTCTTGTTATGCATCTAGTGATATATTTCTATACTGTAATGGGTTGGAGATAGTGTTACAAAATAAATGTAATCTATATTTTTTATTAGTCAAAGATATTTTTATAAGCCTGGAAAGTTTTGAGTTTGAAATGGAAGGTTATGTAAATTACATTCAAATAAATAATTGTTGTTTGGAAAGTTTCATGTCCTTAACACTGTGCTGATTTCTTTAGAAGATACACATAAATATAAAGTTTCTGTCAAAGGCTTGGAGTATAATCTCAAGGTGATGGAAAAATATATTGATAATTAAGTACAAGCTATAATTCAAAGTGCATTGCAAGGATCCAAGTGTATATCATGAAGGACATAATACTTGAATTGCTTTTTAAAGATTAAATAGGATTCTGATAGGTAAATATGTAGAGGAAAGACTTTTCATATAGAAAAAAATTAATGTATTTACATGAGCAAAACTTCGGAAGCTAGAAAATTTGAGTAACTACTAATGAAATACTTTTAATATGCTTTGTTCAGATGGTATTACTGTTGTCAAATTCAGTCATCTATAATCCTGGGACAGTATATGGTACCAAGGCAGTAGGATTTTGAGAAATTAAGACTATGGACTATAGATCTAATGAAATAGACAATGGAAATGGTTATAACTTTGCTTAAGGCCAATTGATATTGCAACTCTATAATCCATAGAATAAATTTAGCTAAAGTGATAGTAAAGATGAAGTTAGCAGGTAGCCATGATTTCAGTAAGCCCAGCTATATGTGAGGGAGCCTACAAGCCATTATATATAGAGGTGTCGGAAAGAAAGTGATTGCAAACAAAACAAGTCAAAGCAATACAAAAACATATCGAAAGTAGGACAGTGTAAATATAATTGCTTTAAAAATGTAGGTAAGGCGTGAAGAACAGTGAAAAATGACTAAAGTCTTATATTTAGCTAATAGAAGATCCACGGTCCATTATCAAGAACTGTTGAAGGCATGATTTGAAGTCATGTCTGGGAGAAAGCCTAATGAATAGCACATAATTATCAGTGATTTCAGCCCAGTAATCTTGAATGGCTCTCGCAATATCTATCAGCATTAATATATGGATGATGTGCCATCGCCCGAATGACTTTGATGAAAATTTGGGTGATATTTGTCTTTAATCTTAAAACTGCTAATGAGACTACAGGAATTAAAATCACTTCTTGATACGACGTGCTTTCAGGTCATTTTAGACTTTATTCCCTGTGTTTATTTTCCAAATATAGGTTATACATTTACAGCACACACACATACACACATGTGATTATTTAGGAGAGGAGGAGATGGCAAAACAATGCATATACATAAACAAATTGCTTTGATATTACCTAATTTAAACCTGGCAACATTCCCTACTAGTTTTGATTGAACAGAAGCATAAACCCATGTTGTATTGTTGTTTTCTCTTTGGCTGAGAGGCTGAGTGCAGTGATTCTCAGTGCCAAATTTAGGAGTTCAGCTGGGTAATGCTAGAAAATGTATAATTTTCTAGCCAGACTTTCCATAAAAGTTTATTTCATTTTCAGATGGAAAGCAGATAGGCACTGATGTTTCTCTATTTTATGTGAAGAAAGTGTGTGTATTACCCATGACATTGATTTATACATCCCTGAGGTAGTCCAACTGGTGGGCTTCTCAGTCTCTCATTATGCTGCTACTCCCAGCCCCCACCCTGCACCCCAGAGCAGCCCTTGTCCTTCTGAGTTAGAGGCTTTGGGGAGAGTCAGATTAGCACATGTCATGCGAGAGCTTCCCTGGTGGTTCAGTGATGAAGAATCCGTCTGGAGTTCAGGAGATGCGGTTACATTCCTGGGTCAGGAAGATGCCCTGGAGGAGGAAATGGCAATCCACTCCAGTATGCTTGCCTGGAGAATTCCATGGATGGAGGAGCCTGGGGGGCTACAGTCCACAGGGTCCCAAAGAGTTGGGAGCAATGAGCAACTAAGCATGCACACATGTCATGTAAAATCTACAAGGATCACTACACAGTATTTGAACTTTTTTCTCTCTCATATGAGCAGATCAGCTGTTTCCTTAAATCCAAGTCTCATAGACATATTTAGCAAAACTATTCCAAGGTTTTAGCATATGGAGATTTAGATCAGATTTTTTTTTAATGTGTATTTTGTTGACTTTTAAGTTGGAATTAGGGAATGCTTAGTGCCAGGAAATATTCATGCCCTCAGTTTGCTGCCTGTTAGGATAACTGAGGTGGGGAGGGAACATTCTTACAGAGAATACGGTTGATTTCTATAGCACTGTCTTTCCTGAGGTTAAATGTTTTATTTTGACTCACTCTAGCTCCTACAAATGGAGAAGGAAATGACAACCCTCTCCAGTATTCTTGCCTGGAGAATTCCATGGATGGAGGAACCTGGTGGGCTATGGTCCATGAGGTTGCAAAGAGTCAGACATGACTGAGCGATTAACACTTTCACTTCACTTTCAGCTCCTACAAGAAACAAAACCACACATTTCAGTAGCTTAACAATTCACCTTATTTCTCATGTAACTAAACTCTAAAACTCCATTTCTGATTTGAGGCTACTCTCTTGGAAGTGATTATTTAAAGGCCCAATTCCTTATATTTGGGGGGACTGCTATCTTCAATATGTAGTTTCTGAAATACATTTGTTCCCTAAGGCTGCCCTAACAGATGACCGCACACTGGATGGCTTTCAAACAGCAAGAATTTATTCCCTCACAGCTCTGGAGGTGAGAAGTCTGAAATCAAGATGTTGGCAAGGCTGTGCTTTCTCTCTGAAAACTCTAAGGAAGGATGTTTCCTTGCTTCTTCCTAGTTTTAGGTGTTTACTGGCAATCTTAGTTGCTCTTTGCCTGTAAGCACATCACTTCAATCTCTGTCTCTGTTGTCACGTGGTATTTTCCCTGTATATCTGTGTGTCCAAGCTCTCCTCCTCTTAAAAGGATCACAGTCCTTGTATAGACACCAATTCTACTAGATTAATGGACTACCCATGTACTCTAGGACCAATCTTAACTTGATTACATATGCAAATACCTTATTTATAAACCAAGGTCATGTTAACAGGCTGAGGATGAACATTTATATATATATATATAATATAATATAATATATTAATATAATATATATAATATATTAATATAATAAAATTTTATCTATTTATTTATTTTGAGGTATGTTATCCAACTCGGTATAGAAGGTCATAGGGCTTGGCTAAATTAATCCCTAAGAGTCGGACCAGCAGTTAGGATTAGGACTTGGCACTTTTTTGTCAAATGTACAGGTTCCATCCCTGATCAGGGAAATAAGATCCCACAAGCTGTGTGGCACAGCTCCCCCCATAAAAAAAAGACTACAGAAGAGGGTAAATAGCTTGGGGTAGTAGAGCTTCAGGATTTCCGCATGGACCAGACTTGCAAGTATTGTGAACCTCGGCTGCTGCAGAACATAATGACATGGGTGCATCCAAGTCTATGGAGACTGGAACATATATCAGCGTGTAGCATTCAGAAAAGATCATGGCATCTGGTCTCATCACTTCATGTCAAATAGATGGGGAAATGAAACAGTGTCTGACTTTACTTTTGGGGGCTCCAAAATCAGTGCAGATGGTGATTGCAGCCATGAAATTAAAAGACGCTTACTCCGTGGAAGGAAATTTATGACCAACCCAGGCAACATATTAAAAGGTAGAGACATTACTCTGTCAACAAAGGTCTGTCTAGTCAAGGCTATGGTTTTTCCACTAGTCATGTATGGATGTGAGAGTTGGACTATAAAGAAAGCTGAGTGCAGAAGAATTGATGCTTTTGAACTGTGGTGTTGGAGAAGACTCTTGAGAGTCCCTTGGACTGCAAAGAGATGCAACCAGTCCATCCTAAAGGAGATCAATCCTGAGTGTTCATTGGAAGGACTGGTGTTGAAGGTGAAGCACCAATACTTTAGCTACCTGATGCGAAGAGCTGACTCATTTGAAAAGACCCTAATGCTGGGAAAGATTGAGGGCAGGAGGAGAAAGGGAAAACAAAGGATGAGATGGTTGGATGGCATCACCGACTCAATGGACATGAGTTTGGGTAAACTCTGGGAGTTGGTGATGGACAGGGAGGCCTGGCGTGCTGCAGTTCACGGGGTCGCAAAGAGTTGAACACAACTAAGCGACTGAACAGAACTGATATATATATATAAGATACAAATTGAATTGTTTCATTTTTTGCACGTATATTCAGTTTTTAATGTTGCTGGGAGTATGCTTCATTTATGGACCTTTATTTGTTGTCTTTCATTAACTATGAGAAATCTATGCCATTATCTCTTCAAACTGCCTCCCCCCTTGTTTATATTATTCATGTTTCCTTTTTCATTTTTCTTGGACTTCAGTTACTTTCATGTTACAAATTTGATACTATCTTTATATTTTGAATGTTTTACTTTTTAAATTCATTTTTGGATCATTTCCATTGAAATGTTATTAAGCTCAGCATTTTAAAAAGCCTTTTGAAGAAGTTTTTCCCCTCTGATATCTTGTCTCCAAATTCTAGCATTTCTAGCATTTTCTGTCAAGGTCTTTATCTCTCTGCTGAAGTTCATCATCCACTTGTAATAATACACATTGTCTACCATTTCCACTAGATCCTTAACATCTCAAAGATAATTTATTTTAAACTACCCCTAGCTCCAGCATCTGTATTTTTTTCTGAATCTGGTTATGTCATTTCCTATGAAAAAGGATCATTTCTTCTGCTTTTCTTTATGGCTCATAAATTTTATCTGAATATCAATCATCATGAATTTTGTTATTTATTTGCTCAGTCATGTCCAACATTTGTGACCACATGGACTGCAGCACACCAGGCCTTTCCCAGAGCTTGCTCAAACTCATGTCCATTGAGTTGGTGATACCAACCAACTGTCTCATCCTCTATCATCCCCTTTTTCTCATGCCTTCCAACCTTTCCCAGCATCAGGGTCTTTTCCAGTGAGCCGGCTCTTTGCATCAGAGGGCCAATGTATTGGAGCTTCAGCCTCAGCATCAGTCCCTCCAGTGAATATTCAGGATTGATTTCCTTTAGGATTGACTGGTTTGATGTTCTTGTGCCCAAGGGACTCTGAAGACTTTTCTCCAACACCACAGTTCAAAAGCATCAATTCTTTGGCACTCAGTCTTCTTTATGGTCCAAATCTCACATCCATACATGACTACAGGAAAAATCAAAGCTTGGATTAGATGGACCTTTGTAAGCAAAATGATATTTCTTCTTTTTAATATGCTGTCTAGGTTGCTTATTGCTTTTCTTCCAAGGAACAAACACCTTTTAGTTTCATGGCTGCAGTCACTATCTGCAGTGATTTTGGAACCCGAGAAAATAAACTCTGTCACTCTTTCCATTGATTTCCCACCTATTTGCCATGAAGTGATGGGACCAGAAGCCATGATATTCATTTTTTGAATGTTTAATTGTATGCTAGCTTTTTCACTCTTCCGTTTCACGTTCATCAAGGGACTCTTTAGTTCCTCTTTGCTTTCTGTCATTAGGATGGTGTTTTCTGCATAGCTGAGGTTATTGATATTCCTCCTGGAAATCTTGATTCCAGCTTGTGTTTAATCCAGCTTGGAATTTCACCTGATAAACTGCATATAAGTTAAATAAGCAAGGTGACAATATAAGGCTTCCTTTCCCAATTTGAAACGAATCCATTGTTTCTTGTCTGGTTCTAATTGTTGCTTCTTGCCATGCATACAGGTTTTTCAAGAAGTGGGTAATGCGTTCTCGTATTCCTATCTCTTTAATAATTTTCCAGTTTGTTGTGATGTACACGGTCAAAGGCTTTAGTGTAGTAAATGAAGAAGAAGTAGATGTTTTTTGGAATTTTCTTGCTATGATCCAGTGGATTTTGGCAATTTGATCTCTTGTTCCTCTGCCTTTCCTAAAACCAGCTTGAACATCTGGAAGTCCTCAGTTCATGTACTGTTGAAGTCTAGCTTGAAGGATTTTGAGCATTACTTTGCTAGTATGTGAGATGAGTGCAATTGTGTGGTAGTTTGAACATTCTTTGAGATTGCCCTTCTTTGGGATTGAGATGAAAACTGACCTTTTCCAGTCCTGTGGCCACTGCTGAATTTTCCAAATTTGCTGGAATATTAGGGGTGGCAATTTAACAGCATCATCTTTTAGGATTTGAAATAGCTCAGTTGGAATTCCATCATCTCCACTAGCTTTGTTTGTAGTGATGCTTCCTAAGGCCCACTTGACTTCACACTCCAGGATATTTGGCTCTAGTGAGTGATAAAACAGTCATGATTATCTGGGTCATTAAGATCATTTTTGTTTAGTTTTTCTGTTATTCTTGCCACGTCTTCTTGATTTCTTCTGCTTCTGTTAGGTCTATAACGTTTCTATCCTTTATTGTGCTAATCTTTGCATGAAATATTCTCTTTGTATCTTTAATTTTCTAGAAGAGATCTCCAGTCATCGTGAATAAATGAATTTTAAGTAGGCAGTACTTAGAAAGGAGCACTATTCCTCCAGTGATAGCTTTGGGGTTGATTAAATCTGTTCGGTAGTTGAACTGGATTTCATTTTCTTGATCCTATCTTTACTTCAGTGAACCATAAGCTTTAACACTTCTGGCAGTAAAGCTGCCACTATCTAGTCCTTTATGTTGGTGCAGAACCTTGAGCTCAAGGCTTAGATGAAATTTTCTTTTCTCTCTCCCTCCAAATCAGTGGATCTTTGCCCAGTCCCTGTAGATAAGCAAGTTTGCTGTCACTTTCCCAGTGGCTTAAGGCTTTTGTTGCATATAAAGAATATCTTAAGTCCTCTAATCAAGGGAGCAGGGTTTCCTGACTTTTGCAGGAGCAGCCAGTCACCACCTATTTTCATTATTGATTCACACTTTGTCCCCAATCTTATGAGCATCTTACAAAAATCTGTTTTAAAGAACTTGCAAGGACATTCCATGATCCTTAATGTCTGGTATCTCAGTGATTCTAAACTGATATGTTTAGTGTGTTAGGCTGAATAGCAACTGCTATTATGCTCTCAGAGGAAATACTGAATCGTCAGCAAGTGTCTGCCCTAAACATGGAAGTGCTCTTCACTTGTACCCTGGAAGCAACAGATTTATTACTTAATATTCTATAGCATGCTACCTCTCATTAAATTGATATTTCTTTTCATAGATAAACACCTAAATATACAATATACTAAAACAATTCAGACTAGTAGTAGGTAGTTTTTAGACCAATGAGATTTAATTCCCAGTATCCTCATTCTGTAACTGACAAAACCCCATGAGCTTTGGGTCATGTGAATTGCATCAGGCATATAGAGGCTGGAGAGTCTGAGAACTCAGAAGCCACACAGCCAGCAAGCTACAGAAGGAGTCTTTGTGAAGTCAAAGCCAGAGTCCCAGAGAAGAGCCTCTGACAGTGACTCCTGCAGCACTGTGCTAAGAATAGATTTTAGTTCCTCTTCATACAAATAGAAAAAGATGCAAACAAATGACGTTTCACACAGACACCTTTCATATTAATTTAAAATGTTAAATGAACAAAGCTGAAATCAAGTGGCTGAAACAGTAGATTAGGATTTTCTGTAGCCTGTTTAGCATTATCTTATACTTGTGCTAACAGAATCATTTATATCTGTATGTGAACCTTTGGTACATTGATATATTTGCATGAGAAATCAATAGGTATATCACAGACTGCCTGCAGATACATTAATTTTGTTTTAAAACAGATTTCAGTTTGATGCCTATTTTCCAATATCAAGTTAGAGAAATTAGATCATTACAATGAGAAATAAAATATGCAATTAATGATTTGAAGTTAATATGTACTGGGTGTCCCCAAAAGAGGGTAACCAGATTTAATGAATTTATAATGAAAAAGTATTTTAATATTCAATTAGGAGCAATGAATGGCAAACCTTCATTATTAAATTTTTTAAATATTCCAATAAATATAATGAATTGCAGTAAAATTTATGTAAAAGCACAAATCAATTCCGTTATTGTGGGATGAAATAAATAACCAGAGAATGTTTTTAAATTATCCTTTTGCATGCAAGTAAGCAAAAATACCAATAACTTCTGAAATGTAACCTAATATGTATGCAGAAACCATTTATTATAAATACTGGGTCCATAAGTATTATTGGGGATACAGAATACAGCAGGGTGTGCTACACTTAGGGTGATTGCATGAAGCACTATACCACAATGGTATCTATATCTCCAAAAGATTTTCCTCGCTTTCTTTTCTATTAAAAACAAATTTCCCTTCATTGACATCCATCAGTTCAGTTCAGTTCATTCGCTCAGTCGTGTCTGACTCTTTGTGACCCCATGAATCGCAGCACGCCAGGCCTCCCTGTCCATCACCAACTCCCGGAGTTCACTCAGACTCACGTCCATCGAGTCAGTGATGCCATCCAGCCATCTCATCTTCTGTCATCCCCTTCTCCTCCAGCCCCCAATCCCTCCCAGCATCAGAGTCTTTTCCAATGAGTCAACTCTTCGCATAGACACTGCTTATATCATTATTCTGATTAAAATCCATTAGGGGTCAGATTCACAAAGATATCAAGTAAACAAGTGATGTGATAGCAGCAAAAGCTGTCTTCTAGCTCATTCACCTTTGACTTGAGCTGGTCTAGGTAGAATCATGAGGTTGGTTTCATTGCCTGAAACTATCCTTTTAATACTTATTCCCTTCTTCTGTGTCACCCAGGCTCCCTGGCCTGACCTAGCTCCCTGATACTAATTATGTCACATTTAAATACCTATTATTGATATAACCTTTATTAATATCGTTACTCTCATATAAGCAGCTTTAAAAAGATACTCAGTGTGAAATATTATACATTTCAATAGAGGAATACAAATTTGACTCTTAAAATTTCTAAAGTTTAGAGGTTTTGAAAATGAGGGCCAAAAAAATGTAATAGATTTAGTTCTCTGATACCACAAGAATGTCTTCCTCTGCTAAAAAAACAATCTTGTTCTACTCTTTCAAAACATATTTTCATTCTATGTATGATAAAATATGACCAAAGCCCTACATGCACCTTCATATATTTGTCATCAATGAAACTATGGCTTATTTAGTTGTGTTTTAAAGCACATGACTCTGTTTTATAATAGAAGTATTCCATCTCAAAGTATCTGGGTGAAGCAGAAGCTGGTTTTTTTTTTTTTTTTCATGGTGCATCTGAACACATGAACTATTTTAGAAAAATGCCAACAAACTCTCGTCTTGTACTTATAGTCAAACACTTTCACAAAGTTTCTCTAGGTTTCTGGTATAAAGTCATTTCTCAAAAGCAGAAGTCGATTTCTTGTCACTAATTTTCTCCTAGTAAGCTTAAGAGAAATAATTGATAATGAGGCATCTGACTCTGGTAGGTTGACCTGAAAGACAAATAATTGTCATATTGATACTGTGGAGCATCGCCTGAGAAAGTGAAGCATGGCTCTGCGTACTTTGAGGGTGAACTTTAAATAACAGGAAATGTTGGCAAGCTGCTATAAAGTGGCTCTGTTTCAGGGAAATGGATGTACCATCTGCAAGGCTAAACTGAAATGACAAGCCTTTGAGGCAGACAGAATAAATGTTCAATCCATTTGGCAGATAAATCAGGTCATGGATTGGTTTATTTAGCTCCCGTTTCACATAAACAGTATACAGGCAGAAGCAATGAACCACTGCTAAATTCAACAGGAAATTCCATTTGAGGTGATATCTATGCTCAAGCTTCAGATGGTCTTCATTCTCCCATCTCGTCTCTTTGCCATATTAGTGGCATGGCTTGCCAATGCCTCTTGGTAGTTGAGATTGCAGAATCTATCTGAGCCACACATATTCTCTAGCGGGAGAATAAACTGAATGATCACCATTCCAAAGCTTACCTAATTATATTTCTCTAATAGAAATATGTGTGTAAAGATAAAAATATAAGGAATCCGTTTCATGTTTCTGACAAAAAATGTAGCAGACATTTATCTAGTCATTGTAAAATGTAACGTTCCTACCATTTCACGGCCATGTTCACCTAGTGATCTCAATAGACCACAATACCTTCAGCAACTAAGCATCCACAGACAGCAGCCATGCGTGTCCTCTTCTACTTTTGATCCTTACGCAAAATTTCACTTTTGCATTGGTTACTGTAATGAAATACTAGGTTCAATTTCTGATTGACTTCTTTTATCTACTTTATAGAATTTCATGCTACTCTAGAGGGCAGAGGCATATTTTCTTTTTCAATTTTGATGAAAGAATATGAACCACATTTCACCTTCATGCTCTTCGTGAAGGTCATAGTTGAAATATGATAAAGCATTAAGATCCAAGTTATTTTTCCAATCTACTATGATTCAAAGCAATAAATTCAGTTTAACAACTTAATTAAAACTATTCTCAGAAAAACAACTATTCTCTTTGTATACTATCATTATAGAGAGCTAGAAAGGTTGTGTTTATTCCAACTGTAAAAGTATTAAAGGAAAAAAATACTTTCTTTTTCTTTAGTTTCCCTTTTACTTTGACAAGAGATTTTTAAAGGATTTGTTTCTCTTCTCCTGTTATTATTAAATATATTTTTTCTTTCAGCATGAAATATTATTAGGCAAGGTGCTAAGTCACTTCAGACATATCTGAAGGTCTTTGCGACCCTATGGACTATAGCCAGGCAGGTTCCTCTGTCCATTAAATTTCCCAGGCAAGAATACTGGAGTGGGTTGTTGTGGCTTTCTCCAGTGAATCTTCCCAACCCAGGGATGGAATCCCGTCTTTTATGTCTTCTGCATTGGCAGGTGGAGTCTTTACCACTACTGCCTTCTGGGAAGCCCAATTATTAGGCAATAATGAGACAAAAAATCCTCACTTTGTTGCTTATGTGCTCTGCCAAATTTAAGTTGCAAAATATTTACTGCAACAGGTAGGGTCAATTCACACACACATATACACACTGTATTTTGGATTATATCATATTTCGTTTTATATTTTGCATTGTATACTACATTTTTTATATATTGCACATGTATAATACTTTTGAGGAAGTTATGACAATATGAAATCAATAAAATAATTTATTGAATATTGTACTATGATATCAATCTATGATAAAAAAGATTATATATCCAACTAATCTTTACTTTTAATCTAGTGAAAAATGTTGATTCAAATAAAATTAATATAATTGATTTGCATTGCTACAGGCTAAATTTGTCACTTGTTCTCATTATCCTCTTATGATGCATCTTAAGCGGATTGACTCTTAGCTACATCACACAGATCCCCCTTCAGGACTGAAGAACTTATTCTTCAGGTACATAGAATGCTGCTGAAGACTGTCCTTGGCTGTCTATCTTCTCCAGGATTTGCCCTCTGTTGAAAAGGGCTGTCAGGCCCAAGTTCATTTTTCCCTCCAGGGAACAGCCCACTTGTAATGAATGGCCAATGTGAGATTATAAAACCTTGTCCCTTCTACCAAACTCCAGAGCCCTGTAGAGAGCGGTTCTAGTTTCAGAGCTTACGTGGGTGATGTACGGCTTCATTGTAATGGCACTGAAGTCTTAATTCTCCTTCTGCCACACCCTGCTTTCTTCCCTTTCCTCAAGAACTGTTACAGCTGAGATAGTACATAGAAGTTTCATGCACTCAACAATCTATGTCTCAAGGGAATCCAACCTTTAATAGTTTGTACCAGATTTGGCCCAAGAGAGCAGGTATTGCAAAGAGCAGTGGAGCTGGATTACACAGCATTGCCTCTACCTAGTTGGCAATGAGGATCTCATCACCAGTTGTATATGAATCATAAGAGTCCCTGGCAGATCAAAGTATAGTTACCTAACTTTTGTTAGTTGCATTCCACAAACCCACCTGCTAGGGTATAGTAAGCACCCTTTTCTTTGAAGATGATCCAGAAGATTCTGCCTTGCAATAAAACAAGGGTTCTCTCAATATATGACTCCACATTTCTTCATGCAGCTATGATGTACTAAGGTTAGAAAAGACCAAGACCTTTCTAGGGAGAAAAGAGTATACTCAGAAGGAGCTATAGGACCTAACCAAGGTGTGCCAGAGGAGACTGGCTAGTATGTATAAGACTGATTCCTATGGATACTGAGTCAAGAAGGCGTGGAAAGTAAAGCTGGATAAGGAAGAGTTTACCAAATTGATAACATTCAGGATCTAAGGGCCTGACAACAACTCTGAAAGATGAAATAAATATGCTACTAGCAAGGGTTGAAGAAGCTTAAAGAAAGTGATGACCAAAATTAGGTGAAGTCAAAATGCCTAAACAATCATGCTGTATTATTGAAGAAAGGGTCAAAGATTCAGAGACTTGGACGTG
Source organism: Ovis aries (assembly GCF_016772045.2). Taxonomy (NCBI): domain Eukaryota; kingdom Metazoa; phylum Chordata; class Mammalia; order Artiodactyla; family Bovidae; genus Ovis; species Ovis aries. The sequence goes on from NC_056069.1 coordinate 55,362,505, forward strand.
GTAGGATTTTTATTCTTTTATTCTGTGTAAGGGCAGGAAGTCCACTAGGTGTCTGAAACAATAAAGATGGTCTAATGGTACCACTGGGAGATTATAAGCAGTCTTCAAGTAGGAGATTTTGCATAAAAATATCAATGGTGAGATTGAAAAGGTGATCAAGAAGCTGATTACAGTTGCCCTAGTAAAAACTTATGACCCTATGCCCAGTTTCTGAACTTGGGCTAATCTGTAGACATAAAACTCACTGTATCAGAGAGTATAATATCCCCATGCCAAGGACTCTGAAATATTAGAGCAAGTATGTGTCATAATACCCCATCGTTTCCTAACGGGACCTATGGTGACTAGCCTGAGTTATAATACAAAGAGGGAAAAAGGATATCCAGATATTTTAAGGATGATTGAACATGGATAGGAGTTGATATAGGTTCCCTGGGATTCAGAGCCTGTCTGTGAATACCCTATCAGAGTGGGAGCACTTGGAGGAAAAGCAGTAAGGTTCTGATGCTAGTCTATACAGCATGGTCTACTCAGACTATGAGTGGACCTAGTGGTAATACCTATCACCACCAGTTGATTGTTTGAATGGACTTGCTAGGGAGTTGGTAGAATTCCCATGTTGCTGTTTGGCCTGTAGGACAGGAGTTTCTCACTGGAAAAAAAAAAAAAAAAGCTGGAGTCTCTGAAACTCTTTCTCATATCCTGAGAAAGATTAAGAAAAATTAAGCACATCCCACTAGAATAGAAGATATTAGTATCACCCTGTATTAGTTATCTATTCCTCCACTGAAGAATTTTGTATAAACTATTGCATCTGCCTGTAAATCTCTTTTCCTCTATCTCATTTCACAAAGTAGTAATAATCCTTCAAAATTAGTTCAATTCTCCCTTCCTTCAAAAGGTGCCCTATGCTGTTTTACTTACACCTAGTCTCCTTTTTTGTAACATAATATTGCATACCTTTATCTTATACTATTTATGTTTCAAATATATTATTATTTAAATTTTTAGAATATAAACTTCATGGTGTCTAATTATATCTCCGAATTTAGGATGAATTTAAAAAATACTATCATGAATGAGCTGATTATGTCCCATCTTTCTATATTTTTAATACAGGAAAGTTTACGTCACTTTTCTATATTTCTAATATGGGAAAGTTTACATCATTTTATAATTTGATATATAGAAAATGATGCTTATTGAACATTAAGAACTTACAGATTTCATAACACTTTCTTTGAAGAAAAAATCTATTATAATATCCACCTCTGAAATAAAAAAGAGAGATGGATTTAAAATCATCCTAGGAATTAAGACTCCAGTACTCTTGCCTGGAAAATCCCATGGATGGAGGAGCCTGGTAGGCTGCAGTCCATGGGGTCGCTAAGAGTTGGACACAACTGAGTGACTTCACTTCACTTTCACTTTTCACTTTCAAGCATTGTTGAAGGAAATGACAACCCACTCCAGTATTCTTGCCTGGAGAATCCCAGGGATGGGGGAGCCTGGTGGGCTGCCGTCTATGGGGTCACACAGAGTCAGACACAACTGAAGTGACTTCGCAGGAATTAAGACTAGTTCTGAGAACACTTTGATAACTGGGGGGAAAAAAACAATGCTATATAAAATCTTATGATTAAACTATATATCAAGTGATATCATATCATATATTACTAGACCATTCAGGTATGACCTGCCAGGAGCCAGCATGAGGAACTCCGCCCATGGCAAAGTTCATGAGGAAGGAGGCTTCAGCATTAGCAAAGGCAGGATTGAGCCTCAGGATACCCCCTGTTCCTGAGCATCTACCCCCAAAACCAGGGTCTGTCTACTTTACTGTTTTATGCTCTCACCTATACCTCTGACTTTACGGGGGGCTGACCCCCATTACCTCTCTCGGAGAAGGAGTTAACTTACAGCTCCAAGTCAATAAAAATTCCTGGGCGTGACAAGAGTGTTTCAACTTAGGAACTCCTCTGAAGGTTATCTAGCCTGCCTGTACAGGTTCGTCTGGCCACATGTGATTGTTTACCATGAGAGGCACGAGATGTTTCAGACTTACTAAAGGCAGATTCTTTTGGGAAGTTAGAAATTATTAGTATAGTGGGTTGGTTAGGAATTATATTGGTGAAAGGTTTTTCATTTGTGGTGCCAATAATTGCTGCTAAATCTCCATATTCCCTGCCCTGGGTGTGATAAGGGTGTCTCAGGTCAAACCTCTCTGCTGGCAGACTAGTTTGTGTGACAGGATTATCCATACTCCTGCCACTATGCACGTGATTGTTTACTACCTCTCAACCATAAACAGCACAGAGAGTTTGGAGTATTTAGAAAATCTTAATTAGCATAGGGTTTTTCTCATTGTTGAGTCAATGATTGCCACCAAGCCTCCATATCCTTAGGTACCTGGGAATATATTAATGTATTTTGAATATAGAAAAGGAAATATAGTAATTTTTGATGTTAGCCATACTAGACCTTTTGAGTTAATGAATTTTCTCTTTTGTTATAGATCATTGTACTTTGTTATAAATCACTCTGTCCTTGCTATGTAAAAATGTAACTTTATCACTATCTTAAGACTAAATAGATCTTAAGGGGAACATTGGTGAAAGGTTTTCATTTGTTGGGCTGATGTTTGCTGCTAAATCTCCATATTCCCTGCCCTTATAATGAATATAACTAGCATATAGAAGAAATAAGTATTAACCTTTAAAATAAATCATGTTAACCTTGGGTTAAATAAATTCCTTTCTTAGTTGTAACCCACTACATCCTCACCCTATAGGAATGCAACTTTATCTGCTACCTACAGAGGATGTCGCCTGGTTTAAGAAAAAACACCCTTGGAAAAAATAAGTTTTTTGGTTATTAGAAAGATTCATAAATTGTAAGCAGGCCTCATGACCATAAGATGATGTAAAACCCCTAAGACCTTTTTTTTATACATTTATGTGAAGCACCTGATTTTGATAAAGGTCAGGACTGCTGACCCCCGCATGACTTTAAAATTTCCGTTTGTCTCTAAGTGTAACAAAGGGTATATAAGCAAACCCAAAAAATAAAGAAATTGGATCAGTTTCTGGGAAGACTGATTCCCCCGTATTGCTCTTTCTTTCCCCTTTAGCTGAATTTCCATCTGGAACATGGGTACTCACCAAGCTTGCTAATTTTGCCTGGGCTTCTAAGATCAGACTGGGGAGGCCTCAGTGCCTCCTCTCCTTCGGGAGAATGGAAAGACGCCTGTGGCATACATAGGTGGTGATTAGTATTCCATGTAAACCAAGTTATTCAGCCTCTTTTTCTCCACTAATTTTCCTACTATGCTATTTCTTTCTAATCTCCCTCTATATGTTTAATTAAGCAATTAATTCCAAGGATGCTGACTCCGTCCCTGCTTTGAATTACCATGGATCCACCAGGGCTGCACCCTGGCAATGACCTAAATCAAATCCCTTTTGGCTATACACTGGAAATCGGAAATAGATTTAAGGGACTAGATCTATTAAATAGAGTGCCTGAAGAACTATGGAAGGAGGTTCGTGACATTGTACAGGAGACAGGAATCAAGACCATCCCCAAGAAAAAGAAATGCAAAAAAGCAAAATGGCTCTCTGAGTTCAGTCAGTTCAGTCACTCAGTCGTGTCCGACTATCTGCAACCCCATGAATTGCAGCAAGCCAGGCCTCCCTGTTCATCGCCAACTCCCGGAGTTCACTCAGACTCATGTCCATCGAGTCCGTGATGTCATCCGGCCATCTCATCCTCAGTCGTCCCTTTCTCCTACTGCCCCCAATCCCTCCCAGCATCAGAATCTTTTCCAAAGAGTCAACTCTTCGCGTGAGGTGGCCAAAGTACTGGAGTTTCAGCTTCAGAATAATTCCCTCCAAAGAAATCCCAGGGTTGATCTCCTTCAGAACAGACTGGTTGGATCTCCTTGCAGTCCAAGGGACTCTCAAGAGTCTTCTCCAACACCGCAGTTCAAAAGCATCAACTCTTCAGTGCTCAGCCTTCCTCACAGTCCAACTCTCACATCCATACATGACCACAGGAAAAACCATAGCCTTGACTAGACGGACCTTAGTTGGCAAAGTAATGTCTCTGCTTTTGAATATGCTATCTAGGTTGGTCATAACTTTTCTTCCAAGGAATAAGCGTCTTTTAATTTCATGGCTGCAGTCACCATCTGCGGTAATTATGGAGCGGAAAAAATAAAGTCTGACACTGTTTCCACTGTTTACCCGTCTATTTCCCATTAAGTGATGGGACTGGATGCCATGATATTAGATTTCTGAATGTTGAGCTTTAAGCCAACTTTTTCACTCTCCTCTTTCACTTTCATCAAGAGGCTTTTTAGTTCCTCTTCACTTTCTGCCATAAGGGTGGTGTCATCTGCATATCTGAGGTGATTGATATTTCTCCCAGCAGTCTGGATTCCAGCTTGTGTTTCTTCCAGTCCAGCGTTTCTCATGATGTACTCTGCATAGAAGTTAAATAAGCAGGGTGAAAAATATACAGCCTTGACGTACTCCTTTTCCTATTTGGAACCAGTCTGTTGTTCCAGGTCCAGTTCTAACTGTTGCTTCCTGACCTGCATACAGATTTCTCAAGAGGCAGGTCAGGTGGTCTGGTATTCCCATCTCTTTCAGAATTTTCCACAGTTTATTGGGATCCACACAGTCAAAGGCTTTGGCATAGTCAATAAAGCAGAAATAGATGTTTTTTCTGGAACTCGCTTGCTTTTTCCATGATCCAGGGGAGGCTGGCAATTTGAGCTCTAGTTCCTCTGCCTTTTCTAAAACCAGCTTGAACATCAGGAAGTTCACAGTTCACATATTGCTGAAGCCTGGCTTGGAGACTTTTGAGCATTACTTTACTAGCATGTCAGATGAGTGCAATTGTGCGGTAGTTTGAGCATTCTTTGGCATTGCCTTTCTTTGGGATTGGAATGAAAACTGACCTTTTCCAGTCCTGTGGCCACTGCTGAGTTTTCCAAATTTGTTGGCATATTGAGTGCAGCACTTTCACAGCATCATCTTTCAGGATTTGAAATAGCTCAACTGGAATGCCATCACCTCCACTAGCTTTTTTCATAGTGATGCTTTCTAAGGCCCACTTGACTTCACATTCCAGGATGTTTGGCTCTAGATGAGTGATCACACCATTGTGATTATCTGGGTCATGAAGATATTTTTTGTACAGTTCTTCTGTGTATTCTTGCCACCTCTTCTTAATATCTTCTGCTTCTGTTAGGTCCCTACCATTTCTGTCCTTTATCGAGCCCATCTTTGCATGAAATGTTCCCTTGGTATCTCTCATTTTCTTGAAGAGCTCTCTAGTTTCCCATTCTGTTCTTTTCCTCGATTTCTTTGCATTGATCGCTGAAGAAGGCTTTCTTATCTCTTCTTGCTATTCTTTGGAACTCTGCATTCAGATGCTTATATCTTTCCTTTTCTCCTTTCCTTTTTGCCTCTCTCCTTTTCACAGCTATTTGTAAGCCCTCCCCAGACAGCCATTTTGCTTTCTTGCATTTCTTTTCCATGGGGATGGTCTTGATCCCTGTCTCCTGTACAATGTCACAAACCTCATTCCATAGTTCATCAAGCACTCTATCCATCAGATCTAGGCTCTTAAATCTATTTCTCACTTCCACTGTATAATCATAAGGGATTTGATTTAGGTCATACCTGAATGGTCTAGCGGTTTTCCCTACTTTCTTCAATTTAAGTCTGAATTTGGTAATAAGGAGTTCATGATCTGAGCCACAGTCAGCTCCCGGTCTTGTTTTTGTTGACTGTATACAGCTTCTCCATCTTTGGCTGCAGAGAATATAATCAATCTGATTTCGGTGTTGACCAGCTTGTGATGTGGCTCTCTGAGGAAGCTTGCAAATAGCTGTGAAAAGAAGAGAAGCAAAATGCAAAGAAGAAAAGGAAAGATATACCCATTTGAATGCAGAGTTCCAAAAAATAGCAAGGATAGATAAGAAAGCCTTCCTCAGTGATCAATGCAAAAAAATAGAGGAAAACAACAGAATGGGAAAGACTAGAGATATCTTCAAGAAAATTGGAGATACCAAGGGAACATTTCATGCAAAGATGGCTCAATAAAGGACAGAAATGGTGGGGACCTAACATAAGCAGAAGATATTAAGAAGAGGTGACAAGAATACACAGAAGAACTGTACAAAAAAGACCTTCATGACCCAGATAATCATGATGGTCTGATCACTCACCTAGAGCCAAACATCCTGGAATGCAAAGTCAAATGGGCCTTAGAAAGCATCACTACGAAAAAAGCTAGTGGAGGTGATGGAATTCCAGTTGAGCTATTTCAAATCCTGAAAGATGATGCTGTGAAAGTGCTGTACTCAATATGCCAGCAAATTTGGAAAATTTAGCAGTGGCCACAGGACTGGAAAAGGTCAGTTTTCATTCCAAATCCAAAGAAAGATAATGTCAAAGAATACTCAAACTACCACACAGTTGCACTCATCTGACATGCTAGTAAAGTAATGCTCAAAATTCTCCAATCAGGCTTCAGCAATATGTGAACCGTGAACTTCCAGATGTTCAGGCTGCTTTTAGAAAAGGCAGAGGAACCAGAGATCAAATTACCAACGTCTGCTGGATGGTCGAAAAAGCAAGCGAGTTCCAGAAAAACATCTATTTCTGCTTTATTGACTATGCCAAAGCCTTTGACTGTGTGGATCCCAATAAACTGTGGAAAATTCTGAAAGAGATGGGAATACCAGACCACCTGACCTGCCTCTTGAGAAATCTGTATGCAGGTCAGGAAGCAACAGTTAGAACTGGACCTGGAACAACAGACTGGTTCCAAATAGGAAAAGGAGTACGTCAAGGCTGTATATTGTCACCCTACTTATTCAACTTTTATGCAGAGTACATCATGAGAAACACTGGGCTTGAGGAAGCACAAGCTGGAATCCAGATTGCCGGGAGAAATATCAATCACCTCAGATATACAGATGACACCACCCTTATGGCAGAAAGCGAAGAGGAACTAAAAAGCCTCTTGATGAAAGTGAAAGAGGAGAGTGAAAAAGTTAGCCTAAAGCTCAACATTCAGAAAACGAAAATCATGGCATCCAGTCCCATCACTTCATGGCAAATAGATGGGGAAACCGTGGAAACTGTGGCTGACTTTCTTTTTCTGGGCTCCAAAATCACTGCAGATGGTGATTGCAGCCATGAAATTAACAGACGCTTATTCCTTGGAAGGAAAGTTATGACCAACCTAGACAGCATGTTAAAAAGCAGAGATATTACTTTGACAAAGTTCGTCTACGGGAGGGGGTTCATGTTTGGGAACTCATGTACACCCGTGGTGGATTCATGTCAATGCATCGCAATACCAATACAGTATTGTAAAGTAAAATAAAGTAAAAATAAAAATTTAAAAAAAAAAAAAAAGATAATAAGCAACTTTGCCTTATCTAGGGTTGTTAGCCTAGGGAGGATTTTGTTCAGGAAACACTATCCAAGGTGAATTTTAAAGAATATGGGAGGTTTTACCCAGAAAATGTTAAAAAAAAAAAAAAAAAGAGCATGAGAAAGCATCCTAGATAGTATATTCAAAAGCAGAGACATTACTTTGCCGACTAAGGTCCATCTAGTCAAGGCTATGGTTTTTCCTGTGGTCATATATGGATGTGAGAGTTGGACTGTGAAGAAGGCTGAGTGCCGAAGAATTGATGCTTTTGAACTCTTGGAGTTGGAGAAGACTCTTGAGAGTCCCTTGGACTGCAAGGAGATCCAACCAGTCCGTTCTGAAGGAGATCAGCCCTGGGATTTCTTTGGAGGGAATGATGCTGAAGCTAAAATTCCAGTACTTTGGCCACCTCATGTGAAGAGTTGACTCATTGGAAAAGACTCTGATGCTGGGAGGGATTAGGGGCAGGAGGAGAAGGGGGCCACAGAGGATGAGATGGCTGGATAGCATCACTGACTCGATGGACGCGAGTCTGAGTGAACGCCGGGAGTTGGTGATAGACATGGAGGCCTGGTATTCTGCGATTCATGGGGTCGCAAAGAATCGGACACGACTGAGCAACTGAACTGAACTGAACAGTTGGAATTGCCTTTATACATAATCTTATTTATTATAAGGCACAACTCTATAAATTAAATCCTGTACTCTTATTTTATAGAGACAGCGGGAAAGAATTAACATTTTAATTATGCAACAGGTACTATAAGTTTTATATATATGCTTTTTTAATACTCAGAATGACACAGACTGCAAATTTTATTACTGCGGTTTTGCATATGAAAAGCATAAATTATAGGGAATATTTAACTAGCTGAAGGTCACAGACCCAAACAATAGTCAAGACAGAATTTTAAGCCCGTTTATTCCTGTTCCTCCAATGTGAAAAAAAGTCCCTTCAGAAACAGAACAAATCACATATGAATTTAAGAAGTTCAGACTTTTATTGAATATATTATTTCCACTTTCTCGACACAAGCTGCTTTCTAAAAGACTTAATAGAAACAAACTGTATCTTGGTGTTTGGAAAGTTATGCATTATAATGAAAAATGATTAAAAATTATTCAAAGTCTTTCTATATTTCACTTCTAACAACTTTCCAATTTTGTACAAGATAGAAAATTTTGGGAAGAAAAGTAGCTGTAAAAATCCTGACATAGATTCAATTAAGAATTCACAAAGTTTCAAAAACCATGCAATTATTTCAGTGTCTTTGCTTTCAAATTACAATATATTATATCTCTATTGAAGAATAATGTGCATAATAATTTATCCAGTAAATTGTGTTACTTTTAAGGAAGATTTTTAATTTTAAGTTTGCATTAATACCACCCACATGAGTTCATCTTATCAAAATCCCACCCAAGAAAAAAATGTAGGGCAAACGAAATAACCTAATGTTTAAGAAACCAGAATCTTGAATCCTATAATGATTTATTTATGAGCCATCTGGTTATATAAACATGATAGTGGAGTCAAATGTAATCTGTATGCATAGAAATAAAGAATTATTCAGAAAGAAATAATTAGGTTTTACAAGTGAAATCCCAAGGCTAACTGCAGGATTTAGGTAACAAATTTCCTTGTGAGTGAAGAAAATGTATAAAATGTATTATAATATGTAATGTTACATATATATTATGTATAGCTAGTCACTTTGTTGTACAAAACAAATTAGCAAGAAATAAGTCAACATACTTCAATAAAATTTCAAAAAAAGTTACCTGTATAATATATATAATGCACATATATGTGTATACACAGCTATTGCATGATTTTGTCATAGCAAGAAGGACTGAGAACTAAAGCATTTTATCTAGAGGATTATGAATGCAAATAGATACAGTGAGTATGAGTCATCCTGGGTTCATAAGGGAGGCTGGGGGAACCCGAGAGAGCACTGCCTTCCATTTCTGTTATTACCAGCATTAATCAGTTTTTACCTCTCCATCTGTCACATGTGCTTAGTGACATGCACGACTGTGTAGACAGGGTTATATGGGGGATGGGGTGGAGAATGAGGTGAAATCATTGCAGTTTCCTTTCTATAAATTTCTAACAAGTACCACTTACATGTGGGTAAAACTACTTACATTTTTCTATGTTTTGCCATGTAAAGACCAATTTAAACAAATTATATAAGTTAAATTTGCACTAAATTATTATAAAATATGCATGCTATTGCATTTTCTATTATAATAACATGCACACACATACCTAACTGCATTTAATATTTTTCCCTTTGAAATTACTTTTCACTTTTCATTTATTTATCATCCAGTTTGTGTCCAGGCAGACAGGAAGCTAATGATAAAATATCCAAGCTACATATTTTCTTTATTCATAACTATGGCATTCTAATTTTTTTCTTATTCATGCATCAGATTCTAACCAATACTTCTGAAATAAGTAGAAGGCATATAAATTGTAACAAGTCCAAAGATTTTTTTCCCATCAAAAAAAGTTATACTCTTGACTATAACTGAAAATTGAAATGAAAATTCTCCAATTTACAATCAATGATGTAAGCCAAGGCAGCTAAAATTAAAAGTAAAAATTTGGAACAACTTCAGAATAACATAGACACAAATATGATAATAAGTTGGAAACACATTTTATCATAAAATATAGTCACATATGTTGTGCACTGAACAATTCCATTATGCATTCACATTTACTATGATTTTGATGGTATTTCCCATCACCATCAAGTTGTGTAACATGTCGGCCTTGTCCATCCATGTTTTTAACATTTATTGTATCTATACTACTATTACTACTACTACTAAGTCACTTCAGTCGTGTCCGACTCTGTGCGACCCCATAGACAGCAGCCTACCAGGCTCCCCCGTTCCTGGGATTCTCCAGGCAAGAACACTGGAGTGGGTTGCCACTTCCTTCTCCAATGCATGAAAGTGAAAAGTGAAAGTGAAGTCGATCAATCATGTCCAACCCTCAGGGACCCCATGGACTGCAGCCCTCCAGGCTCCTCCGTCCATGGGATTTTCCAGGCAAGGGTACTGGAGTGGGGTCCCATTGCCTTCTCCATTATTGTGTCTATAGTGAAAGCAAAAACATATTCAGGTTTGTGGACGTTTCAGATACTTGAACTTTACACAGTAACAGTCCTAAATATCATTTATTTTTGTTTTCATCTTAATAATCTAGTTCAATTTTGCTATGCAAATGAATAATTTTACCATCAGTTGAGTGATGTCAACTTAAATTAGTACACAGAAAATATATATTAGTTCTCATCTAAGGGATAAAAATGTTTTATATATCCAAGGTTTTGGGAGTGGATATGTGAGAAACACTTAAGTACTTACAAGCATTTATCTTTTTCTCTAAATAACCTAAGATGCAGATAATTTATGTCAGTTTGAACCCATGTAGTTTGAGGGCTTCCTCAGGTGGTGCAGGTGGTAAAGAACCTGCCTGTCAATGCAGTAGATATATAAGACACAGATTCAATTCCTGCATCGGGAAGATCCCCTGGAGGAGGACATGGCAACTCACTCCAGTATTCTTGCCTGGAAAATCCCATGGACAGAGGAGACTGATGGTCTGCAGTCCATAGTGTCTCACAGAGTCAGACATGACTGAAGCGACTTAGCACGCATGCACGCATGTAGTTTACATTTAACAATAAACTATAGAGAATATACTGCAGAATTTATCAATAATATCCTATTCCTGTGCATTTGTTTCCTATAGAGTGACTAAACCATTCACAGATTTCATTCCTCACGGAGTCTTCTATTTCTTTTTGCCCTCATGTAGGGATATTATAATGCAGCTTCTTCACTCCAGGTCATTCTTTTTCAGACCTTAAAATTACTTGTATAAAGTAGGCCTTTGATTTCTATTCATATTTACCCAATTCTAGTGAGGGCTATGGTTTTTCCAGTAGTCATGTATGGATGTGAAAGTTGGACTGTGAAGAAAACTGAGCAACAAAGAATTGATGCTTTTAAACTGTGATGTTGGAGAAAACTCTTGAGAGTCCCTTGGACTGCAAGGAGATCCAACCAGTCCATTGTAGAGGAGATCAGTCCTGGGTGTTCTTTGGAAGGATTGATGCTAAAGCTGAAGCTCCAGTACTTTGGCCACCTCATGCAAAGAGTTAATTCACTGGAAAAGACTCTGATACTGGGAGGGATTGGGGGCAGGGGGAGAAGGGGGCAACAGAGGATGAGATGGCTGGATGGCATCACCGACTCGATGGACATGAGTGTGAGTGAACTCCGGGAGCTGGTGATGGACATGGAGGCCTGGCATGCTGCGATTCATGGGGTTGCAAAGAGTCGAACACGACTGAGCAACTGAACTGAACTGAACGGAACTGAGTGATCTGTTAAAGCTCCTTATTAAATAATGAGGCAGATTATGTATATATCAATACCTCCCTAGATCCTGATATTGGGCTGTAAGTGCATTAAATAGAGTTGGAATAATATGGGTTATAAATGTAAATTTATTTCCGTAGATCCTTCTCTTGTTTGCATCTTATAAATTTTTGTATCATATGTTGATTAAACATAGAATACTATATCATTTTCTTACACAGTGTTGACAATTGTATTTCCTTATTTAAAGGTTTTATAAATTACATACAAAAGTTCAAGTTTTACATTTTGAAGAAAACATTTAAAGTTCCAAAGAAAATAGATTGGAAAGAGTTTGTAATAAATTTCAAAGTTATGTGAGTCGGTATGACTAAATATCTAAATTGAAGAGACAAATGGGCAATTCAGCAATAATATTTGGATGATTCAATACCTCATTTTCAATAATGATAGAACAGCAAAGCATAAGATTAAATTTTAAAAGATCAAAATCATATAAAGTATGCTCTTCTATCATAATTGAATGAAATTAAAGATAAGTACCAGAGGAAATGGGGAATTCACAAATATGATAAAATTAAACAACACACTCACTCCTAAATAATGAATGGGGCAAAAAAGAACTGACAAGAAATATTAGAAAACAGTTGAGATGAGTAAAATGAACACAACATGTCCAAATCTATGTAATTCAGATAAAGCAGCATTTAAAAGGAGATTTGTATCTGTAAATGCCTATAGTAAAAAAAAGAAATCCTTAATCAATAGCCTAAATTTCCATCCTAATAAACTGGAAAAAATGAGAACAAACTAAATTTAAAGTAGTCAGAAGAAAAGAGAATATATAGGAGAGTGAATAAATAGGTAATTTTAAAAATAGAGAAAATAAAACCAGAAGTTTACTCGTTGCAAAATTCAGCAATCAATACTACATTTGAAACTTAGTTTTTAATTGAAGAATGAATTCTTCAGTTTCCCATCACAAGAATTATATGTGGGCCTAGGAGCAGGTGGGAAAATATGTTGGCATTGGAGCCCTAATTGGTACTCTTGAAAGCATATGGCAGAGTAAATTCATGGCAATGAAAATACAGACAATGGGAAAATATTTGGATGTGCTGTATTTATTGATATCTTTAGAACACAAATTTATTCTGACTATGTAGAATGCTTCCAAAAGGAAGGAATTAGTTGTATAGATGATATATGTTCCTACCCATAGATGATAGAGAGGGTAGTATAAGATGAGGTGTGAGAATGGACAGTGTTAACTGTCTTTCATATCAGTTGAGAGGTATAAAGAAAAGCAAAAGTTTTCATGATTTTCTGGCTAGAAAATCTGAATAAGATTAATAAGTCAGTTCTCTGTTTTGATACATTTGTCATTTTTTTTAATTTATTAAACAAGCCTGTCATTATTACAGTTATTTTTTGTTACCATTTTCCATAATACAATTTTCATGAATTGTTATAGGAAAAGCATGTTTCCTAGGTCTCATTATTTTATCCATAATACATGGATGTGTTAGTTGCTCAGTCATGTCCAGCTCTTTGTAACCCCATGGACTATAGCTTGCCAGGCTCCTCTGTCCATGGAATTCTCCAGGCAAGAATACCATAGTGGGTTGCCATTTCCTTCTCCAGGGGATCTTCCCAACCCAGGGATCAAACCTGGGTCTCCTGCATTGCAGGCAGATTCTTTACCATCTGAGCCTCCAGGGAAGCCCCAAATAATTATCAAATATTTATTAGATTATCAAAAATAGTCTAATTGTATTAAATAATTACCAGTAGATAAATGATCTGGGCAGATGTGTCTTTTGATACTGTATCTTCAACACTTGGGAGAGTGCTAGCCTAGAGTGGATACTCAAGGAATATTGCTTAAGTGAATTGGTGGAGATATAATGTCAGTACAAAATAGTTTACACAGTGAGTATGTGGTATTTATGTTTTATGTTTTATTTATTTTTTAATTGGAGGAAAATTGCTTTACAATGTTGTGTTGGTTCCTGCTGTGCAACAATGTGAATTAGATCTCTCTCTCTATAGATCTCCTCCCTCTTGACCCTTCCTCCACACACCTCCCCATCCCACCCCTCTAGGTCATCTCTGAGTGCCAGGCTGGGCTCCCTGTGTTATACAGCAGCTTCCAGAGCACAAGGTCTTTAAATAACTTGTCAACTAAAATTATCATCTAAAAAGCATAAAATACCTTGATGAGTTGCAATACCCCCAAATTTGTCAGGCACTGTAGATGTATTACTATAATTTAGTCTGATTTTTTGTGTCATATTTTATTCACTATAACTTGCTGCATAACAACACTACTACCACAAATTTAGTGGCCTAAAACATCACACATTCGTTAATTTTTTTCTAATTTTTATTTTCTATCAAAATATAATTGATTACAATGTTGTGTTAGTTTTCAGTATACAACAAGGTGATTCAGTCATGCATGTACCTATATCCATTCTTTCTCAGATTATTTTTCCATAAAGTTTATTTCAGAATACTGAGTAGACTTTTCTGTGTCATACAGTAGATCCTTGTTGATTACCTATTTTATATATAGTAGATGTATCTGTTAATCCCATTTGGTTACCAAAGGGGAAAGTTAGGGGGAATAAATTAAGAGTTTGGGGTTAATAGCACACATTAATCACCCTACAGTTTCTGTGAGGTAGAAGCCTGGAGTGACTTATCTGAATCCTGTGTTTATGAGTCTCAGGAGGGTGAAGTCGTTCTGTTAGCTAGAACTGAATTGCCTCTCTTTCTCTGATTCCACTAGGTTGGATACACTTCCCTACTCTCACGGTTCTTGGTAGCATTCTATTCCTTCTATTCCTTGTTGGACTGAGAACTTCTTCGTAGTCTGCCGTCAAACTCTCAGATCCTAGGGGCCACCTGCAGTTCCTTGTCGTGTGGGGTTTCCCAACATAGTTGCTGGCTTCCTTCAGCCAGCACAAGAGAAATGGACTACAGGAAGAACAGTGATACAACCTTATGTAATATAATGACATACACATAATCCAAATATTCTTCTCTTTACAAGCAAGTCACAGGTCTTGTCCATGATCAAGCGGAAGGACTTGCATGAGTCTGCTACTATGAGGCAAGGAAGATGGTGGCCACCTTAAAAGTTTGCTTGTCACATGTATGTAAGGGAAAACAGAGCTATTCACAAATACATTTCTATTTTACTGAAAGTTCGAAGAGGAAGAATAGGAGGACCTGATCATATCCATTTTAGAAATGATAGCTTAAAGTACACAGGAAAAAAGATGGAAAAAGAATGTTTCAATATTTCTTAGAAATTAGACCTTGATACTGGGAAAGATTGAAGGTGAGAGGAGAAGGGGATGACAGAAGATGAGATGGTTGGATGGCATCACTGACATGATGGACATGAGTTTGAATAAACTCCGGGAGTTGGTGATGGA
Organism: Ovis aries; assembly: GCF_016772045.2. Lineage (NCBI taxonomy): Eukaryota > Metazoa > Chordata > Mammalia > Artiodactyla > Bovidae > Ovis > Ovis aries. Next base: position 55,377,813 of record NC_056069.1, read on the forward strand.
CAGGGAGGCCTGGCATGCTGTGATTCATGGGGTCGCAAAGACTTGGACACAACTGAGTGACTAAACTGAACTGAATATTTTCTAAGAAAATTCTTTTAAATTTTGGACTTTTACAAATCCAGAATTCTTAGAAAATTTCAAAAGAATTTTTGAAAAGGCAAAAAGTCTAAGTAGCCCAGAAAGTTAGCAGTCCACAGGTAAATAGTTTCATCACTTCCTCCAGTCCCAGTTCACCCATTGCTCATGGGCATAAAAGGATTGTTTCCCTTAAAGATGTCCACTGGAAATACCAAAATTAACTAGCAAGGTCTGATTAGTAAAAATGAGAAAAAGTACATTAAGTTGCTGAGTGAAGATGTTAAGACCTTGCCAAGCCTAAAATTTTAAATCATAAGAAAAAAGTATTTTAGAGGAAAGAGAAAACTTAATGTGACGTGATGTGAAAGTCACTCAGTTGTGTCCAGCACTTTGCGACCCCATGGACTATACAGTCCATGGAATCCTCTAGGCCAGAATGCTGGAGTGGGTAGCCTTTCCCTTTTCCAGGGAATCTTTCCAACCCAGGGATCGAACCCAGGTCTCCCGCATTGCAGGTGGATTCTTTACCAGGTGAGCCACAAGCATTAATAAAGCAGAAAGAGGTATGCATTAAAAAAAAAAAGATACAGTTAGAACCTTAGATAACCTCTCCAAATGTGGAGAATTCAGAATAGAGTTAAGGGAGTCTAAGGACCTAATTGAAGAAAGAAAGTCCCCTGTTGAGAGAGAAAGTGTTGGTCCAAAGTTGACATGTGCTCTCAATGAGGGAACTTATTTTAGCTGTAGAATATGAGTGGTAACTGACTGTGCTTTCAAGCCTGTTTAATGATTTACAAGGATTATGTTTATTACATCAAGTGATTAAAAATTCTTATGAACAACAAAAAAAATTTTGAATTTGAAAGCAATTTAAGCTATTAGGAGATGTTTATTTAAAATGATTATAAATGGGATGAATCATTAATCTAAGGTTTCTTAAAAGTAGTTGCATATTCATGGACTTAAAAATAGAATACAGTTTATAAACTGAACATTAAATTTCAAGGAAGAGTTAAGAGTTTAACTTTGTAAATGTAATAAATTTGATATGAGTGTCAGGCATAAAATTCAAAATAGTCTTTTTATAAAGTAGTAACTAACAATTCTTTAATAAAAGGTAGATGATTTAAGCCACTTGAATGTTAGTTTTAAAGGAACAATTCTCTCCCTGAATTAAATCTCAATTACAAAAAGACTCTTTTTTTGTTTTAGAATAAAGAATTGTAGCACAGCAGGAAGCATTTGTTAGCTACTAAAAGGTAAATACATGTGACTTTATCTGGAGTAAATCTTTCCCTCTCTTCTCTCTTTCCCTAGATATTGGATACCTGGTATGCTGGGCCTACAAGCATACACCCCTAACTTTATAGGAGGAACAGTATGGTAACAACTGCAGGGTGTGATACCATCGTTCAGCAACTGAAATGTGACTTCCAAATCATGGAAAACATTCTTTCATATCAACATTGGGCAACCTTAGTGTGAACAGATATTTTTCTCAAATACGTTAATCATCAGATCAGAAGCATCACTCCCTCAATGTCAGAATATTGGAAGTTGGCTCCCAATCACAATTAAATAAAAGTCCAACATCAGCTGCAGTGAGTTGTCAAATGTACTCCAGTCTGGTATATAAGTAGGTTAAGTAATAATCACATAGCTTTAACTTTGAAAAATATGCAAACATCAGATACATGGATTCCAACCTCTTTTATTAGTTGAGAAATGGTAGTGTTCTTAAGATCAATTTTCTACATCTAAGTTATACTGTGAAATACCAAAAATAGACTTTTTTTTTTATAATGGAAAATCTTCAAAGTTCATTTATGTCGAGATACATAAAATCGTTCCCTTGATTTCCCATACAACATGTTATGCATTTTCTTACCCCCCTCGAAAGAAATATGAGAGCACTAATTTGGATTTCTCCCTATCATTGCTGAAGTGTCACTAGAAATACAATAACAGCATTTCAGACAACCTTAAGATGGATAATCCTCTGAATCCCTTCAGGATAAAAAATGAAACGATGAAGTAGCATTAGTAGATCTCCACTAAGATGCAACTGCCTCAGTGTCAATGGATCACACAGCCCTGCTTTCATGGCTAGACCTTTAAGTGTTAATGGGGTCCATACTGACCCTACTGTTTAAAAATGTAGTAGACACTCATTCCAGTCACCCTTATCATGCTCTTTATCTTTTCAGTTTCTTTTCAGTACTTTCCAATTTCTAGCATAAGCTTTAATTATGTATTAAGTTTGTTGTCCATTGTCCAAATTCCCCCACAATAGAATGTAGGTAAGCTCCACTCTGAGAGATTTTTGTTTTGTTCACTGACAACCTGAGTGCCTACAACAGTACCTGGCGTAAATTAAGTGCCCAGTGAATAAAAGTCCAGAAGTCCAGTTGGCAGGCATCTTCAACTTTTATGGGCAAATAGTTTTTTTAAAAACTTGAAAAAATACAGTGAAGTAAGGTTGTTAATAATCCCAAATCATGAACACTTCCAATTTTCTGAATATAAATATTAATAGAAGATAGATGAATTTAGTAAACATATTTATATGAAACAAGGAAGGGGTTAACTCTTTCTGGGGCCACTGGTTTCCATCAGTGGAGTGAAAGGCCCCCTCTATGCCCCAGAAAGGAACTAGAGAAAAAAGGATCAAAGAATCAGCAGGGAGAAATTCCATTTTTTAAAAAGGATCTTTATTTTCACATCTCAAAGTGATTTTGGCAAAAATTTCCTTCTCACACTCTGTACTGATAAAACTTCCCACTTAACTTTTGGAGTGATTTGGAAGCTTAGGAATTATCTGGAAAATTTGAGATATCACCGGCTACTCTTGCTTATTTTTGGCATTTTTTCCTTCAGAAGTTGAAACCTAAATGGGTTGAGAATCACTTTACATACTTTAGACTTTATGTTTCAGTAAGGAAGATTATAGGAAGCAACTTGTAAGTCATGGTTCTTGACTTTTTATTCCAGTCTTAAGATTTTGTCTCTGAACTGAACAGTGGGTTCTCCATCTACCTCTTCTTGAAGTTTATCTGCTTCTTAATTCTGTTTCTGAGGAGCCATGGAAATAGGGCAGGAGAATCTGCTCCTTGCTTTCACGCTGTTGACTTCTCACCATGTGGGACATTTTCTCTGTTTTGATAGGGAGCACAGGGCACTCCCCTACATTAGAGGTTGGCGGATTTTTTAAAGGGCCAGTTAGTAAATATTTTTGGCTATACGGACCATCTGGTCTCCACCACAACTGTTCAGTTCTGCCAGATAGCACCGAAGAGACCATGGGCAATGTATTTTCTGATATATTTTCCAATAAAATTTTACTCACAAAATTTAGCTGGCTGGTTGGATTTGATCCCCCGCTCAAACAGTTTTCACTATAAAGTAGAGAATTTGACTTCTCTCTGCTCAGTACACAGTTTTGTTTCTTTTTTTTTCCCTATTTCGGTCATTCTGGAAAGTGAATAGCAAGCAAAAAAGCCACCTTGGCTTTCAGATTAGCCCCTACTAAGCCTCTCTTAGTTCTAGAGAAAAGTAACACTCTAATTGCAGCTTGTCTTTTCAAGAATGAAGAATAAAATATATTATTCGTCCCAGGCTGATGAAAGGTGAAAGAAGTAAACACATTCTTTGTTTACTTCCTTTGGATCATTTGTACTAAAATCATAGTTCCTCCAATTGCTTGACACCCAGTCAAAAGCTGATAAACTTCTAGCTTAATGAATTTGGTAGTTCCTATTTTGTTATGCTTGCTAAAGACTTTTTTTTACAAATTGTTATATATGATTTGAAAATATCTGATAATTAAATAAACTATAAAAGACTAAATATTAAATTAATGACATAAAATCAATATCACATGATATAAAACATTCAGCTCTTAGCTTACTAACATTTTCTTATGTTTACACTGCTTCACAAATTTCAAGATATATGTTTTATAAGATAAGCAATTTATTTGTTCATCTTCCTGAGGCCGAAATTATTATAATTAAAAGTAAGTCTTGGTGTTCCTGAATCTTCAGTTCAGTTCAGTTCAGTTCAGTTCAGTTCAGTTCATTCGCTCAGTCGTGTCCGACTCTTTGCGACCCCATGAATCGCAGCACGCCAGGCCTCCCTGTCCATCAGCATCTCCCAGAGTTCACTCAGGCTCACGTCCATCGAGTCCGTGATGCCATCCAGCCATCTCATCCTCTCTCGTCCCCTTCTCCTCCTGCCCCCAGTTCCTCCCAGCATCAGAGTCTTTTCCAATGAGTCAACTCTTCGCATGAGGTGGCCAAAGTACTGGAGTTTCAGCTTGAGCATCAGTCCTTCCAAAGAACACCCAGGGCTGATCTCCTTCAGAATGGACTGGTTGGATCTCCTTGCAATCCAAGGGACTCTCAAGAGTCTTCTCCAACACCACAGTTCAAAAGCATCAATTTTTCAATGCTCAGCCTTCTTCACAGTCCAACTCTCACATCCATACATGACTGCTGGAAAAACTATAGCCTTGACTAGACGGACCTTTGTTGGCAAAGTAATGTCTCTGCTTTTCAATATGCTATTTAGGTAGGTCATAACTTTCCTTCCAAGGAGTAAGTGTCTTTTAATTTCATGGCTGCAATTACCATCTGCAGTGATTTTGGAGCCCCCCAAAATAAAGTCTGACACTGGTTCCCCATCTATTAAGCACATCAAAATCTATTTATGAATGATTTACTTTGACATCTTCCTTGGACTGAACTGTGTCCCTTTACTGCAGGATCTAACTGCAGAGTGAAGTAGACAAAATTTACAAAATCCTGAAACTTTTCTGCCTTGCTCCTTAAAGTTCCAGCCTTGGTAAACAATAGGGCCTGAGTCAGGATTTATTTAAATCAGTTATTTTGTCACCAAGTGTTGCTGGATCACTAAGTCGTGTCCGACTCTTTTTGATCCCAGGGACAATAGCACGTCAGGCTTCCCTGTCCTTCACTATTTCCCTAAGTTTGCTCAAACTCATGTCCATTAAGTCGGTGATCCAACTCAATGGATCACCATTTATTCCTCTATCAGCCCTTTCTCCTCGTGCCCTCAATCTTTCCTATCATCTGGGTCTTTTCCAGTGAGTCAGGTGGCCACTTTGTATCAGGTGGCCAAAGAATTGAAACTTCAGCTTTAGCATCAATCCTTCCAATGAATATTCAGGGTGCCTAGTAACAGGAGTCGATAATTTCCTAGGTAGGATTTAGAAATTTATCTGTATCCCACACTTACCCTCCAATCAGAAAATTCCATATGTTTTAGATTCTTATTATTAGTGCATGTCCCTTCCGTTACCAATCCCTGCCCAAAACAAACAAACCAAAGCAAATAAATAACAAAACAAAAAGCCCAAACCCTTTCACCTAGCAATGTCTGTGTTTATTAGGGTTCTTTAATTGCAGTTGAGTGAATGAAACCTAACTCAAATTAAGTTAAGCAAAATAGGAATTGGGTGCCTCATTAAACTGAAAATCTCATGGACAAAGCTGATTTTGCACACAGTCAGATAACAGGGTTTTGATGATGTCAGTAACACTCTGTGTCTCACTCTATATTTCATATGGTCCCTCAATCATACTCACAGACTTTCAGATACAAGAAAAGCATATTCACCTTACAGTAGTTCAATACATAACATATAACATCTTATATAAGAAGACCAAAGGTAAGAAGCCACTGACATTGCTTCAGCAGCTCAAAAATGCCAGGAGCATTGATCTTTAACCTCATGACATCAAGATGGGAGCCAAGCTTTAGATTTTACATGTATATTTTAGGAATAAAAAATGGTAGGAAAAAAGATATCCAATGACATGATGAATTCTGTTTTAAGAGACATGTAAAAGTTTTCCCAAAAGCCATGCAGCAATTATTCATTAACATTAACATTTGTTGGCTAGAACCACATCACATACACTTACATAATGATAAGATACTTTCATGAAAGCCCATTTTTCTCAGCCTTTTTAAAGGAAAAGAGACTTTGGAAGGGGTGTTTCATTAGCTAACCAAAACTAAATGTCAACAGACTGTAAGAAAATGAAGATAGATGATATGGATATTTACAACCAACAATCACATCATACCAGATTATGTGGGAAGGGAAATCTGTCCTTACAAAGACTGACAGAAAATGTGAAGGATGCTGATTGGTCAAGCTTGGTTCTTTGCTCTCTGAACCTATCATTATACTCAGAGGGATGGGGTATACTTCTAGGAATCATATTAAGAACAGCTCCAACTGAGTCATACAAAATTGTTTCCATACAGCAAAGTGGAATCCTGTTTTCCAAAGCAAAATCAGGGGCACAGAGTACATTAATTTTCTGTTACTGTGGAAAAAGTTACCAAAATTTGATGGTTTAAAACAATTTCATCTATTATTTTACAGTTTTCATGGGTTAGGAGTTTTGGCACAGCTTAACTGAGTCCTCTGTACAGGATCTCAAGCAGCTGAAATCCACATACTTCCTGGGACAGCATTCTCATCTGAGGCCCAGGGGCTTCTCCCAAGCTCAAAGTGTGGGCAACAGAATTTACACTCATGGGCAGCTGTAGAACTCATGGCAGATTGCTTCTGAAAAGCCAGGACTGACACATATACACTGTTGATGCTATGTATAAAATGGACAACTGATGGGAACCCACTATATGGCACAGGGAGCTCTACTTGCTACTTGCTCCATGGTGTCCTGTATGGAAGAGAAATCCAAAAAGGAGGGAATACATGTATATGTATGACTGTTCATTTTGATATGCAGTAGAAGCTAACACAAAACTGTAAAGCAGCTATACTGTAATAAAAATTAACAACAACAACAAAAAATAAACAGAGTGTCCCTGATCCTATACTCAGGATAATCTCCCCTTTGGGTTAACTTTAAAATCTACTGATTAGAGACCTTAATTGCACTTTAAAAGTACTGTCACCTCGGCCATATTATGTTGCTGATGTGGAAGAGAATTCTACCATCTTCACAGTACCAGTCCATACTAAAATGAGGGGAGAGGGGTTATAGGCCATGTACACCAGGGCATGGGAGTCTTAGAGACCTTCTTATATTTTCACCTGTCACAGAGGATTGCTTTGAGGAAACTAATAGATCACTAGAGCAATATGAATGAAAAACACTGACCTTATATACTCACCAGTTTAAATAACTGTAACAAAATACTGAAAATTTGAGTCTATATGGTAATCTGCTATGAGTAATCATGATTTATGAGTTAGAAAAACTCTAAGAAAATTAGACTACAATTTTTCCTAAATAATTTGTGTATTTACTGTGAGCATAATGGGAAAAGTAAAAGAAAAGTGAGTTGATTTTTACTTGGTGTCTTCTGTATAACTGGCATTTCTAATGTTGATCAGAATTTATATCATAATTAGTTATGGTCCATTTGTACCTAAAGGAAAGTGAAATTGCAGGAGTGGTATAAACTTCAAGGTGAAAAAAACAAGCCACAGGGGTTAAATATCATATTTTCTCTTATTGGGAATAAGTTCAGAGATAATCCATACAGTGGAAAATGTTAACATCTTAAAAGGAAGGTATGTTTTAATTTGATCCTCCTGGTGGTAAAAAAAAGTGCCTTTGTTTGTTTGTTTGTTTGTTTGTTAATTACTGTTGAGCATAGATGTCTGTAAAAAACAAATCTGTATCTTCAGGTTGGTTTTTTCCTAGATATTTTATTCTTCTGTTGCAGTGGTGAATGGGATTGTTTCCTTAACTTCTCTTTCTGATTTTTCGTTGTTAGTGTAGAGGAATGCAAAGGATTTCTGTGTATTAGTTTTATATCCTGTGACTTTACTATATTCATTGATTAACTGTAGTAATTTTCTGGTGGGATTTTTAGGGTTTTGTATGTAGAGGATCATGTCATCTGCAAACAGTGAGAGTTTTACTTCTCTTTTCCAATCTGGATTCCTTTTATTTCTTTTTCTTCTCTGATCGCCATGTTTATGACTTCCAAAACTATGTTGAATAATAGTGATGAGAATGGGCACCCTTGTCTTGTTCTTGATCTTAGAGAGGACCAATCAAAGATGACGCAAACAGATGGAGAGATATACCTTGTTCTTGGATTGGAAGAATCAATATTGTGAAAACTGGAAAACAGCAACATGCTAAGAATGAAACTAGAACACCTTCTAACACCATATACAAAATATACTCAAAATGGATTAAATACTTAAATGTAAGGTCAGAAACTATAAAGCTCTTAGGAAAGCACATAGGCAGTACACTTCTTGACATAAATGACAGCAAGATCCTCTGTGGCCCATCTCCTAGAGTAACGGAAATAAAAGCAAAAATTACCAAAAAGGGCTTCAGTTCAGTTCAGTTCAGTCACTCAGTCGTGTCCGACTCTTTGCGACCCCGTGAATTGCAGCACGCCAGGCCTCCCTGTCCATCACCAACACCCAGAGTTCACTCAGACTCACGTCCATCGAGTCCATGATGCCATCCAGCCATCTCATCCTCTGTCATCCCCTTCTCCTCCTGCCCCCAATCCCTCCCAGCATCAGAGTCTTTTCCAATGAGTCAACTCTTCACTTGAGGTGGCCAAAGTACTGGAGTTTTAGCTTTAGCATCATTCCTTCCAAAGAAAACCCAGGGCGGATCTCCTTCAAAATGGACTGGTTGGAGCCCCTTGCAGTCCAAGGGACTCTCAAGAGTCTTCTCCAACATCACAGTTCAAAAGCATCAATTCTTCGGCGCTCAGCCTTCTTCACAGTCCAAGTCTCACATCCATACATGACCACTGGAAAAACCATAGCCTTGACTGGATGGATCTTTGTTGACAAAGTAATGGATTATTACTCAGCCATAAAAAAGAACAAATTTGAGTCAATTCTAGTGAGGTGGATGAACCTAGAGCCTCTTATACATAGTGAAATAATTCAGAAAGAAAAAAACAAATATAGTATATTAATGTTTGGAGAAGGAAATGGCAACCCACTCCAATGTTCTTGCCTGGAGAATCCCAGGGACGGGGGAGCCTGGTGGGCTACCGTCTATGGGGTCACACAGAGTCGGACATGACTGAAGTGACTTAGCAGCACCAGCAGCAATGTTTATATACATAGAAACTAGAAAAATGATATTGATGAAACTATTTGCAGGGAAGGAAGGGAAATGCAGAGCTAGAGAACGGACTTCTGGACACAGTGTGGGAGGGACAGATGAGACGAATGGAGAAAGTAGCATCAACATTAACACACTCCCAGGTGTAAGATGGATAGGTGGTGAGAAGGTACTGGTTAGCACAGGGAGTCCAGCCTGGCACTCTATAATGACCTGGAAGGGTGGGATGGGGGAATGGGAGGTAGGAAAGGTAGATATAACTATGGCTGATACAGCCATAATTCTATGTATGCCAGAAACCAATGCAACATTGCAAGTTTCTTTTTTAATTTTAAAATGTATTGAACAACTGTTCATAATAACCAGTCATATTAAAAAGATAATAGAAAAATGTATGTACACTATAGAAAAATAGCATATCTAAGTACAGCCTTTGGCCCACAGGAATTTGGTGAAGGAAATAAAATGTTACATTATTCAAAAAGTAAATTTTGTGTCCTATCAAAGTGTTTAAAATCTCTCAATTAATAGTTCTAATTAATATATGTAATTCTGTTGTGATATGTTAAATAGTTAAAAATATATATATACCTACACACACACACACACACACACACACACACACATATATATATACAGTTAAAGAAATATGTATACATACATTGTCTATATATCATGATAGATCTTCTTTTAATAACCTTAGCTAGAATTCCCTGATATTGGTCAGAAGTCATCTGTGACACTCCAATAACAATTTGCCTATGATTAGAAGCAGTGTTTTTGCATTTAATTCTGAGCACTTATTTTTAACTGTCAAAGACTGCTCTAACAGATAGTGGTCCTGTATATTTCTGAGAATCAAGGGCAGTGCTGTCACAGCCAATGAAACCGATTGGCCTGAATATGACCAGTTCACTCTAAAGCAAAGTCACTAAGCATTCTTTAATGTATGGAACAAAAGAAAAGTCTATAGACAGGTTAAAAATGTCTAATCAATAACATTCCTATAAAATAAAGTTTTTAAATATAGTCTGATTCCTTGAAAACAAAAAGAAAAATAGACTTCCTCCTATATATAAGGTTTAGTAGACTTCATAATGAAAACGTAATCCTTTTTGCAGTGTTAGACCATTTAGTCACTTTCATTTCAAGTCATATTCCTTTAACTGAAGCAGAATTTACATATGTCTGCTGATTTAAATGTGTCATTAAGATTCAGGCTATGTTAGAGGGTTTGGAAATGATTTTCAGACATCTGTCTCTGGAACGCTTAAGGAGCTCATTGCTCCAAATAGGCCCTGGATGCTATCAGAATAGTTCCCTGACACTCAAATAACTTAAAAGCAGAATTTTATCATTGTGTGCATAAGGTCAACTCTATTAAGTCTATGGAAGCAATGGAACACACACCTGCAACTCTATGGAATAATATTCCTATTTTCCATTGTAATACCTACAAGAAACACATAGCGCATTCTGGAAAAGAGAGAGATGGAATTTGATCTATAAACCTAAAATTCTGATGCAGGAAGATTTCATTTAGGTCCAGTTAATAGAAGTGGTGCTAGTGGTAAAGAATTTACCTGCCAGTGCAAGAGATGCAAGAGACATAGGTTTGATCCCTGGGTTGGGAAGACCTCTTGGAGAAGGAAATGGCAACCTACCCCAAGATCCAAGACAGAGGAGCCTGGCAGGCTACAGCCCATGGGGTCACAAAGAGTCAGACATGACTGATCTACTGAACACACAATACACAGTAGTAGTCTTATTAGTCTGATCTAGCTGTGAGTGGGGAGGGGAGCTATAGATGAAGCAGGATTTAACATTAATGGAAATTTATTTTTTTGAAAAATTACCTGTAATATCAAATAAAGAGAATCACATATGAGATACAGACACAAAGGGATCTGTGAATTTGTGTGCTTGAATTACTGATTATGAAAAATATGGAGAAAGCCAACACATTTGCCTAAAGCAAAACTGATGATTAAATACAACATCTTGAGCTTCTTGGTAATTCTTGTATTAATTTTCTATCATTGCTGTAGCAAGTTGTCACAATCTTTGCAGGCTAAAACAACACCCATTTATTACAGCTATGGGTCCAATGTTTGGTGGTCTTGACTGGGTTCTCAGCTTAGGGCCTTAGAAGGCCAAAATCACTATGTGAACTGGGCTGGAGGCTGTGGGGAAAAATTCTGCTTGCAAGCTCACGCAAATTTTTTGGCAAATAGCTCATTTTATTGTAGGACTAAGACTCTTATTCCCTTGCTGGTTGTCAGCTAGAAGACTCTCCTTGCTCTCTAAGACTGCCTACCTTCCTGCCGTTGCGGCCCCATTCATCTTCAAAGCAAGCAATGGCACAAGTCATTTTCCAGCTTCAACTCTCCCTGACTTCTTATTTTGTAATCAGAAACTGCTTTAAGGGCTCCTGTAATTAGATCAGTTCAGTTCAGTTCAGTCGCTCAGTCATGTCCAACTCATTGTGACCCCATGAACTGTAGCACGCTAGGACACCCTGTCCATCACCAACTCCCAGAGTCCACCCAGACCCATGTCCATTGAGTCAGTGATGCCATCCAACCATCTCATCCTCTGTCGTCCCCTTCTCCCCCTGCCTTCAATCTTTCCCAGCATCATGGTCTTTTCAAATGAGTCAGCTGTTTGCATTAGGTAGCCAAAATATTGTAGTTTCACCTTCAACATCAATCCTTCCAATGAACACCCAGGACTGATCTCCTTTAGGATGAACTGGTTGGATCTCCTTGCAGCCCAAGGGACTCTCAAGAGTCTTCCCTTGAGTCTTTTCTTCCAACACTACAGTTCAAAAGCATAAATTCTTTGGCACTCACCTTTCTTTATAGTCCAACTCTCACATCCATACATGACCACTGGAAAAACAATAGCTTTGACTAGGTGGAACTTTGTTAACAAAGTAATGTCTCTGTTTTTCAATTTTGCTATCTAGGTTGGTCATAACTTTCCTTCCAAGGAGTGAGCGTCTTTTAATTTCATGGCTGCAGTCACCATCTGCAGTGATTTTCGAGCCCCCCAAAATAAAGTCTGACACTGTTTCCACTGTTTCTCCATCTATTTGCCATGAAGTACTTTTGCCACCTCATGCAAAGAGTTGACTCATTGGAAAAGACCCTGGTGCTGGGAGGGATTGGGGCCAGGAGGAAAAGGGGATGACAGAGGATGAAATGGCTGGATGGCATCACCGACTCGATGGAGGTGAGTTTGAGTGAATTCTGGGAGTTGGTGATGGACAGGGAGGCCTGGCGTACTGCAGTTCATGGGTCGCAAAGAGTCAGACACGACTGAGTGACTGAACTGAACTGGACTGAATGGGACCAGATGCCATGATCTTAGTTTTCTGAATTTTGAGCTTTAAGCCAACTTTTCACTCTCCTCTTTCACTTTCATCAAGAGGCTATTTAGTACTTCTTCACTTTCTGCCATAAGGGTGGTGTCATCTGTATTAGGTCAGTTTCATTCAAATTGTCTCCTTGTCTTATCAACTCAACTGTGCCATATAAAATAATCATGGAAATGATATCTGTTCATAGGTTTTGGGGATTAAAACTGGACATCTCTGGCTGACCATTTTAGAAATTCTACCTTATGATCGCCGTTCAAGGAATCCAACAACTACTTTATTCCATGGTCCTATAGTGACATTTTTCCTCCTTGTTCTCCGGGACCAGAGGTATTATACCAGCATCTCTTTCTATTAGTGTCCCATCCTAGTTCTCTACTGGTGAACATTTTAACAATTGCATAACTGCAACAAACAATGTAACTTTCCAGTGTTCCTCTGCTGTCAGTATCGGGGTCCCCATTGCTGGTTAGATAGTCAGCATTGTGTTAGTAAAATTCCAATTTATGTCTGGCTTCTTATAGCCATTCCTGTCCACTAGGCTAGAAGGGTTTCTCTGGAAACAGTCTCTGAGAAAGAGATTGTGTTGGGGATTGCTCTCAAGGGAGACGTGTATTGGGAATGTAGAGGAGGGAGTTGCTGATTCTCAGTGCAGTGCTAAATGAGGTCTCATTTGATCCTCGAGCAAGTTCTCGAACTAGAGTATCCTTTGAAAGCATGGTGGGACCATTGTGTCCTCATATTAGCTGGTCCTGGGAGGTAATTACCTGTAACAGCTAGCAATTCCCAGTAAAGTAACAGCTGAGAGTCACCATGGGCTGATAAGGCAGAACACTACAGAACCGTCTACCACTACAGAACTGTCTGCCACTACAGAACCGTCTACCACTACAGTTCAGTTCAGTTCAGTTCAGTCGCTCAGTCATGTCTGACTCTTTGCGACCCCATGAATCGCAGCACACCAGGCCTCCCTGTCCATCACCAACTCCCAGAGTTCACTCAGACTCACGTCCATCAAGTCAGTGCTGCCATCCAGCCATCTCATCCTCTGTCGTCCCCTTCTCCTCCTGCCCCCAATCCCTCTCAGCATCAGAGTCTTTTCCAATGAGTCAACTCTTCACATGAGGTGGCCAAAGTACTGGAGATTCAGCTTCAGCATCATTCCCTCCAAAGAAATCCCAGGGCTCATCTCCTTCAGAATGGACTGGTTGGATCTCCTTGCAGTCCAAGGGACTCTCAAGAGTCTTTTCCAACACCACAGTTCAAAAGCACCAATTCTTCGGCACTCAGCTTTCTTCACAGTCCAACTCTCACATCCATACATGACCACTGGAAAAACCATAGCCTTGACTAGACGGACCTTTGTTGGCAAAGTAATGTCTGTGCTTTTCAATATGCTATCTAGGTTGGCCATAACTTTTCTTCCAAGGAGCAAGCGTCTTTTAATTTCATGGCTGCAATCACCATCTGCAGTGATTTTGGAGCCCCCCTCCCAAAATAAAGTCTGACACTGTTTCCACTGTTTCCCCATCTATTTCCCATGAAGTGATGGGACTAGATACATGCCATGATCTTCGTTTTCTGAATGTTGAGCTTTAAGCCAAATTTTTCACTCTCCACTTTCACTTTCAAGAGGCTTTTAGTTCCTCTTCACTTTCTGCCATAAGGGTGGTGTCATCTGCATATCTGAGGTGATTGATATTTCTCCCGGCAATCTTGATTCCAGCTTGTGCTTCTTCCAACCCAGTGTTTCTCATGATGTACTCTGCATATAAGTTAAATAAGCAGGGTGACAATATACAGGCTTGATGTACTCCTTTTCCTATTTGGAACCAGACAGTATTTGCTCAATACTGTACTTTGCTAAATACTGTACTTTGGCAAATTGCAAAACTCCTAATGCAATCATATCTACTAACAGTATCATTATCTACATATCTACTAATGTTACATATCTACTTACAATCTAGTACCACTACAGTATCTGCTAAAACTACTATATCTTCTAACACTCCTGCATCTACTAACAATACTGTATCTATTAAGAATACTGTATCTGCCAACTCTACAGTAATGACAAACACTATAATATCTACTAACATTACACTATCTGACATTGTGATGTCTGCCAGCACTACAATATATACTAACAGTACCATATCGACTAAGACCATCATTGTATCTACTAATAAACCCTACAATATCTACTAATGCTACACTTACTATCATAGTCTCTATACAATTGAAAGAGAAAAATCTTTACTCAACTGGAAGACTCCAAATTAGACAAAGTATTCTTGATTTTTGAATGTTTATTTTATAAGAAAACATCACTACATCACACTTGGTTGCCATCAGGATAGACAAAAGTACCAATACTTACAGATATAGTTTTTTGGATAAAAATCTAGGAATTTAAATATTCTTTCTTTTATCAAAGAAAGTAAATGGTAAAGTCCTTCTTCCTTTTAATCCCACCTACTAAAGAAGCCTATTTTGCAACAGAGTTGTACTTGTTTCATATTTAAATTCGGTGGGGCCAAATGAATTAGTAGAGGGAAGTCTCTCAGTGCTAGAGACCTAGACTTTAGCCCTTTCTCTTCAGTGTAACTTTGAAGCAGTCATTTAGCTTCATCTTTTTCTCTAATTTTTGAAATGAAAATATTGGAATAATTAATCTTCCATGTTCTTTCCAAGCCGGAAACCATAAGCTGGATACTGATTTTATTCCCTTTATGAAAGATTCTTCTCTCTTGAGCTCAGATTTCACAATCTGTTTTCCCCATTTGTCATCTTCACCACTTGAGCAGCCTTGACTTGAAATGTGAGGCCACCCCCATACAAGCTGTTCTGATCTGCCAAGCTGTCCACTCTCCACCCCATCATTTTGCTTGTGTGTGTGTGTGTGTTTGGGAGAGAGATTTACATATCCTGCCAATAGAAATTCACAGCACTCTTGCATTTAAAACATTTCCTGTATATGAGCTAGCACCTCAAGTAGCCATGGAAGAATTTAGAAGCTCCAAAAGGAGAAAGCTTCCGACAATGATTATGAAGGATGCTTTTGCATTAAATGGTGAAGTTTTTCTTTTCTAAAGTGACTTGCTGGGATCCTAAGAACTTGACTCTTATTTGTGACTCTGGCTAGTAAACAGCAAATTTACTGACTCTCAAGTGAAAGGCTTACTTTGGGTATGCATGCCAGCCTTCTAGTATTAGTGCTGGCCACACACCTCCATGGCCTTCCTCCTCTCTCAACTAGATTCTCTTTCAATTACTTGTTACTTCCTCTCATGATTGGAAAAACACACTGATAAAAAAGAAATACTCTTACCACCTAGCGGTGAACACTGGTGACATGTCAATGTCCTTTTACTGTTTGATGTTTTATCATGCATTAGGATTTTTTGATTTTGTATCATCAAATATCTGAGCTTTGTAAAATATCATTCCTTTAATTTGGAATTATTTTTATTGTTTCAAGAAAAAAATAGTTCTGTGGAAAATTAGATTAAGGAATGCAATACTAAGGTGGCTAGAATATATCTCTGTCTCCCAGAGTACTTGATAAAGACTGTCACACTATATTATTTATTTCAGAGACAGAATATTATAATTTCTATGACCACAGAGTTTCATGTCAGATAATACTGGCTATAAATCCTGTTGCCATTTAAAAGACGTTTGACTTCTGGCAAATTGCTTAACTTTGTTAAGGAATTTTTACACTGATGAAAAGAAGATATATATACTTTTAGAATTTTTGTCACAGTATTTGTAAATCTTATATTTAGAGCCTGAAAATGAAAATGTGCTCAATATTTACTCTTATCAAAGCATTAATTGTAAGAAAGCCTAATAAATCTAGCACTTGCTAGGTCCCAGATACTAGGCTAAGCACTTTACACATATTACCTTTTACTAATTCTCACAACATTTTTGTGAGGTAAATACAGTTATAAATTAGCCTCATTTTGCAAGCTATGGAAGTGAAGAACAGAGAAGGCAAGTAACTTGCCCAAGATCACCATGGCTGGTAGGTGACAAAGTGTGGATTTGAATGTAGTCTGTGCCTTTAACCAATAGTCCACATCACAGAAACTACTTGGTCAATTTTATCAGTTTTGCATTTGAATAAATTTTCATATATTAATCATAACTTAGTTCAGGTAAAAAGGGTTGCCTAGTAAAGGTGGTTTAAGGTTACCCAGCTCAGCAAATAAAGAAGATTGATGGACAGATTTCTTTGTAACTGGCTAAAATAAAACATTAAGAATGTTTAAAATAAATATTTGAGTAATATATACCTTTACCTGAAATTATTATTATGCTATTATTGACACCAGATAATATTGGGTTTACACTCTGGCTTTGCCACTTAAAAGATGTTTGACTTTTGGCAAATTGCTAAACTATGCTAAGGAATTTCTACACTGATGAAAAGAATGTTTATTTCTATACTGACAGAAAGAAGGTACATATTAATGTGAACTTTCGTAGACAACATATCTGTATTACCATCAATTCTACATTATTAAAGTCATTATTAAATGGTTGAGAGCCAAATTCCAACTTCAGGATACATATTTCATGAAAGGGACATCTGTGAGTTTGGGTAGTGGTCCAAGATCCATCTACTTCCTTCTGGTAGCAGCATCTTGACTTTCCTTTAGGGAACAGCTTTCTCCTACCCCAAGCACATGTACTTTAGGCATGGTCAAACCTTCCTTCTGGACCCAGAAATTGTCCTGGGACTCATATAGTGTGTGAGAGCATGTCCTCTCCTATGCTCCTTTTTGCCATATCCTATGCCACTGACGGGATTCCCTTGTGGCTCAGAGAGTAAAGAGTCTGCCTGCAGTGCGGGAGACCTGAGTTTGATATCCGGGCTGGAAAGATCCCCTAGAGAAGAAAATAGCAACCCATGCCAATATTCACTTTCACCAGTATTCTTGCCGGGAAAATCCCATGGACAGAGGAGCCTGGCAGGCTATAGTCCATAGAGCTGCAAAAAGTCAGACATGGCTGAGTGCACACACATGCATGTACATGCACGTGTACACACACACACACACACACACACACACACACACACACCTATTTAGCACTGCAACAATTTTTATATTAGGGTAATATTTTTAAGTGAAACCTTTCTGTGTACACCAGTTGTACGATATTATCAACACTAAAGTAGAAATAGCCTCTTTATTCTAAAGAGAAAAAAATCACTTTCTCATCAATGGTTTGCCTTACCCCTATATTCCTGACAGCTGAGTGGCTTCAACTTCATCTCCACATTTAGCTCTTGGTCAAGCCCACTTATAACAAGGAGAATTAGAGCAGTGGTTCAGCTTGATTAGGAGCCTCAGCATCTGTTCACATTGCTGCCGTATCTGATCATACATGGCATCCATGCCTGATGCTATCCTCTCTTGACATTGCCTTGGAAACAAACTTCCTTTGTGAACCATCCATCACACCAATTCCAGTCACTTGTGGGCTACATTACTTCAGTTGTGTGGACTCTTTGTGACCCTATGGACTGTAGCCCGCCAGGCTCCCCTGTCCATGGGATTCTGCACACAAGAATACTAGAGTGAATTGCCATGCCCTTCTCCAGGGGACCTCTCTGACCCAGGATAGGACCTACATCTCTTGCGTTGGGAGGTGAGTTCTTTATCACTAGCGCCTCCTGAGTCACTTGGCCCTGCCATATTGCCTATTAACAACTCTCTGACTTAAAAAACTACTGAATAACCCTATTCTCTAAAGACCAGTTCCCTGCTCTGTTTTTGCTGGTGTATACAGGATTAAAAGCCCTAAATTATCCCACAGTCAGGGCCTTGTGCCCTACTGCTTACCTCATCGACACGGATTGCCATTTTAGGATCTGTTTCAGTGATTTGTAGAAACCAATAACTGTGTCAAATAATCAGGATCTTAATTAAAATATAAGTGGATGGTTTCTGATCTCAGGAAGCTCATTATCTAACAGAAAACAAAGACTGCTACAAAATGAAAGTTCCTACACTGTGAGACATGTCCAAATGTGCATCCATTTTTCAGGCTTCATCTATAAATTGATTAACTAGATTGACAACCACAGAAAGGTAGAGCTGTAGAACAGAATATTTTAAAGCTTGGCAGTATAAAAATAATGGAATGGCAGAGAGGAGTTGGAAGAAGGAGAAAAAGAGATGACTCCTATCTAACATAGGGGCAAGGCACGACATAAAGTCTAATGTTGATGAATAAAGAAAATAAAGAATCAAGAACATCAAGTAGATCAACAAATTCAGCCAAGAGAAGAATTCAGAGTAAACATGTTCACTTGATTAATCACAAAATAAAGACAGAAGCATATTATTTTCACTTAAGAGAAACACTAGAAAAACATACAGAAAAGTTTAAAATTGAAATCACTTGAAGACTGAGATTGGGACTAGGTTTGAGCAAAGGAAAGAAGAGTTAAATGACAAGTAAAACTCTTCTCTCCTTTCAAGTATAGCATGCAAGACTTCCCTGGTAGCTCAGATAGTAAGGAGTCTGCATGCAATGTGGGAGACCTGGGTTTGATCCCTGGGTTGAGCAGATCCCATGGAAAAGGAAATGGCAACCCACTCCAGTATTCTTGCCTGAAAAATCCCATGGACAGAGCAACATGGCAGGCTGCAGTCCATGGGGTCACAAAGAGTCAGACACGATTGAGCAACTTCACTTATAGCATGCAAAAAGTGAGTAACTCAATCATACAGCTAAATATATATTTCATGTAGTGAATGTACTCGTGATAAATTAAATGACAGAGTAATCATGAAGTTAAATTATGGAAAAACCTTATGAGTAAAAATATCTAAATTTGAAGCAAGTTGCTTTTAGAAGGAACAATTCCAATCTGTTATAGATATCATTATTCACATTTTATTATTTAAAAGAGAATCTTGGTGATTTTATGAAAATTGCCCAAAGTTTAAGTGGTAACATGGAGAATTTGCACTCAGTCCTATCTAAATTCATAATATGCGTTCACAGTCCATACCTCGCTTCCAAAATGTGTACTTCCCCGCTGATTTTCATATCAGCTACTGAAGGTCCTAGTGCAGTGACCTTACATATTTAAGGCTTTTGATTAATGCTTCTTTGGGGACAACTTAATTGTTGAATTATTTATTTAGCATATGATACTCTCAGGACCCATCTTACCTTTAAGTTTATTTTACCTCAAGAACTTTCATTGAATGTAGTCTATGAGGTAACGATTTGTTAGCTTTTAAAACAGAATATTAAAGAGAGAGAGAGAGAGAGAGAGAGAGAGAGAGAGAGAGAGAGAGAGATACTACCCCAGTAACACAGGACAGCAAACTATGCAATGCAGGCAGTGGCACCCACCAAAGAAGCAAGACTCAGCAGTGTGTGTTTTCCATTTTTACGTGACTTCTTTCTGAAAACATGTTGCTATTGTTTGTTGTTCAGTCACTCATCAATCGTGTCCAACTCTTTGAGACTCCATGAACAGCGACACCCCAGGCTTCCCTGTCCTTCACCATCTCCTGGAGTTTGCTCAAACTCATGTCCATTGAGTTAGTGATGCCATCCAACCATCTTGTCCTCTGTCGACCCTTCTCCTCCTTTCTTCAATCTTTCACAGCATCAGGATCTTTTCCAATGAGTCAGTTCTTTATATGAAAAGGCCAAAGTACTGGCGCTTCAGCTTTAGCTGGAAATATGAACTAACTTCAAAGTCCAAAAAACCTTAAGAGTTATGAAAATAACTTTGGCTCTCAAAGAGGTAAAAATGCTATAATACTAAGACTCTAATCACACTTGAAATTTATGTCCAAATAGTGTCAAAACATTTCCAGTGTTTGAACACATTCTTTAATATGATACATTTCCTTGGCAATTGAAAACTGTTCAGCAGTTTAAACCTATCGATTGTTTTACTGAGAATAAAATCCCCCTGTTTTTGTCAGGTTAAATGATTCCCAAGTTTTCTCAGCTGAATGTCAATTTGCGAGTCACTTTTTAATTTTTATTGTTTTGTCACTCTTTGATTTTCAAAAGATAGTAAGCAGAATATGATAAAATATTGTTACAACATTTCAGTAGAACACATTCTTCAATCCGGACCTGATCTGGAGAGACAACAGGTACTAGGGATGTAAATGGAATCTCAGTCATTTTCTCTCTGTCCCCCTTGGATATCCCCCCCCAACCTTTGGATATTCTTGAAGGATTTTGAAGAAATACTAGGCTGCAGAGAAACTGGGAAGAAATGACCATCATGAACTATTGAAATATGGGATTGCAGAAACCTCACTCTTCTAAAATGGCAGAACTCCCAAATGGAACCATTAACTGTTAGAGCAGGTCTCCAATGGATAGATACAAGCAGTCTGAATAGGCTTATTAAAAACACTTTGAGTGCCAGTGTTTAATATGCTAGCATCACTGACTCAATGGACATGAGAAAAATGAAAGAGAAGTCGCTTAGTCTTGTCTGACTCTTTGTGACCCCATGGACTGTAGCCCACCAGGCTCCTCTGTCCATGGGATTCTCCAGGCAAGAATACTGGAGCAGGTTGCTGAGCAAACTCTGGGGGACAGTGAAGGACGGGGAAGCCTGGCATGCTACACAGTTTATGGGATCACAGAGAGTGAGGCACAACTTAGCAACTGAATAACAGCAACAATGGACTGAAGGTCAAAAATATAAAATTCGAGAGCCATCTATCTTTGGGAAACTAGCCATATGCACTGACAAGGGCCAGCCCTCCAGGAAGATTTAAGCGCAGACTGGTGGACGAAAGCCAGAGAAATAACATTTCTGCATTTTTTGGCTCTTTTCCATTTTTCCTCCTCAATCATTATTTTTATTTTTTAATATTTGGCAAAATTTTTCCTTTCTTTGCTACACTATACTGCATCTCTTTGCTTTTGTAGTAGCAGTGGCTAGACTTTTATTTATATCCATTGTCAAAAAAAAGATAATATATTTTCTCATCAGTGAACAAAGAATTATTCTCCTGTTTTTGAACCATTAATTATTTTCCTTCTTACTTACTATAATACTTAAACTCTAGGCATCCCTATTCCAGATAATTTAAGTTGAAAGTGTTGGAAGTGTTAGTCGCTCAGTCATGTCTGACTCTTTGCAACCACATGGACTGCAAGCCCACAAGGCTCCTCCTTCCAAGGCATTCTCCAGGCAAGAATACTGGAGTGGGTAGCCATTCTCTTCTCCAGGGTATCTTCCTGTCCCAGGGATCAAACCCAGGTCTTCTGTATTGCAGGCAGATTTTTTACCATCCAAGCCACCAGGAAGCCTATGGACTCCTATATGGATGCCTACTGTTGGAAATTATTCTGTGTAAAAGCCACTAAATACAAACAGAATAAATATTCATCAGTCGTACCTATGTTTTCATTTGCTTTGATAGAAGCAGTGTAGTGTATTGGAAAAACATATAGGAAAGGAATATGGAGCCCATCTTTAGGTACTTAACATGTACTTATATATTCATTTACTTATGAATCAGGAATTTTTCCAAGTTTGCTACATAGCTTATCTCATTTAAGTTCACAGCATTATGACTTGGTTTATTCCCTAGGATTTTGAATACAAGCAACAGCTGCAGATACCATTTAAGGATGTCCAGCAGTTTTCTGAATTGCTGGGAAAGCTGGAGAGCAGAGTCAGGGCCTAAGCTTTAAAGAATTATTTCCCAAACGGTGAGCAGAACTCATTGATGAAGACATAATTGCTGTATTCAAGCACTAGAAGCTACAATTATACATCTTTTGCAACTTCTACCCATATCAGCATATGAGTCCTTCCCTTATGTACCAGGAACTCTACCTGTGTTTCACTAGTACCACATCTCCTATCCCAGAGTGAGCTCTTCAATTCCTTTCTGCCATCACTATCTGCACAGTCCACATCTGGAATAGTTGAATTTATCAGAAGAAAATAGATTAGATGACTCTGGTCTAGCTGAAAGGGAGATCAAGTGAATGAAGAGCCAACTCATTGGAAAAGATCCTGATACTGAGAAAGACTGAGGGCAGGAAGAGAAGGGGGCTTCAGAGGACGAGATGGTTGGAAGTTATCACTGACTCAATGGACATGTTTAAGCAAACTTCAGGAGCTAGGAAAACAAAAGTCTAGCATTTCCAGCTACTATATAGAAAGGCAGTCTTTGCTCCTCCCCAAGGAGACTTCTATAACCAGAGGATTTCTTTTTTATGATTTTATTAATTTATTATTTTTGGCTGTGCTGAATCTTCTTGGCTGCATGGACTTTTCTCTAGTTGCATCAAGCAGGGGCTACTCTCCAGCTGCAGTGCATGAGCTTCTCATTCTGGTGGTTCTTATTGTGGCACAGGGGCTTCGTTACTCCTGGCATGTGAGATCCACCCAGATCAGGGCTGCAACCTCTGCCTCCTGCATTGACAGGTGGATTTTTTTTTTACCACTGAGACACCAAGGAAGCCCCCACCAGAGGATTTCTTCATCATAAAAAGACATTAAGATTTCTGTTTTTATCTTTTTGTTTTTATGTTTTATGTTTTGTGCTCTGTTTTGGGAAACAGAGTTAGAGCCTGATCCAGGGGGATGAAGTGTGGGGTTTTCTAAAAAGGCAAACAGGATCCAGTTGGGGCCCTGAGGATGTGTGCGGGGAATTAGTGTGGGTCTTGATGGAAGAGCAGGAAGAGGATGGGCTGGGATGTGCTGGGCATCTAGGGCAGCTCAGAGAACAATAGAATCACGTCCCAGGTGCTGAGGTCCCAACTACCCTTAACAGAGGAAGCCTGACCTCCCAGGATCTTAAGAGCTCAGCATGCCATCAGAGGAGTTCTAGAATGAGACATATCCAAGTGCCCCCACATCCTGGACTCATCAGCAAAGAGTCTGGCTCACACCACCTATCAGGCAAACCCCTGTGCTGGTGGACACCCAGCTTTCAGATATTAAATCATTATGCTGTATACCTGAAACTAACACAATGTTATACATCAGGTATTGTTCAATTAATGCAAAGATTTCCAAAGCCAGATACACAGCGCTCAATTGCGTCTAACTCTTAGGGACCCCATGGACTGTAGCCCACCAGGCTCCTCTGTCCATGGGATTCTCCAGGCAAGAATACTGGAATGGGTTGCCATTTCCTTCTCCAACTTACACAATACATAGAGTTAACACTCATCCTCATTTTGCAAATTAGATTCTTGAAGAAATTAACCCATACTCACACAATTATCAAGACATAGGGCTGGCATTTAAATCCACGTTTATATTCATAACCAACATTTTTACACAAGTGATTTTGATTAATCACTTGACCAGCAGTTCTCAAACACTTGAATTTTCTCAAGATATGCCCCAACATCAAAACTCTTCCATAGCAATATTATGTGATATTTCCCTATTTCACTGAACTGGACATATTTGCATTAATCATATGAACACATCAGTGGGTAAAATTTCTGGCACCTTAACTGTAAATCTAAATGGTGGAATAAAATCTAAACTAATCATCATTGCATTCTCCACTGTTACAGATTAACTAACAATAATAATTATGTTTCACATAAGTATTCTATTGATGATACAGAAAAGTTGTGGATTTGATTAAATCTCTACATGTCAGTATACTTAATTCTAATATTCTATGTGCAAAAGTAGAAAGTAGGTGTAAAGCCCTCTGCATCCTAATATACATGGCTGGCTGGAGGAAAATCATTTACTGTTTGCTTTGTGGCCTGAACTACCTGCTTTCTTCATGGAATATCATTTTCCTGTGACAAACTATGGTTATTCACACTTGTATATTTTCACAGTAGACATTTTCTCAAAAATTAATGAAATGAGTTTGTTATTTCAGGGAAAACTGATATTATCTTTTGACTATAATAACATTCAACTTTTCAAGAAACTTTTTTTTTTCTGAAAGCTTGTATCAATCACATAAGCTTGATACTTCCCAATGCATGCTTAAAATGTTCCTCTGTTGAGATATTCTGATATTGTGCAAAGAGATATGCTAACGTTTAGAACGTTAATATACCTCAGTGAATCATTTACAAAATGGTCAGTTCAGGATGGTACAAAATCACACATGGATAAAACCATTCAAAATGCAAGATAAATAACTGATTTTAATTTGACAAAGAAAGAAAAAGTTTGTGGATGAGACTTTAGATTCCATATTCCAAGTCAACTTAAAAGGGACCATCATCAAGATTTTGTGTAGGATCAAAACAAAAATACCCAAAATAATATGAAAGGGCTAGGAAATACTTATTTCTTTTCTAATTATTAATACCTATTTGTGTAGGTTCGATTTTCTTGCACTGCAGAAAACCAACATATCATAATAAATTGAATACAGAGTGCAACTATCATATTAAGTAAAGTACCTAGTACCTACTAAGGGTTTTGTAAGCATTTTCTAATTTTGATTAATGCTATCATTATTAATATTTCAGTTCAGTTCAGTTCAGTTCAGTCACTCAGTCGTGTCTGACTCTTTGTAACCCCATGAATCGTAGCACGCCAGGCCTCCCTGTCCATCATCATCTCCAAGAGTTCACTCAGACTCACGTCCATCGAGTCTGTGATGCCATCCAGCCATCTCATCCTAGGTCGTCCCCTTCTCCTCCTGCCCCCAATTCCTTACAGCATCAGAGTCTTTTCCAATGAGTCAACTCTTCGCATGAGGTGGCCAAAGTACTGGAGCTTCAGCTTTAGCATCATTCCTTCCGAAGAAATCCCAGGGCTGATCTCCTTCAGAATGGACTGGTTGGATCTCCTTGCAGTCGAAGGGACTCTCAAGAGTCTTCTCCAACACCACAGTTCAAAAGCATCAATTCTTCAGCCTTCAGCCTTCTTCACAGTCCAAGTCTCACATCCATACATGACCACAGGAAAAACCATAGCCTTGACTAGATGGACCTTAGTCGGCAAAGTAATGTCTCTGCTTTTGAATATACTATCTAGGTTGGTCATAACTTTTCTTCCAAGGGGTAAGCGTCTTTTAATTTCATGGCTGCAGTCACCATCTGCAGTGATTTGGCAGCCCAAAAAAATTAAGTCTGACACTGTTTCCAGTGTTTCCACATCTATTTCCCATGAAGTGATGGGACCAGATGCCATGATCTTTGTTTTCTGAATGTTGAGCTTTAAGCCAACTTTTTCGCTCTCCTCTTTCACTTTCATCAAGAGGCTTTTTAGTTCCTCTTCACTTTCTGCCATTAGGGTGGTGTCATCTGCATATCTGAGGTGACTGATATTTCTCCCGGCAATCATGATTCCAGCTTGTGTTTCTTCCAGTCCAGCGTTTCTCATGATGTACTCTGCATATAAGTTAAATAAGCAGGGTGACAATATACAGCCTTGACATACTCCTTTTCCTATTTGGAACCAGTCTGTTGATCCATGTCCAATTCGAACTGTTGCTTCCTGACCTGCATACAGATTTCTCTGGAGGCAGGTCAGGTGGTCTGTATCCCCATCTCTTTCAGAATTTTCCACTTACTTACATAAATATATCAGATCACAAAACATCAAGTTGGCATTCACATGTATTTACATTATGTGTATTCATATGTATTTTTGTTACTTTAACTGATCAAATATTTAATAATCTGATAAATATCCTTGCAGCGCTCATCCAACTCAGGGGCTGTAACATTAATGATTCCTTTCATCCATCTTCATTCACTATGTATGTTTGAAACGCGACTAGGATTGTGAAATTGAGTTATTTAATGAAGCAGATTTTCACTCATCCATTCAGTAAACATTTCTTAAGCTCCCCTCATTTTAGCTAGGCACTCATCTAGATATTGAGGAAACAAAGCTTTATAAGACATAGTCCCTACCATTAAGGATTTCAGTCTAGCTGAGGAAGACCAGAAGAAGTTGGAAAATTATCATGTAATGTGGTGATTGCTAACATAAGGATGCAAAGGTAACACCTATATGAAGAGGTGATATAAATGGTTTGTTTTTCTTTTTCATAAATACCTAAATAAAAAGCAAAGATCTCAACTGTCATATTGCTAATTTAGATTTTATGGTAAGGAGCTAATCATAAAGTGAGCCATTATATGTATCCACTATAATAAAATAATTTACAGTCAAAGTCTGGCATTACAAGAAGAAATTAGTTTTGATAAATGAAATCCGCAGATAATACAAAAGGCTTATTCATTAATTTCAATATCCTCCACACCCAGTGCTATTTACCAGTGGCAAAAATTATAAATTTGAGTTTTATTTATTATCCTGTAGGATATTTACACAGAAATGGAGGTGTCAGCTTTGCCAAGGCAGACAAAAGAGGGGAAGTTAAAAAATGAATGAATTTGATAATTAAAACCATTAAAAATTTAAGAATCTTGGAGATAATTCAGTACAAATCTTTAATGTTAGAGATGAAGGCATTGCGGTCCCATGTGGCCTTAGATCAATGTCACTCAGCTAGTTGGCTACGGAGAGAGAACTATAACCCAGGTGTCTAAACAGCAATGCTCATTAATTTATCCTAAGGAAAATGACAGCTGTGCAACATTTCAAATGCATAAGCTTTTCTCTCATTCACTAATGCTTTCCTCAGTTCAAGGTCAGTAATTAAAGGAAAGCGTTTCCGCCAGTGTATTCATTCCTAGAGAAAATAACGTTGAAGACTAGGGTTGGGGGAAGAATGGTAAAAACCCAAGGGGTTAGGAATTGGTTGTACAATATTCAGAGGACTAATAGACACAGATTTTAAATTAAGCTAGAAACAATAGAAGTGGCCTAAGATTTTTAAGAAAGAACCACGGGAAAGAATGTTTCAAGGAATGGATATATTTTCTGAGCTGATACATTAACTAATTTTCATTAAAATATACAAATACTAGTGTTTACAGAATTCATAAATTCTTTTCCTCTTTACAAATGAACAAAAGTTAAATTTTCAACCATGTAAAATGAAATGCCTTTGATGCACATTAAAGTGTTTTCTTTTTGAATATATGACCAAATATACTTTAAATCATACAAAAATATGATGAATGGTTTTTCCTGGTGAAAGTCATTTTTTTAATTTATGAGTTGCATATTTTTTATGCTTTTCTTGCCAGTTTTTAGGTTACTTCACGTTTACACTTTATAAAATTGAAAAATTAGTAGGCATTTACAACATGCTATATATTTAAGGATTTGACTCTCTCAGACAGTGGATGTTGAAACACCACTTTGCTTTTTTAGTCAAAGCCATTCCTTGGAATTTAACTTGAAGATGGTGATGTTCTTCATGAAAATTGCACATGACTCCTTTTTGTTTCATTAATGATTGATGGATAGTTCTTCACACATGATTTGTAGTCTCTAGGAAAATCTCTATAACTAATATGTTATATTAAATATGTGTTTTTGTACTACCAGTGTTATAATATTAGACTTGGAATTTAAGCTCATTTCAAAAGGAACTATCAAGAAAATAGATCAAACATAAAGACAATGTTGGAGTTATCCCAAGAATTTAAGGTAAGATTTACAACTTAGCCAATTCAACATAATAACTACATTAAAGCCTTAAAGAAGAGGAGAAACATCATGATCAACTAATAAATGTACAATCCTTTCAGTTATATTCAGCAAAAGTTTGTGATGCTACTCTTAAGAATCATATTGCAAACTAGGAATACAAAGACATGTTTCATCAAACATATACTGAAATAATAGCTTTGCTTTCTTAATCTAATAACAAATTTCCTTTGTGTTCTGGAAGATATTTGGCCTTATCTTTAGTCCTTTTAAAAAACATTTTAAGCTTTCAGAGGCAATAGTTACCAACAAGAACATATCGATGAATTTTACATTACAGCTTCTTATACGTCTAATGATTTCTCACATGATCTTATC
Source organism: Ovis aries (assembly GCF_016772045.2). Lineage (NCBI taxonomy): Eukaryota > Metazoa > Chordata > Mammalia > Artiodactyla > Bovidae > Ovis > Ovis aries. The sequence goes on from NC_056069.1 coordinate 55,406,296, forward strand.
CTGCTATTTTACCATGTGATTCAAAGCACGTACTGTTACTTCATTTTCTTTCCCGCTTTATGAGTCCCTTTAAGCTGCCACAGTCTTATGTAAAATTCACTAGATTCTGTAGAAAAGAAGTGCCTGATGTTTATTGTTCTATTCTTTCAGTAACAAACTATTTATCTTGATCTGTTCTCATAAGTCTATTTGTCTCAGACACCAATTTCTCTCTTTATTGCCTTTTTATCCTTCTTTCCCAAAGCCGTCTATTTTAATGTCATTCATCCATTCTTTTCCCATCTAACATCCTGCAACTTTTTTAATAAACTGCAACTTGTGGTAAATGCTACAAATGACCAAAAACAAAGCGGCCAGTGACACTGAAGACTGCAAGATGAGCAAAAAAAAATGGGGACATCAGGGCAAACCATATATAACCCTAAAAGGTGACTTCTTGGCATTGATGTTGGCACTTAAACTTTGCAGTGCTACCTTAGATGGCCTACACAAAGCCTCTTTTTTTAATATATAAATGTATTTATTTTAATTGGAGGTTAATTACTTTACAATACTGCATTGGTTTTGCCATACATCAACATGAATCCGCAACAGGTATACACATGTTCCCCATCCTGAACCCCCCTCCCTCCTCCCTCCCCGTACCATCCCTCTGGGTTGTCCCAGTGCACCAGCCCCAAGCATCCAGTATCCTGCACTGAACCTGGACTGGTGATTCGTTTCATATATGATATTATACATGTTTCAATGCCATGCAAGACAGCAAAAGAGACACAGATGTATAGAACGGTCTTTTGGACTCTGTGGGAGAAGGAGAGGGTGGGATGATTTGAGAGAATGGCATTGAAACATGTATAAAGCCTCTTTTTAGTTTATCTTAAGTTCCGGAAACTTTATATGATGCCTGATGTCCCTAAGTTTCACCCGTAACAGCCTATGTTTATAGGCTGGATTCAAATCAATAGCTCTTTTTTGTAGGATATTTTTCTCCTGTCATTATTTTTATTCTGCTACTAACAGTCATGAAATAAATTTCTTCATAGAAAAGAAGAAATACAGCAGCTCAAAAAGATTGTGTGAATACAAATCAGTCTCTGCAGCAAGGAAAACCATCATTGGTATGTTGTATACATTTTTCATAAAAGTTTCCTATAAGCTTATACACAAAATGGATGATGTTGTTATAACTGTATTTTCATTTAAAATAACTATTTGTTTCCATTAAAACAAATATGCACATCATTTTATTTGCTGCAAATGTATGCAGCTTTTTTTTTACCAGTTTCTATTGTCATATCTTTCTCCATTTGTCCACTATTATTAGATTGCAAATAAGTATTTTCACATGCATAGTTACACAGCAGTCTATTTTCTCATTATAAGGTCTTAGATTTGGAATTTTGAATCAAATTAAATAATCTATTTTTTAGATACTAACAAGTTGAATTTCAGAGACTTGTATTTTTTATAAACTGGAAGCTTAAAATTTGGAAGTTTAAATCTCTCTGGTTTCTTTTTGGTATCATTTTAAGAATTAACATAAATATTAGTTATTTTCTTAAGGCATATATTCACTTTTAGCCAATTCTTAAATCTCTCCAGAATTTATTTTGGACTTTAATGCGATCCAAGGAAATCCTGGTTAGGACCTGCTTGAGAAAAACCCCACCTGTGGCAGTTGCCGTGGAAGAGAGAAGGCAGTCTCTGCTACAAGTCTATTGTGGGCAGAATTCCCATCCTCCAACAGGATTAATTCAGAAGATGTACTGAGCATCTAGGAGGGCGGATATGAGGTTTTGTTAGTTAAATCTGAAATAACAGTACTCCTATGCTACCCTCTTTGTATTGACAGTTTTGTCTCCTGTCTAATCAAATATGCTTATGTATTTTTTCTAAATTTTATTTTATATTTTGTTCTATCTTACAGAACTCATACGATTCGAGTTAAAAGAAAATTGAATTAACTTTGTCAAATATAGTAAGATCTGGGAAAATTTTAATAACTCTGTGTTTTACGGATTGCCTAAATTCCGCCCAGAACACTAAACAGAGACAGGAACTGACTGCTCACCTAACAGGCAATTCTCCTCTTGTATAATAACCAGACTTTGAACTCGTCTATAAACTAGGCAGCAATCTGAATGAGAGTTGGATTTGACTTCTGTTCCCTGGTGGCTCAGATGGTAAAGAATCTGCCTGCAGTGCAGGAGACGGGGGTTTGATCTCTGGGTTGGGAAGATCCCCAGGAGAAATGAATGGAAACCCACTCCAGGGTTCTTGCCTGGAGAATTCCATGGACAGAGAAGCATGGCGGTCTATAGTCCATGGGGTCACAAAGAAACATGACTAAGTGACTAAGACACACACACACACACACACACACACACACACACACAGAGGTTTTGAAAATGTGATTAAGGTCTGATCAATTTGATATAAGAAATCTTTTGCTGTCTAATTGCAAACAAAACCAAAAGAAGAAATGGGTGATCTGGTTTTGTTTCTTTTTTTGTTTGTTTACATAAATTGAATCTTTTTTAAAAAGGTCCAAAAAACTGACATTGTGAGACAAAAACTTGCTGATGTTATTCCTTCCTAACATATGTTCTGGAGATGCAACTGAGACATCTGGAGTGTCAAGGGCTTCCTTGATACCATGAGGTACGAGCAGGATAAAAAGCTAACACACTTAGGATGATGTAGTAGAGGATGAAAAGAAATTAGATCCTGTCAACACTGTTAAGTTGCTGAATCAAGCCAGCAGTAGCTAAAGCACAATTGGTGTTAAGTGAGATAATTAAAATGTCACTAATGCTCAATGTCGCTTCTTTAGATAAAATCATTATTGATTTATACAGTATGTTTCATCAAAGGATTTTAGAAGCCAGTAGTATTTGTTTTTTTAATATAAATTTATTTATTTTAATTGGAGGCTAATTACTTTACAATATTGTATTGGTTTTGCCATACATCAACATGAATCTTCCATGGGTGTTTGAAATCAAGTTCAAGAAGTGATTTCAGAAAATGGTGACTATAAGCCTATTGGTAGGAATTTACCTGCACTAGGAGATATGCAGAGAAAGAATGAACTGTTTTGGACTCTGAAAAACTATTTATGGAAGAGAATTAGTGTCCACCATTGTTGAAAATGTATGTAACATACTTTGCAGCCAGCTTAAGTCAAATGCTCTAAGCAATTTGAAAATAACAGCACCTAAAACTAATGAACATGTAGGAAGTATGTCACCTTTAAGTTTTAAAAAATATGTTAGAATTTGTCCACATGAACATTTTCTTTGATGGAGAAGCAATTTAGTCAAATGGTCTTCTGTTTTAAAATTAGCTATTTAAGATTTTAGCAGTTTTCTATATTTAGTTTGATTGCAGGTTTTATTGTAACACATCTGATTTATACAAATATGATACTTGTGTTCATAATTTATCCTGAAAATTTAAATATTGAACCACTTATCTGATCCTTTGCATAATATGCATTTATACTAATTCTATTTTCATTTCATGATGAAAGTCAACCAATCACTGAGAGTTGCTTTAAGTAAAAATTTCCTGAAGTTTCTCTAATGCAGATAGATTTTTTCCTACACATTATCAGTTAATAAGTTAATCTTATTTTGTTTCTGTTCACATGATTTACTTAAATGTTATATTGATTGAAGAATGTTGTTGTTCAGTCACTAAGTCAATGTCCGACTCTTTGTGACCCCATGGACTGTAGTATGCCAGGTTCCTCTGTCCTCTACTGTCTCCTGGAGTTTGCTCAAATTCATGTCCACTGAGTCAGTGATTGAAAGATAGAATTCAGTATATTAAAATATACAGGATAAAGTCACCCAATCTAGCAGATGTGTGTTACATGAGTATATGTACACACACATAATTAATGAGAACTTATGATAAAAATAATTTATTTACAATAGTACCAGATAAATAAATAGATAAAAATATACAAATAGATAAAAATATAACATAACTATTACAAGAAAGGAGTTCAGCAAAATAAGACAAAACTATGAAATTCACCTGATACATAAAAGGAGTCGACTAGATGACCAGATATTTAAAAGATGCTTACTCCTTGGAAGGAAAGTTATGACCAACCTAGATAGCATATTGAAAAGCAGAGATATGACTTTGCCAATAAAGGTCCATCTAGTCAAGGCTATGGTTTTTCTAGTGGTCATGTATGGATGTGAGAGTTGGACTGTGAAGAAAGCTGAGTGCTGAAGAATTGATGCTTTTGAACTGTGGTGTTGGAGAAGACTCTTAGAGTCCCTTGGACTGCAAGAAGGTCCAACCAGTCCATCCTAAAGGAGACCAGTCCTGGGTGTTCATTGGAAGGACTGATGCTAAAGCTGAAACTCCAATACTTTGGCCACCTCAAGTGAAGAGTTGACTCATTGGAAAAGACTCTGATGCTGGGAGGGATTGGGGGCAGGAAGAGAAGGGGACAACAGAGGATGAGATGGCTGGATGGCATCACTGACTCGATGAACGTGAGTCTGAGTGAACTCCAGGAGTTGGTGATGGACAGGGAGGCCTGGTGTGCTGTGATTCATGGGGTTGCAAAGAGTTGGACACGACTGAGCGGCTGAACTGACTGACTGACATAAAAGGAGTCGACTAGATGACCAGATATTAATGATTTAAACTTAGAAATTGAATAATGTAATACATCATATTCCCAAACTAATAATCGCTAATAAAAATGATAAGCAAATCCTTTATTTTAAAATGTCTTAAAGTACCCAAGTTTCAATGAAGAGAAGAGATATTATGAAAATGAAATATTGTGACAACAGGACTGCCCTAGAAAATATTAACACATATTTTAAAAAAACACACATTAATTAACATGGTGCAAGTATCAGAGATGGCTGAGTGAGACTGCATAAAGTGAGATAAGAAAATTGATATATCAGAATAGCTCAGATAGCGATCATGTTTCTATTAGTAAATGTAAGAGAAACAATAATGTCAGTGGGACTGGATTGATTAATTAAGCAATTTTATGGGAACAATTGATTGAAAGTTTAAGCCAATATCTATTTTTACCTAATTTAGGATGTATAATGATGCATTCAATTTAAGTCTACTTGACAACATTTGACTACCTAAATAAAAATGTAATGGCCAACATCAGTTGATCATTTTGATATATATTATATGAGATTTGTTAAGTATCTTAACATGCCTAATTTAAGTGTGAAACTTAATTATCAGATCCCCCTTTTCATTATTGAACTTCTACTTAAGTATCTTTTTTGTTTTTCTTTTAAAAATTTTCTCTTCCAGTTTTATTGAAATATAATTGACAGCACTGTATAAGCTCAAAGTGTGCAAAATAATGATTTAACTTAGCATACATCAAGAAATGATTACTATAATAAATTTATATATATATATATCATATAGATGCAAAATAGAAGAAAAAGAAAAAATTTGTTTTCCTTGTGATGAGAACTCTTAGGATCTATTTTCTTAACAACTTCCATATATAACATACAGGAGTTTTAGTTATATTAATCGATTGTAGATTGCATTCCTAGTACGCATTTCTTGTAACTGCAAATTTGGACCTTTGGATCACCTTCATCCAATTCCCCCTTCATCCACCCCCTTTTCCCTCTGGTAACCATAAATCTGATCTCTTTTTCTGTGTTTACTTGCTTGTTAATTTCAAAGTATAATTGAACTAAAACAGTGTGTTAGTTTCCTGTTACGTAACATAGCGATTTGATATTTCTATACATTTCAAAATGATCACTATAAGTCTAGTTACCTCATCACCATAAAAGAGTTTATGACTGTATTTTCTGCAATGTACATTTCATTCCCATGACTCACTTGTTTTGTAACTGGAAGTTCAAAAGTCTTCATTTCCTTCACCTTTTTCTTTTATCCCCTCATTCCCCTTCCCCTCTGGAAATGTTTTGTTTGTTCTCTGTATCTATCACTCTGCTTCTATTTTGTTGTATTTATTCATTTATTTAAATTTTTAGATTTCATATGTAAATGAAGCCATAAGGTATTTTTCTTTAAATTATCTCACTAGCATAATACTCTTTAGGTCCATTCATGTTGTGTCAAATGGAAAAATTTCATTCTTTTTTATGGCTGGATAATATTCCATTATATATTATACTATTATTAAGTATTAGAAACAATACCTGTGTCTGTATATCTACTGACAAAATAATTAGGGAGGTGTTGAAATGACCTACTTCATGAGTGAGCAAAGATTGAGTAATAGATAAAAGTAAAATGTTCCGATTATATATCAGAGACAAATGCCTCACTGCTGACATAAGAAGCCTGTTAACACTATCCTGAAGTATCAAGACGTATAGCTTTATAAGAATCATAACTTCAGATTCCCGACCAATGGCAATGCTTCTACTATCATAGCTCTGCTGCTGCTGCTAAGTCGCTTCAGTCGTGTCCGACTCTGTGCGACCCCATGGACTGCAGCCTACCAGGCTGCTCTGTCCATGGGGTTTTTCAGGCAAAAGTACTGGAGTGGAGTGCCATTGCCTTCTCCTATCATAGCTCTACTTTGATCATTTATTAGGATTATACTTGAAGTCCATGCTAAGGAAATTATGTTTTGTTTCACAGGCACTGGAACATCTTAAATGTTCTTTGACCTAGGGAGTAAAATGATCACAAAATATGGTACCTAGGAACATTATTCAGAGGGAGATTTAAACAATGAAATTAAAGAGATTAAAACCTCAGGCACAGTCAACAAGATATTTCTGTATTACAGATGCTAAGTAATAAGAGCACATCCCTTGTGGCAAATAAAAGTTGAACAGAAATGGATAAAATGTCTCCAAAGTTTTGAATCTGTATTACTTGGAGAATCAGAGTCATAATTTAAAATTATGCAAATGTAAGAGAAAAGGTGTGTTTGGCTTCTGTTATTTTTCCTTTTGTTTTTAAGAGGAGAAAAAGAAAATGATTTCAAGGTTAGATGTCAAATGAAAAGAAAAGAACACCCAAGTAATTCTGATGATGAGAATTAGCATTGTTAATGATTTACTAGGTTCAAAGCACTCATCTAACTGCCTGCTTGCTGCTTGCCATAAACCGATTTTTCAGATGAGGCAAATGAAGCCCAAAGATGGAAAGTGTCTAGTGATAGTTAGCTGATCATTGGTAGCACCAGGACTTACATATAGACATGCTAGCTACAAAAGATTGTGCTCTTATGCAATTGCAGTTCAGGTCAGTTCAGTCGCTCAGTCGTGTCCGACTCCTTGCGACCCCACAAATCGCAGCACGCCAGGTCTCCCTCTCCATCACCAACTCCCGGAGTTCACTCAGACTCACGTCCATCGAGTCAGTGATGCCATCTAGCCATCTCATCCTCTGTCGTCCCCTTCTCCTCCTGCCCCCAATCCCTCTCAGCATCAGAGTCTTTCCAATGAGTCAACTCTTCACATGAGGTGGCCAAAGTAGTGGAGTTTCAGCTTCAGCATCATTCCCTCCAAAGAAATCCCAAGGCTAATCTCCTTCAGAATGGACTGGTTGGATCTCCTTTCAGTTCAAGGGACTCTCGAGTCTTTCCGAACACCACAGTTCAAAAGCATCAGTTCTTTGGTGCTCAGCCTTCTTCACAGGCCAACTCTCACATCCATACATGATCATAGGTAAAACCATAGCCTTGACTAAGGTGAGGTAAGGTGAAGTCGCTCAGTCGTGTCCTACTCTTTGCGACCCCGTGGACTCTAACCTACTAGGCTTCTCTGTCCATGGGATTCTCCAGGCAAGAATACTAGAGTGGATTGCCATTTCCTTCTGCAGGGGATCTTCCCGACCCAGGGATCGAACCCGGGTCTCCCTCATTGGAGGCAAACACTTTAACCTCTGAGCCACCAGGGAAGCAGGGCAGCCTTGACTAGAGGGACCTTTGTTGGCAAAGTAATGTCTCTGCTTTTCAATATGCTATCTAGGTTGGTCATAACTTTTCTTCCAAGGGGTAAGCGTCTTTTAATTTCATGGCTGCAGTCACCATCTGCAGTGATTTTGGAGCCCCCCAAAAATAAAGTCTGAGACTGTTTCCACTGTTTCCCAATCTATTTCCCATGAAGTGATGGGACCAGATGTCATGATCTTCATTTTCTGAATGTTGAGCTTTAAGCCAGCTTTTTCACTCTCCTCTCCATTTTCATCAAGAGGCTTTTTAGTTCTTCTTCACTTTCTGCCATAAGGGTGGTCTCATCTGCATATCTGAGGTTATTGATATTTCTCCTGGTAATCTTGATTCCAGCTTGTGCTTCTTCCAGTCCAGCGTTTCTCATGATGTACTCTGCATATAAGTTAAATAAGCAGGGTGACAATATACAGCCTTGACATACTCCTTCTCCTATTTGGAACCAGTCTGTTGTTCCATGTCCAGTTCTAACTGTTGCTTATCCAATTTACCATGTACAAATAAATATTTTAAGTCGGGCTTAAGGAAAGAATGGGAACTGATGAATACATCGACTTTGGAAAGAGGAAAAAAATAGTTGTATAAGAGAATTCAGAGCAGTCGTTCTTAACAGTGGCCAATTGTGCAGCTTTACAATCAGATTTATTGGTCCAAACACTGAGAATCCTCAATTGGTAGGTTTTGAGTATAAACTGACCTATTTAGTTAAAAGAAGATCCACAGTGATTCTGATTCACAGGCAAAGTGAGAATCACAAATGTAGGGAGGGAAATAAAGAGAGTTAGTTGCTACAATCCCTCTTAAATGATAACAGTTAACTTATTAAAGGTATGTTATGCATGCAGAAATGAGAAGCCAAAGTGTAGCTCTGTCATTCACTTCAGCTCTGTCATTAAGCTGTCCTATTGGCAAATTTGCTGGCCCAGAATTGTAAATCTTGAGAAACATCCACACGCACTAGGAATACTATTTATCATGAATTCTGTACACCATCTCTACAACTCAAATATATTAAAGAGTAACCAAGTTTAAGCTACATCCATGGACACACAGTTTCTAAACATTGAGATGGAATGCTGCTACTGCTGTTAAGTCGCTTCAGTTGTGTCTGACTGTGCGGCCCCAAGACTGCAGCCCACTAGGCTCCTCCATCCCTGGGATTCTCCAGGCAAGAACAATGGAATGGGTTGCCATTTCCTTCTCCATGTGATGGAATCCCAAAGTCTAACTTTAAAGTCTATTATTTTTCCCATTAGAGATTTCTTTGAGATTATGCTTTCATAATGGTGCTTCTTTGAGATTATGTTTTCAGAGACATAGAGGTCTAGAGAGTTTTCTTGGGGCCAGTTTGGTGGAAACCAGTGCAGACAAAGGAATGCAGAAGAAGAACAATTTGAAGGCCTCCATCTAATATCTTCTTATAACTTCAACCACAACATCTTTGTTCTTATGTAGGGGGATTCTGTGTGTGTGTGTGTGTGTGTATGTGTGTGTGTGTTTAAGTTGCCAGGCTCCTCCGTCCATGGGATTCTTCAGTCAAGAACATTGGAGTGGGATGCCATTTCCTCCTCCAGGGGATCTTCCCGATCCAGGGATAGAACCCATGTCTCTTATGTTTCCTGCATTGGCAGGCAAATTCTTTAACCACAGCGCACAAAGGGTACAAAAGTTACTGAATTAACCCAAGAAGACAAAATAGGAGTAATAACACTAGATAGGGGGGTTCAGAAGAAGTTAGCACCTTATGTACAGGAAAGATCCATCTTAACTAACTTACACAAATCATGAAAAATTGAGAAATTCACAAATGCTGTCAACTATAAGGATATTTGAAAAATTTCTCAACAAAGCAATTATTACTTCCCCTTATTATAAAAATCATGTTTCTTATATGAACTAATTTTTATAGCATACTTATATTTTAGGAATAGATTTTGACTAACTTATCTTGTATAACACTCTTTGGGAAGACTTTAGTACAAGGGATTCCAGTCTGGCACCCTGGTCAATATGGGTCACTCTGCTATGTTGCGTTTGTAAGATGGCCGTGTGATCCATAGTGGAAAACAAGATGCATTTGAAAGTGACAGTAGGCATGAAACTTGACAGTCAGTCCCCTGGCATACAGAGATCTATGGTCATACTACCTATTTAGCTACTATAAGGTTGAAAACCATCAATCTAAACACTTTTATATGAATTAGTTCTTCCAGTCCACCGAAGTCACACTACTACTTCGTGTTTGAAATTTTGTTACCTGATCCCTATTTTATGCAAATAAAAATACGAATATAAACCCATCTCCTTTCTAAGTAAAGACTGTATGCGTACATACATGTGTAAGCATGTACACACAATATATTAAAATCATACATGTATGTACAAATATACACATATTATGTGTGTACATGTGTGCATACATGTATGATTTTCAAATCTATTCATACCTTGGTTCTCCCACATAATGGATAATCTTCCCTCTGCTTCTTATTACAAAGATTCTCATTTATTCTCCCCCATTTTCCCCACTCAGAATCTTTTCTTGCCCTCAAAGGAGGAGAATCCCACCTGGCCATAACTTCAATATAGTTAGTATTATGATTTCCATTATCTTCTTTCATTGGGTATAACAAAAACCAACAACATGCCTATAGCTGATGAACAATGAGAACAATGTATCAGTAGATATATTAATACTTGACAAAAACTTCTCCCATCTGACCTATATTATATTTTTTAAGTGAAGCTTTGTTGAATATATTCACCACAAAATAAATGGAGTATTGTTAGCAAAATAGACAGTTTAGATCTCTAGTAGTATAGAGAACTGTTAACGGTTGCTATACACCAGCACCTCTTATTTTGAAGTACTTAAACATAAGCACAAAGCCACAAACAAGAGAATGAGAATGAGAATAATAAATTATGGAAATCAGAACTAATTGTGCTTTCAGAGGTTTGATAGATTATCCTTTTAAAACTGGAGAGAAGAGCTGGGTTTTTGTTATTGCAATGCTGAGATGAATTACCCACGACCTTATGTAAACTGAAAGCTTGTACTGACCTGTTGAAATCGGAAAACTTGTAACCATGGCAACGGAGGACAAGTAAAATTAGGTTTCTGCTGCAGTTATAAATGAGGTGGAGAAACCCTGGACTTTTCCTCCCTCAATCTGAGACAAAGACAACACAGAAAATGAAAACCATCATTTTTTTCTGTCTATGGCTTTCCCAGTCATAAAATGCAAGTCATGATTTGGATGAAAATCTCCACAAAGACAGATGGTGATCGACAAGGTATGAAGGGAGAGAAGGTAGGGTGTAAGGATTGGCAAAATGAAGTAGAATCAGAAAGATATAGAAGATCACAGGCAGTGGCAAAGCCCCTGATTAAAAAATTCTTAAACGCATGCCATACACAACTGCAGTGTTGCACATTTCAAAGTATCTAAACATACTTGAAAGTACAAGAGAAAACCAATAAGCCATTTCAAATGATTATGCTGCATATCTCTTTTATCTAAAATAAAAAAGATATTAAACACAGAATATTTGTAACTATATCCATCTTTACTGTGTTCTAAACTAAGTAAATAATTATATATAAGGCTTTGAAATGTGATTCTATCTATTCAAGCTTAATGGCCACTATGGTTAATTCTGTTAATCCTTTTAAGTCAGAATTTTTATCAGGTATTTTCCAAAAATTTAACCTCTTTCACCTGACACTTGGTGGCACTACTACTTCATAAGGCAAGTCCCTCCAAATGGTTCCCAAATCTTCTGTTTTAAGGCTTTGGAAAATACATTATCTATCACTCTCAAGGACAACCCTTCAGCTCGAATGCTTTGGCTACGCTACTTGCATGTGTGAACGCTATGTTGTTTTAGTCGTGTCTCACATTTTGCAATAGTATGGACCGTAGACTGCCAGACTTCTTTCTCTGTCCATGAGATTCTCCGGGCAAGAATACTGGAGTGGGTTGCCATGCCCTCTTCCATGGGATCATCCCAACCCAGGGACTGAACCTGTGTTTCTTATACGTCTTGCATTGGCAGGTGGGTTCTTTACCACTAGAGCCACCTAAGAAACCCCTATGCTACCTGAGGCATTAATAAATTTTCTGTCCCTCCATTTTCTTCCAACAATTTGGAAAAAAAATAATTTGCTACAAGCGCAATTTTTTTTAACATGCTAGGTTAATAGGGATGGAAAATAGAAAAAACATACTTTGCATGTTTTACTAGGTTGATGCTTTCGAGTCTACACTGTCCCAGGGAACTTTCTGAAATGACGGATGTGTTCTTTGGAACACTAAGATGATTGACATTGAGTTGTCTAAGATGCAGCCACTAACTACATGTGGCTACTGAACTTGAAAGTTAATCTGTGCAATGGAGAAACTAACATCTTTAGAAATGTATTTCATTAAATCAACTTAAATTTCAGCCCTCACAGGCGGTTAGAGGCAATTATGTTGAACCACACAGCTTGGACCTCCCTAGGGATGGACATGAGTTTGAGTTAACTCCGGAAGTTGGTGATGGACAGGGAGGTCTGGCATGCTGCAGTCCATGGGGTCACAAAGGGTCAGACATGACTGAGCGACTGAACTGAACTGAACTGAACTAAACTGAGGGATGGACCTGAGCTGTTGGCCCAAGAGGACAGGAAGGGAAGCAAGGTATGATAAGAAAAGTGATTATCTCACCTGCTCCCCAATCAGTTGGGGAAAAATTAAATAAACCAGTCTCTAATATCCTCTCTGTTATCACCTAGGAAGGAGTAGAATGTTTTCTTTGCAATAATGCCTATATTGATTGGCTTTCCCTTCTAAACATTTCTCCTTTCTGTGTATTTTCCCCTCTTTATAATAGTTAAGGGAACAGAAACACATTCAGTGGCAGTCACTTTGAACTGTGTTGCCCAACGATGATTCCATGGAGCTTCTCATTACTCAACCCCACCTCCAGTGGCCTGGACTAAAGGTCAGAATAAGGCTTTCCAAATTTGTTCTTTCTTGACCCATTGAGTGCATTCAACAAGTGAGATGCAACAGAAAGAGGGTTGATTCAAAAATGGTTCTTGTCCCCAGGCATAAAATTATATTTGGAAAGACAATGAGAAATAATCAGTCATTAGTGTGTCCTGGACTACCCTTAATTTTAGCACTAATTTATCCCTTACCTCCTTATATGACTTAGTCAAGTTTATCAGGGCTTCCCTGATAGCTCAGTTGGTAAAGAATCCACCTACAATGCAGGACACCCCAGTTCGATTCCTGGATCAGGAAGATCCCCTGGAGAATGGATAGGCTACCCATACCAGTATTCTTGGGCTTCCCTTGTGGCTCAGCTGGTAAAGAATCTTTCTGCAATGTGGGAGATCTGGGTTCAATCCCTGGGATGGGAAGATCCACTGGAGGAGGGAAAGGCTACCCACTCCAGTATTCTGTCCTGGAGAATTCCATGAACTGTATAGTCCATGGGGTCGCAAAGAGTCGGACATGATTGAACGACTTTCACTTTAACTTTAACTTTTCACTTTTAAATTTTGTTAAATTTGATTCTGTCACCCTTATTGGAGTAGGGGTCTCAGAGGAGAAGGACTAGGTTTGTTTTTTTTTTTTTTAACCTTTAAAAATGAAAGACTTTGGAGAGTTGAGATTTCACAGATGGGATTTCCTCTGTTATAAAAGCAGTGTGCTGATAACCACCTCCTAATAGTGACAATGCAATTACTCTCCTGACAGTTATGGATGTGCAGGAATTACTGCCAGAATCTTGTAAAAAAATCTACTATGAGTTCTAAATTTGAACAACTGTATTTCTACGATAAGAAATGCTGTGTCATATCAAAAGTGACTCCACAGGTACCTAGTTATTTTGAAAAATTTTCCCCTGCAATTCTCTTACATGCATTTATAACATAATCTTTCTGATAGATGTTTTTTCACTCATATGATTTTGCCTTCAGCTGGTCAAAATCTGCACTCTGTTCCTACGGCCCATATGCCAAGAATACTCCCCCACTTTCATCATACAAATTTTTTCCTTTTTATTCTTCTGCTTCCCTATAAATAATCGCTTCTTTTTTAATCCATTTAGGGTTCAAAATAGGTACAGAATGGTCTTGATGATTGCTTTACATCTTCACAATTATTTCTTATATTTTCACTGATATTTTCATTAATCATTCTTTGTCATTATGATGCCCCCAATCATATATCCTTAATGATCACTGAATTTTATTGGGACATACACAGATTTAGAGATCCAATGATTAAGCACTTCTTAATCAAGGATAAATTAAAGGACACTTAGGAAAATTAAAGGAAAAAATTTTGTTTTTGTGAAAATATTTATCAGCCAGAGCCTATTTGACCAAAAGCATGCCAGCTACTTGAATGGAAAGATTTAAGAAAGTGTTAAATAAAATAAAGAATGAAAAGAAAATGCTAAGGTATCTATCATAAAGGTAGCTACTATTAAAAAAGAAAACAACAAACCATGAGCCCAAATCCTCAGGAAACAAGGGGACAATGACAAAAACTTAGAAACTTAAAGGAAGGGCCCTGGGAGCTGAAACTCAGACCTTTCAGGAGGGACTGAACTGGTGTCCCTGGATGGAAAACAAGATGTGGCCGATTCTGCAACTGTTGGCGAAAGTGCTGACTGCATTCAGCTGCTGCTACAGAAATAGCTGCTGCCTCCAGGGTGAGGAGATGCAGCAGTGATGCTCACAGGAACACGAGCAGAAAGGAAGCCCATGTAAGGCAGACAGGAAGGAACAAGCCTCTTTCTCCTCCAGCCTTGAAAGCCTCCTCTGATACCTTTTACTGGCAGAGTCAAGCAGAAAGACAGTTGACAGAGCAGAAATGCAGTGTTCTGAGTCCCAGCTCCATAATCAGCAAGCAGGGCATAGAGAATGGGGTTGAAGTTAAGAAACAATGATTAATAATTGCCAGAGACTATATATCAACTTTTTATGGAAAAAGAACTTATATTCTTATTAGTTTCCCAAAGGGATATGTAACTTCCAAATAAATAAGAATCAATGAATAAACAGAAAAGATAAAAGAACCTCATGGCAGAAAATTGGATGTTCTTTCTACTGTTTTACGCTGTGTCTTCTGTTCCTTTGGTTAGTTATATTTTCACTAAGAAAAAGACATCTCAATGCCAATTTCAAAACATCATTTGTGCTCAGAACACATTAGGTATCAGGATGTGATAACCAAAAAGCAAAACAAACCACCCATGTATCCAAAATCCTTGATCACAACCTACTTGATATCTATGTTTACAAGATTTACAAATTTTCCAAAATCAAATAATTAAGTACAACCAAGTCTACAACTTGTCTTTGGTCAAGTACTATTAGTGTATCCATAAACTAACAGTACATTGAACATAGGAATTATTTAACATACATTGACCTATTAGGATAAATTTTAAATTAGTTATTAAATAATATTCTTTTTTTCTATCTGATTATGATTGAAACAGTTCCTTGGGATTTCTTCTTGTTACTCAAGCAAACACAGTGCTTGGGTATGTTGAAAACACAAAATGAAATCAGAGGGGGAAAAAAAGTCAAGAGAAAACTCAGGGTTAGGACTGTTCAATTGTTTGCATCTTGATAACCAACACATCCTAATAACTCTCTAGAATGCATGGTTCCCTTGAACTTGATATTTGAATGGATCCAATAAGTTATGTGACATTCAAATTAAAGCAATATGATATTATGGAGTGTTAAACAGACATTTCTGTCAATAGAAGAAGAGATGCTTAGGTTAAATGGAAAATGTTGTTTTATTTTGGAATGATTTCATAACTTTAGGAATAAAGCAAATAGTGAGAGTTCTGGAAATTAAGGTTGGCATTAAAGAGAGAGCTGGAAAAAGTTAGAAAGTCTATCTGGACATAAGGAAATGGGTGCCTTAGAATAAGAGGTCTAGTCCCCAAGAAGGAATTGTAGATGGAAGAGAAAACCACCCAGTATCGCTGTTGCATGGACCAAAATAATTCAGGGCAGATCAAAGCAAAAGACTGAAGCTTTGCTTATACTCATATTTCCGGGGCACTGGATAATGGTTTCAGCACAGTGAAATTAACCTATCAATCAGTGGTGAAATAGGGATTTCTAATGCTCAATTGCTCAGTCATGTCTGATTCTACAACCCCATGGACTGTAGCCTGCCAGGCTCCTCTGTCCATGGGATTCTCTAGGCAAGAATACTGGAGCAGGTTGACATTTTCTTCTCCAGGGGATTTTCCTGACCCAAGGGTCGAACCAGCATCTCCTGCTTCCCCTGCATTAACAGGGGAATTCTTTACCACTGAGCCACCTGGGAAGCCCTAGGACACAATTGAGTTTTATTCACAATTTAGACTGAGTGTGAGATGACACTGAACAGAACTGGAGGAGGAAAGAACGGATGGTCATATCCTCAAGCCCTTGGAAAATAACGGGTAAACTGATAGATGTGAATTTAAATAGAGCATTTCATTAACTAAACTGAGAGGTGAAATACACCAGTGACTACAATTAAAGTATTATTTATTTATTGTGCTGCATTAAGTAAACTTCTCTGATAACATCTCCTTACCACACAAAGTATTCTACGTGGACATCTTTTCATGTATTATGTCTGAACCTGAATTTTTCTCATACTATAGATACAACACCTATTTTGTTTGTCATGATAGTCTCATTTACAAGATTATGAAATGTCCCAGGGCAGGGCATATGCTTCCTTCATCTTGGAATCCTCATTACCTGGCACCCAGCCTGGCGTGCAGCAGGCATCCATACAGTTGAGTGAATTTGTTGAATTTCAATCTGTTTTTAAAACAGACTCAATTGAATCAAATGAGTGAAAATGTCCACTTGATCTCAATGATTTCTGGTCACTCTTAAACAATAGATGCAATTCATCAAATGCTGTGCTTCAAAGTTTGAAAAGTCCTTAAAAGTCATCTATTTTACCAGCTTTTGAAATCCTGAATCTTATTTCTTCATGTATGTGTTTGTGTGTGTGTGTGTGCAATATATGTATACACATACTTTTTCACATACATGTATATGTATTTAAATTTGCATTTTGGGTGATTTTCTTCCTGAAGTTTCTGTTTCATTCATTTGCTTAACACAGAAGGCCTGTGTTAAATTTCATGTTTAAAAAGTCAAAAGTGAAAAGAACTATTGGTATTCATTAGGCTTTAAGCAAATATCATGAACACTTAATTGCTTTTCAGTTCAGTTCAGTTCAGTCACTCAGTCGTGTCCGACTCTTTGTGACCCCATGTACCACAGCACGCCAGGCCCTCCTGTCTATTACCAACTCCTGGAGTCCACCCAAACCCATGTCCATCAAGTCGAGGATGCCACCCAACCATCTCATCCTCTGTCGTCCCCTTCTCTTCCTGCCCTCAGTCTTTTCCAGCATCAGTTCAGTTCAGTCAGTTCAGTTCAGTCGCTCAGTCATGTCCGACTCTTTGTGACCCCATGAATCGCAGCACGCCAGGCCTCCCTCTCCATCACCATCTCCCGGAATTCACTCAGACTCACATCCATCGAGTCCATGATGCCATCTAGCTATCTCATCAGGGTCTTTTCAAATGAGTCAGCTCTTCACATGAGGTAGCCATAGTATTGGAGTTTCAGTTTCAACATCAGTCCTTCCAATGAACACCCAGGACTGATCTCCTTTAGGATGGACTGGTTGGATCTCCTTGCAGTCTAAGGGACTCTCAATAGTCTCCTTCAACACCGTAGTTCAAAAGCATCAATTCTTTGGTGCTCAGCTTTCTTCACAGTCCAACTCTCACATCCATACATGACCACTGGAAAAACCATAGCCTTGACTAGACTAATTGCTTTTAGAAAAAGATAAAGTTAGTACAGGCTACTTTTTGGATTTTCAAAGTAGAATATGATGCATCTTTTTATACTCTGTACCCATTTGTAAGGGCTTCCTAGGTGGCTCAATAGTAAAGAATCCGCTTGCTAATGCAGGAGACACTGATTCAGTTCCTGGGTTGGAAAGATCCCTTGAGAGGGGAATGACAACCCACTCCAGTTTTCTTCCTGGAGAATCCCCATGAACAGAGGAGCCAGGCAGGCTACAGTCCCTGGGGTCACAAAAGAGTCAGAAATTACTTAGAGACTAAACAACAACAACCCATTTGTAAATGCTGTTGGGCACAGTATGACTGAGGATTCAATAGATGACTGACTGACAACATAGCGTATTAATAAAAATGATATTTTAAAATCAAAATGCCAAATGCACTGAGAAAAAATAAATATAAATGTAAGTAATGGTAAGAAGTGTGGCATTTATTTAATTTAAATTCTTTAAAAAAGAAAAATTAGAAATCTAACTTGCAAATTGATTATCTGTTTTGAAAATACTTCACTCAAAAATACACAGTATGGAACTTCCCTGGTTGTCCAATGGTTAAGAATCTGCCTTTCAATCCAGGGAACACGCATCTGATCACTGCTCCAGGAACTAAGAGCCCATATGCCTCAGGGCAGCTAAGTTCTTGTACAGAAACTAGAGAGTCTGTGCACCACAAAAAAAATAACAATAAAAATCTCATATGCCACAGCTAGGACCTGAGGCAACCATATATATATATAAACCACAGTAAGATCCATTGCTTTACAACAAATATTCATTCATTCAAGACATATTGATTTGACTATGTACCAGTTTTTTAAGCTCTAAGAACAAAGTGGAAAGAACTAGTAATGTTCCTACATTCAATGATCTTACATTTTAATGTGGAAACAATAATAAATGTTAGCTTCATATGAATTAAGCTTCACAAAAACTAAGTTCCTAAAATCCTAAAATCATAGGCTCTATAAAGGAAATAAGTAAGTGCTATAATACTGGACAAGAGCTTGTATGACTCTAGGCTCAGGGAGCAGCAAAAGATCTGAGGTAGGGAAAAAACTGGGGAGTATTTGGAAAGTCTCTGCATGACTGAAGCTTAAAGTGAAATATAGGAGATGCTATGAGGTGAAGATGAAGAGAGATTGAATACAGCCTGGTAGGCTTTGAATTTTATTGTAATGGGAGACTAATGGAAAACTTTAAGCAAAAAAAAAAAAAAGAGAGAGAGAGAGAGAAATGGACAGATGAACGTTTAAATGTCTGAGTGAAAGATGATGGGATCACAAATCCACGGCTAGCAATCCCACTTAGAAGCCAGCTGGTGCAAGATATTCTATTGTAAGAATTTAAGAAGGGAGAGGATCATTAAATTAGTAGCTATAACAAAGATCTATGGTGTTTAAAAAAATTCTGAGTGGTAGAGTGTTATAAGAAAAATAAAAGTTGAAATGAAGGTGAGAGATCACATCATCATAGGAGGAATAGGGACCACTTAGGTATAAATGAGTTCTTGCCTGGAGAATCCCAGGGACGGGGGGAGCCTGGTGAGCTGCCATCTCTGGGGTCACACAAAGTTGGACATGACTGAGCGACTTCCCTTTCACTTTCATGCATTGGAGGAGAAAATGGCAACCCACTCCAGTGTTCTTGCCTGGAAAATCCCAGGGGTGGGGGAGCCTGGTGGGCTGCCGTCTCTGGGGTCTCACAGAGTTGGACACGCCTGAAGCGACTTAGCAGCAGCAGCAGCAGGTATAAATGACCTTTTAATAGGGCAATAGGAAGAGAAGCTAGACCTTGTGGGTTGAAAAGTGGATGAGAAATATAAAAGTGAGAGAGTGAATGTAAAGCACTTTCCTGAGAATTTATGGTATGCCTAAAGTGAAATTGTACGAGTTGGAGAGGAGGGTGGGATGACAAAAGGGAATACCAACTCATTGCCCAGCACAAAGTTCTCCATTGACTAAATTCCTAGAAGCTCACATTTCACCTCCAAGGTGTTATTTCAATATTTCCTCACTCGATTTTCTACAGGGTCCCAAGTACTGTGTTGGAAATTTTTCAACTTCTGTACCTACTTTAATTGTCTAGGTTCACTTCTTGTTCGGCATTTTAAAAATATGCTCCCATCTCCTGTTTGCCTGTCCTACTCTAAAACTTAGCTCTCATCTCCTGCTTACCACTAACAGCTTCCCTGTGATTCCAGCCAGCAGTGAATGTCTTAAAATTCTGACCACCTATTTCCTGTTCATCCTAGAGGTTAAAGTCTAAGAAAGAACCATGGTCATGTTTCCAGGAATCTCCAAATCCTGCACTGTCAAAAACAGAGAGAAAACCGTTGACACTGAAAAAGAGAGAGAACTAGCTTTCCTTGGGAAATCCTCACTTCTTTTACTACCCAGAGGAGGTAGAAAACAGAAAAACAGACAGCACATTTTAGGTATCTTTGGGACACAGGAGAACAGAAACTGTGAGAAGCCATTACAAGAAAGAAAAAATAAAGAAAGAAAGTAGGAGAATAGAGAGATCACTTCCTTTGGATCACAGAAGTAGATATTTCTACTTGCAATTTCTTTGAAATCCATTTCTCCATCTCTGACCAAGAATATTAGCCAGTCCTTTTTTCTTATATAACAACTAAGCCACAGTGGGCCTGACACGAAAGAAGAAAGAAACATTCTCCTTTCCTGGTTTTTCGTTGCAATTCATCAACAGGTCTTATGGCAACACATTTGATAGGATTTAATTTTCCATGTGTCTATCTTTTCTCAAAAGCAATAAAAATTGATGGGCAAGAAAATATTATGTCTGTGTAAGTACTGTTTCTTGTGTCTTTTTATTTCTGTACAGTTCCATAAATTGAGTATTGATGAGATTCACCATCCAAGGAGTGGTGGCTGCGGGCACAGGAGGGCCTAGAGGAGCTATTCCACGTTCAAGGTCAGGAGGGGCAGCGGTGAGGAGATACCCCTGGTCCAAAGTAAGGAGCAGTGGCTGCGCTTTGCTGGAGCAGTCGTGAAGAGATACCTCCCGTCCAAGGTAAGAGAAACCCAAGTAAGATGGTGGGTGTTGCAAGAGGGCATCAGAGGGCAGACACACTGAAACCATACTCACAGAAAACTAGTCAATCTGATCACACTAGGACCAGAGCCTTGTCTAACCCAATGAAACTAAGCCATGCCCACGGGGCCACCCAAGACGGGCAGGTCATGGTGGAGAGGTCTGACAGAATGTGGTGCACTGGAGAAGGGAATGGCAAACCACTTCATTATTCTTGCCTTGAGAACCCCATGAACAGTATGAAAAGGCAAAATGATAGGATACTGAAAGAGGAACTCTACAGGTCAGTAGGTACCCAATATGCTACTGGAGATCAGTGGAGAAATAACTCCAGAAAGAATGAAGGGATGGAGCCAAAGCAAAAACAATACCCAGTTGTGGATGTGACTGGTGAGAGAAGCAAGGTCCAATGCTGTAAAGAACAATATTGCATACGAACCTGGAATGTCAGGTCCATGAATCAAGGCAAATTTGAAGTTGTCAAGCAGGAGATGGCAAGAGTGAATGTTGACATTCTAGGATTCAGCGAACTGAAATGGACTGGAATAGGTGAATTTAACTCAGATGACCACTATATCTACTACTGCAGGCAGGAATCCCTCAGAAGAAATGGAGTAGCCATCATGGTCAACAAGAGTCCAAAATGAAGTACTTGGATGCAATCTCAAAAATGACAGAATGGTCTCTGTTCATTTCCAAGGCAAACCATTCAATATCACAGTAATCCAAGTCTATGCCCCAACCAGTAACACTGAAGAAGCTGAAGTTGAACGGTTTTATGAAAACCTACAAGACCTTTTAGAACTAACACCCAAAAAAGATGTCCTTTTCATTATAGGGGACTGGAATGCAAAAGTAGGAAGTCAAGAAACACCTGGAGTAACAGGCAAATTTGGCCTTGGAATGCAGAATGAAGCAGGGCAAAGACTAATAGAGTTTTGCCAAGAAAATGCACTGGTCATAGCAAACACCCTCTTCCAACAACACGACTCTACACATGGACATCACCAGATGATCAATACCGAAATCAGATTGATTATATTCTTTGCAGCCAAAGATGGAGAAGTTCTATACAGTCAACAAAAACAAGACCAGGAGCTGACTGTGGCTCAGATCATGAACTCCTTATTGCCAAAATCAGACTTAAATTGAAGAAAGTAGGGAAAACCACTAGACCATTCAGGTATGACCTAAATCAAATCCCTTATGATTATACAGTGGAAGTGAGAAATAGATTTAAGGGCCTAGATATGATAGATAGAGTGCCTGATGAACTATGGAATGAGGTTCGTGACACTGTACAGGAGACAGGGTTCAAGACCATCCCCATGGAAAAGAAATGCAAAAAAGCAAATGGCTGTCTGAGGACAACTTACAAATAGCTGTGGAAAGAAGAGAAGCGAAAAGCAAAGGAGAAAAGGAAAGATATAAGCATCTGAATGCAGAGTTCCAAAGAATAGCAAGGAGAGATAAGAAAGCCTTCTTCAGCGATCAATGCAAAGAAATCGAGGAAAAGAACAGAATGGGAAAGACTAGAGACCTCTTCAAGAAAATTAGAGATACCAAGGGAACATTTCATGCAAAGATGGGCTCAATAAAAGACAGAAATGGTATGGACCTAACAGAAGCAAAAGATATTAGAAAGAGGTGGCAAGAATACACAGAAGAACTGTACAAAAAAGATCTTCATGACCCAGGTAATCACAATGGAGTGATCACTCACCTAGAGCCAGACATTCTGGATGTGAAGTCAAGTGGGCCTTAGAAAGCATCACTACAAATGAAGTTAGTAGAGGTGATGGAATTCCAGTTGAGCTGTTTCAAATCCTGAAAGATAATGCTGTGAAAGTGCTGCACTCAATATGCCAGCAAATTGCCAACATCCGCTGGATCATCAAAAAAGCAAGAGAGTTCCAGAAAAACATCTATTTCTGCTTTGTTGACTATGCCAAAGCCTTTGACTTTGTGGGTCACAATAAACTGTGGAAAATTCTGAAAGAGGTGGGAATACCAAACCACCTGACCCTCCTCTTGAGAAACCTATATGCAGGTCAGGAAGCAACAGTTAGAACTGGGCGTGGAACAGCAGACTGATTCCAAATAGGAAAAGGAGTACGTCAAGGCTGTATATTGTCACCCTGCTTATTTAACTTATATGTAGAGTGCATCATAAGAAATGTCTGGCTGGAAAAAGCAAAAGCTGGAATCAAGATAGCCGGGAGAAATATCAATAACCTCAGATATGCAGATGACACCACCCTTATGGCAGAAAGTGAAGAGAACTAAAAACCCTCTTGATGAAAGTGAAAGTGGAGAGTGAAAAACCTGGCTTAAAGCTCAACATTCAGAAAACGAAGATCATGGCATCCAGTTCCATCACTTCATGGGAGATAGATGTGGAAACACTGGAAACAGTGTCAGACTTTTTTGCGGGGCGGGGGGCGGGGGGTTGCTCCAAAATCACTGTAGATGGTGGTTGCAGCCATGAAATTAAAAGACGCTTACTCCTTGGAAGAAAAGTTATGACCAATCTAGATAGCATATTCAAAAGCAGAGACATTACTTTGCCAACAAAGGTCCATCTAGTCAAGGCTATGGTTTTCCAGTGGTCATGTATGGATGTGAGAGTGGACTGTGAAGAAGGCTGAGCACCGAAGAATTGATGCTTTTGAACTGTGGTGTTGGGGAAGACTCTTGAGAGTCCCTTGGACTGCAAGAAGATCCAACCAGTCCATTCTGAAGGAGATCAGCCCTAGGATTTCTTTGGAAGGAATGATGCTAAAGCTGAAACTCCAGTACTTTGGCCACCTCATGTGAAGAGTTGACTCACCGGAAAAGACTCTGATGCTGGGAGGGATTGGGGGCAGGAGGAGAAGGGGATGACAGAGGATGAGATGGCTGGATGGCATCACGGACTCGATGGACGTGAGTCTGAGTGAACTCTGGGAGTTGGTGATGGACAGGGAGGCCTGGCATGCTGCGATATTTGGGGTCGCAAAGAGTCGGACATGACTGAGCGGTTGAAATGAACTGAACTGAACTGAACTGAGATTCACAAGCAGATTTGAACATTAGAAGTTTTATTGCTGTGATTGACCACCAAAAGGCAAGGTTATTGGCAGAAATATTTTCCACTATATTATTGGATGACTTTATACTCTATATAATTCAAAGCCATACGATTAGACTGCAATTTTCCCTGAAACTTAAGAATACGTTGTTCAAGCACCCTTTATTTCTATGACCTAGTAACACCTGATCAATATATATTAATATGCATGAATTAATGAATGGATGGATTGTAATACACCCTGAAGAAGTTTGGATCTCTTGAGAGAGAAATATATAAAAAGTAAGCAATTCTAATATCTTCCTCACCAGTGTTCATCATTTCTCTGGGTGGATAAATCTACACAGTTGAAGTAAGAACAGATAATTAACAGTTATGGTTATAGTTAATATAGTAATCAAGCACATTAAAAAAAAATAAGACCCGGAAAAGCATTTTCCAAATTATACTTTCTGGAGAGGTGAGGTGTTCCATGAAAAGCAAGACTACGAAAATAAAGCAAGTTCAATAAAATTACAGCATGCATCATCATAGGGGGTGGTCGGAGAAGAAACAGAATTAGAAGCACTGAGTCAGAAAAAAACTCTTCCACTGATTTTCAGCCATGAGCTACTTGTTTATTCTAAGCTTGTGCCTCTTTACATGTTCTCTGCAACTGGTCCCTCCTTTCATTCTCTCTGTGTTTCTGAGGATGAGTTAGCACCATAGTTCCCTTGCCAGAGAAGGTGACTCTCCAAGGTAGCCATCCTTCTTGTGGCATTACACAGCAGTCACCACTAGGCAACCCAACTACTTTTCTCTTGCTGCCAGCTCATTTGACCATTGAGACATTCATTTTTCTACCATATGTTGGAAGAAAAAACCTGGAGAAATATTTGGAGAATTTCAAGTGCCTTAGCTTAGAAGAATCATACATCCCCACTTCTCACTTTTCCTTGAAGAGAATTAATCGTGTTGCCATGCCTAAATTCAAGAAGACTGGAAGTATATTCTTATATGGCCAAAAGGAGGAGTATTTGTGAAATATACGAGAATACGTCATATGTTTCCATGCGTGCATGCATGCTAAGTTGCTTCAGTTGCATCTGATTCTTTGCATCTCTATGGACCATAGCCCACCATGCTTCTCTGCCCATGGGATTCTTTAGGCAAGAATACTGGAGTGTGTTGCCATAACTTCTTCCAGGGAATCTTCCTGACCCAGGGATCAAACTCACATCTCTTATATCTCCTGCATTGGCAGGTGGTTTCCTCACCACTGCATTCTAAAAAATTTACCCATATTTTCTTAAGTCCCCCATATATGCAACTTACAGATCACGTAGTCCAGAAGGATACTTCTCATAATGAAATAAATTCCAACCACTGTTATAGAATTGATTACATTCTTTCTCCTCTAGTTGGGGATCAAACTATCAGATCTCACTTTCTTAGTACTTAAATTGTTCCCCCAAGGGCAACCTCTCCATTCATACATCATAATTCCCCATGTTATCCTCTTTTAGTAGCGTATGTGGTGGTGGTTTGGAGAAGGCAATCGCACCCCACTCCTGTACTCTTGCCTGGAAAATCCCATGGACGGAGGAGCCTGGTGAACTATAGTCCATGGGCTCACTGAGAGTCAGACATGGCTGAGCGACCTCACTTTCGCTTTTAACTTTCATGTATTGGAAAAGGAAATGGCAACCCCCTCCAGTGTTCTTGCCTGGAGAATCCCAGGGACAAGGGAGCCTGGTGGGCTGCCATCTCTGGGGTCGCAGAGTCGGACACGACTGACGCGACTGAGCAGCAGCAGCAGCAGTGGTGGTGGTTTAGGCACCAAGTCGTGTCCAACTTTTGTGACCCCATGGATGTAGCCCACCAGGCTCTTCTGTCCATGGGTTTTTCCAGGCAATAATACTGGAGTGGGTTCCCATTTTCTTCTCCACTGGTAGTGTATACTCCCAGATGAAAGCCAGTCTTCCGCTTTTTTGAGACAGATGGACTTGCAGCTCAGAATCTGAAGTCAGACAGTCTGAATCTGTATCCTGGCACCAATACTCACTAGATAAACGACCTTGGAAAGGTTATTCAGCATTTTAGTGCTACAACTTTCTCACTTGTATGAGATAATTATAGCTTCTTCTATCTTGTTGGGTGTTAATGATAATTAAATTAGAAAATAAATGTAAATATCAACTATTATTAGTAAAGGTCCTTATATCATGATCCCATTTTATCCTACTATTTTTTTATGCTTTGTAAGATCTTGTTTAAATTAGGCCCATCTTATATCCTAGCCTACCTGGTAACATCATCCACCCAGCTTACTTTACTCCTGACTTTTCATCAGCTTTATATCAGTGATCAGTTCTTTCCTGACTCAGGACATCTGCTTAAATCTCATCCTTTCTTTTCCCTCAAGTCTCAGTTTAGATGCAATAAACTGTCAAATGTTGCTAAACATCCATGCAGTGATTCAGTTGGAATGATCAATGACCTGAATAGAAAATAGATTACTTAGTTAAAGTTGATTTGTTTTGGTGATATTCATCAATGCTGTGACTTAAGACTCAGTATGCCAATTACAATCCCTGTCCTCTACTGGGCGTCTCTTTGGCAATACAATAATTTGAAACCCATTTTTTGCCATCATGAGCACTGGCAAAATCCATGTGTAAGGCAGTTCTATTAAATTATGTAATGATAATCTGGGTTATATAGGTAATTACCTTTTAACCCAATGCATAGAACTTGCAAACCATTTGAACTATATCTCAGAACATGCTGATATTTTCACTTTTCGTCATGTCAGTAAAAGAACAGAAGAAAAACATGTGGCCAAAAAATGTCTGCCAAATCAAGGCAGATGAGATCTGCCTCAGCATTTGGATCTTATTAATCAAGGCTGAGGAGTCCTCTTTCATATGCACTGACTCAAGAGCTATTATTTGGGAAATAAATGAAATACTGTTATCTTTTCCATAAGATTTCAAATCTGAAGAAGTGTTTACAAGGTGAGCAAATATCCTCATTAGTATAAAGCATAATTTCAACATACCAAATAGAAAGAAAGGAAGCAAGGTAGGAAGAGAAAAGTGTAAGAGAACTAGAGTCAGAAACTACGCTTTATTTGAATGAGGGAATTTTTCATCTTTTAATTTCTGATGGTTAATCTTAAAACGTAGTGGCACATAATGTGAGTAATGAATGCTACAGAAGAAAAGCAGGGCTGATGCTTTAATTAATTTGGTGGTAAAGGAAGAGACTAGGACAAAGTGATTCAGTAATTTTGACAGAGCTATTCAAAGCATGCCAGTAACACGCGTTGCATGGAAAGGGAAGGGGGTGGGGAGAGAAGCTGATGATGTCATAGAAACACCAGACAAGCTGTCATTCTAGTGTTCATGGCAAGGGAAATGGAGTCAGTTTAGTTATAATATTTTAGAGAAACTGTCCAGAAAAAAAACAGGAGGATATGAATTTGACAGAGCTTTATTTCTACCTGAATTTGCATGAAAATATTAAGAGGTAGGAAAAAAATGTGACTAATAAAATGATCACTAGAGTGCCAATGAAGTTCTAAACTAACATGCTGTTATCAGAAGTTCCCCTTCAAGGATCACAGCCTTGTCGTGGCTAAGGGACTTGCATAACCCAATGAAGCTGTGAGCCATGCCATCTAGGACCACCCAAGACAGACAGGTCATAGCGGAGAGTGCTGACAAAACGTGGTCCACTGGAGGGAGGAATGGCAACCACTTCAGTATACTTGCTGTGAGAACCTTATGAAGAGGATGAAAAGGCAAAAAGGTATGATACCAGAAGATGAATTCCCCACGTTGGAAGGTGTCCAGTACACTACTGGGGAAGACTAGAAACGAACTGCTAATAGCTCCCGAAAGAATGAAATTCCTTGACCAAAGCAAAATGATACTCAGTTGTGGATGTGTCTGGTTGTTAAGGAAAAGTCCGATGCTGTAAAGAACAATATTGCATAGGAACATGGAGTATTAGGTCCATGAATCAAGGTAAATTGGACGTGGTTAAGCAGGAGATGGCAAGAGTGACCATCAACATCTTAGGAGCCAATGAACTAAAATGTATGGGAATGGGTGAATTTAATTCAGGTGACCATTATATCTACTACTTGTGAGCACGAATTTCTTAGAAGAAATGAAATAGTAATGAAGGACAGGGGAACCTCAAGGGCTACACTCAGCGGGGTCGCAAAAAGTCGGACACGGCTTAGTGACCGAACAATAACAACAATCGGAAGTTACCTACTAATCTCTCTTCATTCTTTAGTTAGCTCCTGTAGCAGTGTGTATCTTATAGTTTCATGAGTGTGACATAAATCAATTACCAAAGGGATAACACTGCATATAAAATTTCATTAAAGCCACATATTTCAGATAATAAACATGGTGTGGTAAAAGGGGTCTGGGAGAGTCCAGAAAACTGCTGGATTAAAAAAAAAAAAAAAGATGATTCAATAAAATCAAATTCAGCAAGAGATATTGTTTACAATTTTCATGTGAAATAGCACCACATAGATAAGCTAAAAATCAGAATGAAGAGATTTTGCTACTATTTCATAATGAACGCTGATAACGAGCTGCTGTTTACAATCTATTTGATTCTATTAAAATCAGTCAATTTTTCGTTACCTCTGACATTTGTTTAGACTCTGCCTGTGGCAGCCTGGTGCACAGAGGCACATTGAATTTCATATTATTTATTCTGTGATTTGGTATCATTAAACATTTATGCGTTGGATGTTACTTGGATGATAGTTATAGAATATTGCAATTAATTTTAAATAGATGTGGAAAAGGAAACTGCTTCACTACCATAGCTTCCTAAAATGGCATCTATAATAAATAACAATTTTCTCTGAATTATAACTAATTGCAAGAGTATCTAGTGTGTAGCAAGATGTTAAACTGTTCAAATGGAAAAACACTAGCAAGATGTTAATTCTATAACAAAATTGAGATTTGTTTTTCATGTGTTTTACTGACTATTCCATTGAACAGTTAATTTTTTAAAGCAAATGATGTCTGAAAGTGTGAGCCTGTACTATACCCACTCAGAGCCAGGCTCCTTCTGGTTACCAAGGAAACCATTTCAGGGACATTCACATAACTGTAGACAGTGAGGGGAAACATCATAAATATAGGAAAGGGCTCACTTGATTTTTTATTTCTATGAGCAAACTCTCCCTATAACTGTACTTGCAATAAAAGAAAAAAAAAACACATGAGAGTGATATCTTGTACATGACAGATATAAGTGGGATAATAAGACTACATTTATTCAGAAAGAGAAACCTAGCAATAGTATGTGCATCCTGCATGTTAAGTCCCTTCAGTCATGTCTGACTCCTTGAGACACTATGGACTGTGGTCTCCAGGCTCCTCTGTCCATGGGGATTCTCCAGGCAAAAATACTAGAGTGGGTTGCCATGCCCTCCTCCAGGAGATCTTCCCAGTTCAGGGACTGAACAGGCATCTAATGAGGCTCCTGCATTGCAGGAGGAATTTTTACCACTGAGCCACCATAAGGTTGCTACAATTGCCAAAGTTTTCAAAATTAGGAAGATAAGCACCAAGGAAGCTTATTTTCATTGGGATTATAATGAAATTTTAATCACAGACATTCTCCCGAACACTGATCATTTTTCTCTTGTAAAGCTTTGCAATATTACTTATCAAAGATCAGGAATATTATTAGGTTGTATCTTCAGATTTTTGCCTGAGTTGACTGTAAGTAGGAATCTCGAGCTTTATTAGATGCATAATTATTTCTGAGTTCTGAAAATTATCAGACATCTAAATACGACTTAAAGCAAAAAAAAAAAAAAATCAAAATCCTGGCTTTTCAGGCATAATAATACCAATTCTATGAATTGATGTTTCAGTCCTCTTTTCAATGATTTCTTGGCATTAGGTAGGGACCTTAGCTTATTTAATCAATCAGTAGACTGGATTCTTTTGTTTGGCTGGCTTACCACACTTTCCCTTTCCTTTCTGAATATGGTCCTCTGTTTTCCTTTGCCTTTTGCTCCCACATTCCAGGGCAGCACAATTCCCCTGGGGTATAGGAATGCACCTTGATTCAGTCTGATTCTCCATTGGAGAAACACCAAAGTTAGTTGGAACCCAATTCCTGCTGCAAAATTTCCTGATATTGCCTTATTATCTGTCCTAGCTAAGGTTTGGCTTTTCAGGGTTTCTCTTAATTTGATCAGCTCCTCACCATTCTTCCAATATAGTAGGTTTCATTTGAGTTGAGCCAAAGAACTCTAAAAGATAACCCAATAATCTGCCTCTGACTACTGTAGCCAAAAATATGAATAAACAAATTTTATTATAATAATTACCTTAGTTTGTCAATAATTATTAATGTAAAAAAAATCCTATACTCACTAAACTTAAATGATTTCATTCCAAATCAATGTATTATTTATATTTGCCATCTTATGCAGAACTAGTAGAATCCTTCATTTAAATGTTTTAATATAAATTTATTTAACTCTTTTATTCTTTATTTTATTGTTTTATATTTTTAAAATAAATTTATTTATTTTAATTGGAGGTTAATTACATTACAATATTGTACTGGTTTTGCCATACATCAACATGAATCTGCCACAGGTATACATGTGTTCCCCATCCTGAACCCCCCCCTCCCTCCTCCCTGGGACTGGTGCACTGAGATGACACTTAAAATTTTAAAGGCTAAACCCTAGTTCTAGAAGTCTAGCTTTGAAATAAAAGTGTATTGAGAGAGAATCTTTGTATTTGCTTTCTTATATTAAAAGTTAAAATTTTATTCACCCTCAATAGTGAGCAGAATGATTGACACAGTATAAACTTCAGTGTGAGCCCCAGGTAAATTTCAGTGAATGGAAAACAGTGTCTATGTTCAAGTTGTTTATAAATCTAGGGAAAGAAAATACAAGTTTGTAAGTTACATAGTAGCTATATAATATATTCAGAGAGAATTTAAAATAAGGTGATGCTTACTTCTATTAAAACTCTATATAATTTTAACAAAAAAGTAGGCATTTTGTAAATATCACCTGTGCTTTTATCCATTCATTCATCAGGTATTTATTGAGTGTCATTATGGGCCAGGCATTTCCTTGGTGCTGAAGAAAGATGAACTGAAGGGACAAAATTCCCTGTCCTCATGAAGATTATATTCTGCTTAGAAATACAAACACTTAACAACATTGCAAGGAAATGTAATTTCCTTGTAATAACAAAGAAAGTAATTGCAAGTTTGAACATGATAAACACTAAAGGGGAAAAAGCAAAGAAGGACATATATATCACAGAGAGGTCAAGGACAACCTCAGAGAAAAAGAACTTTAATTAAAGATCTGGACTAAGGGAGGGTCAGCCATGGAGATTAGTTGATGGAAGAATAAAAAGCATGCATTTTACCACTGCCTGTTTTGTTAATTTTTATTTTTATTTTCCTAATGCTGATCATCACAGCTATTTAAAAGAAGAATTGGGAGATAATATCTGAGAAAACATAGCAAGCGCAAAGGCCCTGAGGTCAGGAAGAGTTTATGCATTTGAGGGAAAAAAGGATCCAGGTGAGAACTTGGTAAGGATGGCATTTTAGTGAAGCAGAAGAGGGGGTACAGTGAGATTAAGCTGGAAAGGAAACTCCAGTTAGCAATGGACTTTGGAGGTCTTGTTGGAATACTGCATTATAGATGACAAAGCAAAGATTTTGAAAGCAGGGAAATGATATGATTGAATTAATATTTTCAAAGCACTAAATGAGTAGGTGAAGAAGTAGTAAAACAAGTTAAAAATTCTCCTGTTTAAACCAAATTTACTCCAACTGTTATTGGCAATGTAGTTTTGAGGAAAATGAGTAGATGCAAACCCTCTTTCTGAGAAACAGCTGATCTTAATTCAGCTTAAGTGTCACAGAGAAACCTTTAACCATGACATGTAAAAGTCCCCAGCCCAACACCCAACTATCATTTACCAAGAGAGAGCGCACACTTTCCTCGATCCTCATTTATCAACTTCTGTATTCATCTTTTTTATTCATCCTTTACCTTCTTTCACCATAATACAGGTGTAGTGAGGGTGGGAACTGATTTTACTCATTTTCTTTTTAATTAATAGATTTTACTTTTTAGGGAAGCTTTAGGTTTATGAAAAAAAAAAAAGAAGCAGCAGCATAGTATAGAAAGTCTCCTATGTCCCCCTGTACACATCTTCCATTAGTGCAAAACATTTTGCATTTATGTGGTACACTTGTTACAATGAAGAACACATGTGTTGTGCTTAGCTGCTCAGTCCTGTCCAACTCTTTGTGACCCCATGGACTGTAGCCCACCAGGCTCCTCTGTCCATGGGACTGTCTAGGTAAGAATACCGGAGTGGGTTGCCATTTCCGTCTCCCGGTGATCTTCCCAACTCAGAAATCGAACCCAGATCTCCCACACTGCAGGCAGATTCTTTACCAGCTGTGCTACCAGGGAAGTCCAAAAAACCCATATTGAATCATTATTATTAACTAAAAGCCAAATTTTACATTAGGACATACTCGTGTTGTACATCCTATGAGTTTTAACATATCCAAGTTGGCATGTATCCACCATTGCAATATAATATAGCATCATTATGTTATACTGTGTTCCACCTAACCACTCTCTATTCCTTCTCCCCCAAGTGCCCTAGCAACCACTGATTTTTTTTTTTACAGTCTTCATAATCTTGCCTTTTTCAGAATGACATGGTTGAAATCATACAGTATTTTGCTTTTTCAAATCAACTTCCTTCTCTTACCAATATATACTTAAGGTTTCTTATGTCTTTCAATAACTTGATAGCTCATTTATGTTTTTCACCAAAAACACATTGTACTGTATGGATATACCAGGCTTCCCTGGTGGCTCAGATGGGAAACAATCTGCCTGCAATGCAAGAGACCTGGGTTTGATCCCTGGTTTGGGAAGGTTCCCTGGAAAAGAGAATGGCAACCCACTTACCTGGATAAGTCCATAAACAGAGGAGCCTCTAGATGGTTTGTTTACCCCTCATCTATAGAAGGACATCTTAGTTGCTTCCAAGTTGTGGTAATTGTGAATAAAGCTGCTATACACACTTGTATGCAGTTTTCCTGTGAACATAAGTTGTCAGCTACTTGGGTAAATATTTAATACCAAGGACTGAAATTGCTGAATAATGTAATTAGGATATATTTAGCTTTGCAACAAAGTACCAATGTCTTCCAAAGTTGTTTTACATTCCTACCAGCACGGAATGGGTGTACTTGCTGCTTTACATCCTGGCTAGTTTAATGCTGCTGTGGGCTCGCAGAGTCAAACATGACTGAGCAACTGAACAACAAATTCTACTAGTAGGAAAGCTATTTCATCTTTGTTTCCGTATTTCACAATATCTAAAATAATATCTGACAGAGACACATGTGTTTGACAGGCACACACAGAAAGAATGGTAAGAAGAATTCATCTAAAAACTATCAGAATCAATAATGAGAAAATTCAGATATGTTGCACACAAAGCAATAGTTTTGGTATAAACAGTAGGGTACAGTAAATCATATTAAAAAGGATTTAGACAGACACTACATAATTGTACTGAGGAGAATAAAATAATATTAGATTATCCGGAGAAGGTGATGGCACCCCACTCCAGTACTCTTGCCTGGAAAATCCCATGGACGTAGGAGCCTGGCAGGCTGCAGTCCATGGGGTCACTAAGAGTTGGACATGACTGAGCGACTTCACTTTCACTTTTCACTTTCATGCATTGGAGAAGGAAATGGCAACCCACTCCAGTGTTCTTGCCTGGAGAATCCCAGGGACGGAGGAGCCTGGTGGACTGCCGTCTATGGGGTCGCACAGAGTCGGACATGACTGAAGCGATGCAGCATCAGCAGCAGCACACAGAAACAATCATATAGAGGTATTATATAGGACAACTAAATATTTTACAGAATTCTCCAAATGTACTTAAAAGATAAATTTTAAAATAATTTCCCAAAGTTGACTTAGTAATTAGAATCAACTGGAAGAATATATCAAAGAAAGAATATCCTAATGAATACTGCAAATCAGTTGCTCCATATGAAATAATATTGCTTTCCTTGAAGGGAAAATATCTTAATCTCATCTATATGCTTACTTTTTCTTCCAATATTTGAATGATATTTTCAACTGCCTCTTATACACGATCTCACTTTCTGTTCATTTTTGGAGCATCTTGTTGGTATTAAAATTATTTATCCCCTAATATCTTTTTGTTATTATTCAGTCATAAGTTGTGTCTGACTCTTTGCGCCCCCATGGACTACAGCACACCAGGCTCCTCCTTCACTATCTCCCGGAGTTTGCTCAAATTCATGTCCATTGAGTTGGTGATGCTATCTAACCATGTCACCCTCTGCCACCCTCTTCTCCTTTTGCCTTCAATCTTTCCCAACATCAGGGAAAGTGAGTCAGCTCTTCACATCAGGTAGTTACAGTATTGGAGCTTCACTTCAGCATCAGTCCTTCCCATGGTTATTCAGAGTTAATTTCCTTTAGGATTGACTGATTTGATCTCTTTGCAGTCCAAGGGACTCTCAAGAGTCTTCTCCAACACCAGGGTTCAAAAGCATCAATTCTTCAGCTCTCAGCCTTGTTTATGGTCCAACTCTCACATCTGTACATGACTACTGGAAAAACCAAAGCCTTTTGAGACAGCTTTTTCATTCTCCACTTTCACCCTTCACTTTCATGAAGGAAATATCTTTCACTGAAGTTAAAATTATTTACCTCTATTCAATTCTATTTTTTTAAGTTCTTTTTCATAAGTAAAACTCCTAATATGTGACTTGTCTGATTATTTACACTTATGCATGAGTCTCTTCCCTAGAAGTTGAGAGGAGAAACTCACTAGTAGGGACCATTTTGAACCTTCCTTGTGTCAGGTATAAACCTGTTTTTCTCCATTATTTAATGTTTTAATTTAATTTTATGAAAATTTAATGTTCACAGTAATCCATTATCTCCGTTAATCTTTGTAATAATACTAGATTTTCATGCCCTTATTTTATACTTAAGATCCCTGTTCTTAAGAGTTTAAGTTGCACAGAGGCACACAATACTATAAAGAATTATAGTCAAAATATGAGATCAGGTTTGTAACCAATACTGATATCTGTCAGGAAAACAGTTCATTATGAGATGTGATGAAATTCACAGGAAAGCATTTGGACTTGAGCCTTACTCTCATGAATTTCCTCAATGCTGCCCCTATGTATAGCCTGTTTTGATAATCAAGGACAGAATATCCATTTGTAGAAATCATCCATCAAGAAGTTATATATTAGGATTGTTTGCCTTCCAGGGATCCTTTCATACATTCCAACAAGAGGAAAATGTCATACTGCCAAAGCCTTGACTTAGCCGGGCAAACCCAAAAGCAGCTGCTTCTATTTTCTTGTTTCACATCTGTGACTAATAATCCATGTTTGACTTTGATGTAGTCATTGGCAGGCTAACAGTTTTCCAACCAGTGTTTAACCCAAGCATAAAGTTTCAGGCTTTGTATTATTAAGACTTAACCCATTTTCTCCACTTAAACACCCGTATCCCTCTTCGTACAACTGCAGATGACTCGGCACATTCTTAGTAGGGATGTGTATCATTTGTTCAGGTAAGTCATATGCTCTCTATCCTATATATGTTCCTGAACATTAAAAGATACTTATAAATTTATTCTTATAACACTTTATCCTATTTGATCTATTCTTTGTTGTTGTTCAGTCGCTAAGTCATGTCCTACTCTTCGCAACGCCATGGACTGTAGCAGGCCAGGCTCCTCTGTCCTCCTTGGAGTTTGCTCAAATTCATGTCCACTGAGTCAGTGATGCTTTCTAACCATCTCATCCTCTACCACCCCCTTCTCCTTTTGTATTCAATCTTTCCTAGCATCAAGGTCTTTTTCAATGAGTCAGCTCTTCGCATTAAGTGACCAAAGTATTGGAGCTTCAGCATCAGTCCTTCCAATGAATATTCAAGGTGAGTTCCTTTAGGATTGACTGGCTTGATCTCCTTGCAGTCTAAGGGACTTTCAAGAGTCTTCTCCAACACCGCAACTTGAAAACATCAATTAGATATACTCCAGTAGGTAATATTTCATGACTATCGTCTTTTAGCCAAACTACCCTCATTAAACTTCATATCATCTATAAATAGGATATTATCTCAATAACTTATACACGCAGAAAAATTTTGCTGAATGCCTGGAAATTTTCAGACACCACAAGAGATAAAAAAATTAAATGAATCTTTCCTAAGTACAAGTCACAGGGAAGAATAAAATATT
Source organism: Ovis aries (assembly GCF_016772045.2). Lineage (NCBI taxonomy): Eukaryota > Metazoa > Chordata > Mammalia > Artiodactyla > Bovidae > Ovis > Ovis aries. The sequence continues at coordinate 55,442,650 of NC_056069.1, forward strand.
AAAACTAATAATCACAATAATCATAATTAAAACAAAAACCAACATTTCTTGCATCTTCTGTATCTCAGATATGTGTTAGAGGCTAGAATTTCAGCCTTAATTTTCCAGAATGTGAAGTGGTTCCTCAAATTCTCTAGGTTTTGTTTGTTGTTGTTGTTTAGTCAGTAAATCATGTCCAACTCTTTGTGACCTCATAGACTAGCTTGCCAGCCTTCTCTGTCCATGGGATTTCCCAGGTAAAAATATTAGAGTGGATTTCCAGTTCCTTCTCTGGGAGATCTTCCCAACCCAGGGATTGAACCCATATCTCCAGCATCTCCTGCATTGTAGGCAGATTCTTTACTGCTGAGCCACCAGGGTAGCCCAGGCTTTGTTATCACTCATTAAACAGTGAAAAAGTGACAGTTTGCCAGTGTGTGGGACACCTGGGAGGGAGCAAGAGAGCAGGCCATGGAGAGATTAAGGCCTTTATGGGAAGCTTCTAATGTGTGCTTCCCTGGTGGCTCAGAGGTTAAAGCGTCTGCCTGCAATGTGGGAGACCTGAGTTTGATCCCTGGCTCAGGAAGATCCCCTGGAGAAGGAAATGGCAACCCATTCCAGTATTCATAACTGGAGAATCCCATGGACTGAGGAGCCTGGTGGGCTATAGTCCACAGGGTCACAAAGAGTCGGAAATGACTGAGCAACTTCACTTTCTTTCTAATGTGTGCAGAGAATATTTTAGATTTATTTTTCCTAAATGATCAGCACATTCATTTTAACTATCTCAATTATGTTTCTGTTGCATTGCACATTTCCAACATAAGATACAGTCTTATACATACAAAAATTACTATAAAATATTGGTTAAAACAAAGTTTTCAAAATGCCACTGCAAATCTCTTTTGTTATTTAGAAGTTACTTTACTGCATTATAATTATCAAATATTATCCCAGCTATACCACATTTTATTCTTTATTTCTCTGCTTTATATATAAAATATACATATATTTATGATATGTAAAAGAAGTCTTGTCAAAGCATTTGCTTTAAACTCTGACATTCCCCTGGTCTATTGGTCTCAGAACAGAGAATCTGAGTTCTCAGTGATGATTATCTACTTATTTTACTCGCATATAAGTATTTCTTTACTAATACTTATAATTCAAGCTCTGGGAGGTTTTTTTGTGTGTTTAATTCAATGCTGCAATCTCATACTTAGGAGAGTGTGTGGAACAAGGTAAGTGCCTACCTAATGGCTGTTGGAATAAATAAAGCAATGATTGCCTGCATTAAATTTATGTCAGGGTGAAAACACTATCTTCCAGTTTGTTTCAAAAATTGTAACTACTTTTGTTTCAGAAGACTCTGATTCAGAAAAATCAATACAGTATTGTAAAGTAAAATAAAAAATAAATAAATAAATAAATAATAACAACAACAACAGCAAAAACCCATAATAGGCAATACAAGCCCCAGTGAGGAAGACTGAGGATCACTCAAGGAAATTTGGAAGCCCTTTCTCTTGCCACTACCTTTGAGCCAAGTCCCAGTAGCAACAATAGACACGTTTCCTCCCTAATTTATCCACATAGGCAAATCAAATTTAGAACTCTTAGCCTCTAAACATTTAAAGCAAAGCTCTATATTTGGGTGAAAAACATAAGCTGGAATCAAGATTGCTGGGAGAAACATCAATAACCTCAGATATGCAGATGACACCACCATTATGGTAGAAAGTGAAGAGGAACAAAAGAGCCTCTTGATGAAAGTGAAAGAGGAGAGTGAAAAAGCTGGCTTAAAGCTCAGCTTTCAGAAAACTAAGATCATGGCATCTGGTCTCATTACTTCATGGCAAATAGATGGGGAAACAATGGAAACAGTGACAGACTTTATTTTGGGGAGCTCCAAAATCACTGCAGATGTTGACGGCAGCCATGAAATTAAAAGACACTTGCTCTTTGGAAGAAAAGCTGTGACCTGCCAACAGGTCACAGGCTGGTAATGTCTCTGCCAACAAAGTTGCATCTACACAAAGCTATGGTTTTTCCAGTAGTCATGTATGGATGTGAGAGTTGGACTATAAAGAAAGCTGAGCACCAAAGAATTGATGTTTTTGAACTGTGGTGTTGGAGAAGACTCTTGAGAGTCCCTTGAACTTCAAGGAGATCAAACCGGTCAATCTTAAAGGAAATCAGTTCCGCATATTCATTGGGAGGACTGATGCAGAAGCTAAAACTCCAACACTTTGGCCACCTGATGTGATGAATTTATTCATTGGAAAAGACCCTGATGCTGGGAAAGATTGAGGGCAGGAGGAGAAGGGGGCAACAGAGGATGAGATGGTTGGATGGTACCACTGACTTGATGGACATGAGTAGGCTCCGGGAATTGATGAGGGACAGGGAAGCGCAGCGTGCTGCAGTACATGGGGTTGCAAAGAGTCAGACACAACTGAGCGACTGAACTGAGCCGAACTGGAAAATGCAGTGATGGAAAAAGCCCCACCTGCAATCAACTTTTTTTCTGAGTTTTTTTAAGCAGGTTATTCAGTTCAGTTCAGTCGCTCAGTCATGTCCAACTCTTTGTGACCCCATGAATTGTAGCACACCAGGCCTCCCTGTCCATCGCCAACTTCCGGAGTTTACCCAAACTCATGTCCATCGAATCAGTGACGCCATTCAGCCATCTCATCCTCTGTTGTCCCCTTCTCCTCCTGCCCTCAATCCCTCCCAGCATCAGGGTCTCTTCTAATGAGTCAACTCTTCGCATGAGGTGGCCAAAGTATTGGAGTTTCAGCTTCAGCATCAGTCCTTCCAGTGAACACCCAGGACCTAACTCCTTGCAGTCCAGTGGACTCTCAAGAGTCTTCTCCAACACCACAGTTCAAAAGAATCAATTTTTCTGCGCTCAGCTTTCTTCATAGTCCAACTCTCACATCCATACATGACCAATGGAAAAACCATAGCCTTGACTAGGCGAACCTTTTTGGCGAAGTAATGTCTCTGCTTTTTAATAAGCAGGTTGTTGGTGTCTACTAAAACTTAGTCACAATCTGAAAGAAGTTATTTTACTTGGTGGGGATATTTAGGACTCTGAGCCTGGGAAAGAACATCTCAGTAGCTCTGAGAAAACTGCTCCAAGGAGGCTGGAGGGGAGTCAGACTATATTTGAGTTTGCAGCAAAGGAAGAAGGCAGTCTGAACATCAAAACCAGATATTACATTAAGGAATTTAGCTTTCTGTGTATGGGAAGATTCAAGCCTGTGGGCTCACTGAACTATTCCTTTCATGTGCACCTAAGCTATTTTCGGTTCCCTTTTTCAACTTAAGAAGTGGCAGCTGGAGCAGGAGGCTGCTTCCTGCCTTCCCTCCCCTGCTCCCCTGGGCTTCTCAGCAATCATCTTGGTGGTTGGTGGCATCTTCAGGACTGCAGTTTGGACAGTCCTCATTCACATTTGCAGGCCAGAATCACTGATGGCTGTGACATTTCTTGTTTACTGATATGGCAGGAGATGTTTTCATTTCACGCTGGGATGTCCAGATATATTATTTGTGTCTGATATTAGACCACTTATTGGCGCTTCTCTTAGCTCTTAGCTTCATTTTCTTTAAAAGGAAAGTCAGAGTCAATTGTCTTAAATCATCATCTGAAAAAGGAATACATACATTCAGCCACTCCAGTCTGTAACAAGGGCTCAGCTTCAGTATTGCACTAAAAGAAGTAGAGGTTTATTTCTCACTAATTTGTTGCTCTGAAAGTTCTTGCCACAAAAGTGATTTCTCCTTGCATTCTAGTAAACTTGATTCTGGTAATGGTGGGCACTAAAACATGTTACAGACAATATTGTGCACAAATAAGATAATTATTTTCCTAGGAGAGTACTTGGAGTTCCCCAGTGGCTCAATGGTAAAGAATCTGCCTGCAATGCAGGGGATGCAAGCAGGAAATGCTGGTTCAATCCTTGGGCCAGAAAGATCCCTTGGAGGAGGGCATGGAAATCCAATCCAGTATTTTTGCCTGGAGAATCCTATGGACAGAGAAGCCTGGTGGGTTTCAGAGCATAGGGTCTCAAAGAGTCAGACATGACTGAAGAAACTGAGCATGCAAAAGTACTGAGAGGAATGATGCTTACTTTTTAGCTTATTTCTTTTTTGTTTTTTTTTTTTAAATATAAATTTATTTATTTTAATTGGAGGTTAATTACTTTACATTATTGTATTGTTTTTTTCTAAGGAAGGATGATCGTGTCAAGAAATCTCTCTATAATATTTTTCACTTGCAAATGTCCTAATTTGAAAAATCTCTAAGAGCATGGACAGCAGTTGGCATGCATATTTTCAGGTCCTCTCTGTAACAAAGAATATAGTCAATCTTGGACAGTAGAATAAATTAGGTTCTCAAACAGTCTCTTCAAGTCTTCCATGCTTTGGCTCAGAGTAAGCAATATAGAAACCTCCTTTTAAAATCTGAAAATTCTCTTCCTTCAGAAAGAAGAGGAAGGACAATATGAACTAAAGATTTCCTTTCTCTGAAGCAGCATGTCATACTATTGGTTTGGATCATCCATTTGCAGAGCAGAAGTAGAGATGCAAACATAGAGAATGAACCTGAGGATCCAGAGGAGGGCAGGAAAGAAGGGGGCAAATCGGGAGAGTGGCACTGACCTATATACACTGTCACGTGTGAAATAAGTAGCTAGTGGGAAGCTGCCGTGTAGCACTGGGAACTCAGCTTGATGCTCTGTGATGACCTAGAGGGGTGCGGAGGGGAGAGAGGCTCAAGGGGGAGGCAATATGTATAATTATGGCTGATTCGCTTCATCGTATGTCAGAAACCAACACAACATTGTCAAGCAATTATGCTGTGATGTGCTCAGTCGTGTCCGACTCTCTGCGACCCCCTGACCGGCAGCCCGCCAGACTACCCTGTCCATGGGATTCTCCAGGCAAGAACACTGGAGCGGGCTGCCATTTCACACTCCGGAAGCAATTATATTCCAATTTGAAAAATCCTTTAAAATCATTTTTTTTTTTGCAGCTGCAGCCTTTCAAACTCTTTTACATCCCAAGTAATTTTTAAAATGTCAGATCATTTTAAAATATAGTGTTCCTAAAACAATTTTATAGATACATACCATGATATTATTTGGTTTGCAGTCCAACTTTTTATACTATAGATGGAATAATCTGACTATGAATTAGTTTATCTCAGTCCTTGGAAGCTTTCTGGAGACTCCTCTCCCATTTCAGTGAACTTTTCACTCCTAAATTGTCACCATAAACTGTAATGATTCTAACCCCTTCCAGGGAATGAATCCTGACAGTCTGCCCCAGGCAGAGACTGTAAGCACTATTAGTCAATATTTCATTTGAAATGTTCTGTTATGCTATGCATTCAAACAGACACACACACGCAAAGTGTCATTTGGGAAAGACAATAAGTTAATGAACTCAGAAAAAAAGTAATAATTATTGTAAATTATATAACCAAAATATTTGTTTGAAAAAATTTTTCTTTAAACTTTGCATACGCTTGATTTGTTTTTTATTACATACTCTTAGCCTCTTTACATGGTTACAGATATAATCTTGTAAATTATACTATAAACTCAGAGAGTCACCTTGACAGAGTTGAGCATTTAGCTTTGATGTAATTTAATGAAACATTTTGATATGAGAATTTCTGATTTAATTATAAGCCATATTCTTTGCTTACCTGTCTGCAAGCAATACAGTTTCTTTATTCATAAAACATACCTCATAATGTATCCATAAAAATAGAAATGAATATTTTATGTATCCCTGTGTCTTTTCTATGTTTGACTTCACTTAACAATTAGATAGTTTTCCCTTTTTTTCTTTCCTTATACATTTAAGAATTGACTAAATAAAGTTCATTATTTAAGGCAAGATAGGAGAAAATGAAGCATAATTTTTTTCTCTGCTCCTTTGGGCCTCTTCCTTCCCCTGTAGGGTGCATTGTGCCTCTGCATTATGTACTAACCAAATCCCTCAATGGCCTGCTCAACCAGAAAGATCAGTTTTTCTTCCTCTGACATCAGCATGTAACTCCTTAAAAGATAACATTCCTTTCTCAATCTTGTAAGGGGTCCTGATGACCCACCACTCACCTTCTACGTGCAGACGTCTTTAGTAAACTTTATGTACAATGCTGATAAATCATTTCCCTTAAAGATAGTGATTGGTATGGAGCAGACTAGCTTAAATACTTACTTATGATCTTATCAATGTCACTAGCTGTATTACTTGTAATCTGCCTGTTTTACATGATTTGTTTCTTGCATTACTACATGTGTGATCGAGCCTCCAATAAAAATAATTATGTCGCAGCAACTTGAAACAATTGACCACTTGAAATATGATTGAAATATTAACAGTGTAACCCTAGAGATGGGAAGAAGCAAGAAGAGGGAATCATTTCCTGCACCATAAACAGGGCCTAGTCCAGAAATAATGCACTGTATTGTCCATCAACAAAATCTACCTGACCTGAGGAATGAGCATTTCTAGGGACATGGGTCAAATTGGTCACCAAATGCCTCCCAAATTTTGGTCAAGATTAAAACCAAAAGGGAGGCGATTGTAAAATAAAGTGTCTCCCGCCATCCAGTTGTATAAGAATCAAGTCAATAGGCACGGCAGTTTCCAACCTACAATAAATGCTGAGAGAAATTCAGCATGAAGATCAAGGTGAGGCAGTTGGTTCTCTGGGAAAACTGACAGAACTGACCTTCAGATAGTTGGATCTTTTCAGGAGAAAATTTTATGAACCCAGTTTCTTACAGTTTCCTATAGCTAGAAGAGCACCAAAGCCATTAGATAAGATATATCCCTTGAAAATAGCAGTAAACATCTACAGGATATGTGTTCAATCTTCGTGTACTCCTTTGTTAAAATGACACGTGCACTGGCCTCTCTTTACCTCTGTGAGACAGTCCTCCAAATTTTCTAAAAGACTGTCTCCTGGATTATAATCCTCAGATTTGTTCAGATAAAATTTTCCACTTGTTTCTTAAATTGACAATTGGTTAAATTCTTCACAGGCAAAATTATCCTGTCAATCTACACACACACACACACAAAGTAATCTCGAGTGGTTTCAAGTGCAATTGGGTTGAACCAATAGATCAGTTCAGTTTCTGGAAATTGACATTTAACAGTTTTGAGCTTCTATATTAAACCTTCCCAGCTTAGTGTGGTATCTCTCCACTTATTGTATCTTCTTTGATTTATTTCAACTTTATTATTTTCATCATATATACAGATTTTGTATATACTTTGGAAGATTTATACCCCTTTCATGTATTAGTGCTTTTGGCAATTGCTCTTTTTAATTTCTAAGTATTCATTGCTAGCATATCGAAGGGGACCTGCCTCAGCCCTCCCTGCCACCCCTGCAGCACGCTGGTCTGAGCTCCGACACTGGGCCATCCTCACTGCAGGTGGGGCGAGTCATAGAGCTCAGTGTGCTCCTCCCCCTCCTTCTTAGCTTCTTAGGTCACCCCACCACCGTGAGCCCAGACAGGGCATGCTGGGCTCCATGTGCTTGCTTCCTAGGGGCTTCCCTAGTGGCACAGTCAGTAAAGAATCCACCTGCAATTTAAGAGATATGGGTTTGATCCCTGGGTCTGAAAGATCGATCCCCTGGAAAAGGAAATGGTAACCCACTCAAGTGTTCTTGCCTGGGAAATCCCATGGACAGAGGAGCCTGGCAGGCTACGGTACATGGAATAGCAAGAGCCGGACACAACTTAGCAAATAAACCACCACCAGCAGCATATAAAAATATAATTGGCTTTAAATATTAACTTGTAACTGGACTTCTTCCTAAAATCACTTTATAGTTTTAATATCTTTTGGTATATTTTTAGGATTATCTGTATAGACTTTTTAAAAGTCTCAGCTGTTATTCCTGTCTTTCTAAGTTTCCAATGGCATAAATTTTAGATGGTTTAATTTTGTACCACACTTACTCAATGTTATGGTCTTTTTTGTTTGTTTTTAACAATGTTCTATATGTGTTTCAGTTTGTGTAATTTCAAGCTGATCTGTTTTCAGGTTCACTGATATTTCCTCCAATATGTCAAATCTACTCATTAGACTGTCAAAGTTATTTTTCATCTTTGTAAATGTGTTTTTACATTTGATTCTTTCTTACAGTTTCTGTGTATCTGCTGAAGTTAACCAGTGGACCATGCATATGAAAAGTCTCTTTTGTTCAAGAGACTTTCTTCGCTTTTGCTCAAGAGAATTGTTTTAAGATTCATATCTAATATTATATCTGTCCCTCTTTTTTGCTGGTTTCTTGAAATGTTCTGCTTTTGCTTAATTTTTTCTATCTCATAAGTTTCTGGTGGAAAGTAGGTACATTGTCTTGAGTAGTAGATACTGAAGCAAATTAATCGTCATGACTACAATGAGTATAGCTACACTTTCCTTCTGCTGCAGTTTTAATGTGGAAGATTGAGTCAGTGAAGTCAGAAGTTACGGGAGGTTCCTGATTTCTTCTTGTTGTGATACCCTCTAGAACCAAATGTCTCAGATTCCTCTGACATTACCTTATCTTTAAAGGTGAGGCTGGTTTTCAGGAGGATTCCTCTCTTACAAGTTCCATTCCGCACTTGATTTAGGTCTTCTCTGCACCCTAACCCTTGGAGTGTCTTTCTCCATGCACTTTCCCTTCTGCAAGCAAAGTTGGGACTTCGCTCTAGTTGATAGTGATGTTTGTTACACTGGAGATGGTTTTGAAAGAGAAGGAAAAGAAGCACTTCCTGTCATTTTGCTTACTCTTCGGTCTTAAGACACTGAGTCCCTGGATCATATGAGACTGTCATCTACAAACTGGCACTTGTCATGGGCACTTGCCATCTACCTATCTACCTCTAGGATGAAATCATATGTGGCTGCAGCTGCTGACCTTCAACACCCCCTGAAAGGGGTTCAGGGTGGAGAGTAGAAATGAGGCACTCTGTGCTCAGGGAAAAGCTGGCAGGACAGGTCTTCAGATGGTTAGATATTTTCAGGAGCCAATTTTATGAGCCCAATTCTGGTATCTTCTCATATGTAGAAAAGCACTAAAATCTTTCAAGGTGATGACTATTCCTCATGACCAGCAAAGCTTCAGGAAACTAGTAGGAAGCTTCTGGAAAAAATAGGGTTGATTGCATATATACTCCCTTCACCAAAATCACATATACACTGACTGTTTCCCCCTGCCTCTCTGGAGCAGTTTCTCAGAGCTACCTGAAGTGCCGTCTCCCAGGCTGCTACCCTCATTTTGCCCCCAATAAAATTTAACTCCAATTCTCATATTGTGGGTTGGTTTTTTTTTTTTTTTTTTTTTTTTTTTGAGTGTGCAGATCTTCCCAATTATCAGACCCAGCCCTTGGTCTTCCTCTGAGCCAATCCCTTTGCCTGTTCCTTCCCGCCAAATGGGCTTTTTTTTTTTTTTAATTTCCCAAGATGCAATTGATATTCACCTGTGCTGTAAAAGCTCCAGGTTCTATTTTTCTTCCCAAAAAGCTTTAGAACTCTATTCTGTAAAAGAGAGAGAAGGATTCAAACAATGCTCCATGCCTTTCCAAGAGTTACAAGTATTCTCCTCCCTCATCCTTTACTGATAGGAAAGGGATTCTTTTAGAGGACCCTCATCCTGCCCCCTGGAGAAGACACTGGCGACCCACTCCAGTACTCTTGCCTGGAAACTCCCATGGATGGGGGAGCCTGGTAGGCTGCAGTCCATGGGATTGCTAAGAGTTGGACACAACTGAGCGACTTCACTTTCACTTTTCACTTTCTTGCATTGGAGAAGGAAATGGCAACCCACTCCAGTGTTCTTGCCTGGAGAATCCCAGGGACGGGGGAGCCTGGTGGGCTGCCGTCTATGGGGTCGCACAGAGTCGGACACGACTGACATGACTTAGCAGCATCCTGCCCCCAATCTTATTAAGAAGAACCTACAATTAATAATTAATTCACTGTTTCTCTGGACCACCTGTGGTTCTGTATTTTCTTACTACTGTTACTCATTCAGTTGTATCTGACTCTTTGCAACCCCATGGACTATAGCCCACCAGACTCCTCTGTTCATGGAATTCTCCAAAGCAAGAATACTGGAGTGGGTAGCCATTCCCTTCTCAGGGGGATCTTTCTGACCCAGGAATCAGATCTGGGTCTCCTGCATTGCAGGCAGATTCTTTACCATTTGAGGTATCAGAGAAGCCCATTTTCTTACTATATCACACTCAATTCTTTGAAATTAATTAAAAATTCTTGTTGAATTTTTCTTATCAGTGTCTGGTAGCATCTTCCCCAACTAAGCAAATGCTCACATCCAATCTCTTCTCGGAGGTGACTGTTTCCCTTTAGGTTTTGGGCTAAGTGGTGGCTCAGCATCCTCAACTCTGAGAGGTTCAAGAAAAAGTTGTTTTTGTGAATCTACATATTGAGCTTGTTGTGTTGTTGTTAGGGTGGTAGGATTGTTTTCTTCAGCTTTCTACTCCCTAAATTGAAGCTGGAAGTCACCTTGAACTGGAGTATTGCCACTCTTAAGCAAGCTCACTCCAAAAACCTAATAAAATAAGCCAAAAAAAAAAAAGTGAACAGTGTATTTTTTATCTAATAATCCTCCAAGATGCAGGTTCATTTCTTTCCTCTCCTTTATAGCCAAGTATTTTAAGAGAGTTAACTATTGCTCATTGCCTCCATATCATGTCACAAACAGACATCAATACAATTTCATTTGTTATCTGTGCAATTTAGTCATTTAAATAATTGACATTGTCACTATTAAATTCACTACATTCTGTGAACATTTTTCGTTCTCATTTTACTTGATGTCTTAGCAACATATATGACACTCTTTAATTAGTTTCTTCTTTATAAAATTCTGTTTTCCCTTAGCTCCATGACCTCAGTCTCCAGCTTTTCACCTAGGTGTCTGGTTGCTATTTCTGAGTCTCTTTTGCAAGCTAATCTTCCTCTAAGACATTCAACTTTGAAGTCCCTCAAGATTGGAATCAAAGTCCTGTTATTCTTATTCATTTACTCCTATAGATTCAATTACTCTCTTTACACAGAAGGATTTCCAAAGTTACATATTCAATATAGGCTTCTATTTATAACTCTGATTCACTTTCTCCCCATCTTTACTGAGGTATGATTGAAAAAATTGTGAGTTGTTATATATTTTAAATGCATGCCATAATGATTTACATGCGCATTGTGAAAGGATCTCCCCCCATGAAGTTAAATTAACATATCACTCACCTTACACATTGTTTTGTTTTGTTTGATAAGAATATTTAATTTCAATTGTATAATACAGTGTTATCAACTATAATCACCATATTATACATTAGATCCTCAAATCTTACCTGTCTTATAACTGAAAGTTTGCTTTCTTTTACCAGCCTCTCCCTATCTTCTCCACCACTGCCATCTCCCCTCACTGCAGCCCCTGCGATAAGTTTTCTATTGTCGGTTTCTTTCGTAACTCTCAATCTCAATGTATTTAAAGTATCTGCAACTTGATGCATTCTTAACTGAACTCATGGTTCTATATTCTCATTCACTAATGAGTCCCTACTGAGCTGTCTCTCCAATCTAAACTCCTAGGGGTTACCCTTAGCACACTGATGGATGATCAGATAGAGATCTGGGCCACCCACCTGATAGTTTACTCATGCTTCCGGTCCTGCTTATGCTCAGCCCCAAATGTGGTGCTTTCATTTGCAGTGATCTTTTCGTAGGGCTACCCATGTTTAGAACTTAGTGGGTCTGACAGAATCACCTGCTATCACACAGTCAAATAAGCCATAGCTACCCTACCCACTAAGACACCAAGAGTTACTTTTCAAATAGTGTGTTTTTGTATGTTACTGATGATATGATTTGTTTGAGAATCCTAGGCATTCTATGTTGTGATCCTCTTTTGGGTGGGGCTGGCTTAAAATTACACAAGTATCTTTATCCACGATGGCTATCTCTAATACCAGAATGTCCTCCTGATTTCATGGCTCAAGCAGCCGTTCTTACTGTTCCCACAGCCTGGAAATGCTGCAGAATTATTTCCCTATCTGGATCCAGTTCATAGCTGGCAAACCTTTATTCACTCAGTGACTGAGCTGGAAGAGTGCAGAGTATGACGCTTCCTGCAGGCCTGCTTACCAAGTATCAGTCTTTTTTCCTTGGTAGTAAGAGGGTTGTAATGCAATGATGTGTCCTATATTAGGAGAGGATGTCCCATCATACCTCAGCCCACTGGACCCCAGGCTTCTTAACTTATATGGTAGGTCATAAATCTTGCTATGATTTACTTCTCACCTTCTCAAATGTCTTCACTGAGGATTCCTGTACATTGGTGCAATTCACATGATGAAAGCAATAGAGTGGATCAATGTGTTGTTCTGCAGAATAACCAGATGGTTTGGGTCCCTTTGAACTACAATATGACAGCGGGCAGGAGAGTAACATAGTCCGTGTGTGTGTGTGTGTGTTGAGTTGCTTCACTTGTGTCTCTTTGTGATCCTATGGACTGCAGCCCGCCAGGCTCCTCTATCCATGGGATTCTCCAGACAAGAATACTGAAGTGGGTTGCTGTGCCCTCCTCCAGGGGATCTCCCTGACCCAGGGATCAGACCCATGTCTCTTATGACACATCTCCTGCATTGGTAGGTGGGTACCACTAGCATCACCTGGGGAGCCCAACAGAGTCCATAGTCCATGCCAATTCAGAACCAGTGTTTAGTAGTTTTTCCCTTGAGAGGTTTTATTCTCCAATGCATAATTACATGACTAAAAGGCAATAGAATCCTTGAGGGCTGGAATGGGGAAGATCACTCCATAGAACATTTGATGTCACATTGCAAGATCCATTCTCATAGACTTTCAGCCTCTCCTTCAAAAAGTGGGTGAGTTCTGAGTCTGAAAACTTATTTAGAATCATGTATGAAATGCTGATTTTGGCTTGACTGTATATGTTACCTGTAAAAGGAGTGTCTTCTGAATCAGCTCTGGGAACAAGGTCAACTGGTGAATCTTCCATCTCTGCATAGGATATACATTCTGGCATGCCCATTTTGACCCATTTCTCTATGATATGGCACTTATACTTAGTCTGAGCAATTGCTTTTGCCAAATTTCCAAGAGGCATCCTAGTAGCAGGGCAATGTGTGGTTGAACCACACCAACTCCATTTTGTCAGCTCCTCTAAGACCCATAGTCATACTCCCTCCTGTCTCTGCATGATCTAGCTTCAGCCCACTCACAAAGAAGTCACCCAAGTCAGATAAGCTCACTATCAAGTTTAACCCTTGCCTTCATCAGATAAGAAAACTATAAGAATGCCTTTTCCTGATACAGATGGTTAATGGTTATGAAACTGCTGGTAGAGGAAATATTCCCAGTTCCAGTCTGTACAGACATGCAACTCACGTGGTAGTCAGATTCTATTTTTAACTTTGACCCCTTAAATTCCCCCCTGTACTCCTTTCAGTGATGTGAGTGCAGCTGCGAATGCCTCTGGATCATCCATCTGCCTGACCCTTTCTTCCTGTATGTAAGTTACTCACAATAAGCTTCACAATGGCACTTGATTGAGTTGCCCACTTTATTTATTGGTCTCAAAGTTCTTTATCAGTTTGAAGGATATTATTCAACAGCTCTGCTTCCCAATATAGCATCACTGGGGTCTTTGCCATGGCGTTAAATCTTGTATTGCAAGATTACTCCAATGTCTATAAACTATCTCTAATCTAACAATATTCTGCATCCCTTTGAAAACACCTCAGGATTTCTTCCCATGTCCATTGTCCTAGATCTTACTGAAACATATTAGAAATTCTGCAGCTCTTTCCATGGATTATACTTTTCTTCCCTTAGGAAGCTCAGCATCTTATCATTCATACTGTTTTGAGATCCAACTTCTCTTAATGGTCTGGTTGACAGAAGAGAGGTAGGGTACATCTTGAGAGGTGTGAACTTTGTCTTGAAAGAAACTTGCCTAAAATAAGTATTTTTCATAAACTTCAAACATGAAGGAAGGGCCAAGATTGGGGGTGGAGGGGGACAAGTGAGGTGCCTAGAAGAGCTTGGGGCCTGAGAAGACCCTGAATGTTCACAACCTTGAGAGTGAGAGCCCCTTCAAATGTTGCTCTCTGTTACTTCGCTTGCCGCATCCCCGACCCAGTCCTGCGGGAGGAAAGGTAACATCTAATCAATGCGTGTGTGTTTCACTTCTGTAGGCCTAGCGGATTCAATGGAAACTTGTTGGATCAAGAATCTGAAGTTCATCTTTCCAAATATCTCCATCTCAAGCTTCATGGACACATTCACTTCCTATTAAGTCTCAGACTTTGGGGTAAGAGAAAGGTGGGGCTGATAGCTCAACCTTCTGTGAAGCTCTGCTATTTTATGATTAACTTCTGAGCCAAATCTTTCATTTTGTTTGTCCTCCAGCTGCAAGAAGTTAAGGTTTCCTTAAATATTTCCAGAAAAACTTTCTGCTTTCAGTTTCTCTTGAAATGGTGATTTATCACCCACACCCTGACATTTTTTCTCTTTAATGATTCAGTGGTACTCAGCAAGTCACCAAATGCCATTGTTTATAAGTACAGTTTCTCTCATATTTCTCAAATATCAGAGATATTGTATCAACAAATGAGATTCTTTCCATTTGCATACCATCTAAATTTACCATCAAAATATACTTCAACAATTGTACTGCTTTAGTATGCCAGGCACTATCCATACCCCACTTACTATCAGCAACAGAGTACTCAGTGCCAACCAAAGGGTGAATAAGGCAGCTGGAAGATTCCACTCTCTGTGTCCCCTCTTCATAGCAACTATTTTCGTTCAAGTTCCCCAGAAACAGAGAGTAAAGTGAATAATGTTGTGCAAGAGTTGTCCTAGAGTGCTCTTGGTAGATACACCATTTAAGAAAGGGAAGAAATTGAGATTGGACACAAGGAGAAATTGATAGGCACAAATAGCTACTTGTAGGGATGAAATTTAAGCAAGGCAATTTCCTAAGGCAGAAGGTGATGCCCAGTGAGAAACAGAGATATGAACCATCAAAAGTTATATACCTAGCAGCATCTGAGAATGACTGCACTGGTCATGAAGAAGAGATTTGCACAGACCACTCCAGTTTCCACTAAAGAACAGTCAAAGAAGTGGAAGCACACTTTTAAAATAAAAATAGTCCTTTCGTTAAAGATGACACAAAATCCAGAATGGAGGAAAGTGAAAGTCGCTCAGTTGTATCCAATTCTTTGCAACTCCATGGAGTATGCAGTCCATGGTATTCTGTAGGTCAGAATGCTGGAGTGGGTAATCCTTTCCTTTCTCCAGAGGATCTTCCCAACCCAGGGATCGAACCCAGGTGTCCCACGTTGTTGGGGTATCATTTACCAACTGAGCCACAGGGAAGCCCAAGAATATTGGAGTAGGTGGGTAGCCTATATGTTCTCCAGCAGATCTTCCCAGCCCAGAATCAAACCGGAGTATCCTGCATTGCAGGCGGATTCTTTACCAACTGAGCTAATCTAGAATGGAGTACAACAAAATCACACTTCAAATGTCTTTTCATGTCTTCTGGAGAAAAAGAGGGTTTATATTGAAAGGCAACTGCTGAAAACCTTTATGGATTTTGAGACAAAAAGATATGGGCAATAGAAAAGCAGGTTCAAGCACCAAGTGACACCGTTTTTGGCCTCATGAGTTTGGGTACAAGGTGGTGGTTGTATTTGTAGCTTTGAGTAGTTAGATTTTTAACTTGGAAATTATTTTAAATGATCATGACACACTGTGCTCTCATCTATTAAAATACAAGCAGGAAATGTGAAGCAACAGCTCAGTAGTGGTCTTCCTCTAATGTGACAAATTTGCATGTTGGATGGATAGTTGGATAGATAGATAGTATGGTACTGGTAATGATTTAGTCCCCAAGTCGTGTCCAACTCTTGCAATCCCATGGACTGTAGGCTGCCAGACGCCTCTGTCCGTGGGATTTCCCAGGCAAGAATATTGGAGGAGTTGCCATTTCCTTCTCTAGGGTATCTTCCCAACCCAGGGATTGAACCCTCATCACCTGCATTGCAGGCAGTCTTCTGCATTGCAGGCAGATTCATTACCTCTAACTAATTTCTAGTTTTGCTGAAACATATTTCTTTCAATCTACAAGAGAGATTGCACTAAGCACATAAAGGGACAGTTTGTTCTGTCTATGGTTACACTTCTGTCAGAATAGAGATCACTTTGTGAGAATAGAGGTCATAGTATTGGATAAAGTTAAAGCATCCTGTCTTGAATTTTCCACCCCCAAATCCAAGGATCACTATCACCATTATATCAAACTTTTTCTTTTTTACTTTACAATATTGTATTGACATATCAAACTTTTGAAAAAAGATAGATCATAGTTACTTAAAATGATGTGTTGTCCATGATTAACAACAACAACAAAAATCTTTGGCTTTCTTGATTTTTTGGAAGCCTCTTTTAACCACTTATTTATCAGAAAGAATGCTTAAATAATCCTAGTGCTAAAGTTGGAACTCTTGTCTGTGAAATCCATCCCCCACCCAGATTAAAAGGAATAACATCAAACTTAATGCTGATATATAGTTCCTGGGCTTCCCTGGTTGCTCAGAAGGTAAAGAATACACCTGTACTACAGGAGACCTGGAGTCAATCCCTGGGTGGGGAAGATCCTTTGGAGAAGGGGATGACTACCCACTCCAGTATTCTTGCCTGGAGAATCCCCATGAACAGAGGAGTCTGGCAGGCTACAGTCCATGGGGTCACAAAGAGTTGGACATGACTGATCGACTAACACTTTTACTTCACATACAGTTCCTAGCATGTATGAAGGGACTAATATGTAGAGCAAGCCTTTCCTAATAAATATTTGCTATCTCAATGATGTGTTGACTAATGGGTAATTCCTGCCAGTTATTCCAAATTAGGATGAAAACTTCTGAGGCTCAATCACAACCCACCTTTCCCGAATTGAACATCAATAAAAGCAAATTGGAAAGAGGAATCATATGGGGACCTCAGCTCTCCTGAGAGACTGATGACTTAGAGGTGCAGCTTCAACCAATGCCCAGATACCCTTCCTGAGACTCCATCCTTGATTTGGATTCATGCTTTTCTGAATTTCAAGGAAGAGAGGCTTCACTCTTATCACCTGATAGCAGTGGGGCAGACCCATTCTGGAGGCAGGAAAATCCAAAGGAGGGAAACCACAGGTAATGTGCAGTCAGCACACATCACACCTTCTTCTTGCTGAAAAGGAACTGTACCAATAGAATACTGGACACCTACCAGCAACAATCAAACTACTGCTTTTATTTCCTTCCAGGGAAGAAGAAAGTATACATAAATTTAAAATGGCAAAACGTTAGTCTAGAGTCTCCTCCTGAAAGAGAATAGTTTGTTCGTAAAAACAATAAGAGAGTAATTAAGGTTTTTGTTTTAAAATGGTTTAGAAAATGGAGCTGGTGTTTGCATCTGATATTGAAACATGATGTCTCTGAACAGCCATGCAGTAATATTTCAGAGATATCCCCAAATAGATAATAATAGCAAGTGGAAGAGAGATAAAATTTTAATACAGGAAAACTAAAGATCTATGGCATTCTAACTGCTATATTATCTGTGTTTTTTTTTAACATGAATGGTATTTTAAAAAATATTTCCAAGAAAATAACTGCTCCACATTTAACATTAACTGAAAGTTGAAGGTGCATACTTAAATACTATCCTGTTGGGAAAACAACTATTTATTTAAAAGCCCAACTTATAGAGCTCATGATGGCAAATTGTATTCTTGACACATTGTAAGGTAGAAAATTCCATAGTTTATTGAAAAAAGTGCCAGTATATTTGAATGAACAGATATAAAACTATGAATCATGGTGTGAATTAGATTAAAATTGAATAATTTCAAATAATAAAATACTTATTTCAAGAGCTCTTTAAAAATCAACTATTTCATGATAAAAATAACTTTGAAGCTACTTTACAGATGTAGTTAAGTGAGTTTTAGCCAAATTTACAATGGGACACGAGAAGGAAAAGATATCAACAAGGACCAAATGTGGGGGGAAAAAAAAAGTGCATTGCTCTTGGGGAGGTCAGAATTTCAATGCAATTTTTGGAGACAAGTTAGAGAAAGTATCATAATTATTGAGGCAGAAAGATCAAATTTACTCCCCAAAAATGAAAGACAAGGTGAATTGTGACAGTTAAGTTGATTCTAACTTAGGACATCCATCCTCTAAATATTTTTCATCTGTAGCCGTGTAGACAGTTGGCTCTTTATTTATTAAATGTTGGTTTACTAAATTAGAATTCTGAATGTAAAATGCAGCCTTGAAGCAGAGACACTCATTTGTTGCTGGTAGGAATACAAGGTAGGCACAACTGCCTAGGAAGACAGTTTGGTACTTTCTTACCAAACTAAGCATATTCGTACCACCCTCTCCAGCAGTCACACTACTACGTAGTTATCCAAATGAGTTAAAAACTTATGTCTACACAGAAGCCTGTGCACGAATGTTTATAACAGCTTTATTCATAATTGCCCTAAAGTGAAAGCAACCAGCATGTCCTTTGGTAGGTGAATGGATAAACTGCGGCAAACACATACAATGGAACACTATTCAGCTATAAAAAGAAATGACCTATCAAGTCATAAAAATACATGAATAACCTTAAATATGTATTTGAAATGAAAAAAGTCAGTCTGTAAAGTGGATGCAGAATATGATTCTAACTATATGACATTCTCAAATAGGCAACAACTCATTGGAAAAGACTTTGATGCTGGGAGGGATTGGGGGCAGGAGGAAAAGGGGACGACCGCGGATGAGATGGGTGGATGGCATCACTGACTCGATGGACGTGAGTCTGGGTGAACTCTGGGAGTTGATGATGGACAGGGAGGCCTGGTGTGCTGTGATTCATGGGGTCGCAAAGAGTCCAACACAACTGAGCGACTGAACTGATGAATTCAGTAAAAAGGTCAGTAAAAAGGCTTGGGAATTTGGGGGAAGGAAGGAAGAAATAAGTAGGAGGAGTACAAGATTTTTAAGGCAATGAAACTACTCTGTACAATATTGTAATAATGGATACATGTCATTGTATGTTTGACAAAACCCATAGAATGAACAGCACAAAGAGTGAACCTAATGTCAACTATGTGCTCCTGCTAAGTCGCTCAGTTGTATCCAGCTTTTTGTGACTCTATGGACTGTAGCCCACCAGGCTCCTCCATCCATGGGGTTTCCCAGCAAGAATACTGCAGTGGGTTGCCATGACCTCCTCAAGGGGATCTTCCTGACTCAGGGATTGAACCCACCTCTGCTGCATTGAAGGCAGATCCTTTACCACTGAGTCACTGGTTCGCCAATGTCAACCATGGACTATAGTTAATAATAAACTATCAATATTGGCTCATCAATTGTAACAAATGTGTTACACTAATGGAGGATGTTAAAATGTGTGTGGCAGAGAGTGAGGGAAGTCTCTGTACTATTGCCCAATTTCTATTCCATACTGAACACTCATCGAAAGAATAAAAATATATTTTCAAATAAAGTGAACGTATTCCATGACAGTGCTTTCTCTGATCAAAAAATCAGGAAAAACCTTTCACATCTCTTAGACATACTACCAAGAACTTCCAGATGTTCAAGCTGGATTTAGAAAAGGCAAAGGAACCAGAGATCAAGTTGCCAACATCCGTTGGATTATAGAAAAAGCAAGAGAATTCCAGAAACACATCTACTTCTGCTTCACTGACTACCAAAGCCTTTGGCCAGGTGGATCACAACAAACTGTGGAAAATTCTTAAAGAGATGGGAATACCAGACCACCTTACTTGCCTCCTGAGAAATCTGTATGCAGGAAAAGAAGCAGCAGTTAGAACTGAACATGGAACAATGGGCTGGTTCTAAATTGGAAAAGGAGTATGTCAAGGCTGTATACGGTCACTCTGCTTATTTAACTTATATACAGAGTACATCATGTGAAATGGCAGGCTGGATGAAGCACAAGCTGGAATCAAAATTGTAGGGAGAAATATCAATAACCTCAGATATGCAGATGACACTACTCTTATGGCTGAAAGCGCAGAATTAAAGAGCCTCTTGATGAAAGTAAAAGAGGAGAGTGAAAAAGCTGGTTTAAAACTCAACATTTAAAAAGCTAAGATCATGGAATCTGGTCCGGTCACTCCATGACAAATAGATGGGGAAACAATGGAAGCAGTGACAGACTTTATTTTCTGGGCTCCAAAATCACTGCAGATGGTGACTGCAGCCATGAAATTAAAAAGTGCTTGTTCCTTGGGAGAAAAGCTATCATCAACCTAGACAGCATATTAAAAAGCAGAGACATGACTTTGCCAGCAAATGTCCATCTAGTCAAAGCTATGGTTTTTCCAGTAGTCATGTATGGATATGTGAGTTGGACCATACAGAAAGCTGAGTGCTAAAGAATTGATGCTTTTGAACTGTGGTGTTGGAGAAGACTCTTACAAGTCCCTTGGACTGCAAGGAGTGAAACCAGTCTATCCTAAAGGAAATCAGTTCTGAAAATTCTGAATATTCATTGGGAAGGAGTGATGCTGAAGCTGAAGCTCCAAAACTTTTGTCACCTGATGTGAAGAACTTACTCATCGGAAAAGACCCTGATGCTAGGAAAGATTGAAGGTAGGAAGAGAAGGGGACGACAGAAGACAAAATAGTTGGATTACATCACCGACTCAGCAAAGTAATGTCTCATCACCGACTCTATGGAGATGGTTTGAGCAACTCCAGGAGTTGGTAATGGACAGGGAAGCCTGGCATGCTGCAGTCCATGGGGTTGCAAAGAGTCAGACATGACTGAGCGACTGAACTGACTGATCTTATTCAAACATTATCACTGTTTATTAAATTCAAGTTGTGTTTCTTGCTTTCACATGGATAAGCATAAATAAAACAAGAATATTAAGGTGTGCAATGAGAAAACGATCTATCATTTGTCTCCAGTCAAAAGCTCTTAGTTGCTGTCTGTGAAGATAAAGGAGATCTCCTGTGCTGTTCCTGAATAACATTTTCATTCAGCAGATAAAATATGTACAGTGATCAGTTGGGAATGTCAGCATAGCTACTGTATGAAGTACTTTGTGGAGGGCATGGGACAATTTACATATGGGAGCTATGATTGCTGTAGGCCTCCCAATGCTTTTCCTCAGAGATTCACAATTGTGAAAATCAAAGTGAAGGGAAGGTGACTGCTTCCCTCAAGGCCTGTGAAAAGGAGGGCAAGGAGGCCTCTAAAAGAATGTCCAAGGCATGGTCGAAAAGCATGGTAGTCTGTAATGAATCCCAGCATTCAACAAGAAGGCAAGAAGGGAGGCAGAGATCCCAGTTCATGACGTGCTTGATGCTGGAAATGGGCCTTTTATAACCTTGGAATTGCTTCTGTGTGGGACTTAAAAATCTAATTAATAAAACTGTCATATCTCATGATCAAGCCAACTAGGGCATTGATTCCTATCAACTAAATATTACATGGTAAATTGTTCTCAGTTGATCAACCCCCACAGCTGGAAGAGAGAACAGCTAAACAGTGATCTTCCTCATTGTAGCCAGAATCCCTGTCCCAAAGCCCATCAGGAGACGGATGTTCAACAAACACTGTCAAGACCTGGCACTGAGTGTGGTTTGTTGAAATACAGGCACTGACCTTGAGGGCACTCACCAATTTAGCATGAAGTTCATTTTTCTTTGGGACACCAATCTGAAAAATTAATACCTCTGGAAAAGGACTGGGAATGTAGCAGTGTTTTACACAGAAACCACAGTATTGTCTAGAATACGGAGTTCATCTAAAGATTCAAATCGAGGTTCACTGAGAACTACTGCTCAGCAAATAATATCCCCCAGTTGTCATGGGAGTAGGACCAAACTGGACTGGACTCCACCCCAACTCAAAGGCTAGAAGCCAAAGATCCGAGCCTTTAAAAGGTGGACACTTGGGGCTTTGAAAGTCTCCTCAATGGACTGTTGAGTCCCACAGCTGGCAAAAACTGAAGAATTGACATGGACTGGATCAGAGAATGTTATTTACCCACCAACACACTCTTAAAAAAAAAAAAAAAAAGATGACAATCATGTACCTGAATGGAAATATGTTCAGGAAATAGAACGGGCACAAATTTAAGACAAAAATCCATGTATCAAAATCATTTTCTATTTTTGATCACTAATTATGCAGAATATTAAATCAGGGACAGTGTTTTAGGTAGGTTTTAGATTAAATTTTTCTATTATCTATGATTGTCTCTTTTCCTCAATCTATACAGAAGACAAATATACCCAGATAGATCTAATAAATTCAAGATGCCTCAAAAATTTAGATCCAGGTTAAAATATATATATAGGATCACAATAAACTGCAGAAAATTCTGAAAGAGATGGGAATACGAGACCACCTAACCTGCCTCTTGAGAAATCTGTATGCAGGTCAGGAAGCAATAGTTAGAACTGGACATGGAACAACAGACTGGTTCCAAATAGGAAAAGGAGTATGTCAAGGCTGTATATTGTCACCCTGCTTATTTAATTTCTGTGCAGAGTACATCATGAGAAAGGCTGGACTGGAAGAAACACAAGCTGGAATCAAGATTGCCGGGAGAAATATCAATCACCTCAGATGTGCAGATGACACCACCCTTATGGCAAAAAGTGAAGAGGAGCTAAAACGCCTCTTGATGAAAGTGAAAGAGGAGAGCAAAAAAGTTGGCTTACAGCTCAACATTCAGAAAACGAAGATCATGGCATCTAGTCCCATCACTTCATGGGAAATAGATGGGAAAATAGTGGAAACAGTGTCAGACTTTATTTTTTTGGGCTGCAAAATCACTGCAGATAGTGACTGCAGCCATGAAATTAAAAGACGCTTACTCCTTGGAAGAAAATTTATGACCAACCTAGAGAGTATATTCAAAAGCAGAGACATTACTTTGCCGACTACGGTCTGTCTAATCAAGGCTATGGTTTTCCCAGTGGTCATGTATGGATGTGAGAGTTGGACTGTGAAGAAGGCTGAGTGCCGAAGAATTGATGCTTTTGAATTGTGGTGTTGGAGAAGACTCTTGTGAGTCCCTTGGACTGCAAGGAGATCCAACCTGTCCATTCTGAAGGAGATCAACCCTGGGATTTCTTTGGAAGGAATGATGCTAAAGCTGAAGCTCCCGTACTTTGGCCACCTCATGAGAAGAGTTGACTCATCGGAAAAGACTCTGATGCTGGGAGAGATTGGGGGCAGGAGGAGGAGGGGATGACCAAGGATGAGATGGCTGGATGACATCACAGACTCGATGGATATGAGTCTGAGTGAACTCCGGGAGCTGGTGATGGACAGGGAGGCCTGGCGTGCTGCGATTCATGGGGTCGCAAAGAGTCAGACATGACTAAGCGACTGAACTGAACTGAACTGAATTGAACGAAGAAATGAGATCAGAAGTCCTGTGTAGGGGAGTTCCCTGGTGGTCTAGTTTAGGATTCGTCACTTTTTCTGCTGCGGCATAGGTTCAGTCCATGGTTGGGGAACTGAGATCTGGCAAGCTGCATGGTGCAGGCAAAAAGAAAAAGTCCTTGGTGACCTGAAGGCACAAAGGAAAAATGTGGAGACATATGCCTGTGAACGAAGCTTGATGCAGACACCTGTGCTGAGAAGTGCTCTGAAGAAATGAAGTGGATTAAAGTAAATTTTTAATATTTTACTTTCACTCTAAAGACAATTAGCCGCATTCATCCACAATTATTCATGGAACTCCAAAGCAATTAAAAATCATAAGCTATAGGCTCTCATTAGCATGCTATTTAAAGTAATCTAAATAAAGACAGGATGGTACTGTAAAGGGTGAAAGATAAATGTCTACATAAACCTAATTTTTCACTTGTGACCACTCTCTTCCCCATCTGAACAATCCCTAAGGCTCCCAGCAGTGTCACATTAGGTATTAATACCGCAGGTCTTCTCAAACTTTAAACCAGCACATTAATGGATCCGGGTGTTCGGAAAAGCAAGAGTGCTTACAGATCTATTCATTTGGATTCTACAGATAGAACAAAGCACAACTATACCTGGCTAGCTGGGAAAACTTAAGCATGGTATTAATTCTCTCTAGGTTTCAGGTTCCTCATCTATTAAATGAAAGGATTGAATTGGATAATGATTTGTAAGATAATTTCCAGTTTAGTGTTCTATGATATTTTAAATATAATTCAGGCCTTTGATTCTGCCAAGAGCCAATTTTTTTTTTCAACTTTGAAATGAAGCCAGATTTATCATTCCTCTCTTTCCCACTCTGCTTCCAAAGCACTTTGTTTTTCTTTGTGGGCTGAGCTACTAAGGAGATACAGCATAAGCCCAATTTGGTTTTGGAGATAATTACTCATATTTTCCGATTCAAATCTCATATTTCAATATTTTAAAAGTATTGAGAAACAACATTCCATATACTAATGGAAAGCTGACAGACTGTGGACACAGAAATTTAAAGAATTGCAAAGAAAATGTTATTCAACCTATTTTAGAGAAAACGATTCTGTTATATATTTAGATTCAAAGAGGTAATATATTACCCCAAATGTGAATGTTAGTCATGATTATTATTTAATGGACATAAAGAAAACATAAATTTTGTTGAAGTCCAATGCTTACTCTACTATAAAAGACAAAAAGATAGCTATAACCAAAAAAAGGAAGAACATTCAAATATTCAGATTGTTATTAACTATACATTAAATATCTCTGGGATTTTTCAGTATAAAATATGTTTAATTTTGAGCAATTGATTTATTAAGAATTAGTATAATGTTCCTTCTGATAGATTCAGTGATTAGCAGAACTAAAACCCCTCTCTGAGCTAGATTCAGCAATGAAGAACACAATTTCTATTTTAATCCTCAATAAAAAATTTGCTGTCTATCACTTTTGGTCTTGTTTCCATAGAGAATATGATGCAATTTCCATATAACTACTTCCTCGAGATATCCAGATCGTTTGCTTTCCCTAGTTTACATATGTGTGTTTTACCTTCGTTGGGAAAGATTTCAAACCTTGGGCCAGGTTCTGTGGTCATGATTTAGAGATGAGTTGTTAACTAAAACTTAATATTGCTGCTTATAAAACATAATTTATAAAACCTCATGAACTTATTAAACTATGCATCCATATACTGGATTGAATAGTATTCCTCCAAAATTCATGTGACCCAGAACCTCAGAATGTGACCTTATTTGGAAATAGTGTCTTTGCCGATGTAATAAATTAAGCCGAGGCCATACTGGGGACTTCCCTGGTGGTCCAGTCAGTGAGGCTTCACCTTCCAGTACAGAGGCTGAGGGTTGCATCCCTAGCTGGGGCGCGAAGATCCCACAGCCAAAACACCAGAACATAAACAACAGCAGAAATATTGGAACAAATTCAATACAGACTTAAAATAATGGTCCACATTAAAAAAAAATCTTAAGAAAAAAATGAGGTCCTACTGGATTAGAAGGGACCCTAAATCTAATACAACTGCTGTTCTCACAAGAAGACGGGACTTTGGACCGAGAAACAGACACAGAAGGAAGACAACCACGTGAAGACACAGGCCGTAATGCAGCTGCAAGCCGTGAATGCCAAGGATTGCTGGCAAGCCACAGAAGCCAGGAAAAGCCAAGAAAAAAGTCTCCCTAAGAGCCTTCCGGAAGAGCATGGGCCTGCCCACACCTTGATTTTGGATTTCTAACCTCCAGAATTGTGAGTGAGCAATTTTCTCTTGTTTTAACCCCCACAGTTTTTAGCAGTTTCTAGAAGCAGCCCCAGGAAACCAATATACCTACCCGACCAGTAAATTAGCAAATTCCCAATCATCCATTTGAGAATAATTTTCCCTACTTTAAAACTTATAAACTCTTCACAAAGAAAGCAATATACAAAACAAAGCAAATACAAAACATACATGAAGCAAAACTGGTATGGGCAAAAAATATAAAGTGAATACAAAGGAAATCACCTCCAAGATGTACATGAAAATAGAATATTGCCTGCATTGTGCAAATTTCTCAAAAGTTTCTTCTCAGTCACACCTCTTTCCCTTCCATGTATAACCACTTTCCAGAGTCTGATTTCAATCATTTCTGTGGTATTCTGATAGCATTCTTAGTATGGTCCCTATGCAGCATGCTTTTGTTTTGACTTCTTTTTGACATCATGTAATTGAAATTCTGATGTATATGCATACATAAACATGATATTTTTGTTTGCATGCTGCTGCTGCTGCTGCTGCTGCTGCTGCTGCCAAATCACTTCAGTTGTGCCCGACTCTGTGCGACCCCATAGACGGCAACCGACCAGGCTCCCCCGTCCCTGGGATTCTCCAGGCAAGAATACTGGAGTGGGTTGCCATTTCCTCCTCCAATGCACGAAAATGAAAAGTGAAAGTGAAGTCACTCAGTTGTGTCCCACTCGTAGCGACCCCATGGACTGCAGCCTACCAGGCTCCTCCATCCATGGGATTTTCCAGGCAAGAGTACTGGAGTGGGGTGCCATTGCCTTCTCCTTTGTTTGTATGGTTGGGTTCAATCCCTGGGTCAGGAAGATCCGCTGGAGAAGAAATGGCTACCCACTCCAGTATCCTTCCCTGGAGAACTTCATCGACAGAGGAGCTTGGTGGTTTACAGTCCATGGGGTCACAAAGAGCGGCTGAGTGGCTAACACTTTCAACTTTCAACACTGTAATTCTTATCTGTTCTACTGTTGATGAACGCTTGGTTTGTTTCCAGAGTAGAGCTATTCTGAGTAATACTTCAGTTGAACATTCTTGTAATTATATCCTCATATTTGCTGTTCTTCAGCCGCTAAGTGGTGTCTGACTCTTTATGACCCTGTGAGCTCTAACCCATCAGGCTCCTCGGTCCATTCAATTTCCCAGGCAAGAATACTGGAGTAGTTGTCATTTCTTTTTCCAGGGATCTTCCCAATCCAGGGATCGAACCTGCATTTTCTGCACTGGCAGGCAGATTCTCTACCACTTGCCACTTGGGAAGCCCATATCTTCATATATGTAGTAGCAATATTCTACTCTCTACTGTTATACCTAAAGCTGAACTGCTTAGAGGGTGTTCAAAACTTCATTTGTCAATACTCATACCAATTTTATTTCTACAAAATTGGGTACGTTTCTATTGCTGCACGACCTTTCAGACACTTCATATTCCAAGTTAATTTTGTCCAATCTAGTACTTATATAATGATACTTCCTATCATTTAATGATAATGGCTTTCATTTTTATCACTGTGATAATTAATTATAGTAACCATGTATATCATTTCATTTCCTTTTTGACTTTTTTGTTTATAATTTACCTATGCAAGATTTTTGCTCATGTTTTTCTATTGCATTGTCTGTGTTGCCCTTAATAACACTAGAGTTGTTTCCATAGTCTAAATGTCTGTTCTTCGTTGGTTATGCATATAGTAACTACCGTCTCCCACAATATCATCACCCCATGTATATTGTGGTGCCAAGCATCAGGACAGGCATCCAAGGAGACAATGAGAGCTGAAACACAATTTGTGCTTCACTTACAGAATCATGTTCTTCATATGGCTATAGCATTTAGGAAAGCTATTTTTTTTCCTAACATAGAGTTCCCTTACCTTATGGCTTCTCCTTTCTCCCTTAGGTGCTTTAATGAACAAAGGTTCTTAATATTAACATAGAAAATTTTATCAGTATTTTTCTGTATCTCTCTCTCTCTTTAGTCACTAAGTCATGTCCGATCCTTGCAATCCCGTGGACTGTAACCTGCCAGGCTCCTCTGTCCATGGGATTCTCCAGGCAAGAATACTGGAATGGGTTGCCTTTTCCTGCTCCAGGGGAATCTTTCCAACCCAGGAACTGAACCTGGGTTTCCTGCATTGCAGGCAAATTCTTTACCAACTGAGCTGTGAGAGAAGCCCTCTTTCTGTATGTTTAGAGCTATTTATAATTCAAGTTGTTCTTTCATGACTTAAGCACTCACATGACTTGTAAATTATTTAACTTTTTAAAATTTTGATTTTAGGCCTTAGGTAATCTGAAACTTCATTGATTACTCAATTTTCCTAGAACCATTTAATGTGAAAAAATTAAAAACCAAAACTTTGGGTTTTTTTGTCATTCATGACATATTTGCCATAGTCAAAAATATGATACTTTCTGTACTTTCTATTCCTAACCATGGATCTGTTTGCTTCTGAACCAATTCCAGACCAGTTTTATTACTATTGCTTTACAATATGTTCTGTTCTTTCACAAGTTCTTCCAAGAGTGTTATGAGCATATTCAATCCTATATATATACATTTATAAATATACATGATTGTTATATATATAGCTGTATATATATGATTGTTTATATATGTGTATATGTATATATACGTATGATTGTTTTGTATATATATATATGACTGTTAGGTTATACAAACACAGCCACACACACACACACACATTCACAAACCACATTGAATGTTGATCAGTGTGGTATTAAACACACACATAAATTTGGAGAAAATTGAGATAATTCAAATTATACTTTTTCCACTCTATGAATTTAGTATACTTTTTCATTTATGTGAATGATTTTATGACCCTTTTTCCAGAACCATGGGCTTGGAGAAGTAGGAGGAGAGGAGGGTTTCCTTCTCATTCATGCTTACTCTAAAGAGATCTTAGACTTTCAAGTAAATGTGGGGTGGATTTCTTATGAGAGTCCACACCTTGATAGTCCTGGGTCTAGATTAGTCTCTAGCTCTTCATTAGCTAAAACCAGTTACAAGGTGTCAGATGATGGTTTTAGAACAAAAGCAGATTTGGTGCTCTCATATTCTTTCTACATGTTCTAGGTTCATAACTTTCTACTAAAATTATCTTCACTATCTCTACTATTTTCAAACTTTTCAACCTCATTAAGGAAATTAAATAAAATACATTGAGAATTTATATGGAAGGAAACTTGATTCTAAAATAATTAACTCACTTTTTCAGGAAATAGAAGTATACATTTTATAAAAGTCATGTGCTAGACACTTATTTCAAAATGACAGCATATAGAGGGCATGTGATATAACTGGAGGATTCATAAGAAATTTCAATTAAATACATTCATATTTTAATATTAATTATTTTTATCTTCATATTATATGTCAATACATTAATAAATTAATGATAGAAAGCCTGAGATTCAAAAAGAAACTGTTAATCTGTCAAAATATGTTTCAGACTTTATGCTTTGGGTTCCTTAATTTCTTTAAAGATATGTCAAATGTTGCTATGTGGAAACAGAGGAAGAGCAAATATGTTAGTTCAATCAAAAACGTTCAAAATTTCCTTTAACAAGAATAATTCTTTTTCCTTATTAAATTAGAATTATTCACACATATTTATTTGAAAGAATAATTTCCACAAATAAATATTTGCAAACCACTGGCCTCCAAAAATAGATGAGATTTTCAAATACACTGATCAAACAGTGTCCAGCCTATTGTATTAAGACCTGAAGATTATACTTCAGGAAATATTTTCATGGAAAATTATTTTAGTTAACTCTAAAGAAATATAAACTACATTACATAAAATAATATTATTCAATAAGTATTTACTGGGTTTTTACTGACCCAATGGGCATTCCTGTTGGAAGAGTGAGAAAAAGAGAATCAGTCCCATGGTTGATGAAACTGACATTTCAGTGAGTGAGACAGAAAAATATATGTAATAAAATAATAGTAAATATAGTTTCTATATAATAATTATGAGCTTATGAGTTAACAAATTGTCAAAAGTGGATAAAACTTCTAAACTATAAATGCAATATAACTGTATATGGATGTAAATAAAACAGATCAGTCAATTCTTACTTTAATTTACCAAGTACACAAAATTTACTCTGGAAATGATGTTTAAGTTTGCAGTCAACCGGAAGTTAATATTGGTGACTGGTAATGGAAGAGAGTCTTCATTTCTATATTCCTTCTTTACCTTTATATCCACACATCTTTTTAAAAGTCTTTTCCTTCTTCTTTTTCTATTCCTCTTACTTTGGGATTGATTTTTCTCTCTATAATGCCATTAAATGTTAGGAAAAAAAGAAGAAAAAATGAGAGGTAGATGTCATAGGACTCAATGAAAGAAGCTTTTCTTTCTCTTTCTTTAACTGGAGGATAATTGCTTTACAGTATTGTGATGTTTTTGCCATACACCAGTATGAATCAGCCATGGATAAATGTCCCCTCCATTCTGAACCCCATCTTATCTCCCTCCCCATCCTACCCCTCCAGGTTGCCACATCACTGGCTTGGGGTGCCCTGCTTCACACATCAAACTCACACTGGTTATTATCTATTTTACATATGGTAATGTGTATCTTTCAATGTTATTCTCTTAAATCATCCCACCCTCCGCTTCCTCCACTGAGTCCATTTTTTCAATTTGCACAGCATAAAGACATCCTTTGTGAAATATAACACTTCTGTCTCAATCCTCAGTCAGTTTATTAGATCTTGCCTCTGGACAGCAACAGAAGTAGGTGACACCAGAGAAACTCTAAAAGACCTCTCCACGACAAAGTCAATGAACTCATTCCCAGGCTGGGCATAGCATGTCAAGACAAGCTGGCGGTGGCATCTGTTACTCTATTGATTGGCAGTGCTTGTTCAAAAGCTTTGGCCAGTTGAGTGGGTGTCTCCTTTCTCCTCACCTATCTACATGTGTTCCCCTAAGGCTACATTCCAGCTGAAGACATAGGAGATTTGAAATTGAAGGAGTAGCATTCTTCAATGCCAGGACATTATAAGCAAACTTTCTATCATTACTGATGGAAGAACCAAACAGAGGTCAGTTTAGTGAGGCTAGAAGGGACTTCTGTCCAGAAGGAAAAAATATCATTTAGTAAATGCACTAAAGGAAGAAGACTTAAAAAAAAAAAAGAGAGAGAAAGAAACACTAGCTCCCTTTAATTTAAACTTGAAGGACTGTTTTGCTTTCTCATTCCAATTTTTATGACAAATAAATGAGTAGAAATAGATCATATTTTCCATTTTTATCTTTCTTACCCTTTTACCTATCATTTTATGTCAGAGATTAAAAGTATATTATGAGATTGTAAAAACTTTGCATCTGTGTATGAAACACCACAGACATTAGAGTATTAAAAAATAAATTGTGACTAAAAAAGTTATGATTAGATGTAACAATATTAACTCCATAAGTGAATACTTGAAATATAATAGGTTCATGCACAAATATAATCCATATAATCTGAGCTATAGTATTTTCCAAGAATCAACTGCATTTTTCTATTTATAAAAGCATACTTTTATATAGCATCTGGGATATTTATTACCCAAAATTTTAATTTTCTTACTTAAATGCAGCTACCTTTAGATTAAGTTTTTTTGAAAAAAAAAAAAAGTGTTATTACATATCCTATAGGGTTTCCCAGGTAGTGCAGTAATAAAGAACTCCCCTGGCAATTCAGGAGATGCAAGAAATGTGAGTTCAATCCCTGGTCAGGAAGATCCCCTGCAGTAGGAAATGGCAACCTACTCCAATATTCTTGCCCATGAGGTCAGAAAGAGTTGGACATGACTGAGCAACTGAGCACACACACATATAAACATATTTGAAATAGTATTTTTAAGTCTTACAATATACTTTTTTTAAAGTTTTGACCATGAATTGTGCTATTGAATAACTCATATTTTTAATATATTTATTTTTCATTTATTATAAGATAAACAGTTCCTAAAGACAGCAGTAAATGGCAAAACCAATACAATATTGTAAAGTAATTAACCTCCAATTAAAAGAGACACAGAATTATAGAACAGGCTTTTGGACTCTGGGAGAGGGAGAGGGTGGGATGATTTGGGAGAATGGCATTGAAACATGTATAATATCATATATGAAAAGAATCGCCAGTCCCGGTTCAATGCATGATACTGGATGCTTGGGGCTGATGCACTGAGATGACCCAGAGGGATGGTACGGGGAGGGAGGAGGGAGGGGGGTTCAGGATGGGGAACACGTGTATACCTGTGGTGGATTCATGTTGATGTATGGCAAAACCAATACAATATTGTAAAGTAATTAACCTCCAATTAAAATAAATACATTTATATTAAAAAAATAAAATAAATAAATTTATATTAAAAAATGATGAGTCATTTAATGCTATATAATTATCTTTTATTAACTATGTCACAGTATGTATGCTACTGATGAAACCTTACTTCATTACATACATTTACACATATACATAGGCATATGTATATATCTATGTCTCTATGTATCCATTTGTAGATGGAAAACTAAGACTCAGGAAAGGTATGCAGCTAGCTCATGGTTAAGACTGGAAATCAAATCTCCAGATACCCAGAACTGCATGTTATCACACTGTGCCTGAAGGACTGATCCAGTATATTTGACAACTGAAATGGCTTCTTCACTACCTAATAAGTAATAATTAAATTTGGCTCACTTTACTTGGCCAATCGTTTCAGATTTATAGCATTCTTCTGGTACCTAATCTTTGTAAATTACTTCTACTTATATTTTTGAGCCCATCTAATATGCCTAAGGCTTCTCAGGTGGCGCTAGTGGTAAAGAACCTGTCTGCTAATGCAGGATACATAAAAGACATGGGTTCATTCCCTGGGTGGGGAAGATCCCCTGGAGGAGGGCATGGCAATCCACTCCACTATTCTTGCCTGGATAATCTGGTGAACAGAAGAGCCTGGTGGGCTACAGCCCATAGGGTCACAAAGAACTGGACATGACTGAAGTGATTTAGCACACAGCATGCCATATGGCTAAATCGATGTGTTTCACGTGATGAAATATGGGAGAACTGTTGAAAAACTCTTTTCATAAAGCATATACTTTACTGCGAGAGAAATAAAATTAATAAACTGGTAATAACAAGTTAAATTCCAAATATAAAGTCTACCACTGAATCTCTTCAGTCTTGTCTGACTCTTTGCAACTCTGTGGACTGTAGCCCACCAGCCTCCTCTGTCCATGGGATTCTCTAGGCAGGAATACTGGAGTGGGTTGCCATGACTGCCTCCAGGGAATCTGCCCGACCTGGGGATTGAACCCGTGTCTCTTAGGTCTTCTGCATTGCCGGATGGGGTCTTTACCACAAGTGCCACCTTATAGTCTTCACCCCGACAAACAGATATCCTTTCTTGTGATTATTTTTCCTAAGATTTATCTTAGTTTTAAAAAAATCAAGCAACACAGAAAGTTTTATAATAAAAAAACACAATCTCTATCCTAATCCTCACCACAAACTTACTCTCTTCAGAGACTTCTTCTCATAGCTTCTACTTACAGTTTTCCTGTAGCTGTTGTCTTTATTCTACCTCAAATATTACATGTGACTAAGGTTCTGAAGAGACAATAGGCATCATACGCTGATGATGCCTACCAATTTTAATTATCACAGAATTCTTGGAAGGCAATTTGACAATTTCAAATGACATACTCCTTGATTCCTTTTCTACATATTTATTCCACATATTTTCACAAATTCAAACACATATTTATATTTGCACACCAATTATAGAAGTATTTTCATTATCAAGATAAAGATAAAATTATTTCTAAAAATTATCTAAAAATGATCAAATTAAAGAAAATATACATAAACAATGGAATAATTTAGAGCCATTAGGAAAAACATAGCTTGACTATGCTTAATGTAAAAACTTAATAAAAACACGATTACAACACAAATTCATAAATATGTTCCATGTTTTATGAAGGGTGAAGTGAAGTGAAGTGAAAGTCACTCAGTCATGTCCAACTCTTTGTGACCCCAAGGACTATACAGTCCATGGAATTCTCCAGGCCAGAATACTAGAGTGGGTTGCCTTTTCCTTCTCCAAGGGATCTTTCCAACCCAGGAATCAAACCAGGGTCTCCTGCATTGCAGGTAGATTCTTTACCAGCTGAACTACCAGGGAAGCCCTATTTAAGAAGGATACTAGTGCATCTGTAAACATACACACACATATATGACAAACACAGATAATAATTTTCAATTTGTATGTATAGAAAATATATAAAATTGAAACTGTTAATAGTGACTTCTTTGGATATGAGATTACATAGAAAAAAATTGTGTAACATTTCATATTCAATGAATGGTTTTGACTGATTCATGTATCATTTATGAAATTAAAAATAGAATACATTTTAAAATGGAAAAAAGACTTTGTAGTAGGTCAGGAGATGAGATAGAATGATAAATAGGGACTGTGCTCTGGAAGCAGAGAAAAAAAAAATGTTCGACCTGGAGGAGTTCATTATGGAAGGCTTCCTGCAGGAGAGGCCATTTGAATTGGTTTTAAGGACAAAAGTATTTATTCATGTAAAGAAGCGCTATTCCAATCAGATTTGCACTTTAAACAATGTCTCTAACTGAATGTGAACATTAAGTTAGATTAGAGAGGTTTTTCAGAGGTCATCCATGATAATAAAGTCCAAAATCGCTCACTCATGACTCTGTGACCCCAAGGACTGTAGCGTGCCAAGCTCCTCTGTCCATGGAATTCTCCAGGCCAGAACACTGGAGTGGGTAGCTGTTCCCTTCTCCAGGGATCATCCAAATTCATGGATCATACCCAGCTCTCCCGCATTGCAGGCGGATTCTCTACTGTCTGAGCCACCAGGGAAACTCAAGTAATTTCTTACCCTAGATGTATGACAATGGGAATAGAAAAGATACGTTATTTGAACCAATTCCTTGATGGAAATTGTGTTAGTTTTCCATTGTTACTATAACACATAACCATGAATTCAGCAACTTACACTACACCATGCATTATCTCATGGTTCTATAGATCTGAAATCCAGGTGCAGCTTGGCTCAGATGGGTCTTCTGCTTAGTCTCAAACAACCAAAATCAGTGTTAGAATTCCCTTCAGAGGTTCTGGGCTTGAATCTGCTTCCAAGCTCAGTTGTTGACAGAATTTATTTCCTTGCAGCTGGAGAAATGAAGTCCCAGTTTCCTTGCCAGCCATCAACCAAGGACAAGTCTTTAACCCTAGAGGCTGTCTGCATTCCTTCCCATGTTTTCTCTGTGTCTCTCTTCTCACCTCAGTGGATCTAGTCCTTCCCTTCCTTAGCATCTCTCCAATTTTTCCTTCTGCCTCATATTTTTGATTCTAGCCAGAGTTCATGTGATTAGATTTTCCCTATAAAATAATCCATAATTATTTATCTATTTGAAGGTCCAAACTTTAATTATATCTGCAAAGTCTCCTTCACTACACAATACATGTGATGAAACATGATATATTCACAAGATATACGAATAATATGGAGACATTTTGAGGTGGCCATTACTCAGGGGTTTTCCTGGTGGCTCAGACTGTGGCTCAGACAGTTAAGAATCTGTCGGCAATGCAGGGACCTGGGGTTTGATCCCTGGGTCTGGAAGATCCCCTAAAAAAAGGAACAGCTACCCACACTAGCATTTTTGCCTGGAGAAGTCCATGGACAAAGGAACCTGTCAGGCAATAGTTCATGGGGTCAGAAAGAGAAGGACACAACTGAGTAACTAACACTTTCATTACTCAGCCTACCACAGATGGGATGTTCTTGGCACATAGTGAATAACTGATAAATCTATGGCAAAGTCAATCACTTCTCACTGTCTCCACTGCTACCATTCTAATCTAAATCACTGTCATCTTTTACCTAGACTAATTCAAATACCTCTAAACTGATTTCGGTTTCCATCGTTAATTAAAATAAAATTTAAACATGTTGTTACCATGGAAGTGATCTGACCACTTTTGTCTGAGGTTTAACCTTTGCCTCCCCCTCAGTCACTAACCACAGGAGTTTTCTTTTTATTTTTTAAACCAAAGATTTTAAAGAATTTTAATTGTTTCATCATTTTACTTAGAATGCTTCCCTATTAGAACTTTCTTCATTTAGATCTCAGTTTAAATATTCCACTCTTAATGAAGACTTCTACAGTCTTATTATCTAAGCAAGGAAGCCTTCATCTTGTTTCTCCTAAGTCACTCTGTGTCCTATTTCCTGCCATATTTCTCTCATAATATTTACTATCAAAAATCCTCCCACTTATCTACTTATTTATATGTTCACTCCAGATGCCCATGATTAGAATATTAATGCTGAAGGAGCAAGGTCCTGGTCTATCTTGTCCACGACTTTACCATCAGCATCTAAACTAGTACCTGACACTATTTGTTCTATAAGTGAATAAATAGATGGATGAATTATTCTTTAAATTCCCCTTCTACTCTAAAGAAGAAATAAGAAATGGAAGTGACTTAGAGATTTAGGGGGTGCTGTGCATTGAATGATGTCCTCACAAAAGATACATTCAAGTCCTAAAGCCTTGGTACCTATGCAGATATGATCAAATTAATGTGAATTCACACTGGAGTAGAGTGACCCCTTAAGCCAAATGGCTGATGTTCTTTTAAAAAGAGGGGGAGATACATAGAGGTGGAGACACACAGGAAGAACGCAGGGTAATAGCAGAAGCCGAGATGAGTGATGTGTCTATAAACCCAGGGAGACTAAGAATTGCTGGTGACACCAGAAACTAAGAATAAGGCATAGAAGAGATTTCATCTGAGAGCTCTCAGCAAGAGCATGGCCGTGTCCACAGCTTAATATAGGACTTCCAGCTCAGAACTTTCAAAGAAAAAATTTCTATTGTATAAATCCACCTAGTTTGTGATATTTTGTTATGGCAGCCGTAAGAAATGAATACAAGGGCTATTTATCAAGATGCAGGTTTACAGGTCTGAAATTGTTGTTTCAATTGTAATGTGTCAGCTTTCAGATATTTGCAGGACCACCTGAAACACCGTAAAATGTTGCCTTATCCAAGCAGACTCATAGAAAGCATAGCTGTCACTCAATGCTAAATTTTACTAATGATTCACAGTGAATATAAGCAAACTCCAAGCATGGATGCGACATTGCTTTTGGAGGAATCCTGAATCTGTCAGATTCAGGTCCCTAATGTCCTTTGCTTACTTTGCTGTTGGAGTAATGGAACTAATAGTAGAGAACTGACAATATATCCGTGAATTACATGCTGGCCCAGAGAACACTGTTTGGATCCAGGCTTTCTTTGTTTTGTATATTCACTTACTAGGGCTGCCATAACAAAATACCACAGACGGGGTTACTTTAAGAGAAGCGAGAACTTATTTCTATTCTATGAGTTATGAACATGTATATGAATATTCATACTCTCATAGTTTTGAAGGTTGAAGTCCAAGATCAAGGTGTTGGCAGGTTCAGTTTCTCCACTGGCCTCTCTCCTGGGCACCGTTCACATGGACTTTTCTGTGTGTGCATCTCTGGTATCTTGTCCTCTTCTTCCGAGGACACAGTCCTACTGGATTAAGGCTTCACCCTTACAAGCTCATTTAACCTTAACTGCCTCTCTAAAGGCCTTGTTTTCAAACGCAGTCACAGTGGCTAGTGCTTAAACCTTGAACATATTAATTTTAAGAAGACTCAATTATATGTATCTATATATATAATGCTAATGTATTTATGTATATTAAAATATATATTATCCATTTAATCATTTTTAAGGAAAGTTTAATAGCTGCTCTCAATTTTTGTTCAGAATGTCATTTAATTCAGCTGATATATTTATTGAAATATAATTGACAAAATTGTGATACACTTAAAATATGTGTTATAATGATGGTTTGTTATAAATGTATATTATGAAAAAATTCTCTCCTTTGACTTCAGTAATAAATCTATCACCTCACCTATTTTCTTTTCTGTTTTCTTTTTTGATGATAATATTTAAGTGCTACTCTCTTAGGAGATTTCAGACATGCAATACAGTGTTATAAATTATAATCACCATATTATTCATTAAAACCTCAGACCTTATTCATCTTATAACTGAAAGTCTGTATCCTTTTGCCAGCATCACCCTATTTTTCCATCCTCCTCCAGCTCCTGGTGACCACTTTTCTACTCCCTGTTTCTACACGTATTACTTAAAAACATTTCCTGTATAAGAGATACCATACAGTTTTTGTCTCTCTGACATATTTCATTCATTGCACAATGTCCTCCATGTCCATCCATATTGTAACAAATAATAGAATTCTCTTCTCATTGAGTGCAGTATAATACTGTATTATATAAAGTTACACAATTTATCTTTTCTGTTTTATTTTTTAATTGGAGGAAAATTGCTTTGCAATGTTGTATTGGTTTCTGATGTACAACAATGTAAATCAGTCATAATTATACATATATACTCTCCTTCTTGAGCCCCCTGCCCCTTCCCCCATCCCATTCCTCAATGTCTTCACAGAGCACCAGGCTAGGCTCCCTGTGTTATACAGTAGGTTCACACTAGCTATCTGTTTTACACATGGTATTGTGTGTGTGTATATATATATTAATGCTACTTTCTCCATTCATCCCACTTTCTCCTTCCCCCACTGTGTACACAAGTCTGTTCTCTACATCTGTGTCTCCATTCCTTCCCTGCAAATAGGCTCAACAATACCATTTTTCTAGATTCCATATATATGTGTTAATATACAATATTTGTTCTCTTTCTGACTTACTTCATTCTGAATAACAGGTTCTAGGTTCATCCACCTCACTAGAACTGACTCAAAGTTATTCTTTTTATAGCTGAGTAATATTCAGTTGTATATATGTACCACATTTTCTTTGTCCATTCATCTGTGAATGGACATCTAGTTTGTTTCCATGTCCTAGCTATTGTAAACACGCACATTTTCTTGACCCATTCATCCATTGATGGACACAAATGTGTCAATGACTAATGAGGAAAGACATGTCCTATGCATTATCACATACAGAAAAAAGTAAGACAAGCCTTTTTTTTTCCCCCAAGAATTCAGGCTGTGAGATGAAAGAAATCATATAATACCTAACTCAGTAAACATGCCATAAAGGTATAAAGCAATGTGTAAATTTCAAAACAACAAACAAAAAATGTCCATCCAGCTGTTTGGAATCAGCGAGAGGTTTAGTAGAGGATCAGAGAAATCTTGGAATCTGGGAAGACACAGGTGTTACCAGTGGAAAGAGTGACTGCGTGAAAGTCTTCAGTCAGAATTAAGGTCATTTTTACATGCTTAAAAAATAGAATTTTAGACTACTCTATTATAATAAATCTCATAAGAGTTTTGGACCACTATAGCTTAAACTTCATATTTTTAAACAAAAACATAAAATGGTTTCAGAGTCTTTTTTTTTTTTTTCAATTCTTATAGTGTGATAAGGCCCATCAGGGCAATTTGTAAAGGAAATATCTAATTTTGTGAAGGCATAAGTTGAAGTATTCACAACAGTCTCCTCAAGTTCCAAAATTTATTGAACGCTAGGGAAGTAGAAGGACAAAGAATTGTCTTTACACACAACTAATTCTAATAAAAAGCTCATTTTCTCTAGGTTAAACTGTACGAAATTATCACTATCTGGATATTTTTTGACCTATCAAACCCAATCCCATGTGGTTCAACTTAACAAATAAAATTCCATTTATAAATTATAGTTCTGCCTCCAAATACTGCAATCAAGATATAAGTTCCATATGCAATTAATCTTGTCATCCAAATCAATAACAGAGCAATTATAACTTAAAAACTAAGTTTTAGAAGTCTTATATGCTGAGGTTAAAGTCATGTGGAAAATAATATGCTATGCATTTAATGCAAGATGATATCAACTTAGGTTTTGCTGTATTCTTCTAAAGGACAGAATTTAACAGCAAAAAAAAAAAGAAAAGTTACATTTTGGATAAATCATACACTGGCCCCAAAATTTTCATAAAAATAACTTTCTACCACTTTTGTTATAATTTTTAGCTAGCTTATGTAGTAACTAATTACATCTCAATAAAAAGATCCAATATGGCATTCAAAGTACATTAGTGTTGTTCTGTTATACTACTAGTCTCTTTCCTGGGTGCACATTAGATTTAAAGGATCATGCAGCTGGCAGAGAATAAGATGCTATTATGAAACAGCTATTTAAGTGTGAATTGTTCCTCAAGCTGCCACGGGTAATAAAGGACTTACAAGAAATTTTCTCCATTTCAGATTAACAGTCTGGGGAGAAATATTTTCAGAGTCACTTAAGATGTAGCGTACTTTCCTTTAGTTCATAAAAATTACCACACCTCCCAAAGCACATTAACCCAGGGAGGTATCCTTGAGCTTTATATCTCATAAACTTTATCAAAGTCATTGACTTCAAGATCTCTCGAAGTTCAGATTTTACATTTAATCTTTTTTTTTTTTTTTGGCCTCAGTGGAAGAAGGCGAGGGTGGGATGACTTGAGAGAATAGCACTGAAATATGTACATCGCCATATGTAAAATAGATGAAAAGGGCGTGTTCAGTGAACGAAGCAGGGCACAGAAAGCCTGTGCTCTGGGACAACCCAGAGGGATAGAGTAAGCAGGGAGGTGGAAGAGGGGTTCAGGAAGTGGGGGGACGGGTATACCTGTGGCTGACTCATGTTGATGTATGGCAAACACCATCATGATATTATAAAATAATTATCTTCCCATTAAAATAAATTAATTAATTTAAATCTTACATTCAATTTCTAAACCTTAAAAAAAAGGCATTTCTTTCCTTCCCTTTCACACCTAAACCTTTTATTGTGTTTGAATAATCTCTTCTTTATTAGTTTGGGCAAGAGAGAAAAAATATGAAAATACCACCTTTCCTGTAAGTGTTGAAAATTCTAGGTACTTGGTTTCCAACCTTCTCTGTACTTGAATTTGTGAGCATGTGACTTAGGCTTCTTCAAGCAGACGTAAATTGCCTGACATGGCGTCAGAGCTAATGACAAACATGGAAGGTGCTACTACTATCAATCTCTTTCTCTCTCTAAGTGTGTGTGTGTGTGTGTGTGTGTGTGTGTGTGTGTCCATTGGGTCAGAAAGAGTCAGACATAACGGAGTGACTAAGCATAGCACATGTGCAGACCTGCTAAGTCACTTCAGTTGTGTCCAACTCTTTGCGACCCTATGGACTGTAGCCCACCAGGCTCCTCTGCCCATGGGATTCTCCAGGAAAGAACACTGGAGTGGGTTGCCATGCCCTCCTCCAGGGGATTTCCTGTCCCAGGTATCAAACCAGCATCTCTTGTAACTCCTGCATTGGCAGGCTGATTCTTTATCACTAGCACTACCTGGGAAGCCCAATATATACACAGATGTTGATATATATCAATATAGCTATAGGTACCTGCTATCTATCTAATACATATTTCCATCTCCTAAAGACATCAGGTTTTCCTGGAGTAAAAGAAGCATTTTAGGATTTGCACAAAGCCACAGTATAAGCGAGGTCAAAGTGCATAAGAACTAGTTTTCTCTTTTTCTGATTAGGTTAGTTTCTTTGTTTCTACAGTTGATTCTCTGTTTTCTTATTTTGTGGAATGTACAATTGTGGACATTTCTCAAAATATTTTCTTCTGCTCTATTGTTATTAAATGGGCATTTTAGCTGACAGGAGAAATCTATGCCCATTTTTCCCACTCAAAGCTTGGGAATACCTAGTATCTGGAGCCTGGTAGGCTGCAGTTCATGGGGTAACTAAGAGTCGGGCACAACTGAGCGACTTCACTTTCACTTTTCACTTTTGTGCATTGGAGAAGGAAATGGCAACCCACTCCAGTGTTCTTGCCTGTAGAATCCCAGGGACAGAGGAGCCTAGTGGGCTGCCATCTATGGGGTC
Source organism: Ovis aries (assembly GCF_016772045.2). NCBI lineage: Eukaryota > Metazoa > Chordata > Mammalia > Artiodactyla > Bovidae > Ovis > Ovis aries. The sequence continues at coordinate 55,484,508 of NC_056069.1, forward strand.
ACACAGAGTCGGACACGACTGAAGTGACTTAGCAGCAGCAGAGCTAATAAAAAATAATCCTTTATCAGTGATCCTTTTGATAAGTCGCTTGTCTATGAAAGGTGTTAGAATCTTCTTTTGTGCCATCATGCTCTGAAATCTTACAAAAATATGTCTAATTGACAGTATTTTTATTCCATTTTATTTTTGATGCCCTTTCAACCTAAAAGCATTTGTCTTATCTCAGCTATCGAAGTTGTCCCCCTTTGTCTGATTTTGGTATCAGGGTGATGGTGGCCTTATAGAATGAGTTTGGAAGTGTTCCTTCCCCTGAAAGTTTTTGAAAGAGTTTTAGAGGATAAGCATTAGCTCTTCTCTAAATGTTTGATAGAATTCTCCTGTGAAGCCATCTGTTCCTGGGCTTTTGTTTTTTGGGAGATTTTTGATCATAGCTTCAATTTCAATGCTTGTGGTTGGGTTGTTAATAATTTCTATTCCTTCCTGTTCAGTCTTGGAAGATTGAACTTTTCTAAGAATCTGTCCATTTCTTCCAGGTTACCCATTTTTTTGCCACATAGTTGTTCATAATAGTCTCTTATAGTCCTTTCTTTTTCTGCATCGTCTGCTGTAACCTCTCCTTTTTCATGTCTAATTTTGTCAATTTGATTCTTCTCTTTTTTTCTTGCTGAGTCTGGCTAAAGGTTTGTCAATTTTGTTTCTCTTCTCAAATAACCAGCTTTTAGTTTTATTAGTTTTCATTATTATTTCTTTCATTTATTTCTGCTCAGATATTTATGATTTCTTTCCTTCTACTAATTTTGGGCATTTTTTGTTTTTTTTCTTTCCAGTTGTTTTAGGTGTAAAGTTAGGTTGTCTATTCAACATTTTCCTTGTTTCTTGAGGTAGGATTGTAATTCTATAAACTTCCCTCTTAGAACTGCTTTTGCTGCATCTCATAGGTTTTGAGTTGTTGTGTTTTCATTTTCATTTGTTTCTAGAATTTTTTTATTTCCCTTTTGATTTCTTCAGTAACCTGTTGGTTATTTAGAAATGTTTTGTTTAATATTCATGTGTTTGTGTTTCTAACAGTTTTTTTCTTGTAATTGATATCTAGTCTCACAGCATTGTGGTCAGAGAAGATGCTTGATAGGATTTTAATTTTCTTAAGTTTACTAAGATTTGATTTGTGACCCAAGATATGGTCTATCCTGGAGAATGTGCACTTGAGAAGAAGGTGTATTCTTCTGCATTTGGATGGAATGTCAAGAAGGTATCAATGAGATCCATCTCATCTAATGTATCATTTAATGTGTTTCCTTGTTAATTTTCTGTTTTGATGATCTGTCCATTGGTGTGAGTCAGGTGTTAAAGTCTCATACTATTATTGTGAAATTGTCAATTTTTTCCTTTTATGTCTGTTAGTGTTTGTCTTGTGTATTGAGGTGCTTCTATGTTGGGTGCATAGATATTTACATTTGAGGAAGACAAATGTCTTCCTCTTGGATTGACCCCTTGATCATTATGCAGTGTCCTTCCTTATCTGTTGTAATCTTTATATTAAGGTCTATTTTGTCTGTTGTGAGGATTGCTACTCCTGCTTTCTTTTGCTTCCTATTTTCATGGAATATATTTTCCCATCCTCTCACTTTCAGTCTATATGTGTTTTGAGGTTGAAGTGGGTTTCTTGTAGACAGCATAAACATGGGCCTTGTTTTTGTATCCATTCAGCCAGTCTGTGTCTTTTGGTTAGAGCATTTAATCCATTTACATTTAAAGTAATTATTGATATATATGTTCCTATTGTCATTTTCTTAATTGTTTGGGGTTAATTTTGTAGATCTTTTTTCTTCTCTTGTATTTCTTGACTATATAAGTCCCTTTAACATTTGTTATAAAGCTGCTTTGGTGGTACTGAATTCTCTTAACTTTTGCTTATCTGAAAAGCTTTTTATTTCTCCATCAATCTTGAATGGGATCCTTGCTGTAACCTACAAGTAATAAGTAACCCTGGTTGTAGATTTTTTCCCTTTCAGTATTTTACATATATCTTACCATTCCCTTCTGGCCTGCAGAACTGCTAGAAGATCAGCTGTTAAATGTATGGAGTTTCCCTTTATGTTACTTGTTGCTTTCTGCTTGCTGCTGTTAATATCCTTAGAAAACTAGGAATAAAAGCACCATATGAGCCAGCAACCCCACTCCTAGCCATATACCCTGAGGAAACCAAAATTGAAAAAGACACATGTATCCCATTGTTCATTGCAACACTATTTACAATAGCTAGAACATGGAAGCATCCTAGATTTCCATCAACAGATGAATGGATAAGGAAATTTCGGTACATATACACAATGGAGTATTATTCAGCCATAAAAAGGAATGCCTTTGAGTCTATTCTAATGAGGTGGATGAACCTAGAACCTATTATACAGAGTGAAGTAAGTCAGAAACAGAAAGATAAATATCATATTCTAATGCATATATATGGAATCTAGAAAAATGAAACTGAGGAATTTACTTACAGGACAGCAGTGGAGAATCAGACACAGAGAATAGGATTGTGGACATGGGGAGAGGGCAGGGGAGGGTGAGATGCATGGAGAGAGTAACATGGAAACTGAAATTGCCATATGTAAAATAGGTAGCCAACAGGAATTTGCTGTATGTCCAAGGAAACTCAAACAGGGGCTCTGTATCAACCTGGAGGGGTGGGATGGGGAGGGAGATGGGAAGGAAGCTCAAAAGGGAGGGGATATATGTCTACCTATGGCTGATTCATGTTGAGGTTTGACAGAAAGCAACAAAAGTCTATAAAGCAATTATCCTTCAAAAAATATAAATAAATTATTTAAAACATTGTCCTTATTCTTTACATTTTTGCTATATCTTGGATTACCTATGTTGATATTCCATTCTCATATTTTCCATCTCTTTTTTCTCAATTTCTGAGAGTTTTTTTTCTAAATTTGCCTTCCAGTTATTCTGCTCACTATTTTATCCCAGCATTTCTATTTCTGATTTCAGAATTCTTTCTTGTATTTTTTCAAAGTTGCTATATTTGATATATCATCTTGAACTTTTCTGTATATTAAATGGGAAGAAGATAGATTTCGTGCTCCATGAATATCAATTTAATTTGAATAATCTTGTCTCCATGTTTTTCTTGAGGCTGAACTTTTAAGCCATTTGTTTATTTTTCAAAATTCTGGATATCTTTGCTAATTGTTCATCTATATCAATGAAGAATACTGCCCTTGTACTGGTTTCTTTTGCTACAACACTTTTCCCCTGAAAAAGAGAATGAACTAAAGCTTTGTGTACTACAGGAAGGATGAGTCAATGAACAGGCTTTATGGCACCGTGCATCAGTTCAGTTCAGTTCAGTCACTCAGTCGTGTTCGACTCTTTGCGACCCCATGAATCACAGCACGCCAGGCCTCCCTGTCCATCACTATCTACCGGAGTTCACTCAGACTCACGTCCATCGAGTCCGTGATGCCATCCAGCCATCTCATCCTCGGTCGTCCCCTTCTCCTCCTACCCCCGATCCTTCCCAGCATCAGAGTCTTTTCCAATGAGCCAACTCTTCGCATGAGGTGGCCAAAGTACTGGAGTTTCAGCTTTAGCATCATCCCTTCCAAAGAAATCCCAGGGTTGATCTCCTTCAGAATGGACTGGTTGGATCTCCTTGCAGTCCAAGGGACTCTCAAGAGTCTTCTCCAACACCACAGTTCAAAAGCATCAATTCTTCAGCACTCAGCCTTCTTCACAGTCCAACTCTCACATCCATACATGACCACTGGAAAAACCATAGCCTTGGTTAGATGGACCTTAGTCGGAAAAGTAATGTCTCTTCTTTTAAATATACTCTCTAGGTTGGTCATAACTTTTCTTCCAAGGAGTAAGCATCTTTTAATTTCATGGCTGCAGTCACCATCTGCAGTGATTTTGGAGCCCCCAAAAATAAAGTCTGACACTGTTTCCACTGTTTCCCCATCTATTTCCCATGAACTGATGGGACCGGATGCCATGATCTTCGTTTTCTGAATGTTGAGCTTTAAGCCAACTTTTTCACTCTCCTCTTTCACTTTCATCAAGAGGCTTTTTAGTTCCTCTTCACTTTCTGCCATAAGGGTGGTGTCATCTGCATATCTGAGGTTATTGATATTTCTCCCGGCAATCTTGATTCCAGCTTGTGTTTCTTCCAGTCCAGCGTTTCTCATGATGGACTCTGCATAGAAGTTAAATAAGCAGGGTGACAATATACAGCCTTGACGTACTCCTTTTCCTATTTGGAACCAGTCTGTTGTTCCAGGTCCAGTTCTAACTGTTGCTTCCTGACCTGCATATAAATTTCTCAAGAGGCAAGTCAGGTGGTCTAGTATTCCCATCTCTTTCAGAATTTTCCACAGTTTATTGTGATCCACACAGTCAAAGGCTTTGGAATAGTCAATAAAGCAAAAATAGATGTTTTTCTGGAACTCTCTTGCTTTTTCCGTGATCCAGTGGATGTTGGCAATTTGACCTCTGGTTCCTATGCCTTTTCTAAAACCAGCTTGAACATCAGGGAGTTCACGGTTCACGTATTGCTGAAGCCTGGCTTGGAGAATTTTTAGCATTACTTTACTAGCATCTGAGATGAGTGCAATTGTGCAGTAGTTTGAGCATTCTTTGGCATTGCTTTTCTTTGGGATTGGAATGAAAACTGATCTTTTCCAATCCTGTGGCCACTGCTGAGTTTTCCAAATTTGCTGGCATATTGAGTACAGCACTTTCGCAGCATCATCTTCCAGGATTTGAAATAGCTCAACTGGAATTCCATCACCTCCACTGGCTCTGTTCGTAGTGATGCTTTCTAAGGCCCACTTGACTTCACATTCCAAGATGTCTGGCTCTAGATGAGTGATCACATCATCATGATTATCTGGGTCGTGAAGATCTTTTTTGTACAGTTCTTCTGTGTATTCTTGCCATCTCTTCTTAATATCTTCTGCTTCTGTTAGGTCCATACCATTTCTGTTCTTTATCGAGCCCATCTTTGCATGAAATGTTCCCTTGGTATCTCTAATTTTCTTAAGGAGATCTCTAGTCTTTCCCTTTCTGTTATTTTCCTACAATGATTGCTGGAGAAGGCTTTCTTATCTCTTCTTGCTATTCTTTGGAACTCTGCATTGTGCATAGCTAGGGTCAAACCAGTATGGGTGTGCCATCTGGGAAATATGAAATCAAGAAAGGCCTTAGCTTGGAGTGCTAGCCACCATAGTATGATTTCCTATTCTTCCTAGAGTATTGATTAGATTTCTTTTTGTAACCACACTCAAGCTAATGGCAGGATAAACAGTGATGACAGACCATGACTTATTATACCTGGGAGAGTTCGTCATATTCAATAGGCTATCCTTTAACTAAGCATTCTGATAACTTGCTATAATCCCATACTTCTCCCAGTCTCTCCCACTTTAAAGCTGGACTCATTCTATGATTCTTCCAACAAAAATGTCTACATTATGAGGCCTTGTCTTTTGAATATTCTGGACTGTGTTTGGCTTTTTTTAAAATGTCAAATCTATTAATGTTATCTCATTAGTTTTTTGCCTTCTAGAAATGTATCCACATGTGTAGTGATTTGATGGCCTTCTTCCTGATCTATGTTGCAATAGTTCTTTTCCATTTTTAAGTCATTGAAATAGTCCTTGGTAAAAGAGGGAAGATGAGAATAATGCTTAGTTTGACATCTTGAATGGAAAGTAGTAAGATAGTTTTGTAAGTCATGACAAAAGCTGAGTTTCCAGAGGTAATTGGTACTTTGAAAAAGCAAGACGCCTTTGTGCAACAGAAAGAAGAATGGATTGTATTACAAAAGTGGAACCTTGAGCTTAGGGAACACAAATCTTTTGTAATAGACTGCAAGAAATGGTTGGGCATTACCTTAGAAGGGGATATATTATCTTTCTTACATCAGACAGTAAAGAAACTTGCTCTCTGCTCCTAAGGTAGACTCTGTCTTCCAAAGCTGTTTTCATCACACCAGCATCTTTGAAAAGATGGTCCAGAGTAAAGGCCTTCATGCCTCTGCTCTGAAGGCATGCAGACACATAAAGGATAACCAATTCCCAGTAGTGTTTTGACCTAAATAATAGAAGAGTCTCCTGCTGAAACAGATTGAACACAAGTACCCACTGGGCCCCTTGTAGCAAGAGGGCCTGGACTTAAAATCAATACAGATTTAGCAATCCATCTGGACCCTTGCCCCCAGACCAAGGCTTTGATAGTTTTGCTATACCACTTCACAAGGATAAAAAGTCATGTTCAAATATAAACCTTTCATGAAAATAACAGAATAACCAAGATATTTGCCCTAAAAGGCTTATCTACACCCTCCTATTAATGTTCTACCACCTTGAGCTTTAACTGCACCTATGAACAATTCTCTTCATGGAATACATGAAAGTGTGACAAGAAGAAAGGATTCCTCCAGAAGCTAGCTTTTTTGCCCAGGCCTTCAAGAGTACTGCAGTTTTGTCTTTGTACCATCAGTTCAGTTCAGTTACTCAGTCGTGTCTGACTTCAGGACCCCATGGACCACAGCACACCAGGCCTCCCCGTCCATCACCAACTCCTAGAGTTTACTCAGACTCATCTCCATTGGGTCAGTAATGCCATCCAACCATCTCATCCTCTGTCATCCCTTTCTCCTCCTGCCTTCAATCCTTCCCAGCATCAGGGTCTTTTCAAATGAGTCAGCTCTTCGCATCAGGTGGCCAAAGCATTGGAGTTTCAGCTTCAACATCAGTCCTTCCAATGAACACTCAGGACTGACCTCCTTTAGGATGGACTGGTTGGATCTTCTTGCAGTCCAAGGAACTCTCAAGAGTTCAACACCACAGTTCAAAGCATCAATTCTTTGGCACTCAGCTTTTTTATAGCCCAAGTCTCACATCCATACATGACCACTGGGAAAACCATAGCCTTGACTAGACAGACCTTTGTTGGCAAAGTAATGTCTCTATTTTTTAATAGACTCTCTAGGTTGGTCATAACTTTCCTTCCAAGGAGTAAGCATCTTTTAATTTCATGGCTGCAGTCACCATCTGCAGTGATTTTGGAGCCCCCCAAAATAAAGTCTGCCACTGTTTCCACTGTTTCCCCATCTATTTGCCATGAAATGATGGGACTGGATGCCATGATCTTTGTTTTCTGAATGTTGAGCTTTAAGCCAGCTTTTTCACTTTCCTCTTTCATTTTCATCAAGAGGCTCTTTAGTTCTTCTTCACTTTCTGCCATAAGGGTGGTGTCATCTGCATATCTGAGGTTACTGCTATTTCTCCCGGCAATCTTTGTACCATATATCTGGGCAAATGCTTTATATCCTCTGATTTCTTAGTGTCTTAAAAATAGGAATTCTATCAGCCACAAAATGCTTAGTCACTCAGTCATGTCCAACTCTTTTCTACCCAATGGACTGTAGCCCACCAGGCTCCTCTGTCCATGGGATTTTTTCAGTCAAGAATACTGGAGTGGGTTGCCATTTCCTCCTCCAGGGAATCTTCCCAAACCAGGGATTGAACCTCCGTCTCCTGTGTCTCCTGCATTAACAGATGAATTCTTTACCACAGAGCCACTTGTGAAACCTCTATCTGTGAGAAATGTGTGCTAAAAGGTGGTTTAAAAATAATTTATTAAAATTAAAGGAAAAAATGCATTTCAGAACAATAAGTGATCTGTAATGAAAGACATGTTTTAAAAACTTGTACTGGCAATAAGATTACATTCACTTTCAATATATTCCAATATGAAAAATGACATTAAAATAACATTTTATCCTGCCTATATAACATTTCATTCCACTGAGATAAACACATTGTTGTTGAAGTTCCATTCTTTTTTTACCATACAGAAAGTAAAATTTTATGGAAATTCCATAAACTTGGCTGCATCTCAGAATGGAATATTGATTTTATATCAGTGTATGGCTAAGATTAAATATATTATGCTTTAGTGAATCATATTGCAAAATTTGAAAAGAATAATAAAACCTAATATAGTTTTCTGAACAAAACATACAATAAATTCAATGATATGATTTGATGTTTATGCACAAAAATAACTTACAACATTCATGGTTTTGCATTGCTTTTTTCAAAAATAAAACTGTAAACCAACCCACAAAGAGAATTACAGGATTTCAGAAAAGAGGAGGCACTTCAGTTTGCCTAATTCAGCCACACTGCTTTGGAACAAGGACCAGAAAAGCCAAGACTGGGCCGTGGTCACCATACAGGGACCTGGTAAAATTAAGACAATAATCCTTTTTCTTTTAACTCCTAATGAATTATTTCTCCACTGCACCAAGAAGTCTGTTTCATAACTAGTGAATTTAAACAGTTTTGGCTCAACTTTCAAAAAAAAGGAAGGGTAAAGGGAAAGGTTTTGTAAGTTACAAATATGGTGAGGTCTAGGTTTGATACAGGATACAGGATGCATGGGGCTGGTGCACTGGGATGAGCCAGAGAGATGATATGGGGAGGGTGGTGGGAGGGGGGTTCAGGGTTGGGAACTCATGTACACCTGTGGTGGATTCATGTCAATGTATGGCAAAACCAATACAGTATTGTAAAGTAAAAAAATAAAATTTAAATTAAAAAAAGAAGAAGAAGAAGAAGAAAAAAAAGTAGAAAGAAAGTGAAGTCACTCAGTTGTGTCTGACATTTTGCGATGCCATGGACTGTAGCTCACCAGTCTCCTCCTTCCATGGGATTCTCCAGGCAAAAATACTGGAGTGAGTTGCCATTGCCTTTTCCAGGGGATCTTCCAGACCCAGGGATCAAACTCAGGTCTCCCATATTGCAGGCAGATGTTTTAACCTCTGAGCCACCAGGGCTGACCCCCCAAAACAGAGGCATGGATATCCAGAGTGGATATCCTCCCCACACAGGGATCGAATCCAAGTCTCTCACATTGCAGGTGGTGGTTTCTTCACCAGCTGAGCCACAACAGAAGGCCGTAAACTCAACCGGATGTCGAGGATGGGATTCGAACCCACACGTGCAGAGCACAATGGATTAGCAGTCCATCACCTTAACTACTCGGCCACCTCGTCGCACAGTGGAATAGCTATCAAAAGTAGAAACATAAAAAAAGAACAAAATAATGCCATTTGCAGCGACATGGATGGGCCTAGAGATTGTCATACTGAGTGAAGTAAGTCAGAGAAAGACAAATGTCATGATATCGCTTATATGTGGGATATAAGAAAAGGGTACAGATGAACTTATCTGCAAAAAAAGGTAGAGTCACAAATGTAGAAACAAACTTAGGTTACCATGGAGTTAGGGGAGGTGGAATAAATTGGGAGATTGAGACCGACCTATACACACTACTGTATATAAATTGATAACTAGTAAGAACCTGCTCCTCTACTCAGTAATCTGTATTAGCCTATATAGGAAAAGAATTTTTAATAAAACAGTGGATATATGTATATGTATAACTGATTTACTTTGCTGTACACCTGAAACTACACAATGTTGCAAATCAATTATAATTTAAAGAAAGTAGGAGCATAGGACACCATATGCTTCTTGAAACAGCATACTAGGGTCTAAGGCAGAACAATACCAGGTTTCACAGTGCATCTATTTTAAAGCAAAACATGAGAATTGTCAATAGACATCCTCTTGCTATGTTATTTACGTAGGTCTTTCAGTGTAAAGAGTGCTTCTCTTTAATACAAGCAGGAGAAGTAGTGTTTCCCACATTAAAAATTAAGATGAGATTCAAAGAGGTGAAAGACATACCAAGACAACCAGTTAGTATATGCATGGAAAATCTAAATTTCAGGGCGCCTTGTGTATGCGATTCTGGTCCTTCTTTTGCATTCAGTTCAGTTCAGTTCAGTCGCTCAGTCATGTCTGACTCTTCGCGACCCCATGAATTACAGCACTCCAGGCCTCTCTATCGATCACCAACACCCAGGGTCCACCCAAACCCATGTCCATCGAATCAGTGGTGCCATCCAGCCGTCTCATCCTCTGTCGTCCCCTTCTCCTCCTGCCCTCAATCTTTCCCAGCATCAGGGTCTTTTCAAATGAGTCAGCTCTTCACATCAGGTGGCCAAAATATTGTAGTTTCAGCTTCAACATCATTCCTTCCAATGAACACCCAAGACTGATCTCCTTTAGGATGGACTGGTTGGATCTTCTTGCAGTCCAAGCAACTCTCAAGAGTCTTCTCCAACACCACAGCTCAAAAGCATCAATTCTTCAGTGCTCAGCTTTCTATATAGTCCAACTCTCGCATCCACACATGACTACTGGAAAAACCATAGCCTTGGCTAGACAGACCTTTGTTGACAAAGTAATGTCTCTGCATTTTAATATGTTGTCTACATTGGTCATAACTTTCCTTCCAAGGAGTAAGTGTCTTTTAATTTCATTGCTGCAATCATCATCTGCAGTGATTTTGGAGCCCAGAAAAATACTGCCTCCATGGAAAGCCATTCTCTCAAATAAAATCATTACAATAATAAACAAAATAGTTTGTTCTATGAAAACACAACCATTTTTAAAATTTATACTATAAAAAATTTTTTGAGCAAAAATAAATGATAATCAAAATAGATTCTTTATCTTACTATATGTATATATCAATGGCTATTTAAATATCTATGATGTTACCTTATAAAAGCTGTTGAGTTTGCTTTTATGTTACTATATGCCCTCTCTTATATTTGGAACTTTGTTAGATTTTCTTCATTGACCTTGTTGCAGTCACAAGCCCCACAATCTTTACCACTGTTTTAGAATAAAAATAGAATCAGCAAACATCATTTGTTAAAATGAAGCCCTCCTAATTCCCAATATTGACCCTGTCTTGAGTAACTGAAAGCCATGTGTCCTTCATCATGTGTTGGTTTTTGTCTAGAGAAGCCTGTCTCCATGGCACTGCACGTTAATTTACCTGGAAGCCTGAAAAAAGTATAAAAAAAAAAAGCCATACTAGAACCTAAAACCAGAAAAGTCAGATGTCTGAGGATATATTTTTGAGCCTCCTCATTTGATTCTGATGCATGATGAGGGCTGAGAACCAGGGGCAGGGGGGCTACTAGATGCTCTCCTCAAGAAAAAAAAAAATATGTAACCTCTTAACTTTCTATCTTCTTAGGCATAAAGATCTGATCTCTCCGATATTGTCCAGTCAGCCTAGACCAAACACACTGCTGGCTCTACAGTCCCCATTCTCATTCTTCACTTTTATTCAACAAACTAAATTTTCATTTTGCACATACATCCATACCAACTCCCACACTCAAAATCTCACATTCAAAGACAGAAGCTTTGGAGTCAGCAGTGACATTCTATAAAAAGACACTTCAATATTTCCTAAAAGAGGAATGTGTACACCATGTATAATTTTTGATTGGTGAAGAATAGACATTCAGTAAATAAATATTGACTAAGGGAAGAAATAAACATACTGACGAATAAAGAACAGACTAATATGTCAGTCAATAAGAGGTTCATACTACTACTTTAATTTGATGAGAAATATGAGATGTAGGATGGGATACAGGTCAGGAAAATGGTTTGGGGAAAGAGCTTCATTAGCAACATTTTATTTAGACTGAGATAGATTGGAGAAGGAAACGGCAACCCACTCCAGTATTCAAGCCTGGGAAATCCCATGGACAGAGGAGCCTGGTAGGCTATAGTCCATGGGATCGCAAAGAGTCAGACATGATTTAGCGACTGAGTACTGAGCAATAATTAGATTGAACCATAAGAAAGCAATGGCATTTGACTATATTTAACCACCCAAAAAATGGCAATTTAATCTACAACCTAATAATTTCCTATTGATAGCACAGTATATCATATCATTGTCATTTTCACTTACTTGATTTCTGATGGTTTTTCTTAATTGCATTTGTCAAAATCCTATGAAAATCCCACAAAGAAATGGAACTTAAAACACAGAGATAAAATTATTTATTGTAAATTAAAAAAAATTTCTATGCATACAATATTTCAATATTAAAGCAATATATTTAAAGGAGTACATCTAAGGTTGTGTTCCTTAGGGCTAAAGCCTCAGCTTATTTTTGATATATGATAGTGACATAGCCTCAGAACATGTGTCACATTTTTCTATGACTACATGAATTTCTCAAACTAAATGGCTATAATAGCCAAGTCACAGCTTTTGGGTAATTAGAAGAAAAAGTTACTTTCTTTGGAGGACATAACTTTACAAGGGCAAATGGCTTGAAGAGTAAATCCCAAGATGACTATCAGTCCCCACATGGCTTCTTGTCCAAGTACACATGTGCAGTGAACAACCTACACAACCATACATGGAGAACCTGTACATATTATTTTTCTAAATCAAAGATGATTTATTCTCCTTACTTGTTATAAATTCAGTGCCTAACTATAAGGAATGAGGCAGATATTACAGGGCAAGAATATACCTAAAAACCAGTCAAAAGTTTGCTAGTCATTTATTATATAAAATTATACTAAATAACATTCAGATAGTAAGACAATGAACTTAGTTGAAAAAATTGCTTTTTTGTCATCTGCCCAACATGTCTAGAAACAGATCTCACTTTTTGGTATGTATGGTGTGGCTAAGCAGAAGAGTTTTACCTAAAACTTGGAATCAACTTCAAAGATCCCCTTTATAATGTCTCAGGGAAAAATTTAATTGCAATAATGAGATTCAATAACCACCTCATTTGAAGCCAATTAAATAGGCAAGTCCCTACATTCAATTCAACAGAAGTATTGGGGGAAAAAAAAAAACACAAACTCTAGGCAGTTGTTTTTTTACCAGAGAAGACTCAACAGAAATTCCATGGGAACTGCATAAAATCTATCCATTTGAGAGTGGGGTAGAGAGATTTCAGTTCTGAATGCATGAGGGCAATAGTGAATGGGTACAGCTTCTTACTGTCGAGTTTTTCCAAAGAGAAGAGAAATAAATAAGTAAATAAATAGTTAAATAAGTAATTGTATAAGTATGCAGGAGCCTCAGGCATAGAAAAAGAGGGCCTGGGAATCAGCTGAAACACCATAAAGCAAGGGTTCATATCCATGACCTTGAATGTTGAAAGACTTCTAATTTTGGAAGTCCTAATGTGTTTTGAAAATTAATTATTTCAATTTTATTAAAAGCAATGTATCATTCAGAAACTATAAACACTTGCCTCCTGATATCAGTGTTAATCTATTTTCTTAATGATACTTAATAGCCCAATATCTCATTCAACTAAATGAGCTCTATAAACTTGAATAGTGTTTTTGTAAAAAAGAATTATGCTATTTAAAGAAATACTAAATATGCAGAGGAAAAGCCACCATTCCAGAAACTTTCTGTGATTTTAATTATTATACTTTATGAGGATAATATTGTTATGCACATTTATAGCAGACAAACAGGTTTCTAAGGGGAAACTGCCTTATGTTTAATTTTAGGACTGACAGAAGGCACCTGCTTTTCTGCAAGGGGAAAACAATGCAGTCCTACCCAATGTTAATCCTGGAAGTGTTTCTATGTTTAAATTATCTTTTTATTACAAATCACAGCTTTACAGAATAAGTAGTAAATGAAAGTGAAAGTGTTAGTCGCTCAGTCCTGTCCGACTCTTTGTGACCCCATGGACTGTAGCCCACCAGGCTGTTCTGTCCATGGGATTTTTCCAGACAGGAATACTGGAATCGACTGCCATTTTCTTCTCCAGGGGATCTTTCCGACCCAGGGATCAAACCCAGGTCTCAAGCATTGCAGGCAGACTCTTCACGATCTGAGCTACCAGATCCTTTGCAATAAAAAGTATATGTAGGGGGAAACATTTCAAATGCCTTTGAGTAGGGATGTCTGGTTATTACGTTTTAGGCTTTCTAGAAGGCTTCCAGTCCACTTACTAACATTCTGGTACAAAAGGAACTGAATAGTCAAACTAACTTTGTTCTTTCCTGAAAACATTTACTAAGGGACAAGCTTTCAGTCCAGGAAAAGTTTTAGGAAGCTAGGAGAAGGAAGGTGGGTATAAAAAATAGTGTTAAAAACATAACTATGCCTAAGAAATGATTTTACATTTTTAATAAATAAAGTTTCAAAACAGTCTATGTAAATAAATGTTTGTTTCTGGATCAAGTTCACTAAAACAAGAAAGCCTAAAATAATTCCAAACTACAAGTTTAAAAATATTTATAAAACTGCCTGTGGAGAAGTTCAGTCATTTGCTAGCAACCAATGTGGAGGTTGTACCATGGGCTCCAGTTCTCACACCTTTTCCCTCTAAGGACTGCCAGGAAGGAAAACACCTACCCTAATCTCTACGGCCAGCAGACAGGTCAGCCTGGTCAGAACACCTGCCCCAGAGAGGTTCTCCGGAGAAGCTTGTCATCCCATCTCTTCTGTCCCCTTGAGCTGCTCCAATGTCCAGCCCACAGCTGCTCCCTGGCCAGAAGGTGGTAGAGAACAGCAGGGGGACCCCCAACTTCTCAACACGTTTCTTCGCAATCCATGACTTTGAGACTGGGTGTCCTCTGGGCAAAAGAAAGTTTGAAAATGTGTACCTGGCTCAGAAGAAGAAAAACCATTTCATCGTGAAAGCCCTCTTCAAGTCTCAGGTAGGGAAGGAGGGTGAAGAGTACCAGCTTCACAGGGAGATTGGCAGCCTCTCAACATCTTGCTTCTCAACAATTTCTCTAACCAGGGAAGAATCTGTTTGATTCTGGGTTTGCCCCTCACCGGGTCGAGGAGGAAGGGGGAAGCTCAACAAGGAGCTACGGAAGGGCAGCACTTCTGAGGAGCAGCGAACAGCCAGGATGATGGAGGGGCTGGCAGATGTTCTGATGTACTGCTGCGGGACACAGGTGATTTGCAGAGACTTAAAGCCAGAGAATCTGCTCTTGCAGCTCCAAAGAGAGCTGATAAGCCGGCCGATGTGATAGCTTATGGTGAATGGTGTCGGATCCGTGATCTCCGAAGATTTAGCTTCGGGACCAGGGACCAGGCTTGATCACTCAAGAGATTTTGTGTAGCAGAGCTTTATTCAAGTAAGAAAAGGCACAGAGAAAGCTTCTGCCATAGACATCAGAAGGGGGATGGAGAGTGCCCCTCCCCCCCCCGCTAGTGTTAGCAATGGAGTTATATACTTTTTAAATTAACTATTATAGTAAATCAAAAGACTGTCTCAAGGTTGTCAAGATCTTACTAGACCCACTCCCATAATTTACCTTTTAAGATAACAGGATTAGCCAGAAGGTTTTCAGGAAGGAGAAACTGTCCTCAAGCAGGATACATTGTTTTTATATAATTCTTGAAAGTGAAAGAAAGTGAAGCTGCTCAGTCTTCACTCTTTGCAACCCCGTGGACTGTAGCCTTCCAGGCTCCTCTGTCCATGGGATTTTCTAGGCAAGAGTACTGGAGTGGGTTGCCATTTCCTTAGTTCAGAGTTTAAACTGAGTTTTTTGTTGTGTAATCATCAGTTCCGGGGTTAAAGACACACAGAGGAAAAAAAAAGTTTTATGTGACTAAGACTAAGGAAGGTAGAGGAAAAAAAGATGTTTGTCCTTTCTTCCTCCTTGAGAACTCCAGCCCCCTATCTCCTCGGGGACCCCTGGACTTCTTATCAACCTGCCTAGGAACTGACTCTCTCAGGTGCATGCCCTATCCTTGAGGAGGAAGACAATGTTTGGCACCTGGTCCCCCTTTCTGCAGAGATGATTGAGGGGCACACACACACACAGGGAGAAGGTGGATCTGGGGTGCACTGGAGCGCTCTCCTACCAGCTGTTGGTGGACAACCTGACGTTCCTGAGTGCCTCCCACAAGGAACGAGATGTATCTGCGCATCGTCAAGGTGGTACTGAAGTTCCCCGTTCTGTGCCCACAGGAGCCTAGGACCTCATCTCCAAGCTACTCAAGCATAACCTCTCAGAACACCTGCCACTGACCCAGGTCTGAACCCACCCTTGGGTCCAGGACCATTCTCGAAGGGTGCTGCCTCTCTCTGCCCTTCAGTCTGTCCCCGGAATTGTCCCTGTCCTTTTCTCAGTCGCTTCTGTGTTTACGTCCGTATATTGTAATTAGGAGGAGGGGTCCCTGGCCTCTTCCACCATCTGTCTTCTACCTCTGCTTTATTTAATAAAAGCAGATGCTTTTTGTACTGATGACTGTAAATGTTTGCAGGTGGAGACTGCTGTGGAGGAAGCCGTGGGAGGAGGCTGAGGAGTTACCCACGCTGGGTGCCAGGGTTGGCACCGCATCACCATGCCTAGGAGGCACCCAGCCCTCTCAGCTCTAGCCCCCACCTGGTCAGCTGCCAGCCACCCCACCCCCTACGTCTTTTCTGTCCGCTGCTCTGACTCCCAGGCCTGGAGATGCTGGGGACCTCGGCTCCACTCTGCTATGCCTGCACACCAGCCATCTCTGCCACTTGCTCTTAACTACTCGCTCTTAGTTGACCTCTCGTCTTTCTGTCTCCTGCTAAAGCTCTACTGACCCAGGAGCAATGAACGCTGCTGTACCCAGAAGCTGTCTTTTTGGTTTGTTTTCCTTCTCTGGTGAGGCTCTAGTACAGGAGTGAATAGAAGCAGTACTGATGGTACCTTGTTCCTGACTTACGTTTTCACTGCCAAGTATGATGCTTTGTGAAGGTTTTGCTGTTTGGTTTTGTTTTGACTGCCTTGTGCAGCCTGCAGGATCCTGCAGGATCTTAGTTAAAAGAACAGGTGCACTCTGCACTGGAAGTGCAGAGTCCTAACCATTGGACTGCCAGGGAATTCCCTTGCTGTAGATACATCTCTTTTATCAGATTAGGGAAGGCTTGGTCTCTTACTAGTTTGTCAAGGATTTGGGGTTTTCTGAATCATGAATATATGTTGACTTTCACCTAGTGCTTTTTTTGCATTTGCTAATGATTTGTTCTTTTGAGCCATGTGATGACAAATATCAATATATGCTTATTTTCATTAAAAAAATATACTGCCTATTGAGAGAAGGAATGTTATCTCCATAGAGGCTCATGTATTGGAGTTCTTCATGTATTGGCATTAGAATGTTTTTTCTTCAAAAGAAGAAAACATAATGTTCTCTCATGTTAACTATTCATAAAACTTTTAAGACAATTTTAACTTTTCTCTTGATAGAGTGTCCAGATTTGAGGCCAAATACTTATAAAATGCATATAACTAGTGCCTGAAAGAAAAAAAAAGGCAAGTTTTAACATTGATTTACAATTATTTTTAGATAATAATTTATGTTTATGCGTGCTATTGAGCTTATATGCTAATGTTGTTGTTTAGGCACTAAGTCCTTTCTGACTCATTTGTGACCCCAATGTGCTGTCTATGGAATTTTTCAGGCAAGAATACTGGAGTGGGTTGCCATTTCCTACTCCAGGGGATCTTCCCAACCCAGGGATGGAAATTGTAGCTCCTAATATGTCTCTTACACTGTGTGTGCTATGTTGCTTCAGTTGTATCCGACTCTTTGCAACGCTGTGGACTTTAACCCACCCATCTCTTGGCTCCTCTGTTCATGGGATTCTCCAGGCAAGAATATTAGAGTGGGTTGCCATGTCCTCCTCCAGGAGATCTTCCCCACCCAAGGATCAAACCCAGGGCCTCATATACACAAAGGCTGTGCTTTACCAGTGAGCTGTATCAACCTTTCCTGCATTGCATGTGGGTTCTTTACCGCTGAGAAAAAATAATGCAAGGATGAAAAATTCAAGCTTCATAGAATAAGAATTTTAAATATATTTCAATATATGTTACTAAAATTAAATACAGTAACAAAATGTTATTAGAACAATAAATCATAGTGATTTTTTTTAGTATGCCTGGCAAAGGCAGTTTTAAGAGTCAGTTATATCAAACTATCTTGGAAAAATATTTCAATTTTGTTGATAGAATTCCACATCATAAGGAAAAAATGCTTCAAAACTATTTTACAGATCTTTGATATTATAGTTTATATAACTAACATTGAAATCCAATGAAAGCCCCAAATATAGACTTAAATCTTATTTATGACTAGAAGTAAAAAAAAAAAATCATAGGTAAAACGTAAACTAAAAGTATATTAAAAGATAAATACTCCATGATCCGAAAGGATACATTCCAGAAATGCAAAAGTGAAGTAATATTAGAAAGTCTAACCATATGATTCATCACATTTCTAGACTTTTAATTTTTAAATAGTGTTTTAAAATACAGTAAAAGACATCTAAAACATGAAAATACACTTCTATTTGGCTTTTTCTTTTAAGTTGCTCAGTCTTGTCCAACTCCGTGTGACCCCATGGACTGTTGCCTACCATGCTCCTCTGTCCATGAAATTCTCCAGGCAAGAATACTGAAGTGTGTTGCCTTCTCCAGGGGATCTTCCTGACCCAGAGACTGAACCCAGGTCTCCTGTATTGCAGACAGATTCTTTAAACTACAAATTTCTCAGAGTTGATATGTTGATTTCTGATGTTTCAAATGACACAGGACCAACCCAATGCAGAAATTATTTCTGAGTCACTCTGTATCCTGCCCTTGGCATCCCAGATTACTACCTCTTCTACACGGTGCACCCTTGATATTTATTCATGTGCATATAATTTTTAAAATAAGAATATTGTAGGTGAGGAATAATGTGAAAGGTAAGATAAAGATAATTTGGCAGCTTCTACTTTGTTTCCTTTGGAATAGCCAAAGGAAAGAAAAGAAAAGAATGATGAAAGAATGGGGGAAGATATCTCCTAAACTGACATAGGGCATTTCTTCTGACAGCCCATTAGTTGTAATTCAGTCATTTGACCGCATCCACCATCACTTCATGGCAAATAGATGGGGAAACAGTGGAAACAGTGTCAGACTTTATTTTTTGGGGCTCCAAAATCACTGCAGATGATTAGATTGCAGCCATGAAATTAAAAGACACTAACTCCTTGAAAGGAAGGTTATGACCAATCTAGATAGCATATTTAAAAGCAAAGATATCACTTTGCCAACAAAGGTCCATCTAGTCAAGACTATGGTTTTCCCAGTGGCCATGTATGGATGTGAGAGTTGGACTGTGAAGAAAGCTGAGCGCCAAAGAACTGATGCTTTTGAACTGTGGTGTTGGAGAAGACTCTTGAGAGCCCCTTGGACTGCAAGGAGATCCAACCAGTCCATCCTAAACGAGATCAGTCCTGGGTGTTCATTGGAAGGACTGATGCTGAAGCTGAAACTCCAATACTTTGGCCACCTCATGAGAAGAGTGGACTCAATGGAAAAGACTGTGATGCTGGGAGGGATTGAGGGCAGGAGGAGAAGCGGACGATAGAGGATGAGATGGCTGGATGGCATCACTGACTCGATGGACATGAATTTGGGTGAACTTCGGGGTTGGTGATGGACAGGGAGGCCTGCAGTGCTGTGATTCATGGGGTCGCAAAGAGTCGGACACGTCTGTGCAACTGAAATGAAATGAATGAATGAACAGGCAAGGAAAGATTTAGAAATTTATTTTATGTTTCAGTGTTTATCTGCTTAGCTAAAAGTTCTATTAAAATGAAATGAGGGAAAAATTAGGGTGAAGGCAAATTATCAACCTGCCTCACTGTCTCACTTTTATTTCCAGGACTTAAAATGTTGGGTCAACCTACTTACTCAGTGATCCATCCTGACCTATTTCATGATGTCTCATTTATTTCAGTTTGATGTGGTCTGGTATGTGGTTGTTTCTGTACTAGACCTCTTAAAGATTTATTATTACATTATTATTATTATTAAGCTTCTTGAATCTCATTCCTTCTTTGTTGAATCAGAATTTCTTAGGATGTGGCCTCATTTTACATTTTTAATGGTAAATAGCATGATTCTTGTGGGGGCTTACTTGGCACTTGTCCATATAATAACCACTGATCTAGACATCACATAGTTAGGCCCGGCTTGATGAAAAAAAAAAATCATCACAAATATATCATAATAGTAAAGAAAATAAAACCTCACATTGCCATCTTTACATCAGTAAATCATGTCTACTTTGGGTAAAAACATGTTTCCTAAGTTCCCTTATTTTGTTCTATCTCTATGGGCTTCTCAGTCTCCTACTTCCAAATCAAAACTTGAACACAGGAATTTATGCTTATGTGAATTACTTCTCCAAAGACATCACTTTCTAAGAGTTCTCTTTAGTTAGCTAGTGATTCAGGGTTGGCCTCTCTCCAAGTTATTGCAGGTACTGACTCAAACACGCAGAAACACTGACATCTGGGCTATCCTAGGGACCCTAAAACTCTATCAGAAATGATGCTTGCAATCATGTCAACATGGAGAATATTTTGAGGACTCTCCCCTCAAAGTCCAGTATATCATGGATGTAGATGTTTTAGGTTGTCAACTCTCAACACAAGGAAATGTCATTAGATGACTGTTCAACTGTTTAGTTTTAAGCGAGACTGAATGCTGTTTGAATAGACTTAATTCATCTCTTCCCAAAATTCAGGCAAAAAAAGAATGGTTTCTGGAAGATGGGCTAGATTTTCACTAGGATATTCACCATGAATAATTCAGTCTGAAGATAAATAAATGTACATGAAGAACAGATACCTTTTGCTATGCTAGTACCATAAACCCAAATAAAATTTAGTATATTTTTATGCGGTCTTTCATACTGAGCTGAATTCACATTGTTCTTCTCAAGTTCAAATGAGGAACAGCTCTAGCTCATGCAAAATTGGCATTAACTTTTACCAACCTACTGCACCTACTGAGCTATACTAAGTCCTTGATTGAGAAAGCTATAGGAATAAAGAAAAAAGTTTGAAAAAAACACGTTTTAACTAGGTCAAGGAATCTATTTTCTTCATTTTATTTATACCTCATTCTGGGGTTTATTTAAAACCCTCTGTGGTCCTCCTTTTATTATATGATTTTTCAGAAATAAAAAGCAGCAGGGCATCATCTTCAGACTTTATTTCTGTTTATTTAATTTTTTAAAAAAGATTTTCTTCAGTGAATTGCTTCTGGGCCCAAATACTTAGCTAAATAACAAACTATAAAAGCATAAATATTTTAAAAGAATAATACTAATGGCGATAATAAAGAAGATATCATTTTTATTTAAATTGCTAACCAAACTCATCACTGGTATTCTATTCTCTACCCAATACATTTTTTCTTCTCTACAGTTTTCTTGTATATCAGTTGCACGCTAAATAATATCTAGAGCCCTAGAAAAAGGGTGTACATAAATTATATGAGGAAATATACTGTATCTTTAAAATGTTGGTTTTGTACATTTTAAAACAGTGAGAAAATGATTTTGACTGTTTTAATGAGAAACACAAACTTGTATAAAGAAAATGTATTTATACATGTCATATGTGTACTTACATGTATTTTCATATATATACATATATAATGCTGCATATTCACACATCTATGTGTATTATATATATAATGTATATATATATATCCATATGTGTATTTTCATACATATAGCTTTGCATAATAAATACTAGAAAGCATGTAAAAATTGTAATGCTAATTTTGTTTGAAAGAAATAAATATTTCAAGTACTATTCTGCCATTCTGCCAGTTTAAACCTATATGCCTACACAGTTATTTTCTTCGATCTTCAACATTTCTAAAAAATATTATTTAGTCCCTCCCTGTGAGTATGGTAAGTAGAATAAGGTAAATTCTCAAAAGTTAGAACAAATGTGGTATGCTCTTCCACTTGGTTGCTGTAATTTAGAGAAATATTTAATTCTGCTATTGTCAAGAATTTGCATGTATAAATTTTGTGGCAATAAGAAATGACCTTTCCACGTTATAAGTTAACTTTTTAAGAAATATACTAGGATTAACTAAGGCCTAGATTGTTTTTCTAAGATTAAAAAAAGTATGTATTTCTGAAGATGCAAGCTGCATTAGTAAAAACTCATAACTCAACTATGTGACATTTGGTTTAAAAAAAGAAAGAGAAAAATATGTGGGATTCAATCAAGTTTGCATATGCTGCTGTCTAGATAGTGTGGAAGCTCAAATGCCAAATATAGATTAGAAGATATAAATGGGATTTTTTTTTCTCCTGACAACAAAATACTTCTGATACATGATATTTAAGGGGGAAATATATACAAATCCTCTGGAACTTCTAGAAGTCCAGGGATTGAAAGTATTTTCTTTTGAAGAAATATATTTGACAGGTTACAGTGAATGACTTCCCCAAATAACCAAGGAATTAGGTTAGTTTATATACTCCAGAATTAATTTTAGCAGCACTATTAGAAAATGGGGGGGGGGCATTGTTATTTGTAAATTTGGTAATATTAGATTACACAAAGACAAAAAAAAACTGGGAGACTTCTCAGTACTTTTAATATAATAAATAACAGCTCACATTATTGAGTGCCTGCTCTGAATTAGGTCACTATGACAATCTACGTATGATCATGAAAAGAGTCTTTTGAGGTAAGTATTATTATCATCACTCGTATTTTAGAGCTGAAGACCTTTAGGCTTATATCAAATAATTTGGGTGGATTTACATGGACAGCAACTGCTGAAGAAGCTGTCTGAACCAAATCAGACCAAAGCGAAAGTCTGGATTCTGAGCTATCGTAAAATATGCAACACGTTTCCTCATCAGCCGATGTCCACTGATGGTCTCCAGTAACAGAACAGCGCCCTGTGTTTGGGGGGACTTCCCTGATGGCTCAGGCACAGTGTACTGTGTTTCTCAAACGTATGGGGTCTCAGACCTTATACTTTGGTCCAAATGATCTGTGTCCTTCTGGGTTAAACAATCCATTTTGTAAATATTCAAGTTTTATGCCTTAGCTACAATGTCTCAGTACATTATTAAAACGTCTTTGTTTTAAATAGTTCTTTTGTTGTTTTTTTTTTTTAATCAGAGAAGGGTGTTGCATGGAAGAAAGAAAATCTGAAGGTAGGGCATGGGAAAACCAGATAGTATTGTGTTTCATTCCATTTGGGTCAGTGCCCCTGTGGGTATTGCTCCCTACGCATTTTCACCCTACATTCTGCCCCAGGAGGTTGTACCCTGGAATTGCATCCCCTGGGCCACAACATTCCCGGTTCCGGTTGAGTTTGGCCAAAGGGAGCAAATGAGAGGGCAGGTGGGGAGAGAAATTCGAGCATTTCTTTGCTGGCTTACTTCCATGGTGTGCCATGGCGCACCAGAGACTGTGCGCCTTTACTGTTAGCCGGGTTGGTTTTTCTGCACTACAGTCCTGAATAAGGTGAGCCCATTCTTTCGGCTTCTTTGGCCTTCTGCATATTAGCAGATAATGTCAATAGGTAGCAGGAGATTTCCTGCGGCTGCTGGCCCTGGACAGCTGCCCTCTGATAGTTCCCATTAATCATTCAGACAGACTTTGTTGGCTCCCATTAATCCTGTCCAAGCCTTTTTCGAAAGTGTTTTGTGTTTATATTCAATGTCTCTCACTCTCGGGAATATTGGTTGATCCCATATGGCCTGTTTCCGTTTACTTAATGGGAACCACCTCATTCTCTTTTATAATCCCTAGTTTCTGAAGGTGGATACTTTTCACAGCCAGAGTTCGATCTAGTCATTTGTGGTTTTTCTGAAGTAAAACAATAGATTCAATGGAGGATGCTTTTACCTAATTTCGGAAAACTATTTTTAGAGGTCAAAAGTTAACTTATCCCAGGAAAAAGTATGTTTGGACCTAAACGAATTAGGTATTATCCAGAAGAGTCAATGGGTACCGACACCAGTGGCCTTATTTGATTGGCTGACATGGCAAAAAAATAAAGGAAAAAAAAAAAGCACGTTATGCTTTTACTTGTCTCTTTTGATGTCTGGTATTAATTGTATTTTCAAATTCCTGAACTCTGTCTATGTTTATCTCTAGAGTATGTTTCTCTTCAGGTTTTTTTTTCCAGACTTATTAAGATATAACATTTAACATTGTGCAAGTTTAAGATGATGATTTGATACTTATGTATATTGCAAAATGATCAGCACAGTCGGGTTAGCTAACACCAGCATAACTTCACATAATTACCATTTTCTTTTCATTTTGGTGAGCAAATTCATGATCTGTTATCCTAGTAAGTTTCAAGTCTATAGGACAGTGTTGTTAACCATAGTTACTCTGTTGTACATTAGATCCTCAGAACATGCTCATCATTTAACTGCTTGTTGTTGTTCAGTCACTAAGTTGTATCTGACTGCTTGTGACCCCATGGACATAGCACACCAGGCTTCCCTGTCCTCCACTATCTCCTCACTATTTGAGCATCAGTTTGCTCAAATTCATGTCCATTGAGTTGATACTGCTATCACACCATCTCATCCTCTTCCACGCCCTACTCCTATTGCTTTTGATCTTTTAAATATCAGGGTCTTTTCCAATGAGTAACTGGTAACCTATATCGTTTGATTGACATGTCTTCAGTTCCCTGACCCACAGTCCTTGATAACCACCATTTTACTTGTCTCTATGAGTTTGGCTTTTTTAGATCCCAGATATAAATGATATTACACAAAATTTGTCTTCTATATTATGTTTTAAAATGCGTTTCAGAAATTGTTTAAAGACAAGCAAGAAGTTGTTGCTCATGGTGTTGGATTAATGGTACTTCCTTGACTCATTTTATTCCATGCAATGTTGAAGGATAAAAGAAATATAGAAAAAATTGCTTATTAGGCAAGTGTCCACTCTATTCAAATTATCCACAACTAATTTACATTTGTGTAGCTGGCTCAGCTTTAAAGAATCCACCTGCAATGTAGGAGATTTAGGAGATGCAGTTTTGATCCCTAGGTCAGGAAGATCCCCTGGAGGTGGGCATGGTAACCCACTCCAGTGTTCTTGGAGAATCCCATGGACTGAGGAGCCCGACAGTCTACAGTCCATAGGGTCACAAAGAGCCCAAGAGACAGAAGCAATTGAGCACATTTGCAGCTGGATTACAATAGATTCATCTATTTAAAGTGAAATGTTGTGTAGAAAAATCATGAGTTAATATTGAAAAGGTTTAAGACCAACATATAGCAAGTTATGAGTCCAGTTTAAGGAGCTGAATTTCTTTTTCCAAGAGAAAATACTTTTGGTTTTTTTTCTCTACTTGGAATTATCGAGATGCAGTTTTCAAGATGCAGGTGGTTAAAAAAGAAGCAATTGGATGCATGAATAAAAGTTAGAAGAATGGACAAGATTGGGCTATATAAAAAGGAAGTGATGTTAGTTGAACCTGGGAAAATATAATCTGTAAATTGATGAAAAACTATAATAGCATACCATTCTGATAGAAAGTTTACACTAATGCCTTCTTTAATGTTTTTTCAAGGAATTTGAAAATTTACATTTCTCTTGTGGCACTTAAAGTATTAAGTGTTCTATTTTTGTGTAAATAATTATTTTCTAAGAAAGTAACCACCCCATGAAGCAAGACTACATCTAAATCATCTTTATATCTTGTAAATGTAACAACTGACTTATAAAAGTTTCTAAAAATGCGATAGGCATACATAATTTTAGAAATGGAATTAGGAGTTTCTAATCCCTTCATACTGAGATTGAAAAATTGAGCCTCAGAGAATGTTAATGTCTTATTCAAGGTCACAGAACAACAATAGTTACCAAACTGGAATTTGATATCAAGTTTTCTAATTCCTGGACTTCCCTGGTGGCTCAGATGGTAAAGCGTCTGTCTACAACGCAGGAGACCTGGGTTAGATCCCTGGGTCGGGAAGATTCCCTGGAGAAAGAAATAGCAACCCACTCCAATACTCTTGCCTAGAAAATCCCATGGACAGAGGAGCCTGGTGCAGGCTATTGTCCATGGGGTCGCAAAGAGTTGGACATGACTGAGGGACTTCATTTTCACTTTCACTTTTACTTTTCTAATTCCTAGGAGAAATCAATTTCAGTTATAGCATGCTGGATTATTAACTGAGAGAAATAAATTAATAAGTAAAATAAAAATAGTGTAAAACTATAAATTATAAAACATTTTCTAAAGTCTGGATATTTGACTAAAACAAATAGACTTATAACTAATCATAGCATTAAAGTAACTTCAAATATTTCAGCTATGGGCGATCTCAATTCATATTAATGCAAATATAGTCAAAATAATATTTTTAAATATAGTCATATTAATGCAAATATAGGTAAAAAACTTACTATATAGCAAAAAAATAATTCTACAGTTAAAGATGGAAAAATATGCAAGTTGAAATTCCAGCAGACAAAATTATCTGGGAAAAAATACCATTGTTGATTTCACATTTATCCATTCATTTTTTTAAATGGCATATAATATAGACCATTTTGAGGGAAATAGAAAATACATCTATATTAGGTGCCTTTCTAGGATATTAATCATTTTTTAAAAAGGTTTTCTTAGCATTTATCCATTTAGTGTACCTAATTCTATAACATCATTTGACTATCAAGTTGTATTTCATCATTTTAAAAGCTCCTTCAAACATAGTAATTAGTGCCAAGAATGTTTAATGTTTGCTTTAATGTTCATTTTTAATGCCACATTTTATAATAAAAATGTAAGTGATATAAATCAACAAATGCATTTGTGAGGTCACAATTATTACATTTGACATATTTATGAGGAATGCTACAGAGATATAGTGCCACTAATCCAAATGCCATATTTTAAAGTTCAAGAACATTAAATGATTCCTGTAACCCCCTAAGGGTATATATATTTAAAATGGTCAAGTTAGGTGGAAATGTTAATCTCATGAAGTTACAGACAAAAGATTTGAACGTATGTTCCAAAGCTTTTTTATTAAGATATACTCACAAAGTGGATATTTTACCACAGTGTAATTTTACATGCCAGCTATGCATGCATACATTTTAATCACAAAGCAATTTTGAAGACTATATTTTAACACAACTTTGAATAGAAAATAAGAATTATTACTAGGCATAGTAAAATCAACCTGCTATTTCTCAAAAGAGAAGACAGGAGGTTGCCAATTGCTGTCCCAACTCATTCTCCATAAGAAATTGCTTGCCTCCCTTTTCATTCTTCTTCTCTTGAAGGCCAGAACTTGGGAAAGAGATAGGACCTTAGAGAACAAAAGAGCAGCAAGAGAGAAGGAGCCTGGATGACTGGATGATCATGTAGAATCCAGCTGCCTGCCCACCCACACTGGACCACTTACCTTGCTTTGAACTGTGACTTAAGGAAAAGGTCACCTTCTAACTTATTTGAGATGTTATACATTGTGATTTTCTTAAGTAATACAAACAACATACAAAATTGAAAGTGTCAGGAAGTTTGACAAACTGAGTATGGGATAACTGACATCACAAAAAGACATAAAATATATCTGTTTCCTTGTGAGCAGGTAATAGATCATAAATATCTAGACCACATTTATGAAAAACCAGTAGTATGTTTCAAGTTGATCAGCAGGCATTTGGTCCCATCCAAAATGTCCTTGAGACGTTTAGTCCACACCAAAAGGTCCTTGAGATTTAGTCCTGTCTGAAACCATTTGGCATAGACCAAATATACTTATGAACATGGGAGATTGCGCCAAATCTC
This sequence comes from Ovis aries, assembly GCF_016772045.2. Taxonomy (NCBI): domain Eukaryota; kingdom Metazoa; phylum Chordata; class Mammalia; order Artiodactyla; family Bovidae; genus Ovis; species Ovis aries. Next base: position 55,512,053 of record NC_056069.1, read on the forward strand.
AAGGAACTTTTGGTGTGGACCAAAGTTTTACAGACCAAATATCTCATGGATGCTTTGGAGAAGACCAAAATGTCCTGAAAAGTTCGAATCAGGTCATCAAATTTAAGACTTCTTCGGACTTGCCTGGTAGACAAGTGCTAAGACTCCCACTACAGGGGACCTGGGTTCTATCAGACAGCTAGGTCCCACATGCCACAACTAAAGTGTTTGCAGCCAAATCTAAAGATCTCACATGCTGCAACTAAAAACATCCAGCATGGAACATCCCATGTGCCTCAACTAAGGCCCAGTGCAGTGAAATAAGTAAATTAATTACCTTAAAAAAAGAAGAAGAAAATACGTCTTAAGACTACTTCTTCACAAGTAAGAAGGCTCAAGTTGAATATATTTAAACTGAGCAAAAACAAAAATTTTATTCTTATGATGATGGATTTCACTGCTGCAAAATTCAAGGCAGATCTGTCAGCGAGTACCATTAAAAGCTACCTAATAGCAATGTAAGTGACTAAGTGAAATTCATTATTTCTTCCTTAAACTATACTCACAAGAGATAGGGGGAGAAAAGGTCAAACTTTCATAATGAGCATAGTCACAGCAAACTTTTTAGATGTGAATCATTTGCAAGTCCCTAAACTTGTTTTATTTTAATGTGACAGGCAAAAATATGCACCATAAAAGTGTAATAATGTATTCATTAGTCTTTTTTATTAGTTTGAGCATATATTTTGAGGAAGTAGACATACTCTTATTGCCTATAAACTGAGATGCACTCCTTTTTAAAGTCATTCATTTGCAGAAAATTTATTATAATAAAATTAGAAAAGCATGAAAACAATTCAACATGTGCTCCCACATAGCTAACAAGTTCTAACTAATCCATTTAGTTAAACAATTAGTTTCAGTTTGTAAAATACGTAGTGGTTAAGCAATTTTTTGCCAATGTGTCATTTCAGACGTGTAAAGATGCATTAATAGTGTCATAAAACATGCATAACTAACATCTCCATGGAATGCTTTATGCTCTTCTAATTTGCATAAGGTATAAACAGAATGTGTAAGGAGAATGAATATAATAAATGTTAGCTCTTGAGGACTGAGGTCACTTAAAGCATAGCAAATAAAAAGTGGTTTGTCTCATATCCAAGTTTCAACTTTCCTCACGGGTTATTAATTATATTGTAAGCCATTAAAAAATAAAATTAGGATGCTAAGGAATGCATAGTCATAAAGTAGAAAGCTAAGTAAGTTAGGATAATGTGTGTTTTCTGTTAATATATGAATATTTTTGAAGGGTTGCTTGTGTGTACTTGCTCAGTGATGTCTGACTCTTTGCAACCCTGTAGACTGTAGCCACCAGGCTCCTCTGTCCATGGGATTTTCCAGGCAAAAATACTGGAGTTGGTTGCATTTCTTCCTTGAGGGGATCTTCCAAACTTAGGGATCAAGCCTGAGTTTTCTGCACTGCAGGAGGATTCTTTATTGCTTGGCCATTGGGAAGGCCCTTTTGAATGTTTATTATAGAATATTACATAGGACAATATGTATATGTAAGGTACATAAAACTGGATTAAATTGCTTAAACAGTGATATGATATCCTTAAGCTAGGGCAGCCCAGAGGTGTCATTATTAGAACGTTTCTGCTCAGTAAAAGCTCTAGTTTCACCTTTGGCAGGGGCTATCGTTTTATTTTCGCTACCAAAAAATTAGCACAACAAAACAGCTCCACTCAGCAGCTTAACAGACACTAAAATGTGGGTAAGAGAAAAAAGGAAAGCTGTCGATCAAAAACATAGGAGCTATAAGTGATTTCCAAGTTTTAAGTGTTTAGAAGTAGGCTATTGAGACCATTTAGATAATTTCCTTGGGAATTTTTGTATGAAAACTTAGTATTTATAGTAGACATTGAGCAACTGCAAAAGAGATATAAAAATTGCTGTGAGTGCCTTAATAAGGGTGTCTGCTCCTCTTTGGGATGTTAGATGTTCAGGAAAATCTTTTATCTAGACTGTGACCCAGAGCTGGCTGCTTTTATGGCTGTGCACACAGTGTTTTGATAAACAAAAGAAATATGGTTCAAATGAAAGGGAGACCAAAAAGCAGAAACTGGTTTCTAAGCAATGGCACAAAAATCACAGACTTCTTATCTTTGGAGGATTGAGAGGAGAAAGAGTTTGGGAGTGCCCCCTAAGACGCTGACCCATAAAAGCAAGCAGAGTTGTATCAGCCATTTACAAGTCATTGCCCAGGTGGAGATTTCATGGTGTCTAGTCAGTTCAGACAGAAAAGGCAAAGAAGAGTTCTTGCTTCATGGGATAACAATGGAGTGGGATACAAGAAAATTAGCAAAACTTGCACTATGAAAAAAATAAGAATTCAAGAGGAATCAAATCATACCAAAATTATGAATATCCTAAATGTCTTAGCTAGCGAACCTTTAAAAATGATCTCTAGAAAGAAAAGAACATCATGAAAGGTTCTAGTCACGGAATGAAAGGACCTAGAATCTAGAAAATGCAAACCAGATAAGCAGTATCTTCTGTGCAGTGCTTCTTTCTGAAAGTGTGGTTCTCAGGAGGACCACCAGCATAAGTTTTGCTGGAAACCCATTAGAAATGAAAATCTCAGCAGAACTCAGAACCTGCCAAGTAACTGGGAGTGGGCTCCCATAATCTGCATTTTAATGAGCCTTACAGGTGATTCTAATGTACGCAAAGTTTAAGGACCATTGGTCTATGGAATACTGCCTTAATCTTTCTGGGCTGGTAACAAAATGTACAAAGTATTTCCTTTCAGTGCTCTGTTTCAAAGCTTTCTGTTCTCATGAAAATGCAATTCTCATCTAATAAAATAAAAAATTATTCAGATTGAAATGAAATGCACATAATATGATTCCTAGTAATTTCCAAGAAACATTGAAAGTCTTTAATAAACCTAGGAACCCTCATTATGAGATTATTGACATTGTTGCCTCATGATGATTCAGAGAGAGACTGCCCAGTTTAAGACTTAATTAACAAACACCATGGACCTTAATCTACTAAAGCTGATCTAGCACTGATCCTGCTGAAAAACCAGGCTGCCAGTCACAGGGACCAAAACTGAGTCCCTGTTATGATGGAACCATACTTACAAAGAGCAACCAGTCACTTGGTAGCCAGTTGGCAGGTGATATTCCAGGAGGGTGGCACACTTTGCAAGGATCTGCTTCTGTTCTTCAGAATGGAGGATGGGCAGTTGATCATAGACCTCTGTATGGCATTGTCTCCCAATCAGAAAAATTCGTGAGTCTACTAACCAACGGGTAAATGTAAAAGTAGTCACATGTAGAGTCTATACACAGCACCCCTGGGGGAATTAGTGCTTCCCATTCATACAATGCTTGGATCCTGTTACTGAATAGGACAGAGAGACACAGCAAAAATCCCATTTATTAAAAGCTATAGCTGTTACCTGGGTGCTTTAAGCTCCTTATGTTCAGGGAACAGTAGGCAAGAATGGAGTTGCTATCTTGCCAGGGATAAGGGATCCTGAGAGTTGAGGGAAGAATGCACCTGATATAGGCAGGAAGCGAAAAAAAGATAGAACCAAGTGACTTGCTTGGTGCTGCTTTGAAACCCTTGTCTAGTTGTGACTGTATATCAGGTACAATAACCATAATCTTAGGAAGATATGGTGATCAGGGTTGAGATTCCTTATGAGATTCCCTATTCCTATCTCTCCATAGGTGGGATCATGAGGTGTTAATAAAATTTAAAAAGAAGACATAAAACATTAAGGAAATGTAAAAAGACATGAGACATAAGACAAAAGAAAAGGAAATAACCAAGAAGACACAAATAAAATTGGAAAGAAATCTAAGACAATATTTCATAAGTAATGAAAGCATCTAACAAATTGATAAATTCCTAGATAAAAGTGATTCAAGAAGAAACAGAAAATAAGAATCTATCGAAAACAGTTACAAAAATAGAAATACTAAACAATGAAAAACTGAAGATTTAATTCAACACATATGTTCTATGAAACATTCACAGAAATGTCAGTATTTAACTTATGTGTATATTATTCTGAGATATAGAAAAAGAGAGAAATTGTCATTCATTTAATGAAGCATTCAAATCAAAGATGGTATGACAAAATTTCAACCAGTTTCACTTATGGCAAAGATGTTGTCCATTAATAAAATATGAGCAAATTAAATTCAGCAATGTATTTTTAATTGGGATTTTAAATGTTTGTTTAATAGCTGGAATGGGAGGATATTTTACTGTAGTAAAACATTAATGTAATTTATAATGTTAATCAATTAAAAGAGAAATATAAACATAAAAATAAATCAGATGTGATAATAAAGAACATTATAAAATCAAATACACATTTGTATCATTTTAAACTCAGAAAACTTAAGAATATGAGAACATTTTTAAATTTGAAAATAGGGATATATCAAACACATATGTCAAAAAATTCTGTGAAACTTAATAAATAAAAAAAGAATTATAATCATCATCATTACTCTATAATTTTATGAAAACTTAAGGCAGTGTAAATAAGATAAAACAAAAAGATTTGGGACAAAGAAATAAAAAATATAAATATATAATTGTTATATTTGTCTACACAGAAATTAAAGAGACTCTATAAACCATTAACAGTAAGTAAACTTAGAAAGTTTACCTGGTATAGATCAACGTAGAAAGTCAGTAACATATCTATACACAGCCAAAAACATTTTGATAATGCAATTAAAAATGTAATCGCAGCACGCCAGGCCTCCCTGTACATCAACAAATCCAGGAGTTCACCCAAATCCACTGAGTCCATGATGCCATCCAACCATCTCATCCTCTGTTGTTCCATTCTCCTCCTGTCCTCAATCTTTCCCAGCATCAGGGTCTTTTCAAATGAGTCATCTCTTTGTATCAGGTGGCCAAAATATTGGAGTTTCAGCTTCAACATCATTCCTTCCAATGAACACCCAGGACTGACCTCCTTTAGGATGGACTGGTTGGATCTCCTTGCTGTCCAAGGGACTCTCAAGAGTCTTCTCCAACACCATAGCTCAAAAGCATCAATTCTTCAGCACTCAGCTTTCTTTATAGTCCAACTCTCACATCCATACATGACCACTGGAAAATCTATAGCCTTGACTAGATGGACCTTTGTTGGTAAGGTAATGTCTCTGCTTTTTAATATGCCATCTAGGTTGGTCATAACTTTCCTTCCAAGGAGTAAGCGTCTTTTAATTTAATGGCTGCAATCACCATCTACAGTGATTTTGGAGCCCCCCAAAATAAAGTCTGACATTGTTTCCACTGTTTCCCCATCTATTTCCCATGGAGTGTTGGGACCGGATGCCATGATCTTCATTTTCTGAAAGTTGAGCTTTAAGCCAACTTTTTCACTCTCCACTCTCACTTTCATTAAGAGGCTTTTTAGTTCCTCTTCACTTTCTGCCTTAAGGGTGGTGTCATCTGCATATCTGAGGTTACTGATATTTCTCCTGGCAATCTTGATTCCAGCTTGTGTTTCTTCCAGCCAGGCATTTCTTATGATGTACTCTGCATATAAGTTAAATAAGCAGGGTGACAATATACAGCCTTGATGGACTCCTTTTCCTATTAGGAGCCAGTCTCTTGTTTCATGCCCAGTTCTAACTGTTGCTTCCTGACCTGCATACAGGTTTCTTAAGAGGCAGGTCAGCTGGTCTGGTATCCCCATCTCTTTCAGAATTTTCCACAGTTTATTGTGATCCACACAGTCAAAGGCTTTGGTATAGTCAATAAAGCAGAAATAGATGTTTTTCTGGAACTCTCTTGCTTTTTCCATGATCCAGCGGATGTTGGCAATTTGATCTCTGGTTCCTCTGCCTTTCCTAAAACCAGCTTGAACATCTGGATGTTCACGGTTCACGTATTGCTGAAGCCTGGCTTGGAAAAATTTTGAGCGTTACTTTATTAGCATGTGAGATTAAGATCATAGTAGCTGTGAAAAAATGTAAAATACCATATGATATCACTTACACATAGAATCAAAAAATAAAAGATATGAATGAACTTATTTGCAAAACATAGACTCACATACATAAAAAAGAAAACTGTGGCTTTCAAAGGGGAATGCTGTGGGGAGGGATAAATTAAAAGTTTGGGATTAACACTATTGTATATAAAGTAGAAAACAACAAGGGCCTGCTGTATAGCACAGGGAACTACATTAAATATCATAATAACCTTTAATGGAAAAGAATCTGAAAAATAATATATATATATATGAATCATTTGTTATACATCTAAAACTCAAACAGCATTGTAAATCAACTATACTTCTATAAAAAAAAAAGAAAAACAAAAACCAACAAAATATAAAACAAAACCCACATGGAGAACAATTTCTTTTCATGAAAGGAAGTTAGGATTCTGAAGATGATAGTTCTTGGTCACATGAACTACCAATGCAGTACAGTATTTAAAATTTCTAATTTTTTTCCTTTTAAATAAAACTTAGCCAACTGGTCCTAAAACATAGAGGTATGAGCAGATGTGAAAATAATAACCAAGGAGAACTTAAGATTAAAAAGAAGGATTTCCTTACCAGTTGATAAGATTTACTATGGTTATTAACTGCATATTATAATGATAGTAAGCATAAAACAGTCAAGAGTTAAAAATTATGGAAACTTTATTTATGATAATTTGACAACCCTACAAGACATTCAGTTCAGTTCAGTTCAGTCGCTCAGTCGTGTCCAACTCTTTTGGTACTATTAAATGTTGTTGTAGCAAATTTTTTTAAAGATAAAATTATTCCATGGACAGAGGAGCCTAGCAGGCAACCGTCCATAGGGTCCTAGAATTGAATATGACTGAGCATGCACTTTCATGCATTGGAGAAGGAAATGGCAACCCACTCCAGTGTTCTTGCCTGGAGAATCCCAGAGACAGTGGGCCCCCGTTTATGGGGTCACACAGAGTCGGACACGACTGAAGCGACTTAGCAGCAGCAGCAGAGCATGCATGCATGCTTGCATACCTATATCTAATGCCATATCCTTTAATATCAATTTCAAATCATTTTGAGACACAGAAAGGCAAAATGGAAAAGAGGAAGCTGAAAGGTTTTTAGAAGATAATATAGATGAATGTTCTTATAATATTAGGTAAAATGATTGCTAAATTTGACTACATTAAAATTTGAAATGTTTGACTGTTTTAAGATGTCATAAGTTCATTTAAAAGTTAAACCACAATTTAACAATATTGTAATGGACATATGTATAAGCATTACTAGTCACAATATATAATAAACCTCAGCAAATTAATAAGAAAAGACAAATGACATTTAAAAAACCCTGGAAAAAGTCTATGAATTGGCAATGCAAACCATAGAAGCCAGTCTGGGCAATTAACAGAGAAAATATGCTAATTCTCAATAGTAATCAACAAAAAGCAAATCAACAGAACTGTGGTAGGTGTGGCTCAGCTGGTAAAGAATCCACCTGCAATGCAGGAGACCTGGGTTCGATCCCTGGGTTGGGAAGATCCCCTGGAGAAGGGAAAGGCCACCCACTCCAGTATTCTGGCCTGGAGAATTCCATGAACTGTATAGTCCATGGGGTCGCAAAGAGTCAGACACAACTGAACGACTTTCACTTCACTTCAAACATGAGAAGGCCCCAGTCCGTAGAATCTCTTTGCATTACATGCGAAAAGGACTTAGCAGATGTGATTAAGGGTATGGGCCTCACGATAGTGACAGCAGTTTGGATTATCTAGGTAGGTTCAACCCAATCAAATGAGTCCTCAAAGCAGAGAACCTCTCTAGCTGGAACAAGAGAGGTAAGGTCTAAAGAGAAGTCTGAGAAATTCTAAGTGAGCTGGGATGGCCCCATCATTGCTGAGGGGAAAGCACATGGGGCAACTGAGAGGAAAGGCAGGCAACCTCTCAGAGCAAAGCCTGGTCCCTGGCTCACAGCCAGGAAGGAAAAAAGAAATCTGAATTAGGCTAACACCATGACTGAGTTTGCAAATGGAATCATCCAGAGAATCTAGGGGAAAAAAAGAAAACGCAGACGTGCATAGTGAAAGTGAAGCCGCTCCGTCATGTCCGACTCTTTGCGATCCCACGGACTGTAGTCTACTAGGCTTCTCTGTCCATGGGATTTTCCAGACAAGAGTACTGGAGTAGGTTGCTGCTTCCTTCTCCAGGGAATCTTCCTGACCCAGGGATCGAACCCAGGTCTCCTGCATTACAGGCAGACGCTTTACCCTCTGAGCCACCAGGGAAGCTCAAGAAAAAAAAAAAAAAAAGTGAAGTTGCTCAGTCGTGTCTGACTCTGCGATCCCATGGACTGTAGCCCACCAGGTTCCTCTGTCCATGGGATTTCCCAGGCAAGAATACAGGAGTGGGTTGCCATTTCCCTCTCCAGGGGCAGACGGGCATACACCTCGTTTTTTCCCATGAATGACTTTAAACACAAAACAAGCTTAGGCACATTATTCCCAGACTTCTGATCTACGAAACTGTGACACAATAAATGGTTGTTATTTTAACCCGCTAGATTTGTGGTAATTTGTTATGGTAGCAATATAGAACCAATATTGATATATGCATACTTCCATGTGTAACATACATAGTAGTGGGAAGTTGCTGTATAGTACAGAGAGCTCAGCTTGGTGCTCTGTAATGATCTAGAGGGGTTGGATGGGGAAATGGGAGGGAGAGAGGCTCAAAGAGGAAAGGATATTTGCATACTTATAACTGATTCACTTTGTTGTACAGCAGAAACTAACGAAACATTGTAAAGTGATTATACTCCAACTAAAAAATTGAATACTAATACAGCAGCAATGAAATATTTCCTACCCATTAGTATGGCCAAGATCAAACAAGTATTGATGGAGATGTGAGAAGCAGGAACATATCCACAACTAGTGTGTCAGTAGGAGTGTAAGTTGTTATGGTGGTCCTGTGGAAAACAACTGGTCTCTATCTGGTTAGATTGAACCCGTGCATACCTTTGGACCCACAGATTCTACTTCTATGCATCTGTCCTAGAGATGAGTGCTCATGGAGACCTACATTAGAATGCAGTTTTAATTTGCAATAATTATAAAGATAAAAATGGATATAAACCTAATGATCATTTTTCAAAACATAATGAAGGGCTACCCTAGTGGCTTGGCAGTTGTGAATCTGCCTGCCCATGCAGGAGACATGGGTTCAATCCCTGGTCCAGAAAGATGTGCCACGGAGCAGCTAAGTCTGTGTGCCCCAACTACTGAGCCTGTGCTCTGAAGCCTGGGAGCTGCAACTACTGAGTCATGTGTCACAAGTGCTAAAGCCTGCAAGCCCAGAGCCCTTTCTCTGGAACAAGAGAAGTCACAACAATGAGAAGTCTGCACACCACAGCTAGAGAAAAAGCCTGAGCAGCAACAAAGACCCAACACAGCCAAACATAAATAAATAAATAAAGTTATTTCTTTAAAAAATTAATAAAAAAGTTAATGGTTTATTCATTTAATGGAATCCTAGGCAAAAATTGTGACTTGTTTCATCTCATATAATAATAATAATTAGAAGATTAAAAAATATTTAACAGTTTTAGTTCTTACTCCACAGAAGGCAGTATTCTATGTACCTAACATATAATACCTCTTTTTGTCTTCACAGCTATTTGATGTAGGAACACTAGTTATCCTGATGAAAAGATGGGAAAACCAAGACGAACAGAGATCATCAGCAGTAAGGACTCCAGGTTAATCATTTATATTGTAGCTCATGTGAATGATACCCCATAGCCTAGAGCAGTATATGAAATGTGTTATGCTATGCAGATGACTTGAAAGTAAATATAGTTTATCAATATTAGAACTGGGACTCTATCCCAAGAGCATGACTTCTGAATTCTTGCTCCTAGCTATTATATTACAATTGCTTTCAGTATCCAGCTATTAAGGCTCTACTATATTACAGGCATCGTGTGAATGCCTCACAACATCATAGCAAGTGGGTCAGTAAGGACTTTGCATGTTCAAATATGTAGTCCAGGGCAGGAGTGGGATAAATACATGGTTATAGCGTAATGTGATGATGTTCAGAAAGGGATGCACTGGGCATGATGGCAGAGGAGGGACCCCAAGTTAGGCACAAGTGGAGGAATGAAGAAAGCCTGAAACAAAAGATGCTGAAAACAGTGTCAGTGAAAAGGTGGTTTCATAGCAGATGAAAAAATGCCCAGGAAGTGTCCATTCTCAGAGACAGAGAAACAGAGAACCATGAAAGTTTGTGTTCCTTATAGAATGCTTTATATACATCAAATGCTTTCATTAAAAATTAAACTCTCATCAGATCCTTGCCTACAGATGTCACAACAAATAGCACAGAATATCAAAAGGCAATATATTGGAATTCAAATGGGATGCCTCCTGAAGACCTACAGAAAGGCTACAATCTCAAAGTTGGCCATTACCAAGGCTCTTTTTTATTAGTAGTAGTGTTTTAAACCAATGTTCATTGCTTTTTCCACCATTGGAGTTGAAATGTGTGAATGTGGAGGTGAGAGGTGGCAATTTCACAAAGAAGCAAAGGTACTTTTTTCCTAATTCACAAGGAAAAGAGAGTCTATGGAAAGAAAAACTTGTCATGTGTGGTAAGTATGCTGAATGGTTGCCTAAGCCCACTCCCACATATATGTATATATGCTCAGCCTGGCCGACTCTTTGTGACCCCATAAACTGTAGCCCTCTAGGCTCCTCTGTCCATTGAATTTTATGGGTAAGAATACTGGAGTGGGTTGCCATTTCCTACTCCAGGGGATCTTCCCAACCCAGGGATTGGCCTGACATCTCTTGTGTCTCATGCATTAGCAGATGGTTTCTTTACACTAGGACCACCTGGAAAGTCCCCACTTCCACCTATATGCCTCAGCAGAATTATGAAAGAATATAGGTAATCATCAGTATCTCTCATGAAAAATTAAAGTCTCAAATATTAAACCTGTGAATGCCAATAGACTGTTGAACATTATTTTGGACTTTTAGGGGAAAACTGACTTTTTAAAAATATAATTATAAATAAGAGATCTGACATTGTTTCACAAGAGAAAAGAAGAAACAAAATTTCATATTTTCTAACAGTGGGAAATTAATCTTTCACTGCCTAAGATAGGTGCTAATGTTTAACAACATTCCAAAAATACTTATACAAAATTATATCACTTCATATATTTGTTTCGGGGGGATTTTGTTTGTTTTGATTGTGAATGTCAGAAAAAGGCGAGCTAAAGCTTTAGGGCTATGATTTTCTTCCATTGCCTAGCAACATGCGCAAATATAGATGTGCAGAAGCAAAAGTAGTGACCTTTCTTCTGTTCCTGCCTCTAATGTTTACAAAGGATCTTTTGACTATTTCGGTATTGCTCATAAATTTGGAGGTAACTCAGGATGCAGACATTGTATTATTTTTCACTGTATATTTTTCATGAGCAAGAAGACTTCTGCATCTCAGGAAACAAAATGGAAAAATAAAACCAAAAATATAGTGGCTACATGTTAAGAATTAGTATCTTTAATTATTATTTTAGTAATATTTCTAATTTTTAGAATGCAGTTATACACTATGCAATGTGACAGACACATCTACCCTATTGCATTCTTAAAAAAAATGTGTTAATAATATTCTATTATGCTAGGAACCTGTGTTAGTAAAGGGCTTTCCCAGAAGAATGAAGTATCACAGAGGAGTTTTGGTTATATGATGGATAATTTGAAAATTACTTCTTCACCTGAGAAAGTCAGCTGCTATTTTATATATGAAAGTGAAAGTCGCTCAGTCATGTCCGACTCTTTGCGACCCCATGGACAATACAGTCCATGGAATTCTCTAGGACAGAATACTGGAGTGGGTAGTCTTTCCCTTCTCCAGAGGATCTTCCCAACCGAGGACTCCCATATTGCAGGAGGATTCTTTACCAGCTGAGCCACAAGAGAAGCCCAGGAATACTGGAGTGGGTAGTCTATCCCTTCTCCAGTGGATATTCCTGACCCAGGAGTCCAACTAAGGTCTCCTGCATTGCAGGTGGGTTCTTTGCCAACTGAATGAGGGAAGCCATTTTATACATAGTTGGTAATAAGATTTACCTCTATGGAACCATTTAGCACTGTCTGGCAAAGTTAAACACATACAGCCTACATCTTTGCAAACAGAGCTCACAGTACATAACTAAGAGACTCACTCATGCAAGTGTACAAGGAAATATATAGCAAAAATATATAGCTGCTATTCATCTGGCATGCTCAGTCAGGTCTGACTCTTTGTGACCCTGTGGATTCTAGCCTGCCAAGCTCCTTTGTCCACAGAATTTTTCCAGGCAAGAAAACTGGAGTGCATTGCCATTTCCTCCTCCAGGGGATCTTCCCAACCTAAGGATCAAACTCACATTTCCTGTGTCTCCTGCATTGGCAGGCAGATTCTTTACTATTGAGCCACCTGGGAAGTCTGGTATTAATTTTCTATTGCTGTGTAACAAATCACCACAAACTTGGTGGATTAAGTTAATACAAATTATCTTGCAGTTTCCAGAAGTCAGGAGCTGGGTCCTCTGCTCAGGGCCTCCCAAGACTAAAATCCCAGTGTTGGCCAGAGCTGAGATTCCATCTGAGACTGGAGATCCTCTCCCAAGCTCATTTAGATTGTTGGGAGGAAGCAATTCCTTGTGACTGTAAGCCTGTTTATTTGCTTATTTAAAGCCAGTGTGAGTATATTTTTCATATTTTGGATCTTTTCCTATAGGTAATATCTGGCCCCTTTTAAGGGCTCACAGATTAGTTAAGCCCACCTAGCACAACCTCCCACTTGATTCAGTTCAGTTCAGTCTCTCAGTCATGTCCAACTCTTTGCGACCCCATGAATCGCAGCACGCTAGGCCTCCCTGTCCATCACCAATTCCTGGAGTCCACCATCCAGTCAGTGATGCCATCCAGCCATCTCATCCTCTGTCGTCCCCTTTTCCTCCTGCCCCCAATTCCTCCCAGCATCAGAATCTTTTCCAATGAGTCAACTCTTTGCATGAGGTAGCCAAAAGTACTGGAGTTTCAGTTTTAGCATCATTCCTTTCAAAGAAATCCCAGGGTTGATCTCCTTCAGAATGGACTGGCTGGATCTCCTTGCAGTCCAAGGGACTATCAAGAGTCTTCTCCAACACCACAGTTCAAAAGCATCAATTCTTCAGTGTTCAGCCTTCTTCACAGTCCAACTCTCACATCCATACATGACCACAGGAAAAACCACAGCCTTGACTAGACGTACCTTAGTCGACAAAGTAATGTTTCTGCTTTAGAATATGTTATCTAGGTTGGTCATAACTTTTCTTCCAAGGAGTAAGCGTTTTTTAATTTCTTGGCTGCAATCACCATCTGCAGTGATTTTGGAGCCCCCAAAAATAAAGTCTGGCACTGTTTCCACTGTTTCCCCATCTATTTCCCATGAACTGATGGGATCGGATGCCATGATCTTCGTTTTCTGAATGTTGAGCTTTAAGCCAACTTTTTCACTCTCCTCTTTCACTTTCATCAAGAGGCTTTTAGTTCCTCTTCACTTTCTGCCATAAGGGTGGTATCATCTGCATATCTGAGGTTATTGATATTTCTCCCAGCAAGCTTGATGCCAGCTTGTTTCTTCCAGTCCAGTGTTTCTCATGATGTACTCTGCATGTGTTAAATAAGCAGGGTGACAATATTCAGGCTTGACATACTCCTTTTCCTATTTGGAACCAGTCTGTTGTTCCATGTCCAGTTCTAACTGTTGCTTCCTGACCTGCATACAGATTTCTCAAGAGGCAGGTCAGGTGGTCTGTATTCCCATCTCTTTCAGAATTTTCCACAGTTTATTGTGATCCACACTTGATTAACTCAAAGTAAGTTGATTTTTAACCTCAAGTTCATTTCCAAACCACCTCAGCTTTGGCTTAGAATGTAACTTAGTTTTTTAAAGTTAAATCTATCATATAAACAGTCTTGCCCACAGCTACTAGTAGGGAATTATACACGATGTGTAGAACAGAGGTTAGAAATCTTGGGAGCCAGCTCAGATTTCTGCCTACCATACTGCTTTATTAAAATTAAGGGAAAAAGTGTGAAATCAATGTGACAGTTAATTGTAAGTTTTATTAGTTTCAAAAAATGAAGTAGTAGTCAATACTGAAAATGAATAAAATAAAGCTAATTTTGTTAACATGGATAGATCCCATAAAATAAACTGAATGAAAACAGCAAGATGCAGACAAAAAAAATGGTATAAACTATATAAAGTTTAAATTTAGTATACTGTGAGAATGTACACAGTGGCATGATAATATCCAAATTTAGTTTAAAAGTCACCTCTGGGAGGAAGGATGAAGTAAAATCTAAAAGAAGTCTCTGCTCATAATTGTGGAATTTTCTCTTTTAAAATAGGTTCAGTTCAGTCACTCAGTCATGTCTGACTCTTTGCGACCCCATGGACCGCAGCACACCAGGCTTCCCTGTCCATCACCAATTCTAGAGCTTGCTCAAACTCATGTCCATTGAGTCAGTAATGCCATCCAACCGTCTCATCTTCTGCCATCCCCTTCTCCTCCTGACCACAGTCTTTCCCAGCATCAGGGTCTTTTCCAATTAGTCAGTTTTTCACATCAGGTGGCCAAAGTATTGGAGCTTCAGCATCAGTCCTTCCAATGAATATTGAGGACTAATTTCCTTTAGGAGTGAGGTAGTAGATACATTGGGGCCTAGTATAGTATTTTTATTAATATTTACTCATTCAATATATTTTGCAATAAATATTAAAATATAGAATTACCCAAGGAAACTTTGCAGGATCTACATCCGTAGCATTCAGGAAGAATCAGTGACTTCTCTTAGCTGTGTGATCTTGAAACAACAGTCTTTATTTTTGCTGGCTATTGCATTCTTTCTCTAAACAAACTGAAGGTAGAATTTGAAAGTATAAACCGTTAAAAGCACAATCCACTGGTCGAACCAGTGGAAAGAGGCTGTGTAAGAGGGAACAGAAAGGGTGAAGAGCCCAGACATCCATTCTTTTGCCCTTTCCACAAAAAGCATCTGAGTGTTTAACTCACAATCCACAGACTGCAAACCACTGCTCTGTAACTTTATGTCACTTACATATGCCTTCATTATGACCGTAACCATCCTAAATATTGATTTTCATGGTTTTGTCTGCACTGACAGAGGTTGAGCATCTTTCCACCTCCACAACTAGCTTTCTATTTATAGCTATGCTTAGTATCAGTGAATATTTCTTAAATGTGTTACTGATGGTTTCTTGGTGAAATTAGAATTCAAGATACACAGAACACCTTGAACAGTTCAATAGGAAAAGAAGTAATACCTTTTATTAATTCAGCATTCTTAGTGCTTTTTAGCCATGCTTGGGTCAAGTGGATGGTGTGATGCAAGAATTCTGATATTTGAAGGGAGGACTTTAGAAAGTCTTTCCCACTAGAATGGTTGTTTAAGTGAACAAAGGTCCAACAAAACTCCATCTCAGAACACCTCATGGCCCTCTTTTAGTGTCACATTTTCTTACCTGATTCCTCTGTCTCCTCAATTCAGCTCCTTCAGTTTAATGGTAATAGGTCATTTTCTCTGTTCCTCCCAGGGTTTGATTCCACCGACGTCAACACCCTCCCTCTTTCCAATTTTCAGCTATATTGATTTAAAACATCTGCTTTTATTTAACTACCATCTACAAAATGAAGAAATGAAGGAAGTAGTCTATTCACATAAGAGCCACTTAGTGAAACGACTTACACTCGACCATTACGACCACTTCAGTGCACTATGCCTACGAGCAAACTCTGGGAAAAAAAAAAAAATTTAGGGAGTAAGATTTTAAAATATTAGAAAAACAACACATATCTTAAAATTCACCCAGGAAAGTACACTTCCCAAAGAATCAATAGGAAAGTGTGTGTGTAACTTGTCAACACTATGGGATACTAATAGCTATTAGTAAAGATTAGGACTGGGGAAAGATATTGCTTACTTAAAAATGCTGACTTAGTTGCTCCTGTATCTCTGCTCCCCTTTGCAATATGTTTATCCGTTCATCATAGCATTTACAACATTGGATTTTAAATATCGGATTTTTCCTGAGCTTGAGTCTCCCTAGACACACTATACTAGCCTTGCTCTTCCAGCTTGTAACTTAGTTCTGGATCATGAAATAAGAGCAACAGTCACATCAAAGTTATTCTGTCCATGGACTGTACCATGATGTGATTCTAGAAAGCTCTCTCACCCATGTGACTAAGATCAAAGGATATATCCTGAAGGATGCTTACCCTGTGATTAAATCAACCACGTGCCCTGACTCTTCCTTAAATACCTGTGGTTAGAACATCTTAGTCAGTGTTGTCAGCAAAATGAACTCTAAAATCTTTTTTTTTTTTCCTCTTCCTTTATCAACTTCATTAATGGTAACTGTGGGCTTCTCTGGCTTTCACTGGTAATGAATCCATTTGCCAAGAAAGGAGACATTGTTTTGATCCCAGAGTCAGGAAGATCCCCTGGAGAAGGAAATGGCAACATACTCCAGTGTTCTTGCCTGAAAATTCCATGCATAGAAGCCTGGCAGGCTACAGTCCACAGGGTTGCAAAAGAGTCACACATGACTTAGTAAACAACAACAATAATGGTTACAGTGAGTCAGGACATAAACATCAGATATAATCTTTGTCAGCTAAAATTGTAGAAGCAATTTTGAAGGCAATCAGGAAATATTAAGACTATAGAGTCAGACACCATGCCAAAACTTTATTATATACAGCATGCTGTGTAACAGTTGAAACAGCACTATCAAGTTGATACTCTTGTCCTGATTTTAAGGGAAATAAAAACAGACTGCAACAACCTGTGTCTTTGATGTTACAGATAATAAAAAATACTGAAGACACTATTCAGAAAAAGAAATTATGACTTTAAAATTCCAAAGAGCACATAATTTTCCACTGTATGACTCACAGCTTTCTCCTAACAGTAGATGTTTACAGAGAAACATACTTGTCTACTGTTACCTTTTTCCCAGTTGCCCTTATTAGATGGCTTCCCAGAAGATCTTCAGAATTCTCAAAACTCCAGTCAGCTATTACACCATCTCTGTGTGAACAGCTCACTCCTCATATTGACAAATTACTCTGAATTATGTTTGGTTTGACCCAAATAAGATGCGCAAAGGTGTTGCAAGAGGGCATCAGAGGGCAGACACACTGAAACCATACTCACAGAAAACTAGTCAATCTAATCACACTAGGCCGACAGCCTTGTCTAACTCAATGAAACTAAGCCATGCCTGCGGGGCAACCAAGACGAGCGGGTCGTGGTGGAGAGGTCTGACAGAATGTGGGCCACTGGAGAAGGGAATGGAAAACCACTTCAGTATTCTTGCCTTGAGAACCCCATGAACAGTATGAAAAGGCAAAATGATGGGATACTGAAAGAGGAACTCCCCAGGTCAGTAGGTGCCCAATATGCTACTGCAGATCAGTGGAGAAATAACTCCAGAAAGAATAAAGGGATGGAGCCAAAGCAAAAACAATGCCCAGCTGTGGATGTGACAGGTGACAGAAGCAAGGCCTGATGCCAAAAAGAGCAATATTGCATAGGAACCTGGAATGTCAGGTCCATGAATCAAGGCAAATTGGAAGTGGTCAAACAAGAGATGGCAAGAGTGAACGTCGACATTCTAGGAATCAGCAAACTAAAATGGACTGGAATGGGTGAATTTAACTCAGATGACCATTATATCTACTACTGCAGGCAGGAATCCCTCAGAAGAAATGGAGTAGCCATCATGGTCAACAAAAGAGTCCAAAATGCAGTACTTGGATGCAATCTCAAAAATGACAGAATGACCTCTGTTCTTCTCCAAGGCAAACCATTCAATATCACGGTAATTCAAGTCTAAGCCTCAACCAGTAATGCTGAAGAAGCTGAAGTTGAATGGTTCTATGAAGACTTACAAGACCTTTTATAACTAACACCTAAAAAAAGATGTCCTTTTCATTATAGGGGACTGGAATGTAAAAGTAGGAAGTCAAGAAATACCTGAGGTAACAGGCATATTTGACCTTGGAATGTGGAATGAAGCAGGGCAAAGACTAACAGAGTTTTGCCAAGAAAATGCACTGGTCATAGCAAACACCCTCTTGCAACAACACAAGAGAAGACTTTACACATGGACATCACCAGATGGTCAATACCAAAATCAGATTGATTATCTTCTTTGCAGCCAAAGATGGAGAAGCTCTATACAGTCAACAAAAACAAGACCAGGAGCTGACTGTGGCTCAGATCATGAACTCCTTATTACCAAATTCAGACTTAAATTGAAGAAAGTAGGGAAAACTGCTAGACCATTCAGGTATGACCTAAATCAAATCCCTTATGATTATACAGTGGAAGTGAGAAATAGATTTAAGGCCCTAGATCTGAAAGATAGAGTGCCTGATGAACTATGAAATGAGGTTCGTGACATTGTACAGGAGACAGGGATCAAGACCATCCTCATGGAAAAGAAATGCAAAAAAGCAATATGGCTGTCTGGGGAGGGCTTACAGATAACTGTGAAAAGAAAAGAAGTGAAAAGCAAAGGAGAAAAGGAAAGATATAAGCATCTGAATGCAGAATTCCAAAGAATAGCAAGAAGATTTAAGAAAGCCTTCTTCAGCGATCAATGCAAAGAAATCAAGGAAAAGAACAGAATGGGAAAGACTAGAGATCTCTTCAAGAAAATTAGAGATACCAAAGGAATATTTCATGCAAAGATGGGCTTGATAAAGGACAGAAATGGTCTGGACCTAACAGAAGCAGAAGATATTAAGAAGAGGTGGCAAGAATACACAGAAGAACTATACAAAAAAGATCTTCATGACCCAGATAATCACAATGGTGTGATCACTCATCTAGAGCCAGACATACTGGAATGTGAAGTCAAGTGGGCCTTAGAAAGCATCACTACGAACGGACCTAGTGGAGGTGATGGCATTCCAGTTGAGCTATTTCAAATCCTGAAGATGATGCTGTGAAATTGCTGCACTCAATATGCCAGCAAATTTGGAAAACTCAGCAGTGGCCACAGGACTGGAAAAGATCAGTTTTCATTCCAATCCCAAAGAAAGACAATGCCAAAGAATGCTCAAACTACTGCACAATTGCACTCATCTCACATGTTAGTAAAGTAATGCTCAAAATTCTCCAAGCCAGGCTTCAACAATACGTGAACTGTGAACTTCCTGGTGTTCAAGATGGTTTTAGAAAAGGCAGAGGAACCAGAGATCAAATTGCCAACATCTGCTGGATCATGGAAAAAGCAAGAGAGTTCCAGAAAAACATCTATTTCTGCTTTATTGACTATGCCAAAGCCTTTGAGTGTGAGGATCACAATAAACTGTGGAAAATTCTGAAAGAGATGGGAATACCAGACCACCTGACTTGCCTCTTGAGAAATCTGTATGCAGGTCAGGAAGCAACAGTTAAAACTGGACAGGGAACAACAGACTGGTTCCAAATAGGAAAAGGAGTATGTCAAGCCTGTATATTGTCACCCTGCTTATTTAACTTCTATGCAGAATCCATCATGAGAAACGCTGGACTGGAAGAAACACAAGCTGGAATCCAGATTGCCGGGAGAAATCTCAATAACCTCAGATATGCAAATGACACCACCCTTATGGCAGAAAGTGAAGAGGAACTAAAAAGCCTCTTGAAGAAAGTGAAAGAGGAGAGTGAAAAAGTTGGCTTAAAGCTCAACATTCAGAAAACGAAGATCATGGCATCTGATCCCATCAGTTCATGGGAAATAGATGGGGAAACAGTGGAAACAGTGTCAGACTTATTTTTGGGGGCTCCAAAATCACTGCAGATGGTGATTGCAGCCATGAAATTAAAAGACGTTTACTCCTTGGAAGGAAAGTTATGAACAACCTAGATAGCATATTCAAAAGCAGAAACATTACTTTGCCAACTAAAGTCCATTTAGTCAAGGCTGTGGTTTTTCCAGTGGTCATGTGTCAATGTGAAAATTGGACTGTGAAGAAAGCTGAGTGCTGAAGAATTGATGCTTTTGAACTGTGGTGTTGGAGAAGACTCTTGAGAGTCCCTTGGACTGCAAGGAGATCCAACCAGTCCATTCTGAAGAAGATCAGCCCTGGGATTTCTTTGGAAGGAATGATGCTAAAGCTGAAGCTCCAGTACTCTGGCCACCTCATGCGAAGAGTTGACTCATTGGAAAAGACTCTGATGCTGGGAGAGATTGGGGGCAGGAGGAGAAGGGGACGACAGAGGATGAGATGGCTGGATGGCATCACGGACTTGATGGACGTGAGTCTGAGTGAACTCCGGGAGTTGGTGATGGACAGGGAGGCCTGGCGTGCTGGGATTGATGGGGTCGCAAAGAGTCGGACACGACTGAGAGACTGAACTGAACTGGACTGGACTGAACTGCTGTTTGGTTTTTCAAAGCTCAATGACAGAATGAGGTCCATGATCGCTTTCCAAATCTAGACATCAGTTTAATCTTTGGATGTGGATTCCTGAGTAATATTCTGATCCTCCAGGAGGCAAAGCCACTTATACGCCCAGGGCAATCATGTTCTGCCTTTGTTGTTTCTGTTCCCTCTACTTTTCCTTTGCTGGCTCCTTTATCTATTTTGAAAGTTTGAAAATTCTGACACCTGAAAAGTGCATCTTTACTTTTGGTCCATTGCATGAAAGCAGTAAAGACGCAGAGTCTGGAGCTTCTAGAGTCAGGATCTTTGTTCTACTGGATCCACCATATACTCTGTGTGACTTTGAGCAAGTTACCTCTCTTTGACTCAGCTTCCTCATCTGTAAAATGGAGTTATGGAGACATATGTAACTCTTCATATTAGTAAGAATGAAACTGATTAATCATGTACAATAGTCAGAAGAGTGCCTCACACTTAGTCAACACCAATCTTGTTAAGGCATTAACTCTCTTAACAGCAGACCCCATGTTTCTCTTTTTCCAAAAATGTGTTCCTATTAGACATTAAAGTCTCAGTTCATTTTTATGTTTTAATCAATTGTTTTCCTCCTATTTGAGGCAGATTTTTCTCATTCTTCATTTCTCTGTGCTATGCCCCCCCCATTTTCATATCCTTACAGAAAGAAGTCACTTAAAATAACAAACCACCAAATACACAGATGAAATGAGAACTATTATAAGTTCCAACTCAGGAAGAGCAGATCCATTCTGTAATACATGTCTTTTAACAGAGCTGAAATAATCAACTTTGCTTTTCTTGCTTGAATTCTTACTTTCTGTCCAAATTAGTATTGCTAGAAAGGGAAAGCAGACAATTAAAACATAAATGTTTACCTCACCTCGTAGCATCCTTATAATCCTAAGAGGTTCACATTGCTACCTAGATCCAGCTGTCTCTATATTCTAATAGTAAAATGTTGTACGTGGTCTGTAAGGATTCTCCAAGCAAGAACACTGAAGTAGGTTGCCATTTCCTTCTCCAATGCATGAAAGTGAAAAGTGAAAGGGAAGTCACTCAGTCGTGTCTGACTTTTCGCGACCCCATGGACTGCAGCCTACCAGGCTCCTCCGTCCATGGGATTTTCCAGGCAACAGTAGTGGAGTGGGGTGCCATCACCTTCTCTGAATAGTGCTTGAAAGGTTCACATAATCTCTAGTATAATTCAAATGGGCTTACCAGTTGGCACAGTAGTAAAAAGAATCTGCCCACCAATGCAGGCAATGCAAGAGAAGTGAGGTTGATCACTGGAATAGAAAATGGCAACCCACTCCAGTATTCTCACCTGGAAAATTCCGTGGACAAAGGAGCCTGGAGAGTTACAGTCCATGGGGTCACAAAGAGATGGACACGACTGAGCATACATGTACCCATCCATATTCAAATATTTGTTTTGTTGTATCTCCTTTGTTTCTTTGAAACACATACCATATATTAATGCCACGATACTCTGAGGCAGGCAGAGATAATTTTTTAAATTCTTATGTATTCAAAGAATTTTAAATACCCAGAAGCTAACTCAATCTTTCATGACCATAATTATCAAAAAGACAGTTATACCAAACATATTTATTTTGCACAAAAGAACAGACTATAAACACTATGAATTTATAGTGATTGACATCTTAGGGAAATCAAACAGTCAAGAAACTCAAGTTATGATTTAACATGTAGTATATAATTAGGGCTTCCGTGGTGGCTCAGACAGTAAAGAATCATCCTGCAATGCAGGAAACCTGGGTTAGATCCCTAAATCCCTGAATTGGGAAGATCCCTTGGGGGAGGGATGGCAGCCCACTCCAGTATTCCTGCCTGGAGAATCCTCACAGAAAAAGTAGCCTGGTGGGCTACCATCCATGGGGTTGCAAAGAGTTGGACATGACTGAGTTGACTAAGTACACATAATTAGTACTACTAGGTTTTGTTTTTCTTTTCTTAAAAAAAGAGATACCCTTATAACTCAGAATCAAAATATGTCGCTATTTTTAAATGTCTGTAAATCATGTATATGTTATCGTTATTCTGTTTATTTCATAGTACCCAGTTTTTTTCAATGTCAGACATTATTGATAGAAAATAAACAGTGAGACTTCTCACCACTTAGTTTCTTCAGAGTTTACTCTAGCTTTACACGCTATAGTGTTAATGTTAATGTGTGTGTGTTCAGCTACTCAGTTGTGTCCGACTCTTTGTGAACCCATGGCCTGCAAAACGCAGGTTTCCCTGTCCCTCATCCTCTCCTGGAGTTTGCCCATGTTCATGTCCATTGAGTTAGTGATGCTCTCTAACCATCTCTTCTTCTGCTGCCCCTTCTCCTTCTGCCTTCAATCTCTCCCAGAATCAGAGTTTTTTCCAATAAGTCCACTCTTTGTATAAGATGGCCAAAATATTGAGGCTTCAACTTTAGCATCAGTCCTCCAATGCATATTCAGGGTTGATTTCCTTTAGGATTGACTAGTTTGATCTTCTTGGTATCCAAGAGACTCTCAGGAGTCTTCTCCAGTCCCACAATTCAAAAGCATCTCTTCTTCAGTGCTCAGCCTTCTTTATGGTCCAACTCTCACATCTGTACATGACTCTTAGAAAGAACAGTTAATATTAACAGCACATTTATATATTATAATCATTACAAGGACATGGAAACCTGGCATGCTGCAGTCCGTGAGGTTGCAAAGAGTTGGACACAACTGAGCAACTGAACAACAACAAATTATTACAAGAATAGTCTTCAAAAATAGCATATTTTATTGTCTTGGTACATTCAGGCTGCTGTAACAAAAATGCCATGGACTGGCTTACAAACAACAAATAAGTATTTCCCACACTTCTGGAGGCTGGGAAGCCTGGGATAAAGGCACCCACAGATTCAGTGTCTGATGAGCGCTCTATCCCTGCTGCACACATGACTGTCTTCTCATTGTGTCCTCACATGGTGGAAGGGACAGGGGCTTCCTAGGGTCTCATCCATAAGGGCATTAATCCCATTGATGAGGGCTAATGTCCTCCATAATAGCCCACCTCCAAATTCTATCACATTGGGTGTTAGGATTTTAGCATATGAATTTAAAAGAAATGCAAACATTCCAACCATAGCATATATCAACAATTTTTTTTAAATGTTTATGTTTAAATAAAACACATACACTACTTATACTTTATTAAATATATGTGTTCAAATAATCATTATGGGCATAGTAGTTTCTCAGTTTTGAATACCAAAAAATTTTTGTAAATGTGAGCTGCAGTGTACAGGGTTACAAAGAGCCGGACATGACTGAAGCAGCTTGGTATGTGATGTGGTAGAAAACGCAAACTGACTGGCTATATATAATACACAGAAATGTGGTTATAGACTACTTATTACTATTGAGACAGACGAATAGTTGTCAGCTTACAGCTATCCTCTATAATAGTGGGCTCCAGTTTTACCTAAAAATACAACTGTTTATCCTATTCTTTCATGTACATGGATATAACCAAATGACTAAGTTCTGGCCATTTAGAGTAACTATAAATGATATGACAAGCTTACAAAAACGTTTGTAAAGAGTGTGCTTGTCTTCTTCCTTTTATCTTTCCTGATGTCCAGAATGTAGAGGTAATGGCTGGAGCAAAAGAAATCACCTGAGATCATAGGGTAAACTTTAGGAAAGAAAATAGTTTATAGCAAAGCAACAAGAAAGAAACCAGTACCACTGATTTGGAATACCATACTAATTTTGGAATTCTTTATATTTCCATTATCAATAGGATATGAAAAATAATTTTGGTATATTGATAGAATGGAACCATGAATAGCAATAAAAATGAATAAATTACAACTATGTATAAACATGAACTTTATTCACTAACATTACATTGAACAAAATAAACAAAAAAGTCTAATATTATATGACCTAATTTCATATGTAATTTCTAGAGTATTCAAAATATAAAAGAAATAGGATTACTAACATATAAAATAAATACAAAAACAAAGTAAATATGATAATTACAAAAATGTGGAAAGAGGAAAGAGTTTCATTTGTAAGTAACACATAGTACGTAACAAAGCCTGGTGCAATTATTAAAAAGAAATAGATACATTTTGCAAAATCATTTTTTATAAAAGTCAGAGATCTGTGGAGACAAGAAGAGTAAAACTAAAATTCCAGATACAGAAGAGTCATTCATAAGTCAGATGATGCCTACAGGCTGTTTTCATGCCTTGTAGCCTTAACTACTGTGGTACCCAAGTGGTGAGGATAAAGCTTAGCCCTGGCAGACAGCCTTTAACAGAGGAAAGGAGAAACAGACCATAGTTAATTGCATGGGGCTTAAATGACACATTACAAACTAAAAGAACTCTAAAGGAATAGCCAGTTTTCTCTATAGAGCACGTGGTATTTCTCAGGAAAGTAGGAGACTAGGGGAGAAATGAAAAATTTTTTAAAGGGAGAAATACCTCAAATCCCACAATGTGTAGGAGAAATGTTACACAGAAGGTAAAAGTCCACCATAAATATGTAACTGATATCATCTTAATATGTAAACTATCAATTGAAGCAAGCTGGGAAGGAAAACTAAAGAACCCAGCCAACAACCCACAAAAGGGCAGAAGCAACTCTTCTTCAGATATTCAGGACTGAGAAGAAAGAGACCAGCCAAACTTTCAGTCAAAATCTTGATGGCCATAGCTGGGGAGAGACTGAGAGAAGAGAGAAGAATTGTATTACTCAAAGAGCAACAAAACATAAACCTAGCCCAAACTACATGTTGCCCTCCATGGTTCTTTTAAATATTATCTTGAAAACAATCACAATGTTCTAGTTTTTTAAAGTGCAAGATAATGTGGCTAATAATTTTGTTTTAAAAAATGAATAATTTAAATTGACTTGTAGATTGCCTATTTTTGATATTGAATAGTGAAAAGCTTAATGTAATTGTTATTGATATATGCAAGACAATGAAAAACAGACCAAATGGACAAAAGATGGCCATTTTAACAGACATCCATATGAAAGAATCAAATGGATGCTCTAAAAATCTTAATATGAATGAAAAAATAGAACCCAAATTTGTGCTTTAAATACATGCCTTTTTGAGGTTAATTTGTGCTTTTGTTTACCAGTATAACTTAACTACAGTGACCTGAAAACGTTTTTAATTAAAAAATATATTTTATATCACAGCACAATAAACACACAGTTATATAATATTTGTACATATATAAGTGAAGCAAACAAAAGTTTTGCCAAAAAATATCTACCCTGAGTGTTATTTTTTAAACTTTTATTAAATTGGAGGATAATTGCTTTACAAAGTTGTGTTGGTTTCTGCCATACAATAACTCGAATCAGCCATATATGCACATATACACATATATATTACTTCCCTGGTGGCTCAGATGGTAAGGTATCTGCCTACAATGTGGGAGACCCAAGTTCAATCCCTGAGTTAGGAATATCTCCTGGAGAAGGAAATGGCAACTCACCGAGTACTCTTGCCCGGAAAATCCCATAGACAAAAGAGCCTGGTAGGCTACTGTCCATGGGGTTGCAAAGAGTCAGACAAGACTGAGTGACTTCACTTTCTTTCTTTCTATACGTATATATACGTATCCCCTCCCTTCTGAGTCTTCCTCCCATCCCCATCATCTCACCCCTGTAGGCCATCACAGAGCACCAAGTTGGGCTTCCTATGTTACACAGCAGCTTTAAATGCAAAAACACAGATAATTTAAAAAAAAAAATTATGGGAAATGTTGTATCATGTAATTATGTAAAAATAACATGAACAAAAAGGACTGACTTAGCTGAATTCATATCAGACAAAATAAATTTCAATCCAAAGGATATTACAAAAGATAATGATGAACATGATCAGTCCTCCAGGAAGGCATAATAATATAAATATATTTGCACCTCATAATATAACTTCCAAATTTCTCAAGAGGCAGGTCAGGTGGTCTGGTATTCCCATCTCTTTCAGAATTTTCCACAGTTTATTGTGATCCTCACAGTCAAAGGCTTTGGCATAGTCAATAAAGCAGAAGTGGATGTTTTTCTGGAACTTTCTTGCTTTTTCAATGACCCAGTGGATGTTGGCAATTTGATCTCTGGTTCCTCTGCCTTTTCTAAATCTAGCTTGAACATCTGGAAGTTCACAGTTCACCTACTGTTGAAGCCTGGCTTGGAGAATTTTGAGCATTACTTTGCTAGCATGTGATATGAGTGCAAGTGTGTGCTAGTTTGAACATTTTTTGGCATTGCCTTTCTTTGGGACTGGAATGAAAACTGACCTTTTCCAGTCCTGTGGCCACTGCTGAGTTTTCCAAATTTGCTGACATATTGAGTGCAGCACTTTCACAGCATCATTTTTTAGAATTTGAAATAGCTCAACTGGAATTCCATCACCTCCACTACTTAGTTTGTAGTGATGCTTCCTAAGACCCATTTGACTTTGTATTCCAGGATGTCTGGCTCTAGGTGAGTGATCATACCATCATGATTATCTGGGTTGTGAAGATCATTTTTGTATAGTTCTTCTGTGTATTCTTGCCACATGGAACAACAGACTGGTTATAAATAGGGAAAGGAGTATGTCAAGGCTGTATATTGTCACCCTGCTTATTTAACTTCTATGCAGAGTACATCATGAGAAACGCTGGGCTGGAGGGAGCAAAAGCTGGAATCGAGATTACCAGGAGAAATATCAATAACCACAGATGTGCAGATGACATCACCCTTATGGCAGAAAGCAAAGAACTAAAGAGCCTCTTGATGAAAGTGAAAGAGGAGAGTGAAAAAGTTGGCTTAAAACTCAACATTCAGAAAACTAAGATCATGGCCAGTCCATTCTGAAGGAGATCAACCCTGGGATTTCTTTGGAAGGAATGATGCTAAAGCTGAAACTCCAGTACTTTGGCCACCTCATGTGAAGAGTTGACTCATTGGAAAAGACTCTGATGCTGGGAGGGATTGGGGGCAAGGAGGAAAAGGGGATGACAGAGGATGAGATGGCTGGATGGCATCACGGACTTGATGAACGTGAGTCTGAGTGAACTCTGGGAGATGGTGATGAACAGGGAGGCTTGGTGTGCTGGGATTCATGGGGTCGCAAAGAGTCGGACACGACTGAGCGACTGAACTGAACTGAAGATCATGGCATTCGGTCCCATCACTTCATGGCAAATAGATGGGGAAACAGTGGAAACAGTGTCAGACTTTACTTTTTGGGCTCCAAAATCACTGCAGATGGTGACTGCAGCCATGAATTTAAAAGATAATTGCTCCTTGGAAGAAAGGCTATGACCAACCTAGACAGCATATTAAAAAGCAGAGACGTTGCTTTGCCAACAAAGGTCCATCTTGTCAAAGGCCCATCATAGTCATCTATGGTTTTTCCAGTGGTCATGTATGGATGTGAGAGTTGGGCTATAAAGAAAGCCGAGCACTGAAGAATTGATTCTTTTGAAGAGTGGTGTTGAAGAAGACTCTTCAGAGTCACTTGAATTGCAAGGAGATCCAACCAGTCAATCCTAAAGGAAATCAGTCCTGAATATTCATTGGAAGGACTGATGTTGAAGCTGAAACTCCAATATTTTTGTCCACCTTATGTGAAAAGCTGACTCATTTGAAAAGACCCTGATATTGGGAAAGATTGAAGGCAGGAGGAGAAGGGGACAACAGAGGATGAGATGGTTAGATGGCATCATCGAATCAATGAATATGAGTTTGGGTAAACTCCAGGAGTTGGTGATGGACAAGGAGGCCTGGTCTGCGGTTCATGGAGTCGCAAAGAGTCGGACATGACTGAGTAACTAACCTGAACTGAACTGAATTGACGAGAATTAAAGCCAAACACCATTTTTTAGAAGTATATTGCTTAAAATGAAGAAGTAACAAACAGAATCAGAGGAATCAAGGACCTAACATGAGAAAAATAAATGAAGAGAATTTCCAGAATGATTTCCTTGTAGCACACCTTGAAAGCAGGCAGTGCTCACACAGAATCCAAGCATGAAGATATAGTATATACGAGGTGATATTGTAAGACAATAAAAAGGACTGGATATGTTGTCAGACAAGTTATTGGAAAAAGTTTTTGTTTTTTGGTTTTTTGTGAATCAGATTGCAGAGGTAACAGGATAGAACGACTTATTCAAAGACTCAAAGAAGTTGAAAAGTCTCATAACATAAATT
The DNA here is from genome assembly GCF_016772045.2 of Ovis aries. Taxonomy (NCBI): domain Eukaryota; kingdom Metazoa; phylum Chordata; class Mammalia; order Artiodactyla; family Bovidae; genus Ovis; species Ovis aries. The sequence continues at coordinate 55,540,800 of NC_056069.1, forward strand.
TCTAAAGGAAAGAAAATATACAATCATAATTTTTACCTAATCAAAATAATGAAAAAATTTAACAAAAATTAACCTTAAATGGCATGTAAATGGATTGGGGAAAGGGAGAAAACAAAGTAGTTTAATTGCTTAAAACTCTTATTGACCATTAGGAAAAGTCAGTAATATTCACAACTTACAATTCTTTAGTGTTAGTGTTTTAGTCACTCAGTTGTGTCCCAGTCTTTGTGACCCCATGGATGGTAGCCCTCCAGATTCCTCTGTCTATGGAATTCTCCAGGCAAGAATACTGGAGTGGGTAGCCATTCCCTTCTCCAGGGGATCTTCCCAACCCAGGGATCCAACCTGAGTCTCCTGCAATGAAGGCAGATTCTTTCCATCTGAGCCAATAGGGAAGCCCATTCTTTATATTATACAATGTATGTTATATTTTGAAAAAATGAAGCTAAATATGGGGAAAAGATCCTAAATACTTTTTTAAGTTATTTCCATGAGAATCAGTATGTAAATTGCTATATATGACCACTTGAAAAAAAAAAGGCATCTATTTTGATAAAATAGTTAATTTTTTAAATGAGATTCCTTACCTCCCTATACCTTATTTCTTGCCTTTTCTTTTTGGTTTGCTGTAGTTGTAACTCAATGGCACAGACACCATGCTATTTATGGTTATTTCAAGCATCAGTGACATGAACGTTGCTCTCATATAAATGAACTACCTCGTACATACTTCTTAGGTAATATATTACCTAGTTGTGTTATGCTTTGAGCTAAAGGTTGTGATTGGTTTCAGTGGATGTTTTTATCATTTTGAACCTGAGGTTCACAGTGCAAGGGGATGACATGGATGGGTGAGTAGGGTAGCTGTCAGGCTTTATGGAATATTGGGTCTACACTCCTAAATTTCATAAAATGTGCCCATTCCTCCAAGTCAGAGTTCTATGTTTCTCCCATGTTGCAAAATATTTGAACTTCAAATTGTTCCCACAAGCCTTTAGAATGTGCTAAAAAACTATGTTCCCCCTAGTAGTTCTTTCTTCTCTTGCAGGATTTTGACACTGGTTATAAACTTGTACTCTAAAAAATTTTACTAAGCTACTTGCTGCCTACCTCTTTCCAACTTTGTTCAAATTAAAAGGTTTGAGAAGCAATAGTAGGAATCTTGTTAATTCCCTGACTTAAAATCTACGTTCGTATCTAGAAGGTAGAGACAGAATGAGAAGTTGTGCCATAGCATTCTTTAATTTTCTCTTTGTTTGAGAAAACTACTTTGGCTGCTAATTTTTAGCATGGCCTGATGACTGAAGATTTATTCCTTCTTCCTTTTATTTTTATTGCTGCTTTTGCTCTTGCGTTTATTTCTAGATTTCACTTTCCATTATTTTTATTTTTCTATTAATTTATGAAATAAGTTCATCATTCTTCAACCTTTCTGTAGAAATGAAACATTTCTTAAAGTCTAAGCTACTAAATATTATTTGGGTATCTAGAAGTCAACAACGGATATGATTGGTTATTGTATCAGTTCACTTCAGTTTAGTTCAGTCAGTCCTATCCAGCTCTTCGCAACCTCATAGACTGCAGCACGCCAGGCTTCCCTGACCATCAGCAGCTCTCAGTGGTTGCTCAAACTCATGTCCATCAAGTCAGTGATGCCATCCAACCATCTCATCCTCTGTCAGCCCCTTCTCCCCTTGCTTTTAATTGTTCCCAGCATCAGAGTCTTTTCCAATGAGTCAGTTCCTCACATCAGGTGGCCAAAGTATTGGAGTTTCAACTTCAGCATAACTCCTTCCAATGAATATTCAGAATTGATTTCCTTTAGAATTGACTGATTTGATTTCAGCCCAAGGGACTCTCAAGAGTCTTCTCCAACACCACATTTCAAAAGCATCAATTCTTTGGCGCTAAGCTTTCCTTATAGTCCAGCTCTCACATCCATACATGACTACTGGAAAAGCCATAGCTTTCACTAGACAGACCTTTGTTGGTAAAGTAGTGATTCTGCTGTATAATATGCACTGTAGGATTGACATAGCTCTTCTTCCAAGGAGCAAGCATCTTTTAATTTCATGGTTGCAGTCACCGTCTGCAGTGATTTTGAAGCCCAAGAAAATAAAGTCTCTCATTGTTTCTGTTGTTTGCCCATCTATTTGCCATGACATGATGGGACCAGATGCCATGATCTTCGTTTTCTAAATGTTGAGTTTAAGCCAGTGTTTTCACTCTCCTCTTTTACTTTCATCAAGAGGCTCTTTTGTTGCTCTTCACTTTCTGCCTTAAGAGTGGTGTCATCTGCATATCTGAGGTGATTGATATTTCTCCCGGCAATCTTGATTCCAGCTTCTGCTTCATCCAGCTCAGCATTTCGCATCATGTATTTTGCATATAAGTTAAAATGCAGGGTGACAATATACAACCTCGACGTACTCCTTTCCCAATTTGGAATCAGTCTGTTGTTCCATGTCCAGTTCTAACTGTTGCTTCTTGACCTGCATACAGGTTTCACAGGAGGCAAGTAAGGTGTTCTGTTACTCCCATCTCTTGAAGAATTTTCCACAGTTTGTTGTGACCCACACAGTGAAAGGCTTTGGCATAGTCAATAAAGCAGAAGTAGATGTTTTTCTGGAACTCTCTTGCTTTTTCGATGATCCAGCAGATGTTGGCTATTTGATGTCTGGTTCCTCTGCCTTTTCTAAATCCAATTTGAACACCTGGAAGTTTTTGGTTCACTTACTGTTGAAGCCTAGCTTGGACAATTTTGTGTATTACTTTGCTAGCAATATAAAAGAGTTATTGTATATTGTCATAATTGGAAGGAATTTCATCTCTAGCTAAGGTTTGAGTTAGGGGTGTTTCAGTTCCATTCTATTTGGCTTATTCAAATTTAGATACACTTGATAATTAATAAAGACACTAGGGGAGGAGAGGGTGAGATGTATGGAAAGAGTAACATGGAAACTTACATTACCATGTGTAAAAGAGATAGCCAACGGAAATTTGCCGTTTGGCTTAGGAAACTCAAACAGAGGCTCTGTATCAATCTAGAGGTATGGGATGGGGAGGGAGGTGGGAGGGAGGTTCAAAAGGGAGGGGATATATGTGTCCTTATGGTTGATTCATGTTGAGGTTTGACAGAAAGCAACAAAATTCTGTAAAGCAATTGCCCTTCAATTAAAAAAACAAACACATTGAAACAATAATATATGAGGAGTATTGTGCAGTGCACAGTAAAGCATATCATCAATCGCGGTATTGTGGACTATATGGAAGTGGCTTGTAGTTATCTCTGTGTGTGTTTGTGTTAGCCACTCAGTCGTGTCTGACTCTTTGTGACCCATGAACTGTAGCCTGCCAGGCATCTCTCTCCATGGAATTTCCCAGGCAAAAATACTTTAGTGGGTTGCCATTCCCTTTGCTAAAAGATCTTCCCAACACAGGAATCGAATCCAGGTCTCCTGCATTAGCAAGCAGAATATTTACCATCTGTTCCATCTCTATATTTGCCTAAGTAATTGCTGGTGACCCCACAGGAAGCATGATTCTGGTAGCACTCTTACTGCTTCCTGTGCCAAATTACCCAGAATCATGAGCTGAAAGTTCAAGTCCAGAGGTCATAATGCATGGTGAGATATCTAATTCAGTGTTTTTACTTTTCATAAAGTCAACCTCAAAATTCTCTCTGCTTCAGGTTTTGCAAAACCCAGAACTGTTCTTGTTGTTGTTTAGTTGCTAAGTCCCGCCTAACTCTCTTGCAAGCCCATGGATTGTAGCCTGCCAAGCTCCTTTTGTCCCAGGCAAAAATACTGAAGTGGATTGCCATTTCCTCCTCCAGGGGATCTTACTGACCCAGGGATTGAGCCCATGTCTTCTGCATTCACAGGTGTAGTCTTCATCACTGAGCCACCAGGGAAGCCCACAACCATCCATAAGTGTGGCCTAATTGCTTTGCCTTCAGTCTCAATTGAAATCCAATTTTACAGTATATTGCCCATGGAGACTTGGGCAGCACCCTTAATTCACCTAAGATTCCATTTTCTCATCTGCAAAATAAAGATCAAATGATCAAACCACAGGGTTAAAGAGACTTCTAGCGCTTAGATTAATGCCTTTCAACATGAAGTAATTGAAAATTATAGTTACTTTAACTATTACTAAACAAATAAAGAACACTGATACATATGATGACTGATGCTAAACGTGTACTTTCATTATTTTCTTCCTTAGTTTTTCCTGTTGTGATATGATTTCTTTAAAACTTTGAAAATAACCATTCATATCCCTGTGCATTAAAGTTCAATAATTTCTTTTCAGAGTTAGACTAAAAAAAGTACATGATATTGTCAGGAAACTACTTCAGAATTCCACATAATATAGAGCAAGGATAAACCTTGTTAACTTGGATATGTAAAAAATGTCATCTGTTCCAACTGGTATTCTCAGAATGTTTGTTCTACTTTAGATAATTAATCTAGAAGAAAAGTGTTTGTATTAATAAAATCAGTATGCAAATAGAGATGTGTTCATTCATTTTCCATGGCTGAGACAGGGTCAAATATCTGAAAAGACCTAGAAATGTATTTCCTATCCTTTTGCATGATTTATCCTCTCCTGAGTATTACTCAGTGTGCAATTAAAGTGCTCCAATATTGTAAAGTCTATTATTCTATTAAAGACTTTTAAATTCTAACTATAAAATAAGTTATTCATTTCCGATAGTTGGACTACTCAACACATTTTTGGCTTTCAAAATTTTAACTACACGTAGAATGTTTATGGATCATCTCTTTCAATGAGGCTAATTTGAATTTTTGAAATTATATTAGAATTTGCATGCTGAAATCTGGCAAAGAGTTAGTTCAAAATATTTGCTGAAGGAGTGGATGATTTAATGCCTAGAAAAATATACATATGGAATAAATCGATTTAGATATACTTTTCCATTAAATTGTATAAAATGAAAATTTTACTCTCCCACACTTCTGTGTCAAATATTTGGTTCAGATGTGCTTTTCTGCTTTCATTTTATGGAGAATTTCAGACCTATTTTTACTCTAAAAGAGAATTATGCAAATCACATTTAATCACTCAATAAAATAGTTCTGAATGAAGTGTTTCCAGTTATCCACAATTAGTTTGATAGCTGAGGTTATTAAACCAGTTTTCATGCTTATTTCATCTTGTAATTTTATTCATTCATTTGCAATTTTGATATTTGCATAGTAATTATAGAGGAGGAAAATTATTTACGATATATTGAAATACTCATAGATAAAGTAATTTCTTACTACTGTCTATATTTGCCTCAAAAATAGACAGACAAATAAAACTTCTCTGGATAATTTTAATTAGTATCTTTTGAGGCATAAATGCCTAATTCAGAGAGGCTTTGGTACAAAAAAAATGGAAAAATAATTGGTCCTTTATTTTGTTAAACTTTAGGCATTTTATGAGTTTAGCTATAAATTAGAGCACTTGGATCTCTATAATTGTCCCATAACTGATGCAAGTGGGGATTTCCCACAACCTTTACAGAGAAAATGAAAATAAATAAGTTTTACTCTTGAGTATGTGAAACAGGAACTTCCAGATGTTCAAGCTGGATTTAGAAAAGGCAGAGGAACCAGAGATCAAATTGCCAACATCTGTCGGATCATAGAAAAAGCAAGAGAATTCCAGAAGAACAACTACTTCTGCTTCATTGACTATATTAAAGCTTTTGACTGAATGGATCACAACAAACTGTGGAAAACTCTTTAAGAGATGGGAATACCAGACTACCTTACCTAGCTCCTGAGAAAGCCTGTAAGTAGGTCAAGAAGCAACAGTTAGAACTGAAAATGAAACAACTGGATCCAAACTGGGAAAGGAGTATGTCAAGGCCATATATTGTCACCCTGCTTATTTAAATTCTATGCAGAGTACATCATACTAAATGCTAGGCTGTATAAAGCAGAAGCTGGATCAAGATTGCCAGGAGAAATATCAATGACCTCAGATATGCAGATGACACCGCCCTTATGGCAGAAAGCGAAGAGCAACAAAAGAGCCTCTTGATGAAAGTGAAAGAAGAGAGTGAAAAAGTTGGCTTAAAACTCAGCATTCAGAAAACTAAGATCACAGCATCCAGTCCTATCACTTCATGGCAAATAGATGGGGAAACCATGGAAACAGTGAGAGACTTTTATTTTTCGGGCCTCCAAAATCGCTGAAGATGGTGACTGAAACCATGAAATTAAAAGACACTTGCTCCTTGGAAGAAAAACCTTGCCAAACATAGACAGAGTATTTAAAAGTAGAGACAGCACTTTGCCAACAAAGGTCCGGCTAGTCAAAGCTATAGCTTTTCCGGTAGTCATGTATGGATGGGAGAGCTGGACTATACAGAAAGCTGAGTGCTGAAAAATTGATGCTTTTGAACTGTGGTGTTGGAGAAGACTCTTGAGAGTCCCTTGGACTGCAAGGAGATCAAACCAGTCAATCCTAAAGGAAATCAGTACTGAACATTCATTGGCGGGACTAATTCTGAAGCTGAAGCTCCAATACTTTGGCCACCGGATGTGAAGAACTGACTCATTGGAAAAGACCCTGATGCTGGGAAAGATTAAAGGCAAGAGGAAAAGGGGCTGACAGAGGATGATATGGTTGGATTGCATCCCCGACTCGATGAACATGAGCTTGAGCAAGCTCTGGGAGGTGGTGAAGGACAGGGAAGCCTGGCGTGCTGCACTCCGTGGGGTTGCAAAGACTCAGGCATGACTGAGTGACTGAACAGAAACAAACTAATGCTTGAGTATTCTAATGTTATTTCATCATTTTTCCCCATCATCATCTTCACACACACACACACACACACACACACACACACACACACATTCACACATACACACAAACTCCAAGACTGAAAAATTCCCTTCCTCTTTGCTTTCAAAATTTAAATTTTCCAGTCATATGTATACTTTCCTTAAGTAACCTTTCTTTCCTTATATATCATTTATGCTTTGATTCTGGGATATTCACTTACTTTTGTTCTTGTTCAGCCACTAAGTTGTGTTGGACTCTTTGCAACCCCATGAACTGCAACATGCTAGGTTCCTCTATTCTCCAATATCTTCCAGAGTTTGCTCAAATTCACATCCTTTGAGTCAGGGAATGCTATCTAATCATCGCATCCTCTGCTGTCCCTTCTTTTGCCTTCAATATTTTCTAGGATCAGAGTCTTTTCTAATGAGTTGGCTGTGATTAGACGGCCAAAGCATTAGAGCATCAGCTTCAGCATCATTACTTCCAATGAATATTCAGGGTTGATCTCCTTTAGGATTGACTAGTTGGATCTCCTTGCAGTCCAAGGGACTCTCAAGTCTCTCCAGCACCACTCACTTAGGTAATATATTTTATTTAAATACATTTAACCAGGTTTCTAAAAAGAGAAAGCCTCAATGAGTACTTGTCCTTCTGGGAGTGTCTCAGCCCTTAGAACATTTTAAATATGTGCCATCTGTATCTTCTCACTTAAACCATACAGCTAAGAATGCAGGGAGAGTTGTCCCTCTGAATTCTCAGCAGAAATCTGAGGTAGAGAAGGGCTTTCTCCAGAGGAATATGTTAACATTGTCTTTTAACAAATGAGTAAACTCAGAAATATTCAAGAGATATACAATCTTTTTAAGAAAATTTTATTGGCTTGGACTGTAAAAAAGCAGACATATCCCAAATGAAAATAGGTCTTGGAACCCCAAACTTCTATAGACAGAAAGCAGTGTAAGAAACATATTACTACAGAGTAAATATTTGTGTCCTTCCAAATTTTTAAGTTAAAACTTAATTTTCAACATGATGGTATTTGAAGATAGCAACTGGAGGTGATTAGATTATGAAAGCAGATCTCTCATGAATGGATTAGTGCCCTTATTAAAACAAAAAATTTCTCTTGCCACATCCACCATGTGAGGACACAGCAAGAAGACAGCAAATTGTGGATCAGGAAGCAGGCTTTCACCGGACATTAAAGCTGACAAAGTTGATCGTGGAATTCCCAGTCCCCAGGACAGGGGAAAATAAATTTCTGTTATTGATAAGCTATCTGGTCCATGATGTTCTATTATACATAGCAGCTGTACTGTACTATGATATCAATGAAATAAAATCCACATTTTAAAACAAGAGAATCTTAACCAGATATCCCCATGACAGAAATATTTACTCAAACATAAAGATACATTTTTCTTCTTTTGGCACCAGACATCAGTCTCCCTAGAAGATAACATTCCTTTTTCAATCCTGTAAAGGGTCATGATGATGCACCACTTGCCTTGTATATCTTTGGTGAATTTTATGTATAGTGCCAGTATATCATTTCCCTGAAAGAGAAAAATAGGTACAGAACATACTGCGTCAGATGGCTTGGGGATGTATTGGGCTTCACCTGATAAAAATTTTTAGCTTAAATACGTACTTACATGGTTATTGGTCTTCCCTTTTGGCTCAGCTGGTAAAGAATCCACCTGTAATGTGGGAGACCTGGTTTCAATCCTTGGGTTAGGAAGATCCCCTGGAGAAGGGAAAGGCTACCCACTCTCGTATTTTGGCCTAGAGAATTCTATGGACTCTATAGCCCATGGGGTCGCAAAGAGTCAGACACAACTAAGCAACTTTCACTAATACGTGGTTGTTAAGCTTACTAGATACATTACTTGTAATCTACATATTTTACAAGTTATTGTGTCTTGCATTACCACACGTGTGACTGAGCCACCAGTAAAAGTGACGATGCCTAAGCAAGTTGAAACAATTGACCAAACGTATAATTTTATTAGCTCAATGATATGGAAAGAAGCAACAAGAGGGTGCCTTTTCCTGAACACAACAGTAGGATAGGTGTGTCCAGAGGCCTTTGGCTACACTTAACTGAAGAGCCTGAGTGGCCTACCATGAGGAGTTCTAGGGCCATTGGACAAATATTTCCCAAATCTTGATCAAAATTAAGACCAAAAGGGAAGGCATTGTAAATAAGGAATGTTGCCCACCATTCAGCTCTACAAGAATCATTCCTGGCCAACACAGTTGCTGATCTATAATACACTCTGAAAGAAATCTGGGGTGATATAAGAATCCCCCCAAAATGAGATAAGAATCAGAATCACTTTGTGCTCTGGGAAAACTGCCACAGATAGCAAAGATTATCTGAAAAAAAAATTTTATGGACCCAGTTTCTTACATCTTGCCATACTAAGAAAAGCACCTAAACCATTAACTAAGATAGCTGGCCCCCACAAATAGCAATGGCCTTCTACTAATATGTGTAATTGAATGCATGTACCCCCTACCCCAAATCATACATGCACTGACTTTCCCCTTTACCACTTCAGAACAATCCTCAGAGTTTCCCAAAAGACTTTCTTCTGAGTCATAATCCTTAGGTTGACTAGAATAAAATTCTTTTTTCTTATGTTGAATATTAATTTTTTGTCTATAATACCACTCATTTATAAATGTGGGATATCACTAATAGGAAAAAAAAAAAAACCCTAAGAGTTGAGAAGGTGGAAACCTACAGGATGGAACCAAGACATATGGTGAACTATTACCAAAGAGTAGCAGGACTGAGTCCTAATCAAGGCAGTACCAAGAAATGCCAAATTCAGGTTTTGAAAATTGTTATAAAATAGCAACTCCTGTGTGTCTCTTGTGTTTCTCTTTTTAGGATGAGAATATTTATAGAATTATAGTAATTAATCCTACTCTTGTTCTATAACTGTAGCATAATATATTGACTGCACAACACCCAGGATGGCAGATAATTTATCTCCTTATTTTACAAGTCTTTTGACCTAAAGGGAGTACACTTGATAAAACTATAAAAAACACATATCCATGCCTGGTCTACTTTAGATGGTGAGACTCTAGAGTTGGAGTTGATGTAATCAGATGAGACTTTGGGAGCTTTGGAAAAGGGTGAGAATATTTTGTAGTCAAATGCTCTACTACTGAGCTACACCCCTCTCTGTGGGTGAGAGTATTTTGAACATGGGAAGATGTAAATTACTGGAGCCCAGAGGGAAATCTATAATATTCTTCCTCCAAGAATAGTAGATCAGTTGACAATAATCTTAGTCTACTGATATTTACAAATGTGAGTAGTCTTCTCCTACACAGAATCATGGCTGGATGCCTAATGTAATCTAATACACATAAACCTTATTAAGACTATTGAAAGACCTGGATAGGCAAATACAGTAATGTGTGATCAAGGCATAGAGGCTTCCATGTTGGTTGCTCTTGATTCAGCCACTCTGGAAAAATCTGGCTTCTGTATACTTGGTGAAGCTTGCTTGGAGAAGCCATTCATCAGCCATATAAATTAGACCCTCCAGACTTAGTTTGGCCTTTAAATAACATCAAATTCATAAGAAACTCTAAACCAGAATTTCTTCCACTGAATTATCCCTGAATTCATAACCCCTACACATTGTAAATTGTGGAAAATTCTGAGAGAGATGGGAATACCAGACCACCTGACTTGCCTCTTGAGAAATCTGTATGCAGGTCAGGAAGAAACAGTTAGAACTGGACATGGAAAAACAGACTGGTTCAGGAAAAGGAGTACGTCAAGGCTGTATATTGTCACCCTGCTTGTTTAACTTCTATGCAGAGTACATCATGAGAAACGCTGGACTGGAAGAAACACAAGCAGGAACCAAGATTGCCGGGAGAAATATCAATAATCTCAGATATGCAGATGACACCACCCTTATGGCAGAAAGTGAAGAGGAACTAAAAAGCCTCTTGATGAATGTGAAAGAGGAGAGTGAAAAAGTTGGCTTAAAGCTCAACATTCAGAAATCTAAGATCATGGCATCCGATCTCATCACTTCATAGGAAATAGATGGGGAAACAGTGGAAACAGTGTCAGACTTTTTTGGGGGAGGCGGCTCCAAAATCACTGTAGATGGTGATTGCAGCCATGAAATTAAAAGACGCTTACTCCTTGGAAGGAAAGTTATGACCAACCTAGACAGCATGTTCAAAAGCAGAAACATTACTTTGCCAACTAAGGTCCGTCTAGTCAAGGCTATGGTTTTTCCAGTGGTCATGTATGGATGTGAAAGTTGGACTGTGAAGAAAGCTAAGCACCAAAGAACTGATGCTTTTGAACTTGGTGCTGGATGAGATTCTTGAGAGTCCCTTGGACAGCAAGGAGATCCAACCAATCCATTCTGAAAGAGATCAGCCCTGGGATTTCTTTGGAAGGAATGATGCTAAAGCTGAAGCTCCAGTACTTTGGCCACCTTGTGCAAAGAGCTGACTCATTGGAAAAGACTCTGATGCTGGGAGGGATTGGGGGCAGGAGGAGAAGGGGATGACAGAGGATGAGATGGCTGGATGGCATCACTGACTCGATGGATGGGAATCTGAGTGAACTCCGGGAGATGGTGATGGACAGGGAGGCCTGGCGTGCTGCAATACATGGGGTCACAAAGAGTAGGACACAACTGAGCGACTGAACTGAACTGAACTGAACACGTTGTAAGAGATAATAAATGATCATTGTTGCTTTGAGTCACTAAGAATAAGATGATATATTAGACAACATTAGATAACTAACATAATTTCTTACACTGATGTCATTTATGCAAAGTTTTAAAACATGTCAAAGGAAATTACAGGATTTACAGTTACAAGAGTACATGTTATTAAGCAGCAAAAAAAAAAAAAAAAAAAAAAAAACTTTACATAAAAATAATCTGGTGGCTTTCTTTGTAGGCCAGGAGAATCTTGTATCTTAAAACATTGTTACATATAACTATACATTTCAATAGAAATTTTAAGTAACATAAATCAGAGGAAAAGTGCAGTACAGGATAATATGCTTTATGATTGCTGTATTTTAGAAACTGAGGGGAATTTTGCTGAAGGAGTAAGAGCCACATTTGGGTCTTGAAAGAAAATAAAAGTTAAATAAGGAAGAAGGAAGAAAGAAGAAAGAGAGTTGAATTAAGTAAAAAAATGAAATAAAGATATTATCTGAACAGATTAAAGGCACAAAACCAAAAGAGAGTTTGGATCTTTGACCACATTCACTTAAACAGATGTGTATAGCGGACTCTTGGACTCAGAGGGAGAGGGAGAGGGTGGGATGATTTGGGAGAATGGCATTGAAACATGTATACTATCATGTAAGAATCGAATCGCCAGTCTATGTCCGATGCAGGATGCAGCATGCTTGGGGCTGGTGCACGGGGATGACCCAGAGGGATGTTGTGGGGAGGGAAGTGGGAGGAAGGTTCATGTTTGGGAACACATGTACACCCATGGTGGATTCATGTCAATGTATGGCAAAACCAATACAGTATTGTAAAGTAAAATAAAGTAAAAATAAAAATTAAAAAAAAAAAACGGAAAAAAAAAGTTATTGAATGGAAGATGAATGCATGCTTCTGAACCATAGTTTTCTCTGGATATATGCCCAGGAATGGGATTACTGTGTCATATGATAGTTCTATTTTTAGTTTTTAAGGAACCTCCATACTGTCCCCCATAGTGGCTGCGTTCTCACCAACAGTGCAGAGGATTCCCTTTTCCCCAAACCTTCCCCAGGATTTATTGTTTGTAGACTTTTTGATGATGGCTATTCTGACTGGCATGAGGTGGGGCCTCACTGTAGACTTGATTTGTATTTCTCGAATAATTAGCAATGTTGGGCATCTTCTCATGTGCCTCTTGACAATCTGTATATCTTCTTTGGAGAAGTGTCTATTTAGGTCCTCTGCCCATTTTTTGAATGGATTGTATTCTGTGATATTGACTGTGTGAGGAATCTAAAAAAGGGATGCAAATGAACTTATTTACAAAACATAAACAAACTCACAGATTTAAAAAATAAACTTGTTACCAAAGGGGAAGGAAGGATGACAAATTAGGAGTCTGGGATTGACATAAACACTCTACCATATTTAAAATAGGTAACCAACAAGGACCTACTGCATAGCACAGTGACCTCTACTCAATATTCTATAATAAGCTAAATAGGAAAATAAATGGAAATTATACACACACACACACACACGTACCTAATTGAAGTCAAAAGGAGAAATGGGCAGCAGAACACTAGATGGTTAGATAGCATCACCGACACAATGGACATGAATCTGAGCACACTCCAGGGGATAATGGAAGACAGAGGAGCCTGGCATGGTACATTCCATGGAGTCACAACGAGTTGAGCCCTACTTAGTAACTGAATGACATTTAACAACAAGTGTCTGAATCACTTTGTGGTACACCTGAAACTAACACAGCATTGTAAATCAATTATAGTCCAATATAAATAAAAATTTAAACAGTTATTTAAAGATTTTAAACATAGGCATGATAAAATCAGACATGCTTTAGAAAGAGGAAAACTGGAGTGGGAAGGATAGAGTTTGGAAGTGCAGCCTCCTGATGAATAATTAGGAGGTCTTGAATTAAAAGTACAGCAGTAACCATGGAAAGTCTTTCCCATAATAGTTAATGGCAATTCTATTCTCCCAATTTCTGAAACCCAAAACTTGCGCATTCTTTACTGCTTTCCCTTATTTTTTCACACGTCATATCCAATAGTTGGGCAAATTCAGTCAGCTTTTCTTTCAAAACATATTTCCAATACCTAAACATCACCTCTGCCTCAGACTTTGTGACTTTTGTTCTTCTCCTTTCAGTGCTAGTCCACCAAATATTTGTAGGGCCGACTCACTTTTCTCCTCCAGGTCTTTACTCCTTTATAAGATTTTCATAGAGGACTTTCCAGGGTATCAAATATAAAATTACAGATCTTCCAATTTTCTTTATCCTCCTTCCTTACCCTATTATTGTTCCTACATACTACTCCATCTATTTTGTTTAATTATGTTGCTTATAATGTTTCCCCATTCTTAGCGATGGGAGTTGGAAATGTGTATACAAAGATGTAGAAAAAAAGAGAGACATATGCTGGACAGTCAATAAATATTTATGAATGGATGAATAAATAGATCAAGAAGATATTAATACTTTTTATTATAATTGGCAATGTGATTTTAAGAATAGCTCCCAAGTTTTGTCTGTGTTAGGACTTTCTAGGACCTCTCTCTACCATATACAAACCCCTTTTAGTCCTAAGTCCTGAAAAGTTCAGTAAATTGATTCAGAACTAAATGTCAGGGGATGAAATAGTCACACAATTTTCAGCTTCAAAGCTTAGCAACAATTCCATAAGTAGTTTTTAATAGTCATATCTTTCTCCAAACCCAATGTATTAATCTTTTATAATGATTTGACAATAGAAAGAATAAAAGGGGAGGAAAGTTTGAATTGAAATGCCTGGGATTCTTATTCTATTTCTACTATAATTTAGGACTCTTAACTCCATTTGAAAGTTTCCACATCTCAAAAAATAAAAAGGCAAACAAAAGTTAAATATATCTGCTCTAATTTGCAGATTACATTGCAAAGGAAAAAAGAGAGTTGTATAATATACTTATTTAAAACAAAAAAGGTTATGCACTCTATGCACAAAAATTCTTTTAATGCTACATTTCCAAGAAGTCTAACCCACTAATATTCCAAATATATAATTATAAATGAAGAATTTCCAGTCAGTTGTTATAATCATGTAAAAGTTCTCAGAAGTAAATTCTAAATAGTAAGAGTCAGATATGATAGCCCAAAACTTTTTTCTTATTATAAAACCATTTCTTAGTGATCTACATTGATCATTAGTGTAAAATGTTTTGCTTATGTGAGCTCACTGTCTTCCCCTTAAAATCTCTGTAACCTTTAAAAGATTCTCTTTATGTATTTGTCAAAACTGAGAAATCTGAAAGAAAAAAAAAATGTCCACATAGCCCAATTACAGATTACTGAAAAGGTCAGCAAGATGTCATTGTTGCAGAGCAGTCTGGAAAATCTCATGAGAACTTTCAGCTGAAAGTTCAATTGAATTGTTGGGCTCCTGACTTGGAGGAATCAATCCCTCATAAGAAAAAAGGGCAATAGCCACCCTGTGGGTAAAGAACACTGGTTGACTACCCTCCTGATGCAGAACAAAGGTAAGGGGGAAAGTGGCCCAACCAACACAATACTACCGGTGATTAAAAGCCATTTGTTCTCTTATGTTTTTTCCACACTACCAGGTGCATTTGATTTGTAATAAATACATTTTAGAAAAAATTTCTGGTTTATCATAAAGATTTTACAGTTTCATCAAATTTCACAGTTTAAGAATTTTTAAAAATGATAGTTAAAAGTATTTTTAGAAGTTTGTACCACTACAAAACTCCAAGATGCACTTGTTTTGTTTTCCTCTTAATATTTTCAATTTATTTTGTACTTAGAGCACAAAATTTCAGCATTTATAAGGCTTTGAGGAAAATTTGAATAAATCAAATATGTTACCTAAAAATAAAAATATAACAAATATAGCTGTGTGAAGAATTCTAAAAGTAAAACCACATGAACCTACTTTAAAATTATGAGATGACATATAAAGTCCTAAGAATGCTTTTTGAACATCTAATAATATTCACTGTAGCAGTTAGGTCTGAGGGCATTTTCATGGAAAGTATTATGTACTTTTTTTGTGGTCTAGTCAAATGTATCTAAAGATGTCTAGATCTTGAATATTCATTAAGTTAAAACAACTTTAGCAGTATATATCTAAATTTAGTATTCTATTATACAATGAAAACCTGGAACCATCATAAGTTGCTGGTTAGAAGCACTTTGGTAAATAATTTGGCAATTTATTTTAAAGTTCATATATTGCATGACTCAGCAATTCTACTTCTAGATGCTTATTTGAGAAATAAGAAAAGATTTCCCTTAAACTTGTATTAGAATGTTTATAGAAACTTTTTCACATGTGTGTATTCAGTTGGTAAGTCATGTCCAACTCTGCGACCCCATGAACAGTAGCCTGTAAGGCTCCTCTGTCCATTGGATTTTCCAGGCAAGAATACTGGAGTGGGTTGCCATTTACCACTCCAGGGGATCTTCCTAACCCATGAATCCAACCCTCATCTCTTGTGCCTCTTGTATTAGCAGGCAGGCAGATTGTTTACCAGAGTCACCTGGGAAGAAGACAACTTTTTCATAAATTAACATTATACAATAATGATATATTATTATACATTTATATGGGCTTTCCTGGTAGCTCAACTGGTAAAGAATCTGCCTGCAATGCCAGAGACCCAGGTTCAATACCTGGGTTGGGAAGATCCCCTGGAGGAGGGCATGGCAATCCACTCCAGTACTCCTGCCTGGAGAATCTCCATGGACAGAGGAGCCTGGGGGGCTATAGTCCATGGGGTCACAAAGAGTTGAACATGACTGAGTGACTAAGCCCAGCACACAGCATACATTAATATAATAGCATTACTATTAATGAATATTATGATTATTATGTGAAACAGGTACAAGTGCATGACAGTGCCATGTGGTTAAATATAAAATGGACAGATATATATGTATTTAAATGAACCTGTCTTTGTATAAATAGCAGTACGAACCCACAGCCATGTATAGTGAACCCACATGGACTCATATTGAATACATTAACTTGTAGTCTCATTTCTCAGTACCCCTAGAACATCTTTTATATTGAGTATTTTACTATATCTGCTGATTGCATTGTTTGGCAGAGTATGCACTCAAAGCTTCGTTACCACAGACAGTATTCTCAATAAATACAAGACTTCTCTAAACCACTATAGTTCTCCTCTGTGCTTAGGATTTGTATTGAGCCTGGCAAATCTTTTAGAGAATGAAGTGGCCACCCACTCCAAACTTCTTGCCTGGGAAATCCTCATGGACAGAGGAGCCTGGCGGGCTAGAGTCCATGGGGTCACAAAGAGTTGGACATGACTGAGCAACTAAGCATGGCGCAGAGTGTCTCATAGGGTTTTCAAGGATTAACTAAATTTATAGTGCATAAAATTGGCCTGGCATGCATAAGCACTCCATAGCACAGCTATTACAGTTATGTTTATTATTACCATGAGATCTATCAACTGTTGGGTCAGGAGTAGGTCCCAAACAAGATTACATTTAGGTAGAAAAAATTGTATGCTAGATAGTTAACTAACGGTAGCTATTGCAGATAATTACCTCCTAAGACCTGATGGCTCAGTGGTAAAGAATCCTGCCAGTGCAGGAAACTTGGGTTCAAGTGCTGGTTTGGGAAGATCCCCTGGAGAAGGAAAGGCCAACCCACTCCAATATTCTTGCCTGGAGAACATCAGCTACAATCCATGGGGGTCACAAAGAGTCAGACAAGACTTAGAGGCTGAACAACAACAACAAGGATAAACTAAAAGTGACGGATTGATTTACTACTTCAAGAAATGGCAAAAGCAGTCACTGAATGTATATTTATTAAAATCATTTTGAAGAAACTGACAAGTGAATTCTTGTCATTCAACTGTTTGGTCAAAACAAGACTCATATGTCTCTTTTAATTGTTCTTTATAAAAGGGCAAAATGGTAATGAGCAATTTTAAGTGTGAGTCACAAAAAATAATGAAATAAATTCCTACCATCCATCTGGATTCTTTAGTTGATCATTTTAGAGAACTAAATATAAAATCTTTCGAAAAATAAAATAGGATTTTCAGTATACATGTTTGTCTTTGCTAAGTAGAATTACAACTTAAAATCTGTTACTTAAAATAAATGGATGTATTCATTTAAAAGAGTAAAAAACTAAAAGATATGGATAACTTCTCAATCATTTATTTTGCACTCCTAAATTATATTTACTTATGTAAAGCTTTATTAACTAGAAAAATAAGTATCTACTAAAGGATAACTGGACTGCCTTGTTGATTTAAACCAACTTTAAATTGCTGGAAAGGGGATACATGGATGGGGGAATACCAGCGAACAGTACCTGCATGATGTACTTCTAAGTATATAAATAAATTAAAGCATATTCCCCAGATATCACAAAACAAAATCAAGTGGTCATATGAAGTAAAAATATTTTAACTAATGTTCAGCTATTACCAACATACGGCATATTGCTTTGTATATTTTTCCAAAAGCATTACTCTATAAATTTCAACATCCTTCCTTATTGAAATGATCTTTTCATTTGTGTATTTGCTCATTTGGACTCAGTGTAAAATAAATAGATAGTATTTTAATATTTTAAAATATTTTAATATTTATCTAAAATAAATAGATAATATAGAATTATGCCACTCATTATTGAGTTTAGCAGTTGTGCTGCTTTTTTGCATTTCATTCAGTGCCTGAAAATAGGTTGCCTAAAATATGCCTGAGTTACAACCAATAGTCTTTGGGGGAAGAACATACTTTGTATTTAAGGGAAATAAGAATTACAAATTACTTAGTAAACTGATGAATATGCATTACTGATCCAAAAATTATAATTGTTTCAAGACAAAACTGTTTTACAGAATCTTGATATGATAGAAATAATTTTATATTCAATAAGCATTTTATTTAATAAGATGCATGCCTTTTGTACATTAATGTTTTCTTTTAAAATATAGTTCATTTGAATAGTTGCCTTTTCTAGCATAAAGTCAAATGAAACACTTGCATGTGGTAGGAAGCACTATGGTACAAGCTTTTGGTTTATTCAAAAAGTGTGAATAAATTAGTTATTCTAGAAGTCATTGAGAATACAAAAATCAAAAACGCATAAGCCTTTAAATAGCTTTAAGTTCTGTGTTTAGAATTGTTAAGATGGTCCAAAATAAACTTTACAAAGAAGGCTTTCTTTTTCTTTTACTGTGTATGTAAAGGCCTGAGGGACCAACACAATTTTTTAAATATTTTAAGCTAATATAAAACTTGAGAACTCAAAAAAATTTATTTCATGGTGATTATAGTTAATACTAGAGTATATATACTTACAAGATGCTAAGAAAGTAAATATTAAATGTTCTCATCACAAAAAGAGAAATAGTAGTTTTGTAAGATGATGGAAATGTTAGCTAGCACAATAGTGGTAATCGCTTTGCAATATATCAATGTGTCAAATAGACACAATGTATACCTTAACCTTACTGAAGATTATATGTTAACTATATCTCAATAAAGTTGGAAAGGGAAAGATTGTAAGAAAATATATTCCAGAATTATAGAAATCCTTTTTGTTCCTGTTCAGTGTTGTATCCTAACCCATAAAATATATAAATAAATATATATATATATAGTTTATCTAATAAGCATGTAGATACACATTAATATCTTTAATGATATCTAAAACTCATTCTGAAAAAATGCACAAATCTATGCTTTAAAGGATTGTCAGTGAGTGAATGTGCCTGAGCATTCTTCACACAGATAAAGAAATTAACCAACAACTACAGAAGCTTGTCTCTTGTCTCTATCTTAAATATCATGACTACACTGATTTCTAAAAGCATAGATCAGTTTTGCCTGTTTTTGAGCTTAATATCAATCAAGCCATACAGGTATTAATCCCTTGGGTTAAGTTTCTTTTGTTCAACAATTATATTTGCCTGTTCATCTATCTTGTTAAATGTAAGATTCATTGATTCATTTTCATCATTCATATGATACCGATTGTATGAACACAAAACATGTTTTAACTCTTCTAATACAGAAGTACACTGGAGCTGGATTTTTTTTCTTCCACTAAAGTAATTAACTTTGCTATACATGCTCATGATTTGTGGTGCCTATGTGTGGATGTTAAAGACACTTACTCCTTGGAAGGAAAGTTATGACCAACATAGATATAATATTAAAAAGCAGAGACATTACTTTGCAAACTCCGTCTAGTCAGTTCAGTTCAGTTGCTCAGTTGTGTCCGACTCTGTGAACCCATGGACCGCAGCATGCCAGGACTCCCTGTACATCACAAACTCCCAGAGTTTACAAAACTCAGGTCCACTGAATCAGTGATGCAATCCAACCATCTCATCCTCTGTTGTCCCCTTCTCCTCCTGCCTTCAATCTTTCCTAGCATCAGGGTCTTTTCAAATGAGTCAGTTCTTCACATCAGGTGGCCAAAGCATTGGAGTTTCGGCTTCAATATCAGTCCTTCTAATGAACACTCAGGACTGATTTCCTTTAGGATGAACTGGTTGGATCTCCGTACAATCCAAGAGACTCTCAAGGGTCTTCTCCAACTCCACAGTTCAAAAGCATCAATTCTTCGATGCTCAGCTTTCTTTATATTCCAACTCTCACATCTACACATGACTACTGGAAAAACCATAGCTTTGACTAGACAGACCTTTGTTGGCAAAGTAAAGTCTCTGCTTTTTAATATGCTGTGTATGTTGGTCATAGCTTTTCTTCCAAGGAACAAGCGTCTTTTAATTTCCTGACTGCAGTCACCATCTGCAGTGATTTTGGAGCTGAAAAAAATAAAGTCAGCCACTGTTTCCACTGTTTCCCCATCTATTTCCCATGAAGTGATGGGACCAGATGTCATGATCTTCATTTTCAGAATGTTGAGCTTTAAGCCAACTTTTTCACTCTCCTCTTTCACTTTCATCAAGAAGCTCTTTAGTTCTTCTTCACTTTCTGCCATAAGGGTGGTGTCATCTGCATATCTAGTCAAGGCAATGGTTTCTCCAGTAGTCATGTGTGGATGTGAGAGCTGGACTATAAAGAAAGCTGAGCACTGAAGAATTGATGCTTTTGAACTGTGGTGTTGAGGAAGACTCTTGAGAATCTCTTGGACTGCAAGGAGTTCCAACCAGTCCATCCTAAAGGAGATCAGTCCTGAGCGTTCATTGGAAGGACTGATGCTGAAGTTGAAACTCCAATACTTTGGCCACTTGATGCAAAGAGCTGTCTCATTTGAAAAGACCCTGATGCTGGGAAAGATTGAAGGCAGGAGGAGAAGGAGATGACAGAGGATGAGACAGTTGGATGGCATCATCGATTCAATGGACATGAGTTTGGCTTAACTCTAGGAGTTGGTAACGGACAGGGAGGCCTGGCGTGCTGTGGTCCATGGGGTCGCAAAGAGTTGGACACGACTGAGTGACTGAGCTGAAGGATTGTGTATATTTAACTCTAAGATGTAATGTCAGTTTTCTAGTTTGACTTCACCAAAACAAATTCCCACAAATTGTGTATGAGAGAGTTTTTTCTGCCCCACGTCTTTGACATTCTAATCTAAGGCAACTAGGACTGGCTTTCGTGTATAGAAGTCAAAGTTCATTTTTATCCATATGGCTATTCACTTGGCACAGAATAATTTATTAAAAGATTATTCTTTAAGGCACCAGTATTGAAATAAGCAGAGTATATGAAATGCTCACGGCTTGGAAAGATAGCGATTCCTCAAATAGTCATTTATTTTCTGATTTACTTCACTCTGTACGACAGGCTCTAGGTTCATCCACATCACTTTAACTGATTCAATTCATTCCTTTTTATGGCTGAGTAATATTCTATTATGAATATGCACCACGTCTTTATCCATTCATCTGTTGATGGGCATCTAAACTGCTTCCAGGTCCTGGCTATTATAAACAGTGCTGCAATGAACATCAAGGTACATGTGTCTTTCTGAGTTATGGTTTTTTCAGGGTATATGCCCAGTAGCAGGATTTCTGGGTCATATGGACTTCCTTGATGACTCAGTGGTAAAAAAAAAAAAAAAAAAAAAAAAACCTGTCAAGCAGGAGACTTGGGTTTGACCCCTGGGTCAGGAAGATCCCCTGGAGAAGACAATGGAAACCCACTCCAGTATTCTTGCTTGGGAAATCTCATGGACAGAGGAGCCTGGGGGGCTACAGTTCTTGGGGTCACAAAAGAGTTGGACATGACTTGGCAACCAAACAAAAACAACATGGTAATTCTACATTTATTTTTTAAAGAAACCTCTATACTTTTCTCCACTGTGACTGTGCCAATTTACATTCCCATGAACAGCGTAAGAGGGTTCCCTTACTCCACACCCTCTCTGGCATTTATTGTCTGTAGATTTTTTGATGATGTCCATTCTGTGAGGTGTATCTCACTGTAGTTTTGATTTGCATTTCTCTAATAATTAGCAATGCTCAGCATCTGTTCACATGCCACTTGGGCATCTATATGTCTTTTTGGAAAGATGTCTATTTAGGTCTTCTAGCCATTTTTTGATTGTATTGTTTGATTTTTTGATACTGAATTCCATAAGCTGTTTGTATATTTTGAAGATTAATTCTTTGTCTGTTGCTCCATATGCAAATTTGTCCCATTCATAGGGTTGTTTTTTATCTTGTTTATGATTATCTTTGCTATGCAAAAGCTTTTATATTTAACTAGGTCCCAATTATTTATTTTTGTTTTTATTTTCATTAACTCATATATGCGTGGAAAATTCTGAAAGAGATGGGAATACCAGACCACCTAACCTGCCTCTTGAGAAACCTATATGCAGGTCAGGAAGCAACAGTTAGAACTGGACATGGAAAAACAGACTGGTTCCAAATAGGAAAATGAATACGTCAAGGTCTTGTCACCCTGCTTATTTAACTTATATGCAGAGTACATCATGAGAAACGCTGGGCTGGAAGAAGCACAAGCTGGAATCAAGATTGCTGGGAGAAATATCAATAACCTCAGATATGTGGATGACACCCCCCCTTATGGCAGAAAGTGAAGAGGAACTAAAAACCCTCTTGATGAAAGTGAAAGTGGAGAGTGAAAAAGATGGCTTAAGGCTCAGCATTCAGAAAATGAAGATCATGGCATCTGGTCCCATCACTTCATGGGAAATAGATGGGGAAACAGTGGAAACAGTGTCAGACTTTATTTTTGGGGGCTCCAAAATCACTGCAGATGGTGATTGCAGCTATGAAATTAAAAGACTCTTGCTCTTTGAAAGGAAATTTATGATCAACCTAGATAGCATATTGAAAAGCAGAGATATTACTTTGCCAGCAAAGGTCCGTCTAGTCAAGGTTATGGTTTTTCCAGTGGTCATGTATGGATGTGAGAGTTGGGCTGTGAAGAAGGTTAAGCGCCAAAGAATTGATGCTTTTGAACTGTGGTGTTGAAGACTCTTGAGAGTCCCTTGGACTGCAAAGAAATCCAGCCAGTCCATCCTAAAAGAGATCAGCCCTGAGATTTCTTTGGAAGGAATGATGCTAAAGCTGAAACTCCAATACTTTGGCCACCTCATGCGAAGAGTTGACTCATTGGAAAAGACTGTGATGCTGAGAGGGATTGGTGCAGGAGGAGAAGGGGATGACAGAGTATGAGATGGCTGGATGGCATCACCGACTCAATGGATGTCAGTTTGAGTAGACTCTGGGAGTTGGTGATGGACAGGGAGGCCTGGCGTGCTGTGATTCCTGGGGTCACAAAGAGTCGGACACGACTGAGTGAGTGAACTGAACTGAACTCATATGTATAGAATCTAGAAAAATGGCACTGACGAACCTATTTGCAGGGAAGGAATAGAGATGCAAAAATAGAGTATGGCCTTGTGGACATGGTGAGGGTGGGGGGAAGGGAAGGGAAAGAATAGCATTGACATATATACAGTACTGTGTATAAAATAGATAGCTTGGGAGAAGCTGCTATATAGCACAGAGAGCTCAGCGATTGTGATGACCTGGAGGGGGGGATATTGGGGGTGGGAGGGAGGCTCAAGAAGGAGTGAATATATGTATACATATGGCTGATTCACGATGTTGTACAGCAGAAACTAACACAACATCGTAAAGCAAACGTATCCTAATATAAAAAAGGTTTCAGGGAAAAGAGTTATCTTATTGATCACAGCAACGTGAATAAATATTTCAGCAGGTTGTTTTGTGCAAATTGGCAATGTGAACCTAAAATGTGTATGTATATGCAAAGAGTTAGTATACTCTGCTGCTGCTGCTGCTAAGTCGCTTCAGTCGTGTCCGACTACGTGCGACCCCATAGACAGCAGCCCACCAGGCTCTGTCGTTCCTGGGATTCTCCAGGCAAGAACACTGGAGTGGGTTGCCATTTCCTTCTCTTAGACAATCTTAAAAAAAGGAGACTAAATTTTGAAAACTGACACAATCATGTAGAGAGACCTACAAAAGATCTATAGTAATAAATGCTGGAAGGTATTGATGAAATGACAAATCATAGTCCATTAGAACCAAACAGACACTGCAGAAATAAATTCACCCATATACGATTGTTCAATTTATGACAAAGACGACACTGCAATGCAATGAAGAAACATCTGTAGGCATTTTTTACACCAGAATACTTACCAATAAATCAAAATCCGTTCCAGATTTATTGTGGATCTAAATGTGAAAGGTTAAAACAATAAATCTTCTAGAAGAAAATGAGGGTGGTTTTTAGGATAATCTTAAAGATTTCTTAAATAGAAGTAAAAAAGTGCCAGCTGTGAATGAAAAGACCTCGCTATAAGATTAAAAAGACAGGACTTTGAGTCAGAAAAAATATTAGCAAAACTTGTATTAGAAAAAGACAAATTGAGACTACAAAAACAATACCAAAACCCATAAGACAAAGGGAGTCAGGTCAATAGAAAAACTGCAAGTATTTCAACAGGCACTTCAAAACAACGCATGAATAACCAAAAAAACACTGTGAAAAATTACATTAGTGATCAGGAAAAGGAAAGCTAAAGGTACAATATGATACACTTCACATCCACTCAAATAGCCAAAATAAAAGAGCAGTCAAAATCACATGTTGGTGAGATGTGGAGCAATCATGATTCTCGCACACCACTAATGGGAGTGCAAGTTTGCTCAGCCACTTTGGAAAACAATTCAACGGTATCTACTAAGGTCAAACATACCAACACAATGATCCTAAGGTACATGCCCAACAGAAATAAGCAGATATGTTCACACATGTACCAGAATGTCCACAGCAGCCTCAAACTAGAAGCAACACCAACAACCATCTACAGAAGAACAATTAAATGAATCGGGATATACTCACTTGATCAAATACTGTGCAGTAATTGAAATTAACCAACTGCATGCATGAGTGAGCAGTCGTGTTTGACTCTTTGAGACCCCATGGACTGTAGCAGGTGAGTCTCCTCTGTACATGGGATTTTCCAGGCAAGATTACTGGAGTGGATTGCTGCTTCCTCCTCCAAGGGATCTTTCTAACCAGGGAATTGAACCCACGTCTCTTGCTTGACAGGCAGATTCTTTACCACAGAGCCACCTGGGAAGCCTTTAACCAACTAGCCACAGAAACATGGATGAGTCTCGTAAATGTAGTGCTGGGTGAAAGAAACCAAACACACAAAAATATGTACTCCATTTCTGCTTTATTGACTGTGCCAAAGCCTTTCACTGTGTGGATCACAATAAACTGCGGAAAATTCTGAAAGAGATGGGAATACCAGACCACCTGACCTGCCTCTTGAGAAATCTGTATGCAGGTCAGGAAGCAAGAGATGATATGGAATGGGAGGTGGGAGGGGGGTTCAGGATTGGGAATTCATGTACACCTGTGGCTGATTCACGTCAATGTATGGCAAAACCAGTACAGTATTGTAAAGCAAAATAAAGTAAAAATTAAAATTAAAAAATAAATTAATTAATTAAAAAAACAACAACAACAGAAAGAACTGGGCATGGAACAACAGACTGGTTCCAAATAGGAAAAGGAGTACGGCTAGGCTGTATATTGTCACCCTGATTATTTAACTTATATGCAGAGTACATCATGAGAAATGCTGGGCTGGAAGAAGCAAAAGCCGGAAACAAGATTGCGAGGAGAAATATCTATAATCTCAGATATGAAGAAGACACCACCCTTATGGCAGAAAGTGAAGAGGAGCTAAAAAAGCCTCTTGATGAAAGTGAAAGAGGAGAGTGAAAGAGTTGGCTTAAAGCTCAACATTCAGAAATCTAAGATCATGGCATCTGGTCCCATCACTTCATGGGAAATAGACGGGAAACAGTGGAAACAGTGTCAGACTTTGTATTTTGGGGCTCCAAAATCACTGCAGATGGTGACTGCAGCCATGAAATTAAAAGTCGCTTACTCCTTGGAAAGAAAGTTTTGACCAACCTAGATAGAATTTTGAAAAGTAGAGACATTACTTTACCAAAAAAGGTCCGTCTAGTCAAGGCTATGGTTTTTCCTGTGGTCATGTGTGGATGTGAGAGTTGGACTGTGAAGAAAGCTGAATGCTGAAGAATTGATGCTTTTGAACTGTGGTGTTGGAGAAGCCTCTTGAGAATCCCCTGGACTGCAAGGAGATCCAACCAGTCCATTCTAAAGGAGATCAGTCCTGGGTGTTCCTTGGAAGGAATGATGCTAAAGCTGAAACTCCAGTACTTTGGCTACCTCATGTGAAGAGTTGACTCATTGGGAAAGACTCTGATGCTGGGAGGAATTGGGGGCAGGAGGAGAAGGGGACAACCGAGGATGAGATGGCTGGATGGCATCACCGACTCGATGGGCATGGGTTTGAGTGAACTCTGGGAGTTGGTGATGGACTGGGAGGCCTGGTATGCTGCGATTCATGGGGTTGCAAAAAGTCGGACACAACTGAGCAACTGAACTGAACTGAACTGAACTGAACTGATGGCTACATTTATACTAACACAT
The DNA here is from genome assembly GCF_016772045.2 of Ovis aries. NCBI lineage: Eukaryota > Metazoa > Chordata > Mammalia > Artiodactyla > Bovidae > Ovis > Ovis aries. Next base: position 55,567,353 of record NC_056069.1, read on the forward strand.
ATATATGGAATTTAGAAAGATGGCAATGACGACCCTGTATGCAAGACAGGAAAAAAGACATAGATGTGTATAACAGACTTTTGGACTCAGAGGGAGAGGGAGAGGGTGGGATGATTTGGGAGAATGGCATTCTAACATGTATACTATCATGTAAGAATTGAATCGCCAGTCTATGTCTGTCTGACGCAGGATACAGCATGCTTGGGGCTGGTGCATGGGGATGACCCAGAGAGATGTTATGGGGAGGGGAGGTGGGAGGGGGGTTCATGTTTGGGAACGCATGTAAGAATTAAAGATTTTAAAATTAAAAAAATAAAAACTAAAAAAAAAAGTTCAAACTTTGTCAAATCTAATCTGTCTATTAGAAGATAATACATTGGTTACTATTGGGGTTAATGGTGACAAGGATGAGGCTCCAGAAGAGCTTATGGGAGTAAGAGTGATATTTTGTGTTGTTCACAATGATAGTTATGCAGATAATGCACTCAATGAAATTAATTGAGCTGTACACACTTACTGATTTGTGCACTTTTCTATAAACATTGTGTACATTATTAAAAGTTTACTGTTGAAAAGTTTGTACAACCTATTTAGATTCTGATGTTGGCTTTGTGGGAGATTATTTCAGCATCTGTAAGAACTTTGACAAGCAAGCTCTCAGCATTTTAGTTCAGAGTACCAGCTTTGTGAATTCACCCAGAGAATGAAATTCACCAGAGAACCAGCTCTGAGAATTCAGGAGCACCAGAGTGGAAGCTCTGAGTCTGTGGTGCTTTCATCAAACTCTCTTTACCAAAGAATAGCCTAGACTCCCAGGTTTTCCCGCTTGTTGACATATACCATGGCTGTCGTCTCGACCATGAGTTAACACTTCTTTAAATCTCCCAGAACATGGATGATAGACCTTGAAATAATTTCACAGCAGATTCCCCCCACTTTTCTATTTTGAAATCTAGCTATTTAACCAACGATCTGTGTTAGAAGAGAATCTTCACACTTGACAACAAAGAAGAACTCACATAATATCTTCAAAGAGCTGAATTCTGAAGGGATTGATTATTATCTACAATATTTATTGTATATTATGCAAGCACTGATTATACATTGAATAGCATAATTTTTATTTGACAGGAGTGAAAAGCATTTCCTTCAAGAAAGGCTCTGTAGGATGAAGCCGGTGCTCCCCAGCAGACGGGATTTGGCGATGCAGCAATCTAGCAGCATGGAAGCAGCCTCAGCATGCTGTGAACATATTCATAGGAGCCTCATGAAAGTCCCAGGACTGCTGGGCCAGCAGCTGTTCACTACCAACAAAGCTGCTGTTATTACAGAGCATAGTTTTTTTCAGTTCTCCCCACAATCTTTTTATAGCATGGAGTTCCTTTGCCACAAGGGCTTATCACCAGTGCAGGACTGATTAAGCACACAACAGCCAAACATAAATAACACCTAGTTCAGTGGACACACCATGCATGAAAAAATAACAATCCTGTGTGTCCAGGAATATATACAGCTTATATTTCAATTACATAAAAATTGGATATGGCCAATATCGCTGAACAATGTGGATTAACCAGAAAACTCATCTCAAACCTGCAAAACATAAATATCTGTGATAGGATGCTTAGAAGACAAGATATCTTAATTTGAAATCTCAGTTCCTCATACACACTTTCAGTAACTCTGAAGAGCAGTAAAACTGTATCCCTAAATACTGTCCTTCATGAGTCAGGAGAAAACAGGATGTGTTTTAAATTTAGTCTGATAAAAATTATAATTCTTGACATGGAAAGATCATAAGACTAGAACTCAGAAGACATCCATTCCAGGTTCCATTGATAACTGGATAAACTAAAGCAACTTACTTATATTTAAAATTAAAACAATCGCTGCTACACTGTTCAGGACTGGTAACAGAACACATGAAATAACATATGAAGATGCCCTTTACATATCATAAAAAGCTGTAAAAATGTATAACATTTGGTTATATTTAGGATGACCCCTGATTGCTCCTGAATAATCTATACATTTCTGGGAGACATATAATTGATGCATAAGACTGAATAAACGCTTCAACATATTTTACCAATTTCATAAGCTGAAGATTCTCACTTTTTAATGTACAGAATACATTGAACTTTTTACAATATAAGCCTACTCTTAGCTTTCATCACATAAAATCCTAATATTTTGGCTGCTTCAGTGTGCATATATCCCTGTTTTTGTAATGACTGTATTTCAGGGCCCAGAATACATAGCATTTTCTTATTTTCACTAGTTTTCCTTAAAAGAATCTCTTTTTAAAAAATCTTTTGAACAACTAAATGTTGTCTTTCTGTATCAATATTGTATATAATTCTCTTTATTTATAATGAACAAACAAATCCAAACATATATTTTTATAACCCTGCACATATTTACAAAGATTTCCAGAATGTTCTAAATGGAGTTGGCAGTTTTATAACAAACTTCTAAGAGAAAGATCTTTGTGAATCTCTCTTACATACACATGCATGTGCGCACGTGCAAACACACACTCACACACACATACAGCAGCTAAGAGATGATCAATTTCTTTTTCCAAACCACACATCCAGTCAGTTTTGCAGAGAGCAATGCTCTCTTAAGCTTACTGTACACAAAGGACAATCTAGAAAATGTAATTTAATTTTTTAATTGAACCTTCATTTCTATTTAATTGCACACTACACCTTCTTCAGTGCCGAAACATAATGAGAAGGAAGCAATTTCCAACGTGTTTAAAGGTCTTACACTGCTCCAAAGTAGAACTGGTTTCCATGGAAACTGGCATACCACCCTCTATTTATTCCAAATAAATGACAAATCAAAAGTGCAGCTGTAATATCGGGGAATTCTATTTCTCCTAACACAATACAAAGCTACAAATACCTCTGCTAGCATTAGGTTACCACTTGTGATAACCTAATAAGTGAAAAGAGCAGGTTTTCCAAACACAGTCTGTGGCTGCAGGTTTCCACCCTGTGATGACTGTCACAATGACCTTGACTTCCATTCTATAAAATGCCCTTGGGTGGGAAGGCAAAACAGAAGGCATTATTTTCGTGATGTGAGATATTTTACACTGCAAATGAGATTTGCTTGTCTTAACCTAAGAAGCAAATCAAATTCTGAATTACATCATCTAATAGCTACTGCTGGGAGGTGCCGGCAAGAGAATTATTGATTTGGAAAGCCAACATCTGCAGAACGCTAACCTGATCTATTAAGGCCAAACAAAGGGCTTGTGGCTCAGCTGCTCCCTTTCTGTCGCCTTCATCATGCTTTCGGCTAAATGAGCTCCAGCCCAGGAGACAGGAAAAGAGGCTGGTGTGAGTCCATCAAGTTTACTAGTGACCATATGGGAGAGCATCAATTTGACCCAGTGCAAACCCTGCATCCCTGGGGCTCATTCTCATGAAAGCCTTCTCTTGTGTGTTCACACATGCATGCGCACACATGCACAGGCACACACTCCTTCCCCTTGAACACAAGAATCAGGGTACCAGAGAGAAAAACATCTGTATCTTTCACTTATTTCTGAGTCCTCTCATGAAATGTAAATCTTGTGGAAAATTAAGTATCCATTCAAATAGGGATGGAAAATCTAATCTTATACTATTTTCTCATAAAAGCTACTCTATTATAGTCAGAAATACTGGTATTTGTATTCATCATTTTGTTTAAAAATATGCTTCAAGATTTGGGTATACATCATCTGCATGTCTCTGATGAGACTGTTTGTGATCAACCAACCAAATAGATTTATTTTTCATTTGGCAATTGTAGAGATAAAATGAATAATGAAAACATACATGTAGGCATAACCCAGGCATTTTATTGTTTGTGTGTGTGTGTGTCAGTTTCTGATGTACAACAAAGTGAATCAGCTATGTATATACATATATCCCCTCCATCTTGGACTTCCCTGTCACCCCCCTCTCCCATTGCACTTCTCTAGGTTAACACAGAGCACCGAACTGAGCAAATTCCCACTAGCTATCTATTTTACACATGGCAATGCATATACGTCAATCCTAGTCTCCTAGTTCATCCCATCCTCCACCCACTTCCCCTATATCCACATGTCTGTGTCTATGTCTCAATTTCTACTGCAGGAATAGAGAGGCAGATGTGGAGAACCAAGATTTGTTGCTATTCTTATCCTCTGCAATAAAGATGCAGGACCTCTAGGAAGAGCAGAAGCCGTGGTCCCTTGTTAAATTCTGACGTCTGGTGCTCAGTGAAAACACAGCCGCGCTGGGGTCAGCAGCACGGAGCTCTGATCATCCTACCCATTGTTTTCAGGCAAAACAGTTCTTTCTATAGGGGAACAGACTAATGAATAGAACTGTTTCAGCATGGAACTGTAAATCTCTTTATGATTTTCAACATCACCATTTTTCTTGGATATCTTGACTTCTGTTTTGTCGTAGCAATAAATGCAAAGAATCAGGGGCCAACATAGTTGGTGCTGAGATTTTTAAAGAGAGATGTTATGGGGAGGGGAGGTGGGAGGGGGGTTCATGTTTGGGAACGCATGTACACCCGTGGTGGATTCATGTCAATGTATGGCAAAACCAATACAGTATTGTAAAGTAAAATAAAGTAAAAATAAAAATTTTTAAAAAATAAAATAAAGCTATTCACCCAAATCCTAAATATGCCAAAAATATGGATTCCTTCATGAACACTCGTTAGACAAAACACCTCCTTCTTGAAAATAGATATGCTACAGCAAAGGGCTTCCCAGGTGGCACTGGTGATAAAGAACTTGCTTGCCAATGCAGGAGACTTAAGAGATGCGGGTTTGACCCCTGGGTTGAGAAGATCCCCTGGAGGAGGTCAAGGCAACCCACTCCACTACTCTTGCCTGAAGAATTCCATGGACAGAAGAGTCTGGCGGGTTACAGTCCATGGGGTGGCAGTCAGACATGACTGAAGGAATTTAGAGCACACTACACCAAAACCAGCAATTAATCTGTTTAAACTAATAATGAGTAAAGTCTTATACAAAGATTTAGCAAAATATCAAATACATGTTAATGATTCTATCAAATACTGATATATTGCTAAAATCGTGTATTAATATTTAATCAAAAAGCAATAGATAAATTAAGTTGTCATATAATTAGCTAAAAGCTACCTATGAATTCAATACTTACAGTCAGCATTTTCTTAATTAACCACCTACACTCACTCAAACTGTTGAACTATTAATATTTGAGTACATTAGATTCAATAAAAATAGACATAAAATTCTGAGCTTCAATATTTAACAAGAGTAAAACTGAAAGTTACATTCAAGTTGTTTATTTTTAAATGAATTAATATAAACAAGATTGCAGAGGGGATACTGAATTAAGACACTGAAGGAAATTTTCACGTAATCAGTGGAGCAAGTTTTGCACACGAGGGACTGATGCTAAGCAGGGTATCACTTTGGATCCACCTATAGCTGAAGGTTTCTTTTTCTTTTTAAAAAAATTGGAATATACTTGATTTACAATTTCGTGTTAGTTTCTGATGTACAACAAAGTGAATCAGCCATATGTATACATATATTCCTGTCCTCTTGAGCCTCCCTCCCATCTAGGTCATCACAGAGCCATTGAGCTGAGCTCCCTGTGCCTCGCAGCATCTTCCCACTAGCTATCTAAATTGATACAGCCCTATGGAGAACAGTATGGAGGTTTCTTAAAAAAAAAAAAGTAAAAATAGTACCATCAGTTCAGTTCAGTTCAGTTCAGTCACTCAGTTGTGTCCGACTCTTTGCGACCCCATGAATCCCAGCATAAGAGGCCTCCTTGTCCATCACCAGCTCCCTGAGTTCACTCAGACTCACGTCCATCGAGTCTGTGATGCCATCCAGCCACCTCATCCTCTGCCATCCCCTTCTCCTCCTGCCCCCAATCTCTCCCAGCATCAGAGTCTTTTTTCCAGTGAGTCAACTCTTTGCATGAGGTGTCTGAAGTACTGGAGATTCAGCTTTAGCATCATTCCTTCCAAAGAAATCCCAGGGTTGATCTCCTTCAGAATGGACTGGTTGGATCTTGCAGTCCAAGGGACCCTCAAGAGTCTTCTCCAACACCACAGTTCAAACACATCAATTCTTTGGCGCTAAGCCTTCTTCACAGTCCAACTCTCACATCCATACATGACCACTGGAAAACCATAGCCTTGACTAGACGGACCTTAGTCGGCAAAGTAATGTCTCTGCTTTTGAATATACTATCTATGTTGGTCATAACTTTTCTTCCAAGGAGTAAGCGTCTTTTAATTTCATGGCTGCAGTCACCATCTGCAGTGATTTTGCAGCCCCCAAAAATAAAGTCTGACACTGTTTCTACTGTTTCCCCATCTATTTTCCATGACTTGATGGGACCAGATGCCATGATCTTCGCTTTCTGAATGTTGAGCTTTAAGCCAACTCTTTCACTCTCCTCTTTCACTTTCATTAAGAGGATTTTTAGTCCCTCTTCAATTTCTGCCATAAGGGTGGTGTCAGCTGCATGTCTGAGGTGATTGATATTTCTCCTGGCAATCTTGATTCCAGCTTGTGTTTCTTCCAGTCCAGCATTTCTCATGATGTACTCTGCATAGAAGTTAAATAAGCAGGGTGACAATATACAGCCTAGCCGTACTCCTTTTCCTATGTGGAACCAGTCTGTTGTTCCAGTTGAGCTGTTTCAAATCCTGAAAGATGATGCTGTGAAAGTGTTGCACTCAATATGCCAGCAAGTTTGGAAAACTCAGCAGTGGCCACAGGACTGGAAAAGGTCAGTGTTCATTCCAATTCCAAAGAAAGGCAATGCAAAAGAATGCTCAAACCGCACAATCGCACTCATCTCACATGCTAGTAAAGTCATGCTCAAAAGTCTCCAAGCCAGGCTTCAGCAATACGTGAACCGTGAACTCCCTGATGTTCAAGCTGGTTTTAGAAAAGGCAGAGGAACCAGAGATCAAATTGCCAACATCTGCTGGATCATGGAAAAAGCAAGAGAGTTCCAGAAAAACATCTATTTCTGCTTTATTGACTATGCCAAGGCCTTTGACTGTGTGGATCACAATAAACTGTGGAAAATTCTGAAAGAGATGGGAATAGCAGACCACCTAACCTGCTTCTTGAGAAATCTGTATGCAGGTCAGGAAGCAACAGTTAGAACTGGACATGGAACAACAGAACTACCATATGACCCATTAATCCCACTCTTGGGCATATACCCTGTTCAGTTCAGTTCAGTTCAGTCACTCAGTCATGTCCAACTCTTGCAACCCCATGGACTGCAGCACTCCAGGCCTCCCTGTCCATCACCAACTCCCCGAGCCTACTCAAACTCATGTCCATAGCATCGGTGATGCCATCCAACCATCTTACCCTCTGTCGTCCCCTTCTCCTCCTGCCTTCAATCTTTCCCAGCATCGGAGTCTTTACCAATGAGTCAGTTCTTTGTATCAGGTGGCCAAAATATTGGAGTTTCATCTTCAGCATCAGTCCTTCCAATGTATATTCAGGACTGATTTCCTTTAGGATGGACTGGTTGGATCTCCTTGCAGTCTAAGGGAGTCTCCAGAGTCTCCTCAAACACCACAGTTCAAAAGCATCAATTCTTTATAGTCCAACTCTCACATCCATACATGACTACTGGAAAAACCATAGACTTGACTAGATGGACTTTTATTGACAAAGTAATGTCTCTGCTTTTTAACATTCCATCTAAGTTGGTCATAACTTTCTAGGTTATTGATATTTCTCTCTGAAATCTTGATTGCAGCTTGTGCTTCACCCAGCCCAGCACTTCTCATCATGTATTCTGCTTATAAATTAAATAAGCAGGGCGACAATATACAGACTTGACATATTCCTTTTCCTATTTGGAACCAGTCTGTTGTTCCATGTCCAGTTCTAACTGTTGCTTCTTGACCTGCATACAGGTTTCTCAAGAGGCATATACCCTGAGAACACCATAATTCAAAAATATACATGTACCCCAGTCTTCACTGTAGCACTGTTTATAAAAGCCAGGATATGGAAGCTTTCTTAGCATCCCACTGACAGAGGAATGGATAAAGAAGATGTAGCTGAGGGTTTTTGAGTCAGAGAAGCCTTTGGTTTCAGTACTTGCTGTGAAACTAAGGGAGGCATCATTTGCTTAAGCAATTTATTTAACTTCTCGTCATTAAACCACTGTTCTGTGATCCAGAGTCCAAAATGTCTGTATCAGAGTGTTAAACTGAAGAAATGCCAGTAAAGCACCTCTGCATTGCTTAGCACATAGTAGGCCATTAATGAAGTTCTTTGCCCACTTCCTACTTTTTTCTAATTTAACGCTTAGACTGGGAAAAATTGTAAATCTAGTGAAATGCATCCTTCCTAACTCTATATCAGCTCCCTTCCCCACTAGCTGTCCGATTTCTTCCATTTAATCTCATCCTCAAAGGAGATTCTATCTCCTCAAAACTCACTGAAAAAAAAGCTTTAGGGACTTCCACCGCAGGGAACACGGGTTCCATGCCTGGTTGGGAAAATAAGATCCTGCATGCCACATGGTGAGGCCAAAACAACTAAGTAAATAAATAAAAACTAAGACCTACTGCATAAAACAGGAACCTCTACATAATACTCTGCAACCTCTGTGGAAAAGAATCTGAAAAAGAAAAGGGTGGATATATGTGAATGTATAATGTTGCCGTACAGCAGAAACCAACACAACATTGTAACTCATCTGTACTCCAACAAAAATTGAAAAAAGAAAAAAGGCTTTATAGGTGTGGGGAGAGAACAAATTAGTCAAAATGGCGTGTTCAGGCTCTCTCACCACATGTTTTGTAAATAATTACTATGTAACAGCTGAGATCATTTGAAGCACTGCTCATGTATGTCACGAGGTACTCAACTGGTCACGAGCTACTTTGTGCTGTAGGGATATGTGAGTTCCACCCAAAAGAAATGGTGGCATTTAACTGCAGCATCACAGCTGTGTCTCTTGGGTCAGCCACAAGAGGAGAGACTATAGCATGAATACTGCTACCGCTGCTGCGTCAGCCAGGAGAGAATACTGTTACGGCCGTTGTGTCCGTCAGGAGAGAGGTGGTGTGAGGTTATGTTGTGTTATGTTATGTCTGCTGCTATGGCTGCTGTGTCAGCCAGGAGAGAATAAGCATGTCTGCAGTCCCTAAGGCTTCTTGTTCCAACCTCAGCTCTGGCCTTGCCTACCCCGGGTTCAGCGAACAGTGCAGCCAGTGGAAGCAGCAAGACAACTGGGACTATGAACAGGATGAAGAGCAACACCAGAGGCTTTGGAGAAAGTAGAGGGACGCATTATTTTTTAAGAATAAATATAAAACATAGCTTTTGAAAACTATTCAAACAACGTTAAGGTATATGGAGTAAAATGTTAACATTCTCATTATACTCATTCTTAATTTTTATATTTTTTAATCATGATTATGCAAGTATATCAGAGTAGGCAATGGCAACCCACTCCAGTACTCCTGCCTGGAAAAATCCCATGGACGGGGGAGCCTGGTGGGCTGCAGTCCATGGGGTCGCTAAGAATTGGACACGACTGAATGACTTCACTTTCACTTTTTACTTTCATGCATTGGAGAAGGCAATGGCAACCCAATCCCGCGTTCTTGCCTAGAAAATCCCAGGGACAGCAGAGCCTGGTGGGCTGCTGTCTATGGGTTCGCACAGAGTCGGACACGACTGAAGCAATTTAGCAACAAGCAAGTATATATTTTTAAAAATCAAATAAACTAGTAAAAGTATAACAAAAATAGTCAATCTTGTCATTCATATATGCAGCTACCTGTTTACTCACTACAGGCAATGGTTTTCAGTTCTTTCATTTCTCCATATATTTAGGGTCAGATCGTTAAATAATGTATTTATACTGCCTTTTTCTTCAAGTTTTGGATATTAACCTATTGATTTCCTAATACAGAATATGAAGATTCAGATCTTTTTTCCTACCCCAACCATATGCTCACATGTAAATATTTCCTCTGTCCAACTTCCGAAGTAATTTTACTCTAATTTTGGTGAATTCAATATTTAGTATTTGTTTCCTCTCTTGGAAAACTTTTTGGTTTCACTGGAATTAATAGTTGCATCTGTTTTTGCTTTGTCTGTTTACTATGCCAAATACATCATTTAACTGGCAGTTTTTGGAGATATCTCCCCTGGGGTCCTCTTTCTTTCATTCCAGTTTGAACTTGTGTCTTCCAAAACCAGAAGCACAGTTGAGAGAGTACTGTAATCACCATTTAAAGACACCCTTAACTCTCTTACAGCGCTAGGTTCCTTGTGTTTTCTCTTCCATGATTACCTTACATTATATAAAGCCTCTTCTTGCTAGTAGACTCACTTTAGAGACTCTCCATGCTGATGTGATTAAATAAGCGTCCATGTTAAGAAAAATCATGGGGCAGCAGCTGAGGGCAATTCTAAGAACTGTGTAAACCTCTAAGAGCTTAGGAAGTCTCCAGTCAACATCTAGCCAGAAGATAAGACCGTTAAGTTCTACCCCACAAATGAATGAATTCTGCCAACAATGTGAATGTGCTTGGATGCAGAATCTTTCCCAGTCAAGCATATAGACATAAATGCCACCAGACTAATACTTTGATTGGGCCCATATTTGATCCTTAGCTGAGGATCCAACCATGACATGCCAGGACTTCAGACCCTGGGTAAATAGGAAATAATAAATATGTGTTTTTTAACTCACTGTGTTGTAATTTGTCAGCAGCATAGAAAATGGACACTTTTTCCTTTCCAAATTCTTTTTTCTTGTTTGTTCATTTTGATGTTCACAATTACAATAAAGTACTTTGTTCAAACATTAGATAATCCTCAATTATATCTTTGTATTTACCCATCCCTCCAGAATGATTGGGATTTTGCATGTATGTTTTCTTCTTTTTTTCCATAGCTTTGGCTTGTCTCTTCATCAACTCACATTTCCCTGGAACTGGGGATATACCTTTATCCAGGAAGAAAACACTGGTTTGCTCAAGCAGAACACTGCATGATACTAGCTGCGCTTGTGTGCATGCTAACTCACTTCAGCCGTGTCTGACTCTTTGCAACCCTGGACTGTAGCCCTCCAGGCTTCTCTGTCCATGGGATTCTCCAGGCAAGAATACTGGAGTGGGCTGCCATGCCCTTCTTCAGAGGATCTTCCTGACCCAGGGACTACACCCACATTTCTTACATCTCCTGCATTGGTGGGCAGATTCTTTACCACTAGTGTCACCTGGAAAGCCCCATGATACTAGCTGCTGGTGCCGTTGCTTGCTCACTTCAGTTGTGTGAGACTCTGTGCAACCCTATGGACTGCAGCTCACCAGGCTTCTCTGTTTATGGGATTCTCCAGGTAAGAATACTGGAGTGGGCTGCCATGTCCCCCTTCAGGGGATCTTCCCAACCCAGGGATCGAACCTACATCTGTTACATCTCCTGCATTGCAGGCAGATTCTTTATGGCTGAGCCACCAAGGAAGTCCCCATGATACTAGCTACTTAACTCTATTTCAAGGTTCATTATAGTGATAAGAACAAAAGCATTGTTTATCTATAATCACAACATTCTCCTAAATAGGAGAGAGTATATCTTAAGCACTTTGTAATTATTTCAAGCGTAGTTAAAAGGGTATCCATTTCAATTTTAAAAACCTGTCCAGTGACATTTGAAGTGATGGAAATACCTGAGAGGAGAGACCCTGTGGCACCTGTGGCACAGAATGGAGCTCTGAGAGGTTTTAACTTGAGCAGCCAAGTTAAATTATCCTTAGAATGAAATCTTCTTATCTTAAAAAGTTGAAAGAAAACTTCAGAATGAAGACAATGACCTCCCGCCCCCACCCTGCCCCAATTAACTCTAGGCTGGAAAAAAACAATATAACTAAAGGGAACGAGCAACCTGAAATACAGAATTCACAATATCTAGCATGCTATTAGAAATTGTAAGGCACTAAAAATTAGGCCCATAACTTGGAGAAAAGGATGGAGACAGAACCACACATAACAGAGATGACAGAACTAGTAGCCAGAAACCTTAAGCTATGATAAATCTTACAAATGTGCTAATGGATGCAAAATGAAGCAGGGAATGATAAGAAAAATAGCAGATATGAAAAAGACTCAATGGAAACTTTACAGATAGATGTCTTATACCGAAATGAACAATATTCTGAAAGAGGTTAACAGTGATTAGACACAGAAAATAGCTGTGGAATTGAAGGAAATTCCAAAATAAAGTGCAGAAAGAAAAGTTTAGAAAATAAAAATGAACAAAGCATTAGTGGTTTGTGGGAAATATCATGTGTAATTCAAATCCCAGAAAGAAGAGAGAGAGAGGAACATACACACACAAGGGAGAAAGAAGAAATAATGGCTGATTTTCTGCTTCTTTTTTTTTTTTTTTTTGGACACACACACACACACACACACACACACACACACACTCACCTGTTCTGACCACTTTTTCCAGTACTTTAAAGAGGTTAGTCAATTATATATGTAAATATAAAATGTTAGAGCTTTAAAAGCATTGTTAAGAAAATAAAAACCACAGGCAGGATCAAATATGTCTAAAAACCTCAGTCTGATAGATGATTTGAATCCACAATATAGAAAGAATCCTTACAATGCAAAATTAAAAACAGCCCAGTAAAAACTGGACAACGATTTTAATCAGCCACTTCATCAAAGAACATATGTAAATGATGAACTTATACATGAAAGGAAGGTCAACATCATTATTTATTGAGTTCAGTTCAGTCCCTCAGTTGTGTCCAACTCTTTGCAACCTAAGGACTCCCGCACACCAGGCTTCCCTGTCCATCACCAACTCCCAGAGCCTACTCAAATGGATGTCCATTGAGTCGCTGATGCCATCCAACCATCTCATCTTCTGTGATCTCCTTCTCCTCCTGCCTTCAATCTTTCCCAGCATCGGGGTCTTTCCCAGTGAGTCAGTTCTTCACATCAGGTGGCCAAAAGATTGCAGTTTCAGCTTCAGCATCAGTCCTTCCAATGAATATTCAGGACTGGTTTCCTTTAGGATGGGCTGGTTGGATCTCCTTGCAGTCCAAGGGACTCTCAAGAGTCTTCTCCAACACCACAGTTCAAAAGCATCATTTCTTCGGCACTCAACTTTCTTTATCGTCCAATTCTCACATCCATACATGACTACTGGAAAAACCATTATTTAATAGGAAAATGCAAATTAAAACAATAGTAATGGCTCAACAGGTAATCCACCTGCAATACAGTAAACTCAAGAGCTGCAGGTTTGATCCCTGGGTTAGAAAGGCCCCTTGGAGGAGGAAATGACAACCCACTCCAGTATTATTGCCTGGAGAATCACCCTGGACAGAGGAGCCTGGCAGGCTATAGTCTGCAGGGTCTCAAAGAGTCAAATACAACTGAGCATGACATGGTAAAAACATACATTAACTGGAATGACTTTAAATTTAAAGGATTGACAACAACAAATGTTGGCAAGATGTGAAACAATGGAATATCCACACATTGCTGGTGGAAACAGGCATGATCATCTTTGGAAAACATCTGAAAAATTCTTACAAAATTGAAGGCACTACAAAGATATGACATATCAAAACACTCCTAGAAATGACTCAAGACCATATATGTCCATAAAAAGGCTTTTATATGAATGTACATAGAAACTATATTTATGGTGGTTAAAATAGGAAGCAAACTAAATGCTCATCAGTTAATCAATGGATTAGCAAACTGTGGTCTATTCACACAGTGAAATGCTATTCATATTTTGCTGTTAAAAGGAGTATGCTACAATACAATGCAGAAATAAGGATGAATCACAAAAGAACTTGGCTAAGTACAAGAACACATACAAAACATTACATACTTCTCTATAATTCCATTAAGTTAAATTCTAGAAAAAGCTAAAAATATAGTAACAGCAGATTGATGGCTGCTGGGACCATGGATAACCGAAGAAATTGATTGCAAAGGAACACAGAGAAGCTTTTGGGTGGCGGAGGGGTGATAGAAATATTCTATATTTTGATAGGGCCTTCCCTGGTGGCTCAGCCAGTAAAGAATCTGCCTGCAATGCGGGAGACATGGGTTTGATCTCTGGGTTGGGAAGATCTTCCTGGAGAAGGGAATGGCTACCCACTCCAGTATTCTGGCCTGGAAAATTCCATGGACTGTATAGTTTATGGGATCACAAAGAGTCAGACAGAACTGAGCAACGTTCACTTTTCATCTTTTGATAGCTGGAGTGGGTACCAGTCTGCAGACATGCAGATGGTAAAATTCATCGAATTTTACACATAAGTCATTGCCTTTGGGGGTTGACATCAAAGAATAGGCAAGTCTTATGAAGTTCTCTTTTTCCATTCTAAAAGCTCATCCTTATTTACATTGTTTAGTCACTAAGTCGTGTCCGACTCTGACTCCACGGACTATAGCCCACCAAGCTCCCCTGTCCAAGGAATTTCCCAGGAATAGTGGGAAGGGTTGCCATTTCCTTCTCCAGGGGATCTTCCCAACCCTGGGATCAAACCCCAGTCTCCTGCATTGCAGGCGAAATCTTTACCTATGTGCCACCATATAGACTCATGAAAAAGAGTGAACCCAGAGCTGAGGGCTCTAAGCATATTTGTTCCCCAAAGTAGCAAATAGATAAGGAATAAGTTTCCATACACAGATTGCCATAGTACCAACAGCTGAAAAAGAAGTCCTTTATTCTGAGGACGCATAAAATGGTGACACTCAGATGATCTTTCAGTAGGGACGTTTTTGGACCAATTCATAAGCCCTCCTCAAAGAGAACAATAATAAATGGGAGGAATTTAGAAGGGGATGAAGTTTCAGGATTACAGTAGGCAGAGTACAGAGAGGAGTATTCTGTTACCTACACCTATAGCCTTGGAAATAAAAATCAATTCAATTGAGTTCACTGGTATTTTTAAATTATGAAATGATAATTTTAGTTTTACTGTCTAGAGCACTGCTGCTGCTGCTGCTGCTGCTAAGTCGCTTCAGTTGTGTCCGACTCTGTGCAACCCCAGAGACAGCAGCCCACCAGGCTCCCTCGTCCCTGGGATTCTCCAGGCAGGAACACTGGAGTGGGGTGCCATCACCTTCTCCATCTAAAGCACAGACTAATGATATAAAAGCAAGTTTAATCAATGCAGTGATCATCACAGTAGAGTGATGTTAGAGGCACAAAATATGTGCTCAGCAGGAACTGTTTTTCTACAGAGAAAAAAGCCTCACCACAATTGCTGTAAACAAATACTTCATGGGTACTATGTATGTCATCATTTGGTGACTGATATAATCAGTATTTCTTCCAACCCTTCCCAGCTGAGCTGGCATCCATATTTATGTGACCTTTTCATTAGCATCTCAGAGCTGTCTTTGGCATAAAATCTTGTCCCTATAACTGTATAATTAATTGTTAAAACTTTAAAGTATTTTGTGGAGAAAGAATAATAAGGCATTTATCATGCTATGTGGTTTAAATAATTAAATATAAGTAATTATTTATATAGAGAGATTACACACTGAGAAGGTGAATTTTTCTTAGACACATGAAATTACTCAATATTTTCATCAGAGAAACAATAAACAAACCTTACTAAAAATTTTTAACTGTATAAGAATTTCTTAACCTAGTATCCTCAGATCCCTTAGAATAAGATGCAAATCTATCTGTGTAGATATATTTTCTGGTGAAAGCCAAGATTTCGATGAAGTTAATTTTACTCGATGGAGTGTGTAACTTAAAAATACAAGGCAATTGGCCTTTGCTAATAATGAAATGAGGAGCTACTTTAAATCTAATTTTTATTTCTATCAATCAGCATTTTGTGCCTTGGTGATAAAGAAACTTGGAACATGAAATTGTAAGTGTGGCTTTGATATAAACTTAAACCTACTCATATGTCAAGACAAAATATAATAGTAATAATATTAATAACAACAAATACTTTATAGCAACTAACATCATCCAGGGGCTTCCCAGGTGGCACTAAAGGGTAAAGAATCCACCTACCAATGCAGGAGATGTAAAAGACACGAGTGTGAGTCCTTGTTCAGAAAGATCCTCTGGAGAAAGAATTAGTAACCCTCTCCAGTATTCTTGCCTGGGAAATCCCATGGACAGAGGAGTTGTCCATGGCATCCCACAGGATCAGACACGGCTGAAACAACTTAGCACACAGGCACATTCCATCTTCCAGACACTATTCTGTTTCATACATATCATCCCATCTTTGTTGTTCAGTCACTAAGTCATGTCTGACTGCAACCCCATGGACTGCAGCACACCAGACTCTTCCATCCTCCACTATCTCCTAGTTTGCTCAAATTCATGTCCATTGGGTTGGTAGTGCTATCTAGCCATCTCATCCTCTGCTGTCCCCTTCTCCTTTTGCCTTCAATCTTTCCTAGCATCAGGGTCTTTTCCAACGAGTCTTTCACCCCATCTATCTGTCACAACACAGCTGAGGACATGAGCATTCAAGTGTCTTGCCAGGACCACACAACTAGCAAGTATCACAGCAGTGGTTTGGAGCTAGCATTCCAACCCAGCCAGTCTTGTTCTACAGAATGCTTTAACCCATCCTGTTGTCATTTAAACTCCATATGCTTTGAAAATTGACATTAATTTCAAAATCAATTTGATCGTTAGAATGCAGTCTACTTGGACTAAAGTCATAACAAGTATTATCACTTGTACTAAGAATTTTCAGCTTCAGTAATCAACTTTGATGTTGAAAACTTTTAATGTATATATTTACGTTGCTTTTTAAATATGCCTTCTGTTAGAAAAAGATGAAATGGAGCAATTCATTATGTGCCTCTTCAACTGCTTTGCATTACAGCATAGTCATAAGGATAATCTGAATTGATCATTAGTGTTATGTAATAAAGTTACACATTTTAACAGAAGACAATGACTATGTAGATTTATGGCATTTTGTAAATATGTGCCTTTATTGCATGCTAAGCCACTCCGTCATGTCCAGGTCTTTGTGACCCTATAAACTGTAGCCCACCAGTCTCCTCTGTCCATGGGATTTCCCAGACAAGAATACTGGAGTGGGTTGTCATTTCTTCCTCCAGGGGATCTTCCCAACTGAGGGATCAAACCAGAGTCTCTAACATCTCCTGCACTGGCAGGTGGGTCTTTACCACTAGTGCCACCTGGAAAGCCTTTAAATTTATGATAGTTTTTTTTTGTCTTTTTTTTTTTTAAGGATAACATAGCTGCAAATTCCATTACATGCAAAGCTTTAGAAAATAGCTGGCTTCCTAGAACTCAGTAAATTTTTACAGTAGAAGCTGAAAAATCCCTCCTCTGTCAAAATCGGTTCATATGTTAAGTATCTCTTACATAATGGTATTATTGTATGTAACTAAGAAATATATTCTGATTCCTACATAATACTTAGAGGAATTTTGCTTAAAGTTTGCATTGTTTAAAAATGAGTTATAATAGCTTGAGGGTTTCTTTGTGTGTGAGACATCATATAGATAAATTCCTTACCACTGAGTAAGATTCAGCACTTTACTGAATTTGAATTTACAAAGCATATGAAATTGTAGTATCCAAATTCCTAAGAATTCACCATTTTAATTGTTTGAGTTCACTCACTGAAGGCAAAATATATTAGCTTTTTAAATTCCAGAGTAAGTCTCATAAAATAAAATAACGTTAAAGAAATTCTCATACAATATAGAATCTGCAAAATTAACTTACCCTAATTTACAAAGCTATGGAAGTTGGAAGAAGGAAATGGAAGAAACTTTATAGATTTCCTCAAATAGAAGGCCTGGAAATTAATGTAAATTTTAGTGTGTATGATTCTAAGAGACATAGCATCACAGTTTCAAATGAAAATAACAGACTACTTACATATGTACCTTTTGTTTGAAAGACCACTGGCCTGGTAAAGTCCTTTCATTGTATAGGCAGAATACTGGTCCAGATAAATTAAATAAGTTATTTTATGAGCAAAGAAGTACTAGAACCAAGTTTGTTTTTAATCCAAATTTCCAGTCTGTAGTGTATAATTTTAACTACAGATTTAAAGCAATTTTTCATTGGTACATTTTTAATTTCTGGATACATTATTTGGACTTGCACCAAATTCCAGAGTTTGTTATGCTTGATATCACAAGTAATATTAATAATTGTCTTATATGACTGAATTTGTGACCTTCTTTCATTACTTTTGCTGCAGAGAAAATATTACAAGCATATTAATTTCATAAAATATCATTCATTTACTTTTCCCTGGATATGACATTTCGAAAAGTGATAAAGCAAAGTTTAATTCAGCATAGAAAAGAAATCTCAATTGGAAAAAAAATACCTTTACATCTTTTGACATCTTACTTTGATTCAATCTTGAAAATTAAAATTGCTTCTCACAGTCCAAACCAATACCAAGAGTCTTCCCATACAGTGTAATAAAATAGCCGTGCAATTTGGGTCTCATCTTTCCATCTCATTTTATTTGATCTCACTACCACTATACAGTTCAGTTCAGTTCAGTTCAGTCACTATACAATTAAGGCTCAAATAATTCAAATTTGTAACCACTTTATTCTTGCTATTTTCAGCTTCATATCATATTACAGTATTTGCAAGCTTTAAGCAGGTTTCAATTCAGTTTAGTCGCTCAGTCGTGTCCCACTCTGCGACACCATGGACTGCAGCACGCCAGGCCTCCTTGTCCATGACCAACTCCCAGAGTTTACTCAAACTCATGTCTATTGAGTCAGTGGTACCATCCAACCATTTCATCCTCTGCCGTCCCCTCCTCCTCCCGCCTTCATTCTTTTTCAGCATCAGGGTCTTTTCCAAAGAGTCAGTTCTCCGCATCAGGTGGCCAAAGTATTGGAGTTTCAGCTTCAGCATCAGTCCTTCCAATGAATATTCAGGATTGATTTCCTTTAGAAAATCCTTAAGCAGGTTTTGACATATATATATATATATATATATATATATATATATATGAAGACTTTTAGGACTTCCCTGGTGGTCCCGTGGTTAAGAATCTACTTTGCAATGCAAAAGATAGCAGTTTGATCCCTGGTATGGGAAGATCCCATATGCCTAGGGGCAACTGAGCCCAGAAGCCACAACTACTGAACCCCTATACTGCAACCGCTGAAATCCATGTGCCCTGGAGCCTGTGCACTGCAACAAGAGAAGCCATGGCAATGAGATGCCCTTGTTCCATAACCAGAGAGTAGTCCCCACTTGCTGCAACTAGAGAAAGCCTGCACATAGCACTGAAGATGCAGTGCAACCAAAAGTAAATAAATAAATAAAGATATTTAAGCCTAATAAAGGGACTGAATACCTCCCTCAAGGTCATAAGGGAACTGCCTTACATAGTTGTAACAGAATTTTTACAATAATAATAGTAGTATATAATATATATAATAGCAGCAGTAAGATGTTGAAGAGAGAGTTTGAAAAACATCTCCAGCTATTATCATGATGCATATAGCTCATCAGCAGCTTGGCACTGATTCTGCTCCCTTCTTAACCCCTATGCCTTCAACTTTCTCTTTTACATTCTCTATTTCAGTCTTTAGTTGTTTGCCAAATTGCCCACAGTATCTTGGCATGATACTGCCTCTACTGCATGACATGTTAGTCTTTCATTTACTTGTCAGATCAGATTGTATTTTCCTGTCCCTACCCCCACCCTGGGTTACGTGAAAGTGACTGCCACAAAGTGGGAGCTCATCATTTAGAAACCAAGTGGTTTCTAAAAAAGAAGACTGTAGATAAATTGTACCAGAGTACATCATATGAAAAGATTGCTTGAGTGAGGTGCTGGGAGAGAACAAGACCTGGAAAATCAGAAAAAAGAAATAATACATAGGTAGTGTTGCTTGAATAATGCTTCATCAGATAGCTAGAGCATGATGGGATAAAGTGCTAGACCTGAGGGAAAAGAGATTGAGCAAAGATAAATTATCAGGAAATTATGTGTAAGAAAGAAGAATTAGCCTTGTCTGGCTACAAGAGTAGGAAGAAAGTAAACGGGGAAAAAAAATTGATACCAGACTCTAGAATATCCTGGAGATTAAGAAGTAAAATTTTGTTTTGAACAATCATTGAATTAATGAATTGTATTTCAGGAGAATTATCTTTGTAAAATTTTGCAAAATGTAGTATAAGGGGAAGAGTTAATATACTACAAACAGTCTCCTACTTACATGGTTTGACACAATTTTTTGAATTTATAATGGTGCAAATATGTGCATTCAGTAGAAATCTTGAATTTTGATCTTGTCCTGAATTAGTTATGTGCAATATGATATTCTTTCATGATGCTGGGCAGTGCCCATGAGCTGGAGTTCCCCATCAGCCACAAGATCACTAGAGTAAACCACCAATATGCTTACAACAATTCTGTACCCAGACAACCATAATGCTTTTCACTTTCAGTATAGTATTCAACAAATTACATGAAATATTCAACACTCTATCATAAAATAAGTTTGTGTTAGATGATTTTGCCCAGTGGTAGGCTAATATAAATGTTTTGAACACTTGGGTAAGCTAAGCTAAGCTATGATGTTCCGTAGGTTATGTATAGATGATGCATTTTTATTTATAATATTTTCAACTTATGGTGGGTTTGTCAACAGGTTTTCTGCTTTATTGAGTATGCCAAAGCCTTTGACTGTGTGGATCACAATAAACTGTGGAAAATTCTGAAAAGATGGGAATACCAGACCACCTGACCTGCCTCTTGAGAAATCTATATGTAGGTCAGGAAGCAACAGTTATAACTGGACATGGAACAACAGACTGGTTCCAAATAGGAAAAGGAGTATGTCAAGCCTGTATATTGTCACCCCGCTTATTTAACTTATATGCAGAGTACATCATGAGAAACATTGGGCTGGAAGAAGCACAAGCTGGAAACAAGATTGCCAGGAGAAATATCAATGACCTCAGATATGCAGATGACACCACCCTTATGGCAGAAAATGAGGAGAAACTAAAAAGCCTCTTGATGAAAGTGAAAGCGGAGAGTGAAAAAGTTGGCTTAAAGCTCAACATTCAGTAAATTAAGATC
The DNA here is from genome assembly GCF_016772045.2 of Ovis aries. Classification (NCBI taxonomy): domain Eukaryota; kingdom Metazoa; phylum Chordata; class Mammalia; order Artiodactyla; family Bovidae; genus Ovis; species Ovis aries. The sequence goes on from NC_056069.1 coordinate 55,588,496, forward strand.
ATGGCATCTGGTCCCATCATTTCATGGAAAATAGATGGGGAAACAATGGAAACAATGGCTAACTTTTATTTTGGGGGCTCCAAAATCACTGCAGATGGTGACTGCAGCCGTGAAATTAAAAGACGCTTACTCCTTGGAAGAAAAGTTTTGACCAACCTAGATAGCATATTCAAAAGCAGAGACATTACTTTGCCAACAAACGTCCATCTAGTCAAGGCTATGGTTTTTCCAGTGGTCATGTATGGATGTGAGACTTGGATTGTGAAAAAAGCTGAGGGCCGAAGAATTGATGCTTTTGAACTGTGGTGTTGGAGAAGACTCTTGAGAATCCGTTGGACTGCAAGGAGATCCAAGCAGTCCATTCTAAAGGAGATCAGCCCTGGGATTTCTTTGGAAGGAATGATGCTAAAGCTGAAACTCCAGCACTTTGGCCACCTCATGCAAAGAGCTGACTCATTGGAAAAGACTCTGATGCTGGGAGGGATTGGGGGCAGGAGGAAAAGGGGATGACAGAGGATGAGATGGCTGGATGCCATCACCGAATCGATGGACGTGAGTTTGAGTGAACTCCAGGAGTTGGTGATGGACAGGGAAGCCTGTTGTGCTGCGATTCATGGGGTTGCAAAGAGTCGGACACTACTGAGCGACTGAACTGAACTGAACTGAAACCCACTGTAAATCAAGATCCATATTAACAATGCCAAGGGGGAATTTGTTGCCTGTCCTAAAGAAGCTAATAGTTTATTGGATTGTACATTTTGGTGATCAAGTGCCATGTATGAAAAGAAAAGGCGGAAAAAAGAAAGAGATAAGAAAGAAGGTAGAGATGAATTGGGAGGTCTTGCCTCTGTTTTCACTGTGTAAACTTTGATAGTCGCTTAACCTTTCTAAACTTTAGTTTTACTAACTTGAGAAGTTAACCGACTATTCTGCCTGCGACATATGGTTCATAAGAGGTTTACATGAGAAAAATAAGTACGTTATAAAAATTGCAATTCACAAATTAATTATTTTTGTCATAGTGTTTTAATGAAGCACGGAGCCCTTCTGAACATATGGAGTCCAGGGACCAGTTCTTCTTTAAATGCATGACATTATGCAAACATATACAGTTAATAGATCCAGCTTCATACCCATGCACATTGAAAGAAATAAAAGTAAACTCTATAGCTTAAACTTTTAAAAATATTTTTTGGTATCATGAAGTTATAAGGCAAATAATAACCATATTCCACATGAACACTGCCTTATTGTTCTGTATTGCATTTTCATTATAAAAACCCACATTTATCTAGTCAAATGGACTAGTACTATAAAGCAATCTGGTAAATACATCAGGAAAACACTTGGGATAAAAAAATTAATTTGTTCTTGGATGACTCTATTTCCAGTGAAAATAATATGAATGAGACATGGCCTAGCAGTGAGATTGTCTAAGAAAATATTTAAGAAAGACAAATCTGTTCTCCAGCTAAATGTTCTTGTGACTGTGGAAATCTGAACTCAGTGCCTGTAAAGTTTAACAGAATCCTATAATGCTGTTAACCTTCTGAAACCAGAAATAGTGAACATTTATTACTCAAGAGTGAGTTGTAAAACTGCCACAGAAAGTCAAGTATAAAAAGAAAAAAGAGCTCAAAATAACTTTCATATTTTGTGACTATTTCTTCTAAAATTTAAAGTATAATTGCTTTTTCAGTATAACTGTTATCTCAAAATAATATATATATTTTACCATTAATAAAATGATCTTAAATTGATTGTATTTATACTTATTGCACATAAATAACTCCAAGATGTTGTCAATATAATTTCTATGCATATTAAAAAACAGAGACATTACTTTGCCAAAAAAGGTCCGTCTAGTCAAAGCTATGGTTTTTCCAATAGTCTTGTATGGAAGTGAGAGTTAGACTATAAAGAAAGCTGAATGCTGAAGAATTGATGCTTTTGAACTATGATGTTGGAGAAGACTCTTGAGAGCCCATTGGACTGCAAGGAGATCCAACCAATCAATCCTAAAGGAAATCAGTCTTGAATATGCATTGGAAGGACTGATGCTGGACCTGAAGCTCCAATACTTTGGCCACCTGATGCAAAGAACCGACTCATTTGAAAAGACCCTGATGCTGGGAAAGATTGAAGGAGGGAGGAAAAGGGGATGACAGAGGATGAGATGGTTGGATGCCATCAACACAACTGACATGAGTTTGAGTAAGCCCCGGGACTTAGTGATGGACAGGGAAGCCTGGCGTCCTTCAGTCCACAGGGTCGCCAAGAGTCGGACCCTACTGAGTGACTGAACTGAACTGAATTTCTATGGCATGGACATTGTCACTTTTTCTAAGGTATATTCACTCATCTATCCAATACATAACATAGGGTAAATACCTCCAGCCAAGTGTTGCACTGGATAATAGTTACACATGCCCCTACCCGCAGACAGTTTGGGGTTTCTGTGGTGGCTCAGCAGTAAAGAATCTGCCTGCAACGCAGGAGATGCAGATTTGATCCCTCGGTTGGGAGATGCCCTGGAATAGGAAATGGAAACCCACTACCATGTTCTTGCCTGGACAGAGGAGCCTGGAGGGCTACAGTTCATGGGGTTGCAAAGAGTCGGACACGACTGAAGCAACTGAGCACACACATCAGAAAGTTTATATTCAAGAAGGGAAGAATATACACTAGAGATGCCCAATGTTATAAAAAGGTTTAATTTGATCAATCACAAATGCTATAAAATATTCCAGCATTTTGAAGATTTTAACATTCTAGGAACAGTATTCTAAATAAGCTCTCATTGTATCTTCAAAATATTTTTCCCAGCTTTTGTCTTCCTCCAACCCCCCACTGCCATATGCACACATACCTCCTGAGTGCATGCTAAGTTGAATGGTGGTGTTAGACTCTTTGCAACACTATGGACCATAGAGTGCCAGGCTCCTCTATCAGTGGGATTCTCCAGGCAAGAATACCAGAATGGGTTACCGTCTCCTCCTCCAGGGAGTCTTCCCCACCCAGGGATTAAACCCAGGTCTCTTACTTACATCTTCTGCTTCAGGAGGCAGGTTCTTTACCACAAGCACCACCTGGGAAGTCCTGCCAAATGTAGCTACCAAAAAGGCAGGAATAAACAGTTAATTTCAAGCACTGCCAAGTATGTGCTTTATGTTATAATTGTTATACATCCAAAACATTTAACAAAATAATATGCAAGCCTAAGATTGTTGTTTTTGTTGTTCAGTCAGTCAGTCGTGTTTGACTCTTGCAGCCCTGTGGACTGCAGCACACCAGGTTTCCCTGTCCTTCACCATCTCCTGGAGCTTGTTCAAACTCATGTCCATTGAGCCTGTGATGCCAATCAACCATCTTGTCCTTTGTCGTCTCCTTCTCCCCCTGCCTACAATCTCTCCCAACATCAGGGTCTTTTCTAATGAGTCAGCTCTTGCATCAGGTGGCCAGAGGATTGGAGCTTCGGCATCAGTCCTTCCAAAGAATATTCAGGACTGATTTCCTTCAGGGTTGACTGGTTTGATCTCCTGCTGTCCAAGGGAGACTCTTGAGAGTCTTCTCCAACACCACAGTTCAAAAGCATCAATTCTTCGCCACTCAGCTATCTTTATGGTCCAACTCTCACATCCATACATGACTACTGGAAAAAATCGATAGCTTTGACTAGATGGACTTTTGTTGACAAAGTAATGTCTCTGCTTTTTAATACACTGTCTAGGTTTGGCATAGCTTTTCTTCCAAGGAGCAAGTGTCTTTTTTCTACATTATTTTTAAAATTAAAATGTTCTGCATTATTTTTAAAAATACATTTAAGAATCTATTCATTATTTAAAACATAAGTACATAGCTATGGAGTGGGAAGAATAATCCAAATCTATATAAAATTTATTCCATATAAAGGAATAATCTATGTAATATCCATACACTATAAATTCTCTAGAGAGAACCATATAAATGTCACAAATGCTATTATGAGTGTTAAGTATGCATAAAAGATTTTGTCCTCAAGCATTGTGCAAGATTTCTTAATTAAGTGGTATTATGATATCTCATAGTAATGAAAGAAAAATGAGTGATTTCAGAATCCACCAGAATTCTTTAGCTAGAAAGCAAAACAATGTAAATTAATCTCAGGAACTAAAACCAGCATGATTGGAACCAAATTGTCCTCTGTTTTCAAAGTTAGGAAATGCTGTATGTTGTTTTCCCATTACCTCATGGACTCTTATGTTTCATTAAATATTGCCATGCTTTTCCTAACCATTTCTATCTTCAAATAATCACAATAATCACATAGATTTGGTTGTGCAGGAGGAAACAGATGAGAATTGAGTGTAAAGATGGAAGTCGTGATTGTGAGATGGCCAGATGAAGGGAGAAATGAAAGGGAAAAAATGCTGAATTTCATTATTAACATAAAATACTGCCAATGAGCATGGATTTTCTATAAATACCTTTGTGAAACCTAATACTTTATGTTTTCTCAATGCCAGAGGAATCTCAAAGCTTTTAACCACATTCTGGCAGGACAGAGCCATGCACCACAACTGTAATATGCTTTGGCAATCAAACTGAATCTTAGTCTAACAACTTACCAGCTGTGTGACCTTGGACAAGTTACTTAACCTTGTAATGTCCAGATTTCCTCCTAAAAGGAAGAGGCTGTGGCAGATTGCATTTCCAGTCTCCTTAATTCAATGCTCTCTTTTTGGTCCCTCATCCTGTGCAAAAACTATACATTCCCAAGCTATTGAATTTAGTCATGACCACATGACTTTTTCTGACCAACGAAGTAAGTATGGAAACAACATGAGTATCACTTTCAAACTGAAGGGTCAGGGGCTCAGCACAAGGTATACATGGGCTCTGTCCCCCTGCCACAAAGTCTAGCCATGTCCTCGGACACCTTGGAGTACAGCCTCAGCAAGCTTACCTTGGTTACCTAGTAGAAGAGAGCAACTTGTGTTCATTAAGTCCCTGGGCTATACAGATGGAGATATCAGTGAGATAAAAAGAGGATTTAAGACAGAGACTTTTAAAAAGAAAACAAAATAATAATTTTCTATAGAAGCAGAAACCAGGAAAAACACTAAAAAAGAGAGGCTAAAAAATTCCAAGTCTCATTTGGTAGAATTCTAGTCATTTTGAGAACTAACTTTGCAAGCATTTGTATCCTTTATCTTCTCTTCTCTATTGAATTGCTTCCCCTTAACCTATCTATATGTCTGTTGGTTCTGTGCTGCTATGCTTAGTCACTCAGTCGTGTCTGACTCTTTGTTACTGTTTGGACTGTACCCCGCCAGGCTCATTTGTCTATGGGATTTTTCAGGCAAGAGGAAGATCTCCAGGGGATCTTCGCAAACCAGAGATGGAACCAGCATCTCCTGTGTCTCTTGCATTGCCGGCAGATGCTTTACCCACAGATGCTTTACAGGTAAATCCTGTAAGTTGGTTCATCCAGATAAAATAACTATCAATTATGAATCTCTTTAGCTATTACCCTTTCTCTAACCTTCGCTAGAAAGTCAATATTAATAATTCTGTCTAAGTGTCCCACCTCATTTTTTACTTCATAACTATACAAATCCTCTACACAAGCCATGTTAAATAACATACTTATATAGGTTTCATCCCTGCCTTCTTCAAATCTTTTTTTTTTTTGCTCTTCTCTTCTTTCTACTATAAAATATCATCTCTTTCTCATTCATTTGTCTGTTTCATGCATCAATAAAAACAATCCAAGAAGCCTTCTTGTCTTTAAATATGATGGGTTAAGTTGCACGCTAACTTATTTCAGAACAGGCTTGGATTACTTATGTCACCTTGCATACCACACTCAGACACTTTCAATTGACTCTTTCTCTGTTTTCATAGCCATGAACTCCTTGAGGCTAGAATCTATCTTCTTTATCTATTATAGTTAGCTTTCCTGAATCTAAAATGAACATGAACTGTGACATATTCTCACACATAATCAGTCTGTTCCTTTGGCTTAATTTTACTCAACTGTGTACAGATACAAAAGATGCTGTTAGGAATTTCATTTACACCTTGATGCCTTGCAAATACATTCTCTTCAACTCTGTCTATTTTGGTCAAGTCATTTTTCCTATCCATTTATCTGCTCATCAGGAAAGATGAAAGTAATGGAAATAACATGTTCTGTTCAGTGACTAGTTAATAACTGCTTCTACCTGACAGAGCAAGAGCAGTTTTTCAATTGGAACCAAGCTGCTCATTTATTGATTAATGGCCCAAACAAAAATTGTTTTCTTCTTTCCTACAAACAGGTTAGCCACATTTCTAAAAGAGGGTTTTCAAAACCTCTGCCTGAACACTTAAAGTTAATCAAGGATAATAGATAAAACATCTAATAGATAAAAGGTGATTTCATGTCACCACTGAGTATTCTAAATAAGTCATTTCCATTTTTTGTTCAATTGAAGCTATTCAGCGTGATGTGATGTTATTACAGCATCAAATAAACTTAGAATCAGAAGATATTTTATACTATGTTATTAGGATACTGGGCTGACATTTAAAGAGTTATTCTGTCCAAGGTTTTTTTTTTAATGCAAGAATCCAGAAGATTAAACTAAGATTTTTGAACCAAAAAGCCTGATAAAATAGAACATATCCTGCATTATATAATTAAGACAATTCATGAATATTACTATTTCTTCTCCTAACAACCTAACAAAATACATATAATTTGTACAAGCATTTTTGTCCTAGAGGTATTAAAACTTAATCAAAATAATATAATCACATTCCTGGAACAAATGTATTCTAAGTTGCTACAGGTTTATCTAAAAAGCCTCTTGATGAAAGTGAAAAAGGAGAGAGAAAAAGTTGACTTAAAGCTCAACATTCAGAAAACAAAAATCATGGCATCCCAGTCCCATCACTCCATGGGAAATAAATGGGGAAACAGTGGAAACAGTGTCAGACTTTAATTTTGGGGCTCCAAAATCACTGCAGATGGTGATTACAGCCATGAAATTAAAAGACGCTTACTCCTTGGAAGGAAAGTTATGACCAACCTAGAGTGTATATTCAAAAGCAGAGACGTTACTTTGCCGACTAAGGTCCGTCTAGTCAAGGCTATGGTTTTTCCTGTGGTCATGTATGGATGTGAGAGTTAGACTGTGAAGAAGGCTGAGCGCCGAACAATTAATGCTTTTGAACTGTGGTGTTGGAGAAGACTCTTGAGAGTCCCTTGGACTGCAAGGAGATCCAACCAGTTCATTCTGAAGGAGATCAACCCTGGGATTTCTTTGGAAGGAATGATGCTAAAGCTGAAGCTCCAGTACTTTGGCCACCTCATGTGAAGAGTTGACTCATTGGAAAAGACTCTGATGCTGGGAGGGATTGGGGGCAGGAGAAGAAGGGGACGACCGAGGATGAAATGGCTGGATGGCATCACGGACTCGATGGACGTGAGTCTGAGTGAACTCCAGGAGTTGGTGATGGACAGGGAGGCCTGGCGTGCTGCGATTCATGGGGTGCCAAAGAGTCGGACACGACTGAGTGACTGAACTGAAACTGAACAGGTTTATCTAACCAAATTTGTAACTAAACCCAACTCTGCTTCATCACTTCATAACTTAGGAATGAAAACACTGGGTAAATAAAAAGATAATTTTTATATACAGACTATTTGTTTTCTCTATTCTACTTCCTTGAAACCAAAGAAATTCCTTTAAAAGTGGATTTAGAGAATGCTTACTTTAGTAGATGGCCGTAGAGAGAACTTACTGAAGGGAAGAAATTTTTCTCCATTCACCAGTTCTTTTCCTTCTTTCTTTCTCCCTCAATTTCACAATAATAGTAATATCAGAGCCCAAGGAACTATATAATCAAAGAGTACATGAAGTTTTGGCACTGAGTTAAATTTTCTTATTTTTTACCAGATGATGTGCTAAACCAATATATATTGTTTAAATTTATCAGTCTTGTCCATAGACCAAGTGTTACTTGAAAAGCTGAGACTATTTTTACTAACACTTATTCTTTACTAATTTTCCTGTTCATTTACATTATACCTCTCCCCATATTTTTAAAGGCCCTAATTATTTAAAAGTATGAATATTTGGTCAATCCAAACATTTGGCTTGCAGTGCCAGAGACCTGGGTTCAATCCCTGGGTTGGGAAGATCCCCTAGAGAAGGCAATGGCAACCCACTCCAATGTTCTTGCCTGGAAACTCCCATGGACGGAGGAGCCTGGTGGGCTGCAGTCCATGGGGTCGCAAAGAGTCGGACACGACTGAGTGACTTCAAGTCACTTCTCCCCATATAATTTATATTACAAAATGGTAAGGATTTTTGTTAAGTAGGGCTTTGACTTAGTATTTTGATACAAATCATCTATTATTTCATTTATTATCTGCATAGGATTTATTGTTCAGAGAACCAATCACTCTGAGATTCTTTCTTCAAGTTATATGATCTAGTCATCAACTTAAATAGGTAAATATTTGCATTCTTGGAATAAAGTTGTGCCTGAAATTCTATATTGGATTGACCAAATGTTCATACTTTTAAATAATTAGGGCCTTTAAAAAGAATGATCACTATAGCATTATTTATTCCTTTCTGTTACCAGAGTCAAACAATAAGCTGCTGCTGCTGCTAAGTCACTTCAGTCATGTCTGACTCTGTAAGACCCCATAGACGGCAGCCCAACAGGCTCCCCCGTCCCTGAGATTCTCCAGGCAAGAACACTGGAGTGGGTTGCCATTTCCTTCTCCAATGCAGGAAAGTGAAAAGTGAAAGTGAAGTCACTCAGTGGTGTCCGAACCACAGCGACCCCATGGACTGCAGCCTACCAGGCTCTTCCGTCCATGGGATTTTCCAGTCAGGAGTACTGGAGTGGGGTGCAATTGCCTTCTCCCAACAATAAGCTATATGGTTATAATTCCAGCTTTATAAGTATAAATTTGCTTCACATTTTTCTTTAATCTATCTTTTGCTCATTGGATCTATTCACATTATATGAGAGTATTTTAGACAATGTAACAGTTTGATCTGTTATCAGATTGGTAGATATATGTGATTCTAATCTATATTAACAGCTTCAGTCAAAATTAGAATTGTAACTATGCAATATTGATAATGTAAAGTGTATTTTGATTACAATAAGTATACTGAAAAAGTTATATCTTTTTATGTTAATGTTTTGTCTTTACATGGTTCAATCAATGGTAAATATTTTGCTTCAATTGTTTTGGTATTCTGTTATTAGAGTTCTATTCACTTAAGATGATTATGCTGCTTGGGGAATTGAGCCCTTTATCATTGTGCATTGCTTTGATTTATCTCTGATAAGCTTTCTTGTTCTGAAATTGGCTTTGTCTGAAATTAACTACTTCAACTTATTTTGACTTTTGTTAGCTTGACATGCATTTCTCTATGCTATCTCTTTACTTTTAACCAACCTGGGTCCTTATTTTTAATGTAGATTTCTTGAGAAGGTGATGGCACCCTACTCCAGTACTCTTGCCTGGAAAATCCCATGGATGGAAGAGCCTGGTAGGCTGTAGTCCATAGGGTCGCTAAGAGTCAGATTCGACTGAGCAACTTCACTTTCACTTTTCACTTTCCTGCATTGGAGAAGGAAATGGCAACCCACTCCAGTGTTCTTGCCTGGAGAATCCCAGGGACAGGGGAGCCTGATGGGCTGCCGTCTGTGGGGTCACACAGAGTCAGACACGACTGGAGTGACTTGGCAGCAGCAGCTTGTATATAGCATAATAGTTTATCTTCGTTTTTATGTCCATGCTGATAGTCTCTGACTTTAATTGCTGCATTTAGACCAGTCATATGTTGGATGATTATTGATACGGTTGGATTAATATATACCATGTTTGCAACTGCTTTCTATTCATGCATTATCCCTTCTTACACCTCTTTTTCTGTTTCTGTTCTTTTAATTTATTTTTTAATATAAATTTATTTCTTTTCATTGGAGGTTAATTACTTTACAATATTGTATTGGTTTTGCAATACATCAACATGAATCCACCACAGGTATACACGTGTTCCCCATCCTGAACCCCCCTCCCTCCTCCCTCCCTGTACCATCCCTCTGGGTCATCTCATTGCACCAGCCCCAAGCATCCAGTATCATGCATTGAACCTGGACTGGTGATTCATTTCATATATAATATTGTCTATTTTCCTGAATCTCTAACTCCATTGAGTGTTGGTTATATTTCTCTTAGGTGAAAGAGGAAGTCAGTAGCAATTGAAATGGAAGCAATTCCCTTCTCACAAAAGAAGTTAGGCTTTAAGGGGGCTCAGTAGATAAAGAATCCACTGGTAATTCAGTTGACTTGAGTTCAACCCCTGGGTAGGGAGGATCCCCTGGAGAAGGACATGGTAATGCCCTCCAGTATTCTTGCCTGGAGAATCCCACAGACAGAGAAGCCTGGTGGGCTACAGTCCATGGGGTTGCAAAGAGTTGGATATGACTGAAGCTACTGAGTAATTATGCATGCACTAAGTCCCTTTTTCTAGAAACTACACATGGAGAGAGCTCTGTATGTATTTTACAGTGGTTACACCTCTCCCCTTGCCAGCACCACAAAGTGATCTTTCTTGACTTTTCATTATTAGAATCCTATAGGCTTCTTGGAGGTAAAGCTCATTTAAAAAAGGAAAAAAAAAATGGGAGCCCTCAGGAGTTTTTCACTTTCTCATCAATCTACACTCAGCTTCCAAAAACTGGTCAAAATTACTATTTTCATGTTCCTACAAGTCTGTGATTCCAACAGCTTCTGCTCCCGGTAAGTAGATCTCACCTGTGCTTTTCTGAAAGCATCTGTCTCTCCAGATTTTAGGGTGTTGGTTTAGTCCACAATTGTAACTTTTAAAGGATTCAAGAAAAAAAACATTGAATTTCAATTTCTCTAGCTTTTTCTTAAAGATAGAATGATGATCTAAGCTCTTTACATGTGAAAGCCGAAGCCAAAAATTACTGATGGTAAGCATTTAACAACATTTTCTTATTTTTCAATTCTAAGTTTTGATAAGTTGAGTCACCACACTGCTTTTTAAGAGATCCTAGTGAAATTACTGTTGTCATGCCATTAGATGAAACTATTGCTATCAAATTGGCACTTGCAAGAGTCAATGAAAGAAAAAGATTTTCTCTAACTGAAGCATAAATGAAATGGTTTTCTCAACAGTTTTACAGGGAATAAAGGAAGATTATAAAACTAAATATTGTCATTTTTATCAAATAAAAATTTACCTAGCAAGGCTTCAAGCTCAGGTAAAATAAAATTTAAGTGTCAGTTTAATGATAAGGCCTCCTCCCATGTGCAATACAGAGTCACTAAATTTTTTAATTAGAAAGGATTTTAGAGTTCATTTAAACCAACGATCCTTAATCCAGGGTTTATGTATTAGTTTCCAGGGATCCAACATTGAAACAACAGCCTCTAAACCTGTGAGCACTTCTCAGGAGTACTGATCCTTTGAACCAGCATCAGTGAGACACATGCTATGATGCAGAAGGCAGAGCTGAGTTGCTTACATAGACTTGGAATAATGACTTATTTGTGTCATCATTTCTATTGCATCTTCAAGGGATATTTTCATTGGTCCTCTTCTTCATGTGAATTAAAGCAATCTTTCTTACCATAAGCACACATCAAAACTGTATTCCACTTCTGTGCTTTTGTGTGTTGCTTTTCTTACATGCTCCATCTTCCTGCAACTGGACCACAAAAATGGAATACTACACTTACGGACTCACATGTCTAATGGGCATGCAAAAGTGAGTGTTAGTTGCTCAGTCATGTCTGACTCTTTGCGACCCCATGGACTGTAACCCTCCAGTCTCCTCTGTCCATGGGATTTTCCAGGCAAGAATACTGGAGTGGGGTGCCATTTCCTCCTCCAGGGGATCTTCCCAACCCAGAGATAGAACCCAGGTCTCTTGTACTGTAGGCAGATTTTTTGGTGGGCATTGGTGGGCATGGGAGAAGCACAAATATCATAGTACACACACTCCAACTTGTTATTGTCAAGACAAATGTTTAACTACAGGTTCTTGACAATATAGCAATTAACACGGTGATACTGTAAATGGTCATATTAGATATCATGAAATCATTTATGTTTGCTTCACTTAAGAATCCCTTTTTTTTTCAACTACTGTATGGCACATGGAACTCTGCTCAGTGTTATGTGGCAGCCTGGATAGGAGGGGAATTTGTGAGAGAATGGACACATGTATATATTTGGCTGAGTCCTTTCACAGTCCACCTGAAACTATCACAATATTGTTAACCATCTATACCCCAATACAGAATTAAAAGTTAAAAAAAAAAAAAAAAGAAATTGGCAATGGCAGATAGTGAAGAACAGGAAGCCTGGTGTGCTGCAGTTCACGGGGTCTCAAAGAGTCAGACATGACTTAGTGACTAAATAACAAGCAAAAAAAAGAAGAAAAAAAGTGGAATACCAAAGTCCTGGGAGGATCCAAGACATTATTCAAGATGAAGAATAAAAATAGACTTCTTGCTATTAACAAAAAAAGAATCCCTTTTTAAACATTAATAATACTAAGCCCATAACTTGATTATATCTTTATGATTTCTATATCTTATATTCATTTCTATTTTAGGCATCAATTCTATCATATAGAAGAAACAATTTTAGTCTTTTTCCCAATACATTTTTCTTTAGTTGAATCTAAGATTCATATTTCCAGGGAAGAGTGGTGTGTGCGTGTGTGTGTGTGTGTGTGTGTGTGTGTGTGTGTAAAATAACTTTGGTTCAGTTCAGTGCATTTCAGTCCCTCAGTCATGTCCACGGAGAAGGTGATGGCACCCCACTCCAGTACTCTTGTCTGGAAAATCCCAGGGACGGGGGAGCCTGGTAGGCTGCCGTCCAGGGGGTTGCACAGAGTCGGACACAACTGAAGCGACTTAGCAGCAGCAGCAGCAGTCATGTCCAACTCTTTGCGACCTCATGGACTCCAGCACTCCAGGGTTCCCTGTCCATCACCAACTCCCAGAGCTTACTCAAACTCATGTTCATCAAGTCAGTGATGCCATCCAACCATCTCATCCTCTGTTGTCTCCTTCTCTTCCCATCTTCAATCTTTCCCAGCATCAGGGTCTTTTCCAATGAGTCAGTTCTTTTCATCAGGTGGCCAAAGTATTGGAGTTTCAGCTTCAGCATCAGTCTTCCCAATGAATACTTTGGTAAGTGGTACCATATCCTAAAACTCTATTTCAAATCCATTTCTCCAAGATATTAACACCTATAGGTTAAGTGGTACCATATCCTAAAACTCTATTTCAAATCCATTTCTCCAAGATATTAACACCTAGTTATTAACACACTATAGGCACATCAGCTTGTGATTCTGTAGATAGCATTAGCTCCACTCCAACCCCAACATACATAGATACGGACATATATTACATATCCAGAGTTTTCATGACTAGGTCAGTATAGCTAGCTATAGATAAGGTCCTCACTCCTTTTGATTAAGGGATAAAGGAAAGAAGGATGTAGTACTTAGGCACAACTCACTACACTTAGTGATATTAAGGGGCATGCTAATTTGGTTGTTTCTATCTCATTTGGAATATAATTACTAGATTTTTTCTATTCTCTCCTGAAAAAGATACGGCTATTTTAGAAATGCCTATTTCAAGATATAGACTTAAAAATCACCTCCCACAGATCTCCTTGTTTAAGTGTTCTCAGAACCGTCACTGGGAAAGTTGAACATTGTCAGTTTTTATTCATCCTCCCTTGCTTCTGAAAATCACACTTTGTTCAAAACCGTCTCTAGACTGACTTCAAATTTCTTCTCATCACGCAACTATGGAAAATTTCATATTAGCCATGAATTCTGTGAGTCTGCCTCATCACTGACAACAATTTTCTGACAGTTGTGAACAATGATTTAAGATCCTTTTGCTTTCATTCTAGTCTGTTATTATTTGTGACATATTACAATGCACAAACATAAAATGCATCCTTTTACGATGTACGATTTCGTACTTTCTAGTATATTCTCAAGTTTGTTCCATCATTACTTCAGTTTAATTTGAGAACATTTCAACACACCAAAGAAATTTAATAGCCATTAGTAACAGTTTCACATTCTCCCTTTCTCTTGCCTCTGGCAAATACCAGTCTACAGTCTGTCTCTCAAGACTTGCCTATACTGTTCATATAAATAGAACCACACAATATGTGGGGTTTTGGGCCTTATGTAAAGTGCCTTTACACTTAGATTAATTTTTCCAATGTTCATTCATGTTGTAACATTCATCAATAATTCATTTCTTTTTATTGCTGAGTAATATTCCACTCAGCAGGCATAGAGTCTGGCAGACTACACTCTGTGAGGTTGCGGATTCAGACACAACTCAGCAACAGATCACACATCCAAATATATATATATATATATATATTTTTTTTTTTCTGCAATGTGGACATACAATTTCTGTTTTGTACTACCATCTTTCCATTATGGTATCTTCTGAGACTATTACATTCCCCTCCAGTTTTTCTGCCCATAGAGGTCCCTGTTTTTTTGCTCATTTCTTAAGGTGTCTAGATTGAGAATAACTCTTTTCTGTGCCCTTCTCTAGGGCATGGGAATTTATATCCCTGCTCAATATTTCTCTTGGGCTATGAAGAATTCTCCAAGACTATTCAGAAACACTTTGCAGCCATTTCTGCTCAGGGATCTGTCTGTCTAACAGACTATCCTCAGGGATCCTGACTCAGGTCTTTATTCGCAGGGCTCCAACAACCTAATCTTATGTACTTCCAGTATCTTTGCCATTTAGATCTAGACCCATGAAGTTATACTCAGGATACTGTGAGCCATCAGCTTTTCAGATATCTTCAGTTCACTTTTAGCTCTCTTTTCTTTTCTTCTGACAGCTTGGGAAGCCTTTGTTAGCATTGGGATTCATCGTGTTTCCTCTAATCCTGCGATGCTATAGATTTCCAAAACTGTTAGTCTTTTGTGTGTTTTCTGTGGTATCTTAGCTTCCTGGAGGTATATCATATCTTATAATGTAAGTAACTGAAGGAAACCAAGAGGAAATACTGAAGAACAAAGGTATAATTCTGTATCATATTAACAAATAACACAAAGCATTCTATCAAGATCCCTATTTGTGTGTCAAGAACAGGAAGCTGCATAGAATAGCTAAACAATAAGTAACTCATGCACTCGAATTCTTTTTAAAGTAATGACGTGTGTGTGTGTGTGTGTGTGTGTGTGTGTGTGTGTGTGTGTGTGTTCTCTTAATCTCTGACTATTTGGAACCCTTTGGACTGTAGCCCACCAAGGCACCTCTGCCCATGGGATTTTCCAGGCAAGGATACTGGAGTACGTTGCCACTTCCTTTTGCAGGGGATGTTCCCAACCCAGGGATTGAATCTGCATCTCCTATGTCTGGAGAAGGCTTTGGCACCCCACTCCAGTACTCTTGCCTGGAAAATCCCATGGATGGAGAAGCCTGGTAGGCTGCAGTCCATGGGGTAACTAAGAGTCGGACACGACTGAGTGACTTCACTTTCACTTTTCACTTTCATGCACTGGAGAAGGAAATGGCAACCCACTCCAGTGTTCTTGCCTGGAGAATCCCAGGGACAGAGGAGCCTGGTCGGAGGCCCTCTCTGGGGTCTCACAGAGTCGGACACGACTGAAGTGACTTAGCAGCAGCAGCGGCAGCTCCTATGTCTTCTGCATTGCAGCTGAATTCTCTACCCACTAAGCCATTCAGTTCAGTTCAGTTCAGTTCAGTTCAGTCGCTCAGTCATGTCCGACTCTTTGTTGACCCCATGAATCAAAGTACACCAGGCCTCCCTGTCCATCACTAACTCCCTGAGTTCACTCAGACTCACGTTCATCGAGTCAGTGATGCCATCCAGCCATCTCATCCTCTGTCGTCCCCTTCTCCTCCTGCCCCCAATCCCTCCCAGCATCAGAGTCTTTTCCAATGAGTCAACTCTTCACATGAGGTGGCCAAAGTACTGAAATTACAGCTTTAGCATCATTTCTTCCAAAGAACTCACAGGACTGATCTCCTTTAGAATGGACTGGTTTGATCTCCTTGCAGTCCAAGGGACTCTCAGGAGTCTTCTCCAACACCACAGTTCAAAAGCATCAATTCTTCGGCACTCAGCCTTCTTCACAGTCCAACTCTCACATCCATACATGACCACTGGGAAAACCATAGCCTTGACTAGACAGACCTTTGTTGGCAAAATAATGTCTCTGCTTTTCAACATGCTATCTAGGTTGGTCATAACTTTCCTTCAAAGGAGTAAGTGTCTTTTAATTTCATGGCTGTAATCACCATCTGCAGTGATTTTGGAGCCCCCCAAAATAAAGTCTGACACTGTTTCCACTGTTTCCCCATCTATTTCCCATGAAGTGATGGGGCCAGATACCATGATCTTCTTTTTCTGAATGTTGAGCTTTAGGCCAACTTTTTCACTCTCCTCTTTCACTTTCATCAAGAGGCTTTTTAGTTCCTCTTCATTTTCTGCCATAAGGGTGGTATCATATTCAGTTCAGTTCAGTCACTCAGTCGTGTCCGACTCTCTGTGACCCCATGAAACGCAGCACGCCAGGCCTCCCTGCCCATCACCAACTCCCGGTGTTCACTCAGACTCACATCCATTGAGTCTGTGATGCCATCCAGCCATCTCATCCTCAGTCGTCCCCTTCTCCTCCTGCCCCCAATCCCTCCCAGCATCAGTCTTATCCAATGAGTCAACTCTTCGCATGAGGTGGCCAAAGTACTGGAGCTTCAGCTTTAGCATCATTGCTTCCAAAGAAATCCCAGGGTTGATCTCCTTCAGAATGGACTGGTTGGATCTCCTTGCAGTCCAAGGGACTCTCAAGAGTCTTCTCCAACACCACAGTTCAAAAGCATCAATTCTTCGGCACTCAGCCTTCTTCACAGTCCAACTCTCTTATCCAAACATGACCACAGGAAAAACCATAGCCTTGACTAGACGGACCTTAGTCGGCAAAGTAACGTCTCTGCTTTTGAATATACTATCTAGGTTGGTCATAACTTTTCTTCCAAGGAGTAAGAAGCCCAAAGTATTTGGGTCAAATGCAAAAATGAACATACTTTCCTTCATCTAATTACCAGAACCAGTCTGAAGCCTGTGACAGAAATTTACCTCATAGAATAGGAGATAACAGTGTTAGCAGTCTTATAATGGGCACTCTTCTTAGAGGAGAAGGCAATGGCACCCCACTCCAGTACTCTTGCCTGGAAAATCTCATGGACGGAGGAGCCTGGTGGGCTGCAGTCCATGGGGTCGCTAAGAGTCAGACACGACTGAGCAACTTCACTTTCACTTTTCACTTTCATGCATTGGAGAAGGAATGGCAATCCACTCCAGTGCTCTTGCCTGGAGAATCCCAGGGATGGGGGAGCCTGGTGGGCTGCCATCTATGGGGTCGCACAGAGTTGGACACAACTGAAGAGACTTAGCAACAGCAGCAGTAAATCTTCTTAGATTTACTGATGTTGGGGTTAAAGTCACTTGCATTTTTTATAGTAGTATAGAAGAGTTAGCATTTTGTGGACCACTGAAGTGACTTTTGTGCCCTTGTTGTCAGAGATTTCTTGTGGAATCAGAGAAGAAAAGTTAGTTAGTCCTACTTAGTTCTACTGATGAGACAGCTAGAAAAAATATATATGTTGCCCAGTTAAAGGAAGATGGCTCATATAGCAGAATTACGGTGTATGCTCAATTGTTTCTAGAAACTTTCTAGAAAGGTTTTCCTTCAAATTGAAAGATTTGTTGACCACAGTTGTGAGTGCAGTAAACTTCCTTAAATCATGACATCATTCCCCATTCCTTAATTATTATGAAGAAAGTGATCATGGGTACCCTGTATTCTTTTTTACAGAAAAGTTAATTTGCCTTCCACAGTCAAATATTCAAATTTTTAAAAACTCTAAGTCATATTTGTTCTTTTGCAACCAAAGACATTTATGAGATGATTTAAAATAGTGTATCTTCAGCCTAGCAGAAAGAGTTAGAAATATCAGAGTAGCTAAATGAACTTCACATGCTGCTGGGATGAACATATGACCAGTGTTTTAATAGAAAATTCTTATATTGGATACAACAATTTGAGAAGGAAAATTGTATTGTTCCATTTCACATTAAAATATATTTCTAAAAATAAATATGCAAACATTTAACTGAACAAAATTCTTTTGCAACAATTGAGTGACTCTTTCTATAGGTATCCTCCCTCCAATGATATTAATGAAATAGAAATAAACAGATTTCAAATTAATTTGTCTTAAATAGATTGCAACAACTATGCTGGTTTAAGTAAATGGCAACCCACTCCAGTGTTCTTGCCTGGAGAATCCAGGGACGGGGGAGCCTGGTGGGCTGCCGTCTATGGGGTCACACAGAGTTGGACATGACTGAAGTAACTTAGCAACATGCTGACTTAATGAAAAGTTTCTCATTATGAGGCAATAGCCACAACTGACTAGAATTTAAAAGAATATGGTTGGAGAATTTCTGAAAGATTCAACCCTCATTTCTTCCATAATGCTAACAGCACTGGAGTTTTCTTCCACTGTTAGCTTCTACTACATGCTGGTATCATAAAGAATTTTCATCACTTTTACATGTGAAACAAAAGCCAGAAAACACATAAAAATAGAAGTGTTGGCATGCCCCTAGCTACATTATCAAAAGTTCCTCTTTGCTCAAACATCATTGAAAGACAAGTTATAAGAGATGAATCCTTATGCAAATTTTATGTATAGTTACCATTAGTGTGAAACTAAAATACCATAGTCGATTTTACTGTTGACTATCTCTTAATGCAAAGGACTGCATCTACTTTAAAAATGAGAGCAATAGCCCAAATTTATTATTTCTAAAGACAGATATAGAAACTGCTGCTGCTGCTAAGTCGCTTCAGTCGTGTCTGACTCTGTGCAACCCCGTAGATGAAGCCCACCAGGCTCCTCCGTCCCTGGCATTCTCCAAGCAAGAACACTGGAGCGGGTTGCCATTTCCTTCTCCAATGCATAGAAACTAGAGACCTGAAAATGGTATATTCTCTCAAGGCAAGAGTATGAGTTATTGACAGAGGAAGAAACAAATTCCAGATGTTTCTGACTCCAAATGCTGTAGTGCTTCCATCATAAAATAATGCTTATCCAAACATCTGTGATAAATTAAGAATGGTATCCCTAGTATTCTTTACACAGCAACATGAAGCACTAGCATGCTCATTGGAACTTCTGTATTGGATGCAATATCTGGTAAGACAAATGCATCATTAAAAGAAAAAAAAGAAAACATAATCAGTTCTGCAACTGGCCCCTCTACAAAACTCCATCTGTCAAAACTTAGTTGTTTCCTGCTTTGAAATTTACCCAAAACCCAATAGATTCCCCCAAATAATGATAATCCTACCCAGGCACACTCTTACATTGCAGTAGGTACAATGATTGATTATTCAATATACATAAGCACTTAGGGTAAATCACAGATGAATTGTATATAAAATATGGGAGGTTAAACCCCAGTAAGTTATCTTCTGGAAGAAGCTACATTTCATATAACTAAATGGCTGTGTTGATTTTCAAGCATTATAAATGCTTAATGCTTATATCCCTCTAGCATTCTAGTGTTTATTTATTGTCGTTTAGTTGCTAAGTCATGTCGAACTCTTTTGCAACCCCATGGACTGTAGTCCACCAGGCTCCTCCGTCCATGGGATTTCCCAGGCAAGAGTACTGGAGTGGGTTGCCATTTCTTTCTCCAAGGGATCATCCCAGCCCACAGATCAAACTCACATCTTCTACTTTGGCAAGCAGATTCTTTACCACTGAGCCACCAGGGAAACCCAGTAGCATTCATACTTTATCATTATATGATCCTAGATATTATAAGATATCACCAACATATTATGTTTCAACTTTCATGAGAAATTTGGAACAAAAAATAATTTGTTTAACCTAAGACCAAACCAAGGGACTTCCTTGGTGGTGCAGTGGTTAGGACTTCACCTTCCAATGCAGGGGTTGCAGGTTCCATCCCTGGTTGGGGAGCTAAGATGGAGCATGCCTCTTGGCCAAAACAACAAAGCATAAGATAGAAGCAACATTGTAACAAATTCAATATAGACTTTAAAGACATGGTCTACATTAAAAAAAAAAAAAGTTAAAAAAGAAAAAGACCATACCATGATATTTCAGCACTCCCACCCCCGCTTAAAGCAAGCACAGTTAGTGCCCTGGGAGCTGATGTTGAAAGGTGGGCCACCACTCTCTGCTGGTCACAGTTACCATCAGAGTAATTTGAGAAGCAGCACATGGTGGGGCGACGGTCCAAACAGCAGAACACTGTCCAAATAGGTAATCAATCTGTTAGGGCTGGGCAGGGAGAAAGCTTCCAAGTAAGGATGCCAAGGGCAGAGAAATCCAGGAGACCAGACTGGAGAGAGGGCTCAAAGCAGATGGTAAGGTTTGTAGCCACCTGATTAATTCTCTGAGCCAATTAGCTAGTACCAGTAGTGGATTTAGGGATAACTCTTTAAGGCACAGAAGGACAAATGTCTCCCATAAGAATATAGGTTGAATTTAGGAGAGCAGACTCTAAAAATCCATAAGTGCTTCTGTTTTCACGTTTGGATATCAAATTGGATGAAAGAGTTGAAAAGATTTTGCATTTATTTAAACACCATGAGTCTATCAAAAAATTTTAAAAATATAAAAATAAAGGGAAAAGATCTTTGAATTTATCCTTTTTTATCCCTTATACAAGCTTCCTTTTGTTGCCACTTCATTCTTCATTCAGCCTAGACCCCACTGTTCATTACCTTAATTTCTTCCCACAAGAAACCTCATCTAATTTTCAGGTGTTTCCTTATGTTACAACAATGGATCAATATCATGATACTGACTCTGTTCCTTAATTTAGGCTCCTTAGTACTCTAAAGAAAAATTTACAACCCAAGAATTTTTGTTAGTACAGATTTTTCCTGTAATCTGACCCCCTTTTTAAAAAATTTTGTTTAGAGTGTAGTTGTTTTACAGGGTTGTGTTAGTTTGACTGTACAGCAAAGTGAGGCAGTTATAAGTATACATCATGTATACCATTTTCAAGATTTCCTTCCCAGTTACATCACCACAGAGCATTAAGTAGAGTTCCTTGTGCTATAAAATATGTTCTCATTAGTTATCTATTTTATACATAGCATCAATAATATATATACATGTCAATCCCAAGCTCCCTATTCATCTCACCCCCTGCCCCTTGGCATCCATAAATCTGTGCCTCTGTTTCTGCTTTGTGAGTAAGTTCATCTGCACCATTTTCCGAGATGCCAGTGGTGTCACTGATTACCTAGTCTCCCAAGGCAGAAAAACCTTGTGTCTTTATGTCTCTCCTCATAATCAGTTACAAACTCCTCTCAAATATTTCTTGACTCTGTCCCTCATCTTCCCATTACCATGGCCCTAATTTGTCCTTATAGCAATGTTTTGCCTGAACATGATGAAAGCCTTCTACTCAGATATGACAAAAACGTGATGTTCCCTGTGAACCCCACTGCTGGACTGAAATTCCTGAAAGTTTTGTGAAGCTCCAGACCTTTAAAGTATTGTCATGATACAATTAGAACTTCAGACTCACTTGCCTCATTACACCTTTTTTACTGCACCAACCGAAGATGCCAGTTAGGTGATCAGACGGAATCTCTGAGGGACTACACCTCAAGGAAAAACTGCCACGTGCCCAAGCCACAGGTGACTCTGTGTGGCCCAAGAATCCACGGGGCTTCAAGACACTCTTAGAACTCAGATTCTCCAAGTCCTCATCTTTGTTTAACAGCTGATATTCAAAATACCAGGACTCATACACATAAACACACACACACACTAAAACTACAGTTTTCATATTTATCTCATCCTAAAAACTACCCTCAGCACTTGTTTAAAAGTCAAATTTCCACATCTGGGTATTAGACCTGAGGTGAAAACTGGGAATATGTGTTTTAACCTGAGTGTACTTGAATTTTCTCTTTAGGAAACACTGCTCTACCAATCTCGTGACAGTAACTCACTGTGCTCTCTTGACCTAAGATAAATTCATCTTGTGTTCTCATTCTCTCTCACTTTTTTCCCACTTGCTAAATATTTTTTTCCACTAAAAAGTGTCTTGCAAGACAATAAAATCCTCTGACTCTTTCCTCAATGTTATCTCAATGTTCTGATTTCATGAAAACCTGACTTTCTGCTGAGGATGAATCTTCTATTGACTCGTTCTCAAGTAAAACTGTTCATTTTCTCATACCTCATGTACTCTGTCGGTTGAGAAGGCTGGTCTTTATTCCTTTTTTCAAATGTTTGCATCTCATTCCTCTTATGAAAATCCCCTTTTATACTGTAGCTATGAAGAGAAGGAGGTGGGGTTCAGAGATAGCGCAGCCTGAGGACAATACAGAGTGCAGGGAAATATTCCTATTCTGAAAGGGACTCAACCAGGGTCTGAAAGGAGGAAGAAAGTGGAGAACAGGTGAGAGAGAGATCACTGTGAGTGTGAGGTTTCTGGGAATTAAACTCCATGTCATAAGTGGAAAAAATTATCCTTTGAAACATGAAAGGCCCTTTCTGTATTGCAAAGTGAAAGAAGAAGTGGGTGATTTTAGATACACTTTGACTTTCATATTTTTGGTGGAAAATTGAGGGAATTCCAATCTGGTGGCTTTTATTTAGTTATTCAAGAAGAAGACAGGCTTCTCTTTGCAGAAAGTGCAGATTACAAGGAACCATTTGAAATTTTGAAGTCCAGAAATGATTTGCAGTTGTTGCTATGAGTAACATAAAAAGCAAATCATCTAAAGAAATACAGTGTTAAACACTACTATATTTTAGTGTAAGTCCGATTTGTGTGTGTATGAATGTGGCTCTGTTTTTTCCAATAGCTACTCCATTTCACAGATGCCAACTCAGGAAAGAGAGGTGTTGGGTTCATCAGCGATGATGATGAGGGTGCATGTGGCACAGATTTATACATGAGATAACCGATTAGAGAAGAGAGTTTAGAGAATTTACAAGAAAGTAATTTAAATGTTGATCATTGAGAAGGTTCTTCTTGGTGTGAAGAACTTCTGCCTCCAATGGTATCTTATGAACTTGGTGTGCTTAAGATATGGTTAGGGTCCCAGTTGGCTTTTTGAAGTTTGTACTCCAGTCAAAGCTATATTGATCTCTTGATATTCTGAGTCCTGAGATATTAGGGTCACTTCAGAGCCAACACCAGTCACTCCTGAAAAGCCTGGATGTTTCCCACACTAGTCACCATCTATGCAAATGAACAAAACTCATTTTGGGGAAGAATACTTTGGCCACCTGATGCGAAGAGCTGACTCACTGGAAAAGACCCTGACGCTGGTAAAGATTGAGGGTAGGAGGAGAAGGGGATGACAGAGAATGAGATGGTTGGATAGCATCACTGACTCAATGGGCATGGGTTTAGGTGGACTCCGGGAGTTGGTGATGGACAGGAACGCCTGGCGTGCTGCAGTTCATGGGGTCACAAAGAGTCAGACACGACTGAGTGACTGAACTGAACTGAAGAGGTTTCCTGGATATTCTTGTCATGTAATAGGGTTCTTTCCCAGGGAAACTCAATTGTTTTCTTCCTTCAAACATTCTGTGTCCATGAGCATACTGAAGGTTTGTCTAATATTTGGATAAGGACCATATAATCTCAGTGATGCTTGCTCGAGCCAAATCTCTATTCGTGAGAGTTGGGATACTTATTATATTAAAACAGTTGAAGAAGGAGTGTATTGAGTTGACCATCAGTATCACTCCTAGATACCTTGCCATCAATTAGCTGATATGAAAGAGCTTAGGAGATTGTGCAAATCTCAGAGGTCTAATCATTACACTTGTCTCACCTTGTGTTGTGAAAATCATACGTGTATAGCCCTTTATGGCGTATATACTCCTCCCAACTCTGCCACATTATGATCGTCTCATCCCCACTGACCTTGGTGTAACCATATAGAATCTGCAGATTCTTCTCAGCCTCAGCTGTTGCTAAGGCTGTTGACCACAGCCATCTCTACCAGGCCACAATAGAAGTGACCAAGTCTGTATGGGCTCTGACTAACCCCACGTTAATATAACCAAAGTGTGTCACTTCATGCCAGCGTCACCACATGTGACTCATTTCCTGCTCAAGGGTTTCCCTGTGAAATTTCAGATGTGAAATCATGTCGACAGTCTTGGGGACTTCAAATGCAAAATGAAGGAGAGCAAAGGAGACAGTGGTTGATGGATAAATTCTTCTCCTTTCATCCCTCTGAGTGGACTGTCCTACAATGTTATTTATAAGACACTCCCAAAAAAATCCAGTTATTAGTTTTATGTGATTCCAAATAGTGGAAAAAATAAATTTGTTGTCACACCCCAGAAGGTATTCTTCCTTCTTTTCTGCCTCATCCCTACTTTTTTGGTTTTGCATTCCCTTATAGTAGCAGTTTTTTCTCGAGGCACTTGTCTCTGGATGAACCCAAGCTAACAGTTCATTTCATTTGCAGAGTATCCCACCAGCATTTCTAGCTTAGAGAAAGCCATGATTAAAGCACTATTGTAAATAAAATGTAAAATGTGTGTTTTCCTCAATATTTTTTTAAGTCCTTGGTAAAGAGTGACTCCTCCAGATTTTTCTGGAGGGAATATGGGCTTTGGGTGAAGGGAATGGAATCCATGTGATGGATTTAATATGAATATTGAATACCTTTTTCTATATTTGTCAAGGTCTTTCTGAAGTCTCAGTGTCTTTAGTATAGGTCAGAGTTAGTCTGTATCATTAGTGACTACCACTCAGCACTTACGAACTCTAAGAAAAATGCTATTCGTTATTTACCTTTTCCTTCCTAATGCCCTCCATTGACTTTGAGATTAAGTCAAACCACTTTAGCCTCATATGCAGGAGGTGTCTATAGATCTCTCTAGCTTTATCTCCTGCTCCTACCTTATTCTTCTTATACCTCTTCTCCTACCTGCTCCTAGCCTTATTCTTGTTTTTTTTTTATTTTTTTTAATTTTTTTTTCAGATGAACTTTATTTTTTTTTCTTTTTCTTTATTTTACTTTACAATACTGTATTGGTTTTGCCAAACATTGACATGAATCCACCATGGGTGTATGCAAGCTCCCCTTTTCAAATTTTATTTTTAGAGTTTGCACATCACTCCCATACCTGCTTCTGAAATTTTGTTTATGCTGTCCCCTGTCCTGGGGACTCCAGCCTTATACTTCTCTTTCTTGTGAACTTTCTATTCATAAAGACTGAGATAACTTCACTTTCCTCCAAGAAACATTTACTGACTTTCCCCCTCCACATCCAAGAGACCATATTCTTATGAAATTGTATTATTATGAAAAGATCATTTATTTCCTTGACATCTCCAGATGTAGACCAATTTCTTTAAAGAAGGGGCCAAGTTTTATTCATGTATACATATCTTAGGACTCAGGGCAATGTAGATTACACAGAATATGTCAAATAAATGTTTCCTGAATTATTAAAATACCCATTAGAGGAGGGTCTATGGAAGTCCTTTGGAGACAAAGGCGCAATTGACCAGAAAATAGATTTCAAAGAAAAATACTTAAGTTTAGCTACAAAGAAAAGACACAAGCTGTGGTTTAGAAGAAGGTAGGCAATAAAAATTTCAAAGAAACACCAAAACTGAAGATGCCAGACACTGAGCTTCTTCCTAACTGTAAGCACTGTTCCTGACAAACTACTTCAATATTTCCCTAAGATAAACTGCTTAGTTTCATTATAAACACGGACTCTCAAAGTTATTTCATTTTAATTTACTCTGCAGTTCATGTGATTATCACATAGGCTGAGAACATCTTTTTTATTGCCAGATGGCTTTGTTTCCCATTTTGATTATGATTATGTGTGTGTTAGTCGCTAAGTCATGCCTGACTCTTTGCAACTCCATGGACTGTAGCCCACTAGGCTCCTCTGTCCATGGAATTTTCCAGGCAAGAACACTAGAGTGGGTTGCCATTTCCTCCTTCAGAAGATCTCCCTGACCCAGAGACTGAACCCACATCTCCTGCATTGGCAAGCAAGTTCTTTACCACTAATACTTCTTGAAAAACCCCATATTGTCAAATATCTTTGTTTCTAGCAACTTTGGATACTTGGACTGAAAAACTGTTAAGAAACATTTATTACAAAGGCTAGAAATAGCTAATACTTCAAAGATTGAAAAAATTATTATTATTATTTTGCTAATATCAGATTTAATAATTATATGTGCTGCATGTGTGTGTTAGTCGCTCATTCGTGTCCAACTCTTTGTGACCCCACAGACAGAGGAGCTCATCAGTCTCCTAGGTCTATGGAATTTTCCAGACAAGAATACTGGAGTGAGTAGCCATTCCCTTCTCCAGGGCATCTCCCCAATCCTGGGATCAAATCCAAGTCTCTTGCATTGCAGGCAGATTCTTCACCTTCTGAGCCACCAGGGAAACCCAATCATAGCTGCTACCATGTGTTAAGTGCCTACCAATAGGAAAGGTCCTGCTTCAGATACTTTGTCTTTAATCCTCATAAATAAAAAATGAGGATTTTTTTTTCACTTAAAGGAAACAAAATATCTCAGAGAAGGAGTTGGTGATGGACAGGAAGGCCTGTCATGTGCTGTGATTCATGGAGTCGCAAAGAGTTGGACATGACTGAGTGACTTATCTGAACTGAACTGAACAGATCTACTTGAGGCCACACTTGTTCTATTTTAAGAGGACAAATGAACATAGTGTGATAGAACTAGTTTTAATATCAATGGGTAGCTTCATGATTATAAAATTTCAAAAAATAAGAATAAGAAACTTTCAACATTTAGTTCCAAGGGACAGGATTTCTGAAGAACACACTGAACTATATTTCTTCTTGCCATTTACTGCTGGCATTCATTTCTGCTTCATTTGCTTTAAGGGTTGTATTTCATTTCAAATTGCTTCCACTGTTACTAAAAATGAATTTAGAGCATAAAGAAACAAAAACTACTGACAAGTTATTTCCAGTTCCTTAGATGAGATTTCCAGGACTCTTGTTATTTTAAAACAGAATCTTTTCTTCATCTACCCTTAGAAAATTACCTAACTAATGATGAAAGTAATTGTGACTTTTCCTGCATGTTGGGAAATTGCCCTTCATGGTTTCAAACCTCTATCACCCCCACAAATCCCTCAAAATCTCCTTAATGAAATCCAGCAGATAAAAATATTCAATGGCAGTATCTTTCATCTATGCCTAAAAGTTAGATTTATAAATGGAAAATTTGTATTTTGTCAGGAGTTGAAGCTTTTATTATTGTTCCTGAACTAGGACCAAGTTTTAATAACATATCGTTAAAAATGAGAGCAGACTCTGATAGACTGAGATCATCCCAACCACATTGGCAGAAAAGGACATCAAAGGCCCCCAAAGGGAACTTCATGTGGGAGGGGAGATCAGGGCTGTGACATCCCTTTCCTGCCACAGCTGGTCCTGGGAAAACGAGCAGCCGATGCTGGGAGCCCAGACTGGATGGTCCATCCTGGCTAAGAAACTGTGCTTCCAGAAAAAGGTTTGAGCACGTGAATATCAACAGGTGTCCCTGACTGAAGAAGTCCAAGCAAGGGTCCCTCCACCTTCCAGGCAGGCAGGGTCTGTGCCCACCTGGGCATATGGTTCCCACACCAGGACGGCATGGCGACAGCTTGCTGGAGGAATGCATCAGGACAGCAATGAGAGCACAGACAGACAGACACGTGGTCTCCCTTGAGCATGGAGGAGCTCTCTAGTTAGTCTTTAAATAGAATTGGGATGCTGGAATGGTATCGAATAAATAAATGCCTGCAGTATCTCAACAATTCAGTCAGTGAGGGAATTTCTCTAGAGAAATTCCAGACTTGTCCCTAATCCAGAAAATGGGGCCTCTATCAGTTGTAATTTTGAAATCAGAGAGATATGATCATTACAACACTGTATTCAGTTACATGCTTCCTACCATTTGCATGTATATTACCTGTAACCAAGGAAGCTGCATGTAGTGTTTCTACTGAATTGTAAGTCAATGATTTGCATCAACCCACTGGTTCCAAATAGGAAAAGGAGCATGTCAAGGCTGTATATTGTCACCCTGCTTATTTAACTTATATGCAGAGTACATCATAAGAAATTCTGGGCTGGAAGAAGCACAAGCTGGAGTCAAGATTGCCGGGAGAAATATCAATAACCTCAGATATGCAGATCACACCAACCTTTTGGCAGAAAGTGAAGAGGAACTCAAAAGCCTCTTGATGAAAGTGAAAGAGAGTGAAAAAGTTGGCTCAAAGCTCAACATTCAGAAAATGAAGATCATGGCATCCGGTCCCATCACTTCATGGGAAGTAGATGGGGAAACAGGGGAAACAGTGTCAGACTTTATTTTGGGCTTCAAAATCACTGCAGATGGTGATTCCAGCCATGAAATTAAAAGATGCTTACTCCTTGGAATGAAAGTTATAACCAACCTAGATAGCATATTAAAAAGCAGAGATATTACTTTGCCAACAAAGGTCCGACTAGTCAAGGCTATGGTTTTCCCAGTGGCCATGTATGGATGTGAGAGTTGGACTGTGAAGAAAGCTGAGAGCTGAAGAATTGATGCTTTTGGATTGTGGTGTTGGAGAAGACTCTTGAGAGTCCCTTGGACTGTAAGGAGATCCAACCAGTCCATCCTAAAGGAGACCAGTCCTGAGTGTTCACTGGAAGGACTGATGCTGAGGCTGAAACTCTAATACTTTGGCCACCTCATGTGAAGAGTTGACTCATTGGAAAAGACTCTGATGCTGGGAGGGATTGGGGGCAAGAGGAGAAAGGGACGACAGAGGATGAGATGGGTGGATGGCATCACCGACTCAATGCACATGAGTTTGGGTGAACTCCGGGAGTTGGTGATGGACAGGGAAGCCTAGCGTGCTGTGATTCATGGGGTCATAAAGAGTCAGACATGACTGAGTGACTGAACTGAACTGAACTGAACTGATGCTCCCATTTTGCTTAAGAATGAGTGGAAACTCCCTAACCATTAAAATGAAGTTTGCGGTATCCAGAATAAGCAAAATCCAGCACAAGTACCCTTTCAGATTGTGGTTTGAGCAAGGCTTATTTTAGTCTGATTGTGTTACGCCTTACAAAACCACAATGTTCATGCCACTGAGCTCTCATTTCAAGCAGACCACATGTCAACAATCTTAAGCAAAATATTCTTTCTTTGAGTTAACTGTGATGAAATCTTCACATCGGTACTGACATATTATTTGAAACTGGATAATTCTGACATATTTATTCCAGATGCATAATGAGATTGTCCTTAAGAACATGGGTTCATGACCTTGTATTTTGGAAACTGTGAAGTTGTTTTGTAATGTCTAATGGCAGTGTCCTTTTAGGAATGCATAATAACATAACTGAGTGTTTCAAATGTGAAAACTCTAATAAAGACTTTACATATCCAGACTTTATTGAACACTGTACTGCCTCCTTAATTGTACTTAATAATTATGTACCACATTACACATTTTCAAACCACTTTACTCATTAATGAATGTGTTCAATCTCATCATTGGTTAACTTTGAAAAAGATGAGCATTATGTGGCTCAGATGGTAAAGAATCTGCCTGCAATGCAGGAGATGCAGATTCGATCCCTGGGTCTGGAAGATCCCCTGGGGAAGGGAACAGCTACCCACTTCAATATCCTTTCCTGGAGAATCCCATGGACAGAGAAGCCTGGTGGGCTATAGTCCATGGGTTGCAGAGTGTCAGGCACAACTTTGTGACTAAGCGCATACCCTCAGTTTAGGGATAACAGAGAACAATTCCCCCAAAGTCATATATATATGAGCCCATGGCTTTATGTTTTTGGAAGCTACTGCTGAGCTAGGGGGCTCCCCCGGTGACTCAGCAGTAAAGAATCCACCTGCAATGCAGGAGATGCAGGAAATGCTGGTTCAGTTCCTGGGTCGGGAAGATTCAGGAGAAGGGCGTGGCAACCCACTCCAGTATTCTTGCCTGGAAATCCTATGGACACAGGAGTCTGGTAGGCTACAGTCCATAGCATCACAAAGAATTGGACACAACTGAAGCGAATGAGCACACACGCATGCTGAGCAAGGAGGGCTAGCTTTTATAATTGTTCAGGATTAACATTTAGCTTTTTATGACTCTCCAAGGGTTCAGAGAGATGAGGTCCTCGTCACAAAGATCAGTTCATCCTCCAGCACTCCCACCAGGTCCCCCTAGACTTAGTCCTTCTTCAGAGGTGCTTCTTCAGGGATTCCTGCTAGAAAAGCACCAGGTATGTTATCATGTATCATCCCACCTCTTGATAGAACCGGAACACTGAGGCAGCCTCTACTCACTTAGTGACCCAACTAATCTTTAATGGAGCCCCAAATCTAGTTTTGTACCTGAACAACAAGTTTCCAATATTGAAAAAGTTAAGACGCTTTGCTCAACTGCCTTACCAAATTTGAAACACGAAACACGTGACTTTTTGATTCTCTGCAAAGTATTAATTCTGAGCTAGCTTCCCTATAGGTATCTGGCAGTAAATGAAGTTAGGCATTTGTGAAAATTCTCAAGAATCTATAAGGCAAAAGCACTATGAGCAGATTTTCTGCAAGATGCTTGTTCAGCAACCAAAAGCTCTCCTAAACTCTTGTGTTGGACATGTGAGTGCTAACTGCTAGACACATACGTTTCTTACTCACACTCCAACGTTGTTCTGTTGTAAGGCATGGAGCACGGCTACCACATCACCCTAAGACATCTGGTTATAGAGAAGAATATTTAATCAAAAGGCACATTTGATGGTGGCCTGACTTAACTGACACTTATTTCAGGTGCTACAGAGGTATGAAAATATGACTTTGTATCTAGTAACTTAGCATTTGTTAATTTCACATAAACAACATGTTGTTTGTTGTTTTTTTTTAATTACTCTTTAGATATACATGAATGTCTATACTTCTATAAAGTCATCAGCATATAAGAATTTTCCAGAGAGTCATGCATACTTCCAAATTTATTTCTGTCTGTAAAGCCCTGCTAACAGTACCCCAACATGAAAAGGTAATCAAAGTCAAGATTTTTGATCAAGAAAAAACACTTTATTCTTTCTTAATTGCAAAATCATTTTACCTCAAATTCTAGCTTATTCATTTGTTCTAACTAGTAAAACACATGAGAATTGCTGCCTTGGAGAATAATTAGGAAAATTACAAAATTTTGTTTTTGTAATACATTAAAAAATGCAAAATGAGTAAAGTTTCTGCAAAAGGGAAAGATAGTGTTTGGAGATAATTCACCTAGGATCCACCATATCAATACATCTTCTGAGCAAAAGGCACTGACAACACTATCCAAATCACTGCAAATGGTGACTGCAACCATAAAATTAAAAAACACTTGCTCCTTGAACGGAAAGCTATGACAAATCTAAACCTCATGCTAAAAGCAGAGACGTCACTTTTCAGACAAAGGCCCATATAGTCAAAGCTATGAATTTTTCATAGAAAAATTTTCACAGTCGTGTATAGAATTGAGAGCCGGAATATAAAGAAGGCTGAATGCTGAAGGATTTATCCTCTCAAATTGTGGTGCTGGAGAAGACTCTTAAGAGTTCCTTGGACTACAAGTAAATCAAACCAGTCAATCCTAAAGGAAATCAGTCCTGAATATTCATTGGAAGGACTGATGTTGAAGCAGAAGCTCCAATACTTTGGCCACCTGATGTGTAGGGCTGAATCATTGGAAGAGACCCTGATGCTGGGAAAGATTGAGGGCAGGAGGAGAAGGGGGCAACAAAAGATGAGATGGTTGGATGGCATCACTGACTCAATGGGGAAAAATCTGAGCAAACTCCAGGACACAATGATGGACAGGGAAGCCTTGCATGCTGCAGTCCATGTGTTCACAATGGGTTGGACACAGCAGCTGAAAAACAAGGCAAGAGGCAGATTTGTTTAAATTCCAGGGTCATAAAGCTACAGACTTCCATCTCCTTACACATTCCAGAGTGATAAAGATGGTGATGTCTCTGGAGGAAAGGACTGGTGGAAGCTGTCTCCTTGTAAGGCTGGGGTTTTCTCAAGAGTCAGTGTTCCTCAGGTGTGGCCAGGACCTACCATATGACTGGGCAGGAAGCTGGAGGAAAGAGAAAGCTGTGCAAACAGGAACCCCAGGCTGTCCTCTGTGCCCATAGTAACAATATTAATCTACTTGAACCCGTCGTCTACTTAACGCAGGAATGGGGCGGTCTGGTCTAGTGGCTTCAGAAGTCACTGCTTCTTAGGAAGTTTACCACTTGACAAGCAGACATAGAAAAGCAAATGTTCTTAGGATTGTACACTTTGCCTTGTTAAAAAGGAGGAAGTCAGAAAGTAAGTGTGTAACTAGGTGATGTCACAAGTTCTAGAATGAAGTTTTCATAGGAAAATATCTGTCTATGAGTCCAGGGTCAAAACACTCCCTTTCTGCTAACAAGTTCAAGTAAAAATGATCCAGGGTTTGTGTGTCTGTGTGTGTGTGGTGTGTGTGTTTTCATCTCAAGTATCCAGGTTAATCTGTGTCTGGATTGTTGACAAGATGAAATGGGAAATTTGAGCCAACAAATCTGAGGTGTAAATGTAAGGAAAAGTAAACTTTTACTATGAATGTTATCAAACACACACATACACACATTCATAAACTTTGGGGGAGAAAAATTCAGAAAGTTCCTATTGACCAAGGGGAGACAAATGAAAATTGGTTGCATATCTCCTATTATTTTACAGTACAGAGAATAGCACTGAAATTCACTTAACTTTGTTATTTATTACTATATTTCAGTGAAAACCAAATATTTCCATGTACCTTTATAGAACTGGTCATTTTATTGGTCTTCTACCCTGTGTTTCTAACGCAGTTTAATATCTTCAATGGAACGTCTCCTATCAGGGATCACTGTATTTCACACTAAGGAAATGTTGCTATTAGAGTTCTCCTTTCCAATCAATTTTACCAAAGTTTTGTTGTTTATTATTATTATTATGTTGTTTATTAATCTTCATAATTCTACAATATTCAGTGTACCATCCTAAACCTTTATTTAGTAAACTAAAACATTGGGGAATTAAAATGACTTACAAATTACTTTTTTGGAGCATGTATATTCTGATTTTCAGTTCAAGTTTTTTCCCCTGTTTTGTATTCAGCAAGAATGTAAAAATTTCCTATGTTGTTTAACTTTCAAGCATCAGTTGTCATTTGTTGTTGCTGTTGAGTTGCCAAGTCATGTCCACCTGTCTGCAACCCCATGGACTGCAGCAGGCCACACTGCCCTGTGCTTCACTGTCTTTCAGAGTTTGCTCAAACTCATGCTCATTGAGTCGATGATGCCATCCAACCATCTCATCCTCTGTCACCCTCTTCTCGTGTTCTCAATCTTTCCCAGCATCAGGGTCTTTTCCAATGAGTCTCATCAGGTGGCCAAAGTGTTGGAGCTTCTGACTCAGTATCAGTCCTCCTAATGAATTGTTATTTAGACATATACAAAATTTTAAATCTATTACCTAAAGCAATAATATAATTTGAAAAATGCTTACAGAAGCCACATGACTGTTCTTTTAGCTACTTTCTTTAAAAATTTATTTTCTTCATTTAAATTAAGAGAAAATTAGATTTAATCAAGATGGTTGAATATTGTTTATTTTAATTTAAATTTATACTTAGGAAAGAAAGCAACTATAATTATATCTAGGCTACAGGAAGAATTGCAGACATTTCTACTAATTAATTTCTGTTTAAATCTGAAATTTGAAATCATTATCTCCAACTCACCAATGTATCACATTCCAAAAATGCTTTGAAGCTAAATGAACCTCAGACCACATTTTCCCATGGAAACAAGTATCACAAATCATACTTTGATTTCTAAGCCAGTGTAAGAATCTTATTTCCTCCTTGAATGCAGTGTCAGTCTGTTAGGCTTCTAAATTTTGAGGAATGCTACTCCTCTAAAGAACAGTCATGTGTTCCCTTGAATTAGAAACAAGTGCCCGACAATGAGGAGACGCAACACAGGAGAAGCAACACAGGAGAGCTCTAGAAAAGAGAAGGTGAGAAAATGTTGGGGAAAAAATGGATGGCTGTTGTAAACAGTGCTGCAAGGAACAGTGGGATACGTGTATCCTTTTGAATTATGGTTTTCTTAGGGTATATGCCCAGTAGTGGGATTGTAGAGTCTGTCAAATGGAGTGAAGTAATTCACAAAAAGAAAAAACAAATATCATATATTAATGCATATATGTGAAATTTAGAAAAATAGTACAGATGAACCTATTTCCAGGGCAGGAGTAGAGACCCAGATGTAGAGAACAGATATGTGGATTCAGGGGAAGGAGAAGAAGAGGGACAAAATGGGAGATTGAGATTGACATATATACACTACCTGTGTATATATACACTATATACATGTAGCTAGCTAGTAGAAACATGCTATTAAGTACAGGGAGCTCAGCTCAGTGCTCTGTAATGACCTAGATGGGTGCTCAAGGGGGAGGGGACATATGTGTGCATATAGCTGATTTATTTAATTGTACAGAAGAGACCAACACAGCATTGTAAAGCAATTATACTCTAATAAAAAAGGAAGAATGGATGGCATGAAAGCCCAGCTTGCAAAGGTGAGAGTGGGCTTTATATCAACTGCCTGTCCATCTTTTAAAAGGCAAAATCCCTTGGAAGAGGGCCTGGCAACCAACTCTAGTGTTCTTCCCTGGACAATCCCATGGACAGAGGAGACTGGTGGGCTTCAGCCCTTAGCCCAGCTTCTAACCTTTCACTACACCACACAGCACATTATTATTTCTTCTCTTTACTTCAGAACTCCAAAATCTAACTTGAAATAAAATCTATGCTGAGCTTCTGATTATTATCCATGAAAATAGTTTAGAAGTATTTTGAAATCAGAAAGTCATTGGTCTATATTATTTTATTCTTTCATTTATTCATGCATGCATGCAATTGTTGACTAGGGACTGAGCATATACTGTGTATGACAGCCACTCAAAGTTTATTCCTTAGCCTTATAATTTTTATCTAGGTCCCAATTAATTTGTTGTTTATCTAGGTCCCATACAATTTGTTGCTGAGAAGATGTCTTATAAAGTCAAGGTCTTTCATTACAGTTGAAGCCAATTATCTCCACTCAGTACCAGCTATACAGACATTTTCTAACTCTTCTTAGCCACCTGTAAGATCACATACAAAAGGAGCCAAAGAATAGAAAATAAACCATATCCAGAGTACTCCATTGGGCTTCACAGGTGGCTCAGTGGATAAAGAATCTGCCTGCAATGCAGGAGACACAGGTTCTACCCCTGGGTGGGGAAGATCCCCTGGAGGGGTCCTGGCAACCATTCTTGCCTGGAGAATCCCATGGACAGAGAATCCTGATGGATTATAGTCCATAGGGTTGCGAAGAGTCAGACATAACTGAAGCAAGTGAGCATGCACGCACCAAGAATATGCCATCACTGCCTCTTCATAAACAATCCAAAATGCACACCTTCATTCTACTTCTAATATTAAGAAAGAACACTGCTGGAAAAAAATCTAGAATCAACACATACTACCAACATGTAAGTTTTGATTTCTGTAAAATTCAAATGTCCCTAGAACAAATTCAAATGCCCCTAGAACAAAACTGATAAAAATTATCAAAACTGATAATGATTAGTCAATTTCAGATTATTTGGTAAGAGCTCTTTGACTTAAAAAAAATCAAGGAAAAATAAGCTTTTCCTGATCAACTAAACTTCCAAATGAATGAAGTTAATTAAAGGTCATTATTTAGAAACACTGCTTTAGGTAGAGGTATTGAAATTCTGCCAAAGAGGTTATTTGCCTACTAAACTAATTTGATTTGTTAAAATAAAATCTTTCAAACTAATGAAATACTGGTGTTTGCTTTCTGAATAATGATCTTCCTCCTTTTCCTGTACACTTCACTGTACACTATTCATACACTTCAATATTCTCCTTCCATTTCTCTTCCATTTTTTTCCTCTTGTTCATCCAATCTATCCAATTCTTAGAGTGATGGCAAACCAGACTCCTCAGATCAATTACACTGAGAAAACAACATGGAAACAGACCAGACTGAGCAAAGTATTTCACAAAGTATTTCACAAAGAAAGCAAGTGTTCTGAAACAAATAAAGTGAATATGTGCATTTATGTGCTGATCTTCCATTAAAATATTTCTTTGCCATGCTCAGTATATATTATTCATCAGTATCAATTTTATCTAATAGTTTCATTTTGAGAATAAAATTTTCATTGTGAAGTCAAATGATTGTGTAGTATCAATCTACCCATCATGAGGAGATGTTTTTCCTATATTTTAATTCTGGTCATGTGGTGACTGGCCACGGAAATATTATTTGATACATATGCACTTTTTCAGTATAATCTAACATTCTAAAACTTCATATAAAAAGGAAAGCTTATTTAAAATTCCACTGTCTGCTGTGGTACATATACACAATGGACTATTCCTCAGCTATTAAAAAGAATGCATTTGAATCAGTCTAATGAAGTGGATGAAACTGGAGGCTATTATACAGAGTGAAGTAAGTCAGAAAGAAAAATGCCAATACAGTATACTACAGTTTTCATTCCAATCCCAAAGAAAGGCAATGCCAAGAAATGCTCAAACTATTGCACAATTGTACTCATCTCACATGCTAGTAAAGTAATGCTCAAAATTCTCCAAGCCAGGCTTCAGCAATACGTGAACCATGAACTTCCTGATGTTCAAGCTGGTTTTAGAAAAGGCAGAGGAACCAGAGATCAAATTGCCAACATCCACTGGATCACGGAAAAAGCAAGAGAGTTCCAGAAAAACATCTATTTCTGCTTTATTGACTATGCCAAAGCCTTCAACTGTGAGGATCACAATAAACTGTGGAAAATTCTAAGAGAGATGGGAATACCAGACCACCTAACCTGCCTCCAGAGAAATCTGTATGCAGGTCAGGAAGCAACAGTAAGAACTGGACATGGAACAACAGACTGGTTCCAAATAGGAAAAGGAGTATGTCGAGGCTGTATATTAT
Organism: Ovis aries; assembly: GCF_016772045.2. Taxonomy (NCBI): domain Eukaryota; kingdom Metazoa; phylum Chordata; class Mammalia; order Artiodactyla; family Bovidae; genus Ovis; species Ovis aries. The sequence goes on from NC_056069.1 coordinate 55,625,733, forward strand.
CACCCTGCTTATTTAACTTATATGCAGAGTACATCATGAGAAACACTGGACTGGAAGAAACACAAGCTGGAATCAAGATTGCCGGGAGAAATATCAATAACCTCAGATATGCAGATGACACCACCCTTATGGCAGAAAGTGAAGAGGAACTAAAAAGCCTCTTGATGAAAGTGAAAGAGGAGAGTGAAAAAATTGGCTTAAAGCTCACCATTCAGAAAACAAAGATCATGGCATCTGGTCCCATCACTCCATGGGAAATAGATGGGGAAACAGTGGAAACAGCATCACACTTTATTTTGGGGGGCTCCAAAATCACTGCAGATGGTGACTATAGCCATGAAATTAAAAGATGCTTACTCCTTGGAAGGAAAGTTATGACCAACCTAGTAGCATATTCAAAAGCAGAGACGTTTGCTTTTGACTTTGCCGACTAAGGTCTATCTAGTCAAGGCTATGGTTTTTCCTGCGGTCACGTATGGATGTGAGAGTTGGACTGTGAAGAAGGCTGAGCACCGAAGAATTGATGCTTTTGAACTGTGGTGTTGGAGAAGACTCTTGAGAGTCCCTTGGACTGCAAGGAGATCCAACCAGTCCATTCTGCAGGAGATCAGCCCTGGGATTTCTTTGGAAGGAATGATGCTAAAGCTGAAACTCTAGTAGTTTGGCCACCTCATGCGAAGAGTTGACTCATTGAAAAATATTTTGATGCTGGGAGGCATTGGGGGCAGGAGAAGAAGGCGACGACAGAGGATGAGATGGCTGGATGGCATCACTGATCGATGGACGCGAGTCTGAGTGAACTCCAGGACTTGGTGATGGATGCGGAGGCCTGGCGTGCTGCAATTCATGGGGTCGCAAAGAATCGGACATGACTGAGCGACTGAATTCAACTGAACTGAATGAATATATATGGAATTTAAAAAAATGGTAACAATGACCCTATATACGAGACAGCAAAAGAGATATAAAGATATAAAGAGCAGATTTTGGACTCTGTGAGAGAAGGTAAGGGTGGGATGATTTAAGAGAATAGCATTGAAACATTTATATTACCATGTGTGAAATAGGTCTCCAGTCCAGGTTCAAAGCATGAGACAGGGTGCTCAGGGTTGGTGCACTGGGATGACCCAGAGAGATGGGATTGGGAGGGAGGTGGGAGGGGGGTTCAGGATGGGGGACACATGTACACCCATGGCTGATTCATGTCAATGTACAGTAAAAACCACTGCAACATTTTAAAGTAATTAGCCTCCAAATAAAATAAATTAATTAATTTTTAAATCACTCTTTCTATTATTTCTTTTAATATAAACTAATGGCATTTTGATAAATATGTACATAAGGCAAAATACCATTGTTGATAATATTTCTTACTTAGTATCTACAAGGAACATTTTTTTTTTAATAAAGGAATTCACATTTACCTCTGTCTCAAAGAACAGAAAAGCAACAACAAAGTACCACTTCAAGAAATTGGTAAGTTTTGAAACTGAAAAATTGCCAGTATAAAATTGAGTGATAAATATGTAAACTTTATAAATGAAAGAAATCTAACCTATTACAAATCAAATTCTTGTATGGGGATGTCCAAATGCCCAATGTTTTTTAATCATCAGAGTTGTTGCTGTTCAGTCTCCTAGCTGTGTTCGGCCCCAAGGACTCCAGCAGGCCAGTCCTCCCTGTCCCTCACCATCTCCCAGAATTTGCCCAAATTCATGTCAATTGCATCAGTGATGCCACCCAGCCATCTCATCCTCTGACACCCTCTTCTCCTACCTTCAATCTTTCCAAGCATCAGAGACTTTTCCAATGAGCTGGCTGTCCACATCAGTTGACCAAAGTACTGGAGCTTCAGCTTGAGCATCAGTCTTTCCAATGAGTATTCAGGACTGACTTTCTTTAAGATTGGCCATCAGAAAGGGTCACGTTTCATTTACACTTTTGCACAACGAAATAGCTTCAAATTATGTTACATTCATATTGACTTTCATCTAATGACATGACTGTTCCATTCTTGTCCTTCTGAATTCTAGCATATTTTCTCCTGTTTGAGACGAATAACTTGCCTCTGGTTTATTCAGAATCTAACATCTGTTTTATTGTTGATCACCAGTGCCTGTGATAATCATTGCAAATAAAAAAGTCCCCTGGTCCAGCTGCTAACACCCATGGTAGGTGTAGCTTGTCCTAGTTTCTGTGTTTAAAAGTGTGGGAAGGAATCCCCAGCAATTCAGCCAGGGTCCAGAGGGTAAGCTCTTTCAAATATGCCATGTCCATGACAGCTGGGAGATGTAAAGATTCAGGACAATTTCTGGGAGCCTTCTAATAGCAGAGACAAGGCACAAATATCAAAGCATTTCTTCAGGTAAAGCCAGCTCATCAGAGGACCCCAGGGCCATATGACTGAGCCTGAACCCCAAGGATCGTCACAGCTGTGACTGCCTGCTGTTTTCATTCTCACACAATGCAGTGTTCTGGGTGAAAATCATTACTAGCAGGACTTGCTCAGGAACATTTCCCCATCGTTTGCTCCCAATCTCACTAGTTAATGGAAACTACTGGATGCCTGTTGCTGTCTCTAACAAACATGATAATTTATTCTGGGGCCTCCATTGACTTCCTTGCCTCTACTTTGAAGTGTTAGTCCCTCAGTCATGTCCAACTCTTTGCAACCCCATGGACTGCAGCACACCAGACTTCCCTGTCCTTCACCATTTCCCGGACTTTGCTTAAACTCATGGCCATTGAGTCAGTAACACCATCCAACCATCTTGGTTGGGTCCGCCAAAATCCATTCCAAAAGTGTTTACTCCTCTCAATAAATGATAAGTTCATAGATAAATTGACTCAACCTGCTGTCAGCTTGGGAGAAGCTCAAATAAAAGCCAAAGTTCAGTCATGTCCGACTCTGCAGCTCCCATGGATTGTAACCCACTAGGCTCCTCTGTCCATGGAATTCTCCAGCAGAAATACTGGACTACCCACTGCCATTCCCTTCTCCAGGGAATCGTCTCAACCCAGGGATCAAGCCTGCATCTCTTGCGTCTCCTGCAATCTCAGGCAGATTCTTTACCACCGGCACCACCATGGTAGAAGACCAAGTGAAAGCCAAAGAGAGGGTTGTAAATGGTGCCAGTGTCTGTTTTCCTGCCTATAATCTGTCAGGCTCAGAGAAAGTCCCACAAAGTCTATTCAAAATTATTTTCTCACTTTGGTTCTGAATTGAGAAAAAAAATTAGTAGGCAAAAGAGAAAGAAATTACTTTTGCTGTGCTTCATTCCATTTTACAAATCCATTACCAAGATCTGATGAGTAAGGAACACCAAAGGTACTTTGTCACCATTTAGTAGTCACTGATGTGTTATTGGGTGTGGCCATTTTTTAAAATATGCATTTTTTTTAAATTTTAAAATCTTTAATTCTTACATGCGTTCCCAAACATGAACCCCCCCCACCTCCCTCCCCATAACATCTCTCGAAGTATAGTTGATTTACAATGTTCCAGGTGCATAGCAATGTGATTAAATTACATGTATACACATATCATTTTTAAAATTAATTTCCATTATAGGTTATTACAAGATATTGACTATAGTTCTATGTGTTATACAGTAAAACTTTGTTGCTTATCTTTTTTCTTTTAATTAGAAATCTAGCAACCTATTCATACTAAGTCTAGTGGAATCAAAATGTCACAAAATCTTTAGTTAGGCAAAAACTCATAAGTTCTCTGAAATATATATAGTATAATACTATTTATATATAATGTATACAAAAGCCTTTCTACTATGATTGATAAAGGCTTGAGAAAGAACTTCAAAAAAAAAAAAAGATGAGATGGAGAAATTGGAAAATATAAACTAAGTGAAATTGGAGCCCTGAATATGAAACAGAAAAAGTGAAACGAACTAGATAAAAGTAAAAGACCACCATATAGTCCAGTTGTTTTTGAACATGGCTGCTCATTAGAAACATATCTGGAGCTTTGGAGAAAAAAATACAAAGGCATTGGTATTTTTCAAAAAATGTCAAGATAATTCTTATAATCATTTGGATTTTAAAAAGTGATTACAGGTTTTTTTTATTACATGGTAGTTTTGGTGATACAGAATTTTATTATTTTTCTGTTGACCAATCCTGATACAATGATATTGAGTAATAGTTACATTAAGGCTTCCAAGGTGGCGCCAGTGGTGAAGAACCTGTCTGCCAATGCAGGAGACGTAAGAAATGTGAGTCCGATCCCTGGGTCAGGAAGACACCTTGGAGGAGGAAATGGCAACCCACTGTAGTATTCTTGCCTGGAGAATACCATGGACAGAGTAGCCTGATGGGCTATGGTCCATGGGGTCACAAAGAGACACGACTGAAGTGACTGGGATGCATGCAATCACAATAGTAAAAGACGTTTATCAGCTTTCGCAGTCAATAGCCAGACAAAAAATAAAAGAAAATTACAATTTCAAGCCATAATGGGAACTTGATTAACCTAACAATATTAAATTACATACAGTTTACATACAAAATTTAAATTTAAAAAAGAGAGATAAAAAAGTAACAAATACAATAAAATACAATTTTGTGGGAGTTCTATCAGAAAAAAAATATTACATACAACTCAAGCAGAGTGGGAGAAGGCGATGGCACCCCACTCCAGTACTCTTGCCTGGAAAATCCCATGGACAGAGGAGCCTGGTAGGCTGCAGTCCATGGGGTCATGAAAGGTTGGACACGACTGAGCGACTTCCCTTTCACTTTTCACTTTCATGCATTGGAGAAGGAAATGGCAATCCACTCCAGTGTTCTTGCCTGGAGAGTCCCAGGGATGGCGGAGCCTGGTGGGCTGCTGTCTATGGGGTTGCACAGAGTCAGACACGACTGAAGTGACTTGGCAGCAAGCAGAGTAATGTGGTAAGTGGAAGTGCATACGGGTATATGTTTTCATTTGCCCAGCCAGTCTATGTCTTTTGGTTGATGCATTTATCTATATATAGGGCACAGTCATTTTTAAGGCCTTTTCTAAATGGTATCTTATCATCAACAAGTTCAGTACAAAAACTGTAGAAAAGTCCAGTTTTATTTAGAACAAGCAATTCAGGCCTTTCCATGAAACCTGTGGCCAGTTCTGAATTTTTAACCTAATGGATCAAGGTCCATTGGAAGACAGTTCAGAGAACAACATGACCTCATTTTGTTTGCACATTGGCTTTCTTTTGGTGACCACTGTCAGTAATTCTCATCTCGCTGGTACTATTATTCTCTAGCTCAAGGATAATACAGAGAACAAAGAAGCCTTTGGCTTTACAGAGGAGACATTCACTTTATTTGCAGTCTTTCCCTGGGGGTTTTGTGTCTTAACGCTTAAATTTTGTTAAATGAGTCCCTAAATAAAATTTTAACTTTCTAGTCTCTGCCCTTTTAAAATTCCAAAATAACTTTTCTGAACAGAATGTTTGATTTTGTCATACCAGTTCTTAAAATAATATATGAGAAAATCTCTAGTAATAGTTAAGAGTGTGGATGCTTTATTTTTAAAGATTTTTTTTTTATTTTGAAGCATCTCCAAAATACTAAATATTTAATCTGTCACTTAGAAATAGATAAAATTAAACTTCATGGTTAGTTTCCTATGTATTTAAAATATGTATTATGGAAAGTTTTATGGTATTTGAGAAAAACTTTGAGTGCTTAAATTTGTTTTAAATTATTTTTACAGAATTGTAAATTAACTTTCATAAACTGAGATCCCTAAAGGACTGTGCTGTAAATTCAAAAATTTAATTAATTTAAACTTGGCAAAATTAATTAAACTTGGCAAATTTGCTCCCAAAGCATCCCAGTTAGATCCAATAACTTCATGTGTACTGGTGTGTGCTTCTGCGTGTGTTGATTATATGTGTGTGTACTTTCTAGAACTACTTTCTCATTCTTTGTTTTAATGTATAAAACTGAATTTATTCACTTTCTTCCATATGCAAAATTGTATATTAATGGACGATTAAAACATGTTATTTTATAAATTGTGTAAATGTGTTTTTACCAAGTGATGTCATAATTACTTAGTTATGCTGGGAGAATGGGGGGAAATTACAATTAAGTAGCACAGAAATATGAATGCATATGTTAACTATACTCATGAATAAAATATTCTGTTCAAAAATATAACATATACATATTTAGAAAGAAATATTTTGTAATCAAATTTGTTTTATCTATCTAATGTTAGTGACACCAAACAAGGAAATGACATATGTTTCTCTGGAATGAACTCTGGTTTGTCTTACTCCTTATGCTAATCCATATGCTCTAATTTATAAAAATCAATCTGTAGCCAAAACTCTGTTGTGATAATGATTTAAATATATTTATATGCCATTAAAAATAGCTAAAAAAGAGTATCTTTAAACTCAATAATAAAACAATTACCCAAAATGAATATTATGAAACAAAGAAAAATGGGGCAGATTTCTTACATGGAAAATGACAATATGCATTTATAATGCAGATTAAGTGCAGGAGGATGAAATATTATTTCATGTGAAAGCATTATATATAAAAATAGACAATAGTGAGTTATACAACAACTAGCTGTTTGTTTTGTTTTGTTTTGTTAATTATTGCATAGTTCTAGTCCATATTGATCGCTTAGGGCTACTTTTTTTAATCCTCAACTCTTACTGTCAAAATCAGATCTTCTTAAATTAAACACTAAAATGTGGCCCGTCATCCAGACTCCACACAATTCCCCATATGGTGCTGTCATCGCGTTCCACACACTACTAGCTCAGACTTTGCACATATTCTGTTGCTATGGCCAAAACTGAGTAAATATAGCTTAGGTGAAAAGACCTAGGCTATATTTATTTATTTTATTTATATAAAAGACCCTATCATCAGATACATGAATCCCACTCAACTAAGAAGCTTCCTTTCTTTGCCCACATCAAGCACAGAGTTTCAGAAGAAATCCTGTATCCCTTGAATTTGCAACCACATAATCTGATAGATAAACTGTATGCAGAATTTCTCCTACTCATTATAATAGTAAACCCTTTATTAAGAAACAGAATTTTTATTCAATTAACTTTTATTAAGTATCTATTATATGCCATGCAATAATAAGAAATATAATTGCAAATAAAATAGATACAGCCCCTGCTGTTAAAAATTTTTTGTTGCTATGTGCACATAAGATATTAACTAAATAATCTTCATGATAAATGTATATTTATATAATGTATGATGATGTATTAGTTTGCTCGTTGCCATTTAAAAAGTACTACAAATTGGGTAGCTAAAAAAAAAAAGAACCTCATTATCTCACAGTTCTGGAGGCTAGAAGTATGAGAAAAGATTGTCAGCAAGGTTGGTTCCTGCTTTTCACTGAGGGAAAATCAGTACCAAGCCTCTCTCTTGACTTCAGATGGTTTCCTGGGGATCTTATTTCTTGACCTGTAGACATAGCATCCTGATCTTTGCCTTCAGGTTCATATGGTGGCCTGTGTGTGGGTGTGTGTGTGTGTGTAAATTTCTCCTTTTTATAAGGCACCAGTTATTCTGGTTTAAGGAGCTTACCTTACTGTAGCATGACCTCATCTTAACTCACTATTTCTGCAAGGATCCTATTTCAAAATAAGATCACATTTTGAGGTCCTAAGGGTTATGACTTAAACATACAAATTTAATGGAGATGAGGTGCACAATTCAATCCATAACAGATGACACATGCTTTTAAAGAAAAAAAAAAACACTATTTCATAAGAGTATAAGTACAGTAACTTGAACTAGGGGGTAAAGGCTGGAGAAAAATTAAGGACAGTTTGCCTAGACAAGAGACTTAATGAAGGAAACAGAAAAAGAGAAAGTGAAGATGAATACCAAAAGAGGGGAAAGCATCATCATAGAAACTCTTGAACTTCAAAGTGATTTTATTCAATGGTGCTCAACCAATACCACAGGAAGCCAGCTCATTAGGACACTGGATGGGCCTATTTTATTCAGCAAGCAAAAGATCACTGTTGATTTTTTCTACTGCAATTGAGATGAATATCTATGAATGCTTATAGTGTAGACAACACTTACAAATAGGGGAAATGGTCGTGCATGACACTGAGAAATTAGGTTCATGAGAGAAAATCTAAAATACAGGAAAACTCAATGATGAGACTCAAACATATAGAATGTCAACACGTGCAATTAAGTTTATAGTGTGCACTGATGTCACGGAAAAGGGTTAAAAAAGATAAGTCTAGAAAACAAGGTGAATTTCACAAAATAAAAATGGGCTAAATAATTAAGATAAATATTTTATAATAAGTAGACATGATAAAAGAAAGATGGAGTGATTTTCTGAAATTTAGGGCAAAGGCAGTGAGTGGGAACAGAGAGGAGACAATTTTGGAAATATCAACACACAGCAACAATTTCTGAAAAATCTGAAGTATATTCTTCTCAGATTTTGTCACATAGCAAACTTACAAGGCAGATCCTGTAAATTAACTGAAACAATCTTATAAGAAAGAAATCCCGGTAAATGTTTAATCATTGACTTTCTGAAAACAAATACATGAAAATATGTATATATATGTGTTGACATAGATATGTATATGAAGTGAAGTGAAGTCACTCAGTCGTGTCCAACTCTTTGTGACCCGTGGACTGTAGCCCACCAAGCTCCTCCATCCATGGGATTCTCCAGGCAAGAATACTGGAGAGGGTTGCCATTTCCTTCTCCAGGGGATCTTCCCAACCCAGGGATGGGACCCAGGTCTCCCACATTGCAGGCATACGCTTTAACCTCTGCACCACCAGGGAAGCCCAGATATGTACATAGATATATAGATCTAGGTCTATTATAAGTTTATATGTATATCAGTTTAATAAACTGATATACAGGATACATAACAACTTGCAAATAATAAGATATAAAATACTCTCCATTAGAAATTTCTTAGAGCAAATTGATTCTCACAAAATCTTCCTGACCCAGATATCAAACCTGCATCTCCTACACCTCCTGCATTGGCAGGCAGATTCTTCAGTCTAGACGATCAAAAAATAAGTTGGAGGCTCCATGTTGATGAATGCATTTAGAATCTCAGAGAGATAGAGGTTATTGAAACTCCACGTGCCATCTCCTCAGAACCTTCCCTATATATCTCTTTCATTTGGCTGCTTTTGAGTTGTATCTTTTATAGTTAACAAGTAATTATATATATATATATATATTTATTTATAGAATTATAAATAAATATATATATCAATCTGGTATCACTGAATGCAAAGTTGGGAAGGATACACCACATTATATAATGCTTTCGCCATATAGATGCACTTTTATATATATATATAAAACCTCACAATAATAAAATAATTAGAAAGCCATGAGTACTAGGACATACCAGGTGGCTCAGCAGTGAAGAATCCACCTGCCAGTGCAGGAGCCACAGGACACTTGAGTTCGATCCTTGAGTTGGGTTGTGATGATCACCTGGAGGAGGTAATGGCAACCCACTCTAGTACTTTTGCCTGGAAATCCCCATGAACAGAGAAGCCTGGAGGGCTACAGTCCATGGGATCACAAAGAGCTAGACACAATCTGAGCATGCTGCTGCTGCTGCTGAGTTGTGTCAGTCGTGTCGGACTTTGTGTGACCCCATAGATGGCAGCCCACCAGGCTCCGCCGTCCTTGGGATTCTCCAGGCAAGAACACTGGAGTGGGTTGCCATTTCCTTCTCCAATGCAGGAAAGTGAAAAGTGAAAGTGAAGTCGACCTGAGCATGCAGGTATACTAAATATTCATTACTTTTGTTCTTAAGTTACGTGTAGGATTGTATTACTTCAGTTCAGTTCAGTTGCTCAGTCATGTCTACTGTTTGCGACCTCATGGACTGCAGCACTCTAGGCTTCCCATCATCAACTCCTGGAACTTATTCAACCTCATGTCCGTCAAGCTGGTGATGCCATCCAAACATTTCATCCTGTATTACCCCCTCTTCCACCTGCCTTCAATCTTTACCAGCATCAAGGTCTTTTCCAGTGAGCCAGTTCTTCACATCAGGTGGCCAAAGGATTAGAGTTTCAGCTTCAGCATCAGGACTTCCAATGAACATTCAGGGCGGATTTCCTTTACAAAGGACTGGTTGGATCTCCTTACTGTACAAAGGACTCTCGAGTCTTCTCCAACACCACAGTTCAAAAGCATCAATACTTCAGTGTTCAGCTTTCTTTATAGTCCAACTCTCACATCCATACATGACTACTGGAAAAACCATAGATTTGACTAGATGAACCTTTGTCAGCAAAGTAATGTCTCTGCTTTTTAGTATGCTGTCTAGGATTGTCATACCTTTTCTTCCAAGGAGCAGTTCAGTTCAGTTCAGTTCAGTCGCTCAGTCATGTCTGACTCTTTGCGACCCCATGAATCGCAACACGCCAGGCCTCCCTGTCCATCACCAACTCCCGGAGTTCACTCAGACTCACGTCCATTGAGTCAGTAATGCCATCCAGCCATCTCATCTTCGGTCGTCCCCTTCTCCTCCTGCCCCCAATCCCTCCCAGCATCAGAGTTTTTCCAATGAGTCAACTCTTTGCATGAGGTGGCCAAAGTACTGGAGTTTCAGCTTCAGCATCATTCCTTCCAAAGAAATCCCAGAGCTTATCTCCTTCAGAAAGGACTGGTTGTATCTCCTTGCAGTCCAAGGGACTCTCAAGAGTCTTCTCCAACACCACAGTTCAAAAGCATCAATTCTTCAGCGCTCAGCTTTCTTCACAGTCCAACTCTCACATCCATACATGACCGCTGGAAAAACCATAGCCTTGACTAGATGGAACTTGGTTGGCAAAGTAATGTTTCTGCTTTTCAATATACTATTTAGGTTGGTCATAACTTTCCTTCCAAGGAGTAAGTGTCTTTAAATTTCATGGCTGCAGTCACCATCTGCAGTGATTTTGGAGCTCAAAAAAATAAAATCTGACACTGTTTCCACTGTCTCCCCATCTATTTGCCATGAAGTGATGGGACCAGATGCCATGATCTTCATTTTCTGAATGGTGAGCTTTAAGCCAACTTTTTCACTCTCCTCTTTCACTTTCATCAAGAGGCTTTTTAGTTCCTCTTCACTTTCTGCCATAAGGGTAGTGTCATCTGCATATCTGAGGTTATTGATATTTCTCCTGACAATCTTGATTCCAGCTTGTGCTTTCTCCAGCCCAGCATTTCTTATGATGTACTCTGCACGTAAGTTAAATAAGCATCGTGACAATATACAGCCTTGATGTACTCCTTCTCCTATTTGGAACCAGTCTGTTTTTCCATGTCCAGTTCTAACTGTTGCTTCCTGACCTGCATATAGGTTTCTCAAGAGGCAAGTTAGGTGGTCTGGTATTCCCATCTCTTTCAGAATTCTCCACAGTTTATTGTGATCCACCCAGTCAAAGGCTTTGGCGTAGTCAATAAAGCAGAAATAGATGTTTTTCTCTTGCTTTTTCGATGTTTCAGCGGATGTTGGCAATTTGATCTCTGATTTCTTTGCCTCTACACATGGACATCACCAGATGGTCAACACCGAAATCAGACTGATTATATTCTTTGCCGCCAAAGATGGAGAAGCTCTATACAGTCAACAAAAACAAGACCAGGAGCTGACTGTGGCTCAAATCATGAACTCCTTATTGCCAAATTCAGACTTAAATTGAAGAAAGTAGGGAAAACCACGAGACTATTCAGGTATCACCTAAATCAAATCCCAAATGATTATACAGTGGAAGTGAGAAATAGATTTAAGGGACTAGATCTGATAGATAGAGTGCCTGATGAACTATGGATGGAGGTTTGTGACATTGTACAGGAAACAGGAATCAAGACCATTCCCATGGAAAAGAAATGCAAAAAAGCAAAATGGTTGCCTGAGGAAGCCTTACAAATAGCTGTGAAAAGAAGAAAAGTGAAAAGCAAAGGAAAAAAGGAAAGATAAAAGCATCTGAATGCAGAGTTCAAAAGAATAGCAAGAAGAGATAAGAAAGCCTTCTTCAGTAATGCAAAGAAATAGAAGAAAACAACAGAATGGGGAAGACTAGAGATCTCTTCAAGAAAATTAGAGATACCAAAGAAACATTTCATGCAAAGATGGGCTTGCTAAAGGACAGAAATGGTATGGACCTAACAGAAGCAGAAAATATTAAGAAGAGGTGGCAAGAATACACAGAAGAACTATACAAAAAGATCTTCATGACCAAGATAATCACAATGGTGTGATCACTCACCTAGAGCCAGACATCTTGGAATGTGAAGTCAAGTGGGCCTTGGAAAGCATCACTATGAACAAAGCTAGTGGAGGTGATAGAATTCCAGTTGAGCTATTTCAAATCCTGAAAGATGATGCTGTGAAAGTGCTGCACTCAATATGCCAGCAAATTTGGAAAACTCAGCAGCGGCCACAGGACTGGAAAAGGTCTGTTTCATTCTGATTCCAAAGAAAGGCAATGCCTAAGAATGCTCAAACTACCACACAATTGCACTCATCCAAGGAGCAAGCACCTTTTAATTTCATGGCTACAGTCTCTATCTGCAATGATTTTGGACCCCCCCAAAACAAAGTCTGCCACTGTTTCCATTGTTTCCCCATCTATTTGCCATGAAGTTATGGAACCAGATGCCATTATCTTAGTTTTCTGAATGTTGAGTTTTAAGACAACTTTTTCCTCTCTCCTCCTTCACTTTCATCAAGAGGCTCTTTTGTTGCTCTTCGATTTCTGCCATAAGGGTGGTGTCATCTGCATATCTGAGGTTATTGATATTTCTCACAGAGATCTTGATTCCAGCTTGTGCTTCTTCCAGTCCAGTATTTCTCATGATTCACTCTGCATAGAAGTTTAATAAGCGGGGTGACAATATACAGCCTTATTTGGAAGTACTCCCTTATTTGGAAGCAGTCGTTGTTCCATGTCCAGTTCTAACTGTTGCTTCTTGACCTGCATACAGATTTCTCAGGAGATAGGTAATGTGGTCTGGTATTCCCATCTCTTGAAGAATTTTCCACAGTTTGTTGTGATCTATGTAGTCAAAATCTTTGGCATAATCAATAAAGCAGAAGTAGATGTTTCTGTGGTATTCTCTTGCTTTTTCAATGATCCAGTGGAAGTAGGCAATTTGATCTCTACTTACTCTGCCTTTTCTAAATCCAGCTTGAACGTCTGGAATTTCACAGGTCATGTACTGTTGAAGCCTGTCTAGGAGAATTTTGAGCATTACTTTGCTAGTGTGTGAGATGGGTGAAAATTGTGCAGTAGTTTGAGTATTCTTTGGCATTGCCTTCCTTTGGGATTGGAATGAAAACTGACCTTTCCCAGTCCTGTGTTGAGTTTTCCAAATTTGCTTGCATACTGAGCACAGCACTTTCACAGCATCATCTTTAAGGATTTTAAATAGCTCAACTAGAATTCCATCATCTCTGCTAGCTTTGTTTGTAGTAATGCTTCCTCACGGCCGCATGACTTCGCATTCCAGGATGTTTGACTCTAGGATAATGATCACACCATTGTGGTTATCTTGGTCATGAAGATCTTTTTGTACAGTTCCTCTGTGTATTCTTTTCACATCTTCTTAATATATTCTGCTTCTGTTAGGTCCATACCAATTCTGTCCTTTATAGGATTGTATTACTTGATCTCTAATAATGATCATGTTTAACAATTAGCTCAAAAACTCCTGAAAAATCATTAATGGGCTACCATGAGCCTGTTCATGATACCACTTTCATAACACTGGAAAAAACTCATCCTGAAATTACCACCACTCCAACTAGCATCAGGACACACACTCTAGATACTGTAGAATGATGACACTTCAATAAGAGGGCAAAAACTGAGCACTGTTATATCGAACTATGGATGTTGTTTGGTTATTAACTGTTTAAATCTGAAAATAGAGTCAGGTGAGGCAAATACAGAAAGATTTCAGTATTTCTCTAAAGAAATGCCTGAACACAAAATTTTCTAAAGAAATTCCCCACAGAATTGTTCCTGTTGTTGTTTAGTCTCTAAGACATGTCTGACTCTTTTGCAACCCCATGGACTGTAGCCCAAACAGGATCCTCTGTCCATGGGTTTTCCCAAGCAAGAATACTGGAGTGGGTAGTCATTTCCTTCTCCAGAGGATCTTCCCAACCCAGGAATTGTACCCATGTTTTCTGCGTTGACAGGCAGGTTCTTTACCACTGATCCACCACAGAAGCCCCAGCAAATAATTTTCCAATCCAAAAAGTCTCCTTTGACCCATAGATTGATAAATTTCAAAACTATGTCTCCAGGCCAGAAAATAACTTGAAACCTGCGTCTCCCTTTATCCATTGCCCATGTTCAGTTTAGAATTCTACAGGCATCTCATATGGAATGTTTAGAAGACAAAATTTATTATCTCTTTCCCAAATCTGCTTCTCTCCATGTAGTCTCTAGTTTTGCAAAAAGAAAGCAGATTTTAATCTAGTAAAATCCAGTCTACACCATCTCTTTTATGTGTCATGTCCAATTAGCCTATAGGTCCTATAGTTCTGTCTTCAATGCTTCTCTCAAAGGCACTTCTGTGCCTCAGTTTTAATATGCATCATATCATATCATGTCAAGAACTTCTTAATTGATTATCATTTTTCCAGCTTTAGAACCATTTAAGTCAAATTCTTAACCCACTCCAGTATTCTTGCCTGGAGAATTCCCATGGACAGAGGAGACTGGAAGGCTACAGTCCTTAGGGTCACAAAGAATCAGACACAACCGAGTAAGTAGGCACAGCACAAGCCGTATTCTTACATTTCATTTATAGACATATTTCTAAAATAAAAACCTGAGTATGTATTTCCTTTTTGAAAAATCTATAATGGTTTTGAAAAACATTTGGTCTCCTTAATATGGATCCAAACATTTTGTGACTACCAGTATCAGGTTGACCTGACTCCATGCCAAATTTCAGCTTTCCTGAAAAATGAATATTGAGAGGAGCATTCCCTCTGTCTTCATGTAATTACCCATGATTTCATCTTACCACTCTGCCCCCATTCCCCAGCTGCATGATTAACATTTATTCATCCATCATCGCACAATGGAAACACTCCCTGTTTTCTAATAGAATGGCAATATTTTTTAATGATAATGCTAGTATGATAAAACTGCCACTGATATACTATTGATAGATTTATAAATATTAACAACCATTGGAAAAATAATTTGACATTTAAAATTTTAATATTCTTACTTTTGGCAATATTAACATTCATTTTACACATAAGGTTCATATAAATGTTTAAAGATATATTTGAAAAAAGTGACCTTTTTTAGCATTACTTGTTAAGGCAAAAAATTGGAATCAATTCAACAGAATGACTTTTAAATATGCAAATTAACATCTTGAAATAACTTGTAGGCATTTTAAAATGTGGTAGATTTGTGTTTATTGACCTGAAAATCTACACTATAATGCTGGAAGAGAGAGGAGCAGTAAGTTAGTATTTGCAGATGATCCCACCATCAGCCAAAGAAAAGGTTTATCTTCACTTTTTAAATGTTGTTGTTCCATCACTAAGTCATGTCTGATTCTTCGCGATCTCATGGACTGTACACACCATGCTCCCTGTACTCCACTGTCTCCCAGATTTTGCTCAGATTCATGTCCATTGAGTCAGTGATACTATCTATCTCATCCTCTTTCATCCCCTTCTCCTCCCACCTTCAATCTTTCTCAGCATCGGTCTTTTCTAATGAGCCTATTCTTCACATTAGGTGGCCAGAATATTGGAGTTTCAGCTTCCACATCAGTCCTTCCAATGAATATTCAGGGTTGATTTCCTTAAGGATTGACTGATTTAATCTCCCTGAAGTCCAAGGGACTCTCAAAAGTCTTCTCAGCACCACAGTTCGAAAGTATCAATTCTTCAACCTCAACCCTGTCTATGGTCCAAATCTTACAACCGAACATGACTGCTAAAAAAACCATAACATTGATAATATGGACCTTTTTTGGCAAAGTAACATCTCTGCTTTTTAATACTTTTTTTTTTTTTTTTTTTGGTCATAGCTTTTTTTCAAGGTGCTAGCCTGTTTTAATTTCTTGGCTGTGGTCACCCTCCACAGTGAATTTGGAGCTCTAGAAAATAAAATCTGTCACTGATTCTACTTTTTCCCCTTCTACTTGCCATGAAATGATGGGACAGGATGCCATGATCTTAGTTTTTTGAATGTTCAGCTTTATGCCAGCTTTTTCACTCTCCTCTTTCACCCTCCAAAAGAGGCTCTTTAGTTTCTCTTTGCTTTCTGCCATTAGAGTGGTATCATCCTCATATCTGAGATTGTTGATATTTCTCCCAGCAATCTTGATTCCCGCTTATGATTTATCCAGCCTGGGTTTTCGCATGATGTACTCAGCATAGAAATTAAATAAGCAGGGTGACAACCTGCTTATGCAGCCTTGACATCTTCCTTTCCCAATTTTTTGCTCCATGTCTGGTTCTAACTGTTACTTCTTGACCCACATACAGGCTTCTCAAGAAACAGGTAAGTTGGTCTGGCTTTCCCATTTCTTTAAGAATTTCCCACAGTTTGTTGTGACCCACACAGTCAAAGGCTTTAGCATAGTCAATGAAGAAGTAGATGTTTTTTCTGAAACTCTTGCTTTCTCCATGTTCCAATGAATGTTGTAAATTTTATCTCTGGTTCCTCTGCCTCTTTGAAACCCAGCTTGTACATATGGAAGTTCTCAGTTCATGTACTGATGAAGCCTAGCTTGAAAGATTTTTGAGCATGACCTTGCTAGCATGAGAAATCAGTGCAGTCATACATAATTTGAACATTCTTTGACACTGCCCTTCTTTGGGATTGAAATGAACTTTTCAATCCCAGTTTCCAGACTTTGGATGGAAAGGACTTTTCCAGTCCTGTAGCTACTGTTGAGTTTTCCAAAGTTGCTGATGTATTGAGTGGAGCACTTAAACATCATCTTTAACGGACTTTTGGACTCAGAGGGAGAGGGAGAGGGTGGGATGATTTGGGAGAATGACATTCTAACATGGTACATATACACAATGGAGTATTACTCAGCCGTTAAAAAGAATTCATTTGAATCAGTTCTGTTGAGATGGATGAAACTGGAGCCGATTATACAGAGTGAAGTAAGCCAGAAAGAAAAACACCAATACAGTATACTAACACATATATATGGAATTTAGGAAGATGGCAATGACGACCCTGTATGCAAGACAGGGAAAGAGACACAGATGTGTATAACGGACTTTTGGACTCAGAGGGAGAGGGAGAGGGTGGGATGATTTGGGAGAATGCCATTCTAACATGTATACTATCATGTGAATTGAATCGCCAGTCTATGTCTGACGCAGGATGCAGCATGCTTGGGGCTGGTGCATGGGGATGACCCAGAAAGATGTTATGGGGAGGGAGGTGGGAGGGGGGTTCATGTTTGGGAATGCATGTAAGAATTAAAGATTTTAAAATTTAAAAAAAATAAAATAAAATAAAATAAAAAATAAAT
The DNA here is from genome assembly GCF_016772045.2 of Ovis aries. Taxonomy (NCBI): domain Eukaryota; kingdom Metazoa; phylum Chordata; class Mammalia; order Artiodactyla; family Bovidae; genus Ovis; species Ovis aries. The sequence goes on from NC_056069.1 coordinate 55,643,266, forward strand.
AAAAATAAAATTTAAAAAATAAAAAAATAAAAAAATAAATAGGATTTTAAAATTTTAAAATAAAAACTTTTAATGTGTTCATTAATTTTTTTTGTTGTTCATGTATAGATGAAAGCAGATAGTATTGGATATAACAAAACAGAAACAGACTCATTGATATAGATAATAGTGGTTACCACAAAGGAGGAATGACATACGGAAGGGTATAACCTGGAAATTATCAAATAATGAGTCACAGAGATGAAACGTACAATAAAAGGAACATAGTCAATATTTTACAACTTTGCATGTCATGTAATCCACAAAAGTATCAAATCACTATGTTGTATAAATGAAATTACTATAACATTGTAAGAGCTCTCTATTTCCGTTAATAAATAATTAAAAATAAAGCACCTTTATTTTGGAATAATTTTAGATTTACAGAAGTTACAAAGTTAGTACAAACAATTTGTGGATACCCCACCCACCCACCCAATTTGCCCCATTGTTAATACCTTATATTTTTACAATATATTTCTCAACTTCCCCTTCAAGATGATATAGATATATAACGCTCAACTGAAATCTAAATTTTATACAGATTTCATCTATTTTCCAATAACATTTTTTCTCTGCTTCAAGATTTAATCCAGGGACCCCGGTACATTTAGATTTTTCATTTTGGGCTTAAAGTCTTCTGTTTTATTTGTATTTCTTTCTCAAAATGCACATACATGTTGAGCAGTGTTAATAATGGCTCAAGTGCCACTCTCTGAAATTCTTCCCTGTCAGAATTGAAAGACTTTCTTTAGTTCCCAAAGAATCTTAATTATCCCTCCAACAAACACACATTATAATCATCAATTTTCTTTCCACCTCCACAACTGGTTTTAATTAGATAACTCTGAAATAAAAGAGTTTTCCGAATTATTTGTTCATCTTGTTTCTTCATATCATGATACCCCTGGTGGAGCCAATATTCGAGTACATTAATTTTAAAAACACAATCAACTAAACAAATAATAAATACTGAATATTGCAATAATAGAACCAAAGGATTAAATCACATAAAATATTCATAACTGCATCTTTATACATGGTCATGAAATTACTGAATGTTGAGAGGAAAGATACAAAGCTCACCAGCCGAGGCTCAGAACAAACCAACAAAATTTCCACTTACAGTGAACTGGATCATAAAATGAATTCATTTCAATGTCATACAAGTTCTCACTGAAACACTGTAATAGGATGTGATAGAGGTACCATGCACACAGCAAAGCAACTCTGCTGATCACTTTTCAGTGAGTGACAGAGATTAACATTAACCACTGAAAGATCTTAGTTGAGAATTTTTAAATGTTCTTTCACAGAAGTCTCCAGGAGCTATTTTACTGATTAAGGATTTTAGAAAATTTTTCCAAAACAGTATGCCTATGACTACTCAACCTTTCTGTATTCATTTTGTTAACAAATGAAAAAAGGGAGGCTCACAGAGATGAGAAAACTTACTCAGGGTGGCATACCTAACCATCTCATCCTCTGTTGTCCCCTTCTCCTCCTGCTCTCAATCTTTCCCAGCATCGGGGTCTTTTCAAATGAGTCAGTGTTCACATCAGGTGGCCAAAGTATTGAGTTTTCAGCTTCAGCATCAGTCCTTCTAATGAACATCCAGGACTGATCTCCTTAAGGATGGACTGGTTGGATCTCCTTGCAGTCCAAGGGACTCTCAAGACTTAGTGTGAGGCTACTGGGACATTCTGCATGAGATCTGCAAAGTGGAAGTGAGGCAGCAGTGTGTTCCTGTTTTCAGAGATGGTCACCTTGGTCAGCTGGTCTTCGTCCTTGCTCACCCTCACTCACCTGCTTCACACCAGGAGACCTCTGCCCACAGTTCCTTCAGCTCATGCCAGACCTGCTGGGTCAGCCTCTCCAGTGCTTTCCCCCACCCCACCCCTATCCCCTGCAAGTTGCACTGAACTCCCTGAGCACAAGAGTTTCTCCCACAGGACACCCCACCAGGGAAGCAGGAGTCTGGGAAACAGTGAGAGATCAATGTAGGTGCCAGTACATTCTAAATTCCATTTTGCCCCATTGTTTCTGGTTCAGCTTTATCCATGAGTCCTTCACTCTGCATTTTCCCTTCCAGACTACCAACCCTGTGGACTTCAGCCCAGTATCTCATAGAAAAACATCAGCAGCATACATATTGTGTAACTAGCCCCACACTTGCGTAAAGTCGAATCCCTTATTACATACATAGCCTCTGGGGTCTCTTTTTCTCATCGAATTCTAAAAATGACCCATAAAAAATTCTTGGGGTTTATAAACACGAAGGAGAAAGACTAAAAAACAAACAAATGCATTTTACAACTCTTGGGAGCAACTTTCTGTTTGTTATATTGGATGCTGCTATACTCAAGAATAGTGGAATAAAAAGTGTAATAGATCAGTTTAAACAAACAAAAACAAACTCAGTACTAATTGGAATATAAACCACTGAACTGTGATCACAGTAATGGCAGGACACCCATGATGATGTGTTAGTTTCAAATATTCTCAAACAACTAAAAACAGTCTTAAACCTCCCAAGAAGTGAAATATATTCAAACAACATCTTCAAAAGGAAAATTGTGGACATTGGTACCCTGTGTTCATTTTAATTTTTAAGGAGCATATAACTCATGTATTTTTTCCTTCTACCTAATTTGAGATAACAATGTAGCTTAAAAATTATTCTTCATTAGGACACAATTCTGATTTTGTGCAGTACAATTAATTTTCTTTTCAGTGCAGCTTAAGAAGGAAATATATCAAACTGGTCCTTGCCCTTCTAAATAGTAGATAAACTGTGTGCCCATCTGTCAGTTTCTGCTTTTTTCTCTGAATTACAGACCAGCGAGCTCTCTGGGTTGAGTGATCCATTTATAGTGGATTTGAGTTTGTTGTGTGTACCTGTGGCAGATTCACGTTGATGTATGGCAAAACCAATACAATATTGTAAAGTAATTAACCTCAATTAAAATAGCTAAATTTATATTAAAAAAAAAGAAAATGAGTTATAAGGTCACTGTCAGTTTCTGAACTTAAGACACAGAAACTAATATTGGCTAAAAAACAAATTTCTTTCATGTATACTAACTTAACTAATGAAGCTTGGTTATTTGGAGACTTTCTGTCATGTAAAACAGGAGTGATCGTGGCATTTTAGTCATACATTGACATGTAAAACTTCCAACTTAAACAGCTTCTGTCTTTGGCACATCAAAATGACAAGGTATATTTAAAGCTAACTGTTTACTACCAAGTATATTGAAACAGGCTGAATGGAACAAAAGTAAGGATGGAAGAAATCAATTATTGAGAGCTAATTCATCCAAACTTGAAAGCAGAAACTATATCTCTACACCCCTCAGTCGTGTCCAACTCTTTCCAACCTTATGGACTGTAGGCCACTAGCCTCCTCTATCCATGGGATTCTCCAAGCAAAATACTGGAGTGGGTTGCCATACCCTCCTCCAGGGAAGCTTCCCAATCCAGGGATCGGAACCCACATTTCGTATGTCTCCAGCATTGGCAGACAGGTTCTTTACCACTAGCACAACCTGGGAAGCTCCTCTTGAGCTTATAGGAAAATATATCAAATACACTGCTAAAATAAAGTGTTACTCACTTAGTGGTTTCTGACTTTTTGTGACCCCATGGACTGTAGCCCATCAGGCTCCCTCCCCTGTTCATGGAATTCTCCAGGTAAGTACACTGCCATTTCCTTCTCCAAGGGATTTTCCCAACCCAGGCATCAAACTGGGTCTCCTGCTCTGCCAGCAGACCCTTTACCATCTGAGCCACTAGGGAAGCCCCAGATGCACTGAGGATATAGCATATATTTGTCTTTCCATTAAAAAAAGGGGGGCTGATAATAATAAAAGGTGGGCAAGATATTTATTGAATAGAACCTCATGTCTCTTTCTGTGAGGAGTCATATTTGGATTTCTATCTATTAATATTTAATGGCTAGCATTGTACACCTAGGAGTTGACCCCCACTTCTGAGACATTTCTGAACATTATACATTTTCTTCTTTTACATTTCTTGTTCTTCCTTAAGCCAAGTTTTGTTGACTATTAAAAAAAAAAAAAAGAGTAAGTGAGTTGACTGTTTACTTACAAAGAAAGCAGTAAGGAGACTTTATCAGGGATCCCTTAAATTTTCTTTTTTCCTGGCAAAATGTCTTATTACATGGTTCAGTTTCTCCTATCAGAAGTGCCTCAAGGAAGACCTTTGAAGGCCCTGAGATTTTACTCTACTTGAATAATCACAAGTTGGCCTGTTTTATGTTCACAGAAGCTGACCAGAGATCCAAGACTCCTGGGATGGAAACAAAGAACTTTACTATTCACAGCCCAGCAGGAAGCAGGCGCCTCATGCTTGCGTGTGTTCCTTTGCTCTCCAGGTTTCATGGGGTGAAATAGAGGGGCCCAGTGGATGCTGTGCTTGCAGAGGATCCACATCACAGCTGAGGGATTTCAAGCTTAGAAAACTTCGATCTTTAATAGCATGAGCAGCAAGGAAACCTGACCTTTGCTCCAGAGGTGAAGTTATTTCTCTCTCCAAGGTTGCTTGCTACACAAATATATTTGGGAAAATAGCTAATGTTTAAAGACTGTCAGTGCTTCTGTTCTGAAGATGTGAAAAACTGTGGAAAATATCATGAAGAATTATCTTCCAACAGACGTTATACTGGCCTTAGTTCAACATTTTCGTAATATGAAGAGAAGGCATCTGCCTAACCTTAAACTCAAAAAGTGTGAAATAGCAAACAGAAGAAGTGCTCTCTAGCAGGATAGAACTAATCCAAGTAATTTATTAAGCTTCCAATTACATATGGCCTTGTATTAGAACTATATCAAGCAGATTACCTGTTAAAAACATTTCCTTCCTTAACTACTTCATTTAACATCAAATGAGAGTAATGTTCTAGAAATATGTTTATTGCAATTGCTTTGAAAATAAAACTCTGCCTTAGGAGCAGGGTCATTAGGCATACTTAAAGTGTGAACAGAGAAATAAAGAAAGATAGGTAGGTGGATAGATAGATAGATGATAGTTTGGTTTTTTTTTTTTAATTGCACATAATGCAAAGTGTTCATTGAAGAAAGGCTGATGGCCTCTTTTTTGTGCTATGTTCTTGAGGTGAAAGGAGGAGAAGGGTTATTGAATTGGAAGATATGATTGCTACTAGCAAAGACTCATTTTCTCTACCTCAACAGACAAAATTGTGTTTACTCCTTAGGCTGTGTTCACAGATACATATTGGAATGTCTGAACTCACTCAGAAGAAGAATAAAAATAAATTTAATTAAAGATATGTTGGCAGTTTTATTTAAATTGTGGAAAAGTAAGCAACTTGACTTTTCCATGAGATTTCTGTGCATTATAAGAGTTTAATCTTGCCGGTGTTTTTTCACATTGGTTGATATTTTTTCAAATACTAGGTTTCTGGCTTTTTCACATCATCTGGTTTACCTGTATGTAACATATGGTTATACATCTGCTAATTATGGAGTTATGTAGATTATAGAGGTAATACATTTTTGAATCACGTAAATATAGATGGAAAGATGGAATCCAATGTTGACACCCCGTGAGTTAAGTAACCACAACAGAGCCAAGGGTCTGAGAGCCTCTGAGGAGATTCAGAGTGGGAAACCTTCATCTACAGGTGCACATTTCAGTAAAAATGAATGGGAGTAAGGAAAGAAGCAAGAGTCATGCTCAACTCTATGTTAATGGGTGATTGAGAAAGAAGAAAAGAGAGTAGACTCTTCCTTCCTGTCCAGAGGAAAGCCATCTCTCCTGAATCTCCACTCTGAGCAAAGTAAACAGCCCACCCACAAAGAGTTTTAGAGGTATCTCATTCTGTTTTACCTCCTACAATATGTTCTGACTTGGTAATTCTATCTGTTTTATAGTCCTTCAAGTTAGCATCTATCTTTTCCCTGTAAATAGCGCAAATACTTGGAATTTGGCTATTATATACAGGTCTCTGTATTTGATTGTTTCACTGAAACAAAAACTTAGAATTGAATATTTCAAACTACATACATTTTATAGTTGAAATATTCTGTATTTAAGATATTTATAAGTTGTAAAAGTTTTCCCATGAAACTCACATTGTGTGTGTGTGTGTGTGTGTGTGTGTGTGTGTGTGTGTGTGAAGTGATGACTCAAGTCACTGAAAGTCAAGTCATGACCTCAATGAAAATCTAACAATTATTTCATTTCCTGTAAGGTTCCTAAAAAGTGCAAAGATCACTTTACTTCAGAAACTCCTACACACATATATCCATCCTGAAGTATAAAGTACATGAAAAGTAATTAATACACCTGAAAGAATTTGAGGAGAATATGCTTTATTTGGTTGCAAATTCATCAAGCAAGTAAGTTGTTTATTTCCATAATTCAACAATACTTTTATGTACTTTCACGATGCTTAAAAAAAAAAAAGCCTCCAGCAGAGAATATGCAAGTTCCTTGAGTTGGCAGAGTCTAGGCAGCACGGTGATTGACAGCTGGGAGAATCTTTGTGATTGGCAGGAGACAGCCATTCCCTCCAGGGGGACACTTTGCATGCTGCCACTAAAAATCATGCCAGCCTCTCTCTCTTACTTCTTCCAAAATCTTTTATTAGTAAATTACTCCTGCTGTTCCACCTAAGCCACTAAACACCTTATAGGCTGGTTTCTCCAGAAAGGAGAAAATAAGATATTAGCTGAAGGACTGCATTCAACATCAACACCTCAAAACTGAACGATAGTGACATGTCAGAAAGCCAGATGAAATTCCCAGGTGAAAAAGCTGAAAAGATTTCCTCTTATTCCTTATTTCTAAAAGGGTGCAAAATATTCTAAATCGCCTCTATAATTATTCTCTTACTTCTTCAGTTCTCTCTGACAAGGGAAGGGTCCTGGACATAGCTAGTGATCAAGAGAAGAAAGATCTAAAACATCCTTCTAATCTCCATTCTTTTCTAATCTTTTATTATTGATCAGATGATAAGTACTTTACAATATTGCGATGGTTCTTTCCATATCTAAAATTTTGTATTCTTACTTAGAAAAAGAATGAAGATCTTTCCTGATCTCCTTTTTTTTTTTTCTAAGTAAGAATACAAAATTGTGAATATGAGACATACCCATCTTCTCCATTCATTTTCTAACATAAAAGCATTGGGAAAATATCCATTAGACTCCAGCCATACTGGCCTTCTTTTTCTTTCTCAAACATTCCAGGCATTCTTGAGTTTGCAACAACTACCTTTAGGGGAGTCAGAAATGTTCTTGTGTATGCTCAGTCGCTTCAGGAGTAGCTGACTCTGCAACCCTGTGGACTGTAGCCCACTAGCCTCCTCTGTCCATGGGATTCTCCAGGCGAGAATAATGGAGTAGGTTGCCATACACTCCTCCAGGGGATCTTCCTGATCCAGGAATTGAACTCGCTTCTCTTATGTGTTTTGCATTGGCAGGTGGGTTCTTTACCACTAGCACCACCTAGGAAGCCCAGAAATGCTCTTAGCAAACAGTTATTTAATATGTTCTACTCTAATGAATAAATGAAGCAAAATAGGATGCTAAATGATTCTGCACTAAGCTTTATTATTAAATGCATTAAGCAAAAATATTTACAAGTTACTCAAGGATTTCTTCTATTTTATGGAAAACTAAGTCTATCCTTCCCTTTCTCCCAGACAAGGAACAGTTATGTTTCTTTGACATCTTTAATGTAGCTAATTTCTAGATTTCCCTAATTATTTTCTGTACCTAAAGAGAAGAGCCATTTCAAAAAATTCAACTTCCCTCTAGACCTATTCTAATTTTTAAATAGACCTGATTGGATAAAATATGGAAGGGATGGAGGAAAAGATTGAGCTGTGTGAATTAATACTGCTTGCAAAATAATGTGAAGTAGTATCTCCAACTTAAATGCACTTAAGAATGTTTCTGTTCCTTGGTGTTAGGAGCTAGGGTATAGAACTTCTGACAATTAATATTTGACCTTGAGAAATGGGGGTGGAGGGGGAAGAGATTCTATAATCCAAAGAATAAAATGCCTGCAATTTATACTGGAGAATAAATGGGGAAAGGAACTTGGAGAGCTCTGACCCATCTCTAAGGCTTGGCAGAAATCCTCTTGACCTTGAAAAGTATAAAGCAAGAGGCTGGATTTAATGTATGGGCCATAAGTAGAATTTCCAGAAATAAAAGTAAGGCTTGGACGGTGGAGCTTAGAAAAAGGAAATCAGTTCAGTTCAATCACTCAGTGGTGTCTGACTCTTTGAGACTCCTTGGACTGTGTAGCATGCCAGGCTTCCCTGTCCATTACGCTTGCTCAAACTCACGTCCTTTGCGTCGGTGATGCCATCCAACCATTTCTTCCTCTGCCATCCCCTTCTCCCTGCCTTCCATCTTTCCCAGAAAAAGGAGAGAATCACTGTCAAAGAGAGAAACAGAGACAAGACCAGGGTGGATATTCTAGAACACTCTGAACATAAAATACAGCTTCTGACTGTAGCCTACTAGGCTTCTCCATCTGTGGGATTTCCCAGGCAAGAATGCTGAAGTGGGTTGCCTTTTCCTTCTTGAGGGGATCTGCCCAACCCAGGGATCGAACCCAGGTCTCCCGCATTGCAGGCAGATGCTTTACCATCTGAGCCACCAGGGAAGTTACTCTGAGACACAAGTAATCAATTATTTGATGTGCAATTTAAAATATTTATCTCCTGGTTTAAATGTTTCTCTTGGTACCACTTGGTAGAGCCTGATACTTTCTCAGTTCAGTTCAGTCGCTCAGTCGTGTCCAATTCTTTGCGACCCCATGAATCGCAGCACTCCAGGCCTCCCTGTCCATCACCAACTCCCAGAGTTCACTCAGACTCACGTCCATTGAGTCAGTGATGCCATCCAGCCATCTCATCCTCTGTTGTCCCCTTCTCCTCCTACCCTCAATCCCTCCCAGCATCAGAGTCTTTTCCAGTGAGTCAACTCTTCACATGAAGTGGCCAAAGTACTGGAGTTTCAGCTTCAGCATCATTCCCTCCAAAAGAAATCCCAGGGCTGATCTCCTTCAGAATGGACTGGTTGGATGGAGCTTTCCATAATAGAGTTCTAGAGAAGAAAACACCAGGAAATAAAAAGAAGCATAGCCCACTCCATGTATTCCTTTCAGCGCTCCCCAAAGACAGGAAAAGGCCAAGATGAAGAGCTGTTGGTTGAGCAGCTTCAGTGGGTGAGCAGCAGGGAAGTGAGCGATGATTTATGGTACAGCAGAGAACAGGGTAAGCGTGTTGTGTGGGAGCAGCCACATGCCAGACACAATGAGGGCATGAGCAATGAGACAACCCTTCTTCTCTTTTTAAGGTAATAAATGGAAGGATATCATCAACTAGAGAGAGGAAAACTGACCCATGGTTTACCTGTGCTGCAAAATCACATGCTTCACAGCGATTTTTATGAAACATCAGTAATAATAAGTATCAAAGGTTCACCACTTTGATATAATTGACGTGTTCATCAGTAAAGAATCTGCCTGCCAGTGCAGGAGACATGGGTTTAATCGCTGGTCCAGGAAGATCCCCTAGAAAAGAAAATGGCAACCCTCTCCAACATTCTTGCCTGAAAATCCCCATGGACAGAGGAGCCTGGTAGACTACAGTGCATGGGGTCACCAAGAATCCAACATGACATAGCAACTGAACAACAATAGCAAAATGGTATTTGGCTAAAGCGTACTATGTTGTGAAGTGCACTGATTGCTCAAATTTATACTAAAGCTTGCTGCTTGAAGTAAGTTTTTAGGGAAAAGTTTGATGTTAGCTCATCAATTTTATATCTTGTAATGTTAATGAAATCTCTTGGTTTCCACACAGTAGCAGTGCTAAACGGAGATTTAAAAATAATGAACAAAATGACTAATAAATAAGGTTATTGAACCAATTAATGAACATTTATAAAACAGACTTATAAGGAAGCAAACACATTTTTCAGAAGATGACTCAGCAGGATGTTCGTTAAGAGGTCGAGACTTTTAAATATGAATAAATTTCCCAAATCAACATATGCAACTTTCCTAAAACAATTCTACCTTTAAAAAGGGAAATGTTCCTGTAAATAGCAAAACCTCAGCCTTGCCAAAGACTGTTCATTTGGTTCTCAGAACACTCTGAGATCATTTCTCTACTTCCAGGCATCCCTGTTCTCAGGTGATCCTGAACACTGACATTTGTCTGAACATCTTAAAATATCACATGCATCTTATTGTTCTTCTACCCAGATTTTTTGTGGTCCTTCATTGCTTATTAATATTAAACTTAGGTCAAATTTCTCTTCCTGGGGTTTAGGTTTTACCATATTTTTTCAGTTATCTATTTGTTCAGTCGCTAAGTTGTGTTTGACTCTCTGCAACCCTGTGGACTGCAGCATGCCGGGCTTCCCTGTTCTTTACCATATCCCAGAGCTTGCTCAAACATGTCCATTGAGTCAATGGTGCCATTCAAACATCTCATTTTCTGTCATCCTCTTCTCCTCCTGCCTTTAATCTTTCCTGGCATCAAGGTCTTTTCCAATGAGTCGGCTCATAACATTAGGTGCCCAAAGGATTGGAGCTTCAATGCTACATAGCAAATCATTCCCAAACTAACTGATTCCAAACAATATCTTAGTATCTTTCTTGGTTTCTGGGGATCAGGAATTCAGAAGGTGGTCTGGCATTAAGTCCCATATGAGGTTGCAGTCAGAGGGAGGTTGCAGCTAGAACATTGGGACTTACCTGGTATAAAGGAAACCACTTTTCACAGTGTTAGAGTTTCTCTATTTGGTCTTTCTACAAGTGGCACATTGGGCTTCTTCACAGCATGATAACTAGGGGGCAGTCAGATAGCTAGCATGGCAGCTAAAGGTTCTAATGTGATTATTACAAAGAAGTAGGCAGAAGCTTTTATCTGCCTATATAATACCTGCGTGTGTCTATGTGTGTGTGCATGTTAGTTGCTCAGTAGTGTCCCACTTTGTGACACCATGGACTGTAGCCCACCAGGTTCCTCCTCTGTCCATGTTAATTCTCCAGGCAATAACAGTGAAGTGGGTAGCCATTTGATAGCTTATGGTGAATTTGATAGCTTTCAGATTTGTGGACTCTGAAGAAGATTTAGCTTCGGAACCAGGGACCAGGGTTGATCACTCAAGAGCTTTTGTGTAGCAGAGTTTTATTCAGGTAAGAAAATGGACAGAGAAACCTTCTGACATAGACATCAGAAGGGGAACAGAGAGTGCCCCCTCCTAGTGTGAGCAAGGGAGTTATATACTTTTTAAATCGGTTATTGCAATAAATCAAAAGAATGTCTCAAGGTTGTAAAGATCTTACTAGACCCACTCCCACAATTTATATTTTAAGATGACAGGATTAGAACTAACAATAGAAATATCTTACCAGACCAACTCGCCTAATATACATCTTAAGATAACAGGATTAGTCAGAAGGTTTTCAAGAAGGAGAAACTGTCCTCAAGCAGGATACATTGTTGTTATATAATCCTTACTAAAGAATGTAAGGAAAAAAAAAAAAAACTGTTTGTCCTTCCCTCCTCCTTGAGAATTCTATTCATGCAAAGATGGGCTCGACAAAAGACAGAAATGGTCTGGACCTAACAGAAGCAGAAGATGTTAAGAAAAGGTGGCAAGAATACACGGAAGAACTGTACAAAAAAGATCTTCACGACCCAGATAATCATGATGATGTGATCACTAATCTAGAGCCAGACATCTTGGAATGTGAAGTAAAGTGGGCCTTAGAAAGGATCACTACGAACAAAGCTAGTGGAGGTGATGGAATTCCAGTTGAGCTGACTCAAATCCTGAATGATGATGCTGCGAAAGTGCTGCACTCAGTATGCCAGCAAATTTGGAAAACTCAGCAGTGGCCACAGGACTGGAAAAGGTCAGTTTTCATTCCAACCCCAAAGAAAGGCAATGTAAAGAATGTTCAAACTACCGCACAGTTGCGCTCATCTCACATGCTAGTAAAGTCATGCTCAAAATTCTCCAAGCCAGACCTCAGCAATACGTGAACCGTGAACTCCCTGATGTTCAAGCTGGTTTTCGAAAAGGCAGAGGAATCAGAGATCAAATTGCCAACATCCGCTGGATCATCAAAAAAGCAAGAGAGTTCCAGAAAAATATCTATTTCTGCTTTATTGACTATGCCAAAGCCTTTGACTGTGTGGATCACAATAAACTGTGGAAAATTCTGAGAGAGATGGGAATACCAGACCACCTGACCTGCCTCTTGAGAAATCTGTATGCAGATCAGGAAGCAACAGTTAGAACTGGACCTGGAACAACAGACTGGTTCCAAACAGGAAAAGGAGGGTGTCAAGGCTGTATATTGGCACCCTGCTTATTTAACTTCTATGCAGAGTACATCATGAGAAACACTGGGCTGGAAGAAACACACGTTGGAGTCAGGATTGCCAGGAGAAATATCAATAACCTCAGATATGCAGATGACACCACCCTTATGGCAGAAAGTGAAGAGGAGCTAAAAAGCCTCTTGATGAAAGTGAAAGAGGAGAGTGAAAAAGTTGTCTTAAAGCTCAACATTCAGAAAACAAAGATCATGGCATCCGGTCCCATCACTTCATGGGAAATAGATGGGAAAACAGTGGAGACAGTGTCAGACTTTATTTTTGGGGGGGCTACAAAACCACTGCAGATGGTGACTGCAGCCATGAAATTAAAAGATGCTTACTCCTTGGAAGAAAAGTTATGACCAACCTAGATAGCACATTCAAAAGCAGAGACATTACTTTGCCGACTAAGGTCCATCTAGTCAAGGCTATGGTTTTTCCTGTGGTCATGTATGGACGTGAGAGTTGGACTGTGAAGAAGGCTGAGTGCCGAAGAATTGATGCTTTTGAACTGTGGTGTTGGAGAAGACTCTTGAGAGTCCCTTGGACTGCAAGGAGATCCAACCAGTCCATTCTGAAGGAGATCAGCCCTGGGATTTCTTTGGAAGGGATGCTAAAGCTGAAGCTCCAGTACTCTGGCCACCTCATATGAAGAGTTGACTCATTGGAAAAGACTCTCATGCTGGGAGGAATTGGGGGCAGGAGGAGAAGGGGACGACCGAGGATGAGATGGCTAGATGGCATCACTGACTCGATGAACGTGAGTCTGGGTGAACTCAGGGAGATGGTGATGGACAGGGAGGCCTGGCGTGCTGCGATTCATGGGGTCGCAAAGAGTCGGACACGACTGAGCGACTGAACTGAACTGAACTGAACTGATCTCCTCCTGGAGAGCCCCAGATGCTTTTCTCCTACTTGGGAACCCTGGTCTTCTTATCAACCTGCCTAGGAATTGACTCTCTCACATTCCTTTCTCCAGGGGATCCTCCCAACCAAGAGACTGACCCCAGGTTTCCTGCACTGCAGACAGATTCTTTACCATCTGAACCACCTGGGAAATGTATATTGCTTTATTCATATAATGCAAATGGGTCCTTAAAAACTCAGTTTGAATATCACCTTCACCAGAAATCCCTTTCTGATTCAGATTTCTTTATAATCCTAATTTTTGACATCCCCAATCCACCCTGTAAATATTTCTGTTAAAGTCTGACTTTGGGGAAAATAGTAGCATGTACTAATCATTGATTGAGAGATAAATCACTTTCTTTAGACTAACACTCCAACTCGAGGAATAGCTCCATGTGTCTTCTGGGAAAGTCTGGAGTGTGAACCAGGGATTAATCTAACGATTATGTGAGCTCAGATGTAAGTGTGGATGAGAGATGAACAGAGCAAGAGAGCTTCAGTTATTTCAGTAACAGAATCATGAGGTTTGTAGACATCGCTGAATGTGTCTGATTCACACCATATAAACGGTAAGTTGTGAATACAGAAGGCCTCAATGCCATCATCCTACTGACAGTTCTTGGAAATTCTAAGCTGCCCTTGAACTTTCCAAAGATATAAATAATCAGGCAGTGAGTCTACCTCTACAAGCAATTTTCCTCTAGACCTTGAAGTCACAGTTTTTGTAAATGAGTCATAACCATACTTCCTGATTCCTGGCAAAGTTCTGATTTACTCATTTTAACACAGCAAAACTATGGATAATCTACCTTTTACTCTCAAAAGTGCCCTAATTTAAATAGTAAATTGTATTGTCACCAAGGTCACATTTTTGATGTGAAATAGATCTTTCCATATAAATTGGCAGTTATTTTAAATTCAACACTAGCCAATTATTTTAAATAATAACAGATGTCATTTTATTCTACTTTTTATTATTTTTATTAAATTCAATTTACATATAATAATATTTATTGATTTTAATTATACTGTTTATTGAATGTTGACAAAGGCAGTCATATATGCATACAGTGCTTTATGATACAGACCAATTCCATTACCCTATAAATTTTTCTCATACCCCTTTCCAATTTATTCCCCCACTTCCTCCAAGCAGGTTTAGTTCTGATTTCTATTACCATTCTTCAGTTTGTGTATCCTGCAAGTTCATATAAGCGGAAATAAATAGTACAGTCTATTTTTTTCAGTCTTTCTGCTTCTTTTGCTCAAGGCAATGTTTGGACATTCATAGATGCTGTTGTGTTTACCAATCATTCATTCCTTCTCATTACGGGTAGTACTCCAGGTATGCATATACTGTAACACGATTAGTAAGCCATTCATCTGAGATGAGTGTGCAGGTTATATTCAGTTTGAGCTATTATAGGACAAAGCAAATATAAATATTATGCTGCTGCTGCTAAGTCGCTTCAGTCGTGTCCGACTCTGTGCGACCCCATAGATGGCAGCCCACCAGGCTCCGCCATCCCTGGGATTCTCCAGGCAAGAACACTGGATTGGTTATAGGACATGTTTTTTTGACCCAAAATTTTTATTCTTCTTGGATTAAGTACCCAGTAGTGAAATTGCTACGTCATAGAGTAAAGTGAAAGTGAAGTGAAGTAGCTCAGTTGTCTGTGACTCTTTGCGATCCTATGGACTGTAGCCTACCAGGCTCCTCCATCCATGGGATTTTCCAGGCAAGAGTACTGGAGTGGGTTGCCATTTCCTTCTCCAGAGGATCTTCCTGACCCAGGGATCAAACTCGGGTCTCCTGCATTGTAGGCAGATGCTTTACCATCTGAGCCAGAAGAGGTCATAAAGTAGGGACATGAATAAATGTACCAAACTACTATCAAACTCTTCCAACTGGTTGTATTCAATGCCATTGTTTATTCCTAACATCAATGTATAAGACTATCAATTTCTCCACATCATTTCCAACACTTGATATGTACAATCCATTCAGTTTTAACCATTACAGCATAATTATAGTAGTGACAATAACCGTTGACTATTAATCTTAATCCAAAGCAATTTTTAAATTTTTTTGATGAAAATATAATCTAACATGAGCACTGAAAATAGAGATATTTTAATTAAGGGAACTAATCACAAAATAAACAGAACTGATTTTGAATCTTCTAATTTTCCATATTGAAATATTTTTAAAGATTTGTATAACAACAATTTGAAAAAGAAAAAGAGACTGGCAGAACCCACATTTATTTTTACTGTAGTTTTCTTCAATTAACAAGATAATTATCATATTCCAATTTTAGAAGTTATTTTAATTTGTGCTTCTTAATAGGTCGATATCATTGCAAAGGGGGTTTGGGCATTTGTTTTTCATGTTGAAACTGGAAAATATAGAAAAAACCTTAAAATCCTAAAGTTTGAGAAAATTTTTACCAATTCAAAAAATTATATTCTTCTTAGTTCAGCTCACTTCAGAGTGACATTAGCATAAAGATATGTTTAATGAAAATGAGGAATGAAAGCTCTGAAACCAAAATACACAAGGCTAATTTTATTAAATGGTTGTGTTATCAAAGAGGATCATACAAAATATTACTTAAAAATGAGTTATTGTTAGCTACAGATAGCTGAGTAGCAGTCTTAACCTGAAAATATATTCATTTCTGTTTTCAAATGCCTGCGTATAGTTTTAAGGAATATTTTTTAAGAATATTTTAAAAGCCTTAGTACAGTGTTAGACTATGAAAGAGTTATCTAAATTCAAGATTGAATTTCACGTTGGTAGTACCGACCAACATAGTCAATGAAGCTATTGACACAAAGGTAATTTACCTGTAATCAGCTGAATATCTCAGGCTATTAGGTGGAACAACCCAAATTATAAAGTGAAAATCTATTACACCTATGGCTCATTACTATCCAAAGATGAGACTCTACAGTGTAATTTGGGGAAAAGAATTCAAAGACTAGAGTTAATCATCAACCATCACATTAGTAGAAATCCATTACTCTTGTCTGTCTAGGATATTTGAATAAAATTCATTTGATGAATCTTCATGAATGATAACCTTTTTCTAAGGAGGCAATTAGAAACACAATTTAATATTAAATAGATACACATACTTATTAAAGCTACATTACCATCCAATTTTCTTTTTAAATTTATAATATATTATTAACATAACCAAAATATGTTCCCGACACCTGTTTGATCATAGAAAAAGCAAGAGAGTTAAAAAAAACCATCTCAGTTCAGTTCAGTTCAATCACTCAATCATGTCCAACTCTTTGTAACCCCATGGATTGCAGCATACCAGGCCTCCCTGTCCTTAACCAACTCCCGGACTTTACTCAAATTCATGTACATTGAGTCAGTGATGCCATCCAAAAATCTCATCCTCTGTCATCCCCTTCTCCTCTCACATTCAATCTTTCCCTGCATCAGGGTCTTTTAAAATGAGTCAGCTCTTTGCATCAGGTGGCCAAAGTATTGGAGTTTCAACATCAATCCTTCCAATGAACATTCAGGACTGATTTCATTTTGGATGGACTGGTTGGATCTCCTTGCAGTCCAAGGGACTTTCAAGAGTCTTCTCCAACACCACAGTTTAAAAGCATCAATTCTTCTGTGCTCAGCTTTCTTTATAGTCCAACTCTGACATCAATACATGACTACTGGAAAAACCATAGCCTTGACTAGATGGACGTTTGTTGGCAAAGTAATGTCTCTGCTTTTTAATATGCTATCTAGGTTGGTTATAGCTTTTCTTCCAAGAAGTAAGCATCTTTTTTTATTTCATGGTTGCAGTCACCATCTTCAGTGATTTTGGACCCCCCAAAAATAAAGTCTTTCACTGTTTCCACTGATTCTTCATCTATTTGCTATGAAGTGATGGGACTGGATGCCATGATCTTTGCTTTCTGAATGTTGAGCTTTAAACAAACTTTTCACTCTCCTCTTTCACTTTCATCAACAGGCTGTTTAATTGTTCTTCATTTTCTACCATAAAGGTGGTGTCATCTGCATAGCTGAGGTTATTGATATTTCTCACAGAGATCTTGATTCCAGCTTGTGCTTCCTCCAGCCCAGCGTTTCTCATGATGTACTCTGCATAGAAGTTAAATAAGCAGGGTGACAATATACAGCCTTGACGCTCTCCTTTTCCTATTTGGAACCAGTCTGTTGTTCCATGTCCAGTTCTAACTGTTGCTTCCTGACCTGCATGCAGATTTCTCAAGAGGCAGATCAGGTGGTCTGGTATTCTCATTTCTTTCAGAATTTTCCACAGTTTATTGTGATCCACACAGTCAAAGGCTTTGGTATAGTTAATAAAACAGAAATAGATGTTTATCTGGAACTCTTTTGCTTTTTTGGTGATCTAGCAGGTGTTGGCAATTTGATTTCTGCTTCCTCTGCCTTTTCTAAAACCAGCTTGAACATCTGGATGTTCATGGTTCACGTATTGTTGAAGTCTGGCTTGGAGAATTTTGAGCATTACTTTGCTAGCTTTTGAGATGAGTGCAATAGTGGAGTAGTTTGAGCATTCTTTGGCATTGCCTTTCTTTGGGATTGGAATGAAAACAGACCCTTTCCAGTCCCGTGGCCACTGCTGCGTTTTCCAAATTTGCTGGCATACTCAGTGCAGCACTTTCACAGCATCATCTTTGAGGATTTGAAATAGCTCAACTGGAATTCCATCGCCTCCACTAGCTTTGTTCATACTGCTGCTTCCTAAGGCTCACTTGACTTCACATTCCAGGATGTCTGGCTCTAGGTGAGTGATCACACCATCGTGAATATATAAGTCATGAAGATCTTTTGTGTACAGTTCTTCTGTGTATTCTTGCCACCTCTTCTTAATATCTTCTGCTTCTGTTAGTGAAATGAAGTCACTCAATTGTGTCCGACTCTCTGTGACCCCATGGACCTTAGCCTACTACGCTCCCCTGCCCATGGGATTTTCCAGGCAAGAATACTGGAGTGGGTTGCCATTTCCTTCTCCAGAGGATCTCCCTGACCCAGGGATTGAACCCAGGTCTCCCACACTGTAGGCAGACGCTTTATCCTCTGAGCCACCAGGGAAGTCCCTACTTCTGTTACGTCCATACCATTTCTGTTCTTTATTGAGCCCATCTTTGCATGAAAAGTTCCGTTGGTATCTCTAATTTTCTTGAAGAGATCTCTAGTCTTTCCCATTCTATCGTTTTCTTCTATTTCTTTGCAATGATCACTGAGGAAGGCTTTCTTATCTCTCCTTGCTATTCTTTGGAACTCTGCATTCAAATGGGTATATCTTTCCTTTTCTCCTTTGCTTTTTGCTTCTCTTCTTTTCACAGCTACTTGTAAGGCCTGCTCAGACAGCCATTTTGTTTTTTTGCATTTTTCTTGGGGATGGTCTTGTTCCCTGTCTCCTGTACAACGTCATGAACCTCTGTCCATAGTTCATCAGACACCTTATCAGACCTAGTCCCTTAAATCTATTTTTCACTTCCACTGTATAATCATTAGGGATTTGATTTAGGTCATACCTGACTGCTCTCATGGTTTTCCCTAATTTCTTCAACTTAAGTCTGAATTTGGCAATAATGAGTTCATGATCTGAGCCACAGTCAGCTCCCAGTCTTGTTTTTGCTGACTGTATAGAGCTTCTCCCTCTTTGGCTGCAAAGAATATAATCAATCTGATATCAGTGTTGACCATCTGATGATTTCCATGTGTAGAGTCATGTTGTTGGAAGATGGTGTTTGCTATGACCAGTGTATTCTCTTGGCAGAACTCTATTAGCCTTTGCCCTGCTTCATTCTATACTCCAAGGCCAAATTTGCCTGTTAATCCAGGTGTTTCTTGACTTCCTACTTTTGCATTCCAGTCCCCTATAATGAAAAGAACATCTTTTTAGGGTGTTAGTTCTAGAAGGTCTTCATAGGTCTTCATAGTTCTTATAGGTCTTCATAGAACCGTTCAATTTCAGCTTCTTCAGCATTACTGGTCAGGGTATAGACTTGGATTACCATGATATTGAATGGTTTGCCTTGGAAACAAACAGAGATCATTCTGTCATTTTTGAGACTGCATCCAAGTAAAGCATTTCGGACTCTTTTGTTGACTATGATGGCTGCTCCGTATCTTCTAAGGTATTCTTGCTGACAGTAGTAGATATAATGGTCATATGAGTTAAATTCACCCATTCCAGTCCATTTTAGTTCACTGATTCCTAAAATGTCGAATTTCACTCTTGCCATCTCCTGTTTGACCACTTCCAATTTGTCTTGATTCATGGACCTAACAATAAAAAACCATCTACTTCTGCTTTATTGACTATGCCAAAGCTTTTGACTGCATGGACCACAATAAACTGAAAAATTCTTCAAGAGTTGGGAATAACAGACCACATTACCTGCCTCCTGGGAAATCTGTATGAAGGTCAGAAGCAACATTTAGTACCCGATGTGAAACAACAGACTGATTACAAATTGGGAAAGGAGTTCATGAAGGCAGTATACTGTCACCCTGTTTATTTAACTTATATGAAGAGTACATCATGTGAAATGCTGGGTTGGATGAAGCACAAGCTGGAATCAAGATTGCCGGGAGAAATATCAATAACCTCAAATATGCAGATGACACACCCTTATGGCAGAAAGAAGAACTAAAGAGCCTCTTGATGAAAGTGAAAGAGGAGAGTGAAAAATTGGCTTAAACTCAACATTCAGAAAACAAAGATCATGGCATCCGGTTCCATCACTTCATGGCAAATAGATGGAGAAACAGTGGAAACAGTGACAGACTTAATTTTCTTGAGCTCCAAAATCTCTACAGATGGTGACTGCAGCCATGAAATAAAAAGATGCTTACTCCTTGGAAGAAAAGCTATGACCAACCTAGACATCATATTAAAAAGCAGAGACTTTACTTTGCCAACAAAGGTCCACTTAGTCAAAGCTATGGTTTTTCCAGCAGTCATATATGGATGTGAGAGATGGACTACAAAGAAACCTGAGTGCCAAAGAATCGATGCTTTTGAACTGTGGTGTTGGAGAAGACTCTTGAGAGTCCCTTGGACTGCAAGGCGATCAAACCAGTCAATCCTAAAGGAATTCAGTCCTGAATATTCATTGGAAGGACTGATGTTGAAGCTGATACTCCAATACTTTGGCCACCTGATATGAAGAACTGACTCACTGGAAAAGCCCCTGATGCTGGGAATGATTGAAGGCAGGAGGAGAAGGGGATGACAGAGGATGAGATGGTTGGATGGCATCACCAACTCAATGAAGATGAGTTTGAGCAAACACCAAGCAAACTTTGTGATGGACAGAGGAACCAGAGAAACTGGTGTGCTTCATCAGCCCATGGGGTCCCAAAGAGCCAGATGCAACTGAACTACTGAACTGAGTTGGACTAATTAACATAGCATTCACCTCGTTTTTTTTATCTAAAATAGGTATTATTTATGAGTCCCTTACTTACAAGAAAAATATATAAATATATGTGAAATTTTTATTTTAATTTATCAAAGCAAGAGTTAGAATGCATTAACTTGTGGGTAGCCCCATGAAAGCACATATAGTCATTCATTGTGCTTCACTAAACATTATACATAAACAAAATTCCAGAAGGTTCAGATATGGAAAGAAATTAAAAGCATCCAAGCTTAAGAAAAGAAAAAGAAATAGTCATAAAAAAGTCTTAAAGTACTTTTGCAACAAAGGACATAAAATTAATAAAGCAAAATAAACTTGCTTTGTACTCTCACAGAATGTCAACTAAACTCAAAATGTCCTACCATAGCTGATGCAGCCAGCCATGGAAAAATCTAGTATTCTATGTGAGTACCCATTCACCTCATGTTCTTTTCTTAGACTCAACTGAGCCATTAGCTTGTCTTGGAAGTGTTATGGTATCTTTGTGCATTCTGTCTTTATCTTCATAACTCAGTGATCTCAACCCTTCTATAAGACTGCTGTCATACTTAGGTTTAAGTCCAATATGTATTGAACTATTTGTTTATTCATTAGAAAATCTGATCAACTTGACTAGTATTTTTATTAGGAGTACTCTTTTCCTGGGGCTTCCTTGGTAATTCAGGCAGTAAAGAATCTGCCTGCAATGCAGGAGATGTGGGTTGGATCCTTGGATCGGGAAGATCCCTAGAAGGAAATGTCAGTGCACTCCAGTATTCTTGCCCGGAGAATGCCATGGACAAAGGAGCCTGGCGGTTACAGTCCATGGGGTTGCAAAGAGTCTGACACGACTGAGCAACTAACACTTTCACACTTTCACTACAATGTGGTCTGTGGTTTTAGTGGCCTACTTTTGACTTTGTTTTGAACATAAGTGCCTTTAATTTTAATCTAATGATTCTTCGGAACTTGAGGGGGTTTTGTTGTTGTTGTTAGGTCACTAAGTCCTGTCTGACTCTTTTGTGACCCACAGACTACAGACTGCCAGGTTTTTTGGTCCACAGGATGTCCCAGGAAGAATATGGGAATGGGTTGCCATTTCCTACTCCAGGAAAATCTTCCTGACCCAGGAACTGAACCTGCATCTCCTGCATTGGCAGACGGATACCACTGAGCCACAAGGGAGGCCCTCGAGAGGTTTTTAGAAACACGCATATTGCATTATAGCAGATAAACCTACAATGTGCAAGACATACATACATAATCACTTGTTAGGTGCTTCCACCATCCCCAACTTGAGAGCAAATGAGCCTATATGTAAATATTTCTGAGTTTGCCCCAGCCCCACCAGTTTGCCACTCACTCCACGCCCCAACACACACACACACATACATGCACACACCCAATTAGTCATAATCCCTCTACCAGTGAGTGTGATGATTACATTAAACCTGTGAATACTGCAAGGTATACTGAAGGAGTTCATTCCTAAAATAACACCATTCAGTTCAGTCTTTCAGTCATGTCCAACCAGGCCTCCCTGTCCATCACCAACACCCAGAGTTTACTCAAACTTATGTCCATTGAGTCGGTGATGCCATCCAACCACCTCATCCTCTGTCGTCCCCTTCGTTTATCACCTTCAATCTTTCCCAGCATCAGGGTCTTTTCAAATGAGTCAGCTTTTCTCATCAGGTGGCCTAAGTATTGGAGTTTCAGCTTCAACATCAGTCCTTCTAATGAATACTCAGGACAGATTTCTTTTAGGATGGACCGGTTGGATCTCCTTGCAGTCCAAGGGACTCTGAAAAGTCTACTCCAACACCACAGTTCAAAAGCATCAATTCTTCAGTGCTCAGCTTTCATTATAGTCCAACTGTCACATCCACCATGGTAGGCACTTATTTAAGTATGATGCGGCATTCTTACCTCTGGATGGTTGCATTCTCAGGAAGACCCAAATAATATGCACAAAAGTGTTGAAAATGATTGTAAATTGTGACAATTTTTGTCAAAACCAGACATTTCTCTTCTAGGAAATGTCAAGAATTTGGAGGGAAAGTCTTTGTGGGACCAAGCACAAGGTCAAACTAAATTAAGTGCCATCTAGAGTGACTGGAAAAGCTGGAAGAAACAGGAAGATACTCCCTCTTCCTTTGCATCAATTTCACTTTATGGTCATTTAAAACTTTAATCTTATCACTGAGAAATATGTCTATTTATCTAAGTCAGTTTTCAGCTATGCATGCATGATTTAGAAGAGCTTTCTGAGGCCAGACATGTCAAGACTACCCCGCTATTCATTCTATCCCCTTATTTTATTTTCTAATTAGAAAAATGTCAAGCAAATAATGAAAAAACGTTATTCTAAATGCCCACATGTATACTAGCCATACTCAGCAGTGGCCACAGTAATGGAAAAGGTCAGTTTTCATTCCAATCCCAAAGAAAGGCAATGCCAAAGAATGCTCAAACTACCGCGCAATTGCACTCATCTCACATGCTAGTAAAGTAATGCTCAAAATTCTCCAAGCCAGGCTTCAGCAATACATGAACCGTGAACTTCCAGATGTTCAAACTGCTTTTAGAAAAGGCAGAGGAACCAGACATCAAATTGCCAACATCCGCTGGATCATCGAAAAAGCAAGAGAGTTCCAGAAAAACATCTATTTCTGCTTTATTGACTATGCCAAAACCTTTGACTGTGTGGATCACAATAAACTGTAGAAAATTCTGAAAGAGGTGGGAATACCAGACCACCTGAACTGCCTCTTGGGAAACCTGTATGCAGGTCAGGAAACAACAAGTAGAACCGGACATGGAACAACAGACGGGTTCCAAAAAGGAAAAGGAGTACGTCAAGGCTGTATATTGTCACCCTGCTTATTTAACTTCTATGCAGAGTACATCATGAGAAATGCTGGACTGGAAGAAACACAAGCTGGAATCAAGATTGCCGGGAGAAATATCAATAACCTTAGATATGCAGATGACACCACCCTTATGGCAGAAAGTGAAGAGGAACTAAAGAGCCTCTTGATGAAAGTGAAAGAGGAGAGTGAAAAAGTTGTCTTAAAGCTCAACATTCAGAAAACGAAGATCATGGCATCTAGTCCCATCACTTCATGGGAAATAGATGGGGAAACAGTATCAGACTTTATATTTTTGGGCTCCAAAATCACTGCAGATGGTGATTGCAGCCATGAAATTAAAAGATGCTTACTCCTTGGAAGGAAAGTTATGACCAAACTAGATAGCATATTCAAAAGCAGAGACATTGCTTTGCCTACAAAGGTCCATCTAGTCAAGACTATGGTTTTTCCAGTGGTCATTTATGGATGTGAGAGTTGGACTGTGAAGAAAGCTGAGTGCCAAAGAATTGATGCTTTTGAACTGTGGTGTTGGAGAATGCTCTTGAGAGTCCCTTGGTCTGCAAGGAGATCCAACCAGTCCATTCTAACGGAGATCAGTCCTGGGTGTTCATTGGAAGGACTGATGCTAAAGCTGAAACTCCAATACTTTGGCCACCTCATGCAAAGAGTTGACTCATTGAAAAAGACCCTGATGCTGGGAGGGATTAGGGACAGGAGGAGAAGGGGACGACAGAGGATGAGATGGCTGGATGGCATCACCGACTCAATGCACATGAGTTTGAGTAAACTCCGGGAGTTGGTTAAGGACAGGGAGGCCTGGTATGCTGCAGTCCATGGGGTCGCAAATAGTCGGATAGGACTGAGGGACTGAACTGGAAATGGTTACCAGCCATATTGAATATTTTGCTCCATTTACTTTAAGTTAACACTAAGAGGACCCTGAAGGAGTTAATACTTCCTTTGTATTCCACTATGATATCTAACTCCTGGCCCCCCACCGCCCTGCAAAGGTGACTCATCTTCCTGAAGGCATCAAACATAATTTCTACTCATGAGTTCATGCTTTGAGATCAAGAGCAATCCTTAAACAACATAAAGTATTGCTTTCAGTATTTTCAAGTTCTCATAGATCATTTTATATAACACTAAATGCCTAGTTTATTTTTTCTCCTATTCATTGTGTGCTTTTAAGAATTATCCAGGCTGATTAATGGATCCTAGAACACTCATCTTAATGACTATAAAACATTTGATTGTATGGACATGCCAGAATAATTTTATTTCTTTGATAGCCATTTTTCTCTATTGCAAGCAATGCTTCTAAGAACTTTTAAAATATATATCACCTCTGCATATGTACAGAAGTATTTCCATTTGTTTCCTAGAAATGGAAATACCAAGTCATGGATTACACACAACTTCACCTTTAATGGACATTACCAAATTGTTATGCATGGTATTAATAGCAGCAATGCTAACCATTTGTGCTACTCATCAAATATATCTTATCTCTGCTTTTCAGTCATTTCTGCCCACTTAAATTTAAGTGGGACCATGTGACTAGTTCTGGCCAATGTGTAGTGAACAGAAGAGATATTGCTCTCTACTATTTTAAGCACAGGAAGTTATTTTCTATTGTGTTTTAATTTTATTTCCCTTGATAATATCTAAAGAGGCTGTGCATTTCATTGTTTGTTTATTGACTCTTATGATTTATTAGCCATGGGGATTTCAGCTTCAATGAATTCATATAGTTGCCAATTTTTCTTTGGCATTGTTTGCATTTTCTTAATTATTTGTCATTCTTTCTGGATGGTGAGTCCATATCAATTAGCATGGCATAAATTACCAGAGTCTTCTCCTAGAGAAGACTTTTTTTTTTTTTCTTCTAACTTTGTGTAATGTATCTTCAGCCAAATTTTTAATACATTTAAAAACTTTAATGTATTTAAAATAAGCTTATCCTTTTATGATTTAAAGGTTTTTACATATATATTTATTTGAAATAGACTTTATTACCTCTGTCATATATGTTTTCTCATGATTTTGCTCCTTTTTTACTTGGAGTATTTTAGTAGAAAGAAAAATTATAATTTGTGACATAAATTACTATGCTTCTTTTAAAAATAATCATCAAAAACCAAATTTTTATACAGTAGATTCATTTCTTAAAAATTATCCAATATTGGTAAATCAAACTATATTTTAAATTTCAGAAGATAATCCATCATTTATGAAACCAGTGCTGAAATATTTTGAATGATATATAACTGCTTTCCATTTCTTATCAAAGAGAGGATCTTAATTTTAGGTTTTGTAAAATGAAAGGAAATGGTTCAGAATATAATAGACTGAGCAAAATAATATATTCTATTGTTACTAGTGAGATGATAAAGCCCAAAGGACATTCAACAAAGGTTATTTTCTGCAATACTAAATGGGTATTTAAAGCATCAACAAAATGAGGCGTCTGCATATTTAAAGCTTCAACAAAATGAACATTAATGTGAACATTAATGTCAGCTGATAATTTAGACCAACACTTCAAACAAGGATAATGAAAAATAGGATTAAATATGCTTTAAAAAAATCATCCTAAAAGTAGTAACCATTAAATAAATATTTACCAGGCCAAAACCTAGAAGAAAAAAAGAATAAATATAAGGTCAGAACTCAAAAGTTATTTTTTTCCCTGAAAATGATTTTTTTAATTATGAAAGAAAAGCTGTGAGATATAATGGACTTGAGAAATAACAGAGGACCAAGGGAAAACTATCACAAGCCACCTGAGTTCAAATTGTTTGGTTGGGAATTCTAATAAACCCCTTTCTTGAAACACAGATTCAGAGGATTAGACTTCAGAGTAAATGTTAATTGCAATTAAACTTGGTGGCGGGTTTTGTCGATAAATTTTTTCTAACTCTTGTGACCCTATGGACAGTAACCCACCAGGCTCCTCTGCCCATGGGATTTCCCAGGCAAGAATACTTGAGTGGGTTGTCATTTCCTTCTCCAGGATATCTTCCTGACCCAGAGACTGAATCTCCTACATTGTAGGTGAGTTATTTATCAACTGGGCCACCAGGGAAGTCCCCTGTAATTAAACTAACCCTTTCCCAAAATTGGAATCTAGCTTCAAATCATCTGTGTAGTGAGGAATTCTCAAGCCTTTAACTTGGATTAAAGTGGTACAGGGGGAATGATGTGTTTCCATATACAACTTTGCACCATCTTGAAGAGGGGCTGACAAAACCAACCCACTAGCCCAGAATCAGCTTCTGAAAATAAGGTTTTATTCATGCACAACCATATCCATTTGTTCTGTTATCAGCGGCTGCTATAGCTCTACAATGGCTGACTTGAGTACTCACAGCACAGGCAGTATTGCCCATATTTACTGTCTAGCTCTTTACAGGAAAATCTGTCCATCTCTCATCTAGGGTACATCCTTCTGGGTTATCTTAATGATTCTTAGTGAGATATTTTCTCACTCGATAAACTGTAGATATATACACTTGATAGAAAGACACAATAATTCTTGTCTGTAGATATAAAAAGTATAGGTTCAATTGATTTCTTTCCCCCACCATGGAAGAAGTTAAGTTTGGTCTCCAGTTTCATATTCAGTTCAACATATTTCAAAAAATTCAATTCAGTATATTTCAAAAATGCTGAAATGAATGTGAAACTGGAGATAATACTAACTTCGTCCACAGTGGGAGAAGAAATAAGTCAATTGACCCTTATTTTTGTGTATATATATACTTTTGTATATATATATATATATATATCTCTTTGGATTTCCTTTTGAGCTTATTTAACATGGTCCCAGTTTCCTAATTCATGAGTTAAATAGTGAGTTAAATAAAATCGTTAACATATGATTGTATTTCTATGTGTCTGAAAGTTATGTTTTTAAGTTTCCTTCAAAAATTATTCTTTAAGGGTGCTCTCAGATTAAACTGTCACTGTTGGAGGTTAAGCTATGTAACTGTGTAACCAAGCCCACATTGACTTAATCATGAGATTGTAGGAACCATGGGTTTCTTTAGGACATATTGTAATGTTGGTGGCAATTTTGCACACAGTTGCATATTTATCTGTCAAACCTCAGCCAGGACAGACCCAGTAGAATCTGATATATTGAGATGTATGAAATACATGACTTCACACATGGATACCTGTGCCATTTGTAGTATAGCATGTTTGTGTCATTAAAAACGTGAATTCTGATAAAATATATATATTGCAAGCTTTCCATCAAAAATCAAATTTGGTGCATTTATAATTGCACTTGTGGCATTTAGTCCATTTTTGAAAGAAATTGATTCAATGAGATCTAAATTTTGTATTTCAGTTTTACACATCTGATAATGAAGGACATTTTCCACTGACTTGTTTTTTTGTCTTAATCTGATCAGGCTGCTTATAACAAAATGCCATAGGCTGTCTGATTTAAACAATGGATATTTTATTTCTCACCATATGGAGGCCGAGAAACCCAAGATTAAGGTGCTAGCATGGCTGGTTTCTTGGTGAGGGCCTTCTTCCTGGCTTGTAGACAGTCACCTTCTTGAAGCATTTTTACGTAGTGAGGGAGAGACAGAAAGCTCTCGTCACTCTTCCTTTTCTCGCGTGTGTGTGTGCTCAGTCAGTCACGTCTGACTCTTTGTGGCCCCATGGACTATAGCCCACTGGGCTCCTCTGTCCATGGATTTCTGAGGCAAGAATAATGAAGTGGCTTGCCATGACCTCCTCCAGGAGATCTTCCTAATGGAGGGATTGAACTCCCGTTTCCTGAATCTCCTGGATTGATAGGAAGATTCTTTACCACTGAGCCACCCAGGAAGTGTTTTCTTATAAGAACAATAATCCTATCTTGAGGACCCAACACTCATGATTCTTCTAATTATCTCCCAAATACCATCACATTTTGGATTAGGACTTCAATAAATGAATTGGAGTCGGGAGCAGTGTGGAAACAAACTCTTAGTCTATAACACATTTCAAAACCTGTTTCTACTTTGAAGTGAATTGAAAGTCATTCAGTCATGTCTGACTCTTTGCGACCCCATGGACTATACAACCCATGGAATTCTCCAGGCCAGACTACTGGAGTGGGTAGCTGTTCCCTTCTCCAGGGGATCTTCAAACCCAGGAATCAAACCCAGGTCTCCCACATTGCAGGCGGATTCTTTACCAGCTGGAGAAGCCCAAGAATACTGGAGTAGGCAACCTATTGCTTCTCCAGTAGATCTTCCCAACCTGGGAATCAAACCAGGGTCTCCTGCATTGCAAGCAGATTCTTTACCAGCTGAGCTAACAGGGAAGCCCTACAACCCAGATACTTTCAATGCATGAAAAAAATGATACACTGAAATAGGTAACAGTAACTGGACTATGCATGAATGCGAAAATCACTCAGATATAACCTACTGAATACAAACCAGCAGTATCGTATTCTCTACCTCCCCTTAGTTGAATTCTAAATGTACCTGACTCACCCTACTTGAGAGGAAGTTTTATGGAGAGGAAGACAAAAGATCTATCTCAACTAAACCGCCATTAAAATATTTTACTCTGAAGCACTATTGCGTACTGAGGTATGCAGTAAACTGTCTCTGACTATACTCTTGGCTCTTTCATTTTATGATTTTGCTAGATTAAAGCTTCTTCCCTGTTACAGTGTGAGTTGCTCAGTCCTGTCTGACTCTTGTGACCCCATGGCCTGTAGTTTTCTCTGTTCATGGGATTTCCAGGGGAAGAATACTAGAGTGGATTGCCAACCTGGATCTTCCCAACTTAGGGATCCAAGCCAGGTCTCCTGCATTGCAGGCAGATTCTTTACCATCTGAGCCACCAGGGATGCCCTGTTAAAATATATTTAAATAATTGATGATTTGAGAAAGAAAACATCTTCATTTGAATATATCACAAAAATGCTCAAAAAATAACCAAGGTCAAGATTTATTTCATCTTCCCTTACTTGATTACAAAATGTTCTTAAATGAAGTCTTCATTTTACAACAGCATAAAGTTTAGCCCCAAAGAAAACATTCCATCTGTTTCCTGAAAGGAAAAGGAATCCAACTCTCTCAAATAAACAAGGATATTGCCTATTGTCAATGCATGGAAAATCAAATGGTAAAACCTTATGTGGAGAGGAAGCAATATAAATCTCAATTATCTAATTTAAGATGAAATCTAAAGGCTCTCAAGAATAAAAACTGTTCTCATTTTTGAATATAGAGGTAAATGTTTTTGTGAATTCTTTCCAGGAACACAACTGTGTTGGTGGCACCCTGTTGTCACAAAAATCATTATGCAGCAGATAGATTGCAGATCCAAGAAATTATTGCCACATCATAAGAGTCCTACGCCTGGGAATGGGCGTAAAATCTGTCTTTCACTTGATCTTTCCGTGCCTCTGAAACTAAGTTTTTAGAATTATTTATTTTTTACTGCAAAAGAGCATCTAGTGTTTGATACCTTGAATTGCTCAATTTTCCACAGTTTAAATGGACTGATGTCCCACCGTGATGCTCTGCACCCACTGAATTTATATAACTGGTCCTCATAAAAAAGATTTTGTGTGTGCTTTTAAATATATAGGAGTAAACACTCCAAATGAACATTTTGTGTTTAGAAGAAAAAACAGCAAGCTCTATTGAATCTCTGAGACTATTTTCAATTTATTAAATTAAAAAAAAAAAAAAAAAACCTCTGGCCCAGTACAAGTTATATCATTATATGTGATAAATATTAAGAAGCTCAACTCTAGGAAATACTTCCAGGTAAATTAATTATATTTGACATACTCATCTTCTTTAGCTTTTGCTCCAAACCCTAACAAAAAAGGCATTAAAGTATCATAATTTTTAAAACTTTAAAAGCCACAGACATGATTGGAGAGGAAACCACAGCAACACAATTTTGGAAGTTGCAAAGTACAAGGAATAGAGGTACATGGCTTAGAAGAACTAAGAGAAATTTAAGTTAACAGTATGAAAAGTCAATTACAAAATCCTTACTTACACTGCAAAGTTTTTAAAAAGCTAAGGAATTTGAAGCAACTGGAATTTATAGAAGTAAGGAAAAAATAAGGACTAAAACTAGGAAAAGGGCTTCGCTGATACCTCAGAGTCTGCCTGCAATGTGGGAGACCCAGGTTCAATCCCTGGGTTGGAAAGATCCCCTGGAGAAGGAAACGTAAACCCACTCCAGTATTCTTGCCTGGAAAATCCCATGGTAAGAGGAGCCTGGCGGGCTACTTATGCTTGTATCCATTATTTGTTTTCATACCTTATTCCAGACTACACATGGTATTTAATTGCGTTGAGCAGCTTCAGCTGCATGCAACAAATTCTAGTAAATTCTCTTTTCATTTTTATTCTATTACAAATACTTTCTAATTTTCCTTGTTATGGCTTCTTACATACACCCATCATTTAAAAGTGGACATTTTATTTCCAAATATATGGGATTTTGTTTAAAGTATCTTTACTACTAATTTCTCATTTTGATATTATTTTCTCATTTAAGAGCTTTCTTTTCTGCAGTCACCCTCTGTGTTTTTATCAGTCTAACGTTTTGAGGCTTTCAATGGCTTAGTCAAACACATCTCTTGGTAAATGTCGCATTGCACTTGAAAATAAGGGGTTATTTTAAAATATCTTTTGATATTCAAATCTCTCAGATATGATTCTGATGTAATCATATTATGCCACTCATTGCCCCCATTGTTACTGATTTTCATGGACTCCAGTTACTCCTCTTTGTATGCTAATGATTTTAGCTTCTGGGTCCTTGTCACTCTTTCCAATACCAAATCTACAAATGTAAATGCAGATTTTCCTTCCAAAAGTTTTGTGTTTTTTTTTTTTTTCTCTCTCTCCTCTCTTCATTTCTTGAGTTTTTCTCCTTTAACGATGTGATGATGTTATCTAGCAACCTATGTCAACAAATGACTTCTATGATTCTGGTATAGATTTTGTCACTAGGAAACCTCCATAATCTCAATTTAAGCATCTCAATTTATTGACCACAATTTTTGCCTTTCATTCCCTCCTTCCATCATCCCCCACCATCCATCCTTTGACTTTGACAGAATCTCCAGATCTTTGATTCTATCACTCATCTCTGTCCCTCATTCTGTTAGTAGGATCATTCACTACCCTCTTCCCCCAACAAACTTAAATTCCATGTTTAATCATTGTAATCATGTCACTGTAGCTGCTCTCCATTTCCTATCCCCTTTCTCACTTTGATTTTTCACTTGGTAAGACCACAGCCCCAGCTAGACACAACTGTACATGCATTTGAATCCACTGGAACCCACACAGCTATGTGCCTAAAGAAAAAAAATCATACTTACACTTCAGTTCAGTTCAGTCGCTCAGTCACGTCCAACTCTTTGTGACTCCATGGACTGCAGCACGCCAGGCTTCCATGTCCATCACCAACTCTCAGAGCTTACTCAAGCTCATGTCCATTGAGTTGGTTATGCCATCCAACTATCTCATCCTTTGTTGGCCCCTTCTCCTCCTCCCTTCAATCTTTCCCAGCATCAGGGTCTTTTCAAATGAGTCAGCTCTTTGCATTGGGTTGCCAAAGTATTGGAGTTTCATCTTCAGCATTAGTCCTTCCAATGAATATTCAGGACTGATTTCCTTTAGGATGGACTGGTTGGATCTCCTTGCAGTCAAGGGACTCTCAAGAGACTTTTCCAACACCACAGTTCAAAAGCATCATTTCTTCAGCGCTCAGCTTTCTTTATAATCCAACTCTCCCATCCATACATGACTACTGGAAAAACCATAGCTTTGACTAGACAGAACTTTGTTGGCAAAGTAATGTCTCTACTTTTAAATATGTTGTCTATGTTGGTCATAACTTTTCTTCCAAAGAGCAAGTGTCTTTTGGTTTCATGGCTGTAGTCACCATCTGCAGATTCTGGAGCCCCCTAAAACAAAGTCTGTCACTGTTTCCATTGTTTCCCCATCTATTTGCTTACTAGTGTAATTTTAAACCCATGACCACAAACCTCAGTGAATCCTTAATGCTACAGTCACACAATATACCTCTCAGCAACATAGCCTTCCACTCAACTAGAATAATACATTTTTTCCTCCTCTCTCTAAACCCATGTCAGTTTTATTAATCTCACCCTCAGTTGAGAACTGCTCTAATCTGCTTGAGCTGCATAACAACATATCATAGACTGAGTAGCTTAAACAACAGAAATTTATTTCTCACCATTCTCGATGCTAAGAAGTATAAGATCAAGGTGCCAGCCTGGTAGTTTCATTCTGAGGCTGCTTCACTTGGCTTGTAGGTGCCCACCATCTCACTGCATACCCAAATGACCTGAGGCTCTCTTGAGAGTCCCTTGACCTGTCTGAGTGTGAGGACAAAGAGAGAAATATCTCTCTCATTTTTTATGAGACCAAATCTATCATATTAAGATCCACTCTTATAACCTCTTACAACCCTGATGCTTAGTCTCTCAGTTGTGTCCAACTATTTTGTGACCCCATAGACTGCAGCCCACCAGGCTTCTCTGTCCATGGGATTTCCCAGGCAAGTATAGTGGAGTGGGTTGCCATTTCACTTTCCAGGGGATCTTTCTGACCCAGGGATAGAACCCACATCTCTTACATTAAGACAGATTCTTTACCACTGAGCCACCAGGGAAGCCCCTTATATAACCTTAATTACCTCTTAAGAGACCTATCTTCAAATACAGTCACAATGGGGGCCAACTAGGGCTTCAATATTTGAATCTGAGGGGATACAAAAATTAAGGTTTTGTTTGTTTTATTAATGTTTTAAAATTATATATTAAACAACAAAGGTAACCAAACCCTTAATAATTACAATTCTTCCTAAGGGATAGTTTTCATATATTTGGTGTTTTAAATTTATGTAAGTTTTAATATAATTTTGCTTCTTTCCTCAGTAGATTAGTTTTCAATTTCAATTTAAAATACCTTCTTGAGTAATTGTTTTAGATTCATAGAATTATCTTGAAATTCCACTTAGTTTACAAAAAAAAAAATTAGACCATAAAAGATTAGACTCTTCCAAGACATGTTTAATTTATTAGGCTTTCATGAACTGTTTTGCTGCATAGGAATTTTACATTTTATGTGGGGTGAGTAAAATGATACACCCCAAATGGGAATCAAATGTATTAAAATGATAAATTCTTTTAAAATATTAAAACATGAAGAATTATTTATAAAATTGTCTTTAATATGATTATTAAAATCTACCTAATTTATTAGAATAATGAGATATGTAGTCAACCCTAAAAACTTGATGATAAATAAGAGCTTTAGAGTTTCACATCTGAAGCTTAATAAGTGGATTAGTAATTTGTGAAAGTGCTGCACTCACTATACCAGCAAATTTGGAAAACTCAGCAGTGGCCACAGGAACGAAAAGGTCACTTTTCATTCCAATCTCAAAGAAAGGCAATGGCAAAGAATGCTCAAACAACTGCACAATTGCACTCATCTCATATGCTAGTAAGGTAATGCTTAAAATTCTCCAAGCCAGGCTTCAGCAATACGTGAACTGTGAACTTCCAGATGTTCAAGCTGGTTTTAGAAAAGGCAGAGGAACCAGAGATCAAATTGCCAACATCCACTGGATCATCGAAAAAGCAAGAGAGTTCCAGAAAAAACATCTATTTCTGCTTTATGACTATGCCAAAGCCTTTGACTGTGTGGATCACAATAAACTGTGGAAAATTCTGAAAGAGATGGGAATACCAGACCACCTGACCTGCGTCTTGAGAAATCTGTATGCAGGTCAGGAAGCAACAGTTAGAACTGGACATGGAACAACAGACTGGTTCCAAATAGGAGAAGGAGTATGTCAAGGCTGTATACTGTCACCCCGCTTATTTAACTTTTATGCAGAGTACATCATGAGAAACGCTGGGCTGAAAGAAGCACAAGCTGGAATCAAGATTGCTGGGAGAAATCTCAATAACCTCAGATATGTAGATGACACCACCCTTATGGCAGAAAGTGAAGAAGAGCTAAAAAGTCTCTTGATGAAAGTGGAAAAGAAGAGTGAAAAAGTTGGCTTAAAGCTCAACATTCAGAAAACTAAGATCATGGCATCTGGTCCCATCGCTTCATGGCAAATAGATGGGGAAAGAGTGGAAACTTTATATTTTGGGGCTCCAAAATCACTGCAGATGGTGATTGCAGCCATGAAATTAAAAGACACCTGCTCCTTGGAAAAAATGCTATGTCCAACATAGACAGCATATTAAAAAGCAGAGGCATTACTTTGTCAACAAAGGTCCATCTCTTCAGGGTATGGTTTTACCAGCAGTCATGTATGGTTGTGAGAGTTGGACTATAAAGAAGGCTGAGCACAAAAGAACTGATGCTTTTGAACTGTGGTGTTGGAGAATGCTCTTGAGAGTCCCTTGGACTGCAAGGAGATGCAATCAGTCCATCCTAAAGGAGATCAGTCCTGGGTGTTCATTGGAAGGACTGATGTTGAAGCTGAAACTCCAATACTTTGGCCACCTGATGCGAAGAGGATGGGGAGTTTTGAGCATTACTTTGCTAGCGTATGAGAAGAGTGCAATTGTGTGGTAGTTTCAACATTCTTTGGCATTGCCTTTCTTTGGGGTTGAAATAAAAACTGACCTTTACCAGTCCTGTGGCCACTGCTAAGTTTTCCAAATTTGCTGTCATATTGAGTGCAGCACTTTCACAGCATTATCTTTTAGGGTTTGAATTAGCTCAACTGGAATTCCATCACCTTCACTTTCTTTGTTCATAGCGATGCTTCCTAAGGCCCACTTGCCTTCACATTCCAGGATGTCTGGCTCTAGGTGAGTGATCACATCATCGTGATTATCTAGGTCATGAAGATCTTTTTTGTACACTTCTGTGTATTCTTGCCACCTCTTCTTAATATCTTCTGCTTCTGTTAGGTCCATATGATTTCTTTCCTTTGTTGTGCCCATCTTTGCATGTAATATTCCCTTGGTATCTCTAATTTTCTTGAAGAGATACCTAGTCTTCCCCAGTCTATTGTTTTCCTCTACTTCTTTGCATTGATCACTGAGGAAGGCTTTCTTATCTCTCCTTGCTATTCTTTGAAACTCTGCATTCAAATGGGTATATCTTTCCATTTGTCCTCTGCCTGTCACTTCACTTCTTTTCTCAGCTATTTATAAGGCTTCCTCAGATAACCATTTTATCTTTTG
The DNA here is from genome assembly GCF_016772045.2 of Ovis aries. Classification (NCBI taxonomy): domain Eukaryota; kingdom Metazoa; phylum Chordata; class Mammalia; order Artiodactyla; family Bovidae; genus Ovis; species Ovis aries. The sequence goes on from NC_056069.1 coordinate 55,679,150, forward strand.
CATTTCTTTTTCTTGGGGATGATTTTGGTCATTGTCTCCTGTACAATGTTACGAACCTCCATCTGTAGTTCTTCAGGCACTCTATCTATTAGATCTAATCCATTGAATCTATTTGTCACTTCCACTGTATAATCATAAGGAATTTGATTTAGGTCATACCTGAACGGTGTGGTGATTTTTCCTTCTTTCTTCAGTTTAAGTCCAAATTTGGCAATAAGGAGTTCATGAAGTGAGCCACAGACAGCTTCTGGTCTTGGTTTCACTGATTGTATAGTGCTTCTCCAGCTTCAGCAGGAAAGACAATAATTAATCTGATTTTGGTATTGACCATCTGGTGATGTCCATGTGTAGAGATTTATCTTATGTTGTTGGAAGAAAGTATTTGCTATGACCAATGCATTCTCTTGGCAAAACCCTGTTAGCCTTTGCCCTGCTTCATTTTGTACTCCAAGGCCAAACTTGCCTGCTACTCCGGGTATCTCTTGACTTCCTCCTTTTGTATTGCAGCTCCCTTTGATGAAAAGCACATCATTTTTTTTTGATGTTAGTCCTAGAAGGTCTTGTAGTTCTTTGTAGAATTGTTCAAATTCAGCTTCTTCAGCATTAGTGGTTGGGGCATAGACTTGAATTACTGTAAAATTGAATAGTTTGTCTTTGAAATGAGCAAAGATTCTTCTGTCATTTTTGAATGTGCACCCAAGTATTGCATTTCAGACTCTTGTTGACCACGAGGGCTGCTCCATTTCTTCTAACGGATCCTTGCTCACAGTAGTAGATATAATGGTCATCTGAGTTAAATTAGCCCATTCCTGTCCGTTTTAGTTCACTGATTTCTAAAATGTCAATGTTCACTCTTGCCATCTCCTGTTTGACCACTTCTAATTTACCTCGATTCGAACAGGGACCTAGCAGATTCTAACCTGGACCTAACATTCCAGGTTCCAATGCAATATTGTTCTTTACAGCATCAGACTTTGCTTCCATCACCAGTCACAACCACAACTAGGCACTGTTCTTGCTTTCCTCTTGAAAAAGTAAGAAAAGTCCAAAAAGTTATTGGAACAACATTATTTTGAATAAAGAATAAGAGAAATAGTGAAAATGAAGGGTTGGTATTGGGTGGAGAAATGAACCCCCAGGAAGAAATGGAGCCAACATTTTTCGTACCATATATATTCAGCCCAACAATTTCAGCTGGAAGTTGACCTGGACATTTGCCCTGTACATTGTCTGCAGTCGACCTCAAGTGCTTACTATATCTCTTCACTTTACTGAAAAGAGATTCAAATCCAGGGAGTCTGTATCCAGAGTCCATAGGGTGTACCACTAACATAGACTGATTTTTTTTCAATTCCTTCCAAACCGTGGTCCTAAAAGCCAGTAATGAGTCATGTATCTTCACTCCCTGTCCCTAGGTCTCTTTATTTAGATGTCTAGTCTAAAGCAATTAAGATGAAGAACACATTTTTTGTTTTTTCTCAGAAGTCTCCAAGGAAAATCTTTCCTCTTTCAGATCCTGATAACCTTGAAGTTATTCTCTGACATTTTTAAGGGCTTCTTTTAGTGCTTTTTATTTGAAGCATCTTAAATCTTTCTTTTGATGTCCTTCCACTATTGCTCTGTTAATGTAAATCTTCAAGGAAAAGAATTCTGGTCACAATATTTCTTTTGTGATTGGGGGAGGAGGCACTTTGACTTTATAATTATTTCTTTCAGAATTTTTCTTTTTCCATACAGGTGACTACTTTGGCGTCTCCAAGTCCTCTAATATTTAATATATAATTAAAATTACTTAGGTCCAATAATAGAAGTTGGTCAGCAGGTAATTTCTCCTGATTATCCATAGCTTCCAACTCTGAGCCCTGATTCTCCTATTTTTTCCAACTCACTTTAACTTTTCTCTAAATGACTGTACTTTCTCTTCACCCTGAGGTGACCCAATTTTAAACACAAATCTTAATTTCTGGCAAGCATCACTCTTGGGAGTCAGTTTTGAGGAACAGACTTTTGTTGAAGATTCAAGGAGGAACACTAGAGTATTATATAGAACCCTAGCAGAAATTAAAACATAAAACTTAGCATATTTCTCTTTATTTTTTAGAAGTAAAACTGCTTTGTACTCTTCTCACTGGTATAATTTTAAATTAGTATTATACAGAAAATAGAATTAAATTAATCAGAATAATTACAAAGTTAAAAATTGCATATACATTTTTTCCTCATTAGAGTGTTCCTGTGATATTGCATAATTTTTAAAAACACCTCTATTAAAAGCTACACATTAATCAAGAAATACACTATATGTTAATCGTCCATTTCTCCAATGTTGAACATTCTCTGTCATTTCTAAAATGTTCACTTAATAATTTTTTAATTAATTTATTTATTTTAATTGAAGGCTAATTACTTTACAATATTGTGGTGGTTTTTGCCATACATCGACATGAATCAGTCATGGGTGTACATTTGTGGTACATATACAGAATGGAATATTACTCAGCTATAAAAAGCAATGCATTTGAGTCCATTCCAATGAGGTGGATGAAACTGGAGCCTAGTATTAGAGTGAAGTAAGCCAGAAAGAGAAAGACCAATACAGTATATTAATGCATATATATGGAATTTAGAAAGGCAGCAATGATGACCCTATTCTCAAGATAGCACAAGAGACACAGATATAAAGAACAGACTCTTGGACTATGTGGAGAAAAGGCGAGGGTGGCACGATATGAGAGAATAACACTGAAACATGTATATTGCCATATGTAAAATAGATGAACACTGCAAGCTTGATGCATGAAGAAGGGCACTCAAAGCTGGTGCTCTGGGACACCCATATTTCTCTTTCTTAAAATCTCTGAACTGTCTCTACATTTCTCACTTGCAAAATTTCTACACTTTTACCTCTCATTGTCCCAGGTGGTGCTAGCAGTAAAGAATCTGCCTGCCAGTGCAAGAGACACTGGCTTGATCCCTTGGTTGAGAAGATCCGAGGGGAGGGAAAGATGGCGGAGGAATAGGACGGGAAGACCACTTTCTCCCTCACAAATTCCTCAAGAGAAGATCCCCTGGGGAAGGGAATGGCAATCCACTGCAGTATTCTTGCCTGGAGAATCCTATGGACAGAGGAGCCTGGTAGGCTACAGTCTGAGAGGTCAAAAAGAGTTGGACACGACTGAAGTGACTTAGCATGAGCAAAAGACACCTTTTTTTGCATATTTAATTCCCTTCTTTATTCCCTTTCTCAGTAACTACAAGTCATCCCAATTTCTTCTCAATTTGTTAAACAAAGCAACATATATCCTTGAAGATTTTTTGCTAAAATTAAAGATAATAATTCCCTATTTATTTAAGCTAAAAATTAATGATTGTATGTGTGTGTGTCTGTGTGTGGGTGTGGGTGGGTGTGGGTGTTGGAGGGGGTGGTCTGTTGCTTAGATAAGCTTGAAAAGTGCTTAATGAAGATTTCTCTCCTGTAGGATGTCTTCTAAGCTTTGATGTGTAAGTGTGAGGTGTGTGCTAAGTGGGGAGAAGAACTTGTAGTAATAATACCACTTAGTATCCAACCGGAATATGCCTTCTGGGAGTTTCTGCCATTTGGTCACTGTGTTTAGACCTCTAGAAATTCTAGGGCAGTGCTTGATACATCGTCTGTAAAAATTCTTGGATGAATCTAAAAAGACATCATGAATAAATGAATAAATAAATAACTGAAGGAATAAACTGCGTTTCTTGTAGCCCACTTCTGTTTTAGACTTATAGATTCCCTTTGAGAACTGTGATTTTACGTATGTGAATTATGATTATTTTCTGATACCTGCACCATTTCTCTGTAGTTTGAAAAGCAGAAGGGCTTTCATTGCTGCAGTGGAAGCATCATGTTTCCAATTGGAAATATCTCCCAATTATCTGACTCTTCATTTAGGGTAAATACAAGATGGAAGTGAAAATATTCAGTCATAGGAGGGAAAGAATATGGAATATTTAAGTATGGAAAGGAAAGTAATAATTTTCACAAACTGAGATGTGGAAAACAAAACACACTCTGCCTCTCAGGTCCTCTAATGGAACTGGATGACTGGGAATAGTAATGTAAAGACAGGATCTCCAAGCCCACAGGGAAGTCTCTTCTGCTCACAGAGTTAATTGATAGCATCTATTCACAATACCATGACAGTTACTGATGTATTTTCCCAGAACCATGAAGTAATTTCCAGCTCTTCTTGTTTTCCCCCTCACAAGAGAAATGTAGGGATGTGACCCCAATTATTAATGTCACTAATTAAGTGTATATGGTTAATGTTTACATTAACATTGGTTGACAATGTGGATGGATTGTAGCCCCTTATCAATACTTTTATGTTAGAGAGGAAAAAAATAATAAGCTTTAGCATCATCTTATCTATTGAAAATCACAATATACACTCACTATGCCACTCACTTTTAGGCCAACTGTGTCTAATAAAATACTTACTTTCTAAAGGGAAGGAGACACAGCACATCTTGATATCATACCCATTTAAGTGTCTATTATGGTTATGTGGGAGCAAATCGTATTAAAGCCTGAAATGTTCTGCCTCCTCTGTTTCACAGAGACCCAGTAGAAGCCCAGGGAAAAGTGATAGTGCTGAAGACTCCTAAATCTCAGCTAAATTCATTCATAATACACTATATATGGTCACACTGTAAAAACAGCTATAGAATAGGGGGGAATTCTAACAGAGTCTCAAAGAAGATTAAACAATACAAATTACTAGAATTGCTTAAAATATCAGCTTTATATAAAGCTTCAATTTTTCTATTAAGGTAGTCCCATTGATGAATGAGGAAAAGAGGCAGTGTAAGCATGGACAGTCTCCAAACCTTTCTGGGGTTGAGAACTCCATGAACTCAACTTCTTTGGCAATTACTGTTGAACCTTGTAGGAAAGATGGTTGCCAATTCATTTTAGAGTTTAAAGAAACTAAACCTGGATATGAAGGTAAATTGATTGCACTTTCATTGATAGTCAAGATAATCCATATCAATTATACATCAATGCTGTGTTCAATTGATTTGGTTGGTTACTGGACTGATTGTTTGATTGATGGTTAATAGATAGATAGAATAGATAGATCTCCATGAGAAAATTCACAGGAGATGGAAGGAAGATGTTAGTCAACTTAAATAATGAGATAAAATAGTCAGATAGATTCTTAGTTTAATTCATAAAATCAGTTAAGCATTTGTAAAGGCTGTATGGAATGTACAATCTTAAAGCTGTGATACTACACCCATCATCAGATTTATGTTAAATTTCTTGGCACCCGTATTTGACTCTACCAAGACACTTCTATGGGCATCTGAACCAGCATTTACTGATGTTATTAAAAGCTAATTGACTTTTCCCAAATATAATTTTCTTGGCCAAAATGAAGTCATTGAGAGGTTATCCCATTATGTGGAAGATTTGGAAAAGCAGAAGTATATACCTTTTGTTTGGGAGAATCATTTTACGAAAATAAACTTTTACCTTATATTCAGGTATATGTTATATTTATAAACCCAAACAAAAGGCTTTGGGAACTATTCTTTGAAGAACATTTTGTTTGGAACCATGGGAGAAAGTGAACCACATTATCAAAAGGATTTAAAGGCAAGTGGATATGTTACTATATATCAAAAGAAAATCAGCAAGGATCTACTGTATGGCACAGGGAGCTCTACACAGTATTTTATAATAACCTATGGGAAAAAATATGAAAAGAATAGCTATGTGCATAACTAAGCCATCTTGCTATATACCTGAAACTAACACAACATTGTAAATCAGCTATGCTGTTGTTCTTGTTCAGTGGCTAAGTCATGTCTGACTCTTTGCTGCCCCTTAGATTGCAACACATCAGGCTTCTCTGTCTTTCACTCTCACAAATTCATGTCCATTGAGTCAATGACCAACTATACTCCAATATAAAGTAAAAATTATTTTTAAAAAAATAAAGTATATATCTACACACATGCTAGCAAGATTATGGTCAAAATCCTTCAAGTTAGGCTTCAACCATACGTGAACCAAGAACCTAGTACGTGAACCTAGATGTACAAGCTGGATTTAGAAAAGGCAGAGGAACCAGAGATCAAATTGTCAACATCCCTGGATCATAAAAAAGGCAAGGTAATTCCAGAAAAACATCTACTTCTGCTTCATTGACTATGCTAAAGACTTTGTGTAGATCGCAGCAAACTGTGGCATATTCTTAAAGAGATGGGCATACCAGACCACCTTACTGCCTCTTGGGAAGCCTGTATGCAGGACAAGAAGCAATAGTTAGAAAGGGACATGGGACAATGGACTGGTTCAAAATTTGGAAATAAGCACTTAAAGGCTGTATATTGTCACCCTGTTTATTTAGCTTATATACAGAGTACATCATGCAAAATTCTGGGCTGGATGACTCACAAGCTGAAATCAAGGTTGTTGGGAGAAATATCAACAACTTCAGATATGCAGATTATACCAATTTAATGACAGAAAGTGAAGAGGAACTAAAGAGCCTCTTGATGAAGGTGAAAGAGGAGAGTGAAAAAGCAGGCTTAAAACTCAACATTCAAAAAACAAAGATCATAGCATCTGGTCCCATCACTTCATGGCAAATAGATGGGAAAAAAGTGTAGACAGTTTCAGATTTCATTTTCTTGGGCTCCAAAATCAATGTGGACAGTGACTGCAGCCATGAAATTAAAGCATGCTTGCTCCTTGGAAGAAAAGCAATGACAAATCTAGACAGTGTATTTAAAAGCAGAGACATCATTTTCCTACAAAGATCTGTATAGTCAAAGCTATGGCTTTTCCAGTAGTCATGTATGGATGTGAGAGTTGGAGCATAAAGAAGGCTGAGCACCAAAGAATTGATGCTTTTGAACTGTGGTGCTGGAGAAGACTCTTTGAGAGTCCCTCGGACAGCAAGTAGTTCAAACCACTCAATCCTAAAAGAAATCAGTCCTGAATATTCATTGGAAGAACTGATGCTGAAGCTCCAATACTTTGGCCACCTGATGCAAAGAGCTGACTCATTGGAAAAGACCCTGATACTGAGAAAGATTGAGGGCAAGAGAAGGATGACAGATTATGAGATGGCTGGATGGCATCACAATCAGTTCAGTTCAGTTCAGTTGCTCAGTCGTGTCCAACTCTTTGTGACCCCATGAACCGCAGCATGCCAGGCCTCTGCCCATCACTAACTCGCAGAGTTCACCCAAACCCATATTCATTGAGTTGTTGATGCCATCCAACCATCTCATCCTTTGCCGTCCCCTTCTCTTGCCCTCAAACTTTCCAAGCATCAGAGTCTTTTCAAATGAATCAGCTCTTTGCATCAGGTGGCCAAAGTATTGGAGTTTTGACTTCAGCACCAGTCTTTCCAATGAATATTCAGGACTGATTTCCTTTAGAATGGACTGGTAGGATCTCCTTGCAGTCCAAGAGTTCAAACAAACTTAGGGAGACAGTGAAGGACAGAGAAGGTTGACATGCTGCAGTTCATGGGGCGCAGATGGACATGACTTAGTGACTGAACAACAACAAAACAGACAAGCGAAGAAGCAACTGTGATGTGTTAGGCAACTTGGAAAAGTCTCTGTTTTAAGATTTATTGGATCATATTTGTTATGAATTAGAAGAGTCAGAGCCCAGGGGTAGGAAAAAAGCAATTGAAAACAAAAATGCATCTGCCCAAGAAGAATCATACAGAAGCCTAGACTAAGATAGTGAGAGGAAAGGAAAAAGAAAGAACTAAATTTAATTGAGAGACTGTAAGAGCAGCAATAATTAGACCAATAACTTGTAGGAACATATAGAGCAAAAGAGCAAAAGGTAAAGATGTCTGATTTTTCCTGTTTGAAACATTGACATAGATGTTGTCTTCAATGAGAATGAAAGATGCTTCTGTGATAACCTATTAGCACCTCCGTAAGAGTTGAGAATTGATTGTTGGGTTCTGACACTTCCTGGGAAAAATTAATCCTTTCATAGTGGAAAAATTGAAAGAAAGTGATATAAACAGACTCTTTTTATTTTCTGTGAAAATAATTGTGCAAAAAACTGACCTCTAAGAGAAATTATACTCAGGTTTTTCCAGGTATAATTTACATTTAGTAAAGTTCAACTTTTTTCGATATTCAGTGCAGAGAGTTTTGAACTACATACCTCCAACAAAACCAAAGTATAATTTCCTTTTTTTCCAAAAAGTTATAACACTTTGTAATGAATCTTTTTCTTCCATCCTTAGTTTCTAGTAACTAATAATCTGATTTCTGTGTCTCTGGTTTTGCCTTTCTAAAATGTCATATAATTGAAATAATATACCAGTTTTCATGCCTTTCCCCCTTAGCATTGTCCTTTTGATCTACATATTTGGCTCAGAGTTTAAAGTGTCTGCCTGCAATGCGGGAGACCTGGGTTCGATCCCTGGGTCAGGAAGATCCCCTGGAGAAGGAAATGGCAACCCACTCCAGTATTCTTGCCTGGAGAATCTCATGGACAGAGGAGCCTAGTGGGCTATACAGTCCACGGGGTCGCAAAGAGTCGGACATGACTGAGCAACTTCACTGTCACTGTCTAGTCAAGACTATGGTTTTTCCATTGGTCATGTATGGATATGAGAGTTGGACTGTGAAGAAGGCTGAGCACCGAAGAAGGAAAAATGCTGTTGCAAGAATTAGTAGTTTTTACTCTTATTGTACTATGTAAGTACACTGTAATTTGTTTAGCTACAAAGAAGTTGGTGGGTATCTGTCCTGTTTCCATTTTTTGGTAATTATGGAAAAAAACTACAATAAATATTCATGCACAGAAGTTTTTACAGACATAATTTCTGAGGGTTTGTTTGTTTGTTTGTTCTAGTAAACACCTAGGGTTGATATGCTGGGTCAAATGATAAAGATATGTTTGAATTATTAGAAACTGCAAAATTATTTTCTGATGTGACTTAAATATTTCTAAAACCTAAAACTCTAGTGTTTACAAAAGAGAATATAGAAGAGAATCTTTATAACTTTAGATTAGGCAAAGATTTTTTAGATAGGAGAACCATTAAACCATTAAAAAATGGTGTCCCTTCTGATAGCCAAAAGTTTTTTCTCTAAATCTATAAATCTGTTTTGTAAATAAGTTTATTTTTTATCAATTTTTAATATTCAAAATATGTGATATAATATGATACTTGTCTTTCTCCATGAGACTTACTTCACTTAGTATGGTAATCTGCAGGTCCACCCCTATTGCTGAAATGCACTATGCATTATTTCATCCTTTTTAATTGCTGAGTAATATTCCACTGATATATGTACGACATCTTCTTTATACATTCATCTGTTGATGGGTATTTAGGTTGCTGCCATGTCTTGGCTATTGTAAACAATAGTGAATATTGGGGTACATGTATCCTTTCTAATCATGGTTTTCTCCAAATATATGCCCAGGAATGGGGTTGCTGGACCACAGGTAGCTCTGTTTTTGGTTTCTTAATGAATCTCCATACTATTCTCCATAGTGATTGTACCAATTTATATCCCCACTAACAGAGTAGGACAGTTCTCTTTTCTCCACACCCTCTCCAGCACTTATTCTTTGTTGACTTCTTGATGGCCATAGAATGCCTATTTTTCTAAATGTAAATGAAGACAAAGAGCAACCAGAATACTTGTAGAGCTTGACCTCTTTATATTCTATTTCTGATGGTGGATTGACACTTGGTATAGAATAGTCTTTATTTTAGAGATAAGATATTTTCCTCTATAATATTACTCAATAACCATCTTTTAGAAACAAGCAGACAAAATTCTTCCATTTTTAGCAACTTGTTTGGCACAAAATAGTTTCCTGAAGACATTGATAATAGTTGGAAATCAAGTCCCCCTAACTACTGTCTATAATATATTTAGCTTGACAAAGAAATGAGACAGAGAAATAGAAAAAGAAAGAAGGAAGCAGGAAGAAAGAGAGGAAAGGAAGAAAGCAGAAAAGGAGAGAGGGAGAGAAAATATATTTCATCTTAACCCAGAGGCTAACATGGAGTTAAATGTGTCCATTGGGATTTTGATCTTGTGGTTCTAAACCAACCAAGCATAAAAGGGAAATTTAAAAATTTTAAAACTGCTTATAGACAATAGTACCTTGGACTGCAAGGAGATCAAGTCAGTCAATCCTAAGGACGGATGCTGAAGCTGAAACTCCAATACTTTGGCCACCTGATGCAAAGAATTGACTCATTAGAAAAGACCCTCGTGCTGGGAAAGATTAAAGGCAGGAGGAGAAGGGGATGACAGAGGATGAGATGGTTGAATGGCATCCCTGACTCAATGGACATGGAGTAAGCTCTGGGAGTTGGTTATGGACAGGTAAGCCTGGCATGCTACAGTTCATGGGGTTGCAAAGAGTAAGACAGGACTGAGCAACTGAACTGAACTGACTTCATTGTTATAGACGGTCTTACATCCAGAATGATACCATTTGAGATTTACTATTTTTCAGTTATCTATTCTACCACAGCTCTTTGGGATACAGATTGTATTTTAACTGTCTCTATGGAATGCACTGAGTGATAATTGCATGCACAGAAAGGCAAAGTTAGGGCCCCGTTATTGTATAGATGTCAAACTCTGAAAGCACTAAATTAAAAATTCTGATCAAAGACTCCTTTTCTATAGACTTAACACTCATCAAAATAAATGCTTCTGTCTGAACTCAATTTGGCAACAATTTGTTTGGTCAGTTATATAACCATCCATTTGCTTTGCCTACATATGTCCCCACTGACACTCACTGCCAGGCTAAGCAGAATCTAGATCAGGAATTTGCAGAGTCAGTATTAAAAAGCAGCAAGTGAGCAGCAGGTTCTGTTTCTGGTAAAGACCCAGGTCACAGGGGTGGGCAGGGGCAGCCAGGGGTCAAGGAAATACAGAGCCAAGTGGGTCAGATGCCAATTTCCATGGTAAAGAACTGAAGCCAAGAAGCCATCCAGAGCTCAGGAAGCCTCCACAATGACACAAGGCAGGCAATAGTTCTAGAGAGATAGAATTTTGTAGAATGTTCTAGGAAACCTTTATAGGTTAATATGTCTGAGCCAATGCCTGTTCTGTAACATTGTAAATATATTATCTTCACTCTAAAACACCAGGCTTACCGTAGATCTTTCTGCTCTTGCTTTAGTTGTTTACAATGAATATTGTCTTCATCAATGAGCACAATAGATAATTTTATACCTTAATTGCGCCTTTCTTTAACTTGATAATTGCAAACTCTCTATATTAATGTATTGTTTACTTTTGCTTGTCTCTCATGACCATATTGGCATGTTGCAAGATTATATGCTTGATAAAATATTTGTAGACTAAATATTTTCATTCATCTTTAGAGAGGTAATTTTATATAGAAGAAGCAGAGCTATATTAGGAGACAACTTGAATTCTAGCATTTTCTCAGTAGATAGGTTAAGATTTTACTTAAATTTTATGAGTCTCAGGTGTCACATCTGGAAAATATAGCTAAATAATACTTTATCTATCTGAACATAGGGGATTAAGCCAATATATCATCTGATAGTCACAAAAATAAATAGACTTTTGGGAAGAGTAGAAGAGTTCTGCATGAGTTTTTGAAGGAATTGAATTCTCAGTCCTAAATCTTCCAACATGGAGCTATAGGAAATATAGAAAGTATTTATATATAATGGCATTTTCAGAGACTGAAAAAGTAGATTTCAGAACAAACAGGCCCCTTGCTGCTGCTGCTGTTAAGTCTCTTCAGTCATGTCCGACTCTGTGCGACCGCATAGACGGCGGCCCTTAGCCCCATCCATTTCAATGAGATGCCTAACGACACTCTGGACCTGCAGATCTCATATATAGTTTACCTTAAGTCTATAATTTACATTGATATTGTCAAACCACACCCTGTTGTATGAGAGCTTAGAATGCTCTGGAAAAGAATTGCTGGAAGAAGTACATGTAGAAAACCCAAATTAATTGTTAAAGGAACCCAATTTCACATTTTAATTTTGTGATGACATGCAGATTTAGATACATATCTTCTTTCTTAAATACTATAATTAACAGTACCTGTAAGAAAAAATAAGGGAAAGAAACAATGCATTATACAAGGACAAGATGGAAAAGCAAATGGAAAACTCCTTGACATCAAGTGGCTATCACTCATTACTGAACTCAAGCAGAGGAAAGTTACCCTAAAGAATAAACACAATATAGTTTTCAACCAAATGACTCAATTTTAGGGTTGAAAGAGGAAATGACAGAGAGGCAATGTGGAGCAGAGAAATTGCAAGAGTTCTGTCCACAGACACACCTGGCTATAGCAATTCCACCATGTTTGGATTTGGCTTGGAAGAGTCACTAAGAAAAGAGGGAATTCTGCCAAAGCAGACTGATTATTGGTGTTAGTAGAGAGAGAAAAAGATAAGTAGTTCTCCAACTAACTTCTTCCCACAACACACATGCAGGTTAAAATGACTCAGCACAGCCATAAATCCTCAGAAGCTTTAATAGTTACAGTAAATCCTGCCTTACCCTCTTACCACTTAAAATTCAGGCCAGAAATAGACACTTCTAATATCTCACCATTAGAAGATGGAAGCTTGCTGGATTTAGAAGTAGACACCAGGAAACAAACCAAAGAACTTTAACTGCTCTAACATAGCCAGGAAAGGAATGGCTTCTCAAGGCATTGGTGTCTGGTTTTTTCATAATGAAAAAAATAAAAATAAACAAAAACCAAACCAAAAAACCCCAATGTGTTGGAAGAGCTAAAAAATATGCTTGAAGCAATGCAAATAGAATTTTTAACAGAGAAAAGAAGGTAACCCATCTACCTGGTGACACAGCTACATAGACTCTTAACACAGTGCTTTACAGAGGAAGTCCACTCCAGCTGCAGTATAAGGATCTATGCCATCAGTTCAAAAAAATTGGCACTATCATTGGATAATGTAACATTGGGAAACTCTCTTATCCTGAAAATAAGCTCAAAAAGACAATAAGTTTCATTTCTCTAATGAAACAGGATTAATATAGAAAAGCAGAGAGACTATTAGTATTCTTGGTAGAAACTGAGACTATTACACCCATAAATCAAGAGCAAGATAGTATCACAAATAAATCAAAAATGAAATCAAAGGGATTCAAAACTGTAAGAGCTGAAATTTTAAAACATTCAATCTAAGCAGGGAAATAGATAATGAATGTAGATATTTCTTTCTTCCTGAATAGAATGTGCATCTCACATTCTATGAAAATCTGTCCCACTATGTGTTTTCTGAGTCAACTTTCTCCTCCAAAATGTTGAATCTCAGCAACAATAAAAAATAAGATGTAAATTAATATTTTAAATAAGTATACTAGATTTTTTAATCTAATTTTTAAAAATACTAACAAAATTGTAACCTTGTAGCCATTCCCAAGGATATTTAAATGCAAAAAAGCAGTCATAAAGACAAAGAGAGTTAAAAATTTGTAGAGGCATAAAGTATAATACTACACCAACAAATTTTAAAATACAAATATGCTATTGTATAAGTAACTACCTACTTAATGAATGCTATTGAGAAAGTCTACAAAAACCAATAACAAATGCACCTGACCCATAAGACTTTCCAGGTAGGTTTTGGCAAAGAATCAAGACTTTTATTCTACTCCAGAGCATAGAAAACATGAGACTTTTCAAACATTCTTTATGAAGCCATAATAACTCTAATATTCAATGAACAAAGATGGCATAAAAGCTATGATACATCAACATCACATATATATACATGATTTATTAATATTTTAAAGGTATCATTTCATAAAATCAACAGAAGTGAAAAGAAAAAACTTTACCAAGAAGAATAGTGTTCATTTGTTCCAGGAAGAGAAGAATAGTACAATATCATAAATCTGGTGTGTAATGTAACATTAATAGAGAGTGCTAAAATAAGTATTTAATAAAATTAAGCATTCATTACTTACTAATAATACACTTATCAATTCTACTATTAATTGATACTCTACACTTTTTTGGTGCAGTTTGTTAAGAAAAGTGTTAGTTGTATAAATAATTAAAGGAAAGAATAAATCTTATATGAAAAATGTCTAACTGAAAGGCCAAAATTTGTTAAGCAAAAAATATTAGAATAAATTTTTGATAGGTGGCCAGATTGTTTAAAAAGTAAGTAAAATATCCACAGCACTTAATTTAGATAACAATTGTCAGTCATATCACATTAAAATATTTTGAATTTTATAAAGCATTGAAGATTAGATCTAATATGAAATGCAAAATTCCAAGACAAAAATTAAACAAAATTTTAATGCCGAATGTTGAATAAATGAAAAGATAAATTTTTGCACTATACTGACTGAAAAGACCCAATATTATAAAGATATCACTTGCCAAATATTTATATAAATTCAGTGTGTGTTCAACAAAAATTGCTGCTACATTTTCTAAAAGTATTTTTATATTTTTTGTTCTAAAATTCACTTCCAATTGTCAATTATTGGCATTAACAATAAAGCATTGATTTTTTAAAATGTCACTTAAAATCTACATCGGATCATGGAAGATCCCTCTTGAAATATTTCCATGACTGGTTCCTGTTGAAATTTAAAATCTCTACCATGGTAAAAAAAAAAAAAAAAAAAAGAGTGTATTTTTCCACCTCCTGCATTTTCTTCTAGTACTCCACATTCCCACAAAGTTGCAATCTCCTCTTCTCCTATGAGAAGCAAAATAATGGGCTCCCAAAGGCCTCCATGTCCTCATTCCTAGAGCCTCTGAATGTGTTCGGTTATGTGAAAGCAGAGAATTAAAATTGCAGATGGAATTAAGGTTACTAATCAGCTGATCTTTGTCTTGTTGTCTAAAGCAATTTTGTAACACTTCATCTTATTGGCTTTATAGAATTCAGTACAATTTGCAATTTTCCTTTTACTTGCTTGTTACAATTTGTCTTCTTCACTAAGCTCTATATGAGCAAGGATCTTATCCTTCCTGCTCTGCGCTGCATTTCCAGGTCCCCATTCAGTGTTTAATATGTGTAAAGAACTGACTAAATGAATGAATATACTATAAAGTCATAATAATAAAAGCATATGATAATGGCACAAGATATATGTAAAGATCAATAGATAAGAGCCCAGAGCCCGGAGAAAAGAATTATTAAACTACAGAATATAATAAAGATTTTATTTAAAATCTGTGAGTTAAAAAGTTCATGTACATCCATGATTCATGTCAATGTATGGCAAAAACCACCACAATATTGTAAATTAGTTAGCCTCCAATTAAAATAAATTAATAAAATAAGAAGTAGAAGAGCTAATAAATTAAAGCAACCATTATCTGCATAAATAGTCTCTTGCTATTCTCAAACGTAAGTCCAGATAAATTGAAGATATAAGTGTAAAAACAAAAAGGATATTTTCATAACTTTAAGATGAAAAAGTCCTTTCTAATAGTGACATGAAATACAGAAACCATTAAGAGAAAAGACTGATTCATTTGAGAACCTAATAATTCAAATGCTCTAAAAGCAAACAGCCCCATAAACCAAATTAGAAAATGCCATAAACAAAATTAGAAAACAGTGGAAGAAAATTTTGCAGTGCATGTTATAGACAAGAGATAACTATACAAAGTATCTGGAGTGGGTTTCCACTTCCTACTCCAGGGTATCTTCTCCACTCAGAAATCAAATCTACACCTCTGTGTCTCTTGCATTGGTAGCCAAACGTGGCACCAGAGAAGACCATGAATTCAGCGGAAATATATTAACAGTCCTAAGTTTTAAAATGAGAAAGAACATAAATAATTCACAAACTTTCTAATAAACATGAAAAGACATGTAAAAAGCAATTCACATAACTGACCACTGAACAAGTATGTCAAACCTTAAATAATAATCAGATTGTTGTTGTTCAGTCGCTTAGTCATGTCCGACTCTTTGAGACCCCATGAACTGCAGCATGCCAGGCTTCCCTGTCCTTCACTTCACTTCATGGTGATGCCATCTGACCATCTCATCCTCTGTTGTCCCCTTCTCCTCTTGTCCTCAATCTTTCCCAGCATCAAGGTCTATTCCAATGAGTTGGCTCTTCACATCAGGTGACCAAAGTATTGCAGTTTCAGCTTCAGCATCATTCCTTCCAATGAACAGTCAGGGTTGATTTCCTTTGGAATTGACTGGTTTTATCTCCTTGCAGTCCAAGGGACTCTCAAGGGTTTTCTCCAGCACCACAGTTCAAAAACATCAATTATTCAGCTCTCAGCCTTCTTTATGCTCCAGCTCTCACATCTATACATGACTAATGGAAAAACCATAGCTTTGACTATACCCACTTTTACTGACAAAGTGATGTCTGGTTTTTTTTGGTTTTTTTTGTTTGTTTGTTTGTTTTTATTGAAGGATAATTGCTTTACAGAATTTTGTTATTTTCTGTCAAACCTGAACTGTATGACTCAGGAAACTTAAATAGGGGCTCTGTATCAAACTAGAGGGGTGAGAGATGGGAGGGAGTTTCAAAAGGGACGGGATATATGTATAGCTATGTCTCTGTTTTTAATATGCTGTCTAAGTTTGTCATAGCTTTTCTTTCATATAGCAAGCATTCTTTAATTTTGTGGCAGCAGTCACCATCCAACAGTGATTTGGAATCTAATAAAATGAAATCTGTCACTGTTTCAACTTTTTCCCCATCTGTTTGCCATAAAGTGACAGGACCAGATGCCATGATCTTCATTTTTTTATGTTGAGTTTAAGCTAGGTTTTTCACTCTCCTCTTTCACCTACATCAAGAGGCTCTTTAGTTCCTCTTTGCTTTCTGCCATTAGAGCGGTATCATCTGTATATCTGAAGTTGTTAAATTTCTCCCAAAACTCTTGATTCCAGCTTGTGATTCATATAGCCTGGCATTTCTCATGAGGTAGTCTGCATATAATTTAAATGAGCAGGGTGACAATATACAGCCTTGACTACTCCTTTCCCAATTTTGAATCAGTGCATTGTCCCATGTACGGTTCTTAATGTGAATAAAAGCAATGAGATATTTTTCATGCATCAGACTGGCAAAGATCAAGATACTTAACCCCTTGAATGTGAGAAAGACAAAGAATTATCAGCTTCTTAAAGAGAGCCAATAGGTACACCATATTTTTTTATATATATTGGTGTATAGTTGACTTACAATGTTGTTTTAGTTTCAGGTGTACAACAAAGTGAATCAGTTATAGATTATTTTCCTATGTTGGTTATTATAGACAGTCCCCTGGGCTATACAGTAGGTTCTTGTTGATTATTTTATAAATAGTATCGTATATATGTTAATTCTGAACTCCTAATTTACCCCTCCCCACCACCCGTCCCTTCAGTAACCATATATTTGTTTCCTTTGCAATAAGTATCAAGGCTTTTCCTTGAATTTAACATTTCACTTTTAGTGATTACATACAAATTTACTCAGAGTTATGGAAACAGAAATACTCATCACAGGAGTGCTTATAATTATCAGAATGAAGGAAGAGAAGATAGGAAGAGAAGAAAAGAGAAAGATAGAAAGCTTAAGAAGCAAGTGACAGAGCAGCATATGTAGAAAAAAAATTCCCCAGGTATTTGTGCATATATGTTACATAAAAATCTGGAAGAACATATACCAGAATTTTAATCATGCTTATATCTGGAGATTAGATGATGAAATCAAAAAAACTTGACTAAACATTCTTTTTGTGTGTATTTTTCTTTTCTGGCAATACAATGACCCACTTTAAAACCTGTTTAATATACCACCATCTCTTTGGGTAACAGAAATTGGTAAATAATAATTATCAAACTTGAGAACACTGTAAGACTTCTGAAAATGGCAAAAGAGAATGAGCATTAAATTTCCTAAGGGAACTTTATGGACAGCCAAACTTCTGCAAAAGTGCTTTACAATTTATATCTATTATACAGGAAATTAAGGAAAATTCATTTATTATATTTCATAATTGCCATTTATTTCTATTTTGCAAATGCACATTACTTCCTTTCCTCCACTCTAGGGTCCCCAAATATTTTGGGTAAAAGAGTAAGCATAGTAGTCTCATCTTTAGCAATGAGCTAACCCCAGAGGTCAAAATCTAATAAGACAAATCCAAGCTATGCAAGAATGTTCTGAGGCATTTTTCAGATAGAGATAGAGCAAGTGAACTGCACTGAAACAAGACCTCTCTGACATTTAAAACATTCTAGGCTTTTCGGATGGCACTAGTGGTAAAGAACCAGCCTGCCAATGCAGGAGACATAAGAACACGGGTTTGAACCCTGGGCCAGGAAGATTCCCTGGAGGAGGAAATGGCAACCCACTCCAGTATTTTGGACTGGAAAATTCCTTGGACAGAGCAGTCTGATGGGCTACAGTCCCTGGGGTCACAAAGAGTCTGGCACAATTGAGCACACACACACACTAAGGAACCAGTCAACAATCGTACACATTCAGTCTCGAAGCATAAAGAAACAACCCCCATGGAATTAATTTTAGACCAGTGGGAGAAAAATATGGCAGATAACTTATCTCCCTCCCTTCTTCCAGAGGAACTGTCATGATACCCAGTGGATCATGTCACCTCTTCAACAATAGTCCTCCAAATCAATCATCATTGTTCTCATGCCAAACAATGGCTCACTCAGTAATGCACCCCCCACAACTTTGCTTTCTTCATTCCCTGCCTCATTCCCCTTTTCTCTCTCTTCTGCCTTTCTGAGACCTTGCTCTCCGCAAAACGTTCTAACACATAAACATTTGGCTATAAGTAACTGAGGTCACTCACTCGTGTCTGATTCTTTGTGATCCTATGGACTGTGGCCCACCAAGGTCCTCCATCCATGGGATTTTCCAGGTAAGAATACTGGAGTGGGTTGCTCTTTTCTTCTCCAAGGGATCCCAGGGGTGAAACTTGGGTCTGCATTGCAGGCAGATTCACCTTTGAGCCACCAGGGAATCCCTAAACATTTGGCTAACAGCCTGCTTTCTACAAAAGTATTTGCCCCTCTTTCTGCGAGAGAGCTATGATATGATACACCTTTGCATAGGTTTCTTCAGTTTAAAATGCACAAAAAACTAAATTTTCAAAATTAAACTAATTAAAATACATAGACTTTCATTTCTATGTCTTAATTATCAAAATTTGTCTCTGTGTCCTTAAACAAGCTGATTAATTGCTTCTTATTTAGAAATTTAATTTGATAATTTATAAAATTAATTTTCTCCTTACTAAATATTTATTTCACTTATGCACGTTTCTAATGTCTTATTTTTATTGTTGTGCAGTCACTAAGTTCTGTCTGACTCTTTTGAGACCCCATGCATTGCAGCATGCCAGGCTTCCCTTTCCTTCACTGTCTCCTGGAGTTTGCTCAATGTCCATTGAATCAGTGATAATACCCAAACATCCCATCCTCTGCTGCCCACTTCTTCTGCCCTCAGTCTTTCCCAGCATCAAGGTCTTTCCTAATGAGTTGGCTTTTTTCATCAGGTGGCCAAACTATTGGAGTTCAGCTTCAATATCAGTCCTTGCAATGAATATTCAGGGTTGATTCCCTTTAGGATTAACTGGTTTATCTCCTTGCAGTTTAAGGGACTCTCAATAGTCTTCTTCAGTAGCAAAATTTGAAAGCATCAATTCTTCAATGCTCAGTCTTCTTTACAGTCCAACTCTCACATCCATACATGATACATGACTACTGGAAAAGCCATAGTTTTGATTGTACGGACTTTTGTCAGCAAAGTGATATTTCTGTTTTTTAATATGCTAAGTGTGCCATAGCTTTCCTAGTTGACGTCATTGCTGTGGTCATCATCAGAGATTTTGGAGCCCAAGAAAATAAGGTCTGTCACTGTTTCCACTTTTTCCCCTTCTATTTGCCATACTGTGTTATTGAGTAATATTAATAAAAACATAAATATTACTAGTCAAGAACCTCAGTATTTGAGACAGACAAATACATCAGAAATCATAATACATTGTGCTGACTGCAATAACAGAGTTATCTGAAAGATTATGGTCAGAAGAGAAGGAGCTTCTAGTCCAGTCTTCAAGCTTTAGAAAAGGTTAAAATCCTACTTGATGAATCAGTACCTGTGAAGATTCTTAAAGAATATGTAATATTTAGCTGAGAAACCAGATTAGAGATATCAGTCTAGGCAAAGAAGATAGCATGAGAAAAAAAGCCTTTGAAAGCAATCTGTTTATGAAATATACAACATGTTACTAAAAAAAAAAAAAAAAATCACAGAGCCAGAGATGCGTCACGAGAAGATAAAAGTAGACAAGGCTGCTTGTGGCTTTAAGATCTGGGCTCTGCTGAAAGTGACAGGGAAGTAATGAAGAATCCTAAAAATAACATGGCTGCATTAGCAGGTCTTGATGGTCTTTTCTAACTCAAATTCTAGGATTCTATAGCCCTCCCTGTATTCTTATAACAGGATAGAGATTAACCCTATCTCTATCTAGGCATTTTGTTGAAATTATATGCTATGGTAGTATGTTAGTGAAAGTGAAAGTGAAGTTGCTCAGTCGTGTCTGACTCTTTGCGACCCATGGACTGTAGCCCAACAAGCTCCTCCGTCCATGGGATTCTCCAGGCAAGAACACTGGAGTGGGTTGCCATTTCCTTCTCCAGGGGATCTTCCCGATCCAGGGATCAAACCCAGGTCTCTCACATTTCAGGCAGACGCTTTAATTTCTGCACCACCAGGAAAGTCCTTAAATACAAGAATCAAAGATTTCAAGGGAGGAAAGGAAGCCAGGTTGAAAGAAGAAGTGGGAGGAGGCGGGAGACGAGGGGAAAAAGGGGTGGCCTTACAGACGTCTCCTGCCACCTACAGATACCCAGGTGTTATGGGACTTTTCCCTGGGCCCCCAGAGAAAAGAGGACCAGAACTTGGCCCTACCAGAAATCAGACCAGAACCAGAATTCGAGTTCTCTGCCAAGAGGAGGTGATCAGTATGTTAGTAACAGTGCATTAAATAAAAATTATTATTGATAATATAAGATCAATCCCATATGCATGGTTTCATGAGATCACATCAGGAATGCTCTTTTCATTGGGGCAATATCTTTAGGAAAAATGTTGTTGATCTGACAATATCCATAAAGTGTCCAAGACTAATGAAGGATTTAGAAAAACATTTCTAGGAAAGAAAGTACTGTCTGTCTTCAAATATTAAAGTTGTCATGAAAGAAAATCAGATATAAGCTAAATAGCCTATGGATTGAAGATGCATATGTAATTTGTGAGAAGTTATAAGAAGCAAAATTCCAGTTTAGTATATGAAAACAGAATGTGACAAAACTTAAGTTTTTCAAGAGGGAATAAATTATCTTTTGACATATGTTTCAAGCAGAGGTTAAAAACAGTCTCTTCTAAAACTGGTGCTACTTTCTGGACAACACATGAAACTATAACTCACCCTTTCATCATAAAAAAACAGAACAAAACCAAACCAATAAAAAATTTGCCCTCTCACCATAGAAAACTGGGGAAAACATGAAAGAGTTTAGACACATATATTTGTCATGTATATGTGTATAGTGAAATTGAAAATCTCTCAGCCATGTCTGACTCTTTGCCAACCTGTATTCAGTCCATGGAATTCTCCAGGCCAGAAGACTGGAGTGGGTAGCTGTTCCCTTCTTCAGCGGATCTTCCCAACCCAGGGATCGAACCCAGGTCTCCCGCATTGCAGGCAGATTCTTTACCAGCTGAGCTTTCAGGGAAGCCCAAATGTGTATAAACCTCATACAAAATGGGTGTAATATAGTTTTCCAAACATATACTTTTTCATTATAGTTTTAGAATAAATGCATTACTGTCAATTTAATTCTCTTTTTGAATATTCTGCTTAGAAAATCATATTTGTGTGAACAGACATAAAATCTGCAAATATTTTGTATTAATAAAAAAGGGATCAGTAAAGTCAAGTCAATAGCCCATTGATTAGCAAGAGGATACACAACATTGCTGATAATTTTGTTACAAATCTCCAAATTCCTTTAACAGTGATAAATGAGAAACATAAAAAGGTTTTAGAAATTCTACATAAATGCAACTTTGTAATCTCATATTTCTTTATTATACTCACTAAAATTTTCTTTGCTCTTAAAAACTTACTTTTCAGTGCAGTTCCTTTTGTTATTATTCTATGATAAACCAGGTTTTAAGAATTCTGAACAATGTAGCAAGAGGGTGAGAACTTATGTTTATTATATACAGTGACTTAAAGTATTATTAACCTCTTTACATGGCTAATAGAACCAAGATACGCTCTGTTGAAACTAGTTAAAATACTCAAAAAATATCCATTCCTTTTACATTGCTAGAACTGCATCAAGCGTGGATTGCATGTTCTAAGAAGAGGAAGGATTAATAAATACCAAGCATGCAGATTGGTTCAAAGCACATCATATGATGTTTTGATATGATTTATCTATAAACCAAGAAAACACATTCAGATATGCTTTATCTATATTTATGTAATACATTTGAAAATTTCTTATAATATTCTCATGGAAAAAATAGAGAAACATGGTATGAATGACAGTATCATTGGGTAAACATGTAATTGAATTAATGACCCTGTCCAAAGGTAATGATTGATTTAATATAAGAAAAGATTTGTTGGGCTTCTCCTCACTTGTAGCTGTGCACTTTGATCAATATTTTCAATTTAAATAATGCTGTCAGGCTTATGGAATTTCAAGACGGTAGAAGACACAAGGGTTAACATAATGACTGGTGAGATGGCCTAAACATATCAAGTACAATAAACTGAAAACAAATGTAAATACCTATGCCTAGTTTTCTGATTGCCTGTACAGGCAATTAAAGGGGAAGTTGGCATTTTATTATAAAAAGTGCATGTGATGAAAAGATGCTCAATATCACTCATTATCAGAGAAATGCAAATCAAGACCACAATGAGGTACCATTTCACACCAGTCAGAATGGCTGCGATCCAAAAGTCAACAAGCAATAAATGCTGGAGAGGGTGTGGAGAAAAGGGAACCCTCTTACACTGTTGGTGGGAATGCAAACTAGTACAGCCACTATAGAGAACAGTGTGGAGATTCCTTAAGAAACTACAAATAGAAATGCCTGATGACCCAGCAATCCCACTGCTGGGCATACACACCAAGGAAACCAGAATAGAAAGGGACACATGTACCCCAGTGTTCATCGCAGCACTGTTTATAATAGCCAGGACATGGAAGCAACCTAGATGTCTATCAGCAGATGAATGGATAAGAAAGCAGTGGTACATATACACAATGGAGTATTACTCAGCCGTTAAAAAGAATACATTTGAGTCAGTTCTAATGAGGTGGATGAAACTGGAGCCGATTATACAGAGTGAAGTGAGCCAGAAAGAAAAACACCAATACAGTAAACTAACACATATATATGGAATTTAGAAAGATGGTAATGATAACCCTATATGCGAGACAGCAAAAGAGACACAGATGTATAGAACAGTCTTTTGGACTCTGTGGGAGAGGCATAGGGTGGGATGATTTGGGAGAATGTCATTGAAACATGTATAATATCATATATGAAACAAATCGCCAGTCCAGGTTCAATGCATGATACTGGATGCTTGAGGCTGGTGCACTGAGACGACCCAGAGGGATGGTACAGGGAAGGAGGAGGAAAGGGTGTTCAGGATGGGGAACACGTATACCTGTGGCAGATTCATGTTGATGTATGGCAAAACCAATACAATATAGTAAAGTAAGTAACCTCCAATTAAAATAAATAAATTTATATTTAAAAAAACTAGAGGCCAGTTATTTTGTAGAATTCTCCTCAACTTTGCTCCATCCAGTGTTTGCTCATGAAGAATACCATGTTTTGCATCTTTGACAGGAAAATGATGGTAATGATACTGTTTTCACATCATCTCATTTTATCAAGTGGTTCATGATTTAAATGTGTCCCAATATTGATGACATTCACTTGGATCACTTGATTAAAGTGGTTGCGGTCAAGCTTCTCCACTGTCAAGTTACTCTCCCCTATCTTGTAATTAAAACATTCTTTTGTATTTTAAAGTATATACATATTTTATTCCTCACAAAAATTTACATGTATTAATTTAATTAAATCCCTTTGATTAATAGCCTCTTATTTTACTAAGGGAATCATGACTTGTCACTATCATTATTTATATCGATATTCATATTGTTCCAGCCTCAGACAGTGGGAACCTCCTTAAGCCTGGCTCTCTGTCCTTTTGACATCTTCCCTTCATTCTCTGAGCAATTTGATGCTCTTGGTAAGATATTCCAGGCTCGTCTTATACTTTTCCTGACCTTGCCATGGAATTAACAATTCCTCCCAGAAATCCCCAAAAATTTAGTGGAAAATGGGATTTAGAATCCAATGTATGAGACTTGTATATACTCATTATTTCCCAGTTCCTGTCATTGGACAGAGTCTGGGAAGTGTACATGTGTGTGTGCATGTGTGTGTGCATGCCTGTGTGTGTGTCCCCCCTGCATAACTCTGGCTCTGATATCACAAAACTCTGGATTGTCCCCAACCCATGTGAATGCCTATCTCAACATATTCAGACTCTGACACCCACTCCAAGCAATGGTTTTGTAAACATACTCCCCCTACCCTGCTTGGGCTTTGATACTCTGCAAAGCAATACCCCCGTGTTCAGATACTCCCCTTGTTCCACTCAGCCTCTAACTGCCCACACAGGGCTGCCCACTTCCATGCACGGATGCCCTCCTCCTCTTGCTTGGCCTCTGACTTTCTACACACATCTGCCTCCTCCATGTGGATTTTGGCTTTTCTGCACTTAGGCTCTGCATGCCTGGCCAGCCTCCTATTTAATATACTCTGGACTAAACTGACTTGTGGCAAGCTTCTCTGCTCTCTGAAGGCCTCTTAATCCCAATTTGGCACTGACTTCCTATGATACGTCCTGGGATAGATATCCTTTTTTCCCTGCTCATGTTGTCACATCTCATACCACACACCTCCCTTCCCTGTTCTTGTGGATCTTATCATTTCACCCTGTGTGAGTTCTGATGCCCCATACTAGGCTACCTTGTCTGAATGGATATCCTCTTCACCCCTACCATCTCATCTGGCCCACTATGGCACCATGCCCCCCTATCATGGATGCCTGTCTTGATAGACCTCACGGAATTGCTTTATGAATAGTTGCTTTATACTTTGGGATATAATTCCAAAGGATGACATACTTAATTACATTGTTCATCCTGTTCTGGTTTTGGCCGTTGGAAGCTCATTCCTGTCTTCTTTGACATAACCCCATTACTGTGGGGCTTTTTTTTTTTTACACTTCTGTTTTGATACAATAAGAGCCCCAGACTCCTCTTCTATATTTCTTCTCTGAGCCCTATAATCAGCAATTTCTCCTAGAAGCCTGGTTCCTTTCCTTGGAAAAAGTATTGGGAACCAAGATCTGTGCTTATTTCTACATCATTGTTTCAGATTTTGGAGTATCACTTCTCTTAGACACTTCAGCTCACGGAACAAAGAAATATATGTATGTATACTCATGTGCCATCTATTTAACAGTTTAATTCATGTATGCATGTGTAACTGTATCAAGATTGTTAACCTGTACCCCTATGAGAAGGAACACTATCAACAAGATTAAAGTGATTTTATCTTTTGCATTCAGTCTTGCAAACTCTGTGCATTTCCAAAATTACTTAAGTCAGGAAATCTGATTGAGGTAGTTTTAAATATTTGCAATATAGTTAGATTGTTAATCAGATTCTGTATTCCATTCTTGATGTCAAAATGTTTTTTTTTAATATGCATACATTGATTCACTTTATGTGCTGTAAGATTCTAAGGGTTTTGACAAATATGCAGTGTCATCTATTTACCATCACATCACACAGAATAGTTTCACTGCCCTAAAACACCCTCTATGCCTGGAGAAGAAAATGGACAGAGGAGCCTGATGGGATACAGTCCATGGGGTCTCAAGGAGTCACTCACAACTTAGCAACTGAGCGTTGTCATTTTTCTAAACAGTGAAGGCAACAAAACGCATCAGCGGCTCCTAGTTTGTGGCCTCTCCTTTACTATCTTTCTTTCCCACTTGGCCCTCTGCTCCACAGGGGCACATGCCCATGGGTCTGCTCTGCTCACCCAGTGTCTGGATTTAACAAATGGAAAAATAAAAATGAAAGATGTAACCCCCCCTCCCAATAGAGCACCAGGTTCAGAAAGAATACAGTGGCAAGGAGCTGGCATTCTGTCACCCCCCAACTCTTTTTCAACTACTCGCCGGAAATTTTGCCATCTTCCTTTAAGCCCTCCTACCAGTTTACCCCTGAAAGCATCCTTTTCCTCCACCCAGAAGTCATCACAGTAGCCACATGGGTTCTGGCTGGGGCAGGGCCCCCTATGACATCAGCAAGGGCCCAGTCCTGGCTGGTCCTCAGTCTCCAGGTGCCAGGGCAGACCAGCACACCAGGAGCCATTTCCTCTCGGCTCACCATGTGGTCCCTCAAATCATTCCTGTGCTTTTCCGTGGGTGTTACCTGTGTCTGTGCCTTAATGTTTACTTCTCTGAGAGGCAAAGCTGAAGAAATCCAGGGGAAGATGCTCTGTGGAAGTCACTTTTTAATTCGGCAAAATCTACAAGAGCATGCCTGAGACTGGCTTGAGATCACGTTACTCTGGCTTTTCTTCACTGTGCCGATGTACGTGACAGTGAAGCTGGCAGGAGAGAGTGGCCAGAGTAAAGTACAGACTCCCGCTGCCCGTCACGGCCATTCATTCGGCTCTCTCGGAAGGAAAAAGGGAAAGTCTTCCTCTGAAGAAGACTACATGTTCCGTATCTTAACCCTGCTCAAGATGTACTTTGTGAAATTTGTGTCCAGTGTGCAGAATCTGAAACTCATCACGTCAACCGGTGGTAACCACAGCCCCCTCAATGTCGAGGTTCCTGCAGACTTATGAGCTCTGGGGCAATGAAGAATCCAACTGAGTGGATTTGTGAGTCAAAGTAGGAGAGGAATTGTGAGCGCTGACATACCTTATCCAAACTAATAAAACTATTCTAAAGCAAAAAAAAAAAAAAAAACAAGTGTATGAGAGAATAGCATTGAGACATATATATTACTATATGTGAAACAGATCGCCAGTCCAGGTTCGATGCATGAGACAGGGCGCTCAGGGCCAGTGCACTGGGATGACCCTGAGGGATGGGATGGGGAGGGAGGTGGGAGGGGGATTCAGGATGGGGAACACATGTACACCCATGGCTGATTCATATGGATGTATGGCAAAAACCACTACAGTATGATAAAGTAATTAGCCTCCAATTAAAATAAATTAATTAATTTTTAAGTGCATGTGAAAAAGTCTTAGTGGATTCAAACCCCAACGAGCTTGAATGGAATAGCTAAAGTTCCCTTGAATTTTCTTTAACTGAATCCAAACTGTTCTGCAAGCTCATTATGAATCAACAGAGTGATATAGCCGCCCAAAATGCCATCCTGAGATGCATTAATTAGAATATTTGCTCAGAATACAAGAAGTCAGAATAAGCACAGCTTTATCTGCATTGTTCAGACAGTCCTGGGAGATTTTTGTTCTACATGGATGCCTCATTGCAAAACTAGAATACATCTAGAAAGAAAAACCTACAAAGCAGTACATGTGTATTCAAAAGATAGACAAATTGTGAATATGTATCATGAAAAAAAAAAAAACACTTAGTATCTCAGTTTGAGTTCCCCAAAACCCAGATGCCAAAATAGGACTGGATATACAAGAGATTTATTGGGAAATGTCTAATGAAGGATAGAGGAGAGAGTGAGAGTAGGTAGGATGAGTCTTAAGACTGTGATGCAACACTAACATCCATGAAGGAAAGAGAGAAGGGAGGACTGTATAGGAAGAGCCTTGAAACACAGATCAGGTCTGAAATTGTCTTGGCCAGATCTATGGAAAGTCCCCAAAGCAAACTTGGCTTCTAAAGGACAGAAACGGTGTCATCCTAATATGGCAGCTGTGTTCAGTCACTGAATGGGAGCAACTGGAGAAAGGATGTCCTCACATCACAACCCCTATGGATCCAAAGGTACAGCCACTGGCATGTTCTCAAGACACACCTCCGTGGCTGCTACGCTTGAGGAGGCATAGTAGCTATTTAAATTTTTCTAAAAAACTGTAACATGGGAGAAAGTCTAGATTTTTTTTTCTGTGTGACTTTAAAACAGAAATGGATAAAATCTCAAGTTTCATCCAAATATGGAGTTTATAATAATTAAGAGCTAAAAAACCTAATGAATAGTGTCACAAGATGATGAGTAGCAAAGGTCCGTCTAGTCAAAGCTATGGTTTCTCCAGTAGTCATGTATGGATGTGAGAGTTGGACTATAAAGAAAGCTGAGTGCCAAAGAACTGATGCTTTTGAACTGTGGTACTGAAGACTCTTGAGAGTCCCTTGGACTGCAAGGAGATCCAGCTAGTCCATCCTAAAAGAAATCAGTCCGGAATATTCATTGGAAGGACTGATGCTGAAGCTGAAACTCCAATACTTTGATGCAAAGAACTGACTCATTTGAAAAGACCCTGATGCTGGGAAAGATTGAAGGCAGGAGGAGAGGGGGACAACAGAGGATGAAATGGTTGGATGGCATCACTGACTCAAAGGACATGAGTTTAGAGTTGGTGATGGACAGGGAGACCTGGCGTGATGCAGTCCATGAGGTCACAAAGAGTCGGACATGACTGAGCAACTGAACTGAACTGAACTAAGAGTCAGAAGTTACACCAGAAGATCTGTGAAACCACTTCTTAAATCCTGAGTCTAATGAGACTTAGGAATAAAGAAACTAAGAATAGTAGAAGCTCAAACAATTAAGGAACATGGTTTATTCAAATGTTTCTAAGGAGACTGGATTAGGAAGCTTTTTTTTTCTGTTGTAATAACAGTGCATTTTGCATTTCAGAAAATAGTGAGACATATCCTGCAAATCCACTGCCTCTTCTATACTAAAAGTCCTCTGCATGTGTGCTAAGTCACTTCAGTTGTCTCAGACTCTCTGCAACCCTATGGACTGTAGCCCATCAGGCTTCTCTGTCCTTGGGATTCTCCAGGTAAGAATACAGGAGTGGGTTGCCATGCCCCTCCTCCAGGGGATCTTCTGGAGCCAGGTATCAAACTGGGGACTCTTGCATTGCAGGCAGATTCTTTACTTCTAGCGCCCCCTGGGAAACTCCCAAAATCTTCTGCATTGGATTAGAATCAGATAACTGTAAACTGCACTTAAGTCATAAGCTTTGGAGCCCTAATGTTCTGAAAACACTTGTCTGCCCTTTTTTGAAAGGAAGAGTCCTTCTTTACTTTTCTTGTCAACACAGCATACGTCCAGGCAAAAGAGTATTCTAGATTTCAGTCCTGTGCAAGTTTCTGCTTCCTTTAGCAGATAAAAAATTAAAAAGCTTTTGCACTCAGTATTTGAGGCCAGTGAACGGGTTAAATAAGCTAAAGTTAAGTCCTGAATATGAGAACTGAAAATCTGGCAACCAGCCCAGAGTCCATTTCCAAAAAGCAGCAGCTATCCTGGGCTTGTACAAAGGAGGTGGTTGCCCTAGCAACAGTAGCTAAAAAAGAAAATATGGCCGACAGGTATACGTACAGATTGCTCTAGAAAGAGGGAAGCGGCTCTGCCAGCCCTGCACTCAGTGTTAAGGAGTCATTTTGCAAATCTCAAGCTTTGAAACTGAACCTTCTAACTTCCAATCGCAGAGATTTTCCCTGTCATATTTATTGAGGTCGTGATCAATGCATTTCATGATTCGCCATTTTAGAGCGATGGCTGAGAATGAATATGCCCCCACGTAAACACAGTCACTACAAATGATTGTCAAGAAACATCAGCTTACTCAAAAGGCCTCTTTCAAGAAAGATTTGCTCAAAATAAACATCGGTTTCCCCCCCGCCAAAGTCTTGAATTAAATTATTTATGTTCCAGCTCTTTTTTTATTCTTCTGCAGAACTGACTTTCATATGAAACATTCAAACTGCTCAGAGTCTCTGTTATTTTTTACATAATTATTTGTCACTTAAACTGTCGTCTTTTCTTAAAAAACTAAACCTTCTCAGCATCCTGTGTGTACTAATTATCTCTTTAAAAATTTTCCTTAGAGATTTTTCTGAGACTCTAAAAGAATGTTGGTGGTTAATACTGTTTGGTTAGGAAGGACAGATGCATTTTTATTGGAAAACTTACAGAATCCTTCTTAGAGCATCAGTTTCTCTAAAGGTCTATTCCAGATTGGTTTATTTACAGCTTTTATCATAATTTATGAGTACTGTGTTGAGTTATTCGGTCATGTGGCAAACAGGTGCTGCTGCACTGTGCTCAGTCGTGTCTGACTCTTTGTGACCCCATGCACTGTACTCTACTAGATTTCTCTGTCCATGGAATTTCCGAAGCAAGAATACTGGAGTGGGTTATCATTTCCTTCTCCAAGGAATCTTCCCAACCCAGTGATCAAACTTGGTTTTCTTGCATCTCCTGCACTGACAGGTGGATTCTTTACTGACTAACCCTATGGAAGCAGAACCTTTGCCAGAAAAGCATAATCCAGTGCTTAGTGGAACAGGTCATAATACACAAGCTTTCACTCCTCAATCCCATTCTCAGATAGCCAGTTCCATTTTCAAAAAAAGCATATGATGCAAAGAGCAAAGACTTACATTCGTTCACGAGATCAGAGTCCCAGTTCTCATGTTTCTCTTAGCCTATGAAATGGCCTTAATAAGATCTTTCCCTTAGGCTCCTGATATCCCAGAGAGCATGATGAGCTCCATATAAGTAACCTCCAAGGTTCTTCTTGGCTGTGCTATTCCATGAAAATGGGCCTTTGCCTACTATGAGCACAAACAAAGGTTCTGTTTGAGTTGATTCATCCAATTTTGGTTAGAGCTCCTTTATCAAGTTTCTTTACAAGTTTTCTCTGATTTAACACTCCTAATTTTCCTCAGTAAAAATTAAATACTACCAGCTTTAAAATTCTAGGTGGACACTCATTGTACACAGTGAATGAAGGACTCCAGCAGACACTACTCAGAGATATTCTGATGTCTGGATCATCTCTTCCTTGGATTAGAGTATGAAATCCCCAGGGCAAATGTAAAAACACAAAGGCACAGTATATCAAATGATTCTTAAGAATGTGGAATAGCAAAAGTAGGTAGGGAAGAAATAGGCATATCTTATAATCTTTGGCATAAGGGGATCCTGGGATAATTTTAGAGTTATCCATGATTAACTCTTTAATTCAATGTTTCTAAAATCTAACCAGAACCCTTTTTAAGGTAAAAAAAAGAATTGACCCATTGGGTTATTTTGTGTTACTTTGAGTTACTTTGACTATACTTATAAAGTGTATAAATGTTAAGTTAGGTATAAACAGCGTATGCTCAGAAGACATAGCCATAGAAACAAACTGAACAGGAATTAAATGATAAAGTCAATAAAATTAGAATTAGTTATTAATGTAATGTGGTGAATCAGCTTGAAACTTAATCTGTTATAAATTTGAATATTGTACTGACAGCCACATCATGGTTTTAAAAGCATTTGGCAGGCTTATGGTACTATGTGCCATCTGCTATCTCAATTCACCCACTGCTTTTCCCTGCTCAAACTCATGAGAAACTTTTGTTTGCACAGTACTTCACGTGGCCTTCATGCCTGGGAAAGAATAGCTTCCATTCTTAATCAACTTCTATTCTTTTTTCACATGCTGATGACTACCAAAGATATACCATTGGTGCCAGTGGGAACCACGCATTGAAAAGCATGAGGAACAGGTCTAGTGCAGCCATTCTTGGAGTCCTCACATGATCATGGAATCCAACCTTACTGTTCTCTCTGTGATCATAAAGAGAAAAACAGAAAATCAAGACAGTATTGTAGAATATCCACAAAGCCCCAGTTGGAGAAACAGCAATCTAGTGGATAATTAATTACATCCAAAATATTTTGGGTTTTAAAAATATTTAATAAATTGTTTTGATTTAAAAACAGTTCTTAGTTTCCAAGGCAAGTATCGTCAAAACCCCAATTTCCTTATGCATTTGCACAGTTGACTGTATAACCACTCAGGTAGCATTCTTCATTTCTATCCTCCTTACAGGGTCTGAGAC
Source organism: Ovis aries (assembly GCF_016772045.2). Lineage (NCBI taxonomy): Eukaryota > Metazoa > Chordata > Mammalia > Artiodactyla > Bovidae > Ovis > Ovis aries. The sequence goes on from NC_056069.1 coordinate 55,711,383, forward strand.
AAGACAAATTCTCACTTTCACAGACTTCCTTCCACATAGGGATGGCGACGTGATTTTATTAGGGCCAACGAAATAAATGTGGAGGACTGCTTTCAATTTGGGAAAGTGCTTCATTTTCCTGATAAAAGTGACAGGTATGAAATGATTAATCGCTTGTCCTCCCTCTCTCCTTTTGTTTCTCCTTTGAACATAGATTTTTTTTTTTCCCCACTCTTTTTGATATCTCAGACTTCTCATAACTCTGAGGGCCAGGATATTAAGTGTGGTAGAAAAGAAAGGTAAGAAGAACCTGTGTCCTTGCTGATTTCTAGATTTGTTTTTCCAAAGTTCTTGTTAGTTAAGTAATACATATCTGGAAAGTTTAAGCCACTGTTAAGGAAGAATTCTCTTTCTTACAGCCAGAAGCATTTCTAATTTAGAGATCTTATATCATCTTCCAAATCACCTAGGTTTTTATTGATGAAAAATAATTAGAAGTGTGGAGTTGGAAATGTGGTGAAATATATTCCATTTATTCTATGTGGTATTCCACATTACATTTCATGTTTTATGTTCCAAAATTTCATATTATGTTTGTTGTCCTTTGATCTAACACTAACCACGTGTACTCATGTAAAAATGTTGATACTAACTTGCAGTAGGAAAGATGGCTCTTTTTTTATAGAGGTTTTGAAATGGTTTATAGTGCTGCATCCTGGCCCTGAGTATGTTTCCACCCCCAAGCTAGAGTACTTTCTATCCTTCCTTAACACAGCTGCCTTCTTTCATGCCTTAGATGAGACAGACTTCCTCCTACTTGGATCTTGCATATGCTGTTCCTCTGCCTGGAGTGCCCCTCCCAAAGCATTCCTCCTCCCCTCCTTCTGCTCCAGTTTACCCTTTGGATCTAACTTAACACTTCAGTTCCTCAAGGAAGTTTACTAGACTCCCCCAACCTAAACCAGCATCTCTGATCTAACTCACTAAAACCCTGTCCTTCTGAGTACTTTTATTAACCTGAAATGACACATTAATTACTATATTTGAGTCTTGATTTCTCCCCCCAGTCTCTTTACGTGAAACCCCATGCCCTTTATGTTCATTAATGCATCTCTGTAGCTAGCCCAGTGTTAGGTACCTGGTAGATGTAAATGGTCTGGTAGATGGTAAATATGTGTCAAGTCAGGCGATAATTTAATGAATGAATACATAAGTGAATGGAAAATGGGAATAATGTAATGATATTTCAAAGGGAGCAGACACTGATAACTTCTGTTGATTATAAGAAATTTTGTATTTCAATGTGTGTATTAGAGCTACTAAGCCTCAGATCAATTATATGGATATATACATTCCTATTAATTTGATAATCCAGTGTTATCAAATTTGGAAATTCATCAAGGTACACAAATGAAATTATTAATGTATAGAAAAGAAGCATATGTTCTATGAAGCATATTAAGTTATAGATTAAATGTCCCTTTCTCTCATTGCCCATTGCTAGAGGTAATCATGCCTATCTTTTTAGAGATCTTATGCATCATGGAATAATAGTTAAATCAGATAATTTAATTGCCATAGGAGGTTTTCTTTTCCTTGAAAACCTGGATCCCATGAAAGAATTATGCTTTCAAAATTTATACATACCTGGCAAAAAATTCTCACTATAATAAGTTATTTTGTAAATTCTTAAATATGACTTCTCTTCCATTATATATTAGCTTGCAAGTCTTAAATGAAAGCCAAATATATCATTGTCTTACTTTTCCTATTCTTTTTATATAGGTGAGAGCCTTCACCTATATCTTGGACTAAAGAGAAGGATTTCTGATTGTGTGTGTGTGTGTGCCTAGTCATGTCTGACTCTTAGTGACTCTATGGACTATAGCCCGCCAGGCTGTTCTGTCCATGGGATTTTCCAGGCAGGAATACTGGAGTGAGTAGCCATTCCCAGGGGATCTTTCCAACCAAGGGGTTGAATCTGCATCTCCTGCATTTGCAGGCAGATTCTTTACCACTGAGCTACCTGAGATTATGATTACTTGTTCTTCTTAATGCAGAAATCATAAAAAAATAGGAGGTAAACTATAAAAGTTAAAGAATAAAAAAGTTAATGTAAAGCCTGATGAAAAAAAGCTTACAAACCATATTTTTTAAATTATTAGTTTCTATTTTGTTTATCTATGACTATACACTATTCTACTTGTCCTGATTTTTAAAGACCACCGTATTATTTTCTTAATTATTTTTAACTGGAGGACAATTGCTTTACAATATTATGTTGGTTTCTGGCATTTGTTATTGTTCAATCACAGTCATGTCTGACTCTTTGTGACCCCATGGACTGCAGCATGCCAGGCTTCCCTGTTCTTTACCATCTCTCAGAGCTTTCTCAAACCCATGTCCACTGGGTGGGTGATGCCATCCAAGAATCTCATCCTCTGTCGTCCCCTTCTCCTTCTGCCTTCAATCTTTCCCACCATCAGAGTCTTTTTCAATGACCCAGCTCTTTGTATCTGGTGGCCAAAGTATTGGAACTTCAGCTTCAGCATCAGTCCTTCCAAACAATATTTAGGGTTTCCAAGGAGAAGGGGATGACAGAGGATGAGATGGCTAGATGGCATTACCAACTCGATGCACATGAGTTTGGGTGAACTCCAGGAGTTGGTGATGGACAGGGAGGCCTGGTGTGCTGCAATTCATGGGGTCGCAAAGAGTCGGACACGACTGAGAAACTGAACTGAACTGAACATTGATTTCCTTTAGAACTGACTGGTTTGATCTCCTTGCAAACCAAGGGACTCTCAAGAGTCTTCTCCAACACCACAGTTCAAAGGCATCAATTCTTTGGTACTCAGCCTTCTTCTGGTCCAACCCTCACATCCACACATGACTACTGGAAAAATCATAGCTCTGATGAGATGGACTTTTGTAAGCAAAATAATATCTCTGCTTTTTAATATGTTGTCTAAGTTTATCATAGCTTTTCTTCCAAGGAGCAAGCATCTTTTAATTTTATCTCTGCAGTCACCATCTGCAATAATTTTGGAACCCAAGGAAATAAATTCAGTCACTGTTTCCGTGCTTTCCCCATCTATTTGCCATGAAGTGATGGGACCGGATGCCATGATCTTTGCTTTTTGAATGTTGAGTTTTAAGTCAGTTTTTTCACTCTCCTCTTTCACCTTCATCAAGAGGCTCTTTAATTCTTTTTCCCTTTCTGCTATAAGGCAGGTGTCATCTCAGTATCTCACATTATTAATATGTCTCCTGGCAATCTTGATTCTGGCTTGTGCTTCATCCAGTCCCAGCATTTTGCATGATGTACTCTGCATAGAAGTTAAATAAGCAGGGTGATAATATACAGCCTTGACATACTCCTTTTCCAATTTAGAACCAGACTGTTGTTTCATGTCCAATTCTAACTGTTGTTTCTTGACCTGCATACATATTTCTCGGGAGGCAGGTCAGGTGCTCTGGTATCCCCATCTCTATAAGCATTTACCAGTTTGTTGTGATCCACACAGTCAAAGGCTTCAGTGTAGTCAACGAAGTAGAAGTAGATACTTTTCTGGAATTCTTTTGCTTTTTGTCAAAAAGCAGATGTTGGCAATTTGATCTCTGGTTCCTCTGCCTTCTCTAAAACAAGCTTGAGCATCTGGAAGTTCTTGGTTCACATACTATTGAAGCCTGGCTTGGATAATTTTGAGCATTTCTTTGCTTGCATGTGAGATGAGTGCAGTTGTGCGGTAGTTTGAGCATTCTTTGGCATTGCCCTTCTTTGGAGTTGGAATGAAAACTGACCTTTTCCAGTCCTAAGGCCACTTCTGAGTTTTCCAAATTTTCTGGCATACAGAGTGCAGCACTTTCACAGCATCATCTTTTAGAATTTGAAACAGTTCAGCTGGAATTCTATCACCTCCATTAGCTTTGTTTATAGTGATGCTTCCTAAGGCCTGCTTGACTTCACACTCCAAGATGTCAGGCTCTAGGTTTCTCCCTTATATAAACATGAATCAGCCCTAGGTATACATATGTCCCCTCCCTCTTGAACTTCCTTCCACTGTCCTACCCCTTCTTAGTCTTCTATGTTGTCACAGGGCATCGGATTTGAGCTTCTTGCAGTAGATAGCAAATTTCCATTGGCTATCTACTTTTCAGTTCAGTCACTCAGTCGCGTCCGACTCTTTGCAACCCCATGAATCGCAGCACGCCAGGCCTCCCTGTCCATCACCAACTCCCGGAGTTCACTCAGACTCACGTCCATCGAGTCCGTGATACCATTCAGCCATCTCACCCTCAGTCGTCCCCTTCTCCTCCTGCCCCCAGTCCCTCCCAGCATCAGAGTCTTTTCCAATGAGTCAACTCTTCGCATGAGGTGGCCAAAGTACTGGAGCTTCAGCTTTTGTATCATTCCTTCCAAAGAAATCCCAGGGTTGATCTCTTTCAGAATGGACTGGTTGGATCTCCTTGCAGTCCAAGGGACTCTCAAGAGTCTTCTCCAACACCACAGTTCAAAAGCATCAATTCTTCGGTGCTCAGCCTTCGTCACAGTCCAACTCTCACATCCATACATGACCACAGGAAAAACCATAGCCTTGACTAGGCAGACCTTAGTCGGCAAAGTAATGTCTCTGCTTTTTAATATACTATCTAAGTTGGTCATAACTTTTCTTCCAAGGAGTAAGCATCTTTTGATTTCATGGCTGCAATCACCATCTGCAGTGATTTTGGAGCCCAAAAATATAAAGTCTGACACTGTTTCCACTGTTTCCTCATCTATTTGCCATGAAGTGATGGGACTGGATGCCATGATCTTAGTTTTCTGAATGTTGAGCTTTAAGCCAACTTTTCACTCTCTCTTTCACTTTCATCAAGAGGCTTTTTAGCTCCTCTTCACTTTCTGCCATAAGGGTAGTGTCATCTGCATATCTAAGGTTATTGATATTTCTCCCGACAATCTTTATTCCAGCTTGTGTTTCTTCCAGTCCAGCGTTTCTCATGATGTACCCTGCATAGAAGTTAAATAAGCAGGGTGACAATATAGAGCCTTGATGCACTCCTTTTCCTATTTGGAACCAGTCTGTTGTTCCATGTCCACTTCTAACTGTTGCTTCCTGACCTGCATACAGATTTCTCAAGAGGCAGGTCAGGTGGTCTGGTATTCCCATCTCTTTCAGAATTTTCCACAGATTATTGTGATCCATACAGTCAAAGGCTTTGGCATAGTCAATAAAGCAGAATTAGATGTTTTTCTGGAACTCTCTTGCTTTTTCGATGATCCAGCGGATGTTGGCAATTTGATCTCTGGTTCCTCTGCCTTTTCTAAAACCAGCTTGAACATCAGGGAGTTTCTAGCCAGGTATTTTTGCTGTAAAAACCAGTCCATCATTTCAACTTTAGGCTGATATCCCCATAATAATAAAACTATGTCAATACTAAATTTCAAATTGTGCAAAACCTCTTACTAACATGGAAAAAATACTTGATCTGTCAAAATAAGTAACAATTAACTCAGATTGAGTAAATGATACATATTGACTTGATAGAAAGTTGAATTGTTAAGACATGTTAAGATATGTTAAGACAGGCCCAATGAGATTGTATAATGGTGAAGCTAAAGAAAGAACATACCCTTGTGAACACGAGTGTCATAAGCTTGATTATGGAAAAAAAATGGTGATTTTAAGAGGATTGAGTTTGAAGTGAAGAATATGGGGATTATGAGCTGGATGATGAAGGGGAAAAAAAAAAAACCTCAAATTAAGTTCAATCCAGTTGCAAACCAACCATCCCAGTGACATTCTACTGATCTTGAATATGAAGATGGGTACAAGAACCTACATATATAATAAAATTGCATAAATTAAATACATGTGCACACACATACAAACACACACTAATACAAGAAAACTGGAAAAACCTGAATAAGATTGGTGGATTGTATCAATGTCAGTATCTTGGTTCTGCTGTTGTACTACACTTTTATAAATTATCATTGTAAGAAACTAGGTTAAGGGCATATGGGATCACTCTGGATTAGTTTTTGCAACTACATGTGAATCTATAATTATTTGAAAAAAATAATATTTGAAGATGTCCTCTGGTTACAGTGATTACAATGAGCTAGAAAAGATGCTAAAAAAGAAGAATTGGGTAGGACAGGGGGCTTCTTCATGTGTTCAGTATTCTCCATATTATATGTTAGTTGAAAAGATTTCCTCTAAATACTAGGATTTAGACTGCACAGTCTCATAGGCTTTTAATCTTATAATTTGTTAGCTCCTTACCTCCTTGATAAGAGATAGCAAATGTATTCAAAACCAAGCATTGTCTCTTACCAAAGTATATAACTCCTATGACAGCCAGCACCAAGGCCATAGATATTAGATACCAGTTCTATATTTTTAATAAATTACTGGATGCAAGTACACAAGCTAGGGGTACACAACCCTTCTTAGCAATTTGGTTTTGCTATAATTAGCTATGACAAAAGAAAAAAATCAGAAAAGATGAAGACTATTGTTCCTGCTGTTAGGTATGACTAGTGTTCAGTGGGCTACTGAACTATTGATTTAGAACACAGTTCACTGAACCTAAAGCTAAAAGGGTATCTGATAGAAACCTCATCATCTATCTCCCTCATTTTTACAGAGCAGATACATCATGTGATTTCCTGAAGACCTGGGGGGCAAAGGTGGCCAAGATGCAGAGAGTGATTGGATAGCACAAAAGTCAATTTACTTTGAAGCACATCGCGTTAGCACAAGCTTGTCTCAGTTAGGGATTAAAGTTGTTTCAAGTTGACTGAAGCAGATTACTCAGTGGGCATTTCTGGAACAAGCCAGTATGTGTTGATTAACAGATCAGTCATGGGTTCCACAGTGTCTGAGGGCCTTTCTATAAATTCTAATAAAACCAGAGAAGCCAAAGGAATCACTGGATTCTCTGCATATTTGAATGACTGTTATTCTCCCTCTAAATCCATTTTGATAGAAAATATAAATACATATCAGTAGTAAAATTTTTATCTATAAAAAAACACAATTTCCTTATTTTAATATAAACGTAAAGGACGTTTGAGAGATGCAGTGTTACAAATGCTGGGACAACTAAGAAAACCATGAAAGGATTATTAAGAAAACATTCAAGGACAATATCAGAATATAGTGGGGTATTGTTCCATAGACCAGTGGCTTTCAACCCGACTGTGTGTTAAAAGCACTTAAGGGTTTTAAAAATATCAGTGTTCAAATACAAAGCCCCAAATTGAATCCAAATATTTGCGATGAGTCTTTGGCCTTGATTATTTAATCATTTATCATAATTGTTGTTTTATTAAAGTTGTATGAAAGTTTCTCAAGGATTTCTAATGTGCAGACAGGTTTGGGAACCACTGTCTTGAACCAAAGGCAAAAATGATACACGCAGAAATGCTACATCCTGTCCCCCCACCCACAAAAAAATTTCCCTCCGTTAATCTTACTATCTATCACCTTTACTAAATAATAAGCTTCCTGTAAATCAAATTTTATGTGTTGTTATCTTCTATTCTTGCCTGCTGCTGCTAAGTCATGTCAGTGGGGTCCGACTTTGTGTGACCCCATAGACAGCAGCCCATCAGGCTCCCACATCCCTGGGATTCTCCAGGCAAGAACACTAGATTTGCAAAAATTCAAGATGAAGGAGACTAGATATCAATTTACAATTGTTATTTTACACAAGACAGAAATTATTACAAATATTAAATATTACACTAGAGGATATATCATCAGATGCATGGATAGAAAAAGTAACCTTTTTTTTTTTTTGGTCTGTTCATAGTCCTAGACTCCAAAGTGAATAAATCCTTTCAAATGGATCTCATTCGAAGATATAACATAGTTATAAAGCTAGAGCTCATCTTGGCTCTCTTCTTTTGCAAATGTTTCTAAACTCAGAATATTAAAGGCAGTACTGGGTGTGCTTTGTAGGTAATGTAAACAGTGCTGTTTCATAACATCCCCAGACAATATTACAAAACTCCCTCCATTAAATACTGCCTTGAATAGGTTTGCTTCCAGATGGGAAAAAAAGACCAAGACTTTGAAACAAAGGAATACATCAGCATCATGGCATAGTGAAGCCTTGATTGAGAAGAGAACACTCCCAAGATAAAAGGAAAAATGACACCTCTGAATCACTAGATATCAGGTGCATACTGAGTAGCACCAGATATCTAGGATGAAAATGGACTTGTGTCCTGAGGAATCACTGCCCAGGTTACCCATTGATTCCTTCTCTGTCGTTTGGAGAGGCTCTGAGATATAAGGGATTGAAGGTAAACTGAATAAATTTGGAGGCAATAAAGTAAAATGAGAAAAAGCCTAGGAATTTTTATACCTTTGATATGTCTGCATTTCTCCCTTGGAAGCATGACTCATAGTTAAAAGTTAATTCATTCAGTGTCTTTTGAATCTTGAATAAGTCCTTTGGGAGTACAGAGAATACAAACATGATTTACAAAGATTTTGTGACCTTAAATAGCTTATACTCCAGTGGAGATATGAGAGCGTAATGATCATGAAGGTATCTGTATGATTAAACTTTGCATATAGAAGTGAGGCTAGAGGTTTCCAGTTGACAGGCCCAGTGGAACGAGGAGGTAAGGAGCATGGAACACAAGAATCTTGGAGTTGCCTTAACCATTCGTGTGATGTCATTTATCCCTGAGTGATTCTGGTCAATGTTAACACAGTTCCATTTTGCGTCAGAGAAGTCTCTCTGCTGCTGCTGCTGCTAAGTCACATCAGTTGTGTCCGAATCTGTGTAACCCCACAGACAGCAGCCCCCCAGGCTCCTCTGTCCCTGGGATTCTCCAGGCTAGAACACTGGAGTGTGTTGCATTCCCTTCTCCATAAGTCTCTCACCAGACAGCAAATGTAGGACAGAAAACTTGCCTGTATTGTGTGAGCCCTCTCAGTAAATTGTTGGTCAGCGTGACTCAAAAAGGAATACAGACAGAGAAGAAGAAATATCATATGACATCCCTTATATGTGGAATCTAAAAAGAAATTATACAGATGAACTTACAAAACAGAAACAGACTCATAGGTTTAGAGAATGAATTTAGAGTTGCCGGGGGGGAAGGATGGAGGGAAGGAAGAGTTAGGGAGTTTAGGATGAATATGTACACAGTGCTATATTTAAAACAGATAAACAACAAAATTATTCCAGTCCATCCTAAAGGAAATCAATCCTGAATATTCATTGGAAAGACTGATGCTGAAGCTGAAGCTCCAATACTTTGGCCACCAGATGTGAAGAACTGACTCATTGGAAAAGACCCTGATGCTGGGAAAGATTGAAGGCAGGAGGAGAAGGGGATAACAGAGGATGAGATGGTTGGATGGTATCACCGACACAGTGGAGATGAGTTTGAGTAAACTCTGAGAGTTGGTGATGGACAGGGAGGCCTGGAGTGCTGCAGTCAATGGGGTTGCAAGGAATCGGACACGACTGAGCGACTGAACTGAACTGAATAATCTACTTCATATTCCGTCTCATCTACCTCTTATTAGCTTTGTCCACTAATTTTTGGACCCCAACCCAGATCTTTTTCTACATACAATCTTGTTTCTTGGAAATTTCCAAGTAAATATCCCAGCTTCCTAGGCCAAAGTAAATGTATTACCCCTGCACACACATACAGACTCACACACACGCACACATACTTACACTCTCTTTTTCTTCAGCCACACAGATTTCTGCATTTTCTTTTTGATGAATGACACTGTCATTAACCTCCCTAAGCACAGCCCTCAGAGCCAACCTCAACTTATTTTCCCTCACTACTCTGTAAATTCTTATAAATTCTACTCCTAAACATTTCACTTGTTTTTTTTTCTACTTTCTACCTACATTCCCACTATCTTGATTTAGACTGTCTTTATATTATCCTTAGTTATTCTAATAACTCTTACTACAGCCTCCAAGTCTTACAGCAAGCTAAGCATTCTCCCAATAAACATCGAATCGTGACACTGCCTTATTAAAATTCTTCATGTGACCATTACTGACTTCCAATTTGTCATGACCTCTTCTTACTTTTTCAGACTCAACTATCCTACATACACATGTATGCTGTACCCTTAATATCCTTGTAAAGTACTGTATTCCTCATACCTCCATACAATATCGTCATGCTCTTTACTTTCAAGATTCAACTTGTCAAGTTACTCATAACAGAGCCGCTGGAAAATTAACTAGAAATGTGCCTTAAGCAGGATAAAATTATTATTCTGGAGGTCTGAAATGACAGAATCAGGTAGAGAACCAGAATCAATTCCAAGAAAGATCAAGGTCAGTGAAGTTAAGAAAGTTTCTGCAAAACAATATTTTGCCCATAAGACAAAAGAAAGAGAAGACCATAAATAAGAGTGGTTAATTTGTGGTCAGGATAGTTTAAAAAGAAATAAAGTTAAGAAAAGAGATCTTACTAGCAGTTCAAACTTGAGACAATAAATTGACAAGCTGGCAAGCCCCTTTTATTTGGAAACTGGGTCCTTTCAAGGAGATGAGCAAAGTACAAGATTAACTGCAGAATGTAGGCTGTAGTAGCTAGAACACTTGTCATCTTTCTCCCAGTGGTCCGTTCCACCAGTCTCTTTGGCCATGGTTGATTGAGTCCAGTAGACAGACATGTGACTCAAGTTAGACCCAAATTCTTTTCCTTAGGCGTTCATGAAGTAGAACATGGACAAGCAGAGACAAATGGCAGTGTGGATTGGGTTCCATAACAGCAATGTTGAGTTGCTCCCCAAACAGCCATGATTTCTTTCCTTTTGGAGGTTTGGTTTGGGTGGCCCAGAATCTACTACTAAATTTCTCTTTTGACTTGAGTACACCAAAATATTTCCCAAATTATCTGGGAACAAAAACAAATTGGAGAACAATATGTTCAATGTAACTCTTTTGTTGGAAAAAAAGAGGTGTTGTTAAAATTTAGATCTAAAACAGCATCCAAATAAATCTGGACCCCAGGAATGTGTTGATTTTCAGCATGGGTGGAAGGTGCCTGTGACTTTCACTAGAGCTAGCTGCTCTCCTGGTGGCTGGTTATGGCCTCTAGTTGGCACCATGCAATTTGGTGGTGGTTGCTGTTCAGTCACTAAGTCGTGTCTGATCTCTTGTGACCCCACGAACTGAAGCACACCAGGCTTCCCTGTCTCTCACTACTGTCTCCTGGAGTTTGCTCAAATTCATGTCCATCAAGTCAATGATGCCATCCAACCATCTCATCCTCTGTTGCCCCTTTCTCCTCCTGCTTCTCAGCATGAGGGTCTTTTCCAGTGAGCCATCTCTTTCTCATCAGGTGGCCAAAGTATTGGAGCTTCAGCTTCAGCATCAGTCCTTCCAATGAATATCCAGGGTTAGTTTCCTTTAGGACTGAATGACTTCATCTCCTCGCTGTCCAAGGGATTCTCAAGAGTCTTCTCCAGCACCACATTTCTAAAGCATCAGTTGTTTGGTGCTCAGTCTTTTTATGGTCCAACTATCATATCTGTACATGACAGCTTAAAAAACCATAGCTTTGACTATATGGACCTTTGTTGGCACAGCGATATCTCTGCTTTTTAATGTGCTGTCCAGGTTTGTCATAGCTTTTCTTCCAACTGGACAGCGAAGGACAGGCAAAGGCAAGGAGTAGCATAAGCTTAAGGGCAAGGTCTTAGAGGAATCTGTAGTAGAAGTCATCCCGTCAAGAGTATCCCTCAGAAAGAAATGTTTCCTACAAATCTCATTACTTGGAATTGGTGACTAGGTCAACAATTTAAAAGCTTGCTTTCCAGGAGGTAGGTAATTAAAATGTAATATTGGAAGCATTAGGGCAGGATTATCCAGGGAGAGAAGTAACCAGACGATCATATTGAAGTAAATCAATCCAAAGAAGTCATTGTTAAATTAACTTACTTAGCACAGACAGAGGGTAAAGTTAAAATTGAGATAAACCAAAATTATAACTGCAAATATCCACTCTGTGATGCATCCAGAGATTTGGGCAAAAACAGGAGAGCTAGTAATAGGGACAGCGGTCAGCAGTACAAGACACTGAGGATGACTCACGATGAGGAGTGAGTAGGTGCTGAAGCTACTTGGAAACCCTTTTCAATATGTCTCTGGATCCACGAGTTCATTACTCGATGACAGCATGTACCCTACTGGGATCACTGACTGTCTTGTACATGTGCCCCACAAAGCTTAGCTCAAGGGGAGAGGAACAGTGGTTTCACCTCAGGGTGGCCAGCACTTAACAGAGTACTGGCCATGGGGAAGACCACAAGTGGTTGTGGAAAGCATGTTGAATGACCTCGGGCATTAGGATACAACTGGAGCACCACAGTAGTATTTTAATCTGGTCTAGACAACTGCAGGAAAACAGCACAAGCAAATATATTTAAATAAAGGTATCTCTAAAAATGCAAATAGACTACCTTTGTGTAACATTCTTTTCCAAATTATAAATAATTGCCTTATTCTTTGCAGACACTTTGAAATATTAAACTGATGCTAGAAATAGGAGGGAAGAAAGAAAAGCCATCTTGCTTGCAACAAATTAAGGTATGCATTTTCTTCTTTTTCCAAATCCCCATATTCTAGGAGACTAATATCTTTGCTTTCCTGTATGTGTGTGACCCTCTAGTAAAGTGTTTGTTAATTTTAATCATAGCAGGAGTCAGTCACAACATGCTTAACAAAGAACCATCCCTTTGCCTTCATACCAAGTAAAATATTTGCACTGCTTTAATGAAAACTAAGAACAGTACCCTTTAAAAATTGCCTATTCGTGGTGCACTTAGACCTTAAAATATTCCAGTATCTACTTATTTGAAAATATCAGCTCTGGCTTTGAAATCTCAGAATACAGAATCAAAATCTGTAGGCAATGAGAAATTAGAATAAATCTGATTACACTGAGATTTGCCCATAATTCAAACATGAGCCTAATCTCTCATAGAGATCCTACTGCTGCTAAGTCACTTCAGTCATGTCCGACTCTGTGTGACTCCATAGACGGCAGCCCACCAGGCTCCCCTGTCCCTGGGATTGGGCTGCCATTTCCTTCTCCAATGTATGAAAGTGAAAAGTGAAAGTGAAGCTGCTCAGTCGTGTCCGAATCTTGGCGACCCCATGGACTGCAGCCTACCAGGCTCCTCCGTCCATGGGATTTTCCAGGCAAGAGATCCTAGTGGTCTTCAATTAAAAAGACCAATACAGTATTGTAAAAGTAAAATAAAGTAAAAATAAAAATTAAAAAACAAACAAACAAAAAAGAAAAAGAACAAATAAGAGAGTTACAACATAGGCACTTAAAATTCAATTTTAATCAGTTTCTCTAGTAGTTATAGAAAGACAATTGTAAAAAGTGTCAGAGGAATTGCTATGTGTGATGAAGCCATTTCTTAATGACTTTCTTAATAAACATGCACAAAAGCTTCAGCACTACAGTGAATTAAGCAGAACCTGGAATGGCGTTTTACTTGTAAGGAAATCCAAATAGAACAAAAAGCCCTCCAAAAGGTTTAATTTTAATGTATAAGTATTTCATACATATTTTTCTCCACAATAATTAAATATTCAGAAAGGACACTGTTTCTATTACTACAGAACTATAGAGATATCAGAGCTTCCCTGGTGGCTCAGACGGTAAAGCGTCTGCCTGCAATGTGGGAGACCCGGGTTCGATTCCTAGGTCGGGAAGGTCCCTTGGAGAAGGAAATGGCAACCCACTCCAGCACTCTTGCCTGGAAAATCCCATGGATGGAGGAGCCTGATAGCTACAGTCCACTGGGTCGCAAAGAGTCGGACACGACTGACCGACTTCACTTTCACTTTCACTTTCATAGAGATATCATAGGGCAGTGGAAAACATGACTTTAGACTGAGGTAGAATTCGATATGAATACCAACCCCACTAGTTTTAGCAAGTCAGGCAATCCACTTGAGGCTCAACCCCCAAATTGTTCTGTAACACAAGACGAATGGCGTCTCTCGTTCAGGTGACAGGAGGAAGGAAGCAGGTGGCAAAACATAAAATTCCTGGTACAAGGTAGGTGCTGGAGAAATATATCTGGGAGGATTATTGATTTTTTTTAATGAAGATTTTGAATACAAAAGGACAGCCTACAAAGGAGAGGAGAGACAAACGTGGATTGCAAAATAGAAGAAAACCATGCTGAGGTCTAAATGTCACTCATGGGTAAAATCTGTGTTGGTTTCCGATAGCATTACCACAGTGTGCAGTCAACCATCAGCCCAGTGTTCCCTCAGCCCTTTTAGAAAATTATCACTTAGCCTCTGAATTTATGTTTTGATGGATCTGACAAAGCCTTGCTAAATTGATGGCCTTTCATGTTCCGTTGTCTCTGCAGAGTGAGAAAACCCTGATAGAAATAATAGCCAGAAAAAATCGTAACCTTTCATTTACTGATTTTGGGGCCAAATTCAGAGAATCTGTATTTTACCATATATTGCCTTAGACAAACTCCACTTGAGATTGAAAGTATTTTCCATTTTTTAATTAATTATAATTAGCATTTCCTCCATTTAGTTGTAATTTATGTTCCTTTGAGGTTTGGACCTCAGTTTTTCAAACATTTGGAAAATGTACTGTCTGTATAAACAATGTTGTAAGAGTAACTGTTGAATCCATTAATCCCATCATCTTGACATGAATTTTATTTAAAAAAAAAAGGGAACAAAAAAGAAAAAAGAAGAGAAAAGGAAAAAAAGAAAAATTTTCATGTTCTTGCCCAGAGGAGCACTAATGGGTTATGAACCCTTTCAGAGTCATAAAACAGAGAGAAAAATGGTTGCCTTGGTAACAAGGCAAACCAATCAGCTGCATGCACTCTCCCCAGAGCATCTAATTTATTCAGCAAATGCAGGCTAGAACAGGTGGCTAACCTAAATGATGCCAAAAAGCTTTAGCTCTCAAACATGCACACCCTCCACAATTTCTTATATACAAAGTTTCATTCTTGTCCCTCATAAAGGAAGAGTTAACAAGATGTATTTCAGTGTGGAATACAACACATCAGTAGTCAGAAGAACTATCTGCATTTGTCACTTTTGAATTTTCTGGCAAAAATAAAGGTATGTGATTTCAAGAAATGATTTCTACTGACAGAAGCATCCTACTAGTTACTTTGAAAGTGGAGGTCATTCTAACTCCTATTATAAAATTCTATTACTTATATTTTAATAGATCAAATGTTATTGTGAGTTTTAATAGCAAGAGAGTTTATCCCTAGATTTCATGATTCCTGCTTTATATAATGGTCACAGAAATTTCAATACCTTAAGCCATGTGAAAGCACATAGATGTTTGTAAACAAATCTGGATTGTAAAAGGGATAAGAGGGAATAATACCAAACTAGTTAAAACTTTTGGAGAAGGAAATGGCAACCCACTCCAGTACTCTTGCCTGGAAAATCCCATGGACAGAGGAGCCTGGTAGGCTGCAGTCCATGGGGTCGCTAAGAGTTGGACACAACCGAGCAACTTCACTTTCACTTCACTTTCATGCATTGGAGGAGGAAATGGCAACCCACTCCAGTGTTCTTGCCTGGAGAATCCCAGGGATGGGGAAGCCTGGTGGGCTACCATCTATGGGGTCGCACAGAGTCGGACACGGCTGAAGCAACTTAGCAGCAGTTAATCACCACATTAAGTAATCCTATTAGCTATATCTAAAGTTATTATAGAAAAATCTGGAAAACAGTAAGGTATAAACTTTTTTCCTACTATATAATCCAGCTCCACTTTCATTTTCCAACTTCATCTCCATACACATTCCCAAATACATCCTGATCTCCAATCAGCAGGATACCCCCAATGAAATCTGTTCTTCACCTCTCTGTACGTTGCATTTGTTGCTGTCTCGGTTTAGAATGCTCTTCCAACCTTGTACTCCCTGCTCAATGTTTATCCATCTTTCAAATCTAAGATCAAGCATTTTCTCTCCCCAAAAGCCTTTCCTCACCTCTCCAGGAAGAATTACAAGCCTCCTGCTGTGCTTCCTCTGCAAGTAATTCCACTGTTTATTTCTATAACTATCTTCCTCAGACTGAGTCTCACAGACCTTGCGTGTAGGGACCATATTCTATTCCCTTCTCATCATGAGAGTAGTATCTGACTCAGAGGAAGAAGTCATAAATATTTGATAGAGGAATAAATTAATGAACACAATTGTACATTATTAACAAAAAATCTGCACAAACCTAACATATGACAAAACATTCTCAGAAAGTAAAATAATAACCTCACTAATTTAGACAAAGTATAATTAAATGTGCTTGCATGTATAAAGAATCTATATTTTCTTAATGAATAGAAACTTTCTTTGAATGAAGTCTCAAACACAGCTCTATTTTTCCAAATCCAAATGTCTGTCCATTGTCTAAGATACGAATCCTACTCAATCCTCCTTTCAAAGCATCTCTACCAAAAACCACAGGCTTCCAAGTTTGCAAATACTGGACCAGACTTGGCATACATTCAGTTTAGCCTTCCTACTTCCCAGTACATAATAGTCACATAAGTGCTTGTTGGAAAATAACATTTAAAACAGGAGCCATTTGCTAGGAAGTTCAGGTCTTGGTGTTTCCTTTTACTCTGCTTTTGAAGTCTTCCATTTGTTTCCAAAGGTGACCCTTGCTGTCTGAAGATGTTTCCTTGGCAACAGGGATGACTGTTTCCAGCATGTAAAGAAAAGGCATCTCTGTTTGCTTTATCCTCAAATACCACCCAGAGATGCTATGTTGCTTCAAAGAAAGCAAGAAACCCTCATTTTTAAGTATCAGGTCATCTCTCCAGTTCATGGACTGCATGTTACTCTGGAAAGCAAGAGGCAGTAACAATTATCTGATGACAGTTTCCTCATTTCATCAAAAGTAAACAAGCTCCATATAGATATAAATACAGTCCCTTTCTCTAATTATCTCACATGCCTGCATATGCAGACACACAAGCACGCACACATATATACATGTACGCAACACACACAGATACATTTTCATTTCTATTTATTTTCATTTTCTGCAGTAAAGCTTTTAGTTTTCTGTCAAATCTCTCCTTTTTGTATTGTCTCTATTTTACTTGTTTTCTATTTTCAGTAACAGCTTCTTTGCACATCTCAGTTTCCAACAACAACCAAATTACAAATCTGAGTTAAGTGTCAACCTATCACGGCCAAAAAAGGCTTGGTTAGAGCCACTGGCACTTGATCAGCTTGCATAACCCCATATTATTACAAAATGAGTTGAAAATATAAAATAGATCTTGAAATCAGTGTTGTTCATGATAAATTCCCCTTTAATTTGCATTTCCTCATACAGTCTTTTAAATAGTAAAGCAACATTTTGTTATGCTTTATTGCCCCCCCAAAGCAATTTGAGAACATTTTCCTTGATATCAGTGAAACATCTTTATGCCAATTTAATACAATGACACACACATCACAAAAGGGTTGGAAAAACTAATATGTCAGTTATAACTTCATAGTAGTAAATTATTTTGTCTGGATTTTGTATTCAAAACAGGGGGAAGGGATTAATGAGGTTGTGTGGAGTTGCACTGGGAAAAATTATTTTTAAAGGAGGTTTCTAGATATCATTTTATGCTAATGTCAGTAGGTAATTACTAAATAAATTGGGCTTCCCTGGTGGCTCAGATGATAAAGAATCTGTCTGCAATATTGGAGACCCTGGTTCGATCCCTGGGTCTGGAAGATCCCCCTGGAGAAGGAAATGGCAACCCACTTCAATGTTCTTGCCTGGAAAATTCCATGGACAGAGGAGCCTGGTAGGCTACAGTCTCTGGGGTCGAAAAGAGTCAGACACAACTGAACAACCAGCACCTTCATTTTCAAATAAATTGGATTTTTAGAGTGGATAATGGTATGTCAAAAGGTTCAAACTCATAGTCAAGATTTTCAATATAGAATGAAAGGAATCCTGAGCTTGAACAGTAAAAGCATAATGATTTCTTCATGCCAGAAATATCCAAGGAATTTAAATTTTAAAATGTTATTCAACAGGTAGTGTTGTAAATCCATAGATTTAAAATACATTTTATTGTAATAAAGTTATAAGTTTAGATATGCAATGGACCTCAGAAATAATGCAATCTGCTATTTTACATGTGAGAAAATGCACATCAAGAACCAGTAAGAAACATGGCAATACAAATTGACCTCAGACCTTGGACAAATATCAGAAAATCTCTTGACGCTTTTTTGCTTATCATATAAAATGTTCACCATAAAGTTCCTGAAGATAAGAATTCTCCTTTACCTTTATTGCTAACTGTTATAGTTTATAACACAATGCTCAACTTTCAACAGGCTCTATAAATTATTTATACATGCAGCATTTGTTAGAAATGCTTCCAACTAAAAGTAATGAAAAACAGCATTTAGAGTGACTTAGTAAATACTGGTTTATCTTTTTGACATTAACAAAGAGTCTTGAGAGAGGCAGCTGGCATTGGTTCAGCGGTTTTAGCATGTTATAGCTGGCATTTCTGAAATTCTCTCAGGATTTCCTCATATTTATCTCCTCATAGTCACAAAATGGCTGCAGAAGCTTTTGGCATCCCAGTCTGCCTTCAAGAAGGAAGAGAAAAGGAGCCATGCAAAGCATCTTTCCCTTATATCAAGTAAACAGAATATTTCATAAAGGTGTTGGCAAGTTCACGCTCATGTCTAGGTGTTCAGAACTAAAGAATATGGCCACTCTCACTGCAAGAGAATCCAGACACTTGAAAACTTAGTTTTTCAACAGCTATAATAAAAGTGACAATGGAGAAATGGATCTGAAATACCTAAAGGTAAGCTAAAAGGCTAAATGCTCATTTCTAGGTTGATGACAGATAAATAGATAGATGATGTGCTCAGTCGCTAAGTCGTGTCTGACTCTTTGCAACCCCGTGGATTGTAGCCTGCCAGACTCCTCTGTCCATGGAATTTCCCAGGCAAGAATACTGGAGTGGGTTGCCATTTCCTCCTCCAGGGAGATAGATCATATATACATACAAATAGGAGATAAAAAGAAAACAAACTCAAATAACTCAGGAAAGAAATTAGAGAAAAAGTATTCCACTGCAATCTTAAAATAGAAAAATGAGGTCATCAAAATGAGAAAGAGAGATGATATGAAGCTGAATATGAAAGTTTTCCAAATGTCTTCTGTGTGGAGTCCCAGAAGCACGCTCAGTGAACAGGTTTCACTAGTAACCGAGGCAGCCAGAAAAGAAGGTATATTAAGTGGATATTAAGAATCTGTGTTAAGATCCCCCTGGTGGTCTAGTGGTACAGAATCTGCTTTCCAATGCAGGGGACACAAGTTCTATCCCTGGTCGGGGAACTACAATCCCATATGCTCCAGGGCAGGTAAGCCTGCATGTCACAGCTACTGAACCAGCACACTCTAGATGCTCCAGGGCAGGTAAGCCTGCATGTCACAACTACCGAACCAGCACACTCTAGATGCTCCAGGGCAGGTAAGCCTGCATGTCACAACTACCGAACCAGCACACTCTAGAGCCTGTGCTTCGCAAGAGAAGCCCGTGAGCTACAACTAGAGAAAGCCCACACACCTCAACAAAGACCCAGCATAGCCAAAGAAAAAACCAAACCTGTGTGTTTTGCCAGGTGTAGACCAAGGGAAAGTTCTAGGGTAACTACTGAAGACAAAAGGAGAAGAGGGAAGAAGAGGAAGAGATAATCAAATAGCATCACTGACTTAACAGACATGAATCTGAGCAAACTCCAGGAGACGGTGAATGACAGGAAAGCCTGGCATGCTGCAGTTCATGGGGTTGCAATAAGTCGGATACGACTGAGCGACTGAACAACAAAATTGCTAACCAACTTAAGTACTTACGAGTGTCCCCAAATTAAAATCACTACACTGTGTGAATAATGTAAAATATCTTTTGCACTTCTTCATAACACTACATTTGGAAAAACAATATTTTTTAATTTATTTATTTTTAATTGGAGGATAATTGCTTTATAATAGTGTGTTGGCTTCTGCAGTGTATCAACATGAATCCGTCATAGGCATTATATGTCCCCTCCCCACTGAACCTCCCTCTCCCCCAGTTTGTCACAGAGCACCAGATTTGAGCTCCATGTGTCATACAGCAAAATCCCACTGGCTGTCTATTTTACACATGTATACATGTTTCAGTGCTACTCTCTCCGTTCATCTCACTCTCCTTTCCCCACTGTGTCCAAAGTCTGTTCTATGTCTATGCTTTCCTGCAAATAGTTTCATCAGTGTGCACCATCTTTCTAGATTCGATATGTATGTGTTAATACACAATACTTATTTTTCTCTTTCTGACTTACTTCACTCTGCATATAGGCTCTCGGAAGAACAATGCTAGTACAAACTACCTATTGTTTGTCTTTAAAGTCATTTCTTTCTGATGAGATGGATGAAACTGGAGCCGATTATACAGAGTGAAGTAAGCCAGAAAGAAAAACACCAATACAGTATACTAACACATATATATGGAATTTAGAAAGATGGCAATGACGACCCTGTATGCAAGACAGGGAAAGAGACACAGATGTGTATAACGGACTTTTGGACTCAGAGGGAGAGGGAGAGGGTGGGATGATTTGGGAGAATGGCATTGTAACATGTAGACTATCATGTAAGAATCGAATCGCCAGTCTATGTCCGACGCAGGATACAGCATGCTTGGGGCTGGTGCACGGTGACCCAGAGAGATGTTATGGGGAGGGAGGTGGAGGGGGGGTTCATGTTTGGGAACACATGTACACCTGTGGTGGATTCACGTCAATGTATGGCAAAACCAATACAGTATTGTAAATTAAAATAAAGTTAAAAAAAAAAGAGAATGAAGAGGTTTAAAAAAATGAAAAAAAAAATAAAGTCATTTCTGAGTCTTTTGAAAGTTTGTATACATACTTATAGAAGCTCTTTCTTTTCATTTGAGATAGCGTTGTCCAATATGAAAAACAAGTGGGCTGAATGAATTGCTAGAGTATTAAGTCAGCAGGTTCAGTTTCTCAGTCTCTTTGCCTTTTTGTGCTTCTAAAAACAAGTTGAAATTTCATGCTACCACTCTGTGCTCAGTCCCCTGCTAGGATGTAAGTCAGCCCCATAGAGAGGCTCTCTCTGGCTTGTTTGCTGCCATCAACCAAGTGTTTACAAAAGTTCCTGATACAACAGAGTCATTCAATAAATAGTTGTTGTCTAAATAGGTGAAAATTAAATCCCCTGTAGACTGTCTACTAGTTAAATATTTTACGTTGAAGTAAAATTCAATAAATTATTTTAAACTTTCCTCCAACATGAGCTGTACCACAAAAAACTTAAATATTAGATTCCTCTTCAGAAAATAGCTCACTGATTAAAAGGTTCAGATAATAAAGATCTTGACAGTGAGAACCACACCCTCGTCCTATTGCCCCTGTTGCCAAGCCCAGTGCCTGGTACATAAATATTTGTAAAATGAATTGCTAATCAGATTTTATATTGAACAGTTACTAAAGTGGTCATAATCAATATTTTGGTCTAAATCTTAAAACTATATTGATGTTTCCAATGAACATTCATTCCCTGAAATTCCTTCTTAAGAACATTGTTCAGGCTCAAAAGCAACCATCTTTTTAACCAGAAGGCTAATGAAAATTTGAGAAGAAATTCATAAAACCTAGCACACACGGACACAGATGACCGTGCTGTGCTTAGTTACTTAGTCGTGCCTGACTCTTTGCAACCCCAAGGACTATAGCCTGCCAGGCTCCTCTGTCCATGGAATTCTCCAGGCAAGAATATTGGAGTGGGTTTCCATGCCCTCCACCAGGGGATCTTCCCAACCTGTGTACAGAATCCAGGTCTCCCCCATTGCAGGTGGATTCTTTACAATCTGAGGCACCTATCATTCTGGGCTTATAAAATACACTGTTCTCAAAGAGAAAAAAAAAAGAGTACAACTAAGAACCCTAGTGTGTTCATCTCTACGAACAGAGACGAAGTAACACTGTGAAGAATAGTATTCGATAAAATCATGCTTATTAACTTTTATCTATGCAATTCCAAGTACAGTCTGTAACAAATGTAAAGGAAGATAATGTATTTATTTATGGTTGAAAGATTAAAAACATTGCTTTGTTAAAATTAACTCTTTCTGTAATCAGTATTCAAGCCAACCTCAAAGCAGAGCTCACTATTAACACCACAGCATACACAATTCTACAGCGGAGCAGCAGGAAAGGTAAATAAATGCATTCTCAACAAGTCAGATGCTGCATTTGTGGAAATACTTCTAAAGCAGACTGTATTTGTTCACTTGTGATATTTTCACAGTTATATGCAAGCCTAGCTAGTGAACAGGAATGTTCATATTCACTGGGTTTTAATATACTTTTTTAAAAGCACTATGATTCCTCCAACTCATTGATCTCAGCAAAGCCATGAGAATTTCAGGATCCTTGCATACATAGCTGCAAGCACAAAGATATTTTTAGTTTAAGGGTTTTATTTCATGAAATGAAAAGGAACAACAGCAGCAACAAAAAGACCCAAAGCAAAACATGCACATAAAAGACAGGAATAAGTCCGCTGGAAAACAGAAGGCTGAAGCGTTAATTGAACATTACCTTTTTCTCCTAGTGAGGCAAATGCACCATGGTCATTTCTGTCTTTCCTCACAGTGCTGATTTAAAACCCCCAGCTGAGAAGGCAGCTGTGCGAAGCAAGGAACTGGTGAGCTCAGCAGGAGTCCTGTATCCTGATGCTGCTCCCAGAAATTCATGCTTTCTTTCAGTTGCTGTCTTGTCCTTAGTTGTGCCAGAAATGTGAAATGTTCTCCTTTCTGCAAAAGTGGTACAAAGATCACAGTGATGGTTGTCTTTAAAGACTTCAAAAGCCTGGATCACCCTGTTTTTATTGTTATTTATCTTCAACGTGGCCTCTGAAGAGCAGGCATTGGCTACTTTTCAAGGTATTTGAAATTCAGGAGAGCTTTCATTAATCATAATGTTAATGGAATGCAGGGCAAAACAAACATGAAAGTTGAAGCATATGGGAGAGGGAAGGGTAAGGTCGCTTTTTCTCCTCCTCATGCAAAAAAAAAAAAAAAAAAACTTCACTGTTGTACAGCAGCTTTTTTCCTAGATTACAACAATGAAACCCTTATCTTAAAAAAACAAAAACACTGTGTATTATGCCTCCCTCTGCTAAAGCAGTAGTACAAAACTGACTGCAGCTTAAAGTAACACTACATTTTTAAAGCTCTTAAAAGTGGAATTAATTTATTATCTGTTTCTATATAGAGGCATTACAAATGTTTTATGAAGTACTCTGGAAATGACTTGAAAAATAATTATCGGGAAACAACTGGACAACGTAATGGATGCAGTTACTGAGTGAAGGACGTGATTGATGCTGCAAGATTGTCATGAGTGAATAAAGCATATCATACTCAGAGCTAGGGATTCGGTGGAGCTTAGACTTCAAAATCAGAGGAAAAACAATTGTTTACATTTCCAAAGGTATCATAGATTGCTTACTATGTATAAACATAATAATATATATACATACATATGTTTAAAGTATATAATTACATTTATGTGCATAAAATATGCATATATGTGGTGCATATATTTGACATTAGGTTTCATTTTAAATATGCTTCAATATTTAAAATAATAAAATATTTAAAGTAAAACTTAAGCAATAACTTAGAATATGTATTTTTAGTATTGAGGACGTTTCCATTACTATTCCAAAAGTTATACTCAGATATAAAAGTCAAGACAAAATTACTGATAAAGAGGAATATAGAGTAAATTTAGGACTTCTCCTATTTAATTTTGTTATGTTTATAACTAAATTATATAGAAATATAACCAGACTGTATTTTAGTTAATTTCGTAGGTCAATTTTGGGGAAGATGTAGAGTTGAAATGTTAACATTTAAAAATTTTTATTTACCTATGGATTATGTCATCTAATAGGTATTTATAACAATATACTTGGTATCTAGAGTTTTATTATGCTCACTTAAGAGTTTGGGTAAACTCCAGGGGCTGGTGACGGACAGGGAGGCCTGGCATGCTGCAGTTCATGGGGTCGCAAAGAGTCGGACACGACTGAGCTACTGAACTGAACTGAAACCAAGATTACATAAAACAAAATTTCAGATACATACATCATGGACACAAGCTCTTCTTCCAGAAACTTATTTTATTTTTTCATATAGAATTTCAATCAAAAATATTTGGGAAACAGAAAACTATGTATTTTTATTGCTAGATAAGAAATAACCACAAATTTATCAACTTAAACACAGTCATCTCAGTTTGGAAACTATGTACGCCAATCACGTAAAGAAGTGTGTACTTCAACAATGGAGACTTGGAATCTTATTAATTGATTATAATATTTTTCTTATTCATTCACTCATTCACAATGTAATTATTGTGATTTCTGCCAATAGTTGAAATGTTTGCCCTGTAGGGATTAAGGATTTTGTCTGCTAAAACACTATTTCTAAAATTATAAAATATTCGGTTTAGTTTCAAAAAATATATGCCAGACTGCCCAAAGATGTTACTCTGTACAGGAAAATGCATGTTAAAAAATTGAATGGATAATAACAATACCTACCATAATAATGTCTTAGAGACACATGTTTCACCATTTTACAAAATAATTTTAGATACCTGTAAAGAAACAAAACAAAATCAACCTCACCAATAGTCAGATAAACTCAAGTTAAAAACTGCATTCCACTTTTAGTTATTAAATAAACATTTTTTTAAAATATTCAGTCCACAATAATGATGGAGATACAGTATCATATTTTACTGTTGGATGGTCCAAATGGGTTCATTGCAATTTGGCAGGAAAATAACAGAAATAGAGGCACTAAGGGAAAATGACCACAACATGATACTAATTGTCATCTGTGGGATCTTATTTTCTTACAGCTATATTTATAATATTGTTCAACATATCACATCAGAGAATTGAAAAAGTAGAAAACTCAAAGTCTAATAATAAGCAAATCATTTCAGAAAGTGAAAATCAGTCCTGGCAGTGGGCAGTTAGAGCTAGAGTATCAACAAAACATCAGCATTGAACAGAAAGGCATGACTATGACCAAGTGTGAAACAAGACAGATACAAGGACACTCAGTTCAGTTCAGTTCAGTTCAGTCGCTCAGCTATGTCTGACTCTGCAACCACATGGACTGCAGCACGCCAGGCCTCCCTGTCCATCACCAACTCCCAGAGCTTACTCAAACTCATGTCCATCGAGTCGGTGATGCCATCCAACCACCTCATCCTCTGTTGTCCCCTTCTCCTCCCGCCTTCAATCTTTCTGAGCATCAGGGTCTTTTTCAATGAGTCAGTTCTTCACATCAGGTGGCCAAAATATTGGAGTTTCACCTTCAGCATCAGTCCTTCCAATGAATATACAGGACTGATTTCCTTTAGAATGGACTGGTTGGATCTCCCTGCAGTCCAAGGGACTCTCAAGAGTCTTCTTCAACGCCACAGTTCAAAAGCATCAATTCTTTGGCACTCAGCTGTCTTTATAGTCCAACTCTCGCATCCATACATGACTACTGGAAAAACCAAAGCTTTGATTAGATGGAACTTTGTTGGCAAAGTAATGTCTCTGCTTTTTACTATGCTGTCTAGGTTGGTCATATGGGGAAACAGTGGAAACAGTGACAGACTTTATTTTGGGGGGCTCCAAAATCACTCCAGATGGTGACTGCAGCCATGAAATTAAAAAACACTCACTCCTTGGAAGGAAAGTTTTGACCAATCTAGGCAGCATATTAAAAAGCAGAGAAATTACTTTGCCAACAAAAGCCCATCTAGTCAAGGCTATGGTTTTCCAGTAGTCATATATGGATGCAAGAGTTGGACTATAAAGAAAGCTGAGCACAGAAGAATTGATGCTTTTGAACTGTGGTGTTGGAGAAGACTCTTGTGAGTCCCTAGGACTGCAAGGAGATCCAACCAGTCCATCCAAAATTAAATCAGTCCTGAATGTTCGTTGGAAGGACTGATGCTGAAGCTGAAACTCCAATACTTTGGCCACCTGATGCAAAGAGCTGACTCATTTGAAAAGACCCTGATGCTGGGAAAAATTGAAGGTAGGAGGAGAAGGGGATGGCAGAGGATGAGGTGGTTGGATGGCCTCATCGACTCAATGGACATGAGTTTGGGTAAATTCCACCAATAGCTTTGACTTGATGGACCTTTGTTGGAAAAGTAATGTCTCTCCTTTTTAATATACTATCTAGGTTGGTCATAACTTTCCTTCCAAGAAGTAAGCATCTTTTAATTTCATGGCTGCAATCACCATCTGCAGTGATTTTGGAGCCCCCCAAAATAAAGTCTGACACTGTTTCCACTCTTTCCCATCTATTTCCCATGAAGTGATGCCATGGGATGCCAGATGCCAGATGCCATGAACTTTGTTTTCTGAATGTTGAGCTTTAAGACAGCTTTTTCACTCTCCTCTTTCACTTTCACCAAGAGGTTCTTTAGTTCTTCTGTGCTTTCTACCATAAGGGTGGTGTCATCTGCATATCTCAGGTTACTGATATTTCTCCCGGCAATCTTGGTTCCAGCTTGTTCTACATCCAGTCCAGCATTTCTCATGATGTACACAGTATATAAGTTAAATGAGCAGGGTGACAATATACAGCCTTGACATACTCCTTTCCCTACTTGGAACCAGTCTGTTGTTCCATGTCCAGTTTTAACTGTTGCTTCCTGGCCTGCATTATAGGTTTCTCAAGAGGCAGATCAGGTGGTCTGGTATTCCCATCTCTTTCAGAATTTTTCATACTTTATTGTGATCCACACAGTCAAAGGCTTTGGCATAGTCAATAAAGCAGAAATAGATGTTTTTCTGGAATTCTCTTGCTTTTTTGATGATCCAACAGATGTTGGCCATTTGATCTCTGGTTCCTCTGCCTTTTCTAAAACCAGCTTGAACATCTGGAAGTTCATGGTACACGTACTGTTGCAGACTGGCTTGGAGAATTTTGAGCATTACTTTGCTAGCTTGTGAGATGAGAACAGTTGTGCATTCTTAGGCATTACCTTTCTTTGGGATTGGAGTAAAAACTGACCTTTTCCAGTCCTGTGGCCACTGCTGAGTTTTACAAATTTGCTGGCATATTGAGCCCAACACTTTCACAACATCATTTTTTAAGATTTGAAATAGCTCAATTTGAATTCCTTCACCTCCATTAGCTTTGTTCATAGTGATGCTTCCTAAGGCCCACTTGACATCAAATTCCAGGTTGTCTGGCTCTAGATGAGTAATCACACCATCCTGGTTATCTGGGTCATGAAGATCTTTTCTGTATAGTTCTGTGTATTCTTGCCACCTCCTCTTAATATCTTCTGCTTCTGTTAGGTCCATACCATTTCTGTCCTTTACTGTGCCCATCTTTGTATGAAATGTTCCCATGGTATCTTTACTTTTCTTGAATAGATCTCTCAGTTCAGTTCAGTTCAGTTCAGTTCAGTCACTTTGCGACCCCATGAATAGCAGCATGCCAGGCCTCCCTGTTCATCACCAACTTCCAGAGTTCACTCAGAGTCACGTCCATCGAGTCAGTGATGCCATCCAACCATCTCATCCTCTGTCGTCCCCTTCTCCTCCTGCCACCAATCCCTCCCAGCATCAGAGTCTTTTCCAATGAGTCAACTCTTAGCATGAGGTGGCCAAAGTACTGGTGTTTCAGCTTCAGCGTCATTCCTTCCAAAGAAATCCCAGGGCTGATCTCCTTCAGAATGGACTGGTTGGATCTCCTTGCAGTCCAAGGGACTCTCAAGAGTCTTCTCCAACACCACAGTTCAAACGCATCAATTCTTCGGCACTCAGCCTTCTTCACAGTCCAACTCTCACATCCATACATGACCACTGGAAACACCATAGCCTTGACTAGACGGACCTTTGTTGGCAAAGTAGTGTCTCTGCTTTTCAATATGCTATCTAGGTTGGTCATAACTTTTCTTCCAAGTATTAAGTGTCTTTTAATTCCATGGCTGCAATCACCATCTGCAGTGATTTTGGAGCCCAAAAAATGAAGTCTGACACTGTTTCCACTGTTTCCCCATCTATTTTCTATGAAGTGATGGGACCAGATGCCATGATCTTTGTTTTCTGAATGGTGAGCTTTAAGCCAGCTTTTTCACTTTCCTCTTTCGCTTTCATCAAGAGGCTTTTTAGTTCCTCTTCACTCTCTGCCATGGTGTGATCACTCATCTAGAGCCAGACATCCTGGAATGTGAAGTCAAGTGGGCCTTAGAAAACATCACTATGAAAAAAAAAAAAGAAAAGAAAACATCACTACGAACAAAGCTAGTGAAGGTGATGGAATTCCAGTTGAGCTATTTCAAATCCTGAAAGATGATGCTGTGAAAGTGCTGCACTCAATATGCCAGAAAATTTGGAAAACTCAGCAGTGGCCACAAGACTGGAAAAGGTCAGTTTTCATTCCAATCCCAAAGAAAGGCAATGCCAAAGAATGCTCAAACTACCGCACAATTGCACTCATCTCACACGCTAGTAAAGTAATGCTCAAAATTCTCCAAGCCAGGCTTCAGCAATATGTGAACCGTGAACTTCCAGAAGTTCAAGCTGGTTTTAGAAAAGGCAGAGGAACCAGAGATCAAATTGCCAACATCCGCTGGATCATCAAAAAAGCAAGGGAGTTCCAGAAAAACATCTATTTCTGCTTTATTGACTATGCCAAAGCCTTTGACTGTGTGGATCATAATAAACTATGGAAAATTCTGAAAGAGATGGGAATAGAAGACCACCTGACCTGCCTCTTGAGAAACCTATAATGTGGCTCAGGAAGCAACAGTTAAAACTGGACATGGAACAACAGACTGGTTCCAAATAGGAAAAGGAGTACATCAAGGCTGTATATTGTCACCCTGCTTATTTAACTTCTATGCAGAATACTACATGAGAAACGCTGAACTGAAAGAAGCACAAGCTGGAATCAAGACTGCCGGGAGAAATATCAATAACCTCGGATATGCAGATGACACCACCCTTATGGCAGAATAGATCTCTAGTCTTTCCTGTTCTATTGTTTTCTTCTATTTATTTGCATTGATCACTGAGGAAGGCTTTCTTATCTCTTGGTGCTATTCTTTGTAACTCTGAATTCAAATGGGTATATCTTTCCTTTTCCTTTCACTTCTCTTCTTTCGCAGCTATTCGTAAGACCTCCTCAGAGACACTCAGCCACAACAAAACCACCTGACAGCCTCCTCTTTATATTAACCCAAGCCGTGTCTCAGATGGTAAAGAATATGCCTGCAATGCAGGAGACTGGGGTTCAACCACTGGATCAGGAATTTCCCCTCTAGAAGTAAATGCAACCCACTCATTTTCTTGCCTGGGAAATCCCATGGACAGAGGAGCCTGGTGGGCTATAGTTCATCGTGTCGCAAAGAGTAGGACACGGCTGAGCCACTAATACTGGAGTGACTACTACTTATTTGCCATTGACTACCAGCATTGCTTTGATCTTTTCACCTTCTAGAGAAAAATTGCCACGTTAGCTAATCCTTGATTGTCCCCTGTTTTCTAATAGCATTTAATTCAGAAATGGCTTCCTCTTCTTTAAGCCCTTTTTAGAATCACCCAGCACAAGACCAAATCCTTTAACAGACCCCTTCCAAAGTTCTCCTTGAAACTTCAACACTCTCCCTCACTGCCTCAACCTAAATAATCTTTGTTTCACTCGCATGTTTTCCCATGGTCCCTGGCTGGTGAATTTCAATAAGTTAAACTGTGACAGGTTATTATATTGCATATTATGTAGCTATTCCAATGACAGCTTACCAATAGTAAAGCATGATACTAACTACACAAAAGCCTATAAAAAATACAACAGCCAGTGTGGTTAAAGCACTGGGTTTGTTGATATTTTTCCTCTTAGTAATTTCTTCCTCACTTTCCTTTCTATTTTCCTTCTTTAAAATTGAGTAAAAATTATTTTCCTAATGAGAAATATTGTGTTAAAAATATGCAAAATTTGAATGCCTTCATTCAAGCTGGGTGGCTTCTAACAACAGAAATTCATTTCTCACCCATGTGGAGACTGGGAAGTCCAAGAACACGGTGCTGAGAGATTCAGTGTCTCATGCAGTCTCACTAGTTGATTCATAGACTGCTGATTCTTGCCATGGCCTCTCATGGTAGAAGGGACAAGAGAGGTTTTTAGGGCGCTTTTCATAGGGCTTCCTAGGTGGCCTAGTGGTGAAGAACCCACGTGCCAGTTCAGGAAATGCAGGAGACCCTAGAGACACAGGTTTGATCCCTGGGTTGGGAAGATCCCCTGTAGGAAGAAATGGCAAACCACTCCAGTATTCTTACCTGGAAAATTCCATGGACAGAGGAGCCTGGCAGACTATAGTCCAAAGGAGTCACAAAGAGTCAAACATGACTAGTGCACGCATGCACACGGGGCACTAATCTTATTCATGAAGGCTGTGCCCTTGTGACCTAATCAGTTCCCAAAGGTCCCACCTCCAGGTGCCAACATGCTGGGGATTAGGTTACAACATATGAATTTTTAGGGGACACAAGCATTCAGTCTATATGAGTAAATAGAACAAAATCTCCTCCCTCAGTTAAATATGAGAGTTCATATATGTATCTTATCTGCTTATTTTCTTCCCTCTTTTCAGCAAGAAGTAAATGTGCAAATAATCATTAATTGATACAAATTATTAATTTCTTTGATGGTCCTAGGTTGATAAAGATAATGATTGATTAATGCACAAAATTACTTGATAAATTGGTACATATAATGAATTAATTTATATGCATTGGTTATTATTTGATGCACATAATGCAATAATTCATTCTTAATGTTCATTCATTTACTTTGTGTTCATTTATTAATTCATCAGCTATATATTGAATTTTGTTGATTATTAGTTGTACAGCTCTGGGGCTAGATGTTGGTGTGGCAGAGCTGAACATAAGAAACTGCCCACTGGAAAGAAATCAGTCTGCAGTGGGGACATGACAAGGTTGATATGTTGTCGCATAGAGGAACACATGCCCTGTTCTCAGTTAGATGATGCTATGGGAACACCATCAAGGGGACACTTTACTTCCTTGGGGGCTAGAGGGTAGGAGTAGTCAAGGGCGACTTCAAGGAGGAGGTGACACTTTCCCTGAGTCCTTAATAACAAGAGTGTGCTTGTCAGGCACAGGAGAGAAGGAAGAGTCTTCCAGGATGCATGAGTCTATAATTAAGAGCTAAAAAGAGAAAGACAATGAATGTTTCAGGAGATGAGAAAACTTGAGATCAATGTGGGTGTAATCATGAAGGATTTGTGAAGGAAGCGGTACTTGACCTAAATCTTAGAAAATGGAGATGGTGTAGAAGAGGAGAAAGACTCAACCCGGAGTAATGACATAAATATTTGTCCCTGTCTGTGACATGATGGGTGATATAAACTGTGATGGGATAGTTTGCTTGTGTCCATAGAGAGACACCAGATAAATCAGGAAACCATGCTATAGTTTGAGGGCAATCCCTCCAAGGCCCATTCTATGAATTTTAGAGTTAAATCAGATCCCACATGTGACAAACCCTCATTGTGTGATCACTTATTGCAGTGTGTTTCTTGACCCAAAGGAAGTTCACACATTAAAAAGTTAGCTGGAACTTCGCTAGTGGTCTAGTGGTTAAGAATTCAAGGCAGGACACAATGGGCTGGATTCCTGATCCAGGAAGATTCCACGCTTTTCATGCCATGGGGAAACTAAGCCCATAGGCCACAACTACTGAATCTGTGCTCCAGAGCCCATGTTCTGCAACAAGAGAGGCCACAGCAATAAGAGGCCCATGAACCACATGTAGAGAGAGTAGCCCCTTGCTCATTGCAACTAGAAAAAGCCCGTTCAGCAACTAAGACCCAACACAGCCAAAAAGAAAAGGATTAAAAAAAAAAGCAGCTGAAAGTCTTGGATGAGAACTTTCTGGTCTAATCCAGTCATCCCACAAAGCTACCACCTGTCTACTAGGATTGCCCTCACAGTACTACAAAGAGCTTCTCTAATGCTTTTGCTACATTTTTGTGTTCTCTAAACTCAGAGTGGGCCAAAAATCATAAAAGTAGTAGGAAATACTTATTTGAAATTAACTAGCTAAAAAAAAAAAAAAAAAAAAGGAAAAGAAGATCAGTCAGACTTTTCTGCCAAGTTCCAAAGGCATAGAAATGCAAAGTGAGGCGAAGGATATTTTTCAAACTTTAAATTGGGGCTGGAATTGTTGCAAGGATGGTTACATATGGCAGGCAAATAGAACACATGCCAAAAGAGGCAAAATGAGTATAAGAAGGTGTGAAGATTCATCTGTGCATATGGGAACAGTAGCGATGAAAATATCTGTATAGGAAATGGGCCACATTTGTGCAGAAAAGAGCCCAGTGGAGATAACAGTGTTGAACATGCTATGAATGAGGAACCAGACAAATTATGGTTTGACATTTTATGCTATCTTGGATGCTATTTGATTTTTATTTCCCTCTCAGTCTGAATAATAGTCTTTTACTTCCTTATCTAGAATGATCCCTTTCCTCTTTTCCATTTCATTAGCATAAGCCATGTGAAAGAAGATTGTCCTGTAGAGTTTAAATGTAGACACATCTAGGAGGAAGCAGAATGTGGTACCAAACATTTGTTTTGTCCTATTTCATTTTTAAAAGCACATCTTATTTTTTTTCTTCTTCTTCTAATGATTGGAGAGTCAGCACTAATTTAGGGGAAAATCAGTTGAAAATACAATAGAATAACTCCTATTTCAAAGACATTTCTTTGACATATAGTTCAAATTGAAATGTATGATTATAATGAAAAGGTAGTATTGTGTGTGGTTCCAAACTGTGCTACATACAATGATAATTCTGTTAACATGTATTGAGCCAGGACAAAGTATTTTCACAACACTGCAATATCATCCTTCTTATTTAAAAGCAGAAGCTCATCTGGTGACTCAATTTTAATACTATATAAAATATATGTGACTGGATTCGTTATATAATGCTGCATAACAAATTACTTCAAACTTTTCCAGCTTAAAACAAACATTTTTTAATCTCATAGTTCCTGTGGGTCAGACAACCTGGTACAGCTTAGCTGAGTCTTTAGGTTCCTGTTCTCAAAGGATGCAGTCATGTCAAGACTTGACAGAGAGAAGGTGTACTTCCCTAGCAACCGCTGATTTTGGTTTCTATTTCTATAGTATTTCTTATTCTGGAATCTCACGTACATAGAATCATAAAGTACACAGCATTCTAAGACTGACTTCTTCATTCAGCAACAGTCATTTAAGATTCATTCACGCTTTCACATGACTTGATAGTGCATTTCTTCTTATTAGTGAATAGCACAATATTGTATGGAAATCGCACAGGTAATTTCTCCATTCATCTTTTAAAAGGCCTAAGGAGTGCTCGCCGTATGGGTGATTATGAATGAAACTTCTATGAACATTCATGGGCATGTGTGTAGGTTTCTTGAGGGCATAAGTTTTCTAATCAATTGGGTGAATTCCTATGGGCAAAATGCAGAGTTATAAAGTTTAGCTTTATATACACTTTTGAGCCAGTGATGGACAGTAATTTATACAAAAAAAATTTAGCATGATGTGTTTTATATGTTTTTAGTACCACTTTACAATGAAATGTTTCTTCTAAGCCATAAGAATACTTGGAGAACATGAAACGCACAATTACTGTAAAGTAGACATTACTTTGTTGACTAAGGTCCGTCTAGTCAAGGCTATGGTTTTTCCTGTCGTCATGTATGGATGTGAGAGTTGGACTGTGAAGAAAGCTGAGCACCGAAGAATTGATGCATTTGAACTGTGGTGTTGGAGAAGACTCTTGAGAGTCCCTTGGACTGCAAGGAGATCCAACCAGTCCATTCTGAAGGAGATCAGCCCTGGGATTTCTTTGGAAGGAATGATGCTAAAGCTGAAACTCCAGTACTTTGGCCACCTCATGCGAAGAGTTGACTCATTGGAAAAGACTCTGATGCTGGGAAGGATTGGGGGCAGGAGGAGAAGGGGACGACAGAGGATGAGATGGCTGGATGGCATCACTGACTCAATGGACGTGAGTCTGAGTGAACTCTGGGAGTTGGTGATGGACAGGGAGGCCTGACGTGCTGCGATTCATGGGGTCACAAAGAGTCAGACACGACTGAGCGACTGAACTGAACTGAACTGAGCATTTCTTAGACTGGATTCTGTTGGGGAGGAAAGTGGTGGAGGAAGAAGATTTGAATGGAGACAGAAAATCTCCATTAAATTATAAAGATGAAAGGAATATTTGAAGAAGCAGCAGCCAAGACTGAAGGTAAGGTACTTCATATCTGAACTGGGGTATTACAATGTAAACTGGAAAAGAATAGCAGAGAGGATATTTGAAAATATCAGTCCTGAGAAGAGAAAGAGGTATGAGAGAAAAGAGCCACAAACTATAAACTGGGAAGATCAAGTAAACTGCAGGGCTGCAGAAAGCAGGAAAGTATGAGCTGGGGGTACAGCATTATGTCTAAAGAGGTGCACTCTGGACTCACTAAAAGGATGTGAGTTTGGGTGAGATGCACTTTCCTGATAATAAGGAAGGGTAGGATGAACTGGGAAGCTCTATACAGTCAGCAAAAACAAGACTGGGAGCTGACTGTGGCTCAAACGATGAACTCCTTATTGCAAAATTCAGACTTAAATTGAAGAAAGTAGGAAAACCAAGAGGCCACTCAGATATGCTGCTGCTGCTAAGTCATTTCAGTCGTGTCTGACTCTGTGGGACCCCATAGACAGCCTACCAGGCTCCCCCGCCCCTGGGATTCTCCAGGCAAGAACACTGGAGTGGGTTGTCATTTCCTTCTCCAATGCAGGAAAGTGGAAAGTGAAAGTGAAATCGCTCAGTTGTGTCCAACTCTTAGTGACCCCATGGACTGCAGCCTACCAGGCTCCCCTGTCCATGGGATTTTTCAGACAAAAATACTAGAGTAGGTTGCCATTTCCTTCTCCAGGGGATCTTCCTGGCCCAAGAATCAAACCCTTAATCTCCTGTGTCTCCTGCAGTGCAGGCAGATTCTTTATCCACTGAGCCATCAGAGTTCCTACTATTGTTTCTAGGACCATGAAAATGAACGGTAACTAAATCAGTAGTTCCTGAAACAATGAAATAATCCTGTAAGGACATGCTTTGTCTACAGATGCTGGATTGATGCTGTAACCCTCTCACTTGGGGAAACCATGCTTCCCTGGGCTCCACCTTCTGTCCTTGCTCCCAGGGAACATCTTGACCTCTATTGTTCTCTGAAATAATTGTAGAACTGCTTGCTTAAGGTGTTCTGATAGCCAAGTGGCTAAATTAAGAAGCTTATAATGGATGTATGAGTGTGTCTTTTTTGTTTCTAAACGCATACCTTCCTTATAAACTTCCACAGTATTCTCATGAAGCTTGGTTTTTGTTTTGAGTTCACTTGTACACAGTCATAATTCTCATTTTTCACCAATGTCTTCAGAACTCTGAAATACAAAAAAAAAAAAAAAGTCATCGACTGCAACGTATATGCACAAATGAGGTAATTTGCTATTCTGGCATTAAAAAAATTATAATGAACTTTAAAATTTCATTTATAATCTTCTAATTAAAGTTTTTAAACTATTTCTCCACCTCCATCACTCTTGCACTAAAACTGCCTACACGCACAAATATAGAGGGAATAAAGGAATTTGTAATAGCTGTCTCATGATTTGTCCCTGATATATTTATATAAAGTACTGCCACCATTTCTTGATTTCTAATCTGCTTCCTATTCAAAGAGCTTTCAAAGTCACCATTGATAGGAGATATACAAAAGCACTCATATGTAAAATAATCAAAATGTTTGAGTAGCTGAATCTAAAGATGGTCATTTTACTGAACAATGAAAAACCTGTGGGACATTAAACAGTCAACATCCACTGATGAGCAGTATAGGCTTCTTCTGTCACCAGATAGAGACACTAGATCAGGAAAGACAGCACCACAGACTTGCAAGGACCCTCAGTAAAAGCTCATCAATATTTTCAAAACACATCACATACCTCCTGGGCTCCTTTGAGAAGTATTAGCCACCAAGGTAAGCCCTGCATTCTCAACTGTCTCCCTGTCTTTATCCTTGACCTACCAACATCTCAAACGACATTAAGGCAACCATTAGTTCCTTTCCTGCTTTTCTCTTTGTGCTGAGCTGGCATTTAGCACTCTCTTTTATGCAAAAGACTCATTTTTCTTCCACTTGGTGTGATAAGGTTTATTTTAAATAAGTGAATAGAAATTACTGCACAATAATGAAGAACTTCAGAGGAGACATGATGGAAATAGAGATGGGAATAGAGGACACAGAGGGAAGAAAATTTGTGTTCTCGATAACTATCACTTCTCTTTGTATTTTAATGTTCCAAATAGACTTTCAATTATTCTATGTGTGCATATACATATGCAGACATACGTGTAATTAATATATTACATATAGTGTATATGTATATGTAGTTATCTATATTAGCCATGGAAACAGACATATACATAGATGCCAAAATTACTTCTAAATTGTTGTCAAATTGTTGTTGTTGTTGTTGTTGTTGTTTAGTCACTAAGTCATGTCCGACTCTTTTGTGACCCCATGGACTATAACCTGCCAGGCTCTTCTGTCCTTGAGATCTCCCAGGCAAGAATACTGAAGTGGGTTACCATTTCCTTCTCCAGGGCATCTTTCTGTCCCAGGGTTTGAACCCACATCTCCTGCTTTGGCAGGCAGATTCTTTACCACCGAGCCAACTTATTCACTAATCCTCTAATAATTTCCCCGGCCCCTTATTATAAAAAAAAAAAAAAAAAACTCATCTATATCTTTGCACAAGTTTTCTATAATTGAACCTAATATCAGCATCCAATCAGAATGCAACTGCATTCTGCATTAATGACACAAATTTTCTTGGTGGATTTGTGCTCATATCAAATAGAATGTGACTGATTGTTAAAAATGAGATATTTACCGATGCAGCTGAGCCTCCAAGGCCAAGAACACAGAAGTTGGAGCCCTGAGGTGTTAGACAAGGCCTTTCCATTACTGGATGGTGGGAAAGCAAGAAAAATCATGGAGAAAGGAAAGCCAACAAAGAGATGCTGATTCAACTGGGGAGCTCAAGGTAACCTACCTACCAAACTTGGAAAAGTATTCTTATATTTTAAAAACTTGTAAAATTCTGCCACTAACAAAAGATCAGCTATGCTTAATATCTGATTTACCTGGGCAAAATAGAAGGTCAAGAGCGAGTCTGATGCTGTTGGCCTGAGCCAATAGTAAAGAGATAGACAGACAGAGAAATAGAGAGAAA
Source organism: Ovis aries (assembly GCF_016772045.2). Lineage (NCBI taxonomy): Eukaryota > Metazoa > Chordata > Mammalia > Artiodactyla > Bovidae > Ovis > Ovis aries. Next base: position 55,748,860 of record NC_056069.1, read on the forward strand.
GATGAATCTGGAATGAGCATCCCTTTCAAGATGGAGCCAAGCAGAAAGAAACATTAATTTTAAATCTTTTAATTTGACTATTATTCCAGTCTGGACATTTTAATGACTGAAATGAGTCTGTTCTCTGCAGTTTTATTGGAGCTCATTATTAAGTGTAATTGAATAAAAATCTGAGGCAAACCTAAGAGTTCATCCAGGGGCATGGAGAAAACTATCCCACAGTGTGAATTTAAGAGATTAGTGGCTGGAGAAGCCAAATTTCTTTTCTGTTTGCACCTTAGCTTTCATTCAATAAAAGAAAAGGTCGCAATAGCAAAGCATCCAGTTTGAAATTCAATCTCCATTTGGACTAAACATGCTTGTCTGATCAACTTGGGAGGGGAGGAAGGGCAAGGGTATTTAGCAAGTGGTTTTTTGTTATTATTGGTTGGTTTGGACTTTGTCAGGAGCCAGCACTATGAAAAAGTGTAAAAAAACAGAACAACTCCATGCTCAGTTGCACACGCTCCCAACTGAGGTTTCAGAGAATGCTACAGGCAGAAAGGTCCACAGGAAGCTGGCAGCATAGCTCAGGAAAGCAGATGTGCTGGAAAACCCAGATGACAAGAAGAGTGTCCTCCATTCATGTATAGAATGTCGTGGGTTTGGTAGAGCAGTGATTGCAGGAGATAAGCCCCACATCCGAATCTCAATCTCATACTTTGGGGAGTAAAGAGATGAACTTGTGACCTGGACTCAGAGTGGTCTTAGCCATCCTTGGCAGCAATGGTCACTGTGAAGTGTTCAAGTGACCCTGAAGGAGCCAGGCTGACAGTGAAAAAAAAAAAAGTGAAGCCTTTGATTGTGGGGATCACAACAAACTGTAGAATATTCTTAAAGAGATGAGAATACCAGACCACCTCATCTACTTCCTGAGAAACCTGTATGCAGGTCAAGAAGCAACAGTTAGAACCAGACATGGAATAATGGACTGGTCCCAAATTGGGAAAGGAGTACATTCAAGGCTGTATATTGTTAATCCTTGCTTATTTAAACGATATGCAGAGTACATCATGAGAAATGCCATGCTGTATGAAGCACAAGCTGGAATCAAGACTGCTAGGAGAAATATCAATAATCTCAGATATGCAAATGACACAACTCTTATGGCAGAAAGTGAAGAAGAACTAAGGAGCCTCTTGATGAAAGTGAAAGAGGAGCATGAAAAAGCTGACTTAAACCTCAACATTCTGGTCCTATCACTTCATGGCAAATGGATGGGATGAAAATGGGAAAACAGTAACAGACTTTAGTTTCTTGGCTCCAAAAGCACTATGGATGGTGACTGTAGAAAAAACTTCTCGGAAGAAAAACTATGACATAACTAGACAGCATATTGAAAAGCAGAGACAACACTTTGTCGCCAGAGTTCCGTACAGTCAAAGCTATGGTTCTATCCTGCAGTCAGGTATGGATGTTGGACCATAAAGAAAGCTGAGCATCAAAGAATTCATGCTTTCAAACTGCAGTGCTGGAGAAGTCTCTTGAGAATCCCTTGAATAGCAAGGAAATCAAACCTGTCAATCCTAAAGGAAACCAACCCTGAATATCATTGGAAGGACTGTTACTGATGCTGAAGCTCCAAAACGTTGGCCACCTGATGCAAAGAACTGACTCACTGGAAAAGACACTGATGCTAGGAAAAATTGAGGAGGAGAAGGGGGTGACAGAGGATGAGATCGTTGAATGGCATCATTGACTCAATGAACATGAGTTTGAGCAAACTCTGAGAGATAGTGAAGGACAGGGAAGCCTGGCATGCTGCAGTCCATGGGATCGCAAAGAGTCAGACATGACTGAGCGATTGAACAACAACAACAGCACATGAATCGTCTGGATCAGATGTTCTCAAACTTGGAGGCCCTCAGACCCCTTCACAGTCTTAAAAAAAAAAAAAAACTATTTAGAAAGTCAAGAATTTTTGTTTATGTGGATTTTATTGACATGTATCATATCAGAAATTGAGACTTGGAAATTTTTAAAGCATTTTATTAAATCTTTTTAAAGTAGCAATGATGAACCCACTATGTGTTAAAATAAATAATACTTTTTCATGAAAATTATTATATTTTCTGAAGCAAACTTTAAAAAAGGGAAAGAATATCGTTTTACATTTTTGCCTATCTCTTTGATGTTTGACTTGATAGAGGACAGCTGGATTCTTATTTGAGCTTTTGCAATTGTTCTATTATGACATATTGCTTTTTAGTAAAGTATATCTTGCTCCTGCTCAGCTGCTTCAATTGTGTCCAATTCCTTGCAATGCTATGGACTGTAGCCCACCAGACTCATCTGTCCACAACTTTCCAGGTAAGAATACTGGAGTGGGTTACCATGCCCTCCTCAGATATCTTCTTGAGTCACAGATCAAACCCACGTCTCTTGGGTCTCCTGAATTGCAGGCAGATTCTTTACCCACTGAGCCATCTGGGAAGCCCTGGCCTTGAGCTCAGGCCTACTTTTAACCCATCCAGTATGTGGCATTTTGTAACAGCAGCTTGAGTAGACTCATAGTGATGAAGTTAATAAATGTGATTTTTTTTTAATTATGTGTAATAAAATAATTTAAAGTTTGGAAGAGTCATATAAACAATCTTCACATCTATTGAAACACTCTACTCTTTTCCAGATAGACATCTGTGTGAGGGCAGGTTTTTTTTTTTTTTAATGAATATATTCTTTATATATATTAAACTATATAAAGAGTGTTAAAGTATTAATATTTAAACTTTACAAATAATATATATGCATAAAAATACCTGGCCTCATGCAGATGTCTATCTGGAAAAGAGTAGAGTATTTCAATAGCTATTTCAAATTTCTGATATGAATCTTCCAAACTTTATTTTATTATACATTATTTTTTTAATCACATTTATTAACATCACCACTATGAGTCTGCTCAGGCTGCTATAATAAAATGCCACACACTGGCTGACTTAGAAAGTAGACCTAAAGTTCAAGATCAAGGAGGTTTCTGAGGAGAACTCTCTTGCTAATTTGCCAGCAGCCCCCTTCCTACTATATCCTCCCATGAATGGGTAAGAGAGAGAGAAGTGAGTGAGTGTACTCTGATCACTCTCTCTATTCTTTATAAGGGCTTCAGTCCCCAAATGGAGGCCTTACACCCATGACTGTACCTATGCCCAATTTCCTCTGTTAAAAGATAAATTGAGACATATTAAAAATTTTGAATAAAAATCAATTTGAAACAGGCAGCATCCAATTGAGAAGACAGAAAAGAGCTCTGATGAGCTGTGTATAATGACTTTTATAAGCAGAGGGAGCAAGAATCAGGAAGTTATACCAGGCAAAATGGTAGGTTGGCCATTGCAAGGTAACTTTCCTTAGGGAGGCAGATTGTTTAACTGCTGTTGATCAAAGGATTCCTGACTGACTGACAGAAGAGTCTCTTCCTGGAAAACAGAAACTGTAATTAACTGAAGTCTTGGTTTGATGACTCAGGGTTAAGCATAAACTACTCCATTTTAGGCCTGTCTGTTTTTTTTTTTTTTTTTATTTTAACAACCCCCAAAAGTACCCCCTCTAAATACCACCATGTCAGGGTTTAGGGTTTCAAATGAATCTTGGGAGACACAAGCATTCATCCATAACAACTACCAATCTTATCAAAAAAAGTCTCTACAAATTGCCAAGTCCTAAAACAGTGGCTGTTAAAGTGCTGCACTCAATATGACAGCAAATTTGGAAAATTCAGCTGTGGCCACAAGACTGGAAAAGTTTTCATTCCAATCCCAAAGAAAGGCAATGCCAAAGAATGTTCCAACTACCACACAATTGCTCTCATGTCACATGCTAGGAAACTAATGCTCAAAATTCTTCAAGCCAGGCTTCAACAATATATGAACCAAGAAATTCCAGATGTTCAAGCTGGATTTAGAAAAGGCAGAGGAGCCAGATATCAAATAGCCAACATCTGTTGGATCATCAAAAAAGCAAGAGAGTTCCAGAAAAACATCTACTTCTGCTTTACTGACTACACCAAAGCCTTAGACTCTATTGATCACAACAAACTGTAAAAAATTCAGAAAGAGATGGGAATACCAGACCACCTGACCTGTGTCCTGAGAAATCTGTATGCAGGTCATGTAGCAACAGTTAGAACTGGACATGAAACAACAGACTGGCTCCAAATTGAGAAAGGAGTACATCAGGTTGTATGACGTCCACCTGCTTATTTAACTTACATGCAGAGTACATCATGCGAAATGCTGGGCTGTATGAAGCTCAAGCTGGAATCAAGATTGCAAGGAGAAATATCAATAACCTCAGATAAACAGATGACACCACGCTTATGGCAGAAAGTGAAGAACTAAAGAGCTTCTTGGTGAAAGGGAAAGAGAAGAGTGAAAAAGTTGGCTTAAAACTCAACATTCAGAAAACTAAGATTGTGGCATCCGGCCTCATCACTTCATGGCAAATAGATGGAGAAACAATGGAAACAATGAGAAACTTTACTTTTTTGGATTCCAAAATCACTGCAGATGATGACTGCAGCCATGGAATTAAAAGATGCTTGCTCCTTGGAAGAAGAAAGAAAGAAAATGAAGTCACTCAGTCGTGTCCAACTCTTTGCGACCCCGTGGACTGTAGCCTACCAGACTTCTCCATCCATGGGATTCTCCAGGCAAGAATACTTGAGTAGGTTACCATTTCCTTCTCCAGGGGATTTCCCAACTCAGGGATCGAACCTGGGTCTCCTGCATTGGAGGCAGATGCTTTAACCTCTGAGCCACCAGGGAAGCCCTCACAAATGACACACCTAGTGAGTGAGTGAGTGAGTGAAGTCGCACAGTCGTGTCCGACTCTTTGCGACCCCATGGACTGTACCCTACCAGGCTCCTCTGTCCATGGGATTTTCCAGGCAATAGTACTGGAGTGGATTGCCATTTCCTTCTCCAGGGGATCCTCCCGATCCAGGGATCAAACCCAGGTCTCCCGCATTGTAGACAGATGCTTTACCGTCTGAGCCACCAGGGAAGTCAGACAACATATTAAAAAGCAGAGACATTACTTTGCTAACTAAGGTCCATCTAGTCATCTACTGGTCCATCTACTGGTTTTTCCAGTAGTCATGTATGGTTGTGAGAGTTGGACAATAAAGAAAGCTGAGCACCAAAGAATTGATGCTTTTGAACTACGGTGTTGGAGAAGACTCTTGAGAGTCCCTTGGATTGCAAGGAGATCTCATCAGTCCAACCCTAAATAAAATCAGTCCTGAATATTCATTGGAAGGACAGATGCTGAAGCTGAAACTCCAATACTTTGACCACCTGATACAAAAAACTGAAGACCCTGATGCCAAGAAAGATTGAAGGCAGGAGGAGAAGGGAATGACAGAGGAAGAGATGGGTGAATGCCATCACTGACTTGATGGACATGAATTTGAGTAAGTTCCAGGAACTGGTGATGGACAGACAAGCCTGGTGTGCTGCAGTCCACAGGGTCGCAAAGAGTCGGACATGACTGAGCAATTGAACAACACATTTTCCAAAACTCTTATTTTCATTTGAAATCTCTCATTTTTTCCTTAACTACAAATATTTCCTTTTGATTTCTTTGAAGTGACAGGCTCACTGAATTCATTTTTGAGCCAACAGCCAAGTCAGAAAAGTCATAGTTTGTTTGCTATTCCTGAAGGCAGAGTTACTGTCCCATTTAAAAGCAACTAGTTCAGCTCACAACTCAAGCAATTGAACAGGTGTTTTTCTTCTGAAACACATCATCACCAGCATATTAAAAAGAGACGTGTCTTCAAGGTTAGAAACTTAATGAAATTGATAATTTTTTTCTGCTTCATCAAAGACATTTTCAAGGAAACTAGCCATTTTTTCACACTGTGGTGGTAAAAAAGATCAATGACTATTTGCAGAGTTTAGTGCCACTGCCAGGATTCATGCTAAGGTACCATCAGTTTTACATCCCATTGCTTTTTCACCTTCGGTGGAAAAGCCATTCAATTTTAATATTATTATGAAAGTAGTTTTCGACCTTGTAGTCCTCCTGAAAGAGTGTCTAGGATCTACTGGGATCCACATACTACATTTGGGAATCCCTTGGTCTAGATTATGCTATAGTCCAGAGGCATTAATTCAATGGTTTATCCCAGCAGTCTCTAATCTTTCTGGCACCAGAGACTGGTTTTACCATGGAAGACAATTTTTCCATGGACTGGGGGACAGGGAGGATGGTTTGGGGATGATTTAAGCACATTTTACTTATTGTGCTAATGATAATCTGTATTTACAGCTGCTCTCAGCTCCAGCTCAGATCATCAGGCATTAGATTCTCATAAAAAGCATCAACCTAGATCCCTTGCATGCACAGTTCTCAATAGGGTTGGCGCTCCTGTAAGAATGTATTGCTACTGCTGATCTGACAGGAGGCAGAGCTCCAGCAGCAATGTGAGTGACAGGGAACAGCTGTAAATACAGATGAAGCTTCACTTCTTCACCCTCCAGTCATCTCCTGCTGTGTAGCTTGATTCCTAACAGTCCTTGAACCAGTACCAGTTTGTGGTCCAGGGATTAGGGACCCCTGGTTTACCCGAAGGAGTGCTAGCATCCTGTTGTCTCGAAGTGAATTTACATAAGCAAAGTCACAGGCCTGCATGTGATAAAGACAGCCCTGAAACCCAGGGCTTCTGGCTCCATGTGCAGTGCTGAACCGTCTACACCACATGCCATTCCCGGTTAACTGATCCATTCCTTATCTTAGCATGCTTAGTTAGAGCTGCAGAGACATAATCTTATGCTTTTAAAAGTTTCCGATGCTTTACCAAAAAAAAAAAAAAAAAGGTAATTAAAAGTTGTCAGATAAAATTATTGTACTGATTTCATCCATAGGCTAAAATTTCTGTCCTGTGAGCCCTGTTTATAAGTGCATTCAAGCAGGGAACTCAATATTCCCAATGTCTGTTACCAGCTTGGTGACAGGGTCTTATTAATAGAGCACAAAGACTGAAAATGCACAGAAAGGCATAACTGGTTTTTTGAAGCACAGATAAAAGAGAAAAGCTGACTGCCTTTTCTTACTAAAAAGCAGAGTGATGTGCCATATATGAACTGCGGAATCAAGCAGTTCCCTGTGGCAGCCATCAAAACAAATTCTCTCACCTAGTTTTTCTGTAAAAGAGAACTAGGTGTAATCTGGAGCAGCATAGTACTAGGCCTAGAAAAATACTGTGGAGGTATGGAAGTAGGGGTGGGGCAGAGTGGGAATAAATTTCTGAACCCAAGAGGTGTTTAATATTAGGGTACCAAAACTGTGCTTATAAAATGTTGCAAAGCATCCTGTTTTGCCTAACAATCATGTAACTTGGGTTGTCAGCACCATTTGAGCCTGAAAATATTCTCTGCTGACTGGGTTTGAGAAATGTAAGAAATAGAGTGCATCCAAGGCAAGGAAGATAAGTATTAAGTGTAAAGTGAAAGTGAAAATGTTAGTCGCTAGTGTCCAACTCTTTGTGACCCCATGGACTATAGCCTGCCAGGCTCTTCTGTCCTTGGAATTCTCCAGGCAAGAATACTGGAGTGGGTAGTCATCCAAGAATATAAAAAATGCCAAGGGTACAAAGACACTGGTTTGCTAACATTTCAAGAGAGAGGGCTGTCATATTTGGTCTATAGAATAAAATGAACAATAATTCTGAATTATATATATATACATATGTAATATACATGTATATATATATATATATATAAAACAACTCAAATTAGTTTTCATTCCAATCCCAAAGAAAGGCAATGCCAAAGAATGCTCAAACTACTGCACAATTGCACTCATCTCACACGCTAGTAAAGTAATGCTTAAAATTCTGCAAGCCAGGCTTCAGCAGTACGTGAACTGTGAACTTCCAGATGTTTAAGCTGCTTTTAGAAAAGGCAGAAAAACCAGAGATCAAATTGCCAACATCCGCTGGATCATGGAAAAAGTAAGAGATTTCCAGAAAAAACATCTATTTCTGCTTTATTGACTATGCCAGAGCCTTTGACTGTGTGGATCACAATAAACTGTGGAAAATTCTGAAAGAGCTGGGAATACCAGACCACCTGACCTGCCTCTTGAGAAATCTGTATTCAGGTCAGGAAGCAACAGTTAAAACTGGACATGGAATAGACTGGTTCCAAACAGGAAAAGGAGTATGTCAAGGCTGTATATTGTCACCCTGCTTATTTAACTTTTATGCAGAGTACATCATGAGAAACATTGGGCTGGAAGAAACACAAGCTGGAATCAAGATTGCCAGGAGAAATATCAATAACCTCAGATATGCAGATGACACCACCCTTCTGGCAGAAAGCGAAGAGGAACTAAAAAGCCTCTTGATGAAAGTGAAAGAGGAGAATGAAAAAGTTGACTTAAAGCTCACCATTCAGAAAACGAAGATCATGGCATCTGGTCCCATCACTTCATGGGAAATAGATGAGGAAACAGTGGAAACAGCATCAGACTTTATTTTTGGAGGCTCAAAATCATGGCAGATGGTGACTGCAGCCATGAAATTAAAAGATGCTTACTCCTTGAAAGGAAAGTTATGACCAACCTAGACAGCATATTCAAAAGCAGAGACATTGCTTTGCCAACCAAGGTCCGTTTAGTCAAGGCTATGGTTTTTCCAGTGGTCATGTATGGATGTGAGAGTTAGACTGTGAAGAAAGCTGAGCACCAAATAATTGATGCTTTTGAACTGTGGTGTTGGAGAAAACTCTTGAGAGTCCCTTAGACTGCAAGGAGATCCAACCAGTCCATTCTGAAGGAGATCAGCCTTGGGATTTCTTTGGAAGGAACGATGCTATAGCTAAAACTCCAGTATTTTGGCCACCTCATGCGAAGAGTTGACTCATTGGAAAAGACTCTGATGCTGGGAGGGATTGGGGGCAGGAGGAGAAGGGGACGACAGAGGATGAGATGGCTGGATGGCATCACCGACTCGATGGACGTGAGTCTGAGTGAACTCTGGGAGATGGTGATGAACAGGGAGGCCTGGCATGCTGCAATTCATGGGGTCACAAAGAGTTGGACACGACTGAGCAACTGAACTGAACTGAACTGAATAATTCAAACCATGAGATAAAATTAAAAAGATGAATATATTTTAAATTTATTGTACAAATATTTTTCTTATTCAAATCAATTTCATTCACCCATCTGATTATTATACATTTTGCATGTTTAAATCACTTCTGTCATATCTGACTCTTTGTGACCCTATGGACCATAGCCCCACCAGACACCTCTGTCCATGGGATTCTCCAGGCAAAAATACTCTAATGGGTTACCGTTTCCTCCTTCAGGGAATCTTCCTGACCCAGAGATCGAATCTGTGTCTCTTATGTCTCCTGAACTGGAAGGCAGGTTCTTTACCACTAGAGTCACCTAGAAAGCCGTGATCAATTTTAAATAGCTATATATTTTATTAAACTTATTAAGTACTGAAGAATTAGCATTCTAATGAATCTGCTCTACAATTTTGGAGCTATTGATGTCATCTGCCATGTATTTATTTGTGAGAATTTTTTAAAAGATTGTACATAATGATTGATTTAACTATTCACTTTGACTATATAAAATAATATTTATTAGAAATAGTATAAAGATCCAATATGAGGCAACATAAAATTATTTGTTTAAACATAATTGAAACAATTTTCAGGACCACCACAATGTTCTCTTTGAAGGATTTGTAGGACTTTTTCCTAAAGCAGTGTTTGCTGAGTTATTGCATGTGGAAATGATTGATAAGTGTCTAATATCCTTCGAATAGCATTGGGCTCAGTGACTTGTGACAGAGTCAAGGTTCTAGCAATACATCTTTCAGAACCTGCCACTTTGCCTGAAACAAAACTGATAACTACTATACATTACCTGTATGTCCCATAAGTAAATTTGTACAGTGATATTTGCACGTCTGAGATACAGTTTAGGCATATCTCCTTGCATGGAATATATAGACATTAGTTGTGAAATTCTATGACTTTGATAAAAATAAAATTCCTTCTTTATGAATGTCTTATTTCAGCTAAACGTTTTTAAAATCCTCTATGCTTTGTTTCCTCCTAGGCATGCAAATTAACTGCAGAAATGCTTATGCATCAAGCGTACCTAATGCCAGACTCTTAACAATGCTTTATCAAAGATGTTAAGAGTCTAAGAAGGTACTTAAATGAAAAGATGATATGCAAGCACTAAGTAGGGTCCTATTTAAACAATGGAAAGAAAAATGGAACTGGCCTTTTTATTCGTATTTCATTGTAGTGTATATGATAAAAATGATGAAGAGAATAGATTTTTCTATGCAAATGTGGAAGATAAAAGAAATGTTGTTTCATTTATCAAAGTGCTCTTTGCAAAATCTTCACTTTTTTCAAGCAGTCCAGTTCTTGGGATTCTCAAAACACTTTTTTTATTGATACTAAGGAAAATGGAAAATGAAAGATTTTTCTTCCTTTCAGTGCACATTTGGAAATAATGCTTATTTAGCTACAGTTTAGAGTAAATCTGTCAATCAAATTAAAGGGGGGAAAAAGATCACCCACTCACCTGCTAATTGCAGAATTAAGCTAATTCATTCTCTAACAAAAAGTGCCTCCACTTGCTCTGTAACCTCTTTTGCACTGCACTGATCCTCTCAAGTACAATAACGCTCTTACCTTGGCATCTTCCACACTCATGAAATACATTTTTTCTTTCCATAGTAAGTTTGCAAATAAATTTACACTCAACAGGCCACTGTTTTCCCACGTCACAAGCTTTACAGATAACTCCTAGTATCATCTTAACAAATAATTACCAAGAGCTTGGCCTTATTTGAGACTTCAGCTCTGATATTTCTACCTAGGAATTTTCCTTTAAACCACACTTCTGACAAAGATGGTCCCAGGGAAACCCAGAAATCAAACATATTTGAAATTAGTGATTTAGTAAGAATTAGCTGGCACCATTAGAACCAATAAAAATGCATCACACTATGCCCTGACCAGTAACACTGAAGAGGCTGAAGTTGAATGGTTCTATAAAGACCTACAAAACCTTCCAGAACTAACACCCCAAAAAGATGTTCTCTTCATTATAGGGCACTGGAATTCAAAAGGAGAAAGTCAGGAAACACCTGGAGTCACAGGCAAATTTGGCCTTGGAGTACAAAATGAAGCAGGTCAAAGGCTAACAGAATTTTGCCAGGAGAACACACTGGTCATAGCAAACACTCTTTTCCAACAACACAAGACAAGACTTTACATGTGGACATCACCAGATGGTCAATACTGAAACCAGATTGATTACATTCTTTGCAGCCAAAGGTGGAGAAGCTCTATATAGACAGCAAAAACAAGACTAGAAGCTGACTGGCTCAGATCATGAACTCCTTATTGCCAAATTCAGGCCGAAATTCAAGAAAGTAGGAAAAACCACTAGACCATTCAGCTATGACCTAAATCAAATCCCTTATGATTATACAGTGGAAGTGACAAATAGATTCAAGGGATTGGATTTGATAGACAGAGTGCCTGAAGAACTATGCATGGAGGTTTGTGACATTGTACAGGAAGCAGGGATCAAGAACATCTCCAAGAAAAAAAATGCAAAAATGCAAAATGGTTGTCTGATGAGGCCTTAAAAATAGCTGAGAAAAGAAGAAAAGCTAAAGGCAAAGGAGAAAAGGAAAGATATACCCATTTGAAGGCAGAGTTTCAAAGAATAGCAAGGAGAGATAAGAAAGCCTTCCTCAGATATCAATGCAAAGAAATAGAGGAAAACAATAGAATGGGAAAGACTAGAAATCTATTCAAGAAAATTAGAGATACCAAGGGAACATTTCATGCAGACATGGGCTCAATAAAGGACAGAAATGGTATGGACCTAACAGAAGCAGAAGATATTGAGAAGAGGTGGCAAGAATACACAGAAGAACTATACAAAAAAAGATCTTCATCACCCAGATAACTGTGATGGTGTGATCACTCACCGAGAGTCAGACTTCCTGGAATGTGAAGTCAAGTGGGCCTTACGAAGCATCACTATGAACAAAGCTAGTGGAGGTGATGGAATTCCAGTTAAGCTATTTCAAATCCTGGAAGATGATGCTGTGAAAGTGCTGCGCTCAATATGCCAGTAAATTTGGAAAACTCAGCAGTGGCCACAGGACTGGAAAAGGTCAACTTTCATTTCAATCCCAAAGAGAGGCAATGTCAAAGAATGTTCAAACTACCACACAATTGCACTCATCTCAAACGCTAGCAAACTAATGTTCAAAATTCTCCAAGCCAGGTTTCAACAGTATGTGAACCACAAACTTCCAGATGTTGAAGATGGTTTTAGAAAAGGCAGAAGAACCAGAGGTCAAATTGCCAGCATTTGTTGGATCATTGAAAAAATAAGAGAGTTCTAGAAAAACATCTATTTCTGCTTTATTGACTATGCCAAAGCATTTGACTGTGGATCACAACAAACTGGAAAATTCTTAAAGAGATGGGAATACCAGACCACCTGACCTGCCTCCTGAGAAATCTGTGTGCAGGTCAAGAAGTAACAGCTAGAACTGGACATGGTACAACAGACTGGTTTCAAGTAGGGAAAGGAGTAGGTCAAGGCTGTATATTGTCACCCTGCTTATTTAACCTACATGCAGAGTATATCATGTGAAATGCCAGGCTGTATGAAGCACAAGCTGGAATCAAGATTGCTGGAAGAAATATCAATAACCTCAGATATGCAGATGACACCACCCTTATGGCAGATAGTGAAAAACTAAAGAGCCACTTGGTGAAAGTGAAAAAGGAGAGTGAAAAAGTTGGCTTAAAACTCAACATTCAGAAAGATAAGATCATGGCATCCTGTCCCATCACTTTATGGCAAATAGATGGGGAAACAATGGAAACAGTGGCAAACTTTATTTTTGGGGGCTCCAAAATCACTGCAGATAGTGACTGCAGCCATGAAATTAAAAGATGCTTACTCCTTGGAAGAAAAGTTATCACCAACCTAGAGAGCTGATTAGAAAGCAGAGACATTACTTTAGCAACAAAGGTCCATCTAGTCAACACTATGATTTTTTTCCAGTAGTCATGTATGGATGTGAGAGTTGGACTGTAAAGAAAGCTGAGCGTGGAAGAATTGACACTTTTGAACTGTGGTGTTGGAGAAGACCCTTGAAAGTCCCTTGGACTGCAAGGAGATCCAAACAGTCCATCCTAAAGGAACTCAGTCCTGAACATTCATTGGTAGGACTGATGTTGAAGCTGAAATTTCAATACTTTGGCCACCTGATGTGAAGAACTGACTCATTTGAAAAAACTTCTGATGCTGGGGAAGATTGAAGGCACGAGGAGAAGGAGATGACAGAGGATAAGATGGTTGGATGGCATCACTGACTCAATGGACATGAGTTTGAGTAAACTCCAGGAGTTGGTGATGGACAAGGAGGCTTGGTGTGCTGCAGTCCATGGGTTTGCAAAGAGTCGGACACGACTGAGCGACTGAAGAGTCACAGAGTGCCTGTTTTGCTGCTCTACTCTCTGCTGTGTAAGGATATAAAAAGTCATCTATCTGCAACCCTGAAGAAGCCCCTCACTGGAACCTAACTGTGCTGGCACCCTGGCCTGAGACTTCCATTCCCCAGATCTGTGAGAAATACATTTCTGTTGTTTTTATGCCACTCATCTGTGGTATTTTTGTTATAGCGCCCCCAGCTGAGACAACTGCCTTAAGGGATTTCCATTTATTCATTCAAAGCATTTTTCGCTTTGCCCCAAAATATTTAATCAGCACCTACTATGAATCTCATGCAGGCTCTCATCCAACACTGATCACACGAGGGCTTGGTTCTTTGCTACACTCAGGGGCCCAGCATGCTATCAGTTCAGTTCATTTCAGTTCAGTCGCTCAGTCGTGTCCGACTCTGTGACTCCATGAATCGCAGCACGCCAGGCCTCCCTGTCCATCACCAACTCCTGGAATTCACTCAGACTCATGTCCATCGAGTCAGTGATGCGATCCAGATAGACTCTACCAATTCATCCCAACCTCTCAAGAAACTTTCATTATCTCTCATAGCAGGGTTAATATGACACTACTGTTAAATATTTTGTTTCCCAAAAGTGATACACATTACTCTGCTCACATTTTGTTGCCAAAAGAAAGCTCTTGATCATGTTTGACTTTTAGGGTCAGGGGACTGTAATCCACAAAGGGCCAGGAAGGAAAGGAGAATTAGAAACATTGGTGAGCAATACTAATGTCTATCCTGATACTCAGATTTAGCAAGTTCCCCCAAAAAGCACTTTGACATCTGATTAGTCAGTCTAAGACTTTATAACATTCTGTCTAATTATAATGTAAAAGAGCATTTTACATGCTCCTTGATGTTTCCTAAAGTGTTGTTCCAATATTTCCAATATTATGTTCCAAAAATATTGGAAACTCAGAATTAGCAGAAAAATTAATTAAATTGATTAATTACTGAACAAACAGGTAATAAACATTTCATTGTCAACTGGGCATACAATTGCTACAGGGAGATGAGATTTTCTCTAACAAAGAGTAGCAGGAGCAACATGAGGTCAAGTTGTGCTAATCAAGGTTGGCCACGTGCCTAGACTAAGTAAATGAAGCATATGGAGAGAGCTGAGAGCAATGAAGTCCCATCTTTCTAAAAGAAACTCTCCTTGCCTTATAAGGACACCTTCCCCCCTACTACAGAGCCCGAAGTTCTCGCTTCTAACCAGAAGATTTGTGGCTCTCACTCCACATTTTAAAACCTAAGAGTATTGCCTTGAAAAAGACAGTGTAAACATTATTTATTTCATTGATTTTTTTTTTCTTTTTTTGGCTGCATTCTGTGACTTGTCAGATCTTTGTTCCCTGACCAAGAATCAACCCTGAATATTCATTGGAAGGACTGATGCCTAAGCTGAAGCTCCAATACTTTGGCCACTGGATGCAAAGAGCTGACTCATTGGAAAAACCCTGATGCCAGGATATATTGAGGGCAGGAGGAGAAAGGGGCTACAGAGGATGAGATGGTTGGATGGCATCACTGATACAATGGATATGAGTTTGAGCAAGCTCCTAAAAATAGTGAAGGGTGGGGAACCCTGGTGTGCTGTAGTCCATGGGGTCACAAAGAGTCAGACATGACTGAGCAACTGAACAACAGCCTTCTCACTGTGTGCTCACAAGGCAAAGCTGTAATCTATTTTCTTACAAGGACACTGGTCTCCACACTCATGACCTCATCTAAACCTATTAATGGTTATCTTCCAAAGGACTTGCCTCCTATTACCATCCCATTAGAAGTTAGGGTTTCAACATACGAACTTTGGAGGAACACAAGCATTCAGTCCATAACACAGTCTGATACTTCCTTTCTGGGGTAAAACAGCAGCTCTCCAACCTGAGCCGGCATTCAACCATTACTAACTTTTCACTTCCATGGAAGCAACCCGGGGCAAGAGAGAACAAGACATCCATTGCAGGCATTTGTTCAGGTTAGAAATTAAGAACCCAAGTGCCAGTTTGTTCTAAGCTGAAACATGGTGCAGGATATGAGTCCAATTTTTGTAGACTTGCTTCAGTAGTGCTAAGATGATGTGCCAGCATTAATTCCTTGCTTTTGGCATGACTTTCATTTTAATAATTCCCACAATCAAATGTTACAGGAAAACTGAAGTGATAAAAGAAAAAATTAGGCTTGAGTATGTCATCCTTCAATATATCCAGGCCAGGTCAGGTCATATTGTACCTTTCTTATTCAAGACCCTAATTTTCCCGTAAGCACATAATTGATACTGAATGGAAGAAAATGCCATGTAAGACATGTAGAATCATTATCTTTATAAATAATAAGTGCTTACAATTAAAGTGGTCAGCAATGGAGAAACATGCAAATAAGTGATAATACATAGAGAATGTGGATCAATATTCTATAATGTTAAGATTAATGGCACGCTATAAAAATGTGGACACATTAAGGAAAATGACACCTGCTTATGAACAATGCTTAGAAGGGAATCTAGGTTAAAACAATTGGTATTTAAATCCGAGTTTTGTTTGTTCATCCAAAAAGAAAGCATTTGTGCTAGTTTTGAGAAATACAAAGAGAAAAAAGAAACAATCACTTTCTCAGAGCAGTGAAAGTTCTTTATAAGTAAAGAAAACTGATGAATCAATAGGCCTTCACATTGCAATTTTGTTGTAGCAATGATAGACACAGACATGGCCAGAGAGCTAAAAGAACATGCAAGAGGCAGCTAATCTAGTCTGGAGTGAGACAGTCAGAATAAAGATGCAGGGGAAATTCACAGAAGCCAGCATACCTGAGTGAGATCATAAAAGGAAAAGTAAGAATTAATCAAGATGAGACACAGCTTCAGGGAAGCAGCGATGCTGGGATGGGTGGCAAACACAAGTAAGAATTATGGGAAAGATTTCAAGTGTTCAGCTCAGCTGCTTCCCAGAATGAAGGAGGGAGAAAGAGGTGGGAAATGTGAAGAGAGGCTGGCAGGGGCCAGATCACAAAGAAGCATCAATGCTTCTCAGTCTTCTAGGGAGCTAGAGCATCATCCAAGGCAGAAATTCATTCTAGAACGATCATTTGATGTACCCTGGGAAATGGTTTTAGACTCTTAAAATAGCTCAAGAAGAAAATGTTAAGAGCTTAAATGAAGGCAGTGGCAGTGAGGACAGAGAAAAAAGAACTTGAAGTAGTCGCTTTGTGGATAGGCGGGACTCTATAAGAGACCACATTTGGAGGTGAAGGAGAGGGTTAACCCAGAGTGATCCTTATGTTGATGGTTTGGTGTTCTTAACTCCTCAAAACAGAAACTACAGAAAGAGAAGCAGGATGGGATGGATTTATTGTAGGTCATTAACCATGAGAGATGCTGGATATATGATCTAGAGTGCCAGGAAATATTGGGACTAGAAATAAAAATATGAATGACCTTAGCATATAGAAGATGTTTGAAGACATAGGAAGGATGAACACTCAAGGAGGGTTTGAGTGTGGTAAGAAGGGCGTGGACACATTCTTGAGGAAGTCTATCATTTAAAGAGGAAGTGAGGAAGAAATATCCATGGGGGATTGAGAAGAAACAACTGGAGAAGGAGAAGGTGAAGAGAGAGATGATCTGGAATCAAATTAAGAGAGAGTGTCAAAATTTAAGGGTGGAAAATAGCATAAAATACAACCATGAACCAGGGCTCTGTAACAACCTAGAGGAGTGGGATGGGAGGGAGATGGGAGGGAGGTTCAAGAGGGAGGGGACATAGGCATACCTATGTTGTTTAGTCACTAAGTCACATCCAACTCTTTGGGACCCCATGGACTGTAGTCCACCAGGCTCCTATGTCTCTGGGAATTCCCAGGCAAGAATGCTGGAGTGCGGTGCCGTTTCCTTCTCCATGGTAAACCTATGGCTGATTCATGTTGACATTTTGCAGAAAACAACATAATATTGTAAAGCAATTATCCTTCAATTAAAAATAAATAAATTTACGTATAAGAAAGTGCAAGCAAGAGACACTGCAAAATGTCCACTAGGCTACTAATAAAGAAAACATGGGCACAATCATGGGGAGTTCCCCGGACTGTTGTGACAGAAATAAGTATCTAGGGGACCAGGGGATAACTAAGAAGACAGGAGAGCGTGGAAGTCATAAGGTAAACAACAATATCTCATAAGCTGGATGTGAAGGGAAAACAGATACAGTGGCTAAGCAGAGGAGCAATGAGAATATCAGAAAGAAATAGTAAGAGGGGGCTAATCAAGATCACATGCCAACTAAAAGGGAAATTGCTATACACGCCTTAAAATCATTCCCTTTTTTCCATCCACAGTGACAAAATCTTACTTGTACCTTCTTCATTTGGAGGCAGGATTACCATTCTCATCTCAGCCATTAAAAATACTGGAAAGGAATGCTTGTGTCTTTTGGCCCCCTCTGGTTAGAGATGACTGTTGAGAGGGTGAGGTACTGAGAGAAGAATCCAAAAACTAGTGAGAAATGGAAAGATCAAACATTCTAGAAAATGGGGACACCAAGAGTGTCCATTTGTGGCAGGGGCAGATAATGTGCTTCTGAGAAGAGAAATTTCTCTCTCTGGAACAAAAGCAAAATGAGCAAGGAAGCCTACAGTTGTGGATATGCTTACAGGTGGGAAGGAGGGCTTCCCAAGTGGTGCTAGTTGTAAAGAACCCACCTGCCAGTGCAGGAGACATAAGCAAAGAGGGAGTTCGATCACTGGGTGGGGAAGATCCCCTGGAGGAGGGCAGGACAACTCATTCCAGCAATCTTGCCTGGAGAATCCCATGGACAGAGGAGCCTGGTAGGCTATGGTCCAAAGTGTCAAAAAGAATCAGACATGACTGAAATGACTTAGCACACACACACAGGTGGGGAAAAGAAACAAAAGTTAAGAAAACTCTTTTTTTATTATTTAATCCTTTCTTCAAGCTGCAAGTATTAGGTCATTAATACAGCCAGTGGTATATTGCAATAGATGTTTATTTTAGGCAGAGACCTGCAGTTTAAAAGTTTACAATCTAAGGGACTTCCCTGATGGTCCAGTGGTTAAGAGTCTGCCTAGCAATGCAGGGAACGGGCATGGGTTTCATCCCTAGTCAGGGAACTAAGATCGCACAGGCCTCGGGGCAACTAAGCCCTTGGGCCGCAACTGAGCCTGTGCATGGAAACAGAGACTCGACATGTACCTGCACGCAGTCCTGTCGGACCCTTTGTGAAACCATGGACTGTAACCCACCAGGGTTCTTCTATCCATGGGATTTTCCAGACAAGAATACTGGAGTAGGTTGCCATTTCCTTCTCCAAAAACTTGATGCAGCCATTATATATATATAAAAATATATATATAAAGTTTACAGTCTGATAGTTGTATAAAAAGCCCAGCAAAGCACTCCAGAGTATGTAATCTATTGTCAGCCATGACAAGAGCTATGGGACAGACCATTTGGAGCTAGATTGATCAGGGGTATCCTTGAAAGGAAATCTTTAATTAATTTGTGAAAATGATTAGGAAAACATTTTAGAGACGGTAATAACCTTAACTAATATTCAGTAAATAATCCGGCCTATGATTTCTAAAAAACATACGTAATGTTTGTCTAGACCCACTGTGAGCTGAACTGAAGTAAATTCCAGCAGGTAAACGACAAACAGATAACAGACCTACTTACTCAAGGTGGAGTTGTGAGCCCTTGGCACAGGAATGAGGAGGGGGAATGGAAGCAGGGGGAATCCTCCTCCGGGTCCCCTCACGTTACATCAACTATAACCAGCCTCTCTGATGATACACAGACTTGTTCTAAAACAACTGATGCAACCTCTTCATCTTTAGTTGTATTTCTCCTTGTCAATTTCTCACCTGTTCATAGAGTTTGCATAACCTAATTCATTTTCCCTTCTTTAGGCAGAGCTGGCAATTAGAAGGCACTTATCTATTGGTACAAACCCCCCATCTCAGCAATTACACAAGTTTCGTCTATAGGACAAAACTGTGAAATGCTTTGTATTCAGTTCCCTGGGTTCCTCATTATTCATTATTTTCCTGCTCAAATCTCTGACACTCTTCTTGAAGTGCCTAGACCTCATTTTATTGGCAAAGTTCTTTCCTCGTATATCATCCATGATCATGTGCAAGAAACTGATAATACCTTTAAATATTGTAGAACACTGACTCATAGTTTTTTAAAGGATAAAGGTCTTGATAAAAAGAAAGATGTCCTAAGTAAAAGTATGGTATCCATGAAAAGGGGGAAGTAGTTTGTATTAGCACAGGAAGTGGTGACCACAATAACCATTTGGAAAAAGCTTGAATCAAAGAGAGATTTTTCTTTTTGTACATTTTCATTTGCTTCCAAGGATTAAATGAAAGAGTATATAAAGTGCTCTACATTGTACTAGAACACAATCAGTTCAGTTCAGTTCAGTTCATTCGCTCAGTTGTGTCTGACTCTTTGCAACCCCATGAATCGCAGCACGCCAGGCCTCCCTGTCCATCACCAACTCCCGGAGTTCACTCAGATTCACGTTCATCGAGTCAGTGATGCCATCCAGCCATCTCATCCTCTGTCGACGCCTTCTCCTCCTGCCCCCCATCCCTCCCAGCATCAGAGTCTTTTCCAACGAGTCAACTCTTCGCATGAGGTGGCCAAAGTACTGGAGTTTCAGTTTTAGCATCATTCCTTCCAAAGAAATCCCAGGGCTGATCTTCTTTAGAATGGACTGGTTGGATCTCCTTGCAGTCTAAGGGATTCTCAAGAGTCTTCTCCAGCACCACAGTTCAAAAGTATCAATTCTTCGGCACTCAGCCTTCTTCACAGTCCAACTCTCACATCCATACATGACCACATGAAAAACTATAGCCTTGACTAGACGGACCTTAGTCGGCAAAGAAATGTCTCTGCTTTTGAATATGCTATCTAGGTTGGTCATAACTTTTCTTCCAAGGAGTAAGCGTCTTTTAATTTCATGACTGCAGTCACCATCTGCAGTGATTTTGGAGCCCAAAAAATAAAGTCTGACACTGTTTCCACTGTTTCCCCATCTATTTCCCATGAAGTGATGGGACCAGATGCCATGATCTTTGTTTTCTGAATGTTGAGCTTTAAGCCAACTTTTTCACTCTCCTCTTTCACTTTCATCAAGAGGCTTTTTAGTTCCTCTTCACTTTCTGCCATAAGGGTGGTGTCATCTGCATATCTGAGGTTATTGATATTTCTCCTGGCAATCTTGATTCCAGCTTGTGTTTCTTCCAGTCCAGCATTTCTCATGATGTACTCTGCATAAAAGTTAAATAAGCAGGGTGACAATATACAGCCTTGACGTACTCGTTTTCCTATTTGGAACCAGTCTGTTGTTCCATGTCCAGTTCTAACTGTTGCTTCCTGACCTGCACTAGAACACAATAGATGTTTCTAATTGCTTTCTTCTGTTTGGTAAGGAATTTCAAGTAACCATACCAGTTCCTCACTATTATAAACAAACCATGGGAGACCTTTAGCTAATATCTGGACTACTGGCATTTTGTTTTTACTTGGGGCAAATGATAATTAGGAACAAGAAAATCTGTGTGAAGTCCAAGATGTTCAAGAAAATATCATCTCTCTGAAAAAAAGACCACAAAAAAGAGAAAAAGTGATAGAAGAAGAAAAAAAGTGAACTGAAAATTCTTAGGCTAGAAATTAAAGAGAAAATGAAATTTACATAGATATAAGAAGCAACAAAGGGAGTTTAGGCAATGCAGAAATAATACAGTTGAGGATATGGAAGGCAATCTTGACAAAATGAACAATCATAACCAACCAATGAACAAACATAACCAGTGTTTGAGTCAGGCAGTAATTTACATTTCAAATAATTTTTTAACATTTACCTAAATTATACTGTAGGTATTATAAAAATTTTTTTTGGCTTAACATGACTCCCCATAGAAGGCATTTTCTGTTTCTTCAGGTTGCTAGTAATCTCTTCCAGCATCTCTGTTTCTTTAGAGGTTTCTGATTTCTCCTTCCCTCTCTTAGGCCAGTAGCTAGGAGCCTTTATTTACCTGAAGTCATGTAAAAAGTAGTAGGAATGTCATACTTTTCACTCCCCAGGGCAGCAAAATGCTGAGCATTTCCCATCAAAGGACCTTCCTCTTTATCTTCATACACATTTCCAGCCTAGGGGATACATAGGACTCTGTTAGTTTCATTTCTTCTCAAGGCAGTGGGTATGAGGAGGGAGAAATGAGTATATACAGACCAAAAGTGACCTTCTTTTTAGAAAACCAAGAATCTAACATCTTCATAGCCTTTCCCTCAGGACTTTGCTATATTAATACCCAATGTTATTCTATATAGCCTATGTTAATACCCACATTAAAAGGAAGAAAGCATCACTTCCCTTCAGCAAAAGCTGTAGGTCAAAATGTCCTGATTCTGGGAAATAGATGTTTTTAAAAGAACTGAGAGTGAAGAATCCAGAATCCACTTAAAGAAATCAGTTAAAGTTGATAAATAAAGAAAATACAGTTATACCAGCCAAATTTGAGTTTCAGGGAAGGACATAAAAGATATTAACATTTTGCCAGTATTCTCATCTTTATAGGGAAGAACAAAAGATATTTTCTAAATGAAAAAAATAAAATCCAAAATAAGGTTGAGTTATATTCTAAAAACTAATTGAAATAATTCTGTTATCAAGAGAAAAGTATTATTCCAAAATTGAATCAGCAAAAATAGACAAAATAGCAAGTTATAAAGAAAAGTGAAGAAGGCAATTT
Organism: Ovis aries; assembly: GCF_016772045.2. Lineage (NCBI taxonomy): Eukaryota > Metazoa > Chordata > Mammalia > Artiodactyla > Bovidae > Ovis > Ovis aries. The sequence goes on from NC_056069.1 coordinate 55,771,202, forward strand.
ACAACAGAAAGTAATAGAAGAAAAGATTTCATAATCTTAACAGCCTAACGAATGAATAAAATACATAATAAAGAATAAACCTAATAAGGTTTTTGCAAAAGTTCTATGAAGAAAATATTAAAACTCCCCTGAGATACACAAAAGAATTCATCAAGAAATTAAAATGAGTATTGTTCTCTCATAGAGGAAGACTAAATATTTTAAATGGCCCAATTATCCAAAAATGTATTGATATATTCAACATTCTCAATAAGATGCTATAAAAAGAAGGCTTTTGTGTTAATTGCCAAGCTTATGCTAAAATTCAGACTAGAAAACAAATTGCAGTGATACCCTTAAAATTTCTGATAAAGAATGGTAAAAAGGATAAATCAGACCTTCCAGGCAGTAAAATAGTAATCAAAACATTTCAGAACCAGAGGCCAAATGCACAGATCAAGGTACAGAGTAGAGAATTTAGGATATCTTCAAATTTATATAGCAATCTAATATATTAGAAAGGTGGCACTTTAAGCCTATGAGGAATAGATGGATAATTTAATAAATGTCATTCAGATAACTGAGTGGTTATTGGAGAGAAAAAATAATCCTTGGTTTTTATCTTTTTTTTCTTCTTGTACTTTTTTTTTCTTTTTATTGAGGTACATACTGTAAAGTGCACTAGCCTTAAGTGTAAAACTTCATTTATTTTTTTTACACGTGTACTTCATGTGATTATCATGCTCAACAAGATACAGAAGATGTCCAGAACTTCAGAAATTTTCTTCATTTCCCTTACCCCAGGAGGAAACTCAGCTCCTATCTTTTGTCACCATTGATTTGTTTTGCCTATTCTTGACCTTCACATACATGAAATAAAACTATGTACAGAATTTTATTTAAGGCCATTACATCAAGTCCAAATATGCCATTCCTTCATTTCCTAGGCCTTTTCAGAAATGGCTTACACAGGGGTTGTCCAGACCATGGCCATGGTCTAGTATTACCAAGGAAAATCCGCTATGGTCAAAGGTGAGAAGCTGGTCATTCAGATGCCAATAAATAAAGAAATTGCATCTTCAGGTAAAGAATTCTCTCCTTCACTCAGTCATCCCAGAAGCATTCAGATGAGAGTCTCTTCCTTGTCAGCCACTAGCTTAAGGGCTGGTAAGAAGAGGACAGAAAACGATGCAAAACTTGTCCGCTGCTTTGAGGCTATCACAGGGGAAGGCAAACCTTTACCTTTTTTTTTTTTTTAAAGTGTTTACTGAGTTAAATACAAAATGCAAAGGGACGCTTGAGACAGAATGACCTGTGACCCAAGGAAGATTTAAAGGGAAGTTTTGAAAGATAAAGCAAAAAGGAAAAGGTAGCTGCTTTGTTTGGTCCCTCTCTTATTCTTCATACCAAAATAAATTCTGAATGCTTCAAAAACACATTTGCAAAAGAAAATAAAGAAGAGTAAAAATTAAATCATTAGAAGGATTTACTTAGAGAAAGATGGAATAAACACACTTTCCGGATGCCTCCACTGTGTACTCCTCAAACACTTGGATGTTATCAGCAGACAAACCTTCGGAAATGTGAATGTGCATCATAGTAGGTAGATGGATCGCAGGACTGAAGAAATCATCTACCAGTGAGCTCCCTGAATTTCTTGTTGCCTCATATTTTCCACACTTGGAGTTGAAGAAACTGAGGCTGACAACCTGGAAATACTTTAGTGGACACAGACACACACACACACACACACACACAGCGGAAAAAAAAACAATGAAAGCCTGATCTCTCTATTTAGAAGACCAGGAAAGGGGGATCTAGCAAGACAGAAACTATTAAGGAAGAAGCACTTGACTCCAGCCAAATATCAGGGGGAAGAAAAAAAAAAAACAAACAATTGTGGTCCACGTCTAACCTCTTCAGTAAAATCTAAGTGGGGAACATAGACACTGACCTTCTCCAAGGCTGTAACAAGGACCCTACCAACAGCTGAAGAAGTGAGTGGAACCCCACAGCTAGTAATAATAAGATGCCTACCCAGAGGTAAAGAGGCCACCTCACTGCTCTGCGGGGTCAATAGAAGCCATGTGTGCAGTCGTAATGAGTTACTCCTAGCCCTGAATTGATCTCTCCACTAGATCTCCACTGATCTTCTGGGGAACCAGAACCCAGTCATCATCCAGCAGTAACAAAGAACCCCCAACACCAACATAACAAAGATGTCGGAATTATTAGAGAAATATTTTAAAGCAGCCATCATATATTTGAATGAGCTATTACAAACACATTTGAAACAGTGAAAAATAAGTCTCATCAAAGAAATAAAATTTATAAGGAAGGACCAAATAAGAATTTTAGAACTGAAAAATATGATAACTAGAAAAAAACATTTCAGCAGATGGACTCAACAGCAGAATGGAGGGCATAAATGAAAGAATCAGTAAAGTTGAAGACTGACTGACTGAATGAAGTCGCTCAGTCATGTCCGACTCTTTGCGACCCCATGGACTATAGCTTACCAGGCTCCTCTGTCCATGGGATTCTCCAGGCAATAGTACTGGAGTGGATTGCCATTTCCTTCTCCAAGGGATCTTCCCAACCCAGGGCTCGAACCCAGGTCTCCCACATTGTAGACAGACGCTTTACCATCTGAGCCATTGAAGACAGAGGAATAAAAGTTAAACTACCAAATCTGAAAAGAGAGAAAAAATTGAAAGAAATTAATCTTTGTCTCAGAGAATTGTGGAACTATATAACAAAAGATTTAACATTTGTGCCATCTGAGCCTTTGATGAAGATGAAAAAAATACTCAAAGATGTAATGGCTTAAATCTTCCCAATTTGGTGAAATATATAGATGTATAGATTCAAAAAGCTGGGTGAACTACAATGTGATAAACCCAAATAAATCCGTACCAATTTACATCATCACCAAACTTTTCAAAGTTAAAAACCAAGTTAGAGCAGTAGTCAAACAGAAGACATTCTCTGGTCCAACAGCATTTTTCCTCTATTGCTCTTTTATTCTCCTGCATTTCTGGGCTCATAGAAAGGGGAACTCAATAAGATTTTTGATTAGCAGATAGCATCATTCACCAAAGTAATTTTAGCTTGAAATCACTATAAATATGTCATAAAAGAACACTCTTAAAATGTTGTTCAGTCACTACGTGGTGTCCGACTCTTTGCAACCCCATGGGATGCAGCACGCAAGGCTTCCCTGTCCCTAACTATCTCCCAAAGTTTGCTCAAACTCATGTCCTTTGAGTCGATGCCATCCAACCATCTCATCTTTTGTTACCCTCTTCTCCTCCTGCCTTCAATCTTTTTTGGCATCAGGGTTTTTTCTAACGAGTTGGCTCTTCGCATGAGGTGGCCAAAGTATTGGAGCTTCAGCATCAGTCCTTCCAGGGAATATTCAGGGTTGATTTTCTTTAGGGTTAACTGGTTTGATATCCTCACTGGCCAAAGGACTCTCAAGAGTTTTCTCCAATACCATAGTTCAAAAGCATTAATTCTTTGGTGCTCAGCCTTTTTTAAGATCCAACTCTCACATTTGTATTCGTACATGAATACTAGAAAAACCATAGCTTTTTCTATCCAGGCCTATGTCAGCAAAGTGATGTCTCTGCTTTTTAATACACTGTCTAAAATACAGCTCTATTTTTTTTTCTTAAATACAAATAATTCAAAATGGGTTCATCTGATGCCATAATGCCATTGTCACTTATAGACCACGTGGCAAGAAAAAAAATAATAATTTTCTAGTTTACTTAACATGGTGGTTCATGAATTAGCCATCAGAGGGCCCCAACACAAAAGCTTGTGAAAGCAATGTCATTAACACTCTTGGCTAATTAATGTATAGGAAAGTTTATAACCCCTCTCTGCAAATCCTCAGAGAACTAGGAGATGCTTGGGAATTGCTCTACAACTGAGGTGTCACCTGACTTAGAAGAGGTTTCCAGCTTTGAGGTCCACTAGGAAAAATAAAACGTCTGTAGCAAGGAAATGCTTTGAATTTATCAATCAATGCCAACATATAGCAGTCTCACCCTGTGGGAGGGGTGGTTCAATTCTAGTAATTCTTCTGCTGTTGAATCACTGCGTTACTTTAAGCATCTTTCTCTTTGTTGGCTGGACATTTTAAGTTGCAAATTACAGACATTCTTTAGGATAGTGACACTTTAGGGGCACCAAAAATTCCTTCCATTCCCCAGAGCCTGGACGAGCCATCACAACAAAAATTCTCCTTGCTGGGGCACTAGTAAGAGAAAACTTCCTGAAATGCTTGCTGGTGAACCACTATTTAATTCATATCAGCAAGGGTGACATAGTAAAAATATTTGATTATTAAATACATGCAAACCCAAATTACTTTATGGATTTTATACAATGTACAGAGAAATAACTTCACTGAGGGTTGTGTGATAACAGTGTAGCCCACAGACACTAATAGCCTCTTTTTTAGGTCTAAACATATATTTTGTTCTGTCTTAACAGACTACAGACTGTACTGACATCCAGTGAAAAACTGTGGAACTCTTTGCCAAAATATTTAACCTGAATTCAGGGTGACAAATTATCTGTATTTCCCACAGCCATCCATAATAAGTCCAGAAGGAAATATGGCTTTCACGGCAGCCAAGTTGTTAAAGTGAATAATATGTGGGAAAGTTCATAAATTCAGCAAAAACAATCTATTATGGAAGAAAGCAGCTGGCTTCTGATGAATTTAGGAGTGTTCCTGATGAATTTAAGAGTTATTCATCAGTCAACAAATTATTTATTGAGCACTTACTATATGTGGACAATGTTTCTGGCATTGGGGTACAGAAGTAATCGAAACAGTGAGCATACCTACCCTAAAGTAATTTACATCCTCAGGGGTGTGGGAAGAGTGGCAGGCAATACAGAGAGAGTCTAATAAATACATCTGATGGTTTCAGACACTCCTAAGAGTTATGCTTAAGGTAAGGTAATTTGCTGTAGACACAGGTCAGGGAGACTCTCCTGACAACATGAGACTTGAGACCTATTTAGAAGGGGATATTTAGACTGGGGGAGGAGCTGATATAACATGTCAAGAAAGAACAAGTTCAATCTCATTCTAAAACTTACATGAGCACCCACATTTTTGTGCTATTGTTAATTTAGTCTCACATCAACCCCCAACTCCCCTTCCCATGTGTGAAGTGTTTTTGTATAGAGGGATTTATCAAATTCCTACTGCAACATGCATATTATCATCCCTATTTTTGTCTGTGAAAGAATGGAAACTAAGCAGTGATGTTTAGCAGCTTCCTCAAGGTTACATATGAATACGGAACAGAGCATACATTTAAATTCAGCCTTTTAATCTCCAGTCCGGTGTAACACGCTACCTTATCAGAGATTTCATCCCATTAGTGTGTTAGTAAGGAACACTTCCTTGAGTCATTATTATTTTTATCTAAGAAAATAAACATGTTCTTCTACATCTCTTTCAAACAAAGAAAAAATAAGGACACGGATTGTTTAAGAAACCAGGAGTTACAGCTGAGCACCTAGGCTAAGGGAGTTCCCTTGATACAAAGTGTAGCTGAGGCAGTTGACATTTCATTGCATCTATCATTTGTTAAAAGACATTTCAGATTCTCTCTGGAGGCAAAAGGGATAATAATTAAGAAAAGAGGGGCAGAAATACAGAAACTCAGAGATTTAAATTCCAGATGACAAGAGAGACATCATAAATCCAAACAGCAAAAGAATCAAATGGATTATTTCAAGTTCAGAATCATCCACAAAGTTACTCTTGGTAAGTAATGAACACTTGTTCTCGATGTGGCAGGAAACCTCAACATTTATTTTGATTACTTTCACCAGGGCTCAAAACCATAGTGAGAGAACTGAAAAATAGAAAAAAATAAAACGAGGGGGGAGAGAAAAATTTCAAACACGTAGAAAATTGTCATTCTTACAGCAAGGCACTTAATCAGTACTGGGGAGGAGTACTATTTCATAGTATCTTTTGGGTTCCATGAAAACATATTTTTTGAATTTTCTTTTTCGACATGAATCTAACGCAAGTACATAGAAGATATTCAGCAATTTCTGCTGTCAATCCACCCACACAACTGTACCACTTTAGCATGCCCTTACCTTTCATTTGGCTGAGGATAGGAAGATAAGATTATAGTGCCAAAGAGGAGCTGTGCCCTTTAGAATCTAAAATGGCCATTTCAATTTACTTTTATGAAATGAAAATTGACATTCAGTTACCCAGTCACACTAGCCACATTTCAAGAGCTCAGTAACCACAGGTAATTCATGGCTCTTGCAATGGGCAACATAGGATAGAACATTTCTATATCATAGAAAGTTCTATGGGGCACCTCTGCACCAGATGGTATTTGTGCAAGTGCATAAATCTCACATCCTCTGTATCTATAGTCTCTCACATGCCCCATGTTTTCTTTAAAAAAAAAAAAAAAAGTCCTTACCCCAAATCTCATCTTAATTTGCTATATTTCATTTCTTTGCTATAATAGTTATAAAGCAAGAATATTAGCTATAGATGTGAATTTAATTGTATTTGTTTCAATATCATGATTTTATAAATAAGGAAATGCCCCTTGTTGTAGTAAAATATATTCTTTAAGTCAATAAATATTTAATTAGTCACTACATACCCTAGGCACTGAGGGCAGACCAAACCCTGACTCTCATGATGTTTAAAATATAAAGCAAGAGACAGACAATTAAAAAAAAAAAGAAGAAGAAAGCTGATTCATGTTGAGGTTTGACAGAAAACAACAAAATTCTATAAAGCAATCATCGTTCAATTAAAAAATAATTTTAAAAAAAAGAATGAAACTATGCCATCTGCAGATATGTGGATGGACCTAAAGACTGTAAAACAGAGTAAAGTCAGTCAGAAAAAGAAAAACATTGTATATTAATGCATACATATGGTATCTAAAAAATGGCACAGATCAACCTATTTGCAAGCAGAAATAGAGACAGATACAGAGAACAAATGCATGGACCCCAGTGGGGAGAGGGGGAAGGTGGGATGAATTGGGAGATTGATATTGATTCTGTTATGTGTAAAATAACTCATGAGAACCTATTGTATCGCACAGGGAACGCTACTCAATGCTATGTGGTGACCTAAATGGGAAGGAAATCCAAAAAAGAGGGGATAGATGTATATGCATAGCTGATTCACTTTTCTGTACAGCAGAAACTAAGACAACATTGTAAAGCAACTGTACTCCAATAAAATTAAAAAATAAAAATAAAAAAAAGAAGGACAGGAAAGAAAATAAAGCAAGGTAAAAGGACAGAGGAGGGGGTGGGGGCAAAAAGGAGGTAAACAAAAAGGGAGACAGTAGCTATAGCTTCTCCATGTAAGCAGGGCAGACAGAGCTTCTATGTAAAGGTGATTATTGAAACAAAGCCTGAAAATATGAAAGAACAGTCTATGAAGGTCTAGGGTAAGAACATTCCAAACACAGGAAACAGTAAAAGTCCATGCAGTCAGAATAATCTTGGTATGTCCAAAAAGAATAGACAAAGGTAGAGTTGTTAAAGAAAAGCGAGTGAGAGGGAAATACAGGGAGGCAAGGTTTGAAAAGAAACCTAGGACCAGATCCTGTACAGCCACACATCCATTGCTTGTTCAGTTCAGTTCAGTTCAGTTCAGTCGCTCAGTCATGTCCGATCCTTTGCGACCCCATGAATCGCAGCACACCAGGCCTCCCTGTCCATCACCAACTCCCGGAGTTCACTCAGACTCACATCTATTGAGTCAGTGATGCCATCCAGCCATCTCATCCTCTGTCGTCCCCTTCTCCTCCTGCCCCCAATCCCTCCCAGCATCAGAGTCTTTTCCAATAAGGAATAAGTGGCTAGGAACAATATTTGCATTTATCTCACAGGCTTCTATAGATCAGAAATCCATGTGCAGTTGGGCTGGATCATCTGTTTCAGAGTCTCTCATGGGTTATTAATACAATCAAGATATTTGCCAAGGGTGGGGTCATCTGAAGTCTCAACTCAAGAAAGATCCACTCCCAAGCTCATTCACAGGGTTTTGAATTCACGATTCTGTTTCTTGCAAGCTATTGGACTGTGGACTGAGGGCTTTGCTTTCTCACTGGTTTCTGGCCAAAAGCTATCTTCAGATCTTTCACTTTGGGTCTCTCCAATATGGCAGCTTGTTTCATTAAAGTGAGCAAAGGGGGAAATAGAATCTGCCAGGAATGTGGAAGTCTCAGTCTTTGTAATCTAGTAGAAGTCAGGTCCCATCTCTTTGCCTTATTCTATTTATCAGAATAAATGACTAGGTCTAGTTCATATACTAAATAAGAAATTATGTAAGAGCCTGATTACTGGGAAACAGGGATCTCTGAGGAACATTCTAGAAGTTTGCCCAATGAAGGCCTCATGAACCATGATAAGGAGTGGGAATTGTACCTTAAGACTGATTAGAAGGCATGAGAAGTTTCAATCGGGCACTAATATGATCTGATCTTCAATTTAAGACCTGCTGTTCCTCAGAGAAGAGATGTAGCAGACCACCTATGGAAACAGAAACAAGACAATAACCGTGCAAAGTAATAGAGCTAAGAAGATATTGAGCCACTGTCAGAACTGCGATCTATTTTAAAGATAGAATGTACAGTATTTACTAATCGGTTGGATAAGGAGGGTGAAAGAGACAGGAAGCCTAACAAAAAAGTCTGAAATAGACGGACCAGTAACCACAGAATGATTTCCCGTGCTTCTTTGCGCTTTGTCTGCTTTCTCCCTACATCTTCTTTAACACCTCTTTGATAATCTTCACAAGTCACAGGATAGTGTTAATGCTTAGAAAAATCTAGAATTTCCATACTTTTAATATGTCACAATAGCAAGTCACAGTGCTAAGAGCTGTGAGGAAAGTGGGGTATCAAAAAAAAATGGTTGTCATTCAGTTCAGTTCAGTCACTCTCACATTCAACTCTTTGCGACCCCATGGACTGCAGCATGCCAGGCCTCCCTGTCCATCACCAATTTCTGGAGTCTACTCAAACTCATATCCACTGAGTCGATGATGCCATCCAACCATCTCATCCTCTGTCATCCCCTTCTTCTCCTGCCTTCAATCTTTCCCAGCATCAGGGTCTTTTTCAATGAGTCAGTTTTTTGTATCAGGTGGCCAAAGTATTAGAGTTTCAGCTTAAGCATCAGTCCTGCCAGTGAACCTTCAGGACTGATTTTCTTTAGGATGGACTGGTTGGATCTCCTTGCAATCCAAGGGACTCTCATTACTTATTATCAAAAAAAGGACACTGTCTTTTAAGTTTGTGCCCTAGGTTCTTATACTTACCAGCAAACATATACCATCATCATCCTTATTTTCACTTAGAAAATGAAAATATTTTTATTCAAACAAAAAAATTGCTAATAAAGAGAGAAAAAGGAATTAATTTCTCAAGAACATAAGGAGGTTGGCTATACATTTTAATGCTTCAACTACAATAACAAATTGCTGTACTCCATGCAATCACAGTGTGAATATTATCTATTCCAGGAAGAATCTGATTTGCAGCACCTATCGCCCCAAACCACTAAAAAATTGGCAGATTAAACGGCGTAGTATACATATTTTATGTGCTTTCTTGATTAGTTCCGTGTAAAAAGGAGTATGGCAAGGCTGTATATTGTCACCCTGCTTATTTAATTTCTATGCAGAGTACATCATGAGAAATGCTGGACTGGAAGAAACACAAGCTGGAATCAAGATTGCCAGGAGAAATATCAATAACATCAGATATGCAGATGACACCACCCTTATGGCAGAAAGTGAAGAGGAGCTAAAAAGCCTCTTGATGAAAGTGAAAGAGGAGAGTGAAAAAGTTGGCTTAAAGCTCAACATTCAGAAAACAAAGATCTTGGCATCCGGTCCCATCACTTCATGGGAAATAGATGAGGAAACAGTGGAAACAGTGTCAGACTTTATTTTGGGGGGCTCCAAAATCACTGCAGATGGTGACTGCAGCCATGAAATTAAAAGACGCTTACTCCTTGGAAGAAAAGTTATGACCAACCTAGATAGCATATTCAAAAGCAGAGACATTACTTTGCCGACTAAAGGCTATGGTTTTTCCAGTATGGTTTTTCCATACATCCAGTCATGTATGGATGTGAGAGTTGGACTGTGAAGAAGGCTGAGCACCGAAGAATTGATGCTTTTGAACTATGGTGTTGGAGAAGACTCTTGAGAGTCCCTTGGACTGCAAGGAGACCCAACCAGTCCATTCTGAAAGAGATCAGCCCTGGGATTTCTTTGGAAGGAATGATGCTGAAGCTGAAACTCCAGTACTTTGGCCACCTCACGCAAAGTGTTGACTCATTGGAAAAGACTTTGATGCTGGGAGGGATTGAGGGCAGGAGGAGAAGGGGATGACAGAGGATGAGATGGCTGGATGGCATCACTGAGTCGATGGACATGAGTCTGAGTGAACTCCGGGAGCTGGTGATGGACAGGGAGGCCTGGCGTGCTGCGATTCATGGGGTCGCAAAGAGTCAGACACGACTGAGCGACTGAACTGAACTGATTGTCTAATACTAGCTCTGTCTGTAGCCAAATACCAAGCAAAACTCAAGTAAGTCATAGTTAATACTGAACAGTACATTTTTTCTTCTCTGGTTGTAATAATTAACCCAGATTGTTTCTTGACTAAGGCAACTGATAACATCTTTGTGCCCAGCAAAATGGTAACACTTTGGAACAAGCTTATTTTCACTTTATGCCCCTTCCTTTTTTCTCACCCACTCCCTGTACACAAGGTTCTATCTTGGGTATGTGTTTCTCATTGAGAGTAGAGTCCTCTAAGGGAGTTGAGATCCATAGGAAGAGATATCTCATAAAGCCTGAGTTTTCGCATCACTTTTATTGATATTCTCTCATCACTCTTGATATTACCAGATGGGCAACCTAAGCAGGTAAATAAAGAAGACACCATCCATTTTATAAGAAATGAGTGCACTCATCCAATCTCTGTGACAAGTCCTGTGTGTATTCTTCCAAAAGTCAAATTTAGCACAATGACAAGAGAACACATTTTTTTTTTCCCTGACTCTGAATATATCTTCCTTCAGGGAAAAAAAAAAAAAAAAAAGAAGATAGACCAGTTTTCATCATTTATGATGCTTTCAAGTTTAGAACACTGAAGTACAAAGGGAAACAGTGACTCTTGATTTAGTCTTAAAGGGCCCATAATGAGATTGATGCCAAATTGAATCTTCAAGACAGAGCTTGGAGAGAATTAGAAAAGAATAGCTTTATTTGCTTTGCCAGTCAAGGGAGGACACAGGGGCTGAAAAGTATGTGTCCCAACCCAGCAAGATCTGATGAGCAGTTTTATAGCAAAGGTTATAAAGGGTGAGAGTGCTGATAAGATTAGGGTATATGCAGGACCTCCCCTCCTCTAATCTGGTCTCAAGTAATCTTCTTGATGAGCTTTCTGGTTCCTTTAATGTAGCCTCAGGTGGTCTTTCTCTGGTATGAAGAATGCTGACATCTTCAGTTCAGTTCAGTTGCTCAGTCCTGTCTGACTCTTTGCGACCCCATGAATCGCAGCACGCCAGGCCTCCCTGTCCATCACCAGCTCCCGGAGTTCACTCAGACTCATGTCCATCGAGTCCGTGACGCCATCCAGCCATCCCATCCTCGGTCTCCCCTTCTCCTCCTGCCCTCAATCCCTCCCAGCATCAAAGTTTTTTCCAATGAGTCAACTCTTCGCATAAGGTGGCCAAAGTACTGGAGTTTCAGCTATAGCATCATTTCTTCCAAAGAAATCCCAGGGTTGATCTCCTTCAGAATGGACTGGGTGGATCTCCTTGCAGTCCAAGGGACTCTCAAGAGTCTTCTCCATCACCACAGTTCAAAAGCATCAATTCTTCGGCGCTCAGCCTTCTTCACAGTCCAACTCTCACACCCATACATGACCACAGGAAAAACCATAGCCTTGACTAGATGGACCTTAGTCGGCAAAGTAATGTCTCTGCTTTTGAATATGCTATCTAGGTTGGTCATAATTTTTCTTCCAAGGAGTTAAGTGTCTTTTAATTTCATGGCTGCAATCACCATGTGCAGTGATTTTGGAGCCCCCCAAAATAAAGTCTGACACTGTTTCCACTGTTTCCTCATCTATTTCCCATGAAGTGATGGAACCGGATGCCAAGATCTTTGTTTTCTGAATGTTGAGCTTTAAGCCAACTCTTTCAATCTCCTCTTTCATTTTCATCAAGAGGCTTTTAGCTCCTCTTCACTTTCTTCCATAAGGGTGGTGTCATCTGCATATCTGAGGTTATTGATATTTCTCCTGGCAATCTTGATTCCAGCTTGTGTTTCTTCCAGTCCAGCATTTCTCATGATGTACTCCGCATAGAAGTTAAATAAGCAGGGTGACAATATACAGCCTTGACATACTCCTTTTCCTATTTGTAACCAGTCTGTTGTTCCATGTCCAGTTCTAACTGTTGCTTCCTGACCTGCATATAGATTTCTCAAGAGGCAGGTTAGGTGGTGTGGTATTCCCATCTCTTTCAGAATTTTCCACAGTTTATTGTGATCCACACAGTCAAAGGCTTTGGCATAGTCAATAAAGCAGAAATAGATGTTTTCTGGAACTCTCTTGCTTTTCCATGATCCAGCGGATGTTGGCAATTTGATTTCTGGTTCCTCTGTCTTTTCTAAAACCAGCTTGCACATCAGGGAGTTCACAGTTCATGTATTGCTGAAGCCTGGCTTGGAGAATTTTGAGCATTACTTTACTAGCATGTGAGATGAGTGCAATTGTGTGATAGTTTGAGCATTCTTTGGCATTGCCTTTCTTTGGAATTGGAATGAAAACTGACCTTTTCCAGTCCTGTGGCCACTGCTGAGTTTTCCAAATTTGTTGGCTTATTGAGTGCAACACTTTCACAGCATCATCTTTCAGGATTTGAAATAGCTCCACTGGAATGCCACCACCTCCACTAGCTTTGTTCGTAGTGATGCTTTCTAAGGCCCACTTGACTTCACATTCCAGGATGTCTGGCTCTAGATTAGTGATCACATCATCATGATTATCTGGTATTGAAGATCTTTTTTGTACAGTTCTTCCGTGTATTCTTGCCACCTCTTCTTAATATCTTCTGCTTCTGTTAGGTTCATACCATTTCTGTCCTTTATCGAGCCCATCTTTGCATGAAATGTTCCCTTGGTATCTCTAATTTTCTTGAGGAGATCTCTAGTCTTTCCCATTTTATTGTTTTCCTCGATTTCTTTGCATTGATCGCTGAAGGCTTTCGTATCTCTTCTTGCTATTCTTTGGAACTCTGCATTCAGATGCCTCTATCTTTTATCCCTTGAGGTGGAACCAGAACCCTGACCCAAGGCAGCACTACTGTTTCTGTGGCTGCCCCTCCATCTCCTCTGTCTGTTCATCCTCTCCATTCCCAGATTAGCAACCATTTGAATCTATTCTTAAGAACTCAGGGAAGGTCATAGAGACAGGAGTCAAGAAACAGGGGGCTGAAGGCCTTCCATGCCAAGAAGCCCCACAGGGTCTTGCTCAGTTTCACTGTCAATGTTGACAGTGAGCAACTTGGAGTTTCCATTAAGGAACGTGTACAATGTCAGGCATGGAGAAGATAGTGATAAGTAAGCACCATTTCAAGCACCTTATGTGATTCCTTTCTACTCTCCATGACCCATTAGTAGACACTCTCAAAAACTGGCCTCCACACCGACTTTGGTACCATTGTTCTTCAATTCACCATTCATATTAACTCAGCTCAAATATGCAATTTTTCTGAACCTAGATTAAACCCTTTTATTCTTCCCATTTCCTACACTTCCATTTTCCTCTTCTGTAGCTTTTCCACATAGACCTAAAGAATTCATGGATTTCCTTACCTTACCCCACTTCTTACAAAAATCCACTCATATTTCAAGATTCAGGCCAAATCTCATCACTCAAATTGACTTCCCCTCTGATTTCCAGTAACACTGAACAAAAATCTATTTATAGCATTATGTTATAATCAGCAATGTATACATCTGTCTTTCCCATTATACCATGAACTCCTTAAGGGGAGGAATATACCCTAATTCATCTCCAATGCCCAGACTCACTGACTAGCCCTTTGCAGATATCCAATATATATATATATATATATATTTTTATGGCAGAAAGCGAAGAAGAACTAAAGAGCCTCTTGATGAAAGTGAAAGAGGAGAGTGAAAAAGTTGACTTTAAGCTCAACATTCAGAAAATTAAGATCACAGCATCTCGTCCCATCACTTCATGGCAAATAGATGGGGAAACAGTGACAGACTTTATTTTGGGGGGCCTCAAAATCACTGCAGATGGTGACTGCAGCCATGAAATTAAAAGATGCTTACTCCTTGGAAGAAAAGTTATGATCAGCCTAAACAGCGTATTAGAAAGCAGAGACATTACTTTGCCAACAAAGGTCCATCTAGTCAAAGCTATGGTTTTCTCAGTAGTCACGTATGGGTGTGAAAGTTGGACTATAAAGAAAGCTGAGTGCCAAAGAATTGATGCTTTTGAACTGTAGTGTTGGAGAAGACTCTTGAGAGTCCCTTGGACTGCAAGGAGATCCAACCAGTCCATCCTAAAGGAAACCAGTTTTGAATATTCATTGGAAGGACTGATGCTGAAGGTGAAACTCTAATACTTTGGATGCCTGATACAAAGAACTGACTCTAGAAAATACCCTGATGCTGGGCAAGATTGAAGGTGGGAGGAGAAGGGGACAACAGAGGATGAGATGGCTGGGTGGCATCACTGACTCAATGGACATGAGTTTGAGCAAACTCTGGGTGTTGGTGATGGACAGGGAGGCCTGGCATGCTTCAGTCCATGGGGTCACAAAGAGTCAGACATGGCTGAGTGAACTGAATTGAACTGAATATATTTTTTTAAATAATGTACTGTCAGATAATGATAATAATAGCTATTTTTTATTGAGCACTTGCAGCACTATGAGTACTATTACAAGAATTCATGATTTAATCGAACTAATCCTCATATCAAGCTCATAAGGTAGATCTATTATTACCTTCAGTTTAGTTCAGTTGGTAAAGTGTCTTCCTGCAATGTGGGAGACCCGGGTTCAATTCCCTGGTCAGGAAGATCCCCTGGAGAAAGAAATGGCAATCCACTCCAGCACTCTTGCCTGGAAAATCCCATGGACGGAGGAGTCTGATAGGCTATAGTTCATGGGGTCGCAAAGAGTCGGACACGACTAAGTGGCTTCACTTCACTTTAGTTCAGTCACTCAGCCCTGTCCAATTATTTGTGACCCCATGGACTGCAGCATGCCAGGCTTCCCTGTCCCTCACCCATAGTCTCAGAGCTTGCTCAGATTCATGTCCATTGAGTTGGTGATGCCATCCAATTCTCATCCTCTGTCATCCCTTTCTCCTTACATTAACTTACATTACAGATTATTACATTACCTTACATTGCAGATATGAAAACTGAAGGGCAGAGTTAGATAAATTGTCCAAGGTCACAAAGCTAGGAAATGGAAAAGGTGGGATTTGAAATTAGCCTCTTTTAAGCACTGGGCAATATATGGTTGTAGAATAGACAGACAAATAGATGTGTGCTCAGTCGTGTCCAATTCTTTGTGGCCTTGTGGACTATAGCCGCCAGGCTCCTCTGTCCATGGAATTTTCCAGACCAGAATACTGAAGCAGGTTACCATTTTCTACTCCAGGGGATCTTTCCAATCCATGGATTGAACCTAAGTCTCTTGAGTCTCCAGCATTTGCATGTGGATTATTTACCACTATGTCACCTGGGAAGCCTGATTGTAGAATGGGAGTCAACAGACATTTTTTTTTCCCTTAAAGGGTCATAGAGTATATAGTTTTGACTGTGACCAAACAGCACTATTCAACTTTGCAGCTGTAGCAGGAAAGTAGCCATGGGTGATATGCAAGTGATGCTTTCAAACTGTGGTGCTGGAGAAGACTCTTGAAGAGTCCCCTGGACTGCAAAGAGATCAGACAAATCAATCTTAAAGGAGCTCAACCCTAAATATTCACTGAAAAGACTGATGCTGAAGCTGAGGCTCAATACTTTTGCCACCTGATGCAAAGAGTTGTTTTATTGGAAAAGACTCTGATGCTGGGAAAGACTGAAGGCAAAAGGAGAAGAGGGTGGCAGAGGATGGAATAGTTAGATAGTATCACCAACTCAGTGGACATGAATTTGAGCAAACTCTGGGAGATAGTAGAGGTCAGGAAAACCTGGTGTCCTACCAGCGCATGGGGTTGCAAGAAATTGGACACAACTTAGTGACTGAATAACAACCATAACTGAATGAGTATGGCTATGTTTCAGTAAAATTTTATATACAAAAGCAAACAATGACATGAACTGGCCCTACGCATGTGGTTTCCCACATCCTGCTGTATGCTCTTTCTTGTATCCCAGTATCATCTGCCTAAACAGAGAATATCTAGAGAGTACATTCAAGTATTTGACCAAACATAGATTCACTGGACCAGTTATGGAAAAGTAAGAGAGATTCTTTATCAGCAGCAAAAGGAAAATGGTTGCAATGGCATAGTGTGACGACTGAAGGATGACAATGATCACACTGGGCTGTTCTGTTAGGTCTTGTTAAGTCTTGTTTCCTAAGGAATTAAATTCATTCCCTAGAGTAGCTAAGACTTTTTCATAACATGGTTATGGCCACTACTAATACTGCTGTTAACAAATCAAACCTTATTTCCTTCATCAATACCACACTAAAGACCTTTCGTGCAGTTTCATCTTGGTCCACATGCTTAGCATGGCCAAGGAAAAGGCTCCAGAACTACTGTGCTGCTCAGCATCCCTTGGCTACATGCCTAGAAGACAAATTAGGGTGAATGTCAAGAAAGAGTCTCAGTCTATTCCCCATCCATGCAGCAGTCACTTCTCCCAGGACTGTTGCAAACCTTGCATACGTAAGCCTTTGGACCAGGCTGACTGGGGTCTGAAGCCTTCCTGCTGCCGCTGCTGCTAAGTCGCTTCAGTCATATCCGACTCTGTGTGACCCCATAGACACCAGCCCACCAGGCTCCCCCATCCCTGGGATTCTCCAGGCAAGAACACTGGAGTGGGTTGCCATTTCCTTCTCCAATGCATGAAAGTGAAAAGTCAAAGTGAAGTCGCTCAGTCGTGTCCGACTCTTAACGACCCCATGGACTGCAGCCCACCAGGCTCCTCCACCCATGGGATTTTCCAGGCAAGAGTACTGGAGTGGGATGCCATTGCTTTCTCTGAAGCCTACCTAGTATAAAGCGAAATAAATGTAAAGCCGTGTATAGCAGCAGCTCTACAAAAGACCTCCATCTGTTTGATTTAGAAAGGGGAATGTTTGATGGTAGACTCCCTATCAGATTTTCAGACTTCTGAGGAAAAAGAATCAACCTTGATATCTCCTTGTGCTTATAACACATTCAGTGTACCCACCAGGCAACCCATGCTTTTTGAGTAGAGTTCTAGTGAATCTACCCTGCTCTTCAGCTTCTAGAGCTGTGCTGCCTGTTGACATTGCCTGGCTTGCACCTTGCATCTCTCTCTGTTTCTACTCTCATAGTCTTTGGGCCCTGGAGCCTCTGATCTTTTATTTTTAATGCCAAGTTTCTGCCTGTGCTCTATTGTATCCAATGGACTTCCTTTAAGCATCTACCATATATTCAAGGATTTCTAAATTAATTGCCTAACTGCCTCTGGGCACTTGCAGATTTCATTTCTGAACTGACTTGATCAACCTGAAGACATTTTGTCCTTCCTCTTATTATCTCAGTCCACTTGATCACCCAAGCTCACTACCTGTCTGTCATTTATTTTCTTGCTCTTCCAATGTGATATAAATTCATTCTCCCTGGACTCTCAATCTTTTCAATTGCTTTCTGATGGGTTTTGTCTTTTCTTCTTGATTTAGAATTTTCATAACTATTCTGACAGTCATGCTCTCTCATCTCAACTTAGGTACTCTCTTTCCAGGTCTTCCCTGGTGCCTCAGATGGTAAAGAATCTGCCTGCAATGCAGGAGACCTGGGCTCAATTCCTGGGTTGAGAAGATCCTTGGAGTAGGAAACGGCAAGTCACTCCAATATTCTTGCCTGGGAAATCCCAAGAACAGAGAAGCCTGGCAGGCTACTGTCCATGGGGTCACAAAGAGTCAGACATGAGAGCATGCTCTCTTCCTAACAGTCTTCCTTGGAGGCAGTTTGTCATCTAATCAGTTCTGGATGTGAGGAAACAATGACTCTCACAGTCTCTTATCTTTTAGGTGTGGTCTAGCTTCCCATCTGCCCATTCCACTTCATCTTCTTGTTTTTCTGTGTTTTACAACTCTCTGTGTGAATAAAGAACCCTTTAAGGGCCTTTTTTCTAAAGAAGATTTTTAAAATTTCTTGTCCAAACTCTCACCAACAACAAAAAAAAGGGAAACAACTCAGTTCACTGTATATTTAAGAAAATCACTGGCTCAATTTGTACAATTAAGAAATATCTCACTGTTAGCTGTCAATCACTGTTTGCCTACTAGGGATAGAAAACATAGTGACTTTTTTAAATATAAATTTATTTATTTTAATTGGAGGTTAATTACTTTACAATATTGTATTGGTTTTGCCATACATTAACATGGATCCACCACAGGTATACACGTGCTCCCCCTCCTGAACCCCCCTCCCTCCTCCCTCCCCGTACCATCCCTCTGGGTCGTCTCAGTGCACCAGCCCCAAGCATCCAGTATCATGCGTTGAACCTGGGCTGGTGACTCGTTTCATATATGATATTATACATGTTTCATTGCCATTCTCCCAAATCATCCCACCCTCTCCCTCTTTAATTCTTTATGTTTTTCTGAAAAGAACACAGAGAAAATCTGTTTAATGACCCAATACATGAAAAGTTTGTTCAGTTACTTGTTTGCACATTAAGGAAGAGCTCCAGAAGGTCCAAATTTTATGGCTACTATTAGAAGCACACAGACACACACACACCAAAATAACCCAAACATGAAGTTATTTCAGACACTATTTTGTTTACTTGCTTTATTTACTTTTTATTTGCAGCACAATCCAAAACAGAGAATATATTTGTTTGCAGTGAATTTTCAAATCACTCTAGAAAAATATTAAATATTGTGCTTCTTTGTTCAGCCTTGTTCAAAGGCTGCTCTAGTGGTTTGAAAGAGACAAAAGACGTCTCTTAGTGAACACTGCCATTCCTCTAGGGGAAAGCTCTACCCATATAACAGCTATTTTAAGATGTTGAAGATGCATTACCACAGGCTGCAATTACTCTGTGAATCCCAATTTGAATTGAAGTATCATCTCTCAAGGGTGTAATCCCAGGGTCACATTTCCTTTTCCAGGCAAACTAAACCATCTCTTTGACTATTAAGTGCTCGACAGGCAATCTCAGACAACAAAGATCCTCTTCATCTTTAAGTAAATAAAATTATCTTTTAAAAAAAAATTGGTAGTTTGAAATTCATAAGAACAATAACCTACTATGATAACAAGAGCAAATCATCCACAAATAATTACTAATCATGGTCAAATGTTGAATAAAGATCAAATTTACTAATGAAGCTCCTTTAAGCATTATGTCTATGTTCTAGATAAATATTATAGAAATATGTCTCTGATTTTTAAAACTTTGAGTGGGCTTTTATAAACCAATAATGCCATGCTTTCATACAGCAATTATTATTTACTACTATCTGCTTTCTCCTGAAATTGTTACAAAGCCTTTAGTGCCCTTTTCAATCAAGAGGACAGACCTGAAATGTCCTCCCAGCTTTTTGGTCCGTGTCTGTGGTTTTTAATTCCCTTTGAAAGATATCACCAGAGACCCTGACTCTGCATCTGGTTTGTCCAAACACATTATATGCATAGCCTCAGGGAGCATGTATATTAAGCACAGTCTGGCATCTCATTTTGATTTTGCTCCCAAGTTAAACAATAAATGTAGAGAATACCAGAAAATAGTCCTCTATTTCAATTCCCTTCTTTGTTTCTTCCATCTCTTCTACTGTTAGGTTAATCGGTTTTGTTAAAAAGAAAAACTAAACAATAGCTCTCAAATATAAATGATCAAAAATGATCACCTTTATGAATATGATACACCTAGCCCACACAGAGATGTGTGTCTTACCTGTGTCTTCTGATTGTGAAGATTTCTTCATTTGGATCCTTTTATGTTCCCCCAGTCCCTTGTACCTGAGTTCGCTTGAGATACCTTCCCCATTCCCCAAACCCACAGCCACTAACTGAGGTCAGGTGACCATCTCCTTCATATGAGTTATTGCACCATTTTCCATCTGGCTTCCCAAATCTCATCTTGCCCTCTCTTCCCACCTAGTAGCCATTCTCGACAATTAAGAGAATTTTTAAACTCTAACAAGTTCATTGAGCCTTTCAAAGTCCAGTCTCTACTCATACTGGCCGCTTCGCCTCTCTTTCTGTCTTGCTTCACAGTCCAAGTCCTGGAAATACTGCAAGTCTTTTTGTTCCTAGAACATGCTGGGTTCTCTTCCCCTTTAAGTTCACAGGTATTATACTTCAGTCAGCCTAAACCCTCTTGCCTCTCTTATTTTTGGTCAACCCCTATCTACCCTTTAGGTCTCAACATAATTTTTATTTCCTCCCATAAATTTTTATGTCTAGACACATTTCCCCCACCTAAAGTCCTCTACTCTGAGAATTTTTCTATCACAGTATTTTTCATATTTTATGTGATGGCTTAATATTCTTTTCTTCACATGAAGGTAAGGTCATATCTATCCTGATACCCTTACATAGCCAGTACAACAGGTACAACTTAATACTTACAAAATGAGTGACTCATTGAGTAGTTGGGTGGAAAGATGGAGGTATGGATGAATAGATGTGTTTTAAAATGTGTGGAGTTAAGGGCTATCTGAGAAAAGGGCAGAGGCTATGGAAATTTGCAGTGCCCTTGCTACCATCAGTACATCTTTAAAACATGCCACTGACTTCTCTCCACACTGATTTGATACAAGCCAACCTCATTATGAAAAAATGTTTAAAAACCTATTTATATAATCATGTTTAAAGAAGTGATTTTAAAATAATCACTTATGTATTCATTCAAGCTGAGCTAGTACCTCAGGATAATGAGGTGAAGTTTATAGTTTCTCCTCTTAAGGAATTTACAGGTGCTATATAAGGAACTTAAAATATAAAACAGTATCTTTAAAAAAAAATAAAATTAAGTTATAAAAATTCTACATCATCTTTAAAAAATATTTCTACAAATCACTTTTTAAAAGTCCTAAAAATTTTGTAAAATTATTTTGACTGGAAAAAAAAAAAGCATGACCTTAAATTCGAAAGTATTTATTTGTCAAATACTCCATCATATGACTTCTACAAAGATTAAATAAGGTATATCCATATGAGTAAACTAACAAAATAAATGGGAAGGGGACAGAGTCAAGGCCTGGGACCCAGGAAAAATGATCTGAGGAGGGCTGAGGGTAGAATATTGCCTAAAGAAATGTTCTCCTATGGTGTGTTGAGTAGAACATTCCATTACAGTCTCAAAGGTTTTGAGCCCCACTGTGTACAATATAGAACTAAGGACCTGGAAAACACAGCCCTGCTGTTTGTAAATATTAATAGATGTGCCTTCTAACAGTGAGAGGAAGATTGAGCTTCCCCAAGTAACTTTAGGAAATAGTTCTGCCATGGTGAGTACTTGAGAGGAACCACACAGAGCCACACTGCCTAGAAGCATCTCAAGAGGGAAAGCAGGTCATTTCAACAGTGCTTAATAGGCTCACAACAGATGTGATTGTATCAGAAGCAGGATGGACTGTAAGAAGTGCTGAATTTGAGTATCTGCAGCTAGTCCAAACAATAATTAGTGTGTTTGTGATGCACTGATGACAGAATGGAAAAGACCTTGTGCATTTTATCTTCTTTATGATCTCCTATAAAGCTGAACCCAGTAAAGTAGAAAAAGAGGAGCCTGAATTCTTAGGTGCTCTCAGTTCATTCTTCTTTTTCTTCTTCTTCCTCCCCTCACTCCAGCCTTTTTGGTCCTTATATGGCACTCCATGTGTTCATACAGTAACTGTGAAAATTTCTGTATTAGCTTTGGTTTATCTAGGGGTGCACTGGAAAAGGTTAAACAATTCACTCTTGTGGGGAAAAAAAAATTCATGAACACCTATATGTACATAATTTTTATTGATGCAAAGGAGTATGAAGTACACAATTAATGAAAATAATAACACATGCTATATTCTCTTTGTTGTAAATATTGCATAGTCAATTTCAGTTTATTCTCACAGAATATTTGTCCTATTTTTGCTGAAATCTTGTGTCCATAGACAAACTATGGCTGTAATTCCACCATGATTTCATAAAATTAGCCTATGAATAAATGTTTGATTACTTCCCAGTTCAGAAGTGGTTCATATCATTGACAAACTAATGTAGCTCTGTCATAAATATTGATTGATATTTCCATTATTTAAATGAGGTTTAAAAAAAGTGTGAAAATTAAAATGTTTGTGACAACTTCATTAATTCGTTAATGACATGAAAACTTACTTGCCCAATCAGATAATAGTTTTCAAATATTGGAAGAATAT
Source organism: Ovis aries (assembly GCF_016772045.2). Lineage (NCBI taxonomy): Eukaryota > Metazoa > Chordata > Mammalia > Artiodactyla > Bovidae > Ovis > Ovis aries. The sequence continues at coordinate 55,793,864 of NC_056069.1, forward strand.
CTCAATTTGTTGCACTATTCACATGACATATTTAAGTTTAATCTATATTATTAACATTTTTCCATTACTTTGTTAAGTCTAGATAATCATCAAAAAATAAATGATATTCTGATGGAGTAAGATGAAGGAGAAAGCATTTGCGAGTTTCTGTGGCATAAATATTCCCATCATGGTCAATTTCAGGCTCCAATATAATGTCACTGAACTCAGAGATGGGAAGATACACATAGCAACACACCATTACATGGTTTTCCACTAGATAGTCCTAATAAACATAGAGAAGCTCAAGAGCATAAAATAAAATAATTATGAAGTGATAAGTCCTGAATATGCATTAACTATGTTTTTAATAGAATTTATTTAATGGTAAATTTATATAATATGAATTTTAATAATACCCATAATTAGCAACAATGTGGCAAGCTTCCTAAAAATTTAACAGCTAGCTCTCTTGAACCCATATGAGCCACTCCAGCATAGCACTGGATTATTCTTTATAGATCATTTATCCCTTCTTGCTACTTGTCACAAGCATCATGCTACAAAATGACTGTTTCTTCCTGAAGACCAGTGAATTAGGGATGGGATCTTTCTTCTCCGTCACTGGTCCATGCAGAGCTTGGAACATTATAGAAACTCAACAGATGCTTGTAATGAATACAGATTCATGTAGTGAATACACAAGACATTGAGCAGTCACCACTTTCGAGCCTGGGACTGGGCTAAAATTCTGCTGCAAACCTTTAGCTCTGTTTATTTCCTATTTTCGTTTCATAACTGACTCAGTTTAGCAGAGGCCACCCTTTTGGTATTAACTCATATTAGAAGAAGCTCATAAAAATATCAATTAGGCAATTTCTGGATTGTTGATGTTCAGTCACTAAATCATGTTACTAAACCTTTGTGACCCCACTGACTGCGGCACACCAGTCTCCCCTGTCCTTCACTATCTCCTGGAGTTTGACTGACTCAGAGAATCATATTAAAACAGAAAGGACCTTTGCGTGCACGTGCGTGCATACACAAAACTAGTGAAATTTCTCATACAGCTGAGTCTTTCTCCAGGAATTGTCCTTGTATGAACAAAGTTGCCCAACCCAATGTCCTTCCTCTGTCCCTGTGACAGCCTGGAATAAAAGACAGATCATTTAAGGGGCACATGGACTCAACTCTTTTGCTTCAATTTGCAGGACAATGCTGCAGAGCGATTCCAGCTCCAGGGCTCTCTGAGGGCAGGGATGGGGGTGGGAGTGGATATTGAGGGGGTCTGCTAAGGTTTCCAGTGCAGCAACACCATCCTCCAACTTTTACCTCCACCCTCCACTTCTTAAGCTCATTCAATTTATGTACACAAAGCTCTACCTCAGAATCTGTTCCTTGGGGACCATACATACTACAGCCTTCCTTCAATGTCAGATAATGCTTATCAACGCAACCTCCTGCCAAACAATGCATATTGTGAGAAATATCAAATCAAAAAACTGGAACATAACATTAGTAAATAGAATAGATAAGCAATTGCAGTAGTATTGACAATTGATTTAATAGGACCTTATTGTCACCCTGCTTATTTAACTTATACTCAGAGTACATCATGAGAAATGCTGGACTGGAAGAAGCACAGGCTGGAATCAAGATTGCCGGGAGAAATATCAATAACCTCAGATATGCAGATGACATCACCCTTATGGCAGAAAGTGAAGAAGACCTAAAAAGCCTGTTGATGAAAGTGAAAGAGGAGAGTGAAAAAGTTGGCTTAAAGCTCAACATTCAGAAAACAAAGATCATGGCATCTGGTCCCATCACTTCATGGCAAATAGATGGGGAGACAGTGGAAACAGTGTCAGACTTTATTTTGGGGGGCTCCAAAATCACTGCAGATGGTGATTGCAGCCATGAAATTAAAAGACACTTACTCCTTGGAAGAAAAATTATGACCAACCTAGATAGCATATTGAAAAGCAGAGATATTACTTTGCCAACAAAGGTCCATCTAGTCAAGGCTATGGTTTTTCCTGTCGTCATGTATGGATGTGAGAGTTGGACTGTGAAGAAAGCTAAGTGCCAAAGAATTGATGTGTTTGAACTGTGGTGTTGGAGAAGACTCTTGAGAGTTCCTTGGACTGCAAGGAGATCTAACCAGTCCATTCTAAAGGAGATCAGCCCTGGGATTTCTTTGGAAGGAATGATGCTATAGCTGAAACTCCAGTACTTTGGCCACCTCATGCAAAGAGTTGACTCAAAGTACTTTGATGCTGGGAGGGATTGGGGGCAGGAGGAAAAGGGGATGACAGAGGATGAGATGGCTGGATGGCATTACCGACTCGATGGACATGAGTCTGAGTGAATTCCGGGAGTTGGTGATGGACAGGGAGGCCTGGCGTGCTGCGATTCATGGGGTCACAAAGAGTCAGACACGACTGAGGGACTGAACTGAACTGAACTGGAACTAGAATTACCATCTTAAATGCATCTTTATGGAAACAAAATTGTATATTAATTTAAATAGTAAATCTTATGACTATTGATTCTGCATCCAAAATAGAAGGTTTTCAGTTTGGTTTAGGAGTTTATTTTAAGGCTTGCATGAAACAAAACATTCAAATCCAAAGAGCTATATTGAGAGTATTTAGTCATTTGCATTATCAATGTAGTGTTTGAAAGTTTGACATGAGTTGAAATTGGCCATACAAATGAAAAATAGCTTAGCTAACATTAACAATCATTAAAGGGTGAAAATGACCTTAATTTCTAAAAAGGAAGGTCATATTCAATAGTTCTGTATTATACAACTCCCATCTTTTGCAATTACACAGGTATCTCTAGACACAGAAGACACTCGGCATGGATGAACAGTTACCACTCTCAGGTGAAAAGTATTTGATGTTGCATGTTTCCTTCACTTAAATCAGTTTTTAATTTCAAGAGAGGGAAAGACAACGCTAAAAAGCATTCTCTTAAAATTCCACCCCGATTAGTAAGGTTAGAATACTAATGATCACATGCTATAAGGCAACTAAATCTTTTTACAGAGCCACTTTACAGGAAAAGCAGAGGATCAGAGACCTAGAACCCAGTTATTTTTATCTGATGACCATGTAGACACCGCAGGGGCTTTGCATTCTTTAGGCACTAACTGATGACAAGCATTTAGGTAGGTGTAGATTACTTCATATGCACTCACTCTAAAACAAGTAAACGAGAGCCACTGAAATTTTTATGAGAAATCGCATTATGAGGACAAATATGAAATGTTAATATACTAAAGTCAATTTAAGATATTCTGAGTTACTTAAAATAATATTTCAAATTATTTTTTCATCCTTGACACAAATAATAAAAATATGTTCTTTTAAATTGTTTTTGACAGCTCTCACCCATGGCTTTTGCACGCATCATTTTTATTAACCCACTAAGTGAAGACCCAGTCCCTCTGCATGTCCAAATCCCACAGGAGGAAGGGGCTGGGTAAGGGAGAAAGCTGAGGTAGAACTATGTCCTATCACTCAACTTGGAAGACTTGTGGGAGGAAAGGGATCTGTGCAAGTCTGTTGCTAAAGGCGGAAAGGAAAGGGAGTATCAGATGAGATTGACAGCGGAAGAGGAAGAGGATGAGGAGGATGGAGAGTATGAGGGATCTGCTGAAGACCCAAGAAACACAAAGGGGGCGGGGGCTAAGGAGCCAAAGTTAGTGGGAAGTACGGTGCTGGAGCCCAGAAGTGAGGTCCGTTCTGAGGCAGGGAGGCTTCTCAGGTCCCTTTGCTCGTGGCCCACTTGCACCTGAGTTCCTTCCTCCTGCTCCTCCTCCCCAAGATTCTGGCAAACAGGCTGCTTACAAATAGGGCACGTCTTCTTGGTCTGAGTGAGCCACGGGTCCACACAGCGGCAGTGATAGGCATGAGCGCAGGGGAGGACCCTCAGCTTGTCCCCATCCTCATACTCGTCCAGGCAGATGGGACACACATCATACTGGTCTCCCTTGCGATAGTCGTGGGTAGGAATCTGTTTCAGTTGCTCTTTGGTCAGCCGATTCTGCCAGTGCTGATTCTGGAACTGGATACAATGAACTATCACTATGGCTCCCATGCCCAAAATGAACATTGCCAAAATCCCATAGAAAAGGATGAAGAAATAGGTCAAGAGGAATACACTGTCAGGGACCAGAAGCACCTGAGCTCCCTGCTGGTAGATGAAGAAGGCACGCAGGTACTTAGAGCTCTTTTCGCTGATGAACACAGAAGGGATCCAGATCTGCTGCTGGACTTCTTCGTTACTCCCCACCATGTTCAGCAGTTCATTGGAATTCACATTGTGGACCACGGCTGCACCATACCCGGCCTTCTGAGCATGTAGGACCTTGAGGTCAAATTTGCAGTCGAATCTTCGAAGCAGTGCAATGAAAACTGATCCGTTGGCCCGGGCTGGGGGAGGTGGGGCAATGGGGCTGCAGGCGTTGGCTGGCTGAGCCTCCACGAGAAACCCCTTAAGTCCTTCCTGACTCAAGGCAGCCCCAAAGAGAGCTGGGAGGTCTGCAAATTCCATGCTGCCACTGTGGTCCGAAGTCGCTCGAATGAGTCCCCTGACAGGGGATGCTCCCCACAGCAGAGTGGCCACAACCACAGGAAGACAGAGGGCCGTAGGGGGCATGGCAACAGCACTGGAGGAGATGCTGAAGAGGCTGTGTCCTGGTGGCAGAAGCAGAGTTCTGTGCCCTCCCCTCTTCCTTTGGGTTCCCAGCGGTCCAACCGCCCCTACGTGCTACTTCCTAGCTACATGATAGTACAGGGAAGGAACGCCGGCTCCACCCGTTTAGTGGAGCTAGGAGAGAGATATTACTGAATCCTTTTCTGGTATACAGATAAAATGGGGAAAGAGCACAGAAGCAAGCATAGATGACAGGAAAACTGAAAAGATGGGGGAGTTCAAAGATGTAGGACTTCCAGCCAGGCGGACCGTTTCCTTATACCCTGGAAAAGGGCTTCTGGTAAAGAAAGTCAGGTTGCTTTCTGCCTTGGCTGCTCAAGATGTAGCACTTCCGGTCTTCTCTTCCTTCCTTTTCTTCCTTCCTCCAAGGGGCCGTCATCATCGTTGGTACCTTCAGCTATCGCGAGAGTGCTCACCACACTTCCGGCCGATCAGACGAACTCTTGAGCCTATCTTCAAAGACATCCGAACTCTGGCTTTGCCTGGCTTACTCGATCTCGAGTCAAGACAAGCCAAACTGAGAGGATTCTAGCAGATTATTCATTTTAATATAGGTTTTGTGACAGTTGATTCTGACCTAAGAATGTGTACCTGTATCTACAAGTGCGAGTCGTTTGTCATACTATCTCTCAAACAAGTATTTGAAAACTGAGATAATTCATAAATTCTGCCATTATGATACAGGTAATCGAGGATCATCTGTATTAAAATTTAACATTTTAATCCTTTTATCCCATTGACACAATACAATCTTTTAAGCTAATCTATTTCCCATACCAAAGACAGTATGGAGATCGAAATTAAAATTTTATTTCTTTATGAGGACCAGTTTAGGCTAGAATACATAAACCTACTGGGTGTTCGGACAGTACATTTTTCTAGGCTAATGAAGATGCCTGAAGATTTTGGTGTAGCATTGGATCCATATGACCAAGGAAATAGCCAGAATATAAAATTGTTGAAACTTAGACACTTTGCCTTGTGGCCTCATTTACAACATGAAATGAGGTCCTTTGGTTCTTAGATTTTGCATTTCCATACAACTGTCTTTTTTTCTCCTTAAGAAGTCAAAACTTGGATTAGAAAAGAAAATTATAGGCCACTTTAAATAAAGATGTGCCTCATTGGCTAAGTCAGAAACAGAAAGGTTTTATTCTGAGCACACAGTGCCAAGTTGTCCTTCCAGACTTGGGTGTTCAGCATCTCACATTACAGTATTATTGTGCCATTTTTGTACATTGGCTCCATTTTCCAAAATATTCTTGCAGACTTATCTCTGTGTTGCTGTATTTTTCCAGTTTCGGACTACAACAGGTTATTAAATGCCACTGTTCCTTCTTTCACATAATCTATTCAAGGTGAAGCACAAAACAGTAAGGTCTAAATCCACCTGGACGTTAAGACAAATGCTAATTTAAACCATTCCTTCAGGATTTTCAAATAAATGTGGAGAAGAGACGAGAGGAGTCCCATACTGGCACTGTCAGCACTAGCTAGTAGCTATCCTCAGTCTAAAACAATTGAAGTACTGAGACGATTTCTTTCAAGATGATTGTCAGTGAGCTTTGCTGACAACCACACACCCCATCCATGGGGAAGTGATGTGGTGCTTCCCCTTAACCTCAAGTCAAGGGAAAATGACGTGGAGACATTTATGAAAACTGAGGCTCAGAGAAAAAGGAGGGGAGTACACTGGGTCAATCTCCATTTCTGCACCCAGAGAAGTTTCCAACATGGGCCAGATTCCAAACATGGGCCTTGCTATGGAGAGCCCTTAAAAAGGATCCCACGGAGCCCTTGATCTGATAGGGTAAGGAGATACCAAAATAGAGGGGTAGATACTGGAATCTAGGGGCAAAGGAAGACTCACAGGTAACCATCCCAGGAAAGATATTGTCCTCATCAGGTGAGCAGCCTAGAAGACTCAGAAAAAGAAAAAAACTTCCAAGGACTCCACCAAAGCAATATATAAGAGAGAAGGAGTTAGTTTGACATCATTTTCTGTGGGGGCAGTCAGTGACATCAGATCGCTACTGAACCAGCCAACCATGATTATTCCCTCTGAGACCAGGCTTCGAGAGGTCAATAGCAGAAGCTGACCAGAGCAGGAGGGGAGCAAAGACAAGAGAAGAGAAGCCAGCAGCACCCCACTCCCCCACCTCTGCCACTCGGCCAAACTTTCCAAGCTTGATTTGAATCTGAGCCAGGGAAGAAAAAACTATTTAATGAGTCTGAGATTTTATATTACACCAAACTACATTAGAATTGTGCAGTTGCTAGTCTGAATGCATTTGTGTTTAAGATGATCAAAGACAGAACTGAATCCAGGCTTCTTTAGTTCTAGAATTTAACAATTTGGGAAACTCCTTCAATTAAAAAAAAGTGTGTGTGTGTGTGTGTGTGTGCACGCGCAGACATACTTATACACAAAATTGTGGTGTCAAAGTCAGGAGCATAGCCTTGGAAGGACATCTGCAAAGAGAATCTGAAACATTCTCCCAGTTCAGGAGAGCAAGACTACTTTTTCCAACTCTGTTGGAAAAGTGTAAACAAACCTTTTTTTTTTTTTTTAGGATTTTCAAAAATTTATTTATTTTTAATTGAAGGATAACTTCTTTACAATATCATGTTGGTTTCTACTATACATTAACATGAATCAGCCATAGATGTACATATATCCCTTCCCTCTTGAACTTTCCTCCCACCGGAGATTCTTTTCAAAACTAGAAATAAAACTACCATATGATCCAACAGTCCCACAATGAAGCATATAACCTGAGGAAACCAAAACTGAAAAAGACACATGGATGCCAACGTTCATCCCAGAACTATTTATAATAGCTAAGACATGGAAGCAACCTATATGACCATCGACAGATGACTGGATAAAGAAACTGTGGTACATGTGTACAATGGAATAAATTACTCAGCCATAAACAAACCTTTTTATGAAAAAACTTAACTCACCAAGAGGCTGTAATCAACTGTTATTGAGATTTTTATCAAGTTTATGTTAAATATACATTTTATTCACATGTATAGTTAATATATAAATACATACTATCTCTATAAAATTTGTTATATATGAATTTTGTAGCAATAGCATATATATAGAACCTAGTCTCCTGCATTGCAGGCAGATTCTTTACTGACTGAGCTGCCAGGGAAGCCCCATATGTATGAATACATAATTTTAAAATAATTGTCTCTTAAATAAAGTACAAGTTTATTAGCTTAACTTGGTAAATTATTCATCTTTTGGTTAGATAGTCCAAATTAAATTATCATTATTTGTCACCCATGATCCATAACTATCTCAATTCAGGGCATTTAGCTTGTAGGAGCTATCAAAACTATCTGCCTTTGTATGGCTGCTATTTTTCATATAAGATTTTATACATATATTAAGAATTTCCATAATTTCAGCATTGCTTAACTCTACCTTTCCCAAAAGAATATAAAGCTCTACTCCCCTTCCTCTTTTCTAGTTAGTAATGGCCTTCTCAGAAAAGTTTAAACAAAAGAAAATGTGTCATATAGAACAATAGATCCCCTTGATATGGTATCAGACAATCTGGTCTCCTGTATAAACCTTCAAAACCATATTGTGTCCTCCCAGTGCGGGAAAACAATTAGTCAATTCAATGGTGGAAAAAGAGTGAAGTTGTTGACAGGCATTGCATTATTTAATCAATTGGTGATCATATGTATTTTTTTTTTCAATTTTCAGCTCATCCATACTGCAGACAGAGACACAAATTTATTCATTTATCATCTATTTATTGAAATAGAATCATGTAATAAACCACTCAAGTTTGTAAAAATAAATGATTTTTCAGAGTTAAAAGAAAAAATATGTACTAAGCGTGAATCATTTGAACATCTTGGCTGCCATTTTTCTTTGTAGGTTTTCATGGTCTCTTGACCACCACCCTTTTTTCCCCATCCATTCTTTTGGGGAAGATTCTGCATTTTCTAGCTTGTAAAGGATAATTTACCTTTAGAAGGTGGAGCTATTGAAGAGAATAAGAAAAAGGAAAAGTAGGAGTTAAAGTAGGGTCCAGGTTCCTTGCCACCTTGACATTCTAATAACTACAAACCCTCCACAGTACTACTTCCTAATTTTCCAGTCTCTGACCATCCCTGTCATCTTTCTATCTCACTCTCTAGATCTTTAACAGTCACATCATCTTGCCACTTTTTCCCCTCTCTTCCTCATGCCCCTGGCCCCATGTCCTCTTTCCTCCTCCCCAACTTTTACCCTGGTCAATCATTATCACTCTTTCCCTGCACATACCCTCAATTCCCTTGCCTTTCTCTTTGTGGAATATGTCTGAGCAAACTACAGTCTTGCTGCATGTCTTCCCCTGTGCTGCTGATCATGGATTAAAAAAAAAAAAAATCTATCTGGTCTAAATGTATAATCACTACCACTCAAGTAATACCGGCTTTTTGAAAGGGTGCTGAGGAGCTGTTCCCCTTTTATTATTAATGACATGGTGGTTTCTCTAATAAATGTAGCACCCTTCCCCTTTGGGAGAATTGTCTAACCTGTTTGTAACATCCCTTCAAGTGCTCTGTCATCAGCAAAAGAGCCCCCCATGGGATGTTGAGCCTGTTCACACAATGGCCCATGGCACTACATGTTTCTGGAGATGGTACTGAGCCAGGTGACGAGCCTCACATGGTCTCATTGATCAGAAAAGTCTGTATTGACCATATCTGCACTGAACACAAGAAGCAGTAACACAGAGAATAAGCCTCATGAAGAATTTCATGATTTAAGAGGACCACTTCAAAGACCTTGTCCTATTTCAAGAGAAACTTGACTCAGCTATTTTATTTTCCCAGACCAAACTCCTCCATTCTTCTGGTATTCATTTCATCCCTGATTTTCCCTCATCAAACCTCCAAAACTGCCTACAGTTTTACTTTCAACCAACAGCTTTGCTTCTTGCCACTCTGAGAAAGGGAATAGCAATCCGAGAATTTTCACGTGTTCCCACATTGCAAATACCTGCTTCATGGCATCTGTGTCCAAATTCTGCACCTAACATTCTTCACAGGGCTTCAGAGATACCTTCATGCTCCCAGGTAAAACCCATCCTAACCCTGTCACAAGATCCTATCCGTTTGTGCCTCCTCAAGGTCATTGCTTGAACAGTTCTCCCTTCTCCTCAGAGTCATTGTTTCCCCCCTTATATAGGATCAATCATTTTAGCCTATCAACATTTCTTCCACTATTGAATAAATATGAATGAATGGATAAATGATAGAGATTTTTTTTAAATGTAAAAATGTGTGCTCAGTCATGTCTGACTCTCTGTGACCCAGTGGACTGTAACCCACTGGGCTTGTCTGTCTATGGAATTTTCCAGGCAAGAATACTGGAGTGCATTGCCATTTCCAACTCCAGGGGATCTTCCCAACCCAGGGATCAAACCTGCATCTCTTGCATCTCCTGAATTGGTAGGTGGATTCTTTACCACTGTGCCACCTGGGAAGCCTATGATAGAGATATATAATAGATAGATAGATAGATAGATAGATAGATAGATAGATAGATAGATAATAGGAAGATAAAACAAAAATCCTCTTTTGACCTTCCTTTCCTTGCTACCTGTTGCTCTCTTTATTTACTTTTTGCTGTTGTTGTTGTTATGGCAAAGTTCCTTGAAAAAGACCGTCTTTAACTCACTGTTTCTAATGTTTCTCCTCCTTTTCTGTTGCACCTTCTTCAATCATGCTTTGTCTCATTACTCTACCGAAAATTCTTTTCACAGTAACTAGTTGTCTCCATGGGTTCCCTGGTAGCTCAGCTGGTAATGAATCTGTCTGCAATGCAGGAGACTCCAGTTTGATTCCTGGGCCAGTAAGATCCCCTGAAGAAGGGATAGGCTACCCGCTCCATTATTCTTGGGCTTCCCTGTTGTCTCCCACCTGCAATGTGGGAAACCTGGGTTTAATTCCTAGGTTGGGAAGATCTCCTGGAGAGGGGCATGGCAACCCACTCCAGTATTCTTGCTAGAGAATCCCCATGGACAGAGGGGGCTGGTGGGCTACAGTCCATGGATGGGGTCACAAGGAGTCGGGCATGACTGAGCAACTAAGCACAGCACAGTGGTCTCCATATCACTAAACCCAGTGCTCATTTTTCAGCCCACATCAGACTTCATCTGTAAGAAGCATTAACCCAATTAATTGCATCCTTTTCCTGGAAGCACTTTCTCCTTTGTTCTCCAGATTCAGTGCCTTCATCATATTTTCTCACTGTCTCCTTGGCTGCCACTTCCTGTCTCCTTTGGGTTTCTCTATTTACCTCATGTCTAAATGTTAGAATGCCCAAAGTTCAGGCTTTGTCCTTACATTGTCTGCATTCACGGCCTCAGTGATCACAACCAGTTTCATAAATTAAAATACCACCTATATGCTCACAAATTAATATCTCTTGCTCAGTTTTCTCTCCAAAATCCAGACTCAAATCCATATAGCCAGATGCCTACTTGACCTATCAATTTTAGTATATAGTAGGCCTCTCAAACAGAATATATTCAAAACTTAGTTTCTAGGATTCATCTCCAAACAAACTCATTCACAATGTTTGTTATCATAGGTAACAACAATTCAATTCTCTTTTTTATCCCTCAACTCCCATGTGGTCTATCAAAAATTTTCTATTGGTGCTGAATTCAAAGTGTATTTGGCATCCTGCTATTAATACTTCTTATCACACTCATTACCATCAGTTCAGTTCAGTTCAGTTCATTCACTCAGTCATGTCCAACTTTTTGCAACCTCATGAATCCCAGCACACCAGGCCTCCCTGTCCATCACCATCTCCCAGAGTTCACTCAAACTCACGTCCATTAAGTCAGTGATGCCATCCATCCTCTGTCATCGCCTTTTCCTCCTGCCCCCAATCCCTCCCAGCATCAGAGTCTTTTCCAATGAGTCAACTCTTCATATGAGGTGGTCAAAGTACTGGAGTTTCAGCTTTAGCATCAGTCATTCCAATGAACACCCAGGACTAATCTCCTTAAGAATGGACTGGTTGGATCTCCTTGCAGTCCAAGGGACTCTCAAGAGTCTTCTCCAACACCACAGTTCAAAAGCATCAATTCTTTGGTGCTCAGCTTTCTTCACAGTCCAACTCTAACATCCATACTTGACCACTAGAAAAACCATAGCCTTGACTAGAGGGAGCTTTGTTGGCAAAGTAATGTCTCTGCTTTTGAATATGCTGTCTAGATTGGTCATAACTTTTCTTCCAAGGAGTAAGTGTCTTTTAATTTCATGGCAGCAGTCACTATCTGCAGTGGTTTGGGAGCACCCAAAAATAAACACTATTGACACTATTTCCACTGTTTCCATCTATTTGCCATAAAGTGATGGGACCAGATGCCATGATCTTCGTTTTCTGAATGGTGAGCTTTAAGCCAACTTTTTCACTCTCCTCTTTCACTTTCATCAAGAGGCTTTTAGTTCCTCTTCTCTTTCTGCCATAAGGGTGGTGTCTTCTGCATATCTGAGGTTATTGATATTTCTCCTGGCAATCTTGATTCCAGCTTGTGTTTCTTCCAGTCCAGCATTTCTCATGATGTACCCTGCATAGAAGTTAAATAAGCAGGGTGATAATATACAGCCTTGACGTACGTACTCCTTTTCCTATTTGGAACCAGTCTTTTCTTCCATGTCCAGTTCTAACTGTTGCTTCCTGACCAGCATATAGGTTTCTCAAGAGGCAGGTTAGGTGGTCTGGTATTCCCATCTCTTTCAGAATTTTCCACAGTTTATTGTGATCCACACAGTCAAAGGCTTTGGCATAGTCAATAAAGCAGAAATAGATGTTTTTCTGGAACTCTCTTGCTTTTTTCCATGATCCAGCAGATGTTGGCAACTTGATCTCTGGTTCCTCTGCCTTTTCTAAAACCAGCTTGGCTATCTGGAAGTTCACAGCTCACATATTGCTGAAGCCTGGCTTAGAGAATTTTGAGCATTGCTTTACTAGCATGTGAGATGAGTGCAATTGTGCAGTAGTTTGAGCATTCTTTGGCATTGCCTTTCTTTGGGATTGGAATGAAAACTGACCTTTTCCAGTCCTGTGGCCACTGCTGAGTTTTCCAAATTTACTTGCATGTTGAGTGCATCACTCACAGCATCATCTTTCAGGATTTGAAACAGCTCAACTAGAATTCCATCATCCCCGCTAGCTTTGTTCATAGTGATGCTTCCTAAGGCCCACTTGACTTCATATCCAAGATATCTGGCTCTAGGTGAGTGATCACACCTTCGTGATTATCTTGGTCATGAAGATCTTTTTTTGTACAGTTCTTCTGTGTATTGTTGCCACCTCTTCTTAATATCATCTGCTTCTGTTAGGTCCATATCATTTCTGTCCTTTATCGAGCCCATCTTTGCATGAAATGTTCCCTTGGTATCTCTAATTTTCTTGAAGAGATCTCTAGTCTTTCCCATTCTGTTCTTTCCTCTATTTCTTTGCATTGATCTCTGAGGAAGGCTTTCTTATCTCTCCTTGCTATTCTTTGAAACTCTGCATTCAGATACTTTCGCTTCTCTTCTTTTCACAGCTATTTGTAAGGCTTCTCCAGACAGCCATCTTGCTTTTTTGCATTTCTTTCCATGGGGATGGTCTTGATCCCTGTCTCCTGTACAGTGTCATGAACCTCATTCCATAGTTCATCAGGCACTCTATCTATCAGATCTAGTCCCTTAACTCTATTTCTCACTTCCACTCTATAATCATAAGGGATTTGATTTAGGTCATACATGAATGATCTAGTGGTTTTGCCTACTTTCTTCAATTTAAGTCTGAATTTGGCAATAAGGAGTTGGTGATCTGAGCCACAGTCAGCTCCTGGTCTTGTTTTTGTTGACTGTATAGAGCTTCTCCATCTTTGGCTGCAAAGAATATAATCAATCTGACTTCAGTGTTGACCATCTGGTGATGTCCATGTGTAGAGTCTTCTCTTGTGTTGTTGGAAGAGGATGTTTGCTATTGACTGGTGCATTCTCTTGACAAAACTCTATTAGCCCTGCTTCATTCTATATTCCAAGGCCAAATTTTCCTGTTACCCCAGGTGTTTCTTGACTTCCTACTTTTGCATTCCAGTCGCCTATAATGAAAAGAACATCTTTTGGGGGTGTTAGTTCTAAAAGGTCTTGTACATCTTCATAGAACCATTCAACTTCAGCTTCTTCAGTGTTACTGGTTGGGGCATAGACTTGGATTACTGTGATATTGAATGGTTTGCCTTGGAGATGAACAGAGATCATTCTGTCGTTTTTGAGATTGCATCCAAGTACTGCATTTCAGACTGTTTTTTTGACCATGATGGCTACTCCATTTCTTCTAAGGGATTACTGCCCACAGTAGTAGATATAATGGTCATCTGAGTTCAATTCACCCATTCCAGTCCATTTTAGTTTGCTGATTCCTAGAATGTCAATGTTCACTCTTGCCGTCTCCTGTTTGACCACTTCCAATTTGCCTTGATTCATGGACCTAACACTCCAGGTTCCTATGCAATATTGTTCTTTACAGCATTGGACCTTGCTTCTATTACCAGTCACATCACCCTGGTCCAAAACACTTTTGTCTCTCTCTTAAATTGTTGTTAAAGACCCCTGATTGAGTTTCTTGTGTCTATCCTTGGCTTCCTTCACTCTAGTGCTTCTATTCTCAACTCAGAGCTTATTCAAGTAGAATATGATAGCATCTTTCTGTTACTCAGAAATTCCCAATAGCCTCCATCTCATAGAGAATAAAAGGAGAAGTCTTTCTATTATGTGTAAAGTCACACACATTCTCTGACCCTAACCTTTACTAACCTTCTCCTTCTGCTATTTTCTTCAACACACAGGCCTTCTGCCCCATCCTTGAGCCCAATCACCCAGAATGACTACACAAACATGATTTTTGTTCTTGACAGTCCCTCAGCCTAGAATGTTCTTCCCTTAGCCTAGAATGTTCTTCCCTTGTGTAGTTGCATGGCTTGCTTCTTCACTTCTTTAAAGTTTTGGTTCTCATCCTCTATATTTTTGATGTAATATATATATATGTATGTATGTATATATATATGTCTATGTATACATATATATGTAAGTAAAGTTGCTCATATATACATGTGCATGTATTCAATATATGTGTATATTTCTTACATATTGTATATTTTACTTATTTTTCTTTTTTATTGTCTATTTCCACCACTAGAATGAATGGCAGAAGATCCTGAAGGCAGAAAATGCCTTTCTGTTCTATTCACTGATGGATGTATCTTAATTATTCATCAGGTTGCTTAACTAGTTGTAGATATTGAATAAATATCCGTTGTTATTTATTGAGATTAGATTGGAATTAAGAGATTAGGATGGGGATGAGATTTTGAAAACTGGAGAGAGAGGAGTACATGGAATGGTTTCTGAAAAGCCACCCGACATGGAAGATATTGCTAATGAGAGATGTGAAGAAAAGGATTTTGATCTGTAAACTTCAATTTGTTAATTAGTTTCCCTTCCTTATTTTAAGTAATATAAAATAAATCTCTCCTAACTAATTTCTACAGCTGGACTCTGTGTCTATTAATGTACTCTATACAAACAATATATCACTTAAGACCAGGTTTTATAACTAAATAAAATTTGATTTTGAAACTTTACTTTTGTGTATTAAAAGTAGTTTTGTTCTAGAGAGTGTGTCATTTCCTCGGTTCAATCTCAGCACAACAAAGATTTGAAATGGCAGACCAGTGTTAAAGCTCAGTTACAGCTCAGAGTTTTATTTGGTAAACAAAGGATAGTACACCTTTGAGGTGTGAGGGCAGGTGGACCCCAAAGGCGACACCCCTTTGGGTCCAATACATTTTTGTCTCCTCCCCCTTGAGCCTGCCTTATGCAAATTAGGGCTAGCCAATAAGGAGGTGTGTTTGTTTCACCTGAGACTCTCACTCAGGTTCACAGACTTTTCCTTTGTTCCCTTTTCACCGGATTTTCCCTTTCTTTATCTTTTAGCCACCACTATTTTGGACTTCTTTTTTCTGTTCTAATTACCTAACAGTTTTTATCATTAAAAAAAATAGACAATTACCTTTGCTTCTAAACTGAAATTTCTTTGAACCTTATGCAATCTTAACACAGATCTCAGCTTATTTACCAGCTTCTTTAAGAAACCTATCTTCATCAGAATATCTTAATTTGGGTAGGATTATTGAAGCCTTGTTTCAATGGGATCACTAGGATTCCACTAAAAATAAATCTTCTTTCAACTGTCTCTTATAATAAATGCATTGCTTTCTATCTGCAGCCACTGGTTGTCCTCTCTAACTTTGCCCTCTGCAACATTGCTTCCCACTCCCTCTCATTCCTTTATTATGATGAGAAACTCTCTTCTTGAAACGTGAACTTAGAAAGTGTCTTATCAGCAAGGTTAATCTCCCTTCACAATCATTTTAAGAGCTGCTAACATTTACATTTTCTCCATATCCTTACACTAAAAACAGGATAAGAAAATCAGAAAAAAAAAAATTGCTTAAAAGAATTAAAACCAGAGACAACAACTCGTCTTAAAGTCAACAATGAAATTTATGATCCCTGTATCCTCTACATTTTCTGTGTGTTTCTTAAAAGGGAAGCCTGACTTTACGTATTTTGTTGCTTTCTTCTTCCTATTTTTTGCCTCTGTCTCCCCTTTTCCGTGGTCTGAATTTTCATCATAAGGCCTGTGACATGGCACTGATTTCACTGATCAGCTTGCTATCATTGTAACCTATATAAAATTCAGAAGCCATCAAAAAAGATACAATAACATTTTTTACTGTTATTAAATTAGATTTAAAGCTTGGCACTGTAATCCCCAAAGTATGTAATTTATAGGAATGTATTAGGTTGCTCAGGATTTTTGGAACTAATGCAAAATTCATTAAAATGACCTTATTCACAGGATGAGAGTGCATTGAAGGATTAAATTAAAACACAGCTTTTCTTAAGGATACCCCATCAAGGGGAGAAATACATTGTTTTTCAAAAACTTAATCTAATGTGCAAACATTTCATAAATGTCCCTTATGAGAAACCATCCCTTGGGAAAATGCAATGTTTCTTTAATTTAAAATTTAAGTTCCTTAAATTCAAGAAAGTTAAAAACTTGGGCTTCCCTGGTGGCTCAGATGGTAAAGAATCCACTTGCAGTGCAGGAGATCCAGGCTAAGGAAGATCCCTTGGAGAAGGAAATGGAAACTCACTCCAGTATTCTTAGCCTGGGAGACCCCAGGGACAGAGGAGCCTGGCAGGTTATAGTCCATGGGGTTGCAAACAGTCAGACACCACTGAGTGACTAACACTTTCACTTTTCCACTTTCAAATTCATGAAAGTTAAAAACTTGAAATTGTAATGCCAAAGCAGAAGCAAAATCAGCTAATGTTCACTAATAGCAACCAGACCTAACAGGTTGCCACTCAGAATAATTATTTTTTTAGTAAAGAAAGAAATGGAGATATAGAACACTGCAGATTGTTCTTAACTAACGATATTATTTCCTCTATATTAATCTTATCCCCAATTCAGTCATCCTACTTTAAAAATATAAAGAAGAAAAAAAAACTTTATAATTCTAGCTTTGGCTCCAGGAGTTGTCAGCATAGACTTTAGAATCTTTTGATGTGTTTTGTGGTCGTCTATCCTGTATTTCAGGTATGGTTCCTAAAATAATGGTAGTTTATTGCCCATAATTTATAGACAATATGGTCTGCCCTCTGGCACCTTAAATATTAAAGTACCTTAGAAAATATATACATGCCACAAAATTCGTATACTCAGGACTGATGTCAGAACCATCCTTGAAGGAGCCATATAGAACTCAAAGCCTATAGACCAAAACGGTTCCCCACCCCCCACCCCCTTGCTATATCTCAGTCCAGAACTAGAAGATTTAAACAACGAGTGTGACTTTTAAATTGCATTTAAGAGCCCAAAAACTATAAAATGGAAAATACGTATGAGCAGAAACAGTTTTAAGGAAGTGATGAGGCTGATCCCAAAATGAGTGGTGGTCTATAAGATCAAGCCTGCATGTTCAAGACAGACTAGAACCAAACCAAATGAGCTTAACTCATGAATCTAATGACCATGTCAAAAATAGCATTAAAGGAGCTTAACTTTCCAACCTTGAACATGACACCAAGTTTAACCAGAAAGTTTAGTTATTCAGAAACTTCTTTGGGGGAGTCTTTGCACGTGTTCACAGGTGTTCACAGGTAGTGGCTCTGTTGCCTCTGTTGCACGCATACGTGCTGATAAATTCTGTGACTTTATTCTCACTTTTGTCCAGTTTAAAAACTCCTTTCTTCTCTTTTCAGGCAGATCAATTTAACTTTCTCTTGCTTCTACCTTTCCTAAGTAGACTAGCCTGGGCACGTTCTCCATAACCTCTCTATTCTCCAAAAAAGGCAACTGTGAGTAGTTTCAGGAGAAGCTGCTTCTTCCCTGGAAAGGAGTTCATCTCTCTTTGGACTCAGGAGAAACTAATCAGTATCCATTTTTGTCTTTTAGATAGCGATTTTATTTTCTGCTACTCAAGTAGTCACTGTTTTCTAAGACTTACAGATTCCATATTAGATAGAAAGCTAACAAGTAAAAACATCAGGTGAATTTCTCAGAAGTGTGATGAAAGAATATTTCAGTGTTTGGGGGCAAATTTTTAATTTTTTTATCTTTTTTTATTTTATATTGGCATATAGACAATTAACAATGTTGTCATAATTTCAGATATACAGCAGTGATCCAGCCATACATATGTATCCATTCTCCCTAAACTCCCCTCCCATCCAGGTTCCCACATAACATTGAGCAGAGTTCCCTGCACTCTACAGTAAGGCCTTGTTGGTGATCCATTTTAAATATAGCTGTGTGTACATATCAAACTACTTGACTATCCTTTCCCCCTACCCTTCTCCTGGGGAGGAATATTTGGGTTGCAGAGCCACAAAGAGCACTAAATATGGGGTCAACATATAGATTCAATGGTATGGTTACCACTGGCAGAAAGAGTCTTAAAGAAAAATGGAAAATAAATTGATTAGTGAAATTAGTGTAACAGATGAAACAACAAGCTTGGAATGAAACTGGGAATGCATGCAGGGGCTCCACAGGCTTTTACATCACAGGATTCTACTTGTCCTTTATTTCTGTATCTCTGTGTAATTTAGCCTCTAGTACTCCCTCATTGTAAACTGGCAGAAGTCATGGTCCATGACAGGTCCTGAGTTCAACATTTTTCTCCCTACTTCCCATCCAGATTTAAGTAGCAAATCTCAAATGCCAATTCAGAATAATAGCAATTGCTTTATCCAGTTTGACTGAGATTTCTCATCGAGCATGTTCCCAGTACTAACTTGAGATTTTCCTGGTACTTACTTGCAATATATTTTATACTTTAGCCCTTAGTTGACTGTTAATACAAAAACAAGATCTATTTTCTTCTTCGAATATTTTACTTTAATTGTTATATAAGTTTCAAGATCTAGTCTTATATATTGGATTTTACTCACATTTTATTCCCTTGGCCCTTTTGAGAAAAAGAGCATAGAATTTCATGGAATCATGTTTGATTATAAATTTATAAGTTTGCTTTAAACTTTTTACATGTTATAAACTAGTATGCTATTATTCAGCTTTCCATAATACTGTATTTCTATGTTTATACAAGAATATAATATGTATTAATTTTTTAACTTAAGAACTGATTTAGAGAATGTGAGATTCCAGCATGGCATAATTTTTTTATACTGTCATTATAAATCAATAAATCATTAAAAATAAACTTGATGTCAACTAAACGATGCATAAAATCAGTTTTTTTTCAGTTTGCATTTTTAATGGTAAAATAGACTTCGTGTAATACCCATGATCTGGTTTGCTTTTTGCTGAAAAGTAGCAAGTTAAATTGAAGTCAGTGGGTCCTTCAGAAGTTGGTGTTGAACTAACTTAGTTATAGCCTTGAATTTCTGTATTTCATGTGCATTGGTAATCACAAGAAAAGTTATGTACATGTCAACCAATTCAAGTCAACCAATCACACTCCTCAAGCTCACTCTTCATGGCCCCCAAAACCCTCAAGCTCCTTTTCACTCCCCCATGGTCTCACTTTGCAGAAAACCATCAGGAAGCCTACAAATCAAAATAACTGCCCTGTAGCCACTTCACAAGAACTCCCAAGCTGTAGCAATTCTATAAGCAAATTTAAAGTGCAATATGTAGTATTTATCTCTTAACATTTTAAGAAGGTATAAAATGTGTATAAAAGCATGCAAGATCTATAAGATTGTACTATATGTTTCCAGTTCAGTTCAGTCACTCAGTCATGTCCGACTCTTTGTGACCCCATGGACTGCAGCACACCCAGCTCCCCTGTCCATCACCATCACCAGACATTGCTCAAACTCATGTCCGATGAGTTGGTGATGCCATCCAACCATCTAATCCTCTGTCATCCCCTTCTCCTCCTCCTGCCTTCAATCTTCCCCAGCATCAGGATCTTTTCCAATGAGTCAGTTCTTTGCATCAGGTTGAAAAATATTGGAGCTTCAGCTTCAGCATCAGTCCTTCCAATGAATATTCAGGACTGATTTCCTTTAGGATTGACTGGTTGGGTCTCCTTGCAGTCTAAAGGACTCTCAAGAGTCTTTTCCAACATCAAAAGTATCAGTTCTTTGGCACTCATCTTTCTTTATGGTCCACGTCTCACATCTATACATGACTACTGGAAAAACAATAGCTTTGACCAGAGGGACCTGTGTTGGCAAACTAATGTCTTTGCTTTTTAATATGCTGTCTAGGTTGGTCATAGCTCTTCTTCCAAGGGGCAAGCATCTTTTAATTTCATGGCTGCAGTCACCAACTGCAGTAATTTTGGAGCCCAAGAAAATAGTCTGTCACTGTTTCCACTGTTTCTCCATCTATTTGCCAAGAAGTGATGAGACTGGATGCCATGATTTTAGTTTTTTGAATGTTGAGTTTTAAGCCAGCTTTTTCACCCTCCTCTTTCACTTTCATCAAGAGGCTCTTTAGTTCTTCTTCACTTTCTGCCATAAGGGTGGTGTTTCCGCATATCTGGGGTTATTGGTATTCCTCCCGGCAATCTTGAGTCCAGCTTATGCTTCATCCAGTCCAGCATTTTGCATGATGTATTCTGCACAGAATTTAAATAAGCAGGGTGATAATATAACAGCCTTGACGTGTTCCTTTCCCAATTTGGAACTAGTCTGTGGTTCCATGTCTGGTTCTAACTGTTGCTTCTTGACCTGCATACAGATTTCTCAGGAGGTAGGTCAGGTGGTCTGGTATTCCCATCTCTTTCAGCGTTTTCCACAGTTTATTGTGATCCACACAGTCAAAGGCATTAGCATAGTCAAAAAGCAGAAGTAGATGTTTTTCTTGAATTCTCTTGCTTTTCCTATGATCCAACAGATGTTGGCAGTTTGATCTCTGGTTCCTCTGCCTTTTCTAAATCCAACTTGAACATCTGGAAATTCATGGTTCACATACTGTTGAAGTCTGGCTTGGAGATTTTTGAGCACTATTTTGCTAGCGTGTGAGATGAGCGCAACTGTGGTAGTTTGAACATTCTTTGTCGTTGCCTTTCTTTTTAGGATTGGGATGAAAACTGACCTTTTCCAGTCCTGTGGCTCTGCTGAGTTTCCCAGATTTGATGGCATATGAGTGCATCTCTTTAACAGCATCATCTTTTAGGATTTGAAATAGCTCAGCTGAAATTCCATCAACTCTGCTAGCTTTGCCCATAGCTTGTTTTATTATATTTCTATCTTTGTATGTGTCAGTGGCAAAGATTTTCAATGTTATACCCATTTTTCCCACAAGCTCTGTCTTTTACACTGTGTCATTTTTCATAGGAGGCTGATTTTTAGGAGCGTATGGTATGTTATAGCAGAATTGACTTTCCTTGTACTTTTCAAGTGTGTGCATGCTCAGTTACTAAGTTGTGTCCAACTCTTTGCATCCCCATGGACTATAGCCAGCCAGGCTTCTCTGTGCATGGAATTTTCCAGGCAAGAATACTAGAGCGGGTTGCCACTTCCTACTCCAAGGGATCTTCCAGTCCCAAGGATGGAACCCACATCTCTTGAGTCTCCTGCATAGACAGGTGAATTCTTTACCGCTAGAACCACCATGCAAAGAAAATTTATCAGAATTTTAAAAAAAAATTCAACCAACCCAACAACATACCATAGAGAACTGTGTAACATAAGAAAATCCACTCTTGACAATGAAAACCACACATTTATTTAACTGAGAGATCTTGCTCTAAAATGGTCACATTTAAACTAGATCTATACAACAGCAGGATGCTAATATAGCCCTAAATGCTATCGTGCTTTCCATGATTAAAATAATTCCACCACCATCTCTTATTTCTCTGAAGCACCTCCTTGAGAAACAATGTGTACAATAAACATCAAGATAGGAGCAAAAGAATCACCTGATGAAAACAAAGGGTAAAATCAGCTTAATGCCACTGAAATGGAATTAAATGGTTTGGTTCATGTTTGCTCAATGACCAGAACAGAGCTATTTGCAAAGAGCCCATTCTTATGTATTTGCAAAACTTATTCCCTAAAGTCACATGGTATGCAACACAGCAATGTCAAAAGGGCATATGTGCTGAATAGCTTATATGATTATAATATTTTTCCTTTCCTCATCTTGGGTAGAAAAGAAAAAAAACTGTCAACTTAAAAACTGGTCTACTTCTTGCCTTGCTAGCAATTTAATAAAGTCTTGGTTTCAATTTACAGAGCAATGGTTATATATTACTTTAGGACAAAGTTTGGATTTGTTACCAAAATCTGTCTGAAACCAATAACAGTTCCTCTGAAAGGTATTTATTTTTGCTGTTTTAGTGGGGAGTACTATAATGCTTTCCAAAATAAATTAAATTTTATCCTGATTCTGTAACAATATGACTGTGAAAAAAGAAAATGAAAAACAAGGGCATGACTACTAGTTAAGATCTTAGTTAAATCTTTAGAAGAAAAATGCTTCCATGCTCCAATTTACTTTCTCTCAATCAGAAAGAAGGGTAGAACAAACAACGAGAAACAGAGTGAAAATTTGGCCTTCTCTGTGGGCTCATCAATCAGAATAGGATTGGGTATTCCAGAAAGAATTGCCAAGCCCACTCTTTGTGTCAGACCTTTTCTCCAAGCCTTGGGCATCCATGTCTTTAGTTTATACAAGGTCCAGCTTACACCACTTTGTGTTGACCAGAGCAGACCCATCTCTGCTCTGCATTTGCATAATTGAGGTAAGGTCTTTACAGCAGTAAGTGAGCACTCCGCAACCACCCTGGCATATTTTCTCCCCAAGTCTCCCCACTCCTAACACAGATTGGTCTCTCTTGTGTCTAGAAACCTTTCCTAATCTCCACTTTTCTTCTTGAAGACGGTGTCACTCCCAACCCCAGTATTCAATAATTATACCAGACTCCTACCACCAGCAATGACTAGGCTTTGTTTTTTTCCATGAGTTTAAATAATCACTGATGAAGCTGAGAAAAGAATAAAATAAAATGATTTCTAAAAGGCCTTTGCAGTGTGCAAGGCCACATCAAGGGCTTAAACCTAATGGATCTGAATGTGATGGGAGGAAGTTCATTAACAAGCCTAAAGAAAGACTGTGTGCTCAGTCATGTCAGACTCTGTGGCCCCATGGACTGTAGCCCACTAAGCTCCTCTGCAAGAATACTAGAGTGGGGTGCCATTGCCTGCTCCAGGGTATCTTCTCAACCCAGGGATCAAACCCACATGTCCTGAGACTCCTGCATTGGCTATTACTGCATTTACCACCGCTGCCACCTGGGAAGCCCTGTGTAACTCCAAAGTAGGTTTGGTGGGTTATGGAAGCTGTGAAAGGAGAATTAAAAAGTTACCTGTGACCTACTCATCAAAGCATTTTGAAAAGGCAGTGGGCCCACCAGAAGACAGAGAATACTGTAGTCCATTGTCAAGGTTTTTCTTATTGCGATGGTGAAAACAACAGGCTAATTTAGCCTATTGCCGAGAAATATTGCAGGTCATCAGACTAATGCTTTATGTTCTGATGCCTCACTGGGAAGTGTTCTGATTAGAATCTGTCTTCTCTTCAGACTGACCTATAGGGAGAGAATGTCCTGGTGCTGAGATCATGAATATTCTGGTTATATGACAGTTACAGTTCTCACTGCAAATGGATGAATTTGCATTGTCTGTCCATATATCAGCCTTAAGCTGATTAATACAAATCTGAGGCTTGGAGATGGATGCTTCTGAACTGCCTAACAAAAGCAAGCCTCCAAGTCTGTAAGCCTAGGCAACTTAAAACTCCAAAGTAATGCCTCCTGGGTAGATATCTAACAGAAAAGAACTTCAGACAGAAAGTTGTTTGAATGAGTGAGTCATTTCTGATTGAGACTTCTAAATTCCCAACCAGCTCATTTGTTGACTCTATATTCCTACTGACTCACCTGACTTTATCATACAGGAAGATGATGTGAATTTTCTGTGGTATACTCATCTACTCACTTCACCATGTTTAACTTCATAGTTATGAAAGTCTTCTGATATCAAATTATCATATTGGTTAATATAACAAAAATGTCTTCCTACTTCAGGGTTCCTCCTCCCAGAGGGTCAATTCTGGCTTTCTCACCTGATCCCAATTTCCATCTCGTCTAACAGAACTCTGTGTAGATTTTCCATCCAGAAATAAACATCTTTAAAACTAAGCTCTCCAAAATGTGCTGCCTACCTGCCTGTGGACTCTTCTAGGCCTCAAGATATTGGCTCTGGTAATCACAGGTTTTACCCATTAGGTGTCGTTCAAACAGTACTTACAGAACATTATGAATGTGACAAATAATTTAGATGGAAAGATTAAACCCCTGCACTATCATGAAAACTGTATAGAGTTGATTAAATATGATTACTATGATAATGGAGGGCTTCCATGGTGGCTCAGTAATCAAGAATCTGCCTGTCAATGCTTGAGACTCAGGTTCAATCCCTGGGTCAGGAAGATCCCCTGGAGAAGGAAATGGCAACCTGCTCCAGTATTCCTGTCTGGAAAATCCTGTGGACAGAGGAGTCTAAAGGGTCAAAAAGAATCAGAGCAACTTAGTGAGTAAACAGCAGCAACATGGTAATGGAATATGCTCTGAGTACTTATATCAAACACGTTTCTCCCAAGGAATTGATTATTCTTAGCCTATTTTCACTGGTAACAGAAACGTTCTGGAAAAGCCTGTTTGTTTTCAGTGCGTGCTTTATGATATCTGTCCTGTGATTCCTATATTAGAATATCTGCCACTTGCTTCAGCAAGTTTATTAAAAAGCCTTAGATTTGCCAGTATCAAATGAACAGATCACTTTTTAGAAGAGAATATTTACCAACAGACTTTTATAAAAGGTTTTGCCTCTCTCAAACATGGTCATCGATTGTTAGCTATGGCTTTATTACCTGTCTCCAAAACCTACGTAGTTTCTGCTCCTCTTTTTATTCTCTTTGACATTAAGGTTTTCTGTAACCCAGTCAATTTCTCTCATTTAGGATCAGCATTCTTTCAGCTATAGACAGAGTACTGGGCTGGATGTGATGATTAAAAAAAGATAAATAGAAAAGCTCTGTCCTCAGTGAGCTTCCTGTATCTAGGAGGATCAAGCAAAGTCATATTAAATATATGTATGTATATATATCTAGAAAGAGGAAATAAGTAAAAAACAAAGTGCATCTGTAGCAGAAGAGATCATTTTGAGTCAGAATGACTCTTAGGATTTCTGAGAAAAAGAGTTTCACTGGACCTAAAACATGTACAGGTTTTAAGGAAACAAAGGGCAAAGAGGAAGGAATAGCAGCGGAATGGGAAGTAGGGAGAGGAAAGATGTATGTTAGGCACAAAGAGGAAATGGAAAGTAACTTGAAGAATTCACTTGTTGGAAGTCTTCTCATGAAGTCACTGATTTTGTAATAAACCAACCCTGACACAATGCAAAATTTCCAATAGCCAAAAAAACTCCAGTCTTACCAAATGCATTACCCAGCAAGGTAAAGTTAATAAGAGATTTTGTAGGAAAGGTGGAAATTTTCCATGATACACTAACCAACACACAAACACAGCCCTTTCATTCAGATGGTTTCTTCTCTAAGAAATCTTGCTGCCAGAGGAATCGTGAGTCTTTCTGAGACTGTCCCTCTGGGCCCTGCCCCATTACTACTCTTCCCTCTCTCCTCCTTTTGTTAGGTAGAGAGCTTCAGTCTTTTTCTTGTGAGTATCTTTGTGAGGATCACTTCTCCCATTTGAGAAATTCACCAAGACCATTTCCTAGAACAGTTTGCCATTCTGCTTCCAGGTGCTAAGAAGGTGAATTTTTCCCCCTCTGTATTACTGTATGTTGAAGCGCCAATACTTTGGCCACCTGATGCCAACAGATGACTCATAGGAAAAGACCCTGATGCTGAGAAAGATTGAAGGCAGCAGGAGAAGGGGGAGACAGAGGATGAGATGGTTGGATGGCATCATTGACTCAATGAACATGAGTTTGAGCAAATTCTGGAAGATATTGAAGGACAGAGGAACCTGGTGTGCTGCAGTCCATGGAGTCACAAAGAGTTGGACAAGACTTGGAGACTGAACCAACAACAAATATTATTGTATTAGTTATGCAGTCCACATTCACTTAGTGGAAGCAAGATAAGTAAGGAGGAAAAGTCAGGTTTGAGCCAAAAGGTTAAACATTCTAACAATTAAAAAACTACTTGGTACCGTTTAGAAATGTATATATAGAGCTACATGAAGAAAAGAGGACTATATGAAAATTAATCCAACGGCTGAGGTCAGTTTTACGAGTGTGTGCAGCCAGTCACCCAGAGGTCTGGACTCCGAAGAAGCCTACACATGGTTCAGTGCTTGCTCTTGCCATTTTGAAAATCCTTATCATTTTTGAACAAGTGGCCCTGCATTTTCATTTTTCACAGAGTCCCTTAAATTATGTAGCTGGTCCTACGAGGGGCAGACAGGTGTCCAGGCTCTAGCAAAATACCTGGTACATATCAGTTAAATATTTGTTAACTGAAAGAACAGATATTTTCCTTAAGAACAGATATTTTCCTTAATAACTTGTGCAGAGAAAATTGAAAAGGGAAGCTATCAGAAGACAGAGGCCCTTCACAGATGTCCCAAACAAGGTGATGAGGCTTATCCTTGAGGAGGTCAAAAGCAAAGAACTGAGACTCAAAAGACATAGTCTCCAGAAATGAATCTCTCATTACAACAGAAGTTGAGTTTCTGAACATTGTTGTCCTCACATGTACATAAGATGACCTCCAACCTCACTGGGGTCTTTTCTAATAGTATCTGAGTACATTCTCAAAAAAAGAGGGAGAGAGAGGAAAGAGAAATGGGCGGGGTGACGGGAGGAGAGAAGGAGAATAAATAACTGTAGGAGATATTGCAAAGAAAAAATATAGTCATTTAAAATACATGGAATTTTAGAGATAGAGAAAAGGATGCACAGAAGAAGAGCAAGAAAGCAAACTTGCCACAAGGAAATAAATAAAGCCTGGGGGGACCAGGTCAAATTCTAGCTACTGAGCAGCTGATCCAGCCCAGGAAAGGTGTCCAGCAGAAAAGAATTACTAGAAACCCTATTGAATCCAGCGGTTTCCTCTTCAAACATTCCACAGAAACTACAGTTAGTTTCTGGTCGCAGTTAACCACAGACTTTCCCCTTTCACTTATATGCCCCAAGGAATCTACTAATCATGGTTTTGGCTTATTTATATCCAACTCACCCAGATGTCATTTGTGAAAAGATATTTGATGCTGAAGAAGATTTGTGAGGCTTTTTAAAGAATATTTATTGCTGGAACTCATGGGACAATGTGATACCAAATCTATAAACATGACAGACTTGTAGTCTGAACTTAGCATTAGGCCTCTTTCCATTTCAAAATGGCCTTGAAGTTGGCAAAGGGTGCCTTTCCCACTTGAGCCTTCATTATAATGTTCAAAATGCCTTGGAAGGAATAGCAAATATTAATATAAATTTGGCAAAATTTTACAGTAGCATAGATATTGCATTTGGTCTGTGAGGCTGGGTCATATTCTCTATTCAAGCATGCTAAATATAAACTTTTATGGCTCCTACTTTGATCTTGGGGCTTTCCAGGTGGTGCTAGTGGTAAAGAACCCACCTGTCAATGCAGTTAGATGCCGCAGACAAGGGTTTGATCCCTTGGAGGAGGGTGTGGCAACCCACTCCAGTATTCTTGCCGGGAGAATCCTATGGACCGAGAAACCTGGCTAGGGGGCTACAGTCCAGAGGGTTGTTACAAATCAGACAAAACTGAAGCAGCTTCCCACGCACGCACTCTGATTTTGTCACTTGCTCCAGAGTACATTTTCTGTCCATGTTAAGCACAATGCTGATGGCAAAAACTCAAGCATAAACATATGGTTCCTAGCCTAGCTGTTTAATCAAATCCTGATATCCCCATATTTTGTTGGTCTCAAAATATACATTTGCAACTATCAATATACTATCGATATTACTGCTCTTGCTAGTATGTTTCATAACTGTTTCAGAAACCACCACCAAGATTTGCCTCAAATATTTTAATCTAACACTAACATAATTAATTAAGATAAAACTTATTAGTTTCCCATCTTCACTCAAACCTCTGAAGTATCTGTTAAGCCAGTCTATTAAGCCCTCAATTAGGAAATGTTCCAGGTAGCCAATCATTACTTTTTCTGCTTGCCAGTGAAATGCCATTTCCAAATTTTTTTCAACTCTATGTTCATTCCAGGTCTTCAGTCCAGTATTAAATATCAGCCCATCTGCATACTATATTATTGTTTGTATACTTCTAATGAGCATTACTGCTTCACTCACCTATTTATGCCCATTTCTGTTCATTCTGCTATTAAATCGATTTTAAAATATTCTCCATTTTGGTATGATTTCAAAAGGTCCTAAATAATTCTATTTACTTCTATATCTTTAGCATTAAAATGAATGTAAATCTGAGGTTCAAGATCAAGACGGGAGAATGCAAATTGGAAGATAATTTTCCCCAAATTGCAATTTCCTTTGTGCACCAGTGCAAAAGAGACACTGACCCTCCTACGACATCATCCTTCCCCTTTGGCTGGCCACATAGCCTTAGCTCTCCTAGAGGAAATCATGAATTACTTTGTTTTCTTGGTAACATCAACTTTTGTGACAGTACTCAGAAATTAAACCTGGTTTGGCAGATTATCTCTTTTTCAAATAACTGAGAAAGTATTTAGAAGAGGAGAATAGGCAAGTGTGTCAACCAACAAAGAGAATTCAGATGGACCAGGAAGCTTTCCAACCTCTATGCATCTCACTGTCAAATCACCAATATTTGCAATTACTTGATTCAACATTTAGATGAGAATTTACATTCAACTCTGCAGAGAAGGGATATTACAGTGTCAAGGTCATGGTAGAGAGATGATTAGATACTTTCATGTATGAATGGTGCTGGATTCCATCACTGTAGCATAAAATGAAATGCACCCACCCTTAAGGGGCTTAAGGGGGTGCTCTTAGGTAGCAATTAGGAAAATCGTAAACTCCCTCAAAACTGATCAATTTTGTCTAAAGTCAGCCCTCAGAATGAATGTAAAATTCAGCTTGAACCAAAACAAATGGACGTGGTATTGTGGTGCTTGCCACTGTGATGCCTGACCCTGAGGCCCCCTTCTCATGCGTAGGCTGCATCAGCTTAACTGTGCTCCAGAAACCTGCTTCATTGTGGAAATCGCCAGACTCATCAAACACATCACAGGCCACGAATAAAAGAATATCCTAGATGCTTAATTCCGCACACTCACACCCAAATGAACAACAGTATGATTCAGTGTGTCACGCACCACACAAAATGTGAAGCCCTTAAATGACAAAACCTTATGTGCATGCTAAGTCGCTTCAGTCATGCTCAACTCTTTGTGATCCCACAGACTGTAGCCCACCAGGCTCCTCTGTTCATAGAATTCTGCAGGCAAGAATACTGGAGTGAATTGCCATGCCCTCCTCCAGGGGATCTTCCAGATAGAACTGGTGTCTCTTACACAACCTGCATTGGCAGGCGGGTTCTTTACCACTAGTGCCACCTGGGAAGCCCCAGAAATGGTTGTGCTCATGCTCAGTCACGTCCAACTTTTTGTGACCCCATGGACTGTGGCCCACCAGGCTCCTCTATCCATGGGGATTTTCCAGGCAAGAATGCTGGAGTGGGTTGCCTATTCCAGGGGATCTTCCTGATCCAAGGATTGAACCCACGTCTCCTATTCCTTCTGCATTGGCAGGCTGGTTCTCTACCACTGAGCCACCTGGGAAGCCCTTGACAAAACCTTAATGAAGCAGAAAACAAAAGTCCTTTCATCTTGGTTCTGGAAGCCATTGGGATGTTTGACCTCCAGGGTGGGGGATATCCCAGAGTGCACAGAGCAATTCACAAAACTGAAAAAGAGAAACAACAGAATGTCTATTTTTAATTTTATCTTGACCTTCTAAAGTTCTGTGACTTATGTGTTTATATTACTCTGTACAATAGTAAAACACATGTATAATTTATAATTACATATATAACAACTATATACATATATATACATATATATATATGTGTATATATATATATATATATATATATGCTGTTTGTTTAGTTGCTAAGCCATGTCTCACTTTTTTGTGACTCCATGGACTGTAGCCCTCCAGGCTCCTCTGTCTATGGGATTTTCCAGGCAAGAATACTGAAGTGAGTTGCATTTCCTTTTCCAGGAGATCTTCCCCACCACCCAGGTATTGAACTCGCAGTTCTTGCTGAGTCTCCTGCATTGGCAGGCAGATTCTTTACTACTGAACTACCAGGAGAGCTGACTAACTATATGTATACATATAAAATATGCATCAGTTCCGTTCAGTCACTCGATCGTGTCCAGCTCTTTGTGACCCCATGGACTGCAGCACGCCAGGCTTCCCTGTCCATCACCAACTCACGGAATTTACTCAAACTTATGTCCCTTGAATCAGTGATGCCATCCAACCATCTCATCCTCTGTCATCCCATTCTCCTCCCACCTTCAATCTTTCTCAGCATCAGGGTCTTTTCCAATGAGTCAGTTCTTCACAACAGGTGGACAAAGTATTGGAGTTTTCACCTTTAGCGTCAGTCCTTCCAATGAATATTCAGAACTGATTTCCTTTAGGATTGACTGGTTGAATCTCCTTGCAGTCCAAGGGACTCTCAAGAGTCTTCTCCAACACCACAATTCAAGCATCAGTTCTTTACATACTCATACACGTAAAACAATATGCATGATGGGAAGGTTTTCTGGCCAGTGCCTAATAGGACTTTGATACCAGGACAGTCTTTCTCAAGCAGAATTTGACCCCAACCTCTTCTCATCGGAATTCAAGACATTTACAAAGCCTTCCCCACAACGTGATAGTTACCCACATTTGGGAAAAGTATTCTGCACTAATTGGTTTGTTTGTTTGTTTGTTTTCAGAGAAATTCTCAGTGGAGAATCTTTCATATTACAAAATAAATAACACTTCCAACTTTCCACTGGATTTTGAATTAGCAAATAAAAACAACAGACCCAGAGGGATGGTATGGGGAGGGAAGTGGGAGGGGGGTTCAGGATGGGGAACACACGTATACCTGTGGTGGATACATGTTGATATATGGCAAAACAAATACAATATTGTAAAGTAATTAACCTCCAATTAAAATAAATAAATTTATTTAAAAAAAAGAAAAATGGTTCAGTACATAAACAGTTAGTGGGCAAATTTATCAGTAAGCAAAGGATGCTGAAACTGGGTAGAGAACTCAACTGTAATATAATTGTAACCAGAGAAAGAGTAACAACATAATAATAATACCAGGAATCTACCAGAATAGAGTGGGACACAGACACAGCCAGGCACATCAGCAGATCATTCAGATAAGCAAAACAAAATAAAAGGGGAGCCTAGGTCAAAATCAATACAAAAGTCCTAACATAGCCACTCTTTTCAGGAATAATTAATACTAATCTACTGAGTGAATATCCAACTCTTTGTGACCCCTTGGACTACCAGGACCCCCGTCCATGGGATTCTCCAGACAAAATACACTGGAGTGGTTGCTATTTCCTTCTCCAGGGGATATTCCCAACCCAGGGATGGAACCCACATCTCCTGCATTGGCAGACTAATTCTTTACCACTGAGTCACCAGAGAAGCCCAGTCTAATAATACTGATTTAATATTACACCATGGGTCTTCCTCAACACTCCTAGTGGGGTTTTTATGTCGGTGTTGTTAAGTATAGCATCTGCGTCTCATTTCTAGTAAATATCAGTTTCTATAAAAAAAAAATGAACCAATTAAGAAGAAATTTTAACCACAACTAAAAGACCAACTTAAACAAAATATTAAAATGCAGAGACATTACTTTGCCAACAAAGGTCCATCTAGTCAAAGCTGGACTTCCCTGGTGGCTCAGATAGTAAAGCGTCTGCTTACAGTGTGGGAGACCTGGGTTCAATCCCTGGGTCAGGAAGATCCTCTGGATGAGGAAATGGCAACCCATTCCAGTACTCTTGCCTGGAAAATCCCCTGGACAGAGGAGCATAGTAGGGTACAGTCCATGGGGTCGTAAAGAGTCGGACATGACTGAGCCACTTCACTTCACTTCACTTCACTTCAGTCAAAGCTATGGTTTTTCCAGCAGTCATGTATGGATGTGAGAGTTGGACTATAAAGAAGGCTAAGCACCAAAGAATTGATGCTTTTGAACTATGGTGTTGGAGAAGACTCTTGAGAGTCCCTTGGACTACAAGGAGATCCAACCAGTCAGTCCTAAAGGAAATCAGTCCTGAATATTCATTGGAAAGACTGAAGCTGAAGCTCAAACTCAAATACTTTGGCCACCTGATGTGAAGAACTGACTCACTGGAAAAGACCTTGATGCTGGGAAAGATTGAAGGCAGGAAGAGACAGGGACAACAGAGGATGAGATGGTTGGATGGCATCACCAACTTGATGGATATGAGTTTGAGCAAGCTCTGATAGTTGGTAATGGACAGGGAAGCCTGGCATGCTGCAGTCCATGGGGTCGCAAAATGTCAGACACAATTGAGGGACTGAACTGAACTGAACTGAAAAGACTTGAACCAGTTGGCTCCAAGTGATATTTGAAGTCCCATTCTTGCATAGGCAAGATTAGTAGCACCTCTTGCAGAATGATTTCTGAAAAAGCTTTAGTAATATGTGATCAAATCACAACTTGGAGACCAGCCATATAATCTGATGAAATATGGTTTTTAAAATGTGATTTGTTCTCCCATGTCTTTTTACACTCAGTGATGCTGCTGCTGCGGCTGCTAAGTCGCTTCAGTCGTGTCCGACTCTGTGTGACCCCATAGATGGCAGCCCACCAGCCTCCTCCGTCCCTGGGATTCTCCAAGCAAGAACACTGGAGTGGGTTGCCATTTCCTTCTCCAATGCATGGAAGTGAAAAGTGAAAGTGAAGTTGCTTAGTCGTGTCCAACTCTTTGCAACCCCATGGACTGCAGCCTACCGTGCTCCTCTGTCCATGGGATTTTCCAGGCAAGAGTACTGGAGTGCAGTGCCATTGCCTTCTCCACTCAGTGATGCTGGGATACTGTATATATGATTTATTTTTATCATATTTGGGTCACATGGAACTGTAGATCTTAATCACTTCATTTCATATTTTTTCATTATTTAAACCAAGGGTTGACAAACTATAGCCCATGGGACAAACTTGATCTGCCATCTATTTTTATATAGCCCAAGAGCTATGAACAGTTTTTACATGTTTAAAAGTGGGTGAAAAAAATCAAAAGAAGAATATGTCATGATACGAGAATATCAGTGACAATTTTATTGTGGCCATGAATGAAATTTTATTAAAGCATAGTTCTGTCTGTTCCTTTATGTTGTCTCCGGATGCTATCACACTATGAGCAAAGTTGAACAGTTGTCACACCCAGACTTATGACTCCCCAAGCCTAATGTATTTACTCTCTTTCCCTTCACAGAAAAAGTCTGCCAAACCCTGATCTAAGTAGAATAAAATATGGGCTCATCATTTCCCACTTTTTATTGAAAGTCAGGCTACACTTGTCTTTTTAAAGCCTGTTTGATTCTTTTAATACTTTTTCAAAGGAGATAAATTCTGGTTTTACTGTGATTAGGCAGAAAGAGAGAGGCAGATTATCTTAGGTATCTGGAACTATTCTAATTGCCCACATGGGTCATTTGTCCTAATGCCCGCCTTAATTAATTTTAGTAGGTAATTAAGTTTGCTAATTCATTCCACAATTGAGCCACCCTCTGCAGCACTTAACCTGAATAGATACAACCACAGTTGTACCTAAGCCAGATCTGCTGGTTTAAGTCTCATCAAAATGAGCTTAAAGACATGTTGAAATGGAATTAGAATGGCAAAGGAGATACCTTGTTCCCCAAATACTGGCATTGCTTCCCTTCCCCAAATAGTATCTACATAACAGCTTTCTCCATGGCAGTCCTAGATTAAGGGAACTTTCAGAAATAATGACTAGTATAAAATTATTCCAGAAACAGCTCTTCACACCAAGCATGATCTAGTGGGACAGCTGACTATTACACAGCAACTTCATCTCTTTAAAAAAAAAATCACAAGGGACATAAAAATGACAAAAAAACAAACACGATATGATGGGACAGGTTGTTACAACAGGCTTGGAATTTATTCCTTTTTTTTCCTGATTTTTCTTTCACCTTTGATTTTTCTCTTCCTGGAATATCATCTTCCCTTTTTCTCCTGGTCAAATGCTACTTTAAGTCTGAGCTTATATTATTACTATAATCATGTCTTTACTCTTATAATCCCAAAGCACTTTGCATACATCTGCATAAAAACACTTTCACAAACTATTACAGCTACTGTTTGTTTGGTTTGTCCTTTTCACTCTTCAAGTGAGTGAGTGAAAGTTGCTCAGTTATGTCTGACTCTTTGTGACCCCATGGACTATAGTCAGTCCATGGAGTTCTCCATGCCAGAATATTGGAGTGGGTAGCCTTTCCCTTCTCCAGGGGATCTTTCCAACCCAGGAACCAAACCCAGGTCTCCTGCATTGCAGGTGGATTCTTTACCAGCTGAGCCAACAGGGAAGCCCCAAAGTAAAAGTTTTAGTTGCTCAGTCATGTTTGTCCATGGAATTCTCCAGGCAAGAGTACTGGAGTGGATAGCCATTCCCTTCTCCAGGAAATCTCCCTGACCCTAGGATCGAACTCAGGTCCCTGCATTGCAGGCAGATTCATTACTGTCTGAGCTACCAGGGAAGCCCTCACTTTTCAAGCTTTAGTTAAATTACTAGCTTCCTGCTGCTGCTGCTAAGTCGCTTCAGTCGTGTCCGACTCTGTGCGAGCCCATAGATGGCAGCCCACCAGGCTCCTCCATCCATGGGATTTTCCAGGCAAGAGTACTGGAGTGGGGTGCCATTGCCTTTTTCAACTAGCTTCCTAGAGGAAAAAAAATAAGAATTATGCTCTCTGCTTCTTCAGTCCTCAGCACTGGTCTGGTGTTGTGTGCATGGAAAGTGCCCAATAAAAAGCAGCTGAAGTGATTTAACATTTTTCTCCTTTGTTGTTGTTACTCCATAGTCATGTCCAGCTCTTTGTGACCCCATGGACTGCATGCAGCATGCCAGGCTTACCCTGTCCTTTACCATCTTCAGGAGTTTGCTCAAACTCATGCCCATTGAGTCGATGATGCCATCCAACCATCTCATCCTCTGCCATCCCCTTCTTCTCCTGCCTTCAATCTTTCCCAACATCAGGGTCTTTTCCAATGAATCAGCTCTTCACATCAGGTGGCCAAATTATTGGAGCTTCAGCCACAGTCCTTCCAATGAGCACTCAGGATTAATTTCCTTTTTCCCCTTTACCATTTTACATCTTTCCTTCAATAGTCAGTAATTTTTCATCATTCCCACCAGTGACATTTTGACTGTGACTGTACTCAAATACTCAGGCATAAAATAGAAAAACTGATCTGATTTTTTAATTAAAGAATAAAATTTCTCTAGTAGGACCATAGACTTCCGTGGTGGCTCCGACTTCAACGTGGAAGACCTGGGTTTGATCCCTGGGTTTGATCCCTGTGTAGGGAAGATCTCCTGGAGGAGGGCATGGCAGCCCACTCCAGTATTCTTGCCTGGAGAATCCCCATGGACAGAGGAGCCTGGTGGGCTACTGTCTATGGGGTTGCAAAGAGTTGGTCACGACAGAGTAACTAAGCACAGTAGGACCATAGTGACTAACTATTAAAGGAGAAAACCATGGTGCCTTTCCCCGCCCCACCCCTGCCCCTGAGTAGATACCTTGGCAGCAAAGTGTAAGCCTTTTGACTGCTCACCATGCAGGCTCCTTATAACACTGCCCACATGTTTAGGAGCTACCTGAATCCTATGTGCTGTGCAGTTCTGGGAAGAGGCTGTGCCTACCAACCCTAGGGTCCAAAGCAGATTCAGAAAAGCCAGGCAGACCCCTCTCCTGGGCTTGACTCTCCAGAGGTTGTGGGGACCTGGAGCCTATGGGCCACAGTGACAGCCCCCACTTCGGGCCTGCTGGGTGACCCCCACTATGGCTCCTGATCACATATTCCTGGCTTCTTTCGGTGTCTGACCATTTCTCAGACCCAGACCTCCCTTCAGCCTCACCCCGATTATCTAACAGTGCTTGTCCAAGAACGGTCTTCCCTCATAGCTCAGTTGGTAGAGAATCGGCTTGCAATGTAGGAGACCCAGATTCAATCCCCAGGTTGGGAAGATCCCCTGGAGAAGGAAATGGCAACCCACTCCAGTATTCTTGCCTGGAGAATCCCCTGGACAGAGGAGCCTGGCAATCACGAGAGTCAGACATGACTTAGCAACTCAACCACCACCACCATTTGTCCAAGAACTTCTTTTTTAGTCTTTCCTTTCTCTGGCTTATAAACAGAAAAAATCTGAGTTATAAGAGTAGTATCAGACAAGACTATTGAGGCTAAGGCTAAATTTCGCTGTTGTTGTTCTTGTTCAGTGGCTAAGTCGTGTCTGACTCTTTGTGACCCCACGGACTGCTTCCTTGTCCTTCACTCTCTCAAGGTTTGCTGAAACTCACATCCATTGAGTCGATGATGCCATCCAACCATCTCATCCTCTACCATCCCCTTCCGCGAATAATAATAATAACTATTGTTATTTACATGCAGGGACTCTTTATTGTGTGGCATTTAATTCTCACAAAAACTCTATGGGGTAAGGCAATTCCCATCATTGTCATCTTCTGTCTTCCACAGACAGGAAAACTAAGAAAGAAGGAGGGTACATCAGTATGGTAGGGTCACATGACTCATAACTGATGGAACTTGGCCCAAATCAAGACAGTCTATCTTTATATTTCATTTTAATTGTATAACTCTTATGACTATTGTTAATACTAATATCTAATATTTCTTATCACTTGCTAAGAACATAAAAGCACTGGTTGTTTATTCCTCGCAATACATTTTGAAGTATTTTCTAACTTCGTATTGGGTAATCCTTATTTTCCAGAGGAGAAAGTTGAAAAATTATGAGATTAAACTAATAGCCCAGTTACCCAAAGCTAGTAATTGGTAGCACCAAGATTTCAACCCAAGCCATCCCAGCCACATTCTCCCCACTCACCACAGATGCCCAACAGGAGCTTCGCAATTGCAAGAGACTCAAACTCTAAATCTATCATTCCATGACCTAGCTATGTGACCTTAAATGTGCCTTTATTCATGATATTACCATGATTATTCATGATATTCATGATTATTTGATATTACCAAACATTTAACATTTAACATTTTACAAGGCTTTTATGAGGGAAAAATTGGATGCTATTTTAGAGTGTTTTGAAGATTGCTAGTCATGTGAACATTTATTAGATTTTTTTAACCTGCATTGTTAGAAATATGAAAGACAATGCTGTTTATCATCACTGGATTAAGGTATCTAAAAGAAATGCATGTGTAGATCAGAACCATTTATAAAACATCACCAAGTGCATTTTAGAGAGCTAGAACATTCTGGAATGATTAGGACAACTCTCACAACAAAGAATTATCCAGTCCAAAATGTTAATAGTGCCAAGACTGATAAGCCCTGGTTTAGCGCTTTCATTGTTGTTATCTAGAACTTTGTTCCCAAAGAAGCTTTTGGCTGAGAACAGTATATTTCTGTTTCGCCTTTTTGTTTTTTCCTGAAATGGCATTTGGATATTTTAAAGAGCATATATCTGCTTGAGATGCATGTGAATAATTGGGTATTACCCAACATAATTGCTTTTATGCAGGGCTTCTTGCCCAAATGACTAGATATAAATGCTACAGATGAATCATTTGATACATGATATCAAATTTTAATTAGGCAAACTGGAAGGAAATTCAAATGGGAAAATTATTTGTTCTTTCTCAAACATCAGAACAAAAACCAAAATATTCAGTAATGACTCTAAGATGTAGGAGAAAAGGTAAAGTGAAGGGAGAGGATGAAAATATTTTCCACCTTTAGCCTGATAAATGAGTGTGAGAAAAATAATACATGCATGCTCAGTCATTAAGTAGTGTCTCTGATTCTTTGCAGCCCCTTGGACTGTAACCCACCAGACTCTTCTGTCTATGGGATTTCCCAGGCAAGAATACTGAAGTGGGTAGCCATTCCCTTTTCCAGGGGATCTTCCCAACCCAGGGATCAAACCCACATCTCCTGCATTGGCAGGTAAATTCTTTACCACTGAGCCCCCTGAGGAAAGTAAAGCTCAGTCTAAAATAAAATTCTTCTCCTAACCCAAGAGCAACCTACTTTATTCTAACTTCCAATTTGCTCCCTCAGTACACACATCCCAGATGACCAACAGTGCGATTGCAGCTCAAAGAGATTGGACATCAATTGACTCCTATTCTGCACCCTTTCAATCAGTATATAACTGCTGTTGTGGGGACCAGCAGTTCCACCATTGTCTTGGTCCTGAGCTTCAGTTTTCCCATTCTCATCCCCAGAGACAGGTTTGATCCCAAGGTCTCTTTCAGCACTAATGTGCCATGATGCTCTGTTAACACTCACATCACTAACTATTTAGACCAGCAGCTGGTACCTGCTAAGGCTGGAGTTCCAGAGTAACGTGTGACAACAGATAGAATCTAAGTTCACAATTCACTTAGGTTCACATATCTCCAGTGAAAACATATAAGAATATAATTTTTTCCATACCTTAAAATCTAAAACACCAACATGTAAGGGTCAAGGTAAACATCAACATATTTTAGAAGCTATGCCAGAGACAGAAGGTGCAAAATTATCTTACTCATTTTCCTTCTGAGTTCTAATAGATTTTACACCTGAGATGGGTTGACATATCCTGAAGACTTCTTTGAGAGAGAATCATATTTTCTTGAAGAAATTCAGTGCTAACAACAACAGCATTCACTATAGATAAGAGAGTATAATTCAAATATCTCAAGTTTTACTTGTTTTGAAACAAGATTACAAATAGAGACCATTTGTTTATATATATATATATACATACAGACTTCCCTGGTAGCTCAGCTGGTAAAGAATCCACCTGCAATGTGGGAAACCTGAGTTCGATCCCTGGATTGGGAAGATCCCCTGGAGAAGGGAAAGGCTACCCACGCCAGTATTCTGGCCTGGAGAATTCCATGGACAGTATAGTCCATGTGGTCGCAAAAAGTCAGACATGACTGAGTGACTTTCACAATATATATACATATGTATATATATATTAACTCTGCCAACTTTACTGCCAAATATTAGTTCTCTTGTATCCCCTGGGATTCCCTGGTGGCTCAGTGGTAAAGAATCCCCCTCCCAAGCAGAAGACGTGGGTTTGATCCCTATGTCAGGAAGATCTTCTGGAGAAGGGAATGACAACCCATTCCAGTACTCTTGCCTGGGAAATCTTATGGACAGACGAGCCTCGTGGGCTACAGTCCATGGGTCTCAAAAGATTTGGACATGACTTAGCAACTAAACAACAACAACAACAATCCGCAGGCTCTGTAGAATCATTTTGTAGAATAATATTGCAATTAGGAACAAGGGCTCTGCAGGTAGATTGCCAGACCTAGCTCTGACATTTCTTAGCTGTGTGATCTTAGACTTTCCTCAATCTTCTCCATCTTAGTTTTTTTGTTTGTTTTTAGTCTGCAAAATAGGGATAATAATAAGGTCTAAGACTGGATGGCATCACCAACTCAATGGACTTGAGTTTGAGTGAACTCCAGGAATTGATGATGGACAGGGAGGCCTGGCGTGCTGCAATTCATGGGGTCGCAAAGAGTCGGACACGACTGAGCAACTGAACTGAATTGAACTGAAGCTTACAGACTCAAAAATACAGGTAATACTTCCTACCAAAATTCCCACTCAACAAAACTTAAAATAGATTCAGATAAAATTGGTAACATAAGTCTCTTTGGAAGAGAGACCTACCTACATTTCCAAATTCTTATTACTTAGCATCCAAAATTTAGGATATGAATATCCTAAATTTAGGATTCAGATAATTCATGATGGTCCTTGTTATCTGAACTTACTACTGGGATTCTCATTATCCCAACTTGGAGTCTAATGGATTTGAATTGCAAGGGATACATGTAACATTATAATACATTAATTTAAAGTAGATATAGCCACTGGAAACTGGATTGTTCATTCTTATCTGTGTTCCCCTCATTAAGGTATTACAGAGGAGAGGATATACAAATTTGTTTCATGAAGCTGGCATACTCTAATATCAAAATCTGGAAAGGAAAGTACACCAAAAAGAAAAAGAGAGAAGTACAAAAATAATAGGTCTTTAATGCTTTCTATCTATGGTTAAATGAGCATAATTTTGGATTGCTCTTTCCCTGCAATAAAAATAAAAAGCTAAAGAAAATAAAATATGATAACTCAGATATATGCTCCTGTTCTTTCAAAAGCTTGCATTTTCTCCATTTCCTAAGAGGATAAAGATTAAAAATTCATCATAACATCTGAGGCAAAAAATTTCTTAATTAAAAATCTCTCTAGTTAATTTTCATTTTCAAATTATATGTTTGATCAAACTCTACCAAAATTAAGATTTGGATTTATGCCTTGTTTTGAATTCTTTCAATGTAATTACATCAGTGTATCAAACAATGAATATGGAAGCACCCGCTTTTATTGAAACTAGCAAAAATATACACCATTTTAGATCATTGTTCGAGAATCATTTTTAAATAGTTAAATAGTAGAACTAATGCGTATTCATGTATGCATGAGTCATGGGGCAAAGGATAATTAGCAGTACCAGCAGAAATCAGTGCCGCTCCAAACCTTCTGCTATCCCCCGAGCCAAGTGATTCTTAGGACTCAGCCCTTTGAGCAAGTGGGTGGATTGCCCAGCTTAGAGATAGTGAGTCAGATGGAAAATAAGGACTCTGAGCCCTCGGAAGGAGCACAGATCATGTAGAACAGATGTCCACACAGATGGAGAAATAGGAGCAGCCAGCCACCAAAGTAGTCAAAGGGCTTGTGGGCTCCCAGGACACAAGAAGCTAATTGAACATAACATTAGGGAAAGAAGCAATAGTCTAAAGGCCCAGGACCTGTGTAACCACAGACATGCCATTCAATCTACAAGACTTTCAATTTCTCACCTGTAATGAAGTTGGAACAGATAAAGCGAAAATCTTTTAGTTGTAAAATTCAATAATTCTACATAAATCACCTCATTTTAACTCATGTGTACTTAAAAACTGTCAATGATATTGTTTAGTATTAGGAAGTAATGAAAACCAAAATAAAAATCATGTGTAATTAGTTTTGATGGTCATAGTCTGAGGCATTTATGGTACTGACTTCCCATTATGTTTTAATGATGTTGTTTTTTAAATTAATAATTTCACCTCAGGGTTCAACTGAAAAAGATAGGAGGTGACTCAGAGGCAAAACAGTAGAGAAACTATAAAGAATAAATAAAACTATGTTTGTATCACAATCTTCTCACAAGGCATTACAAAAATCTATGAAGTATGAGCAACTGTTTCACCTTGAACAACTGACCTTCAGATATTGCCCATTCTGTGTTTTAAAACAAATTCATTTATGAGTGAGCAATTTCTTGAAGAGCTTTGTCATTACCTTTTCATTAGCAAAAATTGGAAATGAAAACATTTGATGAAAGGGTTGCATGAAAAAAATGTATAATATTTTCTACTTACAACTTCCCACAAATTCAATTTAAAGATAAATTGTATGATCATAAAGGAAAGATAACCTAGAGACTATTATACATGGTGAAGTAGGTTAGAAAGACAAATATTATATAATAATGCATGTGTATGGAATCTAAAAAGATGGTACTGATGATTATATTTGCAGGGTAGCAATGGAGATGCAGACATAGAAAACAGACTTGTGGACACAGTGAGGGAAGGAAAGAGTGTGATGAGTTGAGAGAATAGCTTGGAAACATATACATTACCATATGCAAAATAAACAGCAAGTGGGAATTTGCTGTGTGACACCGGGAGCTCAGTCTAGTGCTCTATGCCAACATAGAGGGGTGGGATGGGTAAGGAGACTGGCGGAGGTTCAGGAGGGAGTGGACATGTGTACACCTGTGGCTGATTCATGATGATGTATGGCAGAAACCAACACACAGTTATAAAGCAATTATCTTCCAAAAAAATTTTTTTAAGATAAATGTGACATTAATTAGGAAAAAATGATAGAAGTCAGATCCACTTATTTGATATTGATGTATTATTTAACCAAC
Source organism: Ovis aries (assembly GCF_016772045.2). NCBI lineage: Eukaryota > Metazoa > Chordata > Mammalia > Artiodactyla > Bovidae > Ovis > Ovis aries. The sequence goes on from NC_056069.1 coordinate 55,836,500, forward strand.
ATTTTATTAGTCTAGCAATCTTTTATCCTGAGGTTTTAGAATTTATTTAAATTTATACCATTTAAAGAACAAAAACCAGTTATCCCACTTTCATGATGGTCCTTGTAGAATTAATATTTCCTTGAGTCTCAATCTTTTGAAAAATTTTCAGAGCAAGTTAAGCACATACCAACTATTGGTTTTCATTAGTCATATCCAAACTAGTCATACAAAATCTGGGCTCCTCATAGGGTACATTACAGTAAAAAGAATTGTTCTTTTCTCCCTACTTTTGCATATTATTACTTGAAAAACTTTGACATTGTATTTTATGCTATTTTCACTCTTTTCATTTGTCAGGTGGCCTTCGCCTAAGTGGACTGATTGATTCCATACTTCATTTTTATGACTGTCAGAATATCATTTTGTTAAAGGATATCTCATTTTTATTACCTGCTTCCAACAAATAAAGTGGTTGCAAATGTGTTATATGCAAACTTTAGATGCTAATAAAGTTCATTTTCTACAAGAAGGGAAAGCACACACGATAAGTCATTTCTTACAAGAGCATGACCAGCATACTCAAGCAAGGGAAGAGAATGTTGCAAGGCAAATCATTTCATTTCCTGGAAACTCAGAGAGCTCCAACTCAAACTATAAGCAAAAGGTTATAAAAAGACAGCTATATTTCTAACAAGTAATTTTCTTCTCTTCCCTTTTCAGTCTTCATTACTTAATAAGGCTGCTTTTCTTGATCTGTTTAGCATTCCTATAGTATTAACCAGGGCTTTGCTGGGACTCAGACAGTAAAGAATCTGCCTGCAACGCAGTAGACCTAGGTTCAATCCCTGGGTTGGGAAGATCCCATGGAGGATGGTATGACAGCCCACTCCAGTATTCCTGCCTGGAGAATCCCCATGGACAAAGGAGCCTCGTGGACCTCACCATGGGGTCTCAAGGAGTCAGACACAATTGAGCAACTAAGCACAGCACATAGTATTAACCTTAGAAGAACTACAAGCAAAATGTTCTGATTTTCATGTGAAGTCTGCAAAACATCATTTTATTTTGTCACCAAACAAATGTCTACCATGTACATTTAAATCCAGAGAATTGTGTGGAAAATATATTTTAACATGTCCTTAACGTAGGTTTTTTGGACTCCCCTGGTGGCTCAGACAGTAAAAGCATCTGCCTACAGTGCGGGAGACCTGGGTTTGATCCCTGGGTCAGGAAGATTCTCTGGAGAAGAAAATGGCAATCCACTCCAGTACCCTTGCCTGGAAAATCCCATGGACGGAGGAGCGTAGTGGGCTACAGTCCATGGGGTAACAAAGAGTCGGACGTGACTGAGCGACTTCACTTAACAGTAGGTTTGGATAAATCTATTTCCCAGTCTTTGCCTGACCTTACTTTCAGCACTAGGCTTCTTCCACAGAAAACTGCCTTTATACGTTGTGAATTTTCTTTTAATCACAGCAACAGAATTTTCTTTCAAAATACCCTTTTCTGACATTGCTCCCAGGGGGGAAAAAAAAAGATGTCATGGTAGATGAAGCATAAAAGGAGAATTCTTTTGAAAATTCTTCAAACACCAAATACCTTTTAGAAGTCTCACCTAAAGGTAAAGAAAAAAATAATTAGAGATAAACCACATCATATTCTTCAGTCATCTTTCTAATTAGCGAAGTCCTTCCCCCTCCAGTGTTACGAAAGGAGAAAACTCTATTAGGTATTTGTTGACACAGCAAATACACTGATGGGAGCTCACCAAAAACCATTCATGAATATCACAATTGTTTTTTAAGCATTGTTGGTCACCAACACAAATAGTTCACCTCATTCAGGAGGGCTCCTGTGTTTCTCTCCCAAAATATTACAAGCACAGGATGAGCACACATACAGAGTGGCAAAAACAGTAACATATCCATTCACACATAGAGTCATGAACCAGTTTTACAAACCAGATCAAGTCTTTTTATTCTCTGACCTGGAGGTACATGGACCTCACTTTGCCTAATAAGTTTATTCAAAGTATATGCCATAATTTCCCAGCAGTAGGATTCAGCTAATAGGGTAGGTAGAATAAAACAGCAAAATTCTCCACATTCAGCTGCCACAGAACTGATGGGAATCCTAACCCCACAACAATATCAAGCAGGACTGTCAACCTCACTAGAATCTTACATCTTGTTCACACAAGCGGAAGCATGCCTTAAAATACTCCTGTCAAAATTTCAATGGAATTTTTCACACCAAAAGGAAAATCAGTATTGAAATTTGAATGGAATCACAAATAACCCTGAATAACCAAAATAATTTTGAGAAAAAGGAACAAAGCCAGAAGCATCACACATCCTGACTTCAGACAATACTATAAAGCTATAGTAACCAAAACAGCATGATACCAGCAAAAAATATACACATAGACCAGTGGAACAGAATTAAGACTCAAGAAATAATCCCCCACATAGATGACTGACTAATATTTGACAAAGGATCAAAAATAACCTTCAATAAGTGTGCTGAGAAAATAGAAAACCATATGCATAAAAATGAAATTAGATCCTTATATCAATACCATTAACAAAAGTTAATTTGACGTGGATTAAAGACTTTACACATAAAGCCTGAAACCATAAAATTCCTAGATGAAAATAGAAAAAAAATCTCCTTAACATTGATTTTGGCAATGCTTTTGCTGGTAGGACACCAAAAGAACAAGCAACAAAAGCAAAAATTAAATATCTGGGATTACATCAAACTAAAATGCTCCTGAACAACAAAAGAGACAATCACCAAAATCACAAAGCAACCTACAGAATGAGAGAAATGTTCACAAATCATCTATCTGATAAGGAGTTAACATCCAAAATGTATAAGGAACTCATACAACTCAATAGCAAAAACAATCTGACTTTAAAATGGGCAGAGAAACTGAATATACATTTTTCCAAAGAAGCACAAGCTGGAATCAAGATTGCCAGGAGAATATCAATAACCTCAGATACACAGATGACACAGGAACTAAAGAGCCTCTTCATGAAAGTGAAAGAGGAGAGTGAAAAAGCTGGTTTAAAACTCAACATTCAAAAAACTAAGATCATGGTATCTGGTCCCATTACTTCATGGCAAATAGATGGGGAAACAATGGAAACACTGACAGACTTTGTATTCTTGGGCTCCAAAATCACTGCATATGGTGCTGCAGCCATAAAATTTAAAAATGCTTGCTCCTTGGAAGAAAAGCTATGATTAACCTAGACAGCATATGAAATAGCAGAGACATTAGTTTGCCAACTAAGTCCATCTAGTCAAAATGATGGTTTTTCCAGAAGCTATGTATGAATGTGAGAGTTGGACTATAAAGAAAGCTGAGCGCCAAAGAATTAATGCTTTTGAACTGTGGTATTGGAGAAGACTCTTGAGAGTCCCTTGGACTGCAAGGAGTTCAATTCTAAAGGAAATCAATCCTGAATATTCATTGGAACGACTGATGCTGAAGCTGAAACTCCAATTCTTTGGCCTCCTGATGCAAAGAACTGACTCGTCGGAAAAGACCCTGATGCTGGGAAAGATTGAAGGCAGGAGGAGAAGGAGATGACAGAGGATGAGATGGTTGAATGGCATCACTGACTCGATGGCCATTAGTTTGAGCAAATTCCAGGAACTGGTAATGGACAGGAAAGCCTAGTGTTCTTCAGTCCATGGGGCTGCAAAGAGTTGGAGATGACTGAGCGACTGAACTGACTGACTGAGTACAGACCACTACATAAAAACGGGATAAATAACAAGGCAGGGGAATTATTGATACTTTAATATCCTGTAATAAACCATAATGGAAATCATAAACTATATACATATATATACGCACATATATAAATGTGTATATATACATAAACCATATGTAGATATGTACATATACATGTTACAATGTGTTAGTGGAGATATATATATATATATATATATATAACTTACTCTACACCAGAAACTAATACAACATTGTAAATCAAATAAGTAAATCAACTATACCTCAATAAAAAATTAAAAATAATTAAAAATAAAAAGCCTCTTAGAAACAGTAAAATGGTGACTGCTAGGGGTTTCAGAGCAGGGAAAATGGAGAGATGCTGTTCAGAGAGTACAAGCTTCCTGTTATAAAGTGAATAAATTCTGTCGATCTAATGCACAGAACTGTATTGTGGTGATAGTTAACAATACCATATTAAATACTCAAAAGTTGCTAAGAGAGAAGATCTTAGACATTCTCACCATGAAAAAGAAATGATAATTATGTGATATGATGGAGGTGTTGGCTGACATTACAGTGGGGATAAAGTAATATACAAGTGTATCAGAATCAACATGCCGTATACCTTAAACTCACATAATGATATATGTCAAGTCTACTTCAATAGTGCCAAAAAAAATTATTTCCAGCCAATCCACATGTCTTAAACAAGAATTGTTTCCCCAATTTGAATTGAATTGTTCACCAACATCCACTATGCAATCTTTTCACTTTGTAGGATTCATCAGAAAATGAAGGAAGCTACCCAGCACACTTTTACCAGCCACCTCTAGAGACTGGGCTTTGATTACTTTTTAAAAGGTCAAACAAGCATTTCTGGAAGGTATATTCCTAGTTGTTGTTGTATAGTCATTAAGTCACGTCCAACTTGCAACCCCATGAACTGTATCCCACCAGGTTCCTCTGTCCATGGAATTTCTCAGGCAAGAATACTGAAGTTGGTTGCCATTTCCTTCTCCAGTTTGCCATCTTTCTGACCCAGGGGTCGAACACATGTCTCATGCTTGACAGATTCTTTACCACTGACCACCTGGGAAGTCCATATTCCTGGTTCAGGTCAGTTCAGTCACTCAGTCGTGTCTGACTCTTTGCGACCCCATGAATTGCAGCACGCCAGGCTGTCCATCACCAACTCCCGGAGTTTACACAGACTCACATTCATCGAGTCAGTTATGCCATCCAGCCATCTCATCCTCTGTCGTCCCCTTCTCCTCCTGCCCCAAATCCCTCCCAGCATCAGAGTCTTTTCCAATGAGTCAACTCTTCGCATGAGGTGGCCAAGTACTGGAGTTTCAGCTTTAGCATCATTCCTTCCAAAGACATCCCAGGGCTGATCTCCTTCAGAATGGACTGGTTGGATCTCCTTGCAGTTCAAGGGACTCTCAAGAGTCTTCTCCAACATCACAGTTCAAAAGCATCAATTCTTCGACGCTCAGCTTTCTTCACAGTCCAACTCTCACATCCATACATGACCACAGGAAATACCCATAGCCTTGGCTAGAAAGACATTTGTTGGCAAAGTAATATCTCTGCTTTTGAATATACCATCTAGGTTGGTCATAACTTTTCTTCCAAGGAGTAAGCGTCTTTTAATTTCATGGCTGCAGTCACCATCTGCAGTGATTTTGGAGCCCCCCAAAATAAAGTCTGACACTGTTTCCACTGTTTCCCCATCTATTTCCCATGAAGTGATGGGACCAGATGCTATGATCTTAGTTTTCTGAATGCTGAGCTTTGAGCCAACTTTTTCACTCTCCTCTTTCACTTTCATCAAGAGGCTTTTTAGTTCCTCTTCACTTTCTGCCATAAGGGTGGTGTCATCTGCATATCTGAGGTTATTGATATTTCTCCTGGCAATCTTGATTCCAGCTTGTGCTTCTTCCAGCCCAGCGTTTCTCATGATGTACTCTGCATATAAGTTAAATAAGCAGGGTGACAATACACAGCCTTGACATACTCCTTTTCCTATTTGTAACCAGTCTGTTGTTCCATGTCCAGTTCTAACTGTTGCTTCCTGACCTGCATACAGATTTCTCAAGAGGCAGGTCAGGTGGTCTGGTATTCCCATCTGTTTCAGAATTTTCCACAGTTTATTGTGATCCACAGAGTCAAAGGCTTTGGCATAGTCAATAAAGCAGAAATAGATGTTTTTCTGGAACTCTCTTGCTTTTTCCATGATCCAGAGGATGTTGGCAATTTGATCCCTGATTCCTCTGCCTTTTCAAAAACCAGCTTGAACATCAGGAAGTTCACGGTTCATGTATTGCTGAAGCCTGGCTTGGAGAATTTTCCTGACTTGGAGAATATTCCTGGTTAGAGTGCTACAAATATTAACTGATCCAAAAACTAAAATGTACTATGTGTGTCTCTGTGCATGTGCCTCTCACTGATTATGCCAAATAATTCATAATAAATCATATCTGATACTGACATTTTCAAGCACACAACCCTCATTTAGCACAACTCATGAATCCCCTGGGTGTTGTCCTAGATTTGATCTGAGAAGTGTGAACTAAAGAGCTCTGAATTAGCCACCTTTTTCCCAAAACCCACCACTCCAATTACTGTAAACAGTACACGGGAGTAATCAACAAATATTTCTTGAATCAAATTGAACTGCCTACACTCAAAAAGAAGACAGTCTTCTCACACGCCTTTAGGCTCCAACTTCAGAAAAGTTAGCAACAGTGAAGTGGAGCCTGATTTATTGTTGATAAAGTTCACCATCATAGCCCCGGGGCTTCAAAGTCAGGTTCATATAGGAGCTAAATTACCCCTGTGGGGACTGTGAAGACAGCCCTAATTCCAGGGCTCAGTCTTTCCTTTAAGTTAGATTTCAGGATTTTTTTTTTCATGCCATCAAATACTTTATGACCATAAGACTTCAGATGTCATATTTCTTCTGACATCTTTTTCTCACTTTTTGAAAAAAAAAAAATGTTTTTAAAATTTGCCCAGGGTTCTGCTAAGAAAAATAGAAAGTGCTTTTCAAAAAGATAAAAAATATCTACATTAGATAGTTCTGGCAGTAAGGAAGTTCAAGAATCTGGAACAGTCGCCCTCAAAAGCTCATTGACTTTTACTGCTGACAGAGAAACAGTTATTGAATAGTGACAGGTCCTTAGTGTTTAGCTTAGTGGGACGTTTCTGCTTGGCTCCCAAACTATGCAACTGCTGGGAAACCTGTCAAACTTAAGTGTTTCCTGACAGGTTTAATTGATCTTACAACTAACCTCTTCTTAGTTAAAGCTCTCTTTTTCATACCCGACTATTGAAAATGGTCGCAGTTGAAAAGGTACTTTAGTTGTACATTCAGAAGAAAATTTCCCCCATCATCTTGGTATTTATCTGCAAAATCAATTTGATTTCAAAATCAATGTTCTCTGTGGATAATTTTTAGTGTTACAGACAACATTTTATAAGATGAAAGTCACTTAACGGTACAGTGTGAACCTGTAACCACACTACTGGTTTGCGATGACACTAACTTCTTTCCTGTCTTGCTTGAAAAAAAGAAATGACTCTAGTTCACATAATTCTCTGTGCAGAACATGAATATTAAATCACAATCATTTGTATATGTTTCTCTCTCCTACAATAATACAAACGCTTTAAAACCAAAGGATTTATGATTGCTTCCATAGCATTTAGCGTGACAATGTGCCAGGCGTGTTGTCAAGATGCTTGAGGGGTCCCCAGGTTTTAAAACATTATGCATCTACTCTGATCCCTGCTAGACAAGTTCTCAGTCCAACAGATTTAACCAATGACTTCATGAGCCTTAAGAATATGGAGTCCAGGCTATGAAATAAATCCATAGAGGAGCAGGAAGAGTGGCTTTTCTTTCTATAATTTAAATAACACAGAAAACGAGCAGAACAGAAGATTGGCTATTTCCAATGTTCTGTATTTAAATAGCAAGAATACTCTCAGGTAGACTAGAAGTGGCATGAGTTTCCTGCCTGGCAGGAGATGTGCCTGGCAGTTTGTCGACATGACCCCTGAGAGGAGGGATGACATCAAGACAGGTTTCCCCAAATTCATCACTGTGCCTTGTGTTAGCCCTAGCATTAAGATAGGATTAGGAAAATTTGAAAACAAAAGAAATAAACAAACTACTTCAAATCCAAAATGAAGAGTGAAAAATATAGCATAATAAGATTTCCCTGATCTAAACAGAAAGTTTAAATTACTATTACTCAGCCATTTGAATCTGTTCTAATGCAGTGGATGAAACTGGAGCCAATTATACAGAATGAAGTAAGCCAGAAAGAAAAACACCAATGCAGTATACTAACACATATATATGGAATTTAGAAAGATGGTAATGATAACCCTGTATGCAAGACAGCAAAACAGACACTGATGTATAGAACAGACTTTTGGACTCTGTGGGAGAGGGAGAGAGTGGGATGATTTGGGAGAATGGCATTGAAACATGTATACTATCATGTAAGAAATGAATCACCAGTCTAGGTTCGATACAGGATACAGGATGCTTGGGGCTGGTGCAATGGGATGACCCAGACAAATGATATGGGGACAGAGGTGGGAGGGGGGGTTCAAGATTGGGAACTCATGTACACCCGTGGCAGATTCATGTCAATGTATGGCAAAACCAATATAATATTGTAAAGTAAAATAAAAATAACTAAATTTATTAAGTTTTAAAATAAATAAATAAATTACTATGATTAGCAGAGACAATTTTCCTAACTCTATCACTGAATACTGAATTAACTTTTAGCCATCCAATTAATCATACTATAAATATGCAATATGATTGATAACTAGCTAGATACAGTGATAGATGACAGATAACCTACCATAACTTCAAAACACACAGTGAATCAGTATCAGTTATGGGCTAGGAAAGGAAAGTTGCTTGAAATTAAGTACTTTAATGTATTACACACAAGGGAATAAGCAACACTAAATTGCAATCTGGATGCCCAAATTCATATTTTGGTATCGAGTTAGTAATTTCCTTTCTGTTCTTACCTGTCTAAGGTATAAGATGAAAAGACAAAGGCTGACCCCTATTAGCCTAATCTTGATGAGCTAAAAGGCCAAGGAAGGAAAGAAATTACAACATTAAAAGGACAGAAAAAGAGAAGCATGCCAAATAGAAGATATTTTATTCAGAGTAAGCATTTTTTTAAAATGTACTATTTGTGAAAACACTTCATTCAAAGCAGTAATGGGATGTTCATTAACATGTTGAGGCTTGTACATTGCAGAATAACAGCTAAGGTAAAAGATGGGAATTAACCTTCCCCAAGCCATTGCAAGTGCAGGAGGCATAGGGTTATCAGATAAAATACAGAACACTCAATTAATTTTGAATTTCATAAAAATAATTATTTTTAAGATAAGTTTAGAAATATCTTATGGAGGATGCTTATACTAAGAAAGTATCTGTTATTTATCAAAATTCAAATTTAACTTGATATCTCATGGTTTCATTTGCTAAGTCCAGCAACTCTGCCTGGGTGTCAAGATACATCTGAATTTCTAAATACAGCAGAAAGTCTCATTTAGCTTGTCATAAAATTATAGTCAAATGCTCACATTCTGACAGATACTCAGAGGCTATTAAAGTTTCCTGTCACTTGTAGCAAAAACTGAACTATGAATGCTGCCTGTATTTTAAATTCAGAGTAACAAAGCATGTTAGGAAAAACAATGAGAAATTTCTTCTTCCCATACCTAAAATTCTGGCCGTCTTCTTTCCCTTGCTTTTTCACAGCAAATCAGCAGTTGCAGGTATCAAGCTGCCTCATAAATTTCTATGTTGAGGAATACAATAAGGGAAGTAAGTGAAACTCTCACCAGAGCACAAAATTTAGGGGAAGATACCAAAACAAAAAAACACTTCTGTAATCAAACTAAATAACATTTTTTGCAATATTTTTAAAGATAATTAACGCAAATAACTGTGATGAGTAACAAAAATTTGCATGAAGATAAGATCTGACTCAGCATTTTCATAATTTGTACCCTTCTGCCTCATTCCAGTCCTGGTTTTTAGACTTCACCACACTGATCCACACCCGTGTTCACCTTGAAGCTTTTCCTGCTTGCTCTGATAGTAATAAGAGCTCTCTCCTCAATGCCCGTGATCCAGCCCGTCTGTTATCATCTTTGTCGCCTGAACTGAGATTCTCTGAAACCAGAGACACCCATACATCACCATGCAGTGCAGTACACAGCAGTGCTGTATCTAAAGGGCTATGACTGCATGCTAAGTTGCTCTAGCTGTGTCCAACTCTGTGAAATGACCCTATGGACTGTAGCCTGCCAGGCTCCTCTGTCCATGGGATTCTCCAGTCAAGAATACTGGAGTGTGTTGCCATGCCCTCCTCCAGGAGAGCTTCCCAATCCACGGCTCAAACCCGTGTCTCTCATGTCCCCTATGTTGGCAGGCAGGTTCCTTACCACTAGCATCACCTCAGAAGCCCTTCTAGCATCATAGTTGAGGGCAATTTTCTTTCTTTCTAATTTGTATTCAAATACTCTATGGACAATCAGTGACTCCATGACTGTGAAGATTGAGTCTTAAACTATAGGGTAAACATCATACTCTCTTAGCCAGAAAGTGCTGTCTTTCAAGATGGAAATGTGGAATGTTTGCTCTCCCTCATTTTAGGTGTATAGTCTTCTTTCTGCAAGGTAGTATGGACCCCAGGAATAACTGCAAGCTGAACCCATGCCATGTGATCTTACTATTCAGTGGGGAAAATTATAATTTTCCATGATTTTTAAATTTCTGTTGGTCATAAATGTATATGAAAATGAAAAATAGCAAAAGTAATATTTATTTAATGCACTATAACTGGAAACAACAGAAACAAAAATTTCTCAAAGGTAGTTTGAACTTCCATTTCTTTCTTCTCATCATACCATAATTCACAGTATAGGCATGATCATCTCTTCTTTGCCTTGATGAATTGGCATACCCCTTCCTAAGTGTGAATTAACTTTCAACATTTTTTCCTCTGTGCTTTTATGTCATGACATATTTCCAAAACTTCCTCTAATGTGAAGTTTTTGCCCCAGCATCACTTCCTCCAAGTCATCTTCATCCTTTTCGTCATGGCCACTTTCGTCACCTGTGTTGGTAAGATCTCCATCACCAAGTTCCTCTGACTGCACAGCTAGAGTCTCTCTCAAATGGTGGGAGTGTCAGGGTTTCCACGTTCAAGCTAGCCCTTGTATAACTCCACGTGTTTTCAATACAAATTACCCTCACAACATCATCACTTTTTGTTTCTCCTCTGGACTTTCATCACTGTTGGCTCTTTGCTCTTCTTCCTATCTGTCTTTGTGAAATGTCACATAGATTGATCACGGAGGGAGGCAATACAATTACACATGAACACTGCTGTATATGGTACTGCTTTGCTCTTGGTATATGAACCAAATAACTGATGCACAGTAGCTAGTCGCCAACAGACTCTGAAAGTGACAAGATTGGTCACTGAGCATGATGACTGTTGTTATTTACCAATGATTTGTGGACCAAAGGGTTAGCAGTAAGTTTACACTTTATGCAGTTACACAAAATATACCACAGTAACTGAAATTTAAATCATATTATATTATTTAACTAGACTGTGAAAACTGAAATTTATGCATATTGGAGCACTGCAAAGTAGGGCCTGCCTGTATTCTAATCTCTCTTAATACTCCTTCTAGAGCTAAAGTAGAATTGGCTGAATACAACCAAGTTACATAATTGAATTTAGAAGATTTTTCTCCTATTCTCACTCAAAGTATATTTTATACAAAGTAAATTTTCTTAGTTTTTCAGTCACTTTTCCCTTCCAAAATAATGTATACTGGCTCATGATGCTTCTCTCTTAAAACTAGAACCCATACCTTCTATTAATGTCATGCCTTACCACTCAAGCAACAGGGAACAAAGGATGGAGTTGAAAGAGGGAGGAAAAAAGGTTGTAGGAAAAACAGTAAGAAACTGGCCACTTTATCCCTTCAAAAGAGATAGATTGGCAATCAGTCTCACAAGAAAAGGAAGTAAATAAATACATTTTTAAAATGTCATGGAGATATGTATCTCGAGTAAAAGTCTAGGTTCGTATTTAATCTAAAATATTGAAAGTGCCATATTCTTTACTATTTTCCCTCTTACTATGATAATTAACATTTACAATTAGACTTTTCAAATGAAAGACCCACATTTTTTCCAAGTTCTGATACCAAATATTTTTGTGAGTTTAAGTCAGTCATTAAACCCTGAGTCTCTCTCACACTTTATGGTATGATCTCATTTGTCACAACTCTATGAGATATTGTCCATCTTTTACAAAGGAAATAACTGAAGCAGATAAAAGATAACTAACTTGATCCAAAAAAATACAATTTCTGAATTTACAGCCTGAGATTTTAACCTAGAAATTTGACTCCAGAGTCTATGAGTTTAATGAAATATTCTCACCCCTCACTAACTTTAATTTTTTGCTGAAAGCCTTGCCACCAAGTAAAAAGCTACTAAATAAAAATATCTCCATTTATTTTAATAGGATGAATCATTATCTGTTTCATTCAACATAAGATAGGCAAACAATTTTGTAAATAGAAGAACATATCAACTGAACAGTGAGAAGAAGTTTATGCAAGCTAATAAAAAATCAAGTTGGAAAAAAAATTTAGTATGTTCATAAAATATTGAAAGAAACCAAGGTATTTGGCATGTAATATCATAAAAGTTTATTTAAGTCATGGGAGGAGTGATGTGTAATGGTCAATGGTAAAAAGGAGCAAAGTGGAGTATTTTACAAGCTGCATTTTTCTTCCTGCACCATTTTGTTTACTAATTTTTTTCAATTTGTCGGGGGAGGGGTGCGGTAGGAAGCTCATTGTTATATATATTCAAATTACACTTAAAGTTATATGTAAACAAATGAACATTCTATATTCTGATAAAACTTAATTGACAAAAACAGATGTGAGCCAGATGTGAGCCGTGGGCAGTAATTTGTTGTAAATTATATTTTTACTATAATTTTCCTTGATCTAAAAAATAGAAGTGATGGATAGTGAGAGATGAAATGTGTGCAGAGAAAAATCAAATCTAATTAGTGTCCAGCATACAGTGAGTTCACACTGTTTCTTGAATTAACAAATAAGACAATTATTATGAGATCTGTGTATAATTCCTCACTCTATAGAAAAGGAGAATGCATCCAAAAAAAAACAACTGCAAGCTAAAGAATTAATAGGAGACTATCTTCTTAGCGTTCTCACTAAGATACAAGAATAGATGTGTTATATAAAACTAGAGTGGGAATTCATAGAAGAAAATATGTTGATATGAATGCAAAGATGAAAAAGGAGCTGGCTGAAGAAACTCAAAATGCAATAACAAAATGTGAGTCTACTTTCAAGGCAATAAAGTGCAGAGTTGAGATGTTATTCTATCACATAAATATATATTTTCTGATTACAAATGAGGTGGATGGTTTTCTTTCTCACTGGACAGCTCTTTAGAATTTAGCAAAGATTAACGCTTACTCAAGTAAGCTTAGATTGATTGTCTACCATATGCCAGTCACTAAATAAAGAACTCTCCATCACTGCCTTATTGCATCACAACTGTATGATTTCAGTTGGCTTTTTCTCCCATTTTACAAATGATGAACTAGAAGCTAAGGGCAGTTAAGTAATTGTACCAATGTCACTAAGCAAGTGTCCTACTAGAGCAGTGCTCAGTGCTGAAAATGCACTCAAAAGGTCTTTGGTGCATGTAACAACCGCTTTATATTTTCTCATGCTTCTGTGAGATGACTGGTGAGTTCTCCTTCTCCCCATGATCACTACCAGGTCTGCCATTGTCTGAGGTCTTGGCTGGTCTTGACTGATCCAGCTCCTTCACATGCTGGAAAATTGCCTGGCCTAGAGGTTAGAACTATCAATCAGAAGGCCTCAGTTCTTCTCTGTGTGGCATAAGTTTCTCACAGTAATGTGGCTGGGTTCCAAGAAGCAGGAAGTAAAATGTTATGAGCCTCTTGCCTCCTGAGCTAGAACTTCTGCTGCATTCTAATTGTCAAAGTCAGTCAAAATGAGTACAGAATTAAAAAGAGGTCAAATAAGCCCTACATTGTGAAATGAGGAGTGACAAATGTGTACCACGAGTAAAGAAGTTATTGTTGGCCATCTTTATAGAAACCAACACACAATAATTCATAATAATGTACGCACAAGAAATAAACATAAGTCACTTCTCAACTGAATGACAGTCTGAGATGAAGGATTCCTGGTCATCAAGCAGCTCTCCATGCAAAGATTCAGACCCCAAAGCTCTTTCCATAATTTACAGGTGCACAATCATTTTAATCTAACAAATAAAGAGAAGGAAAACATAGAGAAGGCACTTGACTTCTTAAACACCTCAGAGAAAGTGATAATACTCCCAATGACAACCCATAATCAATAGTCATAGAATCATACCTCATATATATATACCAATCATATATATTGGCAGAGCTAAAAAAAAAAAATTAGTCACTGGCTGTATTCCATCCATCTCTCCCTCTTTTCTCCACACACACAAAAAACCAACTTGGCTAATCATCTTTGACAAGCTAGTAAAAGGAAAAGCCAGGACTGGAACCTAGATCTACATGATTCTGGAATACACAGCCTCTCTATTATGCCTAGAGGAAACAGGAGTGACTACTATAAAAGACTTATTGGAGAAGAACAAATAAACAAAGCAAAAAACATACTATAAAAATTACCACAATTACAGTATTCATTAAACACTGTGGAGGAAGGCTTTGACCTTAAAGAAAATGGAGAGTGACAGAAAATGAAGTTAGAGAAATAAAAAGGAAGAAGATAGTAAAAAAAAAAAAAAACTTTATATGCAAGGATAAAAACATTTGAAGGATTTTAATGAATGACATGATAAGACTTTAGAAACAGCATCCTATTCATATGATACAATATATGATTAAACAATGAGTACCCAATAACACCTTGAATTCTTCTATCATATCAAAGGTAAATTATCTGGGGGAGAAGATATTCCTCTGAAAACAATTCAAATTATCTCTGTTACTGAGGTCTTGTACATCATTTCTCTCATAAGCTGTCTACACTATTCTTGTCAGGGTAAAGATCATTCGTCTTAGTAGAAAAGACAAAAGAAAAATGGGAGTTGAAAGTGTTTTTCTTACAAAAAAGACTGTTCTTTTTGTGTCAGACATAGCTTTAGATATCTTTTTCAATATACATAGCACTTTTTTAATGTTGCTAAGTCGCTTCAGTCGTGTCCGACTCTGTACGACCCCATAGATGGCAGCCCACCAGGCTCCCCCATCCCTGGGATTCTCCAGGCAAGAACACTGGAGTGGGTTGCCATTTCCTTCTCCAATGCATGAAAGTGAAAAGTGAAAGTGAAGTCATTCAGTCTAGTCCGACTCTTCGCGACCCCCTGGACTGCAGCCTGCCAGGCTCCTCCGTCCATGGGATTTTCCAGGCAAAAGTACTGGAGTGGGGTGCCATTGCCTTCTCCGTTTTTAATGCTATATATATTAAACATTACTTCTAACTGAAAGTACCAAGACATGCATCACAAAAAACTTGAGATAGGTTTGGAAGATGAAGTTAATGGTCTGATAATGAAGTAAATGGCATTCATTCATTAAATTCCATGTCATCCCTTTGGAAAGAAGGGAAAACACATTTGTTCAAGAATAATCTTACAGGAATATAATAAAAAGTGTTGTAAAGACCTTTTGAATCCATTCTAGAAGTTCCAAGAATAACATACTTGGAAGTTTTGCTTTGTTCTTTGAGAACTACAGACGCCATCAAACTAAAAGGCTTCTTGACAGCACAAGAATCAAGAAAATGAAAAGACAACCTATATAATGGGACAAGATATTTTCAAACTATATATCTGATAAGAGGTTAATGTCCAAAATATGTAAGAGACTCATACAACTCAATAGGAAAAGAAAAAAAGAAATCTGAATTTTAAATGGCAGAGGAACTGCATAAACATTTTCCCAAAGAAGACATACAAATAACCAATAGGTACATGAAAAGATGCTCAACAAACATAACTAATCATCAGGGAAATGCAAGGAAAAACCAAAATGAGATATGACCTCACATCTGTTAGAATAGGTACTATCAAGATAACAGACAAGTGAGCTTGTGGAGAAAGGGAATCCACTATTGGTAGAAATGCAAATCAGTACAGCCACTACAGAAAGCACTATGAAGGTTTCTCAATAAATTAAAAACAGAACTAGAAAATGAATCAGCAATCCCACTTTTGGTTATACATCTGAAGGAAATAAAATCACTATCTGAAAGATATATTGGCACCCCATGTTTATAGAAGCATGATTCACAAAAGCTAAGTCATGGAAAATACCTTGTGTCCAATAACAGATGAATGGATAAAAAAAGATAAGGTATATATATGATGGAATATTCAGTTCAGTTCAGTCGCTCAGTCATGTCCGACTGTTTACAACCCCATGAACCACAGCACGCCAGGCCTCCCTGTCCATCACCAACTCCCGGAGTCAACCCAAACTCATGTCCATCGAGTTGGTGATGCCATCCAACCATCTCATCCTCTGTCGTCCCCTTCTCCTGCCCTCAATCTTTCCCAGCATCTGGGTCTTTTCAAATGAGACAGCTCTTTGCATCAAATTTTATTCAGTCATAAAAAGGAGGAAATCCTACCTTTTGCAACAGCATGAATGGACCTCAAAAGCATTTTTCTAAGTGAAACAAATAAGACAGAGAAAGACAAATACTCTATGATATCGCTTACAGGTGGACCCTAAAAAAGCTCAACTCATAGAAATAGAATGGTGAAGGAGAAGTAGAATGGTGGCTGTCAGGGACAGAGAGTGGTGGAAATAAGATGTTAGGGAACGAGTAAGAATACCTAGTTATAAGATCAATAAGTTCTGGAGCTCTAATATACCACCCAGTGACAATAATTAAAAGTACTGTATTATATACTTGAAAGTTGTTCAGTCAGTTCAGTTCAGTTCAGTCAGTCAATTGTGTCCGACTCTTTGTGTAACCACAGACTGCAGCACGCCAGGCTTCCCTGTCCATCACCAACTCCCGGAGCTTACTCAAACTCATGTCCATTGAGCCAATGATGCCATCCAACCATCTAATCCTCTGTCACCCCCTTCTCCTCCTGCCCTCAATCTTTCTCAGCATCAGGGTCTTTTCAAATAAGGCAGTTCTTCACATCAGGTGGCCAAAGTATGGGAGTTTCAGTTCAACCTCAGTCCTTCCAATGAATATTCAGGACTGATTTCCTTAAGGACGGACTGGTTGGATCTCCTTGCAGTCCAAGGGACTCTCAAGAGTCTTCTCCAACACCACAATTTAAAAGCATCAATTCTTTGGCACTCAGCTTTCTTTATAGTCCATTTCTCACATCCATACTTGACTACTGGAAAAAAGATAGCTTTGACTAGGCAGACCTGTGTTGGCAAAGTAATGTCTCTGCTTTTTTTTTTTTGAAAAGACAATTTCATATAATTTTAATTATGGAAGTATGATATATTAGCTCCAAACTTAACAGAGCTTCTCAGATGATCTTAACAATAAATGATACCAGATGCTATGCTTAGTTTAATTATATAACTTTACAGGTAAAATAAAATGAAAAGTAAAGGCTGATTTTTATTATGCAGAATAACAGTGGTGACTCTCATGGTAACAGTTTAGTTCAGTTCAGTCACTCAGTCATGGCCAACTCTTTGCAACCCCATGGACTGCAAAACACCAGGTTTCCCTGTCCTTCACCAACTCCCAGAGCTTACTCAAACTCATGTCCATCAAGTTGGTGCAACCATTTCATTCTCTGTCGTCTCCTTCTCCTCCTGCCTCCAATCTTTCCCAGCATCAGAGTCTTTTCCAGTGAGCCAGTTCCTCACATCAGGTGGCCAAATGATTGGAGTTTCAGCTTCAGCATAAGTTCTTCCAATGAATAGTCAGGACTGATCTCCTTTAGGATGGACTAGTTGGATCTCCTTGCAGTCCAAGGGACTCTCAAGAGTCTTCTACAACACCACTGTTCAAAAGCATCAATTCTTCAGCACTCAGTGTTTTTTATAGTTCAACTCTCACATCCATACATGACTACTGGAAAAGCCATAGCTTTGACTAGAACCATAGCAACAAACTATAGCTTTGTTGGTAAATAATGTCTCTGCTTTTTAAAATGTTGTCTAGGTTGGTAATAGTAAAAGTAGTGGGTGGAATATTGTCCCCCCCCAAAAAAATTCATGTTCCCCCAAAACCTCAGAATATGACCTTATTTGGAAGCAGAGTCTTTGCAGATGAAGTTAGTTAAGGATCTTTTTTTTAAATAAAAGCTTTATTCATTTATTTACAGCTATGCTGAGCCTTCATGCTTTTCTCTAGTTGCAGCAATTGGGGGCTACTCTCTAGCTGTGGTGCACAGGCTTCTCACTGTTGTGACTTCTCTTGTTGAAGAGCACAAGCTCTAGGGCCTGTGGGCTTCAGGCTTTAAAGCACAGGCTCAGTAGTCATGGTACACAGGCTCAGTTGCTGCACAGCATGTGGGATCTTCCCAGACCAGGAATGGAACCCGTGTCTGCTGCATTGGCAGATGGATTCTTTACCACTGAGCCACCAGGGGTAAGGATCTTGAGATGAAATCATCCAGGATTTCAGGTGGGCCCTAAATCCAATGTCTCTGCTTTTTAATATGCTGTCTAGGTTGGTCATAACTTCTCTTCCAAGAAGCAAGCATCTTTTAATATCATGGCTGCAATCACCATCTGTGTTGATTTTGAAGCCCCCTAAAATAAAGTCTGACACTGTTTCTACTGTTTCCCCATCTATTTCCCATGAAGTGATAGAACCGGGTGCCATGACCTTAGTTTTCTGAATGTCGAGCTTTAAGCCAACTTTTTCACTCTCTTCTTTCACTTTCATTAAGAGGCTTTTTAGTTTCTCTTCACTTTCTGCCATAAGGGTGGTGTCATCTGCATATCTGAGGTTATTGATATTTCCGCAGGCAATCTCGATTCCAGCTTGTGCTTCCTCCAGCCAGGCATTTCTCATGATGTACTCTGCATATAAGTTAAATAAGCAGGGTGACAGTAAAAGTCAATAAAATTTGTTAAGAGAGTAGATCTCAAACACGATCACAACAACAATAATGAAAAAAGTAAATACAAATACCTGAGAGGATGGAGAGGTGTTGACTGACACTATTGTAACAATCACTTCACAGTTATAAGTGTGCAAAATTATGTTGTGCACTTTAAACTTACACAGGTTACATGTCAATAATATCTCAATAAAACTGGGTGGGGAGTATATGTGTGTGTGCAGAAACACTAAAGGGCTTCATGGAGCACCTTACCCAAGCCGTGATTTTAGAGAGTAGCTGGAGTATGGTTTGGAAGAATAGGAGAGTTTAAAGTACTGTCTTAGACTCTTTGGGTTGCTATAACAGAACACCATATACTGTGGGCTTCTAAACAACAAATTTATTTCTCACTGTTCTGGAGGCTAGGAAGCTCCAGATCAAGGCTCTGGAAGATTTGGTGTCTGGTGAGAGGGAGCTCCCTGGTTCATAGACGGTGTCTTTCTCACTATGTCATCACATGGTGTAAGGGACAAGGAAGCTCTCAGAGGCTTTTTTTACAAGGGCATGAATCCCATTCATGAGGACTCCACCCTCCTGACCTAATCACCTTCCAATGGTCCTTGGGGATTAGATTTCAACATACTAATTTAAAATAAACACAAACAATTTAATCTATAAGAGGTCCCTGGACCAGTTAGAAGTTCAATACCTCATTCAGTATGAAATGTCAAAGAAAAGATTGGAAATTCACATCCGGTAGCCATGCAAGAGCATCTTCCCAAGTGGCTCAGTGGTAAAGATTCCACCTACCAACGCAGGAGATGCGGGAGACATGGGTTTGATCTTTGGGTTGGGAAGATCCCCTGGAGGAGGAACTGGCAACCTATGCCAGTATTCTTGCCAGGAAAATCACATGAATGGAGAAGCCTGGCGGACTCCAGGCTATGTGGTCACAAACAATGGACACAGCTGAACACGCAAGCAACCATGTTAAGAGACTACAGTTATGTAAGTCTGAGGGCAAGAATGGCCGATCCCAATTTCCTAGCTACTGGTTCCTAGAAACTAGATTTTGGCACTATCTCCTGGGCACTAGTCAATAAAGCTTGCCACATATATGTGGTTTTTTGGCTTGGAATTTATTGGTTCAGACAGTATGTGTGTATATGTGTTCTTTGTTTTAGAAATTCACCTATGCATTTTATATTGGCTAAGAAAACAAACTAACCAGAAACAAAAATAAGAAAAATTACTGACTCCGCACTTACCAGCTCACTAGTTCAATATGCCAGAACCCTGAGCACAGTAACAACTGAATTGTCCATGGCAAAGAGAATGTATTTTCTTTCATAGCAAAAGTTGCCACCTAACAAATTCTTTTTCTATTGCTGTCATTTGACATTTATTTCTACTCTAAAAGATTACTTCATAGCAAAAAAAAAGCACATAGTTATTATGACTCTATAAAAATTAACTTTTTATATCCCCCAAATCACAAATTCCCACAGATCAAAGCTCTGACTACTTAATGAAAAAGTAAAATTTGGTCACAATCATAAAACACTATTGTAACAATCATTTCACAGTTGTAAGTGTGCAAAATTATGTTTTGCACTTTAAACTTACATAGGTTACATATCAATAATATCTCAATAACCATCATAAAATGTCTTATGAAATTTGAAGTTAGTACAAGTCACACAAAATAATCCCCCACTTATAGAAACCTATCAATATGTCAGCAAATTTGGAAAACTCAGCAGTGGCCACAGGACTGGAAAAGGTCAGTTTTCATTCCAATCCCAAAGAAAGGAAATGTCAAAGAATACTCAAACTACCACACAATTGCACTCATCTCACATATTAGTAAAGTAATTCTCAAAATTCTCCAAGCCAGGCTTCGGTAATACATGAACCATGAACTTCCAGATGTTCAACCTGGTTTTGGAAAAGGCAGAGGAACCAGAGATCAAATTGCCAACATCCACTGGATCATCGAAAAAGCAAAAGAGTTCCAGAAAAACATCTATTTCTTCTTTATTGACTATGCCAAAGCCTTTGACTGTGTGTATCACAATAAACTGTGGAAAATTCTGAAAGAGATGGGAATACCACACCACCTGACCTGCCTCTTGAGAAATCTGTATGCATGTCAGGAAGCAACAGTTAGCACTGGACATGGAACAACAGTCTGGTTCCAAATGGGGAAAGGAGTACGTCAAGGCTGTATATTGTCATCCTACTTATTTAACTTATATACAGAGTACATCATGAGAAATGCTGGGCTGGAAGAAGCACAAGCTGGAATCAAGATTGTCAGGAGAAATATCACTAACTTCAGATATGCAATGATACCATCCTTATGGCAGAAAGTGAAGAAGAACTAAAGAGCCTCTTGATGAAAGTGAAAGAGGAGAGTGAAAAAGTTGGTTTAAAGCTCGACATTCAGAAAACTAAGATCACGGCATCTGGTCCCATCACTTCATGGGAAATAGATGAGGAAACAGTGGAAACAGTGTCAGACCTTATCTGGGGGGGCTCCAAAATCACGGCAGATGGTGATTGCAGCCATGAAATTAAAAGACGCTTGCTCCTTGGAAGAAAAGTTATGACCAACCTAGACAGCATATTAAAAAGCAGAGACATCACTTTGTCAGCAAAGGTCCATCTAGTCAAGGCTATGGTTTTTCCAGTGGTCATGTGTGGATGTGAGAGTTGGACTATAAAGAAAGTTGAGCACCAAAAAATTGATGCTTTTGAACTGTGGTGTTGGAGAACACCTTGAGAGTCCCTTGGACTGCAAGGAGATCCAACTAGTTCATCCTAAAGGAGATCAGTCCTTCATTGGAAGGGCTGATGCTAAAGCTGAAACTCCAACACTTTGGCCACCTGATGCAAAGAGCTGACTCATTTGAAAAGACCCTGCTACTGGGAAAGATTGAGGGCAGGAGGAGAAGGGGACGACGGAGGACGAAATGGTTGCATGGCATCACTGACACAACGGACATGGTTTTGGGTAGACTCTGGGAGTTGGTGATGGACTGGGAGGCCTGGCTTGCTGCAGTTCATGGGGTCGCAAAGAGTTCGACATGACTGAGTGACTGAACTGAACTGAACTGATTGATTTACATTTTAATGAAAATGAGCATTCCTTAGAAAAAAGTAGACTTTAAAAGTATACAAAAAGAAATTCACTTGAGAACAAAAGCGTGCAGTTCTGAAAACCTTTCTGGTCTTTTAAATTTACTTCTTCAGGAATTTTTCAGAGACATCGAATTTGTACACATATTTCATTTTTCCTATTCCTACCCCTTATCTCTCTCTCTCTCTTTTATCCTAATATACAGCATTTGTCAAGCCCAGATAGGATGAAAGTAATCTAAACAGGCAGCTATGGGCAGATTTTGTTATAAAAATAGAAACCAAAGGCTTGGAGCTGTATTGAAATTTCATTTGCTTGGCATTGATGTAGATGTTCAGACAGGACAGACTTTTACTGGAAGGTATGGCTATAAATAAAAACATTCCCAAAGAGACGGCAACAAAATAGCATCACTTTCTAAGTGAGCCCACCACTGAGTTGGATTCTTTCCTCCTCTGTGTTAATCAGACTTAAGTTGGATTCCTTAATCTTTGGATAAGAGACATTTAAAAGTCCTGGTTACAACTTGGAACAAAATCCTTCACTATTAACATGAACTCGTCATTCATAAGTAGTCAGAGGAACTTCAAGGTAGTTCAGCTAGACGTTGGCATAATGAAGACTTGGAGATCGTAAAGTCTCCTTCTATTGCTCCAGGATCCATCCAGCTCACAACCTAAGACAGCTGCCCTGTTCTATTTTCTAACACCAGTGCAATCTCCCCCACGGCAGCAATCATTTAGACCCATTTTTATTGGAATAAAAACTGGTTTAGGTAACTGATCTGTCAAGCAGTTCTAAGGGGCATCCTTGGCTGAAGGAAGTTATGAATGATTAAAAAATGAATAAGGATATCACTCTTCAAAAATAGTCTTTTTAACAGGAAATGTATGTGATGCACATATTTTAAGAACTAGAAGGCTGAAAAAAAGGATGAGTGTTGACAGAAGAAAGGAGAAGTGGTATCAGAGGTTGATGGCAGATTCAGGCAGCGGGGTCAGAGAATGTGACCAAAAATTCACATTATCTAGATCAACAGCACATTGAACTAGCCTAGTGATGAGGAAGTGAATTGAGAAATAGAGACCTTGCTTCTGCTTGCAGCCTAGAAGCTCTATGAGTGATCTGAGAAGGCCTCTTGACCTAAAATTGCCTTTCCAGACTTTCAGAAGGTGCATCTCCCCTTTTACGACCATTAGAATTTCATTTTCTTTTTTAAAACACTGAGCTATGTACAAATATAGGTACTTCTTTCTTTTAGAAATGTGAAATTATATACTAAATGCAATGTTTCAAACAATATACACTACACTCAGATAGTATGCTTTGCCCTTGTTTGAACTCTTCTAAAGTCTAATAGTCAATGGATGCGTCCTTCCAGGTGATCACAGGTGCTAATTTAATTAGTTGCTTTGCTATTGTGTGTTACCAAACAATGTAGATTGAATGGAAACTGTCAACTGGTTGAAGACCCATGCCACAGTCACTGGTTTCCCTGCCTCACGGCTGCCAGAATTCCCAACTCACCAAGAAACAAATCTTATGCCATCGCAAAACCACTTTTCACATCTTCATCTCCTTCTAGTTGCTTTGAGGTTGAATTCCAAATTTTATACACTATATACAGCCCTTCACACTTGCCCCCAAATTGCCATTTTGATCTTACCTCTTATAATTTACATCTTCTCACAAAATCTGGGCTTCAGGTAAAATGACCCTCCCATTCTATGTATTACTTCATTTGTGTACTTTTTTATCTCTACTAGGAAAATAACCTTCTATGCTCCTTGTGGCCAAATGCATGCTCCTAGTTCATGTCACTGCTCAAAGTTCTTATCTTTTGTGTGACCTGCATAACTATTGTAAGCAAAAATAGTTATCCTGCCCTCTTTGTACGCAATATCTGTCTATAGCACAGTTACATAGTGAAACTGGTCCCCTGCATAACCTGACATTCAGGGTTTAAGATCTTCCCATTTGTTATGTATAAAGCACTGTGGTAGATACAAAAGGAATGCCAGAATGAGAAAGATACCATCCTCAAGATCCTAAAATATAAGTATATAAATAGCTCTTAACTTCAGACATAAGAATCCCCAACAATATAATCAATATATTATTGGAGTTCAAAGGTTACTATAACTACATTTCATTTCAGAGATCCAAAATGAACCTAGAGCATATGATACAGAGTGAAGTAAGTCAGAAAGAGAAAGATAAATATTTTATTATTTTATTAAATAATTTTATTTATTTTAATTGAAGGTTAATTACTTTACAATATTATATTGGTTTTGCCATACATCAACATGAATCCGCCACAGGTATATACGTGTTTTCCATCCTGAACCCACCTCCCTCCTCCCTCCCAGTACCATCCCTCTAGGTCATCTCAGTGCACCAGCCTCAAGCATCCAGTATCATGCATTGAACCTGGACTGGCGATTTGTTTCATATATGATATTATACATGTTTCAATGCCATTCTCCCAAATCATCCCACCCTTGCCCTCTCCCACAGAGTCCAATTACTCAGCCATTGAAAAGAATATGTTTGAATCAGTTCTAATGAGGTGGATGAAACTGGAGCTTAATACACAGAGTGAAAGATAAATATTGTACAGTAACGCATATATACAGATTCTAGAAAGATGATATGGGAGAATTTATTTGCAGGGCAGCAGTGGAGAAACCGACGTAGAGAACAGACTTATGGACACAGAGAGAGGGGAGAGGGTGAGATGTATGGAGACAGTAACACGGAAACCTATATTATCATATGTAAAATAGATAGGCAATGGGAATTTGCTGTATGTCTCAGGGAACTCAAACAGGGGCTCTGTATCAACCTAAAGGGGTGGGAAGGGGAGGAAGATGGGAAGGAATTTAAGAGGGAGGGGACATATGTACACCTATGGCTGTTTCATGTTGAGGTTTGACAGAAAGCAACAAAATTCTGTAAAGCAATTATCCTTCAATTTAAAAAAATAAGAATTTGAACTTGAGGATGAGCCATGAAACAAGTAAAACTACTTTAAAAGAGTTGCGTTAAGAAAGGAGAAAGTATGTTTGGGAAAAGTGGAATCCTCTGATTGGCCTGGAGCATGGAAAAGGTGGGAAGATAGGGCAACAAACTGAATGAGGTCTGCCTTTCAGACCAGGGTTATGCATTCCTGACTGAGAAATGCATGTTTCATTTCCAGAGCAACATGAAACCTTTAAAGATTCTGGAGCAAGATAACATCAGGATCAGAGCTGCCTTAAATTTGGCAAACAGTCCCTCCCTATGAAATTTTCAGAGATCAACAAATCATCTCTCGACTCTAAAGCAGAAGAATAATATGAGCACTGATGTGTATTGATTGGTTCAAATTGACTCATAGCCTACAAGAATGATCATCCCCAAATCATTTTAGAAGCTTCAGCAGAAAGAATATTAAGAAAAATATTTAATCCTCTTAAATTGTACCATTTGGCCATTAGAAGATAAATAACATGTGCATTTTTGAAAGAGGCTATTCTTATACTATACTAAAGACTGTATTTTGAATTGGCATGATTAAAAAATTATTTATGTATAATAAAAGTGAATCAACACCTAGTAAGCAAAGCAACTTGTACTATAAAATTTTTGTTATTTGGGTTTTTTAAATTTTATTTTCAACTGGAAATCAGGGTTAGAGAGTTTCTTCAAGTTCGTGTTATTAAAAATATAGCCAAATCCAAAATAAATTTTGCCCACAAATTCCCTGCTTTAACTAGCATATAATTAAGTTAAATGTTTATATTCTAATGGTTTCAAATGATATTTCAATATATTCTTATTATATAGATGTTAATATGGTTGCTTATTGTAATATATTTAAAATAATAATTCCCTTCTCACAAAGCCAAAGTAATGGTTTTTGAAACTAATGGGGGGGAAATTTTTAGATAGGAAATAAAGATTAAGCAGATATAGTTTATCAAAAAAGAAACAGAAGCCTGAAAGACTTAAGAAAACTCTTCAGTAACCGGATGTGTGGTTAGTTGTTCAGTCCTATCTGACTCTTGAGACCCTTTGGACTGTAGCCCACCAGGTTCCTCTGTCCACGGGACTTTTCAGGTAAGATACTGTTGTGGGTTGCCATGCCCTCCTCCAAGTGATCTTCCCGACCCAAGGATTGAACCCAGCTCTCCTGGGTCTCCAGTATTGCAGATGGATTCTTTACCTCCTGAGCCATCAGGGAAGCCTTCAGGAAACAGAAAGCACTTCAGTTTTGCAAGTTTTACTATTATTCAATAAAATACATTAGTCATAAAGTTGTGGAAGATAATTTATTTTTTCATTCAATTAGTTACACTTCAAGCCTCAATCAACTTATTTTTAACAGTAATCATAGTCGTTTATGCTTGTGATAAATCTAGAAATAAATCTAGTTACTATGTCAGCTCTTTTGAGGTATAAATATTGGTTTCTCCTATCTATAAGAGAAAAATGGTTTTATTGAGTCATTGGTGGTAAAGACAACAAAGCCAAAATTCTAATTATTTTCCCCAAATTCCAGGAATATATGTTGATCTTAACCATAGATTAAACTAGAAAATTGCAAAATACCACTAAATTTTTTTTTAATCACTTCATCCCCACTGGAATTTCTCTGGTTAGAAGAGAAAAATAATCATTAAGGGAGGAACACGCATCTCCTAAAAGCATGACTTAACAACCAGCAAATGCACAAATGCCATTAATTCAGGAAGAGTTTGCAGAAAAGTTTCTAAGGCTATATATGCATTCACACGTAGACAAATAAAAACCATATAAATGAGCACTAAGTTACATGCTCTGGAATTTAAAGAAGTCACACACAATTGAAATGACCAAAAATATAAACTTTAACAGTGTTTCTGTAAGCAGTCTTCGGAGAACAATTCTTATAACCTTAGTTGGATCTATCATGCCAGGATCCTAGTCAAAACAACCCCTGGGATTTCTTTGGAAGGAATGATGCTAAAGCTGAAACTCCAGTACTTTGGCCACTTCATGCGAAGAGTTGACTCTTTGGAAAAGACTCTGATGCTGGGAGGGACTGGGGGCAGGAGGAGAAGGGGACG
Source organism: Ovis aries (assembly GCF_016772045.2). Classification (NCBI taxonomy): domain Eukaryota; kingdom Metazoa; phylum Chordata; class Mammalia; order Artiodactyla; family Bovidae; genus Ovis; species Ovis aries. The sequence goes on from NC_056069.1 coordinate 55,863,658, forward strand.
ACAGAGGATGAGATGATTGGATGGCATCACTGACTCGATGGACGTGAGTCTGAGTGAACTCTGGGAATTGGTGATGGACAGGGAGGCCCGGCATGCTGCAACTCATGAGGTCACAAAGAGTCGGACACGACTGAGCGACTGAACTGAACTGAATGGACTATTTAACCTGAAATCATATGGACACAGTAAGATGATTGAGAACTAAATAAAAAGTATTTAGTGTATGGTGTACACATCATTTTAGATATGCTATTTTGAATTATAATAAGTAAGAATAATCACGCTGTCATTGTAGTGTTAATGACTTCTTGCCGAAAAGCCAAGAGTCAGAGTCTTCACATAGAGTTATCATCTCAGTGTGAATCTCTCCTTTCCAAAAGATAGGCCTGCCTATTGTTGCTTATTTCTATATCCTTTGCTTCTTCACACCAAATGAAGCACTTCCTTGTATTAAACCAGTATACTGATTGCATGGTTTTATTTGTCTGAATTTGCTCAAAGTCCAGTTCTTAAAGTATATGATTTCTGCCTCAACCATCAATAGCTCTTGCTTTTATTTCAGTTTCTTTTAATATTGCTTTTTTCTGTTTTTACTTACAACAAATAGGAAATCTATACAAAGCTAGAACCCCAAGAGGCATGACACTCTTGAGTAACTTTCTCAGAAGACTAATGTGTTTTGTTAATGCCTTCTGTTATCACTTTTGATAGAGAAATTCTTTTCATAACTTCAAAATCAGAAAAAAATAATATCTTTCAAGGGTAACCTAAAAATATCTTTATAAAGGGCAAAAAACTTTTCTTCTCTTATTGTGCCCTGTCTCACATTACAGAAGTGGCTGAGGTAAAACCTCTTTCTAGGAGGTTGCTTCAAACTTTCAAATTCACAGGTACAGATCACATGTCAACATGGCTTCTAAGGATTTTTTTGAAAGTATAGGAACTGTATTTGTTAGAAAACATTGCTGTATGCTCTAGAAATATTACCAATATTTATTTATCAAGAAACTATTATACAGTAACAATCATGTATTATTCGGTGGGAGGTTATACAAAGGAATGTAAGAGATTTGTGAAGATTTGTGTAAATGAAGTTGATAATCTGTTTATAAACGTAGGAAACAAATTCACTAAAAGATACATGGCATGAATAACAAATGAGGGATATAGAGTCATATATCTTCTTGACACTTTTTAAAGTACTCATATCTATTATCATATTTAATTCTTATATGTTAACCTCATAATACAGGCAACGTCATATGAAGAAAGAAAACACTAAGGTTCAGAGAGGTGAAATCAGTTGCACAAAGATATAGGCAATAAACATAAATGTTAGGATTTTTTCTTTCAAATTATTTCTTTGCTGAATATAGTGTTTTTCCTACTGTATCACTCTTCTCAGTTAAAATGTAGTCAGGAAATAGATGATGACCAAAAACTTTTCAGAAGAAATTTGACTCAGGAAAATTAATTACAACTATTAATTGTAAATGCTTACAGGTCAAACTATAAGCATTTACAATTCACTTCCAAGGCAAACCATTCAATATCACAGTAATCCAAGCCTATGCCCCAACCAGTAACGCTGAAAAAGCTGAAGTTGAATGGGTCTATGAAGACCTATAAGACCTTTTAGAACTAACGCCCAAAAAAGATGTCCTTTTCATTATAGGGGACTGGAATGCAAAAGCAGAAGTCAAGAAACATCTGGGGTAACAGGCAAATTTGGCCTTGAAATAAGGAATGAAGCAGGGCAAAGACTAATAGAGTTTTGCCAAGAGAACGCACTGGTCATAGCAAACACCCTCTTCCAACAACACAAGAGAAGACTCTACACATGGGCATCACCAGATGGTCAACACTGAAATCAGATTGATTATATTCTTTGCAGCCAAAGATGGAGAAGCTCTATACAGCCAACAAAAAGAAGACCAGGAGCTGACTGTGGCTCAGATCATAAACTCCTTATTGCCAAATTCAGACTTAAATTGAAGAAAGTAGGAAAAACCACTAGACCATTCAGGTATGACCTAATCAAATCCCTTATGATTATAGAGTGGAAGTGAGAAATAGATTTAAGAGACTATATCTGATAGATAGAGTGCCTGATGAACTATGGACAGAGGTTCATGACATTGTACAGGAGACAGGGATCAGAACCATCCCCATGGAAAATAAATGCAAAAAAGCAAAATGGCTGTCTGGGGAGGCCTTACAAATAGCTGTGAAAAGAAGAGAAGTGAAAAGCAAAGGAGAAAAGGAAAGATATAAGCATCTGTATGCAGAGTTCCAAAGAATAGCTAGGAGAGATAAGAAACCCTTCCTCAGATATCAATGCAAAGAAATAGAGGAAAACAACAAAATGGGAAAGATTAGAGATCTCATCAAGAAAACCAAATTCCCTGGTGGCTCAGATGGTAAAGCATCTGTCTACAATGTGGGAGACCCGGGTTCGATCCCTGGGTCAGGAAGATCCGCTGGAGAAGGAAATGGCAATCCACTCCAGTACTATTGCCTGGAAAATCCCATGGACAGAGGAGCCTGGTAGGCTACAGTCCATGGGGCCGCAAAGAGTCGGACACGACTGAGCGACGTTCCTGTTCCTATTCAAGAAAATTAGAGATACCAAGGGAACATTTCATGCAAAGATGGGCTCGATAAAGGACAGAAATGGTATGAACCTAACAGAAGCAGATGATATTAAGAAGAGGTGGCAAGAATACACGGAAGAACTGTACAAAAAGGATCTTCACAACATGGATAATCACGATGGTGTGATCACTCATCTAGAGCCAGACATGCTGGAATATGAAGTCAAGTGGGCCTTGAAAGCATCACTATGAACAAAGCTAGTGGACGTGATGAATTCCAGTTGAGCTATTTCAAATCCTGAAAGATGATGCTGTGAAAGTGCCACACTCAATATGCCAGCAAATTTGGAAAACTTAGCAGTGGCTACAGGACTGGAAAAGGTAAGTTTTCATTCCAATCCCAAAGAAACGCAATGCCAAAGAATGCTCAAACTACTGCACAATTGTACTCATCTCACATGCTAGCAAAGTAATGCTCAAAATTCTTCAAGCCAGGCTTCAGCAATACATGAACCGTGAACTTCCTGATGTTCAAGCTGTTTTTAGAAAAGGCAGAGGAACCAGAGATCAAATTGCCAACATCTGTTGGATCATCAAAAAAGCAAGAGAGTTCCAGAAAAAAAAACATCTATTTCTTCTTTATTGACTATGCCAAAGCCTTTGACTCTGTGGATCACAATAAACTGTGGAAAATTCTGAAAGAGACAGGAATACCAGACCACCTGACTTGCCTCTTGAGAAACCTATATGCCAGTCAGGAAGCAACACTTAGAACTGGACATCAAACAACAGATTGGTTCCAAATAGGAAAAGGAGTACATCAAGGCTGTATATTGTCACTCTGCTTATTTAACTTATATGCAGAGTACATCATGAGAAACGCTGGGCTGGAAGAAGCACAAACTGGAATCAAGATTGCTGGGAAAAATATCAATAACCTCAGATATGCAGATGACGCCACCCTTATGGCAGAAAGTGAAGAGGAACTAAAAGCCTCTTGATGAAAGTGAAAAAGGAGAGTGAAAAAGTTGGCTTAAAGCTCAACATTCAGGAAACTAAGGTTATGGCATCTGGTTCCATCACTTCATGGAAAATAAATGGGGAAACAGTGGAAACAGTGTCAGACTTTATTTTTCTGGGCTCAAAAATCACTGCAGATGGTGACTGCAGCCATGAAATTATAAGACGCTTACTCCTTGGAAGAAAAGTTATGACCAACCTAGATGGTATATTCAAAAGCAGAAACATTACTTTGCCAACAAAGGTCTGTTTAGTCAAGGCTATGGTTTTTCCAGTGGTCATGTATGGATATACGAGTTGGACTGTGAAGAAGGCTGAGCGCCGAAGAATTGATGCTTTTGAACTGTGGTTTTGGAAAAGACTCTTGAGAGTCCCTTGGACTGCAAAGAGGTCCAACCAGTCCATTCTAAAAGAGACCAGTCCTGGGTGTTCATCGGAATGACTGATGCTAAAGCTGAATGAAACTCCAATACTTTGGCCACCTCATATGAAGAGTTGACTCGTTGGAAAAGACTCTGCTGCTGGGAGGGATTGAGGGCAGGAGGAGAAGGGGACAACAGAGGATGAGATGGCTGGATGGCATCACCGACTCGATGGACATAAGTTTGAGTAAACTATGGGAGTTGGTGATGGACAGGGAGGCCTAGCATGCTGCCATTCATGGAGTGGCAGAGTCAGACATGACTGAGCGACTGAACTGAACTGATAGGTCAAACTACAGGGAAAGGTGAGCCATGTCAGATGTTAACATTGGCCACTACTCTCTCTAGGTCTGGAAGGACACTGAGATGCTATGATGATATCACCATGGCCCAGTAGCCCTTTTGCCTGTAGAGAACTAGTCCTATGTAAAAGATTCCTAGTAGGTCCAAGACCATGAAGGATGGGCTTCCAAGAGGAAGCTAGAACCCCAAAGAAGTCATCACCTGAAGCATGTGGGAGAGAATGCAGAGGGAATAAAAAGGAAGTAAGACACTGGAGCCAAAGAACAAGTACTCAGTAAGTCTGTTTCCAGGTGGTGAACCTGATACAACAGACGTAACATTCTAGGGACTGAGTTTTAAGAAAAATAGTAATCTCTTTCATATTTGTGGGGGAAAAGACAAATATCTTCTGTCCATATTAAGAAATTGAAATACCTATGTGCTATGGATTAGATGGTGCTCTCTAGGCTAATTGATTAGGCAGTGGGTCAACTTTGGGCTGACCACAATCGCCTTGCCAAGTAGTGGTCTTTGCTGTATACTCGAGGTTATGGTTCTAGAGCCCAGTTTGTCTTCTCTGTGAATGTGAGATACCAGATTCAAGATGATGGTTCTCCAATAGCTCTTTTAGAGCAGTAAGGTCTTCTCCAATATTAGCAACTCAGACAAGCATATTAGGATCTATAACTGACTTTCTATTTTCTCCCATTTTACAGTCTTCCTCCATTGCCTTCCATTAGCCTCACATGGAGGGAAGCCATTTGCCAAGGCAGACTGGCAAACACATTGGCAAGGACCAACTCTGAGATACAGAACAAGACCAAGAAAGGGTAGTATATGGTACTGAGAGTGAACAGGTAATAACTCACCCAATCTTATTGGTGATTTTAGGGGAAGAAAAGGTCATTTGGTGCTAAAAAAAAAAAAAAAAAAATCAGAATAGTTTTATGGTAATGATGAACTTTGATGTAGGTCTTGAATAGCATCTTGTAAATGTGGAAAGAAGAGGGAAGATGCAGTAGGAAAGTAAGAAAATAATCAAGTTACAGAGTCCAAGAAAAAATATATCTGAAAATAATTATTTAAACAGTTGGTAGAAATATTGAGAAATATTTGCAGCTTGAGACTGAGTAAAGAGATTGAGATTACGCCAAAGAAAGGTTCAAAGTATAGACCAAGGTAAATATGCTAAAGATATTCAGAGTACAAACGGATAACAAACAAGTACCTACTATAGAGCACATGGAACTCTGTTCAACGTCATGTGGCAGCCTGGATGGGAGGAGAGTTTGGGGAGAATGGATACATGTATGTGTATGGCAAAGTCCCTTCCCTGTTCACCTGAAACCATCACAACATTGTTAATTGGCTATACACCAATATAAAATAAAAAGAATTTTAAAAATAAAATATACAATGGAGGGGGAGAAAAGACATTCAGTGAGCAAGTGCAATAGCAAGAACTCTGGCCAACTAGAAGAAGCATGAGACAGTGGAAGTAGTGGGAAGCCCAAGCAAACATGTCAGATAAAGCCAAATTTCGAATTGCTGGTCAACTTAACCACTCACATCTGAATCTATCCACTTGTCTCTGTTGCCATAGCAAGGACCTCAGTCCAAACCACAATCATTTATCACAGGGATGCATTCAGTTTGCAGGTAGCTTTCCCACAGCTCTTTTTATATGCCACCTGCCTCCTAGTCCACAGAGTAGCCAACATGATATTGCACATTTTTAACTGAATCTAGTCATCCCTCAGCTTAGAATGCTTCACTTGGGCCCTATAGCATTTAAAATCAGAATTTCTCCACCTCCTCCCATATTATACTTTCTCTTGTTCCCTCTGCTGTAGTCATGTTGAAGTTCCCTTCTCTCAACTATGCATGTTACTCAAGACTACTGTTCAGTTCTCTAGAGACACTTTCCTTCTTCCCCATCCTTCCACTCAAATGAGGAAAATAATGCTTTCAACTTCAGGTCAAAAACTATTTCTTCAGGAAAGACAGAGCTGGTTATCCAAACTAAACAATTTCTCTGTCAGACACTTTTTATACAGGCTTCAAAATGCTATCACAGTTGGTACTGAGTAATGTATGAATAGAGATGACAGAAAAAGAGGAGTCAAAAATAACCCACATTTCTGACTGGCATAGTGATTGAGTGGTAAGAAGGACACATGGGGAGGGAAAAATTTATTTGATGAGGAAGACCAGGAATTGAGCTTCGGACACATGGATATTGAGGTACCTTTTTGACAAGCAGATGTGATTATTAGATAAGAGTTTTTGATGTTCTAGTCTAGATCACAGAGAAGAAATCAAATCAGGTGTCCGTAAGACATCCTGGCTTGTTAGCCAGTTAATATCCAAGCTGGACCTCACCCATCTCCCACCAGAGCCTACATGATCCTCAAGCTATGTCATGAGTTCTCTTGACCCTTTTATTTTCTTCCTAGGTGATTTCACCCCTTCTCCTGGATTTAAAATTTTATCTTTATAAACATAATCCTAAATTTCATACTTAAACCTGATTTCTCCTCTGGGCACCAGAATCTGAAGAGAGTAATACTAATAGAATTCTGAAATACATTGAGGAGACTAAAAATATTCTAGGAACTTGGTTGGGAATTTTAAGTCAATGAGGAAAGCAAAAACCAAGATAACAAAAATAATGATAAATTATGTGCATTATAAATCATTTATATACTTCTAAATTGTGACAAATATCATGCAAAAAAATTAAAATGAGGATAACAAGTGGAAGCCCACAATTTTTAAGTAGGTCAGAGGTGTAAGGAAGGTCTTTCTGAATTGAACTTAATCTGGAAAATGACAGGAAGCAGATTTCCAAGCATGATTATGTGTGGACAAAGGCAAGAAAGAAGAGTCAGGTGAAATACACTTTTCAGACAGAAATGCAGCATATATGAATACTTCAAAGTGAGAAGACTTCTGAGACTGAAAAAATTCCCACATTTGAGGGAAACTGCAGCAGATGACAGAGGTTGGAGAGGTTGGCAAGGCTGAAATAATGAGGGTCATCCAAGCTCATCACTTCTTGCTGTTGTTCAGTTGCCCAGTCGTGTCTCTTTGCAACCCCATGGACTACAGCACACCAGGCCTTCTTGTCCCTCACCATCTCCTGAAGCTTTCCCAAGTTAATGTCCATTGCATCAGTGATGCCATCCAGCCTTCTCATCCTCTGGTGCCCTCTTCTCCTTCTGCCTTCACTCTTTCCTAGCATCAGGGTCTTTTCCAGTAAGTGGGTTGTTTCCATCAGGTGATGAAAATACTGGAGCTTCAGCAGCAGTTCCTCCAATGAGTATTCAGGGTTGGTTTCCCTTAAAATTGACTGGTTTGACCACTCCCACACACTATGCTACGGCTATACATGCTCTTTTTCTCTTTGCTGGAACATTCTTTTCTATTATCTCCCCTTTCCCTACCTTTCAGTCTTTGACTCTTCTGACTTCACCCACAAAATCAAATAGCAAGCAGAAGCAGTTACTCCATCCTTCTATTATTACTGCACTACAATACTTTATCCAGGCCTCTACTTTAATGCTTGCTGCAATATATATGCAATTTATCTTTTACATGCTACTTGAATATCAGTTCAGTTCAGTCGCTCAGTCGTGTCTGACTCTTTGTGACCCCATGAATCGCAGCACGCTAGGCCTCCCTGTCCATCACCAACTCCCGGAGTTCACTCATACTCACATCCATCGAGTCGGTGATGCCACCCAGCCATCTCATCCTCTCTCGTCCCCTTCTCCTCCTGCCCCCAATCCCTCCCAGCATCAGAGTCTTTTCCAACGAGTCAGCTCTTAGTATGAGGTGGCCAAAGTACTGGAGTTTCAGCTTTAGCATCATCCCTTCCAGAGAAATCCCAGGGCTGATCTCCTTCAGAATGGATTGTAAATCGTTATTTAATCATATCTTATTTATATTGTATTCTCAGTGCTTAATCTTGGCAAATAATCAACAAATGTTTCTTCAAACAAAGACAGATTTGTAGGCAAGAAATAAATATTAATGGTCTAAAACACTTGTTTGAGTAGATGTAAGCTGTATGGATTACATCAGAAAATAATAATAATAATCAACTTAATGTTTTAAAATCTGCACATAAGGAATTGGGTAATTTGCATTTCCAGAGCTAAAAGAAATATGTGCTTTTTCTTGGTCACTATATTAAGGAAAACAGTGACTCTTCATACCAGTCTCAGTCTTTGAAACACCAGTATAAAGGTCTTTCCTTGCTCCCATTGAGTCTGCTTTCTATACCCTATATCATATACTCATTCACATCTCTTTATTATTTAGATTATATTCAGCAAATAGGTAGAAGTAATGTGGTAGCACAAACGTTGCAGAGAAAAAAAGCAAAGCCCAGCTCAGTTCAACTGCCTCCTCCATCCAAGGCAAACTATGTGAAAAGCCATGATTCTCAGCACCATTCAGTTCCAACTAAGCACTAACATTAGAGGACTTTCCACCATTCTATATTATATTGTACTTCCATGGGGAAAGATAGAGCTACAAAGTGTCTTCACCATCCAAAACCAGACTCTCTACATAGGTCATTTTCCATGCAACTCAGAAAAACAGGAGAGCACAATAATTCTGATGAAATGGTCATGCAGGCAACCATGAAAAAGGATTGTTTGCATTGTGAACATGACTAACATGCAAGCTTGCCAGGGACAGCAATGGAGTGTCTGCATCCACAGACTAGTTTAGTTACCTTGGAACGTTTGCCTTTGGAGCTTAACAGGCAGATCTCACCTTGACCAGACGACTCATTTCCTGCGAGGGCCCACACTACTTGTCTCCTAACCCGGTCCGGACGTACCACTCCCTGGTTTAATGATCTTTCTTCCTGATGCCCCAGGAGGCATCAGGTAACAGATGATTCCAAAATTTGGAGCATTCTAGCACCGAACCTAGGTGTGCTCATAGTTTCTCCTGTGAGCACACACACTGTTTCATTCTTTAGGCAAACTGAAGGTTACAGGGTATGGAAATTACCTCAGGGATGGGTGAGAAGTGGGAGACATGGGTGGAATGAAAGCCTGAGGGTTAAGAGGCTGGTGAGCCAGGGGACTGGTTCCTCGGGAACAGGCCCTTCCAGACTCAGGCCTAGAAGAAGAGGACCTTCTTGTGCTTGGTGCTGGGCCTCTGCATCTTTTCGCCTAGCCTGCAAATGCAGGCTCCCTCAGATGCTTGGGTTGGAGTGGGGGCGTCTCACTTCACTTCTCAAACAGGAGCAGGGCCTCTTCCACCACCTCCCCCAAAGACGAATGGCCCCCTTGGCCATTCCAGACATGGCTATGATTACAATCAGGACACCGGCGTGCCAGCCACTGCCTGGTTCAGATGTTGGATAGTGGCCTTGGGGAAGGCTGAGTGGCGAAACACTTCGTAACAGTTCAGCTGCTCCCTCATAGCAGCCATGACGGTTCTCATCTTCTGGGCCTGCTCTTCGTCCACTTCCCGTTGCCTGGCTTTCTTGCCCTCAGTGTCCACTTTTCGTCTCTTGGCCGCAAGGGGACATGAGGAGGAGCCTGCCTTTTCACCTGCCCTTGGCTGAGGGCAGTCCTGACGCCTGAGCTCCCCACCTTCTCCGTCAGAAGACTCCCTGGCTTCCCGGGCTGGGTCCTGCAGCAGGATACGGCCTGGGTGGCTGAGATCCAAGCCTGGGGGCACGCCTGGTGCTTCCCAGACGTGCTGGGCTTCTTCATCCCAGCGCTGGTACCAAGTCCCCTACCTCAGAAAGCTCGGGCCCTGGGTCCTCCCTGAGGCAAAATCAGCGGGAAAGAAACCTCAGCCTCAGCATCCACAGAGGAAGGATCCGCCTGAGACATGCCTGGGCCCAGGCCCTGTATGTAAGAGTCTTGGCGAAGGGGGGCGGTGGGGAAGGTCCCTGAAGCCACGCCCACCCAAAAGTTGGGTAATCCCCTCAGCCAACCCTGCACAGCGGGGAAATGGGCCCCTCCCACTGAAGACCTATCTCTCAAAGCTGCCTTTGACAGCTTTCCAGCAGGCAGCCCCAAAGCCCAAATCCTCTCTCCCCTGCTCCTCAGAACAGGCTGGCTGGCTTGTGGGGTGATGGCGAATCCAGAAAGCCCAGAGAGTTCACTACTCTGGGAGACTTTCCTGCCATTCCAGGGTGGCCCCAGACCATCCTCTCCCCGATGGCACAGACATGAAGATAGGGCGGCGGGCCTAGGGGGGAGGCTTCCACCCTGCTCTGGAAATGCTCTTCAATTTGCCCAGGGGAAAACGCAATCAGTGGCCCCTCCCTCTTCCATCCCCCCCTCCCCTCCCCTCTCAACACCCTCCTGCTTCTCTCCCTCTTATTTCTCCACACCAGCCACACAAATACACTCCCTGCCCAGGAGAACCTTCCCCTACCATCCTCATCAAGTCATCCAACCCAGAAATAGGGTGGTGGGGGGGGGGGGTGGCGGGGGTACAGACATTCACTTCAGGAAGAAGCCATCTCTACACATCCTCTTCCTGCAAGGTCCATCACTTCCATGAGGAATCGCCCTCCCTGAGCTCTATTCCCTGGAGTTTTCCACAAAGCCTCCCTAGTCGAGGCACCCATCCCCCAATAGAGCCGGGCCGGGAAGGAATGGGCTGTCTCTGACCTCCACCTGCTCTCTGCTCTGCCTGGTCCACCCTTCCTCTGTCCGAATCCTTGGCCTCGGTAGAGGTTTTCAGGGTCGCCAGGGCTTAAGTCTCTCCCCAGTGTCCCTATGCTGGGACGGCTGAGATCTGTGGCCATTTCCCCGTTGGTTCCTTTCCCGTAGTAAGTATGCCTTTGGAGTTCAACCCGCCCTTCCGGACTTGACCTGATGACTCACTTCCTTCAAGTGTGGACGGTACTAGTCCTGCTTAAGCAGTCGCCATGCACGATCCACTCACCTTTCATCCCCAGGCTTCAAGGGCGTTTGGTTGCTGCTGACTTCCAGCACTTGGGAAGGCAGATTCGAGGTAAGACTCCTGTGTGCACATCATGTCCTGTGGGCCCACACACTGTACCCCCATTTGAGAGAAACTCAAGGTAGAAGGGTCCCCATGGGAATGAAGACGCCAGGGGAATGAAGGTCCATGGGGCCTTGACTTTCTGATTGGCCATCCACCGAAGACAGGAGGCTTTCTTCCAGATATGAACTCCTGGACTCCGTCTCTTGACTTGGAATGACCTGGGGCATGAGGTAGGCCCGCCGGCCCAATGGAGCAACCACGTGTGGACAGGACAGAGGCTTGCCTCTCCCTGGATCTACCTGGGAGAGCTTCGCTGCTTCCTCACCTTTCTGGTGCAAGGCTCTTATCTCTGGTTCTTTGCAAGAAGGTTTTGATCCAGTCGCCTAGCCCCGCCTGCCCAAATGTGATCAGGAATTGGTGAGTGGGAGACTTGGTCAAAGGCTGGGATCTCAACCCCCCACCCTCACCCCACCCATGGAAGGATTCTGTGAGGTTTCCTTTCAGGACCGCAGATGGCTCGGGGATCCCATCCCCTGGCCTTTGAAGGCTGAGACATCCCTGGGCGCCTGGGAGACAATCCATTACTTCCAGAGGCCTAGGCTTCCTCTTGCCCACGGCCAGACGTGGTTGGCTGAAAGGCACTGAAGCGCACTGGCATCTCTCCGCGTGAGAGATCTTGTCTGGTGTCCTCTGGGAAGGCCTTGCCTCCGCGAAGGAACACCAAGGCTTCGCTCCCGCAGTGACTTTGAAATAATTCCCTGGGCTTCCGGCTCCTGGATGGCGTATCACAGAGGTGCTCATATGTCAGCTGGATGGCTTTACTAGAATTCCCTGAGTGAACCCACCAGGGCCTGGTGTTCCCAGTCAGGCATGGTTACAGTGTATGGATTCAGCTTCTCTGGTAGACAGGCAGGGGTCTGTTCTCACAGGTGAGTTGTGGCAGGTCGTGTCTCTCAAAGAATTAGACTTTGGGTCTCGGGTCTCTCCCCAGTATGCCTCCGGGCGAGAGATGCTTCTGTGTGTTACCGGTCTTTTCAAAGGAACAGCTCTCGAGTTGTGCTGGATGTCTTCTCTCCCCTTTGTGGCAGTTGATCCATCCTGGTGAAATCCCATCCTGGTGGCAATGTCCACGGGATGCAGGAGCTGCCTCGGGGATGGGACAGGGGTGTCGTATGGGGAACGTAGTGGAAGAAAGCCTGAGGGTTAAGAGGCTGGTCGGCCGCAGGGCCAGGTTGCTCAGGAACAGGCCCTCCCGGGCTCAGGCCTATAAGAAGAGGATCTTGTGCTTAGTGCTAGGCATCTGCCCCTTTTCGCGTAGCCTGCGAACAGCCTCCCTCAGATGCTTGGGTTGGAGTGGGGGCTTCTCGCCCCACTTCTCACAAATCTCTAGGGCTTCTTCCACCACCTGCCCGACGAAGACCTTGGCCATTCCGGACATGGCAATGACCACGTTCTGGGATACCGGCGTGCCGGCCACGGCCTGGATCAGACGTTTGATGGTGGATTTGGGGAAGGCTGAGCGGCGAAACACTTCGTAACGGTTCAGCTGCTCCTCACTCATAGCAGCCACGAGGGCTCTCATCTTCTGGGCCTCCTCTTCATCCACTTCCCGTTGCCTGCCTCTCTTGCCCTTGGTGTTCACTTTCCATCTCTTGGCCACAGGGGGACATGAGAAGGAGTCTGCCTCTTCACCTGCCCTTGGCTGTGGGCAGCCCTGACGCACGGACTCACTGCCTTCCTTGTCAGAGGCTTCCCTGGCTTTCTGGGCTGGGTCCCCCGGCAGGATGCAGTCTGGGTTGCTGGGTTCCAGTCCCAGGGGCATGCCTGGTGCCTCCCACGACACACCCAGGTTCGGACCTTGGTCCGGGAGCCACGCCCTGGTCTTGTCCATCCTGGCGCTGGGTCAAAGACTAGCTCAGAAAGCTAGAGTCCTGGGCCCTTCCTGCTGCAGAGTCCTAGGCAGAGAAACGCTCTCAGCTGCAATCCCTTAAGAGGCAGGATCCTCCTGAAACAGGCTGGGCCCAGCCCCTTTATTTAAGGCTAGGGCTGAAGCCACGCCCACCCGGAAGTCAGATGATGCCTCAGTAGCCTCCCAGCCAGGGCCTGGGCTCCTCCCACTGCCCCAGGCAAGGGGCGGGGCCAGGGTGCGCCTCCAGGGCCGCAGGCAGGGGCCAGCTGCTGGCAGCCTCCCAGGATTCTTCCTGCCTCAGTTTCTGAACCCTTCATCTTGGGCCACGATGGAAATGTAGACATGTCCTCAGGAGACCTGTCTCTCAAAGCTGCCTTTTGAAAGCCTTCCAGCAGGCAGCCCAAGAGCCCAAGTCCTCTCTCCCCTGCTCCTCAGAACAGGCTGGCTGGCTTGTGGGGTGATGGCGAATCCAGAAAGCCCAGAGAGTTCACTACTCTGGGAGACTTTCTTGCCATTCCAGGGTGTCCCCAGACCATCCTCTCCTCCAAGGCACAGACATGAAAATAGGTCGGCGGGCCGGCCTATGGGGGAGGCTTCCACCTTGCTCTGGAAATGCTCTTCAATTTGCCTAGGGGCAAAAGCAATCAGACCCCCTCCCACTCCCTTCCCCTCTCAACACCCTCCGGCTTCTCTCCCTTGTATTCCCCAACGCCAGCCACACAAATCCACTCCCCGCCCAGGCGAAGGTTTCCCTACCACCCTGATCGAGACATCCAGCCCAGAAGTAAGGTGGCTGTGGTGGGGGTGAGTGAGGTACAGACGTTCATTTCGGGAAGAAGCCACCTTTACGCATCCTCTTCCTGCAAGGTCCATCACTTCCATGAAGAATCGCCCTCCCTGAGCGCTATTCCATGGAGATTCACAAAGCCTCCCTAGTCGAGGCACGCATCCCCCAATAGAGCCAGGCCGGGAAGGAATGGGCTGTCTCTGACCTCCACCTGCTCTCTGCTCCACCTGGTCCAATCTTCTGCCCACACCCCTGGCCTTCGTAGAGGTTTTCACGATCGCCAGGGCTTAAGTCTCTCCCCAGTGTCCCTATCCTGGGACGGCTGAGATCTGTGGCCATTTCCCCGTTGGTTCCTTTCCCGTGGTAAGTATGCCTTTTGGCGTTCAACCCGCCCTTCCGGACCTGGCCTGATGACTCACTTCCTTCGAGTGCAGACATCGCTAGTCTTGCTCACGTAGATATAGGGAACGGGATGAAAGAAAGCCTGAGCGTTAAGAGACTGGTCTCTTGGCCTGACCTGGTGCATTGTAGGCCCACCAGCCCATTGAAGCATAGATGGCTGAGATCTCTGACCATTTCACGGTCGGTTCCTTTCCCTTTGTAATCATGCCTCTGAAATTCTGTCTGCTGTTCTGATCTTCATTTGATGACTGACTTCCTTATCTTGTGTCTGGAGGTATCAAGCACGATTCATTGACCTTTCCTCCCAATACCATGTCGGGAATTGTGGCTGCTTACTTCCAGCAGTTTCAAATGCAGATTCCTCTGGGAGCAGGTTGTCCTGTGGGCCCCTCACTGTAGCCTCTTTTGGGCCAAAGTCAAGAACTTAAAAATCAGGATCATATAACCACCCTCTTTCTAGAGTCAGCTTCCTCACTGTACTCGCCTTTCTTCTGCAAGACCTCACATCATGAATGGCTTCACCCACGCCAGCGTATTTTCTCACAGGAACATCGCATATCAAGGTTGGAGCAGGGTTTGTGGTGTTCTTTTGATGCACCTGACCAACTTCTCCCCGTGTCCTGGCGTGACCCTGGCTCTCTCCAGTGATGAATCCCAGACACCTCTATGTCTTCTATGCAGGACACCGTAGCTATTGGAGTCATGTCCCTCTGTAATGGATGCCTTTGTTCTTAGTTTGAGATTCTGAGACTGCAATCTCTGTGATACCTTGATCTAGACCTCTTTTCATCTAAAACTTTCTAAGCTATTGATGTTTTAAGCACTGTGCTTATTAACTTTCTGTTTTGTCAATTTGACTCAATTAAGGAATTGTCGGTCAGGTGGTATATAGTATTTCTGAGTTTGTCTGTAGTTTTGTTTTTGGAAAATATTTTTGTCTATAGACTGAAGACAGTAGATCAACCTTCATTACTTTGGTGAGCATCATTCAATCTGTTCATGGCCCTACTTGACCGAAAATAGGATGACTAAATTACTCTCTTCTCTTGAGCTAGAACTTCCATATTCTCTTTCCTTCAAACTTCACAGATAGATTGTGTTAGGTCTACAGACTCCAGTACTTACATCAGTGGTGTCTTACCAGGTTTTTAATCTTTTGACCTCAGATTTCTTGATTATACCTTTGCTTTCCCTATTTTCAGCTTTTTGACTTAGTTTTATTATACAGCACATTTTCTTGGTTCTCCAACTTGCAGATAGCATTTCAGGAAATTCTAACGCTTTATAATCATGTGAGCTATTTCCTATAGTAAATTTTTAATATATATACATATATCCTTTGGTTCTATTTCTTTAACTCTAATACCACTATTCCATATATTATGATTTCTTCCAGCAGTCCTTTAAAACTAAAATATGATGCATGTTTTTCATTTTCCTAAGAGATTTCTATTAAAGTTAGTCCACTATCTGACATAGTATTAAAATTGAAGTAAATTAGTACACCTATTGACAAAATCATTGACTTTCATCAGATTTCTTTCAGATTTTATTATCATGAAGTAAAGGCATTGGTATCAGAGTTTTTAACATTTATTTTACTAGTATGAGAAGGTCATTACTATTTGCAGTTTGTGTCCCATTGTGGGGAAGAGGAGTGAATGCTTAAAATCTTTAGATGAAACACAATATTCATGTAAGCCATTAATGATCCATACAATGAGCAAAGCTTTGAGTTCTCACCTCTAATGGAATGGATATAGTTAAAGTGATCCTATGACCTTATGCATCTCAGATTAATGCCATTTTGCAAGACTGATATTACTGTTCATAATTTTCAGAAAGTAGTTAAATATTAAAATATGGAGCTTCTTATTCAAAAATTATTAAGTCTGTAAGACAGTATAGAATGTAACCAAGGACAGAGTCCTTCTAATCATGGGACCTGGTGAAATTGCACAGGTCAAATGAGCCTGACACCAGTCTTGCATGAAAACATTATCCAATTAAAGTTTTTACCCAAGGAAAAGGTGTATTTTAATGAAAGCTTAAGAACTTACTCTTCCCGGGGAAAAAAGGTATGTAATATGCTTCTATACTTCAGTATGGCAGAGACCAAGGGCAGAATACTCAGGCACTGAGAGCAGAATTAGAGGCAATGAACCATAACATCTCCCAAATAGAGATGGTGACAGAAAATAATAAAACTGGAACTAGGCGTATTGATGACAATCAGAGGAAAGCATTCTAGAACAGGGGGTTTAAACTTGAGCCTTATAGCAAGTAAGCAAGAAAAGAGAATATTAGTTTAGCTTATTGCTAAAACAGATTCTCCTATTTCATGAAAAACTATAAACAGGATTATTGCTTGTAATACCCTTAAATATACTTGATTAGAAGGATTTGGGAATTATCGCTGTCTAGCCATCTTATTCCAAGTATCAGCTAATTTACATTTAACCTGTATATTTGTTCTTAAATGAAGGTACATGAAAATAGTTGCCTAATAATTAATGATCAAATTATCCTCCCTCTCTCTCTCTCTCTCTCTCTCTCTCTCTCTCTCTCACACACACACACACACACACACACACAATGAAGACACATTCCTACCAGAGTACATGCACTTATCCCAAATGGAGTTAGAAAAATAGAAGTGGACTGTGCAAAATTCTTATATGTTGAAAAACATGTTCAAAGAATATGGTTTTGAATTTAGCTTAGAACCTGGCAATATGGTTGGTTAACAAACCAGAGAACTGAACTTGTGTAACTAAAATTATCCAAAGATTGTAAAAGTAAAGCAATATATAATATACTAACAAATCTATGAGTTAACTATCCTGTGTTACATTTTCACATTATCTTTTGTTATATTGTTTTTCTTAAGATAAGGCTCTCAAACATCTCAAATACTCTTTCCCAACTATCTTTACATATCTAAATATACTGTGATTCAGGTTTCTCATATGCTTTATCATTTCTGTTTTCTGAATTTTTTTTAAAAAATTTGACCATCTCTTTAGGTTAATCCTCTACATATTATAAGTTATCTGCCGGGGTCCAGCCCCGGTGGATCCAGGGTGATTCGAAGGTGGGGACGGAGTTGGCGTCCTGGAAAAAACTTATTTAATTACAGATATAGAGGGAGATTAGAAACAGATAGTGTAGTAGGAGAATTAGTGGAGAAAAGAGGCTGAATAACTGGTTTACACGGCATACCAATCACCACCTACGTAGGCCACAGGCATCTTTCCATTCTCCCAAAGGAGAGGAGGCACTGAGGCCTCCGCGGTCGGATCTCAGAAGCCCAGGCAGAATTAGCAGGCTTGATGAGTACCCACATTTCAGATGGTAATTCAGCCAGGAAGGCAGAGAGCAAGAAAGAAACGACATGGGGGAATCAGTCTTTCCAGAAACTGATCCGATTTCTTAATTTGGGGGTTTGCTTATATACCTTTTGTTACACATAGGGATGAATACAGAGTCACATGGGAGTCAGCAGTCCTGACCTTTATCAAAATCAGGTGCTTCATATAAATGTATAAAAAAGGTACATCATCTTCCGGCCTTGAGTGAGATCTGCTGACATTTTATGATCCTTTCTTTCTGATAACCAAAAACTTACTTTTTCCAAGGGTGTTTTTTCTTAAACCAGGCACCAGCCTCCAAATAAAGTTGCATTCCTATAGGGTGAGGGTGTAGTGAGTTACAATCAAGAAAGGAATTTATTTAACCCAAGGTTAACATGATTAATCTTAAAGGTTAATACTTATTTCTCCTATATGCTTAAAGGTTAATACTTATTTCTTCCTATATGCTAATTATATTCATTATAAGGGTAGGGAACATGGAGATTTAGCAGCAAACATCAGCCCAACAAATGAAAATCCTTTCACCAATGCTCCCCTTAAGATCTATTTAGTCTTAAGATAGTGATAAAGTTACATTTTTACATAACAAGGACACAGTGATATATAACAAAGTACAGTGATCTATTACAAAAGAGAAAATCCATTAACTCAAAAAGTCTAGTATTGCTAACATCAAAAACTACTATTATTTCCTTTGCTATATTCCAAATACATTGATTAATATAGTCCCAGGTGCCTAAGGATATGGAGGCCTGGCGGCAATCATTGACTCAACAAGAAGAAAAAGCCCTGTGCTAATTAAGACTCTCAAAATACTCCAAAACTCTCTGTGCCATTGACTCAACAAGAAGAAAAAGCCCTGTGCTAATTAAGACTCTCAAAATACTCCAAAACTCTCTGCTGTTTATGATTGAGAGGTAGTAAACAATCATGTGCCTAGTGGCAGGAGTATGGATAATCCTGTCACACAAGCTAGTCTGTCAGCAGAGAGGTTTGACCTGAGACATCCTTGTCCCACCCAGAGCAAGGAATTAGCAGCAATTATTGACACAACAAATGAAAAAACCCTTCACCAATATAATTCCTAACCAACACACTATACTAATAATTTCTAACTCCCCAAAAGAATTTGCCTTTAATAAGTCTAAAACATCTCATGCCTCTCAGATTGGGAGGCTGTAAACAATCACATGTGGCCAGACGAACCTATACAGGCAGGCTAGATAACCTTCAGAGGAGTCCGTAAGCTGAAACACTCTTGTCACACCCAAGAATTTTTATTGCCTTGGAGCTGCACGTTTACTCCTTCTCCAAGAAAAACGGTTATGGGGGAGAGCCCCCGTAAAGTCAGAGGTGTAGGTGAGAGCATAAAACAGACTCTGGCTTTGGGATTAGATGCTCAGGAACAGGGGGTTTCCTGAGGCTTGATCACGCCTTTGCGTATGCCAAGCCTCCTTCCTCATGACCTTTGCCATGGGCAGAGTTCCTCACGCTGGCTCCCGGCAGTTATCATATTTCAAACTCATCTTTTCAAAGCTATCCTATCTCCTGCATCTACATCCCTGAGCAAACCAATACAGGTACACATACACACATATACCAAGATACTGAAGGATAAAAACAAATTCACAAGGCCAATCAATAGCAAAGTAGACACATTTAGATACAAATATTTTTACATTCTAATTCAATCGATGTTCTGCCTACTGAGCCATGGTATTTCAGTAGGACATCTAGTTCATTGTTACTGATCAGCAATTGCCAGATGTTTAACTATCAGTGAAAACAGCTTTGTGCTCAACCTATGAATGATACCCAGATCAGAGCAAAACAGCTCCCAAACACCACATCATTGTCCCATCTATTGTTCCTAAATCCTAGGCTTACAGCCAGCCAACAAAATCAGCCTTTCTTGGTAGGCTTAATTACCTTTTTTATCCCAGTCATAGCACCCCCAGTAAGAATAACAACCCTGACTAAAGCAAATCACAGTGTTACTATTCTGGAAAGAAAGGTTTGGGTGTGGGTGATAACTGTGCCAGAATTACTTGCCAGGTGGAAACATGGTGGGTGTCATGAGATTTCCCAACAAACACATGTTTGGTTCCCTCCTGACACAAAGGGTTAGATGTGACTCTTTAGATATTTGCTAAATTGTGTCACTCTTTGGGGCCAAAAGAGCCTTAGTTATGAATTTTATAGAGTAGAAAACTGAGGGCCAAAAAAGTTAAGAGGCTCTATCAAATCACACAAACCAGGTTAATATCTGAAATTGAAGTCCCCAGACTCTCCATTTCAACCTATCATCTTTCATAATGTGCTGTTCATTATGTAGTCACAAAATACAATGGCTCAGAAAACATCAGCAAGTTATTGCAGATGGGAAAGTTAGCTTTTATTCTAATTATTGTCTATTTCCTTTACATTGATTAACAAAAATAAAAAATACTCCAATAGATCTTGGAAATGTATCTGTTCTCAAATGCAAAACAAGTGAACAAATAGAAAATTCTTACTAGAGGCTAAAGAAAATATTAGGTATATTCATTAAACTTTTTTGGTGGCTCAGATGGTAAAGAATCTGCCAACGGTGCAGGAGACACAAATTTGATCCTTAGGCCAGGAAGATTCCCTGGAAAAGAGAATGGCAATCCTCTCCAGTATGCTTGCCTGGGAAATCCCATGGCCAGAGGCAAGCTTTATTCCATGGAGTTGAAAAGAGTCAGACTTGACTGAGCAACTAACGCTTCACCTCACTTTAAGTATATTCACAGATGGTATGATCATTTAGCTACTGCTGCTGCTGCTAAGTCGCTTCAGTCGTGTGCGACCCCATAGACGGCAGCCCACAAGGCTCCCCCGTCCCTGGGATTCTCCAGGCAAGAACACTGGAGTGGGTTGCCATTTCCTTCTCCAATGGGTGAAAGTGAAAAATGAAAGTGAAGTCGCTCAGTTGTGTCCGACTCTTAGCGACCCCATGGACTGCAGCCTACCAGGCTCCTCCATTCATGGGATTTTCCAGGCAAGAGTACTGGAGTGGGTTGCCATTGCCTTCTCCGGATCATATAGCTAACTGCAACTAAACCCTTAGTAATAGATTGGCTTCTGAAAAACTAATTTAAAATAATTAAGAATAATTTCTTTCACTATTAAATACCAAGATACCAAAATATTAAAGACATGTGACATCTTTCCATTCTATAATTGTTTAGAAAGAAAACATAAAATTAATAGGAACTGGCTTTTTTTTTTAAGGTTTAGTTAGTATTCTAGGAAGCATGGCACAGCCCAATGTCTTTTGTGTGGGTTTTTGTTTTATTTTTCAATTAAAATGA
The DNA here is from genome assembly GCF_016772045.2 of Ovis aries. Classification (NCBI taxonomy): domain Eukaryota; kingdom Metazoa; phylum Chordata; class Mammalia; order Artiodactyla; family Bovidae; genus Ovis; species Ovis aries. The sequence goes on from NC_056069.1 coordinate 55,884,779, forward strand.
CAGAGATTTATTCTTTCATGATTTGGGAAGGCAAAAGCCCAAAATCAGGAGGTTAGCAGGGTTGGTTCCTTCTGGAGGCAGAATCTGTTCCATGTCTGTCTCTTAGCTTTTAGTTCATGCTAAGTCGTTGTTTCAGTCATATCCAACTCTGTGCGACCCTATGGACCATAGCCTGCCAGGATCCTCTGTCCGTGGGATTCTCCAGGCAAGAATGTCAGAATAGGTTACCCATGCCCTCCTCCAGGGGATCTTCCCAACTCGGGGATTGAACCCACGTGTCTTCTGTCTCCTGCATTGACAGGTGGGTTCCTTACCACTAGCACCACCTGGGGAGACCACTTTTTTACGCTCCTTGTTTTGTAACTGGATCACTCAAATTGCTGCTTCTCAGAGAAATTCTGAGGAGAGAATAAAAACGAACCAATAAACAATACCCTATTGGGAAGAGAACACAAATTTTGGAGCTTAGGGCTGCTGGCAGAGCAGTAAATTGGAAGAAAAGTTTCAGAAAGGAGGGAGACACAGAGGAAATACTCTAAAACCTGCATAGAAATTTTCCTCAAATCTTTGGTGCTGGGAGCCAGTGTGAGGAATCCCGCCCGTGACAAGGTCATGAGGAAGGAAGCTGACATACGCAAGGCGTGCTCAGACTTCAGGGACCCCTCTGGAAATTCCTAAGCATGTACCCCAACAAAAATCTGCCGGCTTTTGTGCTCTGCTTTTCCACTCTTCTGATATTTTCTGGAAAAAGTCAATTCAGGGCTTTAGTCTTCTGCATTTAAAAGAGTGTTTCAATCCAAAAAACCCTCTGATGGCTTTCTAGCCTGCCTGCAGGACTCGTACAGCTGCGCGTGTGATTGTTTGAGGCCTCCTGACCGCAGGGGGCACAGGAAGCTTAAAACATCCTAGGAATGTAGGAGCTTCCGAGGAGTCAAAATCTTTAGAATAGGACTGATTAAAGGTTTCATTTGTTGAGTCAATATTTGCTGCCAAATTTTCACATCCTTTAGTTGTAGATATAGTTAGAAAAACAAGTAGTAGACCTTGTGTTAGCAACATTAGATCTTTGAGTTAAGTACCCTCTTTGTTGTGTCCCACTGCACCTTTGTTCTATAGAGATGTAACTAATGTTAATGCTTTAAGGAGATGTAGATTAAAGAAAAACACTTCAGGGGAAACAAGACTAACATTCATTAAGGAAGAGAGCCAAAAAGTGTTAACAAGCCTCTTGGCCAGAAGATAATGTAAATCACTTGAGACCTTTTGTATACCAAATGATGTATAGAAAGAGCTTGAGCTGCGAACGCTACATAATCTTGTGTTACCCATTGATCTCTGTGTTTTATCAAAAAGTATAAAAGGCCTTCTGAACAATAAAGGATGGGGCCAGCTTCTTGGACCAGCTTCTCTAACTAGTCTCCTGGCCTGGTTTCTTGACACTCTGGCTCCCCCCGTGTCTCTCTCTCTTTCTTCTTCTCTCTCTTTCCCTCTCTCTGCTCTTTACTTTAATTTCGGGCTGAATTTCCACCTGGAGCGCGGAGGCTCTCCACGTCTACTTACTTGCCCCGGCTGTTAAGATCCGCGAGAAAGGGAGCTTAAGGCGAGGCACCCTTAGATATTCAAGCGGGCGCCGGTGGCCCAACGTAGATGGTGCAAATTCCTTGTCTGGAATTTTATTGGCCTTCCGCGTAAACCAAGCTATTCAGCCCTCTTCCTCCACTTAATCTTCTTACTACACTATAATTTCTTAATCTAATCTTACTTTAATAAATAAACAAGTCTTTCCACGCCGACGCCGTCCACCCTTCGAATTCCCCTGGATCTTGCCGGGGCTGGACCCCGGCACTTTGGCTTATACCTAAACTGTATATGGTTTTGGTGAGGAACCCAGCTGAAAGCAGCAGCTGCAAGGATTAAGACCTGTAAAAGGATTAAGACCTGAAAAAATAAATAAATAAACAAAATCTATATCAGCAGCTGCTTAGTAGTGGAGAGAATTTGTAGCTCAAGTCTGACCTGGCAGAGCTTGACAGATACTTTTGCTTTTCACTGAAACTCTAGAAGGGCAACAGTTTAGGATTAAGAAACACATATCATGGCTAAAACCTATGGCATGAGAATAAAGGCAAAAACCAAAACAAGAAGCTACACACAAACCCTAGAAACAAGACTCCAAAAAATCAAGCGATTAGGCTAGGAAATTAATAGCTTTTCAGATAAAATTTAATACTGTCTGGAAAAAGATAGCATAATCCAGGTTTATTATCCAAAATATTAAGTATCTAATCAAAAATTAATAGGCATACAAAAATATATAAATATCACCAAAAACAAAAGAATCAGATCCACATATAACTTAGATGTTGAACTTAACGAAAATTTTGCAGCAGCTAATAAAATTCTGCTAGAATTTAGAGGAAAGGTGGAGAAAATAGAAGGACAGATGTGAAATCTCAGCACAGTTGAAACAAAAAGAATAAAAGAACCAAATGGAAATTTCATATTAAAAATACAGTACTGGAAATAAAATGTTCATTAAAGTGACAACTTCAGGCTAGACCTACAGGAGAAAGAGCCAGTTAATTAACTCAAAGATAAACATTAAGGGAAGGAAATACACAATAATATAGTATCAAAGATAAAAATTAAGGAAAGGAAATACACAATAATATAGTATATGATATTGTAGTACTATATTTTATGATCTGACATGTGTATAACTGAAGTCCCAGAAAGAAATGAGAGCAAGACAGAAGAAATATTTAAAAGTAAAATACCTAAAACATTTTCAAATTGATTTTTTAAAAAAGCATCAATAAACTCTTCCCGGAAATATGAACCTCAAGCAGGACAAACACAAAGATAAACACATCTAAGCACCTCATTTTCAAGCTAGTGAAAACCAATGATTTAAAAAAATATATTAAAAGCAACTGGAGGAAAAAAACAACACATCACATTCAGGGGAACTGCAGTAAGAATTATGACTGACTTCTCATAAGAAATGATGGAAGATAGAAGATAATAGAATAATATATTTAAAATTCTAAATGGAAAATCTCTCAACTTAATTTTTCACCAATAACTATACCTTTCAACAAAAGAAAGCAAACCACAGTCATTTTCAGATGAAGCTGAGAAAATTTATTATAGGGAAAATTTCTCTCCAAGAAATGCTAAAGGAAATTCTATAGACTGAACAAAGTATCACTAAGTGGGAAAGCAGTTCAACCGGAAGAAATAAAGACATAAGAAAAGGTAAACATTCCAATAAACAGGAAAAATGATTTTTTTAATTTCTTTAAAAGTCAACTGACCATTTAAAGTAAGGAAAAACTTTTTCTGTATTGTGAATGCTAAAATATAGAGCAAAATAAAATATTGGTAATGTGAAAAATACCTAGAAAGAATAGTAAATGGAATTATATGTTATAATATTCTAATCTTACACATAAGGTAGTAAATGTTAATGTAAAGTAGTATCTGATAAGTTAAAGGTATATCTTGTTACACCTACAGCAAGCAAGGAAAAAATGAAATATCTTAGAAGTTCCTATTGTGAATAGAAAACAAAAACAGAGGAGCAGATGCAACCCTCACTGCCGGGGGCCAGCGTGAGGAATTCCACCCATGGCAAAGGTCATGAGGAAGGAGGCTTGGCATACGCAAAGGCGTGATCAAGCCTCAGGAAACCCCCTGTTCCCAAGCATCTAACCCCAAAGCCAGAGTCTGTTTTATGCTCTCACCTACACCTCTGACTTTACGGGGGGCTCTCCCCCATAACCGTTTCTCTCGGAGAAGGAGTAAACGTGCAGCTCCAAGGCAATAAAAATTCTTGGGAGTGACAAGAGTGTTTCAGCTTACGGACTCCTCTGAAGGTTATCTAGCCCACCTGTATAGGTTTGTCCGGCCACATGTGATTGTTTATAGCCTCCCAACCTGAGAGGCATGAGATGTTTTAGACTTACTAAAGGCAAATTATTTTGGGGAGTTAGAAATTATTAGTATAGTTGGTTAGGAATTATATTGGTGAAGGGTTTTTTCATTTGTTGTGTCAATAATTGTTGCTAATTCGCTGCTCTGGGTGGGACAAGGATGTCTCAGGTCAAACCTCTCTGCTGACAGACTAGCTTGTGTGACAGGATTATCCATACTCCTGCCACATGATTGTTTACTACCTCTCAACCGTAAACAGCACAGAGAGTTTTGGAGTATTTTGAGAGTCTTAATTAGCATAGGACTTTTTCTTCTTGTTGAGTCAATGATTGCCGCCAGGCCTCCATATCCTTAGGCACTTGGGAATATATTAATCAATATATTTGGAATATAGCAAAGGGAAATATAGTAGTTTTTGATGTTAGCAATACTAGACTTTTTGAGTTAATGGATTTTCTCTTTTGTAATAGATCACTGTGCTTTGTTATATATCACTGTGTCCTTGCTATGTAAAAATGTAACTTTATCATATCTTAAGACTAAATAGATCTTAAGGGGAGCATTGGTGAAAGGATTTTCATTTGTTGGGCTGATGTTTGCTGCTAAATCTCCATGTTCCCTACCCTTATAATGAATATAACTAACATATAGGAGAAATAAGTATTAACCTTTAAACATATAGGAGAAATAAGTATTAACCTTTAAGCATATAGGAGAAATAAGTATTAACCTTTAAGATTAATCATGTTAACCTTGGGTTAAATAAATTCCTTTCTTGATTGTAACTCACTACACCCTCACCCTATAGGAATGCAACTTTATTTGGAGGGTGGTGCCTGGTTTAAGAAAAAACACCCCTTGGAAGAAATAAGTTTTTTGGTTATCAGAAAGAAAGGATCATAAAATGTCAGCAGGTCTCACTCATGGCCAGAAGATGATGTAATATTCCTAAGACCTTTTTTTTATACATTTATGTGAAGCACCTGATTTTGATAAAGGTCAGGACTGCTGACCCCCACACAACTCTGTATTCATCCCTATGTGTAACAAAAGGTATATAAGCAAACCCAAAAATAAAGAAATCGGATCAGTTTCCGGAAAGACTGATTCCCCCATGTCGCTTCTTTCTTGCTCCCGTTTTTCTGGCTGAATTCCCATCTGGAGCATGGATGCTATTCCACGTAATCCAAGTTATTCAGCCTCCTTTTCTCCACTAATCTTCCTACTACACTATCCGTTTCTAATCTCTCTCTATCTGTGATTAAATATGTATTTTTCCAAAGACACCGACTCCGTCCCCCCACCTTCGAATCACCCTGGATCCACCGGGGCTGGACCCCGGCACCTCACCAACTCATTCTTGATTTCAGACTTGACCTCAAGGTGGAAAGGCAGAGATGATTTCCATGAAAAAATCTTGGGTTGACTGAGATCATTCTACACTCTGAGATTTTTATTTCTTCTAATTACAGATCAGGAGCTTAAAAGATAAATGACATAAAAAAGAAATAAACAGATGTATTTTTTAAATTCTTAAGTTCATAAACTTATAATTTACACTTTCTATTTGTGTCTACAGGAAAATTGTCTGAAAAGATATAAAGAAAACTGTATATCAGTTTATCTGAGAAATGAGATTAGAAGAGTAGGGGTTACATGATTTAGAATATATACTTCATATACTCCTGGGCCACATTTACTTTCAGACAAAAGAGGGAAGCATATGTAAAACAGTTCTAAAAATTCAACGAGCCTGATTCTTTATTTACTATATTTATGACCTCGAATAGGTTGCTTAAACCTCACTAATCGTCTCCATGGGTATAATGGAGAGGTCCTTTAATTTATGAGGTAAGTAATAAGGTAATTACTTTCTTTATGAGGTTGTTATGAGGATTAAATAAATGAATTCCCTTCTCCTTATCTGACCATTAGGTCCAAATTTATTCTAATGCTAGACGATATGAGTATATGCCATGTTTCATGATATATCTGAAATATTCAGTATTCAAATACATTATGAAACAAAGACTATCAAAAAATGTTCATATCAGTTAAGGTTAGGTTTTGCCACCAAATTAGTTAAAAAATAAACACCTGTTGATTTCCCATAGCTTTTTATTTTGGAATTGCTGGTGAAGGATTGACACAAGAAGGACCAAATAAGGGTCAACTTGTTGTTCAATTCATTGGTTGCTTAAATAACGCAACAATTTCAGCACTCTGCAATGTTCATGCCCTGAATAAGATCCAGGAACTGGATGACTGACAGATTTCAGCCTCAGCCTCCCATCTCATTCTTATGTCAAGATACATGCTTACTAAATGGAATGAAAGACATTGGCACTACCTATGCATATATTCTTATTCTATTTTTCCCTTAGTCAAGCTATAGTTAAATTTTATACCTTAAACGTTCATAAAATGTGAATCTACTGTGTCAACAGAGAGTTAATTAATTCTTGACATAACTTTAGCATTCACTGGGCCTAGAAATCAAAAAAAGACATATTTATGAAAGATTAATAACAAAGCAAGTAAAGATAAAAATGTCTTATAAGTTTTTTATTCCTTTCTTATTTTTTATTATTTTCTCTTCTTTACTCGTCTATACTCCCCGAAAGATTAGAATTTAAATACAGAGTAATCCATCATACTCTGTATTTGGATGTATTGGAAGATCATGGCATACAGTCCCATCACTTCATGGGAAATAGATGGCGAAACAGTGGAAACAGTGTCAGACTTTGTTTTTTGGGGCTCCAAAATCACTGCAGATGGTGACTGCAGCCATGATATTAAAAGACACTTACTCCTTGGTAGAAAAGTTATGACTAACCTAGATAGCATATTCAAAAGCAGAGACATTTTTTTTGCCGACTAACGTCCGTCTACTCAAGGCTATGGTTTTTCCTGTGGTCATGTATGGATGTGAGAGTTGGACTGTGAAGAAGGCTGAGCGCCAAAGAATTGATGCTTTTGAACTGTGGTATTGGAGAGGACTCTTGAGAGTCCCTTGGACTGCAAGGAGATCCAACCAGTCCATTCTGAAGGAGATCAGCCCTGGGATTTCTTTGGAAGGAATGATGCTAAAGCTGAAACTCCAGTACTTTGGCCATATGATGCAGAGTTGACTCATTGGAAAAGACTCTGATGCTGGAAGAGATTGGGGTCAGGAGGAGAAGGGAACGACAGAGGATGAGATGGCTGGATGGCATCACTGACTCAATGGATGTGAGTCTGAGTGAACTCTGGGAGTTGATACGGGACAGGGAGGCCTGGCGTGCTGCAATTCATGGGGTCACAAAGAGTCGGACACGACTGAGTGACTGAACTGAACTGAACTGTATTGTGAATGTTAAAATATAGAGAAAAATAAAATATTGACAATGAGAAAAATACCTGGAAAGAATAGTAAATGGAATTATACAATTATAATATTCTAATCTTACACAGTTCAGTTCAGTTCAGTCGCTCAGTCGTGTGTGACTCTTTGCGACCCCATGAATCGCAGCACGCCAGGGCTCCCTGTCCATCACCAACTCCCAGAGTTCACTCAGATTCATGTCCATCGAGTCAGTGATGCCATCCAGCCATCTCATCCTCTGTCGTCCCTTCTCCTCCTGCCCCCAATCCCTCCCCAGCATCAGAGTCTTTTCCAATGAGTTAGCTCTTCCCATGAGGTGGCCGAAGTACTGGAGTTTCAGCTTAAGCATCATTCCTTCCAAAGAAATCCCAGGGCTGATCTCCTTCAGAATGGACTGGTTTGATCTCCTTACAGTCCAAGGGACTCTCAAGAGTCTTCTCCGACACCACAGTTTAAAAGAATCAATTCTTCAGTGCTCAGCTTTCTTCACAATCCAACTCTCACATCCATACACGACCACAGGAAAAACCATAGACTTGAGTAGATGGACGTTAGTCGGCAAAGTAATGTCTCTGCTTTTGAATATACCATCTAGGTTGGTCATAACTTTTCTTCCAAGGAGTAAGTGTCTTTTAATTTCATGGCCGCAGTCACCATCTGCAGTGATTTTGGAGCCCAAAAAAATAAAGTCTGACACTGTTTCCACTGTCTCCCCATCTATTTGCCATGAAGTGATGGGACCAGATGCCATGATCTTCATTTTCTGAATGTTGAGCTTTAAGCCAACTTTTTCACTCTCCTCTTTCACTTTCATCAAGAGGCTTTTTAGTTTCTCTTCACTTTCTGCCATAAGGGTGGTGTCATCTGCATATCTGAGGTTATTAATATTTCTCCCAGCAATCTTTATTCCAGCTTGTGTTTCTTCCAGTCCGGCATTTCTCATGATGTACCCTGCATAGAAGTTAAATAAGCAGGGTGACAGTATACAGCCTTGACGTACTCCTTTTCCTATTTGGAACCAGTCTGTTGTTCCATGTCCAGTTCTAACTGTTGCTTCCTGACCTGCATACAGATTTCTCAAGAGGCAGGTCAGGTGGTCTGTATTCCCATCTCTTTCAGAATTTTCCACAGTTTATTGTGATCCACACAGTCAAAGGCTTTAGCATAGTCAATGAAGCAGAAATAGATGTTTTTCTGGAACTCTCTTGCTTTTTCCATGATCCAGCGGATGTTGGCAATTTGATTTCTGGTTCCTCTGTCTTTTCTAAAACCAGCTTGCACATCAGGGAGTTCACAGTTCATGTATTGCTGAAGCCTGGCTTGGAGAACTTTAAGCATGACTTTACTAGCATGTGAGATGAGTACAATTGTGCGGTAGTTTGAGCATTCTTTGGCATTGCCTTTCTTTTCGATCAGAATGAAAACTGACCTTTTCCAGTCCTGTGGCCACTGCTGAGTTTTCCAAATTTGCTGGCATGTTGAGTGCAGCACTTTCACAGCATCATCTTTCAGGATTTGAAACAGCTCAACTGGAATGCCATCACCTCCACTAGCTTTGTTCATAGTGATGCTTTCTAAGGCCCACTTGACTTCACATTCCTGGATGTCTGGCTCTAGGTGAGTGATCACACCATCGTGATTATCCGGGTCATGAAGATCCTTTTGTACAGTTCTTCTGTGTATTCTTGCCACCTCTTCTTGATATCTTCTGCTTCTGTTAGGCCCATACCATTTCTGTCCTTTATCGAGCCCATCTTTGCATGAAATGTTCCCTTGGTATCTCTAATTTTCCTGAAGAGATCTCCAGTCTTTCCCATTCTGTTGTTTTCCTCTATTTCTTTGCACTGATCACTGAAGAAGGCTTTCTTATCTCTTCTTGCTGTTCTCTGGAACTCTGCATTCAGATGCTTATATCTTTCCTTTTCTCCTTTGCTTTTCACTTCTCTTCTTTTCACAGCTATTTGTAAGGCCTCCCCAGACAGCCATTTTGCTTTTTTGCATTTCTTTTCCATGGGGATGGTCTTGATCCCTGTCTCCTATACAGTGTCACGAACCTCATTCCATAGTTCATCAGGCACTCTATCTATCAGATCTAGGCCCTTAAATCTATTTCTCACTTCCACTGTATAATCATAAGGGATTTGATTTAGGTCATACCTGAATGGTCTAGTGATTTTCCCTACTTTCTTCAATTTGAGTCTGAATTTGGCTATAAGGAGTTCATGATCTGAGCCACAGTCAGCTCTTGGTCTAGTTTTTGTTGACTGTATAGAGTTTCTCCATCTTTGGCTGCAAAGAATATAATCAATCTGATTTCAGTGTTGACCATCTGGTGATGTCCATGTGTAGAGTCTTCTCTTGTGTTGTTGGAAGAGAGTGTTTGCTATGATCAGTGCATTTTCTTGGCAAAACTCTATTAGTCTTTGCCCTGCTTCATTCCGCATTCCAAGGCCAAATTTGCCTGTTACTCCACGTGTTTCTTGACTTCCTACTTTTGCATTCCAGTCCCCTATAATGAAAAGGACATCTTTTTGGGGTGTTAGTTCTAAAAGGTCTTGTAGGTCTTCATAGAATTGTTCAACTTCAGCTTCTTCAGCATTACTGGTTGGGGCATAGACTTGGATTACCATGATATTGAATGGTCTGCCTTGGAGACAAACAGAGATCATTCTGTCGTTTTTGAGATTGCATCTAAGTGCTGCATTTCAGACTCTTTTGTTGACCATGATGGCTACTCCCTTTCTTCTGAGGGATTCCTGCCCTCAGTAGTAGATATAATGGTCATCTGAGTTAAATTCACCCATTCCAGTCCATTTTAGTTCGCCAATTCCTAGAATGTCGACGTTCACCCTTGCCATTGCTTGTTTGACCACTTCCAATTTGCCTTGATTCATGGACCTGACATTCCAGGTTCCTATGCAATATTGCTCTTTACAGCATCGGACCTTGCTTCTATCACCAGTCCCACCCACAACTGGGTATTGTTTTTGCTTTGGCTCCATCCCTTCATTCTTTCTAGAATTATTTCTCCACTGATCTCCAGTAGCATATTGGGCACCTACTGACCTGGGAGTTCCTCTTTCAGTATCCTGTCATTTTGCCTTTTCATACTGTTCATGGGGTTCTCAAGGCAAGAATACTGAAGTGGTTTGCCATTCCCTTTTCCAGTGGACCACATTCTGTCAGACCTCTCCACCATGACCCTCCTGTCTTGGGTTACCCCACGGGCATGGCTTAGTTTCATTGAGTTAGACAAGGCTGTGGTCCTAGTGTGATTAGATTGACTAGTTTTCTGTGAATATGGTTTCAGTGTGTCTGCCCTCTGATGCCCTCTTGCAACACCTACCATCTTACTTGGGTTTCTCTTACCTTGGGCTTGGGGTATCTCTTTACGGCTGCTCCAGCAAAGCGCAGCCGCTGCTCCTTACCTTGGATGAGGGGTGTCTCCTCACCGCCGCCCTTCCTGACCTTCAACGTGGGATGGCTCCTCTAGGCCCTCCTGTGCCCAGGCAGCCACTGTTCCTTGGACGTGGGGTTGCTCCTCCTGGCCGCCGCGCCTGACCTCGGATGTGGGGTAGCTCCTCTCGGCCGTGCTTAGTGTGCCAGCCAGTCACAGCCACTAAATCTTGCCCAAATCCCTCATCTTTACCAAAACAAATACAATTTCTCCTTCTAAACCCCTACCTTGACTCCTTTCAAGACCCTTAATCTGATTAAAATGATTCATGGCTAAAGTTTGGTTGAGGAGAAAAACGCAAAACTTCCTTGGAATGATTTGTAAAAATTATTTTCTACCTAAAATAGTTTTGCTGAGTTTATAGAGGAGGATTCCTGAGTCCTTTGTTTATTCCCTCCCACCCCATTGCATCTCATGCTATATTTCCATGCACACAGTAAAAGACACATACTTTCATTGTGTTTAAAACAGAACTAAATAAAAATAGTCATTCTTTCAGGAAAATACAATGATTGGCTCAACAAACCACAAGTCACAAATTGGAAGTGAGGAGAACCTTTTAGACTTTATTTCTGGCCACTAACTTGAGTCAGTATCCCAGAAGACGCCTTTACTCTGGTGAACATGTTAGTAACTCAGTCGTGTCCAGCTCTTTGCGACCCCACAGACTGTAGTCCACCAGGCTCCTCCATCCATGGGATTTCTTCAGGCAAGAATACTGGAATGGGTTGCCATTCCCTTCTCCAGGGGATCTTCATGACCCAGGGATCGAACCCAGGTCTCCCACATTGCAGGAAGATTCTTTACTATGTGAGCTACCCAGAAAGCCTTTACTCTGGTGTTCCATACTAAAATTATCTCAAATAATAAATAAAAATAAATGTTTTATTCTGGCATCCCCTGCTAAAATTATCTCAAATAGCAAATGTAGAGGAAGCTACCAAATCAATTTTTCACTCAGTGCAGGGGCTTTGACCAATTTCTTTATCATTACACAATCAATCACAGTTTCCAGGCAGATGTCCAACTGCCTCTATCATAGCTAAATGGTTCAGAGAATATGTTCTCAAATCAATATTTCACCACGCCAGGTTTTCAAGATCTTATTTTATTTCCCTCCATTGTCATCAGTGTTTTCTGATAAGCTTTATAATTCCCTATAGCTTGAACTTGCCTAAACTGTTATTCCAATATTAATTGCTATTATTAATAATTGACTTCACTATTAAAAATCTAAACATACATAGAAGTTAGTCATTAGAGTTAGTCAATAGAGTCAGTTAGTTAGTAGAGTTAGTCAGTAGAGTTTTAAGATTTTATAAGACATTATATATAGTAGATATTTTGTAAATATTTGTGAATAAGTTCATGAACTAATGAGTAAATGAATTGGCAGATATTTCTAAACTTCAGTTAAAAGATTGATGGCTTGAAGATATTTCACTATTTTCATTCCTGAGCATTATCATCTACTTTAAAAGTCTATCTGTTTTTAAAAAAACAATTGCAGATATATTCCAGTTTTGAACTATGTTTCAGAAAATAGCTTCTTCCTTTTTCTTACACACTCTCATCAGAGAAAACTTACCTTTCCACAAAATGCATGCTCAGGCTTTCTTGAAATCACACATCAGTTCTGCACATACACAGGAAAGAGATGATGCTGTGGCCCTTATACCTTGAAATCAAGCTTTAGTTTTGATTAAATAACCTGGTAACACACAGCTCAAACCCTATGCTGAGAGCCTGATCGTTTTTCCTAATCTTTGGCCAGGATTATTGATTTTTTCTTTGCAAACCCAGAGGTCCCAGGCTCTTGGTTCTCCAGATTTCTTCTCTGAGTTTCTGATCCCTATTATCTGCTCTGCAACAAGAGAAGCAAGCCCACACATTGCAACTACAGAGTAGCTGCTGCTTAACACAACCAGAGAAAGGCCTGTGCACACACAACAAACGAAATTCAGCACAACCAAAAATCAATAAATAAACATATCAATTATTGAGAGAAGGAAAAAAATTCTAAAATCAAGCATCATGCTGAATGTGAACAAAATATACAATTTATATATAATTCATCACTTAATGACACAATTACCATTTTTCACTGCTTCCAAAATTAGTTGCCACACTCTAGTGAACCAATATCCATCTTCTTTTTCCTGAATGTAATTTTTTTTTTTTCTGCAAGGCCATTTAATCTTATTTGTTTCAAATGCATGCTAACTATTCCATTTACATGAGTTCATGAGAATTTTACTCAACTCTTCTACTTCAAGGCACATGTGAAAGGGAGGAAAAGACTAGATTGAGGAACTGCTAAAAGAGAAATAAAAGTCAGAGAAAATATCTTTAAAAAGTTAAACATTAATTTTTGAAATGATTGCAACATGAGATGAAATTGAAAGATGGCAAAAATTCCTACTAGAAATTATTCCTGGAGAGTCCCATTATAAAGGGCTTTCACCTGGTACCAAATTCATTTCAAAGGGATTAAAAGGGGTACCAGGAATCCTTTGGGGTGATAAAAATATCTTACATCCTGAATGTTGGTGGTCTTACAGGCATATTCAACTGGCAACACTCATTTTGTACACTTTAAATCGATGTGGTCTGTATTACATATAAATTATACCTCCATAAAGTTGATTACAAAAACAAAAAGAAAGCAAAACACTAACTTATGGTGCTTACATGAGAATTAAGTGTACTGAAAATAAATGACCTGTAACAATTTTTAATGTTCACATTTTCACAAAAGCTATTGCTTTGAAAATACTCTTACATTCCAATTTCCCAATAAAAATTTAAATTATGATATATAATAAATGTGAAGTATCACTGACATAGCATTCATTTGTAATCACAAGAAAATCAGGAAAAAGGGTAAATAATTTTTTTCTTATTTGATCTACAACTTAGAGTTAGACCCTATTAATGCTGAAAAAATGAAATGTTTTGTAGATGATAGTAGAATGTAGAGTCTATGGATTAGAAGATAAAAATCTGAAATATGGTAACCATCAAGAACTATGAAACATCTGAGAATTCACCCTACTTGCAAGTAGTCAAGTTTGCCTGTCAGAATTTTCATGGATAGAAGACACAAGAACCCTGAGTCAGAGACAGAAGACAGCTTATTAATCACAACAGTAAAAATGCCTAGAGTGGATCCAGTCTTCAAATCACCCGCTCAGAATCACAAAGAACATTTCATTAATATGTTAATATGTAATTAATATACTCATTAATAATTTTATTAATATGTTAAAGGAGCCAAAATTGAGGGAGTTTTATCTGGTTTCCAGTCTGCCTTCATTTAGAACCAAAGTGACAACATCAGTTCAGTTCAGTTCAGTCACTCAGTTGTGTCCGACTCTGCGACCCCATGGACTGCAGCACGCCAGGCCTCCCTGTCCATCACCAACTCCCAGAGCTCACTCAAACTCACATCCATCGAGTTGGTGATGCCATCCAGCCATCTCATCCTCTGTCATCCCCTTCTCTTCCCGCCTTCAATCTTTCCCATCATCAGGGTCTTTTCCAATGACTCAGCTCTTCGCATCAGGTGGCCAAAGTATTGGAGTTTCAGCTTCAACTTCAGTCCTTTAAAATGAACACCCAGGACTGATTTCTTTTAGGATGGACTGGTTGGATCTCCTTGCAGTCCAAGGGACTCTCAAGAGTCTTCTCCAGCACCACAGTTCAAAAGCATCAATTATTCGGCGCTCAGCTTTCTCTGTATAGGTGGCAACATACTCTTTTTCAAAGCAACTATATCCCTTATCAGCTCAATAACTAAAGTCAGAGATCTGTACATCATTCTAGACTCCAATTCCTCTTTACTCTCTTCACTTGTGGTCAGTTGCCCACCCTTGCCACTTTTATTTAATAAATAGTTGTGATTATCTGTTTGAGAGCAGGGACTGTGCCTTATATCTGAGTATCAACAGCATTTTCCATTAGGTCAGTCACATAGTAAGTACACAGTGAAAGTCTGTGAAATGAATAGAGCCACCTCTTTATCAATATCAAAAAAATGCACAGAGAGACATAGAAAAAATATTATTTTCTTAGCAACTATGAATTCTAGCTGTAGAAACAAACAGCTGATTCTGGCCATGAGCAGGATTTCGAGTCATTAGGACACCTTCATCTTGCACAACAGAGAAGGCAATGGCAGCCTCTCCAGTACTGGCGGGAAAATCCCATGGATGGAGGAGCCTGGCAGGCTGCAGTCCACAGGGTCACTAAGAGTCGGACACGACTGAGCAACTTCACTTTCACTTTTCACTTCCATGCATTGGAGAAGGAAATGGCAACCCACTCCAGTGTTCTTGCCTGGAGAATCCCAGGGACGGGGGAGCCTGGTGGGCTACCGTCTATGGGGTCGCACAGAGTCGGACACGACTGAAGCGACTTTGCAGCAGCAAGCATTTTAACACAATAACACAAGTACGTGAGTGTTCAGTGCCTCAGCTGTGTCCAACTCTTTGCAGTTCCATGGTACTGTAGCCTGCCAGGCTCCTCTGTCCATGGTCTACCAGGCAAGAACACTGGAGTGGGCTGTTATATCCTTCTCCAGGGGATCTTCACAAACCAGGGAGCAAACCCACATCTCTTACATCTCCTGTATTGGCAGGTAGACTCTTTATCACTGTGCCACCTGGGAAACCCAACACAAGTGTAGGTTGTACTAAATGGTAACTACAAAACCCATTAAAAAATGACGAAATATCTCCTCAGTCTCACCACTGTCTGCATGTATTAGTTTAGATTTTAGAAGAAGATGGCACTATCACTATAGGACATTTGCATCCATGAATAAAATCTGAGATATGAGTTACAAGACCCTGATAGTATTCTTGGCCCAATCAATTTGATCCAATTTGATGGTAACATCTAAGATCGTATCAGAAATGCCCATTTATTAGAAAGTATTTGTATTTATTTAGGAATATTTTGGTTGTAACTCAGTGGCTATTCTCAAAATATACACCTTCTGTAGGGGAGGATATAAGAAGGAAAAATCAAAGAAATTAGTCTCTGTTTCTCTTGGAAAAAATCTTAGGAGTAAGTTCTCCCTGTTAAAAAATAGTGATAAAAAAATACTTCAGTAAAAATAATATCCCAGCATGTTATGAAATTTTTTAAATTTTAGTATGATATAAAAGTTTTCTTGAATGTAGATGCAGCAGTGTTTGCTATCCAGTGAGGTGATGACTAAGGAAAACATCTCTAGAACAGCTTTTAGTAACTGCATGGGACACAATTGGGCTTCTCTATTGGCTCGGACAGTAAAGAATCTGCCTGTAATACAAGAGACCCAAGTGTGATCCCTAGGTCAGGAAGTTCCCCTGGAGAAGGAAATGGCAACCCACGCCAGTATTCCTGCCTGGAGAATCCCATGGACAGAGGAGCCTGGCAGGCTACAGTCCATGGGGTCACAAGGAGTCAGATATGACTGAGTGACTGACACTTTCACTCTGGTACAGAATATGCCTTAGGTATAACAGAGCCCTAAGGGGCTTCCTGGTGGCTCAGAGGTTAAAGCATCTGCCTGAGTCTGCCCACAATGCGGGAAACGTGGGTTCGATTCCTGGGTCAGGAAGAGCCCCTGGAGAAGGAAATGGCAACCCACTCCAGTATTCTTGCCTGGAGAATCCCAGGGACAGAGGAGCCTGGTGGACTGCAGTCCATGGGGTCGCAAAGAGTTGGACACAACTGAGCAACTTCACTTTCACTTTCATAACAGAGTCCACTGAGTAAGAATTTTCACTATCCTCTGGACTCAAAACGTAATCTAGGGCAGGAAAAATACCAACAGTGTTTTCAAGACCCCATCCAAAAAATATTAAGAGAATTTCCTAGTGGTCCTGAGGTTAAGACTCCACACTTTCACTGCCAACGGCTAAGGTTCAGTCCCTGGTCACCAGGGAACCAAGATTCGATAAGCTACACAGTTTGGCTCAAAAAAAAAAAGTCAATAAAAGAAAAATAATCAATTAATTAAAGTATATTTTTAAATTAATTTAAAATGCCTATAAATTGTTCTACTCAATCTGCTTCTTGAGTGCTGGTGTTCATTTCTATCAAGTGTTAATTGTAAACTCCTTACAATTCAAATAAGAAAAATATGAAGCACAATTAGAACTAGTTATTATCAGAAATTACTCATTCAAAAAACCAATTATGTTCATAATTCCATCCATACTGTGTTAGTCTGCTCAAGATGCCATAACAAAATATCATAATCTGGGTAAGCTAAACAGGAGAAATTCATTTCTCACTTTTCTGGAAGCTGGGAAGACCAAGATCAACGTGCTGGCTGATTTGATATCAGATAAGAGCCTTCTTCCTGGCCTGCAAATGCCTGATTTTTGCTGTTCCTTCACATAATGGGGAAGAGAGAGAAAGAGGGAAACAGATTGAGAGAACACTCTGGTATCTCATCTTATAGGGACAACAATCATATTGAGGTAGAAATTGCTAGGGATTCAGTGTAGAACCCTGAGACCTCAGTCTTATTTTCTGTAAACATCTCACTCCATTAACCTAAAACTGTCTCTTTTGCTCCAAATTCCTGGAATGTGTCCTTAGTCTGATAGGTTATCAGCACTCAGACCCAAGGAAGGGCAGTAATTAATTTCTGTTCCATATGCCTGAGGGAAAAACAACTGGTGATTATTAATCTTAAATCCCTACATCTGGTACATTGTAAAATGGCCAGGGGCATGAAAAAGAGTGGGGACTTAATCTGAGAATCAAGAGAACCCATAAAGATGTTAAGTTAAGCATCTTGACATTTAAACTGATCAGTTAGAAATAACATGGTTTAAGAATAGGAGCTAACAAAAGATTGATTAACACAGATTAATACTGGTAAAGATATGCAATTGCTGTAATCCTCGACATTTGAGGGCTCTTTACCCGCTCTCAGTGTCTATGCTGAGAGCTTGGTACTTTCCTTCTCTCTAATAAATCCTATTCCTTACTACCTTTGAGTGTTTTGGGGTTTTGGGGATTCCATTCTTCAACTCTATGAACAAGAACTCAGATTCCTGTTTTGGTATAGTATTAGGGCCCCAACTTTGTGCTTTATTTAATTTTACTTACTTCCAAAAAAACCCTGTCTCCAAATTCAATCACATTGTGGATTAGGGCTTTGATAAACGGAATACTGTCTGCCATACAGTAAACAAAGGATGTCACAGTCATCAGCAATTACAACCACCACAGATGGTGAAGAAAAGCTATGACAAACCTAAACAGCATATTAAAAGGCAAAGACATCACTTTGCCAACAAAGATCCATATAGCCAAAACTATGGTTTTTCCAGTAGTCATGTATAGATATGAGATTTGGCCCATAAAGAAGCCTGAGCACCAAAAAATTGATGCTTTTGAATTGTGGTTCTGGAGAAGACTCTTGAGAGTCCCTTGGACAGCAAGGAGATCAAACCAGTCAATCCTAAAGGAAATCAGTCCTGAATATTCACTGGAAGGACTGATGCTGAAGCTCCAACACTTTGGCCACCAAAGTGGGAAGAACTGACTCATTGAAAAAGACCCTGATGCTGGCAAAGATTGAGGGCAGGAGGAGGAGAGGGAAGAGGGTAACAGAGGATGAGATGGTTGGATGGCATCACCAGCTCAGTGGACATGAGTCTGAGCAAGCTCTGAGAGTTAGTGAAGGACAGGGGAACCTGGCATGCTGCAGTCCATGGGGTTGAAAAGAGTCACATGTGACTTAGCACTGAGAAGCAGTAACAATGGATAGTGATCTGGTGAGCCCTGAGGCAGCTCAGGAGGGAGAAAAAAAAAAAAAAACTTTCCATCTATCTCATCTATCTGCCATCAGACAGCAGCCCTCCCTACAGTAAGCCCTGAGGAAACTCAGGATACTAGCCCCAGATACCTGAGATGCATATCAAAGGAATCATTTCAGTGAGTTTGGACTCTTGCATCATTCCATACATAGAAAAGCACTAAATTCCTTAATCTGTGATATCTGTTTAATTAACAGTAATCTTTTATTCTTACTACCTGATCTTTGTTGCAAAATTCCTGTATATCCAACGCCTCCCCCCACCTTCTTGGAACAATTCTCTCAGAGTTACTTGAGATGCTGTCTCTTGGGCTTGAAGTCCCAAAAATTCCCAATGAAGAAAACATAGCTGTGAACTTTTAGGTTGTGAATATATTTTTTTACTCAAAAGCTTCAACCTATAAATTTTGAAAGGATACAATTCAGTCCACAGTACACACCATACAGTGCTTTGAAATTAATTTTTCACTTTTTTGCAATTTTAAAAAATATAAATTTGGTGTTTATATTTTAAATTAGCAGTGGCCACAGGACTGGAAAAGGTCAGTTTTCATGCCAATCCCAAAGAAAGGCAATGCCAAAGAATGCTCAAACTACCACACAATTGCACTCATCTCATACCCTAGAAAAGTAACACTCAAAATTCTCCAAGCCAGGCTTCAGCAATATGTGAACCGTGAACTTCCAGATGTTCAAGCTGGTTTTAGAAAAGGCAGAAGAACCAGAGATCAAATTGCCAACATCTGCTGGATCATCACAAAAACAAGAGAATTTCAGAAAAACATTTATTTCTGCTTTATTGACTATGCCAAAGCCTTTGACTGTGTGGATCACAATAAACTGTGGAAAATTCTGAAAGAGCTGGGAATACCGGACCACCTGACCTGCCTCTTGAGAAATCTGTATGCAGGTCAGGAAGCAACAGTTAGAACTGGACATGGAACAACAGTCTGGTTCCAAATAGGAAAAGGAGTACGTCAAGGCTGTATATTGTCACCCTGCTTATTTAACTTATATGCAGAGTACATCATGAGAAACGCTGGGCTGGAAGAAGCACAAGCTGGAATCAAGATTGCCAGGAGAAATATCAATAACCTCAGATATGCAGATGACACCACCCTTATGGCAGAAAGAGAAGAGGAACTAAAAAGCCTCTTGATGAAAGTGAAATTGGAGAGTGAAAAAGTTGGTTTAAAGCTCGACATTCAGAAAACCAATCATGGCATCCAGGCCCATCACTTCATGGGAAATAGATGGGAAAACAATGGAAACAGTGGCAAACTTTATTTTTCTGGGCTCTAAAATCACTGCAGATGGTGACTGTGGCCATGAAATTAAAAGATGTTTGCTCCTTGGAAGGAAAGTTATGACCAACCTAGACAGCATATTAAAAAGTAGAGACATTACTTTACCAACAAAGGTCTCTCTAGTCAAGGCTATGGTTTTTCCAGTAGTCATGTATGGATGTGAGAGTTGGACTATAAACAAAGCAGAGCACTGAAGAATTGATGCATTTGAACTGTGGTATTGGAGAAGACTCTTGAGAGTCCCTTGGACTGCAAGGAGATCCAGCCATCCTAAAGGAAATCAGTCCTGAATATTCACTGGAAGGACTGATGTTGAAGCTGAAATTCCAATACTTTGACCACCTGATGCAAAGAGCTGACTCATTGGAAAAGATCCGATGCTGGGAAAGATTGACGGCAGGAGGAGAAGGGGATAAACAGAGGATGAGAAGGTCGGATGGCATCACCGACTCAATGGACATGAGTTTGAGTAAACTGTGGGAGCTGATGACGGACCAGAGGCCTAGCATGCTGCAGTCCATGGGGTCACAAAGAGTTGGACATGACTGAGCAACTGAACTGAACTGAAGTATTACCCAAACAAATTCTCATTCTCAAAAATTTAAATAAAATAACCTTTCATTCTACCTCCCTACCCACAGCACTTTTTTCTACACATTTACCTAGAAAGTGCCCCATGGTCAACTCCAGGTCTTGTTTTTGCTAACTACGTAGAGCTTCTCTATCTTTGGCTACAAAGAATATAATCAAACTGATTTTGATATTGACCACTTGGTAATATCCATGTGTAGTGTCATCTTTTGTGTTGTTGGAAGAGGATGTTTGCTATGACCAGTGTGTTCTCCTGAAAAACCTCTGTCGCCTTTGCCCTATTTCATTTTTTACTCCAAGGCCAAATATGCCTGTTACTCCAGGTATCTCTTGACTTCCTACTTTTGCATTCCAATAGCCTATGATGAAAAGGACAAACCTAAACAGCATATTAAAAAGCAGAAACATCTGTTTGCTGACAAAGGTCCATATAGTTAAAGCTGTGGTCTTCCAGTAGTTATATATGGATGTGAGAATTGGACCACAAAGAAGCCTGAGCACTGAAGAACTGATGCTTTTGAACTGGGGTGCTGGAGAAGACTCTTGAGAGTCTCTTGGACTGGAAAGAGATCAAGCAAGTCAATCCTAAAGGATATTTATTGGAAGGACTGGTGCAGAATCTGAAGCTCCAATACTTTGCCCACTTGATGAGAGGAGCTAACTCATTGGAAAAGACCCTGATGCTAGGAAAGATTGAAGGCAAAAGGAGAAGGGGGTGGCAGAGGATGAGACGGATAGAAAGCATTACCAACTCAATGAACATATATTTGAGCAAACTCTGGGAGTTACTGAAGGACAGAGAAGCCTGGAGTGCTGCAGTCAGTGGGGTCACATAGTCAGACACGGCTTAGCAACTGAACAGCAACGCAACAGAAACTACACTTAAGATAGTTCTACAATAACACGTGCACACATATACACATATACCATCACTCCAATACCACCTTTAACCTCTGCTTTTTCCAGTTACCTTGTTGCCCCTCACTGCAACAATTCTCCCTGCATCAAGACCCTTTCTCTCCATTATGAACCTTCATGATACACCTCACCTCTCCTTCATTTCTCCTCCCAGCTCCCAACTTCATATTTCATCTCTTCTGTTCCTATCAACCCTTAAGTTCTCATCTTGACTTTCGTAGAAAGGAGTATCCTAATTCCTAAGATAAAGTTCCCCGTTAAACTATCTTATAAGTTCTATGTACTTTTTATTGCTTTTCATCAAATACAGTAAGTGTCATATGGTAATCATATCATTATAGATTTGAAAAATGTGAAGCCTATTTTATCCTATTTTATCCTTGGTTGAGGGAAGGAAACAAGGTTGCCTTATTCTCAACTGTATGCCAACTAGCATCATACCTGGCATCACAGAAGGTACTCAAGCAGTGTGTGTGAAGTAACAAACACACACTCTTACACAAAGTCTTCTTTCAGTAAATGAATATCTATATAATGTAAGCAATGTTAAATCACTTGGGGATATTTTTTGCTGCCAAACACCAAAACTAATTGTAGCTGCTTTTTGAAAAATACAGTGGCTTTATAAAGAGCATCTTCCTGATCTGTGGGCTAGAAGGTCTTCATTCTCTACCGAATGTTCACTGACTGAGAGATGTGCCCTGCCAAGAGGCTCAGTATTTCTGTAGCAGAAAGTGTAAAGAGAATCATCAGGAATAAAGCATATATGGAGTGGAAAGAAAGCGCAATTGTCCCTGCACAATTCAAAGATGCCAAGAAGAAACTTGCAATCAGAAGCTGTGTAACACAAGAGAGAGGAGGGAGATTATAGTTTCATTGTAAACAATAGAATTCTTTAAATATGACTACATTAGTAATCAGATCTCAAAGATGATAGAAATGCAAAAACTTCTTTTTCATTCAGGGTATGCGACTGCAGCATAATTTCTCTAGACTGGGAAAATAAAGGAATCTTGCTTCCGCACTCTTCCAGCTATATCTCTAACCCAATCTTTGATTCCCCACAGAAGTCGACCCCATGTCAGGTAAAAGACTACAGATCATTTTTAATAGTTAGCATCATCTAACTCATCTAATTCTGAAAGAAGAGAAAGAGGAAAGAGGAGGAAAGAGGGATTGTTCCAAAGTATTTTGCAGCCAAAAAAAATAAATAAATAAGACCAAGACACATGGAGAACTGAATGGCAGAAATCACAATATCAATAAGCTTCAGCATTACTCCTTCAACTGGCCACGGGATGCAGTGTCACATGACTCCTGGAAAAACCACAGCTTTGACTTTATGGACTTTTATTGGCAAAGTGATGTCTCTGCTTTTTATCTTTATTTTTTTATTTACTTATTTATTTATTTTATTTTTTATTTTTATTTATTTTTGTTTTGTTTTTATATTTTTTATTTTTTTACTTTACAATACTGTATTGGTTTTGCCATACATTTGCTTTTTAATCCACTGTCTAGGTTTGTCATAGCTTTCCTTCCAAGGAGCTTTCCTTCTATAACTAACACCAAGGTTGGCTAGAGCTGAGACCAAGCCTAAACCAAGACATGTGAACAACCCGAGTAGCTGTATACTTTGGCATACCTCTACTGTGAATAGCGCTCCCCTGGTGCCTCAGACGGTAAAGAATCCGCCTGCAGTGCCGGAGACCCAGGTTCATCCCCTGGGTTGGGAAGATCCCATGGAGAAGGGAATGGCTACCCACTCCAGTATTCTTGGCTGGAGAATTCCAGGGACAGAGAAGCCTGGCAAACTACGGTCCCTAGGGTCGCACAGAGTTGGATACAGCTGAGAGACTAACACACACACACACAGAGCAATGAAAAGGTGTCTTCAACCTGTTTAGAGGTGAGGCTGAGAACTGCATGGGGTGGGCCCAAGAAGAAGCAAGAGAGGGGCAGAAAATAGCATGCGAGATGCTCTGCTGCATGACGACTGCCCTGAGCATTTCAACTTTGCTCCCAAAGCCGTGTGTCCTACTCAGAAGCTCTACAAGTTGTTGGATCCAGTCTCTCTAGAGGCAGTTTAGCCTGTTCCTTTGAGGTCTCTGGCCCACTTCTCAAGTGGTCTTGAAGTACCCTCTGTTTACATGGAGTGTTTTGGGGTTTTTTTTTTTTTTAAAGAAGACATAATAAATTTTTATCTAAGTTTACAAATAGATTAACTGGAGTTCAAAAAATCATATAATTAGCAAAGAAGACATACGGATGGCTAACAAACACATGAAAAGATGCTCAACATCACTCATTATTAGAGAAATGCAAATCAAAACCACAATGAGGTACCACTTCACACCAGTCAGAATGGCTGCGATCCAAAAATCTGCAAGCAATAAATGCTGGAGAGGGTGTGGAGAAAAGGGAACCCTCCTACACTGTTGGTGGGAATGCAAACTAGTACAGCCACTATGGAGAACAGTGTGGAGATTCCTTAAAAAATTGCAAATAGAACTACCTTATGACCCAGCAATCCCACTTCTGGGCATACACACCGAGGAAACCAGAATTGAAAGAGACACATGTACCCCAATGTTCATCGCAGCACTGTTTATAATAGCCAGGACATGGAAACAACCTAGATGTCCATCAGCAGATGAATGGATAAGAAAGCTGTGGTACATATACACAATGGAGTATTACTCAGCCGTTAAAAAGAATTCATTTGAATCAGTCCTGATGAGATGGATGAAACTGGAGCCGATTATACAGAGTGAAGTAAGCCAGAAAGAAAAACACCAATACAGTATACTAACACATATATATGGAATTTAGGAAGATGGCAATGACGACCCTGTATGCAAGACAGGGAAAGAGACACAGATGTGTATAACGGACTTTTGGACTCAGAGGGAGAGGGAGAGGGTGGGATGATTTGGGAGAATGACATTCTAACATGTATACTATCATGTGAATTGAATCGCCAGTCTATGTCTGACGCAGGATGCAGAATGCTTGGGGCTGGTGCATGGGGATGACCCAGAAAGTTGTTATGGGGAGGGAGGTGGGAGGGGGGTTCAAGTTTGGGAATGCATGTAAGAATTAAAGATTTTAAAATTTAAAAATAAAAACTAAAATTAAAAAAAAAAAAAAAGATATTACACAGAAAACCATTGTTCCAAGGCCTGGTGCATAGTCAGCACTCAATAAATATTTAAATATTAAAAAAAAAAAAAAAATAGCTGGGTCTATGCATTGCCAAGAAATTGAACAAAACAAATAAAAAATACATAATTACAGAAAGTATGGACTGGTGTAGGCCAGACAGCTGAATGATTTAAACAAGTTGTTTTCTTTTGATCAGTCAATTAAGCATTTCTTAATTCAGTCATTTTGGCAAGATTCAAATAAATTCTTTGAAATGACAACAGACCAACAGATGGTAGAAACAGTAAATACCATCATTGTTCTCTTGGCGAGGAAGGTTACAAATAAATCTCCTGATATCCCAAGCATAAAGAAATGTTCTAACAAGATCCACTTGTATAAAATCAAATCACTGGGCCCAGGCATCTGATTTCTTACTCTTTACTCAGAGCAACAGGCAAAAGGAAGACGGCTTTGGATTTATTTATAAAACACTCAGCCACAGGTAGGCAAAAGAGGAAGGAACACAATGTAATTTGATGGTGGATGGATTTGCAAGCAAAAGAGTCTAAAAAAGAAAAAAATGATGCTGACCCAAGACTCACAGTTTACTTTTTAAAGTTGTGGGCAAAAGAAAAGACAAAGCTCTCTATTTTGGTAAACTCTTATTCTAAAAAATCAAATTAAAAATAACAATATCCAATCATCTCTAAATTACTTCCACTAAAAACACTGACAAACAGCTTATGATGTTTTTTAAAGACTTCTTCTTTGGTCCTGAAAATAATAGTTTAAAATAACTTATTTGCATTTCATTCTTTTCTTTCCTTTCTACACAAACATTTTGAAAAGCTTACCTATGGGAAAGCCATTGCATGCTTGTCTTTCATCATTTATGAAGTCTCTCTACTTTATTCACTTCAAATTGGCACATCCACTGCTTCCAGCAACATGGAAGCCTTTCCAACAAAGAGCACCTTTGCTAGAAGGCATGTTTAAAATATAACTAAATGTATTTTTTAAAAAAATAATAACTGTGCTCCCAAAAGAGAAAGGAACCTCAGATGTTAGAAATAAGGAAAAGAGTGAAAGCGGAATGAGGAAATATGTGAGCTGGCCCAGTGGAAGCTCTATGCATGGCAAAACACTAGTAATTCATCAGTACAATCTCCATAATAACATCTGCACTGTAGCTGTGGCACCCTGGGTAATCTTCACACAGCAGCAAGCTTCTGGCTTATATCACATTGTCAAGTGAAGACAGAGAGACATGACTAAAACTTTACTGATGGAAGTATTTATACATCAGGAACTGGGCATTGTGTTTTTAAACTGTGTGTGTGTGCATTTACATCATTAAAAAAATCTCTTGGCAGAATGGAAAAGCAGTTATAAAATATTGGGTCAAATCATAAAAACTGGTAATATTTTTATAATTTTTTTAAGACACAAAATTACCAAATGACAGCATTGTGTCCAATGAGTTCCCTTTGCCTTATGGAGATGGTTCTCTTAGAAGTTCTTCACTCACTCCTCAGCTCCCCCACTTAATTGTCTTTCTTTTGGTTTATCAGGCCAGAAAGAATTGTCACTCCTCTTATCCTTTCCACAGCCTAAATATCCAGACATTCAGTTGCCTCTAGATGGACCAAGGCAGGAAGAAAAGTTATCCAGTCCACAAGTGAAGCTGAAATTGAAGGAGAGGCAGGAAGAATTCGCACCTCATTAATGCAATTCAAAGCCAAGCCATCTCCAAGACCATCAGACCTTCCAGACATTCAACGATGTTCACCTCATGCTATGTGATGCTGTGAGTCTATAAATGTCTCTGCTTTGAGCTAAGTTATATAAACCCCCTTTCTATTTTCTAAGCTTGGAGAGTGCCAGGTCTCAGGAAGGAAGTTATCGGAGAGGGTAAAAATTCCCTTCATGTTTATTTGTGCGGAATCGTCACTTTTCAACTATATACCAGATGTAAAAAACTGTTTTGCTCTTGTTCCATCTGTCATTTCAGAAATGAGATCGATTCACACAATGATATAGAAGAAAGAAAAAAAGAGTAAAATGACCTGATTTGAAATCTTGTCTCTGCTGTTACTGATTGTTCTTAATTTCTCAAGTTATGATTTCCTTGTCTATAAAGTAGAACTTAGTCCAAGCCTCGCCACATAAGTTTATTGCAAGGATTAAATAAAATAAAGTCTTATTTATTAAATAAAATAAAAGTCTGGTAAGTGTTTTAAAATGTCACGGTGCAACCATGTGCCTGGGGAAATTTACATAGAGAACAGAGCTGGAATATCATGGTGGTAGAGAAACCAGAAAGAAAGCCAGAGTGGCTCAGTAAAAGATTCCAGACGTTCAATTTCAAAAAGAATGTTTCTTTAGGATGTGCCAAAGGGTCTACTGAACTAATAAACACAGCCATCATAGCTAAGACCAGCCACTTCCTTAGACACTGGCCTGCTGACTCAGTGGACGCTCCCCAGACCCAACACCTTCCTGCGTTCACATCCAGATTGATAGCTCTTCTTGGAGAAGGAAATGGCAACTGATTCCAGTATTCTTGCCTGGAAAATTCCATGGACAGAGGGGCCTGGCAGGCTACAGTCCATGGGACTGCAAAGAGTCAGACAAGATTGAGCACACTCATATGCTTGCACGGAGGCTTGCAGGACAGGCTCCGGGGACAGCCAAACATCTCTCAGCCCTCCCTCCCTGTTCTCCCTCTACTCGATACAGGAAAAACAAATGAGAGTCAAACATTTGTGTGAGTAGGTCTCATGCCAAGACCTGTAAGGTCCCACTATTACCTGCAAGACTCAAGTATTAAACAGTATTTCCTTAACAAATACAGCATTCACCTTAACAAATATTTTCCATATTTTAAGGAAAATGAATGATACATTTGGCTATTGGATTACAGAAGTGTATATTGCCAGAAAATAGACTGCTGTGT
The DNA here is from genome assembly GCF_016772045.2 of Ovis aries. Taxonomy (NCBI): domain Eukaryota; kingdom Metazoa; phylum Chordata; class Mammalia; order Artiodactyla; family Bovidae; genus Ovis; species Ovis aries. Next base: position 55,912,283 of record NC_056069.1, read on the forward strand.
GAACTTCAAGCAGAAAATGTAACTTTTAAACTCTGTCACATACATTCACACTTTTTTTTTTGGTTATAGTCTCACCTGAAGCTCCTAGAAAAACGTATGAAGATCTTCTTACAGTCTATTACATGAGAACAAAATAGCTGCCCCAGATTGTTAAAAGTTGATGCCAAGAGGACTTCCAGACTCAGAATGCAGTTGTGCGTGCATGCTAAGTACTTCCAGTCGTGTCCAACTCTGCACAACCGTGGGGATTGTAGCCCACCAGGCTCCTCTGTCCATGCGATTCTCCAAGCAAGAATATTGAGTGGGTTGCCAAGCCCTCCTCCAGGGAATCTTCCCAACTCAGGGATCAAACCCACATCTCTTATGTCTCCTGCACTGGCAGGCAGGTTCTTTATCACTAGCACCACCTGGGAAGCCTGCAGTTGGCTGCAGCAAAACCCATTCTTGCTATACCAACTGAAATATACAGGCTGTTTTCAAAAAGTCATCTTTAAAGAGAGCAGACTGTGGAAATAGAATTAAGTAAACAAAAATTCTGTAGAGCAAAGAGCTTTTCCAGGGTGAACTGTCTTTCACAGGTTGCTTTCTTCCTTGAGTCATTTAGCAATTCTGACTACAGTCTGGAGACCAGAACTTGGCATGCTGAAGAACTGTAGGATGACAAAAAGAGACCAGTAAAGATTTGGGCATGCAAATTAGGGACCACAGTGATTCAAAAACTAAAATATCCCTAAGTGCCTGGCCAGTTTTGCCCATAGTATGTTTGCTGAATTCTGGAGCTGAGCATAAAGTTACAGAGCTTCTGTAAGGTAGACTAATTCTCCAGTATTCCCATAATAACTAGAAGAAAAATTCTCATTTGAGAAAAGGGGCCTGGCTCAGAACTATGACGAGTCTCCCCACAACATGGAACAAATTTGGAAGTAGTGCACAGCAGGATGCTAAAGAGTCCTCTACAGTCTCTCAGCGCTCTCAACCAAAAGTGCAAGAGAGATGGGCTTAAGGGGGAAAGGATAACTGGAAGTGAAATGAGTCTTACGAAAACTCGCATCACTGACCCAGCTCACTCCCTGTGGGTTGAGGTGATTAGCTCCTAACTTTGTCTGCTAGAAGTGGCATCATACAAAGCTTCAGCACTTGTGTTTGTTTTTAGTATCTTCTAATCACTTCATGGGAAATAGATGGGGAAACAGTGGAAACAGTGTCAGACTTTATTTTGGGGGGCTCCAAAATCACTGCAGATGGTGACTGCAGCCATGAAATTAAAAGATGCTTACTCCTTGGAGGAAAAGTTATGAGCAATCTAGATAGCATATTCAAAAGCAGAGACATTACTTTGCCGACTAAGGTCCGTCTAGTCAAGGCTATGGTTTTTCCTGTGGTCATGTATGGATGTGAGAGTTGGACTGTGAAGAAGGCTGAGCACTGAAGAACTGATGCCTTTGAACTGCGGTGTTGGAGAAGACTCTTGAGAGTCCCTTGGACTGCAAGAAGATCCCACCAGTCCATTCTGAAGGAGATCAGCCCTGGGATTTCTTTGGAAGAAATGATGCTAAAGCTGAAACTCCAGTACTTTGGCCACCTCATGCGAAGAGTTGCCTCATTGGAAAGGACTCTGATGCTGAGAGGGATTGGGGGCAGGAGGAGAAGGGGAAACAGAGGATGAGATGGCTGGATGGCATCACGGACTCAATGGACGTGAGTCTGAGTGAACTCCGGGAGTTGGTGCTGGACAGGGAGGCCTGGCGTGCTGCAATTCATGGGGTTGCAAAGAGTCGGACACGCCCGAGAGACTGAACTGAACTGAAATGAATCATTAACAAACTTGAAAAGAGACAGAAAAATGCAACCAACAACCAAGGGGAACAGACAGTATCAGTTCAGTTCAGTTCAGTTCAGTCTCTCAGTCATGTCCGACTATTTGCAACTCCATGAATCGCAGCACGCCAGGCCTCCCTGTCCAGCACCAACTCCTGGAGTTCACTCAGATTCACGTCCATCGAGTCAGTGATGCCATCCAGCCATCTCATCCTCTGTCGCCCCCTTCTCCTCCTGCCCCCAATCCCTCCCAGCATCAGTCTTTTCCAATGAGTCAACTCTTCGCACGAGGTGTCCAAAGTACTGGAGTTTCAGCTTTAGCATCATTCCTTCCAAAGAAACATAAGCAAATGCAAATTTAAAAAAATAGATATTGTAGTAAGCATCCAAAGACTTGAATACAATGGTTAATATACAAAGAAATTGGAAGAAAAGATGGCCAAAGTGATGAAAGAATGTGGAATTGCATCAAAAAATTAAAATCCATAAAAATATCATCATTTTAAGATTGAAAAAGTATCTGAAAGTAAGACCTCATTGGATGAATTCAACAGCACAGCAGGAGGTTTATTAAATGATTCCAAAGACAGATTAGTATAAAATACTCAGAGCACAGACATAACAAAAAAATACATATAAGGGTCAGATGTAGGTCATAGTGTAAAACTTTACATGCTTATTGTTGGAGTTCACTGAAGAAGAATAAAGAAAGACTAAGGCAGGAAGAAATATATGTATATATATGAAGAAAACATGGTCAAGAATTTTTCAGAGTTCTTAAAGAGAGGAACCCTCACATTCAAGAATCTCAGCTAACCCCAAACAAAATAAATATAAAGAAAGGCATTGCTAGGCACATCACAATTAAACTGCTGAAGACAATAAATTCTCCCTGATTCCAATAAGCTGGATGGCCAGTGTGCCACAGACCTTATTTTAATGGAATGTGTTGCAAATTATTTTTTGATCTTGTTAATTTTAAAAGGGAAATTAACTTCCATAACTTTAAAACAAGAGCAAGTGAAAGATGCATAAATTGTGTTTACTGTTTGAAGATTTTAGCTGCTTTTCAAAAATAATAGACCTGCTCAAGTATGCTTGTCTGGAAAATTCCATGAACAGAGGAAGCTGGCCAGCTGCAGCCCATGGAGTTGCAGAGAATCAGAGACAACTGAGCAGCTGAACACACACACACACGAATAATAGAAACCATTTGTTTGAAGTTTCCCTATAATAGAGATAAATAAATCCATTTTCAAGAAAAGTCTTCGGACTTCTCTGGTGGTCCAATGTTTAAGACTCCACATTTCCACTGAAGGGAGCATAGGTTCAATCCCTGGTCAGAAAACTAAGATTTCACATGCCACACAGCATGGCCAAAAAGAGTCTCCATCCCTGACTAACATGAGTACGTTGGAACATTCAGAAAGTAATTCCAAAGATGTAGAGTTAAGAATACAAAGTCTCAACTTGTACTTTAAGCTTTAGCTTCAGAAAGCACATTTTCACTTTAAGAGAGCTTGGTTAAAAATTATTCACAATTCCAGAATAACAGACAACCAGGCACAAATTGTGGGTGGATTCAGAGGTAAAGAATCAGCATTCGCTGAGCTCTTATTAGGTGCCTGGAATTAATTAATCTAAAGTCTTTACAGAGATCATCATGGATGTGAAATGAACTTTACATAGATCATATGTGTATATGAAAATGAATGAATTCCTCACCTGAACCTCCATTATGTAAATAATTTCAGACAGTGCAATATCTTCAGGTCCATCTTTCCTGTTTAGAGATAAACATTTATTCTTAGCTGTTGACTTCTCAATTTTGTATGGTGTTTGTAGATCCCAATGGGATCAGCTTGGGTTCTCACTGAATCTTTTCTTCCTGGACCAAGCCTGCTCTCCTCTCCTTCATTTAGAAACTGCCAGCCCCTCTCCCTTCTTTAAACTCCATCATCATCCACTTCCTAACCACAAGCTTGGCTGTGAAATGAGATATAGTCTCCAGAATGTCCTCTTCCCTTCCAGCAAATACATCTATTTTCTCCTAAATTGTTTCTGCTGATCACTTTGGGAAACAGGGATAATTAAAATCATAAACATGAAGAAATTTTAAAACTCATAATATCCTTGGTGCAGTGCTTTCTGGAGCACTCTTGGCATCTGAAATTGTAACTAAGCTCAGTTGGGATCTTGCTTCCCAGTATGTCACTGAATTTCCTTCTGGGTCCTATCCCTTGGTTAAATTATACCCTGCTGGTGTCGTGAAAACATCTGGTCTTTCAGTTGCTGGCAATCAATTCACAGCTTGTAGAATCCCTGGGAGAGGTCTCTGCTCTGTTTGTAAGCTATTTCCCCCAAAACATGGAAATCTCCAAGGAAAATGATCCACCATCCCTGAGTCCCTCTCCCTCTCATTCCCTTTCCCCCTGAGAGGAAAAAATTTAAAAAATAAAAATAAAAATTTTGAAGAGAAAGTGTCTCAAAACCAGAAAAGTGACATTTTGTCCTAGTTCCTGTGGATGGACCCATGTACCATCTATCATAAATAAAGACATTCTCAACGTTCAAACCAAGTATATGTATCTTCATTCAACTGAGTCCATTTTCTTTCCATACTAGACACCCAGGAGTTACCAGTCCCTCCTTATTAACCCTGCTCACTTGACCTAAGATTATTAGCTATTCCTCTTATATTTCATAGAATCGCTCTTTCATCATTACTCTTTTTTCTGCTGAATGTATTTGCTACTTATGCATGGGCGGTTCAGGCGGAAAGAATCTGCTGGCCAGTGCAGGAGACACAGGAGACTCGGGTCCTATCCCTGGGTTGGGAAGACTCCTTGGAGAAGGCACTGGCACCCCACTCCAGTACGCTTGCCTGAAAAACCCCATGGACAGAGGAGCCTGGTGGGCTGCAGTCCACGGAGTCACAGACGGGGTCACAACCAAGCACAGGCACACAAGGAGCTGTGTGTAGTCACCCTTGAAACAGCTTGGAAGAAACCGACACCAACTGATGCTTGAAAGATTTACCTTCTATGCTGCTCTTCAATTTCATTTTAACGATTGTTAGCCTATTGTTTGGGGGGAACATTTATCTTTTTCTCTTAAATAATTTTACATCCCAGGACTTCCCTGGTGGCCCAGTGGTTAAGAGTCCATCTTGCACTGCAGGGGGCGTGGGTTGGATCCCGATGGTTCTGGGAATTTAGATCCCACATGCCTCAAGGCAATTAAGCCTGTGCCACAGCTACTGAGCCCATGCATTCCAGAGCCTGCACACAGCAACTAGAGTGTCCTCGCACCACAACAGAAGGTCCACATGGAGCAATGAAAATCCCTCTTGCAGCAACTAAGACCCGATGCAGCCAAATAAATACATGAATATTTTAAGGAGTACTAATAATTTTACATCCCCAAAGATAGTTTTTTCAGCATTTTCTGCTTAACTCTTTCTGAACAAAATAAAATTGGAAAGGGAGGGCCATTTTATATGTCCCTTCCACTATTCTGACTTGGATTCTTGGCGTCTAACATCAAGAGAAGCAAATAGAGCAGTACAGCACTTAACAACTTGCATCACTTCCCATTCTTTGCTCTCCCTTATTGAATCTGCTTAAAAACACATCACTCTGCCTGCTGGGAGATGTCAGGACTCAGAAAGGAAGTTTAAAATTATGTAAGAAGTGAACTCATGACCTCTATTTCCTTGCCTATTTGGTAAATAATTTGTGGTTTTCAGAAACTGGAAACATTTTAGAATTCAAGTAAGCTTGGCAGTAAATTGTCCAGGCTCATAAAAATGTGCACACAGGGTTTTGCAGACACCAAAGCAAACAGCTAAAGTGAAATGAAACCAAAACAGAGCTGATATGTGTGTGCGCACAGCCTACTTCAGTCCCAGACCTGCTGACACTGTGGTCTATCATCTATTAATACACTATAGGAGTTGGTGATGGACAGGGAGGCCTGGCGTGCTGCAATTCATGGGGTCGCAAAGAGTCGGACATGACTGAGTGGCTGAACTGAACTGAACTATAAATTTAGTAATATTAAATAGTTCACTGATTAGGTAGGCCGTTAAAGTTGACTTTTTTAAAAATTATTTTAAACTTTAAAATATCTCTACAAAAAAAATAAATAAATAAATAATAAAATAAAATATCTTTACGAGAAGAACAGATGCTTTTGAACTGTGGTGCTGGAGAAGACTCCTAAGAGTCCCTTAGACAGTCAATTCTAAAGGAAATTAACCCTAAATATTCATTGGAAGGACTGGTGCTGAAGCTGAAGCTCCAATACTTTGGCCATCTGATGTGAAGCGTGGACTCATTGGAAAAGACTCTGATGCTGGGAAAGATTGAGGGTAGGAGGAGAAGGGGATGAGATGGTTGGATGGCGTCATCAGCTCAATGGACATGACTTTGAGCAAACTCAGGGAGATAGTGAAGGACAGGGAAATCTGGCGTGCTGCAGTCCATGGGGTCACAAAGTCAGACGCAACTGAGCAACTGAACAGCAACACCAACAGCAACACCAAGCTGATTTCTTTAATGCAAGACATAGGTTGTGCACTACAACCTACAATTCCAGAACAGCTCAAGACCCAGCAAAACTGTTGTCCATTGTCTCCAGTCTTCTGCATGCTCTGAGGAAGGTCAGGAAAGGAGAATTGATAGTAAAGAGACTGTAAGGACAGAGGTGGAGGACTTCCCTGGCTGGCCAGTGGTTAAGACTTCCCCTTCCAATGCCAAGGGTATGGGTTCAATCCCTGATTGGGGATCTAGGATCCCACATGCCTCTCAGCCAAAAAACCAAAACATAAAACAGAAGCAATATTGTTAAAAAAAATTTCAATAAAAACTTTTTAAATAATCCACATCTGAAAAATAAAAAAGGATAGAGGTAGGGTGAGCAGAGGCACACACTCTGGAATTAGGAAAAGAAAAGAAAACCAAACTTGGGGATCCTAGTAGACTACTAATCATAGGGAGTGACAGGAAACTGGCTCAAATGTATACTAACTATTTGGTTCTATTTCCCTTTCTAGTGAAACACTAAGTGATTGTCCCAAGATGCCTCAACAGTTAGTGGAAGGAAAAGTCTCAACTAGAATATAAAACCTGATCCCACAGGTCCTCTGCTCATTGGACATATGCTCCATTTACAAAACCCTCACAACGAGGTTCCCCTGCGCCCACCCAGGCCATCCACTGGCTTCTCTCAAGGCATCTACTAGAACGATCTTTTTAAAAAATAAGCCAGACAATAAGGCATGTTTACTCCTCTGCTTAAACTGCCCCATGGACCTCAATATGACCCAGAGAAAAGTGAAAGTTCTGATGATAACCTCCAGGGCCATCAGCATCACCTTCATCTGTCCCTTCCCACTCAATGCTTGACTTCTCAGATCTTACCTCCTGAAGAAACCCTTTTTCACTCTGTTCCAACTACATGCTGCTTCCTTGCCACTGCACTGTTCATTACCTCTACTGTTCTTCCAGATACCATGATGACTTGTTCTCTGCTTCCTTTAAATCACTTGTCCAAATATCTCCGTCCTAGTAAGACCTTTATGATCATCTTATTTAAGCTTACAAACTACGATTCCTTATCACCCATCCCACAGTGTCTCTTCCTACGTCTTCCTTATTATCGTTCTATATTTTATTTAATATGATGTATTTTTATTTCCCTCACTAGAATATAAGTTCTACAAGACCAAGAGATTTTCTCTCTTTTGCTCCCTGCTGAATCCAAACATCACCAAACATCATCCAAAATAATGCCTACTATACAAAATTGCTCAACAGCTATTCATAGGATAAATAGATGAAATAGACCATTTTCTCCATACTTCAACATCATCATTAATTGCCTTTGTAATCTTAGATAGATACTGATATCTGAGATAACTAACTAGCTTTCTGATCTTCTACAAATAACTGCTCTGAGCCACTATTTTCTCATTTGAAGATAATCACTCTTCCTTGTAAGGGTCATATGAGATAATGTATTATAAAGGCATTCTAAATGTCATATAATTTTAAATTATGGCTAGAAAAATTACTGATTTAATTAGCAACTTCTCATTGGTGAAGGATATAGTTCATTCGAAAGAAATTACGTGTATTAATACACATAGATAAAAGGAGATAGATATATAAACATAGAAAAACATCTGTTTATCTATACAGATATAGATCTAAGGATAAATATATAAAGATATAGACATATAGAGAGAAGAAGAAGAGGTGGAGATTTGTAGATAGATAGAAAAGGAAAAATACAACACTCATGGCTAAATTTGAGATTAGATTTTTGTGATGACCATTTTTCTCCCAATTAAGAAGTTGATGAAGAAACAGAAGCTGACAAAAACAAGTACTAAGCACAATATTATACCTAAGTTTCTGTCTTTTACTTTAATGACTAAAAATTATTATTGCTTCTTCTTATGAAATAAATTACGTGACAGAATGCAAGTTCCTTGAAATACTTATCAGTATATCCTTCTGGTCTAACAGAATGTCCTTTACCCAACAGTTGAGTGAATACGTAACCAGCAGAAGCAATGAACAATGAAAGTAGTAGGAAAACAGAACATTTCAGAATAAAGGTTGGCTGGTGTCACAAGTTGAAATGCATATCTGCAAGCCATCTCTTCCTCGATTTGTGACTTTAAGGGTGAGTGGACATTTCTGAAAAGGTACATGATGGTTCCTTTGCAGTTCAGCATAAGCTGTTGTAGACTCAGGGTGTCCTAGACACAGGGAATCATGAGTGGGTGGCAGAGGAGGAGGGCAGTAATAACCATGAGGCTGCTTCATAATTACTGTTTGATCCAGCAGATTCATTTTCAGAATCATAAAAGGCTGATATTTAAATCCTCATGGGCATTCAGCCTATCCAACCTGAACTTTAAATCAAAAAGAAAAAAAAGAGGAAAGTTTGGAATAAGAGTCTCTTCATACATAGTAAAACAAAATTAAGACAAAAGTAAAAACTAATGAAAATTAACCTACTAATATTGACATCTCTCAAAAAAATTACTTTTATAAAATATGTGGAAGGGAGACAAAGTGTTCCTTTATTGTTTGCTTTTCATTTTTCACTTCTCCAACTTTATTTTAATAATGTGTCCAAAGACTAATTCAACCTCTCTCCCACTTCAATAAAGGTTCATTAGTGGATTAGGAGTGATTTGAAACTGAGCCCAGTGGAGTCAGCAGAGACAAATTGCAAACAGCTACTCAGCGCATTTTGAAAAGTACCAAGCTAGCAACCTGGAAAAGATCCACCAGTAAAATCTAGCTGTACTTGTGTATGCAGAGCCCCACTGGACAGACAAACCATCTCCACTTCTGGATGGGCACGAGTGACAACACTGAGCCCTGAAATTAACGTGGCAAAGGTTGTTGTGTGAAGTTTGAGCCCATCCCCAAAAAATGAACACAGCCTATCAGCATGGAAAATAAAAACGGGAAAACTGGCCATCCAGCAAGTATTAATGTGATAAAAATAAGTGAATAAGGGCTGCCACCTGACCTCTGCTATTTTGGGATCCTATTGTTCCCTCTGAAATCTGCAAAGTCCATCTCAATAGTAGCCTGTCCCGCATTCCACCTGGCCTACAAAGAGATGGATCAGAGGGGAACTGGGGCAGGGGAGGAGGGGAGGGGGGGAGGAGGGGAGGGGGGGAGGGGTCAAGGGGGGGGCCTACAAAGAGATGGATCAGAGGGGAACTGGGGCGGGGGGGGGAGGGGAAAGGGGGGATTGTTGACTTCTTCCTTTACCCCCACTTCCCAGGCTTGCTCAAAATTATTCCCCAAACTGACAACATCTTATAACGTATGAGTAAAAGTACTACACCTACCATAAATATTATTGGAATTGAGAATAGTACTTATTATAACTTTTTCTAAAATTTTATGATTTCATTAAAAATTTATAAAGAGATGAGGAATCTGAGAAACAAAAACGTTAAACAGTTTAAGATCAGCCAGGTGGTAAATGGAAAAGGCTGTGTTTAAACCCAGGCTCCCTTTCCCCAGAGCCCATGTTACTAACCACCATGATGTGCTGCAATACTCCAGACAACAATTAGTTTAGAAACGTGATGATTTTGAAATCATAAGAAAGCGTGGGTGTTCCTGCATTCTTTTAAATTGGAGGGTAATTGCTTTACACGGCTGTGTTGGTTTCTGCCATACAACAACTCAAATTATCCATGAGCATGTGTGTGTGTGTGTGTGTGTGTATATTCCCTCCCTCTTGAGTCTCTCTCCCACCCCTCTAGGTTGTCACAGAGTGCCAGATTGGGCTGCCTGTGTTATTACTATATATCAGCTTCCCACCAGCTATCTATTTTACACACGGTAGTGTATTAATCAGAGAAGGCGATGGCACCCCACTCCAGTACTCTTGCCTGGAAAATCCCATGGACGGAGGAGCCTGGTGGGCTGCCGTCTATGGGGTTGCATAGAGTCAGGCACGACTGAAGTGACTCAGCAGCAGCAGCAGCAGCAATGTATAAATGGCATGGTACTCTCTCAGTTCATCCTACCCTCTCCTTTTCCCGCTGTGTCCTCAAGACAGCCCTCTACATCTGTCTCTATTCCTGCCATGCACTGCTTCATCTGTGCCATTTTTCTAGATTCCATTCCTGTCAAGTTTTTTTTTTAAAGTGTAGCCATTAGCACAATTATTTACTCAAGCTCTCTACACAATTTTGTCATCAGCTACAGATTCCCAACATAAGTTCTGGATCATCTCATCTCACCTGTCATCCCTGTTGCCATTTCTCCCAGAAAAAGCACCTATTCTGGATTTAGTCAACATTTTCCTTTAATTCTTCAATCTAAAATTATTTTAATCTGTAAACATGCCAGTAAGCTGAAAGTTCCCTACCTGTATGCCATGAAAACAGGGAAACAGGAAAGAGTGAGAGGGGAAGAAGAAAAAGAGAGACCAAGAAAGACAGAGAGACAGAGAATGAGGAAAGAGGGAGGGGGCGCAGGAAGGGGGAAGTAAAAGAATGAATAGTGGAAAGGAAGCACTACAATATCTAACTTCATCAAAACTGATACAAGATGTTGTGGCTACTTTTTAGCTTTTTTATTTGAAAATAGTCTCAAAATTACCAAAAGTTGCAGAAAGAATATAAATAGTACAAAGATCACTTATTTAATCTTCACAGATTCTACTGTTGTTAAAAATTTCCTCCATTTGCTACAGATCAGTGGTCCCCAACTTTTCTGGCACTGTTTTTTCCCCAACTGGTTTTGTGGAAGACATAGGGGTGGGGGAGATGGTTTGGGGATGATTCAAGTGCATTATACTTATTATCCATTTTATTTCTATTATTACTACATCAGCGCCACCTCAGATCATCAGGCATTAGATCCTGGACGTTGGGGGCCCCTATTTGATAGATGATTGATGATAGATAGATAGAGCAATGGATGAATGTTTGTGTCCCCACCCCCGAACCTATATATTCAAAATCATAATCCCAGTGTGATGGTACTTGAAGATAGGATCCTTGGGAAGTAATTAGGCATGATGGTGGAGCCCTCATGAATGGAATTAGTGCCCTAATAAGAAGAGGCCAGAAAATTAGCTGGCTCTCTTTCCGCCATGTGAGAATGCAGCAAGAAGAAGGCCATTTATAAGCCAGGGAAAGAGACCTCACCAATAACCCAGCCATGCTGGCATCCTCATCACTGACTTCCAGCCTCCAGAACTGTGAGATATAAATCTCTGTTACTTAAGCTAGCTGGGAACTTTTTATAACAACTTATAGAACTAAGGCAGATAGATGATTGTTTGATGATAGATTTTTTTTTTCTGAACATGGTTATTTACCTCTAAATCCTTTAGAGTGTGCTTCCTAAGAAATATTCTCTTATACAACCAGTGTACAGTTACCAGTGCTGTACAATTAAATGGACACAGTAATTTTATCTAGTCTACAAGACATGTTCTAATTTGTTAAGTTGACCTAATAAAGTCCTCCAATGCAGAACAGTCAACACTTAACTGTAAGAGCTCTTTTTGTTATTGTTATTGTTGTTTATTAATTAAATACTTTGGTGAAATACTTTTCAGTCTGGTAAATAAAAGTCAACTCAGGAACACCCCTTCTCAGGACTCAAACTTGCATGAACACTTCACACTTTACATATCTCCCATATTCATCCTACTGTTTTATTCTTTTCACTCCTTTGTGTCACAAGAAGCAAACAGAAGGTAATACCAACTTTAGACACAGGTAAGCTGAGTTCTTTCCTGGGTCCCTGAGCTCCAAGGCCCCACACTCCTCTGTCCTTTCAAGACATTTGGTAAGACTCCCTCCCCCTACCACTCTGGTACCAAGGCCTGGCTGGAGCTGGTAGTGCGGGCTGTTTGGACGGGCTCCCTATGGCGAGGTGGAGGTTGGAAGGCATCCAATCCCCATTCCTACCCTTTAGGGTTCTCTCCAACCTTCCATGTTGTGTGCAGAGTGGACTCAGCACTCAGTTGCTCCAAAACTTGTCCTGTGAGGTTGCCCTGGGGCCCTGGAGCTGGGCTGCCTTTCCAGAAGAGCCAGCTGGTGAGGGAGGCTCACAAAGAGCTGACAGACATAGAATTGCTCTCCTGGGATGGATGAGCTTGGGCTGCTGGAATGGTGCTGACGCTCAGATTTTGAGGAATTCCTGCTCACTTAGGCTCAGGATGAGTTCGGCACTCCGGGCTTGCCCACCCTTGAGTTTGAACTGCTCTCTTGCATACTCAATCACCCATTGTACTTCCACCATGGTGCTGCCTCTGGTTTCCAGCATCCAAAATGGCAATCATCTTTTCCCCTGTGCACCCTCTGGCTAGTGGCACTCAGGGCAGTCCCCTCACCCTTCCACGGGCTCTATACCACATGTAATACAATCCTCAGGGGTGGCCCCATCCATCCCCTTGAAGGGCTTGGGAGATTGTTGTTTTACCACATCAATGGTCCCTTCTAATCCCAGTCTTCTCTTGCCTCCAATTGCTATAGTGATTTTTGGCTCTTCCAGGTGAAGCCGATTCAGATGAGGGTCACGGATTCCATGCATGAACAGGATAACGCATCTTGTTCTCCCTAGAGGGCTTGCCCCTATCTGCCCCACTGGTACTTGTGAGTAGAAACCAAGGGTGCAATCAACATGGAAAGAGATCACATTTTAAGAATGTTGTGATTACAGCCTAAAGTTACAGAGAAGACATGGTTGGAAAGGGTATTGTTCTATATATACACGCTGTAAAATTCCAAATGACAAATTTAACGCAACCATAAAATAAATCACTGTTCACATTCTCCTGTGTACTGTGTGCATTTGTGGTCATCTTCAAAGAAGCTCCGGAACAACCTTTGAAAGAGCCATCGGAAGCCAGTATTCACAGGAGCAGGATGGATGGTGCAGTATCATGAATCATGGCGTAACCAACACAAAACAAATGGCATCAGACACTCAGAGTCAAGCAGAGCTATATATAAGTCTCAATTCAGACAGGTCCTGAGAGCTATAGGACTTGAATAATAGCAGTCTTGTTATCTTTTTCTCAGAGTGGGAGATATGAAATTACCCAGTAACAGCACATTTGACAATAAAGAATATGAAGAGATGATTCCTGGATCTAAACTGAGATGATGCCTGGGCATGGTGGGGAATCAAGTGCTCTGATTGGACAATAAGCAAATGCATTAGTATCTCTCTTCTACCCATCAGTCCAAATTTTTAGTGATAAATCACGATGCCTCATATGTTCATGAAGTTTGCAAAGTCTCCTTAAATGAAATTGATTATAAAAAAATAAAATTGATTATATAAACAAGTGACACACACACACAAATATTCACCTGGAATCCCACACAACCTAGGGGTGGCCTTGAAAAAAGGGATGGGGTGTAGCTATCCACCATGTCCCAGTTATAAAAGCTGCATCACAATGGATAAAATAATCACAAAGATGACTGGCTTTTTCTGACATTTTGATCAATTCCCACTTTTTTTCTTTTTTATTAATTTGGCTGCACCAGATCTTAGTTGCCGCATATGGGGTCTAGTTTCCTGACCAGGGATTTAACCCAGGCCCCCTGCATTGGAGCTCAGAGCCTTAGCCCTGGACCATGAGGAAAGTCTTCTCCATTCATTTTAAGAATCATAGAAAGTAGAAAAATTACAACTGGAGAATCTGTCTTCGGTTCCATAATAGGCTGAAATGCCAGTTGAAACTTGAGGCCAGCATAGGAGAGATTCTGACTTCATCCCAATAGGGTGAAGTCACCAGGGCCACATAAACACCCTTTGACCAAGAAAAGCATAAAGACAATACAGCTTTGCAGCTGTACAACTTGAAGAAATAGCATATGAGGACTAGGCTGCCAGGACGACTAGGAAATGGAGTATTTATATAAAAACATTACTGCAAGCTAAAGAGAAGGACAATTCATTGTAACAAGAAGTTTCCATGGTAGTATCCAGAAGTCACTGCGGTTTTCTTCACTATTAAAACAAACCTTGGAAAGAAGTTGAGCTGTTTTCAAGACCAATTGAGTCCCGTGTTCTCTGGCAACTGCCTCCTTCTCTTTCTACTCCTTTTGTACCTGCATAGACACCATATCCCCCAGGATACTGAGACCATTGCTCTGTACTGTGAGAGCTCAGGCAAACACAGTATGTTTGCTCCTCACTGACGGGAACATGTATACTCCGAAGTGCTAACATGTATATGAATTCTTTACGGAATATTCACTGGAAGGACTGATGTTGAAGCTGATGATCCAATACTTTGGCCACCTGATTCAAAGAGCTGACTCACTGGAAAAGACCCTGATGTTAGCAAAGACTGAAGACAAAAGAAGAAGAGGATGGAAGAGGATGAGATGGTTAAACAGCATCACTGACTCAATGGACATGAATTTGAGCAAACTCCAGGAGATAATGAAGGACAGAGGAGTCTAGTATATTTCATTTTTTTTCCAGACTCCAGAGAAATGACTGACTTATTTACACCTAGACATAATTTCAGAGAAGGCGATGGCACCCCACTCCAGTACTCTTGCCTGGAAAATCCCATGGACGGAGGAGCCTGGTGGGCTGCAGTCCATGGGGTCGTGAAGAGTCGGACACGACTGAGCGACTTCCCTTTCACTTTTCACTTTCACACATTGGAGAAGGAAATGGCAACCCACTCCAGTATTCTTGTCTGGAGAATCCCAGGGACAGGGAAGCCTGGTGGGCTGCCGTCTATGGGGTCGCACAGAGTTGGACTCGACTGAAGTGACTTAGCAGCAGCAGCAGCAGACATAATTTATTCTTTCTTTCTTTTCTTTTTTTTTTTTTTTTTTAAGTTATGGTAAAGGCTTCCCTGGTAGCTCAGATGGTAAAGAATCCACCTGCAATTCGAGATACTTGAATTCGATCCCTGAGTTGGGAAGATCCCCTGGAGGAGGGCATGACAACCCACTTCAGTATTCTTGCCTGGAGAATCCCAATGGACAGAGGAGCCTGGTGGGCTGCAGCCCATGGGGTTGCAAAGAGTCGGACTAAGTGACTAAGCACACACAGCTGCCTTACAATGTTGTGTTAGTTTCTGCTGTACAACAAAAAGAATAACCCATATCTATATATATACCCACTTCCTCTTGAGTCTCCCACCCACCTCCCATCCCACCTCTCTAGGTCATCACAGAGCACCAAGCTGAGCCCCTGTATTATACAGCAGCTTCCTGCTGGCTATCTGTTTTACACATGATAGTTTTTAGTGAAAGTTGCTCAGTCGTGTCCGACTGTTTGTGACCCCATGGACTATACAGTCCATGCAATTCTCTAGGCCAGAATACTGGAGTGGGTAGCCATTCCCTTCTCCAGGGTACCTTCCCG
Organism: Ovis aries; assembly: GCF_016772045.2. Classification (NCBI taxonomy): domain Eukaryota; kingdom Metazoa; phylum Chordata; class Mammalia; order Artiodactyla; family Bovidae; genus Ovis; species Ovis aries. Next base: position 55,928,008 of record NC_056069.1, read on the forward strand.
ACCCGGGGATCAAACCAGGGTCTCCTGCATTGCAAGCAGACTCTTAACCAGCTGAGCTACCAGGAAATAACGTACACATGTCATTTTAAAATTTTCTTCCCCAAAATGAAAGCCAGCTGAAGAAAGTTCCTTAAACCAAGTGCCCACACACAACTTTAAGAGTGGGACTAGTGAGGGGCAGGATGCTCTTACTTAATTCTGAGAACTAACACACCTAGTGGAAATCTGATCCTACAAAACCGCACATCCAGGACAGCATCACCTTTCAGTCTCACAGTCTCTCATTACCAATGTCATTCACGTTTTTATACAATGTAATTGTCAGATAATATCACATTTGCACACAAACTTCACACAGGCAGTAAAGTGGACATAAATCAATTACAGTGGCCTGAACAATCAAAGGCACATAAGTAGCTACTTACTTATATGTCTGCTTAGAAAAATTTCTTTTGAGTTTTTATCGGGGGCTAACAGTTTAAATCAAAAACAAAACAAAATCCCATTATTTCCACTTTTTCTAATGAGTGCTCGAAATTCAGTTTTAGAACTTTTTGTCCATAAAAATTATCTTAATGGTAATATTCAAATAAACATAGAAATATTAATACCAATAATCAATATGTGGTGGGCTTTTTAAGTTTGTTAATTCATATATTATTCTTATTACGCTCCAAACAATGCTGTGAAAGGTGAGGCCATGTGATCTCCAACATTTTACACACGTAAAATTTCAAACTGAGAGAGGCGATGTAGCATGATTCCTGGTCATGTGACTAGGATATACAGTTAAGATTCAAACCTAGGTCTTCTGAGGCTGAAATGTTCAGCAAATATCCCCTTGAGTATGCATCAGTCCATATTTATGCAAATTTTATCACACAGAAATTAAGAAAATATTCCAAGGATAGATTGTGTTTCCCTGAGGTATTTCCTATAAATTCAAGCCTAGTACAGCTTACCACCACATAAAGACAAAAGAGAAAACCAAACTCAAAATGAAAACCAACAGAGCTATTTTTACTGGCCTTGCTGTATAAAAGGAAACAGAAGGGAAAAGCTGAAAGATCAAATGACAAAGAATTTTCTAAACCTGTCACTGTCAATTCTTGGTGTTTTTACCCCAGGAAGTTTAAGCTCTGCATCCTGCTATCAAAGGGTTTGTAACCATTCATATACTGTCTCCCCTTCTCTCTCCTTTATTTCTTCTCTCTCTTCCCCTCACCACTCTAAACCACCTTCTGCAGCACAACTGGAGAGTGACAGGCTCACCGATTAACACATGTATAGTTCAGAAAAATACATGACTACTGGAAAGACCACAGCCTTGACTATACAAACCTTTAATCCATACAGTAGTCATGTTCAGATGTGAGAGTTGGACCATAAAGAAGGCAGAGCACCACAGAATTGATGCTTTTGAATTGTGATGCTAAAGAAGCCTCTTGAGAGTCCCCTGGACAGCAAGGATACCAAACCAGTCAATCCTAAAGGAAATCAGCTCTGAATATTCACTGGAAGGATGGATGCTGGAGCTGAAGCTCCAATACTTTGGTCACCTGTTGCGAAGAGCCGACACACTGATGCTGGGAAAGACTGAAGGCAGAAGGAGAAGGGGAAGACAGAGGATGAGATGATTGGATTGCATCACTGACTCAGTGGACATGAATTTGGGCAAGCTACAGGAGATGGTGAGGGACAGGGAGGCCTGGCATCCTGCAGTCTATGGGCTCGCGAAGAGTTGGACATGATTTGGTGACTGAACAACAACAATTCAGAAAAGTAAAGGGAACTGTTTTCCAAACTTTGACATTTTCTATTTTCCTCCCATTTTTACTAATTTTCCAGGGATGACATTGACTTATGAAGACTCGGGGTACTGCAGAGCCAGGTCAGATACAAAGGATGTAATGTTTGCCCCCAAAGATGCATCAGTACGCACAGAAACCCGCCCCTGAGCGTCTTCCTTCTCTGTTTCCACATGTCAGACCACCTAGAAAATGCTGGTGGGCAGCTGGTGATTGGCTCCAAATCTATATTTAACCTTCTGAAGGCCCATTAGCTGACGGGGCTTTGGCATTTGTGGCCTCAAAAACAGATCAATATACTCTATATTTTGAAGGGCATCGAATTCTCCCCATCCAGGAGCAGACAGGCTGTGGGTCAGAGGACAGCCAGCAGCAAGCACATCAGGTCTCCCTGAACTGACCCACCGGATGGAATGGAACTTTTCTGAGGCTTGTGTGGCTTTACTCACTTACCTGATAGAGGTTGAGATGGTGAGCTTAGACTGGATACTCAGAAATCCATCAACTTGGGCCAACAAATCATGGCCAAAACCGAAACTAATCCAGCCTGTGGGTGGTCAGAGCAATCTCTAAAATACCCCCTCGGTTAAACTTCAGGGATGTACTGAAATGTCTGCAGGTAGAAACATTTCAGCTACTGTATCCTTCCTACAGCACCTAGGTACCTTCAACACACTCAGGCAAGAACTCAGGAGTGTCTCCCTTCTGTAGCATTTATTTCTATAACAGTTGAGTCTTCTAAAATAATAAGCAGATATCCTTCTTATCAGAGACAAAAAAAAATTAGATGTTTAAAAAGTATTCCTAACTCAACACTCTTTCTAGAAATGGTTATACTTTATTTTTTTAAACTTTTTATTTCATTGTTGGAGTTCCGTTCAGTTCAGTTCAGTCATTTAGTCCAACTCTTTGCAACCCCATTGACTGCAGCAGGCCAGGCCTCCCTGTCCATTACCAACTCCCAGAGTTCACTCAAACTCATGTCCATTGAGTAAGTGATGCCATCCAACCATCTCATCGTCTGTCGTCTCCTTCTCCTCCTACCTTCAATCTTTCCCAGCATCAGGGTCCACTCTTTGCATCAGGTGGCCAAAGTATTGGATTTTCAGCTTCAACATTCCAGTGAATATTCGGGACTGATTTCCTTTAAGATGGACTGATTGGATCTCCTTGAAATCCAAAGGACTCCCAAGAGTCTTCTCCAACACCATAGTTCAAAAGCACCAATTCTTTGGCACTCAGCTTTCTTTATAGTCCAACTCTCACATCCATCCATATATTGGAATATGGTTGATTAAAAATGTTGTGATGATTTTGAGAGAACAACAAAGGGACTCAGGCATACATATATCTGTATCCATTCTCTCAAAAACTCCCTTCCCAGCCAGGCTGCCACTTAACATTGAACAGAGTTCCCTATGCTCTACAGTAAGATCTTATTGGTTATTTATTTTAAATATTAGTAATTGCTATACTTTAAATACCACATACAAATGAAAACTATCTCACCTCTGATTAAATTGAGTCACAGCGAATCAGGATTGAGATGCTTCCAACGACTATTAAGAATGAATTCGAGTTCATTTTAAAGAAACATCTCCTTACGAACTATGAGTATGTTCTGTTAGGGTTTTTTGGATCTGTTTCTGGGCCGCATATCCCAAAGGCTGTGTCATTCACAACCATGTATAAAATGACAGTGTGTGAGTAATACTGTTAGAAATTGCACTGTGTTTCCTAAAAGTCGCGTGTTGAAGTCATAACCCCAGCACTTCAGAATGTGGCCAGTTTGGGAGATAGAGCTTTTAAAGAATTACAGTAGAAGGAGGTGATATGGGTGGGCCCTAGTCCAGTCTGATGGATGTCTTTCATCCAAGGAGGAGATCAGGACACAGGAGGACACAGACACAGGACACAGACATACAAGGAGGAAAAAGCATGCGAAAACAGAGAGAGAAAACCATCCACAAGCCAAGAAGAGAGGCCTCAGAAGAAACAATCCTGCTGATACCTTGACCTGGGACTTCCGGCCCCCAGCCTTGTGAGAAAATCACTTTCTGTTGTTTATTTTTTAATTTTTTTAAATTTATTTTTAATTGAAGGATAATTGCTTTTCAGCGTTGTGTTGGTTTCTGCCATGCAACAACATGAATCAGCCATAAGGACCCTTTCGCCCCCTCCCTCTTGCTCCTCCCTCCCACCCCTCTACCCCATCTCACCCCTTCAGAGCACTGGGTTGACTCCCTGTGTTAAACAGCACCTTCCTGCTAGTTATCTATTTTACACATAGTCAGGTATATATGTCAATGCTCCTCTCTCAGTCTGTCTTACCCTCCCCTTCCCGCACTGTGTCTGTCCTCTGCATCTGTCCTCTGCATCTGCATCTCCATTCCTGCCCTACATATAGGTGCATCGGTACTATTTTTCCAGATTTCATATATGTTAATATACAATATCTGTTTTTCATTTTTTGACTTATTTTACTCTGTATAACTGCAAGGAGTATAGGCAGTATATGGACTGCAGGGAGATCCAACCCGTCCATCCTAAAGGAAATCAGTCCTGAATATTCATTGGAAGGACTGATGCTGAAGCTGAAACTCCAATACTTTGGCCACCTGATGCGAAGAACTGACTCACTGGAAAAGATCCTGATGCTGGGAAAGATTGAAAGTGGGAGCAAAAGGGGACGACAGACGATAAGATGATTTGATGGCATCACCGACTGGTTGGACATGAGTTTGAGCAAGCTCTGGGAGTGGTGATGGACAGGGAAGCCTGGAGTGCTGCAGTCCATGGGGTTGCAAAAGAGTTGGATACGACTGAGCAACTGAACTGAACTGAACTCTGTATAACTGGCTCTAGGTTCATCCACCTCAGTTAAACTGACTCAAATTCACTCCCTTCTATGGCTGAGTAATATTCCTTTGTATATATGTAACACACTTCTTTATCCATTCATCTGTTGATGGACATCTTGGTTGTTTCCATGTCCTGGCATTGAGCACGGGGGTCCATATGTCCTTTTGAATTATGGTTTTCTCAGGATATAAGCCCAGTATTGGGATGCTGGGCACTTTCTGTTGTTTAAACCACAAATACCGGTTTCTGGTATTTGTTATGGAAACACCAGCTAACTGACATATACACAGTGCATTTTGGCCCTGTCATTAGAAAAATTGAAAATTCTAAGTTAATACTTGAAATTTCTTCAATCAAGTGAGTTGGAAAAATTCCACCAAATAAAATTTATTTTATTAATAAAATGTGCCACATCTCATTTGTTGAAAATGCTCTTGGGTCTACCTTCAAAGACTAGCTGGTACCTTAACTACTACTTATCACTTTCATTGCTACCACATTAGTCCAAGGCAATGTCTCTCACTTAGGTTATAGGCTTTTAATGGATCCTTGGAAGAAAAGCTATGACCAACCTAGACAGCATATTAAAAAGCAGAGATGTTACTTCGACGACAAAGGTCCGTCTAGTCAAAGCTATGGAGAAGGCAATGGCACCCCACTCCAGTTTTCTTGCCTGGAAAATCCCATGAACGGAAGAGCCTGGTGGGCTGCAGCCCATGGGGTCGCTACGAATCAGACACAACTGAGTGACTTCACTTTCACTTTTCACTTTCATGCATTGGAGAAGGAAATGACAACCCACTCAAGTATTCTTGCCTGGATAATCCCAGGGAAGGGGGAGCCTGGTGAGCTACTGTCTATGGGGTTGCGACTTAGCAGCAGCTACAGTCAAAGCTCTAGTTTTTCCAGTAGTCATGTATGAATGTGAGAGTTGGACCGTAAAGAAAGCTGAGCACTGAAGAAATGATATTTTTGAACTGTGGTATTGGAGAAGACTCTTGAGAGTCCCTTGCACTGCAAGGAGATCCATCCAGTCAATCCTAAAGGAAATCAGTCCTGAATATTCATTGGAAGGACTGATGCTAAAGCTGAAGTTCTGATAGTTTGGCTACCTGATGCATAGAACTGGCTCATTGGAAAAGACCCCGATGCTGGGAAAGATTGAAGGCAGGAAAAGAAGGGGACAACAGAGGGTGAGATGGTTGGATCACATCACTGACTCAATGGACATGAGTTTGAGTAAACTTAGGGAGCTGGTGATGGACAGGGAAGCCCGGCCTGCTGCAGTCCATGGGGTGTACACAACTGAGCGACTGAACTGAACTGAGCTGAATGAATCTTATGTCTATTAGAATCCTCTAATGCCTATTCAAAACACATGATCCTCTGAAAACAGGTGAGATCATGTTCCTCCTCTGTCCAGTGCCATGCAATGACTCCCAGTTCCTGCCAAGGAAAACCAAAGTCCATATAAATGGCTACCATGCCCTACTTGAGTTGATCCCAATTTGAGCTCCCCTCCATTACTCTAATCCAGCACAGCAGATGTCCTCAGTCACACCTTTGTTCTAGCTCCTCCCTTCTCTGAAAGCTTCTCCTTCAGTTATCTGCACAGCTAACTCCCTCACCTTCTTCAACTCTTTGCTCAAGTTGTTCAGTTTCAGTATGGCTCCCCAGATCATCCTATCGAAAACTGTAACCATTTCCCCTTCACCCCTCATCATTTTTTGTGTGTGTGCAGGTGTCCTCAGTCCCTCAGTCATGTCTGATTCTTTGGGGACCCAATGGACTGTAACCTGCCAGGCTCTTCTGTCCGTGGAATTTTCCAGGCAAGAATACTAGGCTGGGTTGCCTTTTCCTATTCCAGGGATCTTCCTTACCCAAGGATCAAAACTTTCTCTCTTGCATCTCCTGCTTTCGCAGACAGATTCTTTACCACCTGCATCCGTAGGAAGCCCCCGTCATCCTACTCTACTGTTTTTTATTCTGTTACATTTAGTCTCTTCTGGAAAATTATATAAATTATTAATATATAATTTATTGTTTATCCTATGTCTTTATTTGGCTCACCCATCTATTTCAAATCACCTGGAGCCATGCTTCACCCATGGTAGGAAGTCAAATATTTGATTAATAAATATTGAATGAAAAACCAGTTGGTTTTTGGTACACCTGAAACTAACACAAGATTGTAAATCAACCATACTTCAGTAAAAGACTTTTTTTAAAAAAGATCAATTGAATATGGAAGTTAGAATTTTCTCTTTAAGCACTATAAATTTTCAAACATTCCCCAATTTAGAGATGGTTACAATGCAACCCATTATGAATGTTAGGAATTTCCTTTTTCTTACTTGTAGTTCTTAACAGGGATTCACTTCTCCAAGAAAATCCCCAAAGGAAGGAAAGAATTTTCAGTCTTCCCCTTCTACTGCAACTAAAAGTCATACTTTTGGGAAAGACAAAATGGAAAGCAGGCCCCTAAAACATGGCAACTTGAAATTTTTCAATTTCACATGAAAGTATCCTTATATAAGCATATTGCTGGAATAGCTAATAAATTGTGACAAGTTAGGGGAAGCTGAGTGAAATATTCAAAATTCAACTAGATAGTATTTAAAATATTTATTCAAGTCATAAGGTTTTAATACCCTGAAAGAATGCAGAATCAAATCAAGGTTTTAAAAATCATTTAATAGAAAATACTTACTATCTTGAGGTTTCAGCAAATACAATGGTCTTAAGAAACCAAGTGAAAGTATACTTACAGATCTTATGACCCAAAGAGATGTAAACATCTATCAAGTGAGCAAACTGGATGGAATCTGAAGATTTCTGTTTAAAAAAAAAAAAAATGAATTTGGCAATGTATATGTCACGTGGAGCCAGAAATACGGGTTCCAGGACCAAAGAGACCTACACCTTGAAGTTTTAAAGCCCATAACATAACAAATAGAACACAGGGCCCAAAGCCACGTGTAAGATGAGACGTTTTACAGATATGAGATTAAAAATACAAGTTTTGGCAATATAAATTTGAAAATATCAATATTATTATAGAAACATGAACAAAAGGCATAAATAGTAGTCCTTACAGTTGAGCATGCATCAATATCTGGCAGGGCTGGCGAAAATGCCAATTTCTCTGCCCCACCCTCAGCCTCTGATTCAGTAGATCTAGGGGACAGCCAAGAACCGCACTTTTCTTTTTCTTTTTTTTTTTTTAATATTTATTTATTTGTTCGCGCTGAGTTTTAGTTGAGGGTCTCGGGATCTTTGATCTTCATTTTGTCATGCAGGGTATTGAGTTGCTGCATGTGGAATCTAGCTCCCTGACCAGGGATTGGACCCAGGCCCCCTTCACTGGGAAACTCATCATCATAGCCACTGGACCACCAGAAAGTCCTCAGAGAACCACATTTCTAGCAAGCTCCCAGGTGATGCTGATGCCACTGGTCCAGGGACCACACTTTGAGAACTACTGGAATAAATGATTCTGCATTCAATTAATTTGCAAACCAGAAATAATAATTGTTTTGAGGTGTGAAGAAAAAGGGACCTTACTGTTGGTACTGTTGGTACCCATTTGTAAAGAGAGGCCTCTCCATACGCTTAAAAGGGTATCCTTTCAGAAAGGATGTTACGATTTACCAAGTCCTTTGTGTACATCACCTCCCTTGAGTGTAGGAAGGCGTCCAGGGCGGCACCCTCCCCATCTCCTATTGCTGAGGTGGCCTGTCACAGAGAGGCTGCGAACAGAGCACACGTTAGAAGTAAACAATGGCGAAAAGGTTCTTGGCTGGCTGCAGACAATCAGCTTCTATTAACATTCCTGGTTTGAGACAAACCATTCAGGTCCTCGCTGGTGGATGTGAGTGATGCTGGCCCAGACAGAGCCATGTAGCGGGGGTGGGGAGATGATCAGAGGCAGAAGAAGCTGGCTTAGGGTCCTAGCAGCGCCGGCTGCTTTGTGTGCGGTCCCTCGGGCCCCAGTCCTGTGCAGCTGCAGCTGGCCTTCCATCTGTCTGATCTCCAGGCAATTTGCAGACGGGGTAATAGGGTAACATGAAGGCCAAATCTGCGTGATTCTTTGCCTTTCTTCTTCTCTTTTTTTTCTCCAACCAGCTACTGATAGTTGGCAAAGAGATGAAAAGGAGAAAATATTAGACCTCCCTTTTCAATCCTCACAGCAATGAATACACAGGAAAAAAAAAAAAAGGTATTTTATGAGAACTACAAATAGATATCAGACAATTACACACATTTAACTTGAACAGTGAGCCTGCTATATTTACAATGCATTTACAAGTAGCTGTCCTTGCTATGCTTGTCCTTCACCTGCCCTGTATTGCTTTTAATAAAGTTTAGTGGTCAGAGTTCAGGAAGGAAGTGAATATGAGCTATTTGAGATTTGAGATGTGTGTTATTTTTTTTAATTGAAATAACTTTTCAATTAAAAAACAGCTATCCAAAATATGGAATAGATAAACCCACAAGGTCCTACTGTATAGCTTAGAGAACTATATTCAGTATCCTATGATAAATCATAGTGGAAAAAGAATACAAAAGGCAAAAAAGTATGTATACATATGCAAAACTGAATCACTTTGCAGGATAGCAGAAATTAACACAACGTTGAAAATCAACTATATTTCAATTCAAAAATTGTAATCGAGCATTTTGTTTGTTAGCTAATGTTTTGGGGAAGTAAAACAAAAAAGAATATGTTTACCCTAAGCCTGGAAAAATAATGAGGCATATTACAATAATTTATTTCTTTTATAGACCCTCTATCTTCTATGTAAAGCTTAATATTTTTTTAAAGAGGAACATGCCTAGTAAACAAACTTAAAATTAAGCAGAGAATATCGTGCTTCCATGTCTACAAAAGATGCTCTCTTAAGTCTTCAAGATAAGCAAGGATTTTCAAAGGTAGTATTTGTGAAAATAGCTTTCTTTTGAAAGAACCAGTAAAAACAGCTAACCCGATAAATGAGGACAGCCCCACTTTCAGGTATGCTTTTTTCCCACTATATTTTGTGTGCCCGTTTTTGTTTCTTTTTTTTTTTTTTAATTTGGACCATGTGGCCTTCTGACAATGGCTGAGGTAAAACACACAACTGTACCACAGACCACTCATCTGATAGCAGAGGACGCAGGGTGAAAGAGGCTGGAGAGAGCTACCCAGAGGGCTTGTGTAATAACCAGAGCTTCTATCTCCTAACTCAGCGCGCCTCTCTGAATTATGAAAGCATTTCCCCATTTCCGAGGAAAGGTCACTTGTAAGTGTATGTCTGTGGAAACTAACTCTGAGTCACCTACTCAGCCAGCTCTTTCACTGAGAGAAGAATGGGCTGACCTGGGGGCAAAGTAAGATTCCCACTAGAGCCTGCCTCCATAGTTCCTTGGGCAGAAAAGTCAGTATGATTTAACCATTAGTTTCTGAGATTTCCAGGTGACAGCTCTAAGCCTGAGAACATCACTGTGACTTCCCCTGGGACTATGCCCATGACCCCTCTGCCCCTCCCATCTCTGCTCTTCAAACTAAGACTTCCAGCTACAACCAAGGGAAATATTTGAAGCTCTAGTTTGTGTATGTGAGAGGTGTGACACCCAGCAAATCTAGCATTTCCATCTAGGGAATTCTGACCAATGAACATTCAGTGCAGTCTCAAGGGAAAGGAGAGGTCTCAGAAGGACTCCTATAATCCACTGGGCAGGGGGAAGGGCCCTCAGGGTAGAACTGGGCATACAACCTCTATCATCACTAAGAGGCTTCTCACCTTGCTCTCAGTTGAGAAACTTGGGAAGGCTGGAGGTTGTGTGACTCTCAGTCTATTCCTTTTCACCCCAAATTAGCTAATATTCCAACATGGAGCCAAAATCCTTGGTTGGGTGCACAGGGTGGGTCATCTGTCTTTCCTGCCCACTGCCCAAGAAGGCAGGCCAGTCTGAGTCATCTCTCACCTGACAATTCTAATAACTCCATCAGGTCCTCAGTCAAAGGCAGCAACTGGTGACCGGAGTCTGAAATAGACAGACCATCCCCTTCCTCCCTCCTTGGGTCTTATTTATTTATCAGATCCCTTTTTTCATGACTATCAAGATCTCCAAGACACAGACATGAAGAGGAAATTAGATATTGGAGAAATTTGGTGGGGATGGAAAGGAAATCCCAGGGAAGAGTTATTGCTGTTCAGTTGCTAAAAAGTCCTGTCTGACTCTTTGTGACCCCATGGGCTGCAGCACACCAGGCCTCCCTGTCCTTCACAATCTCCCGGAGTTTGCTCAAACTCATGTTCACTGAGTCAGTGATGCCATTCAACCATCTCATCCTCTGTCATCCCCTTCTTCTCTTGCCCTCAATCTTTCCCAGCCTCAGGGTCTTTTTCAATCAGTCGGCTCTTCACATCAGGTGGCCAAAGTATTGGTGGTTCAGCTTTGGTATCTGTCCTCCCAATGAATGAAAAGTGAAAGTGTCAGTCGCTCAGTCATATTCGACTCTTTGCAAGCCCATGGACTATAGCCCATCAGGTTCCTCTGTCCATGGGATTTTCCAGGCAAGAATACTGGAGTGGCTTGCCATTCTGTTAAATATTCCAATGAATATTCAGGGTTGATTTCCTTTAGGATTGACTTGATCTCCTTATTGTCCTAGGGACCCTCAAGAGTCTTTTCCAGCACCGCAATTCGAAAGTGAAGCGTAGATGGAAGGATATGTTACCAATGAGAGTCCTTAATCAATAGAAACTGATCAGAGGCCAGACAAGGAAATCAGGCAAGGCTTTATTGGAGCCTCTAGTGCAGCAGAGGGGAGGGAGAACAAACAACAACTTCCCTTGCTTGCTTGCTCTCTGAGTGGGGAGGGTGGATGCGGTTCCTTATATGGGGTGAGGGTAGAGGTATGTCAAAGGGTTGGGCCAGAAGCGTGGCTTAGGAGCCTTGCCCAGCACCTCTGGTGATGCTGTGTGCAGGGTACATGCGCAACACCCAACTCTTCAGAAGCGGCAGTTGGGTTTTTGGTCTTCTTGTAGCTTGCTGTCCAGAATCTGCCCCCATTGCATATGCACACAGTTATTTTCCCTCCCTCATAGTTTCTTTGTACATTTAGCTCGAAGAGACGTTTGTCCAGGTGCAAGCATTACAGCACTGCAGCAAAGGGTCCCAGGTTCCAGCCTGTCTCAGCAAGAGAGGGGAGATAGTTCTGGAGTCAGCCCTCAGACTGAGCTGCCGTTCTGACACCTGTGAAAGGAAAGAGGGAAACCTCAGCCAGCAGAGGGCTCTGAGAACATCTCCTCCAGACTGACAGTCAGCCCTAGAGCAGCACTTACCCATCAGTAGACCCCTGCTGTCTGCAGCAATGCACAGATGCTAAGGTTGCTCACCAGCCTCCCGCCTCCCAGCAGATTTTCTTGAAGGGATTTCTGGGCATCTCATGGCATCACCCCACACAGGCATCTGTCCCCTTAATGTTGGGTTAGCTCTGGAATAAAGTTCCCTCACCTGACAGAGATACACTCTGCCTCTCAAGGAGGAAATGGCACAAACCCTATATGGGGTAGGCATACTGATGTGCGTTTGTGTGTGTGTGTGTATATATGCTATGCTCAGCCACTTCAGTCATGTCTGACTTGTGACCCCGTGGACTGTAGCCCTCCAAGCTTCTCTGTCCTTGGGATTTTCCCAGTAAGAATACTAGAGTGGGTTGCCATGCCCTCCTCCAGGGATCGCAACCCAGGGATCGAAACTGCCTCTCTTGCATCTCCTGCATTGCAGGCACTCTTTACATGCTGAGGCATTGGAGAAGCCCAGGCATACTAATAATACTTTTTAATTTTTTGGCTGAGAAAATGATTTTTGTTTTGAAATTAGTATATCCCATTTCATTTGCACAATGATTGTATTTTAGGGCTACGAGGGAGCTTTAGGAACACTTAAGTCAGTTTATAGGTGAGATTCAGTTTAATTTAAACAGGCTTTCTCCATTACCTCTTAACCTTCATATATGCTAAAGCAGGTTTCCTGATTCTTTTTTCTTTTTTTTCCCAGAACTTTTACCGAGAAATTCAGCATCTAGGTGATACGTTTTGATGTTCCAAATAGATTGCCCAGAGGAATTCCAGGACTACACTTATTTTGATGCAATTCTTGCAGAGAGTCCTGAATGGCTTTGACATCCAGTGGACTGTTCTGGGCCTCACCTCAATTCCAAGAAATAATCCTACCTCCTAGAATTGCCCCAAATTGTGCATTTTAAATGAAATCAACTGGGCTACCCTTGTCCTGTGTTGCAAATATCCATGACACCGTCCCTTCTTTGCCCCTCCTTTCCACTAAAATCCAACCTCATATCATTCGTATCTCGACCGCTCTTGAGTACAGCTCATTTTACCTTCAGTCATGTCCAACGCTATGGACTGAAGCCCGCCAAGCTCCTCTATCTTTGGGATTTTTCCAGCAAGAACGCTGCAGTGAATTGCCATGCCCCGCTCCGGGGTATATCCCCGACCCAGGGATCAAACCCATGTCGCTTAAGACTCTTGCGTTGGCAGATGGGTTCTTACAACTAGCACTTCCTGGGAAGCCCAAGTGCTGCATTTTGCAATAGCCCAGAGTATGGATGTTTTGAGTTCTTTGGTCTTCAAAATATGGCTGTAGGATATTTTTTTTCTAAGCTCAGCAACCTGATTCAAATTGCCTAGAAAGCTTTGAATAGCGGCTGGTTTCCAAGGCACACGAATACCAACCAGGTTCCCTACTTCGTCATGAACACTGGAAAGCCCATTTCTGCTTTTGTTGGCACAGGGTAACTGGAACAATCAGATCATGTATTTAGTTGGCATTGCATCCGAACAGATTTGCTTTCTTAACCTAGAAAGGAAATAGGAATATCACACTAATTGACTTGAAAGCTAGAGCGTGTGTTCATTTCCTATATTAGATAGGTTTCTCAATGTTTATGTAGAGTGCAGGACATCTAGTCATAGGGTATTAAGTTTCAGGACAAGGAAAAAACCATTATAAATTCTCTTACTCAGGACTCATTTGTTTACTTGTCTGCCTTTGTCTAACATAGTGGCTTAATTGTGGACTTGGCTCCCCTACTCTTCTTGGACTTCCCTGGTAGCTCAGCTGGTAAAGTATCTGCCTGCAGTGTGGGAGACCTAGGTTCAATCCCTGGGTTGGGAAGATCCCCTGGAGGAGGGCATGGCCCACTCCAGTATTCTTGCCTGGAGAATCCCATGGACAAAGCAGCCTGGCAGGCTACAGTCCACGGGGTTGCAAAGAGTCGGGACATGCCTGAGTGACTAACATTTTCACTTTCACTTCTACTCTAACTTTTCCCTTAAGATTTTTAGGTAGTTTACAAAATACTGAGGAATTTCTAGGTACTAGGTGCTATATGCTAGACATGCATATAGTGGTGAACTGAATTAGATTATAGACAGCCTAAGTTTCATGAGATGAAGGGCTTGCTTGTTTATGAGCTGTACCTTCTGCATCATGGGGGAGAAGCACTCTTTACAGCCAAAAGACTCAGCACTATCTTTCCCAAGAGTGATGGTGGGTTGGAAAGCAATAATCTAGTCAGATACCTAGATCAAAATAGCTGTCACATTTATTGAGAGCGAATTATGTTGATAGGCACTGTCCTCATATCTTTATATATCTGTATAGATAAATAAAATGAAAGTGAAAGTCGCTCAGTCATGTCCAACTCTTTGCGACCCAGTGGGCAATGGGGTCCATGAAGTCCATGGAATTCTCTAGGCCACAATACTGGAGTGAGTAGCCTTTCCCTTTTCCAAGGGATTCTCCCAACCCAGGGATCAAACTCAGGTCTCCCACATTGTAGGCAGATTCTTTACCAGTTGAGCCACAAGGGAAGCCCAAGAGTACTGGAGTGGGTAGCCTATCACTTCTCCCGACCCAGGAATCAAATTGGGGTCTCCTGCATTGCAAGTGGATTCTTTACCAACTTCGTTATCAACACATTAATATCTATGTGTATCTATCTAGGTATATACATATATCTAAGTATATCTGTATCTATATATCTTTATTTACACATATGCAATTGATTTTCATTATTTGTAGTCATTATAATCTTTAGGTACCACAAACACTAAATTAGCAAATAATGAGCCTTACTTGTAGGCAAATACAAGGTTAGTTTCCTGCACGCATCTGGTCACAACATCTTCATCATCTGATCAATAGATAACTTTGTCTCTCTTTATGTACGTTTGTATGTCAGTCGTTCAGTAATGTCCGACTCTTTGTGACCCCATGGAATGTAGCCCACCAGGCTCCTCTGTCCATGAGATTCTCCAGGCAAGAATACTGGAGTGGGTTGCCATTCCCTCTCTTTAAAGACACCTTATTTAATATATGTTGGTGATTTGTTAATATTCATCTCATACCCAATAGCACCATAACTCAAGACTAAATGAAGTTTATCTACACACCTATCTTCTCCATAAGGTACATCATGGCCTGCTTGTACTTAGGAACTGTAAGGACTTTAGCCCTGCCCTGTAGGTCACCTTTCAGTGAAATCACCAACAAAAAGCACAAAAATGTTAAAAACATGGCACTAAATACCTTGAGAAAGACATTTCTTTACACTATGAAAGCTGAAACAAGATGGCAGAGCTTGGCTTCATTCAAGCTCACTGGAAACACGGACACTGATTGGATGATTCAAACGTGCCGCCTCCCTATACATGTCCACAAATGGCCCAGAGCATCACAGACACTGGTTTGGACATCACAAGCAAAGTTTAGCAAGTAGGCAAACTCACAGAGAACCCACAAATACTAAGGATTGATGCAGTAGGTATTAACATATATACACATATATGTATATGTATGAATACATATGTGTGTATCAGAGAAAGAAAGAGAGAGACTGCTATCATGAGCAGCCATCGATAGCAAATAATAACCCTGTCCTGGTCTCATAAATAAAGAAAACAGAGGGACAGAAAAGTTAAGTAGCTAGCTAAAGGCTATAACGCTGATAGTCTTTGAACCCAGGGAACCAAACTCCAGAGTTTGTCTCCTTGAAACTCAGGAAGTGTTTTTTACTTTTTGTTTTCTTTTCCTCTATTTTTCAATGCGTTTTTACAGAATATAGCATAAAGCAGAAAATGCTCATATTATAAGCATAAAGCTTGATGAATTTCACAAAATGAAGAATCCCATGTACCCAGCTCTGAATTCAAGAAAGAGATCAGATACCCTTGAAGCCCCTGGGGATGTCTTCCACTCCCCAACCCCCCACCCCACCCTAAAAGCAACCACTATCATGACTTTTTAGTATTAGCTACACATTTTTTTTTCAAATTTTTTATTTTACTTTACAATACTGTATTGGTTTTGCCATACATCAATATGAATCTGCCATGGGTGTACTGTGTATAATGTAATTCATACCACCTAGATCTTGGTTTCTAATAATTCCTCCAGTTAAAAGAACAAGGGCTCCTTGGAGAAAGTTCTGATTCTGGGACTAAGGCATAAACATTCAAGAAGAGCCTAGAGCATCTTGTAATGCCGGAAAGTAAAAATGTACTCTAAAATACAAATAATCCACAATGATGGGCATATCAAAATGACACAGGAGTCAACTGAGCAAGCTCCCCAATCTCCAAAGCTTGAACAACTTGAACAAGAAAATAAATGAAATTCAATGGATTATAACCCAATGTATAAAGTGTTAATAAATACCTATGAGTTCAGACTGATATAAATAAATGATTGAATAAAGAATAAACGGGCGAGAATAAACAAATCTCTTAGGAAGGAAAACTCCAGTTTATGTAAATAATCAGCCTTCAAGAAGGTGGAAAATAGCTCTCCACTCTTTAAGTGCAAGCCATGCATCACTACTTCCCCCCAAGCCCTCTAAGGCTGCCCCAGTAGGAAGGCAGTCTGGTCCCTGCTAGTCTGCTCTTCAGGGAATTCCCCATGCACCGGAAGTATCCTCATAGGCTGGAAACACATCAAACTAAGAGTCAAGAGACCCTGAGTTATTGTCTTAATGCCAACACATCTTGTTGAGCAGGAATAAACTTTAAATCCTCAGATTCCTCTGTGCAAAACTGCAGAGAGAATTCCCTTTTGTCCTCATAAATTAGCCAAATTGTGGTTACATGTACGGGCTCTCTAGATGAAGCTCAAATCCGAAAACTGCTACTCATTAGCTGTAGGAACCTAAACGAGCAACTTGACCTCCTTTAGCCTTAATATCCTCATCTCCAAAACAAAGATAATAGCAATGCTTACATCCTTGAGGTTTCATGTGGATTAAATGACAAAATGCATTAAAATTGTGTAGCACTTGACATTGAAAGCAGCCTTTACAGGTTAGAGATTAATCATAATAACAACAATTATATGCCTGCCCTTGGAAATAGAGTGTATTCTTGGTTCAGAATAAGTCTTGGTTGAGAGGCATAAAGATCCTTTTTCTAGAGCTCTTCTCCATAAGCTTTCATGGTTCCTCAATCCTCTGTCTATTGGGCATGCTCTTTCTTTAATATATTGGTACATTTGAGTAAGAGTTGAAGATTCCCTGGAGAAGGGAATAGCTGCCCACTCTAGTATTCTTGCATGGAAAATTCCATGGACAGAGGAGCTTGGTGGGCTATGTAACAAATACTAGTTTTAAAAAAAAATGGAATACTGGTAATGAATTGAGCCCCACCCTACAAGTCCCGCCTCGCTCAACTGAGACTGAAATATGAACAAAGTGAATATAAATCATCCTTTCATAAACATCAGTAACTTGCCAAAGTCATAATGAAGGAGAAGAACATGTAACGATAAGGGAAATAAAGGACGGTGGAGAAAAATTCATTCCCAGAACTTATTACGCAAACCGTGAGCAAAGTGACTCCAGAGGATTATGAGAGAAATAGGGCTTCAAATAAGAGTAGGGAAAGTCAGCATGATGGATAATAAATGTTATTACTTTACAATTTGTGTATTTATTTCTCACCTTAAGACTATGTGGAAAGAGACCCAGGCCAAGAAAACATTGGTCTTTCAATCAAAAAACCTGGATTTAAATATCTGCTATTACTTTGTCAGCAAATGTGAGACTGGGAATGAGTCAGGAAAATGCTGCAGCTAATCAGTTAGCATTAGCTGCCAACAGGAGCTTAAGGAAGGCAGACGTTCAATGATCTCATGTACAATGAAACCTGAGGTCAGTGGGTTCAAATTTGACAAGGTAACAAAGTGATGTCATCAGAGAGATAAGTTTTTTCCTATCTGTTTTATCTTTTTTTCTCTCTTTTAGCATCCCAGATATGATGCATTTTTGTCCTTAGACTTTTTGTCTCATGGTCCCTGAGATGGGTGCCCCTGGTCCAGCCGTTGCTTTCTCACATAGCCACCTTTAGGGAAGAAAAACAGAGAAGAGGTGGAAGCAGAGAGCTCTCCTCTTGCATTTAACACTTTCATGGAAGAAAATAATCTTTTCCAGAAGTCACAAAGTAGGATTCTACTTACATTGCATTAGCCAGAACACATGGATCAGTCACATGGTTACTTTAAGGAGGCTAGTCATTTTTCCATCCTCCAAAATTTTCAAAGAAGAGAACATGATTCAATTGCTTGATATTCAAAGCAGTGCCCATCAAAGACTTATCTTGTCATGAATGTAGCCTTGTGTTAATTTGCATCTATACACACAGTTACGTATGTTTTGATTATAAAGTAATTGAAATCCTTGTGTCCTTTTTACTGTTCAGTGAGCAAAGTCGAACTGATTAAAGATTTCTATCTTTTCAAGGAGGCAAAACACTTGAGACCATCTAAAATGACTGTGAATATGCCATTAAAGAATTACTCAAATATTTGTAAGCCTTGTACATGTGCTGAAAAAGAAAAAGAAAAATGATAATGTAATAATCACAGTTTTAGTTGTGAGTCTTCACAGACTTTGCAACAATAACTGGGATTTTACTACACCTGTAGTTTTCTAGTTTCCTTTTTAAGACATTACATTTTTATTGTTATTTTTAAAATAATTTATTAGAGAAAATAGATAACCATTTACAAAACCAATATGGGTGTAACCTGAACTTTTTCTCATTCCAACTCTGATTGTTCATTGCTATGAAGGAAATTAATACAAATTATCTTAAAAAAAAAATAGCTAATATGCTTAACTTCTACTGGGAATAAGGAAAATAATTCACTTCCTCTTATAAAAGGGAAACGTTATATAACCACAGAGACCGGCCTAAGTAATGACTATAGGCCATTTGTAAAGATATATGAGACCCAAAAAGAGATAACAAGAAGGGCAAAGATAAATCTTCAGTTGTGTCAAAGAGCTAAGAAATATGTGAGAAGAAAATTCAACAGCTAAACAAAGTAATTCAGTGACTTTAGTGCCATACTGCTTGGGGAACAAAGGCTACTTTTATAAGATACGCAACAAATTTTAAGAATTCAAGAATAAAAATTAAGCATAAATTAGATTAATCAGCAGTGGTTAAGGGTTAATGACCTATCACACATACATATTGATTTATTTACGCCTTTCTCTACACATTCATCCTTTAAGATCATGTACTAAAATGTTGCTGTAAAGAGTTGCTCGTTCTTTGGTTGGTTTTTGAAGGAAGGATTCAAATTAAGTTTTTGGTGGTTTTTCTTAAATATCTTACTAACATTCCACATCTATTGTTAATAGAACAAGAACTCCATGAAAAAGAGAAACAGTTTCCAGTTCATTCTCTTTCATACCTCCAGCATGAAACACATAGTAGCAGTCAGTAAATACTGGTATAATGAGCAAATGCAAATGGGTGGAAATTAACTCTTGGTGCTGAGGTTAGAGCTATAGGAATATGTATAGGAACACTACAAATATCTCAAGAGTCTAGGAAAAATACAAAAAGATGTTCAATAATCAGTATCATTTTCTCCAGAGAACAGTCACAACCCTTTTATGTAACATTTAATAACCATTTACAGAGCAACTACTTGCCTGAGACTAGGAATTATTTGGGTGAAAAATCCATACATTCTCTCCCCTTAAACTTGGACATAACTCAATCCACTCTCAAGAGAAAACAACTTGGCCTCCCACTCACTTCCATGCACACAGAACCTCAGGAGAAATATTTCCTGCTATTTTCTCATTGCTCTTACAAAACAGAAAGTAAAAACACCATTGTTGAAGCTTATATGATCTAGCCCTAGCAAACTCTTCCATCTAGCTCTCTGACACTTGTCAAGATAGCAAAGAGTCTACCCACAATGCGGGAGACCCAGGTTCAATCTCTGGGTAGGGAAGATCCCCTGTAGAAAGGAATGCCAACCTACTCCAGGATTCTCACCTGCAAATTCCATGGACAGAGGAGCCTGGCAGGCTACAGTCCGTGGGGTTGCATAGAGTGAGACACAACTGAGGGACTAACACTTTCATTTCAATATCTGGATGTCTCCCAGTCAGTTTTTCTTCCCTACCTCTAGTCTGAAAAACGCTGTGCATAACATACATTAAGATACATAACTCATCTTACACTCTGGTACCTCAGAGTATAAACCTTGATCTCCTCAACCTTGAAGACTTTTCCCCCTAAAACCAACTTAGCCATCCCATTCCATGGCAAATGTGGGGTTTTATCCTTTCTCTGAAATCTTTAGTTGAACCTTGCTTTCTATTACCAGATCCTGTTCTTCATGTCACTCCATGCTTAAACGTCTTCATAGTTTTGCCCTAGATTGTAAAATCTAAACTCACATCTTGGCTCGTGTAGCCCTCTGCACTCCATCCAGCGCCTAACTTGACTCACTTCCTTTCTTACTACGCGCAACCAGGATTTCTTTACAGACATGCTGAAAGACATGTTTTTCCACTGTGGCTTCAGGCTTCTCAAGTGGTCTGTATTTTGCTCCGCTCTCCCTCCTATACATGGCTCAGCTCCTCAAAACTGGTCTTAGGGTAATTTAAGAGAGTCTGTTGAAAGACTCTCCATGCCTAACTTGCCCTGTCTGGCTTGCTAATTTCTTCCTACTGGTTCCCAGACATCCTTTGTATAAGTCCAGCAGACACTGCCTAAGCCAGGGACCTCACATTTGTAACTGCAACACCTAAGACAATATTAGGAAGATGATAGCCAGTTCAAACCTTGAGGCTGCTTTCCACAAAATATTGAGAACTAACACTAGAAAAGGGCTTCCCTGATGGCTCAGCAGGAAAGAAGGCACCTGCAATGCAGGAGCCGCAGCAGATGCGAGTTCAATCCTTGGGTCAGGAGCATCCCCTGGAGGTGGGTGTGACAACCCACTCCCAGTATTCTTGCCTGGAGAATCCCATGGACAGAAGAGCCTGGCAGGCTATGATCCATAGGGTCACAAAGAGTCAGACATGACTGAAGCAACTTAGCACTCACACACCACTAGGCAAACTGAAAAATATCAGTACTTCCAAGTTTAAAATTTTCCTATTATAGCTTTATATTGGTCTGTTAATACTGTTGGGTATTATAACTCACCCCTAGGTAGTGACTGCATTTTATTCTTTTATTGAAGATATAGATTGTTATTAGTACATGGTGGTGATGATGATATTCAAAAGTTGAGTGGAGGATGATCAAATGAGGCTAGGGCTTCAAATTGAGAGAGAGAAGGGAAAATGAAAAAAAGGTAAGTATTTCTATAAACTTTAAAGAATCAACAAAGATAACTTCTGTTTTTGAAGATGTGTTTTATAAAATGTGAAGAGACTCACCATTTGGCTAAAATTTTAGCTATCAGCTGAATTATTTAAAACAAGAAATTTGGGGATTCCCTGGAGGTCCAGTGACTAGGGTTTTGCACACTTATTGCCAAGTGCCAGGGTTTGATTCTTGGTTGGGGAACTAAGATCATGGGTACCTTGCAGTGTGGTCAAATTAAAAATAATAAAACAAGAACTTTGAGCTCAGTTCCATTTTCATACAGAAAGCAAATGAGCAAAACAGATCTTCAGAATTATCACATAATAATAGTAATGAGTATATTAACCTCATCCAATCCACACATTATTGTAATGTAGTTAAATAGGTATTACACATAAATATAGGTGATTACTGTCATATACGCATTTGTAGTTTAAAATAAAATTAGATCCAGTACTTACAACACTGGTACACACATGGAAGAACTGTACAAAAAGGATCTAAATGAACCAGATAACTACAATGGTGTGGTCTGTCACCCAGAGCCAGACATTCTGGAGTGTGAAGTCAAGTTGGCCTTAGGAGGCAGTGTGTTCAATAAGGTTAATGGATGCAATGAAATTTCAGTAACCCTATAGGATGATACTATTCAAAACCCTATAGGATGATGCTGTTAAAATGCTGCACTCAATATGCCAGCAAATCTCGAAGACCCGGCTGTGGCCACATGACTGGGAAAGGAGAAGAGTAGTACCAAAGAATGTTCAAAATATTGGAAAATTGCACTCATCTCTCATGCTAGTAAGGTCATGCTTAAAATCTGGCATGGTAGGCTTCAGCATTACAAGAACAAGAACTTCCAGACACCCAAGCTGGGTTTAGAAAAGGCAGAGGAACCAGAGATCAAATTGCCAGCATTCACTGGATCATAGAGAAAGCAAGAGAATTCCAGAAAAACATCTATCTCTGTTTCATCAATTACAATAAAGCTTTTAACTGTGTGAATCATGACAAACTGTGGAAAGCTCTTAAAGAGATGGGAATATCAAGCCATGTTACCTGTCTCCTGAGAAACCTGTATGTAGGTCAAGAAACAACAGTTAGAACCCTGTATGGGACAACTGATTGGTTCAGGATTGAGAAAGGAGTTCAGCAGGGCTGTCTGCTGTCACCCTGTTTATCTAACCTATATGCTGAGCACATCATGAGAAATGCCAGACTGGATGAGTAACAAGCTGGAACCAAGATAGGCAGGAGAAGCATCAACAGCCTCAGATATGCAGCTGATACCACCCTGATGGCATAAAGCGAAGAGGAACTGAAGAGCCTCTTGATGTAGGTGAAGGAGGAGAGTGAAAGAGCCAGCTTAAAATTAAATATTAAAAAAGCTAAGATCGTGGCATCCAACCCCATTACTTCACGGCAAATAGAAAGGGAAAATGTGGAAGTAGTGACAGATTTCCTCATCCAGGGCTCTAAAATAACTTCAGATGATGACTGCAGCCATGAAATCAGAAGACGTTTGCTTCTTGGCCAGAGTGAAGTCGCTCAGTCGTGTCCAACTCTATGCAACCCCATGGACTGCAGCCAACCAGGCTCCTCCATCCATGGAATTTTCCAGGCAAGAGGACTGGAGTGGGGTGCCATTGCCTCTATGACAAACATAGACCGTGTGTTGAAAAGCAGAGACATTACTCTGCGGACAGAGCTCTGTATAGTCAAAGCTGTGGTCTTCCCAGTGATCTTGTATGGTTGTGAGAGTTGGATGGTCAAAAAGGCAGAGCACCAAAGAACTGATGTCTTTGAACTGTGGTGCTGGAAAAGATTCCTGAAAGTCCTTTGGACAGCAAAGAGATCATACCAGTCAATCTTAAGGGAAACCAACTCTGAATACTCATTGGAAGGACTGATGCTGAAGCTGAAGCTCCAGTATTTTGGTCAACTGATGCAAACAGCCGACTCATTGGAAAAGACCCTGATGCTGGGGAAGACTGAGGGTAGAAGGAGAAGAGGGCATCAGAGGATACGACTGCTGGATGGCATCACCAATGCAATGAACTTGGGCAAACTTCAGGAAATGGTGAGGGACAGGGAGGCCCGGCATGCTGCAGTTCATGGAGTCGCAAGGAGTCAGACACAACTGGATGACTGAACAACCACAGCACACACTTAGAGTCTTCTCTATACACTAGGTCTTTAAAATCACCACCAGCACCCTGGTGGTCAAAAGATTAGAGTTGAAACTCAATCTGTGCCATTAATTGTGGAATCCCACATTAGTCAATTAACCTCTCTAGGTTTTCATTTTCCTCATTTGTAAAATGAGAAAAGATTAGATTCTTCAAACATTTTATTAATGGATAGAACTCCCTTCTTTTTCCCAAAGGAAATCTTACTAAGAATCCTCATAGAGACAATCTAAAACATAAAGTCACCATGAAGATTTGGTCTTTCTTTTCTCCCTCCCTCCACACACACTCCAGAGCTCTGGGACAGAGTGTTGGAAAACTAGCAGTCCACCTGACATTTTTGGGTATTTTGCAGCAATTCTAACAGTTCCTTGGGTGGTCCAATGAGTAATGATGAAACTAGGGAAGCTCTGCTAAGCGGAAGACTCATGTCAACTCACATAGATAATAACACTTTTCTCCTATTTCTAAATCTGAAAGTAAAATGGGAGTTTTGTCCTGAAGTGGCCTTGGAAGGGACTTCGTCAGTGGCTCAGTGGTAAAGAATCTACCTGCAATTCAGGAGACACAGGGGACTCAGGTTCGATCCCTCGGTTGGGAAGATCCCCTGGAGGAGGGCATGGCAACCCACTCCAGTATTCTTGTCTGGAGAATCTCACTGACAGAGGAGCCTGGTGGGCTACAGTCCATGGGGTCACAAAGAGTTGGATGCGCCTGAAGTAACTGAGCACTCTCACACACACACAGCCTTGGAAGACTGCGTCCCCATCTGCCTGATTATGGCGCTGACTCCCGAACAGCATTTCCCACTGCCTATCAGCCCTTCTCACTGACTCAGATTCTCCAAAATCGCCCCCTGCCGGCTCTGTGCCCTGAGCCCACTTGGACGGATCTCGGTCCACTCCACGTGTGAGGGGGTCCCAAATCCAGCAGCAGGCCCTCTGATTCAAGAAACGTGGGTGATTGTCACCCGGAACTTCAGATTCCTCCATGACACTGGAAGAGGATTTATAAAGAATGAGCTCATGGCCATGTTATGACCCCGAATCTCTCTGTCTCCTGCTCAGTCTCACTCGGCTAAAACAGCCCAGGGCTTTGTTTTTCCTCTTACTCTCATTCAGAGATCCAATGCAGATAATACTTCATTTTCTTCCCTCATCATCCTTAAGACAAATGGAGAAAATGCTTTCAAAAGTAAAATTGGGACTTCCCTGGTGGCTCAGTGGTAAAGACTCCGCCTGCCAGTGCAGGAGACATAGGTTCCATCTCCATATGCCTTGGAGGGGCTGGACCCATGGGCCAGAACGACTGGGCCTGTGTACTACAACCCCCGAAGCCCTTTGGCCTAGAGCCCATCTTCCACAACCAGAGAAGCCACGGCAATAAGTCCATGCACCGCAGAAAAAGCACACCTGGCAGCAAAGACCCAGCACAGCGAAAAATAGATAAATAAGAACTACGTTTGGCTCATTCTAACTAGTTGGGGGGGGGGGGGGGAATTTCGCTCAGTTGCACGTACAACTTACTTCAAAATGTGTCAAACAATCTTCTAGAACTTACCGCAGTTTAAAAATCTATTCACCCACAAAATGTGCACACATTTTTCAGCAGCCTGGTGCTCGTGAATCACCTACTGTTCTTCCACCCTAATATTCACTTGTAAAACCCTTGAACACGCAAATGAACAAGTGTCAGAGAGCAAGCACAGAGCTCCCTGAAAGCTCGAGGAATTCCCATTCTCATGCCTTGATCTCTCCACTGTCTAAATGTTTACCTGTCCCATCCATGTTTTGCACATCCCAGACCTGTGCCATATAAGTCTGTGTGTTAAAGTCAAGCAGATAAATGCAGCATTCCAAGAGATCTCCTGGGTGATGGCCTCCCAGCCCCTTTGCTATGGCCTTGACCCCTTCGAACCATCCCTTCCAGCTCCTTCAAAACCATCTGCTGGGGCTCCACAATCACTCCTTTACGGGGACCAGAGATGAGGGGACATGGGACTCCGGTTCCTGGACTTCCTGGTCTAACAAGGTTTGTTAGAGGCCATTTAGTCAGTAAACAATAGGTAGGGAGGCAGAGGTTCCTCTTGCTGGGATGATGAAATAACAGACTCTTACTCACCAACTTCCCCTTGCTAAAGTGCAAGCTCACCGCAGGAGTCATGCAGGGCCCCGTGGGAAGGGAGGAAAGGATGGCTTATCAATAATACATGAGCCCAGAAAGCCCTCGAAATGTGTGCTTAAAGCCAACTTGAAATGGGGGAGGGGAGCGTGGGATAAGTCGAACTTAAGCTGCGAGGGTATCAGATAAAAAGAGCTTTCTCGGAAACAGACGCACTTTCTGCTAAGAATTTCATTACGCAAACTGCCTTTTCTCCTGCTGGCCTGTTTACCTTCTGGTGAATTTCATACTCAGAAATCCTGAAACATGTACAGTAGCAAATATGGCCCTTTCTGTAAAAAAGCAAGGGAAGGGAAATTTAAAAACGAAACAGGAGAACATAGATCAAGCAAGCGTGTATCTGTTTTACGTTTTTTGTTTTGTTATCTGTCATCTTTATTTTCACTCCTTTCATTCTTCAGTGTTCATTTCTCACAAGTTATTACCAAGGCAGTGATTCTTTTCTTTGGAATTTAAATTTCAACCTTTTTATCACAGCGGTAAAGAACAACAGAATTTCCACATCAATTTTTCAACATGTCAAGGAATAGTGGCTCTAGACCACATTCACACATCACTGAATTCAACCTCTTTCCCTCAGACTTTCACTTTTACAGCAAACACCTTACTTATTATAAGCTTCTTCTCCTTCTTTAGTAAAATATACAAACATAATCCAAACGTTTCCTGACAGCTAAAGATTGTACTTATGGGAAAATATTTTATCGTGCTGTAATAGAATCACCTCCTAGCAGGTCAGGATGTGTAGAATGGTGAGTTTTCCTCTACTCAGTTCTGGCAAGTCTTCCTCCACTCTCACCGCCTGCCACTGGCTGACAGCCTGGGTCAATTATCATCTTCATTTTGGGCCAGTCACACTTCCGTACCTTTCTACTGGGCTGTGTTTCCCTTCTTTTTTTTTTTGCACTGCTTTGTTTTACTGTCTCTGCTCTCTGCTCTAAGCTCCTTTCCTTGCCTTCTCTTCCTTCTGCTCTCAGACTGGATCTAGCAGAAGGCTGGGTTGCTGGGCTCCACTCTGATAAGTGACAATTTCACCGCATGACAAGTATCCCCCGAAAGTCTGCTTTATACCACTTCATTTTTAGGAGAGACCTACATTTGTACCTGTTTTTTAGTAAACTGTAGGTCTCTCCTAAAAGCGAACTGGTATAAAACAGACTATCGGCAGTACCTGCAATGTGGTTAAATTGTACCTGTTTATACTAACCTAGTTAAATCTGGTGGCTCAGATGGTAGAGTCTGTTTGCAATGCAGGAGACATTCAGGAGACATGTTCGATCCCTGAGTCAGAAAGTTCCCCTGGAGAAGGAAATGGCAACCCACTCCATTATTCTTGCCTGAAAAATCCCATGGACAGAGGAACCTGGTGGGCTAGAGTTCATGGGGTCCCAAAGAGTCAGACACATTTACTAACCTAAAGAAATCCAAAGAGGACTTACATATATATATACATATATATAAAGAAAATGGCAAAGGGAATTCCCTGGCAGTCCAGGGGTTAGCACTCTGTGTTTCACTTCTGGAACTGGGGTTCGATCTATGGTCAGGGAACTGGGATCCCACAAGCTGCACCGCATGGTAAAATTTTTGAAGGCAAAAAGCAAAGATGCCATTCAATGTTTATTTCACAGTGAATGTTTATAGAGGCTGTTCAGACCCTGGTCAGGGAGGGTGGCCCCGCCAAGCTCTGTACCCCCAAAACTACATTCAGCATCAAGCCGCCATGGCTTTGAACTCTGTCTGTGAACATCTGTGCTTAATTTCGATTTATCTTGTGAATCTGTTAGCAAGATGTGTCCTAAGATAATTGAATCTTCACTTTATGTGTGCAGACATGCTCAGTCATGTCATCTCTTCACAACCCCATGGACTGTACCCCTCCAGGCTCCTCTGTTCTTGGAATTTTCCAGGCAAGAATTTTGGAGTGGGCTGCCATTTTCTACTCCAAGGGATCTTCCCGACCCAAGGACCAAACCCTGGTCTCCTGCATTGCAGGAGGACTCTTTATCATCTCAACAAATGTCAGATTTCAGTGGGAGAGTTTGCTTGCCTTTCCTACATGGCAAGCTGATTCTTTACCCCTGCACCACCTGAGAAGCCCTCTTTTTTTAATACCGTGTCAGTTTATGAAAGGCTTGGTAGCAACCTTGCTTTCAGACTGTCAGGGAAACTTCTATTTAGGTCCCCACTCACTTTTTAAAAATTTTTTATTTAAGCTCATTTTGCTGTCAGAAATGCTTTCTTTCCCTCCCTCAGCACTTCTCAGTTTAACATTTGCTGCCATCTGAGAATGATAAACTTCCCCAAAACTGCCCTCCAGATCAACCAGACTCTACAGTAATTTCCAGATAGGAGAAAAGGAACTGCCATTTGGATAAATCAGAACTGGTGGCTTTTTCATTAAAAAGACTCTTAACTGCAAAAGAAAAAAAAAAAAACTACAAAAAGAGATGAAGTAGGTACATTTGGAGAAGAATTAGAATTTTTACTCTAGGACTTCCCTAGTGGTACAGTGGATAAGAATCCATCTGCCAGTGCAGAAGACACAGGTTCGATTCCTGGTTCGGGAAAATTCCACGTGCCTCAGAGCAACTAAGCCCATGCGCCAGAACTACTGCAGCCCATGTGCTGCAGCTACTGAAGCCTGTGAACCTGGAGCCTGTGCTTCTCAAAAAGAGAAATCACCAAAATGAGAAGCCCATGCACTGCAACTCACAATGAGAGAAAGCCCAAGGGCTGCAACACCCCAGCACAACCATAAATAAATAAATACTTTTTAAAAAAAAATACTTTCTTCTGGAAAAATGAAAAGCCTATTATAAAATATAAGCAGTGAATCCAGCAGCATATATGCTACCCAAGCCTGAAAGTTGTACCTGGTCTCCTAACTGGTAACCCTAGATTAAGCAATTGGTGGAGTCCATTTTCCAATCACTTCTCACGAGCTGTGTTCACCCTCCATGGTCAGGGAGCACCATCCAGCCCCTGTTTTGTATTTCTTCCTTTAAAGGAGGCACATCTAAGGACTGTGGCAGCCTGTTTCACCTTTCACAACTCTCAAGCTATCAAAATTGTTCTTGGCAACAGTTTGTTGAAAACTAACAAAATGCCAGATTTGCCTACTCAAATGTCCTTCCTTAGGAAATGTTAGTTTCAATTACATTTGACTTAAACTTTAGAGTAGGGGAGGGAAAGGTGTACCTATGAGTTTTTCATTCATTTCCACATTTCAGTTCCTTTAAATGCTGAGACATAGTGATATTTATGCAAGCCTAAAAAATAATGAGAACTCCTCTGGAGAAGTACTAGTATATGATAATATCTTTCAAAGAGTTACTTTTCAAATCCCTTTAATGATTATAATTACCCACTACCTTTTTTCTCTGCTCCCCAGCCCATCACTTCAGTAATTAAGTGAACTTGTTATGGTCTCTGGGCTTCCCTGGTGGCTCAGACGGTAAAGAATCTGCCTGGAATGCAAGAGACCAGAGTTTGATCCTTGATTCGGGAAGAAGCCCTTGGACAGAGGAACCTGGAATACTACAGTCCATGAAGTCTCAAAGAGTCGGACATGACTGACTAAGCACACATATACACATTATGGTCTCTAAATGGATTGGAAAACAGTTTTCCTAGCAAACTAGGTGCCAGGCACAAGTGTATGGAGTTATTCACATCTTTGCCTTGCCCAAACCGCAGGTGAACAGACCTATGGTTCAGACAGTGCTGGCTGACTGAAAGAACGGCCTATGCTTGATTCTGATAGAAAATGCACAAATTTTTCAACTCAAATGCTAAATGAACAACCACATTTTATCCCACCCTGAAAGATAACACTGCTTTATCAGGAAAACAAGAAGTTTACCTTACCTATGACCAAATCAAGCAAAGCTGAATACCTCAAGTATTGGTTCAACCACTAAGAATGGGGCAGGAATTTGACTACCAAAACTGGAATTAACTTTTCATCTATTGTGATGATGCTGTCAGGATTTGAAGGAGATTTTGGAAGCAACGATCTTATGTATGGCCAAAAATCATACAGTTCAATATGACCCACACCTTAGAGCAATCTTAAATGAACATTTAGCAGAGGTGTCCATTGTGAAAGGCTTATAGTAAATGAGAGTTACAGATTCCTTTTGGAGACTATGACCAAGAAAATGTTTTTTTTTACAACCAACTAAGCTTTGAGCAACAATACCTGGGTTGCTCAGTCCAGCTTCAGTTATCTACTGTATTAGTTTGCTAAAGGCGCTATAACAAAGTACAACAAGCTGAGAGGCTGAAACAATAGAAATTTTTTGTCTCATAGTTCTGAAAGCTGAAAGTCCAGGATCAAGGGATTGGCAGAGCTGTTTCTTTCTGGGCTCTTTGAGAAAGAATCTATCTGTTCCATACTTCTTGTTCAACTTCTGGTATTTTCTGGAAATCTTTGGTGCTGTTGGCTTGTGGAAACATTGCTCTGATCTCTGCCTTAATCTTCACATGATATTCTCCCTGTGTGTGCATCTATGTAACTAAATTGCCCTTTTTTTAATAAGGACACCAGTGAAATAGATTAAGGCCCACCCTAATGACTACTTACATCTTACTACTTACATCTGCAAAGACTCTATTTCCAAATAAGGTCAACTTCTGAAGAAAAGAGGGTTAGGGTTTCAACATGGAATTTTGAAGGGACACAATGTAGCTCCTAGTATCTGCTCTAGGGATGGATGCTAAGGTCCAAGAGAGGAGGTCAGTCAGTTCAGTTGCTCAGTCGTGTCCGACTCTTTGTGACCCCATAGTGATGCAAATCATGATAGAAATCTATTTCCTATCTAGTCAGCAAGCCACTGAGTGTGTGTGTGTGGAGACGTGACATGATTGAAGCTGAGATATACAACACAAATGTATAAATTTTGGTTTAAAATCAATGAGTTTATTATATTCCATATTCAGAATTCAGCTTCACTTCATCTAAATACATTCAAAAAATGTGCAAATCTGCCTCTGCTCACTTCCACATAATCTTGCATATGTTGATGTGGTTGGGCATTTTAGACAAAAGATTCAAGTGTCAACATGGCATCAAGCATACACTCTTTACTCAGAATGGAGACGATAAGAGCTTGCACTAAAGGCCTTTGTGTTTAGTATTTCCTTTCCTCACACACACAAAACACAGGTCTACTGAAGGCAAAATCCTTAAAGTAAAACTATGATAAAAAGATGATGTTGACTTCTAAATAATGTGTACAGGTACACATCTTCCTCCAGGAGATAGAGGGCAATTCTTCCACTCTGTTGCTTGTCAGCTAGGTTTAGTGACTCATTTCCAAAGAAAGGAGAAAAGAGTGGCTCTACAGTGTAGAAAACCGGTAAGCATGATCTTAACCAAGTGATGAAATTGACATCACCAATTGTAAGTCACGGACATCATGTAACCCCTGATACTTTGTGGTAAAAAGGCATTTCCTCTCTAGTTTTCTCCCCATATATCCATAATCTGGTTTAATCACAAGAAAATCATCCAGCAAACCCAAACTGAGGAACATCCTATGAAATATCTAACCAACACTCGCAAAATTATCAAGAAAATGAAAAACAAGAAAATACTTCATAGACGTGGAAAACAAACTTATGGTTACCAAAAGCGATAAGGGGGTTGGGGAGAGAAAAATTAAGAGCTTAGGATAAACATGGATACGCTACTCAATTTGAGATCTACTCTATAGCACAGGGAACTCTACTCAATATAGTTCTTATAGTAACTTACAATGGAAAAGAATCTGAAAAAGAATACATATATATACACATATATATATGTATATTGTTGTTGTTGTTCAGCTGCTAAGTTCTGTCTGACTCTTTGCAACCCCATGGACTGCAGCACACCAGACTCCTCTGTCTTCCACTTTCTCCCAGCGTTTGCAAAGATTCATGTCCACTGAGTCAGTGATGCTACCTAACTATCTCATCCTTTGTCACCCCCTTCTCCTTTTGCCTTCAATGTTTCTCAGCATCAGGGCCTTTTCCAATGAGTTGGCTCTTCACATCAGGTGACCAAAATATTGGAGCTTTAGCTTCAGCAATGATCTTTCCATTGATTAGGGTTGATTTCCTTTAGGATTGACTGGTTTGATATTCTTGCTGTCCAAGAGACTCTCAAGAGTCTTCTCCAGAATCACAGTTGGAAATCATCAGTTCTTTGGCACTCAGCCTTCTTTATGGTCCAACTTTCATATCCATACAAGACTACTGGAAAAACCATAGCTTTGACTATACAGGCCTTTTTGGCAAAGTGATGTCTCTGCTTTTTAATACACTGTCTAGATTTGTCAAAATGAAAGAGACATGACTAAATGCATGGGTTATCTGGGTGAGATCCTGGAACCGAAAAAGGATATTAAGGAAAACCTCGCAAAATCTAAATATAGTTTGGAGTTTAGTTAATAAGAACATAGCAATGTTGGTTACTTAGTTTTGACAAATACACCACAGTAACGTAACATAATGACGCAAGGGGAAATTTGAAGCCAGGGGATGGATATAGGAGACTCTCATGCTCTCTTTGCAGCTTTTCTGCAAACCTAAACTTATTCCAACATACAACATTTATGATGGCAATATATATGTATAGATATATGCCATGATGAAGGAGAGTATCAGGCCTCATTTTCTACAATACTTGTGAAGCCTGAATATAAAACCACATTTAAATTCCTGTATGTAATTCAGAGTCTGAGGTATAATACTTCAACTTTGAACCAAAAAGTAACAATATGCTGCTACTTGTTTACTTTATTAGACTTAAAAGTGTTCCTGTGTTCCAGAATATGAAAGGGTCATGGACCATGTCATGTAGGATTATACATGACACAAAACATACTGGGACTCCCTGCTCATAAAACTAAGGCTCCTATTCTTGAGATAATTCAAAAGATATCCCCTATCACATGCCAACATTACTCATCCTGAATCTAACAAAAAACATCCCAGTGGATTTTTAAGTGCAATTTTCGGTCCTAGATCCTGAGAGAAACTCAATTGAATGGCTACTCATTAAAACTAGCTGCAGAAGTGAGGACCTGCATTAGAGTTTACAAGTGATTTTCCTTGAATCTCTGGTACTCAATTTTCTCATGGTTGTTCAAAATTTAAAGCTCTGATTGTTTAGATTTGGTAGAACATTTTGTTTACACATATATGAAGAATATTAAATAAAAAGAATTTGTTTCCAGGTTTGTGGAATTTTAAAAAGAAAGAAAGTAGACATCCTCTGTAAAATTGATGTGACATAAACTGACACAGCATCGCAGTCGGACCAGAGGGGAAAAGAGTTTTCATGTTCAAGAAAGAAAATGTACTTCTATGGAGAATCTACTCTATTGCCTGCACACACAACAAGCTTTGAAAAAGGTTTAAACTGATTTCCACGGGCAATGTCAGCCTTTCCTAATCCCAGTTGCCTATTTGGGACCCTGAAGTTGGTTCATTTAGTCCAGTTATTGTCTATACAAAGTAGAAAGAATATCCTCTTCTACATCTTCACCAACATTCAATTCAGTTCAGTCTCTCAGTCGTGTCTGACTCTTTGTGACCCCATGAATTGCAGCATGCCAGGCCTCCCTGTCTATCACCAGCTCCTGGAGATCACCCAAACTCATGTCCATCGAGTCGGTGATGCCATCCAGCCACCTCATCCTCTGTCGTCCCCTTCTCCTCCTGCCCTCAATCCCTCCCAGCATCAGAGTCTTTTCCAATGAGTCAACTCTTCACATGAGGTGGCCAAAGTACTGGAGTTTCAGCTTTAGCATCATTCCTTCCAAAGAACACCCAGGACTGATCTCCTTTAGAATGGACTGGTTGGATCTCCTTGCAGTCCAAGGGACTCTCAAGAGTCTTCTCCAACACCACAGTTCAAAAGCATCAGTTCTTCGGGGCTCAGCTTTCTTCACAGTCCAACTCTCACATCCATACATGACCACAGGAAAAACCATAGTCTTGACTAGATGGAACTTTGTTGGCAAAGTAATCTCTCTGCTTTTGAATATGCTATCTAGGTTGGTCATAACTTTCTTCCAAGGAGTAAGCGTCTTTTAATTTCATGGCTGCAGTCACCATCTGCAGTGATTTTGGAGCCCAGAAAAATAAAATCTGACACTGTTTCCCCTGTTTCCCCATCTATTTCCCATAAAGTGATGGGACCAGATGCCATGATCTTCATTTTCTGAATGTTGAGCTTTAAGCCAACTTTTTCGCTCTCCTCTTTCACTTTTAACAAGAGGCTTTTTAGTTTCTCTTCACTCTGCCATAAAGGTGGTGTCTTCTGCATATCTGAGGTTATTGATATTTCTCTCAGCAATCTTGATTCCAGCTTGTGCTTCTTCCAGCCTAGCGTTTCTCATGATGTACTCTGCATAGAAGTTAAATAAGCAGGGTGACAATATACAGCCTTGACGTACTCCTTTTCCTATTTGGAACCAGTCTGTTGTTCCATGTCCAGTTCTATCTGTTGTTTCCTGACCTGCATACAGGTTTCTCAAGAGGCAGATCAGGTGGTCTGGTATTCCCATCTCTTTCAGAATTTTCCACAGTTTATTGTGATCCACATAGTCAAAGGCTTTGGCATAGTCAATAAAGCAGAAATAGATGTTTTTCTGGAACTCTCTGTTGGCAATTTGATCTCTGGTTCCTCTGCCTTTTCTAAAACCAGCTTGAACATCTGGAAGTTCACGGTTCAGGTATTGCTGAAGCCTGGCTTGGAGAATTTTGAGCATAACATCAACATTAGGTAATTTAAGTGCCCTTCTGACACTGACCACATATAATGCAAGTTATCATTCTAGAAACTCCACCTCCTTTCCAATAAACGTCACTCACATCCTTCACATTCCCCAGGGTATCATCCATGCTCCTCCCAAATATCATATGGCAAGCAAATATCTGAAAACAAGGTTCTGTTCCATAGCCCTTCACTCATAGGATGTCTCCAGGGATACAGCCACATGTTCTCCTGAGTATTCATCCATGTCACCAAGACTCATGAAATTCACAGGGTCTAGTTACTACTGTCTTCTTCATTTCCCTTCCAACCTCTAACAAATGATTGTTTATTGAGTACCTCCTATGTTTGAGATTTTCCAACCTGTAAATGCTACCAAATCAAGAAGAAATTGTGGACTTCCTACTTTCATAGAATTATATTTCTTCCCCCAAATTCCTTAGGAACTATAATGGGCAGAATAAAGCCTCTCACTCACCCAAAGATGTCCTGTCCTGACACTCAGAACCTAAGCATGTTTTGGGTTCCTTGGCAAGGGAAATGTCTGTTGTATAAGGTTGCTTATAAGTTGACCTTTAGATAAGAATATCTTGAATTACATGGGAGGGCCCAATGTGATCACAAGCATCCTTAAATGGGGAAGAGGTTAGTAGAAGGGTCAAAACCAGAAAGGGTCTCATACCAGCAGTATGACAAAGACCTAACTGATCATTGCTGACTTTGAAGATGGAAGAAGGAAGGGTGTCTAAGCCAAGGAACACAGGCAGCCTCTAGAAGATGAAAAAAAAAAAAAAACAAGAAAACAGGTTGTCCCTTAGAACTTTCAGAAAAGAATGAGCTCTGTCAACACCTTGACTTTAGCTCAGTGACAACCATTCCAGACTTCTGACCTCAAGTGGTAATAAACATGCACTGTTGAAACCACTAAGTTTGCTATAGAAGCAATAGGAAGCCAATAGGAGTTTAAGTATAATTATTTAAAAGTTCTATTTTGTTCACTGAATTGTCTCTTTCTCCTCCAGAATTAATCACTGTATTTTTATCTTGATGCTTTTCTTCACAGGTTCTTTGTTAAATGTTCACATTTAGCACTATAATCTGGAGCTAGAAGGCTGTGTAGCCGTTTCCTCTTACCTGATTGGCAGTACTGCATCCTAGCTCTGTGCACAAGGCCAAGAACTAGGAAGGGAAAAACCCGATCTGGCGGGCAAATGTTCACACTCATCATCTTCATAGTAGAATATCTGCAAAAATGGTCACCCACAGTCTCCACCATCTATGCCTATGCATGCTGTATGAGTGAGGGTTCTCCAGAGAAACACAAGCAATAGGCTATGGAGACAGAGAGCAAATGGGATTTGTTAGAAGGACCTGGTTCACGTGGTTATGAAAGTTGAAAAGTCTCAAGATCTCTAGGCAGCAAACTGGAAAACTAGAAAAGCTGATGTGTAGTTCCAGTACAGATGTCCAGATCCAAAGGTCTGAGAACCAGGAGAACTAAAGGTGCAAATCCTGATCCAACAACCAGGTGAGCTCCAGTGTCATGTGGCAGCCTGGATGGAGGCTGGGGGAGAATGGATACAGGTATATGAACGGCTGAGTCCCTTCACTGTCCACCTGAACTGTCACAACATTGTTAATTGGCTATACCCCAGCATATATAATAAAAAGCTTAAAAAAAAAAAAAAAAAAAAAAGCAGGTGAGCTCAAGAATCAAGAAAAGCTAATGTTTCAGTCTGAGTTCAAAATCCAGCCATGTCCCAGCTCAGCAGTCGACAGAAGGATACCCTATGACTCATCCTTTTTGTTCTATTCAAGTCTTCAGCTGGTTGGATAAAGCCCACCCACACTGAGCTTCCCAGGTGGTAAAGAACCCACCTGTCAATACAGGAGACATAAGGGACACAGGGTCAATTGCTGGGTTGAGAAGATCCCCTGGAGGATCTCATGGACAGAGGAGTCTGCTGGGCTACAGTCCATAGGGTCACAAATTAGGAAAGGTCATTTGTTTTACTCCGTGGACCAATTCAAATATTAACCTTCTCCAGAAACACCCTCACAGATACATCTGGAATAATGTCTGTCTGAATGTCTGGCACCCCATAACCCAGTCAAGCTGACACACAAAATTAACTTTCACCCACACCATTTCTCCCATCAAATGGTAGCGTCTCTTCTCTCCTTGAACATGGCCTTGCCTTGGGACCTGCTATGACAAGTGGGATAGGACTGAAATGATGCCATGTGACCTTTCATCTCCCTTTCAGCTACACTGATAGAACAGTGCTGAAGGAGTTGTAAAACCAGGGCACTTACATATTCCTGATAGGACAGCCAGCTGATCAGGTAATTTCATTCTTGTTCAATTGCTAAGTCATGTCTGATTCTTTGCGACCCCATGGACTGAAACACGCTAGGCTCCTCTGTCCTTCACTATCTCCCAGAGCTTGCTCAAACTCATGTCCACTGAGTCAGTGATGCCATCCCACCATCTCGTCCTCTGTTGTCCCCTGTTTATGCTCTCAATCTTTCCCAGCATCAGGGACTTTTCCAGTGACTCAGCTCTTCACATCAGGCAGCCAAAGTATCGGACCTTCAGCTTCAGCATTAGTCCTTCCAAAGAATATTCAGGGTTAATTTCCTTTAGAACTGACTGGTTTGATCTCCTTGCAGCCCAAGGGACTCTCAAGAGTCTTCTCTAGCCTTGCAGTTCAAAAGCATTAATTCTGTGCTCAGCCTTCTTTATGGCCCAACTCTCACATCTATACATTACTCCATAATTTGATCCTATATATTAATAAATAACTAAGACACTTAACTCACCCAAATTCTGCATTGTCTAGAAATAGACCTAATAAAAAGACTTGAGCCTTTGAAACCTTTTCTCTGTTATGGAATCTTGCCCATTTTACCGGTGCAGACTAGTCCATAGCAGCTCCTGGAGCAAGCCAGGCCAGAACTAAGGTAGTTCTCCAGGATCTTCCTTAGAACTAAATCCAGTCCCTTGATGCTGGTAGAAACTCAGTTTGAAGAGGCTGTGTTCG
This sequence comes from Ovis aries, assembly GCF_016772045.2. NCBI lineage: Eukaryota > Metazoa > Chordata > Mammalia > Artiodactyla > Bovidae > Ovis > Ovis aries. The sequence goes on from NC_056069.1 coordinate 55,965,550, forward strand.
TTCTGGAATGGGAAAAAAAAAGCTGACCAGCAAATGAATGAAATTAGGCTAACTGCTGAGCCTTGGAAAGAAATAGAAAAGGCCCTGGGGCACTAAAGTCCCTGATTTTGCCAGCCAGATGCGCTTTCCTTTCCTACTGTTACAGGCATGACCCTTTGTACCTAATAAATCCTCCCTTTATTTCTAAGCTCCTCAATGACACTTGAAAACAAATAGGTCTTTTTGCATCCAATGCCATTAAAAAGAGGTTCACAAATTTTTAACCTACCAATTTCCTTTGTAGAAGTTTCTCCTTAAAAAACAATCAAAATCCTCGAAGAATTTTTATGTATAAAAATAATGCTTTGTAATACTTGTTTCCTTTATAATAACACAACAAAAATGTAGAGTCTAGAAATCCAGTTATATGGAGATTGTTAAATAAATAATATATTTTTGCAACCAATACTTTAAGAGTGCTGTGAGTCACTGAATATGGTACATATTTACCTTGTTTCCAGATTTTTTGTTATTATAAACCAAAGTAACATTTGTAATACTAGGTTTAAAAAAGTCAGGGTAAATTATAAGTACAACATGATTACAACTGTTCTAAAAAATACATACTGGGAAAAAGTCTAGAAGAAAATAAACCAAAATTACAGTGTGAATAATATATGCTAAAGCTTCTGGCACCATTTTACATTTTTGTAGTAAGCAATCACTGGCAAATGTTAGAAAATTAATAGTTTTCCATTGCATAATTGAAGAATATGCCCTTTCTTTCTTTCACCTCTCACAGGAACAGGAAGTTGAGAGGGTATCTTGGTCGTATAGTGGTACAAATATTATATTCTAATTTACTGAATTCTTAATCACCATGCAAATCAGAGACAGTTCATTGCCCTTTGGTCTTTAGTTAACCTATCTGTGCTCTGCAGAACTAAAATGCAAATTGAGATCCTGCCGGGCAAGGTTCGTATATCCACGCCATTACTTTTTCTTAATCATGAAGCTAACCACCTAGGGCAACCAGTTTTTCGATGTCACATAATCATTCCGTTCAAGTAATTACATATTCTCCAGTTTCATTTTTAATCAGCTTCTCAATGGAAGCAGAAATTCAACAACTGAAGCCAATCTTCTTTTGCCACGTGTTTACACCACTGAACAAAATCATATCTCTGTCCAACAAGTGTTAATAGCTTCCAAATTATCTCAAAAAGTCTTAAGGATTATTTAATATTTGTCCAACCTGCTCATCATTGTATTAATAAGGAAGAGTGCAAAAAAAAAAAAAAAAAAGAATCCCCACCCAGTAATTAATACCTGTGACTCATTCCCCCAGAACAGATGAACAAAGGAATGCTAGACAACTTTTCAGGAGATTCAAATTACTGCTCTAGAATTATTAAGGTAGTTATTACAAGTTAATTGAATATCAGTTGATTAGACAAAGGAACATTTACTGAGTCTTTTCAGAGTATAAGGATTAAATTCAGCAAGAAGCCAGCTGTTTAGGTAGCGATCTTTTTTTTTTTTTTTTTTCCTTTACTTCCACCTCAATGTCTAGCTATTCTATATATATGATCTGGTCACTCAAGTCAATTGATACACACCAATTTAGAGCTTATTATGTGTCATACACACAGTGGAGATGCAGAGAGGGTTTTCTTGCCCATATGACACTGACTGTTCATGATTCTCTGATGTCTTCATTTTATTCAGGCTCTCACATAAATCACATCGCTTCTTTTGTTTTTTAAGATGCCTTTATTTATTTAATTTTGGCTGCGCTGGGTCTTCCTGGCTGTGAGCAAGCTTTCTTTAGTTGTGGCAAATGGGGCTACTCTCTCATTGCCAAATACAGGCTCTCAGCCATAAAAAAAAAAAGAAAAAAGGAATGAAATAATGCCATTTACATCAACATGGATAGACCTAGAGATCACTGTACTTAGTCAGACAAAGACAAATATCATATGATATCACTTTTATCTGGAATATAAAACATGATATAAATGAACTTATTTACAAAACAGACATGAATTCATGGTGACTGAAGACCTATGGACAGAGGTTTGTGACATTGTACAGGAGACAGTGATCAAGACCATCCCCAAGGAAAAAAAAAAAAACACAAAAAGGCAAAATAGTTGTATGAGAAGGCCTTACAAATAGCTGAGAAAAGAGGAAAATCTAAAGGCAAAGAAGAAAAGGAAAGACATACCCATTTGAATGCAGAGTTCCAAAGAATAGCAAGGAGAGATAAGAAAGCCATCCTCAGTAATCAATGCAAAGAAATAGAGGAAAACAATAGAATGGAAAAGACTAGAGATCTCTTCAAATAATTAAAGATACCAAAGGAACATTTCATGCAAAGATAGGCACAATAAAGGACAAAAATTATATGGACCTAACAGAAGCAGAAGATGTGGCAAGAATACACAGAGGAACTATACAAAAAAGATCCTCACAACCCAGATAACCATGATGGTATGATCACTCACCTGGAGTCAGACATCTTGGAATGCAAAGCGAAGTGGGCTTTAGGCAGCATCACTATGAACAAAGCTACTGGAGGTGATGGAATTCCAGTCAAGCTATTACAAATCCTAAAAGATGATGCTGTTAAAGTGCTGCACTCAATATGCCAGCAAATTTGGAAAACTCAGCAGTGGCCACAGGACTGGAAAAGGTCAGTTTTCATTCCAGTCCCAAAGAAAGGCAATGCCAAAGAATGCTCAAACTACCGCACAATTGTACTCATCTCACACGCTAGTAATGCTCAAAATTCTCCAACCCAGGTTTCAACAGTACGTGAACTGAGAACATCCAGAGGTTCAAGCTGGATTTAGAAAAAGCAGAAGAACCAGAGATCAAATTGCCAACATCCACTGGATCATCAAAAAAGCAAGAGAGTTCCAGAAAAACATCTATTTCTGCTTTATTGACTATGTCAAAGCCTTTGACTGTGTGGATCACAACAAACTGGAAAATTCTTCAAGAAATGGGAATATCAAAGCACCTGACCTGCCCCCTGAGAAATCTGCATGCATGTCAAGAAGAAACCATTGGAACTGGACACAGAACCAAGCTGGTTCCAAATCGAGAAAGGAGTATGTCAAGGCTATGTATTGTCACCCTGCTTATTTAACTTATATGCAGAGTACATCATGAGAAATGCCGGGCTGGATGAAGCACAAGCTGGAATCAAGATTGCCGGGAGAAATATCAATAATACCAGATACACAGATGACACCACCCTTATGGCAGAAAGTGAAGAAGAAGAACTGAAGAGCCTCTTGATGAAAGTGAAAGAGGAGAGTGAAAAAGTTGACTTAAAACACAACATTCAGAAAACTAAGATCGTGACATTTGGTCCCATCACTTCATGGCAAACAGATGGAAAAACAACGGAAACAATGAAAAACTTTAATTTTCTGGGCTCCAAAATTACTGCAGACAGTGACTGCAGCCATGAAATTAAAAGATGCTTGCTCCTTGAAAGAAAAGCTATAACCAACTTACACAACATGTTAAAAAGCAGAGACATTACTTCACCAACAAAAGTCCATTTAGTCAAACTATAGTATTTCTAGTAGTCATGTATGGATGTGAGACTTAGACTATAAAGAATGCTTAGCACAAAAGAATTGATGCTTTTGAACTGTGGTGTTGGAGAAGACTTTTCAGAGTCCCATGGACTGCAAGGAGATCTAACCAGTCCATCCTAAAGGAAATCAGTCCTGAATATTCATTGGAAGAACTGATGCTGAAGCTGAAACTCCAATACTTTGGCCACCTGTTGCAAAGAGCTGACTCATTTGAGAACAGCCTGATGCTGGGAAAGATTGAAGGCAGGAGGAGAAGGGGACAACAGAGGATGAGATAGTTGGATGGCATCACAGACTCAATGGACATGAGTTTGAGTAAGCTCTGGGAGTTGGTGATGGACAGGGAGGCCTGGCATGCTGCAGTCCATAGGGTCACAAAGAGTCTGATTCGACAGAACTGAACTGAAAGGGTAAAGGGAGGAAGAGATTTATTCGTATTTTGGGATTAACAGGTACACATTACTATATATAAAATAGATAAACAACAAGAATCCACTGTATGGGACAGCGAATTATATGTGATATCTTATAATAACCTATAATCGGAAAAGGCGATGGCACCCCACTCCAGTACTCTTGCCTGGAAAATCTCATGGACGAAGGAGCCTGGTAGGCTGCAGTCCATGGGGTCGCGAAGAGTCAGACGCGACTGAGCGACTTCACTTTCACTTTTCACGTTCGTGCATTGGAGAAGGAAATGGCAACCCACTCCAGTGTTCTTGCCTGGAGAATCCCAGGGGCGGGGGAGCCTGGTGGGCTGCCGTCTATGGGGTCGCACAGAGTCGGACACGACTGAAGCGGCTTAGCAGCAGCAGCGGCAATAACCTACAATGGAAAAGATCTAAACAAGAACATATACATAACTGATGGCTTAGATGTACACCTGAAACTAGCACAGCACTCTCAATCAACTTTACTTTAAAAAAAGAAAAAAAGTTACAGTCTTTTATAACCTAATCATGGGAGTGACAGCCCATCATTTATGCTGTAGTTCACTCAGTAGGAGCCAGTCGCTACATCCAGCGAACACTCTAAGTGAAGAGCTTGTACAATGACCAGGAGATGCTTATCAATTGGCTAGGAATTCAGAAGCTGCCGACATAAAACAATGAAGCACCCTGAGCTCACGTGAGATGACTTGTCCTGCAGGAAGAAGAAGATTTCCTTCACCATAACTGAGTAGGAGAGGAAGATATGTGTGCAGGTGGGGATGCTGCTGCTGCTGCTGCTAAGTCGCTTCAGTCGTGTCTGACTCCTAGCGACCCCATGGACTGCAGCCCACCAGGCTCCCCCGTCCCCGGGAATCTCCAGGCAAGAACACTGGAGTGGGTTGCCATTTCCTTCTCCAATGCATGAAAGTGAAAAGGGAAAAGTGAAATTGAAGTCACTCAGTCGTGTCCGACTCTTTGCGACCCCATGGACTGCAGCCTACCGGGCTCCTCCGTCCATGGGATTTTCCAGGCAAGAGTACTGGAGTAGGGTGCCATTGTCTTCTCCGGCAGGTGGGGATAGATCATTATAATTGGTGGTGACAAGTTGCAGGATTAGGCCCGATAGCATTTTTTTTTTTATCTCCATGAAGAATGATGCAGAGTCATCTGCTAAAGGAGAAAACATGGCCTGGAGGCAAGAGGAAAGTATGAAAGGACAACCTCAGCAAATAGGGAAAGGACATCTACTAAAGAAGTCCAGTAGAACTATCAGGCAATGCCAATTGAAAGTTTAAAATAACTCAAAGTTTTAAAAAAAGTCAGCTCAATGCAAGAGTTTCTTTATCACCTTTTAGCTGCCATGGTGCTAACTCAGAGAGATGTATGCCAGCTCTAGGGGAGAAAAAAACTTTCCATCCATGTGAGTGCAGCCGAGAAATAACAGTGTGAATTATACTCATTGATGTTTCCCTCCTTCTGATCCTTCAACCCTACCCTGCCCAGCAGGTATCTTTCTACTGAGCAGTCCAACAAATTAAATGGCCTGGTGTGTGAGCTTTTGATGTAGTGCTCTTGGACCTGTAGTTCACGCTAATTCCTTGGTTTTATCCCTCTCTGCACCCGATATAGCTGCTCGGTGGGCAAAACTCTGGAGAACTTCAAAGGAGATCTGTAACATGGAAAAGACCCAGGGGCTCTGTGTGCACATGGCAGATAAATATTGATGATAACAACCAAAATACTGTTAAATCTTCCATCCTAAAACTGAGCGTTTGAATCTGGCTAAGATCTCTGATAGGAAACATATACCACTTACGATAAGTATACCTCTATACACTTTTAAGATGCCCAGAAGTTGGTTGGCTGGTTAGTTAGTGGATTGATTGTGTTTGTTGTTATTTGGTAGCCAAGCTGTGTCTGACTCTTCATGACCCCATGGACTGCATCATACCAGACCTCCCTGTCCCTTACTATCTCCCAGAGATTGTTCAAACTCATGTCCATTGAGTCAGTGATACCATCCAATCATCTCCTCCTCTGTCGTCCCCTTCTCCTCCTGCCCTCAGTCTTTTCCAGCACCAGGGTCTTTTCCAATCACTGGGTCTTTTTCTATAACTGGGGTTAAATACATAGAAAAAAACACATAAAGGCAGCAAAAGCAGCACCACTGCCCACCAAATGCACGTTTGTTTCAGTCATCTTGGGTCTGGCCAGAACAAAATACCACAAATGGGTGACCTCAGCACCAGACATCTATTTCTCACAGTTCTAGAAGCTGGAAGTCCAAGATCAGCGTGCCAGCCTGGGGAGGGTGCTGCTGAGAGTTATCTTCCTGATTTTCAGATGGCTGCATTCTTACTGTGTCTTCACACAGCAGGAAAAGAGGCTCTCTGGTGTCTTTTGTGTGTGTGCTGGGCAAAGTCGATGTTGTGTCTGATTCCTTGCAGCACCATGGATGGTAGCCCGCCAGGATCCCCTGTCTAAAGAATTTTCCAGGCAAGAATACTGGAGCAGATTGCCATTTCCTATTTCAGGGAATCATCCTGACCCAGGGACCAAAGCTGTGTCTCTCGTCTCCTGCATTGGCAGGCAGATTCTTTACCACTATTGCCACCTGGGAAACCCGTGGCGTCTCTTACAAGGGCACTAGTTTTATTGGATCAGAACCCCACCCTGATGACCTCGTGTGTGTGTGTGTGTGGTGTGTGTGTGCATGTGTGTGCATGCACATTCATATGCTAAGTTGCTTCAGTCATGTCCAACTCTTTGTGACCCTACGGACTATAGCCTGCCAAGCTCCTCTGTACAAGAGATTCCCCAGGCAAGAATACTGGAGTGGGTTACCATGTCCTCCTCCAGCGGATCTTTCCCACCCAGCTATCAAACTTATGTTTCTTGCATCTTTACACTGGCAGGTGGATTTTTTTTTACTGCTAGCACTATCTGGGAAGCCCCTTATGACTTCATTTAACGTTCATTACTTTCTTACTCAAAATGCAGTCACACTTGGGGGTTAGGAATTCAAAATCCAGATTTGAGGGGCACACAAATGGCAACCCACTTCAGTATTCTTGTCTGGAAAATTCCCTGGACAGAGGAGCCTGGCGGGCTACAGTCTATGGGGTCTCAAAGAGTCGGACACACCTGAGTGAGCACACAGACACTCTGCCCACAGCAGCATTCCTGCTGAAATGACCGATTCATCCCAGTTTATCTAGGACTTTACTGGTTTTAGCACTGAAAACCCCAGAAGGCACTCAGTCCTGAAATTAATTACCTTAATTACGCTGCAGACCCTTTCGGGAGTGGTCCAGGAGCAAGGCTGTCCCTGTGCAAATACCTAGGACTGATCTTGTTGTAACATCTGATTCTCAGCCCAACCCAAGCCGCAGCTCTTACTCAACAACTCTGGCCCCTTATGCAGAGCTGACAGGGCTTCTGACAAAGAAATTGTCTCTCATCTCATCTCTATATTCAGTTCAGAGGTAATCACATTCATCAAAAAAAGACTTTGTTGCATGCTTATCATTTGTATGGGCTTCCCTGAAGTGGCTCAGATGGTAAAGAATCCACCTGCAATGCGGGAAACCTAGGTTCAATCCCAGGGTTGGGAAGATCCCCTGCAGGAGGGCATGGTAACCCACTCCAGTATTCTTGCCAAGAGAATCTCCGTGGACAGAGGAACCTGATGGGCTACAGTCCACAGGGTCTCAAAGAGTCAAACGTGACTGAGTGACTAAGCACAGCACATATGATTTGAAAAGAATAGAACCAGACATGGATGGAGACACAGAAGAGTAAAAAGTATTCTTGTCCTTGAGGAAATTTTTCATAAATACAACAAAAATTTGTGGGATAAAAAGGTCAAGCAATAATAAAACTAACATAACAGAATAAGGCTTTTTTAAAAAATCACAGAAGAAAATAGATTGCAAACATGCCCTTGGAAAATGAGTGACTTTTAGAGTCAGTTCGGGGTTGTTTTGATTTTGTTTTTTACTCAACAAAGGTAGCATTTTTGATGACCTGCTACCATTGGTTGAACAAAGCAGAAGAGCGAAATGGGTGTCACTTTTCAAACAACTTTTCAAGCTTGAAAATCGTGGACACAAGCTTTCCAGCAAGACACAACAGGTCCCAACCTCATCATTGCTACTCCTGTTGGGAAATTTGTCAAAACATCCTTTTACTCAACTGAAAAATCAGGATAATCTACCTCCATCTTAGAACTGTGAGAGAATTCCATGTAATGAGGTTCATAATTACTTAACACGTGACCCAGCGTATGTCAAGTACTCAATAAATAGCTGCTTTTATAATTCATGTAATTATTAACTTGATGCTGGCATGCACTATTTCCTCTTCACTCCACACTTCACAATTGCTTTAATCTGGAAAGTCTGATGCATTAAGTCACAAACGATGCCTCATTGTCCACTAAGAAAAACAGGGGACTCTCGAATGTTTATGTCTGAATGAATTTTCATTCAAAACAACCTTCGTGTTGAAATGGCCAAGGTGAGGTCACATGTAATACAAAACTTACTGTGGCCAGCAATGCATTTAAAATTAATTTACATTTATGAACTCGTCTTACCCCTTCTGCTCTCACATTAGTTATCTACCACTGCATAACAAATTGCTCCCCAAATGTACCAGCTGAAAACAACACACATTTATCATCTCACAGCTTCTGTGGGCCAGGATCCAGGCTCGGCTTTACTGTGTCCACTCACCTCAGGGTTTCTCATGGGCTGAAATCGAGGTAAGCGCTGGGTTCAAATGGGATTTCAAAAAAAAAAAAAAATACTGCTTCTATGTTCATGGGACTGCTTTCCAGCACTTGGTTCTCTGTAGGCAGTTGAATTTAGGATCCCAGATGCTCACTGCTGTTGGCTGTAGACCAGCCTCAGGTCCTAGTCACATTGGCCAGCCCATCGTGGCAGCTTCATCACCGTGGTCACCAAGAAGTCAATGAAGAGAGCCTACTAGCAACATGGAAGTCACAGTCTCTCGTCGCCTAATCCTGGAGGAAGTGTCCCCCGACCTTTGCCATAGTCTGTTGGTTGGAAGCTTGTCACTAGGTTCGGACCTGCTGGAGAGGAGAGAGGAACACAAGGCCCTGGGCCAGGAGGCAATGTCACTCCGGGCCCCTGGAGAAGTCAGCCAACCACAGCTTCCTCATCGAGGCCCTCAGTCATGGCTGGATTCCAATAAAACACAGATGTAAAGAACAGACTTTTGGATTCTGTGGGAAAGGGAGAGGGTGGGATGATTTGGGAGAATGGCATTGAAACATGTATACTATCGTGTAAGAAACGAATCACTAGTCTAGGTTCGATACAGGATACAGGATGCTTGGGGCTGGTGCACTGGGATGACCCAGAGAGATGATATGGGGAGGGTGGTGGGAGGGAGGTTCAGGGTTGGGAACTCATGTACACCTGTGGTGGATTCATGTCAATGTATGGCACAACCAAAAAAGTATTGTAAAGTAAAAACATAAAATTTAAATTAAAAAAAAAAAAGCTGAATAATATCAATAACAATGGAGAGCAACTTGATGCTACAACACGCACGAGCCACATCCTTCCTCCTGAGATAGTTGCCCCATGGATTTATAGTGTTCAGCAGAACTAGACCTCTTTGGAGTGAAATTGGGTCATTTGTAGGACATGGATGAACTTAGAGACTGTCAACAGAGTAAAGTTAGTTAGAAAGAGAAATATATCAATATTAAGGAATATATATGGAATCTAGAATGGTATGTTATTGTTCAGTCGCTATGTCCGACTCTGTGACCCCATGGACTGCAGCATGCCAGGCTTCCCTGTCCTTCACTGTCTCCCAGAATTTGTTGAAACTCATGTCCATTGAGTTGGTGATGTCATCCCACCATCTCATCCTGTCGTCACCCCCTTCTCCTCCTGCCCTCAGTCTTTCCCAGCATCAAGGTCTTTTCCAATGAGTCATTTCTTCTCATCAGGTGGCCACAGTATTGGAGCTTCAGCTTCAGCATCAGTCCTTCCAATGAATACTCAGGGTTGATTTCCTTTAGGATTGACTGGTTGATCTCCTTGCAGTCCAAGAGACTCTCAAGAGTCTTCTCCAACACCACAGTTCAAAAGCATCAATTCTTTGACCCTCAGTTTTCCTTATGGTCTAACTCTCACAACTGTACATGACTACTAGTAAAAATCATAGCTTTGACTATATGGACTTCTGTCAGCAAAGTGATATCTAAGCTTTTTAATACACTGTCTAGGTTTGTCAAAGTTTTTTTTTTTTTCCAAGGAACAAGGATCTTTTAATGTCATGGCTGCAGTCACTGTCCTCAGTGATTTTGGAGCCCAAGACAACAAAATCTGCCACTGTTTTCATTTTTATCCCCCATCTATTTGCCGGGAAGTGATAGGAGTAGCATTTGTAAGAAATTTAATATTGGGACTTTCCTGGCAATCCAGTGGTTAAGATTCTATGCTTCTAATGCAGGGGCTGTATCCCTGGCGAGGGAACTAAGATCCTACGTACCTGCCATGTGATGCAGCTAAAAGAAAAGAAAGAAAGTTGAATGCTTTGGGGTTATGACCTCTAGAATAGGGACAGTGGCATCTTTAGGACTTGACGTTTCTTGACTGAAGTTCACTTTCCCTAGAAAGTGCTTCAATGGGTTATACCCTGTCTGCCTTGTGACTCCACTTTTATCCAAGCTTACATGTGCTCTGAACCCACTGCAGAAAGATGGTGTCATACAGCCAAGGAAAGAATGTTTTTCACTGGGTTAGAGGGTCCTAAGAACCATGTTGTCTCTTTTAAGAATTCTTCATATTGTATGATTCTAACGCCACACCAGCTGATTTCAAAGTGTAACTCTCACTGGGAAATCTTTTTTCCTAAAGTCCGGGTGAACAGGAAACCATGGTCCCCAAGTATTCACAGCAGGACTGGCAACTAGCATCTTCAGTGAGCTGAACTTTGGGGCAAGTCTGCATTCTTTTGGGAGCCACACATCAGCAAAATGACAATCAGAACACAGAGACCCTGCAATATGTCCCTTCTACCAGTTCTTAGAACATCTCACTGATAAATTGCTCCATTTGGCAATGAAAAGAGGTCAGGATTGCAATCTTCAGACATATAGAGAGAGATAGATAGCCAAAATGTCATGATTTGTGTGGTCACCCGACAAAATGATCCCTTATTTATGAGTTCTCTCTGTAAGAGAAAAATACAAAAGGAGTAGAAATTTCCTTATCCAATTTAACTACAACTATATGATTACTTTTCTTATATGAAAATAAGAAATAAAAGCTAATGTAAAGTGGATATTTTAATGAAATTTCCATAATATGTCTTTTTTTTCCCCCTACAAAGTCATCTAAGAATGTGTCTTGTCCTTTTGTTAGGACCGTTCTTGAGCCTGGGGGCAATTACACAGAGTGTGTTGGAGTCACCACACAAATCTTCTAATTGCATTCTGGCCCCAAGCCAAGCTTTAAGTCAAGCCTCAGGGAAATCAAATGTAAAAGTCAGCTGCATTAGAGGTAGCAATTCGGGTTGGAGAAGAGATCGCCTTTCGTGATTTATTATAGCCAGTGCTTTCAGTACATTTAAACGATGATCTGGTTTAGTAACATCTTCAAGGGAGCAATGCTGCACAAAATGAGAAACATCTGAACTGGGAGCTAGCAGAAAGGAGAGACTTGATTAGAGCTTGAATTATGTGGAAAGCACGTCATTTTTCTTAGAAACAGATTTTCAAATGCCCCAGAATCTGCCAAGATGAACTACATTTTCAACCCCTAATATCTAATTTGTGACAGATCTGTCTGTTCTGGCCACGTATTTAGTTCCCAAAGTGAAAAGTAATCATTTAGTATCAAAAATAAACATATGATTCAAAATATTAATCTTGCACATGCTTACAATGTATGAGAAAGCCACACTTACTCTCAAAGAGAACTCCAAATCTTTCTCTGAACCCAGGAGAATTTTCACTAAGACTTATGACCTTGAGGATACTCGCTGGTTTTCCTCTATGTGTGCCTTTCATGCCTTCTACCTTGGGTGCAGACAGATGAGTGAATAAGTAAATCTTTTCAAAATATTTATGGTCTTTAACACTCAATTAAGATTTAGAGAAAATATAGGAGCTGCAGTTCTATTAAGTGCAAAGTAGTTCGGAAAAAAATATTATTTCTGCAAAACTAAATCTATCTGTACATGTATTTTATTTACTAATATATCTGGTAGGAAATAAACAAACAGCACCATGAACTTCAAGTTCATTTCCCACTAGTGCTTTCATTTTTATATTTTATTGCATTCTGCAGTGGTTTTGCAACCAGCTATATCAAGAGTTTCTAGGAGGAATGTAAACAAGGACTTTGCAGTGACTTGAGTTAGAACACATGATATAGTTGGGAGCAAAAATCTCTACTGAGCTACCCCAAGATGAATGGACAAGCTACATTCCAAAGCTCTGCCAAGTTTCTTCTGGCAAGCACATCAGGAAATAAAATCTCCCCACCAGAAAGGAACCAGGAACAGATTCATCTACCTTTAGGAAAACATCAACTCCACGCACATAATAAGCTAGACGGTATTGTTATCATCTTGTGTATATACGTAATGAGAACACTTTGAGATATTAATCAAGTTTATTTTTTCTGGGATCTGTGGCCTTCCCCTAACTCAGGCTATGATACGGCTTCAAGAAAGGAATAACTCAAAAGGATACAAGTGTCCAATGTATTCGTTTATTCATCCATTATTTTGTTCAACAGACTTTTCTTGAACACCATCTATGTGCAAGACACTGTCCTAAGTGCTAAAAATAATCTTTCCCTTCATGTGTGTGTTAGTTGCTCAGTTGTGTCCGACTCTTTGTGGCCCCGTAGATGACAGCCCTCCAGGCTCCTCTGTCCAGGGAATTCTCCAGGCAGTAACACTGCAGTAGGTTGCCATTCCCTTCTCCAGGCGATCTTCTTGACCCAGACCTTCTCTGTCTCCCAATGAATGCAAATCTGTGTTTCTTGCATTCATTGGCAGACAGAGATTCTTTACCATCTGAGCCACCAGGGGAAGCCAATGAACAACTTTTTTTAAAAGGAACAACTGATGAAAATGCTGTGAACAATAAAAGCAGTTAGTGGGATAAAGAAGGACAGAAGGACAGGAGGCAAGCTCAGCTTTTGAGCTTCAAAAGCCTTTTTTTTAAAATATGTTGTTGTTTAGCTGCTAAGTTGAGCTCAACTCTTTTGCAACCTCATGGACTTGCTAGGATCCACTGTCCATGGGATTTCCCAGGCAAAAATACAACTAAAGTGGGTTGCCATTTTCTTCTTCAAGGTATTTCCCAACCCAGGGATCGAGCTCACAGCTCCTAAGTCACTGAGATGCATGCTAAGTTGTTTCAGTTTTGTCCGACTGTTTGCAACTCCATGAACTATAGCTCACCGGGCACCTCTGTCCATAGGATTCTCCAAGAAAGAATACCAGAGTGGGTTGCCATTTCCTACTCCAGGGCATCTTCCCAGCCCAGGAATCAAACCCATGTCTCTTATGTCTCCTGCATTGGCAGTTGAATTCTTTACAAATAGCACCACACCGGGGAAGCCCCTCAAAAGCCATGTTGTGGCTCAATTACTAAGTCGTGCCTAACTTTTTGACCCGTGGACTGCAGCACTCCAGGCTTTTCTGGCCTTCACCATCTCCCAGAGTTCACCCAAACTCATGCTCATTGAGTTGATGATGCCATCCAACCATCTCATCCACTACCACCCTTGTTAAAGGTTTGGTCCAGGTGTAAAAAACTGAGAAGGAATACTCAACAATATGCTGTTTTTCCTGTATCCTAAATGAGATGCAGATTTCTTAGACAAGAAGAAGGAGAAAGAAAGATTTGGAGGAGATAAGGAGAACCCGTGGATGCTTGAGACCCCACTGTCCTTCCTGTCCCCAGAGGACACGTAGGCTTGGGACCTTGACCCCATTCCGGGAAGGGTCCAGATAGGAACTAGGAAGGCACAGGACCTCAGATTTGAATGACTATTGTTGTCCAGTCACTCAGTCACATCCAGCGCATGGACTGCAGCACACCAGGCTTCCCTGTCCTCCGCTGTTTCCACGAGTGAGGGTGGAGCAAAATAGCTTGGTTACATAGAGAGGAGGCAGGCCCAGCAGCCTGCTGGAGGCAGAGCAGGGTTTTTCTGTAGGCCATGCTCCCCAACAAAATTCCGTCTAGTCAAGGATATGGTTTTCCAGTAGTCATGTATGAATGTGAGAGTTGGGCTATAAGGAAAGCTGAGCACTGAAGAATTGATGCTTTTGTACTGTGGTGCTGGAGAAGACTCTTGAGAGTCCCTTGGACTGCAAGGAGATCCAACCAGTCCATCCTAAAGGAAATCAGTCCTGAATATTCATTGGAAGGAGTGATGCTGAAGCTGAAACTCCAACACTTTGGCCACCTGATGTGAAGAGCTGACTCATTTGAAATGACCCTGATGCTGGGAAAGATTGACGGTGAAAGGAGAAGGGGATGACAGAGGATGAGATGGTTAGATGGCATCACCGACTCAATGGACATCAGTTTGAGTAAACTCCAGGAGTTGGTGATGGACAGGAAGGCCGGGTGTGCTGCAGTCCATGGGGTCAGAAAGAGTCGGACACAACTGAGTGACTGTACTGAACTGAACTGATGCTCACCAGGGATTTGTATTAAGAGCCAGAGCAGCCAGAAGAAAGGCAATCTGAATAAGCCCATGGCCAAAACACAGGCAGGAATGAGTGTCCCCAAAAGAGGTGACATGGACTGATGATGGAGACAGCTAGACACTCTCCAGTCCCCACGGGGCTGAAACGCACCCCAGAGTTCCTTGGAGATGAGGCTGGACCCCATACAAAGTGTGGGAGGTAGAGAGGAGGGTTGCTAAATTAATTTAAAAGTTTTGCTGCCTGGTGGAAGGAAGGCTTGTAATAGGTATTGAATTCTATTATAGAAAAATAAATTGAATTACATTTCCTACACTGAGGAATCTTGTGGCTTTTGATTTGCACCCTTGTGGTCTTATGTTAAAAAACAAAAAAACAGATGGTGAAATCTATTTCCAAGTCCAAGCTCAAAGAATACAAAAATGAGAAAGGAAAAGTGCTAGTGAACTGGACTAAGAAACTCTGCAACAGAGCATCTTTTCACAAAACCATCCCCAAGGTTGGAGCCCACGCATCAGTTGCCTTCTTGTAGGGAGTTGGGAGCTGGGGGTCACCCCAATTTTGCAGCTGCAAATGGACTGAATAGCCCTTTTCTAAATTAAGTCAAATTCAAACTACAACTCACCTGAAATGTCGTTCATTTCACCAGGCTTCCCTAAGAATGGATTATTATGATCAGTAAAAATATGGACTGCATTTTATTAAGCCCATGAGACATGCCTGTCATCATACCAACCACTGCACAGAGTCGAGCTTATGAAGCAGGAGGTAAATAATACGTATGTCTAACACATATATATGGAATTTAGGAAGATGGCAATGACGACCCTGTATGCAAGACAGGAAAAAAGACACAGATGTGTATAATGGACTTTTGGACTCAGAGGGAGAGGGAGAGGGTGGGATGATTTGGGAGAATGGCATTCTAACATGTATACTGTCATGTAAGAACTGAATCGCCAGTCTATGTCTGACGCAGGATACAGCATGCTTGGGGCTGGTGCATGGGGATGACCCAGAGAGATGTTATGGGGAGGGAGGTGGGAGGGGGGTTCATGTTTGGGAACGCATGTAAGAATTAAAGATTTTAAAATTAAAAAAATAAAAAAATAAAAAAAAAATAATAATAATAATACGTATGTAACATCACATAGCCATTCATGTAATATGTATATCAGATGCTTGTACTCACAACCAGAATATAGCAATATTACTAAAATACCAAAAATATTAAAATAATATTTTTAAAGTAATACATTTTCATTATTTTCTTTTTATTTATTTTACTTTATAATACTGTAATGATACCTTTTCTTAGAAAGAAAAGGCTAAGATAAAAATCTGAGATCAAGGACAAGGTTTTGTTTCTGAGCCCCAGAGTGTTGAGGAAGCTAAGGTGCGAACTACTTTATTTTTAGTGCTAAAATTCTGTTATGAATGCTTGGCACAGAGAATGGTTCAGAAAAAGGGGTAACATGAGTTAAAGAATAGGGGCAACGATGATGTAAAGGTCACGTTTGAGAAACTAACCGGCAGGATCAAATGTCTGAGGGCAGACCATCAGCCGACCCCCCCGGCCAGCTCTCTCCGAGACACAGCTGTGAGCCTCCGTGAGCCTTCAGCCACATTGTGCCACATTCAGCGTGTCCACATGAGTTCCCCACTCAGTAAGCCCCAAGATCCCCCCGTTCTCCAATTTAAACGATCTGCTGCAGAGTCCCGAGGGCCCTGGGATTCACAAAGCCCCAGACAAGGCTGCGGGTTGACTCACAGTAGAGAATACACACCAGACAGCTACACACACACATATATCCCCTCTTTTCTGGATTTCCTTTCTATTTAGGTCACCACAAGGCATTGAGTAGAGCTCCCCAGGCTGCACAGTAGGT
This sequence comes from Ovis aries, assembly GCF_016772045.2. Classification (NCBI taxonomy): domain Eukaryota; kingdom Metazoa; phylum Chordata; class Mammalia; order Artiodactyla; family Bovidae; genus Ovis; species Ovis aries. Next base: position 55,982,176 of record NC_056069.1, read on the forward strand.
CCTCATTTAATTATCTGTTTTATATGTAGTAGTATATATGAAAGCGAAAGTGTTAGTCGCTCAATCCTGTCTGACTCTTTGTGACCCCATGGACTGTAGCCCGCCAGGCTCCTCTGTCCATGGGATTCTCCAGGCAAGAATACTGGAGTGGGTTGTCACTCCCTTCTCGAGGGGATCTTCCCAATCCAGGGATTGAACCTGTGTCTCCCACATGTGGGCAGACTCTTTACCAGCTGAGTCACCAGAGAAGCCCGGTAGTGTATATATGTCAATTTAAAAAACAACAAAAAAGAACGTATACCAGACACAGGAGACTCATAGATTTTCTCTTTCCCATCGTGACAGAAAGAAGGAAGTGAAAACAGTGAAGTCCTCCAGATCCTGAGAGAATTAAATGCTGTGAGAATGCTGACAGATCAACAGCTTGGGGAAAGCATAGCAAACCAGCAGCATTCTTTCCTACGAGCAAAATTTCATTAAAAATGAACTGTGAAAGAGTATGTCCAATATTTGATTCACATAAAAATCACCACAATAAGGATGTAACCTGATTCTCAATACCATTTCAAAAGATTTTGGAGGGGGTGGGGAGGGGAAGGGAAGGAGGTCCGTCCAAACCTTAACGTGTCAAATGGCAACTGCTCACCTCCTGCTATCCTCAACCTCAAAACATCGGTTCTACTCTCAGCAAGAAAACTGAGACAATTTGCCTTCACTAGCTAAACAATACTCCAATCCTCCATCCCCACCATCATCGTGTTTACCTTACTTCCTTCACCATGTTTCTCCCATTTCCTTCCTACCAGAAACAGACAAAAAAGGCACATTTCTTCCTGGTGGACACGCTTGTGCGTTTCATCTCTCCCATGCCCCCCTTCTCCAGGGTCCGCCAGTGTTCCCTTCTCTCATCGGTGTCTTCCACCTCTTCATCGTTACTAGCTCTTTTCCATCAGCATCAAAGAATTCAAATCCTCCATTCTGTGGAAAAGAAGAATTCATGAAAACAATTTTAAACATCCCACTACACCAAACCCTAGAAACAATTAGAAGGAAAAGTAAATCTATTATATAATGCCTCCAGTAGCATCTATAAAAGTTGTTAGCATGTGGTTAGAACTCCAAACTTTTGATTACATACCACGGTTTACGTTGACATCTAGATTTTTTGTTGTTGTTGTGAGCTTAAATGGTTGCAAAGGATAGAATTTATGGAATCATATTTAAATTGTGATTTTTAAAACAAAACTGTTGATTTAAAGATCAGAGCCATTTGATCTTACCATCATTCACTTTCAAAATATGTGAATAAGCTTTTGTGTAAAAGTCACAAATAATACATTATCCCCTTTTTCTTTGAAACCATAGTTTTTAAAGAAAGTCATTTTATTTACTTATTTTCTGGCCACACCAATCAGCTTGCAGGGTCTTAGTTCCCCAACCAGGGCTTGAACTGGTTTCCCATCTTCCCCCTGGCAGTAAAAGCACCAAGTCCTAAGCACTGGACCACCAGGGAATTCACTGAAATCATATTTTCATTTCGTTTTCCCACACACTTTACCATAAGATGATATATTTTTCTGTCTGAATGTCTTTTATTGCTCACTCAGTCATAAATAATCAAACATGTATAGATAAGTTTAAATTTATATAGTGTTTATAAATCCCTGTGCTTATATAGGTCTAAGTTAAAACTTGAGGGATGGCTGTTTCAGAAACGTGCGCAGAGACAAAGACCCAGCACAGCCAAAAAATAAAATACATAAATATTTTGTTTTTAACTCATGTCTTTAGTTCAGTCATGGGCACACTCCCTTCTAGTGTTACTCGGAACACACCTACATGTAACTATTAAGGTTCTGATGTCAAAGGTGTCTGTTACAAATAGAGTACCATTCTTTGAGGCAAGAAAAGCAGGCCAAAGGGAAGCATTATTTGAGGTCATTGTCACATTGTTATAATTACAAGGAACAAATGGAAAGATATGACTGCTCACTCACTGTACAGGAAGCGAAGAAATCATGGAGAGGCAAGCATTTGGAAGACAACAGTGAAAGATCCCAAATGGTCTCTTCTTCTGGAAACTAGGACAGAGGCCAACATACGGTGCACCATTGCTTCAATTCAGAAACATTTTTGTGAAGGATTATAATCTGGGGCAAGTTGTCTCGGTTGAAATCTGCAGGTAAATCATGCTGTTTTGTGTTTCACAAGTAGACACTATGAGCAGTTGGAAATTAGCAGTTTGAGTTCTTTTCCAAACATCTTTTCTGGAACCATTTGGGAGTCTTCTTAAAATTTAGATTACTGGGCTCAACCAGTTATATATACACATATAGGGCTTCCGTGGTGGCTTAGTGGTAAAGAACCAGCCTGCCAATGCAGGAGACGCGAGTTAGATCCCTGGATCGGGAAGATCCCCTGAAGAAGGAAATGGCAACACACTCCAGTATTCTTGTCTGGGAAGTCCCATGCACAAAAGAGTCTGGTGGGCTACAGTCCACGGAGTCACAAAAGAATCTGATGGTAGAGCAACTGAGCATGCATGAGTATATGTAAATATATTATATATGTCTATATACTACGTACATATACATAGATCCTTGTGCTATACAGTAGGTCCTTGTTGTTTATATATTTCATATATAGTAGTGTGTATCTGTTCATCTCAACCTCGAATGTATATATAGACATATATATGAAACACTGTAAATGTTAACATTGTAAACCAACTTTACTCCAATTAAAAAAAAATTAAGCAATTCAGGCTTTGAAGACCAATGACATAGCAAGTCAGGCTTGCAAAAGAAAATGCAAAACTGCAAGATTTCTAGCTCAGAAGTCCTAACGATTTTTACCATGCTGCTGTACTTACTTTTATATTGTATGTTCACTGTGTTACTAATATTTTACTTTTTTCTTAAGAAAGTGGAAAAATGTAAAGGAAGAGGTATTTTTTTTCAAGTGTAAATCCCAATATTTTCTTCCCACACCCAAATCAATCATCTGATCAAGGGTGGTCAATGGAGGGGGGAAATTTTTACTTAGAGGTTATTGTTTTATACTTCTTCTTTCTTCTTACTTACTTTAGGCTTCAATTTATTTCAGTCATTTTTGCAGTTTTCTTAGATGTCTTAGTTGAAAGGAAAGTTGTTCAACTCATTGTGAAAAAAATTACTAAAAATTGACTGAAAGCATGGAAGAGCTAAAGCTTCCCAGGTGGTTCGGGGTAGAGAACCCGCCTGCCATTGCAGGAGATGCAGGAGAGGGCAGTGTGATTCCTGGACGGGGAAGATCCCCTGGGGGAGGAAGTGGCAACCCACTCCAGTATTCTTGCCTGGAAAATGCCATGGACAGAAAAGTCTGGCCAGCTACAGTCCAGGAGGTCTCAGAGAGTTGGACACCACTGAAAAACTGAGCATGCACACAGTGACAGAAGGAATCCCTGGCAGAAACATGTCTGAAGAAGGCTTTCTCTCCAAAGCCTCAAAAACAATTCTTCTAGGCTAGGGAAGTGAGGGGACACAAAGGAAAGAAAGATTTGGGGATTCCTGATGAAAGGGCAAGACAGGGAGAGGTCAGGTAAGCAGGAGGAAAGGATGCAAGGGACTTTGCTTGACCCCCAGAAGTTTTAAGGGAGCTGTGTGACCTACCTTCTGCAATCTGTTTGTTCAGCTCAAAAAAAAAAAAAAAATGGGGACCACCCCTGAGGCCCGCATATTGTTAAAGAAGCTGCTGAAGAGAAGCTGCTTCAAGATCCCTGGAGCTAAGGCAGGTTGGAAACACTGCAGGCTTTTGCAAACACACAGATGCCCTACGCAGTCTTCACTTCTCTTCTACAGTGGGCAGGAAATTGCCAGTCAGTTTCTAAAAACAATCAACCAGTACTTCTAACTCTCTCCTTTCTTCCAACTCTGTCCTCACTTCCACCAAAAAAAAAACAAAAAAAATGCTGAGAAGAGAATGCAATTGTGTACAGTGATCTAACCAGGCTTTGGAAACCATGAAACCCAGACTATGTCATAGGTCTATGTCATTGTTCGATAAGTTTAGACAAGAAGAATACTTAGTGACACAAAACCAAGAAAGCTGGAGTTACCGATTGCAGTGGTTCATTTTACATGCCATTTTGGAGGGTGTTTTTGGATGAGATCAACATTTAAATGGATGAACATTTATATGGATGAACTGTGGGTAAAGTATGTTACCCTCCATAGTGTGTGAGTGAGCCTCATCTGACCACCTGAAGGTCAAGTGGACCAAAAGAGTTGCTTTCCCTGGTAAGAGATTTTGCAACCTTCTGATTTGCCCTCCATCATCGGCTTTCCTGGGTCTTGAGCCTGCCGGCTGACACTAGAGATTTTGGACTTCCTAGCCTCCATAAGTGCATGAGCTGATTCCTTGTAATAAATCTCTCTGGATATGTAAATAACATATAATACCTATATATATGTCATTATGTGTGTGTCTAAGTCACTCAGTTGTGTCCAACTGCGACCCCATGGACTGTGGCCTGCCAGGTTTCTCTGTCTATGGGATTTGCCAGGCAAGAATACTGGAGTGAATTGCCATTCCCTTCTCCAGGGGAACTTCCCAACCCAGGGATCGAACCCTGGTCTCCTGCATCACAGGCAGGTTCTTTACCAATTGAGCTACAGGGAAGTCCTAACATTATATATAACGTAATATTGTATGGAATATTTACACACATATATAACGTTATTATATTGTTTCTGTTTATCTGAAAGCACTAGTACACTCGTATTTTCTTTTTCCAGCTTCCCCATGTGGGCTTAAAAAAATGCACAATGTGAGAGTTGTGAGTTCAGTTTTATTGGTGGCAAAATGAGGACTATAGCCTGGGAGGCAGCACTTTAGATAACTCTGAGAAACTGCTCCAAAGGGGCCGGGGGGTGGGGAGGGGTGATCAGTATTTATATGATTTTGGTGATGGGGGAGTATGTGCAATCAAGTACATATTTTTTTGTAGATTTCTGCTAGTCATGAAAAGCAATCATCACCAAGAAAGACTTTAGTGCTTTGTGAGGAGATACAAAAATTAGACTCATAAAATCAGCTTCTGAATATATCTAACTATCTGAAAACCTGTTCTGCAAGTTGTTTTTTCCTTTTTCCCCAGAGCACAGAGTACCTCATTTCTGCTCTCCACCTTGAATCCTTTCAGGGGCATTGAAAATCAGCAGCTATGTAGTACTTCATTTAATCCTTGTCAAGATAGGTGGCAAATGTCCACAGCAAGTGCCAATTTGTAGTTGACAACATCCAAGCTTACAAGTTCTACCTTTGAGATATAGTATACACACACACACACACATACACACACACCCCCACACACATATAGGCTTCTCTGATAATTCAGTTGGTAAAGAATCCTCCTGCCATGCAAGAGACCAGGGTTCAATCCCTTGGTTGGGAAGATCCCCTGGAGAAAGGAAAGGCTACCCACTCCAGTATTCTGTCCTGGAGGACTCCATGGACTGTATAGTCCATGGGCTGACAAAGAGTCAGACATGACTGAGCAACTTCTTCACTTTCATATATATATGTTTGGTCTCTGTTCCCATTTCTAGTACACATTTCCTAAAACACTTGGAATTTCCTGAATGATAGTGTCTTTTGTTATTCATAACAACCACCTACAACCAGACCTAGATTTATGCTAATGAAGTGACTCTAGGCAGAAACCCTACAAGGCTTCCTTCCAGATAAGGGCTGGTCATTGGAGGAACATGAGATCAGAGGGTTGGAACTTTCTCACCACTCCCACCTCTGAGGAAAGAAAGAAAGCTGGAGATTGGGTTTAATCACCAATGGCCAATGATTTAATTAGTCATGCCTATGCAGTGCAACTTGAATTAACAATCTGAAACAGTGAAGCTAAAGAAGCCTCTGTGTTGGTGAATGCGTTCATATTCCAGGAGGATTGTGCATCCCAGCTCCAAAGGGACAGAGGCTCCTGCACTTGGAACACTTCCAGACCTCACCCTAGGCAAAGCTCGATCTCTCTGTTCATTGTCTCCCTTATAGTAACTGTAATCTCAGGTAGAGCTATTTCCTGAGTTCTATGAGTCATTCTAACAAATTATCAGCCCTGGAGGGGGACATCATGGGGACCCTCGAATTTGTACTCAGTTGGGCAGAAGGGCAGGTGGAGTGGAGACCCCTTATGAGGCTGATGTCTGAAATAAGGGTAGTCAGGGACTTCCCTGGTGGCCCAGTGATTAAGACTCTGTTCTTCCACTGCAGGGGGCAAGGGTTCGATCCCTGGTCTGGGAACTAAGATTCCACCAGTTAAGTGGCACAGCCAGATAGAAAGAGAGAGAGAGAGAAATTAAATGGAGGTAGTCAGGATAGTCTCCTGGAGAAGCAAATGGCTACCCATTCCAGTATTCTTGCCAGGAGAATTCCATGGACAAGGAATCTGGTGGCCTAAGTCCTTGGGGCCGTGAAGAGTCGGACATGACTGGGCCACTAACACACACATAGTCATGTTGAACTAAGCCCTGTGCTGAATCTGGGTAGTTAGTGTCAGAACTGAATTGAATTGTTGGACACACAGTGGGTACTGAAGAGTTGGCAATTATTAAGGGGAAAAAAAAGCATAAGTTCAAATTTTGACTTCGGCATCACTTTACATGTCAGCTGTCACCATCTAAGTCTGATCCACCTTCATCTCTTTCCTGGACTTCCCTGTGTCATAGACTCCTCACTAGCCTTTTTGCTTCCTCTCTTGGTCCTACAATAACATAACCCTCAACCAGAAGGGTGGGTTTTTAAAAAACATAAATCACATGCCATTCTTTGCTTAAAACCATCCACTGGCTCCTGACACCTTATTCTTTCAAGGCCTTTTATGATCTGGGCCCTGCGTACTTATCTAACGTTATCACACAGCACACCCCTAGCTCATTCAGTCCCTCCTATGCAGCCTTCCTTCTAGCTTTCTGTTATTAAATCCACCGACCCTTTTCTAATCTTGGGGCTTTTGTATGTATTTCTTCCTTCACCTGACATGTTCAATCCTCTTCTAAACAGGCCAATCTGAGCAATTATTCAGAATTCATCTCAGAGATGTCTCGCTGGACCACCCAAACAGGGCTAGAGATTCACCATCGCAACAGGCAATTTTAATGCTCTGCATTCCTTATCAGCATCTGACACATTTTCTGTTTATTTCTCTGTTTATTGTCTGACTACACCTACGAGGATGTTAGCTCCATGAGAAATGGGATCTTGTCTGTCTCATCCATCACTCCTTCCCCAGAGTCCAAAACAGGATCTGACCCATTTGGCCAATTGATGAATATTTGAAGACAGAGTGGTTGAAGAAAACCATCACATGGACGGCGAAAGACCAGCGGCTCCCCAAAGCTGAATTAATTTACCAGAAAACAGCAGAGAATCACGACTACTCTCAGCTAATTCTGTGCTATAGCATCTTACTGGCAAGAAGGACTCACGTTGGGAGTGAAACTATTTCAAGGATTTGCCCCATGAAAAGAGCTGTTTATTAGAGCATCAGCAAATATAAACAACTCCTTGTAAAACCGAATAGGAGGGCCAGGACTAAACAAGGTTCTGGCAAGTTTCCTTGCTCAGTACAGGCTTTTGCTGTCGTTCCCATGAAAACCATTCATTTTGCAAGGCAGTCAGCCTCCTGTCTCCTTGGGCACTAATTGCTCTGCTTGGTTAGGCAATTTAGGAAAATGCACCACTCGCGACATGGCTAAAGGAAGGAAGAGAGGGGATCTGGCTTTTCAAAAGTACAATGTGTTCTAATACAAAGAAAACACAGCCAATCATTCCAAGGGAGGATAATGTGTCTAAATGGATAGGAACGCCCCATCTGAGACCAGAAAGGGGCTTCAGCCCTCTAGCCTCTGTCTTCCCTAGGAAGCCTAGAATCCCACAGCTCCAGTGGGAAATAGAGAATTTGGGCATTTCTTCAGTCTGGCATTGGAAATGGTTTTTTCTCAGACAGACAGACTCTGTATGCCATCCACAGGGTCTGCTCACTGTTCACAAACAGAGATACAACTTTGTGCATATTGGAATTTAAAAGTGTGGTTTCCACTGGAGCCGATTATACAGAGTGAAGTAAGCCAGAAAGAAAAACACCAATACAGTATACTAACACATATATATGGAATTTAGGAAGATGGCAATGACGACCCTGTATGCAAGACAGGGAAAGAGACACAGCTGTGTATAACGGACTTTTGGACTCAGAGGGAGAGGGAGAGGGTGGGATGATTTGGGAGAATGACATTCTAACATGTATACTATCATGTGAATTGAATTGCCAGTCTATGTCTGACGCAGGATGCAGCATGCTTGGGGCTGGTGCATGGGGATGACCCAGAAAGATGTTCTGGGGAGGGAGGTGGGAGGGGGTTCATGTTTGGGAATGCATGTAAGAATTAAAGATTTTAAAATTTAAAAATAAAAAACTAAAAATTAAAAAAAAAAAAAAAGTGTGGTTTCCAACAGGCTCATGGATTTAGAAAACAAACTTATGGTTACCAAAGGGGAGATGGGGGAGGGGTGTAAATTAGGAGGTTGAGATGAACATATGCACAATGTTCTCTATATAAAACAGATAATCCAGGACCTAAGGTACAGCACAGGGAACTTTACACAGTACTCTGTAATAACCTACATGGGGAAAGAATCTGAAAAAGAACAGATATACGTATATGTCTGGGCTTCCCAGCTGGCACAGTGTGTAAGAATCCGCCTGCCAATCCAGGAGACGCAAAGGATGAAGTTTCGATCCCTGGGTCAGCAAGATCCCCTGGAGTCAGAAATGGCAACCTGCGCTAACATTCTTGCCTGGAAAATTCCATGAACAGAGGAGCTTGGTGGGCCACGGTCCATGGGGTCACAAAGAGTCAAACATGACTGAGCGACTGAGCACACATATGTGTAACTAAAATCACTTCTCTGTACACCTGAAACTACTAACATAACACAGTAAATCAAACACACTCCAGTGTAAAAAAAAAAAATGTTTAAAGTGTGATTTTCATACAAATATGGCCAGCAGCTAATGCCAACAGTTAAGGCTGCATATTTCATTTCTGCCATGAATTAATACCTCACAAGGGACATTTCAAATTTCTAAAGGGAAATCCATGTACAGGGTATAGTTAAATACTTCAAAATGGCTATAGCTTTTATCCAGGAATTCCACAACCAGAAATTCATCCTGAAGGGAAATAATAAGGAATGCAGACAAGGATTTATTCTCAAGAATGTTCAAAATCCTAAACATTATAAATAACTGAAATGTCCATCAATAGGGAAACAGTAAAACAAAAATATTGAGTGTGCCTATGAAGGAATGTTATATAGTCATTAAATATTATATTTATGGGAACTTTTAAAAAGCACACTTATGCTGTAAAGAATTCCACCATCCTTCCAAGAGGTTTGCAGAAACACTGGTTAATCCCAAAGAATTTCTGGATTTCCTCATATCCTTCCCTTTTGTTTCTTCTTTTTTGAAATCAGAGATGTTGACACGCCTGGTGTTAAAATGGGAGAAGATGGGTGGGGAGGAGGGTAATCCTCGTGTAAATCCATCTCCACACACGAAAACAAACTCTCCTGTCCTTGAAAGAGAGGAAGTATGGCCGAATCAGGGTTCTGAGTGTTTCTTCCTGCCATCTGCTGATTCTACACTTTCAAGCTATTTCTTAAGCAGCTGCTAGACAGCTGTTCTAGCCTCCTGAGATAGGTAGAGAGAGAAGGAATGAAAAAAGACTAAAAACTACAGAGACTTCCACATCATCGAGACTCTAAGTACGTGCCTATGCAAGCTAAGTCACTTCAATGGTGTCTGACTCTTTGCGGCCCTAGGAACTGTAGTCTGCCAGGCTTCTCTGCCCATGGGATTCTCCGGGCAAGAATACTGGAGTGGATTGCCACTGCCTCTTCCAGGGGATCTTCCCCACTCGGGGATCAAACCCAAGTCTCTTACATCTCCTGCATTAGCAGGCAGGTTCGTTACCACTAGTACCATCTGGGAAGCCCAGACTCTAAGTATAGAATCGTGCTATTTAACATTATGGAAACAGTCATGTTAATATCCTCAGATAGAGGCTCACCTGGCCGGGTAAATGCTCACAGCACTCTGCTTGGTAGTTCACAATCTAGGGCCTACAGGTTCATCAGTTGCAGTTTATGTAAATTACCAGCTTATGAAGAGGAGGTTGGGGTATCACTTAGGAGCCATGTGGATGAAGGATTAGGAGGGTGCTAGGAAGATAAAGGATTTTGAGACAGAACTCAACTATCTCATCAGTCTCCCAAAAAGTCACCAGAAAAACCTGCTGTCCTAGCAAAGCTAAATTTACCAGACTTCCTGTAATAAAGGAGAACAATCCTTGACAGAGCTTAGCAGTGTCTCAAAATGGGGAAACATGCCTATGGAGTTTCGAGGCCTGGATGATGTTAAGGTGGATCTTGCAAGGTGGGAAAATGGCTGAGACTGGCCAGAATTTATCACATAATGTCCTTGGTTGATGGAACAATGAAGTGAGTGTTTTGAAGAGACCCCTGGAGAACAAGCTACCTCAGAGTTCACAGTCTTGCTTCCCCAGGAACCAGTGTTCTCTGGAGCATGTAACTAAGATTTCTATTCCTGGGTTTTGTTTGGTTTGTTTCATTCTGTTAGGTTACTGTTGGTGTTCCATGCAGGCAGGAAAGTATACCTGACCCCAGTTACACAGAGCCAGGCAAATACGTGTGGGCCCAATATTGTTTAACACAGAGACAGGAAGTGATACTGGTTTCAGTCCTTACAGGAGGTAAATGTAATTACCAGCTATGTAATTGACACCCTCTCCTGCTATCTCCTCAGAAATCTTTAGTGAAGTCTACATTGCTTACTAAGGCTTTTCAAAATGCTTCCATTGGCGTCCACAAGGAAACATGGTTCTCTGTTTCCAAGTTCGTACAGTTATCAGAGACCACCTTTTGGATCCTAGCTTTTGTGGGGAGGTAGACTGTGTCTTCTAGCACCATTTCAGTTCAGTTCACTTCAGTCGCTCAGTCACGTCCAACTCTTTGCGACCCCATGGACTGCAGCACACAGGCCTCCCTGTCCATCACCAACTCCCAGAGTTTACTCAAACTCGTGTCCACTGAGTTGGTGATGACATCCAGCCAACTCATCCTCTGTCATCCCCTTCTCCGCCTGCCTTCAATCTTTCACAGCATCAGGGTCTTTTCAAATGAGTCAGTTCTTCACATCAGGTGGCCAAAGTATTGGCATTTCAGCTTCAGCATCAGTCCTTCCAATGAGTATTCAGGACTGATTTCCTTTAGGATGGATTGGTTGGGTCTCCTTTCAGGCCAAGGGACTCTCAAGAGTCTTCTCCGACATCACAGTTCAAAAGCATCAATTCTTTGGTGCTCAGCTTTCTTTATAGTCCAACTCTCACATCCATACATGACCACAGGAAAAACCATAGCTTTGACTAGATGGACTTTTATTGGCAAAGTAATGTCTCTGCCTAGGTTGGTCATAATTTTTCTTCCAAGGAGTAAGCATCTTTTAATTTCATGGCTGCGATCATCATCTACAGTGATTTTGGAGCCCAAAAAATAAAGTCTCTCACTGTTTCCACTGTTTCCCCATCTATTTCCCATGAAATAATGGGACCAGATGCCATGATCTTAGCTTTCTGAATGTTGAGCTTTAAGCCAACTTTTTCACTCTATTTCACTTTCATCACAAAGCTCTTTAGTTCTTCTTCGCTTTATGCCTTAAGGGTGGTGTCATCTGCATATCTGAGATTATTGATATTTCTCCCGGCAACCTTGATTCCAGCCCACTGTGCTTAATCCAGCCCAGTGTTTCTCATGATGCACTCTGCATATAAGTTAAATAAGCAAGGTGACAATATATAGCCTTGACATACTCCTTTCCCTATTTGGAACCAGTCTGTTGTTCCATGTCCAGTTCTAACTGTTGCTTCCTGACTTGCACACAGATTTCTCAAGAGGCAGGTCAGGTGGTCTGGAATTCACATCTCTTTAAGAATTTTCCAAAATTTGTTGTTGTCCACACAGTCAAAGGCTTTGGCTTAGTCAGTATAGCAGAAGCAGATGTTTTTCTGGAACTCTCTTGCTTTTTTGATCATCCAGCGGATGTTGGCAATTTGATCTCTGGTTCCTCTGCCTTTCCTAAATTCAGCTTGAACATTTGGAATTTCATAGTTCACATATTGTTGAAGCCTGGCTTGGTGAATTTTGAGCATTACTTTATTAGCATGTGAGATGAGTGCAATTGTGTGGTAGTTTGAGCATTCTTTGGCATCACCTTTCTTTGGGATTGGAATGAAAACTGACCTTTTCCAGTCTTGGAGCCACAGATGATTTTCCAAATTTGCTGGTATATTGTGTGCAGCACTTTCACAGCATCATCTTTCAGGATTTGAAATAGCTCCGCTGGAATTCCATCACCTCCACTAGCTTTGTTCGTAGTGATGCTTCCTAAGGCCCACTTGACTTCACATTCCAGGATGTCTGGCTCTAGGTTGATGATCACACCATCACCATTATCTGAATCGTGAAGATCTTTTTTGTGTAGTTCTTCTATGTGTTCTTGCCACATTCTTTTCTTAATATCTTCTACTTCTGTTAGGTTATTTCTGTCCTTTATGTGCCCATCTTTGCATGAAAAGCTCCCTTTGTATCTCTAATTTTCTTGAAGAGATCTCTAGACTTTCCCATTCTATTGTTTTCCTCTATTTCTTTGTATCGATCAGTAAGGCTTTCTTATCTTTTCCTGCTATTCTTTGGAACTCTGCATTCAAATGGGTATACCTTTCATTTTCTCCCTTGCCTTTCACTTCTCTTCTATTCACAGAAATTTTTAAGGCCTCCTCAGCAACCATTTTTCCTTTTTCCATTTCTTTTCCTTGGGGACGGTCTTGATCCCTGCCTCCTGTGCAATGTCACGAACCTCTGTCCATAGTTCTTCAGGCACTCTGTCTGTCAGATCCAATCCCTTGAATCTATTTCTCACTTCCACTGTATAATCATGAAGAATTTTATTTAGGTCATTCCTGCATGGTCTAATGGTTTTCCCTACTTTCTTCAATTTAAGTCTGAATTTGGTAATAAGGAGTTCATGATCTGAGCCGCAGTCAGCTCCTGGTTCTGTTTTTGCTGACTGTATAGAACTTCTCCATCTTTGGCTGCAAAGAATATAATCAGTCTGATTTCAGTATTGACCATCTGGGGATGTCCACATTTAGCATCTTCTCTTGTGTTGTTAGAAGAGGGTGTTTGCTATGACCAGTGCGTTCTCTCGGCAAAACTCTGTCAGACCTTGCCCTGCTTCATTTTCTACTCCAAGGCCAAATTACCTGTTACTCCTGGTATCTCTTGACTTCCTACTTTTGCATTCCAGTCCCCGATAATGAAAAGGGCATATTTTGGGGGTGTTAGTTCTAGAAGGTCTTGTAGGTCTTCATAGAACCATTCAACCAGTTTATTCAGCATTACTGTTTGGGACATAGACTTGGACTACTGTGAAATTGAATGATTTGCCTTGGAAATGAACAGAGATCATTCTGTTATTTTTGAGATTGCATCCAAGTACTGTATTTCAGACTCTTTTATTGACTATGATGGCTTCTCCATTTCTTCTAAGGGATTCCTGCCCGCAGTAGTAGATATAATGGTCGTCTGAGTTAACTTACCCATTCCAGTACATCTTAGTTCACTGATTCCTATAATGTTGATGTTCACTCTTGCCATCTCCTGTTTGACCACTTCCAATTTGCCTTGAGTCATGGACCTAACATTCCAAGTTCCTCTGCAATATTGCTCTTTATAGCATCCGACTTTACTTCCATCACCAGCCACATCCACAGCTGGGTATTGTTTTTGCTTTGGCTCCGTCTCTTCACTCTTTCTGGAGTTGTTTCTCCACTGATCTCCAGTAGCATATTGGGCACCTACTGACCTGGGGCTCAGACAGTAAAGCGTCTGCCTACAATGTGGGAGACCTGGGTTCAATCCCTCGGTTGGGAAGATCCTCTGGAGAAGGAAATGGCAACCCACTCCAGTACTCTTGCCTGGAAAATCCCATGGATGGAGGAGCCTGGTAGGCTACAATCTATGGGGCCGCAAAGAGTCGGACATCACTGAGCGACTTCACCTCACCTTACTGACCTGGGGAGTTCATCTTTCAGTGTCCTATCATTTTGCCTTTTCATACTGTTCATGGGGTTCTCAAGGCAAGAATACTGAAGTGGTTTGCCATTCCCTTCTGCAGTGGACCACATTTTGTCATAACTCACCACCATAACCCATCCATCTTGAGTGGCCTTCATGGCATAGCTCATAGTTTCATTGAGTTAGACAAGGCTGTGGTCCATGGGATCAGATTGGTTAGTTTCCTGTGATTGCGGTTTTCAGTCTGTCTGCCCTCTGATGGAGAAGGGTAAGAGGCTTATGCAAACCTTGTGCACACCAGGACCCACAGACCTCACAAAAACTGAGACAGAACTATGTCTGAGTGTCTCCTGAGGAGGTACAGGTCAGAAGTGGACTGCCGCAGTACAGGGGCTCTGGGTGCAGCAGACCTGGGTATGGCATAAGCCCTCTTGGAGGAGGTCGCCATTCATCCCACCAAAGAGCCACCAGAACTTACACAGGACTGGGTAACAAACTCTTGGCAGGCACAAACAGAACCTTACGTGCACCAGGACCCAGGAGAAAGGAGCAATCACTCCACAAGAGACTGACCCAGACTTGCCTGTGAGTGTCCAGGAGTCTCCGGCAGAGGCGTGGGTCAGCGGTGGCCTGCTGTAGGGCTGGGGGTACTGAGTGTAGCAGTGCCTGCATGGGACCTTTTGAGGGAAGTCGCCATTATCTTCATTACTTCCACCATAGTTTGGCCCCAGGTAAATAACAGGGGAGGAACACAGCTCCACCCTTCAACAGAAAATTGGATTAAAGATTTACTGAACACGGCCCCGCCCATCAGAAATAGACCCAGTTTCTCCCTCAGTCAGTCTCTTCTATCAGGAATCTTCCATAAGCCTCTTACCCTTCTATCACCATATATCCAGTGCCTAATACACTATTCAGCGTACACAGCAAATGAATGGGTACATTTGTGTTAAGTCACTTCAGTCTTGTCTGACTCTTTGTGATCCTATGGACTTTAGCCCACCAGACTCCTCTGTCCATGGAATACTCCCAACAAGAATACTAGAGTGGGTTGCCATGCCCTCCTTCAGGGGGTCTTTCCCACCCAGGGATCAAACCTGAGTCCCTTGCATTGGCGGGCAGGTTCTTTATTACTTGCGCCTCTTGGGAAGCCTAGGTTTCCTCTCTAGTAACAGGTGCTAGAGATAAAGAGCCTGCCTATCAATGCATGAGTTGTGGGTTCGATCCCTCATTCTGGAAAATCCCCTGGAGGAGGGCATGGAAACTCACTCTAGTATTCTTGCCTGGGAAATCCTATGGACTGAGGAGCCTGGTGGGCTACAGTCCATGGGGCTGTAAAGAGTCGGACATGACTCAGCAAAGAGGAAACATAAGGATACTAAAGCATATTATACATAACACCGAGCAATAAGAACACAAAGGAAATAATGCTTGCTGGGTTTGAAAGCAGTGAGAGGGGATTGCGAGAACTTAAAGTCATCATTGATACAGGCAGGGATGAAGATGAAGAAGAAAAACAGTGAGGTAAGGGCAAGCAAGATTTGTCCCGAAGGCTTTAGGCGAGTGCAGAGGTTGTGCTGGAGAAACAAGAATATTTGCATAGAGGCTTTCCTGGTGATCCAGCGGATAACACTCTGTACTCCCAATGCAGGGGGCACAGGTTCAATCCCTGGTTGGGGAACTGAGATCCCACATGTCGCTCAAAGTGGCCAAAAAACAAATGCTTGGACAACATAGCTAGAACTTGAGGCTCTGGAACCAGACAGGTGGATACAAATTTTTGTGAATAGCAATGGCAAGGTAAGAGGAATTTCTTTGAAGAAAGCAAATCTAGCTAAAGTATTCAGCTTGGAGTGGAGAGGAATGAGGGAGACAACAATCAGAAGGCACGAGGCAAAGAAGGCTTAGATGAGGGTTTCCACAAAGTTAATGGAAAAGAGGCTATAGAGGCGGGATAGCAGCCAAAGCCGACAAACTATAGAACTCAGCGCAGACCAAATTCATGAGTCATTAAACAGAAAAGAGGAATCAGACTCCAGCTTGGGAATCTATTCCATCCTCTCAGTTGGGAGAATCATATTTTTGAGAATCAGGAGCAGGAGACACATTAGAGAGAATGGGAAGGACAGGGACAGTTGCGGGTGGGTTGAGTTCCTTCAAGCATGGGGATATCTAAGACATCCATCCGGGAGGTACTTAGACATATAAAGGTGATGCTTTGGTGAAATGAGAGGTGAGAGATTAGAATAACCACTGCATCTCCAATGGTTCCCACAGACAAGAGATGATGCTACATGCACACAAGTGAGATCTCCTCCAGCTACGCAGTGGCACGAAAAGCAGGTGGGCACTGTCTTATCCCAGGTGAAAAACTAGTCATTCACAAACATGCCAAGTGTGCAGGATATGTGAAGGCGTTCCTATCCTTTTCCCCTTTCCCTTCAGTCCCTACACAGTGGGGCTCCCAGGGGCCTCAAGAAGAGGACTTGCAGCTCACTTCTCACTTCTGTTCTTCCCACGTTTCAGATCTGTTTGAAACAGCCCATGAGTCCCAACACATGCTCCAAGCCCAGCCTCTGGGACCCAAGTCCCTACCTCTGCCTTTTGAGTTGGGGGTCTCCATCTGTTTCTCATAGAAGAACTCAGTAGAGTTCTTCCAGACCCTTCAGTGCAACACAATTCCATGTTTTATTATGCTTTTTAAATGCCCTCTTCTTCACTAAAGAGTGAGGAGGGGAGAATACAAAAAAGTTGGAACTAGGAAATCTATATTCCCCCTGATGAAAAAAAAATATCCCCTAAAATGACTTTATTTTGGTGCTAAGGCCTTTCTTAAAAGTCTTGTAATTTTCATTCTGTAAAGAATAAAGCCCCAGAGCAAATTAGAGTGGGAGAAAGACAGGAATCAACAGAGAAGAGAAAGCAAAAATTGAAGAAAGGAAGTGTCAGTAATCAAAGTATTAGAAGAGTAACTTCTTCAGAAGCCCTGGAGAATAACATAGCAAATGGAATGTCATCAGACTTGACAATGAGAGAGAGGGTGACCTTCGAAAGAAGGACTGTCAGCAGAAAGAGGTCGGTATGCCAAATTTAATTCACATCATCCAAGAATCCTCACCTCTAAGCCTGTAGTTCCTTGACCTAGCTTGCTTGACTTGTAAATAAACATATGTCAGCCCCACCCCCAAATTTCACTGGTTACCTCAAGAAAGCAGAACATTTTATATGAGCAGTAAATCTGTGGGTTTGGTGGCCCTCATGATAATTTGTAAAATCATGTATTTTAACCCCCACACAGCAAATCTACTTTCAAGAAGCTTTTGCCAGTCTTCTGCCCTCTGTCACAAAGTGGCTCCAGGCTGAGCTTCCTAAGACTGCATATTTGTGTCTGCAAGTCTTGAACTGTACAAAGAATGACTCTTAACACCCAGCACCTCGGATAGATCTATGGAGGGTAGTTTTGAGAAGGTTCCTTAATTAGTTCACACCCTGAGCATCTGTGCTATTCTCTCTTAGTATTTTCCATCAGAAAACTAAGCCACATCCCCCAGCTGGTATTTGTTTTTAAACCAAGCTCAGGTTCTGACATCCATTTTTAAGGTATTGAAATTTCACACAGGGAACCTTACCAAGCTTTGAACTTCACCCATCTGATTTGCCTCCATTTGCAGAGAGATCTTATATAATTTGCAGATGGATGATTTTAGGCATTGCCATTATATCATTTTTTTTCTTTTTTTACTAGAGGGTCAACTCAATGGCGTATTTGATAATTAATACTTTGAAGGTTAAATCTCACAGCCAAATTTATATAAATTAATTTTATAAGATGACACTGTCTAGTTTCAATAAACCCTACATTTAATCCAACTTGCAAATGATTTTGTGAGTTATTAGCCATTCCTAGTAAAATAGCTGTTTCAGTTCAGTCATTCAGTTGTGTCCGACTCATTGCAACCCCATGGACTGCAGCACGCCAGGCCTCCCTGTCCATCACCAACTCCTGGAGGTTGCTCAAACTCATGTCCATTGTATCAGTAATGCCATCCAACCATCTCATCCTCTGTCATACCACTTCTGCCCTCAATCTTTCCCAGCATCAGGGTCTTTTCCAGCGAGCCAGTTCTTCGCATCAGGTGGCCAAAGGATTGGAGCTTCAGCTTCAGCATCAGTTTTTCCGATGAATAGTCAGGACTGATTTCCTTTAGGATGGACTGGTTTGATCTCCTTGCAGTCCAAGGGACTCTCAAGAGTCTTTTCCAACACCACAGTTCAAAATAGCTGTTTAGTCTACACAAATATATCCACAGCATCATGACTTCAATGACTTCTTATGCCCATTAGACTAGGCAATGTCATATAGACACTGAGCTTTAACAGATACATTCCAAGTTCAATAATGCAAATGAATGAGTCAAAAAAAAAAAAAAAAGGCAATACTAGTGTGAGTATCTTGAAGGGTTCTCCAAAGAAACAGACTTCCCAGATGGTGCTAGTGATAAGAATCCCCTTGGCAATACAGGAGACATAGAGACTCGGGGTAGATCCCTAGATTAGGAAGATCTCCTGGAGAAGGTCATGGCAATCCACTCCAGTATTCTTATCTGGAAAATTCCATGGGCAGAGGAGCCTGGTGGGCTACAGTCCATGGAGCCAAAAAGAGTTGGGCACAACTGAGGGAATGAACACACACACACACACACACACACACAAAGAACCTGAGCCAGTATATACATATATAAGTAAGTGTGTGTAAATATACATATATGTGTGTGTGTATATATATGTGTGTGTATGTGTATATACTTTTTTGGGAGGAACTTTATTTCAAGAAATTGACTTACATGTTTGAGGAGTTTATCTGAACTGCATAGAGCAGGTGGCAAGCTGAAAATTCAGGCAGGATTTCTAGTTTACAGTCTTGAGGCACAATTTCTTCTTCATGCAAGAAACCAGTTTCAGTCTTTTTTTTTTTTTTTTTTTTTTTCAGTTTCAGTCTTAAGAGCTTCAGTTTATTGGCTGGCTGAGGCCTACTTATATTATCCAGGGTAATCACCTTTACTTAAATTTAATTGATTGTCCATTTTTTAATTGATATATAGTTGATTTACAATATTAAGTTTCAGGTTTGCAACATAGTGATTCATAATATCTAAAAATTATACTTCATTTATAGTTATTATAGAATATTGGTTATATTTCCTATGCTGTATAGTATATCCTTATAACTTATTCTTCACATAGTAGTTCGTACCTCTTAATCCCCTTTCCATTGAAATTTTTAATTTAGTTTAACTTTTATTTTTAAGTAAATTTCATTTTATTTTTAATTCAATTTTTAATTTTAATTTGGATTAAAATGATTCTACATTTTTATCAAATAAATAAGGCTAGTTGATTGTGGAGTTTAACCACATGTACAAAATGCTTTCACAATTATATAATTGAGTACTATCGCCCAGGCAAGTTGATACATAAAACTAACTGTCATAGCCTGGCAATCCTCTGGGTCCCCAATGTCTTTATATTTCCAGTATCAGTAATAACTCTATCAGGTGGGTGAGAATGTTACCAAAACATGAAAAGCGTGAGCTCCAGTTTTGCCAGAGAAGATCATCTAATGATAGAAACTGATAATCATGGAAAATTGCAAAAATCACACAAGCTATAATCATATAAGCCTTTGAGAGACATCTTGTAGGGCCAAAGCCCAACACTAACTGATTTATTTTAGTCATTTATACACTCTTATCATCAAAACAAGGCATTGTTTGTTTTAAGCAAACCATATCACATTAATGGAAAGCATTAATTCTCTTACTTAGCTGAAAAAAGTCTCAAAATACATAGATTTTAATTTTAGTTTTCTGTTCTCAGAGAATAAGATTATTTTTTCACAGTACTACATAAAAATTTTTTCACAGTACTACATAAAAATAATTATGAAGCAAGTTCTTATTCAGCTTCTAGAATATGCTTCCCTATTGTTTTACCATATAGAAGGGTTATAATTAAGGAAATGAGAAAAAAATGAAGGATAAGGAAGTTGCTAGAATAATTATAATCACTTTTATTCTATCTGCCATGTTTCTTTTACTTCTTAGTTTCACTTCTTTTTTACTCCCTCCCTCATATTTTAAGAAATGAATTTACCTTTAGGAAACTAGAACTATCAACCTCAAATCTCTTATTTTGAGCTTTTTGATAATTAATCTTATATGTCAACTTGGCTAGGCTCCAGTACTGAATTCTTTGATCAAACACTAGTCTAGATGTTTTGAAAGTATTTGAGGATGTGATTGACATTTTAAATCAAAAAGCTTTGAGTAAGCAGATTATTCTTCATAATGTGATGGGCCAAAATCAAAGTGGAAACAGTGGCAGATTCTATTTTCTTGGGTTCCAAAATCACTGCAGGTGGTGACTACAGCCACTAAACTCAAAGGCTCTTGCTCGTTGGGAGAAAAGCGATGACAAACCCAGACAAGGTACTAAAAAGCAGAGACATCATTTTGCTGACAAAGGTTCATATAGTCAAAGCTGCGACTTTCCTAGCAGTCACATACGGATGCGAGAGCTGTACCATAAAAAAATTTAAGGGCCAAAGAATTGATGCTTTTGAATTGTGGTGCTGGAGAAGACTTGAGTGTCCCTTGGACATCAAGGAGATCAAGCCAGTCAATCCTAAAGTTATTTAGCCCTGAATATTCATTGGAAGGACTGATGCTAAAGCTAGAGCTCCAGTACTGTGGCCACTGATGCAAAAAGCTGACTGGCTGGAAAAGACTCTGATGCTGGGAAGTTTGAGGACAGGAGGAGAAGTGGGTGACAGAGGATAAGATGGTTGGATGGCATCGCCAGTTCAATGGACATGAGTTTGAGCAAATTCTGGGAGACAGCAGAGGACAGGGAAGCCTGGTGTGCTGCAGTCCATGAGGTCGCAAATCGTCGCACAGACTTAGTGACTCAACAGCAACAAATATTCAATCATTTAGAGGCTTCTCGTAGAAGAAGAAATTCTCCCAAAACTGTAACATAGAAACTCTGCCTATTTCTGACCTGCTGTCCTGAGGAGTGTAGACTGAACAGTGAAACCTCAGCTCTCACCTGAAGTTCCAGTCTACCTTTAATTCCAGTCAATCAGTCAATAGATAAGTTGATGCTAGATAGATAAATAAATGGGTTTCCCTGGTGGCTCAGATAGTAACCGAAATGCAGAAGACCCAGGATCAATCCCTGAGCTAGGAAGATACCCTGAAAAAAGGAATGGCTATCCACGCCAATACTCTTGACTGGAGGATTCCGTGGACAGAGGACCCTGGCAGGCTATAGTCCATGGAGTCGAAAAAAATGGGACATGACTGAGTGACTAACACTTTCACTTTCTTTGCTTTTTCAGAGAGAAAGATATATGTACTACTGTACTATTCCTCTAAGCTAAAAGCAAATCTTCCTAAAATTTTTCATAAATATTTTAAACAAGAGGGACAACTTATTATAACAAAAAAGTTTCAGTTCATTTGCTTATTTTTACCATAAATTAAATAATTTATTTCAGGGGGTTGAGGTAACTTTAGTTTTAACATGAAAATTTTGAGATGCATTTCTCTTTATTTTGACTTTCAGGGACGCTCATACCTGTTCAATTCTTAAACAGCAGTTGGCAAGACTGGATAATTCTTCCTACTTCCAAACACTGCTTTATTGTTGCCTGAGGTTTCTAAGTAATGGATACTGGCCAGTCTAAATAGATGACAGATGTTCAACATGGAACCCTCAAGCTTCTGCCTGGAAGGGATAAGAATTTGCCGTGGCGGAGCTAGGAAACAAAAACAATATGGTAACTTGGGGTTGTCCACTGTGATTTTTAACGATCATTCTAGTATTACTGTTTTTGAGTGACTGCGTCTGTGGAGCCATTCAGTCAATCTGCATTTGCTTAATTAATCTGAGAATTGCCATGGTTGAGGGACAGAGGAAAAAGCATAACAGACGTGTAATGATGCGAACATTAGGCTCTTATGAGACTGCTTTATTGATAAGCTTTAGCTGAAATGGTAAGATTTGCCTTGTTGCTAAGGCAACGTACGCACAGGAATAACCCAAGTATACTTCATTCTGGCAAGTGGTCCTTGCAATTTAATAAAAGGAAAAATAAATATAGCTATAGACTTGCATCAGAGAGAAGAAGGAAAAATAAAATACAAAAGGGAAAAAGATAATGTTGGAGAGGTGGGTGTTGGATTTGAAAATTGAGGTTAACTGTTGTCTTCCCAGTTGAAAGCAACTCTGTGAAGAATGCAAAAACTACATGTCTGTCTGACACATCGTTTCCCATCCCTGCCCCCACTCTGCTCTTATTTCTAACCACCTTCTCGTGCTCTCTTCCTTCCAGCATCGCTGGACTCCTTGGCTTCCCTCCAGCCAGGCTCAACTCTACCTTTGCTATTTTTTCTGCCTGGAAACCTC
Source organism: Ovis aries (assembly GCF_016772045.2). Taxonomy (NCBI): domain Eukaryota; kingdom Metazoa; phylum Chordata; class Mammalia; order Artiodactyla; family Bovidae; genus Ovis; species Ovis aries. Next base: position 56,004,856 of record NC_056069.1, read on the forward strand.
TCTCCCCAGATATGTACCTGGCTCCCCCTCTCATATCCTACAGGGCTTCTTAGAAAACCCTGCCCTGGCTGCTGCTGCCGCTGCTGCTAAGTCACTTCAGTCGTGTCCGACTCTGTGTGACCCCATAGACGGCAGCCCACCAGGCTCCCCCGTCCCTGGGATTCTCCAGGCAAGAACACTGGAGTGGGTTGCCATTTCCTTCTCCAATGCATGAAAGCGAAAAGTGAAAGGGAAGTCGATCGGTCGCCTCCGACTCTTCGCGATCTCATGGACCGCAGCCGACCAGGCTCCTCTGTCCGTGGGATTTTCCAGGCAAGAGTACTGGAGTGGGGTGCCATCGCCTGGCTACAACATTTAAAATAGCCTCTCCCCACCGCCACCACTGTCCTTATCTATCATTCAACCCTACTTTTTCCTCATAGGACTTATCATCTTGTAATGTGAAATATCCATTTATTTCTTTATCTTCTGCTTCCTTCCCTAGACCATGACCTTCTTAGAGCAGATCATGGGTGTCTTGTCCAATGCTCTGCCATCAGCATTGCAAAGGGTAATTTGTTTCTTGTACAGTAAATTGCTATTTATTAATAAATGAAGTTGTGCTCCCAGACTTTAAAAATCCAGTTAAGGAGATAAAACTAAGATGTAAAAACAAGTATGCAAAAACCCAAAGACAACTGAAAAGGGATAGAGTATGGGTTGGGCTTCCCAGGTGGTGCTAGTGGTAAAGAACCTTCCTGCCAATGCAGGAGATGTGAGTTTGATCTTTGGGTCAGGAAGATCCCCTGGAGCGGGAAATGGCAATCCACTTGCCTGGAGAATCCCCATGGACAGAGGAGCCTGGAGGGCTACAGTCCATAGGATCACAAATAGTCTGACACGACTGAAGCAACTTAGCATGCAGAGTAGGGTTGGGAGGGGGCAGGGAGGAGCATCAGTGGGGACCTGGGACTTCAGTTACTACCAGAGAAATCTTTCTTAAATAGCACTTGCATCAACCACGCCACAGCTCACCAGGTAGTGTCTGTTGTTGGTGCTTAGCAGGGGCTAGAAGACCAGAGGCTGTATTTCAGACTCCTTTGCTATCAGGTTCAGTCAAGGTTCTGCCAACAAGAGGCTGTCTCGTGAGATTAGAGGGTTGACGACAACGAGTAGGAACCTCTCTTATTCAGGCCATTACAGTAGCTGCAAAGCTTCCTGGCTCCTGCACTACCCCTGGGCTAGAGTGAAGTAACAGATTGTCACAGGACGCTTGAGAGGCAGGGATTCAGGGCTGCAGGTCTGGCTGCATTTCCCTGTAGTTGCTTACGTCTGAGAACACCACTTCCTTTTCTGTTCCCCCAACCTTTCCAATAACTATTTTAAGCTTTCTTTAAAAAATTATTTATATGGCTGCACTGGGTCTTAGTTGCCGCATATAGGATCTAGTTTCCCAACCAGGGATTGAACCTGAGCCCCCTGCCTTGGGAGCGTGGGGCCTTAGCCACTGGACCACCAGCGAATTCCCTCTAATAATGTTGAAACCTAATTCCCTATATTAAATACCTCTCTGCTGGAAATATCTTAAGCGGTTTTTATCTTTCTTGATTTCATCCGATTGGATTACTTCTTATCCTGAAAGTGCTAGCCTTCTTTAATTCATATTCTATTAAACATGCATTTAATTCACATGTATATTATTTAATTCATATTCTAATTGAATTGGAGAAGAAGCCTACATCATAACCATTCTCAAGAAAGCCCTCTCAAATGGCTCCCTCTAGCCATCATTCTTCTGTCCTTTGTCTAAACTCCTAAGTTAGGTAAGACATAGTCTGTAGCCCTCGGTTTTGCATTCAATTCCACACATTGTCATATTTTACTCTTTGTGTGCTGGTGTGATTAGTTGTTCAGTCATGTCTGACTCTTTGTGACCCCATGGACTGTAGCCCATCAGGCTCCTCTGTCCATGGAATTCTCCAGACGAGAACACTGGAGTGGGTAGCCATTCCCCTCTCCAGGAGATCTTCCCAACCCAGAGACTGAACCCACATCTCCAGCATTGCAGGTGAATTTTTTACAGTCTGAGCCACTAGGGAAGCCCATTTCATTCCTTAGTTTTCCTTAAATAAAAATGTTCCTTCTCCAATTAAATTTTAAATTCCTGAGAAGGCAAGACCTTGGGAGTTTTTTCTTTTATTTCTGGTAAGATCTATGACAATGTTGGGCATGTTGGCAGTGTCTGATAAGTAAACACTCATTAGTTTCACTTGAAAGAGATCAAAGAAAGGGTATTTTTCACACTACCTTCAGTGTGGAAGGGCTATGATTTGATCACAGTCGTTACTGTCCTACTTATCAAACTGTCATACACCACCTTAAACCTTAGTAATTGCAGAGTTCAAGGGCTTGGGAAAAATTCAGCACAGAAGAACTTCTAGGGGACCTTGGTTTTACATGTGAAAACTATTATTTTGGTTCACTAAAGATGAGTCTATTAATAACCGGAGCCTGAAAGCTGTTTTTAGCTAAGCTTTACACCTCTAAAACTTGCCAAAATGTCACAGAATGCCATCCAAATTTCTACAAAAGTAGATCACTTCCTTCACCTCAACTACCTTGATTAGTAGTCTCAATATTTGCTTATTTTTTTTGTCCATTATTGTCTACTAGATACAGACTTGTGATGTGATAGCAATACTCAATCTCTTATTACCTTCCCCCACCACTCCACCCCAAGAAGAAATTGTTCCAAGCATAGCAGTTGATTTGGTGCATTCATGGAAGGAGGCAATGTCACGCTCCTCCTACTTTGCCTTCTTGAACCAGAAACCTTCAGTCTCTTATCATGATCCAAGAAATTATTTTCTGAATGCATGTTTAATTCTATTATATAGTCAACGCTGTTCTATACGGGCTTCCCTGGTAGTTCAGCTGGTAAAGAATTCATCTGCAATGCAGGAGACTGTATTCAGTCCATCAACTGAGAAGATCCCCTGGAGAAGGGAAAAGCTACCCACTCCAGTATTCTGGCCTGGAGAATTCCATGGCCTGTGTAGTCTGTGGGGTCACAAAGTGTTGGACATGACCAAGTGACTTTCATTCACTGTATTCTATCAGTTCAGTCGCTCAGTTGTGCCCAGTTTTTTGTGACCCCATGAATTGCAGCACACCAGGCCTCCCTGTCCATCACCAACTCCCGGAGTTCTATAGATATAAACAAATAAGGGGAGAAAGCTGTTAACAAAGAAAAAAATCTAAAAAGAAAATGGAACTACACAAGTCAGGTACCTCTAAGAATTTGGGAGTAAACTGTCAAAACTGCCATCTTTGAGCTTCCAAAGAAAAATCAGCTAAATTAAGAACCAGAGGGTACTTTTCTTTCAGCAGAGCATGAAGGCAAGATGGTGGTGCAGATTTCCAAGAAGAGGAAGCTTGTCACTGATGGCATCTTCAAAGCTCAACTGAACGAGTTTCTCATGTGAGAGCTGGCTGAAGATGGGTGCTCTGGGGTTGAAGTCCAAGTTACATCAACCAGGACAGAAATCATTATCTTGGCCACCAGGATACAGAATGTTCTTGGTGGTTCAGAAGAGATTTGGCTTCTCTGAGGGCAGTGTAGAACTTTATGCTGGAAAGGTGGCCGCAAGAGGTCTGTCTATCCTCGCCCAGGCATTGTGTCTGCGTTAGAAGCTCCCAGGAGGCCTGGCAGGGCTAGGGCCTGCCCTGGTATGCTGTGGTTCATCACGGAAAGTAGTCAAGGACTGTGAAGTCGTGGTGCTTGGGAAACTCCAAGGACAGAGAGCTAAATCCATGAAGTCTGTGGATGGCCTGATGGTCCACAGTGAGGACCCTGTTAACTGTGATGTTGACACCGCTCTGTGCCATGTGCTGCTCAGACAGATTGTGCTGGACATCAAGATGAAGATCATGCTGCCTTAGGACTCAACTGATAAGACTAGCCCTTAGAAGTCTCTAGGGCTTCCTCGGTGGTGCTAGTGGTAAAGAACCAGCCTGCCAGTGCAGGAGACTTAAGAGACAGAGGTTCAGTCCTTGGATGGGGAAGATCCCCTGGAGGAGGGCATGGCAACCACACCAGTATTTTTGCCTGGAGAATCCCATGGACAGAAGAGACTGGTGGGCTACAGTCCATAGGGTCACAAACAGTCAGACATGACTGAAGCAACTCAGCATGCACGCATGCAAGAAGCCTCTGCCTGGTCACATCAACAGTCTGGAACCCAAAGATGAAATACTGCCAACCACCCCTACCTCCGAAGAGAAGAGTGGGAAGCCAGAGCTACCTGCCATGCCCCAGCCAGCACTCACAGCATGATAGGGTCCCCTTGGCCAGCAGATTTGGAGTCTGGATATTGCTCTATAAAGACCTTTAATAAAATCTTTTTAAAAGAAACAACTAGAGGGTAGATCTAGAAATTTAGAAATACAAACAATTCTACTCCAGTTTTAGGAGAGAGAAAGAAACTTATATTAGAAAGACTTGATCTGTTATTCAGTGAGCAGAGAAAAAGTCAATATCTTCATGTTACTAATAAAGCCACAAATAAGCTACTAATCTGGAACAGGGAAGTATCCAGCTGAGGAACTGAGAAGCAAAGATTTTATTTTTAGATTCCAGAGAATATTAGGATGGGGGTTTTAGATAAGGTGTTTATGCTTTATTTCCTTGATTAGGGCACTACCATGCTGCTTTTTAAACACTGATGCATGCCTGTGGCTCTAACTTGGACCACATTAGATGGTCCTTATTGTGATAAAGTACATTACTCAGGGTTGTTAACTCCTAACAACAGTAAATTGGCTGCTTAAGCAGAAAAGGAATTTAGTCCAGGATAATACGTAGCTCTCAGAATCTTCAGATGAGTCAAAGAATAGGTTTTAGGTTAGTTAAGTGACCAAGCACAAAACCCAAGTTATACCATCTATGACCTAGAGGCTGCTGACATTATCCCAAAACAAGGACCCAGCATAGCAGGTCACCCCCCAGAGACCAGCCATACTTTCCATCTATTCTCTTCCAACTGTCAGCTTCCCAGCCAAGTCAGGATGAAAACCACATGCAAGACCTCCATTTCTTTGGGGGATTCACTGTAAATCCAACTTCAGCACAAGTGCATCTCATTTGTATCTCCTTGGTCACATGGGTGCCTCTGTGCTAAGGAGATTCAGTTGTGTCTGAGTCCCATGCGACCCCATGGCCTTTAGCCCACCAGGCTCCTTTGCCCATGGGATTTCCCAGGCAAGAATACTGGCGTGGGGAGCCATTCCCTCCTCCGAGGATCTTCCTATGCCTCTCCTCAGTTTGGTACCAGGCTTTTCCAGGGGGCTCTGTTGGTAAAGAACCCACCTGCCAATGCAGGAGATGTGGATTCTATCCCTGAGTCAGAAAGATACCCTGGAGAAGGAAATGACAACCCACTCCAGTATTCTTGCCTGGAGAATCTCATGGGCAGAGGAGCCTGGCAGGCTATGGCCCATGGAATCGCAAAGAGCTGGACACAACTTAGCATGCACGTGAACTGACAAAGAAAGCAGGGAGAGAAAGCTCCTACATAAAGGTCCAGATAGTGAACTTAAAGGTGACATGGCCCACAGAATGACGGTCCCCAAGGACATCCATCTTCTAATCCCCAGAACCCAAGAATGTGTTACCTTCCAAGGTAAAAGAGAATTTGAAGATGTGATTAAGGCTCTCATGATGAGAAAATCATCCTGGATTATTTGGGTGGGCCTTAGTTCTTCCTGGTGGCTCAGATAGTAAAGAATCTGCCTGCAGTACTGGAGACCCTGGTTAGACCCCTGGGTCACGAAGATCCCCTGGAGAAGGGAATGCCAACCCACTCCACTATTCTTGCCTGGGGAATCCCATGGACAGAGGAGCCTGATGGGCTCCAGTCCATGGAGTCACAGAGTCAGACACGACTGAGCAACAAGCACTATCTAATCCCAAGCATCTTTATGGGATGAAGACAGGAGATTCCGAGGAACAGACGAGGAGGTGTGGTGATGGAAGCAGCGAACACAGAGGGAGCTGGTGATCCTGTGCTGGCTTTGATAACGGAGGATGGAGCATCAGCTGAAGGCGTACAGGCAGGCTCTAGAAGCTGGAAAAGGCAAGGAAACACTCTAAAGACTAGAAGGAATGCTGGCCTGTGGTGCGTTAGTTTTAACTCAGAGACACTGATCTTGGACTGCCAATCTCCAAAACTGTAAGGCAACCGATTTGTGTTTTTTAAATCACTGTGGTCTAGTCACTAAGTTGTGTCTGACTCTTGCGAAATCAGTTTGTAGTAATTTTTAAATAACAGCAACAGAAAACTAATATAGGCGGTGAATTCTCCAGACATGATGAGGCTGCTCAAAAGGCAGGAGGCAGTTGACAACTGCCCAACACTTGAAAGTTTTATATTTTCAACGTATATTTTCATCTTCTACTTAAATGCCAATACTGACATACTGCTATTCTTACAACAGGGCTACTAACGGTATTTGCCAAATGAAATGATGAATTGTCCACTTGGCTTCTATCAGTTTACCAAGTATCTTGAGCTATTTCCTGCATATATGTTCAATTAGCCTATGGTGATTTGCAGTTGTGAGAGTGCAGGAGTCTTGTTTCTACTGCTTTTCAAGCATTCAAGACCAAAACACAGAGTCTAAGCCTTTAGTTTCTCCCCCAAAACAGCAATAGGAACAAAATGGCAAGTAGTTTTTTTCCTGTTTTTCATTAGAAAATAATGACTTTCTGTCCTTCTTAAAAAATGGCTTTAATCCACTATAATGTAAGCCTCCCTACTGTCATAGTAACTACAACAAAATCTTTTAACTGCTTGCGTAGTGCTTTGGTTTCCATGAAAAACTAAAACATTGTAACATTATAAAAGATACTTTTCCTGTTTCTTAGGAAAAAAGACTTGTGTGCTCTTCACCTCAGGATAAATAGAGTACACTGCGCTATCAGAACAAAGTGAAGGTTCTGTTTGCAAATTTAATAGATAAGGGGATCTCTAATATAAATATAAATTCTATTCTGAGAGTTCATCCATCGGCCAGTTATTTAGAGTTCATTTCAACATAGCAACAGTACCAGTATTCAGTTCAGTTCATTTCAGTTCAGTCGCTCAGTCGTGTCCAACTCTTTGCGACCCCATGAATCGCAGCACACCGGGCCTCTCTTTCCATCACCAACTCCTGGAGATTACTGAAAACTCATGTGCATCGAGTTGATGACGCTATCCAGCCATCTCATCCTCTGTTGTCCCCTTTTTCTCCTGCCCCCAATCCCTCCCAGCATCATAGTCTTTTCCAATGAGTCAACTCTTCGCATGAGGTGGCCAAAGTGCTGGAGTTTCAGCCTCAGCATCAGTCCTTCCAATGAACACCCAGGACTGGTCTCCTTTCGGATGGAGTAGCTGGATCTCCTTGCAGTCCAAGGGACTCTCAAGAGTCTTCTCCAACACCACAGTTCAAAAGCATCAATTCTTCAGTGCTCAGTCTTCTTCACAGTCCAACCCTCACATCCATACATGACCACTGGGAAAACCACAGCCTTGACTAGACAGACCTTTGTTGGCAAAGTAATGTCTCTGCTTTTTAATATGCTATCTAGGTTGGTCATAACTTTTCTTCCAAGGAGTAACCGTCTTTTAATTTCATGGCTGCAGTCACCATCTTCAGTGATTTTGGAGACCAGAAAAATAAAGTCTGACACTGTTTCCACTGTTTCCCCGTCTATTTCCCACGAAGTGATGGGACAAGATGCCATGATCTTCATTTTCTGAATGTTGAGCTTTAAGCCAGCTTTTTCACTCTCCACTTTCACTTTCATCAAGAGGCTGTTTAGTTCCTCTTCACTTTCTGCCATAAGGGTGGTGTCATCTGCATGCCATTGTTAACATACAACAATTATTGCAATCTCCCTGTAACAACATAAAATTTTATCTTGTAGAAGTTGTTACATGAATTCCATCTCAGTGAGGGATCTGGTTTGTCCAGAACATAATTTGAAGAGCGCACAGTAACCTATGCCCTGAAGAAAGGAACAGTTCTGTGTGATAAAGGAGGCTGAACGGAATGAAGACAGGCCCAGGGCTGCCTGAGGAAAAGATTCTCTGAATGCAGAGATGAGAGTGACTCAGGAAAGGACAAACATATTCTGGGGACACAATGTTCAAGATTTCATCTAGTTCACTAACGCCATTAGTGTGGGTAGGTTATTTGGAGGCTGGGGACGGGATGAAATGAGCAGGTGTATATTATGAGTGACATCCAGCCTGACCAAGGGCAAAAACAGATCACATGTGGAAACCCCAGGGTTACTTTTTTTTTTTTTTGATGTAGACCATTTTTGAAGCCTTTATTGAATTTGTTACAATATTATTTATGTTTTATGTTTTGGTTTGGGGGCCATGTGCATGTGGGATCTTAGTTCCCCAACCAGGGATTGAACCCACACCCCCTGCAGTGGAAAGGCAAAGTCTTAAAATCGCTGGACCACCAGGGAAGTTCCTATACTCTTTTATAAGCAAATTCACTAAGAACAAATGAGAGCCTCCGCTCAGGGCCCCAAGTCCCACCTTAAGGTTGCTGCTCTTCCTTGAGACCTGAACTCTCAGCTATAAAGTAGTTGGTCAATCTCAAATTATTCATTCATTTCCATAGTCTCAAGGAAAGACTCTCATTTGGCAGTAGGAGATGGAGAGGGTAGGGGTGGAATAAACCTAAATTAGAGACACACTACTGGAAAAGATTCTCAAAGATTACACATACACACGCACGTAACATCTTCTCAATGTATAATACGGAATGTTCTGTCCTGGAGGACAACTTCATGAAACACAACCCCAGAGAATATACTGCTAATGGTGGCCCCGAGAGCTGTGCAAAGAGGTCACCTGGACACGAAGAGAAATTTATTTTCACTCAGGGAAATGTGAGTCACATCATAGGTGAAAGTGATAAGGAAACAAAAACTCAAAAATTGTTGCATCCTCATTCCTGAGTCAGGAATATCCTACAGGGCTCCCTGAGGGCTGGGCTGTATCTTGAGCCACAGATGTTCTCATGGCCCCATCCTGAATCTAGCGCAACCCTGCTGCTGCTGCTGCTGCTGCTGCTGCTGCTGCTGCTGCTGCTGCTAAGTCACTTCAGTCGTGTCCGACTCTGTGCGACCCCATAGACGGCAGCCCACCAGGCTCCCCCGTCCCTGGGATTCTCCAGGCAAGAACACTGGAGTGGGTTGCCATTTCCTTTTCCACGAGCACAACTCAATCATCAACAAATTCTTTTAACTTTATCTTCCCACCTTATCCCAAACGCATCTACTGCCTTTTACCTCCACTATTACCACCAAATCCAAGTCACCGTCACCACCAAATCCAAGTCATTATCATTTGACCCCTTGACCGAAGACTTCCAAAACCTTTGGCTCATAGTGACATAGGAAAAATATCTTTTTGGGCACACACAGTCATCATTAAGTATGATTTCTTTTTTTTTTTTTTTAATTTTTTTAAATGTGGACCGGTTTTAAAGTCTTAACTGAATTTGTTGCAATATTGCTTCTGTTTTATGGATTCGTTTTTTGGCTACAAGGCATGTGGGATCGTAGCTGCCTGACCAGGGATTGAACCTGCACCCCCTGCATTAGAAATCAAAGTCTTAACCACTGGATCACCAGAAAAGTCCTTGTATGTTGATTTCTTTATGAATAACATATCTACGATGGTAGATACACATATTACAGTATAGAAACATATAATATAGGAACAGAAAAGTTTAAAGGAAGAAATTTAAATCATATATAGATGTATATGCATATACAGACATACGTATGTATATATCTATAAACATAAATATTTTCTTTTCTGCAGTGCCCCCTCCCTCACTCTCCAGGCTCAGCGTTCTCTACAACTGGAGCCACTGGCCTAGTCTACTATGCTGCTGCTGCTAAGTCGCTTCCGACTGTGTGCAACCCCATGGACAGAAGCCCACCTGGCTCCTCTGTCCCTGCGACTCTCCAGGCAAGAATACTGGCGTGGGTTGCCATTTCCTTCTTCAATGCATGCATGCATGCTAAGTCACTGCAGTCTTGTCTGACTCTGCGCTACCCTATGGACAGCAGCCCACCAGGCTCCTCTGTCCACAGGATTCTCTAGGCAAGAATAATAGAGTGGGTTGCCATTTCCTTCTCCTAGTCTACTATAATTGCCTCTTAATTGATCTCCCTACTTCCTCTCTTGTTTCCTTTCATTCATTTGCCACAGAAAAGTTAAATTAGGTCATGACATTCTTCCAATTACAACTCTTCAATAACCAGTCTATGGGGTCGCACAGAGTTGGACATGACTGAAGCGACTTAGCAGCAGCAGCACTTAAAATAAGATCTAAACTTCTTCTGACCAACAGTTGTCCATGATGGAGACCCTGCCCATTTCTCCAAAGCCCTCTGCCTGAACTTCATCATGTGGACTTTTTTTCTCTTCCTCCAACATGCCAAGCCCATCCAACTGTGGGGGTTTTGAAGCAGTTCTTCTCTCAACCTTGAATACTCATCCCTAGGTCATCACCAGCTTAACTCCTGATCACATGGACCTCACATAAATGACTCCTAAATGAGACACGTAAACTCCTTCAGCTAGGGTACTGGCTCCATCACTGTCTAGCCCATCACATTGGGGGATTTTCAGCCTGGCCTTTGCCTGCTATCTGATGTTGCTGACATACATATGTTTATACATATATGTGTGTTCACTGTCCATTTGCTTGCTATCAAATCAGAGTAGAGAACTTACTTATTGCCTTGACTGCAGTGAGCCCTCAACAAACTGGCTGAATGAATGAATTAATGGAGTACTTCATTAATAGAAATTTGATGAATTATTTATATGAGGTCAGTTGAATCAAGCAGAGTAGTTTTATTAAACCTATTTTTACTGAATTCTTTCTTGCCAGCCACCTCTGTCAGGGAGGGGGTGGGGGAAGTAGGCGGTTTTATAGAAATAGCTGGACAAGGGCTCAGGTTTCTTTGAAACACCTACAGTCAAAGGAGTGTGAGTCTAACAAGAGAATCACAGATTTCCAAAAATAAACATCCCTTTGAGAACAGGCAACCTGCCATGCCTTGTAACGGGAGCTCTAAAACCCCATTACTGAGCCCTTTCTAGGAAACCTCAGTGATGGGAGTACTATTCAAAAGTCTCTAATTGGCTGCGCTCTTAAAGGACCTTAAATAAATAACAGGCCTTATCTGATCTGAATTGTTGCCAAAGGTTGTCATTTGAAGGAGATAATGCACTAGTGATACCACACTGGGAAAAGAATATTGAGCTATTCTCTGCTCCTCAATGAGACATTTGAGGGAAAAATGTTAACTCACATGTGCCTATTGAAAGAATTCAGTTTTGGAAAAAAACTAGGCTCATTGGAATGTTAATATTCAGACAGATTGTTAAAATAAATCATCAAAGACATAAATATTCTGAGAGAGTCCAATGTCAGACCCTAGGTTATTATGTTGCAGACAGAATTCCCATTCAAAATCATCAATTTGTTTGCGGTGTGAAGCGCAATGAAAATTCATGATGCTCAGCTCTAAGCAAACTGCTGTATTAGGCAGAGTTAGAAATCCAAGTCCCTAACCTAATTCTCTCTCTCTCTCACACACACACACACACACACACACACACACACACACACACACACACACACGCTTACACGTGCACATGCCTCATTCAATTTTTAAAAATCCAGGAAGGTATTAGAAAGGATTTATTAACATTTAGTACAAGGTATCAGTATCCTCGTCAGTATCCTCTTTCAGAAATATTTATACCTGCCTCTTTTTTATTTTTGCTTATTTTTATAAGTCTGTGTATTTATTTTTGACTGTGCTGGGTCTTCGTTGCCTCGCTCTGGCTTCCTCTAGTTGTGGCTAGTGGGGGCTACTCTCTGGCTGTGGCTAGTGGGGGCTACTCTCTAGCCGCTGTGCTCGGGCTTCTTACTGCGGTGGTCTCCCCTGTTGCTGAGCACAGGCTGTAGCGCACTTGGGCTTCAGAAGCTGCGGCTCTCAAGCTCTAGAGCACGGCTCAGTAGCTGCGGCCCACGGGCTTCGTGGCTCCATGCCCTGTGCCATCTTCTCAGACCAGGGACAGAACCCATGTCCCCTGCATTGGCTGGGTGATTACCACTGAGCCACCAGGGAAGACCTGTAAATTTTTTTTTTCTTTAATTTTTGGGCCATGTGATGTGGCGTGTAGAAACCCAGTTCCCCAACCAGCGATCAAACCTGCACTCTCTGCAAGGGCCTTAACCCCTGGAACATCAGGGAAGTCCTGTCTCTTTTTTAAGCCATAGAAATCAAAATTTTGTCTCTCTGACAAAGACATTTTGATATTGAACACAAAGCTGAAGGTGTCGTTTTCCACTTAACACCCTAGCTCTTTCTGAGATCATGGCAGTTGAGTAGCCATGTAGTGGTTCTAAGCATGTTGTTTTGGAAAAACAGCTCTACTCATCCAGGAGAGAGTTCAGCCCCATCAGCTGGTTGGATGGAATCATTAACAGAAACACAAGAAAACTCAGGAAATTCCACCTGTCATCCGGAAACACAAACACACCCACACCCTCATCCACCTTCTTTTGAAAACGAACAGCTCAGATCATGCTGCTGAATTCAGTATCAATTTCTTAATTATTCATCCCGACTGTGCCTCCGTGAAAACAAAGACATTTTTATCCCCCTTGCTTTCTCACATTTTCTTTCCAAAGAAAGATCCTGTCAGAAACTATTATGACTTGTTAGAAATCTAAGGCTTCCAGCAAACTACAAACTACTCAGAACACAGTCTGGGAAGGGCTTCTTTATGAATGTAACTGGCATCTTAAAAAGACAACCTGGACAGAATTAGGTAGACCCAACTGAATAGAGGGAGAGGAAAAGAATGGAGTCTTGGAATATACTAGAAATGAGACACAGTTTCACACAGTCTACAGGCTCACCCATACTCTCATGGGCCCTTTCTCTAATATGCAGGACTTCTTGCAGGCAGGGTCTTCTCTTTGGGATGGCTTCAAGTCTACACAGGCGTTTCTTAACCTTCCCTCCCCCGCCTCCCTATCCCCCATATAACCGGGAATCTGCTTTATAGTTTTATCTTTGTGATCCCCACAGCCACCCCAATGCCCGCCGTGATGTCGACATCTGATGAGGGTTGGACAGAGTAAGAGATGGATGCTGACTGGCTAATCCAGGAAATCAGACTGATCCAATCAAACCCCTTCCTTTAAATTTTAGAATTTGAAACTGTTCGATCATGTACGACTCTGCTACCCCACGGACTGTAGCCTGCCAGGTACCTCTGTCCATGGGAGGAATACTGGAGTGGGTTGCCATTTCCTTCTCCAGAAGATCTTCCTGACCCAGGGATCGAACCTGGGTCTCCCACCCTGCAGGCAGACTCTTTAACGTCTGAGCCACCAGGGAAACCTATCTCCTACACAGTGCAGCTTCAATACACAGCCCCTGAGCTGCCAGATCTTTGGTGCTTGGCATGAGAAAGAAGCCAGTCTGAGTGAGTCTGAAGCCAGTCTGGGGAGAGTCCTGCTGGGATTTGCGTCTTGCATCCTGCTGTGTCCACACCCCTCTCCTTCCTGTGGCTACATGGGTCTTTCAGGGAATCCCCCATTTTGCCTAAGCTATAGCTGAGCTCATTTTCTATATTCTCCATGAGAAGGGTTCTAAGGGTCCTGGTGTGTGTTCTGTTTTCTCAGATATAATGAAGGTCTTAGAGTTTATGTCTTCTTATTTCAGAAGCCTCTGTGGTGTACAGTATGGAATTTGGTACACAAAAGGCATTCAGTCAGCAGACTAGTGCTTTCCAGAAAATGTGCTGTGTCTTTCAGTGCCGTGTTGGAACAGGACAGATGATGGAGGAAACAGCTAGACAGGCATGGAGCTGGGAGAGCACTGCACAAAACTAGGGTGAAAGCTCCTACAGTGGCCAGCCTCCATGGAGACCCCCAGTGACCCCTGTCTCTGACATTCATATCTTGTATAGTTCCCTCCTGCCTTGTGCCACGGATGGTCTACATGACAGAAAGTTCTCAGCAGAGTGAAGCAATGACCCTTCTAACATTTCGTTATAAAAGCCAAAACTGCTATATGTTAGTCAGTCAGTCGTGTCCGACTCTTTGCAACCCCATGGACCATTTTAGTCTTCCAGGCTCCTCTGTCCATGGGAATCTCAAGACAAGGATACTGGAGTGGGTTAGCCATTCCCTCCTCCAGGGGATCTTCCCAACCCAGGGTTCGGACTCAGGTCTCCTGCATTGCAGGCAGATTCTTTAGTGTCTGAGTCACCAGGGAAGCCCCCTATTAAAAGCATCTTCAATCATAAGTGCTCCCTGGCTTTCTGGCCAGCTTTCTGGAGTATCACTGGCTCTGCAGAAAAGAAACTGGGGCTTGCTGCCATCCCATCAGGGGACTTAGACATGGATCCTTTGGCCCTAGTCAAGTTCTGAGATGACTGTAGCCCTGACCAATACAGTGGCTGTAAGCCTTCCTAAGCCAGAACCCTTGAGCTAAGCATCTGCCAAATTTCTGACCCTCAGAAGCTGGGAAATTATAAATGACTTTTGTTTTAAGCAGCTAAGTTTAGGGGGCGTGTGTGTGTGTGTGTGTGTGTGTGTGTGTGTGCTTAGTTGCTCAGTTTCATTATTCATGACAAATGCTTCTTTGCAACCCCGTGGACTGTAACCCACTAGGCTCCTCTGTCCCTGGAATTCTCCAGGCAAGAATACTGGAGTGGGTTGCCATTTCCTGCTCCAGGGGAACTTCTCAACCCAGGGATTGAACCTGAGTCTCCTGTGAGTTTCCTGCATTGGCTGGCAGATTCTTTACCACTGTGTCACCTAATACGGTTTCCATGATCCCATGAGTGAGGTCCAGGGAAATCCAAGATGATGATGATGATGCAGGCCTAGGGATTCCACAGCCTCGGTTGTCAGGGTTGACAAAGAGAGCCAGAGAGGAAAAAACACACAAAACAAGAATAATGAAAGAATAATGAAAAGATAGGTGCCAGAGGTTTTGGCAATGAGTGGAAATGGAAAATCCCAATGCCATTTTTGCTATGAGCCAAACAAGGTATTTGGAGCCAGGAAATCAATACCAAAGTGAAAGAAGACCTCCGAGGTTTCTGGGGCTCAGACTGGCAAGTATCTAAAACCCTGAAGGGCATGAGCAACCAGAATGCAGGAGAATGTGTTCCCCTAGGATTGGAATGGTTTGCTCTGGTCCCCACTAAACTTTGTATTGAGTGTGCGTGTCTACCAAACATTACAACAGAGAGTTACACCTTATGACCAGTGGGTCGTTTACTGCTAAGGCAAGGGCTAGAGACCGTCAAGGCTTGTCTTTAAAATGTTTTCAATAATTGACGTTTTCTACCTATTATATTTGACACCCTCCAAAACCCACCAACTTGGCACCTCCTCAGCAGAGACTTCACCCCCATATGTCCCCATCATACTCCCTCTTATGTTTTCTGGTCCTGAGTCTCCTGTCCTCTCTTTCTTTCTTTTTCCCTTTTTTTTTTTTTTTTTTATTCTTTTTTGGCCATGTGGCCTTGGAGCCGTGTGCAGAGCTGGCGTGCCTGGGTGTGTATCTGCTTCTGCAGCCAAGAGTGTCCAGTACAAGAGCCTGCTTTTGTAGATAGCTCTGTGGTTTCAGAGGGCTTCCCGTGTGGCGCTAGTGGGTTGCCATTTCCTTCTCCAGAGGATCTTACCAACCCAGGGATCAAACTTGGGTCTCCTGCATTACTGACTTAGCTACGAGGGAAGACTTCTTTTATCCTAGACCTTCTTGATTATGGTCACTTAAAAAAAAAAAATCTTAAAAGAAGAAGCATCTGTCATGAATAATGAAGCCAAGTGGGACCCGTGGGGCTCCCGTGCATGGAGGCCTTCTGGTCCCCCACTTCTTGTAGGCAAGACTCCAGCCACCATGACGTTCCCTGAGTTTCAAAGGGTGGATTCATACAGTTGCTAGTCAAAGAAATGGACATGAGTTTGAGTAAGCTCCAGGAGTTGGTGATGGACAGAGAAGCCTGGCGTACTGAGACTGAACTGAACTGAATCAAGGAAGGATCAGCTAAGAAACCACCTCCGAGTTAAAGGGACCAGAAAAACTCATCAAAATTAGTCAGACTACTTGAGAAGAGATGAAGGGAGCACCGTTCAGTTCAGTTCAGTCGCTCAGTTGTGTCTAACTCTGCGACCCCATGAACCACAGCACGCCAGGCCTCCCTGTCCATCACCAACTCCCGAAGTTTACCCAAACTCATGTGCATCAAGTCAGTGATGTCATCCAACTATCTCATCCTCTGTCATCCCCTTCTCCTCCTGCCCTCAATCTTTCCCAGCATCAGGGTCTTTTCAAATGAGTCAGCTCTTCTTATCAGGTGGCCAAAGTATTGGAGTTTCAGCTTCAACATCAGTCCTTCCAATGAACACCCAGGACTGACCTGCTCTAACCATAATCTTATCAGAGACCCCACCTTTGAATCATTGTCATAAAACACTTCATCAAATCCTCTGCAGTTGGGACACATCGTTTTTCATGGCAAAAATCTGGTATGTCTCATTTGCCTGGCAAAATAATAAAGCTATCCTTTTCTACTTCATCCAAAACTCTCTCTGAGAGTAGTTTTGGCATCTGTATACAGAGAGGCCGAGCTTCTGGTAACAACAATATGTCTCCTAGATCTGAGCTTAGTTGGATATTTTAGGAAGGCCTTATTTTAATCGTGCAAAACATCAGCTTGGACACTTGGGCTATATATGTTCCCAGATACTTTGTTAAAACAATCTGTCTACCTAAAATAATTCCATACTAGAGGTAAAACTGACTTTAAATAAATTCAGGGCTTTGATGAAAGTTGTGACAAATGCATTAATTATTTAAGCTGTTCAATACATTTCAGCACCTGCACCACAGAAAATGATAAGCTGTGAAAACAGCAGGTATATTTTAATAGATAATCAAATTTAATATGATATAATATTTATCTATTGATCCTAGACTGAATGTACTTTATTGCCAGGTCAATAAGTAGGTCTCATGGGCCTAAAATGGATAGTGCCAAGAAAAGCAATCTATCAAAACAGATAAATACTTTATGATGTCAGATAAATACTGTATGACATCTGATTAGCTTGGAGTGCCATTTATTAAAAAAAAAAAAAAAAAAAACCTGTGAGCAAAAGAGTGAAAGCGTTCTCCGAAGAAAATTTAACATGATCATGGCTTTACACTGCCCTGATTATAGGTGTATCATTGTTGTTTAGTCATTAAGTTGTGCCTGATTCATGACCCCATGGGCTGTAGCCAGGTTCCATTGTCCATGAGATTCTCCAGGCAAGAGTAGTAGAGGGCATGGGCTGCCATGCCCTCTTCCAGGGGATCTTCCAGACCCAGAGATTGAGCCCTGGTCTCCTGTACTGGCAGGTAGATTCTTTACTGCTGAGCCACCAGGGAAGCCATGTTTATGAGTGGCTCATGTTAATAACCGGAGAAGGCAAGGGCACCCCACTCCAGTACTCTTGCCTGGAAAATCCCAGGGACGGAGGAGCCTGGTAGGCTGCAGTCCATGGGGTTGCAAAGAGTCGGACACGACTGAGCGACTTCACTTTCACTTTTCACTTTCCTGCATTGGAGAAGGAAATGGCAACCCACGCCAGTGTTCTTGCCTGGAGAATCCAGGGGTCGGGGGAGCCTGGTGGGCTGCCGTCTATGGGGTCTCACAGAGTCGGACACGACTGAAGCGACTTAGCAGCAGCAGCAGCATGTTAATAATCGTGTTAGGACTAGTGGGAAGAATTAGATATGTGTTCCCAGCATATCTAATCCTAATTAGATATGAAATGTTAGCAGACATGTATTTTTTATCTCACAAGATGGTGCTAACAAAAACATACATATACCAACAGGTTTCCTCCCTGAAGTGACTCTACACATGTTTTTCTCATTCAATATTCACCAACAGAGTACTTTCCTGCCAACAAACTAAGTGATTTACTATTCCTCAAACACAACTTGCACTTTCTTGCCTGGGTGCTTTCAGTCTTTTTTTTTTTTTTTTTTCTGCCAAATACACAAATACTCTCTCCAGGTTCTTCCCACCTTCACCTCCACCTCCACATTTTGTACCCATCCACATGACTGCCCCGCTGTGATGCCTTCCGGACCACTGCCCTCCACAGTCACTTCCTCCCTCGTGAATTTCTTTTTTTTATTTTAAGTACAGTTGATTTACAATGTCGTATTAGTTTCAGGTGTATAGCAAAGTGATTCAGTTTACATACATATATGTGTATGTTATACATACGTGTGTGTGATTCTTTTCCATTATATGTTATTATAAAATATTGAATATAGTTCTCTGTGCTGTACAGTAGGTCCCTATTGGTTAGCTAATTTATGTATAGTAGTATATATCTGCTAACCTCAGATTCCTAATTTATCCCTTTCCCTTTTCCCTCTGGTGACCATAGTTTGTTTTATATGTTGCCGTTGGTGACCACAAGTTTGGTCCCTTTCTGTTTTGTATATAAGTTCATTCGTACCATTTTTTTTTTTTTTTAGATTCCACATATAAGCATATCATATGATAATTATCTTTTTCTGTCTGGTTTACTCCACTCAGTATGATTATCTCTAGTCCCTGAATTTCTCTGATGCACACGCCCTCTGCCAAACTCATTTGGAAACTTATGAGAATTTCTTTCTCTTATAAATTTTCTAAATCATCACTTGTTTATGATTCATCTTGCCAATCATTTTAAATCTTTTAGAGAAGACTTTGTCTCATACATCTTGCCAAGCTCAACACTGTCTTACAACTGGGAGGATGACAAGATATACCTGTTGCTTGATTGCTTGTTTGTTTGTGGAAGAAGGGATAGGAAAGAAATGCAAAAGTAAAGGCAAGAGATACACAGTGTGTGCTATCTGCCAGGTACTTACTCTTCACGCTGCTGCTTGCATTTTATATCATTTAATCTTCTCATTATCTCATAAGATAGATGCTCTTATGATCCCCATTTTATGAAAAGGAGCACATTCTCTAAGGAAAAGTTGCTTCTTTGCCTCACTGCCCCTTCCCACTCACCCCAGGTGGAGTTCAGCATTGCCTAGAGCTTCCAGTGAATCTGTCCTACCTGAAAATCTGGTTCAACGGAAAGTGATTTATCAGCCTGTGTCTAAGCCAAGGGGCAAACACAAATAATTTGGCCTTACCTGTTCCCACTTAAAGATTTGTGGTAAAGGACAATAAAGATATCAATGTTAACAATAGGTAAAGAAACAAATTCAGCTTTGAAGAGAATAAGCTAATAGAACACATATAACATTTTGCAAGAAGCAAAATACTTGGACTTACTAAAACCAATTTGCAGGATGACCTCAACTTTAAAAAAAAAAAAAGCAAACGCTATTTGATTGACAAATACCTGTATATTTCCTGCAATGGCTGATTTAAATATCAAAACCCCAAAGCAATCACAGGTTTTGTTCACCTTGCTTCAGGCTACAACCTAAAAATGCCACCAAGGCCCTGAAACTATTCTGAAAAGCATAGTAGTGATCATTAACTATTTCCATCTCAAAAGCAGAACTATTCTCAGCTCCAAAAACCCACACAAGAAAGTGAAACTTCCAGCCGTGTGTATATATGTGGCATAAGCAGAGACTCTAACAATTAAACTGCTTTAAATGAATTGATCTCTCTCGCCTTCCTTTAGGGAATATTTAGGACATTCATAACTTTTAAGGAAATTAATTATGAAACAATGCATCCAGGAGTCTCCCTGTATTCACATAAAAAATTAATATTAATAGCAGTAGTGTTCCCTTCTACAGCACCTGCCCCTGACTGTCCCAGTTAATTAAAGCTTAACTGTGGCCTTAGCCTTGGGCAATCCTTTGAATCATATACCTACACATGTCCTCTGTACCCAGAGACATTGTGCTGAGAGGTTTATTTCCCTAATGAACTGAAGTGATTGAAGCGAAGAATGCAAAACAAGCACCCTCTCAATTTGTCCTTTGGTAAAGATATAACCACTGTTTCTGACTGGCTCCAAAAAAATTAAGAACCAGTAAGAGGACAGTGTTTAACAGGAATATTGTTTGAAGCAGGAAAAGTGGTCTTGAAAAGTAATTTTGGAGTCAAAATTTTAAAATTTTGCGCAAGTGATATATGATATTGCTGGAGTTTCATAGATGGTTAAACTGATTGCAAAGCTGCCTGAGAAAGAAAGGAAAAGAAGAAGCAAAGAAGAGAGGGAGAGAAGGGACGGAGAGCCACAAAGCAAGTACTGCTGATGACTCGAATTTTCTCAAACTTTGTTGTCATATGGTTGCAGTCAGCCCATCAGGGTAGCAGGCCCACAAGGCCAAGTCTATCTCCAAAATTCAAGAAGAAAGTCAGGAAAGATCATATCTGCAATAAAATCTAAGAATAAAAAAATGGGTGGAGAGAGAGAAATGGATCAACCGTATACCTAAGAGGAAGCAAGTTAGAGATGCCTTGTAGGTATTGCACCAACGCGTTTAGTATCATTTCAAATTCTACTTGAGGAGACTAAACAATTACCGAGGTCAGTGAGGGCACCAGCCACATGGTGCCCAGACAGAGTGAACTGACAAATCATTTTGACTCATCACCTGTTACCAGGTCCCATTGGTCAAAGTTGGGTAGTATTTGCAGTAATTTTTAGTACTATTTTACAAATATTCAGAGACCCTCCTCTGGGACACGAGGTAAAATTGTACTTCCTGGCACTCACATGGAGGGAGAGTCATGTGATTAGTCCTGGCCAATTAATTTTTTTAAATTTATTGATTTGGGCTTCCCAGGTGGCGCTAAAGGTAAAGAACGTGCCTGCCGATGCAGGAGACATAAGACATGCGGCTTTGATCACTGGGTCAGGAAGATCCCTTGGAGGAGGGCATGCAACCCACTCTAGTATTCTTACCTGGAGAATCCCCAAGGACAGAGGAACCTGGCGGGCTACAGTCCATGGGGTCGCAAAGAGTCAGACACGACTGAAACAACTGAGCATGCACACATTTATTTATTTGGCTGCACCAGGTCTTAGCTGAGGCAAGTGGGATTTTTAGTTGCAGCACGGGGGATCTAGTTCCTTAACCAGGAATCAAACACAGACCCCCTGCGATAGAAGAGTAGAGTCTTAGCCACTGGACAACCAGGGTAGTCTCCAGCTAATGAATTTTGAGGTGTCTTTTAATCACCAGTGTGATATCCATCAGAACTCTTTCACATATATACCACAAGCAGTAATGTTCCATCAGCCGTGGTTGTAAAATGAGCTCAGCCATGATGCAGAGCACAGCCTCCAACCAACTCACAGGGACATGTAGTGTGAGCAAGAGATAGACCTTTGTTGTTTGAAGCCATAGCAAAACCCAGAGGTTCTCAAAAAGTCACCCCCAACCAGCAGAAGCAACATAACTTGGACCCTGTAGGAAATGCAAATTCTCAACCCTCTACCCAAGACCTACTGACTCAGAGGCTGGGGCGCAGCCATCTGTGTTTTAATCAGCTCTCTGGGTGATGTCAGCGCTAATAAAGCTGGAAAACCAAGCACCTGCTAATTCATCCTTCTGGACACACAGCTTTCCAAAAGATCGATACTAGGTGATAGGTTTCAAGCAAAGCAAGTCTTGGTCCAATTTCCGAACAATATATAGGAGTATTTACTAACTAGCAGGTGTCAAAAAAACATGAGACATATTCTCAAAGCTCAGAAAGTCCCCTCCCTGCCCCCAGGCTCTCTACAATACCTTACATGGAAGTTTTACTCTCAGGCCAGTAGAAAGCTCATTTGCAGACTAGACCATCCAGGTCCTGGTGTGACATCAGCATCCTCCACAAAGCAAAGTGATGAAGGACTAAGAAGACTCTAGACCTTGACTCCACACTGGCCATGCCAGCCCACTGGACTTCTGGGATCTTATGTCTCGTTCACCTAAGGTACTAGGACCCAGCCAAGATTTCACTTACCTTGCAAATCACTCATTGCACTGGTGAAAAATTATTTCCTACATCCCAGTTGCTAATTGATGAATCTCTCAGCAGAGATTTCCAGAGACTTGAAATAGTAAGTAATGGAAGAGTTAGTACCTTATTATGACACTTCAAATGCTAGCTCTTTACCCTAGAATATGGGTTCTGACTAAGGCATTTCAACTACCTGTAAGAGTGTTAATCACTCAGTCGTGTGACTCCTTTCGACCCTGTGGACTGTAGCCCACCAGGCTCCTCTGTCCATGGGATTCTCCAGGCACGAAGACTGGAGTGGGTTGCCATTTCCTTCTCCAGGGGATCTTTCCCACCCAGGGATTGAATCTGGGTCTCCCACTTTGCAGGCAGATTCTTTACCATCTGAGCCACCAGGGAAGCCCCACCGCCTGTAAGGTGTAGATTAAAGACAAATTTAACACAATTTGCATCACATTGTTTGTACACTAGGAGACATTATTATAACAATTATGGATTCTTTGTTACAGAAGAAACAAGGAATCTGAGTGTCAGGGTATCAAACTCAAGAAACATTTTTTTAAAAACCACTTCTAACAGACAGTACTGCCTAGCTGAGTAGAAATATTTGTATATTACAAAGGGCAATTTGTCAAGCTACTGTCATTTTTTGGCAACATCCATTGGCATAGTTCTAAGTTCATCAAGCAAGCCCCTATAATTTAGTCTCTTCACATGACCAGCATCCTGTCAGAAGTGAGCGTCCTGTGTAGAAAGATGATTCCACTTATCCTAGCAGATATCTTAAGATTATACAGTATAAACTGCCATCTGGTTTTTAAATAAGCATATTGTGGGTTTGTTAGTGTGGTGGGCTCAGTAATGTTTCCCCCTCCCCTCACCAAAGAGGCCCAAGTCCTTATTCCAGAACCGGTGAACAGGTTGCCTTACGTGGAAAGAGATTTCGCAGATGTGGTGAAATGAACAATCTCCAAGTGAGAAAATTAGCCTGGATTATATGGATGGGTTCAGTGTAATCACAATGGTCCTTACAAGAGGGAGCTGGGAGGGCCAATGTCAGATAAGTTAATACAATCATGGAAGAAGAGGTCCGTCTGGGAAAGACTGAGGACAGGAGGGGAAGGGGACGACAGAGGATGAGATGGTTGGATGGCATCACCGACTCAATGGACATGGGTTTGGGTGGACTCCAGGAGTTGGTGATGGACAGGGAGGCCTCGCATGCTGCAGTTCATGGGGTCGCAAAGAGTCGGACACAGCTGAGAGACTGAACTGAACTTGCTGCATTGGCAGCCAGGCTCTTTACCTTCTGAGCCACCGTGTGAATCATTTTTAAAGGTTTTATTGAATTTCTTACAATATTGCTTCTCCTTGATGTTTTAACTTTTTCTGGCCTGGAGGCACGTGGATCTTAGCTCCCCAAACAGGGATCGAACCCTGCACCCCCTGCATTAAAGGCAAAGTCTTAACCACTGGACCACCAGAAAAGTCTCTAAACTTGTGTTTTTCAGCCACTGAATTTGTGGTAATTTGTTACGGCAGCAATAAGAAGCTAACACAGTTGGTGTGATTTATTTTACAATCTGATAACCTCTAGAAGAACTGAAAAACTGGATTTCTCAAAGGTGAAAACTGGGCCACGGGCCTGTGATGAGCCGCTGTAACGTTCACTGTCTCCCCTCACTTTCTCACTTTCCCTTTCCTCTTTCTGTCTCTCTCATCATGAGCATCCTTACAGCCCGAAGGAGTTGGGTGGGGGGGGGATAGAATGTAGCAATCAATTCTAGAATTGTGTCCTTTAAGCAGTCAGACATTCAGAAGTAATGAAAAAACACATCACTTCTACAGAGTTTTCCTGTCTTCAATCACCTATAACAGAAAAGAAGCCCAGAATTTTAAAAATTAGCCAAATTAGATATAACACATTCCATATAGGAAATTTCCTCTGTCTCACCCCTAGGAGAGTATCCCTGGGCCTAATTGCTCTTACATAAGATTAAACAAGCTCAGTGATCTGATTGTCTAGCCCATGGTAAAATCTGAAGCCACAGGCTCAAAATTTGGAATGGGAGTGGTTTGCTAAGAGACTTGGTATTTGCAGAAAGAAGGGAGAGACCACAGCCTGATAACACAAATGAGACATAAAAATTCTTTAAAAAGAGACTCTGGAATTTAGAAGGAAAACAAAAAATGGCCAGGACCCATTTATTGAAGGATCGGCTAGACCTAAGCCTCAAATGAGGCTCTGGACACATAAATGCATTAAATCTGGTGTTTTTAATGATGAAACTAAGTTATAGTATGCTGTTCCATCATGGCTTCTATACAATGTATATAATATATAGAATATATATATATTATATAGAATATATATATTCTATATAATTATAAATATAATTAATTATATGTTGAATAGGGTAAGATCCCTTAATATAATAACTCACTTAATAGGAAGCCTCTCATTTTCCAACTATGCCAAATAAGTAAAGCTAAAATTGTCTTAAATTTAGTCCCTGATAATTAGTAATACTGAGAAATCAGAAGTCCTCTTATTCTCCCTCCCTTTTTTATTTTTGACTCAAGAGTTTTAAAGATTGAGGAAATCCTAACACCAAAAGCAAGCCACTGCCTCCACCACCACCCACCCAACCCCGCACCTAAATTTTCACCTTAGTGGTATTGCCAACAGCTTCACAAGAGACAATTTGAAAGAGCGACTTCACAAACCAGATTTTACTCATCCTAGAATCTGGAGAATTTACCTGTCACACTCTATAAAAGAGATCTGATCCTGCCCACGAAGGATGGGGGAAAGGTATAGCACAAAGTACTTCCATCTTCAATTCACATTTCCTGAGACTCTCAAGACTTGGAACCCAAGACTGAATCATCAGTAGGGTGCAGAGACGTCATTTCAAGTCAAGTTTTTAAAAGTCATTTGAAAAAACTTCTACCCAAGTGTATCTTTCTTGAAAGTTGCTAGCTTTCAAGCAGCTTTCATCCTGCTAAGCTAGGTTTGCAGAAGACCTAAGCCCTTCCAATCAAGAAAATAGTCATATTTGGGTCATCGACAGATCTCCACCACCCCTAGCACTGAGTTTCCTCGGGTGAGGATTAAGCCCATTATTTGGTAACCATCAGCCAGGTAGCACAGTGGTAAAGAATCTGCCAATGCAGGAGATGCAGGAAATGTCGGTTCAATCCCTGGGCTGGGAAGACCCCCTGGAGAAGGAAATGGCTACCCACTCCCGTATGCTTGCCTGGAGAATCCCACAGACAGAGGAACTTGGAGGGCTACAGTTCATAGGGTTGCAATGAGTTGGACCCCACTGAGCACACACGCACACACTTTGCATATTGTAGCAAATGGTGCCTTAAGTAAGTGCTTACTATTCCCCCAGGACTCTGTTGCAGGAAGGAAATGGGTTGTTAGGGGCACAGCGATAAACCAGAATGAAAAGACCCATCAGACAACAATGTGGATGGCTCTACAGCTCAGAATCGCACCATCTAGTTTCTCATCACCAGGCTCCATATCTTATCTCCTTGAGCAGCTACAGTAAACCCAAAGCTGGGGGGAGAGGGGGCGCGGGGTGGGGGGGTGTGTGGAAATGCTACTTTTCAAGCTTCAGACTCGGAGGAGAGTATGAGTGGAAAATCAGATATCAACTTTGTGTGCATATATGCAGGAATTTTATTACATCATTTCTCTCCAGGCTTACAGACTTCCCCATCGCATCATGTCATCCCCCAAGATGATCCCGGGAAAGAAAGAAAAGTGAAAATGAAAGTTGTTCAATTATGTCTGACTCTTTGTGACCCCATGGACTGTAGCCCCCCAGGCTCCTCTGTCCATGGAATTCTCTAGGCAAGAATGCTGGAGTGAATTGCCTTTTCCTTCTCCAGGGGATCTTCCCGACCCAGGATCAAATCCAGGTCTCCTGCATTGCAGGTGGATTCTTTACTATCCTACCCACCAAGGAAGCCCTGGTGAAGATCATGGAGAGCCCCTTATACATGATTTCACTTGACATAACAGTAGGTCCTTGTTGGTTATCTATTTTCAATATAGCATTGAAATCTGTCCAATCTATCCCTATCCCTGCTCAACCCTCTCTGCCTTTCTAAGTCTTTTTGGATTCTTCTTTGCAACCAAAAGTTCTGGTCACTGATAATCCATCAGTGAACAAGTGTCATATAGCCCTTGTCCTCAAATAGCAGAGAAATTGAGCAAGAAAACAGGAAATTATAAAATGTGAAGAGTACCCTGACAAGAGAAATACAGGATCCTATGGGAGCCAACTCATTGGAAAAGACTCTGATGCTGGGAAAGATGGAGGGCAAGAGGAGAAGGGGGCAACAGAGGGTGAGATGGTTGGATGGCATCTCTGACTCAATGAACATGAGTTTGAGCAAACTCAGGGAGATAGTGAAGGACAGGGAAGCCTGGCTTGCTGCAGTCCATGGGGTCACAGCGAGTCAGACATGACTTAGCAACTGAACAACAACATGGGCGTTTATAGGAGGGGACTGCGTCACATACAAGCTGAGAAGGATAAGTGGGAGTTATCAGCTGAAAGCGGAAGTACAAGGTGCAGGGGGCATCCTACAGGAAGATAAAATTGCAGGAGCAGAGAGCCAATGATGAACATGTGCGCTGAGCGCTGGCACCACTGAAACCAGCTCAGGTCAGTTCCCTGCAGGGGCCACGATGGAGCATTTCACGTTGATCCAAAGAGTAGTGAGGAGTCTCTGAAGGGTTTGCAGTGTGCCAGTATCATCCACAGGGTTTCAAAGAATATACCTCTGGTTGTCGCCTAATGGGCCATGGAAATCTTGAGAATAGAAGACTTATTAGAAGGCTGCGGAATCACTCATAGAAGACTCTCATAGCAACGGAGTGATGGGGAAACACAGTCTGAATGGTAGGCTGCCTTCTCCTGAATTAGGCTCAGTGAGGAAGGATCTGGTGTACGCCTATCAGATGTATCAATCTGGTGTCCCTGCAGGTCAAATACAGTGATAAATAAATTTCTTGGCTGCACAGTGATTTTTTTTCATTGAAATGTATTTGATTTACAGTGTGTTCGTTTCTGCCATATAGCAAAGTGATTCAGTTATATACATACCTGTTCTTTTTTTGTTATGGTTTATCACAAAATATTGACTGTAGTTCCCTGTGCTATACAGTAGGATCCTGATGTTTATCTGTTCTATATATAAAAGTTTGCACCTGTTAACCCCAAGCTGCCATTCCATCCCTCTCCTACCTTCCCTTCCCCTTTGACAATTAGAAGTCTGTTCTCTATGCCTATGAGTCTGTTTCAGCTTCATATACGTTCATTTGTGGCATATTTTAGATTCCACATATAAAGTGACATCATACGATATTTGTCTTTCTCTTTTTGACTTACTGCACTTCATATGACCAGCTCCAGTTCCATCTCTGTTGCTGCAAATGGCATTATTTTGTTCTTTTTGTGGCTAAGTAGTATTCCTTTGTGTACATACACCACATCTTCTTGCTCCATTCATCTGTCCATGGACATTTACGTGGTTTCCACATCTTGGCTATTGTTACGGTGATTTTTTTAAATGAACTTAGAGTCTTTTTATAATTTTATTTTTTTAAATTGACTTATTTATTTTAATTGGAGGATAATTACTTTACAACATTGTGATGGTGTTAGCCACACATGAATATGAATTGGCCATAGGTATACACATATCCCCTCCATCCTGAGCTCTGCCTCCCGAGTCCCTCCACACCTCATCCCTCCAGGCTGTCGCAGAGCAGTGGCTTTGGGGGCCCTGTGTCATTCATCAAACTTGCGATGGTCATCTATTCGCATATGGTAACATATATGTTTCAGTGCTATGCTCTCAAGAGATGTCTTTTTAAAGTAAGGCTTGCTGTCTCCATCACTCCCCACTTCCCCATATATAGTCAGCCCAAATTGCCCATTTATGTTACCAGCGTGGTGACTGTGGGCACTTGAGTTTGTGAACCTCTGAGATAAAACATGAGATTATTTTTTTCCAATTTAATCTATAAAATCATCATCATTCTTTTGGACATTTGGACCACCATTTTATGAGTGACCCCATAATGTACTAGGCAGGCATTTGGGATTCACAGAAGTATATGTTGCTCTGAAACATAGATGAGTGAAGCATTACTACAAACTGTAACACAATGAACCTCAAAACGCATGCTAAGTGAAAGAAGCCAGTTACAAAAGAGCACAAATCATATGATTCCATTTATATCCAGAGTCTAAAAATGGCAGATCTACAGGGACAGAAAGATCATTAGTTGCCTAGGGCTGAAGGTGGGGACAAGGAATGCCTGTGAACAGACACCCAGGAGCTTTCTGAAATCACAGAAATATGCTAACACTGAATGGTCTTGATAGTCTTCATGACTGCAAGTAGGGTATATTATACTTCCACAAATCTGTTTAAAAAAAGATAATCACATATGCTGAAACATGATAAATGTCAAACCAATGGTTTGAAAACAATGGTCTCCAAACTTCTAATATCCTCTGATCATGCATCCCTCTCATTAAAAAAGTGTCCATCATCAATTTATATGCATTTGTGTGCTTAGTCACTCAGTCATGTCCAACTCTTTGTGACCCCATGGACTGTAGCCCACCAGGCTCCTCTGTCCATGGAGATTCTCCAGTCAAGAATACTGGAGTGGGTTGCCCTGCCCTCCTCCAGGGGATCTTCCCAACCTAAGAATTGAACCCAGGTCTCCCACACTGCAAGTGGATTCTTTACCTTCTGAGCCACCAGGGAAGGCCTTATGTGCATTTATTTCTTAACAAATAATGAAGTAATGTGTTGATATACTGTATAAATGGTAGAATATACCCCCAAAATGAAGCTAAAAGAAGAAAAGATTCAAAACATATAACCGGGTAATATTTTAATGCAAAATTATTGGTTTGATCACAAGATTTTTGAAAAGGAAAGGAAACTAAGGGTTAGAATTAGTGAACAAAGTGAATTCTATAGTAATAAACATGTGAATGCCAGAGGCTGCCAAAATTGACTGGGGATCCTGTGATGGACAAGACCATCCATGCATAATAAACTCTCAGAATATTCATCAACTGAAAAATCTTGTCCAAAGTGATGCTGTGTTTCCATAATGAACAATGAAACATCCATTGAAATAAATCCAGCTGTTCCGAGGATGGCAAATATTTAGGAACGTGGAACAGCAGGAGTGTTAATAACAAACGTCAAAGAGGAGAGTTCAAAAGAAAAGAGCAGAGAAAGGAAGTTGCAGGAAGGATTCGTACGAAGAGGAAGCTCCCTATGCAGGATGAAATTTTGCTTCCAGGTGGGATGGATTTAGTCACATCACTCTGTCTAAACCACCTATTGTGACCAAAGTATAAAAAAGAACGTGCCAAGTTTCCGGTTCAGGAAATTTACACCCTTAAATAAGTTTCCTTCATCCATTGGTGTTTTCCCTTAACCTTTTCCTCTGAGATTTCACAATACAAAAATAATGATCTTTGTTGGCTTGGATGTTTATGATGTGATTCTCAGAGGGAGCTATAAACAATAAGTGAACATAACCAAGATATAGAGTTCTTATTAGTGAGTTGTAAGAGACAGCTAAAGCTGGATGAGGAAGTGAGGGCCAGGTCCTGAAGGGACTTAAAATTATGGAGTTTGGACTTTTTCTGTGTAGCCATCCATCATGGGGGCCACTGAATGTTTTTGAGCACAGGGCAAGTTGAGTTGTGCTTGTCATACTGGACTTGACAGAGTGCTGTACACACTGTGGACAGGTGTGGGGAGAGGTAAGAGGTGGTATTTTAATGTGTTAGAATTTTAACAATAAGCAGTCCAGTGCAGGCTGGAACTGAGGGTCTAGTTCAGATGGTGGCACTGAGAACAGAAGGAAGAGAAGAGATAAAGTGAAGAATTTCTAGATGGCTGATGGTGATATTTGTGACTGTGATAGAAGCTAGGTCCAATGCTGTAAAGAGCAATATTCCGTAGGAACCTGGACTGTTCCATGAGCCAAGACAAGTTGGAAGTGGTCAAACAGGAGATGGCAAGAGTGAACATTGACATTTTAGGAATCAGCGAACTAAAATGGACTGGAATGGGTGAATTTAACTCAGATGACCATTATATCTACTCTATGGGCAGGAAATCACTACAGATGGTGATTGCAGCCATGAAATTAAAAGACACTTACTCCTTGGAAGGAAAGTTATGACCAACCTAGACAGCATATTCAAAAGCAGAGACATTACTTTGTCAACAAAGGTCCGTCTAGTCAAGGCTATGGTTTTTCCAGTTAGTCATGTATGGATGTGAGAGTTGGACTGTGAAGAAAGCTGAGCACTGAAGAACTGTTGCTTTTCAACTGTGGTGTTGGAGAAGACTCTTGAGAGTCCCTCGGACTGCAAGGAGATCCAACCAGTCCATCCTAAAAGAGATCAATCCTGGGTATTCTTTGGAAGGACTGATGTTGAGGCTGAAACTCCAATACTTTGGCCACCTTATGCGAAGAGTTGATGCATTGGAAAAGACTCTGATGCTGGGAGGGATTGGGAACAAGAGGAGAAGGGGACGGCAGAGGATGAGATGGTTGGATGGCATCACCGACCCAATGGAGATGAGTTTGAGTAAACTCCGGGAGTTGGTGATGGACAGGGAGGCCTGGCATGCTGTAGTTCATGCAGTCACAGAGAGTCGGACACGACTGAGCAACTGAACTGAATTGAACTGATGGTGATGTTAGAGTTCATAAATCCCGGTGCCAAAAACTCTCCAACACCAGGCCAGAGGGCAAGTTCAAATGAAGTACACAAAGATACTCTACAAGCTCAGGCTCCACTGGGCATCTCTGGACTGGCCATGTGGCCTGAAGCACTTTGGAGCAGGCCCAAGAGCCAACGGTGCTCTATTTTGTCCAGTTCAAAACGTTCCCACCTCTTCAATCCTGCTTCATTGCTTCTCAGTGGACTGCTAAAGAGACAGAGGAAAGGACTTAAGGGCATGTCATCGATTTTTTTTTAAAGTACTTAATAAAATCATCTTACTTTGAAAAGGGATACTTCCTCTACATCTATACTTGAGGGATTTTTTAAAGAAGACTCAAGAATTAAAATGGAGAAGGAAATGGCAACCCACTCCAGTACTCTTGCCTGCAAAATCCCATGGATGGAGAAGCCTACAGTCCATGGGATCGCAAAGTGTCAGACACAATTGAGTGACTTCACTTTCACTTTCATTTTAAAGAATTAAAAGATCCATAAAGTCCTTATCCAGTTGATTTGGGTACATTGTGGTTGACAACTAACTCCAGCCTCCCTGGGAGAAACAAGGCTGATTTTCAGGAACTTGATATCTACATGTTCTGATAAGCCTTGGAGGCTATAATCAAGTAACCAAAAGAGACACAATAATTCATACATCTCGAGGAAAAAAAAATGCTAATAGTTCATCCATGTATTTCTATCATCACTATGGAATCATTCTGGAGGAAATGGACTTGGAAGTTTGTCCTAATATTCTATTTTCTTATTTGCATATGTATTTACATCCAAGGGCTTCCCTAGTATCTCAGCTGGTAAAGAATCTACCTGAAATGCAGGAGACCCCGGTTCAATTCCTGAGTTGGGAAGATCCACTGGAGAAGGGGTAGGCTACCCACTCCAGAATTCTTCCACTTTCTAGGTGGCTCAGCTGGTAAAGAATCTGCCTGCAATGTGGGAGACCTCGGTTTGATCCCTGGGTTGGGAAGATCCCTGGGAGAAGGAAATGGCTACCCACTCCAGTATTCTGGCCTGGAGAATTCCATAGATAGAGGCGACTGGCAGCCTATAGTCCATGGGGTTGCAAAGGGTTGAACATGACTGAGAGACTTTCACTTTACATCCAAACTCAAGGTTTGGATTTCATTAGTGAACCAAACTGGAAAAAAAAAAGCAACAGAAGAAAGATATTGTTTTCTGTATCATCTGGTGTCAAATTTTAAGATCAAATTATTTACCAGATTTATTTTTTCACTTTCCAACATTTTTGAATTTTCGGGTTGGTTCATGGTGATGGTCACTCAAATTGTAGAACTTCATCTGAGTAGTTTACTGGCTAGACATTTGGCTTCTTACAGAGTCAATTCTAAAGATCACAACCATCAAAGTCACCTTTTGCTCTCACCTCCTTTATGGAATTGCCTCTTGGGGGTGTCTAAAGAAACATTTTCCTGAGATTAAGAGTAGAAACCACATCTTCTTATTTAGTTTGATCATTATTTGGTCATTATTTAGTTTCCTTGGTTGTAAGCGGGCAAAGCATTCATTTTAAGTGTAACCCCCATTTGCTGTAGGAAATAAAAAACAAAACAAAACCGAGCATCTGGTACATGATCAGATGAAGTCGATGGTTTGTTTAATGTTTTCTGTTTTGCATTGTAATTATTTATCTATTTTTGGCTGTGCTGGATCTTTGCATTTGCATGGGCTTATCTCTAGTTGCTGCGAGCTGGGGCTACTCTCTATCCTGGTGTGCGGGCTTCTCACTGCAGTGGAGCATGGGCTCTGGGACACACAGGCTTCAGTAGCTGTGGTGTGTGGGCTCCACAGTTGTGGTTCCCAGGCTCTAGAGCACACACTCGATAGTTGTGGCACACAGGCTTAGTTGCTCTGCAGCATGTGAGATCTTCCCAGACCAGGAATTGAACCAATGTCTCCCACACTGGCAGGTGGATTCTTTACCAGTGAGCTACCACAGAAGCCCTGTTTAATGTTTTTTATTACAGTAAAATAGAAAACCTCATCGCAAAGGTTTGTATGCTATCAGTATTCTAGACTACTTCAAGACAAGACATTAAACTCGTGTGGAAATTGTCTTTCCCTAGGAGAAACTCAATATGCCAGCAAATTTGGAAAACTCAGCAGTGGCTATGGGACTGGAAAAGGTCAGTTTTCATTCAAGTCGCAAAGAAACGCAATGCCAAAGAATGCTCAAACTACTGCACAATCAAACTCATCTCACATGCTATCAAAGTAATGCTTAAAATTCTTCAAGCCAGGCTTCAGTAATATGTGAACCATGAACTTCCAGATGTTCAAGCTCATTTTAGAAAAGGCAGAGGAACCAGAGATCAAATTGCCAACATCCCCTGGACCATGGAAAAAGCAAGAGAGTTCCAGAAAAACATCTATTTTTGCTTTATTGACTATGCCAAAGCCTTTGACTGTGTGGATCACAATCAACTGTGGAAAATTCTGAAAGTGATGAGAATATCAGACCACCTGACCTGCCTCCTGAGAAACCAGTATGTGGTCAGGAAGCAGCAGTTAGAACTAGACATGGAACAACAGACTGGTTCCAAATAGGAAAAGGAGTACGTCAAGGCTGTATATTGTCACCCTGCTTACTTAACTTCTATGCAGAGTACATCATGAGAAATACTGGGCTGGAAGAAGCACAAGCTGGAATCAAGGTTGCTGGGAGAAATATCAATAACCTTAGATATGCAGATGACACCACCCTTATGGCAGAAAGTGAAGAAGAACAGAAGAGCCTCTTGATGAAAGTGAAACAGAAGAGTGAAAAAGCTGGCTTAAAGCTCAACATTCAGAAAACGAAGATCATGACATCTGGTCCCATTATTTCATGGGAAATAGATGGGGAAACAGTATAAACAGTGGCTGGCTTTATTTTGGGGGGCTCCAAAATCACTGCAGATGATGACTGCAGCCATGAAATTAAAAGACACTTACTCCTTGGAAGGAAAGTTATGACCAACCTAGACAGCATATTCAAAAGCAGAGACATTACTTTGCAACAAAGTTCCATCTAGTCAAGGCTGTGGTTTTCCCAGTGGTCATGTACGGATGTGAGAGTTGGACTGTGAAGAAAGCTGAGCACTGAAGAATTGATGCTTTTGAACTGTGGTGTTGGAGAAGATTCGTGAGAGTCCCTTAGACTGCAAGGAGATCCAACCAGTCCATCCTAAAGGAGATCAGTCCTGGGTGTTCACTGGAAGGACTGATGCTGAGGCTGAAGCTCCAATACTTTGGCCACCTGATGTGAAGAGCTGACTCATTTGAAAAGACCCTAATGGTCAGAAAGACTGAGGACAGAAGGAGAAAGGGATGACAGAGGGTGAGATGGTTGGATGGCATCACCGACTTGATGGACATGAGTTTGGGTAAACTCTAGGAGTTGTTGATAGACAGGGAGGCCCAGCATGTTGCAGTCCATGGGGTCGTAGAGTCGGACATGACTGAGCGACTGAACTAAACTGAAGAGAAAGAAAGTCATTTTTTTAATATCCTCCCCTCTGATCTTAAGGAATAATTTACAGGATACCTCCTTCTGGAAGTATGATCACCGTACTACTGAGTGTACCCCCAAAGGGGAACTTGAAAACCTAAAAAGCAAGCCAGTCCCAAACTGGCTCTATTCTGATTCTGGGAGAGTTGTGCTGAACCCTGGGAATATGATGAAGTCCAGGTACATCCAAGCTGAAACCAACAGGAAAACCTTTATCTTAAGCTGAGACCCCAAAGGGAAATAAATATATCGTGCACAAAAGGAAACCAAAACCAAAATGAAACAAAACAAAAACCATACATCCATCTCAAAGCTGGTGTTGGATGAATGGAAAGGAAACTTCCTTTAGGATTTTATGATGGTAGTCTGGCCTTTAAATGAGTCTTCAGTCTAAATGTACACTGGCCATGTGATCTAAAACATCTCAGCAGAGAGTTACATTAAAGGAGTCTCGGTTTCATTGCAAACAAAGTCAAGATACATCCTCTGCCAAAGATTCCAGTTCAAACCAAACCTCAAAGAATTGCCACTAATAAACTCCCAAGGGAAATGGGCAGCTCTCATTCAAACTTCAGGGAACACACAAGAAACAGACATCTCAATGAAATTCAGCAAAAAGAGGAAACATCTGAAACAGACATACTAAATTTTAGATATTGGAATTATTAGGTGCAATGTAGATAACTATATTTAATAGTTTTTGAAAGATGTTTTTTGAAAGAAGCTTTAATATATAAGTAGGAAAGAGGCAAATTTTTTTTTAAAATCTCAAAATGATAAATATAATATTAGTAACTGAAATAAAAACTCAGCAAGCATGAATATTTTATAATATCAAAGGAATTATTTTTAATGATTATAAGTGTGATAATAATATAATGGGGGATGTATACTGGGGGATGTCCTTATTTTGGAGAAGGCAATGGCACTCCACTCCAGTACTCTCACCTGGAAAATCCCATGGATGGAGGAGCCTGGTAGGCTGCAGTCCATGGGGTCGCTAAGAGTCGGACACAACTGAGTGACTTCACTTTCACTTTTCACTTTCATGCATTGCAGAAGGAAATGGCAGCTCACTCCAGGGTTCTTGCCTGGAGAATCCCAGGGACGGGGGAGCCTAGTGGGCTGCCGTCTATGGGGTCGCACAGAGTAGGACACGACTGAAGCAACTTAGCAGCAGCAGCAACAGTCCTTATTTTGAAGCAATGCATGCCAAAGTATTTATGAATCAAAGCTGATGATATCTGCTACTTATTTTCCAAAGACTCTAGAAAGAGAGACAGATAGGAAGACATATCAGTAAGTGGGTGGTTGAATGGATGCATGGAATAGAGAGATGAGGAGACAGAGGGCCAAGTGATAGCTGAACAGATGGATAAATTGATGGGGGAATAAAGCAAAAATAGGGACATCTGAACAATTTGTTTAATCTAGCTGGGTGGATATACAGGTGTTCACTGAACTATTTTTTCTACCCTTCCGCATCTTGAAATTTTTCAAAACAAAAGTTGCCAAAAAAAAAAAAAAAATCTGTATAAATAAAACCAAGACCTCCTTCTCAGTCCTGGAGTCTTTTCTCCTTCCAAAATTCCCCTTTCACTCTTCACCTAAGGCTGCCCTATTCTTTTCTTCCCAGACAGTAGAGAAGAAAAATGCAGTTTCCTACCTAATCAGTGGGCACTTCTGGAAAGCTGTTCTTTACAGGGAAATAGAACAAGGTTGTTTAAAATGAAATTTTTATTAATAATGAAATGTAAATCCTTTCGTATTTATTGACTTTTGAAATTTCCATGATGATTCCCCTTCATTGTTTTATTTTATTGATTGAGACATAGTTGACATCTAATGTTATATAGGTTACAGGTACACCACATAATGACTCACAAATTTTAAAGGTTATACTCCTTCATTCTTTAGTGCTAAGTCTAGAATTCTGTGTCTTTCCCTCCTTACAAGAGGGCACATGTGTATACACACACACACACCTATACACACATACACACACACACACATATACACACACACCTTTTCCGCTACATCAAATTAAAGTCCAGCTGGCCCTATGAGAATTGAACAGAGAGGTGATGAAGCAGAGCACACAGTATATAGAGACTGATCCCTGGAAGGAGCTGAGAATTCCTTGATGTCCCCCCAAGGAAGAGTAAAGCAAAATTGCGTCATTCTCAGACACGCACATAATTAAAATCATATAAAATTAAGGCCAAAATGAAATCTTCCTCTTTGTGTTAAAAGTAGTTCGCTTAAGCAGTCCATGTGCCATTGACTGTTCCTGCTGCACATGAATAAGTGACTGAAAAGATTAATTTTAACAGAAATCACAGTTTCAGTAGTTATGAGGCTAGCATTGAGCAAAGCAGCATCCAGCCTCTGAAAGAAGGCAAAGAACAGAATCATCTTGTTTTGCCACAGGCAGTACAATGACCTTCGTACTCCTCATTTCCTTTTGCAGCTTGCGTACTTGCCTGTATGCAAGCCTTCCACTTTTGACATATTAGGAGAGGACCCTGTTCAGGAAGTGAAAGTCTGAACTTGACATCTCATCTCATCTAGAATGACAACTGCCTGGTTCCTAAACCACAAGTATTCATTTCCACAATTTGCAACCATCGACCCTGCGCATGCCAAAGCATTCTGGACAGAACCCGCAGTAGCGGGCTGGTCTTCTGGCCCACAGCCTTTTCCGCTAAAACCAGGTCCCTAACCAAATACTAAGAAAATATGTGCCCTAAACCCTGAAACAAAAATGTGAATGCAAATTATATGAAAAGAAGCTTCTCCGGGAGCAGCGCTGTGTAAATCTCGTTTCTGTATGGAAATCGAGGTTGCTTTGCCAGGCACATCATGCTGAAACAAAGGTTAACAATTTCTTTGACCTTGACTGGCAGATAGGAGACTATTAGTGACACGGAATGACACAAGCTGACCTCAGACTTGGGGCGGACAGAGGGTGGAAGGAAGACAATAAAGGAACTAAGGGTTTAGAGCGGGGATTTAGAGCACACTCTTTCTGGGAAGGGTCAGATAGTATATTTTTAGGCTGCGTGGGCCACTGCGTTTCTGCAGCAGCTCTCTACCTCTGCCCCTTGGAGTGTGAAAGCTGCCAGAAGTGATCTGTAAATGAATGGGTGTGGCCATGTCCCGGTGGAACTATTTACGGACACTGAAACCTGAATTCTTCATTATTTTTACACATCATGAAGTAGCGTTCCCTTTTTGAAACACCATTTTCAAATGTAAAAACCATTTATATTCCATCCTTGATCATTTGCCAGGTTATGGCACTTTGTTCTAACAGTCTGAACAGAGTAAGACAAAGGTCTGGGTCCCAAGGGTGGAGAACCCACACCTAGCAGTGTGCAAACACGTAAATCTTCTTGAATGAATGAATGAATAAGTGATACCGATCTATTGCCAATAGAATTAGGCAGTAAGGAGTTCATGACCTGAGTAGTTCACTTAATTGCATTTTATAGAAGTCACAGCCCAGAATGGATTTGAAATTTTTAAAAAAAAGCTAGCAGAAACACAACAGTTTTTCATAGATAATTATTAAAGCTGTAGCTTGAACAACTTAAAATGTAAGTTAATTTTTCTCGGTGTGTTCTAGGTTTAAATTCTATTAAAAAAGAAAATCTGTCCTATGCGATTATTGCATCCATGAGACAATCTATTCAAATTAAATGATACAGATAATTTCAACATAAAAACTCAATCCAAAGCCTTTTGAAATGAAACAATTATTAAATATCATTCCCAATCTTTTTCCCCAACTCTTCATATTCCACTTGTTATAAGTCTTTCCAGGCTTTCACTAGTAAAAGCACTAGAGGTGGCACCAGCAATAAAGAACCCACCCACCAATGCAAGAGACATAAGAGACGGGTTGGAGAAGAGCCGCTGGAGGAGGGCATGACAACCCACTCAAGTATATTCTTGCCTGGAGAATCCCATGGACAGAGGAGCCTGGCGGGCTACAGTCCATAGGGTCGCAAAGGGTCAGACAAGACTGAAGTGACTTAGCACGCATGCACACAGAAGTCTTTCCATATGTGAAAGATCATCAATTGGCAATATTTTCAATTTCATGAAAAATAAGTTTGATCTTTTTTGTCTACCCTCCCATATACACTAAACTTGTTCCTCTCATTATTGAAATTTAAAACTACTAATTAGAGCAAATCATTAGTACATGATCTCATAGTTTCACTTGAAGCAGGGCTTCTCAGAATACCTGGAAAACTTGTTAAAACACGGACTGCTGGACCCACCCCTGGAGATTCGGGTCCATGAGTTTGTATTTCTCACAAGCTCCCAGGAGGTGCTGATGCTGTGGATCTGTCGACCATATTTGGAAGAAGGAGCAAAAAACACCAGGTTACTTTGTGAACTCAGCCGAAATATCAATTTATTCAATTATTTTTATATGGTAAATATTTAAAAATAAAACGTAACATCTTAAGAATGTTTTTAAACAGATTCAGATTAAAATCCAAGATAGTTGAGAACCACCTGCTTTTAAGATGACTCTTATAAATGATAAACTTGGCACGCTTTCCAGTATGTAGCTTTTTATATATGGTAGGTGGTTCATGAATGTTTGCAGAAAAGAAAAGGAAATCAGGAGCGACAGAGAGTGTATGGGGCCTCACCCAGTTCAAGAGAACAATTAGGGATGGAACTACTGTTATTTCAAATCACGAATGCTTTCGTCTATTCTAGTATAATCATGAGTACATCACTAAACCAGATTTTGCTAAATATGCTATCCCTTTCATTTGACCCCACTCTCAATATAAAAATACTCCCAAAGAATATTCTCAGATGGTTTGCAATATCACAAAACTAGCAGAGAACTCTCATTCTGAACTTTCCTATACATCCAGGAGAATACCCAAGATTCTCTGTCCTTATACGTGTCGCTTCCCCAAAACACTCTGTTCTTATGTGTGTTGCTTGGTCTCCAATTCAGTCTTCAGTAGCAGACATCCTCTCTGTCAGTCTCCCAGTAGAGTTAGTGAAGCATTCTGGATTTGTCTCATGTGTCAGTCTATTGTTAGGGTGTATGCAACCTAGCAAGCTCATGTCTTTTTCATCTTCATTACTTGGTAATATGCAAAATACTTCCTAGTTGAATATTTTATCTTAGACTATCTCAGACTGATCGTTAATCTAAGACATCTATTACAATTCTTCAGCTACGTCTTGCATGTCTGTGCAACTTAAATAAACATTTGGCTTATGGTTAATATAAGGTCAGCTTAATAGCCTGCCACACAGTAGCCATCTGGGCCATATTGCCATCATTCTTCCTGACATCTATGAATTTCAACTCAAGGTTTCCAGTGATGAATTGAAGAGATTACTTTTCCATATTTTACTGCCTGCATATTTCACAGAAAAGAAAATTGAGGCCTAGGGAATTTGACTAATTTGTATGATGGAATGATACTTACAAGCATTATAACACAGTTCTCACTCTCTTTCTGTTTATTTCATCAAAGAACCATATCAAGTATATTCAGCCAGAGTGCATATAGGCAGGAAATGGGGCAGAGGGAAGGAAGGAAATTCTAGTTTTAGGGAAAAAGAGAAAAAGTTAAATACAGATATAAGCCATTCCCTTCTCTAGGGTATCTTCCTGACCCAGGGACTGAACCCAGGTCTCCTCCATTGCAGGCAGCTTCTTCACCATCTGAGCCACCTGGTATATACCTAAATATATGTAATTATAAATAGGATGACCCTGGAGGAGGGTATGGCAGCCCACTCCAGTGTTCTTGCCTGGAGAATCCCATGGACAGTGGAGCCTGGTGGGCTACAGTCCATAGGGTTGCAAAGAGCTGGGCATCAATAATACGAAACAA
The DNA here is from genome assembly GCF_016772045.2 of Ovis aries. Classification (NCBI taxonomy): domain Eukaryota; kingdom Metazoa; phylum Chordata; class Mammalia; order Artiodactyla; family Bovidae; genus Ovis; species Ovis aries. The sequence goes on from NC_056069.1 coordinate 56,045,147, forward strand.
AATAAAAGAACAAGATAAAGTATGGTGAGAAGATAATCAGGCATATTTCAAGGAATAGAGGAAAAAGAAAGAAAATTATATTCTACCTGAAATTAAGGCAGAAATGTTCCCAAAAGGGAAAAAGAACTAAAAGCAAGAAATTAGTCTTGTACTGGGTCACATTTATACAATAACCTTTAGATTGTTAAAAAAAATTCAACCTCGTTTTTGTTTTCACTGTAAAACAGTATGTGTTCCAGAATAGGTACTCAGTAAATGTTTGTTGAATTGAATTTAAATTACTCTAGTTTAGCAAGATTATTTCTTTTTCACAGTGCTCTGAGGGAAAAATCGTTAGATGGATTTTTAAACCACCTTTTATAAACGATTCTATAGTGCTGGCCCACTTGAGGATTTTCCTTTGTTAGACTGTAATATTTTGCTTTTGGCCTGTTGTAATTTCCTTCTCTCCTCTGGCACTAAAACTGCAAATAAGACAGACTTTCACTTGCCAAGTCCCTACTGTCAAATTTCAGAGATCCCAGGAAACATATTAAGGGTCTTGAAGCCAACTCCTTTATTCAAAGAGCCAGCTGAACCCTGATTTTTGCTTGTATGATATTGCTGCCCTTGTTCCATTTCAACCATCCCAGGTAGAGAACAGCATTTTTGCTTGGACTTCAATGCCATGTTTGTGTTTATTTAGAGTTTATGGATATACTATTATAAACAAGAAAAATATCTGGGGAACTTTAGAATTTCAGTTGGAGAAATCATTGCAGTCAGAGCTTTCTCTGATAGGTAGCCTTAAAGATCCACTGAAGATCCTATTAACCTTTAAGAATTTCGTTTTTCTAGTACAGGGTTAAATTTCCCTGAAAAGTTGACATCATGAATAAGCCAAACTTCACAAATGTATCATTTTCCAAATAAGGATTGTTGTCTCAAAAGGCCTAGAATACAACTTAGGACTCACTCCCACTCACATTTCACAAAATTATATATATAAGCAACAAAATTTCACATTTGAAGGAAATTTTCTTCTTTAAACTTATCCCATGATGAGGGGGTGGGGGGCTGGCGGGGGGGGGGGGGGGGGGGGGGGAGTAACTGACCTGATAACTTTCTTATCTCGGGTGATTTTCCATTTATTTAAATACATAGGACTCTTTTCCTTTGCCACGCACATGTGCCTAATAATTATAGTTTAGAATGGGTCAGAGAGGCCATCTGGTCCTAAATTCACTGATGAGAAAATTGAGGCCCAGGAGATTAAAATCCTCTCCTGAGAGGAAGAAAAGAGCCAGAATTAGAAATGAAATCTAATGCCTCCCAGATGATTCTTTCCTCTGCTCTAACAACATGTTATTCTTTTGCATTGTCATTTAACTTTTTGCTTACTACCTACCTCTCATCTTGCCAACTAGATCGTCCTTCGTTTAGTTCCAAAGCTACTCAATAAGCGTTATTCTGTTCTCAGTGGCATCCTAGATCTTAGAAGCAGAAGGTAAGTGATACCTATCCTTCACCCAAGAATGTTTGTCTTTATAGTACCTGTGGTGATGAATGTTGAAGAAAATCAGGACCCAGTACTGATTCATGCACTCCTTCACCAAATATGTATTGAGCACTGTACTGTGACAGGTATTCTTTTTATATACAACAGTGAATAAAAATAATAAAAATTCTTGCCCTTGTAGATTAATATTCAATTGGAAGGAGAGGCAGGAGATTAACAAATAAATACATATGCCTCTTGGTGAAAAGTGCTATAAAGACAAACAACGGATGAGAGGGCCAAAATGATGAAGGCCCTGTTATAAAAAGGCCAGAAAGTCCTTTCTGATAAAATGACCTTGAGTCAAGATCTCAAGTAAGTTAGACAAATTCAGCTGTTTTGCTGGTTTCTGTTGGGCCCATCAGAAGGGTTACAGTTGGGAATGAAAAGGTGGGTCCATAAAAGGTATAGAAAATTAGGGTCTTTTGGTTTTATTCTAGGTTTAATCTTTTTAAATTATTAATTGAGATTAAATCCACCTCACATAGAATGAACTATTTGATGCATACAATTGGCTGGCATTTTATGTGTTCACACATCGTACAACCATCACCTCTATTTCTGAAAGACTGTCATCACCCCCAAAGAAAACTCCATTTGCATTAGCAGCCAGTCTCCACTCCCAGAAACTCCAAGTAACCTCCTCCATCTACTTTTTGTTCCTCTAGATTTATCTTCTGGATACTTCATGTAAAGGGAGTTATACTGTCAACTACAAATTGGCACTTGTCATCTAAACTCTACAAGGATTAAATCATGTGCTGCTGCAGCTGCTGAGCTTCAACACCCCCTGAAAGCAGTTCAGGGTGGAGAGCAGAAATGAGGCACTCTGTGCTCAGTGTAGTGGGGGCAGGGACTGGCAGAACATGTCTTCAGATAGTTAGATATTTTCTAGTGAACCAGTGAAGTTGCTCAGTCGTGTCTGACTCTTTGCAATCCCATGGACTGTAGCCTACCAGGCTCCTCCATCCATGGACTTTTCCAGGCAAGAGGACTGGAGTGGATTGCCATTTCCTTCTCCAGGGGACTTTCCTAACCCAGGGATCAAACCCACCTCTCCTGCATTGCAGCAGATGCTTTACCATCTGAGCTACCAGGGAAGCTCAGGAGCTGATTTTATGAGCTTAATTCTTGTACCTCCTCATATCTAGAAAAGCGCTAAAATCATTCATGGTGATGACTGCTTCTCATGACTAGCAGAAACCTTCTTAAAAAAAAAAAAAAAATGAGCTTGACTGCATGTATTCCCCCTTCAACAAAATCGCATATATATTGACCTTTCCCCCTACCTCTTTGGAGCAGTTTCTCAGAGCTATCTGAAATGCTGTGTCCCCGCTGCAGTCCTCAATTTGCCCCCAAATAAAACAACTTGCAACTCTCACATCGTGCATTTTTTTAAGTTGACAGTACAATATGTGAAACATTTTGTCTTGGGCTTTTTTCTCTTTACATCATGTTTTCAAAGTTCATTGACTTTGTGGCACATGTCAGTACTTCCTTCCTGTTATAGCTGAATAATTTTCCATTGATTGTATAAGCCACAGTTTATAGACTATCCACAGATCAGTACTGGGCTGTTTCTACCTTTTGGCTATTGTGAATAATGCTCCTGGGAAACTTTTGTACAAGTATTTGAGCACCTATTTTCCAATTTAATAATGGATTGCCCCTCTTTAATCCATTTCTGAATCTATTCACAAACCATCTTTGAAACTGAAAAAATGTTTAAAATGATGCCACAGTGGTGATGGAACAAGTATACTTGAAGCCTCTGAATGAATGCCTGGCACATAAGAAGACTTCAATAAATGGCAGTTGTTATAATTAAAATGGATAACCAACAAGGACCTACCATATAGCACATGGGACTCTGATGTGGCAGCCTGGATGGGAGGGGAGTCTGGGGGATGATGGATACATGTATATGATATATGTATATGTATGGCTGAGTCCCTTCTCTGTTGACCTGAAACTATCACATCATTGTTAATCGGCTATGCTGTGCCGTGCTTAGTCACTCAGTAGTGTCTGACTCTTTGTGACCCAACAGACTGTAGCCCTCTAGGCTCCTCTGTCCTCTTGTCCTCCAGGCAAGAATACTGGAGTGGGTTGCCATGCCCTCTTCCAGGAGATCTTCCCAATGCAGTGATCAAACCCAGGTCTCTCGCATTGCAGGCAGATTCTGTATCATCTGAGACAACAGGGAAGCCCAGGAATACTGGAGTGGGTAGCCTATCCATTCTCCAGGGGTCTTTCCAGTCCAGGAATCAAATCGAGGTCTCCTGCATTGCAGGCGGATTCTTTACTAGACGAGCCACCTATACCCCCAAACAAAATAAAAGTTAAAAAAAAAAAAAATATATATATATATATATATATATATATATATATGTGGAAGCTGTTATTTTCAATAATAATAATTAAAAGAACACAGTGTTAAATAGTACACAGTGAGTGCAAACCTCCCAGAGAATTCTTCCAATTTGGAGGGTAGAAGTCACTAGGGGACCAGATCCTTGTGGAGAGTCAAGCTTTTTACAGCCTATCCCTACACTCTTCAGCCACCTCCTCTACTTCTCAGTAGTTGGAGAAATAGGCTGGAATTTTTCTCAGCACTCAAGTCATTTATCTGCCATATTCTAAGATGTTCACTAGGCTCCAGATTTGCCAGTGGAATTCCTCTGGGTTTTGCCCTGTAGTTACACAAACCTTGTTGTGAAAAACAAATGGAAAGAGATTCTTGTGTTTCTGACTGTGTACCTTGGCATGAACTGAATCTCTAATTTATTTATTTAACACGAAACTGCTGACATCATTGCCTGAAGCATATCAAGCCAGTCTGATTCCAACTTGTTTGCCACCCAAAGTCAACACCATCTACATGAATTGTGACAATAGAAATTCCATTTTTATCTAGAGCTAAATAACTGCTCAAATAATCACTCAATCTTTTGAAGGGCTAGGACTTTGGAGATGCCCTAGAATTTAGGTGATCTTGAGATATTCCTAGTGCTTCTGTGACTTGTTTTGACCACCAAGAATATAATCTTTTCTTTATTCTACTTCCTCATTATGTTAAGGTTATTTTATCTGGTGCTATGTACTTCACCAAAGGTTGCAAGACTGAGTCTATATTTTTGTTTATCTAGTCCAGTCAATTCCTTCAACATGGTTATGAGTTTTACAAGTCATTTAACATCAATTTTGCCTTCTTTTCTAACATTTCATCGAAAGTTTCTTTTATACATTGTTACTGTTTAGTTGCTAAATTGAGTTCAACTCTTCACAACCCCATGGATTGTAGCCATCCAGGCTCCTCTGTCCATGCAATTTTCCGGGCAAGAATACTGGAGTAGGTTGTCATTTCCTTCTCCAGGGGATCTTCCTGACCCAGAGATCGAACCTGCATCCCTTGCACTGGCAGGCAGATTCTTTACCACTGAGCCACCAGATAAACCCTAAAAGGGCATTTTCCTTCCCCACTGGGGAATCAAACCTCAGTCTTGAGTGACAGGCTGGGACACTCACCACCATACTAACAAGGACGGCCTTTCGTGCACTACAATAGTAATAATGTCAATGAACGAAAATCGTGACAATTGGACCAACTCTGTAATTGGAGTTCCTGGCCAAAGTCAACTTAATATCATCACAGAAGTGGCAATTTTAAGAAAGCCAGGTCCTTCTTGAGCAAATAAAAGAGTCCTCTTTACAATAACCAAGATGCCTGTTCCTAGATTTGTACTTAGAGCTCGTCTACTTACAGAAATCACTACTGGCTCTGTTTTTAGTCACTCTGTAGCTGTCTACATTTTCCATGTCCCATATTGCAGACAGAAGGAAGCTTTCAGAAAATTCTCTGCAAACATTAAAAGAAAAACACAGCAACAAGATGCCTTCACTGTTTCAGGGCTGAGTGACCCAACAGACTTATCATCACAGCTGAGGCCAAACTCCAAACTCCATTGTAAGCAAAATTTCTCTGCAAGGAAAATATTTTGCAACTTTGAAACTTCATTGTCATTGACTCAGTAAACTATACAAGGCAGACAGACAAAGGTGCAAAATGAGATTCTGATGCTACAATCTCCATCTTCTTACTAGAATGTCTTTAGGAACAAGGATTTGTATCTCTGGTGCCTGGTGATTACTACAGTGATGCTAAATGAATTTGGAAATGAATAGGTATTTAATTTATGTTAGTTGTTGGGCAAATAGGTTCAATAAATTCCTCTTCCTCTACGTATATGTGTACGTACATCTGATTCATTTTGCTGTATGCTTGAAACTAATACAATGTTGTAAATCAACTATATGCCAATAAAATTTTTTTCTTCAAAAAATAAATAAAATACAGTAATTTTCAGTAAGAAAAAAATCCTCTTCCTAGAGCTTGAAAACTCAAGGAACAGACAGTGGGTATTGCCAAGTCTGTTAGAAGTATATTAATCCTTTATTTGGACGTATTGAATAGATTGTTCTGGAAAAATAAAGCCAATCATTTTGTAAGAAAGAATCATTTTTGTTTATTTCAAATTTGCCCCACTATCTGCCTTTCTCCTCCACTGGACAATAAATTGTTTCATGGAAGAAACTCTATCTTACTCATGTATATAACTATACCAGCTAACATAGTGCCTATCATTAGTTCCATAATAATTTCTAGAATTTCTATTTCCTTAATAATTTCGGTTACTGTTAAACTGAATCCTTAAGAGGCTAATTATGGAATAAGTCAGTAAGATGGGATGGAGGCCCCACTTCTAAAAGCAATCACCACTAGACTGAGAATTCTGCACAGGGGCAACCATGGGCCATTGAATTTATTGTTGAGGAAACTCTCTTCCATCCAGTATTGATATAAGTGCAAGGGGGAGGGCCTAGGTTTTGGCCAGCAGCGGCCAGTGGATTTTGGCCACTCTAATTTAGAAATGCCGTCTTTCCCAAGTCCTGTCTCCGTGGTGCGCCAGCTCGGAGACATTATGCCCTGCATTGATTTCTCCATGGAATTGAGGTTCCTTGATGAAATTCCACTGCTTTCCCTTGAAATGTAAATATATTTCCTTAAGTGAAAGAGCATCTGTTCGGAATCTTTCATCATAAAGTTAGGATTTCTGAGACAGAGGATGTTGCCTACAGAAAGGTTTTCTATACAAACCCACCCCTTCCACCATTCCCCCAGCTTAGGGTATTGGACCACTCTCAAGGCATCTAGTCCCTGTGGGAGTTTTGGGAGTGGTAAGGGCTTCAGAGAAAGAGGGACTCCAAGACGTGGGGGGAAATTCCTTTGGAAATGTGAATGAGTGAATTTTCCAAAAGTCGTGGAATAGTAGAAAGAACACCCAGGGGAAAGAAAGGAAGAAAGCACAATGGAAAGAAGGAAGAAAGAGGGGACAGGAAAGAGGGGGAGGGTGTCCAGAGGTCTGGTGCTCATGGAAACCTTATGAGCAAGGCAAGGCAGGGGCATTATGTCCACTTTACTAGTGAGGAGACTGAGCCTCAGAGAGGCTATTTGGTCTAACTCTCACAAGGAGTGGAGCTAAGGCTTGAACCCAAGTCTCCTGATTCCTGGTTCTGTAGTCTTTCTGCTACAGAGACTACAGTATCTTTCTTCCTTCATCTTCCTTAGAGTTGTGCCTACTGAACATTTCTGTGAAAGATTGATTCACACCTGGATGAAAAGGCATGGGTCCAGGGACTTCTCCCCTGTATGTCTGGGATCAAAAAGTTCGGCAGCTCATCAGGAGGAGAGTAATGAAATCAGTTATCCCAGGGGTTCCCTGGGATAGAAGATGACTTGATACGGCATGATCCCAAGACATATTGTTAAGTGTAAAATAAACGTGACTTTTTTTTTAAATTGGAGTATAACTGGTTTACAATGTCATGTTGGTTTCTGCTATACAATGGAGCGAATCAGCTATATATATAAAATCCTTCCCTGTTAGGCCTCCCTCCCACCCCCCCCCCCACCACCCCCCCTACCACCCCCCCCTCCGCCCTGCCCCGCCATCCCACCCATCTAGGTCATCGCAGAGTACCAAACTGTGCCATGTATCAGCCGGTACAGTATCAACCCAAGGTTCCCCAGGGCCAGGGCTTCTCAATCAAGAAAGGAAAAGTTCTATGCCCCACCTCTGCCCCACTGGAATCCACAGTCACTTGCCTGCCCCACCCTCCAGCATAATTAAGGTGCAGGGCTATGAAAACCAACTCCAGAATGCTCCTCGAGCAGCTCTCTGCAGAACTCTGGGCTGTGTCTCTAGAGCAAGAAATCCTCTAGCTAGCACACCTGGGAGGAGCCCCAGAGGAGTCCGCTCCTCCAGGGAGCAATTTACTCCAGCTAGATGCCATAGAGTAATAAGAAAAGAGGAACCGTCAGCAAGAAAAAACCTGGAGGCAGACAAGCAACTCAGAGCTGTATGTAAGACTGAGCAGAGAAAAGTAAGTGTCCAGCAGACTTCAGCAGAAACCCTGGGGCAGCAGCAGAAGCTGGGGCGAGGGGGGGAGCGGTGGTTTCCACAGAAGTGGGGGTCACAGAAATCATGTCTCAGGTGGAAAAAGTGACATTGCAATGGGGACCTCGAGGCAGTGGCTCAAGCAACTAATTGGTTGCTTAGCAGAGCAATGGTGGAGTCTGAAATCCTCAGAACTGCAAGGCTGGTGTGAATGTGAAGATTCAAGGCTGAGAGGGGTCCAAAGAGAAGCCAGGTCAGTATATCCGTGGTGAACGAGGGCCTCCCTGGGGATGGCACTGCCAGGCGCCAGGTGGTGAGACTTGGCAATGACCACCATCATGCAGGTGATGAGCATCCTCAGGAACACCTGAGAGTTCCCATCAAGGGAATGAAATGTTTTGCTTTCCTCTCCTCCCTTCAACCCTGTGTAATTCAACTAATTTGGCATGAAGCTTAGTGCCACAAAGCCATCTCAAAGCTGATAAAAGATCCCTGAATTAGTCTGAGAATTTTACTACCCAAGGCTAAATTTGGGGGATACAAAACCAACATCAGAGGAGATGAAATTATTAGGAGCAGTGGGACTGTCCAGTGTGTATTGAAGGCAAGAACTTTGCATAGGGGTCCATATGACAAATGTATATCTACCAACAGAAACTTATTAGACCAAATGAAACGTTCAATAAAGTGTATCTTATAAATTATATAATCCATTCCAACTTATCTGTTTCCTGTTTTTTTTTTTTTTAACTAAAATTCATGTTTGTTGTACTGTAGGCATGATCATAAGTACATTTTACTTAATCTGAATTCTATTCCTAAACCCTAAATATACCCCAGGACAGATCTTAATAGTTCAGGGAGATTTACAGCTACTAAAGAATATTAATTAAAACTTTCTTTTGTTCTATTATGGATTCAGGTTTTCTAAAAAGTAAATTATATATAAGCTTTCTTTCCCCTGATGTGTAATTTATAACTAAAGGATATACAATTCTTTGGGAAATACATTGCTGTCCAAGGTTATAGTACTACAACACACTATTATTATTATTATTATTATTATTATATATTACAGCATATCATTATACAAGATTACTGTTACAATCTAGCTTGAAATCATATATTAATACACATCTTTGTCCTTTACACATATTTGATTAGACACAGGTCAGGTGTGGGGAAGACTCAGAAATGAAGTGAATTTCAGAGATGGTTGAAGCTGAAGACTTGAGCCTATGGACTAGACGCATCCTAAAAACTGTTATTTTTATCCCACATATTTTAAAATGTTGCATTAATTTTAAAAAAATTGCTAAAATCTCACATAAAAACTATAACTGGGGGCTTCTGGTGAGACAGAGGCCTGGCCTCTCTTTGCCTGCCTTCGCTTATAACAACCGTCTGTGGGAACTGAGCACTTGGCCCTACCTGGCTCCCATAGGCCCCTGGGTTCACAGCTCTTGAATTTGCAGCCTCTGCACTGAGGATGAAGCAATGTGAGGGAGCAAGGAGGGGTGAGACAGGGTAAGAGCTGTGATGGGAGGAAAACGAGGATGATGGTCCCTGTTCTGTTGACTATACACATACAGTGTAAGGCACTGTAAGGCAGTAAGGCACATGACTCTACAATTTGTTGTGACACCAGAATGCTCTGCTTAATGCTGAAGACTCTTTGCGACTCTGTCCTTGTACTTAGAGACGTGAAGAAGAGACAAAGGAAGAGAAAGCAGCCAGTGTTAGCCGCTCAGTCATGGGCATTAGTCACTCGGTTTGGTCTGACGCTTTGCGACCCAGTGAACTGTAGCCCACCAGGCTGCTCTGTCCACGGGGTTCTCCAGGCAAGAATAGTGGAGTGGGTGGCCATGTTCTCCTCCAGGGAATCTTCCCGACCCAGGGATAGAACCCGGGTCTCCTGCATTGCAAGCAAACTCTTTACCATCTGAGCCACCAGAGAAGCCTCTGAAGAAGAAACCAAGGAGGAGGAAGCAGCCATTCCTCCTCACAGCATAACCAAGGAGAATGAACGTCTGGGGAGGAAATGAAAGAAACTGAGTCAGGAATGACCCTGAGCATAATTTAGGCTTTTCTTTGTGATTTGGTCATCCCTGCTGCTGCTATTTAGACACTAAGTTGTGTCCGACTCTTTTGCAACCCTGCGGACTACAGCCCACCAGACTCCTCTGTCCATGGGATTTCCCAGGCAGAAACACTGGAGTCGGTTGCTATTTCCTACTCAGGGGGATCTTCCTGATCCAGGGATCCATCCCACATCTCTTGCGTTAGCAGGTGGGTTCCTTATGGCTGAGCCACCAGGGAAGCCCTTGGTCATCTCCATACACATCAAATTTTTGTGTGTGCACTTCAAGGGCTCTTGAGAAATGTTGGCAGATTTTCCTTAAATTAATTTCAATTCTTCTGCCCTTGTCACTTCAGTATAATATAATTCTTACAAGCTTTTATTTTTTATTGAGGTATAATAGATACAACATTATATACATTTCAGGTGTACAACATAATTATTTGATATTTTATATATTGTGAAATAATTACCACCATGTCTAGTTAACATCTGTGACCATACACAGTTACAGAAATTTTGTGGGTGTGATGAGAACTAAACATATTTTAAACAAGCAAAAAAAAAGGAGTTTTTCAAATTCAAAAAAAAATACATGCACCTCTCTATTCATAGCAGCACTATTGACAATAACCAAGACATGAAAGCAACCTAAATGTCCACTGATTGATGAATGGATAAAGAAGTTATGGTATCTATATACAATCAAATATTACTCACCTATTATAAGAATGAAATAATGCCACTTTCAGCAACACTGATGGACCTAGAGATTATTATACTACTAAGTGAAGCAAGTCAGACAAAGACAAATATCATATATCACTTGTATGTGGAATCTAAAAAGAACGATATGAATGAACTTATTTTGCAAAACAGAAGTAGACTCACAGACACAGTAAAATTACAGTTACCTAAGGGAAAAGGAGATCCAACCAGTCCATCCTAAAGGAGATCAGTCCTGGGTATTCATTGGAAGGAATGATGCTAAAGCTGAAACTCCAGTACTTTGGACACCTCATGCGAAGAGTTGACTCATTGGAAAAGACTCTGATGCTGGGAGGGATTGGGGGCAGGAGGAGAAGGGGGCGACCGAGGATGAGATGGCTGGATGGCATCACTGGCTCAATGGACATGAGTCTGAGTGAACTCCAGGAGTTGGTGATGGACAGGGAGGCCTGGCGTGCTGCAATTCATGGGTCGCAAAGAGTCGGACACGACTGAGCAACTGAACTGAACTGAACTGAACTGAACTGAAGGGGAAAGGGGGGTATAAGTAAGGAATTATGAGATTAACAGATACACAATACTGTATATAAAATAGATTTTTTAAAAAGGACTTACGTATATATATACACAGTATAACTGAATCATTTTGCTGTTCACCTGGAATACTGTAAATCAACCATATTTCAATTGTTTAGAGAAGATATGAGAAAATAGAACAGAAAAAAAAAAAAAAAAGAGTCCCTCTGACCTGTGGCATCACTTGCCCCAGGCTTGATGGACTCAGACTGTGGTACTTTGGCCCAGCTTTTACTGATTCTCTGTCTCCTCTCTCTACAGAGAACCATTATTACGTAATTTGCCATTTTTCTCATCCACTACCTTATTTGCAGGCTACTATCTAAGCAAGAGACTGAGAACTTCTGGAGAGCAATGACTAATAAGCTCATAACAAGAATTTTCTTTGATTTCTGTTCATGGTTTTCTTTGGCTTATTTTGGGGTTTGCATCTCATGAGCTTCCATAAGGTAAGGTAAGGTAAGAGGAAGGTCACGGCACTTATGTGTCCACATATTGAACTGTTGGGTCTTCATAAAAAACACTTAAATATTTCATTTGTTAAAAAAGTTTTATTTCTTCAAAACAAAAAGCTCATTTTTATTGTTCAAAATGTGTATGGCTGTGCTTACCAAACAGCTTCAGTTCTTAACTGTTTATGATTTTAACTCCAAATACCTACTCATGAAGGATGTTTCCCTAACTTATGAGTGATACAAGGTAACAAATAAACATTTATAAAAGGCTAGAAAATGTGTAATAAAAACAACTTTGGAAGGTCTAATTTTTTTATTTTCCATTCTTAGTTCTGCTCTGGTCTGACAGAAAAAAAAAAAAGTGAACTAGTTCTTCTAGAAATTTCCCTTAATGCAGCAATAATTCTTAGATCCTGCAATCTCAGGAGAGTTATGGCAGTGATGTCACTCTTCCTATAACGTATGAGTGTCAATAGCGCTTTGAAATGATCACTGGTGTTCCGTGATTATTATCTGTTTCTTCAGTGTGTTCGCTTTCCACCTGCTTAGCTGCACCTACATGCACACACCAACATACATACACAGACACACTTTCTACCAATTGTCACTTGTCCATGTCTAAATTTAAAATAACCAAAAAACTGTGTCTGAATCTGCAATGTTTAGATTTAACCTCTTTTTCCCTCTTTCACCCTCTAATAAATATGGTCTGCCAGCCACACCTTCATCTGAACCCACTATCTATAAATAATAGCCCTTCCCAAACCATATTATACTGCTAGTGGTCTATTTAACTAGCCAACAAGGCATGACGCTCCAGCCTCATTTCCAGCATGAAGAATAACTTTTGTTTTAAATCATGATTTTTCTCTGATGAAAATAGTGAATTTCACTTACAGTGACCAAAGCATAACGCCTCAAGGCGACGATTGAACAACATCTCTTTTATTCTAGAAGTCAAGCTTTGGGGAAATCTAGCCATCTTGAACACAAATATGAGTGCAGAAGTAAGTTAGGCACGAGTGTGGAAAAAATCCAGGTCATTAAATCATAAAGTATGCCTAACGTTGCATTTATTTAGCCAGCTGCTTGCTGAGTATGCACCAAGCATGTTTATGCCCTGTGCTCATTGCTTCCCCCTTGCAATAATTCAGATCAGAGAAAAAATTACTGTCAAATAAAATGGCAATTCAATCAAAAACAAGTAAGGCTTTAAGACAGATTTAAACTAAGACACTAGCCATAAATCCACAGAAAGTCAGGATATTAGAAAATAGCAGTGTAAGAACACATGGGTGCTGTAAGGCATGCATTTGAGATTGAGATTTCTATATAGTATAAAATTTTCCAACGGCCTGACATTATTAACCCCATCCACCCCACAAGAACCCCAAAGCATAGGTACCCATTTTACAGATGTGGATGAGGGTAAGTCCCTCAGCCGGGATTATCCTCGGTTAGAGTCAGAACTAGATGTCGAGTCACGGGAGATGAAACCTCTGAGTCTGTAACAAACTACACTGGGCTTCCCTGGGGTGGTCTAGTGGTTGGGATTCTTCCTGCAAATGCAGAGGACAAGGGTTGGATCCTTGGTTGGGGATGAACCCACCTGCCATGGAGCAGCTAAGCCCGCCATGTGCCACAACTGCTGAGCCCAAGCTCTGGAGCCCACAAGCCACAACTAGTGAAGCCCTCGAGCTCTGGGGTCTGTGCTCTGCAATGAGAGAGGCCACCGCAATGAGAAGCCCACTCACCGCAACAGAAAGTGGCCCCCACTTGACGCAGTTAGAGAAAGCCCACTCACAGCAATGAAGACCTAGGGCAGTCAAAAATAAATAAATAACTCTTAAAAAAAAAAAAAAAGAAAAGAAACTATACCATCCATTGCCATGGTACCAATGAGCAAGAGAAGTAAATTTTTTCTTTTGACCTGATGACGCGGCATTCTGGAAGGACCTTGAAATGCGAAATAAAAGATGAAGGGGGGTTGTTGTTTAGTTGCTACTCCTTTGTGATCCATGGACTGTAGCCTGCCTGGTTCCTCTGTCCATGGAATTCTCCAGGCAAGAATACTGGAGTGGGTTGCCATTTGCTTTGCCAGGGGATCTTCCCAACCCAGGGACTGAACCGGGTCTCCTGCAATCCAGGCAGACTCTTCACCATGTGAGCCATCAAGAAAGCCCCAAGCCCCTCCCAATTTCCCCTAGTTGTCAAGGCAACACATACCAGTGAGCCTTAATTTTCAGGCTTTACACCGCAGGTGGAGGAGTATGGAGAAAAACCAAAGAAGAGAGATGAGAAAAAAGTGGAGAGCTTAGCACCCGGAAGCTGAATGAAAAAAATTATTTGAAGGGTAGGCTAGAGGCAGCTCCAAGCAAACCCTAGGGGGAAACCCCTCAAGGGCAGAGACATAGCAAATGATTTCCATTTCTTAACTATTATTTATTAATACATATGAAGTAGCAATAAGCTAATGACAAAGTCAGTTGAAGGAGCTCTTCAATACTATTTAAAAGAGGACTGTATTTGATCAGATTTACCTTTCTCTTGTTAGCTGACAGTGTTAGCAGCTTAGGTGCAATAGGAACTATGTTCAAACCAGCAGGAAGACAGACGGTTTCTGTTGAGCACGGGCACAGCTGGATCATTGATTTCCATGCAGTGTGATGTCTATCCTGGGGACTGGTAAGATGATGTTAGGTGGTGCCAGGAACCAACATAAACAAATAAAAACACACAGTGGTTTCCTTTGCAGCATTCTTCAGTCCTAACGAAAGCCAGGTTAAAGTCTCAGCTTGATCTACTAGGTTCTTTGTCTCCACTCTTGCACTGACTAATCTCCTCGCTGGAGTCAGTGTACCCACCATCGAGAGGCCGTGGCAGCCCAGGCCATCTGGCTAGCATTCAAGTCCTCAGGTATCTCCTATTCACGCCAAATGATAGTGGTTTTCCATTTTGGTGGTGAAATAAAGGTTCCTATTTAAATAAATGTGACTCAGTAGAAATAAACCAGTGAACAAACTTGAAGCAAACACTTGAGTAAAAAAGTCCAGGTGTTACATAAAGATAGCAAAACTATCAGTTTTGTAGGTGATAGGCTGAAAAAGAAAACACTGAGTTAGAGACATTTTTTATGTATGTGTATGTGTGTGTGCATATGTGTACATTTATTACACACACATATATATATATATATATCCTGATTAGTTTCATATCTCCTTGTCTGACAAAGAATATCCTTAAAAAACCTGAAAAGGAACTAAAAAGAATCTATGTAGTAGTCGCTAACTCATGTCCAACTCTTTACAATCCCATGGACTATAGCCCACCAGACTCCTCTGTCCATGAAATTCTCCAGGCAAGAATACTGGAATGAGTTGCCATTCCCTTCTCTAGGGGATCTTCCCAATGCAGGGATCAAACCTGTGTCTCCTGCATTGCAGGCAGATTCTTTACCGTCTGAACTGCCAGGGAAGCCCTGTGCCTATTAAAAAAAAAAAAAAAAAAAAAGTTGTCAATTCCCAGTGATAGGACCAAGGGTAAACATCTATTCACTAAAGAATGCTTTTTCCTAACTAAGAGTTTACATAGTAGGTAACCAAGGAGTACTCTATAATCATTTCTAGAGATGAAATGGTAACGGAAGGCAGTAAGCTTTATTCTTCTTGGTAATGGAATATATGTGGTCCATAGAGTCTGAATTCCTGTCCAGAGATTAGGCAAAAAGACTCTTCCCCCAAACTTTCTGTAACACCTTTGTCTCAAAATTTCAGCACACGGTTCTTCTATTGGATGACCACCACCAAACACTCAGAACCATCAGGAGCATCCACCCTTCCTGGTGCCCAGATTCCATCCATCTCAGAACATTGTCAGGCAAAGTCAGAGTCATTGTGGTGTAAAGATTAGGCCAGAGGAGGTGGACCCAGAAATAGGTATGCTCCTTAATGTGGTGAATGCTCCAGTTCCTGCCAATTCAGGAAAAACTCAGAATTCAGAGAATTTGGCAAATGTTGACCAGTCTAGGCAAATAGCCAGGGTTAGTATGCATAAGATGGAATAACAGTCACAGGATTATCTGTACTGGTAAGAGGGTCAGGAAAGTGAAAGTATTAGTCGCTCAGTCATGTCTGACTTTTAACGACCCCATGGACTGCAGCCTTCCAGGCTCCTCTGCCCATGAAATTCTCCAGGCAAGAATACTGGAGTCGGTTGCCATTTCCTCCTTCAGGGGATCTTCCCAATCCAGGAATCAAACCTGGATCTCCTGCACTGCAGGCGGATTCTTTACCATATGAGCCACCAGAGAGTCAGGGGATCCAGGTAAAAAGCAAAATTCAGAAATCCTGCAGGCAGCATCTAGTCTGTGGCAAGCCTCTGTTAGCAGCTGCTGGGATCTTGCCACTAGCAGTGAGCTCAGGACCTGGCCTCCCAGTCACAAGGAGGACTGGCAAGATCTAGGAAGAACCTCAATTCTGGAGGAGCAGTTCATGAAGGCATAGATTCCAGGATATGCCGCTGATCCTCTAATACTAAGTAGGTCCACGGGTAGGTTGGGTCCCAAACCCTAGGCAATACCTGCCATCATTAGCCTCAATGCTGGGCTAAGGCTTCCTAAATCCCCTGATGGGACTGAGGTCAAGAAATGGTCCTCTATATTGGAGGTAAAGACAAATCTTCATGTGCCAGTGAAGTCTTCCCAGAGGCAGGAAGAAGAGGAATTCAGAGGATGAGAATCAGGCAAGGGCTGTGCACATAATGGAAGGTGATGGTGTGATCTTTCTGTGATTATTTGGAGAAATCATGACCTGTGAGCATCAGTGGTCCAGCCTTCTAAATTTGGTATCATTATGTGATTATATGAAGTCGCTCAGTCGTGTCTGACTCTTTGTGACCCCATGGACTGTAGCCTACCAGGCTCCTCCCTCCATGGGATTCTCCAGGCAAGAGTATTGGAGTGGGTTGCCATTTCCTTCTCCAGGGGATCTTCCCAACCCAGGGATTGAACCCTGGTCTCCCGCATTCCAGGCAGACACTTTAACCTCTGAGCCACCAGGGAAAGCAGGAAAGCAAATTTGGTAGGTATGCTTCAAAGGCAGCTCAGTGGTAAAGAATCTGCCTGCCAATGCAGGAGACTCTGGTTTGATCTCCGGGTCTGAAAGATCCCTTGGAGAAGGGACTGGCTCCCCACTCCAGTATTCTTGCCTGGAAAATCCCATGGACAGAGGAGGCTGGAGGGCTACAGTCCCTGGGGTCACAAAGAGTTGGACATTGTGAAATGGCAACAATACTCTGAATCAATGGTTCTCATCCAGAGGCAGGGATGCTGCTGCTGCTGCTAAGTCTCTTCAGTCGTGTCTGACTCTATGCAACCCCATAGATGGCAGCCCACCAGGCTCTCCCGTCCCTGGGATTCTCCAGGCAAGAGCACTGGAGTGGGTTGCCATTTTCTTCTCCAATGCGTGAAAGTGAAAAGTGAAAGCGAAGTCGCTCAGTCATGTCCAGCTCTTAGCGACCCCATGGGCTTCAGCCTAGACCTACTGAATCAGAATCCTCTGTCCATGGGATTTTCCAGGCAAGAGTACTGGGGGCAGGGATGACATGGGTCTATTCTCTTTGAGAAGATCACTCAGTGATGAGAATTCTTACATGCCCCAGCATCCTATAAATCTCTGCTATGAACAAATCAGTTATAAAGTCTTAATTTAATATTTTTTTGGGGGGTCACACAGTGTGGCTTGTGGGATCTCTCAGCAGTGAAAGCATGAAGCCCTAACCACTGGACCCCCACAGAAATCCCAATTTAAGCTTATTTCTATTTTAGTCCTCTGTGAATGTGGGAGTGGAGGGTATGCTGGGAAGCTTCTTCCTTGAGAAAAAGAAAACAAAACCTCTCTAAGTATTTAAAGACACAGAAACTGCCATTTAGCAGTCTCTTGTTGGAGGCAGAGCAATGTCTGTTCAACATTTCATGAACTAAGTTTAGCAATCATTCAGATATAGACAGCAAAGCAGAGAGCCTAGGAATTATCATTATTATTTTTTTTAGTACCAGACTGGAAAAAAATTAGATACACACCTATGACATACATTTGAGAAATAGACAGTTTCCAACTGCATAGAATAAATATCATTAATTATTTGAAATCCCTTAAGACCTAGCTATTGATGTATGCAGCAAGGACCAGCAGCATGGGTATCCCTTGGGAGCTTTTTAGAAATGATGAGCCTTTGCTTCAGCCTAGACCTACTGAATCAGAATCTTCAATTTAATGAGGGTTCCAGGTGATTCATATGCATGCTATGTTTGAGAAATACGCTGAGATATTTACTAGTATCTTTACCTTTTCAGTATGTGCAATAAAGAAAATTTAGAAAATTACATTCATTTCTTATGCAGAAAACTCTCCATCATAGTTACCATTTTCTGTTTGTGTCATTTGGTCAGTAAGTTGTGTCCGACTTTTTGATAACCCATGGACTGTAGCCTGCTAGGCTCCTCTGTCCATGAGATTTCCCAGGGAAGAATACTGAAGGGAGTTGTCATTTCCTTCTCCAGGTTTCTTCCTGACCCAGGGATCAAACCCACATCTCCTGGACTGGCAGGCGGAATCTTTACCAACTGAACCAATAGGGAAATGAAGTTACCAATTGTTACCTTTCAATATAGCTCTTAATTGGTGAAAATAAATATACTAAGGAACTACTTCCTATCTCCACTCTCCACCTCAACCATTTTCAAATGGTGAAAATTCCCTTATACTCAGCAAACTTATCAGAAACACAAGTGGAATGAGGAATGGTGTGAGTAGCAGAAAGAAGTCCACACATTCAGGAAAAGCCCTGGGAGGACTGGAGAGAAGACAAAAGGCTGAAGAGATATACTGGAGAGAAATCGAAAGCATGGATCATCTATGGTAAATGCACACACGGTTGGATGTTTGGTTTCGTAAATCACAAAAATCTCTGATTTCTGATCTTGCCTCTTGACTGGATGCTCAAGTGGAGAACCAGCTTCTTCTTCTTCTGATTTGCTAGTTCCCAGTTGATATGCTTATTCCTGGCCCTGCTGGTTTTCAGATATCTATTCTGTCTGCAACTATTACTCCCACACCTTTATCTTTCTAAGTGATCTTCTTCAAAAATCACACAAGCCTCTCTTCTAACTCTTCCATAAGCCAAGTTATCTCAAGGCAAATTGGAGAACAATAGTCTAGGGTGTTTTTTTTTTTAAGGAGCCAAAATTCAAATGCAAAGTATCTTTTGGCTCAACTTAACAAAGTCTTCTGAATCAGGACCCATACTGTGGCCACCTCTTCCTTTTGGGTGTGGTGGTTGCTTGTAGCTGATATGAAATCTCTGATGAGAATTAGTTTGTATTTGCTTCAGAGAGTTGGAAGATGAGCAAAGTCTGAAGAATTCTGATTAGAACATCAGAAGGACCTCGTGGGAGTGACTTTGAGCTATGGAGTATAGATGATTGGGCAGCCAACAAAACAATGGCACTCAAAAAAAGTAGCATGATTTAATCTAGCAACTTCTCAGTTGATAAACCCATTGATAGATACAGATGTTTCTTCAAAGACCAAGATTATAAGAAAGTATATCAGCCAAAAACGGTAGTGTGACTACCCAGAATTTCTCCCTAAAATCAGATACCCAGGATAAACTACCAATGTGAATGCGTTTTATAACAAATATAATAATCCATATGTCTATAACCTTATACAGATTTTCATTGTATTATAAATTGGGTAACTGAACAAATTTAAGGAAAATAGTAGTTTTTTTAAGGTGCATCATGATTGCAGTATCTTTTTGTATGCTCTCTGTAAGTGAAGAATAATGTTATTTTTTAATTATTGAAATATAATGAGGATATAAGTCTTCCCTTGTCGCTCCTGCCTGCAATGCAGGAGACCCAGGTTCATTTCCTTGGTTGGGAAGATCCCCTGGAGAAGGAAATGGTAATCCACTCCAGCCTTTTTGTCTGGAGAATCCCATGGACAGAGGAGCCTGGCAGGCCACTCTCCATGGGATCGCAAGAGTCGGACATGACTTAATGACTTAGTGATTATTAAACCACCATCAATGAGGATATAGGTATATGCATAGTAGCCTGATATGATTGATGGAAATCATGAACACTTAATGTTTCCATAAGAAAGTACCATGGCTCATAAAAAGAAAATCTAGAAGAGAATTATGTACATTTCCACTAGAAGTTACCAAACCGTCATCCATTACGTAGAGAGAGAAGATCACTTGTATGTTAGTTTACTGTAAGGGCTTTGCCAGAATGAATTCACTCTCTAGTTACTTAATAACTCTGATGGATTGATTATAGACTTAGTGTGTAAATTCCTAGTTTCTTGTTTTAAAAAGATAAAGCTATTCAATGATTATTAGTGGTCTTTAGAGAGACTTAGAGAATTACGTAAATTAATATCAGCTCTTTTGACTGAACTTCCTATGGAACTTTCAGGAAAAGGCTGAAACTTCAAGACTATGCAACAGACTTCAGATTTCCAGCAACCCATGAAAAACTCAATAATAAATGTTACTTTCTCCAAAGAATATCAAGCAAAACAGATTGTTATTCTAATTGCTTTCTAATTTCTTTTATTTTCTCCAAATTTAAGTTGAAAAATACAGTATTTTTAGCAAGATCACAGTAAGCTCATCTGCTCATTACCACCCAGTTCCATAGGAAAACTATTGGAGAACCACTGGAATCTATTCTGAGATAGGAAGTATATGAGGTAATTCCATTCAACATCTTTATAAAATAAAAATGACTGGCTTCAATTTGTGATTCACAGGTGCATGTTTTTGATTTATATTTAATTTAGGACAAGCACTCACGTCTCTTCTTTTCCAAACGCTAGAGACTGCTATATTTTAAATTCCTTAATAAGATAACAAACTATGTTGCTTTCATATCACGTATTTGTAACAAATACCAGATACAGATTTGCCTTTATTAGTTGAGAAAGTCAAAACCAGCCACCCATGATGCAATTTTATTAGTTCTAGGAAGATCCTCATCAGCAATATTGTTTGCCCACCCAATGTCACCTCAATCTTTCCCAAACAAATACCTCTCTATGCCTAACCATCTACCTGAAACTGGACAACTGTAAGTCATTTTGACTTTTGTCTTATCTAATAAAGCAAATAAGTCTGGGAGAAGACATAAGAAATGATATTACATAAGCCACTTACATCTCAATAAATATTTTAAAAATAGTGTGAGGCAACATTCAAAAGACTAGAGATAAGAAAAGGAGAAGTTATATTTCTGCCCTCAATCACTCCCAGCTCATAAAGGACCTCTATGACAGAAAGGATTTGAAAAAGTCCAATAAGGCTGGATTTTAGGAAATATTTGGAGAAGTTGAGAGAGAGAAACCCTCAGGTTTTCTTTAGTCTGTCACTGGGCTCCAGTGAAAGTGAAAATTGGATTCCGGGTACTGTGCATCAGGTCCATGATAGCATTGATCTTGGTGACAACCCTGCAAGCTGAGTGAGAGTAATGCTCCCATTTTACAGATAAGGACCACAATGCACAAAGAGGTGAAGTAATTTGCCCAAGGTTGCTGAACTCAGAAGGTCTCAGAGACAAGCTTCAAACCAGAGAATCTGCTAACATCTTTCCGGTGTAGGGAGTGAGAGGAAGGGTCCACGAGAACGGAGACGTGGGAGGTCTTTGGAGAGATCTGAGGTGATCAGAGCAGTGAGTGCTGAGCCTAAGTGTAAAGCAGGTTCACCCACACAGACATGTGCTTGGTCTGAGGTCCAGCCTGCAGGGTCCACTGAAGCACAGTGGAGAATACAGCTTTGCCCATTAGGGCCAGAATTCACTGTCCTCAAAGGGAGCATTAAAGCTTAATCTCCACATCTCTCATCTCTGATTACTATCGGCCAACACACAAGTGTAAGTTACTGGGGCCACCTACTTGGTGCAAGACCATCATTCCCATAATGCACTGCTTCCCTGCCCAGCCTCTGCTGCAGAAGCACAGCGTCAGAGCAAGGAAATGCCTTTTACCCTCCATCTTCTTTATGGAACATCCCTTCCCCTCCTTGCCTTAACTGAAGCCATGAGGATAAATGCCTCAGAGACCTCTCACGTGAGGCTGGTGAACTCTTTGCCTCCTACAGCAAACTCCAGACGTGTATTGGGCAATGGTTCTGTGAAAAGTCTGCAGTGGAGGAGACCCGGATTCGATCCCTGGGTGGGAGAGAGCCCCTGGAGAAGGAAATGGCAACTCACTCCAGAATTCTTGCCCGGAGAATTCCATGGACAGAGGAGCCTGGTGTATTGCAGTCCGTGGGGTCACAAAGAGTCAGAGATGACTGTGTGACTAACATGTTCCCTTTCTGTGAAAAACAGCACCGTCTTCTTTGAAGTTTATGCCCTTTGGTCAAAGCATTCCCTCCTCCTCACATTTTCATGGGTTCCTGTTTAATCCTCTTTCCCCACGTCTTGGCCACCAGCCTTGTGCATGGTGTCACCTTTCACATGAACAGCTTAGCTCAAGTCCTGGCTCTTGATGGCTTCACTTCCTCTTATTCAATAACATATTCATCTCCTCAGCAACCTTCTTCCTCAGTCACAAGGAAAATTGTCACCATGCAAAACTTCTCCACCTCCAAAACTTCCTATTCCAGGGTCCTCCATTTCTCACACATGCTTTCCCAGCCACTCTTATCACGACTGTGGTTCAGCTTTCTCAATGTGTTCTCCCACTCCCTGCTTTCCTTTCTCCCCATCCACCAGTCTCCTGTTGCTCACACCCCCTTGGTCTTATTGTCATGTGATGGCCACCATATCAACAAAAATCTTGCCAGTTCTCTAGTTGGATTTTGAGGCCTGTGTTTCTGTCACATGCAATAGAAAAGTCCAACCCTGGAGGCCCCAACTGTGCTCTTTTTATATGCCTATACCCAAGTAGTCAAGGAACTCTCAGGAAGAACAAGCAACAGAGAATCATGATTCGTTAGTCAAGATAAGCCATCTCCGATGGGCCCTCAAGTGTGTTTTAAAAGAGTCAGTCACTCAGTCATGTCTGACTCTTTGACTCCATGTACTATAGCCTGTCAGGCTCCTCTGTCCATGAAATTCTCCAGGCAAGAATACTGGAATGGGTTGCCAGTTCTCTTCTCAAGTGTATCTTGCTGCTGCTAAGTTGCTTCAGTCGTGTCCGACTCTGTGCGACCCCAGAGACGGCAGCCTGCCAGGCTCCTCCATCCCTGGGGTTCTCCAGGCAAGAACACTGGAGTGGGTTGCCATTTCCTTCTCCAATGCATGAAAGTGGAAAGTGAAAATTGAAAGTGAAGTCGCTCAGTCATGTCCGGCTCTTTGCGACCCCATGGACTGCAGCCTACCAGGCTCCTCCGTCCATGGGATTTTCCAGGCAAGAGTACTGGAGTGGGTGCCGTCGCCACCTTACTAAACTTGGAGGTCATCTTACAGATATTCCTTCTTCCTCATCTTTAGGTTTCCTACCAAGCTATCTGCCCAGCACTCCAACTGGTTTGCCTCCGTCACAGTATATACTCTTTCCTCACAGGAATAGTCATGACTTATCTGAGAACAGGGGTGTGACTTTAAATGGAACCGATGCTACATTCATTTTCAGTAGTTTTATGGGCTTTCCTGGTGGCTCAGGCAGTAAACAATCTGCCTGTATTGCAAGAGACTTGGGTGTGATTCCAAGGGGAAGATCCCCTGGAGAAATGAATGGCTACCAACTCCAGTGTTATTGCCTGGGAAATCCCATGGACAGGGGAGCCTGGAGGGTTACAGTACATGGGGTCGAACAGAGTTGGACACCACGGAGTCCACCTGCACTTTGGGGGCTTCTCTGGCTGTTATCGTGGCAATCATAGCCCTGGTGGGTGTGTCTTTGGCCTTCTAATGTATTAGAATGAGTGTATAAGGAGGTTCAAGGTCTACTGGAAGTCAAGACTTCCACCATCTTGGGCCTAGCAGGTTCTACCCAGTTCTTGTTTTGTTCTCTCTGCAGCTTCCTTCTGAAACTTAGATAAGAGTAGTTGGTTTCCATCAGGGAGAGGCAGGGGTATGATTCTGCGGCAACAGTCTTGGTAACAGATATGCACTGTGCTAAACACACAGTTTATTCACAGTTGATTCTCGCCACAATCCCCCACCCCCATCCCAAGACAGGCATGTCCTCTAATTTTCAGATTAGCATATTAAAGCTCTAAGTTAATGCTGTCCTCAGTGCACAAAGTTAATTACACAATAGAGGTAGGATTCCAAGCTCTTCACCTGCCATACACAAAGGGCATTCATTCTCCCTCATTGATTCATACCTTAGATACCTCAGTAACCTAATATGAACATTCTCAGGAAAGCCATCTTGGATTTTGACCTTCCCCACCTCCCACACCAAGTGGCTTCCATGCCTTGCATGTGTGCTTTATTTTTTTCCTACTGTTAAGTAGTTAGAATAGGGAAAAGGAATCCAAAATGGCAGTGGCTAAAAGACAGACAAAGAAAGGAAAAGGCCCGCAAAAACGGAGCAAAGGAAATATCCTTGGACCTGAGTGAGAACCTCGGGTGATACAAACATGCTCCCCTGCTGGCTAGCTCTCATTTGCATAGGGCAGGCTCAAGGGGGAGGAGACAAAAGGTATAAAAAGAGGGAGCCAAGACTTGTTGAGGCTCCTCCTTTGGGGTTGGCCTGCCCTCATGCCTCTTGCTGCAGCAAGACAAAACCAAGGAAATTACACACTCTCCCAGCACTACAAACTAGGCTGTTTCGTCTAGGATAACTTGGGTCTCAAGTTCATAGTCATTATCTTTGTATGTCCAAGGAAACATTAAGAAATGTCTTCCCATTACATTTTCCTTTGCAATTTAAAGACAAGCCAGAGCTTACAATCTCAGCCTCTTTTAGAAACTGAAACCTTTGCTGTGATTCATTGAGTATATGTCAAGAGTTGGTTACTTCTGGCTCTTGCTAAAAAATATTCACTGCAGCTTATTATTATTCCCTTTTTTCCTAATGAGGTAAGTGAGCCTCAGAGATGTTAAGTAATTTACTTAAGATCAAATTATCCTGAAAAACAGATTCTAATCCAAGGCTCTTTGAAAATTGTATGAAAGTCACACTATCTCAGTGAACTCCGAAAGAAGGGCTTTGTGGTACTCTTCCCCTCTCTCTGCCTTCGATAGGAACTGCTGGTTCAAAATCATGGCTTGGTGCCTGGATTGTGTTTACTTCAATATCCTACAAGTTGTTATGTAATCAGGTTTTATGGCATTTCAGAACCACTGCCCTGCCTTCTGGAAGAGTTTCTTGATGTGAAACCTTTAGGATGGCCTTTTAATGAGAACTTCACATCAAAGACCATTTCAAATTATGTTAGATTCTGATTTAATCCTCCCTTAATCTCCCTGTTACCAACATCCGCTGGATCATGGAAAAAGCAAGAGAGTTCTAGAAAAACATCTATTTCTGCTTTATTGACTATGCCAAAGCCTTTGAATGTGTGGATCACAATAAACTATGGAAAATTCTGAAAGAGATGGGAATACCAGACCACTTGACCTGCCTCTTGAGAAACCTATATGCAGGTCAGGAAGCAACAGTTAGAACTGGACATGGAACAACAGACTGGTTCCAAATAGGAAAAGGAGTACGTCAAGGCTGTATATTGTCACCCTACTTATTCAACTTTTATGCAGAGTACATCATGAGAAACACTGGGCTGGACGAAACACAAGCTGGAATCAAGATTGCTGGGAGAAATATCAATAATCTCAGACATGCAGATGACACCACCCTTATGGCAGAAAGTGAAGAGGAACTAAACAGCCTCTTGATGAAAGTGAAATAGGAGAGTGAAAAAGTTGGCTTAAAGCTCAACATTCAGAGAGCAAAGATCATGGCATCTGGTCCCATCACTTCATGGCAAATAGATGGGGAAACAGTGGAAACAATGTCAGACTTTATTTTGGGGGGCTCCAAAATCACTGCAGATGGTGATTGCAGCCATGAAATTAAAAGACACTTACTCCTTGGAAGGAAAGTTATGACCAAACTAGACAGCATATTGAAAAGCAGAGATGTTACTTTGCCAACAAAGGTCCGTCTAGTCAAGGCTGTGGTTTTCCCAGTGGTATTGTAGGGATGTGAGAGTTGGACTGTGAAGAAAGCTGACCACTGAAGAATTGATGCTTTTGAACTATGGTGTTGGAAGACTCTTGAGAGTCCCTTGGACTGCAAAGAGATCCAACCAGTCCATCCTAACGGAGATCAGTCCTGGATGTTCTTTGGAAGGACTGATGCTAAGGCTGAAACTCCAGTACTTTGGCCACCTCATGTGAAGAGTCGACTCATTGTAAAATACCCTGATGCTGGGAGGAATTAGGGACAGGAGGAGAAGGGGACGACAGAGGGTGAGATGGCTGGATGGCATCACAGACTCAATGGACATGAGTTTGAGTGAACTCTGGGAGTTGGTGGTAGACAGGGAGGCCTGGCATGCTGTAATTCATGGAGTCGCAATGAGTCAGACATGACTGAGTGACTGAACTGAACTAATCTCCCCGTTATTCTTATAGATAAGCGGGTTGAGGGGGAAAGTAAATAAAGTACAGATGAATTCCAAGAAAAGTCCATTGTTCTTCCTGAGCAAAGAACAAATGAATAATGTGTTGTGCAAAGTAGAAAACAAAACAGTACATTTGTTGTGTACGTAGAAAGTACCCACTTAACAATGTATATACTTTTTAAATTTTTTACCCAGGGTATGTATTTGCCTCAGTGTGAATTCAGTGGGCAGAAGGAAGGAAGGAAGGAAGAAGAGGAGGAAGGAGACAGTGACAATATCTTTTTAGAATTTTACTAGCTGATCAAAAAAAAAAAAATAGAAGTAGGAAACTTGATGGGAAAGACAAAATGCAGAGGAAGAGAGGAGATAAAAGATTTTTAAAAGTTATAATGAAATTCTGGCTAGCATCAGAAATGTAAGCAACTCTTTTTTGTCTTCTAATTATGTTATTTTGGGTTTCGTTGTTTTTACTAGTGCGTGTGTGTGCATGTGTTATTTAGAAAACTTAGAATTTGCCATGAATGTCAAGCATTTTTCAGCCCCTGCTAGGGAAAGCAGATGAATAGGTAGCAAGCAAAATATAGGCTCTATTATACTCAGCTTAAAAAAAAAAACTATATATATATATTTAATTTTTTTAAAGAAGAAGAAGGAAAAGCACCCTCTGGGGAATTTGCATACTAGTCAGACTCTGGTGGCTGCGGTGGGTGGTTCCGGCTGAGAGGCATCTCTATTCTTAGCCGTCTGTGCTGAGGATGGAAACTGTTCACTGCTGCTATAGGACCTTCTTCTAGTGAGTGCTTTTAACGGGGTTCACCTGTCAGATCAAATTTCCCAAACCTGAGTAAAAGGTGATTGTAACCAGACGTGTCAGTCCCTTCTGCTCATGGCAAATCTCCAAACAGGGCTCTTTCTGTCAGTAAAGTACTGAAATGTAGTCTTTCCCTTCCATTAAGAGGATTGCTTTCATTTTAGGGGCTCAGGGATTTTTTTTTTTTCTTTTTCAGTTTTTTTCACTGTTCTTTTTGTTAACAAAAATGTATTACAAGTGACTATGGTTTCCTCTAGTTTAAAAAAATTAAAAGTGCCTTTTTCCTTTGAGTAACAACATTGATGGGCCTGAGTTTCTGAATGTGTGGCTCTTAAATACAAACCAATTGATATGAAGGATTAATTTAGTCAACAAGGCAAGAATAGTCTTTGGTACCTATTTCAACGTTGTTTCTACTTGAATAAATTCATAGCTTAAAAAGCCAAAAGATAGTGAGGTTGCCAGTAGTCTATCTAGTGATTGAAACTGAGTCTTTAAGATATACATTTTTAATGTATAAGATCTTTAATATCTTAAAGAATATTTACATGTTTAAAATAGCAAATTTTGTTTTAAGCTTTAGTAGACTGTCTGACACCCATGCCTTTGGGGAAGCCTACAGCCTGTCTGGCTTGGTTTTTGTTATCTGAAACTGCCTTAGAATTAGGGAAATAGATGTATAGCCATATTCAAGATGAGAATTCTTCAATGCAACATTTTTGGACTTTTTTCTCTTACTCTTAAATCGTGGACTACATAATCAAAAACATATGTGAAGAAAGCAAATACGAAAGCTTTCTTGATGATTCTAAATTGGTGCTTATCGCGCCATCATTTTGTCATTTGACCAGTAAAGACATGAATCTGGGGGAGTTAAAACAAAAGAAGTAGATACATTATAGAAGGCTTATTAATTTATAAATGAATGATGTTAAATGTGAATTCCCCTGGACTCAGAGGGAAACTTGGGAGAAACATAAAACCACCTTCAAAGGAAATGAAATGAGGAACAAATGTGATATTTGGGCCTTAGGAAAATATGAAGGTCAAGTGTACATGAGATAGAGATATACGATATTGCTATTTGATTTTCTATTTCAATGTGTACAGTTGTACCAAGTATCCTTTTTCAAGAGCATAGTTCTTTTGCAAAAAATTTCCCTCCAGGAATTTAAATGTGTAAGTGAATGGAAGTACACAGCTTCAGAAGAAAAATTGCTTTTAATAAAATGACTGAGAGGAGTTTGGAGAAATGTACTTAACCAATGGTTCGTGGATTTTGAGATTTCATACACTAATAAAATTTCTATCCTTAAAAGGGCACAAAGCATATAGGCTCATGAAAAGAAATAGTTTTTTTATTTTTAATCAAGGACATATATCTTTATTTAAAACTGCACTCTTAATACAAGGGGCACAGGTTCAATCCTTGGTTGTGGAACTAAGATCTTGCATGCTTCATGGCACAGTCAAAAAATAAATAAACTTTTAAAAAGACAAATACTTTTATGAAAAACTCTCTGAATTACTCTCTTCACTTTCCCATGAGCAGGAAGGGTTAAAAACTCCTGGCCAAATAGCAGTCATTGATTAAACATTTAAAACATGAACTACTTGGCTGACCAAAACAATGTCAGATATAAATGAGGAAAATTTGGTCTCCATTTATAAGGTTGCATAGAAAAATTCATCTGATTAATCCCACAAATATTAGCGGCACTGCTATTTGGTATATTGTTTTTTCCTTTATCTTAGCATTTTTTTTAATTGGAGGATAATTGCTTTACACTAATTGTGTTGGTTTCTGCCATATGTCAACATGAATCAGCCACAAGTATGCATATGTCCCCTCCTTCCTGAATCCCTCTCCCATCTCCCTCTCCAACCCACCCCTTTAAGTTGTCATAGAGCACTGGGATGAGCTCTCTGTGTCACACAGCAAATTCCCACTTGCTGCCTATTTTACATATGGTAATATATATGTTTCCATGCTATTCTCTCAATTCATCCCACCCTCTCTTTCCCACTGTGTCCATAAGTCTGTTCCCTAGGTTTGCATCTCCATTGCTGCCCTGCAAATAGGTTCATCAGTACCATCTTCCTAGATTCCGTACATGTGTTAATATACAACATTTGTCTCTTTCTGACTTACTTCACTCTAATAGGCCCTAGGTTCATCCACCTCATTAGGACTGACTCAAATGCATTCTTTTTAACAGTTGAGTAATATTCCATTGCATATATGTACCACAATTTCTGTATCCATTCATCTGTTGATGGGTATCTGGTTGCTTCTGAGAGAGTCAATTCTTAGGCAGGTTGATGAGAAGTCTGGGGTCTCAGAGGAGTTGAAAGGGGTCCGGGGCTCTTGAGAAGGAGAAAAGGATGAACTTGTTTTCTATATTCCTTCATCTTATAAAATGGCTTTTTTCTTTAAGCCTAGAGCTAATGATTACAAAACAAACAACTCAGCTTAAACCCTGTACCAGTGATTATATAACAACAATGTATCCTGCTCCAGGACATGTTTCTACTTCTTATGACCCTTCTGACTAATTCCGTCATCTTTAAATGTATATTATGGCAGTGGGTCTAGTAAGATCTTTCTATTGTTAGCTCTAATCCCTTATCTTAAAATGTAAATCATGGGAGTGGGTCTGGAAAGACCTTTACAAAACTGAGACATTCTTTTGATTTACTGTAACAACCAATTGTAAAAGTATATAGCTTTCTTGCTAAGACTAGCAAAGGGGGCATGCTCCGTCCCCCTTCTGATGTCTATGTCAGAAGCTTCCTCTGTCCCTTTTTATACTTTAATAAAATTCTGCTATAGCAAGGAGAGACTAATCTCTTTAAGAAAATTAGACACACCAGGAAAACATTTCTTGCAAAGATGGGTACTATAAAGACAGAAATGGTATAGACCTAACAGAAGCAGAAGATATGAAGAAGAGGTGGCAAGAATACACAGAACTATACAAAAATGATCTTCACAACCCAGATAATCACGATGGTGTGATTACTCACCTAGAGCGAGACATCCTGGAATCCGAAGTCAAGTCACTATGAACAAAGCTAGTGGAAGTGATAGAATTCCAGTTGAGCTATTTCAAATCCTAAAAGATGATGCTGTGAAAGTGCTGCACTCAATTTGCCAGCAAATTTGGAAAACTCAGCAGTGGCCACAGGACTGGAAAAGGTCAGTTTTCATTCCAATCCCCAAGAAAGGCAACGCCAAAGAATGTTCAGACTACCGCATAATTGAACTCATCTCACACACTAGCAAAGAAATGCTCAAAATTCTCCAAATGAGGCTTCAACTGTACATGAACCGAGAGTATCCAGATGTTCAAGCTGGATTTAGAAAAGGCAGAGAAACCAGAGATTCAATTGCCAATGTGTGTTGGATCATAAAAAAAGCAAGAGAGCTCCAGAAAAACATCTACTTGTGCTATATTGACTATGCCAAAGGCTTTGACTGTGTGGATCACAACAAACTGTGGAAAATTCTTAAAGAGATGGGAATACCAGACCACTTGACCTGCCTCCTGAGAAATGTGCATGCAAGTCAAGCAACAGTTAGAACTGGACATGGAACAACAGACTGGTTCCAAATTGGGAAAGGAGTACGTCAAGGCTGTATATTGTCACCCTGCTTATTTAACCTGTATGCAGAAGACATCATGCATCATGTGAAAAGCCAGGCTGGATGAAGCACAAGTTGGAATCAAGATTTCAGGAGATATCAATAACCTCAGATATGCAGATGACACCACCCTTATAGCAGAAAGCCAAGAGGAACTAAAGAGCCTCTTGATGAAAGTGAAAGAGGAGAGTGAAAAAGTTGGCCCAAAACTCAACATTCAAAAAACTAAGATCATGGCTTCCGGTCCCATCACTTCATGGGAAACAGACAGGGAAACAACGGATACAGTGACAGACTTTATTTTTTTGGTTTCCAAAATCACTGCAGATGGTGACTGCAGCCATGAAATTAAAAGACACTTGCTCCTTGGAAGAAAAGCTATAATCAACCTGGACAGCATATTAAAAAGCAGACATTACTTTACCAACAAAAGTCCATCTAGTCAAAGCTATGGTTTTTCCAATAGTCATGTATGGATGTGAGAGTTGGACCATAAAGATAGCTGAGCGCCAAAGAATTGATGCTTTTGAACTGTGCTGTTGGAGAAGACTCTTGAGAGTCCCTTGGAGTGCAAAGAGATCCAACCAGTCCATCCTAAAGGAAATCAATCCTGAATACTCATTGGAAGGATTGATGCTGAAGCTGAAGCTCCAATACTTTGGCCACATGATGCGAAGAACTGACTCATTGGAAAGACCCAGCTGTTGGGAAAGATTGACAGCACAAGGATAAGGGGACAACAGAGCATGAGATGAATGGATGGCATCACCAACTCAATGGACATGAGTTTGAGCAAGCTCTGGGAGTTGGTGATGGACAGGAATGCCTGGAGTGCTGCAGTCCATGGGGTCACAAAGAGTTGTACATGACTGAGTGCCTGAACTGAACTAAACTGAAAACTCTGCTATACAAAACCTTTTGAGGGCTCAAGCCTGGTCCCTGGTCCAGAAGCTAAGTCTTCTTCTGTGGAGATCATGAATCTAACATCGTTCACTTTGAGCTATCACTTGCATGCCCTAGCCATTGTTAAAAGTCTTGCAATGAACACTGGGTACATGTGTGCGTGCTCAGTCACATCAGTTGTGTCAAACTCTTTGTGACCCTTTGGACTCTCGCCTGCCAGGCTCCTCTGTCCATAGGATTCTCCAGGTAAACATACTGGAATGTATTCCCATGCCCTCCTCCAGGGAATCTTCCTGACTCGGGGATACAACCCAAGCCTGCCTTGTGGGCAGATTCTTTACCACTGAGGAACCAAGGACACCCAGGGTACACGTGTATCATTCACTAGTGCTTTTCTCAGGTTATATGCCCAGTGGTGGGATTGCTGGACCATAATGTAGTTCTATTCCTAGCTTTTTAGGGACTCCACATACTGTTCTCGATAGTGGCTGTATCAATTTACATTCCCACCAAAAAGGAAATAGGCACCCAAATCCAGGAAGCCCAGAGTCCGATACAGGATAAATCCAAAGAGAAATATACAAAGACACATATTAACCAAACTAACAAAAATTAAACACAAAGGAAAACTATTAAAAGCCACAAGGGAAAAGCAAAAAAAAATAACATACAAAGGAATCCCCATAAGGCTAACAGATGATTTTTCAACAGAAACTCTGCAGGCCAGAAGTGAGTGGAAGGATATATTTAAAGTGATGAAAGAGGAAAACCTAAATCAAGGTTACTCTACCCAGCAAGGATTTCATTCAGATTTGATGGTAAGAAAATTATCTTCCAAGCATCTGATTTCCAATATTGTGTAAATTGGTTAAAAATAAAGACTAAAATAACTGCACTGTTACGCTGGAAAATAGAAATCAAAAGAATGAGGACTAATCTCATCAATCTTGAAGAAAGAATTTGGATTACAACAAAATAGTAAATTACCTAATTAGTAATTTTTTCCCATAAATAAAACTTGAGTGAAATTTACTGTATGTCAAAGCCTTATGTCTATAAAGAAACAATGTAAATGTGTGTTCCTAAGCCAGTTTTGACAGTGGATGGACATCAATTGATATGTTGAGTGTTACAATGAAGATAACGTGTTTCAATAGAGCATGGTATTTAATTTAATGGAAATTAAGATTTGGGGATGTTTTAAGAATGCTCAAACTACCGCACAGTGGCACTCATCTCACATGCTAGTAAAGTAATGCTCAAAATTCTCCAAGCCAGGATTCAGCAATACATGAACCGTGAACTTCCAGATGTTCAAGCTGGTTTTAGAAAAGGCAGAGGAACCAGAGATCAAATTGCGAACAACTGCTGGCTCATCGAAAAAGCAAGAGAGTTCCAGAAAAACATCTATTTCTGCTTTATTGACTATGCCAAAGCCTTTGACTGTGTGGATCACAATAAACTGTGGAAATTCTGAAAGAGATGGGAATACAGACCACCTGACCTGCCTCTTGAGAAATCTGTATGCAGGTCAGGAAGCCATAGTTAGAAATGGACATAGAACAACAGACTGGTTCCAAATAGGAAAAGGAATACGTCAAGGCTGTATATTGTCACCCTGCTTATTTAACTTATATGCAGAGTACATCATGAGAAAAAAGCTGGAATCAAGATTGCAGGGAGAAATATCAATAACCTCAGACATGCAGATGACACCACCCTTATGGCAGAAAGTGAAGAGGAACTAAAAAGCCTCTTGATGAAACTGAAAGAGGAGAGTGAAAATGTTGGCTTAAAGCTCAACATTCAGAAAACGAAGATCATGGCATCTGGTCCCATCACTTCATGGGAAATAGATGGGTGGGGAAACAGTGAAAACAGTGGCTGGCTTTATTTTGGGGGGCTCCAAAATCACTGCAGATGGTGACTGCAGCCATGAAATTAAAAGACGCTTACTCCTTGGAAGAAAAGTTATGACCAACCTAGACAGCATATTGAAAAGCAGAGACATTACTTTGCCAACAAAGGTCTGTCTAGTCAAGGCTATGGTTTTTCCAGTGGTCATGTATGGATGTGAGAGTTGGACTGTGAAGAATGCTGAGTGCCGAAGAATTGATGCTTTTGAACTGTGGTGTTGGAGAAGACTCTTGAGAGTCCCTTGGACTGCAAGGAGATCCAACCAGTCCATTCTGAAGGAGATCAGCCCTGGGATTTCTTTGGAAGGAATGATGCTGAAGCTGAAACTCCAGTACTTTGGCCACCTCATGCGAAGAGTTGACTCATTGGAAAAGACTCTGATGCTGGGAGGGATTGGGGGCAGGAGGAGAAGGGGACGACAGAGGATGAGATGTCTGGATGGCATCACTGACTCGATGGACGTGAGTCTGAGTGACCTCTGGGAGTTGGTGATGGACAGGCAGGCCTGGAGTGCTTCGATTCATGGGGTCGCAAAGAGTCGGACACGACCGAGCGACTGAACTGGATTATGAGAACAAAATGTGTAGCTGCTGCACCTAATTATTTTCCCAACTGAGGCAACTAAAGAATGTCTAGATTTTATCAGCACCAGATGGTTGACAACTATGCGCCCAGTGTACACCGAACCTTGGCCTTGACTCCACTAAGAATGGCAAGTGGGGTTCCTGGATGGTGGCCAGGTGAGGCTTCTGCCTCAGTGACCACAGACAGGCTTAAGATGGCCTGCTTTTAGGGTTGAGGCCAGGCAGGATCACCACGGCACACAACAGCTCTTAAGGACTTGAGTCCATCCCTACCATGCAGCAGCAGTGTCAGCTACTGGACAGGACATTCAAGGTGAAGGGGACACAGCTGGTCACTGTGGAAAAGCTCATTTCACTGTTAGTTTTTGCTGTAGGTACATATGCACCCAGTGAGTGTTAGCCCTGGAAGCCTTTCTTCTCCATAAAGCAGATGTTAAACACGCATGAAGTGGTGAGCCAAACATGTGATGAGTCCCCAAATAACTTGCCAGTGACGCACAAGTCTATGCAGTACCTTCCTTTTATTTAAAATCATTCATGAGAAGGGAGCAATTGAGCTTCCTCCAGAGTTAAAATGGACGCTCAACATTTCCGGGCTGAGTGCATCACTCCCACACACAAAACACGTTCTGCTGAATACACAACTTCAAACCAAGGTTTTCTTCACTACAGTAAAATTAAATGTCACGAGCACTAATCCAGGAGACTGATTTGATTGTTCTAATCATCCAAAAGCCTAGTGAGTTTTTTATGAGAAAAGAATGAAGAGAGTGAATTTATATGACTTTCATCAACGAGCACGTCTATCTGCAAGAAATGCATGGTACTTAATATTAGTAATCATTTAAATATCCTCCATGGTTCAAAGAATCTGTTCTCTCTCTACCAGCACCACTAATCCACCCCCGAGCTATTTTACATAGGCCAGGACACACTGGTAATAATGTGGACATTTCTCTGCTATTTTTCTTACCTAAAACAGCTGCTTGGTGGTTAATGTGTTTACATATTTCTTGCTGTGCTTTCAAGCATTAAGAGTTTAAATTTATTTCACTACAGAAACAAGAACCCTCATTGAACCCTAGTATCCAGTTTCACCATTTCTTCTTCTCCAGTATAACCCACTGGCAACATCTTAAGTGTGGTACAGACTAGACTACTGAGATGATCATTGGAGGGGACTTCTTTCTGCTTTTTAAATCATGTGTATTGTAACCCATAAAAACTGAATAAGGTCCCTCCTCATCCACTGTTCACTAGTGGATGAGGATGAACTAATTTTGGGAATTAATTCCAGTATACTGGCCCTTCACAAATTCTAAAGAAAATTTCTTAGGTTAGGGTCTATTTATTAGTCTATTACTATTATTTATTACTCTATTACCACCCAACCCACTCTTCTCAAACCTGGCATTTGATGGACTCAATCATGAGAAATCTTTGTCTAGGATTAACTTTGGGGCTTCCCTGATAGCTCAGTTGGTAAAGAATCTGCCTGCAATGCAGGAGACCCCAGTTGGATTCCTGGGTTGGGATGATCCCCTGGAGAAGGGATAGGCTACCCACTCCAGTACTCTTGGGCTTCCCTAGTGGCTCAGCTGGTAAAGAATCTGCCTGCAATTCGGGAGACCTAGGTTTGATCCCTGGGTCGGTTAGATCCCCTGAAGAAGGGAAAGGCTACCCACTCCAGTATTCTGGCCTGGAGAATTCCATGGACTGTAACAGTCCTTGGGGTCACAGAGTTTGACAAAACGGAGCAACTTTCACTTTTCAGGATTCACTTCTCTTTTAAGTGCTTTATATTTGAGATTTGGCTTTTAATAACCAACTGCAAAAGACCCAAACCACTACCAAGAGATTTGAGACAATTCCTTCTTTTTTTAGGTTACAGCACTGATGCACCTGCCTTGCTGCTCCATAAAAACAACTGCTGATACTAATTTCCCAACCCCTTCCCCATCTATGGAATATGAGCAAACTGAGGGTCGCCATTCCAGCCCTGGGAGAGAAATCGAGGGACAGAGGTGACATACCTTCTGTTGGGACATACCTGTCCATCCCATAAAATCATCACCAGGCATATACACAAGCTAGTACTTCAGACGTGAAATGGGGTTTGTTTTAACCCTCTTACATGCAAGAGAGAAGCCTGCAATTAGAAGTGACTTAAAAGCCAATGGCACCCCACTCTAGTACTCTTGCCTGGAATATCCCAGGGACGGAGGTAGCCTACCAGGCTACCATGGTGTGTAGGCTGCAGTCCATGGGGTCACTAAGAGTCAGAAACGACTGAGCGACTTCACTTTTACTGTTCGCTTTCATGCATTGGAGAAGGAAATGGCAGCCCACTCCAGTGCTCTTGCCTGGAGAATCCCAGGGACGGGGGAGCCTAGTGGACTGCTGTCTATGGGGTTGCGCAGAGTCAGACATGACTGAAGCGACTTAGCAGCAGCAGCAAAAGCCCTAAGTCATCAGTGCAAAACCAGAACAGGAATCCAGTCACTCCAAAGGCCGGTTCCATGCTTGGTTTCACTCCACAGCTACCACGAATATGGTATACAAACAGATAAAATAACCTTCAGTGGTTTTACAACTTACCTGCATGGCATCTACCTATAAGACCTTGTGATTCTCTTCTACCCACCCTTTAAGTTCAAATCCATTTATTGTCTTACAATGTATTTCATTCAAAATATGTGACTTTTAATTAATCACATCCTCATTTTTTATAGAGTATATCTCCATAGACTGACACTGATCCAGCTCATTTTTTTAAACAAATAATCTTGAAGATCCTGCTTTATTTTTCTATCCAAATATACCCAAGAAAACTCCCAATAATTGTTCTGTTCTCTACTGAGGCAATGACCCAGGAGCAAGGAAGGGTCATGGTGGTAAAAAGAAAACCAGTAGTCTTCGTGACTTCATTTTAATTGTTTAACTTTATTACTGTTGCACCATTTATACAATTACATATAATTTCAATGCATCCATTGTACTTTTTTTTTTGTTTTTTGTTTTTTTTTTTAATTTTTATGTTTTTCCATTTTCCAATGAGTGGCGTGTTGGTGTCTGTGACACAGAATGGAAGAGAAAACTGGAACTGCAATGAACGCAGACTTTTTTTATTTTATTTTTTTCATTTCCACTGACCAATAAACAGAACTACAGGTGCACCCAACCACGGACATGCATTAACTCGTCATGAGAAATCTAGGGAGGCTAAGTAGGATGAGAGAATGTTTGTTATTCCCAAAAAGACCAGGGGAGGAAAAATGGAGTATTGGCATCAAGATACATGTGGACAGGCTACGGTGGGCTGTCTGAAAGTTGGCATTCATCCACAACATTAAAAAAATATCAAAATAAGAAAGGCTGTAAATGAAAAAGAAAACACAGAAAATACTGCTTTCATAAACATCTGATTGCCTTGGCACAGCCCTGCGGGCAGAATCAAACGGATCACTCCCCACCCCCTGCCCCTTGCAGAAAGACAAGATGTTCAGATCTTAGTGGCAGGATCGCATGTGACCGCAGTTCAGGTACAAAAGATGTACTGCACTTTCAGACATTGATCTTGAAAATCCAGGGCTGATCGGTAGAGTTGACTGAAGGTATATTAGATATTTCCCCACAAAAATACTATTTGGATTCTCCCCACCCCCTCCCTCCCTTTGATGGGACCACATCCTTATTCTTGGGCAATACATATGATTACTTCCGATTTGAAACAAGTTAGTATAGGAGAGAGAGACAAGAGAGAGAGATAGAGAGACAAGAGAGACAGGTCGTCGTTAAGCTGTATTCTTTTTTTTTTTTTCAATAGGCTGTCCTTTGTTACTCTTTCACTGCTACGGTTTGATCGGAATTAGCTGCCGGGGTCTCGGCAGGTTTGACCTCGTCTGCGGGGGCTGCGGGGGCCTGAGCCTTGGGCGTGGAACTCGGCGCTTCCGTGGCTGCCGGCGTCTCCTTGGAGGATGGGGCAGCCTCAGTGCTGCTGGGTTTTGAGTCTGAAGCTGGGGCCCCGTCACTTTTCGTCTCCTGCGCGGCAGGAGCGGCGGGAGCCTCAGTCTTTGTGGGGTCCCCTCCCTCCTTGCTCTTGTCATCCTTGGTGGGGGCCGCGGGCTCCGCTGCCTCGGCCTCCGAAGCTTTGGGGGCATCGCCGCCAGCGGAGGGGCCTGAGGCGGCCGCCGGCTCCTGCTCAGCATCTTTGGGGGGCTCCGGCTTGCCCTCAGCCCCCTCCGTCGGCTCAGGCTCTGCCTTCGGGGCGTCTTCCTTGGCCGCCTCGGCGTCTTTCTCACCTTCCTTGTCTTCTGGCTTGTTGGCGGCGTCCTGGGCCTCCTTCTCCTGCTTCTCCTCTTTGCCCTCCTTCACCTCTGTGGTCTCGGCAGCTGCCTGGGTCTCATTCTCCTTCGGGGTTCCCTCCTCTTCTGTCCCAGCTCCTTCAGCCTTCTTGTCTTTGTCCTTGGCCTTCTCATCATTCACATTGTACCCCTTCTTCTTCTTGCTCAGTTTGCCTCCCATCTTGGAGTTCTGTAACAACACAACATAAAACAAAACGAGAAAGAGTTACTTGAAGCTCTAGACAGAAGGTCTGCATCCCCCCAATTCATGGGTTGACATTCTAAACCCATGGGTGACAGTATTAGGAGGCAGGGCGGGGTGGGTGGCCTTCTGGAGGTGATTAGGACATGCTGGTGGGGCCCTCATGGATACTAGCACCCTCATAGAAGCAACCCTGGCACAGACCTCTCTGGCCCCCTTCCCCATGTGCCCTCGAAGCCAGGAACCAGCCCCCTATAATCTCAAAGCAGGTCCTCACCAGATACCAAGTCTGCCCACATCTTGATCTAGGACTTCCCACCCTAGCAGAACTGTGAGAAATCAATTGTTATTGTTTACAAGCCACTCTGCTGCTGCTGCTAAGCCACTTCAGTCGTGTCCAACTCTGTGCAACCCCATACACGGCAGCCCGCCAGGCTCCCCCGTCCCTGCGATCCTCCAGGCAAGAGCACTGGAGTGGGTTGCCATTTCCTTCTCCAATGCATGAAAGTGAAAAGTGAAAGTGAAGTTGCTCAGTCACAGGTGACTCTTAGTGACCCCATGGGCTGCAGCCTACCAGGCTCCTCCGTCCATGGGATTTTCCAGGCAAGGGTACTGGAGTGGGTTGCCACTGCCTTCTCCCACAAGCCACTCAATCTACGGTAATTAGCTACAGCAGCGCTAAGATGCTCGTCAAGTATAAAAACTGAAAGAGGCTTCTATTTACAAAGAGAAGGGTTCAAAACACTACTGAACCGTGCACCTTAGAATGGTAAACGCAGTAAATCATATGCTACAAGTATTTCATCACAGTTAAAAATAAAATAAAATTTAAACAATGAATCATTTAAAGTATCTGATCAGTAGTAAGCCAAGGACATACCCAGCTAAAATCAAAGAACAGTGATTAAAAAGACTAAGACCGTCAACTGCAAAGAGAAACGGAGCCACGATTTGTGTGTCTGCTTCCTCAAGTCCAGCTCAGACACCAAGGACTGAACAAATTGGCAGTGACAGCCGTTTTAGATTTATGGGAGAGCTAGTGAAAGGTGTCATAATTTTAAAACACATTCCAGAGAAATGACGCAGCTGGAAAAAACCACACAGATCTCAAATTTCGAGAAAATAATCTCAAGCTTCAAAGTCCACTATTCGTATATGCACTCACATCTTCAAAGACCAAAGGCAAGGAGGATTTGGTCTATCTCATTAAGAAGGACCCATTAAAGGAAAACGATTGCTCAGAAAAGAGTGTCACCAGTTACATCTGGTTTGTTAATTGTGTCAGACTTGTATTCATTGCTTTTCAAGGTATTTTTGGCTTAAAAGAAATAGTTCCATAGTAATATAACAATGTCCTTCATGATCAATTTCCTGATGAGAATTCAAACTAGATACTCAACTTTAATGGCCATTAACGGCCTTTTCACTCAAAAGTAAGTCGCCAACTTCCAGGAGGCTGACACTGACTCTGGTATAAGAACCTGAGTGTACTTGATCCTGAATGTTTCTCCTCTGGTACTAAAGCATTCATCCAAATCAATAATCGGCAATATTCTCTTTCTTCCCCACAAATAAGTTCAGGAGAAAAAGAGAGAGAAGAAAACGTACCCTGTGCTTTGCGTCCCCGCATACAGGTGACGCCTCTGGTTCTGTTTCAGGTCAGAACTGACCCCTGGCAGAATTATATTGTACTCTGTGATGTGGTTTTTTTAAAGTATTTTCCATTTAGAATAGAAAATTTTCTGCTTATTCATTCCATTCCTTGGACTCATGATTCAGGACAGTGATAACCTACATTTATCTTATTTAAGAGCCGGGTGTTAGATACAAAAGTGCTATTCTTCAGTCAAAATTTGTCTCACCATGATGTACGTGAATTTCCTGTCTGGAATGACTTTAATAGTTGGGGAGAAAAAAAAAAAAAAGCAATAAACCAAAAGATGACGAAAATACTGTTCCTGTTCTCAAAGAAGACCTTTATTATGTTATCAAAGTAAGAATTTCTCTTATACACATTTCTTTTTCAAAAGGGAGTGACTTTGGTCATAACCTACTTCAGACATCCGACAGGCTATATTTGATTTAATTTTGGGTTAT
The DNA here is from genome assembly GCF_016772045.2 of Ovis aries. Classification (NCBI taxonomy): domain Eukaryota; kingdom Metazoa; phylum Chordata; class Mammalia; order Artiodactyla; family Bovidae; genus Ovis; species Ovis aries. The sequence continues at coordinate 56,086,074 of NC_056069.1, forward strand.
TTTTCCCTCAGAAGTGAGAGCACGCATATATGATAAAAATACTTTAAATGCACCTTTATCCTGTAAGCAATCACAAAACAATAAATGAAAATATGAAGAAATAAACTGGAGCAGTATTTTAAATTATAGTTTAAACTCTTTCACTGAATTCTAAATTACCCAGTGTGTATGAATGGTGCATGTCAAAATGTCAACTCTGATATTTCAAGATATTTTGGTACATTAGGTTAGAGCTGCCGCTGCTGCTAAGTCACTTCAGTCGTGTCCAACTCTGTGCGACCCCATAGATGGCAGCTCACCAGGCTCCCCCGTCCCTGGGATTTTCCAATTAAGAACACCAGAGTGGGTTGCCATTTCCTTCTCCATTGCATGAAAGTGAAAAGACAAAGCAAAGACGCTCAGTCGTGTCTGATTCTTAGTGACCCCTTGGACTGCAGCCCACCAGACTCCACTGTCCATGGGATTCTCCAGGCAAGAGTACTGGAGTGGGGTGCCATTGCCTTCTCCAGCTAAGAAACAGAAAACCTGGCAGGTCTGCCTGGTAGAATCTCTTCTCAATTCCATAATAGAAACCCATGAACCGACTTAGAAAGTACAGAAGACAAAGTATAAATGTGGCGGGCATATGACCAAAACCAAGTGTCCTCTCTGAAATACTCAGCATGAAATTGTATACAGCTATCCCTAGAGACTTAGTCATGTTAGTTAACAAACTTAAAATCTACTTTACTAAAATTGGTGTTCTGAAACACAATTAGGGCCAGTCTCTATTCTTTGTTTCTGGGCAGGAAATGAACAAATGTACATAATCAAATTCTAAGTAAGAAAGTATGTCTCCATTCCTACTGGTCTTTGAAAGTTAATAAACACTATCACTTTTTGCAAATTTTCCTGTGTTAGTTATAGTGAGGTATCAGAGGAAGTCTTATAGAATTCTCTAGAACACTGGAAAAGCAGAACAGTCTGATTATTTCTCAAGAAAATATGGGTGAAAACCTTGCCAACAACCAGGGATAAATTAGAATTCTAATTTCAAGTCTATTAACTGTTTCCAGGGGTCCAGGAGCAACCCTAATCCCAAATATGTTACTAAAGTATTTTATTTAATCTTCTCAACAGCACCATGAGATCATAAGTACACCATTAGTATCTTCCTGTTATCCCTATCCAAATTCTAACTAGCTGAGTTCATGGAGCAGCGTCATAAAAGAAAAAGGCCAAGTCCTACAAAATTAGGTGAGGCAGGGTGGCACTGTCTAGGTTGTCAGAGAACTCCACTGAGAAATTAGCAAGTGGGCAAAGTTCTCATCTCAGGAAGGGTATCCATCCTGAGTCACAAGGCTGGTGCAGATCTAGGGCAACTCAAGATGTTGACATGATTAGGACAAATTTCAGATTTTCTGGTACCTTCTGTCCCTGTAACTTTTTATCATCCCATTTGCTAATGGAGCTTTGTATCAAAATCCTAAAGAAATAAGGGGTGGTGGGCATATATTTTTTCTCTTATTTCTATCCCTTATAATTTTGAAAGAAATCAGTTGGTGTAGAAATTCAGAAGTTTGAACTTCTAAATTAAAAAAAAAAAAAAAAAAAACAGTTAAATACACACACAAGCACATCAACTAGTAATCCATCCTGGAAGGTACTGAAACCCAAATCTTTCCCTGATAGCTCAGTTGGGAAAGAATCCGCCTGCAACGCAGGAGACCCTGGTTCGGGAAGATCTGCTGGAGAAGGGATAGGCTAACACAGTATTCCTGGGCTTCCCTTGTGGCTCAGCTGGTACAGAATACACCTGCGGTGTGGAAGACCTGGGTTTGATCCCTGGGTTGGGAAGATGCCCTGGAAAAGAGAAAGGCTACCCACTCCAGTATTCTGGCCTGGAGAATTCCATGGCCTGTATAGCCCATGGGGTCACAAAGAGTCAGACACAACTGAGCAACTTTCATTTTCAAGCTACAAAGAAAGGGCTAGGCGACCTTTGCATTTCTCCACATTGAGACATTTCCCAGCCACTGAGTGACATAGCAGGAAAACTCAGACCTGTGCACTGAACTACGCTCTCCATCTTGATATGACAACCAAACGCTAAAGTTGATTTATTAGTTACAACATCTCAGAGGAAAGCAAACTCAGGAGTTGTCCCTTGAAATTACAAAAGAATTGTATGTTACAAGGGCCAAAATTACAGACCGATGGCTTCAAACTGGCCTAGAAAACAACTGACAACCAACAGCAAGAGACAGAAACGTCACTGTTTTTAACCTTGAAAATGTTGGACAGGACTTACTTCATGGAGACGTTGCACATGCCACTTCATGAGCCTGCAAAAAGGGCTAGTTCTTTCCCCATCATTTAATTTTGCAATTCTTAGATAATTATGTGCTTGTAAACTGTAAGAGAATAGCAGGCCACAGGTTCCACAAACACACTCTAGAATCAGGAATTAGAAGCACTGGGGTTAAAATATTTTTAAATGGCATCAAGATCTTTGGTATCTGTGTTTCAAGGATGCTCCTGCTGACTGCATATGCGTGGAAAAGAAGTTTGTGTGGTTATCTGTTGTCGCCATGTGCACATGAATGCTAAGTTGCTTTACTTGTATCCAACTGTGTGACTCTGTGGACTATAGCCTGCCAGGCTCCACTGTCCATGGGATTCTCCAGGCAAGAACACTGCAGTGGATTGACAGACATACCCTCCTCCAGGGGATCATCCTGACCCAGGGGTGGAACCTGTATCTCTAGTGTCCCCTGCACCGGCACCACCTGGGAAGCCCCTATGGTCACCTATTATCCCCATACTGCGAATATTAATATTAGTCTACTCCTTTGATTGGATTCTTTAATGTCCTTAAGATTCTTGAGGTTAGATATCTTTTAAAAATATAAACAGTCTATTATACCAAGAAATCATTTCCCAGACAGAAGTAAAAATTATGGATCAGTCATCAAATCTACTTCCTCCCAATCTGAGCGCATACTCAGAGTGATCATAGAAGAAACATCATTTTATCTCCCCACTAATTCTCTGTCACCTGGTCTATGCAAACAAGAAAAAAAACTCCCTCTCAGTTCTCAGGATGAACAGAATCCAAATTCTTCAATTAAAACTATTTGTTTTACTCATATACATATGTGAAAGACAAAAAAAAAAAAAAAAACTGATCTACACTTTATCTCAGGTAATAAGCTAAACATAGAATGTTTATGAGGGAAGGTAACAGTCAAATGCCACCACCTATCTTTTTTTTCCCACAGATGAAACTTTTCTTTTATAAAGTCTCAAATCATGTCATATTTTTCAGGTACTACGGTATTCAAAATGGCTCACAGCTGCCGTGTGACTTATCTGCTCCTCCATTCTTATAAAAGTGAGCCTCTATCTAGTTAATTAATCCCCCTTGGCTATATACACAAATACTCCAGAAGAATGAAAATTCTGCTCTTTGGTGAAGAGAGAAAGTGACGTTCTAGCACTGGTATGTGATCAAAGCAACCTGGAAGGGAAGGTGGGGAAACAAGAGAGAAGCCATGAGAATCAGAGAGAAGATCAGTGGCGGGTATGAAGCCCCGGAGCCCAGTTCTTTGCCTACACCTCACATCAGGACTCAGATCACATCCATGTGATAGAGTACCTTCCTTGCCTCACCTTAAGTAAGGTAAGGCATTTTTTGGCCTCAGAAATAAATCCATGAAGTAAATAATAAATGGCCTCAAAATTAGATTTTAATTGTTTCTCCAAAACAAAATATTTGGAGGATTTTGTTGAGTCTTTGAGCTACCAAGTATTTATTTTCTTGTAAACGGAATTCCTGTTTACAAGGTAATGGTCAACGACCAAGTTGAATACTAATACATATCTATGAAGAGAAAAAAATGTAATTCTACATATCACCACTATTGCAAAGCTTAAAAGAATTTTCTTTGAGGCATTCAGGTGAAGAAATAACTTGAAATATTATATGGTAATAATGATACTCTAATAATAGACAAAGATAGTTGCTTCCACAAAGCTCTTCAAATTCTTTGATCCTTTTGCTCCAGGAAGGCCGTCAGAGAACACGGAAGATGGTCCTTAGCCATTCAAATCATCTAAGTTTGTGTTTATTTTGTACACACAATCCCAGGACATGCTAGGCAAAATTACATCTGTATTAGATGAACCACAATTCGTACAAATTCTAATATGATCAACTCATATAGGAGTTTCTCAATATGTTTTTAAAGAACGTGCCTGCAATGCAGGAAACGCAGGTCAGAAAGATCCCTTGGAGTAAGGCATAGCAACCCACTCTAGTATTCTTGCCTGGAGAATCCCATGGACAGAGGAGACTGGTGCAGTGCATAGAGTCACAAAGAGTCAGACACAATTAAAACAACTGAGTACGCACATCAGCATAGCCTACCAAATTAAAACTTAGCTTTCGTTTTGGGAAAATAAAAGTAGAGAGGCAGAGGACAGTGTCATTTTGGAAAAATTATAAATATTTTCTTTACAACTCATATCAAAAACAAGCCACCTAGCACTCACTCACAGTATTATCATTTCCTTTGGAAGCAACCATTTTTGCTTTGTTTTGCTTTGAACTGAATTGAGCCTAGAAAATGGAATATTTCTTTTAAGAAAAAAAAATTTTTTTTTCATTTGCTTATAAAGGCCTGTATCTTTTCATGGATCCCCTTGCATGTTTAGAATCTGACTAGAAAATAGTTTTACCTAAGAAATCTGTCATGAGTTGCTTGTTTCCAAAATCAAGGGGTAATTCATTTCTACATCTATTGTAATGGAAAGCTATACCACACAAAACTAGGACACAGCTGCATTGTTACAGAGCTACTTAGAATGCAACATTTGAGAAGATTTTGTTTGGAGTTTATCATAAGTTGGGAAAGAGTTCCAGTCAGTTACAGATTTTTAATACCAACATCTTTGCTTTGGGAATATTAGCATGAGGTCATGGTGACTTTAATACAGTAAGAGCAAAGATTCACTGCGTGCTAAGTTGCTTCAGTCGTGTCTGTCCGACTCTGTTCAACTCTATGGACTGTAGCCTGCCAGGCTCCTCTGTCCATGGGATTCTCCAGGCAAGAATACTGGAGTGGGGTGCCATTCCCTTCCCCAGGGGATCTTCCCAAGCCATGGGGAACCCGAATCTCTCTTGTCTTCTACACTGGAAAGCGGGTTCTTGGCTTCTTCTCCAGGGGATTGCAAATCCTCCTCTTTACCTCCTTTTACTGCCTATGAATATCTGCTCTTCCTCTGGATCCAGTCGTTCTCTGCACTGTAACTTATAGAAACTGAAGCCAAATATTCAATCCTACAGGCTTCTTGAGTAGGACAGCTTCAGAGGCAAGATAAAAGATCTAGCAGTGAAGGATTTAAATCTTGACTCCATCCTGCACCAAAGGCAAAGCGATGGTAGTAGCAACTGGAAGCCCACTGGGATAGTTTCCCTGTTCCCAGCTAAGAAAAGGAGCCCACTGGTAGACTATGGGAGTGGAGTCACCGAGCCAACCTGGTGCTGAGTAGTCTCTATAGAAAGCGGTTCCACCCCTTCCACTGACTAAGGTTCTCAAATAACCTGGCTACCATGTGAAAACACATGGCTCGGCCACTCTGCTCATATATTCCTTTGCTTTCCATCATGACAACTGTCTGTGTTTTAAGACACAGGAACTCAAAACCCTACCTACCAGGATAGGACTTAATCAATATTTTAGCCATTGTGAAAGTGTTATGATTTTCCAAAAAAAAATAAGATGTTTCTGGGACTCCTATTTACTCTTTCCTTTCTTTAGTCTGAAATAAAGCACTAAGTAATCTGGTTGTGTTCAGTGAGAGAGAATGGGGTAAATATTGAATTCAAAGGAGTTTTAAGTTGGAGAAATAATGTTGTCATCACCAACTTTAAAATTTCAGTTCTTAGAGGCAGGTCTAAGGAATAGCATGCCACTGGGCATACTAGAAGCAAAGAACTCTCAGGAACCATTCTGCATTCTGAAAGGAAAACTATTGGTGATTAAATGTAAAATCTTTATCTCAGCCCATGTACTGAACTGTAGATGTTCTGATATGCAGATGATCACCATCATTTAGGTAGCATTTTATTGGTTACATTCATTAGTTGGCTTCCCATATCTTCAGATGAAAAATGCAAGTCCCAAGTATAGCACTGACTCTCTTCAGAAAATGCAACCTTGCATAATGTCACAGTTTCTAGGCATTAACCACCTGGAAACCACAGGGATTATGTGTTTCCTAGATTCTTCCTACAATGACTACATACTTCATGACATTTTCCAGTTCCATTTCTCCTTAGCATAATTCTGTATTTTTGTTACTTTGTCAGTGAACAATGATGCCATTCTGTGACAATGAAAATCACTGGCATACATTAACTGGTATATAAAACAAAACAAGAAAATGATTAACAGAGTATTTCTCCATATGGCCTGAAGGTTACAATATTATGACTTCAATGCGATTCCCTATTTATAGCGCTCTCTGCACTATTATATAGGCATTTTTCTATATAGGACAGCTTGAATCATACAAAGGTCCCATCCACTGCCAAGTTTCTACTTTGAAAATACGAATTTGGATTAATTAATCACTTCATCTAGAACCAGGAGACTATAAAGTTCTTAGGGATAATGTCAAACAGATTACAGTGAAAAAGATGACGCCAAGTCTATGGCAAAACCTAACATGAATATACAACAGTATGTGTCGGAGACTGAAGTGTCATTTCTGGTTTGATTGCTGCTTCATCGTGTGATCAAGATGAAGAATAGTGTCTCCTTTTGATTCTGTTTCCATCTGTGAGGCAGATATATTTTCTGCTGATTATAAGAGGGAAACAGAATCAAAAAAAGACCGTTCGTCTTGATCACGTCATGAGAACCAATCAAGATTTCTTGACGAAGTTAACCATGTGGTCATAGCAAATTAAACTGTGTCACTCTGCAAATTCAGGGCTATAAAAACTCAACAGGTTTCAATACAAGACAATCCAATTATTGTTTTTTTAAGGTAACATACAAAGTTAGAACTGACTCATAAAATGCATCTGCAGACAAATATCACCAGACGTGCTGGTTTTATAATGATTCTGGCTGAAAAAAATCCAAGTTTTGATCAAACCTACCTGCATTTGCTTCAGGTAGGTTTGATCAACAACTTTGGTTTTTTTCTTTCTTCACCTTAAGGAAAGAATTTTAAAAGCATGGAGAAACACAACAAATTCAAAATACATTTACAATAAGAGTAGAGGGGAGGAAATCTAAAACATGATTGTTTATGTCCAGAAATTTCTGTTTTTAATAAATGACCTTTCAAATGCCAAAAGTTTTATTCTAAAGAGGAAAATGAAATAAAGATAATATTGCCCATGTGTATTTTCAATATTCCTACCAGGGTGCACTATGTCATAATGATTTGCTCTTAGGTGTTATCAATGCCTGGTGATAATGTCCATTGTTGGAATTGTTGTCGGTATCTGATTCAATGAAAGCTTCCATTTGGTAACATCACCAACATTTAGGGATGGGAATGTCCTCCAGGGAGAGGGTACTACAGTAAGAATTGTCAACCCATGTCTAAATTTCTAAGGCAAACCTATTAAATACGAGTAAAAGTTTAGAGAAACATTTTCAAAGTTAATTTATTTCCCTGTCACAATAAAAGTGTTCAACATTGTAAAAATGTACTGTAAAATGTGCAAATCTGTGGAAGGCACACAGATACACAAACACTCACCCTGCTACAACCCAATTTTCCTAGAGAGCTGGTTAAGATGAGTTATAACTACAGTCAGAAAGCTCTCTTATAGAAAGGGAAATTAGTCACCAATGACATTTCCATTCTCCATTATGAAGTCCAGGCCCTATAGAGCATCCTCTAGTATCTTTAAAGATCTCTCATCAAAAATTCAACACGCAGGGGCTTCCCTGGTAGTCCAGTGGTTAAGTCTCCGTGCTTCCAATGAAGGGGGTGTGGGTTCAATCCCTGGTCAGAGAACTAAGATCCCACATGCTCGGATAAAAACAAAAATCCAACATGCGGAGTTGACTTAAGAACTTAAAATCTTCAGAAATTATTCCAGATTTAAAAATAGACTTGCTCTTTAGTAGGAAAAGAAAAATTTTTTCAAGTTAAGTAAGACACAGCAGAGAACACATAAGAGCAAAAAGTCTACTCTAGTCTAGCACGAGGGTTCAGTTCAGTTCAGTCGCTCAGTCGTGTCCGACTTTTGTGACCCCATGAATCATAGCACGCCAGGCCTCCCTGTCCATCACCAACTCCCAGAGTTCACCCAAACTCATGTCCATCGAGTCGGTGATGCCATCCAGCCATAAGGGTTACACATACAGAAGCAATTAAAATGAGACAGCAAAAAATTAGTTTTCCCAGAAGAGATGACCTTTAGTTGAAGTTGGGAGACAGACAAGGTGGAGTTGGAAACAGCAGAAATAACCAAAGTATTTATACACTAGAACTTACTCTGTCTGGGACTGTCTTACTATTTAATCTTTACATATATTAACCCATTAGCCCATAATCTCATCAATCCTATAAGAAATTATTACCACTTCCACTTTATCACAAGGAAACTAAGCCAAATAACCAGAGAAGGCGATGGCACCCCACTCCAGTACTCTTGCCTGGAAAATCCCATGGCTGGAGGAACCGGGTAGGATACAGTCCATGGGGTCTCAAAGAGTCGGACACAACGGAGCGACTTCACTTTCACTTTTCACTTTCATGCACTGGAGAAGGAAATGGCAACCCACTCCAGTGTTCTTGCCTGGAGCATCCCAGGGACGGGGGGAGCCTGGTGGGCTGCCGTCTATGGAGTCTCACAGAGTCGGACAGGACTGAAGTGACTTAGCAGCAGCAGCAGCAGCAAGCCAAGTAACCTACCCAACATGACACAACTGGCACTCTGGAAACAGTGGTGTGAAGCCACACACTCTGTCTCTGGAGTGAGGTCTCTTAAACACTATGATAAACTGCCTTGAAAGCTACCTTTCAATGAAAATGGGGAATTGGAAAGCATTTATGTTAGAGCAAACAAACAGGATGCTTTCAAATTGTGGTGTTGGAGAAGACTCTTGAGAGTCCTTTGGACTGCAAGATCAAACCAGTCAATCCTAAAGGAAATCAACCCTGAATATTCACTGGAAGGACTGATGCTGAAGCTGAAGCTCCAATACTTTGGCCATCTGATGCAAAGAGCCAACTCATTGGAAAAGACCCTGATGCTGGGAAAGATTGAGGGCAGGAGGAGAAGGGGACGACAGAGGATGAGATGGTTGGATGGCAACAACAACTCAATGGACATGAATCTGAGTGAACTCCGGGACACAGTGGAGGACAGGGAGCCTGGCGTTCTGCAGTCCATAGGATTGCAAGTCAGACACAACTTAGTGACTAAAAAACAAACAACAACAGCAACAAATTCTTGACTGAAGAATCTAGCCAAGAGTGTATGAAAAACTTATTTACACTTTGGAGCTAGGTGAGGACTTATCTACCTGGAGGGAGGGGTGATGGAACATAATCTATCAAGGTTGCCTAACAGAATGTTTATACCTACATGGCAGAAAGCGGAAAACCAGATTTTTCCAGAAAAGGGGGGGGGGGGGGGAAGGTGTCAGAAGTCAAGAAAGAATTTTAGGAAGCAGCTTGGAGGAGTTAGATTCTGCTACAAAATGAGTTTTTAAAAAAACAAACCAAGAACAGAAATTGTGCAATTTGATCTTGTGATGAGTTGTTTACTACTGACCCTGGAGTGACTCAGGTAGGAGTGAAGACATTCACCTCTTTGGAAAAGGCTCAAAAAGGACATGAGCCAGAAAAGATATCTACAAAAGCCCACACTGAAGGGTTCTGGTGAAGTGAAAGCAATCTCAGGGCAACAATTTACAGTTTTGTCAATATTGGATTTTATTTGCTTATAAGGATTTGGAAAAACTGAAAATACATATGGGAAGATGGGATGAGACAAAGAATAAAGAGAAAAACTAAAGTGGAAAGATAAAGGAGAAATAATGGACAGGGCACAGTTCTTAAAGACTGCCAGTCAAGATTAAGCTTGGTAAACAGGAACCCTTGCTATACAGATGGAGGAAGGAGAGGGGTTAAGTGAATTTCAAATCCAGTGGTTTTCCCAGACTGGCCATCGGCATAGCTCTCTTTTAAGTGCATGTAGTCAAATCCGAATTATTCCAGACCAAAGACTCAAAGACTCTCTAGAGTCAACATGAGATCACGTGTCTTGGAAATAGCCATTGACCTAAGGTACTTTATCTTCTCAGTTCTTTCATGTAACAGTTAAGAGATTTCTCAAGTACTGGAAGGAAAAGGACTGATATTTCATCAACTAAAATGTGTGAAAATGCTAAAGAATGAATACAGTGACCACTAAACCAAGAGAGGCCTTATTGTGAAAAATCTGATGTGCAAAAGGAGAGCAAATAGGTTTAGTGGATTACAAAGGAGTTTAAGAGTTTATTAGACAACAAATGCATAGTTGATATCTAGACCCATATTTTATGTAAATATAAAAATGAAATTAATTTCTTTTTTGCTAAAGCCAAAATTTATTTATTTATTTTTAATGTTTACGTTGGAGTACAGTTGATCAACACTGTTGTGTTAGTTTCTGGTATAAAGCAGAGCGACTCAGTTTTGCATATACATGCATCTATTCTTTGAAGGCAGGAGGAGAAGCGACGAGAGGATGAGATGGTTGAGTGGCATCATCAACTCGATGGACATGAGTTTGAGTAAGCTCCAGGAGTTGGTGATGGACAGGGAAGCCTGGCGTGCTGGGGTCGCAAAGAGTCGAACACGACTGTGCAACTGAACGGATTCTTTTTCAAATTATTTTCCCATTAAGGTTATTACAGGGTATTGAGTAGAGTTCCTTGTGCTGTACAGTAGAACCTTGTTGGTTATCGATTTTAAATATAACAGTGTATACAAGGAACGTTAATTCTTAAGAACCTAATTACTACCCTATTATTTCCTTATTATGCAACCTAGTCTTAGATAAGCCTCTATTTTTGGTTATTTATCTATACCATCATTTCTTAACCCTTTTACATTGTGTTGTATTGTGTAGGAAGTTTTAGCAGTAAGATAGACTGGACCCCATTTCAACATCAACCTGTAGTCTAACTTCAGATTTATTCAATGTAAATATAATGATATCAGAACAAAGATTCAGTTTTCAAGTTATAGGCTCAGAAGATGAGTTTATACAACCGTATAAACTGAGTTTTATAAACTGGGCCTTCACTTAGCAGTAGAAATAAGGCTAAATTAAAACTGAAATGTCCATTCCATTAAATGGGACATGGCCAAGTTCCAGGGATCATCCATGATGAGAAACTCTAAAGCATTAGAAGCCATCACATAATTAAAATGAGAATACACAGAAACTACTGCACTAATATTGACAAGGCATTTTTTAGATTGCTATGTGTATATTGTAAACATCAATTTTTCAAAGTATATCTCCTAATTTATTCTACAAGCTTTGAGCATAAAACCCTGAATTGATGCTGTTGTTATAAATATGGCAGATGATGGTTAAGCTTGTCTTGGAATAACTAAATGCAGGCCTCACGCAGAGGGTTTCTTATCACCCCACTTTTAAAATATGCTACCACACGGAGCAAACACTATCAGAGGACATGTATTATTCATTCTCATCAATTGTCTAATATGCTTTTAGAGTCTGCTATATACACACATCGTTATTTATTTGCACTTAACGGGTGAGCTGGTCCTTTCAAAAGCCATGCTTAACTGCATCTAACATATGAGTTTAAATGAATCACCTGCTCTTTTAGTCAATAAAGCTGGTAAAGGAACAACAATCAGCCCAGGAAATGCAAGCCACTGAGATCACTTCTGAACCATTCCTCTCTTCCAAAGACCCAGGAAACTAGCATGTCTTATCACCACGGCTAATTCTGAACTCTCAAAACAGAGTTTTTAAAGCACAGGGAAAAAACTTACAGGAGCTAAGATGGATTAGATAGACCATGATGGGCTCTGGAGCTGTACCAGACTTGCTCAGTGTGGCTCATCTGACAAAAAGAGGCTGGTGGCCAAGGAGACAGAGAGGCGGCCACCTACACTGAGAAGAACTGCAATTTCATTCCAGTAATTTCTACATCCAATCATAAAGGGAGGCCTACACTCTCTGTGAACACCCAAAATCACCATATATTGACATTTTAATGTGTCTTTTTCTTCTCCCATGGCACCAACAGCAAATGCAGTATTTCCAGACCACTTTTGATGAAAATCATTCTAAAATTCTCTATACGCATCCTTGATTTTTATTTTATTTTTAACTTATTCATTTTAATTGGAGGCTAATTACTTTACAATATTGTAGTGGTTTTTGCCATACATTGACATGAATCAGCCACGGGTGTACATGTGTCCCCATCCTGAACCCCCCTGCCACCTCCCTCCCCATCCCATCCCTCGGGGTCATCCCAGTGCACCAGCCCTGAGCACCCTGTCTCATGCATCGAACCTGGACTGGTGATCTATTTCACATATGATAACATACATGATTCAATGCTATTCTCTCAAATCATCCCACCCTCGTCTTCTCCCACAGAGTCCAAAAGTCTGTTCTTTACATCTGTGTCTCTTTTGCTGTCTCACATATAGGGTCATCGTTACCATCTTTCTAAATTCCATATATATATACGCATCCTTGATTTTTAAACAAAGAATCTGCTTTTTTTCTTGGTGTTGTGCTTAGCACAAATAGGGATTCAGTAAACATATTCTGAATTAGGATACAATGCATTAAATCCACAGGCAAATAGTATGTGCTGTATCTGTCTTCAAAAGGCTACTGCAATAGAATTTAAGCAAGAGTGTAACATTTAATGTCATCTGTCATCTGCCCTCTCCATACAAATCAAGTTTATTTCTCAAAACCTCTCAATCAAACATTCTATCCCAAGCTGTCCATGTTCATACTCCCTGCCACGCTTTTGCCTTCTTCAAAACTGAGCATCTTGGCTACTTAATGAAGCACTGAAGAGACATTAAAGGTTTGAGTCTCAGGGGGCTGTGAGATTTAAAAACACAACTGAGGTGTATTTCTTCCTAACCACGCAACTACCGAAAAAGAGACTGTCTTTTATTCCCAGACCAGGCATATGGCAAAAGCTCAATAGATACCTTCTCAAGTAATGAATCAATGGGAAAAAATTCTAATTAAAGCAACTAGAATTCAATACCAGTTTGTTCCTTATTCATGATGTCATTTGAAGCAAAGTCACTCAAATTTTCTTTTTGGTTGATATTTCAATATAATGTGTCAAACAGTAGTAGTGAAATCTGTGTATGTAGAAATCACCAGCGAGGAGCCTGTTAAAAATGTAGAACCAGGGTCTCGTTACAGAGGTTAATTAGGGGGTCCAGAGTGGGTCCCAAGAATCTGTTTTTCAACACATTGAGCAGGTGGAGCCAAAGCTAGTGAGTCAGAGTCATTATTGAGAAATATAGATATATGGAGTTGGAAGAGACACTGAGACAGTTAAGGGATTTTTCGCCATCTGTAAAAACTGAAATATGAAACCAGTGTGATTACTGGTGGTTACAAAGCTAAAAGCAAGAACATCTAGCTGGGTCTAACCCGGAAATAAGGGTGGAGAGAACAGGGTGGTATCAGCCCCAGTGAATGAGCCATTTTGTCTTTGAGTTCTCTTTGCTACCAGAATTATCTGGGCTTATTCTTCTTCTCCCAAACGTCCCAGTATTCAATCATCCCCAGCCTTCCTGGTGGCTCAGATGGTAAAGAATCTGCCTGCGATGTGGGAGACCCAGGTTCAATCCCTAAGTCGGGAAGATCCCCTAAAGGGCAGAGCAACCCACTCCAGTATGCTTGCCTGGAGAATTCCATAGACATAGGAGCCTGGCAGTCATGGGGTTGCAAAGAGTCGGACACGACTGAGCGAGTAACACACACACACACCAGCGCTCTACCACCCCCTCCCCACCATTCTCCTCCCTGGGCCCCTCTCATTTTAGCCATGTGGGACACCGCACGAGCAGCCCACTTAGAAGAGCAAGGCTCCTTCCCTTGTTACCCTAGCAACTCTGCCCATTACTGGAGCAGAAACACAGCTCAGTGGATATTCGGCTCTGTAAACTCCCTTCTTACATAACATCAGGTTTACACTGTTGTTCAAGGTTTACAGTCCGCCCTGTTGAGACAATACCGTTTTCAGAAGCATCCCATTTTATGTAATTGAGAGTTCACGTTTCAGAAAACAGGTTTTCCTTTTTTAGTTTCAAACAGAACTTTGATGGCTTGCCAATGAGTTTTGAGACCTGATCCAACACTCTGTGGGGGAAACTGTATGGGCAATGGAGTCAGCAGGCCAAGTTCAGCTATGTGAACTTGGGCATGAACATTAACCGCAGCAAACGTGCCTCAACCATAAAAGAAAAAAGAGGGAGAGGAGGTTATTAATGGAGAATTTTCAGGAAAGGACATAGTTCAACTAAAAACACACAGTAGGTATTCAGTAATTTTTTTGTTTACTCTTTTACCTAAAACCATTTCTCAGCTGTGTCAATATATAATACAGAGTAATCTTGAATTTCAAGATTAAGGGAAACAGAGGTGTATACAAATTACTATATTCAAAACAGGCAAAAAAAAATGAAAATGGATCCAATTGTAATCAAACTAGTAATCACTTCCGTTAATGTTTACATTCTATATTGAAGCCCGCAATATCCATTCTATAATCTGTAGATTTTAAAAGCAATAAATGTTACTATATGGGCAAAAGCTTAAAATGATGAGAATAGATGTTGGTTCTTGGACATGAGTCCACCTTCTCCCCAGGTTACTGGCCTCCTGAATAAAGCAATCTTTCCTTCCCAATCAACAGTCTCTAGTATTGGCTTTTGAGCAGTGAGCAGCCAAACCTGAGTTAAGTAACACTGGGAAAAGATGAATGCCAAACCGGAACACTGAAGGACCAAGTGTGCCCAGCATACATGAGAAAATGCTACAGGGAAAATCAGAAGGGACAAAGGGTCTTAAAATGTGCTTTAAAGCAACCTTGGGAGAAGGGAGAGTCTTTTCCTGACTATTTCCCTCTCTTACTGCTTTAGACTGAGCAACTGTGGTGAAGAGCCATACAGGGTACCCCTGTTTTGCCCACTTCACCTGACTGGAGTTCACACCATAAGAAGGAATGAAGTTTGGGCACATGCTACCCCATAGATGAACCTTGATGACATTACAAAATGAGCCAGACATCAAAGGACAAACACTGTATGATTACACTTATATGAGGTGCCCAAAGGAGTTAAATTCATAGAGACAAGAAACAGATGAGAGGCTGCCAGGGGCTGGGGGATGCTGATGGTAAAGGGGAATTTTTACTTAATGGGTACAGAGTTTCTACTTGAGACGATGAAAAAGTTTCAGAAATAGAAGTGGTGATGGGTGCACAGCACTGTGAATGTAATTAATACCACTGAATTAACTGAACACTTAGCAATGGTTAAGTTGACAAATTTTATGTTGTATGTATTTTTTCATAATTTACTGCTGCTGCTACTGCTAAGTCACTTCAGTTGTGTCCGACTCTGTGCGACTCCATAGATAGCAGCCACCAGGCTTCGCCATCCCTGGAATTCTCCAGGCAAGAACACTGGAGTGGGTTGCCATTTCCTTCTCCAATGCATGAAAGTGAAGTCGCCCAGTCATGTCTGACTCTTAGCGACCCCATGGACTGCAGCCTACCAGGCTCCTCCGTCCATGGGATTTTCCAGGCAAGAGTACTGGAGTGAGGTGCCATTGCCTTCTCCGTTCCATAATGTAATGGAGTTTTAAATGTAATACACAAACTATTGAGTGTACACTTTAAACAGGTGGATGTATAGTATGTGAACTACATCTCAATAAACTGGTTACAAAATGATAATATCAATAAACCTTTTCCTTAGGAATATCTTATTCTTCACCTACAGCTATAAAATAATACATTTAAATACAAAGTAAAGGAAGGAATTACCAGATATCTTTTCTAGGTCTCAGGAAAAAAATTCAGGCAAGAAGCCAGTCACTTCTTTATTTTTGCCTATAGACTTAGAAAAGCAAGCTAAGAAAATCCAATTGTCTGAATCCATAAGCATGTTTCTTGGGAGTTGGACAGGTCCTAGGAAACGTGGCAATGAGTTCTGAGCCACACCAGCATCATGCTAAGACTCAGCCTGTTGACCAAGTGCTAAATACCATCCCAACATGGGGAACTTATAACAGGCCACCCATTTCATGCCTCAGTGGAATCCCTCTGGGGCCGTTCAAGCCACACAAAAGTTCACCTGAATCGCTCTCCCTCAAAGAACTGACACCACTCCTTGTGAACCTAAATCTTTACGAGTATCTGTTAAGCCTGAGCTTGAGTCTCACCATAACCAATGCTGGCTGCTTACGTTAAAAAAGCCCCGTTACTCCCCAGGGCTTGGTTATTTCATTTGTAATATAAACAACTAGAACTATATCCCTTATATCTATAATCTTTCATCTTTACCCAAAGAAGCTGTAATAATGCACAAACTTAATGAGATGTTGCTGAGTACTCAAATCTGCTAATGCGTATATTTCAAGAATGCCACTAACGCCCAGGCGCTGTGCTGGATGGCCAATGGGAAACAAAGTCAACTCTGACAGCCCCATCTGTTAAGTCCAGGTCAGAGGAAAATTCTTTCTCTGAAAAAAGTCAAAGGTAATGCTAACTTGTGGGCTGGATGCTAATGGTATAGCTTAAACTATTTCAACAAAAACATTTCAGCTCAATTTATTTTGCAAAAGTTAGAGCAGAAAATACAGAAGTAGGGACCAAAATCTTTGCCAATGAGGCTTTCTTTGGGGTGCCGTTCAAATTTTTTCCACAGTATCTGAGATGCAGACCAAGGTGGGAGCTGAAAGGACCAAGAAAACCACTAAAAAGGGGTGGGAAAGCATGCTGATACCAGACAAAGGAAAGACGAGGCACACCTCTGACGTCAATGACAGATACATCAGGAGTCACTCAGTCGGGCACAAATTCCTTCTGACCAGGAAACCAAGGGTCCCATCTGTGCACTCATCCCGTGTCTCCTAGATGCGGGTACCTGGAGTTCAGTCTATAATGTGTTCTGATCTATAGGACGTTGCTAAATGGAATACACCAGTGACGGTCTGAGTCTTAAGCAACCCAGGCGTTGTGACAGATACATTTGATGAGAGGTGTGCTGTCTTAATAAGAAAGTCAAAGGCAAACATAGTGTCCATTGAAAACAGAAGGTGGCAGTGATAGAGAAGATGCATTAACGTGTCAAAGTTGACCTGATTTAGACAAGCAGGAAAAAGTAAGCCTCACTAGAGATCCTGAGGCTTCTACGACTCATCCCCACCACCAAGCTTGCACTCCCACAACTTCCTGCCTGGTAACACTTTCAAGGGTACTGGGTAACAATTACCACACTTCCTGACTGACACTAGGCATCAGTGTGGGGCAAGAGATTTCAAAAGACACAAGAGCCTTAGTCTGGCACAGGTACCACAGATGCTACACTACTCTTAAGATCCCTACATCCCAACAAGTTCCGTTCCAATCAGTTCAGTTCAGTCACTCAGTTGTGTCCGACTCCCTGCAACCCCATGAATCACAGCACGCCAGGCCTCCCTGTCCACCACCAACTCCCAGAGTCCACCCAAACCCATGTCCATTGAGTCGGCGATGCCATCCCACAATCTCATCCTCTGTCGTCCCCTTCTCCTTCTGCCCTCAATCTTTCCCAGCATCAGGGTCTTTTCCAATGAGTCAGCTCTTCGCATGAGGTGGCCAAAGTACTGGAGTTTCAGCTTCAACATCAGTCCTTCCAACGAACACCCAGGACTGATCTCCTTTAGGATGGACTGGTTGGATCGCCTTGCAGTCCAAGGGACTCGTCCGTTCCAACAGCACATTTTAAAGTCCAATTTGTTCTTAAGTCCCACAGAGTTAGCCTAGGTACCCAACTAACACAATTGGCTATACAGTACTGTACTGCAGTGAGTTTACAGTATTACTGTTGGAGAAAGAAAGGGCACCCACTGCACCATTCATACCTAGAGAAATCCATGGACAGAAGAGCCTGGCAGGTGACAGTCCATGGGCTCACAAAAGAGTTGGACATGACTGAGCAACTAACACTTTGACTTCACACAAATAATACACAAAAAAACATGTATACCTAAATACATAAAAAAACATATGTGTACCTATGGCTGATTCACGCTGACGTGTGGCAAAAACCAACAACACTGTAAAGCAATTATCCTTCCATTGAAAATAAATAAATTTATTAAAAGAAATACAAAAAGATAAAGGGAATTTTTTAATCTTACAATACAGAACCTTGAAAAGTACAACAGCTGGCACTGAGTGAACAGACAAGTTACCGACTGGAAGAGGAAGAGGTAGGAGATGGTGGAGCTGAAGAATCACCAGCGATAGGGGGCAGAGAACAAGCCGTGCTTCACTCATGTCTGACACTGATCGAAAAGGTTCCAGTTCCTTGCTGGAACCAGATGCATGTCCACATCTTTGAAAGTTTGCTCGTAGGGCACTTACTGTACAGAATCAAAGTGTGGAAGGTAACACTAGGCTATGACTCATGAATCTACATTAACAGGAAAATCCTAGTGAACCTATTATAGTATGAAGTGGGTATATTACTCTACTCTGTCATTACCAGGAGTCCTAAAATAGATTAAGTTGAACCAAAGGGCAGGAGAATCTCTGTTAGAATGGCGTCCTCTTGCTTTTATCACTGTCCACCTGCTCCCCACCTCTCTAGACCTGTAATGCTTTTCTGTAAAACAAAGGGGCTGAGCTATTTCCTCTCTAAAATATCATGTGTCTAAATGATGATGACAATGAACTCTAGTATAGAAGAATTCACATGTCCCAAATTATTAACTTGTTTGCCAAAATGGGTCCAAATAAGTGAATAAATAAATGTTGCTGGTTAGAATTATCATGCAAACATGAAGAAAAATCAAAGCTACACCTTCAGTCAACTGGGAGGCTAAAAAGGAAGCACAAGGTGAGTTAAAATTACCTAAGACCACCTACGAAAGATGGAGCATCTATTAAAGGGCAAGATCAGTGTCTGAACCTTGTTACTTCTTTTGGTGCCAATTGAAATAGGCCAGCCAAGGTGCCATCCAGTGAAATAAAAACATTCAACATAGACACTGCCTTAAGATTTACTCCCTCCATTTTAATACTGGATCACGTACTAACTTAAGCCTAACATGTCTTAGGGATCATTATGAAGCATGGCATAGAAGAAAAATTCCTTACGCTAAAGGATTCAACTTTGTGATGACTCAAACATGGGCTTTGCGATTGTTCCCAAATTCTTACCTGAGAAATGAACATAGTTATTCAAAGCTTATTGAATTCTTCATTAAATACAGAAGCTCTTTTGCAAATTAAACACGTCTAACAACTTACCTCACTTTACTTATTCACACAGGTTTATTCCATTTATAACACAGCTGTGAGGCAGACAACGTTAAAATCCAAACCATCTTTTTTGGCAAAACTCTCTCTTTTTACTTGGAATTAATGAAAAGTGTCACAGGTGATTATAATAGACTCATTATAATAGACACCCAAAGTCCACCAGGCCTTCTCAGTTCCCTCAGGCACTCGAATTTCAAAGACCTTCTGTACAAGAATTGTATATTTCCTGTAAGTCATACGGAGAGCCAAAGGGCAAACAGATAAGCAGGACTCAACAGCCACGAGGGGGCCATTCCCCAAAGGTGCATCCTGTATTAAGGATGCACACAGCCAGCCTGGCCCAGGAAGAGGAAGGGCACTCTGAAATGAACACACACGACGGATGAAAATTATTTTAGCAAAGATTTGCTTTTTCAATTACAAATGAATGAGAACTGCTAAAGAGACTCAAGAACCTGCTTATGACTCTTTTACAAATTCATTAGGCTCATTTGTTATAATCAGCACTTATTTGCATACAAAGTCCCAGGAATTTGTTCTTTCATGAGAAAAAGATAATTCCCTTAAAAACCCCCATGTAGCTCATATCACCCCAAATTCTCTACTATAATACAAAAGAAGATTTGCAATTTGAACCTACTGGAAAACTATCAACAGGCAAATTCCACTTAAAATGCTTTTCTAAGATATATATATATATATATATATATGCGTAATACAAGCTTTAGCAAAAAACAGATAAAGTAACTGAGGTGCAGATGTTTTCTATTCCATATGCTATGCTATGCTAAGTCACTTCAGTCGTGTCTGACTCTGTGTGACCCCACAGACAGCCCACCAGGCTCCCCCGTCCCTCTGATTCTCCAGGCAAGAGCTCTGGAGTGGGTTGCCATTTCCTTCTCCAGTGCATGAAAGTGAAAAGTGAAAGGGAAGTCGCTCATTCGTGTCCGACTCTGTGCGAGTCCCCTAAATGTCATAGTGGTCTTTTCGTTGGTGAGTAAAATGCATGAAACTGCTAATAATGCAAGTAGCCAAACATTCAGATTCCAGTCTGTAACACCACAGATGTTGGGATACACACATATGCATGATGATCAAATAACTCAATGTCTCAGTTAGGTAATCAAGGCTTTCCATGATTTAGGGACTGACTTGAAAGATATGGATTATTTTGAGAGATGTGGAGGGACCTTCATAGCTCAGAATTCCATCAAGACTAGGCAGGAGAAAATAAAGTAGAGAAGAAAGGAAATCCAATTTCATATTTTGCAGCTACTCTCCCCAAATTGTCATTACACTTATAAAAGACCATTATAGAGATAAGTTAGTTTTAAAAACAAAATTGGCTAAATATTTTGAGTTCTAGAAATGAGAAAGAACAACTGCCTTTTTTTCACAATTTTGTCAGATGATTTTACTCGCAGCATTAAAAGCAGAAATTCTAGAACTTAGCTTTCTTCTAGAGTAGGGGTCAGTAAACTGGGCCACCTGCTCGTTTTTGAAAATAAAGCTTAACTGGAACACAGCCATCCCATTCATTTACACATTACAGCTGCCTTCATGCCACGAAAGCAGAGTGGAATAGCTATGGCAGAAACTGTAGGGTTGGCAAAGTCTCAAATATTTACTGTCTAGTCCTTTAAGAAGATGTTTGCTGACCCCTGTCTAGACTAGAGTCTTGGATGAACATACTTCACCAGTGACTCAGTTCCTACTATCAGATGAAAGTGTGATTCAAGGCTTAAAGATGCTACAAAGATTAATCAGGCTCTTTTGAGCCTGCAACAATATTATCAGTAAAGAAAAATGTCACATGGGAATGTTTTAAGATTGGGAAACAAGATAATTTTTTTTAAAAAAACCTCTTATCACATACTTTGTATTCTGACTGCCTGAGATCAGAAAGACTTAGGTTTGATATCAACACAGCACCTCCAGTTTAAAAACTCTGGACAAACCAGTAACAGAAAATTAGGTTGATTTTTCATACTTCTATAAACTCAATGCAGGTAATCTCACACACATACAATAGACAAGCTCACCAAAGAACACACTTTCTGTTAAGTGCAAAGTTTTTATAAAGAACAAAGTGACTTTTTATAGTCAGGAAGATCATGTATCAACTGAAATAGGTGCAGTTTAGTCAAGACTGATTAAACAGCACAAGCAAGAGCGACTCTTAGCAGTAAGAAAAAAGGAGAAAGGAGCTCTAAAAACACATGCTTAAGGGTGGACAAGAAAAAAGTTGTGGGTTGAAAAAATTAAGCAGGAAGGAGCAAAGCAAGCAAAGATAGAGACGTGCTGGTATGAAACATGATAGAAACTATTGGGTTGGCCCAAAAGTTCATTCAGTTAGTCAATCCGTTATTCAATCAAGTTCTTGATGAAAACTGAAAATATGTCTTTTATTTTCACTTAAAACCAAATGAACTTTTGGACCAACCCAAGGAAATGGCAACTCACCCATTCCTGCCTGGAGAATCCCATGGACAGAGGAGCCAGGTGGGCTACAGTCCACAGAGTCGCAATAGTCAGACAGGACTTAGCAACTAAACCACCATCAACAAATTGATGATTAAACAAAGAAAAAGAGGCTGTGTTTAGCAAGTGACTTTAAATAGTGTGTGTGTGTGTGTGTGTGTGTGTGTGTATGTGTGTGTGTGTTTAATGTATGATGAGAAATACTGCCTTGGCACTGATTAAACAGGACTCCTAGGGTCTCACTGAACTAGTACCTGAATCTGGCTTGGAGAAGTACCACGAAGAAGGACCTGTACACTGCAACTCAAAGAGATGCAAGCTCAGATTTGTTGCTACAGCTTAGAGGAGCAGATGTCTTCTCACCTGTGGCCAGATTTTTTTCTGGGTGAAAAATAAAAGGCTTCAGGAAGACTGACAAATACTGAGTCCCTTGGATAGCAAGGAGAACAAAGCAGTCAATCCTAAAGGAAATCAACCCTGAATATTCACTGGAAGGACTGATGCTGAAGCTAAAGCTCCAGTACTTTGGCCACCTGTTGTGAAGAGCTGACTCACTGGAAAAGACCCTGATACTGGGAAAGACTGAAGGCAGGAGGAGAAGGGGATGACAGAGGATGAGATGGTCGGATGGCATCACTGACTCGACGGACATGAGTTTGAGCAAGCTACGGGAGATGGTGAAGCACAGGGAAGCCTGGCGTGCTACAGTCTGCGGGCCAATAAGAGTCAGACACAACTGAGCAACTGAATAACACAGGTCAGACCCACCCAATCAAGAGCAGAATTCAGCAAGGCAGAGCCAGCAACAGGGATGGTTCCAAGTCAGACCCTGCAGGTACACGGTGAGGGTGTCTGAGCTCACAGGGGGCCCTGGAATGTATAAAATGTTGTGATCTCAAAGAAATTAAAGACAGCCTCCAAAATGCAAAAAGACCTCCAGATTTTAATGAATAAGTGTTTAACTGTTGCTACAGATTGAATGTTTGTTTCCTCCCCTCACCCAAAATCTACATGTTGAAATCCAGTCCCCAAAGTGATGGTGTCTGGAGGTGGGGTCTTTTCGAGGGAGCCCTGATGAGTGGGATTAGCGCTCTTATAAAACAGGTCCCAAAGAGCTCCTTGTCCCTTCTAGACACAAGTCTGCTGGCATCTTGATCCTGGACTTCCCAGCCTCCAAATCAAAGTGAAATTAATACTTATTGTTGAAGCCCAATGGACTCAGACAAATGCACCTATAGTAATACTTATGCCAATGAGCACCTACACTTCAACACAGCAAGATTTAGTTATGTAAATTATATTAATTTGGGATGCTAGTGTTTTCATATTTAATATGACATGGAATAAGCCTTCCATAATTAAGAGATGCTAGAACTTGGTGGAATGGTGGTATGTGACTAGAAAAAGGTAATGAAGGAGCCTAAAGGAAGTGCAGTCATAGGTAAAAGTCCTTAAAAGGGATGAAAAAGCACAATGGCAATGTGGCCTGTGTTTATAAACAATATTTGTTATTGTTCTAACAATGATACTGTCTGATATTATGGTGTCAGAGTCATCCAGTGCCCTCCTGTTTGACAGAGGCCCCCAGACATGCTTGTTTTAGGACATCATGCTCTACCACGGACTGCGAACCACCCAGGACAACACACTGCTCCTTCCTTCTGAGTTCAGGAGAACACTTCCGTGACTGAACTTGGTTTTACTAATCCTCTGGTTTATGCAATGGGAATGTCCCATGGTAGAATAAACACTGGGAAGTGTAATGGCCAACTCAACCTGAAGCAGATCTTTTTTAACGGTTCTGCTGAAGGGACTTCCCATTTAAATTCACATAGTCGACTAGAGCAGCAACAGTTACTAACATTCAGAAATAAATTTGAGTTACAAAATCCTTATCTGGCACATACAGCAGCAGCACACGATGAAAACATCTTTTATTTTAAAGTATGATGTAACTGTTTTCACACCAAATCAAGAAATTAAGGTCACAACAGAGGCTGCTCTGAAGTGCACACTTGGTCACTTTCTCCAGGTAATAGACACCAGGTGTGAACGTGGTCCTTTCGCTGCAGTAGTTTATAAACAATAGCTATACTTAGTGTGTGCAGAGAAAGTCACACCTATAGCTTAAATGAGAATTCTGACAATATGACTATAGGCAACCATCTAAAATGTCATGAAACCATTTGCTCACTATCCTAGATCTGGAATAATTAAATGTTTGAACTGAAAAAAAAAAAAATCATAAGCAACTGAGAACAAGACAGAGGAAGCCTCAAGACTGTGGGGCTATGGATCAGTCCGTGCCTAAGGCAGCTTCATGGTGGCCCAGATGCAAAGAGATTCACAATTTCTCTGATCACTAATGTTGCTTTTCCAGGCAACGGTGGGGTACTGCTAAAGAGACCACAAAAATGCTAACTATTTCCCAAATCCTCTGCAATACATTTATCCCCTGCTTCTCATAACACAAACTCCACTGATTCTTTTATGTTACATCTGGGCCATGTGAAGTGCCAAAGGATTTCCTCAGCCACACTCATGTACCTCATTCCTATCACTGTCTTAAACACTGAAAGAGATACAGTTTCAGACACATTGCTTAAATCTGACTGAGGGGCGACTCCATCAAAGGCAGGCTTAAGTGCTGGCCCAGGAAGTTCATGAGCCACATCAAAGCTGGTTCCCAACCACAGATACCTTTGAAGGATCAGCATCCATGATACAGTTGCAGCTTCACATCAGTCTCGACAGCCTGACAGCATAGGGAACACACACCCACTGGACAATCTGGTGCTCAAATAACTGCTTCCGTAGTTGAATGAAGACACAGTAATATTTATGTTTTCCCAATCTCAGAACTAAATGGAAACATCTCAAAAACCCCTTGCATGTATGAAGTCAGGATCCACATCCTTTAGAGCCCATTAAGTTTACTAGTTTTCAAGTCCTCTAAGTTTACTAGTTTGCAGGTTAGCCCCTGGCACATGAATTTCTTTCTCTCCCTCCCAAGTAACACCTTTATGCATTGGAGAGCTGTGGATCTGGGAAACTTGGTGTATTCAGTTAGTTACCAGTCTAACTCCCCACAGCCATCTTGCAAGCGTCCGTTTTAACCTATTAATATTAATGAGATTCCCTGGTGGCCCAGACGGTAAAGAATCTGCCTGCAATGCAGGGGACCAGGGTTTGATCCCTGGGTCAGGAAGATGCCCTGGAGAAGGGAATGGCAACCCACTCCAGTATTCTTGCCTGGAGAATCCCATGAACAGAGGAGCCTGGCAGGCTACAGTCCATGGGATTGCAAAGAGACGGACCCGACTGAGTGACAAATTATTATTATTATTATTAATTGCTATTAATAGGGTTGTCTTCTGGTTCCTGTGAACTAGGCTCTCTCCCTTCCAAAGGTCTTTATGGGGAATCTTTAGTTCTTGTCAACACGGTCGAGACTGTCCTCTGAAGGGACTGATAAGTCTATATTCAGGGCAGGGACAAATCTTGTTGATAAAGCCTCCTTCAAATACCTTTGGGGGGACTTCCCTGATGGTTCAGTGTAAGACTCCATGCTTCCACTGTAGAGGACAGGGGTTGGATCCCTGATCCAGGAACTAAGATTCCACATGTCGTGCAAAAAACAAACGAATGAACCAAAAAACACACAAAACCTTTGAGTATGATGGGGCTCTACCATGAGGCCTTTCGCAGTAATTCTAGAAAACTCTAGGGAAAAAATTCTAGAAAAAGCTATGCCCTTTCCTTTCGAGAGTGCTCTTCATACGTTTGTCTCTGTCTGTACATTTACTGACATCATTCAACACATCAGTACCTCGCTAATGGACCCCAGGTTTGTTCTGACTCCAGGAAGACAAGCACAAGTTCAAGCTTTGCACACACAGCTCCTGGTACTTCGGGGTTATTCGATGTATTCATGCATTCTGACCTCAGTTTCTTCTCCTCTCTCTTCTTTTCTGGTCTTCCCTCCCTTGGCCTTTTCTCTATTTTTACCTTTTCCCACCCAGCAAGTTTTCTCTCTTTTGTTCTTTTCCAAGTGAGACAAACAGTAAAGACCAAGGAGATTCTCTTCCTAGAGGGGGAAAACTGTAACTTTCGATGTGCACGTGCGCATGCTAAGTTGTGTCCAACTCTCTGCAACCCCATGGACTTTGACTCACTAGGCTCCTCTGTCCACGGGGTTCTCCAGGCAAGAATACTGGAGTGGCTCGCCATTTCCTATTCCAGGGGATCTTCCCTACCCAGCGGTTGAACCCATGTCTCCTGCATTGGCAGGTGGATTCTTTTACCATTGAAGCACCTGGGGAAGCCCGAACTTTCTATGTAGAACCTAGTAATTTTTAAAGGCCTATAAAATTATAAGTTTATCCTTAATCTCAGGATCTCAGATATTAAATTGCTGAGGTGAGAGTGTTTATAAAAGAAATAAAATTAATAAGGGAGGCAAGGTGGCATTTATAGATTTGTATTAGTTTATATACAAATATTATTTAGTTGGCGTTTATATTTAGCATTTATAAAATGTCTGTTAACCATTAGAAGAGTGAAACCAATCAGTGTTACTCAAATAGCTCCACTGAGACAAAACAGCATAAGGATAAAATGAACTCCATCTTCAAAATCAGTTAAAAAATCATTTTTAAAATTTTAATTTAAAAATAATTTTAATGTTAAAATATTAAAATTTTAAATAACTTATATATAATGTATTTGACATCCACTAAAAGAAAAAAAAGTCTTAACTACCTTTTTAAAAACTGTAATGACAGTATTTTGCACATAAATGTACATATATATTCAATGCCTAAACACCTATCAAGGCCCCTACACATTAAAACATGACTTCAGGATCTGTATATATATAACAGCAGTGTGCTTGTGGGTAACTCATAGACCCTTTGGTCATCAGCTCCCTCA
This sequence comes from Ovis aries, assembly GCF_016772045.2. NCBI lineage: Eukaryota > Metazoa > Chordata > Mammalia > Artiodactyla > Bovidae > Ovis > Ovis aries. The sequence continues at coordinate 56,113,055 of NC_056069.1, forward strand.
CCCCTAAAAGGGAGAACTGAAAGACAGGGCCTCCAGGATTCAATGTCAGACCTCAACTCAGCAGAAGATACTGGCTAGAATGTATGTCCCCAGACATCCATGGATACCATACTAAGTCATTATGTGTTTCTTGATACTGGACAGCTCTTTGATGTTTTATTCATGTTTGTGACTTGATATAATTTTTACCTGTCCTCACAAAGCAAATCAAACAAAACTGACATTATACAAAATTTGGTCTGAAGTTAAAGCAAGGTCACTCAGAAGTATAAATCCAATTATTCTGGCATGAGTTAAATTACTAGTTTGAAGAAAAAAATAGCATAACATTGGACCAGCCTTTCACCTACTTATTCTGTCCTCCAGACCTTGTGATGTATAATACATACCAAAAGGGCATATATTGAAATATTTAACATAGAGATCCTTACTGAAGAAAACGTTATCATCCAATATTTGAGAGCCTGAACTATCAAAGAGAAACCTTCAGTGTAAGGATATATTTGCAAGGAAATGGACTGCAAGGAGATCCAACCAGTCCATTCTGAAGGAGATCAGTCCCGGGTGTTCGTTGGAAGGAATGCTGCTAAAGCTGAAACTCCAGGACTTTGGCCACCTCATGTGAAGAGTTGACTCATTGGAAAAGACTCTGATGCTGGGAGGGATTGGGGGCAGGAGGAGAAGGGGACGACAGAGGATGAGATGGCTGGATGGCATCACCGACTCGATGGACATGAGTTTGGGTGAACTCTGGGAGTTTGGTGATGGACAGGGAAGCCTGGTGTGCTGTGATTCATGGGGTCGCAGAGAGTCGGACATGACTGAGAGACTGAACTGAACTGAACCGAATGTTACCTGCAAGGAATTCCAACCAGTCCATTCTAAAGGAAATCAGTCCTAGAAGTTCACTGGAAGGACTGACGCTGAAACTGAAACTCCAATACTTTGGCCACCTCATGCAAAGAGTTGACTCATTGGATAATACCCTGATTCTGGGAGGGATTGGAGGCAGGACGAGAAGGGGACGACAGAGGATGAGATGGCATCACCGATTCGATGGACATGAGTTTGAGTGAACTCCGGGAGCTGGTGATGGACAGGGAGGCCTGGAGTGCTGCAATTCACGGGGTCGCAAAGAGTAGAACACAACTGAGCGACTGAACTGAACTGAATGTTACCTGACTTTACGTAATACGAAGCACGTATGGCACTGGAGAAACCGTGTCTGATAAACACTTCGGCCACAGGTCCAGTGCTTGGTTTTCTGCCGCTGGCAGGGGATAACTATGCCCTGAGGACATGTAAGGAGCACAGTGCAGGAGACAGACCTGGGCTGGTAGCAGAGAGCTTCCATTACCGCCTAGTAAGGAGACAGCATCACACACATACAAGACAAGACCATCAACGAGAAGATCGTACGATAGTATATAGTCCACAAACAGGTATTATAACAAAGATCTGGATAAGAGCCAGGAGGGGAGGAACAGTAACTATCACTCCTTCTTGAGGGACTACTCCAGGGCAGACCAATCCTCACAGCAATAGGAGGTAGATACAGTTCATGTCAAATTAGGCACAAAGTAACTGAAGCTAAGAAGGATGGAGGAACTGACTCAAGTCAATGTAGATATAAATAAGGCAATGTAAATAAATAAGGCAAAGATTTAGGTCCAGGTGGGTCTATCACTACTCCCTCTTACCATCTATTGCAGGACTCTGGTGGAGAAAGTAGGGTACAGGTGTTCCAGAATGTTCTTTTTCCCTTCACATACAAGATCCAGTCTTATACTCAGATTCTAAGGAAAAGGGCAAACTTCTGGGCATGGAAGAGCTTATAAAAAAACACATCATTTCATTGTGCTGGCCAAAAAGTTCATTCAGGTTTTCCCATATGACGTCGCTGCAAAATCTGAACAAAGTCTTTAGCCAACCCAGTATTAGCACCGTTAGTGGCTCAGATGGTAAAGAATCTGCCTGCAATGCAGGAGACCTGAGGTCGATCCCTGGGTCAAGAAAATCCCCTGGAGAAGGAAATGGCAGCCCACTCCAGTATTCTTACCTGGAGAATCCCATGAACAGAGGAGCCTGGTGGGCTACAGTCCATGGGGTCTCAAATAATCAGATTTAACTGCGCACGTGTGCACGCGAGCACACACACACACACACACACACACACACGAAGTACAAATTCAGTGTGGTGGTGTTGGTTTAGTCACTTAGTCGTGTCCAACTCTTTGCAACCCCATGGACTGTAGCCCTCCAGGCTCCTCCATCCTGGGATTCTCCAGGCAAGAACAATGGAGTGGGTTGCCATTTCCTTCTCCAACAAAATCAGTGTAATTGATAGTAATTGCCAAAACATCAAGAATCTTTCCACTCTAAGGAGCAGTCTGAGAAACCAGTGCCTTACTGTGGTTTCACTCCTCTCTCTGCCACTGAAGAAACCACACAGAACATAAGGGAACGGGGTGTCTTCTCGGAGATAACCACCTTCCCTTAAAATACAGTGCACCTTGTATTTTGTAGGGACATCACAGTATGGTTCAATATTTCAGTTGAGTCCTCTGATTTAATTCTTTAAGCTTAAATTGGAGTCTCAGGAATTCCAAAGTTTGCATGCTGAATCATTGGATGAGTTTTGCGGCCTGGTGCCCAAGTCCCCATCTCCTGGTCGCCGATGGGTCTGGGGTCTTGGTTTTCTTTTGGTAAATTGACCCACAGGATCAATTCCCACCCACTGCAGCCAAAGGGGCTGGAGGAGAGGCAATGAGACACTGGTAGCCCGCAGTCTCACAGGCAGACACAGGGACCTCTGTGCACACTGGCTCCACTCCAGCCCCCGAACAGACATAGCTTCCGACTCCTGTTCTATTTCCAATACAGCTAATGTATGGCACTTACTTAAAGAGGTCAAGAGAAGTGACCCAAATTGGAAGCAACAAATTAAGTTTTTCCATTGACTGGAATGCTTCTGGCAAGTGAAGCGAATAGACTGTGGCCCAGAAAGGGTTGGTCTCCGAGGCTGTGTGAGCTGGGATTTATGGCTCTGTACATCAGTCTTCTCATCTGTACAATGGGAAGATAACAACACGTCCCCCTTCAGGTTGCTGTATCCTAAAACGTCGGGATCTGTGAAGCCTGTGGCACTACCTGCTTGGTCTCTGCTAAGCTTGTGTTCAGCACACTAAAAGGGTTATTTAAAAGAATATAAAATGCTGTGAAATGTCATTTGAAAACCATATCTTTGTATGGTTTTACATTCCCTGTAATGATGGTTTCATGTTATCAACTTTTAATCAAAACCATAACATCCTAGGCCTTTTTAGAAGCACCTTTGAAACTGCATCAACTATTAACAGTGTCGAATACAGGCCTACAGGTTGAAAGACTGAAAGAAAACGCAAACACCACCACACTCCTGGGTGGCTTTCCTGAAGACGCCACTCTGCAGTGGTTACCAGTTAAAAGGATTTCACACATGGGGGTAAAAGGGGAGGGGAAATCCAAACTGGAGCAGTTTTGCTTCCCTAAGGGAAGCTTCTGTTTTCAACCATTAAAGGCCATTAGCAGATGCATATATGCCAGGCACATCTCAATTCCTAACTGGGTCCAAACTGGAATCAGCCTTACATTGCAAAGATCCTGGAAGGAAGGTAACCCAAGCTGTAATTAAGATGATGGCCCTAGCTATCTCAACACATCCTTTAGGACTCTGAGACCTAGGGTCCAGCTGAGCGGGAGGCCAGTGGTTATCACCAAATACACGGCCCTCTGTGCATGCACTAGCATCGACCCCGGGGTCTTATCTGGACCCGGGGTGTGGTAACTTGAAAGGAAAAAAAGGGGGGAAAAAATGAAGTGAGAAGAGTTTTCATCTATGCTACACGTTCTTTCAGAAGGAGCTAGAATACTGTATAATATTCGGTTAAAATGAAAGGGAAAGTCACTCAGTCGTCTCCAGCTCTTTGCGACCCCATGGATTGTAACCCACCAGGGTCTCTGCCCATGGACGTTTCCAGGGAAGAATGCGGGAGTGGGTTGCCATTCCCTTCTCCAGGAGATCTTCCTGACCCAGGGATTGAACTCGGGTCTCCTACATTGCAGGCAGATTCTTTACCATCTGAGCCATCAGGGTAGCCCAACATCCAGTCAAGTGCTGACTGATAAGTCAGGTAGGAGTGAAGGGCTCATGTGGCTTTACTGTCACTATTGTAACACATTCCTTTGGCTCAAAGCAGCTAAACTGGCTTCTTACCAGCCTGAACTGAGCAAGCGCTAGACCAGTTGTCCTTTTCTAGCCATTCACTAGAGAGCTGTGTAGTCTTCACCTGAGAAGTTGGGTCCTTAAGACATACTGAAGATAACCAACGTTGGATAGAAAGTAGATGATTAAACAGTTTAAACTCAGAAAGAGGCTTCCACATATTCTTTGGGAAATCATTGTGATATCAGTATTTAAATATGATTCCCAGTGAATCACGTTTAAAGAGGCATATCCTTTATGCCACACTTCAGGTAGTTATGAGAAATTAGGAGCCAACGTGGAGCTGGAAAATGGGACAGCAAACTGGAGATGGCATGAGGCCCAAGAAGAAAAGGAGACAGAGAAAAGGCGGGACAAGCTCAGATGGGAAACGGCTGGGGCTGCACATCAGTGCATTTGGCCATCAGGGAGCCAGCTGAGCATTTTTACTCCAAGCTTTCATGGATTCCACAGAAACCCATGATCAGAGAGTATCAAATGCTCAACAAAAAAATATTAAAGCTTTCTGCACATTGTTCTGAAGCTTGATATTAGTCTCTATTAACACTTGACTACATGTTTCATCAAATAAACCTCAAATTACTCCCAAGATAAACACTGGTAGGTGTTAGTTGAAAGGGAGAGAAGGGATGCTCAAGCTTCTTCGGCGTCTTTGAAGTTTTATTTTGCCTTCAATAAAAACTCAGATAGGCAGCTATGTGAAGTGAGTTGGCTGAAAATGGTGACCGCTCTTCCTGGATGAAACTAAGCTGCCGAGGAGAACCAAAGAAATCTGGAATGAGTTTAAGAAGAAGAAAGCGCAGCGCTGTTCTAAAAAGAGAAAGCGACTGAAACAGAGGGGGGAAAAAACAAACGAAAGGCACCTGGACAATTGAATAAGTATAATTCGCAAATATATCCCAAGTCACACACCAAGGAAAGTGTTAGACGAAGAGTCTCAAAGTGCTCAGACCCATCCAAGAGAATGTGACTGAGAAACTCAGAGAAGACAAGACTCCAAATAAGCATTTTTAACATGAACGCCTCTCTCCACGCACGTTTGTACTGGTTTGGTGACACACGCCACCATCATTGTTCAGTCACTCAGTTGTGTCCGACTCTTTGCAACCCCATGGACTGCAGCATGCCAGGCTTCCCCGTCCATCACGATCTCCCGGAGTTTGCTCAGATTCATATCTACTGAGCTGGTGAGGCTATCTAACCATCTCATCCTCTGCCACCCTCTTCTGCCCTGGCCAGGTTACAGAAGCCTCATTTAAACACCTGTCTCTAGAGGTCTACACAGTAATGCCTTCAACCCCAAGCCCAGATTTAGGCAGTTTTCATTCTTCAAAATGAAAATTGTCCAAGTCAGTAATGTTAAAAACAGATCTTTAATCTGTGCTTTAATTCAGAAATACATTCCTGATGCGCTCAAGGAAGGTTCTTTGCTTCCCTCTCAGAAAGCCTTATCAGTCTTGCTTACAACACCTCCGGAAAAGAATTTGCGGTTGTTTACTACAAGGTGAGCTGGAAAATTCCATTAACAAACTTTAAAAGGTATACAGAAAAATTCTAGCTCTTGAAAATATCAGGATTTACACAGTGGTTTGTTTGATATGAAGACCTGATATATTTACAACAAGACTTTCTGTTAAGAATTTTTTCTTAAGATGGATCTAATTAGAAGTGTGCTTTACCCAGTACATTTGACTTACTCAACATCTAGATATTAGGGTCTACAAAGATGATATAAATAACAATGACATGAAAACTAAACTCTTAGGACTTGGTCTCAGGATATATTCACTAGCCATTTAACAACTTAAGAGAATATCAACAGAGCATGAATACTATAATTCCCATCTATCAGCCAGGAAACTAGTTCTCCGAATGACTTGCCCAAGGGACTCACAAATGTATCACTGGTTTAAATTCATGTAATAACAAATGTTTAAAATGTACAAAATAATCATTCTTGCATTTCTCCCTCAAGGCAGATAGTCTCTAAGACTAATACATTGATTTACGTTGAACAATATTTCTGAGACAACTATTGCCTAAGTTGTAGAAGAACAGCAGTCAGTGGACAGGGTTTCTATGTCCAACAAGTTTCCCTGTGGGGTTGAAAAATAATCAGTCAGCTGGTACAGACAACAGGTAGTACAAATCAAACTAGAAGGTGAAGGTTAGAAGAACAATATGAGATTGGTTACCAAACTTGCCATGAAGTCATTGAGATTTCTTTTTAAAGTCATGTTCACGAATCTCTGTAAGCTATTTGCAACACAGAAGTCAAGAGAAACCAGCACTTAAGAGCAAAAAGGATTAGACACATAAGGAAATACAATTCCTATGACAAAACATGGAATACTAACAGAAAAATGATCTGTTACTAACTTTAGCACTGCAAACTTACCCAATCCAAGAAACTCTAGAATTAAGATTTTCCAAAGCACCTTTTATCAAAATGAACTTTGTGCAGAGATACTCCTTCGTCCCAGGTCCACTCCTTCGTCCCAGGTCCGAGTCATTTCCACACACCTCCCATTGTGTTCCTAGAGATTCCAACTCTCTCTAGAACAAAGGACAAGTGTCATTCATTCCTGAATTCAGGAACCAACTTCCCAAGAATAAAGATTTGAAGGATCCTACAAAGCATTAAGTTCTTTTCTGAGACTTTCAAAGAAAGAACAAGAGAAATTCCTCCCTTTTATTTCTCAGGCTGAGCAGCCTGTCTTAAACTGGTCAGGGGGCACCAGCTGGGAACCCTTCCCCTGTTAGGTCCCTCAGATACTGAAGAGGCCGCTCTGCTTGAGACCTAAAGCATATTCATACATGTTCTGAGAACTAACTAGGCTTGAAGGCTTTCCCTTCAGTTTATAATCTCAAAGTACTATGTTCTTAATGAAAATGTAAGATATGTAAATGACTTCCCTACCGAGTGATTAAGACCTTTGAATTAAATGAAACCAATGCTGGATTCTATATTCTCAAAAGTAATAGTTACATAAAACTCTTTAAATAATAGCCTACCAACTCAGAATATCCCACATGGATGGCTTAGTCAAGTAGAAAAGATGGATCTACCAACAGCAGAACAGAGAGGACAGAGGTAATGATTGATCCACGCTGCTAATTCAGTATCTAATATCTCTATGTGGATACAGACCAACACTTTTGTCTCACTGTAATTACTGGTGTACCTGTTTGCCTTCACCAACTGTAAACTCCTTAAAAACAAGGTTAACAGGTCTTTGCGTCTCTCAGCTCAGTCAGTAAACAAATATTAACTCTACAAGATTTTAATGTGGTTTGTATTTTCCTACACTGCATTTAACAGAGTAGCGAACTCCCACGTCGGCTGCTCATTTGAACTGCTTTTAAAAAGCTTAGTCTTAAAAATATGCTTACCAAAACCACTGCCTGTTTTATTTATTTATTTTTTTTTTAAGAAAACCATTGATATTAAAATAAAGACTGAATTCATTACCAAGTAATGCCTGTACCTTTTAACTATATAAAATAAAATTTTAAGCTTACATCTTCATATGTGTGTGTGTACGTCACATGCACCCAACCTGATGATGCATTTATAGAACAGAAATAGAACTGTCTTCACAAAAAATTGAAGGGGAGTGACACAGGTATCCACAACAGCGGGAAGCCCACACAGAATGCTTCCTGGAGCTGGGGGATGGTGGGACTTGAATATCTAAGCCAACCATGCCTTGGGTTTCCTTACTGCAGCCACAGCAACTTTTCTGTTTATATTCCTCAACTTTAAAACCAAAATGACATCTTTATCTTAGCAAGCCACATTAAGATGATTTTTTTTTAAATAAATCAAGGAAAATATTGCTTAGTAAATTCTTCTTGGAAATACACATCCAAAGGTCTATCAGTCATCCAGTTACTCATTTGTGTCATAAACCGCTGCTCAACCATCAATACCATGTCATTCCGGCTAATCACATATTCCAAGTACATAATCTACAACCTCAAGGCTTCAAGACAAGAAGTCTGGTATGTGAGAAGCCAGCTGTCAGTATGGTGAGTTAGGGATACTCAACAGCACATAATATCAAAAATTAACTGCAAAGAGCATCACTGCCCTTTTCATTCTACTACTCAATTTAAATGCAACTCATGGCCCTACAGAGTCGATGATCCCAGGCTGAGCTCTCCTTTCTGATGGCCAGTTCCCTTCAATCCATACGGATGTGCCATCCTATGTGTCAGTAGGGAGGGACATCAGCAAGCAAGGGGGAGATAAAGGAGCCACAGCTGCAGAGAATGCCACTGGCTAATTCACAAACTGAACTCATTGAAAATGAGACCGTACAAGTCTACAGCCATCTTGTAGAATGTGCTTGTAGAATCTAAAATGAGACCATTTTAAGACAAAGTATTGATTTACTAGTAAAAGTAGCACGTGTTTATGGTATTAATCATGTAGATGGTATGAGATGCCCAATAGCCAGCCCAACACAGCTCAAAGATACAGACAATCAAGACCCAGAAATCACTTCACCTATAACTGCACAGTGAATATGTTTTTTAAAAGTAGACAATTAAAATAAAAATGTTGCAAATAAAATATCAATATCTAGAAATGTTTCAGAATAAGTTGTATTGCCAGATTAGACTTGCTTTTAACTGGAACCTTACATTATTATTTCTTAACTACAGGTTATTTTAAAAATCAATTTCCTATGATTGTCAAAAACTACAAACTTTTTTTATTTAATAAGAATTCTATCATTAAGAATGAGGTTATTGTCCTGTGAGAGATCTCAGGGCTGAGAAGAAAATATTTATCTCTAAGAATTTTAGTTCACACTGAAGCTAAAAACACTCAGGGATGAGACAATGAAAGTTGAATACTGACCATCAAAGAGTATGTGTAAATGGTGGGGGTAAGGGGTGGATGAGGAGTAAATCACAACCGTTTAAATTGTGTTCACCCCAACCAACCCAAAGGAAACACTGTGATATCTGCTAAAAGTTTGTTACAAGCTGGTTCCTGGATGTGAAAGTACAGCAAAGGTCAGTGCTCTGAAATATGCCTTTATCTGCACAGCAAGATGTCACATGGCCATAAAACATGACCTCTTATGCCTCCAGTCCTTACTGGACCATAGGTTTCGTGCTAGAAACTGACGTCCAAAGATGAACGAAACAAAGCCTTGTGCTGGAGGAACTCATCATTTAGAGTAAGAGGTCACAGCATAAAATCAGGGCTGTGTGCTCAGTCATATCTGATTCTTTGCTACCCCATGGACTGTAGCCTGCCAGGCTCCTCTGCCCATTAAATTCATATTTACTTCATTAGGTTTATAATCTATTATGCTCATCTGGGGGCCTAACACTCCCCACCTCACAAAGTCTGGTATAAAAATTCAATGGTTAAGATGCTCAATATGACCGATTCATGGCAGGCCCGTGACATTCAAGCACTTGAAAGAATGCATGAGAAGTACAGCTACAGTCTGCCCCAATGTTCACTTGCTATAGTTCCTGTCTGGAAAGACCTCAGAGTAATACTGCTGTTTCCCAAATAACACAATTTCATTATTTGACACCCTACCTTAGGAGGAAGCCTGGATGCACGAGCCATTAGTACTAATTACTCCATAATGTCACAGGCCTGCAGAACAATTACCACTAAGGTTGGTGCTTGGAAACAGAATAATTACACTAATTGGAGTTCATCAGGTATTCATCTTCACAGTAAGCACAACTGATGAGGTGAAATTGCATGTCAATACATGGAAGTTATCTCAGCCGCCAAAGGTGACTTTCAGAGGATGTGAACCCTCCATGAAATATATGGTCCTGTGGGCAACCTTGACACCGAGCAAATATGAAGCGCTACGTAAGCCCCAGAACTGCTGGACAGCTCTGTCACGGATCATCAAAACTAACGCATCCCTGCCTCCTGGGTCTTTCCATCCAGAGGAATGGAGACATTAAATAATCACATCATGTTTTGATCAATTAAGAGCCAAAAATGCCAAGTGTTCTGAGAGGGATGGGGACAGTCAGGAAAGGAATGTCTGAGAAAGTGGCATTTTTAGGTTGAGGAGTACTTGGACAATAGAAAAAAGAATATTCCAGGAAGAAGAACAATGGGAAAGAGCCTGGAGCATTTGGAAGAACTGAAAGGCAGGCCGCACAGGTGAGGATGGGGATTAGAGGAGGCTGAAGAGGAAAACAGAAGGTGAACACGAGGGAACTTATAGATCGGCAAAGGATTTTGATAATTTTATTCTACGTGTAACAGAAAGTCATGATAAAAAAGTGTTCAGCACAGGAATGCCATGCATGCATTTAGCAGAGTATGACCACAGTAATCGAGGAGAGGGGTAAAAACTTCAACTAGGTTCACCACTTAGCGTAGACAGGAAGGGACGGATATGAGGGGCAATGATCAAGGAGATGCCCCAGACCCTTGTTTGCAGGAAGATCCCCGTTTTCTGGAATGAATGGAAGAAGGTGCTATCGATCAGAAACTGAACACCGAAAGAAGACTGCAGACATTGGCTCAAAGACAGATGTTGCATAACTTAAAGAGTTAAAAAAATTCTACGGTAACATTTTAGGTTTTATGAAGAAAATTATTTCCATAAAAGATATTAACAGTACCAACTTTCAATTAGTTTAGGGCCGGTGGCTCATCTAGCTTCGCCAAATTGAATTACTATATTCAATTAGACTGTGGCTTAGTGAGGTAATATTTTTATTGCTATAGTTAAACACAACATGACGTGACCTGCAGCTCGAAACAGAAAGGCAATGACTGAATCACTCGAAAGGGCACTTTCAAAAGTCAAGTGCTTTCTGAAAAAGAGCCGCCAAAGTGTTACGTGAAGATACAGCCACATCCACACTTGTTGAGAATGCCCCCTCAAAGAGTCCCTTCAGTATCACTACTTGTTTTACTTCTTGGAAAGGCCCCAGAATTCATAAGCCTTGATTTTTTCGTTATCAAAAACTTCATATGACTCCTGACACTAACTTCCCTCCACTTACTGTCCCACTGTAGAGAAACCTGTCAAAATTCCAACCATTCTTTCCACATTTGCTTTCTGTTAAAACCTGTATCTTCTAATGTCTTCAACCATCCATCCAATAAAAACTTGCCCACAGTAAGATTCTTCTGGACCCTGAATCCCTACCAACAAGCATGGATGCTGGTACAGGATTTTAAACTGGCTTACACATCTGGTCAACCCTTCCATCTACAATAAGAAGGGCTCTTGACCAATGCCACTACTGGTAGGAGTTGTCTTTTTTCTTTTTCTCCCCCCAGAATACCTCTATTTTAATTTACTCAAGAATAGGTGTCCTTTACATGACCTGGACTATGTCAATCCTTCTCTCTTCCTTTATTCCCTTGCTGTATTTAGAAATATGGATAACCAATGGAAAAGGCTTCATGCAGAGGAAAAGCATGATCATATAGTGCTGGAATGAAAACAGGCTTCACCACATATTAATGCCTATTGATTGGTGGCAACTGCCTAGAGCAGTGCTGAGAAGGATTCTGAGGCCTCATCCCACATCTATCCTGAGTACAACAGAGAGAATAGTACCTGCACATACCCTTTGCCATCCACAGCCCAAGGGAGCCATAGAAATAGGCTTTGAAGTCCACATAGGTTCTACCTTTCCTAGTGATGTGAATCTCAAGGAAATTAATTTCTCTGAATCTCATGTTGTCAAAAGAGAACACTGCTCAGGCTTGCCTCACATGGATTTGCAAGGAGTAAACCACAGGCACTGGAAGGACTGAAGCTGAAGCTCCAGTACTTTGGCCACCTGATGTGAAGAGCTGACTCTCTGGAAAAGACCCTGATGCTGGGAAAGATTGAAGGCGGGAGGAGAAGGGGATGACAGAGAATGAGATGGTTGGATGGCATCACCGACTCAGTAGACGTGTGTTTGAGCAAACTCCTGGAGATGGTGAAGGACAGGGAAGCCTGGCATGCTGCAGTCCATCAGGTCACAAAGAGTCGGACTTAGTGTCTCAACAACAACAAAACCAGAGGCTCCACGGGAGCTGATTCTCCCCACCTCCTTTGTCTTGAGGGCAGGGAACGGGGCACTTTGCACAGCGGCTTTGAATATTCCTCTAAACCACCTTTCCTAATATGAAATGGGCTGCGCCCTGCTTTCATGCATATGCTGAAGTTCTAACTTCCTGCACCTCAAAACTTAAGAGGTAAATTAGGTGAAAATGAGGCTAAAGAGGTAGGCCTAAATCCAATAGAACTGGTGTGTCCTTATACAGAGATTGGGACATAGAGATACCAGCGGTGCACGCACACATGGAAGACCCAAGGAGGACGCAGCCAGAAGGCAGCCATCTTCAAGCCAGGGCGAGACATCACAAGAGGAAGCTGAACGAGGCAACACCTTGACTTTGGATGGTAGCCTCCGGTTCGGGGAGCCTGTCATGGCAGCCCTAGCAGGGGACCCCAGGAACAAAGCGACCTGCCTCTGCAATTCCTGTTACACGTGAGTATCTCCAGCTCTCCTCTCCTGGCCCTCCCCTGCCTCCTCTCACTCTCCAGGTTCCTTTTCTCCCCTGAAAACACTACAAAGAGGGGGTTGGGGCTTAGAAACGAGGTCACCGACTGCTGATCTAGAACAATGCAGTTTTGCTTCCTGTATTGTACTTACCAGAAACCCTGCCCACACAAGGGGAATCCAGACACTCTCAGGAACAGAAAGGAATGGTGTTCCCCTCTCTCCATCCAGAAACACAGCTGCAAAAATACCCCGTGGAAACTTCCCTCAAGCATAGCCACTTCCTTCTTTTCAGAAGGATTTTCACAAACCTCAGTATTTAATTAGAAATGCTATTACTCCCAAAGGTGTCTCCCTCTCTCAAGATGGGATGGTTTAGTTAGGGTGGTAGTTAAATGTGTTATCAGAATCAGAATTCAATGGAAATTCTTCTGCAGCCAACTTAGATTTCACACTAACCACGGTGCACATTAGTGATCGAAAACATTTGTTCTAGCAGTTAGATATTTTCTCTGCCAGGTAAACTATGCAAACAACTGCTAACATATCAGGGCTTGCTCCTTCACCATGCTGTGTGCTGCTAACAGTAATTTTATTATACGATGCTATCTAAATACCCTAAGGGTTTAGGAAATTAAGGGGGCTGGTTTTTCGATATTATCTGCCCCAGATGGCACCCTCTTCCAACAGAAATAATGCTCAACTCTATTGGGTTGAGCTTTTCTTCATTTCACTTATAACAGCAGTAACATCTTTTGCAGTATTACATCATTCTGGACTCTTTACCCTTTATTTGGGATCCTTGGCTATCTCACTACAGATAGGAGAAAAAACACTCCTTAAGTAGTATGCCTAGCAAAGGGGATCACTAACAGGAAATACATATGCAAGCGGTCACTCTTGGTCATAAAGAAGGCAAGTTAAAGGGGGCAGCGTGGGTACAAACCCTAATTTAACTCGGGACAAACCCTAAGTTGCCAACTGATTCCTCTAACCACCACATCTCCCCTTAATATGGTAATATTTGTTGCTGGAAATAAGCATACAGTCATAGAATGTATTACTACTGACAACATTAAAGTTTAAAGTACAACCATGTGATATTTTTCAGGCAGGAAAGGACCAATTAACATGGTTGGGTGAGGCAGAGACATGAGAAGCTTGGTGACCTTCAGACTCAGTTTTTTAAAAATTCTTCTCTTACCTTAGTGGAAGTGTCATAATCCCATCATGTAGTTGCTTTTCTCTGCATTGTAGCCAGTTGAGTTCTCCTAGGAGGACCTCGTACCCACCCACCCAGGAGACTTTAGTATAAATAAAATGAAAGCTAAGCTCTTTGGAAGGTAGAAGTGAAGCCAGTTAGAACAGAAAGGGTGGAGGTTAAGAGGAGTGAAGCTATTGGTTCTGTCTCTTATACCAATGAAACTTTCAATGAGACTTTTCCTTAGTCAACCACTGAATTAGGTAATGGACAAGAGTGATACTCAGATGTGAGTCACATGTAGAAACATATACCTGGGAAACCATCAACCTTGTGTTAACAACCTGTGGGAGACCATTGCTACAAATGCTCTCTGTGGGAGACCATTGCTACTAACACTTGTTACTATTTGTCTGAAAACCACATAGTAGAAGTTCTGGAACCAGGTTTCTAAAGTCCAGCTGGGTGAGCCCTGGGAATTCAAAGCTTGAAGTCTCAACAAAAGATGACCAGGGCTACTGAGAAACTCTAGTGCCGTAATAACCTCTGGTCAATTGTATTCACTGAGGCTGGGCGATCACAAGACTCTGTTAAGAACCATTGTCACCATTAATTGTTAATTGAAACTCTTTTTTTCCTACCTTAGGAAAATGAGTCATGCAAATTAGATTCCAGAACACCTCATTTAATCAATCAAGTCTTTAGTGAATACCCAAGTGGTCATATAATCTCACCCTACCTCTTGGATGGAATACAGGATAAAGGAGGAAAGCCATCTCAAATCTCTCTATCTGTAAGTCACCGATTTCTCTAGATTTTCCTTTTTCCCAAGTCTTCAACATGCCTAAAGCAAACTCAGATGCTCTTATCCCATGTTGAAACAGCTGAGAATATTCATAAAGGTCAGAGTCAGCAAATCTTCTACAGCCCCTATAGTTTCCAAGATAAGCTCAGAGAGGCTTAAAACCGGATTGTGGGAAGATCCAGTGATTCCAAGGAAATCTGGATGTCCTCACAGGCACTAGATGGTTGTTATTGCTTTCTCTTTTGATATACTATTTCTCCAAGTAGGTCCTGTTACTGTTTAACTTGGCTATTGTATTAGTCTATTGGCAATGGTGTTTTGAATGGCCACCATCAGGTAAATGATGTGGGTCTTTTCAAAATTAGTTAGCCAAGCAATCTAGGATACTCGTAATTTAGAAAGCTTAACCAGGAGAAGCTGTTCTCTGATATCCTTTGCCTCATAAACTTAAAAAAAAAAGGGGGGTTTAATTTGGCTTTATTTAAGAAATATTTCCATTTCTGAACCTGCAAAACTATGATAATTTAAAAGCATTAACAAAATTGCAAAGTCATTTGTTTATTGCAGGGTTCCCTGGGGAAAATATATAAATTTATCTAAGACTCATTCTCTACTTACTGAAATGTCTAAATAGATTGTTTAAAATATGAATTAGAACTCTCTTATCTAAAAATAAACTTATCATAGTTTTCTCCAAATACAAATGCACACAGTTTACATTGCTAAAATTCATTTCAAACATCTGAATATTAAGCTTTATCAAGTGTTTTAACAACTTAAGTACTTCAGTTTCATATTTTAATGAAACTTAAAACTTCAGAAACTTACTGCCCTTTTAAATCCTCTAAATCATCCCAAATACCACAAATGATCATTCTGATCATTCTAAAGAAAAAAGATCAAACCTCACATTTCACGTAGCTCTCAAGCCAGTATCCCAGACTGTCTGTGTGTGCTAACTCGCTCTGTCTGACTCTCTGTGACCCTATGGACTGTAGCCTACCAGGCCCCTCTGTCCATGGGATTCTCCAAGTAAGAATACTGGGCTGGGCTGTCATGCCCTCCTCCAGGGGATCTTCCTGACCCAGGGATCAAACCCACTGTCTTCTATGTATGTTGTATTGGCAGGCGAGTTCTTTATCATTAGTGCCACCTGGGAAGTCCAGATAACCCTAGGAATGGCCAGAAAAACTCATGCCCATTTCTACAGCACTGTGCACACTGGATCTTCCAAGAGATTCTGGAGCATTTCTAGGGCACAATGCTTCATTGCTCTGCTCACTCCACAGCCCCCAAATTAGTCTAAAACCAACTGGCTTTCTTTTCAAACTCCTACCCTCCATCTGCAGGCTCCAAACCCTGCAACATTTGTTTATTTTAGGAGAGAAACAAAGATATGACACAAAAATTTAGTCTTCTGGGCGAAATTATTTTAACGCATGCCATAAATTCTTTAGCATCTGAAGGAAACCACACGCCTATAATAAGAAGAAAACGGAGAAGATGGCATGTCGAAAAAGCAGCAGCAGGCAGTAAGCACAAGTGGTGCTATCGAGAAGGCGGAACTGGGTCTCTGCTGGAAAGAACACAGGATCAGGACTGGATTTTCAAAAACTGTTATCAGGGACTTCCTGGTGGTCCAGTGGGTAAGGCTTCCCCTTCCAAGGCACAGGGTGTGGGTTCCAGCCCTGTTTGGGGAACTAAGATCCCACATGCCTCGAGGGTCGAAAACCCAAAACATAAAAGAACAGAAGTAATATTGTTAACAAACTCAATAAAGACTTAAAAAAAAAAAAACTGGTATCAGAGTCAAAGAAAGGAAGGAATTTTTTTTTTTAAGCTGAAGATAGTAAGAGTTTGACTCAATTAGACCGAAAGGAGGGCTGGTAGGAATGGAGTTTTAGCGGGAAATAACCTGGGTTTCCACTTGGCCACTAACCAGCTCATGGGACCTTGACTAAGCCACTAACATTTCTAAGGTCCTCTGAGTTCCAAAAGAAGTGTTTTAGTGATGAGCTTACAATCCTTCTGTTAGGATGATGCAAGAATTTACAAAAAACACTGAGGTCGCTTTGATAATTAGGAGAGTATTTAAACACAGCCACCGACTTCGTGTAAATGAACCCTTCGTGGAGGTAGAGTGAAAATGGGGTCACGAGTTCAGGACTTGGTTTATTTCTGATCAGGCAACTACAGAGCTGGAAGAGGGCTGACTAGTGTCTCTGATTACTATTTCAAAAGTAGAATTACAGATAAGGCATTTGAGTGATTATTTCTACCTGTGAAGTGCAATGAGGCCATTTCTCTACAGTCCTCAAAAGCAGCCTTTATCATCATTGTCATCCCCAGAAAAAGAGATGACTTAAAGACATCAGCCTATATTCACACAACAGGAAGCATTTCTAATCTAGAGGCCACTAAATGTATTTATGGATTAAATATGTATTAGACAGTGTATCTCTTCTAAGATAATTTTTCAGAGAAGAACCTAGCACAACCCTCTCTAAATGAATATTGAAGAGGTTAACATGTTACAATATATTATCCATTTTATCGCAAGTGTCCATATTACATGAGATAAAATGGCCAAGGCTTACGGGAAAAAGCAGCATTGGCCAGCAAAATAGGACCATTAGACATGGATCCAAATTCTATTAATTTCTGTTAGCCCTAGGATCTTATGTACATTATTTAACCCCCTTTTTTTTTTTTTTGGTCATTTATTCACAGGCAAAATGCCTCTTACAACTTAAGGGGATAAATTTCAATTACAGCATAAGACACATAATAGTCAACGATGTCCAATTTCATCCCTTAACTTCTCCATATTTAAAAGGAAAAAGGAAATTTCTTCTATGATACACTCACCATACCCAAAACCACTTTCCCACAGTGGATACCTGACAGATAAATTAATTTCCCTTCTGATTCCATAAGATTCAAAATCCTGTTTAAAGAAACTATTAGAAAAAATAATTTAACCAAAATGAAAATGATTTTACCTTCACTCAACAGCAAAGCCCAGTGTCCAGAAGGCCAAAGATGAATCACTTAGGCAGATCCCTGAATTAAATGCCTGAAAAGTCAAGGTGATTCCAGGATGAACCATCTCAAATATCTCGAAGGCCAAAGAACTTCTTCTTTTTTTTTTGGTCACAGTGACTAAGGTTGCCAGGGGGATAATTATTTGCAGATATTTTCTCAACAGGTAACAATACCTTCACATCCCTGAATAAGACAAGCTTTGGTTTTACTCCTGGTGTGGGTCGTGGGGATGTGGAACAGTGTCCTCAGGATTTTAAATATCTAAATTGGTTTTTACCAATCTTTGTACTGACTCCTTTCAGATGCCAATGAATGCACCTTGGTTCAGGACACCACAAAGCCAAGTCTTTTCAGGTATGAATGAATTGTGTCTATACCTAAGGTCTTCCAGTGGAGTCCAGATCAAAACAGAGAGGCTTTCTCTGAAGATCTCCACTGGAGTGGGTTGCCATTTCCTTCTCCAGGGGATCTTCCTGACCCATGGTCAAACCTGGGTCTTCTGCATTACAGGTAGACTCTTTACCGTCTGAGTCACCAGGGGCTGTAAGTTCCAAAGACTTTCACAGTATTGTTTTTCATTGTAATCCTAATCAATATGGGGGCTGGGGACCCACTCTGGACTTTAAAAACTAGCACAAGTATCTTGGTAACAACTTCAAGGCATCAGAGCTGCATTTGGAGGCTTTTCTAAACCAGGTTTCTATGTTCTACCAACTCCTGTCCAAGGGACCCCAACCAGACTTTCTTGCAATGATAACCTTCGAAGTAAGAATATAAACAGCTATAGATACAGAGGAGGAAGGAAAGAAAGCTGGTCCTCTCACCGCTTTACAGTGAGTGTGCATTATGAAGGTATACAGAATGTGTGAAGTATTCTCCTGTTTGATTACTTAATCTTTATAGAAACTCTATATTATAATCTTCATTATACAGATGAGAATTGAAGCAGAGAAGTTACGAAATTTGACAAATGTCACACAGCTAGTAAATGGCTGAAACGAAATTCTTAAGTCATCCAAAATGATTAAGAAAATAAATCAATTCAAAAACAAGTTTAGAAAGCGTCTTAAGTGATAAGAAGGAAATGTGGAAATACTTGGCCTTCCCAGCTGAACACCATTTTCTTATATAATCTTGAAATGTGTCCTTATGACCTGGGTCCCTGTGGCGCTTGCAGATGGCTTCCATTTCAAAGACTCTTAAAGCTTTCAGGAATTCACTCCTAGATTTCGAGGCATGCTCAATTAGCACCTCCCCTCTCTAACTTCCTTGACTAGTCAAAAAAACTCTTGCTTTCCCTGTTTTTGTTCAAAAACATCTATTGCCTTTGGAAAGCCTGATTTTTAATGTTCCTTAAACCCTTAGGGTGCAGAAGAAGAAAAATATATTATGAGACTCAGCATCCACGTCATCCCATTTCTGAGTTCCAGAACAAAGAAGAGAATGTCATTTAATCACTTTGCTTCCTAGGCTTGTGTCTTTTCAAAATTACAATTTAACTATCCACTGGTAAGATCTAGATGATTATCATTTACTTCTGATACGGTTTACTGGACATTTTCTTCTTACATGACACTTACCTAGATGTCTGTCTTGATAGCAGGGGAGGGGACGGCATTTAACAACAATCTTTTGGCAGGCTGGGAACTTCTGTGGTTTTAAGACCACCCCTGTATTTTCTCAAAAGAATTGAAATGCCGTCTCTTGAGTTATGTAGGCAGCCGTGGGAAATTCAGTGAGGGTGGCCATTCTGGCGTCATTCAGTCCACATGGGAGCAAACTCCCATTCGGTATCTCATAGAATTTCAAATATGTATCTCCATGAGGTTTGAAATCTCCTATTTCTGACTGAATATACTGAAACCCTCAAATCTTAATCAGCATGGAACAAAAACACAGCTCAATATACAGAAATTAGTTACTGATGTCAATCACACTGATGACTACATTGAAAATGCAGACTGAGAGGGCGAGGGGCCCCGAGGAGCCAGCCACTGTACTTACGCCCTTTTCAGACATGTGTGATCCTTTTTATAGCCTAAAATTAGGAATTATTACTCCAGTTTTACAATTGGATAAAATGAAATTCAGAGTGGTTTGAAGCAATTTGGTCAAAGTGGCCCAGCCAGTGCCTAGAGATTTTTCAAACTGACTCTCCTTTCGACTACACCCGAGGAAACCCCCCTATCAAGAATATTTTCTCTCTAAAAAACATTCTGGCTATTCACAGCCTGGGTTATTTCCTGATACTAATCCACCAGACTTGAGCTGCAAAGTTCCCATTGCATTGTATTACCCGAAGTCTTAAGAGTCAGAATAAATGGACAGGATTCAATGAGTTAAGAAAACGTGATAAAACAACAGATTCCGTTCCCATCCCCCCACCCACCTCCATAACTTCAACTCATATACAAGCTCAGTTTTACCTCCACAGTACCTGGCTTCCAGTTTACCAACTAAAATAATCATCAAGATGTTAATCTTTTGATAGAGGATATAAATAAAGTAATAAGTTAAAACTACATATTAGAAAGATAAAGACCTAAGCAATTCAGAACATCTCTTTTAACAGAATCAGACACCAAAGGAAATCAATTGCTTTTGATGAACAATAGTGAGCAGGCCTCTTTTTAAATATATTTGAAACAAAATTTTATAAACAATAATAAAAATAAGGCAGAGCAACTTTATAAATCTTCTGTTTAGTATAAGCATTTATTACAACTTTTAAAATGCTTTCATGTGAATGTTTAAGACCCTAAATGAACATGCTAATTTAAGATGCTCAATGCAACCCATTTATTTCAGGGGTACATTGGTAAAAATCAGAAACAAGTATCTTAGTAGACCAGCTAGGCTCTCCCTTCTATATACAGACTGAGAAAAACAGAAAACTGATTATTTTCCAAAGACCAACATGAAGCACTATAAAATGATATTCTGTACAAACTATTTTGTTTCATATCAGTAATAAAATTTATTTTGTAACATGAGTATATATATATATACAAATTGTGTGTGTGTGTGTGTGTGTATACATATGTATATACCTGGCACCTTACTTTCCTTAAAAATGGTTTTGGATTTTGGTAATTTTTTACAAAATTACAGTGGATATTACAGACATCCATTTAACAGTGACCAAATCTCCTAAGTTTTTCATACTCCCCTTATCTTGACTGTGGAATGAAAATGGTTTGAAATTTTCCTTACTATGAAAAAAATTTTAAAGACAAAAATTAACGAGACACAATACATCCAACCTGAGATTATAATATGGTTTGTTCTAGTAAATCCAGGAAGACTGCAACGGATGCCTCCAAAGATAAGGAGCCAGAGCCCTGTAGGACTATTCCACTCAAATCAGATGTTTAAATTAGGGTGGTCTACGGGGAGAAAAGGCTCTCTTCTGCCTGCATAATAAGAGCAAGTGTATCAGTTAAGGAGAGATACGCCACTGGCGCCGCTGATAATATGGTCATTGTTGGCGCATTTTGTCAAAAGGCTCAGCTTCCTTTCTCCACCTGCTAAAGCTTGCCAAAAAGCTAGCCGGGTAAAAGAATAAGGTAACCGATCATTTATAATTCAATTTAAAAATTATCTTGCTCAAAAACCTGAGACTCGTCGAATTGGGGCATACTGGTATATACTTGTTACTGCATGTGATCTATACTCCGACTCATCTGTTCCTCAAAAACATAACCTAAAGAAAAAAAACCCTACCCCTAGCCCTCTAAACCCTAAAAAATCCACCCAATACTATGGAGGACAGTGGGTAGCAGGCGGCTACCCTCCATATCAAATAAAGGTCCTGATACATTCAACTTGATCAATATCAAGTTTTATTAACAGGAACAAAAAAGATAATTTCCATTTTCCTGCCATGTGTTGTCTTACCAGGGTGTACTGAGAATACTGAAACATAAAATTCTTTCAAGTGTAACGTACCATGGCAAAATGTAATTATTTAGCTCCTTTTTATACACAACAGTTAAGTCTCTTTTTAGCTGGTAGAACAAACTGGCCCCAAAAGAGGCCATAATCTGCATCACTGGAAAGAAAAATCAGTCATCAACCATCAAATGTGTGTGTGTATGCCCACATATGTATATATATATATATATGGAGACATATATCGATATATACGGAAAAGAAAAATTAAGAACTTAATAGACCATCTTCACCCCAGCAGCCCCATGTGCCTTCTTCCTCCCCTACCAGTGGTCTCCATCTCCATGTGGTTCTTCTCGAATTTTCCTAATGAAACAATGAGGTAGGAATCAAAAGAAAACAGCGTTAGGATCCTGACAAAGTAACGATTTTCTCAGCTCTGGGTTTTGTAGGCCCTCTTGTTCGAAGAAATGCCAAATGTCTTAATTTTTCCCGTAGTGACACCAGGGGCAAGACCCACTGTCATTTTTGAGGCCAATGTCCCTTCATCAAACGGCCAGCAGCAAAAATCTTTCAGACAAACGGTTAACTGATGCAAATTAATAGGGCCACCATCACTGCAGTGCGATACGTTACAGGAAAAAGAACAATGAACAGCACGAGAAAGGAAAAGAGCAGTGTTCGGTTACAAAAACATTAAACCCCACAGTTTGCCCTCAGCATCAAGGCTAATCTTATTTTTCATCAATTGAAATAGCTAAGAAGGCAAAAGATGAGATAGCCTGGGAGAAGAAATATACGCACGGGGTGGGGGAAAACTGTCATCTGTATCCAAGGGTTTCACGCAACATTTAGGGCAAACGCCTTTGTTCCTGGGCTTGGGAAGGGAGTGGGTGGGTGGGTGATGGAGGGATCAGATGGGTCGGCCCGGGCCCTCCACACCCTGCTCTCCGGCGCATGCGCGAGGCCAAGACAAAGGAATAGGTAATTACAGTCCGGATTCATTCATTTTGCCCGCAGTACTGAGGTCTGTGAGCCCCGGTTGTAATCCCTGCGAGGCTGATCCACACCCCTAGTGCAGGAAGACCACCTCTTTGACAGTGTTTGATTTTAACCTGCCGCAGATATGCTAGTGGCCTCGCGGCAGACCGAGGCGTGGTTGTCAATCCTGTTCCAGATACTAAAAAATGCACCCATGTGCGCTGCGTTATTTTAAGCAGGGTGAAAATTACACAGGCAAAGACTGTTCACGGAGTTCGTTTCAAGGCGGAAATGTCTCTTGAGGAAGCAGATAAGGAGCCCAGCCAAGCGTTCGATGAATATTCATGAAAAGAATGCGGTTTGTAGCCACGCATTGTGTGTGCGCTCGGATCCAAGGATTCTGCAATTTTTATTCTTTGGGGAAGGAGGGAGGAGGCGATTGGGCGAAGAAGGGGGAACAGAGGCCAGGCGTCGGGTTTCAGTATTAGCGCTTTAGGCAAAGCCTACTAAACCCTAAACCTTCGCTCCCGGCCGGGCTGGGCGGCGAGGGGCCGCGCGCTGTCAGGTTCAAGCTCACACCCTCCGGGCCAGGGCCGCCAGAGGAGGCGCCCAGCGCATTCTCCGAACTGAGTGCTGGAGACTAGGGCACGCTCAGATGGAGCCCACAGGTAAATGGCAAGGCAGCTCGGTCCCCTCCCGGGCTGGGGCTCTGATCGGCTCAGTGGTGCCTCGGGAGGCACGTTGTCGTGTGAACCTCGCATTCCTCGGCCACCCCAAGCCAAGATTCAGGAGTCCCAGCGGCCAAGAAAACCCATTTGCTGAACCAAAAAGCCACCTCCTTCCTTCTGATCACACCACGTCCCCCCGTATCCCTTCTCCCCCTTACACTCTCGCCCCACCCCACCCCCACCCTTCGTCTTCTGCCGCTGCGACCCCCGCACCCAGCGCCTTCTTCCCGGCGATGAGCCGGGCGGGTGACAGCCTCTCCCACCAGACTCACAAAACCGTCTCTTCGGGACTCGGTGCACCGCAAGGGCTTCACGTTCCGCAATCTCCTGCTGCACTAGCTGCTTTCCTCCCGCTACCCACCACCAACTCCGCTTAACAGGCTCACCAGCCCCCCATCCCCCCAGCCTCCCCACCCTGCGAGTGGCTGCAGCCACCCACCTCGGGGGGCCGCTCCCCCCATCTCTCCAGTCCCCCGCGGCGCGACGGAGCCCTCCCCGAGGGATCCCCACCCCCACGACCAGCGCCGTCTAATCGGGGGCCCCGCACCACTCCCCCTCCCCACACCCCCCATCCCGGGCCGCGGCGCCGAGAGAGAACAAAGGGCCTCGGGGTGGGGGGCGGGTGCAGATGGGGAAAGAAGGGGGTGCCGGTGGGGGGAAGGGAACGGAGGCCCCCGGGGTGGCCGGCACCCCGGGTCCGCGGCGGCTGCGGGGGCCACCGGGGCGCGCCTCCTTACCGGGTCTGGGTGCCTGTGGCCGCCCCGAGGTGAACGCGGTGCCGCGGAGGGGCCCGGGTCGCTGGGCGTCGTCCGGCCGGGTGCCTGGCCGCTAGGCGGGAGGCTCTCTCCCCGGCTCGACGGCGGGGAGCCCGGAGCGAGGAGCGAGCTGTCGCGCTGCTGCCGCCGCCGCCCTCGCCGCTGCCGCTACTGCCCTCGCCGCCGCCGCCGCAGCCTCTGCATTTCTCGCGCGCGCGCTCCCCCTCCCCTTCCTGCCCTGCGCCCTCCCCCCGCGCGCCCGCCCGCCCCCCGCTCGCCCCGCCCCCCGAACGCCCCTCCCCTCCCTCCCGCTCGGGGCCCCGCCCGCCTCCCGTCCGCTCCCCGCGGTCCCCCAGCCCCGCCCGCCCGGGTACCCCCGCCTGCCTTCTCCAAAGGGCTGGTTCCCCTCTTCGCCCCCTCCCCTTCCCTCCATCCCCGGGCCCCTCCTGCCTTCCTAGCCCACTCCCAACCCACCTCCCCTCCACTCTTCTCCAGTCCTTGGCCCCCCATCTCCGCCGCCTCCCCTCCCCCCGCAGCGCCGGCGATGTTTGGGGCACACACACACACACACACACACACACACACACACTTGCTCTCCATTGCGCCCCCCTCTCTCTCTCCGTCTATTCTGTTTGGAACGGTTGGGTAAGAAGGTCTCGGGCTCTCGCTCAGACCTTGAGGGGCCGCCTCGAGGTGGTGCCTGACGCCCCCTGCCCCTTGCTATCCTTTCTCAGCATCCCATCCGAACGCTCGCTATGTCCGGCTGAAATTCTGATACCCGGGCGGGCAGTGAGGTTCGGGGGAGGGGTTGACCTGGTGGCTCCCTTCGGGCCATTAGGACCGACGCCCGAGGGTGGACAGTGGTCTCCCAGGGCAGGCACGCCTGGGCGGCGCCCGGGTGCACCGAGTGTGCTGCGCCCCGGCAGGCTGCGGCTTTGGACCAGCGCGGCGCGGAGGTCCAGCTGGCCGGGCGCGCGGCGTCGCCCCTGCGAGGATGCTCTCAGGACTTGGGAGAAGAAGGAGGGAAGACCAGAGCCCTAGGCACGGAGCCGTCGGGTTTTTGTTTGTTTGTTTGTTTGTTTGTTTGATGTCTGTGCTTTAACGGAGGCACCAGTTCTCAGGAAGAGAGAGTTAGCCGAGACAAGCCGCACAGTGCAAGCTCAGAAACGCACAGGTCAAAACCGTGGCCAACTTCGGGGTGTGGGGTGTCCCTGGGGGGTTGCCACTTTATCACAGGAATACAAAATAACCACCAGGGTGGGGATGTATGCTCACCTTGCTTATCTGTTGGCAAGAAGCAAATGCGAAAAATAACGTAACACGACATCGCTTAGAACGGTATAGCTCTTTTCATTAGACAAAAGCCAATTTTACCCTTCCTGCAAAACCCTTCTGAGGCTTTGGAACTTTCATTTGCGGCATTTGGGCGCCCTCTGGCGGTATCTGGATTGCTTTCTGGCTCGCCCACATAGCAGCAAAGAAAACCAAAGTATGCTGCGGCTGCTTCTCCTGGACGGTTCTGCCCTCTTGACCTGGGCGAGGATTCGAGGATAGGAATGTATCCAAAGCCGGAATGATACAGTGTAACCACATGTTACAAGGAGGCAGACGCCAAAGGCAAGTGCATCCGCATTCAAGTGGGAAAAGGTAAGTCCATTTCCGATTAACAAGGAATAAACTTACCAGAATTTAATTGCTATATTTAAATTAAGCTGGGTGACAATATCAACCCCATACAAGCCTCGAAGTTTTGCAGTGGAACAAGGCTCCCCTACTGTACTGATATTTACAGTTTATGTGGGTCACGCCGAATTAGACAAAGGCGTGAAAGCTGGAAATATACACCTATGAAAGCCAAAGGGGCAAGGGAATTCTGCAGTCGTTTTCATTTTTTTCTTTTGTCTGTTTCCTATTTAAATGAAATAACAAAGTGTGTGTGTGTGTGTGTGTGTGTGTGTGTGTGTGTGTGTGTGTGCGCTCAGTCGCTAAGTCCTGTCCAACTCTTTTTGACCCTTGGACTGTAGCCTACCAGGCTCCTCTGCCCACGGAATATTCCAGGCAAGAATAGTGGAGTGGGTTGTCATTTCCTCCTCCTAGGGGATCTTCCTCACCCAGGGATCGAACCCACATCTCCTGCAGCTTCCGAATTCGTAGGAGGATTCTTTATCACTGAGCCAAAGAAGTAAATATGGTACAAAAACAGGGAAGCAAATTACAAATAAAAGCATTTTATTTATTTGAACATAAATGTTCAATAATTTTCTATGTTCAGTATATGTCCCTCATTCCAGCACATTATTTATGAAGTTAGGTGTTGGGTTTCTCAGTCTCCTGTTTTGGACAGATAATTTTCTGATGGGGGTGGGGATTGGGTGTATCTGTCCAGTGTACTGTAGGCTGTTCATCATCGTTATTGACCTCTATCCATCCACCAGTTACCAGTAACATACACAGAAACACACACGTATCACCCCCACCACCACCACTTCTGACAACCAAAATGTCTCCAGACATGGCCAAACATCCCCCGGGAGGCAAACATCCCTCCAGGTTGAAAACTACTGGCCTATCTTTTTTTTTTTTGAACTGTTATGAGCAAGTCTTTAAGTTTTAACCCTATGCAATTAAATGAGCACTTACAATTTTATGCTCATAATATGTATTGAATATATTTGTTAGGGTATCTGCGTAGTTATTTCATTTAGCATTCAGTTTTCATCCCTGTGATCTTCCAGTCATGTAAACTCATCCCCAAATGAGTAAATATGTGTCCCTATTGTGTTTGTGTCGTAAGTCTTTGGATGTTATCTTCTATCTTTTCATTTTTCAATTAAAAAAAAAAAAAACCCTAACAATTAACGTTCCTTTCAAAGGTGTGGTTAGAATATAGATCACAGGTTACCATAGAAACAGGAGGCAAAAGCTTACATCAGTGAGACTTCAGGTCTCCTCAGTTTGGTCTTCCATCAGATTTGTTTATTTAAAAGATTTTTAAAGCAATTCTTCTTTAATGAAATAATGATGTAACTGGCTGATAGTGCTATTAATCTTAAGAATGGAACCTTTTCCAGAATTTATAGATATGCACCAGGTGGTACCCAACACGTTATATCTGTTATATCTCAATACATTATAAAATCCAATTTGTTGATGTTTTTAGACTCATTTTTAGTTGTTCATCTAACATCTTACATTTTTAAGATGCATGCTCTTGAAAGGTTTTGTTTCTTTCTTTTTAAAACCCACACTTAAGGAATTAATGACTAAGCAGTTTAAAGCTCTGGAGTTCAGAAAACTGTTAACATAAACTATTATGGATGCCACTCGATGTTTAGATTATAGACAAATTAACTTGCAAGTAGATGTTAAAGGTGCAGATTGTGACAAATGTAATTAATTTTCAACATTATATACATGAAAATAAAAATTGCTTTACTCTCTAAAAGGAGTGAATAATTTTTCATAAAGCTAGACTTCCTGGGATGTAAAATGAATTTCACTGTCATTTTCAATTGCCTACATATTTTGCTTCAGTGAGGCATAACCTGCATTATGGAAATATTCATCAAAAAGATAAATGATTTGGCGACTACTGATTTTTACTAAAGGATTTGCTGTAGAATTGCTTGCAATGAAATGGACTCTTGTCACCTAAATGAGTAGGCTTACAAAAACCTCAATATGTGTTCAGCTTTTAAAATCATATCTATTGTTATTGAGACATATAGGGTAGATTATTATGCAGACCTCACCTCACATCCAAAGCTCACCCACAACTCCCCTCTCGGTACCTCTCATATCACCCACCGAGGCCAGGCACCTTCCCAGTTCCCCAGTCTTTCCTCCTAAACACTGAAAAGAGAATTACGACCCCAAATAATACCTGTGGACCAACATGAATGAAGCAAAAGCATGGTCACAGTCATGTCAGCCCAGTGTTCCCCTAGCCACCTTTGCCTGACATCTTTTTGAGTAGCTCTTGTTCAGGGCCACTGAATTAATGCAAACCCACAGAGACTTCTATAGAGAATTTGATCAATTCAGCAGGACAGCTAAGTATTGGGCGAAGGATTGAATTGCTGCAGTTTGTTCACAAGGTCTCTTCTATGAATTGCAAGCTAAAGGTTAGACAGGCAGTATTACATATGAAAGTAGATAGCTTTTCTTTCTTAAATACACTCATAATTTTTAATCAAAGGAAAATGTTGACGTGCATATTTACGTCCTCTTTCTCCCTTTCTCCCTCCCCCTGCTGCACCTTCCACCTCCGTTATTACAGTCTCAGCCTTCACATAGCTGAGAAAGGACTTTGTTTCAGTCAATGGTTCTCAAGCAAGGGCTCTTCTGAGTCCCAGAAGACAAGCGGCAATATCTCCAGACTTTGGGGAAAACTCATAAGGGGAGAAGTGGTGCTAATAGATAAAGATCAAGCATCTTTAGATTTAACTAATTTAACTAATAGATAAAGATTAGGGTTACTGCTAAACCTCCTACAATGCACACCAAACAGCCCCCGTAACAGGCAGTTGCTCATCCTAAAATGTCAGTAACAGCGAGTGGAGAAACCTTGGTTTAACGCCTGATTTTTCTGAAGAGCACGTGCTGCCTGAGGAACTGTCTCTTGCTGTGGTTCAAGGTGTCAGTGGAGGCAGCAACTCTGGAGGTGCAAAGAATTAACAGATTTCCTTTGAATAGGGGCTGCATTGCACCCTGAGCCCCTTCATTGCCACCTTTCTTGGATAGATCACAGATCTGGGCAGTGACCTTCAGAGCCACGGCAAGGATTTTTAATTCACTGTATTCCTACGTGCTGAGTAAAAGGAAGAAAACAACTCACCTGGCTCCCTGTTTCACACTCCTCTTTCTGTCCTGTAAGAGGAGAGCTGGAAACCTGAGCCAACGTGTGTTTACCACGAAACAGTGGACCTGAAATGCAAGGAGCAACCTGGCCTTGGCACCACACTGGGAACATTTTTGGCCCAGATAAAAAACGGATAAAAACCAAATCTTATCCTCTACCTGAATAGTTCTCATTCCCAACTCCCTCCTCCCTTTCACAGACAGGAATTTCCCCACCTATCCTGTAAATCCCAAAGCACTTTATCGACTCACTAGCATTTTCTATGAAGCACATACACAAAACTAGACATAGAAAATGTCAACTACAAATTGGCGCTTGCCAAGAGCGCTGACAGTGACTGAACAACAAAGGCATTTGCCATTTGCCTCTGCAGAGATGGACTGCCCTGGTTGCTCAGAGGGCAAAGCGTCTGCCTGCAATGTGGGATACCTGGGTTTGAACCTTGGGTTGGGAAGATGCCCTGGAAAAGGGAATGGGTACCCACTCCAGTATCCCGGCCTAGAGATTATCCCCCCTATGGTTTATGGGGTCGCAAAGAGTTGGATACGACTGAGCGACGTTCACTTTCATGTTATGATCTCAATCCTTGCATCTCCTTTTATCTAGCAAAGCACTAAATCCCTTCATGGTGACATCAGATCCTCACTACTACAGAAAACCTTTTGTAAAATGAGTGCTTAATGGTTCTGAACTTGGCCTTCTCCAAAACCTTATATATTGACCTTTCCCCACTGCCTCTTTGGAGCAGTCTCTCAGAGATATCTGAGGTGCTGCCTCCCAGGCTGCAGTCCTCATTTTGCCCCAGATAAAACTTAACTTGCAACTCCCAAGTTGTGCATCTTTTTTCATTGACAAAAACAAACCTATGGTTACCAAAGGGGAAAGGTGGTGGAGGTTTAGTCACTCAGTCATGTTCGACTCTTTGCAACCCCATAGACTGTGGCCCACCAGGATCCTCTGTCCATTAAAATCTCCAGGCAAGAATATTGGAGTGAGGGAAGATTCCCTTCCCCAGGGGATCTTCCCCACCCAGGGATTGAACCTGAGTCTCCTGCAAATTGCAGGCAGAGTTTTTACCATGGGAAGCCCCAAAGGGAAAAAGGGGGAGGGATAAATTAGGAGGTTAGGATTAACAGATACCTACTACTGTTTATAAATATGATCTATATAAACAAGGACCTACTATATAGCACAGGGAACTATACTCAGTATTTTGTAATAACCTATAAGGGAAAAGACTTTGAAAAAGAATGTGTGTGTGTGTATAACTGAATCTGCATACTTGAAACTAACATGATACTGTAAATTGACTTACTTCAATATAAATAAATAAAAGAAAATACATAAAGCCAGTGATCAAAGGATATTTGCCTCCCTAACCAGGGAGGGCTTTTTTCAAGCACTGCTTACCTGTTTCTACAGACACAGGGCAGAGGATTAGAACAGAGGGACCTTAGTCTTGGGAAAATAGTCCTTAATTCTTCGGCTGCCCTTCCTCCATAATCACCCATTAAGCTCTTCAAATAACAAGTGACTTTACAATGGCATAAAGAAAGAATGTTGTAGAACACTTTTTCATATGGTTTTCCTTTTGAGTAAAAGAGACTATAGAGGTTCCAACATTAAGTATTGTGAAGCTTAAGACCAGCATTTCTTGTTACCACCTGCTTCTCTCTCAGATCAAATACTCTATCGGTATTTTTACTTTTAACTCCAGTGCAAGAAATAGTGCCCCAAATAAATTGGTTTTAAGTGCAAACTAAATTGCCAAGCAGAAGGCAGAGAATGCATTTTTGTTGTTTCGTTTTGTTTTCGCTGTAAGTTAGTAAAGCGATGTTGCTTTGCCTACTCCTCCAAGTGCAAATATTGTCAAATTCCAACATCTCCCCAACTCTGCTCTTTGAATAGACTCCCCAAGACTTCCAAACAGAAACCATAACCCTCTTGCTTCTTAAGCCTAGAAATATCCTACTCAGCAAAGTTCAACGTAATGTCAGAAAGAATGATTCCTCCCAAAACAGAAAAGCAAAATAGTAAGAAATAAGAAAGCCAAATTGCAAATGTATTCAAGAAAGAGCTGGCGAAAACGGTTGAGGATATCTAAAAACCAACCAACTACAAAAACAGCTATTGTATCAGTAGTTTTAATGGGACCCGAAAGTCATCTGTGAAAATGAGTGATAGGCCAGGAAATTGGACACACAAGGAAAGCATGGTCCCTGCCTTAAAGCATCAGTGTTTCTGGAGGACTTAGAACAAAAAAGAAAAGCAATCTCATTGTAGTAATTAAAAGACTCATGTGATCAAAATCAAACACAAGGAAAGATGTCAAAAACAACTTCCTAGATGTCTAAAGTAAGTTCCTGAATGGTATAGAAAGTATTACTGTCCCTATATTATGCTATACATAAATACACAGGGAGGAGCCATAGGATTTCAGCCCAAACTGTTCACTTGTAGCTCTCAGTGGGAGTCAGTGTCATTTCAGAGGTGGGGCAGAAGGTTACTCAGCTTTCTAATATCATGTTCTAAAGTTCTATGTTGAATGACTGGTTTTGCAGTGACCACTCATTACTTTGGGACTCACAATCTATAATTTTGTACACTGCTCGGGAGACCTGGGCTAAGAAATCACTACTTGGAAACTGCCTTCTCATCAGCTTTCCTGGCACTCCGTATTTTAACACCATACCACTGCTTCTTGCATCTCTCTGCTGCTTCACCTTTAAATTAGTGGCTCGGTTTGGATGAACAATGTGGCCGCAGCCTTGGCATTCTCCTTTCGGCAGCTGGCCGAGGTCCCTGGGGTGCCCTAATCCAGTCCACTTCTAATGTAGAGAACTGCCTCCCACTCCCAGATTCTGAGATGGGGATTTCATTAATAGGAGGAACAAGATTTTAGTCTATAGTTAGTTCCTGCCACTCCATCCATGTAGTAACTTAATTTTTGTATTTGCATAATCAAAACAGAGTTCTGTTTTCTTTATGACTTTGTTTGTTATGTCTTCCTCATCAGTGAACTTCTAGTACACAGCATTGCTGTTGAATCAAAATCACCTGAGCATTTTATCTTCTATTGAAGACTAGTTATCTCCTTTCTACTAATAATGCTGCAGTGACAGCTTTGGACACATGGTTCTCATCTTTTAAAGTATTTCCTCAGTTTCTATAAAGAGGACCCATACATTGACACTATGCTGATTTCTATGGTTTTGTCCACCAATAAGATTAAACAAATTTTTTGCAACCAGAAGAACCTAAGAGAACCTACCTCTACAGAGCTCCAATGCCAAAACATTTTATAATGGTTTTAAGTTGCATATTAATTACAGACACGATTAGACTGTTTTCCCAATGTCGATTCATTGCTTGGATTTCATTTGATGTCACAGTCTCAGTCTCTTGTGAAACGGTTAATATCAATTCTATGGATAAAAGTCTTCTATTAGTAATTGCTCATCCTATTAATCTTTTTTTTTTTTTCTAATGGGAAAATTGATTCCATTTTTACAAAGCTGGTCTCTTTGACATCTGTTGAAACCCACCAGAATATGACTGGGAGAGATTGTCCGTCTCAGTGATTGAGTTGACCAGCTTGGCTTTTAGGTGATAAATGGTATCAAATCCTAACTTTGCCTTCACTTTCTAGCCTTACAATCCTTCTTGTCTTTTAGCCTTAGTCTTTTCTTCTGGAAGATGAGAAAATTACCAATTTCACTGGACTGTTCTGAAAATTATACGAGAAAATGAATGTAAAACTCTTAGCCAATTCATAAAACATAACTCAGAAAATGTGTTCTAAGGAAGCTAATTTTGTAGCCCCACCAATATGACCTTTGAGGACGGGATAAAATAACAAAACTTAAGTAATGAATCAGGGAAGACGGGAGGGTTCAGAAAACCATAACGGAAGGCCTGAAGTATGTTGCCATGTTTGCACAAAGAATTTAGCTCTAAGTTTCTTGGAAGCCAAGAGAGAAAAAAATCAAAATATTATGGACTATTAATTTTTCTGATAAGGGAAAACATTTCAAGTGTGTCAGAAGGAACAACTCTTCCTAGCAATCAGCTTTAAGAAGAATGTATCTCTATATCCCTTTCTGTAAAAGATACTAAATTTCTTAAAGAAAAATTTTTCAGTAATGACTTCTACTGGAGATATAGCAGTTTTCTCATGAGGCCATATATTGTATCAACTTGCAAATGCAGAAACCATCTTAGTATAATTTTGCAAAAACGTTTTTATGAAAAAAGGAAAAATAATGAGGTCCAGACCAGCAACTGTGGCTGGAGCACCTAGACAGACTCTCCATGTGGGTGGAGGGCACAGGAAGGGAGCAGGGAGAGTCTCCTTGCTCTGGGCAGTGTCCACTGTGGGAGCAAGGTCAGTTCAAAACACATATCTACTCTCGCCCCCACGCCCTGGCGCTGCCTCTCCTTTCAGTCTTAGGCAGAAGTTTTCAACCTGGGACTCCAGGCTCCTAGGGGACTAAGGGGTGGCCATCCGTGAACTCTTCATCCCTCCCCTTTGGCTCAGTTCAGTTCAGCTCAGTCACTCAGTCATGTCCCACTATGTGACCCCATGGACTGCAGCATGCCAGGCTTCCCTGTCCATTATCAACTCCTGGAGCTCGCTCAAACTCATGTCCATTGAGTCAGTGATGCCATCCAACTATCTCATCCTCTGTCATCTCCTTCTCCTCCTGCCTTCAATCTTTCCCAGCATCATGGTCTTTTCCAGTGAGTCAGTTCTTCGAATCAGGTGGCCAAATTATTGGAGTTTCAGTTTCAGCATCAGTCCTTCCAATGAACACTCAGGACTGATCTCCTTTAGGATGGACTGGTTTGATTTCCTTGCAGTCCAAAGGACTCTCAAGAGTCTTCTCCAACACCACAGTTCAAAAGCATCAATTCTTTGGCACTCAGCTTTCCTTATGGTCCAACTCTCACATCCATATATAACTACTGGAAAAATCATAGCTTTGACTAGACGGACCTTTGTTGGCAAAGTAATGTCTCTGCTTTTTAATATGCTGTCTAGGTTGGTCATAGCTTTTCTTCCAAAGAACACACATCTTTTAATTTCATGGCTGCAATCACCATCTGCAGTGATTTTAGAGCCCAAGAAAATAAAATCTGTCACTGTTTCCACTGTTTCCCCATCTATTTGTATGAAGTGATGGGACCAGATGCCTTGATCTTAGTTTTTTAAATGTTGAGTTTTAAGCCAGCTTTTTCACTCTCTTTCACTTTCATCAAGAGGCTCTTTAGTTCCTCTTTGCTTTCTGCCATAAGTGTGTGTCATCTGCATATCTAAGGTTATTGATATTTCTCCCTGCAGTCTTGATTCCAGCTTGTGCTTCATCCAGCCCAGCGTTTGGCATGATGTACTCTGCATATATGTTAAATAAGCAGGGTATACAGCCTTGAGGTACTCCTCTCCCAATTGTTCCATGTCCAGTTCTAACTGTCGCTTCTTGACCTCCTTTCTCAGAGGCGGGTAGGTGGTCTGCTATTCCCATCTTGAAGAATTTTCCAGTTTGTTGTGATCCACATGGTCAAAGGCTTTGGCATAGTCAAAGAAGTAGATGTTTTTCTGGACTTCTCTTGCTTTGTCTATGATGCAACAGATGTCGGCAATTTGATCTCTGGTTCCTCTGCCTTTTCTAAATCCAGCTTGAACATCAGGAAGTTCTCAGTTCACGTACTGTTGAAGCCTAGCTTGGAGAATTTTGAGCATTGCTTTGCTAGCGTGTAAAATGGGTGCAATTGTGTGGTAGTTTGAACATTCTTTGGCATTGCTTTTCTTTGGGATGGGAATGAAAGCTGACCTTTTCCAGTCCTGTGGCCATTGCTGAGTTTTCCAAATTTGCTGACATAGAGAGTGCAGTGGTTTCACAGCATCATCTTTTAGGGTTTGAAACAGCTCAGCTGGAACTCCGTCTCCTGCACTTTGGCTGCTTCTTACTAAATGCCAGATATTTTGGAGTAAAGGTGGCTCAGATGGTAAAGAGTCCGCCTGCAACACAGGAGACCCAGATTCCATCCCTGGATTGGGAAGATTCCCTGTTGAAGGAAATGGCAACCCACTCTGGTATTCCTGCCTGAGAAATCCCCTGGACAGAGGAGCCTGCCAAGCTATAGCCCAGGGGGTCACAAAGAGCTAGACACAACTGAGCAACTAACACACTTTCACACTTAAGTAAAAGCTGAGGTGCAAAAATCAACTTCTCACGTATTGTATCGACTGAAAAATAATAAGAGAATATTTGTATTTTAAGGTTTTCTTTTTCTTCTTCTAAATTTAAGACCCTGGCTTGTATTTTGGCCAGGGAGGGCTCCCCTAGGTCTGCCTGAAGGGGTGCTGTGGGAGTCTGGTGATGGACACTCTTCCAGTGTGGCTCGCTGCAGACCCTAGCAGAGCGCAGAGATGGAGGTGCGAGGGGCAGAGCCCTGAGGGCTGAGAAAAACAGGATTGGCCTAAAGGACATGTGTAACTACTACTAGAAAATACCACCCACTGCAGAAATGTGTATGCTATATGACATTTCTTAGAGTTATTAACTGATCATCTCAAAGGGATTGATACTTTTTTAAAGGTAAATTAAAAACTGAAGCTAAACCTAGAATTCCTGTCTTCAAAAATATACAATCTAGGGAATTCCCTGGTGGTCCCAGAGGTTAAGACTCCATGCCTCCACTGCAGGGACTCAATCCCTGCTCAGGGATTAAGATCCTGCATGCTACATGGTGTGACCAGAAAAACTAACCAAGTATATTAAAAGGCATATTAAAACTACTTTAAATAGTAAATGAAAACATAATAATAATAATCTAATGGAGAAGCTTATGAGGCCCTCCTAGAAAGGGCCAAAATAGTAAATATTTTAGGTTTTGCAAGCCAGGAGAGTTCTGTCTGCCACAGGGACTCTGCCATATCAAAAGAAATCAGCCACACAGACCATAAAGACAAATGGACATGGCTGTGGCCCAATAAAACTTTATTTACAAAAACACATTGGCAGGTCAGCCTTGACACAAGATCAGCAGTTTGTCCAGCCCTGGTATACATCATTAATAACTTCCTCCCACTAAAATCACCAATCACTATCTTTTCTTTGCACTGAGATAAACTCTACCCATTCTTTTAAGTCTCTATGTCCATTCAGGTGTTTTTTTATCCACTCAAAACGTTTATGAGCGACTGCGTGAACTATGAAGTGATGAAAATTTGCATTTAATCCTGATCTTCATTAAAAGGTGCTTACACTCCCTTCTGGGGTTCATTTTATCTTAATCTCATTAATTTCACATTTATTATTCCCATAATGGAAATAAAGCTTGAAATATTCGTCAGTCTAGCCTGGGATTATCTCCTTGTAAAGAAGCAAAATGGAAGAAAAGAAAGCAAATGAAGCCAGCCAACTAGAAGAAAAGATAACACATCTAGGGAGATAAAATAACAGACATAATAAATACCAGACAGTGCAGGACATTTTTCTGAAAGGAAGATTTTTAAAATACAATAAAATGCTTTTCTTTCAAGATATAGGATATCAGATGAATTCTAGTTAAATAAATGGATGTAGATCCCTTTCAATTCATCTTAGATTTATTCCTAGAGATTGTGGTTTATAATTTTGAATCTGAATTGAAATCTTACTCTATCATTAAATGTTGAGAACTGCTCAAAGGTTTAAATCTAGTTCAAATCTAAAATGCAGTTGAAATGACAATGTTTTGGGAATCTGTCTTTTCAAATCATTTCACAACTAGAGCTGAAGGAAGCCATGTAGCCCAGGAATGCCCAGCCAACACCGTCTTCCACATCCAGTTGGGCACTGCTAATCAGTCAATATCAATCAATCACAATATTCTTTTACTCGGCAAAAAATTCTTTGTTATACTATACCCAAGATGCCACTGTCAATTAGATCTTACCCCAAGGCTGATATGTAATGGTCATCTCCAATGAATTCCAGGGCCTCACTTTACAAATTGGGAAGCCGTAAGATTAAAGCATCTTTCCAAGTGCTAAGCATAATTATCAATTTAGTGCTTTTTCTGGGGCTTCCCTGGTGGCTCAGACAGTAAAGAAAGAATCTGCCTGAAATGCTGGAGATCCAGGCTCAATCCCTGGGTTGGGAAGATCCCCTGGAGAAGGGAATGGCAACCCACTCCAATATTCTTGCCTGAAGAATTCCAAGGACAGAGGATCCTGGTGGGCTACAGTCCATGGGGTCGTACAGAGTTGGACATGACTGAGCGACTAACACTTTCACTTTCTAGTGCCTTTTCTACTTCTGTCTTCCAAACACCAGATTACCCAGAGACCAGGGTTGGGTGGGAGTTGCCATTCTTGCAATATGATTTCATGTGTAAACTAAACATTTACCAAGCACCTACTAAATGCCAGGAACTCTGCCAGAGTGCTGAGAATTTAGTAATAAACAAGGCAGGCGAGGTCCTTGTAGGCACAAAGCATATAAACAAAACCTTGAGAAGTTTTATTGTGATGGGAAGCGGAGAAATGCAGCATTAGCTAGAGAGAGTTTGGAACAAAGGAAACTTTTCTGTTTTTTTTTTTTTTTTTAATGACAGCTATTGGAGCATGTGTATGTGTTGAAGGGAATGTACAAAGACTGAGAACGTAGAGGAATGAGGGGTTAATTATAGTTGCCAAGTCCTTTGGAGGGCAAGAGGTATATGGATTTGGAGAATAAAAAGGGAATGAACTGACATTTATAGGAAGAGGTTATTTTGCTTAAACATAGCAGGAAGAATGGTAAAGAACATGGGGTCATATTTCCAAATTTAAACTTACATACGAAAGTCTTTTCGCTTTCAAACTTAAGTTACAGGAAGGCAGAGATTCTTGTCCATTTCATTCACTGTCATGAGCCTAGTATGTAGGACATTGTTTGGTACACATTATGTGTGTGCTCAGCCACTCGGTCTTGTCCCTGACTCTTTGGACTGTAGCTTGCCAGGTTCTTCTGTCCATGGAAACTTTCCAGGCCAAGAATACTTGAGCAGGTCACCATTTCCTCCTCCAGGGGATCTTCCTGACCCAGGGATCAAACCCGAGTCTCTTGCATCTCCTGCACTGGCAGGCAGATTCTTTACCAGTGCGCCATATGGCGTTGTTGTTGTTGTTCAGTTGCTAAGTCATGTCCAACTCTTTGCAACCCAGTGGGCTGCAATATGCCAAGCTCCTCTGTCCTTCACTATCTCCTGGAGTTTGCTCAAATTCATGTCCATTGACTCGGTGATACTATCTATTTCTTTCTCTAATCCCCTCTTCTCCTTTGGCCTTCAATCCTTCCCAGCATCAGGGTCTTTTCCAGTGAGTCAGCTCTGCGCATCAGGTGGCCAAAGTATTGGAGCTTCAGCTTCAGCATCAGCCCTTCTAATGAAAATTTAGGACTGACTTCCTTTAAGATTGACCGGTTTGATCTCCTTGCTGTCCAAGAGTCTTCTCCAGCGCCACAGTTTAAATGCATCAATTCTTCGGCTCTCAGCCTTCTTTACGGTCCAACTTCCACATCCATACGTAACTGCTAGAAAAACCACGGCTTTGACTAGGCGGATATTTGTCAGCAAAGTAATGTCTCTGCTTTTTTAATATGCTGTCTAGATTTGTCATAGCCTCCCTTTCAAGGAGCAAGTGTCTTTTTTAATATCATGGCTTCAGTCACTGTCCACGGTGATTTTGGAGACCAAGGAAATAAAATTTGTCACTGCTTCTACTTTTTCCTCTTCTACTTGCCGTGAAGCCACCTGGCGTTAGGAGGTCAAAAAATACTAATTCAAGGAAAAGTACTGCAGAACACTTGTTTTACCAAATCTGATTTTCCAAATGACCACAAGATGGCAGGCTTATACCAAGAAAACACTGTCAACTTGTTGGCTGATTTCCATAATGTGATAAACGCTAAACCCAGGAAAGTGGTGGCTTTTCAATGAATATTTGAATAAACTGGAAAACAGTTTCCAGTAGTGAGATGTGTATGAACTTGTCTTCACAAGTACTTACTTGACAGACAAGACTTTATGTAACCATTAGAAAGGAAATAAAATGCAAAGATTGACTAGGTACCCAGGAGTTTAAGATACACTTCTCATGATGGGAAACTATTTCCTCTTAAGATTATATCCCCTTAAAACAATAACGCTTAAGAGCTCCAGCTATTCCTCACATTTGGCAAATTTAGAGTCACGTGGTAAATGTAAAACACTGCAGAATCCCCAAAGGGAAACAGGATCCTCTTTGAGACCACCTAAGCTGTCTGAAATCTAGATTTTAGAATCTGAGTTTAATTTGTAGAAATAACATTAGATTGGTCCTTTTGTAAAGAAATCTCTTGGTGTTATTCCTCTTAGATAATGCCTTAACATTTTCTTTTTCTTTCCCAACTACCTCCTAGAATAATAACCTACAAAGGAAAATTATTTCTCTTTTTGAAAAAGTTGCAAACAGGATTTGATTCTCACATTTCTGCATTATGAAGTCCTCCACGTTGTGTTTTTGTCTTGTTTTGCTGATTTTGTTTTGTTGATGGTGGGTTGCATTCCTCAAAATATTTGCTGCTTTCCCTGAAGAATGACTGGACTTCTCCACCCATAGGGAGCAGGCATGAACATGTGATTTGAGATGTGTTTCCATGAAATAGGACTTCTCAGGTGGCACAGGCATAAAGAATTCACCTGCCAGTGTAGGAAATGCAAGAGATGCAGGTTCAATCCCTGGGTTGGGAAGAGCCCCTGAAGCAGGAAATGGCCACCCATTCCAGTATTCTTGCCTGGAAATCCCAGGGACAGAGGAGCCGGGAGGGCTACAGTCCATGGGGTTGCAAAGAGTCTGACATGACTGACTGAGCAACTAAGTGAGCACACACACACACACACACACACACACACACACACACACACATTCCATGAAGTAGAATAAAACCTCCCTGACACGTGCAGGTCAGGAGTGACTATGTGACTAGCTTCAGCCATTCAGTGGAGGGGAGAAATGACATGTCATTGAATAGAAATTTTGAGAACTAGCTCCTAGTTTACCAGCTCTCCTCTCTCATTACCTGAAACTACCAGTATCCACCACCCAGGAGCTGCCCTACCTTGGGTCCCTAGTGACACAGTTCCACGATGGACATGTCATGTGAATAAAAAATAAATGTGTGTTGTCATAATCCTTTGAGATCTATTTTTATCTGGGATCTATTTTTTTTTAACTGCAGTGTAACTTAATCTAAATTAACTGATACAATATCTTATATAGTAGTTCTAAAAATAAGTGAACAAATACATAAAAAATGCTTAGCCTTATGTGTGGTGGATGTTAAGCAATGAATAAATGTTAAGTTATTCATTAGTATCATTGATCATTTCCATTCATCCACTTTACCTACCACATTCATGATAAAAAGCACCCTTAGGTCTTATTTAAGTTGTGTTAGAAGGTATTGGCATCGTTGTGAGATTTAAAATGAGATTTAGAGTCCAATAAAATGGCAGAAAGTGAAGAGGAACTAAAAAGCCTCTTGGTGAAAGTGAAAGAGGAGAGTGAAAGAGTTGGCTTAAAGCTCAACATTCAGAAAACGAAGATCATGGCATCTGGTCCCATCACTTCATGGCAAATAGATGGGGAAACAGTGGCAGACTTTATTTTTGGGCTCCAAAATCACTGCAGATGGTGATTCCAGCCATGAAATTAAAAAACGCTTACTCCTTGGAAGGAAATTTATGACCAACCTAAATAGCATACTCAAAAGCAGAGACATTACTTTGCCAACAAAGGTCCGTCTAGTCAAGGCTATGGTTTTTCCAGTGGTCATGTATGGATGTGAGAGTTGGACTGTGAAGAAAGCTGAGCGCCGAAGAATTGATGCTTTTGAACTGTGGTGTTGGAGAAGACTCTTGAGAGTCCCTTGGACTGCAAGGAGATCCAACCAGTCCATTCTAAAGGAGATCATTCCTGGGTATTCTTTGGAAGAACTGAGGCTAAGGCTGAAGCTCCAGTACTTTGGCCACCTCATACGAAGAGGTGGAAAAGACTCATTGGAAAAGACTCTGATGCTGGGAGGGATTCGGGGCAGGAGGAGAAGGGGATGACAGAGGATGAGATGGCTGGATGGCATCACTGACTCAATGGATGCGAATTTGGGTGAACTCCTGGAATTAGTAATGGACAGGGAGGCCTGGCATGCTGCAATTCATGGGGTCACAGAGAATCGAACATGACTGAGCAACTGAACTGAACTGAAAAAGACTTGGGCTTCCCTAGTGGCTCAGATGGTAAAGAAGCTGCCTGCAATTCAGGAGACCCAGGTTCTATCCCTGGGTCAGGAAGACCCCCTGGAGAAGGGAATGGCTAACCCACTTCAGTATTCTTGCCTGGGAGATCCCATGGACAGAGAAGCCTGGCATGCTACAGTCCATGGGGTCACAAAGAGTCGGATATGACTGAAACATTTTTTACATAGAGTCATGGAAAGTATGAGCGATTGAGTGCAATCCATGGCTCCATGGAATGCACATACTCAAGAATATTTATTAAACAACTAGTGTTAATTTCCCTGGTGTTGCTACTCTGCATTTACAGCCTGTTAATCAGAAGGTACTAATTTCTTTTTTTTTTAATTAAAATATATTTTATTTGTTACCATTCATTCAACATTTTTTATCATTGTTGAGAATCTACTGCTATACTAGATAAATTCTGTGGGTACAGAAATAATTTAAAAAAAAACATGTGGTTTCTACCCTCATGGCCTCTTAGAGTTCACAGTCTGGTGAAGGGGAAGAACAGTAACTGAATATCTCAGTCAGCTCAAGCTGACTATAGACCAAATGGTAAAATAACAGACATTTATTTTCTTACAGGTCCAGAGGCTGGAAAGTCCAATATCAAGCCAGCAAATTCAGTATCTGGTGAGGACCGTCTTCCTGGCTTGCAAATGGCTAATAAGGTACACATTTCTTTGACTGCTAGGTACATTCAATGAAAACAAATTATTCAACCTAAGATATTCTGATTTTAAAATTCCATTTCATTAAATAATTTTGTTCTCTTCCCTTCTGTTTTTGGCATCAAGGAAAGGAAGGGACATCTCGCCTACGGGCCCCAGGGCACGGTAACAAAGCAACATCTATTTGGTGCCAAATTAAAATTATTTTTACATCCCCTTGATGTTTCTGCGAGAATGCATTCTAATGTCCCAAAGAATACAAATTTACTTTCCCGTTGGTGACAACTTAGTGTTCTTAATACAGCTTTCAGTGTGTGCCTCTTAACAGCCAACTTGCTGAGTCATGTAGATTCTAACCTGCAGTTTCTGCTGATTCTTTCAACCCAGATCGAGCATCACAAATTCTACCCCATCACACAATTCACAACAATACTTTTTCAACTAGTCTTTTTAATGAAAAACAAAATGGTTTAAACTGTAATTCTTTCCCAGAAGGATTGAAAAGTCAGCTTACCCTATAGAGCCTTCAAAGATCTAGGACTTCAAGTTGGAAGATACTCAAAGGCAGGGGACACTGCAGGGGTTTGGTTGACAATAGAACCAATAGAACAAATGTACCCCTAACTTCCCTCCCAAGTATTCAACAGAGGCAACCACCTCCAAGCTCCCTGCCCCCAGCCTTAACTGGACACTTGCTCTAGAGAAACTGAGTCCAACGTGGACAGACTTAAGACTGTGTCATACAGAGTGAAGTGAGTCAGAAAGAGAAGAATAAATATTGTATATTAACACATGTACACATGTATGTAAAATTTAGAAAAATGGTACAGATGAACCTATTTCCAAAGCAAGGAATAGAAAGGCAGACAGTGAGAATGGATGGGTGAACCCAGAGTAAAAGAAGGAGAATGAGATGAGTTGGGAGATTTTGACTAACATACACACTACCATATATAAAACAGATAGCTATCAGGAAGCTGTTATATAACACAGGGAGCTCAGCTTGATGCTCTGTGATGATCTACATGGGTGGGAATGGGGGTGTGGGGGTGGAGAGGTCCAAGAGGGAGGGAATAATTGTACACATATAACTGATTTACTTATTATACAGCAAAAACCAACACAACATTGTAAGTCGAAATGAAACAATCATATCCAACTCTTTGCAGCCCACCAGGCTCCTCTATAGCCCACCAGGCTCCTGTGTCCATTAAATTCTCCAGGCAAAAATACTGGAGTGGGTAGCCATTCCCTTCTCCAAGGGTTCTTCCTGACCCAGGGACTGAACCCAGGTGTCCTGCACTGCAGGCAGATTCTTTACTGTTTGAGCCATCAGGAAAACCTCACTATACCCCAATTTAAAAAGAAAAGAAGCACCAGTCTAATGGTTAATGATGAGCACCAGAAAGAGGTTGAGGCAGGCCTGAAAGTAGGGGAATTAACTAAGGGTCAGCCTAATCATGGTAGAATACCCAGTCCACTTCCTCACAACTTGATGCCAGAAACATTTCTCAGAACGTGGTTCCTGCTGTATTTTCCTGTAAGCAGAAAAGAATATCCCCACCCACCCACCCAGTAGAAGACTGGAGGCTTCTCTGGAGAAATGGCTCGCTAATGAAAAGACCAGTTGGCCCTCTAGCCAAAATTTTAGTTAGACGTAATTGTGAAGCCTGCAGCTCTAACCACACAGAGAGCTTGCAAATTGTTTTCAAGTCTCTTAGTCTTAACTACAAAAGGACAGCCAAAGATTGCCAGGTATTTAAGAAAATTTGTACATGAGTTAGAGGAGATGGCAGAATTGACTCCAAGGAATATAGAGATGATGCAGGAAACAGATGTGTGTGTGTGTGTGTGTGTGTGTACTATCAGAGCTATTAGAGAAGAGAGTTTGTTCATAAAATAACAAGTATCAAAGAGTAGGAGAGATTTCTTGAGAAATAAAAAAAAATAAACTAAGATAAATTTCAATAAGAAGGTTACAATATAATATGGAGCAAATTCTAGAAAGTAAAGTAAAAATATTAAGAAATAGAAAGACAAGTCTGGAACAAGACGCCCAACATTTCTGAAATTTGAGAAAGAAAACTAAAAGGAAGAAATTGTCAGAGTGTCTATAGAAAGTGTTCCCCAGGCCTGAGGATCACAAGTCTTCAAATGAAAAAGGCACACTGAATGCCAAGTACAGTGAACGAAGAGATCACAACGAAGCAGACTCTTGAAATTCTCCAAGGATAAAGGAAAGATGCTAAAGCCATCCAGAGAGGAAAGACACCAACGAAGTCAGGAATAAGAATGAAAACACCAGAGGGAAAAGCTAAAACATTTTAAATTCTAAAGGAAGATTGTTCTCAATCTAGGATTTTATATCCAGCCAATCTATCCACCAAAAGTAAGAGTAGAATAGACGTTTTCAAACTTTAAGGATCCCAGTAGAATGAGGGCCGATACCAAAGAGAAGTGGGCATGGAACCAAAAAAAGAAGATGTTCAACATAGGAAAGAAAGGGAAGTCCCAGTAGAACAACGGTGCTGCCAGTTCAGTCAACAACTGGCCCAGACTAGATC
Organism: Ovis aries; assembly: GCF_016772045.2. Lineage (NCBI taxonomy): Eukaryota > Metazoa > Chordata > Mammalia > Artiodactyla > Bovidae > Ovis > Ovis aries. Next base: position 56,157,641 of record NC_056069.1, read on the forward strand.
AGGTGAACAGAATCTGTGGGAGGAAGATTTCCTAGCAAACCTGAACTGAAAGATTATATGTTGCATTTGAGAATTTGGAAAATAATACTGACAAGCACGTTAGTTTTATGAGAGCATTTGGAAACAAAATGAATGATAGTTTCAGAGACAACAAAATGAAAGTTTAGGGAAAAAATAAGCTCGTATACTCCATTTGGCTCAGTGATAAACCATATTATATAGTCGTGATTATGTAAATACTGACTAATAATTTAACTGCAAAAGTTGTGATTTTATTAGGAAAATGTAAGCTGAAAGGGTGGGTGGGAATGATGGGAGGAAGAACACCCTATGTTTATATTCCTTAGCAGAAATTCAATAGATAATCTATAAATGACAATTCAGGAACTAGAGAAAGAAAAATAATACATGGAGGAATTTGCCAGGAGAACCAACTAAGAATTGAAAAGGAATTCCTGTAAGGAATGTGAAAAGAAAGATGGGAAGGAAAGGGAAGTGGTATTTTTCACTGTAAGTCTTTTCTGATATACTGATGACATTTTAAATTATGTACATATATTATCTTGATTTTTTTAATTAAAATTAAAACTTGTCATCAAAGAGTTACAAGTTAGTTGGGAAGATAAGCACAAGATATTAATAATAGAAGTTTCAAGAACAATTAAAGACAGTAATAAGAAAATAACTCAGCAAGTAGTTTGACTAATTTCCAAAAGACTATTTTCAGAGTCAGAGAGAGGAACACTCATTGAAGACTTAAGGTTGTAAGGAAAGACTTTGTGAAGAGATGAGATTGGGCCTGAGTTTTCTTGGAAAGGTAGAATTGTCTACTTGATCATGGGGAGGGTAGTTCAAGGACTTTAGAGGCAAAAATGAGGACTACTTGGAGAGGATAGTGAGCAATCCACTTGTACTGAAGTCTAACTCTGTACCTCCAGTTTGGTCCCAGGTATATGACCATCTGAGCAAGAAAAGCCAGCAGAGACCAGGTTCTGGAGGGTCTAGGAAGTAGGGCTAAACAGTTGAGACTTTATCTGAAAAAAAAAAAAATGGTCCCCAAAGAGATGATTCAGTTACATATAACTGAACCACTTTGCTGGACCACAGAAATTAACACAACATTGTAAATCAACTTTTATATTTATATTTAGCTCAGCTGGTAAAGAATCTTCCTGCAATGCAGGAGACACCAGTTCGATTCCTGGATCAGGAAGATTCCCCTGGAGAAGGGATAGGCTACCATTCCAGTATTCTTGGGCTTCCCTGGTAGCTCAGCTGGTAGAGAATCTGCCTGCAATGCTGGAGACCCAGGTTCAGTCCTTGAATTGGGAAGATCCCCTGGAGGAAGACATAGCAACCCACTCCAGTATTCTTGCCCAGAGAATTCCCATGGACAGAGGAGCCTGGCAGGCTGCAGTCCATGCGGTCACAAAGAGTCAAATATGACTGAGTGACTAAGCACAGAGTATATATATTCTTTTTCATATTCTTTTCCATTACCGTTTATGACAGGATACTGAGTATAGTTCCCTGTACGGCAGGACCCTGTTATTTATCCATTCTATATATAATATAATCCTGCTAATCCCAAACTCCCAGTCCATCTGTCTCCCACTCCTCTACTTCTCTTGGCCACTGCAAGTTTGTTCTCTATGTCTGTAGGAGCACTTTCTTGATGCTTTTAGCCTAAAGGAATAATTTAAGTTCATGAACACTCAGTCCTTCCCCATTTTTAAGGTACTTTCACACTAATTGTATATTTGGGGTGTAAATGCATTAGTAATAGTTATGATTTCTATGGTACTCAGCTTTCCCCAGGTGGTGTTCTAGGAACTTTACACATATTAACTCATTTAATCGTTAACTCACTTAATCCTCACCGAAAGCCCTACGAGTCGGTATCCATTCAGTACTTATTATCATACCCACTTCCCAGATGAGGAAATTGAGACCAAGGGAAGATGAATAAGTTTCTCACCATCAATTGGTAAAGCTGAATTCCAACCCAACAAGTCTAGTTCCAAACTACACACTGCTGCTGCTTTTAAGTCGATTCAGTCGTGTCCAACTCTGTGCGACCCCATAGATGGCAGCCCACCAGGCTCCCCCGTCCCTGGGATTCTCCAGGCAAGAACACTGGAGTGGGTTGCCATTTCCTTCTCCAGTGCATGAAAGTGGAAAGTGAAAGTGAAGTCGCTCAGTCGTGTCCAACTCTTTGCAACCCTATGGACTGCAGCCTACCAGGCTCCTCTGTCCCTGGGATTTTCCAGGCGAGAGTACTGGAGTGGGTTGCCATTGCCTTCTCCGAACTACACACTAAACTGCTACAAAGTGTAATCAGTGAAATTGTTCATAAATACCTCCATGTGATGCATATTTCCTTTTGAGTTGCCAAACCACCCAATTCTATAGGTTTCTCAGACTTCTGCTCCAAAATTTGTCAATTAGAAAATAAGCCAATTTATTTTTGTTGACTGCTAAAGAGTAACTGAAGCCTCCACCAATTCTATGCATTGCACAGCTCATAAATTGACACATAAAAAGTAATGATGAGAATACACAAAGGACTGAGATCAGCATCCTAAAAGGGGCAGTAAGATGTTGACAGTTGGAAAATAGCATTAAATATGAGAATAATGGATGACTAGAACTGCATGGCATATGTGTTGAATGTAGCCTTAGAATATTGGAGACTATATCAGTTTCCTGTGGCTAACTTAACAAGTGACAGCAAACCTGGTAGATCAAAACAACAGAAAGAGGAATTTCTGGCAGTCCAGTGGTTAGGACTCCATGTTTCCACTGCAGGAGGCATGGGTTCATTCCCTGGTTGGGGAACAAGATCCTACCAGCTATGTGGTATGGCCAAAATATATATATTTTTTAAAGCTCATAAAAATAAATAAAACATGCTGCTACTGCTGCTAAGTCGCTTCAGTCATGTCCAACTCTGTGCAACCCCATAGATAGCAGCCCACCAGGCTGCCCTGTCCCTGGGATTCTCCAGGCAAGAACACTGGAGTGGGTTGCCATTTCCTTCTCCAATGCATGAAAGTGAAAAGTGAAAGTGAAGTTGCTCAGTTGTGTCTGACTCTTTGCTACCCCTTGGACTGCAGCCTACCAGGCTCCTCCATCCCTGGGATTTTCCAGGCAAGAGTACTGGCGTGGGGTGCCATTGCCTTCTCCAAAATAAAGCATAGGTAAATAAAATAGAAATGTATTCTCCTCCAGTTCTGTAGGCCAGAAATCCATAATCAAGGTGTTGGCCGGGCCACATGCCCTCTGCAGACTCTAGGAAAGAATCCTTTCCTCGCTTGTTCCAGTCTCTGAGAGATGCCAGCACTCCCCAGCCTATGGCCACATCCCTCCAGTCACTGCTCTCATCTTCACATCACCTTCTCTGTATGCCTTTCCCATGTGTGTCTTCCATAATGACACTTGCCACTGGATTTAGAACCCACAGAGATAATCCAAGATGATCTTCCTATTCGAAGATCCTAGACTTAATTAGATCTGCAAAGTTACTTATTTCAAATAAAGTAACAACATTCATAGGTTCCAGGGATTAGAATGTGAACTAGAGGATGGGATGTGATTCAGCTCATGACAGAGACACCATCAAAACCAAAACACTGAGTTAACTGGGTGAAATATACAACTGATTCAAAGCTTGGCAACATAAGACAAGGCAAATGGAAAGATACACAGTCAAGAAAACATATGAGGGGAAGAAACAAGATGGTGGGTGAGTGGGTGGATATAGAGTGTATCTCTCTGCATGGATGCCTCAGGAATACATCAGGTGTAGAAGACCTCCCAGAGAACCAGCTGAGAACTGGCAGGAGTCCCTGACCACCAGAAAGGAGTCTGTAGATTCACACAAAACTTGGTAGGAAGAAGAAAGGAAGGGGAAAAGGGGAGAAGAGTGAGCAGACTGGACCTGCACCCAGGAGGTGGGAGAGCTGAAGTGGGATTGAGATCTCCACATTGGGCCAATCAGTTGGGATGAAAGGGCAGTGTCTGAGGCTGTTGCAGAGTGAAGCAGTTGATCTGTGACAATCTGCATGGAGAGAGGACCGCACAATCTGTGCCACAGCCCTGTGTATCCCAGACAAGGGATGCAAGACCACTGGAATGTACAGCAGCTGGGAGCTAGAGTGTAGGGGCTGGAGAGCAATCCCAGGGCAAGGACTACTGTCGACCGTGGAAGACGGTCTGAGGGAACAGGAGAGAGCAGATTGCATCAGAAAACGTGTTCAGAGGAAAGACAGGCAGCTATGGAGGCAGGGTGCTGCTGCTGAGTCATGTGCAGGGGGCGGAGCCATCAATGTAGCTTCTCTCTCCCCATCTTAGTCAGCGCTGGCAGCTAACCAATAGAAAGACCTCAGAGAGGGTGGCACTTTAAATGCCTGCTTCACCAAACAATAGAGAAGGACCAGCTAGGGAGGCCCTTTGAACACCAGCTGCCAGAGGCTATACAAAGATTCTAATAGCACCATATCTTCTGTGCCCTAGGCCACTGGTTTTCCCATGTACCTGGCACTGCCAGGGTCCCTGCAATCTAAGCAGCTATGCCACCTCCTCACCTGTCCTCACTGGGGCAGACCCACGTCCTCCAGGGAAGTCTCAAGAGCAAACTCATATGGATGACCCACAAGTAGAGGTAGGGATAAAACCACAGTTGAGCTCCAAGAATGGAGTGGCTAAGGAAGAGGATCAAAAAGCTCTCTACTAGCTGTACAAGGTGCATATTAAATCCACGGGGTCAACTAGATAGCCTCTGTGTCTATGTAATATGTGAAAGGACAATGAGTGTTTCCACAAAGGAAAATGTCCTAGCCCCAACAGCTGTGGACATTGGAGGCAAGAACACTCCAAAGTAGGGCCAGATTAGAGTCTGAACTGTCCCCACAGCAGATCAAGAGACCACCCTCAGTACTGGAGGGCCTCCTAGGAAGATGAAGGTGGGCTGTGAATCAAAGCAAGGAAAAGGATGCTGACAGCTGAGACCCAAGAAAAACATTTATTATTGTTCTTATATTTTGACTTATTCTGTAGTTGATTCTGACCTTTTTTTTCTGTGTTTTTTTTTCCTTTTCTCTGTTACTGTGATTGTTGTTATTATCATTATATCCATTTAAGTTTTTGAGGATTTTTGTTCACCTACATTTTTTATTTCCTTTGTATACTTCAACCTCTACATTGACTTTTTGTGGTTCTATGGGATTTGTTGTTGCTGCTGTTGTTGTTTCCTCCTCTCTCTTTTTTTTCATTTGTTTTGTTTCTCTTATTGTTCTTTTCTTGGTGTAGTTTTTCTCATATACATATTTCTCATATATATAAATATTTCTCATATATACATATTTTCATATATATAAAAATTATATATATATAATTTTTATGTACTTCTGTTTTTTTCCTTCTGTTTGTCACCATGTTGGGTAGTCACTTTTGTTCTCTTTGCTTTATTCTTCAGTAGGCTCTAGGCTTTGGTCTTGTTTTCTGTTCTGAGTTTCAGCTATTGTTGTTTTTAATTTGTTGACATCAGTTTTGGTTCTGTCTGGTTCACTAGGTCACTCTCTTGGACTTTGTTTTCTTTGGGCTGTTTTGGTTTTGTTTGTGTGTGTGTGTTCCTCTGCGTTTGTTGCTATTTACCTAATATTGCATTGACCAGTTATCTGGGATTCTTTTTTTTTTTCTCCCCTAGTTCTTTTTGTTGTTGTTCTCACTCCATTCAGACTATTAAGAAAACAAAAATATTGTCCATTAAGATAATTAAGAAAATGCAAATAGGAACATACATATCAATAATTACTTTAAATGTAGTAGGTTAAATGTTCCAACCAAAAGACACAGACTGGATGAATAGATACATAACAAGACCCATATATATATATGCTGTCCATTATAGACCTACTTCAGACCTAGAGACACACACAGATTGAATGTAAAGGATGGAAAAAGATATTCCGTGCAAATGGAGATCAAAAGAAAGCTGGAGTAGCAATTCTTATGTCAGAAAAAATAAGCCTTAAAATTAAGAATATTACAAGAGATAAGGAAGGACACTACATAATGATCAAGGGCTCAATCCAAGAAGACATAATAATTGTAAAGATTTATACATCCAACATTGGAACACCTCAGTAGATAAGGCAAACATTAATAGACATAATGGGAATTCAACAGTAGCACAATAATAGCAGAGGACTTTAACACCCACTTACACCAACGGACCAATCATCAAACCAGAAAGTGAGAAAATACAAACCTTAGATGACACATTTTACCAAACAGACCTAATTGATATCTTCAAGACATTCCATCCAAGTGCAGAAGAATAGACTTTATTCTCAAGTGTACAAAGAACATTTTCCAGGATAGATCACATCTTGGATCACAAATCAAGCCTTGGTGTATTTAAGAAAATTGAGATTCTGTCTATTATCTTTCTGACCACAGTGCTGTGAGACTAGATATCAATTACAGGAATAAAATAAGAAAAACTGTAAAAAACACAAACACATGCAGGCTAACCAACATGCTTCTAAATAACCAATAGGTCACTGAAGACATCAAAAAGGAAATTTTTTAAAAACCTAGAAAACAATGACAGTGAAAACACAATGACCCCAAGCAAAAGCAGTTCTGAGAGGGAAGTTTATAGCAATGCAAGCCTACCTCAAGAAACAAGAAAACCATCAAATAAACAACTTGACTGTACACCAAAAGCAGCTAAAAAAGAAGCACAAAAAACCCCAAAGTTAGCAGAAGGAAAGAAATCATAAAGATCATAGCAGAAGAAAATGAAGAAAATAATGGTAAAGATCAATAAAACTAAAAGTTAGTTCTTTGAGAAGATAAAAGTACCAAATCATCAGCCAGACTCATCAAGAAAAAAAGGGAGAAGACTCAAATCAGCAAAATTAGAAATGAAAAAGGAGAGGTTACGATAGACAATGTGGAAATGCAAAGGATCATAAGAGACTATTAGGAGCAACTATATGCCAATGAAATGGACAACCTGGAAGAAATGGAAAAATTCTTAGAAAAATTTAACTTTCCAAGACTGAACCACGGAAAAAATAGAAATTTTGAGCAAACCAATCACAGGCACTGACATTGAAGCTATGGTCAAAAATTTCCCCAAAAGCAAAAGCCTTGGGTCAGATGGCTTCACAGGTGAATTCTGTCAAATGTTTAGAGAAGAACAAATGCCTATCCTTCTCAAACTCTTTCAAAAAATTGCAGAGGAAGGAACACTCCCAACTCATTCTATGAAGCCAACCTCACCTTGAAAACCAAAGCCAGACATAGGCATCATAAAAAAAGAAAATTATAGACCAATATCACTGATGAACATAGATGCAAAAATTCTCAACCAAATTCTAGCAAACAGGATCCAACAACACATTAAAAGCGTCATACACCATGATCAAGTTGGATTTATCCAAGGGATGCCCAAATTCTTCAGTACATAGCACTGACTCAATTTGACACACCATCTTAATAAACTAAAACATGAAAATCATGGTAATCTCAATAGATGCAGAAAAAGCTTTCTGACAAAGTTCAATACCCATTTATGATAAACTCTCCAGAAAATCAGCTAGAAGGAAGTTACCATTAAGGTAATAAAGGCCATATATGATAAACCCACAGCAAACATTGTTTTCAGTGGTGAAAACCTGAATTTCCTCTAGCATCAGGAATAAGACAAGGGTGCCCACTCTCGCCACTATTATTCAACATAAGTTTGGAAGTCCTAGCCACAGCAATCAGAGAAGAAAAAGAAATAAAAGGAATCCAGATTGGAAAAGAAGTAAAACTCTCACTGTTTGCAGGTGACATGATACCATATATGGAAAACCCTAAAGATACTATCAGAAAATTACTAAGAGCTAAAGCTAATCAGTGAATTTAGCAAAGTTGCAGGAATACAAAATCAATACACAGAAATTACTTGCATTCCTTTACACTAACAATGAAAAATCAGAAAGAGAAATTAAGGAATCAATCCCATTGACCATTGCAACAAAAATAATAAAATACCTAGGAAGATCAAATTGCCAGCATCCGCTGGATCATGGAAAAAGCAAGAGAGTTCCAGAAAAACATCTATTTCTGCTTTATTGACTATGCCAAAGCCTTTGACTGTGTGGATCACAATAAACTGTGGAAAATTCTGAAAGAGATGGGAATACCAGACCACCTGACCTGCCTCTTGAGACATCTGTATGCAGGTCAGGAAGCAACAGTTAGAACTGGACATGGAACAACAGACTGGTTCCAAATAGGAAAAGGAGTACGTCAAGGCTGTATATTGTCACCCTGCTTATTTAACTTCTTGATGTACCCTGCAGAGTACATCATGAGAAACGCTGGGCTGGAAGAAACACAAGCTGGAATCAAGATTGCCAGGAGAAATATCAATAACCTCAGATACGCAGATGACACCACCCTTATAGCAGAAAGTGAAAAGGAGCTTAAAAGCCTCTTGATGAAATTGAAAGAGGAGAGCGAAAAGTTGGCTTAAAGTTCAACATTCAGAAAATGAAGATCATGGCATCCGGTCCCATCACTTCATGGGAAATAGATGGGAAACAGTAGAAACAGTGTCAGACTTTATTTTCTTGGGCTCCAAAATCACTGCAGATGGTGACTGCAGCCATGAAATTAAAAGACGCTTACTCCTTGGAAGAAAAGTTATGACCAACCTAGACAGTATATTCAAAAGCAGAGATATTACTTTGCCGACTAAGGTCCATCTAGTCAAGGCTATGGTTTTTCCTGTGGTCATGTATGGATGTAAGAGTTGGACTGTGAAGAAAGCTGAGCGCCGAAGAATTGATACTTTTGAACTGTGGTGTTGGAGAAGACTCTTGAGAGTCCCTTGGACTGCAAGGAGATCCAACCAGTGCATTCTGAAGGAGATCAGCCCTGGGATTTCTTTGGAAGGAATGATGCTAAAGCTGAAGCTCCAGTACTTTGGCCACCTCATGAGAAGAGTTGACTCATTGGAAAAGACTCTGATGCTGGGAGGGATTGGGGGCAGGAGGAGAAGAGGATGATAGAGGATGAGATGGCTGGATGGCATCACGGACTTGATGGACGTGAGTCTGAGTGAACTCCGGGAGATGGTGATGGACAGGGAGGCCTGACGTGCTTCGATTCATGGGGTCGCAAAGAGTCGGACACGACTGAGCAACTGAACTGAACTGAGGAATAAACCTACACAAGGAGACAAAAGAGCTATATACAGAAAACTGTAAGACACTGATGAAAAAAGTCAAAGATGACATAAACAGACGGAGAGACACACCATGTAGTTGGATTGGAAGGATCAATATTGTGAAAATGACTATACTACCCAAAGCACTCTTAATGCAATCCCTATCAAATTACCAATGACATTTTCACAAAATTAGAACAAAGTTTCATAATTTGTGTGGAAACATAAAAGACCCAAAAGAACCGAAGCAATCTTGAGAAAGAAGGATGGAGATAGGGTAATCAACCTTCCTGATTTCAAACTATACTACAAAGCTATAGTCATCAAGACAGTATGGTACTGGCACAAAAACAGAAATATAGACCAATGGAACAAGATAGAAAGGCCAGAGATAAAACTCACACACTTGTGGGCACCAGGTCTTTGACAAAGGAGGCAAGACTATACAATGGAGAAAAGATAGTCTCTTCAATAAGCGGTGCTTAGAAAGTTGGACAGCTATGTGTAAAAGAATGAAATTAGAACACTTCCTAACACCATAAACAAAGGTAAACTCAAAAAGAATTAAAGACCTAAATGTAAGCTGAGAAATTTTAAATCTCTTTAGAGGGAAACATAGGCAAAACATTTATTGACATAAATCACAGCAAGATCCTCTGTGAAACGCCTACTAGAGTAATGGAAATAAAAACAAAAATGAACAAATGGGACCTAATTAAACTCAAGAAACTTTTGCACAGCAAATGAAATCATAAACAAGATGAAAGGACAGCCCTTAGAATGGGTAAAGCAACTGACAAAGGATTATTCTCCAAAATGTGCAAGCAGCTTATGCATCTCAAGAACAGAAAAACAAACAATCCAATCAAAAAATGGGCAGAAGACCAAAACAGACATTTCTCCAAAGAAGACATCCAGATGGCTAATAAACACAAGAAAAAAATGCTCAGCATCACTTATTATTAGAGAATTCCAAAGCAAAACTATAGTGAAGTATCTCCTCACACTAGTCAGAATGGCCATCATCAAAAAACTTACAAACAATAAATGCTGGAGAGGATGTGGAGAAAGTGGAAGCCTCTTACACTGTTGGTGGGAATGTAAATTGATACAGCCACTATGGAAACAATATGGAGATTCCTTTAAAAACTAGGAATAAAACTACCATATGAATACTCAGCAATCCCACTGTTAGGCAAATACCTTAAGAAAATCATAATTGAAACAGACGCATGTACCTCAGTGTTCGTTGCAGCACTATTTACAGGACATGGAAGCAACCTAGACGTCTGTCAACAGATGAATGGATAAAGAAGTGTGGTACATATATGCAATGGAATGGCACCCCACTCCAGTACTCTTGCCTGGGAAATCCCATGGACGGAAGAGCCTGGTAGTCTGCAGTCCAAGGGGTCGCGAAGAGTCGGACATGACTAGGTGACTTCACTTTCAATTTTCACTTTCCACTCTCATGCTTTGGAGGAGGAAATGGCAACCCATTCCAGTGTTCTTGCCTGGAGAATCCCAGGGACTGGGGAGCCTGGTGGGCTGCCGTCTCCGGGGTTGCACAGAGTCAGACATGACTGAAGCGACTTAGCAGCAGCAGTAGCAGTTACTCAGCCATAAAATGTAATGCATTTGAGTCCGTTCTAGTGAGGTGGATGAACCTAGAGCCAGTAGTACATGAGAAAAAACACATATCATATATTAACACATACACTTGGTATCTAGAAAAATGCCAGGGCAGGAATAGAGACTCAGACATAGAGAACAGACAGACTTGCAGACATGGGGGGGCATGGAGGGGGGTGGCTGGTAGGAAAGATCAGTTCAGTTCAGTTCAGTCACTCAGTTGTGTCCAACTCTTTGCGACCCCATGAACCACAGCACGCCAGGCCTCCCTGTCCATCACCAACTCCCGGAGTTTACTCAAACTCATGTCTATTGAGTCAGTGATGCCATCCAGCCATCGCATCCTCTGTCGTCCCCTTCTCCTCCCGCCTTCAATCTTTCCCAGCATCAGGGTCTTTTCCAATGAGTCAGTTCTTCCCATCAGGTGGCCAAATTATTGGTAGGAAAGATAGAGTGGGACAAATTCAAAGAGTAGCACTGAAACAGAAATATTGGCATGTGTAAAACAGATAGCTAACGGGAAGTTGCCGCGTAGCACAGAGAGCTCAGCCTGGTGCTCTGTGACAACCTAGAGGGATGGGATGGTTGTGGGAGGTGGGAGGAGGTTTCAAGAGAGAAGGGGACATGTGTGTACCTATGGCTGATTCATGTTGATGTATGTTAGAAACCAGCACAACATTGCATAGCAATTATCCTCCAATAAAAAAATTAATTAAAAAAGAAAATTATGAGTAATAGTATACAGTGCATTAACTCCCAAAATGCACAGAATGGGAGAATCCATAAATTATGTAAATATTTGGTGTCAACTGGACATTGGGACACTGTGGCCCATTTGGAAGAGTACATGTGAAAAGGGAACTAAATTTGAAAAGAAAACCTAACAATTAAATATTTGTAAAATAAGGGCTTGGATAAGAGAAAGCTTAAACTCTAAAATAACTGTTCCAAGCCTAGCGGGAGAAGGCTCTCAAGAAAGTTCTCTACTGTTGTGTTTTCCTGGGCTCACAGGGCTCCTAGTAAGTAGAGAGTGTGCCCCAGGGGGTGAGGTTAAGTATAAGGTTAAGTGTCAGGAGAGCCTAGCGCAGCCATCCACCATCCCCAGGACATCTGCGTTCAAGGCTCCATCACTGGGCACTGGTGCCTACAGGCGAATGCCAGCCCCTTCAAAGAGCATCTCACTGAATCTGTGCTTGTCCTTTGCCTCTTCCAGGTGAATTAGTGACCTTGTAATATGGGGAAATTCAACTGCATCATTTTAGTCCCACTCTGGCTATAAATTGCTGATTCTAAGAATCTGAGGATTTCCTTTTTAAGTGTGAGTGCTACGGAGGTTAGCATTGCCATGTACAACAGTGCTTGGGCCCTGAGCGTGAGCACAGCCCATCTGTCCGGGATACTCCACACGCGGTTCTGCACTAACCCGAGAGGATTAACTAGGCGGTATCTTTGGGTCCTGCGGTCCCCAGGGTTCTCAGTGATCTGACTTTCTCATGTACCCTCCACAGCAAGCAGAGCCCAGCAGGGACAAATTCTGTAACCCCGGAGGGTAGATTCTCTTTTTCACGGTTCATCTATCCTTATACAACAGCGGGCCCTGCGTCTCAGTTCCAAAGAAATCACATAGTGGAGATGCATTCCAAATTACCAGGGAGAGTCAAAGTTCAGGATCAGAGCTCCCCAAAGTCAGTCCACAGACAGCTGCCAATTCAGAACAAATTTTTCCTTGTTCTATGGTGAAATGAAAGACAAGGAAAGACAACAACACGTAAGTATTATATATGTATATATAAAACACAACTTCCTCTGGATGAAATGTCCATCTATAATTACATCTCATCTTTTGTATTAAACTGTTCTCTCTTTTATGAACTAATGTGGATAGTAATTATATAATTACTACTTTTAATGCCATTTATTGGAGAAATCATTTTTAAATTAGCAATCATTCTTTAATCCCCCATTTAGAACTTTCTTTCCTTCTTGGCTCGTTTGCAAAATCTCAAGTGTGGGGATCTATGCGATAGCTTCAGAGAGGACTTGAGAACCTCCCACTCACACCCCAATCTGTTTCCTGTACAAGATAATACTTACTTGAATCCCTAGACTTTGCGCCGCACAGTCTTCTAGAAGCTACAGAGCCAGGAAGTGAGGCCTTCACCTCCACCCTAATTGTGGGCCAGAAGGAGCTGGAGTCCACAGAATAGCTGGAGATCCCAGGAGTTGCTGATTAAAATGGGGATAAAGTTCAGTGCAGAACATCTTTATGCGAAGCAGTAAGAAAGTGGCCTTTATCTGGGGACCCGCTGTTTCCTCCCCATGTACTTGTCACAAGCCCTCAGGCAGAAAATAGAGGTCAGACTGTGGCTGCAGAAATTCGTATCCTTATCCTGTTTTAAAAATTGTTTAGTCATGTAAATTTCAGTTTTAAAGCTTCACTATACCGTATTTCCAGAGCTTTTGTTTTTCTAGACACATACATCCGGAGAAGGCAGTGAAACCCCACTTCAGTGCTCTTGCCTGGAAAATCCCATGGACGGAAGAGCCTGGTAGTTTGCAGTCCAGGGGGTCGCGAAGAGTCGGACACGACTGAGCGACTTCACTTCCACTTTTCACCTTCATGCATTGGAGAAGGAAATGGCAACCCACTCCAGTGTTCTTGCCTGGAGAATCCTAGGGACGGGGGAGCCTGGTGGGCTGCCGTCTATGGGGTCGCATAGTGTGGGACACGACTAAAGCGACTTAGCAGCAGCAGCAGCCGCAGACACATACGTCATGTTACCGAGCACAGTTCTGAAGTCCTCATGGTCATTTCCTTCTGTGCCTGTTTCCTTATATCTCCCTTCCTTCTCCCTCCTTTCCTGAAATTAGCAGGGGACGTGCAGAGAATTTCATGTGAATAATCAGAGGATTATACATATACATAATTTGGTCATATATTGAAGTGAACTTTCGTTGGGAAAAAAAAAAGAAAAAAAATACAGACCTACTTTAGAAAATAATGTTTGCTAAAATGCATTCTATTTCTGGCAAGTGATCAACCATGAGAACCTTGTTAGAAAAGTATCCACTAGGGGGCACTGCAGTCAAAGCAGACAGGAGTGAACAGCCAAAGGTTTCATCAACTTGGATAAACTGGAGTCATTTCATTAATACTGTCAAAAGCATATTGTTTTTGCAAAAATGAGAGGCCATCGTGTTCACATTTTGTTGAAGGAAAAATAATCCATTTTCTGGCAGCAGAAGCTAAAAAGTAGCTGACTCCAGTCATCCAGAATTGACCCTGTACTCAGATTAATATACACAAACCTGCACGAGAATGTGAGCCGAGACTGTCAGGCTGGAGGTGACAGCGAGTCTTGGAATTGTTCCTGGTGGCTCAGTGGTAAAGAAGCTGCCTGCAATGCAGGAGATGCGGGTTCAATCCCTGGGTTGAGAAGATTCCCTGGAAATGACAACCTACTCCAGTATTCTTGCCTGGCGAATCCCATGGACAGAGGAGCCTGGCGGACTGCAGTCCATGGGGTTGCAAAGAGCTGGACACGACCGAGCAGCTGAGCACACAGGCACGCATGCACTCTGCTGGGGGTGTCCTCCCCTGTCTTTCCTCCTCTCCTCCCACCCCGTCACCGCTGGTGATAATCATACACAAGAAAATGCAGGAGACTCAGAGAAGCTTTAAAATAAGATTCAGCAGTAGAAGGCATTTAATTTTGTAACGCATCTGACATCACCAGCTGCTTCCAGCTGAGCGAAGGCATCCTCTCTGGGGAGGGGGGCATGGTCTCTTTGCTGCAGAAGGTCAAGAGAACTCCTTTGTGGCTGTGGCAAATAGAGCCGAGGAAAATGAAGCGGAGTGCAAGAGGCCAAGAATGCATGTTCTGACCCTTTTTAAAAAAATTACATTTGACCTTTTTATTTAACTAAGTCCATTTTTTTAAATGGGAGTATAATTGCTCTACAATGTTGTGTTAGTTTCTGCTGAACAACAAAGTGAATCGGCTGTCTGTATACATAGGTCCCCCCTTCCAACTGACTCTCATTTTAAGTATTTGATTTATCTGTCAAACTAAAAATAAATGTCTTGGACAGAGAGCTGAAGGACAACTGAGGCAGGGTTGGGAGTGGCTAGTTGAGGGCACTATGGTACCCAGGGAAAAGTTGCATAAAGGCACGCACAGCACAATTCACTTCCCTGCAGCTCAGTCCCTGGGCTTCCTGCCTGCCCTAGAAGGTGCCCCCAAGATGCCTCACCCACACAGAGAGTTGCCTTCATCACCCAGGCAAAGTGACGGCTTAGTTTTAAGTTGGTCAGTGTCCTCTCCTCAAAATACGTTGAAGTCTTAGCCGTCCCCAACACATGTGAATGTGACTTTATTTGGAAATTAGCTCTTTGCAAACTAGGATGAGGTTGTTAGGGTGGACTGTAATCCAGTATGACTGTTGTCCTGATAAGAGAAGGGGGGTTTTGATGCTGAGAGTCACAGAGAGAAGGCCTTGTGAAGAAAGAGGCAGAACTGGTCATCTAACACTCACAGACTTAGAGAATAAACTTAAGGTTGCTGGTGAGGGAAGGTTGGGGGAAACAGATAGATTGGCAATTTGGGATGGACATGTGCACATCACTGTGTCTGAAATGGATAGCCAACAAGGACGTACTGTGGAGCACAGGGAACTCTGCCCAGTGTTATATGGCAGCCTGGATGGGAGGGGAGTTTGGGGGAGAATGGATACATGTATACATATGGATGAGTCCCTTTGCTATTCACCTGAAACTCTCATAACATTGTTAGTTGGAAGGCAATGGCAGCCCACTCCAGTACTCTTGCCTGGAAAATCCCATAGACAGAGGAGCCTGGTAGGCTGCAGTCCAGGGGGTTGCTAAGAGTCAGACACGACTAAGCGACTTCACTTTCACTTTTCACTTTCAAGCATTGGAGAAGGAAATGGCAACCCACTCCAGTGTTCTTGCCTGGAGAATCCCAGGGACGGGGGAGCCTGGTGGGCTGCTGTCTATGGAGTCGCACAGAGTTGGACACGACTGAAGCGACTTAGCAGCAGCAGCAGCAGCATACTCCAATTGTTCAGTCACTCAGTCATGTCCAACTCTTTTCGACACCGTAGACTGCAGCACGCCAGGCTTCCCTGTCCTTCACCATCTTCCAGAGCTTGCTCAAACTCATATCCATTGAGTCAATGATGCCATCCAACCATCTCATCCTCTGTCATCCCCTTCTCCTCCTGCTTCCAATACTCCAATATAAAATAAAAATTTTTTGAAAAGTTAAGGTCATCCATCTGCAAGCGAGGAACACTAAGTATCGCAGACAATGGCTAGGAGACAAGAAGGACCAGATTCTCCATCAGAGCCCATAGAAGAAACCATCCCCACCTAGACGTCCAGCATCCACCACTGTGAGAAAGTTAATTTTTCTTGTTTTAAGCCACCTACTTTGCTACTGCGTCCCTAGGAAGCTAATTATTTCTGTGAACTCAAAAACAGTAGGATGGAATTCTGGGAATGGCAATGAAAAGAGACTTAACTGAGCATAAGGTTTTAAAGAATTTTTTCCTATCACTTCCTTTTTTCCTTTCTACCCAATGCCAATACTCCACTTTCTTATTAAACATAAGATATTGTTTTTAGTTTTCTTTAAATGCACAGCTCAATGCTTTCTAGAGATGTCTGCGCTTTTTTCCTGCTGCATTTTATAGTTCTCCTCAAATACCTAAAAACCTCACAGACCAGATGGCATTTTTAAAGCACTTTGCTCCCTGGAGTTCCTCAAAGTATGACATGAGTATTCCCTTATTCTTCATGACATCTTAAAGGAGATTTTTTCTTTTTTTTAATCAACAGTTATTTTAAACCTCAGGAAATGTAGAGGCAAGTTAAGCATCTTGTCCTAAATCACATGGCCTTTCATTGGACGAACAGTTTGAGAGGCAGACCTCCCAGCTCTTTGTATACAGTAGTTCCCACTTATCCAAGGTTTCACTTTGCATGGTTTCAGTTAACCAAGGTCAACCACAGTCCAAAAATGTTATAAGGAAAATTCCAGAAATGAACAATTCATAAATTTTAAATTGCACACTACTCTAGGTTGCATTATGAAATCTCATGCTGTCCCTGGGTCTCACCAGGGATGTGATTCATCCTTTTGTCCAGAATACCTGCCCACTAGTATAGGGGAAAACATAATATACAGGATTTGTCATTATCTGTGGTCTCAAGCATCCACTGGGAGTCTTGGAATGATCCCTGTGGATAAGGTGGTGGGGTGGGGAGCTTCTCTGGTCTCTTTTAAATATTGTATATTTCTATTTTATACTTAATTATCTACCTATAAGAGGATAGTGAAGATATCCTTCAGAATCACGGTCAATCAGGAGTTACCTTTTGGGTATCTTTTCTGTGTTTTGGATAGAAATGTGTCTGTTGCTCTGGGAATTCATAAAACCTCAAGCCGCATGGACTAAAGTACGTGGTCATGTTCTTATCTCCCAGTATCTGCCAGACTTTCTTCTCCCTTCCTCCCCATTCCATCCTGAGAAACGGCCATGCCACCTCTCAGAATACGGGAAAGATCAAGCACAAGCCAGGTTAAGCCTCCTCCCCATCTTTCCTGCCTCCCCACATCCCTGGCACAGGAAGGTCATTAGCTTGCTGGCTCTGTGTGCCAAGATCATTCCAAATGCCTTAGGAAGCCCTCCACTCAATTCCCTCTGCTGTCCCCATTCCTCCTCCCAAAGAGCCATCTTCCAAGTCTGCCTCATGCTCGGACAGAATTCCTTATCCTGTTGTGACTCAGCAGGGTTGAGACAGACTGGAATTTCCAAAAGTCCCAGTTTAAGAGAAATCGAAGAAAGTCAAGGAAGCACAGAAGCACAGCTGGGTTTGTCCCGGGACTCCAGGGTCTTTGTCTGAGCTCAGGCACTGAACTCAGGTGTTGAAGGTCACCTCCTGGTGTCCTCCCTGCTGGACCATTCTCATGTGAGAGTGCCGCCCTGCTTCTCTGCCAAGAGTGTCCTAGCTGATCACCCCCCGGGATCAGAGCCACTCCTGACCCAGGGCCCAATCTCCAGATGAGAGGCAGACGGTAAGATCCTTCCCACAGGGAGTGGTTTAGTCCCATGTCCATCCTTCCAGTGGAAGAATTGTGAAAATATAACCTTAGAACAGGCCTGCCATTTATATGAGATAATTATCTATACAGCACAGCCTGTGTAGGTTTAAGGAAAATAAGTCATCTGACCAAGGCTGAAGGGTTCCACCTGGTGATACAGAAAGACAAGGACAGGACTTCCCCTGCAGTCCAGTGGTTAAGACTCTGGGCTCCCAATGCTTGAGGGCATAGGTTCAATTCCTGGCCAGGGAGCTGGGATCCCGCAGGCCACACGGGGAAATAAAAATTTTTAAATAGACAAAAGAAAGAGGCAAGGATATGATGGATAAGAAGCCAGTGACCCTGCCAGTGAAGTGTAGACCAGGACATTGTCATAAAGAAGTGGGATGGGGCGCGGCAGAGATGCCCCGATTCAAAGAAGGCAGGGATCGCTGGTGGGGAACAGCTTGGGTCATTCCAAAGAACACTGAAGTTTCCCCAGCTGGTGGGATTTGGGAAGGAAAACAAGCAGCCCAGTGTGATCATAGTTAACAGTTCTCAAGTTATGCCGGCACCATGCCAGTCGCCTCATATGGATCTTCTCACTGCATCCTTGCAACTACTACATGCTATATCAACCACCGTTATCTATCTGCGTTTTCCAGAAGAGTCAGCAACCTTAGAAACATTCAGGTACTTGGCCAAAGTCACGCGAACAAGTGCATACAAAGCAGAAATTAGAATCCAGGTCATCAGATGTTGCAGCCAGGGTCTTGACAGTATATAGGTATACACACACATACGAACAGAGTCGCATCTTAATTGAATTGGGGAAGTGGGAGGGAGCAATCACCAGGACATCCCAGAAGGAGACAAAAAGGAGGAAAGAGAGGAATTACACAATGTCAAGGAGTCAACAGATGGGGGATTATTTTCCAAAAGGAAGAAGAGTGATGGATTGCAAATGATTCGGGTGGGGGGATGGGTTGGGGAGAAGAGGGCTGACATAACCGTAAATCCCCAACCCAGGTGATGGAAAATAGAAAAGTAGAAAGCAAGCCAGATTTCAGTTAAGGTTTGCATCCTTGGAAAACTCTGAGGATGCAAAAGGGATTATCCACCTCATAGCCAGGACCCAGACAGCCCAATGGGACCAGCTGGCATGGAAGCAGAAGAGGAGTCAGAAGCCCATGGATGGGAAAGCCACAGAGCAGCAGGAGGCCAAGGAGACATGTTACCGGGGGCCGGCACTTGGATGATCCCTGGAGATGGCAGAGTGGCAGGCAGGATGGGACGTGCCAGCCTCCAGAAGCCCCGCAAGCATCCAGTCCCGTTGTTTCCAGTCCTCTGAGCCTCCAGGGCACTGGAGTGCTCGATCAGCTGGGCGCCGCCCCAGGTGGAAGGGGCGTCTTTGGGGCCACAGGTGCCTCGGAGAAGGAAGGAATTCTGCCCCACCAGCTGATGGCTGGGAGCTGCCAGTCCTGCAGGAGGAGAATTAGCTGCTCTAGGAAGCTTACCCTGGCGTGACAGAGGGAAGGTACAGTAATCTGCCTAATGTACATTCCTTTTTCCACTGGAAAAATCTGAAACAGAGAATAATTTGCCTTAAAGCATGACTGTTCCTTCTGCTTGTCTGGAAGGGGTGGGACACACAGTGACGCCAAAGAGCCAGACCTGTAGTATTTATGATAATTAAGACCCTAGAACCGAAGCTCTCTCTTTTGGCTCCCAGGTAAATTCCAGTATGTAGCAGCCACATAACTAATCTCAGGATCACTGGTGTTGGTCTATTTTTCTAACCTTCAGGTCTTGTTGCTATTTGGAAACCATCTCAATCAGCTGCTAACGATATGTCATAGACTTTCTCAACCGTCTTGTACTCTTGCCCTCTCTGACTCCTCCCAGGCTGAGCTGTGTTGAAATAGTTTTTGAGTGTGTTTAAAGTTCCAGGAAATATTTTTAAGATTTCCTTAAAAGATGAGTTGGAACTAAATGGAAGTCGTGCTTCTGTTTAGCTCTTCTCGAAGGTTCTGAGAACAGCCCCAAACGAGGGCCATGATCATTTTTTTTTTCTTGGCACTGTTTTCTCTCTCCTTTTCCTTGTTTTAGTACGGAAAGTTCCAAACTGGCACAACAGCCTGGAGGGAAGAATGATGACGCCCTAAGTATTCATCACTCAGCCCCAACAATTCTCAGTTCATTTTGGCCACTAGATTCAATAGACAGTATTCCTTTGCAAATGCACTGAAATATTGCGCCCAGTTTGGAGTACTATCCCCATTCCCTCCATATTTCCAAGGGGGCACTGAAATAGTGCTTAGCACAAATGGCAAACAACATGTTTTTGCAAACTTCTTAGATTCTGAATTTCAAATAGATTTCAAGGAAATCATTAGGGGATGGGAACTAGGGGCCTCCTTACAAGGGCACGGATCTCATTGTCATTTGCTATTTTGAATGTGACTCTAAAACAAAAATGATCCTTTATGCCAGGCTCACATTTTACTTGTTGGGGATTTTAACCACATGAAACAAATTCCAGTAAGAAGCTTTAAAAATTTCCCAGCTAAAGAAATGCTGATGGTGGCAGGATAGGGGCGGGTACAAGTAACTGAATTTCTGTAAACTTCAGCCAAGTCATGCAAGTTTACATTGCAAACTGTTGAAAAAGGGTCCATGGGAGATCCCTTGGAGGTGAGTCAATGGAAGCTACTCTAGAGGGAGTCAGACTTCTTGAATAAGGAGGAGAGATTGATCTGTTTGCTGAGTTTCTCAAAAGCAGAAACTTCCCTCCTTCTTTCTCTCTTTCTTCGTCTCTGTTTAAAGAGCCGGGTCTTGTTAAGAAAATGAGAATTTACCTCATCAGTATTAGCAGTCACACACTCTCTGTCTTCTGTTAGCAAGTGAAAGTGAAAAGAAAAATTATGAGCAGGAGCTTCCAATTCTTGCTCAAGATCTAGCTATATTATATATTTCCAGAGTCACTGGAAACTTTCCGTTGTGGGATATGGTGAACTCAAATGATAGCCTCCAAATCCTGACCATGTCTGTGTAACAGTAAACAATAGGTTTGGCATGAAATAGATCAGGGCTGAAATCTTGGCATCTGCACTTCCACGTGTATTCTTCCTTGGAACAAAATGTTTAAGACTTATCTCTAAAATAAATGCTGTCCCATGGAGGAGGCTAGATAGCTTACACACACACATACACACACACACTCCATATACAAATAGAAAGAAGGAGACCCATTATCTTGGGCCAAGACTGCCCTAGAAGGCTCCTTGCTAGGACCCTGAAATGGAAGAGTTTCTTCAAGGACCCCAAAGGTGGCTGCATTCACTTGGGACAACTTGTCACATTCGTGACCATCTGAAGAGATGCAAAAGAAAAGACCACCCTCTCGAGAGTTAGTGGCCTGGGTTTTATCTGTGCTCCTTCAGGGATTTAAACTGCAGGATTTAACGTTCAGCTAATTTCTTTAGCTCTGATGATCTAAAGGTTTAAACGCAGATCTAAATTCACGGTGGGCTATGAACACAGACCAGGGCTTAGCATCTGCTGGCGACAAGTCTTAGCTCCATGCATACAAGCTGTGTGTCCACGGGAATGTCACTTCACTTCTTCCACAAACTAGAGAGGAATGCCTGGGTCACAGGTTCTTGTTAAGGACTGCATCCTTTAAACATATAGAAAGTGCCTGACCTATGGCATATGCCATAATACTGATATTCTCCTTCCTAAACTGCTGTTATTTCAAACATCACAGGGTCTGAGAAGGTTGCCTCTCTGGAACACAAGAAGAAAATTTAGTCTAAAATATTTCCCACACTAACTTCTTACTCAGAGTAGAATGAAAATCATGGGCTTCCCAGGTGGTACTAGTGGTAAAGAACCCACCTGCTAATGCAGGAGACACAAGGGATGTGGGTTCAATCCCTGGGTCGTGGAAGATCCTCTGGAGTAGGAAGTGGCAACCCAATCCAGTAGTCTTGCCCAGAGAATCCCATGGGCAGAGAAGCCTGGGGATGTTCATGGGGTCACAAATAGTCGGACATGACTGAAGTAACTTGGCACACACACATGCCCAGAAAGAAAATTATGCAAATTTGGGTCAGTACCGCTGAAAAATGCACACGAGATCAAAGTATCGCATAGTTCGTGTCTTATGGGAGATATTTTTACATTTTTTTCCCCTTTGTTTGTTTCAGTTCACTCAGAAATTTTTTAAAAAAAATGATATATGCTAAACCAAGCTGGAAAAGTGAAGTCTTTACAAAGTTTATATTCCTAATTAAATTAAGATTTCTAGCAGATCAAGGCCAAATAACTGGGTTCAGCCAAATATTTCCTTTGATCTTGAGATTTTTTTTTTTTTACTTCAAAGAGTAACCAGTGGGATCGCACAGGCTGCCAGGGGCTCCTCCAATCTCTACAACGAGGGGCTCATGGTGAAAGAAGAACTTGTGAGGATCCGGGGCTTGTGTTTGTCACTTACCCACATCCCATGAGAAAGCCACTTATTTATCTTGTAGATTCGAAATAATGTTGGGTCTTTGGATACACCAAATACTGAAATCAGATTAAAAACTAAAACCCCAGCAGGGGAACTTCCCCGGTGGTCCAGTGATAAAGAGTTCATCTTGCAGTGCTGAGGCTGGGTTCCATCCCTGGCCAGGGAACTAAGAGCTCACATGCCCACAGAGTAAATGAGCCCGCGTGCTCCAGTGCCCGGGCGCCTCATTGACACAACGTAGATCCTACCACAGCCCAGACCTGATGCAGCCAAATAATAATAAAGCCCAGCAGGGTCCTACAGTGGTTGGACCACAGTTTGTTTTTTTTTCCTCCCAGAGTTTGTTCACCATCGTGTCTCTGGTGCTTTGACAGCACGTGCTCATGATTCTTTGCTGACTGAGCAAGGGACACAGAGAGTGGTGAAGGATGGACCCAGGACGGTCTGGCCCTCAGGCTTGCTCTTCCCTCCCCTGGGACCATCGCGGGTATCCTGCCCTTGCAGCCCTGATTCTGCTTAGTCCTGTCCTGTGCTATGTGCTTAGTCGCTCTGTCGTGTCTGACTCTTTGTGACCCCATGGACTGTAGCCCACCAGGCTCCTCTGTCCATGGGATTCTCCAGGCAGGAATTCTAGAGTGGGTTGCCATGCCCTCCTCCAGGGGATCTTGGGTTCAAACCAGCATCTCGTATGTCTCCTGCATTGGCAGGCACATTCTTTACCACTAGCACCACCTGGGAAACCCACTTAATCCTGGAATATAGTTTTGTTTTGTTTTTTTTTTTTAAAGAAATACCAGAAATACTAGGCTGGGGAGGCAGGGATAAGGGCAGTGGAGAGGAAGATAGGGGCCCCAGCCACAGGCAAAGGAAGGGCGGGTCTGGGGGCAGAAGGGGACTTCCTGTGACACCCGCCTTGACCCAGCTCAATGTGTCCCACACTGTCGTGGTCAAGAGTGTCTCAGCATTATCCCCCTAAGCCCATGTTTATTTCTGACTGAATGGATCGAACATTCATAGGTTTCCAAATTTTCATCAACCCCAGGAGACAATCACCCTCCTTTCCAGTAAAACACAACTTCAAGTCAGCCTGAATTCTTAGTCACAGAGGAAGGCTTGGGAGACGGGGGAACCCAGACATCGACTCCATGATGAGACATAATGAATAGACTTGAAGAATCTACACTGCAGCCATTATAGATGTTTTTCAAGTCTCCCTGTCTCTCTGAGTTTCTCTCTTCCACATTACCTCTGGACAAGCTTCATTTATCAGAATCAGAGATAAGGGCAGGAGCAGAAAGGCCAAACTTTGTGGTAATTTGAGCTCCTAGGTAAGCATGGGTAGAATCCCCCTGTGAGCGTCTCCATCTAGATATTTCAACACCGGGGCTCCCAGGCCTCAGATGGATGGTGCTTCCCTGACGTTGGGGTGGTTTCCTAATCTGTGTCAGCAGTGAATCAGCCCCTGGCGGGGGCATGATTCCATGGACCAGCATGGTCGGGAATTCCAAAAGACAGAGACTCACTCAAAGATACGATATCAGTCAGGATGTTTGAGGCTGCAAGTCACAGGAAGTGACTTAAACACAAGGACGTGTATTCTTCTCACATACCAAGAAGTCTAGTGACTGGTTCCAGGGTTATGCCGTTCTCTCGGTTCTAGACAGGCAGGATGATGTCACAGTGAGAGGCATAGCCTCTGCTCTTGGTGTCCCTGGGTTCAAATCCCAGCTGTGGCGCTTCTTGGTTGTGGGACTTCTGTCCAGTTAACTACTCGAGCCTCAGTTCTGTCCTCTGTGAAACTGGAGGTAACTCAGCACCTCCCTTCCAGGGGTCTTGCCAGCATTAAATTAGTTAGTATTAAATTATTAAATTAGTATGTGCAAACTGCTTGGCCAGGGCTTGATGTATGGTAAACACTACATGAAGTTAGGGGTTTTGTTTTTGTCTACAAAGCACGTGGGGTCTTAGTTCCCTGATCAGGGATTGAATCCGGACCCTCCGCAGTGAGAGTGCAGAGTCCTAACCAATGGACCACCAGGGAATTCCCCATAAATGTTTGTTTTTATCATCTTCATTTATTAATATCACCCTCTCATCAACACAAGAGGGTGGCCAAGTCAGCAAGCTTCACACTACACCTGACAACGTGTAGGGCAGGGAGGGAAGTGTGGGCAGGGGACAAGGCAGGAGGTGAAAAGGACAGGTGCTTCCTGATGCATCCCTCTCCATCATCAAGGAGAAAAGTCCTTCCCAGATGCTCGCATCCCTTTGTACCAGAGCCTGGAGGTCAGGATTGGGCCAGGGGGCCGTGTCTGACAATACCTGGCAAAGAGGGCCGGAGCCATCACGGTTTGGTGTCTTTGTGCCATCCTACATGGTAGCCATTATCCACCATGAAGTGATTTAGAGTTACATGACAATTAGTCACAGTTAGAAATTCAGGGACTTCCCTGGCAGTCCAGAGGCTAAGACACTGGGCTTCCACTGCAGGGGACACAGTTTTGATGCCTGGTCGGGGAACTAAGATCCCATATGTTGCTTAGTACAGAAAAAAAAAAAAAAAAGAAAGAAAGAAAGAAAGAAAGACATTCAGTTGCTTGGTTTCACAAGCCACATTTCAAAGACTCGATAGCCACGTGCAACCAGAGGTCTCTAGAAGGGACAGTTCGGATAGAGACCACTGCCCCCTTCCAGAAAGTTCTATTGGATGGCACTGGAATCCAAGTTCATAACTGAGGGACGCACTTTCCCTAAGCACATTTTCTCCTGTGTGTGAACAAATTCAGGGCTCTGTTCACAAGGAGGATGTGGAGGTAGATACTGGGCTGGTCATCCACCACAAAGGAAGACCAGGAGGAGGACCAGTGTAGACGCTGCTGTGAAGGTGGAGGTGGGGGCCGGGGTAGGCTCAGCACAGTTAAGGACGTTCGGTTATAGTTCAAGTTTACTACCCTGGCCTCTATGCTCGCTAGGCTCCCTTACACACAGGAGCCCAGCTATTTGACGGGGATGGAAATTGGGATTATCAAGAAGAATGTGCCAGACCCCCATCTGAGTTGTTTCAGATACTAAAGGACAAAGATGAGACTCCAGTCCGCCTCCAGCCTGGCCTCCCAGCTGGTGTTACAACAATACTTTGCAAATCACCACACTTATGTTGACTGTTTGCGTGATGGTGAAACGTGGGGGTGATAGCCATTTTCCGCTTTGCCTAATCACCCTGACGCGCAACAGACAACCTGACAAAGCCCTCGGGAAAGTTCTTCCAGCCTGACTGCAGAATGCAGCAGTGGGATCATGCTTGTTTACCCAGGGGATCCTGGGCAGCAATAAAATCCTCAGCACTCCCGCTAAGTGTTTGAGAAGGTGTTGGTTGACTGTGGCAGGAATTAAGACAGAAAAATAATAATGACAACTGAGGTGCGCTTATTCTTAAGTATATGCCAGGCATTTGCCTGGGTCAAGAAATGGCCAAAAGGGACATGCACCTAGAAGTTTTGCTGCCCAAACCCTCTGACACACTTCCTTCCCGGGTCTCCTGATGACTAAGTTTTTTAGGTCAATGGCATGCAAGTTTCAGCATGCAGCACAGTCATCCAGAAAGCTTATTGAAACACAGCCCTGTGGTCTGCTAGCATGATGGAGCTGGTCCCTCTATCAGCTTAGGAGGGCAGACGGTGTGTATCTTTCCAACTCAGCAACAGCACATTCGATATTTTGCTTTGGTAGTTTGAATGCAGGCATAATGGGAGAATCTAAACCATAGGAACCAGCAAATTCTAAAGCATATTTTCTGCTGGTGAGCCAGTTGTTAAACCTTTATCAATACATCACCCAGAGTCTCTGATTCTGTAAATCTTGGATGGGGGGCCTGAAAATTTACATTTCAAGTAAGTTCTTAGGTGATGCTGATTCTGCCGGTCCAGGGACCACGCTTTGAGAACCTCTTCAGAGAGGCCTGAAAAGGATGGCAGGCTCTTGTCCTGACGTAAGTCATCACTGGTGTGAGAATCCTGAAAGTCTCAGCAAGGAGTGTTGGCCGTAGATGATCCCATGTCAAACCAATACTAGTTAAGAGATAATGTTTACAGAGTATTGATGGTAGGCAGCTACTGTCCTAGTCATGCCTTGCAGTAACTCAATTGTCCCAACAACCCTGAACAGTGGGTTCTATTATTGTGAAAGTGAAAGTGAAGTCGCTCAGTCGTGTCTGACTCTTTGCAACCCCGTGGACTGTAGCCCACCAGGCTCCTCCGTCCATGGGATTCTCCAGGCAAGAATACTGGAGTGGGTTGCCATTTCCTTCTCCAGGGGATCTTCCCAACCCAGGGATCGAACCTGGGTCTCCCACATTGCAGGCAGACGCTTTAACCTCTGAACTACGTAGGTGAGACCAAAACCCAGCACAGTCAAGGTTGTACAAGGAGTCAGCGGACCCGCTGGGATGTGAACATGGGCAGTCTGGTTCCAGAGCCCACAGGTTTCAGGGGTACCACAAATCACGGATGAGACCACAAATGCTAGAAGCAGAAGGAAGAGGGGAGGCGGAGAGGGGAGAAGAGAGGAGAGGAAGAGCTAGGGAGGAGAAGAAGGGGGACTTCAAAGAACGCTCACATAAAAGCAGACTCAAATTTGTTTCTTCCAAGTAGACTTTCCTGACTTTACAGGAAAAAATGGATAAAGATGTTTTCATTGTCCTTCCTTCAATATCCTGAATGTACAGAGCCACATGACAGGCTGATGAGAAAGTCATTCCCCTGGACTGAAGTTGCTCTTATGTCCGACTCTTTGCGACCCCATGAACTGTAGCCTGCCAGGATTCTTCTTCCATGGAATTTTCCAGGCAAGAGTACCAGAGTGGGTTTCCATTTCCTTCTCCAGGGGATCTTCCCGACCCAGAGATTGAACCTGGGTCTCCTGCAGGGGTTGGTAAAGTTTTTCTATGAAGGAAAAGGTAGTAAATACCTGAGGCTCTGTTGCAGCTACTTGACTCTGCTATTGTGGCTGGAAGCAGCCGCAGAGGACACATTAGAATGAGAGGGGCTGTACCCCAGTAAAACTTTGTTTACAAAGACAAGCATAGACCCTACTGACCTCTGGCCTGAAATCTGATGACCTGTCCTACATTTATCTATAAGTTACTCCTTGTGTGTGGTGTGCTTAGTTGCTCAGTCATGTCCGACTCTTTGCGACCCCATGGACTGTAGCCCACCAGGCCCCTCTATCCATGGGGATTCTCCAGTCAAGCATATTGAGGTGGATTGCCATTTCCTCCTCCAGGGGATCTTCCTGACCCAGGTGTTGAACTTTCATCTCCTGCATTGGCAGGTGGATTCTTTACCGCTGAGCCACCAGGGAAGCTCCTAGCAAGAGCTATACCTTCATTAAATTTACACAAAGTTTTAGACAAGAAGCAAAACCAAAGAAAGCATGCCAGCTTATCTGAGTAATCATATAACAGATTCCACTGGGAGCTTCCTAAGAAGACAGTCCATTTCGCTGGTTCTAATGTGGTTAGAGACGTTCTTCCTCAGTGTTAGGTCATGATGGTTGGTTTCGTTGACTGGAAAATTATGCTACTGAGATAGACTTCCACAGATCCAAGGTTTGGTTTGGTTTCAGTTCTCTGGGTCAAGAGGGGAACCAGAGTCATGACCTCATTTGATCACCTCAAATACATCATGACTAGTCCAGAACCAATTCAGAGTCAGTCACGTCATCTTTCTTCTTAAAAGATGAAATGTTCATTTGATTTTATAAACCAACAGTGATACCAAAGAATATGAAGGTGGTCTGTAAGGAATTTGAAAATGATGGATCCCAGATTATCTTCTCATTAATATTGAGATTTCTGCCTTCTTGGTAAACACCCCCATAACCTTTCTCCAAGTCTCTAAGCTGTTCTCCTTACCTCCAGGTCTTCCCTACCCTCATTCACTTTCTTAACATTCATTCCTGTTCCTTTACTCTCCTAATCAAGAAACTCTCTCTGAATTACCATTTCGTATTGACTTAAAGCCAAAACCATCAGAGCAGCATTCAAGAGCTGGTAAGATCTGGCCTCACTTCTGTCTCTCTCTCAGTTTATCTCAAATGCACCCAATTTCTATTCACCCACATAATCGCGGAGTAAGAAGTTCCAAAGGCTGAGTCAAATGAGACAAGTGTACCTGCAAGAACCATGATCACAGCCAATAGAAAGACAGAGTTGAAAGCAACAAGGTAATATAGAAATCAAAGGAAGAATGTGGGATAAAGTTTCAGAAATCAGACAATAGAACATGATATTACCCTTTTTCTGTGGTGTCTGGAGAGATCTGGGACCTTAAGAGATAAATACGGCTAATGCTGTAGGCCAGTGCTTTCCAAACTCACCTCTCTGTTAGAACCACTTGGGTGGTTTTTAACCATTAATATTAAAGTGCTGCACTCAATATGTCAGCAAATTTGGAAAACTCAGCAGTGGCCACAAGACTGGAAAAGGTTAGTTTTCATTCCAATCCCAAAGAAGGACCATGCCAGAGAATTTTCAGATTACCATACAATTGTGCTCATTGCACATGCTAGCAAGTTAATGCTCAAAATCCTTTAAGTTAGACTCCAATAATACATGAACCGAGAACTCCCAGATGTAAAAGCTAGGCTTTGAAGAGGGAGAGGAACCAGAGATCAAATTGCCAACATTCACCGGATCATGGAGAAAGCAAGGAAGTTCAGGAGAAACATCTGCTTCACTGAGTACACTAAAGCCTTTGACTGTGTGGATCACAACAAACTGGAAAATTCCTAAGAGACAGGACTAGCAGGCCACCTTACCTGTCACCTGAGCAACCTGTATGCAGGTCAAGAGGCAATAGTTAGAGCCAAACATGGAAAAATGGACTGGTTCAAAATTGGGAAAGGAGTATGGCAAGGAGTATTGCCATTCTGCTTATGTGCAGTATACATCATACGAAATGTCTGGCTGAATGAGTCACAAGCTAGAATCACGGTTTCTCGAAGAAACACCAACAACCTCAGATATGCAGATGATGCCACTCTAATGGCAGAAAGTGGAGAGGAACTAAAATGCCTCTTGATGAAGGTGAATAAGGAAAGTGAAAAAAAAAAAACTGGCTTAAAATGCAGCGTTCAAAATACCAAGATCATGGCATCTGGTACCATCATTTCATGACAAATGGAAGGGGGAAAAGTGGAAGCAGTGACAGATTTTATTTCCTTGGACTCCAAAATCACTGTGGACGATGGTAGTGCAGCCATGAAATTAAAAGACACTTGCTCCTTGGAAGGACAGCTAAGATGAACCTAAAAAATATATTAAAATGCAGAGATCTCACTTTGCTGACAAAGGTCAATATAGTCAAAGTTATGATTTTTCCAGTAGTCAAGTATGGATGAGAGAGATGGACCATAAAGAATGCTGAGCACCAAAGAATTGACACTTTTGAATTATGGTGCTAGAGAAGACTCTTGAGAGTCCCTTGAACTGCATGGAGATTAAACCAGTTATTTCTAAAGGAAATCATTCCTGAATATTCATGGGAAGGACTGATGCTGGAGCTGAAGCTCTAACACTTTGGCCACCTGATGCAAAGAGCTGACTCATTGGAAAAGACTCTGATCCTGGGAAAGATTCAAAGCAAGAGAAGAGGGCGGGAGAGGATACAATGGCTAGATAGCACCACTGACTCAATGGACATGAATTTGAGCAAACTCCAGGAGATGGTAAAGGACAGAGGAGCCTGGCGTGCTGCAGTCCATGGGGTCGCTAAGAGTTAGACATGGCTTAGTGACTGAACAACAACAACTCTAATAGTCCCCATTCCATTCCCAGGAAAAGGGCCAGAGAATCTGCATTTTATTATGGTAAATGCTTAAGATCATTTTTATGATTGTTCATGTTTGGGAAAATGCTGGCTTCAAATTAAAATCACCTGGAGGCCATACAGAGCTATCACATGGAGAGGCCACATGAAGGTGTGCTGGCTGACAGCCCAACCAAAGCTAGGCTGGGCCAACAGCTAGTCTCAACTGCCAGCCATGTGTGAAGATGCATCCAGACCATCCCAGATTCCAGGTACCAGCATATCCCAGCCGAGTTTCCAGACATCACGGAGCAGAGACAAGTTACCCCCTCTTTGTCCTGTCTAAATTCCTGACCAACAGAATCCAGGAGCCTAATAAAATGATTTTTTTATTTTATTTATTTTTTTTTTTTGGAAAAAATCATCTAGGGAGCTTCTAAAAAAATTCTGTAGCTTAAGTCTTGTCCCTAAGACATCCTGATTTATTTTGTCTAGAGTAGAATCTGGTATTAATTTTTCCCCTGCTTTTTGTTATAAAAAATTTAACATTCAATTAAATTTAATGTTTAACATTAAGAAGAGTAGAGAAAAATACATGGAAATCTGTGAACCCATCACGCTCATGAATATTTCACAATAAGATAGATTCATAGAGGATAAATAGCTGATAGAGACATAGATGATAGACATATAGAAGCTCAGGTAGATACATAGATACAAGTAGATACATGTAGCTGAACTATTTGAATATACTTTACAGGCATAACATTTTACCTGTGAGTACTTTAAACATGACACTATCCAAAGCCAAAGGCATTATCCTACATAAACACAGTACCGTTATCATGTCTAAGAAAATAATAGCAACTCGCCAATACACCGTCCATATTCAGATCTCCCCAGTTGTCTCATGCAACGTAGGCAGATTCTTTGCTGCTGAGCAGTCTGGGAAGCCCTACCCCAATTGTCTCCAAAAAAAAATCTCATTTTTTTGCTTTTTTTTTTTTGTTGTTTGTTTGCTTGTTTCAGACCAGAATCCAGTCAGTTTTCAGGTATTGCATTTGCTTGTTAAGACTCTTTAGTCGATCTTCCCTGGTGGTACCATGGATAAGAATCCACCTGCCAGTGTAAGGGACCTGGTTCGATCCCTGGTCTGGGAAGTTTCCACATGCTGCAAAGCAACTAAGCCTGTGCTCCACAGCTACTGAATCTGCACCCCCAGATCCCGTGCTCCACAACAAGAGAAGCCCCCACAATGAGAAGCCCGCACTCTGCAACTGGAAAAAGCCCACGCAAAGCAGCAGAGACCACGCACAGCCGAAATAAATACATAAATACATTTTTAAAGGGTTTATTTCT
Organism: Ovis aries; assembly: GCF_016772045.2. Taxonomy (NCBI): domain Eukaryota; kingdom Metazoa; phylum Chordata; class Mammalia; order Artiodactyla; family Bovidae; genus Ovis; species Ovis aries. The sequence goes on from NC_056069.1 coordinate 56,189,291, forward strand.
TTAAAAAAGACTCTTTAGCCTATTGTTTCCCCTTTATTTTTATTTTAAATCATGTTGACATTTTAAAGCAATTGAGCTGCTGTCTCATAGCATAGTCTAAAATCTGTGTTGGTCTGATTCTCTCTCAATGGCATTATTTAACTTATACATCTGTTTCCAGTTGATCCTAAACTGAAATTTAAGTTAAAGAGACTAGGCTCAGTCGTGTCCGACTCTTTGCGACCCCACGGACTGCAGCATGCCAGGCTTCCCTGTCCATCACCAACTCCCCGAGCTTGCTCAAGCTCAAGTACGTCGAGTCCGTGATGCCATCCAACCATCTCATCCTCTGTCCTCCCCTTCTCCTCCTGCCTTCAGTCTTGCCCAGCATCAGGGTCTTTTCAGATGACAACTTCAGCATCAGTCCTTCCAATGAATATTCAGGACTAATTTCCTGTAGGACTGACTGGTTTGATCTCCTTGCAGTCCAAGGGACTCTGAAGAGTCTTCTCCAACACCACAGTTCAAAAGCATCAATTCTTCCTAAACAAATGTGTGTATGTATTAGGGCAACTGCCACCCCACCCTATAGAATAGTTCCCCCCACAAAACCCCATATCCTGTTCCAGTCAGCCCCCAACCCCAGCCCTTGGCAGCCATTCGTATATTTTCTCTCCCTTTAGACTTGCCTTTTCTAGAATGTCACACACATGGAATCATACATGGTGTAGCCTTTTGAGTTTGGCTTCTTTTACCTAACAGAGTGTATTTCAGACCCATCCGTGCCGTTCGTGCATCTGTTAGTTTTTCCTGTTTATGACTGAATAGAATCCCATTGCAGGAGGGCACTGCAGTTTGTTTAGCCATTCCAAGGTGAGGGACATTTCAGTTGTTTACAGTTTGAGGCAATTACGAACAAAACCAGACAAACATTTTTATCCAGAACTTAAGTTTTCCTTTCACAAGGGTAAATACTTAGGAACAGGATTTCTGGGTTGTTTAGTAAGTGTATGTTTAACTTTATAAGTGGATGCGAAATTCTTTTCTTCAGTGGCTGTACCATCTTACATTCTCACTCGTGATGAATGAGTTAGATGCTTATTATTAAGATTCCATCATCCTGTAGATTTTTTAACTGGCAATCTCTCATGGTGGTGAAAACCATTTTCTCAGTAACTTAAGATGAACTATATCTCTTATCATTAAGGCAGAGTAAATGCTAACTCATTTTGCTTAATTACTAATTTTTAGAGAGTTTTTACAGGAATCACCTCCAGCAGTAGCAAGCAAGGTTTTCTTTTTTCTTCTTCTGTCTCTTTCTTTTGAATAACTATGGACTTCTGAATTTATTTTACAATCAATAACATGTATCATTCTTTTAAAGTCTCAGTGTCCTAAATTTGCCTAGTGGAAATGCTATCAAGTTGGTCTTCTGACCTTTTGATGACTTCATTAGCCTTTGAAGGCTGGCATAAGATTTTTTTTTTTCCTTCCTGGCATAAGATTCCCATTCTCACCTTGAACTTCTCTTGACCCAAGCTTAGAACTGACCATTTCCCCAAAAGTACCAATTTCTTTAAATGATGCTAAGAAACTAAGTGTCCAGTAGCCTTCTTATGGCTACTGGGATGTCATCACTTTTAGTTTCTTTCAGTAGAAAGACACACACACACACACACACACACACACACACACACACACACACTTTAAATGAAGAATGAAGATATCTATAGACATGCAAATCATAGAAATGCAAATTCATACCAGTATTTCCTGTTCAAATTCCTCGACATTTCTTTTAGCCTTCTCAGCATTTTTGACTTTTTAATCTCTTTTCCCTTTCACCAAATATTAATAAAATGAATATACTTACTAATCTGTTTTATCTCATCACACAAATAAAATAGTACCAAGATCACAATGCCAGTATGACTACTGATAAAACTGCTGAGGGAAGTTTAAGAATTCTTTGCAATTCTTTTAATCTTTACAATACTTCCAGCTGGAGAAGGAAATGGCAACCCACTCCAGTATGCCTGCCATGGAAAATCCTATGGACCGAAGAGCCTGGTGGGCTACAGTCCATGGGTCTCAAGAGCTGGACACGACTTAGGATGTCTGGGTACCACGAAGGACGTCCAGTCAGAGTGCTCGTGCTGGTGCTTAGTCACTATGCCGAGTCTGAGTCTCTGCGACCCCATGGACTGTAGCCCGCCAGGATCCTCTGTCCATGGGGATTCTCCAGGCAAGAATACTCGAGTTGGTTGCCATGCCCTCCTCCAGGGGATCTTCCCGACCCAGGGATCGAAACTACATGCCTTTCTTTACCACTAGCGCCACCGGGGAAGCTGATCTGAGTTCAGAACTCAATTGGAATCATTCTTTCCCTTGCGTGGTTATCTTCCAACTTGATATACAGTTAGGCGTATTTGTTCCACTCTTTTTCCATTTTATGATCTGGCCTCAATATGTTTGAAAAGCTCCCTGAGGATTCCAGGGTGCAGCTCTAGGCTGAGAGGCACTGACTGGGTGTTTGCTCTCTCTTCCCTCTCTCTTCCGTCCCCGATCCCAAACCTGCTTCTCTCCAATTTCCATTTTTGTCTAGAGAATTGTGGGAGATAATAATAATAGTACTGTAACATTCCTCTGGACACCTCCCGTGGCAGCTTTGGATAGAGTCTGAAGATAAGCGTTCACCCAGCATGTGCTAGAAGAAATGGAGACCTCTGAGCTTCCCTTGCAGCCCAGTGATTAGAGTCCCCACTTCCACTGCATAGGTTCAATCCCTGGTCAAGGACCTAAGATCACACCTGGTGCACAGCATGGCCTCAATAAAAAAAAAGACACCTACATTACAAAAAAAGAAATGGATAACTCAACAAAATGACGCCGCTCATTAAATGTGAAGCTGCTTTAAGAAGACTGAGAGAAGAAAAAGAAATTCTCATTTCTTTGTTTCTGCATCTGCTCTCAGAGGTACAGAGATGTCTCTCCCAAAAGAATAACAGCTCTAACTATTGCCATATTTGTAATTTCAAAGGTTTAAGTGAAGTTAAAAAAAAGTTCTGTGGAATATGTTAGTTTTTGTTTTATTTTTGTCAAGGAGAGTCAAAAAGTATCAGCTGGAAAAATGATGGAATTCTTTAAAACAAAAAATCAGCCTCCCTTTCATGAACCCTACAGCCTTTTGACCATTCCCTAAAAGAATTTCTAAGTCCAGCTCATACATCTGGAAGTACAACTGGATTTCAAAAAGGCAGAGGAATCAGACATCAAATCGCCAACATCTGTTGGATCATAGAAAATGTAAGGGAATTTCAGAAAAACATCTACTTCTGCCTCATTGATTACACTAAAGCTTTTAACTATATGGATCACAACAAACTGTGGAAAATTCTTAAAGGGATAGGACCACCAGACCACCTTACCTGCTTCCTGAGAAATCTGTATGCAGGTCAAGAAGCAACAGTTAGAACCCGACATGGAACAATGGACTGGTTCCAGACTGGGAAAGGAGTATGTTAAGGCTGTATACTGTCATCTTGCTTATTTAATTTATATGCAGAGTACATCATGTGAAATGCCTGGCTGGATGAAATATCAATAACCTCAGATATGCAGATGACTCCACTCTAATGGTAGAAAGTGAAGAGGAACTAAAAAGCTTATTTATGAAGGTGAAAGAGGAGAGTGAAAAAGCTGGCTTAAAACTCAACATTCAAAAAACAAAGATCACGGCATCTGGACCCATCACTTCATGCAAATAGATGGGGAAACAGTGGAAACAGTGACAGATTTTATTTTGGGGGACTCCAAAATCACTGCAGATGGTGACTGCAGCCATGAAATTAAAAGATGCTTGCTCCTTGGAAGAAAATTTATGACAAACCTAGACAGTGTATTAAAAAGTGGAGACATCACTTTGCCAACAAAGGTCCATATAGTCAAAGCTATAGGTTTTCTAGCAGTTATGTATGGATGTCAGAGTTGGACCATAAAGAAGGCTGAGCACCGAAGAATTGATGCTTTCAAACTGTGGTGTTGGAGAAGACATTTGAGAGTTCCTTGGACTGCAAGGAGATCAAATCAGTCAATTCCAAAGGAAGTCAACCCTGACTACTCATTGAAAGGACTGATGCCGAAACTGAAGCTCCAATGCTTTGGCCACCTGATGCGAAGAGCCAAGTCATTGGAAAAAACCCTGATCCTGGGAAATATTGAAGGCAGGAGGTGAAGGGGATAATAGAGGATGAGATGGTTGGATGGCATCTCCCACTCGATGGACATGAATTTGAGCAAACTCCAGGAGATAGTGAAGTACAGGGAAGCCTGGCATGCTGCAGTCCATGGAGTCACAAAAAGTCGGACACAACTAAGCAACTGAACAAGAAATAGGACTTCAATGAAGGCAAAACATTGAAAGTTCTACCTTGCAGTCCTTGTGTCAAGAGTCAGCACACTTTGACTGTGAAGAACCAGATAGCAGATACTGTAGGCTTTACAAATCATATGCATCTTTATCACACACCCTTCCTCTTGTCTTTTAATTCTTCATATTCTCAGCTATCAGGATGGACAAAAACAGGCGATGCTCTGAGCTTCGGCTTTTGGGGTGTTGTCAGCATCTTCCTTATGTCACCTTATTTCGAGTGCCCTGGGGGCAGGAGAGGTCTTACTCATCCCTGTATGCCCCACTTACAGCTGAGTACATGGGAAGAGACGCACACTCAGGGGGTGCAGAACTCATGAATATACAACGTCAGTATACAGCACACTTACAAGAATTTGTTACTAACACAGAAAACTGAGCTCTAAAACAGAACTATAAAAACACCATATACAAACACAGAACAGTGGTTAGAGACCTGAGGGTCTAACTCTGACAATGGTTAGAGAACCACCCTGAGTGTTCAGACACTGGCAGAGCCTTCTTCCAAGGGTGAGAGGAGACTGGTGGCCGTGTGTAGGTCTGATCGTTGTGGACACGGAGGTTCTTAGGGCTAAACACAAGTGGCCAGGAGAGCAACTTAACAGCTACGAATGTACAGGAACAGATAAGATATCAGAGGAGGGAGCAATGAACCTTCCATCCTTGCAGCTCCCAATACCTGGGAAGGTGGGACCTCCCTTCCCCAGGAGATGCTCACAAAATGAGAGGCAGCTCTGGTTTTCAGAAGCCTGACTCCATCTTCATCTGGGTCTGAAAGAGAAGCAGAGATTGGTACCATCTGGAAGAGAATGGAAACAGATTTGTAGCTCATTTCTAGCTCTTGAACATTCTGAGTGTGTTAGGGCGAAAGGAAAGAAAATAGGGCATGATTAACAGTCTGCATGGGGTTTCTCTGGTGGTTCAGCTGGTAAAGAATCCACCTGCAATGCGGAAGACCTGGGTTCAATCCCTGGGTTGGGAAGATCCCCTGGAGGAGGGCATCTCAACTTGCTCCAGTGTTCTTTCCTGGAGAATCCTATGGACAGAGGAGCCATGGTGGGCTACAGTCCTTGGGGTCGCAAAGAGTCAGACACGACTGAGCAACTGAGCACAACAGTCTGCACAAGGGCAGGGCAGTATGCTAAAACCCTCCCCACCGCACCCCTCCCCACACCACCATCACCTTCCAGAAACAGCTCCTTAGTGCGAAATGCTACTTTTACTAGAAGAAAAAAAAAAAGAAAAACTGGAAATAGTTTTTAAAAATCTATTGTCTCATATTCTGGGAAGTTTCTCCTGACACTAAAGTTCCGCTTCTGACCTAAATCCTGGTGTCCGGAGATGTTACTTCCCATGGCAGGGATCTCCTCTTCTAAGCACCTCGCATCTCACATTAAAAAGTAAATGTCTTTGTGGCTGCAGCCAAGAAATTTAAGAGTTCATTTGAAGTTTTTTCAGTCCAACAAAATTTATTTCCATGTGTAGTGGGGATGAAAACTATATGCAATCTGTGTAAAACAAATGTGCTTTATAATAATGATGTTTGAAAATACAATTTTGTTTCTTCCCTTAGCCAGCCTTATCTTAAGCCATATGTTGCTGTAAATTAAAAGAAAAGGACATTTAAAGCAAATGGTTTCTCCGCATAGCATTAATCCCATCAAGAGTAGTTTGTGACAAAAGGTAGATTGTGCTCTTGCCTTTTAGGTACAACCAAATCAAACATTTGAACTTTTTCTGCTGTCTCTTAAATACTAAGATGTAACACATTGGTGATATTTGTTGACATTTGTTATACTTCTGCTGAACAATTAGCCCACAAGAATATTAACAGGAAATTCCATTCATGAGATAAGCAGCTGGCCCTGCAAGGCTTCAGCCAGATCATGGGACCAAAAATCTTCTTTATGCAACTACTGTTTGTTGAATAGTCAGCATTCCTTACGTCTCCAAAAGGAAATGCTTTGAAAATAACTTTTAGGGCTAATTTTGACTCTTCCATTTTCATAAGGAAAAAATGACTTTTATGATTAATTAGGGGCTCTGATGCTTGCAATTTGTAGAATGTGAGTATTTAGTAGTGTCCTGAATCACCATGTGAATTTCAAATAACGGCACTAACCAGTGACTAATTCCAGTAATTTCCAACCTGTAATGTAGAGTCGTAAGTCCAGACTTAACAACCCTAATTCTTCAGCATAGCCTAGTGCATTCTTATTTCATTCTTGACGCAAAAAGCTGGGTGCCAATCTTTACATGCAACACTCTCATTCAAAAGTACGAATCTCTTCCATTTATGAGCCATTAAAACATTTAATGTAATGGTCACATTGCAACATTTAACTTAGCATCTACTAAATTGCTACAAATACATATCTAAAAGACAGACAGGAAAACGACTGGTAACTAACTAAGTGGATTGCAATGCCATCACAGAATTGATGGCAGTTCTGTAGATGTGCTAGAAAGACAATACATTCCTCACTGAGTGCCAGGGTTTTATCAAGGATTCATTCACAAACCACCAGTCACCAAATCCTAGATACCATTCCCATCTGTCTCTTTCCCAATTGCTTCATCCCCTCCTCTGTTCCATGCCATCAGCTCAGTTCAGTCGCTCAGTCGTGTCTGACTCTTTGCGACCCCATGAATTGCAGCACACCAGGCCTCCCTGTCCATCATCATCTCCCGGAGTTCACTCAGACTCACGTCCATTGAGTCAGTGATGCCATCCAGCCATCTTATCCTCGGTCGTCCCCTTCTCCTCCTGCCCCCAATCCCTCTCAGCATCAGAGTCCTTTCCAATTGAGTCAACTCTTCTCATGAGGTGGCCAAAGTACTGGAGTTTTAGCTTTAGCGTCATTCCTTCCAAAGAAATCCCAGGGCTGATCTCCTTCAGAATGGACTGGTTGGATCTCCTTGCAGTCCAAGGGACTCTCAAGAATCTTTTCCAACCCCACAGTTCAAAAGCATCAATTCTTCGGTGCTCAGCCTTCTTCACAGTCCAACTCTCACATCCATACATGACCACAGGAAAAACCATAGCCTTGACTAGACAGACCTTAGCCAGCAAAGTAATGTCTCTGCTTTTGAATATACTATCTAGGTTGGTCATAACTTTTCTTCCAAGGAGTAAGTGTCTTTTAATTTCATGGTTGCAGTCACCATCTGCAGTGATTCTGGAGCCCCCCAAAATAAAGTCTGACACTGTTTCCACTATTTCCCCATCTATTTCCCATGAAGTGATGGGACCGGATGCCATGATCTTCATTTTCCGAATGTTGAGCTTTAAGCCAACTTTTTCGCTCTCCTCTTTCACTTTCATCAAGAGGCTTTTTAGCTCCTCTTCACTTTCTGCCATTAGGGTGGTGTCATCTGCATATCTGAGGTTATTGATATTTCTCCTGGCAATCTTGATTCCAGCTTGTGTTTCTTCCAGCCCAGCGTTTCTCATGATGTACTCTGCAGGGTGCATCAAGAAGTTAAATAAGCAGGGTGACAATATACAGCCTTGATGTACTCCTTTTCCTATTTGGAACCAGTCTGTTGTTCCATGTCCAGTTCTAACTGTTGCTTCCTGACCTGCATACAGATTTCTCAAGAGGCAGGTCAGGTGGTCTGGTATTCCCATCCCTTGAAGAATTTTCCACAGTTTATTGTGATCCACACAGTCAAAGGCTTTGACATAGGCAATAAAGCAGAAATAGATGTTTTTCTGGAACTCCCTTGCTTTTTCGATGATCCAGCAGATGTTGGCAATTTGATCTCTCATTCCTCTGCCTTTTCTAAAACCAGCTTGAACATCAGGGACTTCACGGTTCACGTATTGCTGAAGCCTGGCTTGGAGAATTTTGAGCATTACTTTACTAGCATGTGAGATGAGTGCAATTGTGCAGTAGTTTGAGCATTCTTTTGCACTGCCTTTCTTTGGAATTGGAATGAAAACTGACCTTTTCCAGTCCTGTGGCCACTGCTGAGTTTTCCAAATTTGCTGGCATAATAAGTGCAGCACTTTCACAGCATCATCTTTCAGGATTTGAAACAGCGCAACTGGAATGCCATCACCTCTACTAGCTTTGTCCATAGTGATGCTTTCTAAGGCCCACTTGACTTCACTTTCCAAGATGTCTGGCTCTAGATTAGTGATCACATCATCATGATTATCTGGGTCGTGAAGATCTTTTTTGTACAGTTCTTTCATGTATTCTTGCCACCTCTTCTTAATAGCTTCTTCTTCTGTTAGGTCCATACCATTTCTGTCCTTTATCGAGCCCATCTTTTCATGAAATGTTCCCTTGGTATTTCTAATTTTCTTGAAGAGATCTCTAGTCTTTCCCATTCTGTTGTTTTCCTCTATTTCTTTGCATTGATCGCTGAAGAAGGCTTTCTTATCTCTTCTTGATATTCTTTGGAACTCTGCATTCAGATGCTTATATCTTTCCTTTTCTCCTTTGCTTTTCACCTCTCTTCTTTTCACAGCTATTTGTAAGGCCTCCCCAGACAGCCGTGTTGCTTTTTTGCATTTCTTTTCCATGGGGATGGTCTTGATCCCTGTCTCCTGTACAATGTCACGAACCTCATTCCATAGTTCATCAGGCACCCTATCTATCAGATCTAGGCCCTTAAATCTGTTTCTCACTTCCACTGTATAATCATAAGGGATTTGATTTAGGTCATACCTGAATGGTCTAGCGGTTTTCCCTGCTTTCTTCAATTTAAGTCTGAATTTGGTAATAAGGAGTTCATGATCTGAGCCACAGTCAGCTCCTGATCTTGTTTTTGTTGACTGTATAGAGTTTCTCCATCTTTGGCTGCATAGAATATAATCAATCTGACTTCAGTGTTGACCATCTGGTGATGTCCATGTGTAGAGTCTTCTCTTGTGTTGTTGGAAGAGGGTGTTTGCTATGACCAGTGCATTTTCTTGGCAAAATTCTATTAGTCTTTGCCCTGCTTCATTTCTGCATCCCAAGGCCAAATTTGCCTGTTACTGTTCTATGCCATAAAGGACAAAAAAAAAAAAAAAAAAAATCTGGAAGGCCCTTGGGTTTATTTTAAAGTACAACAAAAGCCCATAATTGTGTCCCCATCAGTAAAATATTTCTGAGCAGGCATTCCCAATCTGTGTATATTTATTTATAAATTATACGCATGTAATCCTCTAAAGCAGTGTTTAAGTATCAGTCAAGTTCAGTGCTTCTTTTTAAAACAGAAAAGTACATCTGCAGCCAATATTCTCCTGATATTTTCTGGCATGTTTTTCAGAGTACAGGAGTCCCCTGCAACTTGTGAGACCACTGCTCAAAACAGTCACCAGAGCAAACCTTCCGAAATGATATCAGATCATAATTAAGACCCTTTCTGAAGTCCTGCGATTTATGGTGTTCAGCTTTTGCTTTAAAGGCTGGATTTCCTTTTTTGCTCACTGTAGCCTCCGATCTGGCTCCAAAGATAAACAGGTCTCTGCTCAGATAAGCAGACTCCACGTGTCCCCCAGATCCTCACTCTCATTTTCCTGCCCCTCACCCCATAGCACATCCAGCCCTCTGCTCCCGTCCTGCAGAACTTTTGGCAGCAAAAGAGTCAAGACAGAAAAGGTGGAGGTTCTTGACAGCCAGATGCCAAGTTATTCTCCAGTGGGGAACACTCCTGAGGTTTAACTGGCCAGAAGTTTGAAATACAATCTTTCAGGATTAAGAAGTATCCCTTTTAGTGAAGGTAGCTAAAAGGTACAAACTTTCAGGATGAGATAAATAAGTCCTGTAATGTACAGCATGGTGACTATAGTTAATAACACCATACTGAGGACTTCCCTGGCGGGCTAGTGGTTAAGCCTTCACGCTTCCAATGCAAGGGGCTCAGGTTTGATCCCTGGTTGGGGAACTAAACTCACACATGCTTCAAGGCATGGTAAACACCCGCCCCCCCCCAAAAAAAAAAAAACCAAAAAAACCGAAAACACTGTATTGTACACTTGAAAGTTGCTAAGAGAGTAGATCTGAAAAGTTCTCAATACAGGGGAAACAATTATGTGTGTGGTGATGTATGCTAACTAAGCTAACCTTGGCAATTCTTTTGTAATATATACATATATCAAAATCATTGGTAAACAATACAGTCTTGTATGTCAGTTATATCTCAGTTGGGAGGGATAGATTGGGAGTTTGGGACTGACACCTACACACCGCTATATTTAAAATGAATAGCCAACAAGGACCAACTGTGTAATAGCAGAGGGAACCCTGCTCAGTGTTATGTAACAACCTAAATGGGAAAAGAATCTGGCAAAGAATAGATACACATATATGTATAATTGAATTACTTTGCTGTATACAGCTAAAACTAATATAACATTGTTAATCAACTATGCTCCAATATAAAACAAAAAGTAGATAGAACCTCATTTGAGGATCACAGCATTCAGTGCCTCAAACTATTATTTTCAGCTGCCGTTGTAAAATAAGCAACAGGAAAATTTTTAAATCATTAGAGTCTTTTCTATTCATTTCATAATGACTCTATGTTCAGTTGCACTGTGTGGGTCATACTATATACAACTATTATAAAATAGAAGGCTATTTGAGTTACTCTTCTAGAACATATAGTTGAGCTAAATTTAATTTTGTTATCCATCCAAAGTAACAACCAAGAAAAACACAGTCCGTAGAAGAAATATCGAGGATACTAAGTAAAAATCACCTATCAAAGTAAAAGACTCTTAAAATGCCCTATCAAAGTAAAGCAAAAATAGAAATGGGAAAAAGCAAAAATAGAAATGGGAAAAAGCTCCGAAGGAGATTGCGGAGGAGAGATTGGGATGGACCTTCCCCCAGGTAAGACATCTACTGTATATCAAGTACCTGGTGTTTGAAATCTTTAAGCGAACTGCCCTGATGGTAATTCAGTTGCTGAGTCATATCTGACTCTTGCAACCCCATGGACTGCAGCCTGCCAGATTCCTCCATCCATGGGATTTTTCAGGCAAGAGTACTGGAGTGTGTTGCCATTTTCTTCTCCAAGGGATCTTCCCAACCCAGGGATCAAACCCAGGTGGTCTCCTGCACTGCAGGCAGATTCTTTACCAACTGAGCCACCAGGGATAAGCAGCAGGATGGGGCAAAATCAGACAACTCCACCTCACATTTCTCCAAGGTAAACCCAAATAGTCAGCTTACTTACCAAAGTGAGGAAAAATTATGAAGACTTTGAATGGATAGACATTAACAAATTTAAGGAGGGTCCTGTCTGACTACCCTTTCAGGTTATATGCATCTATGAAGGCTTATACCTACTGTCTTTGGGCTATTTTACAGCTCTGTAAGTTGTGGAAAACTAAAAATGATGCAAATGATACTTGTCCATAGAAATGCAAATGAATTTTTGTTCCCAGTGGAATACAACTGGTAATATTGTTCTATAAAACAATACTGACCTTCACCCATTTTGCACCTATTTTTTTAGATTCACTTTATCATTCCTCATTGCCTACATTTGTGTGAGTTGTTTGAATTTTCCTTTGAACCAGTTGGAACATCTTATTAGTTCCCTCATTTAGTTACCACGTTAAAAAATATCTTTGACATATATTCCATTTTCAGGAGACATGAGATCCCAGGAAAGCTTCTGAGACCTGTCACATGAGAAAGTGTGGCCCCTTGATAAGCAAACAAGGAACCAAGAGAAATTTTGCTTCTATCATCTTTCTGGTCTCTGAGTAAATAGAGGTGCTACAGTTTGAGACTAGAGAGGCTTAACCTTTTCAAGAAGGCAATTGCCTCTGGCTATTGATCTCTGATCTGCAGTAGCCTTTGCAGAAAATTCTGTTAAAATGAAACAAATAAAAGCCCCAAACTTAGACCTTCCAACCTACCACCGGTTGTCAGCAATGTGGGCCCACCCTCTCTTCCCCATATGTCCCAACCTTCTGCTTCTAGGACCCCTTGCTCAGCCCTGGAGTGCTTTGCTTCATCCCCAGGGCTACTCCCTCCTTCTAGAATGGGGGTGGAGAAGGAGGGGAATTCCCTCCCTCCCTTTCATCCTTCAGGACCCTGCTAAAAAGTTTCTTCTTCCTATGACACAGTTCAAACACTTGTAGGCATGACTAATTACATCTTTTACTAAATTTTCAAAGAATGTGTTAATCTCTACTACTAAGATGTTAACATTTGATCCATTTGCTTGAATATCAAGTTAAGAAATCTCATTATTCCCAGCAAGCTGCAGCAGTTCATTCTGGGATGGAACTGTATTTGTATAAGAATATATTCGTAGGAATAGAAGCTGAGGTCCTGAGGGTGTAATCTGCAAGCAGACGGAAGGAAGAGAGTTCAACAGCTCTGCTTATTTAGTGAAAGAGAATGAGATGGATGGAGTGAGTGTGGTTATGGAGAGCAGAGAAGGCAGTCAGAGGAGAGGCAGAAAGAAGAAAGGCAGAGAGACAAGAGAGCAGAGAAGTAGGTGGACTTGGAGTACATCTCTCCCCACAAATGCAACAGAAATACATCTGCAGATGCGGAAGATCTCACGGAGCACCAGCTGAGAGCAGGAACAGAGAGTCAGACATAGAGAGCAGACTTATGGGCACAGTAGGGGAAGGAGAGGGTGGGACGAATTGAGAGAGTAGTATTGACATATATACATTACCACGTGTAAAATAGATAGCAAAATGGGAAGTTGCTGTATTGCACAGAGATCCCAGCCTGATGCTCTGTGACAACCTAGAGGGGTGAGGTGGGAGGTTCAAGAGGGAGGGGACGTGTATATACCTTTGGTTGATTCATGTTGTTGTAAGGCAGAAACCAACACAACACTGTAAAGCAGTTATCCTCCGATTAAAAATGAATACTTTTTTAAAAAGAAGGAAGGCAGGGAATAGAAAGAGACCTCAGCAAAATAGTAGAGGAATGGAATTAGAGTTGGTGGAAATGCTCAAGACACATTTTGAAGAATAGGGGTGTCAATTATTCAGTTTTAAATTAATCACTCTATGGCCTTGCAATATAACCTTTCTTGTCATCAAACTGCCAACAGAAATCTACTTCACACAGCTGCATCATGTATTATAATTTAATTGAATGAGAAGAAATCAAGGGTTGTGTCCAATGTTTGGGTTGATTCCAAGGAAAAGATAAAGGAATAACTGCAAGACATAGAGTGGAGCCTACAAGTTCAGCAGAAGCTGGAAGCTGAAAGCAAAGGAAGGTGACACCAGGAATGGATAGAAGTTTTGGCAATGGCATTCAACTTCCTGGTAGATGAGGAGTTTGAGCAGATCTGAGTCAGATCTAAGAAGGGCAGAGTGGGTAGCCAAATATGTAGTTTGTTCATATATATGACCCCATTATATTTGTAATTTTTGAGATCCTAAACAAGGAACTCCCTGAGGATAGGAGGATAAAGTGTTTATTTTCTCCTAGCAGAGCAAAGTACCTAGTACATAATAGGGGAGGAAATGTCAACCCATTCCCATATTCTTGCCTGGAAAATTCCATGGACAGAGGAGCCTGGCAGGCTCCAGTCCATGGGGTTGCAACCAGACATAACTGAGGGACTATCATTCACTCACAAATTTTAACTAATAAGTACTGAGATGTCAATTATCATAGTTGGCAGCCTAAGATTATGTCATTGCTGGACTACATGATTTATTATCTAAAGGCACACCACGTTCTTATATGTATTATATAATAATAGTCTCTCTTGAGAGTACCTTGGACTGCATAGAGATCAAACCAATCCATCCTAAAGGGAATCAGTCCTGAATATTCATTGGAAGGACTGATGCTGAAGTTGAAGCTCCAATACTTTGGCCACCTGATGCAAAGAACTGACTCATTGGAAAAGACTCTGATGCTGGGAAAGATTGAAGGCATGAGGAGAAGGGGACGACAGGATGAGATGGTTGGATGGCATCACCAATTCAATGGACATGAGTTTGAGCAAGCTCTGGGAGTTGCGGACAGGTAAGCCTGGTGTGCTGCAGTCCATGGGGTCACAAAGAGTCAGACATAGCTGAGTGATTTAATGGAACTGAACTGATAGTAATCTACTTATACTTTTAGATTTTTTCTGGGATTAAAACATTCCATACTTTTTGATGGTATCAAGCAATGTGTTAGGCCCTGGAGATTACCATCATTCTTCAGTGCAATAATAAATATCCTGAAAAGTTCAGGTCCCACTTACTGCTAAGGGCCAGAAGATGACCAGTCCTCTAGGGATTGTCATGGGGTGGATTGTGTCCCCACTATTTCACCCCACCCCCCAAATTCATATGTACTTATTCCCAGTACCGCAGAATAAGACAGTTTGGGACGTAAAGTCGTGAAATAGGTAATTAAGGTGAAACAAGATCATATGATTGGGCCTTAATCCAGCCTAACTGGCATTCCTACAAGAAGGGGAAATTAAGACATTAATGTGTGAACACAGAACGAAGACCCCATAAAGACACAGTGAAAACATGACCATTTACAAGCCAAGGAGAGAGACCTCAGAAGAAAAAAGCCTGCCAACGTCTTAATCTCAGACTTCTAGCTCCAGATCTGCACAAAATTCAATTTCTATTAGGTCCTCATCCCCCCAGTCTGTGGCACCCCTAAAGAATGAATACAGGAACTATATTTTCCTAATGGAAAATTAGGACATGTGGCCTGACAAATAATGTGATTTATAGAATCAATTGACTGGAATTCCCTTTATTTGAAACCCAGCCATACCTAATCCGTAGTCTCGCTTCCAAATAGGACATGACTTAATCCTAGAAAAATAACCTTTACTCCATTCTTTACAAAAGGGAGCTCTGTTACCACCACTGGAAATGTACCAAATCCCAATTTTGAAACTGAAGTTTTACCGCCATGTATCATTTTGACACCATACCGAAACCAAACCAGAAGTAATTTAGAGAGAATTAAGGGTAGAAACTCACAGACATTTTGTCCTTAACATATAAGTGTAGGCTAAATGACTGAGCGTGTACTGTTCTATTTTTAGGCAAGAGGAAATCTAAGACCTCAGATGCCTTCAAGAAGACAAATCCTTTCAGAGGAATGGCATAGGCCAGCATTTCAGACTCTTAGGCCAACCAACTACATAATTAGAAAACACCAGGGAGTGGGGGTGGAAGAGGATTATTTTCAACTAAATATTTTTCAAGATCCAAATCAAGGGATGAATTGGAATCTGTCCATTATTGTTGATTCTGCACATGTTAAACAAAAATGCCCATTTTCACCCATACAGCTAGAATTTAAAAGTCAAAGCTCTTATTTATTAATATAGACAACACAAAATTACGGACATATATGTCTTTAAAGCCCATTGGGATAAAAAGAAAATAATGGAACATGTGGGATCCTCGTCAAATGCAAGCCAGGTGTGAATTCTTTTGCCTTGCTCCAGGAAACTTCGGACTCAGAGATCTCGTATTACAACACTGCCTCCCCAAGCTCCCCACAGGTTAGGGAAATACAGCTAAATAACAAAGAAAATTAAATTATACATGTTTCCAAAAGAAATACAATTATTTGACTTGTGGGATCAGATGACAAAGTGGAGCCAAATTATAAATTGCTCAATTCACAAAAGCCAGTGAAGAAAAGAAGGAAAAGCATAAGCTAGAGAAAAAGAAATTGTATCAACTGACCTTACAACAGATAAGGAGGGAAAATTCATGTTAAATCTTTGAAAAGTGTTACCCAGAAAAACATATGTGTTTATAAAGATGGGAAGGTGGCTCATAGCCTTCTTTTCTCAGAACAAAAAGGTAGGTAGGTATCAAAACAAAAAGGTGGGTAGGTAATATCATTTAAAAGTGGACATTTAATTTCCAAATACATGGGGTTTTTAAAAGTATTTTTGATATTAATTTCTCATTTTGATCTTATTTAAATACGTTCTTGTTTTCAATCGCCCTTTGCATTTTCCAGTCTTTTAACTTTGTCAGGGCTTTCAATGGCTGTCAAAAATCTCTCTTGGTAAATACCACATTGTACCTGAAAATATGTGAGTTGTTTTAAAATACCTTCTGATATTGATTGCTAACATAATTGCACAGTGATAGAACAGGCTTTGTATGAGTTCAGTACCTTTAGACCATGAAATTTTGCAACTTGTTTTATGTCCCTGCATATGTTCCAGTGTCTCCTGGTTTATAGTCTATGAGAACTTGAGTAGAATTTGGATCCTGCTGCTGTGTGAAAATTGTGTAAATCTTAATTGTGTTGAATTGGTTCCTAGTGCTTTCGGGGTTACTATATCCTTCTACTTTTCTGTTTATTCATTCTATTAATTTTTGTGAGTTTAATATTGAAACTCCAGCTAAGAATTTTTGTCTATTTAAAAAAAAAGTGTAATACATAGTGGAGCTATATATTATATTTGTTCTATATTTTCCAAGTCTCCTGTAAATGTATTATTATACTTTCATAATTTAAAAAAATTTTAAAAAGAAAGAGAAAAATAAATTTTAAAAAAGATGAGTGGGTAAAATATTGGGAGAAAAGTTCCCTAATTTTTCCCACATTTAAAGGAAAGCAGCCTCGGAGCAGCTCAGAGGAGTAGAGTGGAATATCTCCCTGGAATAAGAGTTTCAACCTCTCTGCCTGCTGAATCATCCACTAGAACAATTAAGAGAGAAAAAAAAAAAGTGCGTGGAAGCCTTAATTGTTTCTACTAAACAAATAGGAGGTTCTAAATGTGAAAGACAAAAGAGAAATTAAAGAGCAGTAATATTATAGGGGTGCAAAGCAGGAGGTTGTGCAGAAGCCTCATTTCAGCTCCCCAACCTCTCTTTAGAGTAAAATTGCCATCACAAGAGATGGGGTACCAAAGAGGCTCCACGCCTAATTAGCTGTGTGACCTTGGCCAGGTTACTTAGCATCAGTTTCCTCATCTGTAAAATGAGAATTATGACACCTACATCTGAGGATAAACTGAGTTAATATAGATAAAGCACTTCAAAACTGCAGAGCACATAATAAGCTATGTGTTGACTATCATTATTCTAGACTCATAAATTATATGAGTGTTGACTATTGTTATTGTTATTGTCAAAGTCCATAAACCTCTCTCTCCTTTTTTTTCCCTCTGGCTGACATCAATGTGGGGGCCCATTAGGGGCCAGGTGGCACCAAAGACGTTGTTAGTTGCCAAGTCGTGTCTGACTCTTTGAGACCCCATGGACTGTAACCTGCCAGACTCCTCTGTCCATGGGATTTCCCAGGCAAGAATACTGGAGAGGTTTACATTCCTTCTCCAGGGGATCTTCCTGACTCAGGAATTGAATCCACATCTCCTGCATTGGCAGGTGGATTCTTTATCACTGAACCACCAGGGAAGCCCACCACCTAAGATACTGGTGATGTAAAATCAAGAGTCAATGCCTGGCTTAGTGAAGCTCCCCATCTATTGAGAGAGGGAAGGGGCAGACAAATGACCCATCCACGCTCTAGCAGCAGCGATTGCCCTGGTCCGTCCATGACTGAGTACTTAAGCAGTCCTGGGAGGAGGTTTATGGAAGAGATTTCCCACTGCCAACACCAGGCATCAACTCCTATCTCAGTGACCGACTGTTTCAGTCATTTTTAGTCTATGTTCTTCGGCTTTTCTGCTCTTGTGTTCTGCACAAAAATCACCACCTAAGCTAGCTCCTTCTTGTCATATCTCTTGCACAATGCACCATTGAAGTGTGGGTACATTAAAGCTCAGCAAAACTTAGCTCTTAAGCTCCTGCCTTACACACATAAGCATCTCAATTCAACTTGAACTCATCTTTGTCCTGCATTCCTCTTGAATTAACATAGCAATCCTTCACATGTACATTCTGCACACTATATATTTTTTAAGTATGATTGATTGACAAGGCTGTGCTAGTTTCTGCTGTAGAGAAAATTTTCAGTTATATATATACATATTCTTTTTCATAGTCCTTCCCATTATAGGTTATTACAAGACAGTGAATATAGTTTCCTGTGCTATAGAGTCGGTCCTTTGTTTATTTCACATATAGCGGTTTGTATCGATTAATTTCAAATTCCTAACTTATTCCTGTCCCCTGCCCCTTTGGTAACCATAAATTTGTTTTCTATGTCTATGAGTTTGTTTCTGTTTTGTAAATATGTTCATTTGTATTGTATTGTAGACTACACATTTAAGTGATATCATTCGATATTTGTCTTTGTCTGACTTACTAAGTATAATCTCTAGATCCATCTATATTTTTGCAAATAATGGCATTGTTTGCAAAAATGGCATTATTTCATTCTTTCTATGGCTGAGTAATATTTCATTGCATATATGTACCGATTCTTCCTTACCTGTTTATTTGTTGATGGACATTTGTGTTGCTTCCTTGTCTTGGCTATTGCAAGTAGTGCTGCTGTGAACACTGGGGTGCGTGTATCTTTTTGATTTAGAGTTGCCTCTGTATATATGCCCAGGAGTGGGGTTGCTGGATCACATGGTACCTCTATTTTTAGTTTTTTAAGGAACCTCCACACTGTTCTACATAATGACTGCACCAATTTACATTCCTACCAACAGTGCAGGAGAGTTTCCTTTTCTCTGCAACCTCTCCAGCACTTTTTATTTGTAGATTTTTAAAAATGATGGCTAGTCTGACCACTGTGAGGTGATACCTTATTGTAGTTTTGATTTGCATTTTTCTGGTAATTAGTGATTTTGAGCATTTTTCATGTGCCTATTATCCATCTATATGTCTTCTTTGGAGAACAGTCCATTGAGGTCTTCTGCCCATTTTCTGATTGAGTGGTTTGATTTTTTTTTGTTATTGACTTATATAAGCTATTTGCGTATTTTGAAATTAAACGCTTGTCTGCCATATAACCTGCAGATGTTTTCTCCCGCTTCGTAGGTTGTCTTTTTGTTTTGTTTATGGCTTCCTTCAACACACTTCACTCTTAACCTTTTTACCCCTCTTCTCCATTCCTGTGATCCTTAAGAACAAAGAATGAAAAAAAAGCTTAAAAGTAATGGCATGATATATGACTGTGCTGATTTTGCAAACAAAGTTCCTAGACTTGCACAGTCCACAACCTGAACAGCCCTGTGCAACAGCCCTGCCATCATGAGTCCTAACAGCATGGGATATGGTTCATGGGAAGGACAGGAGACAGAATGTTCAACTCGACTTGGGAAGATTTAGGAAAAGCTGTTCAAAACAAGTATTCATTGACCTGGACCTTGAAGCATGAGTAGAGATTCTCCATTCTTTCGGAGTTCTGAGGAGGGTGTGGTAGGGAGAAGAGGCAGTGTGTAAAAAGGCACAGAAGCATAAAACACTGCAACATCCGAAGTGAAAGTGGCAGTCACTCAGTGATGTCTGACTCTTTGCGACCTCACAGAGTATACAGTCCATGGAATTCTCCAGGCCAGAATACTGGAGTGGGCAGTCTTTCAATTCGGGGGATCTTCCCAACCCAGGGGTTGAATCCAGGTCTCCCGCATTTCTGGCAGATTCCTTACCAGCTGAGCCACAAGGGAAGCATTACAAGATTAGCAAGATCTAGGGAGTAACTGGAGCAGAGGGGATGATGGCAGGAACAGCTGGAGGTGAAACTGAAGATATAATCGTGTAGGGACTTGCATAAAGACCAATGCTTTTGAGAGTATGAAGAACCTTGGGGGAGGTGGATTATTCAGGACCAGATTGCCTTAGAAAGATCACGATAGCTGTGTAAATACACTTCTAAAGTGGGGCTGGGGTGACCTAGGAGAATATTTGGGAGCTCTCTCCATAGTCCCAGAACTAGTGATGAGAATCAGTACTGACTAAACACAGATATTCCACAAATATTTAAGAAGCACCATAGACAAGTCATGCTCAATAAATGGAGTAAAGAGTAAGTTATTTGAGAAAAGAAGAGAAGCTAAAGGCAAAGAAGAAAAGGAAACACATCTGAATGCAGAGTTCCAAAGAATAGCAAGGAGATAAGAAAGCCTTCCTCAGTGATCAGTGTGAAGAAATAGAGGAAAATAATAGAATGGGAAAGACTAGAGAGGTCTTCAAGAAAATTAGAGATACCAAGGGAACATTTCATGCAAAGATGGGCTCAATAAAGGACAGAAATGGTATGGACCTAACAGAAGCAGAAGATATTAAGAAGAGGTGGCAAGAATACACAGAAGAACAAAAAAGTACAAAAAAGGTCATGACTCAGATAACCACGATGGTGTGGTCACTCACCTAGAGCCAGATATCCTGGAATATGAGGTCAAGTGGGCCTTAGGAAGCATCACTACAAACAAAGCTAGTGGAGGTGATGAAATTCCAGCTGAGCTATTTTCAAATCCTAAAAGATGATGCTGTGAAAGTGCTGCACTCAATATGCCAGGAAATTTGGAAAACTCAGCAGTGGCCACAGGACTGTAAAAGGTCAGTTTTCGTTCCAATCCCAAAGAAAGGCAATACCAAAGAATGCTCAAACTACCACACAATTGTACTCTTCTCACAAGCTAGCAAAGTAATGCTCAAAATTCTCCAAGTGAGGCTTCAATAATACATGAACTGAGAATTCCAGATGTTCAAGCCGGATTTAGAAAAGGCAGAGAAACCAGAGATCAAATTGCCAATACCTGTTGAATCATCAAAAAAGCGACAGAATCCCAGAAAATCATCTTCTTCTGCTTTATTGATTATGCCTAAGCCTTTGACACAGTCCAACTCTCACATCCATACATGACCACTGGAAAAACCATAGCCTTGACTAGATGGACTTTTGTTGGCAAAGTAACGTCTCTGCTTTTCATTATGCTCTCTAGGTTGGTCATAAGTGTCCTTCCAAGGAGTAAGCGTCTTTTAATTTCATGGCTGCAGTCACCATCTGCAGTGATTTTGGAGCCCAAAAAGTAAAGTCTGACACTATTTCCACTGTTTCCCCATCTATTTCCCATGAAGTGATGGGACCAGATGCCATGATCTTCGTTTTCTGAATGTTGAGCTTTAAGCCAACTTTTTCACTCTCCACTTTCACTTTCTTCAAGAGGCTTTTAGTTCCTCTTCACTTTCTGCCATAAGGGTGGTGTCATCTACATATCTGAGGTTATTGATATTTCTCCCCGCAATCTTGATTCCAGCTTGTGCTTCTTTCAGCCCAGCATTTCTCATGATGTACTCTGCATAGAAGTTAAATAAGCAGGATGACAACATACAGCCCTGATGTAATCCTTTTCCTATTTGGAACCAGTCTGTTGTTTCATGTCCAGTTCTAACTGTTGCTTCCTGACCTGCATATAGGTTTCTCAAAAGGCAGGTCAGGTGGTCTGTATTCCCATCTCTTTCAAAATTTTCCAGTTTGTTGTGATCCACACAGGCAAAGGCTTTGGCATAGTCAATAAAGCAGAAATAGATGTTCTTCTGGAGCTCTGTTGCTTTTTTGATGAAGAAAACTGAGTGCCAAAGAACTGATGCTTTTGAACTGTGGTGTTGGAGAAGACTCAGTCCCTTGGACTGCAAGGAGATCCAACCAGTCCATTCTGAAGGAGATCAGTCCTGGGTGTTCTTTGGAAGGACTGATGCTAAAGCTGAAACTCCAGTTCTTTGGCCACCTCATGCGAAGAGCTGACTCATTGGAAAAGACTCTGATGCTGGGAGGGATTGGGGGCAGGAGGAGAAGGGGACGACTGAGGATAAGAAGGCTGGATGGCATCACTGACTCGATGGACGTGAGCCTGAGTGAACTCCGGGAGTTGGTGATGGACAGGGAGACCTAGCGTGCTGCAATTCATGGGGTCGCAAAGAGTCGGACATGACTGAGCGACTGAACTGAACTGAACTGAACTGATGTCAAGGCTGTATACCGTCACCTTGCTTATTTAAATTATATGTAGAGTACAGCATGAGAAATGCCATACTGTATGAAGCATAAGTTGAAATCAAGATTGCTGGGAGAAATATCAATAACCTCAGATATGCAGATGACACCACCCTTATGTCAGAAAATGAAGAGGAACTACAGAGCCTCTTGATCAAAATGAAAGAGGAGAGTGAAAAAGCTGGCTTAAAACTCAACATTCAGAAAACTAAGATCCTGGCATCCAGTCCCATCACTTCATGGCAAATAGATGGGGAAACAATAGAAACAGTGACAGACTTTATTTTCTTGGCCTCCAAAATCATTGCAGATGGTAACTGCAGCCTTGAAATTAAAAGACGCTTGTTCCTTGGAAGAAAAGCTATGACCAACCTAGACAGCATATTAAAAAGCAGAGACATTACTTTGCCAACAAAAGTCCATCTAGTCAAAGCTATGGTTTTTCCAGTAGTCAAGTATGGAAGTGAGAGTTGAACCATAAACAAAGATGAGCACCACAGAATTGAGGCTTTTGGACTGTGGTACTGGAGAAGACTCTTGAGAGTCCCTTGGACTGCAAGGAGATCCAACCGCTCCATCCTAAAGGAAATCAGTTCTGAATATTCATTGGAAGGACTGATGCTGGAGCTGAAACTCCAATACTTTGGCCACCTGATGCGAAGAACTGACTCACTGGAAAAGGCCCTGATGCTGGGAAAGATTGAAGGCAGGAGGAGAAGGGGATGACAGAGGATGAGACGGTTGGATGGTATCACTGATTGGATGGATATGAGTTTGAGCAAGCTTTGGGAGTTGGTTATGGACAGGGAAGCCAGGTATGCCACAATTCACGGAGTTGCAAAGAGTTGGACACGACTGAGCAACTGAACTAAAGGTAATTAGGATACGGGTCAGAACCCTGATTTGGTGGTTGAGTGAGGGATATTACTTTTTACCCTCAGGTGGCACTAGCGGTAAAGAACCCACCTGCCAATGCAAGAGTCGTGAGACATGGATTTGAGCCCTGGGTCGGGAAGATGCCCTGGAGGAAGAAATGGCAGCCCACTCCAGTATTCTTGCCTGGAGAATCCCGTGGACAGAGGAGCCTGGTGGGCTACAGTCCATAGGGTCGCAAAGAACTGGACACGACTGAAGTGACTTAGTAAGCATGCAAAGGAAGAAAGGAAGGGCAGGTTCAAACAAGTTGAAACAGGTTGCATTAGAAGAGCCTTTGATACATACAGATAAATATGCCAAGTTACTGGTTGGTAATTTGGATCTGGAGTTCAAGAAAATGGTTTGAATTTGATTTCATAGTCATTAGAGAAGGTGACAGCACATGAAAATGAGAAGTGAAGGCAGACAAAATGCAAGATTGGGGAGGATATTTTTTCCTGGTGGGGCTTGAAAATATAAATGGATGCAAGAAAGGAATAAGCCAATGAAGAAACACTGAAATTTGAAAAAGACAAAATCACTGGAACCAGATCAGGGAGGGCATGCGATTAAGAGCACAGTGGAGGGGACTCATCCAGAACTGAGATCTTTTGGGACTAAAAACTCATTAAGGTGTGGGTTGGAAAATAAGGGTGTTCACACCTCAAAACTTGATTTTCTCTAGGAAATAGAAAATTATTCACTCATTAATTGTCACTCTTGCAATAAATATTTTCTGATCATTGACCAAGTACCCTGGTACCATGATAAGCATCATCCTTGTCTGCCTGGAGCTTAAAATCTGATGGAGTGGCAGGCATTAATCAAAAAGTCACGCCAATCATGGTAAAATTGAAACTGGGAGAGATGCTATGAAGATTTACATGATGCGATAAGAGTTTATGGCAAAAGGAATTGACCTACTAAGGTATCAACAAAGCCTTCTTTGCTAAGGTAACACAAGTGGGACATGTTACTTGATGAGACGATGTGACTCCAACCCACAAGCTGGGGTCAACTATTATAGAAAGAGATAGGAGGAGGGTTCAGAGTATGAAAAAGTCCTGCAAAAGCAGGGAGAATTGGAAGAGTCAGAATGAAAATACAGGCAGTGTGGAGGCAGCAGAGTGAGCTAGAGACATAAGTAAGACCAGAAGAAGTAGGACCTCATAGGACATGTCAGGAAGGCACATCTTAATCCGTAAAGTACTAGGGACCCACTGAGGAATCTTAAGAAGGGCTGGGGGCGGGGGGACACAATCACATTTGCATTTCATAAAGTTGATTTCAGCTGCCACTCAGAGAATGGAATAGCAGAGTTGGGAGAGAACAAGATGGACTCACCTTTGTAATACTGGAAAGAAATAACTATAGCTCAAAAAAGGTGGGAGTGAGGCAAACTGAAAGATGAGTTCAAGATTTCAAGAGATGCTTAGGGAGTGAGATTCAGTACGATAAGGTGAAAGAGAATTGAGGCTAGCTCCTAGATTTCCAGTCTGCACAGAGTGGAGGGATTGCTAAAATGAAGTACCCTGAAGGTGGGCTGGGTTAGGTAGAAAGAATATGAGTTGACTTCTAGCTATATCAACATTAGTGTATCTTTGACATTCAACATAAACGATGGCACGTATGAGCCTAAATCCCAAAGGAGAAAGCTAACTCGTAGGTAGAAAATATAGGCTTCAAAAGAGTAAGACTATTTCTGGAAAGTTTACAAAGGAAAGGACAGGGTCCGAGAGAGAGAGAATTTTGAGGAGCTCAAACATTCAGTGGATGTATCAAAGATGAAACTGTTCAGAGACAGAAGAACTAGCCAGAAAGATAAGTAGAAAACTAAGATAGTTTGGTGGCACAAAGAAAAGAAGAGATGGGAAAATTCCCCAAATAGAAAATACCCAAGAATGTTGCTAAAAAGAAAGATGAAATTGGGAGTGTCCATTGAGTTGACACAGAGTTTGGCCTCAGGGCAAAAATCTCTTTTTATTGTGGTCACAGCGCTAGAAGTCACATTGGGCCAGGTTGAGGAAGAAGGAAGAGGAGAAGAAAATGGAGGCAGTAAATATAGACCATTCCAGCAAGAAATCTGGCTGAGTCATCGACAGAGAATGAGAGGGATAAAAGCAGAGGAGATGCCTTGAGGAGAGAGGGAAAGTTCAGCCGAGTTGCTGAGAGTTATTAAAGAGAGGGCTGACCTAGAATAAGTAAAAAAAAATATAATAAACTGGAGAGACAGCTTTCCATTAATTTGCAGTGGCACCAGTGTGCCTGGGTGGGCAATTCTTTCTAGCTATTATAGTCTGAGCTTAGTTGGGAAATACCAAATTGTGGTTGAGAAAAGAAAAGAAGAGGAAAACAACAGCCAGGAGACAATGAATCTGAGAGGCTTGAGAGAAAGAAGCTCAAATTGTTCTTGGGACCCAGACTCCATATGGAAGGAATTGTGGTACCAGGAGGCTGATCATTTAGCTGAAAATGAATGAGTCAAGAGATTAGGGACCTCAATAAAGATGAGAGGCATGTTTAGGGGGAAATACAGCATTAAGAGAAGAGAATCGGTAGGTGAAGTGGATGCTGTCTGTGACCCCCCAATCCTTATTTCTATGCCCCCTTCTCTAGCCAGACTGTTGCTGCTAGCTCAGCACCTTCTCAGGCCAGGAACACCAAGCAGATACTGTCCACTAGAAGCAGCCCTTAGCCAAGGAATAATGGGAACCAGAGAATAACTGCCTGGCTCCTGTTCCCGTCCTCCAGATGGGATAACTCTAAGGGATGCTCTCTTTCCTTCTCTTCTTTGTCACCCCAGTCCCCTGCTGAGATGACTCATCACATAAAGAATCCACCTGCAATGCAGGAGACCCTGGAGACGTGGGTTTGATCCCTGGGTGGAGAAGATCCCCCAGAGGAGGAAATGGCAACCCACTCCAGTATTCTTGCCTGAAAAATCCCAAGGACAGAATACCCTGGTGGGCTTCAATCCACAGGGTCACAAAGACTCAGACATGACTGAGTGACTAAGCACAAGCATGAACTACTTGGACTGGTGTCTCTTCTCAAGGTTGACCTCTTGGGAGACTCAAGCTGGAACATTAAGCTGTTGGAGTTTTCAGAGGTGGCACTGTTTGGTGGTAAAAAGGTACAGGGAGTGCTGGTGAGAGAGAGATGTTAAAATGCAGTGGAAGTCAATGCGTTGGTTCTCAGATCAAGAAGCCTTAGAAGTCATCATGTGTGGGGTTGTTGACATGGACATAAAACTGATCCTGTATGTTGCAGATGGTGGCATAGAGATGACTGTGAACTGACTACCAAGGCTTTCCTAAATGTAGGAGAGATCAGAAGGCCAGTAAATGAGTGATCCACAGGGATAGAAGGTGGATTAGGTGGATGGCATGACCCAAAACAAAGAGGATTTCCACCCGAGGGAGACTGATATCCAGGCACTGGAAAGGGGGTTGAGGACGATGTTGATGCCTGTCCCGGATTAAGCATACATAGATGGTAAAAGAAAGACCAGCCTCCAGTAATTCAAGAAAAACAGTCACCCTCTGAGAGGAGAAAAGATAGTTTACAATGGGTTGATTATATGAAGAAAGTCTTTATGAAAGAGATAAACAGATCATTCCAGATGCACAGTTGAAAGATTTAGGATGGAGGTCAGCTGGAAGATTATGCATTGGGGAAAGAAACTGCAAATAGAGATTGTGTATTTTTTGTTTTTTTTGAACCTATAGCTTATTTTTTATTAATGTATAGTTGATGCCTGAATATTCATTGGAAGGACTGATGCTGAAGCTGAAACTTTGGCCCCTGATGCAAAGAACTGACTCATTGGAAAAGACCCTGATGCTGGGGAAGATTGAAGGCCGGAGGGGAAGGGGAGGACAGAGGATGAGATGGTTGGATGGCATTACTGACTCGATGGACATGAGTTTGAGTAAGCTCTGGGAGCTGGTGATGGACATGGAAGCCTGGCAGGCTGAGGTCCATGGGGTCGCAAACAGTCGGACACGACTCAGTGACTGAACTGAACTGATGCATATTATCACATGTTACAGATGTACAATATAGTGATTCACAATTCTTAAAGGTTATATTTCACTTATAGTTATTATAAAATATTGACTGTTTTTCCTGTGTTGTACAATATTTCCTCGAGACTATCTTATACCCAATAGTTTGTACTTCCCAGTCCCCTACCCCTATAATGCCCATTCCGCTTCCGTCTCCGGTAACCACTGGTACTGGAGACAGTGGTAACCACTAATCTCTGATAACCACTAACTTGTTCTCTTTATCTGTAAGTTTGCTTCCTTTATATTATGTTCACTAGTTTGTTGTATTTTTCAGATTTTACATATAAGCGATATCAGACAATATTTCTCTTTGTCTGATTTAGCATAATGCCCTCTATGTTCATAAGTTCATCATATTGCTGCAATGGAAAATTTTGTTCTTTCTTTTTCTTCACTTGTGCTGGCTCAGTAGCTGCAGTTCACCGGCTCCTTCTCGATGTGGTGCTTGGGCTGCAGGCCCACAGTCACAGTAGTTGCAGTGCTCAGGCTTAGTGGCCCTGCGGTATGTGGGATCTTAGTTCCCCAACCAGGAATCGAACCTGAGTCCTCTGTACTGGAAGGTGGATTCTTAACCACTGGATGACCCAAGAAGTCCCACAGTTTTGTTCTTTTTTACAGCTGAGTAGTATTGCATTGTATATTTGTATCACATCTTCCTTATTCTTTCATCCGCTGATGGACACTAAGATTGCTTCTGTATCTTGGCAACTGTAAATGATGCTGCTATGAACATGGGAATTAATGTTTGGGTTTTTTTGGATATATACCCAGGAGTGGAATTGCTGGGTCATATGGTGAGGTTGTATATTTTGAGCAGTGCCCTGGAGTGAAAGTAAAGAATCTGCCTGCAATGCAGGACACCCAGGTTCGATCTCTCGGTTGGGAAGATATCCCCTGGAGAAGGAAATGGCTACCCACTCCAGTATTCCTGCCTGGAGAATTCTGTGGATAGAGGAGCGTGGCGGGCTATAGTCCATGGGGTCACAAAGAGTCAGTCAAGACTGAGTGACTAGCACTTCCAATTTCACTGGAGTGAAACTCTCCAACCATCTCCTAAGGGAGGGTCCTGGGAACATGAGACCCACTGTTACATAGCCCATGTGTGATGGAGAAACTGAACCAAGCCATCTGGCTCTGGCAGTGACAGCTTATGGTGAATGATGTCGAATTCTTGATCTCTGAAGAAGATTTAGCTTTGGGACAAAGGACCAGGGACCAGGCTTGATCACTCAAGAGGTTTTGTGTAGTAGACATTTTATTACAGTGAAAAAGGACGGAGAAAACTTCCGACATAGACATCAGAAGGGGGACAGAGGGTCTGATCAAGGCCTTATATACTTTTCCCAGACCTGCTCCCACAACATGCATCTTAAATTAACAAGATTAGAGCTAACAATAGAAAGGTCTTACCAGACCCACTCCCGCAACATACATCTTAAAATAACAAGATTAGTTAGAAGGTTCTTGTTAAAAAGGAGAAACATGTCCTTCAGCAAAATACATTGTTATTATATAATCATTAGTACAGGGTTAAAGGAAAAACATACCCTTGAGCAAGATAAATTTTGTTGTGTAATCGTTTCATTAGCTCTGGGCTTCAAGAAAACACTGTCTTATGGAACTAAGACAAAGCAATGTAGAAAAAAAATGTTTGTCCTTTTTTCCAGCCCAGAGCCTCAGACCCCCCTTTTCCTCCCTGGGGACCCCAGACTTCTTATCAACCTACCTAAGAATTAACTCTCTCAGCAGCCTGGCTCTCACCAGCCACTATTCTTTGCTTGCCCTGAGATTCAGGGCTCCAAAGTCTCTCTCATAGGTGGGGACAGGAATTTATACTTATATCACACAATTTTTTTTAAATGATACACAATACAAGATTGTACAGAAATATACAAAAAAGATGACACAGTGTTTAAAAATGTCCATACTGTGGCACCATAGCTGTCTTCTTCTTCTTCTCCCCTTCCTCCTCTCCCCATCTTCCTCATTCTCCTCCTCCTTTTTAAATTCAGGAGTTGTTTTTTGTTTTAACCATCATCTCTACTCAATCAGGAAATCCCAGGTGGCACTAGTGGTAAAGAATCCACCCACCAATGCAGAAGATGCAAGTGATGCTGGTTAGATCTCTGGATCAGGAAGGTACCCTAGAGAAGGAAACAGCAACCCACTCCAGTATTCTTGCCTGGCAAATCCCATAGACAGAGGAGCATGGCGGGCTACAGTCCATGGGGCCCCAAAGAGTCAGACAGAGCACTACTCTATCAAAGTAAACAGAATTAGCATCCAAAAGCTGACATTGAAAGGATTATTATTATCTGTCCAGATTTGTTTCAAAAAGGAGTTGGCTCTGTAGCCACTCTTATATTGGCTTCAGTCCTGTTCTTTGATACATCACAGAAGCTAGTGTAGGACATTTTAATCTAATCATCTCCAGCCTGGGAGAAAAGATGGGATGAGGCCCATGGTGGGCCTTGCAGGGCTCAGCACAGACTCCGCTTAGGAATGAAAACTCACTCCACCAGCTGCTGGCAATGCTGCAAGCCCCAGACTCTCATTGTGCTGCCCCCATGATGACCACCATGGTGAAAAAGAATTTCTTCACTCAAAGTCACATTCCCTCTGCAACGCCCACATCCAGTGACTGATTCATAGGGGTCATAAAGGTCAAGATCTTTGCCCCAAGAGGAGTCAGCTCTGAGCACCACCTCCGTTTCAGGGCTCCTAGTGAGATGAGCTGCAGCTATTGCCAGACTGCATCACAGCTCAGCTTGCCACACTTAGTCAGGCAAATTTTCTCTCTTTTTGGCAGGAGTCCATATCGAATACACTCCCTAATAAACATCCTTCACATAATCTCCATCACAGACTAAAAATTGAGGAAGTCTGATTTGATCATGCAATGCTGGTTATAGAAAATACAATGCCAGGACTTCCCTTGTGGTCCAGTGGTTAGCTCAGTTGGTAAAGAATCTGCCTGCAATGCAGGAGACCCAGTTTGATTCCTGGGTCAAGAAGATCCACTGCAGAAGGGATAGGTTACCCACTCCAGTATTCTTGGGTTTCCCTTGTGGCTCAGCTGGTGAAAAATCTGCCTGCAGTGCAGGAGGCCTGGGTTCAATCTTGGGTTGGGAAGATCCCCGAAGAAGGGAACAGCTAGTTACCCACTCCAGTATTCTGGCCTGGAGAATTCCATGGACTGTATAGTCCATGGAGTCACAAAGAGTCAGACATAACTAGAGTGACTTTCACTTCACTTTCCAGTGGTTAGGATTTTGCAGGGGGTGTGGATTTGATCCCTGGTCAGGAAGCTGATCCCAGGTTTTCTGACCGCCAGAAAACCAAAACACAAAACAGAAGTAATATTGTAATAAATTCAATAAAGACCTTCAAAAATAAAATAAATAATTTTTTTTAAAAAAGAGACTATGGTACCATTTGATAGATATTCAAAGAGGAAGGGGAATGAGATTGCACTATGGACTTGGAATTGAATCCTCACTTTATATTTTCTCAGAAGCAATAATCTGAAGAATATTGAGATGAGATATAAGAACACATCAAATTAAGAATCTTGCCCCCATCCTGACATTTACAGAGAGAGGCAAATTCATCTCTTTAAGCCTCAGTTTATCCATCTAAGTAGATGATCCGAGGTACCTGGTCCAACTAATAGGATAACACCAGTCGGCATTTTTTGAGAACACGCTGAAGACCAGTTGCCATTTTTTGAAAACAGACTGTATTCTGACATCTTGAAATTCTAAGAGATTGTTCATACACTTCTCAGAAGACTGAAGCATAGTCTCAAATAGAACTGATTTGGTAGCAAATACAAAGACATGGTGCAGACTGTAAACTTTAGATCCTTAAAGTCTTTTCTAAGGCAACCTTCAAATATAAACACAAGTTATCAGTGAGAGTTTGATGTATGAGGCAAGGCACCCAAAGCCAGTCCTCTATGGCAACCTGGAAGAATGGGGTGGGGGGAGGTTGGTGGGGGTTTCGGATGGAGAGTACACATATATACCTATGGCCTACTCATGTTAATGTATGGCAAAAAAAAAAAAAAACCCACCATATTGTAAAGTAATTATCATCCAATTAAAATAAATAAATTTTAAAAATAAGTAAAAAGCAAAAAATGAAAAGACAAAAAATAAATAAATACAGGTTATCTCCAATTTTTAAACAAGTTGTGTTATAAACATTTGTAATTCAAAATCCATCCCCTCACCCCCCACCCCCACCCCCATGGAAGGAAGAGTATAAGTGAAGATTAGTTCCATTCAGTACAAATATTTCTGAGCCAATCACATGCTGGACCCTAGGCACCACGGTTAGGTCTGCAGTGGGAAATTTCTTAGGGCAGAGCACAGAAGCTTATTCAACCTATAAATGATTCTAGACACCTCTAACCATTGCTTGTAACGCCTTGTTACTGAGGGGAAAGTGCCTTCTTAGTCAGAAATGGGAATCAGAAACACATCTCTTTAAAATTTTTTGCCTTTAAAAAAAATTATTGAACTTTAGTTGATTTACAATGTTGTGTTAATTTCAGGTATACAGCAAAGTGGTTTAGTTATACATATATTCACCCTTTGTCAGGTTCTTTTCTCATGTAGGTTATCACAGAACACTGAGTAGCGTTTCCTGGGCCATACGGTGGGCCCTTTCTGGTTATCTGTCTTTTATACAATAGTGTGTGGGCTGAGTGTCCTTTGAAGTCACTCTGTGGTCTATGACCGGTGGTACAACCTGCACAAGAATAATGACTGACCTGCCAACTTTCCTCTTTGAAAGTAGAAATTTATTTCAAAATTATGAAAATAGGACATAGGATGGGCTATGGTCTCTTTCCTTTGATAAAGGATAATACAAACTAATGGATGTAGGAAACACATAAGAGGCACTTTATAAAAAACAAATTTTATAAGTTGAAAATGGAGTGAAAGTGTTAGTCGCTCAGTCATGTCTGACTCTTTTCAACACCATGGACTGTAACCCGCCAGGCTCCTAGGTCCATTGAATTTTCCAGGCAAGAACACTGGAGTGGGTTGCCATTCCCTTCTCCAGGGGATCTTCCTGACCCAGAGATCAAACCCTGGTCTCCCATATTACAGGTAGATTCTTTACCATCTGAGCCAACAGGGAAGCCTCAACCCAATGTTGGTGCACAACAACAAAATATGTATAAAAATAAGGCTTTCCAGGTGGCTCAGTGGTAAAGAATCTGCCTGCCAATGCAGGAGATGTAAGAGACGTGGTTCCATCCCTGGTTTGGGAAGATCCTCTGAAGAAGGAAATGGCAACCCACTCCACTAGTGAAATAGGGAAGGGTGGTAGATGCTTCCAGAAACTTGATCAATAGAAAACAATGCTCGATACATTCATTACTCCACAAGATTGAAAAGGGCAACTAAAAATCTATGTTTAATTTCAGTGTGTGAGTTTGAGATTATTTCCTCACCCCACCAGCGAGTTGTCCTCCAATTCAAGTCAGTTCCGTCACTCTCCACCAGGAGACAGTGTCAAAGCCCGCAAGTTAAGGGCTCATCTGCATGACTGCCCCCACTTGAGGCACCAAAGCAAGCCTAGATTGTCACCTGGGCTTCTGACTGACACGCTGACTAGAGGTCAGAGATCCCAACATCACCTGCTCACAGAACTCGGAGAAATATTTTACTTACTAGATCACTGGTTTATTTTGAGCTTCCCTGGTGGCTCAGATGGTAAAAGTGTCTGTTTGCAATTCGGGGGACCCAGGTTCGATCCCTGGGTGGGGAAGATCCCTTGGAGAAGGAAATGGCAACCCACTCCAGTACTCTTGCCTGGAAAATTCCATGGATGGAGGAACGTCATAGGCTACAGTCCATGGGGTCGCAAAGAGTCGGACACGACTGAGGGACTGGTTTATTCTAAAAGGATACAATTCAGGAACAGCCAGATGGAGGAGATGTATAAAGCAAAGACATATGGGGAAAGGACAAGAGCTCTCTCAAGAGGTCACTCTTCTCAAATCTCCAAGCGTTCACAAACTCAGAGATGCTCTGAACCCCTTCTTTTGGGATTTTCATGTAGCCTTCATTACACACACAACTGATTAAATTACTGGCTGTTGGTGATGGGTTAAACATCTAGCCTCTCTTCCCTCTCCAGAAATTGGGAAGGGCCAGAAATTTCATGGTTGATTTCCTACCAACCAGTTCCCATCCTTCAGATGCTCTCCAAAATTTACCTCGTTAACATAAACCTAGTTGTGCTGGAAAAGGGGCTTGTTATGAATAACAAGACACTCACTTTTCCCTGATGGCTCAGAAGTGATTTCACTGACTGAAGACTAGAGATCAAATATTATGACCAAAGATGCTCGCATTTCTCATACTGCTTGGGAAATTCCAAGGGTCTGGGGAGTTGTACACCAGAAACCACAAAAACCAAATATATATCAGAAACATACTTCTTATTAATCACAATATCCTTGTAACCATAAGAGTATTTTTCAAGTTAAAATCAACAGTGTTAAAGAGATGTTGTCAAGGGTTCTATGGCCAAATAAATTTAGGTAACAATGAGTTTCAACAGATATCTTTGCTGAAGAACTCATTAAGTGCCCTGATATAGTATTGTCTTCTGTATCTCTAAAAGGTGGAAACCATAAGAAGCAGTTTCTAAAATTTTTTGGCTACAGGACCATTCTGTGCTCAGTATTTCTCTTAGAGCTAAGCGTGGGGTGGCCATCCTGGTTTTCCCAGGGCTGGGCGCCGTTCCTGGGATGCATGAACTTTTACGACTGAAATCAGGACCGTTCCGGACAAAGTAGGACAGTTGGTCTCCCAACGTAATGAAGCCCTACTCATAGCCTGAAAGATGCTGCTCAAGATGGGTTACATTGGGGTGCCTGGGATTGGGAAAACAAGGATCGTTGCTTTCATGAAGGCAGAAAGGCTGGAATCTGCTGCTTTGTCCGTGTTACCCACCTCCACCTCCAATCCTGTATGTATGCTGGTCTTTAGTCAAATTGTATATGCTGCACCAGGATGTGGTGGCCCTGGAATTGCCCTGATTTGTAATACCCATGAGTCTATATAAGAAGGATATCTGTGCTTTTCGTCCAGATAAACTAAAGCTTAAGAAATCTATGACCCACTCAAAGTTCTAAAAGAAGAATGCTGAAATCAGAGACCAATATTAAATCAGAAAAAGTGAATGTTAATCACTCACTTGTGTCCAGTTCTTTCCAACCACATGGACTGCAGCCTCCCAGGCTCCTCTGTCCATGGGATTCTCCAGGCAAGTATACTGGAGTGGGTTGCCATGCCCTTCTCCAGGAGATCTTCCCAACCTAGGGATCGAACCTGGGATTCCTGCATGGCAGGCAAGAATCTCTGATTTCTCCAGTTCACTTCTATCCGCTATGATGACTGAAATATCTAGAAGAAACAAAAAGACCAAAATAGGTAATAATTTCCTCTCAGCTAAATCCTGCACTCCTGGACAAGCCCTTTGCCCCTGGTTAGCTTGTTCTAACATGTTTCCCTGTAAACCGGAGCCACCGGACAGAGACAGCCCATGGCTGTCCCTCATGTTGTTTGGTCGCTG
Organism: Ovis aries; assembly: GCF_016772045.2. Taxonomy (NCBI): domain Eukaryota; kingdom Metazoa; phylum Chordata; class Mammalia; order Artiodactyla; family Bovidae; genus Ovis; species Ovis aries. The sequence goes on from NC_056069.1 coordinate 56,224,117, forward strand.
AGTCGTGTCTGACTCTCTGTGACTCCATGGACTGCAGCATGCCAGGCCTCCCTGTTTTTCACTATCTCCCAGAGCTTGGTAAAAATCATGTCAAAATCGAGTCAGTAATGCCATCCAACCATCTCATCCTCTGTCATCCCCCGTCTCCTCCTACCTTCAATCTTTCCCAGCATCAGGGTCTTTTCTAATGAGTTGGCTCTTCACATCAAGTGGCCAAAGTATTGGAGCTTCAGCTTCAGCATCAATCCCTCCAATGAATAGTCAGGATTATTTTCTTCAGGATTGATGGTTTGATCTGCTTGCAACCCAAGGGACTCTCAAGAGTCTTCTCCAACACCACAGTTCAAAAGCATCAATTCTTCGGTGCTCAGCCTTCTTTACGGTCCACTCTCACATCCATACATGATGACTGGAAAAACCATAGCCTTGACTATTCGCACCTTTGTTGGCAAAGGACCTTTTCTGTCCCCCATATTCATGTACATTTTGAGTTGTCACGTCTGGGAGATCGGGTTTGAGTATGTTTGCATCAAGGGCATCCCTAAATTGTAACTTTCATTCTCCAGTCTGGGTAGATTTGTGAGTCACAGGTTAACAGTGTTTTCACTTCAGAGGCTGGGTGCTGGCATCTGTGTGTACGTGCAAGCATGCCCCATCTAAAATGGAAACTCGGGCTCCATGTGAGGAGAGCAAAGCCCGCAGTTTACATTCAGGACCCAGGACAAAGCTCTCAAACCATACGCACGCAATTAATGTTCTCCAAAATAAATGCAATTGTATGCTTCATCCTTGGGCTTTCATAGCTGTTTATGTGATCTTGTAGCCAGTTACCAAAAATAGACTGAAATGGGGAAAATGCAGACAGATCCAAAAAAGAGAATTGGGTTGGTGGATCCTGTATACTGTTTGTGGCCAAAACAGAGAACCTTTAGTGGCTGTGGGGTCCCAGGACCTCAGAGGAAACCCTTTGAAAAAAATATCCCCAAATGAGAAGTTATATCATTGGCCCCAACATACTGCCGCTTCACCTTTGCAAAAGTCTCCATTCTAGATTTGTACTGCAAAGCCTCGAAATAGAAGACCCTGTCGCATGCGACAGATTCCCACATGGATCTGTAACACACGTTGGTCATGGGTCAAAGGGGAGGCCTTTGACCCTGACCTTCTAGGGCTTTCTCCCTAAGAGAGAAGGCAGCATTCTGAGTGATGACTTTGGGGAAATATGTGTTGCACAATGACTGGGTCATGATGCAGAACCTGTTACGAGCCTTCCATCATCAGTTCTTTTAACTCCTCTAAGCTATAAGAAATTAAAATTGGAGGTCACAAAGGGTTCCCATTACGCTCATGGAAGTAACATTTTACATATACTGATCATAGGCTTCTGGCAAGCTGCCATTAGCCAAAAAGGCATAAGAGCACAGAGACTGAGAATAATTTTCACCTTATTTCCACCCAAATAGGCAACATAACACAAACTATTTCCATGTTGTTTGTTAAAATAATCTTATTCCCAAGAGGTATCTATAAAGTCATGGAATTCCCGGCTCAATTAATTCAAGTTTCATGATGAGCCAGTAGTCCTAATTCATAAGTTAGAGAAACGTGCCTGTGCGCATGCATGCTCAGTCGTGTCCAATTCTTTGCGACACCACGGGCTGGCCAGGTTCCTCTGCCCATGGCACTTTCCAGGCAATAATACTAGAGTGGGTTGCCATTTCCTACTCCAGGGGAATCTTCCTGACCCGAGGATTGAATCTGTGACTCTTGTATCTCCTGCATTAGCAGGCGGAATAAGACAATTTAAAATTAAAGAATGAAACTAGAACACTTTCTAACACCATACACAAAAACACACTCAAAATGGATTAAAGATCTAAATGTAAGACCATGAAACTATTAAACTCCTAAAGCAAAACATAGGCAAAACACTCTCCGACATAAATCACTGCAGGATCCTCTATGACCCACCTCCCAGAATAAAAGCAGAAATAAACAAACAGTATCTAATTAAAATTAAAAGCTCTGCACAACAAAGGAAACTATAAGCAGGGTGAAAAGACAGCCTTCAGAATGGGAGAAAATAATAGCAAACGAAGCAAATGACAAAAAATTAATCTCAAAAATATACCAGCAACTCCTGCAGCTCAATTCCAGAAAAATAAAAGACCCAATCAAAAAGTGGGCCAAAGAACTAAACAGACATTTCTCCAAAGAAGACATAAAGATGGCTAACAAACACATGAAAAGATGCTCAACATCACTCATTATCAGAGAAATGCAAATCAAAACCACAATGAGGTACCATTTCACACCAGTCAGAATGGCTGCTATCCAAAAATCTACAAGCAATAAATGCTGGAGAGGGTGTGGAGAAAAGGGAACCCTCTTACGCTATTGGTGGGAATGCAAACTAGTACAGCCACTATGAAGAACAGTGTGGAGATTCCTTAAAAAAACAGAAATGGAACTGCCATATGACCCAGCAATCCTACTGCTGGGCATACACACCGAGGAAACCAGAATCGAAAGAGACACCTGTACCCCAATGCTCATCACAGCACTGTTTATAATAGCCAGGACACCTAGATGTCCATCAGCAGATGAATGGATAAGAAAGCTGTGGTGCATGCACACAATGGAGTATTACTCAGCCATTAAAAAGAATACATTTGAATCAGTTCTAATGAGGTGGATGAAACTGGAGCCTATTATACAGAGTGAAGTAAGCCGGAAAGAAAAGCACTGATACAGTATACTAAAGCATATATATGGAATTTGAAAGATGGTAATGATAACCCTGTATGCGAGACAGCAAAAGAGACACAGATGTATTGGACAGTCTTTTGGACTCTGGGAGAGGGCAAAGGTGGGATAATATGGGAGAATGGTATTGAAACATGTAAAATATCATATGTGAAACGAATCACCAGTCCAGGTTCGATGCATGATACAGGGTGCTCGGGGCTGGTGCACTGGGATGACCCAGAGGGATGGGATGGGGAGAGAGGAGGGAGGGGGGTTCAGGAAGGGGAACACACGTACACTCATGGCAGATTCAAGTCAATGTATGGCAAAACCAATACAATATTGTAAAGTAAAATAAATAAATTAGTTAATTTAAAAAAATATAATTTAAAAAAAATTAGCATTAGAGACTCCCTTGGTGGTCCAGTGGTTAAGACTTTGCCTTTTGCAGAGGGTGTGGGTTCAATCCCTGGTCAGGGAACTAAGATCCTGCATGCCTTTCTAGCAAAAAAACAAACAAAACATAAAAAATAAACAGTATTATATTTTTAAAAATTCAATAATGACTTAAAAAATGGTCCACATCAAAAAAAAAGTTAAAAAAGTAAAAAATAAATACTGGCGGGTATATCAAACACATGTCTTCTGCGCTGGCAGGTGGATTCTTTACCGAGGGAGCCCAAAATAAGGTTGAGAAAACCATTTACTTAAAGAGCAAAAAGTCTTCCCTAGTAGATCAGACCGTAAAGAATCTGCCTGTAATGCAGGACATCTAGGTTCAATCCCTGAGTCGGGAAGATCAATCCCTGGAGGAGGGCATGGCATCCCACTCCCAGTATTCTTGCCTGGAGAATCCCATGGACAGAGGAGCCTGGCAGGCTACAGGCCATAGGATCACACATAGTCGGACAGGACTGAAGCAACTTATCATGCAAAAAGAGCAAAGAAGAGGAAAATGAGCATCTCATAAACTAGGTTGCTAATCAGACAGTTTGCTTAATGATTTCATTGACTCTTTCTCTAATTCACTGTGAGATTATGTGCTCAGTTCGCTTGTTAAAGTGTCAGCACGAAAGTGTGTTTTTTCAACGGAAGGATATTTATTGCAAGGTCAAACACATACACACACGCACACTGCCGTCCCCACCTTAACGTGCAAGAGATCAGCATGAGCATCTCACGTTTTTCCCATGAAACTGGTTGTTCGTTGGCATTTCAAAATATATCTCATTTCATATTGAAGAGAGTAATACTGTCTACCTGGAAATATTCTCCACACTGGCCAAAATAAATACATTTTAAAATTCAAAAGATAAAAAAAAATTCAAAAGACGAGGGTGACATATTTTTCATTTTTGCCTTCAGATTTGATGAAAATTAAGAGCAGACTTTAGAAGCAGATACTATGATTTCGTAACAGGGGCAAAAGCATTTGCAGTGAAAAGAACCCTTTGGGACGTTCTTGCACTTTGTGAAACAATGGTTAGGGTGGAATTCGTCTTTCTGCACGTCAAATATTTAAAAACAGCTGTTTTTTGTTTGGGGGCTTTATTCCTGAAAGAAGCTTGTTCCCGCCCCTAAATTTCCTGGCATCCTTAATGGCTTTTGCTCATGCCCTTTGGGAAATGCAATTATGATTTCCTGATTTATTCATTTATTACAATTTCGTAAAATAAATGAGAAATTCATGTCCATCCTTATGGCTCCCTGATAGAAAGATGACTGTGACTTTTACATCCTGGCATAGGGAACAATGCTCTAAAAATATTCCTTTTTATTATTGTCCAGAACATACGGAAAACGTTTAGAATAATTTCCCTTTAGCTGAATGAGAGAAAAACCTTTAAAATACGTAACCATTTCTAAGGTAGCATGTTTGGACAGGTAGTAGGCAAGACCCTTTGGACTAAAGTCTTTCTCTTCTTTCTTGTGGCTTGGAGTTTTTCTCTGCATTTGGAGCTGATGTTCATTAGAAGATTTCAAGAAACCAGATGTCACAAATGTCTGTTCAAGGGTCTAAAAATTTCAAGAGTTTACTTTTGTAGTCCTTTGCGTTGGGCTTTAAAAATACAAGCCTTTTTGAAACTGGATGTGGTTCCTAAGAGAAATACAGTAAAACAACAAGGCCTGCTCCTACCAGTGAGATTTGTGAGTGACAACACTTAAAAAGGTCAAGGACTTCAAGTTATAAAACGAGGTAACTTACATACACATTGTTGCATTAAAATAATTTTTCATCTAATTAGGCAAATTAAAGAGAAATCTATTAAAGGTGGTTCATCTAGTTTTCAGTTAAGTTTTTGCTGTGTAGCAAATTATCTCAATAATTGTTATCCAGTCCCAGTTCTTTATTCAGCTCACAATGGTGTGAGCTAAAGATCCCCAGGGAAATCCCATTTCTGTTATATTTTAGATTCCACGTATAAGTGATATCATGAAGTATTTGTCTTTCTCTTTCTGACTTACTTTGCTTAATATGATCATCACTAGGTCCATCCATGTAACTGCTGCTGCCGCTGCTGCTGCTTGTCACTTCAGTCGTATCCGACTCTGTGCGACCCCACAGATGGCAGCCCACCAGGCTCCTCTGTCCCTGGGATTCTCCAGGCAAGAATACTGGAGTGGGTTGCCATTTCCTTCTCCAATGCACAAAAGTAAAAAGTGAAAGTGAAGTCGCTCAGTCATGCCCGACTCTTAGTGACCCCATGGACTGCAGCCCACCAGGTTTCTCCATCCATGGGATTTTCCAGGCAAGAGTACTGGAGCGGGGTGCCATTGCCTTCTCCCCATGTAACTGCAGATGGTATTATTTCCTTCTTTTTATGGCTGAGTAATATTCCATTATATATATTAAATGTAATATATATAATATTGTTGTTTGTTGTTCGGTCACTAAGTCATCTCCAACTCTGGACTCCAGGCTTCCCTGTCTTTCACTGTCTCCTGGAGGTTCCTCAAATTCATGTCCAGTGAGTTGACGATGCTGTCTAAACATCTCATCCTCTGCTGCCCTCTTTTCATTTTGCCTTCATTTCCCAGCATCAGAGTCCTTTCCAATGAGTCAACTTTTCACATCAGGTGGCCAAAATATATGTGTATACTGTATCTCCTTTATCCATTTCTCTGTCAATGTAAGTTTAGTTTGTTTCCATATCTTTGCTACTGTGAATAGTGCTGTTATGAGCATAAGGGTGCATATATCATTTTGAATTATAGTTTTGTCCAGATGTATGTTTAGGAATGAGATTACTGGATAATATGGCAACTCTAATTTCAGTTTTTGGAGGCATCTTTATACTGTTCTCCATAGTGGGTGCCCCTTTTTTTTTTTTCCTGATTGGACACAGGTAAAGGCTTTCTTGACAGGCTGGATGGCAGAGTGAGAGAAAGGGGAGTCTGGGATGACTCCAGGGTTGTTAGTCTGAGCAGCTGGAAGGCAGACTTGGAAAGAACTGCGATAAATTGGCTTTTAGGGAAGTATAGAAATTCAGTTTCAAATACTTTACATTTGAGACATCTTTTAGGCAATCACATGGAGATGTTAAGTAAGCACTTGAAGATGTGAGTCTGCTCTCCTAGACTGAGCAGAACGGTCCAGGCTGGCTTTATCTGGGAGTCATCAGCATACAGATGGTGTACGTGTACATGTGTGCTCACACGCGTCCAGCTCTTTGAGATCCCATGGACTGTAGACTGCCAGTCTCTTCTGTCTGTAGAATTTTCCAGGCAAGAATACTGGCGTGGGTTACCATTTCCTTCTTCAGTGAATCTTCATGCAGGGATCAAACCCATGTGTCTTGCATTTCCTGCTTTGGCAGATAGAGTCTCTACCACTCTGCCACCTGGGAAGTCCGATATAGATGGTACTTAAGGTCATAAAACTAGATCCCGTCTCCACACATGAGTGATACAGGGGGAGAAGAGAAGAGGTTCAGCATGCGGCTCTGGGCACCTCTGATCTAACAGGTCAGAGAAGAAAGATTAAAATAGCCGTGGAGGCTGAGCAGGGAGGAAACTGAAGGGAGTAAATGTTCTGGAAGCCGAAGGAAGAAAGTCTTGGAGAGGAGATGAAACTGCACCAAACGCTGCTGATAGATGAAGTAGGTGAGAACTGAGTGCCAACCTGGGGTCTAGGCATTAGGAGATGCCTGGGGACCTTAACCAGAGAAGTAATGGTGGAGGGTGGAGCAGAGACCTCTAGTGAATTTAGAGAGAAGGGTAGCAGAGAGATTGAAGACAGAGGGATCAGACAAACATTTGTTGTTCGGTTGCTCAGCTGTGTCTGAGTCTACGACCCCACGAACTGTAGCATGCCGGGCTTCCCTGTCCTTCACTATCTCCCGAAGTTTGCTCATACTCAAGTCCATTGAGTCAGTGATGCCCTCCAACCATCTTCTCCTCCTGCCGTCAATCTTTCCCAGGATCAGGGTCAAACATTATGAGGACTTTTGCTGTAAAGGAAAAGAGAAGTGAGATGGAGGCTTGTAAGAGGGGTGGAGCTAAATATGCTGGTAAAACAGGCCGGTGGAGAGAAAAATTGATGAATAGAAGAGAAAAGGAAGAATCATTGAAGCATGTCCATGACTGATGAGAGTAAGTGGGTGGGCTCTTGTGACCAAAGGGAGGTGCTGCTATTTAATAAAGGCATGGAGATTTCATCTAGAAAGAAACTAGGGCAAAGGTGGGCCGGAAGGACCACAGCTGCGGCTCAGGCCCCCTGCTGAGTTCACCTGGGTTCCGGAAGCCCAGAGTCAGCAGGAGAAATTGAAGGTCACCCTTCCCGAGTTATTTGACCTTCAGACACCCCCAGCAGGTTGGGAAGTAGAAGGCCGCATATGTGGGGGAAGTAGGCACTGGGAAATGAAAGGACAGAGATTCAAGAGGTCCTGATCAGTGAGGCAGACAGGCTGGGAAGTGCAAGCGTGAGACTCACACTGCCGAGTGGGAAACTTACGAGCTATTCTTACAAGCTGTGTGACTTTAGACACACCACCCAACGCTTCTAAACTTCTGTTTGTCCATCTGTAAGATGCTTATACTAATGGCATCTCCCTCGCTGGGTTAATTTGAGGATTCAACAAGATAATCCATGTGAAGAGTCTACAGACCATGGTAAGCACACAGTAATGTGCTAATACCACAATTGTGATGCTGGTTGTGTTATTTACAAATTCACCATTTTTAAAGTGAAATTCACAGAAATAGAATATTTTATAGTCACATAAAAATTAGTGGAGGTGCACTTGTTACATGTAAAACTAACCCTATTAAAGTGTACAGTTCAGCCACATTTAGCATATCCACAGTGTTACACAACCACCACCTTTATCTGGCTCCAAAATATTTTCATCATCCCCAAAGAGGAGCCTATACCCACTAAGCAGTCATCCTCCACTCTCTTCCTCTCAGCCCCTGACAACCACCAATCTGCTTTATGTCTCTACAAACCTACCTATTCTGGATGTGTGAGATGTGAAATTTGTCTTCTTTCCTTCGCTTAGCTTAATATTTTCAAGGTACATCCATACTGTAGAATCAGAACGCTATTTTTTTAGCGGTTGAACGATATCCCACTTTATGTATAGGCCACATTGTGGTTACCATTCATCTGCGGAGGGATAAGGCTGTTTCCTGCCTTTCAGCTACTGTGAATAGTATTTCTACAAATACTTACGGGTAGGTATTTGTTGGCCTAACTACTCTCAATTCTTTGGAGTGGACACCTAGAAGTAAAATTACTGGTTCGTATTCCTGTCATTCTGATAGCAGAAAACAAGACTTTAGAAGATACAATTTCCGCTAGTTCATTTATTGCAATCTCCAAAGGCCAAGGGGCCAGGTTACACTTTTCTTTGCATCTTCAGCACCCAACAGAATGCCTAGTACTTAACGAGAGCTCAATAAATGTTTAACTCACCAGAACTGTCATCTTGGAAACATTATTTTGTAATGAACTAAAGTATAAGATGAGAGAAGAGGGACTTCCCTGGTCCAATGGCTAAGACTTCATGTTCCCAAGACAGGGGGCTTGGGTTTGATCCCTGGTCAGGGAACTAGATCCCACATGCCACAGCTAAGACTCAGCACAGCCAAACAAGTAAGAAAAAAAAAAAAATTTTTTTTTAAATGAGAAAAGCAACCTAACAAAATCTCTTTGTATCTTGAGATGCAAATCTCCTGGTCCATTGTATGGTTCTGTAATCCACAGTATGAAAAGCATGTGTTTATATATCCTGCCTTATAATATGGACACACACACACAGAGCATATATATCATAGGAAAGTGCTTTATTAAATTTTCATGAACATACTGTGAGAACTATCATTTAATCCTCCTGTATGTGAATTTCCACCTCTGGACATATTAATTTCTTGTCGGAATTGAGGCAGGGCTTTCCTCCTGGCACAACTTTATATGCTTTTTCTCTGCTTTTCCCAAGAGAACTGGAGGTGCACTTGTAAGTGTTAATTCCTACTTAGTGCTTTTTAAAAAGTATTTGTGTTAAATCACTTCAATTGTGTCCAACCCTTTTTGACCCTGTGGACTGTAGCCCACCAGGCTTCTCTGTCCAGGGGATTCTCCAGGCAATGATACTGGAGTGGATTGCCGTGCCTTCCTCCAAGGGATCTTCCCGACACAGGGATTGAACGCAAGTCTCTTTATGTCTCCTGCATTGGCAGGCGTGTTCTTTACCACTGGCGCCACCTGGGAAGCCGTTTTTAATATTTATTTGTATTTAATTATTCATTTGGCTGCACCAGGTCTTAGCTGCACATGCGGTATCTTTAGTTACAATATGTGGAACATTGTTCCCGAATCAGGTATCAAACCTGGGCCCCCTGTATTGGGAGCTCGGAGTCTTAGCCACTGGACCACCCTTTTTCAAACATTTAAAAACCGTAGAAGCCATTCTTTGCCCAAAGATGATATAAAAACAAGAAGAGGGCCAGACTTGACCCACAGCAGTAGTTGCCAAATGCTCGTATATACCAGACCATACCATACTGTGCTATACTTATACGTTACAATTTTAGAATGAACTTGAATTACATTTTAATGAAAGGGCTAAACCTATACATTTTCATAGAAAATACACCTTGAAAATGCATCTCAGGACTCTATGCATTCGGATTACACAACGTAAAGTCATGTGACGGCATGCTGTCAAGCTGCCTCTTGATTTTATGGCCTAGAAATAGAAATGATAAAAGAAAAAACAGAGATGCAACTCAGAGAATTTGGAAAATAGAGGAAGGAGACAGGCAACTTTGAGAGGAGACAGGAGGATGAGCCCCAGGAGGACAGAGAGAGGTAAAGGGAAGACAAATAGGGATAAATATGCAGGGGCAGATTTAACCAGCAGTCCAGACGTAAAGAGCCTCTTGATGAAGGTGAAAGAGCGGGCTTAAAACTCAACATTCAAAAAACGAAGATCATGGCATCGAGTCCCATCACTTCATCAGAAATCCAGGGGGGAAAAGTGGAAACACTGACATATTTTATTTTCTTGGGCTCCAAAATTGCTGCAAACGGTGGCTGCAGCCATGAAATTAAAGACGCTTGCTCCTTGGAAGAAAAGCTATGACAAACCTAGACAGCATAATCACTTTGCTGACAAAGATGTATGTAGTCAAAACTATGGTTTTCCAGTAGTCATGTACAGATGTGAGAGTAGGCCCATAAAGAAGGCTGAGCACTGAAGAATTGATGCTTTCGAACTGTGGTGTTGGAGAATACTCTTGAGAGTCCCCTGGACTGCAAGGAGATCAAACCAGTCAATCTTAAAGGAAATCAACCCTGAATATTCACTGGAAGGACTGATGCTGAAGCTGAAGCTCCAATTCTTTGACCACCTGATGCAAATAGTCAACTTATGGAACAGCCCCTGATGCTGGCAAAGATAGAGGGCAAGAGGAGAAGGGGGCAACAGATGATGAGATGGCTGGATGGCATCACCGACTCCGTGGACATAAGTTTGAACAAACTCCGGGAGATGGTGCAGGCCAGGGAAGCCTGGCATTGTGCAGTTCATGGGGGTCACAGAGTCCGACACAACTGAGCAACTGATCAACAACCACAACAGCAACCAGTCTTATGATGGAACTGGAGGAACGAGGAGGAGCAATGCAGGAGAAAGTGGTTTGGGGCACTTGATAAACATCTCAGATATGAGCGAGAAAATAGCATTTTGCACTGAAAATAAGAAAATCAGTTTTACATTCTTTGCTTAGGAGTGAGAGCCAGAGAACAGCAGAACTCCTGGCCTGGAAGAGATTTTCGAAAGAGTGTCTTAATGGCTTACTTTTGTTTTTGCTTTTCTTCAAACCTCTGGAGGCCCACTCCTGTTCTCTCCTGGCAGCTCCAGCAAGACTTATTCGCTGTGACTTCTGATCACAGTTATGGACATGAAATCCCTCTTCTTTAATTTGAGTTCATGTCCACTAATTGGGTCCTCCACAAAACGGACAGAAAACCTGGCGCACATTCCCCACGTTAAGACCTTACATTTTTCTAAAGGTCAGCATTGAGCCTGCCTCAGCCTGTTTTTCTCTGAGCCAAACAATCCCCAACCCCTGGACTTTTCCTCACAGAACTAATTGCATCCTTCACTATATTTTTGTGTCTCTTTTCTTCACATCCTTTTTTCATAGCAGGAGCAAACAAGGAAACCAAAAAAAGGAGTGTTTTCTAGCAAAGTTGGGCTAAGGTGAAACACTTAAAGGAAGAAGACACACATAAAAAGAATTCTCTAAACCATTCCTGTTTTGCTTCTCGTATCTCAGTATCACGGGCTATAGCATTTTTGAGGAATTTGTTATTGTTCAGCCACTAAGTCGTGTCCGACTTTTTGCAACCCTGTGGACTGCAGCACGCCAGGCTCTTCTGTCCTTCACTATCTCCCAGAATTGGATCAAATTCACGTTCATTGGGTCGATGATGCTACCTAATCATCTCATCCTCTGTCTCATTTAATAAACTGAGCCCACTCCACACAGGCTGTTTTGCCACTAAACATGTCTCTGTGATAATTTCAACAGCAGCAGTGATGCTAGTGATGTTTAACTTTGTCACCTAAGGGCTCGTCAACACACATCTAAGATGTGTACAAGGTGAGTAAGTGAATGTTAACTGCTCACTCTCATCTGACTCATTGCAACTGCGTGGACTGTAGTCCCCCAGACTCCTCTGTCCAGGAAATTCTCCAGGCAAGAATACTGAAGTGGGTGGCCATTCCTTTCTCCAGGGGATCTTCCCAACCCAGAGATCAAACTCAGGTCTTATGCATTGCAGGCTCTTTACCACCTGAGCCACCAGGAAAATCCCCAACTAACTGTCACTCACTCATCAGCACCCTAAGTTGTAGGTCAGTCCTTACCCACAGTTAAGAGCAAAGCACATGGGCTGGGGAGGGTCTGGAAATTCACTGAGAAGATCTGGCTCCTGAGTGGTGAAGCCTGCAGCTGGCTCTCTGAAGTCCCACTCTTGAGATGTTTCCAGCGCTGTATTCCCTATTCAGTGTCTCTGTGGATTGTAATTAACGTTATCTCTTTTCATAGCTATTTACTAAATTTGTATTCCTCAGTGAATATTTGCTTCAGCAACACTCCGGATTTATCAAAGTCATTTCCAAGTTTATGCCGGCTCTCCATCTAGAGAATTAGCAACTCCATCTAAATAAGTAACATCTGCACTTTTGGCCTGAATATTTTCATTATCTTCATTCCGAATAACAAAGACTTTTTTTAAAGTTGAAATTCAAAATTATGGACGTGTGAAACAATAAGAGCTGACACTGTATGCCAGGCATTGCTGTAGGCATGTTCAACCCTTAACTCCTTTACTCGTCTCTACAGCCCCAAGAGGTGAGTACTCCTGTCCTCTCCAGTGTTACAGACTGAGGCACAGAGAGGGTGAATAACTCGCCCAAGGTCACTCAGCTGGAAACCTGGCCCCACAGCTTTATAAGTAGCTGCTGCTGCTGCTGCTGCTAAGTCGCTTCACCAGGCTCCTCCGTCCATGGGATTTTCCAGGCAAGAGTACTGGAGTGGGCTGCCATTGCCTGACTTAGATTCAAAAACTGTTCTGTGTATATCTTGTTGCCAATTCTCTTTTAAACAAACAATTCCTTCAGCATAAGGAATTTTAGGGGAGAAAATTGGATCATTTGCCAAATGTAGTTTACCCATTTTTCTGCTAATGGTAACTTAGATTTCTAAATTTTTGTTATTGGAAAGAAAAACCTATTTTTTATTTGTATTGTTAGGGGATATATATATAATATACACATAAAGATAAATGAATATGTTATATATGTGTATTTACATATAGCAATATATTATATTACATATAATATGTATGTAAATATATAAAATATATTTAAATCTTTATATATATGATATATGTATGTGGCTGCTGCTAAGTCGCTTCAGTCATGTCCAACTCTGTGCAACCCCATAGATGACAGCCCACCAGGCTCACCTGTCTCTGGGATTCTCCAGGCAAGAACACTGGAGTGGGTTGCCATTTCCCTCTCCAACGCATGCATGCATGCTAAGTCACTTGAGTCGTGTCTGACTCTGTGCGACCCTATGGACAGCAGCCCATCAGGCTCCTCTGTCCATAGGATTCTCTAGGCAAGAATACTGGGGTGGGTTGCCGTTTCCTTCTCCAATGATATATGTATAAATATATATAATATATATATTACATGCTAGTGTGTACCTCACTGAGCTATTGTGAGGATTAAATAATTATTATAATTTATGGTACATAATTGGGCATTATTGCTGAATAAATGTTAGCCCATATGCATGAGATGTGCTGAGGACATGCTACAGATTCTGAAATGGCTTTAAAAGTGCAACAGAAGACATGGAAGAAAAATGGAAGGTAGAAGGTAGTTCAAACATGTCTGTACCAAGTGGAACATGTGAAGCGCAGGTTCCTCGAGGCTGCCATAGGAGGCAGCCAGCAGACACAAGAGGATAGTGGCATCCTGAAATGGAGCCCACCATCCAGAAGCATCTGGACAGCGCTTGACTGTCCCAGCACAAGGATCTCTTCCTGCCGTCACACGTTCAACACAAAAGCATGACGTTGACACACAGCCAATCAGTAATCACTGGAATGAAAAACAGCGTAAACAGAGGACATCAGGAACGTGTTTATAGGGTGAATTTGGGCAAGTTCCTTAGCCACCCTCCGTCTTCATTTCCTCTGAGGACATCACTGTCCAATAGACGTACGTACACCTTTCACACTAGCCACATAGTGTTAAATTTTCCAGTTGTATTAAAGAAAATTAAAAAGAAATCAACAAAATTCACTTGAATAGTGTACTTTATCTAACCTAGTATATCCAAAGTAATATTTCAGCATGAATCAATAATTAAAATGTACCAATGGCATATTTTATATTCTTTCTTTCATAGTAAGTCTTTGGCTTGGTATGTATTTCATACTTAAAGCACATCTCAATTAAAAATGCTGTGGGTTCAAAAGACACATGTGGTTAGCAGCTACCATATTGGATGACTTTAGTCTAGGATGGCACACCTAATTCTTAGGAAATAACTAACCCTAACAATAGACTTTAGGGATGGGGACAATGGCAAGGATGAAAGCTCTATGCCATTGGTCCATATATGAAAATTTTAAACACATCAGTAAATGAGTTTTTCTTTTTTATTTAAATTTATTTATTTTTAATTGGAGGATAACTGCTTTACTATGTTGCATTGGTTTCTGCCATATATCAACATGAACCAGCCATAGGTATACACATGTCCCTTCTATCTTGAGCCTCTGTCACAAATAAATGATATTTTATCTTGCCATATAATAAAGGAGTAAAAATTTAAACTTGGATCCTAGGGGGACTTCTATCAAAAGGAGGCTCCCATAAAGAGCCCTCAAAGAGGCTAAGTATTAGGTAAATGAATGTGACCTTCAGCTGAAGAAATTGAGATGGTTCTCCTTAAAAGGGAGCTATTAGGCTATCTTTGATTTCTTTCACCAGCATTTTGTAATTTAGCAAAAATCTGTATAAGAATGTTCATAGAAGCTCTATTCATATTAGCCAAAACCCAGAAATAAGCCAAATGTCCTTCAGTGGGTGAATAGTTAAACAAAGTGGGGTATGGAAACACCATGGAATACAACTCAACAGAGAAAAAGAGCGAACTATTGAGACACACATCAATTTGGATAAATCTCAAGGGAAATATGCTGAGTAAAAAAAGGTTCATCTCCGAAAGATGACATACGATTCCATTTACACGTTTTCAAAATAACAAACTTATGAAGCTAGAGAATAGGTTTAGGGGTTGCCACCAGGTAGGGGTTGGTAGAGGAGAAGCTGGGTGTGGGTATGAGGAATTACATGAGAAATTCGGTGCTAAGGGCACAGTTCTGTTTTCTGATCACAGGTATGGTTACACAAGCACCCACACATGTGATAAAACTGCACTGAACTTGATACACACACATGCATGCTGCTGCTACTGCTGCTGCTAAGTCGCTTCAGTCGTGTCCGACTCTGTGCGACCCCATAGACTGCAGCCCACCAGGCCCCTCGTCCCTGGGATTCTCCAGGCAAGAACACTGGAGTGAGTTGCCATTTCCTTCTCCAATGCATGAAAGTGAAAAGTGAAAGTGAAGTCGCTCAGTCGTGTCCGACTCTTAGCGACCTCATGGACTGCAGCCCACCAGGCTCCTCCGTCCATGGGATATTCCAGGCAAGAGCACTGGAGTGGGATGCCATCACCCTCTCCATACACCCACACAAATGAATGTTTGTAAAGCCAGTGAAAGTTGAATGAAATTCTATGGCTTGTCGCAACTTCAGCTTCTTGGTTTTGCCAGTGTCCTGTGGTTATATAAGATGTAACTGTGATGAGTAAGTGGGACCTCCCCATTTGCTTTCAATTTCCTATGAACCTATAATTATCTTATTTTTTTAAAGTGCATGTTGGTATTTTTTAAAAAAGGTACTTCCCTGGTGGTCCAGTGGCTACGATTCTGTGCTCCCACTCTAGGGGGCCTGGGTTTGATCCCTGGTCAGGAAACTATACCCTACATGCCACAGCTAAGTATTCACACGCTCCCACCAAAAGTCCTCAGTACCACAACTAAAAAGATTCCTCATTCTGCAATGAAGATAGAGGGTGCAGCATGTAGCAGATAAGACCTGGCACAGCCAAATAAGTAAATAAATAAAAATAATTAGCAGCAGCAGCAGGAAGAAAAGATCTTTAGGAAAAGCAGGAGTCACTTGGCAAAGCCAGGTTCTACAGATAGTGGCTCCAGTAGCAAACCCACCAGGGAAAAAGAAGACACACACAAAACATCCATACCTGAGATCCAGAAATCAATGGCGGGGCACAAGGAGAGAAATTACCCGTTTTGTACAAACCCAAACAATTCTGATCCCAGCCCCCTGTGCTCCAGTTATAGGAGTTTGGTGGTGGTGGTTTAGTTCCTAAGTCGTGTTCAATGCCTTCCAAATCCACAGAGTATGCTTTGAGGCCTGAAGGAGTCAAGTTGCATGCTACCCATCGTAGGATGATGCAACATCTAATTAAAAAACCCCACAATAAAGTCACGGCAAGGAAAGGCAGTTATGAAACCTATACAATGTGACTGTTTTTCTGCTTTCATTGTAAGACAAATTACAATTAACCTGTTTCTTTTGAGGCCCCCTATTCTTTCCAAGTGTATGTCAAAACATTGCTTTTTAAATTGGATTATCTTATCCTTTTCCTAACGGCAAAACATTCTTAGATTTGAGGCTTAAATATTAAGTCTAGTTAAGACTAAACCCTGAAATTTTGCAAACGGAATGGAGTTTGCATTGTTTGGTCTGTGCACGTTCTGACCACTAGAGGGCTCCTTTTATTCTTGGTAGTAAAAACCGTCCTAGTAATCTTTTGCTGGCAATTTACAAACAGCTTGGTGGTGTTGAGCGCCGAAGAATTGATTCTGTTGAACTGTGGTGTTGGAGAAGACTCCTGAGAGTCCCTTGGACAGCAAGGAGACCCAATCAGTCTATCCTAAAGGAAATCAGTCCTGAATATTCACTGGAAGGACTGATGCTGAAACTGAAACTCCAATACTTTGGCCACCTGATTTGAAGAACTGACTCATTTTAAAAGACCCTGTTGGGAAATATTGAAGGCAAGAGGAGAAGGGGATGACAAAAGATGAGATGGTTGGATGGCATCATCGACTCTATAGACATGAGTTTGAGTAAGCTCTGGGAGTTGGTGATGGACAGGGAGGCCTGGCATGCTGCAGTCCATGGGGTCGCAAAGAGTCGGACACAACTGAGCGACTGAACTGAACTGGTGGTGAGTCATGCCCCACTCTTTTGTGATCCCATGGACTGCAACCCACCAGGCTCCTCTGTCCATGGAATTATCCAGGCAAGAATACTGGAGTGGGTTGCCATTGCCCTCTCCAGTGTATCTTCCCAACCCAGGGATCAGACCTGTGTCTCCTGTATTGGCAGGCAAGTTCTTTACAGTTTGAAACACCATGGAAGCCCACAAACGTCTTACAAGGGAAAAAAAAAGAATTGATAAAACCAGTGGCCCATCCAAATACCAAGACTTGCGTGACTATACAGTTTTGGAAAATGTGGAATTTGTGGAAAACCGCTGTGATATATACTTCAAAGCTTGGTTTCCTATTTTTAAATTTGGCATTCTACCTGGTGGAAAGGAGCCAGCCACTTGTAAAGCATGTTCATGCTTTCATTTCCCAGTCAGTGAATGAAGTAGAGCCAAGCACCGTCTTTATTTTTGTTCGCTTTATTATTAACATATCGAGCTCAGCATATTGCTGTGGTTCAATAAAAGTGCTATGGTCAACAGCCCCTTATTCATTATTTAAGATAATTCTGTCCTGCCAGAAAATGAATCTCCCTAAGTATATCCCCTAGGCCCACACTCACCCCTGTTTATAGATTTCAGCCCATTTGATTTTAAAACAAATGTTTGGGGAAAAAGGTTCATATGTCTCCCAGGATGCAACCTGGAGTTTTAGAAGAGAGTTCAGAGTCCAGGTTCCTAGAATGGAAGAAGCTTTGAAGAGGACGTGTAGATTTGGAAGCACATTCTTGTTTTCAGGATTTGCCTGGTTCATCCTCAAAACTACTGGAGTTGCCCTCTCTCCAGAGGTACCTCTACTAAAATTTAGGTCCTTTTCCTCTGTTATTTGACTACTGATGACAGCTATTGGGTTCAAAAGATAGATACCCGAGTAAGCTAGAAGTTGCCATTATTTATTGAGTCTGCTCAATTTACAGAGCTCTCCACATTCTGTTAACATTTTGCAAAACACATGCATGAAATTAAAGATGTATTTCTTACTAGCCATCAGTCCCAAAGTTTCCTTGTGAGCCAAACTGAAAAGTTTTCCATCAGATTTTTTTTTTCCTTAACTTGAAAATAAAATTGAGAATCAAGTCCATGAATATCCTCCACCTGTAGCTCTATTAGCATGGACCTAGGATTAGCCATCCCGGCCCCCATATTCACCTTCTTTCTGAGAAAAATCACAGCAGCTGGCACCTTCTGTGCCCGGCCTTGCTATGCCTCCAAAGTCAAGAGGGAGGAAGGCATGGGGAGGGTGGGGACAGAGGCCAGGGCTGAACCTTATCTGGAGGGGAGCACAGAGATGCTGGTTCACTCGCAAGGCTCCCCCCGGGTGATGTGCTGTGAGTGAAGCCAGACAGAGGGGATTCTGGGAAACATGACGAAGATTTACTTTGGGAATATGGGATATGAATGACGGTGCGAGTTGCTCAACAATGTGTATGTACTTAGTACCACTAAACTATACAGTTAAATAGGGTTAAAACAGTGTGTTTTATGTGACTTTCACCACAACAAAAAAACATTTAAAAAATAAAAATGATTTCCTTTGGGAAAGCACGGTCGGATTGAAAAACACAATTGCTGAGTTAAAAAACACAGGCAAAATCTGTGCCCTGGATGGTTAAAACTCAGCGCTTTCACTGCCGTGGGCCTGTGCTCAATTTCTGATTGGGGGACTAAGATCCCATAAGTGAGCAGCTGGGCTGAAAAAAAGAAAAGAAAAGAATCTGCAGCCTGTGCTAAGGTGACCAGCTAGAACCCGAAGTTCCAGGTTTAAGACCTGACTCTCATGGGGTTTGATGAGTGTGTTTGTCTTGCATGGTCCTGAGTGCAGTGTGTGATTTCTTAGAGGTTACTGAGTCCATCGTGAAATAAAAAGCACCACGCCCCGGAGCCCCCCTTGCAGGAACGGTGAACACTGCCGTGTAAGCCACACCTTTAGGCAGAACATTAGGTCACTGGGGGCCAGAGCTACAGCCCAGATCTGGCTGCAGGGAGGACTGTGATGATGCTGGGGACAATCTCTCTTGTGTGGCTTCTGCATAAGATCCAGTCCTCCCCGGCCGGGGCCTCCACGGTGGGAAGAGAGGACAGTGGGTTTATCAATCATTCCTTTCTGGACTGCTTGCTTTTCTCCCATAAAGTCTACAAGACCTTTGTGTGTGTGCGTGTGAGTGTGTGCCATCTGCGCTCCTAGTTGCCTAGTCAACCTTCTGAAGAGCTGTTGCCAAGGTTGGAATCTCTGGGGAGGAAAGGGGGACAGAACTTTCCTGCACAGTGTGCAGAAAAAGAAGCTGCTGAGGGGACAAGGCAGCGAGATAAATACATCACTGGGCAAGCAGCAGGGGTCCCTTTTGGCCCCTTCCAACCACAGACTCGGTACCGGAATGTCCTCAAGGTCATCTGAGGGACCACATGACCATCCGACACAAGACCTCAACATTTTTCCTAAAAGGTATTTAGACAGAGAAAATAATTATTTCTTTGGAGGGGTCTCAACATTGCAAGAGAGACAGCCATTTTTATCTTGAGAAGTTCTTTAATGGACATGGGACAGTGAACAATTTGCCAAAGATGACAGAAAGTCTACCAAAAATCCAAGTGTTTCTAACTTTTCACATATTTTCTTTTTTAAAGAAAGCTATCTGGTTTCTTTGCAATAGGCTGTAGTTTGTCATGTTTATGAGATTTATTTTCTTATTGGACCGAGAGTTTGCTGGGGATGGGGAAAAGAGGCTTATGGAAATTTTTAAGCTCTATTCAAGCAGTTAGGGTTATTAATTCCCATGAAGAAAAATATTTTTTTAAAGAACTGATTCACTATATCATAACCTTGTGAATAAACATACCAAGGGCCTGAGTATGAGAAGGAAGTGCAGAGAATTAGTAATGAATAGGTTGGAAGGAGGAGGGGCCGGCAGTTATTAAACACCCAGTGCGGTTAGAGATTATCTCATTGTATCCTAACCAGAGGTAACCCCATTTTATAGATGTGGAAACTGAGGCATGAAGATAGTTAAGTAAATCATTCTGAGTTCATACAGATAATAACGTGATAGATCAAAGATTAGAACATGGGTTTATTAAAAACAAAAAGTGCTTCCTGCTCCATGCACTAAGAAGGAAAGAAAGCTAGCTCAGATACGGGGGTGATGGGAGTGGGGAGGGAGTTGTTCTAAGTTTCAAACCCAGTTCCCTGTAGTTGATTATATGAGTGTAGGAAAAATGGCTGGATTCATCTGGGGCTTGGCTTCCAGAGAGATTAAGGTCCTTAACGACAGGCAAGGTGAAAGCCTATCACTTTTTTGGATAAATCTATCACTTTTTGGGGGCTTCCCCAGTGGCTCAGTGGTAAAGAATCTGCCTGCAATGCAGGAGACACGGTAGACTCAGGTTCAGTCCCTGGGTCAGGAAGATCCCCTGGAGAAGGGAATGGCAACCCACCCCAGTAGTCCTGCCTGGAGAATCCCATGGAAAGAAGAGCCTTGTGGGCTACAGCCCATAGGGTCACAAAGAGTCAGACACGACTGAAATGACTTAGCATGAATGTGTTCTGTCCACTCTGATGATGCAAACCACCCTAAGATGTTTTAGCAGATTCTAGCCACTCCCCTGCCTATACAAACACACCTGCACCGTGTCAGTGATGGAGGAGAAGGGAGCATATGGCATCTGAGAAGTGAAGTGAAAGTCACTCAGTCCTGTCCGACTCCTTGCAACCCCATGGATTATACAGCCCATGGAATTCTCCAGGCCAGAAAACTGGAGTGGGTAGCCTTTCCCTTCTCCAGGGAATCTTCCCAACCCAGGGATCAAACCCAGGTCTTCCACATTGCAGGTGGATTCTTTACCAGTTGAGCCCCTAGGGAAGCCCAAGAACACTGGAGTGGGTAGCCTATCCCTTCTCCAGCCTATCTTCCCAACCCAGGGATTGAACCAGGGTATCCTGCATTGCAGGCGGATTCTTTACCAACTGAGCTATGAGGGAAGCCCCACAGGAATCTGGTCAGGGGCAAATTAAGATGTAACAGGAGCACGTGTCCTTGAGTAGAAATCATCCTCTAAATACTATCTCCTCTCAAGCATTGTCCTCTAATGAATGGAGGCGTAATTTAAAGATCATGAAATGCACACATCTTCAAAGTTCAGTGGGGCCTGACAATCACATATACCCATGTACACACCACCCCAATCAAGTTTTTAAAACTTTTCAACACCCTAGAAGTTCCTTTATGCTCCTTTCTAGTCAATTCCAATCCCTCCATCCCCAGGAAGGCAACCACTGTTCTGATGTGTCACCCTTGATTCGTTTGGTCTTCTTTAGAACTTCATCCATGTGCATCTTAAGAGTGAACCCACTTCAGTGCTAGAGGAACATCCATGGCTCCAGTAGATGGTGAGTACTACTGACCACGGAGTCAGTGGTGCAAGTTCACGAGATGGGAGAGTGAAGGTCAGAGAGGATGTTGGTCTTTCTTCTTTCCAAGGAGCTTATAAATTCTTTGAAAACAGGATCTGGCTCTTTTACAGGGTCTAAAACAGCACAGTGCGCAGATTACTTTCTCAATGACTATGTATCTAATTAGGTGATACTTGTACATCTTCTGTGTTCCTACATTCATTTACATATTCATTCATTCAACAAAATTTATTCTTGTTCAACTATGTGAGCCTGAGATTATCTAGACAGCATGCGTGTCTATGTGCCAAGTCACTTCAGTCGGATACAACTCTTTGCTACCCTATGGACTTTACATAGCCCGCCAGGCTCCTCTGTCCATGAGATTCTCCAGGCAAGAATACTGGAGTGGGTTGCCATTTCCTCCTGCAGAGGATCTTCCAGACCCTGGGATTGAACCCAGGTCTCTTATGTCTCTTGCATTGGCAGGTGGGTTCCTTACCACTAGTGCCACCTGGGAACCCCTACAAATAAGATGCACAGAGGAAGTTCCCTGGTTGTCCAGTGGTTAGGGCCCCATGCTTTCACTGTCAATGGTACAGGTTCAGTGCTGGTCAGGGAACTAAGATCCTACATCATGCAATGTGGCCATGCACAGAGTTTGTGCCGACTGAGGCTCACATGGGGGCTTCCCTGGTGGCTCAGAGGATAAAGAATCTGCTTACAATGCAAGAGACCCAAGTTGGATCCCTGGGTTGGGAAGATGCCCTGGAGAAGGAAAGGCCACCCACTCCAGTATTTTGCCTGAAGAATCCCATGAATACAGGAGCCTGGCAGGCTACAGTCCACGGGATCGCAAAGCGTCGAACACAGCTGAGTGACTAAACTGCAGCGGCAGGGGCTCACATACTAGTAGGGGAGACAAGCAATACATGCCCCACCGGGGAATGTATGAAATCATTTGTGAAGGCCGTACATGCTATGAAGACATGAACCAGGGTCAAGGAGGACAGGGCAGCTGGCTTCACGCAGTGCTGGTTTATGTTGCACTTAACCTGTTGCTGGTTACAAAATGTAGGATTAAAAGTGTTCTGTCGGCTGGAGCAGGAACCAGAATTTGAGCCTCGGGGCCACATTTGTTACTCATCACTTTATTTATTCATGGCCCAACGTGCCAAGCACAGTTCGATACTGTGACAATACAAAAATAAATGAGGCAAGGATGCTCTCCTCAAGGAGTTTACTTTTTTAGGAGTTACTGATCCCTGGCAACTCCCTGCTTTTAAAAATATTCTACAATTACTTCTGAATTGTCATTGCGTGTTGAAAAAGAAAATGAACGCATCTTATGCACATTTCATTAAGTTTTCTTGAGTCACGCCTCAAGCCGCTTTGAATGGGCGTCCCTGGACAGCTTTTAGAAACCACGAGGAACCCGCTCTGCTGGACAAAAGGAAAAAGACTATTCATTCCTGTATGTTTCAGGCACCTCCCGGGTCTCTTGGTCAGTTCCCTGTCAGCAGAGGCTTAAGAAAATAAACTGTGCGCTAGAAGACACACTATGGGGATTTTGACACTTCTTCAAAAACACAGCATAAAGTGTCCCAAGCTAATCAAATCAACACCCACCCACCTCCAACACTCTCTCCCTCTGTCTCTCTCTTCCTCCCTCTCTTTTTTCTCTCTCTGTCAAGGTTAACCGCTAGCTACTAGGGGACAAAAGATTTCAGATGCGTTGCACAGATGAATGTTTGGTATCACGGGACGGGACAGACCCAGAACAATCGACTGCTCTTTGGCCAAAACTTTCCCATTAGTGTGTATCAGAAATGGGCAGCTCTGATTGCAGCAGAGTAAACAGGACATAATGGGTTTTCAATAAATGCTGCCGAGCCAGGCTCCAAGTCTATTTGGAGAGGTTTATTTGACATGCAGAGCCAGCCAGGGGAATTGAGGACAGAAAGGTGAAAAGAGGTGAAGTTCACCACTGAGAACGGGAGAGCGTTGTGACTGCACATGTGAATGCAGAGAGGTGAGACTCTGCTTATCTGGTTGACCCAAGTATCCAGAACAATACCCTTATCCAAAATATCCCAGCGTGTTGTCAGAATAACTAGAATGCTAGAGGGAGAAGGAACTTAAACAGGTTTGGGACTTTTTTTTTTTTTCTGTTAGTTTTCTTGTCTTTTAAACAAAAACAAAAAACTAACCTGAAGGTAGCTCAAATGGTAAAGAATCTGCCTGCAGTGCAAGAGACCTGGGTTTAATCCCTGGGTTGGGAAGATCCCCTGGAGATGAGAAGGGCTACCCACTCCAGTATTCTTGCCTGGAGAATCCCATGGACAAAGGAGCCTGGTGGGCTACAGTCCAGGGGGTTGCAAATAGTCAGACACGACTGAGCAACTAATTTTCCTTTTTCAGCCTGAAGCTAGGTATAATAAAGAGTTTAAAATCCCACCCCAGCTGAATCAGAATTTGACCCTGGATAATTTCCTAACCCACTTTTCCCCTTTACATCTTCCCTATGTACACAGCCGGGCTTCCCTGGTGGCTCAGATGGTAAAGAACCCACCTGCCAATGCAGGAAACATGGGTTCCACCCTTGGGTCGGGAAGATCCCCTGGAGAAAAAAAATGGCAACCCCCTCCAGTATTTTTGCCTGGGAAATCCCTTGGACAGAGGAGCCTGGCAGGGGTCACAAAGAGTAAGACATGACTCAGTGACTGAAGAGCAACGACAGCAACATGTAGACATCCAGAGGGTAAAGTCATACGGTAAAGACAAGCATCTGATGTCAAGAAAGTTTTTTAAATGTGTGGGGGCTTCCCAGTGGCTAAGACTCCCAATGTAAGCAGCCTGGGTTCGAACCCCAGTGAGGGAACGAGATCCTGCATGCTGTATCCCATAAGAGTTCATATACCACAACTAAAAGACCCCACATCCCTCGTGCTGCAGCTAAGACCTGGCACAGCCAAATAAATACATAAAAATAAATATTTCTCTAAAGAATAATTTTTTTTAAATGTTTCAGTTCAGCTCAGTCATGTCCAACTCTTTGCAACCCCATGGACTGCAGCACGCCAGGCTTCCCTGTCCATCACCAACTCCCGGAGTTTACCCAGACTCATGTCCATTGAGTCGGTGATTCCATCCAACCTTCTCATCCTCTGTCATCCCCTTCTCTTCCTGCGTTCTAATTAACTGAAATTGGTTTTAGTCATTTCTTTTACTTTAACCAGAAACTAATTTATCTGTACATTAAAACATTTTTCCTTACACTGTTTTAAGACACAGAAGGCTGTGCAACTGAGAAAAAGGGAGAGACTCTAGTCATGGAAACTTGGGGATTCCCCCTCCTCCAAAGCCTGGACCAGCTCCAAAACAGACAGACCTTGGGAGTCCTTGGTTAGCCTGTTTCCTGGGTATTAGCTCTCCTCTAACAAGTTAATAAAAATAAACCACAAAGGGCTGACACATTTGGAACACAACCAAACATTTTTCCCTTAGCACTTGGGTGTCCTGGGTCACTTGGGTGTCCTGGGTCACGTCCCCTAAAAGCCGAGCCTGAGACCAGGGTCCCAGTGCTTGGGGTTTACTCAGGCAACGCTCTTTAGGAAAAGTAGGTAAGGGAGTATATTCATTTCCTCGAGCGGGTATAACAAAGCACCACAGACTGGCTGGCTTAAACAATAGATGTTTATTTTCTCACATTTCTGGAGGCTGGAAGTCGAAGATCAAGGGGTTAGGCCAGACGAAGACAAAATATCATATATCACTCATAAGTGGAATCTAATTTTAAAAAATGATATAAATGAACTTGCTTACCAAACAGAAGCAGACTCATAGACTTAGAAAACAAACTCCAGTTACCAAAGGGGAAACGTGGTGGGACGGATAAATCAGGAACTTGGGCTGAACATGTACACACTTCTATATTTAAAATAGATCACCAACAAGGACCTACTGCACAGCACAAGGAACTCTACTCAATAATGTGTAATAATCTCTATGAGAAAAGAATCTGAAAAAGAATGAATATGTGTATAACTGAGTGGCCATTTCCTTCTCCAGGGGATCGTCCGGACCCAGGGATTCAACCTGCATCTCCTGCATCTCTTGCTTTGGCAGGTGGATTCTTTACTACTGCTCCACCTGGGAAGCCCCTATCAGAAAACCAGACAGATTGACTTAGCAGTGGCTTAGTTGCTAAGAAGGCAATGGCACCCCACTCCAGCACTCTTGCCTGGAAAATCTCATGGACAGAGGAGCCTGGTAGGCTGCAGTCCATGAGGTCGTGACGAGTTGGACGCTACTGAATGACTTCACTTTCACTTTTCACTTTCATGCATTGGAGAAGCAAATGGCAACCCACTCCAGTGTTCTTGCCTGGAGGATCCCAGGATGGGGGAGCCTGGTGGGCTGCTGTCTATGGGGTCACAGAGTCTGACATGACTGAAGCGACTTAGCAGCAGCAGCATGTCTGACTCTTGTGACCTCATGGACTGTAGCTTGCCTGGCTCCTCTGTCCATGGGATTCTCCAGGCAAGAATACTGGAGTGGGTTGCCATTTCCATTTTCAGGGAATCTTCCCGACCCAGGAATCAAACCCAGATCTCCTGAATTGCAGGCAGATTCTTTACCGACTGAGCTACGAGGGAAGCTCAACATCATGTTATCGTTCTAACCTCATTAACTTTTTTAAAGGCCTATCTCCAAATACAGCCTCACTTTGAGGTACCAGGGGTCAGGGTTTCAAACTATGAATTTTGAGAGGATACAATAAATCCACCACAGGGAGAGAGAAGGGGCCTGAGGAAGAGGGAGGAGGGGAGAGAGGATGCTGTCTCAGGAAAGCCTGTTCTCAGCCTGGTCCATAGGGTCAGGGGGTCCCAGCACCACCAGTCAAACCACAGAGTTGTCCCATCTTGAAGCAAGGAGGTGGCTCTTCCTATTGCCTTATGTATTACTTCACGGGCCAGACTCTAGTGTGTGTCTGGTGGGGAGGGGTCTTGGAGTATCCACCCAGACACCTCCAGGTGAGATGGCTCCTGTGAGTCAAGGGCATTTTTTGGAGAGGGCCACACAGGTGGCCACTCAAGTAATTATGCAGCTGGGGGGCAGTACCCCCATACAAAGAGGTCCTGGGCAAGGCACCAATATCACCCCCACATAGGTCTTCCTACGCTCTGCCGTTTATTCCAAAAGCCTACCAGCCATCTGTCTTCATTGGTTGAAGTTTCCACTTAGGATATAAGAGGCCTACAGGAGTGGGGAGGAGAGGGTCTGACTTGTTCTCTCCCTCAGCACATGGCACCACCATGGACCCAGTTCTATGGGGGTACTGTCCCCTAGGTGCATAATTACTTGAGGGCCACCTGTGTGGCCCTCTCCAAAAAATGCTTTTGACTCACAGGAGCCGTCTTGCCTGCAGGTGCCTGGGTGGATACTCCAAGGGCGCTAGGTCTATCATCCTTACCTCTTCCCTGGCCTTCATAACCCATCTTCTCTGTTCTCATGGCCAGTGCCCCAGTCCTAATCCCTGTTACTACTGAGCGTCTCCTCAGATCTCAGCCTCTAAAGGAAACCCCAGTCGTCTCACAACAGCCAAGTCTGAGCAGTTCACTTCCTCACTACCCACTATGACGAGCTCCTTTCACTATAAAGTCCACTCTTTCTTTTTTCGTTGTTTATTTATTTGGCTATGTCAGGCCCAGTAGCTTCGGTGTGGGCTTAGTTGCTTAGAGGCATGTGGGATCTTAGTTCCTCAACCAGGGATCGAACCTGTGTCCCCTGCACTGCAAAGCAGATTCTTAACCACTGGACCACCAAAGAAGCCCCTAAATTCCACTCATAAAGGCCCCTCAGGGACCTTCCCCCACGCAGCTGCTGCCTCCTGCCTTCAATCATACTCCCAAGCCGTTCTGAATATCCCAATGCATCCCATACTCAGCTTCTTTTCATCCTTAGACTTGGACCGTTTGTTCTCAGCAGGCTGCTCACCCTGTGCCCTGCAGCCACCAGCACCCCCAGCCCCCGGCCATCAGACGTGTCTCATGTAACCCTTTATCTCATATGACACTTTGACTAACCCCCATATTTAGTTCATTGCCTCTGCTGTGTGTTTATTTGCTCAGGCAACAGCACTTAATTACAGCTGAGTGTCTCATGGCCCATGCCCTTATCAGACGGCCAGCATTCCGAAGGCAGGATGTGAATCTGTCTGGCTAGTCATCCCCTAACCTGCTCTGCTACTCATTGTATGTGACCTGGGGCAACTTTAACTTTTCTTTTTTAACCTTTAAAAAAAAAAAAACAGCTGTAGTTCATTTACTATGCTGTATTAGTTTCAGGTGTTATCTGTAGGCACATATACACATTTACATGTAGATGCATATGCATAACTGAATATTCATATATGTATTCTTCTTCAGATTATTTTTCATCATAGGTTGATACCAGATATTGCACTTCAGTATTCTTGCCTGGAGAATTCCAGGGACAGAGGAGCCTCGTGGGTTACAGTCCATGGGGTGGCAAAGAGTCAGAAACCACTGAGTGAAAAATAGGGAACTCCCTATTTTATTAATACATTTAGTAGTCTATGTATGCTACTCTCAAACTCCTAATTTATCCTTCTCCCTAATTATAATTTTTGTGTGTCTCGGTTTCCTGATTTGTAAAACGTGAAAATATAACATAACATCCCTCACAGTTTGGAGGATAAATGACTTGAGTGCGTGTGTACTGGGTGGTACTTAGAACAGTGTTTGGTGCCTAGCGAGCACATGTGAGTGATGCTTTTACTGTTTCTATTACTGCAGACACAGTGGTGGGCGTGGGATCCACAGCACCAAGCAGAGGACTGGCATGTCCTCAAGAAACACTGAAGGTGCTACAAGGGTCCTGGCAGCCAGTCTGAAGTAAGATCACCCTCATCATTTTCCGGATGGTGAAACCCAGGGCAAGTGTGATCCCAGTTTCGGCCTTATCTCTGACTTCACTGGCCTCCAAGGCAAATATTTAGTGTTAGTTTATGGTTGACACTAACTGCTTCCGTTGCTATTGATAAGGGCAAGGAAACAAACGTCTTCTCATCAGAAGAGGTGATTAGGTAACAACAACAGTCACACCTGCAATTAATCATTTTACAGGGTAAAAATACAGTACGGGACTATTGGCTAATTCTTATGAAAGCCTTACTCATCCAACTACTTTGTTAAGTAAAGTGAAGCCAGCGGAAGTTGAGCCATATACCCCCATCTTTCCTGTGGCCCCAGGAAGCTCATCCATCACCTTGTCACCTCCTGCTGTCTGTGACCTCTCCCCTCCAACATCCCATCCACGTGGACCAGTAGCTGGCCGTTGCTGACTCACCAGCCTGCCGGTTTCCCTGGAGGGGGACTCCCAGCAGAACCACCTCATCCTTCTCTGGGCCTCCTCTCTCCTCCCATCTCCTCCTCCACACAGCCCACCCTACTGCACAGAGCCGACTCAGCCGGCCTTGACCAAGGTGCCAGGAACAGTCAGCGGGTGATTAAAGCATCTTTCACACAGAACATGTCTGGGCCCACAGATCTACTGCTGCACCCACGTAGATCTGGACACCAAACTGTCTCCTTTCCATATGCAAAGGCAGGGATAACCAGCACAAGGGTCATTTTTGAAATGCAACTCTATACGTTTCCCCATTTTTTCTCAAGGTTGTTCCTAGGCATCTCATTTCTTTCTCTGCCTTCCATCACCCTCTTTTCCCCTCCTGGATTCTTTTCGTTGTGGTTTTCTTTTTCTGAACCCAGTCTAGTCTAAAGGAGATCTGTTCTCATTTCCTATTTCCTCATGAAGGGGATGATGCTACGTGGACACCTCACCAGAATTTGGTGAAAAGGCAGAGAAAAGCAGAAGAAATCAGACCGGCTAAGTGAGGCTTCCCATCCTGAGATCGCTGTTCTGAAGAGTTCCGCCCACCACTCACCCGCCGCTCACAGCCACAGGAACATGAGTCATCAATGAGACAGTGTTACCACCCGCCTTTCTCCCCAAAGCCTCCCTAAAAAAAAAAAAAGAGGAAGTGGCCTCTGACACAGGGACGCATGAACAAGAGCTCCCCACATGGCACAAAGCATGAGAACTTTTTGCCACAGACTTCCGCACTGGTTAGAGGATGCTGGTCTTATGTTTGGTTTCCAAACCTCAAATCTGAAGAAAAATGTCGCTCAAAGTATGATTTGTAGGGAGCAGTAGAAAGGCTGATTCAGAAGGAAAAACAAAGGCCAAATCGTACTACTATTATATGACTTCTCTGATTTTTTAATAATTATAATTTTTAAAGGCATATTCGGTAATTAAGAGAAAATGAAATGACAAGAGCTGTAATTTCCTCTAAAGCATAAAAAGCAATATAATGGAAGGGAAAGAAAGATCAATTAGCCACACCGGTCAATAAAGCTGGCGTGAGAGGTGATTAAGCTTGTTCAAAGAAAAGTTTGATTAAAGATTACAAAAGGCTCTCTAATTATGAAGAAAGGAAAGAAAATTGTGAAGCGAGTCTAACAAAGGAGGTTACAAACTTGTTAATGCCACAGATTGAAATGAGAAACCCAACAATTAGAGTTGGTTAGGACAAAACAGCATCATTCCTAAAATGGGTAATTAAGCTCCATTCCCTAGTTAAAGGGATCTAGACCAGCTTTAAAATCGTTAGCCACATGCTTTGCAGAAAGCTCAGAACCATGTAAGTGAAAATGCACGGCGAGACCAGCCCTCAACCCACTCCGATGTGAGTGCAATTCATCAAGGAAAGAGGAGCCTGGAGTGTTTCTTCTCCAAGCTTTGATTCCCTAGGACGCCAAACAAGATAGGCTAATGGTATCTTCAACATCTACAATATCATCTTGGGAAAAGGAGGATTTTAGGCAAATTGAAAATAGGAAGGATTGGAAATGATTGGAGAGTTAGTATATGATTGTAAAAACCCATCTGTGGTTAAACACTATGCTTCTCTTTTCCTTGATTCCACCAGCAGTCTAGAAAGAATTCATCTTCTTCATTTTCATTGGTTAGTCAGAAACGTAGCATTTGGATTGACACGCTGAATCCTGTTTCTTTTCTGGTCTTTTCTGTTGACAGGAGAGGATGCCTGCGAATCTCGGGTTGATGTTCATCACCTCCCAGCCAACAACTCTTCTCCACAACCATCTCCTGCTCCCGAGAGCTGCCATTCCCACCTCCTGCCTCACTAAAGAGAAGCAGGCTTTGCTGGAATTGGCAGTCAACTGGCATTTTTCTCTACTTGTATCCTAAAGAAGAAGAAAATCTGTATCAGAGAACAAGGAGTAGATTCCCCTCAAACAAACTCTCTAAAGTAAGCAGTGTGTGTGCCTTGGTTACAAGCCACAAGCAATGAAAGGGCATATCTGTGCAAGAATTGGCAGTTCTCTGGGTCCTGTAATTCTCATCAGGGAGGAAGGCTCAACAAACCAATTAACTAATTAAACCAATTAACCAAATGTGTAATTAACCTTGGGCACAGAGGTGTCAACAGAAGCCCAACAAAGAAATTACTCTCCTTCTGCAATTGCCTGGTGGCCTTACGCCTTTTTGTTTTCAGTCTTAAAGGCATATCCACAGAGGGAAAATAATCTCTGGGCAAAGAATTAATGGCTGAGCAATAATATCATAGAGATGGGAGGGAATCAAGCCAGGAGCAGTGTTTCCCACGCCAGTTACAGTTCATTATCTGTCAGCAAATATACAGAAGTTCTGGAGGACTTTGTCCGTGAAATACTGGCCAATTCATGATCATTTCTTTTGAGAACACACATGTCCATTATGAAGTGCAGGGGAATAGCTAAGAAAATTTCAAACTAGCCACTACAAGAAGATGGTCAAGCACGTGGTAATTCAAACAGTTGGTCCTAGGAGGAAAGGAACCAAGAAAGGGATGAAAAAAGTGTTGTAGAGTTTTGATCTGTGCACAGAAAGGCCCAGAAAGATGAACTTGTGCAATTGTATGAATACTTGGCTCCATGCAACTCTGTGGAAATTCACCTTTGCCAAAACAATCAATTCATGCCTCGCCATGATCACTTTCAAGTAGCTTACCCTATAAAATTTGGGTTTTTGAGTAGCTTCAGGAATGTTATTAAGCATTCATGATATACAAGACACTAAGCTAAACCTATTTTCTTTTAACAGCTGTTTAGCTTATATTTAGGGGTGAAATGCAGAAAAAAAGGTAACCAAGAAAAAATTGTATGTTAAGCACCAAATGGATAATGCAGACCATAGTCAAATATCTAATGACTGAATGAGACAAACGGAGACATAAACCATTACTTATCCCATTTCAGAGAAACCAAAATCGTGATGGAGAGGCACACACAATCAAATCATTAACAGGGGAAGTGAAAGCTACAGCATTAGGAAATGTGAAGCTTATCAGGAGAATAAATATGTATGTGAAATCTTACACTGGATTTTCCTGTTCCTCTTTCATAAAAGATGCCAGTTTTCGACATTGACCTTGGGCAAGATCAAAGCTCACCTGGGCTAAGTCAGCACACACTTTCTAATCCTTAAGTAAAAAGATACACTTGTGAACAGTAACACCCAGCCAAGCTCACAGACTCTACACACAATCAGAGACTTAAAGGGTAATTTATAACCAGGTGAGTAGAATGTTTAAGGAACCATGTTTCATTCACTAAACCAAGGATCCTGTTCCTGCCCCAGGTTCAGAAAAAGCACTCGGTATGATTTCAATTAACCTCTCTAAGCACCCATTTCCCCATCTGAAAAGAAAATGATGGGCTTTGGAATAGAACATCCTATAAGCCTTCTCATGATTTGAATAGATTATTTTCCACTGATAAAGGACGAGACTCTCTGACACCAAACGCTTCCCTTCCTAATACTTTGGATCAACCAGAAACCTGAAAATTGCATCCAAGAAGCTTTTCTTAAGATAAAGCGATAGCATTTTCCCGAGAATAATTGCCAGTCTCATTGAAACTTTAGCCAGGGAACTTATCAAATAAAGAAACCACCTAGTTCCAGACCATAGGCAGAGTCCAGGAAAGTCAAACCCACGACCTCATGGAAATTTAGAATTACACAGTTTAGAATTACACAGTTGTTGGGTCAGGTTGAGAGTAAAGAATGTGAAATTGTTTATCTGAGATTCTCCAAGACCGTGTGAGCTGGGGCCCATTGTTTTAAAATCATATAACTGAAGAAAGCAAACTCCTAAAAAGAGATGTGTATCATCTCCTCGAGGCTGCACACTGCCAAGTGATGGACTGATCCCCACTCTATGTGCTCTTGTTTATCTCTGCCTCAGTACTGAAACAAGATGGTGTCCACACAGGCTGAATCTTGGGGATGGATGGATGCTGGTAATAAAAGGCTGAATTCCAGTTCTAAGTAAGGTGCTTCATACAGATAAAATAGATATTGTTCTATCTCAATGCAAATCAAGTTCCTTTGTACTGACATGGAATAGATTTGTTAATAATTGTAAAGTTTGATGGACTGTTAATATTAAATGTAAGATGTTCAAATGTTTTAATTCCATTTAATAAATTCTGAGGCAGTCAAAAAAGAGATTAAAAGTAAGTCCACAATAAATATCATCAAGTGTATAAAAACATGGGTTAGTCTGTTCCGTATACTGGGTGACATAAACAACAGAAACTTTTTTTCTCATAGTTCTAGAGGCTGAGAAGTCCAAGATGAAGGCTCTGGTAGGTTTAGTATATGTTTCATAGATGGCCATGTCCTTCTGCTGTGTCCTCAGGTGCCAAAAAGGGGAAAGGAGTTCTTGAGTTTCATAAGGGCACTAATTCCATTCAAGAGGGCTCCATCATCATGACCTAATCACCTCCCAAAGGCCTCACTTTTTAAGTTAAGATTTCAGAAAATGAATTTGTCAGGGTTGAGGGGGGACCACAAACTTTCAATCTATAACAAATATGCACTTCAGTGCTCTTTCTTCAGACTGATATTAATTCCCTAAACAATGACTTATTGAACACATAATAAGTGCCCACTTAACTCTGGAAATATGATTAGAATTGGGGATAAATAAGTCAGGTACAGCTCATATGCTCAGGGATATTGTAAACTATTATATAAAGATGTATATTGGGGTAATTAATAACAGTATTTAATGTCACAAGAATTTTGGCTCTTTATATTCCGTGGACTGTTTAGTATGTTGCTTCTTCTAAACAATGAATGACAGGAAATACAGATAAATTTAATAGGATACCATAAGATACACAATTTTTGGAAATCATTTATAAGGCAAATCCAAATTAGATTTTAGGATACCAAGCATTAAAGACAAGACAGGATATTAGAATCGATATTAAATGCTTGCATCTAGAAAAGAAAATGATGGTAATACTCTTAAAGATATTATGCAGCTTGTATTTTACAGACTTCAAAAAATGCTAAAAGATTTGTTTATGAAGGTCCCAAGATGTTACTTTTTCGACATAGCGACAATAGGGACAAAAACTAGAAGGACACATTCAGAGCCTCTTTTGAAAGTAAAGAGTTACTAGGATGGAATCTCATCTCCAAAACCGACTGGCCACACAAAGGTCAAACTTTCTCAAGGCAGCCCAGAAGCTTGAGAAAATTCCCAGAATTCCTGGACCACAAAGCCGAGATTCCCAGAGGAGAAGCCCACCACTCCCCTTCTTCCTGCCTCTCTGCCTTCATCCTCTCCTCCCCATCGCTCACCGCTGGGTTCTGCTTCCTAACATGGAATTTAACTTTATCATCCGTCTATGTAAAATAAACATCTTACACTGAAATGTAATGACGTTGAAAGTTGTGGAATAAGGTGAATTTCCCTCCTCATCTCAAAATGTTTACAGATCTAATGGGCTTTATATGAGATGACATCATACCACGTGGCTATCAGGCCTGTTGCACTTTTTGGCAAAAACTGTGTTTTACTCATCTTCCTCCCCTCAACACATAGATTTGAATGGACTGACTGTTAGAGGTGATAAAAGTCCCCTGTAGACTCTGGGGACTGACTTTAGGATTAAAACTAAAAGAGCATATTAGTAATTCATCATCATCAAGATATGACAGAGACAATGAATGAAAAGCATGATGTGCTGGGACCACTGTAGGTTAGAGTTTCAGGCTAGATTAACTTTCTGAAAGCAAAGGCCATTTTTCTCCTAAATGATATGCATTCCTTTCCCTGGAGCTGGGTCAGGGTAGTTCCTGCCACATTTCGATTCTACCCCTATTGTCACAGAAAATTCTAGGGAAAGTCTGCCTGCAGTGCCATTGTGTATTTGAACATTCACTACAATACTCTTTCTTTTATGGTCACACACACACACACACACACACACGATGTAAGAGTCTCTCATAACTTAAGCTTTTGTTCCTAAATAGAAATAAATTTCTGAAAATTTCTTTCACTTCTGCACAAGATGCTTTGTATATACTGACTGGCTGAGTAGTTTCCTTAAAAATAACCCACTTTATTTATAGCATTTGGGATGTAGTATAAGTAACATCCCTGGCAAACAAAGCTTTAAATAAGCTTTTCCTCCACATTATCCATTTTACATGGAGCTTATGAATTTGATCATAATGCAAACTCAGCTCAGGAAAGAGAATATGCAAATGACTGGAAGGAATTTGAGGTATCTTAACGGTGTATTAACTCTAATGCATCCCCAGAAGACTCTTGAGAGTCCCTTGCACAGCCAGGAGATCAAACCAGTCAACCCTGAACATTCATTGGAAGGACTGATGCTGAAGCTGAACCTCCAATATTTTGTCTACCTGATGTGAAGAGCTGTTTCTTTGGAAAAGACCCTGATGCTGGGAAAGATTGAGGGCAAGAGAAGGAGGCAACAGAGGATGAGATGGTTGGATGGCATCATTGACTCAATGGACATGAGTTTGAGCAAACTTCAGGAGATAGTGAAGAACAGGGAAGCCTCATGTGCTGGCGTCCATGGGGTCCCAAACAGCTGGACTCTACTGGGTGATTGAACAATAACAAATGATACACTTATGGTAGCTACTAAGCTGTCCAAATAGTTTTGCTTCAGAGTTGCTCTTAAACTCAACCAACTTACTCAATGGAGCTTAGGCATCTAGAACTAAATACAAGGCATAGTAAAACATGGTATCTTGGCTGAGGGAAGGGAGAATAAATATCAGGAGCAGTGGGGTCACAGTCATTTCCACTGGTAGATCTAAGCAAGGCTGGCTGGCTTGCATTTTTGTTTTTCTTTAATTAAACAAAAAAAATCTACAATCAATCTGTCAGTTTACAGAC
This sequence comes from Ovis aries, assembly GCF_016772045.2. Lineage (NCBI taxonomy): Eukaryota > Metazoa > Chordata > Mammalia > Artiodactyla > Bovidae > Ovis > Ovis aries. Next base: position 56,259,963 of record NC_056069.1, read on the forward strand.
CAGGGAAAGATTTTTGTAGACAAAATACAGACTTCCCAGAGGGACCAACCATGACTTCAGCCACAAAATTAAAAGAAGCTTGCTCCTTGGGAGGAAAGCTATGACAAGCCTAGACAACATATTAAAAAGCAGAGGTATCATTTTGCCAACAAAGGCCTATATAGTCAAAGCTGTGGTTTTTCCAGTAGTCATGTACGGATGTGAGGATTGGACCATAAAGAAGGCTGAGCGCTGAAGAATTGATGCTTTTGAGCTGTGGTGCTGGAGAAGACTCTTGAGAGTCCCTTGCACAGCAAGGAGATCAAACTAGTCAGTCCTAAATGACCAACCTAGACAGCATATTAAAAAGCAGAGACATTACTTTGCCAGCAAAGGTCTGTCTAGTCAAGGCCATGGTTTTTCCAGTAGTCATGTATGGATGTGAGAGTTGGACTATAAAGAAAGCTGAGCACTGAAGAATTGGTGCTTTTGAATTGTGGTGTTGGAGAAGACTCTTGAGAGTCCCTTGGACTGCAAGGAGATCCAACCAGTCCATCCTAAAGGAGATCAGTCCTGAGTGTTCATTGGAAGGACTGATGCTGAAACTGAAACTCCAATGCTTTGGCCACCTCATGCGAAGAGCTGACTCATTAGAAAAGACCCTGATGCTGGGAAAGATTGAGGGCAAGAGGAGAAGGGGACGACAGAGGATGAGATGGTTGGATGACATCACTGACTCCATGGACATGAGTTTAGGTAGACTCTGGGAGTTGATGTGGACCGGGAGGCCTGGAGTGCTGTGGTCCATGGGGTCACAAAGAGTCAGGCACGACTGAGTGACTGAACTGAAACTGAACTGAAAGGCAATCAACTCTGAATATTCATTGGAAGGACTGATGCTGAAGCTGAAGCTCCAATACTTTGGCCACCTGATGCGAAGAGTCAACTCGCTGGACAAAATCCTGATACTGGGAAAAATTGAGGGCAGAAGGGGAAGGGAGTGACAGAGGATGAGATGGTTAGATAGCATCACTGACTCCATGGACATGAATTTGGGCAAACCCCGGGAGATAGTGAAGGACAGGGAAGCCTGGTGTGCTGCAGGTCATGGGGTCACAGTGATTCGGACATGACTGAGCAGCTAAACAACAAAAACAGAAGCACTAAAGTCTCTCTCATATTTAAGTTAATCAGCATAATAGTTCTTTTCAGTAAAGTTAGCAAGTCTTTAAATATACTGTACAGTTATTTAATATGTATTACTATTATTTCTCTACAGAGAAGATGTTAAAATGAAAAGTTAAAAAACCTTTATTTTATAAATAATTTTAGAAAAGTTTTCTAATTTTAGAAAAATTAATAAGCAAAAATTACTAATTTGTACTGGCTTCCCTAGTGGCTCAGACGGTAAAGCATCTGCCTACAGTGTGGGAGACCAGGGTTCGATCCCTGGTTTGGGAAGAACCTCTGGAGAAGGAAATGGCAACCCACTCCAGTACTCTTGCCTGGAAAATCCCATGGATGGAGGAGCCTGGTAGGCTACAATCTATGGGGTCGCAAAGAGTCAGACACAACTGAGCGACTTCACCTCACCTCACTAATAAAATATTGACTTGATATAAGTAAGATATATTGGGAATAATTTGAATTGCTGAAGCTTTCAAAAATGTTTAAAATTCTTTATAATCCTCAGTCCTATAATCCTTCATGCATCTAGTTGTTGCTAATGCAACTGAAAAGATGAAAAAAAGATTTGCCCAAAAGGTAACCAAAGTTCAGCGAAGAAGTGATTTTCTTGTTTTTCTTTTTTTTTTAAGATCAAGAGGGGGAAAAGCACTATTTTTTTTTTAATAATCCTTCAAAATATTTGTGAAAATGCTTATAAGGCAGTAAAACTCAACAATTAGGAGAGGGAAAAAGTGAAGAAAAAGAATTCACAGTTACCTAACAAGGAAAACCCTCTGGAAAGAGTTTCAACACATCTACTTCCATTAAGGAAAAATACTGAGTAAGTGACTGAAGTGCTGAGTATACCAGAAGGGAAAACGCGAACACAAAGTTGATCATAAATATCAGTAAGTTAATGTCAGTTCTTGGTAACCAGCAGAGGCTGGGAAGATTCATGTTTGGGGCTGGAATGGAAACCATATAAGACCATATATGGCGCTTATTTCATCTGAACTTAACAACTGTTGGTTTCTGTTCAGAATTAAATTAAGACACATTTGATTGTCTTCAAGAAATGAGGTTCTAACTACCCACTGAGCTCACGTCTCCATCCACTGTCTTCAACTTTAGGGCAGAGGAATGAACTTGCTAATCCAGTTGTGAATGACAGCCCTGGCTATGAATTCTGAAACGTGATTCCTCCTTTTTCTCTTACAGCCCAAAGACTGTCTCCTACCTCATGGAGCCCGCAGAGGTTGACACAGAACCCAGGAGCCTGGAGGGGGGTTTACTCCACTCTCCCATTTCTGAGAGAAGCAGTATAACTCACTGCCCTCACCTACTGTGGTTTCCATCACGACTGTGTTCCTAGACTCCAAAGCACGGATGAATTGAATTGTGTAGTCAGGAGAGTAACACCTATGTACGCTCCCTTTATCTTGCACAGCATCTAAAATAACAACATGTGATGCGGGAGGGGGCAAGCAACCATCTGAAATGTCTATGACCATGCTTCAAGCAAGGCATGGGTCAAGGCCTCAAACCATTTCAGAACATTCTAGCGAGCATTGCAGGAAAGCACTGAGGCTGAAAGCTAGCAAAGGTCTAGTTTTGCTATTCAAAAAAAAAAAAAAATCACGTAGAACACAAAGAGACACCCTTCCATTTTCATTTCTTTCTTTCTCCAGCCAGTATACCAATAAGTCATCATCTACAGAGCATTTGCCACTAATACCAGCCATTTTTATGAATGGCAAGACTAGAGAAGAAGTCCCCATATTATGAAAATAATATTAACTTAAAACCTGTTGGTGAATGCACAGGACTTCTCTGCTAGTGTGTAGCAAGCTTGTCTTTAAGTCCTAGTTAAAAGCTACCAGCTTGTAAAACAGTTCAACAGGAAACCTTCACTCTGAAATTGCGATGCTTGATTGTCGGCACCAGATGAACCATTTCACCAAAAACCATGGACTCTCCCCACTTTTATAATCATGCAGTTATATTTGTCAGAACCCCCAACCTCTTGAATAAATGTAAATTGTACACTTGGGGGCATTGTTGAGCCCACTATTTAAAGGAACACTCAGGCAAATTCTTTGGCAAAGCAATAAAAAAGTTTATGGTCAAAGCATGCCCTTCTTGTGCCTGTTTTATAAGTCTATTGTTTCACTTTACTAGGTTTCCTTAAAGTAGGGCTTGCATATTGGTAATAAGCATTTTTTCACATCAACCTAATACCTTGTTATTTATAACCTGCTCTAAGAATGAGCAGACCTCATGGTGATGCAAAGCTGTGCCAACATCTATTAAAGGGAATCCAATTAAGAATAAACTTAGCCATGAGGCAATTCCTCATGTGAGACATTGGCAAGTAACATTCAGAGACATGTGTTATTGTGTCAATGTACAAACAGGAGTCGGATTATCCAGCTTTGAATCTCACTCCTTATGAAAGTTTCTAAACTTCAGATCCTAATTCTAAAACAGGTTGTTGTTGTTCAGTCACTAAGTCATGTTCAACTCTTTGTAACCCCATGTACTGCGCACACCACGCTTCCCTGTCCATCATCATCTCCCAGAGTTTGCTCAAACTCATGTCCATTGAGTCAGTAATGCTATCCAACCATCTGATCCTCTGCCATCCCCTTCTCCCTCTGCCTTCAATCTTTCCCAGAATCAGGGTCTTTTCCAGTGAGTCGACTCTTCACATCAGGTAGCCAAACTCTGGAGCTTTAGCTTCAGCATCAGTCCTGCCAATGAATATTCAGAGTTGATTTCCTTTAGGACTGACAGGTGTGATCTCCTTGCTGTCCAAGGGACTGTTAAGAGTCTTCTCCTGCACCACAGTTTGAAAGCATCAATTCTATGGTGCTCAGCCTTCTTCATGGTCCAGCTCACAGATAATAGTAATGGTACCTTCCACCTTGAGCTTTTGTGAAAATTAATAAGGCAATGAATATAGTAAGTTAGCACACTACCCGGCACATGGTAAATGCTACATAAGGGCTAGCTAGCAATGCCAGCAACAAGACCCAGCAGTTTCAAAAGGAGCTGGAAAGGGCTCAGAAATGGCTCCAGTGGGACATCAGAGATTCACGTTATCATGGAGATCTCAGCATCTTCCCTTTAAGTCCTTGTCCCTTGCTAGCCACAGAAAAGAGCTGAGCTGAATCAGGAGTTTCCACTGGCTTTGAGCAAAGCTTGGCAGCAGTCATGGGGCCTCCATCGCTCCCAACCTCATTGGCTTCCATCCACATTATGCCAAGCAGTGCATCAACAGGATGTGGAGTCATCTTCCGTGGTCCCAGCTGGCTCTGATTGTGCTGTGATGACTTGGCTATTGCAGATGCTAAAATGAAAGCATGTCTCAACTCACCTCTTGAATGTGGTGTTGTTTATATTTGCCCAAAACTTCCCCTCCCCGTGGGTCATTTAAATATCATGCCAAAGGCCTTGTTTCTTTTATCTGAATAAACTTTTCCAAGAAAATATTTGAGAACAGCTATTCTTACTGATACTTTGCAGATCTGGAAGAGAGTTTTCATAGCTACATAGTCTTTCCCTCCCCCAAAGTCTGGCTCCATGTAGAGCCACAGCAATCCTTCTTAAAATCTAAGCCAGATCATGCCACTCGTCTGTTCCAAAGCCAGAGTCCTTAGATGGCTTACAAGGAAATACACAGTCTCCGCTTAGCCCCATTTCCTCTTCCTCTGCTCTCTTTGGGACTTCCTTGCTTGTCTTCAGATACAGCCAGGTGCGCTCTTACCTCAGGGCCTTTGCACCTGCTGCCCCTACTGCCTGAAATGTTCTTTGCCACAGATAACTGTGTTGCTCTGTTCCTTGCTTTTTTCTGGTCTCAACTCAAATGTCACCTTATCAGGCAGGCTTTTGTCTATTATTCTATATCAAATAGCACCCTCCCTCTCACCCCTCTTTATTTCCTTCCTCTGCATGTATCATCACCTTACATTTTACATATTTGTTGATTTTTTTGACTGGCTCCTCCCTGAAATTGTGAGCTTAATAAGAAAAATGACTGCTTTGTTTGCCCACTGTGTCACCAGCACTTAGACCCAGAAGGCATTCAGTAGGTGCTCAATAAATGGCTATTCAATGTTAAAAGAACTACTTCCTAGGGACACAGCAATCAGAGCTCTCATCTGCCTATTAACCCATCAAATGGGCGAATTGCTAATGTCTTTCTTATCAGTCTAGTTATTGCTCCTAACTTCCTTGTATTTTTTCAAGTTCTTTCTGTGCTTCCTACACATGATTCCACATTTCTTTTTTCATCAATATTCCAGGGTATGTTACCTCATTCACTACTCCCTGATTTTTCTTTTTAACAATGATCTACAGAGTGCAGATGACACCACCCTTATGGCAGAAAGTGAAGAGGAGCTAAAAAGCCTCTTGATGAAAGTGAAAGAGGAGAGCGAAAAAGTTGGCTTAAAACTCAACATTCAGAAAATGAAGATCATGGCATCCGGTCCCATCACTTCATGGGAAATAGATGGGGAAACAGTAGAAACAGTGTCAGACTTTATTTTTGGGGGGCTCCAAAATCACTGCAGATGGTGACTGCAACCATGAAATTAAAAGACACTTACTCCTTGGAAGAAAAGTTATGACCAACCTAGATAGCACATTCAAAATCAGAGACATTACTTTGCCGACTAAGGTCCGTCTAGTCAAGGCTATGGTTTTTCCTGGGGCCATGTATGGATGTGAGAGTTGGACTGTGAAGAAGGTTGAGCACCAAAGAATTGATGCTTTTGAACTGTGGTGTTGGAGAAGACCCTTGAGAGTCCCTTGGACTGCAAGGAGATCCAACCAGGTCATTCTGAAGGAGATTGGCCCTGGGATTTCTTTGGAAGGAATGACGCTAAAGCTGAAAGTCCAGTACTTTGGCCACCTCATGCGAAGAGTTGACTCATTGGAAAAGACTCTGATGCTGGGAGGGATTGGGGGCAGGAGGAGAAGGGGACAACAGAGGATGAGATGGCTGGATGGCATCACGGACTCGATGGACGTGAGTCTGAGTGAACTCCAGGAGTTGGTGATGGATAAGGAGGCCTGGTGTGCTGTGATTCATGGGGTCACAAACAGTCGGATAAGACTGAGCGACTGAACTGAACTGACAGAACACTGTTTAAGAAACTGTTTAAAAACAGTATGTGAAACTCATCATCTTGCTTTATAAATGCCTCATAAGGCTTCAGACTCAGCTCACTCATGACAATGGACATATTGCCTTGCATTTTGTATAATTTTGATGCACACGGGAAATAGCCTTTCTTTGGGTGTTGCCTGAACACTTTGTGGGTGCTCTGCAACTCTGAGGTCAAATGTGCTTCTGGCAAGATGCATTATCTATACTCATCTGGCAGATCGTAGATCCTGTGGGTATAAAGCCAAGAGGTTCATGTTTGACTTGAGTTGTATCTTGCTTTCCTGTTCTTTCTTAAAAGTATTGTCAAAGCATAAGGCGGGTGGCTAATATGAAATTTAAATTTCTATGAGAAAGATAAGCAGGGAACAGGACAAAAAGGCTCACAGGGTCCCATTGTTGATGGAAAGAATGCTGAGAGAGGAAAGTTTGCTTTCTTTACCATAACTTTCAAATAAGAATAAAGAGAAACTTATCAGGGAGAATGATAACAAAGAGAAGAGGGAAATCTGAAAGAAATAAAAATAATAGAATTACTTTTGGTTCATGGTTTTCATTCCTAAACATATTAGAAAGTTACGGATCTAGCCTGTGTGGTCCTCATCCCATTTCCTCTGCCCCTCCTCTGGCAAGATTCCCTTACTCTCCTAAAACTGCTTGAGCTGGGGGAGGAGAGAAAGACGAGAAAAGATCCGAACTCCCTCAGGCCCTCTAGGATTCCCTACCTGGCTTGGAAATCTCTATCTGCTACTTTAGCTGCTACTAACTCTTGGAGATGGTGAAGGACAGGGAAGCCTGGTGTACTGCAGTCCATGGGGTCACAAAGAGTCAAACATGACTGAGCGACTGGAAAACAACAACACTAGCTGTGAATCCTTGAAAAACTTACTCAGCTTCTCTGCCTGATGGGGATTAATAGTGGTACATGCCTGTGAATTAGACATGAACAATAGTAGGAGTACCTGCTTCTTAGGAGTATGGGAAGGATTACATGAGTTATCACAAAGCACTAGAATAAGGCTTGGTAGCTTGAAAGTGACCAGTAAATGGTAGCTAATATTCCCAGCAGCTTAGAAGTTTCTCTAAGTCTCTTATTCACGAATGTAAGGTCAAGGATTTGGTATCTGTATTGACTTTAAAACTTACCTGGTGGCTCAAATGGTAAAGAATGCCTGCAATGCGGAAGATCTGGGTTCGATCCCTGGGTCAGGAAGATTGCCTGGAGAAGGGAATGGCTACCCGCTCTAGTATTCTGTCCTGGAGAATCCCATGGAGGAGGCTGGCAGGCTATAGTCCATGGGGTCACAAAGAGTGAGAGGCAACTGAACGAGTAACGCTTTCCACTTTGACTTGAAAGCAACAAACGTACTCTCTCCTCCTAACTTCAACTGTGAAGCCTTCACCCAGAGGCTGAGCCACCCAACCACTCTCTAGACTGAGGTGGCTCTGCTCAAATGGAACTTACTTGTGACATCACCAATCACTCACTTACAAAAACCGAAGTAAGTGAGTCGTGTATATGTCAAGGTGGCACGCTATTTAGAATGCTGATCATGCAGTAGTGTTAAATGTGTTTAAACTTGGGGATTTTTCTGGAATTCACCTACTCAATCCATTTTCTCTCTGGTCGAAATGATCAGTGTAACTAAGATTCAGTCATAAAACCTTAATTCAGATGTGTCTCAGTACTTGGACCTTTAGCCATAAAGAAAATACACAAACTCTGGGAAGAAACTGTAGAAGATCTTAGCTCAGTTCTTTCACCATATGCTTTCCCCCAACCCTGCTGGCCCTGAATGGAATGAATGAGATGATTGGACAGCTCTTGGCAAACAAAACGATGTGCTTATACAATTTGTTAAACAATGTTCCATGGATTATTGTTCTTTTTATTTTTTTAAAGGGGGTCAGGGAATGACTCATTACTATAATAATAATAATCTAAGGAAATCAACCCTGAATATTCATTGGAAGGACTGATGCTGAAACTGAAACTCCAATACTTTGGCCACCTGATGCAAATATCCAACTCATTGGAAAAGACCCTGATGCTGGGAAAGATTGAAGGCAGGAGAAGGGGGCAACAGAGGATGAGATGGTTGGATGGCATCACCAACTCAATGGTCATGAGTTTGAGCAAACTCCAAGAGATAGCAAAGGACAGGGAAGCCTGATGTGCTGCAGTCCATGAGGTTGCAAAGAGTCAGACACAACTGAGCAGCTGAACAAGAACAAAGCATTCTATGACTAGATACATACTGCTCCTGGAGATGAAAGTGCAAAGGAATCAAGGGAAAGCCTTCTCTCAAGAAGAGCAAGGAAGGCATGCAGTTCAGTCAATGTTTTTCCAAAAAGACTCATCACTCGGGAGCAACCACACAGCCTAGAGGAGAAGCAACATTTACTGAGTAGTATTACCTGCCAAGGCACATCCAAGGAATGTTACTGAAGTTATTCAATCATCAAACAACTGTATGAAATAGTAATAGCTAGTAATAGCTCCACTGTAATAATGAGGCATTCAAGCTGAAACCTAACTGACCTGTTCAAGAACATAAGTCAATGCAGAATAACACGAGCACTGACATGCCTAGCGTCACTGCAGCACTCACTGTAAATACCAGGTCCTTCGGGGAGGCTCAGTGCCACACTGATCTCCACATCACAAGCAGAAATTTGACCATGTTCAAGGCTGTTGTCTTTGCAACTCTATGGACTGCAGTATGCCAGGCTTCTCTGCCCTTCACTATCTTCCAGAGTTTGCTCAAACTCATGTCCATTGAGTCGGTGATGCCATCCAACCATCTCGTCTCCTGTCGCCCCCTTTTCCTCCTGCCCTCAATCTTTCCCAGCATCAGCATCTTTTCCAGTGAGACAACTCTTCACATCAGGTGGTGAAAGCATTGGCGCTTCAGCTTCAACATTCATCTTTCCAACGAATATTTATGGTTGATTTTCTTTAGGAAAGATATTAAAGGTGTCTATGTCCTAATCAGTAGAACCTACAAATATGATATATTCGTGGTAAAATGAAATAAAAATAAAAGAGATCAAATTAAGACGGAAATAGACTAACCTTGACATTGGAGTGTGGACTCAAAGAGTACCCTACGTTTCCAGCCTAGGCTGGTGGTAAAGAATCCGCCTGCCACAGAAAATTCGGGCTCAGTTCCTAGGTGGGGAAGATCCCGTGGAGAAGGGAATGGTAACCACTCCAGTATTCTTGCCTGGAATACTCTATGGGCAGAGGAGCCTGGTGGGTACAGTCCAGGAGAGTCTCAAAGAGTTGGACGGGACTGAGCACACACATTCCAGTAAACAGTGAGTGTGACCTGCAATCAAGCTGTCAGCCACTGCAACCACCCTGGACAGTGCAGCCTGAGAGGGATTCAAGATGGAGAAAAACAGGATCCTGGCCCTAGAGAGGGCCATATCTAAGGAATCTTAAATGCATATCTAAGGAACAATTTCAGTGAACCCAGATTTTGCATCTTCCTTTACACAGAAAAGCACTAAAACCTTTAGCTTGAGATGTCTGGGTTTTATGATTAGCAGTAATCCTTTGATATTCAACTGCTTGTTCTGTTTTGTTCTCAGCAAAAACTCATATATATTCTGGCTCTTCCCTTACCTGTTCGGAACTATTCCTCAGGGCAATCTGAAAGGCTGTCTCCCCAGTGATAGTCCTCAGAAAGGTCCTCAAATAAAACATTTCTTGCAACTTTCCACTTTATGTTTTACTTCAGTTGACAGGAGATTGTCCTGGATTATTATCCTGGGATGAGCCCAAGGTAATGACAAATTAGAGAGAGAGGCAGGAGGGCCGGAAACAGAGGAGAAGGTATGACAAGAGAAGCAGAGAGGGAGAGAGATTTGAAAATGTCCCACTGCTGTCTTTGACCATAAATCAGGAATTCCGGTGGCCTCTAAAAGCTAGAAAAGGGGAGGAAATGGACTCTTCCCAACAGCTGCCACGAGTAACACCACCCACTAACACCTTAATTTTAGCCCAGGAAAACCCATTTTTAGGTTCTTGTCTTCCAAAACTGTAAGATAACAAATGACAGTGTTTCAAGCCACTAAGTTTGTGGTCCTTTGTAACAACAGCCCCTTAAGAAACAAATACACCTTACTAGTACTGTTTAATTTGCATCAGGGGTCTGCAAAAATTTTCCATAAAGGATCAGGTCGTAAATATTTTAGAGTCTGTGGGCCAAGAGGCCCTATAATCTGCTATTGTAGTTCTGAGGAGTCTCAGACAATGCACACATGACTGAGCGTGGCCAAACTGGCGGCAGTTTCAAAACAGGCTGAATAGGGGCTCCTCTTGCAGCCCTGAGGGAGGGCACACAATAGGAGGGAGCCTTTAGAAATCTGACCTCTTGAAATTAAATAGCCCTTTTAACAGCATTATTATACTGCCTTGCAGTTGTATAATGTTCATGTAAACCATATCCTTCTTGATTTCAGCACCCCTGGGGAGGCAGTGTAATATGATTTTTAAAAAGTGCTTGGGGTTGGGAGACTTGCTTCCAGGCCTGGTTCTGTTCACAGTCACACCTGTGTGACATTGGGTAGGTCATTTTTCATCTTTGTTGTTCGGTCCTTCCGTCGCGTCCAACTCTTTGTGACACCATGGGCTGCAGCACATCAGGCTTCCCTGTCCTTCACTATCTCCCGGAGTTTGCTCAGACTTATGTCCATTGAGTCGGTGATGCCATCCAACCATTTCATCCTCTGTCGCCCCTTTCTCCTCCTGCTCTCCATCTTTCCCACTATCAGGGTCTTTTCCATTGAGTCGACTCCTTGCATAAGGTGGCCAAAGGATTGGAGCTTCAGTTTCAGGGTCAGTCCTTCCAGTGAATATTAGCCTTTAGGTCACAGTTTTCTCAACTGTGAAATGAAGCACTGAGGCTCCCAGGTGATCTATAGGGTCTCCTTCCGGTTTCTTTTCCTCATGATTTGTCAGTGTCCCTCCTGGTGGTTTAGTCACTGAGTCGTGTCCAACTCTTGCGACCCCATGGACTATAACACATCAGGCTCCTGTGTCCATGGGATTCTCCAGGCAAAATCCTGGAGTGGGTTGCCATTTCCTTCTCCAGGGCAGTGTCACTCCCAGAGCAGGTAAAGCTAACAGTGGTGTGCAATTTCAGGGTGAGTCCATTTCTTCTTGAAGGTGATATTTGTGGCAACGTTCATCAATGTCATGGGCAGAACAGGAATGCAACTGAAGCTGAGAGCTCCTTCAAATTGTATGAACACAGTTACATGATAGACTCTGGGGAGCAGGAAAGGGTAAAACAGTGGAATAAAGCTTCAAGAGCAAAACAACTGGCTAAAACAAACAATGAGAGGAAGCAGGAGCCTGGAGAATTGCAAACTCAGAAAATAGGCTTAGTTGTGTTCTCAGAAATAAATCCCCTGGGCAGACAGGAGACCAGCCTAGTGTACAGCCGCTTAGGGGATTAGATTGGGTCCACGTGGCCTCAGAGAGAACAGGTAGAAAGTAGAGCTGGCCCCGCTTTGCACTGGACTTTCTAATGGGCTCCAGAAACAAGCTGGTAACAAGAATGAGGAAGGTGAGGGGAACACGAGTGCTCTTAGGCCAGTTTTTCTCCCAAGAGAGGAGTGGAGTTCAACATCACAGAGCAGGTAAAAGCAACCCTTCTGAGAGCAGCAGAGCCCTTCACATCAAAAACTCACCTGTCAGTTGTGCTGCCCATGTGGTAACCAGTAGTCACCCATGGCTTTCAGATTTAAATCTGAATTCATTAAAAGCAAATGAGGGACCTCCCTTGTGGTCCAGCGGTTAAGAAGCCCTTGCTTCCAATGCAGGGGGTGCAGGTTCAGTCTCTGCTCAGGGAGCTAAGATCCCACGTGCCGTGGGACATGGCCAAAAAAAAGCAAATGAAATTGAATATGCGTTAGAGTAACCACATTTCAAGTGTTTGACAGTCACATAATGGCCAGCGGCTACCACATGGGGCATAGGAGACGACAGCATTTCCATCATTACAGGACCCTGGCCTAGACCTGTACTGTCCTAGACCTATATGCTGGCCCAGGAGGGTAGCCACTAGCCAGAAGTGGCTATTTCAATGCAAATGAGTTAAGACCAGAATTCTTTTCCTCCATGACACTTGCCACATTTCAAGCTCTCAAGAGCCACGCGACTGGTCGCCACTATAGGATCAGCACAGATATAGGACATTTCACATGTCCATCATCACAGGAAGTTCCACTGGAGGGTGCTGCCCTTTGGCTATTTTTCTGGATATTCTTCTGGATCATCTGAACGACTTTCAGAATCAAGCACCGAGGTTGTCTTAGAAAAGAGATGTGGTTAGATGTAGCTAGACGTCAGGATCCTTGAGTCATGGTTTACAGGCCATTCACACCAAGGTTTTCTTTTTCCATTATTTTCCTCATCCTCAGGATTATAACAGTGAACTCTCCCTGCTGCAGAAGTACAACCAGCACCTCCAGGCTCAGATTTCAGATGCAGTTTCCAACTGAAAGAGGAGCAAAGGCCAGTCCCAGACCTCTCCCCAACCCCCTGCCCAGCTCCTGCCCTTTTACCTACCTTGAAGCTCTGCATCAAAGGAGTTTCCCAGAAAGGAAGTTGGGGAGGACCTGGAATCTAAAGAAAGATGGAAAGACCTAGTGGAGAGATTTATTATGGCCCCCAGCTGCCCTGCCGATTACACATGAGCGCTCTCTTCACTGATGGGAGAAAAAAAATCTCCTGGTCTATGGGGGAGGGAGAGGGCCCAGATAGCAGAGATGGCCCACATCTTCTATGCACATAACATATAGACACACCAGCTTTGTGTCCTTTCAGAGAGACAGAGAGAGAGAAACAGAATTGTTGCTATGTGTGACAGACAGATTTTTTCACATTATAAACACATGCCTTTTTTTTTTTATATAATGATAAAAATCCCTTTTTTCAAGAGACCAGCCTGGTCTTCTGTGATGACCTAGCAGAGTGGGATGGGGGGAGGGAAGGGAGGGGATATACGTATAATTATAGCTGATTCACATTGTTGTACAGCAGAAAGCAACACATTTTTAAAAATAGCTTTTTTAAAAAAAGAAAGAAAACACTGATTAAAAGAGCTGCCCTCAAAACTGTTGGAACACTCAAATAATTTCAAATGATTTTTCAAAATTTCCTTTTTTATGATGGTACTTTATGAAATTTGAAATGAAGGATTTGTTGGAACTTGGTAGAAGTTTTGGGGGAAACACATGTCTTTTTAAAGTCCTCCAATTCTCCATCAACACCATGGCCTGTGGCCATGAAGACTGCATGGAACATTCCATCCCCAAATGTCTCTCATGTAGGAGCTGAATTAATAGAACTGTGTGATCTCTCTCTCTCTCTCTCTCAATTGTCCTCTTCTCCTGCTTGAGAAACTCTTCATCAGCAACATGGGCTTAAACTACCAAGATGAGTAGACAGTTTCCAGAAGGGTAATGATATTCTATGGAGAAACCATGAGAATCCTATATTTCACTTCATTGGTTTTCACATTAGCTCAGATATATTCAGGCCTCCCCAGTGGCTCAGCAGTAGAGAATCCTCCTGCAATGCAGGAGATGTAGGAGGTGCGTATTCCATCCCTGGGTCAGGAAGATCCTGGGAAGAGGAAATGGCAACCCACTCCAGTATTCTTGACTGGAGAATCCCATGGACAGAGGAGCCAGGCGGGCTACAGTCCATGGGGTCGCAAAGAGTCAGACACGACGGAGTGCTCATGCCCACAGATTCATTCACCACCTTTATCTACATAAAGAACTTATTTGGGTTTGGGGAAGCACATGAGTCGGGGTTGATAGATGGCAGGAGTGTATTTCAACCTGGGGCAGAAGGAGGACTCAGGCTGGAATTCATAAAAATCTTAAGATGAGCAGCATTATCTAGTTCAAATCCCCATCAGATGCAAAAATCCCCACATGGTTTCCAAAACCAAGCTCTCCAGATCCTATCTGAACATTGTAAGAGATTTATTTATTTTTATTTTGTTCATTCAAACCAGCAGAGATCAGAACAGACCCAACCCCTCACTCTCTTGCCCTAAATTTCAGACTGGTATGTATCTGGGTTAAAGTACAGGCTTTTGTGTATATATCTCTTAATCCCTAACAGTCAATCAGGTGCAGACTCTCCTTTCCTTGGATGCATACAGTTTTGACACTTTTTCAGCCTTTGCCTCCCACTCCTGTAAGATAAACCTCCTCTTCATTTATTGCGTTGTGCTAGAGAAAGGCTCAAATTTCTCTCTGCTGCCAATTTTTAGAAGTGGGTGGGTGGTAAAAGTAAACATAAGCAGCATTTCTATAGCGGCAATGTCTGCTATTTTTCACATGAGAAGCCAGCTCTCGTCATTTGATACAGCCTCAAGGGACCAAGCCGTGAGAGAAGGAAAGCTGAGGAAGGCAAGTCAATGGCCCCAGTTCTGCCTTTTTCATGGACCAGAATAGGATGTTTGTGTCTCCTTCCTAGTCTGGTAAACTCGTACGAGCTGGTTCAGAGCCTCTTTACAACTCCAGGGATGACGTGCATTGCAAACATATCCCAGTGATAAAAGTATGCTACTTTCCTTGGAAAAACAATGATGAACAAACAACGAACTACAGTGCCCCCACCTCCAAAGAAAGCATATAATACATAGAATCTCAACAAGGTGGATTTTTTAATGAAGAAAATAAAGAATTTGAGATATATCAAAGCTGTTGTTGAAATCAGAGTTAGAATTCCTTCCAACTCCAGTATTAGATACTGGGGAAAACTTCCAAATTGACTAACAATAGGGACTTGCTCAAAGTCAAAATAGATGCTGGGATCTAATATTTTTTAACTTCTATGCAGAGTACATCATGAGAAACGCTATGCTGGAAGAAGCACAAGCTGGAATCAAGATTGCCGGGAGATATATCAATAACCTCAGATATGCAGATGACACCACCCTTATGGCAGAAAGTGAAGAGGAACTAAAAAGCCTCTTGATGAAAGTGAAAGAGGAGAGTGAAAAAGTTGGCTTAAAGCTCAACATTCAGAAAACGAAGATCTGGTCCCATCACTTCATGGGAAATAGATGGGAAACAGTGGAAACAGTGTCAGACTTTATTTATGAGGGGCTCCAAAATCACTGCAAATGGTGACTGCAGCCATGAAATTAAAAGCTGGTTGATCCTTGGAAGAAAAGCTATGACCAACCTAGACAGCATATTCAAAAGCAGAGACATTACTTTGCCAGCAAAGGTCTGTCTAGTCAAGGCTATTATTTTTCCAGTGGTCATATATGGATGTGAGAGTTGGACTATAATGAAAGCTGAGCACTGAAGAATTGGTGCTTTTGAACTGTGGTGTTGGAGAAGACTCTTGAGAGTCCCTTGGACTGCAAGGAGATCCAACCAGTCCATTCTGAAAGAGATCAGCCCTGGGATTTCTTTGGAAGGAATGATGCTAAAGCTGAAACTCCAGTACTTTTGCCACCTCATGGGAAGAGTTGACTCATTGGAAAAGACTCTGATGCTGGGAGGGATTGGGGGCAGGAGGAGAAGGGGACAACAGAGGATGAGATGACTGGTTGGCATCACTGACTCGATGGATGTGAGTTTGAGTGAACTCCGGGAGTTGGTAATGGACAGGGAGGCCTGGCGTGCTACAGTTCATGTGGTCACAAAGAGTCAGACACAACTGACCGACTGAACTGAACTGAATATTTTTTAAAGGCTTATCATTCAAAATAAGGAGGCATCGTACATTTAGTGACAGTTACTCTTAAGAGAAATAAGAAACAGCTTATTGTTCTAGGTTTTTGCTCTAGGTTTGCTCTAGGTTTCAAATGACTAATGGTTAAGGAAAAATTTCAGAACTCTTCTGACTTGGGGTCTCGTGATTTTTCTTCATAAGCTTTGTATTTATATGATTCTGCTTTCATAGCTTGAATGTGGAAATTTTCAAAATCAAGAATCTGAGGTAAAGGATTCAACACTAAATTTTCTTGATTTTTTTTTTTTTTTTGAGGGTTTGGGCTTTTTCTCCCCCTACTTCCTGGGGTTGATGGCAACACATCATTCTAAGTCCTTTCTAAGCATACTCCTTCCTTTATCCCTCATTCATTCATCTCTCCCTCTCTGGCTCTCCTCTCACAACTAAGCACCCTAGTTACAGTCCAGGGCCTGTAAAATTCACAGATGCCTAATTCCATGAAAGGATTTGGGGCCCACTTTGGAAGGTAGCCAGTACTTGAAACATGCAGACCTAAGCCGCATCCTGAAGCACCAGGGAGAGCTCCACCTGCCATCACCTAAAAGGTACCCCTGCTTGTCCACCTACTACTCCCAGATCTTAGCTCTGTCCTTTATGCTGTTCCCACTAAAGTGATTTAAATACAAATCTCCTAACTTTGTCCTTTGGCGAAAAGAGGACAAAAACTAGTTTCAGCTCCCGGAGGAACCCTCTGTCCCAAGATTTATTTCCATTTTTAAAATCAGCCTGACATGCTAGACATTTGAGCCAATAAACCTGGTGTGGGGAGTCCAAGAAATTGGTCCTGAGAGGCTGGTTTTCAGGCCACACGTTAGGCTCATCCTAGAAAACAGGAGATGCTATGCTAAAGAATTCACTCTGGGAGATGGGAGGGCAGAAGACAAATTCCCCCTTGTCAGTTCAGTCTGGATTTAGTCACCAGCTTCTGCATCTCTTCTAATGGGCAAGCCATCCCATCCTTTAATCATACCACGGAGAGATACACAGGTACACCTGGAGGCTTCCCACACCTGAACCCTCCACTGTGGTTTTTTATGCCCCCTAGATAACTGCAGCTCCAAAAATTGTTAATCTTGACACCTTACATCTTCACTGGGCACAGCAGTTTTCAAAGGGCTGTCACAGGTGCGATGTCATTAGGCTTATACAAGGTCCCGTGGCCTGACAGCAGCTGAGAGCCAGAGTCACAGTGTAGAGGTGGCCTCGGGGCCAGACCACAAGCTCCAGGGTCAGACCAACCAGAATTCAAAATTCAGCTCAGCCCTTCATTTGCTTTGTGCGTGAGTGCATGCATGCTAAATCGCTTCAGTCATGTCTGACTCTGTGCAACCCTATGGACTGTAGCCTGCCAGGTTCCTTGGGCCATGAGATTCGCCAGGCAAGAATACTGGAGCAGTCTGCCACATCCTCCTCCAGGGGAACGTCCTGCACCAGGAATCAAACCCATGTCTCTTACTTCTACCTGCATTGGTGGGTGGGTTCTTTACCACCTGGGAAGCCCTATTTGCTTTGTAGCCCTGGGTAAGTTATTTCACATCACTAAGTCCCAGCTTTGGTGGGGATATACTGCACCTCTTCCCAGTAGAAACTTCAGTGATGTCCGTGTGTTTGCACCATGATATGGTTCTGCCATTGCACGGATCCTCCATTGCTTTCTCCTTCTTCCTAAAGATCAACGTGATCCAGACAGGCTGGACCTCTGAATGAAGAAGACACACTGAACATAGTCACAACCAGCTCTCCACTGATGTGTGAAACAATCAAGAATAAAACCTTTGTTCTTAGAAGCTCATGAGACTTCTTTTTTTCTTGGGGAAGGCAGATTCTTTACCATCTGAGCCACCAGACAGCATCATATCAGTATTTTTAACATGCTTATTTGAGTGGTTCTTAAGTTCAGCCAGGTTTGAGAGTCGCTGGGGATCTTAGCAACTGTATTTCGTCCTAGACCTTGGTTTCCTGGCTTGTGTTACTCAAAGAGTTTAAGAAATTTCTTTCTCCACCTGCTCCTGAGAAATCCTCTTATAAAACCTAGTAGGAACAAACTATTTGGTATAAAATAAACTACAAGGATGTATTGTACAACACAGGGGATATATTTTAATAACTAGGGCTTCTCTGGTGGCTCAGCAGTAAAGAATCCGCCTATAATGCAGGAACCTCAGGAGACATGGGTTTGATCCCTGGGTCAGGAAGATCCCCTGGAGGAGGGCACAGCAACCCACTCTAGTATTCTTGTCTGGAGAATCCCATGGACAGAGGAGCCTGGTGGGCTGCAGTCCATGGAGCTGCAAAGAGCTGGACACAACTGAAGCGACTTAGCATGGCATGGCATAAATGGAGTATAGCCTTTAAAAATCATGAATCACTATACTGCATACTTGTAACATATATAATATTATATAGATCGATATTTCAATAAAAAATAAATTAGCACATTAAAAATAATTTAAGAAGACTTTTTAAAGAATAAGACAAGTGAGAGAGGGTCTAAGTTCAACATGATATAAGTACAAGCTGAGAGGACCAATACAATGGGAAACTCCAGGAAAAAAGCAAAAAAAAAAAAAGAAAACAATGTCATGTACACTGCTTAGTTGGTGGCAAGTAAAAGGGAAAGAAATAATATCACTTTAAGTCAGTGCATCTTTCAACTGACAGATTTTCTCTTGATATTTTGGTCTTAAGGGAAACATTCACTTCCCTGGTGGTCTAGTGGTTAAGATTCTGCACTTCCACACCATGGGTCAATCCCTGATCTAGGAAGTTTGGCATGCTGAGCAGTGTGGCAAAAAAAAAAAAAAAGAAAAGAAAAGATAGAAAGGTTCTTTTTGAGGCACTTTGATTTGATTGACTCACTGTGGTCTAAAGGGCCCCTAATCTCTGCAGCTGTCTTTCAGTACAGTCAGCTGTCACCCTCAGGTCCAGCCCACTTCCCTCTGGTCCTAATAACATTTACCTAAATCCTAGGTGATCAGGGCAAATAAATAGAGGAAAACTAGAATGAGAAAGGCTACAGATCACTTCAAAAAAATTAGAGATACCAAGGCAACATTTCATGAAAAGATGGGCACAATAAAGGGCAGAAATGGTACGAACCTAACAGAAGCAGAAGATATTAAGAAGAGGCGGCAAGAATACACAGAAGAACTATACAAAAAAAATCTTAATGACCCAGATAATCACGATGGTGCTATCACTCACCTACAACCAGACATCCTGGAGTGCGAGGTCAAGCAGGCCTTAGGAAGCATCACTACAAACAAAGCTAGTGGAGGTGATGAAATTTCAGCTGAGCTACTTCAAATCCTAAAAGATGATGTTATGAAAGTGTTGCACTCAACATGTCAGCAAATTTGGAAAACTCAGCAGTGGCCACAGGACTGGAAAAGGTCAGTTTTTGTTCCAATCCCAAAGAAAGGCAATGCCAAAGAATGCTCAAACTACCACACAATTGCACTCATCTCACATGCTAGTAAAGTAATGCTCAAAATTCTCCAAGCCAGGCTTCAACAGTATATGAACCGTGAACTTCCAGACATTCAAGCTGGATTTAGAAAAGACAGAGAAACCAGAGATCAGATTGCCAATATCCATTGGATCATAGAAAAAGCAAGAGAGATCCAGAAAAACATCTACTTCTGTTTCATTGACTATGCTAAAGCCTTTGACTGTGTAGATCACAACAAACTGGAAAATTCTTCAAGGAATGGAAATACCAGACCACCTACCTGCCTCCTGAAAAATCTGTATGCAAGTCAAGAAGCAACAGTTACAACAAAATATGGAACAACAGACTGGTTCCAGATTGGGAAAGGAATACATCAAGGTTGCATATTGTCACCCTGTTTATTTAACTTATGTGCTGCTGCTGCTGCTGCTGCTGCTAGGTCGCTTCAGTCGTGTCCAACTCTGTGCGACCCCATAGACGGCAGCCCACCAGGCTCCACCGTCCCTGGGATTCTCCAGGCAAGAACACTGGAGTGGGTTGGTCTTTCCTTCTCCAAACTTATGTGCAGAGTACATAATACAAAATGCCAGGCTGGATGATGCACAAGCTGGAATCAGGATTGCCAGGAGAAATATCAATAACCTCAGATATGCAGATGACACCACCTTTATGGCATAAAGTGAAGAGGAGCTAAAAAACCTCTTGATGGAAGTGAAAGAGGAGAATGAAAAAGCTGGCTTAAAACTCAACATTCAAAAAACTAAGATCATGGCATCTAGTCCCATCACTTCATGGCAAATAAATGGGGAAATAATGGAAACAGTGAGAGACTTTATTTTCTTGGTCTCCAAAATCACTGCAAATAGTGACTGTGGCCATGAAATTAAAAGCTGGTTGATCCTTGGAAGAAAAGCTATGACCAACCTAGACAGCATGTTAAGAAGCAGAGACATTACTTTGCCAACAAAGGTCCATCTAGTCAAAGCTATGTTTTTTCCATAGTCATGCATGGATGTGAGTTGGACCATAAAGAAAGCTGAGCACTGAAGAATGATACTTTTGAACTGTGGTTTGAGAAGACTCTTGAGAGTCCCTTGGACTGCAAGGAGGTCCAACCAGTCAGTCCTAAAGGAAATCAGTTCTGAATATTCATTGGAAGGACTGATGCTGAAGCTGAAGCTCCAATATTTTGCCTCCTGATGTGAAGAACTGATTCCTTGGGAAAGACCCTGATGCTGGGAAAGACTAAAGGCAGGAGGAGAAGGGGACGACAGAGGACAAGATGGTTGGATGGCATCACCAACTCAATGGACATGAGCTTGAGTAAGCTCCGGGAGTTGGTGATGGGCAGAGAAACCTGGCATGCTGCAGTCCATGGGGTCTCAAACAGTGGAAACCACTGAGTGACTAAACTGAACTGAAATAAAAATTTAGTGAAAGTCAACAAAATAATCTGAGCCCTGCCCTCCAATGACTAAATGAATAGTCTTAATTACTTGTAATGAGTGATCATGGCCCTAAAGAAAAACATGAATTTGGTTGAGCTAGCAGCATTTTGGGACTTCCCTGTAACTCATACGGTAAAGAATCTGTCTGCAATGCAGGAGACCCTGGTTCAATCCCTGGGTCTGGAAGATACTCTGAAGAATGAAAGGGCAACCCACTCCAGTATTCTTGCCTGGGGAATCCCATGGATAGAGGAGTCCGGCAGGCTACAGTCCATGGGTATGCAAAGAGTCGAACACATCTGATTGACTGACACTCCATTCCAGCAGCATTTTAACATGTTTGTTCTTATCATGGATTTATCCAAAATTACTATTGAGTAAAGTTGCCTAAGGACTTCCTGCATATCCCTTGTTAATTAATTGATCCTAAAAGCTCAGTCTCTAATAGGCAAAAAGAGAACACAGGTGAGATAGGAAATTGTATGTTTACTGAATTCTACCAGCATCAACATTCTAAGAGGTCGTGTACCTCATCTGTGAACAGTCAGCGTGATTTGGCTCAAAGTTTTCACCATAGCCTCAGGTTTATTAAAAAATATTACAGTATAATGAGAGAATGCTGTCATGTAGAAGGCCAACTCACATCAAATAAATGTTTTTACTCTTACGTTTCCTTTCTTTTTCAAGAACCTATCTGTTCTAAATTTGTGAGATTTTCCACACAATCAAATCATGTATTTGAATAGTCAGTGTTTGCTAAATACTGACATTTCTGCTCTTCTGGATGTAAGAACAACTTCCTTTCAAGAAGTTCAAAACATGTCATGTATAGTCACCTAGTCACTGCATATTAAATATTCCTACTACTTTTATATTCCAAGCAAACACTGAGGGGGAAAATTAACTCCTGTTTTATGGGCACATTTTTATTCTCTAGCAACCAGCTCTACAAACTTCCAACTCAGTCTTCTTCCCAATAAATGTGTAAACGAACCATGCTCCCTTCTGTGATAAAGGAAGTTGAGTGAAAGTGTCAGTTTCATTGGTAAGACTTCACACTACATAGAGAATGGTAGATTGAAGATGGTGGCAGGGTTGGGAATACTCTTTCTTCTGAAGCGTCTCCTGGATGTTTTGGTCTTTTAAACACCAGAGCCTGGCTGGCAAGTGTTGGAAGAAAAATAGACTCCATGGGCCAAGGGTGGGGTCCTGAGTGATTCCATCCCCCTTTTGTAGGCTCCCTTCTTTCCAGAAGAAAAGAGCTCCAAGGAGAGGGAGACCCAGTTGGGGAGAGGGAGCTCTCTGAAAAGAGAAGGTGCAAAGACAAAGAAAAGGAGGAGTCAGTCCAAAAAGTTAGAGGCCTCATGAGGTAGTAATAATTAAATTGGGCTTCCTGTTTTAATAAAATGTGCTGGCTCTGTCAACACCACTTTTGCAAAAGAATTCCATGTGTTTAAGCCTGCAAGATGCAAACAGGTTTGCAGGCCTGTGAATTAAACGTGATTAAAACACGCTTACTTGGAAGGAAACTTGTGACCAACCTAGATAGCATATCCAAAAGCAGAGACATTACTTTGCCAACAAAGGTCCATCTAGTCAAGGCTATGGTTTTTCCAGTAGTCATGTATGGATGTGAGAGTTGGACTATAATGAAAGCTGAGAGCTGAAGAACTGATGCTTTTGAACTGTGGTGTTGGAGAAGACTCTTGAGAGTCCCTTGGACTGCAAGGAGATCCAACCAGTCCACTCTAAAGGAGATCAGTCCTGGGTGTTCTTTGGAGGGAATGATGTTAAAGCTGAAAGTCCAGTACTTTTGCCACCTCATGGGAAGAGTTGACTCATTGGAAAAGACTGATGCTGGGAGGGATTGGGGGCAGGAGGAGAAGGGGACAACAGAGGATGAGATGGCTGGATGGCATCACTGACTCGATGGACGTGAGTTTGAGTGAACTCTGGGAGTTGGTGATGGACAGGGAGGCCTGGCATGCTGCAGTTCATGGGGTCTCAAAGAGTCAGACACGACTGAGTAACTGAACTGACTGAGGTAAACATTCAACTTTAGAATTAATCTATAATTCTTCCTGGTCAATTCACAGCATGTTATTAGAAGTCTTGTGTAACATGGAATCTTCTAGAAGCATGAGGCTTTACAAGGGGATGATTCACGTTCAGCCAATGCCAGCTCACATTCATTTTCTTAACTGATCCCGTTTTACAAATGGGGATTTGAAACATGGAAAGAGTTGAGAGCACTTGTTTATACCTCTGAATCAAAAAGAGAGGCTGTCTTCCACCTATTTGTACCTGTCCAACATCTTCTGAGGTTTATGGAGTGGATAAAATAAAATCTTATTGTCACAGGCAGGCATCAGCCTGGTTAATTCTTTTATCTAAAATTCTAAATTATTTCTTTCATCAAAGACTACTTAACCCCATCCCAACCCAATCCACTCTGGTTACCTCATGGAATATCTTTTTTAATTGAATGCATTTATACATATGGTCGGAGAAGGCAATGGTACCCCACTCCAGCACTCTTGCCTGGAAAATCCCATAGACGGAGGAGCCTGGTGGGCCGCAGTCCATGGGGTCGCTAAGAGTCAGACACGACTGAGTGACTTCACTTTCACTTTTCACTTCCATGCATTGGAGAAGGAAATGGCAACCTACTCCAGTGTTCTTGCCTGGAGAATCCCAGGGATGGGGGAACCTTATGGGCTGCCATCTATGGGGTCGCACAGAGTCAGACACGACTGAAGCAGCAGCATACATATGGTGGCTAATATTCTCATACACATATTCTGAGGTGGCTCACTGATGAAGAATCTGCCTGCCAATGCAAGAGACACACGTTCAAACCCTAGGTTGGGAAGATCCCCTGGAGAAGGGAATGGAAACCTACTGCTGTATTCTTGCCTGGAGACTCCCATGGACAGAGGAGACTAGCAGGCTATAGTCCACAGTGTCGCAGAGTCGGACACGATTTAGCAACTAAAACAACAGCTCTCTATATATACACATGTATGTATATATCATGATAGTGACAGAACAGGCTAATATAGCATAACTTACTCCTTGGAAGGAGAGTTATGACCAAACTAGACAGCATATTTAAAAGCACAGACATGACTTTGCCAACAATGGTCCGTGTAGTCAAGGCTATGATTTTTCCAGTGGTCTTGTACGGATATGAGAGTTGGACTATAAAGAAAGCTAAGTGCCGAAGAATTGATACTTTTGAACTGTGGTGTTGGAGAAGACTCTTGAGAGTCCCTTGGACTGCAAGGAGATCCAACCAGTCCATCTTAAAGGAGATGAGTCCTGGGTGTTCATTGGAAGGACTGATGCTGAAACTGAAACTCCAATACTTTGGCCACCTCATGCGAAGAGCTGACTCATTGGAAAAGACCCTGATACTGGGAAAGATTGAGGGCAGGAGGAGAAGGGGACGACAGAGGATGAGATGGTTGGATGGCATCACCAACTCAATGGACATGGGTTTGGGTGGACTCCGGGAGTTGGTGATGGACAGGGAGGCCTGGCATGCTGTGGTTCATGGGGTCGCAAAGAGTTGGACATGACTGAGTGACTGAACTGAACTGAATTAAGCTGCTTTAGCTTTCTGAAATAGAGAAGAGTTTTTTTTAAGGAACCACACTTTAAAATTGGAATGCTCTTCTTTGTTTAGTCTAACGCCACGGGGAATTCAACAAAAAATGGACCCTGAGCTGACAGCATTCAGAGAATTCTGTAAAAGGTGGCCCTGTGCTCTACAGAGGCCAGGATGATCTGGGAAGGAAACCTTGGTTTCCTCTTTCTGCTGATTAAGAGTCTAGTGCTTCAGAGTTTAGCTCCAGACACGGAAGGGAGATCTTATCGTGGCCCTTGGTACAGCTCCATTGTTACAATGCTCCTCATTTCCTTAATGCTGGAAAGGAAAAGAAATAACATTTGAAGTTCATTTTGGCTTGTCAGCTGTTAGGATCCTAAATTTAATACCTTACAAAGGTTTTCTGATTTAGGGAAATATTGCTAAGGATGGAAGTCTGATCCAGATACTCTGGAAATCCTCCAGTAAGATGCCAGACTCTCTTACATGGTACCATTGGTTGTACTTGTATTCAAAAGTTCTCAATTAATGTAGGAACTCTGTACCATTTATATATATATATATAATATATATATATATATATATACATTTATATATAGAGGAACTCTGTACCTCTATATATCTCTAGTAGGATATCTATAGTGCCTGCTGATAAAATACTGCATTAAACAGGTTCCACTGATGTTTAAGCCATTTAGGATGCACACACTGAGGTTATACAAAATTTTCTTGAATTCAGTATATATACATACATTACTAATTTCCAGTTGTATTGAATTATGACCAAAGAATACTGCCTCTAAAACATACACTTTTTGGAATCTATTATTATTTTCTTTGCAGCCAATGACACAAATGAGTTCTGCAAATGTCCATAGCCACAATGTGCATGTTCAATTGCTCGGTTGTGTCCAGCTGTTTACAACCCCATGGACGTAGCCCACCAGGCTCCTCTGTCCATGGGATTTCCCAGGCAAGAGTACCGGAACAAGTTGCCATGTCCTTCTTCGGGGACCTTCCTGACCCAGGGGTCAAACCCAGGTCTCCTGCTTCTCCTGCACTGGCAGGTGGATTCTTTACCAATGAGCCACCTGAGAAGCCCCCATAGTCATAAAGGAACATGTATTTTCTGTAGGATATAAGGGCCTCTGTATATCTCTATCATGTTGAAGGTGTTTGTTATATTTTTCAATCTCTATTCTTCCTTTTTTTTTATCTGTTTGGTCTGTGAAACTCTGTAAGAGACATTAAAATTGCTCAGGGCAATTTTAAGTTTTCTTTATACGTCTATGGGCTTTTACTTTATAGTCAGCTTTTATGTTGCTTTGACATAAAGGCTCATGACTGTAATAAAATTCTTCTGACTCATATTTTTTTCCTTAAATATTATTTCTCTTTGCCCCATTTAATATGTATATGCATGTGCGTACCTGTTCATTCACTCAGTCCTATCGACTCTTTGTGACCCCATACATACAGATGTGTGTTTTCACTAAAGCTCATAGTTTCATATCTCATTTTAAAACCTTTGATTAAATGACATGAGGGTTTTTAAAGAGCTCTATTTTCCTTGAATTACAGTGGGAGGAAGATTGGGAAAAATGTAGGAAAATTGAGAGTCGTTGGTTAAGGAAGTAGATTATGAATTAACTATTCTTTAAATCCACTTCTATTTATTCTAATTGAGTGATCAACTAAAGCAAATTTCAAATTAATCGAATAATGTTCTGGTTTCTAGGCAATCTTGCTAGAGAAAAAATAAAAACAATGGTCCCCAAAGAGAAAACTTTACCTATTGCCACCTTCCGCTTCCTTGCCATCTGTTCCTCAACAAACAATATAATTCTTAATAAAGTAGGCATGTCTGGCTCCTGCCTCTGGGTAATAATTAATTTTGTTCAGAATGACCCATATCTAGACATCTGTATTGTTTTCCAGAAGGTGTGGAATCATCAAAATTCTAAACGAGTTGGAGGAAGAAGCAACACATGTCATTCTTTGGCTGCTTCTCAATGACCTCTTTCCTGTTGGAGGAACACCGTGATTTAGGTGTAGAAATGTTGGAGCAGACATACTTTTTTGTCAATGTTAGAAGTAGGAAGTTGAGAGAGAACTCATAGACCAGAAGCTACAAGGCATTCTTTCAGTTCGTCCTGTTAAATCCTTCGTGCTTTACCTTGATTTTCTGAGAAATTGAATAATCTCTGCTGCTGTCACAAACAGCAGAACGACTTCATTATTACTGAGCCCTGGCCTCTCCCATCCTTTAGGCATAGAACCTACTTAGGTGTGTGTAGATTTCCAATGTTTTGCTGCCCTTGGAAAGGCAATAAATGCATTTCTACGTATTGTACACATAGGCGGGGGTTTTCAAAGCAATTCTGTCTGTAAAGGACCCTTCATCAATTTTGGTGACAGCTGGAAGGAAGTCTTTAGAAACTTCTCTCAAAGGGTGTAACAGGATGTTGGAGGAATTTAAACTTTGAGCAGGAACTCCAGTGTGCCAAGTTCACACGTGGCTCAAAGATGTTTTATCCCTAGTCAAGCAAATAGAAACAAGCTGCTCAGAGGGTCTGTGGAGTGTACCCGTCCTGTTACTTCCAGCTAAGCTCTCTACATTTATCCAAAAAGTAGTGAGGCTGCTTTTTTTTTTTTTTTTTAAGTGAAAGTGAAAGTCTCTCAGTCATGTCCGACTCTTTGTGACCTGTGGACTGTAGCCCACCAAGCTACTCCGTCCATGGGATTCTCCAGGCAAGAATACTGGAGTGAGTTGCCATTTCCTTCTCCATTTCCTTTTTTTTTTTTTTTTAACTACATACCAAATAGAAATGTTCTAGACCCAGATCACCTAGGAAGGCAAAACACGACAAGAAAAAAATGAATGCTCAAGCAATGATAATGTAATTTTCTGTGTCTGTTCTCTTACCAAACCTATAACAAGCAAAAGACTGCCTTAAACCCTCAGTACATCAAGAGGTTTTATTTGATTACATGAAACTTCTGTCCTCAGAAGCAAATCTTTTAAGGAAAGGTGGTTACCAATTCTTTTCCATCCATTTCTCTCTGTATTTGATGCCCTATCTGCTTCTCAAAGTGAAAATAGAAAAAGAAAAATTTTGGGTGGTTGCTGATTCTGGAAAAGGAAGGAAATCTCAGTGAAGTGACTAGGACAATTCATGGTGATCAATGTTGCTGAGAGAAATCAGCTTCTGGTCAAGCAGATATGCCTCAGAACTGGGGAAAGTGGTGAAGACCTTGTGATATGTGTGTGCTTTTCATTTAAATTAAACTATGCCTTCCTGGGTCAAGCCAGGATCCAAAATGTTCAGAGAAAGTAGAACTTTATGCGATATTTTGAGTCCAAACAGAAACAGGAAATTCCATTGACCTCTGGAAAGAGAATGAGTTCCCTTGAGAAGTTCTCACGTAGTTTTCCATATTGAATGAGTTCTGGATGGTTCGAATGACATCCTGAAACACATGTGAACAATCTCAACATATCCTCAATGTTGAGTAAGTTCAAACAGCCTGGAATTATTTTAAGACTTGGCATATATTGCACTGCAGACGGGCAAAGTTAACTTCTAAAATCAAAGAAAAGATGAAAGTGATTATTCATATTATTTATGAGATTCTGTCTACCAGAAAAATTCAACCATTGAAATCATTTTATTAAGCATAATGTTTTGAAGTCCCTTATTAAGATAAATACCCTGTAAGTCAGACGAGGTGGCCTGTGTTACCACCTAGAACTCTAATTGGTCTGACCAGGTTAATTACATATCACTTAACAGCATGGAAATGAGGAAAGAAGAGAACTAACATTTATTTAACTCTTTCTATGTCCCTGCCTTCAGCTAAGTTCTTTCTATAATTTCTTTCATTGACTCCTTGTAACATTTTGATTAAATACATATTATTTTTTATTTTTTACAGCTAAGGGAAAAGAGACGTAGAGATATAAATAAAGCTGTGCATGGCTTTACATCTAAGAAGAATCTGGTCTGAATCCAGGTCAGTCTGATTCCAAATCCTGCCAAGTTAATATCCATCTAATGTTTGAAGGAGGAAAGAAAAATGAAAGAAATAGAGCAAAGACTGCCCAATAGAAATAGAATATGGGGCACATATGTAACTGTAAATATTCTTGGAACCATGTGGAAAAAATTTTTAAAAAGCAGGTGAAATTAATTTTAGTCATACATTCTCCAGCATATCTAACATATTATCATTTCAACCTATAATCAGTATTAAATTATTAATAAGATAATTTACATTCTTTTTTTCACACGAAGACTTTGAAATCCCGTATGTAGTTTACATTTACAAGTCATCTTAATTCAGACTAACCAGATTTCAAATACTCCACAGTCCTATGTGGCCAGTGGCTTCCATATTGAATAGAACCACCCTAAAGCAATGAATGATTCCTTACAGATTTATACCATTCACAAATTTGATCATTAGAAATTTTATCTTCACCTAAATTGCTTATGATAATTTTGACAAACACAAGTTCCTCAATGGTTAAACTCTGAGTTACCATAAGACCCAGGGATCTCACTCTTAGGTATAGACCCAAGAGAAATGAAATAAAAATATTTCAGAAAGAAAGAAAGACATACTTCTACATAAAAATTTATACATAGATGCTCATAACAGTGTTATTCAAAATAGTGAAAAAGTGGGAAAAGCCCAAATGTTCATCAACTGATGTATGGGTAGCTAAAATGTAGTATATTCATAGAACAGAATATTATTCAGCAATTTTTTAAGAAAGTTCTAATATGTGCTACCACATGAATAAACCTTAAAAATATAAGTGAAAGAAGCCAGTCACAAAAGAATACATACCATCAGTTCAGTCGCTCAGTCGTGTCCGACCTGATGAATCACAGCACGCCAATCCTCCCTGTCCATCACCATCTCCCGGAGTTCACTCAGACTCACGTCCATTGAGTCTGTAATGCCATCCAGCCATCTCATCCTCTGTCATCCCCTTCTCCTCCTGCCCCCAATCCCTCCCAGCATCAGAGTCTTTTCCAATGAGTCAACTCTTCTCATGAGGTGGCCAAAGAACTGGAGTTTCAGCTTTAGCATCATTCCTTCCAAAGCAATCCCACGGTTGATCTCCTTCAGAATGGACTGGTTGGATCTCCTTGAAATCCAAGGGACTTTCAAGAGTCTTCACCAACACCACAGTTCAAAAGCACCAATTCTTCGGCACTCAGCCTTCTTCACAGTCCAACTCTCACATCCATACATGACCACAGGAAAAACCATAGCCTTGACTAGATGGACCTTAGTCGACAAAGTAATGTCTCTGCTTTTGAATACACTATCTAGGTTGGTCATAACTTTTCTTCCAAGGAGTAAGTGTCTTTTAATTTCATGGCTGCAGTCACCATCTGCAGTGATTTTGGAGCCCAAAAAAATAAAGTCTGACACATTTTCTACTGTTTCCCCATCTATTTACCATGAAGTGATGGGATCGGATGCCATGATCTTCGTTTTCTGAATGTTGAGCTTTAAGCCAACTTTTTCACTCTCCTTTTTCACTTTCATCAAGAGGCTTTTTAGCTCCTCTTCACTTTCTGCCATAAGGGTGGTGTCATCTGCATATCTGAGATTACTGGTATTTCTCCTGGCAATCTTGATTCCAGCTTGTGTTTCTTCCAGCCCAGTGTTTCTCATGATGTACTCTGCATATAAGTTAAATAAGCAGGATGACAATATTCAGCCTTGATGTACTCCTTTTCCTATTTGGAACCAGTCTGTTGTTCCATGTCCAGTTCTAACTGTTGCTTCCTGACCTGCATACAGATTTCTCAAGAGGCAGGTCAGGTGGTCTGGTATTCCCATCCCTTGAAGAATTTTCCACAGTTTATTGTGATACACACAGTCAAAGGCTTTGGCATAGGCAATAAAGCAGAAATAGATGTTTTCTGGAACTCCCTTGCTTTTTCGATGATCCAGCAGATGTTGGCAATTTCATCTCTCTTTCCTCTGCCTTTTCTAAAACCAGCTTGAACATCAGGGACTTCATGGTTCACGTATTGCTGAAGCCTGGCTTGGAGAATTTTGAGCATTACTTTACTAGCATGTGAGATAAGTGCAATTGTGCAGTAGTTTGAGCATTCTTTTGCATTGCCTTTCTTTGGAATTGGAATGAAAACTGACCTTTTCGAGTCCTGTGGCCACTGCTGAGTTTCCCAAATTTGCTGGCATATTAAGTGCAGCACTTTCACAGCATCATCTTTCAAGATTTGAAACAGCTCAACTGGAATGCCATCACCTCCACTAGCTTTGTTCTTAGTGATGCTTTCTAAGGCCCGCTTGACTTCCCTTTCCAAGATGTCTGGCTCTAGATTAGTGATCACATCATCATGATTATCTGGGTCGTGAAGATCTTTTTTGTACAGTTCTTCCATGTATTCTTGCCATGAAATATCTAGAAGAGGCAAATTTAGAGACTGAAAGTAAGTTAATAGTTGCCTGGGACCGGAGAGGTTGAGAGTTTATGGAGACTGACTGCTAAGGGGTATATGATTTTTTTGCAGTGATGAAAATGTTTTAAGATTGGTGGTGGTGGTGGTTGCATATACAAAAAAAAAATCACTGCCTTGTACAATTTAAATGGGTAAATTGTGTGATACACATAATATCAATGAAGTTGGTATATAACAAATTAAATAAATAAACTCATCTGAACTAAAAAAAAAATGGAAAACAAGGC
The DNA here is from genome assembly GCF_016772045.2 of Ovis aries. NCBI lineage: Eukaryota > Metazoa > Chordata > Mammalia > Artiodactyla > Bovidae > Ovis > Ovis aries. Next base: position 56,291,305 of record NC_056069.1, read on the forward strand.
AAAAGTTTAAATGGAAGTTTCTAATTAGACATTTATATGTTAGTCAATTGTCATTAGATCCGATGTTCCTAAAACTACTAGTCTTCCTGCCAGTACCACTTCAATCCCGTGTTCCTGGTCTGGTATTCAAGGAGAGAATTCATCCAACAGGCTTCTAAGAAGGACCAGCTAGAAGCCAAGCATTTTGTTAGATAATCAAGATAAGACCCCTGTCCACCAGAGTGTGGGGATCTTCCCTCATAGCTCAGTTGGTAAAGAATCTGTCTGCAAGGCAGGAGACCCGGGTTCAATTCCTGGGTCGGGGAGATCCCCTGTAGAAGGAAATGGCAACCCACCCTGGTATATTTGCCTGGAGAATACTATGGAGAGAGGATCCTGGTGGGCTACAGTCCATGGGATTGCAAAGGAGTCAGACCCAACTTAGTGACTAAACCACCACCCACTAGAGTTTGTGATCTGCAGAAATTGACATGTGTATTTTTGTACACATGCAGTGACTCTTCCAAAGGGATTGATTAAAGTAATTTGTCATAGCTGATTTTTAGCAACATGACACTAAGTTACAGGCATTTCATTTTCTTTCTAAGCACTTGTAAGAACAAATTATGTTTATTTTTTAATTTTGCTGAGACTCTCCATCACCTTCATTGTTTCAATATATTCCCTATTCCAACTCTTCCCATTTTGTTTAAAACAGGGAAAATGTTTGGCAGCTCCAGCCTTGAGCATTTTTCTCACTGCCTGATGATTTCTCAATCAAAAGGAGTTTGGTAAACAAAGAGCTGACAAAAATCCAACTTGATTCAAGTGCACCAGGAAACATACATCATGAATGTTTTTAGCAGTGTTTTTCATAAAAGAAACAATACAAGTATCTATCAACAGTAGAATGCTTAAGTTTTCCATACCATGGAATATTGTGTAGCAGTGAAAATGAATAAACCAGTTTTCATGTGTCAATGTGACTGAATTTCAAAAACTAATATTGAGTCAAAGAAGCAAATAATGCAGTATTTTTTCACATAAAGATCAGAAGCAGGCAAAGCCATGAAAAGGAACAAATTTGAGTCAGTTCTAGTGAGGTGGATAAACCTAGAGCTTGTTATACAGAGTGAAGTAAGTTAGAAAGAGAAAAACAAATGTTGTATATTAACACATATATATGGAATCTATCCTGGGAAAGAGAGAGGGCAGGAGGAGAAAGGGCTGACAGAGGATTAGATGGTTGGATGGCATCACCTATTCAATGGACATGAATCTGAGCAAACTCCAGGAGATTTTGAAGGACAGGGGAGCCTGGCTTACTGCAGTCCAGGGAGTGGGGCGGGGCGGGGGGGGGCGGTCACAAAAAGTCGACACAACTTAGTGACTGAACAAGAACAACCATGGAATTTTAGGAAAATGGTACTGATGAACCTATCTGTAAGGAAGCAACAGAGATGCAGACATACAGAACAAACTTGAGGTCACAGCGGGAGAAGGAGTGGGTGAGACCAACCGAGATCCTGGCCTTGAAACATATACATTGCTGCTGCTAAGTCGCTTCAGTCGTGTCCGACTCTGTGCGACCCCATAGACGACAGCCCACCAGGCTCCCCCGTCCCTGGGATTCTCCAGGCAAGAACACTGGAGTGGGTTGCCATTTCCTTCTCCAATGCAGGAAAGTGAAAAGTGAAACATATACATTACCATATGTAAAATCGATAGCCAGTGGAGATTTGCTGTTTGAAGCAGGGAACTCAACCCCCGGCTCTGTGACAACCTAGAAGGGTGAGAAGGGGCAGGAAGTCGGAGGGAGGTTCAAGAGGAAGAGAACACATGTATAACTATGGCTGACTCATGCTGATGTATGGCAGAAACCAACACAATATTGTAAAGCAATTATCCTTCAATTAAAAATAAAGGAAAAAATTCTCTTAGGCATAACTATTAAAAAAAAAAACAGGCAAAGCTAAATACACTATTTCTTGATAAAGTCACTCACACACACACACACACAGAGACAACAAAAAATAAGGGTGTGATCAACACAAAATTCAGGACAGTGGTTATCTGGTGGGGTGATGGTGGGGACAAACAGACACAATCTAAATGACATGCAAGGAGCTCCAAGGGTACCGGCGATGTTCCATTTCTTGGCATAAATAAAAGGTGTTCCTTGATTTTGTTGTTTAAACTATCCATATAGAATTTCACATACTGCTTGTATATTTTACAATGTTTTAAATTACAAAACCAAACAAGCAAACTATAATAGACCACCAACATTATACCAAAAAGGAAACAACGGATCTTTGTTCTGGCTGGTAAAGCTGGTTTCTATAGGCCTCTGCCATTTGTGTACGTATCATTCTGGTTTATTAGTCTGTAACAGATTCTACATTAACAGGATTCTGAAATTCAGTACTTCTTAAAATATATCGATTCCTTCATCCTCAAGGAGCTTTGATTCCTAGAACCTCCAGAGGGCTGCCAGGGCACAGGCGCACTCCTCCTATGGCATGGTTAGACCCCCAGTGCAAGCGAGGTCATGGAAGCAAGCAGAAGATGCACCCTGAGGCCTGATATCTTCATGTATTAAATCTGTATCCTTGGACATCAAAAAATCCCAAAAAATGGGGAGTGGGGAGTCAAGTCGTCCCTTGGGCAGACAATAATGGAAGAAGCTCAATCCGCCCACTCATCACGCTCATAGATCACGCTTGCAGACACCTGCCTGGACGGAGGCCCGGAGGAAACTGGCGCAGGACTTGCCTTTGCATTTAGTGAGCTGGTTTATCTGAAGTGCGCTGACAGCTTCGGGATGGAAAGAAATGGACAGTACCCACTGACTGCAAGAGTCTTTCTCTCCCTCTGGCAAACCAGCCAGATTCTAAGTGCCGATTACCGTCAGTTCTAAACCCAGCAGTCACCATATCAGTTTATGTCTCCAGCAATATTCAAGTGTCTGTTCTGCAAGAAGTAATACGTTTACCCAATAGAGCTCCACGTAAGAAGGAAGAGCAACGAAAGCTTTTAAACTCTGCCCTAGTCACACACTCTCCCAAAAGGACATATTAGAAAAGATAGGTAAACAGGAGATCTCAGACACTCTAGAATTTCTTTTTTTTAATAAAATTAAGGTTTCTTTGCTAAATGCAAGTTTACACAAGCATGCGATCAGTGGTCTCCAAGGTCAGCCATCCTGGAATGACTGTCCCAGAGTGAATTCACAAATCAGGAGTCTTGCTGACAAAGGAGCTCTGTGCTGTTTCTGCTGAATCTGCTTGAATTTGCTAAGCCATCCCACCATTTCCACTAAAATCTAGGACGGGTCTCAAGGCCAGAGTGTGGTCAAAAAGGGGAAAGTGGAAACATTTATTCCTAAACCCCTAAACCTTCCTAACCAGAGTTGGACCTGGATCCAACTGATCTGATCAACTGTCAGTCCAAGTTCTGATATCCACTATGACCTTGGGTACACTACATACTATTATCTGTCAAACTGGAGCCTTGATGGCAACTATCTCCTAGGCCTCTAATGAGAATAAAATCAGATAAAATGCACTTGAAGAGACAAGACAGCCTTGTGCTGTGCTGTGCTTAGTCGCTGTAGTGTCCGACTCTTTGAGACCCCATAGACCATAGCCCACCAGACTTCTCTGTCCATGGAGATTCTCCAGACAAGAATACTGGAGTGGGTTGCCATGCCCTCCTCCAGGGGATCTTCCCGACCCAGGGATCAAACCCAGGTCTCCCACATTGCAGGAGGATTCTTCAAGTCTGAGCCACCAGGGAAGCCTACGAATATGGGGTGGGTAGCCTATCCCTTCTCCAGGTGATTTTCCCGACCCAGGAATTGAACCTTAGGCACATGGTAAATGTTAAGTTAATAGCAGCTTATTCAATCAAATACAGTTGAACTGCTGCCCTCCCATCCCAGCCTGCTCCTCACTTTAGAATCCAAGATGGTGAAGGAGAGAATGTCAAAATCAAGATTTGATTAACAAGTAGGACAGATGTCCATAGTTGGTTAGAGAATGAAACTCTATTGTTTTATTCATTGACAATACCTAACCAGCATTTACTGAGCATTGGATACCACTTTAGATCTATTCTAAGGGTACAAGTGAGGCTAATATTATCATAGTATCTTAGTCCATGTGAGCTGCTGTAACAAAATTGCCATAGACTGGGTGGCTTAAACAACAAGCAGGTGTTTCCCACAATTCTGGAGGCTAGGAAGTCCCAGATCAAGATGATTCAGTATCTGATGTAATCCTTCTGTGTGGTTCATAACATCATGTTCTCCCATACATGGTGTGTGAGGTCAAAGGAGACCTCCAGGCTCTTGTTTATAAGAGCACTGACCCATTCATGCAGCCTCTGCCCTCATGACCTGCTTGTAACACCATCCTGAGGGGTTTCAGCAGATGAATTTGGGGGCAGCACAAGCATTCACTCCACAACACATAGCCATATTACAGGTAAAGAAGTGAGATTGGTTACGGAGTCCAAATATTGAAGTTGGAATCTGGACCCAGATCTTCTAACTCCAAGGCTATATCTTTTCCTTGGTGAGCACATCTGATCTCCTGTTTTTAAATATTAATATGTTTATTTGTTCCAAACAGATTATCTCCAGTTCGGACTTCTCTGAACTTTCAACTCACGTGTTCAACTGTGGTTTTGATACTTCTCACGGGATATCTAATAATTATCTCAAATTTAATTAAGCTCCTGATAACTTTTCCACCTTCTCCTACCGACCAACTCCTCTCAGAGTCTTCATCAATCTTAATAAATGGTGAAGTGTAGCAGAATATGCCACTGAAAAACATGACTGTAAGAATTAAAGGCAAGTCCACCCCAAAATATGCTGCTTTGGAATAGAGATTATTTTGAGCTGGAGCCACTTGAAAAACAGCAAATGGAGGGAGAGGCTTTCACTGAACTCCCCTTATCTGCCTAAAGACAGATCCTCCAAGAGAAACTCAGTTGTCATAGATTCCTTCCTGAAAAGTTTCATTAGAGAAAATTGACTCTTATCACAGGAGAGGAGACCAGAAGTCCACAGCATGTCCAAACAGACACAGTCACCATCTACCATGTCTCCTGTGTGTGCTTCTAAGGGCCCCTTTATCTTTTCTAATAATCATTCACCCTCATCTAACAGGCCAACAACCTGTTGGTCACCCCCTTTTCTTATTAAGATGGCATTTAATCCTGAATTCCAAAGCTATTACTTTGAGTTATTCACTTTCCCTCTGTTTCTCCCACATATGCCTGAGTACTCAGGTTAATAAACTTGTTTGTCTTTCTCTTGTTAATCTGTCTTTCATTACAGGGAGTCTCAACCTAGGACTCAGAAGTATAAAGGGAAGACTATTTTTCCTCCCTTACCATGGTAACTTCATCTTTATAGGCAAAACCTCAGGAGTCTTCTTTGCTCCTCCCATACCCTACACCTAACATGTCAATGAATCCTGTCACCTCTCCTGAGAAACAGATACAGAATCTGACCACCATCTACGTACCCCATCGCCACCTCCCTGGTCCAAGCCACCACCATCCCTTCCCTGTATAACACTCCAGTTCCCTTACTGGCTTCAGGCTCCTACCCCTGTGACCCAGTGATGTATTTTCAACCCTGAAGTCAGAGATTTTGTTAAAATGTCAGGGTTGAAAACCCATCTAGAAAAATACATTATATCACACCCTCCTCTGGTCAAAACTATCCAATAGCTTCCCATCTTACCCCATGACCTGCACGTGGACATGCCCCTCCATACTCTCCTGTCTTCTTCCTAATCCTCCTCCCTCACTGGCTTCGCCTCATTAAGGGTACTTTCCCCTCCCACTTCTTCAACCTTTGCATCTGCTGTTCTCTGTGTCTGGGATGCTCTTCCCCATCACCTTCAAAGCTAGCTCCCTCTCTTCTTTCAAGTCTTCACCCCAATCAATGGGCCTTTCTGGAGCACTCTATCTAAAATTGCAAAAGCCACCCCACCCCATCCTTTTTCCCTGCTCAGTTATCCTTAAGGGACACAGAATATGCCACTCCAAAATATGGCCACAAGAATTACTTGGGGCTGATTATTTTTGAGAAAAAGCAGACACGACAGTGCCCCAATCCCAGACCAGGAAGAGGAGAAGAATCCTTATCACCAGTGATGGCACCAGGATGAATCTGAGAAGCAAACCTTACTGAATAAGCCTGTCTAAGGGAACTCTGCTCAATGTTATGTGGCAGCCTGGGTGGGAGGGGAGTTTGGGGGAGGATGGATACATGTATTTGTATGGCTGGGTCCCTTCAATGTTCACCTGAAGCTATCACAGCATTGTTAATCGGCTATACTCCCAATACAAAATAAAAAGCTTAAAACTAAATAAAAAAATAAGCCTGTATACCGTAAGCCTTCTACCATAAGAAGTCCCCCCTAGACTTCTTAAACTTCTACCTCCTCACAATTCATTGGCCCTAGAAGCCCCAAACCCCTGTCCTTTGTGTAGTCACTTCTCCATAATTTATCACCCTTTGTTAACACAGTATATAAGTTCAAATCTAACCCTTCTTTCAGTTTGTTTTACTGCTTTTCTGTAGAGTCCCTGTGCATGCAAAATGTTAAATATTAATAAAACTTGGATGCCTTTTCTCCTAATAACCTATCTTCCATCAGCTTAATTTCAAGACCTCACTTACTGAACCTAAAGGGAAATATTTTTCCTCTCCTACAATCGCTTCTAATGTTCCGTATATTTTCCTTGTCTATCTTGTTTGCGGTATGTCTCCACACACTGTAGGTTCTATAAAGGCAGAGCTTGTTGTCTTTTTTTTTTTTTTTTTTAATTTGACTGTGCTGGGTCTCCGTTGCTTTTGCTCAGTCTTTCTCTAGTTGTGGCAAGCAGTGGCTTCCAGGCACAGGCTCTAGGCAAGCAGCCTTCAGTAGTGTGGTGCATGGGCTCAGCAGTTGAGGCTCGTGGGCTTAATTGCTCCATGACATGTGAAACCTTCCCATACCAGGGGTCAAACCTATGTCCCCTGCATTAGCAGGTGGATTCCTAACCACTGTGCCACTAGGGAAGTCCCTCATTGCCTATTTTGATCACTGCTGTGATCATTGCTTAGCACCTAGAAAATTGCTCAGCACACAATATACGTTTAATAACTATCAGTTGATGAATGAATAAACACATGAATGGAGTACTTTCCCTTACCAACTGTGCCTAGGAAGGCCGCCGTGTGAAAACTCTAGAATACTGATGTGAAGAACTCTATGGTCATAAAAATATTCTTAATCGTTGATGCAAATAGCCAAAAGTATGGGAAATAATTCAGAGAACTGGCCTCAAATCCAGAAGGGATATTTCTATCCTTGGTACCATGCCACTGGGCAGAGCCTCAAGCTTCTTAGGAAATGGGGGTAATTACTGTAAGAATCCACAAGTATAGAAAATATTGTCTCCAGAAACAAAGTGTTAAAGAAATAGACACTGAAGAAATTCTTAGGCCAGAATTTGGTCACTTAGCTGAACTCAAAGAATAAGATGAGTAAATCACAATGATTCTTGGTCTAGGACAAAGTTCAAGATGTATTTGGGCCAAAGTGTCAGCCTACTACCAGGGAAATCCCCATAAATTGTCAAAGCTGGGGCTCTAGCCAGTAAGGGATTAACTCCAGGAGGGTGTTCCATGGGTGCTTTCCAACCACACCTACTACTAGGCAGCGCCCTCCAAAAACCCAAAATGCCATCTTCATTCATGCCAATTTTTTGTATTTTTGAAAAGGGCTTTCACAATCCAGTTTCGAAAGGGGGAGAAAACCAGCATTAGGGAAGGAGTTCTCTCTCCCATTTGCTTCCTCCAGTACTGTAAATCCTGGACACATGGCTGGACTCTGAGGCAGAGGCTGCAGGATTGTTCTGTTTCAAAGCAGAGTTAACTTCTGGTTGTTGGCAAATCCCTCCAGTGTGTCTGTGTGTGTTAGTATCTTAATCATGACTGACTCTTGGGACCCTATGGACGGTAGACCACCAGACTCCTCTGTCCATGGAATTTTCCAGGCAAGAATACTGGAGTGGGTTGCCATTCCCTCCCTTCTCCAGGGGATCTTCCCAACCGAGAGATCGGACTCAGGTCTCCTGCATTGCAGGCAGATTCTTAACCATCTGAGCCACCAGGGAAGCCCAAGTCCCTCCCATTGCATCTATAAGAGCTCACATGCATTGGTTCTTGGTGGTGTCTTCTCAGATTCACATTCTTCCTCATGTAGAAGAAATGATCTGCAATATGGAATTGTATGCATTTGCATTTTCCCTCCTTGGGACATTGTCTGGCATCCTACTCCATTTGCACTTCCTTGGTCATTTAGCTTTGTATTTAGTTTCTTTGGGGATTTCCCAGAGATGGAAAGGTGAGAAGAAGCGCAGCTTCTCTCTTTCACATTTGTTTCTTCCTCTCGTAGTAGAGTCTCATTCCAATCAAACTGACCCGGGAAACCAGTTTGGCAAGATTGCTTTTCCCTTTGGGGTTTCCTGGATGCCTTGTGGAGCTGAACTATTAATAGTGCCCCAGTTTAGTGGTTGCAAGTAGACATTTACTGGATAAACTCAGAAGACACAGCATAATAGGGGAAAGTGTCTGGAGACTGCAAAATTCACTGGTGCTGTGCTGTGTGTGCTCAGGCATGTCCAACTCTTTGCAACCCCACGGACTGCAGCTTGCCAGGCTCCTCTGTCCATGGAGTTTTCCAGGCAAGAATACTTGAGTGGTTTGCCATTTCCTTCTCCAGGGGATCTGCCCAACCCAGGGATGGAACCTGCATCTCCTGCATTGGCACGCAGATTCTTTACAACTGAACCACCTCGGAAGACCAAAATTGGGTCACCCTCCAATTCTCCAGTATCTCGCTTTCATCAGGATAGCCTCCCTCCTCAATATGAGGACAGCCTATTTGCCAAGGTAGAGGTGACTAAATTCATCTCTTCATGACCAATACTTTGGTGGATCTGAACATTTTTACTCCTTCTCCCCCTAAGTTAAAGCAGGAGGTTCTCATTAAATTTAACTGAGCTAAACTAAACCCAGTCAGTGGCTATTATCATCCAAACTATCCAGGAAAATGGCATCATTTTAATCTAGTAAAATGATTAGTTTTTCTGGTTTCTTCTGCTCACCATTTTACTTAACTACTTCAGAATTACAGCTATTAGGAAGAGACTCTCTTTTTGGTTGCATTTTCCTATTTCTTGGGATTTTTGCCAGTCATCACTGCTAAATAGTTCACTACTTCAATATTTCATTAAAAATTTCACCTTAACCTGCTTGAGAGATGATTTTCTCGTATCTTAGTAGTTAAAGAGACCCACTCTGAAATGTTTTAATAGTACCAACATTAGTTTTGTCAATCTTGTTGTTAAAATTATCAACATCAACCTTCTTTTTAAATATCCCCAGCATATAGAGTGTGCATGCTCAGTCGCTTGGTCATATCCGGCCCTGCAACCCCATGGACTGTGGCCCACCAGGCTCCTCTGTCCATGGGATTTTTCAGGCAAAAATACTGGAGTGGGTTGCCATTTCCTCCTATAGGGGATCTTCCCGACCCAAGAATCGAATCCATGCCTCCAATGTCTCCTGCCTTGGCAGGCATATTCTTTACCACTGAGCCACCCGGGAAGCCTCCCAGCATATAAAGAGACTTTTAATTTAGTGAGCTTATGTTCCTGATGATTACTGACAGGAAACTAGAATTCTAGAAGAACCATGAAGATAAATTCCGGTATTCTATTTAAGGGACAGAGAGGTGGGGACAGGATTTCAGAAGGATAACATCAGGAATGGCTTGGGTCATCAGTGGAATTGAAGACACTGACTTCTTTTTTTTACAGTAGTGTGCCTGACATCTGGAAACTCCAAAGAGTTCTCTCAGAGCCGGAATCAGCACCAACATGGGAGACAGATGCCATTTCCTGCTTGAACTCCACCTGCCACAAAGTGATTGCTGGTCAAGGAGACTTGAATAAGCAGCAGCGGTTCCTAAGATGCTATGTGTCTGTTTGTCTTGTGTCCAAAAGAGTAAGCTCTGCCTCCAGTTAACATGGAAGCTGAAGTAGTAGAAAGGCTAGAGCTGACACCTGGGAACACTCAAGACATTCTTCCAAATATTTCAGTGATCATCTCCAGAGGGTTTATTTTCTACAAGCCTAATGGAAACTCGACTAGTAATTCCAAGGTGTTTGCATAGATTAACCCAGGCAACCTTTTATCTTTTTGAATAAAAACTTCCTCAGTCAAGTCAATTTTTAAAACATTCAAATCTGCTTCTGCCAAACAAAAAAAGAGAAAATATACTGAAGCAGTTCTCAAGGAAACTAAGAGAAACAATTGAGTTAAAATTCCCCTGAAGCAAATAAATTACTTACACGAAGCTTTTCTATCTTTGTTTGCCTGTTCGTGCATGCGTGCTCCGTCGCTTCAGTCGTGTCCGACTCTTTGAGACCCTATGGACTATGATCACGAAATGATAATAGAAGGGGTTGGTATGAGAATGACTGTAGCTGGCTCTCTTGAGAAAGACAGCCTAGTCACATATCAGCTCTGTTTGAAAATCGAAAGGATGCCTGCCCCAACAGTGTCTGGCATCTAATTTTGGGGGGGGGTGGTGGTGTGCACTGCATGGCTTGTGGGATCTTAGTTTTCTGATTGAACCTGGGTGCTCAGCAGTGAAAGTGTGCAGTCCTAATGACTGGACTGCCAGGGAATTCCCTAGGCATCTAATGCTTAGGCTGTCCCTCCACCATTATACTTATGTTCTTGTTTTGATTTCATCCACATTCATTCGGTGCCAAGTCAAACTCCATAGTGTTCTGCAAAAGTCTGTGACAAGGTCCCATCAGACAGAAGGCAAAATCAAGGAATCTAACATTTATAGAGCCACTGACTATGAGCCAAGCTCTGCCAGATTCTACTCACAGTGTTTTGCCTGTGTTACTGTGGTTAATCTTCCTTATGACCCAAGGAGGGACCCTCTGATCATGCTGACCCATTTTATGGATGAGCAAAGTGAGACAAATGGAGGTGAAGCCCAAACACTCAGGATATAAATGTCAGAGCCACACAAGCAGCCTCTGAGCCACCTTGTGACACTGCTTTTCACTTGGGGAGCATGCCTAGAAAAGCGCAATTGGAAAGAAAATGTCTTCATATTTAATTTGCAAACTTTTCAGATAGTCTATGTATTTAATCTTCAATTTATGAAAATATATTAAATCATTCTCTGGGTTACCCCAGAGAATTTCTCATTCCACTTCACCTAAAGATTTTTCTTTTGGGGAAAAAAATAGTGTATTAATTTACATTAGTTGTCTGTCCTAGTTAAAGACATCATTCATGACCCAACAATCCCACTACTGGGCATATACCCTGAGAAAAGCATAATTCAAAAAGATGCATGTACCCCCGTGTTCACTGCGGCACTATTTACATTAACTGGGACATGGCAACAACCTAAATGTCCATCAATGGATGAATGGATAAAGAAGATGTGGTGCATACTGTCAATGGATTATTACTCACCCATAAAAAGGAATGAAATTGGATCATTTGCAGTGATGTGGATGAACCCAGAGTTGGTCATGCAGAGTGAAGTCAGTCAGAAAGAGGAAAACAAATGTCATATGTGAAGGCATATATGTGGAATCTAGAAAAATGCTGCTGATGAACCTATTTGCAGGGCAGGAATAGAGACACAGAAATAGAGAATGGACTTGTGCAGGTGGGGTGGGGAAAGGGAAGGGTGGGATGAATTGGGAGAGTAAGATTGATATACATACACTACCACATGTAATATAGGTAGCTAGTGGGAAGCTGCTGGATAACACAGGGAGCTCAGCTTAGCGCTCTGTGATGACCTAGAGGGGTGGGATGGGAGGAAGTGGGAGGGAGGCTCAAGAAAAAGGGTATATGCACACACACACACCCATGCACACACACGCACACACACACACACACACACACACACATTGGAGCAGGAACTGGCAACCCTCTCCAGCATTCTTGCCTGGAGAATTTCATGGACAGAGGAGCCTGGAGGGCTACAGTCCATGGGGTCACAAAGAGACGGACACAACTAAGCGACTAACACACACATACACACACACACATATACAGCTGATTCACTTTGTCATTCAGTGGACACTAACAAAACATTGTAGAGCAATTACATTCCAATTTTAAAATAAATAAATAATAGACTAAAAAGACAGCATTCACCTCTGCACTTTACCTTACAAGCTCAGTGTCAGAGTATAAAACATCTATTCCAGCCGGCGGCCGGAAAGGCGGCCGCCCCCTCGCCCGTCACGCACCGCACGTTCGTGGGGCACCTGGTGCTAAACCATTCGTAGACGACCTGCTTCTGGGTCGGGGTTTCGTACGTAGCAGAGCAGCTCCCTCGCTGCGATCTATTGAAAGTCAGCCCTCGACACAAGGGTTTGTCGAAAAAAAAAAAAATCTATTCCATCCAAAAGTAGAAATCATTCATTCAGAGTTTATGAAATTCTAGAAATTGAAAGTTAATTAACATAAATTGCAGAACTCTCTAATGTGTTTAAGGAAAAAATATAAGTTGTTTCTAGAGAAATAGTCAACTATTTAATATACATAACATTACATAGTGAAGCTTGATCAACAACACATAGATATTCTGGGGAAAGACATGAATAATTTTATTATCAGTCACTTTATCTTCAGAGGAAAAACTGGATGGTATCCACAACTTTTTGCTTCCTGATGGTAATTCTGACAGCAGTGTTATTGTCAAATATCAAATGGTGGCAGTTTTTTATGTCATAGAATAAAAGCCAGTATTTTCTACATGGAAAACGTCTTCGATGGATAAGTGCTGTTTCACTCAAATGTATGAAGTTTAACGTTCACATGTCCACAGGCTAGTAACCAGTAAATGTGAAACAGAATTCTCATCTCTGGCATTTTAGATCTGATAAATGGTGTGAGGCTTTCCCACACCATCAGAGCTGACTCGTTTCCAGCAGTATTGTTGTACAAGTCTTCACAAGAATGCAAAAGCTTTGAAACAAAACTTGGCATCCATATTGATAAGTGAACCTGCACTGTGAGGTCATGCTATTGTGGACACAGATGTTTACTTCAGCAAGTAGGAATCTGTATTCTGCATTGTTCTTTGAGTATCAACAAAGGATATAATGAGAATTTTTATAATTTTATTGAATCATTCAAATCAACTCAGTTATTTAGACCCATCCATGAATTTGTAAGCTCCTTGTGGGCAAGAACCATTTTTGCCCTGCCATTTATCTTCATGGGCTTAGTCACAGACACTTATTAAAAATGAATGCACACAGGCACTCATAACATATATATACAAGTATTTACAGTTGAAGCAATCAGAATGAACTTCAAATAAATCCCTTTACTGATAATGGAATGGGAAGGAGAGCTCAAATGGAGGAGACAGCACTTCCAAGATCATACCACTTCAGGGAAGTCCTATAGGAGCCACTCATTAGGAAAATAGTCCTGATTTGAACAAAATACTTCAAATCCAGAGTCACTTTGCTATCCTGCCTTAGCTTGGGCAGCATGCCTAGATTATAATTAACGAGAGAAACTCCTGTTTAATTTTCAGATCTTTCAGATATGCCATATATTCAATGCTGAACTTGGATGGAAGTGTATTAAGCTCCATGTTCTTCTATGTGTCTCATTGAGTAGTCTATCATCCTACTTCACCGAAAGGTTTTCTGTTTAGAAAAATAAACAAAAAGCAGTGATTTACTACATTAGTAGCCTATCCCACTTAAACTGTCCTAGGGAAATACAGTTGATCTTGAACAACCGATGGGTTAGGGGTGAAGACCATCTGTGGCATCCATTATGCGAGTATAGTTGACCCTCTGTATCCGGTTCCTCTCTATCAGTTGCTTCTCCTTATCTGGGGTTCTGCATGTGAGGATTCAACCAACTGTGGATTGTGTAGTACTGCCGTATTTATTATTGGGAAATATCCATATGTAAGAGGACTCATGTAATCCAAACCTGTGTTGTTCAAGGGTCAACTGTATTTAGAAGAGAGAACGGATGGAATAAGGGCTTGATTGGAGCAGGGATTTTAAAAAGAGAGAGAGAGAAAAGATGACAACAATATCTTTTCTATTTTGAGAAACTGGGTAGATGACGGTGCCATTTACCAAGACAGGGAAGTCTAGAGGAGATCCATACTGGTTCTTTATAACAGGCCACTTTCACTCCCCTATGAGGTTTGCCACGAGTGTTATGGTCAACTCTTCGATTGATGGCATTGGCATTATTTATATTTGATTACTGTGGTTATTTCGCTCCAGTATTTCTGAAATACTGGAAAGACTGAAGGCAGGAGGAGAAGGCGATGACAGAGGATGGCATAGTTGAATGGTATCGCCGACTCAATGGACATAAGTTCGAGCAAATTCTGGGAGATGGTGAAGGACAAGGAAGCCTGGCATGCTGCAGTCCATGGGGTTGCAAAGAGTTGGACAGGACTGAGCAACTGAACAGCAACAACAATATTTCTGAAATGCTCCAAACAGTCCTGAGAAAGCCAAAAAGCAGAGTGTTTTACATGGTGAATTGAGATATGCCCCAACAGCTCAGACTATCTCTTGTCTGTTTACTTTATCACTGTTAATTGAAATTATGCATGATCTGCCATGCTAAAATCTGGTGCTTCTTCAAAACCATTAGTTTTAATTCTAACTGATCTGAATGTGAAATGATAAACTACCTTTTCTATATAAATGCATCCTTAATTTGAGTGTTCCAAGAATTTAGCTTTTGCATGAAGTTGCAGAGTTGGCTAACTAATGAGCTAAGGGTTCAGATGAAGCAGCTTCCTGATTTTCAACAAAGCTTATCTATCTGTTAACACATTCTTCCCAAGAATTCCTCTGGTTGCAGAGATGCCAACACATGTTAACACGTCCATCTATCACTATCTTGAGAAGCTCATATTTTAAATTCCACATCTTCATAACACAGGGGGGAAAAGTCTTCCTTTTCCCATTTGAGTCATTTTTATTTCTTAGAACATTCTTTTTCTTTCTGTAGCCAAAGCATATTCTAGTTCCAAAGGCAAACCTGGCCTGTACAGGTTGTCTGTACCTTTATTTAGTCATTTGGGGGCATCAAATGCTTCTCTTGGACCTGCTTTGAGTCTCACCTACAGGGTGAACACCTACACCTACAGGTGTTTGATGAACACCTACATGATGTGTACACTGGAAATCTTTGCCCATGGAGTGTCTGTCATGAAAGATGCCTGCATACAGGACAGCATGCTACGCACATCCCTTCTGCTCCATTGTTCCTTCAGACTTCACTTAACAAAACACAAGCTCAAAGACAAAATTATTGAAGAATTTCAAGATGACACTGTAGAGCATTAGACCAAGCCCAGGCCCTTCTGAGCATGGGGCCCTGTGTGACAGCACAGGTCACACACTCATGAAGCTTGCCCTGGTGACAATACAGATAGACAGGTAGGAGAATATATGAAAGACTCACTCTAAAAACCTAATGGTTTCTAGAAGACCATGCTTCCTCTGGCCCAAGCTGAAATTCTTATTAGTCTACAAAAACATCACCCAGCTTCCCGAATAGAATACTAACTGAGGGAGGAATGGTAAGAAATGACATAGGACCCAGAGACCCAGTTCTAGTTGTCTGTTGCAATGTAGCATGCTACTTAAGTGTGCTAAGTCGCTTCAGCTGTGTCCAACACTATTTGACCCTATGGACTGTGAATCAACATGCTCCTCCGACTATGGGATTTCCCAGGGAAGAATACTAGAGTGGGTTGCCATGCCCTCCTCCAGGGGATCTTTCTGACCCAGGGATTGAACCCACATCTCTTACGTCTCCTGCATTGGCAGGTGAGTTCTTTAGCACTCGCACCACCTGAGAAGTCTCTACTTAAATGAGTCCCTGAAAACCGCTGTATTGGTCACTGAATCACTGCGTGGAGGAGGAGGACCACTCATCAAGAAGGGACTCCCTTCTTGAACTGCTACATGATCCAGAAATAAAATCCTACTGTGTCTGAGCCATTCTTATATAACCTCGGCTGGAACGTTCTTCAGTCCCTCATGGCACTGATTAGCATCACTAGGTGGAATGCGACTGCAGCAGAATTGTATTGGAGTGTCTGGAATGGTTTCACTCAGATGTCTGGTCTTTCCACACAGTGGCTCCCGCAGAGCAGATAGACTTCTCCCATGGTGGTGGCTCAGGGCTCCAAGAGCAAGTGTCCCAAGAGCTAGGAAGTGGAAGCTATAATAATCACAGGAGAAATGCCAGTTGATTGGATCAAGAGGGAAGAAGCAGTAGAATGGTAAGAAGTGGCAGAATTTTTAATTTACGTTGAAAATCAAGACTGTAGGGCCTCTTAACAGGTTGCTTTGTGCTGACCAAAAGACATCGAGAATGATAGCGTAGGCAAAATAATGGTCCACCAAAGATGAAGTCAAGTTGCTCAGTCGTGTCCGACTATCTGCGACCCCATGGACTGTAGCCTATCAGGTTCCTCAGTCCATGGGATTTTCCAGGCAAGAGACAGGAGTGGGTGAGTTCGGTTACGGAGCAAACAGAACTGGATTAAAGTTCTTAATGGAATTAAGATCCCTAACCAGATGATTTTAAAATAAAGAGATTATCCTGGATTATATGGGTCGGTTGAGTTGCTCAGTGTCCGACTCTTTGCGACCCCATGAATCACAGCACACCAGGCCTCCCTGTCCATCACCAACTCCCAGAGTTCACTCACACTCATGTGCATCGAGTCAGTGATGCCATCCAGCCATCTCATCCTCTGTCATCCCCTTCTCCTCCTGCCCGCAATCCCTCCCAGCATCAGAGTCTTTTCCAATGAGTCAGCTCTTCGCATGAGGTGGCCAAAGTACTGGAGTTTCAGCTTTAGCATCATTCCTTCCAAAGAAACCTCAGGGCTGGTCTCCTTTAGAATGGACTGGTTGGGTCTCCTTGCAGTCCAAGGGACTCTCAAGGATCTTCTCCAACACCACAGATCAAAAGCATCAATTCTTCCGGCTCAGCCTTCTTCACAGTCCAACTCTCAGATCCATACATGACGACTGGAAAAACCATAGCCTTGATTAGACAGACTTTTGTTGGCAAAGTAATGTCTCTGCTTTTGAATATGCTATCTAGATTGGTCATAACTTTCCTTCCAAGGAGTAAGCGTCTTTTAATTTCATGGCTGCAGTCACCATCTGCAGTGATTTTGGAGCCCCAAAAACTAAAGTCTGACACTGTTTCCACTGGTTCCCCATCTACTTCCCATGAAATGATGGGACCGGATGCCATGATCTTCATTTCCTGAATGTTGAGCTTTAAGTCAACTTTTTCACTCTCCACTTTCACTTTCATCAAGAGGCTTTTAGTTCCTCTTCACTTTCTGCCATAAGGGTGGTGTCATCTGCATATCTGAAGTTATTGACATTTCTCCTGGCAATCTTGATTCCAGCTTGTGCTTCTTTCAGCCCAGCATTTCTCATGATGTACTCTGCATAGAAGTTAAATAAGCAGGGTGACAATATACAGCCTTGACCTACTCCTTTTCCTATTTGGAACCAGTCTGTTGTTCCATGTCCAGTTCTAACTGTTGCTTCCTGACCTGCATATAGGTTTCTCAAGAGGCAAGTCAGGTGGTCTGGTATTCCCATCTCTTTCAGAATTTTCCACAGTTTATTGTGATCCACACAGTCAAAGGCTTTGGCATAGTCAATAAAGCAGAAATAGATGTTTTTCTGGAACTCTCTTGCTTTTTCCATGATCCAGCGGATGTTGGCAATTTGGTTTCTGGTTCCTCTGCCTTTTCTAAAACCAGCTTCAACATCAGGAAGTTCACACTTCACGTATTGCTGAAGCCTGGCTGGGAGAATTCGGAGCATTACTTCACTAGCATGTGAGATGAGTGCAATTGTGCAATACTTTGAGCATTCTTTGGCATTGCCTTTCTTTGGGATTGGAATGAAAACTGACCTTTTCCAGTCCTGTGGCCACTGCTGAGTTTTCCAAATTTGCTGGCATATTGAGTGTAGCACTTTCACAGCGTCATCTTCCAGGATTTGAAATAGCTTAACTGGAATTCCATCATCTCTACTAGCTTTGATCATAGTGATGCTTCCTAAGGCCCACTTGACTTCACATTCCAGGATGTCTGGCTTTAGGTGAGTGATCACACCATCGTGATTATCTTGGTTCTGAAGATCTTTTTTGTACAGTTCTTCTGTGTATTCCTGCCACCTCTTCTTAATATCTTCTGCTTCTGTTAGGTCCATGCCATTTTTGTCCTTTATTGAGCCCAACTTTGCATGAAATGTTCCCTTGGTATCTCTAATTTTCTTGAAGAGCTCTCTAGTCTTTCCCATTCTGTTTTCCTCTATTTCTTTGCATTGATTGCTGAGGAAGGCTTTCTTATCTCTCCTTGCTCTTCTTTGGAAGTCTGCATTCAGATGCTTATATCTTTCCTTTTCTCCCTTGCTTTTTGCTTCTCTTCTTTTCACAGCTATTTGCAAGGCCTCCCCAGACAGCCATTTTGCTTTTTTTGCATTTCTTTTCCATGGGGATGGTCTTGATCCCTGTCTCCTGTACAATGTCACGAACCTCCATCCATAGTTCATCAGGAACTCTATCAGATCTAGTCCCTTAAATCTATTTCTCACTTCCATGGTATAATCTTAAGGGATTTGATTTAGGTCATACCTGAATGGTCTAGTGGTTTTCCCTACTTTCTTCAATTTCATATAATCACAAAGGTCCTTAAAAGAAGAAAAGGGAAGTAGCAGAGGAAGAGCCAGATCAATGGCAACTTGAGAAAGATTTAGTCCAAAGGTGGTAACTTTGAAGATGGAGGAATAAGGCCATGTGGCAGAAATTCAGACAACCTCTAGAAGCTGGAAGAAGCAAGGACAGGTTCTCTTCTAGAGCCCCAGAAGGAGCACAGTCCTGCCAACACCTGGATTATAGCATGGTGAGACCCAGGTTGGACTTTTAATATAAAAACTACATAACGTAAGTTGGTTGGTGGTGGTTTTTTATTGCAATTTTTAAAGAATCTACTTGCAATGCAGGCGACCTGAGTTCGATCCCTGGGTTGGGAAGATGCCCTGGAGAAGGGAATAGCTACCCACTCCAGTATTCTTGCCTGGAGAATTCCACAGACAGATGAGCCTAGCAGGCTAGAATCCATGAGGTCCCAAAGGGTTGGACACGACTGAGCAACTTGCACTTAAATTTAGTTTACTTATTTTTATACAGTTTTAAAGGTTGGGCTTCCCTTGTAGCTCAGCTGGTAAAGAATCTGCCTATAATCCAGGAGATCCGGATTTGATCCTGGGTTGGGAAGATGCCCTGGAGAAGGAAATGGCAACCCACTCCAATATTCTTGCCTGAGAAATCCCATGGACAGAGGAACTGGGCTACAGTTCGTGGGGTCGAAAGAGCTGGACACAACTTAGCGACTAAACAACCAAGTCACATGAAGAGCTTATGAAAAACTCCCAAACTTAACAGCTTAATCAGTAAATCAATATTTCTAGGTCAGTGCCCAAAACATCTTATGTTATCAAAGCTCTATCAGTGATTATAGGACCAAAGGAAAGCAAGTGCTTAATCAATCCCTGATTGACCAGCTGGGGGAGGGAGGAAGCTGTCCTAGCTCAAATCTCAGTCAGTTCAGTTCAGTCGCTCAGTTTTGTCCGACTCTTTGCGACCCCATGAATCGCAGCACGCCAGGCCTCCCTGTCTATTACCAACTCCCGGAGTTCACTCAGACTCACATCCATCGAGTCCATGATGCCATCTAGCCATCTCATCCTGGGTCATCCCCTTCTCCTCCTGCCCCCAATCCCTCCCAGCATCAGAGTCTTTTCCAATGAGTCAACTCTTCGCATGAGGTGGCCAAAGTACTGGAGCTTCAGCTTTTAGCTCGAATCTAAATTATGTCTAATCCTGGAGTTGAGACCTGCATGAGCACATCTGGGGCACACCCAGCAGATGTCTCTTTGCACCAGGGGCTAAAGGCCTCCAGGGAGATAATACAGCCTAAAGGAAGAAAGAATCAGGTACAAGACTGATCCCAAGTAGTGTCCAGTGTCTATGACTGAGGCTTACAGGTAAGAAAGATAAGAATCAGACATGCCAAGTTCAAATCCCCTGTGATCTTGGCTTTCAGGTACCTCTTAGTCTCGGCTTTCTCACTGGCAAATGGAGATATTAGGAGTACAATCTCTTGGGGCTTCTATACATATTAAGAATGAAGACATGTTTGTAGAGTTACTCCTTCACTGCCTGTGTATGTGCTTAGTAAGCATCAACTTTGTAAATTACAATGGAGATCACCCTTTCACTAAAAGCTCTGAATTCTCCGATGGATGTTGAAGCAGACTACGAAGGAAGAAAAAGACTAAAAGTGAGATGGAAGGAGTCATCCCTGGGTGTCAAAGTCCACCAGCTCTCGTATATCTGGGAGCTGCAAACAGGAGTGCAGACACCCAGGTAAAGTCCAGCAAGAAGGGCTTGGGTGTCTAGCAGAGGCCTCATTACAGAAGCAAGGACAGCAACATTCAAGTTACACCAACAAATCCTGAAACTGGTTTGTCATCAATCCCAGTGTGAGTACCATGCAGACAAACTTAAAGATGAGTCTTGATCTTAAATAAATAGTATATGAAACTATTCTAGAGGAGATGAGAGCTCAGGAAGCTCTGTGTTCTAAATCCACTGGTGTGCTGCAAACCACCTCTTACAAAATGAGAAATTAAAATCTTCGCTTACAGTGTTTGCCAGTTCCCATGGTGTAAATTCTCCTGCCTCGGCTGAGACAGCACAGATATCACTGAATACTGCCTTCAGGACAGACAGAATGGCTGTCATGCTCTCAAGAAGTCTCCTGCTTTATCCTTTGAATGACAGCTTCTAAAAGCAACACTGTGTAGCTTTTAATTGATTATGCTGTCCCTGGAGAAGGAACATTTCTATACAAGACTTAGCCCATCTTTATCCTGAGACTGCCATATACATAATGTATTATTCCAGCCAGATGGGGACATTTACTGCCCACAAGGGAAGTACTGTAAAGAGTCCATAGTTCAGCCTGTCTGCAGACTACTTGAAGGTACTTTGCCCCCCTCCTCTATTACAGCCCTCCTGTCTTTGTGGGAAAGAGAATATATTTAAGGGACTACTGAGAAAATGATTTACGAGGCTATCAAGTGAAAGAGCTACTGTGATGTGGGTTCCAGTTGTGGAAATTATACCTGAAATTCAAACTGCAGTAAGTCCCCTGCAAATGAATCTTCAAGTTGCAAACTTTCAAAGATGCAAACACGAGTTTGCATGTCCAATCAGGGAAGTTCGCTCACATGTCTGGCATGCATTTTCACATCTGGGCCTCCTCTATGAATGGTTATGCTTTACAGTACAGTACTGTATAGAATCAGAGAAGGAAATGGCAACCCACTCCAGTACACTTGTCTGGAAAATCCTATGGATGGAGGAGCCTGGTAGGCTACAGTCCATGGGATTGCAAAGAGTTGGACATGACTGAGCGACTTCACTTTCACTTTTCACTTTCATGCATTGGAGAAGGAAATGGCAACCCACTGCAGTGTTCTTGCCTAGAGAATCCCAGGGACGGGGGAGCCTGGTGGGCTGCCATCTATGGGGTCGCACAGAGTCAGACACGACTGAAGCAACTT
Organism: Ovis aries; assembly: GCF_016772045.2. Lineage (NCBI taxonomy): Eukaryota > Metazoa > Chordata > Mammalia > Artiodactyla > Bovidae > Ovis > Ovis aries. Next base: position 56,313,079 of record NC_056069.1, read on the forward strand.
GGCAGCAGCAATATAGGATACAGTGGTACGGTATTTTTATTTAGTACAGTGTCTTTATTTGGTACAGTGGCTCAGATCATGAACTCCTTATTGCCAAATTCAGACTTAAATTGAAGAAAGTAGGGAAAACCACTAGACCATTCAGGTGAAGGTGAAGCCACTCAGTCATGTCTGACTCTTTGAGGTATGACCTAAATCAAATCCCTTATGATTATACCATGGAAGTGAGAAATAGATTTAAGGGACTAGATCTGATAGAGTTCCTGATGAACTATGGATGGAGGTTCGTGACATTGTACAGGAGACAGGGATCAAGACCATTCCCATGGAAAAGAAATGCAAAAAAGCAAAATGGCTGTCTGGGGAGGCCTTGCAAATAGCTGTGAAAAGAAAAGAAGCAAAAAGCAAGGGAGAAAAGGAAAGATATAAGCATCTGAATGCAGACTTCCAAAGAAGAGCAAGGAGAGATAAGAAAGCCTTCCTCAGCAATCAATGCAAAGAAATAGAGGAAAACAGAATGGGAAAGACTAGAGAGCTCTTCAAGAAAATTAGAGATACCAAGGGAACATTTCATGCAAAGTTGGGCTCAATAAAGGACGGAAATGGTATGGACCTAACAGAAGCAGAAGATATTAAGAAGAGGTGGCAGGAATACACAGAAGAACTGTACAAAAAAGACCTTCAGAACCAAGATAATCACGATGGTGTGATCACTCACTTAGAGCCAGACATCCTGGAATGTGAAGTCAAGTGGGCCTTAGGAAGCATCACTACGAACAAAGCTAGTGGAGGTGATGGAATTCCAGTTAAGCTAATTCAAATCCTGAAAGATGATGCTGTGAAAGTGCTACACTCAATATGCCAGCAAATTTGGAAAACTCAGCAGTGGCCACAGGACTCGAAAAGGTCAGTTTTCATTCCAATCCCAAAGAAAGGCAACGCCAAAGAAAGCTCAAACTACCACACAATTGCACTCATCTCACATGCTAGTGAAGTAATGCTCCGAATTCTCCCAGCCAGGCTTCAGCAATACGTGAAGTGTGAACTTCCTGATGTTGAAGCTGGTTTTAGAAAAGGCAGAGGAACCAGAAACCAAATTGCCAACATCCGCTGGATCATGGAAAAAGCAAGAGAGTTCCAGAAAAACATCTATTTCTGCTTTATTGACTGTGCCAAAGCCTTTGACTGTGTGGATCACAATAAACTGTGGAAAATTCTGAAAGAGATGGGAATACCAGACCACCTAACCTGCCTCTTGAGAAACCTATATGCAGGTCAGGAAGCAACAGTTAGAACTGGACATGGAACAACAGACTGGTTCCAAATAGGAAAAGGAGTAGGTCAAGGCTGTATATTGTCACCCTGCTTATAATGCTGGGCTGGAGGAAGCACAAGCTGGAATCAAGATTTCCAGGAGAAATATCAATAACCTCAGATATGCAGATGACACCGCCCTTATGGCAGAAAGTGAAGAGGAACTAAAGAGCATCTTGATGAAAGTGAAAGTGGAGAGTGAAAAAGTTGGCTAAAACTCAACATTCAGGAAACGAAGATCATGGCATCTGGTCCCATCACTTCATGGGAAATAGATGGGGAACCAGTGGAAACAGTGTCAGACTTTATTTTTGGGGGGCTCCAAGATCACTGCAGATGGTGATTGTAGCCATGAAACTGAAAGACGCTTACTCCTTGGAAGGAAAGTTATGACCAATCTAGATAGCATATTCAAAAGCAGAGACATTACTTTGCCAACAAAGGTCCATCTAGTCAAGGCTACTGTTTTTCCAGAAGTGTTGTATGGATTTGAGAGTTGGACTATACAGAAAACTAAGTGCAGAAGAATTGATGCTTTTGAACTGTGGTGTTGGAGAAGACTCTTGAGAGTCCCTTGGACTGCAGGGAGATCCAGCCAGTCCATTCTCAAGGAGATCAGTCCAGTGTATTCATTGGAAAGACTGATGCTAAAGCTGAAAGTCCAATACTTTGGCCACCTCATGTGAAGAGTTGACTCATTGGAAAAGACCCTGATGCTGGGAGGGATTGGGGGCAGAAGGAGAAGGGGACGACAGAGGATGAGAAGACTGGATGGCATCACCGACTCTATGGACATGGGTTTGAGTAGACTCTGGGAGTTGGGAGTTGGTGATGGACAGGGAGGCCTGGTGTGTTGCAATTCATGGGGTTGCGAAGAGTCAGACATAACTGAGTGACTGAACTGAACAGTGTCTTTATTTCAAGACCAGGATGTCTGGAAGTAAGTGTAAAAGGAGGGGTGATGTAACTGGTACTGTAATTTTCAAAGTACTATACTGCAAGATTAAAAATATCTTTATTTTTTACATATGATTTGTGTGAAAAGTATTATAAAACTATTATATTACTATTTAGCCAATTGTATTCGTTGGGTACCTGAGCTAATTGTGGTGGTCTCAGGAACAAATTGAAGTTACAACATGCTTTCAGAATGGAACTCATTGGTATGTAGGGGACTTACTGTACTTAGGGAGAAAAGCCTGTCAGAGATTTTTACCAAGTTTTACATAGACTAAAAACTCATTAGAATGGTATTGACTGAAAATGTTGAAATTATGAAATGTATGCATCAGAATTCCCTGTATAGCAATTTAAAATACAGATTTGTGTACCCTACCCCTTCGGTTTCTGATTCAGTGGATCTGGGATCCCAGGATGCACATTTCAAGTAAGTTCCCTGTAATGCTGCTGGCCTGGGGATCACATTCAGACATACGTGACACCTTAAAACTGGGATTTCTCCTGAACTAGCCAATGTTTTGGGCTTCCCTGGTAGCTGAGTGCTAAAGAACCTGCCTGCCACTGAAGGAGACACGGGTTCCACTCCTGGGTCAGGAAGATCCTCTGGAGAAGGAAATGACAACCCACTCCAGTATTCTTGCCTGGACAATTTCGGACAGAGGAGCCTGGCGGGCTACAGTCCATGGAGTCTCAAAGAGTCAGGCATGAGTTAGTGACTAAAGAGCAACAACAGCCAATATTTTAAAATTAATCACACAGCATCCACTGAAAGGGAACAGAAGCTCCCTGTAACACAATAAAAATTTCCATATCCATGCTTGGACTGAAATGAGACTTCCAGAGGACTAATAATATTAACATGAAGTTTTAAATGGAATTTCTTTTAGGAGTTCTAAGGTGACATTTGGATCTTTTCAGTTCAGTTCAGTCGCTCAGTCGTGTCTGACTTTTTGCGACTCCATGAATCGCAGCACCCAGGCCTCCCTGTCCATCACCAACTCCCGGAGTTCACTCAGACTCACGTCCATCGAGTCCGTGATGCCATCCAGCCATCTCATCCTGGGTCGTCCCCTTCTCCTCCTGCTCCCAATCCCTCGCAGCATCAGAGTCTTTTCCAATGAGTCAGCTCATCGCATGAGGTGGCCAAAGTACTGGAGTTTCAGCTTTAGCATCATTCCTTCCAAAGAAATCCCAGGGCTGATCTCTTTCAGAATGGACTGGTTGGATCTCCTTGCAGTCCAAGGGACTCTCAAGATTCTTCCCCTACTAAAAGCTTGTACACTGTGTGCTTCGTTGCTCAGCCATGTCTGGCTCTCTGCAACCCCATGGACTGTAGCCCATCAGACTCCTCTGTCCTTCGGGATTCTCCAGGCAAGAATACTGGAGTGGATTGCAATGCCCTCCTCCAGGGCATCTTCCCCACCCAGGGATCAAACCCGGGTCTCCTGCATCTCCTGCATTGGCAGGTGGGTTCTTACCACTAGCACCACCTGGGAAGCCCCACTAATAGCCATCATTCTATTTTTCTAGCCTCAGGAAACAAAAGGATGATACAACTTGCCTGAGATTGCACAGCAAAGTGGAGGCCCTTTATCTCTACAAAGGAGCTCTCTCCTTTCTGCCTCTCCCCAGTGCCCAGAACACAGTAAAAAACATGCCCATGGACCTGTAACATTGTTGAAGGGAAGGAGGGACACACAGTCCCAGTCGATGAATCCTCAAGGTTGTCAATGGAAGTCACTCATATTTCCGTATTCTTTTTTAGCCACTCTGAAATTCCCGGCTTCCCTTTTCTTTGGATGAAGTTGCTCTGTGTACAAAGGTGGTGGCTTTCAGAGCCTAAGCCCAGGAGAGACTAACACAAAAACCCCCAAATGCTAATTTTAACATCTGGTGTAAGCAGGATGTGAAGGTCATTGTTTTAAAATCACATCTCCCACCAGAGAAAAATAGTCTTGATGGAAGTGTTTTGTTTTTTCTGTCTCACAATATTCTCACCTCCTTTTCTAACTGGGCTGGAAACTGTTATTTCATCCCTAGCATTTTCTTTTTGAGTTATTATTATTTTTTTTGGTAAATAACCTTTAATTGAATTAAGATCCACTGCCCATATTAGGCATGATGGTCAAGTGAGGATTTCCTATCAGGTTTCAAGATTATTTTGCAAATGCTACCCAGCTGTCCCTTCATTCCAATGTCGCTGTCCGAACTCAACAGGGACTCCTCAGCAAACTGGAGCAGGTCTGTGCAAGCCACACAACACCTCCTGTGAACGCTACAGACCGTGTTCACTCCTGTCTTTATCCAACAAACTACCCAGATGGCACAGGCTTGGTTTTTCGGTTTGGTTGCATTTTCATCTTTCTCCTGTTGGTCTGTTGGCTTTTAGAGTTGGTGACCAACAGGCACTTTGGAAATGAGATGTGCTGAGCCGTATGAAGGGCAAATAATCCATCTGAGGGGACTTAACCCAGCTACCCTATCCCTGGTGCATCCCTGGATGATGGGCCTCAGGACGGGCAGTCCCTCGGGGGGCGCACAGAGCAGGAAGGGATTCAGGTCTTCATTTTATCCTCTGTTTAATGAAAAGCAGGTATCTTTGTAAAAAAAAAAAATAAAGTTCCTTTCTGGAACTTGGGATTTTATATAATAGCTGATATTGCTGGAAAGAGGTATTTAGGCAGCTTCCCTGGTCTCTCAGCCAATGTGTCAAGCAACTGGCAGCGACCCAGAGAGGCAGATATTATCATTGTGTCACTTTCCATAGAGGAAACTGCAGCTCAGAGGAGCTGGGTATGGACAGAAGATGAAGGTGTGGCCAGCTCTATTTATCTCCAGATCATAACAGCTAATGTTTATTGTCTTGGTCAGCTGGGGCTGCTCTAACAAAACCCCACAGACAGGTAGTTCTGTCTTCCAGAGACTGGGAAGCCCAAGGTCAAGGTGTTGCTGATTTGGTGGCTGATTTGGTCCCTCTTCCTGGTTCATAGGCTGTCACTTTCCCATGGCGTCCTTACATAACAGAGAGAAAAACAAACAAACAAACCCAAATCTCTCGTCTCTCTTCCTCTTCTTCTAAGGACAGGAAGCCCATCATGGGGACCCCACTGTCATGAGCTCATCTAAACCTACTTACCTCCCAAACATCCCATCCCTAATGCCATCATGCTGGGGTTAAGGCTTCAACATGTGAATTCCGGGGGACACAAAAATGTAGGCCATAACATTGACTGAGTTCCTTGTGTTAATCCTTCTATGCCCGTTACGTCTCTGATCCTCACAACAATGCTAGAATGCTTTGTCATCCCCACTGTACACATGGTGAGAGGAAAGCACAGAGAGGTTGAACAAGTTGTTCTAGGTCACGCAGCTGGCTGAAGGCAGAGCTGGGACACAGAGCCAGGACTCAGGCAGCCTGCTCCAGTAGCCATGCCAACCACTGTGCCACAGTGCCCTCATTAGATACTGAATATACATTTTGAACTGCTTCTCTTGTGATACCATTGGGACTCCTTCCCAGAACTCCAGGGTTAGGGGAAATTTTATGTCACAGCTTAGACTGTAAAGAATCTGCCTGCCAATGCAGGAGATGTGAGTTCAGTCCCTGGGTTGGGAAGATCCCCTGGAGGAGGAAATGGCAACCCACTCCAGTATTCTTGCCTGGATAATCCCATGGACAGGGGAGTCTGGCAGGCTACAGGCCATGGGATCACAAAGAATCAGACACGACTGAGCAAGCTAAGCACACCAGAAAGACACAGTGACTGGGAGGTGGAAACGTGGGTTTTATTTCTAGAACTTTCTCTGTCTCTCTATGTGTCTTGAGTCCTATTTGTGTATAAACCGAGGGAGGGGTCCTATGTGTGTATATTAAGCTGGCTTCCAGTTTTAATAGGTGTTTCTCTGCTTATGTCCTTCCAGCCTGCAGACTCTCTCAGGCGCTGATAGCATCACTCACCAGCGCTTATGGAAAGGTAAGGATCTGGCTGAAATCTCAGGACTTGCCAGATGCTGAGTCATCTCTTGATAAGGACTCTCTCAGGAGCCTCTCCCATTGTCAGCACCTGGATCCAAACCCCTTCAATAGAAACACACTGCTTCTGTTCCTGCAGATAAGGGGACCCCACACACAGACACACAGATACTCAGAAGGGCCCTGGCTAATGCTCTGCTGTCCTTGTATTAAACTCTTAGCAATTTTTGAATAAGGGGCTACGAATTTTCACCTTACCCTGGGCCTTCTCATCTCTGGAATTGGTCCTGTCCCTCCACCCCATCAATTGCACTGGTCCTCCAAGTCCCCAGGTTCCAGTCTTTCTGAATGGTCATCACCCCTAACATCCTACTTTGTCAAGAAACTAGAACTCCCCCCCGCCAAAAAAAAGAAACTAGAACCCAGAAGAGCCATGGAGCGTGTTCAAGTCACACAGGAAGATAGAAAAAGTACTAGAACAAAACCCCAGGCTTCCAGCTTCTAGTCCACTTGCGTCTTACTTGTCCTTGACACAAATTTTTCCCCTGACACCGGAATTCTAGGGAGGAGTCCTAATGGTATCAGTAGGAGAAGTAGCCCTTCACATGAGGGCACTGGGGCTCAGGGCACTGGGGCTGGCTGCCTGAGCTTGTGGCTCCCAGCTCTGCACTCTCCCGGCTGTGTGACCTGCAGCAGCTTGCTTAACCTCTCTGTGCTTCCATCTCACCTTCTGTACAAAGGAGTAGTTTCCTCCTGGGGCTCTTGTGAGGATCATTCTAGAGAAACAGGACTTTTTGATCAATCATTCTAATCTCCTGTGTACTTAGAAGAAAAAATATAGTTTATTATTTCTCCACTTTTTCCTGTTCTGAAAAAAAGTTGGGGGGAGGGATGTCATAGGACTGAGTGTTCTAGTTTTCCTCAGAACAAAGGTGATGAGATTTCAGGTCATTAGGATTAGCTCAGGGAACAGGTAAGATAGTAACTAAGAAAATGAGGGTAAGTAGCTAATTAAAGTCTTGAAGACACTAAATAGGGATCAGGTCACAAGGCAAGTTCCAATTCTCAGCATCCTCAAGGGTCCTGTATCTTCTGGAAACACTACCAGGAAAGGACAGTCCAGAAGAATCCTAACCTTAAAGAAGGCAAACAAGGAAAAATTTAAATGAAAGTGATTAACCAAAGTTAGGATGGATGTGAGTTAAGGTGTTAATACTTAGGCAATTGCATGAATGGTGACTTTAACAGGATGATTGATACACACACGTGCCCCTTTCCAAGTGGCGAGATACGGACTCTTAGAAACAACTTTTAAGGGACTTCCCTGGTAGTCTAGTGGCTAAGACTTTGTGCTCCCAGTGCAGGGGACCCGGGGTTTAATCCCTGGTCAGGAAACTAGATCCCACATGCTGCAACTAAGAGTTTGCATGGTGCAACTAAAGATCCTGCATGCCACAGTGAAGACCCAGTGCAGCCAAATAAACAAACACATATTATTTTAAGAAAAGAAATAACTTTTTAAACCAAAGGGATAGTGATGATGGTTACACAACATTGTAAATGTACTTAATGCCATTGAATTGTACACATCAGATATGCAGATGCCACCACCCTCATGGCAGAGAGTGAACAGGAGCTAAAAAGCCTCTTGATGAAAGTGAAAGTGGAGAGCGAAAAAGTTGGCTTAAAGCTCAACATTCAGAAAATGAAGATCATGGCATCTGGTCCCATCACTTCATGGCAAATAGATGGGAAACCAGTGGAAACAGTGTCAGACTTTTATTTTGGGGGCTCCAGAATCACTGCAGATGGTGACTGCAGCCATGAAATTAAAAGATGCTTACTCCTTGGAAGGAAAGTTATGACCAACCTGATAGCATATTCAAAAGCAGAGACATTGCTTTGCCGACTAAGGTCCGTCTAGTCAAGGCTATGGTTTTTCCTGTGGTCATGTATGGATGTGAGAGTTGAACTGTGAAGAAGGCTGAGCGCCAAAGAATTGATGCTTTTGAACTGTGGTATTGGAGAAGACTCTTGAGAGTTCCTTGGACTGCAAGGAGATCCAACCAGTCCATTCTGAAGGAGATCGGCCCTGGGATTTCTTTGGAAGGAATGATGCTAAAGCTGAAGCTCCAGTACTTTGGCCACCTCATGCGAAGAGTTGACTCACTGGAAAAGACTCTGATGCTGTGAGGGATTGGGGGCAGGAGGAGAAGGGGATGACAGAGGATGAGATGGTTGAATGGCATCACGGACTCGATGGACGTGAGTCTGAGTGAACTCCGTGAGTTGGTGATGGACAGGGAGGCCTGGCATGCTGTGATTCATGGGGTTGCAAAGAGCTGGACACAACTGAGCGACTAAACTGAACTGAACATGGCTAAAATGGTTTAAAATTTCAAGGTTACCCTCATCCATTCACAGAAAGCTGTTCAAGGGAGCCCGCCCCTACAGCACTTACTCTCCCATTCAAACCTCCACAGGCCGCCGCACATTGCTCTCACATATTCTACTCAAGGTCTAATGGTCAGTGATGCAATCATGAGTGCATGAAAACCTAATCAAGAAGATATTCTTAGTGATTCAACTTTGCAACAAACATTTCCTGCTATTCCTCTTCCAAATTTCTGGCTCAAGTTTACATGGAGAGCATCCTGAGATTGAAAAATCAAGTGTTTCTAAAGTGTTTACAATTTGCTATTATTTGGCTGGATCAGTCAGGATTTTTCTCGATACTGTGCGCACAAAGTAAAGGAAGAAGTAGATGGTAGAGGCTGACAACTGCAAGTGGCATCTGCGAGTTGAAGATCGCATCTGTGTGGCTCAGAATTGCCTCATTTTATTATTTGTTGATGTAAGTCTGAAACATTGACATGCATTTGTGCTAATATAATTTTTACCTATTTTTTAAAAAACCAAAATGGGACAATTAGAGAGTAGTTAATTGTTTCTTGTCTGTTGCTCTTGTTTAGTTGCTCCGCCATGTCCAACCCTTTCATGACCCTATGGACCATAGCCCACCAAGTTCCTCTGTCCATGGGATTCCCCAGCAAGGATACTGGAGTGTGCTGCCATTTCTTCCTCCAAGAGAACTTTCCAGCCCAGGGGTTGAACCTGCATCTGCCACATTAGCAGGTGGAATTTTTTTACCACTGAGACACCAGGGAAGCCCTTATTCATTAAATAAGGTTTATAGCTGACAAACAAAGCTAGTGGGGTGATGGAATTCCAGTTGAGCTATTTCAAATCTTAAAAGATGATGCTGTGAAAATGCTGCACTCAATATGCCAGCAAATTTGGAAAACTCAGCAGTGGCCACAGGACTGGAAAAGGTCAGTTGTTCATTCTAATCCCAAAGAAAGGCAATGCCAATAAATGCTCAAACTACCACACAATTGCACTCATTTCACATGCTAGCAAAGTAAGGCTCAAAATTCCCCAAGCCTGGCTTCAACAGTACATGAACCATGAACTTCCAGATGTCCAAGCTGGATTTAGAAAAGGCAGAGGAACCAGAGATCAGATTGCCAACATCTGTTGGATCATAGAAAAAGCAAGAGAATTACAGAAAAACATCTACTTCTGCTTCATTGACTATGCTAAATAAAGCATTTGACTACATGGATCACAACAATCTGGAAAATTCCTCAAGAAATGGGAATACCAGACCACCTACCTGCCGCCTGAGAAATCTGTATGCAGGTCAAGAAGCAACAGTTACAACCAGACATGGAACAATAGACTGGTTCCAAATTGGGAAAGGAGTACATCAAGGCTGCATGTTGTCACCCTGCTTATTTAACTTATGGGCAGAGTACATCATATGAAATGCCGGGCTGGATGAAGCATAAGCTGAAATCAAGATTGCCAGGAGAAATATCAATAACCTCAGATATGCAGATGACACCAACCTTATGGCAGAAAGCAAAGATAAACTAAAGAGCCTCTTGATGAAAGTAAAAGAAGAGAGTGGAAAAGTTGGCTTAAAACAACATTCAGAAGACTAAGGTCATGGCATCTGGTCCCATCACTTCATGGCAAATAGATAGGGAAACAGTGGAAACAGTGACAGAGTCTATTTTTGGGGGCTCCAAAATCACTGCAGATGGTAACTGCAGCCAGGAAATTAAAAGATGCTTGTTCCTTGGAAGAAAAAGAACCTAACCTAAACCTAAATAGCTTATTAAAAAGCAGAGATGTTACTTTGCCAACAAAGGTCCATCTAGTCAAGGTTATGGTTTTTCCAGGAGCATTGTATGGATGTGAGAGTTGGACTATAAAGAAAGCTAAGTGCCGAAGAATTGATGCTTTTAAACTGTGGTGTTGGAGAAGACTCTTGAGAGTCCCTTGGACTGCAAGGAGATCAAACCAGTCAATCCTAAAGGAAATCAGTCCTGAATATTCATTGGAAGACTGATGCTGAAGCTGAAACTCCAATACTTTGGCCACCTGATGCAAAGAACTGACTCATTGGAAAAGACCCTGATGCTGGGAAAGATTGAAGGCGAGAGGAGAAGGGGACGACAGAGGAAGAGATGGTTGGATGGCATCACTGACTCGATGGACATGAGTTTGAGTAAACTCCAGGAGTTGGTGGTGGACAAGAGGCCTGGCGTGCTGCGGTTCACGGGGTTGCAAAGAGTTGGACACGACTAAGCGACTGAACTGAACTGAACTGAACAGCTGAAGAAGTAGTATGTGCAAAGGAACCCTGTTTTTCACCCCTCGGAATAATCGCACACCCCCAAACCTGGGACATGGCTGATCCCCCAAAACTGCAGGAAAAAGTGATCAGGGGTTAATAACCAACTTCTCTATAGAGGTTGACGCAGAAAAGCATGGGAGCTTTGAGCCAGCCGTCCTGGGCCACTCTCCTGGCCAAACTCCATGGACTAATTCATAAACTGGGGACAATAGTCTTGCAAAGTTAAGGATAAATGAAGAAGGGTGTTTGGAATTTAATTTCCATATGCAAAAAATAAACTATTTCTCTTTTTTTCTTACTTTTTTCTTTCTTCCTCCTTCTTTCCTTCCTTCTCCTGAGTTTAAATTTTTCCGTGGCAATAAGATGAATACATATTTACTTTGGAGTCTGGGGTTTTTCTGGGAGAATAAGAGATTCACTGCATCATGGAAGATAATTCATATGGTTCCATTTTCTTCATTGCCAGTGGTCTGTGATTCAGAGTTATTTTGTAGGCCGTTTGTCATTTAGTTTTGCCTCATGGTTTGACTGGATGGATTAAATAAAAGTAAGTTAACATGGGAATTTGGTATTGAGGGCTAATTTTTTGCTTTTAATTGAAGTATAGTTGACTTACAATATGGTGTTAATTACTGCTGTACAGCAAAATGATTCAGTTTTATATATACATTATATACATTCTTTTTAACTTGCTTTTTCCATTATGGTTTATTATAGAGGGTTAATTTTTAATCTAGAATCAAGGATGGTCTTACAAAAAACTCAGTACCCTGTCTTGCTCTAGTTTAGAAGCTTCTGAGGGAGCATCAAAGGGGCATTTTTTGAAGGTCATGGGAGATGGGGGGCAGAACCCCTTCCTTTTAATGCTTTCAGGAGGAAACCCTGGGGGAAGGGAAGGGATGGCAGGCAGATGAGGCTTGTGTGAACCATGGGCCTTACTTATGGGATGTTGCATGGATTTCAGTCCTCTCCCACCCCCTAGGGAGCTAGTATCACAATACTAACTGTCAAGCCTATCAAATTATCCAGAAAAAGAACAAAAAGCAGGAGGAACCTACCTACAGGTGAATGAAGCCAAGGGCCCTTCCCTATCCTGAACCCTCTCCTCAATCTATTTTCAAAAGAAAAACTGACACGTACAGGTACAGGTGGGCTGCCGTCTATGGGGTCGCACAGAGTCGGACACGACTGAAGCCACTTAGCAGCGGTAGCAGCAGCACAGTTACAAAAACAGATCATTCCCAGCGACTACGTTGGCCAAGGGTGTGTTTGGGGTACAGTGTAATTTTCCTGGATTTGCACTGTCAGATCACCGAAGTTCTAACTTAGATTTTTTTACTTTTTTCTAAAGGGTTGTTGTCAAGTCTCTGCTGGCCAGACACTCAGTGCTGCCCTACAGAGGTCTGTATGGAGCGACTCATGATGACTGAGGGCCTCGGGCTGTAGAGAATTAAGAATCTCGGCTTGAATGGGGGCACTGTCTACAGCTCCAGTGCTGGGTTTTTTCAGGCTATTGACGTTATTAAGGGCGTTGCCATTTCAGAACCGTGGGAAGAACCAAGGTTAATATAGTGATCTTTTTCTTTCCCTTTAGTGTCAACACTTAACAATTACAGGAATTGGGACGAGACTTCTAGACTTCCTACTTCATTTTTAGTTTTGATACAATTTTTTCATACAGGTTTAGCAATTGCAAAATTTTTAAAAATGTTTTACTGTTGTTCTCACAGGAAGTGAGATAATTTGAGCCCCCTCGAAGGCTCTTTTTCTCTCCTTGCTATTCTCCAGAATTATTCCACTATCTGGTTTCAAATGTGAGGATCATATTAAAGGATACCATTTCATGCATCACCTTTCTCCAAAGAATATAATTACAGCCTCCAAATTAAGCGTATCAGGAAGATCAGTTAAGTTTGCTTGATCCCTCCAGAAATTTATCAATTATTTTCACCACGACTTCATCCAAATTGGATTTTTCAGTGTCGAAGAAGAATCTTTTGAGAGACAGCCATCAGTTTATCCTGGCATCCTTATTCACTGTAATGTATAAACCAGGTATACTCAACCTCTGGGCCATGGATAGGAGTATATGCCCCAAAATTATATGTAAAATTTTCTGTGTGGCACCTTCCTCTGGAAAAAAGATTTGTAGTTTCAACAGATTTTTTAAAGTTCTGGCAAATCAAAAAAGTTAGGGATTAGTTTGACTGAGACTATCTCTGCTCACACATAGCCAAGAGCAACATCACTTCTTGGAATTTCCTTTTGGAGCTCATCACTCCCAGTGGAACAGGGATGGAGGTTTTCTGGGTAAATGATGGTGGGCCCAGCATACCAATGTGTCTTGTCGTGTTGGAGCCTCCCTTGAGCCCCTTTATCAGTTGAGCAAAATTTCTCTGTTCAAGCAGCCTTTGCTCTAACTAATGGAAAATGAATCATTCAGAGGAATGAAGCTCCTTAAGAGCCTTGACTTGATGAGCAGTTTTAGATAGTATGCCTCATTTTGTGGAGGGTGGATGCCCACATAAGAAGCCATTAACAGAAGCTTATTCCTTCTAGGAGTTAACACTCAGGTCTTAGGACTAAGCTAAGTTTCAGTTTCCATCAGTCCGTGACCTGGACCCACCATCAGAGTGGTAGTGTTACAGAGTCCAAGCTCACTCTCCTCACCACAGGACAGGCCAATGAATCAGAGATAAGATGCTAAGGCAAGGAATGCAACTTTACTCAGAGTAGAAGATGGCAAACTAATGTCTGAAAATGACCATCTTGTCAGGGTCTGGATGCCAGGTTCTTTTATAGATCAGAGATGGGGCAGGTGAGGAAACAAAGTAAAAAGTGAAGTGAAAGTGAAGTCACTCAGTCGTATCCGACTCTTTGAGACCCCATGGACTGTAGTCTACCAGGCTCCTCTGTCCATGGGATTTTCAAGGCAAGAGTACTTGAGTGGGGTGCCATTTCTTTCTCCAAGAGACCTTCCCAACCCAGGGATCGAACCCAGGCCTCCAACATTGTAGGCAGATGCTTTACCATCTGAGCCATCAGGAAAACAAAGTAAAAAAGCTATTAATCTTGCATATATCTCCTAGAATGGCAAGCCTCAGGCAGGGGATGTGTTAATCTTTTCCTTCCTGTCATTTACAGGTGGACAGGGTTCTGAACAAAGGCACTTTAGTTATCAGACAGGGAGAGGGGCAGGTTTCTCTGAGGCAAGCCATTATGTATGATTATAATAACAAAAGCAGTGAAAAACAAGTCAAAGAAACCGGTCCAACATGGAGTCACAATTTGCTTTTCCCTGCTACAGTGGTACTCCCACCTACTTCCTCCACTATCCTGGACCATCACCAAACCCTACCGCTTAGCCATGAAACTTGATACACATCAAAGCCAATCCTGAAGAGTGTGAGGAGGAATATTCCCAAAAGGATTGCTGTAGGAACAGTCCCTAAAAGGTGCGACTCAGTGCTGGAGATCAAGAATTTGAGGTGGGTGATTGTCTGGATTTAATTCAAATGTTGAAACTCTAACCCCAATGTGATGGAATTTGGGGAGTGGAACTTTGGGAGAAGGAAATAGCAACCCACTCCAGTGTTCTTGCCTGGAAAATCCCATGGACAGACAGCTACATTTCATGGGGTCCGCAAAGAGTTGAGCACACACTTTGGGAGGTAATTAGGTCATGGTGGTAGAGCCCTCCTGATGAGATTCATACTTTTACGAGAGACTCAAGAGCTGACTTTTCTCTCTGCACTCTGCCAGGAGAGGACAGAGCAAGAGGAAAGCCATCTTCAGACCAAGAAGAGGGTCATCTCCAGAGCCAACCAGGCTGGCACCCTGACCTCGAACTTCCCAGCCTTCAGAACTGTGAGAAATAAAAATCTGTGTTTAAGCCTCCCAAACTATGGTGTCCTATTATGGCAGCTGAAACTGTATTTGTCAGTTTCAAGAAGTACGGAAGCCTCCCTTATAGCATCAGCGACTAGAGTCTCAGACTCCAGCAAAAGATGACAGGATCCAAGCATGGAGACTGAGAAAGGAGCATTAAGGCTATTGAGATGAGGGCTCCCCACTGCCTCCTACTCTTTCTTGCCTCTCTTTCTCCTTTCAAAATGTGATCAGTTCCCTGTGGACTTAAACCGCGGTTCCAATTCTTCTACCTATCGTCATTCAGTTTCACTGGGCCTTTTATTTCTTCAGCTGGGAATAATAATTTCACTTTATAGAGACGCAACACAGGATTAAGCGTAACAACGGTCATAAAGCTCTGAGAACACACCTTGGCACTTAGCGAGGGCTCACAAAGGCAAGTTGTTAAGGTTAGCTTCCAGGGGCTTCCCTGGTGGTCCAGTGGTTAGGAATCCACCTTCTAATGCAGGGAATGCTGATTTGATCCTACAGGCCACGTGGCAGGTAAGCCTGTGCACCACAACTAGAGAGAAGGCCTTGTGCCTCAGTGAAAGATCCCACATGCCGCAACTAAGATGTGAGGCAGCCAAATAAATACATATTTTTTTAAACAATACTACTTACTTAAAAAAAATTTTTTTTTAATTAACTCCCAACCAAGTCCATGAAAATTAGGCTCCAAGCTGTTTCTTCCACCTGGCCAGCTCTGTCTGTTTTCCTACTGTCCTTTTCCTATCTAATTTTGACTCACGTTTCAGACCTGGGTTTACATGTAAATGCCTTGGAAAGCTCTTCTAGAAATTCTAGAGAAGTTTGCTCATAGCACTGATCTACAGCAATACAGTGTCTTGACATGTTTCTTCGGTAGAACTATAAAAAAAATTACTTGTTGAGTGCTATAAACAAATTTGTTTACTCTCCCTTTTCTCTCCTCCGTGAGCGCAGAGATTAAATCTTCTGAATTGTTTCCCAAGCCATGAGCAGGGTGTCTGGCATTTTTATATTTGATTAATAATTACTGGCTGCAAGAGTGAGTGAATGAATAAATGAAGCAGTTCTTAGTGAGGACTTAGCAGTTGTGTAAGCCTTTGTCTATATATTCAAGTTACTCAAAAAAATAAAAAAAAAACCTATGTATTCCAATTTACTCTTCCCTTAGATTCTCCTCTTGATGGTGTTTGGGGGAAGAACTTTGTTTTCCCACTCTGTGCTGACATAGTTTATGCTGAACACACATCAAAAAAATCATCACATTCAACAGGAATATTTGTTTCTCCTAAGTCAATCCAGTGTGTTTTATTTTCTTTGGCATTAAAAAAGGTTTTGTGGATAGTTATAAATAGACATGGGCTTCCCAGGTGGCTCAGTGGTTAAAAAAGAAAATCCGCCTGCCAATGCAGGAGATGTGGGTTTAATCTCTGGGTCAGAAAGATCCCCTAGAGAAGGAAATGGCAACCCACTCCAGGATTCTTGCCTGGGAAATCCCATGGACAGAGGAGCCTGGAAAGCTACAGTTCATGGGATCACAAGGTGTCAGACATGACTGAGCAACTGAGCTTTGTTGTTTTTGTTGTTGTTCAGTCACCAAGTCGGGTCCAACTCTTCAACACACATAAATAGACACAGGTGCCCAGCAGGAAACCTTTGTATCCTCAGCACATACTGTGCAGCTGGGAGCCCTGGGGGCTTACATGCACCCCGGAGAGTGCCTGCAGGATATTAAGACCCCAACACTTCCTCCAGAGTGGAGATTTTTCCTCCACTGTCTGTAAGCTTGTCCCATCTCGATATGACCAAAGGATCATCCTAGTTTGTAATGGGGGGTTTTTCACTGGTTCCAGCTCCCAGGGCTATAACCAGGTGAGGGAAATGTACATGACTCAAAGAAGACCAGAACTCAGATCCAAGCTCCATGGGTTTCATCGGTACACAACCCAGTCAAAACAATGAGTGGACCTCTGCTTCTTTCTCTGTACTCACCTGTTTCTTTTCCCATTTAAGGATGTACTTACCTTCTTCACACAGAAATGTAGAAATACTATGCTAAATGAATTACCCAGCTCCTTACCTTTCCTGAATTCCTATTCATGTACAGCCCACAAACCCCTCAAACAATAGCCATCCTCTTTCCTACACAGAGCAGTTGTTTTGAAATTTTGCCAAGTAGTAGTTGATTAATTTAGTCTGTATAAGTACAATGAAGAATATAGATCTTTTTAAAACTGATTTCTTGAGCTATAAATCACTTTAGTTCACTATCAACATTAATAAAAATAAATAAAAATAGTCTACCATCTTAGCAGCAAACTATCAACAGAAATGTCAGCTTACAAGGGAAAATTTTTTTCTAGTTTTTTAATGTATCTGTATGAGATGATGGATGTTCACTAAACATGTTCTGTCAATATTCTTACATACATTGTGAATCATTCCACAATGTATGTAAATCAAATCATTATGCTGTACCCCTTAAACTTACATAATCCTATATGTCAATTATACCTCAATAAAGCTGCAAAAAAAAAAAAAAAACCACTAAAGTGTAAGCTTAAATAAGCCTTAAAACCCACTAAGTCTCAGGTTGTGAAAAGTGTTAACCACTCAGTCGTGTCTGACTCTTTGTGACCCCATAGACTGCAGCCTGCTGGCTCCTTTGTTCATGGAATTCTCCAGGCAAGAATACTGGAGTGGGTTGCCATTTCCTTTTCCAGGAGATCTTCCCAACCCAGAGACTGAATGTGGGTCTCCCTCATTGCAGGCAGATTCTTTACTGTCTGAACCACCAGTCGTTTCCAACTCTTCACGACCCCATGAATCGCAGCATGCCAGGCCTCCCTGTCCATCACCAACTCCTGGAGTTCACTCAGATTCACGTCCATCGAGTCAGTGATGCCATCCAGCCACCTCATCCTCTGTCGTCCCCTTCTCCTCCTGCCCCCAATCCCTCCCAGCATCAGAGTCTTTTCCAATGAGTCAACTCTTCTCATGAGGTGGCCAAAGTACTGGACTTTCAGCTTTAGCATCATTCCTTCCAAAGAAATCCCAGGGCCGATCTCCTTCAGAATGGACTGGTTGGATCTCCTTGCAGTCCAAGGAACTCTCAAGAGTCTTCTCCAATACCACAGTTCAAAAGCATCAATTCTTCGGCACTCAGCCTTCTTCACAGTCCAACTCTCACATCCATACATGACCACAGGAAAAACCCATAGCCTTGACTAGACAGACCTTAGTCAGCAAAGTAATGTCTCTGCTTTTGAATATGCTATCTAGGTTGGTCATAACTTTTCTTCCAAGGAGTAAGCGTCTTTTAATTTCATGGCTGCAGTCATCCACCCATAAAATGAGGACAATAGTTTAATTTGCTTAAAGCAACTTGGTTCAATCGATAGTTGATACAGCTTGGCTTTTTTTAGGATTGTTATTATCCTAATCTTCGCTAAATACCTATAGCTTCAAGGACACAGCCCAAACAAGGAATTTGGCTGTTTTCCTTTCTACAGCATAGAATGAACTTGCAGCTGCCTTAAGTTTTCAACTAAATAAGCCATTGTCCTTTATTAAATCCCCAAAGCTCAAGCTGATTACGGTCCATAGTGAGGAAATACTTTCATTTAACTAGCTGTGCAATACTTAGCAAAAAGGCATGGGTATTCGTAGGAAGGGGTGGGTATAGGATTCCAAGAACAGCTCAACAAGTCAACACTTACGATATGAAAATAGCCCCCCAGAGGGTCTGTGCTTTGTTCCAGCACAATTTTAGTTCTACAAATTTAGTGCTACAAATATTAACCAGATGCTGCAGATTGACACTAAGCCCCCAAAGATCACATTTTCACAAAACATTTTTGAATTCTCAGTGGAAGTCATGGCCACTTGAGGCATCTTCATTGCCCTATGCTTTGGTTGACAGCAGCTAACAGACGTTTATAGACTTCCTGTCCAAATGGGGTTCAGTACATCTAGGTTGGAGACAGCTGTCCCATGTTCTATCAGGAGAAAAAAAAAAAAGATCTCACTTTGAACTTGGGCTCTCTGGGATCACTAATTTTGTGCATCAATTTGACTGGACCATGGGGTGTTGAAAGTGAAAGTGTTAGTCCCCTAGTTGTGTCCAGCTCTTCATGACACCATGGACTGTAGCCGACCAAGCTCCTCTGTCCATGGAATTCTCCAGGCAAGAATTTTGGAGTGGGTTGCCATTCCCATCTCCAGCAGATCCTCCCTATCCACGGATCTTCCCTATCCAGGCATGTCTTGCATCTCCTGCATTGTCAGGCAGGCTCTTTACCAGCTGAGCCAGCAGCTACCCACTCCAGTATTCT
This sequence comes from Ovis aries, assembly GCF_016772045.2. Classification (NCBI taxonomy): domain Eukaryota; kingdom Metazoa; phylum Chordata; class Mammalia; order Artiodactyla; family Bovidae; genus Ovis; species Ovis aries. Next base: position 56,332,262 of record NC_056069.1, read on the forward strand.
TGCCTGGAGAAATCCATGGACAGAGGAGCCTGGCAGGTTCCATGGGGTCGCCAAGAGGGCCATGGGGTACTCAGATATTTGGTCAAACATCGTTCTGAGTATTTCTGTGAGGGTGTTTTTGGATGAATTTAACATGGAAATCAGTAGACTGACTAAAGGAGTTTGTCCTCTTTCATGTGGCTAGGCTTCATCCAATCCACTGAAAGACTGAATAGAATGGAAGCTACCCTGAATAGAATCCTGAATAAGAGGGGATTTCTCCTGCCTGACAGCCTTCCAGCTGAGACATCAGTTTTTTCCTGCCTTTGAATCAGAACTGAAATACTGGCTCCTGGACAGGACCTACAACATCAGCTCTTGTGGTTTTCACATCTTCACACTCGAATCGGACCTACACCACTGGTTTTCCTTAATCTTTTGCTTATTTACTAAGGATCTTGAGACTTCTAAACCTCCATATACCAAGAGAGAAAGGCAATGGTCTTACTGGGTATCTTTTAAAATTTTTCATTTTATTGAAGTGTAGTTGATTTATAATGTTAATTCCTGCTGCACAGAAAGGAGATTCAGTTATGCATATATTTACAGTCTTTTTCAGATTCTTTTCCATTATGGTTTATTGCAGGATATTGAATACAGTTTCCTATGCTATACAGTAGGACTTTGTTGTTAATCTATTCCATTCATAATAATCTGCCCACATTGCACGCAAATTCTTTACCAGCTGAGCCACAATGGAAGCCCAAGAATACTGGAGTGGGTAGCCTATCCCTTCTCCAGGGGATCTTCCTGACCCAGGAATCAAACTGGGGTCTCCTGCATTGCAGGTGGATTCTTTACCAGATGAGCTACCAGGGAAACCTCAATAAATAATAAATGAATTATACTTCAGTAAAGTACTGGTATAACTGGTATAACCAAATGGCTATAAACAGCATTCACTGTTCATACATTTCTTATCAAAAATATGTAGTGAGCTTCTAAAATAAGAACTCAGGTGTATATTAAGGAATATTATTTACCCAAGAAAGTTGACGTTGTACTCCGATCAGTAGACCCAAACTCAGGGAAAAAAGCATCCTCAGTCCTACATCAAAAGATTGGCAAGACTATAGTGGTAAAGAATCTGCCTGCAAATGCAGGAGACACAAGAGACATAAGAGACACGAGTTCGATCCCTGGGTTGGGAAGATCCGCAGGAGAAAGAAATTGCAATCCCCTTCAGTATTCTTATCTGGGAAATCCCATGGACAGAGGAGCCTGGTGGGCTACAGCAAGGAGTCGGACACGACTGCATGACTAAGCACGCATACCTGTAAATGTTTTCAATGAAAGAAACTACATCACTTTTAGAAGTGATGCCCTTCCTTAATCCCCTTCGTCAATTAAATGAACAATTAAATGTTCTCACATGACAGTTTCAATCACATTGAAAGAGAGTCCTATAAACTCCTTAAATTTATCATTAACCCAATATTTATAAGAGCTGTTCCCCCAGCAACTGGCTCTAATCTCAGTCCATTTCCTTCTCACTTTTCTTTCCTACATTCCCAACCTTCAAAAGGAAGAGAGGATGGGCAGGCATTTTTGATTACTTTATTTCTTTTAGGTAAAGTTGCCATGTCACTCCCTGGTGGCTCAGCAAATAAAGAATCGGTCTGTCAATGGAGGAGATGTGGCAGGAGTTGTGGGTTCGATCCCTGGGTCTGGAAGATCCCCTGGAGAGGGAAATGGCAACCCACTCCAGTATTCTTGCCTGGGAAGTCCCAAGGACAGAGGAGCCAGGAGAGCTAGAGTCCATGGGATTGCAAAAGAGTTGGACCTGACTTAGCAACTAAACATACACACAAACACACACAAACACACACACACACACATCATTCCAGACAAACAGGATGCTTTTGGAATCAAGGACCAAGGAAGGGGAAGTAACAGAACCGCATGGCTGAGAAAGATGAGCTAGCTTGGCAGGAAGTAAGGAGAGGGTAATTTAAGACTTTTTTTTTTTGTTTTTAGAAAAAAAGGACCCAGGCATCTGACTATGATTGGAAACTGAGAAAGAAAATAGTTTTGTAGTTTTAAGCTATAAAACTATAGTTTTCTTGGCTTCCATTTATCCAATTTGGCTCCCAGTCTTGAAGAATCAGACATAAATGGATCCCAAATTGACATTACAGTCTCCCTGATAGCTTTCTAAATTCTTCCTGTGACTCTCATTCAGCCTAGCTGATAAATTACCATACTTCTGATGTAGCACAAATGGTGAAAAACAACACATCTTTGTTAGTACAGTTAAGCATAAGAAAAGTTCATCAGAAGGGCTTAAAAATGGAAGTGAATGTGGAATATTCTTGTCTGAAAAAATGACTTGAATGTCTTTTCAGAGCTTGCCCTCTTGGCAGGAGTGGAAACAAGTAAGCCAATATCACCTCTCAAGAGTTCACCCTTGTCCTTAGCCATCCATCTTCTCGATCACATCTTCTTAATAGTGGCAGTGCTCCCAAGAGTCAGGTAGCATGCACTATTACCCCTATTTGTCCAAACTGAGGTTTTACAATTTTTCCAGTATCCAATATCAAGGACCCAAAATTGGAGCCCAGTTGATCAACAGGAACCAGGACATCAAGCAGGAAACCTACCTCAGATCAACAACTGCCAGACCCCAACCCAAGACCAGTTCCAACTCAGTCTGGAACTCTTTTTCACCTTGATGTGTCTTTTCTTAATGGTGTGTTTAGGAAAAAGAAACATTCCCCTGGAAGTAATTATCTTTCATATTTCTTCCTCTTCAATTATAATCTTAGACAATATTTAGCTCTGCAATCATTTTTCTTTTAACTATCATGTAGTATCCATTGCATGAATATAACACATGTATGCTTAGTTTCTCAGTCATATCCGACTCTTTGAGACCCTTTGGACTGTAGTCCACCAGGCTCCTCAGTCCATGGGATTCTTCAGGCAAGAATATTGGAGTGGATTTCCATGCCCTTCTCCAGGGGATCTTCCTGACCCAGGAATTGAACCTGCATCTCCTGTGTCTCCTGCATTGCAGGCAGATTCTTTACCCGCTGAATCATAGGGAACATATCACAGTTTGTTCATCTATTCTCCTATGGATGAACAGCAAGATGGTCTCAAATTTGGGGTTATTATGATAGATATTCTGAGAATATACTTATATACATTTTTATAGACATATATTTTCATTTCTCTTGGGTTAATAGCTAGGCTTGGAATCTTGGGCTGTAAGTTAGATTTATGCTTGAATGTACAAGAAACTGTCAGATCTTTTCCCAAAGTGCTTGTGACATTTTACACTCCTTTCAACAACGTATGTGAGTTCCAGTTGCTCCATATTGTTACTCCAGCATCTAGCATTGTCAGTCTTTTTCATTTTAGCCAGAGTGGTTGGTATGTAGTGGGACAGGTGACTTTTAAAAGTACTCATTCTGACCGGCATGAAATGGTACCTCATTGTGGTTTTGATTTGCATTTCTCTGATAATGAGTGATGTTGAGCACCTTTTCATGTGTTTGTTAGCCATCTGTATGTCTTCTTTGGAGAAATGTCTGTTTAGTTCTTTGGCCCATTTTTTGACTGGGTCTTTTATTTTTCTGGAATTGAGCTGCAGGAGTTGCTTGCATATTTTTGAGATTAACTCTTTGTCAGTTGCTTCATTTGCTATTATTTTCTCCCATTTGAAGGCTGTCTTTTCACCTTGCTTATAGTTTCCTTTGTTGTGCAGAAGATTTTAATTTTAATTAGGTCCCATTTGTTTATTTTTGCTTTTATTTCCAATATTCTGGGAGGTGGGTCATGGAGGATCCTGCTGTGGTTTACATCGGAGAGTGTTTTGCCTAAGTTCTCCTCTAGGAGTTTTATAGTTTCTGGTCTTGCATTTAAATCTTTAATCCATTTTGAGTTTATTTCTGTGTGTGGTGTTAGAAAGTGATCTAGTTTCATTCTTTTACAAGTGGTTGACCAGTTTTCCCAGCACCACTTGTTTTAAAGAGATTGTCTTTTCTCCATTGTATATTCTTGCCTCCTTTGTTAAAGATAAGGTGTCCATAGGTGTGTGGATTTATCTCTGGGCTTTCTATTTTGTTCCATTGGTCTATATTTCTGTCTTTGTGCCAGTACCATACTGTCTTGATGACTGTGGCTTTGTAGTAGAGACTGAAGTCAGGCAGGTTGATTCCTCCAGTTCCATTCTTCTTTCTCAAGATTGCATTGGCTATTTGAGGGTTTTTTTAATATTTCCATACAAATTGTGAAATTACTTATTCTAGTTTGAAAAATACTGTTGGCAGCTTGATAGGGATTGCACTGAATCTATAGATTGCTTTGGGTAGTATACTCATTTTCACTATATTGATTCTTCTGATCCATGAACATGGTATATTTCTCCATCTATTTATGTCCTCTTTGATTTCTTTCACCAGTGTTTTATAGTTTTCTATATATAGATCTTTAGTTTCATTAGGTAGATATATTCTTAAGTATTTTATTCTTCTCGTTGCAATGGTGAATGGAATTGTTTCCTTAATTTCTCTTTCTGTTTTCTCATTGTTAGTGTATAGGAATGCAAGGGATTTCTGTGTGTTAATTTTATATTCTGCAACTTTGCTATATTCATTGATTACCTCTAGTAATTTTCTGGTGGAGTCTCTAGGGTTTTCTATGTAGAGGATCATATCATCTGCAAACAGTGAGAGTTTTACTTCTTCTTTTCCAATCTGTATTCCTTTTATTTCTCTTTCTGCTCTGATTGCTGTGGCCAAAACTTCCAAAACTATGTTGAATAGTAGTGATGAGAGTGGGCACCCTTGTCTTGTTCCTGACTTTAGAGGAAATGCTTTCAATTTTTCACCATTGAGGATAATGTGTGCTGAAGGTTTGTCATATATAGCTTTTATTATGTTGAGGTATGTTCCTTCTATTCCTGCTTTCTGGAGGGTTTTTATCATAAATGGATGTTGAATTTTGTCAAAGGCTTTCTCTGCATCTATTAAGATAATCCTATGGTTTTTATTTTTCAATTTGTTAATGTGGTGTATTACATTGATTGATTTGCGGATATTGAAGAATCCTTGCATCCCTGGGATAAAGCCCACTTGGTCATTATGTATGATCTTTTAAATATGTTGTTGGATTCTGTTTGCTAGAATTTTGTTAAGGATTTTTGCATCTATGTTCATCAGTGATATTGGCCTGTAGTTTTCTTTTTTTGTGGCATCTTTGTCAGGTTTTGGTATTAGGGTGATGGTGGCCTCATAGAATGGCTGCTATCCAAAATCCTACAAGCAATAAATGGGGAGAGGGTGTGGAGAAAAGGGAACCCTCTTACACTGTTAGTGGGAATGCAAACTAGTACAGCCACTATGGAGAACAGTGTGGAGATTCCTTTAAAAACTGGAAATAGAACTGCCTTATGACCCAGCAATCCCACTGCTGGGCGTACACACTGAGGAAACCAGAATAGAAGAGACACGTGTACCCCAGTGTTCATCACAGCACTATTTATAATAGCCAGGACATGGAAGCAACCTAGATGTCCATCAGCAGATGAATGGATAAGAAAGCTGTGGTACATATACACACTGGAATATTACTCAGCCATTAAAAAGAATACATTTGAATCAGTTCTAATGAGGTGGATGAAACTGGAGCTTATTATACAGAGTGAAGTAAGCCAGAAAGAAAAACTCCAATACAGTATACTAACGCATATATATGGAATTTAGAAAGAAGGTAATGATAACCCTGTATGCAAGATAGCAAAAGAGATACAAATGTATTGAACAGTCTTTTGGACTCTGTGGGAGAGGGCAAGGGTGGATGATATGGGAGAATGGCACCGAAACATGTATAATATCATATGTGAAATGAATTGCCAGTCCAGGTTTGATGCATGATACAGGGTGCTCGAGGCTGGTGCACTGGAATGACCTAGAGGGATGCGATGGGGAGGGAAGTGGGAGGGGGTTTTAGGATGGGGAACACATGTACACTCATGGCAGATTCAAGTCAATGTATGGCAAAACCAATACAATATTGTAAAGTAAAATAAATCAATTAATTTTTTTTTAAGTTACTCATTCTGTATTTTTTGTGTGGACCTTATTAACTACCCCATCTTAGTTGCAAGTGTTTGTAAATCTATCACTGGAAGCACTGAATTTATGAAAGAATAGTCCCATTAAAAGATAAGCTCCATGAAGACAGATATTAGTACATAATAGGAGCTATTTGTTAAGTGATGTGAATGAATAAGTGAATGGTTGTGCATACCTAGATTTACTGAAATAAAGACAGAGGAAGACTGTATCTGTGAGCCCATCTATGTGACAACCCCCTTCCAGCCTTTCCCCTGCCATGCAGACAGCTGCCTTTCTTCTCCCTCTGGTGTGTTTCTGTACATCCAGAGGGTGTGGTCTAGTGTAAAGACCATTCTTTTCTCCTTTCCTTTATTACCTTTATCTGAAACTAAAGTGCTCAGGGGACCCTTCATCTACCTAGGTCTCACTGGCTTTGTGTGTAAAACAAAGGGATAAGGTAGCCTAAATTTTCCTGACACCAAGGCATAGTAATTCTTACTCCTTCCTCACCCCGTCTAATGTCAGGATTCCCATGACAGCTTTGCTTTTCTGTTCACTCTTTCCTTTGAGGATCTACACCTTAGGGATTGGTGGTGGTTTAGTGGTTTAGTTGCTAAGTCTTGTGTGACTCTTGCAACCCCATGGACTCTGGCCTAGCAGGCTCCTCTGTTCATGGAATTCTCCAGGCAAGAATACTGGAGCAGGTTGCCATTTCCTTCTCCAGGAGATCTTCCTGACTCAGCAATCGAACCCAGGTCTCCTGTATTGCAGGCAGATTCTTTACCAACTGAGCTACAAGGGAAGCCTCAGACTCAGGATTTGCTAAGAAGTTTGTGCACATTGGGGAATTTATGTTAGAAAATAAGTAACATTGGGGACTTTTCTAGCTGCCAAATGACCCTAATAATTTGTGTTTTATTTTGAGCTAAGCTCTTTCCTTCATCAAATTTCACAGTTGAATTAAGGATGCTGTTTACTCAATATAAAAGAAAAGGATTTTTGGTCTTCTATTGCAATGAATAGATGTCATTTCTGGTGAGAGTTAATGGAATAGTAATATGCCTGACATTTATTTTATTTATTTATTTATTTTGACAGCTCCGAGCAGCAGGCATGTGGGATCTTAGCTCCCTAACCAAGGATTGAATCCATGCCCCCTGCATTAGAAGCACAGTCTTAACCACTGGATCTCCAGGAAAGTCCCTTGACATTTATTTTAAATGTTCCCAATGTTCTGCTTATGTCCCACAATTTGCTGCCTCATTCTAACTAGGGCAAAGTTTACAAACCCAATGACCTCATTAACAGCCTTCAATCTGTAGGTCATCAGAAACTAGCATAAAGGTTAAGTAACAAATGTTTTAGGCTTGCAGGTTCAAAGAGTAATATGAAGCAATAGAATGCATATGTGCTATTTAAAAACTGTGAGAAAAATATAACTCTGTGAAAAACTACCACATGCAAATTATCTTTAAAATATGTGAAAATGCTGTTTTTATTGGTAAAAGCATTTTCTTTACAAAGATGGCAATCTGTGTTCCTAGCAGTTGGTAACAGGATTATTGGAGCTTTGGTTTTGACTGAGAACTTCCCTGTCTGAATGTCTGAATGAGCAGAGCAGAGCTCAAGAGGTAATTCTTATCTTTAACATTAGAGAAAAAGCAGTTAGAGAATGTGGGCAATGTGATACCAATGCCTTGAAATGTATTAAAACTTGCTTTTTGGCCTACAAAATGGTTACTCTTTGTAACTTTTCTCTGAGTGATTAAGATGAATGGCTGGTTTCCAGTGCTTTTTGTATCTATAGGGTCTATTTGTATCCCTTAAAATTAAACTTGTTAATTGGATCCTCAAATCTTTTATATCTTTACTAATTGCTTTCTGTTACTTGATCAATCAGCAGTTATTGAAAGTTTTTTATTTAATTATACTTAATTTTTCTTAATATAATTTAATAATTACAGGAAGTTTTTTTTAATTATGGATAAATATAATCCTTAAATATTCATCTTTGGAATGAAGGATAATTATCTGCCAAAACCTAGGCTTCCTCTCATTGTATAATTTTCTTGCTGGGAAATATTTGGCAACCGGGGACTAACTAGATTCCCAGCCTCCCTTGAACCTAGGTGAAGCTGTACAATTAGAGCTCAACAATGGATCATGGGCAGAAACAATATAAGTCTCTTCCTGCCCAAATTGGTAAGAAGCAGTGTACACTGCTCCTTCCCAATCTGCCAGCCTGATGGAACTAAGCATAGGGACCTTGGAAACTCCATGATAAAGAAAGCAGAGTCACAAGATATAAGGTGTCTAGAAATCTGAATCATCTTTGGAGGAGAGTTGTCCACCAATCAAAAAACCCAATTTGAACTTCATACAAGTGAAGAATAATCATATCAGAATTGTTCCACTGCACATTTTGGGGTTTGTTATGACAGCTAGCATTATACTTTCTAAAACATTCTACTATTTTAAGCCAAAATACATTACTGTCACTAATGGTATAAGCTTAATTTCTGATCCTAAAAGCAAATATTTCAGAGGGGCAAAAACAAAGCCATTTGTTGATTGCAAAAGTAAACATAAATAAATATATGTCTAATAAAGGTGCATTTATTTTTAATGTGATAACCACTGTCCTTCCTATGTAGTTGTCTGTGAGTCTCCAGAACATTCAGTTGTTCCCTCAGTTATTTTAGCATGACTTAATCTCTCTATTCATTCAATCCTCTACCATCATCCTTTCTAATATTAATGCTTATGCTGAGGATACTCCAGATATGTAGGTCTCACAATTTCTCAATTTCCTCTTGAATAATTTTCATCTCCATTTCATTTAAGATATTGGGTAAGACAGGCAACCACTCATTGCCAAGGGGGAAGGGGGTAGGGGAGGGATGGATTGAGAGTTTGAGATTAGCAGATACAAACTATTATATATAGAGTGGATAAACAACATGGTCCTACACGGAACTATATTCAATATCATATATATATATATATATATGTATGTATAAAGATGAAGAGCCAGAGGTCAATTCACAGAGGACTATAGAACTAAAATTTTTTTAAGCTTTGGTCTTGAATCATTACTGTGCATGTGTGCTCAAGTCACTTTAGTCGTATCTGACTCTTTGCAACTCCATGGAGCCCATCAGGCTCCTCTGTCCATGGGATTTTCCAGGCAAAAACACTGGAGTGGGTTGCCACGCCTTCCTCCAGGGGATCTTCCTGACCCAGGGACTGAACATGCATCTCTTGCATCTCCTGCATTGACAGGCAGGCTCTTTATCAGCTGAGCCATTGGCTACCCACTCCAGTATTCTTGCCTGGAGAATCCCATGGACAGAGGAGCCTGGAAGTCTCCATGGGGTCACCAAGAGGGCCATGGAGTACCTAGATATTTAGCCAAACATCATTCTGAGTATTTCTGTGAGGGTGTTTTTGAATGAGTTTAACATGTAAATCAGTAGCGTCTCCTGCATTGCAGGTGGGTTCTTTACCTCTGAGTCACCAAGGAAAGCCCATATCATTACTATATGGGGAATCAATTTATTGAGTCATGACCTTTTGAAAATGGACTACATCAGTATTTTTGCACTTAGTAAATTGAAATATTTTTTTCATGAAACTTGGGTAGGGAGGTTGGCACCTGTGAGTGTTTACTAGCTCACTGTGTAAGATGTCTTTGTTAACATCAAGGTGTTGCTCTCCTCTTGGGGAATCCTCAATGAAAATGCTGACTTTTCACCTTGAAAATATCCACTGCAGTCCAGAAGTCCTACTCCAAGATACAGAGCTGCCAACGAGCTTATTTGGTCCTTCACCCTGTATCTACCTAGCTGCCTATTTAGTATACAAAAGCAGTAATCACTATAACCTCCAGGGTATTTTGCACTTTTAAATAAACTTCTGTCTCTGAGTCTGACTCATAACTCAGGTTATCTTTCAGTCACCAATAGGTGAACATCTTATCAATAATAATATTGCTTCTTTTCATAATTACAATCAATCAGTAGGTTAGCACAAGAAATTATTTAAATAGTGTTTTATTTACCCACTTTAATAATTTCTAAATCATTGTGCCTTACAACTGGACATAGATAAATAGCCAAAGATCATAATATTTTCGAAGAAAAATCTCTAAGACAAAAAGACAAAGGTCAGTATCAACAAACAAACCAAAGAAGAAACAGACAATCTTGGGAACAGAATGAATTCTGTAAACTGCAATTAATACCCTTGGGAAGAGGAGAGAAGCTATTATAACAGATGAACAAATGTGGCTTCATACTGGATCTCTAGCCCTTGTGCTTTGTTGCCTGCCTTTTGTCATTAATTTGTTAAAGAATGTTGCCTATAGCCTGAAGTATACAGGATTATTCATTTTCAAGGCTCTGGCCTCTAAAGATATAACACTTTTCCATTCTCATAGAGATAAAAAGTACAGAGCAGAGAATAACATTTGTCTTATTGGAGATTTATAGAAACATTGTGACCAGATCTAGGTGGACAGATGCAAGAACAAAGATCTGGCACCAAGAAGTTTGTGACAATAAGTCACACCCTTTCCACTTTTTAGTATAAGAAAAGCCTGAATTCTAACTTGGGTCTGATGGTTCTTTGGGACACTAGTCCATCATCTTCTTGATCTGCTATTCGTTGCCCCAACACCTCATTTCTCTCAATCTACTGGTCCATCATGCAGCAATCATTACAAATCATTAGAGAAAGAAAAAGACATGTTGGAAATAAAACAAAAAGATGATTAAGGGAAAACTATTCAGGGGATAAGTTAAAAGATGCAGTTGAAAAATATCCTCGGCATTCTCTGGTTGTCCAGTGATTAGAACTCTGTGTTCTCACTGCTGAGGGCCAGAGTTCAATCCCTGGTTGAGGATTTAAAATCTCATAAGCCATGTGGTATGGCCAAAAAACAAAAACGAAAGCATCCCCAAAGCGAATGAACAATTTTGAAACCACTACACATGTGTGACTGGAACTGAACAATTAATGGGTGGCAGATGGTGGGAACCAGGTTTCTCTTTGTTGGAGTGAGAGGTTGGAAACAAACAAGGGAAGGAGGCTAGAATGATCGATGTGGTACTGGAAGACTTGGAGGCATCACTATGAACTCATGTTTAGCTTACTATAGAGAGGGATATGTACAGAAATACTTATAATTGTATATATATACAAGGGTTCAAATATGCATACACATTTTCATTTTCTGTTAGGTGAGAGGATCACCTAGAAGTAATAGCAGCCCATAGAACAAGTACAACTCACACCCACATCTCGGTTCCTAGTACAGAGAATAAAAAAAAAAATTCTTCAATTTCAAAAAACCATGCCTTAGAGAAATGACTGATTCTAGGACTGGTGCTAGGAATGTACAAGATGAAATCAGAACATCTTATAGTGCTGGAAAAGAAAAAGTGCTTTGAAAAGAACATGAAAGGGGTATATCCAAAGGAGAGTAGCCAAATGAAAGAGGCCTCAATGGCCAAACTTGAAACAATTTAAGTAACAAATCAAGTTTAATTGGTTTGTGATCCAAATTAGTAAATAAATATAATGCATACTGTTATACATAGATGATAGACAGACAGGTAGATAGATGGATAGGAGACAAACCTCTAAAGCAAAATTCCAAATCATGTATATAATGTATTCTATCTACCCTTCAGTAAGTGGAGAAGCATGCCAACCCCTAACACCTAGGAGGCACATACGAACCTTCTTCCAGAGTATAATATAGAAGGGTATAAGTTTTTGGGGGTGTAGAAATCATACATAAAAATCCCTCTGTTCTTCCTGTCTTGTCATCTATGGGTTTCCAGAACATTCTGCCCTACCCTTAACACTATCTCAGCCAGGCGATTAAGATTGATATCAAGAGTGATAAGTCAGGTCTCTTCCAAGAACTCACAACTCCAGTCACATCATAAGAAAAATATCAGATGGATCCCAGTTGAAGGACATTCTGCAGGATACCTGACCAGTACTTCTTGAGTCTGTCAAGAATATCAAGACAAAGTAAGAAAATTTGGGGAAACTGTCACAGCCAAGAGAAGCCTGAGGAGTCATGACTCAACGTAATGTATCCTGGATGGGACAGAAAAGCAATATTCAGTAAAAAGCTACAGAAATGTGAATAAAGTGTGAACTTTGGTTAAGAATTATGATCATGGAGAAGGAAATGGCAACCCACTCCAGTGATCTTGCCTGGAGAATCCCATGGACAGAGGAGCCTGGCGGGCCGTAGTCCATGGAGTCACAAGAGTTGGACATGACTTAGTGATTAAACCACCACCACCACAACCAAACAACAAATTCTTATCAAGTGCAAACAGAGCATTCTCCATGATCTACTATATGTTATGCCACAAAACAAGTCTTAGCACACTGATAAAAAACCAGATCATAGAAAGTAACTTTCAGTGTAAGTTTGGAACAAGGGTCAGGGCTGGGTATAAGGTCACTATGGAAATAAAGCAAAAAAAAAAAAAAAAAAAAAGAATTATGATCAACATTGGTTAGCAAATTTCGACAAATGTACTATGCTAATATAATATTGATAAGGCAAACTGAGCATGAAGTATTTGTAAACTCACAGTCCTATCTTCAAAATGTATATGTAATCTAAAACAATCTTGAAGTTTAAAGTTTATTTTTAATAAATCCTAGAATAGAGCACACACATCACAGAAATAGAGGGGAAAAAAATAAAAGAAAATATTTAATGTTATTTTAAAAACTAAAATACACTGAATTAAATAACAAACATAGATCTGTTATTGGATGTCTTACCCAATATTGGGGCTTTCCAGGTGGCTCTAGTGCTAAAGAACCTGCCTGCCAATTCAGGAGATATAAGACATGCAGGTTCGATCCCTGGGTTAGGAACATCCCCTGGAAAGGAAATGGCAACTCACTCTAGTACTCGTGTCTGGAAAATCCCATGGACAGAGGAGCCTGGTGGGCTACAGTCCATGGGGTCACAAAGAGTCAGACACCACTGAAGTGACTTAGCACACAGCGCAGCACCCAAAGCTAATATATAATTTAACATTTCCAGTGTAATAAAATATAGGATCTCTATTTTAGAATTCATATTAATGTTCTGCAATATATTCAGACTTGAAGATTATGGGGAAGCAACAAATAAAATTGATGTGTTTTTTTTTTTTAATCTAACATTCTTCAGAGAAAGCATTGTTATTGAAAGCCTAGGAAAAAAAGACAAACTGCCTGATCTAAATTAGGTGAGGTATAGTAGGCAAGCCTCAGGACTTGGATTCTAATTTGTGTGACCTCAGCTAACATTCTAGACTCTCATAGGCCTTAAATTTCTCCAAACAAATAATAAGATTATCTTAAATAATCCCTAACGTCCCTTGGCTTTCTGATGGCCCATCACTGTCAAGTGTAATGAGAGAACCAAGACTACCCAGTGTGCAAAGAATTTAAGTTAGAAAGTGGAAAATAATCTACCAACAGTACTGATTTGCCCGAATGGAACAATTTGTAAATGTCTTCAGTAATCATCTAAACATTTGAAGACTTTTATCCAAATATTTTATCAGAAAGGTTTGACTGACTGCATACATTGCTTTGCCCTTAAAAGCCCCAAGCAGAAATACATAGCAAAATTCTAAAAGTTTTCCAAATGCCTCCAAACCTTCACTTCTCAAGCAGCATTTGGTATCAATCTAAAAATCTTTACCTTTTTTTTTTCACAGTGCCTTCAGTCTTCTCTTTACCCGAAAGAGACAGGTAATACAGCGTCTGACCGCATGTTGATATTTGACCCCTGATGGCTCTTGGATACCATCATTCCCCCTTCCCTTTCACTCCCCTTCCCATCTTGCCAGCTGCTAAGCCCAGGGGCTCCCCTCTCTGGCACTAGTGGGAGTTCAAACTACACAAGCTCAGGGATGCGTGGGGAAATTCTCACTTATTTGATGTTCAGTCACTAAGTTGTGTCCAGCTCTTGGAGACCCCATAGATTACAGAAAGCCAGGCAGGAGGAGAAGGGGACGACAGAGGATGAGATGGTTGGATGGCATCACTGACTCAATGGACATGAGTTTGAGTCAACTCCGGGAGTTGGTGACGGACAGGGAGGCCTGGCGTGCTGCAGTCCATGGGGTCGCAAAGAGTCGGACATAACTGAAAAACTGAGCTGAAATGAACTAAACTGAACTGAGGCCTCCCTGTCCCTCACTATCTCTTGGAATTTGCCCAGGTTCATGTCCATTGAGTTGGTGATGCTATCCAACCATCTCACCCTCTGCCACCCTCTTGCGCTTTTGCCCTCAATCTTTCCCAGCATCAGGGTCTTGCTCACCTCTGGTTACCTCCTAATATAAAATGCCAAGCTGGCCTCCTTTCCCTGTTCTCTGAAGCCCAGTCTGAAATTGTCTGGGAGCCTGCCTTACCCCCTGCACAACGCCTCACTCTGCCTTGAGTCTTCCTTTTGAGGGTATTTTTAGGCTTCAAGAGAGACAGTAATGGGCCACCGGTCTCCTACGAATTATTAACAAATTACCTATGATTTCGCTTATGACTGTTTCTGTCTTTATTAAACAGCAAGAGCAGAAATTTTATTCTGAGTGTGTGTGAGTGATATAGCTTTTCATACCCTCTTAGAGCTTGTGTGGTATCATTAGCTTTGACATCCCAGCTGAATCTGGGGTGGGGTTCCTTCATGCTTCCGCAGGATGACCATAAGACAGGGGAACTTCTGGACTTCCCTGATGGTCAGTGGTTCATAATCCGCCTTCAGTGCAGGGAACACATGTTCAGTTCCTAGTCCAGGAAGATATCACATGCTGAGGGGCAACTACACCCATGTGCCACAACTACTGAGCCTACACTCTAGAGCCCATGCTCCACAATAACAGGAGCCATGGCAATGAAAAGTCCACGTACCACAACTACAGAAAAGCCATGTAGCAGCAAAGACCTACTTAGCCTACCATCTTCAAAGAAAAAAAAAGAAAACAGAGAGGGGGACTTTTTGCTTTCATGAAAAAAGAAAAACTCATTTTCCGGGTGATTCCTACTTACAATGATGGTGCCATCTCACAAATCACCCTGCCAGGACTGTGCCCAGAGGTAAAATACAATAGTTAAGTCAAGTCTTTAGGAAGATGAGAACCATCTGTTTTAAGCATCCATTTGGGTTTTAGCACAGGTTTACTTAGAAAAAAAGAGTGAGATTGCAGGTCTGTCTCTACCTGTTAATAAACAAGCACCAGAAGGTTCGACGAGGCTGATGGACAGCCTGTTCATAAAGTAGGCTTGAGTCAATACAGCCCATCCGTTCTGAGTTAAAAAATGTCCAAGGGTCTGATCATTTGACAGAAACTCGGACAAAGGGAGGATTAGATTAGGCTTTAACTCTTGGGATTTTTAAAATAGAAAAGCGCACAGCTGCCTTAGAGATCATCAGAGAGTGTACATTATTTAGCAACTCCTTTTATAACCATTTGTGCTACAGGTGCAATAAGAGAATGTTAATTTTATCTGCCAGGGCATTTCCATTTTGTATATGTGTGTGTCATATGATTCTTTCTTAAAAGCCTTGCTTGAAAGCTTCAGCTAAGATGCTTCTATCGAGGTTAAACTGGACAAAATACTTTTATTCTAGCCCATCATGTGTGGGGTACGCTGAGCTGGAAAGCAGAGAATTTTCTCATTAATATTTCTAAGCTCTGTAATGCTTCCATTTTCAGCTGGATTAAAAATAAAAGACATCCTAACAGCCCCAACAAAGTATTTTTATCAGGGTAAGAGTAGTAAGTGGCTGAGGTGGCTCCAATGGGATTATCATATTACATTCATGGAAAACCACCAAGGCAACCCAGGCGACATTCAAGTTTGCCGTTAAAAGTAATATATGGTTGTCTTGCGCTGAGGTCAGACTAATCTGGATGAGAAAGAAAAATGCTCTAAAAAAAATAAAAGAAAGAATGAAAAGAAAGACAATATGCCCCTTGTTGGCTTGTTCCTCAAACTGGGGCCCTTCCAACACGCACACCCCACTGCTTCCTGCTGGCATGGGGGGAATCAATCGTTCTTTGTAGATATTAAGAAATGGTGGAAGCATTAAAAAGGGAAACACTGAATAGATCTAATGTAGTTGGAGACAAAGGATTTAAGTGATTTGGAAGGAGAGGGCAAGAGGAAAACTGGTCAGGATCCGGGTTGACCAGTTTCAACTTCCTCCCCATTGGAGGAAGTCGAGGACTTTGAGGTCACACCAGAGTCCACCCAAAAGCTCAGAGGTTACTCCTATTTTCACTACTGTTAACGTTTTATGTCCCCAATTGAATGCAAACAGCTGATTTCACATGGGAATACATTTAAAAGCGATTTTCACAGAACACCTAAAATGTAATGCTTCTTAAATGTTCCATTAAAAATGTATATATATTTATTTATCTGTGCCAAGTCTTAGTTGTGGCATATGGGATCTAGTTCCCCAACCGAGAATCAAACCTATGACCCCTGCATTGGGAGCACAGAGTCTTAGCCACTGGACCACCAGGCAAGTCCCTTAAGTGTTCCATTTTTCATTAACCTTTGTGTGTGTGTGTGACTTGCTTATTCATCCTGCATGCAGTCATGGGAATCTGTTTTTGCTTCACCTTTTAGGAAACACAAGCTCCGTATACATCAGTGCTAAGATACACATCTATTTTAGGTTTGGTATAAAATTGTCCTAATGATGACTTAACCTCAAGCTGATTTTGACTGTTTAAAGGTTTCATTCCATACTACAGAGTAAAACAGAAGATATTTTTTCGCTTTAAGTGAATTACCGAAGCATTATTTTGCTAAAGCAAAAACCCCCACTGTAAATCATGCCGCGCACTAAGTAGGTCACTGAAAACTAAAATGATATGAGATGTAGTCTAGGATTTCAGTTCAGCAAGATTATCTTTTTGTAATTGCTGCTTTAAAAAAAAAAAAAACTATTTTGACTAAAAGCTTAGGGGGCAGTTAAAGTGTTTTTAAAGCTATGTTATAAGCAGAAAGTTCTTCTTCTGATGCCAGGTACTTATAAAATGCCAATGGTTCACCTTCCTGCTTTGGTAGAATTGTATGATGATATAATTTTACTGACATTAAAGGTTGCGGGTCTTGTAATACCACAAGGCCACTGTTAATATGGATTTTTCAACCAGGCACTCAACTTACCTTTCCTAGACCAACTTATATATACCAGTGAGTAAGCAAATAATAAATGAGGGGAAATTACTCTCTCTAGGATTCCAGCCAAAGAAGAAAAGGGAGAATTAGAATAGGACCACTTGGCAAACTTTATGAAGGAATGGCCCTAACCAAAGACCGTCAGAGGCTACAAACATCTCAAAAAGAGAGACCACCGTTCGGTACATGCCGAAGGAAAGGCTCCACACTCTCTGTGAAGGAATCTTGGCCCATCCATGTCCCCACGTCACCCCAAGAAATTGAATCTGAGGCTGACAAAACTTTAAATTGGACACAGTATTTATAGGAAGTATAAGGAATAGAGGAAAATATTACATGACACCATTAAGATGCAATTAGCAAAATCCATCCATGGAACACTATACAAGATAAACAACTCAGTTTCTTCAGCAAATAAATTACAAAGAATGGCACTGAAACATGTATACTATCATGTAGGAAAAGAATCGCCAGTCTATGTTCGATACAATATACAGGATGCTTGGGGTTGGTGCACGGGGATGATCCAGAGAGATGATATGGGGTGGGAGGTGGGAAGGGGGTTCAGGATTGGGAACTCATGTACACCCGTGGCGGATTCATGTCTATGTATGGCAAAACCGATACAGTATTGGAAAGTAAAATGAAGTAAAAATAAAAATTTTAAAAATTTAAAAAAAAAAGAAAAAGAGAAAGAGATCCATTACAAGGTTTGCCTTTACCTGCATCCTGATTCATTCAAACCGACTTAAAAATAATGTGACATGTATTAGTTCAGTTCAGTCATTCAGTCGTGTCTGACTCTTTGAGACCTCATGGACTGCAGCACACCAGGCTTCTCTGCCCATCACTGATTCCCAGAGCTTGTTCAAACTCATGTCCATTGAGTTGGTAATGCCATCCAACCATCTCATCCTCTGTCATCCCCTTCTCCTCCTTCAATCTTTCCCAGCATCAGGGTCTTTTCAAATGAGTCAGCTCTTCCCATCATGTGGCCAAAATATTGGAGTTTCAGCTTCAACATCAGTTCTTCCAATGAACACCCAGTACTGATTTCCTTTAGGATGGACTAGTTGGATCTATTTGTAGTCCAAAGGACTCTCAAGAGTCTTCTCCAACACCACAGTTCAAAAGCATCAATTCTTCGGTGCTCAGCTTTCTTTATGGTCCAACTCTCACATCCATACATGACCATTGGAAAAATCATGGCTTTGACTAGGTGGACCTTTGTTGGCAAAGCAATGTCTCTGCTTTTTACTGTGTTGTCTAGGTTGGTCATAGCTTTTCTTCCAAGGAGCAAGCATCTTTTAATTTCATGGCTGCAATCACCATCTGCAGTGATTTTGGAGCCCAAGAAAATAAAGTCTGTCACTGTTTCCATTGTTTCCCCATCTATTTGCCATGAAGTGATGGGACTGGATGCCATGTTTTTTAGCTTTTGAATGTCGAGTTTTAAGCCAGTCTTTTCACTCTCCTCTTTCACTTTCATCAAGAAGCTCTTCAGTTTCTCTATGGCTTTCTGCCATAATGGTGGTATCATCTGTATAT
The DNA here is from genome assembly GCF_016772045.2 of Ovis aries. Classification (NCBI taxonomy): domain Eukaryota; kingdom Metazoa; phylum Chordata; class Mammalia; order Artiodactyla; family Bovidae; genus Ovis; species Ovis aries. Next base: position 56,351,137 of record NC_056069.1, read on the forward strand.
CTGAAGTTATTGATATTTCTCCCTGGAATCTTGATTCCAGCTTGTGCTTCATCCAGCCCAGCATTTCGCTTGATGTATTCTCCATATACGTTAAATAAGCAGGGCGACAACATACAGCCTTGACTTACTCCTGTCCCAATTTTGAACTAGTCTGTTGTTCCATGTCCAGTTCTAACTCTTGCTTCTTGACCCGCATACAGATTTCTCAAGAGGCAGATAAGGTGGTCTGGTATTCCCATCTCTTAAAGCATTTTCCAGTTTGTTGTGATCCACACAGTCAAAAGCTTTGGTGTAGTCAGTAAAGCAGATGTTTTTCTGGAACTCTCTTGCTTTTTCTATGATCCAGTGGATGTTGGCAATCTGATCTCTGGTTCTTCTGTCTTTTCTAAATCCAGCTTGAACATCTGGAAGTTCTCAGTTCATGTACTGTTGAAGCCTAGCTTGGAGAATTTAGAGCATTACTTTGCTAGAGTATGAGATGAGTGCAATTGTGCAATAGTTTGAACATTCTTTGGTATTGCCTTTCTTGGGATTGGAATGAAAACTGACATTTTCCAGTCCTGTGACCACTGCTGAGTTTTCCAAATTTGCTGGCATATTGAGTGCAGCACTTTCACAGCATCAACTTTTAGGATTTGAAGTAGCTCAGCTGGAATTCCATCACCTCCACTAGCTTTATTCGTAGTGATGCTTTCTAAGACCCACTTGACTTGGCATTCCAGGATGTATGGTTCTAGGTGAGTGATCACACCATCATGGTTATCTGGGTCATTAAGATCTTTTTTTGTGTAGTTCTTCTGTGTATCCTTGCCTCCTTCTCTTAATATTTTCTGCCTCTGATAGGTCCTTACCATTTCTGTCCTTTATTGTGCCTATCTTTGCACAAAATGTTCCCTTGGTATCTCTCATTTTCTTTAAGAGTTCTCTAGTCTTTCCCATTCTATTGTTTTCCTCTATTTCTTTGCATTGATCACTGAGGAAGGCTTTTTTTCTCTCCTTGCTATTCTTTGGAACTCTGCATTCAAATGGGTATATCTTTCCTTTTCTCCTTTGCCTTTAGCTTCTCGTCTTTCCTCAGCTATTTGTAAGGGCTCCATTTTGCCTTTTTGCCTTTCTTTTTCTTGTGGATGGTCTTGATCACTGCCTCCTGTACAATGTCACGAACCTCTGTCCATAGTTCTTCAGGCACTCTATCAGATCTAATTCCATGAATCTATTTCTCACTTCCACTGTGTAATTATAGGGGATTTGATTTAGGTCATACCTGAATGGTCTATTGGTTTTCCCTATTTTCTTCAATTTAAGTCTGGATTTTACAATCTGAGCCACAGTCAGATCCTGGTCTTGTTTTTTGCTGACTGTGTAGCACTTTAGCTTCAAAGAATATAGTCGATCTGATTTTGGTATTGACCATCTGGTAATGTCCAGATAATCAATCAGATATTTTATTACAGTTAATATTATAGTATTTTAACTGAGCAACCATTATTGTTTATTTTAGAGGTAATAATAGTATTTTATTTATCAGAGAGAGAATCCTTATCTTTTAGAGACACAGGCTGAAACTGCTACTGATTTTTTAGTAAAATCAAGCTTTATTTGACCATACACATATTTTGGGGGATTACGTCCAGGAATTTTCCCTGAGTGTTTCTCCCTACCTTACCCTCAATCCCTGAGGTTTCCTCCATCACAACTCAGTGATACCTTGTGCATATCTCTGCCTTTGTGCCTACATATTGCACAGTAATCTCGTCACGTGTCTTTGCCACTATCCTGAGCATCATAATAAATCACACTGTAATTGACTCTGTATCCCCAATGCCTGGCACATGGTGAATCAACAAATGAGTGAATGCAGGAATGGTTCACTAAAACCTGCATTACTCGTGTGGCTTCCCTGGTGGCGCAGTGGTAAAGTATCCACCTGCCAATACAGGATATGCAGGTTCGATCCCTGGGTCGGGAAGATCCCATGGAGAAGGAAATGGCAACATGCTCCAATATTCTTGCCTGGTAGATCCCATGGACAGAGCAGCCTAGTGGGCTACAGCCCATGGGGTTGTAAAGAGTCAGACACTGCTTAGTGACTAAACCACAACAAATACATGTGTATAGCAGTCATGGGGTTTTTTCCCCCTTCTTTTCCACTTCATTGAGGTGTAATTGACAAACAAAATTGTAATATATTTAACATGCACATAATGATTTGACCAGCCATTGAGTTTCGAACTGTCCAGTGCAAAGGGTCTGTGACTCATAGGCAACAAACCTGCCACTGCAGCCTTCACCCTCACTGTTTTAGCCACATCTTCCTCCAAAGAGGCAATGGTTAATACAAATAATAGCTAACTTTTATGGCCCAATCCTTACACGCTAAGCACTGTTCCAAGCACTTTTGTTGCCGTCATTCAGTCACTAAATTGTGTCTAACTCTTTGCAACCCCATAGACTGTGGCATGCCAAGGCTCCTCCGTCCTTCACTACATTCCAGAGCTTGCTCAAATTATGTCCATTGAATTAGCTTTCTTTATGTCCCAATTCTCACACCTGCATGTTACTGCTAGAAAAAACACAGCTTTGACTGTACAAACCTTTGTCCGCAAAGTGATGTCTCTGCTTTTTAATATGATGTCTAAGTTTGTCATAGCTTGCCTTTCAAGGAGCAAGTGTCTTCTAACTTCATGGCTGCTATCACCATCCACAGGGATTTTGGAGCCTGAGACAATAAAATTTTCTGTCACTGCTTCCGCTTTTCCCCATTCACCATGACGAGGCTGTGATCCATGAAGAGGTCCGAGCACTTTACAGGTTTTAAATCATATTTCACAGCAACCTATGATGCAAAATCTATTGCAATCATCCTCTTTTTAGAGATGACAACCCTAAAGGCACAGAGATGTGGGCAATTGCCTGAGGTCTCATCTTGCAAGAGGCAGACCCAGGATTCATGCCAGGAAGTCTGACTCCAGAATATCTTTGCTTGACTACACTCAACAGCATCTTTAAGATAACCAGATGCCTGCTAACCTAGTGCCACGACTTCACAGAAAACAGCAACTCTTAGCCATGGCAGCTCCAAGCCCCCGACTCATGTTATTACTTTATCCCAATCCAAAAACACTCGAAATAAGTGCAACCCCGGGAAGATAAACCCCTGGCAGAGGGCATGGTAACCCACTCCAGTATTCTTCCCTGAAGAATCCCCATGGACAGAGGAGCATGGCGGGTTACAGTTCATGGGGTTGCAAAGAGTCGAACACGACTGAGCGTCCAAGCACAGGAAGATAAATAATTAGAATATTATTATCAGAAGAATTTGAGTTCCTTCAGCTATTTAGCTGAGCCATCAACTGGCTTCATACTTGAGTCCAGACTTTTCACCCAGCTGGTGAAACTGTCTTTTCTCAGAACGCGATCAGAAGTAGCATTGGCCCCATTCGTAAGACATCCATCATCCGGCTGGGATCAAAAACAGACTCCCGATTTAGCTCGCTCCTCTCCACCTCTTGCCCCCATAGGGGTCTGCCTCCTTGTTTGGAATAATATCACAGTTAATCAAGGTTACAAAAACACTGAACATTCCTCCCTTGCTGGAGGAATTTGGGGTTGGTCAAAATCATCATGGAACAAAATATCCAAGATAGAGTGGGATAGAATTGACTTGACCTCCCATTTTTTTTCCCCCAAGGAAGAAAGAGTCTGACTACAGGATTCTTGGCTCAGCCATTACTCAAGCCACAAATACTCCAGTTATCCAATGAGTCAGCGGCCTTCACCACACTTGAAATAAAGGCCTTCTATCATGATATTTTTCACAAGTGTTTTACTCCCAATCATGTACTCCATAAATGCTAAGCTGTTGAAACTTCTTTCCTCATCTCTTTCTGCAGAGATATATTAATATTAATTAATATTAATACCACAACAGTAATTTCAGGGAACTATTATTGCCTGTTCTCTGCTAAGGCTCAAACAACAAATGTTCTGGTTATTTCAACAGTAACTTCCTGCAGCCGATCCTAGAATTACTCCTTTTCTTTCTTTCTTTCTTTTTTTTTTTTTTTTTTTTGCCTGTATTTATTGTGGTAAAATATACATACATAAAATGTGCCATTTCAGCCATTCTTAACTGTGCAGTCCAGAGGCACTAATATTGTGCAACCATCCATCCAATACCATCCAACTTCCATCTCCAGAACTTTTATTATCTTCCCAAAGGAACCTGTCCCCATTAAATGCCAACTCCCCATCCCCTCCGTCATCCCTAGCAATCACCCTTCTACTTTCTGTCTCTATGAATTTGTCCTTTGCTTTTTTGATAGCTTCAACAGGTATGATAATCATTTTAAGGGTAATGGGTTACTAAAGCCAGGAAGCCTGTATCTTTTTAGAATTAATTTTCTATTCTTTGAAGCTCAATTATTAAATTTGTAAGCATTGATTCTAATTCTGTGTCAGAATACTGCCCACAATATTGCCTGAGATGCATTTTTATGGTTCTTTTTTCAAAATTTTATTTTTGTTGTGCCGGGTCTTTTGCGGCTGCATGCAGGCTTTCTGCATTTGTGACGAACCGTTCCTCTCTAGCTGTGGTGCCCAGGTTTCTCGCTGCAGTGGCTTCTCTCATTGCAGAGCACAGGCCCCAGGGCACGAGGGCTTCAGTAGTTGCAGCTTGCAGGCTCTAGAATGCACGCAGAATGTTGTGCTACATGGGCTCAGTCACTCCGTGGCACGTGGGATCTTCCCAGACCAGGGATCGAACCAGTGTCCCCTGCATTGGCAGGCGGATTCTTCTCCACTGAGTCACCAGGGAAGTCCTATGGGTCTCAATACAATCAAATGTTGGACTGGAAAAAGAAAGCGGCTCTACTTAAAAAATAAAAGTGTCCTAGAGAAATAAGTTGCACCATTGGTTTAGCAAAGGTTTTAAATGATGTGTATTTCGATGATACCTCTCCTCATGGACACTGCTAGCCACGGAAAATTAAGAATTTCCTAGGAATTCCCTGGTGGTCCAGTGGTTAAAACTCCACACTTCCACTGTGGGAGGCCTGGGTTCGATGCCTGGATAGGAAATTAAGATCCCACAAGCCTCAGGGCCAAAAAAACAGAACTTTCTAAGTTTTAGGGAGTTGGTTGATCTCCCTTTAAAAAGCTTAACCCACTTACTTATCAACTTTTAAAATGAATAGTATTTTCCCTTTCTCACATGTCTTTGAACTAATATATCAGAAAACAGACAACATAGTGAACCTCAGATGGGAAGACTCGGGGAGAATTAAGCCAGTCAGAAATGAGCAACCAGTAAAACAACTTCTCAGTGCCCGAGGGCAGACAGTGAGGCAGAAAATAACAATCCTCTCTGTGTTAAAGGCCAAGTGAACAGAAGGCGGCACCTTGTCTCTAAGGCAGAGGGGGTGGGTCTCTGAGTTCGGCAGCAGGTGAAGTGGTAGCCGTGTTAACACGTATGACTTTGGGTCTGAAGACTGAATTCCTTAAGCATCATTTTTTTGTTCTCAGACAAACAGGGTTGGGGGAGAGTTTGGATAGTAAAATCCATCACAGTTTCAAATCCCTCAACTCTAATAAAGTAGAAAGAAAAATGGGGCCAGGGGCCTAGTGAGGAATGGGGATGGTGGTTCTTCAATGAGTTTTTTATTTTTTAATTTATTATTATTTATTTCTTAATAATAAGTATTTATTATTTGAATTTATTATTTAGTCTAATTTATTTTTTTGAACTTTCATTGAAATATAGTTGATTTACAATGTCAAGTTAGTTTCAGGTATACAGTAAAGTGATTCAGTTATACATGTACATTATATACCTATTCTTTTAAAGATTCTTTTCCATAATAGGTTATTACAAGATACTGAATATAGTTTCCCGTGCTATACAGTAGGCACTAGTTGGTTATCTATTTTACATGTGGTGCTCGTGCTAAGCCACTCAGTCATGTCAGACTCTGTGATCTCATGGAATGTAGTCCGCCAGGCTCCTCTGTCCATGGGATGTCCATGGAATTCTCCAGGCAAGAATACTGGAGTCGGTTGCTGTGCCCTCCTCCAGGGGATCTTCCTGACCCAGGGATCGAACCTGCATCTCTTATGTCTCCTGCATTGGCAGGCGGGGTTCTTTACCACTAGAGCCACTTGAATCCCAAATTCCTGGTTTATCCCTCTCCTCACTTTCCCCTTTGGTTACCAAAAGCTTGTTTCCTGTGTCTGTGTGTCTATTTCTGTTTTGTAAATAAGTTGATTTGGATCATTTTCTTAGATTCCACATGTAGGTGCTACTATATGATGTTTGTCTTTCTCTGACTTCACTTACTTTGATAATCTCTAGGTCCATCCATGTGCCTGCAAACGGCATTAATACATTCTTTTTTATGGTTTAGTAATATTCCATTCTGTATCTATAGCATATTCAAGGGTCTAATTTTTATAAAATGCCTTTTATTAACATTAATGTCTTGTTTTTGAAAATGTCTCTCAACTCCAAGTATCATTGGAGTGATATTACATATCCTTTGAAGATATGTAAGTAGTAACCTTTCTAAGCACTGTTATATTAAATATACATATATATGCACACATATATATTATACTGTGTCTCTTACACGTGGTATGTGTGGTTATCAGTGTAGAGAGAGACCTAAAAAGTGAACTCACAAATGAACCACTGCTTTTAGATATTTCTCCCTGATAAGCAAAATATGAAGAAAAGGGGCTTTTGCCTTTGTGAAACTCTCCTTAGGATATAAGGCCAAACACTGATGATTCAATGATCCTCCAGTTTCTCCAATTTAGTCCTGAGAACATTCCTGATGGGGTAATTACAGGGAATTTTCTATGAGAACATTCACTACTCACCATTGTACACTCTAATTATCTTTCCAGGGAGCAGGGTTTTGCCCAGAGGTTCTTTCACCTAGACCCCCAGTCACTTGCCTCTAAAAGGAGAGCATTCATCTCTTCCGTCCAGCCCTAAACTGTATTGAATTATTTTGCTAGAAGCTCTTGACAAGTCTAAAAACAATCGCATTTGTGGTGCAAATTTTTCCCTTGAAGGCAGAGAGAAGAGATTACAGAGCTTTCAAACTCCTTTCAGTGACCACCCCAAAAGCCACTGGTCTTGAAAAGTGATCAAAATCCAGACAGTTGTATAGTAAATCTATCACCCAGAACCACCAACACTTGCTGAAATAAAGCAGAATCTCGAGGGAGAGGGAAAAATCTCACCCACCAAACTTAAAGGATAAAAAGATGTGGTGAGGAGGTGGACACAGCCAAGAGCCCTTAATCTTTGCAGACAAAACAACCGTAAAGCTCACGTCAAACATTTCCAGTTTTCTTACAAGGACTGGACACAGCCGAGCTGTTTCTGTCTTCTGGAAGTGTTTTTCCCCTTGCTTATCCTGACGTCTAAATGTAACCTCAAAGAGAGAATACAGTATCTCAAGTCGCAAATGTTGTTTTCTCTGTTGGATCCCGTTCTCTCTCCAGCTGAGAAGTTCATCATATCCTAATTTAGTAGCTATTCTTTTTCAAGTTGCAGTAAACATCATCACAGACACAAACACACAGGCCAGGTAGGGAAATATCGCTGCCAAAAATATCACAAGCACCCCCGCTGGCAAACTTCCTTTCTCTGACTTCCTTCGGAATTTCAGGCACGCGTGAGCATTTGCCTAACGTGAGACAAAGCACACTGTGGTCTTTCAGGGACTCCGGTCCCTCTCGCTTTCCTGCTCCAAAGACTGCGTCTGTGGCTGGAGGCGGTGAGCCAGTGACCTGGACCAGCAACTGTTTTGGTGATGAGTGTCCATTAGGGGAGAGAAGAGGTCGTTTGTAAAGGAAATATGCCGGATTAAGTGCCTTGCTCGGCAAGATGTAATGGGTATCCAGTTCACACAGAGATCAATTGTTACAATAGCCTATTGGTGAACAGAACACTAACAGCTTTGGAAAGGAGGAGAAAATATGTCCTTTCTCCCTCTAGGTTCTTTGGCAGCAGGCGTCCTGACTTCTGGAGAGACTGGGGCACAGCCACATCCTAGGGGTCGCAAAACCCCCAGCTTGGGCTGCAAGACAGGGGATTTATAAGCAATGTGTGTGCATGCTAAGTTGCTTCAGACTTGTCTAACTCTTTGCAACCCTGTGGACTGTAGCCCACCAGGCTCCTCTGTCCATGGGATTCTCTAGGCAGGAATACTGGAGTGGGTTGCCATACCCTCCTCCAGGGGATCTTCCCGACCCAGGGATCAAACCTGCGTCTCCTGCATTGCAGGTGGATTCTTTACCACTGAGCCACCAGGGAAGCCCTTATAAGCAACACAAAGTACAAATTTTAAACCTTTTAGATTTTGTTATTCCACTCACCTAAAGCTCCTTTTTAAGAAGTAAAATATAACTTTTTAAAAGTCCTCTTCATGTGTATCTCAGGACACAAGTGTGACCAATTACTTCTTCCTAGGTGGCTCAGTGGTAAAGAATCCACCTGCCAATACAGGAGACACAAGGGAAGCTGGTTTGATCCCTGGGTCAGGAGGATACCATGGAGAAGGAAATGGCAACCCACTCCAGTATTCTTGCCTGGGAAATCCCATAGCCAGAGGAGCCTGGTGAGCTACAGCCCATAGGGTCTCAAAGACATGACTGAGCACACGCGCGCGCGCACACACACACACACACACACACACATTTTAAAATCTGACTTCTGATCGTAACTGTAAACTACTGGAAGCTAGCAACTAACTCATCTACACGATCCCTAGTTTCCTGGCAGAATCACTTGCTGTACTTGGTTTTGAATTCATCTTTCATTTGCTCCTTTTTCTTTTCTTGCCCACTTTGTTCTGCTGCTGCTGCTGCTAAGTCACTTCAGTCGTGTCCGACTCTGTGTGACCCCATGGACTGCAGCCTACCAGGTTCCTCCATCCATGGAATTTTCCAGGCAAGAGTACTGGAGTGGGGTGCCATTGCCCTCTCCAGCCCACTTTGTTCACTGCCATCCATTTCCTCTTCCTTCTATTCTGTAGTTCTCTCCTGCCTCTTTTCTATCTTTCTTCCTCTTTGTGCACATCAACCCATTTCTCCCCTTCTCCTTGCAATGTTTGTATCATAAGTGCCTGTCGGTTAGCATTAACTCAAGCTTTCAGAATAGGTCTTGAAGTTCTGGCAAAACTAGTAGGTGCTCACTGAAGAGACTGATGAATGAATGAAACAGATTATTCTCTCAGCTAATCTGAGTCTGCTCCAGAGACTCAACACAGAAGAGTGAGGGGGAAAAGTAGTGGAAAAGTGAAAGAGAAATGGACTCTGTTGGGAGAGAAGACTGGCCACTTCCCCTCCATCCCATTCTTCTTGACTAATGGGAAGAAAAGGGGCTGGCTTGTTGAAGTAATTAACAAATCATGGCCCAGCTGCAGGAAATGAACAAGCCCATAAGAAAAAATCCCCAAAAGAGTAATGACAGAAAAAAATAGTCATATGTCAAACAAAAGTTACCAGCTCTCCAGGAAAAACCCACTCATAAATCTACTTAATGAAACAGAAAGAGCCTCCCACCTGTACTACAAAGATCACAAACGCTGCCTTCAGACAAAAGGCAGGGGAGGGAAATATCAACATGAAATGATACAGCTGAGCGTAAAATCACTTCACACAGCCAAGAGGCCACCATCTTTCAGGTGTCTCCCATATATATCCAACTGTCAGAACAGATATCAAAACCGGTATCTCCCATGTACATTCAACTATCAGAACAGTGTCAAAGTATTCTATAATAAGCGACTTTCCTTGTGGTTCAGTGGTTAAGATTCCATTCTTCCTCTGCAACTAAGATCCTGCATGACAAATTCATTGCCAAAAAAAAAAAAAAGGCAACAAACTATAATACTAATAGGAAGTGTGACTGGTTCACCAAGCCAGGCAAGTTGTATGAGGAAGTATATCTACATCCTTATATGTTGTATGAGGAAGTATACCTACTTCCTTTTCCTTTAGTTATCACACTTTAACACAATGAATTTCATCGCATCATGGTGCCGTTATGTCCTTGGCAAGTCCGCATGTGGACAACACCACGGATATACTGAGGTATCAAGGGTTATTTTTACAGCAACAGTGATGCTGCTTCAGCACCACATCCCACATTAGTCATAAAGCTCAAAAGAACACCAATCTACGCAGAGGTGTGGCAGGCAAAATTCAGTCTAGGAGGCTTGATTTTCCCTCCCTCTAACGGTTAGCGTCATTGTGGTTCAACTGGAAGTAAAGATTCCTGTCATCCAAGAACCCCAAAGGAGGCCCAAGGAGGGCAGAATGAGGGCAGAAATGGAAAAAGGAAGAGGGTAGGAAAGAAAGATCATGTATCTCCATTTTTAAATGAAAACACAAATGGTAAAATAAATAACATAAAGTCCTGTTTTGAGATTCATTGATTTTTTTTTCTTGGTAACTAAAAATAAAACATCAGTAACCATAGTAACCATATGGCATTTTCCCCTACTTTTTTTTAAAACTATTTATTCTTCTGTCCTAACACTTTTGAGCCCTGTGCTCCATCCAATTTCTCAATTTTTTTTTCTGGTTTTTTTTTCTTTAAATTTCTTAACTTAAATCATGTCAGTTCCACAGGTTTTCAGATGATGATATAACTTCCAAAAAAAATTTTCATAGAAGGAATACACTTTTATCCATTGCATTCATACCCTGAACTAGACTCTTTTACTGCTCTTCTGCTTCCTAAAGAGTTTAAAGCAAACCTTAAGAGAAAATTAAATATTCTCCAGAGTGAACCCACTCTTTTGTTGGTGGTTAACTTGTACTTTCTAAACACCAGGTTCCCGAAGAAAAACAAAAGGTATTAATCCAAAACCCTCTGGCTTTATTGGAAATAATTCTATTTCAGGCCAGATTAAGCCCACTCACAGATTATATTTTTCTTCTTAAAATATCAGAGCACTTTATAAAGATGTATTAATTTAGCCTCAAAAATCATTTTTAAAGGTGAAAAATAATCTCATTTGTTTACAGAAGGGCAAAACTTTAGTTTCTGTTTCTCCCTCTCCTCCCGTCTTTCTTTTTAAATCATCTTTCATGCGGTTTGATTTACTTATTGAGGCTCTGCAAGGTCTTTGTTGCTGCTCGGGCTTTCCTCTAGCTGCGTGAGCCAGGGCTGCTCTCTAGTTGAGATGCACAGGTTACGTCTCTTGTTGCGGAGCATGCACTCGAGGTGCTTGGGCTTCGGCAGTTGCAGCTCCTGGGCTCCGGGGCACAGGCTCAATAGCTGGGGTGCATGGACTCAGCTGCCCCATGGCATGTGGGATCCTCCCAGAGCAGGGAAAGAGCCCATGTCGCCTGCGCTGGCAGGTGGATTCTTGACCGCTGAGCCGCCAGGGAAGCCCTCCTCCTTTCTTCTTTCCTTCCCCCTTTTTTCTCTCCTCATCCTCCTGCCTCCCTCCCTCCCTTCTTTCCTTCCTTCCAGCGATAAAGCAAAACGGACAGGTAACTCCAAAGAATGCAATGGGTTGGAAAGAAGGTGATAGAAGAGACTACTCTTACTAGGAAAACAGCCATGCTGACCTATACCTTGTCTTCATGGAGAAAAGTGATCCAGAAGGTTCCCGTGAAAACCACTCTGGCACGGCGGGAGTCCCAGAGACACTGAACTCAAAGACTGAAGCTCAGTCCGTTGCGTTTCCATAGGACTGTCTTTCTGTAACTATCTTGGTCTCAGTGTGCGTTTGACAATTCAGGGCCTTCCTTGCTAAGGTGATTCAGATAGAGTCTGTATTTTCTTGCAACCTTCCAAGGAGCCCCATGCCCCCCAGTTAAATGCAATGTATCCAGATGGGGAGGGAGGAAATCCTTCAGAAAATAGATCAGTTGTCCCCTTACACCTTTTTTTCTCTTTCCTCTACTTCCTGTCCTAAAATAATCCCATTCATTCTTTCGATATTTCAGTGTCGTTAAAATTAAATGCTCTAATAAGGGGAGAGAGGAGAGGACCTGTTTACCAGGTAGCAAGTTTCTGTTATGCAGGATGAAATTTTAGAGATCCAGTGAACAAGATTGTGCATATAGTTAACAAAAGTGCACAGCCATTTAACAATTTGTTAAGGGACTAGGTCTCATGTCATGTGTTCTCATCACAGTTAAAAAAAGAGAGAGAGAAATTAATACGAAATGACTAAAACAAAGTTTCAAACAAACAAACAAAAAAATCCTCTAGCAAGAGTTAACAAGTTAAAAGTGCTTGGGAACCTTGAATAAAGGATCTAGGAGAAACAACAAAAAAAGAGGAAAGCAAGCGCATCTCATAAATTGTTTCAACATCCATGCGGAGAGAGTCTGAGCAGGCAGGAAACAAAAGGCCTCTATGAAGGATTTAAGAGATAAATTGTATCCCAATCTACAACTGCAGCATGACAAAGGGTTCTTTAAATATTTCTGATGGGAATGCAGTGAATTACAGCTGACAAGAGGGGGAAGGAGGATGGGAAAGGGCAGGAGTTCGGGTCAAAGAAGACGGTGAGTTTCCTGTCAGCCTGGAATACCTGCCTCGCCTCTTCAATGAGGCTTTTGCTCTTTATTTAAGATTTGGGAGTTACTTATCCTTTGCATGATTTGTTTTTCATCTCAATAGAATCTAGTTCAGAGTTGCTTCTGTTTTGATTACCTTCACATTCTAACCATTGTTTATTCATTCATTCATTCATTCATTCATTTAGTTTTCTATTTTATTGGCCATGCCACGTGACACGTGAGATCTTAGTTCCCCAACCAGGGATGGAACCCATGCCTCCTTTGGTGGATATGGTGTCTTAACCACTGTTCAGCCAGGGAAATCCCTTTGTGTGTATGCGTATTTTTAAAAGACATGAATTTACATGGGCTTCCCTGATAGCTCAGTTGGTAAAGAATCCTCCTGCAATGTAGGAGATACCGGTTCGATTCCTGGGTCGGGAAGATCCCCTGGAGAAGGAATAGGCTACCTACTCCAGTATTCTGGCCTGGAGAACCCCATGGGCTGTACAGTCTGTGGGGTTGCAAAGAGTCGGACACAACTGAGCGACTTTCACTTCACACATAGTTCATCAAGAGACATGTCCATCTGCTAAAGTTTACAAAAACTCTCACCACTCATTGATCCAATCACTAGACAAACCTCGATCCCAAACCAAACACAGCTCTAGGCAGTGTGCTGTGCGCTGAATTACATTGTAAACAGCGTCGTTTATATGGAGACCAGGGCCAAGTAAAATCCACACTTTGTGACTCCTTTCAAACATCAGTGTTGTGCACCACTAACATTTCATGAGAACTAGCTCTCTGCCAGGGCAGCACTATCTCATTTCATCTTCACAAGTGCTCCCGGGAAAATGAGCACCGATCACTCCACACTACAGGAGAGAAAACTGAGGTCCTGAACCGCTAAGTAATTGACCTAAGGCCACAAAGGAGGCTCCCCTGCTGTGTCTGGGAGCTGCCACCCTCCTCTTTGCAGAGATAGAGGAAAAAGGCTGGATCTCAGATCGTCATCTCCAATCCAACTTTCTTAAAAGGCACCAACAGTAGGGTAGGATGTACGTGTAGGAAACCCACTGGACCCCAATACACACAGCATCCCCTCCCTGGTCCTGCTCCTGCAGTTAATCCAGAGGTCAGCAAACATTTCTGTAAAGAGCTAGCTAGGAATATTTGGGGTTGTTCAGGCCCTAAGAGATCCAACCAGTCCATCCTAAAGGAAATCAGTCCTGAATATTCATTGGAAGGACTGGTGCTGAAGCTGAAACTCCAATACTTTGGCCACCTGATGCAAAGAACTGACTCACTGGAAAAGACCCTGATGCTGGGAAAGATTGAAGGTGGGAGGAGAAGGGGACGACAGAGGATGAGATGGTTGGATGGCATCACCAACTCTATGGACATGAGTAAGCTCTGGGAGTTGATGATGGACAGGGAAGCCTGGCATGCTGCAGTCCATGGGGTTGCAAAGAGCCGGACATGACTGAATGACTGAACTGAACTGAACTGAGGCCCTAAGATCTCTGCCGCAGCTATTCAACCCTGTCTTTGTGGCTCCAGGGCAGCCATAGATGATACAGAAACATGGTTGGATTCCAATATGTTTACTTTTTAAAGAGCCCATGAGCCTGAATTAATCCATATTCTTCTGCCAAGTTGTACTTTCCTACAGGGTCTCTGTCAACATCAAAATCCTTAGGCTTCTAAGCTGCCTGATATCAATGGCAAAAATGTATTAATAAATCTTTTTGTTTGCATGATGGTTTTCCAGAGATGGAACCCACAGTTCTTATCATATTCTCAAAGGTTGTATGATTCAAAAAAGGTTAAATCTGAGGTCCTCAGTTCTAATACTGAGGAGCCTACAGGGCCAGTTCTGTGGCTACAAACACCCTCAAAACCTGCTGTATTTTCACTGTTACTTTTCCTTTGATTAGAGTTGATATTACCTGGATCCCCAAATATCGTGCACCCTTTCAAGTGTCTGAACCTTCACAACTGCCTTTCAGTCAGTTAGAAGTGGACCTTTGATTCAATGAGATTCCATTCACGAACATCTATTTCACAAGCAGTTCCTCACAGCCAAACCGTGCATCCTGGGAAATGAAAAACATATCTTACGGCTGAGTTAGTTAGAAAAGTGAATATGCAGTTATCAATTCAGAGTAAAGGTGCTGTCTGAACCCTGTGGAGGCGTGCCCACCCCAGATTTGGGGGCTTCAGATGATGTTTCCTAAAGGAAATGCTGGTTAACTGGGACCTAACGAATGCTTAGGAAGCTGTATCTGGAGCCAGAAGTTTGTTGAACAAAGGAAAAGAGGGTACATGGAAGAGAAGATGCATGCAAACGTTTGTAGACAAAGCACAGTTAAGTCTGTCAGAACAGCCTACAGGATGGGAAGGGAAAGATGAGGCCGGAGACATGTGAAACTGGATCACAAAGGATGCTGAATTCCGATCAAGTGTTTGTATTTTCTTATAAGGACAATGAGAGGTCCCGTGTGGTCAACTGACTGGCAGCTTCATCATTACTGGGAGCTAGTTAGAAGTGGAATCAAGGTGCCAACCCAGAACTACTGAATCAACATCTGCGTTTCAACAGTGACCTGGGGGGTTTTGCACGCAGAAGTTTGAGCTCTTCTTTATCCTGGGTGCACTCTCTTCCCTGTTTCACTTGACAAGCTCCTACTCACCCAAGTTTCCCAAATGGCCTTCAGGTGACAACCTGTTAGGACACTTGTTTTATAGTCAGATTCCTGATCATTCTCTGGACCTTCTCCTTCTGTAGGTCTGAGTTGGAATCAAGGAAGCTTTTTTCCCAGCAAGTGTGCCAGGATGATTCTTACTTTAGGAAAGTTTGGGACCACACACGTCCTGACACCCAACTCAACAAAATGAATTACCTTCAGGTTCCCATGACACTTTCTTCTCACTTGGATCACAGCATTAACAGGTCACTCTACAATTATTTGTTATGTCTTTCTTTTCCTTGGTAGACTCTGAGCTCTTCCCTTCTGATTTGCTTTTGCGTTGCCAGTTCCTGGCACAATGCCTTCAACTCAATCTCTGCACAAGGGTGTCCACTAATGACAATGACCCCACAGGACTCATCCTCTGGTCAGACCAAAGGTCAAATGTGGCGTTAAAATGAAGGTAGTTTCAGTTTCAAAATGTATCAGTGAGATCTTGTTCTGAGTATTCAGATCAAGGTCAGGAGAATATTCCTGTGACCAGTTGAAACTGAAACTCTTCTTCACCCTAAAACTGGACGTCTAGTCTCCTCCTAACAGCTGATGATCAGAGCAACCCCACCTACCCACCTACCTTCCTTCAGACCTCCCACCTTCCCTGTAGCCTTCACACCCTGCAAATGCCTTCATTCTACAGGCCTTGCAAGTTTTCTAACAACTGCATTTGACCATTTGAACTTCTGTGACCGCAATGCCTCTGACCAACCACAAGTTGCATGAAGAAGTTATTTCCTTTTATTTGATCTAAATATCCTCCTTAACCACTTGGCTTCATTTAAGGAATACTTTTATTTATTTTATTTATTATTTTGTGAATTTTTTAAACTTTATTTTACTTTACAATATTGTATTGGTTTTGCCATACATCAACATGAATCCGCCACGGGTATACACGTGTTCCCAATCCTGAACCCCCCTCCCACCTCCCTCCCCATACCATCTCTCTGGGTCATCCCAGTGCACCAGCCCCAGGCATCCTGTATCCTGCATCGAACCTAGACTGGCAATTCATTTCTTATATGATATTATGCATGTTTCAATGCCATTCTCCCAAATCATCCCACCCTCTCCCTCTCCCACAGAGTCCAAAGGAATAACTTTTAAAGAAGAAATTAATTCATCTGTTTTGTTGTGGTGAGGGTGGGAGAGGCCAGGGGATAGAAATGTTTTTAAAATCTCAGAATCCTTTATTTATGTATATATTTATTTATATACATATATTTGAAAGTCACTCAGTCGTGTCCAACTCTTTGCGACCCAGTGGACTATACAGTCCATGCAGTCCATGGAATTCTCCAGGCCAGAATACTGGAGTGGGTTGTCATGCCCTCCTCCAGGAGATCTTCCCAACCCAGGGATCAAACCCAGGTCTCCCACATTGCAGGCAGATTCTTTACCAGCTGAGCCACAAGGAAAGCTCGACATATTATTTCTATACCCCATATATACAATTTTTTTCTGGGGTATAGAAATAATATGTGTCCATTTTGCAACTTTGGAAAATAAAGAAAAATGTAAAGACTATCAATCTTACTGCCTAGAATGTGATGGTTATATTATTTATTAATTGGATTTTGTTTCAAATAGTCACATTAACATTTTTCATACTTAAATCATATTGTCATCTAAGCCTCCTGTAGCTACAATCAAATGCAGGTCCATGCAATTTGTTTGACACCTGAAATATTACTGCCTCCTAGGCAGAAAAGTGATGCGAGGAACACATGGAGCCAAGACAACCTGAGGCTCCAACGGAAGGGACGCAATGGGGACCAAGCTTCCGTAAGGAATTCTGATTCTGGCAATGAAATTGCTAGGAGGATTCGTCACTCCAACTCTCTGGGATTAAGAAAGAAGTAGAAATACCGGTAGGACAGAATGAAAAAGCCAACTCATTCCCAAATGTGTTTGTCTTTAACAGTATAAATACTTCTTTGGAGCCTTTTTGAACCACGTTCTTCATTAACCAGTTCCAACTCCCAATTTCTCAATTTTTCTGAAACACATTGAATTAGGTAAGTGATAGCGTACTGACTGTTTAGTCTCATAGGAAAGAAAGCTCATGAGGTGATGAATTACTTTAATTAGTCCATGGGAGAGCTAGTTTTTGACTAGCAAGCTGAAATCCCTTCTCTAACAGGATCCTAGGGAAAATCCAAAGAAGGACTTTCTCGAGATTGGGTTTTTTATGGACTTCTCCCTTTTTCTTAAGTAATTATGACTTTACTGGTTTTTTTTTTCTAAAGGCATTCACTCATTTAAAAACATTTGCAGGATGAACAATACAAAGATTAAAATATAAAGTCATCTAACACCCAACATCTAGGATCTGCTCTCCTCTCTGAGTTCATATTAAATATTCTGCATTGTGGTTCACTCCATCAAGTCAGGGGTGTAGCCTGTGTTCAGGGTGGTTCCTGCAAGACTTGGCTCAGCCCCACAGTTTATCGATAAGCCCTGGACAGTGGAAAAGCTTGACATATCCCTTGCTCACTACTACATTCTGGAAAGGTAAGATAGGGCACTTCTGTTACCTTTGCCTTATCTTTTCCTAAACCTAGCCCATCAGGCCCTTTCTCTCCAAATTGGAGAAGCTTGATGAGCATTTTTAGAGGCTAAAAGAAACAACACCAGAAACTTCTGTTCCCCTGCTTGACATCAAACCCCATATTGTAAGTAACAACATGAGGCTACACTTTTTCCCTTGTTTGGCTATTGACAGTTGTTTTTCTTTGTGTGTGTGCGTGCTGCTTTTTATTAGTGTATATCCATTCCTTAAAGACATAGGTAAGAGACAGATTGTACACTTTAAAGTCACTACTCTATCTTTTCCAAGACCGAGTTTTAAGTTGCCACTGGACTGGTGGTAGTACTCTGTAATTCCAAACAGGGAATTTTCTTTCTTTGATTCTTGTCATCAAGAGTCATGATCTTCCAGTGGGCATGGAGATAGTCATGAAGAAATGGAGTGCAAACTCCAGGAAAGGTCTTTCAGAACAGGGAGAAGTTTAGGCAGTTGCATCTGTCATGGGAACTGGCAGTCTTACTCCATACTGAGCCTAATCATATTTAATTGTTGACTGTACTAAATAAGCACTTTAATCATCCATGGTAATAATGCCTAGCTTGATTTCCTGTTGCTATACCAAAGTCTCTCTAAAGATAAGACAATAGAATATCTCTTGTTATCTGGAACGATTATTAGATATTGAAAGTTCTAGGAAGGATTAAGTCTTCGAATAAGATTAAAATATCCAATATTCATCTATCCCAAGTATGGAATAAAGGGAATAAACTTATGATTCCAGAGACTTTACTGAGAGCATCCAAAAGCATCATTACCAGACACTGGTGCTAGATGGTCTTTATGATGCCCTCCAAAGTGGATCAATGTAGGTGCTTCTCTGAAATCAGCTCCAATATTGATTAATTCTATAAACAAACATTTACGTAGCAGCTACCATTATGTAACAGACTCTATGTTAGGCACTGGAAATGCAAATATGGAAAAGACATGATCTCTTTTCTTAGAAGATCATAGTCTATTGGGGGAGGAAGCAGATATATAGCTAATTTCTAGTCAGTGAAATACTATATTATAATAGTGGCATGAAGTAGGAACAGAGAAAGATATGGACATGCAAACCCTCATCTTAAAACATATCCAGGGAAGATGTTCTTTGAACTGGTCTTAATGTGCCAGGCTGAGAAAGAGGTGAGCAATTACTTTTTTTTTAAAGTTTATTTATTTATTTGACTGTGCCAGGTCTTAGTGGCATCATGCAGGACCTTTAGCTGTGGCATGCGAACTCTTAGTTGTAGCGCTCGGGATCTAGGTCCCTGGGCAGGTGTGTGCTCAGTCACATTCAACCCCACAGACTTTGCAACCATGGGCTTGCAACAACCCCATGGACTGTAGCCCATCGAGCTATGTCCATGAGATTTTCCTTTTCCAAGCAAGAATACTGAAGTGGCCAGGGATCAAACCCAGGACCCTTCCATTTAGAACTTGGAGTCTTAGCCACTGGACCACTAAGGAAGTCCCTAGAAGTAAGCATTTAAGGCAGAAGACTCAGCATGTTTGAAGGCATGTAGGGCTGACTCAGTCCAGGATCATGAGATACTCAGTGTGACCAGGCTATAAGGTGCAGTGTGCTTGTGGGTAGAGGGGAGACAGAATTAGAATAGCCTTAAAATAGGATGTGAAGGGTTTTGTTCCCCACCCTGGAGGATCCGAAAGTCATTTTATCAGAAAGGAAAGGGAGCAGATGGGATCAGATGCGCTTTTAGAATATTAATTTTGTGGCAGTGATAAAAGTAGTTGGAGTGGGAAGAGACCGGTAGCTGAAGGATTCACTGTGAGGCTCTTGCAGTTTTCCTGGCATAACAGAAGATCCAGATTTGTGCTAGGGTGACTGTGCTGACGAATGAAAGGTAAGCGACACAATCAGAAGATACTACAATAACAAGATTTGAGGTTGATGGGTACCCCAATAGAAATGAGTTGAGTAAAGGAAGACTTTAGTTTTGCTTTTTTCCCTTGTAACACAAGATAGATGGTGGGATTTGCCTGGCCGTCCAATGGTTGAGACTCCAAGCTTCCACTGCAAGGGGCGCACATTCAATTACTGGTCAGGGAACTAATGTTTTGTATACTGCGTGGTGCAGCCAAAACATTAATTTTAAAAGGTAGATAGTGATCATGCTAACTATGGAAAAGCTGAAAAAAATAATACATTTGCACAGAAGAAGGAAATTACAGAGACAAGATAATGAGTTCAGTTCTGCAAAATGCTAAGTTTGGGTACTGGTTGGCACCCCACTCCAGTACTCTTTCCTGGAAAGTCCCATGGACAGAGGAGCCTGGTAGGCTGCAGTCCATGGGGTCGCTAAGAGTCAGCACGACTGAGTGACTTCACTTTTGCTTTTCACTTTCATGCACTGGAGAAGGCAACGGCACCCCACTCCAGTATTCTTGCCTGGAGAATCCCAGAGACACAGGAGCCTAGTGGGCTTCCGTCTATGGGGTCACACAGAGTCGGACACGACTGAAGCGACTTAGCAGTAGCAGTAGCAGTATATGATTGACAGGTGGGAGTTTGGTTCAGGGCTCAGAAAATAAGTGGCTAGAGATCTGATTCAAGGAATCTTCATCAACATATAGGCAATCAGTTACCTTGTGGCTGTGGTTGACATTATTCATTCATGTCACAAGTATTTTATCTGTCTACTCTAGGCCAGGTAACGGGCTAGCAGGAGCATAAAAGAAGGAAGAGATTGTAAGAGTACAGTTTCAGAGAGGGTTAGTAGTTAAGGTAGTGGATAATATATTTAAAGGAGTGAAGAATTCAGCTTGGGAGCCTTGGAAGCTGGCTAAGAACTGAGATTCTCAGGGGCCACCTCCATGACCTGGAGTTATTAACTAGCATCCCTGGTGATCAGCATGTATACGGGGCTGAGAAAAACATGGTCTCAAAGGATGGCTTGAGGAGATGGAGTCAGTAAAAGTGACTGCAAATGCATAGAGGGAAGAGAGACCAGACTGTGTGGTCCCTTGAAGATCTAGCCTTAACTCTTAAGCTACACAACTGACCATTTTTATGGTCAATTGCCCAGAGGCAGGAAGGTGCCCATCCAGAGCTCATCCTCCTCCCCTTTTGACCCATTTAAGCCTCAGTTAACTTAAGGCAAAGCCTCATCCTCTAGGTCTTCTGTCTCAGCTCCTCCTTCCAGGAGCTCTGAATGGGCACCTTCCTGGCTCCAGACAACTGGACTGACTTCTATTCTGAGCTGCACATGTTCCCTTTGACCTTCACCTTTACCAGCCAGTGGGACAATAATGAGCCCCTTTCGGCCCAGCCCTAGGACCTCCCACACCTGTGAACAACTCTATGTGTCACTCATCTGGTAACAATCAGGACTAGATACAGGAGAAAATACAATCCTAGAAGGGACTTGAGAAATTATTTATCTAAACTCCCTATCCAAGGTGGGATTCACTCTGACGATATACTTGACCAATGAGTGATCCAGTATATTGCAGTCTCCATTCAATGGCCTCCTGAGAAATCTATATGCAGGTCAAAAAGCAACAGTTAGAACCAGACATGGAACAATGGACTCGTTCCAAATTGAGAAAGGAGTATGTCAGAGCTGTATTTTGTCACCCTGCTTATTTAACTTATATGAAGAGTACATCACACAAAATGCCTGGCTGGATGAAGCACAAGCTGGAATCAAGACTGCAGGGAGAAATATCAATAACCTCAGATATGCAGATAACACCATGCTTATGGAAGAAAGCAAAGAGGAACTAAAGAGCCTCTTGATAAGAATGATAGAGGAGAGTGAAAAAGCTGGCTTAAAACTCAGTGTTCAAAAAACTAAGATCATGGCATCCAGTCCCATCACTTCATGGCAAATAGATGGAGAAACAATGGAAACAGTGACAGACTTTATTTTCTTGGGTTCCAAAATTACTGCAGATGGTGAATGCAGCCTTGAAATTAAAAGATGCTTGCTCCTTGGAACAAAAGCTATGACCAACCTAGACAACAAAAAAGCAGAGACATTGCTTTGCCAACAAAGGTCCATCTAGTCAAAGCTATGATTTTTCCAATAGTCATGTATGGATGTGAGAGTTGGACCATAAAGAAAGCTGAGTACCGAGGAACTGATGTTTTTTGAACTATGGTGTTGGAGAAGACTCTTGAGAGTCCCTTGGACTGCAGGGAGATCCAACCAGTCCATCCTAAAGGAAATCAATCCTGAATATTCATTGGAAGGATTGATGCTGAAGCTGAAGCTCCATACTTTGGCCACCTGATGTGAAGAGCCAACTCAGTAGAAAAGACCCTCGCGTGGGGAAAGATTGAAGGCAGGAGGAGAAAGGAATGACAGAGAATGAGATAGTTGGATGGCATCACTGACTCAATAGACACGAGTTTGAGCAAGCTCTGGAGAATGGTGAAGGAGAGGGAAGCCTGGCGTGCTGCAGTCCATGGGGTCACAAAGAGTTGGACATGACTGAGTAACCGAACCAACAACAACAGCAATCCAGTGGCACAAAGACAGCATATTATAATGTTGAACAAACTTCATTCACATCATGAGCCAAACCGTCTAACTCATTGATCACATTTGGCTTCTGTGTCCACAAAGAGCAGACCTCACCCATGTGTTTTCCTTTTCAGGTTAAACATTCCCAGAAGCTTCAGCAGCTCTGAGTATGATGTGCGATTGCACCTCTTAATTACTATGATTGTTTCATCTCAAAAGAAGGAACTTTGCTTTACATTCCATATTAGTTTTTTATTTCTACTAAAGGGCTTCCCTGGTAGCTCAGTGGTAAACAATCTGCCTGCAATGCAGGAGATGCAGGAGACTTGGGTTCAATCCCTTGATCAAGAAGATTCCCTGGAAGAGGGAATGGCAATCCACTCCAGTATTCTTACCTGAAGAATCATAAGGACAGAGGAGCCTAGCGGGCTAGAGTCCATGGAGTCACAAGGAGTTGAACACAGCTGAAGTGACTGAGCAGGCACACATTGCTGCTAAAACAAATGATCACAAATTCAGCAACTTAAAAACACAAACTTACTTTCTTACATTTCTAGAGGTTAGAACTGTAAAACAAATTTTGCAGAAGTAAAATCAAGGTGTCTATAGGGCTGGTTCTTTCCTTCATCTTCAAAGTTATTTCTCCAGTCTCTGTTTCTCTCTTAAATAAGGACTCCTGTGATTGCATTTAAGTCCATCCAGATAATCTAGGAGCCTATCTCAAAATTATTGGTATAAATTCACAGATGCAAGCCCCTTTTGCCATAAAAGGTGACATTCAGAGGTTCTGGCCATTAGGACTTGAATATCTTTGGGGTCAATTATTCAGCCTTCCATGAATCCAGCAAATAAAAAGGCACACCTATTTCTTGCTGAACTCTCATGTGAGATAAGAGAAATCATGATGAGTTAAGTATAGTCCAGATGTTGCCTAGTCCTTGAGGAATTTGACTGCAAATTCCTTAAAAATGTTAGGTGGCACGCTTTCATAGTTCTTTCTTCAGGACAGACGGCATAGATCCAACACAACCTGGGTTGTAAAGACTAGGCATGTCTTGACGGTTTTCTGGAGTGTCACTTAGCTACCCTAACTGGTAGAATACTAAAACCAGCAGACCGTCAGAACAACTGGGGGAATATCACCATTTCTTTTAGTTTTCTCTCGAGAAAAGTTTTCCATGCAAGGACGTATTTAGAATTTCTGAAAGGAAAAAAAAAAAAAAAGAAACTTCAAAATTGCTAATCCAAAATATTCGATCTTCTTTTTAAAGTACCTTTTAAAGAAAACAAACTTTTAAAATCTGTCAAAGGAGAGCAGGACTATTATTTCTGATACTGGTGTTATAATATATCTGTATCTGTTGGCTTACTTGAATTGCCATAAAATATTTATGTTAAAAAATCTAAAAGGCTGAGGCATGACAATTGAGTTTATTTTTACTTTATTGATCAGTTAATCAAAATAAAGGCTTCTTAAATATCCCTCAGACCATCAGACTGAAGTTTATACTAACTTTTGAATGAAAGCGAATTTTGTCTTTCATATAGCTTTCATAACTTTATCAGTGGTGTAGAGCCTATTATTACCCTTATTTTCATGTATTGTTGTTTGTTGTTTAGTCAATTCAGTCATGTCCAACTCTTTGCGACCCAGTGAACTGCAGTCTGCCAGGCTCCTCTGTCCATGAGATTTCCCAGGCAAGAATACTACAGTGGGTTGCCATTTCCTCCTGTAGATATCTTTTCAACCCAGGGTTCGAACCCACATCTCTTGCATATCCTGTTTGACAGACAGATTCTTTACCACTGAGCCACCTGGGAGGCCCATTTTCATGTATAAGTCATTATTTGTGTGATATGTTGAGCTGAGCTAAGTTGCTCAGTCGTGTACGACTCTTTGCGACCCCATGGACTGCAGCCTACCAGGCTCCTCCATCCATGGGATTCTTCAGGCAAGAGTACTGGAGTGGGCTGCCATTTCCTTCTCCAGGGGATCTTCCCAACCCAGGGATCAAACCCAGGTCTCCCACATTGCGAACAAACGCTTTACCCTCTGAGCCACCAGGGAAGCCCTGGGATATGTTACATTTAGTGAAAAAGGAAGCTCATCTGACTTGCCTGCCCATGTCTCACCCCTCCCCCTTCTCTCTTTCTTTAAAACAGGCTATCTGTCATTCATTTGGGAATGAGAATGCTGAGACAGTGTATAATGAAAGCTTGAGTCTCCAGGCTCTTTCATCTATGTACTTATTTTCTGAAGTGCATTCCTTCTCAAAACCATGGTCAACTCCACCCTTCCTAAAATAACACCATGGCCCTTCAAGTCCTTCCTCACCCCTCCCCCATGACCCTAATTGCACATCAAACTACTGTCCTAGCATTTGAGAACAGGGGGCTGTCAGGGCTGGCTACATAATTTACAGGGACTGTGCAAAATGAAAATGCACAACCTTTTGTTCAAAAAGCAAGAAAAAAGTACCACTAAAAGCACTAAGATAAAAAGCTTTTTCCTTCCTGTGTTCTCTGTCTTGACTTGTCATGGTGTTTTTCTATTTACTATCATTTAAGTAAAGAAAAATTTTAAAGGTACATTATTAGCAGGAATTTCACTGTCCCTCTTTTGATTGTGCAAAGCCAACTTTAAATAAAATATCAAACGTTTGACTCATATGCAGAATCACAGAAGTTACACAATTCCTATTGCATTGCTTGTACATCCATCACACGTATTTTATTCTTACAAGAACGGTGGAACTGCCCCGCGATGCTCACTGAACCGTTTTAATTTCACTTCTTGCTGCACGCAAGTTTTACCACCACTTTCTGTCTTTGAATTAATGATGAGGAAGGCAGGCTTGAAAGGAAAAGTAACCAGGCACTGTCTTGTCATTCCGTTTCCTTCTATGTCATCACCCTGGCATACGCAGCTGGTGAATGAGAGAAATAACCTGAAAAAGAAAGGATATGATGGAGGTCCTGGGTGGTTTGCCTCAGCATTCAAAGCAAAAAGGAGTGAGTTCACTTGGGGTTATCAGCACCCCTCACCCATTTTACACAGTCAGAGATGGAACACACTACCCTGGTGCTCACTTGGAGTCTCACTCAACTCTCGCGCACCCTGGTCCTCCTGAATTCTGTGCTCCTGGGACAAAACGGACACTCTGTAGAAGTGCAGCAGCAAGGAATGACTGAGATCAGGGATACTGGACATTTCTTCACTGTCCTATGGGACTTCACTTAGAAAACACAAATCCAGAGACACGGTAATCAAGAATCAAGATGGCGGCAGCAGAGGGTTAAACCTGGCATGAAGCCCTTCTCCGGAGAAAGCAATGGCAGCCCACTCCAGTACTCTTGCCGGAAAAATCCCATGGTGGGCTGCAGTCCATGGGGTCGCAAAGAGTCGGACACCACTGAGCGACTTCACTTTCACTTCTCACTTTCGTGCATTGGAGAAGGAAATGGCAACCCACTCCAGTGTTCTTGCCTGGAGAATCCCAGGGACGGGGGAGCCTGTTGGGCTGCCGTCTATGGGGTCGCACAGAGTCGGACTCGACTGAAGCGACTTAGCAGCAGCAGCAGAAGCCCTTCTCAGCCTTGGGGCTTCTCTGGGTGGGGGCGCTTCTGAGCACCCGCGAAATGGACACGTGCCCAAGAAGCTGGCCCTAGGTGCGCTTATGTTGAAGCCCAGTGGCTTCTTTTACAACAGGTGGACTATAAGCGGTGAGTAGGGAGTTTCTGTAGATCTTCAAAAGCTAAACCTAGAATTACCATATGACCCAGCAATTCCACCTCTGGGTCTATATCCAACAGAATTCAAAGTAGAGACTCAGATACTTGGATGCCAATGTTCACTGAAGCATTATTCACATTATCAGTTATACCTCAATAATAATGAAAACTTAGTAACAAAAATAAATCATACAATTAAAATGAGTGGGAAATGAGGATCCCAACATCTAACCTGTTTGGTCAGTGCCTTTTGTTTTTGTTTGTTTGTGGGTTGTTTTCTGTGTGGGGTGGGGCAGTTCTTTTAGAGGGGTCAGTGCTTTTTGATCTCAGTCACCTTACTTCAGAGGTTAATCTCCAGTACTGTTACAGCTACATCACTCTACTTGCTCCAAGTTAAACTCCATCCTCTTAATTATAGAGAATACGAAACAAACCTGTGGACTTGGATTGGAAATCAGTTTTGAGAAGATGATTTGGATAGTTCACAGGATTCTCTGGAAAAGAGACCCACATGCCTAAAATGATGCTTTCTTAAATCTAGAGCTTAAGTATATTTTTAAGAAACTCACCAGGCTGTGTTGTCAAATAAGATACCAATACTGCATAGGACTTACTCGTACTAAAAATGTTATTTGTTGTTTTTCTGAAATTTAAATTTACAGGGCATCCTATGGTTTTATTTGCTAAGTCTGGCAGCCATATTTTTTGGTGATTTTGAGACACAGGGAACACATATAAATTTCCAAGATTTTCCATGATGAAGCCGTCTTTAAGCCCTGAAAGCCTTTTGATGAACAGGTGTGCGATTTTTGACAGTAATGTATCTCAAGTCCCAGAACATTCTATACTGCCAGCCACTCCTTCCTTGAAACAGTCCTCTCACTGAATTCCATGAATCTTCACGATTTCTTTCCCTCCTCCCCAGCTCCTTCTCAGCCCTATTGAGGGGTGGATCCTGGTTTTGTGGGACCCAGAGCTTATTCAACTTGGGGGCCTCACTTTCTAAAAAACAAGACACAAGTACAACATGAGGGCAAAAGTGAGTATTATGTAGAATGAGTAAAGAAATCATGACAAATTGCAAATCTTAAAAACTTCGTTGCTAATGAACACTCATCTCTAATAAGGTTTGCTTACATTTTTGTCTGGACACCCTTTAATCACATCTTAAAATGATAGCTTGCTTTGTAGTAACCTTTTCTATACAGAGGATAAAAGTTGGCAATTCAGTGTTTCTCCAGATGATGAATTTGCTTTTTATTATTGATAGTGTAGAAGGGTTTCTTTCCACTTCACAAAGAATAAATGGCAATGTCATGTACATTTTTAGGATTGTTGGCAAGTTTGGGCAGACTTCTTTCGAGTTTCTTTCATATATGAGCTGTGAGATTTGGAAGAGCTTTCTGCAGACTTGGTTCATTTATTTCAAACTCAGTATTTCCTCTGTTTCTGGCACTGACCAGAATGGGGTCAAGGTCACATTTTCATAAGACCCCTGGTTTCACATCCCCAGTTTCTATACCCAAAGAATCAGCCATGTACAAGGCAGGAGAATCCACCGAAGTGATTCCTACACTCATAGAGTTCACCTTCACTTAAGGCAAACAGAAAGCATTCCTGAACACACACAAATACATCACGTCTATGATGGTTAAACTGTGAGTGCCAGCTTGGATGGGCCATGGTACCCAGATTCTTGGTCAAACAGTACTCGGGATTGTTTCTGAGAAGGTGTTTTTTTTTTTATTCAGATTAACATTTAAATTGGTAGACTTTGAGGAAATAGGTGATTCTCCATAACATGGGTGGGCCACTCCAATGCTGAAAGTCTTAATAAAACAAAGACTGACCTCCCCTGAGCAAGGAGCAATTCTGCCAGCAGAATGCCTTTGGACTCAGACTGCAAGCCTCCCCTGGGTTTCCAGCCTGTCAGCCCACCCTGAGGAGTTTGCATTTGCCAAACCTCCACAACTGTGGGAGCCAAGTCCTTAACATAAATCTCTCTCTTTTTATATACGTGAATTTATATTTATGGGGCTTCCCAGGTGGCTCAGTGGTAAAGAATCCACCTGCCAATGCAAGAGATGTGCTGGGTTTGATCCCTGAATCACGAAGATCTCCTGGAGTAGGAAATGGTAACCCACTTCAGTATTCTTGTCTGGGAAATCCCGTGGACAGAGGAACCTGACAGGCTACAGTCCATTAAAGAGTCAGACACCACTGAGTGATTAAACAACAACATATATATGTATACATATGTATCTCTCTGTGTGTGTATATATATGTGTGTGTGTGTGTGTGTGTGTATACACATTCTATTTAATCTGTCTCTCTGGAGAATACTGGCTAATACACAACTAAACTTCCCCTGACAGACATTCCCAAAATGCTCCCACTGCTTCAATGCCCCAGAATGTTCAGAAAAATGTCAGTGTGGACTCCAAGTGAAAACATACAGCCATCTTCAGGTGAATCAATTACAATGAAAGCGTATCGTAAAAGATTTACAAAACCCTGGGACCATAGGAATACATTGGCAAGGTCATTCCCAGGGCCTAGAAGACATTGTACCAAGGACAGGCCCTCCTGCTAAAGTTAGGTGAGCCCCTTATTCATTTCCCACCCAGACTACCTCCAAGGTCAGCAGAGGGTGGGATGGGGTATGGTTTCCTCTCTGCAACCCTCCTTCCTTCTCAGTTCTCACTGTACAATCTGGGTACAAACTCCCCTCCCCTCTCACCAATGCTGAGACATTATTCTACCCAACACTCTTCCCACTCCAATCAATCTCTGTTTCCCTTTCAATGGGGCCATTCCCATCAGCATCCAAACGTGGATGGTGTCTGCATCTTAAAATAAAGCTCCTCTTTTGTCTTTACTTTCCTCTCCAGGTACACCTCCATTTCTCTGCTTCCCTTCATAGCAAAACTCCTAGCAGGTCTGAATTTAATGCCATCCCCTCTTCCATTGTTTCTTAAACCCATTCCAATCAGCTTTGTAGAAAATAAAGAAATTGGAGGTCCCTGAGGACCCTGGATCCCCTGAATCAGCTCCAGACAGCTTCCTACCTGATTTGAATGAAAGAAAAAAAATAAGCTCTGTCTTTTGAAAGTCCTGGTTATTGGGCTTTTCTGTTTTAGTGTGTGTACATGCACAGCTGGTCTCTAGCAGTGAGAATCCCAAGTATGTTGAGATGAGAGTAAATTCTTAGCCAGAAGATTTGCCCTAAAGGGGCTCTACCTACTATATGTGTTTAAAATTGATTTTTTGCTTGGGTCTTGCTGGGCACTTGAGTAATCTATCAGTTTGCTAGGGGTGCCATAACAAAGTACCACAGATTGGAATACTTAAACAACAGAAATGGATTTTCTCACAGTCCTGGCTAACCAGTTAGAACTGGACATGGAACAAAAGACTGGTTCCAAATAGGAAAAGGAGTACGTCAAGGCTGTATCTTGTCACCCTGCTTATTTAACTTATATGCAGAGTACATCATGAGAAATGCTGGGCTGGAAGAAGCACAAGCTGGAATCAAGATTTCCAGGAGAAATATCAATAACATCAGATATGCAGATGACACCACCCTTATGGCAGAAAGTGAAGAGGAACTAAAAAGCCTCTTGATGAAAGTGAAAGAGGAGAATGAAAAAGTTGGCTTAAAGCTCAACATTCAGAAAATGAAGATCATGGCATCTGGTCCCATCACTTCATGGGAAATAGATGGGGAAACAGTGGAAACAGTGTCAGACTTTATTTTGGGGGGCTCCAAAATCACTGCAGGTGGTGACTGCAGCTATGAAATTAAAAGATGCTTACTCCTTGAAAGGAAAGTTATGACCAACCTAGATAGCATATTGAAAAGCAGGGACATTACTTTGCCAACTAAGGTCCATCTAGTCAAGGCTATGGTTTTTCCTGTGGTCATGTATGGATGTGAGAGTTGGACTGTGAAGAAGGCTGAGCACTGAAGAATTGATGCTTTTGAACTGTGGTATTGGAGAAGACTCTTGAGAGTCCCTTGGACTGCAAGGAGATCCAACCAGTCCATCCTAAAGGAGACCAGTCCTGGGTGTTCTTTGGAAGGACTGATGCTAAAGCTGAAAGTCCAGTACTCTGGCCATCTCATGCAAAGAGTTGACTCATTGGAAAAGACTCTGATGCTGGGAGGGATTGGGGGCAGGAGGAGAAGGGGCAACAGAGGATGAGATGACTGGATGGCATCACGGACTCAATGGGCATGAGTTTGAGTGAACTCCGGGAGTTGGTGATGGACAGGGAAGCCTGGTGTGCTGCGATTCATGGGGTCGCAAAGAGTCTGCCACGACTGAGCAACTGAGCTGAACTGAACTGAACTGGAGGCTAAAGGTCCGTGATCAGCAGAACTGGTTTCTTACGAGACTGCTCTCCTTGGCTTGAGGGTGGATGTCTTCTTGCTGCCCTTGCATGGTCTTCCTTCTGTGCGCCAACATGCTACTTGTATCTTCCTGTCTGTTCCAATTTCCTCTTCTTTATAAGAACACAAGTCACATTGAATTAAGGCCCACCCAAATGGCCTTAGGGGCTTCCCAGGTGGCTCAGCGGTAAAGAATCTGCCTGTCCATGTTGGGAAGATCCCCTGGAGGAGGGCATGGCAACCCACTCCAGGATTCTTGCCTGGAAAATCCCGTGGACTGAGGAGCCTGGCGGGTCACAGACCATGGGGTTGCAAAGAGTCGGACACAACTGAACACGCACACTGATGGCCTCATGTGAACCGAATCACCTCTTGAAAGCCCTGTCTCCAAATACAGTCACATTTCAAGGTACTGGAGGCTGGGATATCAACATATGAATGGAGGGGGTTGTGGTAGTACAAATTGAAAATCTAAACCAGGATAAGAGCTGCTTGTGTTTATGAGCTGCCAAGAAAATTTCTATTTTTCACTTCACATCAAGGCCCTAGTTGACAAGTTTTCTTGTCAGTGTCTTTGACAAGAGTTGGGAACCTTCAAGGCTGGGCATTACTGTGGGTGTAGCCTTGGAGGAGTCATGGTTTATGTAAGAGTCTCAGCTGTGACTCATGGGAGCCTTGTGTCCCATTCCTCTTAGACATGGGGACCCAGTTGCCACTGTGGTTTTTACCTTGTCTTTCTTTGGACCTTTGTGGATTCCCTGTGTACCTTTAAATTTTTTTTAAACAAACACACTTCGGGGTGGGGGAGGGGAATAATTTTAGATTTATGGAAAAGCCACTAAGATAGTACAGACTGTTCCTTTTGAGTTAACATCCTACGTTACACTGTACGTGTGTCAAAATGAAGAAACCAACACTGGTATGTTATTATTAACTAAACTTTAGACCGCTTGCATTTCACTAGTTTTTTCAGGAATATCCCTTTTCTGTTCTAGGATCCAGCATTGCATTCATGTTTCCTTAGCCTCCTTGGTCTGTGACAGCTTCTGTCTTTCCTTGTTTCCGATGACAGTTTGAGTCAAGAATTTTGTAGAATGCCTCTCAATTTGGATAGACATGAATTTTAAAGGATGCCTATGGTATTATCTGGAGAAACAGCAACCACTCTAGTATTCTTGCCTGGGAAATCCCACGGACAGAGGAGCGTGGCAGGCTACAGTTCATGGGGGTCACAAGAGTCAGACAGACTTAGTTAGCAACTGAACCACCACCATGGTATTGTACCCAACATAATAAGGTGTTTGTGGTGAGTTGTTATTCTTCAGTTGCTCGGTTGCATCTGACTCTTTGTGACCCCATGGACTGCAGCACACCAGGCTTCTCTGTCCTTCACCATCTTCTGGGGTTTGCTCAAACTCATGTCCATTGAGTTGGTGATGCCATCCAACCATCTCATCCTCTGTTGCCCTCTTCTCCTCTTGCTGTCAATCTTTCCCAGCATCTGTGTCTTTTTCCAATGAGTCACCTCTTCACACTAGGTGGGAGGTGCTATCTTTTCAATATGATGCTGAAAGAGGAAGCCCCTGCCCTCTGATCCCACCCTTGGGTTCTACCAGCTGCCGCATATGCTGCAAATAAATTCCTTTCCCCCTTAAGCCTACCAGCGCTGGGTTCCTTGCTTAATTCAAAGAGTCCCCTGACTCAGTCATAACCCATAATATATCTTCCTGTCGCTGTTGTCACCACCGCCCCCAATGCTCTTTTCTGGCAACACCAAATTAATATATTTTCAACATATTGAGATTCCTACAAAACTTCTCATGACTTTCTCTGTTTGCATCAGTCTCTGCGCTTATTCAGACACCAGTGCCCAGAACACTGGCATTCTATTTCTTGCTGAATATTATGTTCATTTGCAATTTCTCTGTTTGTTCCACGGCAGTGATCAGTATGAGAGGGTACAGGCAGAAGACGTCTAAACCGAACTCTTGTGTCCCGAAGGCAAAGCAGCTGAAGAGAGGGTGGGATCATTTCCAATCGAGGTAAGTGGCCAGGTTTAGAAAAGAGAAAGGTATGGGGGACGGGAGCTCCCAGGGGTTCCAGGCCAGGTCAGGGCTGTCCCCATTGTGAAAACACCAGCACCGCTGCCCGGCCGGGCAGAACACCAGGCTGCACATGCCCTGGCCCACTGCCAAGTGTAAGGTCAAGTGTGGATCGAATGAAACTTGTCGCATTCATCATCTGAAAAAAAAGACAGAAGGAAATGAACTTTTCTGAGCACTCACTCTGAGCCAGGTGTTACTTTCTGTATCTTATTCCATCCTGAGAATTAGGGAGTAATTTGCCAGCCTCACCCTAGACAAATTGCCAAGTTCAAAGTTGTAGAGAGGTAAAGTCTGGTTTTGAACTCAGTCCTGTCTTGCTCTGAAGTTCAGGGTCTTTCCAAGGTAGGACAGAAAAAGAGCTTAAACTGGAGTGACCTCACCCAGCTGTGTACTGCTGCTCAACAGAGGGAAGCTGGGCCATTGCTTGAATCCTGAGTCTCGATTTGCTCCTGCATAAAATGGGTAGAATGAAACCTCCTTTGCTGATAGGATAATGCAAGCAAAGCATTTAGAGCAGCACAGACTAGTTCTTGTTGATATACCTTAACCGTGAGTGGTAATGACAATGTTGTAGTACTGGTGTTATGATTAGACTGGACAGGTGTTAAGGTACAAATCGTTGTGCTAACAATACTATCACTTCTTTGTTATCACCCCTTCATTTTTGCTACAGTGACAGACATTCCTTCGGGCGCTTGAGATACAGCGGGTGATAGAGATACACCCCTGCTCTCAGGGAACTGGCATTCTAACAGAGGAAGGCAGACAGCAAACACATAAACACAGTAAACAAGGAAACCAGGGATCAGCAGATCTTTTTGAAAGGGACAAATAGAAATATTTTAGGCTCTGTAGGCCATGAGGTCTTTTGTTGTTGTTCAGTTGCTAAGTCATGTCCGACTTTTTGCGACCTCATGGACGGCAGCACGCCAGGCTTACCTTGCCCTTCACTATCTCCCAGAGTTTGTTAAAATTCATGTCCGTTGAGTCAGTGATGCTATCTAACCATGTCTTACAACTGCTCAGCTCTATGAATGATCTGTCAGTAAATGGAAGCAGCTCATTCTAATAAAACTGCATTTCAGAAACAGGTTTTGTGCCATATTTGACCCATGGACCATAATTTGCTGACCCCTGTGGAAAACAAAGGGAATATATGATAATTTCAGAGTGACAAGCTCAGGACTTCCATGGTGGTCTAGTGGCTAAGACTCCCAGCTCCCAATGAAAGGGGCCCGGGTTCGATCCCTGGTCAGGGAACTAGAGCCCACATGCTGCAACTACGGCCTGGAGCAGCCAAATAAATAGATAAACAATGAGAGATAAACACCATGAAGGAAATGTGATGCATGTGACACCGTGTGACAGTTGTGTCCATGCAGAATTGGATGGGCTGGTCCCAGGACACCTGAGCTGAACCCTGAACCAGGAGATGTGGCAGCTGTGCAGAGTGAAGGGGGTGATGGAAGGCGAGGAGACATCACAGGTATAAGGAACACCTGTGCAAAGGCCCTGAGGCAGGACCAAGCTCCAAAAGGCCAGTGTGATTGCAGGGTCATCCCTTCAGGGTTTTATCAGCTTGGAAGGAGCTGGTATTTGATATTAAATGTAGAACAGTTTCTTGCAGAGTTTAAGTGCAACTGTAAAGTAGTGTTGATATGCATTTTAAGATATCGCTCCAGCATCTGTGGAGCAGAAAAATCACTGGTGACACTGGCAGTGGAGAGGAGGGACAGTTGAGGAAGAAGGGGCGGTAAGGCAGAGGAGGTCCCTGGAGAGAGAGTGCCTGGGGGATGTTTTGTCCTGCAGATGAAGGTGTGGGAGTTGGAGGATGACGTAGCTTCACTGAGAGATTTAGAGATGGGGCTGCTAGAGCATGTTGTGAGCTGATCAGAAAGGCCTGGTAGGGAAGATGATGCTGGAGTGAGGAGGAGCGGGGGTAAGGAAAGATGGGACCAGAGAGCACGTGGTAGAATGATGCTGTCTGGTGGGGGCAGGAAGTAAAGCCACGGGTAGAATGGTGATCTCGAGAGAGAAGATGGCAGAGTCCCCACGTGGTTGTGTCTGTGACCTCAGTGAGTGTGGGATCCCCTGCCTAGGTTTTCTGTATCTTCTTCTCCTGATGCCTTCCCACTTATCCCTGACTGGGACCTGATCCTGCATCACACGGATTACACTGCCTTTCCTCTCCTAAACCCTCTTAGCCTATGGTTTATGTTGCCAGGCGCCCTTCACCTCTGACTCTCTGAAGGCTACAATACTCTGGCTTTCAAGATAACAATGAGTTAACCCAGCACATTTTTCAGAGCAAATGTGCAAATCACCTGGTCTCCCAGTTGACTAAGGAGCTAAGCCCATGGAGGGCATCTGATTTGAAAAGTCCATCCATCCATCCTGCTGTCTGTCTCACAGTCTCCATCCTTCTTTATCTTCCTTTCGCATTCCAAAAATTCCCTTACCCTTCTTCTTGAAGATTCCAGTTAATCCCACCTCTTCTGTGATGGTTTAACTACTGCTTCAGCCATGGAGAGTCCTCCTCCTGCCTCCCACAACCTTCTAACTTCTTAGCAATTATCCCAGGTTTTTTGGACATGTGGGTGTTATCTCTGCAACCTGATGATAAAAAGTGCTATGCGTTATTTTTTGAGTCTTAACACCCCCTAAGGGCAAGAGCAATAATTTATAAAATAGTAGATGTAAACAGGGGTGTGCTCATGATTCATGAGAACAGATTGTAAAAATTTCCAAAATGTTGTGAGCCAATTGTTAAACACAGCCATCAGTTAAAGTTATTTAAACTTACAATTAAATAAATTACATTGAAACCCCTCATAGTAAATACTCAACACATTGCTCATAAATTATACTAGTACATTTTCAGTCTTATCTCTGCACTTGAAGGTAGTGATGTCTCTTGTATTTTATTGGGTGGAAAGACTGAATAACGACGTGCTTCTGTGGGGCTCTTCCCAACACCACGTTTGGTGAATTCCTGAAATCAGCCATGACGAGACCATTTATGGCCACAGAAACTGGCAAATGATGTTTGTAAATCAGGGCTGAGGGCTTCTCAGGTGGCTCAGTGTAAAGAATCCGCCTTACAATGCAGGAGACGTGGGTTCAATCCCCGGGTTGGGAAGATCCCCTGGAGAAGGAAATGGCAACCCACTCCAGTATTCTTGCCCGGAAAATCCCATGGACAGAAGAGTCTGGCAGGCTACAGTCTAAGGTGTCACAAAAGAGTCAAACATGACTGAGCAACTAAACAACAAGTCAGGGCTATCCTTTCCGTAGAGTCAATCATCAAGCATGTACTAGCGTCCTACTAGTTGTAAACTGACTTAACGAGAGGTTAATGCGTACTTCCCAGGTTTGTCTCCTATAGCTCCACACACAGGCAGTCTCTGTGCTGAGCATCCTCGGTATGCTTGGCTGAACTTGCTTTTCTTATTTCTGAGCTTTTCCTTTTGCCTGGAATGTACTTTCCTCTCTTCCTCACCTGGTAGATGCCTTCTCATCCACTGAGCCCTGGTTCCAGTGTTGCTTTCTGGGAATTTTCTCCTGATTCCCTGTATTAGCTTGCTAGGGCTGTCACAACAAAATATTGCAGACTTGGTGACTTACACAACAGAACTGGATTACGCACAGTTCTAGAGGCTAGGACAGGATTCCCTGATAGCTCAATTGGTAAGGAATGTGCCTCCAATGCAAGAGACTCTGGTTTGATTCCTGGGTCCAGGAGATCTGCTGGAGAAGGGATGGGCTAGGAGTCAGATCAGGGTGTTGGTGTGGGGCTGGTTTCTTCTTTTGATTAATTAATTAATTAGACTGCCCTTGCTCTTGTTGCACTCAGACTCTCTGGATGTGGTTCATGGGATCTTGGTTCCCAGACCAGGGATCAAACCTGCCTCTCTACACTGGGAGGCAGATTCTTAACCCCTAGACCACCAGGGAAGTACCAGAGTTAGTTTCTTCTGAGGCTTCTCTCCTGGGCTTCCAGATGGCTGCCTTCTTGCTGTGTCCTCATGAACTCTTTATTCTGTGTGAGCATCCCTGTGTGTCTCTTTGTGTGTCCAAGTTTCCTTTTCTTATGAGGACACCAGTCATGTTGAATTAGAGCCCATCCTAGCAGTCTCATTTTTTATTAATCACCTTTTAAAGGCCCTGTCTCCAAATACATGCTAAGTGAGGCTTCAACATGTGAGTTTGGGGGAACATAATTCAGCTCATGACACTCCCTTAGGCTTCGCTTTTTATTTTAAAGGGTTCCTTAAAACTTTATGTATGCTTCTACTACAGAAATTTCCAGTCATTTCAAAATTATCTTTTAGGATCACTCTGCAACGGGTCTATTGATTTCCTTAGAGACTCTGTCTTACTCATCTTTATATATTCTAATACATGACATCACAGATACAAAATGAACATTTTAAAAAAGTAATTGAATGGACATATAAAACAAAATTATAGTTACCAAAGGGGAAGGGGGTGTGGATGGATAAATTACGAGTTTGGGATTAAAATATACACACTACTATATCTTAAATAACCAAGAACTTGCTATATAGCACAGGGAACTCTACTCAGTATCTTGTGATAACCTATAATGGAAGAGAATGTTAAAAAAAAAGAAAAAGAAAAAAAACAATTGAAAGAAAGGGAGACTAAATGAAGTTCTGCTCTGATAAAAGAAATATATCTTTATTTTTCAAAATAAGAACATTTTTTTTATTATATAGGTATCAAAAATATGGGGACTTCCCCAGTGGTCCAGTGGGTAAGAATCCACCTTCCAACGGAGAGGACGCAGATTTGATCCCTGGTCGGGGAACTAAGATCCCACTTGCCGTGGGCAACTAAGCCAGCATGCCAAAGCTAGAGAAGCCCCTGCATGCTGCAACAAAGCCCTAGCACAGCCAAAGAAAAAACCTTCAGAAAATATAGAAAAAGGTCAAGAATAATGTTTGATTGCCCTGTACTTATTCTCTAGAGATAATGTCTGTTCAATATTTTTGCTTTTTTTCTTCCTGTTCTTTAGTATCTATTCATTCCTTCTTCTAAGTATCAGTTTTTAGCTGGGTAAATAAAAGCCCAGAATAAATATCCCATTTCTCTGTATTCCTGGTCCCTGCTGACTGGTCAAGAGTGAGTAGGTGTGCTACGTGACAACTCCTGGAATCTGCCCCAAGGGATTGTGGGTGTGCCCTTTGCCCCCTCTGTCAGCTGCTGTCCCCCACGGCCTCCTGCAGCCTAGGAAGCTGAGACTGCCTTCTTCTTCTTCTCTTTTTATTTGAGTATGGTTGTTTTACAATGTTGTGCTGGTTTCTGCAGTACAGCACAGTGAGTCAGCTGTATGTGCGCATAAATCCCCTCACTCCTGAAGCTCCCTCCCACCCCTCATCCCGCCTATCCAGGTCATCAGAGAACTGAGCTGAGATTCCTGTGTTGCCCAGCAGCTTCCTGCTAACTTTTTTACACACTGTAGTATACCTGTGTCAACACCAGTCTCCCAGGTCATCCCACCCCTCTTCCTGCTGTGTCCACACGTCCGTTCTGTACATCTGCGTCTCTAATCCTGCTCTACAAATCCGTTCATCTGCACCATTTTTCCAGATTCCCCATATATGCCTTAATAATACGGTATTTCTCTCTCTGTCTTACTTCACTCTGTGTGACAGACCCTAGGTCCATCCACATCTCTACAAATGACCCAATTTCCTCCCTTCTATGGCTGAGTAATACTCCATTGTATATATGTATCAATCTTCTCTATCCATTTATCTGTCACTGGACATTTGCCTTTTTGAACTTTGAGGCTAAAATCCACTGTGGCCCACTGTGGGAGAGAACTGGAAGGAGCTGACATTCTTGAAGGCTTCATGGAGTATCCCAACCCTCCAGGCTTTGTTTATGAGAGAAAAGTAAACACGTCTGCTTATAGCCATCATTTACTTTTCTTAAATTTCTGCAGTCTGCAGATGAAACATGTCATTCTGCATCTTTTGCTTGGTGGTTCCTAAAACAGGGGAACATAGAATTACCATTTGGCCCATCAGTTCCACTTCTTGGGATATACCTAAAAGAACTGAAAACAGGTATTTAAGTATTCGTAGTGCCAGTATTCGCCCACTGCAGTGTTCTTGCCTGGAGAATCCCAGGGATGGGGGAGCCTGGTGGGCTGCCGTCTATGGGGTCACACAGAGTTGGACATGACTGAAGTGACTTAGCAGCAGCAGCAGCAGTGCCAGTATTCACAACAGCTGTAACATGGAAGAAGCATGTGGCAGAAGCAACATCTTGTGACTTCTTTGCATGTGCACGAATGGAGTCCTGAGTCCTCCATGGTGTGAAGACCCGGGGGAGAGCTGCCAGCTGCCCCAGCAAGGCCTCCGCCCCAGGAGGAAGGCTGGGTCCCCTCAGCCACAGCTGCCACCTGTCCTCCTGCAGCTGCCTCGGAGAGCCCAGGTGACAGGGGCAGTCAGGCTGGAAACTTCGAGAAATAATAAGTCATTGTTGTCTGAAGCCATTTAGTTTGAGGGGGCTCATCATGCAGAAACAGTAACTTACCTCCAGATATGCTGCTGGGCACATTTACTATAATTTACTCAACCCATCTCTTGCTGAGAGGTATCTAAATTGCATCCAGCTTTGTAATAATTCTAAACAACTCTGCCCCAGACTTTTTAAAATAAACGATCTTCTGTACTTATCTGATTTTTTCCTAATATTCTCAGCAGCAGCATAAATGCATATAATGGAAACATTAGGGGAAAAACCCAAAAATATAAAACAGTATTCCAAACATATTCCTAACTAAGAAGTTCTTAACTCATTTAAGAAGCCAAAGCAATCGCAATGACTTCAGATGATTTCAGGCGTGGAAGTCAAGGCCGTGCCAGGTTAATAGACTTTGTATGGAATTGGCTTTGGGATGTGCTTAGTTGCTCAGTCATGTCTGATTCCTTGTGGCGCCATGGACTGTAGCCCCTCCAGGCTCCTCTGTCCATGGGATTTTCCAGGCAAGAATACTGGAGTGGGGTGCCATTTCCTTCTCCAGGGGATCTTCTTGACCCAGGGATCAAACCTGCGTCTCTTGCATCTCTTGCATTGACAGGTAGATTCTTCACCATTAGCACCACTTGGGAAAACCAGCCCTGGGATGCAGCCCATGAATTGTAACCCCAAATTTCTCACTTGTAGGTCAGCCATAGGCTGTTTTTATACTTTTTTCCCTTAGGATTTGGGGACTCCTGTGTATATTAATAATTTGATATAAAATATATCACAAAATGCATGAATCCATGTAATGTACACTGATTCCTCCATGAAGCTTCACAATAATGAACCTTTCAGCATTTGTTTGTTCCTCTGAGTGTACACAAAGATTCTTCTAGGGTCCGGGCACCAGCCCTTCCTGTTCTCCTCCAGGAAACACCTCCTCGTGTTCTTATTGTCAAATGTGCCATTAGTGGCTCATTTCTTATTTCTCATGATGAGAAAAGGATAAGGAAATGTCTTCATAGTGTCACAGCTCTTCAGAACCTGGTTATTTAAAAATAATATAGAAATTCTGATCTCTGCAGTTTCTTCACATCATTTATTTAATGCTGTTGTATCATCAGTTCAGTTCAGCCGCTCAGTCATGTCCGACTCTCTGCGACCCCATGGACTGCAGCACGCCAAGCCTCCCTGTCCATCACCAACTCCCAGAGCCTACTCAAACTCATGTTCATCACGTCGGTGATGCCATCCAACCATCTCACCCTCTGTCGTCCCCTTCTCCTCCCGCCTTCAATCTCTCCCAGCATCAGGGTCTTTTCCAATGAGTCAGTTCTTCCCATCAGGTGACCAAAGTATTAGAGTCTCAGCTTCAGCATCAGTCCTTCCAATGAATATTCAGGACTGATTTCCTTTAGGATCGACTGGTTGGATCTCCTTGCAGTCCAAGGGACTCTCAAGAGTCTTCTCCAACACCACAGCTCAAAAGCATCAATTCTTCGGCACTCAGCTTTCTTTATAGTCCAACTCTCACATCCATACATGACAACTGGGAAAACCATAGCTTTGACTAGACAGACCTTTGTTGGTAAAGTATGTCTCTGCTTTTTAATAATCTGTCTAGGTTGGTCATAGCTTTTCTTCCAAGGAGTGTCTTTTAATTTCATGGCTGTTGGCATCATCGTTTATGATATTATGTCATACATCCTGTGCCTGTGAAATTGGCTGCCAGTGACACTCTCAAAGGTTGTGACAGTGCTTTATTGATGGTGGCCACAAATGCAAGTCCAACCCTGAGTATGCAGGAAAATTCACATAATGATTCATCTTCGGGTCATGTTACATTAACCAGTGAGAATTTTTAGCAGAACCATTAAGCCACACATCTTTCTATGACATCTTCTCTTGAACCCTTCAGGCTGCAATCGAGTTATTCTGAGCACAAGGTCGACTTCAATGTTGACTGCACTTTGCTGTCCACACACCAATGGGGAGGCCAAGCGAGAGGACCATGAGTACAGTGGGTCCCATTTTCTTGAGAAATGCCCATCTCCAGCTCTCATCTAGTTCAGATTAAGCCCACCCACAGGAATAAAACAACACCATACTGACTGAAGGCAAGTAAAGATGTTGATGTCAAGGACAGATTGACACTGCAGGACAACTGTCTAGAAAACCAAGGAGGAGATGGGTGCAATTAACCCAGGAAGACAGCCTGACATGAGGAGCAGGTCCCATGGAAGAAATACAATGACCATCCTGTGTACCAGGCATGGGAAACACACAGGGCAAACATATCTGCCAGCTCCCTACCACCACCCACTGCCCAATGATGCTGTAGGCTCAGGCAGTAACGCTGCAAGTTGGAACACATGGGTGAGGCCTGACACAGGAGTCTACACACAGGCTAAGCCCCATATCACTGGGAGACTGCTGGGCAAAGAGTACTGCAGTCTCCCTGTGCCCAAAGTGAGTGAAAGTCACACAGAATCAGCCTGTCAGCATCACTTGGTGGCCCAGCCGCTCACAATCCTGTGAAAACCACACTGGGTGGATCAGCAGGAAAATCTAGGTGGCTGTCTTCCTGGGACTGAGGTCCAGCTATTAGCTCCATGAGGACCCCCCATAAACGCAAGTTTGTGCACAGTAGACGGTTACTGAGTACCCCAAAGGGGGAAGGCAGAGACTGAAGACACAGAGGACCTGATCTGGGTCCAGGGTGGCCTCTCTGAATGGCACTGCTGGCCCCAGCCAATCCCAGACACCAAATGGGACTTGGACCATTTTGAGAAAGGCACCCCCAAGCATAGGACCCCGCTTCCCTCAATCTAAGGGCATCATCTTTCCTAATGTACTGGCAAGGGGCAGAAAACAAAATTCACTTTGAAGAATTTAAGCAAGAGGAGATTATTAAACAGTATGACAGAGCTTGCCATATCGTTGGAAAGGCTGAGGAATGAGCTTTAGGCTAAGCTTCCAGAAACAATTCTTAGAAACAGAGCACAGGGCAGGCCCGGCTGGTAAGAGGCTGCTTCAGTTACCAACTTAAGAACCCGACTAGGGCAGCCTAGGAGTGGTGTCCCCATAGCTGACTAGGAAAACATACCTTCGGCCCCCAGTTCTGCTACCAGCACTGACTCTCTGAACCTCCCCTTTGCCCTCATGCAGTTTATTCCCCAGGTTAGACCTTAAGTGGGTATGTCTAATTGGTAGGACTGAAATGACATGTTTGGCGCAAAGGACGAGTGAAGATTCCGCATGGGTTGGAGGGATTCCCAATGTGAGGACAGTCTCAGCATGTGGGTAGAACCTTTGGAAGATCCTGGGCAGCCCTGAAGGACGATATTGACTCATTAAGATGACTAACTTGGGGTTATTCCATGCATAAATATAGGAAAGTTGGTTAAAATGAATGGAGAGTGAAGAATGGTTAGTTTAGGAACATGAGAGATGAGAAGGATCTCACTAGGAGAAAGTCCAACAGGTGGTTGGAAACGTGGGGCTGGGACTTCTCTGTGCTTGAGTTACGGGTTTGGGAATCATTTATGAAGAGATGGAAGCTGAAGTACTGAGAATTAATGGCAATGATGTGAGAGCAGAGAAAAGAATGTGAGCTTAGGGTTGACTGTATTTTGGAGAATGGATGGAGGAGGGGAGCCTTTAAAAGTGATAGAGAATGAGGTCAAAAAGATGGGACGACCAGACAAACGCAGTGCTTTAAAGCTAGGTAGGACTGGCTACAGAATTTTGGGAGCTCAGTGCGAAATGAAAAGGGAGGGCCCCTGACTCAAAACTCATTAGGATTTAAGACAATACAACAGAATATTAAGCCAAACCTGGGGCCTCTTCTGAGCTTCAGGTCCTGTGCAATTAACTACTGCTGTATCCCCGTGAAGCTGGCCCCAAAGCTGAGAAGTGAGAGTTTCAAAAGAGGGTGGGTGTCCAGGAGCATGGAATTTGAAAATAGCTTGCTGAATATGATTATTTCGAGGTCACAGTGATCTTCAAGAAAACAGGGTCAGGGCAAACATTCAGTCATAAGTTACTGAAGAGTAAAGTGCTTGGAGACGACATGCAGACAGTGAAAAGTCAGGGGTTTGAAGAAAGATTGCCCAGTTCAGGAAGTAATTGGGTTCAGAAGCAGCCATTTTCAAACGGAAGAGACATGATCACATTTGTTGGCTTGGAAAATGTGAGCAGGAAGGACTGAAGATGCAGGAAGCAGGGAGTAAGTAGAGACATAAGGTTTGGAAGTGGGAAATGTGATTAACAAGAGAGTTAGAAATACAGTAAGCTTTGGAAAGTCAGTCTGGGAGCCATTCTGATCTAAGAGAGAGTGTGAAGATACAAAGAAATCAAAGAGAAATATACTCCACGTGGGCAGAATATATCATCATGGAGGGTTTCATGGATCTTATTTATTTATCGCACTCAATAGCACCAGGACACCGCACTTCAACTGGAAATGGATTCATTTATGAATACAACTCTCGGTGTTTGTGTGGGATATCAATTTAGAAAGCATCGCTGTTAGTGTGAAGTGATGGGGATTTAGCTGGCATTGGCTGTCCATTGAAGGCTCTCTGATGAGGTAAATTACACCTAGCTGTAACCCGTCTTGTTTAGAAAAACAACTGCTAGCAAATCATTTTTTTTGAGTGTCTTATCTGTGCTTCATTTCTGTGTTGGTACTTGTTTAATTCTACTACAATGTTAAACATTTCAGGTATTTTTTTCCTCCAAATTTAATTCTTTCTAAAGAAATCTTTCACAATTGTTTTAAGTTTCACACGAAAAACAAGAAAAAACAAAACCAAACCCAAAACTCCCTTGAGGATTTTGAATTGTTGTGGGAAATGAACAACTTGATTAAAAATTTAAAGCACACAAAGAGATTCCCTTAATTTCTGTTTGTTCAAAATGCAAAAGCATGTGAATTTTTAAAGATCCAAAACTATAAGTGAACTGAAAGGAATTGCTGTTCACTTAAGCATGAAAAACAGGATTTTAAGGTTGTGTCAGTTATTAACTTCTAATCTGTGTGAAGAAACTCCAGAACTTTCTCTTCCTGTAACTAGTCATTAAACCATTAGTCTGACTGGAGCAATTAGAGGTGAGTATTTTATAAAAACAGAGGTAATGAAGAAGCCACAGTACACAAAGTCACATCCAGATTAGGACCTGCCAGCAGCAACACAACACAACAAAAGAATGCAATCCAAAACCACAAGGAAATCACAACTCATTTCAACTGAAAACAAACAAACACGTGATGGAAATAAAAACAGAAGATTATAGTTCTTATTCACATACATGCCTATAGTCCTTCTTAAATTGGGAAAATTGTCCCATCTATATACAAGTATATTTCTGTCCCTTATGGATTAATATTTGCAGCTAAAGATGAGAATGTTACTTGAGCTTTTTTCTTGCTTTATTTTGCAAATGTAACATTCCATGAGCATGTTTGAGAAATAAATAGGATAACTAAGAAGGAACTTGGCGTCAGAGAATGTCCATTCCGGTATTAGCATTCTGGAGTCTCCCTCTG
This sequence comes from Ovis aries, assembly GCF_016772045.2. Taxonomy (NCBI): domain Eukaryota; kingdom Metazoa; phylum Chordata; class Mammalia; order Artiodactyla; family Bovidae; genus Ovis; species Ovis aries. Next base: position 56,395,762 of record NC_056069.1, read on the forward strand.
TCACTTCTCAGGGGACAGGGTTTGATGTTTTAGTCCAAACAGCTTTGACCATTGGGTCACGGGGCCCTCTGAAAGGAAGTACTTAACTTTTCAACAATGGTAACAAGAATGGATATTCTTAGAAATCTGCTGATTTAAAACTCTTCCCCTTCTCAGTCCAATTTTGTCAAAGCCCTTATAAATTTAACATATTTTTTAAAAACAACTGATTCCACCCCAAATACTTGAAAGTTTGGTATGTTGTTGAAAGTGAAAGTCGCTCAGTTGCATCTGATTCTTTGCGACCCCATGGACTATACAGTCCATGGAATTCTCTAGGTCAGAATACCGGAGTGGGTAGCCTTTCCCTTCTCCAGGAGATCTTCCCAACCCAGGTCTCCCACATTGCAGGCAGATTTTTTACCAGCTGAGCCACAAGGGAATCCCAAGAATACTGGAGTGGGTAGCCTATCCCTTCTCCAGGGGATCGTCCCAACCCAGGAATCGCACTGGGGTCTCCCGCTTTGTAGGTGGATTCTTTACCAACTGATCTACCAGGGAAGCCCTTAGAAGCCCTTGGTATCTTATTCAGAATGCTTATAATAACATGTGCTTTGCTATCTGTTCAGTAAATAGGAGCTTACTGATACAGTATCTTTATAGCTTTTTGAGATTGTGCATTTATATGGAAAATCTGATGAATGCTGACAACCCAAAACAATGATCCTCAAACTCAGAACTGTCTACTTGAGTGATTACTAAAATGCAGATTCTTAGGCACCTAGGCCACCCTGAGATACAGTCATAAGATTTTTGGTTTGTTTTTTCTTTAAAGCAATTGTCCTAGGGGATTTTGATAAAGTGGTATAAACTTTTTGCTGCTGCTGCTAAGTTGTGTCAGTCATTTCCGACTCTGTGCGACCCCATAGACGGCAGCCCACCAGGCTCCCCTGTCCCTGGGATTCTCCAGGCAAGAACACTGGAGTGGGTTGCCATTTCCTTCTCCAGTGCATGAGAATGAAAAGTGAAAGTGAAGTCACTCAGTCGTGTCGGACTCTTAGCGACCCCATGGACTGTAGCCCACCAGGCTGCTTCATTCATGGGATTCTCCAGGCAAGAGTACTGGAGTGGGGTGCTATTGCCTTCTCCGATAAACTTTTAAAAGAAATGTAAATCAGTAAAGGGTTTCCCAGGTGGTTCCGTGGTAAAGATTCCACCTACCGACACAGGAGATGAGGGTTTGATCCCTGGGGAAGATCCTCTGAAGAAGAAAATGACAACCCACTGCAGTTTTCTTGCCTGGGAAATCCCATGTACAAGAGGAGCCTGATGGGCTACAGTCCACGGGATTGCAAACAGTAGGACATGACACAGCAACTATACCACCACCGCTAATTCAGGAAAATTTAACTCTTATGTATTGGATCTTGCTCAAAATTATTTTAGGAGGCAAGTTGGGGGTATGTAATTATTAACCTCAATTTCTTAATCAATAGGGAAGTGACTTTTAAAAGTTAACAGGTTATTTTTTTGAGCAGTTCTAACTTTACAGAAACATTAAGGGTAGTGTCCCTATATTTGTTTCCTCTATTATGAACATGTCGTATTAGCACGGTACGTTTGTTACAACTGATGAGCCAGTATTGGAAAGTGACTTTGAAATGACCATGGCCAAGGCTGGGCTGCGGCTGGGAACCAAGCCATATCCACACCCTCGCTTGAACAAGCTGCCTGGTACTTTCTCTTGAAAGATGTTCTATACAGATTAACACCATAATGGCTGTAACTGCTCTGTGCCAGTATCTGAACACAGGTGGCAGCGGGACTCATTTGACTAAGCCCCGTGATTGGTGCCTGGGATGGTTGGTATTTATCCTGGCTCCATCTTAATTTTCTGTGCAACCTGGGACACAATCGTTAATGGCTTACATGTGTAAACCTGTGAAACAGGGCAATCACAGAGCACAATATCAAGTATTAGTTTATACCCTGACTCTTTCTAAAGGGAATGGGTACAACGATATTAATGCTGAAGAACTGCTCTGACACAGGTTACAAACAGGCTTGAGTTTTCACACAAGGGTGACATTCATTCATTCTCTGAAACAGTCTGAGGATATTTGAAAGCAAGGTGCTTTTATTTTCTCAACTGAAGATGGGAAGGACACCAATTAAAAAGAAAAACCCTATAGAATATAGTTTTACTCCAATATGATACAGTTTCCTCAGTAGTCTTAGGATAAGCCACACCTGGTCGTTAGGTGGAGCTGGCAGTGGCCTGAGTGGCTGGACACCTCTGGGCAGGCTTCCCAGGAAAGATGTCTTTCTGACTTGAGTTTTAAAGGATAAGCAGTTGCCAAATCCCCTAGAGAGAGTTTCTCAAACCACCTGTGGTTAAGAACCAGTCGTTTTTGTTCCCAATCTGCCAGGTACCAATAGGAAACCCCTGCTGTGCCAGGTATGACTCACCAGGAGTCTGACAACACCCAAACTGGTTTATTCTCGGTTCAGAGTCCACCAATCACGTGCTTCTATGTCGTGGTGTTTTTTACATTGCTACAAATGTTTTTAAACCTTTGCTCTCATTTTCTGTTACAGACAGGTTCCAGTTTGCAGAACAGCACAAGGCAGCTGAAACTTGCTGGAAATGCAAGATTATCAGCGCTCACTCTAATCAAGTCCAATCTGCATTTTAACCAGATTCCCAGGTAATTCCTGTGCACGCTAAAGTTCGAGGGATTGCCCTAGAGACCCCAGGACTCGGTATGGGGGTGGGAGGATTTGAGCTTTCACCCACTTCCACTTGGCTATCTGCTTCCTTTGGGTCAGTGGAAACGGTTACATTTTTTAAGGTGTAATTGGCCACGTCCTCTTCCAGTTCACAAAACTGAATTTTCCCGCCGCGACGAAAACTTCTTGTAACCTGAGTGCAGGAGAGAAACTCCATACGGGTAGGCGGCTTCCAGAAATTCTGATCAGCCTTCGTTCTCTGCTTTGATCTGGCCCAACAGCCGGGGCAGCTCCTCGGATCGCGCTTCCGTCCCCGGGGTCGATCATCTGCCGAGCTGCATTAATAAGTTCCACGTTGAGCCGGTTCCAGGGTCTGCTAAAGATCAAAGGCACACACACACACACACACACAAATCCCCCAACCCCTCCTCCTCCTCAGTGACTATTAGGTCTCTATCACCAGAGGGGCGTCAACTTCCCCTCCCCTCCCCACAATGGGGAGGGGAGGAGGCGGGGAGGTAGTCCGCTAAGCGCTAGGGCCCCACCAGCCTCCGAGTCTCCAAGCCCGCGGCGGCCCGAGGCGCGGAGTGGGCGGGGCTTGAGCGAAGTTGGGGGCGGGTCGCGCCGGCCGGGCGAGGCCTAACCTGGCGGAAGCGAGGGGAGGGGCGGGCTGAGGGCGGGGCTCCCGGAGGGGTAGGGCGTGGCCAACGAGCTTCTGGTGGGCCGGCTGAGTGGGCGGGGCTCAGCCGTGGGCGGGGCGAGACGAACGAGTGGGCGGGCCCGGACGAGAGGGCGGGGCGAGCCGTGCGCCCCTGTCCGCGAGTCTCGGTGTGACCGTGAGCCGGTGAGACCCGGGCGCCGGAATCCTCACCGCCGCGGCGCTCGAGCCGGGAGAGCCACCTCCGGGGCTCGCTCTGTGGCCGCTGTTCCCCTGCCCGCCCCAAGCGCCTCGGGCCGGAGCGCAGAGGGAGTGGGGCGCACTCTCCAGCCGCCCCCCGCCGCCCTCCCCCAGCCCGGGGGAAGAATGTGCCACCAGCTGTTCTCCGCTCGCGAGCGCTGCGCCCAGGAGTGAGGAACTTGGAGCCCGAGGAGACAAAGGCTGCAGTTGGGACGGATGCGTTAAGAGACTGGGGTTTGGGCAAACAAAAGGTGCGAAAGCCGAGAAGGGGGAGACGGAGATGGCAGCGGGGGAACCCCGCGGGCTCGAGTTTCTGGGAGTCGCGCCGTGACACGCATGGTTCCCCCGGACCTTGGGCTGCATTGACTTCCGCGAGAGCTGGGAGCCGGACTTGGGCAAGTTGGGGAGCGCACGGGGAACAATGGACAACTTCTTCCCCGAGGTGAGTGAGCTCGCGGCCGGGAGGGCGGGCGCGGGCTCCCTTCCTGCCGGGGACCTGGCCTCCGGGAAGGGAAGCGGTGCGCCCCCAGAGCCGCGCGCACACCCGCTACCGCGCGCGCTAAGCCCGAGAGGGCGAAACTTTCGGGGAGTCGCCAGAAGTCGAGCCCCGGGGTGGGGAGTCTCACGGCTGAATAAGCCGGGGAAGGATTTTATTTTGTCCCGCGCTCTCATTTGGCTCTGGGATGCCGCGAAGGTGAGCGTCCTGGCGCAGGGGCGTCTGGCTTACCGGCTGTCCCGCGGCGCCCCGGGCGAGGTGAGCCGGCGGACGAAGGGCCCCGACGGGAGGGCTGCCCGCCCCGCTGCCGGGGTGCGGGAAACCCCATGAAAAGGCTCACTGGGGACGTGCCTTTTCTCCAAGAAAGGTCTGGTCTGGTATTTCCTTTGCAAAACGTGCCGGCTTCCTGTGAGAGGGCGCAAACACTTCCAGAGGAGACGCTTAATGAAGTGTGAGAAGGGGGCGGCAAGCGTTCAGTCGTTGACTTGAGTTTTCGCCCGTCGGACCTTTGGAGTGTAGTGCTCCCCAAGAAGTGCTCCTTCAGGCTTTGAGATCCGGCTTTGAGATCATTCCAGAGCGTGAGATCAAAAGATCACATGTTTGTGCTGACTGTCCTTGGCAGATTTTGAATTCGAATGTAAAGAAAATCGTTTAGGGCGCACTTTGGTTATTTTGAGAGATGGAACTGATATTCCTTTTAGGGTCATTGAGGGCGGGACACCGCAGTTACTTGAAACCCTTGACTTGAGAACCTTTTTTTTTTTTTTTTCCCCTGGGATCGAGCGTTACTGTGGTTTCTTGGCTCCCTTTCCTTTCTTGGTTGTGTTTATTTAACAAATTCTATTTAAGTTTGAGGTTTAAAGTGGCTCAAAGTAAACTTAGTTAGCTTAAGGAGTCTGATGTGACTTTCATTGAAAGCCAGGGGATGTTTTGTAAACCCGGGACAGTTTTGGAAACTTCCAGCAATTTAGAGTTTGCCTCTGTATTGGCTATCTGGCTCTATCAGAGTTAATTGGATTTATTATTTCAAGTCATTGTACTCTCTAGGTGCCCACTTACCGTAATAGTCTAATGGCCAAAGTGATATATTCTTATGTAATAGTAATATCCATTTTTTTCCCAAAAAGTGGCTTCTCACGTGTGATGCCCACATTCATGATGAAAAAGTGAATTGGAAAGTAATCAATCATTCATTAATGCATATTTCCACTTTTGTTTTTAAATGAACACTATAACTGTGAGACTAGCGTTTCATAATCCATAGACCTTTGTTTTCATGCCTGTAAGAAGTCACCAGAACGTTCTGCAGGAGTTGCAGGTTAACCAGTGATGAAAGACCAGCGGGCTATGTTTAATTGCTTTCATCTGTAAGAAAACCTGAGGCTCTGCCTGCGGGACACCAATTCTTAACTTTTTTTTTGGTGGCAGGAAGGAGGCCCTTATTTTACTTTTGTGTTGTGAGTCTCTTAGGAAATTTGATCGGACATAGAATTTGTGTTCAATTTGTTGGGGTCCGGGTCCCCATGAAGCCTGTCTGGACCGCGGGGGAGACTAGTGACCTCCCCTTTGGAAGAACTCTGCCCCCTAGTGCACGTGGGGAGAACTGCAGGATAACGTGGAACAGCTGCAGCCTCCTGCCCTGATCCTACCCTTGGACTTGGAAATAACTCTCTCCTTACACTATACTTTTGTCTAGTGTAAGACCTGGTTGTTGGATTTTATATCCATGAGTAACATAATATTGAAGTTGGCCTTCAGTGATCAACTTCTTCATTCCCTGCCTGTCCTAGATGAAAAATCTTAACCCAAAGGTTTACCCTTGCCCAAGGTTGAATAGGTTGTTACAGAACCCACAGCCTTTATCCTCTGTTGCTGGTGACTTTAGTACTGGGGGAAATTTTTATGGGCTTAAAGTTATACTTTTACTCTTGTGATGCATTTGTATTGCAATGTTAATTTCTAATCAGAAATTTCTGATTAATTTCTAGTCAATATTCATTGCTAATCAGAGTTCCTCCCCTAACCATAGTTACTTTGGATGGGAAGTCAGCAGGGCCAGATCGGCTATGCAGTGTTGTGTTCTCTGGAAACATACTCCTCTACCGTAGATCCTATCTGTTAAGTATCTTATAACAGAGCACTCTTTTGTCAAATTGTCCAGCGAAGAACATCTTGTAATGTCCTATTAGAGCAGGAACAGTAAGTGTGGAAGTGATGTATTTCCAAGGACAGCAGATTTATAGGGCCTCTTGTATTGCCAAGTGATGTCCTGTTCTTTGGTACCTTTTCCCTTTGTGATTTAGGCATAATGACTTGTTGCTTGTCACACAGCAGTTTGAAGCTAATGTTAACAATTGGGAAAAAAAAAATTATGTTGCATGTATTAGCTTTCTGTGTGAAGGGCCAAATAGCAAGGAAAGAGCTCCTTGTGACTAGCAGCTGCCATTTAGAGCAAGAGATTCTCAAGCTGGGTACCATGGGCATTCTGGATCCGTCAGTTCCTTGATGGGGGCACTGTCCTGTTTATCATGTGGTGTTGAGCGGCCTCCCTGGTCTTGACTCACTAGGTGTCAGTAGCATCCACACGTCATGACAACCCAAGTGTCTTCAGATGATGCCAGATGAGCCACGGGGGGCAAAAATCACTCACAATTGAGAACCGCTGCGCTACACCCGTGGAGCAGTTCCTTGTGGAATTAATTCCTTGTGTGTTGTGGACACAGCCTTCTTGTCTGCTCCAAGTAGCATTGGGCTGCTGCCCACTGGAAGCCCATGAGGTTTGTGCCCGGCAGCTGATGGCTCCTGACTTCACAGTGTACCCGGGGTTGGAGAAACTGAGGGCCCCAGGCTTCCCAACTGCATTTCAGTTTCTTCATGCCCTATCTTAGGTCTTTATGACTTCTCGCCATTGAACTGTGCGTACACTTCTAGGAAATTTGCCTTTTCAACGTTTAGTGGTAAGCTGTTCAAAAGTTGACTTCAGGAAGAACATAAGGTTATGTATGTCTGAAACCACATGCACTTTTAAAAGTGAAAGGGCTCAGCTTGGAAAAGTGGCAAGACTACCACACAGATGTGTTGATGTTTTGAAGTGGCTGCTGTTTTCCTCCAGGGCTGGGTAGAGTGCCTACAATACTGGAAAGGCCGGTCAGTGCCGGCTGGACCTCAAATGAGCTGGACTTCTCTGTCTTCTGTCATAGGAACAGGTATGGCATAATGGCTGATCAAGCGAAAGATCTGAGGGCTATTAATGGGACACATGGTGAACACTTTGATTTTCAGAATATGTAAAACGTACACAGGATTCTCATAAACACATAAAGCAGGTATTGATGTTTTAAGGACTACGTTGTCAGTGGAAAACATTCCAGCTGTCCCTGTTTCTCACAGCCTGGTTCAGCCTGGGCGGGAACAAACCCAGTTCTCAAGGTGTTACGTGGAAGCATCTTCCTTATTTCCACTTAATTTGGAAGGGTGTCTTAGTTTTGGTTGTTACCTGGAAGCTCTAATAGTTATTTTAAGCTAGAATAAGTTCTTAAGCCTATTTTTCTCCCCCTTTCCCCCCCGCATCTTATTGGTATTGTTTTGTCTTGGTAAAAAAACAAAACAAAACTGAAGACTCTTGTTTTTGGCAGCTGTCCCCCCCCCCAATCATCCCTCAAGGGCAAAGGCAACCATTCAGGACTTCTTTGTCCCACCGCATCCTGCAGGTGACCCCCTTTGACGACTGTAAAATGAAATCAGAGCATTCCCTGGTGTCTTCTTGTCCTGCAGTGAAGTCACAGTGCCTTGCCCTTTCTTTTAATTTTTTAAAAATGAAAAAATAATTATTTGGCTGCACCGGATCTCGGTTGGGGCACATGGGATCTCAGTTGGGTCATGCAGAATCTTTAGTTGCAGCATTCGAGATCTAGTTCCCTGATCAGGGATTGAACCCAGGTCCCTTGCATTGGGAGTGTGGATTCTTAGCCACTGGACCACCAGGGAAGTCACAGTGCCTTGCCCTTTCTGCACACTTGCAAGGACTTCTCTTGCACTTTTTGGCCCTGCCATGTTGAGTACAGCAAAGCCGCAGGAGCAGCGGCAAGCAGGGAGCCCTGGTCCTCTGGGTGCTCACCTCTCACCAGATCAGGCCCCGAGCAGCATGGGCGGGTCAAGCACTGTTTAACTAGAGCCAGACAGAGAGGGCGGTGTGTTTGCTTCTCCAGCAGCCTTTTAAGTGGGGTCAGCTTTAAGGACAGGCACCTTGAATGTGCTTTTCTGTGGAGATTGGGCAGGGGGACGTAGGATACCTTCTTATAAATGGGTTTCAAAATTTTGTCTTCAGAGTAACTGCTGGATAATGCTCTCAGGTCATTGATTTGCAGGGAGTACTCCAGCTTCCCTGGTGGCTCAGATGGTAAAGAATCTGCCTGCAGTGCAGGAGACCTGGGTTCTATCTCTGGGTCGGGAAGATCCCCTGGAGAAGGAAATGACAACCCACTCCACTATTCTGGCCTGAAGAATCCCATGGACAGAGGAGCCTGGTGGGCTACAGTCCATGGGGTTGCAGAGAGTTGGAGATGACTAAGAGACTAACATACACTCAAGCAGGAGCCGTCCGGGCCGTCTGCAGGAAGCTGGACCTCACTCCGAGGGCCTGCATGCCCCTAGATTGGATGAAAGCACCTCATCACTCACAGTAGAAAAGATGTGGGCTCTGGGAGCTTGGCTGCACACCCCCTCCGCACTTACAGGCTCTCAGTCAGGTTATCTGACCTTCCGGGGCTTCGGTTCTCTGTGTTGTTGTTCAGTCGCTGAATCGTGTGAATCCATGGACTGCAGCATGCCAGACCTCCCTGTCCCTCACTATCTCCCAGAGTGTGCCCAAATCCTGTTGTCTCTAAGTGAGCCTAGTAGTGTTGACCTTGCATGGTTATTAAGAGAATTCAAGATAAGATTTACAAAGCACTTGGCACTTGGTAGGTGAGTAATAATACAAGGTTAGAGTAACTTGGAAATTAAGAACAAGTGGCCTCTGATAGTGACTGAAACTCCAGTCCTCAATGGAGCAGGGAAATCTTGGCCTCAGGGCTGTCTCCAGTATCATTTCTGGTGTTCGACTGCATTTATTTTCTCGCTTTTGACCAATACACGTCTGGTTGATGTTCCAGAATTCTGTCAGAAGCATGTCTACATTGCTTATAAAGTCAAGTTCACATTCTTAGTCTAGTTTCCAAGACTTGCTGATTTGGCAGCTCTTTATTCTTCCCCCCTCTGTGAATTGGATTCCACAGGATCTATTACCTGGCCTACACCATACGTTTGTCTGGCCTGTCCTCTCTGCCGATCTGATGTCCTGCCTGTCTGGCTCCTTTTTGAAACCATCTCCACAGGTCTAGTTCATGGTCCCTCCTCTCTTTCCTGTGGACTTGGCTCTATTTCTTTCTGTCTTGGTTGTGTTAGGACCTGGGTTTTCATTGGAAGGACTGAGGTTGAAGCTGAAACTCCAGTCCTTTGGCTACCTGATGTGAAGAACTGACTCATTTGAAAAGACCCTGGTGCTGGGAAAGATTGAGGGCAGGAGGAGAAGGGGACAACAGAGGATGAGATGGCTGGATGGCATTACTGACTCAATGGACATGATATTGGGTAAACTCTGGGAGTTGGTGATGGACAGGGAGGCCTGGCGTGCTGTGATTCATGGGGTCGCAAAGAGTTGGACACGACTGAGTGACTGAACTGAACTGTGTTAGGAATTTACCCTCTTTTAGCTGCTGCTGCTGCTAAGTTGCTTCAGTCTGACTCTGTGCGACCCCATAGACAGCAGCCTACCAGGCTCCTCCGTCCATGGGATTTTCCAGACAAGAGTACTGGAGTGGGGTGCCATTGCCTTCTCCCCCTTTTAGCTAGAGACGTTGATTTTTTTCTTCCTTCTCAAATGTGTAGTCTTGAGAAGTTAAATATTGGATTTATAAGTTTTATCACCTTGTTTGCACTCAAAGGTCCTCTACCATGGGATGCTATCCTATGTAGCTGTTATTTTCCTCTTAAGTACAGATTCTTCTTCTTTTTTTCAGTGTCAGGAGCGGAGATGCTTCTGACTTTTCCTTTTGATTATGAAGCATTTTATAATTCTTTGAAGACAGTGAAAAGTACTTCTGCAGTTTACTGAGTGCTATGTGCCGGGCATGTTTCTGAGCACTTTACATTCAGTAATTCGTTCAGTAAGTAAGTGACAACCTTATGAGTAGGGCTCCATTGATGAGGGAAGTGAGGCCCAGAGAGGTTAAGTGATTGGCCCAAGGTCACACAGTGCTGGCCGGGCTTTGACCCCAGACAGGCTGTCTCAGGGCCTCTGCGCTCTTCACCGCCACGCTTTCCTTTTCCGTTGGTGTCATTCGTATTATGCTGGCATCGCTGTTTCTTTGTTGAAGTACCTTCAACCTTAGGCAGTTAGTACCTAAGTTTTGAGTTGAAAACTGCTTGGAGGCTTGGGAAAACAAGTGGCCCACACCCTCCCAGAAACTCTGCAAACCCAGCAAGAGAATGTTCATCAGCTTTTGAGCATGCCCCTAATTTTTATTTGGTGTGCCTTTTTTTACTCAGGAAAGACATGTATCCTCATAAAATGTAGCTTCTAAAGCTGCAGGCCCCAAGCTCATGAGGATGGTAGGGAGATGTAGATAATAAGGCCCTTGGAAAACTAGAGTTTTGAGAAGTTTCTTTTCTTTTCTTAATTAAAAGAAAGGGTAGAACTCATTTGTCTCCCCAGTTCTAACTCTCAATTTATCAGAGAATTCCTCTTGGAGGTTTTTTGATGGAATCTTCTTTAAGTCAAAGATTCTGGCTACCTTCCAGACTGCCTGTGTCTGTTGTTTTACTTGTTAGCTTATGAATGTTTGTGAGGGGACTGATCATTGACAGCAGAGTGGAACGTTTTCCAAAGAGCATCCTTGAATAAAACATTCTTCTGCCTCGCTAAGAGCCGTTTGGAAAATGTGTCCGCCAGGCTTAATGTACAAAACTCCCAATTTAAACCTACCCTCTCATGTTGCATGACATCACATCATCTGACTTTGCCAGTTATAGGAAAAAGTGTTAGCGTTCTTGTGGCAAAGCCATGACGCATCTTTTGAAGCATGGCCAGAGCAGGGGACGACCAGATGGCAGTTAGGCATTTCCTAGTTTTACCTTCCCCCCAGCTTCAGGATCCATTCTTCCAGGATGAAAATCGCCTCTGTATACAGGCATTTAACATTCTGATAATTATTATTTTTTTTAAAAGAGATTTATATTAGAAAAGGTAGGTAAAGTTGAATTTTTGTACTTTGGAGATGGAATGTTTATCTTGACTACCTGCCAGTGATTAAAGGGGAAGGTAAGATGAGGTTTGGATGGTGGCATGGACAGTGGCTTTTTCACTTGGCCTCTTACCTAATTCAGTTCAGTTCAGTTCAGTCGCTCAGTCGTGTCTGACTCTCTGCGACCCCATGAATTGCAGCATGCGGGGCCTCCCTGTCCATCACCACTCCCGGAGTTCACTCAAACTCATGTCCATCCAGTTGGTGATGCCATCCAGCCATCTTATCCTCTGTCGTCCCCTTCTCCTCCTGCCCCCAATCCCTCCCAGCATCAGAGTCTTTTCCAGTGAGTCAACTCTTCACATGAGGTGGTCAAAGTATTGGAGTTTCAGCTTTAGCATCAGTACTTACAATGAACTCGCAGGACTGATCTCCTTTAGAATGGACTGGTTGGATCTACTGGGTTCCAAAATATCCCAGAGTTCTTTTGTGTCATTTTGGGGGGGTCAGTTAATAACATGTAAGCAGTATCCATTTACAGTGATGTGCATTGTGGAGAGAGATAGAAGTACCTCATTGTAGAGTCTGTGCTCATCGTGTCTGCCTTGTTAAAACCAGCCAGTGTGATAAGGCAAGGAAAAGAAATTAAAAGCTTTTATACTTTTATATATAGATAATCCTAGGGGCTTCCCCAGTGGCTCAGTTGGTAAAGAATCCGCCTGCAGTGTAGGAGACCTGGGTTCAGTCCCTGCGTTGGGAAGATCCTCTGGAGAAGGAAAAGGCCACTCCAGTATTCTGGCCTGGAGAATTCCATGGGGAGAGGAACCTGACAGGCTACAGTCCATGGGGATTGCAAAGAGTCGGACACAGCTGAGCAACTTTCACTTTCTTTTCATATAGATAATCCTAAGATTGTATATATGTATGTATGTATTCATATATGTTAGAACTAATAAGTGAGTTTTGCAAGATACAGGATTAATATACAAAAAATAACTATTTCTTTATGCTGTTGAACTATCTGAAAATAAATAAGAAAGGAATTCCATTCACAAAAGTATTAGAAAAGAAAATTTCAACGATAAAAAAGGTCTATTTTAAAAGAAGCTTTTCTAGTAGCTTGCATGCTTATGAGCGTGGCTACTGTTGATTTTTGGGTTTATCAGCTTCATTTACTTAAATTGGGTTACTAGAAATATATCAGTATTTACAATTAGGAGTATTCTTGCTTCAGAAAAAAAAAAGCCTTGATAAACATAGATACAATATATTACTTTTCCGTGTCATTCTTAGATTCATTCACAACCCCCCCCCCCACCGCCCCGCTTTATCCTGCATAGAGTATGTACTGTGTTTAGAAAATTTAGAAAATACCATGAACAAAGGACAAAAACTTCCTCGGTCTTACTGTTAGTGTTCTGTTTGCGTCTGTATCTGTTTCTGTGAAAGCACATATGCGGTGTTTTTCACTTAAGAGTTACTTGAGAAAAGCATTAGGTCTTAAGAATCTTGCATGTATACAGGCAGCCCCCATCGTTTTCAGGGCCAGGGACAAGAGTACGAATGCACACCCTGAATCACATCTCTAAATATGTGTTGTAAATCAAGCTTCCACATCAGTAAATAAGTGTCTTCTAATCTCCTACCTTGACAGATATACCTTCATTGGGATGTAATTAAAAAATGTCTAAAGCTGTGGGTTTTCTTGCCGAAAGTCAGATCATCAAAGACGAACAAAGATAATTATAGTTGCATGTATGTGGGTGTTCTGTTGATGGACAAATGATGTTTGCATGAATAATAGACATATCCTCATAGTAAATTTTCCACAGACCTGCTTTTCTTGCCCATATTTCAGTAGAATCATTAATTATATGGTTGCAGTCAAGATTTTCGCAATAACTTTGTTTTACTGACAGTAACACTAAAGTAGAAGACCTTTCTTGAGTCATTGTGGTTCTTTGGTTCATTTCAGTTTGGGGAAGGCTGGCTTTGCTAAGGCAGACATTAGTTGTTGGCACTGTCAACAAAATTCCTACAGCAATATTTAGGTTAAAAAAAGGAATGAGATTACCTGATATAGGTTATTGATAGTGCAAGAAGTACACAATATTCTAGTTTTATTGTATGAGTCATGTAAATAATATTGTGAATTTCCACTGTTTCTGAAAATATTCCTCAAACTTTTCAATCTTGTGTATATTATAAAGGAAACTGAAAGCAGAAGTAATTCATTAAAAATCTGTTTTTAGATGAGACTAAATCTTCACCGTCTTGGCCAGAAAATAGTTTACATATAAAGATGTGTTAAGGGATTATGCATGTGTTAATCTTTCTTCCTCGTCATGTAAATGTTTTTATTTCCTTACTTTTCCTGAAAATATCAATTTTGTTGGCATGTTTCACATGTATTGATAGTTTCTATTTGAAGAAATTTTTCTCTAAAATTAAAAAACCCACAGTTTTTAAAAAGTGAAGTGGCCAAATTAGGTTTGTTTGGGGTTTTGGAAGCTTTTGCTACTATTATTTATAGTAAGCAAGAATTTATATCAAATAATTGCTACTACTGCAAGTTCAGAATTAATAATTTTCCACCAAAGATTGGATTCACTCATTGGAGGAACTTCTGTTTGTTAACTTCTTCTTCTTCTTCTTTTTTTTTTTTAATCTTTGTGATGTACAGGGCTCTACTCTAAAGCCTACAGTCCAAGACAAGTGTTGTGGGTGGTCTGGTCTCAGTGGTCCTGCTAATCTTCCTGGGCATGTGTTCGTATGTACATGTCCATTTTGGGTGTTTATTGGTGCTTGCTCTTACAGAAAATAGCACACACGCATTCTTATACCCAGGTCATTGCACGCTTGCCTGATTATTTCTTGAGGTTAGATTTTCCGGGAGTAGAGATGTTGGCTCATAGGGTTTGCACATGTTTACTTAGACCGTTTGGCAGGAAAGCTTTCTGAGAGGTGTCTGTGCAGCTTGGAGCAGGCACAACTGAGACAACCTGTCATGACGTACCTGTGATAGCAGGGTCTTATTAGAGTCTTGATGACATGCCTTGTTTCACAGGGGAAACACATGATACTTGATTTCTGTGTCCATTGGTGGGTTGGGTTCTTCTCTGAAGCAAAGTGGAGGAGGGAGGTGTTCTCTCAGTTAATTACTAGTGGGATGTTTATCCACATCCAACCTCAGAAAATCCCGTTGTGGTTCCTGATGTTCATTTAAGACCAAAGCACGAACAGGGTCCTGGCTTCATGCTGCCTGGGGAGCCATTGGCCATTTGTTTGGGGGAATTTTTGTATGAATTTTCTTTTAAGTTCTCATTCCTTTGAATTGTAAGTATCTTTGTGAATTAACCCTGGGCTGTAACAGTTATGTGGGGCTGGTTCCAACTGTAGGGATTTAGGTAACATGCAACACTGTTGAGAGGTGTGTGTGTGTGTGACTTTAAGGCTTATTATTATTTCTTATTTATCTTAGCTGCGCTGGGCCTTCATTTCTGTGCATGGGCTTTCTCTAGTTGCAGGCTCCAGAGCTTCCGGGATTCGGTAGTTGTGGCTCACAGTCTTAGCTGCCCTGAGGCATGTGGAATCTTCCAGAGCAGGGACTGAACCCAGGTCCCCTGCCTTGGCAGGCAGATTCCTAATCGCTGGACCACCACGGAGGTCCTGAGGCTTATTATTTTTATTAATTACCCTCAGGAAATCTTTCCATGGACTCCAAAATAGAAGTGCAGAGTGCTTTGTGAAAACAACACTCCACCTTTTTCAGTGTATACCATTGTCATTTAGCGCTAGTCAGCTTCTGCCTGTCTCCGCCCACAGTTTGTTCTTTTAGGCTTTGCACAGCCTTCCTGTAGTTTTCAGCCTCAGATTTTCAGAGGTGGGCAAGTGCACCCTCTTTGTAGGGCTTCTCAACCTCAGCACCCTTGACATTCCAGCTGGGTTAGTCATAGTAGCCCTGGGCTGTCCTGTGCTTTGGAGAGTGTTGGGCTGCATCCCTGGCCTCTGATCCTGTCCTGGTGGCTCAGCTGGTAAAGAATCTGCCTGCAATGCAGGAGACTCAGGTTCGATCCCTGGGTCTGGAAAATTCCCTGGAGAAGGGAATGGCTCCTGACTCTGGTATTCTTGCCTGGAGAACTCCATGGACAGAGGAGCCTGGCAGACTACAGTCCATGGGCTTGCAAAGAGTAGGACTTGACTGGGTGACTTCACACTTTCTTTCCTGGTCAGAAAGGGGATGCAGAATCGCTGTAGTGGAGAAGCCTTGTACCATGGCCATGCTCTCATAGCCACAGCTTAAATTTGGATCTTGCCAGAAATTTTTTTCACCCTTCCTTGTTTATATCCATTCCTGATTGCCTTTTTTTGGTCTGTCTGGGTAATGGGGAAGCACATATTTATCAGTGCTCAAATTTTATTCTATTTAGGATCCAAACTCTCGCCGTGAGACGTGGACACTTAGAATTGGTTTATCATCTAAATTTGGGGTAGAAAATGGCAACTCCAGTTTTCTTGCCTGGAAAAGTCCATGGATAGAGGAGCCTCTGGTGGGCTCACAGTCCATGGGGTCACAATGAGTTGGACACAGCTGAGCATGCATGCACATTATCTAAGTTGTGTTGTTCCATCTGGTGGGACTATTCGCTTCCAGCTGTGCTCTCTGCCCTAAGGCTTTTGTTGGTCTCCCTCCTAGCATTTTACCTGTTGTTTCCAAAGTCCTCTGCTTAGATCACTAGAGAAATGTTTATTATACTGTGTTATCAAACTAGCCGTTGTTCTCCACTAGGATAAAAGGAGGCCATATTTTTTCAAAGTTTTGAGAACATGTTGAGGAGGTAAATTATATCTATTGCTTTCTCCCTCTCTCTTTCATATAGTCTTACTCTGGCATGCTTTTTTTTTTTTTTTTGCAATATGGACTCAGATGTTGCCAGAATAGCCCAGAGAGGCCCTGTGTACCTGTCACCCAGCTTCGCCGGGAGTGATGTCTTACATAACAATAGATAACAGTAGTACAAAATCAAAAGCAGGAAATTGTCATTGGTACAGTTTATTGTTGTTTGGCCATCAGTTGTGTCTGACTCTTTGCAACCTCATGGACTGCAGCACGCCAGTCTTCCCTATCCTTCACCATCTTCCCAGAGTTTGCTCAAACTCATGTCCATTGAGTCGGTGATGCCATCCAACCACCTCATCCTCTGTTACCCCTTCTTCTCCTGCCCTCAGTCTTTGCCAGCATCAGGGTACAGTTTGCAGATCTCATTCAGATGTTTTACATCCGTTCATCTGTTGGTGCGCGTGTGTAGTTCTAGGCTATGTTACCGTATCTATAGATTTGTGAAACCACCAGCACAATCAGAACTTCCCCTTGCTCCATGCTACCCCTGGTTAGTCCCTCGTAACCAGTAATCTGTTCTTCTCTATAACTTTCTCATTTGAGACTGTTACATAAATGGAATCAGTGTGTAAATTCTCTGAGATTGGCATTTTTCACTCATTTCTCTTGAGACCCATCCATGTGGTGTGCATCACTAGTTCCATTTTATTGCTGAGCAATACTCCAGTGGACTGTTACCCTTTTAATACCTGTGCTAACATCCCTTATCATTCTGAGGCCAGCAGTTGTTTGCGTAGTAAGTTACTCTGTCCCATGGCTGTTGGGAGCTCAGATTCTCACGGCCCTTCTAGTTTACTCCTTGCAGTCTGTTTCACTGCTGCTGTCAAAAAATGGTTTGATTGGTGACTCCATCTCAAGCACTTTGAGGTAGATTCACTCAGACCTAGTGCATTTGAACCCTTGCTTACCAAGCAGCAGATTCCTGCTCGTCGTCTCTTTCCCTGAGACAGAAGCTTCGTGAAATCAGTGACTTGATAGCTAAACTTTCAAGGTCACACGTGACAGCCCCTACATGGAACAGCCAGGTGAGCAGTGTTGGAGTTCTCTAGAACCTAGACTTCTTGGGATGCTGAACAAGAGTGTGACAAGATATTCTGACCATCCATAAGTATCTCAACAGGACGGGATGGAAGGGTCGGTATTTTTAATGTAAGCCAGGTGGCACTAGTGGTAAAGTACCCATCTGCCAGTGCAGGAGACGTAAGAGATGCAAGTTCGATTCTTGCGCCAGGAAGACCCTGGGGAGGAGGGCATGGCACCCCACTCCAGTATTCTTGCCTCGAGAATCCCTTGGACAGAGGAGCCTGGCGGGCTACAATCCATGGGGTCACAAAGAGTCGGACACGACTGAAGTGACTTAGCACGTGACACGCAGCACACAAGACGTCCAAGGGCAGGGAAAGTGCCCTGACTTGTTGGGTAGGTGGTGTTGGCAGCAGGGAGGACTCATCCGGCTGGGAGGTGTGGCCAGAGAAGTGGAACGGACGAGGTCCAGCCTCCACCTAAAGGCTGGTCACCCTGCAGGCTGGGAGGCTCGGAGCACAGAGCAGAGAAGCACCCTCACTCTGGTCCCGGGTCTGGCCAGTTTGGGAGGAATCCCTAGTGGATGACCAGCAGAGAGGGGAGGATTGCCCAGTTATTTTTTTACTGGTCACCGGCTTCTCCTTACTGCCGCCTTCTTGCTTCTTTTTATCCCATGCTTTGAAAAAAGTTTATTGGGCACAGGGAAAAAATCTTGAGAGAGGTGAAGAAGTGAAGTGAAGTCACTCAGTTGTGTTTGAGTCTTTGTGACCCCATGGACTGTACAGTCCATGGAATTCTCTAGGCCAGAGTATTGGAGTGGGTAACCTTTCCCTCCTCCAGGGGATCTTCCCAACCAAGGGATGGAACCCAGGTCTCCTGCACTGCAGGCAGATTCTTTACCAGCCAAGCCACCAGGGAAGCCCAAGAATACCAGAATAGGTAGCCTATCCCTTCTCCAGCGGATCTTTCCGACCCAGGAATTGAACCAGGGTCTCCTGCATTGCAGGCGGATTCTTTCCCAACTGAGCTTAGGTAAATCTGTTGAAAAGGAACTCTTGATACCTTTTAAAATCCCCTAGGTGAGGGGCCATGTGACAGTTCCCCTGGTCTGAGGGCACAGTCTGTACTCCATTGACACCTCCTGCCGGCTTCCGAGCCAGCCTTCTGCCCAGGTCTGCAGTCTCTGCCTGCTACCCTCTGCCCTTGGTACCTGCTTTCTTTGTGACAAAAATCTGAGTCCAGAGTGAGCCCCACATCCTAGCATGTGCTCCTGCTTCTCGCTTCCTGGGTTGTCTATCAAAGGGTTTCTCCACATATGAATTTTCTCTTTGTAACTCCTGTTTTATATGAATAAGGTCCACCTGCTCTTGTTTTTTTGGAAAGGATGTGTATAGTGTGTGACCGGTGTTTCAACAGCAAGTAGGTAAGCTGTTACTTCTCAAGTGTAAAAGAGATTTTTTTGGTTTAAACTGGATTAGCATGCACGCTTCATTGCTCAGTGTCCTTTTTGTGACCCCATGTACCGTAGCCCACCAGGCTGTTTATAGGATCCTCCAGACAAGAATATTGGAGTGGGTAGCCATTCCTTTTTCTAGGGGATCTTCCTGACCCAGTGATCGAACCCAAGTCTCCTGAATTGCAGGCATGGATTCTTTACCGTCTGAGCTACCAGGAAAGCCCCAGACTGGTTCATATATATGAAATTAACATATCATAGATGTGCATGTGTACATATGTATCAATATATGTAATTTATACATGCATATAAAAACATGTGCATGGATGCTCAGACGCTTCAGTCGTGCCCAGCTCTGAGACCCCAGGGACTGTAGCCCCCCAGGCTCCTCTGTCCATGGGATTCTCTAGGCAAGGATACTGGAGTGGGTTTCCATTTCCTTCTCAATAATTGGATGGCTTGTGGGATCTTGGTTCCCCAGCTGCTACTGCTGCTGCTAAGTCACTTCAGTCGTGTCCAACTCTGTGTGACCCCATAGACGGCAGCCCACTAGGCTCCACCGTCCCTGGGATTCTCCAGGCAAGAGTACTGGAGTGGGTTGCCATTTCCTTCTCTAGTGCATGGAAGTGAAAAGTGAAAGTGAAGTCGCTCAGTCGTGTCCGACTCTTCGAGACCCCCATGGTCTGTAGCCTACCAGGCTCCTCCATCCATGGGATTCTCCAGGCAAGAGTACTGGAGTGGGTTGCCATTGTCTTCTCCACTTGATTCCCCTACCAGGGATCAAACCTTTGTCCCCTGTAGTGAAGCACAGAGCTTTAATCATTGGACCACAGGGAAATCCTTTATGAAAACATATATACACATATATGCTCAGTGGTGGTTCAGACGGTAATCTGCCTGCAATTCGGAAGACCTGGGTTCGATTCTTGGATTGGGAAGATCTCCTGGAGGGAAGATCTTATGCCTGGAGAATCCCCATGGACAGAGGAGTCTGGTGGGCTACAGTCCATGGGGTCACGAGGAGTCGGACACGACTGAGTGACTCAGCACAGCACAGCGTCACGGTTTCTGACTGAGGCGGGCAGAGCTGTTGGGGACTGAAGTGTCTTGACCGAGGCCATGTTGCCTAGGGTTTTTGTCACATCTAGTAGACATATTGTTTGGTGTCCAGAAGCAGACTTTGTATTGGCAGTGGTTCTGAACTTACAGTTTTCTAAGAAGATGAGAATCAGAAGCAGCCTTCCCACTGTTTTGCATACAACTTGCCTTGTTAGGATGGGATCATCGGAATACTGAATTCTCACAAAAGTAGATGCCAAGTTCAACTTCAAGGATATGAAGTCAGGTGCAGACGGCAAATTCTGGCATTAATTTTCAGACCTTGAGAACCACTGAGATTCTTGGATGTGTCTCTTGGTAATGTAGCTTTTCAGCTGTAACAAATTCTTTCTTGCCTTTGAGTAGATCTGGTGGGCTAGCTCACTGTATTTTAGGTTCTAAGACCATGTTCACTTAAGGTTCTCTTTGTTTTTTTTTTTTTTTTGTCAGTTTTTTAGATTTTATTTATTTATTTATTTTTTAGTTTTTTATTTTTTAAATTTTACAATCTTTAATTCTTAAGGCCAGTGCACCTTTTCTGTAAATATTTTTAAATTTTAATTATTATTATTTTTTACTTTACAATACTGTATTGGTTTTGCCATACATCAACATGAATCCACTGTGGGTATACACGTGTTCCCAATCCTGAACCCCCCACCCTCTTCCCTCCCCATACCATCCCTCTAGGTCATCCCAGTGGACCAGCCCCAAGCATCCTGTATCCTGCATCGAACCTAGACTGGCAATTCGTTTCTTATATGATATTATACATGTTTCAGTGCCATTCTCCCAAATCATCCCATCCTCTCCCTCTCCCACAGAGTCCAAAAGACTGTTTGATACATTTGTGTCTCTCTTGCTGTCTCTCATACAGGGTTATCATTACCATCTTTCTAAATTCCATATATATGTGTTAGTATACTGTAGTGGTGTTTTTCTTTCTGGCTTCACTCTGTATAATCGGCTCCAGTTTCATCCACCTCATTAGAACTGATTCAAATGTATTCTTTTTAATGGTTGAGTAATACTCCATTGTGTATATGTACCACAGCTTTCTTATCCATTCATCTGCTGATGGACATCTTAAAGATGGAACCTCTTATTGTTGTTCCAAGTATGTATGAGAAGAAAAGACATAAAATGAGCTCCAGATTGTAACATTAGCAGGACTGGTGTCTGCCAGACAGGATTCTGGAGAACGAGCAGGTCAGGGACTTTGCATATGTTGTGAAGGATGTCGGTCATCTATTTTTCACCATAGTTCTTTTCCAGTATTTTACTACAAAAAATCAAAACACGAGTCATTGACTCTAAGAGTAAACATGGGGGGCAGAATCGGTTTAGTTTGGCTACCTTGGGCTGTGGTCTTCTGTGGCTTGCAGGCAGTGTTGAGAAAATGTTCCTCTGAAATGAATAGGTAAAATCTTTTAGAGAACTCAGATGGCTCTTCAGTGGGAGTGTAACTTTATCTTTATTCATGTATTATTTTAAGAGATGTCAGGTGGATTCCTTTAACCCCAGGCACAGAGGACAAGGTTACTTGACCCAAGGTTTATCACCAGATGATGGGATCAGAAATATACCTTAGATTGTGTCCTTTGAATCTCTTAAAATCTCTGAGGGCTTTGAAACCTCCACCGGATCCCTAAATGGAGATCTTTAGATTTGGCATGTGCATGTGAGACAAGGAAACAGGATCTGTCAGAAGAATAAAAGGTCCCTTGAGGGTGTCCTTTTGCATTAGTATAAAATATTTGATGAAGTTGAATAGCTCTTCCCTCAAGGAAAGTGGAATTTTGGAAGCTAATTTTCATGCTGCAGAGTGCATCCCCCCAAATAAATAGCATAAAGGAAATTAAAAATCTGTCTTTAAAATGAAAATATGCTTTAAAAAATGGTATATCCTGTCTTTTTGTCCCAGCTTAGGAAAAAATTACCTTTTAAAGAAAAAAGTACATTCCGCCAGTGTCGTCTACTCAAGGCAGTGGTTTATCTGTCCAAGGAGGAACTACAATGTAGACTTAGACTGAATATAGTGTGGGATGTTGGTAGTGATTTGAAGACGTGGAATCTGCCTTGTGGCTTCGCCATCATGCTCTTTCCAGCTTCCACACCATCTGCATTTTCTTTTATCCAGTTTTTTAACTTGTAAAAGTGTATTGATCACTCGCTCAGCGTGAGCTGTGGTTCTGCTAAATTCTTGATGTGGATGAATTCATTTAATGTGCCCGGTAGTTTTATATGGTTGGTGCCATTCTCATGTCCGTTTCACATATGAAAATAGAGTCCTAGAGAAGTGAAGTCATTTGTCTGAGTTCATACAGCTGGGCAGTGGTGGAACCAGGGTTTAAACGCGAAGATATTCAGCTGTATGAAGCTAGAATCCATTTGGAGGTGATGACAGTAGTTTGTGTTACAGGAGGTGAAGGTAGAATCTGTGTGGAGAGCTTTGGGAATGTGTATTTGCCTTTCCCCAGAGGGCAGACCAGAGTCGTGTGATACAAGCCCCAGGAGAATGACCTAATTTGTCAGCAACTGCAACAGGAGATAAAAAAATTTTCCTGTAATCAAACAAACCAAAGAGACAGTCCTTCTGATGGCTTTTGTGATGGCAGCAACTGAACATCCATCCTGAGTGACAGGCGCAGTAGGAGTTGAGTTTGGAGAGAAGATTCAAAGAATAGTTTCAATGACATATTTGTAGGTTTCTGGGGAGCATCTCGCTGGAGGCGAAGGTCACTCTGAATTTCTGGAGTCATTTTTCTTGGCTTTTGTCTGTTTCTGATAAACTCCAGATTCCCACGGAGCAATGTTGGGAGAAGGCGTATTTGCTTTGGGGTCTGTGGGCACTTTGTGAATCCTGCTGGTCATCTGTGCTGCTGATTGCTCTGTCTGCCCTGCAGATGTAGATGAAAGGCAGGAGGAGAGGGGGATGACAGAGGGTGAGATGGTTGGATGGCATTATCGATTCAATGGACATGAGTTTGAGCAAGTTCTGGGACATAGTGAAGGACAGGAAAGTCTGGCATGCTGCAGTCTGTGGGGTTGCAAAGAGTCGGACACGACTGAGCAGCTGAACCACAACAACCCTGAGATGTTGGTGACCCTCAGCTGACTGATCAAGGTTGGGGCATTTGGACTGTTCACATCTTTCCTAGCAGAAATTGATTAAACTGCTATGTCATTCAAGTTTAAGAATACATTTTGTGTGTGTGTGGTAAAAAAGTTATTCTTCCAGAGCAGCTTTAGGTTAACAGCAAGTGATAAAACTTTTAAGAAACCATTTTGGGCTTTTACCCTCTTTCAACAGATACGAGATTTTTTTAAAGATAACGGTTTATGTTGCAACCAACTTTTCAAAGCAGTAATTCAATTAAGGTGGCAATATGGTAGCTGCTAATGTTTTTCATTCCTAAGAAGTCACAGATTTTGAAAAGGAAAATACTAGCCTGGTTGAATCAGCAGATGTGTTCTTTGTCATCACGTGTACACTTTGGATGTTGCCAAGGGCTTGTTATCATTAGGGATGGACTTAGAAGTCTGTTCATACAGACTAGTGGTTCTCAACAGGGGGTGACTTTGCCTTCCCGGGGACGTCTAGTAGTGTCTGTAGACATTTTTGGCTGTTACCACCGACGTGGGGAGGGTACTACTGGCATCTAGTTGGGTAGAAACCAGGACTGCTGCTCAGCATCCTAGAAACCACAGAATAGCCCCACACTATCCAAGTTGATTCAGCCCAAACCTCAGCAGTGCCAAGGTTGGGAAATCCTGGGGTGAAAGTTTGGCTTGATTCTATAACCCTGTTGTGTTTTAATTTTCTGTGCTTGTGTGTGTGTATATATGCTCATTCAGTGGCTCAGATGGTAAAGAATCTGCCTGCAGTGCAGGGTTCAATCCATGGGTAGGGAAGATATCCTGGAGAAGGAAATGGCAACCCACTTTTGTATTGCCTGGAGAATCCCACGAACAGAGAAACGTGGCAGGCTATAGTCCATGGAATTGCAAAGAGTTGGACTGGACTGTGCGACCAACACTTTGACTTTCATATATATACACACACACACACACGTAAATCTATTTATTTATGTAGTAGGGTATAAAGTAATTTTCCTTGGCTTTTTAAACTGTGAGCTTTCTCTTGTCCTAAAAATCAGAGGAATAGGCAGCAGGACACATTTGGTCACAGGACAGAGAAAATGGATGTGTCTATTTCTGAGATGGGAGAAAGCTAGCAGGGGCCAGCCTGTGAGATCTGCCCTCTCTCTCTGGGCCTCGTGACATTTAATAATATTACTTACCAAGCACAGAGGGTAGCAACCTTGATCATGCAGGAGGCAGCCTCTTGGAACAGGATAAGTGAACCTTTATCAACAAATTCCACACCTTTTCGTTCTTTTCCCCTTCTCCCAGTTTTGATGAGTAAGGGTGACTTTTTTTTTTTTTTTTTTTTTTTTTTTGCGTTCTGCTTAATTTTCACTTATTGTATCTTTATTGCAAGCCACAGTAATAAATCATTGAAAAAGTTGGTAAGGGTGGTTGAATCAGCAGGCAGCTTTCATTTGCTGAAAATCAATGGAGAAATACTTAGAAATTCACACTGTTTCTGCTGTTGTTGCCAGACCTTCGGGCAGGAGAGAAATGAGGTTGGGTTCATCTTTACATTCTTGGATTTAATTTGAGGTTGAGGAGTGAGTTTTTTTTTTTTTAACATTTTGGCGCAATGCGATGTAACTGACATATAAAATTGTAAGATTAAGTGTGCTTTGTAGTAGGAGTGAATTCTTTCCATGATTCTTCTCCCCTTTCCCCCTCGTCTAGCAGGTACACCAAAACCAGGAAACAATCTTATTTTCTGTTGACTTTGTTGCTTTTTAACCTGGTGAATGAGACATCTTTCTAGATGAGCTTTAGTGTCACTCATGCTTTGTTTGTTGTTTGGAAACCATTTAAATAAAAGGACTCCTTGGGGCTCTAAATGGGATGTTTAATTTGTTAGAACAAGAGTCAAAACCACTGTCTGCTAACATAACATTAATTTAACAAGTGGATAATTTGTTGGACATTAACTGACCCTGATGTGGAATTAAGGACTCTAGCTTTCATGACAGAAATCTGGGCTTGATGTTGGTAATGAGACCTCGGCGATGACATCATCACCAAGGCTTGGACTCAGCACTCCGGACCAAGCCATGCGTGGTAAGGGACATGCACCAAGGACTTAGTCACCAGCTCGGTTAGTTCAGATTAATGATAAGAAACTCGAGTATGGTGAGTGATTTCTTTGCTTCAGAGAACACTGCTTGTTCAAGAATTCAGCGTGATCCAGCTGTGCCGACTTGTGATTAACCTGGAATGCTTGTCAGAGACCAAGTGAAAGTGTTAGTCTCTCAGTCGTTCCCAAGTCTTTGCAACCCCATGAACTGTAGTCTGCCAGGCTCCTCTGTCCATGAGATTCTCCAGGCAAGAATACTGGATTAGGTTGCCATTCCTTTCTCCAACGGATCTTCCCGACTCAGGGATCGAACCCAGTTCTCCTGTGTTGCCGGCAGATTCTTTACCATCTTAGCCACCAGAGAAGTCTAAGGCTGTGCTAAAGCTGGCATCTGGCTGTGGGTGGGATTCCCACCTGCCCTTACTGAGTCCATGACTCGATGGAGGTGTCTCCAGAGGACACCAAGGAAGTATAGCTGACCAACTGATGCACCTTGAAAGGTCCCTCAGATTTATCTAGAAGCTATAAGCCTCTAAAACTGATATCAAGAATAGAGGACACTTATGAGATACTTACTTAAGGCCATGTGCTGTACTGAGCCTTTTATATACATCACCTCATTGAATATTCTGCATGTTAGGAACTATTGTTGATCCCATAGAGCGTTGAACACCCTGTGACTTAGGGAGGTTCAGTAACTAGTCAAGTTGCCCAGCTGGTAGATGGGATTCCAGGTCTCTTGTCTGACTCTGGGGCCTGTGTGTTCATTTCTCTTCTTCCAGGTTGATATCTCTCAAGCTTATCACAGCTCTCCAGCCAGGTGGATTGTCAGTCTGGAAGACTGAGTCTTATCAAGTGTTTGGACTTTTCCCAGGGCGGTAGGATCTCACACTTGGCAGCAATTTTATTTTAAGGTTATTGTTGTGGCTTGTGTACCTAGTGGAGGGTGTGTTTTGTCTAGGGCTCCCTCAAATATAGGACATTAGCTGAGGCTCAGAACTCAATATTTGCAAATTGGAAAAATGAAAATAGTGGACTTGGCAGAATTAACCCTGACATAGCCATCTTGTTGGGACATCTCTGGTCCCAACGAGGAGATGGTCACGGACATTTTGATTTGCCCTTTTGCTGGCCACTATGAGAGCATAGCTTTACTGACAATGGGTATCAATTGAAGCTTTTGAATTGTGGTGCTGGAAAAGACTCTTGAGAATCCTTTGGACTGCAAGGAGATCAAACCAGTCAATCCTAAAGGAAATCAACCCTGAATATTCACTGGAAGGACTGTTGCTGAAGCTCCAATATTTTGGCCACCCGATGCGAAGAGCTGACTCACTGGAAAAGACCCTGAGCCTGGGAAATATTGGGGGCAGGAGAAGAGGTTGACAGAGGATGAGATGGTTGGACAGCATCACTGACTCAGTGGACATGAGTTTGAGCAGACTCTGGGAGACAGTGAAGGACAGGGGAACCTCGTGTGCTGCAGCCCATGGGGTCACAAAGAGTTGGGCACGACTTAGCAACTGAAAAACAGCAACATTAAGGTGGTCTCAAAAATGGGCCGTGCAGGCTTCATAGAGGATTCCAGCAGAAGCTTATGATGGTCCTTGGAAAGCTTGTCACGGGTGAGGATTACTTGGAGTGGCCGTGTGGCCAATAGTGGGGATCAGCCGGGAGCATTCTTGGCCCAGCTGGTCTCACGTTGGAATGTTAAGGTCTTTATCGTTTTGTTGAGATCAGATTCAGAAGTTGCTAGCGTGCGTTTGCCTTTCCTGACCTAGCTTATTGCCCATAAGGAGCTCAGGCTAGATGAGTATGGTGTATTGTTTCTTTCACCTTGATTGAGATGATAAAAAACTTTTGAACATGGAGGTGCACCAAGTAACCCACATTATGGATGCTCCTCCTTCTCCTGGTGTCTTTTCAGCAGCTGCGTCCCACGTACTCCCCCACCCCACTGCAGATCTGAGCTTGGCTTTGCCTGTTGTATTTAAAGCTCTGGTTTTTCTGTCCTTAATCTGAACCATCATGCATACACATTAATTGGAGTTCTTACCTTTCTTGTTCTGACTCCAGATCTTGTGGTTCCTTATGCTTTAAGTTGCTCAGTTGTGTGTGACTGACTCTCTGTGACCTCATGGACTGTAGCCTGCCAGACTCCTCTGTCCATGGGGATTCTCCAGGCAAGAATACTGGAGTGGGTTGCCATGCCCTCCTCCAGAGGATATTCCCAACCCAGGGATCAATCCCAGGTCTCCCTCATTACAGGTGGATTCTTTACTGTCTGAGCCACCAGGGAAGCCCACCAGGGAAACAGGTTCCTTGGCCACCTTCAATCACACAGCTGCTCCTTGCTTTGGCCACTGCTGAGGGCTGATCTTGCCCCAACTCTCTGACTCACTGGTGTCCTGGGGGGTCTCAGTGATGACAGATCTCTTGTTCCTTCTTCACCTGGAGTATCCACCCTACACGTGCCATTTCTTAGAAAGTTAACCTTATTTGCAGAGCTGTGAAGAAGGAGGTTCTGTGACACCGGGGGTGAAACTTGAAATTAATCTTTCAGTCTTGAGTTTCAGATGGCCAGGCAAGGAGAAGCAGAAAATCGCAGTTTGAAATATTCACAGGTAATTCATGGCACAAAGACTTGGATCCTTTCCAAAGTTCCCAAGCATTTGCCTCCCTGCTCTCTTATGAGTCAAAGAAGAGTTGATTGTTACCAAAGATTTGGAGTTTTCAGTTAATCAGTAAGACTGTTAAGAAAGTATTGATAGCTGCTTAGACCATTTAAATTTTGTCTTTAGCACCTTTCAATTCTTAATGTGAAAATTGTTTACTCTATCATTGGGGAGAATACAGCAATTTTTGAAATTTGGATTAGGACCTAAATACCAACAGAATGGAAACACTGTGAGAAATGTAGGCTCCTTTTTAGTGAACTTTTATGAAAGCCAAAGGGAAGATAGAATCAGTTCTTCATTTTTTTGAGGAATAAACAATTTCCTTGCATTCTGGTGTTCAGTTGGCAGCTGGCCAGGGAGCGTGCCTACAGCCCAGGAATCATCCCAAACCAAACTAATGGAAACAGTCTGTCTTGCTGGAGGCTGAAATTCAATATTGAGGCAGTGACATGGGGTGTGTGTGTTAGTGGTGGGGCAGGGTGGTGGGTGAAAGACGTTGGACGCCTTAACCCATGGCAGCTATAAATGGAATACTGACTCACTTGGGTGGCTAAAATTCATGCTTTTAAAAAGGGCTTTATTCTGCCATTTGGTCAGAATTAAGATATGATTTAATGTATTATGCCCAAGACTGGGTCTAAAAACATACTCCTTTTCTTTTGATTTGAGCCAAGTTTAATTAAGAGCGCTGCTTGACAGGCCCACTAAATAATTGAAACACTTTCCTCAAAAATCTTACTATGAATGAAGGCATTATGTACAAAATAATGCATTTTTAAAAACCTGTGTTGGGACCCAGTCTAAAATCATGCCATTTGCAGAGACATGAATGGACCTAGAGAGAGTCATGCAGAGTGAAGTAAGTCAGGAAGAGAAAAATATATTAATGCACATAGGATCTTAAAAAATGGTACAAATAAACCTGTTTACAAAGCAAAGTTATGAGACACAGATGTAGAGAATGTGTGGACGCCAAGCAGGGAAAGGCAGGGGTGGTATGAATGGGGAGGTTACAGTTGACATGGATATACTACTATGTATGAAATAGATAACTAATGAGAACCTCCAGTGTAGCACACAAATTCTATTTAGTGCTCTGTGACCACCTAAATGGGAAGGAAATCCAAAAAAGCGGGGATATGCATGTCATATAGCTGATTCACATTGTTGTACGGCAGAAAATAGCATCATAAAGCAACTAAACTGCCAAAAAAAAAAAAAAAAAGAAGAAGCACTGTGTAAAAGAGTTGCCGTTTAGGGGTAAGAAGGGTAAGTGAGATGATGCAGGTTGTGTGCTATAGGGAGTGTGGGGACTGTGGTCAACAGGATTAGGGTCAACCACCTTAATGTTGCTGTTTTTCAGTTGCTAAGTCGTGCCCCATGAGCTGCAGCACTCCAGACTCTCACAGACCTGAGAGAATTAAGGCTCCGTCTTGCCAGGTCTTCTCATTTTTACAGAGGGACTAGATAAGTAGGTTTCTGTGAATTTTCCCAGTGTGTAAAGTGTTGAGAAGTAACACGGAATGTGTTGGTTTTCCTTGAGTGGACCAAACAAAACTTGACTGGGCTTGCACTCTCCACCCAGTGAAGCAGTGATATTTCTTAACTTTGGAGCAGAGGAAGGGACTGGAATGGCCTCTGTTTTCTTTTGGGTTAGTTTTAGCTTGCTTCCAAAAAATGTTTATTGTGAAACCATTTTGCAAGAGTGATATCTAGGTTGAATTTCTGTGTTTTTGAGTGGATCCCCACATGATTCCTTTTTTTTTTTTTTTTGCCTATTCGTTGTTTTACTTGGCTAAGCCAGGAATAGACGCTGGATAATCTTGTCTTTTGGAGTCGGGGGGATAAAGCTTTATTTTTCAGTTTTTAAAGTTTGCTTTTTTTTTTTTGGGCAGAGGTGTGAGGTTTGGAGGGTTGTGTGCTATACCAAAATTCTCTGTCATCCCTCTTTATCACTTTACATTCATTCACCAAGATGGGGCATCTCCCTATAGAACATAGATTAGAGGGAAGGTCCTGGTAACCCACTCCAGTCTTCTTGCCTGAGCAGACTACAGACCATAGGGTCACAAAGAGTTGGACACAGCGGAGCAACTAAGGCTTCCACTTTCCGCTGTCTTAGTTAGCTTGGACTGCCGTCGCCAGATACCACAGACTGGGTGGCTTGAATAACAGGCTTTTATTTTCTTATGGTTCTGGAGCTCAAAGATCAAGGTGCTGGCAGATTGGTTTCTGGTGAGGACTCTCTTCTTGCCTTGCAGAGGGCCCCCTTCTGGCTGTGCCCTCACATGGATGTGAGACGAGCAGGTGGGTGTGAGTGAGGTCTCGGAGAAGGGCACTAATCCTGTTAGATCAGGGCTTCCTCCTTATGACCTAATTTAACCCTCAAATAAAACCTCCAGCCCATTCGACATTTATCCCCCATTCACTCCTCCCCCAGCCCCTGATAACTACCGATTTTCTTTGTCACTCTGGGTTTACCTGTTTTGGATATCTCATGTAAATGGTATTATACAATAATGTGACCTTTTGTGTCTGAGTTTTTTCACTTGGTGTGTTTTTGAGTTCCATCCACTTGGTAACCTGTATCAGTACTTCATTCCATTTTACAGCTGAATAATGTGCCAGTGTTGGCTTTGATTTTAAATGTATATAAAATGCTTATTGATAAATGTATGTGTGTGTGCTTAATTGCTTAGTCGTATCTGACTCTTTGCGACCCTGTGGATTGTAGCCCACCAGGTTCCTCTGTATATGGCGATTCTCCAGGCAAGAACGCTGAAGTGGATTGCCATGCCCTTCTCCAGAGGATCTTCCCAACCTAGGGATCGAACTCAGGTCTCCCACATTGCAGGCGAATTCTTTACCATCCGAGCAACCAGGGAAGCATGATAAATATGTATATATGTATATATATGTATATTTCTATATTTATGTTGGTTTCTATCTGGCAAGAAGTCTACAGTTAGAAGGGAATGGATGTATTTCTGTGGCCTTGGAGCAGAGTGTCAGGGTGGCTTTAACACAGGTCCCACTTTGTCCCTTTTTTTTTTTTATAAATTGGAGTATAGGTGCTTTGCAATAGTGTGTTAGTTTCTACCATGTAACAAAATGAATTATTTATGTGTATACATATATCCATACTGTTTTTTGGATTTTTTCCCCTTATATAGACCATCACAGAGCATTGAGTAGAGTTCCGTGTGCTATACAGCAAGTTCTCATTAGTTATCTACTTTATACGTAGTAGTCTGTAGATGTCAGTCCCGATCTCTCAATTCATCCCACCTCCCTTCCCCTACCCTTAAGGCAGCAGTTGGCCCTGCTTCAGGATGGGTGGAATTGTCCTGTGGGTTTTCATGTTTCAGGAAATCACTGTAAATGAAATGCCATCAGCCGTGATCAGGCCATCAGGTCGAGTGACCAGCGGTCGTTTCTTTGGCCCTCTCCGTAGCAGTTGACTTTCTCCACTGGTTTTCCCAGGCTTTACTGTGCTTCCTGGGACCACCTCTCCCTCCTCCTGTTTCCTCTGGTGGCTGCTCCTCTGTCTCCCACTCCGGAGGCAGTGTGGTGTGATGACAGGAACACGTGCCCTGGAATGACATCTGTTTTGAATCTTGGCTCTGCCGTGTAATAAAGTTAGAAGCAAGCAAAGAGTAGAAACAGAGGGAGCAGAGTTTTTCAAGTGACTTAGAAATGGTGCTGGGTTCTTGAATGTAGATTTCTCCATTTTAACCAAGAGGGTTCAGAGGAGGGGGGTGGGTGGGTCAGGAGACATCTCCATGGAAGGACTAGCAGGGTCTATAGCAGGGCTCCCCAACCTCTGGGATTAATGCCTACTAATTTAAGGTGGAGTTGATGTAATAATAGCAGAAATAAAGTGCCCCAAAAATGAAATGCACTTGAATCATCCTGAAACTGGCGCCAAAAAGGTCAGGGACCATTGATCTACAGCATTCTTGCACTTCTTGCCTTGGGAGATGGGATGGTTGAGGATGTCAGGAGGAGGGAGCCTGGAGAGCTGGTTTGAGGTGGGTTTTGGCCATGCTGGCTTCTTCCAGTCCTTGTTGGTTAATGAGTTTCAGGTGGGATGTCAGTGGGCCTCACACAGTTTTCTTTCCTTCGGACCAGTGACTCTCAATGGGGAGGGTGGTGATTTTGGTCCCAGGGGACATTTGACAGTGCTTGTCACACTGAGAGCAGGGGTTATATAGTGGATAGAGGCCAGAGATGTTGCTAGACTTCCTACAGTGCCCAGGGCAGCCTCCCACACCAGAGACTTCTCTGCATCTGTTGCCAGTGTTGGGCTTCCCTGGTGGCTCAGTGGCCAAAGAATCAGCCTGCAATGCAGGAGACCCAGGTTCAATCCCTGGGTCCAGAAGATCCCCTGGAGGAGGGCGTGGTAACCCATTCCAGTATTCTTGCCTGGAGCATCCCTTGGGCAGAGGGGCCTGGTGGGCTACAGTCCATGAAGTCGCAAGAGAATTGGACATGACTGAGCATTGACTGAACAACAACATTGTCAGTTTTGCTGATGTTGAGAAACCTGCCTCAGGCCCTTCTTGAAGTGGAGCTTCAATGGGCTTCTTGAAGCCAATTCCTTTGGTTTTCAGAGCCACCTGCTGACTGCTCATTTCACTCTGTAGCGATGGAGGGCTGGGAAGGCTCATCCGAGATCCTGCCCCTCTTCCCACCAGGGACCCCCTGTCCAAAGCCTGTGGGTGGCCCGGGGATGGGACAGCTGCTGTTCAGCCAGCCGGCGGGTGCCCTCGGGCCTGTCATGGGTATGGGCTGTGTGTGTGACAGACACCACTGCCATGAAAATGCCCAGAAATCTCTGCTGCTTCTGACAGAGACTGCCCTTGACGATGGGTCTGTCCTAATCTAAGGGGGCTTTTCTCCTTCTTTTTTTCTTTAATTTGCCTTGGAAGATATGGAACAGGAAGTTGGACTCAACAAAGCCTGGATTGTCTCCCTCCTCAGATGTCACTTTATTAAACAAGCTGCTCTTCACCTCCCCGCCGCAGCGAGCGCCCCCTGCCCAGCTCCCCGCCACCCCAGCTCTCGCCCCAGACCCAGCAGTGTCTATGTGCAGGTCAGCCCCCAGGGTGATTTGCGTGCAAAGGTGCTGAAGAAGAAAGAAGTGAAATTGCTCAGTCATGTCCGACTCTTTGCAACCCCACAGACTGTAGCCTACCAGGCTCCTCTGTCCATGGAATTTTCCAGGCAAGAGTACTGGAGTGGGTTGCCATTTCCTTCTCCAGGGGATCTTCCCCACCCAGGGATCGAACCTGGGTCTCCCGCATTGCAGGCAGACGCTTTACCATCTGAGCCACCACCAGCCATTTAGTATCTTTGAAATTGGGAGTTAAATTTAAAAAGTTTCTCCCATAGAAGGGAGTTTATTCTCTAAAGCAAAGGGCAAATGATCCCTCAATGTAACTGGGTTCCTGTGAGCCATAAAAACGTATTTGAAAGTGGGTTGCGTCTAAGGTAAGGCTGCCTTTGGCCTCTCCAGAACTCCCGTGCTTGGTGGCCCCAGTCAGTTGGTGGAGCTGAAGTAGGCATAGGCATGGCCCTGGAGGGTGGGGGCTTTGATTGAGTGAAAGCAGCTGGCCTTAGGGTGGGAGGCCTGCTCCTTGGGCACCCCTCTTCTCTGCTCAACCTCCTTCTATCCTCTTGACAGGGGTAGGACTCTGGCCCCAAGGTCAGTAACAGTTTGGGAGAGAGAGTTTCAAGGTCAGGAAGGGAGATGATGAACCTCGGAAGACAGCAGTGAGCTTAGCAGGAGACCAGACACGTGGATGAGGTTGAATAAACCGCGTTTGTTCTCGGTAGTGTTTGCAAGCATGTGTTGGTTTGCTGAAAGAGTCGAATCCATCTCTGGAAAAAGGGGATTTAGACCGCCCTCCACATCAAGCGTGATTCACTGCCTCGTGTTCTTCGTGTCAGATAAGCAAGACTCATCTTGCTAACAGAGCTCTGGGCCGCTTTCCTGCAGTTTGTGTTTTGAGTGATGGAGTGATGGAAAACTCAGCATTCCCCAGCCCAGCTTCTCTGTTGCTAATATCTCAGCTCTGGGAACACCAATCCTCCCATTTAAACACACAATTCCCCTTTGTATTTTAATCTGCCCTTCTTGGGTCATTTCTCTCTCTCTCTGCGTTTTATTATGGCTATTTTCTGTATTTACTAGT
The DNA here is from genome assembly GCF_016772045.2 of Ovis aries. Taxonomy (NCBI): domain Eukaryota; kingdom Metazoa; phylum Chordata; class Mammalia; order Artiodactyla; family Bovidae; genus Ovis; species Ovis aries. Next base: position 56,429,718 of record NC_056069.1, read on the forward strand.
TTTGTCTGTGATTAGATTACGCTCTTGGAGCGCAGACTGTCTTTCCTTCATTTTCAGGCAGTTGGGTGGTTCCTGACACCAGGTGCCCAGCTGGGCTGTTTTAAGATGCATTCCCGTCTTTCACCCTTTGACTGTTCACCATTTGCACTTTGTAAAGTAGGAAACTGTGACTGGGATAGCTAAGTGACAGGAGAGGCAGAATTATGTGGAATGATAATGAAGATGGACTTGCTTTGGGTGCAAATCATTTAATGGGGTATAAGTTAAATGTTAATAAACCTGTTTTGTTTTGTTTTGTTTTGTTTTTTTAAAGAAAAAACAAACCTGGTTCAACACCTGTTAGCTCTGGGACCTCGGGCAGGTTTTTTCATTGCTTTGTGCCTCGTTTTTCACATCTGTTAAATGGGGGCATTATTCATTGCTCACTCATAGGATGTTAGAGTTAAACTGGTCAGTGAAGTTCTTGAAACAGTGGCTGACACGGGTGTCTCCTGTTACTGCTGTTCTCTAGGATTTCATGGTCAGTGGGGTGGGGGGATTGGAGTCTGGGATGCTAAATCCCAAAGCCCATGTTCTCGTCACTGAATTCTGTCACTTCATGACCCTTAGCCCAGCAAGGGCTAAGTCAACATTTGTAGCGTGAGTGAGCGCATTTGGAGTTTGAGTGGTGGTGGTTCTCTAGATGCAATGAGTTTGTTAAAAGAGGAGAATCTACCTCGGGATTCGTGAAAGAAGTAGGACACCAGGTCAGAATTCTGGAAAATCATTTTGCACACCTTTCCCTGGGCTGAGACGGCAAACGGCTTCTCAAGTCAAGTCGTTTAAACTGTGGAGAATGTGGCTTCATGATGGGCTGGTTCTAGAAGCTTCCAGGGAACCAAGGCACTAGGAGGTGGGCAGGTGAGTAGGAATTCCGAGCATCCTTCTGTGATCTCGAAAAGGACTCTGGCCAGCCTTGGGAGTAGCACAGCGGGGCCGGTGGTGAGCAGGCCCAGGGACTGGGTTCCAAGGTGAGGAACCCTGGACTGCTAGTGGTAGGAGCTCTGGGCAACAGTGGTTGTCGGTAGGTTATCCAAGATATGCTGTGTTTTTTAGGATATAGCTTTTATCATTGGTTTCCACAAATGTGGACCTCAGAATCTGTAACACAAGTTTCCTCATCTGTTTAAATGCTGTAGAAGTAAGTTTAGGGGAAAGTACTGCGCAGAAGGTCAGTTCAGTTGCTCAGTTGTGTTCGACTCTTTGTGACCCCATGGACTGCAGCACACCAGGCCTCCCTGTCTATCACCAACTCCTGGAGTCTACTCAAACTCATGTCCATTGAGTCGGTGATGCCATCCAACCATCTCACCCTCTGTCGTCCCCTTCTCCTCCCGCCTTCAATCTTTCCCAGCATCAGGGTCTTTTCCAGTGAGTCAACTCTTCGCATCAGGTAGCCAAAGGACTGGAGTTTCAGCTTCAGCATCAGTCCTTCCAGTGAACACTCAGGACAGCACGGAAGGTCAGGGTCATTGTTAATAGGGCAGGGCTGGTAAAAGACACTGTCCTTAGTTCTTGGGTCACTGTTAGAAGTCCATCCTCTGTCCTTCCTATGCAGGTGGTGCCGGCTCTCCCATCTAGCCGGGAGGGCTGGCATCACGTGTGAGTTATTTATGTATGGATTTCTCTGTCATGGGACAAAGGTGCAATGAGCAGGCCAGGGCCTCCCAAGGTGGGTGAGGTTGATGACCAGGCTAGAAGGGTGTAGTGGTTTTTCCTGGTAGGGCAGCAGGCAGGGACTCAGTGCAAGCTGGATGGGACCTAACAAAAATCCAAATGAGGCCAAAGCGGGGAGGAAGGGGCTGGAGCATGTACTGGCTGCAAGAGAGATGTTTGTCTGAATGCAAGAGGCTTTAAGCAACGATGGGAGGTGGGTTTGCAAAGATCACCCTGGTTCCGAGGAGGCAGCTCATAGATTAAAAAGGGATAAGATTGGGTGTTGGGGCAGGAGGGGAAAGTGGGGTTGGGATCGGACATGAGGGAGTGGCAAGAACAAGTGGCTTGGCTGATTTGTACCAATGGCTTGACTGAGGCGACCCTCCAGATTTTGAAAAGCCAGTGTGCCTCTCAGAGCCGCTCACCTCCCTTTCTGCTGGGTATTTGGGGCAAATTTACCAGTTTCCTGCCATCTGTCTTCAGATCCCTGCACACTGGGTTCCAGGGTAGATTTTACTGTTTCTCCATAATTCCACTTTCCAGCCTCTAGCTCATGGAAACCCCAATTAAAAAATACATTTGCTCTGGACAACTCTTATTGCATCTGTAAGACTTTTTCCTGTTCTTGTTATCACAGTCCAAATATCTGGTCATGGTTGGGAGGAGGAGAGGGCAAGTTTCGGGGTGAAAGCACATACTTTCTGTTGCTTGATGTATAATTAATTGTCTAGTTTTATTTGTCTTAACCCTAAACCACCAGTAACTCAGATAATGAGCTGACATGTGCGATTAAGGGTTCAAGAATTTAAAAAAAACGAAACTGCTGAAACGGCTGTGGGTTTCGTATAACAGTAAACATGCTATGTTTTGCTTCTTCCCTTTGGTTCAAAAAAAAAGAAGTCACAGGGCAATTTATGTACCAAGTGTTCCCCCAAGCTGTTTTAATCATCTTATATACTGGGCATGTAGAATTTGCATTCTTAGAGTAATTCTGATTTATCACATTCTTTTATTGTTATTTCAGAGATTAGAGAAAAAGGTTGTTTTTTCATGTCTGCTAGGTGAATGTTGAACTCAGGTAGGTGAGGTTGGGGCAGGTGAGGGTGAGTAATTCGTACATACTTGTGCTGGTTGTCACTGGGAAGTTTTATATGTTCCCTGAAATTAAGGAAAAAACAAATAAAAGGAAGACATTGCGTTCATGCCTTTGTACACACGTCACTGCCTTAGCTCACAAATTACATCTCATGTCTCATGGAACTTAATGGTCTGGTGCTGTAGCCGGTAGTCACACGTGGCTAGTGAGCCACTGGAAAATGGCTATTCTGAATTGAGATGTGCAGTGAATATAAAATACCCACCAGACCTTGAGAATTACTGTAGGGGGAGGGGGACAAAAGAATATGAAATTAAATTCTCCATTTTTATATTGATTGTGTATTGAAGTTGAAGCATACAATCTATGGGGTTAAGTAACATATGATTAGAGTTAATCTCACCTTCCCCCCTCCCTGCACCCCCTGCAAAGTGTGATTGCTAGAACGTTTACAATCCTCTGTGTGGCTTGCATCAATTCTGTTGGGCAGCAGTGAGCTAAAACTACCCAGGAGGAAGTAGGGTTCCCAGGAACCTGTCCCCCAGGGAGCAGGGAAGTGTCAGTCGTTCAGTTGTGTCCTACTCTTTGAGACCCCACAGACTGTAACCCGCCAGGCTCCTCTGTCCATAGGATTTCCCAGGCAAGAATATTGGAGCGGTTTGCCATACCCTCCTCCAGGGGATCTTTCCGATCCAGGGATCAAACACCGTTCTGCACTGCAGGTGGATTCTTGACCGTCTGGGCCCTCAGGGAAGCAAGGAGCCCCTGAAAGTTCTCTCCAGATCCAAGGAGCTGTTCGTTGTAATTCCTACCGCTCTCACCTCCAGGGAGAGCAGCATAGCTTCGTCCGTGACTTGGCTCAGCTGCGCCAGGCCTTCTCGGCCTGCAAGCAGCGCTTCTCAGAAGAATTCAGCTTATCTCCCTGTCTGTGATGGATGACCGCGAGAGGACACCCTAACTCGTAGGTCAGCACTTTCTTAGAACAAAAAGAGTTCGAGGAGTTCTTGAGACGAGGAGGGTGTGTGAGTTGTAGGGATACTCTTTAAATGCTTGATGGCCTTTGGTGGGTCGCCCTCATCGGGCTGAATTCTGGGTTAGCTACCAGGCACCTTTTTGGCTTTGCTGCTGCTGCTAAGTCGCGTCAGTCATGTCTGACTCTGTGTGACCCCATAGACAGCAGCCCACTGGGCTCCCCTGTCCCTGGGATTCTCCAGGCAAGAACACTGGAGTGGGTTGCCATTTCCTTCTCTAATGCATGAAAGTGAAAAGTGAAAGTGAAGTCGCTCAGTTGTGACTCTTAACGACCCCATGGACTGCAGCCCACCAGGCTCCTCCGTCCTTGGGGTTTTCCAGGCAGGAGTACTTTGGCCTTGCTAGTGTTCTGTGATTCACTTAGGTTTTAAACAAACCTCTTTGGGGAGGAGGGTTTGCTCTTTTAGTCAGTTGAAGGAGAGTGATTGGATATTGGAGCCCAGAAGGGATGTCCCTGGGGCACCTATCACTGTCACCTGTGAATTGAGGCCGTGGAAATGAATGGAGGTCTCTCTGGGTTTCCAGTGTGTGTGGACAAATCTCTGTCGCTTGGTAGGGGAACAAAGAGGGTTGGATTGTGTGACATAAGAGGCCTTTGAGTTGGCCTGGTGTTGGCAAGAGAAAATAGTACCTAGGCGTTCTGTGGAAGTCTGGAAGGAAGATGCATGGCTGCTGGAACAGCCGAGTTGTGATTAAACATGGAGTTATGTGGCTTTGTCCAGGGATGCTGGTTTCATGCAGGGCTTCCCCGGTGGCTCAGCGGTAAAGAATCCACCCGCCGTGCAGGAGATGCAGGAGATGAGGGTTTGATCCCTGGGTCGGGAAGTTCCCCTGGAGGAGGGCATGGCAGCCACTCTGGTACTCTTGCCTGGAGAACCCCATGGACAGAGGAGTCTGGTGGGCTACAGTCTGTAGGGTCTCACAGAGTTGGACACGACTGAAGGGACTGAGCACGCACACACGCTGGTTTCATGCATTAGTGCCGTGTGGCTCAGATGGTCAAGAGTCTGCTTCCAATGTAGGAGACCTGGGTTCGGTCCCTGGGTTGGGAAGATCCCCTGGAGAAAGAAATGGCAACCTACTCCAGTATTCTTGCCTGGGAAATCCCATGGACAGGGGAACCTGGTGGGCTACTGCAGTCCATGGGGGTCTCAAAGAAGGGGACATGATTGAGCAACTTTCACTCCTGTCCTGTATATCTTGGAGTTGGATATTATGGTGTTTTATTGGCAGGCCAATGCAATGCTGATAATACTGCATAGTCCCTAAATAATGCTTATAAAGGACATTCAGTTACGAAGCATACATTTTTAGATAATGTTTAGCAAGCAACCTTTGTTATAGGCATAGTTTTGTAGCAACGTCTAAAATGATTTTTAAATAACATGTTTGGAAATGACTTTCAGCTAAATAATTTTAAGACAAACACTTGGATTGCAGTGAGCATTAGTTATTGGAGTAAATAAGAACGGTGGAGATGTCCATCCACATGTGTAGTGAATTACGTGGGAACAATGCGTTCTGCTTAGGGGGCAGACGGTTTACCGTTAACTGACTTCCTTTCCCTTCCACTTCCTTTTCTTTTTCTTTATTCCCTCACTGCCCTTCTTCTTTCATGGTTTTACTTGAATCTAATGCTTTCCTCTCTTGGGGTAGCTGTTCAGATCAGTGGTTTCCATAAGATGTTATGGAGAAACCGGAGGGAACTTTTTGGTCGATGCAGTAGTTTAAGCTGGAGTTCGCTGGAGCAAGCAGCAGAAAAGGCATCAGGTGTTTCCTGGGAGTCAGAGGAGGTGGGAGAATCTCTGAATTGGTGAGTTTGTGGATGGAGGGGAGGAAGGAGCCCTGGTCTGTTTGGATCCCCCTGAAAGGCCTTGGCCCAGAGCTGGGGGCCCCCCACCATTGCACCTTCACCCATCTGGAGCTGGTCCCTGGGTGCTGCAGGGGCTTCCGAGCTCCACGGGCATTTGGATCTGCTGTAGAGTCAGAGACAAGAGCCTCCTTCTAGACTGTTCATCCTGTGGTGGCTCGTGGGGCGTTTGCTGGGCCTGACATCTGAGTCCCGAGCTTCCTCTCCTGTAGTTGCTTTCCTGCTGTGAAGCAGAGGAGGACTTCATTTTGGAGAAAGAAGGAGTGAGGCTGGGAGGACGGTGAGAGGTGAGGCTGGGAGCTGGGCGATGACCGGAAGCTGGCCTTGCTTCAGGAGTGAAGTCCTGCTCAGTGGAGCTCTTGCTGGGCCCACCTCACCCCCATCCTGTCCACTCTGCTGCATAGGAGGAGCCCCTCTATGTCACCCTTGTGGGTTTGTAGTGCGTGCATGCCCTTGCTCCCAGTTATGAATTCAGCTGTTGACTGAGTGGGATAGTGTGTGTGTGTGTGTGTGTGTGTGTGTGTCTGTGTGTGTGTCCCCAGAGCTTGGCTGAGTTGGGAGGCATTGACTGAGTGGGGTAGTATGTGTGGAGTGTGTGCATGTGGGTTGTGTGTGTGTGTGTGTGTGTGTGTGTGTCCATCCCCAGAGCTTGGCTTCAGCGGTGGCTGGAGTGGTTTGGGAAGGATGGAGTTGAGGGGCGTGGGAGGGAAGGCTCCCCTCCTAGGAAATTTCCTCAGGTCTATGGCTGGGAAAGCGACTCTTTGCAGGACTGAGCTTGTTCCAACCATTGACTGGCAGGTAGTGAGAGGTTCCTTAGGAATGGAAATAGGAGACCACTTTGGTCTAGGTGGGGCCTGGCATTCAGAGGTCGGGGGGAGGCTGCCGAGGAGCCCAGAGGAACTTCCCTGAATGTCAGGACCCAGGCCTTTGTGTTACCTGCCTCCATGGGCCCTGGGGCCTACTTGTCTGCAGGCCCCAGACTTCACCCCACCCCCTTGTCCCTGGGCTTGGCTTATTCTTGTCCACCCCAGTGGGGTCTTACTACAGCCCCTAGCCGCTGCTTCAGCCTACCCATCGATTCTACTCAACAAGAGCTTGAGAATTTCCAAGCTATGAGTGACTGAGTCTTATGGACTGAGGTGGAATTAAAAGTTAATATCTCAAAGACTGGGCTGCTGGGTTTTTCTGTGTATTTTTTAACAAGCATAGTTGAAAAAAATCTGTTGCATTGGAAAACAATGTAATTTGGCCTCATTTTATGGGTAACTGGGGAGACTTCAGTGGTTCCTCGAGCTTGGTTGGTTGGATTTTGAGACTTCTCTGTCTTAGACTAGAGGAAGGTGAATACCTTTGTTGTTTGACGTGCTAAGCTTTTTGTAGTTCATGCTCTTGTGCTCAGATGCTCAGCCATGGCTGACTCTTTGTGACCCTGTGGACTATAGCCCACCAGGCTCCTCTGTCCTTGAGATTCTCCAGGAGTGGGTAGCCATTTACTCTTGCAGGGGATCTTCCCAACCCAGAAATGGAACCTGTGCCCTCCTGCAGTGGCAGGTGGGTTCACTACCGCTAGCGCCACTGGGAAGCCGGGTCATAATACATGTGCTGATTAAGTAGAGCAGGTGAGCCAGTGACAGCGTATCTGCATCTACACTGGTCCCTGGCTGATTTGTAGAAAATGGGACCTTTCACCTTGTGACTCCCCCTGGCCCATGGGGCCTGTCCTGTTCATTCTCAGAATCCTGTTCCTGTGAGGCCTGCTTCCTTCGCCAACACCCCTGCATGTGGACACTTTGTACCTGTGCCCAGATTAGTCCTACGGCGTCAACTTTAAATGATCCATGTTAACTCCATCGGCCGGCAGGTTTCTGGAAGCCAGGTCTGTCTGTTACAAGTCTTCGTTCTGCGTCTCTGGCCCAGCATCTTTGTTTAAACCATCGGTGGCCACGTACAATTTCGGTGGAGAAGTCCTGATTATCCACCCGCTTCCTTCTCAGAGTTAGCCCCACAGTGCCCTGGAGGGTGGGAGGGTTTATTTATGCTCTTCCATAGATGAGGAAATCGAGGGCTGTGAAAGGTTAATTGGTTCCAGAGGCTAAGGGATAGTGAAGCCAGGATTTTCATTCAGGCAGTTGGATCGCTGGATTTGAACCATCAGTGGAAACCACGACACTCGCATCTAACCTGGAGGAAAAAACCTAAGACAGTGCCTGCTTGGAGGGACCATTCTACAGAACACCTGACCTGTACTCCTTACAACTGTCCAGGCCTTTAAACACTGTCACAGAGCAGAGAAGCCCTAAGGAGGCGTGACAAGTAGGTAGAGTGTGTTGGATGGGATCCTGAGGTGGAAGAAGGACATTAGGGAAACACTAGTGTGAAATCCACAGGACTGTTCGATTGCGTTCATGGTCATGCACCTGTGTTGGCTCCTACGCTGTGATGAATGTAAAGTGTCAGCAGTCGGGGGAACCTGCCTGAATAAATGTGTGCGGACCATCTGTATTAGCTTTGTAACTTCTCTATAAATTATAATCCAAAACTGTTGAAAAAGAAAAGCTTGACTTAAACAGCAGAACCACCACCACAAAACCCAGTGCATTCTGCAGCCTCTCTGGCCTCTCCTATGCCTGATGCCTGTATGCCCTCCTCCATGTCTTGTACTCATCCTCGGACACAGAGGTCTGTATCCTTGGAGAAGAATCTCGGATCTCAGACCGAGTAGTGATGCAGACATAACCTGGCATTGCCATGGGGCTGGCACATGGGCTGCCTCTTAAAGAAAATGTCATGTCTACCTAAATCTCTCTGGAACCCCAGAGGAGATGGACGGAGTTTTGTCACAGGAGAGAAATCATTTTATTTAGGTAAAATCTTGGTAGATCTCAAGTGGAACACACACAGGCACTTAGTTCATTTAAACTGTTTCATCCTCCCCAGTACCCCCCGGTCACCTTCCTGATGGGTGTAGCGTGTCTGTAAGTTATTTTTAAGTGCCTGGTGGCTGGAATACAGCCGAAGCTGTAGTTTTGGTGCTTGAGAGGAGAGGTTAGTTCCCGTGGTTAACTAAACGAGGCCTGTGTGTTCTTAGGTTCTGTAGCACGGTGTTTAGAGGAAAGCGAAATGAAAGCCATCCTGGGTGTGACATAGGAGGTGCTGGCAGCAAGACCCCAAATATAGACGCTGCCACGTAGTGTCAGGGGCCCTGTGGCTTTGGAGCACTTTGGCAAGCAAGCCATCTCGTGTGATCTTCTCGTACAGCAGACAAATTGAGTGACTCCTTGTTTAGTGTGGAGTAGTCTCTAGTAATTAACAGCGGTTCTGAGCTACGTGTAGTAGGGCTGGATTTGAGTCCACACCTTCCAGGGGAGTGTTCCGTGCGGTCTCTGAGGCTGCTTCCTGACGTCTTGAGTGGCCCTCTGTCTCTCTGTGAGCAGCACCATTCCTGCAGGTGTCTGTTCTCTGATGTGTGAGCAGGTGCCAAGCTAGGATTTGGGCTTGAGTGAATGAACACTTATCTGTCACTTGTTCCAGATGCTGGGAATTCACTGGCTGGTGAAACAAATCCAGTCTTGCCTCCTATCGTGGTGGTGGTTTAGTTGCTACGTCACGTCCAACTCTTGTGACCCTATGGACTGTAGCCTGCCAGGTTCCACTTTCCATGGGATTCTTCAGGCAAGAATACTGGAGTGGGTTGCCATTTCCTTCTCCAGGGGATCTTCCCAACCTGAGGATCGAACCTGGGTCTCCTGCATGGCAGGCCAATTCTTTACCAACGGAGCTACTAGGGAAGCCTACCTCTTATCATACCGCTGATCAAAGTTCTAGTAAAAGCACTGAAATAACTCTTGGTTTGGTGATCTAGGGAAAACATATCAACTTGTGGTTGTTGACAGGACTGAGTGCATTGCTCTGTAGATGGTTTCTGAAGGTCATGACCTTTGTCTGCTGCAGAAGTAATAGCTGATATTCCCTTGCCTGTAAATGATGGTGACTCAGTCCAAACCAGTGTAAACTGGAAAGAGGACTTTCTTGGCCTATGCTGTGAGTGAGGCCAGAGGTGAAGATGGCTTTCAAAATAACTGGATCCAGGGAGTGAATGAGGGTACAAGCCTGTTTTTCTTGCAGCCATTTGTCTCTCTCCCCCTCTCCTCTTGTTATATGTGAGACAATTCACATAAAGTGGTGAGCCTTTTAAAGTATTCAGTTCCGTGGTTTTTAGTACATTCACTAAATATAGTACTAGAATGAATATTTGCATGTTAGTCGCTCAGTTGTGTCCAGCTCCTTGCAACCCTGTGGACCATAGCCCGCTAGGCTCCTCTGTTCATGGGATTCTCCAGGCAAGAACTGGAGTGGGCAGCCATTCCCTTCTCCAGGGGATCTTCCCGACCCAGGGGTGAAACCCATGTCTCCTGCATGGCAGGCAATTTCTTACTAATATATACTAATAGTTGTGTAGCCATCGCCAGTCTCTAACTCTAGAATATTCTCATCATTCAAAAAGGGAACCCCATGCCTCTTAGCAGTCACCCCGTTTCCAGTCACTGTCTACACCTGCCCTCGGCAGCCAGCAATCTACTTTCTGTCTCTCTGGCTTTTCCTTCTGGATATTTCATATACATGGAATCAAACAGTATGTGGTCTTTGGAGGCTGGGTGCTTTGACTTCAGTTCAGTCGCCCAGTCGTGTCCGACTCTTTGTGACGCCATGGACTGTAGCATGCCAGGCCTCCCTGTCCATCACCAATTCCCGGAGCTTATTCAAACTCATGTCCACCGAGTCGGTGATGCCATCCAGCCATCTCATCCTCTGTTGTCCCCTTCTCCTCTCCACCTTCAGTCTTTTCCAGCATCAGGATCTTTTCCAATGAGTCAGTTCTTTGCATCCGGTGGCCAAAGTCTTGGAGCTTCAGCTTTAGCATCAGTCCTTCCAATGAATATTCAGGACTGATCTCCTTTAGGGTGGACTGGTTGGATCTCCTTGCAGTCCAAGGGACTCTCAAGAGTTTTCTCCAACACCACAGTTCAAAAGCATCAATTCTTTAGCGCTCAGCTTACTTTATGGTCTAACTCTCACATTGATACATGACTACTGGATAAACCAGAGCTTTGACTTAGAGTAATGTTTTCAAGGCTTATCCATGTTGTAGTGTGTATCCGTTCTTCATCCTTTTTTAATCACTGAATAATACTCCCTTTTCTGAGTACATTTGGAAAGAATCTGTCCTTCAGTCTGTTTCCGCATTTGGGCTCTTGGGAATAATGCTGCTGGGAACATTTATATACAGGTTTTTGTGTGGCCATATGTTTTCATTTCCCGTGGATATATAGCTGGGAGTGAAATCCCCAGGTCATATAGTAACTATGTTTAACCTTCTGAGGATCAGCCAGACTGTTTCCCATGGCAGCTGCACTATTTTACATTCTTGCCAGCAGGGTTTGCGTGTTCTGCTTTTTTCATGTTCTCACCAACATGCTGTCTGTCTCTTTGATGGTGCTAGAAGATCTCTTAAGCAACTCTTAATTCAGGAAGTGGGATTTTATGAAAAAGATTCAATGTTCTTGAACTTCAATAAAATTCTGCAGAGGAATTAATGAGTATGCACGCAGCTGAAATGAGAAATAGCTGTTTTAAGTTTATTTACTTCCTACTGTATTCTTGGGTCATTCGTTTTTATGAAGTAATGACAAACTCCTGTTTCGAGTACGTTTGTGTATTTTTTCTAAAAACAGATGGTAGCCAGAACACAGCCAGGATTTCATCAAGATTATCTTAACCAGTTTTTGTTTTTGTTTTTTAATTATTCTTGTAAAGAATAGGAGAGGACAAACCTCCAGGAACTGAGAGGTAAAGGACACCTGGTGTTCTGTTCCATGAGGAGTGAAACATCTTGTGATGGCCTTTCATTGCCCCTCCTATTCTGTATCTCTTACTGTTTCCACTAAAAGGAAGAATGGAATGCAGTTCTGAAGCCAGTTGTTTTGTGTCCCTGAGAGAGGATTTCCCACTATTTTTTAAGAGTTCTTAGAACAGTTGTGCTCATTGTATAAAGTCTGCTTGGCCTTCTCCCAGCTACCTACTTCTCTTTCTTGTCTTGTTCTTCGGCTCCCCCTGTTACATAATTTCTTGCTTCAGAAGAAAGACTATAGGTAGAGGGTATTAGAATAGGCATAGTTTTACCTCCAATATATTTTAAGTGTTTTAGAGCAGGAATGACTTTATATACAGTAAGTCCCCTACGCACAAACCTTCAAGTTGCAAACTTTTCCGAGATGTGAACACGCGTTCCGTCAGCATGAGGCATGAGTTGTCTGATGCTGTTCCATCGTGTTGTCATGATGTTGTTCTGTCAGCATCAGGACAATTGCAGCTGGTCCTCTGTCTTCTGTTGCTGATGATCCTTCAGCTCTACCATCTCCCACCTCTTCCCCCTCCTCTAGTCAGTGACTCTTCTTGCCTGTTCACTCAATGCCAGCCCCCATATGCCAGCTGTTGTACTATAGTACTTATCAAGGTACTGTACTGTAAGACTAAAAATGTTTCATTTTTTGTAAGACACTTTTGTGTATTATTTGCATAAAAAGTATTATAAATCTATTACAGTACTATATGTCTAATTGTAGTTGAGTACTTGGGCTAACTTTGTTGGATTTATGAACAAATTGAACTTACAAACATGCTCTCGGAACCAAACTTGTTTGTATGTAGGGTACTTACAGACCCATGAATCTTTCAGAGTGCCTGGTACATATGAGGGGGCTCAAAAGATGCTGGTAGGAAGGATGGACTTGTGGAAAGGTGGCTGGATTGATGGATAGATGGATTTATGGGTGAAGTGACTTACAGATTGAATGAATTTTAAATGTGTTGGCTGATTCTTTGGGTTCATCTTCTGTTTTCTTTTAGACACATGTGTTAGCTGTGTGATGATTGGTTAGCTACTGGACAGAATAATTTGTTTTTTGGTCCTTGGATTCTCACATTCCTACGCTGTGATTGTCTCAGCAACTTGGAGATGAATCATTTCTTTCAGTGTTCCTCTTTCTGGGATTACTTCTAGTCACTGTAGTTCAGTAGAGTAACTGAAAAGTTGTTAGGAGGAGTTGAGAAGAAGGTAGGGAAAATCAAAATAAAAAACCAGGATGGAATCAGTTGGCAAGTTGGAAGCCCAGAATTTGGAATAAACTCATTAAAGAAACCAACCCTGATTATTCATTGGAAGGACTGATGCTGAAGCGGAAGCTTCCATCCTTTGGCCACCAGATGCGAAGAGTCGCCTCGTTGGAAAAGACCCTGATGCTGGGAAAGATTGAAGGCAGGGGAAGAAGGGTACGACAGAGGATGAGATGGTTGGATGGCATCGCTGACTCAATGGACATGAATTTGAGCAAGCTCCGGGAGATGGGGAAGGACAAGGAAGCATGGCGTGCTGCAGTCCATGGGGTCACACAGAGTTGGACACAGCATAGTGACTGAACAACAGCGAAAGACTTACAATTTCATAAGTCAGGTGTCTTGGCATTTAGCATAGTTCGCTTTGGTTTTGATTACAAGTGGGGGACGCCAGTGAGTCTTTGCATCTTTACCTGAGGAACAGTGAGCAAAGATTAGTTTATTGTTGGCAAAATCTTTCACTGTTTTCTTTTTTCCTTTTCCTTTCCACCTCCTACTGCTCATGTACTTTACATGTCATTGTCCCCAAGAAGGCAGTGGCTCACGGTGGTGACAGTTTGACTTTATGGGTGGACAGGGGGAAATAACATGGATGCCACGTGGCCCTTCTCACGGGGAACTGTGGCGAGGCATGGGACAGATGGTGAACTTTATAGTACTGAATGTAGGCAGCCTCATTTTATAGCCGTACTGTGTTTAGGTGTGTTTATTGTCAGCTGTTCGGGACAGGACACATCTTGCTGTGGGAGTGCTGTAAATGATACTGAGGCTCATATTTCCAAGAAATGATGTTTATGATGACAACGATGACATAGCTGATAGCTGCAAGCACATTTCAGCTACAGATAGCTGGAATACATTCCTTATTAAAAGAGCAGTGCCTTCAAGGGCTTCTATAGGCCAGTCTGGGGAGTTACGCAGTGCTTGTCACGTAGCCTTTGGGAGTGGTTGTAGGGGACGGGTTATGTCTGTGAGTTCTGAACAAGTGTCAGCCACACATTTTTCCCTGGAATTTAATGGTGGCCTCAGCTCTGAGGGGTGTAGAACAGTTGTCCTTGGCGTTGCTTATTATAGAAAGCAAATACCACTGCTGCTCCACAGCCCCAGTGACATGGGACACACTGGGCACGTGTATTTCTGACACCCTGGGCGATATGCTCACAGCACATTCCTTTTCTGTCCTCAGTGGTTGGTGCTGGCCCTGCACTAGCTGAATTCTGCATCCTTTGAGAACTGAGCCCGAAACCATCTGCTTTTCAGCCTCTGATGCAGTGGTGCCGAAGAGGGTGCCAGCCTTAGGTCTGAAGCCCTGCAGTCATGTGCAGGAAGTGAGTCCGGGGACCACTCACCCTGGTGGCCCCGTGCTCTGCTCTGCCTGCTCCATGGCGGGTGGACCTGCAGATCATCCATGGCAGCCGGGATGCTGGGGTCAGTGGCCCCGAAGCTGCTTTGCTTTTCCTGGGTCCCCTCCCGAGGTGCAGCTGTCTCTGCAGGGGAGACATCTTGGGTTGCCCCTTTTCCTTTCATTTCTGAGTCTCCTGGTCTATCCCCGGCTAGCAGGGCCCCTTTTGTCCCCGCCACTCTTGTTCACACCGCATTTTTCATACTCACTTTGGACACGTGATGACGCTGTGCTTCGTTCTCACCTTCACTGTTTCCAGACCTCCTCACAAGTTTTGCACTGAGGTTCGCAAGCACTTGGGGTTGAAATCTCCCCTGAGGTGGAAGAGCACAGGTTTTGAGCGGGCTTTTGTCTGTGCGGGTTCCAATTGTCTGCATAAAAACATTGTTAGTTCTAAACATGAAAGTATGTTAGTCACACAGTCTTGTCTGACTCTTTGTGACTGCATGGACTGAAGCCCGCCAGGCTCCTCTCTCCATGGGATTCTCCAGACAAGAATACTGGAGTGGGCTGCCATTCCCTTCTCCAGGAAACATGAAAAATACCTGTAAAAAAAAACCCCCAAACGGCCGAGTGGACAGAAAAGAGGAAAAGGAGAGAGGCCCCCTAGTACTGCCGTCCAGCCGGCTGAGACCTCGCTCCTTCTGTCCGTCAGATGTTTTGAATCACATTCTGCAGCACTCCCTCCCTGCACCCAACCCCTTCCTTCTGTAAGAACCCAGCCAAGGTCACCGGAAATTAGATCTGCCCCAGGTAGGTCATGTCTGGGCTGATCCGACTTCAGGAGGTTGTGGAAATTCCTAGAATTGAAATAGTGGAGTCTGCTTTCGGTTAATGGGGTTTGAAAGCTCCTTTCCTTTGGCTGTGACTCTGAACTTTCCATTCACTCTAGACCAGTGGTTCTCAATAGGACAGTCCTCTCCCCCACAACAAATAATTCCCTCACCCAAAATGTCAGTACTGATGAGGTGGAGGACCCTGTATTAGAACTCTGTATGTTATAAACACCGTGTGTCCTTTGAGACGGATTTGAGTAATAAGGATTAGGAAAAAAAAGATCTGTTCAGTTGATGAAAAGGTATTCCTACTTCAACAACAAAGATAACTATAAACGAGGAAAGATCTCACTTATATGTGGACCCTCCCCATCAGAACCACCCCCCTGAACTCGTACAGAAAAACAGATGAGTGATTGCCAGAGGGAGGGGTGGAGGAATTGAACGGACAGCTTCAAATGCTACAGACTTCTGTTTGTAAAATAAAGCCTGCGGATCTAATGGACAGCTTGGTGGCTATGCTTGATAATACTGTATGGTTATTTGAAAGTTGCTAAGAGAGTACATCTTAAAAATTCTCATAAGAAAAAAAAAAACCATGTGTGGTAATGGATATTAACTAGATTTATTGTCTTGATCACTTCTCCATAGATACTAATGTCAAATCATTATGCTACACACCTGGAACTAATGTGTTGCATGTCAATTATATCTCAGTTTTAAAGATGCTGTTTGAATTCTTGTACTATGATATATTACCCACATCTCCTTTCTGAAATTCAGTGTCTTCAAGAACAAGGATCTCCTGTGTCCCAGCCTGCCACATTTGTTGGTGTTTAGTCGCTAAGTTGTGCCTGACTCCTGTGACCCTGTGGTGTAGCCTGCCAGGCTTCTCTCTCCATGGCATTTCCCAGGCAAAAATACTGGAGTGGGTTGCCATTTTCTTCTCCAGGGGCTCTTGCTGACCCAGGGATCGAATCCTCCACTGAGCCACCAGCCCACTTGTTATATTAGACATCTTCAAATCCAGGTTACTTCTTAGCTAAGTCAGTGCAGGCTAAAAAGAAGAACTTTGTTTTGGCTGTTGAAAATACTGCGGATTTAAATAGCCGTATTAGGTACTTCCCTGGTCTAGTGGCTAAGACTCCGCACTCCCAATGTAGGGGCACTGGGTTTGATCCCTCATTAGAGAACTAGATCCCACATGCTGTAACTAAAAATCCTGCATGCCCCAGCTAGAAGGTCAAAGATCCTGTGTGCTGCAGCTAAGACTCAGGGCAGCTAAGTAGGTGGATAGGTAGATAGGTAGGCAGGGAAACATTGTTGGTTTATTTCCTCTATCTCAAGATGGAGTGTTTTCCTCAAGATACATTTTTTAAAAATAGCCATATTAATTTATCCATTACAGTGTTATTAGACTTTTTTTTTTTTTTTTTTATAAAAAAGGCAGATCACATTCCAGAAACAAACTGACTTTATCGTGTAGGTTTGTTAGGACTCTTGAACCGTGGCACTCAACATGGGCCAAGTAGGCAGTTACGGGAGAAAAATAGGTGCGGTGCCCTGTTGTGGGTCTGAGGCTGAGTTGTGTGTTTGACTAAAGAATGTCCTCTTCTCTGTGAATCTGTAATTAGAACATGCCACACAGTATGGTATTTAAAGTCCATCATCATTATCCCTTTTTAGGGTTGTTTTCCTACCTTATTTTTAAACTTAATTTTTTTCAAAGTTCAGGGATGAAAATCATTCTTGAAATCAGAAGAGAAATGTAGTCGTTAAAAGGAGAAAAAAAAAATTTAATGGTGGAGCAACAGGTTGGAATCTATGATAGTGATTTTAAGCTTCTTGAATGGGAGTCAGTCAACTTTTTATGCAGAAGGGCCAGAAGGTAAGTATTTTAGGCTCTGCAAAGCCATGTTATATTTCCATGTTAGCAGGAAGGTGCCAGGTACAACTGCTTCCCCAAGGAGTTAATGCAGGTCACACACAGCTGGCTGGGGATTTATGATTATCTTCGAGGGAGGGAGGCCGATAATTGCAACAGAGATACTCTCTACCACAGGCTTCCCTGGTTGCTCAGTGGTAAAGAATCCATCTGCTGATACAGGAGATTCGAGTTGGAGCCCTAGGTCAGGAAGATCCCCTGGAGAAGGCAGTGGCACCCTACTCCAATATTCTTGCCTGGGAAATCCCATACACAGAGGAGCCTGATGGGCTACAGTCCATGGGGTCACAAAAGAGTCGGACACGACTTAGAGACTAAAAAACAACAACATGCTTCTCTAACAGTCTTATCTGGAGATGAGCTTGGACATGGCTCCTGGTAGCCTTGTGTCTCTGAGCCCCTCCTAGTCTATGTTAATAGAGAGTGGGGACTTAATGAACCCAACACAGATCAGTCTTCAGAGTTTTAACACAGCTGGAGAAGAATCCCATGGACAGAGGAGCCTGGCAGGCCATGGTCCATGGGGTCACAGAGAGTCGGACACGACTGAAGCGACTAAATATGCACGCATGCACACATAATCATCATTCCTGTGTGTGTGTTTCTTGGCATCACCATTGCTCAGTTACAGAGACATGACTGGGCTTTTCCCATTATGGAATTGTTAAGAATATTCATGTACCACTGAGAAGTATATAGGCTGGGATTTAAATTTTTTAAATGGTTTGAAGTGACCATGTATAATTACATACAGGAAAATCCACCCATTGTAGATTTACAGTTGAATGGAGTTGAGGGCATTTAGACAGTTGTTGCGTTTAGACAGTCGTGCCGCCATCAGCACAATTCCGTTTTAGAATGATTCCATTGTCCTCCCCACCCAGGTTCCTTCTTCCACATGCAGTTAGTATGTCTCCCTGTCCCAACACCTAGCTTTGGGCATCTATTCATCTAGTTTCTGCGTCTATGAATTTGCCTCTTCAGAAATTTCATTTATATGGAATTCTATGATATATACTTATTTATGTGTAGCTTCTTTTACTTAGTGTAATATTTTTGAGTTTCATCCTTTTTGGTGATTCTGTGATTTTTTTTTTTAACTGTTGAACCTTTCTTTGTATAAATTTATCACATTTTATTTCTGTATCAGTTGATGGGCATTTTGAATGTGTGGACAAAAAAAAAAAATACTGCCTGCCTTTCCCGTTTAAAAAAAAAAAATGAGGGTTCCCACCATCAGCTACTGTAGCTACCCTCAACAGTGTACCTTGAGGGGATTCAGAATGGAGGAAAATAGGATCCTGGCCCTAGATAGTTAAGATGCATATCTGGGGAATAAATCCAATGAGCCCAGACTCTTGCATCTTCCCATACATAGAAAAACACTATAATTGTTAACTTGAGATGCTAGGTTTTGTGATTAGCAGTAATCTCTTGGTGTTGGACCACATTTTTCTTTTCCCCCCAGCAGAACCTCCAATATGTCCTGGCTCCTCCCTTGCTTGTTTGGAACTCATCTGAGAGGCCGGTGCCCGGGCAGTAATCCTCCGTAAGGTCCTCAAATAAAATCTAACCTGCAACTTTAGGTTGTGCATTTTTCTTCTGTCGATAAGTGATTTCTAGAATTCAGCTATTATGAATAATGCTGCTGTGAATATTAGCTTACAAGGCTTTTAAAAAACTTTTGAGTAGGTAGATCTCTGAGAGTTGAATTGTTGGGACAGAGGGCAAGATTATATTCTGATTTTTAAGAAACTGCCAAACTGTTTTCCAAGGTGGGTATACCATTTTATATCACCACCAGTTTTTCCACATTGTCACCAACGCTTGGTATGGTCAGTCTTTCAGGACAGCCAGGAAGTCATTTGTTGGCAATGGAAAAATGGAATCTCTGTGAACCTAATTTTTAAAGGAATGGTATTACTTGTCTCTTTATTTTACAATATTGCCCTCAAGTTCAAAGAGATGGGAATTTCTGGGCAAGTGTTTTATCTTGTAAAACTGTTAATGGTGATTGTGTGCAGAAAAGATTTTTAGAAGTTGAATTTAACACATACCTGTCTCAGATGAAGATGAAAACGTCCAGAGTGTTAATAAAACGTGTTATTTTGTGATACAACTTGTTCCACCTGATTTTAAAGGCATATTTTTACTCCAGTTGTGAATTTTCCCCATATGCTAGGAGTTTTCTCCATATGCCTGTGTTGTACATTAAATTATCAGCCTGTTTAACAATGACAGAATATAATGGTTTGCATATGGTTGGGCACGTTTTTCTTCTCCACTCAAGCTTGGATGTTCTGGTAAATGTCTGTCTGTGACTTCGTTTTCAAATGCCTGTGGGTGGCCTCTTTTCTGGACCAGGGTGTATGTGTTCTTTTTGAATAGAATGGAAGCAGAAAGTTTGAGGGCCGAGAGAAACCACCCAGAACAATCTATGTAAAAAATATCCATTGCACCAGTTTTACTTTGCAAGTCTGATTCTATGAAAATTGCCTGTTTACGCTTTTTCAGAGAACAAAGCGGGTGTTTTGAATGCATTTCCCTTCCTATCTGGGGAAGACACTGTTTAGGAAAACTGGTCAGGGGGCTCTGGATTGGAAATCAGGGCTGGGTTTTTAAGATTTGTTTATCAGCAGCTCTTCACACCTGTTGAGAAAGACCTTTGGACTAAGGAAGTTGAATTGTGTGTTTGATCATGTAGGCAGGACTGTGTCAACAAAAAGCTTGGTAGTACTTTCAAATGAGAAGGTTCGAAAAGAGCCACAGCAAAACTCAAGAGAAAGAAACGGCACACTGTGTAGCCTCTGGGAGTCGGGAGGTTTATATTAATCCTTGTGACAATTTATATTAATTCAGTAATGTTTCATAACAGAATTTTATTTGAGGCTTGAGAAACAGACGTGAAATCTTTTTTGATCAAAGCAGTGCAGGTGGTAGTCATAGCAAACAGAAAGCTTTGGACTCAGGATTCTGGGATGGAGGTCCACTGTGATTATTTTATGGTTTTACCTAATGAGTAAAAGCTCTTGTGTTATGACCTTGAAAGTTTGCATTTGAGTGTGTGTTTGTGTGCTCAGTCATGTCTGACTCTCTGTGATCCCATGGACTGTAGCCTACCAGGCTCCTCGGTCCATGGGATTTTCCAGGCAAGAATACTGGAGTGGATTGCCATTTCCTACTCCAGGGGATCTTCCCGACCCAGGGATTGAACCAGAGTCTGCCAAGTCTCCTGCATTGGCAGGTGGATTCTTTACATGTAGGTATTTGAAAGCTTTCAGTGTTGCAGTATCTTGACCTGTGAATTTTAAAAAGGCTGAAAAAGTAGTTAAGACCCTTGGAAATCTCTATCTAGAACATTACGAATACTGCAGTTTTGGTGTGAAATGGTATTTGAAAGAGCAGTCTTAGAGATGCCTGCGGTAAATGTTCTTCTTGGAAAACAGCTGTTTGCTAATAAAGAAATCAGGACTGCCCAGCAGTTGTGTTGTTCTTTTTGGATGTTCCCAGTATCTCAAGCTGAAGTGGGAATCGGAGCTTCCCGACTGACTTGTGCGGGGATGGGAACTCGGCCCTGTTGGTGTTACCTGTGTCCTTTATATAAGGTGGTCTTTGGGATTTGTAAAGAAACCCCTCATACTCACTCTGGATGCTCTTTTCCATCTTCATTATTGAAAATTTCGAGCCCTCTGTGGAAGGAAGTTTGAAGTTGGGAGTTAGCAACTTAGCATTTCCACGCTAAAGAGAAAGAGGATGCCCACTGTGGGGGGTCCTTCTATAGAGTGGCGGTAGGGATGCTGGGGGATCTCTAGAACCCGTAAGAGGAATAGGAGCTGGTGGTGTTTCAACCTGGGGCTCCAGTCACCTTGATCGTCTTGGTGGAAATGCTTGGAGAGCCTCACGAATGGGTGGACCCATCTTTGGGTCCCCCTCCTCCCAGATCCCTGAGGTCTAGCTTGCTGGCCCTAAATACTTTCATCGAACTCAGGGTTGACTTCCTGGGGACCCCAGGTCACAGTGGCGACAACAAGTGTTTTAGATCCTGGCTGGTGTATTTTAAACAGAGTTGTCTTTGGCACTGAAGGAGTAACTTGTAAGTTGGATTTTTATGTCTTAAAATTTTCCCTTGTAGGAGGAGTTGTGTGTGATAACTGGACTCTTAAAGTGACCTTTGTGTGCTGGTATGTTTTAGTTGTTTTCTGACCTACTAGTGCATTTTATTTATTCATGAATTACTTTAAGGAGACAAATCGTGTGATGTGTGGAAAGAACATGGAATAAGGAATTGGAAAGATTTGAGACCTGGTTTGGTCATTAGCTGTGTGACTTTAGATAAGGACTTAAGCTCTGAACTTGAGTTTCAGGGCAAGGATTCCTATCTTACCAAAGGTTAAGTTAGTATCAGTGTTATTGAGGCTCTTAGCACACGATTGGGACACCTCATGGACACCCCATTACTGGAAGCTACTGTTTATGTTAGTAATAACATAATCTAAAGTAGCATAAAGTGCTGAGTATACTTAGTTCACTTCTACATTGTTTATCCCCTTCCATCTCTGTGCTGAGATCAGTAGTAGTCCCTTACATGAGAAGTTAAATGTATAACCAATATATTTGAATATTTCATCTAACATCTCAAAACAAATTAATAAGCAGATCAATGAAATGAGGTTGAAAATTCTAGTAAAAGGAGCTTTAAGTACTATTAATGTATCAAATGATAATTTTGGTGTGTTTCCACTGTTTCATTTTTGTTGGAGTTGATGAAATTGAGCAGAGTAGAAATAATACGAGATACTAAAGTGATTGCAGCACATTGGGTATACATTAAGTCATAAAAGTAATTCTTTTTTTTAAATTAGTTCAGTTTAGTTGCTCAGTCGTGTCTGACTCTTTGTGACCCCATGGACTGCGGCGTGCCAGGCCTCCCTGTTCATCACCAACTCCCAGAGTTTACCCAGACTCATGTCCATTGAGTCGGTGATGCCATCCAACCATCTCATCCTCTGTTGTCCCCTTCTCCTCCTTGCCCTCAATCTTTCCCAGCATCAGGGTCTTTTCCAGTGAGTCAGCTCTTCGCATCAGGTAGCCAAAGTATTGGAGTTTCAGCTTCAACATCAGTCCTTCCAGTGAATATTCAGGACTGATTTCCTTTAGGATGGACTAGTTGGATCTCCTTGCAGTCCAAGGGACTCTCAAGAGTCTTCTCCAACACCACAGTTGCATCAATTCTTCGGCACTCAGCTTTCTTTACAGACCGCCTCTCACATCCATATGTGACTACTGGAAAAATTTTAAGTATTTTTTAATTGAAGTGTAGTTGATGTAGATGATTGAGCTAGTTTCAGGTGTACAGCTTAGTAGTTCAGTATTTTTGCAGATTATATGCCATTGTGGATTAATGGGTATAATGCATGATGTGGATATAATTCCCTATGCTGTAGAGTATATCCTTTTTGCTTATCTGTTTTATATAGCAATTTGTGTTTGTTAATCCCACACCCCTAATGTGTCCCTCTTCCCTCCTTTTTCCCTTTGGTAACCATTAGTCTGTTTTCCATGCCTGTGAGTCTGTTTCTATTTTGCATATACGTTTGTTTGTATTATTTTTTTTAGACTCCATATATAAGTAATATCATACAGTATTTGCCTTTCTCTGACTTTACTAAACATAATTCCTCTAGGTCCATCCACATTGCTGCAAATGGCAGTATTTCATTATTTTTTATGACTGAGTAATTTTCATGTATCTATACATCACATCTTCTTTATCCAGTTGTCTGATGGGCTCTTGGGTTGCTTTCCGGTCTTGGCTATTGTAAATAGTGCTGCTGTGAACACTGAGGTGCATGTATCTTTTGGAACTAATGTTTTTTTCTTTTCTGGATATATACTCAGGAGTGGAATTACTGGATTATGTGGTAGTTCCACTTTAGTTTTTTAAGGAAACTTCATACTGTTTGCATAGTGGCTGCACAAATTTACATTCCCATCACCATGTATAAGAATTGCCATAAAGGTAACTGTTTATAATTTGAATGACCAGTGAACACCCAGTAATTTCTGCAAACATTTTTATCACTTGTCCTTGAAAACAAACGGTTTTCATGTTGGGAAATCAAAGAAAGAGGAAATTCAGCATTGGAAAGCTAAGTATTTTGATTGTCATTTCATTTATCCAGTGGGGAAGTAAAAAAATGTTCGATGCCAGAACATTTTGCCCTAGATTAAAACAGTAGGATCTGGAAGTTGCTATCTCTTGGGCTGTAATTCCAAACTTTGGGGTGCATTTGTTATCTGGTGGAATCCTGCCAAAATTCATACCAGTGGGACTGGGTTGTAATACTTACTAAAACGGAATCCCTCTTTTGGAGAGGTCAGTGGATTTTACACAAGGAGGAAGTCCGTGCCCTCCAAGTGGGCCAGTGCATGGGGCTTGGATTCGGGAAGTTGGAGCCTGGACGTCCTGTAGAGTTCTGAACTTGGGGCGAAGCAGTGTGGTGACCTGATTAAACTTGCAGTTTCTTCATGTGAGATGCTGGGCAAGCTACCTCTGGATCTCCACTTCTCCATCTATACAATGGGATGATAATGATGCTTGCCTCAAAGGGTGTGTGTGAATGAAATGGGATAATCCACAGAAATCAGTTGCATTATAGTGTGATTTTTTCTATCCTTTTCTTCTTCTGTCTCGTGGGGCTCTCAGTCACACTGTATATATGTAAGGCTGTGGGTATATCTGGGCTTCCCTGGTGGCTCAGATGGTAAAGAATCCACTGGCAACGCAGGAGACCTGGGTTCAGTCCCTGTGTTAGGAAGATCCCCCGGAGAAGGAAATGATACCCACTCCAGTATCCTTGCCTGGAAAATCCTGTGGACAAGAGGAGCCTGGAGCTCTGCTCACAAAGAGTCGGACACAGCTGCTCAACTAACACACAAGGCTGTGGGTGATGCTTTCTTTGAAGCTTCATTCCTTGCTTATTTGAGAAAGACATTTGCTTTTCAAAAAGTGATTTTTAAGCAATTTAGTTAAGTATAGTAATTTTATGGGTGGTGTTTTGCCTCAAAGTACAGTTCCAACACATAGTTATATTTTGTCTGTTTTATTTACAGGGTACGCGGGTCTGGCTGAGAGAAAATGGCCAGCATTTCCCCAGTACTGTAAATTCCTGCGCGGAGGGCGTTGTGGTCTTCCAGACGGACTATGGTCAGGTGAGCAGAGAGCCTGCAGCTTTGAACCAGCCGTGTTCGCTTCCTCAGGGGGCCCTGAGTAAGGGCACGTGTGTCCACTCCCCAGCCCCTCATGCCCTAGGCATCTTTTCTCAGTGATGAAACAGAATCCTAAAAGGAATGTGTGATCCACACCTCGAGTGTGTGAGAGACACAGTAAAAAATTCTCCCAAATGCAATGCAAAGTGTCCCAACCAGGACAGGACAGAACACTGCCCTCGGCTGGTTTCCTTCCTGGGGATCAGGACGAAGCAGAAGCATAGGGTGGTAACTGGTTTCATGGCGACCTTCCCTTCAAGTTTGTAAACTTGGCTAGTGTTGGGAGTACTGGTCTGCCAGTGAGACTGTAGCGGTGCCCTGGTCCCTCTAAAGACAGGATGGAGCAAACCACGTCTCCTGAGCCTCCTTACCCACCTTGTGAAGCAACTGAAGAAGCTCCTCTGTCTGTAGGAACCACTGCTCCAGGGTGCCCATTCTTTAGTGTAAAACAAGTGAAAATGACTGAGAACGAATTCTTGAATCTACAAACTGGCCCATTGATTGTATTTGGACAGTTGAAAAGGAGCCTAGCTTCTCCATTTTATAAGGAAACCAATTTACAAAAAAAAAAAAAAAAAAAAACAAAACCTGAAGTCCAGGTGGTTCAGTGGTAAAGAATGGGCCTACCAATGCAGGAGACACAGGAGATGCAAATTGGATCTCTGGGTCGGGAAGATCCCCTGGAGTAGGAAGTGGCAACTCGTTCCGGTTTTCTTGCCTGGGAAATCCCATGGACAGAGGAGCCTGGTGGGCTACCGTCCATGGGGTCATAAAGAATCAGACACGGCTGAATGACTGAGTGCACACACAGACACATACATAGTTAATTTACAATGTTGTGTTAGTTTCAGGTATACAGCAAAGTGATTCAGTTATATGTAAATACGTATATATATATTTCAAATTCTTTTCCCTTATAGGTTATTAGCAGGTATTGAATACCGTTCCTTGTGCTGTACAGTATGTGCTTATTGTTTATTTCATATATAGTAGTTTGTTAATCCCGAAGGAAACCAATTTTAATGTTATACAAGTGGGTCCCTCCTTCAGAGGCACGTTAAAATTTAAGACATAAAGAAACGAAAGGAGGTTGTGTGCCAGTATTTAAAATTCATAGTTTCTGAATTTTGTTGGCGAGTTGCTTTGAGAACAGACGCTTCAAGGTCAGCGTTCTGTAGTGTGCGGCTGATGGGCTCCTTGGTTATCGAGACCTTGAGCAGAGATGAGCCTCTTGGTCGTACACTCCTCATTTCTTGGCTTGATAAGCAGTGATGTTTCTGGGCTGTTTGGCAGTTTCTCAGTTCCTTTTTCATCTGAGCATCTTGAATGCTCTTCACGATTTATCTGGTGGTGACGGTGCAGGTGTGATATGCAGATACAGAGTAGAGGTGCTGGGGGCAGGGAGAGGGGTCCGAAGAGACCACCTGTCTTACAGCCACCACTGCACAGTTGGGGCTCTTTCTCATCAGGTTCTCAGGTAGGGTGATGTGATCTATAAACTAAGGACCAAGTGACCTGGCCAGCATTTTTGTGTCTTGCCTTTTCCCTTTCCCCGGATGAGAATTCAGCTCCTTTCAGTCCTTGTACTTACTTCTCAAGATGATGGAAAAAGACAGAATAACTTAAGCAGTGTATCTGACCTGACAGAGCTTAGTGGAATTCTTTTTTTTTCCAACTTACTTTTAATCCCAAAGATACTTTATTTCCCACCCCCCACCTTTTTCCTCTAAAAAATTGTGCTGCAAAGCACATAATGTTAAAACTCCCATTTTAACCGTGTTGAAGTGTACCGTTCAGTCGCTGTAGAGTGCATTCCCGTTGTTGGGCAGTAGGTCTCTTGAACTTTTCCACCTTGTGATAATCTACTGAGACAGTATATCCAACAAACGTGTAATTCCCCCAGTCCTTGGTAACCACCTTTCTGCTATCTCTCTAATTTTGATTCTTTTCAATACTTATATGAGTGCAATCATAGTTTTTGTCCTTTTGTGTTATTGGCTTGTTTTATTTAACGTAGCGTCCTCAGTATTCCAAAGATGCTCTCGATTCCTATTGAACTACGCTTTGCTCAGCAGAGGCTTCTCGCACAGCATTTCTAACAGCCTCTAAGCTTACCGCCTATATCAGCAGCTGGTGTTGTGTGACACTGTTGCCAGCTGGTCGATGGGTAGCCCTCAGCGTTGAAAGGGATGGTCAAGCCAGCAGTTTTGTTCCCTCTTGACTTGTATTTATGGACCGTGGGTTTCAGAAAGAACTAAACCAGAAAAGTATATACTTAAACATGAAAGCAACTCCTAACCTGGGAGTCTTTAATTGGTCATCAACCCTTGGTCTTATGTTGTCTGCTCTGTCATTCCCAAGTATAACAACTGTAATTAACTTGGTTACCCATGTAGGAAATGATTTGAAATATGAGGAAAGTGAGACAGGTTGAAAACATGTGGATCTGACGTGGCTCGAGAGCTGGCAGTGGCCGAAAGACTTCTTGTTTCTTTTTCTTCTGACCTACTTCTTCGTACCCTGACAGCACAGTTTCACAGCAGAACGTAACAGGCATAACCACCAAGGATTATGACCAACCTAGATAGCATATTGAAAAGCAGAGACATTACTTTGCCAACAAAGATCCGTCTAGTCAAGGCTATGGTTTTTCCTGTGGTCACGTATGGATGTGAGAGTTGGACTGTGAAGAAAGCTGAGTGCCGAAGAATTGATGCTTTTGAACTGTGGTGTTGGAGAAGACTCTTGAGAGTCCCTTGGACTGCAAGGAGATCCAACCAGTCCATGCTGAAGGACACTGGCCCTGGGATTTCTTTGGAAAGAATGATGCTAAAGCTGAAACTCCAGTAGTTTGGCCACCTGATGTGAAGAGTTGACTCATTGGAAAAGACTCTGATGCTGGGAGGGATTGGGGGCAGGAGGAGAAGGGGACGACAGAGGATGAGGTGGCTGGATGGCATCACTGACTCGATGGACGTGAGTCTGAGTGAACTCCGGGAGTTGGTGATGGACAGGGAGGCCTGGCGTGCTGTGATTCATGGGGTTGCAAAGAGTCGGACACGACTGAGCGACTGAACTGAATTGAACCTGGTCCTGGCGCCCAGGCCCAGCACACCCACTCTTTATCTGAACAGAGAATCTTGAGGGAATCAGGTCAGAGATGAAGAGCACGGCCTTGTCCTGGTCAAACACGTGGTAACTTTTACAGTACCGGCCAATTTCAGACCAATTTGGTTATGTTATTATTAAGATATTGGTGTTTCAGAGGGAAAGGGAGGATGGGGAGTTATTTTATGGGTCCAGAGTTCTGGTTTCAGTAAATGAAAATGTTCTGAAGATGAACCATGGTGTTGGTCATGATGTAAATGTACTTACTGCCACTGAAAGGTACACTTAAAAGTGATTACAAAGAGTTTGACACTCAAATCCTTTACAAAGAGCTTTTGTGAGGTGCCCTGTTTACTTTGAGAAATAACGTATCATTTAGAAAAGACATTATTCAGCCTTGTATTAACTTAGTGCTGGTTTTTAAATGCTTTCAAAGGTAGCCCTTATGGCAGAAAGTGAAGAGGAACTAAAAAGCCTGTTGATGAAAGTGAAAGAGGAGAGTGAAAAAGTTGGCTTAAAGCTCAACATTCACAAAACGAAGATCATGGCATCTGGTCCCATCACTTCATGGGGAATTAGATGGGGAAACAGTGGAAACACTGTCAGACTTTATTTTTTGGAGCTCCAAAATCACTGCAGATGGTGACTGCAGCCATGCAATTAAAAGACGCTGCTTACTCCTTGGAAGGAAAGTTATGACCAACCTAGATAGCATATTAAAAAGCAGAGATTACTTTGCCAACAAAGATTTGTCTAGTCAAGGCTATGGTTTTTCCTGTGGTCATGTATGGATGTGAGAGTTGGACTGTGAAGAAGGCTGAACGCTGAAGAATTGATGCTTTTGAACTGTGGTGTTGGAGAAGACTCTTGAAAGTCCCTTGGACTGCAAGGAGATCCAACCAGTCCATCCTAAAGGAGGCCAGTCCTGGGTGTTCATTGGAAGGACTGATGCTGAGGCTGAAACTCACATACTTTGGCCACGTCATGCGAAGAGTAGACTCATTGGAAAAGACCATGATCCTGGGAGGGATTGGGGGCAGGAGGAGAAGGGGATGACAGAGGATGAGATGGCTGGATGGCATCACCGACTTGATGCACATGAGTTTGAGTGAACTCCGGGAATTGGTGATAGACAGGGAGGCCTGGCGTGCTGCGATTCATGGGGTCGCAAACAGTCGGACGTGACTGAACTGAACTGAAAGGTTGCTTAGGGCTTCTCTAGTGACTCAGACGGTAAAGAATCGGCCTGCAATGAAGGAGGACCCAGGTTCGATCGCTGGGTTTGGAAGACCCCATGGAGAAGGAAATGACAACCCACTCCAGTATTCTTGCCTGGAGAATCCCATGGACAGAGGAGCCTGGCAGACTAGTCCATGGGATTACGAAAGAATTGGACATGGCTGAGCAATTAATGCAAAGGACACCTGGCTAAAAGAGAAAGAGTGCTAGAGAATGTTACAAGGTTTAGCAGTTATTCTTGGGATTAGACCCTCACAATTTTAAGTATTGGCATGTTGTAAACAAGTCTTTTAAAGGTAATTAAAAGCAGTTTGCTTTCCTGATGGCTCAATGGTTAAGAATCCACCTGCCAAGCAGGAGACTCGGTTTCAATCCCTGGGTCGGGAAAATCTCCCAGAGGAGAGCATGGCAACCCACTCCAGTACTCTTGCCTGGAGAACCCATGGACAGAGGAGCCTGGCAGGCTACAGTCCATGGGGTCTCAAAAGAGTCAGATACGACTTAGCAACAACACAAAGGCAGTGTGGTTAGGGATCACGTCACAGATAAGCCACAGGACGGATGAAGGACATCAGCCATGCTAGTATCAGGAGAATGGCTGCTTGTGGTTGGGATGCATTTTTATAGGGACAGAATCATATGCAGGCTTTTTAAAGTGCTGTGCCTTCAACATCTTTAACCAAAGTGATGATGATGAATTCTAGAAACCTGTTAGGCGATTCAGCAAGGGGTTCTGGTGATGACAAAAACACTGATGTCTTACATGGGTGAGAAGAGGCTGAACAAAATTATTTCATGAAATGTGTGTGGAAGAGCGGATTATTTCTAAGTCAGGTCTCTGTGAGGTTAAAAGGCAATGTGCAACTAAATTAATAAATCTATTATAAAAATTCACAAATGGGTCCCTAAAATGGGACCACAGGGCCGTGGGGTGCAGAGGAGTTAATGCTGTATTGTTTTTGGTGAGAGCCCTGAAGGGTCTGTTTCCTTCTTCCATTCAGCACAATCTGGAATTCCATCCCCTGCCAAAATTTAAATAAATTTTAAATTAAAAAGATACCAGTGTTTGATCAAATGGTAATAGGTAAAAGCTATCTCATGGGTATTTTCTGTATCTTTGTGCTACCAAAATATGACCTCTCAGAATCCATGAACAGCTTTCAGACTGTTAGCTGAGTCTCCTTTGGTTTAGAGCAGTGCCTCCCAAACCTTACATACAGGAATCAC
Organism: Ovis aries; assembly: GCF_016772045.2. Classification (NCBI taxonomy): domain Eukaryota; kingdom Metazoa; phylum Chordata; class Mammalia; order Artiodactyla; family Bovidae; genus Ovis; species Ovis aries. The sequence continues at coordinate 56,459,550 of NC_056069.1, forward strand.
CCGGGGGTCTTGTTTCTGATGCAGATTCTGGTTGGCAGGTCCGGGGTGGGGGCGGCGGGGGTTGGTAGTGCTGAGAGTCTGTGTTTCTCACCAGCTTCCTGGTGGTGTGGGTGCCGCTGGTCCGTGGTCCACATTTGGAGTGGATTTACGAGACATTGCGGCGAACTGCCTTAGAGTCTTCGCTTCTCCAGTGAGGAGTGGGACGTGCTCTTTCCTCCTACATCAGGGGTTTCCAGCCTCTGGATCATGGACTGGTACTGACTCGTGGCCTGTTAGAAGCTGGGCCGCATAGCAGGTGAGTGGTGGGTGACTGAGTGATGCTTCAGTTTTATTGACAGCCACCCCCATGGCTTGCATTGCTGCCTGAGCCCCTTTCTCTGTGTGTGTGTGTGTGTCTGTGTGTGTCTGTGTGTGTCTGTGTGTGTCTGTGTGTGTCTGTGTGTGTGAGTGAGTGAATCACTCAGACCTGTCTGACCCTTTTCGACCCCATGGAGTATAGCCCACCAGGCTCCTCTGTCCATGGGATTTTCCAGGTAAGAATACTGGAGTGGGTTGCTGTTTCCTTCTCCAGGGGATCCTCCCAACCCAGGGATCAAACGCAGGGTCTCCTGCATTGCAGGCAAATTCTTCACCCTCTGAGTCCCCAGGGAAGCCCGTTTTCCCTGTGTGCACCCCCTAATTCCAGCAGTTACTTCACCTGAAGTGTGACCTGGGATTGTGCTGACTGCAGTGAAGTAATGCTCAGGTGGATTAAAGAGCAGTTTTCAAAATCCTGCTTTTGTGTTGGAAACCAAGCAGAGCCACAAGTAACTAAAATCCTGAAATGGGGCTGCGGGGCCGTGGGGTAGGTCGGAGATAATACTGTGTTCTTTTGGTAAGAGCCCTGAAGGGCCTTCTTTTCTTCTTTCATTCCATCTCTTCAGATTTTGCATGTGTGCTCAGCTGTTCTATATTCCGCCCCCCGCCCCCCGAGGGAGATAACTTTTATATTAATCTAAAATTCCGTCCTAGGCCAAAGCTTAAACTACTGTAGGTTGGTCCCGGGAATACAGAGGACCAAAGCGTTCCCAGTTGACTCATAACTTATGTTATACTCTCCGTGAAGTATTTGCAGATGGAAAAAGAAATGTGCGAGCGACATGCGAACATGCTGTGTTGAAAATATGCATAGTTGTGGCCTGCGGAGGAGGAAGCACGTGGGCAGGTCAGCACGTGCTCCAGAAGTGAGCAATGACTTGTCTGTTGGCACAGCACGCCTTGAACAGAGATGTAGGAAAGAGTACCACGGGTCCCAGGTTCTATAGGGAGCAGATCTGGCTATAGGATCGACTCTGGTGAAGAGGACAGGATGGAAGCTGGCACTAAATCCAGGAAGCATCCTTTTGAAACAGTGTAGAATTTACTGATAACGTCTTGATTAGATTTTTCACTTTGAGAGACAACTATTTTATGATATGTCCTGAAAAGAGCCTAATTTGAAAGCTCTGAAATAGCTTAGAGTGATAGCAGTTTACCTGATTAGATTTTAAGGGAAAGTTCTTTAAGTTGCCCTGGTCAACTTCAGGACTTTATAACTGTCTGCAACCATCCTGTTGGCTGTTTTGTCTGCCTTGTCCCTCTGTGGGGTCTTTTGAAATATTTTGCTGGCTCGGGAATTTGTCATCACAGTCGACAAGTAAATGCCCTACTCTGTGAAAGCGTGAAAGCGTTAACCACTCAGTTGTGTCTGACTCTTTGAGACCCCATGGACTGTAGCCCACCAGGCTCCTCTGTCCCTGGAATTCTCCAGACAAGAGTATGGGGTGGGTTGCCATGCCCTCCTCTGTGCCCTTCGCTTATTTGCACTATGTCGAAACAGAGTTGGTTTTAAATGTTGTTCTTCTCATTTTATTAATTGACAAAATGGCCGTTAGACTGACTGGTACTCTCAAGTTGTACCACCTCCCTCAACCCCACCCAGATAGACTTCCTCAGGCCAGAGAGGAAACATCACCCATGATTATTAATAATCACTTCTCCCATTTAACGCCATCTGTAACCTTTTCGGGCTTGACTTTCGCTTTGACTTGTTGGAATTAATGCTGTGGGCCTCAGTTCAGTTCAGTTGCTCAGTCAAGTCCGACTCTCTGAGACCCTATGGACTGCAGCACGCCAGGCCTCCCTGTCCATCACCAACTCCTGGAGTTTACCTAAACTCATCTCCATTGAGTTGGTGATGCCATCCAACAGTGGGCATCACTATGGGCCTAATTTTGTGAAATTTGATGATGAGTTAGTGTAGTGATTTTTTTCCTTGCATATTTTTTTGGTTATTTTTCATACAATTTCTGCTCTATGCAGCTGCTTTTCTTTGCTTTTTTTCACTCCTTCACTTTGTCCCCATTGGTGCCCTTTTGTGTCCCTTGAATGGCATGTGGATGTGGCAGCTTTGGGACCTCGCCACACCCTGTAGGAGTCCTCTGTGTGGAGCAGGGGAATCTCCCTCAAGCCTGTGGAGGGCTGGGAACTTGACCATGGGACCCCCTAGCAAGTCTCCCATCTCACAGTCCAAATGTCAGCCTGAAGCTCCACTGATTGTTAGGAATCAGACAGCTCGCACTCAGTGATTTCAGCTTGATGGAACAGATCAGATCAGCTTTTGGAAGGGAAGTGATGGAGCCTCCATCTTTTAACTGAGTTAAGAGATTGATCTGCAAGGAAGCTGGCTGCGCACACAGGCCCCCAGGAGCCCAGGAACGCCCACACTTGTCAGCAGCTGCAGAAGTGGCATTCCTGGCTTCGCAGGCAGAACCAGCTGTTGGCTGAGGCAGCTGCCGCGTAAAGACATCTTGCCCGCCAGCTCCCTCTCCGAGAGTGCCTGGGGAGTGAGTGAGCTGCAGTTGGCTTAGCATCCCCACGTCAGGTGGGGCCATCTGGGATCCCCCAGGCAGCTCCAGAACCAACAAGGAGATAACTCAACTTAGGAAGATGCAGGAGAAGGAGCTTGGGAGACGTTGATGATGTAGAAGTAGTGTCTTTCAGATGCTTTCAGTGACGCTCAGAGCCGGAGTCTGGGACCACAGAGTCTGGGACTCTTTTCTGTGGCCGGCACAGGACTCCCTTGCTTTTACATTATTTTTAAAAAACAAACTGCATATTCTAGCTCCTTCTCAACCTTTTCCCTCCTTTTTCATAAAGAGAAGCATTCTCATATTAATGCACTGATTTGGGGGAAGCTTTTGAGGAACTTTTTTTTTTTTCCTTTGAAAGAAACGTATTTTCCCTCATCTTAGCCTCTTAAGTCTCCAGTGGCCCTTGAATTGCAGCCGGTGCTTTCGGCCAGATTAACCTGTGGGTGTCGTTGAACTGTGGGAAGTTGCCATCTCTGTAGGATGAAAGAGTTGAATATTTGCAGTTTCCTGTGGTTGACCCTAATAGTGTGGGGTGTGTATGTGTCTGCACTTGTGCACACTCAGTCACGTCTGACTCTGCGACCACTCTGTTTGAGCCTAAGAGGGTGTGTGTGTGCATGCTCAGTCAGTCATGTCTGACTCTCTGTAACCCCATGGAGTGTAGCCCACCAGGCTCCTCTGTCCATGGAATTTTTTAGGCAACGATATTGGAGTAGGTTGCCCTCTGTTTTAACTGTGTGTTTTAGCTTATCAATGTGTTTGATTTAAAGATAGAATTTTTCTGATGACAGACAGTAAGTTGAACAAAGAAGGTGTTGTGTTTTTTTTTTTTTTTTTTGCAGTCCAGTTGAGAGGCAAAGTGTGTCCCTCAAAGGATATACAGCTCTGGCTTTAGGGCTTGAATTCTGTTGCATCTTGAATTCTGTTGTGGGTATGTGTATGTGTTAACAGCTGTGACATTTGTATTCCTTTTGGGTTTTCAGCTTTTTGGATGGGTGTCTAAAATATTTGCTACGATCTCTGCTACAAATGTCCAAATCTTAAAAAAAATTTTTCACCAGTTTTTAAGTTGAAGTACAGTTAATTTACAATGTTGTATTAGTTTCAAGTGTACAGCAAAGTAATTTATACATGTATAAATAGTATTCTTTTTCAGATTTCTTTTCTAGATTATCACAGATAGTGACTATTCAGCATATTGAATATACACTATATATACATATATATACACTATATATGTGCTATAGGTTGGCTATTTTATATAAAGTAGGGTATGTATAATGTGTTAATCCCAAGCTCCTAATTTATCCCTCCATGCTCCCCTTCAGTTCAGTTCAGTTCAGTCGCTCAGTTGTGTCCGACTCTGCGACCCCATGAATCGCAGCATGCCAGGCCTCCCTGTCCATCACCAACTCCCGGAGTTGACTCAGATTCACGTCCATCGAGTCAGTGATGCCATCCAGCCATCTCATCCTCTGTCGTCCCCTTCTCCTCCTGCCCCCAATCCCTCCCAGCACCAGAGTCTTTTCCAATGAGTCAACTCTTCTCATGAGGTGGCCAAAGTACTGGAGTTTCAGCTTCAGCATCATTCCTTCCAAAGAAATCCCAGGGTTGATCTCCTTCAGCATGGACTGGTTGGATCTCCTTGCAGTCCAAGGGACTCTCAAGAGTCTTCTCCAACACCACAGTTCAAAAGCATCAATTCTTCGGCACTCAGCCTTCTTCACAGTCCAACTCTCACATCCATACATGACCACAGGAAAAACCATAGCCTCGACTAGACGGACCTTAGCTGGCAAAGTAATGTCTCTGCTTTTGAATATACTATCTAGGTTGGTCATAACTTTTCTTCCAAGGAGTAAACGTCTTTTAATTTCACGGCTGCAGTCACCATCTGCAGTGATTTTGGAGCCCCCCAAAATAAAGTCTGACACTGTTTCCACTGGTTGCCCATCTATTTCCCATGAAGTGATGGGACCAGATGCCATGATCTTCATTTTCTGAATGTTGAGCTTTAGGCCAACTTTTTCACTCTCCACTTTCACTTTCATCAAGAGACTTTTTAGTTCCTCTTACTTTCTGCCTTAAGGGTGGTGTCATCTGCATATCTGAGGTTATTGATATTTCTTTCGGCAATCTTGATTCCAGCTTGTGTTTCTTCCAGTCCAGTGTTTCTCATGATGTACTCTGCATAGAAGTTAAATAAGCAGGGTGACAATATATAGCCTTGACGTACTCCTCTTCCTATTTGGAACCAGTCTGTTGTTCCATGTCCAGTTCTAACTGTTGCTTCCTGACCTGCATACAGATTTCTCAAGAGGTGGTCTGGTATTCCCATCTCTTTCAGAATTTTCCACAGTTGATTGTGATCCACACAGTCAAAGGCTTTGGCATAGGCAATAAAGCAGAAATAGATGTTTTTCTGGAACTCCCTTGCTTTTTCCATGATCCAGCAGATGTTGGCAATTTGATCTCTGGTTCCTCTGCCTTTTCTAAAACCAGCTTGAACATCAGGAAGTTCACACTTCACATATTGCTGAAGCCTGGCTTGGAGAATCTTGAGCATTACTTTACTAGCATCTGAGATGAGTGCAATTGTGTGGTAGTTTGAACATTCTTTGGCGTTGCCTTTCTTTGGGATTGGAATGAAAACTGACCTTTTCCAGTCCTGTGGCCACTGCTGAGTTTTCCAAATTTGCTGGCATATAGAGTGCAGCACTGTCACAGCATCGTCTTTCAGGATTTGAAACAGCTCAACTGGAATCCCATCACCTCCACTAACTTTGTTTGTAGCGATGCTTTTCAAGGCCCACTTGACTTCACATTCCAGGTAACCATAAATTCCTTGTCTAAATCTGTGAGTCTGTTTCGTAAATAAGTTCATTTGTATCATTTGTTTTGTTTACTCCACATGACCATGATAGCTCTTGATTTTGTCTATCTCTGCCTGACTCCCAATAAATGTCTGACTTTGAGTTGAAAGAAAAATGGATGGATAAGTCTACAATTGATCTTTTGAACTGGAACTTGGGTTTTCTTGTGTATGTGTGTTTATTGTGGTAAATATGGAATTGACTCTTTGAACTGTTGTTGCGTGTATGATTCAGTGGCTTTGAGTACATCCATAATGTGTGCAACCATTACCACTATTTCCAAAACTTTTTCATCATCCTAAGCAGAAACTCTGTAACCAGTAAGCACTAACTTCCTAAGCAATTTGTTTTTAACCTACTTTCCTCTTGGATACCTTTTTTGTGCTGCTCCTGGATATAAAAGTGCATTAGACATTCTGGTTTGTATTCCGTAAGGAATAGACACTGTCAGAAAGAACTGCTTTGTTTTGATGTGGTTTTTTTTTTTAATTTTATTTTATATTGGAGTATAGTTTCTTTTGGGTCTTCCCTTGTAGCTCAGTTGGGAAAGAAATTGCCTGCCATGCAGGAGATGTGGGTCCGATCCCTGGGTCAGGAAGATCCCCTGGAGAAGGAAATGGCACCCCACTCCAGTAGTCTTGCCTGGAGAATCTCATGGACAGGGGAGCCTGGTGGGCCGCAGTCCATGGGGTCGCGAGAGTCGGACACGACTGAGCAACTACACCGACAGCACCATAGGTGATTTACAATGTTGGGCTGGTCTCGGGTGCACAGCAGAGTGATTCAGTTATGCGTGTACACGTGTCTGTCCTTGTTCAGATTCGCCTCCCGTATAGGTTGTTAGAGAATACTGAGCAGAGTTCCCTGTGCTATACAGTAGGTCCTTGTTGATTATGTTACATATAGTAGTGTGTTTACGTTAATCCCAAGAAAGAAGTGTTGTCAACTTAGCTCCAGAGTCCAAGGATGGAGAATTAGATGGTGACTGGAATCTGCTAACCCTCAAAGTCCGTTTGGCACTGAGCTTGTGATGTGTGCTCGGGGGTGGACAGCCCCCACCCCTGTGGTGGATGAAGGGCCCTTTTCAAGAGGAAGGTGGCGGCACAGTCATCCAAAAAATGAGAGGGAAGAGGGAGGTGCTGGTGATAAGTGGCAGATAATTTTTAAAAAATCAGATGTATTTAGTTTCTTTTGTTAACTTCAGAATGGGTCCATCTGTTGTTCTTGGAATTCACTGCCATAAAAGCAGTGCAGCTGTATTAAAAAGTCAGCATTGAGCTGGGAAGCTCTTAAATTCTCTGTGCTTTTCCCACATTTCACTGTTTCATCCTGAAAATACCCGTCTCTGAGATGGATATTAAACACAAGCCCATGGAGTTTCTTAAAGTCAGAATATACTCCAGAGACTGAATGCCACTGGAGCTTTGTCTTGCTTACAGATCAAGTAAAATACAGTTTGTCCAACTGACTTGGTTTAGAGTGGGAAAGAAAAATGTTTTTAGGCCTGAAAACCATGTGATTGACTCTCTAGATCTCTTCCAAGAATCTGGTTTGGCATCTTGTGGCTCAAAGATGGAAAGTCAGATGTTTCCATTAATTTTTACTCTGGGAATATAGAAAAAAAAAAACAAACAAAAAAAACAATGTCTGATTGTTGGTGCACTTAGCTCCAGGAAAAAAAAAAGTGCATATTTGTAAATCTGCATAGCTCTGCTTAGATACTTGCTTTCTGTAACTTGGGAAGAGGTTGTCATTCATGCAGGCTGAGGGCTTGTATTTCCTTTTCGAGAACCTGGTTCCTGCAGAGATGCTTCTGGTCCTGCCCACCTGCACCCAGGGATGAACACTTAGACGAACACCTTTCCACAGAGGCGTTTCCAACCTGTTTCCAAGAGGACCATTACCTTGACTTTTTATCTTGGTTTTTTTTTTTTTTTTTCTATGTCTCCTCAGCAAGCTTTCTGAGAATGGGAGTCTGTCACTGCTGGGTCCTTAGCACTTTGGGCTTTCTTGGTGGCTCAGATGGTAAAGGGTTTGCCTGCAGTGCAAGAGACCTGGGTTTGATCCCTGGGTTAGGAAGATTCCCCTGGAGAAGGAAATGTCAACCCACTCCAGTATTCTTGCCTTGAGAATTCCATGGACAGAGGGGCCTGGTGGGCCACAGTCCATGGGGTTGCAAAGAGCTGGACACGACTGAGTGACTAACACTGTTTCACTTCAGCATCGGGGAGCAGAGCTGGCCCATGAAGACACTTGAATGCTGAATGCCTCTGAAGCTCTATTTGCAGTCAGCATGGAGCCAGTTAGGAGGACGCCTCATTAGCAGGATGTGTGCTCTGTTGAGGCTGTTATCATATTACATTTTAAGGAGGAAATCACAAGTCTGAAAGGGCCACAAGTGACAGAAGAAAAAACCTCCTTGTCAGAAGAGTCATGTTGGGAGTTTGGCTGGATTATTTCTGTCTTGGCCACGTAAGAACCACCCTTAGGCTGTATAAGGCCAGAGCAAAATAGAGAGCCATTGAAAATAATTAAAAGGAATGACTTTTTCAAAGGAATTATTTTACTTGATAGACTCCAAAACCATATAACATTCACTTTTGTTTTTTGAGGAGGAGTGGTTGGCTGTTGAGTTTGGTTCAGAGTATCTTCCCACAGTTTGACGTTTTGAAACCTGAGATGGTTCTAGGTACTTCAGCATCTACAGTGAAACAGGACGCGGCTCACAGTAACAAATACTATTAGGTACATTGGTGTTCTAATGAGTGTGAGTTGTATCAAGTATCATACACCTTAGCTTGCCAAGGGTGCACACCATTTCCATTACCTGCCCTATTCCCAGCATCTGAAAAATCCATCAGTAATGGCTCAGATGGTAAAGAATCTGCCTGCAATTTGGGAGACCCAAGTTCAATCCCTGGGTCAGGACAGTCCCCTGGAGGAGGGAATGGCTACCCACTCCAGTATTCTTATCTACAGAATGCCATGGACAGAGGAGCCTGGCAGGGCTACAGTCCATGGGGTCACATAAAATTGGGCATGATTGAGCGGCTAACACATACAAGACCTTAAGAAACCCTTGTCTCTGGGGCCTGTCTCCCTGCTCCTTTAAGTGAATCCAATTTATTTCTGACCTTTGCTTTCAGAGCAGCCTTTTGCCTTTCCCCTCAGCCTAGACCATTTGGACTGAACAGCCAGGCCCCTCCCTGTCTGGCACCCCCATCGGGTGGGTGGATGGGTAGGGAAGGGTTGGATCTCTGTAAACAGTATTTACTGGCCCCAGTGAGCCTCTAGTTGAACACACACACACACAATGATTTTGCAGGAAGGAGTAATTGGTTTCTGCCTAGGGTCATGACCTTCTGTGGCTCCCTGTCCCCGGTTGGGTCAGCTTATTGACTTTTTCCTTTGTGGCTGTTTCTCGACTTTGGCCTCCTCTTTCTTCCCCAGGTTCGTTGAATGAGCCTCCTCCCCCCGTTCCTTTGGCTTGATCTGTTTATTTGGACTCAAGCCTGACTCTGTCCTGCCTGGGCATCTCCTCTTCGGTCAACCTCTGGATTCCAGGCTCTGCTCTGGGTCGCTCAGCCAGCTTGTGCCTCTGTGAGCCTGTGGTATGTCCAGACCCTTTCTGCAGTCCCTGGGATTCCTGGTCCTGTGACACATGTGTCCAAGCAGAAATGGGCTGGCGTTTTGTACTGTTGGATCCATGGTCCCTTTCGGTGGTTTTGTACCATTGGATCTTTGGTTGCTTTCAATTTTGTAGATAGCTGAGGAACTCAGATTGTTCATACTTGAGGGTGAGTAGGATGGTGCCTTGCATTCTTGATACCTATGAATGCTGAAAAAATAGCTTTCATTAATGTTGGATGCTAAGCTCAGACCAGGTGGTAACTTTGGAAGAGGCGGTGTCGAAAACTGATTACATCAAAACTCAGTTTTGTTTATTTATTTTTTTGAGGCTTAACTACTATACCTTTATTATAAGTATCATTATGTGAAAAGTCGATGTGAAGATCTTATTTGAAACCAAAAATAGTTCAGAAAATTATCTATGGCAGGCAGACACAGCACCATTGGATGCTGGGTGTAATTTCGATAGAAAATGCAGAGGCCATTTATTAGAACAAATTTAGGCAGTTGTTGGCTTATGATGGAGGTGCAAATGCATTTGAGAAATTCATTTATGGGCCTGTTTTTGGAACTAGTTTTCTGAAAGACTCAGTAATATGCACAGGGAATTGGTTTCTCAGTGTTCTACAGAGACCTGCGCTAGTACCTGCAGTGCAAGGCTCAGGAGGGTGTGACAGACCCCTCCCGCATGAGCTCAGCTTCAGACATGTGCTGAGTTCTCCACCGCATTCTTCCCAAGGTCGCCTCCCTGGAGAGCTGTGGTAAATGGAGACACCCCACTTCTAAGCCATGTCCTCCTCATGAGGGTTGGCGTTGAGGATGGGTAAAGGGGTGGTTTAGTTGCTCAGTCGTATCTGACTCTTGCGACCCCATGGACTGTAGCCCACCAGGCTCCTCTGTCCAGGAGATTGCCCAGGCAAGAATACTGGAGTGGGTTGTCATTGGCAAGAATACTGGAATGGGTTGCCATTTCCTTCTCCTGGGGATCTTCCCAGCCTGGGGATGGAACCCTGGTCTCCTGAACTCAGGCGGGTCTCCTGCATTGCAGGCGGATTCCTTACTGACTGAGCCACCAGGGGTTACAGGGGAGAGGGTGCTATTTCCTGGGAGACATCCCTCTGGCAGGCACCATGCTGGCGCGCATTCCTTCCGTTTGTTCTGTTCAGTCCTCGTGACTCCTGTAAGAAGGCGTGGTCAGCTGTATTCATTGACATGAAGGTGGAGCTTCTATGAAATAACATGTCCGAGAGCCGCGCTTGGTCGGTGATGAGTTGATAGAGGTGGGGTTTGGATCCAGACTTGATCGACTTTCTACTTGATGACGTTACTTCTTTGGGAGGAACGTGAAGGGGGATGGGGAGATGGTGTGTGATGGGGGTTGTTGCCTGTTGACTTTCTCAGGCCCTGTGTCTCCCCATCCTGGCTGTTCTCCAGGGTTGTTTCTTTTCCCTCTTCAGTCCCTGGGGTTGACTATCCTTGGCTCCTTTCTGATCATGACCTTTGTGTTTTCTCTTGAAGTTGCTCTTCAAGATCGGTGGCTTATCAGACCACCTACCCAGGTCCCTCCTTTGTGGCGGCTTTTTTGCTTTATTTGGTTTTATTGCTCCAGGGCAACAGAAGGGCAAGTGAACATCCCCATCTTTTTTTTAATTTTAACATTTCATCACCTTGTGTTCACAGTCTTGCTTTCAGGCTTCTGCTAGAGTGGTTCTCAGCCGTGTGTGTGTCTGTGTGTGCACGCGCGCACACCCTCACTCAGTCATGTCTAACTCTTTGTGACCCCATGGACTGTAGTCCAGCGGGCTCCTCTGTCCATGAAATTCTCCAGACGAGAATCCTGGAGTGGGTTTCCACTTCCTACTCCAGGGGATCTCAACCTTGCTCTTGTTCAGTTGCTAAGTTGTGTCCAACTCTCTGTGACCTCATGAACAACAGCACACCAGGCTTCCCTGTCCTTCACTATCTCCTGGAGTTTGCTCAAATTCATGTCCATTGAGTCGGTGATGCTATCTAACCATCTTGTCCTCTGTTGCCCACCTTCTCCTTTTGCCTTCAATCTTTCCCAGCATCAGGGTCTTTTCCAATGAGTCCAATAGCACTGGGAAGGCCAGGTCCTCCCAGGAGCCCCGACCTCACAGGGCAGGGAGCAGCCCAACAGGAAGGAGACAGCAAATGGTGTGGGAGGGGGTGGGCGGGATTTGTCTCACGCCACAATACCCACTGAGTCTGTGGTTCTCCACCTTCACCATGAACAGCACCATCCAGGAACCTTGTTAAGTCACAGACCCCTGGACTGCACGCAGAGTTGGGGATGCAGCAGATAAGAAGTGAGACCAAGGAAGCTGTATCTTTCACAAGGACTGTTTACAGCAGCTAGTCGAAGAATCACACAGAGACAGACACTGTACTAGCGTCTGCGACATTTAAACTCACATGTCACACTCAAACAGAGCATCTAACAAGAGGGTGAGACTAGAGAGGTAAAGACTCTTTGCATCAACCCCGACACACCGTATATTCACTGGGAAGCTTTTGCCAAGAGCCTTGGCCCTGCCCCCAAACCATGAACTCAGAGTCTCCCCTGGGACCCCTGATGTGCTTTTAGGAAGCTTTCTGGATGCCACTTAATAATCAGGCAAGCTCACAAGTGTTTCATAGACTGAATGAACATCCTATCCATACAGTAGGAAAGTTGAAATTTGTTGAGAAGGCACAACTTTTGCATTCTGAGCTTAGAAAGCTTGGCTCATATTATCCATGATTTCTAGGCTTTGATTTTTCTTGTACAGCTGCTTTTCTGGACACTTAGATGGTTTTGTGGAATGTCTCTGATGCCCTGTCTCTGTGAATTCAGTTCCTTCTGTCCGTCCACTCGTCCAGGGGGTCCCCAAGTGCATGGGTCTTCCTGTTTCTCTGGGAAATTGACCTGTTTTTGGTCTTCTCGGTCTTTACCTCTCTAGTCTCACCCTCTCATTAGATGCTCTGTTTGAGTGGAACGTGTGGGTTTAAATGTCGCAGACGCTAGTATGGTGTCTGTCTGTGTGTGATTCTCAGACTAGCTGCTATAATCAGTCATCGGGGCCCTTGTGAAAGATACAGCTTCCTTGGTCACACTTCCAATCTGCTGCACCCCCAACTCTGTGTGCGGTCCAGGGGTCCGTGACTTAACAAGGTTCCTGGATGATGCTGTTCATGGTGAAAGTGGAGAACCACAGACTCAGTGGGTATTGTGGCGTGAGACAAATCCCGCCCACCCCCTCCCACATCATTTGCTGTCTCCTTCCTGTTGGGCTGCTCCCTGCCCTGCGAGGTCGGGGCTCCCGGGAGGACGTGGCCTTCTCAGTGCTATGACTCTGCAGATGGGTTTGGTTCTTTCATGTTCTGCATCTTCTTCTTTTCTGCAGTCCGGCCTCCTTTTCTTTCCATGTCTGGAACAGAACCCGGGGCTTTTAGAAGCACCTCTCCTTCTGGCTGTGAGATGCTGTGAAGGTGTCTCTGATTCGTATTGAGAGAAATCCCGGTGGTAAAGCAGTTTCCTGAAATCCCTCCACTGAGCTCCATGCATGGAGGCCATTAGTAATGGTCTTTGAGTTCAAACCACTCAGTTATGTTTCTAATGAAACCTTCCCTGTTTCTACCTCAAGGAAAGAGAAAGCGGGTTGGGGACTGAAGGAAGGATAAGACCCTGGGATGCAGGCAAAGACAGTGTCCCTTGAACGAGCTTCTTTTGTCCACCCCTCCAGCCCCACACGTGTCCTGTGGCTTGGACGACCCCACCCGGGCTGCATGAACGGCAGAGCAGTGGAGGGGTGTGTATGTTACAGCTGCTCCACCTTGGAGAGGAAGGGGGCTCATTTATAACTTCTGCATAAGAAGTGTCTGTTACTTAGAACTGCAGTGAAAGCATAAATGACGTCCAGCTTTTATTTCAGACTGATTGGGTAAGTCTGAATAAGAATTGGATAAGAATTCAAACTGCATGGGTACTTGGGAGGCATGTTGCTTAGAAGGGCATGCCTAAGCTTTTTGAGATGACTGGTATGTTCAGTATATTACTCTGAGTTGTCAAGCTGTCCGTTTGTGCTGTGTGCACATTAAACCTTGGTGTTTTTCTAAAAAGTAACGTCTAGCTTGTTTGAAGGCAGCTGTGTGTATTGAAGTTACATGTGTCACGAACACAGCCTGACTGAACCAAGTGAAGTTGGTATAATTACTCTGTGTTGAAGTAAAGCACAGTGGCAAACCATGGTCCATGCTTACTGCCTATTTCCGTACAGCTTATGAGCTAAGAATGCTTTTTAAATTTTTAGATGTTTGGAGAAACATCAAAAGAATGATTTTTTTTTTAATGACGCGAAGATGATAAAGAAAGTCACATTTAATGAAGTCGTATTGGACACAGCCGTGCCCATTCATTGGTTTGTCTGAGACTGAGTTCCAGCCATAGCAGCACAGTCTGCGAGTCAGAAAGCCTGAAGTTAACCATCTGGTCCTTGGAAGGAAAACTTAGCTGACGGATCATTTTTCCCAGTTACTTCTGATGTGATGTTTTAGCACTGCAGGAGGCCTTCTAGTGGATTCCAGTCCTGGCTACACATCAGAACCGCTGGAGGGACTAGTGATGGGGATGCTTGGGCCTCTGTGCCTTGCCCAGTGATACAGGGGAACCTGGAACCCAGTGGTACAGCTTCTCCGGAGGTGAGCTCAGGAAGCTGTACTTGAAACCAGTGCAGCCAGCCAGCAGGATTCTGTGAACCTCTATGTCTTAGACGGACCCATTGTTAAACTCCATCATTTAAAATGTTAATTATTAATTATTTGGCTGCACTGGGTCTTGGTTGTGGGCTCTTTGTTGCATCATGCGAGATCTTTTGTCGTGACACAGCGACTCTCCAGTTGTGGTGTGCAGTCTTCAGTAGTGGCAACATGCGGGCTTAGTTGCCCCATGGCACATGGGATCTTAGTTCCAGAGATCAAATCCACATCCCATTATTTGCATGGTAGGTTCTTAACCACGGGATCGCCAGGGAAGTCCTCAACCCCATCATTTGGAGAGGGCATCCCAGTGGCACAAGTGGTAAAGAGCCTGCCTGCCCATGCAGGAGACACAGGACACATGACTGGGTCGGGAAGATCCCATGGAGGAGGAAATAGCAACCCACTCCAGTATTCTTGCCTGGGGAATTTCATGGACCGAGGAGCCTGACAGGGTACAGTTCACGGGGTTGCAAAGAGAGGGACGTGACTGAAGCGACTTAGCATGCATGCACGAAGGGAGATGCCTTCCCCAAAAGGACAAAGATTGACAGTGGTAAAAACCCTTGTGTCCTGCTACCAAGACCCCTACCTGTAGGGTGAAAGTAAGTGGAAGTGACTGGGTGAAAGTCACTCAGTCGTGTCTGACTCTTTGCGACCCCATGGACTGTTCAACCTGCCAGGCTTCTCTGTCCATGGGATTTTCCACGCAGGAATACTGGAGTGAGCTGTCATTCCCTTCTCCAGAGGGTCTTTCCAACCCAGGGATTGAACCCCGGTCTCCTGCATTGCAGGTGGATTCTTTACCCTCTGAGCCACCTGTAGGTAGTTGATGCTCCGAACTGAACAGGCATCAGAATCCCCTGGAGACACTTATTAAATCACTGACTCCTAGGACTCAACCCAGAGTTTCTGGCTCGGCAAATCTCAGGTGCGGCCTGAAAATCTGCATTTCTGACAAGCTCTCAGGTGCTGCCAATGCCACTGGTCTGGCAGGCAAACTTGGAGGGCCAATGTGTAGGGCTTGGCAGGCTGTGTGTGGGTTTTTTTTTCCTTTTAAAATCTCTGTTCTAAATAAAAACATCTAATACACAGACTTCCCCCAAAGCGTGTTTTTTAAAAGCTCAACGGTCACTCTCACAGTCCAGGTACCTTTTTTGATTCCCGCAGCCATAAAGGACTCATTCTTGAACAGTATCCTGGCAGAAGCTGTCTGCTGATCTTAGTTTTAAATACTAACACCTGTCAGTGGTTTTGTCTGTAACTGGATTTTTTTTTTTTCCTGGGTTAGTGGGGAGCCGCGCCCAGGCACAGCAAAAATAAGAGAAGTCTGTGTTATGTGTGAAGCCCATTTCCAAGGAAGGTTGATTGTTGAAGAATTTTCAAAAGGGAGTTGATTGTGCTCATACGCCTTCTGAGGTTGCTGTGTAAGTTGGAGAGTTAGTGCTTATTTTTAATATTGAAGGGCAGTTAAATTGTGAACTTACCGTTTGCCGTACTAGGCAATTACAACGTATTGCCCTCATTTCCTTAGTGGGGTGCCCAAGCCGGAGAAGAAAGAGGGTGAGTCCATGCTTAGAAGATGCTGTTAGAACTCCCATGCTCTCCATAGTCTTAGCTTTAAGATGCTGTTTTAAACCACTGTCCATGCCATGCTGGCATAGGGAATATTGGACTGGTAACCAGAAAGGAGGCCTGTGCTGTGCTCAGTTGCTCAGTTATGTCCAACTCTGCAACTCCACGGGCTCTAGCCTGCCAGGCTTCTCTGTCCATGGAGCTTTCTAGGCAAGAATACTGGAGTGGGTTGCCATTTCCTCCACCAGGGGATCTTCCTGACCCAGAAATCAAACCTGAGTCTCTCGTGTCTCCTGTGTTGGCAGGAGGATTCTTTACCACTGCACCACATGGGATGAGGCAAGCAGGGTACCAGGGAGCGAAGCATCACCCAGGGTTGCTGCAAGTGCTGGAGCTACCTTTGCCCGAGCTCCACGATTGATTCATCCTTAAATTGTACGTATCAGACACCTGCCTCACCCTACTCCCAGTCCTGATCAGAACCTCAGAGCTTAAGCAAGGCTCCCTAAGAAAGGGGCTTCCCTGGTGGCTCAGTGATAAAGAATCTGCCTGCCAATGCAAGAGATGCAGGTTTGATCTGTGGGTTGGGAAGATCCCCTGGAAAAGGAAATGGCAACCCACTCCAGTATCCTTGCCTGGGAAATCCCATGGACAGAGGAGCCTGGTGGGCTACATACAGTCCATGGGGTTGCGGGGTTGGACATGATTTAGTGACTAAACAACAACAACCCTAATAAAGAGACCCATGTGCAGAATCAGATGCCTGTCTTCCCCTCCTTTTGCTTAAGTGATTCCCTGATACTTTTAAAATATTCTAAGAAGTGACTCATTTTGAACGGTCCTTTCTTTGATACTTTTCAAATATTTACTTCAGTACATCTTAGTGAACTTGTTTATGATTAAATTACTGCAATATGCACTGCCCTGTGTAATATGATGGGTTTGATTATTCCCATGAATTTTTGAGGGGGAAAATGTCCCCAAAGCGTTTCTGAGATGAAGCCTTTCTAGCGGACGTGTGCATTCTCCCATAAAACTCTTTAACATTCCATTGGTAAGTTCAGCACATGGCCTGTATTAGAATTGCCAAATGCAGTGGCTTCATTTCAGAGGTTTGAGTCAGTCTTTAATCTAGCTGCTGTTTGGGTGTTCCAAGTGGCTCTTGTAATAATTTTGAAATAATTAATAGCATTTCTGAGTCCTCCGATGAGGGTAAGCGCACAGGTAGCCCTTTGAGAAACAGCAAGGACTTTTGTCTTCTGCAATGATCTTCTGTTCTGAAATGCATCCATCTTCCTGCCATGTCAGAGTTCACAGTGGGCTCGCTCCAAGCATCTGCTTTTGCTCTTGCGAAAGGAACTGATGACAGATGTTTGCTGGCTGATGCTGAGAAGCCCCCCTTTGCTGTGACAATGGGCTGGAGCATATGCTGTTCCTGGTCGCAGGAAGCTTTTGTTAACAGAGAACTCAAAAGAGATCAGGCCACTGGGGAATATGGCCAGCATGCCTCTGGGTAGGGCAAATCCTGTCCGAATAACCTAATTTCCTTCTCTGAGCAGCAAAACACCAGGGAGATTAAAACTGCAGATTTTTCAACTTTCACAGGTGGTTTTTTTTTTCCTGATTTAAAAGCATCCAAAATTAAAATGTAAACATTGCTCATTTCAGACATTTATTGAGCTTTATTTTTTCCCCCTTTCACCAAAGGGGTTTAACTTGGCTTAGAAAAATAGTACACAGTCTCATTAACATTGGTTGGAGGCCACTAGGGAGAGTAGGTGTTGGCACCCAGAAGTGAAAGTCACTCAGCGCCCGACTCTTTGAGACCCCATGGACTGTACCCCACCAGCCGCTTCTGTCCACGCGGATTCTCCAGACAAGAATCCTGGAGTGGATAGCCATGTCCTTCTCCAGTCGGCATCCAGATCCCCAGCCTTATTTTGGATGTTTCCTATTTGATATATCTCTCTGCAGTGGTAAGATGATGTAAAAAACCATAGAGAAAATTAAAAAATTTCCTTTTGAGGAAAGTCATACTCAGAAATATCCATTGTTGGCTCTTTGCTATCTTTGATGGAGATTTTAAAATAGTTCGCAGATGTTACTTTTAGCAGGGGAGGCTGTAGCCGCATTTTAGCACCTAGAAAGAATATGATTAGCTAGTAACTTTCTGAAGTTTGAGCTATAGTCTGAAATGCAAAGAGTAGCTTTTTTTAACAGCTGAATTGGGATAATTCATATCCCACACAGTTCACCCACTTAGTGTGTACAATTCAGTGGCTCTTATTATATTTGCAGAGATGTATAACCAACACCACAAACTATTTGAAGATCTTTATTGCCCTGAAAAGAAGCCCTGCACCCCTAAACCTTAGCTGTCACCCCTAAACCTTCCCACCTTACCTTCCAGGACGATTACAGTTGCAAATACTCTCTAATATTTGCCTATTCTAGATATTTCGTTTCAGTGGAATCATACAAAATGGAATGTTTTATGACTGGCTTCTTGCCCTTGGCATAATGTTCTCAATATTCATTCATGTTGTAGTAAATTCTTCATTCCTTTTTATTGATGCATAATATTCCATGGTATGGTTGTGCCCCATTTTATTTAAAAGGAATAGTCTTTTAAAACTAAGTAGAACAGAAAAACATAAAGTAAAAAGCATGAGCATGGCTGACCATATACAGCCACTTTTTATAGGGTTTATAGTGGGTCACACATTAATATTTTTAAAGGTTATATTTTAACGTGAAAGCTCAAGATCAGAGTAACAGTTAAGAGCAGTGAGGTAAATAAAGTGTTTTAAAACAAGTTCAGACTTAGGTACTATTTCTAGTTATCATCTCATGTCTGAAAATGGGCACCTTTCTTCCCCTTCCCTCCCATAGTTCAGAGGAGATGGAAAAACGATGAAAGCTCACAGAACGGGTTCTTTGGAAGCAGCCCAGGAAGTGGGTTATTTAGTGGGGAGGGGGCTAGGATCCTTTGATGGTGTGGACTGGTTGTTCTCTCCCACTGGGAAGGATGGACTAGTCCAGATGGGACGGCTGGAGGTCCAAGGAGCAATATCCGGACACCGAGGAACTTGAGGACAGGGTGTTCTGACTGCAGAGGGGTGGCTTACTTGGCCTTTGAGAATAAATAGTTGGCCCCTTACTGCCATAGATCTTAGCCCTGGCATCTCCAGGGATCTTGTTCCTCCTGCTCCCACTGTCTGAGCAGGTGAGAGGTTGTCCTGGCTGTTTCCTTGTACCCATGAGACTGTTATCATCCTGACTTCAGAGGGATGAACAATGGTCACTGCGGATTGCTTGACTTTAGACAACCTCATCCAAGTGGAGCGGTTTTTCGAGAGAGATGATGTAACTTTAAAAACGAAGTGACAGTGTTAGTTACTCAGTCATGTCCGACTCTTTGCAACCCCATGGACTGCAGCCTGCCAGGCTCCTCTGTCCATGGGCTTTCTCCAGTCAGGAACACTGGAGTGGGTAGCCATTCCCTTCTCCAGGGGATCATCCTGACGCAGGGATTGAACCCAGTTCCCCTGCATTGTAGGCAGATGGTTTACCATCTGAGCCACCAGGAAGCTCCATGTAATTTTAAGAAATAGTGAATTATTTGTAATGAAGTTTTGAGATTCTGTTTAAGTGACGTCTCCAGTTATCCACAGTTCCAGTTTTCCCCTCACCGGGCCCTGTGGGTACTTCTGATTCTTCAGCTGCCCAATGGCTGTCTGGCAAAGACTTTTGAAGAATTCCTAGAAGTTCCCAGGGGGTTTCTACAGGACATTTTAACTCAAGGATTTATTGGGTGAACAGAGGGAATAGGGGAGAGGAAAGGGAATAGGTTGTCTCGTTTTGGCTGCATTTTCTGTATGAGTGAACTTGGCCCAGAGCATTTTTGATCAAGGTTACCTGAGTGAGAAACAGGAGACATTGGCAGCAAAGAGAGCCTCTCATATGTGGTCCAGGCCAAACTTGGTTCTGTGCAGCCATCTCCTGCTTGGATGTGAAGAGCCTCAGAGAGTAACAGAACCTGAAGAGTGGTGCTGACATTCAGTAGTCAGCCAGTTGGTTAGGGAATCGCAACAGTGATTCACAAACTGTTAAGAAATTCGATTAGTGTCTGAAAGCCAGAGGCAAAAAAGTGAGGTTTTTTTTTTTTTTTTTTTTTTTTTTGCAGTGGGGAGGGGTACCTGCTATCCAGTAAAGCCTTGTGAATGAATGCACTTAGGATAAAACTGAAAATAAGACCCTAATGAGGAAGTTAATTTACATCTGCTTGGAGAGAAGGACTGTACATCTACGGTTACGTGTGCATAGACCTTTGTGGACAGCATAAATAAATGTCATGTGTGACCTAAAATCTATACTTGTGTTATTTTGTGACTTTTAAAATCTATACCGTCAACTGTATTGCCCTTTTAATGTGCCTAAAGTTATATGTAGATTTTAATTTTATAGGACTTTCCCACTACATCTATATCTGTCTCTCTGGTCCATCCATCCATCCATTGTAACCAAAGATTTGCAAATCTTTCCTGGTTTCTCAGATAAATTAACCAGTAATATCATGTGTGTATACTCGTTGATACTGATGTGTTTTTCTGAGTTTATTTGGTTTAATCTTCCCAGAGAAGTGAAGTCAGCAAAAAGAAGAAAACTCAGGAGGGTTTGCACGTCTGGAAAGTCTCCCTAGGTCACTGTCCCACACTGTTCCTTGTGAGCACTAAGAGAAAGGGTTGACAGCGTTGCATAAGGCTGACATTTGCATAATTCTCCACAGCTTGAAAGAGCACTTTCATTTGCTCTCAATTTGGTCCTCACAACCATGTGACCCAAATTTCTAATTTTAAAGGTATCATTTATACAGATATGTGTGTTGTCACTTTTCCGTTGTGTAGACAAGCAGTTTCAGGATGGTCAGTTCTGGGACTTGGCTCTCTAGTATAAAAGGAAGCCAGCCAGCTGTGGGTGAAATTCTTAAGGGGCTCCCCCACTTCTGGCTTTAAGTGTAACTTTTAAGTATGAATTCATGGTGGAAGGTGAGGGGGGTGGGGCGGGTGGAATCGGCCAGAACACAATGGCTACTTTTTCATCCTCTCCCTGAAAGTCTTCAAGTTCAAAAATGTAAAATTGACCCCAGGGTAGAAATAAAGTTTTTATGCTGTCTGCTGTTTTAATGAAAAATCGTTTTACATGGCAGCAAAAACCCGGGGTAAATTATTTGCCACTCCCTCTCCTCCAGCAGCTTTTCAGAGCATCCACTAGAAGGTGTCAGAATTGCCAGTAGATTGAGGTCACCTAGAAGGGGCTTTTCCACATCTTTCTCCCTGCCAATGTCCATTCCTGTTCATAGGCTCTTTAACTGAGAATTTATTTTATTTTGCTTTGTAAAATTCTTTTTAAAAAAATGCTTAGCCGTTGGGGGTTGGAGTGTCAGACTTAATATGTCATGCTGGTATAAATAAGAAATAGCTGAATAAATTGATGATGCTCTTTGATTAAAGCATCTTTCCTACAATTGATGGACTAGACAAGAGGGATTCATATGCAGAGGGATATCAGTGTAGAACAGTTAAGTTTTTACTTGCCTGAAAGCATTTCTATTTGTCTTATAGAAATTCCAGGTCTAAAATTGCCATTAGGATCAGACTTGCTGAATAAATAGTTTGGATGTCAGTCTTCTCAGTTACTTTGTGTAAAGAGAATCTAAACCATCTGGGGTTTTGGTGCTTGTTTTATGCAGGCTCTAAGACCAAAATGGCTTCTGTTTTTAGGTTAAGTCAGATGTGTACAGCCTGCCATGTTAACTTCTTTTGTTCAAGTTGGCATGTATTTTAGCTTCTTTGAAACATTGGAAAGGTTTCAGACCAAGTTGGGGAAGAAAAAAATAAAAGTCCCCCCACACAACTAAGTTTACTAGTTCAAATATTTTGTGAACAAGTGTCCTCTGAGGTAAGTACATTTATTTAACACCACTGGATGATTCTCTAAATTTGTTGTTCGTCTGGGTTTTGGCCAGATGTTTAACTTATGTCTGAATCGTGCAACCAGGATTTGGTTTCAGTATACACAAGAAAAGAAAGCCAGGTTCTAAAGTATTCTGGTCTTGTATTAATGGGTTGTGACATGTTTTCCCTACTGACCACAAACCCTGCAACAGTCTCTAAATGCATCCTCATAATTCAGCCTTTTTTCTTTGCTGACTTGTGCTTTTATAGGTGTGTAGTTTATTCTGATGGCAGAGATAAAGACACTCTTTAATGATGCAAATTTAGTCTTAACTGACTTTTATATGAATGTTACTCTTAAGAATACTTTTAAACCTAGAAGCTGTCTTTTGAGTTTATTTTTAGTTACCTGTAGACCAGCCTTTGTATACTTTTTTTTTTTTTTTTAAGGTGAGGCTGAGGATTGTCTTTACTGTTGTCCAGCCAGGGATTAGTTTGTAGCAATAGGTAAATGCAAGTAATGTGCAAATTATGGCCTGAAGCTATTTTTCAAGTTATCAAAATGGAAGGAGAAAAATGCTTTAAAGGTAATTCAAAGAATTTAAGGACTGCAAATAGTTTGAGATTTTAACCTTCCTGAAAGTGAAAGTCGCTCAGTCCTGTCTGACTCTTTGCGATCGCATGGACTATGCAGTCCATGGAATTCTCCAGGTCAGAATACTGGAGTGGGTAGCCTTTCCCTTCTCCAGGGGATCTTCCCAATCCAGGGATCGAACCCAGGTCTCCTGCATTGCAGGTGGATTCTTTTAACTTTCCTGAATAATAATCATATTTCCAAATGTAGTTGAAAAACCTCATATGCCCACAAAATATGCTGATGGCTATGGAAGAAGAGTCATAGTCTTGACCCTAGAGAACTTATACCTAGTAAAAGCCTTCCCTTGGAGGAGGGCATGGCAAACCACTCCAGTATTCTTGCCTGGAGAAGCAGGCAAGCCTGGCGGGCTACAGTCAGGGGGTTGCACAGAGTCTGACTTGACTGCAGTGACTTAGCACAAGGGCTTCAAGGGTGGTGCTAGTAGTAAAGAACCTACCTACTAATGCAGAAGAAGTAAGAGACTCGGTTCAATCCCTGGGTTGGAAAGATCCTCAGGAGTAAGAAATGGCAACCCACTCCAGTAGTCTTGCCTGGGGAATCCCATGGACAGAGAAGCCTAGTGGGCTACAGCCCATGGGGTTGCAAAGAGTTGGACATGACTGAAGTGGCTTAGCATGCATGTAACTGCAACCGGTAATATTGGTGGTGATGCTGATGTAGACTAGTCTCGTAAGTTGTCTGGTGGAGATCCTGGTCCTCTGTATATAGTTGGTAGGTACCATCGCCTACCAGCAGTATTAGCTACTGCTGTTTCCCAAAGACTTAACTGGGGAACACCAGTCCTAAATGAAATTGAGAGAAGCAGGGGGTGGGATGGGTTAAAGGTTTGGAATAGGTGCATTTTTCAGAAATTAAGAGCATGCAGTGAATTTATTTCTGTAGCAAAGAAATTATGTGTGGAAAGAAAGAAGAAAGGCATTAAGAAAGGGTTTCATTCTTAATAGTGCTTCCCAAGCAGTAGGAGAAGTGGTTCCTAAAATTAGTCCCTGTTAATGTACGTTCACTTTGGGAACCTCTGAGTCAGAGGATGCTTCTTTTTTTGTGGTTGTGGGTTTTATTTGGGTTCTTATTATCAGTGTTAATCAGCTAATACCAATATTATCTTCTCTGGTATATGAGTCTACACATGTTCTCTCTCAGATGTTTTATTTACTGTTTTTGTGTGTGTTAGTGACCCAGTTGTGTCCAGCTCTTTGCGACCCCATGGACAGTAGCCCACCAGGCTCCTCTGTCCATGGGCTTCTCCAGGCAAGAATACTGGAGTGGATAGCCATTCCATTTTCCAGGGGATCTTCCCAACCCAGGGATCGAACACTGGTCTCCCACATTGTGGGCAGATTCTTTACTGCCTGAGCCACCAGGGAGGCCCTAATAACTTTAAAAAATGGTTATTGTGGCTCCCTCTCTGGACTGTGAGCTCCATGAGGATAGAGACCTATTTGTTTCTCTGCATCACCCCAATGCCTCCCAGAATACCGCCCCATAAATAAGTGTTCAATAAATATTGAATGAATTTGGAAATGAGGATGGGTTTGGTGTTCTGGACTGTGTACGTTTTAAGTTGTAGCATCCTAAGAGGAACCTAGTTACAACTGTGTTGAGTTTACAGGGAAATGATTTATGACAGTCTGAAGAGGTATTCGAGCATGCATGCTCAGTCTCACTCATGTCCGACGCTTTGTGACCGCATGGACCATAGACCCCCCCCCCCAGGCTCTTCTGTCCATGGGATTTTCCAGGCAGGAGTATGGGAGTGGGTTGCCATTCCATTCTCCACTGAAGAGGTGTGTTTTATAAAAGTGAACTTGGTGACAAAGCGCAGAGCCACATGACTCTGCCAGCAACTGAATGACTTTGGTGGTGGTTGAGTCACTAAGTCGTGTCTGGCTCTTGCAACCCCATGGACTGTAGCCAGGCCTCTGTCTGGGATTCTCCAGGCAAGAATACTGGAGTGGGTTGCCATTTCCTTCTCCAGGGGATTTTCCCGACCCAGGAATCAAACCCAGATCTCCTGCAAGGCAGGCAGATTCTTTACCAACTGAGCTGCGACTTTGGACAATTGGTTAAATCGTCATACTTACCTTTCAGAGTTGGCTTGAGGAATAGAGAAGGGAGTGGGAGAGTGTTTAGGGATGTACTGACATCATGTGCGCTTAATACCTGCCATGTATTAATGAAGCATCATTGCAGAGGCAAACCCTGCACGATGCTCTTCCCCGCCTTTTAGTACCAACTGGCTCATAGTAAACCTGTCTGTGGCCATGCAGCCTCTCTTATCCTATTTTAGCTACTTTTGGCAGCAAAGAACCAAGGTAATACAGGTGTCAGAAGATGGTCAGTGAAACGTGTGCTTTCTTGGAATGGCCAAACCTCAGAGAATTTCTTTTTAGGGTAATGGACTCTCTGGAGCCAGGAATTAGTCTTTTTGCATAGATGTGAGAAAGAATAAGAGAGACTCGACACGTTTATCCTAGAACATTTTGTCTCACATCTGGAAGTGACTGTCATCCTTCAGTAATTTCAAGGTGGCTTTCACAGTTGGGAAAAGCTTGGCGTGGGGGAAACTTCATCCAAATCCTGTTGAATCAAAAGTAATGTTTTACTTGGCCTCATTTTACTTGAGAAACAAAATCCATATACAGCAAAGACTTTGCTACGATTGATCTGTAGTTTATGTTGTCCTGTGACTGGATCCTTTAAGCTTAGTGGTTCCCAGGCCTCTGGATTCCTACATCCAGATGTTCTAGGAGACCAGCAAAGGATTATCCCATCTTTTACACTGATGGGTAAGGACACTTAATAACACTCTGGCCATCATTTTAATTTTGAAAGCAGTTTTAACACACAGAAAGCAGGAAGTGGAAATTTTCAGAATAAGGGACAACTTTTGAAATGGAAGAAATTAAGCTTTATGAAAAACTCATTGCATTGCCTTAGATATCTCATTTGGCCATTGAATATTAGCAGCCCTAATTAAGCATTTGAAAGTCCCTGCTACAGTTAATTCAACTATAGGAATCTTTGACCTAATGGGAGAAATGTACTCCCAACTCTAGGTTTGTAGTTTCTGGGCTTTGTCTCAATGAGAGGTTTAGTTTTGTGGCAGGTACTTTTAAATGATTCTCTTTCCTATTGTGTAAAGATGTGGGTTTTGATCATTTTAACATTTCTAGTTAAGGCTTCAGTTAAATTATATTTAGTTATTAAACTAAATCATTACATTATTTCATTATTAAATCTTTATACTTAGTAATTTAATCATAATATAAAAGATAATTTTAAATATAATTAAAATTATTTTAATTATATAATTATGCAATGATTATATATCCTTTTAAAATATGTGTGTGTGTATATGTATATATACACGTATGCATACATATATATATATCTGGAGCACCTCTGTCTTGGGTGGAATCTTACCGGGAGAATTTACAAATTTTACACACCATGTAAGGAAGAGTGGACAGAAATCCTCCCCCACTTACCTCCAATCATTTCTTAACTGTGGTTTTTGTGACGCTTTCAGAGTTGTACAGACCTTGATTTAAGAACCATTAATTGAGAATAATGTAGTCAATATAACACATGTTCTTAATGTCAGTATAACTTTCACCTAATTTCACAGTTGGGTTAACATTAGTTTTAAGGACAAAAACTAGTACCCAAGGTGAAACTTAGAATTAATGGTTGAATGTGGATTAGATTCTAGGATCCTGTTTATGCCAGTTTTGTGTTCTAATAATGCTGTAAGACTGCACATTCTTTTCTGAAAAAAAAAAAAAAAGATATTTTGTTCTGGCAGGTTAACTAGCAGAAAAATAGAGTGAGTATATTTTCTTCATTTCTTAATACTCTCCATTTCATACTGTAATTACTTTCATAACTATATTTGCCTGCTTTGATGGGCTCTTTTTTAAAAAATGGTCACTATTAAAGTTGTTGGGAAAAGTCTGTGGATAAATCTTGGAGTCATTGGATACAATCTTTATTTTTAGGAATCTTTATTTTCTGTTCACTTAACCTCACCAAGGTGCTCTGAGACTGAAAATATAAAACTGAAAATTAAACATCTGTGTTAATATGTGATGTGGATCTGATAGGAGGGAAATGTATGTTTCTTCAATTTACGTAAATTACTCAGGGTCCAACTGACCAACCTTGAACCAGAGAAAGAATTAATTATTCAAAGGAAAAAAGTGGATAACATTTCTTGGAAGAAAATGGTTTTCTGATATATGATTTGAAAGAATCTTTTTAAGGATTCAGGTTGAAAACTAGGTAGAAACATGGAACAGAGGTGTTTTTTTGAGGGGCCGACAGAAAAGGGGACGTGAATTGTGATTCGTAACTAGTTTGCAGCTGATTCATTGAGTGATTTAGACCAGCCCATTTTTCTTGTTCCCACTTTCTTCCTCTTGTGTGTGAGGCATTTTGTTTGTTGGGATAAATTGCAGTGAAGTAATATGGGTTAAGTATTTGAAGCTCTTATGCAACCAGGTAATTTTTATTTATCGGTGTCCTCATTTAACCTCCCTAGCTTAACTTGTTCAAACTAGTTTTGATGCTTTTAATGAACCTCAGGAGACCTAGAAGCTTTTTGGTTAAGTGTCTGACTTTCTGTGTCCCATGACTATTTCTCTCCTTTAAAAAACAAAAACTAATTTTACCATCACTATATATTTGATGTGCTGAGACCAAGTACTCCTCACACATGTAGTTTTAAAATACTGTTTCTTTTGAACTTGGTTGTTAGCAATGGGCAGACAAGAGTGACTGTTTTCCTGTTATTTACAAAGTTAGATAAGGAGGTTCTAGGGCCTTGGGGAAACAAAGCAGCGTATTTTGAAATAGGAAAATATAACGTGCACTGGGGATACGCAAGCCAAGATGAACCTTTGGTACCAACCCTGCCTGTCAGCATGCATGACCTTGGCCAAGTTAAGTGGGTTCCCTGGGTCTCAGTTTTCTCAGTTACTTAGAAAGTTGAGATTAGCACCTTCCTAGAAGACTGATTGTCAGACAGAGTATAGGTATCTGCTGGTTATGTAGATAAGAATTGCCATAATCATGTATATATGTTGTTGTTGTTGAGTCACTAAGTCATGTCTACCTCTTTGCGCCCCCGTGGACTGCAGCATGCCAGGCTTCCCTGTCCTTCACTGTCTCCCAGAGCTTGCTCAAACTCACGTCCATTGAGTCGGTGATGCCATCCAACCATCTTGTCTTCTGTCACTCCCCCGCTCCTCCTGCCCTCAATCTTTCCCAGCATCAAGGTCTTTTCCAATGAGCTGGCTCTTCACATCAAGTGGCCGAAGTATTGGAGCTTCAGCATCAGTCCTTCCAATGTATATGTACATTTTGATGCATATATATGTGTATAGATATGTACACAGAGATTACAGAAATAGTTGGAAGCCATTTCCATAGAATTTTAAAAGGGAAGGGTGGAATGGGGAAAACACTTAAACCTGGGGCAGGTAGAGGAGGTTTTGTGATGTGTGGAGGTGGGTGTTACCCTGGGCCAGCGGTGTGTGGCTTCGACTGGCTGCCAGGACTGGCAGGACTGGCCTCGTAAATGAGTGACCGTGAGCTCAGGGTACAAGGGAGACAAGAGGGAAGGAGGTGAGCAAAGCCTGAGTCCACAGCAGGATTGCCAAAGAAATAAGTTCCAGTGTTGAGCTGATGGGAACAAGTGGGCAGCTTGTACTGGCAGCAATGATGCCTAAGCTCCCACGTCCTTTCCACCCGTGCCTGCTAACCACCTGTCTGAGACTCGCATAGCCCTGTAACTGGGGAGGGAGGGTGTTCTTTTTTTTTTTTTTTTTTTACCAGCTTTGAACATACGACTCACAGCAGGTCACATCACCAGAGAAATGGGACCCCTCCGAGGAGATTGTTTTCCTGACAAGATTTGGTTTCCCTCTGCCTAGAGCTGGGGCATGTTTATTACAGCACCTTTTAGAGGCAATTTCAAAATCAGTTTCCCCATCTGCCCCTTCCATTGACTGGCTCCTGGCATCCTTTCTCATCTGTCTATGTCCTCGGCTTCTTGCACAGGGCCAGGCCTGGAGGTGATGCATTTTACACAAAAGAGCTTTTGCAAAAAGCAGGTGAGCAGATTTAAACCCCCATCCCAGTCAGTACATGGCATCAGAAATGACACTTATTTAAACTTCGACAGGGTTGAAGACACATTTTTGAAAGTGTACATATGCTTATAAAGGATTTTGCATAAGATGCTGTTTTCTCAGGGCTTATTTTATACTGTGAAACCAAGACTATAATGTCCATTTCATTTTCTACTTATCCCATAATTCAGTTCAGTTGCTCAGTTGTGTCTGACTCCTTGCGACCTCATGAACCGCAGCATGCCAGGCCTCCCTGTCCATCACCAACTCCCGGAGTTTACTCAAACTCATGTCCATCGAGTTGGTGATGCCATCCAACCATCTCATCCTCTATCATCCCCTTCTCCTCCCATCTTCAATCTTCCCAGCATCAGGGTCTTTTCAAATGAGTCAGCTCTTCGCGTCAGGTAGCCAAAGTATTGGAGTTTTAGCTTCAACATCAGTCCTTCCAGTGAACACCCAGGACTGATCCCGTAGTAATACAATTCAAATTCCTCTCCGTCCTCCCAAAAGCTGAGTCTCTTGGCTTCTCTGACCCCATCCTCTTTATCTCGTTATCAGATACTGTGCTCATCTCAACAGAAAACATTACGTCTGTGCCTGGGTATAAGCTAATACACACTGGACGGACCAGTGAAAGAATTCGGAGCCTGCGGAGTCTGGAATAGAGGCCAGGACAAAGAGGTCATGGGCTTTAATTATGAGACACACTTACAAAAAGCTTATTAATGGAAACTTAAGTTTGTGAGTAAAGTTGGCATAGAAGTCAGCTGCCATTGTTAAAGAATTCAAATAGAATGTGGCTCTTTTGGAGAGCCTGAATTAGTGATTAAGTGTCTCAGACCTCAAAGGTTCCCCCATTCTGATGGTCCGTGGAGCTTGTGAAATATAACCGTCCTTTCTGTCTTGGAGAAATCTTAAAAATTTTCAAATGAAAGCAAACCTCCAGCTCTGCCGTTTATGCTTGCTTACGCATAATTTACAGGGTATTAAATTCATGGAGGCAAATTTCGGTGTCAGTAGAAGGAAAGACACGTTAAGCCATTTTCTTAAAATCTGAAAAATCCGTCTTGGCTGAGTTTTATCCCACTTAACCGAATTGTTCACGTTGTTAATAATTTGTTCCAACCTTTAGTACAGAAATACTGTCTCCATTTTAATAGGCTTAGCTCAACCCACAAAATAATTACCCATAATATCTCAATTCTTGTAATACACAATGAAAAGCCCATAACAGGTTTGAAACTGAATTCCTTTGAAAATGTGCATTGTTTCTGGATAATATTTTTTGTAGGGGTGGGGGGCTGTCTTTAGAATTATGTAAGCAGCTTCTAAACATTTTAAACCACCTCTTTTATTTTTTAAACAAAGATACAGCTATCCCTATGTTGAAACTTTTCCCCTCCCATATACATATTGGTTTTAACTTTATTTGTAGCAGCCAGACCTTTAAAATAAGGGTTTATAAGCCCATTTTTTGTTGTGCTATATTGGCAACTTGTATCATCTCCTCTGAAAACATGTGAGGACTTTGGTGCAGTTTACGGTGTGTCAGGAGAAACCTCTGTTCCTGTAATGCTAAGTACCGGTTTGGTTAAAAAGTCTGTTCAGGGTTTTCCATGACATCTAGAAAAATCCCAAATGAACATTATGGCCAACGCAGTACTGGACTGCAGCCTTTTTCACAAGGGCTTCTACCACAGAAACAATGACGTGTTGCCAGTGAAACTGTAAAGCAGAGAGTCTCTTAGGGCAGGTATGCTTATACGCTTCTGTTTTATTTTTGCTCTTGAATCACTGGGCCACGGCCTGTCAGTAGGAAACCTGTCTGGAGATTGCCAGAGCTTGCTAGATTGTTCATCCCACTTCTTCTCATCTGCTTCATGCATGCACACGTCTCACCGCTTTACCTGGCCACCCACTGCACTTGCAATTAAACTACATAGAGAGCCTCTTGTGACTGTAACAAAGCAGTTTGCCAAAGTCAAGGGCATGCGGGGGAATGGAGACTTGAACCCCGTTCTATAGATAATGTTGAATGGGGAGGTGGGTATTCTTTTTTTTCGCTACATAGGTGTTGAATTGCCATCAGAATCTCTGAAATCTTCCTCTTCCGCACTTTTTTATTTCCTGAAATGTCCTAGTAAACCACCCAGGCACATCAATACTGAAGCTGCTCCTTATTTTTGGAGCACCTAATGTTTGGCTGGTTCATATTCTATCAGGTTCTGTCCTGTGGATGATGCCCTCACTTCAGATCCACATTTGTTCATGCTGATTATTTCATGGGCCTTTTCCTGGGTTCTCTCTCCCCATCCAGTCCCACGAGGCCACCTCAGGAGGGCATTAGTAATAATGAGTCAGCATGTGTGGACCATAGCTGGGTGCTGCGCCAAGCTCTTTATAACCTTTATTTCACTGACCCATGAGGCTTCTGCTCCAGTGATGTCCAGTGTCCCGGCACGTCCACGGCAGCAGCTTTCAGACTATGATCCACGGTCAAGGAGACTGGTCTTGGGTGGCTCTTCAGGGGTTCTCAGCTGACACCACATGGTTCTCTTCTTAGCTGACTCCAGAAATCCTGTTGATTGACGCCACTGCAAACCTGCCCAGGCATACCCTCTGGGGCAGGGGCCCAGGGTACCTATATCCACCTCTCGTGGCCACAGTGAAGATGCTCGTGCCTTCTGGAGCTTAGTGCTGTCATGAGAGGGGCCTTAGGACATTTAGCAATGTGCGGGGTTCTCTCCCGCTGCCACTGATCCCAAGGCCAGAGTCATTTAGGGGCCCGGGTCTGGGTGCTAAATACCCGGAACAAGGATAGTGAAGGGTCCATCCTGTCTGAATAGTGGACATGCCCATTGCCCTGGACAAAAACGTGTATTCCGAGACCTTGCTAGTGTTGCAGTTCTTTTTACAAAACAGATGTAAAACCAGACAGGGGCGAGTTGGTGGCAAGATGGTGGAGATGTGTGTGGAGGAGAGCTGCCAGGGAGTGAGGGGCATGGGAGGAAGCAGGGCCCAGCCAGGGACAGGGACCAGGCCGGACTGGTGTGAATCGGACCTGGGCATCCTGAGCCTGTTCTCTCCTCTGCCCTCTTCTGGCCCAGCTGCTCCAGACTGCCAGGGGCTCAGCTTCCTTGCTCTGTGATCAGCCCTGGGCTTCTGATGTTTACGGGATGTGTCTGCTTGTCATGTTTGGGAAGACCTTCCTCGTTCCAGGAGAGCCAGCTTTACTGAGTTCCCTTCTGTCCCGTTGGCGCCTGCCTTTTACCCAACAGAGTGTTGGTCAGCGTGGTGTCCGAGGGGCTCCAGCTGGTGAGTTTCAGCCTTTGAGGAGGCTCAGAGTCCCAGTGCCCAGAGTATATGGAGTTTCTGCCTGTGTCACCTTCGAGACCAAGTGCTTAATTCCAGTATATATATATTTTAAACAATAGCTATATTAAGATGTGAGTCACATCCCATAGATGGTACCATTGAATGTGTACAGTCTGTGGTTTTTAGTAGAGTCACAGAGTTGGGCAGTCATCACCACAACCAGTTTTAGAACATTTTGACCACTCTAAAGGAAACCTCAGACCCATGAGCAGTCATCCCCCATTTCCTCCTTCCCATCCTCCCCAGCCCCTGACAACTGCTAATCCACATTCTGTCTCGAGATTTGCTTATTCTGGATATTTGCTATAAATAGAATCATATAATGTGTGGCCTTTAGGGTCTGACCTCTTCGACTTGGCATAATGCTTTCAAGGTCATCCATGTTCGCATATATCAGTACTTCATCCCTTTTTATTGCTGAATAATAGTCCATTGTATAGGTAGACCACATGATGTTTATCCATGTGGATGGACTTTTGTTGACACTTTGAGGTGTATAGAAATGATGCTCCCAGGAATATCTGTGTATAAACTTTTCCATAGATATTTGTTTTCATTTCTCTTGAGTATATTCCTAGGAGTGGAATTGCTGAGACAGGTGGTACATTTGTTTGGTTTTTTCTTGGGCAACTCCAAAACAGCCATCCCATTTTACACTCCTTCCAGCACTGTGTTAACTCTTACTTTTAACAGGAGCTTACGTAGCTATCAAGACGTGGGGAATTAAAGAACTTTGTGGATAATGTGAATTTATCCAGTCATTGCTAATGCAGATTTTAGGGTCTCTGAGGAAATTGACTGCTTTGAGTTTGATGCAGCTGCTCAGTTTCCAGTGGTCCATGAGGTGGGAGGCTCTCACTCGGTGAGTTTTCATCATCGTGTTCTTATCTGCTTCTATCTGCCCTTCTCTGGCTTTGCCCCCAGAGAGTAGATGAGGGTGGATGGGCGTGGGTGGGTGAAGCCTGAGCATTGTAGATTTGTTACGGTGAAGCAGGATGGGGGGTCAAGATTACGGTGCTGGGATTGCACCTGTGAAGAGGAGCTGCTCTCTGATGGAGATACGGACCATTTGGGAGCAAGTGCGAAGACGTAAGGGCTCCTTTGTCTTTGTACTGTGCTTGAGTCTATGCATTCTAAAACTGGAATTTAAAGAGAAGCAAGCTTGTAAGGAAAGGCGGGATGCTCAAACTGTCCTTTTTGGGAAAAACTCAATGGAGGATGGCAAGCTATACAGAGGATGATAATATTGACAAAAAATTGATAAACATGGCTAAGTTTATCCTGTATATCCTTTGTTTTTAAGATTAAGACTTCAACCAGATTCCCTTCATTTTCTGTAAAGCTCAGGTACTCTGACTTTTAGATCTTCAGACCAGATTTCTATCAGAAGGTGTGTGGAGAGTTTATATCCTTTTCATTCACAGAAATTTACTGAGAAACAATTCCTGTTGATACCTTCCAGGGGTAAACAAACAAGCAGAATTCTTTTCAGCAGCTTATTTCGTTCACGGTCCCTGTGCTATAGGAAAAAAATCTCAGTTTTTGTTGCTGTTTAGTCACTAATTCATTTTCGACTCTTTGCAACCCCATGGACTGCAGCACGCCAGGCTTCCCAGTCCCTCACTATCTCCCAGAGTTTGCCCAAGTTTGTGTCCATTGAGTTGGTGATGCTATCCAACCATGTCATCCTCTGCTGTCCTCTTATTCTTTTGCCTTCAATCTTATCTTCAAAAATATCTCAGTAACTAGTATTAATTTTTCTTATTAATTACAGTTTTTAAAAGATATTTTGCCGTCTTGGTGACCTATATATTTTTCAGTCTTTTTTCTTCCTAGTCTCTGCCCCTTCCTAGTCCTTTCAGTAATTCAAGTAGCGTTTTCCTGACATTTTGAGAGATTTCCTTGGCGGCAGGAGTGGGTTTGGCACGCAGGGAAAGTGTGGGAGTTCACTATTCCATGTTCCAAATTTCTGTTTGTTTCTGGCCTTTCCTATTATCTTCTTGATGGTGTGTTTTCTCCTAGTTCTTGTACCGTCCCTTTGAGCCAAGCTGACCTCTTGCCCCTTTGTAGATATTTTACCAAACTAACAGCCAAAAATGACTTCTGCTTTCAGTCTGGAATCTGGAGTCATTCTGATTCTGTTTTTGTTCACCGAATTAATAAATCCTTTGCATGGTTTCTGATTCTTTCTTGACACTTGGAAATGACTGGCATGCAAAAAATGGAATGCTTAAAGGTAGGATTCATAAATTTGATTTTGACTTTGTTTTTAAACTCCAAGATGTATTTGGCTCAAATATGCTTTTTTCATTTCACTTAAGAGTAGCCAAGGCATTGCTCTCATATTATTTAGCGTAAAAGCAGTTTCAAGACAGCCAGTAAATGAAAAATATTCATTTACAACTCAGCCTTTGGAGTTAGGTGACAAATGCAAGATGCTCATCATATGACCTCAGTATCCCAGAAGGGCAAGGTGCTCATCCTTTTAACAGACGATTAGTAATCAGCTTTTGGTGCCAAAACTGCTTACTAACTGTGCCAGAGCGCTGAAGAATTGATGCTTTTGAACTGTAGTGTTGGAGAAGACTCTTGAGAGTCCCTTGGACTGCAAGGAGATTCAACCAGTCCATCCTAAAGGAAATCATCCTGAATATTCATTGGAAGGACTGCCGCTGAAGCTCCGATACTTTGGCCGCCTGATGCAAAGAGCTGATTTACTGGAAAAGACCCTGAAAGGCAGAAGACAGGAGAAGAAGGGGACCACAAGAGGATGAGATGGTTGAATGTCATCATCAACTCAATGGACATGAGTTTGAGCAAGCTCCAGGAGATGGTGAAGGACAGGGAAGCCTGGTTTGCTGCAGTCCATGGGGTCACAAAGAGTTGGACATGACTAAGCAGCTAAACAGCTGGTGCCAGATGATTAACTAGGCAGTGAGGACCCAGAGGTTTTCAGGAGACCCGGTCTAGGTCCAGTATAAGGAAAGCAGCTCACTGCTTGTAGACACCACGATTTGTTCTTCACCGGCCATCTGCAGTCATCATGGTACTCCAGGAAGTCAGCCACTTCCACACGGGAACCTAAGAATGGGCTACTCCTGGTTCCTAGGCAGAGGTAGGAAAAGGGAGACAGTGTCCTGTGGTGACTTGAGAGGGATCTGTCCAAGGTGCCGTGGAAGAGTAGTACACTGCAGTCCTGGGGACTGGGGCCTGAGGCTGGGAGGAGGGGCGACCTGGAGAAATGAAGGATGGTGCCCAGGGAGGTTTATCACAATGTGGAACCCAGGGAGCGTGGGGGAGAGGGTGAGCGACTGCTGGGGTGGGAGTCAGCTTGCTGGGAGAAGCTACAGGGACCCCTTGGGAAAGGCACTGTAGGGAAACCACGTTAAGGAAATTAATTAATTAATTTTTTTTATTTGGACGATAATGGCTTTACAATATTGTGTTGGTTTCTGCCATATATCAACATGAGTCAGCCATAGGTATACATATATCCCCTCTGTCATGAATCTCCCTCCCACCCCTCCCCGCCCCCCAGGTTATCACAGAGCACCAGATTTGTGCTCCCTGTGTCGTACAGTAAATTTCCTCTGACTATCTAATTATACCATTCAGAAAACTAAGATCATGGCATCTGGTCCCATCACTTCATGGCAAATAGATGGGGAAACAGTGGAAACAAGGGCTGACTTTATCTGGGGGGCTCCAAAATCACTGCAGATGGTGACTGCAGCCATGAAAGTAAAAGACGCCTACTCCTTGGAAGGAAAGTTATGATCAACCTAGACAGCATATTAAAAAGCAGAGACATTACTTTGCCAATGAAAGTCCATCTAGCCAAGGTTATGGTTTTTCCAGTGGTCATATATGGATGTGAGAGTTGGACTGTGAAGAAGGCTGAGCACCGAAGAATTGATGCTTTTGAACTGTGGTGTTGGAAAAGACTCTTGAGAGTCCCTGGGACTGCAAGGAGATCCAACCAGTCCATCCTAAAGGAGATCAGTCCTGAATATTCATTGGAAGGACTGATGCTAAAGCTGAAACTCCAATACTTTGGCCACCTGACGCAAAGAGCTGACTCACTTGAAAAGACCCTGATGCTGGGAAAGATTGAAGGCAGGAGGAGAAGGGGATGACAGAGGACGAGATGGTTAGATGGCATCACTGACTCAATGGACATGAGTTTGAGTAATCTCCAGGAGCTGGTGATGGACAGGGAGGCCTGGGTTTGCCACTCATGGTGTCGCAAAGAGTCGGACACGACTGAGCGACTGCACTGAACTGAACTGAAAGTATATATTTCAGTGCTACTTCCGCAGTTGATCCCTCCCTCTCCTCCCATCGTGTCCGCAGGTCTGTCCTCTATGTCTGCGTCTCCACTGCTGCCCTACAAATAGGTTCATTGGTCCCATCTCTCTAGATTCCATATATATGTGTTAATATGTGACATTTGTCTTTCTCTTTCTGACTGACTTCACTCTGCATAATAGGTTCTAGGTTTGTCCCACCTTACTAGAACTGAGTCAGATTTGTTCCTTTTTATGGCCTAGTAATATTCCATTGTGTATATATACCACAACTTCTTGATCCATTCATCTGTTGATGGACACCTGGGTTGCTTCCATGTCCTGGCTATTGTAAATTGTGCTGCAGTGAACATTGGGATACATGTGTCTTTTTCAGTTTTGGTTTCCTCAGGGTATATGCCCGGTAGTGGAATAGTTGGATCAATCGTTTTATTCCTAATTTTTCATGGAATCTTCGTACTGTTCTCCATAATAGCTGTATCAGTTTACATTCCCACCAACAGGGCAAAAGGGTTCCCTTGTTTCCACACCCTCTCCAGCATTTATTGTTTATAGATTCTTTTGATGATGGCCATTCGGACCAGTGTGAGGTGATACCTCATTGTAGTTTTGATTTCCTTTTCTCTAATAATGAGCAATGCTGAGCATCTGTTCATGTATTTATTAGCCATCTGTATGTCTTCTTTGGAGAACTGTCTGTTTAGATCTTCTGCCCACTTTTTGATTGGGTGGTTTTTCTGGTATTGAGCTAAATGAGCTGCATATATATTTTAGAGGTTAATCCTTTGTCATTTGTTTCATTTGCTGTTATTTTCTCCCATTCTGAGGGTTGTCTTTTCACCTTATTGATAGTTTCCTTCCTAATTAAGTTTAATTAGGTCCTATTTGTTTATTTTTGTTTTTGTTTCCATTACTGTAGGAGGTGGGTCATAGAGGATCTTGCTGTGACTTATTGCAAAAAAGTGTTCTGCGTATGTTTTCCTCTGAGAGTTTTACAGTTTCTGGCCTTACATTTATGTCTTTAATTAATTTTGAGTTTATCTTTGTGTATGCTGCTAACATACAGTAATGTTCTGATTTCATGCTTGTACGTGCAGCTATCCAGTTTTCCCTGCACCACTTATTGAAGAGACCATCTTTTCTCCATTGTATACTCTTTAGTATGCCTCTTTTGTTAAAGATAAGGTACCCATAGGAGCATGGGCTTATCTCTTGGCTTTCTATTTGGTTCCATTGGTCTATATTTCTGTTTTTGTGCCAGTCCCATACAGCTCAATCGGTAAAGAGTTTCTCTGCAGTGCAGGAGACCCAGGTTTGATCCCTGGGTTGGGAAGATCCCCTGGAGAAGGAAATGGCAAACCACTCCAATATCCTTGCCTGGAAAATCCCATGGATAGAGGAGCCTGGTGCGCTGCAGTCCATGGGATTGAGAAGAGTTGGGCATGACTGAGCAACTAACTCTTTTCTTTCTTTTATAGCGTCTTGATGACTGTAGCTTTGTAGTATAGCTGAAGTCAGGTTGATTCCTGTAGTTCCATTCTTCTTAAGATTGCTTTGGCTCTTCAAGGTCTTTTGTATTTCCATACAAATTCTTAAATTTTTGTTCTAATTCTATGAAAAATACCATTGGTAGTTTGATAGGGATTTCATTGAATCTGTAGGTCAACTTTGGGTAGTATAGTCACTTTCACAATATTGATTTTTTTTTTTTCTAATCCAGAAACATGGTTGAATATCTGTTCCTCTGTGTAATCTTTGATTCCATCCATCAGTGGCCTATAGTTAGCTCTGCATATGGGTCTTTTTTCTCTTTAGGAGGTTTATTCCTAGGTATTTTATTCTTTTAACAATGGTAAATGGGATTGTTTCCTTAATTTATCTTTCTTATTTTCATTGTTAGTGTATAAGAATGCAAAGGAGTCTGTGTATTAATTTTATATCCTGCAACTTTGTTATATTGATTGATTAGCTCTAGTAATTTCTTGATGGCATCTTTAGGGTTTCTTATGCATAGTATCATGTCATCTGCAAACCGAGTCTACGTCTTTTCCAATCTGATTCCTGTTATTTCTTTTTCTTTTCTGATAGCTGTGGCTAGGACTCCCAAAACCATTTTGAATAATAGTGGTGTGAGTGGGCACCCTCGTCTTATCCTTGATCTTAGAGGGAATGCTTTGCTTTTGACCACTGAGAATAATGTTTGCTGTGGGTTTGTCCTCTATGGCCTTTATTATGTTGAGGTATGTTCCTTCTGTGCCTGCTTTCTGGAGAGTGTTCATCATAAATGGATGTTGAATTTTGTCAGAAGCTTTCTCTGCATCTATTGAGGTGATCGTATAATTTTAGCTTTCAATTTGTTAATATGGTATATCACATTGATTGATTTGCATGTATTAAAGAATCCTTGCACCCTTGGGATAAAGCCCACTTGATCATGATGTATGATCCTTCTAATGAACTGTTGGATTCTCTTTGCTAGAATTTTGTTGAGAATTTTTGCATCTATGTTCATCAGTGGTATTGGCCTGTAATTTCCCTTCTTGTGTGTGGCATCTTTGTCTGGTTTTGATATCAGGGTGATGGTGGCCTTGTAAAATGAATTTGGGAGTTTTCCTTCCTCTACGATTTTCTGGAAGAATTTGAGCAGGATACGTGTTAACCCTTCTCTAAACTTTTGGTAGAATTTGCTTGTGAAGGCAAGGAACTGAGGAAGTGAGAGCTTGTCGAATGTTTGTCTCAAGAATTGGGATTCCTGGGCTTTCGTCATATCCCCACTTCTTGGCTTGCAGAAACTTACTCTGTGTAAAGCTTACTTTGTGTAAAGGGCTGAACTTACTCTGTGTAAAACAACCAGGTCAGGGAAGCCCTTTCCTTTTCCAGTAGCTGGTGACCCTTGGGGGCTGTTTACTATTTCATTTTGTGTTTGTTATTTTTTGAAAGCAGTTCTGCAGTACTCATTTTTCAAAGATTCATTGAATTAGTTACATGTATCCGGGTATGTTCATTAATAATAGTTTTGATTGGACTGATTTCTCTTTAAGCCTGAAATTGTTTAATAAGTTTAGAAAACAGAAACAAATCATGGAAAAGTATTAAAACACAAACACCTATAAGTTTGTGACCCATTATTGGAGTTGTGATCTATTTTCTTCTAGGCTTTTGGCACATATTTAAATTTTTTCTTTTTAAATTAAGTGTTTTGTTCTGAGATCATTATAGATCCACATGCATTTGTAAGCACTAGTTCCGAAAGATCCTGCATACCCTTTTACCCAGTTTCCTTTGATGATAGTATCCTGCAAAACTGAACCACGGTATCCCAACCAAGGTATGAGATAATCACGATATAGAACCTTTCCATCAGCACAAGGATCCAGCAAGTTGTCTCCTCCCCGACTCCCTCCTTAGCTTCCAGCCATATCAGTCTGTCCTTCATTTGCTGTAATTGGGTCGTTTCGGGAATCTTATATAATGGAAATGGAATCATATGGCGTGTAACCTTCTGGGGCCAACTTTTTCAGCTTTCACCGGTTACAGAGAAAGCTGCTGTGAACATTCATGTGTGCGTTTTTGGGCAGGTGTTAAGTTTTCATTTCTTCAGAGCAAATGCCTGGGAGTACAGTTGCTGGTATGTGTCTGTGTGTATTGTGTGTGCCTGTGTGTTTGTCCTTGTGTGTGTATTAAAAAAAAAAATTAGGATTATACCGTGTGTGTGCATAGTCTAATATCGTCATAGATTTATCTTACCATAACTCAGTGTAACTCTACAGTGAAAACACATTAAAATATAGTGATTGTTTTCTGAACGCTGAATTCTTCAATGTGGAAAGACTGACCTATGGAGCGTGAAGGTGGTCCTTTTCTGGGTAGACTTGGCCTGGGTGGTCACAGCAGCTACGAGGAAGCTGTAGAACCTAGCTCAGCTGGAACAAGTGTGCCTTTTCTTTGTGCAGATGATTTTCTTAAAATTTTTTCTTAAAAGCTAAAAAAAAAGAGAAGGTGTTATAGTTTAGCGTTTAAAAGAAACATGTACTAAATTCTTTTATAAAAATCACAATTCTTAATGTGTGTATAAATCCCAATTGGAGATCTTATTATCCTTAATATGTAAATATGGTAATATGTTCGTGTGTGTGTTAGTCATTTCTTACAGCCATGCCAGGTCAGTGTGACTGTTAACCTTTTCCTCTGAGGTTCACCAGGGAGAGGCCAGGGCCAAGGTAGCCTCTGGGTCTTCTGTGCCGGCAGGGTTTCCCTGGTGGCTCAGATGGTAAGGAAAGAATCTGCCAGCAATCTGAGAGACCCGGGTTCGATCCCTGGGTCAGGAAGATCCCCTGGAGAAGGGCATTGCAGTCCACTCCAGTATTCTTGCCTGGACAGAGGAACTTGGCATGCTACAGTCCATGGGATTGCAGAGTTGGACAGGACTGAGCGACAAATGTTTCCTGGCTGGCAGGCAGTTGCCGAGTGAGTTGCGTTTGTCTGCTGGTTGGTGGCTCAAAGGTAAAGCCTCTGCCTGCAGTGCGGGAGATCTGGGTTTGATCCCTGGGTCAGGAAGATCCCCTGGAGAAGGAAATGGCAACCTGCTCCAGTACTTTTGTCTGGAAAATTCCATGGGCTACAATCCATGGAGTTGCAAAGAGTCAGACACAACTGAGCAACTTCATTTTTTTTTCATGTTGTGTGGCAAGGCTCCCTGGGTGCTTGAGCAGATGTGCTGTCCACAGATTAGCTTCCTGGCTGTCTTAGGCTTCTTGGATTCTTAATCCTCTTCATCTGCCTGCACACTCTGCAGTGTCATCAGAAAGATTCGGGCTTAGTGGTTAAGTCTGACGTCAGTGACTGGTAGCCGGAGTTTCCTGACTCTGGGTTGTACCTGTCATCGCTGATGCATTTGTTAGTGATATTTGTGCACAGGAAAGCGGGAAGACACACTGTCCATTTGGGGACAACCGTGTGTGTACTGATCTTTCCTAGCGTTGATTCAGACATTGCTTTCCTGTGGAGTTTCTAGAAAATCGATCTCCTTGAATTGCATTTTGTAGTGAGATTTCTTCTTTTGTCTCTTGAAAGACAGTCTTGGTGTCAAGTTTGATACTGACTTGTTCATGATGACGAATAGATAACAAGTGTGTGCCCCCCTTTCCCTTAGCTACGTACGTAGCCCTCTGTTCCTTAGATCAGAGGGCAAGGGCTACTCCGCCCCCCACCCCTCTCCCAGCCATACTCTGCTACTCGGATGCCCTGGGCTGTGTGCTCTTGCCTGGCCCTGGGCCATCCCACGTGGCCAGTTCCCATCTGACTCTGTGACAGCCCCCACCATGTGGTGAGGATTGCCTGTTTATTTTTCTGATCCCTTGGTGGTCGATAAGCCCTCTAAAAAGGGACCATTTAATTCATCTTTGTATTCCTGGGGTTCAGCTCACAGCCTGGCATGAATGACCGAGGGAACTGGAGAGAGTAAATAAATGGAAAATCTCAGGGTAAGTGAGAGAATTAAACCTGGCACGCTGGGAGGGCAGTGCACACGTACTTTCTGCTCTCCTCTCCTCCACAGGACTAAGGATTGTAACCACTGACTGCACTGAACGTGCCAGGGAGTCCCAGCCAGTTAGTGGCAGAGGCAGGATTGTCTCTGACCTAGTGTCTCT
Organism: Ovis aries; assembly: GCF_016772045.2. Lineage (NCBI taxonomy): Eukaryota > Metazoa > Chordata > Mammalia > Artiodactyla > Bovidae > Ovis > Ovis aries. Next base: position 56,501,356 of record NC_056069.1, read on the forward strand.
CTAGGGTGGGATGTGCTTTGCCACGATCTCAAGGAACTGACTGCTCACTGTGCTTTGTGCTGTTGGGTAGATTTCCCAACTTCTCTGAATCTTCTTGAATGGCTTCTGTAAGAAGTGAGCAGTGGTGTTTCCCTTGCCCCTGAGAATCAAATGTGCCTGATACATGCAGTCAGTGCTCAGTAAATACCAGTGCCCTCTGCCCACCTCTCTTTGCTATTTTGGTTTGACACCCACATGCCATGCATCTCGCCCTCTGCGCATTGCAAACCCACTGATGGTTTAAATGACTTAATCTCACAACTAGTTTGAGTCTCCGAAAAAGAAAATAATCTTGTTTTATCTATAATTAGAAGTCAGCCATCTCACAAACTCAGGGGGGAGGTTAAAGTAACAGAATCTTTACTTATGTAAAGATCATTTTACCCCCCTGGGCCGTGTAATTAAGATGTATTTACTCTGACAAATTTGAGCTGAAAGCAAAACGCTGGTGCCATTTTCCCCCCCCTGCTCACTAGGAGAGTAGACGTGTATCATTTTGCCTTTAATAAGATTCCAGTGGGACTTTCTAGCCAACTTTACATTCTTGTGTCCCGAATACTTTCTCCAGTCTCCTTGGGGCAGCCACCTAACAGGTCAGGGCAGAGTTTCAGTTAAGTAAGTGGCTTCCTTTTACAGCCTGTCATAAGAGCATAGCCATAGAGACAGACACAGAAATGGCAAGTCCAAGAGCCCTGGGTCAGGGAGACAGGGTGGAAATCATTGCTCTTTGCAATATAGGCTTCCCTGATAGCTCAGCTGGTAAAGAATCCGCCTGCAATGCAGGAGACCCTGATTCGGTCCCTGGGTTGGGAAGATCTGCTGGAGAAGAGATAGACTACCCACTCCAGTCTTCTTGGGCTTCCCTGGTAAAGAATCTGCCTGGAATGCGGGAGACCTGGGTTTGATCCCTGGGTTGGGAGGATCGCTAGAGAAGGGAATTGCTACCCACTCCACTATTCTTGCCTGGAGGATCCCATGGACAGAGGAGCCTGGTGGGCTATAGTCCATGGGGTCACAGAGTCAGACACAACTGAGTGACTAACACTTACCACATTATTTTTAGTTTTCACAGTAATTCTGTGAGTGAGGGATTATCATCACCAATCTTAAACTTTATCAGTGGGGAAAGTCACGGGCCAGGGAGGTTAAGTGTCTGGCTCATTATCCCTGGGCTATGAAATCATAGGTCTAGGAGAACAGAGTCCAGCCAGGTCTGACTCCAAGGCCGTGTCTGGTCACTACCCAACCCTGCCTCCCCCTGTGTGTTGTACCCATTTTGAAGGCCAGGACCATTTATTCAATATTTATTGAGTCTCTATGGTGGGCGGAGGCTGGTCGCTGAGAAATGAGATAGGCATGTGCCCTGCCTTTGTAGAGTTTCCACACTGAGTCTTCTCTCTAGCGAGGTGTGAAGTCAGTTTAGAGAGTCACAACAGATTTTTAAAAGAAAGAGAAGATCCTGGGATGCACCAAATTTCATGGTGTTTTACGAAACCCTTGTGAAATTACATGTATAGTACTTCACAGTGTAAAACACATTTTTTTCCCTGTAGATTGTGGTCCAAAGAGCTGAAATATACTGACCAGAGGTTTCTGAGTTGGGAGTGAGATGGTTTTGAAACAAGGGAGATAATAAAGCGAAGTCACTCAGTCATGTCCGACTCTTTGCGACCCCATGGACTGTAGCCTATCAGGCTCCTCCATCCATGGGATTTTCTAGGCAAGAGTGCTGGAGTGGATTGCCATTTCCTTCTCCAGGGGATCTTCCCGACCCAGAATTGAACTCGGGTCTCCCGCATTGCAGGCAGACGCTTTACCGTCTGAGCCACCAGGGAAGCCACAGATAATAGATAAGGGATTACAGACTGTCACAGGAGCGACAGCACATGCGATAGAATCAGGAGGAAGGTGGCAGGGTGTCCTTCACACAAAAGCATCGGTGCCTTCTGAGAAGTAACATTTGGGTGGAGATGTCAGGGAGACTAGTGGGATGTCAGTGGCCCAGACACAGAAGCAGCAGGTCCAAGAGCCCTGGGTCAGGGAGACAGGGTGGAAATCGTGTGGAACGTGTTGTCCGACCGTAGTACAGTGCAATTAGAAAATGATACTATCTCTAACTCTATAAAACAGAAATATTACAGATGTAGAAAATAAGCTTATGGTTACCAGGAGGTGCAGGAGGAATAAATTGGAAGATTGGGATTCATATATACACACTTGTTGTTTAGTCGGTAAGTCATGTCCAACTTTTTTGCAACTCCATGGACTGTAGGCTCCTCTGTCCCTGGAATTTCCCAGGCAAGAGTACTGGAGTGGGGTTGCCGTTATAGGTAAGTAATAAGGACTGGCTGTATAGCACAGGGAATTCTACTCAGTATTCTGTAATGGCCTATAAGGGGAAATTCTAAAAAAGAGTAGATAGTTGTATATGTATAACTGGTTCACTCTGCTGTACTCCTGAAACTAACTTAACATTGTAAATCAACTATACTCCAGTAAAAAATTTTCCTTAAAAGAGAAAACAGTTACAAATAGAAGCAAACCCATTGCTTAGTGACCATCATCATTGTAAATCAGCCCCATCCCCCTTCTTAACTTGGGTCAAATAAGAATCAAAAACTAAATTATATAATATTGTCCTGCTGACCTTTGAGTTAAATGTTTTTATCTTTAAACTTGTTTCCAAAAGATTTGTCTGTGTTTTATGAAAGCTTTTGCTTACAGGCATTGGCTGACTCATCATTTTTTCCTGGTATCTACCTAAACATCTGGTTGGAAGGCACATCAGGGCATTCCTAGACCAGGATATCTCCACCTGGTCCTCGTGACATTTGGGCTGGATAACTCTCAGATGTTTATAGCAGCATTCCTGACCTTGCCGACTGGATGCCAGTAGAACCCTTCCCCCAACACCCCACAGTTGTGACAGCCGAAAATGTTTACTAATCTTGCCAGCTGTACCCTGGAGAGCAAAACTGAGGACTTCTCCAGAAGAAATGCCAAGCTCACGGAAGATGAAGTTGCCCATCTTGTCCGACTCTTTGTGACCCCATGGACTGTAACCTATCAGGCTCCTCCATCCATGGGATTTTCCAGGCAAGAGTGCTGGAGTGGATTACCATTTCCTTCTCCAGGGGATCTTCCCGACCCAGAATCGAACCCGGGTCCCGGGATAGACTGAGAACGCTGTCTATCCCATCTGTCCATCAGGAGAGGACGTGATAAGATTTCTTTTTTTCTTTTTTTTTCCTCTTTGATCAGAAAAGTTAGATTTTTGTGACTGGGCGTTGCTAACGAATTGTAATAAGAGAAATCTATGTTTGTCACTATGAAGTGAAGTGAAGTGAAAGTCGCTCAGTCGTGTCCAACTCTCTGGGATCCCATGGACTATACAGTCGGTGGGATTCTCCAGGCCAGAATACGGGAGTGGGTAGTCTTTCCTTTCTCCAGGGGATCTTCCCAACCCAAGGATCGAACTCAGGTCTCCTACATTGCCAGCAGGTTCTTTACCAGCTGAGCTACCAGGGAAGCCCAAGAATACTGGAGTGGGCAGCCTATCTCTTCTCCAGGGGATCTTCCTGACCCAGGAATCGAGCTGTGGTCTCCTGCATTGCCGGCGGGTTCTTTACCAGCTGAGCCACCAGGAAGCCCCTATAGACTGTAAGAACTTGCACATAAGCCTGATGAGGGTTTCCTGCCATATGTGTACTTTCCTAGAATTCAAAGGGGGTTGAAAATGGCTCAGCTGTTTTTTTAAAACCTAATTAACTATTTGATTTTCATTTTTCCATACAGAGGTGGACCCAGTGTTGGGCAGACCTTCTCTGAGGCCCCAGTAGGGTTGATGGGTGGCCTTAGTTTTGTTCCCACGCTTAATCCAGTCCATCTTGTGACCAGTGGCTTTTATTTCTATAACAGGAGCTATTTGTTCTGAGGCCCCGTTTTCTCTAAATTGATTTCCTGTCTATTAATCTTCTATACTTTGCCCTGTTTCTTAACCTTTACCACCTTTCTTCTAATATATGCCCCACTGAAGTCACTCACTTTGTTTTGAGTTGGGTTTGGAGGAATTCACGTTGCTATTGCATTTTGGCTGTTGTTTGTTCCCAAAAAATTCCTGTAAAAAGAATTCCATTCCTTAGCCCTAAAATTTTCTTTTTTTGCTGTTTGGGGATAAAATTGTGCAACTTGTACCGTTTGTTGTTGCACAGGAAAGACTTCGGGTAGTTCAAGGGGCTCTCCTTAAAAATTCTTGAACAAGATTGTGAATCTTATTAATCTTTTGAAATATTTACAAATTAGCTATTTATTCAACCAGTATGCTTTAACACACTGACTGCAGGAGCCTGCTTCCATTCCTTACTTCCTTAGGGTTTCTACTTTGATGTTACCTGATCAGTGAGGGTGTCTTTAAACACAACATAAAGTAACCCCTCTGGGTGCTTAATCCCTTTACCCTCACTTATGCCTTCATAGATATTCATCACCATCTGCACAGCGTTATATTTACTTGTCCATTTCTACTTTTTGCTTCCCCTTGTTAGAAATATACTGCATTCCCAGTGCTTAGAACACATCAGTAAATATTTGTTTGAATGTATGGATTTTCTTTGTTAATTTATCAGACGCTTATCAATGTACCAGGCATCACTGTAAAATCCTTGCAAATGTTAACCCATCTCTGAATGGATGGTTCTCTGTGCCTTTCCTTCACACATATATTTTCTCTGCTTTACCCACTGTTCTTTGAAATAATCACTGTGTTGAACAGCTGCAGCCCTGTCTTGGCATATTTCTTTTCTGTACATAACCTCTTATTTATGTAACTGTTACGGTCTAGCCTGATTCTTTCTCTCTGAGGTCAGGAGAAGGAATAGCACTCATTCTCTTGATTGTCCCACTCCCAGATGGCCACCTGCCCACATCTGATAATGCGTGTATCTGAAAACATACGAGGAAATCACATGTGCTAAGGTTGGGACTCAATTTACAGTGGTAGCCATTTTTTCAGAGACCACGTGCCCAGCTCTGAGCTGCTCACTTGGACTATACATTGTCTTACTGTTCCCAGGGTGTGAAAAAAGGCAACAGAATGTTAATGTGACATAAATACTTGGTCATTATGGATATCATTTTTACGTGTCAGCTGTAGGGGGGGTGTGTGTGTGTGTGTTCATTCGTGTCCGATTCTTCGTGACCCCCATGGACTATAGACCGCCAGCCTCCTCTGTCCATGGAGTGGGTTGCCATTTCCTCCTCCGGGGGATCTTCCTGACCCAGGGATTGAACCTGTGTCTCCAGCACTGGCAGATGGATTCTTTACTGCTGAGCTGCCTGTGAAGCCCAAGATGGCCACTATTGTTAGCCTAAATGTGTTTGACTTTCTTGTATGGTGTTAATGAATTAAAATGAGGGTCTGATATCCTGTGTTTCTACACTCTTGAATTTCTTGATATTTTCCTTTAATACCTGGTCATCTTGGCTATGGCATAGCCCCCTTCCATGCCCTCAGGGGCCCCAGACCTGTCCTACCCCGTGGGGGGCACTTATGTGGTGGGGTGGCCACCTCCCTGTGAGGTGGGGCCGCTGGGGCCAGCACTTTTCCTGGCAGGTGTCTGGGCCCGGGAAACAGCTGGGAAAGTGGCTGGACCTCAGAAGAGATGACTGGGGTCTGCCCTGGCCTCAATAGTCTCTCAGGACTGGTTCTGACCGACCCTTGTGGTTTATGTGGCAGAAATGCCACCACTGAAGTTTTCATTTTTCTCTGGAAAATAAAAGAAACATGCCACTTTCTTCCATGGTTTACGGAAACCATCGGGTTGGCACTTCTGCTTTTCTTACTGTGTCATTTCCTTCTTCAATAACGTGCTATTTGTCTCCATATAGGCAGCTTGTTGTTGTTTAGTTGTTTAGGGTCCAACTCTGTGACCCCATGAGCTGCAGCTCGGCAGGCTTCCCTGTCCCTCACTGTCTCCTGGAGTTTGCTCAAAGATGTGTCCATTTAGTCAGGGATGCCATCCAGCCATCTCATCCTCTGCTGCCGTCTTCTCCTTTTGCCTTCAGTCTTTCTCAGCATCAGGGTCCTTTCCAGTGAGTCAGCTCTTTGCATCAGTGGGCAAAGTATTGGAGCTTGAGCATTAATCCTTCCAATGAATATTCAGACAACTGGTTGATACTGAAAATTAGAATTCCCCAATCTGCCGGTACTGTTCAGGAAAGGTACTTTGTATGTACGTGCACATGTGAGCTTGTGTAGATCACATTTTTTGTGTTGTTTACATTTTGCTTTTACATCTTGGTGTTTTTATTTGAAGGACAAACATAAAAATACCAGTGAAAAGAATCAATTCAGTCGCTCAGTGTGTCCAACTCTTTGTGACCCCCATGGGCAGTAGCATGCCAGGCTTCCCTGTCCATCACCAACTCCCGGAGCTTACTCAAGCTCATGGCCATCAAGTCAGTGATGCCATCCAACCATCTCATCCTCTGTCGTCCCTTTCTCCTCCTGCCCTCAATCTTTCCTAGCATCAGGGTCTTTTCTAGTGAGTCATTTCTTTGCATCAGGTAGCCAAAGTATTGGAGTTTCAGCTTCAGCATCAGTCCTTGCAACGAATATTCAGGACTGATTTCCTTTACAATTGACTGGTTTGATCTTCTTGAGTCCAAAGGGCTCTTAAGAGTCTTCTTCAACACCACAGTTCAAAAGCATCAGTTCTTCAGTGCTCAGCTTTCTTTATAGTCCGTCTCTCACATCCATACATGACTACTGGAAAAACCATAGCTTTGACTAGATGGACCTTTGTTGACAGAGTAATGTCTCTGCTTTTGAATATGCTATCTAGGTTGGTCATAACTTTTCTTCCAAGGAGTAAGCGTCTTTTAATTTCATGGCTGCAGTCCCCATCTGCAGTGATTTTGGAGTTCAAAAAAATAAAGTGTCTATTTCCACTGTTTCCCCATCTATTTGCCATGAAGTGATGCGACTGGATGCCATGATCTTAGTTTTCTGAATGTTGAGTTTTCAGCCAGCTTTTTCACTCTCCTCTTTCACTTTCATCAAGAGGGTCTTTAGTTCCTTTTCACTTCCTGCCATAAGGGTGTTGTCATTTGTGAATCTAAGGTTATTAATATTTCTCTCAGCAGTCTTGATTCCAGCTTGTGCTTTATCCAGCCTGGCACTTCACGTGATATACTCTGCATGTAAGTTAAATAAGCAGGATGAGAATATACAGTCTTGGCGTACTCCTTTTCCTATTGGGAACCAGTCTGTTTTTCCATGTCCATTTCTAACTGTTGCTTCTTGACCTGCATACAGATTTCTCAGGAGGCAGGTAAGGTGGTCTGGTATTCCCATCTCTTTAGGAATTTTCCACAGTTTGTTATGATCCACACAGTCAATAAAGCATAAGTAGATGTTTTTCTGGAATTCTCTTGCTTTTTCTATGATCCAATAGATGTTGGCAATTTGATCTCTGGTTCCTCTGCCTTCTCTAAATCCAGCTTGAACATGTGGAAGTTAATGGTTCACATACTGTTGAAGCCTGACTTGGAGAATTTTGCATATTACTTTGCTAGCATGTGAGATGAGTGCAATTGTGTGATAGTTTGAGCATTCTTTGGCATTGCCTTTCTTTGGGATTGGAATGAAAACTGACCTTTTCCAGTCCTGTGGCCACTGCTGAGTTTTCCAAATTTGCTGGCATATTGAGTGCAGCACTTTCACAGCATCATCTTCCAGGATTTGAAATAGCTCAACTGGAATTCCATCACCTCCACTAGCTTTGTTCGTAGTGATGCTTTCTAAGGCCCACAGACTTCAGGATGTCTGATTCTAGGTGAGTGATCACACCCTTGTTTTTATCTGGGTTGTAAAGATCTTTTTTGTATAGTTCTTCTGTGTATTCTTGTCACCTCTTCTTAATATCTTCTGCTTCTGTTAGGTCAATACCATTTCTGTCTTTATTGTGCCCATTTTTGCATGAAATGTTCCCTTGGTGTATCTCATATTCTTGAAGAGATCTCTAGACTTCCCCAATTCTATTGTTTTCCTCTATTTCTTTGCATTTATCACTGAGGAAAGCTTTCTTATCTCTCCTTGCTATTCTTTGGAACTCTGCGTTCAAATGGGTATATCTTTCATTTTTTCCTTGCCTTTTCCTCTTCTTCTTTTCTTAGATATTTGTAAGGCCTCCCTAGACAACCATTTTGCCTTTTTGCATTTCTTTTTCTTGGGGGTGGTCTTGATCCCTGCCTCCTTTACAATGTCAGGAACCTCTGTCTATAGTTCTTCAGGCACTCTGTCTATCAGATCTAATCCCTTGAATCTATTCATCACTTCCAGTGTATAATCGTAATGGATTTGACTTACGTCATACCTGAATGGTCTAGTGGTTTTCCCTACTTTCAGTCTGAATTTAGCAATAAGGAGTTCATGGTCTGAGCCACAGTCAGCTCCCAGTCTTGTTTTTGCTGACTGTATAGAACTTCTCCATCTTCTGCTACAAAGAGTACAGTCAGTCTGATTTCAGTATTGACCATCTGCCGATGTCCATGTGTAGAGTCTTCTCTTGTGTTGTTGGAAGAGGGTGTTTGCTATGACCAATGTGTTCCCTTGGCAAAATTCTATTATTCTTTGTCCTGCTTCATTCTGTACTCAAGGCCAAATTTGCCTATTACTCCAGGTATTTCTTGACTCCCTGCTTTTGCATTCCAGTCCCCTATAATGAAAAGGACATTTATTTTTTTTGGTGTTAGTTCTAGAAGGTCTTTTAGGTCTTCATAGAACTGTTCAACTTCAGCTTCTTCAGCATTTCTGGTCGGGGCATAGACTTGGATTACTGTCATATTGAATGGTTTGCCTTGGAAACAGAGATCGTTCTGTCATTTTTGAGTTTGCATCCAAGTACTGCATTTCGGACTCTCTTGTTGACCATGATGGCTACTCCATTTCTTCTAAGGGATTCTTGCCCGCAGTAGTAGATACAATGGTCATCTGAGTTAAATTCACTCATTCTAGTCCATTTAGTTCACTGATTCCTAAAATGTTGATGTTCACTCTTGCCATCTCCTGTTTGACTGCTTCTAATTTACCTTGATCCATGGACCTAACCTTCCAGATTCCTATGCAATATTGTTCTTTACAGCATTGGACTTCATTTCCATCACCAGTCGTATCCACAACTGGGTACTGTGTTTGCTTTGGCTTCATCTCTTCATTCTTTCTGGAGTTATTTCTCCACTCATCTCCAGTAGCATATTGGGCACCAACCGACCTGGGGAGTTCATCTTTGTGTCCTATCCTTTTTCCTTTTCATACTGTTCATGGGGTTCTCAAGGCACAGTAGTGAAGTGGTTTGCCATTCCTTTCTCCAGGGAACCATGTTTTGTCAGAACTCTCCACCATGACCCGTCTGTCTTGGGTTGGCCCTACACGGCATGGCTCATATTTTTATTGAGTTAGAGAAGGCTGTGGTCCATGTGATCAGTTTGATTAGTTTTCTGTGATTATTCACTATATATAAAAGGATACAGTGAATAAATAGGGGGTAGACTCCATCATTGAATGATTGTTTTATGTTCCGGAGTTTGTAAATCTGGTCAGACTGGTCAGCGTATGAAGCTGAATCGGTGCAGTTACTACTCTACCCAATCAATGGTGGTGAAAGAACCCTGTGTAGGTTTTAGAAGTCCACGCATGTTCTATAATCAGTCTTGCAGTGTCTGAGTTGTCTCTGGTACACAATACAATGGGTTTTCCTGGTGGCTCAGTGGTAAGAACCTACCTGCCGTTGCAGGAGATGTGAGTTCGATCCCTGTGTTTGGAAAGTCCCCTGGAGAAGGACATGGCAACTCACTCAGTATTCTTGCCCAGAAAATCCCATGGGCAGAGGAGCCTGGTGGGCTGTAGTCATGAGGTTGCAAAAGAGTAGGACATGACTTAGTAAATATACAACAGCACATATGCAGCACCCACCACTGGTCTTGGAGTTTAAAGCAAGATAGGGCTTCCCTGATAGCCCAGTTGGTAAAGAATCTGCCTGCAATGCAGGAGACCCCAGTTCGATCCCTGGAGAAGGGAAAGGCTACCCACTCCTGTATTCTGGCCTGGAGAATTCCATGGACTGTGTAGTCCATGGGGTTGCAGAGTTGGGCACCACTGAGCGACTTTCACTTTCAGGCTGTCAAACAAGCAAAGCAATTGTAATTTATTTATTGAACTTTTTTTTTTTTTTTTTTGCCTGCTCCCTGTTGCCTGAAGGATCTTAGTTCCCCAACCAGGGATTGACCCTGTGCCCCCTGCAGTGGAAGTGTGGTGTCTTAACCACTGAACAGCCAGAGGAGTCCAAAATCAGTTGTATTTTAAACCTGAGAGGATTTGTTTTCCTGAAGATCACAGGAATGCTATTTATAGATCTCAGTTGAGAAGGGAGAATATTTTTCAGACTTTCCTGAGAAGCTGTGTTTCATTCTCTGAACAAATGTAGACTGTGTGGTGAATTTTGTGACAACACTTAAATTGAAGAGCTTTGCTTTGAACTATATCCCATGGTCCCTTGAACATATTATACAGTGAAATCAAATTACTTTCTGAAAGATTGGTCAGCCAGCTTCTTAACTGTTACTGCTTTGCATCAGTGGGAGAAAAGTAAACTGAAAAAGTTATCATTTCTGTGATTTCCGTAGGAGGGTTAGTACTTGAACCAATGTCTTTTAGGAACATCAAATGTCAATTGTCCAAATAATTTGCTACCTTTAAGAATAGGTGAGGTTTCCCAGGTGGCGCTAGTGGCCAAGAACCCTCCTGCCAGTGCAGGAGACATAAGAGATGTGAGTTCCATCCCTGGGTTGGGAAGATTCCCTGGAGGAGGAAATGGCAACCCACTCTAGAATTCTTGCCTGGAGAATCCCACTGACAGAAGAGTCTGGTGGGCGACAGTCCTTAGGGTCCAAGAGTCAGTCACGACTGAAGCGAGCTGGCACAAAAATAGGTAGGTGGCATGAAGGAAATTAAAGTGTTCTCTGCAGTCTGATTTTTGCTGGTATTGTACTGAGATTATATTGTAAGTTGGGAAACGGTCTGTGGAAACTGTTCATTGCCCATAATTAAGCTGTGAATTCGTTCCCCCTCATCAGGTATTCACGTACAAGCAGAGCACAATTACACACCAGAAGGTGATGCCTATGCACGCCATGGATGAGGAGGGCGTGGATGACATGGCCACCCTGACAGAGCTCCACGGGGGTGCCATCATGCACAACTTGTACCAGCGCTACAAGAGAAACCAAATCTATGTAAGTTCCGCTCTCAGTCCCTTAAAAATCCTTCCAGTCTTTTCCTTCCTCTTGCTGGGTCACACGGCATACAGGATCTCAGTTTCTGGACCAGGGATCAAATCCATGCCCCCTGCAGTGAAAGCATAGCATCTTACCCGCTGAACCACCGGGGAAGTTTCCAAACTCCGTCCAGTTTGAGTCTGTTTATTTTTGTTTTCAGAGAGTATTTCCTTTTTGAGACCCTCCCGTTCTTCTAAGTAAAAGCTATATTTCTAGTTTTTTTTTTTTTTGCCAAATTAGAGATGTGGGTCCATAAATCATGTTCTCGTGTTGATTGCCTGGACTTCATTAGCAGGGATGGCTTTGCAGCGAAGGATAATTTGACCTCTTTCTTCTCCTGAGTGCATTCTGTTCCTGAGTGTTCTGTTCCATAAAGAAGTCACGCAGAGTGGTTTGACTTCCTCAGTTAAGGGCTGAGGAGAAATGTGGCTTTACAAACAAGCAGACCTGAGCTCAAGCTTTTTTTTTTCTCTCTCATTTTCTTGATTTTTTTTCTCCTTTTATGGATTTTCACTTTTTTTTTTTTCTTCTGGCTCCAAGGCCCATCCATGGAGAAATTTCTTTTCTTTATATATGATTTTTAAAAGTTACATTCCGTTTACAATTATTACAATATTAGCAATATTCTCCATGTTATGCAGTCCATCCTTGCATCTGTTTTGGGCCTTCCTCTCCTCCACCCCTATGTTGCACGCCTCCCCTCGTCCCTGGTCACCCCCCTAGTTTGCTCTCTCTCTGCGGGTCTGCTTCTTTTAGGTTACCCTCACTAGTTCATTGTATTTTTTAGATTCCACATGTAAGTGATGTCACAAAGTATTTGTCTGACTTACTTCACTTAGCATAATGCTCTGCAAGTCCATTCATGTTCTGCAAATGGCAAAATTTCATTCTTTTTATGGCTGAGTAGTATTCCATTGTGTATATGTATGTATGTGTGTGTGTGTAAATATCACATCCTCTTTATCCATTCATCTCTTGGTGGACACAGGTTCCTTCCATGTCTTAGCAATTGTAAGTAATGCTGCTGTGAACTTGGGGTGCATGCATCTTTTTGAACTAGTGTTTTCATTTTTTTTTTCCAGATACATATCCAGGAGTGGAATTCCTAGATCATGTGGTAGCTCTATTTTTAGTTTTTTGAGAAAACTGCATACCGTTTTCCATAGTGGCTGCACTGATGTACATTCCCACGAGCATGTAGGACGGTTCCATCTAAGGGACATTTGGGTTCAAGGGGACCCATCTCACTTTGGGATTGCTCTTTTGATTGGAGACACGTCCTGGTATAAAAAGCGATCATGCACATTTCTCCTCAACTTTTATGAACTCTGTGCCTATATTATAAAAGTAATACCTAAAAATCGCTTCTGTAGTCATTCCTTTCTGACATTAAAGTATAAATTACATCATCTGTCAAGAATGAGTTCAGAGTTTCTCCTTTCCACCTGCCTTTGTTGGCAGGTCTTTACTGGGCAACTGCTGATAGGTGTTTATTTTTCTTGTCAAGTTCAAATTTATGCAGTTTTTTAAAAACCGAATTTTAATATTGGAAAAACCCTTCATCTTGCAGTAGTTTTTATTCCTTAGGAGTTAACACTCAGTTTTGGTGGTATGCCTGTGATTATGATGAATAATAATATCAGCCATTCCAGTAACTAGGCTTCCCTCATAGCTCAGCTGGTAAAGAATCCTCCTGCAGTGCAGGAGACCCCGGTTTGATTCCTAGGTCTGGAAGATCCGCTGGAGAAGGTATAGGCTACCAATCCCAGTATTCTTGGGCTTCCCTTGTGGTTCAGCTGGTAAAGAATCTGCCTGCAATGCAGAAGACCTGGGTTTGATCCCTGGGTTGGGAAGATCCTCTGGAGAAGGGAAAGGCTACCCACTCCTGTATCCTGCCCTGGAGAATTCCATGAACTGTATAGTCCATGGGGTCACCGAGTCAGACTTGACTGAGCAACTTTCACTTTTCACTTTCCAATAGCTAGCAGGTGCTAACTGAAACTCAGGATCCTCTTAGTATTGTGGTTGCTGTAGTTTATCCATCCTTAGACCAGGAGAGGAGAATTGGGAAAGAGGGAAGAATTAGATGTTTGTTAATGCAAAATTTTCCTCAGCTTCAAGAAAAGAAGGTGTTTATTTGCCTTCATTTAATCCTGGGAAGGTGGCATCTTTGCCAGATTGACCTAATGCTTGGCAAATGTCTTCAGACAGCCTTGTATGGAGAAATGGAGTTGCCTTCTAGTCCTCTGACTAACCTTGCTTACACTCAGTCTTTAGAGACCGCATTTTCCAAATGTTCTGCAGAAAAGGTCATCTTCATGCATGTTTCTGTAAAAGTGGCTGCGTGTCATAGCTTGTGCATGTACTTGTTGAGCAAATGTGGGTTTTCTCCTGTCCCCATCTCAAAAGAGCTTCCTACCCACCTACACAGGTGTCCAGGGACCCATGTGCCATGCCTGTGCTTTCAGCATTAAGGCTTTGACACTGCTGTGTAACTGTTTACACAGCAGTTTCCTTGCTCAGTTTGTCAAGGACTGATTTTGTCTCTCTTGAGCCAAGGGCAGAGTCAGGCACCTGGCAGTTGTGCCATATGTTTGTAAAATAGATACCATTCATGCTAGAAGCAACATAGTTGATGGTAAAAGTGAAGCTGGATTTAAAATTTCTTCATTGGTACCCATCTCATAAATGAATATTTCAGAATTCATATCCGTCTGCCTTTAGATGTAAGTTTTTATTATACATTTAATAGTCATGAAAAAGCCAATTAGGGGGAGAACTACTGAAGAGGGTTAAAGGACAGGGCCTTTTAAAGCTCCCCTCCACCATGATGATGTTGTAAACCTGAATAAACCATATGAATAGGATCTTGATATTTTTTTTTTTTCCTGGAATGAAGATCTTTTCTTTCCCCTTGGAGGGAAAAACACAGGATTTTTGTACATCCAATTTACAGCTCAGGTCAGTTATTTATACCCTATATGCCTTCCTTTTAGAACCTAGGTAATTGTACTAGGTAATTATATAGAAAGCAGCCATCTTGATGTCCATTAGTGAAGCTGTTTTCACTGGATGCTGGTACCTGTCAGATAAGCACAGCTTTCCACCTTTATCTCAGCCCTAAAGTGATGCTTGTCCATGTTTTAAAAGAGGGAAAAATGGCTTGACTTGTAACAGAGGTGCTGTGTTAGTTTTCTTTTGCTGGCGTAACAAATTACCATAGCTATGAATTTATTTTATTTTATTTATTTATTTTTTTTTGCCGTTTAGTTAGGTTCGTCTGAAGGGGTCTCACCAGACTAAACTTCAGGTGTGGCCATGCTAGGCTTCTTTCTGGAGCCTCTAGGGAAGAATTTGTTTCTTGTTCTTTCCCAGTGTTGGCAGAGGTCAGTTCCTTGCGATTGTAGGACTGAGGTCCTCATTTTCTTGCTGGCTGGCTGCTGATTCCTGCCTGGTAGAGGCCTCCTTCCTTCTCATTCAAAGACAGCAACCCTGGACCTAGTCCTTTTCATGCTTCAAATCTCTTCCTCCTTTCATCTGATCTCTGACCAGAGCCAAGGGAGGTTCTCAGGTTTTAAAATTCATGTAATTAGATAGGGCTCACCTGGGTTAATTCCCAGTCTCAGAGCTTACAACCTTAATCATATCTTGAGTCTCTTATGTGGCAACATCGCTTAAGTCACAGATTCTGGGAATTAGGTGAACATCTTGGTGGGGCTCGGTTGTGTCTGACTCTTTTCGACCCCATGAACTATACAGTCCATGGAATTCTCCAGGTTAGAATACTGGAGTGGGTAGCCTTTTCCTTCTCCAGGGGATCTTCCCAAGGGCTTCCCAGGTGGCGCTAGTGGTAAAGAACCTGCCTGCCAGTGCACGAGATGTAAGAGATTTGGTTCGATCCCTGGGTTGGGAAGACCCCTTGGAGGAGGAAATGCAACCCACTCCAGTGTTCTTGCCTGGAGAATCCTATGGACAGAGGAGCCTGGTGGGCTACAGTCCATGGGGTCACAAAGAGTCAGACTCGACTGAGCAATTAACACTACTAGGACCACTTGGTGGGGCAGGGAGTGATGCATTACTCTGCCCACCACAGGTGCCCTCCATCGAGTCCTGTCATTGAGAAGGAACCTGCGTGTGTCTCCCCCACCACTCTGGATCATTTGTTGGCTTTCTGTTTGGGGCAACACAGGTTGCTGGTAAACAGACCCATCTCCAGGTAGAGGGGTCTGTTGTTTGTGCTAAGAAGGACCATTAACTTCTCTTCTCCTTGAGGGATGCTCTCATTGCCTGAGAACATTATAAGACTTCAGTAAAATATTTCTTCTAGCTTTTAGCATCCTCCATTCAGATGTGGGTGGAGGCAAGAGACATGGGTTTGATCCAACTGGATTGAGAAGATCCCCTGGAGAAGGAAATGGCAACTCACTGCAGTATTCTTACCTGGAGAATCCTGTGGACAGAGAAGCCTGGCAAGCTTGGGGTCCTTGGGGTCCATGGGGTCCTTGATAGTCCATGGGGTCACAGAAGAGTTGGACATGACTTAGTGATTAAATAACAATTCAGATGTGGGTAGAGAGCTATGAAGGCGTAGAGCACTCAGTAGACAAATCAAAGTTGAGTCCACTTTTCTCTACTCACCTCCCCTTGGGCCCTATATTAACCATTTAAGTTTTTGTGTCAGTTTAAAAACTTTTCAAGGTCAGGTGTCGTTTGATAGTATCCTTATTTCTTCAGGGATCTGAACATTCTAAGCTTTCAGGCTTTTGTGTGGTTTTCTTCCCAGGTAGCCGGCCATTGCAGGAGACATAAGAGACACGGGTTTGATCCCTGGGTCAGGAAAATCCCCGGAGGAGGGCATGGCAACCCACTCCAGTATTTTTGCCTGGAGAATCCCTTGGACAGAGGAGTCTGGCTGACTATGGTCCATAGGATCACAAAGAGTCAGAAACTACTAATTTGACTTAGCACGCACTAACATGAATGGTTTTCTGATCCTTTAAGACTGTTCCGTGAAGATCTAGACTTCATTTTACAATTTTTATATTCATCTTTTTGCCAGATTTCTATTGATTTTTCACTTTTACTTATCAATATTAAAAAATAATTTTTAGCCTCAACAAATAAAAGGCCACATGTCATAACCCTTGTACCTGATGGGGCTGTTTCACAATAGAATGGCCAGTGAAAGCTTTAAGAACCTTCCTAACCTTTGTATCAGTACCTCTCCCAATCTTACTCATCTAATACCATGGGTTGTTATTTGGAAAGTTCCCACTTGGAACTTGGGGCTGCTCCTTCTGGCCGCAGAGACTTTGCAGACCTTGGAGTCTGTTGGTCTCTGTGGCTCCAGCCTTGCCGCTGGTCCAGTTTGGCTCTGACCCCCAGGTTAGAGGGCTTCCCAGGTGGCTCAGTGGTAAAGAATCTGCCTGCTGATGCAGGAGATTCGGGTTTGATCCCTGGGTGGGGAAGATCCCCTGGAGGAGGAAATGGCAACCCAACTCCAGTATTCCTGTCTGGAGAATCCCAGGGACAGAGGAGTCTGATGGGCTACAGTCCCTGGGGTCACAGAAGAGTGAGACACAATTTAGTGAGTAAACAAAAACAACAATAACAACTCGGGTTAGAGCAGCTCTGTTCTTCCCACAGTTGCCTGCCCCAAACCCTTGCCTCCTGCCCCAAACCCTTGCCTCCTGCCCCAATACAGGATTCCCTTCCTAGAACTTCAGGTTCTCTTACTTAATGCTCCACCTAGTCAGCTTTCCCATCCTCTGGCGACTTCCCAGATAAGAACTCAGCTCTTGATCTGTGGCCCTACCCCAGACTTTTCACCCCAAACCTCTTGTCTCTGGGTTTCCTGGCAGCTTGGAGAGGGTCCCCTGAGTCCCACCCTGGGAAGAAGTGTCTCTTCCCACCACTGATGAGGCCTGATGCGGACAAGTCCCCACTCCTGTAAGTCCCTAAAGACTTGGAGAGGAGGGGCGTGTGTTGTACAGAGTGATAAGAGGTTGGGGGGGTAGGGAACAAATTGGTGGGTGAGGAGGAGAGCTGGCTTCTCTTGGAGAAGGGGCGGCAGCAATGATACTACAAAGGAGGGCTGAGAGTTTTGATTCGAAGAAAAGGCTCGAGAGATGCCTTTTTTGAAGGTGGAGAGATGAGAGTGTATTTGGTGTGATGGCTTTGCTAAACTGGGAGAAAGTTCCTTTGTTTATGGAGTCTGATGTTTGGGGAACATCTAATAGTGGAATCCGTAGGGAGGGGTCAGGACACCTTTAAAAGCAGTGGTTCTGGACCAGATGCATGGGTTTTAGGGGACTTTTGGCAATACCTGGAGGCATTTCCAGTTGCCATAGCGAGGGCAGAGGATGCTGCTGGAATCTGTTAATAGTTGGTAGAGGCCCGGGATCTACTAAACATGCTCAGGTGTAGAGGACAGCCCCCTGCAAAGTTATCTGGCTTAAGATGTCAGTCATGCTGAGATACCCTGCCTTACTTAAAGCTAGGCAGCAGTGTTTGGGCTTGGTGGTAAAGAGACTATATTGTCCTTGCTAAAGGCTTTTGAAGAGGCTGCTGCTGCTAAGTCACTTCAGTTGTGTCTGACTCTGTGCGACCCCATAGACAGCAGCCCACCAGGCTCCCCCGTCCCTGGGATTCTCCAGGCGAGAACACGGAGTGGGTTGCCATTTGCTTCTCCAATGCATGAAAGTGAAAAGTGAAAGTGAAGTCGCTCAGTTGTGTCCGACTCTTCGCGACCCCATGGACTGCAGCCTACCAGGCTCCTCTGTCCATGGGATTTTCCAGGCAGGAGTACTAGAGTGGGGTGCCATTGCCTTCTCCGTTTGAAGAGGCAGTTTCCCTGAAAAAAGTTTAGAAGGGTTGATACGGAAGTGATGTGATACAGTCTACAGAGGGTAGGTTGGGTGGGAGAGTGTTACAGTATCTCCAAGGGGGTAGATATGAGGGTTTTGGACCACAACCTGATATAAAGAGCTGACTCACTGGAAAAGACCCTGATGCTGGGAAAGATTGAAGGTGGGAGGAGAAGAGGACGGCAGAGAATGAGATGGTTGGATGGCATCACCGAGTCAATGGACATGATTTTGAGAAAGCCACAGGAGATAGTGAAGGATGGGGAAGCTTGTTGTGCTGCAGTCTATGGGGGTCACAGAGTTGGACACGACTGAGCGACTGAACAAGTGCAGCAGAGATGGGAGTGAGCAAGAGAAAATTGCATGTGATACCCAAGGGGGAAGGGGAGAGGCAGGCAGGGCTGGCTGTAATGATGCCCTGATGTCCCCAAGAACAGCTCTGACAGTTCCTCCAGGAGAGGAGAGTGGGAGAGACGAGCTGGGTTTTGGATGCCTGTTGCATCGTATTCTGTGGAACCTGGATCATTTCACATTCTGTATCCAGCATCTAAGCACCCACTGGACAAAAACAGATGAGGTCTCTGTTGCACTGACCGTCAGCTCTGTGTCCAGAGTGAAGGGATGGCCCGGCCAGCTCTGTGGTGTGGCAGTTTTGTTTTCTGTCCAACAGAAGAGAAACCCGTTGTCTCTATCGCAGGGTTTGTTGTGCTCTCGGTCAGTTGCCTGTGGGAGCCTCCTGTCTAAGGAGCGGGCTGGAAACCGCATCACAGCTCGGCTGCAATTATGGGCTTGAGGATGGCTCCAGAGGGAGCCCCGCTCTGTTCCACCCACCTCGTGGGTTCGTTTGTTGGTCTTGCTGAACAAACGGCAGAGCTGAGAGTCAGATGAGTCCGTTTTAAGATGTGGAGCTGTGTCTAAAGATAAACGGTTGGGAAAGCACAGAACATGCTTCACAGCTCGTGTATTTTTAGGTGTTTCAAAAATAAAACCCTCCTCTGGGAAGGTGGCCGTGCAGACCGAATGTGTAAATGAGTTTGTTGTTCCCGAATTAACTTCCAAACCCGTAAAAGGTGCTGGCAGGCAGCTGCCTGTTGAAGCCATGTGAATTACAAGTGAGCTCACCTGGGCTGCCCACCGTGTTCCCATCAGGCCAGCCACGCTGCAGGGTTCAGTGTGCGGATCTCAACCTGCCATTCATTTCCTGGATTCATTCAGTCTTCCCAGAGGAGACTTTGGGGGTTATTTCCCATCCCTTTCCAAAGCCAGTGTCAAGGAACAGCGCGCCTCTCAGGGATGGCCTGAAGACTGGATGGCCAGCAGGCTTGGCATTTGTCTCATACCGGGAACAGCTGAATACAGTGTGGTTTGTCAGGGTTTTGTTCTTCACATGAAATCAAGACTGGTGTTGCCAGAAGATGATTGTAACCATCTGTCTGACTCTGTGTATTTTTAAACTTGACCAAACATTTATCCTCTTGAGTTGCCATTTCTACGTCGGCACATGGTGGTGGCAATTAGAAGCTTTGTTTTGGTTCATTTTTCTCCCCTTTCCGGCCTCTTTTGGGTCAGATTCCTTTCAACAAGGGAGGAATATGAGTCAGAAACACACTCAAATTAAGTGGAAATGTCACTGCTAAATGTAAGAGTCTAAATGTAAGTTTGACTTTGGTCATATATCTTGAGTTACTGGTTGTGATCCAGTTTTCAATGAAGTTGAATTGTTTAATCGGATGAGGATGGCAGGCAGTTTTGTTAGGGAAGAAGGTGGGTGTGGAGCATGAGAACTCAGTTAAAAAGGGAACTTATTGGTGCATTGGTAATAAATCCAGGTGCCTCCAATGTCTCTATATTGACTCAGCCCTGCTTGTGTGCCAGGCTGTGCTTGTGGCTCCAAGGATGCAAAATTCCTCTTCATCATGGTAACTTTTTCATGAAATAATGAATAAACAAAATACAGCGCCCCTCCAGGACCTCCTAGCTTGTTGATGAAAGCAGACACATCATACCTTTGACAACAGCTCGGGGCGACAATGACTGTGATAAAAGTGCTGGGGACACAAAGAATGGGCATCACAAGAAGAGACGAGGGGGTCAGAAAAGGATCCCAACTGGGGCTTGGTGCTGAGTTTTGAAACATTCCTAGGGGATTTCAGCCAAGAGGGAGGGTGGCTCTTCCTGGCAGAAGATCAACAAAGACTTGGAATAGCGTGATTTGTCGACCTGCAGGACAGGCAAGAACCTGCAGTGAAGGTTTGTGCAGCTGACTGGCGAGGTGGTCAGGAGCAGGCGAGGAAGGGCGCTGTGTGTGAGTTAGTGACCTTGAACTCATTCGTGAAGGCTGGCAGGGGACAACGTCAAAGGTAAGTTCCGGGAACGCTCACTCTGACTGTGGGTGATGGGTGAGTCCAGCAGGTGTATCCAGTCTAGGAGGAGAGTTCAGTTCCATTCAGTCGCTCAGTCATGTCCGACTCTTTGCGACCCCATGAATCGCAGCACTCCAGGCCTCCCTGTCCATCACCAACTCCCAGAGTTCACTCAGACTCACGTCCATTGAGTCAGTGATGCCATCCAGCCATCTCATCCTCTGTCGTCCCCTTCTCCTCCTGCCCCCAATCCATCCCAGCATCAGAGTCTTTTCCAATGAGGCAACTCTTCACATGAGGTGGCCAAAGTACTGGAGTTTCAGCTTTAGCATCATTTACTCCAAAGAAATCCCAGGGCTGATCTTCAGAATGGTCTGGTTGGATCTCCTTGCAGTCCAAGGGACTCTCAAGAGTCTTCAACACCACAGTTCAAAAGCATCAATTCTTTGGCACTCAGCCTTCTTCACAGTCCAACTCTCACATCCATACACGACTACTGGAAAAACCATAGCCTTGACTAGATGGACCTTAGTCGGCAAAGTAACGTCTGCTTTTGAATATGCTATCTAGGTTGGTCATAACTTTTCTTCCAAGGAGTAAGTGCCTTTTAATTTCATGGCTGCAATCACCATCTGCAGTGATTTTGGAGCCCTAAAAGATAAAGTCTGACACTGTTTCCACTGTTTCCCCATCTATTTCCCATGAAGTGATGGGACTGGATGCCATGATCTTCGTTTTCTGAAAGTTTAAGTCAACTTTTTCACTCTCCACTTTCACTTTCATCAAGAGGCTTTTGAGAGGTGACCAGCAAACCAGGTGGGAAATGTTGGGGTTCAAAAAAAGTCCTTGGAAGCTAGAGCATGATGTTTACTAAGAGGTAGAATCTTGGTGTTTCGTTGGGTTTGGGGGCAGCACGCTGTATTGCTATAGGATGACTCCTGGATTTCTGGTTTATCCACTTGGGTAGACCGTGGTGCCATTTGTGAAGATGTGGCTGTACGTAGAGAAGCAGATGTTTTGCAGGAAGCCAAGTTGAGGGCAGCCAAGTGCAGATGCCCAGCAGACTCTTGAGTGCACAGATCCACAGCTTAAAACCAGAGCTGCACTGCAGAAAGCGATTTGGAGAAGTGAGTCGACCCCATGGACTGTAGCCCGCCAGGCTCCTCTGTCCATGGGGATTCTCCAGGCGAGGGTTCTGGAGTGGGTTGCCGTACCCTTCTCTAAGGGGATCTTCCCAGAAATCAAACCGGGGTCTCCTGCATTGCTGGCAGAATCTTTACCGGCTGAGGTACCAGGGAAGCCCCGGAGAAGGGTGGGTGGAAAATAAATCTGGATGGTGGTCCCCACTTCTTGACAAGTACCTTCCCTGTAGGGGAGACAGGGCAGTGACTTGAACCAGTTTCCCTTGTGCATTTGAGGTTACTTGATCTACATCCAGCTTTTCAGGACCATTGTAGCTTTATTTTCATGGATAAAAACAATAATATTTACCTGTGGTTTATGTAACACTTTCACATGATAATTGGGTGGAGTAACAGAGGGTGTGTTGTTGTTATCGGAATCTGGGGCCTGGAGGGGTTAAGCTGTGAACCAGGCAAGGTAGATCCAGGATGAGGACTTGGGGTCTTCTAACCTGACCACACCTTGCTGTCTCCATCACTTCTTGTGTTGTAAAACTGACTTTCTAACAGTAACATGGATGCTTCATATCTACCAGCAGAATGTGTCTGAGGCTACTGGGTCACTTTTAGTGATCTTTTATACTCTTTTTTTTTTTTAAAGCGGGGGGTAAGATACTAGGTATGATAGCCTTTGTTGTTGTTGTTCCGTTGCTAAGTTGTGTCTGACTCTTTGTGACCCCATGGACTGCAGCACAAGCTTCCCCTGTTTTCACTGTCTCCTAGAGTTTGCTCAAACTCATGTCCACTGAGTGGATGATGCCATCCAACCATCTCATCCTCTGCTACTCCCTTCTGCTTTTGGCCCTAATCATCCCCAGCATCAGGGTTTTTTCCATTGAGTCGGCTCTTTGCATCAGGTGGCCAAGGGATTGGACCTTCACCTTCAGCATCAGTCCTTCTAATGAATATTCAGGATTGCTTTCCTTTAGGATTGATTGGTTTGATCTTCTTGCTGTCCAAGGGACTCTCAAGAGTTTTCTCCAGCACCACAGTTTGAAAGCATCATTTCTTCAGTGCTCAGCCTTCCTTATGGTCCAGCTCTCACATCTGCACACGACAACTGGAGAAGCCATAGCTTTGACTACATGGGCCTTCGTCATGATGTCTCTGCTCTGCTGTACTTAAGCCTTCTGAAGCCTTGAATTGGTAGGCAATGTTTTAAAGCAATGAAGGGAGTCTCTCGCAACGTTTTATAGCAATAGGCACTGCAGCTGTTCCCGATTATTAAAATGAGCAAGGAAATGTATTTTTTCGGTGAGTTGTGTGGAACTCTTCTGACTAGAAAAAAATTTTTATGTGCTTCAAAATAGAATATACTTTCTATTTCGGAAAAGCCGTTAAAATGACCAGGCGATTTATTCTCATGAAATTCGGAATCCGGTATGAGGAAAGCAGCACATGGCCCCACCTGGTGTCTGAGAGCTGCATGTACCCTGAGTCCCAAAGTACACAGCCTTCATGACCATTTTTGACAGCAATTGCCTTTTTATAGAGTGAGCATGGAAACACAGGCTCTTCACTGAGGCATTTAACTTTCACTATAGTTCAGTTCAGCTCAGTTCAGTTGCTCAGTCGTGTCTGACTCTTTGTGACCCCATGAATCGCAGCACTCCAGGCCTCCCTGTCCATCACCAACTCCCGGAGTTCACTTAGACTCACAGCCATCGAGTCAGTGATGCCATCCAGCCATCTCATCCTCTCTCGTCCCCTTCTTCTCCTGCCCCCAATCCTTCCCAGCATCAGAGTCTTTTCCAATGAGTCAACTCTTCGCGTGAGGTGGCCAAAGTACTGGAGTTTCAGCTTTAGCATCATTCCTTCCAAAGAAATCCCAGGGCTGATCTCCTTCAGAATGGACTGGTTGGATCTCCTTGCAGTCCAAGGTTTTTAAATTCATAGGTCAATCCATTTAATTCTACCAGCTACTAATGTTGTTATCCTTGCTTTACCATTGAGGAAACTGGAGCACCAAGAATTTAAGTAACTTGAACCAGCATTCAAATTCAGACTGTAGCATGTAATGACTATAACTGAAATACGAATAAGCACAGCTATGGTATTATTGGGCTTCCCGGGTGGCTCAGTGGTAAAGGATCCAACCGTCAGTGCAGGAGTTGCCCTTCCAATCGCTAGAGCAGGAAGATCCCCTGGAGAAGGAATTGACAGCCCACTCCAGTATTCTTGCCTGGGAAATCCCATGGACAGAGGAGCCTGGCGGGCTGCAGTCGACGGGGCCACAAAGAGTCAGACACGGCTGAACGGCAAGGGAGTGGTCCGTGGCACACTCAGGGAACGCATGTTTTCTCACCGCTCTTGTGACTTCTGACCGCATTGCATCTGTTGCATCCCTTGATACTTAACTTACAACTAGGCTGATCTCCTCCCCGCTCCACTCCTCAGTCTCCATGTTCACTTCCATGTCGAACTTTCCTTGTTATTCAGCAAATCTCTTATCCATGCAGCCTTTGTTTTAGTGACAAAATAATCCATGCAGGGTGGTGTGTTCAAGGTAGTGGGAGAAAAGATAAAGGTGCCTCAGGCTGTAAATATTTTTGCTGATGGACCTCAGCCACCTCATCTAATATGAAGAAACCGTTAGGAACTATGACTTTGGTTGCCATGTTGATTTACACCTTCCTTTGGAAGGGGGGGTCCAAAAATATCATTTGGCACCAGTATGGACCCAAACATTGGAGAAGGAAATGGCAGCCCACTCCAGTATTCTTGCCTGGAGAGTCCTATGGACAGAGGAACCTTGTGGGCTGCAGTCCATGGGGTCGCAAGAGTCGGACACGACTGAGTGACTTTGACTATGGACACAAACGATGAAGATGAGAAAGTAACTGAAGCTGCCCCCGCTTCTGTAACTGTTAGGAGAAAAATGTGTTAGGATGTGGGTGTTCAGTCACCTTTCTGGAGGTGCTCAGACTCTTTTCTCGAATATTCTGTGGGTTGACCCTGAAGATTGTGGGAGCTGTAAAGGAGTTTTATGCAGAGGAGTGTCTGTCTTCAGGTGTTCATTTGTCAAGGGTACAGCTAGGATTGAACACACAGGACTTGAGTGGGAAATGAATGAGGAAGGAGATTCGGGGGTAATTGAGCAAGTGTGGTCAGGGTGGTGTGGATGGAGAAAGAGGGGGTTGATTGTAGAGTTAAACAACTCCACGTGCTTGGGTGTGGCCAGCACGTGGAGACAGTGGCCAGGGACTGTGAAGCTGGAAAGTGGGACGATTCCCGTCCTATATGCTTGTGGGTGAGTGGGGAATGGGGGCGTCACCGCAGACCTGTGGGAAAGCACCCCCCCGATTAGGATCCAGGGTCCTGCCCTTGCTCGCTGGCTCTCTTCCTTCCTCTGTCAGCAGGGGCAGCTCTGTTCCTCTGAACCGTGGCCTCTGGGCTGCCCGTAGGTCAAGGTTATGTCGCAGCGTGTCTGCGTAGGTCAGTTGTCCTCTGTGCCCCGCGGTTCTGAAACATCAGTCAAGTTGTTTTGCAAACACGTAGAGCTAATTGTGATTTGAAATCTGGTGTCAGGCCTGTCGAGAAATGAATGACTCACGTCATTAGTGAGGAGGTGAAACTGTAAAACGTGTGCTTTCATGTTAAAAAAGCCTAACCTACCTCTGGAACTAAGTGGAGGTGCTTACAGGAAGAGGCATTTTGAACTCTCCATGAGGCACGGTTTCGCACAATCTTGAAAAATAGCAGTGAAAAACTGGGTTCTTTCTCCATACCAGCCAAACACACATTTTACATATGCTTTCCTCTTCTTTTTTCCTGGAGGTGGGGAGAGATTCAGATGATTGAATTTGGGCTCAAATTCAGACTGGTTTTCTCTTGCCCCCTGTTGGCATAGGGGAGTCCATTGGTTGAATTTATGGGCAGCCACAAAATCTATAAGACAAAGTATTCAAGAGTGGGACAGTCTTCAGATGGGTTGGAATGATTTTTGAGCCAGAGACACTAGCTGGGCGTGAGCTCACAGACCAGCTCTAACTGTGTGTTGGGGACCAGGCTCAACTGGGGAAGGTATGGGAATGTTAGTGGGTCATGGGCATAACCACCACTGGCATGATCCTTCCCTCCTAGGGGCTGCCTTAGTGCTGACCACCTGCTGTTCAGAGAGCCCCGCTTCCTGCACCTAGAATCTCTGGGGATTGGGAGGAGGCACGGGTGTGTCTTCTGTAACTGCTACACTATGGACCTCGTTGTCTTTCTGAAAGACCTTAAAACTACTTCACTGGGCCTAGTGCAATGAATTACTCAAACACAAAACTAGGCATAAGATGTTTTGGAAGTTCTATCTTCACCTTTACTAACAAACTTAATGTCCTGTGGGTCTCCTGCCCCCATACAGAGTCCACGTCATCTGTGTCAGGGTAAGTGACTTCTTTTGTTTGTTTTTAATTTTACTTATTTATTTAGGCTGTGTTGGGTCTCAGTTGTGGCACACAGGATCTTTCGATGTGGTACATGGACTCTCTCGTTGTGGCACCTGGACTCAGTTGCTCTGCAGCAGGCGGAATCTTAGTTCCCTGACCAGGGATTGAACCCCTGACCCCTGTGTTGGAAGACAGATTCTTTTTCTTAAGTGATGCTGGGGGGCTGGTTCCCCAACCAGGAAAGGGGAGCATGCCCATGAGGTTTTGACTAGTCATCACTTTCAAAAGAAAGCTTGTATTAAAAGGTTATGATGTTTTAATTTTTATTTTTACTTTATTTTGCTAATAAAGTAAAAATAAAAATTAAAGTAAAAAGAAACACACAAATACTTCCTTGTTAACAAATATAGATTTATAGTCTCAGTTTTATTTTCTGAATAAAATTTTGTTTTAGAGGAAAAAAAATAAAAGGTTATGATGTTTTTCATGTATAAATCAATACTTAAAAAACTCATCTCAGAATTTTATAACCACCTTGCTAGTGTGCTATGAATGGGAGGCAGGCAGGCAGTGCATGCTCGGTTATACCTGACTCTCTGTGACCCCATGGACTGTACCCCACCAGGCTTTCCTGTCCATGGGATTTCCCAGGCAAGAATACTGGAGTGGGTTGCCATTTCCTCCTCCAGGGGATCTTCCTGAACGAGGGACCGAACCTGCATCTCCTGGATATGAACAGGAGTGCCAAAATTTTCACAATTTGGGCATATTATTCTCTTTTCAGATACGTTAATGATGGGTTACTATTCTAATATTTGTTTAATAGTCAAACTGATGCCCTGAGTGTGGCTTTTCTCTTTTACTTGTAGCTGAGACAGGGGATGGGCAGCACGCCTCCCTATCTGTATAAAGAGGATCTTCACTGATTGTCTTGAGTTCTGCCAAAGTGGGGAGGGGGAAACATGTTTCACAGAAAAATGAAGTCTTGGTATTTCACCGAATAAAAATAATAATAATACAGACAGCTACCAAAAGGGTAGAAACAAGCTTGACATTCTAGACCTACAAGAGGAAGGAGCCAGACTCCCAGAGCCTCAAGCATCACCAACCTGCCTGCCTTCCTCACCTCTGCAACTATAATAAAAGAAGCTGCCAGCACCTGTGGTCTAGCCATCAATGGAAGGTATCTGGCATCCCTCAGGGGACCATGTGATTCTCTGCTCGCCTGTAGAAGTAGGGCACTTTACTTCCCCAGGGAAAAGGCTGCATGCACTCTTCTTTCCGGCCACATCCTTCCCCTGATGCTCTGATGGGGGAAAGGGGGCCCTCTAGAGAGTGCAGGTTTCTGAAGACCTGAAAATTCCCTCCTGAAAGCTCTGCATCTTTTCATTGGTTTTTAATGGAAGTGAAATTTATGTAACAGAAAACTAACCACTTGAAGGTAAAGTCAGTGGCATTGAGTACAACCAGTGTTGTACAGCCAGCACCAGAATGTTCTCATCACCCCACTGGAAGCCCCGTGCCTGCAGACAGTCAGCTGTCGGTCCTTCCTGCCCCCACCCTCCCCTCTGCCCATGGTAACTACCTCCAGTGTTGGTCTGACTTCTGTCACCTAGCGTCATGCTTTCAAGGTTCATCTCCATGGCAGCCCGTATCAGTACTTCCTTCCTTAGCACGGCCATTCTGCAGTGTGGTCGCACTGCATCTTGTTACCCATCTGTCTGATGGTGGACATTGGGTTGTTTCTTCCTTTAGGCTCTTGTGTATGATGCTGCTGTATTTTTGTTGGGAGTACCTGTTTTTAATTCTGTGGGGGTACATACCTAGGAGCAGAACTGTTGGGTCATACACTAATAACTCTTTGACCTTTTCAACCTCGTTTTGGTTTAAAATGTTTCCAAAGCATGCTCTGAACCATCTTGCATTTGAAAGCAGTTACACGGGACACAGGATATTTTGCTTGATGTTCCTGGAAGTCACTGTAAATATAGATGATTACAAATGGCTATCATATGATACAGATGCACTCAGGATGTTTGAGCTTTCTGTCCAGTGTTTCTTGGTTTTCTTGAACTCTGCTGTGTTAGCACCCCCTGCTAGCAAATGTGAAGAGAAGGCTCTGGATTTAGGCGGCCTGCCTTCGCATCTCACCTCTGCCCCTTACTGACTATGTGACCAAATGCAAAATTTTATCACTCTACCTTAATTTGCTCGTCTGAAAAATAGGCGCAATAATGCCGTGAATCTCCTAGGAGTACTCTGAGTACTTTCAGTCTCAGGCCCTCTGAATTAGTCTGTTCTGACTGCCATAACAAAAGGCCACGGACTGGCTGGCTGAAACAACAGGACAGTTATTTTCTCACAGTTTTGGAAGCTCAGCGTTTGAGGTCAGGGTATCAGCAGGGTTGGTTTCTTCTCCCGCGGGCTCTGGCCTTGGCTTGCAAATGGCCGCCTTCTTGCTGGGTCCTCACGTGGTCTATCTGTACACACACATCCGCTGTGTTTCTTTGTGTATCCAGGTTCTCTCTTCTTACAAGGACAAGTTTGGGCTTCCCAGGTGGCCCTAGTGGTAAAGAACCTGACTACCAATGCAGGCTGCAGATGGTGACTGCAGTGATTTTGGAGCCCCAAAAATAAAGTCTCTCACTGTTTCCATTGTTTCTGCATCTATCACTTCATGGCAAATAGATGGGGAAACAGTGGAAACAGTGGCAGACTTTATTTTTTTTGAACTCCAAAATCACTGCAGATGGGGACTGCAGCCATGAAATTAAAAGACGCTTACTCCTTGGAAGAAAAGCTATGACCAACCTAGACAGCATATTAAAAAGGAAAGTAATGTCTCTGCAACAAAGGTCCATCGAGTCAAAGCTCTGGTTTTCCCAGTAGCCATGTATGGATGTGAGAGTTGGATGATAAAGAAAGCTGAGCACCGAAGAATTGATGCTTTTGAACTGTGGTGTTGGAGAAGACTCTTGAGAGTCCCTGGAACTGCAAGGAGATCCAACCAGTCAATCCTAAAGGAGATCAGTCCTGAATATTCATTGGAATGCTGAAGCTGAAGCTCCAATACTTTGGCCACCTGATGCAAAGAACTGACTCACTGGAAAAGACCCTGATGCTGGGAAAGATTGAGGGCAGGAGAAGAAGGGGATGACAGAGGATGAGATGGTTGGATGGCATCACCGACTCTATGGACATGAGTTTGAGGAAGTTCCAGGAGTTGGTGATGGACAGGGAGGCCCGGTGGGCTGCAGTCCATGGAGTCGCAAAGAGTAGGCTACTACTGAGCAACTAAACAACCAGTGGAGGAGATGAAGGAGATGTGGGTTCTATCCCTGAGTGTGGAATATAACTGGAGGAGGGTGTGACAACCCACTCCACTATTCTTGCCTGGAGAATCCCGTGGACAGAGGTGCCTGGCGAGCTGTAGTCCACAGGGTCGCACAGCATCAGACATGACTAAAGTGACTTAGCACATGCAAGGACAAGTTTCGGGCCCACCTGAACCACCTCATTTTAATTTAGTCATCTTTAAAAGGTCCTGTCTACAGATAGAGTTGCATTCAGGGGTGCTGGGGGTCAGGGCTTCAGAACATGAATTGGAGGAGGGGACAGAGCCCATAGCAGGCTGTCAAGCCTAGGGCTCCACAAACACACCGTGGAGGCTGGCAGGTGAATGGTGGAGGCTGCAGGACCTTAGCGCCCGCCCTTCTCATCTGCTGCTCCACTTGTGTCTGAGCCTGGGAACCAGCAACCCAGCTTCATTTGTCTTTCTTCAAGAAGGACGGGCAAGTTAGTCTGTATCCACATGGAGGAGGCATGAAGCGTGATGCTTTGATAACTCTGTAGCCTGTGTTTTGCTCTTCTGAAGATTTTGCTTAATTTCTGGCCTGGATTTGGTTCCAGAAAAGGGAAAATTGCCAGGCAGCTATTTTTTCAGGTAAGTTACATGGCATTTCATGAGGTGTTTGAGATTACTGGAAGAATACCGAGTGTTTTCACAATGTTCTTGTTACCTCTTAAGTCAAAGATTTATAGCATAAAAGTTAGCTTTTTGACTCTTTTTAAGCATGCAGTACAGTGTACCAAATACCATTGCTGTGTTGTGCAACCATAACCACTATCTACCTCCAGAACTTTCTTACCATGCTGAACAGAAGCCCACTAAACAGTCACCCTCCCTGTCCCCGCCACCCCCCACCCCCCACCTTCTCTTATTGCTTTAATCCCAGCTTTCCTAACAGCCACCTGATGGGGTCAGGAGGTCCCCGGAGAATTAGGGATTTGGGCTTTGATGTGTCCCCGTCGTCTTTCTGTTGTTTACTTGCAGCCCTCTTTGAGGTGGCTTCATTCCTTTGCACGAGATTTGTCCCCAGAAGTACAGGGAAAAGTGTGAGTGGGGGGTCAGGAGTCCCTGATCCCTGTAACATGCACTCAGTGGATTCTGTTTAGGCTCAGACAGTGGCCCCAGTGAGAGGTGGCATCTCTTCTCCTCTTAGTGTGGAGCCGCCTTGAGCTGCTTCTGTCTCTACCCCAGGGCGGGTGGGAGTGAGATCCCGTACCCAGGTGCCCCCTTCTCCTCCTCGAGTGCCACCTGTAACCCGAGTTCCTGTCTCCTCGCCCCCTGCCCCGCAGACCTACATCGGCTCCATCATCGCCTCCGTGAACCCCTACAAGACCATCTCGGGCCTGTACTCGAGGGATGCCGTGGATCGCTACAGCAGGTGCCACCTGGGCGAGCTGCCCCCCCACGTCTTCGCCATCGCCAACGAGTGCTATCGCTGCCTGTGGAAGCGCCATGACAACCAGTGCGTGCTCATCAGGTAACCAGCCAGCGCCCAAACACAAAGCCCGCCTCCGAGCATGTCAACCCCCAGATTTCCCAGACAGAGTTTTCCGTTTTGAATAGCCCAACAGCTACAGCTTTGGAAAGAAACTGAGGACTTGATAAAAAAGCAGGATGTACCGTGTTTGCTGGCTCTTGTCCTCAGTGTGATTTCTCCATTTCGGTTCTTTGTTTTATTTACCTAGTTATTCTTTGGTTTGTTCCAATGATCAGGCATCGTCCTTCTGTTGACTTACGGAAGCATTGCCTAGTACTTTCAAATTTAAAATATTTTCTGTATTCTAGAGTGCTCGTTAGAATGCTTGCTTGTTTGAGCAAGGTTTTGGTTTTTGCCAGTATCAGATTACCCTAGAGTCTCCCAAATTTAACAATTTTTAAGGAATTTAATAATTGGATGTTCCTAAAGTTGAGCTTTGAATTAGCCACAGAAGAGGGACTTACTCTGTTATATATTGAGGGAATGATAGAAAGGCATAATGATTTCCATTAATTTTGGGGAGAGGTGAGGAAAAAGGGTCTTGCCATCTATTTTAGCCAAGTTTTACTCATTTATTAAAGTAAACTACCAGATGCCTCACTCTCAAAATACTTATTACTAGGAACTACCTACAAAAATCATACGTAATTAGATACGTAATTTTTATTGAATAATAATTCAAATTGCCCTTATCACCTAATTTCTAGTGACATCCTGTTGGCTTATATTATTTATATTGGGATCATGTTCTAGAGAAGGAAATGGCTGCCTGCTCCAGTATTCTTGCCTGGAGAATCCCATGGACAGAGGAGCCTGGCAGGCTACATTCCATGGTACTGCAAAGAGTGAGACACGACTGAGTGACTGAACACTACACACACACACACACACACACACACACACACACACACACACACTCACACACGCACGCACACACGTGTCTTAGTGGTGATCAGAACACTCCTGGATGAGATCAAGAGCAGACATGTTGAGCGCCCTGGAATATCCAAGCACTTCGTCCAGGCACTCGTTCATGGAGCTCGGCTGTTGCTAAGACCCGACTGGATTACTAAAACTGCTGATGGGACTGGAAAGCCATCAGAAACAGAGGTCAAGATCTTCTTTCCAAGCTTGTGGCAAAATGATTGTTATTATTTCAAGGGGAGAAGAAAAGGTGTTTGGAATTAGAGAGGACATCATATCAGGACCCCACTCCCTGATTTCTGATCCAGTGGAAGTGAGGCTCGGGAGACAGGTGGAGAGCCATGTGTCAGCTTTAGACTCCCAGCCCCAAATTGCAGACAGACAGACCCCCTGGTCAGGGTTCAGGCAGGTCACTGGTGGCCGTGATCACTGTCGAAACCAGTCCCCAGATGGTGAGGAGCTGACCAGCCCTTCTGCCCACCCAGTTCACCTGTCTAGGAAACTACCGCTGCTCTTTTGGGGAGGGAGTCAGGAGCAGATGTACCAGAGGAGAGTCCTCCTCGAAACTCCAGGAAAGAGAAAGGAGGCCATTTGGGAGGTCCTCACACTGTCCCCCAACGTCCCAGCTTCCCAGGTGGCTTAGTGGCAAAGAATCCGCCTGCCAGTGCAGGAGAGGCAGGAGACGTGGGTCGGGAGGATCCCCTGGAGGAGGAGATGGCACCCCACTCCAGTATTCTTGCTTGGACAATTCCATGGACAGAGGAGCCTGATGGGCCACAGTCCATGGGGTCGCAAGGAGCCTGACACAGCTGAGCACGCACAGGCACATTGTCCCACATGGTATCTGATGGATGATGGGTGATAGATAATGACCAGCATTTCCAAAGGGTTTCAACACTGTGCCAAGAACTTTCCCTGCATCAGCTCATTGAAGCCTTCCAGCAGCCCTTTGACGCGGATGCTCCGCAAGTGCCGCGTACAGGACTGTGTGTTTCTTCTTGGCAGTGTTTACCCGGAGGACTGTGTGTTTCTTCTTGGCAGTGTTTACCCATTACTCTTGTTCGTGGATCCTTCATTTGCAATAAATCAGAATTATGTAAGTGTGGAGGATAGAACAATGCATTTCTCCTTCATCTTTTCTTTCCCTGCTTCTTCCATCAGTTACTTCCTTTAAGGAAAGGGAAAGACCTGGGCAGATATATTCTCTGTTCTTACCTTAGCTATGCTCACTCACCAGGTTGTGGAAACAACTTGGATAGAGGGACTGTCTGTTAATCCAGTTAAGTAAATATGAATCCTTGTAACTTGCAGTTAATAAAAAATAAAGCTAACACTTGGTATAAACACAGCATTTGAGAGTCACCTTCCCAATGAATTGACTTGCCTTCTGATTGTGGGCTCTTTGATATAGTTTCATGAAAGTTGAAAGTGAAGTTTAGCAGTTAGAATTTAAGATCACTGTTTCAGCATACAGAATAAAATAAGATTACAGAATGTAATTTGATAAGATTAACAGAGAGTTTAAGAACATCAAGCTGGTTTCCGCACTTAGGTACCTAAATATTTGCCATCGATAATTGGCTGTGTTTATTACTTTCAGTGGAAAAAGTGAGGGCATGACTCATATATCACTTGCTAGACAGCAGTTAGGGAAGAAAGTGAAAAATCAAATGAGATCATTGTGCATATATATGTGTGTGTAGTAAAAACGGAAAGGGGTTAGCATGTTCCTGCCAAAGACTGTGGTATTTAAAAATAAAATCGGGGGTAGCCGGGAGGGAGAGGGGACCCCAAAAAGAAAGCTCTCATTGTGTAATTCTGATGTGAAGAGTATTTAAATTAAATCAGGAAGCGGCATTTTTAAGAATAGATTTCTTATTAAAATGTGTTTTGATTTTTAATAGACCACTCCAGCAGGATTTTTTTTTTCTTTTAAGTGGGACTTGGGGTTGTGGGAATTAAGAGAAAATTGAGTGTAAAAATAAAAACTGTAGGGCACAGTAGCCCTTTTAGATTTCCTCGGGCATGATCTGCCCCCTGGTGGCTACAACATGTTACTACTTTGAAAACTTTCAGGCTAATTACCTATGAAACTAAGAAAATAAGCCTATTTGGATTTCGGCAGGGACCTCATAGACCATTTTTTTCTCTCACTTTATGGGCCTCTGTTACTCCCAGTCTCCGGGATTCTAGTCCAAGTCTTTATTATTTGTCTCACTTTAAAGAGTTTACCTCCCTTAATGCAAAGAGCTGACTCATTGGAAAAGACCTCGATGCTGGGAAAGATTGAGGGTAGGAGGAGAAGGGGACGACGGAGGATAAGATGGTTGGATGGCATCACTGACTCAATGGACATGTGTTTGGGTGGACTCCGGAAGTTGGTGATGGACAGGGAGGCCTGGCGTGCTACAGTTCATGGGGTTGCAAAGAGTCAGACACGACTGAGTGACTAAATTGAACTGAACCTCCCTTAAGCTCTAGTTTTATTTTACTTGATTATGTACATTTAAGCCAATGCTTACACTATTATAATTTCTAAAATATGTGTTTAAAACCCCCATGAGCCTTTTAATCTAACAGGGTGGGCATTTGATCTTGGTTGGTCTAGTACATTTCAGGTTAACTTCAGTTTGGGGCAAGCAGAGTTTAGTCTGTTTAGTCTCCTATGATCTTTTCTGGACATGTGACCTTTCAATGTCAAGTCCTGTGGTTAATTCATCTGTGCAACTCAGGGCCCAGGACAGTGCCTGATAGAGGGGTCAGCATCCAACATCCGTCAATCAAAGGATGGATGGGCGGAGCAGCTGTTGGTTTAGGACCTCTGCTTGCTTTGCGAAGTTTCGTTTTTCCCAAACAGTAGTGATTTCTTCTTAACAGAAGAAGAAATCTATAATGCAGGAGCTGTGTGTTCGATCCCTGAGTCAGAAATAACCCCCCGGAGAAGGAAATGGCAGCCCACTCCAGTGTTCTCGCCTGGAAAATCCCATAGACAGAAGAGCCTGGCCTGCTACAGACCTTGGGGTTGCGAAAGAGCTAGACACAACTAAGGGACTACACAACATCATGTCTTTTATATTCTGGAATAATACTTGGGTTCTCAGGCTTTTTTTTTTTTAATTCTAGTGGTATATTTAGAAATCATTGAATTGGAATAGTGAACAAAGCTTGCATTCCTGGATTAAAAAGTCACTACCCGGAATAAGGCATGGGGCATGCCTCGAGCTCATATCATATGGAAGGTTATCTTGTTAGGCTTTTAGGATTAAAAAAAAAAAAAAAAAATACCCAACCACTGTCCTGTATGAACTTCTGCTCTGATGGGAAGAAACTGATGTAAACATGTAATTTCAGTACAGTCTGCCAGTGCTGTCTGAGAAATGTGTACATGGCTGCTCAGAGAAGATGACAGTAGATGCTAGGAAGGACCTGAGAAAATATATCACAGAGGAAGGGCCGTGTGGCTATGCGCCAAAGAGTCTGTGGGAACACAGCGGGCGCAGAGTGGGGGAAGGGCCCAGAAGCGTTTGAAAGAATTGGAAGAACAAGTGCAGATTGCTCAGTTGTGTCTGACTCTCTGCAACCGCTTGGACTGTACAGTCCATGGAATTCCCCAGGCCAGAATACTGGAGTGGGTAGCCTTTCCCTTCTCCAGGAGATCTTCCCAAACCAGGGATCAAACCCAGGTCTCCCACATTGCAGGCAGATTCTTTACCAGCTGAGCCACCAGGGAAGCCTTGGAGGAACGAGGATCATTAGCAAGTGGAAAGCGTGCCTGTAAAGTGTGGGATTTGCTAAGGACATGTAGGAACCAGGCTTGGTTGGAAAGGCAAAGATGGTGCACGGCTGTTTGTTGAGAAAGACAAGACGTTGTGGGGAAGCTGAGGCTGGGAGCTGTGGAGTGGCTTGCCAAGGAGACCATGAACTTTTTTCTCTTTGTGTTAGTTTCAGAGCAGAGTCCTACCTCCTGCTGCACGGTCACACCTTAAGGGCTTTGTCCTGCTTGCTAAGACCTGCCAACTGTATCTTCTAGGCAGTGGAGAAGTGTCCAAAGTCTTCTTGGTTAGCAGTGGAGTGATCTGTGTGTGTTCCGAGAAAATCACATGGATCAAGACAGTTTGATTCACGGGATGGAGAATGGTTGTCAGGTGTCCGCAGAGGTAGCCTCTCAGTTCAGTTCAGTTGCTCAGTCGTGTCCAACTCTTTGCTGCCCCATGAACTGCAGCACGCCAGGCCTCCCTGTCCATTGCCAACTGCTGGAATCCACCCAAACCCATGTCCATTGAGTTGGCAATGCCATCCAACCATCTCATCCTCTGTCATCCCCTTCTCCTGCCCTCAATCTTTCCCAGCATCAGGGCCTTTTCAGATGGGTCAGCTCTTTGCATCAGGTGGCCAAAGTATTGGAGTTTCAGCTTCAACATTGAGAGATAACATCTAGAGACAGCCTCTAGATGGTCATATTTTCTCTAAAGAGGACATATTTTTGGCCCAGTGAGCAAGATCATTTCTGTTAAAACGACTCAGCTCTGCCCTTAGAGTGTGGAAGTGCTTGCAGACAGCATGTGTGAAATGCCAGGCTGTGTTCCAATAAAACTTTTATTTATAAAAGCAGAAGGGCAGATCTGGGGGCCGCAGTTGGCCAACACGTGCGCTGGAGGGGAGACTGCGGGTGGATAAAGGGCCCTGTTCACAGCAGAGGCACTTTCCTTCAGGTGTGTTTTGATCCCTCCTCCCTGATTTCCTGGGGACTTCTCCACCTTTGAGCCTCCCTGCCTCTGGTTCTTGGATCTCTCCTTTTCTACTGGACCATTGGCTTTATCACCCAACAATTTCTAGTATCTTTTACAGGTTTCTTGAACTTCTTTGCCTGGGGACTCAGACAGTAAATAATGTGCCTGCAATGCAGGAGACCCGGGCTCTATCCCTGGGTCAGGAAGATCCGCTGGAGAGAAGGGAATGGCAGCCCACTCCAGTATTCTTGCCTGGGGAATCCCATGGAGAGAGGGGCCTGGCGGGCTACAGTCCATGGGTTCACAAAGAGTCAGACATGACTGAGCGACTAACACAGTTACTTGTTTTCTTTATTTTTGAAATGAGAAAAGATAAAACAAGATCGTCTTTGACTCCACAGCCCCTTCCGCACACTGCCCCGCCCTCCTCCAAGCTCCTCCACCGTTCTGGACTCTTCCTTGTTTTCTTGGCTCATCTTCCTCAGGTTCTACCAGCCTGCCTTTCCTTCTGTGGGTCTCCCTGCCTCCCCAGATTTCAGGGCTGCCCTGCCAGCTTCTCCGCTGTGTCCCACCCATGTGTCCACCGCCCCCAGGGCATCATCACGGAGGTCTATTCTGTGATTCTCAAGGGTGACCCCTCCTCAGTTCATCCCGATTTCCTCCCAGAAAATCGGTGTTCCTCCTGTCATGCTTCTTGTTCTTAGCAAGGTCTCAAGCCGGAGATCAGGACATTAATCTTGGATCTGTGAGGCACCCCGCCCCCAACATGAAGGTCAGATTACCT
Source organism: Ovis aries (assembly GCF_016772045.2). NCBI lineage: Eukaryota > Metazoa > Chordata > Mammalia > Artiodactyla > Bovidae > Ovis > Ovis aries. The sequence goes on from NC_056069.1 coordinate 56,538,779, forward strand.
TCGGTCAGCTGTACCAATCTCATATATACAGTTCAGTGATTATTGACAAAGATGCCCAGCTGTGCTACCAGCGTCCAGGTCATCACACTGGCTGGGAAAGTATCTGGACTCTCCTACATTCCCCCACCTTCCTGTCACCGACCACCCAGACCAGGACCCCAGCCATCCCCTCCCTCCTCTGGGGACCTCTGGCTTTCCCCTCTGCTCCCCCCTCCTTATCCTCTGCCCTCGTTCCCCAACTTCCTTTCTCATATCTCTCCATCCATCCTCAATCCATTCTCCACACCGAGTGATTCGTTAGAACCTTGAACCTGATCACGACATCCTTCTGCTTGAAAAGTATTCTTGAAACTTTCCATTCTGCCTACAGAAAGTTCTCAGAACTTCTAATATGGTCCCCCAGGCCCCATATCAGTGCCATAGTTATTTTTCTTTCCCTTTTTTAACTTTTCACTATTTATAAAGTTTTTTTTTTTTTTTTAACAGCATCAACTCCTTTTGGCTTATCTGGCCATGCATGTTTTCTCTGAAGCCCATGTTTGTGTTTGTCGTCACGTTGGCGCCCAGGGTTAAGACTGTAATCGTCTTGGGCTAATGAGACAAATGCAGGACTGGATATGCCAGTGATGTGTTCGCTGTCAGTTAAGGGGAATTAACAGCGTGATTGCTGTGCGAGTGACTGTTTTATCGAGGCTGGAATAGAGGAGCTAAGGTGGAATACATGACTCATCGCAGCACCTGTGGTCAAAGAGGCCGCCAGGCTCACGGGGAAGCAGTGGGCAGTCACGGTTCAAAGAGCGCTTCAGTTTTAACAAAGCAACATTAACCAGGGGGTTAAGGTAGTCTTGTTAATCTAGATTTTATAGGTATTATAGTTCAGGAGTCTTAACATTTATTTTGGCTTCATAGTTCTGTGGTGCAGTAAGCAAAGCAGGATATACTTAGTTATTATATCCTTAGAATGCCATAATATAGATGCTCTCTATCGCATAGCATGTGTTATCAGGTTCCCCAAGTAAGTAACTCATTTCTGTCGCTGTCCACCGCCAAACAGCATCAGATCCCACAAGTTAACAGCTTGGTCCTCCGAGACTGCCTCCCCCTCCATGTCAGATGCTGGTCATGTGGTCACCTGTGCTTCTGACCCAGCAGCTCTAGGTGGGAGCTTCCGATGACCCCCTCCTTGGGTTTGATTAATTTGCTAGAGCAAAAATAATTGTTTTTCTAGAGCAGCTCACAGAACTCAAACCTTTTAGTTACTCGATTATCAGTTACAGTAAGTCCCTTATGTAGGAATGAATTCTGTTCTGAGAGCACGTTCGTTAAGTCCAATTAAGTCCAATTGGACTAAAGTCTAGTTTAAGTCCAACAGAGTTAGCCTAGGTATGCAACTAATGCAGTGAGCTATATAATGTGTGCACGCACGCTAAGGCACTTCAGTTGTGTCCAACTTTGCAACCCTGTGGACTGTAACCCTCCAGGCTCCTCTGTCCGCAGGATTCTCCAGGCAAGAATACTGGAGTGAGTTGCCAAGCCCACTTCCCAGGGGATCTTCCTGACCCAGGGATCGGAACTGCATCTCTTATGTCTCCTGCATAGACAGGCAGATTCTTGACCCCTAGCACCACCTGGTTAGCGCATGCGCACACACACCCACGCACACACACCCCCCCCCCAACTCACACAGTCAGCTATGTAGTACTGTCTTGTAATATACATGAAAAACCACAGCAAAGAAACACATGAATGGGTACAGTACTTTGAGAAGTACAGTGGTACAGTACAACAGCTGGCAAACAGGGGCACGTTTGCAGCTTTGAAGTTTCATGGAGGGGGAGGGATAAACTGTATTATAGAAGGATGTGTTTAACTCAGGAACAGCAGATGGAAGAGGGGATGCGCAGCAGAGTATGGGGAAAGGGGAGGAGTTCCCACCCCCTCTCGGGAGCCATTCTCCACCTCCACGTGTGCCCCAGCCCAGATCCTCTCCAAACCCGTCCTTTTGGATTTTATGGAGGATTCATTCCATAGTGTGATGTATTGACTAACCCATTAGCCATGAAAGTCCATCACCAGCCTCTCCCCCTCTCTCCTATGGAAAAGAACCAGTTCCATACTTGCCCGGAAAACAGTGGCCTCTCGGTGGGACCCAGCACACGCTTTCTTTCCCTATGGCTCTGTGGGCATCTGCCCCTCCCTCAAGGCTCCAAACCCTCCCCTCCCCATCCTTCAGGTTTCTCCCAGCTCACTTTTGTGCGTGTCTCTGCATTTCAGTCCAAATGTCATTTCCTGGGAAAGGTCTTTGCTGAACCTTTACTCCACCTAAATTATGCCTCCTCCTGTCTCCTGAGGTTCATACTTGACAGCGTTAGCCGTAATTTGTGGCTCTTTATCTCCTGCTGCTGCTGGGTCATAAATACCATCCGTGGCCGTTTGTCTCCAGACTGTCTTCCCAGCCCTTAGTGCAGCCTGCTGCGTCATGGCCCCATGGATACTTCAGGAGGGAAGAAGTCCCTGCAGAAATGCTCTTTGTCCACTGCTTCAAAGATGGTGTTTTGTGACCCTCGGTAAATGGGGAATGGGCTTCCCAGGTGGTGCTCGCGGTAAAGAACCCGCCTGCCAATGCAGGAGACCTAAGAGATGCTAGTTCGATCCCTGGGTTGGGAAGATCCCCTGGAGGAGGGTGCTTGGCAACCCATTCCAGTATTCTTGACTGGAGAACCCCAAGGACAGAGGAGTCTGGCAGGCTATGGTCCATAGGATAACAAGGAGTCAGACACGACTGAAGCGACTTAGCACACAGCACAGTCACCGGCAGGGGTTGGGAGGGGAGGAGGAAGAGGAGAGCAAGACAGAAGTGAGTCCTGGTACCTTGATGCTGATGTCTGGGGACATCTGGCATATTTCTGAGTTCTGACAACTTGTGAGTCATTTATATTTATTCTTTGCTTTGTTCATGGCGCACTTCCCCAGCCTGCTATATATGTCCCCTTTGTAACCTGGTGCAGTCCTATCTGAATTATGTGAAAAGGCTTTTGAGAATAGTTGTTCCCAGCCTTGACTTCTTAGTAGAATCACTTGGAAATTTGTTTAAAAAAAAAAAAATTACTGATTAAGTTCTATCTTTACAGGTCCGAATTAGGAACATAGCAGGTAATTCTCATGCACAGCCAAGTTTGAGAATTACTGTTGCACAAATCTGAGTTCCTTTTTGAAGTTTTACTTTACGGATCAATGATGAGCCTAAATAGGTTCCGTGCTGTGTTAAGTCACATCAGTTGTGTCCGACTCTTTGTGACCCCATGGACTGTAGCCCACCAGGCTCCTCTGCCCATGGGATTCCCCAGGCAAGAATACTGGAGTGGGTTGCCATGCCCTCCTCCACGGGATCTTCCCGACCCAGGAACTGAATCCCCATCTCTTATGTCTCCTGCATTGGCAGGAGGGTTCTTTGCCTCTATTGCCACCGGGGAACCGGTACCATTTTTCGAGGTGGGAGTGGATTGGGGCTGACGTATGTGCACTGCCATGTGTGAAACAGACAGCTAGTGGGAACCTTCTTGTAGCACGGGGAGCTCAGCTTAGTGCTCTGTGATGACCTAAAGGGATAGGGCGGGGCGGGAGTGAGACAGATGGCCAAGAGGGAGGGGGTGTGTATACACATAACTGATTCACTCTGCTGTACAGCAGAAACCAACACAGCATTGTGAAGCAGCTGTACCCCCAATTTTTAACAGAGATGTACTTATAGAAGATGCTTGAAAAAAATTCGCTACAGTGAGAAAAACATAGGGGCTGAAGCCTAGAGATAGATCAGTATCCCAGGCTGGTGAAGGACAGTGCAGGCTTTGGGTTTTCTTCTCCTTGATGAGTCTTTGCCATCCACCTCGAACAGCCTCTTCTCCACGGCTATATGGTTGCCATGTTCATCACGATAGGGTCATAGCTGTGCTGATGGCTGTAACGGGGGCTTGCCTGGAGAATTCCATGGACTGTATGGTCCATGGGGTCGCAAAGAGTCGGACGTGACTGAGCAACTTTCACAGCCCCATATGGGAAGGTGAGACCCCTGACTTTGTTGTACCCATCACTTTGTTCTGGAGATTTGCCATCCTGAGGGCACCTAGATGCCAGGCTGGTAAGATAGGGAGCCCAGAGAACCTTGAAGGGGTTTAGCCACCCGACGTGGAAGTAACATACACCCCTCTGGCTCAGTTTAGCTGCTGTGTTGTTCAGTTGGCCACGTTCATTCCTGGTTACTGATCACTGTCCTTCATACAAGGGAGGTTGAAATGCCAGCCCCCTCTGTGTGCTGCAAGATACAGAGATGGGTTTGGGGACCGTGTAAAACAATATTTCTGTTTCATACATTGTAACTAGAGAAGTTGTCACTTTTAGCTTTGTTTTAACAAAATTTAACTGCTAGGGAGATATGGTATGTGTATTTTTAAATATCAAGAATTATTTAAATGTTCTTCCTGCAACTTTCTCTTACTTGCTGCTACTCCTTCCTGCTAAATGCCTCCTATGAGCCAGCTCCCAGGCTTGGCTGGTACCAGAGATGCAGAGATGAACGTGCAGCCCCACATCTGGTTGCCGACGACAGAAAAGGCGGCTCGAATTGGTGTCCCTTGCCTGGGCCTGTATCATCTAAGGCCGCAAGGCAGGGCAGGGTCAGGGCTGTGGGTTCAACCACTCCCTCTGGGCGCTTCTCTGATTATCTTGGCTTTTGCTTTCTGATCTCGAGAAAGGTGTGGCTTCCCACACCTTTGTGGGTATTTGCCATCTGCAGTCAGAGGGACACTTTGCTTGGTCTTGTGTGTGTGTGCACGTACCCCACCCACCCACACGCCGCACGCACATGCAGGAAACCCTCAGCATGCTTGACTTTAAGTCTCTTTGGCTGGAATCCTGACTCTTTCCCATGACCAACCACCCTGTCACCTGCAGGGGGAATGGAGTTACAGTGATGGGCCTCGATCGATGGAGATTCCTGCAGTATCCAGCTGGGCATGGTGGTGTCATCTCTGAGTCATTTCCTCTCCTTCATTACATGCATTTAATCATTCATGGTGTTTTCTGCAGAATTCCTCGTTCACAACCTCCCAGCTTTTGACACTCAATGGGGACTGCTTCTTTAGAACTTGTTGGGACCACGTGTGTTTATCTCACCCCTTGAGCTGTTGTGAGCCTGTTACCCCATGATGGTGTTGGTGTTTGGGTGCTGTTATGTGATTGCTTTACTTTTTCATAAGTTCTCTGTCTTTTTACTACTCCTTTAGACGCAAACAGACCTGCTCTTCAATTCAGATCCCAACACTTAGCCACTGCCCACCTCATGGTATTATTACAAGAATAAAATGCCTAAGTGTGGGTCAAGCACCTCAGGCTCATTGCCTTGTCCCCTCAATATTTATGAAAGATTGCATTTTTATTCATGTCTACCAGAAAGATACCATTATTGTACTCATTCATATAGTTAATATTTACTAAGTGCTGGCCACCAGCGAGGACAGTTCAGTGAACAAAACCCCTATTCTGGCCTTTGCAGAGCTTGCTGTGCTGTGCTTAGTCGCTCAGTTGTGTCTGACACTTTGCAACCCCATTGGCTGTAGCCCACCAGGCTCCTCTGTCCTTGGGGATTCTCCAGGCAAGAATACTGGAGTGAGTTGCCACGCCCTCCTCCAGGAGATCTTCCCAACCCAGGAATCGAACCCACGTCTCTTACATCTCTTGCATTGGCAGGCAGGTTCTTTACCACTAGCGCCATCTGAAAAGCCCCAGATGAAGCTGTTCCCTTCTCCAGGGGATCTTCCCGACCCAGGGATCGAACCCACGTCTCCTGCATTGCAGGTGCATTCTTTACCAACTCAGCTACCAGGGAAATGAAAGGCACCGTCCGTCTTATTACCTGAGCTTAGTCAAAGAGGAGGCTTCTATTTAGTGGGAGGCATTGGCAACATCTAAGCCGGGTGGCTAGCAGGAGGAGGGATCCTCACTTCCCTGTAACTCAGCACTTGAGTCTCTTTCCCACTGTTCAAGAGTTGTTTTGTGGACACCTTGGAGTGACTCCGGCCAAGTTGGTTTTTATTTTATTTTATTTTTTTCACTAGCGGTATAAACGTCTCCATTTTATCTTCCAGTGGTGAAAGTGGCGCAGGGAAAACCGAGAGCACGAAGCTGATCCTCAAGTTTTTATCAGCCATCAGTCAGCAGTCTGTGGACTTGTCCTCGAAGGAGAAGACCTCGTCTGTCGAGCAAGCCATTCTTGAGAGCAGGTATTTTCCCATCGTGTTTCCTGTTCCAGCAAACAGGATCCACGGTCCTCACTGTACCACTGATTTCAGGAAGTAGTTGAAACTCGGGGTTCTGTCTGCCCTGTTTCTTGATGTGGCTTTCATGATTGCTCAAGGAGAAGTCTCTACACGCAGGTGGAGATTTCCGGTGACCTGACCCTCCATTGCTGGGCCAGGCTTGAGCAAAGGAGTGAGGAGCATTCAGAGCTGCCTCCTGCTGGGCAGCTCCTGACTGGCTGTTTGGAGGCCTTGTTATCAGCAGAAATTTCAGCACGTCGCAGAGAGCTTAGCAGTCAACTCTTGGGAGGCGTCTTGTGGGCAGAATGGTATTGTGTAGCCTCTTACCAGAGTCTTCCCTGGTGACTCAGGTGGTAAAGAATCAGCCCTTAATGCAGGAGACCCAGATTCAATCCCTGAGGCAGGAAGATCTGGAGAAGCAAATGGCAACCCGCTGTAGTCTTATTGCCTGGGAAATCCCATGGATGGAGGAGCCTGGTGGGCTACAGTCCATAGGGTCGCAAAGAGTTGGGCATGACTAAGCAACTTCCACATCACTTCTTCAGCCTCTCAGGTGGCAAAACAATTCGGCATCAATGGCAATGACCTCAGAGCTTGAAAGATAGCCTTGGTACAGTGCTCTCTGAAATTCTAATTAAAATGTGTAATTGTCCCGTGTCTGATTGGTACGTTTTAAGGTCCTAGAACCCACAGAGACTTTATAGGTCCTGTTATTTAAAAATTAGTCCAGAAGTCAGCTGACTCCAGCCTGACACCTGTATCCTGCAGCCTATTTTGGTTTGTCTTTTTAGACTTCAAAATTTATTTTTTAAATTGTGCTGAAATATACATAACAAAATGTGTGACTTTAAATATTTTTCGATGTGCAGCTTAGTGGCATTAAGTACGTTCATGTTGTTGTGCAGCCATCACCACGAGTCTTTCTCTGGGCCATTTTCATTTTCCTCCTACAGCCTGGTTTTATAAATAAAACTTTATAGAAACACAGACACACTTGTTTGCCATCTTGTCTGTAGTTGCTTTTGCACTCTAATGGCAGAGCTGAGTAATTGCATCAGAGACCACATGGCCCACAAAGCCGAAAAGTATTTATTATCTGATCCTTTACAGCAAAAGATGTCTGACCCCTGACCTAGTCTGACCACAGACCTAGTCTGACCACATTTTACAGCTGGAGGAGACCCAAGGAAGTTAAATGAGCTCCCCCGGGACATACAACAAATGAGTGAAATTTCCAGGACTGGGGAATTTTTCAGTTCCTAGAATTCGTGTGGGTTTGTGTGTGTGTGTGTGTGTGTGTGCGCACACACAACCCTTGACTTGTGTAAATAAACTAATTTGGGTGGGGACCAGCCCGCATGGCCTCCTTGACTCTTGGTAGCATCCTTTGCCCACACAACCAGCTGCAAGCTCTCCCCCTTGAGATGGATTCATGTTATAAACCCATTTCAGCAAGTGCTGGGAAATCTGGTCCTTCTATAAATAAACATAATTGCTGTAGGGCCCTTTGCTTTTAGATTTCTTGTGCACTTGTCTATTTTGCCATTGGTGAGGACTGTTGTTAATTACATGGACCCTGATTGCCTCTCACTGTTGTCCTGGTTTTTTTTTTTTTTTTTTTGCAGCCCCATCATGGAAGCCTTTGGCAATGCCAAGACTGTGTACAACAATAACTCCAGTCGCTTCGGGAAGTTTGTTCAGCTGAACATCGGCCAGAAGGGAAACATCCAGGGCGGTAGAATTGTAGATTGTATCCTGTTTCATTTGGCTTTTGTGTATTAGTGTTTGACTCTCCAGTAGAAACTGTTCTTTGGTTTTTCTTAAAACAGACATAGAATATGAAACATTCATTTCTGGTTCTACCTTGTTACTGCTCCTGTTTTACTCTGCTTGACCTGTTAATTATCCTAGGAAATAAGGGGCCCTCTTTCTTTTGGGAATCTCTGATTTCATGTCCCTAATCTGAAAATTTGGACTTCTCATCAAATATCGTGGGCTTCCCTGGTGGTTCAGATGGTAAAGAATCTGCCTGCAATGCAGGAGACTGGGGTTCAATCCCTGGGTTGTGAAGATCCCCTGGAGAAGGGAATGGCTTCCCACTCCAGTATTCTTTCCTGGAAAATTCCATGGACAGAGGAGCCTGGCGGGCTACAGTCCATGAGGTCCCAAAGAGTCTGACATGACTGAGCAATTAGTTGTTTGAAATAATCAGTTGTTTCAAATAGGTTTGATGCCTCTGGGGCACACGTATCCTGTTTGAAGTTGGATTTTGATGAAATAGTCTGTTTTGTTTGCTTATCTTTTGGCACCGGAAGTCAGAATGTCCAAGACACAAAGAATTGTAATTATTTGGGTAACAAAGAGTAGAAAACTAAAGACCAATGAAGCGTCCTGTATCCTTGTTCTGTTCCTTGACTTGCCATTGCTTTTCACATGAAGATTTATTAGAAAAAGTAAGTGAGCATGATTTAATTCACATTATCTTTAACATTTTTTAGCAATTACGGTTCTTGGTCATTAATCAGAGGAAACATCTCTGAATAGAAATCTGATTTCTTCTCTTCACAGAACCGAGTAGTAAGGCAAAACCCCGGGGAAAGGAATTATCACATATTCTATGCGCTGCTGGCGGGGCTAGGACATGAAGAGAGAGGTGAGTGATGGAGCCGCTGCAGAGACATTTCCTGTTACAACCCATCTGTGAAAGAGAAGACTGGACTTTGTTGGTCTTCCACCATTTGAAATGAAATGTGTGAGATGATCAAAGATCCTGAGTGCATGTAGAACCAGATTGCTGTAGAGTGAAAATCATCAGTAGAGAAAGCTTGAGTTTTTTTTGATAAGTTTTGGCATCTTAGTTCTTGTCTGATTTAAAGTATATTTGTGAAAAATACATAATGTATCACAACTGGCTTTACTTTTAAATCCTACGCTAATAAAGCAAATTTCTAAACATTTGATTTAAAAAAAAAAAAAAACAAAAAACACAGGATCCACATCAGTTACTTTTTTCAGTAGTGTTTTTTTCCGTCCCTTCTAATCTGATCATTTTACTTTCCCTAGATGATGATGAAGAGAGAATGTTTTAATCTTTTTTTCTTTCTTTTTTATTTGTTAGATTATGAAAGTATGATAACACATTTGCAGGAGACTTGGAAAATATAGAACAAAGTTACATATAATTTCACTATATATTACAATTATGTCAGTAGATAAATTTTGATTTTTAGTTGGAGTTTCAGTATCAAACTCTCAGAAATTAATAGAAAGAATATACAGAAAAGTAGAAGGATATAGTAGACGTGAAAAGCAGCATGAACCAATTCAAAATAATTAAGATTTGTACAATTTTCACACAACGGTAGGATACAAATTCTACTCAAGTTCCCATAGACTATAAACTGGGAGACATTAGAGCACATCCAGGGACGTAAAACAGGTACAAAAATTTCATGGTCTAAAGGTATTGAAATCATACAGTCTGAGAACATTTTCATCTTATTAGTGCTTATTATTACAAGCATACAATTATTTTCCATACTTTAAAAAATAAAGTTGCAAAGTGGAAACTCTTTTGAGTTCTGTCTTACCCTGGCCAGTCAAGTACTGATGTTATGTTTCTGTTTTTCTTTTTGTAGAAGAATTTTATTTATCTGTGCCAGAAAACTACCACTACTTGAATCAGTCTGGATGTGTGACAGACAGGACAATCAGTGACCAGGAATCCTTTAGGGAAGTAATTGTAAGTTACTTGCCTATCTTCCTTTATAAGGATGACTCCAACCCCACCTCCACCCCCGCAAAAAAAAAAAAAAAAAAAAGAATGAAATTGATGACTTTCATTTTCTGTTTCAAAAAAATTTTTAATAATCACATTTGTACTGCTCTGCAAGAAGAGGTCTTTTCTTTTTATTCCAAGTCCTGGAAGGGAATCCTCTCTCTTAGAAGATGGGTGAATGTCTGCATTCAGGAGAGATGGGGATTGGCTTGGAATAGCGTTCAGAAAAACGAAACAAAAGAAAAATCACAGGTTTGGCACTGGAGTAAGCAGATCATCTGTTTCAGGGCTTACAATTAAAAATTGTTTTAAGTAATTGATTCCACAGTTCAAAAGAAATCTGTCGACTGTTAGATCAGGTGACTGTTGGGTCTCATCCTGTTCTCATAGCCTGATTCTGATAAATGATTCTTACTGCACAAAAAGTGGTCATCTTAAGACACTTTGCTGTGGACCCCTGCTGTATCCTGCAGTTCTTGAATACCTCAAGGACTGCATTTAGGAAGCCTGGGCATGGTTGAGTGTGGCCAGTAGATTTCATCAGTGTGGTCTGTTCTTCTGCTGGAGTTGCACCTTTAGCAGTTGGAGTCTATAGATAGAGTTCATTCATAAATGGAGCTAACACTGATTGCTTACTATGAGGACTTAACCATCCCTCTGCTTCTAACAACCCTGTGAGGGGTAGAAATATGGTTGTCTATATTCTGTGACTCAGAGAGGTTGGTGACCAGCCTAACCACACACAGCACCTAACAGAACCAGTATCTAGACACAGTCTAACTTCAAATCCTAGACTCTAACCGGGAGGCAGGTAGGTAGCCCCTGATTTCCAGGCACCTAGATTTGTCTTTGTAGTTGTTGTCAACAACTCGATTCCGTATCACCGTTTGCTCTTCTAGACTATTTATGAGGATACCTTCTGGAATGAAAGCAAAGTATATTTTTAAGTGGATGTATATCACACATCATTTCCCAATGTCTAATGTATGTGCCCTTAAACTGAAATGAAAATAAAACCTGACTAGACTTAGAGTATCATGATCACCTTCGCCTCAGCCTTCCTTTTAAAAGATGTCACATTCTGCCACATATAATGCAAAGAGATGTCTCTGTCCTCTCTCCTTCCTTCAACCTGTTAACCAAAAAACCTCTGCTAACAGCACCATTGCTGTATATCTACCCTAGGCAGTACAGGATTTGGCCCTGCTAATTGAATTTTATGAAATGTTTAAGTATTTATTTAAAATGTTCTCTCAACCTGCTTTTGATGCCTGAGACATCTTTCACTACATGAGCTTCCTCCACTCACTTTGTGCTAGAAAGTGGATGTTTGCAGTGAGATACTCCTTGTTATCCAAGTTACAGAGTCACTACAGGCCCACACTGAGCGGCTCACTGGCCGCCAGGGTGCAGTGGGCAGCGAGGCCCTTCCTAGTCCTAGGAGTGCTCGGGGAAGGTAGTCTGACGGCTTCCTCCGGGGGCATCATTTTCTGATTCAAAACTGTGCACTGCTTCTAAAGGCTGCAAGGGAACTTGTGGAGCTCGGCCCTCTTGCAGTGATTGCTAGTTTTTATTTTTAAGTTGAAATGATAGGTTTTTGGCATTTGGAATTTGGTCCTGCGATGAAAGGACATGTCATCTAGAAGGGAAGAAAAGTTTAGATGTGAAATTGACATAATGAATGTACACAACAGACTTAGAGGAATTCTATTTATAGATTCTTAAATATTTGCTTTGCAATTACTTTTTAGTGTTGACCCATCAGAAATGTCAGTGAAGACTTAGCTGGTATTCATTGAAATCAGGAGCATGTGATTTTTGCTCTTATTTAGCATTTTTCTGGAAGATTGAAGCAATGCAGCCAGAAAAAATAAATAATGTGCTACTTCTCAGAAAGGAGGAAAAATATTCTTTTCTATAAAAAAGTGAAATTCTCTCCTCCAAAACCTACAAAAATAATCAGTTGGGGGATGGCTCAAATAATTTATTATATCTTTAAGATCCATTGTAGCTCGCAAAACCATGTTCATGTATGTTTAACAGTAAGGAAAAACTTGTTTATTCTATAAGTGAGGAAAGCATAATACAGCATGATATAATCTTTCATTTGAAAAGTAAGTGTATATATGTCATGTATGTATAGTATGTATACAGAAAATACGCTAAAATAATTGAAAAGTGTTATCTCACAGCAGAATTCTAGGGTTTTATTTTATTCTTTATTATTCTGTTAGAGTATTTTTACAATGACTATGTCAGTTTTAATGATTATATGATTATATCACCAAATCATAGGTCTTTCCCTGGTGGCTCAGTCAGTAAAGAATCTACCTGCAATGTGGGAGACCCAGGTTTAATCCCTGGGTCAGGAAGATCCCCTGGAGAAGGAAATGGTAACCCACTCCAGTATTCTTGCCTGGAGAATCCCATGGTCAGAGGAGCCTGGTGGGCTACAGTCCATGGGGTTGCACAGAGTTGACACGACTGAGTGACTAACACTTTTATCAAATCATGATTTCTATAATACAGGAGTATAAAGTATCATATCAGTACCAGCCAACCCATTTTTGTGTCTTGCTTAGCGCTCTATAACCAAGAGTGATACAGGTGGTTAAAGAGACACTGAACACTTCTGGCTCTAAAGTTGATTTTCTGCCTTCAGCGTTTTTAAGCATCTGTTGTGTGCCAGGCAGACACTGCTCTAGCAACAAGGAGACTGTAGTGAGCAAACCATCTATATAATCGCTATATTCTGTTAAAGAAATTAGGATGACTGGGATAGATTATGCTGTTGTTTTATCATGTAATTTGTCTCCTCTTGTTGTTCGGTTGCTAAATCAAGTCCGACTCTTTGCAATCCCATGGGCGGCAGGACGCCAGGCTTCCCTGTCCTTCACTATCTCCCAGAGTTGGCTCAAATTCATGTCCATTCAGTTGGTGATGCTATCTATCTATCTCATCCTCTGTTGCCCCCTTCTCCTGCCCTCAGTCTTTCCCAGCATCATAGTCTTTTCCAGTGAGTTGCTCTTTGCATCACATAGGCAAAGGATTGGAGTTCCAGCTTCTGCATCCATCTTTCAATGAATATTCAGGATTGATTTCCTTTAGGATTGACTGGTTTGATCTGGTTGTGGTCCAAGGGACTCTCAGGAGTCTTCTCCAGCACCACAATTTGGAAGCATCAGTTCTTTGACACTCAGCCTTCTTAATAGTTCAGCTTTCACATTCATAGACGACTACCGGAAAAACCATAGCTTTGTCTCAATTTCCTTCCAAAATCAAGTACCATTGAAATTTGTATCTTCCTACTTTTAATTCCATAAAGCTCCTTTTCCCAGAGGTTTCCGGGTTGAAGAAAGGGAAGGGACCACATCCTATTGGGACTCAAGAACATTTGTTTACAGAGTGTGTTAAAATGTTAACAGAGAGAAATTATTCCTGTGAATTACATATGAACATGTCACCTCTGGTATTTTCAGCTACTAAAAAAAGATCATTATTCTTTTTATCAGCTTTAATGTCAACATACTCTGGCAATAGGACCTTTCAGGAATTTTGCTTATTTCATTGAGAATTTATGTATTTTTAAAATTCTTCATTGATACCACCTGACATTACTATAAATATGTACCTGTAAAGGATCCTGAACCATTCTTAGGGGATCCAGTTTTTCCTGGGGAGAGACAGTGAACACAGACTAAATTTCATAGCTCTTTTTTTTTTCTTTGTAGTCTTCCAGGTTGCACTATAAATTGCTGAGTCAGAATGAAAAGCTATTTCAATAAAATAATAACAACTAATTTATTTTCATTGCCTGCATTTGACCTACCAGAATGGTGGCTGTTGAAATATGAGGACGATAACAAGAGTCTTTGAGTGATAATCTCTTTATTCTTTTGACTCCACAAATATTAATTGGTAATGGTGTTCATAGCCGTCTACCAAGACTGGAGTTTCCTGACCATGTAGGTTTTACTGGGTGTACCCCTGTTTTTAACAGTGTGAACCCATCTACCCCTACGTTCTCTCCTCATCAGTCTGACCTTATAAAGATTTAGAGGGCTCTCAGCCATAAAAAAAGAATGAAATAATTCCATTTGCATCAACATGGATGGACCTGGAGATTGTCATACTGAGTGCAGTAAGTCAGACAGAGGAAGACAAATAGCATATGACATCACTTATTTGTAGAATCTAAGAAAAGGCTGCAAATGAACTTATCCACAAAACAGAAAGTCTTACAGCTGTAGAAAATAAATTTATGGTCACTGGGGGGTCGGGGAGAGGGATGAACAGAAAGATTGGAATTGACATATACACTGCTGCTGCTAAGTCGCTTCAGTCGTGTCTGACTCTGTGCAACCCCATGGACTGCAGCCTACCAGGCTCCTCGTCCATGGAATTTTCCAGGCAGGAGTACTGGAGTGGGGTGCCACTGCCTTTTCCGACATATACACTGCTGCTAAGTCACTTCAGTCGTGTCCGACTCTGTGCGACCCCATAGATGGCAGCCCACCAGGCTCCCCCGTCCCTGGGATTCTCCAGGCAAGAACACTGGAGTGGGTTGCCATTTCCTTCTCCAGTGCATGAAAGTGAAAGGTGAAAGTGAAGTTGCTCAGTCGTGTCTGACTCTGAGTGACCCCATGGACTGCAGCCCACTAGGCTCCTCTGTCCATGGAATTTTCCAGGCAGGAGTACTGGAGTGGGGTGCCACTGCCTTTGCCGACATACACACTACTAGGTATAGAATAGATAAGTGCTAAGGACCTACTGTCTAGCACAGGGTGCCCTACTCAGCACTCTGTGATGGTCTATATGGGAAAAGAATCCAGGAAAGAGTAGATACATGTATACGTGTAACTGATTCGCTGTGCTGTACAGCTGAAACTTAAGACAACATTATAAATCAACTATGCCCCAGTAGAAATTTTAAAATAAAAGCCTGACTTTATACCTCGATTTTGCCACATTTGAAAACTTCAGTCTCTTTCAGTGTTGGAAAATTCAGGAGTAGAAGCTAATTTTATATTATACAATGCTATAATCTCTCCTAGTATAAAATTACATAATAAATTTTCAAAGTATTGATCCTTCACTCATGATTTACTGTGCCCAGACACCTCCCCTCCTACCCCATCTTATTCAATCCATTTATTCACGATTCAGCTGAGGACCCTTGGCTTCCTTAGATGGTACCCCCACCTCACAGCTGAGACCCAAGTGGATTTACTTTTTGTACCTGAAATTCACTCCTCTTCCTTGTTTGCTTCCACTGTGAAAAGCCTGGCTTCCTTCTGACCCCAAACCTGATTGGGATTGTATTATGTATTTGTCATCACTCCCCTCCCACCCCACACTTTCACAATCACCTGTTTTTTATGTGCTTATTAAAGACTATTGAAAACATTTTCTATGACTTTGTGCCAGTTTTATAGCTAAATTGCTGTTTCATGCTCCTGAACTGTACTGAGAATTTCCCAGGGTTTTTTTTTTTTTTTTTTTAAAGTCTTGAGCCATGTTGTTGAGAAAAGATAATTATAAAGAGGCTTAACAGCATTGTAAATCAACTGTATTTCAATAAAAATTTAAGAAAAGTCTTAAAGTGGCTACTTTAAGACTGCAGACAGGACGGTAGTAAACGGTGAATGGAGACTCTGGCTGGCAGCGGTGAGTGGCCACGCCTGTGCTGGTTGGTGTTAATTGGTTCCAGCCATTGCATTACCCCATGGCACGTGATTGATGCTTGTCACCACACTCCTAATTCACTTAGAGTTAAACTTGAGAGTGAAGAAGTCACAAATTTCATACAGAAAGCACACTTTATTCATTTGCTTTCATGTCTCATATGTAATCTTTGTATTTTCAGAGCTTAACCAAGAATTTTTTTCATGGAGCATCTTTTGATATTTTTTATTTTACAGTTTGCAGTTTTCTGCTACTGTGGACTTATGTTTTGAAGACCTTCCTTTTTTTCCCGGCAAGTATAGAGGAGATTTTTAAAACTTGAAGTATAGTTGATTTATAGTGTGTTAGTTTCTATTGTACAGCCAAGTAATTCAGTTATATATGTGTGCATGTATACAGATTCTTTTTCATATTTTCCATTATGGCTTATTCTAGAATACTGAAGATAGTTCCCTGTACTATACAATAGGATCTTGTTTATCCATTCTGTATATAATATTTTGTATCCACTAATCCCAAACTCCGAATCCAGCCCTCTCCTGACTCCCTTCCCCCTTGACAAGTCTGTTCTCTGTGGAAGGTCTTATTTGTTTAGTGTTATATAAAGTCCAGGCTAGTGAGTTACAGTGAAATCTTTTATCTCTATGGTCATCCTAAGACGAGCTTAGAAAATTTTTATAAATTAGTGTTGAAGAGGTCCTGTGCTACAGGAGGAAAACTTTAATAAAAAAAAAATTATTAACTTTACCATGGCATGGATGCTTTATAGTTATTTTGCAAACATCTAAATTGGTCCTTACCACTGTTTTGAAAAGCTTCCCTGCTGGCAGTGATGGTAAAGAATCTGCCTGCAATGCAGGAATCGCGAGTTTGATCCCTGGATCAGGAGGATCCCCTGGAGAAGGAAATGGCAACCGGCTCCAGTATTCTTGTCTGGAGAATTCCATGGATAGAGGAGCCTGGTAGGCTATAGTCCGTGGGGTCGCAAAGCATCAGACGTGACTAACGTTACTACTACTACTACTGTTATAAAGTCTTGAGCATAATAGATATTCTGTATTTCTTAGCCATATTTCTTTGCTTTTAGAATAAGTAAATTTGAATAATTACTTTCCGATAGGTTTTTAAAAATTGATGAGCACTTGACCGATAGTTCTTATTCTTGGCATCAATTTTTGTCTGTACCCATAAAATGATAGTCTTTTCTCTTACTCTGTTAAACAATTCATGGTCTTTTTATTTTTATTTTTTTTGTAGTCCCTTTTATTAAGTTATAATGTATATATAATAAAATGCCCTCATATAAAGCATATAAAGTAAATTTATGCACTCGTGTACCCACAACCACGATCAAACTGAAGGACAACTCTACACCCTAAAGATTTCTTGTCCCCCTTCCTAGACAATCCCAGACTCCCTAGCCCTAGGAAACCTAGAAAAATGTGTCTTTTCTAGAGTTTCCTGAAAATGAAATCGTATAAAATCTCTTCTCCTCTCTCTCTGGCTTCTTTCACACATCCAAACTGCACCTAACAGAATTGTTTCTTTTTACAATGAATAGTATTCCATTGAATAGACAGCAATTTATTTATCCATTTACCCATTAACAGACTCAGTTGTTACAGTAAAAACATGTCAACAATTTTAAAAGATGTGAATATAATGTCCATTAGCCTGCCAGTGGTAACATTGCAACTATTTTCAATTTTGTAGATTTTGTTCCCAGCCTGATTTTCTTAAAAAAAAATTAGTTGCACAAATATAATTTAGTACTTTTTACATAAAGCTATCATAAATATCATGTGTCTATGTAATGTTGATAATTTCCTCTAAAAACTCTATACTGTTCTATAACAAGTTTGCTTAACTATATTTGATTTGTCTGATTGTAGAAGAGCTAGAACTTTTTTTTCTCTGAAAGTGTTGTTAAGATAGTGAATATTTTAAAAAGCTTTCTTCAACATTGGAACTTCCTAGTGGTACAGTGGATAAGATTCTGCACTCCCAATGCAGGGGGGCATGGGTTTGATCCCTGCACAGGGAACTAGGATCCCACATGCCACATATGGTTGCTAAAAATAAAAAAATTCCAGCACTGAAATTAAGGGTGAATTTCTAAGGATGTAAAAAGAAAAAAAAGCATACAACCGAATGGAGAGTAAGTTCCTAGACTTTGTGTTCGTCAGGCCTGACTTTGAATCTTGGTTTTGTAACCCTGAGAAACTTGTGTAACTTCTCTGAACGTTTTAAGATTATGTACCTAGGTGGTCCCGCACAACACTGACCCATAATCTTGTTTTTTCCAAAAAGATTATACTGACATATACTACCAGTGAGTGACCACTGCATAAATACCCCACTTTCACTCATTTTATCATTCAGAAAAATTTTTGTTAATTTAATAGAAGTTATCTCATTTTCTTCAATATGCATGTGTTGGATTTCTAGGAAGGAAAACATTTCTCTGTGGATTTGCATTTCCTCTTATAAAAGGTGCCTATTTTATTTTACTACATCATGTGTCTCTTAATATAGCTGTTGGTTCCTTGCCTTATGCAGTTTTTTCTTTTAATTTTGTTTTCCTGTTTATTGTTTTTGCCCTTTGT
Organism: Ovis aries; assembly: GCF_016772045.2. Lineage (NCBI taxonomy): Eukaryota > Metazoa > Chordata > Mammalia > Artiodactyla > Bovidae > Ovis > Ovis aries. Next base: position 56,557,162 of record NC_056069.1, read on the forward strand.
TTCTGGCTTTTTTTTTCTTTCCTCTTAAAGAAATTACTTTTCATATTTTAAAATCTCCAGTCGTTTCCTCTTGCAGCTTCTGTGGCTTCCCAGTGCTGTGTGGCTTCCTTCTTCCCGTTCCAGTGGTCATTGTAGTGATCATGGGTCTGAGTTCTCTTTGTAGGTTATTTTCATCCATATTGCTAGCAGTTCCGTCCTCTGTTCTGCACGTGTGTGTGCGTGCGTGCATCCGTGTGCGTATGTGTAGAGCAGGAGTGGGAGAGGGTAGCTGGCTCTTTTCTTGACAAGAGTATGTCTCCTAAATCCTAAGAGATAATGAGCAAATCTTTGATCTGATTCAGAAGATGCCTGGTTTCAGTTCAGAAACTTTCTGGGGAACAAAGCCCCTGTTGGTGCTTGTTCTTTTTTCTTTTTCAAATCAGCATTGTGTTAACTTCTACTTAGTATCCAGAGGCCGAAGTAAGACCTTAAAAATCCTTTGGAGAAATGGAGAATAGCAGTGTGATGACTGTCAGGGAAGACAAATCTAGATCCGTTCAGTTTTTCCATCAGCATCTTTTACAAAAGGAGCAGACGTTTCTTCTCTTGTTAGAACCCCTGATGGAGAATTTCATTCTACTTATCAGGGTCCCTGCTTCTTTTAACCGATAAGACAAGTCCCCAGATTTATACTGGAGGAGTCTCATGAAGTATCTCCCACCCCTGACATGTTCTTTTCTTTTAAAAAAATTAATTAATTTTAATTGGAGGATAATTACTTTATAATATTGTGATGGTTTTGCCATACATTGACATGAATCAGCCACGGGTGCAGTTGTGTCCCCCCAACCTGAACCCCCTCCCACCTCCCTCCCCACCCCATGCCCCCTATTTTTTATGTGTAAGAAAATAAATGGTCCATTACATTTTGATACACATAGAAAGAATTTTTTTGTCGCTATCATTACTATCACTCTCTGGAGTAATTCTTTTCTGGCATAAACAGGAGTCTTGTGTGTAAAGCAGATACTTATTTTTTTTTAATCTTATTGATTGGGTTATCTCTTAAGTATCATACAGTTCTTTCCTAATGTCTTGCTTTTCTTTTATGTGTACCCATTTAAAGTGTTTGTCATATAAAAGGGGTTGACCGAAAAATGTGTTCGATTTTTTCTTGCAGCATCTAATGGAAAATCCCCAATGAAATTTTTGGCCAACCCCCAATATTTCTTGCTTTCTCGCCTTGTACTTAGTAACTTTGTTGAGTATTGACCATTTTCATTTTTTTTAGTATGAAAAAAGATGAAAAACTAACCTTGTTTCCTTCCAGATGGCAATGGAGGTCATGCAGTTTAGCAAGGAAGAAGTTCGGGAAGTGTTGAGGTTGCTTGCTGGTATATTACATCTTGGGAATATAGAATTTATCACTGCTGGTGGGGCGCAAGTTTCCTTCAAAACGGGTAAGGTTGCTTCTCCCTGCTTCACTTCCTTGGCTTTTGCCTCATAAGAAATGTAGATCTCAAATATTTTCTGTCTGGCCTTTGACAAAAAAACATTTTGAGCCCTAGAGTAACAGCTACAGAAGTTTGATGTGAAAGGTCAGCTAGTAAAGGGTCAAAGCATCAAACAAGTGATTTCTGCATGGAATGGTGGCTGTGTTCTCATTTTCTGCTAAGAAAGAAGGAAAGTGGGCCAGTAAGAGGAAATAGGGGCAACAAGAATTTGATGTAGGAAGAATGTCTTGAGTCAGGTGTGTAGTGTCATTGTAGTTAATTCCTGGCTACAGAGGGCTGCCGTAGTGGAATAGTTAAGACCGTTAGTTTTCAAGCCAGGATGACTGGTTCGTAGCCCAGCTCTGCCACAAGCTGTTTCCTTGGGTTACTTATCCCTTCAGCACTCATGACTTCTCACTGTAAAGTGCACAGCGGAGATGTCTTAAGACTAAGTGAGTTAACATACATGTTACAATGTCAGTTGTCATTTTCCTGGAGTGATTTATTCTTTAAACTTTTCTGATGGATGCAGTGGATGAGGGCATAGAGGCTGGGAACTGGATGAGTGTAAGTTCAAAGTGGCCCTCGAGTTGCCCGGGGCTGGGGGCCTGTAGTTCTCCTTCCCATGGATCATACCTGTGGATGTTTACTGCTTTAGAAGTGAAAACAAAGGCAGTTAAAACTGGAGTGGGTAGCCATTCCCTTCTCCAGGGGTCTTCCTGACTCAGGGATCAAACCCAGGTCTCCTGCATTGCAGGCGATTCTTCACCATCTGAGTCACCAGGGAAGCCCTTTAGAAATAAAAGCAGAGATAGTTAAAAAATAATTAATAAATAGATTTACTTGAAAATAACCATAACCAACCCCTTGCATATAGTAAAATAAGTAGTAGTTTATTTGAAAGGCCATGTTCCAAAACAAAAAAGAGCAAGTCAATAACGACTGACATTGTCTAATGATTGTGTAACTGTTTGAAATATCTGGTGTAATGAAGGACAGCTGGCTTCCATTTCTGCCTTCAGCTTGTTGAGCTGCTCATGTCATGTGGCCTCTGGAATATTCTTCTGTATACTTGTGAGGGAATGAGAGTGAAAAAGCAAATAACAGAGTTTATCACTAAAAAAAAAAAGCTAGTCTTGCTATTGAAATAGTTATGGGCCTTGCAAACCTCTGATAGCGTCTTGGGGAACCTGCCAGGGGGGTTCTCTGGACCGCACTTGTTCCAAGTACCAGGTTGTTTGCCGTAAACCTAAGACTCATTTAGGGAGTGAAAAGCCTGCCAGTAGAACATGTGTCCTCTAGGTCCTGCCCGAGGGACTTAGGAATATTCTCTGCTTTACTGTGTCGCTTGGTGGCATTGGCTTTGCACCCATTTGGGGTCCCATGGGCTGTCCCTTCTTGGGGTTGTGCATCCATTTTCGCCTTGTCCTTCCTCCCCAGCCTTGGGCAGGTCTGCAGAGTTACTTGGGCTGGACCCGGCACAGCTCACAGACGCCTTGACCCAGAGGTCCATGTTCCTCCGGGGGGAGGAGATCCTTACACCTCTCAACATTCAGCAGGTATGTGTGTGGCCCTCAGAGCAACTTCTAAAGATGCCTCTGGGTCTGCAGATCCATGGTTTTGATTTGAATAAGTAACTGCAGCGATCCATTTGAATGCTTTTGGCTCAGGATCAGAGTAAGACATCCATGTTGAGGGGATAGGCGAAGTGGTTCAGTGGTCATCTTAGAGACAGCGTAGCAGAATGTTTAAGAGGAATAGGACTGGGGGAGATTTTCTGAGTCTGAGTCCTGAGTCTTCCGCTTATTATATTCTCATCTTGGGAATTTATTCACGGTGCCTCAGTTTCCTCTTCTGTAAGACAAGGATGAAAATAAAGTGTTAGTTGCTCAGTCATGTCCGACTCCTTGTGAACCTATGGACTGTAGTCCACCAGGCTCCTCTGTGCATGGAATTCTCCAGGCAAGAATACTGGAGTGGGTAGCCATTCCCTTGTCTAGAGGCTCTCCCTACCCAGAGATCAAACCTGGGTGTCCCAAATTGCAGGCAGATTCTTTACCTTTTGAGCCACCAGAGAAGCCCCAAGACAAGGATGTGAAGGTAGTGGTCATTCAGTCATGTCCGACTCTGTGACCCCAAGGACGGGAGCCTGCCAGGCTCCTCTGTCCATGGAATTCTCCAGGTAAGTATGCTGGGGTGGGTTGCCATGTATAAGGATGATAGTAAAAAATACATAAATGCTAAAAACTTAGTGGCATTGCCAACTCAGTGGACATGAGTTTGAGCAAGCTCTGGGAGTTGGTGATGGACAGGGAAGCCTGGCGTGCTGCGGTCCATGTGGTCCCCAAAATTCAGACACAACTGAGCTACCGAACTGAAAACTTAGTGACTGGTGCAGAGTAAGAGTTAATAAACAGCTGTAATAATAATTATTAATTGGTGTTGGTTTTATTATAATTAATAAATTATTATTATTATTAATGAAAGCAAAGCAACAGTATGTTGTATGATTTATTTTTGTCTCTGCAACTTGCCTTGAGCCAGTTACATGCACTAGATGCTAACCATACCATGAAGAAAACTTGTATGTACACAAAGTAAAATATGAGAAGATGATAATGAGTGAAGTCAGGTCTTAATTAATGTCATATTGTTGTTGTTATTTAGTCACTAAGTCGTTTCCCACTCTCTTGCAACCCCATGAACTGTAGCTCACCAGGCTCTTCTGTCCATAGGATTCTCCAGGCAAGAACATTGGAGTGGGTTGCCATTTCCTTCTCCAGGGGATCTTCCCAACCCAGGGGTTGAACCCTAGTCTCCTGCACTGGCAGACAGATTCTTTACCACTGAGCCACCTGGAAAGTGCACTTAGTGGCATAAACCTGATCAAATTTAGAGTTGTATATATTGGTTCCAATTCTTTCTTATAATTCAATATGTAAAGCTGAGTTTGAAAGTCTGATGCTTCAAGGTGAATCTTGCTGCAAATAAGCAAGCTTCAGGTTTCCCTTTCTTTAGACAGCTGTGTTTTCCTGGATGGTATTGATTCACTTGACACAGGCTGCGTGGATGTAGACTGAGTGGCTCCTGTGTGCAGCACGGATAGACGTGCCCATCCGGTTCCCTGCAGTCATCAGGGAAACCGCGTCTCTGTCTCCTCTCCCCTCAGGCGGCAGACAGCAGGGACTCCTTGGCCATGGCACTTTACGCACGCTGCTTCGAGTGGGTGATCAAGAAGATCAACAGCAGGATCAAAGGCAAAGATGACTTCAAGTCTATTGGCATCTTGGACATCTTTGGATTTGAAAATTTTGAGGTGTGCTTCCAATGAGTGGGATCCTCCTAAGCAGATCTCATGAAACAAACTCTATGTTTTCTGTACAGATTTTTGTTGGCCTTTTCTTTACCTTTTTATGTGAGAGAGAGAGAGTGCTAAAGACTCTTGTTGGATTGTTTCCCCCCTTAGGTGAATCACTTTGAGCAGTTCAATATAAACTATGCAAACGAGAAACTTCAGGAATATTTCAACAAGCATATCTTTTCTTTAGAACAACTGGAATATAGTAGGTAAGCACTCATTGAATTGCATTTCAAAATGTTTAAGAAAATGAGTCCCTACACTGGATAGTTTTGAAGTGATATTTTACTACAGCCTGGACCTTTTTAATCTTTGTACAGAGAAGGCCTAGTGTGGGAAGATATTGACTGGATAGACAATGGAGAATGCCTGGACTTGATTGAGAAGGTAACACACTGTTGAAGAATTGTTACAGTCCCAAGGGTGTCCAGCTGGGCTGATTCATATTTACGGGAACAAAAGAGCTTGTACGAACACGCACATGAAAGATGTGAATGTTTAGAACACAATGGACCATTTGGAAGCACACATGTAACTGTGCAAGGTTGAATTTAAGGACTTGGCTGCTTCAAGCCCATTGTCTCTTTGAAGTCGATATTTTAAGATCAACAGTGAGCAGAGTGGCTTCCCAGAGATTCTAAGTCAGCATCAGAAACTTTGCCCTCCCGGTTGTGGATTGGCCGATTGTAAACGTTCTGGTCACCAGATTGCAGGGGGTTCAGTGTTTGCAGTGTGGAATGAGTTTGGAGTTCTTTATAGTGGGTCATTCTGAATTTTTCAATCGGAGAAACTATTCCCTTTTTACCACTTGATAGAGAGTAGAGAGGAAAGGAGCTGTAAAAGTACTTAGAGGCAAAAATTCAATGTTTAATTCATATTTAACCTTTCTTTTTCCCCTCTATTCTAGAAACTTGGCCTCCTAGCCCTTATCAATGAAGAAAGCCATTTTCCTCAAGCCACTGATAGCACCTTACTGGAGAAGTTGCACAATCAGCATGCTGTATGTCCACACCTGCCAACTCCTCATTGTGTCTGGGCAGCTTATCTGTGGATTAAGATGATAGAGGACAGATTTAGGGGCTGTTGGCCCCACGGTGTTACTCACATTGATTTTTTTTTTTTCTCTCTCTCAAATGGAAGCTTCACTCTGCCAGAACTAAATAGAAATAAGCCAAAGGCATAGATTTGAGGCTACTTGTCAGAATATGCCCACGTTTACTTTGAGTATAAAATTTAACCTTTTTAACCTACTGTAATGACGCAGACCAGACTTGCATGGTTTTGATGAAGTGGATCACATGATGTGTCCCAAAGCTCTTATATGTCGTGGATTTTGAAATTGTATTCACTGGCAGTTGTAGTTATACTGTCAGGAAATCAGTGAGTGAAATTGGGCATTTACTTTTTTTTTTTTTTTTTTAAGAATAACCACTTTTATGTGAAGCCCAGAGTTGCAGTCAACAATTTTGGAGTGAAACACTATGCTGGAGAGGTAACTCCTGTTTGAATTTGTATGATTGAAGTGTGATTGATTTACAGTATGGTGTTAATTTCTGCTCTACAGCCAAGTGATGCAGTTACACACACATATATATACTTTTCCCATTAGGGTTTGGCCCGGGATATTGAGTATAGTTCCCCACCCTATACAGTAGGACCCTGTTTGTCCATTCAACATGTAACAGTTTTCCTCTGCTAATCCCAGACTCCCCACCCCGCTCCCCCTTGGCCACCATGGGTCTGTTCTCGCTGTGAGTCTGTTTCTGTTTCTTAGATAAGTTCATTTGTGTCATTTGACTCCATATATAAGCGATATTGTGATATTTGTCTTTCTGATTTACTTCACTTAGTACGGTGATCTCTGGGTCCATCCCTGTTGCCTCAAATGGCATTTTGTTCTTTTTGTGGCTGAGTAGTATCCCCCTGCATATACATGTACTACATCTTGATCCATTCATCTGTCGCTGGGCATTTAGGTTGTTCCCATGTCTTGACTGTTGTAAATAGTGCTGCTATGAACATAGGGCTGCCTTTGTTTTTTGGAATTAGAGTTTTGTCCGGATAGATGCTCAGGAATGGGATTACTTGGCCATACGGCAACTCTGTTTTTCATTTTTTGAGGAACCTCCATACTTTTTTCTATAGTGGCTGAACCAATCCAACCAACAGTGTAGGAGGGTTCCCCACACCCTTAGACAGGCAACTTCTTAATCAAGATCCCGGCTGATATTTGCCCATTTGGTATTTAGACAATAGTAATTTCAGAAGCTGATCATAAATATACTGAATGATGGGTCCAGCTTTTAAAGGGGATGCTTCTGACTTGAGATGATTCTTTTGACCAGTTCTTCCTTTTCTCATTTGTTGTTGCAAACCAGGTTCAGTATGACGTGCGGGGCATCTTGGAGAAGAACAGGGATACCTTCAGGGACGATCTTCTCAACCTTCTAAGAGAAAGCCGGTGCGCTGGTCTCTTTTCTGAGATGTCAGAGTGATGTCTGTGCAGATGCTTTTAATTCACAAACACAGAAAAACTTAATATGGGGGCAACTTGATGTCTGTGTTCTTCCCTGGGCAATATTTGATCAATAAAGTGACCTGAGAGATATATGAATGGCCCTGGTGGCAGTGGCTACCATTTAATGAGGTGGCATTGGAACACCAAGCCCATAAATTAGATACTTTTATTCATCCTGTTATGCAGGTGAGGAGATTAGGCATGGCGTGGTTAAGTGACTTGCCCAGGATTCTTCAACTAGATTTGATCTGTTCTGCTTGGTTCAAGAATCTAAGATTTTAACCAGCATGACCTAGTTTCTTCATAGCAAGCTTAGAGCTATGCGTTAAATTGATGTCAGCCTCGGGTCTTGTAGGACCTTATGTCTCTAGTTAGTGTAAGGGTTATCAAGAGAAATAAATATATAAATATTCAGCTAAAATTACCCATTCATTTATTCATTCATGAATTGTAAATTCACATCATTAAATCAGTAGTTAAGGAAAATATGCTGAAAAGTTTTGATGATGAATTCATTTGTTCGTATATATTAAGCCAGGAGGCTTCCTGCTTTTAGGAGGCTTTGTGAGAGAGAAAGAGGGGGAAACAGCCCTTAAAGTCATCAATACGTGTCTTAGATCCAGTGTGAATCTCTAACACAAATTTTCAATATCTAAGGAAGGAAAGTAGCACAGTCACTAAAAAGCTGTAATACTTTTAGAAATGAAAGTCCCAGGTGGCCACCCTCTCGCTCAAATAGCTGTGAATTGAGGTGAAGAGAACCCATCTTAAGTGTCAGCTTAGAAGCCCAGGATGGAAGTGGCTGATCTTTCAATGTGTCTTAACCCTCCTCTATGAAGATTCCCTAATTACAACCTTACCGGCTATTTTTATTTTTAGGTGCGTTTTCAGACCTGTAAAAAGGGCGATGTTTTAACCACAGCAGATAACCTCTCTCTCAAAGCAGATTTAAATTGCTCCATTTAAGTAAAAGCGGGGTCTTGAGGTTAAATGGAACATTTGGTGATGAGAAGGGCCGAGGCCTGGAGGCCAGCAAGATGGCCTTCCACTGATTGCTACCATCATAACGTTAAGTGGAATTGGAGGCAAGAGCGCTGTTTTAGCCCAGGTTTCTCTCTGCAGAAGGAGAGGCTTGGTGTCTTTGCCTCTCTGCTCTCTTTTGCCTTTGGCATCTGTGACATTCTGCACTCCGTCTCGTTAGTCACGTCCAACTCTTTGCGACCCCATGGACTGTAGCCCACCAGGCTCCTTTGTCCATGAGATTTCCCAGGCAAGAATACCAGACTGGGTTGCCGTTTGTTCCTCCAGTGGGACATTTTAATGGCACCCAAAGCTTTTCTCCAAAGCGCTCAAAGTACAGAGAACTTCGAAGGGCGAGAATGAACGAAACATCACCCAAGGATGAAAGTGAGAGAGAGTTGAACAGAACGAGAAGTGATGAGGGAAGCACTTTCATTGTCCCCTTGATGGGATGCGAAAGCCAGACTGTCTCTCTCCTGGCTCTAGCAAAGCCATTACCCACTACACCCCTGACCCCTGGTTCTTATAGCCCAGAACATCTTCCATTCAAAGAAGATCAAAAAGGTCCTGAGGATTTCCCTAGTGGCGCAGTGGATAAGAATCCGCCTGCCAGTGCTGGGGACACGGGTTCAATCCCTGGTCTGGAAAGATTCCACCTGCCTTGGAGCAATTAGGCCCTGTGCTAGAACCCTCGAGCCACAACTACTGGACCAGCACACCACAACTACTGAAGCTTGCATGCTCTAGAGCCAACAAACCACAACTGCTGAGCTTGAGGGCAGGAGGGGAAGGGGACGACAGAGGATGAGATGGTTGGATGGCATCACCGACTCAATGGGCATGGGTTTTGGTGGACTCCAGGAGTTGGTGATGGACAGGGAGGTCTGGCGTGCTGCGGTTCATGGGGTCACAAAGAGTCGGGCACAACTGAGCAACTGAACTGAGCTTGAGTGCTGCACTACTGAAGCCCATGTGCCCCGGAGCCTGTGGTCCACAAGAGAAGCCACCGCAATGAGAAGCCCACACACAGTAGCTGGGGAGTAGCCCCTGCTCGCCGCAGCTAGAGAAAAGACCTCTTAGCAACGAAGACCTAGTGCAGCCAAAAATATAAATTAAAAGCTCCTGAGAAGTCTTTTACTTTGTCAGTAGTGGCAATAGATTTTCTAGAACTTTTTAATAATAATAACAGTGATCATCAACACTTAGGATGAGCCAGGCGTCACACTCAGCCTTTTGCCTCCATTTCCTCATTTCATCCTTACCCCAGCTTCCTAGGTTACATCCTAAAATGACTCCCATTTCCAAGTGAGAAAACAGGTGTGGAGAGAGACCAGCATCTTATCCAAGTCATACAACTAGGAAGAGGGGACGGCAGGATTGAACCAAGTCAGTCTCACTCCAGCCTGGTGCCCTTCTACCTGTTAACTGACTGTATCTTCGCCACACCGAGTTGCACAAGGGAAACACTTCCTTCCACTGGGTTGCAAAGCTCAGCTCCGGAGTAGCTGGTCACCTGGGTCATTTTCACACGTCCTCTTCTCCCCGGTGAGACTCCAGCACTCCGAAGCGGCCACGTCTGCTTCAGTGCCTGAAGCTCCTGGGCGGTGGTGGCTGTGAAATCTTGGAACGCTGTCTTAGCTCATGCAGGCCTTGGTGTGTTATTTTCAGTGGGAACCTGCATTATAATTATAGTGATCGAGCACCTAATAATTGGGTGTGCACCCCTCATGGCCCTCCTGCTCTCTGCTCACACAGATTCGACTTCATCTATGACCTCTTCGAACACGTTTCCAGCCGCAATAACCAGGATACCTTGAAATGTGGAAGCAAACACCGGCGGCCCACGGTCAGCTCGCAGTTCAAGGTTAGTTTATGCTGCTGGCCTGGATGGACCCATCTTTATTGTGACTTTAGGAACTTATAATCAGAATGAGCATCTATGAGGTCTATGAAAGGGTTTACTTGTTTTCTGTCATCCTTTTAAAACAGGATTTTAGGAAGAAAAATATACTTTTGTTTCCTGAGCCAGATTTTTTTAAAAAAGGGGTTTTTTTGTCTTATTAAAGATAAATAACTACTTACTCTATGTTTATGAAATAGTCATTCTTTTTAAGGACTGTTTGGTTATTTGGGATTGCTCTGATTTGTATTTAAAGGCTCAGGTGCATATAAGGTATATTTCTTCCTGTGTCTGGATTTTTAAAAAAATTTTCCTCAGTAGGTTTACAGGATCATAACTAGGAAGAGTAACCAAGTGCATGGTTAAATAAGATCAGTGTCAGTCACCTTGTTCAGATGTCCAGAATTCAGAGAAAATAAGGAATGTTCTTATTTGCATCATAAATATCTAAGCCTTTTAGAGAGTTCAGAGGCAGAGCTCAAGAAGGCCATTTCTCTAATTTAATTGTCCTGTTTTACCCCCAGATCCTTACATGAGGGGGAATGGAGGCATGTCAGTCATCAGACCTTTATTAAATTTGCCCTCTGGGAGACTCTCATGTAGCTACTCAGTTGGATGCCGTGGGGTTGGGGGGTGCTCTGTGAGGTTTGTTGTTTGATGTGTTTGGGGATCAGTTACACTCACAGTCCCATTGCTGACAGTACTGGCAGGTGTGAGCCTGATAGGATGTAATTTAATAATAGCTTAATAATCACAGCTGCCATTTATTATATACTCTTATGTTACAGTCATGGGGCTAATACGTTTGCATATGCTATCTTGTTCACTTGGCTCATCATCTTAGAAGTATGTATTATTGTCCCCATTTTACAGATGAAGAGGCTGAGGTTTAGAGGAATGGAGGCTTGCTCAGTCCCTCCGAGGACTGAAGCTAGGATTTGAATGGAACTTGAGTCTATCTGACTCTCAACCGTAGGCTCTTATTCATCCAGTGGGGTCATTATGTCGTCTTTTTCTAAGTCAGTGTTGCCTGGAGTTGTCTTGGAAGACTTTGCGATGTTGGTGACTTAAATTGAACTAGGAATCAGGCAATGGAAGAGAACGGGCTGAGCTTCTAGGTAGAGACAAAGGCAGGAGGCAGGGTCCCAAGTCAAGAATGAGTCCTATTCCCAGAGGACTGGACTCCTTGTATGATGATAAATGGATACTAGAGTATGAGGGGCCATGAATTCCAGGACATTCCGTCATCTGTGAGAAATCCTAAGGCTTTCTGAGCACAGAAGTAACGAGTCAATGTAGTGGACAATCCAGTTTATTCAACAGCAAAATTATAAGAAGGAAACAGACAAATTTAGAGACTGAGGGAAATAGACTGAAAAGACATATCAACCAACTGCACTGCATGGATCTAATTATTTGCATTCTGATTTCAAAGAATAAACTGTTTAAAAATTATGAAATTTGAGACAGTTGAGTACTTAAAAATGAATCCTGAACTCATTGTACCTTTTCATCTTGATAGTGAGAAATATGTGTTATTCTTTTCAGGAATGGTATTGTGGTTACCTCTGTAACATTTTAAAGTATTTAGCCTTTGGTAATACGTACTGAAATATTAAAGGATGAAAGAGCACAGTGTCTGGGATTTGCTTTTCTGCTAGAAGTGGGTGTGGTGTGCACAGAGCAGGGAACAGATGAGATGCGATTAGCCAGGAGTTGAAGCTGATGACGGGTACTCCTTACATGCTCTGTCTGCTTTGGTAAATGTTAAAAATTCTTCACAATTAAAAAAAAATAGTTTTAAAGAAAAGACAGCAGTATTACAGGAGATTGATCTGCCTGGTGATTGAAAGATCATGGTTCAAAGACCAGTGAAAAGCTGTCACTGTGGAAGCTGTCATTTCCATGGAAATAATTAATGAGAAGGAACAACTCCAAAGGAGAGTTGATACTTCTCAGGTTTTCTGTATAAACATTAAAATATCCCAGGGTATTTTTTATTTTTATTTTTTATATTTTTTGCTGGTTAACAGAATAGTATTTTTTAATGGTACCATATCAGAGAAGTAATAAATGTTTGCATATGTGAAATAATTTCTATGATAATTATAATACCTTTATTTTATTAGAATAACATGATTAAAAATCAAAGGGGCTTCCTTGGTGGCTCAGATGGTAAAAAATCCACCTGCAATGCAGGAAACCCAGGTTTGATCCCTGAGTCAGTCAGCAAGATCTCCTGGAGAAGGGACTGGCTATCCACTCCAGTATATATCAAAGAAGTAACAAATGAGCTTTGCATATGTGAAATAGTTTCTATGACAACTATAATACTTTTATTAGAGTGACATGATTAAAAATAAAATCACTATCATTCCTCAGGTTTGTATTTTCTTGTTTCTGATGAGTGCCTAGGGTGCTGAGAAGTTTAAAGACATAAAAGAGACCAAATCAACCTATACTTTTTTCTTTCTCACAGGACTCCCTGCATTCCTTAATGGCAACCCTAAGCGCCTCTAATCCTTTCTTTGTTCGCTGTATCAAGCCAAACATGCAGAAGGTAAGATTTACGACAGTTCTCCCCTGAGACTGTCTTATTTAAGGCCACTGCTTTCCGACATGGCTACTTGCTGATTTGATTTCTCCAAAGTTCTTTCATTATAGATGGTTGGATTTGACATTATTATAACATTTAGTGGGGAAAAAAATCCCTTTGTCTTTTGGACCTATTTGCTTTTGAATGATGCCGTTACACTTTAGAGAAACCTAGTCTAAAAGGAAACATTTCGAAACCTTCGCATTTTTCCTTTAGCATTGCTTTCAGATTCTTGGGCAAGCTCCAGAATGTGATATATACCTTTTGGAAGAAATGATTGGTGTGTTTTTTGTTTCGATAGATTTCTTTTTCATTTTTTTTTTCTTTTGCTTTATCGTTAAACATGACAAAGGGTCTGTATTCTATGTAGTACGTAATGGATTTCAGGGACTTTAGTTAGTTGTAACTAATCAGAGGACTCCTGTCATCAAAAGTTTTAGTGTCTCGGCTCTCGGTTTTAGCTTTTTAATGCCGTGTCCTAATCAGAAACAGTGTGCGTTTTATGCAGAGAATCTATCTGAAGAAAGAAAAGAAAATTTGTTGTTTGGTCTCTAAGTTGTGTTCGACTCTTTACAACCCCATGGGCAGCAGCCAGGCTCCCCTGTCCTTCATTGTCTCCGGAATCTGCTCAAATTCATGTCCATTGAGTCTGTGATACTATCTAACCATCTCATGCTCTGCCACCTCCACCTCCATCTCCTTTTGTCTTCAATTAAGAAAATTTAGTATTAGGTGAAAAGAGCTGCTCTGTCTAAGGCTAAATGGGTAACTTGCCTTCAAGTGCTGTTAAGGAATTGACACGATCTTGATTTGGCAAACATCTGCTCTTAGTTAGCCCTGTGAAGAAAGGAAATCCCTCAACAAAATAATAATGTCAAGGCCCCTCGTGGGGAAGAACTAGATGCCACCCTCATAAGGCCTCAGATAAGGAATCTGACCTCGACTGTTTCCCGAGAGATTGTCCTATGGTCCCTAATGCTGGTGTCCATCACTGTTGGTGTGGATCTTTTATCTTATTTTCCAGTTATCTCTGACTTAATACTATAGTGATTTCTTCTTTAGAATTTAAGGTGTTTTTTTTTTTTAGAACCACAATTTTGAATTCTGTCTTCTAGGAAGCAAAAACTGAATGAGGGGAGATTATAATCTGTTTGGTTTGTTATTTTGAGGTGTGATGGGGAGCATTTGTCGTTTGTGTGGCCTAAAGTGACTGAGATTGTGGTTCTGTAGATCTGTGATGACTTACGGTCCATCAGGTCTGGCAGTTGAATTAGTAGCTCATCTTTTCATTTTTCCAATTTTTAATAAAATGTGTTAGATTATCACAAAATAACAGCATCTTAACAATACCTAGGTGTTATTTTTGGACAGAATGTTGAAAGTTAATAGCTAAAACATAGCTGTGTTCCGTGAAGGACCTTTTGTATAGCCCAGGGAAGCCTGCTCAATGTTCTGCAATCACCTAAATGGGAAAAGAATTTTAAAAAGAGTAGATATATGTATGTGTATTAACTGAATCGCTTTGCTGTACACCTGAAACTAATACAGCATTGTTAATCAACTATGCTCAACATAAAAGTTAAACAGAACCATGTCCCATGTCAGCTGGTTTATATCCCTTTGCTGTGCTTTATGGAGAAGGCAATGGCACCCCACTCCAGTACTCTTGCCTGGAAAATCCCATGGACGGAGGAGCCTGGTGGGCTGCAGTCCAAGGGGTTGCTAAAATTCGGACACAACTGAGTGACTTCACTTTTACTTTTCACTTTCACGAATTGGAGAAGGAAATGGCAACCCACTCTAGTGTTCTTGACTAGAGAATCCCAGGGGCGGGGGAACCTGGTGGGCTGCCGTCTATGGGGGTTGCACAGAGTCGGACACGACTAAAGTGACTTAGCAACAGCAGCAGCTGTGCTTTATAAAGCTTCCCTTGTGGCTCAGCTGGGTAAAGAATCCACCTCCAGTGCAGGAGACCTGGGTTCGATCTCTGGGTTGGGAAGATCCCCTGGAGAAGGGAAAGGCTACCCACTGCAGTATTCTGGCCTGGAGAATTCCATGGACTGTATAGTCCATGGGGTTGCAGAGGGTCGGACACGACTGAGCGACTTTCACTTTCACGGTTTCTAAAACCCTAATTGGCAGTATCTGCACGATGGATAGAGGAGTTTTGTGTTTGCATCTACACTTAGAGGAGCTGTTAACCTCTGCCAGTGTTTCTTTCCTCTTTTTACAACAAGGATAACGTTAGTAGTGCCATAATTTGGGTTTTTATATATCTTTTTAAAAATAGTTGTTTGGCTGTTCTTTGTCTTAGTTGCAGCTCACAGGATATTCATTGAGGCATGCAGACTCTCAGTTGAGGCAGGTGTGCAGGGATCTAGTTACCTAACCAGGGACGGAGCCCAGGTCCCCTGCACCAGGAGCACAGAGTCTTACCCACTGGACCACCAAGGAAGTCCCAATAATACCATAATTTGAACCTACATGTTTGTCCCAAATTTAAGGCCATGGGTATTGAGATACAATGTACAGCTTTTTTAGCAAACCACAGTCTAATTGGGAACTTCTTCTCTCTTCTTAGTAATGAAGTAATTGTGCAGTTTTACAGTCCTTGGCATCTTAGATTCAATGAAATGAGGGGGGCCGGCCTTGCCAGGCCTTATTTATAAGGATAGAAATTTTAACTTTGAAACCTTGGTCCTCCGTGATTTTGTTTTCCCACTTGGATGGCATGGAGTTAGTTCTTTTCTGTAAATTGTAATCACTTTTGAAATTAGGCCTGTTTGAAAGCACTTCATTCAGAATGTTGAAGAAACTGCCTCTTTTTAATGTTTAGTTTTCCTTACTGAGATTTGGTTGTGTCTAATTGCTTTCATGTTTGCATTAAAAAAAAAAAAAAAGGGGGGGGCCAATCCAGCTTCTGGTTCTATTTCTCTTGGCTCACAGCCCTTCCTACCTCCTGACCTATGGCAGGCACTAATTAATAACCCGCCAGGAGATGGACAGGACTGTCAAAGACTTTGAAAACACATCTCGGTACCATTTTAAAGGCACCCAGCAAGTCAGACAGGAGAACTGAGTTGTTTCAGGCCTAAGATGTAGGTGTGATACCAAGTGTGAAGGGTCTAATTAGACTATGGGAAAGGTAAATTATGACTCACTTAGCCCGGTGGCTTAGAAGGTAAAGTGTCTGCCTGCAATGCAGGAGACCCAGGTTCGATCCCTGGGTCGGGAAGATCCTCTGGAGAAAGAAATGGCAACTCACTCCAGTATTCTTGCCTGGAAAATCTCATGGATGGAGCCTGGTAGGCTACAGTCCATGGGGTCGCAAAGAGTCAGACACGACTGAGCGACTTCACTTCTTCACTTCTTAGCATTTGTTTAGTTCCATTGGACATGTTGGAGTGCTCCTGGTGATGATACAGGAAATGTATGTAAACAACCTTCATTTTTAGTTTCTTATTACTTTTGTCCAAAGATGAATGCTTCTGGAAATGTCACAGGGAAAATTTTATTTGTCTTTGCCCAGTCATGGGGAGTGTGTGTTTCCAGGCTTCATCTCATACCTGTCTCAAGTCAGACATTCATCAGGGGGCCTTGAGAGGATGTATTATTTTTTGGCCATATCCCCTGGCATGAGGGCTCTTTGTTCCCTGTCCAGGGGTGGCACCCGTGCCCCCTGCAGTAGGAGCATGGAGTCCTAACCACTTGACCACCAGAGACGTCTTGGGGATGTATTTAAAAATGTATGTATGTGGAGCTGTTTTGTACATCATTTAGGACCATAGATCACGGGTTTTGGCAGTTTCTAAAGGTTCCTTTTGGCAATTCTGTGGCCCGAGAGGGGGTGAGAACAATGGCTGTAAAGTCTGTGGCCTCAGGAAAAGTGGGGGAGCTGCCTGATGCTTTTAGGGACCTGTGCAACACATCCGAGGCTCCCGGCGAGCATGCATACACGGCTTATGCACCCCAGGCCTGTGTTACAGGCTGCGTCCTCCCCTTGGCAAGAGTGTGACACTCAGGATGGAGACCTGGCCTGAAGTGTCTAGAAATCCTCTTTGGGGAATATTATGGGTTTTCATTATTGGAGATTTTTATGTCTTGCTTTGAAAAAACTGGTATAAAAAAGTCCTGCGTGTCTGTGCTCGGTCGTGTCCGCCTCTTTGCGACTCCGTGAGCTGTGCCCGCCAGGCTCCTCTGTGCATGGGCTCTCCCAGGCAAGAATGCTGGAGTGGGCTGCCATTTCCTCCTCCAGGGGATCTTCCCGACCCAGGGAGCGAACCTGTGTCACCTGCATTGCAAGCAGATTCTTTATCACTGAGCCATCTGGGAAGCCCATGTGTTTTGCTTTGAAAAGCTGGTGTAAGCGGGGAGAATATAACTGACTTGCTGGAACAGTTCTGTCAGTTCCGCTATAATAGTCTGTGGGCCTTTGTTGTGAATGATTTGGAGCTAACCTTGGGTATTGTATAGAAGGCACTTCGCTAGCGTCACTGGGAAGTCCTCCTGGCACTAAGTTATGAAGAAAATAAAGGCATACCTCTTGGTAGGGGCTGGCCTGCAGCCAGTTCTTTGCCTCAGAAGACACTGGGGAGTGCAGTCCTCCTGTCAGCTGAGAATCTTCCGTTTATGGAAGGCAGGCTTCTCCGTCAGACAGTTTTCAGTTGGTGATGTGACCGTGTAGCCTTTTCCTATTGTGATTTGCTTGTTGTTGTTCAGTTGCTTAGTCGTGTCCTACTCTTTGCGACCCCACAGGCTGCAGCACACCAGACTTCCCTGTCCAGCACCAACTCCCAGAGCTTGCTCAAAATCATGTCGATTGAGTCAGTGATGCCATCCAACCATCTCATCCTCTGTCATCCCCTTCTCCTGCCCTCAATCTTTCCCAGCATCAGGGTCTTTTTCAATGAGTCAGTTCATCAGGTGACCAGAGTATTGGAGTTTCAGCTTCAGCATCAGTCCTTCCAATGAATATTCAGGATTGATCTCCTTTAGGATGGACTGGTTGGATCTCCTTGCAGTCCAAGGGACTCTCAAGAGTCTTCTCCAACACCACAGTTCAAAAGCATCAATTCTTTGGTGCTCAGCTTTCTTTACAGTCCAACTCTCACATCCATACCTGACCACTGGGAAAACCTTGGCTTTGACTAGACGGACCTTTGTGATTTGCTTAGGCAGTAGTAGTTTCTGGCCAGATGTGTCCAGACCAACCCCAGGAGATATCGGTACCAGAGAAAACCTGCTTTGCCTCCTCAGAATTTCTCCCCCAGGGTGTTCTGTGGCCTGTGATCTCTGTCTTCTCTCCTTGCTTGTTGTTTCAGCAAGTAATTTTAGTCAGAAAATTCCATTATTAACATTCCCCAGTTCAGAATTAAAGCAGGGAACAGACGGATAAATATCAGGAGAGCCTTCCCGGGTGTGAGAACTGGTTCTCTGCACTTCGCAGCCCCGAGCGCGAGGCCCACTTGCTGCAGGAGAGGCAGGGTGTGTTCTCGCCTGGAGAATTCACAGGATGGTGGAGGCTGGTGGGCTACAGTCCATGAGGTCGCAGAGTCAGAGGCCATGAACAACTCACTCACTCACTTATTCAGAAAATAGCACTGGGGTAGAGAAGCCAAAGCTTAAAAGGAAATGTAAAGGACCTGGCTGGCGTTCCTCACTCTTCTGTCTTTTGATGTGAAGAGCTCTTGGGTTCTAGGCAGAAGTATCTTTGATTCCTGTAGAGTCACCTAAAGTTTTAACCCCGCATAAGCGTATCCTCAAAGATTCTATCAGGTCTGCTCTAAAAAGGCAGGATATGGGTCAACTGAATGGCCCTGACCCTGCGGGCCTCTGGGGGGAAGCTTCTAGCAGAGGTGGCTGCGTGGAGTCAGGTTTTTCTAAGGGAAGAGGGGTATCCACGCCAAGGGGAGCGCTGGACCAGGCGTCCCAGGAGGGAAGCCCTGCAGGCTGTGAGTTGGACTGCAGCCACGTTTGCTGGAAAATGGAACATCCAGTAGGACAGCGGATCTGGATACACAGGGCCGGCCTGGCTGTGATGGCCTTGTCTTAAAGCATCGTCTCCAGGCTCCGAGATAGGAGGACGGCCCAACCGTCTCACACCGAAGTTGTCTTCTAGAGACTTCAGAGGAGGCCAGTTTTTCCCCTTAAGTGAGTCGTGCTGACCTGTGTCCCTCTCTTCATGCAGCCACTGGTCCCTCTTTAAGACAACACTCAGGACCACACACGAACTGAGAGTGCCATGTAGTGTTACGGAAACTGGAGCCTTTTGTTTCCAGAGGCATCGTGATTTGATGAATGGCTTCATGAATCTGGCACATTTAGTCCTAGGGATTCAGGTTTGTCTGGTCCCCAGGAATGCTGCCTGCTATATTTTTCCTTAGGGTTTTTTGTTTGTTTTAGCAGAGTCCACATATTAGAAAGTTCTGATACTATTATAGTGCATTTCCTACATTGACTGTTTTGTCCTGTCTTATTCTTTCTAGATCTTTTCTCCTCTCATTTTACTCATCTTGTTTCTCACGAGCCTTTCTGAGTTTATTCCAGTGACCCTTTACATTCCTTTTTAGGCTTTGGTTTCTCTACACCAGTGCTGTTTTCTGAGTAAGTGAGTGAGTTAGTCACTCAGTCGTGTCCGACTCTGGACTGTAGCCCACCAGGCTCCTCTGTCCATGGAATTAATTCTCCAGGCAAGAATACTGGAGTAGGTACTCATAATCCTTTCTCCAGGGAATCCTCCTGACCCAGGGATCGAACCCAAGTCTCCTGCATTGCAGGCAGATTCTTTATCTGAGCCACCAGGGAAGCCCTGGCTGGCTTATTTTCTGAATAAGGTATTCCATAAATACAAAAGATCTTGACCATGTACAGCTTTGCTGGCTGTGTCTTCCATCTTTGCACCCTGCTGTGTAGCCCAGTCCACATCCAGGCCCTCATGTGTGCTCAGTAAATGTTGAATTAAATTGCTCGTCAAAGGACACCATGATGATGCTCATGGTGTGTGAATACTTGACTTTGCCAGAGATAGACTTATGCACGATCTTTAATTCTTACTGCTGTAGGTTCCATTCTAGTTTAGTTATTTCTGGTCTGTTTTTTGCTGGATCATCTTTGATTTCTGCAGTCGGAAGTTACCCTGGGGTTAAACCAGTAGGTCAGTATTACAGTGATGTTCTTACTATGATTCATCCTTTCTGTATTAATATGCTATCTTTCTCTCTCCCAGATGACCCCTTCTCAGAGGCAATGTCCCCTGCCCCTAGGATCTGGAGCCCTTTGGAAAGAGCCAATCACAGCACAGGAGACTCATTCACAAATATTGAGAGTTAGGCTTGCTGCTTCATACGCAGACACTCAAATTCTTAAGTGCGATTCCCCTAGGGAATGTGTTCTCTGCCAGGATTTGGTGAGGAGGTATGGGTCTACAAACCTGCTGGATAACAGGAGTTGAACCTGAAAGGTTAAACGCTATATTTTAGCATTTTGATTGAACTTTCTAGAATTTAGGCTTCCCTTGTGGCTCAGCTGGTAAAGAATCCACCTGCAGTGTGGAATCCCTGGGTTAGGAAGATCCCCTGGAGAAGGGAAAGGCTACCCACTCCAGTATTCTGGCCTGGAAAATTCCATGGATTCTATAGTCATTGGGGTTGCAAAGAGTCGGACACAACTGAGAGACTTTCACTTTTCACTTTCTAGAATTACACATCATCCAGTTCAAACATTATCTATTACCGTATTTTATTGACTCAAAGATTCCCATGGTTGTAAAGGCACCATTATTTATACATCATTCTAAAAGCAGAAGCTGTTCCTAAGCCACTTAGCCAGAGCACCACGCTGTCCTGTCTCCAGGCACTTGCTTTTTGCTTTGCAAGGGGGGTCCTTGAAATGGTCAATGAAATGGGGGTCATTCGTCCACCACAGATCCTTGCTCTGCTGGTAAGAATTACACCTTGTCGCTCCATTTCTAGGCCTTTCTGCAGATAAAATGACTTTCCATTTCTTTGATGACTCTAAAGAGGAATATTTAGGCTACATTTAAAGGCCAGCTGGAGTCAGTGCAAGTAGTTCCAACAGTGCCTGTGATTTTCAAAGACAGTGAAAAGCTGTGATGAAATCCATGCACATGCGGGTATGGAATTGCATCATGATGGCTGTTCGGATGTCAGCAAGCCATGGACACATTCAGGCGTATGGAGAAAGGAACATGTTTGCATAAAGAATTGATGAAATATGATCTGTTTGTCCCCTTTAAATGATACACCAAAGGACCCACCTCCCTTTTCCTAAACTAATCCTCAGGAACGGATAATTTACTCTTTGTTTACACCTAAAGGGACCCTGTTATCTTTTCTTTCTTTTTATGCCCTTACTATTTATGAGAAAGATCTTCACTCATACTGAAAGAAATCTGCACTTCTTTATCTCCCATTTGCTGATTTTTATCCAGTCACTTGAGATGAAAGTAAAATGGCAAATATTTATTCATATGAGTATGTCAAATATTTTAAGCTCTGAATAAGTATACATTTTTCCTGGTCTAGTAACCAGCCGCCTGCAAGAAATGTTATCTTAGAATTTTCCATCGCACATCCGTACATCAAACTGCAGTATCTCTAGGCTTTTGAGGACAGCTGGGTTTGGTAGAGCTTCGCCTTATTCCTAACTCTGCTTGTGTCTTTCACGCCTCTGCTTTTCCTGTTCTTTTCAGTGCAGCTGTTTTCCCACGGCTGCTCTTACCTCTGCCCCACATGTCCCCAGCTGCCCTCTGCGTGCTCCCGGGTCACCCTTGGAACCTGGGTGACTAGGTCATTCATTCATGCGCTGCACCAAGGGCACAGGCGGCTCTTCTCCACTGCTGCTGAGACACGGGGCGCAAGGTGCCCTGGGTCTGGGGAGTTCTGAAACCCCGAGGCCCCACCCATTTGAGAAGGTGGTTGCGCAGCCGCCCAGATGCAAAGGCCCCTAAAGCACTGGCGTGGAATTGATATAAGACAAAGGTGTGTGTGCCCGGTCCGTCCAGCCACTTATCACCAAGCAGTCGTATGGCCTTGGGGTTGTTGCCTACTCTCCCAAATGTGCATAGTGAAGGTGCCTGCTAAGCCCGCCAGGCTCCTCTGTCCATGGGATCCTCCAGGCAAGAATACTGGAGTGGGTTGCCATTCCCTTCTCCAGGCGATCTTCCCAACCCTGGGATCAAACCCCGGTCTCCCACTTTGCAGGCAGATTCTTGACTGTCTGAGCCGCCAGGGAAGCCTCACTTACGAGAGCAGCTGTGGGTATTAAATGAGGTAACAGGGACATGAAACAGCTACACTTCAGTGTGTAACAGTCCATAGTTGCACTTCATGTGTGGGGTGAAAAACATGCTCCTTTCATCCTCACAAGTTTAACCCCCAGTGTAAGCTGAATCAAGGAAAATCTCAGACTCTGTCCAGACCTCCTCCTTTCAGAGTTTAGTTTTAAATAGAATACTTTTGGAAGATTGTTGTAACTAGCTTCTTAATCTTCTTTTTTTAAATTTCTGTTTAGCCTTTGACATGGTTATGGATGAACATTTTAATTTATTTTTTTAAAAGGAACACATTTGAGTCAGTTGTAGTGAGATGGATGAACCTGGAGCCTCTTATAGAGAGTGAAGTACGTCAGAAAGAGAAAAAAAAAATCTTATATTAACCCAAATACATGGAATTAAGGAAAATGGTACTGATGAACCTATTTGCAGGGCAGGAATAGAGACACAGACATAGGGCACAGGGTTTTGGACCCAGCAGGGAAAGGAGAGGGTGGGAGGAGTTGGGAGAGTAACATTGAAACGTGTACATGTACGTTATCGTGTGTAAAATAGACAGCTAATAGGAAATTGCTCTTTAACACAGGGAGCTCAGTGGGGTGCTCTGTGACAACCTAGAGGGGTAGGGTGGGGAGGGTGGGGCGAGGTCCAAGAGGGTGGGGATATATGTACACCTGTGGCTTATTGATGCTGATGTGTGGCAGAAGCCAACTCAGTATTGTAAGGCAGTTATCCTCCAGTTGAAACTTAGGGCTTCCCTAGTGGGTCAGACAGTAAAGAATCTGCCTGCAATGCGGGAGACCTGGGTTTGATTCCTAGCTCAGAAAGATCCCGTGGAGAAGCAATATTCTTGCCTGGAGAATCCCATGGACAGAGGAGCCTGTGGACTCTGGGGTCACAGAGAGTTGGGCGTTACTGAGCACCAACATCCTCCAAATTAAAAATAAATTAAAAAATGAATAAACCTTATTTTTTAGAATATTTTAAAATTTACAGAAAATTTGAGCATAGCGTACAAAGAGTTCCCATATTACTCTCCCCTCCAACACACAGACACACACACAATTTCCCCTGTTAGGCACCTCTTACGTTAGTGTACAGTTGTTACCATTAGTGAACCAATATGGATCCATTATTATTGGAATGGAAAATTATCATTAAAGTTCACTGTGTTGTAGATTCTTTGAGTTTTGACAAAGGCGTACCATCATGATGTGTCAAAATATTAATGTTCATCATCTGTTTACAACCTGGTGAGCACTTTTTCAGGTAATATTTTATAAGAATAGGATAGTTTCGATTGCCTGGCCAAGTGATAAAGATTGAGAATGACGTTTCTGTGGTGCACAATCTGATTGATAGTGCTTTATAGTTGCTGAGTCACTCAGTTGTATCTGACTCTTTTGCTACCCCATGAACTGTAGCTTCCTAGGTTCCTCTGTCCATGGGATTCTCCAGGCAAGAATACTGGAGTGGGTTGCCATTTCCTTCTCCAGGGGATCTCCTGACCCAGGGATCGAACCCACATCTCCTGCATTGCGGGCGGGTTCTTTACCACTGAGCCACTGCTTTATTGAAGAGAGGCTAAATGAAGAAATGGAGACACAGAGAAAGCAAAGGAGAATCCAGGAGCCAGGATTTTTTTTTTTTTTTAGAACTGTCTGGATTATCAGACTGACTCCGCCCTGCATTCACTTAGTCTTGCAGCCTTTCTCTGCATCCATACTGGACAAAGCCCTCTTGGAAGCAGTAACCTTCCAGAACTCTTCCTGTCATTCTGATTGCGACTCCTGTCACCTCTTCTCCTGGAACCAGAGCACTCATCGCCTGCATCTCTGATTTTTGAGAACATCACCTAACCACAGTCTAAGTAAAGACAGCTCTACCTTTGCAGGAAATTTTAGCAGGGGAAGCCTTAAAGCTACCATTCTTCTCCCTAAACAAAACAATCCCACTAAACCCCTCAGTGGTCACTTGAATCCTGTTTACTGAGTTGTCATGGCAACCATTCAGGAGCCAAATGCAAAGACCAGGATAAATAGCCATAAATGAAGCGGGGCTCAAGGGAGGGCTGCTGTTCTCAGGGTGGAGTTTCCAAGGTCACCACTAAATTGTGGCGTTTAGTCCCGGGACATTTTTTTTTTTCCTTTTAATATTAATCATCTTTGAAAAGTCAGACTTTCTGGACCTTCCTAATGTCTCCGCACACGTGTTGGCGCGTAGAAGGTGATTCGTTTGCTTCTATGGCTGAAAGTCTCTTGGGCAGTCGCTCTCCCGCCCCAGCCTCGCCAGGCTGGACTTCTTTCAGTAAAATCAGGAATTGAACAAGCAGGGCCCAAGACACCACATAAAAGACTGTGAACAGCAGCGAGCTGAAGAAAGCCCGTTTTTGTGTCTGTGGGCTCAGATGCTTGCAGCCCGGACTGCTAAAGATGCAGCCATTTACAGTGGACAAAAGCTGAAGGGGGCAAGAGAGACCCAAGGTAGGGTTTTTTTCTCTTTATTTGCAGCGTTTAAAAGTTTCACGATGATCGCAGTACTGAAAGTTTTGTATGGAGGAGTTTTTCAAGCCTGAGGAAAACAGGGTTTTTGCTGTTTTCCTCAGGTTTCCCTGAGCAGCAGAAGTGTTTAATTTCTAAACAAATGGGTAAGTGCTGATTTTGATTGTATAAGCAAGTCTGAACTACTGTTGCTGTGTAAAAACAAAAGACTTAACCACGTGGATGAGGCATTGGTGATGCAATGTATTTTGTTTATGGAATTCATCTTTCATAGGAAAAAAGAATCATTTGTCTTATTAGGTCGCTCTGGGAAATGGTGAGGGGAGGGTTTCTTTTGTTTGAATTTGTGATGTCAAAGAAGTTCCCTTTGGAAGAGTTCTGGGGCTTTTTCTTGCCCTGTGCTTTATACCAACCTTTAAAGAAATGGGCACAAGAATCAGCATCTTTCTAAATTGGATTATAAACCGGTTGGTACACAAGGATGGGACTGGGAGAAGTTACAGGAACTGAATGGTCATTTGTTAAACATCCTGTGCTTGTTTCATGCGAGCATGAACTTGCTGATATTTTGCAATCTGCCTGGAGAGACCTGGTGAGACCCATTTTCTTGAGATCCTCTTGTTCCTCGGAGTAGAAGTCCCTAAAGATTTAAAGAACATAATAAAAGACCGTCTGAAATGCTAATCTCTGCCTCTACTGCCACTTGAATGTGTTTAGCTGATTTCTATTCAGTTGCTAAAAGTGCCCTTTAAGAGAATAAGTGTTTTAAATGTGAAGGTGGGCTTTCATATTAAATTGACTTGCATTTAAAAGAAATGAATAATAATGTGGCTGACTGCCACTTAGCCCAATCTGCCTTCACAGAAATAAATTCCTAGTGCCAACTGAATGCTGAATGTTAGAATGTTTTATTTTTAACCGTGAGTTTTTTCAGTCTTGTGTGTTAGCCGCTATGTTGTGTCTGACTCTGCAACCCTGTGGACTGGGGCATGAGAGTCTTTTCTGTCTGTGGAGTTTTCCAGGCAAGAATGCTGAAGTGGGTTGCCATTCCCTTCTCCAGGATATCTTCGTGACCCAGAGATTGAACCTGGGTCTACCACATTGCAGGCAGATTCTTTACCATTTGAGCCACCATAGGGGAAATTAATTAGATATGACATTGATAACATCATAAGGGAAGGATGAAGGGCCACATGTTTCTGGCTCTTTCATTGTATTGGACTTCTGGGTTTTCTCGCCTGTCTTTCTGTGCTTCAATATGTGGAACCCCAGTCCCAGAATCCTATTGTTGTTTGCAGTGAGAGAATACATTGCTTGTTGGATGAATACTATTTCACGGTGAAGAGTACCACGGCATGGTGAAGAGCATGTTGGCAAAGGCAGCCCAACCCACCTGCTCACTTCCCACCTCGAAGGTGCCACCTGCCATAACAGGGTGCATGTCTCACCTGTTCCCACCATGCCAGAGAGCCATGCCACCTCCCTGCAGCCCTCCAGTGGTGCATTTTTATTTTGGTTGGTCTTGATGAACTTCTTGAATAGCATCCAACCAAAGAGAGTGATAGTTGCTCAGTCATGCCTGACTCTTTGCAAGCCCGTGGACTGTAGCCTGCCAGGCTCCTCTGTCTATGGAATTCTCCAGGCAAGATTACTGGAGTGGATTGCCATTTCTTTCTCCAGGATTCTTCCCGACCCAGGGATCCTGCATTGCAGGAGCATCTTTACCATCTGAACCACAGTGTTTGAGCCAGTCCAAGACTACCTGTCAGTCATAGGCAGGCTGAGTGGCTCTGCATTAGTAGTTTCACGAGCAGCCTCCTTAATGTGTGATTTCTGTTTGTGACTTTGTTGTAAAGCCCACCCTGCTCACCCAGCATCTGGATGAAGGATTCTAAAAGCTGTGTTTCTCCTCCGCAACCTTAGAGCAAAGGGTCCAGGTTTTGGAGCCCAGAGGGTGGGCGCTCGGGGCTGATTGCAGTGTGGTGCCTAGGCTCAGAGTCTAGTATCCCTGGGTTTTCTCACAGTCTTGGAGAAAGCTCAGTCTGCCACCTTCTCTCCTCAGCACTTCCCTGTGCTGGCCTTTGACCCTGGGGAGTTTCCTGTTTTCCTTCCTTAGGCCAATTTTTTCCCTGATACTCAAAAATACTACTGCCATGAAGAGTAGCTATAATAAAACCATTATCACAGTAGTCACTAGGTTTTTCTTCCACCCCTCTCCAATACAAAGGCCATACTTATTGAATATAAAATATTTGGAAACAGTGCAGAATCCAAAAAAAAATCTCTTTACATTTACCTGAAATTTTACTACCAAGAGACAATCCTGCTTACATTTTGTTGTATGCGTAGTTTTTCCTTTAAACTGAGATCATCAGTTCAGTTCAGTTCAGTCGCTCAGTCGTGTCTGACTCTTTGTGACCCCATGAATTGCAGCCCGCCAGGCCTCCCTGTCCATCACCATCTCCCGGAGTTCACTCAGACTCACGTCCATCGAGTCCGTGATGCCATCCAGCCATCTCATCGTGGGTCGTCCCCTTCTCCTCCTGCCCCCAATCCCTCCCAGCATCAGTCTTTTCCAATGAGTCAACTCTTCTCATGAGGTGGCCAAAGTACTGGAGCTTCAGCTTTAGCATCATTCCTTCCAAAGAAATCCCAGGGCTGATCTCCTTCAGAATGGACTGTTTGGATCTCCTTGCAGTTCAAGGGATTCTCAAGAGTCTTCTCCAACACCACAGTTCAAACGCATCAATTCTTCGGTGCTCAGCCGCCTTCACAGTCCAACTCTCACATCCATACATGACCACAGGAAAAACCATAGCCTTGACTAGACGGACCTTAGTTGGCAAAGTAATGTCTCTGCTTTTGAATATGCTATCTAGGTTGGTCATAACTTTTCTTCCAAGGAGTAAACGTCTTTTAATTTCATGGCTGCAGTCACCATCTGCAGTGATTTTGGAGCCCCAAAAAAATAAAGTCTGACACTGTTTCCACTGTCTCCCCATCTATTTCCCATGAAGTGATGGGACCAGATGCCATGATCTTCGTTTTCTGAATGTTGAGCTTTAAGCCAACTTTTTCACTCTCCTCTTTGACTTTCATCAAGAGGCTATTTAGCTCCTCTTCACTTTCTGCCATAAGGGTGGTGTCATCTGCATATCTGAGGTTATTGATATTTCTCCCGGCAATCTTGATTCCAGCTTGTGTTTCTTCCAGTCCAGCGATTCTCATGATGTACTCTGCATAGAAGTTAAATAAGCAGGGTGACAATATACAGCCTTGACGTACTCCTTTTCCTATTTGGAACCAGTCTGTTGTTCCATGTCCAGTTCTAACTGTTTCTTCCTGACCTGCATACAGATTTCTCAAGAGGCAGGTCAGACGATCTGGTATTCCCATCTCTTTCAGAATTTTCCACAGTTTATTGTGATCCACACAGTCAGAGGCTTTGGCATAGTCAATACAGCAGAAATAGATGTTTTTCTGGAACTCTCTTGCTTTTTCCATGATCCAGCAGTTGTTGGCAATTTGATCTCTGGTTCCTCTGCCTTTTCTAAAAGCAGCTTGAACGTCAGGGAGTTCACGGTTCGTGTATTGCTGAAGCTTGTCTTGGAGAATTTTGAGCATGACTTTACTAGCATGTGAGATGAGTGCAATTGTGTGGTAGTTTGAGCATTCTTTTGCATTGCCTTTCTTTGGAATTGGAATGAAAACTGACCTTTTCCAGTCCTGTGGCCACTGCTGAGTTTTCCAAACTTGCTGGCATATTGAGTGCAGCACTTTCACAGCATCATCTTTCAGGATTTGAAATAGCTCAACTGGAATTCCATCACCTCCACTAGCTTTGTTCGTAGTGATGCTTTCTAAGCCCACTTGACTTCACATTCCAAGATGTCTGGGAAAGATGGGCTCGATAAAGGACAGAAATGGTCTAACAGAAGCAAAAGATATTAAGAAGAGGTGGCAAGAATACACGGAAGAACTGTACAAAAAAGATCTTCACGACCCAGATAATCACGATGATGTGATCACTAATCTAGAGCCAAACTGGGATCATAGTCAACCTTTTTTTTAAACCAATAGATACTGAAGCTTAGTTGATTTGCTCTGTCGTGCTAATTTCTGGTGTACTGTACAGTGATTGTTACACATATACATTCTTTTTTAAAAAATTCTTTTTCCATTATTATCACAGGATATTGAATATAGTTCCCTGTGCTATATATTTACAGTAGGATCTTGTTTATCCATTTTACGTGTAAAAGTTGACATCTGCTTACGCCAGTCTCCCACTCATTGACCCCCTTGATCCCCTCTCCCTCGGCAGACACCTGTCTGTTTCTGGGTCTATGAGTCCGTGTCTGTTGTGTAGATGGGTTCGTTTGTGCCGTGTTTTCGACTCCACATGTAAGTGACATCATCTGGCATTTGTCTGTTTCTGCACTTTCGCGTGATCATCTCCGGTTGCATCCACATTGCTGCAGGTGGCAGCATTTCCTTCTTTTGTGTGGCTGAGTAGTCTTTCGTTGTGTATATATACCACATCTTTATCCGTTCACCTGTCGACATGGAGGTTGTTTCTGTGTCTTGGCTATTGTGAATAGTGCTGCTATGAACATAGGGGGTGCATAACTCTTTTTGAATTATAGTTTTATCTGGATATGGTGGCTTAGATCGTAAAGATTTCTGCCCCACAGTGTGGGAGACCCAGGTTCAATCCCTGGGTTGGGAAGATACCCTGGAGAAGGAGACTGCAACCTACTCCATGGTTCTTGCCTGGAAAATCCCATGAATGGAGGAGCCTGGCAGGCTAGTCCATGGGGTCAAAAAGAGCTGGGCATGACTGAGCGACTTCACTTTGTCTGCATATATATCCAGGATTGGAATTGCTAGATCATATGGTAATTTTGTTTTAGTAGCTTACTTTTTTTATTAATATATCTTAAAACATTCCTGTGCTTTTTTTCCATGATGATATAATTATCAGTGGTGTTGCTTTAAGTCAAATTTCTATTGTTGGATTATTTCCTTTATTTCTTGTTGTAAACAGTGCTGCTTAGTATATTATCCACATGTGTGTAAATACTTGTGTTCATTTAAGACTGTTTCCTTAAGGTAAATTGTCAGAAGTTTATATGCTAAAATGAGAGTCTGCACATTGCTATGCTGTTGATGTATACACACACGGGCAACATGCCTTTCATTAAGGCCAACAACCCAAAAAGTTTTTACAGAGTATAATAATAGATTTAGAGCTTTAATATGTAAAGAGCCCTCACCAATTAATAAGAAAATAATAAATATTTTAGCAGAAAAATGAGTAAAACACATGAGCAAGCAATTTGCAAAAGTTATAATACAAATGGGAAATAACCTGACAACCTCAATAGTATCATCAGAGAAGTAAAACATAAAATAGTGAGATAACGTTGCTGATGTGAAGACTGGATGAGTTTTTGGTTTTCTGTTATCAGTAACACGTCCCGGAGACTGTGACTATTTGAGAAAACTGGCATTCATGTACTTTGCTGCTGGAAGTTTAAATTGTTGCAGGCTTTCTGAAGAACAGTCTCACCTTGTTGTCTTGATTTAGCATTTTCTTGCTTCTCTCGAGACCATAGTCCATCATTTTACCTCTGTTGGGCTGTAAAGAGTTCCTTCTCCTTGGAGCCCATCTCCTGGCTGACACTTTTGATCTCAGGTGGCCTCGGCCTGCAATGGCTTGGAGCGAGGTTTGGGTTCCCAGCCAGGGACTGAGGTCAGGTTGTGGCAGCGAAAGCACCATATCCTACCCACTAGACCCATGGTCAGTAACAAGGGCCCTGGCCTTTTGGCTTTGCAGAAAAGAATTCCCACAAAGATGGAAAGTAGTGAAGTAGTAAAGTATTTATTAAGAGGAAAAAAAGTACAGTACATATGGACAGACACACAGGCAGACTCAGGGAGAGAGTCACTGAGTCCCACCCTTGTGGCAGTTTGAATTACTCTCATGGGACATTTCTTCTGGGTTTCCTTTGGCTGGTCATTTTGATTTGCCTGATTCACAGCCCATGTTTGATATCTCTCAGGATCCTCCCACGTGCGCATGTGCCTCTTTTAGCCAAGATGGATTCTACTGAAAAGGCCTGTGGGTAGCTTAACATCACTCCCCTTTGACCTCCAAGGAGCCTTTCTGCACATGTGTGATCAGGGAGGTCTCTTATTTCGAGATTGAGAAATTTGCGATTTGGGCAGGGCCCAGCCACCTCTCTTAACTGTCCTATTCTCGTCTTGGAGTTTCATCCACGGGGAATGAATTCCCTGTCACTTTACTCTGGGGATCCCATCTAGTAAGTGTTAGTCGCTCAGTCGTGTCTAATTCTTTGCAACCCCATGGACTGTGGCCCTCCAGGCTCCTCTGTCCACGGGAATTCCCAGAGAAGAAAACTGGAGTGGATAGCCATTCCCTTTTTTAGGGAATCTTCCTGACCCAGGGATCGAATCCGGGTCTCCTGCATGGCAGGTGGATTCTTTACCATCTGAGCTAACAGGGAAGACATACTCCTCCTGTATTTAAATATACGTATTTATTTATGTAAAAGAAAGAGGAGGTAGGAATGAATAGGAGCTTCAGTTGAGTGGCCTTCTTTTCAGTGCTGAAACATTGCTGAAAAGAGTCCATACACATTTTCTTATTTCCGAGGCTCTGCCATCCAGGCTGCCTCTGTCTCTGTCTTGCTGAAAGCTGGCAGGTACAGTTTTTCCCTGCCCTGCCCTCCTAATCCCTACCTCCCACCCCCGTGGCATCACCAGCCACCCCCTCTTTCCTGGCACTTCTCTGACCAAGCCTCTCCCCCTCCCCTCCCCCTCCTGCTCTTAACTGGTTCCCTGGGTGTGGGTTTGGCCAAGGGCCTGCCCTCAACTCCTCACCTGTGCTGTTCCCATAGGAACACTCACTCCTGTCCTGCTCTCAGCCCAGGTGAGTACCTTTCCCTTGTGTTTTTCCAGCCCCCAGCCCCCGTCTCTAAGCTTTGGCCTCCTAGTCCAGCTTTTTAACCTACATTTTTTTCCCTGAGTTGTGCTTCAGGCTTGAAAGGTGTCCATAATTGAATTTCACATCCTTTTCCTTCCACCTCCTTGTTTAAATATTTTTTAATTTATTGGTTTGGGGCAGAGCGTCTCAACCTTGGCACTGTTGACCCAGTTCTCTGCTGGTGGTGGGGTGGAGGTTCTGTCCAGTGCATCTTATAAGGATTTGTAACAACAGCCCTACCTTCTACCCATAGATGCCAGTACCAAACCACTCTCCCCCAAGTGTCCCCCAGAGGGCAGAATTACCCCTGGCTGAAAGTCACTGGGTTAAGATATCAATGCTGATTATTTCTTGGGCTTTATCCTTATTTTTCCATTGCTCTTAGTAAAAGAAAAAAAAATGACATCCACAATTGAATTTTTATTATAACATGTGTTATGACTTTGGACCTTGTTTTAACTGTTGAATTTATGGTGAAAAGAGTGTCCTTTCACATTTTTCACAGGTATTGAGTCATTAAGTGAAATGTGTATTACTGTTTTCTTTCCTCGTAAGTAGTACTAGACAATTTTAAATTTGGGTGGAGGTGTGGAGCACCCTGAATATCAGTGTGCCCTGAAGGGTTACGTAATTGCCCTGTGCTATCCGCTTGCTCAGATGAATGGCTGTCCTAGTTTCAGCCACTGTGAAAGGATAAAACAGCCCATTAAAGTGCGCCAGATGCTTCGTTTGCCAGTATTTCACTTAAAAGGGGATACTGTTCAGCTTTCGAATTCTGTGATAGACTCAAAGAGTTTGCCTTTATGAAATGACAGTGTCCCCGTTAAA
Organism: Ovis aries; assembly: GCF_016772045.2. Lineage (NCBI taxonomy): Eukaryota > Metazoa > Chordata > Mammalia > Artiodactyla > Bovidae > Ovis > Ovis aries. Next base: position 56,589,656 of record NC_056069.1, read on the forward strand.
AATGCGGTGAAAATTTCACCAGTGAACAAATGTTTCAGATACTGTTTAGTGATGCTTTTGTAAAAAGTCTTTAGAAACCAGAAGATGAAGTTTGAATATGCACAAGAAGTTTGAGTTCCTGCGATTTCAGCCTTCATGCTTTAGGCACAGGACAGAGGCTTGAATATGAAATCTTTCAGGCATCCCTTGATGTTGTTTTCAACAGAACAGTTTAAATAAAGTGGCAACACATATGAGTAATTATTCTTGTTCAGTCGCTCAGTAGTGTCCGATTCTTTGTGATCCCACGGACTGCAGCACGCCAGGCTTCCCTGTCCTCCTCCGTCTCCCGAAGTTTGCTCAAACACGTGTCCGTTGAGTCGATGGTGCCGTATAAGTAGATGATGATTTAAATAAGGTCGTTACACTACAGAAGTAGAGGACTGAGGCCACTTGTGCTTAGCCAGTGAAATCAACCCCAGATGTAAAGAATCTTTACTATGTTGATTGTGGCTTGAGGAATTACAGAAGGGAAATTAGCCTGGCGTGGCTTCTTTTTCTTTCTCTTTTCCTTTTGTTGATTTTGGTATTAACTCTGAAAAGTTGGCCTCCGTGTTTGATTCCATGCCTTCATTACATTGATTCCAGTGAAGCATGGACTGTTCAGTTTACACTGAGCTGTGGGTGCACATGGAGGCACCCCAGAGAGCCTTCTGCTTGGAGGTGGCTTGCAGATTAGGAAAATGAGTCCTGAGTGGAGGTGGAAGGGCAGGTCGGACCTGGTGGTGATGTCACGTGATTCGGATTTCCAGGGTTCAGACCTAGCCCGTTAGTGCCGGGGTCTGGGATCAGATGGACGAAACACTGCAAATCTCAGTGCTGCTGACCAGCTCTTGGGCCAGCGATGGTCTGTCGCCTCGTTGCATCAGCACACGGTCCACTCCCGCTCAGGAGCGCTGGTTGCATTTGCAGCTGCGCTGGGCCATTTCCTGGTTCACACAGGCTTGGGGCTCTGCCAGTGTCGACTGAGGTAAAGCCTTTCCCTTCTCATGCCTGATCCAAAAAAAAAAAGGAACCACAATACAATCGGCACTTGTTCTGCATTACTCACCTTGCCTGCCCAGAGCACATCCACTCTCCCTGTTACAACATGTTGGCATGAAGTATTGAAACAGTTGAGAAAGCGGTTTGGGAATATTCAAAGGGCCTTTCAGCAACTGGCGAGGGTGTGCAGGCTTTTCTCTCCTGGGTTCTGCTTTGAGCCTAAAACCCGGATTGCACTCTGTTGGGTGCCGCGTGGTCGGTAAACTGTAGCGCTGAGAGCAGGTGTAGAGAGAGATGAATAGACTGCTGTATCGTCACTTGTCAGTCACTCAGTCGTGTCCGACTCTTTGCGACCCCATAGTTTTCAAAGTACAGACCTTCCACCTCCTTGGTTACACTTACTCCTAACCATTTTATTGTTTTTGATGGTACTGTGAATGGGATGGAGCTTGTTGGTGTTCACTCGCTCAGTCGGGTTTGCTCAAACACCTGTCCATTGAGTTGGTGGTGCCATCCTCTCATCCTCTGTCACCCCCTTCTCCTCCTGACGTATGGGCATAGATAAAGCAATACTGTTTGGTTGACTAGTAACTGTATTTGAGGGGTTGGGTGCAAAAGTACAGGAGGAAATGAATTGATGAATAGGTTGTCTCTAAATTATTTCCATTTAGGTTAATACATCATGTTTTGGCCTCAGATATAGATGATGAGGCCAAATCATGGATGTGGGAAAAGGTGAAGGCAGACCCAGGAGGACTTTTGAGAACAGTTACCAGTGTACGATGTGTCTCTCCACCACACTGGTCTTGCCTGGCCTGATTCCATGCTTTTGTGGCCTGAGTCGCAAAAGTTAACCTCTAGTTCAAACCTAATCCTAGCCTGCCCAGCGACTCTATAGCTGTCAGTTAACTTGAGCCTGTTTTTCTATACATTCTAGAACTGATGGCATAAGGTTTTATGATTCTCAGGGGACAAGTTGATTGTATTTCTGTTTGCTAGTGAATAAGGCAACCTGTCCTTCAGACACTCTATAGTACACAGACTGATAAAACTGGTTAGTCTTTCAACGGTTCTAGATGAAAATGGTTAGCGAAGATGTATTAGAAGCCATGTAGTGTGGTGGACTTCCCTGGTGGCTCAGACGATAAAGCATCTGCCTACAGTGCAGGAGACCTGGGTTCGATCCTGGGTCAGGAAGATTCTCTGGAGAAGGAAATGGCAACCCACTCCAGTACTCTTGCCTGGAAAATCCCATGGATGGAGGAGCGTACTAGTCCATGGGGTCACAAAGAGTCAGACACGACTGAGTGACTTCACTTCACTTCAGTGTGGTGGACAGAGTGAAATCTTATAGGAAATGCTAGACTCCCTGCCTTTCACCAGTCGTGTGACATTGGTGTAGCCACTCGAGTTGCCTACTTGATGGTGTGAGGACTGAAGTCACACATTTTTAAGGTGGTTGCAAGGTTAACTGTGATCATGTCTATTGGCTCAGACTCTGGCACACACGGGCCACTGCTGGCCGTAGTGGTAGATAAATAATAGCAATCATACTCGTCTCTCTGGAAAGAGACAGCATCTGTGCACTGGTGGAGCCCTTCCACACTGACTGTGGCTGTCCCAGCATGAAGAGGCTTTTGTTTCTTCTTGAACTTGTTCACCACTTTCTGAACTTGGGACCACACCCTCAGATAGAATTTATAAAGGACATGACATTGATGTGGGATAGATGTATGGAAAAGTAAATTCATGGAAAAAATATTACCAGAACCTTGAAAACTATGCTTTAAATCTAAGAATGGGAAACATCAGTTCAGTCACTCACTCGTGTCTGACTCTTTGTGACCCCATGGACTGCAGCACGCCAGGCCTCCCTGTCCGTCACCAACTCCCGGAGTTCATACAAACTCATGTCCATCGAGTCAGTGATACCATCCAGCCATCCTCTATCATCCCCTTCTCCTCCCACCTTCAATCTTTCCCAGCATCAGGGTGTTTTCAAATGAGTCAGTCCTTCACATCAGGTGGCCATAGTATTGGAGTTTCAGCTTTAGCATCCGTCCTTCCAATGAATATTCAGGACTGATCTCCTTTAGGATGGACTGGTTGGATCTCCTGGCAGTCCCAGGGACTCTCAAGAGTCTTCTCCAACACCACAGTTCAAAAGCATCAGTTCTTCAGCACTCAGCTTTCTTCACAGTCCAACTGTCACACCCATACATGACCACAGGAAAAATCATAACCTTGACTAGATGGACCTTTGTTGGCAAAGCAATATCTCTACTTTTTAATATGCTGTCTAGGTTGGTCATAACTTTCTTTCCAAGGAGTAAGCATCTTTTAATTTCATGGCTGCTATCACCCTCTGCAGTGATTTTGGAGACCCCCCAATATAAAGTCTGACACTGTTTCTACTGTTTCTCCATCTATTTCCCATGAAGTGATGGGACCGGATGCCATGATCTTCGTTTTCTGAATGTTGAGCTTTAAGCCAACTTTTTCACTCTCCTCTTTGACTTTCATCAAGAGGCTCTTTGGTTCTTCTTCACTTTCTGCCATAAGGGTGGTGTCATCTGCATATCTGAGGTTATTGATATTTCTCCCGGCAATCTTGATTCCAGCTTGTGCCTCCTCCAGCCCAGCATTTCTCATGATGTACTCTGCATAGAAGTTAAATAAGCAGGGTGACAATATACAGCCTTGACGTACTCCTTTCCTGATTTGAAAACAGTCTGTTGTTCCATGTCCAGTTATAACTGCTGCTTCCTGACCTGCATACAGATTTCTCAAGAGGCAGGTTAAGTAGTCTGGTATTCCCATCTCTTTCAGAATTTTCCAGTTTGTTTCAAAGGCTTTGGCATAGTCAATACAGCAGAAATAGATGTTTTTCTGGAATTCTCTTGCTTTTTCAATGATCCAGTGGATGTTGGCAATTTGATCTCTGGTTCCTCTGCTTTTTCTAAAACCAGCTTGAACATCTGGAAATTCACGGTTCACATACTGTTGCAGCCTGGCTTGGAGAATTTTGAGCATTACTTTACTAGCGTGTGAATGGGAAACATGGTGAGTGTTAATAAGTAAATTGTATTGCTAAGGGAAGTGTGTCAAGGTGGCCGAGTGTTTCTGGTGATGGACTACTCCATTGTTCTCTGCATGCATGGATTCCAGTCCCATCCTCGTCCCTTTTGGGCTTCTCTGGTGGTGCAGATGGTTACAGGAGACCTGGGTTCGATCCCTGGGTGGGGAAGATCCCCTGGAGAAAGAAATGGCAACCCACTCCAGTATTCTTGCCTGGAGAATTCCGTGGATGGAGGAGCCTGGTAGGCTACAGTCCATGGGGTTACAAAGAGTTGGACACGACTGAGGGACTAACACTTTCAGGGGAAATGTGTGAAATATGTTTTTCTAAGGATGGATGAGGAGAAAGAGCATGTTATTGTCTTAAGTATGCTTTCTGTTTCCTGTGCCTTCCTTGAATTTTCTCACTGGGTCCTCTCCCCAGGTAGGGGCGTCAAGAAGAGCTTCTAGATTTCAGCATCTTGAGTCACACAACTCTGGGATGCTGGGACCCCAGCCAGAACCAGTCCTGTCCAGGCCCTGGGCATGGGAATAACCTGGCCTTTGGGCATCGCCTGACCTCCTGTTTCCTAGCAACTTTCAAGTGCTCAGCGGAATATTTTGTGGCGTTCCTAATTTATACTTAACAGATATTGGCTATGTCTAAGGCTGGCTAATCTCCCATTATGACTTGCAGACAGCCACTTTAATACATGAATAAGCAAGAGAAAAGGCTCCTAGGAGGCTGTGCTCATCAAGCCCTCTTTTTCCTTCTGGAGACTAGACTTTACCAAGGACTTGCCAATATGATGCCACCTCTCAGGCCAGACCACACCAAAAGGCTTTCAAGTAATGTTCTCTGTTTGATATTTTCCGATAGCCCAACCTGTATTGATGAATATTTATAAACCAGCCACATCCATTATCAATGAGATAACTCTTTTCTTAGCACATTCTTTTAGACAAATGTAGACAGGTTGCTTAGACAGGTTGGAAGAAAACTTATGACTAACCTAGATAGCATATTCAAAAGCAGAGACATTACTTTGCCAACTAAGGTCCGTCTAGTCAAGGCTATGGTTTTTCTAGTGGTCATGTATGGATGTAAGAGTTGGACTGTGAAGAAAGCTGAGCACCGAAGAATTGATGCTTTTGAACTGTGGTGTTGGAGAAGACTCTTGAGAGTCCCTTGGACTGCAAGGAGATCCAACCAGTCCATTCTGAAGGAGATCAGCCCTGGGATTTCTTTGGAAGGAAAGATGCTAAAGCTGAAACTCCAATATTTTGGCTACCTCATGCGAAGAGTTGACTCATTGGAAAAAACTTTGATGCTGGGAGGGATTGAGGGCAGGAGGAGAAGGGGACGACAGAGGCTGAGATGGCTGGATGGCATCACGGACTCGATGGACGTGAATCTGAGTGAACTCCGGGAATTGGTGATGGACAGGGAGGCCTGGCGTGCTACGATTCATGGGGTCGCAAAGAGTCGGACACGACTGAGCGACTGAACTGAACTGAGACAGGTTGCTTCTTCTCAATTTCTTCCTGTATAAATGGGATGATGAGATGGGATAATTTCTTGAGCTCCTTCCAGCTTTCAACCAACAATTGAGAATCTGATGAAATTACATTCTTTCTAATAACTAATAATGTCTTTCTAATGACATTCTAGGTTTTAGCTCAAAATTTTCCGAGTTGCTATGTTCATGCTTTCTGACATTTCAAGCTCTTTGGTCCTAATGTGAGTTTTTATTTGTCTCTGTTGCTGTTCAGTGACTAAGTCTTGCCAGGCTCTTTGTGACTCCATGAAGTGCCCCATGCCAGGCTTCCCTGTCCTTCACTATCTCCCAGGGCTTGCTCAAATTCATGTCCATTGATTCGGTGATGCCAGCCAGCCATCTTATCCTCTGTCATCCCCTTCTCCCACCGTCAGTCTTTCCCAGGGTCTTTTCTGATGAGTTGGCTCTTCAAACCAGGCGGCCAAAGTATTGGGACTTCAGCTTTAGCATCTGTCCTTCCAATGAATATTCAAGGTTGATTTCCTTTAGGCTTGACTGAGTTGACCTTCTTGTCTCTAAGAACTGTTGTTTTTCTGTGTATCGTGATGTTTTAAAAAGAACAATTTTTTGAAGCTTGCGTATGGTGAACAGTCTCTAGTGTTCAGTGGGTCAGAAGTGTTTTGTCTCAGAAGTTCAATTACCTTAAACCAAGAAATCACAAGTTTTTTTCTCCTGATTGTTACCTGTATACTGATTTATCATGATGGTATGCCCTAGTCCCAGCTGATCAACATCATAAGAGTAATGACTCTGGTGGACTATGACAGCTCTCAGGTGGACACATTTTCCTGGATGCCTGGCTCCCGGGCACCCACCTGTCTTTCCTCCTCATCCCCTGCTTTACATTCTCTGCCCCAGCATCCTTGTCATATCGACATGACCTGGGTTATTGCAGAAGCGACTTGGTAAGTTTCACAGCTATTTTAGCATTTTCAGGACTGATTTGAGCTTTCTTACCGACATCAAAGAGTGACAGCTGCCCCTCAATTGGTATTCCTCAGCATGGTTTTTCTCCACAAGTCTGAATAAAAGGGACGATGACCTGTCCTATATGGTGGACAGAGAAGTAGAAATAGTCCAGCAGTGAATAGAGTGAGATCAGGGCTTAGTTTGGCAAGATCACAAGGGTTTACTTACAACCATTAGATAAAATCGCAGCAGACGATTCCCAAGAGGGAGGCTGCTCTGTGAGGATTTCCAGATAGGGTTTATAGGTTTAGGCTTGGATCATCTGTTGGCTCTGTCAGGGTTTGTGGTCTGATTTAAAACAAATCTTTAGTCCTTCCCTCCCTCCCCATTTGTCTCTGTGTTTTTCTGAGGTTGTCTTTCAACACATTAATTGACTCTCAGGATCTTTTTTTTTTTTTTAATCTTGAACTACTAAATCTCTGATTTTACATATATGTGACCTATTCAGAATTTAAATTTGCCATCCAACCTGCCCTCTCATTCTTCCATTGTTTTTACTCCCTTGTTTAAGAGAACTAACTCATTCCTTTCCTTTGCACAGACCTAGGTCCTTTAGTTCCTCTTGCTCATGAACCCGTGTTGGGATTTCATTGTTTTCTTGCTTCAGTTGGATTCATTTGTGGGCCTTTCATGTTCAAAAAATGGGAACATGGATCACATATTTTAAGGAGCCATCAAACCCTACATGTACAGCTTTGTATAATCACACGGTGAGCCCAGGCATGAAACAGCATCTCAGGTCTGGGAGGATAGGTGAGCCATTTAGTTATGAACCTGCAGAGTCTGTGAGGTGCCTTTGGCTCACTGACCTCACCTCCCTCCAGATGGACAGCCTTGTCTTAGGTGATACTTATGTTCTCCTCTGTCTCAGATTCCATGGTTTGCTGGACAATATTGAGAAAAGTGCTCCAGTGGATTCTAGGGCACGTTGGCACCAGCCTTGGAGGTGACCTCCGTGCCCTTGCTTCCTTCCTTCGAAGCCTTCCCACACCCCTCACCTGATGTCAGCCTTTCCACTCCTGCACATTACCTCACCTCGTGACCCACCCAAGGCCTGGGAACATCTCTTCTTTGCCAGCTCCCCCGCCCTCCTTCTCCTCCTCCACATCCTCTTCCCCCTTCTTCGGCAGGTCCTCGCTACACTTTGAGAACCTCCTTCCTCAAACCACCGTGTCCCAAGCCTCCTGCCTATCTGGCTGTTTCCCATGAGACCACCACATACTGGTCCTCACCGTGCTCACAGAACCTGGATCCCATTCATTCTGTCTTTGATTCCGACATTCCAGACCTAGATTTGAACTTCACCACAACCGTGGGATGTCTGTTCACGTTGCCACAGCTGACCTCTGCTCCATGGCTCATTTGCCTGCTGGGTGTTTTCGTGACCGACAGTATTAACCACTGTAGAGTTTTAAGCTATATATCAGCCTTGCATTTTCACCACACAGCTTGATCTTTCTGGTCTAAGTCCGTTCCCTGTTGGAACCCCATACTTCCCAGGGGTGATCCTTCGCTTCTAAAATTGAACCTCTTCCGTCTACCATCAGACTGTACAGGGTATGTACACGATACCCCTCAGTGTCCCTTTGGGCAGAGCCCCAACTCTCCAGTGATAAGACAAAATAACTCAGCCAACAGTGACCTACACAAGAATATACAGATCACATTTAATAAGAAGCATTTGTTCAGAGACTTCGCAATATCAGGGCTTTACATTAATGCATATGCAATTCCATTGGTCCTTCCTCAAGGTCACAAAATAACTGCCATAGTGGCAACCATCACATCTTCACAAAACATCCTCATTTGGTTCTTTCAGCAGATAGTCTTTGAGAATCTGTTGTACTCTTGGGATGCATCTCTGAATAAATCAAACCAAGGCTTTGCCCTCTTGGAGTAAGCATTACTTCTGAAAGGAATCCGGACTGTGCCAAAAGGAGCAGCTGTCCTTTAATTAGAAAGAAAAAAAATTTTTTTCAGTAGATTTGCCTCACATCTCCCTGGTCCTGGCTTCTCTGCTTGATTCTAGGGCCAGCTTGAAGCTTGTTTCTGAGCCTCACTCCATAGAAAGTTTAGAGTGAATATCTGGCAAAGGGGAATGGGTTTGCAGAGCTCACTTAGAATGATCTCATTCCCAGGACAGCTGCCCTGAGTACAGTGGCAGCTCCATTACAAGGGAGCGTTCATAGGTCCCACTGGAAAATAAAAGTTTAGAAGAAGAGTGGAAAGGATGAAGCTGGAAATAAGGAACCACAAAAATGTTTGAATTATATCTTGTGTGCAGTTCGGAGAACCTTTAACAAATGTGATATCAGAATTTCTGAATAGGTACTTTGTGCTTGTTGACAATTTTGAGGAAGGATTTAGATAAGTACATTTTCCTTATCTGTTGAGCTTGATTTGATGTTAAACAATAGAAAGGGGAGTAAGTCCAGTACCTTCATGCAAGACTGATCATGGTGTAATAACAGCAGATTCGTGTACACATGATTATCAAGAAATTTCTGATAAGCACTACCCCAAGTTCAGCAGTACTTCTCAAAATACCTGCGGCAAGAGAGGAATCCTTTTAATTCTTGCTAATTCTTTGTGGACTGGTACTTCTGAAAAACAGAATAAAAAATGATGTGGCCATGTCATTTTGTTGTTCAGTTCAAAGTTTGGTTGCTCAGTCGTGTCCGACTCTCTGTGACCCCCTGGACTGCAGCACACCAGGCTTCCCTGTCCATCTCCAACTCCCGGAGCTTACTCAAATTCATGCCCACTGAGTCGGTGATGCCATCTAACCATCTCATCCTCTGTCGTCCCCTTCTCCTCTTGCCTTCAATCTTTCCCAGCATCAGGGTCTTTTCTAATGAGTCAGCTCTTCACATCAGGTGGCCAAGTATTGGAGCTTCTGTATCAGTCCTGCCAATGAATATTCAGGACTGATTTCCTTTAGTATTGACTGGTTTGATCTCCTTGCTGTCCAAGGGACTCTAAAGTCTTCTCCAACACCGCAGTTCAAAAACATCAGTTCTTCGGCACTCAGCTTTCTTTACGCTGTTAAAGTTCCTAAATGCTTCCTCTCTTTTTCGGGATCCATCTCCTCATGGACTAGCACCTGTCACAGGCCACACTTGGAGTCATGCCTTCCTGGTTTTCCTACAAGAAGGAAGACCCAGAGTCTAGGCACAGATCCTAGTGCCTGCCAGTCACAGGACCTTGGACACAGCACACAAGTTGTATCCGATGCATGCGATGGAATAATCATTCTGGCTTGCCCACTTCTCTTAATAGAGTTCTTTCAGGTTTAAATAAGGTACCAAAATCCTTTATATAGAGAGTCACTCATGTTTAAATAATAGATAACCATTATTTGCTGCTTTGCATTTTAGAAGAAAGCCATCACTTCCTTTCAGTGATGAAAATTAAATGCCAGCTCTACTTTTAGCAATCCAGGGGTCTCAGGTTTGCAGGAACTCTTTCCGTCTGCCCCACGTGAGAGGCAGAGGGCATACTAGAAAAGTTTAGGGTGTCTGGTCCCCAAGAGGGGTCTGATGTGCAGGCCTGAAGACCAGGCTCTTCCTGCAGGGTTTCCTGGGGATCTGTGGCCCAAAGGGAGTCAGAGTGCCTTCCCTGTATGCAGGAGAGGAGAGGAAACTCAGCAGTGAGCTGTATTCCACGTGCATAGCGAGCAAGAACAGGAAGGGCGGTCAGAGCAGCAGGTGCAAGCCTGGTTGTTAAAGGCAGGAAACCGGAAAGGAATAAGAATGGAAGAAAGAAGCCATGGGGGGTGAGGGGGCCTTGTATTCTTGTAACTCAAGGAACCATTCGACCAAATGTTAAATACGTGCAGTTTTCAGGCCATTTGTGGCACTTGGAAACAAGTATGGGACATGGGCACAATGGCAGCTAAGAACCAAAGGAGGAAAATGCCCCATGCATCCATTCAGATGCTCCAGCCAAACTGTGGGAGCTGTTAGCTTGTGTAGGCTTTCCAGGCATTTACTTGCCAAGTTGAGAATGCATGTGTTCCTGTTTTGGCCCGTTCAGTCTGATGTTATGAGAGATTGCCCCTGTGGTACTCTAGTTCATCATCACCATAGGTGCAGAAGATGCTAGGTTCATTGACTTGTCAAACAAGAAAACACATTTAATTGCTTGAAATATTCTGGAGTGATTTTGGAAACAAAACATAAATTCATTAGGAAAATGGGATCAACATATTTCATTGGAGAATCACTGTATTGGTATTTTACACTTTGTTTGAAGTAAATGGAAATTCTTCACATCTCATTTTTTTGTGTAGCGTCATTGCCCTCATGAAAACTTCTTCATGAGGTCTCTTCTATTTCACATTATTTGTGTGAGTGTTAATTTTCATCTTTGAACAATGGATAATGTTTTCAATGAGAAGTGATAGGTGTTGTTTGTCTCTCTATAAGCCTTGTATTAAAACAGTCTTGACAGTTCATTTATATAAAAGATGCTCCAAGTTTCAAAGTAGAATTACAGTATTAAGCTTTGTTATTCTTTCACTCCCCAAGTCATTACAGGGCAGAGGTTCAGCCTAATTTGTTAGAGCACATTGTCCAGTAGAAATAAAATGTGAGTCATGTATGTAATTAAAATTTTTCCAGTAGCCACTTTTAAAAGGAAGGAATTTTTGTGGAATTAGGCTTTAGCCCAGTAAGTCTGAGGTGTTATTTCAAGATGTAATACATTTCAAAATTATTGACATTTTATATTTTATTTGCATATTGATTTCTCAAAATCTCGTGTAGAGTTACCCTTGGAACACAGTTCAATTTATGCTATTTGAGTGTACCTTTTCCCTGACTTTGATTCTCCACCTCAGGGGTTGGCAAACTTTTTCAAATACTGTCAAGACAGTAAATATTTTAAGCTTTGCCACTGCCCTGTGAAAGTAGTCACAATGCATGGCTGTGTTCCATTAAAACTTTATTTACAAACCAGGTGGCAAGCCAGATGTGACTCCAAGGCTGTCCTTTGCTAGCCTCTGCTGCAGCTGAACATATTGTCTCATTTGTATTTTAATCCAAGAAATTGATATCTGTTTTGGCGTAAAGTCTGCTACCAAGATAGCTATTGTGATGAATTTCATTCAGAAATATTTAGGGCAAATGTATCAGGAAACAAACTCCATTGTTAAATAATGAATACTCTTCAACTGCAGGAACTTCCCACCCTGCCTCCTAAAAGAGCACCTTGCAGACCAGCGGGATAGCTCGTGGGTCTAGTGAAGGCTTGGTCCTCACTCACTGGACTCTGTCTCCGAGGCGCTTTGTGACCCTTGTGGTTTAGTCCTGTTCTGACCAACTCTTTGCGACCCCATGGACTGCAGCATGCCACACTTCCCTGTCCATCACCACCTCCTGGAGCTTGCTCAAATTCATGTCCATTGAGTCGATGATGCCATGTAACCGTCTCGTCCTCTGTCATCCCCCTCTCCTCCTGTCTTCAGTCTTTTCTAGCATCAGGGTCTTTCCTAGTGAGTCGGCTCTTCACATCAGGTGGCCAAAGGGTTGGAGCTTTGACTTCAACATCAGTCCTTCCAATGAATATTCAGGACTGATTTCCTTTCCGATTGACTGCTTAGATCTCCTTGCAGTCCACGGGACTGTCAAGAGTCTTCTCCAAGACCACAGTCAAAAGCATCAATTCTTCAGCCCTCAGCCTTCTTTATGGTCCAACTCTCACATCCATACATGACTACTGGATAAACCATAGCTTGACTAGATGGACCTTTGTTGGCAAAGTAATGTCTCTGCTTTTTAATATGCTGTCTAGGTTTGTGACCCTAGAGAAGTTAATTAACCTCTCTGTTCCTGAGGTTGTGCATCTGTTAAATGAGAATGATGAGTGCTACCTTAAGAGTTGCTAAAGTTAAATAAAAACTAGGGGCTTTCCTGCTAGTCCAGTGGTTAAGATTCTGAGCTTCCACTGCAGGGGGTGAGGGTTTGATCCCCCTGGTCAAGGAATTTAAGATCCAAATGCTCCCAAAAAGAATAAAATAAAATCTAGTATTATGAGCTGCGCATACAGCATGACACTTACATGTGAGCAGTCATTATACTGCTGCCTTGACGGCTGCTGCTGCTAGTCTGTTACTACTAGTAGTATTAGTACTGTTCCTACTACACCACCACCCTAAAGATTCATAAATACAGACTAATCCACGCACCAGAACAGAAGTGCATCAGCCACTCACAGACAATCATAGCAGCTACTCACATGATGTCAGTTTGGACTTGAACTTGTCTATAAGTAGAGGAGTTCCTACATTCTAGGGAAGTTTTGGCAGAATTTGCAGGAATTCTGATGTTGGAAGTGGGTGCCTATCCTTCCTGGTAACTGTGACTCAGGTTAGATCACTCACATCCTTTGCACTTGTGTGGTGAAGATGCTAATTGCTGCCCTGCCCACCTCACAGGGCGGTAGAGATGAACACGTGGCATCTGATCTACGCAGTGCTATACAAATGTCAGCCAGTAGCGTTTCCTGAATGGCTGCCTCTCTTCACCTTAATCACACATTTCATTTGATCATCATGGACTGATTTTCTCAGAGGGTAGTTGTAAAGATTGAGATACTCATAAAGTGGAAAGAGGTCCCTGTTCCATGGGGAGGGTAGCTGCTATTTTTTATTATTAAATTACTCAAGATACAACCTTTTACTGTAACCCATCTCTTTAGGTTTCTATCCATCATGTGGACTAGAAATAACTATTAAATGACCTTGTTAGAGGGTGGCAGATAAGCTCCCAAAGTTCCGTGGTCTGAGATGCTGGAACATAATAGAAAATTTGCAGCATTGCGTTGCTAGTTAATCATCTCATTTGGTAGTTTCTGATTGATTGACCAAAATGTACCGAAGTGTTGTTGACACTTTATATAATCTGGGAGTCCATGGTGTAATCTTCTCATAGATCAAGAGCCTGTCTCACATATCAGGCGTCTTAGTAATTGTTTTTCCTTGCCAGTAGAGGTGGGATGATCTCCATCTTGGAGGAGGTTATAAGACTTCACACTGGGGTAATCACCTTCTGTTCTCTGGGGTTCTAACCATTGGCATCAGAGATACAGGATTCATTCACCATGAAGCAAAGAGGGGGCCCGGGATGAAGGTACTGATAGGAAATTCTCTAGTGTGGGGACTCCAAGGTTCCACGTTATTTCCCTTCATTCTGTAAAAGTGGAATAGAAAACAGCTCAGGGGAGAAACAACCTCAGTGTTCCTCCATAGGGAGCTGATTACACACCCATTCTGATAAAGACATAGTGTGCTGCTGTGAAAAAAACATGGGAGGTCTGTGTGTCGTAACAGGGAGCTCTCCAAGATTACCTTGGGTGAACAGAGCAAAACGTCGAACATGTCTTTATTTGCTTTCAAAAGAAAAAAACACACAACACCTTAAGAATGTGTTCATCTGTGTGCACAGGTGCACATCCGTATCCGTGTGCGCATAGAATACATCCAGAAGAAAGCTCGGGAAGCTGGCAAGAGTGGTTTTCTCCAGGAGAGCTGTGGGGCTTTCACTGTATATATTCTCTATATTTTTTATTTTAAAACCCCTTGGCATGCATTATTCTTTCCTTCAGCGATAATGGAGAAAACCAGAGTTTGCTTGCATCTCCTGGTATTTTACATCTGTCCTCATTAAACTCTGTGCCAAAAAGTGCTTCGGTACATGCTGGGCTGAACTCCTTCCCATAGAAACACATTCCAGTTGTGTCCTGTAAATCATTGAAAAACTAGGTGGGTGTTGAGCTGAGTTTGGGGCTTGTTCCCTGGAAACACATTTTGAGGACGGCTTGGACCTTGTGACTGGCATCCTTTAGAGTTGAGGTTGAGAAGCATCAGAGTTGGGTTTTTCTTCTGCTCTTTACATGCAAGTGAGTCAACTCTAGTTGGGCAGAATTCATTTCCTTAAGGACTTCTTCCACCATGCATCTGTTTATTTGTTCCATTCCAGTGTAAAGGTACAGTGGTATCAGAATTGTTCGTTTACACCCCCCAGGAAACCACTTTATCCACCATGATAAAGTGCTTTTATGTGACTCCTCCTGCCCCTGAGTCTTAGAGCAGACTCCGTGTCCAACGCTATTGTCCTTGCGTTGCAGCTTTTCTGCTCAGTCCTTCCCGTGATGTTGTTTCATACATTTGTAATACATTCAGATTCTTCTGTGATAATCTGAGTTATTTCATAGGATCCGCCAAGGTTCCTTCTTTGGCTGTAAAGTTCTATATGTCTTTAAAATTTTGTTTGTTTTTAACTGGAGGGTAATAGCTTTACAGGATTATGGTGGTTTCTGCCAGACATCAGTATGAATCAGCCACAGTTGTACATGTGTCCCCTCCCTCTTGAGCCACCTTCCGTCTGCTACCCCATCCCACCCCTCTAGGTTGTCACTGAGGACCTGATCTGAGCTCCCTGCATCGTATCTGTTTGGCGTATGGTAGTGTATATGTTTTTCCATGCCACCGTCTCAGTTCAGTCCACCCTTTTCTTCCCACCCCGTGTCCACAGGTGCGTACTGGGTGCCTGTGTCTGCATCGCTGCCCTGTAAACGGGTCCATCAGTACCATCTTTCAAGATTCCGCATAACGGAAAGATTAATATGTATCATGTCAGCTATAGTATCATATGAAAGTTTCCTCAGCCTAGAACTTTCCTATTCTTTACCTGTTCAGCCCTCCCCGAGGCCCTGGCAATCACTCATCTTTCTGTTGTCTGCATCCATTTTGGCTCCAGGGAATGATTTCATAGAAGACAGTTTTTCCATGGACCAGGGTTGGATGGGGATGATTTCAGGATGATTCAAGCGCATTACATGCATTGTGCTCTGTATTTCTAATTCCACGCCACCGCTGACAGGAGGTACCAGTTTGCAGTCCCAAGATTTCGGACCCCTACTTTATAGCTTTGTCTTAGTCAGAATGTCAGGTAATTGGAATCACATACATAGTATTGCGTTGGCCAGAAAGTTCATTCAAGTTTTTCTGTAACCTCTTATGGAAAAACCTGAATGAGATTTTTGGCCAACCCAATATATGCCCATTTCAGAGGGGCTTCTTTCACCTAGCACTGTGCATTTAAGGTTCCACCATGTCTTCTGGGGACTTGAGAGTTTAAAAAAAAAATCTGAGTAAAATTCCATTGAATGAATACTGCAGTTATTTTTCCATTTACCTATTGAAGGGCGTGATGATTGCTTCCAGCTTTTGATGGTTATGAATAAAGCTGTTATAAACGTTCACGTGTATGTTTTTGTGTGAATGGAAGTGTTCAACTCAATTGAGTAAATATAGTTAACGCTCCTGATCCAAGGGTTTCACATCCGGGAATTCAACCAACCTCAGATCAGAAATAACTCAGAAGAAAAAATTCCACAAAGTTCCAAAACACAAAACATGAATTTACCAACAACTATTTACATAGCAGTTACATTATTTTTATAGCTATCTAGGTAGCATTTACATTGTATCAGGTATTATGGGCTTCCCTGGTGGCTCAGATGGTGAAGAATCTGCCTGCAATGCAGGAGACCTGGGTTTCGATCCCTGGATCAGGAAGATCCCCTGGAGAAGGGCACAGCAGCCCACTCCAGGGTTCTTGCCTGGAGAATCCCCATGGACAGAGGAGCCTGGCAGGCTATAGTCCATGGGGTCACACAGAGTCGGACATGACTGAGCAACTAAGCACTGAGGTGAATTATGCAGGAGGATTTGTATAAGTTATATGCAGGTGTGTGTGTGTGCGTGTGCGCACGCACACACACGCTTCATTTGCTGAGTCATGTCTAACTGTTTGGACCCCGTGAACTACAGCCTGCTGGGCTCCTCTGTCTATGGAATTTTCCAGGCAAGAATCCACTGGAGTGGATTGCCGCTTACTACTCCAGAGGATCTTTCCAACCCAGGGATTAAAACCACTTCTCGTCGGTCTCCTGAATTGGCAGGCAGATTCTTTACTACTGCACCACCTGGGAAGCCCCCAGAAAACAGACTTACCCTTTACCGAAGGGGAATTAATTAGAAGTTTGGGATTAGCAGGTACACACACGATTTATGAAACAATGAGGACCTACAGTATAGTATTGGGACTTATATTCAGTGTCGTGTAATAAAGAAAAGAAAGTGCAGTCACTCAGTTATGTCCGACTCTTTGTGACCCCATGGACTGTAGCCTGCCAGGCTCTTCCATCCATGGTATTTTTCAGGCAAGAATGCTGGAGTGCGTTGCCATTGGAGTGTCTTGTAATAGCTTGTAATGAAAAAGAATCTGAAAAAGAAATACATATATGTAAATATATATGTAATATACATATATAAATGTAATACAGGTAAATCTGGTTTTTATATATAAAATAATGGAATCACGTCTCTATATACCTGAAACTAACACGATTGTAAATTCACTGTCAGTTAGAAAAACGAGAAAGAGCATGACGAGGTCATAGATGGCACAAATTTGATGCATCCAGGACAATTTTATTAAGGAGGGAGTATTTGCAAAGCCCTTAAAAGACCCATGGAACTCAACAGAGACAACAGGGGAACATTTCAGGTGGGGAAGCTGGCTTCAGCTGAGCCAAGACAGGAAGTTTTTTTAGTCAAGGAGCTGCTAGAGTTACTTCTCATCTGAATTAGATGTAGAGGGTGGGTGGGATGCATTGACGGGGAAAATAGATTGGAACGTATTGGGTGGGGGGCTTCAATGGGAAATTGAAGCTTTTGTGTTAATTTGGTGTGTATGGTCAGTTCATGAACAGGCGGGGGAAGGACAGTGCTAACACAGTGCCTTAGAAAGGTTTCATGATGCGCCTGTGTGTTATTTATGTTCAGAGTTCCCTTCCCCATTAAGTAGTTGGGATTTGTGTGGATCTGAGGTGAGGACCACAGTGCCCACCTATAACAGCTTGGATTGCCTTGCTTTTTAAAAACTGCACTCATCTGGGAAGGGTGTGGTTTGAAGGCTGTATCTGGTGGGTGAGAAATTTCCAGGCTGTATAATCTGACCCCCAGCACTGACTGACAGCTTCAGCCACTCGTGTAACCAAGATGCTTCCCATTCCTCACCTGGGAGGGGAATAGGCTTGCTTCTCCAGGGGAAATTTGTTTCTGCCTCTTTCTCAAAATGAAAAACTTAACAAGTGGCAATAACTGCCTTGAATGTTGAACAGCCCCAGAAAGAAGTGACTGATGTAAGACAAAGAATCTTTGTCTCTAGTTTAATTGGCTGTTGTTTACTTCCTGTTCAAGGTCAGGAAACTTACACTGCTGCTTCAGGAACTGTGCTTTTGAAAATCATTCAAAAGCAGGATAAACCCCTGTCCACTATTTATTAACTGCTTTTGAGAATTTGATGTGATGAAACAGGCAATAAAGATTGAGAGGTCTTAGGTCTTAATTTTCTGTTAATTAGTAAGACATAAGGACAGGAGTTTTATGGAGACTCAGTCACTGTAAGGCTGGGAATGATATTTTATTAGTGTGATCAATTTTAGGTAAACCCTTCTGTAGTATTTTTACTTCTTAAAGTTGATGAAGGGTTATCAGCCTTCTTAATATTTGTTTGCTTTTAAAGTTAAATTAAGGTAAAGGTATATCCCATGAAAAAAGTGAGTGTTAGTTCCTCAGTCTTGTCGGACTCTTTGCTACCCCATGGACTGTAGCCCACCAGGCTCCTCTGTCCACGGGATTCTCCAGGCAAGATACTGGAGTGGGTTGCCGTGCCCTCCTCCAGAGGATCTTCCCGACCCAGATATCAAACCTGGGTCTTCTGCATGGCAGGTGGATTGTTTACTGTCTGAGCCACCAAGGAGGCCCATATCCCATGATCTTAACACAAATATACCTAATATATTAAGTCCTCTCTATTACACTGGTATCTCTCTTTCACTCCACAATGTTTACTTATCAGAATGAAGAGTCATGTAATGGTTTTATGTAAGAATCAGCTTAACAGTTCTTGGGATGTTGGGTACTAATCCTCCCTAATATGGACTGTGTAACAAGTCCCTCCACTGCAGAGCTGCCATGTACGTAAATAAAGTTGACAATATTTCATCGAGGAAGCAAATCAGAAGCCATTAAAAAACACAGTAAAAAAATAGAACTCCTTATTAGTTTTGGAATGTTACACCACTCAGTTTCAGTCTACGAGTGTTGGGCCAGGGGTAAGTCTTAGAGAATATAAAGTTGGTTTTTAATTGATTGGTTGATTTTTGGCTGCTCTGGGTCTTCAGTGCTGCTCGCAGGCCTCAGTAGTGGCAGCTTTTGGGCTCTAGAGCCCAGGCTCAGTAGCTGTGACACACGGGCTTAGTTGCCCGGCAGCATGTGGGATCTTCCTGAACCAGGGATCAAGCCTGTGTCCCCTGCATTGGCAGGCAGATTCTTAAGCACTGGACCACCAGGGACATCCCTGGAATATGACGTTAAAAACAGATGTATTAGGCTACTAAAGCAGGACAGTAAGACACACTTCGGTATAAGGTTCAGATCCCATGTCTGGTTATTCTGTGTTCTGGGGACTCATAGTGCCAGACCCAGGGTTCACCTCCATGTTGCGTTCCAAGCAGATTGGAACTAAAGAAAGCCTACATTTGTTGGTCAAAGCAGGGACTGGATTTGCTCTGGTGCATCCCAGAGCTTGTGCTTGTTCAGTCTATGGAAAAGTAAAAGTGAAATCGCTCAGTCCTGTCCGACTGTTTGCGACCACATAGACTGTAGCCTACCAGGCTCTTCCATGCATGGGGTTTTCCAGGCAAGGGTACTGGAGTGGGTTGCCACTTCCTTCTCCAGAGGATCTTCCCAACCCAGGGATCGAACCCGGGTCTCCCGCATTGCAGGCAGACGCTTTACCATCTGAGCCACCACGGAAGCACCCAGTCTATGGAAGATTCTTAATAAATACTTTCGATTGATGAAAATAGTAATGTTTACTTTTACCTCATCTCTGAGACATTGTGATCCTATCAAGTGGTTAGTTTTTAGACTTCGAATAAATTAAGCATCTCCTTAAAAGGGAGAAAAGGACTCATTCTAGAAATCAGTTGTAGCCTGTGTTCAGAAGCACCAGCTTGAATGATCAAGTTGCATTTGTTGTGAAAGCAGGCGCAGTCGGCATGAAGCGTGTTGCCCAGGCAGGCTCATGCCATGGGGTGGGGTTCAGTGAGTGTCTGTTGTGGGTCAGCTCTTCTCTGGCCCCTGTCCATGGCAGCTGGTACCCAAGGAGGGAGGAGGAGAGGCGGGAGGAGTGGCAGCCACCAGTGGCTCAAGGAACAGTTAAATTCAGTCATTTCTCTGGGCTCAGATGCAATGAAACATGTTGTCAGCCTTTCATTGTCTGTGTTAACAGTTACTAAAGATGGATTTGCTCAGAATTCGCTATTAGATTTTCCAAAAGGTTTCCTCTGTCCACTCGTTATTTCCGTATATAGATATTTGACTGAACTCACAGGGCAGTGAACCAGTTTCTGCTTTACATTGTCATGGCCTTAGAATTGTGACCTTTGATCGCCTGCGTTTACATTGTGTCTGTTCCTGACAGGTTGTTTCTAAGGCCCCCTCCTCAGTGTTACTGTTTTTAGATACTGTCTCCCTGTGCCCGGAAGACCCAGAGTTTCTGGAAATGCTACCATACAGGGCACATTTTCAGCCTAGATTTCACTGTACTCTTTTCCCTAGAGAAGTTTCCAGCTCACTCCTTTGAGAATAGTACCCTATGGAAATATGCCTCCAATTTTATAACATACCAGTTGGAAAATATGGCTTGAATCAAGTTTGATTCACATACTAGTTTTCAGGAATGCAAATCACTTTGAACTTTGTGTGATTTAAGCTAATATTAAAATTGGTTTGAACAAGTCCTTTAGCCTTACTCACTTCCAGTTTCCTCATCTGCAAAATGGAATAATATTACTCATCACACCCACCCCATCAAATTTCTGCGTTCAAGTGCTGTATGAGTTGAAGGATGGCTGTGGGAATCTCCTGTGTATCGAAAAAGAGGACTTGATTCCTGCAAGGCTGCTAAGAAACCATTTGAAATCCTAAGTGTATACTCATCAGTAGTTCTTTGAGGGTAGAATAATAGAATTCTTTTTAAAAATTATTAATGTTTTTAAGATTATGTTTTTATGGTTCTTATTTTAGACTATAAAAATAACATAGCTTCCATAAAGAAGCTGATAATCTGTTGATTAACATCTGTGAAGCCTGTTTTGCCAAAAATTAAGGGAAAATAAAATACCTGGTTAACAAAAGTTACTGTTGAGAAGTAAATTTAAGTTTGAGCTTCCTGTCAACCAAGGCAAAAAGGTGAATGCGATGCATTTTCTACTCTTTGTTCCCTTTTAATCACTGTGTTTATTTCCGGTTTATTTTATCTTGCCTAATTCCTCTTTGGCACAGTGTACTTAAGTAAATCACAGTGAGTTATGATAGTCATCAATTTATGAGTGTATAGTCAGATAAAGCATAGCGTTTCTTCTAGAGAGAATAGTTTTCTCCCCTCATGGCAAATTTTTTTTAAAAATTGGTCTCATAGATCCATGTTAAGTGATACTATGTGACGACGGATGACGGCAGAGTGCCGTAAGAGTTGGTTCTGTGCCAGCCCGGCGTCCTGGTCCAGCTTGTCCTCTGCCCTCAGGGGTCTTCTCTTCAGGAGACTGCAAGGCGTGGAGAGGGTCTCACCTTAGCAGGAGGACTGGATTTCCCCACCACCCCCACCTTGTTTCTGGTCGATGTGGTGCTTAATCAGTGTGTGTGTATCTGTGTGTGTGTGTGTGTGTCTGTGTGTGTGTGTGTCTGTGTAGTGCTTAATCAGTGTGTGTGTGTGTGTGTGTGTGTGTCTGTGTGACTTTTCCCATCAGAGGAGAGAGGATGCCTTCTGTCTGCAGTCCTGGCTGATCCCAGACACACACACACCCCCGCCTCTGTGTAGCAGGCTGCGTTCCCACCCCCTCTCCCTGGGCCCTTCTCAAGGCTCCTCGGTTTCAAACCTAGGACTCAAACACCTTGAGGTCTCAAACACTGAAAAGCATTAGAACTTCAGGGGTCCACAGATAATTAACTCCTTCTGTATTCATTAGTTAAATAAACACAGATTGAGCAGCCCCTTGCTATGGACAGGTGACTATTTCCAAGTCCCGCTGTCATACTTCCTACTGTCTCTGCTTTATTTTTGGCATTATGGAAGGCTAGGTAATATTCAGGGTAATCGTGTTCATCAGCACACAGATGCATTTTTCTTTTTTTGTTGTAAAACACCCTCCCTGTCCTGTGTCCTTGTCTGCCAGAACTTCTGTTGCCCTTTATGTAGACATTTAGCTACCAAAGCTTGCCTTTACCCATAATTGATTTTTTGTGGAGGGCTTAGCATGCTCTGCTGTCTATCACTTGTTTTATTGAAGCATTATGAAATCTTATTTTTTCAGATTGTAAGGGAAAAGTTCTATTTTTTGTTTTGTTTTGTTTTGTAGAATTAAATTACCTGAAGCTAAATGTATTTAGTCCTGTCTCCAGAATGCAAATTTTCTCTTGCATCCATCTCTTTTTGTCCATTTTAAATGCCTCGATGTCAGTCTGACTTTTACAATACCTTTTTTCTAGGCTTTATTAAGCTGTAAATTGCGTTGCATACAGTTGACTCATTCAGAGCATAGCATTCCGTCGTTTTTCACCTGTTCACAGATCTGTGCAACCCTCACCCCCGACACTTAAAGCATTTTCATTAGCTTAAAAAGAAGCCCTCTTACCTGTCAGCTGCTGCCCCTCTGTCTCTGCAGCCCCAAGCAGCCACCACTGTACTTCCTGTCCCTGTAGATTTCCTGTCCTGGACATTTCACGTGGATGGAATCATGGAACACGTGGTCTTTTATACGGCTGGCTTCCTTCACTTAGTGTAGTGTTCTCAAGGCTCATCCATGTTGTAGCAGGTAACAGGGCTTCATGTTTATGGCTGATTATATTCCTTGTCATGGATATGAAGCACATTTTCATCTGCTCATCAGTTGATGGACATTTGGGTTGCTTTTACTTTAAAGTACCCTTCCAGCAGCTTCTCCCCTGCTTCTCTGTCCCCATTTCCACCTTACTCCATGAAGGACCTCTAGAATCCATTCTGTACCTGATTTTTTCTTTTACTTTGTAAAAAAAAATTTTATGTGTCTTCAAAGATATACAGCCAAACAGAAATTTCTTATGTGGTGTGTATGTGATCATTTCTTTCTCTTAGTGCCATCTGATTTCCCCCCTTTTTTCTTACCTGTCTCTTCTTCCCACCACCCATAATAGTGCCCCCCACTCCACAACAGCCTGGCATGTCTCCTCCTATCCTTTTCTGCACATCGTGTATCTAGATATATATATTCACACACACGTGCGTACGTAGAACAGGCGTCATGTTTGATGGGACCACTGTTTGTTTTACAGTAATGAGATTCTCACACATACTTCTCTGCATCTTGTTTTTCTCACCTTACAAAAGGCTTGAGAGTTAACTGGGGTATTTAAAAATACATTTAGGATTTATTTCTATGTGAAGTGAAAGTCACTCAGTTGTGTCCTACTCTTTGCAACCCCATAGACCACACAGTCCATGGAATTCTCCAGGCTAGAATACTGGAGTGGGTAGCCTTTCCCTTCTCCAGGGGATCTTCCCAACCCAGGGATTGAACCCAGAACTCCTGTACTGCAGGTGGATTCTTTACCAGCTGAGCCACCAGGGAAGCCCATTTATATGTTATTTAATCATTTTATATACTATTTGTAGCTAATATTTATTGCTTATTTAATTTGTTAATTTTTTTTAAATTTATTTTTACCACTCCACTCAGCTTGTGGGATCACAGTTCCCAATCAGGGATTGAACCCACGGCCTCATCAGTGAAAGCACAGAGTCCTAACCACTGGATCTCCAGGAAGTCCCTACTGGGGCATTTTTAATTTGTGCTTATTTTTTAATGGGCACATACCATTTCATGATGGGCATGATGTCATCGTATACCCAGCCATTCCTCTGGTCTTGTTTCCAGTTTTGCCACTACCAAGGGAAGGGGGAGGGGAGGAAGGTCCATCTACAGCCCAGGTCTGACCCCAGCCGGCAGCCCCTGAACCTGGAAGCAGTTGCTTCAGACTTGAGTGCCGTGTCCACTGTCAGCGCAGGTTCCCTCTCTGCCTTTTCGGTGTGAGCTGTGCTCTCTGTGTAGAATGTCCCATCCCCCCAGCACTGAGTTGTAGATGCGAGAGTCCAGACTCTGACTTGTGGATCTTAATTCAAATTCATGTACCACCTGTACCATCTCGATACTTTTCTTTCTTCTGCATTCCCAAGGAACAGGATTTTGATTTTCAATGTGCTTTTAAATTTACTTTGAATTGGAGGACAGTTGCTTTACAATATTGTGTCTGTTTCTGCCATGTATCAACATGAATCAGCCATAGGTATATGTATATGTCCCCTCCCTCTTGAACCTCCCTGCTCCTTCCCACCTCTTCCCACCCTTCTGGGCTGTCACTGGGCGCCAGATTTGACCGCCCTGCATCATGCAGCAAATTCCCACTGGCTGTTTAATGTTGCTTATGGTAATGTGTATGTTCTGATGCCACTCTTTCAACTTGTCCCACCCTCTCCTTCCCTCACTGTGTCCAAAAATCTCTTCTCTATGTCTGCGTCTCCATTGCTGCCCTGCAATAGGCTCATCAGTACCATCTTTCTAGATCCCATATCTATGCACTAATATGCGATATTTGTCTTTCTCTTTCTGACTTACTTCACTCTGTATAATAGGCATCCACCTTATTAGAACTGAGTCAAGTGCCTTCCTTTATATGGCTGAGTAGTATTCCATGGTGTATATGTACCACAGCTTCTTTATCCATTCATCTGTCAGTGGGCAGATGAAGTTTGATATTAGGCTGTCTACTATATAAGCACTGACGTCTGGCATACCTGTCACCCTCCTAAATTCCAGGGTCATTGGAGACAGAATCAGCCCGTGAGGCTATGCAAGTGAAGGGCAGAAGGTATAAGAGATTCTCTGTACTTTCCTCTCAGTGTTGCTGTGAACCTAAAACTGTTCTTAAAAACAAACAAAAAAATAACGTGGAGACAGTAAAAATATGAGTGGTTGCCAGGAGTTGAGGAGAGGTAGAGGTGACTAGATGAAGCACAGGATTTCTGGGCAGCAAAACCGCTGTGAGTGAGGCTCTGATGATGGACACGTATCATTACACACTCATCAAAACTCACAGAATGTAAACAGTCAAGAGTGAACCCTGACGTCAGCTGTGGGCTCAGGGTGATTAGGATGTATCCTGTGGGTTCATCAGTTATAATGAATGCTCTACTCTGGTGAGGCTGTTGGTTTAAGACACAAAAGAATCTAGCAGGTATTTTTTAATGTTTTCTCCCCAAGCATGAATCACAAAACCTTGATGCATAGTAGGTGTTTATTCATTTAATATTTGGTAAATGGATCTCCCGGGACTTTAATTACCCTAGTTCATGGCTGTTATTTCCCAAATCCTCCTTAGCTGTTGGCCAGCGAAACTTCCCAGTTAGGACACTGCAGGGAGTCTTTGAAGGGGGGCCTTCCAGTTCTGGACAACTAGTTACCAGTGTGGACTGGAGGCCATGAGGGAAGTTTCAAAAGGACACATGCCTTTGAGTTGTGACTTGTCCCCCACCCCTCCTAGCTGTGTCATCTTTGAACCAGAAAGAAAAGGAAGTTAAAACTCAGAAGAGACCCACCAATGGAAATATAGGTCTACTCCCCTCGAGATGGCCCGGTGGGTTGCCCAGGGTGACAGTCTGCCCAGAGATCCGCCTTCCCCTGGTTAAATTTCTGTGAAGGGGCAGAAGCACAGTCACAATGGGAGCCTGGAAAGAGTGGCCACTCCTGGTGGCTGCCTCCCGCCCTCCCCTCCCTGGGCTCTATGAAACCCTACAACCACACCACACTAATTAGCCCGAGAATGGAAGGGGTTGTCATGGCGACCGAGCACTTTTTAAAGCACAGGAATGGTGTTCATTATTGTTCAGTGTCTTTAGCTGTGGCGAAAAGGTCAGTGTGGCAGTTGTTTTCCATATGAATTTTGGCCTGAGAGCGAAACTGAATGTGGAATGTTCCTCGGAGGGACTGGAAGATGGTAAGTGCGGCTGGACTTTATGGATAGGGGTGTCCGTTAAGTAGTATTTTGCAGAGTTTTAATAACTAGTACCAAGCTAAGGAATTGTATGGACTTTGTTAAGTAGAGATCGGAAGAAAAGGAGCAAGGGAAAAACAGTATGGGTGAGGAATGGTGAAAGTTCAGAGAGATTTTTTAAAAATCGGACAAGTCTCGAAGCATCAAATGATTAAACATGAAATTTGTAGATTTTTCTGACTATGAATTTAACAGTTAACTAAGCCTGATGTCTTATTCAGTGTCTGTTTTATGTTAGCTCTCTGGTGGTCATTGTGGATTCAGATTATATCCCCAAATAAATTTAAGAACTTTTAACCACATACCTTGAGAACTGTTGCACCTCTTCATTTTTTAAATCCAAAGATTAAGTAGAGGAGTAACCAAGGCTAATTTTTTCATGCTTTTATTCTGTTCTTTCTTGTCTAAGAATATTTGAAGTAATTAAGACTAGAAAGCAATGAGCCACAATTCTTTGGGTATTTGCCCTAGTTTATTGGCTAGATTTGGGTAGAATACTGCCAAGCAGAGACAGTTTGACTACTGTGTTTTAGGAGAAATCAAATACGAGAGAAGTCATTCTGCTGCATGGGACAGCAACTTTTCCATCAAACGCTGCAAAGATTTGCAGAGCATTCTTCAGATTTATGTTTTGCTGGTTTGGAAAGCCAACAGGATAATGTGCCTTTCAGCCTGATTTTGTGCTAATGACTGGCTGTGTTTTTACAGCTCACAAATTTAAGCCACTTTATGTCTTTGCACTTTTAAACAACATCTTTGGGTCCTATGGCACTATTTTTCAGCCATCTTATACCCAGTTCTGTAAGATAACAAAATACAAGTTAATTAAAGGAAATGGGGTGTCTGGATTAAAAAACAAATCACTGCTCAAAAAGCTGTGAATGGGAAATGGCCTACTCTGGGGCTTTTCCCTGGAAGACCATTGTCCTGTCAGTAGTGCCAGTTTGTCTGGCAACTGAGCAGATCTGAGAATACGACTCAGAATGTTAAGTCTTGGTTTGATTTCCTCTGCCTTTCATTTGTATGTTCCGGGATTAATATGTTTAGTGATCATAGTACGGAGCATGATAAACAGCATGTTTGACTAGAAGTTGAGAATTTTTGTTTCTTTTCTCCACTTACAATTTCTCCTTTTCCCCTGTAGCCCCTAACTCTTCCCCCAGTCCTCCTTGGGTCACTTCACTGCATTCTTCAGCTAAAAAATGCCTGGAAATTGCAGTATTAAAAACAGAGTGATAAATGTATGACACTTTAGCTTCTTTGGAAAACATAGAATTAAAAATGGTGGTCTGGTTATGATATTCGTAAAATAATGAGAAATTTGAACCTGAATATTAATATCGAGGAATTATTGATATCTTTTAAATATAACAGTATTGTGATGAAAAGTGATCAAAGGGTTAGTTGCTTAGTCGTGTCTGACTGTTTGCAACGCCATGGACTGTGGCCCGCCAGGCTCCTCTGTCCAGGGGATCTTCCTGACCCAGGGATAGAACCCTGGTCTCCTGTACTGAAGGCAGATTCTTTCCCATCTGAGCTACAGGGAAGACTCCTAATAGTGCTGTAGTTCTGTTTAAAAATGATACTGATGGGGGGACTTCCCTGGTGGTCCAGTTGTTAGGACTCCATGATTGCACTGCAGGGGCACAGGTTTCATCTTCATTTGGGGAACTAAGATCCTGCATGCCGCACAGTGTGGTCAAAAGAAAAGAGAAAAAGTTTAAAAAAAAAAGAAAGATACTGAAATGTTTACAAATGAGAAGGTGTGCTATCTGGGACTTGTTTCCCAAAAAAAATCCAGGAACAAACAGTATGTGGGCTAAGGATGGGGCAGGGTTGATAGTGCTGGCTATTATGACAAGTCTATAGGTACACGGGTGGAGTTCATTTTCTCTTCTATGTATTTGTGTAGGCCCAAAGTATATGTGTGTACAGCTATGGTGTGGGTGGTCTTGTTAATAACCTTATCTTCTCACCTCTTGGCACATTTAGATGCCCGACCAGTTTGACCAGGCAGTTGTGGTCAACCAGCTGCGGTACTCTGGGATGCTGGAGACAGTCAGGATCCGGAAAGCTGGCTATGCTGTCCGGAGACCCTTCCAGGACTTTTACAAAAGGCAAGATGGAGCTGCAGAGACCCTCTTTCTTTTCAAAGTGATTGGGGAAAAGGTTGTAACCCACGGTGATGCTGGACATTCTCACGTTGCAGGTATAAGGTACTAATGAGGAATGTGGCGCTGCCTGAGGACATCAGGGGCAAGTGCACGGCCCTGCTGCAGCTCTACGACGCCTCCAACAGTGAGTGGCAACTGGGGAAGACGAAGGTAAGATTTCAGAGGGCGAATGGCTGGCCCGTCAGCCCCCGGAGAGATGTTTAAGTTCTGTGTCCTGTGATGACTGCTAATCAGTTGTTTGTCAGCATTAGAAAGATGGTATCGTGGTATCACGCTGGCCAACACTCTTTGTCCTTCCACCATTAACCCTGTATTTGAAGTCCTTGACTCTTTGGAGACTGTGTTCTTGGGGACCCACTGAAGCATCAGGTCCTGAGTATATTTTCATTCAGTCGGTCAACAGATGTTGGCTGATAAGCAGCTCAGTGCCAGCAAAGAGCTAGGCAGCCTCCAGCATCTAAGAAGTGAGGCACCAGATCCTCTAACTTTGCATTGTCGTAACACTGCGCGTTCCCTGTGCACCATGGGAGCTGTTGTGTGGGAGACCAGAAATCGTATGAAATCATGTAGGTTGCCCAAAGTCCAGTCCCGAAAGCCGAGGTAAAATCCATTCTTTACACATGCAGGTATGAAGCCTTTACCCCTTAGCTAAGTGGTGAGTGGTCTGGCCTCGATTGCAAAAATTAGCCATAAAGTTGGCAGTGCAACCTTTTCTCCCAGGATCAGAAATGGCCAAAACCCCCATCTGGGCTTCCAGCTTTGTCTCCCGCCCCACCCCCAGTGTCTTATCACACGGGAGAGGCAGAAATGCAGGCAGCTGGGGCTTGGCCTTTGAGTATATGGATGTCCTCATAGTTGGAGGTACTCCTCAAAGCTCACCTTCTGACCCTGCAAACAGCAGTGCAGGGTCAGAGAAGTATTTTAAAGTTGCCGCTCAAATTATGTTTTTAACCTAGGAGTTTCTTAGTATAAAAAAAGAGAGGAAGAAGAGGGAAAGAGAGACAGGTATCTTGCAGTTTGACTATCTTCATCTTAGAGCTGCTCTGATAAAATACCATAGCGTGGCTTAAACACACACACTTATTTCACACAGTTCTGGAGGCTGGAATTCTGAGATCAGGGTACCTACACGGTCAGGTTCTAGCAAAGGGCTCCTTCTTTCTTTATAGTCAGCTGCCTTCTTATTATGTCCTCAAATGGTGGAGAGTGACTTCTGGTCTGTCTTCCTTCTTTCCATCATGGGACCTCACCCTCCTAAATGAAATTACTTCCTAAAGGCCCGACTTTCAAATACCATCACACTGGCACTTAGGGCTGCAGCATATGAATTGGGGGCAAAGAGGTGCTAGACATTCAGTCTATAACACTGATGTGAAATTAATGACAAGTATTTAGGCATCAATTGGAGGTGACTTAGTACACATCTATTAGGGTAGAAATAGCATGCAGAGGTATTGTGTTGGTTATCTATTGCTGTGTAACAGTCAGCCATAAACTTAGCAGCTTTCACAGCACGAGTCAGGGTCTCCTAGTATCTGTGGGTCAGGGGTCCAGGCATAGCATAGCTGGTCCTCTCTCTGGGTCTCAGTCTGTCAGCTAAGGCTGCATTCCCTTCTAGAGCTTGTGATCCTCTTCCCAGCTCATGTGGCTCTAGAACTGAGTTCTTTGTGGTTGTAGGACTGTTATTGTTGTTGTTCAATCACTCAGTCGTGTTTGATTCTTTGCAACCCCATGGGCTGTAGCCCACCAGGCTTCCCTGTCCTTTACTATCTCCCAGAACTTGCTCAAACTCATGGCCATTGAATCAGTGATGCCATCCAACCATCTCCTCGTCTGTCGTCCCCTTCTCCTTCTGCCCTCAGTCTTTCCCAGGTCTCTGTTTTCCTGCAGGCTGCTACCCTGAAATTACTCTCAGCTTCCCACCCCGTTTCTTACCCCGTGTAGTACACGAACACTGTACTACACGGTGCACACAGTAGGAGCTCAGTCAGTGTCAAGTGCTTAAATCAAAACACACACACACACACACACACACTGTTAGGGAATGACACGAGATTGTTATACATTTAGTCACTCAGGAAAACACCCACTGGTGTTCTCACCCTGGGCCCACCCGCTTCTTCGGGGCCAGCAGGAGAAGCTTGGTGGAGTCTTACATATAATGTAACACACTCCCAAGAGTGATACCCCTTCCCCTGTGCCACGTCCTAAAAGAAAGTCACAGATTCCACCCACTGTAGTCGGATTAAGCAAGGGCATAACCCACTGGGGCGTTCGGGGTCCCTTGGGGTGTGTGTCCTCGCAGGTTTGTAGGTCTCTGTACCGGGAACTCTCCCATCTCCTTGTTTTAGCCAGTCTATCCTTCAGGTCTGCTTGGATGCAAACTGATGGGAATCCTTTTTTTTTTTTTTTTCTTTCTTGAATTGAAGTATAGTTGATTTACAGTGTTGTGTTAATTCTGCTGTACAGCAAAGTGACTCAGTTATATACGTATATACCTGCTTCTCCATATTCTTTTCCATCATGGTTTATCACAGGATACTGAATATAGTTCCCTGCGCTATACGGTAGGACCTGGTTGTTGATCCATCCTATAATAGTTTGCATCCGTCAATCCCATGCTCCCAATCCACCCCTCTCCCACCCTGCGCCCCCTTGGCAGCCCCCAGTATATTCTCTATGTCTGTGAGTCTGTTTCTGTTTTGTAGATGCTTTGATTTGGGACACAGTGTAGATTCCACATGTAAGTGGCATCACGTGGTATTTGCCTTTCTCTAGGAATCCTTTTTGACGTGTTCTTCTCACCCTGTACCGAGACTCACCCCTAAATTGGATTAAGCCCCCTCCTCTGTCATGGCTTCCCTCATAGATCAGTTGGAAAGAATCTGCCTGCAGTGCAGGAGACCCGGGTTCAATCCCTGGTTCAGGAAGATTCCCTGGAATCTTACATTCTCTATATTATACCCTCCTCCTATCTCACTTCCTTGTATGGTGGGATAATATCAAAGATCATTGACTTACCGAGCCAGTAGCAGTCACTTTTTTGAGCACTGAGCACCAAAAACCCAATCCAACTTCATTTACAAATGGAAGTCAGGCCCCAGCACAGCTTAGACTTGGGTGTTGCACAGGGATATAGAGACATTAAAGCATTGCCCCTGGTTTACTCATTTGCTGGGAGATGTCATTCATTATCATGTCTGACTCTTTGCAACCCCACGGACTGTAGCACTCCAGGCTTCCCTGTCCTTCACGGTCTCCCAGAGTTTGCTCAAACTCATGTCCACTGAGTTGATGATGCCATCCAACCATGTTGTCCCCTGCCCTCAATCTTTCCCAGCATCAGGGTTTTTTCCAATACAACTAATAAATTATAGTGTGATCTCTTTAAGGAATGAGGACACAGCTCCAGGAGAGAGCTCACTGTGAATTGAAACAATCAGAAAAGTATTCAAGAAAAGGAAGTTTTTAAAGAGGAGTTAAAGTTTAACTGGTGACACATTGGCAGTAGAATGGAGGCTTATCATTTTATGTAAATATTAGGAAGTAAATGTAAACATGGAGAGCATTTGAATTGTATCTGCTAAAGAGCTTTGACCTTGACCAACTTTTGACTTAATTATATGCTAGCAGTGTTTCTGTCTGTGCTACTGCCAGAGGTCTTTTCATTTAAACCTGTAAACCACTAAGGAACATCGGATAAGAAGTTTCTGTCGACACTTACACGGTAGAGGAAACTGTGGGCAGCGCTGTAGTCAGAAAATTCAACATGGCACCAGGTCTGAATACACAGGCTTAAAAACACATCTAGTTCTCGGAAGGCAAGGATTCGTATCTGCTGGGGAAGCACCCCTAAAGAAGACAGGAGGCTAGCTGAGCCCCTGGAGCAGCCCAAGCAGGATATGTGATGTGTGTCCCCATTGAGAAGCTGAGTTTAGGGAGGCAGAGATGGACAGCTGCCCCCCTCTTTTTTTTCCTGGCTTAGGCTTTTCCCTCTGCCCTGTGACTCCAGGACGTTGCACTTTTCCGGTCACCTGGACTACGCTGCCAGACCTTACTTCTTCTGTGGCAATAAAGTCTGCAAGAGGTGTGCTAAACAGGCATGTTTATTAGAATAATCCATAGGCTCTTAAGCTATCTAAAGAAAGAATTTTTTTTTTAAAAGATCCACAGGAAAATATTCATATTGGGTAGTGAGTCAAGGTTGGCTGAGCAGCCCCCTGAGTGGGTGTTGACCTTTCCTAAGCTGTTTGATGATTCCCGACAAGGACCTCCACTCACAGCAGCTGGATCCTGCTAACTTTATCTTGGCTGTGTCCTGGGAACATGGTGACGTGGCAAAAGACACCCTGCGCTGGAAGAACTGGCATCAATTCCCACATGTCACTGCGTAAATTCAGGGTAGATGTTCTTAATGAAGCCAAGTCAGGTCTCTAAAGCATTTTGCTCCATTTTCCATTATGGAAAGAGGATCTAGATAAAGATGTGGATGTAAATCTAATGGGCAGAGCAGAGAGCTCTCTTTGATGGGCATGAAACTAAAACAGGTATTTCTCTGATTCTGATCCAATCAAGAGAGTCTTTAGACCTCTGATACAGTGTAAAACGCTTTCCCCTTCATATTGTTGTTGTTCAGTCACTAAGTCATGTTCGATTCTCTTAACCCCATGGACTGCCGCAGGCCAGACCTCCCTGTTCCTCACTGTCTCCCAGAGTTTGCCCAAGTTCACGTCCATGGTCAGTGATGCTACTGCCTCATCCTCTGCTGCCTTCTTCTCCTCCTGGCTTCAGTCTTTCCCGGCATCAAGGTCTTTTACAATGAGTTGGCTCTTCACATTAGATGGCCGAAGTATTGGAACTTCAGCTTTAGAATCAGTCCTTCCAATGAGTATTCAGGATTGATTTCCTTTAGGATTGACTGCTTTGCTCTCCTTGCAGTCCAAGGGACTCTTGGGAGTCTTCTCTGGCACCACAGTTTGAAAGCATCAATGGTGATCGGCCTTCTTTATGGTCCAACCATCACATTCCTGGGGTTCCCTGATAGCTCCGTTGGTAAAGAACCCACCTGCAATGCAGGAGACCCTAGTTCGATTCCTGGATCAGGAAGATCCACTGGAAATGGGATAGGCTACCCACTCCAGTATTCTGGCCTGGAGAATTCCATGGACTGTGTAGTTAGTCCATGGGGTTGCAAACAGTCAGACACGACTGAGCAACTTTCACTTTCTTTCTTTCTCACATCCCTACTTGACTACTGGAAGCACCAGAGCTTTGACTATATGGACCTTTGTCAGCAAGATGATGTCTTTGCCTTTTATACGCTGTCTAGGTTTGTCATAGTTTTCCTTTTAAGAAGCAAGCATCTTTTTCCTTCATAAAGCTTCCTGTTTGTTCGTATGATAAATATATGGCTCTTTGGAATTACCACTTTTGTTTTATTATGTCACCACCACCATCATCACTCTTCATCAAGATTTAACTTTAGTAATTCCATGCGGGTCCAGCAGTTACAGCTTCACGTCCACTGTAAGGGGCTCAGGTTTGATGCCTGGTCAGGGAACTAAAATCTGGAATCCCATGCCACACAGCTCCGCCAAAAGAAAAAAAAGTAAATGGCGAATGTTAAAAAAAAAAAAGACTTTATTACTTTTTTCTTTTAAACAGTAAGCAGAAGCGTTTGATTAAGCTTCTTAATGTAGAAGAGTCATCTCAAAGAGAAGTTTAAATATTTCTTTGAGGTCCAGTCTTGGTGAAAACTGCTTCTGACCCATGGTTTTGGTAGAGATCCATATTTCTGGAAACTTTTTATCATTATCAAACAAACACAGTTTATGCTTGTAGCTTCTGCTTTTTACTGTGTGTGTGTGTGTTTTTTTTTTTTTTTTTACTAACTTTGCAGTCTCTTTATGCATCAGTGGAGCATATTACTTGCAATTGTAGGAAGAGCATTGTATGAAAAGGTTTTTTGGGAGAGGTATTGTGGGAGAGTTTTACAAATGCTCAGAAATCCACAGCAGGAGTAGGTAAGGTTTCTGTGAGTCACATGGTGGTAGAATTCTTTATTTGCTTTTTTGCTCAAATGTCTTGGAAGAAACAGAGCAGAAAGTCTGGAAGAATGTGCCATCAGGGGACATGATGCATCGTCATAGGCCAGAATGAGTCACAGGAGCATAAGTCAAGAAATCATGAATGAGGGAGTGTGTCCTTTAACCCCTGACCAGTATTTGGGATTAGTTTTTTTAGGTAATAATTCAAAACTTCTTAGATGTGCATCACATTGGAAACTACAAAATTAAAAGCTCCCGTGACTGAAAAGTGAAAGTGTTAGTTGCCCAGTCATATCCAACTGTATGTGACCCCATGGACTTTAGCCTGCCAGGCTCTTTTGTCCATGGAATTCTCCAGGCAAGAATACTGGAGTGGGTAGCCATTCTCTTCTCCAGGAGATCTTACCAGCTTAGGGATGGAACCTGGGTCTTCTGCATTGCCAGTGGATTCTTCACTGTCTGAGCCAACAGGGACGCCCTGCCATGATTGAGGGGAGGGTCTTTTATTTTCACACTTTTTCAAATATTATGGATTCTGATACAAATGCCAGTTACCAGCACACTTATTTTATGTAAATGACAAGCTTAGTATTGAAGTCCCCATAGCCAGAAACGGGCCAACAGATAGCTCCCATCTGTTTAGTCCTGATTCTGATTGTCTTGGGCTGTAACGTCAATGATTCAGTGCTCATTTCAAACAGTTTACAGAATTACTCTTAAATGTCAATTTTTTATGTGCTTTATTTTTGAGGCCAAGAAGCTTGATTGTAATTACTTGACAGCGTAAAGAGAGACTTTCCACATGATGACAAATAACAAATAACAAATGTTTTACAAAAGTCTTGGTTATTTTCCCCTCCGTTTCTTTCTTTCATCAGGGAGTCTTTTCATGCCTCTTGTTACTTAGTGTAGACTAGTGCTGGTCCCTGAACTGTTTGCTCTGGCCCACGATGAGATAAGTGTTTATAAACTTCAGTGGCAATTTCGCAGTCATTTTATGCCTGTTGAACTAATAATAACCAAAAAAGTAGGACTTCTATGTTAAATATCCTTTAGTTTTTTTTCTTTCTGGTAATATATTTTTGACCACATTTTACAAAAGTCTTAGTCTTTGACAGATGGGATATTAAAAAAATCCTTTCCCCACTGGGAATTTGAGATTCCCTTTGCTGGGCAGCATTGTTTTTTGTGTTTGGAGGAAAAATCGGAGAGAGAAAACAGCCTTACCGTCCCCCCCACCCCAAAACGATCTCTGACTCAGAGAGGCCTTCCCTATACCTGCCGCATTTCTGCGGTTGTGACATGTCACTCCCTCCTGGGCAGGTCTTCCTTCGTGAGTCCTTGGAGCAGAAACTGGAGAAGCGGCGGGAAGAGGAGGTGACGCGGGCGGCCATGGTGATCCGGGCCCACGTCTTGGGCTACTTGGCGAGGTAAGAAGTGTGCGGAGGGGAGGGGGGGTGTCTAGCATGTTTCACCCAGTGGTGCTGGCTATTATATGCTTTCATTTAAAATAGACCCAGGCGGGTTCTTATCAGGACCAGGCTAAGTAGAGGGCCAGGGCAGCACTCCTAATTGGTGATGGCCAGTTAGCTTGACCTGGGCAGGAAGTGGGAACAGGGGCTTGTGATGTCTCAGAGCGGTAGCGTCTCTAGGGGGCACTGGGCGGGGTATTTAAATAGTTTCCCTAGTTCCTTGGAGCCATATACTGAAGCCACAGGCAGCTTGCCTGTTTACTTTGGTGTTGACCCCTGGGGTCCACAGCGGCCCACTCTCCCGGGCTGGTCCGCTGGTCATCATCTCATCATCATACATTACATTTTCTCGAACATAAAAACCATCCTGCTGTGGTGAATCCTTTTTCCTTTTGCTCCCAAGAACAGCAGAAAGTATCACATCCCTTGGTTCTGTTTACAGCCTCACTTCCTGCCTGGACTTTGCAGTCAGTTCTTAGGAGCGATGTGTTTATTTAGCCAATATGATGGCAGGCTTCTTGCTTGAGTTCTGTTATTATTCTTTTGTTTTCCTTCTGTTTTGCCCACAAGGGCCTGCTCATTGGCTCCCGGTAATGAGTCCCAGTAATGAGTGGATCAGCCCCAAATAAGGTCCTGCTCTCTTGTCGTGTAACATTAACGTAAACTCCTGTGAAGAGCTCGTGGCCTCATTCCGTCCTCAGCGATACTGTTGTGCTGTTTTCGTTCCCGTTTTTCAGAAAGCAATACAAGAAGATCCTTGATTGTGTAGTGATCATTCAGAAGAACTACAGGGCCTTCCTCCTGAGGAGGAGATTTTTGCACCTGAAAAAAGCAGCTGTGGTTTTCCAGAAGCAACTCCGAGGTCAGATTGCCAGAAGAGTTTACAGACAGCTGCTGGCGGAGAAACGGGCAGAGGAGGAAAAGAGGAAACGGGAAGAGGAAGAAAAGAGGAAACGGGAGGAGGAAGAAAGGTATGGACTTTCCTTATTTGCATGAAACAGACAGGACACCTTTGGAGTTTTTATGCTCTGGATCCAGCCTTGAGGCTGTAATTCCCAGAGCATGCTGCTGGAAACAGTACCTTTTGGTGGGTCAGATAAAATTCCTTGGCATCACTGAAGACCCAGTTTCATGCATATTTTTATTCATGCAAAGAATAGCTGTCTGTACTGCCCAAGGAAGACACCCCGTTCATCCTTCACGCCTTTTAACTCATCTTTAGCAAAGCTTTTGTTGACAAGTTCACTGTTAGCTCCTAGTAATGGTAGATGCCATTCTTGTAGCTGTTAACGGTGAGTTTAGCTTGATTTAAGGGTTTGGGAGGGATCGTTGACTTAATTATTGCTAGGTTTTTTGTTTTTTTTTTAAGGTTTATTTATTGCTGAGCTGGGTCTTCATTGCCACCTTCAGGCTTTCTCTAGTTGCAGGGAGCAGGGCTGTTCTGCAGTGTGTGGGCTTCTGATTTCTCTTATGGTGGGGCACAGCTCTAGGCTCGCAGGCCTTAGTAGTTATGGCACACAGGCTTAGCTGCTCTGCACCATGTGAAATCTTCCTGGACTAGGGATCGAACCCAAGTCTCCTGCTTTGGCAGGTAGATTCTTTACCACTAGAGCACCACGGAAGCCCAGTTAGTGCTCGTTTTGAGATGTCTATGTGAATAGAGTTGGCACATATGCAATGATGTGGAAAACTGGGAGATGGGATCACAGTAATCTATGTTCCTCTGGAAACCATTTGAATATTTGTTTTATGTGGATTTTATTGACTTTTCGAGCATGCTACTGAAGCGTGCCCCTCAACTGCTGAGCAAGCATTTGTAGCTTGTGCATCAGCTGAATGCGCCAGAAGCTTAGTTTTGTGACTTGTTTTTTAAATAATAATCTTGGGGGGAAGAAACCTTGGCTTTCTGAAAAGTGGTTCTCAGATTTATTTTTTTCATTGCTTTCATTTATTTTCACTGTCTTATTTTCTTGACTATTTTTAGAGAAAGAGAGAGGGAACGAAGAGAAGCGGAGCTTCGCGCCCAACAGGTGAAAAACGCCGTGACCACGTGGCATCTTGTCTGTTACCTTCCCACTACTGACACTTTTGGAGGAGGACATGGCACCCCACTCCAGTATTCTTGCCTGGAGAATCCCATGGACAGAGGAGCCTGGCAGGCTACAGTCCATGGAGTCACAAAGAGTCAAACTCAACTGAGTGACTAACAGTTTCACTGACACTTTGCCTCAGGGACGAGAAACTAAAATAATGATATAGGGAGAAGGATTCAAAACTAAAGACACAGGAAGAAGGATTTTAGAGGAGATGTTTCTGTTGCCATTTTTAACCCATTACAGTTGGGTAAAAATGTATGAATGTCTTCAGATTTTTTGTGCCAGTCACAAAAGCATGCTAGCTCTAAACCGGTAGCACCACTGTACTAATTTGCTCAGACTGCTATAATATATAGTGCCACAGCCCGGAGGGAATTAAACAAATCAATTGTGTCACAATTCTGCAGGCTACAAATCCAAGATAAGTTTCTGCAAGGGCTGGTTTCTTCTGAAGCTTCTCCCTGTAGGTTCGTGGCGTGTCATTTACATGTTCTTACACCTAAGTGCATACTTCCCTGGTGTCTGTGTGTGTGTCCCCTCTTATCAGGACATCAGTTAGATTGGCTTAGAGCCCTACCTTGGGGCCTCACTGTAACTTTATCACTTCCTTAAGGTCCTGTCCCCATATCCAGGCGTATTCCAACGGTCCTGGGGGTTAGACTACAGAGGATGAGATAGTTGGATAGCATCACTGATTCAATGGACATGAGTTTGGGTAAACTCCAAGAGTTGGTGATAGACAGGGAAGCCTGATGTGCTGCAGTCCATGGGGTCACAAAGAGTCAGACATGACTGAGCCACTGAACTGAACTGGGGGTTAGGGCTTCACATGGCAGTTTGGGAGAGGGAGGGGTGCAGGTCAGCCCACAGCGGGCCCCATCGCATCATGCAGGAGGGCCGCTGCCCCCCTTCTCTGCAGGGTCACTTCCTGACCTCTTCCTTCCTCCGGGATCCAGGAGGAAGCAGCCCGGAAGCAGCGGGAACTGGAAGCCTTGCAGCAGGAGAGTCAGAGGGCAGCAGAGCTGAGCCGGGAGCTGGAGAAGCAGAAGGAGAACAAGCAGGTGGAGGAGATCCTGCGGCTGGAGAAGGAGATCGAGGACCTGCAGCGCATGAAGGAGCGGCAGGAGCTCTCCCTGACCGAGGCGTCCCTGCAGAAGCTGCAGCAGCTGCGGGACGAAGAGCTGCGGCGGCTGGAGGACGAGGCCTGCCGCGCCGCCCAGGAGTTCCTGGAGTCCCTCAACTTCGACGAGATTGACGAGTGCGTCCGCAACATTGAGCGCTCGCTGTCGGTGGGGAGCGGGTGCGCGGGCGAGCAGGCTGCTGGGGCAGAGAAGCCTAGCTTCAACTTCAGCCAGCCCTACCCGGAGGAGGAGGAGGTGGACGAGGGCTTTGAGGCCGACGACGATGCGTTCAAGGACTCGCCCAACCCCAGCGAGCACGGCCACTCGGACCAGCGCACCAGCGGCATCCGGACCAGCGACGAGTCCTCGGAGGAGGACCCCTACATGAACGACACCGTGGTGCCCACCAGCCCCAGCGCCGACAGCACCGTGCTGCTGGCCCCCTCGGAGCACGACTCCTCTGCCGGGGAGTCCACCTACTGCCTGCCCCAGACCCCGGGGGCCCTGCCCGCCCCAGAGGGCGACTACGATTACGATCAGGACGACTACGAGGACGGCGCCATCACCTCCGGCAGCAGCGTGACCTTCTCCAACTCCTGCAGCAGCCAGTGGTCCCCAGACTACCGATGCTCCGGGGGCACCTACAACAGCTCCGGGGCCTACCGGTTCAGCTCGGAGGGCGCCCAGTCCTCGGTGAGTACCCACTGGCCTGGTACCACCCACTTCCTCACCCCCCGCCCCCTGCCGGCCCTCACTGGGCTGGAAGTTGTCTGTCATCCACGCCCTTGTTGCACCCTCCCTGGGATGAAGACATCCCCCCCACAGGATGGGCCAAAGGCAGGCTCTTAGAGCTGGTCTGAGACCCATCTCTCTTGCCAGAAGCAATCGGGTGAGAAAATGGGCCTATTGGAGCTTCAACACAAAACCCAGAGAACTGCATTTTGCCCAAAGTCTAAGAAAACTGGCATGCTCAGTGGAGAATTTGGCCGGTGTCTGTCCTGGCTTTGCAGGAGGTTGGGAAATAAGGCCCACTGTAATCTCTAATGAGGCTCACCAGGGACCTTTCAGAGAAAGCTCCAGACAGTAGCTTCAGACTCACTGCAGGATATTGTATATTGTTCTCATTTTAAGAGAGGAAACTTTGCAGGCTTCAGCAGCCCCTTTCTAGCTTCTGGATTTATTTGTAGTTTACTTTTTTTTTTCTTTCTTTTCATTGACCATGTGTTAAATACTGTCTGGACTTTTCTAAGATTTGAAGATACATTTAGCACAGTAACCTAGAGGAGATTAACTCTTGAGTGGTTTGTAGTAGTGTTGTACTTAGAGTCTTGGGATTAAACTATGTCTCGTG
Source organism: Ovis aries (assembly GCF_016772045.2). Taxonomy (NCBI): domain Eukaryota; kingdom Metazoa; phylum Chordata; class Mammalia; order Artiodactyla; family Bovidae; genus Ovis; species Ovis aries. The sequence goes on from NC_056069.1 coordinate 56,629,747, forward strand.
TGCTCCATCTCAAGCCCACCGACCACTCTTCACCAGCAGTCAGTATTTCGTAATTCTGAATTCTTTTGATGACCACACTCCATTGTATTGTGACAAATCGGCCTGTGGCTTCTTTGTCAGTTACTTTTATTTTTTCAGTGTTGATCTGTGCTGGGCATTTCCGGTGATTGTTTTCTGTCCTTTGGCTCACTGTTGGCTCTCTCTCTCTCTCTCCTGGTTCAGTTTGAAGATAGTGAAGAGGACTTCGATTCTCGGTTTGATACAGATGATGAGCTTTCGTACCGGCGGGACTCTGTGTACAGCTGTGTCACGCTGCCTTACTTCCATAGCTTCCTGTACATGAAAGGTATGACCTGCAGCCGTCCTGGTACCTGGGTTAGGGGGTGAAGCGATGGGAAACCGAGGCTGATGGAAGGGGGACAGGGAAAATCGCCCCACGTCCCCCTTCCCTGGTGTTAGGTCCTGTCGGGTGGATGGAGGGGACACCATGGTGGTGTGACATTGGTGACCTGATCAGACTGCGTAAGGACGAAGGGTCTGCAGCCACCATCACCGTTTTCAAGCCATCTCTCTCTGTCGCCTCCATGTTTCATGTGTTTGTGTTAGTCAGTCGTGTCCAACTCTTTATGACCCCATAGGCTGTAGCCCACCAGGCTCCTCTGTCCATGGAATTCTCCAGGCAAGAATACTGGAGTAGGTTGCCATTTCCCTCCTCCAGGGGATCTTCCCAACCCAGAGACTGAACCCAGGTCTGCTGCATTGCGGGCAGATTCCTTACCGTCTGAGCCACCAGGGCAGCCCTTCGCATCTCCTATCTGTGCTGGCTTCCTCCCTCCCTTTCTCTGTGCCTACATCTTTTCCCCTCTCTCTCTTTCTTAAACACGTGTACAGACACACTTGTGTGCTGCTGCTGTGGTTGGTGCGGCATTATTATTTCCCATTCCAATAATAAAGCTGCATTTTTGCCTCCATTATTATTTCCCATTACAATAATTAAAGCTGCATTTTTGCCTCCCATAGGAGTCTTAGAGACCCCGGAGGGATGTCTTATACACAGAAAAGTAAAGATCTGAGAGTGGGTCGCCCCTGGCTTGAACTGCCTTTGACATCTACTGTCTGTCCCTTGCTCGTGATGAGAATTTTAATTCTATTTTCTCATTGCCATGGAACTTGGAATGTATTGAACTAGATCTTGATGCTTGGGGACCTTGAAGCACCCTCCTTCTGGAAAAGTACTTAATCAGGACCTTGTCCCTGTGGCTTATTCATGTTCTCGACCTTGACTTCCAAATCAGTGAGAGGGATTGAGAGAAAGCATAATCATCACCAGTTTTATGTAGGTCATCAAAAGAGGGCATTGTCTGCCTTCTCGCTTGGCCCTGGACTGGATGAAGGGAGAGGCCACGTCTTGTGGGTCGGGTGGAGATAACAAGACCCACCCTCCCCAGGTGGTTTAGATTCTTTGTGTTTTCTCTGACCCTTTGTTTCTGTGCTTTGCCTTTGCTTCTCTTTTCTGTTGGGATATTTTTCTTTTCTCATATCTCTTTTGTTCTCCTTAATACTTTTTCTGTGTGTTCTTTTTTTTTTTCTTTTAACTTGGTTTCTTTTTACTTCACTTTCCTTCTTTGACATCCGTGTAGCTGCTAACATCAGTCACTTACTTTTCAAATGTCTGCTGTTCTCAGCCTCAAAGGGCTCATGAAAACCTCTCCAGGTTTGTTTTAGAGGAGATCTTCCTATTGGTGAAAGGTACTTGTTGATGGAAATTCTTATAGTTGCGTTGGGATGAAAAAGATTGAGGAATTCTAACCAAATAATCGAGTGTTCATTGGATGAGGAAAAAAAATGTCTTCACAGAGCAGAGTCTAATAATGTAGTAAGTATCTAATCATAGCATTTTAAGATTTTCTCATGCATTTCCTGGAATAAAGATAAACTTTTTATTATCCTTGTATTTTCCTCACCCCCTAATTAATCTAGTTCTCTAAGTTAGCTTAAAAATTCCCTGTAAATCACTCTTAATTGTAATATATAGCATTCATTTATTATATAATTGTCTTGATTAAAACAAATAAGATTATGAAAAAGTAAATATACATTCAGAGCACTCAGATCCCAACATTAAAGTGTTAAAAGCTCAAGAAGGTAAGCAAGTGAACTTTTGGCAAACTCATCTCTTAATAAAAAAATTATTGTGTAACTGCATCACCATTTAATCTCTGATACATTGTTGTTTGATGTTTAATAAGGCCTTAAGTTGTGACCAAAAGTTTCAAAGAAACGAGTGATAAGGCAAACCTAACCATCAGATTATATTCTGTGAGTGTAAATCAGTTTGCACCAGCCTAATAACCTCCTGAAGGTGTTCACAGTCAGGAAACTAAGAACACTGATCAGATTCTCTAGATGAAATATGAAGGGAGCCCCCGGAAAAGGGGAGGGAGGGCTGGGCGTGAGTCCCATCGATAACAGAAGCACAACAGAGTGACTGGTGGTGATGACTGTTGTAATCCGTGTCTTTGAAACAACTGTGAATAACCCTTATCATTCAAAGACGATAAGATAATAGGATAACTTTGTACCGCAGTTTCCTCTTGGCTTATTTTGAGAAACTTAGATTAAAGCCACAAATCAAGAAGGAAAAGAAGTTTTCTTCTGGTAGTCCCTGGCAAGTTTGTTGTTTGTTAGGAAACAGCTCTGGTGCTTGGCATGAGCACAAAGGCTTGTCAGCTAGGTAAGCAAGACATTCTCTAGATAGGAGACAGGGCTGCCGTCTATACAAGTCAGTGAAACACGTGCGCTTTCCAACGCACACACAAACCAGCGTTATCTTTGCTTCTCTTGTTCCACTGTGAGATTGAGATCTGTGATCACTGAGCAACCATTGAAAAAATTAATCTGAGAATGTCTGTTTTAAATATATTTCTAATCTGTAAAAGGAAAGCATTTCCTCTATATTCATTTTCAGTATCCACATTTAGATACTCTTTATTTGTGTTACTGGGGGATCAAGGAGATAACTTATGGACATTTTACAGTTATTGAAGTAGATGTGGCATTCTTCGGTGGATTTGTTAAAACAGATTCGTGACTCATGGTGGCAAAATGTCACTCTTGAGTGTCTTGGGAATCTAAGAATAATAAAATTATCCTGCTGGAAGGCTATTAGAAATATTTTTTATGTTGTAAAAGATAATATCTGTATATCCTGGTCTAGTTTCCTTCAACCAGATTTATTTCCATGAAAGAAATTATAGCTAAATTCTCATGTTCACGGTGCTATCACAGTTTAGAGTCTTTGTTTTGTAGTCTAAATTTTATATCTTGTACATGTAAATCATTTTCAGATAATGATGCCTTTCTCTGAAAAGATGTTTATTGGAAAAAGGGGACATGTTATTTTCCTATGTAAGAGTTTATTGCTGAACTCCTGAATCTTACAGATGTTGTTCCTCTCACATTGACTAAACTAAGAAAGAAAGTGTTAACTTGGACACAGTTGTAAACTAATTTCCCCTCCCTGGGGTGTCTGGACAGAAACACGATCCATAAGTATGGAAATGGTTCTCCCTCACCCTCTGCCCTGACCCCCATGGTCCTGCCTCACTCCAGGGTTAGAATATCAGTCCCTTTGTAGTCTTGGTGTTAAGCTCCTCACCAAGATTTCTAAGCTAAGTGAGTAGGAACTTCTTTGGAAATAAGGAAAGATTATATTTCTTTTTTTGGCTGAATCTAATTGTGTGCAAGATCTTAGTTGGAAGTGCAATGTCTTAACCAATGGACCACCCAGGAAGTCCCAGGCAGGCTTTTGATGTAATTCAAGCAAGCCAGTGTGGTCCCTACCCTGTTCCCCCTGAACATGACCCTGCAGTGCTATGATCCATCGTTGGGAGCATGTCTGAAGGGAGGACATTTGGTGCAAAGTTAAGGATGGGCTGAACCTAAGACCTATTGATCTTAACATCCAACTTGATGAACTTTCCTCAAACCCCTCCCTTCCCACCCGAACCCAGGTGGCCTCATGAACTCCTGGAAGCGCCGCTGGTGCGTGCTCAAGGATGAGACGTTCCTGTGGTTCCGCTCAAAGCAGGAGGCCCTCAAGCAAGGCTGGCTGCACAAGAAGGGCGGTGGCTCCTCCACCCTGTCCAGGAGAAACTGGAAGAAGCGCTGGTTCGTCCTCCGCCAGGCCAAGCTGATGTACTTCGAGAATGACAGCGAGGAGAAGCTCAAGGGCACCGTGGAGGTCCGGGCAGCCAAGTACGTTGATGGGCCCTGGCAGGGGCTTGGGGCTGCTTTGTCAAGTAGGTCCCTGACTCCAGGCTGACTGGGACATGTTCTCTGAAGCAGTAGGTTGGAGGAGGTGATCGAGAGTCCTCACCATTCCTTTCAGTGGGTTGAATTATTAGGAAATTAGAGAAATAAGACCATCTGGGAAAATTCACTTGAGTTTTCAAACATTCAGCTCTGGATTATATGATGCTCGCTGAACATAGAACTAACCTGTTGGAAATGTGATTGGCCGTACGCATGACTCATGGTGTGGATATTGATCCCTTGGTTGAGCATCTTGTCATCCTTCTATGGATCAGCCTATCACTTTTATTTCTTCCCATGCCCAGCTGTAGCCAACAGTCCATCTGGAGGGGAGTGAAATGAATCATTTGTGTCCCACCTTTGCTGTGTTCACTGGACCACCAGGGAATTCCCTTCTTCTAGGTTCTTAGGAATCAAAGCATTGAACTCTTAAGGGCCTATTGTATTTGTTAAAAATTAAGTAAGGTTTTCAGAAAATACTGAGAATTGAGGAGTAGCTGGTTTTCTGGGATAACTAAATACTGAGCATAAAATTTGGGGATGTCATGTAGCTACTCCCCACTCAAACTGAGCAATCATGTATGTTTAGAAAATGGGTAAAAATAAGCTTTGAGAGACTGAATTAACCCCTGAATTCATGAGACCTAAAAAACGACATCCTGTTTTTACTCAACCAGCATCAGGAACTTTAGAAAATGGTTCATTGAAAGGTGGAGAGTTTAATCAGTTCTGTATTTAATTTTAAGGACAAACACTGAAATTGGAACAAACAGCGAAGTGTTGGAACTTTCGAGACTGCCCCTTTGGGGTTCCTTAGGAGGATCCCATGTTCCATAGTCAGATGGGCTTGTGGGAATTTGAGTCTGAGTCCTACAAGCGTTTGCAGCGTGGCCCAGCTCTGAGCCTCCTGCAGTCTCCTGCCTGCCGTATACACCACGATGGTCCTCTTTACCCCATAGGCGGGGGGAGTTACAGATGCCAGCAGGCTGAGAGAGACAATTACGGTCGTGAATTTCACCAGTGTAAATTTGCTGGATGTTCCTTTTGTTGCTCACTGTATAGCAAATGAATGCTTAATAGAGCCCTATTCTCCAGGTGTTCTGTAGAAATTATAGAGGTAAGGAAGTGTTAGTTCTTCAGCTGTTGGTCATGTTCTGTAGAGAGAAGGCAATGCGTTGTTAAGGTTTCACCATCATAAAGTTTTCTTCATTTTTTATTTTATTATATAAAAAATACATAGTTTGTATTATAGAAAATTTCAGTCATATGCAAGCATAGGTTGGAGACTAGAATGAAATTCATGTGCTCATTACTCAGCGTTCAGTGGTTACCCACTCCCAGCCAGTGGTGTTTCATTTGTGATCCCACCCTGCTCTTCCCCCCTGCAAATTACGTTTTTTGTTGTGGTTGACTAAGCTATGTGACTCATGGTATCTTCGTTCCACAACCAGGGTTTGAACCCACACCCATGGCAGTGAAAACACCCAGTCCTAATCACTGGACTGCCAGGGAATTCCCCAAACTACATTTTTAAAGCAAGCCCTAACCATATGATTTCATTTGTAAATATTTGGTATTCACTTAAAGATTAAGACGTTTTAAAATGTATAATCACAATATTATTATCACATTTAAAAAGGAAAATGAACTCCTTCTGTCATCCAGATTCTAGTCATTATTCAGATTTCCCCAGTTATCTTATAAATGGCAGTGATAGTGTTATTGGTTCGGGTTGGTTTCTTTCTTCAAATCAGAATCCAAATAAGGTTCATAGTTTTTGATCAGCTGACAGATCATAGCCTGTAGTTGATATGCTGTGTTTATTGAGACCCTGACAGTATCATCATCTCCAGGGAAGCTTTTTATAAATGCAAGTCACTGGGTTCTACCCTGAAAAACTCCACCTGGGTTTTCTGAATGTTCCCCAGGATTCTGGTGGACCTGCTGTGGCTGGGAACCATGGCACCCACTCATTTTATACACAAGGTAACTGAGTTCCCAGGAATCTAAGGGGCTGGTCTGGGATGATGTGGTCTGGTTAGATTTCCCCTGAAAATTGTCACCCTGCTCCAGAGGCTGCAGTATCAGACATCTGGCTGATCACTCCCCCATCAGTGTCACCTCTCCCACTCTTGAGAAGGCATCACAGACTCCTGTGTGAATTCTGATCTCCTTGGTTTTTCAAAATATTTTATCTTAGTTGTTGTTCTTCAGTTGCCAAATTATGTCCAACTCTTTGCAACCCCAGGGACTACAGCACTCCAGGCTTCCCTGTCCTTCACCATCTCCCAGAGTTTGCTCAAACTCATGTCCATTGAGTCGGTGATGCTATCCAACCATCTCATCCTCTGTCGCTCCCTTCTCCTCCTGCCCTCCATCTTTCCCAGCATCACGGTCTTTTCCAGTGAGTGGGGTGTTCACATCAGGTGGCCAAAGGATTGGAGCTTTAGCTTGAGCATCAGTCCTTCCAATAAGTATTCAGGGTTGATTTCCTTTAAGAAATCTCATCTCAGTGATTCTAGCTACCGTGTTTAATTTTTCTAAGCGGACTGCTGAATGTTCTAGTTGTAAAATAAGTGTTTTACTGGAAACAGCTGTGCTACTTCAGCTGTCAAAGCAAGCTGTCTATATCCCCAACACCCTTCTTCCACAAGGAGATCGCCACCTCTGGTCCCATCCCAACAGCTGCTTGTCTTTTACCCTGCTCTTCTTAGCCTGGTCCACTGAGTTTGAACCTCTAGGGTTGTTTAAGAATGTTAGGATCAGATCCAGGTGGAATTCAGATCTAGAGACACTCAAGTCCTGCTCTTTACCCCGAAGCCCCTAGTGGAAAGAGTGTGCCCTTACCAGAGGAAGTCAGAGGTGTCAGCGGCGGCCTTAAACCTTGGTAGAATGCTGTGATGATTGAAAGAGCTCCTGCAGATTGGCTGCAACGTGCGGGTCCTTTACAGAGCAGTGGGGGAACCAAGGGAAGGTACAGGCAGACTGGGGCACCTGAACTGGGTGGGCCTTGCGTGGGCCAGTGGGAGAAGAGAGGCCCCTCCCTAGAGAAGTCAAGGATGCCCCTTAACCCCGTTCCCACCTCTCCACACCCCCTCCAGCAGACCCCTCCATTTTCGAGCAAGAAGGAGTCTTCCACCCCCAGAGGCCCCTTCATCATTTCTCAAAGTGAAAAGGCTGAAAGGATTGGTGTCTGATTTTTCAGTTACTGTGAAATTTCTCTTCTTGCCCCTCCTTAAGCATTCATTCGCTGTTCCCGATCTGCGTTGGGTGCTTGTGTTTCCCTGCAGGGAGATCATAGATAACACCAGCAAAGAGAACGGGATTGACATCATCATGGCCGACAGGACCTTCCATCTGATCGCGGAATCCCCAGAAGACGCCAGGTGAGGCACTGTGCTGTCAACTCGGTCGTAACTACATCCTCGTTCCTCTGCCGGCCTGGATGTCACATGGGTCACTGTTGAGCTGACCAGCCCTGGAAAGCTCTTAGCTGATTTTTCTAGTTGGGTATTTCTGATAGGATCGTTGAAGGACTGAGTCAGAAGAGCTGAATGCATTGCATACTTGTCTCCTGGGGACTCTTTCATTGGCTTTATGTCCGTTACAATAACAAAGCACATGGACTTCCAGCTTCACTTGCCACTGGACAGACCCTTTGATGGGTCCCCTCAGGCTTTTACGGTCACCAGCGGCATATGGAAACTGCGCTCCTACACACAGCTGAAAGCCACCCTCTGGAAGCTTCTGAGCTTTGGAAGGGAGCAGCTTCTGTTTGCTTAAGGGTTGAAAAAGCAGGATCATTCACCACTGGCTATTTAAACAAATGCCAGGATTGTGGCTTTTGGGAGGGTGCTTAAGGCTGTGACAGTGAAGAATTCCGTGGCTGGAGAGTTAGTTAACACTTAGAGGGAAGTTACTACATTCCAAGCAGTATTCAAAATGCTTCATGTGTACTAACTCATTTAATTCTCACAACAACGCGATGGGGTAGCAGGAGTTACTATTAACCGATTTTATAGCGTAGGAGACAGAGGTACAGAGAAAAGCTAGTATAACCTGTCAAGTAGGGCAAGCCTAGTTCTGAAAGCCTCCGTTAGGAGCTTAGACTTCTGACTGAGCTCAGAAGACAGTGGTGTCTCTTATTGGCTGTGGCAGGTTGTCTGACTTTCCTGGACCTCGATGTCCATTGTTATGCCAGTGGGCACCAATTAAGGACTGGGGTCTGCCGTGGCAGGACCACTCAGGAGAGCCTGTGTCTTGTCTGACCTTGCTGCTTTCTGGGTGTGTTGGGTCAGGTTGGAGCTGCCTGTCATCCAGTGCCAACAAAAGGAGCTCGTCTGAGCTCAACATGCTCATCTGAGCAATGCCACAAAATACCTTCTAATTTATGAGGGTGACATCCTTTGGCCTGTGTTCTTCACTTTTCAGAGCTTCCCTGGTGGCTCAGATGGTTAAGAATCTGCCTGCAATGCAGGAGAACCCAGGTCAGTCCCTGGATTGGGAAGATCCCTTGGAGAAGCAGAATTCACTTTTCAGCTCAGAAATCACTAGAATCTTCCAGAGAGTTCTCGGGGCCTTTATGACCCCTTGCCCTTTGGATGTTTCTCTGTTGATACAACACCATGGCAGCAGCATTAAGGGCAAAGAAAATAATTCTTCCCATGGGAACGAACTAAAACCCCCGCTGAGATCCATAAATCATGACACACACTGGAAAAACAAGCAGACCTGGGATTACAACCCCATCATTCTGTCTGAGACTCCTGGAGACCACGTGTGGTTTTCTGCGGTCCAGGGAATGCCCACGGCTTTGCAACTGAATTATAGACCCAGCGCTTGGCAGCAGCCCTGTCTGTTTTGTCCCATAATGAACCTGCTGAATTTAACATTTGGAATATTGTAGCCAAGGAATTTTTGCCCTGACCAGTGGAGCACATTTTTACAAATTCTTTTTTCAGATTCTGAGTTGTACTTGATTTAGGAGAAGAGATTTTTTTAGATTTGAAGGGGTCACCTATACAGATGGAAACTGCAGCAAATTTTGTGTGTGTGTGTCTGTCTGTCTGTCTCTCTGACCCCATGTGACTACATTTTAAATGTATATGTTGCTCAGTGTTTAACTTGGGATGTTTTTGAGCTTTATAAAGTCTTGCCTTTGGATTAACTAGAGTTGACGAACAAATTCATATTAAAATGTTTCCACTGGTCTCCCTAAGAGTCTCTCTGTGTTGAGTATTTATTTTCAAGCTCTTTGTTACATGTTTCTGCTTTAGGAATCACAGAAAATTTTAGTGCTTTGTTATAAATAATTTACATGACTTACCTTTAAATATAGATATTAATTTTTTTTTTTTACTTAAATATGCCATTGGATACCAAGTAGTTTCTCAGCTTTAGTTACAGGAGTGTGTATATCTGTCTGATCAGCCCCCTGCAGGAGAAGGATGTCATGGAATCTCACATTCGGTACCTCTCACTTGTAGTTGCTTAGTAAATAATGGATGGATGGATTGACGGGCCAACAGACAACTGGATATGCGTAGTCATTTTTCTCAAGCGTGTATTGTATTTGTAGTTACAATATAACATTTGTTCTGCTTGACTTTTCTGGAATTGACCTGTTTTCCTTCATTATCTGAATCTGATGAGGCTGGAAGTACCAAAAACCTTTTGAAATGAAGACAGAAGAGTTCTCTAGTCAAAATAATTTTCTACTTTAGACATTTGTGTTCTGTTTCCAGCTCTCCTATGGTTTCATGCACCTAGGCAGAAATCCTGTCAGGTGTTTGGAAACCTCATCCTGGGACTGAGTAGACACCCAAGATGATGCTCTTATACTATAGGCCTTTTTATCTTGGAATATACTTTTTAAAACTGAGAAGGCACTTGAATGTTCCATAGGTTATAAATAATATCTTCAGTAAAGACTCTTGATCTCAGGGTTTTGGATAGAAATGAGGGTCTCATTTCTTGCTGCCAATTTCTCTAGAAACTCATTATCGCCATTAAATGTCCATGGGAATGTAGGGCAGAGAAAAGGGTTTTCCCACTGATTGGAAGTCGCGTCAAATGGTACTTCAGGTACTTTGGCTGTCTGTCCTACCCTTGCTCCTTTGGTAGTAGTATTTTATCTACATGTACCCGCAAGGAACAGGCAAGTTAAGAAAGTTGCTCAGAGGAGATGTCATTTTCTCAGGGGAGGTGGGACAGGGTGTCCCTGTTTCGTAAGCGCAGAGATTGGCCATCCCCTGACCCTCGCTGTCTCCTTCCCACAGCCAGTGGTTCAGTGTGCTGAGTCAGGTCCACGCGTCCACAGACCAGGAGATTCGGGAGATGCATGATGAGCAGGCCAACCCACAAAACGCTGTGGTATGTAAGCTGCGCTGGGGTGAAGGGAACTTGTGGGCAGTGTTTTTTTTAAGTAAGCAATAGTATAATAATTGGGCTTTCCAGGTGGCTCAGTTGGTAAAGAATCTACCTGCGATTCAGGAGATGCAGGTTTGATCCTTGGGTTGGGAAGATCCCCTGGAGGAGGGCATGGCTACCCACTCCAGTATTCTTACCTGGAGAATCCCCATGGACAGCGGATCCATGTCCTGCGTCATGGAAGGCTACCGTCCATGGGGTCGCAAAGAGTTGGACATGACTAGAGCAACTAGGCACACACATACGCGCTCTATAATAATGAAAGAGAGAAGCAGGAACATTTTGGTAAAAATCATGCAAAATCACAAGAAATTATAGAAGATTGTGAGTAGTAATAGATTACAGTTTGCCCATCTTGAACAAAAAAAATTCCAGTTTTTATGAAATCGTGAAACCGTATTATATTTTCTTCAAAAGATTTACTGAATTACAAACCATATTCATTCTGTCATTGCTCTATCCTACACATGTATGAACAGAGCCACAAAACTATATTTTAGAAGTAGTTTCCTTTTCATGTAAATACAAAATTCAAGATAGATCATAATATAAATCAGAAAATTGGTACGATTGAAAGAAGTTTGTAAATACCCTTTACTGAAAGTATTTTAGGAGCAAGACAGAAAGATTCGCTTATAATTTATTTAATGAGTAGACTGTAGATTCTGCCCTGTCTCAAGGCTGTCTGTACTGAATGAAGGGGAATGTTTCTTTAGATAACTATTACTTCACAGTTAACACAAAAAGGAGCCTTTTTTGTGTGCCTGCTTGGAGAGGCATCATCTAGGGATGTTATCATGATGCGTGCTGGGCTCCAATGGTTCTCTGAGTTTCTCTGCTTTTCGCTCCTTTCCAGGGCACTTTGGACGTGGGGCTGATCGATTCTGTGTGCGCCTCGGACAGCCCAGATAGGTAAGCTCAGTTGTGATGGTTAACAAAAGTACCTGCTTATTACCTGCAGGCACCCACAGGCCTCTATGCTCTAGTCTTGGAGATGACTCCAGGCTTCGTGTTCCCACCTGGTCCGCTCCAGCAATCACGGTCTTCCTCTCTGGGTGTCTTTGGTGTGCGGGGGATCAGGGTGAGGGAGACCATGGAAACCTAAATTAGACAATCATAGAGACAAACGGGCTTCCCGGGTGGCCCCGTGGTAAAGAATCTCCCTGCAGTGCAGGAGATGGGGGTTCATCCTGGGAAATCCCAGGGACAGAAGAACCTATGGTCCTCGGAGTCACAAAAGAGTCAGATACAACTAGGCGATTAAACAATAACAACAAGAAAACAGGGAGGAACTTGGGATTCATAGAGGAAGAAAATGCTTGCATCCCAGCGCAGGGGTGGGTGAAGTCCCCCCTTCTATATTTTAATAATGACCTGGAAGAGGATTTTGATGGAAGTTTATATGTAGAGTATTAATAAATTAAACCACAGTCATTTATTTTCCTTGACATGCCTTCCTTACCCATGCCCTTAAAAATAGCATATTTTCAGTTTTGCTTTTTTTGTTTTTGAAGGCAGATCATCTTTGGCAGTGGTCTCAGGGGTCTTTGTACCCAGTGACCATCATCTTTACCATTTTTATTTTGCTTCTCCACTTAAGAATTCTGAGTACAAGTGGAAAGTGACTTCTGCCTTCAGTAACATTGCTTTAGAGAGAATAGAAATGAATTCAAATTGACAACAAAAATCATATCTCCTGGGCCAAATGAGAGTTCTGAGGTGTCCATCACTCACCATTCATGAAGGCTTTTCTGAACTATATTCTTTGTTTCTACTAATCACCCTGCACCTCCTCGTACCTGGCTCAGGAACCTTGAACACGTGCATGTCATGTCAGTCATCAAAGCCCAGGTCCTTATTCTGACGGTCACTTTCCTGCCTGCGTTTCTCTTCTTTTAAACCCCTTCATCTGGCACACTGGGCATGTGATGATCCATGGGAGAAATTTCCATCCCTACCTAGCTTTTCCCTCTTTCCCAAGTGCTCACCTTTTTCCTTTCCCAACTCGAGAAAAATCTTGTTTTTTAAGGACGACCTGTCAGTCCATACTATAGTCCTGTTCCTCTTTCTTTTCCTTGACTTTTTGCAGCACTTAGCTTCAGCAAACATTTGAAAAGTTGCAAAATATTGTTCGTAGTTCCTAGCTCCAGTGATTAAGAATTAATAGAAGCAAGATCCTGTGAGAGATTCAGGGCATTGCCAGATAAAAAGATGCAGGAGAAAGTAAATTTCCATTATTAATTTATCTCTGCCTGGAAAAGGCCCCCTTGTCAGCTCACACTGAGGTCATGGATCCAGGTGGCTCTCTGTTCCAGGCATAGTCAAGTGTATAAGATGTTCCACTTAGAGCTGTTTACTGATCTTCTGTTACTGGTGTCTGACATTTCATTACCGACCCACAGAAATATTATCCAAGGCAGGAAGAAATTTACTTTGGAGAGGCATCCAAAAAAAATCTTTCCCCCACAGTCACTTTGGTTAGCCTGCCCGGAACCAAATTTCATCTGGAAAGTTTTGCATGAAGAAATGTTTTCCCTTCCAGGACCGTTCAGAATGTGTTGCTCCAAGTGTAAAGGTTAATGAGGCATGAAATAAATCCTGCAGAAATGAGCGAGGTTTGCCTCAGCAGAAAATACAAATAGCACTGCCATTTTTCTCCCCGTGACCTGTAAGCCAGGAAAAAGACGTTCAGTCTTGGTTCACACGGAGGTGACGGTTTCAGTCGAGCTAAGCGGTTTTGCTTCCTTCTCTCCCCGCTGCTCAGACCCAACTCATTCGTGATCATCACGGCCAACCGGGTGCTTCACTGCAACGCCGACACGCCGGAGGAGATGCACCATTGGATAACACTGCTGCAGAGGTCCAAGGGCGACACCAGAGTGGAGGGCCAGGAATTCATAGTGAGAGGTGATGCCCTGAGGCTTTCTGACTTAGGGAGCCCTGTTTTCATCTACACGAGTATCTGCTGCATTTCCATTTTGAGCCTCTTTCCTGAATAATTTTGCCTCTTTTTTTTTTTTTTTAATTGGCGTATAATTGCTTTGTCCAAGTTCATAGACTTGGGGAGATGGTGAGGGACAGGGAGGCCTGGCGTGCTGCAGTCCGTGGGGTCACAAGGGACACAACTCGGTGACTGAACAACAGCATAATTGCTTTACCGTGTTGTTTTCTGTTGTACAAAGACTGAATCTGTGTGTGTGCATATATCCCCTCCTCCTCGGATGATTTTGCCTGCTGGCGTTGTTAAAAATCATCGAATAAGAAAGGATTGTGGCCATTGCTAGCAGAGGTGTAGAAAGACGCCCCATTTGTAAGCCGATTGTCACCTGGTATGAGATGTTGCTCATCCTGGTTTTGAATTAACACTTCAGTCTGTCTTTCCAGGGTGGTTGCACAAAGAAGTGAAAAACAGTCCGAAGATGTCTTCCCTGAAACTGAAGAAACGGTGGTTTGTGCTCACACACAATTCCTTGGATTACTACAAGAGCTCAGAGAAGAACGCTCTGAAGTTGGGCACCCTGGTTCTCAATAGTCTTTGTTCGGTCGTCCCACCTGATGAGAAGATCTTTAAAGAGACAGGTAAGCGGTGCTGTGTGCTTCAGGCTGATCATGCTTGAGACATGGCCCGATTGATCTTAAGAGCTCAGGGTTTGCTCAGAGCAAAGGGGCGAGGTCCCCACCTAGCGTGTGTATGTTCTCTCCTCTCCCCTCCAAAAATATCTCTTTCCTTGCTTAGTTATCTTTTGAGGCTATCCATGGTTACCTATATGAACACTTGATAATGTAAACCATAGTAAAGGGTCCTGATTTATTGAGTTGCAGAAAGATTCTTCTCAGGGCAATGAAATGTAAACAAACAAAGGTTTTCCTGCAGAATGCCTTGTTTTTCTGTGCTAGTTTTTGTCTTTCTCACTGTTGCACCCTGAGAGTCCTAATGCAGCCGAAAAACAAGGTAAATTCTGAGTGTCAGTGAACATAACCCAGTAGAATACAGTCACACAAGCTTCTTTTTCTTTTCCCCTTTGGGTATTTTGAAAGATGTTTCTAGATTGTTTATTTTGATTTTTGTTGCTAGTTGTGACTTTGTGTTTTTTTAGTATAGTTACTCCATTCAAAAAATGCTCATTTTTTTTTTTTGACTGAAATCACTCCATTGCACTTTCGTCTGGTGTCTGAACACTTGGACTGCTTGCTTTGCATAAACAGTTTCTTTTGAAGGGAGGAGGGAGAATCCTAAGGAAAGGAAGAGAAGGAACAGAACGGGGAAAAAAAAGTCAGAAATCTGAGGCAAGAGTTCTCACTCTTGTTCTAGAGCCTTGAACAAGGCTTTAGTTTATGCCTGTTGCTTCTTTTAGAGCAGATGGTACTAATTATATGTTTGATTCTGGGCTTATCCTTTTAATGTTTGTCTCTCCCTCTCAACTGTAACCTCCACGTGACTTTGGGTATCTAGTGCAGGGCAGGGCATTTGGAAGAAGTCAGCAAGTAGCTCCTGAACTAAATAATAAGGGACTGAGGTGGAGACAAAGTGGGTGCTGGATTTCTGGGACTCTGGTACGGGATGCCAGCTTGGCCCCCAAGGGTGGTATGTGTGTGTCCTGCTCTCATAGGCTACTGGAACGTCACCGTGTACGGACGCAAGCACTGCTACCGGCTCTACACCAAGCTGCTCAACGAGGCCACCAGGTGGTCCAGCGCCATTCAGAACGTGACCGACACCAAGGCCCCAATTGACACGCCCACGCAGCAGCTGATTCAAGATATCAAGGTGAGAGCGGCCATAGAGGTGCATGGTAGCTCGCAGATTCTCACCCTCCCGACACCACGACGTCAGCATTAGTCACCCTTCATTTTCACTCTGTAATCAGAACGAACTCTTGGTCAATTTCACGTTTGTGCATCCAGGTTTTAAAAAAGCTAAATGCTCGACTGCACGTGGAATGTGATACTAAAGCTATCATGTCTCTGTGGGGGGTGTTAGGTGTGGCCACCGAGGCAAACCCAGCTGTAGAACTGTTTAGGCAGAGGGACAGTGGTCTGTAATTTGGGGTGGGGGCTCCCCAGTCGCAGGGACATGGTGTGATCTGTGTCAGGGACAAGCTGCATGTCGCAGATTCCACTTGAGCCCAAGTTGGGGCCCTTCTAAGAGTCACAAAATAATTCTACTTTCACTCAACGGTTTCTAGACCACACAAGTGGATTCACTAAGAGCCTATAATCCAAAACTCACTCCTAGTGCTCAGTCATGTCTGACTCTTCACGACCCCATGGACTATAGGCCACCAGGTTCCTCTCTCCATGGGATTTCCCAAGCAAGACTACTGGAGTGGGCTACCATTTCCTCCTCCAGGGGATCTTCCCGACCCAGCGACCAAACTCATGCCTCCTGCCTTGGCAGGTGGATTCTTCACGCCTGAGCCACCAGGGAGAAACCCAAGATGGGTCTAGAAAATTGGAATCCTTGTTAGATGCTTCTAAACTCACAGAAGCAGCGCCCAAGTTTCTGGACCAACATTGACCTTGTTACATTGTGATTTTCTGTTGATAAGATTACTTGCTCTGAGTAGATATTGAATGCATGATTAAATGGCAGCCATGAACAAGGATCACGGCACAGTGCTCGTTTTCCAGGAATGAAAATGGAGACGTGGGATGTTCTGGTTGCACTGTTCACATAACGGGTCAGTCCCTCGTGCTGAAGCAAGTCAGGGGAATTATTTTTATGCTGTTCCTCCAAGTTTTCCACGTGGGCAGGGTTCCAATACGAAGGAAAGAGCCAGAGCTATGACAGAAAAGCTACCAGAATGATAGTAAGGCAGGAATTTATTTACTGATGTACGTCAAAGGGAAGGAACTCATCAGATCCAGGAGGGAAGCTGTGCCTTTGTAAAGGTGGGAGAGGGTCTAACGCATTGATAGGATATTATTACCCACTAAATTCAAGTCAGCCTCTTGATTCCAAAATTATATGTTTTCTGGGCATTTGGAGTCAAATTCCTGCAAGTCAGTTATCCTACAAACTGCAGAGAAGTTTGGGGAACCCTTGAAACTAATATGTCATTAGGAGCACTTGAAACTAATAATGTCATTCCTTGTCAAAAAAAAAATGAATTCTTTGAAGATTTCCTGTGAGAAAAGAAAGTATGTATCAGCTGAATTTTCTCTTCAAAGCTGTATCTTATCTACCCCTCTGTTTACTATATAAATCAAACATGAAAGAGTAAATAGTTTTTAACTGTGAAAATGTGATTCTTAATATATAGAAGCACTTCTTAACTTAGACAAATACATTTAATTCATTTGAAATCAGATGTTTAAAAAGTAAGTAGAATTTTTCGCTATGAAGCAATGCTTCTTAAGAAATGAGTCAAGTTGCCTTAATTATTTCCTTATCAGATTTTTTAAGTAATTAAAACACATTTCCTTCTCATTTTGAGTGTTACTGAAAAAGCTTCATAGTGGAAATGAAATTGCCACAATAGAATGATTTATTGCCTCTCCTCCAACTTTTCTGTTGATTCAAAGTTCTAAAAATAATTGTGACTTTTTCAGATCCCAAATTAATGTTTTAGGAACATGAATACATGATGAAATTCTCTGAGAGGAGCTCTTATATTCTAGGAGTTCTCAGGAAAGAACAGTCTCACTGATCGCATATTACAGTGTCATTTTCAGATGGAGGGTACGAAAGACCAGTGAGAGAACTAGCAAAATGTATTTTTTTTTTTCATAGCGGCCACCCCACACAGCTTGCAGAATCTTAGTTTCCCACCCAGGGTTCAAACCCAGGCCCCCATGCAGTAGAAACTCAGAGTCCCAATCACTGAACAGCTAGGGAATTCCTATTTTTAAAATGAATTACAAACCAGGATAGCATGATTTACCAAATGACTTATGGCTAAATAATTAGCAAGAGAAGTTATTAATTTTTTAAGTATATGTAATTTCCAGAGATTGCTCCTTAGAAGAAAACCTATGACAAACCTAGATGACATATTAAAAAGCAGAGAAATCACTTTGCTGACACAGGTCTGTATAATCAAAGCTATGGATTTTTCAGTAGCCATGTGTGGATATGAGAGTTGGACCATAGAGAAGGCTGAGTGCGGAACAATTGGTGCTTTCGAATTGTGGTGTTGGAGAAGACTCTTGAGAGTTCCTTGGACCACAAGGAGATCAAGGGAATCAATCCTCAAAGAAACAAACCCTGAATATTTGTTGGAAGGACTGATGCTGAAGCCCCAATCTTTTAGCTACATGATGCAAAGAGCCAACTCATTGAAAAAGACCCTGATGCTGGGAAAGATTGAGGGCAGCAGAAGAAGGGAATGACAGAGGATGAGATGGTTGGATGGCATCAGTGGGCATGAGTTTGAGCAAAACTCCAGGAGTGAAGTGAAGGACAGGGAAGCCTGGCATGCTGCAGTTCATGGGGTCGTTCAGACACGACTTAGTGACTGAACAACACCACCAGCAATCTCCAGAGGGAAGGTTTTTAAATAACATAGGAAAATATATGCAGACCAAAGAAGGAGAATGAGAATAAGCTATGTAAGAAAAACAGGAATGTGTGATTTGTGCTGAAACATTGCTTGTGGGTATCTTGGTGCTTGAGATGACCAATGCTGGATTCCCACCACCATCCCCGAGCTGCAGGTGTTTTGTGACGTATGAACACCGTTCCTGTGCAGGTGGATACGGGTGGCTTTGTTTTTTCACGTGTATGCTTCTTATGATAAGCTTGTGGGCGTTCTCTCATGGCCCCGTTCTTCTCAAGGAGAACTGCCTGAACTCGGACGTGGTGGAGCAGATATACAAGCGGAACCCCATCCTGAGGCACACCCACCACCCGCTGCACTCGCCACTCCTGCCCCTGCCCTACGGAGACATCAACCTCAACCGTGAGTCCCAGATTCCACCCGGACCCAGGACACGGTGCTGCTGTTCCCTGTGAACTCTTGAGCTCCATCAGATACGCATTGATTGCTTATAGGGCATGAGGATTGTTGTATTAAAGAACATGCCAGTTCTCCCCAGGAACTCACGGTACCCTTCGTACACTAGAACGGGGGTTCCCAACTGCCAGGATCCAATGCCTGGTGATTGGAGATGGCTGATGTAATAATAATAGAAATAAAGTACACAATGCATGTAATGCACGTGAATCATCCCCAGACCATCCCCACCCACCTCACCTGGTCCATGGAAAAGTTGTCCTCTACAAATTCGGTCTCTGGTGCGAAAACGATCGGGGAACAACGCTGTGAGAAGCAAGCCCTAAACAGGCGTCTTACCTGTCAGATGTGGAGCTTGTTTGGCATAGACCAGCTTCTCAGTAAACATTTTGCACAGTAAAATAGTTCAGTTATGTGTTTAAATAGTTTAAACAATTAAAAATAATTTAGTGTAGCCTGCCTCAGTTTGGCTGATTGGCGTGTCCCGGGCACATGGTGGGCACTGCATCCTGAAATAGTTCTAGTCCCCAGTCCTGCCTCTTGTCCACTGCTCAGTGGGTACCTTCTCCGAACCTCACATGGTGGGCACTGCTCAGAGGGTACCATCTCCGAACCTTCGTGTGACTCGTGTTTGTTTTGCTCCTCCTAGTGCTCAAAGACAAGGGCTACACGACGCTTCAGGACGAAGCCATCAAGATATTCAACTCACTCCAGCAGCTGGAGTCCATGTCCGACCCTATTCCCATCATCCAGGGCATCCTCCAGACGGGGCATGACCTCCGGCCTTTGCGAGACGAGCTGTACTGCCAGCTCATCAAGCAGACCAACAAGGTGCCCCACCCGGGCAGCGTGGGCAACCTCTGCAGCTGGCAGATCCTCACCTGCTTGAGCTGCACCTTCCTGCCCAGCCGCGGGATCCTCAAGTACCTCAAGTTCCACCTGAGAAGGTACGAGGTGGCCTGGGCGGCTCTGCCCATGTTGAGGGGTACAGTGGCCCGTGGCTCCAAAAACTCAGACCCAGAGCAGAAGACGCCTGGTGTGGGTCAGCCTCCTAGGTCACCTGAGCAGCTTACCGGGGGCAGATGACCTTCATGTCTCTAAACCACACGGGGCTGGTCCACGGACCAGGTCACTTTGAGGGTTGTGTCCTGATGTGTAGGATGTTGGATAAATTAAATGCCACCACTCTATATGAGGACTTTCCTGGTGGCTCAGCTGTAAAGTATCCATCTGCAACGCAGGAGATGGGTTCGATCCCTGGGTTGAGAAGATCCCCTGGAGGAGGGCATGGCAACCCACTGCAGTATTCTTGCCTGGAGAATCCCCATGGACAGAGGAGCCTGGCGGGCTATAGTTCATGGGGTTGCAGAAAATCAGACATGAATGAAGCAACTTAGCACATGCAAACTCTATATAAACAGGAAAAAAAAAAAAAAAAAAAAAAAACCTTAGATATTTGTTTCAAATCAAGCACGTGGAAACTGATTCAGATGCAGATTAACTGTGAAAAAGGGATTTTCACAGGACAGTATGAGGCACGTGGCTTTTTCAAACATAATAGCTCTGCAGAGGTCAGCTGGTAGCAAAAGTTGCTCCCAGTCATACTTGGGCTCTTTGGTCTCTGGATTTTCTGTCTTTCTTGCTTCCTTTCTCTCCCTTTCTGCTGCTTTCGTCTTTAAATGGCACAGGGTGAACTACAGAAGTGGCTGGCATTGGCTCCGCTCACCACTGGGACCCCACTGGCCACCTTGGTCTGTGGCACCTTGAAGCTGCCCAACTCTCCCTAGCCAGCCATGCTCAGTCTAGCAACTAACAGTCGGTGTTTGTCTCCTAGGATACGGGAACAGTTTCCAGGAACTGAGATGGAAAAATACGCCCTCTTCATTTACGAATCTCTTAAGAAAACGAAATGCAGAGAGTTTGTGCCTTCACGAGATGAGATAGAAGCTCTGATCCATCGGCAAGAGATGACGTCCACAGTCTACTGCCATGGTGGGGGTTCCTGCAAGATCACCATCAACTCCCACACCACGGCTGGGGAGGTAAGCAGGAGGCCCAAGTGCCCACGCGCCTCCTCAGATCAGGAAAATTGTGCGCAGTTAGGCTGGCATACTGCAGCTGCTTAGTAAACAAGGAAGTGCCTATAATCCTGCTAATCTGAGAAGCAGTGGAGTGATTAGAGATTATGGACCTGACTCAGCCGCCATACAAGGGTGTATCTGATCGTTTCTGCAGTAAAGTATTTCTGTTTACCACACAAATAATCTGGAACATGGGGTCTTCCCAGGTGGCTCAGTGGTAAAGAATCTGCCTGCCAATGCAGGGGCCCTAGTAGACATGGGTTTAATCCCTGGGTCAGAAAGATCCCCTGGAGGAGACCAAGGCAACACTTCAGTATTCTTGCCTGGAGAATCCCATGGACAGAGGAGCCTGACGGGTTACAGTCCATGGGGTCACAAAGAGTCAGACATGACTGACTAAATAGCAACAATCCAGAGCACTAGGAGAGGGGAACACAGTTTCTTTCTCTTTTTTCAACGTAAACTTAGTATTAATATTATAAAACTAATGGGCTAAAAGGAATAGTACAATAAAACCCAGGAAAGCTGGTGTAGCAGAAATATCAATGGAAGTCACTGTTAGACAAAAGGGCTTTATTTTTGTTTTTGTTTTTTACAGTTTTTTTTATCTATTTATTTTGGCTGAGCTGGGTCTTTGTTGCGGTGTATGGGCTTCTCATGTCTTGGCACACAGGCTTAGTTGCCCCGTGGCATGTGGATCTTAGTTCCCCAACCAGGGATCGAACCCACGTCACCTGCGTTGGAAGGTGGACTCATAACTACTACACCACCAGGGAAGTCCCCAAAAGGACTTTAGTTTCATGCACTTGGCTAGTTTGCAAGAAACTGGCCCAGTATCTGCCCCTACCAGGAGGCAGAATAGCCTGTGTTCTTTTTGGCAAGGAAGACAGAGAATTGATTTCAAGAGAACCAGGGGGAACGGCACCTTTGAAATTCCACACACAACGGTGTGGGAAAGCTGCTTGGACCTTCGCGTGTGCCGGCAGCGCCCTCTGGCTTCTGATAAAGGCATGTTCTAGAACCACAGCTGAGGACCCCGTGTGTTCCAGGTGGTGGAGAAGCTGATCCGAGGCCTGGCCATGGAGGACAGCAGAAACATGTTCGCGCTCTTTGAGTACAATGGACACGTCGATAAAGCCATCGAGAGCAGGACCATCGTAGCAGATGTGTTGGCAAAGTTTGAAAAGTAAGCTCCTTCTCCCTGAAGCGCCAGCAGATTAGAGGAAAGAAATTAAGAGAAAGAGGGTTTGAACTTCTGTTCCATTTTCAGCTTCAGCGCGTGTTTGAATCTGCCTCATTTTGCCTGTGTTAAAGCACATTTGGTTTCTCATCTCTCTTTGCTGCCTGTTTCCCTACAGAGCCACTGTCTCAAATAGGATTCACTCATCCTTGTTCCTCCACCCCATTCTTCCTCTCAGGCCCCTGTTGTTCCCATTTTGTCGGAATTTTCTGATTTTCTCAGATCTTCACTTGTCATTAGCTTCGAAGCTGGGCGAGTAGACAGAAGCCAGCTTATAAACTCTTCAAACCCCATTTAGTATCTCTTGGACCTACAGTATTCACGGCCCCCAAGTTACACAGAAGATATTCCTACTTTAGAAAGATGCTAGTGCCAATAACAAGACTCCAGCCAGGCTGGGCCCTCGCCCTCCCCAATTGCATAAGGGGCAGAAGCAGCTTTAAGTTAGAAACGTGGCAGGGGAACACGAGGTTTAGAGCAGCTCCAAGCTTCAAGTCTCTGAGAAGTGACATCTTCTCTTCTGGGTGGGCCTCGTCTAAGTGCTTTGTTGGAAATAAGCCAAAATGGGGGGGGAGGGAAGAGATTTCTACTTTATGTAAACACAGCTTCCCTAATATTCATGTCAGTTTTTGTTTGGGCTTTTTTTTTTTTTTTTTTTTTTGCTGTGCTGTGCGCTTGCAGGATCTTAGTAGACTAGGGATCAAACAAACCTGGGCAGTGGAAGGGCAGAGTCCTAATTACTGGACTGTCGGGGAATTCCTCAAGTCAATTGTTATAAACATTTGAGAGTTGGCAAAGGGAATGAAGGAATAGGCTTTGTTTCTTTTCTTCCTCTGAATGCAGCAGAATGCTTAGCTGGAACTAACCAGAATGGGCACTCAGAAAATACTCGTTAGCTCAATTTAACTGAAGGCTGCCTGTTTATTGTCTTTAAAACTAGGATGAAAGCGTGTTTTTCGCCTCTGGATAAGTTAGCAGGGAATTCTCAGAAGCTTCACTGTTTGTTTTCTCTCCCACCACCCCACCTCCACACTCTGCTCTGAGCCCAGACAGGGTGTCTGAATCCTGACGTAGAATACATCCCATGCGCTAATGGCCCTGTGGGTCACCCTTGGCCCATATCCGGTTTTACTTCCTGTGTCTCTCTCCACTTCTATCTGTAGGCTGGCTGCCACTTCAGAGGCGGGAGAGCAGCCCTGGAAATTCTACTTCAAACTTTACTGCTTCCTGGACACAGACAACGTGCCAAAAGACAGCGTGGAATTTGCCTTTATGTTTGAACAGGTAAATGGAGTTCTTAGGCTCCTTTGCAGACACGCAGGGGTGAACCCATTCGTACCCTTCTCAAGTTAACTGCTAGTCCTTAGAAACCAGGTGTGGCAGTAGAATTCTCAGTGTAACGAGGGAGGGATGCTCTTTTATTCACTGGTAGAAGGAAACTTGCATACGTATTATGTGAACTGCTGTACCAGGAACTGTCCTAGTTGGGGATAGGGAGGAGTGAGAGGGAGAGGAAATAATAAATACACGTTTCCAGTGGTACCCATTGCCAGGGAGAAATTTAAAACCGCGAAGGGGCGTTAAGGTACCCTTTTATGGAAGATGGCATTTGAGAGAAATCCTGATGGTTTGAGGGAGCAAGCCAGGTGGGCTTCGTGTCGCATGGCAGTGTCTTGACCTGTAAAGCCATCGACCGCCTCTTCGCAGGCCCACGAAGCCGTCATCCATGGCCACTACCCGGCCCCCGAGGAGAACCTGCAGGTGCTGGCTGCCCTGCGGCTCCAGTACCTGCAGGGGGATTACACGCCGCACGCCCCGGTGCCGCCCCTGGAGGAGGTCTACTCGCTGCAGAGGCTCAAGGCCCGCATCAGCCAGTCCACCAAGAGCTTCACGCCAGGGGAGCGGCTGGAGAAGAGGCGCACAAGCTTCCTGGAGGGGACCCTGCGGCGGAGCTTCCGGACGGGCTCGGCGATACGGCAGAAGGCAGAGGAGGAGCAGATGGTGGATATGTGGGTCAAGGAGGAGGTGTGCTCCGCGCGGGCTAGCATCCTGGACAAGTGGAAGAAATTCCAGGGCATGAGCCAGGAACAGGCTATGGCCAAGTACATGGCCTTGATCAAGGAGTGGCCTGGGTACGGGTCGACGCTCTTCGACGTGGAGGTGAGAGTGGGCTGCTGCTTCCTGGACCAGGCTGCACACCTGAGTCAGCGTGACCTCGGTCAAGGTCACGGGGAAGGAGGACTGGGTAGAACACGTGGCTCTCTTACCCTCTGAGGTTGCAAGCATGCTAAGTTGCTTTGGTCATATCAGACTCCTTGTGACCCTGTGGACTATAGCCCACTGGGCTCCTCTGTCCATGGATTCTCCAGGGGTGAATACTGGAATGGGTTGCCATGCCCTCCTCTAGGGCATCTTCCCCACCCAGGGATCAAACCCATGTCTCTCATGTCTCCTGCTTCGGCATGTGGGTTCTTTACCACTAGCGCAACCTGGGAAGCCCAGCCCTCGTAGGTTAGAGCTCCCCAGTTTTACCCTTAACATCACCCCCCCCACCCACCCAAAGTATTCTTCCTCCTTTTTGGTAAATGCTTTTGTAATGTTAGAAGCAAGTGGGAAATTAAGATATTATCTATTCTTAAATAACTGACTCTTTCTTATTCAAGCTGTACACCCAATGAAAAAGTGCTGGTAAAAATCTGCATTAAAGTTTTTTAAAATATCTTAGCACTATGTCTATAAAATTAGAAAATTTGGATATACTTGGATTTTAATTTTTTTTCCCATGGCTATTTGTAGGGAAAAGTTTCTTTTACACAATTGGAGTTTGGCTAAGTTTGCATCAACCTAGTACTGATTCATATCCTTTTTCTTTTTTTTAAGTAGACCATTTATTGAAAGAAAATTTTATTAATGATCAAGATCAAGCCTTGACAAACTGCAGCCTGCCTTCTTTTTTTTTTTTGTAAAGTTTTATTGGAATACAGCAGTGCTCTTTCTTTTATGTATTTTTCTCTGGCTACTTTCAGGCTGAAATGGCAGAGTTGAATAGCCATGACCGATACCACAAAACCTAAAATATTTACTATTTGTTCCTTAACAGATAAGTTTGCCAACTCTTGGTCAAGACGAGCATCTATTTTTCTTATGATCAGAGTCATTCAGCATGTTATTTGTTGACTTTTAAAGAAGGCTTTATAAAACCCTAAATAATTGATCTCTATTCCATGAGTTTTCACTGGATGCCATCTTTGGGTGGGTGGCTTGATTGGTTGAGTCGGTTACATTTGTTTTTAAGTATAAGTCAGATGCTTTGTACAAGTACCTCGTCTCCTGTGTCACCAATGCATATCCCTCTTGAGTCCCATTGCCTGGTGGTGTCATCCCTATAGCCTAGCTCCTATCTCTCCACTTATGTGTGCAAAAAAGTCTGTTGGTAAACCAATGAGCTCAACCACCATACACACAAAAGGCCACTGCTGCTACTTGTCACGAGATGTGTTTTTCAGGAGGAGCTAAAACTGCTCAGCACATATTTGGAGAATTTCCCTCTATGATCCTAGATTTTGTATTTGAACAACCATCCAAAACAGGATTGAGGTGGAACTAGAGATAGACAGGAATGGGCATTAGTGGTAAAGAACCCACCTGCCAGTGCAGGAGATATAAGAGATGCCACTTCCATCCCTGGGTAGGCAAGATCCCCTGGAGGAGGGCATGGCAACCCACTCTAGTATTCTTGCCTGGACAATCCCATGGACAGAGGAACCTAGTGGGCTACAGTCTGTAGGGCGCAAAGCGTCAGACACAGCTGAAGTCACTTAGCATGCAGCGATAGACAGGCTGCTTGATTTGATGGAAATTACTGTCAAGTTTCTCACCTGTGGCCACCTTCTCATAGCTAATTCACATGGCCAAGACGGTGGTGACATTGACAGGTGGAAAGTCCAAGCAAGATGCTGAATTTACCAGTTGGTGTTCTCCAAATGCGTGGGGTTGATGAGTTGGTCAGAAATCAGTCAAGACAGCCAGAGAGCTACCATTTTTCATGTCTTGTATTTCAGTTGCCCTCTGCATAAAGACACATTGAATGTGTTCAATACTCTGCAGAGGGCTGGGCTCAGAGCCCATCTTGTGGTTTCTGTGTCCTGTTTCTGACTTTGCTGATCTGACTTTGCCCCGACTCTTGCCTGCCCCCCAGTGCAAGGAAGGTGGCTTTCCCCAGGAGCTCTGGCTGGGCGTCAGCGCCGATGCGGTCTCTGTCTACAAGCGCGGGGAGGGGAGGCCTTTGGAAGTCTTCCAGTACGAACACATCCTCTCCTTCGGTGCCCCCCTGGCCAACACCTACAAGATCGTCGTCGATGAGAGGGAGCTGCTCTTTGAAACCAGTGAGGTAGGAGGCAAATCTTTCGTCTGTGGCCTTGATGAACTAGCAAGACAACATCCCGTTTCCTGATGCCTTTGACCAAATAGCTTTGTTTGCATATTTCGCTCTGAGACATAGGAAAATACAGTATGGTGGTCCCTCCCCTGCTGCAGGTTTCTCACAGGCCAAAATCTGACAGTCCCACGTTTCTTCTGTATACCTTTGCAATGGAGAAATTTGGTTTCCAGCTGTCAGGGGATTTTACCCTTGCAGGAAAAGAAGGGAAAAGGAAGTGACACAGAAATGAAGAAATCTGGTTTCCAGCTGTCGTTGGGGGGGGTGGCGGGGGCGTCTTACCCTTGCAGGAAGAGAAAGGGAAGTGACATAGAGGTACCAAAAAAAATATATATATATAGGCAATAAAGCCTTGCGAAAATTGTTAGACAAGGCGGCAGTGGATCACAGCCATGAGACTGGGGCCAGGCAGTGTCCAAGGAGCAGGAGGGAGTGAGTGGCAGACCGTCCTGGGAAGAGCTAATTCTCAACAACACAAAAAAAATCACAAAAACACCTCTGTATATATGCCGTCCCACTCCAAAGCATAAAATGTAGTAGTAATCATGATGAGAATGCAGGAAGCCTGTTGAGGTCTCCATGCAGGGAGCTGTTAACAAGCAAAGGTGAGAAATGGGTATGAATCCCATGCCTCCCATTTGGCTACTGGTGTACAGTGAGGGCGAGGAGCTGGGAGGCGATGGCTGGACCACAGACAGATGTGGTGCAGGAGGTGTGCAGTGGGATGGAAGGAGGTGGGGGCTCTTACAGGAGGGTCCCTGGTGCCCGGCTGCTGGGTTTGGTCAACTCCAGTAGAGAGCAGAGAACTGCTGTGAGATCTTTGTGAATAGTGTGTCAGGATAGCGCTTTCGCAGGGATGTCCGGTGGCATTAGAAGGAAGACGAGGGATCAGGGAGATGGAAGCCAGTTAGGATGTCTCCGCAGGGACCCAGGCCAACCATCAAGAGGAATGGGCCAGAAGGGGCGGCAGTGAACACACCATGAAAGAGCTACTGTGCATGCGGAGTTGGCAGAGAGCAGAGCGTGCATGGGTGGCTCTTGGTGGGGTGGGAGGTGGTGTTCCCCATTCCTACCCCCACCGCGCCCCCCCCAGCCCTCAGTTCTGTTTCTCCAGCTGTATCACGAGGTGCTGACCGGCAGGATGGGATCCAGTCTTTAAAAGCTGTGATTGTGGCTTCTGTCGTGTTGCCCTTATTTTCAATGGGGACAGTCATCCCAGCCCTGATCATACCAAGACCCTTTATGTGATTAGGTGGGGGCTTTATTTTATCTGCAAAATGTGACAGTTTTACATCAGGCAACCACCAGGTGGTGCAGGGGGGAAGGCCACGAGTCCCTTCTCCCCACCACAAGCAAAAGGGCAAAAGCAGTTGAACTTTTGGCCGAATCCACAGCCTGCACAGTGGATTCACACTGGCAGGCTGCTGGCTTTTGCAGGCGGGACGGACCCCTGCTTGCCCGCGCTGGGCGGAGGATGTCTGATTGTTAGCCTGGGCCTCCTGGCCCTGCGGACACTTGGTGACCGTGGTCCGACTCTGCTCCCCTGGCAGGTGGTGGACGTGGCCAAGCTCATGAAAGCCTACATCAGCATGATCGTGAAGAAGCGCTACAGCACCTCGCGCTCCGTGAGCAGCCAGGGCAGCTCCAGGTGAAGGGAGCCCGAGTCCACGCGAACTCAAAACCTGCCCGCGCCACCCTGCTCCTCGGCCCCCGCCGGCGCCCGCGTCTGCTGTCTGAATTGCGGCCGCCCCAGACTTCCCAGCAGCCCCTCGTCAGAGGGAGGTGTCTTGGGGACCTTTCGCCCTGTCCATTCCAGCGATCGGTGTATTCAGCTGTACCACCAGTTTCCGAAGCTTTACTTCTCTTAGATGATACATGCCTTAAAAAGAGAGGAAACGAAACCCACGCTGCCACCAAAGCAGCCAGAAGTGCCTTAACTCCGTGGAGCTGACACGGACCCCCGTAACTGTGCTACTGAAGGGAGATAGATGCTCACCCCTGCTTTTCGGGAAGGCTTGCTGAGCTTGGGGTGGGGGAGGGGCGTCGATCCATCAATTCTGCACTAACCTGATTTCCCCTGGGAGGGAAGGTGAGGGAGTGGGGAGGGGGACGGAGAGAGAGCGTGAGGGGATGGTCTATTTTAGGTGGAGAGCTGCTGGCAGCCTTCCTCACAGACGCCTATTAACTTTTTCTCTTTGTTTCATCTTTAGCGTGCATGCGCTTGCCTGTGCACGCGTGTGTTCGTAAACACATACATCACTTTCATCATTGTTCCGCGAGCCTTGAAAGCGAAGGGAAAGAGGATGTGCAATGAATTGTGTAGCATCTGTATATTTCAATCGTTCAGAGTCAAGAGTCCTCAACTGTGACTTTGCAAGGTGGTTTTTATTAACAACCCGGAATCCTGGATTTTTCCTGTCTTTGCTGTATTTCGAAAGCCACATTTTTGACTCCAGTTTTGTTTTACGTGTAGCAAAGTCTGCAATCTGTGTCTGCTGTATTATAAACAGATATGCAGCCTGCAAATAACTGTATTTATAAACCACTCTTAAACAGCTGGCTCCAAGGCTGTTTTTAGAACTGTATGAAGTCACTTTGGAGTCTTCAGTTTCTAAGAGGTTTAAGTTAAAAAATGTTTTCTGAAAGGTTAGCTTGAATCACTCTGTGGGTAGATTGTGACTTAACCCTGTTTGAATATGAGGGAAAGCTGTCATCTTCCTTGAAAGCAACTTGAGCAAATCTTTAAAGGACCCTGACGTTCAATGCTGAGGCTTTAATAAAATACACACCTATTTTATCCCAAGTTTATAATGGTGGCCTGAATAAGGCCCCTGTAAATAAATCAGCATTTATGACCAGACAAAAGAAAATCTGGTCTTGGACTTCTATTTTTATACAGAAAACTTGTAAAGACTTAGGCCAACTAAGTCTACCCAACAAGAGAAGAAACTTGCCTTATCCCTATGGATAGCCACGCGGAATCATTGTTTCTTGGCTCAAGAAAATCTGACAATAAAAGATACTAGCTAATGTTCAGTGTCTTTTCTTTATGGGGTGGCTCTCAATACCACTTGGGCTTTGTTTGTGTTTTTGTTAGGTTTTCATTTTAATGCTTAAGGCTTCAAAGGGCCATAGCTGTGTGTTTCATGCACTTGATCATCAGGACTATATGTCAACCACATAGTCATTTCAGCAGCTTTTTTAGACACAGAGCATGATCCCAAGAAAGCAGAGAAGGTAAAACACCAGGTTCAGTGAAATCACAGAAATCTGAGGACTTGAATTGTGGATGTTGGACTGTCTCCTGTAGCTGAGCCCCAAGATGCCTGATGGCAGAGCCTCTGTCCTGCCACCTGCTTGCAGCCCCGCTCACCTGCTTGTGAGCAGAATACATAGGGAACTTGTTTAGCGACCAATTTCCCCCAAATAACCTACACAGGCTCCTCAATCAGACATGGCACGTGACATCACTGGTCCCCCCAGTGTCCTTCTCATCACCTGTGTGTCCTGGAGCTGCCCCTCCCAGGAGCAATCAGGAGGTGATCCGAAGCCAAGTGCCCCCCACCACCACCCAGCACTTGGCTTGAAGGTGGCCAAACAAAGGTGAGCTAAGACTCCGGTATTTTGTTGTTGTCATTGTTTTCATTTCAAGCCCCAAGAGCAGCCGGCAGAAGTGCCTTTTCCCCTGCCGACCGCTCAGGACCTCCTCTGTAACTTCTCATACTCCAGAAGGGTGCCCCACCCTCCCAGTCACATACGAGGAAGTGGGCAGAGACAGACAAAGTGACTTGACTCAGGCATTGCAGCAGCACCAGACTTGGACCCAAGTGTCTCTACACAGAAGCTTTTACCCATCAATAGCTTCAACTTAACATGTTATTTAGAAGTAATTACAGATTCAGGGGAAGTTGAAATAGAACGTACAGAAAGGCCTCTACGCCCTTCACCTGGGTGTCGCCAGGGGTAACATCTCAGTCTCACACAATCGCAGAAAAGATCATAGCTAAGAAACTGAGTTTCCTCCATCTGCAGTTTATTCTGATTTCACCAGATTGACACCCACTCATTGTGTGTGAGACTAATAGGTTGTGCATGTGACCTGTGGAGTAATGTGGAGTCTCTGCTTATTACGGAGAAAGGCATCAACTCGGACAACCTAGTTTTTTCATTTGTTCTAAATTTTAATTCTTTTAGAAGATAATACACACGGGTGGAGTTTTTCTTATTCAAACTGAGAGTAAAATGACTTTTCCACCCAGCTGTGATCCCCTGGTTTACCCAATTTAATTCCCCAGAAACAATTATTTTTACCATTTTTTAGAATGTCCTTCCAGAAATATTCCCAACCCCTTCCATTTTAAGCATAAACTCTCTTGCACCTTCCTTTTCTCCCAGGATATTTTAGATATGATTGCCCATGGTATCTCTAGAGTTGCCTAGTCCTTTTTGTGTCCTAGACAGTTTTGGAGAGGGGAAAAAAAAAAGCCCACTTGATTTATCTCTAAAAAACAGTTCAGAAATGTAAGAAAGCAAACATTTGTGAGACTTTTTACTAAGCACCTTAAGTTGGGTCACATACACACTTATAGTAAAATTCTGTGTTTAATCTATCTCTTCCATTGGAATCTTTGATATATTCTAGAAATACATGTGTCCTCTGGGTATACAAATGCGTGCTTTAAAGAACATAAAAATTCTCATCCACTAAACTTTATTAATAATAGTGAACAAAATAATATATAAAACTGAAGACCTGGGCTTGATCCCTGGGTCAGGAAGATTCCCTGGAGAAGGGAATGGCAACCCACTCCAGTGTTCTTGCCTGGAGAATCCCATGGACAGAGGAGCCTGGCGGGCTGCAGCCCATGGAGTCGTACAGGGCTGGACATGACTGAGTGACTTTCACTCACTCACCCAAATTTAACCAGCACCTTTATGCCTATTTTGTACAACTGACCAGAGAAACATCGTGATATTTGGGAAAGCATTGCATCTGGATTCTAAGTTTGGCATTACCATTTTCAAGTCTGTAATTCTGATCTTTTAGGTCAGAGGTCAGGAAACTACAGCAGAGACCAGCTGCTTTCTAAATAGTTGTTGGAGCACATCTCTACCTGCTGATTTGTGTGGTTATCTAGAAGTGTGATTACCATTCAACAGCAGAATTGGTGAGTTGTGACAGGAGCTCTTGCAAAGCCCAAGTATTTACACTCTGGTCCTTTGTGGAAGGAGTTTGTGGACCCCTATTTTAAGTAATTACAGAAGTATGCCATCTCCTTTGTGACCAACTGTTGGCTCTAGTTGGGATTTTGATTCCACATATCAGACATGGAATAGAGCCCCTGGTTTTGGATCTGTTGCTTTGTCTTGTCCACCGTATTGAATCATCTTCCTGATCAGCCCTCCTTGCATTTCTCAGCACAGATCTGGTTTCTACCTGATCAGTCCCTAGATTTTGACGAGAGCTTCTTCAGGACAGAAAATGTCTTCTGTCCACGTGCCCAAGAAATCCAGCATGGTGCCCTCCGGGAACGCCCCAGAAGCTGAGTTTAGCCAGACATAGTAATCAAGTCCCAGCCCCAACTCTCCAGGAGTTGTGGAGATCAGACAAATGCAGGTGAAGATGCTCTGTGACCACACGAGGTGGCACAGCGGTGGTCAGGTGAGCTCCAGGAAGTCCAGGAAGCAGTGTTCCAGGTGCCCAAAGCACGTAGGTCCATGTGACTGGGAGCGGGTGGGGGGGGCACCCTTGAGGGGGAGCCTCAGGAATGGGGCAGCTTGAGTGGGTGCTTGCCCTGTGGCAGAGGGGAGGAATTCCTGAGGGGGAGGGCCCCTCAAGGAGCCTGAGCGCAGAGCTGTAGGCATGGAGCAGGTGTCAGGACAAAGGTCAGAAGCCATGTCATAGCCCCCAGCCCCAGATGGCATCTTTCTTGGTCTCCATACTTCCGTCTTTGGTACCCTTCACCCCAGCCCCATATGCTATTCTCCGCAGACAAGATACCCAGAATGTCTTTATCAAACATAAATCCAAATACGTGTGCATACTCAGTCGCTTCAGTTGTGTCCAGTGACCCTATGGACTGTAGCCCACCAGGCTCCTCTATCCATGGGATTCTTCAGGCAAGAATACTGGACTGGGTTGCCTACTCCAGGGGATCTTCCAAACCCAGGGACCAAATCCGAGTGTCTTAGGTCTGCATTGGCAGAGTGCCACCTGGGAAGCCCAATACACGCTTGCACTGAAAACTCTCCTATAACCGAACCAAACAATGAATCTCTACTACACGCCCTGTGCTTTCTGCCCGCCTGTGTCCAGCCTTGTCTGACGTGCACACTCAGCCTCACCCACGTGTCAGCCCATATTGCTGGCTCGAACTCAGTGGCACATACCTTGGCCGGCTGGCCCTACTTTAATTTTGCCCGCCTTTTGTCAGCCCAACTTAGAGCATTCTTCTGCCCAGCAGTGGGAAGATGACCCTGACGTTTACTGCTGAGACCTAGTGTCTGAGCTCAGGACAACAAGAGCTGTAATTCTCCACCACCCGATGTTCTGGCAGTAGTGACTTGCTGGCAGATAAATTCATCTCCAGGCTCCCCAGGAAAACAATCCCACTTTGTACTGTTTGCTGATTTCCAGGGTGGCAATATTCCCACTATGGCTGATTGCAAACTCCGAGCTGACATTGCTGCACGCAGAGTTGAAACGAGATGCATAGTCGGCTCCCCAAAGCTGGTAGAAGCTGGCTCCTTTACCCCCAACAGAAAAGACACATCAATAATTTTTCAATAAAAAGCAGCATCTTAGAGGAAACCCTCTGAAGGAAATAAAAAGGAAGATGCTTAGAAAGCCTGCAGCATTTTGAGTGAGGGAAAGATGTGGGGAAATTAAAGATGTTTTCAAAGTATAGAGACAGTGCCTATCTTTAGTTCACCCAGGCACTTTTATTTTCTCTTTCAGGTAATAACAGGTTCAGAGTTGATGAGCAGTTTGAGACATAAACAGGGTCTACTGTCCCAGAGGCATCCAGACGTTTGTTTGATGGGAACCAGTTGCCAGATTAGAGGTCTCCCTATTCCCTCCTGGGAATGCCAGGAAAGAAAATGAATAATTCCTCTAACTCTGATGTCTTGGGGGAAAATCATTCTCTGTACATTTACTTGACACTAAGGAAATTTAATAGTCCTCTTGATTAAAGATATGATAACCCCAAGAATAACACCAACCAGAACATAATTTAATTAATTTACTGAATATTTACTACATTCTTGCTGTTTGGATAAAAAAGCAAAACACCATCTCAGTGGGGTTTGCCAAAGAAACTCAAGAATTATCTAAATTGCTTAGAGCCTGAAAGTTGAAAGTATTAGTCACTTAGTCATGTCTGACTCTTTGTAACCACATGGACTGTGGCCCACCAGGCTCCTCTGTCCATGGAATTCTCCAGGCAAGAATACTGGAGTGGGTAGCCATTCCCTTCTCCAGGGGATCTTCCTGACCCAGGGATCGAACCCAAGTCTCCTACATTACAGGCAAATTCTTTACCATCTGAGCCAGGAGAGAAACTGAGCCTAGCTGGAGATAAAATCTATAAAAATATGAATCCAGAAGTTGACTCTAACGTATGCTGACCATTGCATGTGTTGAAACATCCAGAAAACAAGAATTCGAGGAGGAAAGTTTTCAAAGGTAAATGATGAGCCAGAAAATGCAGGTTTGTGATGTGTGATGTGAGCTCATGCCAGCAGGACGAGTCATTCCTTCTCACACTCACCTTTCACTGTGGTTTTCCCTTGACCGTCTCTTTCTGATGTGACCAGTGGCCTTAGTTAGCATTTGCTCAGCACATGTAATGGTTCAGGCTTGGTGTCAAGTACACAGTCATCATCATCTCATTGTGTCCCCTCAGTGGCCGTGATGTAGTTGCTGGCAAATCTATTTTATGCTGAGGACACTGGGGTGTAAAAGGTCATTTATTTAACTAGCTGTAACAGCTAGTCACTCTAGAATCCAGTGGCTAATGCAACAAGCCTTTATTGAGAGCATGATTCTATAGGGGACAGTTTCCCTGATGCTCTCACTCATGACTCTTCAAGTCACCTGCAGCCAGTCTTCTTTGTTGATCTTGCCTTGTCTTTGTCCTGTGCCTGTGAGAGACCATAAAGAAAGCTGAGCACCGAATAATTGATGCTTTTGAACTCTGGTGTGGGAGAAGACTCTTGAGAGTTGCTTGGACTGCAAGGAGATCCAACCAGTCCATTCTAAGGGAGGTCAGCCCTGAGTGTTCATTGGAAGGACTGATATTGAAGCTGAAATTTCAATACTTTGGCCACCTGATCCGAAGGGCTGACTCATTGGAAAGACCCTGATGCTTGGAAAGATTGAAGGCAGGAGAAGGGGATGACAGAGGATGAGATGGTTGGATGGCATCACCAGCTCAATGGACATGGGTTTGAGCAAGCTCCAGGAGTTGGTGATGGACAGGGAAACCTGGTGTACTGCAGCCCCTGGGGTCACAAAGAGTAGGACATGACTGAGCGGCTGAACTGAGGCCTCAGATGGGTGGTTGAGCTCTGCTCTATGGGGTCTCTTGTCCACTACTTAACTAGTGTTAGCTGATTCACAGGACATTTTGGCAAGACCTCAAGAAAGCTAGCAGGCAAAGTCTCTTGAGACTTAGGTTTAAAATAGTCACATGATTAATTCTGCCCCGTTCTATTGGCTAAACCAAAACCCAATGCCAGACCAGAACCAAGAGATGAGGGAACAGACTCCATGGCTTAATGGGAGTTGCTGCCAAGTCACTCAGTCAGAGTGCGGAGAATTGTGGCCATTTTTGTAATCTGCCTTGCTGGCTGAAAAATCATAAAACTACAATGAACAGAGAATTCAAACTGGGTTCACGTGAAATCTTGCTCGCATCACAAAGCTATATTAAAATCCAAATACTTCCTCTCTGTTTCTTCATAAGGCCACCCCCATCCTAGGGGGCATAGTTTGTAAGCATCCCACCAACAGCTTCCTCCAAATAGCTAAGCACTCTTAATGTAAACAGACACACACGCCCACATTACTCTCTCCTCCAAGTTTCTGTTCATGTTCTTCCCTTGCCTGAAACACCCTTTCTCCCCTTGTATGTTTTCTTCATCTTTGGCAATCTGATTTAGATGTCAATTCCTCCACAAAGCTGACTGTTGCAGAGATGGCTAACCATCCACCAGGCATCTATCCATTCTCTCCTTTTACCTTATAGTAATAAAATTCCCCTAAGCTTTAGCTTGCAACAGATACTCAGCTACAGAATACATTTCCCAGCCTCCCTTGCAGCTTAGTGTGTGTGTCTATGTGTGTGTGTGTGGGGGGGGGGTAGTTTTAAAATATGCTGCAACTTCCTCATATTTGGACCATAAGAAGGTGAGGTCTCACTTTGTGAATAAAAGACCAGCCATAATGACTCCAGGCTTCCCTGGTGGCTCAGCAGCAAAGAATCCGCCTGCGATGCAGGGGTCACAGGAGACTCAAGTTCAATCCCTGGGTCAGGAAGATCCCCTGGAGAAGGAAATGGCAACCCACTCCTAACCTTGCCTGGGAAATCCCATGGACAGAGGAGCCTGGCGGGCTACAGTCCATGGGTCCCAAAGAGACATGACTGAGCGACTAATACCAGCTTAGTGACTCCACTTCTAATAAACGGAACGTGGTGAAAATGATCCTGCCTAGCTTACAAGCCAGGCCAGCAAAGATGGCCTATCTTCACCTGCTCTTTCTCTTGGGAACCACACCTTAAGTGTGCTGAACTGACAGGAAATCCCCCTACCTGAAGCGGCAGTGCTGAAAAGATTATGTCAGGAGGCCATGTAGAGATAGACAAGCCCCAAGTGGACCATCACCCACTGTTGGTCTCGTAAATCTCAACCATAATGTGTGAGGGTCTTTAGACCATCTCAGCCACTAACTTATTTTTACTTTTTTAAAAAATGTTTTTTAAAAATTGTATTTTTTTTTTTTTTTGGCTGCTTTGGGTCTTTCTTGTTGCATGGGCTTTTCTCTAGTTCCGGCAACCGTGGGCTACTCTTCATGGCGGTGCCCCAGCTTCTGGTTGTGATGGCTTCTCTTGGTGCACAGCACAGGCTCTAGGCACTTGGGCTTCAGTACTTGCAGAGCACGGGCTCAGTAGTTGTGGCTCACGGGCTTAGTTGCTTGGGAGCATGTGGGATCTTCCTGGATCAGGGATCGAACCTGGGTCTCCTGAGTTGGCAGGTGGATTCCTACTGCTCCTCCACTAGGGGAGTTCCTCAGCCACTAACTTTAAATCACCCTTCATACAAAGTCCACTCCCTTCTTCTCCAGACCGATCAGTGTCTTATCCAAGGCATCAAGTTCAGGCTTGAGGCCTAAGACCTTG
Source organism: Ovis aries (assembly GCF_016772045.2). NCBI lineage: Eukaryota > Metazoa > Chordata > Mammalia > Artiodactyla > Bovidae > Ovis > Ovis aries. The sequence continues at coordinate 56,666,607 of NC_056069.1, forward strand.
TCATCTAAATCAAGCTCCACTGTGAATGAATTGCCAACATCCGCTGGATCATGGAAAAGCAAGGGAGTTCCAGAAAAACATCTATTTCTGCTTTATGGACTATGCCAAAGCCTTTGACTGTGTGGATCACAATCAACTGTGGAAAATTCTGAAAGAGATGGGAATACCAGACCACCTGACCTGCCTCTTAAGAAACCTGTATGCAGGTCAGGAGGCAACAGTTAGAACTGGACATGGAACAACAGACTGGTTCCAAATAGGAAAAGGAGTATGTCAAGGCTGTATATTGTCACTCTGCTTATTTAACTTCTATGCAGACTACATCATGAGAAACGCTGGGCTGGATGAAGCACAAGCTGGAATCAAGATTGCTGGGAGAAACATCAGTAACCTCAGATATGCAGATGAGACCACCCTTATGGCAGAAAGTGAAGAGGAACTAAAAAGCCTCTTGATGAAAGTGAAAGAGGAGAATGAAAAAGTTGGCTTAAAACTCAACATTCAGAAAACTAAGATCATGGCATCTGGTCCCATCTCTTTGTAGGAAATAGATGGAGAAACAGTGGAAACAGTGTCAGACTTTATTTTGGAGGGGCTCCAAAATCACTGCAGATAGTGATTGCAGCCATGAAATTAAAAGACACTTACTCCTGGGGAGGAAAGTTATGACCAACCTAGATAGCATATTCAAAAGCAGAGACGTTACTTTACCAACAAAGGTCCATCTAGTGAAGGCTATGGTTTTTCCAGTGGTCATGTATGGATGTGAAAGTTGGACTGTGAAGAAAGCTGAGCGCCAAAGAATTGATGCTTTTGAACTGTGGTGTTAGAGAAGACTCTTGAGAGTCCCTTGGACTGCAAGGAGACCCAACCAGTCCATTCTAAAGGAGATCAGTCCTGGGTGTTCATTGGAAGGACTGATGCTGAAGCTGAAACTCCAATACTTTGGCAACTTGATGTGAAGAGCTGACTCATTGGAAAAGACTCTGATGCTGGGAGGGATTGGGGGCAGGAGGAGAAGAGGATGACAGAAGATGAGATGGCTGGATGGCATCACCAACTCAATGGACATGAGTTTGGGTGAACTCCAGGAGTTGATGATGGACAGGGAAGCCTGGTGTGCTGCAATTCATGGGATCACAAAGAGTCAGACATGACTGAGCAACTGAACTGAACTGAACTGTGAATGAGGCTCCTTGGGTATGGTCCCCAGGTATAGCTCATTGATTAAAGTCTTATTGATTGAAAGGTCTCTGCACTAAAGAGACAAGTTTTCTATGCTCCCAGTACCATAATGGGACTGGCAAAAGATAACAGCTGTGGACATTAATTTTTAAAGGAGGGAGGATAGGAGGCACATAGCCATCACTGTGGTTGTAATTGTTCAGTTGCTCAGTTGTGTCTGACTCTGCGACCCCATGGACTGCAGCATGCCAGGCCTCCCTGTCCATCACCAACTCCCAGAGCTTATTCAAACTCATGTCCATTGAGTTGGTGATGCCATCCAACCATCTCATCCTCTGTCATCCCCTTCTTCTCCTGCCTTCGATCTTTCCCAGCATCAGGGTCTTTTCCAAAGAGTCAGTCCTTCACAGCAGGTGGTCAAATATTGGAGTTTCAGCTTCAGCATCAATCCTTCCAATGAATATTCAAGATTGATTTCCTTTAGGATTGACTGGTTTGATCTCCTTGCAGTCCAAGGAACTCTCAAGAGTCTTCTCCAACACCACAGTTCAAAAGCATCAATTCTTCCATGCTCAGCCTTCTTATCAGTCACTAATCCATAGCATTTAAAGAATAATGAGTGGGAGGGATGTTCAAGTGGGAGGGAACACGGGTAAACCAATGGCCTATTCATGCTGATATTTGGTAGAAACCAACACAATACTATAAAGCAATTGTCCTTCAATTAAAAATGAAGAGAAAACGAAAGAATAATGACTCAGAGGATAGACCCAAGAACCCACGGAGAATGATTCCCAGTTAGTAGAACTGAGTCCTGACTGTGTGTTAGCTGAATTTCAGAAGTGCATGAAAGAGAAAAGTCGATAATTTGGACCAGGGGAACCAATCATGGTGGCTTTCAATGCATCCACAAATTCTCTGATAAGTCTCCCATAAGAAGGTGGAGTTCGATTCTTCTCTCTTTCTAAAAAATAGAATGTGGCAGAGAAACAATGTTCAACTCCCAAAGCCAAGTCATGAAAATGGACACAACAGTTTTTTTTTACTCTCTCGTGGGATGCGTGCTTTTGGAGTACAACAGTCACCGTACTGGAGTCACCAAGTAAAAAAGCTATAGGAGAAAGATAGCTTAGGCACCAGATGTCAGCTAACCCTAGAAACAAAAATAGGAGGAAATCGGTCTATAGCCCAGTTTATTATACAGGTGAAGTAGCTAGACTCATCATTTTAATTTCATGGTCCTCTTAAATGATGATTGGTGTAAAAAATAATCTAATTTCTAATAAGACAAAATATATCCTTTCATGACAAAGAAAATCCCATCTATTGTAAGTTGGAAGGCTTTGCTTGAAATGTTTGTCTTTTAAACCATCTGGCCTTCTGTTGCTTGGTAGAATCATGAATTTTTTAAAAGTAAATTTCTGCTGCTATTCACCCAGAGCATGCTGCCCAGAATCATCCATGTGAGATGGCAAATTGATACCTGCCATTAAGGTCGCCTCTTCTTCCCCTCATTCTGCACAAATGGCTGTTTGTCATGCAGGTCTTGGTTTGATTGTCATCTCCCTAGAAAAGCCTTTCTTCACCACCAAATATAAAATGGCGAGACTTATATCGCATCCCTGTGGTTTAAATAGCACTTGCCACAAATGGTATTTTCTTATTTAATGGTTTCTTGCATGTCTTCCCCAGTTAGGGTGTAAGCTCCAGGAGAGCAGAAATTGTTTTACATTTATCACTGTGGCTCTGTTAACTAGAACGGTGTCTGAACATAGTAGATGTTCAGTAATTATTTCTTGAATCAGTGAAGGAATAAGTGGTGACTTTCAGCTGGGGGAGGAGGCACAGCAGATGAGATTCCCTAGAGAACACAGCCCACGGCAAAGATTAACTGCTGAGGCTTAAAAAGGCCAGTGCCAGGGCAGCAAGGTTAAGGCTGTGAGGTGGAGGAGGATGGGAGGCAAGGCAAAGGACCTTGTCACTGTGCCAGCCACTGCCTCCCAGGGAACCGTGAGAGACCCCCTGGGTGCTCAGCGGGAGCCTCTCTGGGGCCATGGGCGTTGTCCCTGCACAAGTTCCCCAGGAAATTCCTGCCTCGGAGCTCTCCTCCAGGAAGGAGGAAAGAAATGTCTTCTTGGATAGGTCCTGCCTCCTGGTTCCCCTTGGTTGAATTTTGCCACATAGGGAGTCAGTCCCCTCACCTTTGGGCTTCCCCAATAGCTCAGCTGGTAAAGAATGTACCTGCCATACAGTAGCCCCCGGTTCGATTCCTGGGTCGGGAAGATCCTCTGGAGAAGAGATAGGCTACCCGCTCCAGTATTCTGGGGTTTCCCTGGTGGCTCAGTTGGTAAAGAATCTGCCTGCAATGTGGGAGACCTGGGTTCAATCACTGGGTTAGGAAGATTCCCTGAAGAAGGGAAAGGCTGCCCCCTCCAGTGTTCTGGCCTGGAGAATTCCATGGACTGTATAGTCCATGGGGTCACAAAGAGTCCAACAACTGAGCGACTTTCACTTCCTCCCTCACCTTTCCATGTCATCTGGTGTCTTTTAAGCCACGTGGGACGCCATATTCCCCACGGTGGCAGGCTGAACTGTGGTCCCCAAAGATACCCTCATCCTAAAGGAAGATGTGGTACACATATATGATGGGATATTACTCAGCCATTAAAAAGAATGTCATAATGCCATGTGAAACAACATGAATGGACCTGTAGACCGTCATACTGAGTGAAGTCAGGCAGAGAAAGATAAATATCATATGATTATCACTTGCCAAACATATATGCCAAACCTGAAAAGAAATTATACAAATGAACGTACTTATAAAACAGAAACAGACTTACAGACTTAGAGAATGAACTTACAGTTACCAGGGGCATGGGGGGAAAGGTGGGGGGAAGGGACAGTTAGGGAGTTTGGGATGGACATGTACACACTGCTGTATTTAAAATGGGTAACTAACAAGGCCCTATATACAGGACAGGGAATTCTGCTTGGTGATAGGTGGCAGCCTGGATGGGAGGGGAGCTTGGGAGAGCATGGATACATGTATATGTATGGCTGGGTCTCTTTGCTGTCCACCTGGAACCATCAGAACATTGTTAATCAGCTGTACTCCAATTATAAAATAAAAAGTTAAAAAAAAACACCTCATCCTAATCACCAGGACCTGAACATGGTACCTTGTAAAGCAAAAGAATGGGAACAGTGTCAGACTTTATTTTGGGGGGCTCCAAAATCACTGCAGATGGTGACTGCAGCCATGAAATTAAAAGACACTTACTCCTTGGAAGAAAAGTTATGACCAACCTAGATAGTATATTCAAAAGCAGAGACGTTACTTTGCCAACTAAGGTCCGTCTAGTCAAGGCTATGGTTTTTCCTGTGGTCATGTATGGATGTGAGAGTTGGACTGTGAAGAAGGCTGAGCACCGAAGAATTGATGCTTTTGAACTGTGGTGTTGGAGAAGACTCTTGAGAGTCCCTTGGACTGCAAGGAGATCCAACCAGTCCATTCTGAGGGAGATCAGTCCTGGGATTTCTTTGAAAGGAATGATGCTAAAGCTGAAACTCCAGTACTTTGGCCACCTCATGTGAAGAGTTGACTCACTGGAAAAGACTCTGATGCTGGGAGGGATTGGGGGCAGGAGGAGAAGGGGACGACAGAGGATGAGATGGCTGGATGGAATCACGGACTCGATGGACGTGAGTCTGAGTGAACTCCGGGAGATGGTGATGGACAGGGAGGCCTGGCGTGCTGCGATTCATGGGGTCGCAAAGAGTTGAACACAACTGAGCGACTGAACTGAACTGAAAGCAAACGAAACTTGGCAGATGTCATGAAATTGAGGATTTTGAGATTATTCTGCATTATCCGTGTGGGTCCAATGTACTCACGTATCATAAGGAGGAGGTAGGAGATCACAGTCAGCAGGAGGAGTGGAGAAGGAAGCAAGAGGTTGGAGTGATGCAAAGAAGGAGCCACAAGCCGAGGAATGCTGGCAGCCTCTGGAAGCTGGGGGAGGAGTGGGCTGGATTCTCCCTTGGAGCTCTCAACAGGAACCAGCCCTACTGACAGCTTGGCCTTACCAGGTGAGCCTCATTTCAGATGTCTGAGCTCCTAAACTGTAAGAGAATCAGCTACTGAGTTTGTGTTAACTTGTTCCAGCAGTGACAGGAAATTAACACATATGCCCTGTAGGGGGAGCTCTTCCTCCAAATCTGTGGCAGGAAGATCCAGAGGCCGCCAGATAACAGACACAGGTCAGTCTCAAGGGGTGGAAAAGGATGGGCCTGCAGAATGGCCATCAGCTACTTGACTCTGAGAGCCTGGCATCCGACCAGGCCAGGGCACCTAAGGAGGTATGTGGCATGTACACAATACAGGGACTGGTATTTATTTATTTATTTATTTATTTATTTACTTTGAAATTTGGCTATGCTAGGTCTTTGTTGTGACATGTGGGATCTAGTTCCCTGACCAGGGATCAAACCTGGGCCACCCACATTGGGAGAGCAGAATCATAGTCACGGGACCACCAGGGAAGTCCCAGGGACTAGTATTTTAAATGACCACATAAATTAAGTTGTCTGCTCGGTCACTCAGTCATGTTCAACTCTTGCAACCCCAAGATCTGTATGTAGCCTGCCAGGCTTCTCTGATTTTTCAGGCAAGAATACTGGAGTGGGTTGCCATTTCCTCCTCTGGGGGATCTACCTGACCCAGGGATCGAACCCTCATCTCCTGCATCTCCCACACTGCAGGTAGATTCCTTATCATTGAGCCACTGGAGGAAATGTGTACATGCTGACTGCATTAATATTGCATTTTATTATACTTCCTCTCCAGTCATGGTGAGGAATATCTGTCTAGGTTCCTGGGCCTCCCAGAGTGAATTCAATACTGTCCCATAATATGTATCTGAGTCAGACCATCACAAACATGCCTTCAAATCTGGTCACAATCTACTGAGGCAGAAACAATTTTATTTAATGTAAATTTGATATAGAATTTATTTCATCCTAAAGAAAATCAGTCTTGAACATTCATTGGAAGGACTGAAGCTGAAACTTCAATCCTTGGGCCACCTGATGCAAAGAACTGACTCATTGGAAAGGACCCCGATGCTGGGAAAGATTGAAGGAGGGAGGAGAAGGGGATGACAGAGGATGAGATGGTTGGATGCCATCACCAACTTGGTGCACATGAGTCTGAGTAAACTCTGGGAGTTGATGATGGGCAGGGAGGCCTGAAGTGCTGCAGACCATGGGGTCACAAAGAGTCGGACATGACTGAGTGACTGAACTAAACTGAACTGTATGAGGGTAACTTTAGCAAACAAACTCCTACATTTGACTGCCTAATACAATTAAAGGTAATTTCTTACTTACATATCCGTCCAATATGGGTGTCCTGTAGAGAGGGTGATGGTTTTGCTCCTGTGGTTATTCAGGGGCCCAGGCAGATGCAGGCCTTGCTTTCTTCTACATTTACCATTCAAGCCATCTTACTTATAAATAGGTGGCCGAATGGGAACAGTTGGTTGGGTAAGGAAGTTCACCTTTTAACCTCCACGGCCTGCAAGTGACATCACTTCTGCTTACAACCCTCCAGCAATATCTGGTCACGTAGCATTATTTCTATGCGGGGGATGCTGGGAAATATAGTTTCAGGCTTTTTGGTAACAACTTGTATGTTAGATAAGGGGAGACTGAAGGTTTGGTGGATAGCTGCTCCTCCAGACAAGAACTATCCATGAAGATTCTTTCCCCCAAATATGGAAAACTCTTCCTCCAGCCAGAAAAAAAAAAAAAAAAAAAACACCAAGGCACCAAGGAAATTTAAGCCAGCTTTTTACTTTCTTTCACCTTCATTGAGAGGCTCTTTATTTCTTCTTTGTTTTCTGCCATTAAAGTGGTTTCAGCTGCGTATCTGAGCTGTTGCTATTTCTCCTGGCAATCTTGATTCCAACTTGTGAGTCATCCAGTCCAGTACATCACATGATGTACTCTGCATATAAGTTAAATAAGCAAGTATTTGTCAAGATGGTATACAGCCTTGACCTACTTCTTTCCCAGTTTTGAACCGGTCTGGTTCTAATTGTTGCTTCTTGTTCTGCATACAAGTTTCTCAGGAGACAGGTAAGGCGTCTGGTATTCCCATCTGTTTAAGAATTTTCCACTTAGTGACTAACATGACTTAGTGACTGAACAACAACAAAAAGAGAATTAACTCAAAATCCTATTAGGTACTGAGTCTCTAGGAGCAAGACAGATGGATAGCCAACAAGAGATTGCTCAGCCCATACGGTGAAAAGGAGCCAAGGATGTATGATCAGAAGGCGGAAGCTGCCATCCCAATAAAAAGTCACCATCACTTGTCCAGGTTCCAGATCAGAGCCAGTGTTTGGACCCAGGCCCATTGATTGAAGAAAGACTGTATCCGCAGGAGGCGGAACCCTACAACATTACACAAGTGTATGTGGTCTTGGGTCTCCCAGTCCTTTACCAAAGGGACCTTCTTGTGCAACTTGAATGAACTCTGAAGGTTGCCCAAGAATTTTGGTGACCAGCAGGCAAGGTCTTAGTCGACATTGACACCTGGAAACACTAATCACAATCACAGGCCTCTGTCAGAGTACAAGAATATTGGGACTAGAATACAAGTGGAGTTATGGAGAAGGAAATGTCAATTCACTCCACTATGCTTGCTGGGAAAATCCCATAGACAGAAGCCTGGAGGGCTTCTGCTGTTCAGTTGGACGCGATTGAGCAGGCACACTTAGAAATGGAGACCTGGCCAGATCCAACGTCCAGTGGGTCCACTGTGTCTGTGGCCCAGCTAGTGGTCATTTCCTGAGAGCCTAAATGCTTAGTAGTTGCACAGCTTCACATTTGTTCCTTGGCTTCGAGTAAGACCACCAGAGTGCAGAGGCCAGGGAGAGTGCTCTGAAATGAATCCCCTCCCTGACCAAGATGGTGAGTCAAAACTGACAGGGCACCCTGGGGAGAACGGCAGAAATCAGCATCATCCCTAAAGACCTAGAGGATCAGGGTGAGGCTCCCACCATGCTGCCCTTTAATGCACAAGTCTGGACCCTGAGAAAACCAAACACGTCCAGTGAACCATGGCAAAGTCAACCAAACATCATCCCAATCGCTGTGACAGATGTGGTCTCACGGCAGGCTCAGAATAGCCTGGCCTCAGTGTGTGCTGTGTGTGATTTAACATTTATTCTGCCTTGGAATTGTTTTCTGAACTAATTTCAAGTGAGCTGAAATCAGAAGATACAATTATATGTCTGAAGGTATATAAGAGGTTTTGTTGTTGTTGTTTAGTCGCTAAGTCATGTCTGACTTTACAACCCCCTGGACTGTACCCCACCAGGCTCCTCTGTCCGATTTCCCAGGCAAGAATTCTGGAGTGGGTTTCCATTTCCTGCAGGGGATCTTCCAGACCCAGGGATCGAATCCTTACGCCTTGCATTGCCAGGTGAATTCTTTACCACTGAGCCACTAGAGAAGCCCATACAAGATGTTTAGGAAAGGGTTAACTGTTTTCAAAGAGAGTTATATAATTGAAGATTAATAAATGGCATAATAATAATAAATTTTCCATATGGTACTTATTTGGCAAGCTCAGTAATTCAGAACACAGCCAAATACCTATGAGGAAGTAAAACTTAGCCTCACAGCAATAATTAATAATTGTTCATTGCCTGGGTGCAGCCTGCTCTCCTTGTTTTAACCTTCTTGTTTAGTGAGCATGCCAAGCTGGTCCTAGCTTCAGGATCATTGCACCTGCTCTTCCTCCATCCGTCATGTCCCTGCCTCCAGAACTTCACATGACTGGCTGTCTTCCTTCATTTAGGTCTCTGATCAAAAGTCACTTCCTTGACTACCCTGTCTGTTCAAGCCCCTTCTTCTGAGTTAATTGTCTTTTTGCCCTATTCTGATTTTCTTCATTGCATTTAGCACATGTTAGGTTGCTATGATTATGTTCAGTCAGTTCAGTTCAGTCGCTCAGTCTGTCCGACTCTTTGCGACCCCATAGACTGCAGCACGCCAGGCCTCCCTGTCCATCACCAGCTCCCAGAGTTTACTCAAACCCATGTCCATTGAGTCAGTGATACCATCCAACCATCTCATCCTCTGTCTCCTCCTGCCTTCAATCTTTCCCAGCATCAGAGTCTTTTCAAATGGGTCAGCTCTTCTCATCAGGTGGCCAAAGAATTGGAGTTTCAGCTTCAGCATCAGTCCTTCCAATGAATATTCAGGACTGATCACCTTTAGGATGGACTGGTTGGATCTCCTTGCAGTCCAAGGAACTCTCAAGAGTCTTCTCCAACACCATAGTTCAAAAGCATCAATTTTTTGGTGCTCAGCTTTCTTTATAGTCCAACTCTCACATCCATGCATGACTACTGGAAAAACTATAACCTTGGCTAGATGGACCTTTTTTGGCAAAGTAATGTCTCTGCTTTTTAATATACTGTCTAGGTTGATCATAAATTTTCTTCCAAGGAGCGAACGTCTTTTAATTTCATGGTTGCAGTCACCATCTGCAGTGATTTTGGAGCCCCTGCCCAAATAAAGTCTGTCACTGTTTCCACTGCTTATGGTCAGTTCATAATGAATCCCATGCTCTTGTGTTGTCCCCTCTCATGATGACTCTGGGCTTAGCCATGCCATTTACCTTGGCCATTGGGATATTAAAGGATTAACCCAATCAGAGGCCAGATAAAAGCTTGCACATTAGATTGCCTTCATGGAACCCCAGCTGCCAAATGAGAAGCCAGAACTAGCCTACTGGAGAGGCCATACGGGGACAGCTGGCAGCCTCCTCCAGCTGCCGTGCACCAAATGCCAGTTGACAGCAAATGCATAAGTGGAGGCAGCAACACCATGGCGTGGATCTGAGACATGCCTCTCCAGCTAGCCTCTCCCCAGTCTCCAACCCATGGAATCATGAGCACATAAAAGTCGTTTCAGGCCCCTGAGTTTGGGGATGGTTTGAAATGGCAACCCACTCCGATGTTCTTGCCTGGAGAATCCTAGGGACAGGGGAGCCTGATGGGCTGCCGTCTATGGGGTTGCACAGAGTCGGACACGACTGAAGTGACTTAGCATCAGCAGCAGCAGCAGTTATGCAGCAGTAAATTATACCTGTCACTATTTGAAATTTTATATCTACATGAAGATTTGCTCATTGCCAGCCAACCCTTCTAAAATTTCAGCTCTGTGAAGGATAGGAACTTTACCGTGGGTACACCATGGTCCCCCAGTCTGTCTGGCCCATAAGCACAGAGACACCCAGAAGACATTTTTTGTTGAATGAATGAACAGTCTCTTATGGAACAGCCTCATCTGGTCCTCTGGCTTCCAGTAAGCTCTCTAAATCTGGCCCATTAAACAGATCTGTCCCTGTGTTGTATTTGACCATGCAACAGGGTCAACTAAAATTCAGCATTTTCCAAGCTGATGTTATTCCTACCATGCCCACCCCCTCAGATTTGTTCCCAGCCATTTCCCTCTACTTCACATTTTAGTAAGGGCACAAAAATATAACCAGTCTTAAAAGGGCCATGATGATGGTTAATTTTATGTGTCAACTTGGCCAGGCTTTGGTGCCCAGCTGTTCAAACATTAATCTAGATATTGCTGTGAAGTTACTTTTATTAAAAAAAAACAATAAATTTATTGATAAATAAATTATATAAATATCAAGAAATGATATAAATATGACAAAATTTTAAATAAATAAATAAATATAAATGTGATTAACATTTATATCTGTTCAGTTCAGTTCAGTCACTCAGTCGTGTCCTACTCTTTGCGACCCCATGAATCGCAGCACGCCAGGCCTCCCTGTCTATCACCAACTCCCGGAGTTCACTCAGACTCACGTCCATCGAGTCCGTGATGCCATCCAGCCATCTCATCCTCTGTCGTCCCCTTCTCCTCCTGCCCCCAATCCCTCCCAGCATCAGAGTCTTTTCCAATGGGTCAACTCTTCGCATGAGATGGCCAAAGTACTGGAGTTTCAGCTTTAGCATCAGTCCTTCCAAAGAAATCCCAGGGTTGATCTCCTTCAGAATGGACTGGTTGGATCTCCTTGCAGTCCAAGGGACTCTCAAGAGTCTTCTCCAACACTACAGTTCAAAAGAATCAATTTTTCGGCGCTCAGCCTTCTTCACAGTCCAACTCTCACAACCATACATGACTACTGGAAAAACCACAGTCTTGACTAGATGGACTTTAGTCGGCAAAGTAATGTCTCTGCTTTTGAATGTGCTATCTAGGTTGATCACAATTTTTCTTCCAAGGAGTAAGTGTCTTTTAATTTCATGGCTGCAGTCACCATCTACAGTAGACCCTGAGTAAAGCAAATTACCCTCCATAATTTCTGTGGGCCTCACCAATCTGTTGAAGACCTTAAGAGAAGAACCTGAAATCCCCTAAGGAAGGTGGAATTCTGTCTCCAGACTACATATGGACTCAAGGCTGAACATCAACTCATGTGGGAATTCCCAGCCTCCCAATCTCCCCTACAGGCTTCAGACTTGCCTGTGCCCACAACTTCATGAACCGATTCCTTAAACCTGCCTCCCTTTGTCGCCACACACACACACACTGTGCTGGCTCTGTTTCTCTGGAGAACCCTAATACTACAGGGCTCATCCTGGCCCATCCCCTCTGCTCCCTTCCCAGCACTCCTTCGGTCCTGAGAGCCAATCAGTGCTTTGTCACGTCTCCTGTGTCGACCCTTTCTCTGCCTCCACCTACCCCGTCTTGCTTTAGGCTCTCACTTAGCATTTCTCATCTCAACTATTACAAAAGTCTATTAGTCTCTCTGTCTCATCTTTTCTCAATCTCCTGCCACTCCGCCACCAGGGTTATCTTTCAAGATAAGAATCAGATCACGTCACTTACCGTCAGAACCTTCCCAGCGTCTATGGGATACAACTCAAACTCTTTAGCATAACATGAGATCTCCTGATTAACTAGCCTCCATCTCTCTTACTCCTCCACAAATCCCCTAAATCTGAGCTTTATTTAACTACTTGGGGATCTCCAAACATGTTATGACCCCTTGATAACTTCATGCATTTGCACACTTTGTTCCATTTGCTTGGAATGCCTACCAGTCTGTCTTGAAAATATTCTGACTTCCTCTTCAAGTTCTAGCTTACAGTTACTCTGTTCCAAAGTTGTGCCTTGGTGCCTGGTCATAATTTTTAGACCGTGATAAAGATCTTTTCATAAATCTTATTATACTGATATTCATGTATGTGTCTATATTTCTCAAAAGACAAGGGGCTTTTTGATGGCCAGGACTGTGTCTTATTCATAATCAGATCCCCAGTCCTAGTCTTTCCTTTAGCTCATATGAGCCACTCAAAGCATGTCAAGTCCATGTTTACGTGATATTTTTAAGCTCTTTGAAGGCATGCATGGTATCTCTCAGAGGATCTTATATATAGTTGATGTTCAATGGAAGAAGATTAAATCCCATAGATAAGCTACAGTTCTCTGGAGAAAACCTAAATATTTCATTTCCTTTTGCTGTCATATGTTAGAAATCATTTGATTCCCATGCTGTGTTGTCACAATGATTTTAAGTCAAGCAGGATTTCTTGGAAAGGAGAAATCATCAAAGGTCACAATCTTGGGCAGAAGAAAATAGAAGTGATGTGTGTTTTAAGATATTTATATATGAAAACTTTCTCTATTTCTATTCTCTCACAGTCTTCTAAAAAATAGTTGTTTTGTTTGACCACGTTCAAACCCACAGGAAAGTCGAAAGAACACAACAGGGAACACCCAGATTCCCCTCATACAGACTCTCTAGTGTCTTGCCACACCCATTTCCTCTATTTCTGTATTTATATACCTCTCTCTATACACACATTTCCTTTTTGCTGAAAGCAGATGGCTGCCCCCCTGGTATTTCACCTCTAAATTTTTCCTAGTGCCCCACTCAGAAGGAGGACATTCACTTACACCACCACAACACCATCATCACACCTAAGAAAAGCAACATTAATTCAACAAAATCACCTCCTGTGCAGTCTGGACTCAAATTTCCCTAATTTTCCCTCCAAGTGTCCTTAATAGCTAGTTTTTGACCCAGAATCCAATTACATTTCACACACCGACTTGGCTGTTGTATTCCGTTATTCTCAAGTTCTTTCTCTATTCTTGATATCAAACACTTGGAAGATTCAATCCAGTTGACCTGCAGAACATCTTAAGTTCCAGATTCCTCTCTTTTGTCAGGATTTGATCGAGAGCAAATGTGTCCAAAGGTTTTGTTGTGTCTCATCCATGGCAGGATGTCCGTTCTTCAGAAGGTCAGATTGTCACACTACTGGTGTTGTCAAGTATGACGAGAAGCAGATAAGGTCTCTCCAGTGCAAAGACACACTTATGCTTTTGTAATTAAAAAGTAACCTTGAGGTTATGTCTATACCCTCTTTCCTAGAGTTTATTCCCCAGTGGTTTGTATTTTTCATTGATGAGCATTGCTTGAATCAGTTATTACATTGAGAGTTACAAAAGGGTGCTTTTCTAAATCTGTAAGTTATCTATACTTACTAGCTTATAATTTTTTAATTAATTTATTTTTTATTGAAAAATAATTGCTTTACAGAATTTTTCTGTTTTCTGTCAAACCTCAACATGAATCAGCCATAGGTATACACATATCCCCTCCCTTTTGAACCTCCCTCTCATCTCCCTCCCCATCCCACCCATCTAGGTTGATACAGAGCCCCTGTTTGAGTTTCCTGAGCCATACAGCAAATTCCCCTTGGATACCTATTTTACATATGGTAATGTAAGTTTCCATGAGGGTGAGGTGTACAGAAAGAGTAACAGAGAGCTTATAATCTTTTGTAAAGCAGAATTTTGTCTCTTTCTCTTATGAGTCACTATGGAATCATAAAAAATTTTTAATTCAATATTTTGTAATCATTCGCCAAGATTATTCATTTTGATCCTCAAAGTTTCCCAGATTTGGTCAATGGAATCCCTTTCAAGTTGGCTTCTGTGTCCTTTTGATATGAACTAGTAAATCATCTTCGAACACATCTTTGCTTTCTGGCAAGCAATATGTTCCTAACTCAGACCTAGCATCAGCCAATTCTCTAAGGAGCCTAGCTTTTTTTTGGTAGAAACCAGGGGCTTCCTATGTGGCTTAGTGGTAAAGAATCTGCCTGCCAATGCAGGAGATGCAGGTTCACCCCCTGGATGGGGAAGATCCCCTGGAGAAGGAAATGGCAACCCACTCCAGTATTCTTGCCTGGAGAATCCCATGGACAGGGGAGCCTGGCGGGCTACAGTTTATGGGGTCACAAAAGTTAGACACAACAACCACAACACACAACCACAACAAACAATAACAATAAGCTAGAAGCCATCTGCTCCCTAAGTGAGCTCATTGCTACAGGGTATCGTTGAATCAGGCTCTTTCTGCGGGCAGAGTTAGAATGTTATCAGATCATGACCTCATACTTACTGATATCTCCAATTCAAACCCTACACCTCAGCCCTTTGATGATCTAGACTTGAGTCTTTCTGCAAAAGCTGGGCCTCTCCTGTGTGTGCGTGCTCATGCTCACTCATGTCTGACTCTTTGCAGCCCCGTGGACTGCAGCCCGCCAGGCTCCTCTGTCCCTGGCCTTCTCCAGGCAAGAATACTGGAGTGGGTTGCCATTTCCTCCTTTGGGGGATCTTCCCGACCCAGGGATCTAACTGGCATCTCTTACATCTCCTGCGTTGGCAGGCAGGTTCTTTACCACTAGCAGCACAAAGGTGGTGGCAAAATGACAGAGAAGGAAAAATTCCCTGCCAGTCAGCTAGCTGTACACCAGGGTGGCTGCCTGCTGGGCTTCTGTACAGAAAGCAAGGGACCTCTCACAAGGGAAGGCAACTGTCCAAATGAACATTATCAAAACAGCCACTTGGGATCCAAAACTTACTTGCCTGGGGATTTTTTTTTTTTTTTCCAACATAAAATCAGGCCTCCCTGGTGGCTCTGACTGTTAAGTGGTGGCTCCGACTATTAAGAATCTGCCTGCAATGAGGGAGATCCAGGTTTGATCCCCAGGTCAGGAAGATCCCCTGGAGAAGGGAATGGCAACCCACTCCAGTATTCTTGCCTGGACAGAGTGGAGCCTGGTGGGCTACAGTCCATAGCGCTGCAAAGAGTGAAACATGACTGAAGCAACTTACACTTTCACTTTCTTTCAGCTTTTGAAGATTTTTCTACTTAGGAACAAATTAAGGACAAAGCTGCTTTTGTTGTTTCCATCTTTACTACTCAAAGCTACTTGATACATTACCCCCTGGAGAGAGGTTCCCTTTATTTCCTCTAAACAGGGTTCTCAGTGGCATGTTGTGGTTAAGCCACCCCTGGGGGTGAAACTAGTTTCTCTTTCCAATGTTGCACAGTGCAGGGGATGCTGTGAGATTCTATTAGTATACAAACTTTGGTATGTGTTGCAACAACTTTTGCACGTGGTATATGTCTTCCCATGAGATGCTGGGTGATGATTACAGACTGGCTGGGGATAGCATCTAGGTTCCCCACCCCAGGTCATGACTATATTATCTCAAGTCATTCCCACAACATTCTTGAGACTCATGTATCGACCCAGAGATGGCACTGAGTGAAGTAAAGCAGAGAGAGAAGGAGAAATAAGCCATTCCTTATATGTGGAATCTAGAAAGAAATCAGATGAATGAACTTACAAAACAGAAACAGACTCACAGGCTTGGAGAAGGAACTTACGGTTGC
Source organism: Ovis aries (assembly GCF_016772045.2). Lineage (NCBI taxonomy): Eukaryota > Metazoa > Chordata > Mammalia > Artiodactyla > Bovidae > Ovis > Ovis aries. The sequence goes on from NC_056069.1 coordinate 56,682,592, forward strand.
AGAGGGGAAGAATGGGGGGATGGCGTAGTTAGGGAGTTTGGGATGGATATGTACACACTGCTGTATTTAAAATAGATAACCAACAAGGACCTACTGAACAGCGCACGGAACTCTGCTCAGTACTATGTAGCAGCCTGGGTGGGAGGGGAGTTTGGGGAGAATGGATATAAGGATATGCACGGCTGAGTTCCTTTGCTGTTCACCTGAAGCTATCACAACATTGTTAATAGGCTACATCCCAATACAAAATAAAAAGCTTTTTTAAAAGAAAAAGATGAGGAGGGGACTTCCCTGGTGGTCCAGTGGCTAAGACTCTGTCCTCCTAATGCAAGGGCCTTGGGTTCAATCCCTGGTCAGAGAACTGAATACTACATACCGCAACTAATACCTGGTGCGGGCAAATAAATACATATATAGCTCAGCTGGTATAGGAATCTGCCTGCAATGCAGGAGAGCCTGGTTTGATCCCTGGGCTGGGAAATTTCCCTCAGGAATGGCTAGGCTACCCATTCTAGTAATCTAGCTGGGAGAATCCCCATGGACAGAGGAGCCTGGTGGGCTACAGTCCATGCGGTCGCAATGAGTCAGACACGACTAAGCACACAGCACACACATATTAAAAAAAAAAAAAAGATGGAGAAGCCAAGAGTTAGTGTTATAACAGGAAGCCAGAGAGTCACTATATTGATTCTAAGATGGCATAGATTTGAAGGTATATTTCATTCCCAGGTATGTTAAAATGGAGGGGGGAGGACTTCCCCAGTGGTGCGGTGGATAAGAATCCGCCTCACAGTGCAGGGGACATGAGTTCGATCCCTGGCCCAGGAAGATTCTACCTGCCCTGGGGCAACTAAGCCCATGCAGTGCAACTACTGAGCCTGCGCTCTAGAGCTTGGGAGCTGCAACTACTGAGGCAGCCGCACCTGGAGTCTGTGCCTCACAGCAAGAAAAGCCACCGCAACGGGAAGTGCACGCGCCATAAAGGAAAGTAGCCCTGGCTCACCACAGTCAGAGCAACAAAGACATAGTGCAAGTGTAAGCAAATAAATATAGCGGAAAAGTGAGTCTTAAAACTGATAAAACACAGTGGTTAGTGCTTGGACTTCCCTGGTGGTTCAGACAGTAAAGCGTCTGCCTACAATGTGGGAAACCCAGGTTCGATCCCTGGGTCGGGAATATCCTCTGGGATGGCAACCCACTCCAGTATTCTTGTCTGGAGAAGCCCATGGATGGAGGAGCCTGGTAGGCTACAGTCCATGGGGTCACAAAGAGTTGGACACAACTGAGTGACTTCACCTTCACTTTCAGTGCTTGGACACTAAGAACTACAATCAATGTAAGATCTTCATGACTTTGAAACCAGGCTCTTTGCACTTGAGGAAGGATTTCTGGACAAGGAGTGGAAAGCTACAGATTGAGGAACTAGGGCTTGAGAAGACAGGAAAAGGTTTTACTGCATCAGCAAAGGCGTAATGAGAGGGCTTGCTTCGAGTGTGGACTCAGTGAAAAGTAAATCTGACTACAGCTGAGTGTTCAGATTAGCATTACCTAATGGCAGCCCTAGTGTTAAAGAACCCACCTGCCAATGCGGGAGACATAAGAGACGTGGGTTCAGATCCCCTGAAGGAAGTTAAGGCAACCCACTCCAGTATTCTTGCCTGGAGAACCGCACAGACAGAGAAGCCTGGAGGGCTACAGTCCATAGGGTTGCAATGAGTTGAACACAGCTGAAGTAGCTTAGTAGCACAATCTGCCTACAAAGAAGTGCGACTTTTAGAGAGAGGTGACCCAGGACGTTAGAAGGTGGCTTATAATTATTTCAGTTTAGGGGTCCTGGGTAACTGGCATCGTTGGAAGCATTTGGGGTGTTCCATGTTGCAAGACGTGTTTTGGATGAGTCATGTATGGTATAGATCAGAAGAGAAGGGGTTACTGCAGTTCAGACAGGCAGCAAGGGATGAATCTGGGACAGAGAAGGTGGCTCTGAGAATGGAGAATAAGAGAGATGAGCATGGGAACATCTGGGAAGAGGGTTCTCAGCAGTCGCTGACAAATGAGAGATGGATGGGGAGTCTATATAGTTTATCATCCAAACCTGGACACCTTGAGAAAGAAAGCAAAGTGCTATTAATAACCACGCCAGACAGCAAGCATAAGCCGGGGCTGTTGTGGGCAAACCCGACATATGGTTACTCCAGACAGAGAAGGAGGGAGAAACCAGACTCAAAACTCACCCCAGCGTTTCTTGCCTTGGAGACTGCGTGTTACTGTGGTTGACAAGGCAGTCATAAATGTTCCCTCTTGTGCTGGAGTGGGATTTCTCTTTGTGATCTCCCCTCTTCCTCTCTAACAGGGCTTGTAAGGAATCAGTCCCACATAGGATGGGTTAACTCAAAAGAAATGCTGGAGCCGGGGAGTTCTCTGGGACCCATGGTGAGGGAGCTTTCCCAAAGAAGGAGTCTCATCCTTCCAACTCTGTCCCCTCCCTTCTTTACAGGGTAAAAGTGACAACCAATTCAGGGCTTCCCAGGTGGCGCTACTGGTGAAGAACTCATCCACTAACACAGGCGATGAAACAGACATGGATTTGATCCCTGTGTTGGGAAGATCCCGTGCAGGAGGGCATGTCAGTCCACTCCAGTATTCTTGCCTGGAGAATCCCATGGACAGAGGAGCCTGGCAGGCTACAGTGCATGGGGTTGCAGAGTCAGACATGATTGAGCAACTATCACTATCACTCAAAGTGACTTGCGAGAACCACTTAATCAGTGGGAGAAAAAATGGTCTATAGGGCCACTGGATGCAGTGGTTGGCAGAGTGTGGGAAATCCAGCTGTCCAGAACATGCGGAATATGAGAGCCTGTGGGCAGCTGGCTTTGGAAGCGGAGGCCCCTGAGTCTGTGGGACCTTAAGTTCACATGCACCTTCTCTCTGGAGAAAAGAGAAAGGCCTTCAGTCCCAGCCCAGTCCTTGTCCAGGCAACCCAGAGGAAGCTCCCAAGGCCATTTTGGGGGACGTGGTTTAGAGCAGGGGTGGGACAAGAGTGAGCATGCAGTGGGGGAGACAGAGACCATCAATTTTCAATAAATTGGTCTCCAAGCCAATATAGTATACTGTGGATGCAAGTTCAGTTATTTCAGCCGTGTCTGACTCTTTGTGACCCTATGCACTGTAGCCCGCCAGGCTTCTCTGTCCATGGGATTCTCCAGGCAAGAACACTGGAGTGGGTTGCCATGCCCTTCTCCAGGGGATCTTCTTGACCCAGGCATTGAACCCATGTCTTCTGCATCTCCTGAATTGCAGGGGGATTCTTTACAACTCAGCTACCGGGGAAGCCCCTGTAGTATACTATGCTGCTGCTGCTGCTGCTGCTGCTAAGTCGCTTCAGTCGTGTCCGACTCTGTGCGACCCACCAGGCTCCTCCATCCATGGGATTTTCCAGGCAAGAGTACTGGAGTGGGGTGCCATTGCCTTCTCTGGTAGTACACTATGAACTATATTAAATGCAATCTCCTAGTTCCTTTGATGACTCAGAGGGCACTTGAGTCCTGTAAAGCCTAAGGGTCCCCATGAACAGCACTAGCTGGGCCCCTCCATGCACAGGTCTCAGAGGATGCAGGTGACGCAGCCTGATTGCAAGTGCTTGGCAGTGCCTGTACCACTATGCCAGCCCAAAAAGTCACCAGGTTTTGTGCCCAATTTCTAATGAACTAAAATTAGTAAGAGGTGACAAACCAAATTCAGGCTTTGAAGGGATGTCCGTGGGATGTAACACTTGCAGTGATTCCATGACATTCCACCGCTCTAATTTTAGCTTCGAGAATACCCCTCGAGACTGAAGGCCTGATTTGGAGACCTGCATTTAGAGACAATCATATTCATGGTTTTGCTTTGACAATGGACGTCCAGCGCAATTCCTGGGTCTCAGGCACTGGAATTCTATCGGTTCTGCGGTAAAAAACAAAGGAAAAGACAATAAAAAAAGAAAGTCACAAATTTCAGGATTCCTCCTTTGCTCACAGAATTGGGTCTAAACTTGGCAAATGATGCTCAAAACTCCCTTCTGTTGATCTGTCTGTCCAAAAGTGTCATCGCATTTTCTGTTGCACATGGTCAACCTGATCTGGTCTGTGAGCTCACACCAACCTCGCCCCTCTGCCAAGTTCTCATACAGGCTGCTTCCTACCTCTGATCCGGCTCTTGTTCAGAACTCCTGCTGCTCTCCAAGCCGCAGATCCCGTTGCCCACCTGCTACCTAGCTTTTCCAAAGATGCTCCAAACCTGCTCTTCCTTGTCTCCCTGGTCTTAGTGAAAAAATCTGTCCCAGGGTCTCTGCCAGGCTCTGTATAATCCATTACCCCAGATACTTTTCTGCAACACCAGCCAGGCCACTTGACTCTCCTGCTGGAAGCCTACCCAAGGTCCCAAAGCTCAGACTTCTTAGCGCTCCATTGGAGGAGACAGTAGATTTCCACCCCCACCTGCCAGAATCCTAAGAGCTTGTTGGTGGTGGTGTCTAGTCCCTAAGTTGTGTCCTTCCACGGAGGCCTTAATGGAGCTCACTCACACTGACCACTCGAATGATCTCAACATCACACCTGTCTCTCACGGCCGTGTCCTCGGGACCGCTCCCGCTGTGGGAACAGTGGGCAGAACATACATCCCAGGACAGAGGAGGGGATGCGGTGCCTCCAATCACCTGGGTCCAGTTTGAGTGTCAATTAGAGGTCACTTCCTCTTGGTGAACTCCTTCAATAGGACCAGAAGGGTGGCCATTCCACTGAGGTGAGTGTAACTGCTGGGCCCGTGGGAAGGGGTTGACAGTTAATGCTCTGAAATCATTGCTGCTGCTGCTGTCTGTGTTGATGTGTGTGCCTGTGGGTGGATAAAAGAGTACCTTTCCAGGATATTCACTCCTGCAGTGTGACCCCAGGTCCCTTCAACAAACCCTCCTGAAGACTTGCAAAAGCTCTTTTGTATATTATTAGGGAATGATACCTAACACTGAGTACCCCAACTTGGTGTGGTTGGCCACCATGCTAGAGTTCATTTCTGGTAAGCATCCCCCTTACAGAATCCTTGTCAAATTAGGTTAGTCTGGTTTGGATATTCCAGTTCTTATAAGCACAACAGTCAATCCCGAACAGAAAGCCAATTCCTTTTGCGACTTGGGCCTTGGAAACCAGGCACAATCTTCCTTTCCGTTCCCTCTGTTGTCACTGCCGTGGTGTGGTGTTCCTACTTCTCTCTGCTCAGTGTGATCTATCAGGCTCTCTTGTTGATCTTGTTCAGTCACTAAGTCACGTCTGACTCTTTTTGTGACCCCATGGATTGCAGCACACCAGGTTTCCCCGGAGGTATCTCCCGGAGTGTGCTCAAATTCACATTCATTCCATCGGTAATCCTATCTAACCATCTCATTTAACCATCTCATTCTCTGCCACCCTTTTCTCCTTTTGTCTTCGATCTTTCTCAGCCTCTGGGTCTTTTTCAATGAGTTGGCTCTTCACATTAAGTAGCCAATGTATTGGAACTTCACCAAATTAACAAAGCTTAACAAAATTATCAGCACACAAACATCTATCTGCCAGACCAATACAACACAACATGGGTACACAGCTCCTTCATGTAAGGACCTAGGAGTCTAACATGAAACATTTTAGGGGAAGAAAATATGGAGGCATTTCCCTCTCGTCCTAAGGCTTTAGCTTGAGGTTGCCTATGTGGCCTCCTAGAGTAGGAATTAATTATTCATTGCTTTTTTCTCCTATTACAAACTTTCTAGCTACTTTTGGAAGAGAAAGGTGAGTGACCTCTTTTAAGAGTTCTTGTGTGTATTTTGGCTTTCTTTGCCTGACTGGTTATTTTCTAAACTGTCACTTAGATTCAGTGGCTACAACTATTTTCTTTGTCTCGCACTCTTCTTTTTTTTCCCTCTGACATATCCCCAGTCTCCTTGCTTTCCTTGGATCTATATTTTCAAATTGTCTACCTCATTAGTGTGAATCACTCTGTTCCCCATACATGGTGATGCAAAATTCAGAAGAATCTTAAACCATAAGGTTACTCACAGGAGTTTTAAATGTGACATGTTGTAGAGATGAGGGGACAAGTTTTAAGCATCATTAATATTATTTTGATGCAGTCTTAGCACTGAATACATTATTCACACATCGCAAAGTTAATCAGACAAAAACACTCAGTAGCACCCAGTTATGTGTCTAGGCCAGCATCTGCTCCTGTGACATTATTTGCTAGTAATCATTAGAGGTCAGAGGTGAAAAAGACAGATGACAGCACTTACTCCAGCTGTGTGGCATTTTAAGAGAGAAGGAAAGATTTCACAGAGGTGTGAGGAGGGAGCTTTATCAATAAGCGGAGGTAAGCGTTGCAACCCACACGTAGCAACTGAAGTTGAGCTTCTATGTGTCTTGGCTGTCAACAGCTTTTACTACTTCAGCATATCCTGATGACAGTAATTAAATTCCAGGGAGAAGAGGAATGTGTAGGATCTTGCAGACATGTTTCTAGAAGCACATCACCCTGGTTTGGAAAATGGGGATATCAGGTTTCTCAATTCCTCCCTCCAGTTGCAGAGTCTAGGGCAACCCTTGGGCTGTCTCAGTCCTTTGCTAAGCAAAGGCCAGATGACACAATAAAGCATCCTTTATCTTTCAAAAGCTCCTGCACCAATGCTAAGAGAGTGCACAACACTCAGGGAAAAATTGTCGTTTAGTCGTTAAGTCGTATCTGACTCTTTTGTGACCTCATGCCCACTGGGATACTCTGTCCATGGTATTCTCCAGGCAAGAATACTGGAGTGGGTTGCCATTGCCTTCTCCAGGGGATCTTCCCCACCCAGGGATCAAACCTGCGTCTTTTGCATTGGCAGGTGGATTCTTTACCACTGAGCCACCAGGGAAGCCCCAGGGAAAGACTGTTTCTTCTTTCGTGGTAAAAACACCAGAACTGTTTCCATATTGCTTTTTCACGCCTCCCTGGTTACTGTATTGGGTTGTCATGAATCTACTCACAGACAAGCCAGAAACATGAGACTCTGCGTTGCCGGCAGGTCAAAAACCAAACTTCCTTCCACTAGTGGATCAGTTGAAGCGATCTGCTGCAGATACACACAAGGAACCATGACCTCCACCTGTAAGTCCCCAACTTCGCTTGTGTTGATCTCCTGACAGACATGATTGCCTCCTCTTCCCTACCCTATCCTGCCTTTACTGCCCAGTTCAATCGCTCAGTTGTGTCTGACTCTTTGTGACCCCATGGATTGTGGCAAGCCAGGTTTCCTTGTCCATCACCAACTCCAAGTGCTACTCAAATTCATATCCATCGTGTTGGTGATGCCGTCCAACCATCTCATCCTCTGTCGTCCCCTTCTCCTCCTGCCTTCAATCTTTTCCAGCATCAGGGTCTTTTCCAATAAGTCGGTTCTTCACATCAGGTGGCCAAAGCATTGGAGATTCAGCTTCAGCATCAGTCCTTCCAATGAATATTCCTTTGCTGCCCTCCTGCTTACAGTTCAGGACAGACAACCTCTATTCCAAAAAGCTCCCGGAAACCTGACTCCTCCACTTGTCCCTAATTTTGGACACATGACTGAAGTAAGGACTCTTAGCCCTGAGTGATCATTTCCATCACGGCAGTGATCACAATTGTCACTGGCCCTTCCTTGGACTGTGAGCTTCCTGTGGGTGGAAGCCATACCCACAGAGCTGAGCAAGGGGTTGGGTACACAGTAGGTGGTCAGTAAACCTCTAAGTAAATTAGGCTTACACCCTTTTGAGGTATAACATACACACAGGGAAGTGCATACACTTGTAATGTACGTCAGTGAATTTCTTCGTATGTGTACACTGAGGTATAAACATATATAATAACCCCCAGATGAACACTCTAGAACATTCTCCAGAGGCTCCCTGGAAACAGGCTTTAAATAGCTCTGAGAATGAGCCCCATCCATCCTGTGAAAGAAGCTGGTTGCCAGTAGTAAACTCCAAGAAGATATAAGATGCTTTGATTCATCAAAGTAGAATGCTCTGCAAAGGGAAGGAACATTTTATTCTAGAGGAAAGTGACAATGGGGATGAAGGAAGAGAACATTTAGAAAATGCAAATAGGGAAAAGTGAACCTATTTGAAAGTTTACCTTTCATCCCAGCCGCTGCCCCCTCCCCCCCCAATCATTCAGAAGCACCAGGGCCAGTGAGGCCAGGTCTGAGAGATCTCAGAACTCCTGGTCACCCCGTCACAGCACCTGACCCCTGTCCTGATGACTGCTGTGACCACAGTGACTCTGGCCTAACCTGTGTAACACACCCAAGCGATCCTGCATCTCAGCTCCCCGCTCACCTGTGCCCTCCATAGACCAGCGTGCATTTTGGAGCCAGGTGACTTTGTCCACAAGTCGGAGGGAGGAAGCCCCCTGCCACAACGCGGTGGCCTGGCGGTTCCTAATTTGTAAAACCAGAGGGCCACGTGCTTCCGAATGGACCCAAAATGTTTCGCCCCCCACCCCCCTCCTCCCGGGCCCTTTCCTTTCTCAATCCAGCCTTTAAATCATCACGTTGTTCTTAAGAGTCCTGAAGATTTCGGCTATGGAGGTGCAATCTGCCCCTGCAAGGGCACTCGGTGGGGATGCGGGACGGGGAACTAGGGGCTGAAACACGCGGCCAGGCTCAGGGGCGCCCCATTATGCGCTCTAAGGCTGCAGGATGGGCGATCGGAGGCCCCGGCCGGAGAAAGTGAGGACTGCCAACTGCTTCCGCCGGTGGCCCGGAGACTCCCTTTTAGATAAGCGGGCGGACGGAGGCTGGGAAGGGAAACGGGGATCACGTTCCGGCGGCCCCGCTTGAGCGCCCCCGCTCCCCCGGGGACGCCGCCCGGCCCCGCCCAGCCCCGCGCCAACCCGGCCGCGCCCACTTCCCCCGGGAGGCGCCCCGCCGCGGCCGACGCTGACGTCACAAGGCACCCAGCCGCCGGCGCCCCGCGGTGCGCGCCCCGCGCGGGGACCCGCCGCCCTCTCCGCGCGACACCGAGGCGCGCGCGCGCGCCCGAGCCCGTCCCCGCCCGCGCCGCCGAAGATGGCGAGCCCGGCGCCCCCGGAGCCCGCCGAGCAGGGAGCCCCGGCTCCCGCCGCCGCCCCGCAGGCGCCGCAGCCGCCGCCCCGGGCTCCCCCCGAGGAGCCGGAGGGGGCCGCGCCCCCGGAGGAAGGGGCGGCGGCGGGCGCGGGCCGGCAGGTGGAGGAGGCCGCGGGCGGGGTGGCCGCCGTGGTGACCTGGCTGCTGGGGGAGCCGGCGCTGTGGCTGGGCAGCCGCGCCGACGAGCTCCTGAGCTGGAAGAGGCCGCTGCACAGCCTGCTCGCCTTCGTCGGGGCCAACCTGGTGTTCTGGTGAGAGCTCGGGATGGGTGGGGCGGGGGGCCAGGGGCAGGGGGTGCGGGCAGGTGCCCTTGGGGCGCCCGGGAGCGGACGGAGGGCGCGCCCGGGGGCTCGATATGGGGGGGTGGGGGGCGGTGCACGGCGGACCCTGCGGAGGAAGGTGTCCGCCCTGGCCCACTCCCAACTTTCCTCCAGATGCACCTCCCCCTGTAAGCAGCTGGCATCCTCCGTGGGGGTAGCCCAGCCTCGCGAGCGAGACGATGGGCTGACCCCGCACGCACCTGGACCGGCAGGTGTGCCCCCGAGCGCACTGGACCTTTGGCTTTCTGAAACTCGCAGGTCGTGACCTGCTCGCCCAAAGCCCGCCGGACCACACGCACTTGAACCTGTGTCCGTTCTTGTCCCCAGAGAGGGCATATCTGGACCAGCTTGGGCACACGCTCAAGACTGAGCCATCGCCGTCAGCCAGCTGAGACGGGCACCGAGTGATTTGTTTTTCTATCCCACCCGGAGGCTTGGGTGTACTGTCTCTACTCCCCGAGAAGAAAACAGGAGGCAGACAGGTGGATTATGGACATCACCCCGCCCCCCAGGTGTGCATAGTGTAGAAAACAGTCTTATTTTTAGCTGAAGAATAAAGAGACTACCCAAGAATGTTCTCTGAAAAGCCCCTGATCAACAGGTTTGTCTCTTACAAAAGCGCCCTTCGCCCTAAAGACGGGGAAACGTCTGGCTCCTTCACTGAAGCCCCTGCCTGGTCATCTATTACCAGTCTAAGGAGGTGGAGAAAAAGCTTCTTTGTTTGCACCTGTGTTCTCATAACAAGCATGACCGACACTGTGCAGAATAAGCAGAGCTTCAGTGACCCATACCTTGCCACAGGACATTGAATTCTTAACCTTAATAAAGTTAGGAAATAAATAAACGAACAAAACATACACGACCTGCCACTTCCTCAGTCAGCTCGTTTAACCATAATGTTTTTCTGCAGATCTGTGCCAGACTGATCTTGTCTTGAAACAAACTGTTTCTTCATAGAGCCCCCGAGTGTGAATTAACCTTACTTTGGGTCTCTTAGCTATCATTGTTTCTAGAGCTTATTTCGTATTTCTCTAACCTGTTATGAAGTTATAGTGAACACTCAAAATCAGGAAGATATATGTATGATGCTAAATTGGGCAACAATAGTCATAGGGCTGTGTCTCTCTCATTTTACCAATGAGGAACATGTTTTTAAAATTCTTAATTTAAACTTTATTTATTAAAAAAATAGCTAATAGCCTCAGAGTTCACAAGTTTAAGGTACAAAAAGTTAAACAGTCTGTAAATGTCTTTCCCATGCCTCTCTCTGGCTACCTACTTTCCTACCAGAAGCAACCAATGTTACCAGTTTCCTGTGTATCTTTCCAGATAGTGCATATTTCAACAAATACAAAATATTCTCTGCAAATTGTGGACTACTATCTGGGCTGTATTTCTTCTTAGCGCACTTTGGCGATCACTTTCTTGTGATCAGCTGAATCCCACTGTACGGATGTCACAGATTAACCTGTCTCCTACTGACAGAATAAGATTCTTTCCAAACTTTTGCTATGACAGCATTATAGTTAAGGGTCTGAACATGCATTATTTTGCATGTAAGCAAGTATTGCCGTAGGAGGAAGTCCCAGAAATGAAATTGTTGGGTCAGAGGGGGTTCGTCCTTGTAGTTTTGATGGCTGTCATTGTATTATTATACTTCCTTGGAGTGTTACCAATTTATGCTGCTAGCAACAATGCATGTGACTGCCTATTTCTTTTTATACCCTTGCCAACAGCATTTTATCAAACATTTTGATTGGTAAATCTGATAGGTAAAAAAGGCTATCCAGTATGGTTTTATGGTTTTGCATTTCTCTGAGCTTGAGCATCGAGAAGGCAATGGCACCCCACTCCAGTACTCTTGCCTGGAATCCCATGGGCGGAGGAGCCTGGTAAGCTGCAGTCCATGGGATCACGAAGAGTCAGACACAACTGAGCGACTTCACTTTCACTTTTCACTTTCATGCATTGGAGAAGGAAATGGCAACCCACTCCGATGTTCTTGCCTGGAGAATCCCAGGGACGGGGGAGCCTGGTGGGCTGCTGTCTATGGGGTCACACAAAGTCGGACGCAATTGAAGTGACTTGGCAGCAGCAGAGCTTGAGTATTTTTTATTATGTTCAGGAACCATTATAATTATCTTTTCTATGCATTATCTGTTTACAGAAAACTTTTATCCATATTTTTAATTGAGTCATTAGGCTTTTCCTACTGAGTTGTTAGAACTCTCTTTATATTAATAACTTTAGCCTAATTTCTGTAACATGAGTTGCAAACATTTTTCCTGTGATATATTTTTAATGTCTACTGAAAATAATGATTTTTGCATTAAATAATTGAAAGGCATATTTAATTTTATTTGGAAATGATGTCTTCCATCCATATATTTTTTAATAAGTATGATAGCAAGGCAAACAATGGCCATAGGTTTTCTGTTTATCTGTTTTATTTCTCCTTTTTGGAGAATTTACAATCCTATATGTATATTTTCATGGACAGAAAAATGACTGTCCTGCTTTTTAAATTTGAAGCACTTGTTAATTGGAATTTCTGACCCATTTATTAATTTCATTAAAATGCTGTAGTTTTCCCCATTGTTGCTCCTAGGTTGAAATATTCTTTCAAGGACTTTGTCTTCTCTAGATAATGTACCTCTTATCAAGCTATCTTAAATTATGTGGCACTGACATTCTGTGTCCCAAGAACTCTAAAACTCTGTATTTTTATGCTCACTAATGTTTTATTTATAAAAGTGAAAATCAAATAAAACTTAGATGACAAAACATAAGAGTGGTTTCATAAACTGAAGTACTATGTCTAAAGAGTAGATCATGTAGTTGGCAAAGTATAATTAAGTATATGGCATAACATAAAGCTCTTTTTTTTTTTAATAAAAAATCAGTGTTAGAAGCATGAAGAACCCAAATTTGTATGAAGCAATCATGATGATTTCACTTTCACTGATGTTATTTTTGTGAAAATTAACTTTTTAAATACATATTTTTGACTGTTTAGTATCTGGTACCCAGAGAAGGCAATGGCATCCCACTCCAGTACTCTTGCCTGGAAAATCCCATGGATGGAGGAGCCTGGTGGGCTGCAGTCCATGGGGTCCCTAAGAGTCAGACACGACTGAGCGACTTCTCTTTCACTTTTCACTTTCATGCATTGGAGAAGGAAATGGCAACCCACTCCAGTGTTCTTGCCTGGAGAATCCCAGGGACGGGGGAGCCTGGTGGGCTGCCGTCTATGGGGTCGCACAGAGTCGGACACGACTGAAGCGACTTAGCAGCAGTACCTGTTACCAGCAGTAGCTCTCAGGATTTTGAGTTTGAGTTCAAAAGCTCTAACATTTATTATCTGCCCATTTTTTGCAAGATTTTAGTGCTGTGTCTTGGAAGGACAAAGCTGAGACGGGCATGACGGTCTGGGTATTACTCAAGGCTGAATGGCATGAGTGTGGTGAAGGGTCAAAGAAGGAATCATTCATTTTAATACAGCTTTTTGTTGGGCAGGTGGCATCCTGGATAGATGAGACTGTGGGGTCTTCTTAAGGAGACCCCATGCTTGAATCAGATTTTGACGGAGAGGAATGATTTGGGTAGATCCAGTGCATGGTGGACAACCCTCCAGGCCTAAGGAATCGTACTTAATGTTTCCACCATATATTCAACTGGTGCAGTGCCACATGAGGTAGTGGAGAAAAGTAGGGGAGATGAGACTGGCTAGGTGTTTTGGAGACCCACCTGGGGGCAGTGGTTGCCTCGAGGATCTGTTTTTTCCATAGGCAATGGAGACCCCAAGATGCCTTGTGTAAGTGCTCAGGAATATTTTAGTGGGCAGGTAAATTGTGATTTATTCATTTATTCTTACCATAAAATTCTTTCCATAGAGCAATAAACTAGAGCTATAGGCAACAATGTAGATAAATTTTACAAATGCAATTTGGGGAAGAAAAGCGCCTTTAATAACATGTACAGAATGATTCAGTTTTTTGAAAGTTTTAAGATGTCCAAACCTGAACAGTATTGATTAGGGATATATAGGTAAAAGACGTTCTTATCTGTAAAATCAAGAGTAGAGGGAGAAGGTTTAATCACAGAAGGCACATGAAAGGTTCTGGAGTGTAGGCAGTGTTCTGTTTTTTGACCTCGGTGGTGGTAGTTACCTGATGTTCAAGTTATAATTATTTTAAAACTGTGGTTGTGTGTGCACATTCTTATCTTTGATGTGTTTTTGACAAATACTAAACTCCTAAAGAATGCTTTAAACAATTGTTATTTACTCAGAGCTCAGAGGAGTTTAGTACAATGCAGACCATATAGTTCCTGTCTCAAGAAGCAGGGTTTCCACAACGTGAAATAGACTGGGCAACAGTCCAGTAGTCATAGGGCTGGGTCTCTCTCACTTTTCCAATGAGGGACATGTTTATAAATTCTTTTTCTTATCTTAAATTTTATGGATTTAAAAATGGCTAATACTGCCTCATAGTTCAGAAGTTTAAAAGTATGAAATTAGCTGTCTTTCCCACGCCTGTCCTTGACTGCCTGTTTCTTCCCAGAGGCAACCAGTGACACCAGTTTTAAGTACACCATCAAATAGAATGAACCCAGTGAAACAGAAAATGCCCCATTTGCTTTTGTTTTTAAATAACTTCTTGCAGTATACTGTCAATAAAAACACACACATTCTGAGGGAACAGCCAAGTGTAAACACCTGTGGAATGAAAATGGCAATCAAGATCTAGAACATTTCATCTCTCTTAAAGGTTACTTTGAGTTCCTTTCCCATCCACACCCATCCCAGGGACTGATCTGGTTTCTCTCACTGTAGATTAGATTTGTCTTCCCTAAAGTTTCTCGTAAATGATACCTTATAATATGATGTCTTTTGCGCCTGGCTTTGCTTACCCAGCATAAAGCTTTGAGATTCATCCCTATTGTGTTTATCAGTGGCTTGTTTCTCATTTTTGCTGACTAGTCTGCCTCTTCGGAGAAGGCAATGGCACCCCACTCCAGTACTCTTGCCTGGAAAATCCCATGGATGGAGGAGCCTGGTAGGCTGCAGTCCATGGGGTCGCTAAGAGTCGGATACGACTGAGCGACTTCACTGTTACTTTTCACTTTCATGCATCAGAGAAGGAAGTGGCAACCCACTCCAGTGTTCTTGCCTTGAGAATCCCAGGGATAGCGGAGCCTGGTGGGCTGCCATCTATGGGGTCTCACAGAGTCGGACACAACTGAAGCGACTTAGCAGCAGCAGCAGCATCAGTCTGCCTCTTCCGGGACTTTCTGGAGGGCTCAGTGGTAAAGAATCCACCTGCCAATGTAGGAGACACAGAAGTCTTGGGTTTGATCTCTGGGTTGGAAAGAGCCCCTGGAGGAGGAAAGGGCAGCCCATTACAGTATTCCTGCCTGAAAAATCCCATGGACAGAGGAGCCTGGCAGGCTCCAGTCCAGGGGATCGCACAGAGTCGGACAGCACTGGATGAGCGTAGCGCAGCACTGCTGCTTCGGGGATATACCCGAATTTGTTTATCCATTTGCCAGCTGATGTTCTTTTGGGTTATTGTCATGGTTGGCTGTTATGAGTGGAGCTACTGAAAATATTCAGGCACAAATCTTTGCATGAAATGTCTGGTTTTGGTGAAAGGAGTGATAAGCTCTCACTGTGCTTTGTATGGCCACATGGTGATTGCCTTGGCTAGCAAGGGCTGGAGGAGAAGGTCCCTCTTGTGCTCCATGATGCTCATGATACTGAAATTGAGTCCTTCCCGATGCCACCTAGAAAGCTGCTCTGATGTGATTTAGTCTTGAACCCGCAGTTGGAGACCATGCATGCAGAGAAGTCTATGCTGGGCCTTTTTCCTCAGAGCATCTTTCACGCTCACATGATAACAATACCCTCCACTTATGCAGTTAGTTCAACTGCAAGAAAGTGATTAGCCTGAGGTGATGGTGCAAGAGTGTGCCTGGCAGGAGACCTTGAGTCCTCTGACTTTTGCCATTTCTCAGACTGGGCACCTGTGCAGTCTGGAATGCCCAGGACCCACTGGGAGTCCTTGGAGGCCCGTCCTCTAGAGTTGATTTGGAAGGTTGCAGAATCCAACTCTCACTTGATGTCAAGAGCCCCCTGTATGCCATCACTGATGGGTTGGGCCAGCTGATGTCAGAGTAGTGCCCCTCAAAGAGCCAGTAGCCACCAGCATCATCTTGGCCGTCTCCAGGATGCTTGTAGAGATGCAGATCGTGGGCTCCACCCCATTCCTTGAACCAGAATCCCTGGAGGTGGGGCCAGAACATCTGAGTTTTCTCCAGCTCCCCAGGTGACTCAAGTTTAAGAATCACTGCATTTGAGCGCACTCTGGGATCATCAACTCTTCTCCATAAGGCAGCACTTCCACTGTCGGACAACTCTTGACCAGCAACTATTTTTCTAATACTGAGTTAAATTCACCTCTTTGTTACCTCTCCAGCTGCCCAAGATCCAGGCTCCCTCCCCACGACAGTCCTTTATCTGCTTCACGATTTGTTCTGTTCTCCATTTCCACTGAGTCTCTTTTCCCCAGGTGAGAAATCCTGGGCTCCTTTGACTCACCAGGCTCTTCTGAACATGCTTCAGTTTATCCACATTCCTCCTCAAATGCAGCATTCTGAGATGATCTGAACAGTGTGGATTTTCCCCCATCCTCCTGGACAGCATCCTTCTGTTCACATGGCCTGAAATATAAATTCTTTGTTCTACTTGATAGTAACTTCTTTGACAGCCGCTACTATAAATGATTGCGGCTCTCCTCAAACCATGCCTATATATATAACCGTAGAAGCAGGTAGAGTTTGTCACACTACAAATATTAAAATGATTAAAGACTCTCACAGTTAGCACCTCATTAAGTCTTACAACAACCTGGGAAGCAGATATTGTTCCCTTTTTACACAAGAGGAAACAGACCCGTAGAAGTTAATTGAATTATTAAAGATGACTTTGTACTGTTCCATAGAAAATTTGCAGTGATGGAAACAGTCTACATTTGTTCTGTCTTGTAGGGTAGCAAATAGCCTGCTGTGGTTATTGAATTTATAGTGTGTGACTAGTATGACTCAGGAACTGTATTTTAAATTTTCTTGAATTTAAACTTCAATTTAAATAGCCACATGTGGTTAGTGGCTACCATAGTCAATAACACAATCCTAACCTGGCTCATTGGCCTAGGTCATGAAGCCACATACTTTCTTCTTCTTCTTTTTTTTTCATTCTATCACTCTAAAAAATAATAGAAGACAGATATGGGAACAACTGGAGGAGGCATGGCAACCCGCTCCAGTATTCTTATCTGGAGAATCCTCATGGACAGAGAAGCCTGGAGGGCTAGAGTCCAGGGGGTCGCAAAGAGCTGGACAGAACTGAGTGACTAAGCACAGCACAGCATACATAGGAGCCAAAAATTAGGGCTTACATTTTACAAATATTACAGAATTTCACTTAATGGTTTCAGCATAGGTGAAAATAATTTTACTGGGAGAGGATTGTTTCTACATTGAGAGGCATCTTTTCAAGCCTATTAGCAAGTCTGGTTCACATCCCCCACCTTATCTTAGCTCTATCTGGACATGAGGAGCCATGGAAGAGTGTCTGCTTCAGGCCTACATGGTGCTTGGCCCAGAGGATATACCAGAAGTCCCTGGTCTGCACTCAGCTCTGAGAGCTTGCTCTCTGCTTTTAGAGAGAGATATAGCTGGTTCAGTGAATTGGTTGAAACAATGTATCACACTTCTAAATTGCATGCCACAGGCTCTCTGGGGCTTTACAGTTTAGGAATAGTGAATATCAGAAAGGTTTGGCATCGTTGATAAAAGCTTTGTATGACTTACTGTATGTATGGCCTAGCTTCCCTGGTGGCTTATACGTTAAAATCCTCCTGCCAATGCAGGAGACATGGTTTCAAACCCCGAGTTGGGAAGATCCCCTGGAGAAGCAAATGGCAACCCATTAAAGTATTCTTGCCTGGGAAATCCTGCGGACAGAGGAGCCAGGTGGAGTATAGTCCATGGAGTTGCCAAAGATTCAGACAAGACTTGGTAACTAAACAACTGCAACAAAAGAGGCCTAGAAGAGAAGATGTAACTGTAAAAGTAAGGTTAACAGTGTGGCTTTTCTGTGTGGGACAGACCCAGGAATAAATGGGGGACAAACACTGGGTGTTGTCAGTCTAGGGAGACTCACCTGCCTCAGGCTGAGGATGTATATCTGAGAAATTCTTACTCTCAGATACCTGAAACCATCGTGGGGTCTGAAATGCTATAGATATACTCACAAAGGTTTAGTGAACTGGGGTGGACTAGAGGATATTTTAGAGAGGGAAATGGCAACCCACTCCAGTGTTCTTGCCTGGAGAATCCCAGGGATGGGGGAGCCTGGTGGGCTGCCGTCTATGGGGTCTCTCAGAGTGGGACACAATTGAAGTGACTTAGCAGCAGCAGCAGCAGAGGATATTCCCCTATACCATGCTTGTATATGTATAACTATATAGGCAGGTATAGTCTGTCAAACTACAACTATTAAAATGATTAAAGATGCTCATGGTTAGCCTGGATAGGGAGAGGATGGTTTAAGGAAGGTCTCGCAAAATAGAGAATCTTCAGGTCATGGAAAATAGTGGACAGTTTTTATTTTCAGCAAACGTTTCTTGAGTGGTGGCCACATGTGCTTATTATTAGATCCGGAGTACCTTTCACGAGTTTCTCTGTAAGGCTGTTCTCTAGATCTTGGTCTTTGAAGACCAGGAGCTGCTGGTGGGAGGTCCTAAGAAAGAGGGCTGTTTTTAACCAGATTAATGTTTATTCCAGAAACCCATCAGGTTTTCTTCTCTAGTGTAATAACCACAAAGCTCATCTTGAGTGATTTCTCACAGTTTTATGATTTTGCTTATTTGGGTAATAACTTTGTCTCAGCAGCTTCTTGCTACTCTTTCTCTTCTTGTCCTGCTGTGCATGAATGTTTTTAAGCTGCCTGACTGATCCAAATGAGTACAGATAAATGTGTTGTATCATTATCCCTAGCTGCTGGGAATATAGTGATGACTAAGACACATTCTGAACCCTGGTGAGACATGCAGATTAGTAAGCAAGTAATTCTAAGGTTATGCTGTGAACACTAAATTATCAGACATGGGCCAAGAGGAGCCAATAGGATTTCCTTAGGCAGCAAATGAGGGTATGGAGACTGGGGAGAAGACAGGATGATCAGTATATAAAAGTGGAAGAGAACTAATATGTACTGAGTAGTTATTATATGCTGGGTGCTCAGTTAATTCAGGGACACTTGAACAATGTCTACACACTGCTTATAAATGCTTATATTCATTTATACATACTGTGCTCAGTTGCTCAGTCGTGTCCAACTCTTTGTGACCCCATGGACTGTGGCCCGCCAGGCTCGTCTGTCCATGGGGATTCTCCAGGTGAGGATACTGTGGGTTGCCATGCCCTCCTCCAGGGGATCTTCCCAACCCGGGGATTGAACCCAGGTCTCCCACATTGCTGGCGGATTCTTTACCATCTGAGCTACAATGGAAGTCCGATAGGAAAAGCCGGATGTTGGGAGCTGGGCAAAAATTAAAGCACAGACAAGGGACAGGTAGGGACAAGGAGATGCTACCTTCCTGGAGGATGGTCAGTGCTGGCCTCTCAGAGGAGTGACCATGAGCTGATGTCCAAAGAGCAAATTAGGGAAGGATCCAAGCAGCTGCCTCTGATGGAATGCTCCTGACACAAGGAACGGGATGTGCAAAGGCCCTGGGGTGAGTGAGCTTGGGGTGTTTGCAGAATAGCATGGAGTCCAGTGTGACTGGGGTTGGGTGAGCAAGGGAGGGACACTGTTAGTTCTAGCTCAGAGCTTCATGCAGCAAGTGGACCAGATTCTGCTTGCAGGCTTTCCGTCACCCCTCCTTGGATGAATTAGGAGAGGGAAAACCCAGAGCCAGAGGTGGGTCAGGACCCCTTTGGAGGAGCATGTGGTAGTGAGGAGAGGCAGGTAGTGAGGGGGAGACTCTGGAGGTAACATCGAGGGGGCTGAGTGACTTCTTAGGTGGGAGGAGGAAGGGGGAGTGACTCAGCCTCTCAGGTTAAGTGAGGAGTAGCTGGTATTAACTGTTCTGAGGGTCTCTGGGGTTCAGCAGTTTGGGGTCATGGGGGAGGAGGGTGTTTTCCTGATTGGGTGGGGGGGGGGGAGTGCTGTGCCCATGGGCCATCCACTGAAGCTATCCAAGTCAGTCCCCACGAGGTTGATATATGGGTGATGCCTAGGGACAGGTTGGATTGAAGGACAGATTTGGGTGTGTTGGGATGCAGGTTTGGGGTGGTGACGTTTCCCAGGACCACCTTCTGGGTCAAACGAGAAGAGAGCCCAGGAGGGTGGAGAAAACCGACAGCAGGAAGGTGGTTTCGAAGGAGCATCTTTGGCAAGGGGGTGGTCAAAGCATGGTGTCCCCACAGGGCCAGGTCAGCTCACAGCCAGGTCTGCTAGGATTCCAACCAGCAAGTGCCCTTCCCTGGCCAGCATGAGAGCCTGGCTTTCCTCGTCACCCCAGACAGGGGGACCCTCCCTTCCTCCCAGCGCCTCCCTGCCTCCTCCGGCCCCAGGATCACGACCCAGTCTCTGTGGAGATTCCCTGCCCTGGTCCACCTGGTCCCCTCTTTGTCTAGGTCCTCCGACCAGCTCCAGCTTTGGCCAGCATTGAGTCCAGGCAGCACAGGAAATCCATTCTCTTCCCAGCGCCTGCCCTTCAGGCCCATCAAGATCTCTGATTTTGAATGTCAGCGGCAGGGTTTTAGCTGTTTCCATGTTCACTCCTTCCTTCCGCAGAGTTCTCACTGCCTCCCCATGCCATTCTCCACCCCTGGCTGCTCCCCAGATGCTCAGTGGGTCCTGTGAAGGGCGTGGGCCCTTGTGAGGTTGGAGGAAGGGAGAAGGAAGGGTGGAGATCAGGGGGACAGGGACAGCAGGGGCTCTGGGGGGAGCCCACGGGGGCCGGACTTAAAGGACACCTCCTCCTCTGACTACTGAGGATCAGGGGGAAAGCTGGGCTCACCTGGCGGGCAGGTGACTGGGGTCCCCTGCCAATGGTGGCTAATTTCTCTTTGAAGGAAGAGGATGAGCTCCTGAGGTTGAGGAGGCTTAGGAGGGAGGAGACAGACTGTTGATTTCATGGGGAAGGATAACAGGAAACCAGAAACTATTGGGTGCGGTGTTGGGGGGAAGCTCGGTTACATTTTCTTGGCTTTATGTGTGTTTGTTGGGCTGTTTCTTCAGTGAATGCATTTTTATCAGGGTCGTGTATTTTCATCTTTGTCCTCATAGACCAATGATTTTTCAAGGTACAGGTTTCAGAGAACAGCACCAAATTTAGTGTTGTGGTCACCTCTGTGCTCTATGAGCTTAACAGGAAATATTTTAGGGGAAGTTTCCCATTTGCTGAAGAAGCGAGATCGCCTGTGTCTGGGGTTTGCACATGTTACTACACACATGCTGCCAGAAGTGTACAGCGCAGGTATTTTCAAAGATTCTTTGTTCTCTGCTGATTTCAGTTCATTGTTCTCTGCCGATTTCAGTTCACTGGGGCAGTAAGTGTTTCTGTCTCGGGCATGAAGGCAGCACTCCCGAAAGGGAAACAGGTGGAGCGAGGTGTGACTGCCTCTCACTCCAGGTGGCATCTTCTTCTTCTTGTTTAGTTGCTAAGTCATGTCCAACTCTTTGCGACGCAGTGGACTGTAGCCCGCCAGGCTCCTCTGTCCATGGGGATTCTCCAGGCGAGAATACTGGAGAGGGTTGCCATGCCCTCCTCCAGGGGATCTTCCTGACCTGGGGCTCAAACCCCCTTTCTTGTGTCTCCTGCATCGGCAGGCGTATTCTTTACCACTAACACCATCTGGGAAGCCTGAAGAAGGCTATACGGGAGAATAAAGTACTCTTTTTCGTCTCCTCTCTCTCTTAGTTAGATCAATGAATTCCACCAGATTTTTAATAAAATTAGAGCAGTGTCTTGCTCACCTCTTCCCACTCCATGTCCTGTTTCTCACGGAAACTATTGTTAATTTTCTGCTTTTAGCTCTGTTAGGCTTTTCTAGATAATGTGCTTAAAATGCCATTTCTTTCTCCTCCCCCCTGCATTTATTTTACATTTACATGAGTAAAATTTGAGGGGTATAATTGAGCTTAGTCGCTCAGTCGTGTCCAACTCTTTGCGACCCAGTGGACTGTAGCCCACCAGGCTCCTCTATCCATGGGATTTCCCAGGCAAGAATACTGGAGTGGGTTTCCAGTTCCTTCTCCAGGGGATCTTCCCCACCCAGTGATCGAACCCGTGTCTCTGGCACCTCCCGCACTGGCAGTGGTAAAGGATTCTTTACCACTGTGCCCCCAGGGAAGCCCCATCACCACGCACAGTTACAGAAGTTTTTACAATGCCGTTTCTGGATGTAGCAATCCGTTGACCTCCTCCCTCTACTAAAACGAGGTCACTGTTTCGGGTTCTGTCTCAACATCAGCGTGGTTTGTACGCGAGCTGGAGGAGGATACCATGTTCATGGTCCCTTTCTGGTACAACTATTTTGCCCTTTTTTTTTTTTTTTCTGTTAGGTCTTTGCAACTCTCCAGCATTTCTAGAAAACTCCTTCTGATAAAGGTTAAACCTATCAGGCCCACACTTTAGTTTCTCTGTCTCTTTCCCAGGGAGCCCCCTCTCTTGGAGTCCTCACCCCCCACATTGTCCCCTGGGCCTCCTCTCCCCCAGGATATCTGTATCATCACTCCACCCTCACCTCCAGGGTGAGAGCCTCTGCTACTGGCCCACTGCTGAGAGCAGGGTCGGGACAGTCAGCTGAAATGGGGGAGCCTCCGTTTCTTCTCCTTGAGGTTACTCCTGATGGTTTAAGTTTTCCTTGTGTTCGCGCTTTGCCTCTGTCTGTTTTCTCTGTTGCTGCACTCTTTCTTGATGGGCTCTTTGTCCTGAGAAAGCACACCCTCTACCCTGAAGAGAGGACAGAGGAAACAGCACGTTTTGAGAACTTGTGTGCAGAAACGTCTATCTCACCCATCCAGTAGGCTGCTGGTTTGGCTTGGCATGGAATTCAGAGCTTGGAGTCATCTTTTAGAATTTTGAAGCACCACCCTCTCTCACTTGCATCCAGGGTTGCTTTTCCCAGATGGATACCTTTCCAGTGCCCCATCTTGGTGGATCGTCTGTAATTGGTCCACCCAATGGTTTATCATTTCTGGTATTGGGGTAAGGAGTCGGCCTGAGTGCTGTTGCTATAGCTCGTGCTTTAGCTCTTTGGGGCAAGCTCATTCTTCTTTGCCTGACTTACTTCTGGGATCTAAAGTCCTCTTGTCTTGTGAAGGCTGCATCTGACTTCCATGGTCCATTCTCGAGGTGGATGGAGTTGAACACGGGCTTCTGTGTACCTGCCAGGGTTGCTCACGCAGAAATGAGCCTGAGTAACACCTGTTGCCCCACCCCATGCCCACTCTGCTGGTCCCATAAGCTTGGCTGAGTCGTGCCCCCGGGCCGTCAGGCCTGGTACCTGACCTGGCTTTGTGGAAACTTACCATCCTAGGATAGGCTGGGCCTAACTGAACTAATATGCAAAGTACATCATGAGAAACGCTGGGCTGGAAGAAGCACAAGCTGGAAGCAAGATTGCCGGGAGAAGTATCAATAACCTCAGATATGCAGATGACACCACCCTTACGGCAGAAAGTGAAGAGGAATTAAAAAGCCTCTTGATGAAAATGAAAGAGGAGAGTGAAAAAGTTGGGTGAGTGAAAAAGCTCAACATTCAGAAAACGAAGATCATGGCATCTGGTCCCATCACTTCATAGGAAATAAATGGGGAAACAGTGTAAACAGTGTCAGACTTCATTTTTGGGGGCTCCAGAATCACTGCAGATGGTGATTGCAGCCATGAAATTAAAGGACGCTTACTCCTTGGAAGAAAAGTTATGACCAACCTAGATAGCATATTCAAAAGCAGAGACATTACTTTGCCAACAAAGGTCCGTCTAGTCAAGGCTATGGTTTTTCCTGTGGTCGTGTATGGATGTGAGAGTTGGACTGTGAAGAAAGCTGAGCACCGAAGAATTGATGCTTTTGAACTGTGGTGTTGGAGAAGACTCTTGAGAGTCCCTTGGCCTGAAAGGAGATCCAACCAGTCCATTCTGAAGGAGATCAGCCCACGGATTTCTTTGAAAGGAATGATGCTAAAGCTGAAACTCCACTACTTTGGCCACCTCATGCAAAGAGTTGACTCATTGGAGAAGACCCTGATGCTGGGAGGGATTGGGGGCAGGAGGAGAAGGGGACGACAGAGGATAAGATGGCTGGATGGCATCACTGACTCTATGGATGCGAGTCTGAGTGAACTCTGGGAGCTGGTAATGGACAGGGAGGCCTGGCGTGCTGCGATTCATGGGGTTGCAAAGAGTCAGACACGGCTGAGCGACTGAACTGAACTGAACGGAACTAAAAGGCCAGGAGAATTCATACCTTGACCTCGTTAGCCCAGCGCTCAAAACAGCTGGTTCGATAGCATGACCACTCAATGGACATGAGTCTGAGCAAATTCTGGGAAATGGTGAAGGACAGGGGAACCTGGTGTGCTGCAGTCCATTGGATCACAAGGAATCAGACACAACTTAGCGACTGAACGATGAAAACCACAGAACAAATAGTTTCCTTACTTGTCACAGACCAGGACGCTTGAGTCCAGAGTCACTGCTCCCTTTCTGGGTCTGGCGTGGAGCCGAATGCTACGTAGGTGCCCACTTCTGCTTTGTCTGCTTCCGTAAAGCCTCACGGGTGCTTCCATGTGTGTGCTTTGCTGGCCTGAGTAGCGCTGGATGAAATGGACATCAGGAGTTGCAGGTTGCAGCCCAAGAGTCATCGAGTAAATGTATTAAAATCAGGTAAGACCCTGAGCACCCCAGTTCTCTGGCGGTACGGACCTGCTTTCGGTATTTCAAACAACTGGGGAAGAGGCTTACTTCAACAGTCAAGTTGCAGTTGCTCTGACCTAGTAAACTGTATTATTTATTTCATTAGTAACTAAAACCTTTCAAAGGCAGGCACCTGTGTGATGAAATAAAAGGTAGGCGATCTTTGCTTCAGTTTAATCACCTCATTTTATAGATGAAGAAACTGAGGCCTGAGGCCTCACAGAGAGCTGGTGACAATGCAAACCCTCCTCCAGTTTTAAAAAATAGTTTTTAAAGTTGATATGTTGTATTTTCGGTTTTATTCAGTTCAATACATTTTTCTTTTTCTTCTCCCCACCCCTTTTTTTTTTTGGCTTCATGGCATGTGGGATCAGACCTGCGCCCCCTTCAGTGGAAGCGTGGAGGCTTCACCACTGGACGGCCAGGGGGGAGTCCAACCCAACCCCTTTTGATAACTGCACACTGCCAAGGGTGGAAGCAGTGAGCAAGGAAACTTAGGAAGGTGGAATCCTAAGGTTCCCAGGGCAGAATCGCCCTTCAGATTTTGCAGGCGAGTTGATCCAACCATGTCTTTGGGGGGTCTTAAGCGTCTGCAGTAGGTATATTGACCAGTCTCCCCAAGACTTGCCAGGCCCCTCCAGAGCTCCTTGCTGTGAACCTCAGGCATTCCCTCCAGATTTCACCCTCACTTCTTACCTACTGTCTCAGGAGCCAGTTCGTAAAAGTCACTTTTGACAAAAGGGGCTTTCTCCTCTCTCGGTAGTCAAGGCCTGCGTTTGACTGCATCTACTGGAAACAAAAAGTCTACCATCCAGGTGATGGAGATCCGCCTTCTTTCAAGTGATGAAGTAACTCCATCCTGGGAGACCTTTCTGAGGGAGAATTCGTGTCACTTGAATATGCCTTTATTATTCAAAGGAAATATTTTTATATGTTCTTGAGCTACAAATGGATAACATTTGCTCAAATATCATTGAGACCTGTTAAAATTGACAACGTACTTGGTAACTTTGTTTCCAAACCCAGCTGAAGGACTTTTTTGTTGGTAATAAAGTCTCTTGAAAAGAGCTCTTTACTTCTTCCCCTCCAGCTCTCCTGTAGCTGCTACACATAATAAAAAAGAAAAGAATTATGCGCACACTCAATATTTTTAAAAAGTTGAAAATTTCAGGGGAAATAACAGCCAAATAAAAAAAATGAGGATTAAAGCTATTCATTCGAGCAGTGAGGTTTAGGGACTGTGGTACACAAGATGGCAACTGCTACTGATTTGCCCAGCCTTGGTCTCCCCAGGGGAATTTCACGGGTAGTCCGGAGGTGGCCTTGTGCTGTCTTGCCTGGGGCTCTGTTGCTCATGAGTTACATAAAATCCAAATCCATCTTGGTC
This sequence comes from Ovis aries, assembly GCF_016772045.2. Taxonomy (NCBI): domain Eukaryota; kingdom Metazoa; phylum Chordata; class Mammalia; order Artiodactyla; family Bovidae; genus Ovis; species Ovis aries. The sequence continues at coordinate 56,708,442 of NC_056069.1, forward strand.
AATGGAGGGAATGGCTCATAAACTGGAGGAAGGAATGGTGATGAAATTCCTTCTGCAGCTGAGTTCCTGTCGTTGAATGGATATGTTTTGGACTATTGACTGTAGCTTGGAAACCTTACTTCATCTAAGTCATCTTTTTAGAATGAATATATATTTTCTTGTCATACCTGATGGATTTAACTTCCAAATACCTTTGGGATAAGTTCAAAACAATAGCTTGCATTGTTACGTTGTGTAGGATATCTGAGAGTTATAGCGAGGCACTTTAACCGGTTTATTTTTATAACTTATGAAAAATATGGTACGTATGTGAAACTTCAAACCTTTTTCTTATAAATAACATCCAAATATTTAAAGGTATTTAACAATGATGTTTCCCTTTTTGCTCAAGTTCTAAGTTTCTTAGATTTTAAACTGTAATCTAGTGGAAATGGAAAATATGATCTTAGGTTGATTTTTTAATTCACTAGTAGGAGCAGACTCAAGTTTTCATTTATCAAAGTGGAAATTGATCATTTCCATTAAAATTTTCAGTTTTAGTAACATCCTGAGTATTTTAGCTCTGATGTTGTCCATGGAATCTCTGCTGTGTGTGGATTTGCCTGGCGCAGAACATGAATGTCTTAAGCCTTAACAGCCCCTGATTCATGCCACGCTTGCCGCGTGCCTCTGGCATCCAAAAGCGAGGCTGTGAAGAGAACACCCATTGTTGGGTATTGTCTTCAGAGTGTCAAAGACGATCTTTGGCTTCCAGTTAGAGCTCCTGGATGTGTGGAGAGAAGCCCTGGCTCACACTGCTTTCACGTAAGCCTGGCTGCTTAGACAGTGTGCCATCATCAGCCAGGGCACCGTCCTCGGGGACCTGACCAATCACATCATTGCAGCAGGGCTTTATTCAGCACCGTGGCAAGTTCAGAGGGCCAGGCTGACTTCCCATTAGAGAGAGACATATTCACCTAGGCCAGAGTCCCAGGGCCATCATCTTATCAGTTGCTTTTCAAAACGTCTTCCAAAACTCTGCAGAAATATTTATCCTCCATAGGCAATTACTGTCCCTTCCCCCTACCCCCTCCATTTTGGCAAGCTGTTACTGTTGTGATAGTATGATGGTGTGCTTTAGGGAGTTCATGATTCTCGATAACGTTAATTACATGCATAATTATTTAATTATGTTAATTGACCCATCCATTCAGTAAACACTGAATGAGCCACAATGCCAAGAGGCATTCTTGAGCACCCGCGACCAGCCAGGTGGTGGCCTCGTCACGGGGTGACATTGGTGAACAGGACAGAGGGGACCCTTCCCTCCTGGAGCTAATGGTTTGGTGTCAGCAAGTGATACACAAGCAAATGACTGTACAGGTAGGACTCAGGATGAGTCATGAAAGGAATAAACGTTTTTCTGGGAAAGCAGAAGGGTGACGAACATGATCACAGTCAGCCAAGGAGACTAGTTCTCTGGGCTCTGTTGCTACTGCATGTGCCCACAGGGCAGTGTTTTGACCAGGTGCCTTTACCAAGTTTTTGAAAATGCCTTTCGCCAGATAACTCCTATCATCCTTGAGCAAAATAGCCAGTCTGTTCTGAGAAAGCAGTTTTGCTCTTCTGATGTAGCTGACTGCGTGGTGGGGGTCATTTTTAAAAGATGTGTTGGGAGGGACTGGTACCTGTACCTGGTTTCTGGAGGGTGGAGAGAGCTACAGTGTGATCCAGAAATCTCACTCCTGGGCATGTATCTGGAGAAAAAATACTTCGAGAAGATAGATGTGCCCCAGTGTTCACTGCAGCTCTGTACACAGTAGCCAGGACATGGATGCCACCTAAAAGCCCATCAACAGAAGAATGGATAAAGCAGATGTGGTACGTATATACAATAGAACATTGCTCAGATGGAAAAAAAATAAAACCATGCCATTTGCAACAACATGGATGGACCTAGAGATTCTTATACTGGATGAAATAAGTCAGACAGATGATATTATGTGATATGCTTATATGTGGAATATAAAAAAAGGGCTACAGATTAAACCATCCCTGGGTTGGGAAGATCCCCTGTAGGAGGGCATGGCAACCCACTCCAGTATTCTTGCCTGGAGAATCCCATGGACAGAGGAGTCTGGTGGGCTACAGTCCATAGGATTGCGAAGAATCAAACAGACTGAAGCGACTTAGCACTCAAGCACGAGCTTATCTATAAAACCAAAACAGAGTTACAGCTTTAGAAAATAAACTTAGGGTGACCGGGGGTTAAGGAGGAGAGGGATAAACTGGAAGACTGGGATTGGCACCTGTGCACTACTGTATATAAGATTGATAACTACTGTGGACCTACTGGGGACCTGCCGCCTAGCACGGGGAGCTCAGTTCTCTGTGACGGCCTGTATGGGAGAAGAATCTGAAAAACGGCGGATGTGGGCATGTGTATAGTGGATTCACTTTGCTCTGCACCCGAAACTTGCACAACGTTGTAAATTAATTATTCCCCAATAAAATTAAAAAAAAAATAAAAGACATGTTAACAACTGGCCAAAGGCATCTTCCTGCCATTTGTGTGTGTGTGTGTGTGTGCACATGTGTGCTAAGACCTGGCTGACTCTCTGCAGCCCCATGTAGACCACCATGGCTCCTCTGTCCATGGGATTTTCCAGGCAAGGATACTGGAGTGGGTTGCCATTTCCTCCTCCAGGGGCTCTTCCCAACCTGGGAATCAAACCTGCATCTCTTGCGTTGGGAGGGGGGTTCTTTACCCCTGTGCCACCTGGGAGGCAATTTTACCTCACATTCACTTCTCATCTGATTGAAATGCCTGCTTATGACTGAAATGTGGATCCTGCCCGGTGTCAGGCTCCTCGTGTCTGCTGTTTGCCGTTGCACTGAGGCGTTCTCCCTTATCGTCATGTTTAACGTCAGGTGTTATAAACACAGGCAGAGTCGCTCATTTGGAGACCTTAGTGGGAAACTGCTGTCTTTGCTCATTATGTTTGCTTTTAGTCTGCTTCCAGGCATTGTTTTTCACGGGCGTTGTCTGTATGTTTAGAGAGTTAATATGGCGCTGGGAATCTCAGGTGGCATTCTCAGGAGGACATGTATTTTCCGTTGGAGGTTGGTGAGAGCTGTGCTAGGGGACGGCTTTGTCGCCCTTGTTTAATTATAGAGAGTTGCACCACCGCTGTGCAGGTGTGCACAAGAGGGCAGGCCTGTCGGGTGATGCTCACACCTCCTAGCACACCCACGGGAGTTTTGAAACTACGTGTGTTAGAGCAGGTGGCTTAGTTTCCTCCTATAACACTTCCAACCACCGTTTATCTTAATCTTTCTTTTATTGCTCCTTTTGGACAGACAGTCAAAAGCATTAAACCCCAGCACCTCCAGAGACTCCCGCTCTTTTGTAACCATTTTAAAAATTGAAGGATAGTTAATTTATGATGTTGTGTTAGTTTCTCGTGTACAGAAAAGTGATTCAGTTATACACACACACACACACACATCTCTCTTCTTTTCAGGTTCTTTTCCTCTCTGAAGGCGAAAATGTGACAGTGTTAGTTGCTCAGTCGTGTTGAATCCTTTGTGACCCCATGGACTGTAGCCCTCCAGGCTCCTCTGTCCGTGGGATTCTCCAGGCAAGAATACTGGAGTGGGTAGCCATTCCTTTGTCCAGGGGATCTTCCTGACCCAGGGGTTGAACCTGGGTCTCCCAACATTGCAGGGGGATCCTCTACAGTCCGAGCCAGCAGGCAGACCCTTTGTAGGTTGTTGTAAGACACTGAGTGTAGTTGCCCGTGCTGCATGTTAGGTCCTTGTTTATTTCATACGCAGTAGTGTCTATATTTAGTCGCAAACCCTGTCTCCCTCCCATCTCTTTTGTAACCATAAGTTTGTCTTCTATGTCTGTGAATCTATTTTGTTTTGTAACTGTGACCTTTTATATCATTTTTTAAGATTCCACATACAAGGGATAGCGTATGATATTTGTCTTTCTCTGTCTGACTTCACTTTTAACAAGTCAGGGATGCATTGTCATTCAGGTCGTTATTGCATCTCCCAGGCTTTCAAAGTGAGCTTGATGTGGTTGTCTACGATTTCACTACTTCACTTACCCACTAGCTATATTTTAGTTATTTATTTATTTTTTTTACTTTACAATACTGTATTGGTTTTGCCATACATTAACATGAATCCACCACAGGTGTACATGAGTTCCCAACCCTGAACCCCACTCTCACCACCCTCCCCCTATCATCTCTCTGGGTCATCCCAGTGTACCAGCCCCAAGCATCCTGCATCCTGTATCGAACCTAGACTAGCGATTCGTTTCTTACATGATCGTATACATGTTTCAATGCCTTTCTCCCAAATCATCCCACCTTCTCCCTCTCCCAGAGAGTCCAAAAGTCTGTTCTTTACATCTGTGTCTCTTTTGCTGCCTCACATACAGGGTTATCATTACCATCTTTCTAAATTCCATATATATGTGTTAGTATACTGTATTGGTGTTTTTCTAGCTATATTTTAATTGATCAATTCTTTTCCTATTAAGAAGATGAGGAAATGTTCACTGTTTTAGTTTGCCTTCTACTATTGGGGGTGAGAAAGGATTTTTCTAGTGATGAAATATCAAGTTCTTACTCCAGGGAGGTCATCTCAGAACCAGATTTGTGGCTGTCATTTTGCATCCCAACTCTTGGTTTGATTTCTCGTGGGCTAAACTTAACCTGAGTGACCGTCTTTTCTTCATTTTTCCTCTCTCAGTTGCTTTTTGGATTGAGATAGAGTAGAAATAAATGCTCATGGAGGCAGACAAGTGTATGCGTGTGTGTCTGCCTCTCTCACTGTCTGTGTGTGTTTGTGTGTGTGCTTGTGTGAGGCTAAGGAGGAGGGGTGAACTGGAGGTGAACTAGCTTCTAGCAAGATGAGCTCGGTTAAAGGACTTAATCTCTCTGAGCTTCGGTTTGCTCGTATGTCAAAAGCTGTAAGGATTGCAGAGCCAGATGCCTCACGTTCTCAGCACCCCAGCCGTGAACTCATTCAGGCTCCATGCCCTGGCCTCGTGGCTTATTTTCAGAATCACAGTTTCCCACTTAAAAATGCTCCATTAAATTGCATGTTACCACTTGTTTGTGCTATATATCAAAAGTGATTCTTTGTTTCATCATAAGATGTGAAAGAAGACATTAAAATAGTCTTTTAAATAAAAATAACTTCTTAGGGGCTGGAGGCCTGATTTATAGGTTGCCCTGCACTTCCAGGAGCAGGCTCCACCAATCCAGGGCAGAATAATTTTGTGACAGTAGCGCTCCCTCCCACCGGCAAGTTCCCACATGTTCTCCATCTGGGAGGGTGGGAGAGGCCTGCTCAGGGGTCCTGTAGGTCCCAGGACCAGGGGCTGGAGTTGGGGACCCTGAAGAATTGACATCCATCAAAAAAGATTCGTTCCTGGGGCTTCCTTGGCAGGTCAGTGGTGAGGACTCTGTGCTTCCAATGCAGGGGATGTGGGTTCGATCTGCGATCAGACAATTAAGCTCCCACGTGCCGCGAGGCATGGCCAAAAAAGTAAAAATTTAAAAATTCATTCATATCCGAAATTTACTCTTGGTTTGGAACACTCCAGAAACACATTTGAGGCCAGGGGTCCGTGAGGCAGCTGCTGGTCCTCTCGCATGCCTTGTGTACTGATGAATAGCATAACCCCTCTTCCCGGCCCCGTATATCTGTCTCTGTCTCTCTTTTCTCTTTAGATTGGACCCGTAGGAAAGAACCAGAAAGGGTTTTCCTACCTGGATGACAGAGCACAGGCTTGGGCCTGGAGGCAGCCCTGTCAATCAGAATCCAGAGTGGGCCTTTCTGGTGGCCTGGGTTCTCCCCTCCTGTGCCAGCAACTGGAAGGATGTCCACTGGACCTGCACACATGCTTTTGGTTTCTACTCAAGTTTGGGAAACATCTCCCACCCTGTGTTGGTCAGGCAGTCACCCAAGTAGGATTATTGTCTTTAGCTTTGACTGGCCTGGACTTCCCTTGTGGCACAAATGGTAAAGAATCTGCCTGCAATGCCGGAGACCTGGGTTCAGTTCCTGGGTCAGGAAGATCCCTTGGAGGAGGGCATGGCAACCCAATCCAGTATCCTTGCCTGGAGAAGAGGGCATGGCAACCCAGTCCAGTATTCTTGCCTGGAGAATCCCCATGGACACAGGAGCGTGGCAGGGGTCGCAAAGAGTCAGTCATGACTAAGCAAGTAACACTTTCACTTTGACCGGCCTGTCCCCATGTTGCCTTCTGTGGGGACAGACGCCCACCTGTGTCATCACTGTTGTGTCCCCTGAAAGTACCTGTGGAAACTGTGATGACACGATTCTGGGTTGATGTGACGACAAGATGACTGTTTCTGGGTAGCTGTAGTTTTTTGAATGTTTTTGCATCAGATGAAGGTGGGTGATTTTTTTCCTGGCATAGCTCCTGAATATGGTGTTCCTGATATTAAGGGAGTGTTTGTGTGGGGAAGCTGCTTACTCGTATTGTTAGGGGAGCATGTTGGTAAATGGGGTGATCCATGAAGCTTCAGTTCAGTTCAGTTCAGTCACTTAGTTGTGTTTCACTCTTTGCAACTCTATGGACTGCAGCATGCCAGGCTTGCCTGTCCATCACCAACTCCTGGAGCTTACTCAAACTCATGGCCATTGAATCAGTGATGCCATCCAACCATCTCATCCTCTGTCGCCCCCTTCTCTTCCTGCCTTTGATCTTTCCCAGAATCAGGCTCTTTTCAAATGAGTCAGCTCTTCCCATCAGGTGGCCAAAGTACTGGACCTTCAGCTTCAGCATCAGTCCTTCCAGTGAACACCCAGGACTGATTTCCTTTAGAATGGACTGGTTGGATCTCCTTGCAGTCCAAGGGACTCTCAAGAGTCTTCTCCAACACCACAGTTCAAAAGCATCGATTCTTCAGCACTCAGCTTTCTTTATGGTCCAACTCTCACATCCATACATGACTACTGGAAAAACCATAGCTTTAACTAGACAGACCTTTGTTGGCAAAGTACTGTCTCTGCTTTTTAATATGCTGTCTAGGTTGGTCATAACTTTTCTTCCATGAGGCTTCAGTATACTGATAAAGGACACTTGATCTTGGCCTTCCGATAGATGGCCCTTCCAGGATGGCAGAGTTATTAACTCAGTGCTCAGTCTGTTTGATGTTTTTGATATTTGAAACAAATTAAACTGGTGCTTCTCTGTGTTGTATATTTGGCTCTTTAGTGGGTGAGTGTGTGATCTTCTGCCCAACCCTAAGAACGCCAAACAAAGTGTCAGGTGGGATACTATGGTTTCTCTAGTCTTAAGTCACCTGTCTCTTCTAATTTGCAGTTTCTTGTAGTTTGTTCAGCTCTTTCAGCCTTGGCGTCTTTGTTAACTGAGTGTAGCAGCCTGAGAGACTGTCTTCTTCCCTAGCCGGGAGGGAAGAGACAGCATGGTCCTCAGCTCTGCAGGGTGGCCCTGGGGCAACTTTAGGCTCATTCACCTTGACACAGAAGTAGACCTTGCCATGAGCAGTTCAGTCCAGACATTTGGCCCAAGGGCTGTAAAAGCCTCAGTCCTAGTTCTGGAACATTATGGGCTCAGACCGACGAGGTGAGAGTCTGGGCTATGTGAATCTTGTTGCTGAGCCTAGGAGCTTGACTCAGGGAGCGGTCATTCCAGGAGGCCCATTGAGGTGAGACTGTGATCCTGTGTACAGTGTACAAGGATATATGTACAGTGTATTATTATAATACACTAATAATAATACACCCTAATAATACAGTGTGTTATTAGGGTGTGATCAAGATTTGATCACCTGGAGAGGGGTTGGCTGGAACTGGGGAGGCAGAGTCCTGGCCAGGCTTCTTATGAGGAACAAGAGAAGGGCCAGGGTAGGGATGGGCTGGAGAACCAGGCTGACCACCAGGGCAAGACCAAGTGGGGCGGGAGCCACATGGAAGCACCAGGACTAGGGTGTCCAGTTCCGTCCATCCTTGGGTTTTCCGAGTGAAGAAGCTGGAGGCGTAAGGTCATCGACAGCTGGGGCAGTGCTGTCAGAACTGCAGAGTGTCTGACTCTTGTGGAGCCCTGGACAGGGTGCATTGGAACGGGGTCTGGGGAGGAATGAGAATGAGAGGAGCTCGTATGGCAGCTGCTCTTTCAACCCTGCTCTCTAGGGACTTCACTGGCGGCCCAGTGGTTAAGATTCCTCACTTCCGCCACAGGAGGTGTGGGTTCGATCCCTGGTTGGGGAATGAGGACCCCTGTATGCCTCACCAGGGCCCCCAATTTTTTAAAATAATCCAAGCAAAACAACCACTCCCCTGCTATCTAGAACATTCCGGTGCTTTAGACTGGTTGGTTAAAGTGGGAGGCCAAGGGACTCTGTAGATGGTAGGTAAATGGAGCAATGGACTTGAATCAAGAAGATGCAACTCTTTCAGCTATATGCTGCACATTTTCTGACAAGTTGCTCTAACCTAGTCTATTTATGAGTGTGTGATTTCCAAATACCTAGCTTCCCAGGTTGTGTAGGAGCGTTAAATGAGATGAAGATGTAGAAAAACTTACGGTTACCAAAGGGGAAAGGAAGTGGGAGGGAGGGATGAATTATGAGTATGGGATTAACAGATACAAACCACTATGCTCGAGAGAGAGGTGTGTGTGTCTGTGTGTGCTAAGTCGCTTCAGTTGTGTCCAATTCTGTGCAACCCTATGGCCTGTAGCCTGCCAGGTTTCTCTATCCATGGGATTCTCCAGGCGAGAATGCTGGAGTAGATTGCTGTGCCCTCCTTCAGGGGATCTTCCTGACCCAGTGAGCTAACCTGTGCCTCTTACATCTCCTGCATTGGCAGGCAGATTCTTTACCACTCGTGCCACCTGGGAAGCCCACATGGAGAGATAAGCAACAAGAATTTACTGTACAACACAGGGAACTATATTCAGTGTCTTGCAATAACCTTTCATGGAAAATAATCTGAAAAAAATATATATATATAACTGAATTGCTTTGCTATACACCCGAAACTAACACAATAAAATGAGATGAACATGTGAAAATATTTAGCACATGGTAAGTCCTCATGACACCTCAGCTTCTTTTTTTCTCAGGCTCACCCATAAAGGTTCATTGAGTTCCTTACTGTGTGTCTGGCCCCCCTCTCCCCTTCCCAAGAGCGAGTCTTCTTAGAAGCCTCCACCCCTGCCACTGTGCATTGCACCAATGTTTTCATTTATTTATTTATGAAGGAAGAGGCCCCAAGTTCAGCTCGGATTTGGATCAGCCGTAAGGTATTACTTCTACGTTTATGGTTCCTGAACTCAGAGGATGGTTGGATGGGAAATGCCCAGGGGAATCATTGCAGTTCACGATTTGCAAACCTGGCTGTTAACACAGAGACTCCTGTGCCCCACCCCAAGGATTCTGCTCTCCCAGGTCCAGTGCGGAGCCCAGGAATCTGTATTTAGAAAAAGTGTCCTGCGTGATTCTGATGGTCAGTCAGTTTGGGGAAGGACTTATCTAGCCAGTGTCCACTTTGCAGATGAAAATACTGAGGCGTAGAGAGGAGGATGGAGGTGTTTCTCACAGGCCATGTGATTTGGGGCTGAAATTTAAACTTTGCAGTTGCCACTGGGCAGACACAGCATATATCTCCTTGCTATTGGCATAAAAGCCTGTGTAAACCCAGGTGGCTTACTGGTAAAGAATACACCTGCTGATACAGAAGACGCGAGTTCAATCTCTAGGTCTGGAAGATCCCCTGGAGAAGGAAATGGCAACCCACTCCAGTAGTCTTGCCTGGAAAATTCCCTGGACAGAGGAGCTGGTGGTGAGGGGGTGGGCAATACAGTCCATGGGGCCGCCAAACACTCAGGCATGACTTAGTGACTGAACAACAAAACCAACAGCGATGCTGAAAACAGATCCTTGACCTTGTGTTTGTTTTTTTCCCTCCTCTGTGCTTCTGGGTCCCACTGTGCCTTTTCTGGTCTCCACCATCCCTGACCCCCCAAACCCCCCTTCCCCTTGTCTTCCCTCCGTCATGCCCCATTGCAGTGCTTGGCTTTGATAGCATCTCTTTTTTCTTTTTCCAGCTCCTTTCTGTGACGGAGTCTTGCAGTTAGTTGTTAACTTACTGGTAACTTAGCTGGAATGGGCTGTAGAGATTGACTGACTCACCCTACTTGGAAGTCAGCGTCTACTGAGCTGCGGAGACCACCTGGGACAGGTGTGGGGCACGGTGGATGGGCAGATATTGTACCCCAGGTGGTGGTGCTAGAAACCCACTGCTCACCCGGGTGCTCCTGACTTGATTTGCCCGTGGCTTTTCTCCCAATTCCTTTGCAGAGCTGGGGTAGGGCAGGCCTGATTTTGCCTTGCCTTGACCTCAGTTGGACTTGGTTCCTCTCCAGCTGTGCCCTTGGCTTCTCCCACTCCCTGGGCTCAAGAACACAGATGCCCCGCTGCTCCTCCCCACGGTCTTGTGGTTTGTCCACTGTGAGTTGCTGAGCTGGGCACATTCCCTGAATTCACTGGATTATCACCACTGGTTTCTCCTGGAGCCAGCCCGACTCCCTCCTCCACTGACTGCAGTGGACCCATTCTGATTGCCTCATTCTGACGCTTCCCTGCCTGTGGATGGCTTCCAAAATGTCTCATCTCCCCGGGTCGAGAGGCTCACCTCTTTATTTTTCTTCATACTGCTCACCTCTCTTGCTTCTGATTCACTTTTTTGGTCATTGCAACAAAAGTACTTCTCTGGAAAAAGGAAAAAAAAAAAGCACTTCTTTGGAGACTAACACTTCAGAATTTTAGTCTCTGATTTGCAGTTTCTTGAGTCATAACTTTATCTCACTGGTTTGCATGATTACCCTCTTCTTTCTCAATTATTTAAAATGTGTATTTAGCTGATTTCTAAGAAATACACCTCTCCTCCCCTTGGCATATCTTCATGTTTAAACAGATTTGAATTTGGGATGCGTTTTACAATTCAAAGGATCATAGTGTATTTGGCAGATTTTTTTCCCTTTTGTGGCGTGCGTGCTCAGTCGTGTCTGACTCTTTGCAATCCTTTGGACTGTAGCCCGCCAGGCTCCTCTGTCCATTGGATTTTTCAGGCAACAGTACTGGAGTGGGTTGCCATTTCCTCCTCCAGGGGATCTTCTTGACCCAGGGATTGAACCTGTGTCTCCTGTGTTTTCCCCATTGGTGGTGTGTAATTTCACATGGCATCTTCAGACAGTATTTTTGCTGGAAAATTAAAGCCAACTTCAGTGAAGATTCAGAATTTTGTGATATTAAGGAGGACTGCTGCCAGTACGCCTAACTCTTGACAAGATGATGGAATTATTTTTCAGAAAAATGTGATCTGGAGATTGAATAATGTTGGATAAGTCGTATGAGGCCCTTTTATGCTTAGAGCCATGTAATGTTAATATAATATTTAATAAAGCTCTATCTAGGCAAAACTATGGTTCTGTATATTTCAGTTAAAAAAAAAACTAAACTTCCTTTTTAGATCTCTGTTGTGAAAGAGCTGCAAAGCCAACACTATAGATGAATTTGTGTGTGAGAACTTGGAGAGTTTCAGTGCTTTTGTCTTTCTTTCTCTGGAGACAAAAAAAAATGTGCTTTTTACCTGTCAACAGCCTTCATTTCATTGTAAGAAGTGAGTTATACTTTACCCAGAAAGGAGGGTTAGGTTTTTACATGTGGGTTGAGCTAAATATTGTCCTTTTCATCCATTAACAAAGAAATGGTTGTTTCCTTTTATGAATTATCCCTTTCTTTGCTTCTTAAGAAATGTATCCTGTCAAGCCATTTAATTTGACCTTGCAAAACTCATCATGAAGTAATGGAAGATTCAGTTAGTGTTTCCTTATCAAATCGATGCACAACTAATCCAAAAAAAAAAAAAAAAAAGGTTTACAGGCTGTAGTTGGCCACCGAGAGGTTCACAGAAGGTCGCTTGCCTCCTTTTCATCGTGCCCACTGTCCACACAGCCCTTCCTGGGGCTCTCCCTGCCTGGCCCCGTACTCTGCCTGCCCCCAGTCCTGAGTTGGAGCAGGCACCCTGGAGCCCCACGCATCTTTGCAGTGCCTAAAACCAGTGCAGGGCCATGGAGAAGCTGTGGCCCTGAATGCCGTGTGCACAGGACGCAGAGATGATGGGAGACTGGAGTGTAATTTAGTTCCCACCACGTTGTTTTCCTTTCTGAGCATCTTCATGGAGGGATGTCCAGGCTCCTCTGTCCATGGGATTCTCCAGGCAAGAATACTGGAGTGAGGTGCCATCTCCTCCTCCAGGGGATCTTCCCAACCCAGGAATCGAACTTGGGTCTCCTGCCTTACAGGCAGATTCTTTACCAACTGAGCTTCGAGGGATGATCCCCCTGTCCATGGCTTATAGGCAGTGATTTCAGACTGATTTTATATTAGTCAAAGCCCATAGTTTGATTGGAAATTTTTCTACTTAAAATCACAGTATTTTCCAAAATGGACATCATTTGGGAGTTCCCTGGTCTCCCCAATTTTTTTTTTCACCATTAGAAGAGTCATGTAGTCACAGTCATGTAGATTTTCTCTGAGTCTGTTTTCCTTATACCCTCCCTTGTCTCTGAGCATATGGGTTGGGTCTTATTTCTTAGCAGAGCAGAGACTAGTGTTATAAACCATCCCAACAATACCAAGTGGACTGTGGCCATTGGTGACTTGGAAACTTGATTGAAATGCAAATTGATGTACCCGAACTGGAGAAGAAAGTGTAGAATAGAGAGAGGACAGAAAGAAGAAAGCAAATAGACAAATGTATTTATTCCAGTATAAAAATGAATCAGAAATGATGCTATACTAGTATGGCTGGAAATCATCCGTAAACTGTAATTATCACAAGCTAGACATGAGTCAGCCTGGTCATGCAGTGTTTCTTTAAAGCAATCATTGCACTGAGATGTAGAAATTGGACACAGCTTGCTAAAAGAAAGTACACACAGTGAGATGCAGAACTTGACCTTTCCAATAACTGTTAAACCATACAGTGTGTCTTTATAAGACAGAGGGGTATTCATATATACATGACTTTATACATATAAGCATAAATAATTTAATATATTTGTGTATAACGTACGATTGTCATCCGTAGTATTGACCTACCATGACGTGTGCATGCTAAGTTGCTTCAGTCCAACTCCTTGCAACCCTGTGGACTATAGCCCGCCAGGCTCCTCTGTCTGTGGGATTCTCCAGGCAAGAACACTGGAGCAGGTTGCCATGCCTTCCTCCAGGGGATCTTCCAAACCCAGGGATTGAACCTGCGTCTCTTACGTCTCTTGCACTGGCAAGTGGGTTCTTTGCCACTAGCACCACCCGGCAAGCCTCACCTACCAAGATGTGTAGATGTATATTATAGTTTTTCACGTGTAGTATGTACCTGTCTTGGTTTTCTGAGTCTGGATTATCCATTGTCAGATAAAAGAAGTGCATGTAGTACACACTGTTATATTTAAAGTGGGTAACCAGCAAGGACCTACTGTAGAGCACATGAAACTCTGCTCAGTGGTGTGTGGCAGCCTGGATGGGAGGGGATTTGGGGGGAGGACGGAGACACGTATATGGATGGCTGAGTCCCTTCGGTGGCTGTTCATCTGACACTCATCATCCATACTGCTGCACAAAACAAAAAGATTTAAAAAATATATGCATGTAACTGTCTTAGTAAGCAGAAATGATGTTTTAATTTAAAATGGTATTTGAATTTAATCGGTTATAAAAAGCTCGTGTGCAGAACAATGTTTATCACAGCCAGAGACAGGGCTGGTAGGGCTTCTTACTGTTCTCACTTCTAGGAAGCATCTGGTGATACAGTCAGGATCCCCAGCTAATTTGGAGAAAGACAAGTGTCTATGACCTTTTTATCAAACTAACAATGATTTTAAAGTGAAAGAAAAAAGCCTTTCCAGGGCTGGCTGAAAGGGGGCGTGTGACCTATGTAGACATGCGGAGCCTGGTGCCCAGAAGGCCCTGCACTTGCAGACTGAGGCTCTTATCATTCTTAGCCCTTCTGTTGTGGGATTTGTGTTTCGTCCGTGAAGTGCAACAGGACAGTGAAGCAAGGGCAGCAAGGAGCCTCAGCTCACGTGTGGGGTCTCCTCACCAGGGTGGGGTATGGGCGCCCCTTCCTTGCCACTGGGTGCTGGCGCTGCCAGCCTTCCCCTCCCCACCCCACTCAGGATGGCTGCCCCAGGGCGGTGGCCGGGTTGCATCAACAAGAGGAGGCCTGTTTTCCACTGTGAACCCCCGCTCCTCACGGGGGTGCAGGTGTGAGACACAGACTACCACCTTTGCCCTGGCCCCGAGTGCCCTGGTGCTCTGAGTGACCAGTCGGCAGGGGCCTCACCCCTGCCCTGGATCCAGGTCCCGAACCCACCCTGGAGTAGGGGCTGCAGTGTCTTGGGGGGCACCTCCTTGGTTGGGGGTGGGGCCTGCAGCCTGGTGGGAAGGGGGGGTTGATTTCTCCACTGCCAGCGCCTGCATGTTCACCTTGCACTGGACTGGGAGAGCCACGTAGGCCCCAGCATGAGAGACTCCTGTCCACAGCCTCTTCCTCTTAAAAGCCTGTGCTTTTTCACTCTGCTTCCTGGGGCCTCATGGGCATCCTGCATTGTGATCGCAATCCGTCTCTGAATCGTTGTTCAGCAGCATTCAGGAATCCTCTGGCCACCTGGGTGTGGCCATTTCTGCTTCAAAACTCCCCCGTGGATGAGGGGGTCACTGTGTCTGTCCATGAATTCTGTGAATGGGTGGATCAGCAGGGTCACCTGGGTCTTGGACTCAGGTCAGGCTGTGCCATGTGATATTTGCTGGCAGGTCCTAACGTTGTGGTTCTACTGAGAATGTTCCCAAACCTCACAGTGTGATCCTTAGCGTCAGCCAAGCAGATCAGCACTTATAGACACTCAGACCCGAGGAATGCAGCAGGTTTCAACAAGGTGTTTAAGAAAAGTCTCTCATTATATCTTTATGGACAGGACGGACTAACATGGGCGGAAGGTAATGGCAAGCTGGATGGTTTGTCATACTTATACAGTACTGATTAATAACAGTAAACTAGGTCTCTGTGGGAATCACCAGGCCCCAGTCCTGATCCGTCTTTGATGAGGATGAGGACAGATGACACACAGACGTCAGATGCGTGGGTGTCATGGCACTGGGTAAGAGAACAAAGGTGGTTGATGCCACCAGTAAAGGCTGTAGGTTTGATTGATGGGCTGTCAAACAGGCACCAATGTAATAAGGCATACTGAGATTCAAAAGTTGCAGCAGAAAATCCGTGAAGGTTTTAGCTGCCTGTAAATTGAAAAGCATGCTGATAGAGCTATTTTTAAAAAGGCTGTGTCCAAGTGAGTTAATGAGTCGAAAACTTATGAATACACAAAATGCTGCACACACATTTTCAGAGAAGTTTTATTTGTAATTGCCCCGAATTGGAAGCAACCAAGGTGTCCTTCAGGAGGACAAACAGTGGTACATGGATAAACGGTGGTGTAGCATATGATGGGATGTTACTGCTGCTGCTGCTGAGTCACTTCAGTCGTGTCCGACTCTGTGCGACCCCATAGACGGCAGCCCAACAAGGCTCCCCTGTCCCTGGGATTCTTCAGGCAAGAACACTGGAGTGGGTTGCCATTTCCTTCTCCAATGCATGAAAGTGAAAAGTGAAAGTGAAGTCATTCAGTCGTGTCTGACTCTTAGCGACCCCACGACTGCAGTCTGTCAGGCTCCTCTGTCCATGGGATTTTTCAGGCAAGAGTACTGGAGTGGGGTGCCATTTCCTTCTCCGTACTCAGTAATAAAAAGAAGCGAGTTATCAAACCATGGAAAGACAGAGGAACTTAAATAAATACTAAGTGAAAAGAGCCAGTCTGAAAAAGTTACCTGCTATGTGATTGCAGCTATATGACGTTCTGGAAAAGGCAAACTCGTAGGTACAGTAAAATGACCAATGGTCACCAGGGTTTATGGGGGGAGAGAGAGCTCAGGGATTTTTAGGGCAGTGAAAATATGCCGGGTGACACTGTCATGATGGATATGTGAAATTCTGCATTTGTCAGAACCCACAGAATGTGTGACAGAGTGAGCTCTCCTGTGATCTATGCACTTGGTTAATAACCTATCAGTATTGGTTCATCAGTCATAGCGCATGTATCACACTGAAGCAAGATGTTAATACTAGGAGACACTACGTGGGATGGTAGGATAGGGGAGGAGGGGATATGGGAAGTCTCTGCACAGTCTACTCAGTTTTTCTGTAAACCTAAAACTGCTCTAAAAATACAGCCTATTAATTTTTAAAAAACTGTATAAGTAGAACTTTGGAATCCAGAACAAAGGGATTCAAGGCCCCTAGGGATTCCTGGCTCCCCTACAGATGCCCAGTGGGAGCATTTGGTCTGAAAAGAGTCAACCCTGGAGCCCGGCCAGAGTGGGATTAGACACATGGGGAAGAGGTGACGGGACCAGGGATGTTTGTCCTGATGAGGCATGATCATGACCCCCACTCTCTGCAACCTTGGTGGTGGTGGCCAGTGTCACCGAGGAGTGCTCCTGGGATCTCTTGAGTCAGTTTAGCACACGCTGAGCAGACAAACTCTCCAAACTCGGTGACGGCCCTTCTAGCTGTTTTCATGTAGTAACAGGAGGAGGAAGAAGAGGAGCTTGTGTTTTGGAGGTGTTTTGCAAGGTGGTGAGAGAGCTGGCTTAGAGCCAAGCTGTTTGGATCCCCAGATCCCGTCTCCTGGTCCTACCTCCCCTGATCTTGAGGCCTTGAGCAAATTTCTTAACCTCTCCTTGCTCATCTGCAGAATGGGGCTAATGGTAGTAGCTTCCTCATGGGATTGTTACAAGGATTAAATGAGCGAATACATACATTGTTATAGGATTAAACGAGTGAATACCTACATTAAACGATGTCTAGAACCATGCTTGCACTCACTAGACATCAGCCGTTCTGTTCACTGCAGTGTGGCTCTGGATGGCAGAACTTGAGCCTCTGGGTCAAGGGAGGCTGGTGTTAAGGGCACTTTCTCACTCTCCTGTCCAAGCCTCTCGCTGTTCCCCTGCTTCTCCCGTTCCCCGACCTGGAATGCCTTTGGTGCCTTTTTACCTGGCAAAGTCCGGCTGCTCTAGGGGAGTCGACAGCTTAAACGCCATCCTCTCTCGAGAGCTCTCTCTGCCTTTCTTATGTGGTCATCGGTCCTCTTTCCTGTTTCCACAGTCTTGTGGAAAATACTTGGGTTAAACATAGCTGTTTACTTGTCTGCTTCTCAGCTTCTCTGGGACTTAGTCATCAGTGTATCCCCGCAGCTAGCCCAGGGCCCGACAGTCACTGGTTATGGAAGAAAATGGGATTTCCCCTTCCCCCAGTAATAAAAGGACACTGTAGGGAACTGGATGCAGAAGACATGCTAAGCTTCCCCATATGAGATGTGTTTCAGTAGGACTGAGTGATGCTTACCGAGGGAATCATGGGTTGGATGAAAAAGTGTAGTCTTTCTCTGTGTCGTGCCACAGAGTGCCAGAATCAGAATCGCTTATGGCCGGCAGGCAGGGATTTTTTTTGTTTTTGTTTTTTGATGTCCTATGAGACAGTTTTCAGAAAAGAAAAGATTGGTTTGAAACAACTCTCTTCAACTATTTGTGTTACTTATTTATTTTATTTTTGGCCGCAGTGGGTTTTCACTGCTGCAGGAGGGCTTTCTCTAGGTGTAGCAAGCGGGGGCTACTTTCTGTTGTGGTGCTGGGGCTTCTCATTGCTGTGGCTTCTCTTGATGTGGAACTCAGGCTCTACGTGAATGGTCTCCAAGGTTGTGGCACACAGCCTTGGTTGCTCTGAGACATGTGGGATCTTCCCGGGCCAGGAATCGAACCCATGTCCCCTGCATTGGCAGGTAGATTCTTTACCACTAGACCACCAGGGAAGCCCTCTGTTCAAATATTTTTAAAAAAATATAATTTGGTTTAGTCAGATTGTAACCCTTGTTATTCTTGAGCTTTCAATTTTAGCTATCATAGCATTATTTTGTTTATAAATCCAATAAATTGTAGCAGTCATTTTCAGGAGAGTCTTTGATGAATGATTGTGTGTGTTAGTGGCTCAATCATGTCCGACTCGTTGTGATCATGGGTTGCAGCACGCCAGATTCTCTGTCCATGGGATTCTCCAGGCAAGAATACTGGAGTGGGTTGTTATTCCCTTTTCCAGGGGACCTTCCCAACCCAGGGATCGAAGCCAGGTCTCCTGCAGTGCAGGGAGATTCTTTATCATCTGAGATCGGTTTCATTAAAAAGTTTCATTATACTCCTTTCCACATGTTAAACTGCATTTGTAAAGTTTATATTTTCCCTGTCCCTTTAAAGTGTTTTATTATCAAAGGTTACTACAGTTTATACCAAAGGGACTCAGGAACCAACCTGATTAAGCTCTCACCAGCCAAGATGGGCCACTTGAGGGTCCGTAGGGGTGAAACTCCGGGGGCTGGGGCACATCATTCATAAACACTGATAAGGAATGAAGGAGAGCAGCCTCTCTACCTTTACCTTACATCTTAGTATTAGAGAATACTAAGGTCTCATTTTCTTGAAGGCTGGTAAATAGAGAGAAGGAATCAAGTGTTGATCCTGCCTTTGCCTTGAGATCCATCTCTCCTGGTCATCCGACATTGACGAAGGGAAGTTTCTCTTGATCGATGTGACCCAGCTAACACCTGAGGCAAGAATGAAGTGCTCCCACCCCCGGGTAGCCCCTGAGCAAGTATCAGCCAGGCAGCCATCACCAACGGCTGCTAATGTCACAGAATCGAGACAGCGGTCACTGTGTACCTCCTGATGGGAACACACAGGTCCACCTGTCATGCAGCTCTGTAGAAAAAGAAACTGAGCCGAAATCTGGTCAAGACAGTAGATGCAACCACCAGTTTTCACAGTCTGCAGAAGGGCTAAAGGAAAATGTTACACCAAACCACAAGGATACAAGAAATGATTCTCAGACTTTGGAAAGCTTTACTGGACAAAATGAGTCTGTTTCTTCCATGATAATTATAAGCAGAAACAGTAATAATAATAAATAAAAGAGAGAGAGATGAGGGTCAGACAGGAAACCTACAAATTACAGGAAACTTAAAACACATCTGTCCGCTTCAGTGTATGATTTTTTCAGATTCTGGTTCAGTCTTTCAGTGTTTTCCTGTGTGTGCGTGCAAATGGGTGCAAAAGATGACTGGGCAGTTGGGAATGCTGACAGGTGCCTGATGACATTAAAGAATGTTTGCATTAAGGACATTAAGCAGTATTATTAGATGTGATAGTGATATTGTTGTTAGGTTAAAAGTCCCTTTTTGTTTTTGAAGATAAATGACATTTGCAAATACACACACAAAAAATAAAATTTTGTGACGTTTGATATTTGCTTCAAATAATTTAGCTGTGTATGTGGTGGAGAGAGCTTCAGTTCAGTTCAGTTCAGTTCAGTTGCTCAGTCGCGTCTGACTCTTTGCAACCCCACAGACTGCAGCATGCCAGGCCTCCTTGTCCATCACCAACTCCTGGAGTTTACTCAAACTCATGTCCATTGAGTCAGTGATGCCATCCAACCATCTCATCCTCTGTCGTCCCCTTCTCCTCCTGCCTTCAATCTTACCCAGCATCAGGGTCTTTTCAAATGAGTCAGCTCTTCTCATTAGGTAGCCAAAGTATTGGAGTTTCAGCTTCACCATCAGTCCTTCCAACGAACATTCAGGGCTGATTTCCTTTAGGATGGACTGGTTGGATCACCTTGCAGTCCAAGGGACTCTCAAGAGTCTTCTCCAACACCACAGTTCAAAAGCATCAATTCTTTGGTGCTCAGCTTTCTTTATAGTCCAACTCTCACATCCATACATGACTACTGGAAAAACAATAGCCTTGACTAGACGGACCTTAGTCGGTAAAGTAATGTCTCTGCTTTTGAATATGCTGTCTAGGTTGGTCATAACTTTCATTCCAAGGTGTAAGCGTCTTTTTACTTCATGGCTGCAATCACCATCTGCAGTGATTTTGGAGCCCAAGAAAATAAATCTATTTATTTTTTAGATTTGTTTCTCCACTGTTTCTCCATCTATTTGCCATGAAGTGATAGGACTGAATGCCATGATCTTTGTTTGCTGAATGTTGAGCTTTAAGCCAACTTTTCGCTCTCCTGTTTCCCTTTCATCATGTAAGAAACGAATTGCCAGTCTATGTCCGATGCAGGATACAGGATGCTTGGGGCTGGTGCACGGGGATGACCCAGAGAGATGTTATGGAGAGGGAGGTGGGAGGGGGGTTCATGTTTGGGAACGCATGTATACCTGTGGTGGATTCATGTCAATGTATGGCAAAACCAATACAGTATTGTAAAGTAAAATGAAGTAAAAATATTTTTTTTTTTTTAAAAAAAGAGAGACTGTTTAGTTCTTCTTCACTTTCTGCCATAAGGGTGATGTCATCTACATATCTGAGGTTATTGATATTTCTCCAGGCAATCTTGATTCCAGTTTGTGCTTCCTCCAGCCCAGGATTTCTCATGATGTACTCTGCATATAAGTTGAAAAAGCAGAGTGACAATATACAGCCTTGATGTATTCCTTTTCCTATTTGGAACCAGTCTGTTGTTCCATGTCCAGTTCTAACTGTTGCTTCCTGACCTGAAGACAGGTTTCTCAAGAGGCAGGTCAGGTGGTCTGGTATTACCATCTCTTTCAGAATTTTCCATAGTTTCTTGTGATCCACACAGTCAAAGGCTTTGGCATAGTCAATAAAGCAGAAATAGATATAGAAATAGGAGAGAGCTTCAGTGTGTGGGAATATAAACAAACAAGACTGGCCATGAATGGAGAATTATTGAAGCTGGGTTTATTCTACTTCAGTTTCTCTTTTTGTATATGTTTGAAAGATACCAAAATAAAAGTTTTAAAAAATGACCTTGTCTGACAACCAAGATCTGCCGAATATTAGGCAATTCCCATAAAATAAATACATTCATAAGTGTTCCTATGATTTGAATTTCAAATCAGAAATCTAAATTATGCTACATATTTTCATTGGAACCATGAGATGAATCCTCATAGGCAGTGTAAATAACTAAAATACCAAAAATATGCAGATTTTTCCTACTTACAAATTATTAATATTAGGACTTTGTTTCTTAGACATTTCTATTCTTAACTCTTGGACTGCAAAGACGCTCATTCACCAAGGAGACATGCAGTCCCATACAATTTTGGCATTTCCACTCCAAGTATTGAATAGTGATTGGGTTACATTCTCATTTGGCTGAGGATCTTTAATGACCAATGAGACCCTTGGGCAAGATACCAGCTAGTCCCTGGCTCAGGGCACATGAGGGGCATCCTCAGGGCTCTTGGAGTTGCTATGGCAATGCCCTCTAAATGAGAGCTATTAGCAGCCAGGGCGATGGGTCAAAGTCCTATCATTCCCTAATTTTTGTATTCCTGGAAGATTGTAATTTCCACTAAAAGAATAAGTAATGACCAGCACTGATTCAGTTCATTTTGCATTTCTTTGGTTTTTAAGAGATCCTTAAATGGCTTCCTGGTTATCTCAAAAGATCTTTAAACTTGAGGGAACTTTCTCTCCTAGGTCTTTACCTGACTCTGAAGCAAAGGCCTTTCTAATGAAACATAGTAATCTAACATCTGCAGATTCCTTCTGATGCAATGTGAGTCACACTGAGTTACAACTCATTTGTGGAGTCATTTAAGTGAGTCGCAGTCAGCATTTTAAAATATAGTCGAATTGAAGGAAAGTGTCAGAAGTCATCACACATTATAAGGACAAATATCACTTTGAAGCTGGTTTCATCTGTATGTATGTAGATATAAATGAATTTCTTACAGTAGATCATTATCAAAAATTCTGAGAACTGCCACTTCAGTGTGTTGTGGTTCAGTTGCTCAGTCATGTCCAATTCTTTGCAACCCCATGGACTGCAGCATGCCAGGCTTCTTTGTCCTTTACCATCTCTCATGCTGGCAAAGTAATTTCTCTACTTTTTAGTATGCTGTCTAGATTTTTTATAGCTTTACTTTCAAGGAGCAAGCATCTTTCAATTTCATGTATGCAGTCACCATCTGCAGTGGTTTTGGAGCCCAAGAAAATAAAAATCTCTCACTGTTTTCATTGTTTCCACAACTATTTGCCATGAAGTGGCCCAGTGTAGGCCCCCATAAATAGATATTTATTGAATGTAAATACTAGTATTTAAACCACTTATTTCAGAGGATCTGGGGGGAGGAGCCTGGGGTCTGGGAATCTGTATTTTAACAAGCTTTCCAGGCAGGCAGGCTGCTAACAGTTGGCAGAACTATACTTAGGAAGCACTGACCTATTTTACCCACTCTGGCCCAGGTCACACACAGACAATTAGCATAAGAACCAGACCTTGAACTTGGGTTGCCCACATTCTGGGAGAGGGTTTACCCATACTTTACCAGCATCTCATGTTGGCCACTTCTCACCAAGCACACTGCATAACCTTCTTGAATGCCAGTTTCCTTCCTA
This sequence comes from Ovis aries, assembly GCF_016772045.2. Taxonomy (NCBI): domain Eukaryota; kingdom Metazoa; phylum Chordata; class Mammalia; order Artiodactyla; family Bovidae; genus Ovis; species Ovis aries. Next base: position 56,731,046 of record NC_056069.1, read on the forward strand.
TCTACCTCATCTTCTCTGCTGCCCTCAGGCGTTTCCCTAAATCACTCAATTTCATTTTCCTACTCTACATCTTTGGCTTTTTCTCTACTGTCAGTAGTGTTTAAACCAAACTCCCTATATATCCTCAGGACTTGCCACAGTCAGCCCTAAGCCTGGCACCTCAATCTCTTCTCTCTGCCAGTCTCCCAACTCTCTTCTTTATCCCTCTGCTTCTGCTGGGGCTATCCCAGACCACCTGCATGCCCCAGGCACACCTCACCCTTGTCTGATTCTTCTACTCATGTTATATCCACTAATTGGAACTTAGCTTCTATTTTCCTCTGAATTGCATCCATCCTCCCATACCAAGTTCAATGCCACTTTTCTAGATCTTCCTTGATTTGGAGTTAATAATTTCTCCTCTTTTGCTTCTCTTTTCTCTTTGCCCATGTTTTGCTATAGCATTAAGACTCATTGTCTTGGATTTTGTTAGCACAGCCTGTGTTCATTTCTCTGATGAGGAAGTAAGTTCCTAGAAGGCAGTTTTCATGTATTCTTTGCTTTTTTATATTAATACATTCTACACTGCTTTACAGTTAGTGTTAAGTGATAAATCTGTTAATTTTTCTCAGTTATGATTGCCCCAAGTGAAAGGATTCCCTAGTGGCTCAGACAGTAAAGAATCTGCCTGCAATGTGGGAGACTTGGGTTCAATCCCTGGGTCAGGAAGATCCCCTGAAGAAGGAAATGGCAACCCACTCCAGTATTCTTGCCTGGAGAATCCCATGGACAGAGGAGCCTGACAGGCTTCAGTTCACAGGTTTGCAAAGAACTATTAATTAGCAGCTTAACCAACTAACTTATGTAAAATGGGCTTCAACTTCTGTATGAAGACTCTAAGCTCCCTGTGACTTCTTTGCCTTTCCATTCCTTTATAAAACCAATCAAAAACAAACAAGCCAAAAAAGTACTGTAGGGTTTGTGTGCTGTTCATCATAAAGAATTCTTTGTTTTCTTCTGGAGAGGAAGTGGGCAGATAGACAAAAGAGCAGTGATATTAGAGAGAAAGGGCTGGCAAACTGGGTTCCTAATAACTGCTATTTTTAAGAGATGGGTGGGAAAACGGGTAGGAGTTAAAGAAATGAACACGACATAAAACAGAAGCTAAGACAGGATAGTAAGTAAAGGGCATCTACTTTATCTACTCTCTGTGCATGAGGAGAGGCTTCCCCGATAGCTCAGTTGGTAAAGAATCCGCCAGCAATGCAGGAGACTCCAGAGAGAGTTTTGCCAAGAGAATGCACTGGTCATAGCAAACACCCTCTTCCAATAACACAAGAGAAGTCTCTACACATGGGCATCACCAGATGGTCAATACCAAAATCAGATTGATTATATTCTTTGCAGCCAAAGATGGAGAAGCTCTATATGATCAGCAAAAACAAGACAGGGAGCTGACTGTGGCTCAGATCATGAACTCCTTATTGCAAAATTCAGACTTAAAATGAAAAAGTAGGGAAAACCACTAGACCATTCAGGTATGACCTAAATCAAATCCCTTACGATTATACAGTGGAAGTGACAAATAGATTTAAGGGATTAGGTTTGATAGAGTGCCTGAAGAACTATGGATGGATGTTTGTGACATTGTATAGGAGACAGGAATCAAGACCATCCCCAAGAAAAAGAAATGCAAAAAAGCAAAATGGCTGTCTGAGGAGGCCTTACAAATAGCTGTGAATAGAAGAGAAGTGAAAGGCAAAGGAGAAAAGTAAAGATATACACATTTGAATGCAGAGTTCAAAACAATAGCAAGGAGAGATAAAGCCTTCCTTAGTGATCAATGCAAAGAAATAGAGGAAAACAATAGAATGGGAAAGACTAGAGATCTCTTCAGAAAAAATTAAAGACACCAAGGGAACATTTCATGCAAAAATGGGCTTAATAAAGAACAGAAATGGTATGGAACTAACAGAAACAGAAGATATTAAGAAGAGGTGGCAAGAATACACAGAACTATACAAAAAGATCTTCACAATTCAGATAATCACGATGGTGTGATCACTCACTTAGAGCCAGACATCCTGGAATGTGAAGTCAAGTGGGCCTTAGGAAGCATCACTATGAACAAAGCTGGTGGAGGTGATGGAATTCCAGTTGAACCATTTCAAATCCTGAGAGTTGATGCTGTGAAAGTGCTTCACTCAATATACCAGCAAATTTGAAGACTCAGCAGTGGCCATAGGACTGGAAAAGGTCAGTTTTCATTCCAATCCCAAAGAAAGGCAATGCCAAAGAATGTTCAAACTACCGCACAATTGCACTCATCTCACACGCTAGTAAAGTAATGCTTAAAATTCTCCAAGCCAGTCTTCAACAGTACATGAACCGTGAGCTTCCAGATGTTCAAGCTGGATTTAGAAAAGGCAGAGGGACCAGAAATCAAATTGCCAACCATCCGCTGGATCATGGAAAAAGCAAGAGAGTTCCAGAAAAACATCTATTTCTGCTTTATTGACTATGCTAAAGCCATTGACTGTGTGGATCACAATAAACTGTGGAAAATTCTGAAAGAGATGAGAATACCAGACCACCTGACCTACCTCTTGAGAAACCTATATGCAGGTCAGGAATCAACAGTTAGAACTGGACATGGAACAACAGACTGTTTTCAAATCAGGAAAGGAGTACGTCAAGGCTGTATATTGTCACCCTGCTTATTTAACTTCTATGCAGAGTACATCATGAGAAATGCTGGGCTGGAGGAAGCACAAGCTGGAATCAATATTGCCGGGAGAAGAAATATCAATAACCTCAGATATGCAGATGACACCACCCTTATGGCAGAAAGTGAAGAAGAACTAAAGAGCCTCTTAATGAAAGTGAAAGGGGAGAGTGAAAAAGTTGGCTTAAAGCTTAACATTCAGAAAACTAAGACCATGGCATCTGGTCTCATCACTTCATGGGAAATAGATGGGGAAACAGTGGAAACAGTGGCTCATTTTATTTTTCTGGGCTCCAAAATCACTGCAAATGATGATTGCAGCCATGAAATTAAAAGATGCTTACTCCTGGGAAGGAAAGTTATGACCAACCTAGACAGCATATTCAAAAGCAGAGACATTGCTTTGCCAACAAAGGTCCGTCTAGTCAAGGCTATGGTTTTTCCAGTGGTCATGTATGGATATGAGAGTTGGACTGTGAAGAAAGCTGAGTGCCAAAGAATTAATGCTTTTGAACTGTGGTGTTGGAGAAGACTCCTGAGAGTTCCTTGGACTGCAAGGAGATCCAACCAGTCCATCCAAAAGGAGGTCAGTTCTGGGTGTTCATTGGAAGGACTGATGTTGAAACTGAAACTCCAATACTTTGGCCACCTGATGCGAAGAACTGACTCACTGGAAAAGACCCTGATGCTGGGAGGGATTAGGGGCAGGAGGAGAAGGGGACGACAGAGGATGAGATGGTTGGATGGCATCACCAACTCAATGGACATGGGTTTGGGTGAACTCCAGGAGTTGGTGATGGACAGGGAGGCCTGGTGTGCTGCGGTTCATGGTGTCACAAAGAGTTGGACATGACTGAGCGACTGAACTGAACTGAACAGAGAAGACAGCATATTAAAAAGCATAGACATTACTTTACCAACAAAGGTCTGTCTAGTCAAAGCTATAGTTTTTTTGGTAGTCATGTACAGATGTGAGAGTTGGACTATAAAGAAAGCTGAATGCCAAAGAATTATTGCTTTTGAACTGTGGTGTTGGAAAAGATTCTTGAGAGTCCCTTGGACTGCAAGGAGATCAAACCAGTCAACTCTAAAGGAAATCACCTTGCTTATAGTTTCCTTTGTTGTGCAGAAGCTTTTAATTTTAATTAGGTCCCATTTGTTTATTTTTGCTTTTATTTCCAATATTCTGGGAGGTGGGTCATAGAGATCCTGCTGTGATTTATGTCAGCGTGTTTTGCCTATGTTCTCCTCTAGGAGTTTTATAGTTTCTGGTCTTACATTTAGATCTTTAATCCATTTTGAGTTTATTTTTATGTATGATGTTAGAAAGTGTTCTAGTTTCATTCTTTTATAAGTGGTTGACCAGTTTTCCCAGCACCACTTGTTAAAGAGATTGTCTTTTCTCCATTGTATATTCTTTCCTCCTTTGTCAAAAATAAGGTGTCCATAGGTGCGTGGATTTATCCCTAGGCTTTCTATTTTGTTCCATTGATCTATATTTTTATCTTTGTGACAGTACTATACTGTCTTGATGACTGTGGCTTTGTAGTAGAGCCTGAAGTCAGGCAGGTTAATTCCTCCAGTTCCATCCTTCTTTCTCAAGACTACTTTGGCTGTTCGGGAAACTATAAGCAAGGTGAAAAGACAGCCTTCAGAATGGGAGAAAATGATAGCAAATGAAGCAAATGACAAACAACTAATCTCAAAAATATACAAGCAACTCCTGCAGCTCAATTCCAGAAAAATAAATGACCCAATCAAAAAATGGGCCAAAGAACTAAACAGACATTTCTCCAAAGAAGACATACAGATGGCTAACAAACACATGAAAAGATGCTCAACATCACTCATTATCAGAGAAGTGCAAATCAAAACCACAGTGAGGTACCATTTCACACCAGTCAGAATGGCTGTGATCCAAAAATCTACAAGCAATAAATGCTGGAGAGGGTGTGGAGAAAAGAGAACCCTCTTACACTGTTGGTGGGAATGCAAACTAGTACAGCCACTATGGAGAACAGTGTGGAGATTCCTTAAAAAACTGGAAATAGAACTGCCTTATGACCCAGAACTCCCACTGCTGGGCATACACACTGAGGAAACCAGAATTGAAAGAGACATGTGTACCCCAGTGTTTATTGCAGCACTGTTTATAATAGTCAGGACATGGAAGCAACCTAGATGTCCATCAGCAGATGAATGGATAAGAAAGCTGTGATACATATACATAATGGCATATTACTCAGCCATTAAAAAGGATACATTTGAATCAGTTCTAATGAGGTGGATGAAACTGGAGCCTATTATACAGAGTGAAGTAAGCCAGAAAGAAAAACACCAATACAGTATACTAATGCGATGAAATTGAAAGAGGAGAGTGAAGAGGTTGGCTTAAAGCTCAACATTCAGAAAATGAAGATCATGGCATCTGGTCCCATCACTTCATGGGAAATAGATGGGGAAACAGTGGAAATAGTGTCAGACTTTATTTTTTTGGGCTCCAAAATCACTGCAGATGGTGATTGCAGCCATGAAATTAAAAGACAGTTACTCCTTGGAAGAAAAGTTATGACCAACCTAGATAGCATATTGAAAAGCGGAGACATTGCTTTGCCAACAAAGGTCCATCTAGTCAAGGCTATGGTTTATTCCAGTGGTCATGTATGGATGTGAGAGTTGGACTGTGAAGAAAGCTGAGTGCCAAAGAATTGATGCTTTTGAACTGTGGTGTTGGAGAAGACTCTTGAGAGTCCCTTGGCCTGAAAGGAGATCCAACCAGTCCATTTTAAAGGAGATCAGCCCTGGATGTTTTTTGGAAGGAATGATGCTAAAGCTGAAACTCCAATACTTTGGCAACCTGATGCGAAGAGTTGACTCATTGGAAAAGACTCTGATACTGGGAGGGATTGAGGGCAGGAGGAGAAGGGGACGACAGAGGATGAGATGGCTGGATGGCATCACCAACTTGATGGACGTGAGTTTGAGTAAACTCTGGGAGTTGATGATGGACAGGGAGGCCTGGCGTGCTGTGATTCATGGGGTTGCAAAGAGTCGGACACGGCTGAGTGACTGAACTGAACTGAACGCATATATATGGAATTTAGAAAGATGGTAATGATAATCCTGTATGCGAGACAGCAAAAGAGACACAGATGTATAGAACAGTCCTTTGGACTCTGTGGGAGAGGGAGAGGGTGGGATGATTTGGGAGAATGGCATTGAAACATGTATAATATCATATAAGAAATGAGTCGCCAGTCCAGGTTCAATGCAGGATACAGGATGCTTGGGCCTGGTGCACTGGGATGACCCAGAGGGATGGTACAGGGAGGGAGGTGGGAGGGGGGTTCTGGATGGGGAACACGTGTACACCTGTGGCAGATTCATGTTGATGTATGGCAAAACCAATACAATATTGTAAAGTAATTAGCCTCCAATTAAAATAAATTTAAATTAAAAAAATAAAGGAAATCAGTCCTGAATGTTCATTGGAAGGACTAATGCTGAAGGTGAAACTCCAATACTTTGGCCATCTGATGCAAAGAACTAACTCATTTGAAAAGACCCTGATGCTGGGAAAGATTGAAGGCAGGAGGAGAAGGGGACGACAGGGGATGAGATGTTTGCATGGCATCACCGACTCAATGGACGTGAATTTGAGTATACTGCAAGAGTTGGTGATTGACAGGGTGGCCTGGCATGCTGCAGTCCATGGGGTCGCAAAAGGTCGGACATGACTGAGCAACTGAACTGACTGACTGACTGTGCCTGAGAAGACCCTGCAGCTCTGGCTTTGTTATAATGATTCTGCTCCAGGTCAGTTCTATTCCATCTAGCAGAGTGCTATTTGGGCCATACCCAAGATCGCAAATCCTTTGCCCAGATGGGCAGTTAGAGCAGAAAAGCCTGGCACAAAAGTACACATGGCTCAGGTGCTTTTATTTCATTGTCTCTAATGCCTATTAAGTAACTTTCTTCTTTGATTTTTGGCTCCTCTGGGTCTTGGTTGCTTTGCACAGGCTTTCTCTGGTTGTGGCGAGTGGAAGCTGTTCTCTAGTTACGGTGCCCGGGCTTCTCGTTGTGGTGGCTTTTCTTGTTGCATAGCATGGGCTGTAGGTACACAGGATTTAATTGTTTCACCTCGTGGGCTCTAGATCACGAGCTCAGTAGCTGTGGTGCACAGGCTTAGTTGCCCGCAGACATGTGGGATCTTCCTGAACCAGAGATTGAACCTGTGTCCCCTGCATTGGCAGGTAGATTCTTAACCACTGGCCCACCAGGGAAGTCGCAAGTAACTTTCATATGGTCACGTTGTGGGTGCTTTTGACAAGTGAAATCATTTATTGAATCTATTTTATGTTTCTGTGGCATAAAGTAAACCTAATTGTTTAAAAAAGGTAAAATCCTCAAATAGAAACAATGATTTGTCTGTTTTTTGCTGTGATAGGTTCCTTGCACTGACTCCATGGAGAGTGTATCACCTGATTTCCGTCATGATCCTTACACGTGTTATTATGCAGATAATAAAGGATATGATTTTGTCTAGAACAAGAGGTAAGAAAACTTTGAATTCATTTTTATAGCATTTAATTTTCTAGACCCTGAATGTCTGACCTTTGTGTAGACATTTTAACTAAGTGGTCTTTGAAAAGGAACAAAATAACAGATTGTATAGGCACTGGCTTTTTTAGTTTAAAGGTTTGTTAAGTGTTACTTTTAAATTATTAAAATTTATTTAGGTATTTATCATTTATTGACAGATGTGTCCTTAGTCATACTGCTGCTGCTGGGCAAATGGTTTGTGTGTGCTGGTTTCTCTTTTGGCTCTGAGTGCTGTTATTCTAAATAGCATTTTGATATTCAAGTAGGCCACAGTGAGGATGACAGTTAAATATTTATTACATCCCACATGACGAAACTGAGCCATTGGAAAATGGGCTGCTGCTGCTGCTGCTAAGTTGATTCAGTCGTGTCTGACTCTGTGCGACCCCATAGATGGCAGCCTACCAGGCTCCCCCGTCCCTGGGATTCTCCAGGCAGGAACACTGGAGTGGGTTGCCATTTCCTTCTCCAGGGGATCTTCCCGACCCAGGGATTGAACCCAGGTCTCCTGCATTGCAGGCCAATGCTTTAACCTCTGAGCCACCAGGGAAGCCACAGTGCTCTATAGTTCACTTTAAATCCGGTTTATATTTTAAGTCTATACGGTTCTTAAATTAACTCATGTGTAAACCATTTAGAAAGATTGTTTCACATGGCCGTGTTTCAAGGTTTGGAGGTGATTCCTTGGAGGTGATACCTCCAAGGTTTGGAGGTGCTTGTTCTGGGAACATGAACAGATTTGGTTTTGTCCAGTTACCACTTTTCTCAAATCTATATAGGTTGGTTTATATTCTTGTACATGTTCTTCCTTCTTGCTCTGTCCCCCTCCTCCCCATGCCCCTCTTTTCTGTTTCAGAGAATAGGCTCCTAACTGTCTCCCTTCTAACCCTAACCAGGGACCCGATGCTTTCTGTTCACCCTAACACATGCATGCATGCTCAGTTGTGTTCAACTCTTTGTGACCCTTTGGACTGTAGCCCGCCAGGCTCTCTCTGCATAGAATTTTCTAGGCAAGATTACTGGAGTGGGTTACCATTTGCTCTTCCAGGGGATCTTCCTGACTCAGGGATCAAACCCACGTCTTCCGCATTACAGGCAGATTCTTTACCGCTGAGCCTTTGGGGAAGCCCCTCTGTTCGCCCTAGAAATACTAATTCTGCCTAGAGTTGGGGCTTCCCTGGTGGCTCAGATGGTAAAGAATCTGCTTGCAATGCAGAAGATCTTGGTTCGATCCTTGGCTTGGGAAGATCCCCTGGAGGAGAACATGGCAACCACTCTGGTATTCTTGCCTGGAGAATCCCCATGGATAGACGAGCCTGGTGGGCTACAGTCCATTGGGGTCAAAAAGAGTCAGACATGACTGAGTGACTAAGCACAGCACAGAGTTGGGGCATCTCCATGCTGTAGAGCTTTGTACTCGGGTTGGTGGGAACAACCCATGGCGACACCTGTGTTTCTGCCTGGGTTATAACTAATAGAGAAGAGCCTGTTTCTCTCAAATAGGCTTGGTAACATCTTCACCCTCCAGAAGCTCCCTCAAGGGAATCTTAGAGGAAAGATTATATTCTTTCTTAGAAGAAAGAAAATAACCACTTACCTATTTTACCTGCAGTCATTCTAGCTCAGTAGGGTAACTGGACTCACATAGCAAGCTGAGCATCTCAATGTTTGCATTGGTGTACAGATCTGGTCCAAGGCCAGGCACAAGTTATAAGGAACAGACAAATGGGGAGGCCAAAGATGAAGTGGAAATTCGACTTCGTAACTGTTCCTTTTCTCACTCTTACAAGGACCGTTCCTTGTGTTAACTTAACCAGCTTGATGCTGTTGCACATGTGGAACTTTCATATCAAGAATTGCAAGCTATGAAGAAGGCAGTGGCACCCTACTCCAGTACTCTTGCCTGGAAAATCCCATGGATTTTCTCCTCCCATGGAGGAGCCTGGTGGGCTGCAGTCCATAGGGTCGCTAAGAGTCAGACACAACTGAGTGACTTCCCTTTCACTTTTCCCTTTCCTGCATTGGAGAAGGAAATGGCAACCCACTCCAGTGTTCTTGCCTGGAAAATCCCAGGGACGGGGGAGCCTGGTGGGCTGCCATCTCTGGGGTCTCAAAAAAAAAAGAAAAAAAAAAGAATTGCAGGAACGCTCTCCAACGCAAAGATTCAATTCTTTAAAGTATTAAGGTGGTAGGGTGGGAAGCACACCAACCTCCTAGAGCTAGAAGGCACCATTTCTTAGCAGTGGAGAGGCCTCTTCATAGCCTATTGGCTTCCTCTGGCTGCAGTGACAAATTACCACAAATTTGGTTCTTCAGTACAACAGAAATGTCTTCACTTACAGTTCAAAATCAGTATTGCTGGGCCCAAATCAAGGTGTGGGCAGGGCCATGGTCCCTCCAGAGGCTCTCGGGAAAGATCCCTTGTCTGACCTGCCTTCTGCCGGTTCCTGGTGTCCTTTGCTTGTAGGACATCCCTCCAATTTCTGCTTTGTGGTTCTGATACCTCCTTCTCTGCCTGAGTCAAATTCTCCTCTGCCTTCCTTGTCTTACAGGAACACTGGTGATTCCATTTGGGCCCCATGTGGATAATCTGGGACGGTGTCTCCATCTCATGGCCCAAAACTTTGTCACATTTGGTTAATACCATTTTCCATATCTGAGGGCTTCCAGGTGGCACAGTGGTAAAGACTCTGCCTGCAATGCAGGAGCTCCAGGAGACAGGGGTTTGATCCCTGGGTCGGGAAGACCCCCTGGAGGAGGAAATGGCTCCCACTCCAGTATTCTTGCCTGGAGAATTCTCAGGGACAGAGGAGCCTGGTGGACTATAGTCTATCGGGTCACAAAGAGTTAGGCATGACTGAATGTGCACACATAGCATTTTCCACATATAGTAACATTTTGCAGGATTCAGGGTTATTAAGGCCCGATAGTTTTTCGGGCTGTTATTCATCCTCCTACATAATCAGAACCTCTTTATCCTACGATGAAAAATAGGATTTTTCATCCTATTAGAGCATTAAAAAAGCAGTACCTACACCAGTATGGGCCCCTCTGTTCAGCTTCCGGCCCATCACCTGAATATCATGGGTTTAGGCACCCATCAGTTTGTTCATATTGAGGACCTTCCTCTAGCCAGGGCCTGTTGAGTGCCTCTCTAACCAAGTCCAGCTCTCATGCTTCTGCCTGTAGGGCCGGAATTTGGAATGGACCAATCTTTCTGTCTGAGTTTTCACTGGGGGACATTGCTCTCAATACAGCGTTTCTGCTGCATGAGGAGAAAAGGAGAAACAAGATTCATTCCCGTGCATTCCCAGGGCTCCCTCTCTGTGGCTGAAGAAGCCCTGGTGCCTGCTTCATCCTTTCTGATCCAGTCTTTTAGAACAAAGGCCCATTGAATCCCATGTGTGGTTGGCAGGAGCCTGGTCTTATAGGTCTTCAGCCTAGGGCCCTGTGGTGATGAATTGGTCTCCAGGAGGCACAGAATCAGCTTCGAGTTGGACCCAGAAATGGGAATTGGCTTTCTTTAGAGCTGTTGGGTTCTCATGAGACACCCTGGCCTGCCAGCAGGACTGGTGAAGAAAGGACCCCCAACTCATCTGTCTGCTCGTCTCTCCCCAAACTTTCCTGCTTCCCACAGCATTTCTGGCTCCTCCTTTCCCTTCATTATATCTTTAACACCATCTCAGACACTTAATATGAAATAGATGAGCAAAAGTGTGGCTGTACTGCCTTGGAACTTAATCGTTGTAATACCCATGGGGCCCCATGTCTCTGGTTTCTGAGTCACTAGTGTGGATGCCTCCTCGCTGTGATAGATTTCTGTCTTGCTTTTTGTGCCCAAGTGCCTGCTCCCAGCATTAACCCCTTAATCTGGTTCCTGGGCAGGCATCTGTAGTGTGGGAAACTCCTCCCGCACCCTTCAACTCCTCTATCACCACCTTCTCTCTCTTTACTAAAGAACCAGTCATCTCCACACTCTGTCCCACCTGCCCCTTACTGTCTTGAGATGCTCTTCACCTACTTCCCTGGGCAGTGGAGGAGGGCTCACTCTGCAGAGCCCCATGTGCTCCCCGTGGAGCATGGCCAACCACCATCCCTTTATGCCTTTCCTCCTGCCAAATCTACAAGATCCATTTGATACAGAACATGGTCCCACCTGGAATCACAGCCTATGAAGTGTAGGCGTTTGTGTTCACTCTGCACTGTCATTCCAGCTTGTGCCCTCATGGCTTGTGTGAAGGCCTGGATTTGGTCCCCTCGACTGTCATCGCATCTTGGACCTCAGCTTTTGGAAGTGCTGTCTCCAACCCCTGCCAAGGCTGGAGGGTGCTTCCTTCTGTTCAGCCTCACTGCCATTGAACCAGCTCTGTGCCCCCAGTTCAAGTGTTTTCCTGCTCAGCCTCTCACCACTGCCCCATCCTCAGCCCTGAGCAGCCACAGCCTAGTCTATGTTCAATGATGGTGGTGCTGCTGTCTTCATCATTCTAATTTTCTCACTCCCTTAGGCAGGAACCATTTTTCCTTTTTTTTTTTTTTTTGGTTATAATTAACATACAATATAAGCTTCAGGTGTATAGCATAGTGACTTAATATTTTATACATTGAAAGTGAAAGTCACTCAGTCCAACTCTTTGCAACCCCATGGACTACACAGTTCATGGAATTCTTCAGGCCAGAATACTGGAATGGATAGCCTTTCCCTTCTGCAGGGGATCTTCCCAACCCAGGGATCATACCCAGGTCTCCCGCATTGCAGGCAGATTCTTTACCAGCTGAGCCACAAGGGATGCCCAAGAATACTGGAGTGGGTAGCCTATCCCTTCTCCAGAAGATCTTCCCAACCTAGGAATTGAACCATTGAACTGGGGTCTCCTTCATTGCAGGTGGATTCTTTACCAACTGAGCACTTAGGGAAGCCCTCTTTTATACATTATGAACTGATAACTGCAGTAAGACTAGTTACCATCCATCATGTTACCACACAAAGTTGTTACAATATTATTAATTATATTCTCTGTGTGTGCACTGCATTCCCATGATTTATTTATTTTATAGCTAGAAGTTTGTACCTCTTAATCCCCTTCACCTATTTTGTCTATCTCCCTGACCCCTCTCCCCTTTGGCAACCATCAGCAGTTTGTTCTCTGTATCTATGAATTTGTTTCTGTTCTGTTTCTTCATTTGTTTTGTTTTTTTGACTCCACATGTAAGTGAAATCATGTGGAATTTCTCTCTGACTCATTTCACTTAGCATAATACTCTCAAGTCCTTCCACATTGCTGCAAATGGCAAGATTTCATTCTTTTTCATGACCAAGTAATACTCCTCTATATATGTATATTGGGTTGGCCAAAAAGCTCATTTGAGTTTTTCCATAAGATGTTACACTACATCTTCTTTATTTGTTCATCTAGGTGAAAGGGAACCCAGATCAATTATACAGTTCTAATAATCTGATAAAAGGATGTAAGCAATTTTGAGAATCTTCCTGGGGCTGAATTCTAAGAATTTATCACATAGATCTTTGAGAGGGGCTTCTCAAGTGGCTCAGTGGTGAAGAACTCGCCTGCCAATGCAGGAGATGCTGGTTCGATCCCTGGTTGGGAAGATCCCCTGAAGGAGGAAACGGCAACCCACTCCAGTATTCTTGCCTGGAAAATTCCGTGGACATAGGAGCCTGGAGGGCTATAGTCCATAGGGTCGCAAAGAGTTGGACACAACTGAAGCGACCGAGCACACAAAAGCATGCAGTGAAGTACAAGAGGGACAACATCTTTATTTGATGGAAAAAAGCAGAAACTGCCTCATGGCCATTTCTTTTCTTGAACTTCATTAAAGCTGGTATCTGGGAACATAGTATCAAGACATAGTCCAATGAAGAAAGTCATCGGAGAATTAAGAAAGCAAATGAGATCTAGGTGTATGTTTATACATATATACATGTATATATATTTTAATGTCGATTTCATTTGAGCCTAGATACACACTCAAAACACTTAAAGAATGAATAGATAAAAATCTCCTTTCTCAAATAACGGTTGTCCCTTTGTCAGTACCATTTCAGAGTTCACCTCAAATACCACCTCTGTCACTGGTGCTTTCATAACCAGCCACATTTTTCTGTCCTCCCTGAACTCTCATGGCTTATGTTTCTTTTAGAGTTCCTACATCCCCTACCTTAGTTCATGTTCACTTGAGTGCAGGTTTGGTATGCCCCACGGGATAGTACAGTCCTCCAGGCAGGACCATGTGTTCTCTGCTGTTCCATCTCTCCTGCTACCTATCCAACGGTTTTGCATATATTAGAATCTCAATGGACATTTGTGGACAATTTTCCTGAATGAGTTATGGTTACCAGAGGTAGACACTGTATGATTTGAGAGTTTCTAGAGTTTAAAGATCCAAGCATTCCATTTTAAATAGCCCAGAGTCTTTCTAAGTTGAGAAATACCTTAAGAGGAAAATACCTCCACTAACGTTTCACATTTACTTCTATTGCAGGTGCACAGTTGTGGAGGAGCCTCAGTGAAAGGTAGGGAACTTGCTTTCAGTGTTACCACTGATGAAGGGAGGGTGGGGGAGGTGACTGGGCCACCGAGATGCATCTCTGAAATCATAGTTTAGCGACAAGAATGAAAAAAGTAATCTACAAGAGTGGGAAAATAAAAATACAGCTGAACTGAGGATGAGGATAAAATTGGGACTAGCTCTTGGAAGTAGCTCTCATACTTGCTGTAATGTTGGGCTACAAGCATGCTTGAGAGTCACAGTGTGTGAAGGAGTACAGAGAGGGAAGATTTGGGGGATGGGTTTCATTGGGGATTTCCTCTCCAACCTTATTTTGGGGTGTGAGCATCACTGCTGAGGTGGGTGAAAAACAAGGTTACGTTGAGGCCTGGAACTCTGCTGGAACGATCCTGAAGGTTAACCAGGAGAGAGCTATCGGTTCATAGAGCTCTGGGTTTGGGAACAGCGAGGAAGAGTGGGAGGTTCGTTTAAGCCTGACGGGGCAACGAGTGTCCACTGACCTCTGGGCTCCTGGTGCAGCCGCAGGCAAAGTTGTTCCGTTTTCATCCATCGTGCTCCACCTGGAAGTAAAGGTGCTCCACTCGGAAGTAAAGATGCTCCACTCGGAAGTAAAGGTGCTCCACTCGGAAGTAAAGGTGCTCCACTCGGAAGTAAAGATGCTCCACTCGGAAGTAAAGGTGCTCTGCTGTGTGGAGGAGGAGAGAGCTGGGGCAGGTTATGCGGGGAAAGTAATGAATGTCACGAACTGCATATATGAGAAGTGGGAAAGTGAAGAAGATGTAAGGGTTGACACCCCAGTAAAACCAATTTTTGAAGTTATTTATTTTTTTAAGTTTTGCCTTCAAAGTATCTGCGTATGACTGAAAGAGAGGGTTGAGTGCTCAACTTACATCCAAGTGGACTGTGTGCAGTGAAGGCTCAAAAAGGAGACAGGGTAATGCCTATAAAAATCCATGAAAAAAAAAAAACCAACCCATAACCTGGTATATAACATACCCTTAAAAGCTGTGTGTTTATTTCAGGTGTAAAGGCCAATTTTATGACCAGTTGACATCTGTGTGCTTCTTCATTTTGGAGCCCGTATTTTCGGGGGGGGGAGGTTTGGGGGGCAATGTAAACTTGCCAAGAGACTCAGCAGAAGGAGACGTTGGCTCTAAGAAGGGAAATGTGATCTTCCAGGCACAGACTCACCCCAGCCTGGCTGTCTAGGGCCTGGGTTCTGGCTTGTCCCTGCTGACACACTGAGCCTCCTGGGATACGTGTCTGCAGATGCTTCCCCAAATGTCAGGTGGAGAAGTTGAGCATGCTCCCTGATTCTGGCTGGGGGAAGATCTGACCAAGTCAGCGGGTGTAATTTCAAAGGAATTTTAAAAGCTCTTCGATGGAATATCTTCTCAGACGGGTTAAGGCATTGCCTATCTTTAGCCCTTGCCATCCACAGCCCTATGAAGTAGCTGCAAGGTGCCTGGGAGAGTTTCCATGGCACACATTCTCTTAGCATGGGAATTAGAGTATTTGATAAGGGTTTGGAGAAAAACATTAGCTGTTGGTGAGCCCGGAAGGACCAAGGATCTCACTTTGCCAGTGTCAGGTTAGCTCCTTACAATGTGGCTTTTTAAACACTTGTAACATTCTACCCCTTTGGGGAAGTGCTTGTGTGTCCCCAGAGAAGCCATGCTCATGGAAATAGTCCTTTCTAGGGAGGTCTCTTTTACTTTGAAGGCCCCCGATTGGATATTCAAGTGCAACTGATTTTCCATACTGGTCCTAACCCTGCTCCTAGTGGTCTTGCCAAGTTTACTGCTCTCTCGGCCTCAGTTTTCTCATCTGCAAAGTGAGAGTTAAGAGAGAGAATCATCTCGAATATTCATTCCAGCCCTGAAAAGTCTGCGATGTGATTCAAGGGGATTAGGGTTACTTTCAGCTTCCCAGGAGTAGGAAATGGCAACCTACTCTAGTATTCTTGCCTGGAAAATACCACAGACAGTGGACCCTGGAGGGCCACAGTCCATGGGGCCACAAAGAGTAGGGCATGACTGAGCGAGTACATGTATGCATGCAGTGTTCCCTTGAGATTGCTACCCTTTTACCTTTCTGTTTGGCCAGTGCTTCTTTCAAAGTGATTTAATTCTCACTAGAAGGATCAGTTCAGTTCAGTTCAGTTGCTCAGTCGTGTCCGACTCTTTGCGACCCCATGAATCGCAGCACGCCAGGCCTCCCTGTCCATCACCAACTCCTCGAGTTAACTCAGACTCATGTCCATCGAGTCAGTGATGCCATCCAGCCGTCTCATCCTCTGTCGTCCCCTTCTCCTCCTGCCCCTAATCCCCCCCAGCATCAGAGTCTTTTCCAATGAGTCAACTCTTCTCATGAGGTGGCCAAAGTACTGGAGTTTCAGCTTTAGCATCATTCTTTCCAAACAAATCCCAGGGTTGATCTTCTTCAGCATGGACTGGTTGGATCTCCTTGAAGTCCAAGGGACTCTCAGGAGTCTTCTCCAACACCACAGTTCAAAAGCATCAATTCTTCGGCACTTGGCTTTCTTCACAGTCCAACTCTCACATCCATACATGACCACTGGAAAAGCCATAGCCTTGACTAGACGGACCTTTGTTGGCAAAGTAATGTCTCTGCTTTTGAATATGCTATCTAGGTTGGTCATAACTTTTCTTCCAAGGAGTAAACGTCTTTTAATTTCATGGCTGCAGTCACCACTAGAAGGATACTTCCCTCAATTTTCTTACTGCATTTTCCATTGTATAATTGCATTCCATCTTCTGTTCATCACACTGATGAACAGATGTGAAGTTAAAATGTGGATTTCTCTCATTTCTTCAATGGTTTAGTTTATTGTTTACAGTGATTCTTAGTATCTGGTACTGGCTAGTACAGTGGGGTTTTTCTTATTTTTTTTTTTATTGAAGTATAGTTGTTTGGACTTCCTAGGTGGTGCTAGTGGTAAAGAACCTGCCTGCCAGTGCGGGAAACCCAGGAGACACTGGTTCAATCCCTGGGCCAGGAAGATTCCCTGGAGAAGGGCATGGCAACCCACTCCAGTATTCCTGCCTGGAGAATCCCATGGACAGAGAGCCTGGCAGGCCACAGCCTACAGGATCACAAAGAGTCAGACACAACTGAAGCGACTTCACACACCTGCCCAAGTAGTTGATTTACAATGTTATTAATTCTTGTTTTATAGCATAATGATTTGGTTTTACACACACACACAGAGACACATACACACACACACACACACACACACGTTCTTTTTACTTTTTCCAGATGGTTTATCATAGTTTTTTTTTTTTTTTTGGCTTTACAATGTTGTGTTAGTCTCTGTGGTATGACAACATGAATCAGCTATAAGTATACATATATACCCTCCCTCTTGAACCTCCCTCCCACCTATCCCCCATCCCATCTCTCTAGGTCATCACAGAGCACCATGCTGAGCATTGAAACATTCAAAACCATCTTATTTTAAGAATAAAGTGCAGTGATGAGCAGGAGGATCTTTGCAGGCAGAAGGGGGTGGGGTTTTGCTCCTGTGAGGCAGGTCGGATGAGGGTCTTTCCACTTGCAAGGTCTGTGGTGTTGAGCTCAGAAGTCTCTCTCTCCCTTGGCTGTGGTTAGACATCAACATTTCTCCTTCCCCTCTCCCATTACAGCCCATACAGCTGGATTCTCAGGTCTGTCAGCATAGCTGTCTTCTTCCTCATCCCAGCTTTGCACTAGTGGTTTGTGCTTGGCCCCAGAATGAACCCAGCCTCTTCTCTGAGGGCTGCGTTTAAGGGCCATGAAGTCGACTGTTCAAAGGTGGATGGAATGATGGACCATTCTGTATGACAGCCTCTAGGTCCACCCATGTCTCTTCAAATGGCTCAATTTTGTTCCTTTTTATGGCTTAGTAATATTCTGTTGTATATATATATACCACATCTTTTTTATCCATTCATCTGATGATGGGCATCTAGGCTGCTTCCATGTCCGGGCTACTGTGAACAGTGCCATAGTGAACACTGGGGTGCATGTGATTTAATAACTTTGGTTTTCTCAGCATATATGCCCAATAGTGGGATTGCTGGGTCAGTCATACAGAGTGAAGTAAGTCAGAGAAAAACAAATATCATATATTAATGCATATATGTGGAATCTAGAAAAATGGTATAGGTGAACCTGTTTGCAAGGCAAAAATAGAGACACAGATGTAGAGAACAAATGTATTGACACTCAGCGGGGAAGGTGAGGCACTAAGGGGTGAGATGAACTAGGAGACTGCGATTGACTTCTATATACTAATATGTATAAAATAGATCACTAATGAGGACCTGCTGCATAGCACAAGGAGCTATACTTAATGCTCTGTGATGACCTAAGTGGGAAGGAAATCCAAAAAAAGAGGGGATATATGTATACATATTGTTGATTCATTTCAAGGTACAGCAGAAGGTAACACAACATTGCAAAGCAGCTATACCCCAATTAAAAAAAAAAAGCAAAAAAACAACAATGGACCACTTTACCTTCATGATGCCATTGTAGAGTTTTTCCATTAATAAAGAGCTCCTCGAAAAGAGAACTGTTGTGTGCTGTTGCTAGAAATGTAGATTGGCATAGCTGCTACAAAAAATAATAGAGGTTGCTCAAAAAATTAAAAATAAGCCATTCTGATGGTGGTCCAGTAATTCCACTCCCAGGTCTAGATCTGAAGGGAACGAAATCACTGCCCTGAAGAGATGTTTATGCCCCATGTTCACTGCAGTATTATTCACAATAGTTAAGACATAGAAACAACTCAGTGTCCACCAATGGATGAACTGATAGAGAAAACTGGTATATGTACACAATGGAATATTATTCAGCCACTAAAATAAGAAGGAAATTCTGTTATTCATGACAACGTGAATGAACCCGGAGGGCATATGCTAGGTGAAATACATCAGACAGAGAAAGACAAATACTGTGTGATCTCACATGTGGAATCTAAAAATGTTACTCATTGGGGAAAAAAAAAAAGAGTAGAATGGTGGTTGCCAGGGGGCTGGGTAGTGGAAGTGAGAAGCTGTTGGTCAAAGGGTACAAACTTCCGATCATGAGGTGAGTGAGTTCTGGGGACCTAATGTGCAGCATGGTGACTGTAGTTAACAGTACCACATTGTTTACTTGAAGGTTGCTGACAGTAGATCTTAAATGCTTCCACCACCACCATGACAAAGTGATAATAATGTGAGGCAAAGAATGTGTAAACTACCTGCTGTGACCACATTTTGCAACAGATACGTCTGTCAGATCACCATTGTACGATTAAACTTGTGCAATGTTGCGCGTCAATCATATCTCAATAAAACTGGAAAGAAAAGTAATTTCTCCTTCCTACAGTCCTAATGGCTTATTTCCATAGAGTCTGAGAAAATCTGCTTTGTCAGCTAAGCTTAAAGTACTTCCTCCAAAATTTAGCACAAAGATAACGATATCTCTAGCATGCATGTTCTTGCGTGCATGTGCGTGCTTGCTCATTTGTGTCTACTCTTTGCAACCCCATGAACTGTAGCACACCGGACTCCTCTGTCTGTGGGATTTCCCAGGTGAGAGCACTGGAGTGGGTCGCCATTTCTTTCTCCAGGTTATCTTCCCCACCCAGGGATTGAACCCATGTCTCCTGTGTCTCGTGCATTGGCAGGTGGATTCTTCACCACTGCACCATCTGGGAAGCCCTGATGTCTCTGTGCATAAAGGATGCTCTCAAGTATAATGTGTTACACTTAACTAGTAAATAACAGTAAAGCCAGCATCAAATGTCTGATGTTACCAACAATAAAAACTGGATCATTTTAATCAGATGCCATTCACACACCAGTTTCTGTACCTGGAAAGTTCATTTTGTGCAAATATGATTCTCAGTGGTTAAGTCCTGAGAAGAGCTTGTGCTTGACCTTATTCTTTAATAAACATAAGGCCCAGCTCTGCATTCTGAACAGGATTTGTACAGAGTGGTCTGTCAACTGAACCAAATTAACAGTTTCTGTGGCTCATTTCTAGTAAAATGAAAGCTGACCTGGGGTATCATCGCTCTTAATTCTCCTGTGACCATGGCCGTGACTGAATAAAACCCCTGTTAACATAGGAGATATTGTCCCCATTACCTAAAAAAACCATAAAATTGGTTTCAGTTTGGCCTGATTTTTCTAAGTAAGTATAAATCAGAAAGAAGTACTTTTACTTACGTATATACTGATCATTTAAAATTTCCCAGATTAAACAGTTATAACCCAGATTAAAGAATTATTTTCATCATAAACTCTGTTTTATGGTTCAGTGTCAGTTTACAGAAAGTGTTGTTTTTTCATTAATGTTACAGATTTGGGGAGTTATGGCTGAGAACCCTGGGGTTTTCTTACAGACATCCCTGGAACCCCGATACCTTGGCTGTTGTCTTTCACAGAAAGTGGGGAGTGGCTGTCCAGGGGTGTAATGAGGGCCAGGTCTACTGTGCCTGACCTCAAGCTGACTCTTGGGGGGCACAGCAGAGAATTAGCAGATACTGCCTTTCTAGAGCCAGCTGCGATTAGCGAGAGAGTTGTGGGCTTTTTACCTCCAGTTCAGTCAAATCTCAGGACTCTCTGAGCTTGCTCTCTCTCTCTCTCTCTCTCCCCCCACCCTGCTCCTGCTCTCAGGAGAAGCAGTTCTGTGCCCTTACTTTGTGGAGTGAAATGCCCTTTTGTCTTGTCAGCTTCCAGATCATTGCCAGTCAAAGCATTCTAGCTGATTCTTTTTTTTTTTTTTTTTTCTCCCGAGGAAAAGGAGCCAAGAACTATTGGTCGTAAACCCGAGTCCTGAGCTGGCCCCAGCTCATAGGCCCAGAACCAAGTAGAGCATTGACGTGAGAGCTGTCTAATTAATTAAACCCTGGAGCACAAACCCATGCCTTGGTTGAAAGTGAAGAGTCATCTAGCATTTACTAAATTGTCTCCTTTGAGGAATAGCATTCAGTGTGAAAACAGCGTTTTCTTATTTATGAATCATCATTACTTGTCAAAATTCCACAGCCAGGATGAATTACCAAGTAAAAAGAATTAACTAGTCACATGGTAGCTTAAAAAGTTTCCTCTTTGCTATTACTGTGTGTGTGTGTGTTAGTCGCTCAGTTGTGTCCAGCTCTTTGTGACCCCATGGACTGCAGCCCTCCAGGCTGGCACAGCAGGAATTCTGGACTCATGCACTGAAACTACTAGATTTCACAGTTTTTAGTATTTTCAGAAGTGTCTAAAGTCACCTCGTAACTTGTATTTTGTTACCTTTTATCATAAGGCATCCTGTTTTGAAGCTGTATTTTTTAATTTCAACCAGGGCTATAGTTAGGGAGCCATATCTCCATGAGTTTTAAAAGAAAGTCTAGATATGAAGGATACATTTACCTGGAATGAATGAAAAAATTCTTTTCCTCAGAAGAAAAATGCTGACTTCAATTCAGAACCTGCTGGATTTTAGCACAAGCGTATCGGAGCTTGTGGCATCTCAGGCTGCAGATGTCTGGCCAGCCTGCAGGCAGAGCGCCGCCTTGAAAGTCTCTACCCTGCCAACACAAAAAATGCGAATAGGCCTTTTATTCCTTTTTTCAAAAATCATAACTGAGCACAACTCTGTAGTCATTTATTGTAGCATGGAGGGCCGAAGTCCTTTTATTCCCCTCTCTTGGGGAAGAAGAGACCCATTCAGTGACTGAAAGACGGCCAGCTCCTAGGCAGCGCTGCCGCCGTGTGAACGTTTCTCAGAATTCTTCATCCAGATTCCAGTCTGTTGTGTTCATTTCTTAAAGTCGTGCTTTGACAGTCAGACCAGCTGAAGACAAGTACAGAGAAAAGGAGAAGCCAAGTTTTTTCTTTTTTGTTTTTTGGACTGTGCCACTCATGGCTTGTGGGAATCTTAGTTCCCCAACCATGAATCAAACCCGCTCCCTCTGTATTGGAATCATGGAGTCTTAACCACTAGACCACCAGGGAAGTCCCCTTTTTTGAAAAAATTTTACATTTTATTTTTCTACTTTAAAATTTAAAAATTTTATTAAAAAATTTTTTTCCTGCAAACTGTTCTTAAAGCTGTTTGAGAACAAGAGGGCTAATTCTGCTTGCTTCCTGTCTCTTCACCATCAGTGGGGTCTCTACATAAAGAGCGTTGACTTCCTGAAAAAGCTTCATGCTAGACATTTAAGGGCATTCCCCCCTCCTCAGGAGCCCATCAAGCTAAAAACCCTACTTGAAACTGACGTGCATCTGCACAGTTGCAAACGGATCTATTTCTTAGGCGTTACAAATAAAATGAAACAGGAAGTACAAACTGTTATGTATAAATGAGCTACAAGGATATATTGTACAACACAGGGAATAGAGCCAATATTTTCTATTAACCGTAAGTGGAATATAACTTTAAAAATTATGAATCACTGTGCTGTATACCTGTAACTTATACAACTTTGCACAGCAACTACACCTCAATAAAATGAAGAAAATGAAACAGGAAGTACGTTTCATTGACAAGGGAGATAAATTGCTAGACCTGTTTCCGGCTGTACAGTCCTTTCATGAGTAATATATTCTCCTTATATTCAAGCAGATTCATCAGGTCAGAATGTGGGTGGAAAACCCCAGGCCAGGCTCTTGGTGAGTCTGGAAGCAGCGGCCCCTTACTTAATACTCAGGGCTCCTAAGTGGAAAACGTTCGATATTATATTTTATAATAATTTATAGTTTTTGGTTTTTATAATTTGGGCCATTCCTTCAATTTGATAATCTGATTTAATGAGTCCAATTAGTTTTCCCCCCATTATTTTAGAGCTACTCCATTTCTGCATGATTCAAACTGTGTGTCCATCACTGTGTCCTGTGGCCACACCACAGGCGTCTACAGCTACTTGATAAGAAATGAAAGTTCTAGCTTTGATCATTTTACTTCGTGTTTTCAGATTCTCTTAGCCTCTTTGCTTATTAGGTTTGATTTGCTACTGGACCTTGTGTATTGGGTTTCCCTGGTGGCTCAGACAGTAAAGAATCTGCCTGCAATGCAGGAGACATGGGTTGGATCCCTGGGTCAGGAAGATCCCCTGCAGAAGTGAATGGCTACCCATTCCAATATTTGTGCCTGGAGAATTCCATGGACAGAGGATCCTGGTGGGTTATAGTCCATGGGGTCGCAAAGAGTCAGACATGACTGAGTGACTAACACTTAAACTACATTTTTTCCCTGTATTATTAAGGATTTGAGAATACAGTTCACTTATAAATATATAAAATACTTAGGCTAGACTAATTGTTACCTAATAGCAGTCTTGCTTTAATAAATTTAAATTACCAGAGAAGGAAGAATGACCAGTAGTTAATAATATTTATCTTAGCTTGCCCTGACCTTAGTTGTGATTATTTGAACATAAATTAAAATTTCACAGGTAGTTGAAGGTTTCTGTTCTCTGCTTGTCTTTGTCTCTTTCTCTGTCCTTCTCTTTGTCTCTCTCTATTGTTCTGAAACAATATTTATAGTCATATTTTCTAGTAGCATTTAAAACAACTTTTCCTGATTTTAAAAAGTAATACTTGCTAACTTAGAAAACTGAAAATATGGGAAACTTATGATAAAAAAGATAAAAGAAAAGCTCCTTGGAAGAAAAGCTATGACCAACCTAGACAGCATATTAAAAAGCAGAGATATTACTTTGCCAACAAAGGTCCATCTAGTCAAAGCTATGGTTTTTCCAGTAGTCATGTATGGATGTGAGAGCTGGACTATTAAGAAAGCTGAGCACCAAACAGTTGATGCTTTTGAACTGTGGTGCTGGAGAAGACTCTTGCGAGTCCCTTGGACTGCAAGGAGATCAAACCAGTCAATCCTAAAGGAAATCAGCCCTGCATATTCATTCGAAGGACTGATGCTGAAGCTGAAACTCCAATACTTTGGCCACCTGATGTGAAGAACTAACTCCTTGGAACAGACCCTGATGCTGGGAAAAATTGAAGGCAGGAGGAGAAGGGGAGGATAGAGGATGAGATGGTTGGATGACATCACCAAGTTGATGGACATAAATTTGAGCAAGCTCTGGCAGTTGTTGATAGGGAGGCCTGCTGTGCTTCAGACCATGGAGTCACAAAGAGTCTGACCCGACTTAGCAGCTGAACTGAACTGATGATAAAAAAAGAAAACAAACCTTATAAACTGTCACCTAGAAATTCCTTTCCAGTCTTTTTATGAATGTACTGGTTGTGTTTGTTGTTTTTAGCTGTTTAGTTGCTTAGTCGTGTCCAACTTTTTCAACCCCATGAACTATAGCCCACCAGGCTCCTCTGTCCATGGGATTTCCCAGGCAAGAATGCTGGGGTGGGTTGCCATTTCCTTCCACAGGGGATATTCCTGGCCCAGGGATCAAACCTACATCTCCTGAATTGGCAGGTGGATTCTTTACCACTGAGCCACGTGGGACCCCCAGTTGTTCGTTCATCCTTTCAATAACTATTTATTGAGTGCCTTTGTTGCCAGTACTTCTAGGCATTTGTGGAATTAAATAAAAACAATGACAGACAAACAACTCTCCCCTCCTGGAGGTCACATTCTAGTGAGTGAAGCCAGAAAATAAATAAATTGCTATGATATATAATGTTAAGTGGTGAGCCGTGTTTAAGGGAAACTGAAGCAGGAGAGGAGATTAGGGAGGGTGAAGGTGGGAAGTGAGGGTTGAGTTGTATTAAAGTCCTCAGCAAGATTATTTTTGAGTGACGACTTGGAAGAGGTGAGGCTGTGAGTCATGTCTGGTTGAAGAGCTTCTAGGCAAAGGAATCAGCAAGTGCAAAGACCCTGGGGCAGGAGTTGTATGTGAGGGTGATTTTTGTTTTACATCATTACTTTTATTTTTTAAATGCAACTATTGTAACTAGAATAAATGGAATATTATGTATCTGATTAAGATCATATTTCATTGTGTTGCATTAAGTTAATTTCATACTCTGTAAAGAGTATGAAAATGGAATATGGGATGTGAAAATGTATCATTTACTGCTAATTTTAAAAAAATGTGTAGATTTAAAGTATTGTAGGGTGATATCATACATGGTACATTACAGCTGTATGCTGGTACACGTCTAGAAGCTCTGGGTGAGGGGAAAACAAGTAGTCTTTAGTTTCTTGATTTGTTTATCCTTATCACATTTTTCCCCCTATAATGAGCATGCGCAGCCTTTAACCTGAAGAGAGATGACAGGTACTCAGAGGGGAGAGCGTCCCACCAGGCAGGTGAGGCCTGTGGCTGTGGGCCTGGAGGGTGACACATAGCTTCAGGTACTCAGTTCATGTGAGGGCTCCGGCCCGCGAGCTGGTGTTCAGACACGGGGCTCTGGTTACCAGGATGGCACAGCCCAGGCCTTGGAGACAGGTCAGGGCTGAAGTCCAGAGATGCAGCAGGGCTCAGAGGAGAGGCCGGAGCCTCAGGGATACATCAGAGGCATTACAGGGGGCACTGACCAGCCCAAGTGTCGCTTGATACTAAGCCTCTGAGGATTGGTGTAAAGAAAATGATTAATGTGTGATTAAGTGATAAGTTAAAATGATGAATTTCCAAGGTCAGGTGACACTGGAGGGTGGGATGAAAGTGCTTCCTCCTTTCTGAGGCTTGGTGGCAGGCACAGGTGAAAGGCCCTGGTGCATAGCTTCCTGACTCAGATGCTCCTGGAAAGCTTATTGCAGTAAAATTTGGAAACTTTGTATCATCTAGATAAGATTTATATCTTATTTATATCTCAATCCTTATGCTCCAAACTGCAGTCTGGGGACAATTCAAATAAGAATGAACCTGAGAAGCCACTGTGTTCTCTTCTGAATACCCCATCTCTGGGTTATGTAGGCCAGTCCTGTCTGTCTGTCATCTCTGTCTATACAACCTAGTTAGGGTGCATAGTCTATACCTTTGCACATTCCTTAATTATCTTTTAATGATTGTATTTGATATGTTGAAGAATGTAGCTTTTCCACTAGCATGTACGGATGTGAGTGTTAGTTGCTCAGTCGTATCTGACTCTTTGTGACCCCATGGACTGTAGCCCTCCAGTCTCCTCTGTCCATGGAATTTTCAGGCAGCAGTACTGAAGTGGGTTTCCATTTCCTACTCCAGGGAATCTTCCTGACCCTGGGATCAAACCCACATCTCTTCTGTTTCCTGGTTGGCAGGCAGATTCTTTACCACTGCGCCACTTTTGAAGTCTATTAAAAATGGTACCATAATTACGTCGTCTTCTAGAACCAGTGTCTTAACACTAAACCTTTTTCAAAAAGATGAATCCACGCTGCTGTGTGTGGCTGTGGGTCCTTCCTTTTGTTGCCATATAATATTCCACCCTGTAGCTGTACCACAATTGATTTATGTGCTCTCTTTCATTGGACTTTGGGACATTTTTTACCAGACTGTCCACTGCTTCTGTCACTTTCCAAGTTTACCGTATGACAGTACCAAAGCTCAGAAAATGGGGAAAGGCAAATACTTAGCACACAAAGTGAATGGTTTTCTAGGCCAGAATACTGTAATTTGAAAGTGTGTGTAAAGTCTTTGTCATTTCTTTGGCTCAGACAGCTGTTTTAGTAGAATGATGATTGCCTTGCTGTCTTGGATTCTTGGCAGTGTTCTAGTGCTGGCCACCACTAGAGGGCGGAGGAGACCTGGGCCATCAGCGTGTTGAAGAAGCTTAGAATAAGGTGACTGCTGTTGAAACCTAGACCCGTGGCACCAGTGTTTTTAGCATGTGCACATTTCAGCAGGGCGAAAACATCCGTATCACTCCAGTTACAGCAAGAAAATCCAATTAAAAGTCACATCTGTATCTACACGTCTATGCCAGGTTAAACCCACAGTTTAGTGTTAGTTCAGTCGTTAAGTCACACCATAACGACTCTCTGCCACCCCATGGACTGCAGCACACCAGGCTTCCCTGTCCTTCACTATCTCCCTGAGTTTGCTCAACTCATGTCCATTGAGCCAGTGATGCCATCCAACCATCTCATCCTCTGAAATGAATAAGGATGAAGAATAGCATCAAAGAAGAATAAGACGGATTGGGTGCGGAGGAAATTCACATACAGATGACCCAAAACAATGACAGATGACTCTGCTTCTCAGATGAGAAACAAGCTGATGTTCAAAGCCTCTAAGGACTCAGTAGTATTTTGAGTGTGTTACCCTGTTCCTATGTATTTCTACCCAGTGTTTTAAGAAATCTTCTGAACGTTCTCTATTATGTGATTTCCAAAGTCCCCTTCCCTCACTTAGTACTTTTTCCTCTCTTGGAAATGAAGAACTTCCCACAGAGCTCTGTTGTTGCTGTTTAGTTGCTAAGTTGTGTCCGACTCTTTGTGATCCCATGGACTGTAGCCTACCAGGCTCCTCTGTCCATGAAATTCTCCAGGCAAGAGTACTGGAATGGGTTGCCATTCGCTTCTCCAGGGGATCATCCTGACCCAGGGATTGAATCGGCAATCTCCTGAACTGGCAAGCAGATTCTTTACCTCTGAGCCTCCAGGGAAATGTACTCCCCCACCACCCACCAGAGCTGTAAATAACCTTGGATCAAGAATCCCAGAAAATGGCTTAATTTGCAGTTTCATGAAGAGAGGGCTTCTTCTGAGTTGAACAACAACAAGTTGATCAGAACAACTTCTGGTCAGTTGTTGAGCAACTAATCTGTGAAATACTGAGGACAAAGGTCCTTGCTTGTTGGAAACGTGCGAAAGAAAGGAAGGGGCTGCTGAGGTGTGTCCTACACCAAGTCACGCCCCAGCACCCACCTAAAGATGCCCATATGCAATGCCCAGAACCTGTGAATTTATTCCTAACATGGCAAAGGGACTTGGCAGGTGTGATGACGTTGAGAGTCTTTACGATGCGAGATGATCCTGGATCATCCACATGGGCCAGTATAATCGCAAGGATCTTAGGAGAGGGAGGCAGGCAGGCAGAGAGGAGAAAAGATGCTGCTGGGCTTGGAGATGGAGTGTGGGGCCTCGAGCCAAGGGCAGGCAGCCTCTAGAAGCTGGAAGAGCTTAGGAAGCAGATCCTCCCCTAGAGCCTCTAGGAGGAAGGTAGACCAGCAGACCCATGTTAGACTCTGGTCCCCAGAACTGTACGATGATAAATCGGTGTGGCTTTAAGCTACTAAGTTGGTAACTTGTATAGCAGCAATGGGAAACTCTACAGTGATCCTTATGATGAGAAAGAACTAGCTTTATTTGAAAAGGTTCAGGGTAGGTTTACTGACTCACATCTCCATCCCCTGAAGAAGATGCTGTCTGACCCCAGCATGTGGGAGAAGCACCTCCTGAAACCAGGAGGCCTCGAGTGATGCTAGGCAAGGTGCTGCAGCTCCAAGAAAGGACAGGGAACCCAGGATGGCCGGGGAGAATGTTCCCACTGGCAAGTAGGTATTGGAGAGCTTGGAAAGGAAACACGAGGTCAAGATGGCCTGAAAGAATCTTGAAGGCGCCGTACTTGGAGGGACCGTTGTGGTCCAGGCTGCCTGGTCGCTGGGGTAGAACTTGCAGGGAGAGTCACTTGCGGGGCAGGATGATGTCTGGGGGAGAGGTGGACCTGGGCAGGTGATTGGCATTGCTTTTCATCCATAAATCTCTTCTGGAGCATTGAAGATAGTGTGAGATAACTCAGCAAATGCCGGAACGCCTGCTGGGGAAGCTGAATTCTAGGCAGGCTGCGTGCCTCCGGCAATGAGAGCATTGCTTCTGAAGGAGGCATCCAAGAATGTGCCCTTCACTTGTCATTTTAGTCATGTGTCCTTTTTAATATTTTTTTGAAAGAAGAGGGGACTGTGCAGTTAGGGAGTGGGAGGGGACAGCATTATGACTTAGAGGTACTTCATAAAAGAAGGAAGAGGGCCATGGTGCCGTCCCCTTATTGGGGTAGATTGCATTACTCGTGTGCCGTTTTAGATTTTTTTTGAAGGCTATTCTTACTTGTGCCTGTTTTTAATACCTGAACAACTGGGAGAGAACTTATAATCCTGCAGTCATTTGGCTCGTATTCTTAGAGAGTATTTTTAAACTCTTAACTTTCAAAGCCCTCTAATGTCATTTAAAGCACAAGAAGTGCTTTCAGTATCCATTTCTGGCCAAGTGCAAGTTTTTGATTTTAAATAGGATTTTTGCTTCTGCTGAAAACACCTTTCCATGATGTTTGGGGTTTTTTTCTGGGAAGGTGGGCTCAGATGTTGTTGTTATCTTTATTAAAATGAGTGATATTTTCAGTCATGACTCAGGAGTCACCGGCTCTGGAAAGAGAACTAACTGAATCCTGAAGCTCATCAAGCTGAACATCCCCAAGTCAGAAATGGATGTTTATTTTGAATGAGTTACACTCTTAAATACATTTATTTTCCTGGGACTGAGTTGGAATGAAATCATCTTCCTTTATAGGGCTTTTAACAGATGCACCAGGCTTGGAATATGTAATGAAAACTCCGTAATTGAGATGATCTTAAATGAAAAAGAAATTTGTATTTTAAAATTGAGAGCTGGATCTGAAATTGATTTGTGGTCACAGCAGGACTGTCCCAAGTCTAGGTCCTCAGTAAACTGGACTTGGAAAGACTGCCTTTCTCCACAATCCTGACCATAGATGAGCTGTTCCATGAATACAGAGATGACTGGGTTGGATCACTTCTGCTTCTCTCATGGAAGGGGTTGCTCAGTGGTAAAAAATCTGCCAGCAATGCAGGAGACTTGGGTTTGATCCCTGGATCGGGAGGATCCCTTGGAGGAGGGCATGGCTACCCACTCCGGTATTCTTGCTTGGAGAATCCCATGGACGGAGGAGCTTGGCGGGCTACAGCCCATAGAATCGAAAAGAATTGGGCACGACTGAATGAACTGAGCACGCGCACCTCCAGGGAAGGAGGGAAGTGACCCTGGTTTGAGGAATTTGTCTGTGCTCTTTGTGTAGGGCACATAGAAAGCTTGAGATTGACTTATAAGTTTGTCTTTGTCCCTTGTTTGAGGCACAGAAGTCCTCCAACGGTGAAAGAATGCAAGGCTTACAATAAATGAATTTTATCCTGCTCATTAAAATGTGGGACTAATAATTTAATCAATAACAGATAGCTGTTTATAAAACCCTAGAGAAAGCTTTTCCTTTTAACACTGCCAGTTGATTTCTAGAATTAAAAGAAAAAAGGAACTTTCCTCTGCTAAGCACATGATTTTGAGAGCGAGAGGGAAGCCGATGAGAATTGAGTGAGGCTGGATGTTGCCTGAGCTCATTACTTAGACTTTGTGTGACCTCCTGGCCTCAGATTCTCTTCCTGCCCATCTCCTCCATTTTACCCTTTTGAATTTAATAATGAGGGTAAGAAAGGGAAATGAAATGGTTGATACAATTCATAAAGAAGGCAGAATTACAGAGTAAGATGAAGCTACAGGTAATCCAAGCCTCCGAGATAGATTTTAATGAAACAAAGTTATAAAGATAATCTGTCCAGCACTCAGATTCCTACAGAAGGGATTATTTCATAGTCAGTTTTGGTTAAATGGATTCCCTGGTGGCTCAGCTGGTAAAGAACCTGCCTGCCAATGCAGGAGATGAAAAAGACCTGGGTTCGATCCCTGGGTGGGGAAGATCCCCCGGAGAAGGAAATGGTAATCACTCCAGTATTCTTGCCTGGAAAATTTCATGGGTCGAGGAGCCTGGTGGGTACAGTCTATGGGGTTGCAAAGAGTTGACTAAGCGCACACAGGCAGCTACCCTTGGTTAAATTGTTCTAGCATCTCATGACCCCCTGAGATACAAAGGAGAAACAGTCCTTTTCATATTTTTTACAGACTCGCTTTCCTGCCTATTACAATTGAGCTCTCGGACTCTCGAATTACAAGGGTTATTTTAAGGGACGTGGTAGATATTTCAGTGTGGACTGCAGGGGACTAAGCCATTTTCAGTCACATACTGCCTTCAATCATTTATATGTTGACGCCTTTCTTTATAAAAACTACATATTTATTTATTTGCTTGCTTATTTGTCTGCACCAAGTATTCACTGTGGCACTCGGGATCTTTGAACCTGGGCCCCCTGCATAGGGAGCGTGGAGTCCTGGCCACTGAACCACAAGGGAAGTCCCTAAATTTGGACTCCTTTGGAAGATAACTTTATAGCCACTAGATTGGGTCTGATTCTGTGGTAGGCACTGAGGGGAGGAGTGCGTCATGTGGCGGGGACACCTATCGTGAAGACAATATCGTGGGCAGAGCTGACTGTCAACCCTAGTCATCCTCCTCTCCCCAACCCTGGAGTCTCATGATTTCCGGATATGAGATTGTTGGGACTTTTGACATGACGATGCCATATTTGTGTATATTCTTCCAGACACAACTGAAGGGTTTTGTAAAACCTACTGTTACCAGAACTGAAGGTATTATATGCCTTTGTGTTTATGGAAAGGTTGCATTGTACACATTGAAAAGAGAACTTGGAAGAACCAGAGATATTCTTTGGCCAAACCATCCAACTATTTCTGTAGCCAGAATTCATCCTGCTGAAGCAAGAGTTACTGTTTGGGGACCATAAACTGTCTCCATTGTTGGTAACACGCTCATGGTTATTATTCAACACAAGATAGCAGAAAGCCAGCTATGCGCTGGCTCTGTGAGAGGGTGGTGGGAAGTGAACGTGGGATGCATTAAAATTGTTCCTTTTGTTCCAAGGAAACCCAGGTCTCCTGTGATCTGCTGAGGAGATGGTTAACCCTCTGTGCTTTCCCTCCCTTAGAATCTCTTTCATCTTGGGCCTGACTCTGAAATTCTGCACTTGAACTTCTTGTGATCTTTGCAATGGGATGAAACACTTTACAAATGTCGATCTTTTGGGTCGTGAATGGAGAAGGGGAGGTGACGGTGTCCACAGTCACCTTCGGTCTCTACAGAGCTGCTATTTTGGATTCCTGCTTAAACTCTGGGGCCACTTGCCCTGTTGGTGTCTTGAGCTTGAATCAGCAGCTCCATTCTTCCAAAATTAAGTAGATGCCTGCTGTGTATAAGGCACTCCACTGGACGTCTGGCATGGCCCCTCTTGTTCTGTCAAGAGCTGATTGTATTTCCCTTGATGTTGGTACAAGGGGTAAAGTTCTCAGACATCAGAGAAAGGGTACAAATAATAAGAGAGTTGTGCATTGTCAGAATTGGGCTGAAGCTGTCAGTTCACTTTTAAATAATTCTAAAGAGAGTCTGTTGCTGCTTGCTCTTCCTAAAGGGAGAGAGCCAGTGGGATCCGAATGAAAATAGCTGTATTACATCATCAGGAAAAGTTTTCATTGGTACTTTGTGTCTTGAGGGGAGGAAGTCTGCAGTTATATTTAGGTTGACTCAGTTTTGCTTTTTGAAATGGTAATTTTGAGAGAAAGTAAGGGAAAAGGAAGGGAGGGATACTTGAAGAAGTCCACCAGGTTTATCTTGTGCATGTTGACTAACGTGGCATTAAGTTTTGTGTGTATTGAATCTGCACCCTATCTTATTCCTGTTTTCCAATCACCTATTGTATCTCATTTAAACCATAATAGCATCTTCGAAGTAACATGTTGCTTTTAAAGTGCGCCTCTTTTGAAATGTCAAATGTTTCTTTATCAGGAATATGAATTTTCAAGATTTCTTCTGTGGGAAACAGAGGTACCAAAAGAAAATTTTTTAGTGCTTTTTTGTTTTTGTTTTTTTCTCTTGGCATTTCAGTTATCTGAATCTCAAAGCCTTGCTTTTTATGACCTGTGAAGATCAGACTTGTTTAGATGCTGAGGGATAAAAGTCTTTAGCTTACCACGTGTATGATGCATTTCATCAGAAGCCAGTGGTGCCTCCAGCCCAGCACTCCTCCCGGGCCCCTTGGAGAAACAGTGTCCCCACATGACCCAGGGGAGTGAGATGGCTCATGAGAACAACACTCAGGAGATGCTAATTCACATGGCTTCCCAAGGAAATGTCTATGATAACAACAGACAGAAACCCCTCCATCCAGCATTCAAGAAGGAGAGGTTATTATTTGGACTCAGTATCACATGAAGGCTGAGACTCTGAAACGTAAGGAAACAGGAGCTGGAAAGTGACTGGAACAGAAGCTACTAGACGGTGCCCCGGGAGTCAGAGGGGACTTGTGCGACACTCACAGAAGGGGAAGGCCTGGGATGAACATGATGGTAACTTGTGAAGAACCATCATCTGTTAGTGCCAAACATATGCCAGGCGCTGTGCTGAATATGGGCTTCCCTGGTGGCTCAGCTGGTAAAGAATCCGCCTGCAGTGTGGGAGACCTGGGTTCGATCCCTGGGTTGGGAAGATCCCCTGGAGAAGGGAAAGGCTACCCACTCCAGTATTCTAGCCTGGAGAATTCCATGGACTGTATAGTCTATGGACTCGCAAAGAGTCTCCCAGGTGGTTCAGTGGGTAAAGAATCCGCCTGCAATGCTGGAGACACAGGTTTGATTCCTGGATTGGGAAGATCCCCTGGAGGAGGGCATGGCAACCCACTCCAGTATTCTTGCTTGGAGAACCCCATGGACAGAGGAGCCTGGAGGGCTACCGTCCATAGGGTCACAAATAGACATGACCGAAGCCCTTAAGCACGCACACATGTGCTAAATATTATACTTTCAGCTTTACCTGATTTACCCGCCTGACAGTTCATGAGGCAGGAAGTACTGGCCCCCTGAAAAAGAATACCACAAGGATGCCACAGCTTGGTGAACTTGACTAAAGTGATGGAGGGAAGACATCGACTCACGTCCACCTCCGAAGGGCTGGGTTTACCTCAGCGTTTTGCTGCATCTCTTACCAAACTGCTTCTATTTCCTTTCCCAGGGTATAGCTGCTGCTGCTTCTCTTTTTCAAAATTCACTTATTTGGCTTCATCAGGTCTTAGTGGCAGCACACAAAATTGTCATTGCATTGTGCGGATCTTTCCTTGTGACGCACGTGCTCCAGAGGAGGAGGGCTCCGTGGTTGTGGTGCATGCTCCAAGGCGTGTGGGAGCTTAGTTTCCTGACCAGGGATTGAACTGAGTCCCTTGCATTGCAAGGCGAATTCTTAACCATTGGGCCACCAGGGAAGTCCTCCCAGAGCATAGCTTCTTAAACAGTATATAGGCAAATTAAGGTATAGTTAAGAGTTTAAAATGTTTTCACCATCTCACTTGCCAGCAGTGAAGAAATGAATGGAATGCTGGCGGCCTTATTGTGCAAGGATTAGAGATACTCAGGGCCCTTGGGGACACTTGAGCTAGGGGCAGTGGGGTGGGAAAGTGAAAATGTTAGATGCTCAGTCCTGTCCAACTCTTTGCCCCCATGGACTGTAGCCCACCAGGCCCCTCTGTCCATGGGGGTTCTCCAGACAAGAATGCTGGAGTGGGTTACCATTCCCTTCTCCAGGAGATCGTCCTGATCCAGGGATCGAACCTGGATCACCTGCATTGCAGGCGGATTCTTTACTGTCTGAGCCACCAGGGAAGCCAATGAGATGGGAAGGGGGTCTCTGAAATTTAGAGAGTTGTGCTTTCTTTGTGACTGAAATATATTTATATATTTCTTTGCTTTCGTTAAAAGCTGTATTTCATAGTTGTAAACAGAAATGAGATTGTATTTTAATAAAAATATGTTGATTTCTGTCATTTCAATGAATTTTTTCTTGGCATAGACTTTCTCCTTGCATGTAAAAGAATTGAATCTTAAGAGATGATGTGTCACCAATGGAAGACAGTTTGGACTTTGAGTAAACAAGGTCAACTCTTGGGCCTCAGTTTCTTTACCAGCTAAACCAAGTGAGCAGGCTTATTTTAAAGCTATGCTGGGACTTCCCTGGTGGTCCAGTGGTTAAGACACACGCTTTCACTGCAGGGGACGTGGGTTCAGTCCTTCACTGGGGAACTAGGATTCCCACAAGCCTCACAGTGTGGCTCCAAAAAATAAAAATAAAGTGGTTTTTGAATTATCTTTACCTTAAAAACTTGTGCTAATCCAGGCAGAGTAGAGTCCAGAGATAAGACTCACACATATATGACAACTAATTCTCAACAAAGATTCAGAGGCAGTTCAGTGGAGAGAGGATGAAAGTGAAAGTCAAGATAGCTCAGTCGTGTCCGACTGTGACCCCATGGACTGTAGATCATCAGGCTTCTCTGTCCATGGGATTCTCCAGGCAAGAATACTGGGGTGGGTTGCCCTGCCCTCCTCCAGGGGATCTGCCCGACCCAGGGGTCAAATCTGCATCTCTTACATCTCTCCATCATTGGCAGGTGGTTTCTTTACCGCTAGCTCCACCTGGGATGGTGTTTAACAAATGGTGCTTAAAAAGTTGAATATCTATGTGCAAAATCATAAACGAAATGATGGCTTCTAACAAATAGTATTTTAAAAATTGAATATCCTTATGCAAAATCATAAACTCTGATCTATACCTTATACAATACACACAAAAAATAACTTAAAAGGGCGTTAAAACACAGGCCTAAGTGTAAACCTACATCTGTGAAACTTCCAGAAGAGAAATCAGGGAACTCTCAATCATCCTGGGTCAAGGAGAGGTTTGTTGGATAAAATGATGTAGGCATGACTCATAAAAGAAGAAAGATGACAAAGTGGGCTCCATCAGGATTAAAAAAACCTTTGTTCTTTAACTGGACTGTTGAGGGAATGAAAAGTCAAGGCACAGATGGGGATGAGTTTTATTAAGTCATATAGCTGCCAAAAAAATCATACCCAGAGTCTATAAAGAACTAAAACATAATAAATATCCCAATAAAAGAGGTCCAAATGGTTTAAACAGATACGTCAAGAAAGATACATGAGAAGGTGCTCACCATCATTAGTCACTAGAGCTGCAAATTACAACCACAGTGAGACACCCCCATACCAATTTGAATGGACAAACGGTGTTTTATTTTTTTCTGTTCTATACCACACTGCAAAGCTTGTGGGTTCTTAGATCCCCAACCAGGGACTGAACCTGGGCCCCTGGCAGTGAGAGCAAGGAATCTGAACCATTGGAATGCCGGGGAATTCCCAGAATGGCCGTTTTTTTCTTTAAAAAGGACTGAGTATACCCTGTTTTATGAGGATGCGGAGCAGTTGCGGTTGTCATGTTCTCACATTCATATCGATGGAATGAATGTCAGACTATGTACAGCTGTTTGCTAAATCCACTGGGCAGTTCTTAAAAAGATAAACATATACCTGCCATGTGATTCAGCCATCCCATTCCTCAGTGTTTACACAAGAAAAATGAAACATGTCCACGCAAAGTCTTGGATGTGAATGTTCACAGTGTCATTATTTATAATAGCCCCACACTGTTCTGTGACAGGTAACGGATGAGTAAATTGTGTCTATCCATACAGTGAACTCTGCTCGACCATGAAAAGGGCTTCCCAAGGTAGCTCAGCGGGTAAAGAATCTGCCTGCAAGGCAGGAGACGCAGGAGACACAGGTTTGATCCCTGGGATGGAAAGATCCCCTGGAGGAGGAAATAGCAACCCACTAAGTTCTCTTGCCTGGAGAATCCCATGGACAGAAGAGCCTGGCGGGCTACAGTCCATGGGGTTGCAAAAGAGACGGACATGACTGAAGTGACTTAGCATGCATTCACGCTACAGTGAAAAGGGATGAATTAATGGAACAACTTGGATGAATCTCAAGATAATTATGCTGAATAAAAGAAGCCAGACAAGACAGAGTACATGCTGTAAGATTCCATTTGTAGCAGATTTTTTAAATGCAAGCTAATCTATGTTACAAAAAGCGGATCAGTCCTTGCCTTGGAATGGAGTGGGGTGGTCAGGGAAGAGTGATTGGCAAGGAGTGAAAAGGGTGTCAGGAAACCGGGGGAGAATGATGGATTGTTTATTATATTGATTTCGGTGATGGCTTCTTGGGTGTGTATATGTGTCAGACGTTATCAGATAGATCTCTTTTAATATGAAGGTGTTCGTACGTCAATTATACTTCATAAGAGAAAACAAAGCGGCTACAGCAATCGATACCAATACGTGAGACAGACACAAACACAGTAGGAGCTGTTCTGTGCAGACAGACACAGTTCAGTTCAGTTCACTCGCTTAGTCCTGTCCGGCTCATTGTAACCACATGGACCACACAAGGCTTCCCTGTCCATCACCAACTTCCGGAGCTTGCTCAAACTGATGTCTATTGAGTCAATGATGCTATCCAACCATCTCATCCTCTGTTGTCACCTTCTCCTCCTGCCTTCAATCTTTCCCAGCCTCAGGGTCTTTTCCAGTGAGTCCATTCTTCGCATCAGGTGGCCAAAGTATTGGAGTTTCAGCTTCAGCATCAGTCCTTCCAATGAATATTCAGAACTGATTTCTGTTAGGATGCACTGGTTTGATCTCCTTGCAGTCCAACACAACAGGACAGTTCTAAAATCCTGGCAGGAATTTTCTGAAGTTTTCTCCAGGTAATCGGAATTTTCTGAAGTTTTCTCCAGGTAATCCCAAAGCTAGTTCCCACACCCTTCCATGTGGCTGGGATGTCCCTTCACATGTGCTGTGTGGCATGTATTTCTTTTAGTCGAAACGATTAAGTAGCCCTTTGACTTATGAAAACAATGTGTCATACATTCAAAAACAAAAAGAAATGTTTTCTGGAGGCACCGTGCAGAGATGGACAGGATAGACCTGAGTTCTGAGCTGAGTTCGCTGGGCTGTGGGTCTCAGTCTTCTCATTTGCCCTTCATGGAAGACCATCACCAAAGAGGGCTGGGTGTTTGGAGGACACCAGGGTTTCCCTGGTGGCTCAGACAGTAAAGAATCTACCTGCAGTGCAGGAGACCCAGGTTCGATCCCTGGGGCGGGAAGATCCCCTGGAAGAGGAAATCGCCACCCACTCAGTATTCTTGCCTGGAGAATTCCCATGGACCGAGGAGCCTGGCGGGTTACAGTCCATGGGGTCTCAAATAGTCAAACACTGCTGAGCAACTAACACTTTCACTTATAGGTTCTACTGAGACAACCGCCCCCCCCGCCCCACCCCCGACCTGTCTTCTATCTTTATAAAGCCCTGTCCCCTGCTAGTATTGTATATAGTGCAGCAAAATAAAATATGCTTGTGCTTTAACACCCCCATGCACACACACACAAAGCCCTCGGGCAGGAGTCAGGTGGAGCGCTCCTCCCTGGCACCATTGCTCCTGGGCAGTGATGGAAACTGACCAGTGGCTGCCAGGGCAAGGTAGGTAGGTGCTCAGTAGAAGATCGTTGGAAGTGTCCTGTATCTTGCTTCTGGTGGTGGTTCCACGGGTGCAGTCATCTGTCAAAACTCACCGGATGTTATGCTTTGAAAGCGAAAGTGAAAGTGAAGTCACTCAGTCGTGTCTGACTCTTTGCGACCTCATGAACTGTAGCCCACCAGTCTCCTCCATCCATGGGATTTTCCAAGCAGGAATACTGGAGTGGGTTGCCATTTCCTTCTCCAGGGGATCTTCCTGACCCAAGGATCGAACCCCAGTCTCCCTCATTGTAGGCAGACACTTTACGTCTGAGCCACCAAGGAAGTCTTATGCTTTAAATGCATGCAGTTTATTCTCTGAAACTTTATCCCCATGAAGTTGTTATTAAGGTTGTATTTTATTTTTATCTTTGGCTGTGCTGGGTCTCCTTTGCTGCACGCAGGCTGAGTGGGGGCTAGTCTTTTGTTGTGGCACATGGGCTCTCGAGGGGCAGCCTTTAGTGCACACGGGATCTTCCCAGACCAGGGATTGAACCTGTGTCCCCCGCATTGGCCAGAGAAGGCAATGGCACCCCACTCCAGTACTCTTGCCTGGAAAATCCCATGGATGGAGGAGCCTGGTGGGCTGCAACCCATGGGGTCACTAAGAGTCGGGCACGACTGAGCGACTTC
This sequence comes from Ovis aries, assembly GCF_016772045.2. Taxonomy (NCBI): domain Eukaryota; kingdom Metazoa; phylum Chordata; class Mammalia; order Artiodactyla; family Bovidae; genus Ovis; species Ovis aries. The sequence continues at coordinate 56,769,792 of NC_056069.1, forward strand.
ATTTTCACTTTTCACTTTCATGCATTGGAGAAGGAAATGGCAACCCACTCCAGTGTTCTTGCCTAGAGAATCCCAGGGACGGAGGAGCCTGGTGGGCTGCTGTCTATGGGGTCGCACAGAGTTGGACACGACTGAAGTGACTTAGCAGCAGCAGCAGCAGCCCCCACATTGGCAAGGCGGATTCTTAACCAGTGGATCACCAGGGAAGTCCGAAGTTGTTAGAACTCCGTACCTTGTCTGCCCTCAGCTCTCAACTCTAGAATATAATGGCCCCTCCACACACACTCTGATTATGTTTTAATAAAATAATAATTTTGTTGCCTCCCTTGGTATTTCTTGGAACAAGAAAGCATAGGCAGCTACATTAGATTTTATTGTGAAACGTGGATGCTCTTCCTTTACGTCTGTGTTTCTAAGGACAAAGTCAAGTGTGAAATTGTAGCCATTTGTTTTAGCTAATGGAACAGGAGAGAAAGTGATGTGTAGTCATGTCTCCTCAGACAAGCAAGCCCTGGGCCAGGGCAGGGTCAAAGGTGATGCTTGTCCTGGAATCTCCCAAGCACAATGATACCACATGATAAATGTTTCTTGTTTACTTGTCACTTGACAGAATTGATGCTTTTTTTTCCGCTTTAGTTGTTGTGAATCATCCTTTTACACAACTGCTGTTTCCCTGATCCCCACAAAATGCACACAGGACATATCAGCCAGCCATGACGAATGTCTTCCCAGTCACTTTGCATCCTCAGTTCTGTGCTCAGAAAGGTCATTTCTGTTTGGTTCCCTGGATCCCAGGGGCACTGATGGACATGAGTGCCCAGCACCCCTGCTTGTCGGGCACAGGTCCCCGATAGCCCTCTCCTTCCCTTCCCTTGTTATATAATCATCAGTCAGCTCCACATTACTCATTTACCAGCCTAAATCTTTCTCAGATTTGATTTTCCTACAGTGACCAAGTGAATCATTTACAGGTATGTGGATTTCCTAAAGGGGTCAGAACCAAAGGGTTTCAGATTCTCAGTGTTTAAGATACTGTCGCTCATAATTGAATCTGTGGTAGAGGTGAGTTCATTCTTTAGCTCCGGCCTGTGTCTGCAGAGACAGGAGCTTCTGTGTGACAGAAGCATGAACCCTGAGTCCAGCCTCATCAGATCCCGCTGTCTCCCTCTCCCCCTTAGGCTGGTACACTTTGTCCTCTCAAGTTTTATCAGTGATTGACTTCACAAATGACTGTGATCATAAACAAGCATGAGATCATTGATTTGTTCTTAAGAAATTTACAGGTGCTTAAAAGGTGTCAGTAGGGTAGACGCCAGTGCCCTGGGAGCTGAAACTGCCTGTGTTGGTTGTTTTCAGTTGGGAGACCCAGTTTGCATCAAGAAAGCTCTGGACTTTGACTCGCTTTTGTTGTTGTTGTTCGGTTGCTCCGTCATGTCCGACTTTGCGACCCCCATGGGCTGCAGCACGCCAGATCTCCCCATCCATCACCAACTTCCAGAGTTTACTCAAACTCATGTCCATTGAGTCAGTGATGCTGTCCAACCATCTCATCCTCTGTCACTCCCTTCTCCTCCTGCCATCAATCTTTCCCAGCATCAGGGTCTTTTCCAATGAGTTGGTTCTTTGCATCAGATGGACAAAGTATTGGAGCTTCAGCTTCTGCATCAGTCCTTGTAATACATATTCAGGGTTGATTTCCTTTAGGTTGATCCTTTTAGTCCTTGCAGTGAATATTCAGGGTTGATTGATTGGTTTGATCTCCTTGCAGTCCAAGGGACTCTCAAGAGTCTTCTGCATCCCCATAGTTCAAAAGCATCAATTCTTTGGCGCTTAGATCCGCATCAAGAAGTATTCCCAAAGAACCAATTTTCATAAATCTACTCACTGAATGTCTATTTTCTTTTCAGCAGCCACATCCTTTGTCCTAACCAAAAGAGCAGTCAAGAATCTAAAGAAGATAACTTAGAAATTTTACGTTAGAATAATGATTTGAATGTGCGCTTTCCTCCGGCAGAGTTCTTATCTGTTCATTTAAACGTGTCATTCACATTTTCTACTCTGAGCAAAGCTGACTTGGAAAAGAAAAGTTATTTTAAAACACGTCTTTCAATTTAGGCATATTGGATAAGTAAAGAATCTGATAGCAGTAATCACTTGACAATTGACATTTTGACAATTACTCAAAACATGTTTAAGACAAGTCAAGGAAAAATGAGATCTGCCTTCAGTGAGAGTGAAGTGACACGGTGAGACATGGTACCAGGACAGTTGGCTCTGCTGGCGATTGTGTGGACGGGACCTGGGGGCCCAGGGCCGGGCAGCAAGCAGGGGCCTCGGAGACAGGACAGGAGAGGAGGCTGGGCCGGCAGGACGAGAGGCTGGTCTTGACCTTTCCTGTCTGGCTCGCTGAGTCCCAGCCTTAGATTACGAAACATGTTCTGGAAATTATTTCCAGCCGGCACACATCCCTGCGGTGACAGCTTATTTCTGGATTCCCGGTGCAAATGCCTGGGCTCTGATGACATTCAGGGGTGTGTTTTACAGCCCATCATCTGATTAGTCGCTGAATTCTGAGGACTCTCCCCGCTGGCGACGGGACAGAGCACGTGAGCGCAGGAACAAAATAACTTGTTTATTTCCTCCAGGCTCCTTGTAACAGACCGCCAAGTCAGGGCCTCCCTGCCTCTGTGTCCCCTTTGTGAATGTCCCCAACCACGTGGACGTGAAGTGTGGGGCCCTTCCTGGGGAGTACCCCCAAAGCAGAGATTTTTGAGCTGCATATAGGGACATTTCGAACTTGATGTCTGAAGAGATGATTTCAGTCATTTCTGAAAATTTTTGAAATACAAATGAGTCTGTAACAGGTTCTTACAAGCCGGCCTCAGCTTTCTTTTGGAGAAGAGCGCTGCCACCCCTTTTCAGTTCTTGGGGTTGGGGACACCGAGGACAGAATGCAGGGTGTTCTAGGAGGCCAGAGGTCATGCCAAGAGGCAGAGTCCTGGTTATGACAGACTTGAGTTCAGACGTCTCCTGACCTCATTGTGCTCATCTTTAAAATGGGTATAGTGATAGAATTCCCCTCCCAGAGCTCTGGGAAGGCTTGATGGAGATCCTGTATGTATAGCATCAAACAGAACATGCTGTTTTGTGTTGAACAAAACATGGCAGAACAGCTGCTATGGCTGTTGTTACTTGGGAATCATTTTCAGGAGACGTAGAGGAGCCCCTGGGGCTTCCCAAGTGGCTCAGCGGTGAAGAGTCCACCTGCCAATGCAGGAGACGCAGGTTTGATTCCTGGGTCGGGAAATCCCCTGGAGAGGGAAATGGCAACCCGCTCCGGTATCCTCGCCTGGAGAATCCCACGGACAGAGGAGCCTGGAGGGTTGTAGTCTGTGGTGTCGTAAGAAGTCTACAGGACTGAAGGCCTGAGCACACGCATAAGAGGAACTGCTGATCTAAAGCTGCTGCCCTGCTCAGAACAAGCCTCCACAGGGAGCCAGGAGGTGCACTAACCCTCCCGCTGCCCTGAGCGGTCACCCCTCATGCTCCCTTCATTCAGAGCAATCTAGAGCCGGGGTCACCTCTCCCAGAGTGGTGGGGGGTTAACTTTTCAAATCCTCTCCTGGGGCCGGGCTCTGTATGTCTTGCTCTGACTTGGGTCCTGCTGGAACTCTCTGTTAGTCCCCACAGATATCCCTGGAGGAGGGCATGGCAACTGCAGTATTCTTGCCTGGAGAATCGCCATGGACAGAGGAGCCTGGTGGGCTACAGTCCATGGGTTCACACAGCCTAAGATATCAGATATCACAGACTAAGTACAGCCACAGATATCAGTAAAAAGAGCTAAGTCCTCCCTGTGAAGATCCTTGAATACACACGAGTGCTGAGTTCCTCCGTATTCTGTGGCTATATTGGGGGTGGAGAATTCCTGAATTTGATCTGCTTGCCATCTGCTCCCACAGCAGCGCCCCTGCCTGCAGCCCGGGGCAGGGTCCTCACACTCCCCTTTGCAGATGAGGGGCCCCTGGGACCTGAAGTCACCCCGTGGCTGCCCACACCCATGCCTCATGCTGTTTTTTTCCCTTTGACGAACCAGAGCCTTGGTTTGATCTGTGGTCATAGCCACACACCATGTAGGACCTATGCCCATGCCCCACAGTTGAGCCGCTGCAGATGCTGGCAGCTGGCAGATATCCAAGCAGAACAGGGGCAGCATTTACAGAACGGGCTCCAAGGCTCACCGCCTGGGGTTGCAGCCCAGCTCTCTTTCCTAGGCACCTGGCTCTGGGCAAGTTCCAAAACCTCAAAGCCTCAATTCCTCATTTTTTGTTTTTTGGCCACAGCATGCAGCCTAAGAGATCTTAGTTCCCCAACCGGGGGTGGAACCCAGGGCTCTTGCAGTAGAAGCACAGAGTCTTAACCATAGACCACCAGGGAAGCCCCTCGTTTCTTCACTTTTGATACATGGGAAATGCTAGTTAATGCAGGGGTCACGATGAGGGTTAGAACCCATGGAACCCTGCCAAGGCCCTGGCTCTTCCCTGTAGGGGCTCCAGGAATGAGGGCGGTTCTCTGACCTATGCCACCGTCCAGGGTCGGAGGATAGGCCCCTAGACGGAGAGTGGGATGGGTGGGTGACGGTCAAAGGGAGAGCAGGCAGGGTCCAGAAGGACTGTTGGCTGAGATGGGACCTCTTGCCATCTTGGGGCCCTGTTTCTGTGGATATGCTCTCCTCACCCTGACAGCTCATCCTGGAGGGACCCTCAAGCAAGTCCATATTTGAAAAGCCGTCCTCTGGTCTTCTGGCCAGAATCCTCCCTTAGGTGCCTCAGATGAACTTGGAAGCCTCATTATTGGTAAAATTTTCCAACTCTGATATTTTATTATTGTTAACTATCTTATTTTATTTTTTTAACTTTAAACTTTTTATTTTGTGTTGAGGTATAGCCAGTTTAGCCCACTCCAGTATTCTTGCCTGGAGAATCCCATGGTTAGAGGAGCCTGGTAGGCTACAGTCCATGGGGTCGCAGAGTTGGACACGACTGAAGCGACTTAGCGCGCATGCACATAGCTGATTAACAATGTTCTGGTAGTTTCAGGTGAACAGTGGAAGGGACTCAGCTATACATATACATGTATCCATTCTCTTCCAGACTCTGATTGGGTTGACTTATAATCCTTATTGCTCTTATTGGGACTGTGAGTAATCGGATTCAGAGACACAAAGGAGTGAGTTTGGGTGTTATCAACACTGATCAGCTTCAGGGCAGTTTGTGAGATCTTCTCTCTGGGGATGAATAAGAAGGCTCACAGACTTCAAGGCCACCCCTGGGAAAAGGCAGGCTTCTTCATTGGTGAAAACTGGTCAGAAAATTGTCATGAATCCCAGCATTTGTGCGGTCCGTTTCGAGCAAGAGGCAAGAAAATGGTTGGGCACAGGAGGTGGGCTGCAAAGAAGGGAAAAGGACTCAAAAGCTCTCATGTGCTCCTGTGTGGCTTTTTCAAAAAGATATTTATTTGTTTATTTGGCTGCACGGGGTCTTAGTTGCAGCTTGTGAATTCTTGTGCTAAGTGCTAAGTTGCTTCAGTTGTGTCTGACTCTATGCAACCCCATGGACTGTAGCCTGCCGGGCTCCTCTGTCCATGGGATTCTCCAGGCATGAATACTGGAGTGGGTTGCCATTTCCCACTCCAGGAACTCTTAGCTGGGGCATGTGGGATCTAGTTCCCTGACCAGGGATGGAACCCAAGCTCCCTGCATTGGGAGCGTGGAGTCTTAGCCAGCAGACCACCAGGGAAGTCCCTTTGTGTGATTTTAAATCAGGCACTGAGGCGTGGCAGACAGCTCTGCTGACCCAGTGCAGGGTGCATCCCACACCTATTCTATAGCTCCTGCCAGCTTGGAGACCGCTCCCGCCCTTGGTGCCTCTGAAATCGACCAAGTGCTCAGATCTCCTGAGGACTCATGCTGCCTGCAAACATGCTTGTACACATTTGGGGGTGGAGAGAAGAGAAAAAAACATGGGTGGTCTGCTTTAAATCCTTCATTGTTAGGACCCAGAGCTTAGCTCTTAACCAAATGGTCTTAGCTCTTAACCAAATGGGCCTTTATGTGCTGGTCTGTGGGCTTCCCCATTGGCTCAGTGGTAAAGAATCCAGCTGCAATGCAGGAACCTCAGGAGACCCAGGTTTGACCCCTGAGTTGGGAAGAATCGCTGGAGGAGGGCATGGTAACCCACTCCAGTATTCTTACCTAGAGAATCCCATGGACAGAGGAGCCTGGCCAGCTACAGTCCATGGGGTCTTAAAGAGTTAGACATGACTGAAGTGACTTAGCATGAACACACATGTTGGTCTTGGTCTTCGGTTGCTTCAAATTCAGCTTCTCTACTACCCTGGGAGCTCCATGACTTCTCTACTACCCTGGGAGCTCTATGAAATGGAGATCGTGTCTCCAGGATCTGCCCCTGTGACCCCCTCCCCCCCAGGGCCTAGCACAGTGCCCGGCCCTTAATACGTGCTCCCTAAAAATGCTTGATGAGTGAATGAGTGACCAGAGGCCATTGTTTCCAGAAGAAAAATGACAGCAGCAGACACTGCCTTGCAGTAGTTTGGCAGGGATATTGTAGCAATGCAGCAATCTCTGCGACAGAGTATAATTCTAACGGGGCTTCTGCCCTGAACAAATTAGTAAGATGGGTGTTCTGAGTCTCCTGTGAAAAGCGGCTGGTAAGCGCTCAGCAGAGGAAAATGCGAGCTGGCCAGGAGTGAAGTGTGAAGGTTGCTGTGAGCGCAGAAATCCCCGGGCCACCCCTTCTGATTCATTCACACATTATCACCTGATGGTCTTGGCGTTGATAAGGTTGGCTGAAATAAGCAGAGCAGCCTCTCCTCTCCACCCGCTCTATACGTCTGCACTCTGCAGCGGGGCCGGGCAAGCGTGGGGCGCCCTGCACTTCACACAGTAACCTAGGGGAGCATCCCATCACACAGCATCACACCAGCGGGGACCTCGTATCTCGTGTCTTAGAGTGTGTGTAGACAACACACTTCTCACAGTCAGAGCCTCGGTTACTCGGAACACATACTCTAATGCTGGGGTTTTTCGTTGTTGATAACATGCTCATTGTTGTAAATCAGTGGGTGTAGAGAAAACGTGTCATTCTTTTTGGTTGCCCAGACCTTTGCCCTGAAGGAGAATTTTCTGGCTTATCACTTCGGGCAAAGAATTCATGCCATTATCTTCTTGTTCAGATAATCGGTAAACATTTCTTCACAAATATGCAGATAATTCAGTGTAATATGCAGATTTTACACTTGGCAAAAATGCTTTAAAAATCGCATCTAGGTAATTGCTTTCAGTTCAATTCAGTTGCTCAGTCGTGTCCAACTTTTTGTGACCCCGTGAATTGCAGCACACCAGGCTTCCCTGTACATCACCTACTCCCGGAGCTTGCTCAAACTCATGTCCATTGAGTCAGTGATGCCATCCAACCATCTCATCCTCTGTCATTCCCTTCTCCTGCCTTCAATCTTTCCCAACATTAGGGTCTTTTCTAGAGAGTCAGCTCTTCGCATCAGGTGACCAAACTTTGGAGCTTCAGCATCATTCCTTCCAATGAATATCCAGGACCGATTTTCTTTAGGATGAACTAAGTTGATCTCCTTGCTGTCCAAGGGACTCTCAAGAGTCTTCTCCAACACCACAGTTCAAAAGCATCAATTCTTTGGCGCTCAGCTCTCTTTATAGTCCAACTCTCACATCTGTACATGACTACTGGAAGACCATAACTTTAATTAGACGAACCTTTGTTGACAAAATAATGACTCTGCTTTTTAATATGCCGTCTAGGTTGGTCATAGTTTTTCTTCCAAGGAGCAAGCATCTTTTAATTTAGGTAATTGCTTTAGGTGTTCCCTTTATCATCTGCATGGAGACCCAGCATGAGGGAACTGAAAGGAAAAAAAAAAAAAACATGAAAAAGGAAAAACATTTTGAACACTAGTAAGTCAATTAAGATGAAACCTCTGATGTCCTGGGGAACTGCATCACCACCCTGATACCCACAGACGTGAATGACAGACAGGCTACTGAGATTCAGTGTCACTGGGTCTCCACTGGACGCTGTGCATGCCTGCTAAGTTGTTTTATTTGTGTCCGATTCTTTGCGACCCTTTCGACAATAGACTGCCAGGTAGCTCTGTCCATGGGATTCTCCAGGCAAGAATATTGGAGTGGGTTGCCTTGCCCTCCTCCAGGGGATCTTCTCCACCCAGGGATCGAACCCGTGTTTCTTATGTCTCCTGCACCGGCAGGCAGGTTCTTTACCTCTAGCCCCACTTGGATATCAGGATGCAGCTCAGTGTCTGCCTTCCCGTGTCTGTTTTTAAAGGACGGTTTCTAAGGCCAAGGAGGACGTGGCCTATTCCCTCCAGCCTAGTGGTCTAAGTCCTTTAACAGTGCGGCAGGGCCCGGAAGGGCCGATGGTTCCCAAGGATGCCGCTTCCTCGTGTTGGAAAGGAACTGTGCCGCGGGCGGAGGAGCACAGACCTCCCTAACCAGGTTGCTGGCCACACATGCTCCAGGGAAAGCCTGACGCAGGCTGTCCACTGCCTCGTCTGTTGGGGAGAAATCCTGTTTAATGCCTGGGGGATCTCGTGCCCCACCCCTTCCCCTGCATTCCTCTCTAGCCCGCCCCCTCCTGTGCTCATCACGTGCCTCTCTGTATCACCCTGTCCTTGACCTGTCCTGACAGCACATTACTTTGTAATTGCCCCTTGATTTGTGTTGTCTTCCCCACCAGACAGACTTGGTGATAACAGGGAGCTTTTCTAATCTTTGCCCTCCTGCTGTCTGGCCTATAATTGCCATCTTATTAGATGAATCAGTCATGTAGCCGAACGATAGAATTAATAAGCAACTCAGATGAGTCTAGAATGGCGCTGTGAGCAACGAGTGATTCAGCAGAAGAAACACAGCCCTGGCTCAGCCCGTTTCCACGTCCCTCCTGCGGCCTTGAGCAAGATGCTGCAGCTCTCCGTCTCTTTCTTCCTCTGTGAAAGGGGATTGGAACAACACCTTCCCTACGATTTTCCAAGGATTACATGAAATAACAAACATAAAGCACTTGATCCATTCGTAAGCAGTCCTCGGTGCTGTTATTATTATCAAGAGGAGAATTGGCCAGCAGTAATGAAGGATCAAAAATGAAAGAATATACAATATTTGTCTTTCTCTTTCTGCCTTACTTCACGCTTTAGAATAGTCTCTAGGTTCAACCACCTCATTAGAACTGAATTAAATGCATTCCTTTTTATATAGCTAAGTAATATTCCATTGTGTACCACAACTTCCTTATCCATTCATCTGTGATGGACATCTAGGTTCCTTCCACATCCTAACTATTTTAAATAGTGCTGCAGTGAATGTTGGGGTCCATGTGTCTTTTTCAGTTATAGTTTCCTCAGGGTAGGATGATTTGAGGGACTAGCATGGAAGCATGTATATTACCATATGTAAAATAGATAGCCAGTGGGAATTTGATCCAGTACTCCCTGTGACAGCTAGGGGGACCGGGGGCTGGGGGGAGAGGTGGGGAGGGGGTGGGGAGAGGTGGAGAGGGGGCCGGGGGGAGAGGTGGGGAGGGCGGGAGAGGTGGAAAGGGGTACTCAAGAGGGAGGGGACACAGGTATACCTCTGGCTGATTCGTGTTGATGTATGGCAAAAGCCATCACAATACTGTGGAGTAATTATCCTCCAAGTAAAAAAATAACAAAATATAAAAAACATTTAAAAAAATGAAAGAATAGGAAACCTAAACATCAGTTCAGTCACTCAGTTGTGTTTGACTCTTGGCGACCCCATGGACTGCAGCAAGCCGGGCCTCCCTGTCCATCACCAACCCCCGAAGCTTGCTCAAACTCATGTCCATCAAGTCAGTCATTCGTTTCTTATGTTGATATTGCGCTGAGAGTTAGAGAAAGGAAAGATTGTTGTGATTGGAGAGAGCAACGTGGAAAACGTGAGACTGAATCTCTGTCTCTCGTGTGTGTTTTTAAAGCCAACACGTAGGACAGTCAGAACCCCCACGCTGTCCTCTATGTTTTGCATATGACACTATTTCGTTTACTCTTACACGCTCAGTCTAATCCACTTACAACATTTACGTGTGCCTTAAGTCTTCGAAGCCCCTGATGCCAGTACTTTTATGATCCTCATTGCACAGACTAGGAAACAGGCGGAGAGGGCGAGTCGCTTGCTCGAGCTCACCCCACTGGTGGGTGATGGAGCCGCATCAGGACCCAGCTGGGCTGCCTGCGGGGGTCACTGGTACTACTGCCCAAGGAGCATGCCGTGTGCCCAGCACAGCGAGGGGATCAGACACCAGTAGGTTTACTGCTGGGGCTGAGGACTCACAATGGCATTGGAAGTAAAGAACATTCAGCAACAGAGGAGAGGTTGATGGCCGGGGTGGGTTTCCTGGAAGTGGACTGTGGGATGGAGATGAGCCACAGCATGTTTGTCTGGATCAAGACCTGGGAGGGGGAAGGGGGGAAGGGGGCAGGGAGGAAGTGGAGCTGCCACTCGGCCCAGCCCTCTGGGCGGGGAGGACGGTATCGGATGATGGGAGACCGTGAACCTCACCGTGTGCAGGATGAGGTGAATGGGAGAGGCTGAGGACGGTATCCATGAACTTCAAGGTTAAATTTCACCCTCTGCCCAGTTCCACGGGTGGATGCACACGGGTTTGCCACTGTGTGCAGTGAAGGACATGAAAAATGAAGGCAGTGAGACAGCTGGGGGTCCTCGAGATGGCCCATATTCTCTGAGGTTCCTCTTGCTACTGAAAAATGCCGCCAGACGACCCTTCTGTGGTCTTCGGTGGGCTGAAGTGTTCATCATTCAGTCGTGTCTGTGTCCACTCAGCTTGTCACCCCATGGATTGTAGCCCACCAGGCTGCTCTTTTCATGAAATTTTCCAGGCAAGAATACTGGAGTGGGTTGCCATTTCCTCCTCCAGGAGACCTTCCCCAACCAGGGATTGAACCTGGGTCTCCTGCATGCAGGCAGACTCTTTACCGTCTGAGCCACCAGGGTGGGCTGGTTCAAATCAGAGGCGGATCCAGGAAGAGAGGGTTTCTGGTTTGTTCATTTACCACATTAACAGCGACTGCTATGGCTTTGATTTGCACCTGATATGATAAGAGACTAATTATATGACAGGGTGACCCACATGGCAGGACGATTTCGGTCATAGCAACACAATATTTACCTGGACTGCACACCATCCAGCTGCTAAGTCAAGATGCAATCTTTTCCAGGGACTCAGCCAATGCAGTGAAAAACAGCCTTCCTTGTTCCTCACACAGGCTCTCTCCAGTTCTAGGAAGCATGACAGGTTATTTTCTTGTCATCTACAGATTTAGAATTTATTTACTGATGACCTTTTCCATGAGTATTTTTATATTAAAAAAAAAATCTCCGTTTGAAAGTGTGATCAATGACAGGACACCAAAATACAGTATCCTGACTTTGTTTTTTCTTTGTAGATTTGTAAAGGTAGAATTTCACACTTTTGGGGGGTAGATTTTTATCTGACTACATATATCCATGTGGGGAAATTTTTGAAAATGCTAGAAAATCACTAAAGAATATAGAAACCATAGAGATGATTGCTATAAATATTGGGTTCCTTCCAACAGTTCCTTCCTGTTGGTTTTCTTTAATCAATTAAAAATACCACATACTCTAACTGGTGGTGGGGGTGTGTTTAAAAAACAGAGGTTTGCCAGCTGTGGCCTACATTCATTCCTTTACGTATTGTCTGAGCTACAGTTGTTTAGTCATTAAGTCGTATTTGACTCTTTGCAACCCCATGAACTGCAGCACACTAGGCTTCCCTGTCCTTCACTATCTCCCCAAGTTTTCTCGAATTCATGTCCATTGAGTTTGTGATGCTGTTTAACCATCTCATCCTTTGCCATCCCCTTCTCCATTTGCCTTCAGTCTTTCCCAGCATCAGGGTCTTTTCCAGTGAGTTGACTCTTCAAATCAGGGGGCCAAAGTATTGGAGCCTCAGCTTCAGCATCAGTCCCTCCAGTGAATATTCAGGGTTAATTTCCTTTAGGATTGACTGCTTTGATCTCCTCGATGTCCAAGGAACTCCCAAGGAGCTTCTCCAGCACCACAGTTGGAAAGCATCAATTCTTCAATGCTCAGCCTTCTTTATGGTCCAGCTCTCACTTTCATACATGACTACTGGAAAACTGAGCTACAGTAGTGGAGTTGATTAGCTGTGATAGACACTATATGGCCCACAGATTTGAAAATGTTTAGTATGGGGCCATTTTGCCGAAAAGTTCTCCAGGCTTTTTTAAGATGTTGGGTATCCTAGGCCATTAGCTATTTTTCAAAGATGTGCTTTTAAGGACTTCATGGGGGTCAGGTGTATAGACTGAAGTCATATGTGGTTTCACCTTATTCATATTTCACAACTTTAGTCCATAAGGAAACCTGCTCGGCTCCATCTCCAGAATGTGACCTAGACCCCCAAGCCCCACTCTGTCACCCCCTTGGACCTGGGCCAGATCTTACCCTGACTGACCCCCATACTTCCTCTTAACCCTGAAGAGGGATCTTCATGCAGCAGCCAGGACTATTTTGATGATTTCTCCTTCCATTCAAAATACAATTCATATGCAACATAAGGGCACCTTGAATGTGTGTTGGCTCTCCTTTCCATCGCCAAGATCCAGGAAAAGTTTCAGGCCACTTTGCCTATGTCAGCTTCCTGGAATGTAAATAGAAAGGGTCCAGTTTTTGACTTGTAGTAATTGTGAAATCACTGTTAGCTCACTGTGTTGATAGATATAAAATCACAACTCATTTGCATAATATCTTATGCATATTTAGTTTCAAAATGCTGTTTTTCCTCTTCTCCCTTCAAGTCAATTTTATTAAAATGAGGGCCACTTTTTGGCCTTAACACGTTTTCCAGAACAAGTTATTTTCTTTCCTGAGTTGTGATAGAGGACTAAAGTCACGGAAATTGATCCAAGCTATAAACAGCTATTTCAGTCAGTCACTTTTTCACTCTATTTTTATCCCTCCCCCTCCCGTTTTATTGAGATATAATTACCATACAATTTCGTATAAGTTTCAGATGTATAAGGTAATTATTGAGTACCAATACATATTACAAAACAAAGTTAGCATCCATTGCCATACAGTTGCACTTCCCTGGTGGCTCAGTGGTAAAGAATCTACCTGTCAAGGAGGAGACTCAGGTTCAGCCCCTGGGTCGGGAAGATCCCCTGGAGGAAGAAATGGCAACCCTCCCGTGTTCTTGCCTGGAGAATCCTACTGATAGGAGTCTGGCGGGCTGTAGGTCATAGGGTCACAAAAGAGTCAGACATGATTTAGCGACTAAACGACAGCAACCGTACAGTTGCAGTTGTTTTTTTTTTTTTTTTTTTAATATTCGCTCATCACTTATTTGTTTGGCTGCACCAAGTCTTAGGTGTGGCCCTGGAGATCTTTAGTTTCGGCACGTGAACTCTTAGTTGGCACGTGGGATCTACTTCCCTGGCCAGGGGTCGAACCTGGGAGCACAGAGTCTTAAACACTGGACTACCAGGGCAGCCCCCAGCTACCCTTTTTTTGTGTGTGATGAGAATTGTTAAGGTTTACTCTCTTAGCAACTTTCAAATATACAGTATAGTGTAATTAACTATAGTGACCATGCTATATGTTGTTACATCCCCAGGACTTGTTTATCTTAGAACTGAAGGTTTGTATCTTTTGTCCACCTTCGCCCAATTCCCTTCCCACAACCCCCATCTCTGGAGGACCGCATGGCTCCATCTTCGGCACACAAATACTTAGTAATTTTCTTAAAACTGTTTATTTTGTATTGGGGTATAGCTGATTAACAATATTGTGATAGTTTCAGCTGGACAGCGAAGGGACTCAGCCACACATATGCATGTATCCATTTCTCTCCAAACTCCCTTCCCATCCAGGCTGCCACATAACATTGAACAGAGATCCATGTGCTAGTATATTGCTTTTTGGAGAAATTTTTGCTAAGCTTATATTACGATAACACAGCCGCTTAAGCTGTGAAGTTGCACACCCCAAAATAATTAAGAAATCTGTAATAAATGTCTTTCTCTTTAACTTGTGTTATTATTTTTTACCCACCTCTTTAATTAGTGTGATTATTATTTTTACCCACCCTATCAATCAGGCAACAGCTGTGACATCTAAAAGCTTCCCAAACCAGCATTGATTGATGTCATTTCAGTCATTCTTCCTCTCCTAATGCTTTTCTATTCAAAATTTTCAAGTTGAACGCACAGCCCTGGTCTGTGACAGATTACAGACATGTGACAAATCCTCGTTTGGAGGGATTTGTTGTCGTTGTTCAGTCGCCAAGTCATGTCCGACTCTTTGTGACCCCATGGACTGCCGCATGCCTGGCTTCCCTGTCCCTCACCATCTCCCGGTGCTTGCTCAAACTCATGCTCTTTGAGTCGATGATGCCATCCAACCATCTCATCCTCTGCCATCCCCTTCTCCTCCTGCCTTCAATCTTTTCCAGCATCAGGGTCTTTTCCAGTGAGTCAGTTCTTCACATCAGGTGGCCAAAGGATTGGACCTTCAGCTTCAGCATCAGTCCTTCCAAAGAAAATTCAGGGTTTTCTTTAGGATGGACTGGCTTGATCTCCTTGAAGTCCAAGGGACTCTCAAGAGTCTTCTCTAGCTTGAAATAATCTTTTAGAGGGATAATTTCTAGCACAATGCAGCAAAGCATGTTTTAAAGAACTGTGCTTGTTTGGGGGCCTGTGGGCGTGCATCCAGTGAAGCCTACTTTTCAGGCCGATGCCCCTAGAGGAACCTGTTTTGCCCTTCTGGTTTGTATTCCTGTGTCATCACAGAGACCCCAGGAACAGCTATTTCTCATTGTTGGGGCGCCTCCCTGTGAACCCCTTCTGTGACAGCAGCTGCACTTGATGGGAGGAGAAGTGGACCCCCCGCTTACCCTGGAAGACATGTGGAAACATGGTGTCCCTGCTTGCACACCCATCGAGGCTGGTGTGGGAAGACATGTTGCTTCCTGGCCTCTGTTCCAGCCGCTGACACTGCCCATCCCTTGCTCTTTGCTGACTTAGGACCAAGGCGGTGTGTACACTCTTATTGCTCTTGATGAACACAGAAGCTGGGTCGGGGGCATCTTCACCTCTCATGGGCCTCTCCAGCTTTCAGTACAGTGTAGGATTTCATTGTCATGCATGTGTTAAGTCAAGTTTGATATAAAATTCGCATTGGTTTTAAATAAGCAGATCAGAGAGCCGTCCCTGGCAGAATAAATCTGCTGTGAAAACGTATGATGAACTATGTGTATGATGTTGCCATGGTTTTGATGCTAAAAGTAGGCACAGGTGAAGAAGCCAAGTCTCCTTTCCATTTTTAAACTGTGGACTTCCTCTGTACTCAAAATAGGAAAGACACATGAAACGTCAGGACGCATGGCACACGTGGAAAGGAAATCTGAACTTGGTTACAAACCTGGACGTTTTATGAGAGTAAGGAAAAAATAGCAGGTGGTCATGGTTTCGTAAGAACGTGCTGGTGCGCAGATGGCTCACCTCCCAGGACACTGTTCACGGCTGGTGTTACCCCCAGGGGGGCACACACAGCACCCCCACCTCACCCATGTCTGTGGAAATGGACATGCACGTGTGGAGCTCAGGCTTTTGCTCCCATGTCTGCCCATCTCTGACTTCTGAGTTCAGTCTCCATATCGTCCCTTGGCTGGTGCTTACACTGAGTGGGAAGGAAGCAAGATGATGTTGGGGGGGGGCGGTTCAGGTGCACTGTGGTTGATCCTAAGCCCAGCTGGAGAGTGAGGGCTGGAGTTGGGCCAGTCAAGGGGGGAGCAAAGAGGTGGCCTCTCTAGGTCTCTTAAGGGGCTGGAGGAGGAGTCGTGGAAGAAGGCAGGGTGGGCAGGGTTGGCAGCTGAACAGTTTGCACAACCAAAAAGTCCATCATATAGCCCTGGCTTGTGGCTTCCCTGGTGGCTCAAATGGTAAGAGTCTGCCTGCAACGCAGGAGACCTAGGGCTGGATCCCGGGGTCATGAAGATTCCCTGGAGAAGGGAATGGCAACCCACTCCAGTATTCTTGCCTGGAGAATTCCGTGGACAGAAGAGCCTGACTGGGTGTGGTCCATGGGGTCACAGTCAGCCTTGACTGAGCGACTCACATACATGCACATACACGCTCTGAGTGCTCATGAGTCCGCCCTGATTGACATACATGGATAGATGAGCCAGTGAGGGAAGGAGGAAAAAGGCAAGTCTTCCTTCCAGAAGAATTCTGAAGAGTTGAAGTTGCTCCCCCTGCCTTCAGGGGGTGAGCTGTGTCTCTTGGGCACCACCTCCCTCCCCCTGAATGTGGGTGGGACTTGGAGTTGCTTTCCAAGACCAGAGTATGGAAAGAGAAAAGCGATAACTTTGCAATGGGGAAACCTGGCAGCCACGCTGTGTAATCTCAGTGATCAAGTGACTGTCACCAGGGAGAAGTCATGTGGACATCAGGAAAGCCCCAGTGTGATGGGAAGGGCCCTTCTCCTCCGGCGTCGTCTTGCCCCCAAATCCATAGTGAAAGTCACTCAGTCGTGTCTGACTCTCTGTGACCTCATGGACTATACAGTCCTTGGAATTCTCCAGGCCAGAATACTGGAGTGGGTAGTCTTTCCCTTCTCTAGGGGATTTTTCCCAACGCAGGGATCGAACCCTGGTCTCCTGCATTGCAGGCGGATTCTTTACCCAGCTGAGCCACCAGGGAAATCCATAACCTCAGTCGACTCACGAGACATATATCAGAAAGATCCAGACTGAGGGCATCCTATAAAATTACCTGATAGCTACGAAGTACTCCTCACAACTGTCAAGGTAAAGGAACTTCCCTGATGGCTCAGCGGTCAAGACCCTGTGCTGCCACGGCAGGAGGCCCTGGTTTGATCCCTAGTTCGGAAAGTTCCACATGCCATGCAGCGTGGTCATAAAAAAAAATACACAAAAAACGTGTCTAGGTAGGAAACCAAGGGAAGAGGAGCAGCTCTCCTGGACCACAGAAGCTCAGGGGGTATCATGATTGAATGTGCTCTGATGCCCCGATGGGATCCTGGAAGAGCAAAAGCACATTAGTGGAAGAAACTAAAAATAAAATCTGGTGTTCATAGCCATCTACTGATGCTGGCATGTAGTTCTGATGGACGTGCTGTGGTAACGTAAGATGTTAACCCACGGGAATCTAAGTGAGGGGGGTGGGCAGGTGCTCTGGGTACTATCTTGGCAGCTCTTCTGTAAATCTCAAATCATTCCCAAATGAAAAGGTTATTAAAATAAAACACGCTTGTTATGCTTTTAGGAGTGAGGGGTTGGGTCCCGGGGGAAGCCCCTCATGGGGAATCATTCTAGAGGCTGGAGATCAGAGATGAACCCTGTCCGTTTTTTTTTTTTTTAAGATTTTTTTTTAATGTGGACCATTTTTTAAAAGTCTTTATTGAATTCCTTACAGTATTGCTTCTGTTTTATGTTTTGGTATTTGGGCCATGAAGCATGTGGACTCTTAGCTCCCCAACCTGGGATGGAATCCACACCCCCAGCCTTGTAGGGCGAAGGCTTAACCACTGGATGACCAGGGAAGTCCCTGCCCTGTCAGTCTCAATGGACCCAGTTTCTCTGCTAAGGCTTCCTTCAGGTTCACCTTTCGGATTTGTTTCATTGGGTTTTTAAAACGCATTGCTTTTTTGCCAGTCACTGAGAGGGCTTTACTCATGCCTGCTAGAAACGAACTCACTCAGGGCTGCCTTATCTGGAACCTTGGGGTGGCCGGAAGGAGAAATACTGCGTTTCTGAGAGGCCAGGTTTATTATCAGGTGGGCAGACAGTGGCTGAGGTGATAAGGAGATGCTGGTCCTATAGTTTACTGGAAGGAGCCACCCTGCCATGAAAAGCAGATATGGGTCTCTGCAATGAAGGTTCTCTCTTTAAAAAAAAAAAAATTGTTTATTTATTTTAATTGGAGGCTAATTACTTTACAATATTGTGGTGGTTTTTGCCATACATTGACATGAATCAGCGGTGGGTGTACATGTGTTCCCCATCCTGAACCTCCCTTCCACCTCCCTCCCCATCCCATCCCTCTGGGTCATCCCAGTGCACCAACCCTGAGCACCCTGAGCACCCTGAGCACCCTGAGTCTCATGCATCGAACCTGGACTGGTGATCTGTTAGTGAAGGCTCTCTTCACTGATGCAGACCAGCAAGAGACCAAGGTCCGTCTAGTCAAAGTTGTCGTTTTCCGGCAGTCGTGTACAGATGTGAGAGTTGGACCATAAAGAAGGCTGAGCGCCGAAGAATTGATGCTTTTGAACTGTGGTGTTGGAGAAGACTCTTGAGAGTCCCTTGGACTGCAAGGAGATCCAACCAGTCCATCCTGAAGGAGATCAACCCTGGGATTTCTTTGGAAGGAATGATGCTAAAGCTGAAACTCCAATACTTTGGCCACCTCATGCGAAGAGTTGACTCATTGGAAAAGACTCTGATGCTGGGAGGGACTGGGGGCAGGAGGAGAAGGGGACGACAGAGGATGAGATGGCTGGATGGCATCACGGACTCAATGGACGTGAGTCTGAGTGAACTCCGGGAGATGGTAATGGACAGGGAGGCCTGGCGTGCTGTGATTCATGGGGTTGCAAAGAGTCGGACACGACTGAGTGACTGAACTGAACTGAACTGAACTGTGGTGTTGAAGAAGACTCGAGACAGTAAGGAGATCAAGCTAGTCCATCCTAAAAGAAGTCAGCCCTGAATATTCTTTGGAAGGACTGATGCTGAAGCTGAGGCTCCAATACTTGGGCCACCTGATTTGAATGACTGCTGCTAAGTCGCATCAGTCATGTCCGACTCTGTGCGACCCAATGGACAGCAGCCCACCAGGCTGCCCCATCCCTGGGATTCTCCAGGCAAGAACACTGGAGTGGGTTGCCATTTCCTTCTCCAATTTAAATGACTGACTCATTGAAAAAGACCCTGGTGCTGGGAAAGATTGAAGGCAGGAGGAGAAGGGGATGGCAGAGGATGAGATGGTTGGATGGCATCACTGACTCAAAGGACATGAATTTGAGCAAACTCCAGGTGATAGCAAAGGACAGGGAACCCTGGTGTATTGCAGTGCATGGGGTTGCAGAGTGAGACACGACTGAGCGACTGAACAAGACCAGCCGATACCCAGCTTTTCTTGTAGCAAACATTTCTGGATTCATCTCCAGAAATGCCTGGAGGCCATCGGATGCTAGCCAGGCCTGGAGAACATTCCCGGAAACGCAGTTACCTGGAGGGGAGGTTCTTTCAGTGTCTGAGATCTCTCAGCCCTCCCCAAGGGCTGGGCAGCTGGTGGAACTCATCCAGCCAAGGTCACAAGGGTGTCAGTTGATGCGTGGTGAAATGGGACTTGAAAGGGATTCTCTGGTCCTGGCCCATACCCTCAAAGCTAATAATGATTAACTAGTACAAGGCTATGGAGCTGGATAGTCTCCATTTCAGTTTGGCTTCTCCACCAAATACTGGGTAAATGTACAACCAAGAAGCAGCTTATCAGGTGCTATTTAAGGAATGAAAACTACTTTTTAACACTGACTTAGCAACATGTGATAAGGAAGATTAACAGATGAAAGTGTTACATAATCCTTGGTTAAACATAGGTTGTAATTACCCTCTGTTTTTCATTGTGTTTTTTAAAATTAATTAGTTAATTTTTAATTGGGTCAGATGCA
This sequence comes from Ovis aries, assembly GCF_016772045.2. Taxonomy (NCBI): domain Eukaryota; kingdom Metazoa; phylum Chordata; class Mammalia; order Artiodactyla; family Bovidae; genus Ovis; species Ovis aries. The sequence continues at coordinate 56,789,638 of NC_056069.1, forward strand.
GATGTAGAGAACAGACTTGTGGACACAGTGGGGAAGGAGAGAACGGGACGAATTGAGAGAGGAGCGTGGAAACGGATATGTTCAGTTCAGTGGCTCAGTCGTGTCTGACTCTGTGACCCGATGGACTGCAGCATGCCAGGCTTTCCTGTCCATCACCAACTCCTGAAGCTTGCTCAAACTGATGTCCATTGAGTCGGTAATGCCATCCAACCATCTCATCCTCTGTTGTCCCCTTCTTCTGCCTTCAATCTTTCCCAGCATCCGGGTCTTTTCCCATGAGTCAGTTCTTCCCATCAGGTGGACAAAGTATTGGAGCTTCAGCTTCAGCATCAGTCCTTCAAATGAATATTCAGGACTGCTTTCCTTTAGGATTGATTGTTTTGATCTCCTTGCAGTCCAAGGGACTCTCAAGAGTCTTCTCCAATACCACAGTTCAAAAATATCAGTTCTCCGATGCTCAGCTTTCTTTACAGTCCAACTCTTATCCATACACGACTACTGGAAAAGCCACAGCTTTGACTATATGGACCTTTGTTGGCAAAGTTATGTCTCTGCTTTTTAATATGCTCATTACCGTATGTAAAATGGATAGCCAGTGGGAATTTGCTGTATAACCCAGGGAGCTCAACCTGGTGCTCTCTACAATGTATTTTTAAGTGCAAGAGATAAGTTTTGGCTTGAGCTGTGTGCCACTCTTGTTTGAGTCACTCCAGGCTTTACCATCCACAAAAACCTCTGTCTCTACGATTTGTGGCTTTAGAAATTTTCCATTTCCTTATGTTTACTAAGAGCAGTAAGACCTGCCAGAGTTCTTTCTCTCTTACAACTATTTGTCCTAACTTTCTTGGAACTAAAGATTCTCTGTCAAGGACTTTTAACCCCTGAAATACACATAACGCCTGAGAAAGGAGCTTTCAATAAGCATGCAAGATTATTCAGAAACAGGATTGTTATTCTTCAGGATTGTTCTGTGAAGGGAAGCTTGAACCAATAGTGTCATTGCAAGCCTTGGGAATTTGATTTCTACCATGTCTGTACTCCTGCTGGAGTTTTATACAGTTGGGAGGGGAGGAGTTTGAAAAGGATGGGAGGGAGAAGAGATAAAGAAATAACCCTTCTGATAGAGAAGAGCATCACCAATGTTCTAAAGAAGGCATGAGGAAGTAAGTGGGAATGAAACCAGTCACCACTGACAACAGGTCCTTGGAGAAGCAGTCACAAATAGGACTTTGGAGAGACCCTGTTAAGTGCATTGAAATGGGTCTCAGTAAATGATACACCAGTGATAATGTATGGATGTGAGAGTTGGACTATAAAGAAAGCTGAGGGCTGAAGAATTGATGCTTTTGAACTGTGGTGTTGGAGAAGACTCTTGAGAGTCCCCTGGACTGCAAGGAGATCCAACCAGTCCATTCTGAAGGAGATCAGTCCTGGGTGTTCATTGGAAGGACTGATGTTGAAGCTGAAACTCCAATACATTGGCCACCTGATGCAAAGAGCTGACTCATTTGCAAAGACCCCGATGCTGGGAAAGATTGAGGTCAGGAGGAGAAGGGGACGACAGAGGATGAGATGGTTGGATGGCATCACCAACTCAATGGACATAAGTTTGGGTGGACTCCAGGAGTTGGTGATGGACAGGGAGGCCTGGCATGCTGCATACAGTTCGTGGGGTCGCAGAGTCGGACATGACTGAGCGACTAAACTGAACTGAACTGAAATGACACAGACACACAACCCAAGCCAGTGAGACATGGTGATGTGACACACGAGGTCCCAGCACCTGGCTGGTTTCCTGGCGCCCTCTTCTCCTCGCTCTTCCTTAAGCAGTTGCCAGGCAGCCTCCTCTTCCTTTCCAGTCTCCTGAGGCTACTCCTGCACCCCAAATTCACCATCCCTTTCTTGCTCCTCCCCAGCTGCCATCACCCCACTGTGAATCTGCTGAATGAATCGGCAAATGGTTACTTGTATTGTTTACACTTTCCCTCATAGGTTCAAATGGTCATTCACTCCTAAATATCACAATTTAAAATTTAACAACACATAATGAACTTTTATTAAGAAACACATAAGCCAAAGCTATGGTTTTTCTAGCTTCCACATATGGATGTGGGAGCCTGAGGATAAAGATTCTGGCTAAGCACCGAAGAATTGATGCTTTTGAATTGTGGTGCTGGAGGAGATCAAACCAGACTGCAGGGCGATCAAACCAGTCAATCCTAAAGGAAATCAACCCCTGAACATTCATTGGAAGGACTGATGCTGAAGCTGAAGGTTTGGCCACCTAATGCAAAGAGCTGACTCATTGGAAGAGACACTGATGCTAGGAAAGACTGAAGGCAAAAGAAGGGGATGACAGAGAATGAGATTGTTGGATGGCATCATTGACTCAGTTGATATGAGTCTGAGCAAACTTCTGGAGAGAGTGAAGGACAAGGGTGCCTGGCATGCTGCAGTCCATGGGGTGGCAAAGACATGGACACGACTTTGTGATTGAGCAACAACAACAAAAAGCAAGGATCTAGTTACTGTATAGCACAGTGAACTATATTCAGAATCTTGTAATAACCTCTAATGCAAAAGAATCTGGACAAGAACATTATATATATGTATATACACAGATGTTTATATATGTATTATACATATATATAAAAGTGAATCACTTTGCTGTACATCTGAAACTAACATAACATGGTAAATCAAATATACATCAATAAAAAGATTTTGATTTAAACTTCAGAGCATCAGATACAGCCCCACAGAAATCTGCATGGGCAAGACGCACTGGCCTAAGACTCACCTCTTGGGGGCTGTTGGGTCTTTCATTGTGCTTCCTCCCTTTTCCCTACCCCGAAACTTCTCTCTACTCCTTCACCCCCTTTTCCCTTCAGCCATTCACCGATTCTTCTCCCATAGTTTGATCCTTCCACTCCTGAGTGCTGGCTCCTCCTTCATCCCTGGGGCAGCTGCATCCACAGATGTCCAAACCACAGTTTCCAGACAGCTTCGCTCCAGCAGTATCTTTTTAAGGAAAGGACGCAGTTCAGTCCGCGATGACAAGTCAGAAGATGCATGTGGTATGGACCAGACTGGAAAGGTGTGAGAGGCATTCCCTAGCTAAACTGAATGATCTGTGGCACAGACTTGGCTCAAGTTGAGGGGCATCCCTGTTGAGATAGTAACAAATTATGTGGTAATCAAAACAAGAATTGAGCGCAAATTAGCGGCATGGAAGTTCTAACAAGTATGAATGTGGTAACATGTTGGGTTATCCTACAACTGATGACCTAAACAGGGACACTGATGAGAGTGCAAGGGGTCTGTTATTGATTATACCAGGACAAGAGGTGAAAATGAGGACTGTCCCATGCCGGGAAATAGGATGACTCCAGTGGTACCTCCAGCAGAAGGAAGGAGGAGGTTGACCAGAAAGCTGGAGGACAGGACCTCAGAGGCTCCATGTGTTGGTTACAGAGTACCAGCTATGTTTGGATGAAAAGAAATTTGAGGAAAATGCTTTATAACTCTAAGCTTAAAAAAAAATAAAATGGGTAACTGAGTTGTTGTTCAATTGCTAAGTTGTGTCTGACTCTGTGACCCCCGTGGACTCACCAAGTTCCTCTGTCTTCCACTGTCTCCCTGAGTTTGCTCAGATTCATGTCCACTGAGTGGGTGATGCTATCTAACCATCTCATCCTCTGTCACCCCCTTCTCCTTTTGCCTTCAGTCCTCCCAGCATCAGGGTCCTTTCCAATGAGTTGACTCTTCACATCAGGTGGCCAAATTATTAGAGCTTCAGCTTCAGCATCAGTCCTTCCAATGAATATTCAGAGTTGATTTTCTTTAGGATTGACTGGTTTGATCTCCTTGCTGTCCAAGGGCCTCTCAGGAGTCTTCTCCAACACCACAGGTTGAAAGCATCATTTTTTTCTATGCTCAGCCTTCTTTATCCAGTCAGCTGGGTTGATTCTGCCCTAATTATTATAAGAAGCAACTGAGAAAAAAAGATTCCCACTTTCTCTTCCTGGCTGTCCAGATGATCCTGGTCACAGTTTTCCATCTGCATCTCATGCAACTCTGGATTTCCAAGGACTCAGTTCGGGGGCTGCCTTGCAGAATCGAGTCCACCTCTCAGTGCCCTGCCCCCAGTTAATCCTGAATCACTCTTTTGGGTTGTATGTTTTATATACTAAGCTTTGTCATAACAACACTTAGGGAAAATAGGGTGTTTTTTTTTTTTTTCTCACTTGGAAAGCCACAGATCTAGGACAAGTCTCAGTATGACTCCACCAACCAGAAAGCAAGAGACAGGTACCATCTCTCAGTGTAAGATGTTATGACTGTTCATCAGATCATCACTACTGGATGACATTATTCACGTGGTATACGTGTGTAGTCATTTGAACCTTTTATTTCTTTTTAATCTAAGAGGAAAAAGATGTCCTTTTCCACTTTGTTCCAGAAATGCATTGGCTTTGATGCTAATTGACATCCTTATTCCACTTTTGCAAAGTGCATAATGTATACGCTGACTTCTCATGGGAAACAGTTTCTGTGTTGGCAACACCACCTTCTTCTATGAAGAATATGCATTGAAAGTCTTCAGTGGGATTCCCAGGTGGTGCTAGTGGTAAAGAATCTGCCTGCCAGTACAGGAGACGTGAGAGACACAGGTTTGATCCCTGAGTCGGGAAGAGGAGGGCATGGCAAACCCACTCCAATGTTCTTGCCTGGAGGATCCCATGGCCAGAGGAGCCTGGCAGGTTACTGGGCTATAGTCCATGGGATCACAAAGAGTCGGACACAACTGAAGCGACTTAACACGCAGGCATGAAGAAGGTGGAGAAGGGGAATTCTTGTCCTCTCAAGCCAGTGGGTGGAGGGAGGGCTTGCTTCTGTTTTCTTTCTCTCGTTCTTTCAGTCAGCACGAATCTTTTTCTGAACAGCCAGCTGCTTATAGACGTGAACTGTCTCTGGTCTGGCTTGTGGGAAAAAGTCCTGGAGCCTTGTTTCTCAACTGAAAGAATATAGATTTTTTTTTTTTCCTTTAGTGACAGGAAACCACAGAAAATTTTTTCCCTTCCACTTAAAAAAAACCTTTTTTTCTTTTTCCTATTTTAAGAACATTTTCTTATCAGATGAACCATTTGTATTTGTTGCTGAAAAACAGGCAAAAAGAATACAAGTGAAAATTTATTGTTTTCTTAAGCCGGAAAAAAAAAAAAAAACCTCACAATTAATAGCTCAGTATAGGACCTTTGAAACATTTTCCCTCTCTCTCCCCTCCCCCGTCCTCTTCCCCTTGTCTCCTAGTTTCCCTTTCTTCATTCATATCTTTGTTCAGATATTTTCATCAATATATAACTGTATATTTTTACATCAATGGGAGGCTATACATTTTGTTTTCTAGTCTCTTTTTAAAGCTGACTATATTATGAAAAGATTTTCATAATCTCATCCTTTTTATCATAAGATTTCATTGTACCGAAATATAATTAACCCCTTGCTGATAAGCCTCTAGTTTGTTGTTTTTTTGGGGGGGTTGCAATTATAAAGAATGCCTGTATTTATTTTATCGCTATGTGTTTTTATTTTACATATGATGTATGTAATACATAAAGTATTTGCAAGTCATGTATGTATATCAAAATATATATGAAGATGAAGTCATCATGGATTTGGAGAGTGTGTCCTGCTAGGGGTGCTTGATCACAAACATTTGGTGGGCTCTAGCCAAAACAACAGATGATGCTGGACTGAAGTAGGACAATAAGTACAGCAGGCATAGCCTCCAGGGTGGTTACAAATACAGCTCACGTGTTAGAGTAGATAGTACTTAGTGAGAAGTCTCCCCTGGCTGGTGACAGAGAGGGAAGAATGAATATAATCCCCATGTTTTTGTCTTAGTTGACCATTTAGAACATTTCTTCACGTACTGATGTAACTAATACTAACTATCACCCTAAGATAATATGCTATGTGCTGTTCTAGGAGCTAGGTCTACCACACTCTGTACTATTGTTGAGAAACAATAATGAACAAGAGGCTACGATCCCAGGGTATCTGCTAGTTGGGAGGGAGGGATTCAGATAACTGGCATGTCAACAAGTAGTGAAGATCCACGGAGATGTTGCTAAATTCTATGAAGAAAATGCATCATAATAATAAGATTGAGAATGATATGGGAAATGATTTTTCTAAAGAAAGAAAAAAAAAAGGAGAAACAGGAAAGTGTAAGGGAGAGCCAGTTGCTGAGAGACGGTGGGTCCTCTCTGGACTTGTTTTTAGAGATGTTTGTGGGAATTCCAGGTATTAAAAGATACACTGAGGCGTATTAAGCATTTAAAGAGTTTATTTGACAAAAAATCAATTTGAACCTGGCAGCACCAAACCAGAAGTGGTTAGGATGCTCCGTTGGCGGGAACTGGGGACAAATGAGTCTTTTATAGAGAAGACACAGAAGCAGAGAGAGGAAATCATCTGATTGGCTTTAGCCTAAGTGGTTGCTGACAAAGGTCTTTCTAGTCAAAGCTATGAATTTTCCAGTAGTCATGTATGGATGTGAGAGTTGGACTATAAAGAAAGCTGAGCACCGAAGAATTGATGCTTTTGAACTGTGGTGTTGGAGAAGAGTCTTGAGAGTCCCTTAGACTGCAAGGAGATCCAACCAGTCAATCCTAAAGGAAATCAGTCCTGAATATTCATTGGAAGGATGGATCCTGAAGCTGAAACTCCAGTACTTTGGCCACCTGATGTAAGGAACTGGCTCACTGGAAAAGACCCTGATGCTGGGAAAGATTGAAGGCAGAAGGAGAAGCAAAGACAGGATGAGATGGTTGGATGGTATCACTGACTCAGTGGACATCAGTTTGAGCAAGCTTCAGGAGTTGGTTGGTGATGGACAGAGAAGCCTGGTGTGCTACAGTCCATGGGTTCGAAAGGAGTCCAACATGACTGAGCGACTGAACTGAACTAAGTGGTTGCCCTTATTTGGGAAATCCTGGCTGGATGTATGTGATTAGCTGTTCTTATGTTTCTTAACCTTGCAGCTTTTGTAGGCTCAGGGTATGACTGTATTACGTAGACTTCTCAGGCCTTAGAACCACCTGGATCTGATGGTGTCCCTACTTAATTAATTTAACACAGACTCAGATGTCTAGTAGGCAGTTTTGTGTGGGTACATTTCTAGCAACTGTCAGTAGGGAATAGCAGCTGATATGTAGTATTTGCCAGTTTCCATGCCATGGCTAATGCAAGCTACCTCCTTCACAGCACTGAATGTGGGGTGGTAAGAAATGGTAAGAGTTTTCATCAGCAGATCAGAAGCAGCTTTGGTGCATCACAGCTAGTGGGTGACAGGACTCAGAGCTTCCTCAGGTTATGATAGGGTTATGTCCTGATAAACCCATTGTAAGTTGAAAATGTTGTAAGTCAAAAATGCATTAATACACTTACTCTACTGAACATTGCAGTTTAGCTGAGCCAATCTTATATGTGCTCAGAACACTTCCATGAGCCTACAATTGGGCAACATCATCTAAAAAATAAAAATAAAACAGTAGTCGCTCCGTCATGTCCAATTCTTGGCAACCCCCATGGACCATAGCCTGCCAGGCTTCTCTGTCCCTGGAATTCTCCAGACAAGAATACTGGAGTGGGTTGGCATGTCCTCCTTCAGAGGATCTTCCCAATTCAGGAATTGAACCCCGGTCTCTTGTATTGCAAGCAGATCCTTTACCACCTATGCCACCAGGGAAGCCCAGCGCCATCTAACACAAAGCCTATTTTATAATAAAGTGTTGACTGTCTCATGTCATGTATTGTCCCAGGTGGCACTAATGGTAAAGAACCTGGCTACCAAATCAGGAGACAGAAGAGACACAGGTTCAGTCCGTGGGTCAGGAAGATCCCCTGGAGAAGGGCATGGCAACCCACTCCAGTAGTCTGTCCTGGAGAATCCCATGGACAGAAGAGCCTGGAGGGCTACAGTCCATGGGGTCACAAGAATTGGACACGACTTAGTGACTAAACCACCTACCAATACCTAACCAAATCCCTCGTGTCTCATCACCTGGCCAGCCTTCAGCAAGAATTTTGTTAGGTCAGTTCAGCAAAGAGGCAACCCACCCCTCTTAGTAATTTTCTCTCTACCAGTGACAACCACCTCCTCCCACCACCACCACCACCACCATTTCTTAGCCATTCATCCTAATATTGCCCAGTAACTTCCAGGAGAGGGAGGGTCCCTCCTCTTGATTCTGAAAGTTCCAGAGTCTCAGTCCACACCGCTGTAGGAATGATGGGGAAAACAAAGCTCTCAGACCAGTGATTGTGTGGAGAGAAAAAGTGCATTAAGAAAAGTGGAAAAAGACATCCCTGGCAGTCCAGTGGTTAAGAATCTGCCTTGTAATCAGGGACACCCATTTGATCCCTGGTCAGGGAGCTAACGGAGAAGGCACCCCACTCCAGTATTCTTGCCTGGAAAATCCCATGGACGGAGGAGCCTGGTGGGCTCCAGTCCATGGGGTCGCTAAGAGTCAGACACGACTGAGCGACTTCACTTGCACTTTTCACTTTCATGCATTGGAGAAGGAAGTGGCAACCCACTCCAGTGTTCTTGCCTGGAGAATCCCAGGGACGGGGGAGCCTGGTGGGCTGCCGTCTATGGGGTTGCACAGAGTCAGACACGACTGAAGCGACCTAGCAGCAGCAGCAGGGAGCTAAGTTCCAACGTGCCGCAAAGCAACTAAGGCCAAGTGCAGAAGCTAGAGAAGCCCAAACACCATAATAGGGACACAGTGCAGCCGAAGTTTTAAAAAAAAAAATTTTTTTTTAAATTTTTTTAAAAAAGAAAAGTGGACATTTAGCTTTGAAATGGCATTTATTTTCTTAGGCCATAATACTGTGTGATTAAACAGCAAGAGAAAATGGAAATGTTCGCTTAAAATATACTACTAAAATTAAACGCATATGAATTTCAAAAGAGTATGGGTATAAGAGAACTTGAACTGTACACGTGTCTGGCCGTCTGGGTGCCCTTTTGCCGGAATGAGAGGCTCTGCCATCTGTTCAGCCGGAGGAATGAGAAGAGCCCTCAGGACTGGAGGCTGTTGCTGGCTCTGGCCCCAGCAGCTCACCTCACTGCTGGGCCCCAGTTCCAGCGTCTGAAAGTCTTGGATGGCTTTCGTGGCCCTTCAGGGTCTTTCCCATGTCTGTATTCTGTGAGACCTTAAATTCGAGCACCCAGTAGATTTTGAATTGGTAATGATGAGGGGACCCTGGGCATCCTAATCCCCTGTAGGACCACAGGTGTCTTTTGGGGCGAGGAAGCCTTGCCATGTGTTCTGCACCCTGGAGTTTGTTATCTGTGCCATTACTTTCTCCCTCCTCACTCCTGTGAATTTCAGAAATTAACACAAATATCCTGAAAGGGGAGTTTACAGTTGGAACAAGAAATTCAAAAATGCACGAAGGCATGCTTAAAGGAGGTAATGTTAAAGGAAATTAAAGAAGATATTTTATGGTAGTAATGAGTGATTCACTTCTCACACTGATCAGTTAATTGTCCTTTAAAACTGTGAGACTGGTTTCAGGGATCTAGTGGTCAGTTCTGTAGTCATCCACAGCTGAGTTCAGCAACAGCCATACATAGATATTCAAGAAATTAGTACAAGAGGAACTTATAAGAATTTTAAAAAAGTAAAAATTAATGAGATAGAATTGTTAGAGAATTAGAACGTAGAATTAGCATTGTGGTTGATCAAGGGAAATAGTTGCATGGGTAATATTCTCATGAATTTTTCACTTCATTAGACCTGGAATTTTTAACACAGCACATTGCGCCAATCCTGGGAGGCTCAGGCATACCCTGATCTTCAGAACTCTGCTTATGACTGTTTTCTTCCAAGGTCAACAGTATTTGAATTATGTATTTGAGTAACTACAGCAACTTACCCTTAGCCTTTGAAGTCTAAAATTTTAGGTCTTGTGTGGAATACTGAAGGATTGTCTTGAATTGCAACATGCTTCTGTCACAAAATAGCTAATACTCCTCAAAGAAAGTAGACAATATTTGTTTCCACTCTGCATTATACTCTAGAAATCACTTCAGAGACTTGTGACTATTAAGTGTACATTGAATATAGAGATATTGCTGGGAATACCTATGACTAATCCTGTGACAATGGAACACATATTTTAAGAAGTGTATCGTTTTACATATACACAGGGGAATATTACTCAGTTGTTTAAAAAATTCATTTGAATCAGTTCTAATGAGGTGGATGAAACTGGAGCCTATTATACAGAGTGAAGTAAGTCAGAGAAGAAGAGCACCAATATAGTGTATTAATGCATATATATGGAATTTAGAAAGATGGTAATGACAACCCTGTATGTGAGACAGCAAAAGAGACACTGATATAAAGAACAGACTTTTGGACTCTGTGGGAGAATGAGAGGGTGGGGTGATTTGAGAGAATAGCATTGAAACATGTATATTACCATATGTGAAACAGATCACCAGTCCAAGTTTGATGCATGAAACAGGCCGCTCAAAGCTTAGTGCACTGGGACAACCCAGAGGGATGGGATGGGGAGGGAGGTGGGAAAGGGGTTCAGGATGGTAGGCACATGTACACCCGTGGCTGACTCATGTCAATGTATGGCAGAGACCACCACAATATTGTGGGGTAATTAGCTTCCAATTAGAATAAAGTAATTAATTTTAAAAATAAATAAATACTAAAAAAAGTGTACCATTTTGTTTTTATTTTTAAAATTAGTTTTTATTGGAATATGGTTGGTTTACAATGTTATGTTAGTTTCAGGGGTACAGCAAGGTGAATCAGTTATGCATATATCCACTCTTTTTTAGATTCTTTTCCTATATAGGTCATTACAAAGTATTGAGTTGAGTTCCCTGTGCTATGCAGTGGGTTTTATTAGCTATCTATTTTACATATAGTAGTGTGTATATTGGGCTTCCCAGGTGGTGCTCGTGGTAAAGAACCTGCCTGCCAGTGCGGAAGACGAAAGAGACGTGGGTTTGATTCCTGGGTCGGGAAGATGCCCTGGAGGAGAGCACAGCAACCCGCTTCAGCATTCTTGCCTGGAGAATCCTGTGGGCAGAGGAGCCTGGCGGGCTACAGTCCATAGTCTCACCGAGTCAGACACACTGGAAGTGACTTAGCACGCATGCACACGCACACCCTGTGAATATGTCAGCCCTAATCTCCCCAGTTTGTCCCTTCCCCCTTCCCCTTTGGTAACTATAGTTTGTTTTCTACATCTGTGACTGTTTTGTGAATAAGTTCATTTGTACAATTTTTTTAGATTTCATATATGTGATATCATATGATACTTGTCTTTCTCTGACATACTTCACACAATCTTTAGGTCCATCCATCTTGCTGCAAGCGGCATTATTTCATTATTTTGTACAGCTGAGTAATACTCCATTGGATGTATGTACCACGTCCACTTTATTCATTCATCTGCAGATGACATTGAGGTCATGTCCTAAATGTGGTTGTTTACATGGCTATTGTAAACAGTGCTGCAGTGAACCCTGAGATGCATTCATCTAAAGAAAATATATTGTTTCTTAATAATTAGATCTTACTTGTGGCCTTACTTTGCCAACCAGGAAAAGAAATGGTTTCAAGTTTCTCTGCAAAGCTTTCAGGTTACATTTCTAAAGGGATCTCAACGTTTTGCCCAGCTCTTTTGAAAGCAGGACGAAGTAATTTTTGTTGGCTTCCCTGGTGGCTCAGAGGTTAAAGCGTCTGCCTCTAGTGCGGGAGACGTGGGTTCGATCCTTGGGTCAGGAAGATCCCCTGGAGAAGGAAATGGCAACCCACTCCAGTATTCTTGCCTGGAGAATCCCCTGGACGGAGGAGCCTGGTAGGCTACAGTCCACGGGGTTGCAAAGAGTTGGACACAACTGAGCGACTTCACCTAAAAGTTGTAGCAAATGAGGGTACCTGGTGATCGATGACCTGTGTATGATATTGGGGGCTTCCCAGGTAGTGCTGGAGGTAAAGAACCCGCCTGCCAATGCAGGAGATGTAAGAGACATGGGTTCCTTTCTTGGGTCAGAAAGATCCCCTGGAGGAAGGTATAGCAACCCACTCCAGTATTCTTGCCTGGAGAATCCCCTGGACGGAGCAGCCTGGCAGGCTACAGTCCATGGGGTAGGTCACAAAGAGTCAGACACAACTGAAGCAACTTGGCACGCACACATGCATGTGATGAGGGGCCAAGCTATCAAAACATCTCAGGCCAACAGCTCAGCCACGTTCCAGTGTCAGGCTGCTCCCCGATGACAGAGGGAGGTCCCTCAGAAGAAACCTTGTTGCCCAAAGGAACTCACAGGCTCATGTTTGTGTGCTTACTTCTGTGTTGAGAAATCTAGATGACCCAAAGGAAGATTTTCTTGCAAAACAATATCGCTCCAAACACTACTGTTTATCAGTATCAGTATCAGTATCTCCCCCCGACCCCCAACCCTTTCGTGTGTGTGTGTGTGTGACAGAAGTGATCTTTTTCCTGAGTGGCTAAGTGTTTCCAGAGCGAACAAGCCTCTGGCTCTTGCAGTCCTGCCCATCTGCTCTCCGCCCTCCAGCCCCTCCTGTGAGTTGGAGATCTGATAGCCCAGGCTGAAGTTTGAAGCTCCCCCGGTGGCCACGCTGCCCTTCGGAGGGGTGCCTTGTCAATGCCAGGAAAAAAAAAAAAAAAAAAAAAAACCAGGAAAAAGAAAGGGTAGGCTGGCTTCGGTGAAGTCATCCCACTAAAGGTTAATAGCTGGGCGGTGACACCTCCTCACGGGACTGGAGCGAAAATGCTGGACAGCCAGGCAGCGCTTTGCTCCCAGCTGCTTGTCACGGTCCCGAGAGTAAGAGGTGACCTGTTTATATTTAGAAGGGGACAGTCCTAATAACCCGGCTCCCAGCTTCATTCAAGGCAGGCTGGTGCTTCGGAAGTTTGTAAACACCTACTTTCTGAGTAGGGGAGGAGTGCTTTCCTCCAAAAAGGAAAGAACTTCACTACTGGGTTTTTTTTTTCCCCCTCCTGATAATTATCAGTGCAGAGAAGAAACTGCCGTAGCACAGAAGGGCTGCAGCTTTCTCCACTAGGTTATTATTTTTAAAGGGCAGAAATGCCTGAAGGTGAAGACTTTGGACCAGGCAAAAGGTAATAATGATCTGTATGTACTTTTTCCTTGAGTTTATTTCCTATGCCAGTTATCTTTTCTTAAAAAATTATAACTAATTTAAAAGGTAGTTGAAATTAAAATTTAAAAAGGAGTGCAAACCCTTTAATTCCAGGAAAGGGAATTTTCTTTAGCACGAAGAGAGAAACCTAAAATTAACAGAATATACCCTTAGAAACATATGCCAGTAAGCACTTTTCTTGAACGAGGAAGGGACAGCCTGAAATTATCAAAAAGTGCTTTGACCTACACCCTGTAAAGTCTACTTGGGGTTTTTTGATGTTTCATTTTTAACTTCACGTGGTAGTTGTTAGAAATTTAAGCTAGTGAACATTTTGCAAAAATGCTTGTATTTTAAAGACTTGTTGAACATTTCTAAAAGTTAACTATTAGACCAATATACCCATTTTTATATTAAACACTTAAAAAAAAAACTGTAGTTCTTGTCTTTGAAAATATGATCATTGGGGCCTCCATATGCAGGACATTAACCAAATATTTTATTAATACCTGGCTCTAAGAAGGGGTATAGAGATGGGAAAGGAAGCAGGTAGTTATTCCTATTAATATGAACATAATTTGCGTCCATACTGAAAGTTTCCATTTCTAGCCCCACTGCACTGTGTGAAAATCTGTGTGAATTGGTGTCATTGGAATTCTGATTCGGGTCATTGAAATTTGTATGTGAAAAAGTAGAAAGAAACTTGTCATAAAAAAGGACAAGAGATTATTGCCAATCGTCAAAGAAAGCAGAAACTGGTAAATCTCTAGGAATAAGAATAACACAGTATTTTTTTGGTCATTGTATGAGCATCCCTTTTCAGCCATAGTTGTATGATTGTGTGTGTGTGTGTGTGTGTGTGTGTGTGTGTGTGTGTGTGTGTACTATAATATAGCTATAATCATGTCCTTAAAAGCTACTTTTGTCTTTAGTTTTCTAGTTTTCATTTTCTTCCAGATTCCTTCCCAGCCCCTAAGAGGGGACATGAAATTCACGTTTAATTGCCTATTAAAAGAGATTTCTATATAAAAGGAGACATCAAATCAAGTGCTTGAAGATGACAATCATACATGTGCCTAGATTTAGGACACAGACTAATTGATTAAATAGTTAAGAAAATATTTTCAGAGACATTTAAATGTCAGTTTTGGTTTGAGATGATGGGTGATCTACCGGGATTGTATGTGTCCCCTTTATGACATTTTAATATTTCTGAACGCAGGACTTTCCCTTTTTCACTTTACATCATGGCATTCCTAACAACTGCATAAATTAGGCATTTTTAATAAATATTTGTGAATGGAATGTATTTATAAACCATTTGAACACTTGTAAGAAGTATCTAGGGGGCCTGATCATTTCAGAGACTGAAGGGAGAGGCTTGGCAGAAATGTAATAAAGATTGCCTTAATGAAATGTAACATTCCCACAATTAAATTAAATCATAATTAATTGTGGCTAATTATAAATACTTTGAACTAGCAGTTTATGATGTAAACTAAACAAACATCAGTTTTTTTCTGAGAATGTTTTACTGGTTACAGGGTAAACAGGCAAGAAGGGGAGCCCTGTATACACAGTGCATGTATATCTATTAATAATAATTATTCCCAAAGAAAATAACTTGTGGAAAGTGGAAAACACCCTCGCACTGCTCTGAAGTCATGTGCCCCTGCCTCTCCTTGTTTATTCTGCTGACATCCTCTCAGCAGCTGGTGGTTTCTATAGAATATACTTTGCTTTGCCTCGTACGGTTTGTTTCTACCGTATCTGTGCAAGAGAGTTAGAAAGGGCACCCCAGACAGAGGGGATGTTTAGAGCCAGGCAAGAAGTAAAATATTACATGAGAGGGAATTTTCAGTTCAGTTCAGTTCAGTTCAGTTCAGTCACTCAGTCATGCCCGACTCTTTGCGACCCCATGAATCACAGCATGCCAGGCCTCCCTGTCTATCACCAACTCCCAGAGTTCACTCAGACTCACATCCATCGAGTCCGTGATGCCATCCAGCCATCTCATCCTCTGTCGTCCCTTTCTCCTCCTGCCCCCAAACCCTCCCAGCATCAGAGTCTTTTCCAATGAGTCAACTCTTCGCATGAGGTGGCCAAAGTATTGGAGTTTCAGCTTCAGCATCATTCCTTCCAAAGAAATCCCAGGGTTGATCTCCTTCAGAATGGACTGGTTGGATCTCCTTGCAGTCCAAGGGACTCTCAAGAGTCTTCTCCAACACCACAGTTCAAAAGCATCAATTCTTCGGCACTCGGCTTTCTTCACAGTCCAACTCTCACATCCATACATGACCACAGGAAAACCATAGCCTTGACTAGACAGACCTTTGTTGGCAAAGTAACATCTCTGCTTTTGAATATGCTATCTAGGTTGGTCATAACTTTCCTTCCAAGGAATAAGCGTCTTTTAATTTCATGGCTGCAATCACCATCTGCAGTGATTTTGGAGCCCCCCAAAATAAAGTCTGACACTGTTTCCACTGTTTCCCCATCTATTTCCCATGAAGTGATGAGACCAGATGTCATGATCTTCGTTTTCTGAATGTTGAGCTTTAAGCCAACTTTTTCACTCTCCACTTTCACTTTCATCAAGAGGCTCTTTAGTTCCTCTTCACTTTCTGCCATAAGGGTGGTGTCATCTGCATATCTGAGGTTATTGATATTTCTCCCAGCAATCTTGATTCCAGCTTATGCTTCTTCCAGTCCAGTGTTTCTCATGATGTACTCTGCATAGAAGTTAAATAAGCAGGGTGACAATATACAGCTTTGATGTACTCCTTTTCCTATTTGGAACCAGTCTGTTGTTCCATGTCCAGTTCTAACTGTTGCTTCCTGACTCTTGCTAAATTTGAGATGGAATGTCACTGGACGTGCCCTTTGGTGTCACTCCTGAAAGAGAAATAACTATTGTAAGTCTCGAATCTGCTGACAAAATGTGTTGTTGGAGCTTGATTGCAGCAGGTTCTGGGTGAGTCCCAAATTTAGGGCTCCTTCATGTTATTTTAGTCCCATTTTGGAATTTGCTGAGTGGCTCTGTAGCTGGCAGTGAGCTAACCCTGAATTCCATCAGTGGAAAGCAATCGAGGGGAGACTTCATGAGGGTATCCAGATGCACGCTTAGGGCACTGCACAGGCAGATGCTGTGTGGCTGTGGTCTAGCGGGCCTGACACAGTGTGGAACATTCACCAGTGGATTTCACATGAACACAGCCACCGGGGGTCTGGGGAGGCAGGGGAGAGACCCTCATCGCCAATCATAAGCCCTTTCGGTAAGAACCTCCAAAGACTCCGCGCCAGTTTCAAGGTCAGGAGATGAGGGGAGAGGGTGTGAGAGAAGGCCACTCCAATGCTGGGTGGGGAAGGCAGAAAGCCAGGTGTCAGTGCCAAAGGAGAAGGGAGGGAGGGCCACGGCCAGGGAGGCACACCGGATCAAGGAACGCCAGGAGAGTCTTCCTTGCGCCGGGGGCTGGGCACTGTGTGGTCCCTTATCCCACCTCTCGCCTCATTTGGGCCCCACCCCCCGGAGGTAGCAGGCGGGCCCTGGGGTGTCTTCAGTAGCCCAGTGAGGTGTGTGTGTGTGTGGGGGGGGGGGCGGGATGCATGTGGTCAGAAGAACCGGTTTTCTGTTTTTCTGTTGCAACTGTCTTGAAGGGTGTGGACCCCAGGCCAACCAGACTGAGTTCCGAGTGTGTTTTACCACAGAAGCCCTTCCACAAGAGATTATTCTTGTGGAATGTGTCCCCTGGTTCACTTGGGGCGTGTTTAATCAAGCTGCATCTAAGCTGATGGCTGTGCTAGGTGTGATGGTTTAAGCCTGTGCTTTCATGGAGCACACAGTCTGAATGGGGGTGATTGACTTCACAAGTTTAAAAAATCAGTAAAAAAAATACTTCTAATAATAAGGGTTAGAATAAAATATAAGAATGGTCCTGTGGGAGATGACCTGGTGGGCGTGTAGGGTGAGAGAATCTTTAAGCACGCCTGTCTGACGAAGTGCCCTTTTGGGGCTGAGATGTGAAGGGGTGGTCACGTGGAGGTGTAAGTTCCCCAGGAAGGAGACCCAGCTCGGGTCAAGATCCTGTGTGTGTGTGTGCTCAGACGCTAAGTCGTGGCCGACTCTTTGCAACCCCATGGACTGCAGCAGGCCAGGCTCCTCTGTCCCTGGGATTTCCCAGGCAAGAAAACTAGAGTGGGTTGCCATTTCCTCCTCCAGAGGATCTTCCTGGCCCAGGGATTGAACCTGCTTCTCCTGCATTGGCAGGTGAATTCTTTACCTCTGAGCCACGTGGGAAGCCCAACACCCGTTAGAAGCAGACAGACAGGAAAAGAGCAGTGACTAGGAGAGAGAGTTACCAAGTCTGCAGCACTTCCTAGGCCTCGGCAGGGGCTTGGATGGTCCTCAAGGGCATGAGAAGGTAGGGAAGGGTCTGAGACAAGGGGCCGGGGGGGGGCCTCCTAAATACTTGAGAGATGCCATGAGGTGATACATGCTTTCATGAATTGATCTCAGGACCTTAACATGGTTTCAAATTTCTCATAGAAATATGAATTTGGAAGGTAAAAATGCTCATTTTAAGGACATATCTGAGTTTATAAGTTGGAATGAGAAAAGCCTCACAAAGAAGTCTGACCAGTGCACACCCCCCACCCCCGCCCCCCACACACAGCTCAAGCTTTGTGTTGAGATGGGTTCCCTGAGCAAGTATATTTCAGCGTTTGCAAGCCTGCCAAAGTCCTTGTGCTGCCTGCCATTTGGTTTTGAAATAAGCACAGAGAGGTGAAGTTAAAAAATAAAGGTCACACATCCATTAAGTGAAAGAGTTGCTGTTTGAAGGCAGACAGCTGCCTCCTGAGTCTGTGCAGTCAGACACGTGCATAGTTATATGGTGGTGACCCACAGCGTGGGCTGATCACTTAGAAAGGCTACTGTGGTCAGCACACTTGGAGAAAGGAGAAGGGTGGCTGGAGGTGGGAGGGGGAGGTGTATAGGATCCTCTCATTGGGCCTTGTAGTCAGTGGTGTGTTGGTAAATGTTCAACAACCAGCTCTCTGTTCTTTAGCATTTGTTGATTCCTGTGATGTAAATACAACCACAGTGGTCAATTTCAAACCACCCTCATATGGTCAGTTCAAAGGAGATTGGAAAAACTGGTTCTTGCAAACCTGCAAGGGTCAGCCGAAACGTACAAGTGGTGCACGTGGAGTGAAAGTCGCTCAGTTTTGTCCGACTCCTTGTGACCCCTTGGATTACATAGTCCATGGGCTTCTCCAGGCCTTTCCCTTCTCCAGGGGATCTTCCCAACCCAGGGATTGAAGCCTGATCTCCTGCATTGCAGGCAGATTCTTTACCAGCTGAGCCGCCAGGGGAGCCCAAGAATCCTGGAGTGGGTAGCCTATCCCTTCTCCAGAGGATCTTCCCAAACCAGGAATGGAACCGGGGTCCTGCATTGCAGGCAGATTCTTTACTAACTGAGCTGTGAGGGAAGCCCAAGTTCAGCCTTCCCTAGTAGTCAGTAGTGCAAGAGTCAGCCTTTAATTCTATTAAAAACTGCTCCATCTTCATTTATATATCCTCAAGGCATACTAGACATTCAGAAAAGCTTTGTCAAAGGAATGAATGGTTTATTTTCCTTCCACCCTTTGATGCGGTCGTGGAAAATATCTCTCAGGCATAGACAATGTTTAGCATTTTCGAAATCCTGCTTTGACCCAGCTGGGCTAATATTTGAAATTGATTAAGAGCTTGGAGAAAAATGTGATCAGTCCTTGTTGCAAGAGAGTGTGTTTAGTGGTGATACCTTTACTCACCAGTCAACAAACCGTTAACTTCCCAAACCCTCACGGCTCCCCAGTAAGCTTCTGGTAGTCAAGCCCTGTTGAAACTCATTTCTGTTTTATCAACACAGGGTAACTCATTCTCTGCAATCCTTAAAAGATGATGAAGGTGGCCTTGGTTTCCATTGCCAGAGGAGGGCTACAGCTGTTGTGTGGCGGACCACCGAGAGGCCTGTCCCCAGGCTGCTGCGAGAAGCTGTCTCTGACAGAGGGGTTGTCCCCTTGTTCAGGCCACCCTTACTCCCAGCTGTTTGTCTCTTCATGGGCAAATCTGTGTCTGGAGCCACTCAGTGTCTCCATATGGTAGAAATCGGATTCCCATAGAAGGCATGGGAGGGCACAGGCTCATCTGGGAACCAAAACCCCATATGCAAGGTTTTCCCACTAAAGATGTTATGACTATTCATTGGGGAAACCAAAACCGTATGAGAGAAAAATGAATGCAAAAAAGAATGTAAGAAAGGATCCATCATAATCTTACTACCCTAAAAAAAAAGGGGGGGGGGTTGTTGTATTATATTCTGTCTTTTCTAGCACTTCCTTGGACAGGTTTTCTTGGCAAAGTTACAATCATTATGTATTTTACACACAGTTTTATATGTTGCTTCTTCCCCTTCTAAGCACCTCTCAATGGCATTAAAGATTTGGGGAACCTTTTTTAATACTCTCACCTTTGAATTTCTCCCATTTATTAGTATTACTCTTTTGTTCAAGATTATTTTGTCATATATAAATGGGAGTAAGGTATACCACTTTAATTTTTCTCAGGAGAATGCTTAGATCTAAGGCTAAGAAGTCTGAGCTGCCAATTTCCTAAGGCCTGGTTCCAGAAACTGTCCAAGTATCATTCCCACCATGTCCTACTGGTCAAGCAGTCAATCCCAGTTTGAAGGAAGAGGACATGAACCCCATTTTTCCTTGGGAAGAATGTCAATGAATTTGGGGGCTTTTATTTTAAAACTTGTAGACTGGGAAAACTTGTTTACTTACTATTGATTTTTATAAAATGTTATCAGTTATTATTTGAAAGATATCGATGGTAAAAATTATAGTCTGGCTCCCTCTTCAGCTTTTAAAAAAAATTGCAGGCTAGTGACATCTAAGAGGAATGCTCCAGTGGTCTGGTTTCTTGGTGACTTTTTTATATAGAATAACTTCTTAGTTTGTTGATGCTCACATTTTTACACATAAACACTTAACTATTTTAACTCCTCTGTAGAGTGCAGACATGGTCTGTGCGATGATGCAAAGCTGTTTCCAGTTCTGGCTGCAAATCCCAACTTCACCAATGACTAGCTGAGTGGCATCTTTGAATTTCATTTTGTTATCATTAAAATGGGGATTAATAATACTTCCTTTATCAGTTTGTCTTATAGATGAAATATGGTAATCCACATTAAATATTTAGCTTTATAAGTGGCTCATCGTAAGCCCTCAAGAAAGAGTTAATGATAATAATACTTGCATAGGTTATATACTTCCTTAGGGAACATAGAATAGATCACTTTTAAGTGAAAACACCTCAACCATCTGTGGCTTCATCTTTGGGAATATTTTGCTTGCTGGTCATGATCCATGCAGAGGGTGTTCAATGTGTATAATCCATCCACTCTAGATGGTGGACTCACCCTTGCGTGTGTACAGAATTGGCCTGTTCCTGTTTGGTTTGGTCAAGATGGTCGGTTTAGATAGGGCCACAGTGGGGTGTGTGTTCAGTCCACATTGTTTGATTCTTCGTGGGATTGATGTAACCCAGGTAAGCAAGTGTGTCACGCCAGTGACCTGTGTTGAGTCAAAGTACTTACTCTTTCTTGGGGGAACGAGGATGTCTGCCCTGTGCATCCAACAGAGAACTGAGTGCCCACAGGAGGGAGTTCAGTGCACGTGTCGTCCCTTGTCTAAGTGTGTGTATGGTAGTCGCTCAGTTGTGTCTGACTCTGCTATCCTGGATGGAAGCCCACCAGATTCCTCCTTTCATGGGATTCTCCAGGCAAGAATACTGGAGTGGGTTGCCATGCCCTCCTCCAGGGGATCTTCCTGACCCAGGGATCGAACCCAGGCCTCCTGCCCTGCAGGCAGATTCTTTGTGGCCTGAGTCACCAGACAAGCCCACTTGTCTAAGTGGTTTGCTTTAATCTTATGGGCACCATGATTCTTCTAAACAATCATATTTCCATCTCTGATTTAGCCATTTTGGGGTAAATCACAGCTCACTTCTAGATGGTATGTGGGACCCTCCAGATGTACTTCTTTATCTTCTTCTTCCCCTGGGCTCTTCTATTTCCTCTCCCATCAGGCGTTTTAGTCTTGTTCCTTTGTAGGGCCACAGGCCCCACGGCTGCAGGGGTTGTATTCAAGGCATCCAGCTGAGAGAGTCAGTGGAGGTGGGGGCCACTGACGTCCATCCTAGGCTCTACCCCCAAGCCCTGTGCCCTGGAGTGACGCTTCATCTCCTGGAAAAGGTGCACCGTTTTATACAAATACAGCCTGTGGACTAACAGGCTCTGCTCCCTGAATTGTTTATTTATCCCTTGTTCACTATGTATTTTTTATAAGCGACCTCAAATCCTTTCTGGACCAGAGTGAGATAAAGTAATTATCAAGGGAATAGCCTCTGCCACACACGAAGATGCTGTGAAGGGTTGAAGGCAGGAGAAGAAGGGGACAACAGAGGTTAAATTTTGTCTGGGGCCAATTCTGAGCAGTAGATATTGAGTGAGTAAGATGGATTGGGGGTGAGGCGACAGAGGATGAGATGGTTGGATGGCATCACTGACTCAGTGCACATGAGTTTGAGCAAACTCCGGGAGATAGCAAAGGACAGGGAAGCCTGGCGTGCTGCAGTTCATGGAGTCGCAAAGAGTCGGACACAACAGCAACATGTATAAAAAAACAGAAAATGAAATGTGCCACTCACCCAGTTTTAAACTTTAGACAAGGGGACAAAAAGGACTCAGTACTGGAGAAGGTCAGTTATAGGTTGAAGTTAAGGGGAAAGAAATTCAGTGCCTCAGTTTTGTGTTTGAGAAAATAGGGCATCCGCTTACAGTCTTTTAAACGAAGGTTGCTTTGAAAATCAGAAGTTTTCTTCAGCAATCACATTGCTCTTTCAAATAAAATCAAGGAGTTTCAGTTGGTTTCTGGGGCCGGTTGGCCACATCACAGCCTAGTAAGAGCGTATAATAAGAACCAGCCCAAAGTCAGAGGAAAGACCTTCAGGCAGAAGTGAGTTAACTCTGTTGATGTTTCTCCAGCTGTTCTTGTGAAACCACCAGTGAACTCTGAATAGGAAAATAAAAGTGACCTCCTGGGGGAGTCCTGGCTTCTGGTTCTTCAGCCAGAGTGACCTCATCTCATCCAGTTTTGTGAGAGAGATGATCAGTTAGGACGATTCTACCTGAGCCGTTCCTCCCTGCATTTTTTTTTCTAATTTCTCTCTCATCCTCTCCTGCATCCGTTCTGTCTCTAGTCTCCTTTCCCTGGTGCCTTCAGTCCAGGAACTACCTTCTCACTCATGGTACTCACCCACCTCTTCCTCCCAAACTGCCAAAAGCCTGGATGTAGCAACACACGGCAGTACATCTAGGTCCCATACTGTCCCATTGCAGACGTTGGGAAACAGTGGGATAGGGCGTGTCCTGGCTGTTCCCAGGAGGCACACAGAAGCTCAGTGCTCAGGAGGACACACGTGGGACCCTTAGAAGGAGGCTCCCATGAGCCCTCTGGGCAGAACACGCTCCCCTACCTGCCCCCTACCCCCACACCACAACCTCATTTCTGCAGGGTTGCCCTGCCTTGGGCGTGACTGTCACCCACTGGCACAGTGCCACGGAAGGCTACTAAAGATGCTACTCTGTGGATTCAGCAGCGTCTGGAGAGGGGCCACCAACCCACATGGTCTTCCTTGGAAGGGGAGATACAGAATGAGGTGAGAGAAGGGCTGAGGCCCCCACCTGCCTGCTCTTCTCTGTAACTCTGATTTATGATGGGTTGCTGTGTTTCCAGGGTGGAGACTGGCTCCCCAGAGCTGGGCAGATACCCACTTGTGGTGGTGCATCAGAGGCGTCAGCTTGTAATTACCAGCGAGATGCAGCCTCTTTGCTCGCTGAAACTGAATGAGCAGCCATGCACCGGTATTATCCCGTGACTCAGGAAGGAACATCTCCTGGTCAGTGTTTTAGTTGAACTCTAAGCAAGTGTTTTATTTTTTAAAGGAAAACAAGCCCATCTGTCAGAGCGTTTTCACATTATGCCAGTAGAAACCATGCCTATAGACTCCATCTTCAGAGAAGAGGTTGTGATTGTTGTTGTTAGTCACTCAATCATATCCAACTCTTTGCGACCCCATGGACTGTAACCCACCAGGCCCCTTGGACCATGGGATTTCCCAGGCAAGAATACTGGAGTGGGTTTCTATTTCCTTCTCCTGGGGATCTTCTCGACCCAGGGATTGAACCTGTGTTTCCAGCATTGGCAGGCAGATTCTTTACCACTGAGCCACCAGGGAAGCCCAGAGAAGATGAGGGGATTACAGATGTGTTTTATGTTTGGGGGAATTATTAGCATCTACTACTGGGAGTATTCTCTGCAGAACTCATTAATCATGTGGCATGAACGTGTTGGTCATTCAGTTGCATCCTACTCTTTGCAACCTCATGGACTATAACCCTCCAGGCTCCTCTGTCCATGGTATTCTCCAGGCAACAGTATTGGAGTGGGTTGCCATTCCCTTCTCCAGGGGATCTTCCTGACCCAGAAGTTGAACCCAGGTCTCCTGCATTGTAGCTCCTGCCATATGAGCTACCAGGGAAGCCCGTTATGTGGCATATATATGTTTAAACGTGGCTCTCTTCTCTAAGAAATTAACTCAGTGTTTCTGGAGTAACTTATTACATAAGTAGTAGATAAGTTTCCTTCCAAAGTGATTAAAGTGAATGTGAATTCTAAATAGTCATAGTTTCCCCACTTTGTAATACTATGGAAACTTCCTTTTAGAAGTGTGTTTGTTTGTATGAAGGAAGACTTGAGACATAGGAATACACACATCAATAGATTATAAACCTAGACTTAATTGACTTGCTTGCTGAAACAAGAAGAGATTTGCTCAGTAAACTAAGATACAACAGACATTGGCAGCAACAATAAAGGAAGAAACATATAATTCCTTTTTTGGGCACTGCAGAGGGGAAAATAGGAGGCGGTTTGTTCCATAAGTGTTGAGGGTTTGGTGGCAAATGACTTCATCATCTGATGCCAACTCATATAAACTGGAAATGGGGCCCGGAGCTCTGACGGGATTGTGAGGCCTCATTGGGAAGATTCTAGAAAGAGTATGATGACAAATTAGCACGGTCTGCTGTACTTGGGGAGGGTAGAGTGGTTATGTGTATGAAGCCCACTGCACATGGGTGAGGAGTCGGGGTTGGAGTTAGAGGGGCTGGGGTCTAATCTTTGTTTATTTAGATAAGCTTTAAAAGACCCTAAAAGTTTTCAGTGATATTTATGGCACCTGACTTTTCCACTCCATTAGATACCAGGGTTCTGAAGCTTAGCAGCTTCACCTAGGGAAAAGTCTGAAGGTTAGATGCCTTTTGCTAAGGCCTGGATAAACTTCTGGGACAAGGACTATTTTAAGATCGGAGGAAATTTTTCTCACTGTAATACTTGACAGGTCAAATCTGGCATTCACCAGCTTCAACCAGTAATATGACAAACCGTGTGCTTATATTTCATTAACAAAAGGACTGTTTTGGTAACCACAGGCTTGAGAGGCTGGTGGGTTGGAGCTGAAAAGACCTGGGTTTAGATCCTGAGGGCTGCTGCTCTTGGTTGTGTCCCCTTCTCATCTGGAAAATGGGGGCATTTAGTCCACCTTGTCAGATGGTTGTGAGGATTAGAGAAAATGTTACCAAGCTCCTAATGTAGTTCCTGGGCTTCCCTGGTGGCTCAGAGGTAAAGAATCTGCCTCCCAAGGCAGAAGAAGCAAGAGATAGGGGTTTGATCCCCGGGTTGGGAAGATCCCTGGAGGAGGAAATGGTAACCCACTTCAGCATTTTTGCCTGGAGAATTCCATTGACAGAAGGGCCTGGCAGGCTACACTCCATGGGGTCGCAAAGAGTCAGACACGATTTAATGACAACAACATGTGGTTCCTCACATTTGGTATGTGCACAATAAGTGGAAGGTACCCTTGGACTAGAAGTCCTTTGAATGGTTCCTGGTTGGCTCGCTGGGCTAATCAGTGATCCTTATCATCGTAGTACCCAGAAGTTCAGTGAAGCCCTGAGGCCAAATTCACCCGCGGCCTGTTTTTATAAATCTAATTTTCCTGGGACACCCCATGCTCTTCCGTTTGCAGGCTGTCTGTGGTTGCCCTCATGCTGTGAAGCAGAGCTGTGTAGACAGATTGGCCAGCAAGGCCCAAATATTTGCTCTCTGGCCCTTTCCAGAACACGTCTGTCTCCTCCACTCTAGGGTATAACAGCTTCCACTGTTTGTCGGCATTCTGAGTCATGTGTTCATTCTCAAATCTCTTAATAGCCGTTGTTGTCACTACTGTAATCGCGTAATTTTAATTATAAATTATAATAAACTGATGAAGTAAGATCAAAAGGAGTATTGTTGTCAGAGAGTCTATTGGCTGTCCCCAAATCCTTGACTTCCTTTCTTTTGGTAATAAGAATCTCAAGTTCCAGCTGGAAGATGGCCTCCAGCAATTTAATTATATTTCTTAGGCTCCCATGCAGCCAGACATAGCCATGTGACTACATTCCAGCCAGTGGGAGGTGCTTGGAAGCTTCAGATACAACTTACAGGTCGTGATTTCAAAGGGAGAGGGGATGCCTTCTGCTTCCACCCCATAGACCGTGGGATGGCTATCTGATGTTGAGAACATGGAGCAACAAGATGGAAAGAACCTGGGTCTTCAACATTACAGAGATCTCATGTCAGCCCTGGACCACTGTGCTCTGCTGTCCCTGAGGGAAAAAAGAAGTGCTTTCTTGTTTAAACCCCTGTCACTTTGACATTTGACACAACAGGCAAACTTATCTCTTAATACATACAGCTGTTTATGAAGATTAAGTTAAATGTATTAGAATCAGTAAGGGCCAGTTACAAAGTAATAATACTATTTTTAAAAAGTGGACAAACAACTAAAAAGGTCCATGGGAAATAGGCATAAAAATTGAGAATGATCCTTTATGTGGGTTGTTTGACTTACTAAATTCTCGTTCCTCTGTAAATAAATGAAACAAGAAATTATTATTAATTCACTAGGATGTGTTTTATGCCAGAACACCAGTCTTGTTCTAAGCCCTAATTCAACTGGCACATTTATAATTCCCACAGCACATATGCAAACATTAGTGTTTACTGGATTGCATTGACTGACCCACAAAT
This sequence comes from Ovis aries, assembly GCF_016772045.2. Lineage (NCBI taxonomy): Eukaryota > Metazoa > Chordata > Mammalia > Artiodactyla > Bovidae > Ovis > Ovis aries. The sequence goes on from NC_056069.1 coordinate 56,816,094, forward strand.
ATACTGCTTGGTTTTCCAGTCTCTAGTCAGCATTCAAGTTCTACCCTGAGCCTAAGGATATTCATACCAACTTCTCATTAGCATGGCTGAGAGTTAATAATCTCCACGAGCTCAGATAGGGCTTCCCTGGTGGCTCAGTGGAATGAATCCACCTGCCTTCCAGGTCCAGGAAGATCCCCTGGAGAAGGAAATGGCAACCCACTCCAGTGTTATCGCCTGGAGAATCCCATGGACAGAGGAGCCTGAGTTCATGAAGTTGCAAAGTCGGAGATGACTTAGGGACTAAACAATAATAACAACAACTGGAATAGGGAAGTTATCTAATACTGAAAAAGTAGCTTGAAAGTGACCATGGTTTGCAACAGATAAAGGTGGGTTGTGTTTGCTCTTTTAATCCCCATGATGAAAATCTAAGATAGGAAGTTAAATTACTCCCAGGTAGTTAAGGCCCTGATAGTAAAGACCACCCATTGCTTCTGGAAAATTTGCCTTTGCCTTCTGACCCTCATCTCTGCCATCTTCTGATCAATGTTTCCAGTGAAATCAGAGGTCCTCCTTTGACCAGACACAGCATTTCGACTCACATGTTTTAGCAACTTTGGAAAAGAAAGATAACAAACCAGTGAAGGTTGGAGCCCTGGGACCAGCTCGAGGGTCCAGCTGACTGAGTCTGTAGAGGGTGGGCTGGCTGGATGGGGTGTCTGCTCTGGCCTTGCGGTCCCCAGGGCCCGGCCCGGAAATCAGTAAGGAGAGATGAACCTTCCTTGTTGTTCTGTCGCGCAGTTGTGTCTGACTCCATGACCCCGTGGACTGCAACACGCCAGCCTTCCCTGTCTTTCACTATCTCCCAGAGTTTGCTCCAACTCATAAAATTCCTTATACGGTTTTAGGTTTCTCCATCCTAGGACCACAGATATGGACAGTTTACATCTTTAATATCCTCACAGCCTCAGAGAATGGAAGCAGATGGGACCCTCACAGCTTATTAGGAGGTCTGTTTGCTGGGAACCTCTCTTGGCCCGAGATCTGACACTTTGATGTCAGTACTTGATGGGTCACTGATAGCTAATGGCAGAGTTTCTTTTTCCCATTGGTATCACCAGGGATGTGTTAAGGGACGTTGTCAGCTTTAAACAGTTCTCTCTAAAGTTAATGTCAGTTTCTAAGTCGACTCTTTGTAGTAGAAAATAAACGTTTATTTCATGAAAGTAGAGGACATATCTAGAGTTTTCCTGAGTTCAGGTAAACATGTGGATGGATTATAAAATCCTTGAACTGAAGGTATCATTGATGATCGAATCCAGCTGTACTCAACCTGGGGCCCATGAACCCTCTGAATCCCTGAGATATTTCAAAGGAGGCTAAATATTATCCAAAACCAGTTAATATCCAGTCTGGTCCAGTTCCTTAGTTTATAGAAACCCGAGTTCCTCCTGGGAGTAGTCAGAATGGCTCCCCAGTGACTTCTGGGGTCGCTGTGCATTCTTTAGCATAATTCATTAAAAGAACATTAATTTCATTTCCTCTTATGATTCCAGAGTCCCTTCATAACAGAGTTGATTCATTCTTGGCCTCTCGGGCTATATATTCAAAATAAACTTAATTTTTAAGTGAACCTAATCATATTCTTAGCATCTGGGGTGTCTGGTGATTACGCTATGTACAGGGATTGTTCAGACCATGTCAGTACGAGGTAGTTTTGTTAAAAGGTACATAGATTAGAAGGTATAGGCTTTTGTTTATGACAAGAGAAGCAAAGGCATATATCTGTCTATAGAAGCAATTACCTTTTCTAGAACCCAACATTTTGATGAGCTATCATTTCCATTTCTTAAAAATGCATGGTAGCATGAGCTAGGGAAAAAAAAAAAGAATGTGCATGATAAATTCAGCCCTGATCAACATACAATTCTAAACAGAATATCTTTCAAGACAACGATTAAAAGATCTCCCTCTCTCCCTCAGTGCATATTTGTTTAAAATAGTCATCATGTTGTTTTATTATAGATGATTTTCTTTGACCATCTGCCTCCATTGGTTTTATTTTGGCTGTGGTCAGTTCCCTGAAGACCCGTTATCTTTAAGACTCTCTCCAAGGATGATGAACTTGCATGGAGCTCAGGATGAATTAGCACCACTTTACTGATCCACTTAGGGCTTCTCTGATAGCTCAGTTGGTAAAGAATCCACCTGCAATGCGGGAGATCCTGGTTCGACTCCTGGGTCAGGAAAATCCCCTGGAGAAGGGAAAGGCTACCCACTCCAGTATTCTGGCCTGAGAATTCCATGGACTGTATAGTCCATGGGGTCACAGAGAGTTGGACATGACTGAGCGACTTTCACTTTCACTTACTGACCTACTTAACTGGGTGGAGACCACCCTGGGAATGTCCAGGCCCAGTTACATGCCGTGTCGCAGCAGTCTTGTCCTTGTGGTTCTGGATGGTTCCACATGGGAAAAAGTGTTAAGGCAATCCGAGTGTGGGTTGGAAAAGAATTTGCTGACACAGAGCATTTCAGAAGGGGGTGAGTTTATTAAAAGCAAAAGGCAGAGATACTGAGGGTACTGCAAATGCAGCATGCCAACCTCCTGACAGACCACGGGGAGTCAACACTTTGTGAGGGTTAGTAGCCAATTTTTGTAGCGTCAAGACAAGGTAAATTCCTGCTGGAAGGTTGGCATGAGAAGATTGGTTAGGATGCCATAGGGTGACTTCCGGGGTGGGCATTTTTGCCTAATATGAGTCAGGAAGCCTGCTCGTGATGATCAAGAGGGTTTTTGGCAACAGTCACAAAGGGGCTCAGCCTGCTTCAGAGACAACCTTGGTTCTGGGCTCCGCTTCTGTGGCCTTGGTACAAGGCCTCACACTTGTGGCCTTGGGGCAGGACTCAACAAAAAGTAAACGATTAAGGCTGATCAAAGAGCTATTTCACCTTACTCAGGCTCTTATCAAGTTTATTTCATGTAACTATATTATAGTGTTGGGGAAGAATAAATTTTCCTCAACTCTTCTAGGTACTTCTGGCCAGTCTGAGAATCAAATTGTCATGAGCTAGATTAACAGGATAAAATCAAACAGAAGTTTATTAGCATGTGCATACAGTTACTCAGGAGAACTGAGTAACTCTCCACAATGGCCAAAACATTCATCTTAACTACCATCTTTAGATAAGGACACAGAGAATGTTGAGGGTAGCGGTTTTGGACTTTTAAGGCTAGAAGGCAGTTGACATGGAGATAGAAAAGCAAATGTCTGGGGACTTCTCTGATGGTCCAATGCTTAAGACACCACACTCCCAGTGCAAGGGGCAAAAGTTCGATCCCTGGTCAGGGAACTAGATCTCACATGCCACAGCTAAGACCTGGCACGACCAAATACATTTTAACAGAAGCAAATGCTTGGTAAGTGAAGGTTGGCTGGGCCTGCAGAGCAGTGGGGCACAGAGTGGACTCTGCTCTCTAGGCCTGCCGAGTTTCTCCCACCATGCTCGGATCATGTTCTTTACAGATATCTCTGATTCTCAAATATCTCTGATATTCTCGATATCTCTTGGTTCCTGGGACAGGCCCTCTATCTCATTATTTTAGGCTTTTTAGGGAGAAGGTCAAAGTTTCTTCCTGAGTTTTTTGGGCCGTGGTTGTTTTCAGCTCAAAATAATCCACAATTTGAGGTGGCAGATTTTGCTCCCCTGCAATACAGTACAAGCAGAACATGCATTATACATTCTGTGTGTAAAAACATGAAGGCCTGTAGTGTTTTACTGACTAGACAGTCCAGTAAACAGTGACCTAGAGGGAAAGGAGTAATGGGTATGGATATATTGGGCAGAGTGTGTTCAGATTTTTCCCATAACTTCTTATGGAAAAACTGGAATAAACTTTTTGGCCAACAACATGGGGCCCAAGCAAGCTGGGGAGGTGTGAACACACACTCTCCTAGGAGATCTGATTCAGTGTCGGTAGCTTCCTAGAAATGGTTACAATATTGGGCAAGCAAGTGTTCTCCAATGTACTGGCTTGGCAGTTTATCCACCCAGAAATCGCTTGTGGCAGCCTTTAGATTCTCCTGAACACCACAGAAGGAATTTGCATTCTGGAGGCAGCCGTGAGTGTCTGCAAAGATGAAAGGGAACGGCGGAGATGGCAGGCACCTCTCTCACTGGCATGAAGTTCAGCCTAGATCATTCCAGTCTCCTTTATTTGCATCAAACTACATTGCACAAGGGAATATGAATTTTTAAGAGTAAGGTCTTCTAAGCAAGTTATTATTGTGAATGGAAATGAAATGTTGGGGGAAATGTTTAAATAAAGTGTTTGCAGAAACCCCTTCACTTTTCAGGTATAAAATGAACAATAACAGTTATCAAGGTGGTGAAAAATGCACTGAAGGTAACTCCTTTTTAGTTCATTATCAGCCAAATTCTTTTTTTTTTTAACTTTTTATTTTGTATTGGGGTCTAGCTGATAAGCCAGTTAATAATGTTGTGATAACTTCAAATGAACAGCAAAAGGACTCAGCCATACATATACACGTATCCATTCCTCTCCATGTGGTCTTGGAGAAGACTCTGGAGAGGGAAGCCTGGTGTGCCGCAGTCCATGAGGTCGCAAAGAGTCGGACACAACTGAGCGGCTGAACTGAACTGATTCTTCTCCAAACTCCCCTCCCATCCATGCTGGCACAGAACACTGAGCAGAGTTCCCTGTGCTACACAGTAGATCCTTGTCGGTTATCCATTTTAAATATAGCAGCGTGTACGTGTCCATCCCCAACTCCCTAATTATCCCTTCTGCCCCATCCTTCCCCCCACCCTGGCCCCTCACAACCATTAAGTTCTCAGTCTGTGAGTCTCTTTCTGTTTTGTAAGTAAGTTCTTTTGTATTTTTTTTCAGATTCCACATATAAAGGATGTAATATGTTATTTCTCCTTCTCTGTATCAGCTTGATTCTTACTGCTGCTCTGTGTATGATAAAGTAGGGGAAATACATTCCTATAACAACTCTCTAAAAGCAGACAGGCTGTGTTAATTGCTTTTTAGAATTTTTCTTTTCCTAAGAAAGCTATCACTAGGAGAAATACGTTCTGAAGTTTGTCTTCACAGCATCAACCACTGCACCCCCTCCCCCGACAAAATATGGCTCCTCGGTAGCCTGTGCCAGGCCCACCTCTCCTCCCCTCCCACCACATATGCCTTTCTAGTTCATGCCAGACACACCCCCACCTTCCACCATGCTGCTCTTGGATATGGCCTTGTACTCATTCACCATTAAAACATGCAATATCCACACAGTAGCTCATTGTTAAAAATCTGCTTTTAAGGGAGGCTGATGGCCAGTTAGGCAAGCAATAAGACATCATAATGCGACTCTCGTTTTTTCTATGACTGGTAACAGTGATCTTCTTGGTAGGGCACATTCTTATGAAGTGAAGTGAAGTGAAGTCACTCAGTCGTGTCTGACTTTGCAACCCCATGGACTGTAGCCTAACAGGCTCCTCCGTCCAGGGGATTTTCCAGGCAAGAGTACTGGAGTGGGTTTCCGTTTCCTTCCCCACACTTTCTTGTAGGAATCATCAACATTGTTTACTGGTTTTTAAAAGACAATAAATGGGAAATTCACTCTTTAAAGACCTAAGGTGAGACTGGGGCCTGTGATTTAACAGTGTAGCATTTGTGTGTGTGTGTGTGTGTGTGTGTGTGTGTGTGTGTGTGTGTGTGGCTGCGCTGAGTCTTCTTTGTTTTGTTTAAATTTATTTATTTTTAAATGAAACAAAGATGACTACTTTTAAGATGAAAGGTACAATTCACAGAGAAGATAGACACCATAAACCATAGGACACCTAACAACAAAGAAACGAAGATACATAAAGCAAAAAGCAGAAGAAATATAAGGGACAAGAAATATATGTATAATCATAGTGAGATATATTCTTCATTACAGTGCTTGGACTTCTTCTGTGGTGGTGCTTGAACTTAGTTGCCTCATGGCAGGTGGGATCTTAGTTCACTGACCAGGAACCAAACCCATGTCCCCTGCACTGGAAGGTGAATTCTTAACCACTGGCCCACCAGGAAAGTCCCAGCAGTGTAGCATTTTTGATAAACACCTCAATGATAGGTAGCCACTGACTTCCCATTTGCCATATTCCAAGGTATCCCTTTAACACAAAGGCTGCCAACAAATTCTCAAAACAAAATTGATGTTAATTGACCTTTATAAAAAAAAAAATGCCCCTTGGAGGAACTTGATCATCATTGAGCCTGTTTGAGTTGTATATACCTGTTCCAGCCCAGTGCTATGGCTAAGGTTTCTCAAAAAACAAAATGAGGAACTATACAGTTAATGAAAAATTTTGCACCATAAGAAATACATTCTTCAGTATTGTCACAGAAGCTTAGGCTTCATGCAGCTAGGCCAAAGGGTTTTGTTTGTTTTAAGAAAAAGCAGGGAGGGGACATTTTCTTTTGACTCCAACTATAGTAAATCCTGGATGGTACTTCACTGGAAATGTAGATATCAAACAGAATGGAGAGAAAGGCTTATATCTGAATTAGCAAACATGCTTCCCAAGAACAATTTCTGTTTTCTTTGGAGAATGTTTCCTGGTTCTCAGGTATTGTCTGTCCTTCAGGGATAAAGTAGAAACCTTTTCTTTCCTCAGGGGTAGTTATTAAAGCAGATTTCAGTGTTTACAAATGAAAGGGTGTTGACTTTCTTGAAGGTCTCAAGTAGGAGCTTGTTAGGAGCTTGTAATGGAATTTAAATTGTTCATGCCCTCGGCTTAGGAAAGTCTACTTGTTGAAAAATTAACAAAATTGAAAACGCTGGAAAATAACTACTGCGGGCATCTGTTCATAGAAGCTAGAATCATACAAGAAGTAGTGTGATGGACGTCTAAAAAGAAATTATAGAAACGAACTTACAAAACAGAAACAGATTCACTGACTTCGAGAAGGAACTTATGGTTTTGGGGCGGGGGGAGTAGGAAGAAGGGGGAGAGGGATAGTTCGGGAGTTTGGGATGGACACATACACATTGCTGTATTAAAAATGGATAACCAACAAGGACTTACTGTATAGCACAAAGAACTCTGTTCAGTGTTATATGGCAGCCTGGACTGAGGTGCGGAGTTTGGGGGAGAATGGATACATGCATATGTGTGGCTGAATCCCTTCACTGTTCACCTGGAACTATCACAGCATTGTAAATCTCTATACCCCAATACAAAGAAGGTTTTTTGTTTTTTTGTTCCAAAAGTAATGTGATGAGCAACCAAATGCCAGGATTCCAGAAGGCCTTGGTAAATTGATCATTGATGATCTCTACTCCCTGGGGAAGTGGCAAGGCAGAGTTGAGGTGGAAGGAAGGGCAGTTTCACAAAGTGGCTGATCTCTAATTCCTTGGTGACGTGGTATAAAAAGAGAGAAAGAGCTCCAATAAAACACCAAGTTGCCTGGAGGGAGGTGAGGCCCAGCTTGTCAGGGCAGGAAGAGCCCACACTCAGGTGGGCCTCCGAGTGGTGCCTGGCAGGGTAGAAAGATGTCCACGTGGCTCGTTGATCTGAGAAAGTGAGGGCTTCACATGGAGTGCTATATAATTTCTTAATCTCATGTTTGCTTATTTAATCCTCCAGTTGACATATCTCATTTGCTTTGTCATGGTTCTAATTCTGTGAGTGTTTGTGCAGGGAAACAAATCCCTGTTTTTTATTTTGTTTCTCTGCCTACGCACCCTCACGCGCAAACACACCGGCATGCAGGGGAACACGCCGTGGATCTGGAGGATTAAAAACAGTCATAACACATCGCACTAAGAAATGTCCAGATCTGTAACTGGAGACTGACTGACCTTTCTAAGAAAAATTCAGCAGTAGTTAACATCAACAGATGTTCACTACCAACAGAGAACATGAGACCATTAGTCACCAACTGAGAACGACAGGGCGATGGAGGGCTCGGGGCCAAAGTTTATTTATAGGTGTGATGGGTGAAGCAGCTATTTGTCTCAGCTGCTAGGTGACAGTTTAGGTTATAACAAATTCCCTCCTTCAAAAGTTTGTCAATATATGGGATGTCGATGTATTAACTTTCTATAAAATATGGTTCAGCTTCAACTTCCAATCCGTATGGGTTAAAATTAAACCAGAAAGTGTAAAATAATGTATTTTCTCTGGAGGTAGTTTGACAGTTCTTCTAAAGATCTTTGGAAGTGGTTATTGTAATATGAGGGCTTAGCGATATGGAAAATCTTACAAGTGAGTAGAAAGGTGTGCGTGTGTGTGTGTGTGTGTGTGTGTGTGTGTGTACTTGTTCATGTGTTTGAGAGAAACCAGCAATAGCTAAAAATATTGTTTAATGGGTTGACATTGCCCAACAGCAACAAACATATCCTTCTGTCCCAATAGCAAGATGAATATTCATGGAGTTTCACATTCTGGATGACTTCACGGGCCCCAGTCCTGTCTGCATGGGTCTCACTGGTGCTCGTGAGTCACGTGAAAGTAACAGAAGGTAGGACTGGATCCAGGGATCTCCATGGCATGAAGACCCAGGTTTTACCAGAAGGAATTCTACCCAAAACACCAATTGCCAGTTCAGGAAACGTTTGGAATAAATGAGCCCTATTTCCTTATTACCTAATTTCAATGACACAGTAATGCTGCATTTCCAAGAAGAAAAGATTAAAACATTCCATGTAAGTGAAAGTTAGTTCGCAAATTATTTAGCCTTTTCACCTATGTTCCACATATAAAGGAATACACACTAAATATTGTGATAGGTAACATATAGAAGCATTCAGATAAATGAATAAAAATCGTACATGGTGTCATTAGACTTGGCATGGGATATGGAATCACTTGAGGGTCTTGGAATATAATTAGCTGCAGCAGTGGAGAGAGGAAATAGAAATCTAAACTCCTGGGTCCCGAGCTTCACCTGGGAACCTAGATGAAGCTGAACCTTCTTCAGCGTCTCTAGTTCTATAGCTCAGCATTCTGGGAGTCCGTAATCCATCCGTGTTAACTGCTCTAGCGTTCTTTCCCACTCATCTTTGAAATGCTGCCAAGTTCCATTCCAGGAAGTTCTTCCTGTGTCTCACTTCTCGTGATCAGCATTCTCATTTATGAAGGTCTCCTATTCTGTGTGTGTTTGTTCTCTGACCTCAGTAATTAATGTATCTAAGCCTCAGTTTCCTCATCCGTAGGACAGAATAATAAATTGCATCTCACGCATAGGCTGGATGTAAGGATTGAATGTGATGGTAAGTTTTCAACATCACAGCATGGTGCTTGGCTCCTTGTAAGAATTAGTTGTTATTCTGATTTCACATTGTCTGGAACCCCCTTTACTTGAGCTTCTCATCGTCTTCTTTGGTGTGAGTTTTTTGTTCTGTTTCCATCCTTCCATTCTATTAAAACTTTATTTAAACGTCATCTAAATAGAACTTCTAAAAAGCTCTAATTTGAAAAGATACATGCACCCCAGAGTTCATAGCAGCATTATTTACAATTGCCAAGATATGGAAGTGACCTAAGTGTCCATCAACATATGAATGGATTAAAAAGATGTGGTGTATACATATGATGGAATATTACTCAGCCATGAAAAGAATACGACTTTGCCATTTGCAAAAACATGAGTGGACTTAGTATTATCTTAAGTGAAATAAGTCAGACAGAGAAAGATAGATACTGCAAGTTCTCACTTATATGTGGAATCTAAAAAGTATAATAAAGTAGTGACTATGACAAAAAAATAGAACAAACTAGTGGTTACCAATGGGGAGGAGGGGACAGGGCAAAATAGGAGCAGAGGGGAGTAAGAGGCACAAACTATTAGATATAGCATGAGCTACAAGGATATATTGCACAACGGAGGGAATATAGCCAATATTTCATAATAACTATAAATAGAGTATAACCTTAAAAATTATGCACTGCTATATTATATATCTCTAACATATAATATTGTATATCTGTATTACAAGTTGATTGTACACCAACTATACTTAAGTACAAATAAAACAAGGTGAAAAAACTAACAAATGAAACCATTCGAGTACTAAAAACTAAAAAAACAAACAAAAAAAACCCCCAGAAAGTAAAAGTTGAAAATCACTCAGTTGTGTCCTACTCTTTGTGGCCCCATGGACGGTAGCCCGCCAGGCTCCCTTGTCCATGGAATTCTCCAGGCAAGAATACTGGAGTGGGTTGCCATGCCCTTCTTCAGGGGATCTTCCCAACCTAGGGATCGAACTTGGGTCTCCTGCATTGCAGGCAGATTCTTTACCGTTTGAGCCCGCAGGGAAGCAAAAAAGAAACTGAACTGTCATAATAAACTCTGTGGAATCTTATTCCATAACTCTTTTTAATAGTTGTTTCTACCTTATAATTTAAAATATATTCTACGGTTCTCCATTGCACCCCTCCTCCCCGAAAAATGTAGCACTTTGTTTTACATTGTAAATGCCAGAAATCAGACTGAAGCCAGCTAGAGCCAAAAAAGGGGGAATGGGCTCTACAAGGAGGGCATCTATGTTTGGGTTTGTTTTGGACTCAATAGAAACCAGATGACCTCACACTGAGCATCAGGAGTCATTCCTAGCCTCTACCCCCACTCACCCCTACTCCTCACACTCCTTGTCCCGCTTTCTGTCTCTCTCCGTCTGCTCCACGATTCCTGTCTCTTGTTGGTGATTATCTCCTCAAATCTAAAGCTCAAGGAATCTGTGCAAGAGTTATTCCAATATGCATTAGATGCAGACACATACTGTCTGCACTTATATAATTCCACTTATATGCGGGACCTTGTTCGGTCAATAAATTGTATCCAACTCTTTGCGACCCCATGAACTGCAGCACACCAGGCTTCCCTGTCTTTCACCATCTCCCAGAGCTTGCTCAAACTCACGTCCATTGAGTTGATGATGCCCTCCAACCATCTCATCCTTGGTCGCCCCCTTCTGCTCCTGCCCTCAATCTTCCCCAGCTTCATGGCCTTTTCCAGTGAGTCAGCTCTTTATATCAGGCGGCCAAATAGTCGAATTCATAGTCAGAAAGTACATGGGTAGTTGCCAGGGGCCAGCTGAGGAGTGGGGAGGGGGACGGGGAGTTGGTGTTTAACAAGGACAGAGTTTCAGTTTAGGAAGGAGAGCAATTCAGCAGACGGATGAAAGTGAGAGTTGCTCAACAGTGTCAATGCACTCGGTGCCTCGTCACTGTACAGTTAAATATGGTTAAAATAGTATGTTATGTTACTTTGACCACAATTTTAAAAAAAAAACATTAAAAAGGAAATATGTGCAAAGATTTAAACTTTGGTATATTAAAACCTGTTCTTTTGCTTTGAAAAATTACTTTCGGTTTTAAAAGTATCTTCTGAGTTTTAGGTTCACTGTGCTCAGTCGCTCAGTCACGTCCAGCTCTTTGTGACCCAGTGGACTGTAGCCCGTAGCCCGCCAGGATTTCTCTGTCCTTGGGATTTTTCAGGCAAGAACACTGGAGTGGGTGCCATTTCCTTCTCCAAGGTTCACTGCTGCTGCTGCTGCTGCTGCGTCGCTTCAGTCGTGTCCGACTCTATGCGACCCCATAGACGGCAGCCCAGTAGGCTCCCATCCCTGGGATTCTCTAGTCAAGAACACTGGAGTGGGTTGCCATTTCCTTCTCCAATGCATGAAAGTGAAAAGTGCAAGTGAAGTAGCTCAGTCGTGTCTGACTCTTCACGACCCCATGGACTGCAGCCTACCAGGCTCCTCCGTCCATGGGATTTTCCAGGCAAGAGTATTGGAGTGGGGTGCCACTGTTCACTAGTATATACTAAAAAGATTTATTATCCTATAAAACATACAATAATGAAACAATAGTAACATATTCAACAGGCTCTCCTCGTATATCTAATCCCCAGCTTGGTTTTTAAGTGTCCCCACCAACCCACACCCCCAACCCCCAGCAAATAGCCCTCAATTCAATGAAATGTCGTTTTATAAAAGTGAGTTTCATATATAACGCGAGCAGGGGAGAACTCATTTTGGGGTCACACCTAATCCTTTTGCTCACTGGTTGAGATGCAGTCAGATCACTCACTGGTCATCTTGAGATCCCTGAGGTGGGACAGACAGACAGACAGCTGTACTCAATGCAGGTTGATTGAAATGAACCGAAAGGGAAATGATACTGAAATGCATTGTTTGTTCTCTGCCAGAATTCATTTATTTCAGCATTATTTTTGGTTGTGCTCAAAGACACTTGGGAGTGAAAGAGATAAAACAGGCTGCCAGCACGTGTTCTTTCCTCCGGAATTACCATCTATTTTTAAAGAGCACCCGGGCATCACATTTCTTAGTCTCACAGAACCCCCTAATGGAGAGAATTGTGTGTTGCACCCGGAAAGCCAAATGCATTCCTGGTTCATGTACGGAGCCCTTAAACTGTGCAAAGGCTAGTTTGCCTTTTAATATAAAATTTAGACAGTGTTTTTGTTAAGTAGATTTTTAAAGAAAAAAAGATACACAGTCAAGTGAAAGGTACTTTGCTGTATACGTGAAACTAACACAATATTGTAACTATACTTCAATGAAAAAAGATGAAGAAAATTCTTTACCGCTGAACTATAGTGCCACTATTATCATTTGTTAGTTTGATATTTTGTTAAATAAATACTGTGCAAGGAGGTCACTATGCATATATTAAAAGAGTACATCATATATGACAGCATCAAAACCCATCAGATTTCTAGGAACAAATGTCATGAAGGGTGCATCACCTCCATACTAAAAGGAGTAAACAAAAGATAAAAGAAAAACCAAATTATACGCATATGTTCATATACATCTGTGTGTGCATGTATATTTAATAGCTTTGCAATAGATCTTGAAATATGGTAGCGTATGTCTGAACCTTGATGCATCTTTTTCAAGATTTCCTTGGCTGTTCTAATACATTTGAATCAGTTCTAATGAGGTGGATGACACTGGAGCCTATAATATAGAGTGAAGTAAGCCAGAAAGAAAAACACCAATACAGTATACTAATGCATATATATGGAATTTAGAAAGATGGTAACGATAACCCTGTATGCAAGACAGCAAAAGAGACACAGATGTATAGAACGGTCTTTTGGACTCTGTGGGAGAGGGCGAGGGTGGGATGATTTGAGGGAATGGCAATGAAACATGTATATTATCATATATGAAATGGATCACCAGTCCAGGTTTGATGCATGGGACAGGGTGCTCGGGGCTGGTGCGCTGGGATGACCCTGAGGGATGGGATGGGGAGGGAAGAGGGAGTGGGGTTCAGGATGGGGAACACATGTACACCCGTGGCTGATTCATGTCCATGTATGGCAAAACCACTACAATACTGTAAAGTAATTAGTCTCCAATTAAAATGAATAAATTTATTAAAAAAAAAAAAGAGGACGAGACACCAGGGCTGTCTCTCCGTGTGCACACGAAAAAGTCACACGAGCACACCACGAGATGGTAGTCATCTATAAGCCACGTAGAGGGTCCTCACCAAGAACTGTGTCTGCCAGCACCTTGATCTTGGACTTCCCAGTCTAAAGAAGTGTGTTGCTTAAAAACTAAATAAATTCTCATGTAAATTTTGGGATTAGGCAGCCAACTGGCATAAAATCTGATGAGATTTTGAATTTGTAGGTCAAATTGGAGACAATTGACATATTTACAATATGCCAATATATCTACTCCGTGAACATATTCCTCTATTTACTAAGGTTTTCTTAAGTTTTTCTTACTAATATTTTGTAGCTTTTAGTGTAGCGATCTATGCATCTTTTGTAATATTTATTCCTAGGTATTTGGTGGCTTTTGATGAGACTGTAAATTATATACTTAAAAGTTTTTTGTTTTTGTAAGTTTCTGTGTTATAAATAAATGAAAACTCAACTGCATAAAAAAGGTATGAAAGAAAAAATTAGAAAATCATTTAGATCCCAGTTTGACCATGTGGGTTATTTGGTCCATAATAAAACTCACCACTTTTTATTCCTACGTATGACAGAGTTTGGAGGAGGAAATGGCGACGCACTCCAGTATTCTTGCCTGGGAAATTACCTAAACAGAGGAGCCTGGCGGGCTACAGTCCATGGGGGTCACAAAGAGTCAGACACAACTTAGCCACTAAGCAACAACAGAATAACACAGTCAAATTACTTTAAATCAGTTGGATCCTTTGAGACCCTGCTTTTAAGCCGTGTTAGGACCACAACACGTGTTAGTCCATTTCAGTCTGGACTCATTGTTCTCCGCTACCAAGGTCGGACGTCTGAGCACTCTACCCCGTTGTGTGAATTCTGAGCATTTCTAGTCCCGTCGGTGGGATCCAGTGTCCTCCCCAGCCCTGTGAGCACAGGACTCCCTGCCCTCATTCCCTCACATCCTTGCTGATGCTTTTTGTTCCTCACTCGTACCATGGTCACCCTCGGCTGGAGAGTCCAGGGGACCCTGGAGGTGGCCTGTGTTCTGTTCAAGCTCTTACCCCCCTCCCCTGCACACGCTGTTGTGCCAGCTCCAGCCTCTGTTTACTCTCACGTCTGCCTCCTCAATTCGGCTAGTTGCCAGGATCCGCCTTGGGAGGGGATGGCACCTCCCTGCTCTGGAAGGACAAGTTGGGTCCCTGCTATACCATCTTGCCTGAAGCAGAATTCCCCTCTTGTCTCTTATTTTTGAAACAAGAATGCTATGTGATTTTCTCACTGGGTGTTTCTTATTTTGATCTTAGGATAAGAAACACCTGACTCAAGATGAACTTATTTGCAAAGGAGAAATAGAGACACAATGTAGAGAACCAATACTTAATGGACACCAAAGAGAGGGGAGGAGGTGCAGGATGAATTGGGAAATTGAGACTGACATATACACACTACTGATAGTATCTAGAACCTACTGTATAGCACAGGAAACTCTACTCACTGCTCTGTGGTGACCTAAATGAGAAGGAAATCCAAAACAGAGAGGATATATGTATATGTATACCAGGCAATCCTAAAGGAGATCAACTCTGAATACTCATTGGAAGGACTGATGCTGAAGCTGAAGCTCCAATACTTTGGCCACCTGATATGATGACCTGACTCATTGGAAAAGACCCTGATGCTGGGAAAGATTGAGGGCAGGAGGAGAAGGGGTTGACAGAAAATGAGATTGTTAGATAGCCATCACTGACTCAATGGACGTGTGTTTGAGCAAACTCTGGAAGATGGGGAAGGACAGGGAAGTCTGGTGTGCTGCAGTTCGTGGGGTCAGAAAGACTCGAACAGGACTTAGCGAGTGAACAACAGCAGATAGCTGATTTACTTTGGTATGGTAGAAAATAACACAGTGTGGTAAGGCAACTGTACTCCAATAAAAATTAATTTTAAAGAAAAGAAATGCCTGCCTGAGAATCACCTGGAATGCTATTTTCAAAGGGCAGATTTCTGAGGTCACCCCAGGCCTGCTCTACCAGAGTTTCTGGAGTAAGGCCATGACCGCTGTTTAAACAGTGCTCTGGAGTTCACACATACTTTCCACGTAGTAACTGCCTTAAGAGATTACTTTGGCCACATGTAATATCTATGCCTAAGTGTATTCTAATAATTGCCTGATAGCTCAGTTGGTAAAGAATCCGCCTGCAACGTGGGAGACCTGGGTTTCATCCCTGGGCTGGGAAGATCCCCTGGAGAAGGGAAAGGCTACCCACTCCAGTATTCTGGCCTGGAGAATTCCATGGACTGTATAGTCCGTGGGGTCGCAAAGAGTCAGACACGACTGAGCAACTTTCATTTTCGCTTAGTTTTCATTTTCTCAGTTCCATGGACAGAGGAGCCTGGCAGGCCGTAGTCCACGAGGTTGAAAAGAGTTGGACATGATTGAGTGTGTGGTGTGTGCATACACACACACACACAACAGATGTGGAGGCAGAAAGAAGAGATGTTGGCTCTGACTTCTCCTGGGAACCCAGAGCTCCCTTCTGGGGCAAAGTGAGGCTGCTTGTCTCAGGAGCCATTTCCCTTAGAACTTCTCAGGCTGGTGGAACCATGTTGGTTCTTCAGTAAGCAGCTGCTTGTCTTGAGCATGTTCTTTGTCCAAAATCTATCCCTTTAGTTTCTCTTAAAAAGGAGACTGTAATTTGCTATATGACTCTGGAAACTCAAACCAGGGCTCCGTGACAATCTAGAGGGGTGGGATGGGGATGAGAGGGCGGCTAAAGAGGGAAGGGACATACGTAAACATGTGGCTGATCCGTGTTGATGTATGGCAGAAACCAACACAATACTGTAATTATCCTTCAATTAAAAATAAATCAACTTTTAAGAAAAGGAGAATGTAACTAAATGGACATTTTGGAAAGCTCTGCACAGCTGCAGACTCTTGGGCAGAGACCAAGTGACAGATGGGAAGGCTGGGAGGTATGGCTTCTCTGGGAACCATGTGACGTGGATTCTTGGAGAGTCTGGGAAGCTGGGGCTGATGGTAATGATGGAGGGACTCTCACGTGGTCCTTGTCTCCTGGCAAGAGTGTGCCGAAGATTCATTCCTTCGAGAGAGAGAAAATTAGTGGGAGAAGGAAGCAAGTGAAGGTAGGGAGGAAAGAAGGAAAGAAAAAATGGTAGACCAACAAAAGAAGTGCATGTTCTCTCTGAAACTGTGGAGGAAAAATCCTTAGCCCTGGAATATTGATGTTGAAGCCATTGGTATCTATTTTTTTTTCCCTCTTGAATGAACATCAGTCATAGAACACTTAACACTCTTTGGTGAAGAACTTGGTGAGTCAGACAGAGAAGCAGAAGTATCATATGGCATCCCTTATAAGTGGAATCTAAAAAGAAATGATACAAATGAACTTAAATAGAAACAGACTCACAAACTTTTGATCGCTGGGGGGAAGGATGAAGGTAAGGGGTAGCTAGGGAGTTTGCAGTGGATATGTACAAGCTGCTGTGTTTACAATGGATCACCAACAAGGACCTACTGTAGAGCACAGGGAACTCTGCTCAGTGTTATGTGGCAGCCTGGATGGGAGAGGAGTTTGGGGGAGATGGATACATGTATATGTATGGCTGAATCGCTGATTAACAACTATCAGAACATTGTTAATCAGCAGTAAAGAGTTTAAAAAAATTTTAACGATTAAAAAAAAAAGAAGAAGAACTTGGCCAAGATTCACACCATTTTTCAGCCTCCTTTCTCTTGGTTGGGTCTTTCGTTGCCCGTTGATCAGCGCCAGGGATGGTGGGAAGAGAGCCACATGCCATGTAAAAGATCTGTCTCCCTAGCACCGTCCAGTATTCACAGCAGATCCTTTCTCTGGTTATGCGTTTTCCAGAGGAGGCTTTCTAGGAAAACCTAGAGTTTGCTTCTGGAGCAACTCAGAGCCTGTGTGCACCCACGCATGTGAGTACGTATGTGCAGCTGTAACCTGTATTAACTTGTCAACCACCCATCAAGCATGACTCTTACGTTCTGATGAGTATTTGGATTCTGAACAGGAAGTACTCTTTTCTTTCTGTAAAGAGTTGGTCCTAATGATGCCCTGTTGGTCTTGGTCACAACCCATTCCCCCTGACTCTAAAGGAGTGAGTTTGATCAGCTTGTGTTCCTTCTTGTTCTAAATTACAATACATGGTCTCTTCCGAGATGTCATTGAACGGATTCTTCCCTTGAAGAGGGCACATGTTTTAAAGGGAAGAGAACTGTATTGGAAATCAGGCTTTGCCCTAAACTAGCTGAAAAAATAGGGATCTCCCTTTCCCCATTTATAAAAGAAGGGAATTTGAAAAGTTGCCATCAAGTGTCCCATCTCATTCTAAATTATATAACTGTATTATTCAAATATATTATGTAACTGAATTACCTGAATAGAACTGTGGTGATGTCAGTTACTGGTAGACTACATATAATGGAAGACAATAGAAATGTATAACCCACTGGTCCTCAGAATTAGCCACTGGAAAATTGAAAAGTATTATGAAACTCCCAGAAAGTAACTGTGCCAGGTGCATGTTTTATTTATTTATTTTTTTAAATTTATTTATTATTATTATTTTTTTTAATTTTAAAATCTTTAATTCTTACATGCGTTCCCAAACATGACCCCCCCTCCCACCTCCCTCCCCACAACATCTCTCTGGGTCATCCCCATTAGAGTGTACATGTAGAGTGACATCTCTTCTTGGCCCTTGAATTCCCATTTTCTTCTTAAATCATATTTCCATTAAATTTTATTCAGGACAATCTATACATTATTTTTATCTCAGACATTTATACTCTTTCCAAAACCCATTTGGTTAGATGATATTTTCATGATTTACACAATGAATTTCTCATTTCTGTTTGTGATTTCTACAGTAATGCAGGTATCATTAGAATAGTTTAAGGCATTTAAAAAGATGTTTTGATAAGCCTCAAGTATTTTAGTTCCCCACATAGAGATTGAATCCTGGCCATGGAGTGAAAGCACTGAGTCCTAACCACTAGCCCATGAGCGAACTCCCTAAGGGGATTTTGTTAAAAGTAAAGATGAGTAACCAGTGGAATTTGTTGTCCCAAAGTACTGTGACAGGAGGTAACATTTGTATTTTGACTATAAGATGTGAAGTGGGATATACGCATGTAAGAATGTTACTCATTTAATTAAAAGAATGATTATACATTAAGCATCAAAAATCACTGCAAATGGTGACTGCAGCCACAAAATTAAAAGACGCTTGTTCCTCGGAACAAAAACTGACAAATCTAGACAGCGTATTAAAAACCAGAGACATTACTTTGCCAACAAAGGTCCGTATAGTCAAAGCTATGCTTTTTCCAGTAGTCATGTATGGATATGAGATTTGGACCATAAATAAGGCTGAACACTGAAGAATTGATGCTTTTGAACTGTGGAGTTGTCGAAGACTCTTGCGAGTCCCTTGGACTGCAAGGAGATCAAACCAGTCAATCCTAAAGGAAATCAATCCTGAATATTCATTAGAAGGACTGATGGTGAAGCTGAAGCTCCAATCCTTTGGCTACTTGATGTGAAGAGCCAACTCACTAGAGAAAAAGACCCTGATGCTGGGAAAGATTGAAGGTGGGAGAAGAAGGGGACGACAGAGGATGAGATAGTTGGATGGCGTCTCTGACTGTACGGACATGAGTTTGAGCAAGCTCCAGGAGATGGTGAAGGACAGGGAAGCCTGGCCATGCTGCAGTCCATGGGGTCGCAAAGTGTCGGACACGACTGAGTGACTGAAAGGCAGCAACAATCAAGGAGTTTTAAATCAAGGGTGTGAATGTGTACATGTACATAGCTTTAAGAACAGTGATATTGATGCATCATTCCTGTGTATCCAGCACTTGAATTAAGATATATAACATAAGGATATTCAGGAATTGCCATCTTAAGTCTTATTCCTTACATACTCTCATCTGAGGTAACTGCTCTCTTGAATTTTGTTTTTTTGTTTTTTTCTGTTTTTAACGTTTCCTTGCTTAAAGAACTGTTAGCTTAATGTGATTTTGACCTTTATAAAAATGAAATTATGCTGTGTGTATTCTTCTGTGATTTTTTCCCCCCCAATATTACGATCCCAAGGTTCATCTACAAACTTGGAACCTGTGTTCCTTCATTTCCATTCTGTCTTTCATTTCTGAACACAGCTCACTTTATTTGTTCATTATCCTAATGCAAGTATATCTTAAATTTGCTTCAAAATACAGAATGTTCACTCATTCCATTCTAATCATTAAAATAATAATAATCGAATTAGTTCCATTATGTTTTTCATAGATTTTTGTTAGAATTATATTTGCCAATCAATTTAACCAAATGCTCATATACTACTTACTATCCCTAGAGAGTAGAAATTAAAATCTTTATTTATTAGGTTAGCCAAAAATTTTGTTGGGATTTTTCCATAAGATGTTACCCCAAATGAACTTTTTGGCCAACCCAGTATGTCATGCACTGAGCCAGCCGCAGAGGAGCCTACCCTTGGCAATTTGTTAACAAGCCTGTTATTGAAGAAAAGAAGCCATAGGTTAGTAGCCAGTTCAGTTTTTACTCCCCTGTACAAAATTGTTTCCCATTGAGTTGATACACCGGCAAGGTTTTGTTACAGATAGTGACCGCCTAGCTATGCACTCACTGTTTCTTTTAATAGGTCTGGAATCATTTACAGGATATGCAGGCCTAGTGCTAGATTTGGTCACCAGTGTCAACAGGCTTGCTCAGTGAGTCCTGAGTGGGTAGAGTTTATGAATACATAAACTGATAGCTAAATGTCCCCAAAAGTTCATTTCTTACAATAGCTGGGAAATCATTTGGCAAATGTCTACCTCATGGAGTAGCATCCGCCTGAACACTGGAGGCTCACTGACTGTCTGGCAGAGCTTTGGTTGAGGCTGATAGAGCAAAGAGGAAGGACAATACTTTTTTTTTTTTTTAATGCTTTTTTAATGCTGTTGACCTCACTTAAATTAGCTTAAAATTTATACTAAAAAGGGAAATTGTATTGCTTATAGTTGTCATGGTATTGATTTGAAAATTTATTAAAAAGAAACAGTTTCTGGGTAGTTGAGCATCTAAGGGCCAAAGTGGCTTTGATTTATCATAGGGCTGAGTTGAAGGCAGGAGGAGAAGGGGACGACAGAGGATGAGATGGTTGGATGGCATCACGGACTCGATGGACACGAGTTTGAGCAATCTCCGGGAGTTGGTGATGGACAGGGAAGCCTGGAGTGCTGCAGTCCATGGTGTTGCAGAGAGTCAGACGCAACGGAACCGCTGAACTGAAAGTGAAAGTGTGTGGAAGTGTTAGTCGTTGAGTACAACTCTTTGTGACCCATGGAATGTAGCCCTCCAGGCTCCTCTGTCATGGGATTCTCCAGGCAAGAATACTGGAGTGGGTTGCCATTCCCTTCTCCAGGGGATCTTCCTCACCTAGGGATCGAACCTGGGTCTCCTGCCTGGCAGGCAGACTCTTTACCGTCTGAGCCACCAGGGCTACTAGAGTCCAATCTAGAGATCAGTCTCACTCTGGCACCCTTGCAGTCACAGTTCAGAGGACACTTCACTAACAGTGTGTCCTCTACTAGACACATTTGTTTAAAATTACCTATGAAATGATTGAATTTGGGGGCCCTTGGTAGATCTTGTTTGGTATATTTATGTGATAAGGTAGTATTTTAAGAGTGGCGTTTGAACTTGCTGGCTTTGTAACTGTAAGAAATGCCCAGTGTCTGCATGTCTCCCTCCTGGAGCAGTTGCGAACAGTTTTTAGTTCCTGTAGAAAAAAATGAAGACGGGGACCCACAGTACAGATGATTGAGAAAAGATATTCTAGAAAAATATGGGGTATTGAGAGATCTTGTTGAGCTTAACAGTTTTCTACTGAGTTGACCAACATGGAGTACCACTGACCCTTGAACAACCCGGGTTTGAACTGTGTGCATCCACTTAGAGTGGATATTTCTCAATAGTAAACATACAGGGTCTGTTGTTGGCTAAATCCTTGGATGCAGGGGAACGACCAACATGAAGGGCCAACAATAAATTGTACATACATGGATTCAGTGCAGCGTTGTGCAAGGGTCAGGGGTGTACTGAAAATGCAATATTGGTTTTGATGTTGAGGATGATAAGATTTATGCCAAGGTTTCTTTCAAGGTGCTGTGGCTTCTGTATCCTTAAGGTTTAAAACATTACTAAGAATCCCACAAGGTCTCTTCCTATCATCCCAGCTCCCTGCAATGTCATTCTCTGGTTTGCTTTGCTGCAGCCACACCAGGCTCAATGGTGCTTCAGCTCCATCTCACACCAGGGTCTCTTACACATGCTGTACACTGTTTTGTCTGGAACCCTTCCAAGCCCTTATAGGAAATAGTGCAAATCCAGATCGTACTGTAAAAGTGACAACTTCAAGGATGCCCCAGAGCCTCCACCCTATGCTTTTCCTTTGTTGTGACCAGATAATCATGGAGTTCTGTGCTGGCCTTCGCCTGTGAACTTCCTTGGACAGATATCTGACTTGTTCATCTCTGAATTTATATGGCTTTTCCAGAGAGTGTAGTCACTAGGAGGTGCTCAATGAATATCTGCTGAAGCAGTGACTATTGAGTGAATTATCCAAAGTTCAGTTAAAAGTTTTGATTTCTTTTTCTCTCTTTAGCTGGGAAGTTATCAATTCTAAACCGGATGAAAGACCCGGGTTCAGCCACTGTCTTGCAGAATCATGGATGAACTTCAGCATATTTCTTCAAGAAATGTCTGTGTTTAAACAGCAGAGCCCTGGCAAGGTAAGTTTTCCAAGGAAGGAGAATGATGTGTGTGCTTTAAGTTGTGCGATAAACTTGGAAACAAATGAATTAACCTATTTCATCAGCTTGTAAGAGTTCTCCAACTCTGAATGTAACATACTAGGAACTGTGCCATAAAAACTGATATTAGCGAGGTTTGGAAATGTTAGTGTGTTAGCACCAGAAAGTCCTCAACCTTATAATTTAACTGGAATTGGATTTCTATTTTATCGATATCTATGTAGCTTATTAGCTAAAATAAAATGAATGATGATTTGTCTTCTCACTCAGTCAGACCAAAGATAAAAATGTGTTAGGGGCTCTGTGACAACCTAGAGGGGTGGAATGGGATGGGAGGTGGGAGGAAGGTTCAAGAGGGAGGGGACATATGTACACCTAAGGCTGATTTACATTACTGTATGGCAGAAACCAACACGACATTGTAAAGCAATTATCATTTAATTAAAAATCAACTAATTGAAAAAAGAATTTCAGTTTATGTTAGTCTAGACTAGTTCTCAAGTCAAAGGGAGATAGAATGAACACATAGCCCTTTGAGGATGCTTTTGGAGGTAACTGCATCTCACTTTCAGTCTAAAAAGTCAAGACTTTTGAGAAAGGAAACCTTTGGCAGAAACATCCATAGGGATCATATGAATGGAATGAGTATTTTTCAAATGAAGATGAAAACCGATGAGGAGCAGAGTCTAGAGTGGTTTGAAGGGGCTGCATGGAGAAATGCAACTGTAGTGTTTTATGTGTAGAAGCAGCTCCTGCTACATCCTGACACCACGGGTGAGGTCCAGCGCCATCAGTAGACCCTCCCCTTCCAGGGCTATAGTCAGGTTTCTTGAACGTCCCCCTGTCATTGGAAGGAAGGACCTAGGAATGTCCTCATTTAAAATCCCTCCCTTATAGGAAATCTAACCTTCAATGAAGAGTAGAACTATATTTGGACACATTTTGAGCATACTAACATTGCAATATTATATGTGGATAAATCATTTTAATCACTGAAGGCAATTTTTAGAATAGATACCAATATGGTGGTGGAGGTGGAATAAGTCATGCTTTTGTTGCTTCTTTTACTGAGATGATTAAACACATTGTCAGAAGATTCTGGACTTAAACTTTTGCATTGGGTTACACTAATGTGCCCCAAGTCAGTTAGCCTAAGATGATGATGCTTTTAATACAGATTTAGTGGATAATATGAAATCCCTTTGCAAAACTGAATTCTGTATATAGTAATCCCTTTATTTGTTCTTTTAAGTTTTACGGTCTTTCCCCTTCCATTTTGCAAATAGAGCTCCATATTCTTCAAGGACTCCTGATACTTGAGAAACAACTCAATTTTGTTCCCGTAGTTTCATCTGTTTTCCTTTTGACTAGTGAATTTGTTAACCCTGTGCCCAAAATGAAAAATCAAAATTAATCTGAATTTCAGACCCACTTCCTCTTTCTCTTTATCAGTAATTAATCAGAATTATACATGCTGTCCTCATGACTTATTTTGAAATTCTCTTAATGAATTTTCTTGGCTTATCAGTGAAATTTAGTACCACAATTTAAAGCAAACGAGTAAGATAGTTTAAAGAATAGAGTATGGAAAACAAGTGAAGACTTTATGGGACAGTTTTTCTGTCTTGATGTTTTAATTTCCTAAAACAATGGAGATTCTTTTGGCCGCAACTAACAGAGAAAAAAAAACAAACTGAACTTCACCCTAGGAATTTAGTTTCACTCATCGTTGGTTTCCAGGTGACCTAGGAGTGGAATCGGTTTGAGGAGTAGGTGATGAGAAAGGAGGATAATAATGGCCACTAGATTTATCCTACAATCTACTGGTAATCTGCAATCACAATTGCTTACCAGCTGGATAAATTGCTATTATGTTTATGTAAATACCTCTAATTTCTCTAACATGTTTTGCTGGATTTGTGGATTTCCATGGACTTACAGGTGTAGTTTGAACTTACAGATTTCATTCCTGGGCTGCATTGTTTTCAGAGAGTGAACATGAGTGAAAGAAGTTTCCAGGCACATACTACTCTTCAGGTCTCTCGCATCTAGCAATGTAGCCGATTAACGGGAGATGTTCTCTGTGCCAGAAGTTAACTTCTGGAACCTTCAAAATGATTAGTATTTAATGTGAAAGTGGATTAAGGCTTGTTGAAGACAGCAGTCACTAGATCTAAGTGCAGAGAACACTGTTGGAAGAATATTTGCCATAACATGATAGATGACAGATAGATCAATAAGTGTGTGTGTATCGTGTGCTCTGAAGTGTCTCGGTGTTATGAGCGAGTGAGTAACTGTCCGATTACTTCTGTTACTTCTAGTTTTGTCTCCTGGTCTGCAGCGTGTGCACCTTTTTTACCATCTTGGGAAGCTACATTCCTGGAGTTATACTCAGCTATCTACTGTGTAAGTGTGTAGAACGTTCGGCTAATTGATACAACACATATGATGTTATTTCATGGTCTATAAGAACTTCCATAGCTTAGAAGAGCGGGTATGAGTTCTTGATTATAAAGCAAGTTGACTATTTAATTTTCTGCTCTTCAAAGTTTCTGCTTTTTCTAGAGACATATTGCTTTTCCACAATTGTACAAATCACGGTCAAAAAGCAAGGTTGTAAGCGACTCATTTTATTTTAAATTATGTCAATAAAACAATAAAGTTATACTCTCCACCCCCTCCCCCCAAACACATTAATTCCTTTGCCATTGTGCATGACTGGCAGCTCAAATGTAATTAAAGGCACAATGAGGGCGTCCCTGGTGGCTCAGTGGTGAAGAATCCTGGTCTGCATGGATTTGATCCCTGGTCTGGGAAGATGCCACATGCCTTGGAGCAGCTAAGCCCCTGCACCACAACTACTGAGCCTGTGTTCCGGAGCCCGGGAGCCACGGCCACTGAGCCCACGTGCTCCAACTGCTGAAGGCCGCACACCCTGCAGGCCGTGCCCCACGACAAGAGAAGCCACAGCAATGAGAAGCCCTTGCGCAGCAAGGAGAGAGTAGCCCCTGCTCGCCCCAACTAGAGAGAAGCTCATGCAGCAATGAAGACCCAACACAGCCGAAAATAATAAATAAGTAAAATTATTTTTTTAAAAAAGCACAATGAGACACCATTATACCCCCGCCAACGTGGTGGAAATTAAAACTGCTGACTGTATCAAGTATTAGGCAGGATAGGGAACAATTAGAGTTCTCATGAATCGGTAAAATGTCACAGCCACTCTGGCTAACAATTTGGCAGTTTTTCAAAGGACCCAGCCATTTCAAAGCAAGGTATTTATTTACCCAAGAGAAATGAAAGCATACACCTTCACAAAGACTTGTCCACAGATGTTTATAATCACTCCAGTATTCTGGCCTGGAACAGTCCATGGACTATATAGTCCATGGGGTTGCAAAGAGTCGGACACAACTGAGCAACTTTCACTTTATCTGTAGTAGCTGAAATGAGAAGATAATTCATATGTCCATCAACAGAGAAGGGGGTAAACAAATTGTGATATAACCATAAAGTGGATTACTACTCAACACTAAAAAATTGATATATGCAATAATCTGGACAAATATAAAAGTAATTAGGTGAGCGGGAGAAGCCAGGTTAAAAAACAGACTACACACTGTATGATTCCATTTATATATAATTCACAATAATCTTTAGTGACAACACACATAAGTGATTCTCTGAGGATGGGGTGGGTGGGGTGGGGAAAGGCAGGAGAGAAAGGGCTAAGAGAAACAGGAGGAAACTTTAGGGGCTGGCAGGCATGTTCATTATTTGTCAGTATGACAATTTCTTAGTTATAGGCATGTGTCAAAACTTTTCAAACTGTACATTTTAAATGTATGCAGTTTATCATATATCAGCTATAACTCGAAAGTGCTGTAAAGAAGTTGTGACTTCATGCTTTTCCTGAAATATGTGACATTCTGGCCTTGCCACCTTTTTAGATGGGGCAGCAACTCTCCACTAAACTAACCTTCTTATTTCCCTATTTTTCTTGCACCAGCCTTTACATTTTACATACACCTCCTTGGCTTCTAAAGATATTTGAGTTTACAACTCCTATTTAAAAAAGGTAAATGGGCATGTGTCCTAACAACTGCAAAGAAATAAACACGAGGGCATACAGTATTGATTAGGGCATAGTGTTGATCTTCATTTCTTTTCATATACCAAAAGCCTACCACAAAAGGCAGATGAAGTGAAGTGAAGGTCGTTCAGTCATGTCCAACTCTTTGCGACCCCATGGACTGTATAGTCCATGGAATTCTCCAGGCCAGAATACTAGAGTGGGTAACCTTTCCCTTCTCTAGGGGATCTTTTCAACCCACGGATTGAACCAAGGTCTCCCTCATTGCAGGCGGATTCTTTACCAACTGAGCCACAAGGGAAGGCAAATGGTCAGGGCTCAAATTCATTCTCCCAAGTAGAACTCATGTGGAATGTTTCAGCCCTTGAGCTGCCTTGTTTAAGAGAGAAAGGAGAAGAGAGCCAGGGAAAGAGTGTCTAAATAAGGGCCAGGCGTTATTCAGATGGTCTGTATTCATCTCAGTTATTCTTCACAGCAACCCCCAGAGATGGTGGTGTTATCCTAATATGACTGATGAGAGGCTAATGGATCGTGATAACTTTTCTATGGAGAAATGTCATTTAACAAATAAGTAGAGTTGATATTTTCATCCAGGACTGTTGTGTGAGAAGCATGTAACCTTTGTATGAATTTTGAGTGTAAGAGGGTTGAGTGGATGGAGTTATCAAATTACAAGTCTATGAGAACAGTGATCATGGGAGGTGTGTGTGTGTGTGTGTGTGTGTGTGTGTGTGTAGGAGAAAATGTTTTCATTACAAGGAGAAGAATGAAATTATGAACTTATTTCACAGAGGCATTTCCCCAAGGGAAAAAACCCCAGTTTGTCAGTAAAGGAACTGAAATAATTTTGTGAAATACTAATAGGTAGTTGGAAAGCAAGGTCATTTCCCCTGACCTCTCTTCCTCCTTATCTTTCAGTGCTGTGTGCATTTTTGTGTCCACTGTTCAAGTGTAATGATATCGGACAAAAAATATACAGCAAAATCAAGTCATTTCTCCTGAAGCTAGATTTTGGAATCAGAGAATATATTAACCAGAAGAAACGTGAGAGAGCTGGTAGGTAACATTTGGATTTTAGATTCCACACCTGAAATGAGGCATTGCTGGCTCGTTTATTATGAAATCACTTTGAATGCATTTTAGGGTGTTTTAGCCATTAACTACATATTATTACAGAAGCACATCCCCCCACAAAGTAACATAGCTTTTTCCTACTTAGGCACTTATTATTCTTTTCTCGCACATATAATAAAGTGGCTTTTTAATCCAAACTATCGGGGGAAAGAGGAAAGGCTTCGGAGGCCTTTATTTGCTATTTATTGTGTACTTTCTCGACATTGTTTGCTTTTGGGGCAGGTGCTTGCAAATAACAAATGACACAGGTAGGGCAGAGAGTGGGCGCCATGGAAGAGGGGAAGGAAAAGAAAATGGAGGGAAGGCCAGCGCGATCCTTTCTCACATTTTAACTTGGCTTCTGATCTTATAGAGTCTCAACTAGAGCGAGCTCCAGAAGTTTCTCGAGAGCATCTTAAAGTTTAGATTTCATGGCTTCCCCCAGAGTGTCTGATTGAGTTGGTCTCTGGGAGGGCTTGGGAATTTGTATTTCTAAAAGATTCCCAGTGCTGCTGTTACTGCTGTGGTCCAGGGGCCACACTGTGAGAGCCACTGATATGGACCATTTCCCTCGGAAACCAAACACTTGCAAATATGTGAAGCTCTGGATGTGCAAACATTTAATTACGTGGAGGCAATGGAGGATATGAGGATTGTGGGATCAGGATAAATAATGGATAAAATACACTCTGAGCTGGCCGGGAAACTGAAAGCTTCCAAATTTTTTCTCAACAGAAGCAGAAAAAGAAAAAAGTCATAAAGATGACAGTGAATTAGACTTTTCAGCTCTTTGTCCTAAGGTATTTTTTGTTCAGTTTTCAATTTATTCCTGTGTGGTTTGCCTGTCAATGTATCTACTTGTACCAAAACTGGAATGATTTTCTTAATACAACTTCTCCTATTTCTCTAAGATGATTGAACTATTAAAAGGAAAATACTCATCTGGTTCTTACTATTCTGACATTTTCGGTGTTAGTTGGATTTTTAGAAAGACATCCCATGGAAGTTTGAAATGTGTCACTGGCATTTATATTAATACAGATTAGCCTCACCACTGCCGCCAAAGAATTGTCTGTGTCTGACACCGATGTGTCTGAGATCTCCTGGACGGACAATGGGACCTTCAACCTCTCAGAAGGATACACTCCACAGACAGACACTTCTGATGGTATGCTCACACCTGTAAATGCTCTGAGTGTTATTTTGAGCCCATGCAAAAGTATTTAACTGTGTCAGCTTCTGACTGGATAAAGTGTGCTACAGCTATGCAATGGAATATCACTGGGCTATAGAAACACTGGCACTTGCTACAATATGGATACACCTTGAACATGATATGCTGAGGGCAGGAAGCCAAACACGCAAGTCCATGCATTGTGTGACTCCACTTATATGAAATGTCCAAAACAGACAAGTCCATGTGCAAGGAAATTAGATGAGTGACTGCCAGGGGCTGGGGGAAGAGGGACTGGTGGGTGACTGGTAATTAATATGTTTCCTTTTGGGTGATGAGAATGTTCTAGAATTAGATAGTGGAGATGTTGTACAGCCTTGTGAATGCACCAAACACCACCTAACTGTACACTTTAAAAGGGCAAATTTTATAGGCTATGAATTATATCTCAAAATCTATTATTTAAGAGTGTGAGAAAAAAATCTAAGCCAGTCAACGTCCAATTCTGCCTTTATTTTGAAAAGAAATAATTGACAATGAAAAAAAAATCTGGAATATCTGGTAGCATTATTTATAGCAGTAATAGGAAATAGTGAGACACACATACACTCAGTCGTGTCCAACTCCTTGTGACCCCATGGAATTCTCCAGGCAAGAATACTGGAGTGGATAGGCATTCCCATCTCCAGGGGATCTTCCTGACCCAGGGATCGAACCCGGGTCTCCTGCATGGCAGGCAGATTCTTTACTGTCTGAGCCACCAGGAAAGACCACAGCTGTGGGAAAGAGGAAGAGAAAAGCTAATCCCATGTATCCAGGGCTAGCTCTCATTGAGAGGGACTGAACCATGGGGGACAGGTTTCCTGAATCAAAAGCTGACTCCAGGGTTGCTCATATTCTTCTTCCAAGTTAGTTAAAAAAAAAAAAGAAAGCTTTCTTCTTTTTTATAATTAGGTAAAGTACAATTTAAAATAAAATTTAAGACAGCTCTTGTGCAATAACACACACTGGTCTCATTGGATTATTATTATTGTGCTGGTCTCATTGGATTATTTCAAGTCATTTTAACCATATACTGAAAATATAAGCAATTATAATAAAGGATTATGAATGAATTATTTTACACGTCTTTATAGGCAAGAACACACTTCCTTCTCCTAGAGGAAGGAAGAAGGCTGTGTGATGTTGAAATAATACAGATTGAGAGATTGGGAAACCCATGTGTAGCCTTGCCTTTGTCATTAACTTACTATATGGCCTTGCACAGGTGACATAATTTCTGTGGATCTCAATTTCCTCATCTTTAAAGTGTATTAGAACAAGAGGCTCACTGAATTCCTCTCAAGCTCTACAAGCTGTAAACATCTGCAAGACCAGGATAACAAACCCTTTGATCTTAAGCATCCTGTCTCAGGGGCTTCCCTGTGGCTCAGATGGTAAACAATCTGCCTGCAATGTGGGAGACCCGGATTTGATCCCTGGGTTGGGAAGATCCCGCTTGGAGAAGGAAACAGCAGTCCACTCCAGTATTCTTAAGTGAAAGTCGCTCAGTCTTGTCCGACTCTTTGCAACCCCATGCACTATGGAGCGAGGCCTGGGTTGGAAAGATCCCCTGGAGGGTTATTCTGGAGTAGGCTGGTTCCCCTGGAGTAGGAAACCCTACTCACTTCCGTGTTCTGGCCTGGAGAATTCAATGGACTGTATACAGTCCATGGGGTCTCAAAGAATGGGACATGACTGAGTGCCTTTCACTTTCACTTCCAGTATTCTTGCCTGGGAGATCCCATGGACAGAGGAGCCTGATGGGCTGCAGTCCATGGGATTGCCAAAGAGTCAGACACAACTTAAAAACTAAACACAATAGCTTCATCAGTTAAAAGTTGAATCATTAAAAAAAAAAATTATTATGGTGCTTAAGCCTCAACTTTTATTCTGCATTTTACAGATCTTGACCGACCTAGTGAGGAAGTTTTCTCTCGAGACCTTTCAGATTTTCCATCACTAGAAAATGGCACGGGAACAAATGATGAAGATGAATTGAGCCTTGGCCTGCCCACTGAACTCAAGAGAAAAAAGGAGCAGTTGGACAGTGGTCCCAGGCGGAGCACAGAGAAGAAGTCAGCAGCTGGTCTCACCCTTCCTCTGAGCAGTGACCAGACCCTGCACCTGATGAGCAACCTGGCTGGGGATGTCATCACGGCTGCGGTGACCGCCGCAGTCAAAGACCAGTTAGCGGGCGTGCACCAAGCGCTGTCTCAGGCTGCTCCCAGCCTGGGGGAGGACACAGACACGGAGGAGGGCGATGACTTTGAACTCCTGGACCAGTCAGAGCTTGATCAAATTGAGAGTGAATTGGGACTGTCACAAGACCAGGAAGCAGAAGCCCAGCAAAATAAGAAGTCTGCAGGTTTCCTTTCAAATCTGCTCGGAGGCCATTAGTCTGGGAATTGGCTTATTATGACAGAGCACAAACTACCAAAAAAAATTCAAACAAGCAAAAAAAAAAAAAAATCGAATCTTTTCAAACTGTGAGCTTTACTGATTACTTTAGAATTT
Source organism: Ovis aries (assembly GCF_016772045.2). Taxonomy (NCBI): domain Eukaryota; kingdom Metazoa; phylum Chordata; class Mammalia; order Artiodactyla; family Bovidae; genus Ovis; species Ovis aries. The sequence goes on from NC_056069.1 coordinate 56,847,334, forward strand.
TTTTGGTCTTTCCCCACCTCCTTCTGCAGTGAATTCATTGGATATATGTCAGCTGACACTGATAGATCGATATTTCTCATAGTTATTTTTATGTAATGAGCATGGAAATGACTTTATATATATGTATATGTATACACACACCCACTTACTGTGTTGTCGGAGTTGAATATTAGAGGTTGTTTTTAAAGTAAAATGAAAACACCCAATTATTGAGATCCTCCCATAAGTATTCCTTACGTTTTCTTCACAATTTTTCAAGCATGCAAAAGCAGGTTTATTGTAATTCACTGAAATATTAACAATTGTGAACACATGCTATTTTGGCTCCTTGTTCCTAATACTTGGACACAGTTAAAATTTTTTGGTGGATTTTTGACATAAAAAGACAAAAATCATCAAAGTCACTTTGGTGGAAAGACTTGGGAAATACTATTAAAATCAATTTCCTAGGATAATTTTTTGAAAATATATTTACGTTGGATAGGCTGACACATTTCCATGTTATTTCTGCAGTTGTAGACTTTAGGCTTCCTTGTAAATGGCATGCTCCATTGACAGCCAGCTCGAGTATTGGCAATGGGTGATATTAGCGCGTAGAAAGCAAGTACTTAGATATCACGTGTCTACGTGGTTTTGATGTAAACAGAGATAGGCTGCACTTCTTTGTTTCAGTTGTCATGTATTTGTGATAAGGATATTGTGGGTGCAGATCTCTTCTGCCTGCTCAGAACTAGGTTAAACCCTCATCTGTCATATTACGGAAAAAGTCTCTTAAAATAGTTCCTGGTATGTTCTATGAGTGAAGTGGTCATCCACCATAGAGAAATAAGAACTGTTTTCACAGTCCGACTCCCAGGCAGGAGAGAAACTTGCTTGGCTTTCAAGTGTATTTATTTGCCACTGAAGTCAAAACCTGTAATCTGTTTCTTCTTAGGAAGCTAGAATATATATTTTCTTTTACTTTAAACATTTTAGATCACTTATAAATAATCAAATTTGACTTAGGTTTTTAACAAAGGACTAAAGAGCAGAAATCAAGCTAATTCTGTTTGTGCGATAGAAACCTTTAATAGTGACGAGGGACCATGTCAGCAGCTACCAACCATCTCTTCAATTTTCAGGTAGAGCTGGCATTTCGACAGACACACACAGACACCTGAGCCCCTCAGAAAGGAAGGATAATCCAAGAATACAGGAAATCTGCGGTCCCCTCTCTTTACTTCATCCCTTCCCTTCTGTGTCTAAAGAGTGATAATACATCACCTGACATTTTCATGTAGCATCTCATATTTAGTTTTTCTTTCTGAGGTATTAAAATATGTAGACTAAATTTTGCCAAATGTTAAAGGGAGAGAAGTGACTGAAGACTCTGACCGCTTGCTTTTCGTGATTGACGATGCTTCCGTGTTACTAGTGCCTCATGACTGTGTTTGATGTCCTTTATCAATACAAAAGTGAGCCTGTGCCTTCATCATCTTGCCCATTTCGGTACAAATGGAAACCTGGTGTTAGATCTGTGGGTTTGCGAGGAATATCCCTGACTTCTGTTTCAGCAAGAGTTTCTGGACATGGAGAAAAATACAGTCACGTATTTATAAAATAGTTTGTTACCAGGTTTCATTTTTTATGTGTATGTTTCTTCATTGGAAAAAATACTCTTGGCCACGAAGTCAGAAAGTTTAAAGGTCTTTTCAGTTTCTTCTATGAGGAGAAAAATAAGTTAAGTAACTCAAATAATTAGAGAATGTGTTACAAGCTTCAGTCAGTTCAGTTCTGTCGCTCAGTCCTGTCCGACTCTTTGCGATCCCATGGGCTGAAGCTTACAAGGAGATAAACTCAAGATTTGATGGTATAAATAATAAAGCTAGAATCAAATGTTATAAACTATAAATTAAAAGGGGTTGGGGATAGGGAGGTAGGTAGGTAGGGTAGAAAATGTGTTGCCAGCCCTATGGTGGAGACATACCAACTCTCTGTGGACACTTGCGTTCTAACTACATATGCACTTTAATAGTATTTATTGAAGAATGGTGGTGGTTTAGTTGCTAAGCCATATCTGACTCTACCCATGGAGTGTAGCCTGCCAGGCTCCTCTGTCCTTGGGATTTCCTAGGCAAGAATACTAGAGTGGGTGGCCATTTCCTTCTCCAGGAGATCTTCCTGATGCAGGGCTTGAACCCAGGTCTCCTGCGATACAGGCAGATTCTTTACAAATTTACGGATTCTTTACTGAGTCACCAAGGAAGCCATATGTGACTATAAATTTACACAATGTAATAATGGTACTCTTAAGTCTATCAAACATCAGGATGTCGAGGGTTTTCATCTTGTGTGTGTGTGTGTGTGTGTGTGTGTTTCTGGCAGGTTGGGGTGGAGGGGACATTACATATAATCTTGTTTCTGGTTTTAAGATGTGCTAATGATAAACCTAGTGATTGATTCAGTTCAGTGGGAAACTACAGATCCGCTACTATAAGAATTTATACAGTCATTAAAATGGGAAGCATGGATTTTCTTTTTAATTGTAGAGGAGCTATAGAAAGATGTCTTGTTCACCTCTCATAGGAAATGCTGAGCAAAACCATACAATGGGAAAAGCATACACTGATCATGCATTTTGATCTGAAATGATAAAGCAGGGCTCAAGTTCCTTTTGGAAGGTCAATCTAGGTTTAAAGCAGTATTTATATTCTCATTCTGCAACATTTTTACTGTTTTCACCTAAAAATCTTCAGAAGTGACTTTTGAAAACACATTAACATAGTACCTTGATATGTTGAGGAAAAATTTAACTCAAAGTTCTCTTGGTCAGTGGGCTCACTTTTATCAGGGACCTGTTGGCCATAGACCTCCTCTTTCCTACTGTTTCTCCAATCAATTGCAGATACTGCTGCTGGATATACTCAAGGTCCAGTTATATTCCTCATGCCCATAAAAACAGAAACACTCTGAGTCTCTACTGTTTACCAACTGCAAAGTGAACGGCAAATTCTAGAATTTAACTCTTTACTCAAAGGCGATACCTTAATACTTCCTTGTCTTTTTTCCCTTTCTTTACCATATCTTTTGTATCACACAAGCTAGGTATGTAATCTTCCTAAATATGCCCCTTATTTTCCTCTGTCCACAGGATCTCTTCTCTAGCCCCTTTTTCCACCTACAGATGAAGTCTTCATTATCCCCACCTCCCTCAGTACCCATCTGAAATGTCAACTCCTTAACGAAAACTTATCTCCCTAGTTGATGCCATTTTTCTATTCTAAATACCCATCGCCACTTCCTTTGTGTCTCACTGTACTTGACACATCTTTATTCTATTAGTTACTTGTGAATTTCTTATCATCCTTAACAAGACAGAAAAATCTCAAAAAAAAGGTGTATTAATTTAGAACCAGTAGGATATTATGTGTGTGATTTTGTGATAATAAAATACAGATATTTGGTCTTTGTCCCATTCTGGCATGGAGCTCCTAAAACCCTTGGAAGGTCTTAAATGATGAGAATGATAAATGTGTCTTTGTTATCTTGATGAGGTGACTTTTGGACAGCCCTGTAGGCTAGCTGAGAGGATGTCATAACCAAAACTCCAGAGAGAGAGAATCTCTTGTTTGGGACCTTTCCAACCTCACTCAAAGTATCTCTTCATTGGGCCGTTTATTTACATCCTTTAGTTTCCTTGGTAGGGCTTCCCTGGTGGCTCAGTGATAAAGAACCTGCCTGTAATGCAGGAGACACAGGAGACGTGAGTTGGATCTCTGGGTCGGGAAGATCCCCAGAAGCAGGAAATGGCAACCCACCCCAGTATTCTTGCTTGGAGAATCCCATGGACAGAGGGGCCTGGCAGGCTATAGTCCAGGGGGTTGCAAAGAGTCAGACACGACTGAAGCTACCTAGCAGTCACCCCTGTTTCCTTTGTAGTAAACTGGTAATCTAGTGAGTAAACTAGTCTCCAGATTTCTGTGAGCTGCTCTAGTAACTTACTCAAGACTGAAGAGGACATCTTGGAAACCTCTGATTTACAGCCAGTTGGTCAGAAGCAACACAACCTGGACCTGGAATTGGCTTCTGAAGTGGGGTCAGCCGTGCAGGACTGAGCATTTTGACCTGTGGGATCTGACTTCATCTCCAGGTAGATAGTGTTAGAATCAAGTTGAGCTGGAGGACACTAGCTGGTGGTAGAGAACTGTTTTGTAGTCTGGGAAAAAACAAACATTCCTGGAGATACAGGTAGTGAGGAGAGGTGATAGGAGATACTGAAAACCAGGCAAAGGAATATAGCCTTCATCTATGGGCAACAGATAACTATTCTTGAGCAGAAGGAGCGACACACGAGAAAAGATGGCTGAGGAGAATTATTGTGACGATCTCTGTGTGCTGAGGGTAGACTAAGAGGAATGAGAAGGCTCTCCAGGAGACCAAGTAATAGAACTGCAGCCCTTGGGGAAATTCACATGATGGAGAAAGCAGAGTCCCTTTGAAGGAAAAGTAAAAACACTCGGTGAGTTTAAAGATGCTGAAATGAGTCATGAAATAGATGGAAGGAGGCAGGGAGGAAATAATGACCTGAAGAAGGAACAGATGCTTGAAGAACCACAGATAATGGAAAAGAGAAAACAGAAATTCTTTACTGAACATAACCATTCTCTGCTTTAATTTTAGAGAAAGCTTGAAAATATACATTGGTTTGTGTATCCCTGCTGGAGTCATACTAATTACATTTCTTAAGATGGGTATCCAGAGGACTCAGCTATTTTAAAAGATTTTGATAATCTCAGAATTTTCTGGAATAAAAATTATCACAAAAGAATCGTTCAACACATACTAAATAATCCATGTGCCAGCACTGTTCTAGTTTTGGGGTACATAGCAAAGAAAGGAGTCCCTGTTCCCAGGGAGCTTGTAATCTGGAAATGGAGGACTAACCCATAATGGGACTGACTATTCTGGTCTGCCCAGGATGGAGGCAGTTCATGGGATACTGGACTTACAGTGCTAAAATTGGGAAATCAGAAACAAACAACAAATCCTAATGGTGGCCAATTTCCTTAACTGGTCCCCAAAGACACCCCATTCATGTACTCACATTCCCCCTCCCACACTGATTAGGGCTGACCTTTGTAAGTAACAGCATATTGTAGAAATGACCGTGTGTGACTTAAAGACATTGTGACTTGCACTTTGCTTACACTGAGGGAAGCCAGTTGCCATGTTACAAGAACACTTAAGCAGCTCCATGGAGGAACCCAAACCCTCCTGCTATCAGTGTGCAAACAAGCCCCTTCTGAGGGGATCCACCAGCCACAGTCAGACCTTCAGCTGCCTTAGATTCTTGATGTGACTTAAGCTCTGTCCCTGCAACTTTATGAGATGGTGAGCCACTCCAACTCCTGACTTACAGAAATGGAAATAAGCAAGGTCTGTTTTCTTGCTAGATGTTGGGGGTAATGTGATATGGAGTAATACATGTCTAGTATGGTGATGTGTAAAGAATGGTAAAAAAATTCTCCTGCAATTCAGGAGACCCAGGTTCAATCCCTGGGTCAGGAAGATCCCCTGGAGAAGGAAATGGCTTCTCACTCCAGTAGTATTGCCTAGAGAATTCTATAGTCAGAGAAGCCTGTTTAGTCCACGGGGTCACAAAGAGCTGGACACCACTGAGCAACTAACACACACATTGCTGTGGAGAAAAGGTATGCTCGGGAAAGATTTATGAGCTGGGAGTAGGCACTACTATGACAAGAGGGTGTGGATAGGCCTCTCCTATAAAAACATTTGGGTAAAAACCTTAAAAGTAAGGGAGCAAGACAGCAATAGTTGATTCAAGCAGAATAGTAAATGATTTCTGAGACATAATACCAACAAAAAGATGCTTGCTTAGCCTTGCTAGAGGAACAATAAAAGTGTCAGTGTGACTAAAGGGGGTAAGCAGGGTAGGGCAGGAGGTCAGGGGTAGGTACAGTGGGCATTCTAGAATAGAAAGGGAACCCTCTTTGTCACTTTGGACTTCCCTAGTGGCTCTGACAGTAAAGAATCTGCCTGTAATGCAGGGTTGGGAAGATCCCCTGGAGGAGGGCCTGGCGACCCACTCCAGTATTCTTTCCTGGAGAATCCCATGGACAGAGGAGCTTGTTGAGCTATGGGCCATAGGGTCGCAAAGAATTGGGACAGGACTGAAGCAACTTATCATTCATGGACAATAAAGTATCACAGACTGGGTGGCTTATAAACAACTCCCCCCCCCCCCCCACCAAACACACAGTTCTGGAAGCTGGAAGTCAGGGTGTCAGCATGGTCTGGTGAGGGCCCTCTTTGTAGTCTCAGACTTATTGTATCCTTTCCTGGGTCTCTTTTAGAAGACCACTAACCCCATTGGGAGAAATCTGACCACACACCCTAACACCTCCCAAAAGGTCCACCTTAAATAATACCATCATCTTGGGCACTGTTTTCAATCTATGAATTGTGGGGGAACACAAACATTCAGACCAGAGCAGGAAGGCATTTAAATTTTATCGTGAGTCAAGGGAATCCACTGGAAGGTTTTCAGCAAGAAGAATGCAAGACTAGACTTGATTTTTTTTTTTTTTTAAGTCTTTTCTTTGGTGCTCTGGCTCCCTTGCATTCAAAACATGTAGCCATTCAATTCTGAAACAGGCTGATTGCTTCAGCTAGGCTGTGCACAGAAGTATAAGAATTCCCCTTTCCGTCAACATAAGTGCCTCCTATAGAACTGGCCTGAGACAAATGAAAGGACAGAGCTAACTGAGCACATGAAATGAAGCTAGTCCAAAGTGCTGCTACTGCTGCTAAGTCGCTTCAGTCATGTCCGACTCTGTGCAACCCCAGACGGCAGCCCTCCAGGCTCCTCTGTCCCTGGGATTCTCTCCAATGCATGAAAGTGAAAAGTGAAAGTGAAGTCGCCCAGTCGTATCTGACTCTCTTAGTGACCCCATGGACTGCAGCCTGCCAGGCTCCTCTATCCATGAGATTTTCCAGGAAAGAGTACTGGAGTGGGTCGCCAGTGCCTTCTCTGAGTCCAAAGTGAGGTGGGCGTTAATTGTAAATTCACTCTGGAATCCCAAGATTTAGTACTAACCATGTAAATGTCTCATTAAATCCTTTGTCTTGACTACCTGTTGAAATAATATTCAGGATGTGTGCTGTACCTGCTAAGTTGCTTCAGCGGTGTTCGGCTCCTTGTGACCCTATGGCTTGCAGCCCACCAGGCCCCTCTGTCCATGGGATTCTCCAGGCAAGAATACTGGAGAGGGTTGCCACATCCTTCTCCAGGGGATCTTCCTGGAGACTGAACTCACAGCTCCTGCATTGGCGGGTGGGTTCTGTACCACTATCACTACCTGGGAAGCCTGCTATACTGGGCTTATTACAGGATTCAGTTCAGTTCAATTGCTCAGTCATATCCAACTCTTTGCGACCCCATGAACCGCAGCACACCAGGCCTCCCTGTCCATCACTAACTCCCAGAGTCCACCCAAACCCATGTCCATTGAGTCAGTGATGCCATCCAACCATCTTATCCTCTGTTGTCCCTTTTCCTCCTGCCCTCAATCTTTCCCAGCATCAGAGTGTTTTCCAATGAGTCAGCTCTTCACATCACGTGGCCAAAGTATTGGAATTTCAGCTTCAACATCAGTCCTTCTAATGAACACCCAGGACTGATCTCCTGTAGAATGGACTGGTTGGATCTCCTTGCAGTCCAAGGGACTCTCAAGAGTCTTCTGCAAAACCACAGTTCAAAAGCATCAATAATTCTGCACTCAGCTTTCTTTATAGTCCAACTCTCACATCCATATATGACCACTGGAAAAACCATAGCCTTGACTAGATGGACCTTTGTTGACAAAATAATGTCTCTGCTTTTTAATATGCTGTCTAGGTTGGTCATAACTTTCCTTCCAAGGAGTAAGCATCTTTTAATTTCATGGCTGCAATCACCATCTGCAGTGATTTTGGAGCCCAGAAATATAAAGTCAGCCACTGTTTCCCCCATCTATTTGCCATGATATGGGGTTTAAAAAAATGGCCATCTTAAGTCTTTGTTTCTGCTTTCTTAAAACATGGCTACTATTAGATTTAAGATGACCTGCATGTCCGGGATTCTGTTCCTACTGGGCAGCAGCTGGACGGGGCTCTGTGCTCCCAGGTGCAAACTACTGAGTTAGGAGCTTCCCCTGCGCCCTTCCTTGGAAGGGCCGCCCTAGAAAGGTTGAGGCTCTGGCCTGGACTCTCTGGTTTTCCTGTGAATTTCCTCAGCCTCCAACCTGAGTCTCTCAGCCCTCGGGGCGAGGGCTCTGACGGTCCAACCAACGGTCTAACCAGCAGCCCTGGCTTTCGTGACACCCACTCCTGGGGCTGCAGGGGCACGAACTTCAGAAAGCCCTCGACCGCCGGGTGGTCAACCGCATCAGTCCTCCGGACTCCCCAAGCCCCGTTTCCGCGAGGCGGCCCCCTTCCCGGCCTCAGGTTTCAACGTACAGGAAGAAAAAACAAACCCAGACATTAACTCTGCCGGGGCTAGGACTGTCAATCAATAACCACCTCAGGCCACGCCCACTTTTGTTGACTCAGCACTCATCTCAGGTCGACTGGGCGGGGCCGGGTCCGTCACTGGCTTCCCCCACTTTCCCGGGACTCTCCGCGGCGGAGGCGTGGCTATAGTCTGAGAGGCGGGACTTCCTGTCCGACTGGGGATGACACGAAGTCCGGAAGTCAGCTCGCAGTCCGGCTCTTATGGTGTGGTCAGGCCTCTAGTTGCTACATTTCTGCCTCGGTCGCGCTTTATTTCCCGCCTGGCGATGGCGACCTACACCTGCAACACCTGCCGGGCGGTGTTGGAAGACGCGGAGGCGCAGCGGGTCCACTACAAGACGGACTGGCACCGCTACAACCTGAGGCGCAAAGTGGCCGGCATGGCCCCCGTCAGCCTCGAGGGCTTCCAGGAGCGGGTGCGGGCACAGCGGGCCCTGGCGGAGCCGGAGAGCAAGGGCGCGGCCACCTACTGCACCGTCTGCAGTAAGAAGTTTGCTTCCTTCAAGGCCTACGAAAACCACCTCAGGTCCCGGCGGCACGTGGAGCTCGAGAAGCAGGCGGTGAGTCGGAAAGTGGCGCTCATGAACGAGAAGAACTTGGAGAAAGGGCTGGGCGTGGACAGTGTGGACAAGGATGCGGTGAACGCGGCCATCCAGCAGGTCATCAAGGCTCAGCCGTCCACGTCTCCCAAGAAGGCGGCGCCAGCTCCCGAGGCGGAGCCCGGGTGTCCCGTGGCCGCCGGGGGACGTGGGACTCAGCCGCGAGACCCGGGCGAGAAACCTCCCCGGCTGCGGTGGTTTGAACGGCAGGCGAAGAAGTTGGCGAAACAGCAGGGGGAGGAAGAGAGTGAAGAAGACCTAGATGGGGACGGTGAGGACCGGCCTAGGGGGCGGGGCGAGGGAGGGGTTGGTCCTCAGGTTTTCAGTTTATCCTTGAGGTTGGAGCGGGGAGGTGTCAGTTTTTAAGTGAAGATGATGAGTGAAGGTGGTTTCCGTGCTTTCTGAACTGACCGGTGTGGCCAGCATCCTTACAGGGCATTTTATCAGTTCAGTCAGTCAGTTGTCAGTTCAGTCGTTCAGTCGTGTCCGACGCTTTGCGACCCCATGGACTGCAGCACGCCAGGCCTCCCTGTCCATCACCAACTCCTGGAGTCTACTCAAACTCATGTCCATCGCATCCGTGATGCATCCAGCCGTCTCATCCTCTGTCGTCCCCTCACTGTTGTATTAAATAGATTCAGATACTGAAACCATAAGATGGGTGGAGGGTAATATTAGTAAATATTTGTAGAATGAATAGATCCTTTCTCTGTTTATTGAATGGGGAGATTTTTAACATATGCAGAGGGGTACACATTACCCTCCACACCTTCTGCTATAGAATGTGTTGTTTCTGTTGGGTGTCTAGTTATGATGGCTTTGCACTTAACTTAGTTTGGTAAAACTGTGCACTGAGAAGTTCAGAATCAGCTAACTAACCTGAAACGGTAGGTTTGAGCCTACAACCTAGGTTCCTTGACTTGGTGAGGTTTTTTTTTTCCCCTTTCTTCCCCTATGGCGTCTCACATCCCACTAGCACTGATTGAAAGTGTTCATATATACCTAGAAAAGGAGCCAAAGCCCCCTTCAAGGGGTTTACTGTGCCCTGAACAAGGAAGACTAAGGCATTCCTTAGCCATGCAGACTGGTGAGTGGTAAATGAATGGCTAACACTGACATCTTCTACTAATTTTGTTTTTGAAATCTCTGGCTTGAAGACTGGGAGGATATTGATTCTGATGAGGACTTGGAATGTGAGGATGCTGAAGCCACGGAGGAGGAGGAGGAGCAGGATGCAGAGGAGGAAGAGGCAGGAGGAAGCACCCCCCTTGGTGCCATCCCCATAACGGACTGCTTGTTTTGTCCACATCACTCAAGCTCCCTCACAAAAAATGTGGCTCATATGACCAAAGTCCACAGCTTCTTTATTCCTGATGTAGAATATCTTTCAGATCTTAAGGGACTGATTAAATATTTGGGTGAGTATAATGTTCTTTTCTTTTTTAATGATGAAACCCTGCATTATTGGGGGGCATTGACTTTGTGTTTCTCACCAGTCTTGGATTGAATGACCTGCTGATTTTGTGAAAATAAAAAAACTTGGTGCCTGTTTTTTGAATTGTGATGAGATAGATGATGAGATATAATCTGGCTCCAAAAAGCTGCTTTCATGTCTTTTTCTCAACTTTTTTTCCAGGAGAGAAAGTTGGTGTTGGGAAGATTTGCTTGTGGTGCAACGAGAGAGGGAAGTCCTTCTACTCCACGGAGGCGGTACAGGCGCACATGAGTGACCGGAGTCACTGTAAGCTCTTCACAGATGGGGACGCTCTTTTGGAATTTGCGGACTTCTATGATTTTAGGTCAGTCTGGTTTGTAACATGGAGCAAAGCAAACTCATCATATTTGCACTGGCTTCATCTGTGCCCCTCCCTGGTAACTGGCTCTGTCGGATATCCTATTCTTAATACCTCTTAGAACACTTTTATAAGGTGGTTATTTCCTGTCATTTTGTAAATGAGAAACTGGGTATCACAGAGTTAAACACACATATCTGACAGACGATCTCGGGCCCAAACTGTTAAGTTTGTCTGGTTTGAAAACTTGTTTTTGTTGGTTGTGGTGTCAACGGTCCGAAGTTCAGTCTTGCCTGAGTGGTTGGTTCTTAGTGTCAGTGTGCCTATGACCTAGCACAAGTGTGCTTTGCAAGCAGGTGTGTGTCATGACCATGCCAGGAGTGCAGAGTCCACCTGATACAGGTGTTCAGAAACGCCCTGGTCTTCTAAGTTGTCCTTTTGCATTTTCCTTCTGATTTCTCATTTCTCACTTGTCCTGACAGGTTTTCATTATAGCCACTTTGGTGGCTGTGTAGGGGTAAAAGTGGTGGCTGTGTAGGGATATCCATTGTGGTTTTGATGTGCATTTCCCTGAGAACTAATGCAGTTGAGAACCTTTTACTGTATGTTAACTGGGTATCTTAACCACTTGGATATCTCTTGTGAAGTGTCCGATCTGGTGTTTTGTCCATTCCTGTCAACTTATCTGCCTTACTGTTAACATTTTAGTGTGAGTTTCTCCAATTATTTTCCGTGTGTATTTGTGAAAGACAGATTCTTCTAGAACTACAGTGTCTTAATTTGCTAGTTTCTGGATGTACTCATGTTACTCTTTGGGGTAATTAATTAAATTAAAAAATTTAAAAATCCGGTTCTTCAGTTGCACCACCCTCATTTCAAGACCTATGCTTAAAAGCAGATGTGCTTTGAAAGTAGCCACTATACTGGACACGCAGACTGAAGATCTGTATCATCACAGAGTTTTCCTGGACTGCGCTGTTCTAGAACTTGTTTCTGTAAGGATTTAAATTGAGAGCTGCATCTCCCACTGTACAGTCTCCTCCTCTTCCCCTGTTTGCCAGCCCTCCTTGAGAGAAACAACACAGGTGAAAGAGTTGTTGTAGGTTATTTGCTCACTGTTTTTAAGAATAATTTTAGGTTCTCAGCAAAACTGGACAGAAGGTATAGCAGTTTCTTATGTACTCCGTACTCCACAAGTGCATAGCCTCCCTCATTATCAGCCTCCCCTAGTGGCACATATTGTTGCATTTGATGAACCAAGTTGACCCACCAGTTATCATTCAAAGTCCATAGTTTAGTGTTCACTCTTGGTGTTGTCTACTCTGTGAGTATGGACAGATGTCCATATAGTGACATGTATCTACCATTAGAGTAGTTTCATTTGCTTATAGATCCTCTGTGTTCTGCCTGTTCATCATTCTCCTTCACCTGACCCCTAGAAAACAGTGATACTTAATGTCTCCATATTTTTGCCTTTTCCAGAATATTGTATGGTTAGAATCATACAGTATGTAGCCTTTTCAGGCTTCTTTCACAGTAACATACTTTTAAGGTTCTTCCGTGTCTTTTCATGGCCTGCTAGCTCTTTTTTTTTTTTTTTTTTGGTGTAATCCAAAACTATTCCCTTGCATGGATGTACCACAGTTTGTTTATCTAGTCGCCTATTGAAGTCCATGTTGGTTTCTTCCAAGTTGTAGGAATTTGGATAAATCTTCTGTAATCCACTTGCAGGTGTTCGTATAGACAGAAGTTTTTGACTCCTTAGGGTAAATCCAAGCAGCAGGCTGGGTCTTATGGTAAAAGTATGTTTGATTTTGCAAGAAGTGGCCAGCTCTTCCAAGGTGGCTGTGCCCTCCTGTATCCCTGCTGGCAACGAAGGATTCCTACTGCCCAGACCCTCCCCAGCATTAGATGTTACGGGTCTGGGCCATTCTGATAGGTGTGTAGTGGTATCTCTGTTTTAATTTCCATTTTTCTGATGACATATGCTGTGGGGCATGTTTTTTATATGCTTATTTGCCATGTGTTTCTTCTTAGTGAGGAGTTTGTTGAGGTCTTTGGCCCATTTTTGGCCAAATGGGTTATTTTCTTACTGTTGAATTTTAGAGTTCTTTTTACATTTGGATAACAGTCCTTTATCAGATGTGTCTTCTGTCAATACTTTTTCCAAGTCTTCGTCTTGTATTTTAATTCTCTTGATACTGTTTTTCACAGAACAGAAGTTTTTAATTTGAATGAAGTTTAGCTGATCAGTTCTTTCTTTCATGAACTGTGCGTTTTGTGTCATGCCTAAAAAGTCATCACCAAACCCTAAGTCATCCAGGTTTTCTCCTATATTATCTTCTAGGATTTTTTATAGTTTTGTATTTTACATTTAGGTCTGGGATCCAATTTGAGTTCATAGGCTATTTGCTTACTTTACTAAAGAGAAAATGTTGCTGCTGCTGCTGCTGCTAAGTCGCTTTAGTCATGTCCGACTCTGTGTGACGCCATAGACGGCAGCCCACCAGGCTCCCCCATTCCTGGGATTCTCCAGACAAGAACACTGGAGTGTGTTGCCATTTCCTTCTCCAATGCATGAAAGTGAAAAGTGAAAGTGAAGTCGCTCAGTTGTGTCTGACTCCTAGCGACCCCATGGACTGCAGCCTACCAGGCTCCTCCGTCCATGGGATTTTCCAGGCAAGAGTACTAGAGTGGGGTGCCATCGCCTTCTCCGAAAGAGAAAATGCTAGCAAGTTGTTTCCTCTCCAGAAGCTTTCAGTATAGTCCCTGTAGACGTTAACCCTCGCCTGCCACCCCTTTAGTGATCTAGTAGGTTGGCAGTATGTTAATGAGATTTGGGGTCTTGGTCTGTGTGTTGATGGCATTCCATGGTTCCAGGAGTAGCTACCCAGATCACAAAGAAGGCGAGGACCATGATGAGACTGAGGAGCTGCCCTCAGAAAAGACCCTGGATTATGACGATGAAACTATGGAGCTGATTCTCCCTTCTGGTAAGTGCATTTGTCCAGAATACGTAGCTTCACGCCATTGAGATTATTGGAGAAGCATGTTCCCATCACTTCCCTTCCACGCTGTGGGGAGAGAACCTACAGCTTCAAGTGTGTGTTTATGTTCCTGTGGACAAGGTCAACTCTGAAGCGCGCCCCATAGCTCTGATTTAGCTGTTTTGTTTAAGTTGCATCAGTGTTTTCCTCACTTTGTTGTGATTTTTAATGCTTTAATCGGCCATTTCCTTTTGTGTTCTGTTTATTATCTAGCTTTCTGGCCCCTCTGGATTTTTCTTGTTAAACTTGACTTTGCCCTTACTCCTTGAATTAATTCCTGTTTCCATGGTTGTTCAGACTGTATGTGTTAGTCTGGCATGGTTGGATATGATTGACAGCACCTAGGCTTCCTGTTCATATTCTGGGTGCAGGGAAAGACTTGGAGTTTGAATTCTGCCTTCTCCTTTGGGGAACAGGATTCATAATGGTAGAATTTTGTCCCAGATATGAAAAGAAGAAGGAAAGCTACGACTATAAGTGTGAAATATTGTTTATAGTGTTATGCTTAGCTGATAGGAATGGGAGCAGCTAGAGAATATACATTTTAGAAGGACAAGGAATGGAATGATAAGATAATAAGGTTCTAATAATATTTTTACTGAGAAGTTAGCATATTCAGGCAGATACATTATTTTCTCTTTAGATCAAGTCTGAGTTAGATTCTGTTGTCCGTATTTGACATAAGCCACCTGAAGCTTAGACAGGATGAGTAATTTGCCTAAGATCATGGACCTCGTCAGTGAAGAGCCCATTCCACCTTTCCTCCACTGCCTGGGAGATTTGCTGTAATGGGGGGGCAGGGGCAGTCATGCTGCCAGTGGATACACGTCTGCCATGAAGGAATCACCTTGTGCTGTTTGCTCTCCACATGGAATATTGCTGTTTAGGTACAGACAGCCCTGCTTAACCTGGAATAATAACCTTCTAAGGTGAAGGGCAGCTTTATGCAGTGACAGTTGGAGGAAAGTGCCGGCAGAACCTGTCTTGAGGATATATCTCCTCTACAGTGATAAAGCTATAATGCAGCAGAATATTGTGGCCCGTGCAACACACAGTAGCAAAACAGGCGTAAGTGTATCACAAGGGACCTAATCTCCTCTTCCCCTGGTGAAAATACTAATGCAGAACCTCAGAAATAAGTTTGATAACTTCTTTTTCAAAAACTATTTGTTGGGCCCTTATTTTATTAGGTTCCCCTTCCTTGCATGCTGAGTCGCTTTAGTCATGTCCAACTCTTTGTGACCCTGTGGAACCCACCAGGGTTTTTTACCACTAGTTCCACCTGGGAGACTAAGATCACAGTGAGAAAGTGAATGAGCTAGTCCCTGCCAGCAGTGTCTGGCTGTAGCAGGATCACGGGACGTGGGCTTCGTTTTGCAGCCCCTTTAGCACTTTTCATGACAAAAGTCTGTTCAACAGTGAGCATATCCTTTTTAAGATATATAGCCTATTTTAAGAGAAATTTTCACCTGGACTTAAAATTTCAGAAGCTTAAAGACTCCTTAGCTATCTAGACAACACATTGCCCGGAGTGATCCAGGCTCCTTAGGTTCGCCAAAGCCAAAACTGGGTGTCTTCTCAGGATCCTTTATTCCTCTCCTAAATCCAGATGGTAACTAATTGCAGTTCCTAATTAGTTAGGAATTTGGCTTTTGAGTATTTTTTCTTTTTTTTTCCTCCTTATCCATTTGTGTTACCATGAAAGCTTCCTCTCTGGCCTTCTCCAGTGTGATTTCCACTTGGCCACCAGAACATTCTTTCTGAAACAAACTCCATTCTTTCTATTTCCTTTTCCCTCTGGAATTCCCAGGGGAAGCCCTGGCCTTCAGGGTCACTTTGTCACCCAGTGTCTTTGTGTGCTTCCTTTTCCTGCCCACGTGAAGTTTCCCTCCTCTAGGCCTTTGTGCATGCGCTGCCTGTCTTCCTCTGATACTCAAGTTGGGTTCCTTGCTCCAAGCGGCTGAGCTGAGCTCCCGCCCTGGGTGAGGAGAGTCTCCTCTGCTCCCGGGACACTCGCACGGCCCTCACGACGGGTCTCTTCTTCTTGGCACTTGTTGACTCGCTTGCCTTCTGTCCCTGTTACTGTGAGGACCAAACTGGCTTCTTTCATCTCAGCACAGTGCCTCAGACACACGGGAGCCACGTAAACGTCTGTTGACTGAGTGACTGGAAAGTTGGAGGTGACTTAAAAGCAAGGTGACTTCCCTGGGCCTGCCACAGGGCAGATAAAGAGAGCTGAAGGAGCCATCCTGGGCTCCAGTGTGGCCTCAGGGACCACACATCATATTTGCCTACAGCCCCAGGTGGCAGATTGCTCTGCTTGTTCTTCACACAATCAAAGAAGAAAGGGCCATGAGATTAACTTGTAGGTCCAGTTTCTTGGGTTTTATTTATTTTTAAAGATGTTTTTTATGTGGACTTTTTTTTTTTTTTAAGAAATCTTTATTGAATTTGTTACAGCATTGCTTCTGTTTTATGGTTTGGCTCTGGGGCAAGTGGTATCTTAGCTTCCTAACTGGGGATCGAACCCACACCCGCTGCCTTGGAAGGCAAAGTCTTAACCGCTGGACTGCCAGAGGAGTCCTATTCTTGCATTTTTAAAACATGAACTTCCTTACTGACAGCTGCCTGTCCACATACCGAGTCATGCTGTTTTAAAGTGTCGGATGCTCTTGAGGGAGGCTTGGCGGTAGTGAGTGACACTTGTGGTCCTTGAGTACTGGGCAGTTCTGTACCATTATACAGCCTCAGGAGAGACCTAACCGACTGCCAGGTACTGCCCCAACCTGGGGTGACTAGGCTCTGCACATCTCTTCCTGTACGTACATTTTCCTGGGGAAAGGCCATAATGGCATCAAGTAACCTGTGTGGCTACACAGATTTTTTTGACCACGTGGATAAGTGTATTCCTTTCACCCCCTGGGGAGAGTCTGTATGTAGTGTCTAAAAAGCGTGTGTGACCTGGAGCCAGAAAAGGAACCGTCTACATACACATCATTCATTGCCTTCCTGGGTCTTCTTCACAGATGACTGACTTCTGAAACCTTATAATAGAATTCATTTAAATAGTAATAGTACATGGCTTTCTTAGTGAACCAGAAACTAGCAATATTCTGAAATTTTTTCCAGCTCTACAGTTACGTATACTTTTACTATCTCATGTTAAAAACCAGTCATCCTCTGGTCAGTCAGTCTTCGTTTTAATGAGATATGACAGTTTATTGTCCATTGGTTTTCTCCCTCAATACTGCTTTGGGTTTTTTTAATGAACCAAGGAAATAGGAACTCTCAAATAAACACCATTTAGACGTGTGGTGGTATTATGGCAGTATATTCAATCACCTGGTTATTTCTTTGAACAAATTCACCATTCAGAAACCTCTGATTATGCTCAGTTATATTTATATGACTGGGTCAGTGTGGACGTTAGCATGAAGCTGATTTCTAGGATTCTAATGTGGAGAGCATAGTGATATTTAATCAACTACCCTTAGTAGAGTCTGCATAAAACTGGTTTCAAAAGTAGCAAGTAGTTGGGATTCCTTGATTGTAGTTGCTTCAGGTCAAGTTCAGGTCAGTCGCTCAGTCATGTCTGACTCTTTGGGACCCCATGACTGCAGCACACCAGGCCTCCCTGTCCATCACCAAATCTTGGAGCTTGCTTAAACTCATGTCCATTGAGTTGGTGATGCCGTACAACCATCTCATCCTCTGTCATCCCCTTCTCCTGCCTTCAGTATTTCCCAGCATCAGGGTCTTTTCTAAGGAATCAGTTCTTTGCATCAGTTGGCCAAAGTGTTGGAGTTTCAGCTTCAGCATCAGTCTTTCCAGTGAATATTCAGGACTGATCTCCTTTAGGATGGACTGGTTGGATCTCCTTGCAGTCCAAGGGACTCTCAAGAGTCTTCAACACCACAGTTCAAAAGCATTAATTCTTTGGCGCTCAGCTTTCTTTATAGTCCAACTCTCACATCTCCATACATGACTGCTGGAAAAACCATAGCTTTGACTAGATGGACTTTTGTTGGCAAAGGAATATCTCTGCTTTTCAGTATGCTGTCTAGGTTTGTCATAGCTTTTTTCCCCAGAAGCAAGCATCTTTTAATTTTATGGCTGCAGTCACCATCTGCAGTGATTTTGAAGCCCAAGAAGATAAAAGTCTGTCACTGTTTCCAGTGTTTCCCCATCTATTTGCCATGAAGTGATGAGACCAGATGCTGTGATCTTGATGGTCTCAGAGACAGTGACATAGAGCTCCAGTAGAGGGTGCTGTGAGCATTCGTATCCAAGACTGGTCGGCTCTTCAATTCCTGTGGAGCAGGTTGGTGTGAGGACACCTCCAGTTAGTTGCTGACTAGCCAGAAGAATCTGCCACTGGATCCACAAGAGATACATAATCAATCTTAGGGAAATTACTCTTAGAGATACTTTGTCACTGTCTAATGTCAAATGTTAGGCTCTTTGTTAAGTAGGAGTAGACAGTCTTTTTCATTTTAATTGAAGTATAGTTGATGTATGCTGTTGTGTGAGTTTCTGGTGTATAGCAAAATGATTCTACATTTTACGTAAATATGTGTATATGTGTTCTTTTTCATTATAGTTTATTACAGGATATTGAATATAGTTTGCTGTGCTGTGTGTAGGACATTGTTGTTTATCTGTTTTATACATAGTGGTTTATATCTGCTACTGCAGTTACAAAGCCCTAATTTCTCCTTCCCTGACCCCCTTTCCTCTTCGGGAACCATAAGCTTGTTTTCTGTGTCTGTGAGTCTGCTCTGTTTTATTAAGTTCATTTGTATCATGTTTTAGATCAGGAGTGGACAGTCTTGTAGGCAGTTATTACTGTGGCAGAAGATAGATGGACAGGTGGTAGCTTCAGCCTGACTCAGACACTTCCCATCTGTTACTTGTGGACAGGCACGCTGTGTTCCGGTGCGAAGCTGAGCTGTTCTCAGCGCCTGTGCTCGGTGCTTACTGCCAGGCGCTCCTGTCATTGCCACAGGACAAGGGTGGCTCTAAGCAGCGCTTGCAGTTCTCCTGCCAGGTGTCAGGAACCTTGGCAGTGATTCATGAACCGTCTTCAAACATGTCTTAAAACGCAGCCTTCAAGAGTACATATTTCTAAGTGCTGCTTACAAATGTAAATAAATCAGTTTAGTAAGATGCTAATGAGCAGCATTATCATTTAATGATTCTGAGGAAGTCATTGTTGCAAACCCAGAGCATCCTGAGCTACATTATACGTAGAAAGTCGTCATCAGCACTGCTGGGCTTTCCTGCTCGAGCTTCCGTGTAAGTGTGAGCCTTCTCCATCGCTGTCTCACTTGTTTCTGGTGGTCTGGGAGCTTTGTTAATTCTTCCCCCGCCAGAACAATCGGGTCCAGGGAGACATTTTTCATTCATGTTAGTATCCAGAGACCACAGCATCATGGAATTGAAAATTTCTCTTTTTGTTGTCTCCTGAGTCTGGTCACAAATCAATCACCTGGAAGTAATCACTTATTCATACCTGTGTAGGGAGCAAAATGTTGCGCAGGTAGCTTGTCAAGTACCGGGTGTTCACACAGAATAACCTGATAGAGTTTTTTCTAGTAGGTTAAAAATCTAGAGTCTAAAAGCAAATATAGCCATCTATAATAGTTATAGTATTCTGTTCATGGTCTTTCTACCCAAAAAGCTGTCAACATTTAGAAAGCAGTAGGTCGGGGTTTCTCCACTTCAGCACTGTGAACCTTTTGGGCCAGATAATTCTTCGTTGAGGGTCTGTCCTACGCATTGTATGGTGTTTAGCCAAATCCCTGGCCTCGACCCACTAGGTATCAGGAGCTTCCCTCTACCTATGACAACCAGCAGTGACTCCAGTCACTGCCATGTGTCCCCCCTGTTTGAGAAGCACCGCATTAGGGAATGTTAGCAAAGGGAAAGTGGATTGGCTTTTCTTCTAAACCCAGACTGTGGCTTGTAGAACTAAACATCAGGCCAGGATTGGTGCTTAATCTTTTTAAAGAAAGTTAAAATTCCTTTTCTCCTAGGATCCTGTTATCTGTATTAGTAGGGACGGCCGTGTGAATTTCTGTGGAGGCATATTGGAAGTACGGATGCTGCATTTTTCACTTGACAGTGACTTGTCATTATCCCTGTTTTGCAATGTCTCTACTGTTTTTTTTTTCTCCTTTAGCCATAGACTTAATTGGTTGAATATTTGCAACAATCATTCTATGAAAAACTGAAGTTGCTCAGTTGTGTCCGACTCTCTGCGATTCCATGGACTGTAGCCTACCAGGCTCCTCAGTCCATGGAATTTTTCTATACACAAGTTTTAATTTCTTAACAAAACTCTTTATTCCATGTTGCTAGGTCACTTCACTCTCTGTTTTATGCCACATTTCCATCAAGGAGTATTTCCCCAAATCACAGTCTGCCTGGTTGTGTGTTGTTGTTTAGCTGCTAAGTTGTGTGCGACTCTTTGCAGTGCCATGGACTGCTCTGTCCATGAGACTTCCCAGGCAAGAGTACTGGAGTGAGTTGCCATTTCCTTCTCCAGGGTTTTGTTTCTTTAATATTTATTTACTCATTGATTTGGCTACACCAGGTCTTAGTTGCAAACTCGGGATCTTTAGTTGTGGCGTGTGAACTCTTAGCTGCAGCACGTGGGATCTAGATCCCTGCCCAGGGATCAAACCTGGGCCTTCTTCTTTGGGAGCACAGAGTCTTAGCCACTGGACCACCAGGGATGTACCTCAGTGTCTCTGCTCGGGTTTGCCTTCTTTCCCTCATTGGTTAACATACAGCTTCATCTTTCTTCAGCTGGTAGAACAGTGTTTTTTTTCTGGCACATGTGTTTTCCAGCTAGATTAACATGAAAAGTGATTTGGAAAGCCCTTGCTTTATAACTCTGCTTTGAAAAATGATCCAACTCCGTGCTTCAGTACTGTTCTTTTGAAAACCAGGTGCCAGGGTGGGTCATCGCTCCTTGATGAGATACTACAAGCAGCGGTTTGGCTTGTCGAGAGCTGTGGCGGTTGCTAAGAATCAGAAGGCTGTGGGCCGGGTCCTGCAGCAGTACAGAGCCCTGGGATGGACTGGCAGCACAGGTACGCCCGTGGGGACCTCCTGGGCCAGCCCAGGAACTTGGGTTACACAAAGGGGCTCACGCGATGTGGTTCTCTTCACTCTCTCCTTATGGGTCCTCTCTGGGGGAAACTTAGCTTCTTGGTCTGTGACCACTTGAGACATATATGGCGATAAACCCAAAGCTCCGTGACTTAAAAATTTCATATTCCTCAGCACAGTAGCTTTTAAAAACTGCCTATAAAGCATTAAGTTTTTTAGGAGGTATAATTGCAAAAGTAATTGCTTAGTAATCATCAAAGGTTGAAATTCTGGAGGTTATACAGAGGACTTAAATAATGTCCTTGAGGCAACATAGTTTGAGCTGTGGAGTCAAACATGACTTACCTGATATTCTTATACGTTCTTATACAAAGAGTCTGAGTAATTTAATTAATCGAGGCCTCTGTTTCTCACTGATAAAATGGAGGTGGTATTAATAATATCTGCTTACAGAGTCGTGCGGGTTGGATGTCATAAAGCATGTGTGACATAGTACATGCACATAATAAGGGCCAGCTATCGTCCTTCGTTTTGAAATTTGTCTTTAGAAAGCTTTGTAAGGCTCAGAGGGCTAGAGCATGCGACTGAAATTGTTCAGCTTTGAAATATCATCAGTATGAAATTATTTAAATCTATTCTGATGTCTGCTGAGTGCAGCTCGTTATGCTTGGATCTTCAAGGAGAACGTCAGTCCACTGAAGTCAGGAGTGGGGAGAGGTGCTTTCCGATGGCCTGGAAGGCGTCGAAACCGAAATCCATCATCAAGGCCTCTGTGTTTATATATGCACGTGGATTCCCTCGCTGGGACCCCCTGGGAGCTGTGAGGCCACTTAAATTAGTGGACAGACTTCCTGTTAGTCTTGTCAGGAATTCTTGTCTGACTTGGTTTATAGTCTGCCTTTCTCCGTGCCTTTGGTCAGTGGTCTTCACCTTTTGGGCTTCTAGACCTTTTCAGATGATGAAAACTGAAGAGGCATGTATATAGAGAGCAGTCCTGGTGCACAGTGGCAGGCGCACGGAACCCCCCAGGGCTCGTTGGATAGAGGCATCAGATAATAACTCCTGTTTAAATATTAGAGCCCGCTTAACCAAAACCAGCTTTGATTCTCTGCCAAGTTGGGTTTTCTCTGATCGCAGCTCACTGTCCTTTGCTTCATTCTCACCCCCTTCCCAACCCCAGGAGCAGCTCTGGTGCGCCAGCGGGACATGCAGTATGTCCAGAGGATGAAGTCGAAGTGGATGCTGAAGATGGGGATGAAGAACAACGCCACCCGGCAGATGCACTTCCGGCCCCAGGTGCTGTTCTGATCGGCCAGGGGCTGGGACGACGCCCTCCCGCGCCACTTGCCCTGTACTTCCTCTGTCCTGACCTGATAATAAAAGCCAGGATCAAATTGGCTCTCCTGTGTCGTTTTTTGACAGGGTTGAGGGGTCATCTTTTTACCCAGTGAGTACTGTCTCTGCTGGACTCAGGCCCTGCCCTGCTTCCGAGAGGTGCTGTGTAGTGTCAGCTTGGAGCTGATTTAGGGCTGTCAGAGTAGCGTGGGGGACTCAGGAGTGACTTGTCTGCTCTGAGCCTGGCTTAACGTTCAGAGGAACACCTTGCTGTGCCCTGGAGCCGCGATCCGCATTAGGTGCTTTGAAGCTTCTGGGGGAGCAGAGTGGAGTGTCCCTCATTGGAATGTACTGTGGCTCCCGAGATGGCGACGATCTCTGGGCACTTTCATTAAATCCAAGCAGAGTAAAAAAGCATGTCGATGGCTGGCCGTAAGAAAGAATCCACCTTCGATACAGGAGACACAAGAAACGCAGGTTTGACCCCTGGGTCCGGAATTTCCCCTCGAGTAGGAAATGGCAACCCACACCAGTATTCTAACCTAGAGAATCCCGCAGACAGAGGAGCCTCGTGGGGTTCAGTCCCAGTTCTTTTTACATTATTATTTATTTTTGGCGGTATCAGCTCGTAGTTGCAGCGTGCAGGATCCTCATTGTGTCATGAGGGGGCTCGTGTTGCCGCGCACGGGCTCTGGAGCTCTCGAACTTCTGTAGTTGTAGTGCACGGGCTGAGCTGCCCTACAACATGTGGGATCTTAGTTCCCCAAGCAGGGATCGAACCTGAGTCCCCTGCACTGCAAGGTGGATTCCCAACCACCAGATCACGAGGGAAGAAGTCCCTCTTTCTAACTGTGAGCCAGTGCTCCCTTTCGAGTAGGAGGAAAATAACTGTAAAATGTTGAGTTTTCATTTTAGAAACAAAAGCGGTCTCAGGGTTCAATCTCTGAAGAGATGCTCAGTATAGGTAGTTTAGGGAAAAGGCCATGGTCTGTTGGAAATGAAAGTAAACGTGAAGTTCAAATCCACTGAGCTACCTTTCTGACTTTGGAAAGTGACTTGATCTTTAAAATCTGTACAGTGAGGTGTTTATTACCTCCCAGGTGGTTGTGTGATGAATTAAATCAGCAGTGGACCCATCAGTCACTCAGTCCCCAGCACAGACTAAGTGCTTCAAGTTCTCCAGGGTGGAGCAGGGACCCCGCTGAGTAAGGGGGTGTCTGGTCAGTGCAGTGGTCTCCCTGAGGAGTGGGTTCCGAGATGCCCAGAGAGCATACTTACCTTTACCATACATTCACCAGCCCTTGATTGCTATGGAGACACTTATTTTTCTTTAAATCTTGGATGCAGAATTGAATTAATTTTATTTCTTTAGTACAGGGCTCACTATCCAACAGTGGAGGGCTCCCTGGTTTTTTATTCCACCCTGTTTTCTAACATTCTTATCACACAACAATCCTCCATCCGGCTGTGTTTGACATCTTTGAATCTATGTCCTGGGAAATGAGATACTGCTTGGCATGGGGTATGTTTTTAATTTATACTTAATGTGGCCTTCCCAGGTGGCACAGTGGTAAAGAATCCACCTTCGATACAGGAGACACAAGAAACGCAGGTTTGACCCCTGGGTCCGGAATTTCCCCTCGAGTAGGACATGGCAACCCACACCAGTATTCTAACCTAGAGAATCCCACGGACAGAGGAGCCTCGTGGGGTTCAGTCCCTGGAGTCACAGAGTCGGTACATGACATTGTGCTGTATAGCTGTTGTCAGTTTTGTTTTTCTTTCGATACTTTTTTCACTCAGCCTCACAAGCTTAATTCATCCTGTAATTGCTGGGAGGCACCATACTGTGTCCCGCACGCAAAACTTCCTGCCCTTGCAGCTGACACCTCCTGTCTAGCCTCTGGTCCCACATCAGCCCTGCACTGTTGGTGTGCCTCTTTTGTATAGGTGCCCTTTTAATTTTGAGACCTTTTTACCTCTTGAGTGTCGATGAGGACAGTTTGAAATATTTCATTGATTTATTATCTCCTCCCAGGCTCCAAAAGACCGGTTCTGACTTAAGTTTGTGAAGGGATCCACTATACCGCTACCTACATCATGTTAATAACTTTTAAAACTTCAGTTTATGTGCTTTTCTGGAGTAAACTTCTGCTTGGGAATGAAGGCAAAGACGATTTGAACAACTCATGGTTAAATAAAGAACATGAGAAATGAGCTGGTTTGGGAGGGGGCACTTCTCTGTGGTTCAGGAAACTGAGGACATGTAATGAAATTCCCCTGTAATTCTCTCCTTTGATGTGTCTGTCTTTCTCTGGGTGCACTGTGCCCAAGTCTGTCTTGTGTAGTTGGGCTTCCTGGGGCTTCCTGGCCCATTGCCACACAGCAGTTTGCCATCAGTTCTCCCCACTTCAGTCCTTTCAAGGCCACATGTTCTTTACCTGATGTCTTAAGCCAGTCACACTGGAGAAGAGGCAGAACCTGTCAGACTACCAGCTTAGAGTCTAAGGCAAAGCTGCCATCCGTAGCCTCACACTCTTATCATTCTGAATTTGACTACTTAGAATGTATTGTTGACATACTGCTTCCCTTTCTCCAATTATTTGTTCACATTTTAAAAATTAAATATTATCCAAAGTAACTCCAAAGTATATTTTTACTAAATCCAAATTTTTTACTTCATTCTCATCAAGCTTCCTAATAGCGACTATAAGATAGTTGTCTAAACCGACAGCAGATACAAAAGTAATCTTATTAGCGGTTCTGCATCAGGACTGAGTTCGCGCTGGCTGCTGCAGCTGACTGACCGTGACTTGGGTGGACTCTTTCATCCTGGGAGTAACCCCAGGATCAGCTGGTCCTTGAAAGTGGATCTGTCTGACTTTGGTGGAGATAACAAGACTGGGATCAAAAGTGAGAGCCTGTGATCTCGTCCCGTCTCCATGAATTTTACCCAAGTCCCATGCAGCTCTGCTCACGGGTTGGACTGCTCGTTAGTGATGGCACCGTGGGCTCTTCCTGCTTTGTGGACACTGCGTTTGTGTTTTATGGAGTATAAAGTGCTTCACTGTACCCTGTACAAAGTGTAAAGAAACATTTTCTGTTTCTCCACTGTGAGGTGTAGGTAACATTTCTATTTCACACGTGAGAAAATAGATTTAGGGAAGTTTAATAGCTTTGGTAAGAAGACAACAAAAGGAAGCCAGAGATTTCTGGTCCAGTGTTCTTATTTATATATTTATTTGACTGCACCGGTTCTTAGCTGTGGCATGTGGGATTTTTATTGCAGCATGTGGGATCTGGTTACCTGTCCTGTGTGCTGTACTTAGTCGCTCAGTCATGTCCAACTCTTTGTGACCCCATAGACTGTAGCCCGACAGGCTCCTCTGTTCATGGGAATCTCCGGGCAAGAATACTAGAGTGGGTTGGATGCCCTCCTCCAGGGGATCTTCCCTACCCAGGGATTGAACCCAGGTCTCCCTCATTGCAGGAGAATTCTTTACCATCTGAGCCACCTGATTACCTGACCAGGGATCAGACCCCGGTCCCCTGCATTAGAAGCGTGGAGTCTTAGCCACTGGACCACCAGGGAGGCCCCTGTCCAGTGTTCTTAATGTAACATGTTCATAAACAATTTTTAGCAGCTTCTCATGCTGAAGTTCACACTTAGTAGGGCTGTAAACATCTATTCAGGTCCCTTTGATTTATAGCAGGTGTGAAAGAATCTTGTTCTAAATCTGGAAACGTGAAATTTTAACATGTATGTTAATGTCACCTACATGATGCGCACAGAATTAACATAAATGTCACCACATAAAAGAAGATGTCATTTTTTCTTACCTGGAATGTGAACGAATTTGGCCTTCAACCAATTTTGTGTCACTTGTGGACTCTTCATTGCTGTCCTCAGATATTTCAAAACTCTATAGGATTCCATTGGCCATGATTAATTCAGAGTTCACAGTTATTCATTTGTAGAAGACCAGGTAATTGCTGTGTTTCCAACTCAATAGGCAGACATTCTTGCAAGGGAATGGCTTGCAGTCCTAGAGATACTTTAAAAGTGCACTGAAGAGTGAAGTGAAGTGGCTCAGTCGTGTCCGACTCTTTGCGACCCCATGGACTGTAGCCCTCCAGGCTCCTCCATCCATGGGATTCTCCAGGCAAGAATACTGGAGAGGGTTGCCATTTCCTTCTTCAGGGGATCTTCCCAACCCAGGGATCGAACCCAGGTCTCCCACATTGCAGGCAGACGCTTTAACCTCCGAGCCACCAGGCCCTGAAGAGTACCTGTCATTTAATTAGAGTCATTTCTAGCTGGTAAGTGAATTATTTATGCCACTGAAATTGATGGAGATTAGGAAGATTTGATTAGCTTGTTAAATGCTGCAAACATGTCCATGTAGGGATAATAATTTCTTGATTATTTGTAGGGCAGACTGTTCTGTAGATGTGTTCTTCCTTCCTGGGCACTGAGCTTCCCAGCCAGACTATATTTTTCAGCCTCCCTTGTGGCAAGCTGCGGTCACGTGACTAAATTAGGGCCAGTGGCTGTGAGTGGACGTTGGATTCAGTCTAAGTACAGATCATCTCTGACTTGGAGACAAACAGCATTTTCACACTCTGACTCTTTTTTTTTCCCCTCTGTCCACCCGGAGGTGAGCTGTGGGCACTCTCACCTGTGCAGGTGAGGATGACACCCCAGAAGACAGCAGAGCGATCGTGCGGAAGAATCCAGGGTCTCTAAATGACATCCTGGAGTGGAGCTGCCTTGCTGACCCTACGTGGCTGGACTGTTATGTGAGATAAACTGAAGCCACTGTGTGGTAGAGTTTCTGTTACAGTTGCCTCGCTGATAACCTAACAGAGTAAAACCCCCACGGTAATGCTAATGGGACCTGGCACAAGGCAACAGTATGTGAGATGCAATTGACAGTTGCTGGGTTCCTCTCTTTCTTCTTGCCCTTGTTCTCAGACTGAGGTGGGCTAGATTGTTCTGTTATGCAGGATTGGGGGAGAGTGAGGAGAAACATGATATGATCTTATGGGACTTGCTCAGGTCAATGTGTCCAATATGTCACTTTTTAAAATTCTTTTAAGAGAGTATGTGTGTGTTAGTCACTCATTCGTGTCCAACTCTTTGCAACCCCATGGGCTGTAGCCCACCAGGCTCCTCTGTCCATGGGATTCTCCAGGTAAGAATATTGGAGTGGGTTGCCAT
Organism: Ovis aries; assembly: GCF_016772045.2. Taxonomy (NCBI): domain Eukaryota; kingdom Metazoa; phylum Chordata; class Mammalia; order Artiodactyla; family Bovidae; genus Ovis; species Ovis aries. The sequence goes on from NC_056069.1 coordinate 56,874,995, forward strand.
TCCCTTCTCCAGGAGATCTTCCTGACCCAGGGATCCAGCCCAGATCTCCCCTGGAGCCACCAGAGAAGCCCTTTTAGAGACAGTAGAGACTGAAATGAGTATTTTTCTATAAACCTTGTTTGGCAACCTTAGAACATGCCTGTGGATTCTTTGACCCTGCTCCCATGGAGAGGTAGGGTCTGCCTCCCCTTCCTCTGATACTGGGCTGGCCTTCGATGACTTGCTCATAACCAGTAAAATGCGGCGGGCGTGATGCTGCCAATTCCATGGATAATCACATAAAGCGTTCTGGCTCCCACCTTGCTTTCTTGGCCCCTGATCACTGAAGAAGTCTGACACCCACCTCCCTCGAGGTCAGGCTGTACAAAAGCCCAGGTGATGTTGAGAAGTCACTGTAGGGGTTCTGGTTGGTGGTCCCAGCTGACATTCCACTCAGCGGCCAACACCAACTTCCAGCATCCAAGGTCAGCATCTTGCATATCACACCCAGTCAAACCTTCAAGGGACTGCAGCGTCCCCTGACATCTGACTATAACCTTATGACAGATCCCACCCCAAAACTGCCCAAATGAGATTTCCCCAAATTCCTGACTCATAGAGGCTGTAAGAATTTAGAAGGCAGAAAGTTGTTTTACACCATTGGGTTTACATGACAACAGTGATCAGCACACTTGACTGTTGTACCATCACATGTCTCGCCCAGTTGGCATTTTGGTTTCCACTTGCCAACTTTAGGTGCAGTTTTTCTGTCAATATGGCTTTAAGAGCAAGGCCTTTACATACATTATTTTTCTTACTTGATTTTTGCAATGTTCTTATCAAGTAGATGCAATTATTATTCCCATTGTATGGCTCAGGAATCTCAGGCATAGTGGCCAGAGTCTTGCTGTTCTTCATCACTGTGCTTTTCATTAGCTGCGCTGCTTGAGTCATGGAATTTGAGGCTTCTTTGGTGACACTCTAAACAGAATCAGATCAATTCTCACCACTCACCTCTTCCCTCCCATCTGGGTTACATACAAGAACCCGGGTGCTCTGGGTGGTGACATATGACTTCTCTGTGGTATACGTCAGTAATTGACAGCATGGGAAAACCAGTATCTCCATGCTGGGCTCGATACTCACTACACGACTCAGCAAAATCAAACTTTTTTTCAACTCTTTCAAACAACCTTTTATTATAAACTATTTCCTGAGAAAACCTGATGCATTTCTTTGGAGGAAAAGAATGCTCATTTAGCATAGGCCTGCTAGATGTGTTCTTTCAGTTGATTGTTGAAAAATAACTCTGGTAAGAGAAAATTAACTTTCCTTATGATGATGAATAGCTATATAAACATATTATTTGCTAGCATCTGCCTGGTAGGCTGCCGTCTATGGGGTTGCACAGAGTCGGACATGACTGAAGCGACTTAGCAGCAGCAGCAAACATATTAAAAGCAATAAACTACACTAAAACATCAGGCCTGTTTGTTAAGGAAATTTGCAATTTTGATTTTATTGAATAAGACCTCTAAATCCAAGGAGTTCATTACTATGTTAACTCCATGATATTCCATTATTAATGACCACGTTTGATATTCTATCAGCAAATACCATCTCCACCTGGAGTAATGTGTCTCATATATGTTGCCCTGACCAAGAGCATCCACTTTCTAAACCCAGCATCTGCAAATGCAGAGAATAAGACTCTATAGAAGCAAGGGATTTTAGTGTTTGTGAAGAGATTTGCTTTCTTCTTAGGACTGGTGATGGGAATATGAAACTGACAGCTAATGGGAACTACTCTGACATTTATGCTTGAAGCATGAGTCCCCTTCCAAGATGTCTTTCTGGTTTCTGATTCAATGAAGGAAGTCTATGTGGATAATTTGGTAGTGTCTTCTTTTGGTTGATCTTGAAGCATGGGGGAGTTTTTCACAATATAAACAAGAATATATAATATGTAAACATTCATAACAATGAAACAGAGCGTATTATGTGCCAGATAGTGCTGCGTGTACTTTTAGAAGTGTTAGATCATCATGTTCTCACAACAAGTACGGGAGGTAGGTAATATCCCCAACTATCCAAGTGGGGAAACTGAGTCACTGACATCCCTTTGTTGTTATTTAGTTGCAAAGTCGTGTCCAACTCTTTGCAGCCTCATGAACTGTGGCACGCCAGGTTTCCTTGTCATGTAAAAATTTAGCATCATGGTATTAAAATGTCCCCTCCTGGACCATGTCAAAATGCAGCAAATGTTTGCTAAAAGGAAGGGAGCAGAAATACTAACTTTTTAAACTACTGATGTTTATTTCAGTAAATATTGCCTCTGCAGTGAGGTGGGAGGACTTGATATTCTCCTTTTATTTCCCTTCCTCCCTCCCTCCCTCCCTCTTTCTCTCTAATTTTACCCTTCAAAAGTGGATTTCAATGTTTCTATTGGAGAGTAAACCACTGATACTTCATTGCCTTCATTACCTAGAATTCTTTCAGAAACAGCAGTTACAATCACAGCGTTTAGTTGAGCCCAGGGCTTCTCCCAAGATCTGTATTAACTAGTGTATGACAGTAAACCTGGGCTCATGGATGCCTATCTGGTTTTGTTACCATCGAAGGACATATTCAACAATTCAGTTATGTGTTGTAGTGGATACTGTGGTATGCTGCCTAATCTCTCCTCCAGGACGGAGGCACTCCCCCAGATGCCAGGAGAACTGGCCTCCGATATCTCACTGTTGAGCCTGTCTCTGGGAATAGCCCTTAGCAGAAGGAGGCTGCCTTGACCAAGGCCACATCTCCTCTGCATCCAGCAGCTGGTCCCCTTGCCTAGATTCGGTCAGCTCTGACAGCTTCCCCAGCTCCAGAGCTCTCCATGGGACCGTCTGAGGCCTTCGCTGCAACTGCAACATAGTTCTCCCACTATGGATTCCTCTCTCCAACTTCTCCCACTATGGATTCCTTTTTCTGGTACTTCCTTATAGGTAAAGATCCCCAAGGCACTCCCCAGTAAAAAAAAAAAAAAAAAAAGTCCTGAATGTAAATCTCCATCTCAGAGTGTGTTCAAGAAAGCATAACTAAAGGCAATGGTGGTAGGAAAGGTCCCAGGAAGCTCTTACGTGAGATCCGGAGCTGGGTCACCGGAATATTGTTGTTGTTCAGTCCCTAAGTCATGTCCAACTCTGCCACCCTATGGCCTGTAGCACCCCAGACTTCTCTGTCCTTCACTATCTCCTGGAGTTTGCTCGAATTCATGTCCATGAAGTCAGTGATCCTATTTAACCATCTCATCCTCTGCCACTCCCTTCTCCTTTGCCTTCAGTCTTTCCCAGCATCAGGGTCTTTTTATCATCAGGTGATCAATATATTGGAGCTTCAGCTTCAGCAATAGTGTTTGCAATGAATTTTCCTTTAGGATTGACTGGTTTGATCTCCTTGAAGTCCAAGTGACTCTCAAGAGTCTTCTCCAGCACTGCCATTTGAAAGTGTCAATTCTTTGGTGCTCACCCTTCTTTATGGTCCAACTGTCAACATGACTAGCGGAAAAACCATGGGGCTTCCCAGGTGGCTCTAATGATAAAGAACCTGTCTGCCAGTGCAGGAGATGTAAGAAATGCAGGTATGATCCCTGGATCAGGAAGATCATGTGGAGGAGGGCATGGCAACCTACTCCAGCATTCTTGCCTGGAGAATCCCATGGACAGAGAAAACTGGCAGGCTAAGTTCAGAGGATTGCAAAGAACTGGACACAACTGAAGTGACTTGGTATGCATGTTTGCACCTTTGTTGGCAAGCTGACCTCAGCCAATGAGAACACCATCTCTGGGGGTAGGTGGAGAACAGCTAGCCCCCAGCACTCTGTAGCCCTGCAATTGTTAAAACTTTCACTGTGGTGAGACAGCCAGGAGGGAATGCATAGAAGGGTGCAGGATCTGGACATCTGAGAGGTTCAAGGGAAGTGGTAATCGTAGGTACAGTGGAATTACATGGCTGTTGCTGAGTGTTGTAGAATGACTTAGAGGAAGCAGTGAAAGGCTGGAGTGATTAATCACCAATCTAAGGCTAAGTGTGAGAGCCAAAAGGCTTTGGAGGTTTATAGAGAGACTCCCATCTCCTGCAGCCAGAGGCAGGAAAAAATGCCAGCATTCAACCTTGGACTTAATTAGAAGGCCAACAGAGCTCCAGAGAAGTTTGAATTTTTCAACCCCAGCAAGTCTGCTATGCCAAGGTCAAGGCCCTAATTGAGAATAAATGAGATGCTGAGACTTGAGATGCAGACAGCTGTGTTCATGCACTATTAAAACTCTGGAATCTCCAAATGCCCTTGAACCCCCTGGGCCTGCTCCTCCCCATGAAAAGTTAGCTCTGCCCCCTTACTTGAAGATGAGGCAGCAGCCTGTCCACCATCAGCATGACACCAGCTCCCAAGCCAAGATCCACCCCTACCTCCATCCCTGGACACTAGACCAGTAACCAGAATGGGGATCAGCAACTACACCCTATGGGTCAAGTCTAGCCTGTAGTCTGTTTTTTTATACATAAAGTGTTATTGAAACACGGCTCTGCTCATTCCGTTACATCATGTCTGTGGCTGCTGTCATGTCAGAGTGAGAAACTCGAATCATTGCAACAGAGTTTAAAACAAGACTGGCTCTTTACAAAGAAAGTTTGCTGACCCCTGAGGAGAAGGAAATGGCAATCCACTCCAGTATTCTTGCCTAGAGAATTCCGTGGACAGAGGAGCCTGGTGGGCTGCTGTCCATGGGGTTGCACAGTCGGACGTGACTGAAGCGACTTAGCAGCAGCAGCAGAGCTCAAGTCATGTCATAATAAAACCCAGCAGGAGAAGTGCCGATTCTGATAAGGGAGTAAAGGGAAAATACACTGAAGAAGATGAAGGTCTTAGCCAGTAAATACTAGCAGAACTGGAAGAGTACACATGGGATTGAGTTCGGAAGGGCCTGGATTAGGAGGATTTCCACATGAAAGAACTCTCCTGACATATAGGGTTTATTAACACTCTCTTGGTTGGCTCTTGGAAGCTTAGGAAAGCAATGACCATGCTAAGTGGAGGATATATGTGAGCAGTGCCTTGGCTGACACTGGAGAAAGGGATCAAAATTCTCCAAGAAGCAGGCACGCCAGAGCGGATATGCTCTGTATGATTGGAAAATCTACCGACTCACTGTGTTTTGTAGGGGCACCCAGAGGATGCTCTGGTTACCAAGGCTGTAAGCAATGAACTGGTGAGAGCGACATCCTCTTCCCTGAGAGTCTAGTGGGCTGACCTCTGCAGGCAGGGCTGATGCTATAAAAGATGCTGATACAGAATTGGGCTCCCTGGAAACCATGAAGATGAGATCTCAGTTTGTCAGAGGTCAGGTTGTTATTGTTCAGTTGCTTAGTTGTGTTTGACTCTTTGCAACCCCATGGACTGCAGCACGCCAGGTTTCCTTGTCCTTCACTGTCTCTCAGAGTTTGCTCAAACTCATGTCCGTTGAGTTGATGATGTCATCTAACCATCTTATCCTCTGTCGTCCCCTTCTTCTCCTGCCCTCAATCTGTTTTCAGCATCAGGGTCTTTTCCAATGAGTCAGCTCTTCACATCAAGTAGCCAAAGTATTGGGGCTTCAGCTTTGGCATCAGTCTTCCCAATGAATATTCAGGGTTGATTTCCTTTAGGATTGATTGGTTTGATCTCCTTGCAGTCCAAGGGACTCTCAAGAGTCTTCTCCAGCACTGCAGTTCAGAAACATCAGTTCTTTGGCTCTCAGTTTTTTTTATGGTCCAATTTTCGCATCCATACATGACTACTGAAAAAATCGTAGCTCTTAGGGCTTTGAGGTCAGGTAGCAAAACTTAAATATTGGAAGCAAAGAGGATGCAATTTAAATGAGTTAAGGGGCCCCTCACTCACAGAGAGCCATGAAGATGACCAATAGAACCTGATATTGTTAAGGGCAGGAAGAAGAGTGGCTAATTAAGATAATGCTGACAATCCTCCCCAGTGAAAAGTCATGGCCATCTTCCAGACCTGAGCTGTTCCTTCAGCTTCAAAGCTGGCGCCTGAAGGAAAGGCTGGTTTGAAAAAGGATCCTGCAATACCAAGGCAAGGGCAAACAGTAATAATTTTCCTAGTCTTTATCCAAAGGTTTGTGGGTAAACTTTTCCTTGGGTAACTATAGAGTGGCTTCCCAAAGATTTCAGAGACTCTTGGGCATGGCAGTTTCCATTGATATGCAGAGATTTTGTGTTTCATCATGGCTCTTTACTCAAGTTGGGCCTAGTTGGGTGGGGGTAGGTAGTAAGATATCCAGGCCCAGTCTTGCGCACAGTGGGTTCTTTGGCTCCATGGGTCCACTTGGTGATCACTGGTTCAGTCTCTGAATGTGTCAGTAAATGGACTTCCTTCATAGTTGCCAGAATCTCTTCATTGTCTCTCTGGTTTGTAGAGTGAGCTGCTGAGGGGAGAAGGCCACATGGAGGAGGACCCTGAGATGTTCCCACTATGGTTGAGAGAGTAGTTTAAAAAAACTGTATCACAGATGGGGAGAGTGGCGGCAATATCTGCTCCCTTAACAGACTCCACACTGGCAGGGTAGTGGGCCCCATCAGACCCTCATTTAATTTGCCACTCTGCCCCATGTGAAAGCAGCATCCTGGACTGCCCTGGTGGTGCAGTGGATAACCTGCTAGCACAAGGGACATGGGTTTGATCCCTGGTCCAGGAAGATTCCACATGCCATGCCACAACTTCTGAGCCCAAGTGATGCAACTGCTGAAGCCCATGCACCTAGATCCTGTTCTCTGAAACAAGAGACGGCACCGATGAGAAGCTTGCTCCCCGCGACTAGAGAAAGCCAGTGCAAAAGAAAAAAAAATAAATAGAAAAGCAACAAAGACCCAGTGCAGCCAGAAAACATAATAAAAATAATAAACAGGTGTAACCAGGATCCTGATCATTGAGAACAGACTTAGTGCATTACCATCGCTACATATCCAACCTGGCAGCACAGACTCCAACTCTGAGACCCCAAAGCTACGTCCTCCCCTGACCAGCCAGTTACGTGTTAGCAACTTGATGGCATGGGATCCCTTTCAATCTGCCAGTGGCAATGACCAGAATTAATGCGTATTCTTTGCCTTTGCCTTTCCTACCTAAATGGACTCAGTCGGAACTGCCATCCATGAGTTTGTAGGTTATTTGATAAACTGGCATGGGATTATACACAATGTGACCCTGGACCAAGAATCCCATTTAGTAGCAACTGGAGCCTGCCTACACAGAAACATACCATCCAGAAGCCGCCTGCCTAATAGAGCCTCTGGAAGACACAGCAAAGGTGACAGCCTGGAGATGATACCCCAGGAGGACTGGGTGGCATTAAATCAACGTCTGTTATATAGTGCTGTGCTCCCAATAGGTGGAATTGATTGGTCCGTAAAACAAGGATTGGCAGGAGGCTGGGCCCACTGACCATTACTCTCAAGGACCTGCTTGGGGAATTTGTGTTCCTCGTCATTGCACATTTGGTCTCTTGGGCCCTGGTGTTCAGGGAGAGGTTGCTCCTATCAGGGGACACGGTGAGAATTGCATTCAGCTTGAAGCTACAGCTGCTGCCTCGTTACAGCCACATCCACCCACGTGATTCACTAGGCTGTTCCTTGGGACTCCTTGGCCACATTTTAAAGCTAAAAGAAAAAGTAGAGCAGCTATGGCTTGACTTTGGTCATTTACCACCATGGCCATGTCCTCAAGGTCACCCCTTGAGGGCTCGGAGCCCTCAGAGATGAGAACTGGTTCACCCCACAGGTAAGCTACCCTGACTAGTGGGGATGCTCTAGAAAGGTTCGCTGGGAGGGAGACAGTGGTACCAGCTGTAGTGGCAGGGGCTGGAGTTCATCCCAACAATCTCCCTTCTTCTTAACATTTCCCCCAGAAAAAGGGATCATCCAGAATCACATGGAGGGAAGAGCCCCTGGAGAAGGCCATGGAAACCCACTCCAGTATTCTTGCCTGGAGAATTCCATGGACAGAGGAGCCTGGCGGGCTACGTCCATGGGGTCACAAAGAGTTGGACACCAATGAAGCAAGTTAGCACGCATGCATTCCCACATGAGACAAAATCAGTGTATATAGGAATTGGATTTGGAGGGCTTGAGGAGTGAGCTGTAATAGATCTAGGGGGTCTCTGCTTCAGGAATGAAGCATTCATTGCTTGGGTATTTGGAAGGGTTGACTGACTTGCAAATATACTCACCAGTGAGTCCCACTCAGGAATGGCCCTGGGCCAAAGGGCGGTGCCTCAGTCAAGGTTACAGCCAATTTCCAATGGCATCTGGATATGGGCTCCTTAAGGACACAAAGGCCTGGCCCCCTTGCCTCTGTAAGGGTCTCCGAAGGGCCATGTCTACTTGCCATCTCCTTCTGGTATCGCTAAGGCTCCTTCGGCAGCTGCATCCCAGCTCAGCTTCTCCCTACTCCCCATCCTGCCTCCCTCAGCCCTCAAAGCGGGTATGTGAGAGCACTTACCCCCAAAAGCCCCTGCGTGTGACCTTCCATCTCAGAAGCTGGTCCCCAGGAACCTAAGACCACACTCTGGTTTAGGCATCTTACAAATGCATTTTTCCAGTTGTTGTAACTCTGGGGTTAAAATAGACCTGTGAGTAAGAGTGAATAATTTTCCCTTACAAATTGAAAATTAAAATATTCAGTAGTTTCATTCAGCAGAAAACGTTGTGCTGAACACAAAGGGCTCTGTTTCAATGGGAAGGCATCTCCACACAGCATCTCATCTCTCAGCGAGCTTTTGGTGTTTCAATTATTTATTTTTTAATCAAGTTCTAATCTGTTGTTTGGATAGATGTTTCTGAAGTATTTTTTAATGTAGGAAGTTTTTTTAAAAAATTAAATCTCGGTCTGTCATTATATAGACTGTGTGGGCAGATGGTAAATGGAGTTATCTTTAACCCCTGTATGCTATTAGCTTGCTTCACTGTCTCCCTGGAAGAGAAGGGTTGTTAGAATTGTTCTTTTCTTCCCTCCACTCACAATTAATTTTGCTTCACTTTGGGATTTCCAGCATCGGATTTTGGGGAAAAAAATCCAAATATCACCTTAACCTCTTTAAAGAGGATCACAGACAACTGATCTGCAAATTGATCTTCTCTTTCCACCTCCGAATTATTTCTTTGCAAAGAGAAAGACATGTTCACTGAGCATATTGTAGATCTTCCAATTCACTGAATTTTTTTCTTGAACTGTTAGTTTTTTTAAATATAAATTTATTTGTTTTCGGCTGTGCTGGGCTTTCTTTCGTTGCAGCGAGCAGTGTCTACTCTCCAGTTGCGGTGTACAGGTTTCTCATTGTGGTGGCTTCCCCTGTTGCAGGGCAGGTCTAGGGTGCTTGGGATTCAGTAGTTGTGGCTCCTAGGTTCTAGAGTGTGGGCTCAGTAGTTGAGTACCTGGGCTTAGTTGCCCTGTGACAGGGATTTTCCTGGACCAGGGATCAAATTCATGTCCCCTGCATTGCCAGGTGAGTTCTTAACCCCTGAACAATCAGGCAAGCCCTAAGCTGTTAGTTTTGATGGTTTTTCTACTAAATGTGTGGTGGTATTAAGTCCCAAACAAACATATTGTAGGTGATCCATTTTTTTTTTCAAATTTTCAATCATTAAACTAATCGGATAGTATTTGCAGTGTTTCCAAATTTCAAATATATGTAAGAAATCAACATATAGATTATAGAGAGATTTTATGAGAGTTTTGTTTTCCTCAGATTGTTTATTTCATTACTTTCTAGTCCTTGGCACGTTTGGAATTTTATTTCTATAGGTCTTGATGTCCTCTTAAACATCATTTATTAGTGTTAAAGTTTTTTATTAGGGAATTTCCCAAACATGCACAAAGGTAGAAAGAATAGTGTAGTAGACTCCTGGGCACCCATTGTTCAGTTTCAAGAATGATCAGCATTTTGCAAATTTTATTTATTTACCCACCTTTACCACCTCCTTCCTGCTCCCACCACACACACACACACACACACACACACACACACACACACACAATTTTTTCCTGGAATATTTGAAGAAATATCAGACACTGCATCCTTTTCCACATAAAATATTTTATCTGCATTTAATTAATATGCTTCAAAAATATAACACTGATATAAAAATATATGAGTGTTGAGTTGAGTGTTAGTTGCTCAGTTGGGTCCGACTCTTTGGGACCCCATGGACTGTAGCCCACTAGGCTCCTCTGTCCATGGAATTTTCTAGGCAAAAATACTAGAGTGGGTAGCCATTCACTCCTCCTAGGGATCTTCCCAACCCAGGGATCAAACCCTGGTCTCCTGCAATGCCGGCAGATTCTTTATAGTCTAAGCCACCAGGGAAGCTCTAAAATATAACTACCTGAATATTATTATATCCCAAATAACAATAAGATATTACATATTCTAATACCCAATCTATATTCAAATGTCTCCAGTCATCTCAAATTTTTCCTTATGGTTGATCTGCTTAAGTAATAAGAATCAATGATGTTCATAGACTGCATGGTTGCCATACCTCTTAACTATTTTAATCTATGTGGTCCCCCCTCCCCTCTCATACCATTGAATTTGTTGGATAAATCAAATTACTCATCCTTTATAGAATTGTACCCGTTTCTAGGAGTGTATAGTTATTTTTATATGATGTTTCTACTATGCTCCTCTGTTCTTTGTGTTTGCTGTAAACTGGTAGTTAGACCTGAGACTTGATTTAAGTTCAGATGTGTTTTGGGGTCATGTTAATTCTTAGGATGTGTACTTCCCATGGAATCATATCAAGAGCTTAGGAAATCTGGTTGCCCCACTTTCAGAAATGTCACCAATTCATCCAGGTGGTGTCAGAATGTCCTGCGAGTTTCTTAAGAACATTTCACCTATAATTTTAGGATTCACTGATGACCATTGCTTAGATGCAGAGTTTCATTAAGGATTGAATGCAATTCTCTTGCCAGTTAGTTAGCCATAATTAGTCAGCAAATTAGCCATGATTCCCTGCGTTAGTTAGCCATAATTCTTCTATAAAGAATAATTCATTCTCATCAGTTTCTTGGCTTCCTCAAAACAGAGTTTGTATAGGAAATGCAGGCCAATTCTTTATTCTTTCCATATATTTATCAATTTCCAGAGCAATGAGTTAGTGCCCTTATGACATCCAGTGGCAACTAGCAAGTTTAAGAAAATATCATGAATCACATATATACATAAGATTTTAATTGAGTATGATTATTATTCTTTTAGTAGTCATAATGTTCCATTTTGCCTAATGGGCTCTCTTTCCCGTTGGCTTCCTTTTGACATTATCTATTTCCTCTTTAATAGTTTCTTGCTTTTTTGCACTTTGAGATGTCCCAAGTTCATCTTGTACATTTCACATTCCATATAGATTCTCAAAAGGTGATTTATGGGGTCAAAAGGAATAGCTATCTTTAAGGTTGTTTGAAATAGTAGAAGGTGGCTTTATAGGTGGTTAGAACATGAAAAGAATCCTAGCTCTATTGCTTACTACCTCTGGGGACCTAGAAGAGGTTTTATCTCACAACACAAGGATAAAGTGAACTCATAAGGAAGAGGAAGTTACAATAACATACAGAATTATTTTATTATAGTGTTAAGTGGAAAAAGCAGGCTTCACAATTTTATTAAAAAAACACATGAAGAAAATATTGTGATCAAATATACTAACACATCTGCAGTGGTGTCTCTTGATGATGGGACTACAGGTCATATAGTCTCTTGTTTATGCTTCTAACTCTACTGTTTCACATAACCTAGAATGGAAAGAAACAAGATAACTTCATTAAAAGAAAAATAAACTATACAATAAATCCTATAGTGCTGATGCAAACTCATTTGGGATATGATTCATTGCATACACTTTTTATATCTCTCATGGTCAATTTAATCCCCTTGTTCTTTAATAGGATTCAATACAAATTCTTTAATAAAGAAAAATACTGATGTACTTACCCTCTGCCATCTGCCTCATTTCTCTACACCCTGTTCTATTGATTTCAACAGACCAGGTCAGAGCTGAGCATGTCCTGCTTTCAAGGATAACCTCTGAGGGCCTCATGTTCTCTGCTTCCTTCTCCCAGGGGATAGCCTGTAGGTTCTGGGGTGACAGCTGATGGCAGAGCAGTGAAAACAGGAAGTAAAATAAAATCTCCACTTGACACACTTATAAATCAGCTTTCATATGGGACACAGTTGTTGGTGTTGGTGCACAATGAGAATGGTCTTACTGATCAGAAAACTAAACCAACTGTTCTTTGTACACCTGAGAATTCAGACTGATTCAGAGTGTGACTTGTCAAGGATGAATTCATCTGTAATCCTTTAAAACTATGGCAAATGATGAAAACTTATGGGGAAGATATCTGCAGAGGTTTCTGATCTAGAATTCAATCTGCATTTCAGGAATGATGTTTTGCTCTTGGAGTCAAGGATCCTAATTTTTTCTTTTCAAATGGTTGACAAAGTTCTACAGATTTGAGGTTTAAGGGAGGATGATAATATTAACATCTTTCTTTGTTATTTTTCCCATTTATATATCTTATTTCCAAGGAGAATTCTTGATTATTTGAGTCAGTGTAGGCTAAGTCTGACACTGGGGAAAGTCTACCACGGTCAGCTCAGTAGATTCTGAACAGTGACTTGCCTTGGACAGGTCTTCAGATGGCTGTATAAGAAGAAACATGTAAAATGAAGTGTCCTGGACATTGGCAATAAATGGGGAAGGTTGTTTTTTCTCTATTCTTTTTCTTTGTGTTCCCCTCATCATGAGCTTATTTACATGCTGATCTATAGATGAGCCAAACCCAAGTATTTAGTATCTGAACTCGCCATTAAAAGCGTTGTTTCCTTAGGACGTTCCTGGCATCCCAGTGCTTAAGCTCCTGTGCTTCCACTGCACCAGGCACAGTTCCATACTAGGTAGGGGAACTAATATAATAAGATCTTGCGTGTTGATCCCACACACCACACGGTAAGGCCAAACAAAAAAGTTAAAAGTGTTGCTTCCTTCAACAACACATCTTGCCGGGGTCCAGCCCCGGTGGATCCAGGGTAATTCAAAGTGGGGACAGAGTTGGCGTCCTAGGAAAAAACTTATTTAATTACAGATATATAGAGAGATTAGAAATGGATAGTGTAGTAGGAAATATTAGTGGAGAAAAAGAGGCTGAATAACTTGGTTTATGTGGGATACCAATACAATTCCAAGACAAGGAATTTGCACCATCTACGTTGGGCCACCGGTGCCACTTGAATATCAGAAGGTGCCCCTCCTTGGGCTCCTTCTCACATGGAACTTAAAAGCCAGGGCAAGTAAGTAGATGTGGCGAGCACCCACACTCCAGATGGGAATTCAGCCAGAAAAATGGGGAGCAATAAAGAATGACACAGGGGAACCAGTCTTTCCAGAAACTGATCCCATTTCTTTATTTTTTAGGTTTGCTTATATACCTTTTGTTACACATAGAGATAAATGGAAATTTTAAAGTCACGCGGAGGTCAGCAGTCCTGACCTTTATCAAAATCAGGTGCTTCACATAAAGGTCTTAGGGGTTTTACATCATCTTCTGGCTATGAGGTCTGCTGACATTTTATTATCCTTTCTTTCTGATAACCAAAAAACTTATTTTTTCCAAGGGTGTTTTTTCTTAAACCAGGCACCACCCTCTGAAGGTAGCAGATAAAGTTGCATTCCTATAGGGTGAGGGGGTAGTGGGTTACAATCAAGAAAGGAATTTATTTAACCTAAGGTTAACATGATTAATCTTAAAGGTTAATACTTATTTCTCCTATATGCTAGTTATATTCATTATAAAGGCAGGGAATATGAAGATTTAGCAGCAAACATCAGCCCAACATATGAAAACCCTTCACCAATGTTCCCCTTAAGATCTATTTAGTCTTAAGATAGTGATAAAGTTACATTTTTGCATAGCAAGGACACAGTGATTTATAACAAAGTACAGTGATCTATAACAAAAGAGAAAACTCATTAACTCAAAAGGTCTAGTATTGCTAACATCAAAAACTACTATATTTCCTTTTCTATATTCCAAATACATTAATATATTCCCAGGTGCCCAAGGATATGGAGGCCTGGCGGCAATCATTGACTCAACAATGAGAAAAGCCCTATGCTAATTAAGACTTTCAAAATATTCCAAACTCTGTACTGTTTATGGTTGAGAGGTTGTCATACAAGCTAGTCTGTCAGCAGAGAGGTTTGACCTGAGACACCCTTGTCACACCCAGGGCAGGGAATTATCAGCAATTATTGGCACAACAAATGAAAAACCCTTCACCAATATAATTCCTAACCAACCCACTATACCAATAATTTGTAACTTCCCAAAAGAATCTGCCTTTAGTAAGTCTAAAACATCTCATGCCTCTCACGATTGGGAGGCTGTAAACAATCACATGTGGCCAGACGAACCTGTACAGGCAGGCTAGATAACCTTCAGAGGAGTTCGTAAGTTGAAACACTCTTGTCACGCCCAGGAATTTTTATTGACTTGGAGCTATAAGTTAACTCCTTCTCCGAGAGAGGTAATGGGGGTCAGCCCCCTGTAAAGTCAGAGGTATAGGTGAGAGCATGAAACAGTAAAGTAGGTAGACTCTGGTTTTGGGGGTAGATGCTCGGGAACAGGGGGTTTCCTGAGGCTTGACCCCGCCTTTGCGTTTGCTGAAGCCTCCTTCCTCATGAATCCGCCCTTTGCCACGGGCGGACTTCCTCACACTGGCTCCCGGCAACATCTTTAGTGAGCTCCCATTCCTGATGCAGGTTCTCTGCTGAGTGTTGGAAAAACATTGATGATGGAGATAGAGTGCCTGTTCACAGAGACCTCCCAGCCTGGCTGGCTGGGCCTGGAAATAAGAGATTAGCATTGGCCACACCAGGTGTGCAGAGAAGGCAATGGCAACCCACTCCAGTACTCTTGCCTGGAAAATCCCATGGATGGAGGAGCCTGGTGGGCTGCAGTCCATGGGTTTGCTAAGAGTCGGGCACGACTGAGCGACTTCAGTTTCACTTTTCACTTTCATGCACTGGAGAAGGAAATGGCAACCCACTCCAGTATTCTTGCCTGGAGAATCCCGGGGACGGAGGAGCCTGGTGGGCTGCCATCTATGGGGTCACACAGAGTCGGACACGACTGAAGTGACTTAGCAGCAGCAGCAGCACACCAGGTGTGATGTGTGATAGTACTCGGGACAGTGTATTAGCCAAAGAAACAGAACCCACACACCTCTCCCCCACCCCTCATTATTTTAAGGAATTAAAATAAGGCATGCAACTGTGGCCATGCTGGTGAGTCTGGCATCTTCAGGGCACTCGAGCAGGCTTGAGACCAAGAGGAGTTGGTGGTGCAGTCTCAAGTCTGAAGGCAGTCCTGAGACAGAACTCCCTCTTCCTTTTTAGGAGGAATATCAATCTTTTTTTTTTTTTTTTTCCTAAACTTGAGTTCTTCAGCTGATTGAATGAGGTCCACCGTCTCCCTCTTTCTTTTTCTTTCAAGTATTTATTTGGCTGTGTCAGATCTTAGTTGTGCCACTCAGATTTCTCTCCAGTTGTGGCACAAATAGCCCCATAGCATGTGGGATCTTAGTTCATTGACCAAGGCTAGAACCTGCGTCCCCTGCACTGGATGCAGATTCTTAACCACTGGACTACTGGAGAAGTCCCCACCTGGCTCATCTTATGTCACAAATTCAAGATGCAAAATGATACACAACAAAAGTGAGTATCCCCCTCACTCCTGACCTCAAGCCACCTGAGCCCTTTCCCCAGAGAGAGCAACTCTTACCAAGTGTTGTTTTCTTGTAGAGATATTCTATTCATGGATGAGCAAATGAGTATGGATATTTTAAAATGATATGCCAATGATAACTTCTTGCTTTTTTTCTAGCTTGCAAAATATCTTGGAGATTGTTCCACTTGAATTTAATTAAAGCTGCCTTTGGTTTTTATAGCTACATACTATTCCATTGAACAAATATACCATAATTTATTTAGTAGGTCCCTCAACTAGGTTGTTTTCAGTCCCACACTAGGACACTCAATATGGCCATAAATATTCTGGTACATACACCCTCTACCCCTATTCTTTAGGATAGATTCCTAGAAGTATAATTGCTAGGTCTAAGGGGACATGCATTTGAAATTCTGACATACTAGCAAATTGTCCTCCAGAGAGGCCCTGCCAGTTAACACACCCACAGCTGATTCTTTTCAAACCAACTTGCAGATGCCCAGATATAAATCACAGGCATTATTTTCAAGGGTAGTGATGGATTTTGATCCATTCTCTCCTTTCCCTCATGCCCCTGGTCCATTCACTACCATTTGGGAATCTGGTGCCTATGGTGTATCCTGAGGAAAGGGAACATAGTAAAGGGAACTGGTCCATGGAGATAGCAACACTGGAGCTGCACATGGTGACTATTTGGCTTTGATCAGTTACAGCAAAGTAGGTCTCCACCTGCTGACTTGCCAAGACCACTCAGCTCACAGGTGTCAGAAGTAGAAGTTGAACTCTTAATCAAGTTCCTGTTCAACTCTTAAACTTGTGGTTACCAAGGGGAAAAGGGGGAAGGGATGAATTGGGTGATTGGGATTGATCTATACGCTACTATGTATAAAACTGGTTAACTAATGAGAGCCTAGTGTGTAGCACGGGAAACTTGACTCAATGCTCTGTGATGACCTAAATGGAAGGAAATTAAAAGACGCTTACTTCTTGGAAGGAAAGTTATGACCAACCTAGAGAGCATATTCAAAAGCAGAGACATTACTTTGCCAACAAAGGTCCGTCTAGTCAAGGTTATGGTTTTTCCAGTGGTCATGTATGGATGTGAGAGTTGGACTGTGAAGAAAGGTGAGTGCTGAAGAATTGATGCTTTTGAACTGTAGTGTTGGAGAAGACTCTTGAGAGTTCCTTGGACTGCAAGGAGATCCAACCAGTCCATTCTAAAGGAAATCAGTTCTGGGTGTTCATTGGAAGGACTGATGTTGAAGCTGAAACTCCAATACTTTGGCCACCTCATGTGAAGAGTTGACTCATTGAAAAAGACTCTGATGCTGGGAGGGATTGGGCCAGGAGGAGAAGGGGATGACAGAGGATGAGATGGCTGGATGGCATCACCGATTCGATGGACATGGGTTTGGGTGAACTCCAGGAGTTGGTGATGAACAGGGAGGCCTGGCGAGCTGCGGTTCATGGGGTGGCAAAGAGTTGGACATGACTGAGCGACTGACCTGAACCGGACTGGAAGGAAATCTAAAAAAGGCTGGATCTATGTATTTGGGGGCTCCCCAGTGGCTCTGCAGTAAAGAACCTGCCTCTAATGCAACAGGCATGGGCAGGAGACTTGGGTTCAATCCCTGCATCGGGAATATGCCCTGGAGAAGGAAATGGCAACTGACTCCCTGGGAAATCCCATGGACAGAGGAGCCTGGTGGGCTACCATCCATGGGGTTGCAAAAGAGGTGGACACAACAGGGTCCAAAAAGCAGCAACATAACTGATTCACTTTGCTGCACAGCAGAAACTAACATGACATGGTAAAGCAACTATATTCCAATAAAAATTAATTTGAAAATACACGGACTTAGACAAAAATAAATGAGGAAAAAAGAACAATTCAAAGAAGTCTTGCCTATTTAAACTAAAACCAAATTCCTTTAAAGACTGTTTAGTCTTTGTTTATATCAGCTCAAGTTGTAGAGAGAATGAAAACGTATTATTATGTTACAAGGAGAGATTCTCACACTGGAGACCACCAACATATGCTAGAAGATTTGTAAGTTTTCTCTGAGAATATAAATATTTTATGTGTTTATTTCAAATACAATCTTTAAGGAAGAATATAAACATATAGTCTTAAATCCCCCAAATAGTTCTTGTCCAACTCATGACTTCTGGGCATCATAAATACATGACCATGTCTAAATGAATTGATTCATCTGCATCATTTATGATGTGCTAATTCATATTCATCCTGTAAAAGCTGGTTCATGTGTTTTTGTGATGGTCCATATGTCTCATTTATGAACTAGTCCACGCGTGTTGTTTAGGATGGTACCTGGGACTTAGTAAGCACTCAACGAATACTAGCTATTATTGTCCTTCGGGTTCCTTAGGAAGTGGGGGTGGAATGTGTATGGTGGTGGGGGGCACTGGGGGAGACTAGAGGAGGCTGGATGCTGCTGGGGATGGGGCTGGAGCCCCAGAGACGGCTAGGATGCCTTCCTGGTCTTCCCAGCCATGTAACTGAAGCAACTCCAGCTTTGTAGCATTTGAGTCGTGGGGGCCGAGGACCATTTTTCTTAATTGAGGGAGAGCTAATGAGAGCTGTATTTCTTTGAATCTGCCCATTGGATGAGAACAAACATTAATTACTGCAGGGCTGGAAAGGCCAGATACAATTTACCAAAGAGAGGACATCTTCTCCCATCAGTTATAAAGCGATGTGCAGGGGACCGGAGCACTTTTCAACAGCAAAAGTTCATCACTGGCCGTGGCGTTAAATACAGAGCAAAGGCCCCATAAATGGTACTCCCGTGTGAAGCAATTTGACGTGGGCGGCCCCAGAAGCCATGCTCCAGCAGCCGCCTCTGTGGGAGATTTCAAGCCTCAACAACTTGCAGAATGACTGAGGAATGATAATGCTCTGGCTTCCTGACACAAGGAAGCCTGCAGAGGAGGAGCTGGCATCTCCTAACTGAAGTAAGATTCTGATGGCATGGTCATCTGCATCCCCAGCGAGGGCGGGGCTGACTCTCCCCCTGCCAGCTCCCTCTGCCCCAGGGGACCCTATGGTTGGCTGGTGACCGCAATTAGACAACTTCGAGGCACCTGACAGGCAACCCCGGGCTCCCAGGGAAATAGTGATCAGGCTGCTGCTTCTCCTTCTTTTTAATCATAAACGCAAACTAGCATTTCATGTGTCGCAGCTCCCATCTCACCAAAAGCCAGTCTCCCTGCTTCAGTTTGGGAGCCCAGAGGGTGTTGCTAAGTCTTGGGGACTCAGCGAGGTTGGTGGTTATCTTGAGCACATCTCTGAAATGATGCAGTTGGCTCGTTATGGTAATGGCTGGGCTCCTCTGTGCTATGCTAGTAATTTGAGCCATCGAGGACACTGCCTTGCCCTGGGAAGCACAGGACAGGGTACAGGGAAGGCGTGGAGGAGGGGTAAAGGAAGTGCTACTGGGTTTCTCATTCTCCTGTTTGTGACCATTCCCTTTAAGAGCCGGAAACCTGAGTCCCCGGGACCCCAGCACCTGTCTCTCCAGAGCAGATCCAGGGCCTGTTGGACCCTGGGTGTGTCTGGTGTGTCCAAGTGAGCAGCACCTTCTGGCTCACTCCATCGGCTCCACTGTCCTGGTCAAGGGGCCACTACAGTCCCTGTTCCCAGGCCTCCCCCAGGTCCTGCTCCTCTTCATATCTCTGGGTTCCTGGGAGGACCGGGGCATGTTGTCTCATGTAACAGCACTGCTGCCTGTGGAGTTGAGGCCATGCGGTTAAGAGGCCATGTGGTTAAGAGGCCATGTGGCTCAGTGGTTAAGAGTTTGATGCTCTCTGTTGGAATCTGGGCTCTCCCTCTTACTGTGTGTCTTTGAGGCAACTGCTTACCCTCTCTGTGACTTAGTTTCCTTATCTGTAAAGTCTGGATGATAGCAGTACCTCCCTCAAGGATGGTCAGAATTAAATGACATCTTGTATGTAGAGTAAATGGAACAGTGCCTTCTATATAAGCAGCCCGCTGGTCCCTGATCCTAGCTACTTCCTGTTTTGACCTAAGACCTCTTTCTTGGGGCTCAGATCTGGCTGGACTGGGGGGTGGGGTGGGCAGGGAAGGAGGGCTCTGCCTCGTGGTCTGCATCTCATCATGACCTCTTGCCTTTGCAGTAGCAACTTGCCCCTCCTCATTCTAGTACAAAAGAAGTTCAGAAGCTCCCAAGTGTGTCAGCCTTGGGGGCTGCCTGTGTGAACCAGCCTTGCTTTGCTAGGCCCTGTGGACAACCTTAGATCATTTGGGGTGTCCTCTGTAGGCCAGTGCACCCCCTATGGAACCTTCTCGCCCATCTTACCAGCCAAAGCCCTTGAGTCACATTTGAGTTTCATTTCTAAGTGTGTTGCCATGATCACCAAGATGACTCCTGAGCTGGGGGAGAAGAAAAGCCTTTACAAATACCCTCACCCCCTAGTTAGTTTCTGCTGGAGGCTGGCAGGCTGAGCCAATAGGTATTGGCTCCAGAGGCAGATCCCTTCCTGCAGGTCTCCACACACACCCCGATGGTAAGAATTTCTTCTTGGGATTAGGTGGTGTTAGGAACTCCTGATCCGGAGGAACATTCTCCTCTGTTAGGAGAGAATTGGAGGAGGTTTTGGTCTTTCTGGGCTCCTGGCTGGGCCCAAGATCCTGGATTTTGACTCCAGGAGTTTTCTAGTCCTGCTGAAGTTAGCAAGGATGGTGAACATGAATTATTTGCCACTTTTTGTACATGTATGAGGATGTCAATTATGATTTACATTTTTATTAAACAATCCTTTTTAAAAAATTAGTTTACTATTTTTAAAATTTTATTTGGATGCTTTCATTAATTTATTCGTTTATTTCTTGGCCACACCAACTGGCATGCAGAATCTTAGTTCCTCGACCAGGGATTGAACCTGCACCCCTTGCACTGCCAGCACAGAGTCTTAACCCCTGGACTGCCAGGGAAGTCCTACTACTAAGCAATCTTGACTATTATTCCCTTTGTTTATATCTTCCAATGATTATTTTAACCCCTCTTTCATCTTTGCCTTTTGACATAATTATTTTAACCTGTCCTTTTAAAAAATAGTCTTATTGAGGTCAATTGATAAACAAAGAACTGCATGCATTTAATGTGGGCAATCTGATGAGTTTGAACATCTCGGAACACCTGTGATTCCATCACCATGATCGAGACAATAGACTCAGCCAATACCTCCCAGAGTTTCCCTGTGTCTCTCCAACCCCACCAGCCAGTAGGTTTTATATGGTAAGAAAAAAGTCTTTATTATGTGGTTCCCTCTCTTTTCACATTAAAATATTGTATTTACTGGCAGTCATTTGATTTGTACTTTTCCTCTGTCCATGGAATTTTTCAGGCAAGCATACTGGAGTAGGTTGCCATTTCCTCCTCCATAGGATCTTCCCAACCTAGGGATTGAACCTGTGTCTCTTGCATCTCCTGCATTGGCAGGTGGATTCTCTATCATTAGTACCAACTGGGAAGTCCTTGGACTTTTAGTACTGTTTAAAAAAGACCGAGGCATATTACAGATTTTACAATTTTACAGAATTGGGCAACCTCAAACTGGAAGTGGTTAGGAATGCTCTGCTGACAGGATCAGGGGAGATAATTATACAGAAATGGCAGGAAAAAAGTGAGAAAATGATTGGTTGGTTGTAGCCTAAAGCCTAGTTGGCTATTTGTGTTTGGTTGTCCTTAGATTTTGATTTCAAAACTTGAGGCCTTTACAGGTTTGGAATGCCTTTGGCTTACACAGGCTGCCATGATCTCGGTGCCAGCTCCGTCTAATGGCCTACTTGTCTAACTGATTTAAAGATATCAATTGAATCCAGTAAAAATGGACAATGATTAACCATCTATATTTATTTTAAAAATGAAAATAAGTTTTATTTAAAAAATAGAGTTCCACTGAAGACTAAACTGAGCATAATCTCTGCTTTAAGGAGGTGAGTCCAACAGTTTAGAAACCAATAATCTGGGGATAAACTCCTCCTCCACCCCACACATACTCTCTGCCTCTCTTTCGGGTTTTTTTTTTTTTTTTTTCTTTTTTCAAAATCTCTCTCTCATGAACACACACAGTAAGTGATAGACTGATGTTAATGGATGATTGTTTTTTCCAGCTCAACTGGGGTTCTAGGGTAGAGATAGAAATACGGTCTATGGGGGTCTCAATATATGGACTGGCTGCTCTCACTAGCAACAGGCCTCTGGGAGATCCACTTGGTCGCTTTGGGCCCAAGTTTCCATGTCTTTAAAAAATACAAATGTGACTTCTTATTTTATAAGATCACTTCCTGTTCTATCACTAGAAGACTTCCAACTTGCAGTAGCCATTTATCCACAAGCCACAAAGGCAAGGGCTTATTGGCATACTAATAGAAGGCTAAACAGGAGATGCAGATAAAGGCCCTCACAGTCTGGATGGCCTGTGAGGATACCATCCTTTGGGAGGTGCCCAGATAGGACCAGCTCAGTCTGGAGACATGAACCGAGCTGGAGCGGCAGGGCGATATCAGTTATCACGGGCTCCCGGTACACTAAGCGGTCTCAGAGTCTTCAGTGCTTAGCTTGGGGGAGGCCTTATCCCTCCAGCCCTGGAATTTGGAGCCATTATCTACCAGAGCAGAGGGAGTGAAAAATAATGTCTGGGCCTGATGGACAGCGGCTAGCAGCCCTTCACACAATGACCTTGGTTGCTCACAGAAAGGCGTCTTGGAAGAAAGAAGCCAGGAGGCCAAGAGAGAATGTTCAGGACCTCTGGGAGATCCCTGGGGGCACCTCGGGAAAGTTCCTTCGACTCCCTGCAACTGAGTTTTAGTCTTCATTTTGTAAACAGTTATTATTTGACTTCTTTTCTCACTGTGCTGTTACAAGAATAAAATAGAATCATGTGGCAGTGGTGCTTTGGAAAATTAGAAATAGGATCCATACAAACCATCGGTTTTCAGGCAACCCGTATCAGTGGGTATTATACACACAGTGTGTATTATATCCTGCGAATGGTAGTAACCGCCAACATTTGTAAAGAGCTTACTATGTGGCAGCATTGTTGTGGGTGTTTTAAATAAATCCATGCGCTTAATTCTTAAGACCTATGAGATAGGTGCCACCACTGTACCCATTTAAGAGATTAGAACATGGAGGTAAAGGGATTTACCTAAGGTTACAGCTAGTATGTGTTTCAGCTGAGGCTCCAACTCCCTCTAGAACCTGCCCTTTTAACCACAAGGTCATACTCCCCTCAGTAAAAATCACGGTGATAAGGCAATTTAGAAACATCCTTTTACACGATGTACCTTGTTTTTATTTGAGATATTATAATCTTGATATATATTTTAGTTAATATTATGTAAGTATATTCCCATGTCTTTAAACGCTATTCCTAAACATAACTGAAGGGCACATATTGTTATATTGAAAGGAATTACTATAATCTACTTAACCCATGATTCAATATTTAGTTTTTTTCCATTATAAGTAATCTTAAAATAAACATCTTTTCTATAATTTGTATCACTCCTCAAAAGTGAAATTTTTGTGTTTAGAAAGTGTTTATGTAATTTCATTTAAAAATTATTTTATGCAAATTTTCAAGTGAAAAAAGTGAAGTTTGCTCAGGCACGTCCAACTCCTTGTGACCCTATGGACTACACAGTCCATGGATTTCTCCAGGCCTTGCAACCCCGGGGAATTCTCCAGGCCAGAATACTGCAGTGGGTAGCCATTCCCTTCTCCAGGGGATCTTCCCAACCCAGGGATCGAACCCAGGTCTCCCGAATTGCAGGAGGATTCTTTATCAGCTAAGCCGCCAGGAAAGCCCAGGGAAGCAAATTTTCAAGTATATCAAAAAGTAGTAAGAATTATCTAATGAACCCTGGCTTCCCATCACCAGCTTCAACAGTCATCCACACCCAGAAAATCTTGTTTCGTCTATTCCCTCCCCATTCCAAGCTCTTGTGAAGCAAGTCCCAGATATTATTTCATAGAAGATATTTCAGGATGCATTTCTAGAGGACAAGGCTTCCTTAAAAAATACCTGCAATATTGTTGTCACATCTAAAATTCTTAATAATAATTTTTAATAATTAATAATTTAATAATTTTAATAATTCTTTAGCATTGTCAGATATCTTGTCAATTCACATTTTCCTGGTTATTTTATATATTTCAATTGGTATCCAAATTAGTTCCACTTATCAATTCAGTTCAGTTCAGTAGCTCAGTCGTGTCTGACTCTCTGTGACCCCATGAACTACAGCACACCAGGCTTCCCTGTCTATAACTAACTTCTGGAGCCTGCTCAAACTCATGTCCATCGAGTTAGTGATGCCATCCAACCATCTCATCCTTGTCCCCTTCTCCTCCTGCTTTTAGTCTTTCCCAGCATCAGGGTCTTTTCCAGTGAGCCAGTTCTTTGTGTCAGGTGGCCAAAGTATTGGAACTTCACCTTCAGCATCAGTCCTTCAGGACTGATTTCCTTTAGAACGGACTGGTTTGATCTCCTTGCAGTCCAAGGGACTCTCAAGATTGTTCGACAACACCACAGTTTAAAAGCATCAATTCTTTGGCGTTCAGCTTTCTTTGTGGTCCAACTCTCACATCCATACATGACTACTGGAAAAACCATAGCTTTGACTAGATGGACCTTTGTCAGCAAAGTAATGTCTCTGCTTTTTAATATGTTGTCTAGGTTGGTCATAGCTTTTCTTTGATTAGGTAATACTTTTTAAAATTTATTATTGAAATGCAGTTGATTTATAATGTTGTGTTAGTTTCAGGTAGACAGCAAAGTGAATCTGTTTTATATATATACCTAGAGGGACCATCCAAGATTCAGGCAGGAAATTCTTCCATCCTTCTCTTCATCTAGTCCTGAGCCACTGGAACAACTGGTGTTGGCTGTTTACCCAACAGCAAACCTATCCCTGTCTCTGTCCCATGGCTTCTTATTTCCTGCCAGATCCATCTTCCCACCATGATATACATAAGCCAAATATGTTCCTAAATCGTCTTGATGATTCTCTTGAAGCCAGTCCTGGCTGCAGGGAACTAAAAGGAAAAAATGCTGTATGTATATATGAGGGATGTTAAGAAAAGTTGATTTCCTAATAAAAAGAGAGAATCCTTTGGATGGCAAGCAGATCAAACCAGTCAATCCTAAAGGAGATCAACCCTGAGTATTCACTGGAAGGACTGGTACTGAAGGTGAAACTCCTATACTTTGGCCACCTGATGCGAAGAGCTGACTTGTAGGAAAAGACCCAGATGCTGGGAAAGATTGAAGGGACAAGAAGAAGGAGGCGGCAGAGGATGAAATGGTTAGATAGCGTCATTGACTCAACCGGCATGAATTTGAGCAAACTCCAGGAGATAGTGAATGACAGGGAAGCCTGGTGTGCTGCAATCCATGGGGTGGCAAGGAGTCAGATAGGACTTAGTGGCTGGACAACAATAAAAGAGATTCATAAGAGGAAGTACCAATATTTTTCACTGGACGTGGGTGATGCCTGGCTCTCTGCAGCAGTCCTCTTGAAGTTCCAAGAAGGGACATTCCAATACTGGGAAGTGCAGATTAGAAGGATAGAAAGAGCCTGAGATGCTATCCCTGAACTGTCACACCAGTCTGGGAATGACTCTTCCTTTGAGCTTCTTGCTTTATGAGATAGATGTCGTTATTGTTCAAACTACTTTCGAGTGATTAGGTAGGAACCTGCATCTGAAAATATCCTGGTACAGTCTCTTTGTTCCAACTTCCACTGCACACTTGGGCTCCTTGCTTCTATGCCTAAGGCAGCTCCCTCATCAGAAACACAGACATAGTTCATAGTCCAGGAACAGCCCTTGGCCACCGGGCTTAGGACTACACAGACATGCGCACGCGCGCGCGCGCGCACACACACACACACACACACACACACACACACACACACACACACACACAGTGCCTTCATTCTTTTCCTTTCAGTTCAGTGTGTGTGTGTGTGTGATGTATTTAAGTGCCCAGGGAGTATCGATGAAGCCCAGAATCCACAGATATGAAGTGACAGAGGAGATGAGTGGCTCTGAGGCAGGCGGGTCTGGATAATGATTGAGATGTCTCACAGACGTGTGGGAGGCGTGTCCTCTTTAATCATGCCTTTTCTGAGGCTCTTGCCAAGGAGACATTTGTACTCTGTTGACTCAGCATTAGCCAGAAAATCCAAGACAGGCTGGATTTGCTTTGAAAGGGCTAAAGATGCCTGAGGAGTGGGCTCCTAATAAGGGGTGCAAGGTATTTCTATTGAGGTCAGGAAAGGGAAACTGCTCCTCTGGGTTCACATGACCAACTGGAAGGATTCTTGATTCCCCGCAGAAGCCAGGAGGCTTGGGAGGAAATAGTCGTACAGTCTTAAAGTAAGACCTAAAGCATGTGACCACTGTACATAGTCAGATTTGTACTCCAAATGTTGGGCAATCAGATGTCTAAGTTCCAGGGGAAAGAATAAGTAAGAGGTTAGAGTCAACTTGGCTTATGGAAAAGCTGGGCTTGGATGCAGAGGACTGGATAGTCTGGGAAAGGCAAGGCAGGGCACAGACATGAGGTAGTGAAATGGGAGGAAAAGAACTCAGTCAACTCCAAGGGGAGGAAAACCACCATGGAAGCTTCTAGAACATTACAGGTCACCAAAAGCTATGGCCACAGAAAGCAGGTATTTAACACAATGCTCCTCACTAGGAAATAGACCTTGAATGCAGCCCAAGTCTGATGATGCATCAGTTATTAGATGGAGAGCTTCTGTAAGAAATGCATGCCCCACCTATTGCAGGAGGTCACTGAGAGGACGAGACCACTGGTCAGCCCTCCAGCTGGACTTGGGTCATCGGAGGCTCCTCATCACCCCTTCCTGTCCTTGGAACATACATTCTGCCCATCGTTCCCATGGTGGGAGCTGTCCCCCAGAACATAGCCGTGAGAGGGCAGTGAGTGGCTGAACCCGGTTAAGGCCTCCTATAAAGTTTGATGTGAGCATATGTGGAGGTCGATGGGTCTTGCAAGAACCAGAGCAAGCCTTGTATATGGTATGTGAGTTCCCTTTCTTCTGAGACCCTCCACCTGCCAGTCTGGACCAGCTCCCTCTATTCTGTCTCTCCTTGTCTTCTGTGTGCGCATCAGGCAGATCACGAACCAACACCATCTGCATTCTGCCTCTGGGATTCTGATTCAGTAATTTCGCTGGTTCTAATTTCACTGGTTCCTGGAATCTCTCCTTTGAGGAAGATTTACAGGTGATTCTGATGACCTGTCTGATTTACAGGTGACCTGAGTTAAGCTAGCGGAAACAGTGTCAGACTTTATTTTGGGGGAGCTCCAAAATCACTACAGATAGTGACTGCAGCCATGTAATTAAAAGATGATTACTCCTTGGAAGAAAAGTTATGACCAACCTAGATAGCATATTGAAAAGCAGAGACATTACTTTGCTAACAAAGGTCTGTCTAGTCAAGGCTATGGTTTTTCCAGTGGTTTTTCCTATGGTTTTTCATGTATGGATGTGAGAGTTGGACTATGAAGAAAGCTGAGCACTGAAGAATTGATGCTTTTGAAATGTGGTGTTGGAGAAGACTCTTGCGAGTCCCTTGGACTGCAAGGAGATTCAGCCAGTCCATCCTAAAGGAGATCAGTCCTGGGTGTTCATTGGAAGGACTGATGCTGAAGCTGAAACTCCAATACTTTGGCCACCTCATGTGAAGAGTTGATTCATTGGAGAAGACTCTGATGCTGGGAGGGATTGGAGGCAGGAAGAGAAGGAGACGACAGAGGATGAGATGGCTGGATGGCATCACTGACTCAATGGACATGAGTCTGAGTGAACTCCGGGAGTTGGTGATGGACAGGGAGGCCTGGCGTGCTGCAATTCATGGGGTCGCAAAGAGTCGGACACGACTGAGCGACTGAACTGAACTGCACTGAGTTGGGCAGGTTGGGAACTCAGGGAATTTGCCATCACAGTGTGGACTTGAGGGTTTGGAGCAGGTGGGGGATACACTAAGGGGAAGCAGGTAGTTAGCACTGAGGATCAGGGGTCAAAGATATGAATTCCTCCTCCCAAGAAATTGGGCAATCACCCAGCCCTGGGCTGGACCTCAACAATCTTGGAGAAAGCATTATACATTCTTGTCCGGTGAGCTGTGTCCTGGTGTTCCGAGTTTACACCAGATGAAACTGAGGTCAAAGAGGGGAAGAGATTTGCCTAAGATCCAGTAGATGGAGGAAACGGGAAGTGGACTCAAGGTTTTCCTTTGACCACTGTCCATGGGAAGGAACTGGTCACCTGGACCCTAAAGAAACAGAAACTTGAGTGGAGAAAAGAAAGGAAAGAGGAAAACACTGGACTTGATTCTCCCTGGGAGTGGGAAGAGAGGAAGGTATTCCAAAACAAGAGAAAATTCTCTTATTTTCTGAAGTTGGCTCTGTTTATTCATCATTTCTTCATCACAGTCTCCATGATAACTGTTCACCTCCTTTACTCACGACCTTCTCCTGAATCCTCACTTCCTGACAGCAGGAAACTCTCCTCCTCCTTCTCCTAAACCCTGATTGGTTCCTTCTTCTCATTCACTTTTCCCAATGGCCTCCTGCCACTTGGCAGGATGTTGGGTAATATGGTGTCTCTTCCGCTTTCTTTGTACAGAAGCGCCTTTCCTACTCAGTCCCTAGGGACATAGAGGAAGCAGAGTGGACTGTTGCCTTCTAGAAGGAGTTCTGAGTCATTTATTGGGTACCAGCTTCTTCTAGTGTTTAAATCAGGGGTCTCCAACCTCCAGGATCTATTGCCTGATGATCTGAGGTGGAGCTGATCTAATAATAATAGAAATAAAGTGCACAATATATGTAACACACTTGAATCATCCCAAAACCATCCCCCTGCCCACGGTTCACAGAAAAATTGTCTTCCATGAAAACTGTCTCTGGTGCCAAAGAGGCTGGGTACTGCTGGTGTAAATAATACTTCTTCAGCAACCAACGATAGAAATCATCCACTTGTCAGAAACAAACAAATCCATTGTTAATTAGTTTTTATGATACTTTTTGCATCTCCTGAAATGCTGTACAAAGAACCATGGAAACACTTAGAGCTCTAAAAGAGTCAAAAACAGCATATTAATACACACTTACAAGAGCCATTGTGCCTTTTGAAGCATCTGCCTTTCTAACCATGGGTAACTGGGTATCTAGGACAACTGGGCTCAGGGACCTTTCAAAGAAAGGAGGGAAATGCCATTTGTTATGGATAGTTCACAGGGCACCTAAGAATCCTCTGTCATCAAGTTAGAGCAAAAGAAAATAAATGCTGGTCTTTCTTCTAGAGTTTACCAGCAACAATAAGGTCTATGTTCTTCAGGTTTCTGCAGTAGACATTTTGAGCAGCAATGCATTAGGCCTTAAATTAAAATAGTAATTAAAATATTATGCAAAACAATCCCTTATTTATAACATACTAAATTTATTGTAAAGCAGTTTTCTTTCCTCCATGGCTGAATGTAATGAGTTTCTTTCAAAAGAACCATAAAAATCCTGCTCAGAGAAAGGGGACAGTGTTGTTTTTAAATAAGCAATGTAGCTGTCAGCAGATGGTATGAAGATTGATGACTAATGCATTTTTAATGCAGATAATTTATTAGATAATAGAGGTTTTCCCCTTCTAAATTTCCAGTAGGAGGAAATCATTGAGTTTTTCCATTTTAAATTAAAGGCTTTCTACAGCTGGTTTTCATGAAGCCTTGCAATGGATGATCCAGTTCAACTATGCAACAGGCACACTTAGGATGAAGCCCACTGCTGTAGCTTCCCCATCATCCATTTACCTTTTATCTCAGCTTGACTTCCCACACCCACCCTGACAGCACAAACCAAATACAAGCCATACCCTAACCAACACCCCTAGTAGAGGGCTGTTAGTATACAGTAAGTGCGCCATGCATGTTTGTTGGATGAAGGAAGGCATATGCTCTTGTTTTTATTGGCAACACTAATTCATAGATTCCTTCTGCTGAAGACACATGTCCTGGCTCATTTCTCAGTGATGGCTTGCCATAATTCCCACTGCTTCCTGTCCCTCTGTATTGCCTCCAGAGGTCAGGAAGCAAACAGAGGCCGAGCCAACTGTGGACTCAGGTCTCTGTGTTCACAGACATGGTTGACTCCTTTGCCTACTAGGGTTAAAAATAATGAACCCCATCATGTCCCTATTTTCTTTGCTGAATGAAGTTGAAACTGTTTTATACCACCAGTGCCAAGTGGTCAGGCTTCACTGAGACAGCTGATGGAAAATTTCCTAATCAAGGTGGCCAAAAACTTGGGATGAATAAGGTGGTGCTCCACAGCAATTTTTCATAACAGTGTTAAAGAAACCACCTACTGGAGCCCTCTTACACAGTTGGTGGGAATGCAAACTAGTCCAGCCACAATGGAGAACAGTGTGGAGATTCCATAAAAAACTGGAAATAGAACTGCCTTATGACCCAGCAATCCCACTGCTGGGCATACACACCGAGGAAACCAGAATCAAAAGAGACACATGTACCCCAATGTTCATCGCAGCACTATTTATAATAGCCAGGACATGGAAGCAACCTAGATGTCATGTCCATCAGCAGACGAATGGATAAGAAAACTGTGGTACATATACACAGTGGAGTATTACTCAGCCATTAAAAAGAATACATTTGAATCAGTTCTAATGAGGTGGATGAAACTGGGACCTATTATACAGTGAAGTAAGTCAGAGAGAAAAACACCAATACAGTATATTAACACATAAATATGGAATTTAGAAAGATGGTAACGATGACCCTATATGCAAGACAGCAAAAGAGACACAGATATAAAGAACAGATTTTTGGACTCTGTGGGAGAAGGTGAGGGTGGGATGATTTGACAGAATAGCATTGAAACATGTATATTACCATCTGTGAAATAGATCACCAGTCCAAGTCTGATGCACAAAACAGGGTGCTCAGGGCTGGTGCACTGGGACAACCCTGAGGGATGGGATGGGAGGGAGGTGGGAGGGGGGTTCAGGATGGGGGACACAATGTATATCCAGG
The DNA here is from genome assembly GCF_016772045.2 of Ovis aries. Taxonomy (NCBI): domain Eukaryota; kingdom Metazoa; phylum Chordata; class Mammalia; order Artiodactyla; family Bovidae; genus Ovis; species Ovis aries. The sequence continues at coordinate 56,905,922 of NC_056069.1, forward strand.
GCTGATTCATGGTCAGTGTATGGCAAAAAACACTACAATGTTGTAATTAGCCTCCAATTAAAATAAATAAGTTAATTGAAAAACAAAAGAAAACACCTACCAGTGTGGGAGACTCAGGTTCAATCCCTGGATCAGGAAGATCCCCTTGAGTAGGAAATGGCAACCCGCTCCAGTATTCTTGCCTGGTAAATACCATGGACAGGGGAGTCTGGTGGGCTGCAGTCCAGGGGGTTGGCAAAAGAGTTGGACACAACTGAGCAACTAGACAACAAAACAACAAAGAAAAACAAGTTTAAGTAGAAATGTCTCTGGGGGAGATGGGGGCACATAGACCAAAAGAGCTTATGGAAAAAATAACTTTTCCTTGAAATCTCATTTTATGAGACTCATTTTAAAAGTGCATGCAAGTCCTCATTGTAAACTATATGTACCTGTTTGTTATAATGAAATCAAACAGGGTAAACAAAGCAGAAATTTCCTACCCATCTCTGGTTATTACTGAATTGAGTATTATTTCCTGAAAGATAACCTGAGTTTCAACTGACATGAGGCCACATTTTTAACTACAGTTTGTGAAACCCTGGGTTAGTGTCTCTTACTGAGAGGTTAAGCCACTTGGGTCACATGCTGGTCAATTTTCTGTGTTAAACTTGGTGAGTGCCCAGATTTTTGTCAAACATTATTTTAGATGTTTATATGAACTTATTTTTTTTAGAAAAGGTGATGATTTTAGCCAATAAACTTTCAGTAAAACCAACTAACACCCTGGCACCCCCCACCGTAAAGTGGATGAGTGGGCCTCATCCAATTAGCTGAAGTCCTTTTTGCTAGGGGAAGAGGTAATTCTGCTTTCATTCTCAAATTGCAACTCTTCCCTAGGTCTCCAGCCTGCCCCTCTACCCTGCAGACTTTGAACTTGCCAGTGTCCACATTTAGGAAAGGCAGTTCCTTAAAATAAAATGTCTCTTCCTCTGTATATGTCTATATCTTATTTTTTTCTTGCTTCTCTGGAGAACCTGATTCATATAGGTTGTGACAATCACATGGTGGATGAAAAGGGTAACTGATTTATTGATCATCAACCAAGGAAATAGGCATCAAATTTTTTTTCAGAGAAGAATGATGACTGGCTATGGGCATCGGGTCGCATCACTTCATGGCAAATAGATGGGGAAAAAAATGGAAACAGTGACAAACTTTATTTTCTTGGGCTCTAAGATCACTGTGGATGGTGACTGCAGTCATGAAATTAAAAGATGCTTGCTCCTTGGAAGAAAAACTATGACAAACCTAGACAGCATATTAAAAAGCAGAGACATCACTTTTCTGACAAAGGTCCATCCAGTCAAACCTATGGCTTTTTCCAAGAGCCGTGTATGGATATGAGAATTGAACCATAACGAAGGCTGAGCACCAAAGAATTGATGCTTTTGACCTGTGGTATTGGAGAAGACTCTTGAGAATCCCTTGGACAGCAAGGAAATCAAACCAGCCAACCCTAAAGGAGGAGAAGACAATGACACCCCACTCCAGTACTCTTGCCTGGGAAATCCCATGGACGGAGGAGCCTGGTGGGCTTCTGTCTATGGGGTCGCACAGAGTCAGACATGACTGATGAGACTTAGCAGCAGCAGAAACCCTAAAGGAAATCAACCCTGAATATTCACTGGAAGGGCATATGCTGAAGTTGAAGCTCCAATACTTTGGTCACCTGAATGGAAGAACCAACTCATTAGAAAAGATGCTGATGCTGGGAAAGAATGAAGGCAGGAGGAGAAGGGCGTGACAGAGGATGAACTGGTAGGATGGCATCACTGACTCAATGGACATGAGTTTGAGCAAACTCTGGGAGATAGTGAAGGACAGAGAAGCCTGGCATGCTGCAGTCCATGGGGTTGCAAAGAATCGGACATGGCTGAGAGACTAAACAGCAAGGGTAGTCTCTACTTATGCTGGAATTTTCAACACATATATGTGAGTTAAGTCACAGAAGCCTCATCACCTGCACCCTGATGAACTACTTGTCAAGTTTTCCAACCACTTTTTCCCTGTGGCAGTTTCATTATAGGTGACCCAACTCAGATTTGCCCTTGATTAGAAGTTTGACAGAAGTCATGCTAGATGATTCACTAAGAAAACTGATGAATGAATAATGAATCCCTTTAATGAATTCAGTTTTTTTACCTTTTGTAAAGATGCCCTTTGTTTTCACTTCAAGAGGAAAAAGCTATTGATTCAACCCTGAGTTCCTAAATTCTGATCTACACCTCCCAGTGGGACAAGTATCCCAGTATGCATGGGACTGGGATTTCCTGGGATCTAGGATTTTTAGTGATAAAACCTGAAAAATCCCATGCAAACTGAAATTATTACCAATTTACTCACTTAGTAACTATGCTCTCAAAAGCTTAGTCTGAAACAATGAGTCTTCAAGTCAATAATATTTGTCCCTTTTTGGCCACCTCATTGAACATGGTTGAATGTTAAATATGGTTGGATGGTATCACTGAATCAATGGACATGAGTTTAAGCAAACTTTTGGAGATAATGAAGGACAGGGAAGCCTGGCATGCTGCAATCCATGGGGTCACAGACAGTCAGACACGACTGAGCAACTGAACAAAAATTGAACATGGTAAGAAACTGACAGGGCAGGCAGTCGATTGGTTTGATGAAAGATGCAGTTGCTGCTGGCTCTCAGGATGAACCATGGTCTCCAAAATTTTGACTATTCTGATTAGACTCTCATATCCCCTCATTTTTGTTAGTTGACACAGCATGAATAGTGACTTATTTGTTTCTGTTACTGTATAAGAAATGAAAAGGACTAATTTTTTGTCAAGTGACACAAGCATGAACTCTGACATACTCTGAGAAATCAGACTTGCCAGATCCTGCTTCTGGGTGGAACAGCACCAGCCCTGGGTTCCAGGCTCATTTGTATAATTCATTCCCCCTCCAGGATGGTTCCCCAAAAAAGTAGTAATCTCATTCAGTTAAGTTCAGTTGCTCAGTTGTGTCCGACTCTTTGCGACCCCATGGACTGCAGCACGCCAGGCTTCCCTGTCCATCACCAAGGGTGAGAGCTAAAGGAAGAAGCAGGAATAAGGGAGAAGTGAGGAATACAGGAGAAGCAGGGGTCTTAAATGACACCAAGGCTTTACACAACATTAACTATAGGATATGGGAGAGGATTCAGAGGCAATTCAGGATATACATAGAGAGGGTGTCAAATACTAGGAAATGTTCTGTTTGTTCAGCTGAATCTTAATCTCATTCAGTTATCTGCTAATTAGAAGGAATCAAATTACACAACCACTCTCAGCCCATTATAATTTTTTCTGCCAGCTTCACAAAAAACATAGTGTACTATTTTTAAAAAATATATATATTACTTATTTGGCTGCGTTGGGTCTTAGTTTGGTCAGGTAAGATCTTTCGTTGCAGTGCACGGACTCTCTAGCTGTGATGGTTGGGCTCAGTATTTGAGGCATTCAGATTTAGTCGCTCTAGGCACGTGGGATCTTAATTCCCTGACAAAGGATAGAACTCTTGCCCCCCCGTGTTGCAAGGCAGAGCCTTAATCCCTGGATCATCAGGGAAGTCCTCCCAGTCGTACTTTTCAACATGGAAAAATGGAATTCTTTACAACTTCATGTGCATATGGGATGATCATAACTTTTAAGGGTAAGTGTTTCGAAGGTTTCCCTTAAATAATTGGTGAAATAAGTGTCCCTGGAGAGGTGCGATAGACTTAAGGAGGTCAGGGAAGCATTCGAGTCAGTCTTCAAGGCCAGTGGCCTTTCCTATCTGTTCTCTTATCCTCAGGGTGAGGGCTGGGAGAAAGCAAATTCCCCTTGAACTAGGGTTCAAAAATGGCATTATTTATGGCTTTATCAATTAAAGGGCTAAAGGCTAGAGAGACAATAGAGGATTAACAATTATGTCTGTTAGTCCCCATAAACGTAACAAAGATGTCAAATAGTCACTATTGTAACCGGGGGAATTGATTGTGTGGACTGTAGACCTCATGGTTCTTGTTTACATTTGTTTTGATGCCCCTCAGCTCATTGCTTGGTGCCCTGTACAGGGAGAGCATCAATAATAGTGGTTGACATACTGCCAGCAGCTTTCATTTGTATAAACTACTGGAAAGAAATGTGATCTGTCGTCACAGTTCCCTTGTGTGTGCTGTATGTACCGAGAGATAGAGGCCTCTATGGTTTCCACAGCCTGGAAATGCACGGAAACAGCCAAAAAGTTATCTCACTGCTCAGATTTTCTTCTACAAGAATAAAACCATAGTGAAGGTTCATTTAATTAGGAAAATGTGAAGAAGGAAGATTTTGCTGGTGGAGACAGTGAATGCAATAATCTAGATGAGATAATGGAGGAGAAAAATAGAGCCATGGAAGGTCCTTTAGAGGCAGAAGTTTATTTCCAGCAACAAGCCTAGATGGGTAAGCCAGTAGAATTGAGGAATAAAGGAGAAGCAGCAGTCTTAAATGACACCAAGGTTTTACACAATGATATTAATTATAAGATATGAGAGAGAATTCAGAGGTAATTCAGGATATACATAGAGAGGCCTTCAAATACTAGGAAGTGTTCTGTTTGTTCAACTGAATCTTAATTAATTTTTTCTTATTGGGGGTAGAGTTGCTTTACAATGCGGTGCTAGTTTCTGCTGCACAATGAAGTGGGTCAGCTCTATGGATGCACACATCCCTTCCCTCTTGGAAGGCCCTTCCAACATCCCATCCAGGGCCTCACAGAGCGCCAGGCTCCCTGTGTTATGCAGCAGGTTCCCACTAGCTGGCTGTGTTACAGGTGGCAGCATGTATTAGTCCTCTTGCACTGTTGGTGGGAATGTAAACCAGTACAGCCACTGTGGAGAACGGTGCGGAGCTTCCTGAGAAAGCGAAAAAGGGAACTACCATACGATCCTGCAATCCCACTCCTGGGCATATACCCTGAGAAAGCCATAATTAATTTTTATTACAGTGTATGCATGCCTGCCTGCTTGAGTAATTCCCTTTTTAGTTTTTAAGGAACCTCCACACTGTTCTCCACAGTGGCTGTACCAGTTTACATTCCTGCCAACAGCGCAAGAGGATTGATATACCACGTGTAAAATAGCTCCAATACTTTGGCCATCTGATGTGAAGAACTGACTCATTGGAAAAGACCCTGATGCTAGGAAAGATTGAAGGCAGGAGGAGAAGGGGATGGGAGAGGATGAGATGATTGGATGGCATCACTGACTCGATGGACATGAGTTTGAGCAAGCTCTGGGAGGTGGTGATGGACAGGGAAGCTGGGTGTGCGGCAGTCCATGGCGTCTCAAAAAGTTGGACGTGACTGAGCTGCTGAGCTGACTGATGCATGCCTGCTAAGTTGCTTCAGTTGTCTCCGAGTCTTTTTGACAGATGATATGGACTGTAGCCCACCAGACTCCTCTGTCGAAGGGAGTCTCCGGGCAAGAATACTGGAGTGGGTTTCCATGCCTTCCTCCAGGGGATCTTCCTGACTCAGGGATGGAACTCGAGTTTCCTGCATTGCAGGCAGATTCTTTACAGCTGAGCCACTGGGGAAGCCCTTTAATTGTAGTATTATTCTTTTAATAATATACATAATATTAGTACAAATTATAGTATTTATTGACTTTCCCTGGGGTTCAGACGGTAAAGAATCTGTCTGCAATGTGGAAGACCTGGGCTCGATCCCTGGGTCAGAAAGATCCCCTGGAAAAGGGCTTGGCAACCCACTCCAGTATTCTTGCCTGGAGAATCCCCATGGACAAAGGAGCCTGGCTATAGTCCTTGGGGTCAAAAAGAGCTGGACATGACTAAGCACACAGCACATAGTATTTATTGGACTTTGCAGGTGGCATAGTGCTAAAGAATCCACCTTGCCAATGCAGGAAATGTGGGTTCGATCCCTGGGTCAGAAAGACCCCCTGGGGAGGGCTTGGTAATCCACTCCAGTATTCTGGAGGAATCCTATGGACGGAGGACCCTGGTGGGCTACAGTCCATGGGGTTGCAAAGAGTTGGACATGACTTAGCAACGAAACAACAATAGTATTTATTTGATGTGATGTTTTGTAATTATAAAATACTGTAAGATTATCCATTGAAATGTCCACTCAAAAGTTAATTAATTAATTAATTCACAATACACTCTGAATATGTTATGTGAGAGGCACTGGGCTTAGTATATGGAATGTGGTCATTGTCTTCAAGGAGCTCAAACCCAGAAACAGAATTTTGCCCCTGGAATTCTGGGGTCTACTTGGTAAGATAGGACTTCTTTCAGATATGATGCGATATACATGTGTGAATGTTGCGTAGTTCCCGGAGTTGGACTTTGACTTTTTTGTTGATGTTGTTATCTGGCTGTGCCAGGTCTTAGCTGCCGCAAGCAAGATCTTCAATCTTCACTATGGTGTGCAGGGTCTTTAGTTTTGACATGTGAACTCTTAGTTGAGTCATGTTGCCTGGAGCCAGCATGAGGAACTCCGCGCATGGCAAAGGTCATGAGGAAGGAGGCTTCAGCATACTCAAAGGCGGGATTGAGCCTCAGGAAAACCCCTGTTCCCAAGCATCTATCCTCAAAACCAGAGTCTGTTTTATGCTCTCACCTATACCTCTGACTTTAAGGGGGGCTGTTCCCCCACCACCTCTCTCGGAGAAGGAGTTAACTTGCAGCTCCAGTTAATAAAAATTCCTGGGCGTTACAAGAGTGTTTCAACTTACAAACTCCTCTGAAGGTTCTCTAGCCTGCCTGAGCGGGTTCGTCTGGCCACATGTGATTGTTTACAGCCTCTCAACCGTGAGGGGCACGAGATGGTTTAAAACTCTCTAAATACAGATTCTTTTGAGAAGTTAGAAAATTATTAGTATAGTATAGTGGGTTAATTAAAAATTATATTGGTGAAGGGTTTTTCATTTGTTGAGCCAATATTTGCTCCTAAATCTCCATATTCCCTGCCCTTATAATAAATATAACTAGCATATAGGAGAAATAAGTATTAACCTTTAAGATTAATCATGTTAAACCTTAGGCTAAGTAAATTCCTTTCTTGATTTTAACCCACTACGCCCTCACCCTATAAGAATGCAACTTTATTTGGAGGGTGGCGCCTGGTTTAAGAAAAAATCACCCCTAGAAAAATAAGTTTTCTGGTTGACTGACCATTATCAGAAAGGGCCATATAATGTCAGCAGGCCTCATGGCCAGAAGATGATGTAAAACCCCTAAGACCTTTGTATAATTTTATATGAAGCACCTGATTGTGACAAGGGTCAGGTCTGCTGACCCCGCGTGACTCTGTATTCATCCCTATGTATAACAAAAAGTGTATAAGCAAACCTAAAAAATAAAGAAATTGGATCAGTTTCTGGAAAGACTGATTCCCCCGTGTTGTTCTTTCTTTCCCCTTCTGGCTGAATTCCCATCTGGAAAGTGGGTACTCACCAAGCCTGCTAATTTTGCCTGGGCTTCTAAGATTAGACAGGGGAGGCCTCAGTGCCGTCTCTCCTTTGGGAGAACGGAAAGACGCCTGTGGCCTATGTAGGTGGTGCAAGCTTCTTGTCTCGAAGCTTTATTGGTATCCCACGTAAACCAAGTTATTCAGCCTCTTTTTCTCCACTAATATTTCCTACTACACTATCCTTTTCTTATCTCTCTTTATATCTGTAATTAAATAGCTTTTTCCTAGGATGCCTACTCCATCTCCCCTTCGAATTACCCTGGATCCACTGGGGCTGGACCCTGGCACCATGTAGGATCTAGTTCCCTGACCAGGTATGGAATCTGGGCCCTCTCCTCTGGGGCCACAGAGTCTTAGCCACCCAACCACCAGAGACGTCCTCCAGAGTTGAACTTTGGCACAGATCAGACCTTTCTTTTATTCACTGTGATCACATAGTACCTAGCACTCCCTGGAATACAGTAGGTGCTTAATGATATTTGTTAAAGTGGAAAAGGCAGGTGGGAGGGTGGCATACCCACTGGAAATTACAGAATACCTGGGCAGCCACGAGATGTCCCCGTTGCCAGAGTCCCCTGCAGTGGCCAGCTTTCCTCTGTCCTTGAGGACTTTTCTTTGCCTTTTTCTGCCTCCCTAGTGGTACCAATGAAAGCCTTTTTGTTCCCACATTGGTCTCTGGGAAACCAGGCCAAGGGCTTGAAGGTGCCCTCCTTCAAGAAAACTGTGCTTCTTCTCCTCTTGGCCCTCAAGCAATATTTTCTTTCCAAAATCCTCTGCTACCCTCCATATTCCAATGCACTTAAATTTGTTTTCTTAGAGTATTGTAACCAATTTCTCAATTCATTAGAAATTTGAATTTAGAATTTAGACATCAGCCAGATTTAGAAATTTAGAATTTAGAAATCAGCCAGGATGTGCAGACATCTGACAAGTAACAAGTATGGTCTTCATTTGGATAGTTCCCTGAACTCAAATATGAAGTTGAACTTTCAGGTTCATATTTGATGTCATTTAATTCAAATATTCAGTTTGAGGTTATGTGGCTGAATTAGGAAAGGAATGTCTGCTTCTTACATAGTGGCCTTTAGTCATTTGCCAACATGACTGTGTGACTAAATTGGTATGAGATTACAGATTAGGTCCTGTGTCCTTTCGAATCAGCAGTCTGAAGGAGATGTAATTCTGATGGGAAAACAAAGGTATGTAAGCAGCTCCTTTGCTTCTTTTCTGTTTGATCATCCCTGTTTTCTTTGGACCTTAATCATAGAGATGAGATCATTCAGCAACATTTAACTTAGTTCTTGATTTCTGCTTTACTAAATATATACAACATACAACAAATATTACTAAATATATACAACACTTTACCTAACCTGGTGGTTCCTTTCTTGGATTAGGAAAAGTAAGAAGAAAGATTTAGCAGTTAGAGAAAGACCCTCTACCCGCAGGTTACCCTTAATAAATTTGCAGGTGGACCATTTGGGCAAAAGAAAATCCAGTTTCAGCTGGACCACGTGGGCAGGGGGCTTCCCAGGTGGCTCAGTGGTAAAGGATCCACCTGCCAATGCAGGAGATGCAGGAGACATGGGTTCTATCCTTGGGCTGGGAAGATGCCTCAGAGGAAGAAATGGCAGCCCACTCCAGTATTCTTGCCTGGAAAATTCCATGGACAGAGGAGCCTGGTGGGCTACAGTCCATGAGATAGCAAAAGAGTCGGACATGACTAAGTGACTGAGCATGCACATATGCATGTGGGTTGGACAGCATCTCAAGGAAGATGGGGAGAAGCCAGCAAATCTGCACGCAATGGAAAGATGAGCAAAAATCTGACCTCCTGCCTCAATGATTCATTAAGATCGTTTCCCCTTTATCCCTTTAAAAATCATCTTGGCCGAGCAGGATCTTTGGAGTTGGTCTCTGGACCTAAGTCTACTATCTCCCCAGACTGCCGCTTTTCTGAAAAAAGTAAATTTCTTCTCTACCGAAGCTTGCCCCTCAATTTATTGGCTGTTGAGTCACCAGTTGCTAAAACTGCATTTGGTTACAGTTAGAAATATTGCGGATTTTCCAGCCATTTGGAAAATATGTTGATCCGGTAGGCTCTTGGATTCAAGTTCTCATTAGATTGTTTGTCCTTTCATCTATAGCCAAGAAAGGAGTGACCTAAGCAAGAAGTATAGAGGGCATGATTTCATCCCTACAGATCTGAAACCCGGCCTCAGAAGGGGCAGTTGTAAAGAGCCTGCATTCACTTGAGCTGCTGGGAATCCTGGTGGCTCAGACTGTAAAGAATCTGCCTACAATACAGGAGACCAGGGTTCAGTCTCTGGGTGTGGAAGATGCCCTGGAGGAGGAAATGGCAACCCACTCCAGAATTCTTGCCTGGAGAATTCCATGGACAGAGGAGTCTGGAGGTCTACAGTCCACGGGGTAGAGTCAAACGTGACCTACGAGAGACACAGCAACTACATTCACTTGACCTTCTCTAAACACACGGTTAATTTGAGAACACATTCCAACACTGAAACATTGTTTTCTTCCCCATTTCTTGAAAGGGTGGCCCTTTCCCTCTCTTTTCTGCTCTGTTCAAATAGTGAAATTGACATAACACATTTGCAGGGAGTTGCTTTGCTCTACTGCAAGGATAGGAGAAGGCAATGGCACCCCACTCCAGTACTCTCGCCTGGAAAATCCCATGGACGGAGGAGCCTGGTAGGCTGCAGCCCATGCGGTCACTAAGAGTCGGACACGACCGAGTGACTTCACTTTCACTTTTCACTCCATGCATTGGAGAGGAAAATGGCAACCCACTCCAGTGTTCTTGCCTGGAGAATCCCAGGGACGGGGGAGCCTGGTGGGCTGCCGTCTATGGGGTCGCACAGAGTCGGACACGACTGAAGTGACTTAGCAGCAGTAGCAGCAACTGCAAGGATGCCTTCAAGAAAAGACACTTTTATGACATGTGCACTGAAAACATTTCTGTTGTTTCTTTTAAATCATTTTATTACCAGTGTATGTGTTTCCTTAAATTAATAATAAACATTTTGAGTACATACTATGTGCCAGATACTGCATTAGGGGTTTTATATATTTTAATTTCAATATTTAATTTGCATATTCCAATTCATATCCTCAAAAATGTCCTGTCATGTATTATTTACTATATTTTACAGAAGATGAACAGAAACTCAGAGCGCTGGGGTGAGAAAGTCATGTTACATGCTCAAACTGGTATTCGAGTTCAATGTGAACACATAGACTCTTCATTTTTTACCACGTGTGTATGTGTGTGTTAGCTGCTTAGTCTTGTCTGCCTGTTTGTGACCCCATGGATTATAGCCTGCCAGGCTCCTGTGTCCATGGGATTTTTCAGGCAAGAATACTGGAGCGCGTTGACCCAGGGATTGAACCCATCTCTCTTGCGTCTCCTGTATTGGCAGGCAAAGTCATTAACACTGCACCACCTGGGAAGTCCGTTCTTCACCATGTTGGTGGCAATCAGCTGTTTTCTCATTCTCTTTGCGTGGTTCTGTACTGATCTCGAAACCAATCAGTCCTCAGTCCTGTGAGTTAGCCATGTTAGAAAGACACATTTAAGGAGAATAGCTAGCAATATCTGAGCATCTATATTTACTGAACACTGTGCCATGCAATTACATGTATCATCACAGCTGCGCGGAGTATATGTGGGAGGGCTGGGAAAAAGCGGAAAAAAGAAGTTTCCTGAATTGTGGAGACAAAGGTTTAACTGTTAGTAGATCAGCAATAAACATGTTTAAATTGTCAAACTATTTCCTCCATGTTTCTGAATGTAGGCCTTTTTGGGGAGGAGCATCATTCTAATAACGGGCTTCCCAGATGACCCTAGTGGTAAAGAATCTGCCTGCCAATGCAGAAGGCTTGAGACACAGGTTTGATTCCTAGGTCAGGAAGATCCCCTGGAGGAGGGCATGGCAACTCACTCCAGTATTTTTGCCTGGAGAATCCCATGGACAGAGGAGCCTGACGGGCTACAGTCTATAGAGTCAGAAAGAGTTGGACAAAAATGAAGCTACTGAGCATGAATGCACGCATCATTCTAATAATAAAGCATTCAGTCCTGTTTGTTCGGAATTGCAACATCACCCTGAAAAATAACATGACTCCAGTAGTCTATGTCAGAGATCAGTAGAGATCTTCAATCAAGAACCCGCTGCTGCTCTGGAATAATCCTTTTCTTCCTGACCACTTTAGGTTAATAGAGCAAAAGTCAAAAGCGTTGAAGTCATGCAAAAGCTTTTAGGAAAATGTATGTATCAAATAAATGGGTCTTTAGAAAAAACAATCTGAGAGTTGATGAAGGCTAATAATATTAGCTTCAATTATATTTAGCCTTTTTCAAATAAAGCCCACACAAAGAGATAAGAGAGGATGGCTCCATTTCTGCTCCCCCAACCCCTCCCTCTCTACCAGGGATGACTCACAGCTGAATCTGGGACCTAAAGAGCAGGCAAAGGGATCAACAGAAGAGCTGAAGGAAGATGGCGCCGCCCCTCTTTCCTCTCTAATTGCTGACACACAGGCCTCCCAAGAGAAGCTGGAATTGGGCAGGATGTGAGTTCTCTCTATCTGGTAGATTTCGCTCTTTGATACTTATTGTCTTCCTCTCCTGGTTGTCATTCTCTGCGATTAAGTAAAAATAAATGTTAGCACCATTAGGAGGCTGAGATAATTCTGTGGTGTATACTAATTAACCCAGGTCTGTCTGCTGTGTGTTTGCAAATGCCAAGCCCAGCTCTCTTCGTTTCTGGATCTTTAGAAAACACTATTTATAACATGAGTTGTCACCCCGTTGGAGACACTTTCTCTAAGTGATAATGAAGCTTGCTGTGTTTACACAAGAGCCTATGTCTCAGTAAATCACAGCCTTCCCTTTGCCTACCATCAATGCTATCCAGCCAGCCAGCAATACCAGCACATGGGGTCGGAGAAGGAAAAAAACCAGTTTGCAGATGTCTGATAACTAACCACAGTGGCTTCCTTGTTCATGTTTTTCCCCTAGAATGAGCCACTTGTCAGAGGAAATTATGTTGATAGCTTTCATGTAGTTACACTGATAACAAATTAGCACTTTCCATCGCTGTATGCATTCATTTGTAGTGATGCCAGTCCACTTCCCTGCAATTCCTTAATATCCATGTGGGTAATAACAATTTTCATCAGGGAGTTGGAACAATAGGGAGGCCTCTCTCCCTTCTGGAAACAGACACCTCTATTTCCCTATTTTCCATTTTTATTCTCATCTTGGCTGGCTGGCTGCGGTGTCTCATAGCAGTCCGTGACATAACTACTAAGAACATGAGTGATTCTTCATTGATTGAATGTGGTTCACCTGAGTTGTGAGCAGTGTCTCAGGAGCAAAGAAAGAGACCTGTAACGACAGTTGGAGTCTGGGGTTAGCAGATGCAAACTGTTATGTGTAGAATGGTTAGACAACAAGGTCCTGCTAGTGTATTGTACAGGGAGCTGTGTTTGAGATCCTGTGATAAGCCATAATGGAAAAGAATATGCAAAAGAATATACATGAGCGTAACTGAGTCACTTTGTTGTACAGCAGAAGTTAATGTTTTGTCGGAACTCTCCATTATGACCCGTCCGTCTTGGGCCCTGCACAGCAAGGCTCATACCTTCTTTGAGTTATACAAGCCCCTTCGCCATGACAAGGCTGTGGTCCATGAAGGGGCAGAAATTAACCAACATTGTAAGTCAACAATATTTCAATAAAATAAAAAAAAAAAAAGAAATTGCAATCTCTGATGAATGGTAGCTGCCACAGCTACCTTTCTTGGAAAGCAAAATCAGGATCCAAAACAGCAATTTAAGTCCTATTTACAGGGTTAACATTCATTTTCTAAAATGAATTAGCAGTCAATTCAGTCAAACAACTGGTCTGATGAGTTGGAAAATTTAGAGTCAGCTAATCAACTGAGCCTGCAAATCATTAAGCTTATTCTTTATGTAGTCATAAGATCCCACTTTATTTTTCAGTGATGTCTTTATCATTTTGGTTTTATGTACAAATCAAAATGACAGTTACTTTGACAATTGTAGACTTAATTAATAGCTTAGCAAAGAAAACCTGTCTTTTCCAAAGTTCTCATAAATCTACAAAAATGACTCAGCTAGTAATTTTTGTTTACAAAACCAAATTGTGGTATCCAGAATATTCCTAATTAACAGTTGAACTCCAGCCCTCACCTCCTTCCACCATGATTACATAATGCAGGATGAAGGCAATGCTATTTAGCATTTTGTTTTAGACTGTCAACATATTTGAAATACATTGTACCAAGAAGAGCTTCCCAGTTGACTCAGTGGTAAAGAATTCCCCTCCCTGTTCAGGAAACGCAGGAGACATAGATTTGATCTCTGGGTTGTGAAGATCCCCTGGAGGAGGAAATTGCAACCCACCCAGTATTCTTGCCTGGAAAATCCCATGGACAGAGGAGCATGGTGGGTTACAGTCCATAGGGTTGAAAAGAGTCAAACTGGACTTAACAACTGAACACATATCAGGAAATGTCATTTGAGGCAATTTCATATTAGGTCAACTAACTCAGAGGGGAGAAAATATTTTTGTGTTTATTTTTTGTCTTTTAATTTTGTGGCACTAGAGGGAAAAATTAAAGTTTGACACATGCCTAATAAATTAACTTACTGAGTTAACCTAACTGTACCTTAAGAACAGGGCTTCCCTGGTAGCTAAGTTGGTAAACTATCTTCCTACAAAGCAGGAGAACTGGGTTCAATCCTTGGGTCAGGAAGATCCCTCGGAGAAGGGAATGGCAACCCACTCCAGTATTCTTACCTGGTGAAATCCAAGGACAGAGGAGCCTGGTGGGGTCGCAAAGAGTCAGACATGACTGAACAACTAACAACTAGACCTTAAGAAGATGCAGAAAATAACCCACAGACTAAGGAGTTGATTCAATTCCTGGCAGATGATCTATTATAATTGTGTGAGCAGTCTTCTTGGGTGGCTGGGTGGGGGGGGGGGGGGGGGGGGTTGTGGGTTGTTGCAATAAGTATGGAATTGATGATCATCCAGAAAAACCTACTTCTGCTTCATTGACTATGCTAAAGCATTTGACTGTATGGATCACAACAAACTATGGAAAATTCTTAAAGAGACAGCAATATCAGACCACTTTACCTGCCTCATGAGAAATCTGTATGCAGGTCAAGAAGCAACAATTAGAACCGGACTTGGAACAATGGACTGGTTCCAAATTGGGAAAGGAGTATGCCAAGGCTGTATATTGTCACCCTGCTTGTTTAACTTATATGTAGAGTACATCATGCGAAATGCCAGGCTGTATGAAGCACAAGCTGGAATCAAGATTGCGGAGAGATATCAATAACCTCAGATAAGCAAATGACACCATCCTTATGGCAGAAATTGAAGAGAAACTAAAGAGCCCCTTGATGAAAGTGAAAGAGGAGAGTGAAGAAGCTGGATTAAAACTCAATATTCAAAAAACTGAGATCATGGCATCTGGTCCCATCACTTCATGACAAATAGATGGGGAAACAATGAAAACAGTGAGAGACTTTATTTTCTTGGGCTCCAAAATCACTGCAGATGGTGACTGATGGACATGAGTTTGAGCAAGCTCTGGGAGTTGATGACGGACTAGGAAGCCTGGTGTGCTGCAGTCCATGGGGTCACAAAGAGTTGGACACGACTTAGTGACTGAAATGAATTGAGTCAAGGGGTAGTACTTCAGTATCTTAGTTTCAAAATATTGACTAAGACACTGAAGTTATTAAAATTTAAAAAAAAAACATTTGAAACCACTCATTCTACATAAATACTTGCTATGCCCTAATTATATGTGATTCTTAAATAGCCATTAAAGCAAAGTCACTGGGTCTTCCATTAGCCTATACATGTTGATCTCTTTCAAGTGAGTACATGTCCCCTGAAACGTAGAAATTGGGTTTCTGAAGTCTTCTGAAATCCAAACTTGCTTTTCCCTCCGTTCATGAGTACTATTACATTTTACCTTAATCATTCTTCTTTGGCCCAGGATTGGAGTGGAGCAGAGCTGGGCACATCTTCTTTGTTTTTTTGATATGGACCATTTTTTAAGTCTTTACTGAATTTGTTACAATATTGCTTCAATTATAAGTTTTGTTTTTTTGGCCTCAAGGCTTGTGGCATCTTAGCTCCCTGACCAGCCCGAACAGGGATTGAAGCCACATCCTCTGCTCTAGCAGGTGATGTCAACCAGGGAACTCCTTCGGCACATTGGGTTTTAGTCGACTTCCATGGAATTCTGGGTTCCTCTTCTCCTGGGTCAGAAGGAGAGCTTCAGAGAATTTCCTTCAAAGGCCAGTTTGCCACGTGACCTCTTCACTGTCACTGTAGGAAATTTCCAGGCTTTTTAGGAACATCTTAAAGACTATTTGCTACTCAGTTCTTTGATGCTCAAATCCCATTAGCAAACATGCTCACTTATCACCACACCTGCATTAAACTTCCCACATCACAGCCCAGTCCTCAAGGTACCCATCTTCTCATCTTCCCTCCTGCCTCCTCCATGTAAATTTACTGGCTGTTCTCCCTGCATCTTTTCTGCCTCTTCCTAAACCATGCTTTTATTCCAGCTGTCTCTCCCTCCCATCAAAATAGTAAGTCTTTTCTGACAGCGCTTAAAAATTTATATCCAATTCCCCACCACTCCAAGTAAACAGGTTAGGGCATTTAAGGTGGGGAGTGTGGGTCAAAACTGATCATCTCATTTAAGCCAGTGAATTATTGCCTGACATGCCATATAACATCAGTTCCCTTGGATGAGGCTAAATGAATTATTTTCATTCCTCAAATGACAGTTTATCCACATGCTGATCAAAAAATACACATAACTGCCACCCACAAAAGAGAGTGTCCGTTTTTTTTTTTTTCCTAAGTTTGGAAGCAAGGTGAGCCATCCATACTTAATATTTAAAAATCACATCCAAAATGATTGTCAGAATAATATTCTGTGCTCACTAAGAGAGCTTTAAAAAAATAGCAAAAATGTACAATAAGTACATTGGCAGAGCAATTTCCAGCTTTTGGTCTTAATGCTAGGGTGTAGGGTAAGTGATCAGGAAATAACAGTCACTATTATTACTTTACATTTATTATTTTAATAATAAAATAAATGGTTAATTTCTGCACTTGTAACCCCTCATGCCTTTAGCCACAGGAACTATGGCTACTTCCAAAAGACTTAAGGCATGTAAAGCAGAGAAGCTCAGTGTTCCCTGTTCTGGAGGAAGGGAAGGGAGAGGGAGAGATAAGAGGAAAGTGTGTCCAGGTTCTCCCTCCACACTAAACCATCACATCAGGATGCTCCGTATCTCCTGGGGAGGAAGAGGTAAGGGGGCAGACAGAGGCCTAGAGGGTTCCACTCCTGGCATTCCCTTTTATTGAAAGGAAACACAAGGAGAGGGTCTGGAGTCTTATCTTGTAAGCAATATCTTATCTCAGGTTATGATTCAGTGTTTATTGCTTTTAATGTCTGTAAGCTACAGTTATCTGGTCTTTAAAATAGATGCTGCTGCTGCTGCTGCTAAGTCTCTTCAGTCATGTCCAACTCTGTGCGACCCCATAGATGGCAGCCCACCAGACTCCCCCTGTCCCTGGGATTCTCCAGGCAAGAACACTGGAGTGGGTTGCCATTTCCTTCTCCAATGCATGAAAGTGAAAAGTGAAAGGGAAGTCGCTCAGTTGTGTCCGACTCTTAGCGACCCCATGGACTGGAGCCCACCAGGCTATAGTATTGATTATATCTACGTAGAATGATTGTTGTATGGGTTAGAGGCAATGCATGTGAAGCTAGCACAAGTGTACACAGTTGGTCCTGAGGGGAGAAATGTATGCACAACTATATATACTACAAGATGGAGTATGCAGTGTTATGACAATAAAGGAACAAGTCAAGTGCTCTAAAAACCCCAGTGAAGGAAAATGTAATCCTAACATGGACTTACCTAGATGGATGATTTCCCAAGAAGGGTGACACTGGAGTTGAGTTTTAAGACTTCAAGAGAGGCCCTCCACCATTCAGTTTATCTGATGGGCACACGTCTTGATCATCTACTGTCTTAGAGACCCTCAGTTCAGTTCAGTCGCTCAGTCGTGTCCGACTCATGATGCAGCATGCCAGGCCTCCCTGTCCATCACCAACTCCTGGAGTTCACTCAAACTCATGTCCATCGAGTCAGTGATGCCATCCAACCATCTCATCCTCTGTCATCCCCTTCTCCTCCTGCCCCTAATCCCTCCCAGCATCAGAGTCTTTTCCAATGAGTCAACTCTTTGCACGAGGTGGCCAAAGGATTGGACTTTCAGCTTTAGCATCAGTCCTTCCAAAGAACACTCAGGACTGATCTCCTTTAGAATGGACTGGTTGGATCTCCTTGCAGTTCAAGGGACTCTCAAGAGTCTTCTCCAACACCACGATTCAAAAGCATCAATTCTTCGGCGCTCAGCTTTCTTCACATCCATACATGACCACTGGGAAAACCATAGCCTTGACTAGACGAACCTTTGTTGGTAAAGTAATGTCTCTGCTTTTGAATATGCTCTCTAGGTTGGTCATAACTTTCCTTCCAAGGAGTAAGCATCTTTAATTTCATGGCTGCAATTAGAGACCCTAGGAAAGCAGAGATATGAAAGATAAATAATACAGTTCCCGAATCTGTAGACCCAGTTGGAGAAACATCACATTCACAAGCACACAGATGCGTGTGTACACAAGACACAAGAGAAATGCAAAGTACATATTTGCAAATGAAGTGATGCAAAATAATATGGGGAGAGGATGGGGAAGGGGAGAGAATGCTGAAGGGACAAGTCTGGATGCATTCATCCAAGATGTTTCCCCCTAGAATGTGGAGGCTTTCACGACAAAAGTAAGTAAAGGAATGGGAGGATGAGAGAAATGTTCAGAAGCAAGGCTATTGAAGACCTCTGTGCAAAGAAGAAAGCAGTGAGTGTCATCAGAATAGCAGAGGCTTGCTGGAGGAGCTTCCTTTGGAGAGGTTTGTTCCTAGGTGATATCGAGTCAGGCTGAAGAATTCTCACGGGGATCAAAGGGCATAGGGAGCGTGTGGTTTAGGAAGAAGCCAATTTCCAGCTGTGGGGAGCCATGTCCTTCCCATCAGGATATTCCTTTTCCTATCCTAGACCTTTAAGATCTTTTTATCACAATTGTCAAGTCCATTTAGAAAGTCTGCCAATGATGCAGGACTCCTTCTGCTTAAGAATAGAAAGAGACTGTGACATGATATTCTGATAATACATCATTTATGTTTGCATATGAACATATTTTAAGTACATAAACTGTGGCTGGAAAATCAATATTATTTCTTAATCTACACTTGTGCCTTAGTCTGTATTTCAATTCATGTAGAGAATCTCAGGGAAAGGAATAAGTAATTTCCTGATCTACTTAATGGATGGAAATCTGTGTAATGGTGTCCAACATCTTGGAGATGCTGGAGTCAGAATTCTTGTCTAAAAGAAAGTAAATTGCATGGTCTCGACTCAGCAAACCATGGATCATGGTCTGTGCCATTACAATAAAGCTGGTGACCAGGGACGCATGTGTGAAGGGAGAAAAGAAATCCAGCAAGATGAGAGAGAGTACTGTTTTCATGGTTGGCAATGTCCCCAGCAGAGAGAGCTTGCATCATTTAATAGTGATGTCACTTTATTGACCATCATAAACTGAAGCTTCAACGCATCATGAATAAATAAATGAGTATCTTGGAAGAACGTAGCAGGAGAAGGAAGAAGAGGAGAGCTGCAGGATCAGAGCGCCCTAGTGTGCGGTGGTTTGGGTGATGCAAGTGGTGAATCAGGTCTTCTCCTGCCTGGGTGCGCCCCAAACAGAAAGCCTGCACACAGACACCGATTCCACGAATCAACTGGTATTTGAGAAATGGCTGGTAGGGAGGTATTTCTGTCATTCTTTTTCAGAATTCCCTTATGCCATGAAAGCAGAAATGTATCAGGGACGAACAGAATTGGACTCCATGTTGGATCTGTTTCTTTTCCTTCAACCTTTGCTTTTCCTTCCTTTTTTTTTACTGTAATCACTGGAGGTTGCTGTCTACAGCTCTAAGCACACCTAATGGCTTGCCTCTGGGAACCTGCCCCTCTGCCTGAACGTTACATTTAAGTGCCTTTGTTCAGCTCACAGGGAGACATTCTGCCTCTGCCCACCTTGAATGGCCGCAGAAAAGAAGAAATTAACATATTCTCTCTCTGATGCTGGCCAAGCCAGGAGATACTTTGCAAGACGAATGGCCTCTTTATTTCCTCGCCTCCTCCCACCCTCTGTTCTATAATAGTAACTGGCATCCAGACTTTGATGAGACAGTATTCTAGGTCACTAGTCCACCATCCTCTTGGACTCCTAGCTTTCCAAATAAAGCTGCTATTCCTTGCCTTAAAGCCTCTTCACCCAATTATTGGCCTGTCCTGTGGTGATAACAGAAATTTACAGAGAATCAACTAGGATGTGGGTTACCTCCTGTGGCTTCAGAATAGAGCAAGGCAAAGGCATCCTTCCCCACCGATCCCTCTGCCACACATGCACACATTCCCCACTGCCCTGGAAAGGCTACTCCCGTAGACTCTCAGATGGGATCGTACATCAACTAAACCAGATTCACAGTAGTTTGCCCCCCTCCGCCCCAGGGTAGTACATGCCTGAGGGTGCTTCCATTACTTGACTACATGTGTTGCACCTCCAAATTGGCACCAAGTGTTTCTATAACGATGACACTGAAGCTATGACATTGCTTCCTTTCACAGGAGGGAGAGAGTAAGTTTCTGTTCAACGTTCTAAATGCTACCTGATTAGCTTCATGGGACTGCAGTGACCTCCCCGAGTCCTCCACTGAAGGTGCAAGTATCCTGAAGATGCACCTTTTTCTCTTTTCTATTAAATGGTGCAGAGCAACAAGTTCATCATGACCCCGATTTGATTGCAAAATCATCTATTTAATTAAATATCCTCTATCCCAACGGCCCCACTCCACCTCCTGCACTCCCTCCCTCCCTCCATCAGATGGCATTCTGTCCTAAGACAGAAACCAAGGAATGCGGCTAATTGAGTATCGGGGGCAGTGTGATTTCTATACACAAGTTTTTCTCTCACTTGACAAGTCATACAGGGAAGTGAATTGGCAGTTAAAGTAAACACCCAGTCCTGTTGATGACACAGTGTCCGAATTATTTCTCTTCTGCAGATGGGCAACCAGTGCTCACAAGCAGATGGTCAAGACAGCTGGTCCACTTCTTCCCCTGTTGGGGAACTCTTCCCAGGTGGTTTTGGATAATGTAATAGCTGGGTTGATCTAACAGCTGGAGCTGAGCTTTCAGAGACCTTCCTCTCCCAAAGCATCTAGTGGGAAGCTGCTGTATAGCACGAGGAGCTCAGCTTGGTGCTCTGTGATGACCTAGAGGGGTGGGAAGGAGGGAGGCTCAAGATGGAGGGGATATGTATACCTATAGCTGACTCACTTTGTTGTACAGCAGAAACTAACACAACATCATAAAGCAATTGTTCTCCTTTTTTTTTTTTAATGTAGGGGCTGCTGTCAAGAAGAAATACTGTACCAACCCTACTCAGTAGCTGGTGCTCCCTTATGTCACGGGCTGCACAGACTCTGCTCCTCAGGAGATTGTCAACAGGTGTGATCAGGAAGGGCTTCCAGGCAGAGGGGTGGAGTGTGGAAAGGCAATGCGACTGATTCAGCATATTCCATCTTCCTGGGCGTCTCTGCTGCTGAGCCACAAGGGAAGCCCAAGAATACTGGAGTGGGTAGCCTATCCCTTCTCCAGCGGATCTTCCTGGCCCAGGAATGGAACCGGGGTCTCCTGCTTTTCAGGCGGATTCTTTACCAACTGAGCTACCAGGGAAGCCTGGATGCCAGAAACCATGGGCATATTCTTCATCCATGGGCAGTGGGCCAGGATGACAGGTGGCCAGGCAACTGCCCAGACACAGATTCTGGAGGATTGCACTGGGGAAGGGCAGCCTTCAGTGGACTCAACCGTGATTCAGTCCAAGTTTTTCAGCAGAAGTTGGAGGAAGCACAGCTCAAGCAGCCTGTCACGAACCAAACATGTTAATAAAGAGGCAGGAGGCATTCCAGTTCAGGGTTTTGACTTTGCTTAGTTCCCAGAGGCGGCAGGCATTGCAGTAAAATGAGTCTCATCTTCATCAGGCTTCTTGTTTTCATCAGAGGTGAGGGGATCCAGCCTGGGAGGCTGGGCATAAACGAAAAGGGTGCGTATGAATGGAAGTATTTCTAATCAGCTGCACACCTAGTGGATGAACTAGGAGGATGAGCACCACTTTATGTCAGATGTTGCCCTGGGGGAGAGGTCTGGGGAGCAAGGCTGGGTCGGTGCACATCTTTGAGGCTCAGGGCTTGCAGGGGCTCTTGTGTGTATGTGTGGTCAGACACATGGAATGAGATGAAAGCTGAGGTGTGTCTCTCAGAACTGGCTTCTGCTATCAGGTTTGGTGTCTGGAGCTGAGAAGGGGTGCCTCAGACTTCAGAGTAGAACCCAGCATCTCTCTGTGACCTTCCCTTGAGGGTCTGGTTTGGAGAAGATGTAGCCTTCCTCCTTGACTGAATCACTGTTTTGGAATGTGGCACCCTTGACACTTACAGCTGTAATCTTGACCTTGGGGCCTTGGTCATGAGCCAGAGAGAAAGCGTTTGGTTCAAACATCTCCTTAAATGTTTACTCCCTAAGCAGGGCAATGGTGGAACTTGGCTAGAGAAATGTGCTTTAAGGCTTTAACATCATGTTAAAAAGTATTTACAAGGCACTTATTGCATACATGCAGAAATATGCCAGCAGCTGACATAGGCATCTTCTAGACCCAGGAATTGAACAGGGGTCTCCTGCATTGCAGGTGGATTCTTTACCAATTGAGCTATCAGGGAAGCCCAACATAAGTATTAGACATGGATATTAATTAATGAACAGTTAATTTATTAGATGGGGCTTACCTGGTGGCTCAGTGGTAAAGAATTTGCCTGCCAGTACAGGAGATGCAGGTTCAATCTCTGGGTCAGGAAGATCCCCCAGAGAAGGAACTGGCAACCCATTCCAGTATTCTTGCCTGGGACATCACATGGACAGAGGAGCCTGGTGGGCTGCAGTCCATGGAGTTGCAAAAGAGTCAGACTTCACTTAGCAACTAAACAGCAATTAACTGGACAAATATTTATCAGACACCTACTGTGAGCCAGGCACTGCAACAAACATTAAGAATACAGCAGTAAAAATGTGTCAAAATTCTTGCTTTCATGGAGCTTATAACATACTGGTTCAGTTCAGTCACTCAGTTGTGTCCAACTCTTTGCAACCCTGTGGACTGCAGGGCACCAGGCTTCCCTGTACATCACCAACTCCTGGAGCTCAAACTCATGCCCACCAAGTCAGTGATGCCATCCAACCATCCCATCCTCTGTCATTCCCTTCTCTTCCTGCCTTTAGTCTTTCCCAACATTGGAGTCTTTTCCAGCGAGTTAGTTCTTCACATCAGGTGGCCAAAGGATTGAAACTTCAGCATCAGTCCTCCCAATGGATACTTGGGGTTAATTTGCTTTAGGATTGACTGGTTGGATCTCCTTGCAGTCCAAAGGACTCTCAAGAGTCTTCTCCAACACCACAGTTCAAAAGCATCAATTCTTCGGTGCTCAGCTTTCTTTATAGTCCAACTCTCACATCTATACACGACTACTGGAAAAACTATAGCTTTGACTAGATGGACCTTTGTCAGCAAAGTAATGTCTCTGCTTTTTAATATGCTGTCAAGTTTGGTCATAGCTTTTCTTCCAAGGAGCAAGCGTCTTTGAATTTCATGGCTGCAGTCACCATCTGCAGTGATTTTGGAGCCCCCAAAATAAAGTCTGTCACTGTTTCTATTGTTTCTCCATCTATTTGCCATGAAGTGATGGGACCGGATACCAAGAGCTTAGTTTTTTGAATGTTGAATTTCAATCCAGCTTCTTCACTCTCCTTTTCACTTTCATCAAGAGGCTCTTTAGTTCCTCTTTGCTTTCTGCCATAAGGGTGGTGTTACCTACATATCTGAGGTTATTGATATTTCTCCCAGCAATCTTGATTCCAGCTTGTGCTTCATCCAGCCTGGCGTTTCGCATGATGTAGCCTGTATAAAAGTTAAATAAGCAGGGTGACAATATACAGCCTTGACCTACCCCTTTCCCAATTTGGAACCAGCCTGTTGTTCCATGTTCGGTTCTAACTGTTGTTTCTTGACCTGCATACAGATTTTTCATGAGGCAGATAAGGTGGTTTGGTATTCCCGTCTCTTTAAGAATTTTCTAGTGTTTGTTGTGATCCACACAGTCAAAGGCTTTAGCGTAGTCAATGAAGCAGAAGTAGATATTTCTAGAATTCTCAAGGAGGCTCAAAATAAAAAAAAAAATAGGTTAAGTAATGAAAGTAAGCAA
Organism: Ovis aries; assembly: GCF_016772045.2. Taxonomy (NCBI): domain Eukaryota; kingdom Metazoa; phylum Chordata; class Mammalia; order Artiodactyla; family Bovidae; genus Ovis; species Ovis aries. The sequence goes on from NC_056069.1 coordinate 56,929,955, forward strand.
TGGTGGGAAAACCACATCCCTTCTCCAGGGGTGTCTTCCTGATCCAGGGATCAAACCTGGGTCTCCTGGATTGCAGGCAGATTCTTTACCATTTGAGCCACCAGGGAAGCAGAGGTCAGCAATGCAAATTTCCAGCCTTCCCAGAAATAGTGATAACATACAGAATAGGGACGAGAGTAACTCTGTAGTTATCTGCACCTTGCTCTGAGTCCCAGAAAGTGATCTGAGTGGGCTACATCCATGGGTTTTTTGTCCTCTGGCTTCTGAGGAGCTTCAGGCAAAGGGTGTGGGGGCATTACTAGAAAATCAGAGGGCGAGGGGCGAGGGAGATTCAGACATTTATTCCTTCAGTTCTCTCCCTGCCAAGTCTCCACGGGCTTCTGTGTCCCTCTACTGAAGGCCACCATGCCGAGCTGGTGGTCCTCATCACTTCCTTTCAGGGACCTTGTCACTGCCTTTCCCTGCTTGCCTATTTAGGTCTTAGAATGACATATACTAGCCCTTGCTGGTTTTCATGAACTCTGCCCACATCTTTGAAAACAGGACCATTGCTAGACTCTTCTATTGCCCGAGCTTGAGTAAATTATTCATTTCATGTGGGGCCCCTGAAAGATCTATCTTAATAATTCCTTCAAACCATAAACATTTTGGAGTCTTGGTCACATCATGGAATAAGTGAAAACTCACTGGAGCACTCCAGTGTCAGCTGACAAAGTAGCTTCTTTCCCTTTTTTTTTTTTTTTTTTTTGCTACATATAGGATGGAGGGGACAATGTACAGACCTCCCACCTGTAGGTTGTGAGAATGCTGACTCTGAATATACTGCTCTTGATTCCTGGAATTCTTTCAGAAGGGCTTAGGTTCTGACCATACTTCTGGGCATGGGAATCTATTTTGCACCTCCAGAAAGTATCTGTTCATCATCTCCATTTTTAAGCAACACAGATGGTGAAAGCTCTGGATGGAGGTAGTGTCAAAGGAAGATGAGCATTGAGGGCGGTCGTGCCTTCCTAAGAGCCTGGGGAGTGTGCACCCGTCATGCTGAAGTCAGCAGGGAAGACTGCTTGCAAGTGGCCCGCCTGTCAGACAGCGGGTGAGCAAAGCCACCCCCTTCTCAGTTTCCTTGTCTTCAGAGATTGGAGAGGGTGATGCTCAAGCAACAGCCCACAGAGAATTCATCTGAAACAACGTCTCGAAGACTTTCTACTGAAGTCTTGAAGTTGATGTTGAACAACCACCAACGCCAGCATATGGGTCTTGCTGTCAGAGCATCAGCCACACTTCACAAGCACCCCGAATGCGTTGAGCAGTGCCGCCTGTCAGCAACTGTAGAAGTTAGCTGCCTCTATAGGCTGAGGATAAAGCCAGCAAATAAATGGTGAGATTCTAGTTTTCCTTTTCTCCTTTTTCAAATGCCGGGCAGGAGAAGCTGATGACATGGATGATCAGCTCATCCTGGTCTCTTCAGGACTTCTTTAGTTAAGTCCTACTTCTCAGAAACCCCTCAGTCCCTGGGAAACCCGAATGGTTGTTTGATCACTCAGGAAAAGTGATGTCAGCTGAAAGCCTGCGTATTGATTGCTCTTTAATATACAAAGATTTGAACACTGATTCATTTTCTCTATAGTGATGAGTGACTAGATGACTTGCACTCTTAGTAAATTTTCACAATGAGTAGGATATTGAGATCCACATTCTCTAGGGGAAAGTTTGAAATTAAACCTTCTAATCCTGGGTTCAGAGAGCTCTGTGACAAGCTCTGTGACAATTTATCTCTCTATGTAAGATTTAATAAAACCGTCTTTAAGAAGACTGGTGGTGGTGGTGTTGGTTTAGCTGCTAAGTCATATCTGACTCTTGCGACCCCATGGACAGAGGAGCCTGGCAGGTTACAATCCATGGGATTCTCCAGGCAAAAATACTGGAGTGGGTTGCCATTTCCTTCTCCAGGGAATCTTCCCAACCCAGGAATCGAACCTAGGTCTCCTGCATTGTAGGCAGATTATTTACCAACTGAGCTACAAGGAAAGCCCAAGAAGACTTGGTAACACTGGCCAATACAATTTTTAAATCACTATTAAATATCGAATTCTTTTTACCTATTGATTCGGCTCACAGTTTATTTACTGGGGCTTCATCTATGTCAATTAAAAATACTCTCAATACTCTCTCTTTGTTCCTAAGAATCTATTATTATTCCAAAAAAGAAAATATTTAAAAGCAATAATTTTTTCCTTGTTTCTTCTCAGTTCTAGAGTTGTACTTTCAGGGGACTTTTGGCTTGATTTTCCCTATGGGGAAAAAAAAGAAATTCTATCTTGGAGCAGGATGGTGGTGGTGATGAGTTAGAAGAATTAAGTGAGAAGTAAGGCAGAAAAGAAGCCCTTTTGGTCTCAATTCAGTACATCTCAAGGGCTTCCCTGGTGAATCAGTGTTCAAGAATTAGCCTGCAGTGCAGGAGAGGCAGGTTTGATCCCTGGGTCAGGAAGATCCCCTAGAGAAGGAAATGGCAACTCATTCCAGTATTCTTGCCTGGAGAACCCCACGGACAGAAGAGCCTGGCGGGCTACAGTCTGTGGTGTCTCAAGAGTTGGACACGACTGAGCAACTAAACCACCGCCACCACCATGCATCTCAACTGTGGCTGCACTTCGGAAGCACTGGGTGCCTGAGCCACATCCCCAAACTCTGGTGTAGCTGGTCTGGGGGTTCCCCTGAGCAGCTCCCCAGAAATAATCCCTGAGCAGCATACAATGAGAAGCCACGACTGAAAACCTCTGCTCTAGCTATGCTGAACGTTCGCAGATTGCCATCTTGTTCCATGTCTTTCTGTCTTTGCCTGTGTTACTTCCGCCTGTTCATTTCAACTCAGCTTCCCTTTGTGAACCTTCCCTGATCCCTTGACAAAGCCCTCTCCTTTGCCATTACAGCACCATCCACTTTGTATTGAATGCCTCTATATCCACACAGTACTTACTGATCCTTTACAAATATTTTGTCTGGCAGCATCTGTTTCCCCTTTCTGTTCAGGGAGAGTCTGGCACTGTGTACATCTGGTGAAGCTTCAGGGACAGATATGCCCTAGGTTGGACCTGGGGCTTTGACTCTTGGGACACTGACAGTACTCAGAGTGAGAGTTCAGAGGTCACTCGCTGTCCACTGGTGGTGGCAGTGACGGTGACCACAGCAGCATCCAATGGCCCAAACTGACCGCCTCTCAGCATGACCTTGGCAGCGGTGCCCTCTCTTAGTTCCAGTGAAAACGTTCAGCTGGTCTGGTGGTTCTCTGAGCTACTTCACTAACCTCCTTTAAAAATTCCTCTTGCGTGTGTGTGTGTGTTGTTGAAAATAGCCAGAGCAGTTTCTGTTACTGAGAAGACTAACCAATATCCTATCCCACTAGAACCATCAGTGTCTTAAGGGTATGGACCCCGTCTTTTCCCTTTGTTGCTCCAGTGCCTTGCGTCTGATGTGCTCACAATAAATGTTAAACCCGAATGAACAAAGTTCAGTCTCATCCTCACGGCCCCTTAAGAAACCATTTACGAGAACTCACACATATTAGATGTGCTGTTTCCTAATGATGCCTAATATATCTTCCATTTTATAATATGCCATTCAGTAATGCAGGATAAACTGGACTGTCAGCATAATTTTTGTGGATGAAGTTATCTTTTTAAAGGAACTGAAGAAAAAGACCTTTGAAATTTGCTGTCATCTCCTCCCAGGCCAAGCCAAGAGCAGTCAAGCCACTCTTCCTGGGTTAGACATGCTAAGATGGATACCGTCAGAACTGAAAGCACCTCCTCTCTCTCTTCCCTGTGTTTCTCTCTCCATCACGCTTCTCCCTTTCCCTGTCCCTCCTCCTGCATATGCTATGACGGATCCTCTGCGGAGTCCCAGACTTCCGACTCCCGGGAGGCCCCACATCGTGCTGGCCTGCACATTCATTACAGGAAGCGCAGAGGCTAGACATCCACCATTAACGTCGACTCTTGTTTTATGCCTATCAGACCCACAGTGCACATCATCTCAGCGAGAAACTCTTGGACCAGGAACAAGTAGAAACAGGAAAAATAAGTTCATGACAGTCACTCCCTGTCTTAATTATATTTCCGTTTCCACCAGACAATGCCCACACATATTTCTCCCCCTCTTCCACTCGCTCCACAGTCTTAGCTCCGTTTCAGATCGGCAGAACGGCAACTGGCTTGGTAGCTGAAAAGAACGAGGAGAAGGGGTGGGTGGGGTCAAGAGAGGAGTGATGAAGATGGGAAGCGGACGAAGGAGATAAAGGTAAAGCGTATCCACCAGGTTCAACTTTTTGGCATCAAAGGAAAGGCCCAGATGCAGCCAAAGAGTAAGGGAGCAAAGGAGGAATATTCTCTGAGAATTCACTGGTGGGCACTTGACTTTCTCCTTGTCTTCTTCCAGTTCCGAGCAAATGCGACCAATGACGTGGAGACATTATTATGTGAGTAACCAGTGGCAACTTCTCTTTCTATGCTAAGGATTGAGTTTCACCTGACCCTAGGTGGAGATTTCTCAAACTCTCATTTAGAAAGGCAGCTGGATTGCATTAGGGGAAAAAAGAAACACACTTGTTCCTAAATCTTGATATGAAAATGATGAACTCTCAAGAGCTGACAGGCCATAAACTCATTTAATTCAACCTTTCCCTTCACAGACAGGGAAGCAAGACACAAACCTTTTGAGCACTCAGCTCTTTGACGGAAGAGCCCAGAATAGAGACTTTTCTCCTGAGTCATGATAAGAGCAGTGAGGGGGATGAAGTCAAAGAGGAAGAAAAGATTAGGTTGGGGAAGTGCGTGTTAATAATTTATTCTGTATTTGTGTTGTTCAGAATTTGAGAATGCTTTTTGATAAATTATTCACAGTGGAAGAAGTTACAGAAAATATCCAATGCCATAGTGCATCTGATCTGACCTTTTTGAGAAGCATCATTTCCTGGGCCCAGCGTAGTATAATGAAATTAGTCCATCAAGGATCTTTCAACAAATTTAGTGAGCATCCCCCATAGGCATCCTGAAATACTCTAGAAGATAAAGACAGCATCCCTTTCAGGGACTATTATGGATCCACTTGCATTATAAGCCTGAAGAAATGTCTGCTTTTTGAAGTTAGGAGATGACCTCTCTCTGACAGGTCTGCTAGGTGAATGGGGACCACTGGGTTTCTGAAAACCACAGGGCAAGAGGCTGTGCCTATCAGGGTGAGAGGGGCATTAGTGCAAACAAGACAGGAGATCACAAAATGATGATTGGAATCATCAGATCCTGCAAAGATATTCCAGCACCTGCTATACTTCTGTATTATTAGTAGGTGTTTCCCAAATGACTGAGCAAATTAATGAATGAAAACTAGTGACTACCTTTAGGGTCCAGAAGGCAAGATTATCTGAAATGCTAGACACATATTTCATCTTCTTTTTGCTCTGAGTCCCTTAATCTTGGGAGACTGTGGACTGTATTTGAGACTGAAAAAGGTCAACCTCAAGTTCTATCAGATTAAAATTGTGTCTGTAGCCCCTCTGCTATGTGGGTTAGGTTTAGAGTTTATCACAGGTCTGTGTGTTAGGAACATGGATTAAAATCTTGAAAATAAGTTATAATGGTTTGAAAAACTAGAAAATTTTGTTAAAGAATAAAAATGATTTAACTCGGGTAGCTGGATGGGGCATAGTGTGTAAGATGGTTGTGAATACTTTTTCTTTCTGACTTTTATGAAATTTCCCTTTTAGGCTGCCCTGAGGAATTCCAAAAGAGAATTTGCAGATTTCTGCTTAAGAAGATGCCCAAGGTTCCGGAATGAAAAAATGAAACCAAATCTTGGGGCTGAGTTAATGACAGATAGTGTATATTTAGAAATGGACAAATGTCCAGCTTCCCTGGTGGCTCAGATGGCAAAGAGTCTGCCTGCAATGCAGGAGACCTGAGTTTGATCCATGGGTTGGAAAGATCCCCTGGAGAAGGGAATGGCAACCCACTCCAGTTATCTTGCCTGGATGAAGAATTCCATGGACAGAGGAGCCTGGTGGGCTACAGTCCATGGGGTTGGCAAAAAGTTAGATACGACTGAGCAACTAACACAGACAGACAGACAGACAGACAGACACACACACACACAATGATATCACTCAGCTAGCAGAGTTTCTTTCTTTAAAATGGAAAAGAAGCCCCGGAGTGGGGGTGCCACTTTGGAAACTGAGCTAGAGTGTGTTTTATTGGTAAATCTGGATAACGCATGAAAGCAGTAATTCAGCCAGTTTGCTCTGGCCTGGGTGTCTGCCCATCCCTCCTTCAACCCCACCCTCCTCACTCATTTCCCCAACCCAATCAATGGATTTGTGAATATGGGGTTGGAATTCACCCAGGAATGTCTGAAAATGCCCTCTCACGTTGCCTGAATCTCTAAGGAGGAAATTATTCAGATGATTGATGCTCTTTGGGGCAGAATATTAAATTGATCATTTGGCAAGGAAGACCCTATATAACTTAACACCACAATTCCCATAAATACCAGTGAGAGTATCAACCAGAAGGTTTACCTCTTTCTCAAAATGAGACAAGTTCTATATACATTTTTGTGCAGTTGTTATGTTTAATATGTGTGTATCTTAACACGCTTAAGCCAAGTGTGGCATAAATGACATTATGTGAAAGTGCGCTGTCAAGCACCCAGTATGCTTGATGAAACGCTTCCATCATAAGACTGTTTTTGAGCATTTACCTTTCAAGTAAAATATCCTCTAGACTGACATCATTTTTGCTTTTTCTTACCTCAGTGGGAATTCTCTTTTCAACAGAAAGTTTTATTGTATCCCCTTCTGAGACATGACTGTATTTTAATGATTTAAACTTGCAGAAGTGTTAGTTAAACTTGCAGAAGGTATATTTTAAATGAAAGCTTCTTACTGTGAACCTAAAATGTTTGTAAAAGTTTTCTTTCCCTGGGCAGGCATTTCTTGGATTCATTTGCTCACTCATTCAGTAATATTCATTCAGTGCCTGTTTGTGTCAGATGCAGTGTTCTAGGCGCTGGGTGTTCACTGGTAACCAAAACAGACATGGTCGCAAATAAAGATGAAGAAAAATCAAAGAGAAGTAGTTCAGTAGGTGAGCGAGGCATGGCATAAGGGTGCTGTCAGGGCAGACCCTCCAGGCACATAACACCTGAACAGAGACCGGAATAAGGTAAGAAGTGAGAAAGCAGCTGTGCCAGGGGAGGAAGCTTGGAGCAGACAGAAAGTGTGCAAAGACCTTGAAGAGAAACATCATGGGCATTTCTTTATTTCTTTGTGTGTGTGTGTGTGTGTGTGTGTGTGTGTGGCTTATAGGATCTTTTATAAAATAAATCTTTCCTATATCATTGAGTGCTTTAACTTTTGCCATAGTTGGAAAAGATAGTCACTCTTTCTGTCACCAGTCTCAGACAAGCAAATATGAAATGTATGAATATGGCTGCATCAAACTGTTATTTGGGCTTCCCAGGTGGTGCAGTGCTAAAGAGTCTGCCTGCGGATGCAAGAGACTCAGGTTCTATCCCTGGGTTGGGAAGACCTCCTGGAGGAGGGCATGGCAACCCACTCCAGTATCCTTGCTTGGAGAATTCTATGGACAGAGGAGACTCGTGGGCTACAGTCCATGGGCTCACAAAGAGTTGGGCATGACTGAGGATACATATAAGCTCTTATGTACTGTTAACTTTGGGTTATTCTTGTGTTTTATATGATATAAGCATTCAAACTTCTAACCTAATGACCTGAGGCTAGTTAGCTCTTCTGGGAGCAAGAGATAACTGTCTATATATAGCATTCCAAATGCAAAGCAACTTCAACAAAATTGGATTTTCTGGATAGTGTCTTTGAGAAAGAGACTTGGCTATTAAGCCTAAATGCAGACCACACAGCTTTGCTCCAGTTATAAATGGGACCCCTCCATTTAGAGCCTCATAAAATACACCTTAGCCATTTTGAGAGTTTCACTCGTGTGGAATAATACAAAGATAGATGGAGGGCAGAGGCATAGTGAAATATTCTAGAATGAAGGAAAAATATGAGAGTCAAACAATTAGCTCTTCAGCCAGTTGCCTGTGTATTTACCCTTCATCTCATTGAGCAAAAGACTGGATACTGAAATGTCTGAGTTCAACCTTTGGTTAAACGCCATAACCTGAAGAATGGCACCACATCTTGACACACGCTGAGGTTCTTCTGTCCAAAGAGTGATGGGGGACTGGAGCTAGACAAGGAGGAGTTTGTAGGAATCTTTCAGAAATAGAAGCAGTTGCTTCATTTTCCTAGGCTGTGGATGGCTGCACAGGTGTGCAATGATTCTTTCTGTAAGACTCCGTTTTCTTAAGGTGCCAACTAGTATCTCATTATGCCAGGTGCCACCTGGTAGCAAAATTTAGTAAGAGCTTTCAGTTCAAGTCACAGATGCTTCTTAGCACAATTCAGGACAGAGTTCCCCCTCTGTCCAAAAAGTGCCATTCAGGATTGATGTAATCTGTGCCCAAATATGTCTTCTGCGGCCCTCACATTTACAACTCATACTTATTACTTGACCTTTGCACATCTTACATCTGACCTTATGACTTGCCTTTGCACATGCGGGGCCTCTTCAGATGCAGAAAGACTTGGGTTAAAAGCCTGGCTTCATTTGCTTACCCAGCTGGGTGACCTGGAGAAATGTATTAACCTTTCTGAGTCTCAGTTTCCTCACTCGTAAGGTGTAGGTGACAATGTCTCTTTGATGGGCATCTTGTAAAGATTTCTTTTGTTAAAAATTGCCTCATCTTTCCTGTCTTTCTGGGGTTGCACAGTTGCTTGAGCAGCAGTCTTTCCAGACATTGTGTCTTTCCTTTCCTTTGAAATGAGGCTCCATGAAAAAGTATTCCATACTCAGTCCACTTTCTACACTCCCATTTGTTCCTCAACTTGTTCCAGAGCATCTGCTAACCTCATTCTTCCAAAACTGTTTTTGCCAAGGTTATTGCTATGGACTAAATGTTTGCATATCCCCAAATTCATATATTGAAGTCCCAGCCTCCAACTGGATGGTATCAGGAGGTTTGGTCTCTGGGAGGTAAATAGGTTTAGATGAGGTCACAAGGAGAGGGCACCTATGATGGGGTTAGTACTTAGTACCCTTATAAGAAGAGACCAGAGACCAGAGGGAGACCCCTCTCTCTCATTCTCTCTCTCTCTCCCCATCTCTGCCACTATGTTAAGGAAGCAGCTTGTGTTAACCTGGAGGAGTGTGTTCACCAAGAATCTGACTGTATCAGCATTCTGATTTTGGGCCTCCAGCTTTCAGTCCAGACCTATGAGAAATAAACGTTTGCCGTTTAAGCCACTCAGCCTATGGTATTGTCGTCAAAGCAAGCTGGATGACCTGAATCAGTTGTAGTCAACCTCATTTTCCAATTTGATGATCTGTTTTGGCCTAGACAGCATATTAAAAAAGCAGAGACATAACTTTGCTAACAAAGGTCCATCTAGTCAAAGCTATGGTTTTTCCAGGAGTCATGTATGGATGTGAGAGTTGGACTATAAAGAAAACTGAGCACCGAGGAACTGATGCTTTTGAACTGTGGTGTTGGAGAGGACTCTTGAGAGTCCCTTGGACTGCAAGGAGATCCAACCAGTCCATCCTAAAGGAAATCAGCCCTGAATATTCATTGGAAGGACTGATGCTGAAGCTGAAGCTCCAATACTTTGGCCACCTGATGGAAAGAACTGACTTATTTAAAAGACCCTGATGCTGGGAAAGATTGAAGGCGGGAGGAGAAGGGGATGACAGAGGATGAGATGGTTGGATGGCATCATCGACTCAATGGACATGAGTTTGAGTGAACTCCAGGAGTTGGTGATGGACAGGGAGGCCCAGCGCGCTGCAGTCCGTGGGGTCTCAAAGAGTCGGACACGGCTGAAAGACTGAACTGAACTAAACTACAGTCACTAGACCTTACTGATCACTTCCTTAAACTCTCCCCTATGCACCATCCAGGACGCTCACTGCCCTCCAGGTCTTCCCTCACTCTCCGATCATCCTTCTCAGTCTCTTGCCGACTCCTTTTCCTTTAGCTGCTCGTTAACTGATTCCACCACCATCTACTCCTATGTTGTTCTCTTCTGCTCACCAGCTGATGTTTTCTGCTATAATTTCAGCTGTTACCCATATGCTCATGATTCCAAATCTGTATTTACCAACCTAACTTCTACCCTACACATATTTCCACATACCTTCATTTCTCCCTGGATACCCTTCAGGCGTCTTATATCTACCAATAAGAATTGAACTCATTATGCCCTGAATCCACCAAAACTTTTTAATTAAATAAATGGGGAAAAAAAAGACATCTAAATAGATCTCCCTCCTGATGGTTTTCTCTTGATGCACCTGGCATAGTATCCCAGGCTAGGAATTTATGAGATATCTTTGACTTCTGTCTTTTCCTATCTCTAAATACAACTACCAACCACTCACCTAAGCCTGACTATTTGTGCTCAAGCTCCTCTTGCCCATGCTAATACTGCCTCAGTTTATCACCTGCCCACCTTATTTGTTGAGCCTTCCTGCTTGGCCCACCTCCCTGTTCCAGTCCACTACAGGTATGTCCTGTAATATCTTCCTAGACCTCAAGTCATATCATATCATTTTCTTGCTTACAGGACAAGCCCTAATGCCTTGGCAGGACATGGCCCTCTTCATACTCAGGTGTCAGAACTTCATATCTAGTCTATGTCCCAGGACTCTCTTCCCTTTGTGTATAGATTCCAGGCACCCTGAATCTATTAACTCCTTAGACTTCCATTTCTTCTTATGAACTGAATTGTGTCTCCTCAAAATTCATATTTGAATCCTCAACCCCCAGTTTGAGAAAACTCTGGAAGATAGTGAGGGACAGGGAAGTCTGGCATGCTCTAGTCCATGGGGTCACAAAGAGTTGGACATGACTTAGCAACTGAACACCACCACCACCCAGTATCTTCAGATGTGACTGTATTTGGAGAAAGTATCTTTAAAGAGGTAATAAAGTGAACATGAGGCTGTTAGGGTTGGGCTCTAGTCCAGCAGGCCTGGTGTTCTTATACAAAGAGGAAGACATCCCTGGGATGCAGGAAGCAAGGAAAGGCCATGGGAAGATGCAGACGGCCGTCTGCAAGCCAAGGAGAGAGGCCTCAGGAGAGACCAACACTGTGGGCACTTTGACCTCAGATTTCTAGTCTCCAGAAGTACGAGCCAATACAGTTCTGTTGTTTAAGCCGCCGAGCCTGTGGTATTTTATTACAGCAGGAGGGGACCTGAGTTCCATCCCTGGGTCAGGAAGATTCTCTGGAGAATAAAATGGCAACTCACTCCAGTATCCTTGCCCAGGAAATCCCATGGACAGAGGAGCCTGGTGCACTACAGTCTATGGGATTGCAAGAGTTGGATGCAACTTAACCAACCAACAAAGCAAACTAACACAGTCTTTTACAAGAGATATCATTCACCTTAGCTTTACTCGTAGTGCCTTTCCCTCATTCCTCTACTTGAGAAAGTCATGTAATAACTGAAAAAATAAGAGAAAGTCTTATTTATTTTTCAAATGGTACTTTAATGATTATTTTCCTGATTCCTTCAGGAATAAATGGTCCATCTTCTTGCTCCTGCAGAACTTTGCTGAAATTCTACTGCATCTGTGCTGAAATTTATCTTTGCACCATCTTCTGAGTGCAGCTTCTTGAAGGCAAGGTCTTCACTTCTTTGAAACCCTAGTCTAGAGGTCACGGTGTGCCGCGCTTAGGTGGGAGACATGTTTAGTGCCCCCTCACTGGCATTATCTTCTTATAAATTGAGGTAACATTTTAAAGCCAGGAAATTTCACACAAGAATTCTCTGGAAGACCAGGAGGGTGTGGCAGCTTCCGCACCTAAATGTTAAGTCACATACCTGGATCCACAGACACAAGCTCCTGACTTCCTTACAGCTGCACCTCAAGAACTGCTGTGATGACACCCTCCTTGTCACTGGTGGTGCTCATCTGCTCACCCTTCTCCAAACATCAGGACGTCCTCAGAATAATCATGGTAGACTTAAAACCCATGTGTTTTTGTTGTTGTTGTTTTAAATGGAGAAGAGGTTATATCAGATCCTGGAACTAAAGCAGCTCTGCCATTCTGGAAAGTTGTTGAGAGTCTCAGGGCAGTCAGCCTTGTTTAGGATTTGATGCAGACTGGAGATCAGACAGGACTCTCTCCTTACTTCCCTAAATATAACAGCATGTCTCCAAGTCAGCGGCTTCTCATTTTTACATCTACCTTCTACCTTTATCCGGGCTTCCCTGGTAGCTCAGCTGGTAAAGAATCCACCAGCAATGTGGGAGACCTGGGTTTGATCCCTGGGTTGGGAAGATCCACTGGAGGAGGGCACAGCAACCCACTCCAGTGTTCTTGCCTGGGAATCCCCATGGACTGGTAGGCTACAGTCCACGGGGTAGAAAAGAGTCGGACACAACTGAGCGACTAAGCACAGCACATATAATAGACAGACTAGGTATTGTATGTTTATGATCCAGCTATACCAGTTGGTTGTTTCAAACAGACAAGACACTGTTGATTCTTTTTTTTTTTTTAAGAACTTAAAAAAAATTTTTTTTGGATGTGGACCATTTTTAAAGAAGCCTTTACTGAACTTGCTACAATATTGTGTCAGGATCTTCCTGACCCAGGGATCAAACCCAGATCTCCTGCATTGAAGGCAGATTCTGTACCAGCTGAGCCACCAGGAGAGCCCCCCAAACTGCTTCTTATTTCCTGTTAATGTCATCACAGACTCCTCAGTTTGGTCCTTTAGTTGACTTCTTACAGACTTTCTCTTCATCTCCTCCTGACTCAATTTACATTCACTATCTTCAGATTGTTTTAGTGGGAGGAGACCGGGTATTCAATGCTTCCTTTCATTTGCACAACTTTGTCTTTTTCCCTCCTGATTTTAATTTGCTAGTTCCTGGCATTCTTCTCTATCAGGTAGAGAATTGATTCTGGTGCCAACCCATGACTTTCTTCCTTGCTGTTGGAGATCCTTTAATGAAATAATCACGGTGGAGCTTTGTAAACGTCAAGGTTTGTTTGGAAAGGAGAGTCAGTTTTTACTGGGTCCAGCTCATGAATCACAAGTGAATTTTTGTAAGAGATCCTGATGTTCATACTTTATCATAACCGGGAAGCAAGCTATATACCTAGCTTAGCTATGCACAAGACACATGGTAACGACTACAGAATCCAATAATGATTTGTAGGGCCACCACTTTCCTTCAACTAGCTGAAGCTGCCAAATGTCAAAACAAAAGTTAATTTCACAATGTAAACAATTAATTATGTGGAGAATAAAACTAATTCCACTTGTAGTCTGATTTGACATATCACACTTTTGTTAAAATGGCATAACTTTAAATATAGGCGATGATTATTAAAAGGATGGTGAAATCAGGCTAACAAAATTTCAAGCATTCCAAACTATGCAGCTAACTACGCACCAAATGATACAGAGCATAAAGTGACCCCAAGGAAATGGTAATGAATGGATACTGCGCCAGCGCAAGGCAAAAAACCAATTCTGCCATAGGAGAGACAAACAAGGTCAATGGAATAAGGAGAGATGATACTGTGCTTTAAATACTGTGACAGCCAGTTCAGATGTTCACCCAACTGAGACAGTCCTAACAATAGAAACAGAAAATATTGTTTAGAGACATTTGCTGTGAAGAGGGTAAGTGGGAGTATTCGTTTTTTTTTTTTTTACGCTGGCATAACAAACTACAGCAAAATTAGTGGCTTTAAAACAACACTCATTTATTAATTCACAATGTGTTAATTCACAGAAGTCTGAGGGCTCTGAAGTCTCTGGGAGAAGGCGCCAAGCTCATTCAAGTGGTTGCTGAGGCAGTCCCAGCACGGGCTGAAAAAGAATTTTTCAGACTCAGAGCATTTCAGAAGGGAGTGAGGTTATTAACAGCAAAGAGCAGAGATAACCAGGGCACAGTAAATGCAGTGGGCCGACCTTTTGACAGGCCAGAGAAAGGCGTCATTTCTCCTAGGTTAATAGCCAATTTTTATAGCCTCAAGACAAAATTTCTGGTGATTGGTTAGGGCGATATAGTGTGATTACTGGGGTGAGCATTTTTACCTAATTTTTAGTCAGAAAGCCTGCTGGTGATGATCAGGGGTGGCAGGAGGTGAGGGAAGGCTGTCTTTGGTAATGGTTACAAAGGGGCTCAGTCAGCTGTGGAGACAACCTTGGTCTGGGCTCTGCTTCTGGGTCTTGGTACAAAACCTCGGCCCTGTGGCCTTGGGGCAGATCTCAACAGTGTTGGTAGAATCAAGTTCTTTACAGGTGTAACACTGAGGTCCCCATTTCCTTGCTGAATTCCCAAGCCCTTTGTGTGGCCTCCTCCAACTTCATCCATCAATGGCACGTAGAATGCTTCTCAAACCTGAACTCTTCCTGACTTCTATGTCTTCTTCTCTGGCCTACCTTCAATGTCAGCAGCAGGGGAATTTGCTCTACTTTAAAGGGCTAATGTGATTAGATCAGGTCCATCCAGGTAATCTACCTGCTTAAGATCAGTTGTGCCTTATAACATTACCCATCACTGGAGTGACATCTCATCACAGTCATAGGTTCCAGGAATTTCCCATAAATTCTGCCTCCTGCAGTGGGTACTGAAGTCACACAGAAATCTCTAGCATTATGTTCTTGGGAATTAGAAAGTACTACAAAAACACATTTATGGAGATATTTTGCTGTTGAGCTTTCTTCTGAAAGGATGTTCTGATTATAAGATAATGTCAGTTCAAACTTTTGCATTATTTTAGGATTTTTAAAGGTTGTATTCCCTTCCTTGAGTAAGTAGTCACTGGACTTTTTGAACAATATTTTTTTAATATCAAGATGAACATAAACTTGGAAAAGTGGCTAGACTCTTCATGAATACAAATTTTGTATGTAATAAAAACTTGGAGCTAATATGCATACATTCAGTAATTATTTTAATAATCTATGCCTTTTTACTGTTTCTGTTTGGGGATAACATCTCCTTATGAAGTAGCATAATTGGGCTTCCCTTGTGGCTCAGTTGGTAAAGAGTCCGCGTGCAATGTGGGAGACTTGAGTTCGATCCCTGAGTTGGGAAGATGCCCTGGAGAAGGGAAAGGCTACTCACTTTAGTATTCTGGCCTGGAGAAGTCTATGGACTGTAGAGTCCATGGGATCGAAAATAGTGGGACGATACCAAAGCGACTTTCATTTTCATGAAGTAGCATGGTCTACTAGAATTTCTTCTGTGTAGGGTTTTGTGGAGGTCATACATTGATCTGAGGAAATCTGAATTCATGTAATGTGGCTAAGGCTACTTACATAATTATGATGATTTAGTCGCTAAGTCATATCCGACTCTTGAGACTTTATGGGCTGTAACGTGCTAGGCTCCTCTGTCCATAGCATTTTCCAGGCAAGAATACTGGAGTGGGTTGTCGTTTCCTTCTCCAGGGGATTTTCCCAACCCAGGGATCAAACCCTGGTCTCCTGCACTGCAAGAAGATTCTTTACCGACTGAGCTGTTTCCAGTCCATGGGGTTTTATTAACTACTTTTTCTAAGGTAACTGGAAAATGTCAAGCAATGCAAGCTTGTCTTGCACCTACCTTTATCTCTTAATAATAAATACTCTTTTCTTTATTTTTTTTTCATATCTTCTCTGGACATATTATGTGTTTATTTCTTTACTATGTATCTTTCTCCTGCCCTTCAACTAGAATGTGAATCCATGAGGGCAGAGCTTCTATGTTTTTACTTTTATAATCCTTGTACCTGAACAGCTCCTGACATATAGTAGGTGCCCAACAATATTTGTTGGCTGAATGAATGAATATATGGAAATGGAACATCAGTTGTTTTAGAGACAGTTCTAGCACATGGAGCTATTTATCTTTATTTTCCTAGAAGCTATTCTATAGAAGCTATTCTATGGGCTTCCCCCATAGCTCAGTTGGTAAAGAATCTGCCTGCAATGAAGGAGACCTGGGTTCGATTCTTGGGTTGGGAAGAGGCCCTGGAGAAGGAAATGGCAACCCACTCCAGTATTCTTGCTTGGAGAATCCCATGGACAGAAGAGCCTGGCAGGCTACTGTCCATGGGGTCGCAAGAGTCAGACATGACTGAGCAACTTTCGTTTCACTTCACTTCATTCTGTGGAAAAGTGAGATGTTTCAGATGATTTAAATGTCAAATGTAGATGTGTGTGAATTTGACTCTTGGTAAGGAAAATAAGAATCAGTTCAGTTCAGTCACTCAGTCGTGTCCGGTTCTTTGTGACCCCATGAATTGCAGCACGCCAGGCCTCCCTGTCCATCACCAACTCCCGGAGTTCGCTCAGATTCCTGTCCATCGAGTCAGTGATGCCATCCAGCCATCTCATCTTCGGTCGTCCCCTTCTCCTCCTGCCCTCAATCCCTCCCAGCATCAAAGTCTTCTCCAATGAGTCAACGCTTCTCATGAGGTGGCCAAAGTACTGGAGCTTCAGCTTTAGCATCATTCCTTCCAAAGAAATCCCAGGGCTGATCTCTTTCAGAATGCACTGGTTGGATCTCCTTGCAGTCCAAGGGACTCTCAAGAGTCTTCTCCAACACCACAGTTCAAAAGCATCAATTCTTTGGCACTCAGCCTTCTTCACAGTCCAACTCTCACTTCCATACATGACCACAGGACAAACCATAGCCTTGACTAGATGGACCTTAGTCGGCAAAGTAATGTTTCTGCTTTTGAATATGCTGTCTAGGTTGGTCATAACTTTTCTTCCAAGGAGTAAGCGTCTTTTAATTTCATGGCTGCAGTCACCATCTGCAGTGGTGCCCCAGAAAATATTTATTTCTGGAGCCCCAGAAAATAAAGTCTGACACTGTTTCCACTGTTTCCCCATCTATTTCCCATGAAGTGATGGGACTGGATGCCATGATCTTTGTTTTCTGAATGTTGAGCTTTAAGCCAACTTTTTCACTCTCAGCAAGAGGCTCTTTAGCTCCTCTTCACTTTCTGCCATAAGGGTGGTGTCATCTGCATATCTGAGGTTATTGATATTTCTCCCGGCAATCTTGATTCCAGCTTGTGTTTTTTCCAGTCCAGCGTTTCTCATGATGTACTCTGCATAGAAGTTAAATGAGCAGGGTGACAATATACAGCCCTGATGGATTCCTTTTCCTATTTGGAACTAGTCTATTGTTCCATGTCCAGTTCTAACTGTTTCTTCCTGACCTGCATACAGATTTCTCAAGAGGCAGGTCAGGTGGTCTGTATTCCCATCTCTCTCAGAATTTTCCACAGTTTATTGTGATCCATACTGCAGGAAAAGAGGCAGATGGGTTTTCAAGGAATTGTGACTTAAGTTTACCTATGATTCAGATAGAGGTGAGTGTTAGCTGACTAACAGGACTCATTACCTGTGCAATTTTTGGTGACCCAGAAACACAGTTGAACATCAAGAGTAAAAGAACCCTAGAAACAGTCTAGATTCAAATCCAAGTACCACTTCTTTGGACATGAATTTGAGCAAACTCTGGGAGACAGTGGAGGACAGAGGAGCCTGGTGTGCTACAGTCAATTGGGTTGCAAAGAGCTGGAAATGACTGAGTGGCTGAACAACATCACCTCTTAGAGCGGTATACACTCAACTCACGGAAACTTCTTAACCATTTTGTGCCTTGGCTTCCTCATCTATCAAAATGGAATGGTGATAATCTATCCCACAATGGGTCGTTGTGAGAATTAAATGAGTATGTAAATGTGTTAGACCAATGCCTTGCCCCAAGCAAGAAATGGTGTTAACATATTTAGATGTTATTAACTTCTGTTTTATTGGCTCTTGACCCTCTTGTTACAGTGAAGAACTTGAGCTCCTGTAGAGTTGACCCAAAGTATTTCTTAGTGTTCTGAAAAATACTTAATTGTCTCCAGAAGCAAATCTTGCCAATATCCGATCATCTATTAATATGATGTGATGTCCTCTTCTTTTGCTTTGATCCTCTCTCTGCTACACAAAGCACTTTATCTTAGTCCAGGCAGGTATAAGAAAATACCCTAGGCTTAAACAATACACATTGATTTATCACAGTTTTGTAGGCTGGGAACTTCAAGATCAAGGTGCAGAGGGTGCGGGTGATTTGGTTCTTGGTGAGAACTCTCTTTCAGGCTTGCAGTCATTTGTCTGCTCATGGCAGAAAGAGAGCATGTTCTCTCTCTTCCTCTTATAAAGCTAGTGAAGACTTTGCCTCCCAGTGCAGGAGACACAGGAGATGTGGGTTCCATCCCTGGGTCAGGAAGAGCCCCTGGAGCAGGAAATGGCAACCCACCCCATTATTCTTATCTGGAGAATCCAATGGACAGTGTAGCCTGGTGAACTACAGTCCATGGGGTCGCAAAAAGTTGGACATGACTGAGTACACACACAGAGATATATAGATAATGTCATCATGAGAGTATTGCTGCCACGACCTCATCTAAACCTAAGTAACTTTCAAAGGTTTGATCTCCAAATATGTTCACACTGAGGGTTAGGTCTTCAACATATACATTTAAAGGAAGACATAGTTCAGTCCATAGCACACCCCCATGCCAGTGGGATGTTCTGCTCTTCTGATGGCACATAGGCTCCTCTTGGTAAGGTTGGTACTTGAGTTCTTAAGTCTGCTCAGTTCAGTTCAGTTCAGTTGTTCAGTCGACCCCATGAATCGCAGCATGCCAGGCCTCCCTGTCCATCACCAACTCCCGGAGTTCACTCAGACTCACATCCATCAAGTCAGTGATGCCATCCAGCCATCTCATCCTCTGTCGTCCCCTTCTCCTCCTGCCCCCAATCCTTCCCAGCATCAGAGTCTTTTCCAATGAGTCAACTCTTTGCATGAGGTGGCCAAAGTACTAGAGTTTCAGCTTTAGCATCATTCCTTCCAAAGAAATCCCAGGGCTGATCTCCTTCAGAATGGACTGGTTGGATCTCCTTGCAGTCCAAGGGACTCTCAAGAGTCTTCTCCAACACCACAGTTCAAAAGCATCAATTCTTCGGCACTCAGCCATCTTCACAGTCCAACTCTCACATCCATACATGACCACAGGAAAAACCATAGCCTTGACTAGACGGACCTTAGTCAGCAAAGTAATGTCTCTGCTTTTGAATATGCTGTCTAGGTTGGTCATACCTTTTCTTCCAAGGAGTAAGCGCCTTTTAATTTCATGGCTGCAGTCACCATCTGCAGTGATTTTGGAGCCCCAGAAAATAAAGTCTGACACTGTTTCCACTGTTTCCCCATCTATTTCCCATGAAGTGATGGGACTGGATGCCATGATCTTCGTTTTCTGAATTTTGAGCTTTAAGCCAACTTTTTCACTCTCACTTTCACTTTCATCAAGAGGCTTTTTGGTTCCTCTACACTTTCTGCCATAAGGGTGGTGTCATCTGCATATCTGAGGTTATTGATATTTCTCCCGGCAATCTTGATTCCAGCTTGTGTTTCTTCCAGTCCACCGTTTCTCATGATGTACTCTGCATAGAAGTTAAATAAGCAGGGTGACAATATACAGCCTTGACGTACTCCTTTTCCTATTTGGAACCAGTCTGTTGTTCCATGTCCAGTTCTAACTGTTTCTTCCTGGCCTGCATACAGATTTCTCAAGAGGCAGGTCAGGTAGTCTGGTATTCCCATCTCTTCCAGAATTTTCCACAGTTTATTGTGATCCACACAGTCAAAGGCTTTGGCATAGTCAGTAAAGCAGAAGTGGATGTTTTTCTGGAACTCTCTTGCTTTTTCCATGATCCAGCAGATGTTGGCAATTTGATCTCTTATGTCTGCTGGGAGCAACCAAATCTATTTGGTCCTATTGTCCAGCCAAGAACCAAAATGTAAAGTCTGTGTCTAGATTCATTTTTTCGCATGTGAATGTCTGGCTGTTACAACACCACTTTTTGACTATCTTTGCTTCACTGTATTGCCTTTGCTACTTTGTCAAAGATCAGTTAGGTTTATCTGTTTGAGTATATTTATGTGAATCATTTTCTGGACTCTAATTTTTTCACTGATCTATTTGTTTGTTCGTTAACAAGTATCACACCCTCTTGACTGCTATAACTTTATAAATGAATTTTGAAGTTAGGTAATGTCAGTTTTCAAACTTTCTTCTTCAATATTGACTGTTCATCTTTTCCCTCTCTGTATAAATTTTAGAATCAATTTTTCAATATTTACACAATAGCTAGATAGGATTTTGATTAGAATTGGAATGAGTCTATAAATGAAGTTAGAAAAAAATGGTGTCATCACAATATTGAGTCATCCTATTCATGAACATGGAATATTTCTCCCTTTATTTATTTTTTTCCTTACTTTTTAAAAAATTATTTATTTATTGTTAATTGGAGGATAATTGCTTCATATATTGTGTTGGTTTCTGCCATATATCAGCATGAATTGGCCATTGCATTTAGTTCTTTTTTTGATTTTTCATTAGAGTTTGATAGTTTTCCTTACATGGATCTTGTACATATTTGTTAGATTTACACCTAAGTATTTTATTTTAGGGGGAGGATGCTGATGTAAATGGTAACTTAAAGTTTCAAACCTACTTATTCATTTCTGATATATACAAAGCAATTTACTTGTATTTTAATCTTGTAAAACAACAACTTTGCTGTTATTGCCTATTAGTGCCAGAATATCTTTTTGAGTCAATGTCTTTCAGATTTTCTACATAGATGATCTTGTCATCTGCAAGCAAAGACAGTTTTATTCCTTTCTTCCCAGCCTTCTGTGTACATTTTTCTTCTTTTTCTTTTCTTATTGCATAGCTGGTACTTCCAGTATGATGTTGAAAAGCAGTGGTAAGAGAGGACATCATTGTCTTGTTCTAATCTGAGAAGAAAGCTTTGTGTTCTCACCACTAATCATACAGTTAGCTGTAGGTGTTTAAAAATGTTCTTTATCAAACTGAGGAAGTTACCTTCTAGTACAAGTTTGCTGAGATTTTTTAACATGAATGGTAATTGGGTTTTGTCAAATGCTTCGGTTGTGTGGTAATAGATGTGGCTCTAGTTTTATGACTGGGTTTGAGTCTTTAGGTGGGCCTGTGACTCTGGACTGTGAACTTCACCAGTTCTTCCAGTTTTTTTTTTTCTCCCCTTCAGGTGGAAATGGATGGCTAAATGTAGCTGCAACTTGGTATTTATCTTCCTCAATGTGGAAGGCTAGAGCTGGCTCTAGTTGGGAATTTCCCTTTCTGCAGGTAGTTCTGGTTAGCTAAGTTTCTCCTGAGGGCAGGCCTTGTTAAAAAGAATACTCTGGAATATTTTAAATGGATTGCTTTTCCAGAAGCACAAGGGGATGTTTCTCCAACATTCATGATGAGGACCTCATTCCCAGAGGTAAAACTCATAAAAGTGACCGTCTCCGACTCCCCACCACCATACCTTTAGACCAAATCTTCCTGTAGCTTTTAATTCTTGCATGCATGCTCAGTTGCTAAGTGTGTCCAACTCTTTGTGACACCACAGACTGTAGCCCTCCAGGCTCCTCTGTCTATGGTATTTCCTGGGGAAGAATACTGGGGTGGTTAGCCATTTCCTTCTCCAAGGAATCTTCCCTGATGCAGGGACGGAGCCCATGTCCCCTGCATTGGCAGGTGGGTTCTTTACTACCGAGCCACCAGGAAAGCCTGTTTTTCACTCTTATGCTTGTCTAAACTGAACCTCCATCAATTAAATTACAGTTTGGGTTTTCCTACCTCAGCACAGGTCCCAGCATGGTTTCTGCTCATGGATTTCTGTTCAATAAATTGCCATTCTCCCTTTGTGCCCATCTGTCTCTCCAATATTGGGGCCAGCAATTTGCCCTGTGACCTCACTTCTCTGACAGATCTAAGAAGAGTTGTTGATTTTTAAGTTATTCAGCTTTTTACTTGTTATTAAAAGTACAGACTGAGAAGCAACTTCTAAGCTACTTACACTTTGGACCAGACACCCAGATTTCTCAAATTTTTATTTAGATATGTTGATGATGATATTTCAACACTATTGGTTTATGGTTTTGTAGAGTTATTACTCTGAGCACATAAATTTTACAAAAATGACAAAGGGATCCATGTCACGAAAAAATGTTTAAAAATCTCAAATCTGAATGAATAGGGGTTGAAAAAAATGTACATTTGAATCCATTTTGCTCTGCAGTCAGGTCTTCAAGTTTGCTGGAGATTTTAGTAAGTGTCAGGGCCATGGGTGATAATGATTTAAAGCAGTTTCTCAGAATAAATTAGTCTTGTGACAACAGACACATGCTAAGGCCTTTTGTGCATAGAACTCATGCTCCATTTGTGCTGGGGTCCAGCGAGGCTCTGCTGTAGCCCGGCCCTGGCTCATCTTGTATAGTAATTGAAACATTAGTGTGAAGGGAAGGGAAATCAGTGGATGAATCAAAATATGATAAAGTCTGTTAAAGGAAGTGGTCCCCTCTCAAGGCCTGGTTTGTAAGCCATTCAACCCTAACTTGTAAACAGAATGAAACAGAATGTGATCTTCCTGCAGAAGACACTGTGATTTTAATAGATGGCTCCCTTGATAGATACAGCCAGCATGCTGTTTCAAACAATTAAAAAAACGCTTTGCCAGAGAGGCTTTTGGTTATGTTTCTGGCCAGTCTTTCTTTCCCAACAGAGCCCTCAGCTAAGGAGGAAATGAATGTCTCAGGGCTGACTAGGATCTGGAGAGAGGCACGAGGTGGAGAACTCGATAGGCGCGCTCACCATCTGAAAGCCAAGGATTCTCTGTTTTCCATGATGCTTCCTGCTCCTCTTGGCAAACCTGGTGACACGCGACAGGGGCATTACTCCATTCAGGCTGAGGAGTAATCCTTGGCAGATCACAAGGATGATGTTGTTTTTCAGAAAGGCCAGAACAGATTAAGCGTCCTGAAGAAGAATGTGGCCTGAGCCCATTTTTCAAGCCGTACTTTTGGACGATATAGACATGGATCACTGGAAGAAGACTTAGTTTAGAGGGAAGAAAAGTAATAAAAAGGTACAGCTCATTTCTTACTTCAGCTTCCGTATTTCTAAAATGACTAATGCAAGAATACAGTCTAAGGAAATGGCTTAGTGCTTACCCATGTCCAACTACATAATATATAGCAGTGAGGCTTGTATACTTTGTCAAAAACAAGCCACTAAAGAATTGATTTATTTATTTGAATTAGTTTCTCAATGAAATACTTGGGGAAAGAAGAATTCAAGAGGTTTTTTTTTTTTTTTAATGGACAATGTAAATAATCTTCAATGATCTTTCAGCTCTTCCCTCCAATTTACAAAGAGAAATTATTCATCTAGGAGTTCATGGCAAAGACAGTAGAAAATTTTCAAATTGTCCTCAGATTTTCTAGTGGAAGTCTTACACCCTCAATGATAAAAAGAATGCACCCTAAAGAAACCTATGTATACTAACGAGGGAGAAGAGGAAACCTGAGGCATGGATGTGCACATGATTAAAACACTGGGCTTGCAATTCATGTTCATGTTTTAGGTCTGTGGATTGAGTAGCTGCGTTCAGGAGGGAAAGTCCAGGTCATTGCTATAAACATACAGTAATGCTTTGGTTCATTACTCTGCTCCCCAAGTCAAAGAATGTGGCTGATAAAAGACGAGAAAATGGCATTTGCAGCAACATGGATAGACCTACACATTGTCATACTAAGTAAAGTAAGTCAGAAAGAGAAAGACAAACACCATATAATATCACTTCTCAGTTCAGTTCAGTCGCTCAGTCGTGTCAGACTCTTTGCGACCCCACGGACTGCAGCACGCCAGGCTTCCCTGTTCATCACCAACTCCCGGAGCTTACTCAAACTCATGTCCATCGAGTTGGTGGAAGGCTTCTATGTAGAATCTAAGTTCAGTTCAGGTCAGTCGCTTAGTCGTGTCAGACTCTTTGCAACCCCATGGACTGCAACACGCCAGGCCTCCCTGTCCATCACCAACTCCCGGAGTTCACTCAGACTCGCTTCCATCGAGTCAGTGATGCCATCCAGCCATCTCATCCTTGGTCGTCCCCTTCTTCTTCTGCCCCCAATCCCTCCCAGCATCAAAGTCTTTTCCAATAAGTCAACTCTTCACATGAGGTGGCCAAAGTACTGGAGCTTCAGCTTTAGCATCATTCCTTCCAAAGAAATCCCTGGGCTGATCTCCTTCAGAATGGACTGGTTGGATCTCCTTGCAGTCCAAGGGACTCGCAAGAGTCTTCTCCAACACCACAGTTCAAAAGCATCAATTCTTTGGCACTCAGCCTTCTTCACAGTCCAACTCTCACATCCATACATGACCACTGGAAAAACCATAGCCTTGACTAGACGGACCTTAGTCGGCAAAGTAATGTCTCTGCTTTTGAATATACTATCTAGGTTGGTCATACCTTTTCATCCAAGGAGTAAGCGTCTTTTAATTTCATGGCTGCAATCACCATCTGCAGTGATTTTTGGAGCCCCAGAAAATAAAGTCTGACACTGTTTCCACTGTTTCCCCATCTATTTCCCATGAAGTGATGGGACCGGATGCCATGATCTTCGTTTTCTGAATTTTGAGCTTTAAGCTAACTTTTTCACTTTCCTCTTTCACTTTCATCAAGAGGCTTTTAGTTCCTCTTCACTTTCTGCCATAAGGGTGGTGTCATCTGCATATCTGAGGTTATTGATATTTCTCCCGGCAATCTTGATTCCAGCTTGTGTTTCTTCCAGTCCAGGGTTTCTCATGATGTACTCTGCATAGAAGTTAAATGGGCAGGGTGACAATATACAGCCTTGACGTACTCCTTTTCCTATTTGGAACCAGTCTGTTGTTCCATGTCCAGTTCTAACTGTTGCTTCCTGACCTGCATACAGATTTCTCAAGAGGCAGGTCAGATGGTCTGGTATTCCCATCTCTCTCAGAATTTTCCACAGTTTATTGTGATCCACACAGTCAAAGGCTTTGGCATAGTCAATAAAGCAGAAATAGATGTTTTTCTGGAACTCTTTTGCTTTTTCCATGATCCAGCAGATGTTGGCAATTTGATCTCTGGTTCCTCTGCCTTTTCTAAAACCAGCTTGAACATCAGGGAGTTCACAGTTCACGTACTGCTGAAGCCTGGCTTGGAGAATTTTGAGCATGACTTTACTAGCATGTGATTTGAGTGCAATTGTGTGGTAGTTTGAGCATTCTTTGGCATTGCCTTTCTTTGGGATTGGAATGAAAACTGACATTTTCCAGTCCTGTGGCCACTGCTGAGTTTTCCAAATTTGCTGGCATATTGAGTGCAGCACTTTCACAGCATCATCTTTCAGGATTTGAAATAGCTCAACTGGAATTCCATCACCTCCGCTAGCTTTGGACTGGAATGGGTGAATTTAACTCAGATGTGAAATCTAAACTATGATACAAATGAGCTTATCTATGAAACAGAAACAGACTCACAGGCATAGAGAACAAACCTGTGGTTGCCAAGGGGGAGGCAGATGGGGGGGGGATTGGGAGTTTGGGATTAGCAGTTGCAAACTATTTTATCTGTAGAATAATTAAACAAAAGGTCCTACTCTACTGCTGTTGTTTAGTTGCTAAGTCGTGCCAGACTCTTTGTGAGCCCATGGCTGTAGCCTGCCAGGCTCCTCTGTCCATGGGGGTTTCCCAGGCAAGGATACTGGAGTAGGTTGCCCTTTCCTTCTCCATACTGTATAGCAAGTGAACTGTCTTCAGTATCCTGTGATAAACCAAATGGAAAAGAATATGAAAAAGAATGTGTGTGTGTGTATATATATATATATAACTGAATTGCTATGCTGTACAACAGAAATTAACAGAACATTGTAAATCAACTATACTTCAATAAAATAAATTTTTAAAAAGTGTGGCTGATTAGGAAACATTGACAAGAAAGACAGGGAAGTCGGGGGTCATTAGATTTGCTTTCATCACACGTACACAGGGGTATTTTGGCTAGTGACATCAGTTTTAGGGAAAGACCTTTTTAAATTATTTAAAATTAATTGCTTATAGAGGTCACTTATTTTCAAAACGTTTGGAACAGTAGGAGGTTATATACAATACAGAATATATACAATAAATCTGGCAGACTGTTTTAAAAAATGGAGCCAGAATAAAGAGACAGTATTACCTACACTGTAGACATAATATGTATTTCAAATTGATTTCATCAGGACTTTTTTTTACCTGGTGTTCATGTGCCACATAGCATTCAAGGAGGCTGCAGACATGAATGGGGAAAATTACCTTTCTGATTTTTCAGAACTCTGACTGAAATTGAGCTTTTACTGTAATTATGAATATAGATGTCATTAGGCTGTCAAAAGGATTCATGGCACAAAAAGGTTAAAACTTCTGGAATAGGAGTATCTTTATCAATAATAACAAAACAAGTACTTCTTATGTTGAACCAAAATATTAGTATATTCAGTTGGTGAATATAGTAAAAATATTTTAGATCTAAGGAGACTGATAACACTACTTGCCACTCCCTAAATATTTTTCACCTTTGTTTCTACAACTGATACTTTCAATTTAATTCTATTTTTTGTTTGAGAATCTCCTATGAAGTAGATGTTATGTAAAGCTCTGGGGGCTACAGTGACTGCAAAATCTTCCAGGATTTTGGAGGAGTCTGGCAGGTAATGATGACTATAATATAAAAAATGGTGTGGTAATTTTTTCAAATAGAAAGATAAGAAGCAATGAATCAATAGCTTACTTAGATTCTGTATGTATTGGCAGGGATGTTAAGTCCTCCTGGTATTCACATATGCTCTTTTCTGTTCCTTTGTGGAACCAGTTTTTGAGCATCCACCTTGGATGAAGGAGGTAGTGTTTTAATAGGCAGTTGGAGATACCCAAACCCCTCACCCACACAGAGCTAACATCCTCTTCCTTGTGATCTCATGAAACTCTAACCAGGTAAGATATTTCTCTCTTTAACTTCCTCATCCAATTCTCCAGTTCACTTGAACCTGTGAATAAAGAAACTGTAGAAGACTGTAACATATTCACTCTTTTGAACCACAAATAAAAGCTTGTTCCTCAACAATGGTGGTCCAAAAGTATCATCCGTGTCTTCAATATAGGCTGCTTTAGAATAATCTAGACTTTATCAGATTTGGTTGACTCATTTGATTTGTGCTCTTATTTGAGAAGAGACAATTAATGGGAAGATATTGAACATTTCAGTTGAAATGCTGAGTCTCCTGGTTTGTTGCTGAGACAGCTACTTTAATTTTCAAAAGAGATTGCAAAAATTGACTCTTTTAAATGCTAGTTTAACTACACAGTATTTTAAGAATAATCAGCTTAGACAATAGAACACTGGAGAAGGCAATGGCACCCCACTCCAGCACTCTCGCCTGGAAAATGCCATGGAGGGAAGAGCCTGGTGGGCCGCAGTCCATGGGGTCGCTAAGAGTCGGACATGACTGAACGACTTCACTTTCACTTTTCACTTTCTTGCACTGGAGAAGGAAATGGCAACCCACTCCAGTGTTCTTGCCTGGAGAATCCCAGGGATGGGGGAGCCTCATGGGCTGCCGTCTGTGGGGTCACACAGAGTCGGACACGACTGAAGCGACTTAGCAGCAGCAGCAGCAGACAATAGAACACTAAGATCACATACCACTCAAGGCTTAGGTAAACCCAGAATATTTCACACCATGCTTGCTAGCAAGTGGAATATATTAAAAAAATACCTAAAGTACTTGTCATTTGGCATCCCTTGCCCAGGTGAGGATGTACATCTCTCCCCAGCACTCTGAGGAAGTTCACCAAGTCCTGGTCCTCATATTCTCTCTGGCACTAAGAGATGGAGCCACTGAAACTAGGGCTCTCAGTGTAGCAGAATTTCAGTGCTGTGCCAATTGTTAGGCTAAAAGCTCTATAGCTCATGTGATCTTGGGCAAGATAATCTTGCCCAAACTCCAGTTTTCTCATCTGCAAAACAAGCATAATAATAATAGTATCTATAATACTTCATAAGGTTATTAAAGGGATCAAATAAAGTGATTCATGTAAAATGATTAGCAAAATGTCTTGCACACCAAATACTTTCAATCACTTTTATTATTATCATCTTGTTATTTAATGCTCTCCAAAAATCATTGACATTCACTTTACTATCTTCACAGTCTCTTGCCCACTATACATTTTCTACAACCCATCCTTATATTAGTCACTCAACCCCAGAATTATGGATACTTCCTCCTAACAAGGTTATGTTTTCCACCTGGATATTTGACCTTATTCCTTTAGATTTCTTCTTCTTTGATCTTCAATCTCTTATTGACTTTGCCTTTTTTCCTTTAGTTGCTCAACATGGGCAAATCCGTTTGCTGTGTGCTGGTTTCAGCACATTGGTAACCAATGTTGTGGCTGGACTACTATGGTTGCAGGATGCCCTTAATGATGAACTATCAGGGCACTTTGCAAAAGAAAAGTTTATTACTTCCAGGTCCTAAAAATTACACAGGACACTTAAGGCCACACTATACTTCCTGATATCTTTTCTAGGCTGTTAGATAAGTAAACAATGAAGTAAATGTATAGGCAAAATTTTTCTCTTTCCTCCTCCAAAATAACCATCAGTTAAATAGGAAAATCTTTAGCTTAAAAATATTAACATATGCACACGTTATTAGTTTGCACATCATAAATGAGCAATATTATTACATATGTTATTACATATGTCAATAGATGAATTGATAAATAGATGGACATAGCAGATAAATGGGAAGCAAGAGGCTTGAGTTCCAGTCGACTATGTGAATCAGCTCTGTGCTGTTAGAGAATGCATTCTCTTAATTTGTTAATTTCACCTTACTAGTACCTTTCTTCGGAAAAGGAAATGGCAACCCACTCCAGTGTTCTTGCCTGGAGAATCCCAGGGATGGAAGAGCCTGGTGGGCTGCTGTCCATGGGGTCGCACAGAGTCGGACATGACTGAAGCGACTTAGCATGCATGTATGCATGCATGCATTGGAGAAGGAAATGGCAACCCACTCCAGTGTTCTTGCCTGGAGAATCCCAGGGATGGAAGAGCCTGGTGGGCTGCCATCTATGGGGTCGCACAGAGTAGGACACAACTAAAGCAACTTAGCAGCAGCAGCAGTACCTTTCTTAATTTCACTATCTATAAATATGGAGATGAAAGCATTTTCTTTGTCTACATGATGGAGTTGTTAAGAGGTTCAAATGAGACAATATAGTCACACTGGTTTAATGTCAAAGTGTCCATAATTGCACAGTGTTGTGTTAATACGGGCATAATTGTTATTCTCAAATAATTTCTAACCTAATAATTTACAGTTAATTGGGTAGTTATTTCCATTAAAATGGTGAAATCATACCAAGACCTGCCACTATCTCTGTGATTATATTTGCTTGTTTGTACTAATATTTCTAAAGTAATTTAAACCCATTCTTGGTATGTTAGAGATAACTAGGGATATAGATTTATTTCTAGGCTAGAGTCTTTGTTATTTTTATTAGCTATAAATAAATACCTTGAACACCCTATTATGTTTTCCAATTAAAATTAAAATTAAATTGAAACTTAATTTACTGTTTTAAGTGACTTTTTTTTAATCTTGCCTTTTCCTCTAATTCAGTCGAAGTTCACCTGGGGAGTGTGGTGGATGTGACTGGTTCCTAGCCAAAGGCCAAATTCCCTTCTTTACTCTTCAGCGAACTGTCAGTGATGGTCTATTAGATTGTTCTTAACCAATCTTAGCAAACCCATTCCTCTTTGCCAGTAATTGTTTTAGGGGTTGACATCCAATTGTCCACTCAAATCTGGTTCATAAAACCTGAGAAGTCTGCTGTTGAAGGAATGAAGGATGTTCTGGGAAGGATTTTCTTCCCAGATAAAAAGAAATAAACATGCAAGAAAAAAAAATCTTCCTTCCTTCTTGCTTTTGTGAAAACATTGTTATGGAAGGACATATTGGTTGGCATTGTGGTAGCTATCTTGAAACCATGGAGGAAAAGTCACGAGCCCTATGCAGAAGCTGATATTGGTAAACTATTGAATTCACTAACTCTGAAACTACTTACCACTGGGGCAGGCCATATAATGGGGATGGTGTTTACAACAAAATGTAGAGAATTCTTAAAAATCAATAAGAAAAGCTATGAAAAATAGGTAGAAGACTTGAATAGGCATTTTGCAAATAATACATACAAATCACCTATATTTATAAGAAATAGTGGTTAAACATTATTGTTCTTCAGAAAAATGCAAATTAAGACCACAAGACACCACTGTATAACCACAAGAATGGATAAAATGAGAAAGACTGAAAACCAAATATATGGAGACACTAGAATTTTCTTGGACTACTAATGGAAGGGTAAGTTGGTACAACCACTCTGGAAAATTCTTTAACAATATCTACCAAAACTGAACTTATACATGCCTCTTAAACCAGCTGTCCCGCTCCTGGGCACTACCCAACAGAGGTATGGACATGTATCTACCAAGAATATTTATAGCAGCACTCTTTTTGATAACCCCAAATCAGAAACAGCCCAAATACTCAAAAGTAGAATAGATACCTAAATTGTGGTGTATTCATGTTAATATGTATATAATAGATACTAGAGAACAATGTGACTATAACTACTGCTACACACAGCAACATGGACACATTTCATAAACATAATTTTGAACAAATGAAGCCAAGACATGTCATATAATTCCATTTGTATAAACTAAAAAGCCAGCAAAACTAACCTCTGTTATTAGAAGTCAGGGCAGTGACTGCAAAGGTTTTTCATGGTGTTGGCAAGGCTCTATTTCTTGATGCTGGTTTTGATTGCACATTTTATTTCACTTTACATGTAAAAAATGAATTATATGAGCCTTCAGCAAAGCTGTGTGAAGACTAGTATACATGGAAGAAAAACCAAGACCTACCAATAACCCAAGGCAGATAGCATATAACTCATTGGTCAACAGTGAGGACTAGGGGCTAAAGTTGGAGAAATCCAAAAGAGAAGCAAGTCATCAGTAAAAGTCTTGCAACATTAAGAAACAAGCAAACATAACTTGTTAGTTAATGAAGTCTTTGCCTAAATTACAAATTGATTAAGTACAATATATCTAAAGTACTGTTCTTCCATAATAGGAGAATATGTTGACTTTGCTAGCAAAGTAGTCTGCTGTACTGTGCTTAGTTGCTCGGTCATGTCCGACTGTGGCTCCATGGACTGTAGCCCACCAGGCTCCTCTGTCCATGGGGATTTTCCAGGCAAGAACACTGGAGAGGGTTGCCATGCCCTCCTCCAGGGGATCCTCTCAACACAGGGATCCAACCCAGGTTCCCGCATCACAAGTGGATTCTTTATCGGCTGAGCTACCAGAGAATCCCAAGAATACTGGAGTGGGTCACCATGCCCTCCATGTGAAGGCTCTGTAGATGAGAGGCTTCCAGAATCCTCAATTTGCCCTTTGACTGTCTCCTGTTATTGTTGAAGGTAAAGAGCAACTTTATTTCCTCTAAAAGGTTAGAATTCACTGTTTGGAGCTAGTCCTCTGCCAGAAGTAGTCAGATCTTTCTTTTCTGGTCCTTGGATGATTTTGTAATTATGAGTCCATTTCTATCCCTCAGTTAGTACCTGATTTTAGATGCATACACTTAATTTGTAATACTCGGACTAGCCGGTAAAGAATCTGCCAGCAATTTAGGAGACCTCAGTTTGATTCCTGGGTCAGAAAGTTTCCTTGGAGAAGGGATAGTCTACCCACTCCAGTATTCTTGGGATTCTCTGGTAGCTCAGCCGATAAAGAATCCACTTGTGATGCGGGGACCTGGGTTGGATCCCTGTGTTGAGAGGATCCCCTGGAGGAGGGCATGGCAACCCTCTCCAGTGTTCTTGCCTGGAAAATCCCCATGGACAGAGGAGCCTGGTGGGCTATAGTCCATGGAGCCACAAACAGTCAGACATGACTGAGCAACTAAGCACAGTACAGCAGACTACTTTGCTAACAAAGTCAACATATTCTCCTATTATGGAAGAACAGTACTTTAGATATATTGTACTTAATCAATTTGTAATTTAGGCAAAGACTTCATTAACTAACAAGTTATGTTTGCTTGTTTCTTAATGTTGCAAGACCTTTACTGATGACTTGCTTCTCTTTTGGATTTCTCCAACTTTAGCCCCTAGTCCTCACTGTTGGCCAATGAGTTATATGCTATCTGCCTTGGGTTATTGGTAGGTTTTGGTTTTTCTTCCATGTATGCCAGTCTTGGCTCCCTACCCTGACCGTAAGCCATTCGAAAGTAGGATCCATATCTTATAATCTTTAAAAAATTTCTCTAACTTTGGACTTTCTTCCTAGAAAGTGCTCAGTTTTCATTGAATAATTACTGGTCACTCTCATGCTTAGGTCATTTCAGATAAGCAAGGAGCAGGCTCATGGGCGATTGGCAGGGGACTTTTCTTGGCAACACTGAAGGACGGAAGAGGCATTCTTCTGCTTATAGTCTTATGGAAACTCAAGGAAATGAACTATGAAAACCATGACAGTCTCTATCAGTTCTTTGGCCTGTGTATGTGACAAAAATAACAGGCAAATTATTGTCTGGCCTATCCAATACCAAACAACCCATTTGACTTTTTTTTTTTTTTTAAACAGACTTAACTAAATTACCCAATTGTTTTGTCTTTGTGTAGACAGAACCTGGGATTCTATTGATGAAACCATATTTCATGCTCATGAGCTGTAACAGCTGTAGTTCACCTATTAGAAATAACTTAATGAGGTATTGATTTGCTGCTCAACAGGCTCTAAACAACTACCAAAATTGTGAAATCAACATCATAGGGACAAGGGTGGGGGTGGGGGGGGGGGGAGAAAGGTGAATTTCTAATGAATGTGCTAGATGAGTTCCTGCCTATTTATTATTTGAATTGGATGCTTTAGAATTAGAGACATGAATTATTTAATTGGAGAGGAAAACCATGAGTTCGTTTTGCTCATTTGGAATTTGGGACTGAATCACACGCCCTTTAGGAAGTATAAAAGTTTAAAAGAAAAACTAGTTCAGAGATGAATTATCGCAGTAAGTTATTTTTCAAGCTCATTTTTAATTGTTCAAACTAGCAGAAGTGGAAAAAATCTTAGAGTGGAAATAAGACTCCAGGGAGAGGAAATAAGGAAATGTTCCTTTTGCATGTTTCCTAAATACTCCCTGGTGACTTTTAATGAGCTGCCTTATTGTCTCTTGGCTCTGGATTTGAATGGAGCTCTGCCAGAAATTAGTGAGATGGAGGGAATTTGAATGCAAATACTGCAAGGGCAGTTATACAGGAAAACTCTTTCCCAGATTCCATTTGGCTAGATTCTGATTTCAGATATAAAAGATTGGCATCCGGAGGGCTATCTCAGAAATACCCAACTTTGCAAAGTACTTTCTAGAATCACTGGGTCAAACACTCTGCTCATCAGGCACATTTCCCTAAGCCACTTCCCCACTCTCTTCCCAGTCACCCCATCTCCTTTCATTAAGAAAACCCAGCATTGATTATTTGTCTGAATGAAATAAATCTGGTGTTCCCCACAAACACAGAGTGCTTCTATTACAGGACAGTTTAGAGCCAGCAAGGATGACACGGTAGACCACAAGAGGAAATGGTCCTGAAACACAGCAGAGGAGGCTCCAGGGTCATAAGGAAGAAGTTCCAGTGAATTGCATATGGAGGGTCCTCCTGGGTTAAGAAAATCATTGGGAAGGAAATAAGCAGCCTCCTCTCACGAGGGACGAGTCCTCTGAGGACCCTTCAAGTCTCGGCTCTTTTCGAAGTTTAAATTTGACTTGTTTTCTTGATTTCAAGCAGGTTACCTTAAAGCAGTGGTTCGCAGTTTGGGGCAAGGGTGATTTGCCCCTTGAGGGACATCAGGTGATAGCTAGAGATGTTTTGGCTGTCATAGCTGGGGAGAGGGAAGGGGCTACAAGTGTCCCGGGAGTAGAGACCAGTAATGCTGCTAAATATGCTAGAATGGCTGGGAGTGCCACTTCCACTACCCTGACAAAGATGGGTTTGGCCCCAAATATCAAGTGACAGGGCTCCCCTTGTGGCTCGGCTGGCAAAGAATCCACCTGCAGTGTGGGAGACCTGGGTTCGATCCCTGGGTTGGGAAGATCCCCTCGAGAAGGGAATGGCTACCCACTCCAGTATTCTGATCTGGGGAATTCCATGGACTGTATAATCCATGAGGTCGCAAAGAGTGAGACATGACTGAATGACTTTCACTTCATCAAGTGACAAGGTTGAGAAACTTTGGAAGGGAAGACTGATTTCTACAGTCACGGAAGAAGAAAGAGCTATTGAAAAATTAGAGGGTGAGGTGCTGTTGTGGCAGGGGTGTGGAGTTCTGTGACACGGGTGTTTGGATTGTGTGGCTTAGAATCACTTTGGCTACTTGCCCAGAGCTTCAGTGCTGCCACAAATTTTCATGTAATGATATGTTTATATAAAATATATAGTGAGTGTTACATAAAACAACAGTGGGTGGTTTTTTTTTTTAAATGTATCTTTTCCATTCTCAAATAAGGATCATCTATTGAGCTTCTGTTCAGTTCAGTTGCTCAGTCGTGTCCGACTCTTTGCCACCCCATGAATCGCAGCACGCCAGGCCTCCCTATCCATCACCAACTCCCGGAGTTCACTCAGACTCACGTCCATCGAGTCACTGATGCCATCCAGCCATCTCATCCTCGGTCATACCCTTCTCCTCCTGCCCCCAATCCTTCCCAGCATCAGAGTCTTTTCCAATAAGTCAACTCTTCGCATGAGGTGGCCAAAGTACTGGAGTTTCAGCTTTAGCATCATTCCTTCCAAAGAAATCCCAGGGTTGATCTCCTTCAGAATGGACTGGTTGGATCTCCTTGCAGTCCAAGGGACTCGCAAGAGTCTTCTCCAACACCACAGTTCAAAAGCATCAATTCTTCGGTGCTCAGCCTTCTTCACAGTCCAACTCTCACATCCATACATGACCACAGGGAAAACAATAGCCTTGACTAGACGGACCGTAGTCGGCAAAGTAATGTCTCTGCTTTTGAATATACTATCTAGGTTGGTCATACCTTTTCTTCCAAGGAGTAAGTGTCTTTTAATTTCATGGCTGCAGTCACCATCTGCAGTAATTTTAGAGCCCCAAAAGATAGTCTGATACTGTTTCCACTATTTCCCCATCTATTTCCCATGAAATGATGGGACCAGATACCATGATCTTCGTTTTCTGAATTTCGAGCTTTAAGCTAACTTTTTCACTCTCCTCTTTCACTTTCATCAAGAGGCTCTTTAGCTCCTCTTCACTTTCTGCCATAAAGGTGGTGTCATCTGCATATCTGAGGTTATTGATATTTTTCCTGGCAATCTTGATTCCAGCTTGTGTTTCTTCTAGTCCAGGGTTTCTCATGATGTACTCTGCATAGAAGTTAAATAAGTAGGGTGACAATATACAGCCTTGACGTACTCCTTTTCCTATTTGGAACCAGTCTGTTGTTCCATGTCCACTTCTAACTGTTGCTTCCTGACCTGCATACAGATTTCTCAAGAGGCAGGTCAGGTGGTCTGGTATTCCCATCTCTCTCAGAATTTTCCAGTTTATTGTGATCCACACAGTCAAAGGCTTTGGCATAGTCAATAAAGCAGAAATAGATGTTTTTCTGGAACTCTCTTGCTTTTTTCATGATCCAGCAGATGTTGGAAATTTGATCTCTGGTTCCTCTGCCTTTTCTAAAACCAGCTTGGACATCAGGGAGTTCACGGTTCATGTATTGCTGAAGCCTGGCTTGGAGAATTTTGAGCATGACTTTACTAGCATGTGAGATGAGTGCAATTGTGCAGTAGTTTGAGCATTCTTTGGCATTGCCTTTCTTTGGGATTGGAATAAAAACTGACCTTTTCCAGTCCTGTGGCCACTGCTGAGTTTTCCAAATTTGCTGGCATATTGAGTGCAGCACTTTCACAGCATCATCTTTCAGGATTTGAAATAGCTCAACTGGAATTCCATCACCTCCACTAGCTTTGTTCATAGTGATGCTTTCTAAGGACCACTTGATTTCACTTTCCAAGATGTCTGGCTCTAGATTAGTGATCACGCCATCATGATTATCTGGGTTGTGAAGATCTTTTTTGTACAGTTCTTCTGTGTATTCTTGCTACCTCTTCTTAATATCTTCTGCTTCTGTTAGGTCCATACCATTTCTGTCCTTTATCGAGCCCATCTTTGCATGAAATATTCCCTTGGTATCTCTAATTTTCTTGAAGAGATCTCTAGTCTTTCCCATTCTGTTGTTTTCCTCTATTTCTTTGCATTGATCGATGAAGAAGGCTTTCTCATCTCTTCTTGCTATTCTTTGGAACTCTGCATTCAGATGCTTATATCTTTCCTTTTCTCCTTTGCTTTTCACCTCTCTTCTTTTCACAGCTATTTGTAAGGCTTCTCCAGACAGCCATTTTGCTTTTTGCATTTCTTTTCCATGGGGATGGTCTTGCTCCCTGTCTCCTGTACATTATCACGAACCTCATTCCATAGTTCATCAGGCTCTCTATCTATCAGATCTAAGTGTGATACATTTTTTCAAGCTATTCATATTTGGTCTCTTTTTATTTCGAAAAAACAGCTTGCATCAGATATCCTCATGAGGGTAATTTAATTGTTCCAGAAACATGAAGGAACTTCTTTGGGGTCCCTGATTTTCCATCTGTAGAATAAGTTGTTGTTGTTATTGTTTAGTTGTTAATTTGTAGCTGATTCTTGCAACCCCATGGACTGTAGCCTGCCAGGTTCCTCTGTCCATGGGATTTCCCAGGCAAGAATACTGGAGAGGGTTGCCATTTGCTTCTCCAGGAGATCTTCCCAACCCAAGGATGAGACCTGTGTCTCCTGCATTGGCAGGCAGATTCTTTCCTGCTGAGCCACCAGGGAAGCCTGTAAAGTTAGTACAGAGGAAATACAACTTCGAGATGGAAAGACGTTCAGGGTTTCTACACAAGGGGAAATAGGCCTTATGCACTTGAAATATTAACGACAAAATGAGCTTAAAGGGATTTGCATGTCACAGCCTAAACCAAAATTATTCTAGGTCTGCTTCCTAGAGCCTAAAATGAGAAGTCAGTTCTGATAAGCTTCGTCCCTGAGAATCTAGGATCCTGTCCTTCTCGGCCAGCCAGTTAGATGAGAGCCATGTGGGTCATGTGCTCATCTGAGTAGGCTGCAGGACTTGTAACCATTATTTCAGGGGCTTCAGGAAGATGGTAAAATTGGATGCCAAACTTTGTGAATAGGTGCATTTTCCTAGGGAGACATTTCTTATCTACTTGATCATTGAATAGTCTATGCTTTTACAAAAGTGAAAATCTACTGCAGTAGGAGGTGATGCTCATGCTTTTAGGATGACAAGCTTCTACTCTCTATGGCTATGAACAGAAAGGACATTCTATCCTATAACCCTCTACCCCACAGCTGACCCTGGGAAACTACATGGAAATGTGTGTTAGTCACAGAGTTGCAAGGGAAGATGGCATATGTGGGTTAACACCCCCACGGCTACTGAATATGGTGCTCGAAGATGAAGAAGAACTGTTATGAAACCTCATCAATCAGAGCTCCATGTGGTACTTTGGACGACCAATAAATGATACTTATCTTTCTCTCCAGATTCTAGAGCCAAGAGAGAGACACGCCAGAGAATACAGACAGATGGAGAGTAAAAAGAAAGTTGGCTTTATTACTGATTAAGTTGGTGGGCAAACATGGATTTAAATGTGGGCTTAAGAGGCTTAGAAATACTCCTGCTAAGTTCAAAATGCTTCCTCCAGTTGACCCTAGCTCAGCCCACACAACAGGGAGCTCCTTTCCTTTAGCTGAACAGAACGTCTCGTCTGAAGGCCATGTCTCCCTAAAGCGACTGAGCCTGGCACTGCTCAGCTCTGTCTCCTGACCTCACCTGTCGGATGTATCTCTCCTGCCAACAGGAGCAAAGAATGAAAGGTGATGAGCAGTTTGCCCCAATAACTTTCACTGCTGGGGTATTGAATGCACATTATCTGCTCTCTTTAGAACATTGCAAGTTAAGCAATAATGTCTTCCCTCCAATTTAAGTGCATCTCTGCCTCAGTTGCAGAAGGAAATACAATATTGGTGGGGAATATCTGGGAGTGACTTACTTTCAAAAATGAAAATAAGAGTCCTTCAAGGCCATGTAAAGCAGAAAAAGAATTGATCAGAGGTTTCTAAGAGCCTGGTCATAGTAAGGTGGATCTCTTTTGCAAATACCACTTAAGGCAAACTGATGAGAGTTAAACATTGGTTTTTTTTTTTTTTTTAAGATGTTTATGTCTCTTATTTATTGATTTGGCTGCCCTGGGTCTTAGTTGCAGCAGGTGGGATCTTCCTGCCTCCTGTGTGAAATTCTGACACAGGTATGGACTCTCCAGTTGTGGCATGTGAGCTCAGTAGCTGTGGCATGCAGGTTCTCCAGTTGTGGCTCAGGCTCTAGAGCATGTGGGCTCAGTAGATTCAGTTCATGGACTTAATTGCTTCAGTGTGTGGGATCTTAGTTCCTCGACATGGGATCAAGCCTATGTCTCCTGCACTTCAAGGAAGATTCTTTACCACTAGGCCAGGTGGCTTCCTACGTTGTGCTAGTCGTAAAGAATCTGCCTGCCAATGCAGGAGACTCAAGAGACCCGAGTTTGACCCCTTGGGTCAGGATGATCCCCTGGAGAAGGGCGTGGTGCCCCACTTCAGCCTTCTTGCCTGGAAAAGGACAAGAAGAGTCTGGTGGGCTAGTCTATGGGGTTACAAAGAGTCAGACGCGACTGAACACAGGCATCTCATCATTTCAACAAGGGATCAAACCTGTGTCCCCTGCATTGCAAGGCAGATTCTTTACCATTCATTGGGCACCAGGGAAGTCCCAATGTTAAGCATGGTTAAAAGGAGCTAAAATGTGCTGGTAGGAAGTGTTTGAAAGTGAGAAGTACAGGAGTGGGCACGGAACTGGTCCCTCAGGTAAAATTGTAAGTCGTGTTTTATAAGCATATGCTGTGTTCTGGGAGGGAGTTTCAGTTCCATTTTCTTTATTTTGCTTTACCTTCCTTGGCTCTACAAACATTTCCCTTTCTATCAAACATTTTACAAACTTTAAATACTTTCAAGTTGTCACTCAGCTCAAATTATAGAGTAGTTACCATTGGGGAAGGTGGAAGACCACCCTTTATTGGGTAAGACCCAAGAGGATCTTCTCATGGTGTTTTCATCAGGGTTCTTATCTGTCCCAATGATTCTTACCCATGTCCCAATTTGTGTGATGGGTCTTAGGTTATACTTGCCGTCCTGGTATAACAATTAAAGGTCTTTCCCGTCAGCCTCAAGAGTGCCTTGGTTGGGATAATACGTTATATGGCCACTCAACTTTTTCTTTTTTCTTAACAGTTTTATGCATGTGTTTATTTTGGGCTGTGCTGAGTCTCTGTTGTTCTTAGGGCTTTTCTCCAGTCACAGTGAGCAGGGGCCACTCTCTAGTTGCAGTGTGCAGGCTTCTCATTGTGGTGGCGTCTCCTGAGCATGGATTCTAGGCGCATGAGCTTCAGCAGTTGTGGCATATCGGCTCAGTAGTTGCAGCTTTTGGACTCTAGGGCACAGGCTTAACAGTTGTGATGTCTGGGCTTAGTTGCTCTATGGCACGTGGGATTTTCTCAGACCAGGGATTGAACCCATGTCTCCGGCACTGGCAGGCAGAATTTTTTTTACCACTGAGTCACCAGGAAAGCCCTCAACTCTTTCTTTAATGTCTGGTATTTTTCTTTTTTAAAAGAAGAATAGATTTATTGTTGCTTGAGTAATTAAAATTAGTTTTATAGAAGGCTATGACATAATTTCTGCTTTAAGGGGAACCAACTACTTATTATGAGATTAAAGTAAACATTGATATGGTGGTTTTCAACTTTTAGAACACTTTACAAGTATATTTAGAGGGTTGAATGGGAAGGTTTCAATATGTTTTGAGTAGATGAATGAGTACGTGAAGCTGGCGGGATGGGTATGGCAGGCATCAATATATTAATTACATATAAATTGCCAACATCATTGCCAACAAATGCTTCTGTACATTTGTTCTTACCTAAACTAGTGACTCTTATGTGAAGCTTCTTTCTTTCTTGCCTTTTTCTGAGTGGCCAATGAGACTTGAAATTATGCTGGTCTTTCAAAAAGTTGGCATTTCTCCACAACTCCTAATTTATACTTTCCTTAACACCTAATTAGATTTTTTAATTTTTTCCAGCTGCCGCAAAGGTGCTAATTATTGTATAAAGTGAAGGCATTATTGTATAAAGTGAAATAAAATTGTTAAGTGGGTGAACAGCACTGATCTCAAAATAAAAGCTAGGAGTATTGTTTCCTAGCTTCTCCTATCTGATATGGAATCATTGAAATCCTCTCTGTATTTGGCCCTCCAGCCAGATCTTCCTTGTATGTTGTGAAATCCAACCAACATTTTCCCCACTTATTAATGGCTGTGTCACACAAAAGAGGAGGAAGAGCCTAGATAAACTAAGCTGAATTGCCTCTCTTTTCATTCCTTTCGACCTCTCTGTCAAGGAGGAGAGTGGGTGTCACGGGGTTGACAGTATCTAGATTCACACTGGTGGTTGTTCTAAGATTGATCTTTAGGCACCTACTGTGTCGGTACTGCTTGTTAAAATAGGAAAATATTTCTCAACCAGTGGATAAATAGTCACTGTTTCAAAGTTTCCCTTTAAGTGGTCCTGCCCCCAGTTTTCCTGACTCTAACCCCTGGATGTCTCCAGACCCAGTAAATAAGGGTCAACCCTTGGCATAGCACGGAACTACTGGGATTTTGTTCCAACCCATTCTGATTAGCTAGTGTCTATGCTACATAAGTTGTTGAATATCACCCTTGGTTGTGAGAGAGTCAATCTCTAGGTAGGTTGATAAGAAGTCTGGGGTCCCCAAGGGGGAGAGAGGAGTCTGGAATTCTCAAGGAGGAGGAAAGGACAAAAGCCTTTTTTTTCTCCACATGCCTTAGTCTTAAAATATAATCGTATGTTATGTATGTTTTAGTACATATTTTAAACATTTCAGTATTTTAAATATCACATACAACTTTTTTAAAAAATTATTCTTTAAACCCTGAACTGATGATTACACAACAAAACAACTCAGATTAAACTCTGTACTAAGGATTATATAATAACAATGTATCCTGCTTGAGGACAGTTTTTCCTTCCTGAAAACCTTCTGACTAATCCTGTTACCTTAAAATGTAAATTGTGGGGGTGGGTCTGGTAAGATCTTGACAACCTTGAGACATTCTTTTGATTTATTGTAATAACCAATTTAAAAAGTATATAACTCCCTCGCTAAGACTAGCAAAGGGGGCACTCTCCATCCCCCTTCTGACGTCTATGTCAGAAGCTTTCTCTGTCTCTTTTCATGGTAATAAAACTTCTGCCACACAAGAGCCCTGAGTGGTCAAGCCTGGTCTCTGGTCCCGAAGCTAAATCTTCCCTGGAGATCATGAATCCGACATCCTTCACCGTAAGCTATCGGTTGTTCTCTCGCATCTCCTCTTTAGGGTGCTGAAGCATGAATCTGGCATAACATCGCACACTTTGAAAAACAGAAATCAAACTAGTGCTGCAGAATTAAGCTTAATTCTTTCCCGAGAGAGAGATTGTGGTATGTGTGTGTGTGCACGCATATCAATGGCCCTAACCCATTTTCTGTCTCTCAGGGTGTCTACAGTTAACATTGCTCGTCAACAATTTGGTCAATGGTTTTCATAGAAGGTATCCTTTAGGGGTCTTCTCTTCAAACGATATTTGGGACTTTCTTCTAGTACCTGACAGATGGTCATCAGTTTTTTGATAACTTTGGTAATGGAAAGATCACTATCCATTTTCCCTTCTGAAGTAACTAACACAGGACCACCTACCCTCATTTCTCAGAAATGTCCCAATCACAAAGAGCCATAGCTGAGAGGCAACAATGGGCTCAGTCTCTCTTTGTGTAAACAGGCTTCTCCAGCTCATATTTTCTTAGCCATTGGCTCCATGTACATATTCATACACACGTCACAACATTTGAGAAATACAAACTTAAAGAGACCTCGTAGTCCGGAGTCCTGCCTTTTGGATGAGAAACCTGCTTTGTACCTATTTAGAGTGTCAGCCAAAGGGTTGATCATTTCTAACAAAGAAATGAACCAAAGAATGAAGGGCTTCAGATGGAAAATTTTTTTTAGCCTTTATGGAAAATCTCTCAAAGATAGAAATTTTAAGACTTCTGGTTGGCCTACTTCAGCATTTTATCATAGCAAAGATCAAGACTCTCCCTTATACTCAGTGGAAGTCACTATCTTTCATTGAGGCTAATTTCTTCTTCTTCAGCAGATGTCCTTCATCTGACTCCAGTCTCAGATCCTTGTTTGTATGGACAGGGCAGTAGCAGAAGGAAGAAAAGTCAGACCTGTGTTATAGGAGCCTGGTGTTGTAGAGAACTCTTTTTATTACCAAACTTATCTCTCCAAGAGAGCATTTTCCTTATAATCTTAGGTCTCTGATTATGTTACAACGTTTAAAAAAATGTTATCCATTTTGTGATAGCAAGTGAGGCCAGTTCTTTTTATAAATTAGGTCATATTTCAGCCTTGGATATTCAGAGAGGTAAAAAAAAAGTCTAACTGTAAACAAGTAGGGGAAAGTGTGTTTTCTTCTTCAAATTTTCTAGAAAAATTATCTGTTACACTGTATGCTAAATGTAAAGGTTAGAATTATGTGTTTTGTCTTTCGAAATTGGTCTTCTAACTCTTAATTAGGCCAATTATACACCGTCACTGATCTTTAATAAAGGAAGCCCAGAAAGAAGTTTTATCATGAGACTCCTAGTTCTGGGGCTTTTAGTTCTGGTCACATATCGATGGATTCTTTAATGACAAAGCCCATGATTTTATTCGACTTTCAGTTTCTATGATTTTGAAGGGATGTTAAGTCTGAAAGAGACTGTAGATATTCAATAGTTTAACCCTCTGTTTTGCAGAAGAATTTGTTGCTTGTGCTTTGACCATACACGAAGGATTGAGCATTGAGACACAGTACTGATCAGTATTGAACAGCAGTATCGACTTTGTTGGATATATCTGGATCAGATCCATCTCTTGCCACCCCCTAGCCATGGCCTCCATTAGTTAGAGATAACCCTCCTACAGTGTTGGTGGGAATGTAAGTTGGTGTATCCACTGTGGAAAACAGTATGGAGGTTTCTCAGAAAACTAAAACTAGAGTTACTGTATGATCCAGCAATTCCTCTTCTGGGCATATATCCAGACAAAACTATAATTCAAGAAGATACATGCAAGCTGTGTTCATAGCAGCACTATTCACAATAGCCAAGACATGGAAAAAACCTGTGTCCATTGACAGGTAAATGGGTAAAGAAGATGCGCTACATATACACAACGAAATACTGCTGGTGCTGCTGCTAAGTCGCTTCAGCCGTGCCTGACTCTGTGCGACCCCATAGACGGCAGCCCACCAGGCTCCTCCGTCCCTGGGATTCTCCAGGCAGGAACACTGGAGTGGGTGCCATTTCCTTTTCCAATGCATGAAGGTGAAAAGTGAAAGAGAAGTCATTGAGTCGTGTCCAACTCTCAGCGACCCCATGGACTGCAGCCCACCAGGCTCCTCCATCCCTGGGAATTTCCAGGCAAGAGTACTGGAGTGGGGTGCCGTTGCATTACTCAGCGATAAAAAAGAATGAAATAATGCCATTTTCAGCAACATGGATGCAACTAGAGATTATCATACCAAGTGAAGTAAGTCAGAAAGAGAAAAACAAATCCCATATGATATCACTTATATGTGGAATCTAAAATATGACACCAATGAACTTATCTATGAAACAGAAACAGGATCAGGGACACAGGTGGTGGTTACCAAGGGGGAGGTGGGATGGGGGAAGTGATGGATTGGGAATCTGAAGTTAACAGATGCAAACTAGTATATATAGAATGGATAAATAACAAGGTGCTACTGCATAGCACAGGGAATTATATTCAATATCTTGTGATAAGCCATAGTAGAAAAGAATATAAAAAAGAATGCATATATGTATAACTGAGTTTCTTTGCTGTACAACAGGAATTAATGCAGCATTGTAATTCAACTATTTTTTCAATAAAAATTGTCTTAAAAGGAAACATACACAAAGAAGGAAT
Source organism: Ovis aries (assembly GCF_016772045.2). NCBI lineage: Eukaryota > Metazoa > Chordata > Mammalia > Artiodactyla > Bovidae > Ovis > Ovis aries. The sequence goes on from NC_056069.1 coordinate 56,974,328, forward strand.
ACAATGTGTCTGGTGTCCCTAGCTTGTTGGAGGTGTCCCCTAGGACTGCTAACCCTTCTAAAATTAATTTTCTGATCATGAATAGTCTATGGCCATACCACTCTGAACATGCCGAGTCTCGTCTGATCGTGGAATAACTTCCTGATCTCTAAGAACATTTGCTTACTAAGAGAGAGTGCTTTGAGCAGAAAACAGATGTAGATTATTCTCCCGAAATAAAAAAATCATCACCATTCTGATTTTTAAATGTTTCCTATGAGTTTGATTGTTTTGAGGTCGTTTTTTTAAAAAAGCTCTGTGTGTACTTGAGCTTCCATCAGGGACTATTTTTCTATTTTAAAAAATCTTATAAACAACAGAAATTTATTGCTCACAGTCTAGAAGGTGGGAAGTCCAAGATCAAGGCATCAGCACGACTCCATTCCTGATTCACACCCAGTGCTTCCTTGCTGTGCCTTCACATAGTGGAAGAACCATGGGTTCTTTTGAAACTGTCATTATTCAGTGTCGACTGTCAGTTTATTTATTCAACAAGAATAATTTCATGTCTGCTATTATCAGAACTGCTCTAGGTGATAGAGATATAGTTAAAATGAGAGAAATTCCTGCACTCATGGAGCTTTTGTTTCATGACAGACACAGGTTGGCAAGACACATCCTAATCCTGCCCCCCTGAGCTTTGAGCCTAGTAGGAAAGAAAACATTTAAATTGATTGCTACAATTAGTATGATGAATATTCATTGCAAGTGTCAGGAGGTATAAGGTATTAAGTAAGCAGAGAACAAGGAATTGGCACCAAATCCCGGGGTCATGGGGAGCTCCTTAATAAAGTAGAGAGAGCCATTCGAGCTGATGTCTAAAGGGTGAGTAGGAGTCAAGTGAGCTGGGGAGTTATGGAGAGAGATGCTTCATCAGAAGGAAATACATCCATGAGTTTTGAAATGGAAAGAATGGCACATTTGGGAAACTGGAAGCAGCTTGATTTGACTGGAGCAGAGGATGTATGGTGGGAAGAAATTTTTTTTTTAATTGTGTGCGTTAGTTGCTCAGTCTTGTCTGACTCTTTGTGACCCCCAAGGACTGTAGCTTACCAAGTTCCTCTGTCCATGGAATTCTCCAAGCAAGAATGAATACTGGAGTGGGTTGCCATTCCCTTCTCCAGGGAATCTTCCTGATGCAGGGATTGAACCTGGGTCTCCTGCCTTGCAGGCAGATCCTTTACCCTCTGAGCCAAATTGCAGTATAATTGCTTTACAGCATTGTACAACAAAGTGAATTAGCTATATGTATACAAGTATCCCCTCCCTTGTAGCCCACCTTCCCACTCCCCCACCCCCATCCCATCCATCTAGGTCACCACTGAGCACTGGGCTGAGTTCCCTGTACTACACAGCAGCTTCCCACTAGCTATATATTTAACACGTGGTAGTTTGTATACATCAATCCTAATCTCCCAATCCATCCCTTCATCACCCCACCTTCCCCACTCCACCCCATGTCCGCAGGTCCTTACTCTACATCTGCATCTCTATCCTTGGCCTGCTGTTGGTTCATCTGTACCATTTTTCTAGATTCCACGTACATGCCTTAATTTATGATATTTGTTTTTCTCTTTCTTTTTTTAATATAAATTTATTTATTTTAATTGGAGGTTAATTACTTTACAATATTGTATTGGTTTTGCCATACATCAACATGAATCCACCACAGGTATACACGTGTTCCCCATCTTGAACCCCCCTCCCTCCTCCCTCCCTGTACCATCCCTCTGGGCTGTCCCAGTGCACCAGCCCCAAGCATCCAGTATCATGCATCGAACCTGGGCTGGCGACTCGTTTCATATATGATATTATACATGTGTCAATGTCATTCTCCCAAATCATCCCACCCTCTCCCTCTCCCACAGAATCCAAAAAACTGTTCTATACATCTGTGTCTCTTTTGGTGTCTTGCATACAGGGTTACCATTACCATGTTTCTAAATTCCATATATGTGCATTAGTATACTGTATTGGTGTTTTTCTTTCTGGCTTACTTCACTCTGTATAATAGGTTCCAGTTTCATCCACCTCATTAGAACTGATACAAATGTATTCTTTTTAATGGCTGAGTAATACTACATTGTGTTTTTATCCATTCATCTGCTGATGGACATCTAGGTTGCTTCCATGTCCTGGCTATTATAAACAGTGCTGCGATGAACATTGGGGTACACGTGTCTCTTTCAATTCTGGTTTCCTCGGTGTGTATGCCCAGAAGTGGGATTGCTGGGTCATAAGGCAGTTCTAGTTCCAGTTTTTTAAGGAATCTCCACACTGTTCTCCATAGTGGCTGTACTAGTTTGCATGCCCACCAACAGTGTAAAAGGGTTCCCTTTTCTCCACACCCTCTCTAGCATTTATTGCTTGTAGACTTTTGGATTGCAGCCATTCTGACTGGCGTGAAATGGTACCTCATTGTGGTTTTGATTTGCATTTCTCTGATAAAGAGTGATGTTGAGCATCTTTACATGTGTTTGTTAGCCATCTGTATGTCTTCTTTGGAGAAATGTCTCCTTCTAACGTACTTCACTCAGCATGACAGATTGTAGTTCCATCGACATCTCTGCAAATGACCCAATTTTGTTCCTTTTTGTGTACATGCGTCACCGTCTTTATCCAGGACATGAAAGCAACCTAAATATTCACTGACAGATGAATGGGAAGAGTTTTGAAATGAGGTTCCATTGCTGTAAAACAGAGGTAATCAAACAGAATTGTTACTGCAGTGGTACTGTTAACCAGTACTGAACCAGTGAAATTGCTCAGTCGTGTATGACTCTTTGCGATCCCATGGGCTGTAGCCTACAAGGCTCCTCCATCCATGGAATTTTCCAGGCAAGAGTACTGGAGTGGGTTGCCATTTCCTTCTCCAGGGATCTTCTCGACCTAGGGATCGAATCCAGGTCTCTTGCATTGCAGGCAGACGCTTTACTGTCTGAGCCACCAGGGAAGCATTGTTGAGGGCTTTGCCAACCATTTTACAGAGACTGTCCTATATTTGAAGGGCAATCGGGAGGCACTGAGTGTTTTAGGGCTCGTTTGCTTTTATTCTAAAGATCATTCTTGCAGCAATATGGCTAAGAGGATGGAAGAGGGCAACGGAAGGGAGCACTTCCATTACAAGACAGTTGGCATAGTCCAGGAAGGGAAAGGAAGTGTTCAGAACCAGAGTGGTTACAGAGGGGATGGAGTGAAAGGGATGGATGTGAGTGACATTTAGGAAGTAGAGCAATTAGACATAAGTGAGAAGAACAATTTAAATGAATGATCACGTGTGCATGGGAAAGACAGTTCAAGGGAATTGTGCATGCTGAATTCACTTGGGTACAAATCGAAAGGCTAGACCCTGGACCTTCCCATCTCTCTCATACCCTTCCTTTATTTAAGGACCTACTGTATATTCAGTCACTCATCCAAGCATCTCTTTCGGGTCTTCACGCCAAGGAGGTCCCCGACATCTCAGGTGGAACCGAGTTCCAGTGACAAAGGCTGAAGACCTTGTTAACAAAGACTGCCTAGTTTAAAAGAAATTTATTGGAGTATAGTTGATTCACAACGTTGTGTTAGTTCCAGGTGCACAGCAAAGAGATCAGTTATACGTGGCTTTTAAGGTGAGCTGACCATCTTCTGAATTCCATTCAATAGTGAATACTGCTGCACTGAAAGAACATCTGAGAATGATGACGTCAGAAGTATCCACGACTCTGTCCACATCATGGACCAATTGACTATTAACTCACTCAACTGTTCTACGCAAATAGCAGGGTTGAAATTCTATTTTCCTTTTCTGGATACACTGTTGTTGGAGGTTGAATTGCACATCACCGGCTGCTTCCATACTGTAAAAACTCACTATATCCGCTCCCCTGCTGAGTCAGAAGGGGACAATTGAGATTAATATTTTATTATTTTAAAATGCCTCCAAGATACACCTGATTCACTCTCATAACAATTCTGGGAGACAGGAAGGAAGCAGGTAAATGCGTACTTCACATAGTTTTTACTTAATGGCAAATTTAGTGCTGTTTGGTCAAAGATGAAAAATGAAGAAATTATTCATGTGGAGTCTAATTTAAGGTCATCATTCTTGGTGACAGTTATGACTTGCTTCTGGCAGGAATTTTATTTGTTGTCTTAATATAAGAAATGTTCTACTCATTGTAGTTGAAGGTGACACCTCTCTCCCTCCGTGAATTGCACATGTGCTTTGAGACATTTTTCTCATGGAAAGGACAGATTGCCATTAAGTCATTGGCACCGTCTCTCAACACTGAGATGATTGACACACATTTCTGATGCCTGGACTTGGTACAGGTATTACAGCCCTCACCACCAGCAGAGAAAAGCAAATTGCCTGCCTGGGAATTTCAACTGTTGCCATTGGCCTCATTAGTACAGTGTGTTAGCCAACTAGGGTAGACCCGGGCATGCAATTATAAAACAGCATGAATCCAGCCTGGTCTATGGTCCTGCAAGTAAACCTTTGAAGATATCCATTAGCCTTGACACATGGCCATGGTAGAATGTGGCCTTTCTCTAGAGGCATATACTGCCGAATATTTTGCAGTTTGCTTTCACTGAAATTTATTTTTCAAATTTAATAAAGATAGAAACATTAGTGATTCTTGAAATAAAATTTAATGTTTCTATAACACTACGTACTTATTTTTAAATGGTATTTATAAATACATCTTTCATCTGTGACAATTGCTTTCAATAACTTCTTTTTAATAGTAAGGGCAAGCCTGAACCACAACTGAATTTATGTTTATTCACATGTAGGAGGAAATAACATTTCAGAATTAGATCACAAATGTCAGAATGCTATTCAAAGTGGGAGCCTCATAGAAATATTAGAGGGTGGAAGGAGATACATGAGGGCATTATTTTTTTTTTAAGAAAGCAAATTCTTTACAGTCAACATACCCTCGCAAACTGTTTTGAAAATAAAACACTCAATTACACTGTAATACTAATGATTTAAAACCAGTGGAGGTTATATAGATTAAAAAAAAAACATTCACGGAAGTGAAGATGTTATAGAAACAGATGTTATATTCTAAATTGTTGGTTTGCGTGGGCTGATACAACAAAATACTATGGATTGGGTGGCTTAAACAACAGACATATATTTTTGACACTTTCGGATCCTGGAGAGTCCAAGATCAAGGTTGTACCTGCAGATTCAGTTTCTAGAGGGGATTTCTTCTTATCTTGCAGATGGCTGTCCTCTTGCTGTATCTTCACATAGTGGAGAGAAAAAGTGCTCTAGTCTCCCTCTTCTCTCAGAAGGACACTAATCCCAGCATTACTTTGTCAACAAAGGCCCATCTAGTCAAGGCTATGGTTTTCCAGTGGTCATGTATGGAAGTGAGAGTTGGATTATAAAGAAGGCTGAGCGCTGAAGAATTGATGCTTTTGAACTGTGGTGTTGGAGAAGACTCTTGAGAGTCCCTTGGACTGCAAGGAGATCCAACCAGTCCATTCTGAAGGAAGCCCAAGAATACTGGAATGGATAGCCTATCCCTTCTCCAGCAGATCTTCCCAACCCAAGGATAAAACCAGAGTCTCTTGCATTGCAGGTGTTCTTTACCAACTGAGCTATCAGGGAAGCCCTACACAGATAAATGAAGCAGAAACAAATTGAACTGGCCTTGATTTCTTACCTCATAGAGGCTCTGCCCACAAAGAACTGTCTGTTCAAATTATATTCCTTCAGGCTTATTTCTGTCTGCTCTCCACCTACCACTGCACACCCTAAGTTCATCATGGGATGTAACAATTGTTCCACTCTGGTGGGGGATATTGATAAGGGGCAGGATATGCTTCCTTTTGAATTTTACTGAACCTAAAACTGCTCTTTTTAAAAGCCTTAAAAAAAACCATTTTATATACACACAGCACTTATCACAAGCAAGATTTTGTCACAGGGGCTTGGACAAATTAAAATGAGCTAAACAAAAGGACTTAAGTCCCTACTCCCGTGGTGTTTCTATGGAATAAGACACAGTATTAGTTGCTGTCTTTAGGATGGTTCATTCCCTGCCAGACTATGTAAGAGAGCATGAAGCAGCTAAGAAAGCCAAAGAGCAGTTGAGAAGAGCTCCAGGGGCTTTTCCCCCAAGGAGGAGAAAGAATTGCCTCCATAGGTTTGCCTTTTCCAGAACTTCGTGTCATTGGGATCCCACAGTATGTAGCCTTTCCAGACTGGCTCTTTCATGCAGTAATATGTGTTTAAGGTTCATCCGTGTTGGTTTATTTATTTATTTTTTTAATGGCCTGATCACTGATTTTCTTTTAGCACTGACTAATATTCCACCGACTGGATGTACCACAGTGTATTTATCCATTCACCTGTTGAAAGAGACATCTTGGTGTCTTCCAAGCTTTGTCAATTATAAATAAAGCTACAACAAATATCTCGGTGTGGGTTTTTGTGTAGGTATACGTTTTCAAGTGAAAGTGGAGAGTGAAAAAGCTGGCTTAAAGCTCAACATTCAGAAAACAAAGATCATGGCATTCGGTCCCATCACTTCATGGGAAATAGATGGGGAAACAGTGGAAACAGTGTCAGACTTTATTATCTGGGGCTCCGAAAATCACTGCAGATGGTGATTGCAGCCATGAAATTAAAAGACGCTTACTCCTTGGAAGAAAAGTTATGACCAACCTAGATAGCATATTCAAAGGCAGAGACACTACTTTGCCAACTGAGGTCCGTCTAGTCAAGGCTATGGTTTTTTCCTGTGGTCATGTATAGATGTGAGAGTTGGACTGTGAAGAAAGCTGAGCGCCGAAGAATTGATGCTTTTGAACTGTGGTGTTGGAGAAGACTCTTGAGAGTCCCTTGGACTGCAAGGAGATCCAACCAGTCCATTCTGAAGGAGATCAGCCCTTGGATTTCTTCGGAAGGACTGATGCTGAAGCTGAAACTCCAGTACTTTGGCCACCTGATGTGAAGAGTTGACTCATTGGAAAAGACTCTGATGCTGGGAGGGATTGGGGGCAGGAGGAGAAGGGGACGACTGAGGATGAGATGGCTGGATGGCATCACTGACTTGATGGATGTGAGTCTGAGTGAACTCCAGGAGTTGGTGATGGACAGGGAGGCCTGGTGTGCTGTGATTCATGAAGTCGCAAAGAGTTGGACACGACTGAGCTGAAACGGAACTGAAAACGTTTTCAAACCCTTTGGATAAATAACAATGAACACAATTATTGGGTATTTTGGTAAGAGTATGTTTTGCGAGAAACCACGCAGCGTCTTCCAAGGTGGCTGTACCATTCTGCCTTTCCACCAGCCAAGACTGAGAGTTCTTGTGGCTCCACATATTTTGCCAGCATTGCGTGTCGTCAGTGTTCTGCACTGTGGAATTCTAATGGACCAGTTTATCTAGTAGATCTAATCGCACCTATCACTAAAGGAGCCTAAAGCTTTGCTCATGCTCAGCCGCTCCGTCTTGTCCAGTTCTTTGAGACTCCATGAACTGTAGCCCACCAGTCTCCCTTGTCCATGGAATTTTCCAGGCAAGAATCCTGGAGCAGTTTGCCATCTCTTCCTCAGGGGATCTTCCCAACCCTGGGATCGAAGTAGCGTCTCCTACTTCTCCTGCATTGGCAGATGGATTTCTTACCACTGAGCTTCCTGGGAAGCCCTGTTTAATTGCTATAAACGTCCAGTATTTACACCAGGAATCAGCACAGATGCCATCCTGTTGTCATCCTGTTGCAAACATGCACACATCAAGGAACAGCCCATCATTTCCCTGTTCAATTCCTATGGCTCATCAGTGGTTTATCTTTAGAGAGCAGGAAGCCATGCTTGTCTGTCACCATTTTTTAAACAATATTTTTCCTTTGTAATGAATTCACAATAACATGCTTCATTGGGAAGGAAATAATGGACGCCAATTATTTAAAAAAATGGATTGTCTTTAACTTTGCCTAATGAAAACTTAGCTGTATTTTTGCCTAGATAACAAAAGCCTCAAATCATCAGAAAGACTGCTGACTCTAATTAGCTAAGAATACCAGTACAGCTTAGTGTTGAAAATTTTCTACCATAGCTCTGAGTTCATAAATATGAAAGGAGGAAAGGCTAACCACATGGCATTTAATGGATCAAAAATTCAAGTAATAGTTAAATTTTAAAATGTTTTCTGAGGTTCAGTTTCCTAAGGTCTATGTCTGTGATCTATAAAATTAGGAAATAAATCTAAATGGCTTGCTTTAAAAGAGTATAAAATAGGCTTTAAATGAAGGTTGACCAAATTCTTTGATATTAAGATCCTTTTATTACTAGATAAATGCTTAATGGAAATAACAATTTATAATAGCTACTAATAACTGCACCTCTGTTTTCAATTTACTGTTACTTTTATATACATAAATACAACTTAACCCTCATGGTGGTGGTTTAGGTATTAAGTCATGTCTGACTCTTTGCAACCTCATGGACTGTAACCTGCCAGGTTCCTCTGTCCATGGGAGTCTCCAGACAAGAATATTGCAGTGGGTTGTCATTTCCTTCTCCAGGGGATCTTCCCAATCCAGGAATCGAACCCAGGTCTCCTGCATTGCATGTGGATTCTTTACTGACTGAGCTACAAAGGAATTAATCTTCATACTATTTCTATAAACCAAGTATAACTTATTCCAATCTTGTAGAAAAGGATTAGAATGATTAGGTGGTTTTCCAGAGAGCACGCAGCATGAGGTAGTTGTGGAGTACAATGTCCCTTGCCCAGTTTAGCCCCTTCTTCTGGGTGTGTCTTGGGCTCCAGTTAATGATTCTCCAAAGAGCTGTCTAAATTACTATTGTTTAAATATTGTTTTGCTGCATCTGATATTCCTGGAAACAAGTGGGCTGCCAGAGAGGTGGTCTTAATGAGTGGTTTATACTCTACCCTTCCGATTTTCTCTAATTTTCACTATGCAGCTTCCACTTCGAATAGTCTCACTAGTCTTATGATTGGCCTCCACATCAGCAAATTTAATGGTGCCTCTGTCTTTCTCTGGCTTCCTTGATGGCTCAGATGGTAAAGCATCTGTCTACAATGTCGGAGACCCAGGTTTGATCCCTGGGTGGGGAAGATCTCCTGGAGAAGGAAATGGCAACCCACTCCAGTATTCTTGCCTGGAAAATCCCATGGATGGAGGAGCCTGGTAGGCTACAGTCCATGGGGTCACAAAGAGTCAGACACGACTGAGTGACTTCACTTTCACTTTCACTTTCTGTCTTTCTCTGGAGGAGAGTTCTGACAAAATGTGGTCCACTGGAGAAGGGAATGGCAAACCACTTCAGTATTCTTTCCTTGAGAACCCCATGAACAGTATGCAAAGGCAAAAAGATAGGACACTGAAAGATGAACTCCCCAGGTTGATAGGTGCCCAATATGCTACTGGAGATCAGTGGAGAAACAACTCCGGAAAGAATGAAGAGACAGCCAAAGCAAAAACAACACCTGTTGTGGATGTCACTGGTGATGGAAGTAAAGTCTGATGCTGCAAAGAGCAATATGGCATAGGAACCTGGAATGTTAGGTCCATGAATCAAGGCACATTGGAAGTGGTCAAACAGGAGATGGCAATAGTGAACGTTGACAATTTTAGGAATCAGAGAACTAAAATGTACTGGAATGGGTGAATTTTAACTGAGATGACCATTATATCTACTACTGTGGGCAAGAATCCCTTAGAAGAAATGGAGTAGCCATCATAGTCAACAAAAGACTCTGAAATGCAGTACTTGGATGCAGTCTCAAAAATGACAGAATGATCTCTGTTGGTTTCCAAGGCAAACCATTTAATATCACAGTAATCCAAATCTATACCCTGACCAGTAATGTGAAAGAAACTGAAGTTGAACAGTTCTATGAAGACCTACAAGACCTTCTAGAACTAAAACCCCAAAAAGATGCCCTTTTCATTACAGGCTTCCCTGATAGCTCAGTTGGTAAAGAATCTGCCTGCAATTCAGAAGACCCTGGTTCAATTCCTGGGTCAGGAAGATCTGCTGGAGAAGGAATAGGCTACCCACTCCAGTATTCTTAGGCTTCCCTTGGGGCTCAGCTGGTAAAGAATACACCTGTAATATGGGATACCTGGATTCGATCCTTGGGTTGGGAAGATCCCTTGGAGAATGGAAAGGCTACACACTCCAGTATTCTTGCCTAGAGAATTCCATGGAGTGGAATTTCATGGGGTTGGAAAGAGTTGGACACAACTGAGTGGCTTTCACTTTCACTTTTAAATTTCATTATAAGGGACTGGAATGCAAAAGTAGGAAGTCAAGAAATACCTGGAGTAACAGGCAAATTTGGCCTTGGAGTATAGAATGAAGCAGGGCAAAGGCTAATAGAATTTTTCAAAGGGAACACACTGGTCATAGCAAACACCCTTTTCCAACAACACAAGAGAAGACTCTACACAAGGACATCACCAGATGGTCAATACTGAAATCATATTGATTATATTCATTGCAGCCAAAGATGGAGAAGCTCTATACAGTCAGCAAAAACAAGACTGAGAGCTGACTGGCTCAGATCATGAACTCCTTATGGACAAATTCAGACTTAAATTGAAGAAAGTAGGGAAAACCACTAGATGTTTCAGGTATGACCTAAATCAAATCCCTTATGACTATACAGTGGAAGTGACAAATAGATTCAAGGGATTAGATCTGATAGATAGAGTGCCTGAAGAACTATGGACAGAGGTTCATGACATTGTACAGGAGGCAGTGCTCAAGACTATCCCCAAGGAAAAGAAATGAAAAAAGCAAAATGGTTGTCTGAGGAGGCCTTACAAACAGCTATGAAAAGAATAAAAGTGAAAGGCAAAGGAGAAAAGGAAACATATACCCATTTGAATGCAGAGTTCCAAAGAATAGCAAGGAGAGATAAGAAAGTCTTCCTCAGTGATCAATGCAAAGAAAGAGAGAAAAATAATAGAATGGGAAAGTCTAGAGATCTCTTCAAGGAAATTAGAGATACCAAGGGAAGTTTTCATGCAAAGATGGGCACAATAAAGGACAGAAACAGTATGGACCTAACAGAAGCAGAAGATATTAAGAAGAGGTGGCAAGAATACACAGAAGAACTGTACAAAAAAGATCTTCATGGCCCAGATAATAATGATGGTGTAATCATTCACCTAGAGCCAGACATCTTGGAATGTGAAGTCAAGTGGACCTTAGGAAACATCACTATGAACAAAACTAGTGGAGGTGACGGAATTCCAGTTGAGCTATTTCAAATCCTGAAAGATGATGCTGTGAAAGTGCTGCACTCAATATGCCAGCAAATTTGGAAAACTCAGCAGTGGCCACAGGACTGGAAAAGGTCAGTTTTCATTCCAATCCCTAAGAAAGGCAATGCAAAAGAATACTCAAACTACCACACAATTGCACTCATCTCACACAATAGCCAAGTAATGCTCAAAATTCTCCAGGCCAGGCTTCAACAGTAAGTGAACCATGAAATTCCAGATGTTCAAGCTGGATTTAGAAAAGGCAGAGGAACTGGAGATCAAATTGCCAACTTCCATTGGATCATCAAAAAAGCAAGAGAATTCCAGAAAAACATCTACTTCTGCTTTATTGACTATGCCAAAGCCTTTGACTGTGTGGATCACAACAAACTGTGGAAAATTCTTCAAGAGGTGGAAATACCAAACCACCTGACCTGCCTCCTGAGAAATCTGTATGCAGGTCAAGAAGCAACAGTTACAACTAGACGTGGAACAACAGACTGGTTCCAAATAGGGAAAGGAGTACATCAAGGCTGTATATTGTTACCCTGCTTATTTAACTTATATACAGAATACATCATGAGAAATGCTGGACTGGATGAAGCACAAGTTGAAATCAAGATTGCAGGGAGAAATATCAGTAACCTCAGATATGCAGATGACACCTCCCTTATATCAGAAAGCGAAGAAGAACTAAAGAGCCTCTTGATGAAAGTGAAAGAGGAGAGTGAGAAAGCTGACTTAAAACTCGACTTTCAGAAAACTAAGATCATGGCATCTGGTCCCATCATTTCATGGGAAATAGAAGGGGAAACAGTGGAAACAATGAGAGACTATTTTGGGGGGCTCCAAAATCACTGCAGATGCTGACTGAAGCCATGAAATTCAAAGACACTTGCTCCTTGGATGAAAAGCTATGACCAACCTAGACAGCATGTTAAAGAGCAGAGACATTACTTTGCCAACAAAGATCTGTCTAGTCAAAGCTATGGTTTTTCCAGTAGTCGTGCATGGATGTGAGAGTTGGACTATCAGGAAAGCTGAGCACCAAAGAATTGTTGCTTTTGAACTGTGGTATTAGAGAATACTCTTGAGAGTCCCTTAGACTGCAAGGAGATCCAACCAGTCCTTCCTAAAGGAAATCAGTCCTGAATATTCATTGGAAGGACTGATACTGAAGGTGAAACTCCGATACTTTGGCCACCTGATGCGAAGAACTGACTCAGTGGAAAAGACCCAGATGCAGGGAAAGATTGAAGACAGGAGAAAGGGATGACAGAGGATGAGATTGTTGGATGCCATCACCGACTCAATGGACATGAATTTGAGTGAACTCTGGGAGTTGGTGATGGACAGGGAGGCCTGGAGTGCTGCAGTCCATGGGGTTGCAAGGATTCAGATATGACTGAGCTCCTGAACTGAACTGTCTTTCTCCCTAGTACTTGAAATTGCCAACTCATCTTCCCTTGAAACTTTCCCTTCTTACCGGCACAATCCAGTTACACTAGTATGGTTAGTTTCAGAACTTGTTCAGTGGTTCTACAGGTATTTCTAACTCTATAAGTCTGAAACCCAACTCATTTCTCTGCTCTAACAGCTTCCTTCCTGTGTTAGTAAGCTTAGAGTGCTACCATCTCACCGGTTGTTTGAGATGGTTAATTTTATACATCATATTGACTGTACTAGTGTGCCCAGCTGTTTGGTCAAGCACTAGTTATGATGTTGCCAAAAGGTATTTTGTAGATGTCACTTTTACGATCGCTTGACTTTAAGTAAAGCAGACTATTCTTTATAATGTAGGTGGGCCTCATCCAATCAACTGAAGATCTTAAAGAGTGAAAACTGATGTTTCCCAGAAAAGAAGGAATTCTGACAAAGACCAACAGAAGGTAAGGTTTCTTACCACATCCGCCTTCCAGATCTCTACCTGTGAGTTCTGGAGACAGTGAAAGCGGGAAGAGTCCTTTTCTTTCTTTCTCAATTTACATTAGCAGGAGAAAATATTTGTGAAGCTAGTTTCTTGCGGTATAGCAACTCTGGTGTTTGTAAATGGGTACTCTCCATTTTTACTGATTCTTTTCCCCCAGAAATGTTTGTTTATTGTTTCATTTGTCCTAAGGAGGAAGAATCGTAGGGCAGATTGCCAGGCACAGGCTCTATCAGCCAGCTCTTCAAGCCAGCTGGTTAACTGATGGCTCTCCCCAGACCAGCGTCTATATAGCAAACTTGGCCATGGGTCCTGTATTAAGAAAACCAGATGAGTTTTTCATTCCATCCTGTTCTACATCCTGAGAGCTTGGCTTTGTGTCTACTGAGAATATTTTCACTGGTCTCCACCATCTAGCAGGTGCATTTGCCAGGATGCATCTGGTGGCCAAGTAGACTGGACTTCCATTGACACAAAGTGACGCAGAGTCACAGGCAACACTCTTTGTCTGGCCTTGCTGGCTCTCAGGAGAACACGTTGTCACAACGTGTTGAGGTCCACAAGGGACCTCTATTGTCTTAATCTTTGTAGCTTTGCTAGTCCTGGAAAAGTCCCATTCCTGTAGTATCTAGCTGGTGTCACAGGTTAGTGGGTCTGTGACCTGAGGCATCCATGCTTTTACAGCAAACTGGAGACACCATTTTCACTGCACCATTCTCAGCACCTGTAGCAATGAAGGGCTTGTACTTTCTTAGACTAACTCTGGAAGTAAACTTTCTAGATCTTGAGATATTGACATATTCTCTTGTGAGTTGCCTCCTATGTCTTTGGCTAAGTCATTAAAAAAAAACAGGTTTATTGGTTTGAGTCACTATTTTAGATTAATATGAGATCCTATTTGTCAATGACCAGATGATGATTGGCTATATTTGAAAGGAAATTCTTGAAAGGTCTCATGATTAGTAAATCACCTTCATATTGGTACTTATGAGAGAACCAAATTAAAAGGGGAGAAAAGTTATAGTGGCTGGCTTTAGGGAGTCCCTTGTTCACAATAACAGAACTGAAACTAAACCAAAGATCCAACATAAATTCCCCTTCTGGAAAGAAAAAAATTGCTCCATTTCCTCAGCAATTCCCCAGTCCCTCCTACAAATAATCTGGAAATTGTTCAGTTGGAAGCCAATATTAAAGGTCTAATAGAAGCAATAGTCTTTGTCTCGCTAATTGTTATTGTTGACATCTTGGTTCCCTTGCCAGATCCCCAGGTTGGCAAGTCTGTTGTGGGGCCTAGAATTTTTTTTGTCTTGCTAATCTGTATAAAATCAGAACTACAAGGCTAGTAACAAGTCAATGCCTACCTATCTTTACCAATCCCAAAATGGCAGCTGTTTCTCTCAAATGCTTGTAGATATTGTAAAAAAAAAAAATCAGGATATTGGAATAAAAGTGTTCTGTACTAAAGAAGAACAAAATTTAAATAATAATAACCCTAAGACTTATGATAGTCGACATGTGTGCATGCTAAGTCACTTCAGTTGCTTCAGTGTCCAACTTTTGTGACCCAATGGACTGTAGCCTGCCAGGCTCCTCTGTCCATGGGATTCTCTAGGCAAGAATACTGGAGTGGGTTGCCATACCCTCCTCCAGGGGATCTTTAAGACCCAGGAATCGAGCCTATGTCTCTTAGATCTCCCACACTGTCAAGCAGGTTCTCTACCACTAGAGCCACTAAATGTACTCCAAAACTCTTAGAAGAAAACTTTTCTTTTTCTGCTCCTTAAATTTATAAATTTATCATGTCTTTGAAATGTAAACACATCCCACAATCAACTGAGCCTGAGCCTGGATTAACTCAATCACTAGAATCTGAAACTAAAAAAAGAGGGAAAGAGGACTTTTAGTATAAAAACTGCTAGAGGAACTCTCTTGCCCCCAAATTCAGCCTCCTTAAAAATTGCTTATCAAGGACAAATGTAGCTTAAATCTTCTCCACAAATAACAAAAGATTTTTGCCATCTGAGTGAGTAAACTTGATTTATTTCAGCTGTTTTTTATAAACTGGTAAGATTTGTGTTTACCTGATTCACAACTAAAGTTTAAAAATAAAAAATATGAAATCTCTGGTTGTGTCCATCTATATGTCAATGTATGCATTATAGATATCATATTTTTTTACCTTCAAATGATATTGCCAAAATTAATCTGTAAAAGAGCTCTATTTAATTGGCTTAAATAAACATCTACATAAAAATTCTCAAAAATATAATAAAAATTAACCCAAATATCTTTCAAAGGCACATGATGTAGGGTAATCTATAGTGTATAGAAATTAATTTGAAGGTTTAACTAATACAGGTATGTCTTCAGATTTATCAGCATTAAATATAACGTAGATAAACAACTTTTATCTACCTAGGTTTACTAGTCAAATGGGCTCCTGTTGTCTTTGCTGCAAGGTTTGTCAGGAAAAGACAAATGAACACAAAGCACAAAACTTCAGATAATGACTAACTGCTTAAACTTCTCATGAAATTTTTATGAATAATCTAAGTACTATTATTAAGAAGAAATGAATTAAATAGATGTAACTAATAATAAGAGTTTTTAGGTGAATTTTCAAACTATAATTGTTTTATGATATGCGTAGTTTCCTTAATCTCTTTGGTAATACACTATCTTCTAATCAAATCTTGTGCTTTAACTTATGCTGTTAAAACAAATATCTGCTATATGAGTCATCAGTTATATTTCCTCTGAGGGGAAAAAAGATTGATTTAAAAAAACACTCCAAAAGTATATATTTAAAAAAATTTTTATAGTTACATAATCCATGACTAATATTCTTTAATGAGTCTTTATCTTATTTCTATAACATTAATGTTTTCTGTCTGACATTTTAATCTTGTTTTACGGATTTAAAAAATAAATTTTTTGCGCTTTTTAGATGAATAATAAAACTAGTATGATAACTAAAAAAAAAAAAAATTTTTTTTCTAAGTTAAATTAAATAATAGGAATTCATTGAATGCTAGATCATTTACAAATGAGATAAAATACTGAATCATTAATTGCTAAACAACTCTAAGTTCATGTACCTTTGACCTTTTGTTACAGAGAGAATAAATATTTTCGGGTCTATTACTAAGTATCTTGTGCATGAATATCTTATACATTATTGAAAGAATGTACTATTAAGTAGCATATGTTTCTAGCAATTAGGATACGTATTTATCAGCTTGCCAACCCACAGAATGCCAACACAGTTCACAATTTCATTTTTCAAAAAAAATTTAAGGTTTCTAAGAATTAAAAAATCTAATATGTATGACTAAAGCTACTACAAATAATAAGAAAAGTAAGATATGTTTTGGGTTGTAAGGCATGGAGATGTTTTTGTTCAAGAGAAAGAAAGTGATTTTGTCCTAAAGCTCTTTATTTCTAAATGGAAAAGAGAACAAGGAATAAACTTAAATTGACATAGAAAGTTGTATTACGTTTGTAAAAAAAAAAAAAAAAAGAAGAAGAAGAAGAAGTCTTTGGAAAGGAATTGCATTAGAAAACACTTATTAAGTAAATGAGTTTTAATATCAAAAGGAAGCATAGCACAGTAACCCCAAAACATATATTACTTTTCTTATTATTTCTAGGAGACACTGTAAAGCAATTATACTCCAATTAAAAAGCAAATTTAAAAAAAGCATCTGCTTTGCACATGAATAATCTACAGATAATATATACTACTGTGTCTAATAAACACTGAGCACTCTTTTTTAAAAAAAGGAAGCTGGCACAAAATTAAAACTTGTTTTTCTTTCCATTAATGCAATAGAGTTTTTAATTTAAAAAATTATTTCATTGAAGTATTGTTGATTTATAATATTATGTTAGTTTCAAGTATAATGATCCAAAATGAATCATTACACCTGAAAAGATAATGATTCAAAAAATTTGTAAATTGTACTCCGTTTAAAGTGATTGTAAACTATTGGCTATATTCCCTGTGTTATATGTCCTTGCAGTGTAATTATCTTATACATACTGGTTTGTTTCTCTTAATCCCCTCCATCTATCTTGCCCTTTTGCTCTTCCCTCTCCCCACTGGTCACTGCTAGTTTGTTCTCCATATATGGGTCTATTTCTCTTTTGCTATATTCACTAGTTTTACTTTTTAGATTCCACATACAAATGATAACAGACAGTATTTGTCTTTTTGTCTAACATTTCGCAAAGTATAATATCCTCTAGGCCCATCCTGTTGTTGCACACGGCATGATTTCATTCTTTTTTATGACCGAGCATTATTCCAAATGACAAGCTTCATTTCTACTGCTGTTTGAACCACTCAGAAAGTTTACTTGAGCATCTGAGGACATCATCAGAAATATTTCAAACTGCAAAAGATGCTGCAAACCTGACATCCCAGATCTCCTTGACTGACTGCCCCTGGGCTCAGAAACTGGTTTATAACTGCTCCAGTCATTAACCTTTTTTTTTTCTTATGTTTCCATAGACACGTCTCTTATTAAATACCCAATATAATATAGGCCTGACTTTGGGAGCTGACCCGCATCACTGCCTCCTGAAATTAGTTTAAATGAACTGACCTATTGTCAAGATGAAGAGACTGGCTCAGTGAAATGAAATAATCTACCAGTTCAGTTTTTAATATGAAAAAACTTGCAGGGAAGTTTCAGAGGAGGTAACTGTTGGGGCTCAGGGCAGGCTGTCCATAAACATGCCTGAATGGCATATTGATTATTTTGAATTAAAGTTATTTAAGAAAAGGTCGAGGAAAGAGGGACACTCTGATCCTCCTCTTTGTCTCTCTGAAAGCAGGAAATCAATCTCCCATGTGAAAGGTGCACTCCCTGCATTTGGAGGTAGTAGGGACACTCTTTGGACTGTAGCCCTTTCTGATCCCCAGAGCTGTGACAATAGCTCCTGGGTCAGAAAATTCTAATGCATGGAATCTCATCATTCTGGAAGTTTTCCTAAAAATTTGGTTTTGAATTTAGATTGAGAGCAGAACTGGTAATCAAGATTAATATGAGCTGTTGGATACACACACTTCCTTATTGTCATAAAAGAGCAATTATTAGTATTTGAGAACAGCAAGTTTCCATATATTGCTGCTATTAAAACTTCAGCATAAAGCTCTTTCAGGATGTTTTAATGATCAGCGAATGACTTAATGAATGTTGAGCTGCAGGCTATTAACCCTGACTCTGACCTCGATTAGCTATGAATTAAGGCAGAGATGCAGACTGCAAGGAAGGGATGAGAGTAAATATGGAAAGTAATTAAGCTTCAGTGGGTCTCAATATTTTTGCATCTTCCATTGTAGTAGCCTATGTAATTGCCAAAGATAGTTGATCACTCTGAACCTTAAAAAAAAAGATTTTTTATTCTTTGATTCTGGATATTCATGCAGATTAAATGGTGTGCATTCTTCTTTCTCACTTTGAAGACAGTAGGTAGAAAAAGAAAGAGGCTTCAGTAGAAGTAAAACTGATGGTAGGGGAAAGTCACCACCAAGCTTTGGACCATATAACATAATTGTCTGGGGAAAATGGCGTAGTATTCATGCTTTAACCCAAATAAATGTGTATAATTGGCCAAGTGCAAACACACAATCTTCAAAGTACATTTCCTCCAATCAACAGGATATCAGATTAGCTAGTGTATTGTCATCTCTAATACGTCAAATACAATGATTTTTTGAATATTTAGGAATCATCAGGCATTCTATTGGTGAACATATTTACTTTACAAGATATTAAATTTGCTTTTAATTATTTATCTTTGAACTAAAGAAAAAATCTCTTCTAAAGGTTATGATTTAAAGGCAAATTTTCCTCTTTTATGAACCAAATTGGGTCAAAATATAGTCATTATTTTAGAATCAGGTTTTCTAGGATAGGGCTTTAACATTCAGGAGACTTTTAATTTTTTTTTAACCATACACCAAAATATACTTTATCTTTTTGGAGAAGGAAATGACAACCCACCCCAGTATTCTTGCCTGGAAAATCCTATAGACAGAGGACCCTGGTGGGCTATGGTCCAAGAGTCAGACAGAACTGAGTAACTAAACCAACAACCATACTTTATCAATCTTGCATCAATACTGAACTCTATTTTCTTTTTTAATTGAAATATAGTCAATTTATAGTGTGTTGATTCCTGATACAAAGTCTAATGATTCTGTTTTTCGTATATGTACAGTCTTTTTCATATTTTTCCATTATAGTTTATCACAGGATATTGACCATAGTTCCCTGTATAAGACCTTGTTATTTATCCATTCTGTGTATAATAGTTTGCATCTGCTAATCCCAAACTCTCAGTTCACCCTTCCCTAAGCCCCCAACACACTCGGCAATCACAAGTCTGTTCTCTATGTCTGTGACTCAGTTTCAGTTTCATAAAAGTACATTTGTGTCACATTTTAGGTTCCACATATAAGTGAAAGCACATGGTATTTGTCTTTCTTTTTCTGACACACCTCATTTAGCATGATAATCTCTCGTTTCATCTATGGTGATGTAAATGACATTATTTCATTCTTTTTTATGGCTGAGTAATGACAGACTGGTTCCAAATAGGAAAAGGAGTACGTCAAGCCTGTATATTGTCACCCTGCTTATTTAACTTATATGCAGGGTACATCATGAGAAACGCTGGACTGGAAGAAACACAAGCTGGAATCAAGATTGCCGGGAGAAATATCAATAACCTCAGATATGCAGATGACACCACCCTTATGGTAGAAAGTGAAGAGGAACTAAAGAGCCTCTTGCTGAAAGTGAAAGAGGAGAGCAAAAAAGTTGGCTTAAAGCTCAACATTCAGAAAACGAAGATCATGGCATCCGGTCCCATCACTTCATGGGAAATAGGTGGGGAAACAGTGGAAACAGTGTTAGACTTTATTTTTGGGGGCTCCAAAATCACTGCAGATGGTGACTGCAGCCATGAAATTAAAAGGCGCTTACTCCTTGGAAGAAAAGTTATGACCAACCTAGATAGTATATTCAAAAGCAGAGACATTACTTTGCCAACTAAGGTCTGTCTAGTCGAGGCTATGGTTTTTCCTGTGGTCATGTATGGATGTGAGAGTTGGACTGTGAAGGAGGCTGAGCGCTGAAGAATTGATGCTTTTGAACTGTGGTGTTGGAGAAGACTCTTGAGAGTCCCTTGGACTGCAAGGAGATCCAACCAGTCCATTCTGAAGATCAGCCCTGGGATTTCTTTGAAAGGAATGATGCTAAAGCTGAAACTCCAGCACTTTGGCCACCTCATGCGAAGAGTTGACTCATTGGAAAAGACTCTGATGCTGGGAGGGATTGGGGGCAGGAGGAGAAGGGGATGACAGAGGATGAGATGGCTGGATGCCATCACCGACTCGATGGACGTGAGTCTGGGTGAACTCCGGGAGTTGGTGATGGACAGGGAGGCCTGGCATGCTGCGACTCATGGGATCACAAAGAGTCGGACACGACTGAGCGACTGAACTGAACTGAACTGAACTTTCTGCTGTGTACGTGCCGCATCCTCTCTGTCCATTTATCTGTGGATGGAGATTTAGGTTGATTCCATGTCTTGGCTATTGTGAACAGCACTGCTATAAACATAAGGATGCATGTATCATTTTAAATTATATTTTTGTCCATTATATGCCAGAAGTGGAATTTCTGGATCATATGGAAGCTCTAGTTTTAGTTTTTTTGAGGACCCTCCATACTGTTTTATATAGTGGTTGCATCAACTCGCAGTCCCACCAAGACCCTTGCTCCTAAGAGGAAAAGCTATGACAAATCTAGACAGCATATTAAAAAGCAGAGACATCACTTTGCCAACAAAGGTCTGTAGAGTCAAAGCTATGGTGTTTCCAGTAGTCCTGTACAGATGTGAGAGTTGGACCATAAAGAAGGCTGAGCACCAGCGAATTGATGCTTTAATACTGTGGTGCTGTAGAAGACTCTTGAGAGTCCCTTGGCTACCTAGGAGATTAAGCCAGTCATTTCTAAAGGAAATCAACCCTGAATATTCAATGGAAGGACTGATATTGAAGCTGAAGCTCCAGTCCTTTGGTCGCATGATGCAAAGAGCCAACTCATTGGAAAAGACTCTGATGCTGGAAAAGATTGAAGGCAGAAGGAGAAGGGGGCGACAGAGGATGAGATGGTTGGAGGGCATCACCGACTCAATGGACATGAGTCTGAGTAAACTCTGGGAGATAGTGAACAGGGAAGTGTGGCGTGCTCCAGTCCATGGATTCACAAAGAATTGGACACCACTTAGTGGCTGAACAACAATGGCAACAATTTTGTCATTAGAAAGAAAGGAAGGAAGGGAGGGAAGACAAAAGAAAGAAATAAGACCTTTTATAAAGTTAAATTATTTTAAAGGGCAACTTACAGGCATAGAGTATACACTAGGTCTCTCTGAACTACCAATGTGAAAACTCATGTGAGCAGTTGATTGTTAGTGATTACAAGAGTCCTTAACTAGCAAAATAAGGATTTGCAACCTCTGGACAGTGTACAGAACTTATGACAGTACTTAACTCTTGGACTTAAGTTCTAATGAGCTTCCTTTATAAAACTGAAGCATAAGGGACACAAGAGAGGCACAGTTTTTTGGTAGAAATGTCTGGGGACTCCACCTCCTCTCTGCTCCTACCAGGAAGTTGAAGGATTTGCTCCCAACTTTGTATCATCTGAGAATGCTTCTTGAAGAAGCAAATGGGAAAAGAAGTTAAATATATATATATATATATATATATATATATATATATATAGTATGTTTATGTGTAAATGCACACACAAATAAATATTTTAAAACTTGGGATGGAGGCTACATTAATAATGATAATCCCAACCTTTTCAAGATGGTGAAAATGTTTATTTTTCTTGGACCACTCCATTATGTTCAGCCCCATTGAGTCAGACAGGATGGTGGTCCCCTGAAGATGTCCACATTCTAATCTATGGAGCCTGTGAATATGTCACTTCAGATGAACGAAGGGGTTTTGCAGATGAAGTTAAGGTAAGAATCGTATGGCAGGTTATCCTTGATTATCCAGGTTGGCTGTGTAATCGAAGGGTTATTACAAAATGGAAGAACGAGGCAGAAGAGAAAGGGGAGATGTAACAACAGAATCAGGGACCAAAGCCTAAAGATGGAAGGAAGAATTTATTTGAAGAATCTATTCTGGTGTCTTTGAAGATGGAGGAACATGCCATAAGCTAAGGAATGTAGGCAGAGTCTAGATGCTAGGAAAGGTATGGATTCTTCTTTAGAGTCTCCAGGAGAAATATGATCCTACCAACCCCTTGATTTTAGCCCAATGAGATCCTTCAGAACTGTAAGATAAGATAAATGTAACAATACATTTGTATTGTTAGAGGCCACTGAGTTTGTGGTAATTGGTTATAGCAGCAGGAGGAAACTAACACACAGAAACATTTCATTTCCAGGCGAGCATCCCCTACGCTCCATTGCCCTGCAGCATTAACCATGGGGGTCATGTGTTCCAGAGGCTACAGCTGCAGGATGAGGGACCTCTGTAAGCCTGGGTCTTGGAGTCTCTCGGGGGAATGTGATAAGTGTTATCTCTCAGACCAAGAGTTATCACTCAGACCAAGTGAGAATAAACCTCTGTTCTGATACAACCTGAGCATATCAGAACAGAGAAGGTTGAGCGCCGAAGAATTGATGCGTTTGAACTGTGGTGTTGGAGAAGACTCTTGAGAGTCCCTTGGACTGCAAGGAGATCCACTCAGTCCATTCTGAAGGAGATCAGCCCTGGGATTTCTTTGGAAGGAATGATACTGAAGCTGAAACTCCAGTACTTTGGCCACCTCATGTGAAGAGTTGACTCATTGGAAAAGAGTCTGATGCTGGGAGGGATTGGGGGCAGGAGGAGAAGGGGATGACAGAGGATGAGATGGCTGGATGGCATCACTGACTCGATGGACAGGAATCTGAGTGAACTCCGGGAGTTGGTGATGGACAGGGAGGCCTGGCATGCTGCGATTCATGGGGTCACAAAGAGTCAGACACGACTGAGCGACTGAACTGACTGCTGACTGATACGACCTTGAGATTTTATGCTTGCTTGGTTTTACAGGCTAATCTAGACTCTCTATTAGTACCCAAGCTCTGCCTGGTTCACTCAGGTCTTCAAGAATAAGGTTGTTATCAGTGGTGCGCTGATAAATGGTAACAACCAGTTCTCAGAAAACAAGAGAGACGCACACCCTGATTTGTAGTGTTGCTGATTTCCATGGTATAAATATTACCGCCTGGGCTGACTTTAGGCTACTAATCCCATGTCACTGATGATGGAGCTGTAAAGTGATGTGCATAGTCAGCTCTGAGAGCCTGTGTGAGTCACAACCTCAGGTGACATCTTGACTGGATCTAAAAGATGGGACAAAGTTTGCTACTTTTATAGTGTAGACAGCTGTATCTCTATAGAGGGAGCCTGAAGGTGAAAGAGTACACAGCCTGTCTGTGGCAACAATAAACTGAAAAATTATATTTGGTAATATTTTATTTTTATTTATTTATTTTTTTTATCAGGGGTTCCCAGGGCCAGGACTAGGGAGAGGAGATTCACTGGGTGCGAGGAAACTCTTGAGGGTAAAGGAATTGCTTTACAACATGAGTATAGTGGTGGATACATCACCATATGCATTCATCAAAATGTTGAACTGTACTTACCAAATAATTGCTTTTTACTATATAGCACATATTATACCTTGATAAAGCTGATTAAAAAAAATAATTTTAGTCATTATTCAAAGAATTTGTTTTCTAGAAGTTCCCAGAAAACCAGCCAAGGCCATGCTAGAGTGCAGCTAAAATGGAAAGGGGAGTGTTTTGTACAAAACAGCCCTGTAAGGTGTTAAGATATAAACTAGATGTTTTCAGGCAGAAAACTCAGAGTCAACAAGTCATGTTTTCTGGACTTGCCGGTTTTGAATCTCTCAGTATTTGGAGTAAAGCTCAGAATAAATATAAAGTAAATAGATGGGGAAACAGTGGAAACAGTGTCAGACTTTTATTTGGGGGGCTCCAAAATCACTGCAGATGGTGATTGCAGCCATGAAATTAAAAGACGCTTACTCCTTGGAAGAAAAGTTATGACCAACCTACATAGCATATTCAAAAGCAGAGACATTATATTGCCTACAAAGGTCCATCTAGTCAAGGCTATGGTTTTTCCAGTGGTCATGTATGGATGTGAGAGTTGGACTGTGAAGAAAGCTGAAAAAAATTACTTATTTGTTTATTTTTGGCTGAGCTGGGACTATGGTGCTGTGTGCAGGCTTTCTTTAATCATTACGAGCTGGGGCTACTCTTTGCTGCCTGTGTGGATTTCCCGCTGTGGTGGCCTCCCTTGCTGCAGAGCGTGGCTTTCGTAGTTGCAGCATGCGGGCTCAGCAGTTGCGGCTGCCGGACTCTAGAGTTTGGGTTCAGTGGTTGTGGTGCCTGGGCTTTAGTCGCTCTGAGGTATTTGGGATCTTCCCAGACCAGGGATTGAAACTGTGTCCCCTGCATTGGCAGGCAGATGCCCATCCACTACGCCACCAGGGAAGTCTTTTGTATTTGGTAATATTTTGATTAAGACTTTCAAAGAGAATTGGAAGGGTGCAACTGTCCATGGTAAAATAAATGTCAGCAATTAAATTCTAATTTAAGATTCACTTAATATACTCACTCAAGGCAAATCATTTGACAAATTATGTTTGAATTTTAAATGATGACTGTGTATGTCTTATTTTTGTGACAGAGTAAGTTAGTTACTGCCATATTAAAAAAAAAAACCAGAACATTCAGGATATATTTTTTTGTACAATGGCTAAATTAAATGAACTTTGTTACCTTCGCTTTATTGGTCAAATACTTTATTATTACCCATTAAATATTTAAGAGTATATAAATGCCAACCTACGGGTATTGTTGTTATTTAGTTGCTAAGTCCAACTCTTTTGCAACCCCATGGACTGTAGCCCACCGACTCCTATGTCCATGGGATTTCTCAGGCAAGAATACTGGAGTGGGTTGCCATTTCCTTCTCTAAGGGATCTTCCTGACCCAGGGATCAAACCTGAGTCTCCTGCATTGGCAGGCTTTGGCAGGCCTATTCTTTGCTGCTGAGCCACCAGGTAGACAAAGGTAGAAATGATACTCATTGGTATAGTGATTACAAAATAGCTATTCTGGCTAAAATTTTGGCCAAGACTGTGGTTAATCTTCCTTAAACTTCACCTTTGCTCTTGTCTCTATGAAGTGACCCTGCTCCTCTAAAGGTCTTTCAAATGCTGCCCATCTTCATAATCATTCCTTCATGCTTTGTATGTGTGTGCAAGCATGGATACACATATGTGCACGCAGGCATATGTATGCACACATGCACACTCAGACACACCCATACATACTTGCATACACACACATATACACACACACAAGCCTGCACCTGGACACACACACACACGTTTCAAAGACTTGCATGAAGTGCTTTGAATCATTGAATTATCTGGGGACTTCTTGGCAATCTTTTCCCCTTACTCTTATACCCATGGCCTGGCACATGCAAATAAAGGAGTGGGTAGGTGATGGAAATAACACCATGATTTGAACGCTCTAGCTTTCAATGTAGCTGAATACTACCACCACAGCTATCCTCTGCATCAGGTGTACCTTTGAGCAAAGCTGTGACAACGAAGAGCGAAGCTAATCCTTCCCAGTGGGGGCCTGAATGTTCAGGCTGATTTTATTATATGGAAGAAAGGCAGTCCATAGGCATATCCTATAGTGATAGTATATGTATTCTTAGGATGGCAGAAATGCTCACATGTACAAAGGTGGCATGATTCATTTATTTCTAAAATAAGATCAGAGTTTCAGAACAGAGTGATATAGCAGCTACCTAATGATTCAGACAAGGAGCAAAGCCCAGTGGGTTTCTTACTTTGGCACAAATTTAAGGACTTTTAGAATACTTTATTTCCAAATTTGGATTATTCTATTGGAGCAGCAAGGACATTTATTCCACATATCAGATGTAAAAGATATGGTGAAACCCCTATAGACTCAAAAATACTTTCAATGTTCATATTCTCTAGAATCAGTAAGGGTGGTGAACATTGCAAAGAAACTTCAAACTGTAAAGTAGCCAAGGTTTGACCAGAAAATGGGCAAAAGTGACTGGTGCCCTACTCACGTCTCACAAAATCTATAGCAAATGGAATTGAGATATTGGGCTCCCTGAAAGCACAGCCTGAGATGACAATATCTAGTGTCCAGATAGTTTACTTGGGAATGTGATTCCAGGGAGCAAGAAGGAAGGATATAGGGAATGAAACAGAGAAGAAAGCAATGCCTGTACAGAGATTATTATCGAGTTTTCCAGTCCTCTGGGCAGCCTTTATTCTATTTTGCTGGAACTTCTGAGGAGCCTCATGAAATACGCTTCAGAACTGAATACACAAGGGACAAAACCAGGAGGAATTTCCCATTGACTCCCCTCTACCATGTGTTAAGGGTACCTTTGTACCCCTCATGCCTTGTATTGTACCTGTGTTCTAATGGACATCCCACACTACAGAGTCAGAGAAGCCCACAGCAGAAGCCAAGAGATGCATGCACAGGTCCATGTAAGGTGGCCATCAGGCTGACATTGCATCAAGCTGGCAGAAACATGCACAGAACTGGCAGTCCAAACAGAGGTTGGAATAAGAGAGTGCCAAGTGGATGAAAATATAATGTTTCAGTATCTGTATTAGTCAGTAATAAATAGCCCCCAAAGCACTTAAATGAACAACAGCTTTTCCCTTTAGCTTTCAGACTGAAGGAGTGGCCTCTAATTAGGACATTTCATTCTCAAGGCAGAAGGAAAAGAGCAAAAGAGGTACCATATGATGATTTTTGAGATGTTTACTCAGATGTGAAACATATCATTTCTGCTCATGTATCACTGGCCAAAGCATGCCTCGGTCAAGGAGCACAGGGCAGAGAATTAAACTCTGCAGGGAAGCACTATAAATCACAGAGCAACAGGCAGGATTTTATCAGTCTCTTTCAGGGAGGGTAGAGAATAAGTCACAACAATAAGTAATCCAGTACTGGGCATCTCACCATAAGAAATGTTTATTGGAAGGCCTATGAGATGTCTTATTACTTCCACCATTAATTATGTATTAGATAATTAATATAACTAATGCAATTATTGTATAGCATTAATAATCTGGGAAAGCCCAATAATATGTGATAAAGTATTTCTTTCACAGATACAAGCCCTACGCATTGAGGTTGACATATGTGATAAAGCAGAGGCTGAATTCACATCAAGATTCATCAAAGACATCACTTATCAATGGCCGCCAATGTTGTTGTCAAATGCAAGTTCTCCCATTCTCATCCATGTCTGTCACTGTAAGAACACATTGGCCACAACTTTAAAAAGTATATAT
Source organism: Ovis aries (assembly GCF_016772045.2). Classification (NCBI taxonomy): domain Eukaryota; kingdom Metazoa; phylum Chordata; class Mammalia; order Artiodactyla; family Bovidae; genus Ovis; species Ovis aries. The sequence goes on from NC_056069.1 coordinate 57,002,033, forward strand.
TATGGTTAGTTTTGCTTTTTCTTTTAGACACAAGACTGAAAATGGAAGCATCTGATTGAATTCCAGAAAGGTAGTGAATGTGGGAGTTCTGGACACTTTGAGATGACTTGTCTTAGACTCTTAGCCCCTTTTTTTATCTTATTTTATTTTATTTGGCTGTGTTGGGTCTTAGTTGCATGTGGGATCTTTTTAGCTATGACATGTGAACTCTTAGTTGCAGTCTGTGGGATCCAGTTCCCTGAACTGGAATTGAACCTGGGCCCTCTGCATTCAGAGTGTGGAATTTTAGCCACTGGACCACCAGGGAAGTCCCATGGACTTTCTATTTTAACCATAGCTGCTGCATAAGGAAAATCCAACCCAAGTTTCAACCACCTTTTCATACCTCCTCCCCAGTGGTTCCTGTCCTTTATACTGAAGATGCTCAAAGACATTTCAAAAGGAACTGCCTTCTATGTGGAGAAGAGATTTTCATGTTTAATTTGCACACTGTCTTAATCCAATTGGGCTGCTATAACAAAATACCACAGACCAAGTAACTTACAGACAACAGAAATTTCTTCTCACAGTTTTGGAGGCTGGAAGTTCAAGATCAAGGTGCCTCTATAGTCACATTCTGGTGAGAGTCCTCTTCCTGGTTCAAAGTGGGCACCTTCTGACTGTGTCCTCATATGCTGGAAGGGACTAGGGATCTCTTTTATAAAAGCCACTAATCCCATTTGTGAGGGCTCCACCCTCATGATTGAATCGCTTTTCACAGGGCTACCTCCTAATGCCATCCACTTGGGGGGTTAGGATTTCAACATATGAATTTTGGGGAAATATGCTGTGCTCAATTGCCCAGTCATGTCGGACTCTTTGCAACCCTATGGACTGTAGCCTGCCAGGCTTCTCAGTCCCTGAGATTATCCCAGCAAGAACACTGGAGTGGGCAATTAAAATAAATTAAAAAAAAAAAAAAAAGAATACTGGAGTGGGTTGCCATTTCCTACTCCAGGAGATCTTCCACACCCAGGAATCAAACCCAAGTCTCCTGTGGCTCCTGCATTGGCTGGTGGTTTCTTTACCACTGAGGCACCTTGGGGAGATACAACCATGCTTATTTTCCATGAAGTTGAAAACTTCCAACCAACTTGTGGCTTTGGCTATCTCCCAATTGGATCAAGAGGGCACATGTTTCCAAGCTAGATACACTATTAGTTTTCCAGCTTTACTGATGTATAATTAGTTGACAAAAACATATACACAACTAATGTAGGCAATTTGGTAAGATTGGCACTTGTATACAGCAACAAAATCTGGGAAATAAATCTGTTCATCATCTCTGAAGGGCAGATTCAGTTTCAATCATCTCTTTTCTGCCCCAAAATGTTGTAATCATTTTCTCAATAAAAAAGTAAGAACTGAGAGCTTCAGGTCTTCCTGAGTAGTTATCCTACTATCAAAAATATAGCCAGACAGCTGAGGAGCAGAGGCAAAAATTTTAAATGGCATAACCACTTAAAGGAAACTGTTTAAATAAAGTTTCAGACTAAAAATCATTTAGGAGAATAAAATGCTGATCTCTGTGTAATAGCTGTAAAGAGTGTTCTTTCAGAGTGTGTCTGTAACAATGGAAACAAAACTTTAGGGGTCATTATGCCCTATTGAATGTAGCCTTTAATTTCTAAAAAATCCTTTTAATGCTAATTCATCATCATTGATAATAATATTTAAATTAGAGTCTCTAATTTTAGAAGACCCATGAACAAGTTTGTCTTTATGTTCCAGAAGAGCTTTGGAATTTATTTCCTCTGCCTCCATGAAAAAAGGTATAAGTATATGGATGAGTCCTTATCTTAAAACAATTTGAATCAATGGCTGATTTGGCAACCCACTCCAGTATTCTTGCCTGGAGAATCCCATGGACAGATGAGCCTGCTAGACTACAGTCCGTGGGGTTGCAAGAGTCTGACATGACTTAGTGACTGAACCAACTAAACCATTGTCACATTACTGGGAAAATACTTCAATATTGTACTAATGAGGTCAGATGAAATGAGTAATGTAAGAGGAACCATAATTAAGGGTTAAAGTGATCTTAGGGGTAGGAAAGTGATGTAGTAGCAAGAGGTTGATACCAGTAAAGACTTATGGGAGACTGGGGAAAACTGGCTGCAATTGGGTCAGTGTTGGGGGAGAGCTGAAAACATTTGTCCCCATCAAATGTCTCTCCCTTTATATGATCAGTGGGATCATGAAAGGACCCAACATCTCCATGGCATGTTATACTTTTGGTTGAATGTGACATGTCTAAAAAATAATGAAGCCAAATTTTTCCTTGTGATATAAGGAAGTAGAGCAGAGTGATTACCAAGGCCACCTCCACTTATGTTCAATAGAGCAGCACTTGGCTCCATGAATGCCCAGTCTGCTGAAATTAAGGGAATGTTGTTTGTTGTCTACATTAAAGTTATGGCTCAGAGAGCAAAGACTTAATACCAAATTTTACATGAATTTCAATAAACCAAGGATAAATGATCAGACCTATCAATTAAAGTCTATTAAGAGATACAGTATGGGCAGGAATTTATTTTTTGCTGTCATATTGGGTTTTTAAAAGGCAGAGGAGCACTCTACTAACAATAAACACATGGAGCACCCTGATTTGGAGTTTTATTTGGAGTATAATTGCTTTTCAATGTTGTATTACTGATCTTGGATTTTAATAACAATCTCAAGTAACAGGAACCAGGACTTTGGAGAAATGACTTATTCTAGGACTGAGCCAGGAAATATACAAGATCAGACCATCTAGTAACAACAGAAAGTAAAGAAGTACCCCCTGCCCAAAATACTCATACTCTGATAGTGGCAAATGGCCACAGGAGTCAACTGACAGGGCTTCCAATGGACAGAAGTGGAAGAATTTGGGCAATAAAATAAACTAGCATTGGATTATAACTCAGAGTATTAAAAAAGTATACCTGAGCTCATACTGTTATAAACAAATGGTTGAGTAACAACTGCAGGAGACCAATTTCCTCTACAGAAGAATTCCAAATAATTTATGCAGAATCTCCACCCTCAAGATGGGAGAGCACAGCTCCCCATCCTTTAGCTGTGGGCCGCAAATAGTGACTGCATTCTAGTGTGGAAAAGAAGAGGGGAAAAAAAAGTAAGTTTACAGTGGAAAAGATTGACCGACGCTACCTTAGGTGACCAAACACCTAGTCCTAAATCACGTGGATGATAAATACTCATGGTACAATGTGATGAAAATGGTAATTTACCTTTGCAGTCTTCCTCCTGATAACCTATAACCCCAGTCTTATCATGAGAAAAACATCAGGCACATTCCAGCATGGATCATTCTACAAAATACTCCTCAAAACTGTCAAGGTCATCAAAAACAAGGAAAATCTGAGAACCAGCCACAGTGAGGAGATGCCTAAGGAGACATGATGACTAAATGTAATGTGGTACCTGGGATAGGATTCTGGAACAGAAGAAGGTCCAGAGGTTGAAACTAAGGAAAGCTGAATCAAATTTAACAAGAATGCATTGAATTGGTTCATTAGTTATAGTAAGTGTACCATGCTAATGTGAGATGTTCAGTTCAGTTGCTCAGTCATGTCCTTCTCTTTGTGACTCCATGGACAGCAGCATGCCAGGCTTCCCTTTCCATCACCAACTCCCAGAGCTTGCTCAAACTCATGTCCATCGAGTTGGTGATGCCATCCATCACCATATAATGTGAGATGTTAATAACAGGGAAATCTAGGTGTGGTATTTATGATAACCCTTTGCGCTGTCTTCTCAGTTTGCCTATAAGAAGGTAGGGGGTAGCATTGCTTAAATTTCAAAATGACTTCAAGACTGAGACTAGAATGAGGCATATGAATCAAAAGTCTCAAGGGTAAAATTTAAGGGACATCAACAAAAATGATGTTTCACTGAAATATTTTTGAGAAGCACAATTAATGCAAAAAAATCCATAATGAATCAAATATTGAAATTTTAAATAAAGACAGGATCAGTATCAGTGCCAGGTTGACCTATAGTTGTTTCTGAGGCCAAAAAAATCAGTCAGTTGAATCAGATGCTTGTCTTATCTTCAGTTAGTTTTTGATATTTTGTCCATCATGGAATTTTGGCTTTCATTTGATTTTCAAAAGATGTTACCATAAAGTATTATCATTTTGAGGGCTGTTTGGAGCTTCTTGATTTTGTGCTGGAAGATGACTGCCTCCTTTGCCTCACCCCGACCTCACTCAGCCCTGAGTGTCTGTCACCTCTCACACCTCCTCTTCTTCCTATCTCTGCTTGTGCCTCTTCTCCTATGACAATGGGCCCTGTAGTCCCTGGAACCTTCTAGAAATCTCCTCCATTAGGAGTTTTGCACTGGAATCTTCTCTGCCTGAAATGCTTTTACCCCAGAAAAACACACAGCTTGGTTCCTCATCTCCCTCAGTTCTTTGCGTAAACAGCACACTCTTTGAAAAGTCTATCCTGGCCGTAATTCCTAAATGGAGAGTCTGTTTTCTCTTTCCTGTGACTTCCAAGTTTCATTTTATGCTCTCACTCTTTTTTATTATAATTTTTTGATGGGTGCACACTGCTTTATTTTTACTTCTTTCTTTATTTTATTTTTGTATCTCCTGGGTCTCCACTGCTGCACATGGGCTTTCTCTAGTTGCAGAGAGCAGGGGCTACTTTCTAGCTGTGGCACACAGGCTTCTCACTGTGGTGGCTTCTTTTGCTGCCGAGCACGGGCTCTAATCACAGGAGCGTCGGTAGCTACAGCACAGGGGCTCATTATTTGTGGCTTGCAGGCACTAGAGCTTGAAGGCTTCAGCAGTTGTGGCCAAGAGGGTAGTTGTGGGTAGTTGTGGCACTCGGGCTCAGTGGCTCTGTGGCATGTGGAATCCTTGCAGACCAGGGATCGAAACCATGTCCCCTGCATTGGAAGGCAGACTCTTATCTACTGTACCATCAGGGAAATCCTGGTCTCTCTCTTTTTAAAAATCTCCATGACTCTTCTGATTTCCTCTACTAGATTGTGATTTTCCTGAAGGGAGAAATTTTTGTTGGTGTTGTTACTGGTGCATGGTTGTTGCTCAGCAAATCTTTGTGGAATGAATGGCTTAATCACTCAAAGATCCACTGAAATTGTTGAGATTGTAAGAGATTCCTTTGATTCAGATACACATAAGGGCTTCCCAGGTGGTGCAATGGTAAAGAACCCACCTGCCAAGGCAGGAGGCACAAGAGACACGGATTCGATCCCTTGGTCAGAAAGATCCCCTGGAGAAGGAAATGGCAACACACTCCAGTGTTCTTGCCTAGGAAATCGTAAGGACTGGGGAGCCTGGCCATGGGGTCATAAAGAGCTGGACATGACTGAGTACACACAGATACGCATAAATTGTAAAGCGTTTAAGGAGTAGAATGGACTCAGTCCCAAAGACTAATTGAAGTTAAGGGAAATTTCTGCAAAATGATGTTGGGCATGGTGATTAATTTAATATAAGTTTATATTTTAATTAAATATCTTTACATAATTTAACTAATTTGATCTATAATGTAGTTATATAATATAAAATTTAAATATATATCTCTCTATATATATATGTATATTATTTACATTTGTCCTGAACTTCCACAGGAAAACAGCACATCTGAACAGGATGTTCTTAAAACAACTTGAAACAATATGCCAAAGTCATCTATGCTATAAAATCCCAAGACATCTGAAACCTGACAAAGCATGGGCTTAATTAATAACAAGTGAGGAAAATATTGGCTTATTTTGTGGCTATTGGTGTCTTTGATTTTGCAGAATTTACCCAGTATAGGCAAAATATCACAAACGTTAATTGGAAATTGAAAGTCTCTGAGTCTGATGACTCAAAGGAAAAAAAGAACAAAACTGAGATGTTTTGTCTTTGTTTTTCCTCCAAAATGAAATATTTCAAAGAGTCAAAGATTTAGAAAAATGTAGGCTGTAATACAATGAACATTCAGATTCTCACCAATCAATTTGTCAAATCATGCTACTTTTCTATATTTGCTCAAATTATTGCCTTTTTCCCTAAGAAGCAAAACCTGATGAAACTGGTCCATAATATACACATCCTCACTCCCATGATCCTCTTCCCTCTCCAATTAAATATTCTCCTAAATTTCTTCTTTATCATTCCCATGAATGCTTTTATACTTTCATTGATATGTATGTATTCTTAAACAATTTATAGTTGTTTTCCATATTTTAAAAAACTTTATATAAATTGCATCCTACTCTATATATTCATTTGAAATATTTTTCTTTTGTTAAAAATTATGTTTTTCAGATTCATTCATGTTGATACATGTGATTTCGGCTACTGTAGTATTACATTGTTTAAATATGCCTTTTTGTCATTATAAACACTGTTGTACACATTACTCCTTGCCTATATCTCCTTTTGTGTACAGCTGATAGTTCTCTGAGATTGCTGCCTGGAAGTAGTTCTGTGTTTTTCCAATCCAATTTCATTGGAGCATGGCCTATTTTCTATGAACTTGTTTATTTTGCACAAAAATTGTATCACCAAATCTAATCACTTACCTCCAACTCCATATTCTGGCTTCTGACTGTATTCAGAAAGCTCACCCATACTCAAAGTTTAAAAGGCTATGACCACTGAGCAGTTTCTAAATGATCTGACTTATGGTCTGAGAGCAGTTTCTTGAAAGGTGCTCCCCAAATATTTTAAGCCATAGTATCATCACTGAAATAAGTATGTATCTTCTACAGTTTATAAGTCTGGAGAGCTATTTCTCATGTTAATGTGTAAATATATTATTTATTTAAAAATAAAGAACCATTAGTAAAGAAAAGTGCAAAAAAAAAAAAAAAAAAGCCTGAAACAGCAGTTAAGAGAGATGAAGATATTGTAAAATCAATTCAGTCACCGTCACCCATGGATCCTTCTTTCTATCCCAGGGATCATACACCCGAAAGGGGGGTAAAAAGAATTCCTGCTACTTTCATTAGAGCTGGATTTTTTGGGATTGTTCTTGGGAGGGCTGTCAAACCAAGGTGTTCATCATCTGGTCAGGTTGTATAGCCTCTGCCAACTCTCTCGCCAACTCCCTCTGGTTGCCCATCCATCAATCTTTGAGGTGGAGACATGGAAGGGAAAATAAGGAAAACCCTGCAATGCTTTCTTCTGGCAACTTTCATTATATTGCTTCACTTCAAGCAAAAGCAAATTGTATCCCTTCCTCTTTCTAGCCCTGCGATTTCCCACTCCTGCTGTTCTCTGAGAATATTACCATCCCCTTCTCTTCATTTTCCTGTTTGTCTTCAAAGTGAAAAACCACCAGACATATGCTGGCAGGTAAGGACATGCTAGAATGGCCAGAATATGTCCGCACTCATGCTGGGATGAGGCTGAGGGGAGGACACGGGCTTTTCCATCATCTCAAAAGTTGAAACACTCTTTGGCCCACTCCTTTTAAATCTTTCAGATTTATTTTTCCCAAAGCCTTTTGGGTTAAGCAATGACTGATGCTTTCCAGGTCTCCCATCCCACCTACAAGAGTGCAGGACCTTTCCTCCTGTTCCTTCCTGCAGTGGGGAGAGAACTTGGTTAGACAGCTGATTTGGGGGGGGGGACCTCTTTAAATAATTTGTCCATAACACTAAAGTTCTATTAGTGAACATTGTCACTTTGAGGAAAAGCATCACTTTAACTCAAGAGAACACAGTCCAGCTGTTAACTTAAAACTGCTGCCATTTCCCAGTCTAGAAAGTGAGATTCAGGAGGTCATTTGGGAGAAAATGGTTTTGTCAATACCCAGCGTAACACTACTGCTACAGCTGTGTTTTATTCTCCTAAAGCACAAATGGACTTTGTGAAAATGCTCGGCTGGATAGAGGTTAACAGTTTTCAGGACTTTAATGGAATTCCTGAACTTGCCTTTCTGTGGGAAATAAGGGGACTTGACCTCGGTAGAACAGCCAGAAAAAAAAATACATGCAGTCCTCTTAGCTCTACAAACACTAATTGGGAGAAATGGGGTAAATTAAGGGATTCATCTTCATGTGTCCAGGAGGCTGAAGCAGTGTTGCTCACCTTTTATGTCACTCATATAAGGTGCACTGCTGCTGCTGCTGCTGCTAAGTCACTTCAGTTGTGGCCAACTTTGTGTGACCCCATAGACGACAGCCCACCAGGCTCCCCCGTCCCTGGGATTCTCCAGGCAATAACACTGCAGTGGGTTGCCATTTCCTTCTCCAATGCATGAAAGTGAAAAGTCAAAGTGAAGTCACTCAGTCGTGTCCGACTCTGTGCGACCCCATGGACTGCAGCCTACCAGGCTCTTCTGCCCATGGGATTTTCCAGGCAAGAGTATTGGAGTGGGGTGCCATTGCCTTCTCCGTTAAGGTGCATTAAGAGTAGGCAAATGGCTTTAAGTGGTTCCTTGAATTTTATTCATATGGACAGTTTAAGGGTCTGAGAAATTTTACACTCATGACTTCAGAAATGATTGGGTTAACCCAAAACACATTTGTTTGTTTATATTTATTTATCTTTTGGCTGTCCTGGGTCTTTGTTGCTGCCCAGGCATTTCTCTGTTTGTGGAGAGTGGAGGCTACTCTTCCTTGAAGGGCACGGGCTTCTCTTGTTGCGGATCATGGGCTCTCAGATTATCCAATAATTGTGGCACCTGGGCTCAGTATTTGCAGCTCCTGAACCCCAGAGCACAGGCTCAATAGTTGTGCACTGGCTTAGCTGCTCTTAGGCATGTGCGATCTTCCCAGACCAGGGATTGAACCCGTGTCTCCTGAATTGGCAGGTAGATTCTTTACCACTGAGCCATCAGGAAAGCCTCTGTTTGCTTTTTTAAAAACATTCATTTCTAGTTTTTTTTTTAAATTAAGCTCAGGACATTTTTATACAGCTAACAATGGAGAGGTAATTTTTAAGGTTCTGGGGGAATGCTATCTTACTCTAGAGAGGACTTAGTTTTTTGTTTTGGCAGTGCCATGTGGCATGTGGGATCTTAGTTCCCTGATCAGGGATGGAAATTCACACCCCTTGCAGTGGATGCCTGTAGTCTTAATTACTGAACCACCAGGGAACTCCCAAAACATATATATTAACGGCTGATTACACGTCTAGCATCATGGGTGACTTTCCGATAGCATATAACTTTGAGACCCTAGTTCCTTTCCTAAGTAAGCTTATTATCAAGTGTATTAGCTTCCTAGTACGATGAGATGAGATGAGATGAGATGAGATGGTTGGATGGCATCACTGACTAGATGGACATGAGTTTGAATAAGCTCCTGGAGTTGGTGATGGACAGGGAAGCCTGGTGTGCTGCAGTTCATGGGGTCACAAAGAGTTGGACACAACTGAGCGGCTGCACTGAACTGAACTGATTAGCTCCCTAGGTCTGCAGTAACAAATTAGCAGAAATCGGGTGGTTTAGAACAACAGAAGTTCATTCTTCTACAGCTCAGGAAGTCAGCATCCAAAATCAAGGCGTTGGCAGGATCAGGTCCTTCTGGAGGAAGAATCCATCTCATGCTTCTCTCCTGGCCTCTGGTGACTGCTGGCAATCTTTGGTGCATCTTAGATTGTAAATGCATTACTGCACACTGCCTTTTTCTTTTTATGGCCCTGAGTCCTTTCTTCTTCTTATAAAAATATTAATCTTTGGATTTAGGACCCACCCCAAATCTAGGATGATTTCATCTCAAGATCCTTAATTAATTACATCTGCAAATACCCTTTTCCAAACGAGGTTACATTTTGAGCACGGGCATGAAGTTTGGCGGTAGTCACCATTCAACTCACTATACCAAGCAAATATGTAAAAATAATCTGAATAGCACATCTTAAAATACAACCTGGAGACCAGTTGTAGGTCATAAAATTTCTCCATGCATTCGGCCTCCGCCACAGCTTGAATTACTTGTGTTCATGGTAAGAACACCCAAGGGTGCCCTCCACACAATGGTACCACTCTGTCACTCCTATGAATGCCAAGAGACCCAGCCTAAGAGGGGCCTGAGAAACAGACCAGATCATCTGTAATCTTTGTGGGAGCATCAGGTCTAAATGTCCTACTTCCCAAGTCACGAGAGATTCAGTTTCTCCAGGTTATCCATCCTTGGTAGGCCACTAATTCTGCACATTCTCAAATCTAACCATTTACACAGGTCTCTGAATCTTCAGCCTACTGGCATAAATTAGTAATCTGCTGTCAGCAAAATCTTTTCTCTGCACCACCTTTGAGCTTTTTGTACCAACTGAAACCCATTCCCAAAGGACTCTGATTCCCCTATAAACTACTCAAATGGTGCTTAAAAAAATATACCACGTGTGTACCACATGACCTAGAAGTGGGGCACAAGACCTTCTGCTCCTCATGGCTACTTCTAGACAATGTCTCCTCCTCTTCCTCAAGAAGCCTGAAGCCCCTCATCCTAATACATCATCTGCCGCTTTCCCTGGCTGTAGCTGTAGCTTGACATCTTGGTCATATCCTTAGTCACTGAGATTTTTATTCCCTGGCTCATCTTCTTTACCCTCAACACTGTTTCTGGTGATCTTGACATTCATTAACATGATCTACTCCACTCTTAGCCTTTCGCCACCTTCACATGGGCTTCCCAGGTGGCTCGGTGGGTGAAGAATCCACCTGCAATGCAGGAAACACAGGCAGATATGAGTTTAATTCCCAGGTTGGGAAGATTCCCTGAAGAAAGGCATGGCAACCCACCCCCGTATTCTTCCCTAGAGAATCCCATGGACAGAGGAGCCTCATGGGCTACAGTCCACAAGGTCTCAAAGAGGTGGACACAACTGAAGTGACTGAGCACACCTCTTCACCCTACTTCCACAGATCTTTTCCCAAACCCTACCACAATCACTTCTCCAGAACAGTATACTCTGCTGGAAATAAAATGTGAGTCATGAATGTGAGTCATATGTGCAATTTTAAATGTTACAGTAGCCACATTAAAAAAGTGAAAAGGAACAGGTGAAATTAATTTCAGTGGCATATTTTATTTGACCCAATGTATCCAAAATATTATCATTTAAACAACTGATAAATATCGAATATTAATGATTTTTTTGCATTTTTTCCACATCAAATCCTTGAAATCTAACATGTATTCTACACATGCAGCGTATGTTAATTTGAACTAGCCATATTTCAGTCCTGAGTAGACACATGGCTGAGGGCTATCATACTATATATGTAGCTCAGCTCCAGAGAATGACTATACTCTAGATCTTGTCATAATTCATCTCTGAACAACCAACATCATCCTAATTTTGAGGCTCTCATACTCTGATGCATAATACATGTAGCCTTCTACATGTATTAGAAGGCTCACTTTCTAGCTCACCGACCCTAAAAATCCCAATCCAAGAATTCTTCCACTGTGTGAAGACCTCTAAGCAACTGACCTACTTCTTCTTCTTCTTTTTTTTTTTTACTGTCCTTTATCTTTCTAATGTCAATACTTACCTCCTTATTTTCCTTAGATTCTCTGTTCTATTGACTATGATGACTCCCTCACAAACACCCACAAGCCCTTGCTCCCACTTTTGTACTTACTTGACTAGTGAAATCCCACCTCCAGTTAAGCTCAACTCTTGACCTCTGTTTCACACTTGCACCAGAACAGTTGACTGGCCGGAGACAATGAATGACCACAGGACTCTCAAGTGGGACCTCAGAAATATGCTACATTTCCTTAATCAATGAAATCTCCAATTCTCTGAGACAGTTGTTTGACCTTTTCTCTTTTCCCAAACTGATTATCTCACTCCTCGTTTCACTTAGAAAACAGAAGCAATCAGAGGAAAATAACCTCATTTTTTTTCCAGGAAAATCTATTAACTAATGGCATCTATATCCCTCTATTCTGCGTGATGCCCTGTTGACATTATGGAGGATGCCTTCGCCTATCTCAGGCAGACCTCTTTTTCTGAGCGTAGATCCTGTCCAATCTCACTGACTCAGGGACTTTGCTCTTGCAATTATTACCTGCATTATCAATTGCTACTTCCTCTCCACTGGATTCATCTCATCCTTATACAGAAAAGCTACATGTATTAAATGCTAAAAGAAAAGAAAAAAAAAATAGTCCTCCCTTGATCCTAGGATCTCCTTCAGGAATGCCCTGCTTCTCTGTTTGCTGCTGCTGCTGCTAAGTCACTTCAGTCGAGGCCGACTCTGTGTGACCCCATAGACGGCAACCCACCAGGCTCCCCCGTCCCTGGGATTCTCCAGGCAAGAACACTGCAGTGGATTGCCATTTCCTTCTCCAATGCACGAAAATGAAAAGTGAAAGTGAAGTCGCTCAGTTATGTCCGACTCTTAGCGGCCTCACAGACTGCAGCCTACCAGGCTCCTCCATCCATGGGATTTTCCAGGCAAGAGTACTGGAGTGGGGTGCCATCGCCTTCTCCGGCTTCTCCGCTTACCTTCTAAGTAAAATTCCTTTAAGGAGTTGTCTAGATTTCCCATCTCTAATTCCTCACTCGTAATTTTCTTTTCCGTTCCGTCTACGTAGGCTTTCGTCCTTACTCAGTCACCCCACCCACTCAAAGCTGTTTAGTCCAGGTCACTAACATCTTTCATCTTGCCAGATCAATGTAAAAGTCTCAAGACTGATTTAAGTTGAGCTTTAGCACATTTGACACCGTCACTCTGTCCTTCGTGAAGCACTTTATCTGCCTTCTATGCCTTTCTTCTTGCTTTCTGTTTACCTCACTGACTTCTTCCCTTTCCCTCTCTTGATGAGTCCATCAGGATCTCACCCCTTCTCTTAAGTCGGAATATCCCACAGCTCAGCTCTCAAAGTTCTTCTCTCTGATCTCATCAGATCTCACGGTTTTAAATCACAATGTCCTCAATATCTATGCCTCTTTCTCTTTTCCTTGCCTTAGAACTCAAGTTTTGCCTTGAACTCTAACTCATAACTAATTCCTTCATCAACATCAACATCAACATCTGAGGTCTGATAGATATCTTAGACTTAATATTTCCAATTAAAGTTGATTTCACCTTCCCTACACTACTTTTTCTCCAGTTACTCATGTCAGAAATCTAGGATTTTTGACTCTCACTGCCTTATTTTTCTCTATATGCATTTTTAGTCCATCAACAAGGCCTGTTGAGTCTGCTTTTAAAATATGTCTGAATCCAACCCCAATTCTTATCACTTTCCCCTCTACCACCCTAGTCCAAGTCACCATCATCTTTTTGCTCCCTCACCATAACTTCCACAGAATGAACCTTTAGTAGGAAAGTCAGTATGTTTCCTGGTGGTTCAGATGGTAAAGAATCTGCTTGCAATGCACAAGACCTGAGTTTGATCCCTGGGTCAGGAAGATCCCCTGGAGAAATGAATGGCAACCCACTTCAGTATTCTTGCCTGGATAATTCCATGGAGAGAGGAGCCTGGGGGGCTACAGTCCATGGGGTTGCAAAGAGTCAGACACGACTGAGCGACTAACACTTCACTTTCAGTATATTTACAACCTAATCTATGGCTAATCTATTCCTAAAATGGTAGGTTTTGCAAGAGGGAATCAGAAGGCAGACACACTGAAACCATACTCACAGAAATCTAGTCAATCTAATCACACTAGGACCACAGCCTAACTCAATGAAACTAAGCCATGCCCACGGGGCAACCCAGGATGGGCGGGTCATGGTGGAGAGGTCTGACAGAATGTGGTCCACTGGAGAAGGGAATGGCAAACCACTTCAGTATTCTTGCCTTGAGAACCCCATGAACAGTATGAAAAGGCAAAATGATAGGATAATGAAAGAGGTACTCCCCAGGTCAGTAGGTGCCCAATATACTATTGGAGATCAGTGGAGAAATAACTCCAGAAAGAATGAAGGGTTTGGAGCCAAAGCAAAAACAATACCCAGCTGTGGATATGACTGGTGATAGAAGCAAGGTCGCATGCTGTAAAGAGCAATATTGCATAGGAACCGGGAATGTCAGGCCCATGAATGAAGGCAAATTGGAAGTGGTCAAACAGGAGGTGGCAAGAGTGAACTAAAATGGACTGGAATGGATGAATTTAACTCAGATGACTATTATATCTACCACTGAGGGCAGGAATCCCTCAGAAGAAATGGAGTAGCCATTATGGTCAACAGAAGAGTCCGAAATGCAGTACTTGGATGCAATCTCAAAAACAACAGAATGATCTGTGTTTGTTTTCAAGTCAAACCGTTCAATATCACAGAAATCCAAGTCTAAGCCCCAACCAGTAACGCTGAAGAAGCTGAATGAACAAAGCTAGTGGAGGTGATGGAATTCCAGTAGAGCTACTTCAAATCCTGAAAGATGATGCTGTGAAAGTGCTGCACTCAATATGCCAGCAAATTTGGAAAACTCAGCAGTGGCCACAGGACTGGAAAAGGTCAGTTTTCATTCTAATCCCTAAGAAAGGCAATGCCAAAGCATGCTCAAACTGCACAATTGCACTCATCTCACACGCTAGTAAAGTAATGCTCAAAATTCTCCAAGCCAGGCTTCAGCAATATGTGAACTGTGAACTTCCTGATGTTCAAGCTGGTTTTAGAAAAGGCAGAGGAACCAGAGATCAAATTGCCAACATCCACTGGATCATTGAAAAAGCAAGAGAGATCCAGAAAAACATCTATTTCTGCTTTATTGCCTATGCCAAAGCCTATGACTGTGTGGATCACAATAAACTGTGGAAAATTCTGAGAGAGATGGGAATACAGACCACCTGACCTGCCTCTTGAGAGATCTGTATGCAGGTCAGGAAGCAACATGGACATGGAACAACAGACTGGTTCCAAATAAGAAAATGAGTACATCAAGGCTGTATATTGTCACCCCGCTTATTTAACTTATATGCAGAGTAGATCATGAGAAATGCTGGACTGGAAGAAACACAAGCTGGAATCAAGATTGCTGGGAGAAATATCAATAACCTCAGATATGCAGATGACACCACCCTTATGGCAGAAAGTGAAGAGGAACTAAAAAGCCTCGTGATGAAAGTAAAAGAGGAGAGTGAAAAAGTTGGCTTAAAGCTCAACATTCAGAAAACGAAGATCATGGCATCCAGTCCCATCATTTCATGGGAAACAGATGGGGAAACAGTGGAAACAGTGTCAGACTTTACTTTTTGGGGCTCCAAAATCACTGCAGATGGTGATTGCAGGCATGAAATTAAAAGACGCTTACTCCTTGGAAGAAAGTTATGACCAACCTAGACAGCATATTGAAAAGCAGAGATATTACTTTGTCAACAAAGGTTCATCTAGTCAAGGCTATGATTTTTCCAGTGATCATGTATGGATGTGAGAGTTGGACCATAAAGAAAGCTGAGTGCTGAAGAATTGATGCTTTTGAACTGTGGTGTTGGAGAAGACTCTTGAGAGTCCCTTGGACTGCAAGGATATCCAACCAGTCCATCTTAAAGGAAATCAGTCCTGAATATTCATTTGAAGGACTGATGCTGAAGCTGAAACTCCAATATTTTGGCCACCTGATGGAAAGAGCTGACTCATTTGGAAAGACCCTGATGCTGGGAAAGATTGAGGGCATGAAGAGAAGGGGACGACAGAGGATGAGGTGATTGGATGGCATCACTAACTCAATGGACATGGGTTTGGGTGGACTCTGGGAATTGGTGATGGACACGGAGGCCTGGCGGGCTACAGTTCATGGTGTTGCAGAGTCGGACACAACTGACTGACTGAACTGAAGCTGAAACTGAATCTATGGCTTTCTATCACACATAGAACAAAATCCAAACACATTAATATGCCCTATAAACCCCTACATGATCTAGCCCCTGCATTATCTCAGTGATCACTCACCATTTTCCTTCATTTATTCCAGTCAATCTGTACTGCTTTTGTTGCTGATCCCTGCATACACCAAGGTCATTTCTGGCCCAGGCATTTTTACTTTTTACTCCCCTCCATGGAAACACTCTTCTAAAAGAGCTTTAAGGAGCTTGTACTGATAAGTTTTTCCATGTCTCTTTTCCAGTGTCATCTTCTTAAACACTGTAGCTAAAATAGCCAACTCATACATTGATCTCTTTCTTCAATCTTGAATCATTTTGACTTATTTTCACCTGAGATTAGATTATATAATTATTTGCTTAATTGCTTATGGTCACGATCCTTCTCTAGAACTATAGTTATGTGAATATACAGACTTGGTCTATCTTGTTTGCTGATATATCCTTAGGGCCTAGAAGAAGACCTCAATGCTTGGCATATAGTAGGTGCTCAGTAAGAATTTACTATGCGAACGAATGAGTCAAAGACGTGTTTTCACATAACACACCATCATAACAGAAATTATCATTGCATGGTGTCTCTTATGTCAAATCATGGTTCATAAAACTACAGTGCTGTAAGGCAAACACTTGAATAGGGTGGTCAAGTAAAGTAGGCATTACTCTTTGCTTCAGTCTAATCTAAAAATATGAATTTCACTCATTAGTACTTTTAATTGGACAGTACCCACGTTTTGGTACCCAGAAGAATCAACTGATCTGTGATATTGCTTATAAAATATAACTGGTATATATTCCATATATATATATATATATTCCTTATAAATATAAAGATGATGTTCTTTGGTCTTGCTATTTGACATTATCCAAAAGGGAAAAACTGCACCTAAGTGAATATAACAACATCCCAGCAGGAAGAACTGTACCCAAAGGGAAAATTTTCATCACAATAGAAAAGTTATGGAACAACAGCAAAGGAAGGGCAAACTGTGTGACTATTGACCTGATGGGAAAGAGGCAGAGACATGAATAGCTAAGAAAAGAATCACTGATGGAGATTCTTTCATGAAAGCAGCCTGACGATTATTAAGTTTTATGGAGCCATGTGGGTTCTTGAGGGAGAGCAGTGACGCAATGAGCATGGCATTTATAACCCGTGCCCCTGAAGCCTGTGTGCCAGAAGGACTAATAGCAACTAAAGTTGGAGATTCACGTTGGGCTCTATAGGCATCATGTAAAGGAATCTGGATAACGGCAGTGTATTGACCTACTATGGCTGAAGTGAAATTTTGACTCTCTAATTTAAACAGTGTGAGAATTTTTATTTTATTGAAGTATAGCTGATTTACAATGCCATATTATCTTCTGCTGTACAGCAAAGTGATTCAGATATATGCGCTGTGCTATATTTAGTCATTTAGTCATGTCCGACTCTTTACAACCCCATGGACTGTAGCCCGCCAGCCTCCTCTGTCCATGGGGATTCTCCAAGCGAGAATACTAGATTGGGTTGCCATGCCCTCCTCCAGTGGATCTTCCCAACCCAGGGATCAAACCTGGGTCTCCTGCACTGCAGCTGGATTCTTTACCATCTGAGCCACCAGGGAAGCCCAGAATACAGGAGTAGGTAGCCTATCTCTCCCCCAGGGAAACTTCCTGACCCTGGAATTGAACTGGGGTCTCCTGCATTGCAAGCAGATTCTTTACCAACTGAGCCACCAGAGAAGCCCCATATATATATATATATATATATATATATATATATATATACATATATATATATATATGTTCTTTTTCATTTCCTTTCCCATTATGCTTTGTTATACAGAGTACTGAATATAATTCCCTTTGCTATAAGTAGGACCATGTAGCTTATCCTTCTATATGTAATAGTTTGTATCTGCTAATCCCAAACTCCCAGTCCATCCCTCCCCTACACTCTTTCCTCCTTGGCAACCTTTTTTCTTTTTTTAAATAATAACCAATGTTAAATAGAACTCCTTATATCTTTCAAAGGAATTGATATAGCACTGTTCCTTCCTAACTACATTTGAGTAACTGGTAGAATTTCCAGGGTCGACAGAAAAAAAGTTAAGTAATTTAGCATGCTTGAATTCATTCTGAGGCAGATAAAAGTGAACAAGGGAAAGAAGTACACTAATAATTTGTCTTTTGATGAGTAGGGGTGAAATTGTACTTTTTGCAAAGAACAGGAGAAATGGTCTCCTCATTATGAGCTAAAACTTGCATTCTAGCTTTTAAATTGAAAGTGAATAGTGAAAGTGTTACTCAGTCATCTGCATTCAACTCTTTGAGACCCCATGGACTGTAGCCCACCAGATCCTTCTGTCCATGGAATTCTCCAGGCAAGAAAACTGGACTGGGTAGCCATTCCCTTCTCCAGGGGATCTTAACCTGCTGATCAAACTCGGGTCTCCTGCACTGCAGGCAGATTCTTTATCATCTGAACCATCAGGAAAACCCTTTTGTATTAGACAGAAATATCTCTGCATGAAGTCATATGATTGCTGAAAATTTGTTTTAAAATAATCTGGGGGTGGAATGGTGGTGATGATGGTTGATGAAACAAACTTGCTAGACCTAGGTGGCACTGGAAATAAAACACCTGCCTGTCAGTGCAGGAAGCACTGGTTAGATCCCTGGGTTGGGAAGATTCCATGGAGGATGACATGGAAACCCACTCCAGCATTCTTGCCTGGAGAATCCCACGGACAGAAGAGCCTGGTGGGCTACAGTCTATAGGGTATGCAAACAGTCAGACACAACTGACTCAGCATGAAATTTTATCATGCTTTTCCCCTGTGCTTTTGCTTATATTTGAAAGTTCCCACACTAAAAATGAAAAACAACAATAATAAAAAATATTTAAGACTTAGAATTCTGCTGATACCCCAAGTAAATTGTCGTTGTTTAGTCACTGAGTTGTGTCCAACTCATTTGTGACCCCATGGACTGTAGCCCACCAGGCTCCTCTGTCTGTGGAATTCTCCAGGCCAGAACACTGGAGTGGGTTGCCATTTCCTCCTCCAGGGGAATCTTCCAACCCAGGGGTTGAACCCACGTCTCCTGCATTGTCAAGCAGATTTTTTATCACTGAGCTAGCAGGGATGCCCACCCCAGATAACTAAGCAAAAATAAATAAAAAATGTTTAAATTAAACAAACAAACCTCCCACAACTCCTCTTACCTCTGCGATACTGTTTCCCTTGGTCCTCCATGCCAGAGGATGTCAATCAATGTCTGAGCACCCCAGGAGAAAGCAAGGAACCCCAACATTCATCGAGGAGAAGGCCTTGGAGAAGGGAGCCTCAGACTTTGCTCATAATATAAGCATCCCTCTTGCCCAGACCAAGTTTGATGCCATCACTGTGTGACCTATGACTGGCCTCCAGTGGATCCTGAAAAAGCCTGATCTGGAGGTTTCGTTTTTGCTGACTTCATCTCTGCATGTGGGTTTCTGGTTTTCTCTCTCTTTTTCACTGAGTCTTTTTCTCTAGCATGAAACTCTACCTTTTTCTCGAAGGTTATCTCTGCCTTGGAAGGTTCTGTTAAAGCTTGGGTCTACCCATGGTTTGAAAGACAATTCCTCTGCAGACTTGGCCTCTGTCACCTCGTTTAGCTGGCTTCTCTCCTAGGTTTGTTATCTAGAGTAGAGGGAGGTGGTTACCCAGGGCCCGTTGTCATTCACTCTGTATTTGCAGCAGCCAGGACAGGAGTGAAGCCCTTCTGAACAGTAGTAGGAACGTAAGATACTCAAAGGACCTAGCAACTGGTGGGGTGAAGACACCAGTCAATAGTCATCCTGGACCAGAGCTGACAGTCAATGCCTGGCCAGGTCTCACCACCACAGACCCCCTCAGTGTCAGCCCTGTTGCTGGGGCTCCCCAGATTCTCAAACACTAGATCCCTCCTGGAAGCTGGAATTCCACAGATGATTGGAAGACAATGGTTTGCTTACTTTCTAGTAGGTTTACTAGCCTATGGAAGCTTGATATATTCTAACGCAACTTTTAAGAGAGTTTATGGATTACGAAGGAAGTCCTAAAATTCCTGGTGTTTCCTTATCAATCCAGTGGATATGACTTGGATTCCTACCTAGCCATTGGTGATGACAGGCATCTAAGGCACGTGTGATCAGACATGAATTCTGCTGTTGGTCAACATTTGTTCAGGAATGTACTTATATAATTATATAATAATACTTATATAGTTAAAAAGCAATTAATAGATACAAACTGCTGCACACAAAATAGATAAGCAAAAACGATAGGCTGTATAGCACAGGGAACTACATTCAACGTCTTGTAATAACCTATAATATAATCTGAATAAAAATATAATGACATCGCATTGCTACACACCTGAAACTAACACAATATTATAAATCAGCTCTGTGTGCGTGTGCTCAGTGGCCCAGTCGTGTCTGAGTTTTTGTGACTCTATCGACTTTAGGCTGCCAGGCTCCTCTGTCCATGGGATTTTCCAAGCAAGGATACCAGAATCAGTTGCCATTTCCTACCCCAGGGCATCTTCCTGACTCAGGGATTAAAACCGAGTCTCTTGCATCTCTTACATTGGCAGGTGGTTTCTTTACCACTATGCCACCTGGGAAGCTCTATTCTTTAATTAAAAAAGGTGGTGCAACTGACTCTTTTTAAACCATTACTAACATGTACCTTTCCACATGACCACTGCTCTTCTCACACAGATGGCAGAGAACACAAGTCATTGATTGAGCCATATACATATATATATATATATATATAGCAGCATCTATTCGAGAATTGCTTCACAGAGATCCTTTGGAATACTTGTTTTCATCGTGGTGAATTGTTTTGCTTTGAGGATAGAATCATTTTTTTTCAAATAACTCTATTAGTCAGGAGTTTCATTTGTCCTTAAGCGACTCAAATCCAAAATAGAAACATCTTAGACAAGACAGTTTATTTTTCTCTCACTAAGAATGTGATCTAGTATCATGATTCTGCTCTATAGTCTCCAGGGACTTGGCACCTTCTGAATTGTTGGTCTGTCATCACTGTTGAGAAGTGGAATATTTCCTGCCACATCAGTAAACAAAGGATGCCACAGTCATCAGCAAATGCAGTCACCATCGATGGTGAGCTGCAGAGACCTAAGGGGATTCAGGAAGGAAAGAATACCTGCCATCTAGCCACCATCAGACTGCAGCCACTCCCCGCAGTGAGCCCCGAGGAAACTCAGGACATGAAAACACAGGATACTGGCCCAGACAGCTGAGACATCCATCAAAGGAATGATTTCAGTGGGTCCAGACTCTTGCACCTTCTCATACATAGACAAACACTAAATTCCTTAATTTGAGATATTACCATCTGGTTTTCATTTAACTAATAATAATCTTTTGATGTTCAGGCTACTTGCACTTTGTTGCAAAATTTCTGTTTAACCTGACTTCCCCCCCTCACTTCCTTTGGAGCAATTCTCTTAGGGTTACTTGAGATGCTGCCTCTCTGGCTCGAAGCCCTAAAAATTATCGCTGAATAAAACATAACTCTCAGCTTTGGTTGTGAATATTTTTTAAGTCAACACTATAATACTATTCTTTGTTTGTTTCAAGGTAGTTCATCATCCAGGAAGGAAGGGCGATGGGAGGCCAAATTCACCCCTTGCCTCTAAGGCAGTAATCCCAAAGTTGTATGTATTATCTACACTAATACACTGTTGGCCAGAACCTGGCAATCTGACCGTACCTACCTAGCTGTGTGGGAAGCAGGGAAATTTGTCCTTATTCTCTGTTCTCATGTATAATGTACCAGCTAAATGTTCGGGAGTTATCATTATAGAAAAAGAGTGAACTGCTACCAGATGATGGGAAAACTTGGATAATGTACATTTGGAAAAAAAAAAAAGGTCACTCTTCCCCTAATTCTAGAATCACCATATTCTAATCAGCTGGTTCTTGTGTTCACCCATATGTGTGTGTGTTTGTGTGTGTATGCGTGTGTGTGTGCACGTGAAAGAGAGAGATAAACTCTTGGAAGACCGGTAAACTCCCCCAAAAAGGAGTCCAGAAGTTTCGGAAGGCATCACTGGAATAAATCTATAACCTCCCAGGGCAATGCCTTTAGAGAGGACATCAATAATTCGAGTTTTCATACCTGCTGTGTTCATACTTTAGACAAACACGTGAAAATGCACTTCATACTCTGTGTATTAGGAAGATGACACGACTGACTGCTAGGTAACCAGATATGTGGTCTAACAAAGAACTTTTTAATCTTCTCATTAGAATAAATTATCATGACTGCAAACAGCTATCATTATGATTACAGGGTTTAGTAATACCTATGGATGAGACAAGCCTGATTTGAGGTGTAATGGTCTCTCCCTCCCTCTCCCCCTTTGCTTTGCCTCGACTGCTGTTAAATGTTATCCTTTTAATCAGTCTTGATTGCTCCGCCTTGCTCCGAGACTTGCTTAGAGACTCCTCAGAGGCACATTGTTTCGTGGGAGACAGCTGTTCTCTCCCAGCTCATACTGACGGGAGTTATATATAGGGAAGATAATAATAAATTGTCTACACATACGCACACAGCACATGGGGACCCGCTGATGAAAATTAGGGTTTTATGTGTGTGTAGCGCTTTGCTTTGATTGCATTTACAAACACGCAGCTTCCCTCTCTCCCTCCAGCTGCTGCAATGCACCTCTTCAGCTCACAGAGGGATCACAAGTTACCCCTTCCACCTTCAGGTCTCTTTTGCAATTTCCTCATTAGCACATGTATTGTCTAACCTTCTCTTCTGGTTCTGTTGTGATGGAGAACCATTCAGATCTCCTAGCTCTTTAACTCTGCTTTTATTCTGTGAATATAAATGGATTTCTAGATAAATTCAGTCATGTGGATTCTTTGGCACCTTATGGCCTGTAGCCCACCAGGCTACTGTCCCTGGGATTTTCCAGGCAAGTTTACTAGAGTGGGTTGCCCTTCCCTTTTCCAGGGAATCTTCCTGACCCAGGGGTCGAACCCGGGTCTCTGCATTGCAGGTGGACTCTTTACCATCTGAGCCACTAGGCAAGCCTAAATTCTACTGAAACATGAATAATATCATATAAGAAATGAATCGCCAGTCTAGGTTCGATGCAGGATACAGGATGCTTGGGGCTGGTGCACTGGGATGACCCAGAGGGATGGGATGAGGAAGGAGGTGGAAGGGGGGTTCAGGATTGGGAACACGTGTACATCCGTGGTGGACTCATCTTGATGTATGGCAAAACCAATATAGTATTGTAAAGTAAAAAAAAAAAAAAAGGAAAATGCAATATGTTTGTAAAATTGATATGTTTGTAAAATTCAGCTGTATTTCCTCTTTCTATGAGGCACCAGTGACTGTAAAAAAATGAAGAGACTGTTGGCTTAAAAATATTGATTACCATTGGGAAGAAAAGTGTAACCAGATTCTTATTAATGTGTTGGGCAATACTTATTGTTTAAAATACCAATCCAAGTTTTTTCACTGATCATGTAGAATTTGAAATAAACATACTAAATGCTGTTGTTGCTTAGTTGCTAGGTTATGTCCAACTCTTGCAACCCTATAGACTGTAGCCTGCCAGGTTTCTAGGTCCATGGGATTTTCGAGGCAAGAATACTGAAGTGTGTTGCCATTTCCTACTCTAGGGGATCTTCCCGACCCAGGGATCGAACCAGCATCTCTTGCATTCGCAGGTGAATTCTTTACCACTGAGCCACAGCAAAAGCCCATACTAAAACTGGAGACCATCTATTTAAAATAACATATCTTAGTATATGGGTTTCCCAGCTGGCTCAGTAGGTAAAAAATCTGCCTGCAATGCAGGAGACACAGGCAGTCATGGGTTCGGTCCCCAGGTTGGGAAGGTCCCCTGAAGGAGGATATGGCAACCCACTCCAGTGTTCTTGCCTGGAGAATCCTTGGACAGAGGAGCCTGCTGGGCTGTAGTCCACAGGGTTGCAAAGAGTCAGAAGCGACTGAAGCGAGAGCACACATGTCATATAGTATCGTTTTAAAGCCACTCTCCTGTGTCATGTATTTGCTTGTAGGGTCAGCCTAATCAGGTTTCACACAATGACAAACATCCCCTCTCACTGCCAGATGGAACATCTCTATAGCAGAAAATACAATTGTTCACCACTCTGGCCTTTTAATAACAATCTGTTTTGAAGTTGACAGATGTGTTAAAGGGCATGATATTTACATTATAGCATGCGTTCTTCAGGGTCTCTGGCTTTTATTTACTTTTAGATCTTCATATTAACATCATTTCCCTTCCGAGTTTTGCATTTCTTTGTCATCTTTTCATTAGCACATAAAGTCCCTGTGTTTTTCCTTTGCTTCCTTTTTTCATTTTAGAAGTCAATTTACCTTCCAGCTCACCACAGCAGCATACATGGGGTCATAATTTCTCCATCTCCTTTTTGATTTCTACCATGACCTTAGAGTGACCTAGAGACCTTCCCCAAAGAGGGAATTCTGGAGAAGGGCACATTGTATCTGAGGCCAAAGCTAAGGCCACTAGCCACGTTGCGTATGGTCCCAAGGTCACAAATTTAGGGGAAAGGGTCCCCTGCCATGTAGAGCTTTCTTGCTAGTCTTCTGGGTTGGCTTCCCTCTTCCTTCACATCTGGGTCATGTCTTTCCTGATGCCTGTTTTCTCTGGATGCACTATATTAAGCTGCTCTAGGTACATGACAGTGGAGTACTGAAGGTGGGATCTTGGGTGAGGTTCCATCTTTGGCCTTCCATGTAGAATATATTTGTCATTCAAGGGGATGGAATTTGAGTGTGCTAATCTCAAGCTCATTTAGCAGTGAGAAGTGCAGCAAATGTTTAGATCTTATACCAAGACCACATTTGGCAGGAGGAATAACTGATGATCACTGATAGTGGAAAAACAGGAAGTGATTTTTTTTTTTTTGGCCACGTCACTTGCTTTTGGGATCTTTGTTCCCTGACCAGGAATTGAACCTGGGTCCTTGGCAGTGAAAGCACAGAGTCCTTACTACTGAACCACCAGGGAATGCCCTGATGATCACTGATACAGTTTGAAATTGATGAGGCATGGTGATAATAAAGAACAGACTAACTTTTAGTCCAGTGTTATTACTGTTTCCAATCATATGGAGTAACGGCAGGTGGATTCTTAAACAGTGAGCCACCAGGCAACCCCATTCAAGATCAATGTAGGAATAAATCTTTTGCCCTTTTAATTAATTTATTTATTTTTTTATTTTATTTATTTTTTTACTTTATTTTACTTTACAATACTGTACTGGTTTTGCCATACATTGACATGAATCTGCCACGGGTGTACATGAGTTCCTAATCTTGAACCCCCTCCCACCTCCCACCCCATATCATCTCTCTGGATCATCCCTGTGCACCAGCCCCAAGCATCCTGTATCCTGTATTGAACATAGACTGGTGATTTGTTTCTTATATGATAGTATGCATGTTTCAATGCCATTCTCCCAAATCATCCCACCCTCTCCCTCTGAGTCCAAAAATCTGTTCTATACATCTGTATCTCTTTTGCTGTCTCACATACAGGGTTATCATTACCATCTTTCTAAATTCCATATATATGTGTTAGTATACTGTACTGGTGTTTTTCTTTCTGGCTTACTTCACTCTGTATACTAGGCTCCAGTTTCATCCACCTCATTAGAACTGAGTCAAATGGCTGAGTAATACTCCATTGTGTATATGTACCACAGCTTTCTTATCCATTCATCTGCTGATGGACATCTAGGTTGTTTCCATGTCCTGGCTATTATAAACAGTGCTGCGATGAACATTGAACATTGGGGTACATGTGTCTCTTTCAATTCTGGTTTCCTCGGTGTGTATGCCCAGCGGTGGGATTGCTGGGTCATAAGGCAGTTCTAGTTCCAGTTTTTAAGGAATCTCCACACTGTTCTCCATAGTGGCTGTACTAGTTTGCATTCCAACCAACAGTGTAAGAGGGTTCCCTTCTCTCCACACCCTCTCCAGCATTTATTGCTTGTAGACTTTTGGATCGCAGACATTCTGACTAGTGTGAAATGGTACCTCATTGCGGTTTTGATTTGCATTTCTCTGATAATGAATGATGTTGAGCATCTTTTCATGTGTTTGTTAGCCATCCATATGTCTTCTTTGGAGAAATGTCTATTTAGTTCTTTAGCCCATTTTTTGATTGGGTCGTTTATTTTTCTGGAATTGAGCTGCATAAGTTGCTTGTATATTTTTGAGATTAGTTGTTTGTCAGTTGCTTCATTTGCTATTATTTTCTCCCATTCAGAAGGCTGTCTTTTCACCTTGCTTATAGTTTCCTTTGTTGTGCAGAAGCTTTTAACTTTAATTAGATCCCATTTGTTTATTTTTGCTTTTATTTCCAGTATTCTGGGAGGTGGATCATAGAGGATCCTGCTGTGATTTATGTCTGAGAGTGTTTTGCCTATGTTCTCCTCTAGGAGTTTTATAGTTTCTGGTCTTACGTTTAGATCGTTAATCCATTTTGAGTTTATTTGTGTGTGTGGTGTTAGAAAGTGATCTAGTTTCATTCTTTTACAAGTGGTTGACCAGTTTTCCCAGCACCACTTGTTAAAGAGATTATCTTTACTCCATTGTATATTCTTGTCTCCTTTGTCGAAGATAAGGTGTCCATATGTGTGTGGATTTATCTCTGGGCTTATTTTGTTCCATTGATCTATACTTCTGTCTTTGTGCCAGTACCATACTGTCTTGATGACTGTGGCTTTGTAGTAGAGCCTGAAGTCAGGCAAGTTGATTCCTCCAGTTCCATTCTTCTTTCTCAAGATTGCTTTGGCTATTTGAGGTTTTTGTATTTCCATACAAATCTTGAAATTATTTGTTCTAGTTCTGTGAAAAATACCGCTGGTAGCTTGATAGGGATTGCATTGAATCTGTAGATTGCTTTTGCCCTTTTTTTAAAAAAAATATGTATTTTGTAATTAAAAAAAAACTACTTTGTTACAGTATGAGTTTCCTATCACAAGCCAGGTGGCTTAAAAAAGGAGAAATCTATTTTCTTACAGTTCTGGGGGCCAGAAATCCGAAATCTAGCTGATGGCAGGATTGATTGCTCTAGGGGTCTCTGAAGCAAATCTCATGCCTCTCTCTTAGATTCTTGTGTCTGCTGGGGACCCCTTCACTGGCTGCCTCCAGCTTCTCACTCCTTCTCCCCTGTGTCTGTGGTTTTCTTTCTTCTTGTAAGGACACTTAAACTTGAATTTAGGGGGATCACTCAATTAATCCAGGACTTCCCAGGCGTTGCTAGTAGCAAAGAACTGGCCTGCCAGTGCAGGAGACATAAGAGATGCAGGTTCAATCCCTGGGTTAGGAAGATCCCCTGGAGAAGGAAATGGCAACCCACTCCAGTATTCTTGCCTGGATAATCCCATGGACAGAGGAGGAGCCTGGCGGGCTATAGTCCACAGTGTCACAAAAGAGTCAGACAAGACTGAAGTGACTTCAGTTCAGTTCAGTCCCTCAGTCGTGATCAACTCTTTGCAACCCTATGGACTGCAGCACCCCAGGCTTCCCTGAAGTGACTTAGGACAAAATTAATCCAGAATGATTCATCTTGAGATCCTTCACTGGCTTACATCGTCAAAGACCCTGGTACCATATCTTTTGGGGAGACGCAATTCAATCCAATACAGTAGCATTTTTCTTAATTGGTACTGCCATGTTTATTTTTTATTATTTTAACTTTGGAGCATGATTTTACATGCAAAGCTTTATAAAGAAAATTTACACTGTCTCTATTGCTATTCTGGCCTTTATTAATACTTATTTCATCTCATGATTATTAGTAAAAAGTACTACAAACAATGATGATGTATGGAGAAGGTATTAAAAATATCTTCTTTGTGTGTCAAATAGCTAGATATGAATGGCTCATGGGCTAAGAAACAAAACGGAAAGTGGAATGAAGGCTGGAAGATGGAAATTGGGAAAAGAATGGAAAAATTTGTAGGATGGCAATCTCATTGTGTAGAGTTCAACAGCATGAGATTGAGAGTTTGACCATCAGGATTTATAACCCCAACCTGCTGCTCCCACAATGACATCTGATCTTAATATGAGTTCATCAAATACAGAGACTTTTCAGAAGAGGAGGCAGGAAGGAAAACTTGCAGTTATTTTTCAGTTGGTGTGCTTGTTGGGCTGCAAATTCAGGGCCCCGGTGGGCCTTGGAGAGTTAGCAAGAGCTCAGCAGATCCTGGCTGCTCAAGGCAGAGGGATAGCAGGATTGGAAGGGGTGGCTTTGGACAAATAGAAGACGACACGAGGGCATTAGGACTGGGAGCAAAGGAACCAGCTACTCTGTGTTTATTGTAATGCTTATTCTTTCATGCCTGAGAAATGATAGAAAATAAAAGAATGAATGAGATACGCAATTAGTAAACCATAGCTTATCAGCTGTAAATGAATTTTGTCCCCCGTTGGGTCTTCCTTGCAGCCCGTGGTCTTTCTCCAGTAGTGGTTCGAGTGGGCTTCTCTTACTGTGAAACATGGACTCTAGAGCACCAAGGCTCAGTGGCTGTCCTCATGTGAGCTCTAGTTGCAGCTCCTGGGCTTAGTTGCTCTGCAGCAAATGGGATCTTAATTCCCCAACCAGGGATCGAACCTGCATCCCCTGCAATGAAATTTGGATTCTCAACCACTGGACCACCAGGGAAGTCTCCTAAATGAATTTTTAGAGAAGAAGTCATCCAAACTCCCTCATTTCAAAAAAGAAGGGGAAGTCCACAGAGGTCTAACATGTTAGCTGAGAAGACTCATTGCATTGGTGTGGAAACCACGATTGTATGGCGTGGGAAAAGGACCCTTACATTTGTTCACGATGTCGTTATCATAGGACCTGGGGACTTCTTTTAACTCTTTACTATGTATTTATATGAAAAGTATGATCCCAAGCAAATATGCCTCTGCAAGAAGTGCAACTACAGTCTCAAATTTATTACAGAAAGATTAAAATAAAGTAAAAAAAAAACAAAACCAAAAACCAAAAAGCTGAATCAAATAATGCACTTTACTCAGAAATACTCACGTTGTGTAAATTTAATCTCAGATATGTTAAATGACAACCACTTAGAAATGCATTACAGAATTCCTTTAATAAAATGTAAAATCCAGAGTTAATAGCTATGTATATTTTAATGACACACATTTATTGCCACACATAATTCATTGCATATAGTAAGTATGAAATTTCCAGTGGGCAATAATAAATGTGATTTATAAGTCACAAGTTTGCCTGAAGTCTATTTCTTACTCTTTTGGGGACAGTTCCAAAATTCATCAAAAATAAGAAATAAAGTCTAAATCAATTGGAGACTTATTTCTTTGTGGAATTATCTTTGTTTTAGTTCATTCTACAAATGTATTTTAAATGAAATTAGTTTATTTATATTCCTATCATAAAATTATACAAAACCTAAAAGATGTAATTTTAAGGCTTTCTTTGTTTTAATCACTCAAGGAATGTACTCATTTGTTTAAAATTTCAAGTAAATAACTTTCTCCTATATTTTAAAAATTAAAAATAAACTTACTACTTAAAAAGTCAGTGACTATAAATTGTAAAAAATTTAAAATAAGAAAATTAAGACACTATATCCCCAACACAAAATCACTTTAATATAGCTGTATATTTTTATACACATGAATCTTTAAAAATGAGGAATAGTATGATATATAATGTGTAGGGAGTGATCTTCTTTTGTCAGCTAATGTTTTTTTACTTTTCTATTTGTAAACAAAACTACCCCATCTAGTATCCAAATCATAGTAAATCACCCCAATGATGCCCAAGGTGTCTTTACAGCTAGTTTTTCCAAGAAGAATCTAAATCAGCATTATATATTGCATCTTGCTGTAAATCTTTAATCTATAAGGGCTGAGGCAAATCCATCAGGTAGCCTGCTTATTTTAAAATAAAGTTTTATGGGAACAAGGCACTCTCATTTCACAGAGTTGTCCGTGGCTACTTTTACTCTATATAGACAGAATTTAGTGGTTGCAAAAGAGGCCATGTGGGCCACAAAGTCTAGAATATTTACTATCTGGCCCTTTACAGAAAAGATTTGCTGATCCCTGATCAAGGAAAGTCTTTTTCATGACACTAAGTTATTGATGTGTCCGGACCTGTTATCCTCCAGAATGTCATACCCTCTGGATTTATCTGGTTGCCTCTATCAGTGTCTTAGCTTATACTTCTTACTGGGTATTTTTCTCCATTCCACTGCAATAGTCTCAATTATCTTATTATCCATATGATTGGGTTTTTATACAGGCTAAAAGGATACATTCAAACAAATGGTTGTAGGAAATCCCCTCATCCTACCAAACTTTTCATTGTTCTTTCTTGAAATTTCTGTAACTTAGGATAAGTCTTTTTATTTTCTCAATAGAAAAAAAAAATGATTTCAAATGAAAATATCTTGGGTGAAAGTAAAATGGAGGAGACGCACAGACAAATAGCCTGATTTTCAGGTAGGGGATGAGGGGAAGGGGAGAGGATACACCATTGTTGGAAAACCCAATCACTTAAGGTGTGAATTGCAGATAAGGTCCAGGCCAGTGGGCAGGAGAAGCAAGAAACCTACAGAAAGGTTTTGGTTTTCTGAAAAAGCAGAGAGAAGAAATGCTATAAAGAGGGGAAAACAGGAATTTTACTGACAATGTCTATCTCAAAATTTTGTCTGGAGCCAATTCTGAGCAGTAGATATTGAGTGAGTAAGATGGATTAGGGGTGAGGCGACAGAGGATGGATGGCATCACTGACTCAATGGACATGAATTGGAGCAAACTCCAGGAGATAGTGAAGGACAGGGAAGGCTGGCATGCTACAAATGATGGGGTCACAAAGAGCTGGACATGACTTAACAACTGAACAACAGCAAGGTGAATTGCAAGCATTTCAAAACTTATTACAGTAGTCATGTATGGATGTGAGAGTTGGATCATAAAGAAGGCTGAACACCAAAAAATTGATGCTTTTGAAGTGTGGTGTTGGAGAAGACTCTTGAGAGTCCCTTGGACTGCAAGGAGATCAAACCAGTCAATCCTAAAGAAAATCAATCCTGAATATTCATTGGAAAGACTGATGCTGAAGCTAAAGCTCCATACTTTGGCCACTTGATGCAAAGAATTGACTCATTGGAAAAGACCCAGATGCTGGGAAAGATTGAAAGCAGGAGGAGAAGGGAATGACAGAGGATGAGATGGTTGGATGGCATCACTGACTCAATGGACATGAGTTTGAGCAAGTTCCGGGAGTTGGTGATGGACAGGGAAGCCTGGCGTGCTGCAGTACATGGGGTTGCAAAGAGTTGGATACGACTTAAATAACTTAGCAAGCACACATTCTTGAATGGTCAAACTCTTTCCTTTACCATGCAGTATTCATTTTCAGCCAATGACTTACAACAGAATAATTGAACACTATCATTAAGTTTGCTACTACTCTAGCTTTTAAAGATATTCTTTTGTGGTCTTTTGATTTTAGCATGCTGATTGACTCTTGACCAAGAGCAGTTAACTAAGCAAAGCCTAGTTCACTAAACTTTCTGCAGTAAAGGAGAACATCACCTTATCTTAAAAGAAGGAAGTAAAGGAAGAAGTTTATTATTATTTTTTTTAATTAATAAGACTTTGAGGTTTGGGCCAAATGTTTAAGATGGATCTTTCAAGGCAGGGATGGAGTGGGATTGGTTAAGACCTATGGCATGAAAATACAGGTTTGGTGAACATGGCAAAGCAAGGTTCTTATGAGCAAGCTATTTGCACAAGGTAAGCAAACCATTCTGATGGGAGAGCTGTTTGCCCAGAGGAGCAAATTGTTTGGCTTGATAAATTGCCTTGCAAGGGTTTCCTGAATGAAATAGTGAAGTTAATTACTGGTTTATAGTCATTTTCTAGGGCACGAATTACCTGGAGCAATCAGGTCACATTGACATAGGTGGCCTCAGGTGTCAGTCCCCATGCTGAGCTATCTTGATTGACTCAGGTGATCTCAGGCTTCCAGAACTTCATGTAAAGTGAAATTTAAAAAACCAAAGATATAAAATTGTTAGCCTTAATTAGTAAGAGAGATTAGTCAGAGAGGTTTATTTTGTTATATCAAAATTATGTTGGAAAATTTTCAATTTGCTTTCCACACTTATTTATTGTGATCATTTTATGAGTGATATGATTTGTTATTTATAAGAACAGATACTAAAGGTATAGTATTGAAGATAGTGGGCCTTTTCCGTTAGTGATAATTATAGATTCTTTAGACAACTTTTTGAAATTAAAAGACTATATCAAAACTAGCACGCTCATTGAGGTCTTCTGAAGAGTTGTTTCTAGCAAAATATGTGTAAGGTATCAATTTTCTTGAATAGAAACTTAAAAACAGTTTTGCCAATTAAAATTATTTCTTCAGTTCAGTTCAGTCTCTCAGTCATGTCTGACTCTTTGCGACCTCATGAATCACAGCACGCCAGGCCTCCCTGTCTATCACCAACTCCCGAAGTTCACTCAGACTTGCTTCCATCGAATCAGTGATGCCATCCAGCCATCTCACCCTCTGTCGTCCCCTTCTCCTCCTGCCCCCAATCCCTCCCAGCATCAGAGTCTTTTGCAATGAGTCAACTCTTCTCATGAGGTGGCCAAAGTACTGGAGTTTCAGCTTTAGCATCATTCCTTCCAAAGAAATCCCAGGGCTGATCTCCTTCAGAATGGACTGGTTGGACCTCCTTGCAGTCCAAGGGACCCTCAAGAGTCTTCTCCAACACCACAGTTCAAAACCATCAATTCTTTGGCACTCAGCCTTCTTCACAGTCCAACTCTCACTTCCATACATGACCACAGGACAAACCATAGCCTTGACTAGACGGACCTTAGTCGGCAAAGTAATGTCTCTGCTTTTGAGTATGCTATCTAGGTTGGTCATAACTTTTCCTCCAAGGAGTAAGTGTCTTTTAATTTCATGGCTGCAGTCACCATCTGCAGTGATTTTGGAGCCCTCAAAAATAAAGTCTGACACTGTTTCCACTGTTTCCCCATCTATTTCCCAAGGAGTGATGGGACCGGATGCCATGATCTTCATTTTCTGAATGTTGAGCTTTAAGCCAACTTTTTCACTCTCCTCTTTTACTTTCATCAAGAGACTTTTTCGTTCCTCTTCACTTTCTGCCATAAGGGTGGTGTCATCTGCATATCTGAGGTTATTGATATTTCTCCCAGCAATCTTGATTCCAGCTTGTGTTTCTTCCAGTCCAGCGATTCTCATGATGTACTCTGCATAGAAGTTAAATAAGCAGGGTGACAATATATAGCCTTGATGGACTCCTTTTCCTATTTGGAACCAGTCTGTTGTTCCAAGTCCAGTTCTAACTGTTGCTTCCGGACCTGCATACAGATTTCTCAAGAGGCAGGTCAGGTGTTCTGGTATTCCCGTCTCTTTCATAATTTTCCACAGTTCATTGTGATCCACACAGTCAAAGACTTTGGCATAGTCACTAAAGCAGAAATAGATGTTTTTTTGGAACTCTCTTGCTTTTTCCATGATCCAGCGGATGTTGGCAATTTGATCTCTGGTTCCTCTGCCTTTTCGAAAACCAGCTTGAACATCAGGGAGTTCACGGTTCACGTATTGCTGAAGCCTGGCTTGGAGAATTTTGAGCATTAGTTTACTAGCATGTGAGATGAGTGCAATTGTGTGGTAGTTTGAGCATTCTTTTGCATTGCGTTTCTTTGAGATTGGAATGAAAACTGACCTTTTCCAGTCCTGTGGTCACTGCTGAGTTTCCCAAATTTCCTGGCATATTGAGTGCAGCACTTTCACAGCATCATCTTTCAGGATTTGAATCAGCTCAACTGGAATTCCATCACCTCCACTAGCTTTGTTCATAGTGATACTTTCTAAGGCCCACTTGACTTCACCTTCCAAGATGTCTGGTTCTAGATGAGTGATCACACCATCGTGATTATCCGGGTCATGAAGATCTTTTTTGTACAGTTCTTCTGTGTATTCTTACCACCTCTTCTTAATATCTTCTGCTTCTGTTAGGTCCATACCATTTCTGTCCTTTATTGAGCCCATCTTTGCATGAAATGTTCTGTTGGTATCTCTGATTTTCTTGAAGAGATCTCTAGTCTTTCCCATTCTGTTGTTTTCCTCTATTTCTTTGCATTGATCGCTGAAGAAGGCTTTCTTATCTCTTCTTGCTATTCTTCAGAACTCTGCATTCAGATGTTTATATCTTTCCTTTTCTCCTTTGCTTTTCACTTCTCTTCTTTTAACAGCTATTTGTAAGGCTTCCTCAGACAGCCATTTTGCTTTTTTTCATTTCTTTTCCATGGGGATGGTCTTGATCCCTGTCTCCTGTATATAAAAAAGAAAATTTTATTTATACTTTCCATTACATTTATCAGATATTATTGAGCATCTACCACTTGTAAGACACTGTGAGGTCTGTAGAGAATTTCATTCTGAATTTTTCCAGGGCCCTGATCTGCAGAAACTGATAGTTTAATAACATTAAACATTGGTCATAACTTTACTTCCAAGGAGTAAGTGTCTTTTAATTTCATGGCTGCAATCACCATCTTCAGCGATTTTAGGAAGGGCCTGATGGGAAGGGAAGAAACATAAAAAAATGAGATTGAAATACTCATATGGGAAACTTAGAGTAGCAGATATTTTCTGCTTTGCTATGATAATGACTTATTACGATAATTATCTTAATAAATGAGTATTCATCAAAAGAAGTGCTTTCTTTTTTAAAACTTTTAAAAAATGAATTAATTTATTTTTAATTAGAGTATAATTGCTTTACAATATTTCCCTTGTTTCTGCCATATATCAACAGGAATCAGCCATGGTTATACATTTGTCTCCTCCCTCTTGAACCTCCCTCCCATCTTTCACCCAGTCCCACCCCTCCAGGTTGTCACAGAGCACTAGATTTGAGCTCCCTGCATCATACAACAAATTCCCACTGGTTATCTATTTTACATGTTTATGTTTCAATGGTATTGTTTATGTTTTAATGGTAACATATATGGGCTTCCCTGATAGCTCAGTTGGTACAGAATCCGCCCGCAATGCAGAAGACCCCAGTTTGATTCCTGGGTTGGGAAGATCCCCTGGAGAAGGGAAAGCTACCCACTCCAGTATTCTGGCCTTTTCAACGCTACCTTCCCAATTCCAGCCACCCTCTCCTTCCCCCACTGTGTTCAAAGTCTGTTCACCATGTCTGCGTCTCCATTGCTGCCAGGCATATGGGTTCATCAGTACCATAAAGAAGGGTTTTCTATAAATTATTTCATTTGAAATACATTTTGATTCTGTTTCAAAGTTATAGAAAAATGAAAAAAAATTCCACAATATATTTTCTCTTTTGAGAAAGGGAAGGTTATTTAGATAAAAACCAGCAGACAGTGAGGGCAGTGGTCTAGGGTATAAGCCAGCCTGGAGAGCAAGGGTCTGGACAGAACCTCACCAGCTGAGTACCCCAGACTTAGGTTCTTTTCAAGCCAGTATGTGTCTTGGTCAATATGGCTTGGACTTAGACATTGTGAACTGGCAGGGAGGAAAGCAAGGGAAAGTGTTTTGGAGATAGAAGGGCTCGGGGGAGGGAATAATTTTTTCCCTGACCTTGGACAGCTTACGAAGAAAGAGAATAGACTCTATTATAAGTCCATGAGAAAATGGAACATTAAAATCAATACTAACACTATTCACTCATCAGTTCATTCAGTTCTATATCCACAACTCTTATTCTGGGGATCTTGGATCAGCTCTCTGTTTCATGAAGTTTTCTGCCTCTGTACTGAAGAGAATCCTGACACAAGACACTTGTGCTCCTTATTTCTCTAAGCCATAGGATGCTCAGAATGTTATACCTCTGTTATACATATGTATGCAATGAGATGCATATATTTGGGGTGCGTGTGTGTGCGTGTGTGTGTGTATGTGTGTGTGTGTGTGTAATGCTTAGTTACCTATGCTTCACTGTTCTATCGTATACAGACATTATCTTGATGTACCAAGACTCTCCATTAAAAAACTCCATTTAATTATTGTCTAAGGTGTAATTTATCTTAGAATCTTAGAAATGCTGTTCAAGTTGATATTAAAAAAAAAACTGTTCTAAAATGATTAGACTCTGATTTTAATCTGTTGATAGTCGAACACCTAAATTTGTGTTTTTACATTTCTTCTTAATATTATATGGGCTTCCCTGATGGCTCAGTGGTAAGGAGTCTGCCTACAATTCAGGAGCCACAGAAGACATGTGTTTGACTCCTGGGTCAGGAAGATTCCCTGGAGGAAGACATGGCAATGTACTCTAGTATTCTTGCCTGGAGAATCCCATGACTGAGGAGCCTGGCAGGCTATGGTCCATAGGGTCACAAAGAGTCCTACATGAGTGAAGTGACTCAGCATACAAACATTATGTATAATGTTAGTTATCTGATCAATAAACCAATATAAGTCATTTAAGAAATCAGATGAACTAGTCTCTTCATGAGAAAACAAAGTCAAATTTTAAAAAAAATGTGCCTGTATTATATGCTTCACTGATAACCTTAGGGAAAAGACATAAAGTTATTATTTAGAGTTTTGTAAATCAAAATTATTAAAACAAGTTTGACTTGTCCTAAGATTCACCTTAAATATGAGAACCCAAGTTCCTTTTTAAAAGAAGCTTCTGGAAATTGCCTGGTGGTCCAGTGGTTAGGACTTTGCACTTTCACTGCTGGGGCTCTGGGTTGGATCCCTGGTCAGGCAGCTAAGATCCCACAAGCTACATGGCGTGGACAAAAAAAATAAAGAAGCTTCTGAGCCGGAAGTTCATTTTGTTTTTTGTTTTACTTAAAGGGTTATCATAATAAAATATTAGGAATTCTGTTTCTTTATTTTCTGGAAGTTTTGGCAAATAATTGATTATAGGCTGCTAAGTCACTTCAGTCGTGGCTGACTCTGTGCGACCCCATAGATGGCAGCCCGCCAGGCTCGCTCGCCCCTGGGATTCTCCAGGCAAGAACACCAGAGTGGGTTGCCACTTCCTTCTCCAGTGCCTGAAAGTGAAAGTGAAGCCGCTCAGTCATGTCCGACTCTTAGCAACCCCATGGTAAGCACATATTTATTTCTATAAAACAATCGGAACATAAAAATATAAATAAAAACAAAAATAAACAAAAATGATCAGAACAGAAGTTTTAAAATTTAAGGTGTGCTATAATCTAATCTAAGAGTAACCTCTGGAGATAGGAGAATATTTGAGTGGTAAAGGTCTTTCCTGGTTGGTTTTAGACACACAGGCATCCGAAGGGCTTGTAGTTTCAGCCTCAGGTCTCAGAGGTCAGAGAGAGAACAGAAACACAAAGCCTCACCAGTCTAGCTCTCAAAAAGCTTCTTCTTTTTTAATTGACTTGAGATCATATATAGGCAAGGAAAGAGAAAGCACAAACCAAATGGCAGCTGCCATCCTTCACCAACTCCACTGACACAATTTAACAAATGGTGAAACAATTAAATTGGATTTCAAACCAGTCAGTTCTAGGAAATCAACCCTGAATATTCATTGGAAGGACTGATGCTGGAGCTAAAGCTCCAATACTTTGGTCACCAGTTGAGAAGAGCTGACTCATTGGAAAAGACCCTGATGCTGGGAAAGATTGAAGGCAGCAGGAGAAGGGGGTGGCAAAGGATGCCATGGTTAAATAGCATCACAGACTTGATGGACATGAATTTGAGCAAACTCCGGGAGATAGTAAAGGGCAGGGAAGCCTGGCATGCTGCAGTCCATGGAGTCACAAAGAGTCGGACACAACTGAGAGACTGAATAATAACAACTACCATCACTCTGAAGACAGTAATGATAACAATAACAACCTATCATCTTTGTGCAAGCACATAAGTATACAGACACACAGAGAGCGTGAAGATTTCCACGTAACCAGAAGCAGAAACAAATTCAGCCAAGAGTCAAAAGCAAAAGGAGGGACTCAGCATCAGGTTAAAGAAAAAAGAGAAGAAAAGGCAAAAGTAAAGTTCTAGTGCTGCTGGAAAATTACCCTAGAGGCCTAGAAGAGATAAGTCCATGAGGAATACTTCTTGGACCAAACAGTCTAATTGCTTCTGACTCAAGAGTCCACTTGGACACATTCAACCATTTCCAAAACAAACTCTAATTCTTGAAAAGTTAAAAACATTGTTCTTGTTCAAATATAGAAAGAGCACATGTCAAAAGTTGTGTTCTTGTTAGTTAACAAGGAAACTGGCAGGATCACAAGACTGATTCAAAGAAGAATTCATGAAACAAGAGACTGATATAGTCAGAAAGCTAAAGAAATGCAGAATAAATTTTCTAATAAATAAAAAAGTGGTTAGTGTCTTATGGAACCATACAAGCATAATAATTGCCATTTCTACCAGAATGGCATCTATTGAGTAGAGTTCTAGCTTCATAATGTTTATGTTGTGAGTGCTATGCTTAGTGGTTCAGTTGTATCTGACTCTCCGCGACCCCATGGATTATAGTCTGCCAGGCTCCTTTGGCCATGGAATCTTCCAGGCAAGAATGCTGGAGTGGGTTGTCATTTTCTCCTGCATGTAATCTTCCCAATCCAGGGATTGAACCCACATCTCCTGAGTCTCTTACATTGGTAGGTGAATTCTTTACCGATAGGGCCGCCTGGGAACCCTTATAATGTCTATGCTTTAATCAAATAAACAGTGAAGTCTCACACAGGTGCATTTGCCTAAATAATTAATTATGATATATGAGGACTTTGAAGGCTTTGAATAGACTTTGGCTTTTACCCAAAGTGTAATGTTTTCAGTAGAGTGACGATGCTGGCGAGGCTTAGGTATTGGCAAAGGAAACCGAGAGTGCTCTGTGGATTCTAGATATATTTTAAGGAGGAAGATATCCAGGATGATGATCAGGTTACTGACATGACCAACTGAGGTATTTGGGTGTCATATACTGAGATAGAACTGGAAGAGGAGCAGATGGAGAGAGGGATGGGAAGTTTAATTTGGGAAGCCATAGGTGAGAGATGTTTGTGAGATAACTAAGAGGCTATTTTAAGTAGACAGTTGGACATTTAGGTCTGGGGCCCAGAAGAGAGGTCAGGGTAAGAGAAAATGGACAGTCTGAGATGGAAAAAATGAAGGCATGGATGACCTCAAGAAGTGGAGATTCAGAGTGAAATAGGTGCTTAGAGTGGAGGCCCTGCCCCTCCAACCTTGAGAGGTCAGGTAAGAGAGGAGGAGTCTGAAATGCAGACGGAATGTGGGCCCACTGAAGTCAGAGAACCTGGAGAGTAAAGAGAAGAGAGTGGGTTTTGAAAGTTTATCAAAGAAAGCTCTGAGAGTTTGTCACTCCTATGGGTTGGACTGTGTATCCCCCCAAACATATATTGAAGTCCTAACCCCTGTTACCTTAGAATAGAATTTATTTGAAAATAAGTTCCTTGCATCTATAATTAGTTAAGGTGATGTCACATAAGTGCTGAACATCCATAACTTGATCAAGAGTGGCCTTGTTGAAGGATGAGGCAGAGCCAGACTAGAGTGGACAGTGGAGTGAGCCATAGACTCCTGGAGGCAGCTTGGGCAAA
The DNA here is from genome assembly GCF_016772045.2 of Ovis aries. Classification (NCBI taxonomy): domain Eukaryota; kingdom Metazoa; phylum Chordata; class Mammalia; order Artiodactyla; family Bovidae; genus Ovis; species Ovis aries. The sequence continues at coordinate 57,041,517 of NC_056069.1, forward strand.
GCTGTGATCCCCAAGCTTTGTGTGTTCATAGAAGTTCTAGGAAGTTTTGGAAAGCTGTGTAGCACTATCATAGTGGCATACTGACAACCTTTCATCATAATTTTAAGTAATTATATATATATATATATATATGTGTGTGTGTGTGTGTGTGTGTGTGTGTGTGTGTGTTTCAGCATTCTTTTGGATTCTGCATCCAATTTCAACATTTGTGTTTAGGGGGATATGCCTCCCACTAAAACTGGGGAGGACTGTGTGAGGCTCCTGGGTGCAGGCTTTCTGTTTCTTGTAAGAAACAGACTCCAGCCTCCAAGACCATCCCTGAGTTCCAAAGAACAGATTTGAATAGTTATTAATACAGGAAGGGAAGGGATGCCATGGCAAGCGACAGGCAGCCAAGAAACAATAGTACAGCCTTGGGGCAGGTGGCTCTATTGGTAAAGAATTCATCTGCCAATGCAATAGACTCAGGAGATGTGGATTCAATCCCTCAGTCGGGAAGACTCCATGGAGGAGGAAATCAGTCCTGAATATTCATTGGAAGGACTCATGCTGAAGCTGATACTCCAATACTTTGCCACCTGATGTGAAGAAATGACTCATTAGAAAAGACCCTGATGCTGGGAAAAACTGAAGACAGGAGGAGAAGGGGATGACAAAGGATGAGATGGTTGGATGACATCACTGACTCGATGGACATGAGTTTGAGCAAGCTCTGGGAGTTGGTGATGGACAGGGAAGCCTGGTATGCTGCAGTCCATGGGGTCAGAAAGAGTTGGACACGACTGAGGGACTGAACTGAACTGAACTGAGGCAGGGTCCTGGTTCCACGTCAAGGTATATGCATAGCAATGCCTTTAAGGTCTTTATAGAATTGTTGTCATTCAATCATTAAGTCATGTCCAATTCTTTGTTATCTCTTTGTGTCACGTTTTCTATTTTTTCCCCAGCTATTTGCCATGAAGTGGTGGGACCGGATGCCATGATCTTACTTTTTGGAATGTTGAGTTTTAAGGCAACTTTTTTACTCTCCTCTTTCACCTTCATCAACAGGCTCTTTAGTTCCTCTTTGCTTTCTGGCATTAGAGTGGTATCATCTGCATATCTGAGATTGTCAATATTTCTCCCAGCAATCATGATTCCAGCTTGTGATTCATCCAGCCTGGTATTTCACATGATGTACTCTTCATATAAGTTAAATAAGCAGGGTGACAATATACAGCTTTGTCTTACTCCTCTAATTTTGAACCAGTCTGTTTTTTCATGTCTGGTTCTAAATGTTGCTCCTTGACCTGCATACAGGTTTCTCAGGAGGCAGGTAACATGGTCTGGTATTCCCATCTCTTGAAGAATTTTTCAGTTTTTTGTGGTTTACACAGTCAAAGACTTTATCTAGTCCATGAAGCAGAAGTAGATGATTTTCTGGAATCCCTTGCTTTCTGTATGATCCAACAGAATGTTGGCAATTTGATCTCTTTATAGAGTTCAGTTCAGTTCAGCTGCTCAGTCGTGTCCGACTCTTTGCGACCCCATGAATCGCAGCACGCCAGGCCTCCCTGTCCATCACCATCTCCCGGAGTTCACTCAGACTCACGTTCATCGAGTCAGTGATGCCATCCAACCATCTCATCCTCTGTCGTCCCCTTCTCCTCCTGCCCCCAATCCTTCCCAGCATCAGAGTCTTTTCCAATGAGTCAACTCTTCGCATGAGGTGGCCAAAGTACTGGAGTTTCAGCTTTAGCATCATTCCTTCCAAAGAAATCCCAGGGCTGATCTCCTTCAGAATGGACTGGTTGGATCTCCTTGCAGTCCAAGGGACCCTCAAGAGTCTTCTCCAACACCACAGTTCAAAAGCATCAATAAACCCAACAAATGGAGGATGTTCTCATTCTTCACACTAGAGAAGCTCATCAAGAAGATGATCAGAAACAGATTAGAGCAGTGCAGGCCCTGTGAAAGTGAAAGTTGAAAGTGAAGTCGCTCAGTCGTGTCCGACTCTTTGCGACCCCATGGACTGTAGCCTGCCAGGCTCCTCCCTCTATGGGATTCTCCAGGCAAGAGTATTGGAGTGGGTTGCCATTTCCTTCTCTAGGGGATCTTCCCGACCCAGGGATCGAACACGGGTCTCCCACATTCCAAGGAGACGCTTGTACTTACCCTAATCTTATCAACAACCCCACCCTGAACCATCGCCATAAAACTCCTCACAAAACACTCCTCGGTTAGGACACGGTTTCTGAGGGCAGGAGCTCACTCTGTCCTTCTTTGCCTGGCAAAGCAATAAAGCTATTTCTTTCTATTTCACCTAAAACTCTGTCTCCAAGTTTTGGCACTGGTGCAGAGAGGCTGAGCTTTCAGCATCACCACCAACAAGCAATTGATGGTAGAGCACCAGCAGAAATTAAAATTTGGACACTCTATCTGGAGATAGCATTAGATTCCGCCAATTGAGGGCTCAGTCCTACAAGACTGAACCCCGCCTCCCCTTCAGACACCAGTCACAAGCCTAAGTTGTCACCTGTATTCCTATACTTCAGAGTGGGGGTTCCAATGAGTAGAGAGGCTCACTGAACTCAGAGAAACATTTTGCTTCCTAGATCACTGGTTTATTAGAAAAGATGGAAGAGACAGAGGTCAAGATACTTGGGTAAGGGCTTGAAGTTTCCTTGCCCTTTGAAAGCACACCATTCTCAAATCTCCATGTGCTTGCCAACTTGGAAGCTTTCAGCACCTCATCCTTTTCAGTTTTATGAAAGCTTCATTACATGGACATGAGTGATGAAACCATTGACTATTGGTAATTGAACTCAATTTCCAGTTCTTCTCCCCTCTCTGGAGATCAAGTTGTGGGACTAAATTTCCAACCCTCAGATCACATAGTTCTTCTGACTATTACAGCCCATTCTTAGGGAGGCTTCCCAAACCACCTCATTAACAAAATAAAATATACCTCTATCACTCTCTAAGAAATTCCAAGGGGTTTAGGAGCTCTGTGCCAGAAATGGAGATGAAGACAAAGGTTCTCTATATATTTGTTATTTAAATTTATATATAAATTTATTTATACTTATATATTTATGTAAATTTAAAGGCATGTTGAAATTTTAAAATACAACTATTGTGAGGTTTTTAAAAATTTACTTATGGACTGAATATACAGTTATAATTTGGCATTCAATGATTTCACTTAAAATATTCATGATGAGTTGGAAATTTTATGTCATTCTTTTTCCCTTGGAATCCTATTTCCATTTGATTTTATTTCTTCCACAGGATTTTATTATATCTTTACACTTAGAAATCATTTTTGAGCAATGTTTGCAACAAATTATAGACATCGAAATTAAATTTTTGAAAAATCCTGTAACTATAGTCTTCTATATATTAAATATTTTTCTTCTGGATTGAATTAATATTTGCATATAATTAGTCAAGACAATAGAATGCATTATACAATTTGATAACTTACTGTTAAATATATAAAAGTTACTAGAAATGTGCCAGTTAAAAGGATAGATGGAGGGTTTTTCCCAAGGTAATTTAAGTATCCAAGTTCAATATTATTTTTTTGTGAAAATAAGGCAGAGTTCTGCATCAATACTTTTCCTGTTTTTGACTTTTATTAATACCACCCCTGAGAACCTTTTCACAGAATTAAGCAGACAAGAATGAAGAACTTTGTTTCTAGCAGTGTCATTCAATTCTTCAAATGCCTTCTGAGGTTTATGGCAAATAGCAGAGAATATATATCAAAAATCACTGTAAATAACCTATTGTTTGGCAAAATATTCAGTTCTCCTTCAGTTAGGTTGAAAGAATTAGAAAAAGATCTTTTACCCAGTTTCTAGTTATTCACTTTCTCAACATCCATACCAACATTTCTGTTAGTTTATTGTTTGATTTTCGCTGTGCTGGGTCTTTGTTGCAGTGCGAAGGCTTCTCTAGTTATACACGGGCTTGGTTGCCCTGTGGCCTGTGGGGTTCTAGTTCCCTGACCAAGGATCTAAGCCCTGTGCCCTGATTGGAAGGCAGATTCCTAGCCACTGAACCACCAAGTCCCATATCCCGCCATTTGGAACTGCCCTTTTGTTAGGCACTGGACAGGTGAATTGACAACTGAAAGGATGGAATTTATGAGGTTTAAGCTTTCTGAGCCCTTAGTTGCACCTGCCCTGGAAAATGCTGAGAGTTAAAGCCTTGCTACCTGAAATATGGCTCATGGCTGGGTAACACTAGTGTCACCTGGGCATGCCTTGCACATTGTGAAATATGTAGACACTCAAAACTCACCCAAACCTATTGAAACAAGATCTGCATTTTCACAAGTTTCCCTGAAGTTCAGTGTGTGTGTGTGTGTGTGTGTGTGTGTGTGTGTGTGTGTGTTTGCGCACACATGTGCACTCAGTTGCTCAATCATGTCAGACTGTTTGCGACCCCATGGGCTGTAGCCCACCAGGTTCCTCTGTCCATGGAATTTTCTAGGCAAGAGTACTGGAGTGGGTTGCCTTTTCTTACTACAGGAAATCTTCTCAGAAGTTCAGAGGTAGTTTGAAATATGCTGCTCTTGGGTATTCTGTGTTAGGAAGGTAAACCAAGTTACTGTTAGTAAGCATTTCTCATAAATTGTTTAAAGAGATCACAGAAGAAGAGGACCTGGATTTACAAGTCTCTCGTATTTGGTGTGTTTTCTTTGCTTATTTAAAATGAATAAATTCTCCTTTAGACCAAATTTTATACTCATAACATTTTGCTTAAAAGGGATTCCAAACACTTTATAACCTCCAGGACTTCCAAAACCTGTGTCTGTCCCTGGCCAAGGGTGTTCATAGAGAGTAGAAGGCAGAGGGGAAGAGGAAGAAAAGAGAATAAGCTCAATGAGGAAAAGCACAAAAGTTGAGCCTCAGTGAGGTTGGCCTACTTGGGACTGGCATACCAGTTTGACTGGGTGTGTGAGATTCTTTTTTTAGCATCTCCTGGTGGGTGCTAGATAGGGAGCTGGTGGGTGTATGCGTTCTTTCTGCTTTGGAGGTTTACATGATGCAGGCAAGGAGGTGGAGAAGAGGGATGAGAAGATTAAAGTTTCTCATTGTTATCCTCCTAATACTCCATTTTCATTTCTTATTTTATTGATTTGATTTTTCTTTCTTTGCTTTTTGATGAGTCTGGCTAATGGTTTGTCAATTTGATTTATCCTTTCAAAGAACCAGCTTTTGGCTTTGTTGATTTTTGCTATGGTCTCTTTTGTTTCTTTTGCATTTATTTCTGCCCTAATTTTTAAGATTTCTTTCCTTCTACTAACTCTGGGGTTCTCCATTTCTTCCTTTTCTAGTTGCTTTAGGTGTAGAGTTAGGTTATTTATTTGACTTTTTTCTTGTTTCTTGAGGTATGCCTGTATTGCTATGAACTTTCCTCTTAGCACTGCTTTTATAGTGTCCCACAGGTTTTGGGTTGTTGTGTTTTCATTTTCATTAGTTCCTATGCATATTTTGATTTCTTTTTGATTTCTTCTGTGATTTGTTGGTTATTCAGAAGCGTGTTGTTCAGCCTCCATATGTTGGAGTTTTTAATGGTTTTTCTCCTGTAATGAGATCTAATCTTAATGCATTATGGTCAGAAAAGATGCTTGGAGTGATTTCGATTTTTAAAAATTTATCAAGGTTAGATTTATGGCCCAGGATGTGATCTATCCTGGAGAAGGTTCCATGAGCACTTGACAAAAAGGTGAAATTCATTGTTTTGGGGTGAAATGTCCTATAGATATCAATTGGATCTAACTGGTCTATTGTATCATTTAAAGTTTGCATTTCTTTGTTAATTTTCTGTTTAGTTGATCTGTCCATAGGTGTGAGTGGGGTATTAAAGTCTCCTGCTATTATTGTGTTATTGTTAATTTCCCCTTTCATACTTGATAGCATTTGTCTTACATATTGCAGTGCTCCTATATTGGGTGCATATATATTTATAATTGTTATATCTTCTTCTTGGATTGATCCTTTAATCATTATGTAGTGGCCTTCTTTGTCTCTTTTCACAGCCTTTGTTTTAAAGTTATTTTATCAGAAATGAGTATTGCCACTCCTGCTTTCTTTTGGTCTCTATTTGCATGGAATATCTTTTCCAGCCCTTCACTTTCAGTCTGTATGTGTCCCTTGTTTTGAGGTGGGTCTCTTGTAAGCAGCATATAGAGGGGTCTTGTTTTTGTATCCACTCAGCCAGTCTTTGCCTTTTGATTGGGGCATTCAACCCATTTATGTTTAAGGTAATTATTGATAAGTATGATCCCATTACCATTTACTTTATTGTTTTGGGTTCGGGTTTATACACCCTTTCTGTGTTTCCTGTCTAGAGAATATCCTTTAGCATTTGTTGGAGAGCTGGTTTGGTGGTGCTGAATTCTCTCAGCTTTTGCTTGCCTGTAAAGCTTTTGATTTCTCCTTCATATTTGAATGAGATCCTTGCTGGGTACAGTAATCCGGGCTGTAGGTTATTTTCTTTCATCACTTTAAGTATGTCTTGCCATTCCCTCCTGGCCTGAAGAGTTTCTATGGAAAGATCAGCTGTTATCCTTATGGGAGTCCCCTTGTGTGTTATTTGTTGTTTTTCCCTTGCTGCTTTTAATATTTGTTCTTTGTGTTTGATCTTTGTTAATTTGATTAATATGTCTTGGGATGTTTTGCCTTAGGTTTATCCTATTTGGAACTCTCTGTGTTTCTTGGACTTGGGTGATTATTTCCTTCCCCATTTTAGGGAAGTTTTCAACTATTATCTCCTCAAGGATTTTCTCATGGTCTTTCTTTTTGTCTTCTTCTTCTGGGACTCCTATAATTCGAATGTTGGAGCGTTTCATATTGTCCTCTGAGATTGTCCTCATTTCTTTAAATTTGTTTTTCTTTTTTCCTCTCTGAGTCGTTTATTTCTACCATTCTATCTTCTATTTCACTAATCCTATCTTCTGCCTCCGTTATTCTACTATTTGTTGCCTCCACAGTGTTTCTGTTCTCACTTATTGTGTTATTCATTATATATTGACTCTTTTTTATTTCTTCTAGGTCCTTGTTAAACCTTTCTTGCATCTTCTCAGTCCTTGTCTCCAGGCTATTTATCTGTGATTCCATTTTGATATCAAGATTTTGGATCATTTTCACTATCAATATTCAGAATTTTTCTCAGGTAGATTCCCTACCTCTTCCTCTTTTGTTTGGTTTGGTGGGCATTTCTCCTGTTCCTTTACCTGCTGAGTATTCCTCTGTCTCTTCATCTTGGTTATATTGCTGCGTTTGGGGTGGCCTTTCTATATTCTGGGAATTTGTGGAGTTCTCTTTATTATGGAGCTTCCTCACTGTGGGTGGGGTAGTATCAGTGGCTTGTCAAGGGTTCCTGGTTAGGGAGGCTTGTGTTGGAGTTCTGGTGGGTGGAGCTGGGTTTCTTATCTCTGGAGTGCAGTGGAGTGACCAGTAATGGGTTATGAGACGTCAATGGTTTTGGAGTAACTTTGAGCTGCCTGTATATTGAAGCTCAGGGGTGTGTTCCTGTGTTGCTAGAGAATTTGTGTGATATGTCTTGCTCTGGAACTTGTTGGCCATTGGGTGGAGCTTGGTTTCCGTGTAGGTATGGAGGCGTTTGATGAGCTCCTATTGATTAATGTTCCCTGAATTCAGGAGTTCTCTGATGTTCTCAGGCTTTGGACTTAAGCCTCCTGCTTCTGGTTTTCAGTTTTATTTTTACAGTAGCCTCTAGACTTCTCCATCTATACAGCACCGATGATAAACATCTAGGTTAAAGATGAAAAGTTTCTCCACATTGAGGGACACCCAAAGAGGTTCACTGAGTTACATGGAGAAGAGAAGAGGGAGGGGGTAGTTAGAGGTGACTGGGATGAGATGGGGTGAGATCAAATGTGGAGAGAGCAAGCTAGCCAGTAATCACTTCCTTAAGTGCACTCCATAGTCTGGACCGCTCAGAGGTATTCACGGAGTTATACAAGGAAGAGGAGAGGGAGGAAGTAGACACAGGTGGCCAGGAGGATAAAAGAGGGAAATGAAAAGGAGAGAGACAAATCCAGCCAGTAACCAGTTCCTTAGGTGTTCTCCACCGTCTGGAACACACAGAGATTCACAGAGTTGGATAGAGAAGAGAAGGGGGAGGGTAGAGACAGAGGCCACCTGGTGGAGATAAAGGAGAGTCCAAAGGAGGAGAGAGTGGTCAAGCCAGTAATCTCGCTCTCAGGTAAAATTGGGTAGTGAAGTTTGGGTTTTTAAAAGTACAAAAAAAAAAAAAAAAAAACCAAGAAAACCAAAAAAAACCAAAAAAAAACCCAAAAACCCAAAGCCACAAGAATTATTAAAAAAACACCAACAACAACCACACAAAGACTATATATGGTGTTTGCTTTAAAAAATAGTCTTTTTTTTTAAGTAATATTTGGTTATAGAAATAAAAAATTAGAGGAGAAATAGAAGACTTAACAATTTTAAAAAGCTAGAAAAAAAAGAAGAAAAAAACAACCCCATGACAGCATCAACAAAAAACAAAAACAAAAAAAAGAAAGAAATAAAAAGAAAAAAAAAAAGGAATGATTGTAAAAATAGTAAAGATATATCTGGTCCTTTCTCTGGTGTTGTGGGCAGTGTGGGGTCACTTCCAAGGCTGTTCCCTCTGTTTAACTTCTTCTGTTTGCTGGTTTCTTCAGTGTCTGATTTCCGTCCTGACACAGGGGTGCGGGTGGTGGACACTTTTTTTTTTTTTTTTTTTTTAAGGCTCACTTGTTCAGTTGCTCTGTGGGGAGGGAGGGATGCTGCAAACAAATAGCACTGTCGTGTGCACAGTGTCTCAGGCCCGCTGGGCCTGTCCCTGCTCCTGGTGCACAAACTGCTCCGGCTCTACGATGCTCAGCCGGGAACAGTCTGAGGCCAGCCCTAGGCTGCGTGCACCTCCCCAGTCTAAGACGCTCAGGTTTGGCTCTCAGGTAGCCCGCAGAGGTGCAGATTTGGTTGGGACTGCTTTTCGTGCCCTTCCCAGGTCCCAGTGGCTCAGGAGTTTGGCGAGTGTGGTCACTGCGACTTGTCGCCTTTCCTGTCTCTGCTGCTCAGTTTTCTGGGTGTACCGCTGGCGCCCCTTGTGAAGCAGATGGTGACTGTCCAGCACCCCCAGAAGTCTTAGCAAAGAAGCCTGCTTGCAGTTTGGTAGGTAAAGTCTCTCCGGGGCTGCAATTGCCCCTTTCCAGCCCTTACAGCTCTGGCTGCCTGTCCCCGGCGGGGGATGGTCTGTAGCTAACTATTTCCATTCCATCCTTTGTTCTGTGTGCGGTCCTGGCGGTGTCTTTTGTTCGAGCTTTTCGCATGGTAGCTATCCCACAGTCTGGTTTGCTAGCCCGTTAGTTCATTCTGGTTATGTGCGGGGCGTTCCTGCCAGATTCTTACAAAGCACTGCAGCCCACACCTCCCGCGCCTCCCTGCCCTGCCCCCACTTGTTAGTGGCGGATGCAGGCGTCTGTGCTGCTTTTCCACTGGGGGGAGTTACTGTTGGGCTTGTAATCTGTTGGTTTTAATTATTTATTTATTTTTCCTTCCTTTTATATTGCCCTCTGTGCTTCCAAGGCTCGCCACAGACTCGGCAGGGAGAGTGTTTTCTAGTATTTGGAAACCTCTCTTCTTAAAATTCCCTTCCTGGGATGGGCTTCCCTTCTCAGGACGGAGCTCCCTCCCCACCTCCTTTGTCTCTTTTTTCGTCTTTTATATTTTTTCCTACCTGTTTTTGAAGACAATGATCTGCTTTTCTGGGTGCCTGATGTCCTCTGCCAGCATTCAGGAGTTGTTTTGTGGAGTTTGCTTAGCTTTGAAATGTTCTTTTGAGGAATTTGTGAGGGATAAAGTGGTCTCCCCATCCTATTCCTCTGCCATCTTCTGAGTCAGATAACTTTCTAAAATGCCACAAGGGATTTCTAAATCCCTGACCCTGTTTATCACCACTCTGCGCCCCTCCCCTGCAAAACCAGATAGCTTGGCCTGCTTCCTGGGACTTGACCTCCTGCTCTGTGGCGAGGTCCTCTGACCCTCCATTCCTGGCTAGGTGGGTGCTTAGGGGATGTTGGCTTTTGGCATTACCTCCATGATGCCTCTGAAAGAAGAGCTGTCCCTGTGTCAAGGGCCAGCCTGGCTTAGCCGTTGGTTCCACCTCCTCCCTGTGCCCCTGGGCTCAGATGAGGTGTTGCGGGTAAGCAATGCAATATGGCTGCTCCAGCGGCAGCTATGGCCAGGTAACACCAATCCAGTGTGTGGGAGGAGTCAGTGTCACAGGAGGTAAATTGAGGGATAAGACACAGTTATAAGGGGTAAGACACTGGAGAAATGAGTTCCTCTCCTCTGAGGGATGCATTTGGATGACGTCTTGTGCTTGGAACCATTGGTCTTGGTAACAAATGTTACTACCTTCAACTGGCTTCTTGTTTCTACCTCATTCCTCGTGCCTTGGGTTGGTACCTCCCCAGAAAGCCGTAGCACACAGTTCTGCCTCAGCTCTGCTTCCCCAAGTGTCCTGGACCAGGACTTACCAAGGAGGCGGCAGAGACTGAAGTCCAACTCCTCATTTTGAGAGCTTCCTGCATGCCATGCACCAAGCTAAACTCTAGAAATGCAAAGTCAGCCAAGAAAGATAATGACCCCTTCCTTTGTACAAGTCCAGGGTTTCCCATCTCCTGGTCCTCTGTTCTTTCTAGACCATGTCCTAATGATTGCAATGGCTGGTTTGTTTCTCAAACATGGATGGGATGTTGCACCGGATGCATCCTATTGCAGAGCTAAAGTCCTCCTGTCACACTTCTGTTTTCTGAGTGGATTTTATTTGAAAATATAGCTGGCTCTTTCTGTGTACATGAAACAGAAAGAGAGCAGAAAAATATATACCTCACAAAAATTTACTAAAAGTGGGCTTTTTTAAAACACATGTTGTTTGTTCACTCCATTGAATTCTACTCATTTCATAGTAATTGAGCTTATTAGCCATCTACAATGAATGACCACACATATGCAGCCTTCTAATTCTCTTGTCTCCTATGTAGGTGTCATTATTCATATTTAATTCATTCATTCACAGAGAGAGGGTTGAGGACTAAATTTAACAAAATAAAACATTGACTTATGGTGTAATCTTAGCCTCTGGTGAAGAACTTAGCAAATTTGCTTTGAATAATGAAGTTGGATATTTTGAAGGATTCAAAGTGGGCACAGAATGAACCATAGGGATCATGATATTACACAGGAAGAAACTGAGTCCCAGGGAGGGTAGAGGGCTTCTCCTGCACCAATGATAGACCTGGAAGTCAAGCATCATCAGGCCCTCTTACCATCATGATGTTTGGGAACTCTTTTCTTTATCAGAAAAAAAACACTGTCTATATATTGTGATATTGAAATATTCATCCACTTACTGCACTCCACTCTTAAGAGTGAACAACTGGGATGAAGTCTACTTTTCAAAGAAAAGGCCATAACCTTGGAGTCACACATTGATGAGGAAAGCATTCCTCTTTGCAAATGCCTCATAAGAATTTGGGAACAGCTGTAGCATAGGCGACAGTGTATAATGCCTCCCTCCACTCCAGTGACAAAGCCAAGACTATGTTTGCTAAATTTTCTAGATGATTTCCCCTGCTTTACATTTTGTCCAGATTAAAAATATCCAGAATACCCTACATGCAATTATGCAGGATTGACAACGTTTAACGACGCTAACATCTTGGTAATCATTACTTTGAAAATGTGCACCGAAATGCTGGGCCTGAAGAATGGGAAATGTTCACCTCATCAGGCTGTTTAGTGCATTTCGAAGTGGATTGATCTACCGGGAAAGAGTTTGTATGAGATTGCTCAGCTCTTTTTTTTTTCCTTAGGCTAATTTTTTGAAATTTTCTACATAAGAATAATGAAATAAACTCCAATGAGATTAATTTAGTTTATTTCTTTCTATAAGTAAACCCCAAGTTAAGACTAGTACTGCAGATATGAGTAAGCAACTAAATTAAACATGTTTTAACTAGGCTTTAATAGTCTAAGTCTATGCTGGAACTAGGGACTCGGGTAGTATATCAATGGACTATCTCTCCTATGATATCAAACTATAAAGTGGAAACCTTTGTTAAGGTTTTGATAAAAATTGGAATATTTTATTTTCTGACTTTTTAAGCATGTTCTTTCCCTAACTCCTGCAGTTTTTATATTTTCTATTTTAGTGTCAAAATGTGGGGATGTATTTCTACAGTTAGTGTGGACTAGTTAAAAGAAATCTACATTTTAATTTAAGGATTCTAATTCCAGTTCTACAACAAAACAGCTGCTAGACAGAACCACTTAATCTCTGTTTCAACGTCTATCAGAGGCGAGGCTTAGTCTACTCAGCAATGTCTGTGTTTCCTGTCCCATTCAGTGACTGTTAGTGAATATCAATTTGAGCTGTAGCATGTATTTATTTATTTATTTATTGGCTGCACCACGTGGCTTGAGGGACAGGGCTCTTAGTTCCCTAACCAGGGAGCAAACCGTCTGCAGAGGGAGCACAGAGTCCTAACCACTGGACCACCAGGGAATTCCCTGGGCTACAGCATTTAAAAGTACCTTTAGCCTTGCTTTGGTTTTTATCATCACGTATTTAGAGATACTGGCTTAGGTTCCTTTGAGAAATATTGTTGTACAAGGAATTACTTTTACAGATACTCATATGTAATAATCAATAATAGCCCAGGAATTACTCAAAGTTAATCAGATTTTAAACCCTTCAGAATCTTCATATTCTAAAATTATGGTAATATATATCTTCCTAAGAGACATTTTCTAAATGAAAAGGATTATTGAATATCCATAATAATTTCCAATTAGTGAAGAAAGACATCTAGCCTCTTGTGGTTTGTCACATTCAGGTGAAAAACTCATTTGGATAAATTGCTTATTTGAAACATACTTTATAATACAGCTTTCTAAGCTTGTATGCTGAGATACAAACTAAAGGAAATCAACCCTGAAAATTCATTGGAAGGACTGATGCTGAAGCTGAAACTCCAATACTTTGACAACCTGATGCGAGGAGCCAACTCACTGGAAAAGACCTCGAGGCAGGGAAAGACTGATGGCAAGAGGAGAAGGGGATGACAGAGGGTGAGATGGTTGTATAGCATCACTAACTCAATGGACATGAGTTTGGGCAAACTCTGATAGATGGTGAAAGACCGAGAAGCTTGGCTTGCTGCAGTTCATGCAAAGAGTCGGCAACGACTGAATGACTGAACAACAACAAAGTTTGTGTGCATTTAGTCAAACATTCTGCAATCAAAGATCCCCCTTCCCAAGAACAAATATCTTCCTGTCAAATAATAGATGATAGAAATATCACATTTGGTCACTAACCAACTCTATGAGCTAGACAAAGTAAAAGTGAAGGTTACTCAGTTGTGTCTGACTCTTTGTGACCCCATGGATACAGCCCATGGAATTCTCTAGGCTAGAATACTGGAGTGGGTAGCCTTTCCCTTCTCCAGGGGAATCTTCTCAACCCAGGGATTGAACCCAGGTCTCACACTGCAGGCAGATTCTTTACCATCTGAGCCACAAGGGAATTCCAAAAATACTAGAGTGGGCAGCCTATGCCTTCTCCAGCAGATCTTCCTGACCCAGGAATCGAACTGGGGTCTCCTGCATTGCAGGCAGATCCTTTACCAACTGAGCTATGAGGGAAGAGAAAGTCATATTTATATTCTAACCTTACAGTTTTTTTTTTAAACTGAGTTTCAGAGTTTAATCACCTTTGCCAATTTTACACAGCTTTTCAGATGGGTCAGAATCTAAGTCTTTCAGTTGCTCTATTCCAGAGGTTCTCAACCTCCAGAATCTAATGCCTGATGATCTGAGGTGAAGCTGATGTAATAATAATAGTAATAAAGTACACAATAAATGTAATGTGCTTGAATTATCCTGAAACCATCCTTCCCCCTTTACTGACGGTTGAAAATTTGATTCCATAAAATCAGTCCCTGCTGCCAAAAAGGTTGGGGACCACCACTCTATTAATTACACCACAGATTCCTTTGAATTTCTCAACAGGAGGAAAATAATTGTTTATGGAAGGTAAGAAGTGACATCATAAATGAATAAAAACAGCAAAACAAAAACAGATCAATTGTCCAAAGAATCCAGGGGAACTATTTGGACCTATTCAAATAATTTCTCTCACATGTAATTGTTCCTGTTCCTCTAATCCTTGTTAGAAATGCAAGTGAATTGTTAAAAAGATAGGTTGAAGAAGTAGCTTTCATAAGCAACGTTAAGGCTTGAATTAGGCTATGGAAGCTAACCAAAGATCAACTGTTGAGGGAAATGCTTTTGTCCTTCAAACCTAGAATGTAGGGCAAGAGACAACACATCAATGAGGTGAAGACAGGTGGTGATTCTTGATGGCAGGCTTACAGAGCAACTGAATAAACCTGAGCAAATTAATTCAATTCAAACTTACGTATATTAGAACACAGAGGTTTGCTGGATGCTTAATTATGCACTCCAAGTCAGAAAAATATCAATAACTGATTGCTGAACAAATATAGTCTGTTTGCAATATTAGAATTTCTCCAGATAAGAAAAAACAACCTACCTTTGTATGATTAAATGTTCAAAATACACAGTTGAATTATCAGTGAACCAATTACTTAAGAAATAAATGCAAAGACTTCATATCTTTGTTCCACTGTTCATCCTTTGGGGAAATTTCCTCAAGAATGTATTTTTTCAAATTGTTCATTTGTGTTTAAGAAGTGTTAACAGAAGTTAATGGCAAGGCAGTGATCCTCAACCCTGGATGTCCACTGGGCAATTCAAGTGTTTGAACGGAGTGGAGAACTCAAGCTGTAGTCGGAAAGATCCTAACATCAGAAGTCTAAGGTGAAAACCAGTTCCCAAATGAGTTAATGTAATTAATTTTAAAAAATTAGATTAATTTTTACTAACCTATTTTCTATAACCTTTGAATTATAGTCCTTATACCTGGGTGTTACAGTTGTGTTGCAGCTCGTGTAATTGGGGGTCCTCTTTGAGAAAAGAATAGAAAAATACATTACCTTTGTAAATACTACAAACCTGTTCAAAAATACTATAAGAAAGAACACAAGGCTAAGGGTCAATAGCTTCACAGTAAATCTCACTCTGACTTTACTATCAGGTTCTTGACAGGGTCTTGTTCAAGAGTGACTATAAGACTGCATCATAGCTTTACAGAACTCTGTGGGATATTATTGTCAACAAACAACATTGTGACAATGGGAGACTGGAAGGATGCGGTGTCGGATGTGGCATTTGTAGAGGAGATGGAGTCTATTGTAAAATTCATAGATTGGAGGAGAACCACCATCATTAGTTCATATACATTGACAGTTTTTTCCCTAATATTTTATAATCAAGAGATAATCACTGACTATCAGCTTTTCTATTGTTCAAATGGCTTCCTTTAGGGCGGAAAGATGTAATCCTTGAAATCACTAATTCTTGTCAGAGTTAGGAACTTGTATCTGAAACAAGGAAAGTAGCTTGCTTACACAGAAATGATATACTTATAACATGAAAATCTCCTCTGACATTTCTTATGTAATATCCTTTTCTGTATCTTGGAGGTCTCATCTCTTCACATGGCTTCAACAGCCACATAAATCTTTTTTGTCACTTTATGCATGCCTTGATTGCACATTTAGTTCATGTGCTGAGGAAACCCAAATACCAGTCTCCAGTCTTCTCCCCCGAGTGCAGGATATATACAAGTGCCTATCAGATCTCACATTTCACCAGTTGTGTCTGACTCTTTGTGAACCCGTGGACTGCAGCATGCCAACCTTGCCTGTCCTTCACTACCTCCCAGAGTTTGCTCAAACTCACGTTTCACCTGCAGTTCAATTCAGTTCAGTCGCTCAGTCGTGTCCGACTCTTTGCAACCCCATGAATCGCAGCACGCCAGGCCTCCCTGTCCATCACCAGCTCCTGAAGTTCACTCAAACTCACATCCATCAAGTTGGTGATGCCATCCAGCCATCTTATCCTCTGTTGTCCCCTTCTCCTCCTGCCCCCAATCCCTCCCAGCATCAGGGTCTTTTCCAATGAGTCAGCTCTTTGCCTCAGGTGGCCAAAGTATTGTAGTTTCAGCTTCAACATCAGTCATTTCAATGAACACCCAGGACTGATCTCCTTCAGGATGAACTGGTTGGATCTCCTTGCAATCCAAGCGACTCTCAAGAGTCTTCTCCAACACCACAGTACAAAAGCATCAATTCTTCGGTGCTCAGCTTTCTTCACAGTCCAACTCTCACATACATACATGACTACTGGAAAAACCATAGCCTTGACTAGATGGACCTTTGTTGGCAAAGTAATGTCTCTGCTTTTGAATATGCTATCTAATTTGGTCATAACTTTCCTTCCAAGGAGTAAGCCTCATTAATTCACAAGAGTAAGCATAGTAACTTCCTAGTCCACTACTGGGACCTCATCTTAGTGAAGGACATATTATTCACACAGCCACCTGAGCAGGAAGCCTTAGAATCAGCTAGAGTCCTTCCTCTTTCTCACTCCAGATGTTAAATCAATCACTGTGCCCCTTGGATTCTGCCCCTGTATCCGTAAGTATTCCTTTTCCTGTACTCCACGGTTTCTAATTTGAACCAGGTCTTCGTTGTCTTGCACTACACTATTGCAATATTTGACGAACAGATCTACCCTCTCTCCAGTGCATGACTGGCGTATATTTGCACAGTGCAAATTTGATCATGTTTGCAATCCTTCAATAGCTTCCTGTTTTGGAAGATAAAATCCTAAGGAGCATGCCACATTCACTTTGTGATCTCTGACCTGCCCTCCCAGCCCCATTGCCTTTTGGTTCAATATGGAGGAACCTCTCACAGTCCTTTACATGCCAGCTTTCTCATTTCTCTGCCTTTGGCCATGCTGGTTTCCTGGCTTCCCTGGCTACTTCTGTGTGCATCCAGACTGCGTTGGGGGCTTCTTGCCTGGGAATGGGAGAAGAGAAAGTAGATACAGCAAATTTATGTGAAAGAGAAAAGAGAAAAAATGAGGCAGACTGCTAGGATCATTCACTAGGATCATACCCTTTCAGCTCAGCAGAGGGTAACTGTGGCAGAGCATGATAAAACCCATCAGAACTCTCAGTCCCCTCGACTTTCTGCCTAGCTTAGGAAAGAATGACAAACATTGGTGTTTTGAATTAGATTTCTAATCTAGTTTTATCTATTTCCTCAACCCAATTTTTAAGATTTTCATGATTGTCATATCATTTAGTGATAGGGTCAATCTCTAAAACCAGTGAGTTACTCTTAAAATCAAAGAATAAAGACAAAAACCATATTTTGAACCCTAATCCATTTTGGAAAATTTATATTATGTTTCCTTAATTATTTGGTAGAATTCATGAAAGAAGTTATCTAGAGACTTCTTTGGGAAGGTTTCTGAATAAAAATACATGTCTTTAATTATTATGGGGCTACTTGGATTTTCTTTCCTCTTATGTCAGTTTTAGTAATTTGTGTCTTTCAAGGAATTTGCCTTTTACATTGTTAAATTCAGTGATATAAAGTGATTCATAAATGTTATTATTCCTTTAATGTCTATGGATCATCCCTGATGTTCTCTTTTTTTCTTGGTATTGGTAATTTGTGCTTTCTCTGTTTGTGTCTTAGTTAAGGTAAGTGTTATTGATTTTGTTAACATTTCAATGAACCAAATTTTGATTTCAGGATTTTCTTTATTATTCATCTGTTTTCTATTTCATTAATATCCACTCTTACCAGTACTGTTTCTTTCCTTCTGCTTATCTTGGGTTTAGACTTCATTTCCTAGATTCCTAAGGTGAAAATAGTAATGATTGATTTTAATTCTTTTCTCTTTTTTTATATAGACATGCATGCTAATTTGCTTCAGTTGTGTCTGATTCTTTGAAACCCTATAGACTGTAGCCCACCAGGCTCTTCTGTCCATGGGTTTCTCCAGGCAAGAATACTGGACTGAGTTGCCATGCCCTCCTCTGAGGGATCTTCCTGACCCAGGGATCGAGCAGCGTCTCCTGCGGCTCCAGCATTGCACGTGGATTCTTTACCACTGAGCCACCAGGGAAACCATATGCTGCTGCTGCTGCTGCTAAGTCACTTCAGTCATGTCCGACTCTGTGCGACCCCATAGACGGCAGCCCAGCAGGCTCTGCCGTCCCTGCATCCCCCAAATTTGGATAGTGATAATTTTATTATCATTCATTTGATAATGTGTTCTAAAATTTTCCTTGGACCATGGGTTAAGACATGGCTTTCTTAATTTCCAAATATTTGGGAATCTTCTGATGTTTATATTTTGACCTTTTGTAATTTAATTTCTTTGTTGTTAAGAATGTACCCTGTATGATTTCAATTCTATAAGTTTTCTTATAGTTTGTTTTGTGACTTAGCATATGGTCTTTATTGATGAATTCTCCATGATCACTCTGGAAAAAATATGTGTTGTGTTTGTTGTGTTATTGATCGTGCTATTCAAGTCTTCTATATCCACACAGAGCATTTTGTATACTTATTCTATCATTGAGAAAGGAGTACTGATATCTAAAACTTTAGTTATAGAATTTCCTATTTCTCCTTTCTGTTACGTTAGTTTATTTCTTTGTGCATTTTGAATTTCTCTGATTAGGTGTATACACATTTATGATTTTAATGTCTTCTTGATGACCATGTTTTTTATTATAGCATGTCCCTCTTTATCTCTAAAAACATTTTTGTCCTGAAGTATAATTTGTTTGACTAAATATAGCTTGCTCAACATTCATGTGATGAAAATTTAAGAGGTATATCTTCTTCTGTGCTTTTCTCTCTTATAAACCACATATTGATTTTAAAAAATTCAGTCTGATAATCCTTTACTTTAAATTAGAGTCCAGTGTCAATTCATGGAATTACCAAATAATCAGTTGTGTTTAAATATGCTATCTTGTGTTTGCCATGTTTTTGTCCCATTTAATCTTTGCCCTTTTGTCCCTCCTTTCTTGCTTTCTTTTGGATTAAGAATTTTTAAGGATTCCATTTTATGTCTTCTACTGTTTTGTCAGCTCTGCCTCTTTCCTTCTCTTTTCTTTCATATATAAAATTACAAATATTTACATATAAATACTTATAACAGTATACTTCCATTTTTCTCTGAAATTAAGCAAAAAGAGAAAGTAATTTATATATTTTTACATATTTAGCTTTTTTGGCACTCTCCCTTCTTTGTGTAGACCAAATTTCCATCTGGAATCATTTTTCATTTAGTCTGAAGAACTTCTCTTAATATATCTTGTAGTGTTTGCCTGCTGGTGACAGATTCTTTCAGTATTTGTTTGCCTAAAAATGTCTTTATTTTTCCTTCGTGTTTGGGGGATATTTTTACATGATTTTAGGTTTAGTTTTTCCTTTCAGTACTTTAAAGATGTCAATCTAATGTGCTCTGACATACATTGCTTCTAATGAGGTTAACAATGGCTCTTTTTTTCTGATTTCTTTAATTTTTTTCTTTTTATGCCATTATCTATTTTGGAAAAGGCTTTTTCAAACATTCAAAGATTTATGAGATTTATATCATGTTGCTAAAAATAAACAATTTACATTTCTGGTAACCGACTTTTCTTTTGGTTCTGCATCATATTTTGCTGTTTCTTCACAATGTCTAATAATATTTTGTTATATACTGGATACTATGGGTGCTATGTTGCTAAAGAGCTGGCTTTTACACTCTTCCTTAGTGAAATATTGAATTTTGTTCCAGCAGACAGATAATTAATTTTCTTAAGCTTTACTCATTCAAGGACAATTTTTATGCTTTGCTAAGGACCAGTGAACCAGTGAAGTTGCTCAGTCATGTCCGACTCTTCTCTAACCCACAGGCTGTAGCCCACCAGGCTCCTCCATCCATGGAATTTTCCAGGCAAGAGTACTGGAGTGGGTTGCCATTTCCTTCTCCAGGGGATCTTCCTGACCTGGAGATCCAACCCAGGTCTCCCGCATTGCATACAGACTCTTTACCATCTGAGCTACCAGGGAAGCCCTTGTTGAGGACACCTTACAATAGTTTCTGCTGTGAAATGAGATTAACATGACCTTCTCTGGGTATCCACTGAATATAAGGGATATGTAATGAGATGTCTCTACTCTGACTGTCAGTACTCAAGTGTATCCCTGACGAGGTGAGGTCTAATAGTTTTTCAACTCAAATTTCCTCAGTAACTTCTCTTTCTTCGATAGCTGTTTTTCACTCTGCCTTAAGGATTCTGCCCTATGCATACACAGTTTTGTATTGCATCCAAGAGTAAAGGGAACCACACGCAGCATTCTGGAGCTTTATTTCTGTATGACTCTCTTCTCTTCTTTCCTGCCCCATAATTTCCAACCACTCTTAAGCCCAGAGCTATGATATCTGCCTTTTCCACCCAGTGAGACCCTTGCACTCTGTTGCAACTCCCTGCCTCCAAATGCCTCCAAGGAGACAGCTGGTATTAACTATGATGCTTAGCTGAAGGCTCCCTGACTCCCCTGGGGGACCAGTAGATCTACATTGCCTATTGTCTAACATCTAAAAATAATCTCTTCCTTTATTTTGTTCGGTTTTATAGTTTTCTATGATGAGAAGATTCGTCTGGTACAAGTTATTTTGTTCTGGCCACAAGCAGGAGACCTCTAACATGTTTTGAAATATCACTTGTGAGGTTATAGCTCAGACAGCTTTGCAAGTTTTAAAAATTCATCTGTCTTATGAATATTCCATGAAGAAAAGTCTTTTTTTTTTTCGATGTTAACAATATTGACTAGACTTTCCCAAGTCCTGAGGAGTAACGTTTTCACTGTATAAACCTTAGATAGCCTTCCAAGGTTTGCCATTTCAAAACTGAAATGGCAAAAAAAGAGAAATGATCAAAAGTATACAAGCAATTTTATACTCTGTACCTCCCAGTGCAATCTTTTTTTAATTTATCTTTGACTGTGTTGGGTCCTCATTGCTGCTTGGGTTTTTCTCTAGTTGCAGTGAGTCGGGGGGCTCCTCTTTGTTATGGAACTCAGGGTCTAGGGTTCACGGGCTTCAGTAGTTGTGGTTCCCAGGCTCTAGAGCACAGGCTTAATAGTTGTGGTGCAAGGGCTTAATTGCTCCAAGGAATGTGGGGTCTTCCTGCCCCAGGAATTAAAACCTATGGCTCCTGCATTATCAGGTGGATTCTTCACCAATGAGCTACCAGGAAACCCCCCAGTGCAATCTTAATGCTGTTTTATAAAGGCAGAGAGAGGTTTATTTTTTGAGCTTGGAATGGTTGTCAGGTTTCAAAGAGCAGTAGACTATATATCAGAAGATATTGAGTCTTCTCCTGGTTTTATCACTTTCTAATCATATGATCTTGGTAAAGGTGACAGGTTTCTCATCTGTGAAATTATTTCTGGTTTATCTGCCTCACGAGATTAACATGTGGCTTAGATGTAATTAAATAGATCAGAAAGGACATTGCAGATGGTAAAACATCATATAAATAAGGTGCATTCCTCCTCATACCTTGAGAAAGGTGAGATAAATTTATGGGTAAAGATAATTTCAAGCGCAAAACTTTCAAAGCAAGAAGGAGGTCAATAATGGAATGAAAATAAAAACTTAGAGGGGATAACTTATTCATTTTTTATTTGTAGTAATTTCATTGAAAGTCGTGTGTTCTTAGAAGCAAAGCAAATTTCACTCAATTCAGTCAAAATGAGTTTAAATGGAATATTGTAAACAAAAGTGCTGTCCATCTGCTTGCTGCTCAAAAGCAAATGAAGAGGCAAGGATGGGGAAAAGGAAAGTTTGCTCTATCTCTAATGCCAGCAACCTGGGGCAGAGGTTAAAGAACAGACTTCTGTCCAAAGGCTGACTCCTCTTCTCGCTGACAATCAGTAGGCAAGAGATTTTATGGACAGAGGAAGGGGGCTACATGCAGAAACATCACAGTCAGCTCTAGCAGTCATCTTGAAATGGGTCATCTTGAAAGTGGATATTGATTAGACTAAACCAATCCCCCCTTTGCTTTTGATGTGGTGATCCATAAGGATGTGAGGCAGTTTGGGGTAGGAAGAAATGAAAGGAGTCTGAGGGCTGCTATTATTTTTCTTTATCTTAAGAAATGGACCTGGTGCATCAGCTGGCCTGGTTTCCACCTCTCAAGAAAACCTCTCAGGATGTAGATCCATCTTAGGATTCTGAAGCAACAGGTGTGAAAGTAAATGCCAGCAACACAGTAAGGGCCACAGAGGGGAGAGAGCGAGGTGCCCAGGCCACAAGCAAGCCTGGAACTGTGAGCCACTGCCTGCTTCTCATGCCACAGATTATGCCTGCCATGGACTGAATTATGTCTCCTCTCCAAATGCATTTGATGACTCTCTAACTTTCAGTGTGACTATTTTTGGAGATAAGATCTTCAGGATAAAATTAAGGTTACATGAGTTCATAAGGGTGGGACCCTAATCTGATAGACTGGTGGTCTTATAACAGGAGGAGGAGAGAGAGATCTCTTATTTACTCTATCACATGCACAGAGGAATTTCGTGTGAAGACATAGGGAGAAGATGGCCATAATCAAGCCAGGAAGAGAACCTTCACCAGGAACTGAGTTAGCTGGCACCTTGATCTGGGACTGCTAGCCTCCAGAAATTTTAGAAAATAAATTTCTAAGTGACTCTATCTAAAATATTTTCTTATGGCAGCCCAAGTTGACTAACACAAGACCCTATATATTGAGCAAGAGAGAGAGGGGTGGAGAAAAGACTAACATAAAGGAAGGAAGGAGGGAATGAAGGCAGGGAAGACAAGTCAAAATTAGGAAAGAGTGATGTGGACAACAGGGAAGCTAGGTGATGTTCAAAGGATGAAATGGCTGAGAATCTCTAAATACTTACAAAGAACAAGTTCTATAAGGCTTGGAATAATTTCAGAAGATCATTGGCGACCCCAACAACTCAAATGATGTAGATAATATTAAGATGGTGCTAGAACAAGGAATGAGTAGGAATTGAGCAAGGGAAATCAAATATCGACAACATTTTCTAGAAAAGGTTGATTGAAAAGGGAAGGTATCTAAAAGAATAAAAGGGCAAGGAAGGGTTAATCTTTAGAATGGGAAAGTCTTTTTAAAATTTTGTAGGCAGAGGGTCAAGAGTCAGGAAAGAGGAAGAGATGGAAGATATAAAAAAGAGAGAACTATTTCTGGAGAATGTCTCTGAGAAGATGAGGAAGTGGTAGGCTGAAGAAGAAAGATGAGAAGATCTTGCTTTGAAGTAGAGAATACACAGTATTTTGAGATCATGGGAGGAAAGAAGATGTGAGGAGTATGCTTATACAAATTAGAGGAAGGAATGGACAGCAGTAGCCAGAGAGGTGATACTATTCTTTGCCCTTAAGTGGGAGAGAATTTTGTTTGCAGAGAATGAAGGGGGTGGATGTTGGCATGGAATCAGGAGTGGCCACATTCTACATCCTCAGACACACGCAAGCAGCTGCCTCATGGCTGACTGAAGAGTGGAATTAGCCCAGGAATGTGACCCTGTTAAGTCATGCATTTCTTCACATCCAAGTGAAGGATAGGTTGTTGGAATTGCTGCTATAATTAGGTTAAAGTAAGTGCCACAGGGCCTTATCAAGATTTGCCGTGATCCTGGGAGATATGTGACAGCATCAGTTACAAAAGTAAAAAATGAATTAATACATTTGGGATAAAAAGACAATTTTTGCAAAATTAAAAATGCATTATATCTCTAGGGTTTGGTGTCTTGTGATATCTTGTGGCTTGATTCTATCAGCCTAGTACCTGTGGAGTAATGAGCAATGTTTTGTTTGTTTGTTTTTAAATTAAATACATGGATGGTCATTTGAGCATGATGTGTATGTTCCCAGGCTTCTGGCTCAAGTAGACCATTTGCGTTGGAGAAAGCAGGATCTTGTCAATCCTGGTAGCACATTTAGGAAAGGCAGGCAACATGGTGGTCATTAGAGAAATTTTGGACCAACTGATTGAAATATTAAAAAGTGAACATAAGAGCTACACATGATATTATTAGCTATTATTTTCTACTGATTTAAGGGGGGCTTCCCTGATGGTTCAGTTGGTAAAGAATATGCCTGCAATGCAGGAGACCCCGATTCAATTCCTTGGTTGGGAAGATCTGCTGGAGAAGGGATAGGCTCCCCACTCCAGCATTCTAGCCTGGAGAATTCCAGGGACTCTATAGTTTATGAGGTCGTAAAGAATCGGACACAACTGAGTGACTTTCACTCTCATTCTACTGATTTAAGGAGCAACAACAACCCAGCTTGACCTTTCTTTTTGCACATCTTGTACGTAATTGGTTATCTGTTGCCAAGTGAGGAATCACATCAAGGCAATAAAAATCACTTTATCATTTTCTCTCATTGTTGTGGGTGTTGACTGGGCTCAGTTAAGCAGTGTTTGCCTGGGACTCGGGGACTCCTTATGCCGTTGTAGCAGGTGATGTTTGGGGCCAGAGTTACTCTGTGAGTCAGCTACTCACATATCAGGAGGTTGATGCTGGCTACTGGCTGGGACCTCAATAGGAGCTTTAGCCAGACAGATATACCTGGCTTCTGTGTGGTCTTGCTGTTTCTTCATAGCAAGGTGGCTAAGTTCCAGAACAAGCGCCCCAGAAGGGCCAAGTGAAATCCATATAGACTTTCATGTCCCAACCTTGGAAGTTCCATAGCATCAATTCAGGTTCAGGGGGGAGAAAAATAAACCCATATCTCTCTACTAGGAGAGACAGCATGCCATAGGAAGGAGAAGAATGGGTTGGGAGCTCTTGTTGCAGCCATCTTGGAAAGATTAATCTGCATAGTGCTTGACTGCGGCGCTCTGTCCAGACTACAGCTCAAGGCGAATGCCTTACATCTCTTCCAACCCCACTCTCCCTTTTGGAGATGTTGTCTTTGGGGGCTTACTAAGTAAGGGTGCCTTCTAGGGCCATAAATGGTACTTACATATGTCATCTGACAAGTTAAATCTGGAATTATTTCTTGTCAGAGACTTTTTAAAGTAGAATTTAAGTTTTAGGGCAGTTTCAGGTTCACAGTAAAATTGAGTAGAGATTTCTCACGTAACCTCTGCTCTGACACAAGTACAATCTCCCCTTATTATCAAATTCTGCATTAGAGTGATACGTTTGTTACAACGGGTGAGTATTCATGGATGCACAGTCACCCAAAATCCATGGTTTACACTGGGATCACTCCAGGTGTTGTATATTCTATGGGTATGACATGTTTTCCACATTATAATACCACACAGAATAGTTTCACTGCTTATTCTTTCTTCCCTCCCTCCAACCCTTGCCAACCACTCAGACTTTTTTTTTATTAAAATGCACTGGTCTTCTTCATTGTACATTGTTAGCAGAATTACATTTTCTTTAAAAGATTCTGAACACATTGTTCTCCTGATCAACAATCTCCAGTGGATTTTCCCACTGTATGTAGACTAAGTTGAAATGATTCATTTTATTTTTGGATCCCATGTTAAATAGTTAAAAGAAAATTAGTGGTTTGACAAAGAGTGGACACTCAAAAGCAAGATTTGAGGATTACAAAATGTAGTAAAATGATATTTTTCTTCATTTTCCATCTTTCCTCTTCTGGCTGACCTCCTTCTTAGAATATATTGCACTCAATATATTTCAGGTCCTAGCTCAAAGGAGCTAAATTAGCAGAAAAATGCCTTTGGTAAAACTAAAAATGAGAGACACTTCAAACAACAACACCCTACAGTTGTGCTAAAAGATTTGTCTTCTAGATCCTTCATCTTGAAACTCAGACAAGAAAAGACCATCCTTTCTATCATTGCCTCCAAAATTTGGTCCTGCCCCAGATTTTTACCAAGACTGGAAATCTGATTATTTCAAATACCTAACAGTTTTGACTGAAGACAGAGAGTAGAAAAACTAAGATTCTTTAGGGAAGACAAAGAAATTGAGGGACATAGAACATGGGTCCATAAACTACAACCAGTGGTCCAAATCTAGCCTGCCATCTGCTTTTAAAATAAAGTTTTATTGGAACACAGCGACACCATTCACTCACCTATTGCTTATGAGTGCTTTCATGTTATAACAGCAGTGCCAAGCAGCTGTGATAAAGAATGTTTGATATGTGAAACTTAAAATATTTACCATCTGTCCTTTTTCAAAAAATGTCTGCTGGCCCCTGATCCAGAAAATCATAGTGAAGAGAAAAGGTACCAGTAGCTAAAGAGGAGAGACTGGGACCCCCTGAGATAGACTCGTTGAAGGATGAAGCATTGTCAAGGGAAATGCATGAACTGTTTGGCATCGTTTTCTGGATTCTGGATAGTGTCATGGCAGTATTACACATTCTGGAAAGGGAATATATATTTATGTACTTCCAATAGTGACAAAAGAAATTACAGAAAGATAGGTCATCCCACCTTTTTATAGTTTTATCTCCCACTTCCTCCCATCACATCTGCACATCCCTCATGGTAGCCTTTCTAGAATGAAATCTGAGCCCTCATGTTGCTGGGACTTGGTGCAAGTTCCTTCTTGGGTCTGTAACACTCTCTTACTTTGTTGAAGACCTTGGAGTTTCAGCTGAATGGTCAACATTCAGAAGGCTTTCCCAGGCACCCACATCCCTACCACCCTCAAAGAGTTTGAGCTTCCTTTGAACCACTTCACATAACTCAGTTTGTACCAGATTATTAGAACATGTCATTGTCTCTTTAATAAGATATCGGGAACTGGAAGGCAGAAATAGGACTTTTAGTTTGCTTTCAGTGTTCAGTTTTATCTTACCAACTCTTCTAATCCCAGTCTTCTCATTAGTACAGTGCTTTATAGACTTTCAGTATTTATTGAGTTGAACATGAGGGCTTTGAAAACAGAAACTTTGTAGTTTCATTACTTTTCTTGTAAAAACCTAAAGATATTGTTCTTTGGCTCAGTAATATTTTGTGTAGCTGTTACAGAAATTAGAAAATATTTACTGTCTTGAACATGAGAGTTTTGAAAACAAAACTTTGTAGAAATCTAAGGAAATTCCCCTTCTTGTAGAAATCTAAAGAAAGAATACTTTGGCTCAAGATTATTTCATGTTTTCTTGAAAACCAGAACTTCTTCTCTTAAAAGTACTCCAGAGACCTAAAGTTTGTCATTTAATGAAGAAAAGGAACCCATGTTCTGAAAGCAATGGGCTAAATGGAGATTACTTCTGGAGGAGGAAGCCACTGGAGAAGTAGAAGCACCTGCCTCCCATCTTCTAAACCAAGAGGAGACCAGACCATCCTCCTCATCTGCTCTGTGAGTCTCTCCTTCAGCCAAGACTAAGCCAGATGGAAGGCTGAGTCCAGGAAACCTGAATGGGATTTTTCTATCCCAGCAAGTACATTTTGTGCTAAGAGGAGAGAGGGGACTAGTTTTGTGCTTAAAAAAAAAAAAAAAAAAAAAAAGAACGCCATTCAGATATAAACTAATTTCTCTCTTCAATGGTGGCTGCTGTCTTTCCCAGACTGATGTCATCATTATGGTCTCTTTGGGATTTTAACTGGCACAGGAGAAAAAATGACTAAAGCAATTGTATCAAAATGTTTTTATTTTATTTTTTTTATTTTTTAAAATTATTATTATTATTATTTTTTAATTTTAAAATCTTTAATTCTTACAAAATGTTTTTAAAAAACATCATTTTAGACCTGAACAAATGATAGAAAATTTAAATCCAAGAATATTTTTTCTTAGTAAGATTACAGAAAAATAAAATAAGGAAATTATATCACAAATGTGTTTCTACTGCCCTGTAGGGTGTTTGTTGTTCTACATGTCATATGTGTGTGCATGTGTGTGCTCAGTCGTGTCTGACTCTGTGCGACCCCACAGACTGCAGCCCTCCAGGCTCCTCTGTCCACGGGATTCTCCAGGCAAGAATACTGGAGTGGGTTGCCATTTCCTTCTCTAGGGGATCTTCTCAACTCAGGGATCAAACCCACATCTTTTTTGTCTCCTGCATTGGCAGACAAATTCTTTACCCCTGTGCCATTTGGGAAACCCTTTATGCCATATAGTTTATTGTTATTTCTAGAGTTTAAGCTAATACTGGATCAGTCAGTGAGGACTAAAATGAGAAGAGAACTTAGAAGGATGGATATGAGAAGGACCTTCTTGACAAAGTAGTTGTGGTAGCAACCACAAGGGCACTCTGCATTGTTCTTTATTTTTTTTGGGAAAAGTGAGCAAATAGATTTTACTTTATAAAGGTTTAATATGTAATTTAAATTTACTTATAATGCTTGGGAGAATGTTTCTTTAATAAAAAATATTTTTTCTTAAGAGTCTACTATTTTAATATTGTTTATTCCCATCACTGATTGAGTCTTAGAATATCCTCTACTATTTCTCCAAAAATTATAATGCTTATTTGACTTATAAATAAGCCCAAAATTATAATGCTTGTTTTGATGTATAGAAAAAAGAGAAAAGAGCATGCTGTATGCAAAAATAAGGCCCTGAATAGTACTCAATTGAAGAACATCATATTGATGTATAAATCAGAGTTCCTGGCTTGGCTCAATGAAGGTAAAGCTCAGTATCTGGGTCACAGCCAAATACTCTTTGGGAGCCAGGGAGCACAGGTACTAAATTTCCCTTTACTCAAATACAAACCTGCTGCCCAACATTAAGCAGTCTTCACTGAATTGATGTTCTTCCTCTCAACTTATTTTACTTAATCATATTTATTAGGAAGCTTAGCACATCAGAAGCACATTTGAAAATAAGCCCATGATTAACCTTAGGGCAAAAAGTTAATGTAATGTATATTGCCAAGTTCATTAACTATCTTCTTGATGGACTAACAGCTGTGTGATGAAGACAGTAGCCATCAATTAAATGAACAGTAATCTTGAGATAAGAGTTTTCAGCAGGGAAGTCAGCTAGGTTATGGGCATTGAGAGGCAACCACTGAATGGGCATATTTCCAAATGTTTTATGCCTTATGAATTAGTGTTTATGAAAAGCCTATGCAAATTGGTCCATTGGGAAAGTCAAAAGACATTTACATGGTTTGGGTGGATTTTAATAAAAACTGATTTTTAGAATAGCATGAAGCATATCATATGATTACAGACTCACATTCAAAAGTTGTTATTTATTTAAGGTATAAGCAGATGTACATAATAAAACATAAAACATTGAGTTTGCAATTATCCCAACCCCTTTATATAACAGAAAGATGCCATTAAACAGAAATGCAATTTTAATAGAGACAGAAAACTCATATAAAATTAGTATGTCTTGATGAAGTAGTTAGACACTATTTTGGGGACAAGAGTTGATAAACACTTCAAAATAAGAAAGAAATGCTCTTGAGTCATACCTTTAACTAAGTAAGGTGTATTATAACATTGTTTCTCTAGCATAGGGGTTGTTGTTCAGTCATTAAGTTGTGTCCAACTCTTTGCAACCCCATGGACTGCAGCACACCAGGCCTTCTTACCGCCCACCATCTCCCGGAGTTTGCCCAAGTTCATGTCCACTGAAATGGTGATGCTATCTAACCATCTCATCCTTTGCCACCCTCTTCCTTTGCCCTCAGTCTTTCCCAGCATCAGGGTCTTTTCCAATGAGTCAGCTGTTCACATCAGTTCAGTTCAGTCGCTCAGTCGTGTCCGACTCTTTGCGACCCCATGAATCGCAGCATGCCAGGCCTCCCTGTCCATCACCATCTCCCAGAGTTCACTCAGACTCACGTCCATCGAGTCCTTGATGCCATCCAGCCATCTCATCCTCTGTAGTCCCCTTCTCCTCCTGCCCCCAATCCCTCCCAGCATCAGAGTCTTTTCCAGTGAGTCAACTCTTCGCATGAGGTAGCCAAAGTACTGGAGTTTCAGCTTTAGCATCATTCCTTCCAAAGAAATCCCAGGGCTGATCTCCTTCAGAATGGACTGGTTGGATCTCCTTGCAGTCCAAGGGACTCTCAAGCGTCTTCTCCAACACCGCAGTTCAAAACCATCAATTCTTCGGTGCTCAGCCTTCTTCACAGTCCAACCCTCGCATCCATACATGACCACAGGAGAAACCATAGCCTTGACTAGACGGACCTTAGTCGGCAAAGTAATGTCTCTGCTTTTGAATATACTATCTAAGTTGGTCATAACTTTTCTTCCAAGGAGTAAGTGACTTTTAATTTCATGGCTGCAGTCACCATCTGCAGTGATTTTGGAGCCCCCCAAAATAAAGTCTGACACTGTTTCCACTGTTTCCCCATCTATTTCCCATGAAGTGATGGGACCAGATGCCATGATCTTTGTTTTCTGAATGTTGAGCTTTAAGCCAATTTTTTCACTCTCCTCTTTTACTTTCACCAAGAGGCTTTTTAGCTCCTCTTCACTTTCTGCCATAAGGGTGGTGTCATCTGCATATCTGAGGTTATTGATATTTCTCCCGGCAATCTTGATTCCAGCTTGTGTTTCTTCCAGTCCAGTGTTTCTCATGATGTACTCTGCATAGAAATTAAATAAGCAGGGTGACAATATACAGCCCTGATGGACTCCTTTTCCTATTTGGAACCAGTCTGTTGTTCCATGTCCAGTTCTAACTGTTGCTTCCTGACCTGCATACAGGTTTCTCAAGAGGCAGGTCAGATGGTCTGGTATTCCCATCTCTCTCAGAATTTTCACAGTTTATTGTGATCCACACAGTCAAAGGCTTTGGCATAGTCAATAAAGCAGAAATAGATGTTTTTCTGAAACTCTCTTGCTTTTTCCATGATCCAGCGGATATTGGCAATTTGATCTCTGATTCCTCTGCCTTTTCTGAAACCAGCTTGAACATCAGGGAGTTCACGGTTCATGTATTGCTGAAGCCTGGCTTGGAGAATTTTGAGCATTACTTTACTAGCATGTGAAATGTGTGCAATTGTGTGGTAGTTTGAGCATTCTTTGGCATTGCCTTTCTTAGGGATTGGAATGAAAACGGACCTTTTCCAGTCCTGTGGCCACTGCTGAGTTTTCCAAATTTGCTGGCATATTGAGTGCAGCACTCTCACAGCATCATCTTTCAAGATGTGAAACAGCTCAACTGGAATTCCATCACCTCCACGAGCTTTGTTCGTATTGATGCTTTCTAAGGCCCACTTGACTTCACTCTCCAGGATGTCTGGCTCTAGATGAGTGATCACATCATCATGATTATCTGGGTCATGAAGATCTTTTTTGTACAGTTCTTCCATGTATTCTTGCCACCTCTTCTTAATATCTTCTGCTTCTGTTAGGTCCATACCATTTCTGTCCTTTATTGAACCCATCTCTGCATGAAATGTTCCCTTGGTATCTCTAATTTTCTTGAAGAGATCTCTAGTCTTTCCCATTCTGTTGTTTTCCTCTATTTCTTTGTATTGATTGCTGAAGAAGGCTTTCTTATCTCTTCTTGCTGTTCTTTGGAACTCTGCATTCAGATGCTTATATCTTTCCTTTTCTACTTTCCTTTTCTCCTCTCTTCTTTTCACAGCTATTTGTAAGGCCTCACCAGACAGCTATTTTTCTTTTTTGCATTTCTTTTCCATGGGGATGGTCTTGATCCCTGTCTCCTGTACAATGTCACGAACCTCAGTCCATAGTTCATCAGGCACTCTATCTATCAGATCTAGGCCCTTAAATCTATTTCTCACTTCCACTGTATAATCATAAGGGATTTGATTTATGTCATACCTGAATGGTCTGGCAGTTTTCCCTACTTTCTTCAATTTGAGTCTGAATTTGTAATAAGGAGTTCATGATCTGAGCCACAGTCAGCTCCTGGTCTTGTTTTTGTTGACTGTATAGAGCTTCTATCAGTTGGCCCAAGTATCAGAGCTTCAGCTTCAGCATCAGTCCTTCCAATGAGTATTGAGGGTTGGTTTCCCTTAGAATTGACCAGTTTTATCTTCTTGCTGTGTTAGGGACTCTCATGAGTCTTCTCCAGCACCACAGTTCGAAAGCATCAGTTCTTTGGTGCTCAGCCTTCTTTATGGTCCAGCTCTCACATCTGTACATGGCTACTGGAAAAACCATAGCTTTGACTATAGGGACTTTTGTCAGCAAAGTGACGTCTCTGCTTTTTAACATGTCTAGGTTTGTCATAACCTTCCTTCCAAGAAGTGAGTGTCTTCTTCTTTCATGGTTGCAGTCACAATCCACCGTGGTTTTGGAGCCCAAGAAGAGAAAATCTGTCACTGCTTCTACTTTTTCCCCATCTATTTGCCGTGAAGTGATGGGACTGAATGCCATCACCTTTGTTTTTTTGAATGTTGAGTTTTAAAACAGCTTTTTCACTCTCCTCCTTCACCCTCATCAAGAGGCTTTTTAGTTCCTCCTTGCTTTCTGCCATTGGAATGGTATCTATCATCTGCATATCTGATGCTGTTGATATTTCTCCTGCCAATCTTTATTCCAGTTTGAGATTCATCCAGCCCAGCATTTCACACGGTGCACTCTGTGTAGAAGTTAAATGAGCAGGGTGACGATATACAGCCTTGGCGTATACCTTTCCCAATTTGGAACCAATCTGTTGTTCCATGTTCATTTCTAACTGTTGCTGCTTGACGTGCATACACATTTCTTGGGAGACAAGTAAGATGGTCTGCTATTTCCATCTCTAAGAATTTTCCACAATTTTTTGTGATCTACATAGTCAAAGGCTTTGGCATAGTCAATGAAGCAAAAGTAGATGTTTTTCTGGAATTCCCTTTCTTTCTCTATGATCCACCAAATGTTGGCAATTTGATTTCTAGTTCCTCTGCCTTTTCTAAACCCAGCTTGTACATATGAAAGTTCTCATTTCACATACTGTTAAGGCCTAGCTTAGAGAATTTTGAGCATTGCTTTGTTAGCGTGAGAAATGAGTTTAAGTGTGCGGCAGTAGTTTGAACATTCTTTGACATTACCTTTCTTTGGGATTGGAATGAAAACTGACCTTTTCCAGTCCTGTGGCCACTGCTGAGTTTTCCAAATGCGCTGGCATATTGAGTGCAGCACTTTCACAGCATCATTGTTTAGGATTTGAAATAGCTCTGCTGGAATTCCATCTCTCCTCTGGCATTATTGGTAGTCATACTTCCTAAGGCCCACTTGACTTCACACTCCAGATGTCTGGCTCGAGATGAATGATCACACCATCGTGGTTATCTGGGTTATCTAATCCTTTTTTTGTACTGTTCTTCCGTGTATTCTTGCCACCTCTTCTTAATCTCTTCCACCTCTGTTAAGTCTTTACCATTTCTGTTCTTTATCATGCTCATCCTTGCATGAAATGTTCCTGTGATATCTCCAGTTTTCTTGAGGAGAATCTCTAGTCTTTCCTATTCTATTGTTTTCCTCTATGTCTTTTCATCGTTTAATGAAGAAGGCCTTATCTCTCCTTGCTATTCTCTGGGACTCTGCATTTAGTTGGGTATATCTTCAGTTGGGTAGGTGTTGCTGCTACTGCTGCTGCTAAGTCAATTCAGTCGTGTCCGACTCTGTGTGACCCCATAGACGGCAGCCCACCAGTCTCCCCCGTCCCTGGGATTCTCCAAGCAAGAACACTGGAGTGGGTTTCCATTTCCTCCTCTAATGAATGAAAGTGAAAAGTGAAAGTGAAGTCACTCAGTCATAGGTGTAACCACTCTTAAAATGTATAAAACCAAAAATAAACAAGGGAGACCTCATAACTTATAACTTTTGCACAGCAAAGGA
This sequence comes from Ovis aries, assembly GCF_016772045.2. NCBI lineage: Eukaryota > Metazoa > Chordata > Mammalia > Artiodactyla > Bovidae > Ovis > Ovis aries. The sequence continues at coordinate 57,075,303 of NC_056069.1, forward strand.
AACCACTGACAAAATGAAAAGACAACCACTAAATAGGAAAAAAAAATATTTGCAAATGATATGATTAATAAAGGATTAATATCCAGCCTATATAAACTACTCATACAACTTAACATCAAAAGAGAAAACAATGCAATTAAAAAGTGGGCAGAATAACTAAACAAACATTTTTCCAAAGCGGAAATGCAGATGGCCAGGAGGCACATGAAAAGAAGCTCAACATCACTAATCATCAGGGAAATGCAGATCAAAACCACAATTTGATACCATCTCACACCCATCAGAATGACTATCACCAAAAAGAACACAAATATTGGCAAGAATATGTAGAAATAGGAACTCTCATACACAGTTGGTAAGATATAAATTGGGGAAGCCTCTGTGGAAAACAATATGGAGGTTTCTCAGAAAACTAAAAGCAGGACTACTTACCTCCCCAGCAATTCCACTCCTGGGTATATATCTGAAAAAAGCAAAAACATGAATTCAAAAAGATACATACACTCCAATGTTATAGCAACATTATTTATAAATGCCAAGATACGGAACCAACCTAAGTGTTTATCAGCAGATGAATAGACATGGGACATACAGCCAATATTTTATAATAACTATAAGTGGGATTATAGCCAATATTTTATAACTATACAGTTATTTTAAAGTTATCTTAAAATAACTTTAAAAACTGAATCACTATATTTTATGCCTGTAACACATAATATTATACAGCAACTATGCTATAATAAAAAAGTAATATATCAAAGTACTTCTGTCTTATAGAGTTTGCAGAGAATTTATTCAAATGGTGATAGTATTTGTTAACAGTATGTTCCTGAAGCTTATAGACACCTACCCAAAGACAGCAGACCTTTTCAGTCAGTATGTTAGAAAACCCAAGAGCTGGTTCGTGTGATGCACTCAGCACAGTTCCTGGAAAAAAGCAAGTGCTCAGGACATTTAGCTATTATCCTAATAAAAATAATGGCATAATAACTGTAGGTTTCCACCCTAAGGAATGGCCCCATAATGATGTTGATTTACTACAACATGAAAATATTATGAGAAGGAAAAGCAAAGAGGTAACATTAATATTTTCCTTTGACTTTGCCCAGGGAAAATAAAATTCTGTTTAGCCATTTATTGAAATTAAGAAGTTGTATTAAACCTGAGGTCATTTTATGCAGAAGAAATCCAAAGTGTTATTGGAGTCAGAATACTGATTTTATATCAAACTTTGAGAAATTGTCTCTACTGTTCCAGAAATTTAAAAAAAAAAATGTTCTAAAATGCTACTCCCCCAGGAAATCTTGGATGGATTATATTTGCATCCATCAACCACTGTTATTGAGAGCTGGCTTTGAACATGGTAGAGCTGAGCTATCAATTTATTCACAAAGAGTTAGTGAGTCCTTTCTCTTTTTCAGATGATAAGACTGTGAGAATAAGGAAGCCAAGCTCCTCTCTTTCTGGGAGCTTTTATTATGATGGGGAGTGGGAGGTTAAGAAGAGACAATATATTAATACAAATAAATACACAATGTCTAGTAAACAATGGCAATATACAATACAATACAATGAAATGAAGAAGGTAAATGCAGAGTGACCGTAGGTTTATGTGAAATGAATAGAGCTGGTAATGATCTTGATGATGAAAGTCGGTGGTGACATTTGCACACGTGCATGCTCAGTAGTGGGCTTCCCCGGTAGTGCTAGTGCTAAAGAACCCCCCGTCAATGCAGGAGACACTCAAGAGACATAAGAGACTTGGGTTTGATTCCTAGGTGGGAAGATCCCCTGGAGGAGGGCATGGAAATTCACTCCAGGATTCTTGCTTGGAGGATCCTATGGACAGAGGAGCCTGGTGGGCTGTAGTCCATGGGGTCACAAAGAGTCCAGCAAGACTGAAACAATGTAGCATGCATGCACACACATGATCAGTTGTGTCTGACTCTTTGAGACCCCATGGACTTTAGCCAGCCAGGCTCCCCCATCCATGGAATTTTCCAGGCGAGAATACTGAGGTGAGATGCCATTTCTTACTCCAGGGGATCCTTGCAACCCAGGGATCAAACTTATGTCCCTGTGTCTCTTGCATTGGCAAGTGGATTCTTTTACTGCTGAGCCACCTGGGCAGCCTGATGACATTTGAGCTGAGACCTGAATGCTGAGAATGAAGCCAGTGACCGTGTTAAGATCTTTGGAAGTAATATTCCAGGAGAGAGGTCAGTATGAGGAACAGTCTCCAGAGATGGCTTCTGTCAATGCCTTCCCTTCCTATGGGCAAGCCCCTCCTACTATCCAGAGGCAATCTTCGTTTACTTCACTGGTGGATGCAAAGATGTGCCCATTCCAGGTGGCACTAGTAGTAAAGAGTCCACCTGCCGTTGCAAGAGATGCAATTTCAATCCCTGGGTCAGGAAGATCCTCTGGAGAAGGAAATGGCAACCCACTCCAGTATTCTTGCCTGGAGAATCCCATAGATAGAGGAGCCTGGTGGGCTACTGCCCTTAGGGTCACCCATTCCAAGCCTATTTTTCAATAAGCTTGGTAGCTTTTGCTTTCCTTCTTTGAAGCCAGCTGCTTTTTACAAAGTTCAACTACTCTGAACCTGCCATGGTGTCTGGAAGTCCAGACTACCAAGAGGGGCTACCCTGAGCGCCATCTGGATGAAGACTTCTTCAGCTTTCCAGCCCAACCCAGTTGAATGCAACCAAGTGAATATGGACACAACTGACACAGAAGAGAAGAACCAGTCAGAGGTCAGTCAGCCCATAAAATTGCAAAAATTAATAATATGCCACTATAAGTTACCACTTTGAGGGAAAGTTTGTTATCCACAAATGGATAACAAAAGCAATCAGAACAGAATAGCCTCAGGTTTTCTTTATAGGGTGACTAAATTCTCAAAGCTCAGAGTAGTGGGTGATAACATCTCCTTGGGTTCTAAAGTCAGATACTAGAAAATCCCCCATCATACTTGCTAGGAGGTGCATGAGTCACTCATACAAGCAGCTTGTATGAGAAATTGCTCAAGTCATTGAGTGCAGCAGGCTCTGAAGTGCTATTTGCAGGGAAGAAAATGCAGTGGCACTTCCGTTCTCTTTCTCTGTGGGTAAAAGGGAATCATCTGGTCCTTCCTCTAAGTCACATGCAAGAGGCAGCAATTGAAGATTTTTTTGTGAGGGTAGAGTGGGGACAGGGGTGTTTGCAAGCAAGGAAAACTGAAATTATATTCCCTCTTTCAGAACTTGCTTATGGAAGTGCAGAGACCAGCTTCCCATCAAAGAAAAGTAACGGAAGTTCCTGGAGAATCTGGGATTCAGGTGGCGAAGAACGGATTGCCCAAGTTTTGACTGGAAAAGTTTGAAGATAGGAAGCTGGCCAGGGAAGAAACTGACCTTGGCAGAGTCAAAGGAGAGGGAGCAAGGCGACCCAGGGCAGCTGAGTGTGGGACCAGGGTGGGACAGGTCTGGGAGGACCTCCACCCACAGGCTGCCAGCATGCCTGCCTGTGACAGGAAGGATCCCAAGGGGGTGCATGGGATCAGGGAGCGGGGGACACAGGTCTGAATAGCCGCTCCAAGAATGCATGGCTTGTGGACACAGCGAGGAAGGAGAGGGCAGGAAAGTTGGAAAGTAGCATTGACATACATACGCTGTCATGAGTAAAATAGATGACTGGTGGGAGCTGCTGCACATCACAGGGAGCCCAACCTGGTGCTCTGTGATGACCTAGAGGGGTAGGGCTGGGGAGAGGGTAGACTCAAGAGGGAAGGGCTACACACACACACACACACACACACACATATAATTATGACTGATCTGCTTTGTGGTACTGCAGAGACTGCACAGCATTGTAAAGCAATTATCCTCCAATTTAAAAAAAGAGAGAATAAAAAAAGACAACAACCAAAAAGGAATGCATGGCTCACATCAGGGAGCAGTGCCGTAAGGAGGTCCCTGTGGTGGGCAGGGATGGGGGTGTCTCTGAAGAATGTATGTTGAGCCTGCAAGGAAGAGTGAACACTTGAGTGTCAGCCTTGACAGAGGGTATTTGAAAGCCAGAGACAAATCAAGCTAGGACAACACAGGTCTGTAACCCAGTCATCGCATCCTTCCCGCAAATTCCTCCCCACTGTCCCCAGCCAGAGAGGCCAGATGCCGCTGCAGGGGAGGAGATGAAATGAAGTTGGGGTGGGGGAGTGGTGAATGAAGGGGAAGGGCTGATTACTGCAGAGGAACAGAGGACTAAGCAGTGTGAACACTGCCAGTGAGAACAGATTCTTTATTTGGAAAATGGCTTTCCTGGTGGCTCATCGGTAAAGCATCCGCCCACCAGTGGAGGAGACACATTCCCATTGGTTTGGTCCCTGGGCTGGGAAGAACCTCTGGAGGAGGAAATGGCAACCCACTCCAGTATCTTGCCTGGGAAATCTTGTGGACAGAAGAGCCTGGCGTGCTGCAGTCCATGGGATCACAAAGAATCAGACACAACTCAGCAACTGAACAACAGAAAGCTAAGAGCTCTGTCTGGCATTGTTTTAACGTGAAAGGAGGAGCAGATCTCAGCTCAGTGTCTGGAGAAGAATATAGCTCTTTTTTGACTGTACTCTCCCTCTCAAGTTTAGAGCACTCAGCGACAAGCTCAAAAGTCCTTGAGGAGAAATAGGTTTCCTGGGGTTCTGAAAGAAGGCATCTGTGACGGGAAAATGAAGAGCAAAAATTAAGGGGAGAATGGTGTGAAATGAGGCTGGAGCGGGGAGGTGGGCAGAGGTTTTGTCCTGTGTTCTTTGGAGACGGAGAGGTATCTGGATCTTGTTCTCAGTGCTTCAGGAAGCTACCGGAGGGGTCTAGGCAGGGAAGTAAGAGGATCTCATTTTTATTTTTCAAAAAAACTTCTGGGTGTTCTTTGGGGAATTGGAAGGGAAGAGGCTGTCCGAGGCATGGAAGGGAGGCATGAAAGATGCTGAGTTCTCTCTCATGTTTTATGACAGAATTTTGCCCTTCACAGCACTGGGAGCGGTAAGGGAGAGAGATATTAGGTTTTATCATTTGTGGAACTAAAGGCCATCCAGACAGGTGGGGGTTGGCCTGGTGTTACTTTTCAGCACTCTAGACTGAATATATAAGCAGCCCTCAGGCCCCATCGTGTATATGAATCACGTGGGAAGTGATGGATATGCAAATTTCTGAGTCTCTGAGCTCTTCTGAGTCAGCAGGCCAGCTGGGGCCCTGAACCCTGTAGGTTCTCAGGCAGGTGGTTTAGGGATCCTGAAAATCCCCACATCCTTACCCTGAAAGGGTCTCCACTTCCCTGCAATTTTGTTTTCCTCAAATGTTCATTTCACTCCGTGTGTCAACACGCATTAAACATTTTATTTCACTGAGCTCTATTTTGCCACCTTTTTTTTTTTTTCCTCACCCCTGGAGCTTTAAACACTTCTCGGACTAGCTTTTTTCCTTTCCTCTTTCTTTATGTCTCTTTTTAATTTTCCTCCTCAAAGAACAGAATTCCAGGTTCCTAAGTCCTTTTCAACTGTCTGTGAAGCAATGCCGTACTTATTATGCAAACCATGAAAAGGACAATGCATCTATTACAAGCAGAACAACTTAGAGATGGAAGTGGGTCAGTGATATAAATAAGGACCTGTTTGCTTTAGGAAACAACAGAGACAGAGCAGCCAACGTTCCCCTCCCATAAGCAAAGACATTTTAGGAGAAGGGAGTTCTGAGTCATTGGCAATAAATGGTAAATGAAAACATACAAGTGTCTTTATCAGGCATTTTCATTTAAAAAGTGAGAAACACCCCTAAAGCAACAGATATTTAATGCTGTGCTGTAGAACCTGATTGTAGGATAGCTTGCTTTTTTACTTACAATGAAGTGGAATTTTCTCCAGGTGTCTGGATAACCTTGATGTAGCATGAAACATACGATTCAGTCATACCGGTAATAATAGCTCAGATGGTAAAGAATTCGCCTGCAATGTGGGAGAGCTGGCTTCAGTTCCTGGGTCAGGAAGATCCCCTGGAGAAGGGAATGGCAAGCCACTCCAGTGTTCTTGCCTGGAGAAACTCGTGGACAGAGGAGCCCGGGGCTACCGTCCATGGGGTCGCAAAGAATCGGACACAACTGAAGTGACTTAGCATAAATGCAAACAGCTTTTTGTTTTTGTTTTTCCACAAAAGCAAGTCCAAAAGACACGTGAAGAACAAAATATTTTTCTAACCATATGTATGTAAAAAAATAAAAATAAAGAAATTAATTCTATCTGCTCAAAGCACTTGATTAAAGAAGAAACATGAACCTCAGAAAAGCAACATGTATGAGTGAAAAACAAATTTTTCTTCTCTGGATGATTGCTTTCCTAGACCCAAAGACACTGCTAGTCAGTGCAGACAAGTTCCCAAAGGAAATGTGTTCATTCATACTGAGACGAGATTGACTTTAAACCACTCACCAAAAATACGATGCTTGCCACACCTGGAGAGCTGGTGGGGTACGCTGTAAAACCACCTGAGGTACCCAGTCTTTTGTTCCACACCGCTGTGCCTCAGACAGGGAGACGTGTGAACTGCATGTCTTAAGCTGAAAAGAATTCAATATGCCTTGTGTAACTGCTTCTTTGATTGCTACACATAGCATACAAGTGGAAAGCAAGTGGGCATTCTGTCATTTCTATTTCAATAAGCTGGAATAATACCCATCTCAAACAGAACTAAAACAAGTCATGTCTCAGTTGTGGGCCAAAAGCTGGAAGGTTCACGGATACACATCTGGAATACATCAGCAAGTTTAGCGCACGTGCTCAGGCTTAGTCGCTCCATGACATGTGGGATCTTAGCTCCCTCATCAGGGATGGAACCCACACCTCCTGCATTGCAAGGCAGATTCTTAATCATTGGACCACCAGGGAAGTCTTTATATTAGCAAATTTTATATGGGGAAAAATACTTCCCTAAGTAAGAAATCCTTCTTAATGTGACTGAATTCCAAAGTAGAATATGGAATGTTTTAATGTTTATATCTTCAGAAAAGGAGATTACTACTGCCCTTTCTTGAAGAAGGCATTTCTTTAAGGAAAAAAAAAATGGATGTCTGATAAAAAGTTTTATTAATGTGAAAACATTGTTGTCTCAGATGTTTCATGGAGATACAGTGTTAAGGGAAGAAGCAAGACATTTGATGAGCTAATCAAGTGAGAAAAAATTACAAATTTCTTAATTTGTTGTTATTTAGTCGCTAAGTCGTATCTGACTCTTTTGTGACCCTATGAACCGTAGTCTGCCAGGATCCTCTAACAATGGTATTTCCCCAGCAAGAATACTGGGGTGGGTTGCCATCTCCCCCTCCAGGGAATCTTCCCTACCTGGGGATTGAACCCAAGTCTTTACCATTGAGCCACCAGAAAAACCCAAACTTCTTAATAATTATTTATAAAAGATAGTTTGGTGACTCAGTGGAAATAGCCTAAAGGTCTACATTATTTCAATGGCATTGAAATCCAAGGTGACTCAAAAAAGACTAAGATGATTGATCTATTATCTCAAAGTAATGTCTCTTCTACAATTTGCTTGATAGTTTTTACAAACTCCTAGAAAACTGTGCAATTTGGAAAAAAAGAAATTGACATGTCTGGATGGGGTGTAGAAGCATTATGTCATTCATTTCTTTCTCAGAAGAAAATCTTTGGGACCATAATGGTTTTTAGTTTAGTGGTATCAGATTGATCGAGTCATTGGAGGACAAATTTTCAATTGAAAAAGGAACCTGTTGAGTCTGGTTAATTAATACACTAGGCTCTAGATTACAAAGGGGCAAAACAGGCTCTAACATCAGAAAAGGGCCTCTCTGGGAACACACTTCATTACCTTCCTGTCTATGGAATGCTTGCAAAACAGCACACAAACTTCAGCAAGGAGGAAATTCTTTGACTTGATCATTTATATCATTTTCTTTGGGGGAGGGAGGTAATCACACTTTGTCCATCTCTGTTTCCCTTAGTGTACATGAAATTGCCTTCAAATATTCACCTTTTTAAAAATATCTGTTTGCCCTTCAGCTTAAAAATCACATAAAAGACAGGAATAGAAAGCAACCATACAACGACTGAGACTTTAAAATGACACACCCAAAATACACTCTTTCTTTCATATCCCATGGTTTAAAATGATATGTGGTATCTGATGAGTGGATAGAAATTTTGTGTCATCTAAAAAAGTTCAAGGACTTATCTTGCCAGGGAAGCCAGTGGATAAAAGAGAGAAACGACTGTTTAATTTTGTTTGTTTTTGTAGCTAAATAAAGTGATTGTCCTAGATATGTTCAAATTTACCATCTGGCTCTCACTCCATATTCTCTTGGTTTAAAAAATCGCTGGATCCAGGACTGCCTATTAGGCTATTCTGATTAAGAAGATACGGGAGGACAGATGGTAGAATTATGTAGTGGAGGAAGTGATGGGGGACAGTGAACTACTTAAAATGAATCCTCTGCGGGCGTAGAGGCTGTCACATTTTGGTGGAGACTCTAAGTTGAATGTCACGTCTAGAAAAATTCCCGTGCAAAAATCATCACTAACAAAAGGTAAAAATGTTTGACAAAGATGCAAGTAATTAAAAAATTAAAAAACCTAATTATGTATGGATCATCATTATTATTATCATTTGTTATGGTTAGTACTTTATGAGAATGTGTGCATTGAAAGGGAAGTTGCTCAACTGTGCCTGACTCTTTGTGACTGTTGCCTGCCAGGCTCCTCCATCCACGGGATTTTCCAGGCAAAAATATTGGAGTGGGTAGCCATTTCCTTCTCCAGGAGATCTGCCTGACCTAGGTATCGAACCTGGGTCTCCTGCACTGTAGGCAGACTTTACCGTCTGAGCCACCAAGGAAGTCCAAAGGGAAAGTCACTCAGTTGTGTTCAACTCTTTGTGACCCCAGGGACTATACAGTCCATGAAATTCTTCAGGCCAGAATACTGGAGTGGGTAGCCATTCCTTTCTCCAGGGGATCTTCCCAACCCAGGGATCGAACCTAGGTCTCTTGCATTGTAGGCGGATTCATTACCAGCTGAGCCACCAGGGAAACCCAATGTCTGCATTGGGATTGCACTAATTCCTTTTTAAAATTTGTTATCTATTTTTATTGGGGTGTGTGTTATGTGTTAATCGTGTTAATCGCTCGGTCGTGCTCGACTCTTTGCAACCCCATGGACTGCAGTCCACCAGGTTCCTCTGTCCATGAGATTTTCCAGGCAAGGATACTGGAGTGGGCTGCCATTTCCTTCTCCAGAGGATCTTCCCAACCCAGGGATTGAACCTGGGTCTCCTGCACTGCAGGCAAGGGGTATGGTTGCTTCATAATGTTATGTTAGTTTCCACTGTATACATATATACCCTCCTTCTTGACCCTCCCACTGCCACTCCCAGCATCCCACCCAACTAGGTCCTCACAGAGTCTGGGATTGCACTAATTTCTGACATGCATTACTTCATTCATCCTTCAAAAAACCCTAAGAATTGAGTGTACCTGCTACTTCGTTTTCAGACCAAAAAATAGAGACTCTAGAGTTCTGCATCTTGTCCAAGGTCCAACAACTAATAAGAGGCTGAATGGAAGACATGAAACCACTCTGATTTTGAAGCTGTTATGGTCTAAGCACACTGCTTCTGTAACTTTGAATAACTGGGAATGCACCCAGTTTGTATTTATCTGTTTTGCTCCTCCATTCAATTTGCTTTCCCAATGTCAGTCCTCTCCTTCCATTCTTCCTTTGATCCATGCCTTCAGCTTATTTGTGATAGAGGGAGTTCCAAGTGATAATACATCCAATATAATATCAAATGTTAACTACAAACTGGCACTTGCCATCTACTCTATAAAGATTAAATCACGTGCTGCTGCGGCTGCTGATTTTCAATACCACCTGAAAGGGGTTCAGGTTGGAGAGCAGAATCAAGGCGCTCTGTGCTGGGTAGGGGGCCAGCTGGCAGAACAGGTTTTCAGGAATTAGTAGTTAGATATTTTCAGGAAACAATTTTATGAGCCCAATTCCTTTATCTCCTATCTAGTTCGGTTCAGTCATGTTCGACTCTTTGCGATCCCATGGACTGCATCACACCAGGCCTCCCTGTCCTTCCCAACTTCCAGAGCTTGCTCAAACTCATGTCCATCGAGCCAGTGATGCCATCCAAGCATCTCATCCTCTGTCGTCCCCTTCTCCTCCAGCCTTCAATCTTTCCCAGCATCAGGGTCTTTTCTAGTGAGTTGGCTCTTCACATCAGGTGGCCAAAGTATTGGAGCTTCAGTTTCATCATCAGTCCTTCCAATAAATATTCAGGATTGATTTCCTTTAGGGTTGATGGGTAGAAAAGCACTAAAATCATTCATGGTGACTACTGCCCCATGTGAGTAGCAGAAACATTCTGCAAAAGATAAGTGCCTGACTGCACGCCCTCCTCATCCACCAAAAGCACCTATATACTGATCTCCCCCTTGCCTCTTTGGAGCACTTTCTCAGAGCTATCTGAAATGCTGTTTCCTGATCTACAGTCCTCATTTTGCCCCTAATAAAACTTAACTTACAACCCCCAGGTTGGGCATTTCTTTTAAGTTGACAAAATTCCAGATGCTGTCTCACCAATCCTCTACACGTCCCATCTCTACACCACCTCCTTACTTGCTGTAAACAGCATTGATCATTTTCTAGCCCATCTCAGTTCTAACACGCATGATTAACTTTGCCATTACCCGTAGGTCTTTTAGGACGTTAATATTTGACTGACTTCACTCATCCTTTGACAGTTCACGTTTTGAATTATTTTTCAGTTCTCAGCTATATTAGACGGTAGTTTGCTAAGTTGAATTTCAGGTACTCTGTGGTTTTTCTCCTCAATTTACTCCTCTGTCATTGCTTCAACTCCCAATTTAAAATCACATTTCATTACTGTGGTATTTTTGCATTCTTCTAGGTTGTCAATAAAGATGTTAAACCAGCAGACCTTCAAAGTGACCGCTTGGTTCCTGTTTGTATACTCTTTCAGGGAACCCGCCCAGGAGGAGCTTAGAGTGAATACAGACTGTGAAATCTTATTGCAAGCAGCTTCTTAACTTGCTATCAAGGGTCAGAATAATTCCGTAGGTAGTTATAAAATGGAAAATGGCTTGGACTAGAACTTTTTAAGTAGGAAACTTAAAAAGGACAAAATAATTTTAGTTCTAGTTGCTAGAGATGACATAGGAGAAATTTATAGTGCCTAGAATAATACAGTCACACCAGAGGTTAAGTCCTCAACATATGAGTTTGGGGGACATAATTCAAGCCATAATACCTCCAAAGCTGAGATCTAATCTGCTATAAATGTGCTCCTATTTACCTCTCTCTAATGCAGGGGATCGCAAGAGTCAGACACGACTTAGTAACTAAACCATCATCATCACCAATGCTGTAGTCACAAGACAATCCCATTTTAAAGGGCTAAGAGGTAGAGATTTCATGTGCTGAACACTCTCTACCACCTCTTTGCAAAAACACTGGATTTCAGAAGACAATGAGGTAGTTCTTAGCCTCAGGAGCCTAGCAAGACACCCCTATCTGAGCCTGTGCTGCCTGACTGTTCACTCAAGAGAGCACAGTCTGAAGTTCAGTTCAGTTCAGTTCAGTTCAGTCGCTCAGTCGTGTCCAACTCTTTGCGACCGCATGAATCACAGCACACCAGGCCTCCCTGTCCATCACCAACTCCCGGAGTTCACTCAGACTCACGTCCGTAGAGTCCTTGATGCCATCCAGCCATCTCATCCTCGGTCATCCCCTTCTCCTCCTGCCCCCAGTTCCTCCCAGCATCAAAGTCTTTTCCAATGAGTCAACTCTTCACATGAGGTGGCCAAAGTACTGGAGCTTCAGCTTTAGCGTCATTCCTTCCAAAGAAACCCCAGGGTTGATCTCCTTCAGAATGGACTGGTTGGATCTCCTTGCAGTCCAAGGGACCCTCAAGAGTCTTCTCCAACACTGCAGTTCAAAAGCATCAATTCTTCGGGGCTCAGCCTTCTTCACAGTCCAACTCTCACATCCATACATGACCACAGGAAAAACAATAGCCTTGACTAGACAGACCTTAGTTGGCAAAGTAATGTCTCTGCTTTTGAATATGCTATCTAGGTTGCTCATAACTTTTCCTCCAAGGAGTAAGTGTCTTTTAATTTCATGGCTGCAGTCACCATCTGCAGTGATTTTGGAGCCCCCCAAAATAAAGTCTGACACTGTTTCCACTGTTTCCCCATCTATTTCCCATGAAGTGATGGGACCATATGCCATGATCTTCATTTTCTGAATGTTGAGCTTTAAGCCAACTTTTTCATTCTCCTCTTTTACTTTCATCAAGAGGCTTTTTAGTTCCTCTTCACCTTCTGCCATAAGGGTGGTGTCATCTGCATATCTGAGGTTATTGATATTTCTCCCAGCAATCTTGATTCCACCTTGTGTTTCTTCCAGTCCAGCATTTCTCATGATGTACTCTGCATAGAAGTTAAATAAGCAGGGTGACAATATACAGCCTTGACGTACTCCTTTTCCTATTTGGAACCAGTCTGTTGTTCCATGTCCAGTTCTAACTGTTGCTTCCTGACCTGCATACAGATTTCTCAAGAGGCAGGTTAAGTGGTCTGGTATTCCCATCTCTTTCAGAATTTTCCACAGTTTATTGTGATCCACACAGTCAAAGGCTTTGGCATAGTCAATAAAGCAGAAATAGATGTTTTTCTGGAACTCTCTTGCTTTTTCCATGATCCAGCGGATGTTGGCAATTTGATCTCTGGTTCCTCTGCCTTTTCGAAAACCAGCTTGAACATCAGGAAGTTCACGGTTCACGTATTGCTGAAGCCTGGCTTGGAGAATTTTGAGCATTACTTTACTAGCGTGTGAGATGAGTGCAATTGTGCGGTAGTTTGAGCAATCTTTGTCATTGCCTTTCTTAGGGATTGGAATGAAAACTGACCTTTTCCAGTCCTGTGGCCACTGCTGAGTTTTCCAAATTTGCTGGCATATTGAGTGCAGCGGTTTCACAGCATCATCTCTTAGAGCCAAGCAGATCCCTTAGCCACAGTGCTGGGTTGTGTAGTGTTCCTTAAAATTCTTGTCCATCCAGAGGAACCTGTTCTTGAAGGTACAGCCAAGTTAAGATGAGGGCTTCCTGGATTAGGGTGGACCCTTAGTCCCATAACTGATGCCATCATAAGGAGAGGGAGACACAGACACACAGAGAGTGAAGACAAGCTTGTAAAAGTGCTTGTAGAGAAAGTAGAAAGGAGAAAGTAGAACGATGCTGCTGCAAGCCAAGGAATGCCAAGGATTGCTTGCAGCCCTCTGCAGAAAAAGTGATGATTTCTTTTTGCCCTCCTCATGTTCCTATCCAATTTGCAAGCCACTCTCATCAAGGGTCCTTCTAAGATATGACCTAGACCCACCCAGCCATTTCTTGCTGTTTCTATTCCCGTTGACCTCATCTAAGCCATTACCAACTTTCATTTAAACTGTTGTGATGGTTTCTTAATTTATCTTTCTGCTTTCACTCGATAACTTATGATTCATCCTCTGCACAGTGACCTCTGGGATTTTTAAAAATTTAAAGCTGATCTCATTTCCCTTCTTAAGATCCTACGTAGGGTTCCTATTGTAATAAGACAAAACCCAATCTCTTTTCCTGCTCAGGAAGCCCACTTTCTATGAGTTGTTCTCAGCTCACACTTCCTCTGTCACTTCATGCCCTACCTGCTCATACCCCACATTCCAGTCACATCCGCCTCCTTCCACACTAAGGGCTTCCCTGGTGGTGCAGAGGTCTGCCTGCAATGTGGGACACCTGGGTTCAATCCCTGGGTCAGGAAGATCCCTTGGAGAAGGAAATGGCAACCCTCTCCAGTATTCTTGCCTGGAGAATCCCATGGATGGAGGAACTTGGTGGGCTACAGTCCACGGGTCTCAAAGAGTCAGACACAACTGAGCGACTTCACTTTCACTTTCACTTTCCACACTAAACTATCTATTTCCTCTGCTGGGAATGTTCTTTCTCCCGGGTCTTCACTTGCCTGCTTTCTATTGCCATGCATACTTGCTTAGTTTAAATATTGCACATTTGGAGAAATCTCCTCTGATTACACAATTTTAAAAGTAATGTATATGTATACACACTTATATACACATACATCACAGTGGAATATTACTCAACCATAAAAAAGAATGAAATGCTGCCATTTGCAGCAACATAGTTAGACCTTGAGATTATCATACTAAGTGAAGTAAATCAGAGAAAGACAAACATCATATGATATCACTTATATGTGGAATCTCAAAAAAATACAAACATTTTCAAAACAGAAATAGACTCATAGACAGAAAACAAACACGGTTACCAAAGGGAAAGAGGGGCAGGGATAAATTAGACATATGGGATTAAGGGACACTCTAGTATATATAAAGTATATAAATAATAAGGCACTTCTCTGATAGCTCAGTTGGTAAAGAATCCACCTGCAATGCAGGAGACCCTGGTTTGATTCCTGGGTTGGGAAGATCTGCTAGAGAAGGGATAGGCTACCCACTCCTGTATTCCGAGAATTCCATAGACTGTACAGTCCATGGGATTGCAAAGAGTCAGACATGACTGAGCAACTTTTACTTTCAAACAATAAGGATTTACTGCATAACACAGGGAACCGTATTCAATATCTTGTGCTAAACGATAATGGAAAATAATCTGAAAAAGATTATATATATAACTGAATCACCTTGATGTACATCTGAAACTATCACAATACTGTGAATCAATCATAATTCAATTGAAAAAAGTAGTCACCATCTTATCTTGATGCATCACATAAGATATCTCAAGAGTACTTTGTCACTGTCTGACATCTTTTTTATGCATTTGTTTTCTTGGTTTCCTGCTTTACCTGTAATGTAAGATCCATGTGAACCGGAAAGATTTCTGTTCATACAAACAATACAAACGTGACATGACACAGAGTAGCTGTTAAGTAAATATTTCTTGCATGAGTGAATGGATGTAGGGTGAAGAAATTGTCATGATTGTATTCATGGAGGTTGCCAAGATCATTCAAACCTCCATTCACATCTGCTTGATTACAGAAAGCATGGGGCATGTAGGCTAGTAACACATAAGAAAACTGTAGTAAGATGGTAATGACTACCTTCTTTCTTTCGTTGAGAAGATCTCCTATAGCCAGCTCTCAGCTTTGCCAGCGACCATTAAATTATCCAGTTTTGCAGCCTGCTTATTCTTTCATCACCCTGAATGTTTCATGTATTCAACCCTAATAAGTTATCAGCCTTGCCAAGTTATACAGTTTTGCCTGCCTCAAGGGCTAAAAGATAATTAAAAATATGTAAAATACACAACTGATAGTATGTCACAGATTCCACAGGGCTGGGCAAAACACTTTCCTTGACTGCTCAATGATGCTTGAATTTCCTTTACCCAAGAAAAGCTTTGCATTTGAAATCAGAGATAAACTTCCCAGATGAAAGACTCGGGAGGAGGCTCTGTGGGCAAGCACTTCTGTGGTATCTAAAGAGGGGGGTGGGGGAAACCACTTTTCAGGGCAAAAGTTGAAGGAGATCAGTTTCTGCCTCTGGCTTTCTTTGCAATTCTGGTAAAGAGGTGTAAATGTGGGTCACCAGAGCTCTATAATTCTGAATTGTTGGCAAATAAACATAAAATACTCCCTTAAGCATCCTAACTCTGTGTGTCCCTTCCTCTCCTGGTTTTAGTCAAATTTCCTTCTTCCTTTGCCTAGATAGAATCTGTTTATCATTTTCTCTAGATCTTGATATTCCCTGTAGCTATATAAACTTTATTAGGCTGTTTCTTATGTATGAAAAATACATTTCTCTTAAGCTTTTTCTTAGCAAAATCCTTTTGCAAATTTGTTTTCAGGATAATGTTTCACCAAATCTTTTGAATCTGATCCCCTAGTAAAATTCTCCTGCTTGGAGAAGAAGAGATGGGAGACGGCTCAGGAAAGAAGAGAAATGAGACCAAATGTCAGTAATAGCTCTTCCTCGAAGCCTGCCTTCCTCCCTAGACATGTTTCTGACTTGCTTATTTGGTGGATTTTCTGTTTTGTCCTTCAACCAAAATCCCAGTGGACAAAGGATGTCCCTTCTTTTATGTTCTCAAAAGCACCCTATAAATAACAACTATACCTGTTTTGTAGCCGTTTTCTAATGTTATCTGAATTGTTTACCTTACACAAATATTTTTGTAATGATAAATATCCACAATGTCCTGTTCGACATCTATTTTCAGTGAGGGACACGGAATTGATATTAATTCAAGTGTTCAGAACACAGAGCACAAAACCCAAGATATGGATCTAAATGTAGGAGTTGTGTGTCCTTATTCTGCCTCAAAATTGAAATTCAGACCATATTTTATCTGAGAAGCTCTATTTTATAGTAAGCAAAGGAAAAAGGCAAGGTGAGAGTTGTGTTGGGACTCAAAAATAAAAATAGATGTTCATAGAATTGAATAAGATAAGGGATATAGATTCACTTTGTAAAATATATTTATATATAAATATACAGTAATAATATATTGACAGCTGATTTTTTTCACTTTCCGTCTAAATGATTGTTATAATCTTTTAGAGAAAAATTCTTTTAAATTCCCACCAAGTAAAAGATGGGGGAAGGAAGTAAAAGTAAAAATAAGCAAACTTAGGATTCTCCTTCTATGATTGCTATTGGGGGTTGTTGTAATTTGCTAAAGAAAACAAGTGGAGAATTCACTCACCTATTTTCATAATATGTGTGAGTATTATGTTATTATGTTTATTTCCTCAAGTTATAAATAAATTAGTCAAGATTGAATATGTCCAGCCTATGTCCTATTCTCAGAAAGTATTTATTCCTTAATATGTCATTAATAAGCAAAGTTATTAATTAAAATGTATCATTCAATTTAAATTATTTATTATCAAAATTTACTGAATATTGGAACAGTTTAAAATTTCCGTTTTCTTTACCTTGTTGAATCTTAATGACATCTCCGAGAAGAAAGAAAAGTAGAAGCGTGATTTGTATCTACTTTGTTATTGTTCAGTCACTAAGTCACATCCGCCTCTTTGCAACCCCCATGGACTGTAGCATGCCAGGCTTCGCTGTCCTTCACTATGTCCCGGAACATGCTCAAGTTCATGTCCTTTAAGTCAGTGATGCCATCCAACCATCTCATCCTCTGTCGCCCCCTTCTCCTCTAGCCCTCAATCTTTCCCAGCATCAGGGTCTTTTCCAATGAGTCAGCTCTTTGCTTCAGGTGGCCCAAGTATTGGAGCTTCAGCTTCAGCGTCAGTCCTTCCAATGAATATTCAAGGTTGATTTCCTTTAGGATTGACGGGTTTGATCTCCTGGCAGTCCTATATCTACTTTAGAGATGGGCAAACTGAGGGCCAGGGAAATTTACCACTAGGATTACCATCAATGGTGTACTGTTAGATGTTTAAACAGCAGCTTTCCTGGGGAGAGGGGAGGGAACCGCAAGTCCCTGAACTGTAGCATTGGTCAGTTCTTGTGGTGTAAATACTCCCGCCATGGCTGACCCAAGCTACCCAAAGGAAGTCACTGACATGAAGTTGGGAAGAAATGGACACGGCTGCTTCTTGCAACAGCAGCTCCGTACCCTACTGCTTCATGGCACCTGACTACAGCATCTTTAGTAAGGGTGCTTTTCACTCTTTTGGGTTATTGTGAGTGAAATTAAAATAACCGAGAGCCAGTCAAAGCCAAAAGACCAAAAAACAACAAAAAACGGGAGGAACTCGCAGGATGCATGTGGTGTATGGGGACGTCTCAAGGAACACAAACAAGAGCTGACCACTGGACCTCTCGATGTGTGAGGACGACGGTGGCTCTGAGTGCCTCTGCAGTGGACTGTGAGGGTCTTCGGTGCTGCCATTTGTTTGCTTTGGTTACTGATAACTCCTAATTCTCTCATCTGAGATCAAAGTCCAAACTTCAAGGGGAGGTGATCTGATTGGTCCAGCCTGAGTCCATCATCCAGAGCCAGGGGAATCCATGGCCAGGATGTGGCTGTTGGGGCCTCATTGTCATGACAGATGCAGTTTCTAGAGAAGCAGGAATAAGTGTGTCCTTGAAGCTCCTCTTCAGTGGGGAATTAGGTATCTGATGTGTTATTGCCGGATCCTCCAGCAGCCACGCAATTGTCTTTTTTCAGACAACACTGTGTCAATGTGTCCTCCGTATTTGAAGTCACGCTTCTCGGGAAACTGCCTTGTTAGCCTCAATTGTGAATATAATCACCGCCAGCAACCCCTGTGTACAATCATCGGGGAAGAGGAGAAAAGAGAAAGAGAACTTCTATTTAAAAAGAGGGAAGGAAATAAAACAGACAGACATTCAGTTAAACATGCAGATTTGATTACCTATTGTACAAACAGTTCTGCCCTTGCAAAACCTCACTAAGAGGATGATGAGAGAGGCAAAAGCTCATAGGAGGAAAAGAATAGAAGTAAAGAGCATAGCAACATAATTTTGGAAGCTAGAAAGGAAAACGAGCGAGCGGTAACTGAATTAACAATGTAGAGGAAATTGAAATATAAATTGGAGAGGGAAAGCCAGGTCAAGTTTTATCTCAGAAGTCCAGAAATGGACATTTTTGGAAATAGAAAATACTTTTTAAAATGGGGTTTTCAGGATGGGGCTTAAGACAGATTGTCTACAAATGTTTAGAAGCAGTTACCCCCTCCCCCACCTCCAGATCCCCCTCTTTCTTCCATTCCAATTCTGATTCTAGCTCTTTTTACCTGGCAGAAGACTTGAGAATTATTCTATGAAAAATCTGAAACAGGAAATCCAAATTCCTGGCTGAGGATGCAGACACTGAAAGCAAGGGCATTAAATGAAACCCTAGACACTCTGCATGGACAATTAGACCTCCCGACTCCCTTTCAATACTGGGCTCTAAAATTTTTGCAGCTAGATGGGTCAGTCTGAGGAAGAAAGAAATAGCCCTTTGCAACTGAGAATCAGCTAACTGAAGGGATGGTGAGAAGCCAGGGCAGGTTGCGCAGCATGTGGTCAGAGCATTCACATGGGACCCAACACACAGACAGACTCCTTGCTTGGGGTGTTTCCTGCTCTGCCATTGCTGTATTGAAATTCTTAATTAATCTGAATTCATGCTCTGTAAGTGAAGTCTATGGTACAAGGACACATGCACCATGGGTTTGGAAGCAGGTGTGGACTTAATCTCAGATGGCCTCAGCCTGCAGCAACTTCCCAGAGGCTGGGCTGGGTCACAGCAGTGAAAGCACCAGATCCTTGCCGCTAAACCAGCGATCAGTGACAAGGGCTCTGGCCCTTCAGCTTTGCAGAAGAGAATGCCCCAAAACACTAGCAAGTATTTATTAGGAGGAAAAAGAGTACTGTACCTGTAGACAGACACATGGGCAGACGGAAAGCCCCTGAGCTGTGCCCACATGGCAGTTTAAATCACTTACATGGGGCATCTCTTCTGAGTTTCCTTTGGCCAATCATTATGATTTGACTGGTTCACAATCCCTATCTGGTGTATCTCAGGATCCTCCTATGTGTGCGCACGCATCTCTTAGCCAAGATGAATCCTACTGAAAAGGTATCTGGGTAGGACATCCCTTGACATGACTCCCCTTTGGCTTTCAAGGAACATTTTCTGCATATGTGAGGTCAGGGAGGTCTCCTGACTTTCGGAACAAGAAATATGTGGTCTGTGCAGGGTCCAGCCTCCCCGCCAAATTGCCCTGCTTTCTTGTCTTGAAATTTCAGTCAATAGAGAATGAATCTCCAATTGCTTTACCCTGGGAATACTCATTGGCCTCCTGCCTCAGACCCACCTTCAGACAGGTTTCCCACCTGCCTCCCCAGAACAAGTTGTTCTGAGCCTCCATGTCTGACTCAGCCTGCCTTTCCATGTCTCTACCCTGTGTGTACTGCTGACCTCTGCCTGGGACTGAATTCCATGGATGAGCTGGGGGAGGCTGCCCTCCAGGCCAATAGAGGCCTGGGCGCAGGGAGGTGAGGGTCAACTTCAGGCAAGCTCCCCTGGCAGGCAGTGCCAAGGAGAGTTTGATGGGTGGCTTTGAAGAATCCCTTATTCCCTATTGCAACCAGCATAGATGTGCAATCATTTGGAGTGACTGGAAGGGCAGAGAGTGAGGGCACTACTCTGGAGGCCATGCCTTATTTTCTTATTTAGCGATTTAAGAAAATGCACATAGACTTTCCTCTACGTGCATTAAAATATGGAAGAAATAGACAAAGCCAATTTGTTTTTATGTCGGTGACCACAGTAAAAGTTCAGAACTGCAGAACAGAAATCAGACTTGCGGGATCAGATATGGAAAACTATGGGGACAGATGGTATGGGGACAGACATGCTCTTAGTTTCAGTTGAGTCTGTAATAAGCTATTGAGAACAGTTAAGAAAGCATTTAAGATAGACACTGAATATGTGCTGTGAACTATAAATTAGCTTGGAGAGAGAGAGAAAGGGAGAGACACAAGATGGCAGTGGATTTGCCCGCTATTTCACCAAAGAGCACGGACTCTTTAGTGAAAATGACATGGGAGGTGACTCTGATCTTGATTCCAGGAGCTTCTGGTAGTGTGATCACGTCATGCTACTGAAGATAATTCTTGTTTAGATGTATGCTGCTGCTGCTGCTGCTGCTAAGTCGCTTCAGTCGTGTCCGACTCTGTGCGACCCCATAGATGGCAGCCCACCAGGCTCCGCCGTCCCTGGGATTCTCCAGGCAAGAACACTGGAGTGGGTTGCCATTTCCTTCTCCAATGCATGAAAGTGAAAAGTGAAAGTGAAGTCACTCAGTCATGTCTGACTCTTAGTGACCCCATGGACTGCAGCCTACCAGGCTCCTCCATCCATGGGACTTTCCAGCACACTAAATGACCCTTAAATGCAAGCCAGCAATTTCATTTGGTGAGGAAGTGAAGAAGCAGCTCTCCATGGTAATATGAGATTGGGCAGCATTGGACATCGGAGAGAAAGAAAGTCTGCTTTTGTGTGGCAGGTGGGTCATCTTTTACACATGATTTTTGACAAACAGGCTGATTTTAGAATCTAATTTGATGCAACTCTACTGTGATTAAAATTTATATTCTCAAAATAATTGATGTTAGCACTTGTGTTCATAAAGGCAAACATGTTTTCACGTACAGTGGAAACTAAAAGATTAAACTTAATTTGGATAAAATTAACCAATATCTGAAGCAATCTATCCTCAAAATCATGAACACCCTCTTTTCTTCCCAAATCTTGATCTAGCTGCAAGGGTATTTATCAAATACTAGGGAAATTAAGTTACAGCTACTATAAAATAAATGTGGATACATCTCATTGCAGCAGGTCAACAGAAATGTTTTTAAAAATTTCACAAGAAGAGATTTAGAATGAGAATTTTTTGGAGCTCAGTAAACACTGTACAGGAGGTAGACCAGGAAATTTTCTACTTCTTATCACCCAACAGATAAATAATGCCTGGGCTTGGTGAGCTCACAATGGTGACAAATGGGGTTGAACTGCTCTGCAAGCTATATCATCCAGGCTGTAGTAGATTGGACACTCTGGCTATAGAAATTATCCACCTAGGAGGTCCTGATTGAAGATAGCGGGAAACTCAGTACAAAATCCTAACAGAAAACATGCAAACTATTAAGCAGAGACTAGATGCCAAAGGTTCCACAGCAATTTGTTGTTCGAAAGGATATATTCCATATAATTATGAGTCGCAACTAACCATCTGTTTCCATATCCTGGCATCATGTTGGTCAGCATTGGAAAAATGAACGTCTCATTGTTTTTGATGAGCTCTGTTTAGGTTTATCTGAACATATGAAACACTAATGGTAGTTTAATTCAGCATTTATTGTATGTCTAGGATGTGAACAGCATGGTAATAGACAGTGGGAGAATTTCTAGAAAAAGAAAAAAAAAAGCTCCAATTCTCAAAAGTGTTTGTGGGCCGGAAAGACTGAAGGCAGAAGGAGAAGGAGACAACAGAGGATGAGATGGTTGGATGGCATCACCAGCTCAGTGGACATGAGTTTGAGCAAGCTCCGGGAGATGGTGAAGGACAGGGAAGCCTGGCGTGCTGCAGTCCAGGGGTTTGCTAAGAGTCACACACAACTGAGCACTGAATGGCAACAACAACAACAAAGCGAAGGAGACGAAGAGTGGATGCAGAGTGCAGTCATAGGAAGTGCAGCGGGTTATTTACTTCAGACATTTATTGAATGTGTACTGAATGCCGGTACTGCGCTTGAAGCTGCAGATATAGTACCTGCCCGCCAAGTAGGAGATGCGCATTCGATCCTTGTGTTGGGAAGATTCCCCTAGAGGAGGAAATGGTGAACCACTCGAGTATTCTTGCCTGGAAAATCCCATGGACAGAGGAGCCTGGTGGGCTACAGTCCATAGGGTTGCAAAGAGTTGGACGTGACTGAAGTGATTAAACAACAACACAGGCACAAGAGACAGAGTTCCTGCTGTGGGGTTGTGGGAAGAGACAGCACACTGACAGTTACGTATACGGTTCTAAGCGCACATGGGGAAAATACCACGGCGCCACCCGAAAGATGATCTGTCCTTCCTTGTGAGGATCAGGAAAGTCTACCCAAAGTCTTGACAAATGAGCGGAGCCTTTGAAGACTGAGCATTTATTCACTTTCTCATTGGACACCTATGGCTTGAGGTCTACTCTCTTCTGGGCGTATGGGATCTACTGCAACAACACAGCTGAGAGCCCTGGCTTCACCGAGTGTATTTTCCAGGGCAGGGTGGGAGAGATGTAGAGAGAATAAGTGAGTAGATAAACAAGATAATATCAGCTGCTAAAACCACTTTGAAATATTAAGTTCTATGGGGACAAAACTGAGAAATGTATTTTAATACTGAATCATCTTAATAGCTGAAAAACTGCTGCTGCTGCTAAGTTGCGTCAGTTCTGTCCGACTCTGTGCAACCCCATAAATCCTGATAGTTTCATTGCTTGCTGAGTTATAAACACATCTTCTCCGTATAGTAAAGATCTGTTAATTGTTGGCTTATCTAATTCATTGAATTAGATTAACCAATGAAGAAAGGGGTGAGATGGGAGAAGGATATACCAGAAAGATGATAAAAATAATAGAGCAAAAAGTCACATTAGCGAGTCTTAGATATGCCTGAGTATGATACATTCCAGGGAAATGCAGACACCCTTAGTGTGACCAGCATACAGGGAATGATGCAGCAAGTGGTGGAGCTGGAAAGGTGAAGAGAAACCAGATCACGAAGGCCCACCTGCCAGACTGAGGACTTGGACAGCTTTCTCCAGAAAGATTTTCTAATTATGCCACCAAGATCACCAAATGTTTATTTTAGAAAGATAAACATTGCAGTGGAGTGGAGAACACTTGGAGGTAGGACAAAGGTGGAGATGGGGGTTCATTAAAAGGCTGCTGCAATAATCCAGGGGAGAGATGATGAGGGTTTGAGCTAAGGCTGAGTCAGTGTAGATGGACGTGAACTAAATGAAGGGAGGCAGAATCCTTAAGATCTGGTAATTGTTAGATATGGAGGCTCTGTCAGACACTTTCAGGAGAATAGTGCTAGTCCCCAGGGTGGAGATCTTTTTTGTTGTTATTGTTGCCTTGTTGCTCAGTCCTGTCCAACTCTTTGTGACCCCGTGGACTGTAGCCTGCTAGGCAATTCTGTCCAGGCAAGATTACTGGAGTGGGTTGCCCTTTCCTTCTCCAGGGGATCTTCCAAACCCAGGGATAGAATCCAAGACTCCTGCATTGCAGGTGGATTCTTTACCACTAGGGCTTCCCTGGTGGCTCAGCTGGTAAAGAATATGCCTGTAATGTGGGAGACCTGGGTTCAATCCCTGGGTTGGGAAGATCCCCTGGAGAAAGGAAAGGCAATGCAGGAGACATAAGAGACTTGGGTTGGATCCTTGGGTGGGAAATGATCCTCTGGAGCAGGGCATGGCAACCCTCTCCAGTATTCTGACCTGGAGAATTCCATGGACTATATGAAGTCCATGGGGTTTCAAAGAGTCAGACATGATTGAATGACTTTCACTTCTTTATCACTGAGCTTCCTGGGAAGCCTGGGGATCTTAGGAGGGACATATTTGAACAGACAGATCAGGAGTTTGATCTTGAACTTGAAGGCTTTGAGATATCTCAGGGACAAGCAAGTGTGTTTCTGTAACAGACTACTGAACCTATGAGTTTAGAGTGCAGAAGCATGATTGGGACTGGGAAGCATTGAATTGGGAGCTGTTTGGGAGATTGAAGCTGTGAGAGTGAGAACACTGAGGTGACCCTGTGAGAAGGAGTGAAGCAAGAATATTCTCTTCTCTTGTGAGAAAAGGCTTACATATGTGCAGAAAAAGAAAAGAGACCACCTTCTCCCCACTCAGAAATAAAACAACTGTAGACTGAGAAGGATTTGCAAAGGTGAAGAGAGAATGGTGTCCTCCTGTCAGCAGGAGGAGGTGGGCAACTGTCAATGATAACAAAAGACTGTGATGTGGAGACTGAAAGTTGTCTGCTGTTTAGTGACAATGAAGTGAGTGGCCACCTTCCCCAAAAGAAGTTTTAATAGAATGAGTGTGGGATGGGAGATGGGGCTAAGGGCTGTGTATCAGGATGTGTGTGTGTGCTAAGTGGCTTCAGTCCTGTCCAAACATTTGCAACCCTAAGGACTGTAGCCTGTCAGGCTCCTCTGTCCATGGGATTCTCCAGGCAAGAATACTGGAGCAGGTTGCCATGCCCTGCTCCAGGGGATCATTTCCCACCCAAGGATCCAACCCAGGTCTCTGACATCTCCTAAATTGACAGGTGGGTACTTTACCACTAGCGCCACCTGGGAAGAAGTAGGAAATTTATATATAAGATTAAAGAGTAAATGAGGGATTCAAAGTGGAGAGAGTAACTGGAAAGAATTCTTGTGATAGGATTGAAGCTAGTTCCCCTGCATTGGGAGTGCAGAGTCTTAGCCACTGGACCATCAGGGAAGTCCCAAGTTATTTTAAGCTGAAGTTGATGAGAGGGAAAGAGTGGGAGTGGAAATTTTGGAGGAAAAGGGACTCTGGCTTCCAAAGATCAGGGGTTGTGGATCCATAGCAGAGATGGTGTGACTTTCAATTGAAGACAGCAAGTTGTTCTACAAAAATGGAATTAAAGAGATGTGATGGTTAATTTCATGTATCAACCTGATGGGGCTCAGGGATGCCCAGAGAGCTAGTAAAGTGGATGTGGCTGTGAGAGTATCTCAGGAAGAGCTGGGTGTTTATCATAGACTGAGGACCGAAGATGGTCCTCAGCAAGGCAAGCTGGCATCGCCTAATTGTTGAGGCTCCTACTAGAACAAAAAGGCCGAAGAAAGAATCCCCTCTCTTTGAACTGAAACATCCATCTTTTTCTGCCCTTTTTCTTGTTCTCAGGCCGTCTGAATAGGACTAAGGCTTAAACCCACCCTGTTCTCAGAGCTTCAGATGGGGTTTGAATTATATCATTGGTTTTCCTGATTCTCCAGGACAGGTCAGGGGCTATCTCACCCTCCATTACTGTGTGAATCAATTCCAACAACAAATCCCTATCTATCTATCCATCACCTCTCTCCAACTAGTTCTGTTTCTCTGGGGAACCCTTAGTCAAGGTTGCTTGTATCACAGATGAGAATGTGTGGATTGGGAAGCTGCAAGCCAACAGAACTCAATGCTCGTGGGTTCCATTTCTCTATGAAGTAGATGGAAAGGCCAGATGCTGAGTAAGGATGATAATATGGAATGTTAAGCTTAAGAGAGGAGGAGAAAAAAGTGAAAGTCAAAGAAGGGCTGACAGTAATTGTCTAATGGACAGGATAAAGTTTTGTGAAGAAGGTAGTATTGGATTTGGCCCTAATGTGGACAAGATTTAGGAAGATGGAGAAGGAGAAGTAAGTTTCAGGGAGAAGACTGGCATGAATGGATGCCAAAAAAAAAAAAAAAAGATGAAAAAAAAAAAAAACCCTAGAAGATTGAAGGTCTTGTCAAGGTCACCAACTCGAAAAAGTGAGAATGTTGGTGTGATAAGAGGTTACACAAAAGGAATTACACACACACACACACAGTGACTGAATAATATCATATTTGTCTAGTGTCTCTGAAATCCAGCATGACTCCTGGCAGCAACACGGGCCCTCAATGAATTTGTGTTACATGAGCGAGTCCAACTCCATTTGCTCCACAGAAAATTATGAAAATGAAAATAAACATCCAAAGACAAGCCTGAATACTAATTTCCTTAAAAAAAAAACAGCAAAACATCATTACTTCTCATTTTTATCTACATAGGTGCTTCATAACATACTCTTAAGTGTTAATTGCTCAGTCATGTTCGACCCTTTGTAACCCGAAGGACGGTAGCCTGCCAGGTTCCTCCTGACTGGGATTTTCCAGGCAAGAATACTGGAGAGGGTTTCCATTTTCTTCTCCAGGGGGTGTTCCCTTACCCAGGGATCAAATTCTGATTTCCTGCATTGCAGGCAGATTATTTACTGTCTGAGCCACCAGGGAAGCCCGTCGGTGCTCTATAACATACTAGCGCTACATAACAAACTATCCTGAAACTTAATGGATTAAAAAAAAAGCAGTCTTATTAAAAATGTAATGTCACAGACTGTGTAGGCAAGGAATTCAGGCAGCGCTCGGCTGGGTCCTTCTTCTGCTTCTAGTGACGTTGACTGAGATGGCTCAGTGGTACTCAGCCAGCAGCTGGACCACTCTGAGGGTCTAGAATGGCTCCACTCACAAACCTAGCACCTTGGAGAGGGTGGCTGGCAAGCTGGGCTCCCACCGGGACTGTGCACTGGAGCGCCTACATGTGATGTCTCCAGCACGGTGATCTTGAGTAGTCGAGCTTCTTCAGTATCGGCTAGCTTCCCATAGAACAGAGTTTCTCAGCAGGAGGTGAGCTTGCCTTCCCAGGGGACAGTTGACAGAATGTTCTGGAGCTGGTAGTGGTTGTCACAACTAGGGAGAAGGTACCGCTGTCATCTAATGGCTAAGACCAGGGAAGGTGCTAAACATCCTCAGTGCAATGGACAACTCTCACCCACTCCTCCCAACAAATAACTATTCAGCCCAGGATGCCAATAGTGCTGATGTTGAGAAATTTTCCAGTAGACCCAGGGAAGCGACAGATATAGACAGCAGCTGCAAGGCCTTCCTTAAGTCCTGAACAGTCACTTCTCTCCATTGCATTTGTGGCAAGAGATTGAAAAAGCCCAGTCTGGATGCAAAGAGGAAGGGAGCAGCCTCCTTGGCTGGCAAAATCACATAGTGTTAGAGCATGCGGATGGCACAGCTTTGAAAAATATAATTTATTGCAACAGAGATGGAAGCATAAACAGATATCAGGGGTTGGGTGTACAGCAGAGGAGGTGGTTTAGCAGTTTATGCTTTTAAAGGTCAGAGTCCTGAATATACATCAGATTAGATGGGGAAAAGGAATGACCCAGTGAACATGCTTCAGGGGAAAAGCTTCCTCCCAACAGGAAGGCTGAGAAGGTCACTCTTCCATCTCTGTTCCAACTGACAAGCAACAAATCAGTGAAAAGTGGACCTGTCAGAAAGAGTTAGATTCTGCTCCTGCTGATTCCTTGGAACACCAAGGCCAAGAGTCCTTATTGATGCTGAGAGCACTGAGCTGGGGCCACCAATGTTTTCATGAGAGATACTCACTCCCTGACTCTTGGTGCCTGTGGAGGTTATGGAGAACAGTTTGTTTGCTTGTATTGTCCTTCCCTTAGGGGCACTCCTGTGAGGCCTTTTGTGCTGGGCTGAGAACAATCTGAGTGAAAGACTCAGTGCTGTGCTCAGAACCAGCCTTTCTACCTGGGCCTTTCGTCCTTTCACCAAATCTCTGAGCCTTCACTCTGCCCTCCATCAGTACGAGTTCTTTTCCAAGAGTCTCCTTGATCCCTTAAGGTCACCAACTAGCCATGTTGGATTTTTAGTTGTATTTCAGTTTATTTTTTAAAATTTGTTTATAGTGTATTAAAAAAAAAATTTGAACAAGTTGTCAGCATCCAAAAACTAGGAAATTTCACATTAAAAAAAAAAAACAAAACACCCTTCTGCTTGTTTTGAATCCCTAGAAGATCTGGAAATATTGAAGCTACAATCTTGATGCAACAACTCTCTAGTTGTGGGTAGCATCTACTTTGTGGTCAAAAAAAAGCCTGTGAAATATTTCAAGATAATTTTCCCATTTGGGGGATTCTCAGTGCATGGTAGCATGTCTAACTCCCTGAGAAGCCCTGAATAATGCTGATATTAAGAATAATGATAATAATAACTGCTTAAAGTTACTTAAGGCAGGATTTTCCAATGGGCAAGAAAATTTATATATATATATATATATATATATATATATACATATACATACTTTGAAGCAAAATGTAAGGAGGACCTCATGGTAGCCAGTGTTCCAGACCTGCATGCAAATGCCTGAATCTGAGATCCTTGGTACATGACATACAAGTGATATATATATATTTTTTTTTTTGGGGGGGGGGGGGCAAAAATGGTTGCAATAATTTCCCTCTCTTAGTCTATGCCCTTGTTTAGTCACTCTCCATAACAACTGTGGCCTTGGCCTAGTTATCTGTTTGGCTAATAGAGCAAGAACAAATATGACACACAAAAATTCCTTGTGTATTAGGTCTTGCCTTCCTTTGCTGGGCTTAGAATTCTGAAAGCATCACAGGAATAAGCCAGAGTTAGTCTTCTGGAGGGATTACGTGGTGGAGAAGTGATGTGTCCCGGCAACCCAAGCCAACTGTGAGCAATTTCCATCTAACTACAAATATATACGTGAACCAGCTGATAATTCCTGGTGCAGATAAATCTTCCCAGCTGAGCTCTGCCCTAACAGCCAATCCACAGAATCATGAACAAATAAGTGGGTGTCATTTTAAGTTACTAAATTTGGGGATTGTACACTGATGGGAGACAGATACCCATCACTATCTAAAATTAGTACACTTGTGTATTTGTTGCTCTTCCTTCTAGGATCTAAGCCTTGTAAAGCCAACAGATTAGCTTTGTTTACGCTGTGGTCATTGAGCCTAGAGTCTGAGAGCCACCCATGGAAGTGTGAACGTCAGTCAGTCATGTCTGACACTTTGCGACCCTGTGGACTTACAGTCCATGGAATTCTCCAGGCCAGAATACTGGGGTGGATAGTCTTTCTCTTCTCCAGAGGATCTTCCCAACCCAGGGATCAAACCAGGATCTCCTGCATTGCAGGTGGATTGTTTACCAGCTGAGTCACATGGGAAGCCCAAGAATACTGGAGTGGGTAGCCTATCCCTTTCTCCAGGGGATCTTCCCAACCTAAGAATCGAACTGGGATCTCCTGCACAGCAGGCAGATTCTTTACCAACTGAGCTATCAGGGAAGCCCACTCACAGAAACCTGCAGGAAATACTTGTTGAATGAATGAACCATCTCTTATGGAGATGCTCCTCCTTTTTAGGGAAGATCAGGGAGGACAGAGAAGAGAAGGAGGCAAAGTTAAGAGAAGTGAGCGGATTATAAACCTAGGTGACTGGAGTCAACAATGCCAGAAATTTTAAGACTGGAACAAAACCTATACAAAAATTAGAGAAACTGATTTAATAAACTCCTTTGGGGAGTTTAATTACTTCAGTAATCATTGTTCATTTATTTTGAGCAAAAATATTTCTGAACTATGCGATCAAGCCAGCACCATTAGATACAAAGTGTTGTGTCTTTTCAACTCAACTGATTCTTAGTCTCTTAGAAAAATTAATTGAAGTCCTTTAATACAATATTACAAATGAAGCAGCCAATCTTACTCATAAAACTCCAATCTTTTAAAAATCTTGGCATATTATTTTAAAGACTGCTATAGATTAACTGCACATTATGAACTCAGTCCAGCAGTCTTAATATAGAGAAATGTCCACTTGATGAAAAAATGCAATAAAGTCAACTGGTAAAAAGGAAGAAATGAAAGAAAATGAGAGATTAAGACCAAGTTTTTTTAAATATATGAAATGAACATAAGTGAAATTATTTCAGAGCAAAGATCAAAGACCTGATAGTTTGCAAAGAAGCTAAAGAATGTACCATGTGTGTACTGGGCATCTACACATATGTAGGTGTATGGACCTATACACTGGATTGGGCAGGTATTTTAAATGTCATTTTCTCAAGTTCTAAATTAATGTTAGTGCCAAAAGACCAACATTTGAGTATTGGCTCTTATTCTTAAAAGCTATTTTACTTTCTAATGAATTTATTGCCAAGATACCTCTGGAAATAATTTTGGCTTTGTTATTTTTTTTAACCTTTATATGGTTTATAAAATTACCTAAGAATCATAGGATCAAATACAAAAGTCATGATTATTCCTTAAAAAAAATTGGAGGATAGTTGCTTTATGATGTTGTCTTAGTCTCCACTGTACAACAGAGTAAATTAGCTATAAGTGTACCTGTATCTCTTCCTTCTTGAGCCTCGCACCCACCCCCTATCCCACCACTGTAGATCATCACAGAGCACCAAGCTGAACTCCCAGTGCTACACAACAGCTTCCCACTGTCTATTTTACACATGGTAGAATCCCAGGGACGGGGGAGCCTGGTGGGCTGCCGTCTATGGGGTCGCACAGAGTCAGACATGACTGAAGCGACTTAGCAGCAGCAGCAGTGTGTATATGTCTGGAGAAGGCAAGGGCAACCCACTCCAGTACTCTTGCCTTGAAAATCCCATGGACGGAGGAGCCTGGTGGGCTGCAGTCCATGGGGTCGCACAGAGTCGGACACGACTGAAGCGACTTAGCAGCAGCAGCAGTGTGTATATGTCAGTGCTACCCTCTGCCTCTTATTTTTACCAGTAAAATACACAAGCAAAACAGTTGAAACGCTTGTATATAAAAAACAACCTGGACAACTGTATTATGCACTTTCATTAAGACTTTGATTGCTGTATTTTTGAAATCATGTTTATGGTCAAATATCAAATGTTGTAGAGGGTGCAGAGTAGAAAGTAACTCTACCATCCTTGCCCACCTGCCTCACAATGCTTTTGCTAAGGGTCAGCAATATGACTTGTTTCATGTATCCTTTTATAATTAATCAACACACCAGCATGCAGGTGGGTGCTTCCTTTTTATTTCTCTGAGGTGATAACAGATATAAAAACTCTCCAGGACACTGTTTTCTCTTCTACTATCTCCAATACATCTTAACAATTATTCTATGTTTGAATGACCAGAGTTAAGTCAGTGTTTTCAGTGTTGATATTCCATCATATAATGTACAATTTATTTTATTTTATTATGCTCCTATTGGTGCAAATTTAAGTTGTTTTAATCTTTTGATGTACACACTGGGTATCAAAGAGGCAGAAGAACCAGAGATCAAATTGCCAACATTTCTTGGATCACAGAGAAAACAAAGGAGTTCCAGAAAAATATCCATTTCTGCCTGACACATGAAAGCCCTTGACCATGTGAATCACAACAAACTGTGGAAAGTCCGTAAAGAGATGGGAGGAAAAGACCACCTTACCTGCCTTCTGAGAAACCTGTATGCAAGTCAAGAAGCAACAGTTAGAACTGAAACAACAGACTGGTTCAAAATTGGGAAAGGAGTACGACAAGGCTGTATATGATCACCTTGCTGATTTAACGTCTATGCAGAGTAAGCCAGGCTGGGTGAATCACAAGCTGGAATCAAGATTGTATGGAGAAATATCAACAATCTCATATATGTAGATGATACCACTCTAATGGCAGAAAGTGAAGAGGAACTAAAGAGTCTCTTGATGAGGGTGAAGGGGGAGAGTGAAAAAGCTGGCTTAAAACTCAGCATTCAAAAAATGAAGATCATTGCATCTGGTCCCATCACTCCATAGCAAATAAAATGGAAAAAAGTGAAAATGGTTACAGGTTTTATTTTCTTGGACCCCAAAATCACTGTGGACAGTGACTATAGCCAAGATATCAAAAGATGATTGCTGTTTGGAAGGAAGCTATGGCAAACCTAGACAGCATATTAAAAAGCAGGAACATCATTTTGCTGACAAAGGTCCATATAGTCAAAGCTACATTTTTTTCCAGTAACCATGGACAGATGTGAGAGTGGACCATAAAGAAGGCTTATCATCAAAGAATTGATACTTTTGAATTGTGGTGCTGGAGAAGACTCTTTTAAGAGCCCTTTGGACTGCAAGGAGATCAAACTACTCAATCGTAAAGGAAATCAATGCTGAATATTCATTGAAAGGACTATTGCTGAAGCTGAAGCTCCACCTGATGTGAAGAGCGAACTCACTGGAAAAGACCTTGATGCTGGGAAAGACTGAAGGCAAAAAGAAGAGGAGGGAATAGAGGATGAGATGGTTAGGTAGCATCACTGACTCAGTGACATGAATTTGAGGAAACTCTGGGAGATATTAGAGGAATGAGGAGTCTGGTGTTTTGCAGTCCGTGGGGTTGCAGAGTTGGAACAAGCAGCAGTGATTGAACAATAATAACAGCAACAATAGGTAAGAAATGCAACCACATTGTATTTCATTTGAAATTCTCTTATTTTGAGGTAAATATATTTCTCATAAATGTAATATATTTACATTTCCTTTTCTGTGAATTATCTACTCATGACATTTGCCATGTCTATAAGATTATTAATTTCTTTCTTATCAGTATAATAAATCCATAATATTTATAGTAGTCATTGCATATGTTTCTGGCATTAAAGACATTAATCTCTACATGAATATTACTATATGTCTTGCAGTTTGCTATTTGTCAGTTTACTTTGATCATTTTGTGGTATAATTTTTTTAATATGTTAACCTATTTTATAAGCAACATATCCTATGTTTGAAGTTTTCTGTCTGGGAATCAACACTATAAAAAATATACTGAATTTGTTCTGTGCACTAGGATTTAATCTAATTTTTTTTTTTTTAAAGAGTTTGCTAGGGCCATGCAGATCATCATGCTTTCTAGGTGAAGTCTGAGAAGATTCTAGCAGCAACCTGGTGGACAGTTAGTTCTCTGAAGTAGAATTTATTCTTACAAGAATAGATCTATGAAACAATTCTGCACTTCAGATGTCAGGAACATAGCACTTAAGATATACAGGAAAAGAGTCTGCATTTTAAAATTTACTATGAAAAACTAGGGCTTCCCTGGTGGCTCAGATGGCAAAGAATCTGCCTGCAGTGCATGAGACCTGGGTTCAATCCCTGGGCCAGAAAGATCCCTTGGAGAAGGAAATGGCTACCCACTCCACTATTTTTGCTTGCAGAATTTCACGGACAGAGGAGACTGGCAGACTATAGACCATAGGGTTGCAAAGAGCCAGACATGGCTGAGCAACTAACACTTTCAATTTCATGGAAAACGAAGATTAATTTGGGGAAACATTTGCTTCATGCTCCATAAAATTTAAGTGTAGATAAATTCTGGAAATAGGATATTGCGGAGATGAAAATCCTAGTCTATCATGAATAGGATTACACCTCAGAGGCAGTTGGAAACAAGAAGTAACTGATTGTGAAGGGGAGGGCTGAAAACAACACAAAGGTAAAATTATAGAAGATAAGTTGTCATTTAAAGACCAATGGATACTGCTAAAAGACAAATCAGCAGGTGAGAGACACACACACGTATATCTTAGAATACACTGGGAAAGGACCAAAATACAGGATAAGCCCCAGAAACAAAGAAAAAAGGAGTGAAAATGGAGGATGAAAAGCAGAAATGGAGAGCTGCTGATCTTGACAAAGATGCTAGAAGGAATGGAATACCATGCTAACGAGGGTATTTGAGCACGCAGCTTTCTATGCTGGACGCTAAAGAAAATCATTCTCGATAATTTAACAACAACAAAAAAAAATTACTTAAAAATATTGCTTAGCTTACAGTATCTCCAAGGTGGTTCCAGAATCAGGCTTGAAGTCTAGGTAACCAGGCAGTAGACAGATAATCAGGCAAAGATAGTACAGCTTGGATAGCAGAGGTATTGAGTGTTGGATCTGAAACACTTCCACCTCACTGCTGTGCTGGGCACTTGAATGCAGCTGCCCCTCCGATGCCACCCTGTTTCTTCTTATAAGATGCTTTAATTTCAGTGTCTGCAGGGTTACCTCGCAGTGAACAAGCGTAGATCATGGACCTGTAGGAGCTTCCCAGGTGGCGCAGTAGAAAAGAATCTACCTGCCAATGCACAAGACGCAAGAGACTCAGGGTTGATCCCTGATCTGGGCAGATCCTCTGCAAGAGGGAACGGCATGCACTCCAGTATTCTTGTCTGGGAAATCCCATGGACAGAGGAGCCTGGTGGACTACAGTCCACGGGATTGCAAAGAGCTGGACACGACTGAGCAAGCACTCACTCATGTACCTCTATGCCATCCACCAGGAAGACAGTGAATACATGGCATCTGACATTTTCACTTTCTGTAGAGGTTTATTTTTGTGTGTGAGAGTGCTCAGTCGCTTCAGTCAGTTTGCAGTCTTTTCCAAATACAATGAGAGATTCTTCAAACATAGAAAAAGCCTTTATTAAGAGGTACAAACTTCTATGTGTAAAGTAAATAAGTTACAAGGATATACTGTAAGGCACAGGGAACATAGTCAATATTTTATAACTTTAAATGGCATATAATCCATAAAAATATCAAATCACTGTTGTACACCCAAAACTAATATAGTAGAGTAAATCAATCATACTTCAATAAAAAGACAGGAAGAAAAAAACCCAGAGTGTGGGCTGGATCCAGGGATATGCTTGTAACAAACAGAAGACAATAACATGGATTGGATATTACTTTCCAGAGTATGCTACAAAAGACTGACTTCCCTCTTGCTGAATTCTCTCTCTCCGGTTCTTCTCACTGGCTCGGTTGATGCAGCAAGGTGCCCTGTTGAGCTGCCACCCAGCAAGGAACTGAAGACCCCTCAGAGCAGCAGCAGGAAGAGCTGAGGCCCTCCTTTCAATATCCTTTGGAAAAATGGAATTCTGCCAACACTCCCATGAGTGAGCTTGCAGGCAAGTCCTTTTCCCATGGAACCTAGAGGTAAATTAGTCCTGGATGACACTTTGCTTGCAGTGTGGGGCAGTCCTTAGCCAGAAGCACTCTGCTGAGTCCTACCTAGGATCCTGAACCACAGAAATGCTGAGATAATTTATATTGTAGGTTTAACCCCCTAAGTTTCAGAGCACCAGCCATGAAAACTAACAAAAACAAAACCCACCATACTTTCTAAAGATTCTTAGCTCAAGAGTTAATCAAAATTAAAACTCTTCATTATTTATGGGAAATAGCAATGAAAAACTTTCACAAATCAAAATAAACAGGTAAATTTTCACATCTGACCTCAGTGGTATGGTTTGCAGTAGACCCATGCCTCTATGCAGGCTTCTCTGGTGGCTCAGATGGTAAAGAATCTACCTGCAATGCTGGAGACCCGGGTTCTATCCCTGGTCAGGAAGATCCCCTGGAGCAGGGAATGGCCACCTACTCCAGTATTCTTGCCTGGAGACTCCCAAGGACAGAGGAGCCTGGAGGGCTACAGTCCATGGGGTTGCAAAGAGTCAGACACAACTGAGAGACTAAAATAAAACATCATCTGTGCCACATGCTTCTTTGAGAAACAGAAAAGATGAATAAATTGAAAAAGAGATTCTGTTTGAAGGCCTCCAAGACAGCTGAAGCAGCTTGGACTTGAGGGACCAAGTTCCCGCACAGAAAGGAGCTTATTGGGTTGGATTTCTGCCAAGGCTGGGAACTGAGGAGCTAATATCACAGAGAGAAAAAGAAGTTATATCTGGAATCTAAAAAGAAATGATACAAATGAACTTAAACAGAAAGAGACTCACAGACTTAGAAAAGGAACTCATGGTGCTAGGGGCTGGGGAGGGAAGGGATAGTTCAGGACTTTGGGAGGGTCACGTACACACTGCTATATTTAAAGTGGATAATCAAAAAAATCTATTGTATAACGTATGGAACTCTGCTCAATGTTACATGGCAGCTTGGATGGGAGAGGGGTTTGGGGGGGGGGAATGGATCCATGTATGGCTGAGTCTCTTCACTGTTCACCTGAAATTATCACAACATAGTTTATCAGCTATACCCTAATACAAAATGTTTTCAATGTTAAAAAAATAAAAATTAAACAAATTTTAAAAAAGATGGAAACTGGTATCTTCCCTTCTTCACCAAACAATGTGCTATCCTCCTCTCCTCCCACTGCTCCCCTTGCCAAAGTGTGTCCATAGGAGCTACAGTTGATACAGCTCCTTAAGGTGAGCCCTGGGCTTGGAGTGAACACCCCTACAGGCATCCATCTACAAACGCATGCTCACAACGACTCTCCCATCTCTCCCGCTTCACTCCCCCTGAGCCTCACTCCTGCTCCTGGGAATGGTAATTCCTAATAAAGTAATAGCTCATAAACCCTCTGCCTGAGGCTTTGTTCGGCATATTGAAACTAAATTCAAAAGAAATGAACAGAAACTAAAACATTTTTAAGATGCCAGTGATGGCTAATGAGGAAACATAACGGTATAAGCACCCCATAAGTTTTAATAGGTTCTGTTTTCATTATCAGTTTAAAATATTTTCTAATTTCCAGTGTGGTTTCTTTTTTCTGAAACATAGATTAATATATGTGAAGTGCCTAAAAGGTACATAGTAAGCATATATAAGTGCTAATTTTTATTATGGAAATGCATAAAGATATGTACATGTTCCTATAACTATGTACAAACAAACATACAGTATTACAAGTAAAAGACAACTTTTGCAATATATACGACAGACATAATAACAGCTAGCTTTTATGGAGTGTCCTGAACAAGCTCTCTATATGGCAACTCCTAGCCCTACTATCCACATGCTTACAAGGAAACAGGCATGGTGATTTGTCTAGGTCATACAGCAGGTAAGAGATGGAGCCTCATTTTAAACACAGGAGAAGGAAATGGCAACCCACTCCAGAATTCTTGCCTAGAGAATTCCATAGATAGAGGAGCCTGGTGGGCTATATAGTCCATGGGGTCTCAAAGAGTCAGATACGACTGAGTGACTAACTTTCACTTTCTTTCAATCTTATTTCATAAAGAACTTCTGAATTCTGGTCCAGTTTACATAATGAGAGGCAGAATTATTACTTGCCTTTCTCAAGTTCTATTAAAATAAGAAATATCTAAGTAAATCCATGAGATATTGAAAAGCCAGTGGGGGTGCCAGTGGCTTCACAAAACCAAAAATTCTGTAACATACAAAGCAGTTGGTGATCAATTAATAGTAAATGCTAACAGCACTGAGAAACTACAACCTTACCACACTGTAACTTGAGTTTGCTGCTGCTGCTGCTAAGTTGCTTCAGTCGTGTCCGACTCTGTGCAACCCCATAGACGGCAGCCCACCATGCTCCTCCGTCCCCGGGATTCTCCAGGCAAGAACACTGGAGTGGTACAGAGACACACACACACACACACAGAGCAGAACTGGGAGAAAATATGGGTACTGCTGGTACGCCAGATATCGAAAAGGCAACAGCTGAGAAAGAACTGTTGTTCCCTCACCCCTCTCCAATTCCATCCTTAGACAGAGGCTGCTTCTGAAATAAATTCTCAGGTCACTGACTCTGCAACTGTGAAGGAGGGGCTCTGACATGGGAGGTCTTGGGAATGGGCCCTGGGCTGGAGGATTCCAAGATGCAAGGTTCCTAATATGCCAGGTCCCTAAGGACATGACAAGGGATGTGGAATCTCACATCCACAAACATGGAATATATTTTTATAATAACTTTAAATGGAGTATAATGTGAAAAATATTGAATCACTATGATGTGCACCTGAAATTAATATTGTAAATCAATTCTACTTCAACAAAAAGAAAGAAAAAGCCTAAAGGGGAGGCTGGATTCACACTTGCTTTTAACAAACAGAATACAATCAAAGTGATGGGATATCACTTCGAAGAGTAGGGTTCAAAAGATTGACTTCCTCCTTGGCTGGATTCTCTCTCTCTGGTTCTTTTAATTGTCACTGTTGATGAAGCAAGCTGCCATATTGAGCTGTTCCACATGGATCCGACTTTCGATACCTACAAAGCTTGGGAGGAAGCCAAGGTCAAGGACCTATCTCAACAAGCACAGCCAGCAACTGTTGAGAATCTCAAAGTTCACAGCAGAACCATCTGGGACATTCAAGAAAAATACGGGCTCTTCTTGCACACGAGGAGAGAGAAGAGGAGGAAGTTAATGAAACAGATGTGAACTTGAAGGACATGATGGACCTGGTCATGTCACAAGCAAATGCTTTAAGAGCCAAGGCAGTCTGCTGTCCTCCAGGATAGCAATAATGGCATCATAAATGCTACTATGGAATTAACAAGGTAACCATCTGAAAATGAGGACTCAGTTATTTTGGTGTTTCTAAAGAGTAATTGTAGCTTGGTTTTACATTTGTACTATTTCCATTGGTAATACCATTGTGGCCTCAATTTTATACTGCTTGGCTCATGGATTCTACTTTAGTGATTTTTCTTCAGGATATAATCAGAAAATACAAAAAAATATTCTTCATGATACCAATACAAACATTATTGATAATAACTCTTGCCTCCCCTTCTTCCATAAAAAACAAAAGACAAAACCCCAAAACAAACAAACAAAAACAGAAAAAAGAGAAAAGAATACCCTAGGAGAAAACAAATAAATGAGATATCCATGAAATATATGGTATCACCTCTCCAATAAAAAGTATATTTTAGAAAGATATGAAATAAAGGATCAAAATACTCTCTGTAGAGTAGACCCTTAGCCAAGCCATAATATTTGGAAGAACTAGAGAAGGCAATGGCAACCCACTCCGGTACTCTTGCCTGGAAAATCCCATGGACGGAGGAGACTGCTGGGCTGTAGTCCATGGGGTTGCTAAGAGTCGGACACAACTGAGCGACTTCACTTTCCCTTTTCACTTTCATGTATTGGAGAAGGAAATGGCAACCCACTCTAGTGTTCTTGCCTGGAGAATCCCAGGGACAGCGGAGCCTGGCGGGCTGCCGTCTATGGGGTCGCACAGAGTCGGACACGACTGAAGTGACTTAGTAGCAGAGGGCTTCCTAGGTCATTCTAGTGGTAAAGAATCTGCCTGCCAATGCAAGAGACTTAAGACAGTCTTGTTTGATCCCTGGGTCGGGAAGATCCCCTGGAGGAGTAAATGACAGCCCACTTCAGTACTCTTGCCTGGAAAATCCCATGGATAGAGGAGCCTGGCAGGCTACAGTCCATAGAGTTACAAAGAGCTGGACAGGACTGAAAGACTAAACAATAACAAAAAAATACCTCTCGTGTACATTTAAGATATCCAAGAAAACTGAGTAACTTCTTGAAATGACCCCAACCCACCACCTTAAATACCGTCTTCAACTAAAGACAAAAGATAGATGTATGTGGGTGGGGCAAGGTACAGTTATGGGAAGAGCATAGTGAACAGGGTAAATTTGTTTTACAGATTTCAGTCATCACCTTCTTCATTGACAAGAGTTTCTAGAGATTTAGAATCCTTCTTCTCTTCCTACTACAGAGAAAGAAAAGTGAAAGTGTTAGTTGCTCAGTCATGGCTGATTCTTCGCAACCCCATGAATTGTAGCCCGTCAGGCTCCTCTGTCCATGGAATTCTCTAGGCAAGAATACTGGAGAGGGTTGCCCTTCTTCCCAACCTAGGGATCGAACCTGGGTCTCCTGCACTGTAGGCAGATTCTTTACCAGGAAAGCCACCAGGGAAGAGGAGCCACTAGGAAGCCCACAGAGAGGGAAACACATTTAAATATGATTTCCCTTGTGAATGTAAATGTTCCTTACAAAGAACAACTTGGTTTTCAGAGTTTTTCCTGAGTCTGCTGTTTCTTAAAAATAACCAGCTCAAGATCATCTGTATGCCAAAAAAACACATATTTTGAGGTGGCTTATTTTGATCCTCTTCACGCACAAATGATAGAATTTGAAAAAAAAACTTATATTAAATATTTTCTTTTTGTCTAAGAATTACTAATATGACCTTTTTAATGACTGAGGGTTTTTTTTTTTGCCTGTGTTCCTGGTTTTAAACTAATTTTATTAGGATAACACTTTCCTATACTAGTCAGATATTTTTTTTAATCATCACAAACACCTCTGCTAAAAATATGGGAATAGGTATCATTGCCATGAAGTGCAGTGAAAGTTGCTCTGTCACGTCCGACTCTTTGTGACCCCCTGCATGGTGAGAGTGGAGTCTTACCCACTGAGCTACCAGGAAAGTCTCCCTATCAATAACTTTTAACAAATAAATGGTCATTTTTTTGAGCTAAAGTTTCTGTTAATCTTGACTTATTTGTTGTTGTTTAGTTGCTAAGTTGTGTCCGACTCTTTTGAACCCCATGGACTGTAGCCTGCTAGGCTCCTCTGACCATGGGATTTCCGACGCAAGAATACTGGAGTGGGTAGCCATTTCCTTGACCAGGGATCGAACTCGGGTCTCCTGCACTGCAGGCAGATTCTTTACCATATGAGTAACCAAGGAAGCCCCATCATTCCCGTAACTATCACCAAAATGTTTACTGTTGTCTACCAGCGGTTGGCTCAGCGGTAAAGAATCCACCTGCCAATGTAGGAGATGTAGGTTCGATCACTGGGTCGGGAAGATCCCCTGGAGGAGAAAATGGCAACTCGCTCCAGTATTCTTGCCTGGAGAATCCTGTGGGCTGAGGAGTCTGGCAGGCTAAAATCCATGGGGGTCACAAAGAGTCAGACATGACTTAGTGAATGAGCACTGCACTGCACGTGTTGTTCTTTTATTTGAAGAATTTCAAAATCTACAGGACCAGGAGTTAATGATTTTTAAAGACTAATTTTTAGCTTCCATAAAGCTAATTTTTAGCTTCCATAGAGCAAAACCAAAATATTCTTTGAAATCAGTGGGAAGTCTGTTCACTGAGCATTGGAAAAGATGAAAATAAGTTGAAAGGAAGTAACTCTCACCAGTTTCTTCTGAGTTACCTCATGCACACGCATTACTTTAATCTATTTTAAATTAGCATTTTATTTTAAGCATATGCTCTTGTATTATGCATGGCCTGTTCAATTAGTTTTTGGACATTGTCCTTTTCCCCTAATTGTCTCTACTTCTTTCAATATTTAAAAAACTCTAATTTTAACCTTTTTTTAAATTCTAAATTTTTTTTAGAATATCCTTTTTTGTGTAATTTATCATTTCCTTTTTAGAGTTACTTTAAACATTTTAACTGTTTTAAACTCAGATCTTGGGGGAAATTCTGCTATTTTTAGGGTGGGGATTCTCTGTCTTGGTACTATTAAAATTCGGGGCCAGATAATTCTTTGTCACAGGGGCTGTTCTGTGTTCACTTCAGTTCAGTCACTTGGTCATGTCTGACTCTCTGTGACCCCATGGACTGCAGCACACCAGGCTTCCCTGTCCATCACCAACTCCCAGGGTTTACTCAAACTCATGTCCATTGAGTTGGTGATGCTATCTAACCATCTCATCCTCTGTCTTCCTCTTCTCCCCCTGCCTTCGATCTTTCCCAGCATCAGGGTCTTTTCTAAGGAGTCAGTTCTTCACATCAGGTGGCCAAAGTATGGAGTTTCAGCTTCAGCATCAGTCCTTCCAATGAGTATTCAAGACTGGTTTCCTTTAGGATGGACTGGTTGGATCTCCTTGCAGGCCAAGGAACTCTCAGGAGTCTTCTCCAACACCACAGTGTACTGTAGGATATTCAGCTGCATCTCTGGGCCCTGCCAAGAGCAGTACCCACGAGTTGTGACAACCAAAAATACCTTCAGTCATGAACAAGTATCTTACCTGGAGGTGGGGGCAAAGTTGCTCCCTGTTGAGGAAACACAGAGATGGGGTTAAGTTTTAGGCTTCTGTCTCTGTTTTAAATCATGACTTATGAATTAATTATTCTCTGAAACATTACAATGAATAGATCTTTTACAGCAGAATTTTTATTTTTTCAGAAAGTACACAGAGAAAGGTTGTGGAAATCAATAAAGGGAAACCTCCTTAAAATTAAGTCAGGAGACCAGAAGGGAGAATCCTGCAGGTAAGCTGCAGGTACGTGCTAACGTGGTAAGTCACTTCAGTCGTGTCTGACTGTTTTGAGGACTTAAGGACTGTAACCTGACAAGCTCCTCTGTCCACGGGATTCTACAGGCAAGAATACTGGAGTGGGTTGCCACTTACTACTCCAGAGAATCTTTCCAGCCCAGCATCTCTTACGTCTCCTGCATTGACAGGCGGATTTTTCTTTCTTCCTTTTTTTTTTTTTTTTTTTTCAATCACTGGCGCCACCTGGGAAGCCCAGCATGCAGGTACCACTAGACATCATTATAGATGCCGATTGGAAGAGACATACATCTCTTGCATCTCTGGCAGGAAGTGACACTACTTTACAACTGCCATCAAGAGGAAGCAAGATTTTCTCCTTGCCTGGCAACAGCTTAGCCAATCAGAGACTATCTCAGCTCAGCCAATGAAAACCCACCATGTTTCAAAATCCCAGTTTCCTCCAATGCACTTTTCGTTTATAACAGCCCCGCCCAAATTCCCTTTCTCCTGTATAAAAATCTTTCTTTTCCTTTGCTTTACCAGTCTTGCAAGTGGTTGGCCATTGTTGCACGTTCTGAATGGCGTTTCTTTGCTGCCCCTGGAGTAAAGGCTGGTGGGATAATTATCTGTTTGGTGAGATAACTGTCTGTTTTTATTGTTTAAGGTCAACGTTACAGCAGGAAATACCATACTTGCTCAACTCAGTGCCCCTCCACTGCTGTTATTTTCTCTCTGCCAGTAGGATCAAGAAACAATTTTAAGAGTATAGTTGTGATACTTCACGCTATCAATCGCAAAAGGTCTGGCATATAACACCCCCCAGCCCCTAACCTTCCTTGCTACTCAGGAGCAAAACTGTGAAAATGTAGATGACAGTCAAGTGTACCTCTGTTCAAAAAATAAGACTGCAGGAACAAGATGAAGTTACTTATGCTAAAGTCCAGTGTCACCAAATGGAGACTTAACTCAGTGTCACCAGGCTGAGACTTCATTACAGTTTCAGCTCTTCCAAAAATGAAAATTTAAACCAGGCAATCAGAAATAATCTGATCAGTAATAGTTGGGTAATCTGCCTGTTAGCCTCCTGTCATTCCCTACAGAAAAGTAATCTCGCAATAACCCTCCTCCCCCCTTTTAACCTGATATAACTTCCTTGTTCCTACTTTCTTCTGCTTATAAAAGTCTTTCGTTTTGTACAGATCCTTCCTTTCTAT
Organism: Ovis aries; assembly: GCF_016772045.2. Classification (NCBI taxonomy): domain Eukaryota; kingdom Metazoa; phylum Chordata; class Mammalia; order Artiodactyla; family Bovidae; genus Ovis; species Ovis aries. Next base: position 57,118,750 of record NC_056069.1, read on the forward strand.
ATGCCAGATTGGATGTTAAATCAATTTTCACTCCAACTCTTAAAAATTTTTATATGCCTCAGTTTATCTTATAACTCTGTACTCTCATGTCCATTGCAACATTATTCACAATAGCCCAAATATGAAAACCATTGAAGTGCCCATCAATGGAAAAATGGATAAAGAAAATGTTGTCTAAATATACAGTGGAATATTATTTAGGCTTAAGAAAAAGAAATCCTGCCATTTGCAAAAACATGGATGTACCTTGAGAGCATTTGTTAAATGAAAAAAGAAAGAGAAAGATGGATTATGTATGATCTCACTTATATATAGAATCTAAAAAAGGTGAACTTACAAAAACAGAGGTAGAAAAGTAACTTAAAAACAGAGTTGTATTTTTGTTGTTGTTCAAACGGATGAATCTACATCAATGATCTTATCCACCTCTAGCAGCCACAAGTTTCTTTTTGGGTCTGCAATAAATTAGAAACACAGGAGGCAAATACCTGAGCTTTGAAGGCCATAGGTGTAGGAGCCAGACTGCCAGGGTGTGAAGGCAACTTCTGTTTCTCACTAACTGCCTAAATGGTCACAGGTAGATTTCCCTGGCTTCCCTTTCCTCATCAGTGTAACTCGGGTAATAGTACCTGCTGCACAGACTGTGCTGAGGATTAAACAAATGAACACATGTGAAGTGCTTGGACCAATGCCTGATCTGGTCTCGAGTAACTTGTGATCTTCCAGTAGGGAGAGTAAGTGGGCGCGGGTGGTTTTGGCTCACAAGGGCACAGTGCGATTGGGGGGACACAGCACAGCCTGGCTTTGAGGGTGGAGGGAGGCACAAGGGGCTGCCCAGAGGAGGATAAGCAAACTTTTTAATCTGGTTATTTCAAGTGGTGAACATTCGTAATTCACCGTATTGAAAGGGAGTCTTAAGAACACGTCTCATCATGCTTTACAGATTAATCAACATACATGGCCCAGGCTGTTAACTGTTCTTGGATAGTCACAACCTTCGTTAATATTACCAGTGATTGTGCAAGTCAATCCCCACGGACAAAGGAGCATGACGGGCTATATCAAAAAGAGCTGTACATGACTGAGCAACTGAGCACACACACAAAAAGTAGAAAGACCTCCAGGGGGTTACTACATTGCCTATACAGCTGTGTGCTTTTATTTTTTTTTAATTATTTTTTGATTACACTGGGTCTTTGCGGCTGCACACTGGCTTTCTCTAGTTGCAGAGAATGGGCTTCTCATTGCACTGGCTTCTCTTGTTGGGGAGCACAGGCTCAAAAGTTGTGGCACAGGGCTTAGCTGCTCTGCAGCATGGGTGACCTTCCCTGGCCAGGGATCGAACCTGTGTCCCCTGAATTGCCAGGCAGATTCTAATCCACTGTACCACCAGGGACGTCCCAAGCTGTTTGCTTTGAAATAAACTCTTACTTCGGAGATTTAAAAATTAAATTAATTTAAAAATTACTGGGTCTGCTTCTTTGTGAGGATGATTAGCTGTTATTTCCTGAAAGTGCTCTTCTGCTGACACTTCCGAGATTGTTATCTGTGATTTGCTGTGGACAGAGAAAGTAGGTAAGTGTGTTTTTTAGGACTATATTCAAAATCAGATATAACAGATCTAGTAGTCTCACCTGACAGGAAAGTGGAAGCATTTGTAAATGGATTTTTATGCGGTTGTGTGTGGGGTGGACTGCACTGGGTTTTGGAGGCTGATTTGCTAATTTCCCAGTTCTTGGGTGATTCTGGTTGCATTTGATGGAATAGTGACTTCCTGGTAATTAAATGATTTAAGGGGCTTCCCTGGTGGCTCTGTCGGTACAGAATCCACCTGCACTGAAGGAGACCTGGGTTCAATCCCTGGGTCAGGAAGATACCCTGGAGGAGGAAATGGCAACCCACTCCAGTATTCTTGTCTGGGAAATCCCATGGACAAGGAGCCTGGTGGGCTACAGTCCATGGGGTCTCAACAGTCAGACACAACTTAGTGACTAAACTACCAAATGATCTAAATTCTAGATATAGTGACATTTTTCCTAAAAGAAGATGTGCCTCTCTTCTAGTATTTCAGTATCTAGAGGTCTGCTTTTATCTTTCTCATCACCATCTTCATTTTTATGAACTTAAATAATATCTTCTCTTACCTTTGTTTCTATAGTCCTCACACTTGAGTCTAAGATTCACATCAGTTTCTCTAACCTCTTGAGTTAGCTGCTGATATGGAGCACATCTCGAACACTCCTATCTAGCCTTCAAAGCCCAGCTCAAATGACCCACTCTGAGAAACTTTTTCTTAGGATGAATAATCTTTTGCATGCATACTTGTTTATATCTGTACTTCCATAACACTTTTAACCCTCCTATATGACTTTTAATCCATGTAACATCTTTATACATACATGCCTATCTTCTTAGTTGGATTAGGGCTTTTTTGAGGTCGGGTCCATCCACCTCTCAAAGTGCATTACCAAAAATTGTCACTTGCTGGCTAATGATTGCACAAAAAGATGGTGTTTTATGGTTTGCACTCACTTTCTTTCTGATGATACCCATCACTTGTGAGATCCCCTACCCAGTCATCCACTTATCCCCTCACCGCACAGACATGTGGGCACGTACACACACACACACACACACACACACACACACACACACACACACACACACACACACACACACACTCGCACACACCCCAGCATGCTGAACTCATGCTCATGATATCAAGTTATTTTTCTTTAACTGTATTGAGTTTCCACTTATTTAAAGCTTCCTGCATTTAAGAACCCTTGCTTATAGCTGCAGTTTATCACTCAGTTGTGCATTTCTGTATCATTTGGCTTGTAGTCTGGTGCTGCTGGCTTAGCTCTGGAGGGTCTCAATTCAGGAGCTCAGCTGGACAGGAGGAAGGAACTCACAAGTACTGTAACTATATGGGCTAGACATCAAATTCCAAGGTTGGGGGAGTTGGCATCTGGTAGGATCTGCCAAGCAGCCATTCCCCTGAGAGCAACATTGCTCTTCTTTTGAGGAGTTGCTGTTTACCCATAACCACCTAATTCTGTTGAAGGTGCTTCAGTGACTAGTCAAAGCTCGTCATCAAGACAGTCGGTCATGGTCCTTTCCTGAAAACCTTAGTGTCTGGAAAAGGGGTGGACTGAAGTTGAATTGGGGATGAAATTGGTGACCAGGTATAAACATGGAGCTGCCTGCCCTTCTTGTCAGAACACGGACTTTTCTAAGACACAGGGAAACAGACCAGTGATCCCATTCTAGGCAGAGGCCCTGTGGAAAAAATAGAGACCCTAGGATTCCATGAGCAGAGAAACCAGGATTCAGGTCAGCAATGCTTCAGCAGGAAGGACTGAAGCCAAGCTGTGGCACAGCATCCTTGCATGTTTCCCGTTGCTGCATGTGGGATACAGTTTCCAGACCACACATTGAACCTGGGCCCCCTGCATGGGGAGGGTGGAGTCTTACCCACTGCACCACCAGGGGATTCTCCCTATCAATAACTTTTAACAAGTAAATGGTCATTTTTTTGACCCAGAGTTTTTGTTAATATTTACTAATTTGTTGTTTAGTCGCTAAGTTGTATCTGACTCCTTTGCAACCCCATGGACTGTAGCCTGTCAGGCTCCTCTGCCCATGGGATTTCCCAGGCAAGAATGCTGGAGTGGGTTGCCATTTCCTTCTCCAGGGGACCTTCCTGACCCAGGGATCAAATATTTGTCTTCTGCATTGAAGGTGGATTCTTTACAGCTGAGCCACCAGGGAAGCCCGTTTCCTTATTTAGTACACATTTCTTGAACTCCTACTGTGGCTCAGCTGGTAAAGAATCCGCCTGCAATGCGGGAGACCTGGGTTCGATCCCTAGATTGGGAAGATTCCCCTAGAGAAGGGAAAGGCTACCCACTCCAGTATTCTGGCCTGGAGAATTCCAGACTGAGTGACTTTCACTTCCACGTCAGTGTCAGCGGTCATAGTATATGCAGATAAAAGATTCGTTTAAATAGGCTCAAACTATAAGTAGGTTACAATCTAGCATAAGAAAAAATAGATGCAGGTAAGTTGCATGCCTAGTCTCAAGGCAAGGTATAATATAATAGAGGTCATAAAAATCATATTTAATATGTGAGTTTGGTTGAAAAACAGATGATTTTCAGCAGAGGGGAATCAGAGCTGATTTTATTCAAGATCCTTGTAAAGCTTGGGTAGCTCTGTCAGGTCATGCTGATTCAATTGCGTTCCAGATGTCAGTCAGGTTTAGAATTTCCAGTGTACACAGTGATGGAACATATTTCTATGTCTTCAACCTGTCAGGTAAAAAGCCCTTCTGTATTTCCAAGTTTCAAGGTAAGGAGTCCAAGGGAGAAAATAATGCTTGGTTATTTTTGAAATTGTAAAAAATTCAATATGATCCTTTACAAATCAAACATGCCTTTAAGATGTCATTTTATTGTTTTGAAGTTCTCAAAGCTATGCTTTTTCAAAGCTAAGTTCCCTAGTCAAAGCTATGGTTTTTTTAGTAGTCATGTATGGATGTGAGAGTTGGACCATAAAGAAAGCTGAGTGCCGAAGAATTGGTGCTTTTGAACTGTGGTGTGGGAGAAGACTCCTGAGAGTCCCTTGGACTGCAAGGAGATCCAAACAGTCCATCCTAAAGGAAACCAGTCCTGAATATTCATTGGAAGGACTGATGCTGAAAATGAAACTCCAATCCTTTGGCCACCTGATGTGAAGAACTGACTCCTTAGAAAAGACCCTGATGCTGAGAAAGATTGAAGGCAGGAGAAGGGGATGACAGAGGATGAGATATTTGGATGGCATCGCTGACTTGATGGACATGAGTTTGGGTAAGCTCTGGGAGTTGGTGATGGACAGGTAAACCTGGTATGCTGCAGTCCATGCGGTTGCAAAGAGTCAGACATGACTAAATGACCAAGCAAAGCGCAGGAAACTAATAAAGCTTTGAGAGCTCTTGTATACAGAGTTTAAATATCGGTGAGCTTTCAGAGAAGATGCCAACTTCTTGGAAAAATGTCTGGTCAAAGGAAGCTGATGAGGATCAAGGCATCTAGTAAGGGTAGAGAGGGGACTGGCCAGTCAGCTTGGATATGGAAGCCTTTATGAGTAGAAGAGCCAGCAGGGACAGAGAACAGGGGAGAGATGCAAGAGGCAAGGACAGACGGATTGAAAGAAAGTATGGTATGAAACCTACAGGTTGAATCGACACATGTTAGAATGCAGCGTAGTATAAAATCAAAAGAGGAGCATGATGGATGATCAGTAGAATTGCTCAGACATGGATACCATCCATCCATATGCTTTCACTTTCCCTTAAGACCAATGGTGTGTGTTTTTAAATTTCTGATATCTTCATATCAGGTCAACCAAGAGTTTGACTTAATATGCCTAGTAGCAAATGACAAATTAGGCAGCAAATAAAAAATTTCTAAGGAAAAGAATAATTTCAAGTAATTTGGCTAAGAAATGAGAAAAAAATGGTATCACATCGAATGCACTGAAATTCTGTGACTGCGTCCTTCCTTGACCTACAGATTTCATTCCCACCTGGAAACTGTGGTTTAGCCAGCTGCACAGCGCCTTAAACAAGAAACCTGATTAATAGTCCCCTGCTCAATTGCCTGTGAGTGAAACTGCGAGTGAGTGAAAGTCGCTCAGTCTTGTCTGACTCTTTGTGACCCCATGGACTGTAGCCTCCCAGGTTCCTCTGTCCATGGAATTTTCCCAACCAGAATACTGGAGTGGGTTGCCATGCCCTCCTCCAGGGGATATTCCCGACCCAGGGATCAAACCTGAATCTCCTGCATTGCAGGCAGATTCTCTACTGTCTGAGCCACCACAGAAGCCCCAAATTCTCCATATACTTGTTCTATGAGATTGACTGAACACTCCTCTGACCAGGCACTGTTCTAGGCACTGAGGATAGAGCAGCAAACAAAATAGTCTTCAACAGAGCAAGTGTTTCAGTGGGACAGTGACACAGAAGTCTGGAATTCAATAGTGGGAAACTATTCCAGTGATTGGAGAGGGAAATGGCAACCCACTCCAATGTTCTTGCCTGGAGAATCCCAGGGACGGGGGAGCCTGGTGGGCTGCCATCTATGGGGTTGCACAGAGTTGGACACGACTGAAGCGACTTAGCAGCAGCAGCAGCAGCAGCAGCATTCCAGTGATCCAGATATTAGATAAGAAAAAAAAAAAGCAAGCGAAGTACGTGCACATTATGTAAATATATACATAGCAGTAAGTCAACTTAGGAAAGTATAAAACTGGGCAAAGGTTAGAGTTAAAATGGGGGTGGAGGGTTCTATTTTCAGTTCAGAAGGTTGAGGAAGGTCTTTCTGTTGATGTGTCTCAGAGCACAGATCTGAGTGAAGGAGTGAGCCATTATAACTGGATGAAGTGTGAAAAGGGAATCAACTTGGGGCGTAGCAAGGAGGCCAGCATGGCAGGAATGAATAAGGACCAGGAGAGGGTGGTGGAGAAGATATAGAGATAGATGTCTTTAGAGATGTAGCCAGGAGCTACACTGAGTAATTGTAGGGCATGCTAAGATTTCTGACATTTGCACCAAGAGGGATGGAAAGCCATTGGTGGGTACTGAGCAGGGGGATAACGTGATTGGACTTTCATTTGAATTGGATCATCCAGGCTGCTGTAGGTGATAGACTCAAGAATAAGAAGCAGGTGAGAGGAGACTGTTTTGATAAACCTGGCATATCATGGTGGTTTGAACTGGGGTGGTGGGAACGGAGGTGAAAAGCAGTGAACTTTGAACTATAAAAAAAGTACATGTGAGAGAATGTTTTGCCACACTGACTGTATGAGCCAAAGGATGACTCCAAGGATTTTGGCTTAAGTACCCGGATGAGTGAGGAATTGGTTTACTGATTATGATAAAGATTGGGAGATGGGCAGGTTTAGGGTTGTTTTCTTTTGGACTGGGTTAGTTTGGAATACTCTTAGGTATCTATGTAGAGCAGTCATACTGGCAATTTGACACAGAAGTTTGGAATTCAGTAAAAAGGTTAGAATATGGGATATAAGTTGTGGACTTTTCTGTACATGGCATTGTGTGGTATGGTGCTGACTCTGCTTCGTTTCTAGCATACAATGAAGCTGTTCTCTGCCCCCAAGTACTTGCAACCTACAGATTGCACTTGACTCTCCTTGTTAAAATTACCCTCCCACTCACACAGCATAACCTCGTTACTCTATCATATACTGAGTTCTCAACTACTTTTCTCTCAGATATTTGAAGACAATTGAGAATTCTGTGTACTGTACTCAATGACCACAGAGATAAATAAATATACCCCAAAGATGCCAAGTCAACAATTTTGGAACATCTCTAAAAGTTCAACTTAATGGAAAGGCAACTTTTAAATATTTTTCATTAAAGTATACTTGATTTACAATGTTCCAGGTGTACAGCAAAGTGATTCAGATATATCGTGTATGTACATACATATATGCAGATATATAGGCATCATCGTATATGTATAAACATATATATACATATATATTCTTTTTCAGCTTCTTTTCTACTATTATAAGATACTGAATATATTAATAGTTTCCTGTGATATACAGTAAGTATTTGTTGTTTATGCATTTATATACAGTCTTTTGCATCTGTTAACCCTGGATTCTTAATTTGTTCCTTCCCTCCCCCCGTCAACTTCCCCTGTGGTAACCGTAAGTTTGTTTTCTATGTCTGTGAGCCTATATTCTGTTTTGTAAATAAGTTCATTTGTATCTTTTTTAGATTCCACATATAAGTGATGTCATATATTTATCTCTGTCTAGTATGATAATCTCTAGGTCCATCTGAAAGGCAGTTTTAAAGAGCTCTTCAGGCTAATTCTATTGGAGGACAGATCAAGGTCATCACACCTAGTGTAGCTTCAAAGTCATTCCTGAAACAACTCTGACCTAGTGTAGCTTGAACTGTTTTCCGCCTAATATCCCGAGGTGACTTCAGGGGACACCTTCAAGATGTGGTCACAGGGAAGTTCAAGGAGAAAATCGTACAGATAGCCATTAATATCACCAAAGAAATTTTTGGGACATGCTTGCCTGAGGCCCTTCCATCTCTCTTCCATCCTTGGATTCAACTCAAGAGACTCCTGATGTCTAAAGAGTTTGCATGTTCATAATGAAAGACCTTCTTTGGTAAAGATAAGTGTAACTCTGCACGTATGGGTGGGTGGGGTGGGCAAAAACATGAGGATGGAGACTTTTCAAGCATTACCTGTGTTAGTTAGATCTTTCTCTTCATTTGTATAGTTTGGATGTGCCTTTCTCTGTTTGCTCAGATTGGTAGAATTGCCTCTCCCTTCAATCCATTTCTTAGTTGGTGGATGCACATCAGCCATTGGATGGCTGTCAGTGGCTGTGGGTGCCCTGTGGTTCTTTATGTGATGTCTGTGTCTCTCCGTCAGCTCTCCTACTTGGGTGCCAGCAGCTGAGAGTGGTTTATCCTTTCAGTACACTGCACTGTTTTTATATATTTATGGCAGAGGATGCAGTCAAGGTTACAAAGGTATTTTTTTCCTCGATCCATTGAAGACTCACCGAGTTAAGTGAAGATTACAAACAAGTTTCCCTTTGTTCACATCAGCTTTGGAGATTGCTGCTGCTGCTGCTAAGTCGCTTCAGTCATGTCCGACTCTGTGCGACCCCATAGACAGCAGCCCACCAGGCAGATGCTAGCAGATAATATTTTTACATGGCTACTCATCATCATAAGGAAAGTTAATTTTCTCTTACCAGAGTTATTTTTCAACTGAAAGAACACATCTAGCATTGTGGCCAGTTTACTCTTTTATCCATGTTACTTTGCTGCCTGAGTCATTGCGCATTGTTTATCCAGAACTCACAGCTTTTATAAGCTGTTCTTCAAACAATGATGGACTGTATCATATTTGGGAGAAATGTATTAGTTGTAAACTGAATTATTTAGGGGGGTTAAAAAACAATTTAGACACCTTTTAATTCAAGAATTTAGGATTAGGGCTTATGATCAGATTACGATTTGTGGCAGTGTACAGTCTTGTGCGATGTCATTTTGACAGGTGAAGACAGAAAATGAAAGCATTATCTACAACCATATTTCTTCAGTGTGTTATGTTCCTAGGGCATTCAAGGATTATTACTATTATTTAAATGTGATTGCTGCTTGCCATTCTGCTACCGAAAACAAGCTAGTTGGAGGAGGCTAAGTGTTAGAGGATATCTCTGGGAACTCTCATCTGGAATCACTTGTGACAAAGCATTCTTGACTTCTTTTTCACTACTTCTCTGCTTTCCAACCAAACCAATTTCTGTTGAAAGAGCTGGATTATTTTTTTTTTTAAACCAAATATACTTCTTACTGCCAAATGTATAGTGGAAAAATTAAATTAGGCTGGTAGTTTATCTTAATCATTCAAGAACATCTAGCTATTAATAGAAGTCAGTGCCACCAAACATACCATGTATTATTAATACAATATTGTTTTAGGAGGCAGGAAACAGAATTGGGGGAAAATTCATTCGGTGTTTGAGTCAGAAAATCTGTGGAGTCAGGGAGCTCAAAAGTTCTTTGTTAATAGTTCTGTGACCTTGAACAAGTAACTTTGCCTGTCTGATCCTGGCTCTACAGCTATGAAATGCAGCCAAAAACGACTGCCTGGAGAGCAAGTCAGTTGTGTCAAAGACATCAAAGTGTTACACTAGTGAAAAAAACCGATGCTTTGAATAGACACATTGCAGTATATAAATCTATCGCTTTGTGATTTTACACTGTACGAATTTGGAAACTAGGCATGTGCAACGGTCCCCGCCCCCCCGCCCCCGAGTCTAGTTTCCTGCAGGTAAGGTAGTTTATTTTCAGAAAAGAACTGAGCTTGTTGCCCTGCAGAAAGAGGAGGCTTTTCGGAGGGGAGTTCCAGAGAAACTGGCTGGCTTCCGGGTGCATAAAACCGAAATCCACGGCTGCAGCAACTTCTGCAGGAGAGGTGTCATTTGAGTCCTTTCTGTGACAAGGTGAAAGAGACCACCCGCCACAGAAACGTGGCATCAGGGTTCACTAGGAGGAACCACTCTAGGACATGATGTTTCCAATGTCACCAGGATATTTTCAAATAAACCAGGATACTCACTGCAGGAGGGAGAGGGCGAGGGGGGCAGAGAAGGAAGATGCAGGTTTTAGTGACTTCTGTTTTGGAGGCTCCGGAGGGTCAGTGAGTGTGCCCTTCCCTTGAGGGAGAGGGCTCAGGGAGCTGGAAGCGGTCTAGGGGAAGCATCCGTTAGTCCCCAGGGCCCCGTGCGCCCTTTCCTTCGAGCCCTGCTTAGGGGGCGGCTGGGGCGCGCTAGGGGCAGCAGTGTCGCGAGCCCTCCGCCCCTCCTCCATTCCCACGCGGGACTCGGGTTCGATCGCCCCCGCCCCGTCCCGCGGGCATCCCCCCGGCCCGTCCGGTAACGGTTTCTGGACCCGGTGGCCTCCGACCCGCCCCCCTCCAACCCCCCCTCCCGCAACCCACCGGAGCCGCAGTGCTGCGCGGTTCCGAGAGGGGTAATCCGCCCCGGAACAGACGTGAGCGGCCCCGGGGCGGGGTCGCGGAAGGCGGCCCAGGGATTCCCCCACCCGCCTCCCCCTAACTCCATCCCGCCCGCCGTCTCCGCACCTCACCGGAGGTTTGCGCTAGTCCCCTACCCCGGCCCCTTCCCCATTCCCCGAAACGACCCCCGGCTCCTCCCCACCTACCGCCGGGCGCCGGCTCCCGCCGAATACCTCTCCTGGGCCCATCCCCTTCGCGGCGCGGCTCCTCCCCCTCCCCTGGTTGCCGGGTCCCCCGCCCTCGCTCCCCCCCGACCCCCCTCCCCCCTGGGCCCCGCCGCTCTCTCGAGCTGCCGAATCCGGCACCGCCTCCATCAGAGCCGAGCCCGCGGCTCCGCGGAGCAGCAGCCTCCGCCGCCGCCGCCGCCGCCGCCGCCGCCGGACCCTCCGCGTCCCCTCCCCGTCCCGCCCCTCAGTCCCAGGCGCCCGGGGCCCCCGTCACCACCCTCCTCCCGCCCCCTCTTCCTTCCCTCCCTCCTCCCTTCTCCGTTAGCCCGCAGCCCGAGCCCGGCCCGCTTGCCGGGCTGGCAGGAGGGCGGCGGCGGCACCACCATGAGCTTTGAGGGCGGCCACAGCGGCGGCCGGCGCCGCGAGGCGGAGAGCGGGGACGCCGAGCCACCCCCGTCGCCTCCCCCGCCGCCTCCCCCGCCGCCGCCGCCGGCAGAGCCGGCTTCGGGCCCCGCGCCCCCTCGCTACCTGCCGGCGCCGCCCGCGTCCCCTGAGCGCCGCGCGGGGTCCGACGAGCCGCCAACGGAGGTGGTCCCGCGGCACCGGGGCGCCGAGGAGCTACCGCCGCTGCCGGCAGGGCAGGAGGTGTCGGCGGCCGGCGACTCCGGCGAAGGTCCGAGGCGCCTTCCGGAGGCGACGGTCCCCGAGGCGGCGGCAGGGAAGGGCGGCCCCGGGGAGCCCGAGGCCGGCGCGGGTGGGGAGGGCGAGCGGCGGGGCGCAGGCGACCAGCCCGAGACGCGCTCGGTGTGTAGCAGCCGCAGCAGCAGCAGCGGCGGCGGCGGCGACCAGCGCGCCGGGCACCAGCACCAGCACCACCAGCCCATCTGCAAGATCTGCTTCCAGGGCGCCGAGCAGGTGAGCCCCGGCGGGACCTGGGGCAGAAGGAGGTGGGCTCGGGCAGGGCTGGGCTGGCTCTCGGTCCGGATGGCCGACTTTCAGCACCAAGGACAGCGCCCGCTTCTGCGTTCCTGGGATGAGCGGTTGCGTGGAGGCTACCCAGGGTCCCTTTCTTGCAAAGGCAAATAACCTTGTCCCGTGGCGAATAGTGCTTGATTTGGTCTACACTTTTTTTTTTCCTACCTGGTTTTGCAGTTACACACTCCTCAGGTGTTTTAGTGGTAATGCTATAAGTATCTCTTTTGTGAATTACTAAACGGATTTGGTTTATACATAGAAACCAACCTATATTCCTTTATCTACAAGTTTATCGTGAGGCAGATAGCCTTAGAGCACAAACAGGGAGTGAGTCATTTCAAAACCAAAAAGGGCAGAGTCTTTCCTTATGGCAAATTTTGGTGACTCAGTCTCACTGATGTGAAAAGCATGTTAGAGTTTTTAATAGGACAAATATAAAATGGATTTTGATCTTGTGAAAGAAAGCCTATTTAGCCAACAATGTACTTGATTAGAAACACAATTCTAAAATTATTGACTCCGTTAGAGGTGCATGAAAACTTATAAGCAAGTAATCGTGGGGTAAACAGGATATACATCTCTCTTATGAAATGTGTGGTCTCAGAAAACATTAGGTTTAATATTTTTATAAGTAAGGAAATTGCATAAGAACATGTAAGCTTTCAGGAATATAGTGCCCTAAGTCAATATTTATGATACTACATTTAGAAAAAAATAAAAGCATAATGCTATTGCAAGCTACTTTCTGGGATGGCATGCATTTCTTCTTTAGCAATGATTAAGAATAACTGCAGAGGAAATGCATCTGACCATCCACTTAAAAGTTATTAAAGAGATTTAATAGTACAGCTTTTCCCCAAGGGTATTGAGAGCTATATCTTGCAGACATTTTGTATGTTGGTAGAACATTTATGTCATGACTCTAAGTAATATCTTTGAAATAGTTTTAAGACTTTAGTGTCATTCCCACCAGAGATATAAAAATTTAATTTCATTTTCTAGGATGGAGTTCGATGCTTGTATCCTTCTGAGTAAATTGCTTTGCAAGAAAAGAAAGCAAGTATTGGGTTTTTAAAACAAAAACACAAACATAAAGATTCATGCTGAGTTGTTTTCTTTTCAGGGGGAGCTGTTGAACCCCTGCCGATGTGACGGGTCCGTTCGGTATACACATCAGCTGTGCTTGCTAAAATGGATCAGTGAGAGGGGTTCTTGGACCTGCGAACTCTGCTGTTACAGATACCACGTCACAGCCATTAAAATGAAACAACCCTGCCAGGTAAACTGTTGTGAAATTTCCTTCCCTTGAAGTCATTTTGCTACTAAGCATGAGGATATCTGCATATGCTACTTAAGATATTCTATACAAATCACTCTAAAACCAAGATTTAGAATTTGTAGAGATGTGCTTTGAGAAGTCTGTAACATTTTTATCTGAGAAACTCCAAAGCCATTTTTATTCAAATGGCTTCCTTTATTAATTGGTTGTTTATGGATGAAATTATACTCATCCTAGTTTGTAAATGGGCAAGTAGGTAAACAAAATGTCTTAAACTCCAGTTAATTCAATTTTATTAATTAGAAATGTTACACAAATTATTTTAGTAGTATTTTGTTAATTTAAGCATTGAAACTCTAAATGGGCTTCATTTACAGGAGATAGATGCAAGTAAAGCAAAAGTTTACTAATCTGGAAACTTTGGTGGGATCCATTATTTCTAATCTGAGCCGTTTTTACACTTAACCAGACTTTCTTTTTCATATGAGTATTTTTTCACAGTTTTATTTTGGCTACTTTCATTCATTGCTCTGTTCAACTACACAGTGGATGCAGAAGTATTCCCAACATTTACTCTCAATAATATTACTGAAATTTTATATATTCTTAGAACTTTTAGTGCATAATCACATGATCACATAATGCTCATAACCAGACAAAAATTCTTGGAGAGATAAGCTTTTTTTTTTTTTTTAATGGTGGAACAGATTCAGGTTCTTGGAATAGACTGGTGGGATGTAAAATAATACTAAGAAAGACATCTTAGACTAAAGGAGAATAGTGTGTAATTGACAAAGTCTTATAGTGACATGGGATTGAAGTTTAGCCGATATAAAAGAGTAGGTTCAAAACAGAAATGAAGGAGGTAATGGAAGGAAAAGGAAGAGGAACTGAAAGTTAGGAGGGTGAGAAAGTAATAAAGTCCCATGTTCCCTGTTTCACTTTAAATTACCAAATTTAGTTTGCACTGAGCAATATAAAATAGATGGAATTGTTAGTAATGGCAGTAGGAATATGGAAGCTGAATTCAGTTCAGTTCTGTTCAGTTGCTCAGTCGTGTCCAACCGACTCTTTGCGACCGCATGAACTGCAGCACACCAGGCCTCCCTGTCCATCACCAACTCCCGGAGTTTACCCAAAGTCATGTGCATCGAGTTGGTGATGCCATCCAGCCATCTCATCCTCTGTCATCCCCTTCCCCTCCTGCCCCCAATCCCTTGCAGCATCAGGGTCTTTTCCAAAGAGTCAACTCTTCACATGAGGTGGCCAAAGTATTGGAGTTTCAGCTTCAGCATCAGTCCTTCCAATGAACACCCAGGACTGATCTCCTTTAAGATGCACTGGTTGGATCTCCTTGCAGTGCAAGGGACTCTCAAGAGTCTTCTCCAACACCACAGTTCAAAAGCATCAATTCTTCGGCACTCAGCTTTCTTTATGGTCCAACTCTCACATCCATACATGACCACTGGAAAGACCATAGCCTTGACTAGATGGACCTTTGTTGGCAAAGTAATGTCTCTGCTTAATATGCTATCTAGGTTGGTCATAACGTTCCTTCCAGAGAGTGTCTTTTAATTTGCAATTAACTTGTATTTCTGATGCTCACCATTTAAGGCATGATTAGCTGGCATGAAATAAAAGTATGAATTTTCTCAAGCTGACCTAAGGCTGGTAAATAATTTGGAAAGAAGATGAATAACTAATGTGAATGAATGATGATGATGGTAAAGATAGGCACAAACCTGACATATTTTCTCAGAACCACTAACTGATTGACTTACTTGGGTATCGATTTATAGATCTGTCATAATTGTCTTGAAAAGCAGAGGGAACCATGCCCAAATAACAGGATATGAGTAGTATAATTGAATCTATAATAATTTTATGAATAGAATGTGTGGAGATGAGAAATGGAGAGCCTTGAGGCTCCAGTGAAAAGTCCCATGAGAAGTGCTATGTTCTCAGATGTTCCAGAGCTGATATAGATTGCTAAGTATTTAAAAAACTTCAACTTAGGCCACGATGTATTAATTCACTTGGTGTGGTTAATTCTAAAGCAAATATAAATAGGCACTTGATGTAATTTTAAAATAGAAGAGACAGAGTTGGGGCAAAATGATATTTACTAATTCTAAACCTATAGCAGTATAGATTATTACTGTATTTTGTTTCATTTAAAAAATCAGTAGTTTTGCTTCATTTTAAAAATCAGTAGTTATTTTAATAAAAACAAGTCCCCAAAGTGTGTATGTAATATGACTGAAAAATCAAGAGGAAACAAAAACAACCAAAAACCAAAAGCTAACCTAGTATTACTAATACATTTAGGATTAATTTTATTATGACATGTGCAAATATTGTCATAACCTGTGGCCTGACCTGTTTGTTCCAGTGAACTACAAAATAATATTTAGAAACAAAATTGATAATGAGCTCATGATGATGATAGTTCAGATCATGCCTGGAAACACAACTTTCCATGACTGCATTATGTGCTTATAAAGCTCAGTACTCTTAATGAACAGAACTCAGTTATAAGGTTCCCATAGCATAGACTGCCATACCTAGGAGCAGATTATCCTCAGATAAAATTTGAATGATTGACTGACATGTCTGTTATTGATGACCCACACACTGAGCATTTACTCTGAGTTTTGGTTTCCTCTGGTGTGAAGCTAATCAAATTTAGCATTTGATTTTTTATGACACGGCAGAGATCCATCTCCTTATGGTATAGGATCAAACGGGAACCATGTCATGTCCTTCCCTTGCACTTTCTGAACCCCTTCATTTTAAGTAGAGAGCCCTCCCATAGCTGTGAGTGGGTAGTTCCTTGGATGTAGAAGGGAAAAAGATTAATTAATACTAGTAAGAGAAAGCATTTACTGAACACTTACTTTGTGCCAGGCACTGTTCTAAGTGCTTTACATATTCTATTATTGATGTTTAATCTTCAAAATAAACTTATGAGGTAGAGAATATTATCTCTATTTTATACAAAAGGAAACTGAGGTACAACATAGTTGAGTACTTTTTACTACGCTCATATCTAGTAAAAGACAAAGCCAAGATTCAAACAGTCTGAAGCTCTGAGGTCCATGGCCTTAGCCACTGTGCCCTGGTTGGAAAGTGTTCTTCTCAACTTCATCACAGCCATCCTGATGTTTCTGGGTTCATCACGACTTATCCTGTGTTATGCTGAGTCAAGCAGGCACTGGTTTCAACCTGAGTCTCGATGATGGTCTGGAAAGGCTTTATCTACTGCTGTTTAACAAACTACCTCACACACTTAGTGGTTTAAACAACATCCATCGTTTATTATCTCTTAAGAGTCTGTGGGTTGACTGAGATCAGTTGGGAGGTTCCTCTCCGTATATGGCATCATTCTAGAGCTGTGAGGTTTGACTGGATGGGAACATCAAAGAGGGGCAACTTTATTTGACTTGACTGACCCAATGGACACAAGTTTGAGTAAATTCCGGGAGCTGGTGATGGACAAGGAGGCCTGGCGTGCTGCAGTCCATGGGGTCGCAAAGAGTCGGACACGACTGAGCGACTGAACCGAACTGAACTGACTTGTGCTGGTCGTTGGTTGGAAGCTCAGTTGGGGCTGTCAGCTGGTGCTTCACTCCTTTCTGTGTGTGATTTGGGTGTGATGATTGGATTCCAGGAACATAAAAGTAAAAGTTACAGGTCTGTTATGACCCAGCCTTGGAAGTGACATGGTTTTATGCCTGCTGCATTCCCTTGATTGAAGCAAATCAGAGGACCAACCATATTCAAGAGAAGAAAAAATAGACTCCACCTTTGGAGCCTGCCTTCTTTAAAAAGAGTGGACATCTTTAATCCCCTGTGGAGGTAGCTTCCAAAATGGTGCCGTCTACCTACCCTGGTGTTCGCATTTGGCCCTCATCAGGTCCAGATCGGTCAACATGTACCACCATAACTCCCCTTTCAGGGATCAGAAATAAAGTTAAAAGATGGGTGGGAGTTGGACTCCATCGGCAGTGCTCGATGTATCCACTGAAGCACTTTCAGATGTGACTGTTGCCATGATGCTCCTCTTGGTGCCGAGAGAGATGTGGGGACAGAGAAGGAAAGGAGCAGCTAACCAAGAAGCACGTGTGTGTGCAGGAAACATGTTGCAATGAATCTAAAACCTTAGTTCTACTTGTTTTTCTCACTGAGATTAGAATTCTTTGAGAATTGGGGTATAAACCTCCCCATTTTGTGAGCTTTTAGTGATGCTCATCAACATGACCCAACAGAAATCTGATGTAGCCTGTAGAATATATTTAAATCTTAATTACTGTATCATTAGCAGTAGGAGCTAATTAAGACATTAGAAGTAATTAACATGCATTTACGTTCCTACTACCTCCTTGCAGAATCTTTTATTGATTACCATATTCAAGATGATGCATAAATGATAATTTTAAGAGTAAAAGCTAATTCTGTTTTGAATCTCATACTGTGGTATAAAATTAGTGCCATCTAAGAACATATAAGATCAAATTTGAGATGTTGGTGATATTTTAAATTAATTAAGCAAGTATATTTAGCTTTATGAATGCTTTCAGTACTTTTTCAAGAACTAGAGATGTTTGAAGAGAGAATATTTACTAGATGAAGCATTGTATGGGAAACTTTAAACATGCTATAAGACATGGATTATATGGCAACCCACTCCAGTACTCTTGCCTGGAAAATCCCATGGATGAAGGAGCCTGGTGGGCTGCAGTCCATGGGGTTGCAACTGAGCGACTTCACTTTCACTTTCACTTTCCACTTTCATCTATTCAAGAAGGAAGTGGCAACCCACCCTAGTGTTCTTGCCTGGAGAATCCCAGGGACGGCGGAGCCTGGTAAGCTGCCATCTATGGGGTCGCACAGAGTCGACTGAAGCGACTTAGCAGCAGCAGCAGCAGCATAATGCCTAAACATAGAAAAATAAAATGTTAATGGAAGGCAGTAGCTATGTTACCTTGGCTGAGTTAACTATTTGTGCCTCAGTTAATTCATATTTAAAAGATAATAAAGGCACCTATTTTATACATTTTTTGAGGATTAAATATGTATATACCTGTAAAATGCTTGGAATGGTGCCAGCACATAGTAGGTGCCATTTTAATGTCGACTCCGATGACATTTACTTGTTCAGTTGGCTGAGCGATGGGGACCCTCGCTCGCTCCCAGCAACAGTTCTTGTTGTTTCCTTCAGTCTCTTGTCACTGAAATAAAGTTATTGACTCTTCTTTCCATATCATTCTTTATCCCTGCGTGTTTACTCTCTGCTTTTTCTAGGAAAGCCCACCTAGGTTTCCAACCAGATTGGTTATTATAAATAAAGAAGGAATCAGCGTTTTACAAAATCAGATGTAGTGAGATATAAAATGATCTCAGCCCATGGGCGCATATTTACCCTCCAGCTGTTCCTCCCCATGAGTCTTTATTGGAGTCTGCTTATAATTGGAGAGATGCTTTTTCATGGCCAAGCACAAGGCGATACCCTCCAGTGTCACTGAGTAGCACTGCGTGTTTACGCTCTGGAAAGACCCCTGAGTTTGGGTGTGTGTGATAAGCAGGAGGTCGAAGAAGCTCCAGAGATCCTGGGGGGCAATCACAGAGGGCACAGGCAGGTGGTCTGGCATCAGTCAATGGTGAATCTGGTATCCATCAGCTTTCCTTCCTCCCCTGTTACTTGGGGCACCAACGACTGGCAAAGGGCTTGTGGGGTAGGGTCGGAGACTGCCACGTGGGATGCCTGCCTTTATAGATAACAGGGCCCCAGCCATCTTTACCAGCCAATAACATTTTTGTTAGTCTGCCCCGATGCTTTTCCTTGAAGCTCTTACAATGGGCTATCAGCGCCAAGTCTTCTAGCAGTGAGACTGATTGGAGCGACTCCTTGGAATGAGAGTAGTTTTCATTTTTATCCATGTTCTTTTCCTGATGGGATTCATTGTGATAGTTTTGAATTAGAGATGAAGTTGACACGAGGCAGCTTCACCTTGGCTACCGTTCTAAGGTACAGCTTCTGGACTACATGTGTACAAAACGTTTATAGACCTTTAATGAGCTTCTCGAGGGCCCTGTGATCATTATTTTGCTAAACAGGGCTCTGTCGTGAAAGGGGTATTTCCTCCTTCAGAGGTGATTTAAGTTGTTCTCATGATGTAGCTGATGAAGTAAGAGAAGCTGACAAACTATCATTGAAAATTGACTGTGATTTTGGAAATGTATTAGGAAAACATCAGAACATGAACTTTATCAGCGTTGCTGTCTGTTGAAATACTCAAGGCCTTTGCATTTAATGGATTAAGAATGTCTGCATACGTTCAACATGGCTGAAGTGGTGAAGCCACCACTTTTGCTTTCTCTCTGTTGCTCTTGTTGGCATCTCTGTAGGTTTCACAGCAAATGACACGTGGGGGGCGTTTTATTACCATGCCTGAATATCTGAGAAACAGTGCTGAAATGTTAATATTTAAATACATGTACTGATGTATATAATAGGTAATTACAAATATCAAAATAAACAAAGAACACATCATGAGGCATCTCCCTGGCCTTTGAAGTGATTTTTGTTTCATTTGCTTACTAATTCTCAAAGCACTTAGATCTGCATTTTACTGCAGTTAAACACTGCCCAGTTAAATCTGCACTAGAACAGATTAATAATCCTCTAGTGAATACAGCATGTAAATTATACTGCATCTACTACTATAGCCATCTTACTTACTGTGCGGGCTGTGTGTACAGTAATTTAGCAATCTGTTTCAAAGCCAGATGGTTCCAAGATGATAGTAAAAAAAAAAGATGGAGACCCTTCAGGGTATCGTGGACTGGTGCTTGCTTTTGTCCTTTATGGAGAGAGGACCAGGAATGATGCAGTCCTGATGGATGATACTCTCCAGAACTTTCTTTCCCACATGTGTCTGCTTTTCTACATTCATTCTAGCTCTTTTCAAGTATATCTTCCTTTTGACACCTTTCTCTTCTTTGCTCTCTTGGCCTCTCCACTCAGCTGCTTGTAGAGGAAGAATCTGTCCCTAAAAATCTGTGGGACAGACTTTAGAAAAAAATGAGGTAACACAGATAATGTAGCTTGGCAGTCACTTTCTTGGTCATTTCGTGGGCATTCGATGAGTATTTGTAGTAGGCATGAGTGAATGAACACATGAGCAAGTGTTTTAGAAAGACAGAGAAGATCATGGGGGTCGTGTTCGTATTTCTGTGGTGAGAATATGATTTAAGGAAATTAAGTTGCATTTACTCCTCACCCATTAGCCATCTACAGTTAATTTTCAACTCCTTCTTAAATTGACCTCATACTCCTATCTGAATCTGCCTGGGAAAATATGTTTGGTTCTTCAGACCATAGGGAAAAAAAATCTTAAAAGTAGGGTCTATTTTTAAAAACCTAGAATAAAAAAAAAAAAAGTTTCCAGTGAGACAGATCTGCTCTTTTCAAAAACTGAAATGTCATGAAAAAGACTCTGTGAATGTGAAATTACCCATGTGTGACACACTTGGTTTCTTGAGGTTGTCACTGGTTGAAGGATTTCATCCAGCATTTGTTCAGAGAAATTGAATAATTTGTTGGAAATTTTACTGTATGATCGCGGGTGTAGATGAACTGCTAAGAATGTCTACTGGGTAGTTTTCTTGGTGTGAAATCTGCCACCTGGCTGAAAACTAGGTGATGGATTTTTTTTTATTTTTTAATGAGCAGTTTGTACAGTTGTAACATAACTTCCCAAATGATTTTCCACTGGTGAGTACAGTACCCCAACGCAGGGCGATGCGAAAAGGGAACAGACCATCTCTCCCTTACTCATTTCCTGCTTTGTCTTGGCGTGTGGCTTTGCTGTGATGTGACTGACATTTGCTGAAGGGATTGGAACAAAGGAAACTCAGCTTCCTTCTATTTTTGGACCTTCTAAGAGTAGGATGGGATGACTCTGAGGGTGAAGCTACAGTGCTTCTGACCCTTCAGAGCAGCAGGGAACGGACAAGATAATCGCCTACAATTACAAGTAAATGGATAGCGGACACTGAGGACGTTGCCAAGACAAACTGCACTGTGGCTTGTACTTTTTTGTATCCTTGGATATTTGACAGCATCTTCCCTGTGCCCATAACTTAATAGTTGAACAACTGTTCTTGTGATTTAGCCAAATGAAGTCCCACATAAGGAGAGGTGGTCTGGAAGCAGTCCCGTGGGAAGACGTGACAAAAACGTTGCTGTGTAAAGTCAGTGAGAACTTACTGGGGAGATATTTCTTATTCAGTCCCTCCTTTTAGGTATATATGCTCTGAAAGTGACTCTAAACACCTGTTCCCCCCTCCCCAGTTTTCATCTCTTCAACAAAGCTGATTTTGAATAATGACACCTGGGCAATGCATGTGTCCTTTACATGGTAACGGGGTTCCGTTGCCCTAATATGTTTTCCAGTTTTCTTTCTCATTTTGGTATGCTAATTATGTGCAAGTGGCCAAGGCTTAATCTAGGCACAGGGGTCCTCCTGGTATGAATGGAGCATCCAGCTCTTATTTCAGGAGCCCTCTGGGCACGCCTTTGTTATATATGGACCTGCAGTTGTGCCCTGACACTTACATGTCATAACTCCAGGGTACAAAATAGTTCAGATAAACAAGGAACTATTTCAAGAAATGTATACAGGCTTGCCTTGGTGTGTTCAGCCTGTTAAAAAAAAAGTCTTTAAGAAGGATAATATCTCTCACGAATATTAGTGGATTTTATTTATATTCCTGTGACAGAATATTCCAGAAGCCACAGGAAATACTTTTTCTCTTTTCTTCCCACCCCAGTGTTAACTTCTTTTCTGTGTTACATTTGCAGATTTTAATATAAGTATGTATGTAAGCATCCTCGTGTACATACACACTTTAAAAGAAAGTTTTTAAAAGAAAATAAGAAAATCAAGGGCTTCCCAGGTGGTACTAATGGTAAAGAATCCACCTGCCAACGCAAGAGATGCGAGAGACTCAAGTTCAATCCATGGGTCGGGAAGATCCCCTGGAGTAGGAAGTGGCAACCCACTCCAGTTTTCTTGCTGGAGAATTCCATGAACTGAGGAGCCTGGAGGGCTACAGTCCATGGGGCTGCAAAGAGTCAGACATGACTGAGCAACTGAGCACAAAGAAATTTAAAACTTTACCAAATTTTGGTAAAATTAGTTGTAATCTTAAGAGTAGAATAATAATAAAAAGCACAGGATTTTCCAGGCATATACTGAGCATTCTGTAAATATTTCTCTTATCCTCTTTCCATCTTTTTCTTCCTTTTCTTGACAACATCTTAGCCTTCTCTTTGTACTGAAGATAACTAGATGGGAGGTTTCCAGGGGAGCCTGCAGTTCTTCAGAGAGAAAAGACACAGTGAACAGGGTGACAGCCCTTGTCCACGTTGGGTTCTCTAGGGTCAACAGGCATGCCTTGGGGCAAACCTGGAAGTGGAAAGAAAATCTTGACTGCAGAATCCCTTTCAGTCCCCTCTCAAACTGTCTTCCTTTTACCTTTCATACTACGAAAGCTTCTATAAAAGACATTTTCAGAACTAGACAAGGCTTTTCAATAATTTGAGAAATAATAGACAGAAGAAAAATGCTAGGTCAACAAAATTAGAACTAATTGTACCAAAATTTGTCAGGTAGCTTTGAGTGACACGTGGTCCCTAGACTTGGGGGAAAAGACCTCCTTGAGTAGTTTGGTGAAGCATAAGGATGGGTGAGGAATATCCTTACCTCCTGTCTGCCTCTTCTGTCTGACCTACACCCTACTAAGACTGAAGTAGTATACGTTGCATAGAAGGACATCTGAGATAGAAATATGTTACTTTCATTTTGGGCATAATTAAGCTCCACTATAGTAAACTTCAGGGGGAAATTCTCAAGCATTCCTTGAAATGCTTTTGGGGAAACTTTTAACTCCTAGTGATGGTGAATGCACAGTGATTATTGATATAACAGGGCATAGAGTTGGATTAATATCTGTTTATTTTTCATTTAGAAGATCTTACTCATGTCAAGGGTTAGGCTCAAAATATTTCATCTTTTTTCCTACTATGAATTAGTCGATGATTTTTATTGACTATTTTTTCACTCATCAGTACATTAACCACTCCCAAGTTGCAGGCACTGTTCTCAGTTCTAGAGCTATGGAATTTGTTGAAACAGGCCTCTGTTTCTAAATTTAAATTCTTGATGATGAAGGACAAACAATAAACAATAAGTAAGCAAACTAGGTAATTTTAGATTGTTAATAATTTCAGTAGGAAAAATCTGGATGATTTAAAAAATGATTAAAAAATGATTAAAAAATGCAGTGAACCATATGATACTGGGTTAGAGTTGGAAACATCAGTAGAAACTCATGTTTTGCTTAATGTGGATACAAATGGTTACATATGGAAATATTTATAGATATGTGCTTGTGCATGAGTTAGTATACACACACCCATTTCTTCTCTCTGTCTCTTGAGAAGGCCTAATAGTAAAACCCCAGTTACAGTTTACCTAGTACCTGATCTTAGTTTCCAATATCATCCTCCAGTAAAAGGAACCAGTCTTATACAAGATGCTATTCTATGAGATTGGAGTATGTTGTTCCAGAAAAGAAAATGCTCAAAACAACAATGATGGGACTCAGGAAAAGGACACATGAGCCAGCCTGGAAGAGTCCCCAATGGCTAAATTTGGAACAATTTGAGCAATAAAGTAAATAATGTAGTACTGGATTATAATGTAAACTGTAATATGAACTCCCATGTATGCATATTATTATAAATAAATGACTGCATGAATAAGCAAATGGAGGAAAAGAGACAAATCTCCCACAGAGGAATTCTAAATTATATATTTATATACTGTCCTCTCCAGGAAGTGGAGCCCGGCTCCCCTTGGCTCTTGAGTATGGGCTGTACTTAGTGGCTTGTTTCCGAAGAATAGACTGGTTATAGGATAGAATGTGGGGAGAGTGATTAACTTAACAGTAGAGAAGTCTGGCAAATGCAGCCCAAGCCTTGTGGCCAAGTTTAACATTACCAGTGATAAGCCACATTGCTAATATGTGCCCTTGATACGGTGTGATGAGACTACCTTCCTTACCTTTGTAGTCTTCCTCCTAAAAACCCATAACCCTCACTGAACCATGAGAAAAACAGCAGACCAAACCTAATTGGGGTACAGGCTACAAAATACCTGACCAGTACTCTTCAACACTGTGAAGAAAAAAACAAGAAAAGCCCAAGAAGCTGTCACAAGCCAGAGGAGGTTAAGGCTATGTGGTGTGCATGCCCCTCTGTCCATGGGGTTCTCCAGGCAAGAACACTGGAGTGGGTTGCCATGCCCTCCTCCAGGGGACCTTCCCAACCCAAGGATCAAACCCAGGTCTTCCGTATTGCAGGCGGATTCTTTACCGCCCAAGCTACCAGGGAAGCCACCAGGAGATGCGGTAACAAAACGTAATGTGTGGTGTCCTGGATGGCATTCTGGAAATAGAAAAAGGACATTAGAGAAGAACTAGTGAAATCCTAGTGAAGTGTGCTGGTGGTTTCATTTCTAAGTCATGTCCGACTCTTGCGACCCCGTGGACTGTAG
This sequence comes from Ovis aries, assembly GCF_016772045.2. Classification (NCBI taxonomy): domain Eukaryota; kingdom Metazoa; phylum Chordata; class Mammalia; order Artiodactyla; family Bovidae; genus Ovis; species Ovis aries. Next base: position 57,143,423 of record NC_056069.1, read on the forward strand.
CCCGCCAGACTCCTCTGTCCATGGAATTCTCCAGGCAAAAATACTGGAGTGGGTCACCATTTCCTTTTTCAGGGGATCTTTCCAACCCAGGGATCAAACCCAGGTCTCTTGCACTGCAGGCAGATTCTTTACCAACTAAGCTACCAGAGAAGCTTAGTAAAGCTTAGTAAAATGTGGAGCTTAGTCAATAGTAATGTGCCAGTGTTGATCTACTAAGTTGTGACAAACGTACCTTAGTAATGTTAGATGCTGACGGTAGGAGAAACTGTGTGTGTCATATATGGGAACTCTTTGTACTTGTCTTTGCAACTTTTATGTACATCTAAAGCCACTCTTGGAGAAGGCAATGGCAACCCACTGCAGTACTCTTGCCTGGAAAATCCCGTGGACGGAGGAGCCTGAGAGTCTACCTTCCATGGGGTCGCAAAGAGTCAGACATGACTGAGCAACTTTAAAAAAAAAAAAAAAAGCCACTCTAAAAGTCATTTTTATTTTTCCTTAAGGTATGGGAAACACTAAGTGTATCTAGATAGAAGGGGTAAGGAAAGTCTTTCTGAGATGATGGTAGTCAAGTTTAAACCTAAAGATTGATGATAATCACCCTGAAAGGAGGAGCAGCTAGATCAAAGACTCGAAATCATGAAGAGCTTGTTGTATTAGGCGGAATAAAAGGGGATCCATGAGTGAGGAAGAGTAGGAGATGTTGGGGAACTAGGGATGCATCTTACCACACAGGCCACTTGTGATAGATTTGTGTTTCATTCCAAGAGCCATGGGGCATCATTGTAGAGTTTCAGGCAGAGGAGTGAAATAGTAAAAGTAACAAATACCTTTGGCTGGTTTGTAAAGCCTGGATTGGAAGGAACCTGGGCTGAGAGCAGGAATGCTGCTAGAATGCTCCCTGATGGATAGGAAGGAGGTAACAGGGGTTCCTATTTGGATGATGGCAGCAGAGATGAAGAGAAGTGGATCCAAAATACTTTGAAAGTAGAAGCAAGAGTTCACATTTTTTTTTTTTTTTTGTAATTTATTTCATGACAAAACACCTGGACTGAGTTGAAGCTGTTTGTAGTCTTTTTCTAAGGTAGGGTCAGTTTTCATAAATATTGCGATCAATTATAGGATATTGACCTAGACCCTGCTGAGCATGAAGGATATTATATAACACAATAAAAATGCAACATACTTTAAAAATACGGACAATTTGAAATTCTGAAACACATATGGTCTGAAGTGTTTTGGGTAAGGGATTTTGCTCTAACATATGGTCTACTCTGGAGAGTATTCCATGTGCTCTTAAGAAGAGTATATATTCTGCTCTTGCTGAGTGATGTATTCTATAAAGGTCTGTTTGGTGTAGTTAGTTTATTTCCTTGTTGATCTTCTGTCTAGTTGAAAGTGAGGTATTGAAGTTTCCAAATGTTATTGTTAAATTGTCTATTTCTCTCTTCAATTCTCCCAGTTTTTTATGTATTTTGGGGCTCTGTTATTAAGTGCAGATACATTCATAAGTGTTACGTCTTGATGGACTGACTTTTTTTTTTTTAATGACAAAATGTTCTTGGTCCCTAGTAACAATTTTTATCTGTAAGATACTAGTATAGCTACTCCAGCTGTCTTTTGGATATGTCTGCGTGATTTATCTTCATTCTTTTTATTTTCAACCTATTTGTTTCTTGAATCTAAATTGTGTCTCTTACAGACAACACATCATTGGATTATTGGGTAAAAGAGTTTGGACCTGTATGTAGTTATTCCTGTAACAGTGTCTAATGAAAATCAACAAATGTTGTTAACATTGCTTGAAAGGAACTATATCACCTGAGGCTTGATGTCAGTAATTGAGAATTTGTGGAACCCTAGGCTTTTCTATGGAGAAGGCAATGGCAACCCACTCCAGAACTCTTGCCTGGAAAATCCCATGGACGGAGCAGCCTGGTAGGCTGCAGTCCATGGGATCGCTGAGGGTCGGACACAACTGAGTAACTTCATTTTCACTTTTCACTTTCATGCATTGGAGAAGGAAATGGCAACCCACTCCAGTGTTCTTGCCTGGAGAATCCCAGGGATGGAGGGGCCTGGTGGGCTGCCGTCTCTGGGGTTGCACAGAGTCAGACATGACTGAAGTGACTTAGCAGCAGCAGGAGCGGCAGCAGCAGCAGCAGCAGGCTTTTCTAATAAACAGGATATTCTTATAGCTATTCATAAATACTCAACTGTTTCTTCTAAGTCTCCAAAGCCACCTGAGTATGAGCATTTTGACACAATTAACCTTTGTAATTTTAGATCATCCTTTTATACACTTGTTACACATCTTCTAGAGGAGCTGAGATTATATGTAGGTCAGTGGGATATAATGGATAAAACATAGACTTTAGCAACATGCAGACCAGGGTCTAAATTTTAGCTCAGCTACATAGTAAGTTGTGTGACCCACAGTGATACCGTAGGTATTCATTCCTTAGTGTTGTTGGAAAGTTAAATCAGGTAACATTTTCAAAGTTCTTGGCGTGTAACTGTTTTATTAGTTCTGTTAGAACAAGAGTTGGAACACATAAAATTCTGCTAGGTTGTGTATTTGTTGTTTATTCATTTACACTCATCCATTTAATCCAACAAATATTTATTAATTACTTACTAGGCCAGGCACTGTTCTAAGGGTTGGAGATAAACAGAAGAGTAAGCAAAAGAAATAAAATTCCTGCCTTCAGAGGGCATATACTCCAGAGAGGGAGACTGATAATAAACAAATAAAAATTCCAAATTAAAAAATTAGTAAATTAATTCATTGTAAGTGCTAAGGAAAAAACTTTGGCCAAAAAGAGGGGTATGAAAAGCTGAGAGAGGTGGCTAAAATTTTAGATGAAATGGTTAGGAAAGTCTACCCATGCGTGAGATTTGACATTGACAGAAATTTTCCATATGTGGCTTTCTAGAGATAAGAAGTAGGATATACTCATGAATATTTAGGGGCTTCCCCAATAGCTCAGTGGGTAAAAAATCCACGTGCAATGCAGGAGACACAGGCTAGGAAGATCCCTGGTTTGAGAAGATCCTCTGGAGCAGGAAGTGGCGATCTACTCTAGTATTCTTGCCAGGAGAATCCCAGGGACAGAGGAACCTGGCAGGCTACAGTCCAAAGGGTCGCAAAGAGTCAGACATGACTAAGCATGACAGTGATGTTTCCCATGGTTAGTTTTCCTACTAAAGTACATTCCATTCTGGGTTTTAGTTTTCCATGAGTAGACTGTTGGGGTCCATGTTTTACCGCCTATAGTTTTCAAGTTTACATACGTATATTAAAAACCTTGGTGAAAGTTGAAAGTGAAGTCGCTGTCTTGTCCGACTCTTTGTGACCCCATGGACTGTAGCCTGCCAGGCTTTTCCATCCATGGGATTCTCCAGGCAAGAGTACTGGAGTGGGTTGCCATTTCCCTCTCCAGGGGATATTCTCAACCCTGGGCTCGAACCCAGGTCTCCCGCATTGTAGGCAGACGCTTTACCATCTGAGCCACCAGGGAAATCCTTGGTAGTGGCCCTATTTCCTTGACCTGTTGTATATCTTGGATATTATGGTGAATGTTCAGACATTGGTTTTAAAAGCAAGGAAAAAGACTACACTGTCATATATATAAAGAGAAAAAGAATAGTTAAAAGTGTATTTTGGATTCTAAGAATCACAGATGCTCAATTTGTACTTCCTGAATTACTTAAAACATTTGTATTGCCACATTCACTGTTCAATCTATAGAATTATTAAGGGGTTAGGAGTATCCCCGGGACGGGAGAGCCTGGTGGGCTGCCGTCTGTGGGGTCACACAGAGTTGGACACGACTGAAATGATTTAGCAGCAGTAGCAGCAGGATCTTAAATACAAACTATCATATATGAGAAACGTGAGAAATTCAGCCTGTTTGGATTATAATTCTTCTTAACACTGATTATTATAAGTACAATATATTTTATAAATATAGTGATAATAAAACACTTTTCTAGGACAAACACATTTTTTTTTTCTGTTGAGAAACACACATTTTCTGAGATGGATTGTTTTGAAGGGACGCTCCATCATCTCATGGAATGCCATCCAAGAAACTTGATTATCTGGAGAATGAATGTGTGAGGCTGTAATTTTCAATGTACTGTAATTAAGAGTTTTTGACATGGCATGCACATGACTTGGCCACTCTGAAAGTCTTGCAGGGGCTGAAAGTGGAGAAGTGGCTTTTTATGTTGCTCCTGAAGCTACAGAAATTGATACTTGGATTTCCAAAATCCACATGACATAAACGGCTTCCATTTATCAGTGCAGTGGAATGCAGGGTACCCATCTTTTTTGATTCTCAGCCATTGACAGAGAATGAGCACAAAGGAGCTCTGAAGGTTGAGCACTTCTTCTTCCTCCTCAGAAAACTTTTAATAATATGGAGACATTTTGTCTCAGCTTATGGTACTTAGCTCACCAAAATGGGATAATCAGTTCCTCAGATTTGACGGGAAATGTCATCTGTAACTTAAAAGCCCTGGGTTTCAAAGGCATGAGCATAAGTGGGTTATGAACAATCTTTTATTCAGGAGAAAAGTGATGGTTACTTCACGGGGAGTGACATGTTATAAACACGTGAAGGAAGGAAGATAGATGTTCTTACAGCAAATATTCTCCATAGAACTCCAGTCTGGGTGTCCTGTGTTTGACTGTAGTGAACTAGTTTAGATCTTCTGTTAAAAATCTAAAGCCTTTTAAGATAACTCAGTATCTTGAGAGTTTGTAATAAGGGCAAGCATCTGATGACTGGTATCCCCTTCCCCAGTGAGATGTCAGAAAAACTTCACCGTGCAACTCCGCCCTCTAGTGTTTCCTGGTAACTACAGTCATGGTCTCAAAATCGGACCCATGGTGCCTAGAATTTCACTAGGTTAGAGATATTTCTATATATTTCACATCTTGTTTGAAAATAAATTTGGCCCAGGTTCCATTTGTATAAAAGGCGTTGACATCTGTTTTTGTTTACCTAATTTGTTTTAGAAAAGGTGTTCCCCCCATTTGATTAGATTTTGATTGAATCAAACTTGTTTCTTTATTCCACTTTGCAAATATGGAGGATTAAATTTTAGTCTGTTGAGAAAGTTTGGAATAACTATGTCTTAAATAGTTTAAGAACATAAATCATGTGAGCTCAAGAAGAACGTTAAACCCATTTGAAGTTATTTTAGGGAGCACATTCACATGTTGATTCCCCACTGACTATCTAGGTGCAACAAGTTTACATAGAAGATGATTATGACATCTAGCATCCCTGACGGGAGAAGGCAATGGCAACCCACTCTGGTACTCTTGTCTGGAGAATCCCATGGATGGAGGAGCCTTGTAGGCTACAGTCCATGGGGTCACTAAGAGTTGGACACGACTGAGCAATTTCACTTTCGCCTTTCACTTTCATGCATTGGAGAAGGAAATGGTAACCCACTCTAGTATTCTTGCCTGGAGACTCCCAGGGACAGAGGAGCCTGTTGGGCTGCCGTCTATGGGGTCGCACAGAGTCGGACACAACTGACATGACTTAGCAGCAGCAGCGGCAGCAGCATCCCTGTCAAAGCTGTGGTTTTTCTAGAAGTCATGTATGGATGTGAGAGCTGGACCATAAAGAAAGCTAAGTGCTGAAGAATTGATGCTTTTGAACTGTGGTGTTGGAGAAGACTCTTGAGTCCTTTGGACAGCAAGGAGGTCAAACTAATCTATCCTAAAGGTAATCAGTCCTGAATATTCATTGGAAGGGCTGATGCTGAAGCTGAAGTTCCAATATTTGGCCACCTGATGTGAAGGACTGACTCCTTGGAAAAGACCCTGATGCTGGGAAAGATTGAAGGCAGGAGAAGGGGATGCCAGAGGATGAGTTGGTTGGATGGCATCACCAACTTGATGGACATGAGTTAGAGCAAGCTCTGGGAGTTGGTGATGGACAGGGAAGCCTGGTGTGCTGCAGTCCATGGTGTTGCAAAGAGTCAGACATGACAGCAATTGAACTACACTGAACTGAGCATTTTTGTCAAAATATTTGCAATATATTGATGATCAAGTATTTTAGATATTTTGCAAATTAGACAAAAATATCCTTAGTATTTGGATTAATGTATTTAAGAGAAACTGCTGCTGCTGTCATTCAGTCACTAAGTCGTGTCCAGCTCTCTGCAACCTCATGAACTGCAGCAGGTCAATTCTCCTTGTCCTTGACCATCTCCCAGAGTTTATTCAAACTCATATCCATTGAGTCAGTGATGCTGCCTCGTCTCTGCCTCATCGCATCCTCTGCCTCCCGCTTCTCCCCTCATTTTTCCCCAGCATCAGGGTCTTTTCCATGAGTCAGTTCTTTGCATCAGGTGGCCAAACAACTGAAGCTTCAGCTTCAGCATCAGTCCTTCCAATGAATATTTAGGGTTGATTTCCTTTAGGATTGACTGATTTCCTTTCAGTCCAACGGACTCTCAAGAGTCTTTTCCAGCACTACAATTCTTAAGAGAAACTATTGATTGAATATTGGGGCGGTTTTATTTGAAAGAGAGACTGATCACATTTCAGCTTCTTTTGTTCAGCTTCAGATTTTTCAAAGAGGCCCTTTTATTTTGCTGCAGGCAACATTTTTAAAAAGAGAATTAGATGAGAAGCAATTTTCATGATGTAAAACTTCTGAACTATATGTGAAAATGAGGTTTTTAATTACTGCTGATTGTTTTACTAATGGTGAGCCATCTTGCTTGAGGGAGAAAATTTTTCCAGGAGGCTTAAGCTCTTAGTTAACAACCAGAGGAACCTTAATTAAGCAGTTACTATTGAGGTCCCAGCCACCTCCTGAGGTTTATCACTGTGGGGAGAGATGGTGAAGAGAGAGTGTTTCTGTCTGGTTTGAGTACCCTCAAAATAACTAGAGTAAATGAAAAGAAATAATAGCAGAAGAAAAAGGAATGATAAGTAGAGTTTTCTTTTTATAAGCGGGGAATATAATTTTATTTTAGAGATACAAAGGTTTCTAAGAGTATTAATAGGGGTATTAGACAAACTTAGTCGTCTTGAACAGTGTTAATATCCTTCCAAGTCAATGAGGCCATAGGTACTCTTGGTTCCATGCTCAGAAACTAAGACCTATTAGTTATTGTGTGTGTGTGTTTCTGTGTGTGTGTGTGTGTGTGTGTGTGTTAAACTTGTGGTTTATTTTGCAAGTAGTCTTGGTAATGTCGTTATATAAAATTGCCCGTGATTAGAAAACTCAGATGTTTTTTAAACTTTATATTTTATATTGGAGTATAGCCGTTAACAACATTGTGATAGTTTCAGATTTTCGGTAGAGTGACTCTAGCCATACATACACAAATATTCATTCTATCCCACACTCCCCTCCCAACCAGGCTGCCACACTAGCATTGAGCAGCGTTCCCTGTGCTGTATAGCAGGACCTGTTAGTTATTGAAAATGAATAATACATAACTATCAATAGGTCAAAGAGCTCAGTTTGTGATACTGTCCCTGCCCTCTTGGCTGAGTAACTCAGTTATCAAGAAGTACAAGAAAGGATGGTAAAGGTGGAAGGAACGTTACACTCTGTTGGGGAAAACGATTTCAGCACTGTAGTGTCCAGCCTCATAGGTGGGGCAGGGGGCTTGTACAAAGCTTCTGATAGACACTTATGTGGGCATAACATTCATTAAATATATTTTAAATAGGGATAATGTGAGGGGGATTTTAAGTGGACAGATAAACATTTAAAAGAAATACACTGTCTCTTCCATAAAGATGCACAAGTAGTTCTTTCGCCTTATCAAAAGTTAAAAAGTATTTTGAGACCAGCGTGGATTTCAGAGAAGATTTTAAAAAGCTGAACATGATCCTAATTGCATAAATTAGCATGATAAATTTACAGTTGACTATCTTGGTCGTGTATAAGTTTTAGTTTCGACAGCTGGAAAAATGTTCTTCATCAGATTTTCGTACGGTGAGAAAAAAGGCTTACATTACTTAGTAAATGCCTTTTTCTCTCTGAGTAGCAAACCATAGGTGCTAAATGAAATAAACACAGAATAAATTAAAATTATTTTGCAAGGGTGATAACATGCTTTCAGTGGTTAAATCTTACAGAAAAATGAAAACATACTCATTTTTACAGTGTTATTGCAATGGAGAGTTAATAGCAAATTGGGACAATTTTCAATGAAATAGCATAATGTTTCATTAAGAGTAAGGAGAAAAATTCTTATATTAATCGTGTATATGCATTACACGTTCTGTGTGAAAACATATTCGTTTAACCATTTCTCAGCAGCTTCACATCAATATAAGACTAGTATTTCCATAAAGAACTATGAGAATAATGGCCATCGTTGAAGGTGGTTTTAGTTTATAGTTTGAAGACAAGGCCTTAACTTTAAATAAGGTGCTAATTATATATAGATGACAGTTCTGTGATATGAAAAGAAAACACAGAACTCCTTATCAACGGTGAGTCAGAATTTGGCCAGCACATTAGAAGTAAAGAGAAGCTCATTTCTCATATGGTATCAGAATCCAGTGATGGAATTTCTTTTAGATATCTGGTCAAAACCAGCCAGTGTCAGCAAAGTGACTTTACAATAATTAAATTATACAATTACTATCTTTTAAGTATCTAATAAATCCACTCAGAACTCAGTACAAAATTATATTGCTCTATCTACTTAGAGATATTTATGGATTAAAATGAACGTGATTGCACAGTGAGCAGCAGTGCAAAGTGACGAAGATTAGACAAGCGTTTACTTTAAGCAAATCCCAATATGTCATTTCCAGGACTGAAAATATTTCTGAAGTATGGTTGAGAGCTATCTGCTACAAGAGGATTAGAGTATGTTTGAGCATCTCCCCTTGGACACACTTTCTCTGCGGCAGAACCTTTGAAGAGCTCGGAAAATAAGCGTGTTTATTGTAAAGTTTGTGTCCCACTACAAGACACTTGTGGAGATTCTTACTGATAATAATAGCTGTTGTTTATTGAGCTCGTAGGTGCTTAAGAGGCATTACCTCATTTAATTCTCAAAAATACTGTAAGAATGAACATTTGGAAAAATGTATCTTACTTGGAGGTGCTTCAGTTTAAGTTTGTGTCTACATTTACAGGATCAACCAAACTCTCTGGAATTCAGTGACATTTAAATCAGTTTGGGAAAATGGAAAAACCCTTTTCAATCAGTTAAGGAGACTGAATGCTGGTTTATGAGTCACCACATATAGTGACTCAATGGTGAAGAATCTGCCTGTAATGTGGGAGACACAGGGTTGATCCCTGGTCCAGGAAGACCCCCTGGAGAAGGAAATGGCAACCCACTCCAGTATTCTTGCCTGGAGAACCCCATGGACAGAGGAGTCTGGCGGGCTACAGTCCACAGCGTCACAGAGTTTCAGACACAATTTAGTGACTGAACAAGTACAACAACGACGACAACAACATGTCACTCTGAGATTTGGGATAAATTTAATAATTTACTGAACTGTTTTTTACACAGATAACTCAGGAAAACATAATATTGTCAAAAAAGCATGTTAAAATTGCAATAATTGAGATAATATAGAGACTAGTAAAAAATGAATAATCTCTCTCTTTATTGGCTCTCAAGGCCCCACCCCAATCTGGGTAATCACTGTTGAAACATTGGTCTGTATACTTCAAGTCCTTTTGGAAGAATGCATTTACATATATATAAATATATGTCTGTGCAACTATAGTATTTTTTCCTCACCTCATGCCTTATTCTTTAGTTTCTTTTACTTGATAGTATGTATTACATGACTGTTATTTTTTTAATTAATGGATTAATTATATTGTTCAGACTGAATCTAAGTTTATTGAACAGTTTTTCTGTTGAAGGACACTCAGGTTATAATTTTTCACTGTTATAAAAGTGCTGCAGATAACCCTAGACACATGTTGGGAACATAATGGTAGGGTGGAGCCAGACATGGAAATGTTGGGGTATAGGGTATGTGCCGTAAACTTTTGAAAGACAAAGTCACTTCCCAATTGACCACCATCTCCACTGTCTTAATACGACGCTCCATCAGCAGTGTAGGTGAGCATTTTCCGTATCTTCATGAATACCGGCAATCATCAATTATTAATAGTTAGTAAACTAAATTATTAATGTTTTATAAAAATGATACTTTGTTATTTTAAATTTTATTTCCTTAATTGTCAGTGAGCTGGAACACTGCTTTCTGTGTTTACTGACCATTGGCATTTCTCCGTGTGTGCAGATTACATGCTCATACCCTTGGCTTGTTTTTGATTGAGACCAAGTTTATCAGTTTTAAAAATCTATGTTCATGTTTTTACAAATTTTCCCCTTTTCTTGACCAGTTTGATCTGCCAGTTTCTCTTATATAACTTATAATCTATTGGGATATAGACATTAACAAGTTATCATGCAGTTAATTTTTAAATGTATAAGGATTATCTATGCATTACTGATTTTTAATGGAATAGCCTTGTGATTAGAAAACATACTTGATAAGAATTCAGTGTTTCAGCATTTGCTGAGACTTGAATTTTGGCCAACGGTATGGGTAATTTCTGCAGATATTTAATGTGTGCCTGCAAAGAATGTGTTTTCTTCAGTTACTGGATGCAGTTTCTCAAGTCTGATTGGATCGTCCAGTATGGCTTGCCTCACCCCTTACAGAATTCTTGAGTTCCTAAGGTGAAGTTAACAGATTTGCTGGATGTGTGACTGCAAAAAGCCTCTTGCATCACTTTCTCAACCGTGTCAGATAGGATTTGGTTTCGATGCCAGTGGTGAATATCCAAAATACCCAAAGCTCAGGAAAGATAAGAATTTCTTTCTGTCTTTCATGAAAATGTCAGGTAAGATGCTCCGGCGCTGTGCAGGTGCTCCATGTGTCAGAGCCCAGGTTCTTCCTCTTATTGTCCTGATATATGAGACCCTCATCTCACGGTCACCTTATTGCCAATATTGGCTGCTTCAACTCCAGACATTACACCTACATTCCAGCATGCAGGGGAAAAGAAGGGAAAGATCCCTCCTCAAGAGATGTGTGGAAATGTCTAGAGGCCACTTCCCAGAAGTGTGCACAGCACTTCAGACTATGCCCCATGGTCTGCAGTTTAGTCTTATGACCTAAGACTACAGGGCAAGTTAAGAAGGGTTTGGTCTTTATTCTGTGACCTGCCTAATCTGGGGAATTCTTTAATAAAAGGGATGAATAGGTATTGAGTAGCAATTAACCGTCTCTGCCATAACCAGTTTCCATCAATATGTACATATATCAATTAATACTCAATTTATTGAATGCAAATGTCTTGAAATGTAAAGAATACTGCTTTAATTTTGTGTGCCATCTTTGTTAAAATACTTTGAACTCCACCTTTTCTACATCTTAAACATAACTCTGAGCACCTGTATCTCTTCTTAAAAGCTTTTTCAGCAACTACCAGTTGCCTACTTAGTCACATTCTTGCTCTCTAGCATGGTGGTCAAGGTCTTAATTGACCTTGTCATAGCTTAAGTTACCGATATATGCCTGCTTCCTGGTCTTCTTCTTGCAAACCTGGTAAAGAGTTATTCTTATTTTCCCAACACAAACCATGAACCCCGCCTTAGTTCCTAAGCTCCTTTGTCATCTAGGAAGTGTGCTTTCTCTATTTTCTACATGGAGAAATCTCTTGCTTTCCAAGTCTAATCCGAAAGCCGCTTGTCCATTGAGCCGTCTCTGATCACTCCAGAATGTGCGTTATCTTCCTGTTGGGACCACTATGACACTTTATCTTTTCTGTAATTTGTACACATTTTGTCTCTCTGTTACACTGGGAGGCTTGTGAAGGCCAATCTAGTGCCTGAGTTACTTTCCATCCTCTGCCTAGCCATGTGTATAATATTGGGCAATAATACATCAGTAAAGGGGTAAATAAAGTGAATGATTGATTGCTTATAAAATGTGTGTATTTAGTGCCATAATATTTATTTTATACAAATCTATAGTATTAAATTACATTCATGTAATTCTTTTTCTGTGTGGTCCAGATGATATAGTTGGTTCTTGATCACAGTAATAAGCAAGAGATGCTTTCAGTTCAAAGATAACATGACCAGCTGCAGGTGGTGAGAGAAACAAGATCCTACTTACTGGCATATCTTAATATTTTAACAGATTTATTCTTAGCCAAACAGAGGAAGCAGAATTTAGAAACAATGCCGGTTCCTGAAATTGGATTCATCAGGGGGCACTTTATTTCATAAACTTTGGGAAAGAGTGATGAAACATCTCGGGTTCCATTTGTGTCTCTGATGGAGGGTAAGAAATTGATGTCTGGTTTTGCTGTGAAAGCTGTTTGTAGGTAATCTTATCCTGTGGTTTTATATCTATCTGGTCACAAGCAGGATTTCTTTACATCAGACTAGATCTTGCCAAAATTTGGTTTAGTGTCTCTAAGATGAATTAATAAAATTAATAAAATTGATTTGGTTTGTGACGCAGATCTTGATTATACTGTTATTACTCTTACATTGTACATATACTCAGAACATGTGCTTTAACTCTATTTTTGCAAGTTGGTACAGAAACTTGGAACAAATCTCATGTTTGGACAGAAACTGAAAAAAAGGTCTTTGTTAGACATATGGGTAGGCAGGTAGAAACTGTCTGGTTCATATCACACTCACCATGAGTATCTCAGTCAGTGTGTATTCATCTTGATAGATACACAAAAGCTTCATTTGGAAAAAGTCATTTAATCATAATGGAACTGTGAGAGAAATATAAATAAAAATATAAAACTCAACTAAAAAGTGTCTTGTGCTTGATAACTGAGATACTGGAACTATAACTGCTAATGTCAGGTCAGAACACAAGTACCGCTGTCATCTCAGCTGTTTGAAAAATTTCTGGAAGTGCAAGTTAACGCAATTTGGAAAGAGATCCAAAAAAATGGACATATGTTTCTTTCCCTGACACTTGCCTCAAGAGAGAATATTACTCTTTGCCTTCGCCTCCAAATGACAGCAACAAGAAAACAAAACCCAAATAGTCATTATTATTTTATTTGCATTCTTTTGGTTAGTGGGAGTTTGGATATCTTTTCATATGTTTATTGGCGAAGTTAAGAGTGAGTGTTGAAATGTTTACTTGTGGCAATAACTAGAGACATGGAAGGGAAATTCTGATTGATATCACTTTTCGATAGCTCCCATCTCTCTCTCTCATACGTGCACGCACGCACGCACACACACACACAAGCATGTGGGCTCTTAAGGCAAAGTAAGTAACTAAGCTGCCAGGTTTTTGTCTTTCTAACAGAAGGCAATGGCACCCCACTGTGGTACTCTTGCCTGGAAAATCCCATGAACGGAGGAGCCTGGTAGGCTGCAGTCCATGGGGTCGCTAAGAGTCAGACATGACTCAGTGACTTCACTTTCACTTTGCACTTTCATGCATTGGAGAAGGAAATGGCAGCCCACTCCAGTGTTCTTGCCTGGAGAATCCCAGGGATGGGGGAGCCTGGTAGGCTGCCGTCTATGGGGTCGCACAGAGTCAGACACGACTGAAGCAACTTAGCAGTAGCAGCAGCAGGAGACAAAGTAATTAATCAGTCTCCAAGAGTGGGATGTGTTGGGGAGTGGTTCTGGGAAACTGATTTGGGTCCTATAAACTGATACTCTGTTTTAGGAAAGTAATCTGGGAATGTTTATACAAATATAAAATCTTCAACTCTTTGACTTGGCAATCACACCTTGAGATTTACTCTAAGGATATAATTATACAAGTCTGAGATGGTGTATGTACTAGGATATTGACTTCTGTCTTGTTTGTGATAGAAAAATATTGGAAGAGATTTAAATGCTCATACATCAAGGCATTGTACACCATACAGTAGTACGAAACCAGTGAAATGTATGGACTTGGGAGAATTTCTGCATCCTTATTTTGAAAACAAAGTGGAGGTTCCTGAGCATGTGTATGGTCTAATTCTACTTTGTAGCTGAATAGACAGGTAGATTCCTATCTATATATCTAAACATATCTATGAATGTAAAGAGATAGTTAGAAAAAACATTTGCTAAAATATTGACGTTGATAATTAAAAATCTAACTGGGAAGATGAGCTGGTAAAGATTCCACCTTCAGTGCAGGAGACCTGGATTCAATCCCTAGGTTGGGAGGAGAAGGGAATGGCTACCCTTTCCAGTTTACTGGCCTGGAGAATTCCTTGGACTATATATTCCATGGGGTCACAAACAGTCAGAAACGACTGAGCAACTTTCACTTTCAACTGGGCAGATACATGCAGATTCAAAGCTGATGGGGAGTAATGAGAGATACAGTAATTCTTAGGGTCTCAGGGATTCAGAAAAGGAGAAGCTTTGTGTAGCAAGAAAGGTCAGAGGGTCTCACATAGTCGGAAGCACTTGGATTGATTCATTTATCCAGGGTAGGGTTTGAGCGGCTAGAGAGGCGGGAACAGCATTTTAGGTGGGAGTAAAGCATTCATCTGCCTCATTGGTATGAAGCAGTGAGGGCAGGCACCAAGAATCACATATAAGTTATGGCCTGCAGACTGAAGAAGCTTATAGACTAGTGGAGAATAAAAGCACCTAAGTTACAATCCAGTGTGGAACATGCATCTGTAAAACTGTGCCCAGGGCACTGTGAGAATACTGAAAATGGGTACTTACCTAAGTCTAGAGAGTGGTGAATGAGGAGGAAGGGAGATGGGGAGGGGCTCCATGGGGGAAGTTTCCAGGAGTGGTGAGTGTGAGCTGAAACTGAGAGGGTGAGTTAGCTATGTGGGGAGTGAATAATGCTAGAAATAAATGTGAATGTTTACCTCAGTTTTGATGGTTACATGGATAGAAGAGGCTACCTCCAACCTACCATCAGGAAATGAATGCATTGATGAAAGTGAAAGAGGAGAGTGAGAAAGCTGGCTTAAAACTCAACATTCAGAAAACTGAGATCATGGCATCTGGTCCCATCACTTCATGGCAAATAGATGGGGAAACAATGGAAACAGTGACAGACTTTATTGGGGGGGGGCTCCAAAATAACTGCAGATGGTGACTGCAGCCATGAAATTCAAAGACGCTTTCTCTTTGGAAGAAAAAATATGACCAACCTAGACAGCATATTAAAAAGCAGAGGCGTTACTTTGCCAACAAAGGTTTATCTAGTCAAAGCTATGATTTTTCCAGTAGTCATGTATGGATGTGAGAGTTGGGCTATAAAGAAAGCTGAGCACCGAAGAATTGATTTTGAACTGTGGTGCTGGAGAAGACTCTTGAGAGTCCCTTGAACAGCAAGGAGATCCAACCAGTCCATCCTAAAGGAAATCAGTCCTGAATATTCATTGGAAAGGGCTGATGCTGAAGCTGAAACTCCAATCCTTTGGCCACCTGATGCAAAGAACTGACTCATTTGAAAAAATCCTGAGGCTGGAAAAATTGAAGGCGGGAGGAGAAGGGGATGACAGAGGATGAAATGGTTGGATGGCATTGCTGACTCAATGGACATGAGTTTGAGTAAACTCTGGGAGTTGGTGATGGACAGGGAGGCCTGGTGTGCTGCAGTCCATGGGGTCGCAAAGAGTTGGACACGACTGAGCGACTGAACTGAACTGATCTTATGTGGGTGTGATACCCTCCTTCTCTTCTCTGTCCCCTGCTAGGAGTACAGGTCCCTACAGGACTGTGTCTTCTCCTTTTCTACCAGACTCTTTGTGGATCTTTCTTTACAGCTTTGCCTGTAGAAAAGTCCTTTCACCAGCCTCCTGGTCATCTTCAGTAAGAGGTGCTCCTCATGTGGTTGTATTTTTGACGTGTTCATGGTGGGAGATGAGCTCAGCATCTGCTTACCTGACCATCTCCAGCTCTACCACCTAGTAGGGAGCATACTGGTATACACACACCCAGTCTTCCTCTGGATTAACATCTTACATTAGTCACTATGGTGCACTTGTCACAGCTAAGGAGGAAATACTGGCACATTATGATTGACCAAGCTTCATTAAAATTTCACTATTCTCCCCACCCCCAATAAATTTTGTCTGGCTCAGAATCCTCTCCAGGGCAGCACATGATGTTCAGTTGTTGTGTCTCCTTAGGCTCCTTCGGTCTGTGACATTTTTGAAACTTTCTTTGTTTTTGATGACCTTGACAGATTTGAGGAGAATTGGTCAGGTGTCTTCTAGAATGTTCCTCAGTGTGGGTTTGCTGATGTTTTTCTCTCTTAGGCAGACTGGGATTATGACTATGGTTTTCAGGGAGAGGCAAATTGTCATTCTTAACACATTGTATTAAGGATACCTGCTACCACTAGGAATTGTAACCACTGATGTTAACCTAGTTTGGGATAATATTTAGCAGGTTTCTCTACTGTAATGTTCCTCTTCCTACTTCCTCCCATAATTTCATAATTTACTCTTTTGAAAACAAGTTAGTAAGCGCACGTTTCCTTGGTGTTTCACATGGTAAAGAATCTGCCTGCAATGCAGGAGACTCATGTTTGATCCCTGAGTCAGGAAGATCCCCTGGAGAAGGGGATGGCCACCCACTCTAATATTCTTGTCTGAAGAGTACCATGGACAGAGGAGCCTGGTGGGCTACAGTCCATGAGATCACAAAAGAGTCGGATAAGACTGAGAGACTAACATGTCGAGTATTCAAAGGGTAGAAGATCTTTGACTTTATTAAACAAATGTGTTGAACTCTTTTCTATTACCCTAAACTGTTAAAGTGAGTCCCAATTCTTATCCTTATCTAATGGGAAGTTTTTTTAAAAAAATTACTGAAATACAGTTGATTTACAATGTTAGTTTCAGGTGTACAGCAAAAAGATTTAGTTATACATATATATACCTGGAGAAAGAAATGGCAACCCACTCCAGTATTCTTGCCTGGAGAATCCCATGGACAGAGGAGCCTGGTGGGCTACAGTCCATGGGGCCACAAAGAGTTGGACACAGCTGAGGGCTTAACGTTATTTTTGTTTAGATTCTTTTCCATTATAGGTTATTAAAAGACACTGAGTTTAGCTGCCTGTGCTACACAGCAAGTCGCCGTTGATTATCTACTTTATATATAATAATGTATATATTTTAATTCCACACACCTAATTCATCCCTCTTCTCTTTCTCTCTCTGGTAACCATATGCTTGTTTTCTAGGTCTGTGAGACTATTTTTATTTTTTAAATAAGTTCATTCATATCATTTTTTAAAAGATTCCACATATAAGCAATATCATATAATATTTGTCTTGCTCTGTCTGACTTCATTTAGTAAAATAACCTCTAGGTCCATCCATGTAGCTGCAAATGACATTTCATTCTTCTTTATGGCCAAGTATTCCGCTGTGTTTGTATGCACCACATCTTCTTTATCCATTCGTCTGTTGATGGACACTTAGGTTGCTTCCATGCCCTGGCTATTGTAAACAGTGCTGCTGTGAACACTGGGGTGCATGTAATGGGAAGAATTTTCTCTTGTGATTTTCCTGCAAGCTCCATGTATTCTCTTCTTGTCATTTCTGTCAGCTGTCATTCTTAACTTTGCCCCCCCCCCCTTTTTTTTCTGTTGTGTGCACATGGCATTTAAAATCCAGATTAAGACTGAAAATTTTAGTCAGCTATCCTCCTGTTTCCACTTAATTTAAATGTTTGCCTAATAGCCTAAAAATTCAGATAACAAACTGAAAATTGTTTTTCAATTACAGATTTTGGCACTGTAGGGTGATATACTTACTTTGGCACCGTGAATTTCTCACTTTGTTATTAAATTATATATAATTTCAAGGGATGTGGAGCCACATGACTCATATTTGAGCATTCCTCTGTGGGCTTGATAAACAGATTGCAATATGTTGCTTTGATTAAGAATCAGTGGGCTGCATGCTTTAACTAAAAGTGAAAACCCCTAAGTCAATCATGTGGGCTGGTGGAAAAACAAGTAAGGTTAGGGGATAGAGAGGAGAAGGCCAGTGAGCACACGTTTAGTAGTTAGTGCTGGAGAACAAAGAGAGAGAATAGGACTGTAAGTGATGCTGTTAGGAAGTGTCCCATTATGGAGAGGGCCGAGAGGGCGTGCTGATGATGGCAGATGACGGAGATGATAACGCACTGGGAGAGCATGTATGGTCTAGGCAACTCGGAGCAATTTGATAAGTTTTATTTTAAAGGGCACAAGTCATCTCAGTGAATATTTAAATAGTATTCACGAATGCAGCTATGGGCTTCCCTTGTAGTCGGTAAAGCATCTGCCTGCAATGCGGGAGAGACCTGGGTTCAATTCCTGAGTGGGAAAGTTCCTCTGGAGAAAGAAATGACAACCCATTCCAGTAGTCTTGCCTGGAGAATCCCATGGACAGAAGAGCCTGGCAGGCTACAGTTCATGGGATCCCAAGAGTCAGACACGACTTAGTGCTATCTTTCTTTCAAGAACGCATTCTTGACTTTTTTCTTTACTAAACTCGTTTTATAGTGTTAATTCTGAGTTTCTCTGAGAAACAGTAAATTAACATTTTATTCTTGTTTTTCCATGCATAAGGTGCTTTCACGTTCATTCACTGAATAATCTCATATGAAAATATATGATGTTAATTTTTTTCTTAGTCCCATTTTACAGATGGGTCTTTCGAGGCTTGGGGAGGTTAACCAACTTATTCTGGCTCACCTGCTCAGAGATAAGCAGGAATTTCTATTAATTTCAGTTGACTGGCTTCAGTGAACATAAGTGAATAACCTTGACTGAATGAGAGTGAGTCGTACACCTGGGTCTCCATACAGCTGCTCTCTACACTGGAGTCCACTGCAGTCTATTTAAATCAGAATTCTGAAGTCCTGCCAGTGTTTGGAGGAGATTTTACTATCAGGATGTCTAAGCCAAGTTTCTGTTTTGGGAGGTGTCACCCAGAGGAACCTGGGAGGCTACAGTCCATGGGGTCACAAAGAGTCAGACAAGACTAAGCGACTAACACACACACACACACACACACACACACACACACACACACCCAAACTCAGGCTTGATTATGACTACCCCTCCTACTCCGTGCCCACACTCCACTAGACTCAGGCAAGATTCTCTCCAATGCCTGCCTCCCTTTCTCTGACCTTGCCCTAGTCACCCTGGTTTAGGTAAAAAGGGTGGATTAGGGTTAGAGGAAAAAATCCCTTTTTTCTTACAACATTTCCTAGGGCTTGGCTCTTACTTAGGACAGTTCTCTTTCTTGAACACATTCTTGTTGAGTGATGTTCAGGTTAGCTCCAAGACAGGCTCACCTCAGAAAGGGAGAAGGTCCACATTCAGTGGCACAGTGACCCACTCCAGGGAGTCAGCCAGGAGGAGCAGACTGGCCAGGGGGGCCCAGGAGACCTGGCATCGAGGTGTTAAGAGGGACAGGGAATGACTGCACAAAAGGAGCAATGGGTGGGGCAAGATGTGTGTCCCGTCAACTGCCCTCGCCAGCCCCCCTGTCTGCCTCCCCAGCTCCAGCACGTTCACAGCGGTCTCTTACTCCCCACCTCCCTGTGCTGCCTTAGAAATAGGACGCTGCTGCTGTGTAGTCGCTATGTCTTGTCTGACTCTTTTGTGACCCAGGCTCCTCTGTCCCTGAAATTTCCCAGGCAAGAATACTAGAGTGGGTCACCATTTCCTTCTCCAAGGGCTCTTTTCTGACCCAGGAATTGAATCCGGGTCTCCTGCTTGGCAGGCAGATTCTTTCCCAGTCTGAGTCAGCTGGGAAGCCCCAGAAATAGGGATAGAACAAAGCTATCAGCTAGAAGAGCTTCAAATAGAGTGGAGAGCCAAGGAGAGGTGAAACAGAAACAGAGAAAGCAGGGGGAGGAGATATGGGCACGGGGGCGGGGGGGATGTCTCTTTTAAGGTCTGATGCGATTTGCATTTATACATTAGAAGGTGATACACCTGGGTGATATGCCTGCGTCCCTATGCCTGTCCTGCAAATAGGTTCATCTGTACCATTTTTCTAGATTCCATCATATATGTGTTACTATATATGATATTTGGTGTTCTGTTAGGATGGACATGCAGACAACTGGAGGGGAATGGGAGAGGGGACGAATTGGGAAGGTACCACTGATATATATGCTACCATGTGTAAAGTAGCTCACTGGTGGCAAGCTGCTGCATAGCGTGGGGAGCAGTGGAATGGTGGCGCAGGAGGGAGGCGATTCATGCTGTACCACAGAAACTAACAAAGCATGGTGAAGTAATGAGGCTCCAATATTAAAATTAAAAAAAATTTTTAATGAACATTTTTAAGTATTTTTGAAAGAAGCTAAAATACACTAAGTACAAACAGGGCTTTCCCTCTGAGCGGACTAACAGAGGAGAGGAAGGCAGGGGTCTTGGAAGCTGTGGTGTGATGACCTCGGCCTGGTCCACCAGATGGCACAGCACCCTGTGCTCCACCAAAATGGCGGCTTCCGGAACTTGTCGGCAGTTTGAATCCTCAGGGCAAAGCCAGGCTGCGTTTTACGGTACTTCCTCTAGGGTATATATATATTTTTAATCTGGTTGCCTTAAGAGCCATCCACTTGGCGGAAGACACTGTTGGACTCAGAAGAGGAATATCTGAAGTCTGTCCCAGTGGTCCTGGAGCGGAATTACTCTTCCTGTTGTGATTCTAACGAGGAAAGTGAGTGCGAGCGGAGGAGATGATGAAGGTACCAGGTCCGCCCGGAAGACTGTGTTCTGGTTGTCAAGTTCTTGGATGCTGTTGCCTCTTAAACATCTCACCTCAGAAACGACTTGCCTTTGTCAACAGAGCACCATTTAATAGCTTCCCCCTTCATTTTAACTACTTGTCGGGAACTGTTTTGGTTTTGGAAACCGCAGTGCCAGCTCTTCAGTGGGGTTTTTGGTCATGTTGGCCTGAGTTGATACTCTGTGAATAAGATAGAATCTGCTGTTTTTCCTTTTAAAAAATGGTCACAAGACTGGGCTCCTAAATTTCTGGCAGTGACTCATGTGGAAACCACGGGGAGGCTCTGACTTGCCTTTTAAAAATCTCTACGTTGAAAGTAATTTGCCAGGAAAAAGGGAAAGAAGTCTTTTAAAAATCCAGCAACATCCTGGTCGCGGAGGGCCTTGGGGGCGTTCCTGTACTGTGAGGTAATGACCGTGAAGTGCCCAGATCCTGGAAAGTACCCTTGACAGGGCAGAGGGTTTGTAGGCAACATCACTCTTACCTCCTCAGGGTCACAGTATATTGTTCTCATGTGCTTCTTGGCTCTTGAGCTTCAATCCACATTTTCAAGGTGAATGGAAGGAAAATTTTATTGGTTTTTTAAAATGTCCTTTTCCTTCAAAATGTTAAAGTGAACCTGCTGTGCAGATGAGGGTGTCCTAAGCCACTGCTTAACTTCTGATGGGTGTGTTTCCTTCCTATTTCTGTTTCTGAGTTTCCAAAGACACTGCTTTCTTTTATTTTGCTGATAGGATATGACAGGGTAGTCATGGTTCCTGGTGACGCTTGGCCTGCACATCCCATGGGTGCCTTGAGAAGGACCAAGTTTTGTATTCATTTAATCTAGTGCCTGAGGTTTGGAGAGTGTTTGCTAATAATAAATAGGATTCGCACTACTATGTGCTTCCTGTGTTTAGATTTAGGACCAGAATGCGAGACACATGAGGACAGTTTATTCTCTTGATAAATCTCCAGCACCTAGAACCGTATCCGGCACCCTGCAGGCATTCAATAAATATTTGCATGTTCCACGAGCGTGTCTGCCATCTGATGAGATATGCATTGGCTGTTGGGTAAAGCAGAGCACCTGCTACACGGTCCCTGTCTAGAGGGTCCAACGGACTCTGGGAGGTAAGCTTATAGATGTGTCTTCTTCTGGTTTAGCAACCAGATGATTCCTGCAACTTTCAGAATAAATCAAGGGTCCTACCGGGTGGGCCCTGCCTCCCTGCTTCCTCTGTTCCCATTGCCCTTGTGTTACTTTCAGAAAAGAAAAAAGAGAGTCTGAATAAGTACACATCCACCTAAAACACCACGTTGTAAACACTTTATAAATATTAGTTGTTATTATGATGTTACTGAAGTCACCATGTTCTATTTTATTGAGTTTTTATTTTATTATATTTTTTTAATTTAAATTTTAATTTTTACTCTATTTTACTTTACAATACTGTATTGGTTTTGCCATACATTGACATGAATCCAACACGGGTGTACATGCGTTCCCAAATATGAACCCCCCTCCCACCTCCCTCCCCATAACATTTTAAAAAATCAGGTGAATAAATTTTAAATTTTATCAAATTTTGTCCAATTAATTTTTAATGAAAATCATTTCTTTTTATTCATTATTACAATGAAAAGTTTTGTCAACATTATTCTCTAATGTTGAACAGTCCAAAATTTTATTGGATTATAGTTGATTTATGGGCTTCCCAGATGGCTTAGTGATAAAGAATCTGCCTGCCAAGGCAGGAGACACGGATTCAATGTCTGGGTTTGGATGAGCCCCTTGAGTAGGAAATGGCGGCCCACTCCAGTATGTCTTGCCTGGAAAATCCCAGGGACAGAGGAGCGTGGCAGGCTACAGGGGTTGCAAATACTTGGACATGACTGAGCGACTGCAAATGCATGTATAGTTGATTTGCAATGTTATATTAGTTTCTTGTATACAGCAAAATGAGTCAATTATACATATCAACACTCTTTATTTCTAGATTCTTTTCCCTTATAGGTCATTGTGGAGTATGGAGTAGAGTTGCCTGTGCTATGCTGCAGGTCCTAGTTTTTATTTATTTACTATTTTTTGGCCGTACCATGTGACCTGCAGGATCTTAGTTCCCCAGCCAGGGATCAAACCCATTCCCCCTGCAGTGAAGTGCAGAGTCCTAACCCTGGGCTGCCAGGGAAGCCCCTAACATTGAACAGTCAGTGAACGCCTCTTGTGAGCCCCAGGGAGCTGCATAATTTGGCTTACGTTAATGTAAGACTTTTGCATTGAGAACATAAGTGAAATTTGTCTGTAGTTTTGTTTCCTGTGGGTGTGCCATCTGCAGATGTTGGTGCTGATTTTATGCTGGTTTTGTCGAGTCAAAAGCTTCTCTTCCTTTTCAGTGTGCATTGTAAGTAGCGGTGAAATCTGATCCTTTGAGGATTTGTAGAATTCACAAGTGTGAAATTGATTAAGTCTGGTGCATTTTGGGAGGGGTTATTCTTTTAAAAATGTACTACAGTTTCATTTATGGTAATTGCTAGTGTGCAAAAATCATCCATCCATTTAGGATTTTACATTTATTATAATATTTTTCAGCCAAGTAGTTTTTATGATGCACATATTCTATGAACAATTGTGGTTATTTCTATAGTCTCACTTCTGTTTCTTTTTCTTTATTTTGGTTAGTCAAAGGTTTATCTTATTTATTGGCCTTAACTTAAAAAGAAGACTCTCATATATATATATATATATATATATAGGTAGTTTAGACTGTGAATTTTCCTTTGAGCACATCATAGCTGTATCCCAGAGATTTCAACAGAGAGCATTCCATTTTATTATATTCTGCATATTCTGTATTCTTGGTTTTGATTTTATTTTTGACACAAAGTTTATCTTGGAGAATTAAAAAATTTTCAGATGGTAAGATCTCTTGATTTTCTGCTTTTGTTATAGATTATTATTTTACTGTGAACATAAATTATTTTTATCTCATTTTAACTTTTGTAATTGATTGAGGCTTTATTTTTGACCTCATAAATACTCAAAATGGAGTATTTGTAAAGAAGCTGTATTCTCTGTTCTAAGATATAGAATTCCATTTATATATCAATTAGAACAGTTTTGTATCTTATTATTTCTTGTTCATGTGATCATTTTCCAGCAGGAATAAATTGTCATCTGTATTTCTTATACTTCTGTGCTTCAGATAATTTTTGCTATATAAATGATGATGGTATATCTATAAATGCTTATTGTGGATTGTACTCTCTGCAGGTTTAAAGTACCCTCTTCCCTTGTAGCTAAGTTGGTAAAGAATTTGCCTCCAATGCAGGAGACCTGGGTTTGATCCCTGGGTCAGGAAGATCCTCTGGAGAAGCAAATGGCAACCCACTCCAGTATTCCTGCCTGGAGAATCCCATGGAGAGAGGAGCTTGGCAGGCTACAGTCCATGGGTTTGCAAGAGCTGGACACAACTTAGCATCTAAACAAAACTTCTTATTGGATATCTTTGCTTTGAATTCAATGTGCCTGATACTAAGATTAAGATTTCTGGTTTTTTGTTGGTACTTGCCTGGCATGCCTTTACCCAAACTTTTATTTTCAAATTTTCTGAGTCATTTCTGACATAGAGCATACAATTTTTTTTTTTTTACTTTGAGAACCAGTTTGGGGTCTTTTTGTTTTGATTTTTGAATATAATGCACATATGTTTCTTTATTATAGATATGTTCAGCCTTAATTCTGTAATTATACTTTATGCTATTCTTCACTTCATTACTTCACTTTTTATTATATGGTCTCAGTTTAATTGTATGTTTTTCTCCTGTTATTTGGAAAGTTCTTGCCCATCATGCCATAACTGTTTTAGTGATAACCTTTACAACAATAGCTTCATGAGTTCAGTTCAGTCGCTCAGTCGAGTCCGACTTTTTGCAACCCCATGAATTGCAGCACGCCAGGCCTCCCTCCATCACCATCTCCCGGAGTTTGCTCAGACTCATGTCCATCGAGTCAGTGATGCCATCCAGCCATCTCATCCTCGGTCGTCCCCTTCTCCTCTTG
This sequence comes from Ovis aries, assembly GCF_016772045.2. Taxonomy (NCBI): domain Eukaryota; kingdom Metazoa; phylum Chordata; class Mammalia; order Artiodactyla; family Bovidae; genus Ovis; species Ovis aries. The sequence goes on from NC_056069.1 coordinate 57,168,218, forward strand.
CCCCCAATCCCTCCCAGCATCAGAGTATTTTCCAATGAGTCAACCCTTCGCATGAGGTGGCCAAAGTACTGGAGCTTCAGCTTTAGCATCATTCCTTCCAAAGAAATCCCAGGGTTGATCTCCTTCAGAATGGACTGGTTGGATCTCCTTGCAGTCCAAGGGACTCTCAAGAGTCTTCTCCAACACCACAGTTCCAAAGCATCAGTTCTTTGATGCTCAGCCTTCTTCACAGTCCAACTCTCACATCCATACATGACTATTGGAAAAACCATAGCCTTGACTAGACGGACCTTAGTCGGCAAAGTAATGTCTCTGCTTTTGAATATACTATCTAGGTTGGCCATAACTTTTCTCCCAAGGAGTAAGCGTCTTTTAATTTCATGGCTTCGGTCACCATCTGCAGTGATTTTGGAGCCCAAAAATATAAAGTCTGACACTGTTTCTGCTGTTTCCCATCTATTTCCCATGAAGTGATGGGGTCAGATGCCATGATCTTCGTTTTCTGAATGTTGAGCTTTAAGCCAGCTTTTTCACTCTCCACTTTCACTTTCATCAACAGGCTTTTTAGCTCCTCTTCACTTTCTGCCATAAGGATGGTGTCATCTGCATATCTGAGGTTATTGATATTTCTCCCGGCAATCTTGATTCCACCTTGTGTTTCTTCCAGTCCAGCGTTTCTCATGATGTAATAGCTTCATAGTTAATTATAATCTGTTAACCAGTGTCTATCTATGCCTCCTAAGACTCATGAAGAAATGAGTATAATTCTACTTATTTCTACATTCCATTCCTTCCTTCTACCATCTAGTTTTAGTTGATTATACTATATATTTTTAGTTATTCTATTTCCTTTTATATTTTTACTTCACTTAAATTTCCTTTCCTTTACCAGATTTGAATTTTATGTTTTTACCCTGGCAATAAAAGATGAGTCAACCTGTGCATTCCACACGTCTTGACTTCTCTTTCTTCGTGCCCCGATTTTTGTGGGCTACCTCGTTTCTATACCATTTTTGTTCTATTCTATAGCTACAGTTCCCATGGTGGCTTTAATCCCCATTCCTTCATTAAATGCAGTCAGTGCTCAGTACTAGGCATTTTGCTGAAGGTTTTTTTTTTTTTTTTTTTTTAATCATCTCTTGGTTTACCTTGCCTGAGGACTTCTTGCCTGAGGTCTTCTACCATGTCTTAATATTGAATGTTTCTGGGGGAGAAGCCAAAGTTAGCTCATGTCTCTTCCTTCAAGATAAAGTCATCTCTTTATCTTATCTGGATGCCCAAGCAATTTTTTTATTTGAAGTCCCCTAGCTTCATGTTGGTTGTTACTTAGCAGTTTTTCCCCTTGGTATCCAAGACTGCACTTTCAGTCTGCTTTGAATCTTTTCTTTCTAATATTTTCTTGTATTACTTACCTGTTGTATGCACATATGTATGTATATATATATATATATATATATTTATCTATCTTACTTGTTTTTCCTTTTTTCTGCAGCATTTATACAAATATAGCGTCTGTTTGTTTAATTGCTATCACTTTGTCCCTGAATTTTTAAATATCAGATTACATTTACTCCTTAATTAATAGATGAGAAACTGAGGCATAGTAAGAGGACTGGCAAGGATTCAAACCCAGGTCTACCTTTTCTGTGTCTTTGTAGAGGGGCACCTGTTTTCCTACTGAAGATCTTTCTAAGTTTGTTCCTTCTCTTTCTCTCCTTTCTTCCTTACGTTCTCCCACCACATACCTCTCTCTCTGCCCTTCCCTCCTCACTTTCATTCCTTCTTATTGTCTTTAACATCTTTCCCCACATCTTTTCACTGAGGAACATGTTCTGAATAAAAGTGTGGCTGTAACAATGTGTGTCATTGGAAGCAGTGGTGGAAGAGAAGGAGCTGGCATGAAGGTCACATTGCTTACTCATACTGTTTTGGAGGCATTTCCTTCAGTAGACATGGAGACCTCAGTTACGTTTCATGGACCCTAAGCCTTCTAAACTTTCCAATAGTGTCCTCTTTGGGCTATGTGATCTTGTTTCTGAAAAGGTACTGTGATATATGATGTTTTCCTTTAAGCCTTTCTTTTTAAACTTTGGATCAAAAACTATAGGTGATATTCATTAAAGACTGAACATGGTCAATGGGATGGGAAGGAATTCAGCTCACGTTTTTGTTAGTCAGTGTAGATTTCCATAATGCACTTGATTTTATACACAGCTTTTTAATTCATGTTCATTCAGTTCCTGGTCCACTAACTCCTAGATCCATTCTAGACACGCCTGCACTCCCTCTCTGTATTGCCTAGTGTAATTAATGCATGTATTTACAGAGGATGAGATACAATATGCATGTTCTGTAAATGACCCAGCAGACATCTCTTTTGGATCTCATCCTATTTATTTCTGATTACTTCAGCGTTTAACAACATCATTCTGAATTCATAAAGTCTTCTGGTTTAGCTATTATGTTTATATACTGTGTAGTGACCAATGAAAAGATTATAAAATGTACTGAGCCAGGAATTGACTTCAAAAATTCATCCAAAGCTATAGTAATTATTTTTTTCCTCCAGTTTTACTGAAATATATTCGACATACAGCACTGTAGGAGTTTAAGGTGTAGAGCATAAATATTTGACTTACATACATCGTGGACTGATGACTGCAGTGAGGCTAGTGAACATCTGTCATCTCACATCGACACAAAACTTGAAAAATAGAAAAAATATTTTCACCTTGTGATAAGAACTCTTAGGCTTAACAACTTTCCTACATAACATGCAGCCATATTAATTATATTTATCATATTGTATTAATACATCATATCTGTAGTACTTATGACTGGAAGTTTGTATCTTTTGACTGTCTTCTTCTAATTCTCCCTCCTCTCACCCTGTCTCTTTACCCATTAATTTATTGATCAACACTAAGGTTGCTATATAACTTATTCCTTAAAAAGTGAATTTACTGATTGTATTTATAACATTAAATGTATGCTTACTGTGCGGCATTTGAAAACTGTGTGTGTGTGTAATGTTACATAAGCATACTCCTGCAGGCACAATGATTACTTAGCATGCTTTGTGTTTCCTTCTGGTCTTTATATACACACACACTTTTATTAAATTTTAGTCATGCTTAAATATCTAAAATTTAGTATTGTTTTTCTCTTTGTATTGCTATGTTATCTCATTTTGGTAAATATTCTTTATTTATGGTTTCTGTAATGGCTACTTAATTTTAAATAAGGCTACACCAAATTTTAGTCACTCCCTTATTATTAAGCCTCTTGTATTATCAGATTTTGTCCATATTTGTTATCTGTTTTATTAAGACAATGTCCGAGTATAGAATTAATAAGTGAAATATCATGATTTTTTTTAGTGCCATTTATTTGTTTTCTGTTTCATTGTAAAGTACTACATGTGTAGAAATGTAATATAAGCATGAGCCTTTTTCAGACTCAAAATATGAGACTCGTCATAAGAATGGCTTGTCATTTTTACCTTCTCACCAAGAATGTGTTTGAGTGGTTGCCTTCCCATGCCACACTCAACATTTAGCCTTGTGAGTTTTAAATTTTATTGTCAATTTAGCATGGAAAAATGGCATTTTTTTTGGTTTAATTTTTGTTTCTTCCATCTTATGGAGTTGTGTGGACTGACTGTGATATTTATTATCCATTTGTATTTTTTCTGTAAATTGTCTAAAGAAGTTCTTTGCCCAATTGTCTGTTGGTGTGTAGAGTTTTGCTTATTTCCTTCAAAAGCATTTCAAATATTTCAACATTTTTCATATACTTATATGTATGCATATGTGGGTGCATGTGTATGCATGTTACAATATTTTTGTTCCTATTTAGGTAAATTAGTTAGCTGGTGCTGTGTAACAAAAAAATTATGAAACTCAGTGTCTTACAATTATCCTTTATCATTGTTCGTTAGTTTTTGGGCAGTCTTTCTATGGGTTTTTGATCCTGACTGCAGTGTCTAATGTGTCTGCTGTCAGCTATGGGGTAGGGAGATGTTTCTGCTGATCTTAGTCAAGGCATTTTAAGCAATGACAGGCTGGCTGAATGATGACCTAAACTAGGGCAACTGAGTTCTGTTTTCTTCAGGAGGCTAGAATGGCTTGTTCAAATGATAGGATTTCAAAAAAGCTTGGAACTGGTACACAGCTATTTTTGGTACATTTATTGGCAAAAACCAGAACCAAAGTCACAGAACCAACCCAGATTCAAGAAGTGGAGAAATACTCCACCTCTCAGTGGGAGGAACTGCAAAAAGCATTGCAAAGACACAGATAAAGGGAGGAGGGGATAGTTGTGAACATTCTTTAAATTTTTCACAGTAGCTAACTAGTTTGGTTTTTGTTTTTCATTGAATCCTTTTAGGATATTTCCTCACCCCTTTGTTTCAAAGATTTTTCTACGACATATCTAAAAGACATTTTAAAATTTAATTTTACTTTTCTTTAAGTGCAAGATTTTCTCAAGTATGTCTTTGATTATTGTATCTGTTCCTGCTTATGTGCATGCTAAGTCGCTTCAGTTGTGTCTGACTCTTTGCGACGCTATGGATTGTAGCCTGCCAGGCTCCTCTGTCCATGGGATTCTCCAGGCAAGAATACTGGGTGGGTTGCCGTGCTCTCCTCCAGGGGATCTTCCTGACTCAGGGTTCAAACCTACATCTCTCTTACCTCTTCTACATTGGCAGGTGGGTTCTTTACCACTAACACCACCTGGGAAGCCTGCATGTATTCCGATTGCCTGTGTTAATGTCAGTTGCTTACTCCAATGTGAATTTTGTCTTACCTGTTATGTTTTATTATTTCCTTGCAATTATTTGTCTCTTTTGTGGCAAATTGTGTTTCTATCTGTTCCTGTTAACTTTTCATCTGAGGGTTTTCTGTACTTGTTATTTTCTGCTTTTAGCTCTTATAAGGCATTGCTTCTTTTATTCTTGAGGCTTCCAAGAAGTCTTTAAGATGTTCTTTGGGTTTCTTTAATAAAACATCAGCTCTCTTATTTTTGGTCTCCAGACGAACACTCCACACTGTCTTGTTCTCTGACACTTTAAATATAAATCATCCATATCCAAATGCAACCCTTGATTTGCCTGTTTCTGAACCTTTTTCCATATTTTAACACCTTGCTTATAAAGAGCTCTCCTTATACAGCTAAATTTCCATGTCCTGTTGATCCTTGAACAACATGGATTTGAACTGCATACATCCACTTACACATGGATTTTTTCATAAATGTTACAGTACTACACATCTATTGGTTGAGTGAACAGATACAGAAACTCAGATACAAAGGGCTGCCTATGAGACTCGACAGTTCACAGATATTGGTCCTGGAACCTATCCCTTGCAGGTACCAGGAACAGCTGTACACACTTTACACCATTAAGCATCCTTGGTTCTTGCAGTCCAGACACTCTAGGGAGTTTATGAGGGTCGTGTTAGGGAGGAAGAAGCCAAAGATGGATGCAAAGTGTAAGCTCCTAGACCAGCAAGGAATGGAGCCCTGAGATGGGTACTAAGTTGGACTGGTAGGATACACATGACTGGCCTGAGGCTGATAAGATCAGACCAAAAGGAACATATTCAAAACAGGGCCCATTATTCTCTTTATCATCACCTTTTCAAACATATTAGTTCCCTTTTGCTTTTAAGCCGTTCATACAACTTGAGAATAAGTCACATTATGCTTGGTTCTGACCATAGCAACAGCTCCTGCCTCATTCTCCTGCATCACTTGGGCAGCTTCTCCAGCCACAGCTGGGGATGCTTAGAGCTCTTGTCCTGAGGGCATGGATCAGGAATGAAAGGAATCCTTTGTAGCAGGCTCTGGGCTACACTCTGGGGCCTAAGTCCTTGACCTTGTCTCTGCTTTTCCTTTCTGTTCTTTTATGTGGGTGAACCTTACCCTACCTCAGAGCATCTGTGACTTTATCGTTGCGTCTCCCTTTTAAATGCTGCCACATCACTGCTATTAAATATTTTGCTTCACAAGTTGGCAGAAGATAGAACTGAGTAGGTATTTAGATACAAAAGGACATATATTCCAGTTCCAAGCACAAAGTAAAATGATCTTTCTATTTAAGCTGTTCTTTGTGAAATGGCAATGTTCCCAGGTTATTTGAGCTGAAAAGGATCTAAGAGATCATCAGCTGTACCTGGAAGAAGATGAGCCCCAGACGGGTAAGGATGATTCATTCATGATTCCAAAATTGGAATTCAGATCCACGTCCCATCAATCCATTGCTTCTTTATTTTTAACTTTCCCTCTGGTTCTTCACACTGCTTTGCTGATAACATATTTTATTTTAGATTGTGAATTTTTTCTTTTCTCTCTACTGTACTTAGTCGTATCTGACACTTTGCGACCCCCATGGACTGCAGCCCACCAGGCTCCTCTGTCCGTGGGAATTCTCCAGGCAAGTATACTAGAGTGGGTTGCCATCCCCTCCTCCAGGGGATCTTCCCAACCCAGGGATCGAACCCAGGTCTCCTGCATTACAGGTGGATTCTTTACTGCCTGAGCCATCAGGGAAGCCCAAGAATATGGAGTGGGTAGCCTGTCCCATCTCCAGGGGATCTTCCTGACCCAGGAATCAAACCAGGAAGTCTTGCATTGCAGGCGGATTCTTTACCAGCTGAGCTACCAGGGTTGAAATCTTTTTCACCTTTGTTCTATTTTGCATACTTTCTATATTTCAAAATTGAAAATATATCCATAATCTAATAGAAAGTCCTAAGTAAGAAATTGTAACTTACTATTTTCTGCTTTCCTTTCTCCATAGTAGGTAATTCTAATGGCATTATGTTACTGCTTATGAACTAGAGTACATTACTGCCTGCTATTTCTTTCATAATGATTGTTTGGTTTCTTCCTTACAAATTAATGAGGAGTTACTGCAACTAGGATTAGAATGTTGAACTTTAAAAAACAAAGCATTATGTTGAACTGTTTTATTAACATGCATTGCCTTAAGTTGGACATGCATCCCGGTGAGCTGAGCCTGGCCTTCTGTCCGAATTCCCCAGGCTGTCCCCTATTAAATGGAACAGTCAAGCCACTGCTGGCTTTAAAGTGTGTGTCTAAATGCATTTGTAAGTATTCACCATTATTTCATCTATTTAAAATGAAATATCAATCCCATCAGATCTCATTTGCCTGGTAAATTAACATGAGCCTTCAGACATGTTGTTTAGTCACTAAGTCATGTCCGACTCTTTGAGACCCCATGAACTGCAGCACATCAGGCTTCCCTGTCCTTCACTGTCTCCTGGAATTTGCTGAAACTCATGTCCATTGAGTCAGTGATGCCATCCAACCATGTCATCCCCTGCTGCTCCCTTCTCCGCCTGCCTTCAATTCTTTCCCAGCATCAGGGTCTTTTCTGATAAGTTGGCTATTCCTATCAGGAGACTAAAGGATTGGAGCTTCAGCTTCAGCATCAGTCCTTGCAATGAATATTCAGGGTCTATTTCCTTTAGGATTGACTGGTTTAATCTCTTTCTAGTCGAAGGGACTCTCAAGAGTCTTCTCCAGCTCCACAGTTCAAAAACGTCAATTCTTCAGTGCTCAGCCTTCTTTATGGTCCAACTCTCACATCTGTACATGACTACTGGAGAAACCATAGGCTTGACTATTCAGACATTTGTGGGCAAAGTAATGTCTCTCCTTTTTAATATGCTGTCTAGATTTGTCATAGCTTTCCTTCCAGGGAGCAAGTGTCTTTTAATTTGTGGCTGCAGTCACCGTCTGCAATGATTTTGGAGCCCAAGAAAATAAAATCTGTTACTGTTTCTACATCTGTTTACCATGAAGTGATGGTCCTGGAAGCCGTGATCTATAGACCGCAGTAAATTTTGTCAGGTGGAAAAAGATTTAGGAAGTGAGCTGATTTCAGTAAGAATGGAAAGTGTTGTCTACTATAGGGACATATCTGGAGTTAGACTGTCAGCTTACAGTTGGATCTCTGGCAGTGTTACTGGGTTGATTTGTTGGTGACACGATTGTCTTCTGCCTCAATAATGACAAATTAGAGTATATTTTGAGCACTCTGACTTTGTTTAATAATGCTGTCTCAGTTGTCTTCACCTATGAAATTATTACTGCCTTTTGCCCTTTTGCGTCTATCCCTTTATGTATATCACCATCAGGCTTTTTTTTTTTTTTTTTTTACCAGAGCCAAGGATGTTTTATTTTCCTTCATTGAGTAGCACCCTGCACAGATTTTGTTCTGTGATATCCTACAACTCTACAGAAGTCTGAAAGACAGTAAAAGCCAATGGCAACCCACTCCAGTACTCTTGCCTGGAAAATCCCACGGACGGAGGAGCCTGGAAGGCTACAGTCCATGGGGTCGCTGAGGGTCGGACACGACTGAGCGACTTCACTTTCACTTTTCACTTTCTTGCATTGGAGAAGGAAATGGCAACCCACTCCAATGTTCTTGCCTGGAGAATCCCAGGGACGGGGGAGCCTGATGGGCTGCCGTCTGTGGGGTTGCACCGAGTTGGACACGACTGAAGTGACTTAGCAGCAGTAGCAGTATATCCAACAACTCTACAGAAGTCTGAAAGACAGTAAAACTATCTTTATAATGCCCAAATGTCATGGGCACAGCATTTTGTGTCACAATATCTTAATTTTGAGTGTGTTTAGCATAATAGAAGTCTTCAAGTTCAAGGTTTGTAAACACTTGATCTTTTCAAATAGCTCATGATCTTCATTGATTGGAAACATTGACCAATGTTTAACAAATAGTTAGTAAAAATATGAATACACCTATTGTATATGTGTGTTTATCACCTAGAATTGATGGTACTTCCATCAGCACCGCAATTAATATGAACTATTAGCTGAGAGGTGGACCAAATTTCCAAAATTAAATCTGGATTTAATTATCGAGTTTATTAAAGTGAGATTTTACTCGTATTTACATAATTCAGTTAGAACAGAATCTTTAGGGCAACAAATAACTATCTCATTTTCTCTGTAACTGATGTAATATTTTGTCTTTATTAATTTACTAGGAAATTTTCACATCTTGAAATGCTAAGAAAGGGAAACATGGAAATTTCATCATCCTTGCGTTTACTAGCACACATTTTTAACTTCATAGCACAAATGCATAGCATTGCATTCTCTTTTTAAAATTTTGATTTAGTTTTCTTTTGGTCCTTGATCACTGATAGGAATTCCTCACTCTGATAACAGTCCCAGTGCCATGTAAGGACAAAAATAAGTTGGGACAAGTGGCATAAAACGACCTCAAATGAAAGAATTGTGTAACTTATTGGGATGAATGTCAACTGGAAATTACTCTTTCTCTATTGAAACACCTGAAAACAAACTCAAAAATGATGTTAGTGATATCTTCCTCAATTCTACAGCTAATTTTTATAAAGTCTTTTTTGGAGCTCTGAAACTCAGTATAGAAATAAAGTATTGCTCAGCCAGCAAGTTGCTTGAAAAATAATTTACTTAAGGTATAATGGGAATGTAAAATAATCCTAAAATAAGTATTATAAATATCTTTATTTGGACATCTTTATAAAGGGCTTTCCAGGTGACTAGTGGTAAAGAATTCATCTGCCAATGCAGGAGTCACAGGAAATGCAGGTTCAATCCCTGGGGAGAGAAGATACCCTGAAGGAGGAGATGACAACCCACTCCAGTATTCTTGCTGGAAAATCCCACGGACAGAGGAGCCTGGTGGGCTACAGTCCATAGGATTGCCAAGAGTTGGACACAACGGACATGACTGGAGCACACATTAAATAAAATTTGACATAGCTATTTCCTATAAAATAGTTGCCTTAAAAATAAGGACATTTTTCCATTTTAAACTGTGATTTAAAAAATTGTTATAGTCTTTTGCTTCATAGAAAAAAATGAAGGGCACCAACTGTATGCTAGAAAAATGTTTCTTGAGCAATGCCAAGAAAATATACTCAATAAACACTGATAAATAGTATGAAGATGATAGAAAACATTTCCAGGCATTCCACAACTTTAAATACCTATAAATGTCTTTGGATGGTTTGACATAATACTGGTTTATTTGTACAGCATCTGGCTTTTCAGAAATGAGAGAAAGCATTGTGCCAAGGTAAGCAGCAGCATAGCAGCTCATGTCAATTATATGCCAGTTACCCCAATTGCATGAACTATGATGAACAGTTGAGAGATTCAGGGTTGCCACGTGAGGGACTGAATGATGCATGGCAAAACCAATACAGTATTGTAAAGTAAAAAGTAAAAAAAAAAAAAAAAAAGAAAAGAAATAGAGGCATTCATCTGTAAGATCACCTTTTCATCAGTCCTTACTAATCAAGGGTTCATGGGACTTGTTTGCATAAGCATAATGTTGGAAGGGAGTGGTTTTGTATACAAAATAGATACTTTGGAAAATGAAACCAGCTCAGCACCAAAGGGCAGAGTAAGTGAAAGTCTAAGGTTTAAATATCCATCTGGAATTGGTGTTTTATAAGTTACTTGCATGAACAGATGGCCAAGCTTGCTTACATTTTTTCCCCCTGAAATTTGGAATAGTGGATCAGTTTTCCTATGAACTTTGAAAGACTCATTTGAAGTGGTGTTTTCACACACACACACACACACCAAAGTTTAGTATATGACTTGTAAATTCATTCCAAGGAAGTCATTTCTTTTGCTAGGGCACGTGCTATTATCAGAGACTTTTCTGACACCTCACTCTGGAATTACACAGGGACTGACAGCAAGAGCATTAAATTCTGGTTCTCTGGTTCTTGCCTCTCCTTTCTTGGGAGGAACCCTGTACAGCTTCAGACCATTTCCAGATACTCCTGGGCTTACCCAGGGGCCATTGCAATGGGCTTGAATACACCTTGGCAGTTAGTAGTTGTTCCGCAAAACAGCAGTGGTCAAAACCGCATGGAAAGAGCCAGCCACGGCCTCTTGAGCCCGTACTCGAGCTGTCTGCAAACCGTCACAGTCCTTGCCGGTCCCTCCACCCAACAGGTGTGCGGATGCGACTCACTCACTAGGGCCCTGGGTGCCCGTGGGTCTCTGGGAGTCTGCGTATAGCCCAGCTGCGCCTTGCCTCGAGTCAGGACAGGGAGAACACCTCACTTTCTCTATTCAGCTGTATTTCACCTGATGAGGCCACTTTGTGTCTTGGTGTCTTACCATTATTTGAGGAAACATAGTTTTAGCCTTTTAAATTACACGCAGCCTGAATGCAGCCCTGATAGGAAACACAAAGATCTCTAGATGTGTCTTGTGGATGCTGTGAGCAGGGTGTGTGTATGCTCAGTCACTTCCATCGTGTCTAACTCTTTGTGACCCCCTGGACTGTAGCCTGCCAGGCTCCTCTGTCCATGCGGATTCTCCAGGCAAGAACACTGCAGTGGGTTGCCATGCCCTCCCTCAGGGGATCTTCCTGATCCAGGGACTGAACCTGTGTCTCTTAAATCTCCTGCACTGGCAAGCAGGTTCTTTACCACTTTTACCGCTAGGACCACTAGTGAGAGGGGTAAAGAGAACCATCGAGACAGCTAGGATGTGAAGGGATGGGGGGAGGGTTCTTGGAGATTGTTCAGAGCTGTGCTGTGGAAGAGGAGGTGAGCTGAGGTTAGAAGAATGTAGCCACTGCTGTGTTCCTCTCAGGTAAGGAGGAAGCAGGGGGAGCAGACACCCCACCTTCACTCTGCTCCTTCCCCTTGACCTTCTGCAGGCTCTTCCCATCCAACCAGAATCCCGAGGGTTGGGGAGCTGATGTGACGGTTTCATAAAGAAGAGAGCAGACAGAATGGAGATGCTTGGCACTAACAGTGCCAAACTAACAGTGCCTGGCGCACCGACTTCCCCTCCCCTCACCCTTGCGTCTCCTGTGCTGCAGTAGACTGGGTCCTGGGAGCTGAGTCTGAGTAGAACTCTGCAAAGCAGGTGGCTTATCACTCTCAGAAGAGTCCCTCTCTGCAGAGCAGTGACAGTTCGTAACCGTGGTGCTTGAGTTCACATGCAGAAGGCTGGCTACTCAGGCAGATGCACTCCTGTGTTGACCCAGGCGCTTCTCCAGACTTGCCCAGACATGCCTCATATTAGTCAGAGGAGTTAGGCTGCAGTGTGGATCAGACTGCAAAATTCCGGAGAGTTTACCCACTTAACCCAAAGAGAACTGCTCACTCATGTTCTAGTCCAGGATGGGTCAAGTGCTTTCTGTCTTGGAGATAAACCGTCTACACATGGGGTCTCCAGAATTCAGAGAAGGAAGAGAAAGGGAGGATTACAAAAGATAATTTTATGGCCAGGCCTGGTGGGGCTGACATCTGGCCACTCACAATCTCTTGACCTCTTAGTTACATGGTTCCACACTGCATGCAAAGAAAGGCAGGACTTTGAAGAGTTTTGACGGTCCCTATTGTGTGCCTGAAGCCCAGCAATGAATATAACTTAGAGTGAGTGGAGCTCCTTAGGACATGTTCATTGAATACTCAGCCCCCACCGTGTGGGTTCTCAGTCACTCAGTCGTATCCAGTTCCTCACGACCCCATGGACTGTAGCCCACCAGGCTCTGGGAGAAAGCCCATGGAATTTTTTTCAGGCAAGAGTACCGGTATTGTCCTCCTCCAGGGGATCTTCCCAAACCCAGAGATCTAACCTGAGTTCTCCCAAGTCTCCTGCATCACTGGGGATCCTTTACCACTGAGTCACAGGGGAAGCCTCCACAATTGTACATATCCATTAATTCTTGTTATCCTGGGGATTTCCAGCATAGCCTGTGAAACCTGAATGTTTTGCTAGTTACTCTAAATCTTTAATTATCCAATTAATTAATTTTATGTAACTTTATCTCCACAATTCATGTTTGGAAGAACCATTGTGGGGGGTGCTTTTTACTTATTGATTTTTTGATTGAGTTGAGATGATGTAAGTAGGTAGATTTATGTTGTTATTAGAGATTTACGACCCTTCAAATATATTTCCCCAATGTTTAGTACCTTAGTCAAGTTATTAATTTATCTCTTTATAAAGCATCCATGCCCATTAAAAGTAGATGCTTATCAAAGCAAGACTTTTAGAGATATCATATCTTAAGGTTAGAAAAAAACAGTATTATGGTGGGCAGTTACTATGGTGAATTGATTTAATGTCAGTACTTATTAGAATTTTAATTCTACAACTGGAATCTTAATTCAATATGTCCCATTACATGAGTACCTTAAAATATTTGAAACCAAATATTTAGGACTAAAGAGAAGTCCAAAGGGAGAATATGTCATTGAGCTTTTCTTGCCTTAAGAAATACAGGACCATCATATAATGCTAATATTTTTCATTCTTATAAGCACTTTAAAAATATCTCTGCAGGGCATTAAAATAGTAGCTGTTGTAAAAATAAGAACAATATAGAAAGCCTTTGCAATTAAAGACTTAAGTTGAATTCCAGCTGCAAAGTGTTATAATTTGAAATAGGGTACAAAATAATTCATGTGTTAAAAATTGGTCTATCTGCCAACGTTTTTTTGTAAAAGATTTAGTTGTTAATTAGAGGCATTTATATGGCACGTTCTTAGCATGCGACTTCATGGAAGCACTGTGCAGATGAGAAACGGATTCATCTTAATTCTTGAGTCTCCTTTATTTAGATGTCAAGTGGTCCATATGAACCCCTTACACCCACCACCCCAACTTTAAACCATCCATGGTTTATGTTAAAATGATGGCTCCCTTTTTCCTTCGTTAACAATTTCTTCTTGACTGCACCAGGTTGCAATGCTTAATTTGCACAATAACTGTTAGGTGGAGTGATGTTATTTAAGAAACACAAACTCAACTGAAGCAGTTAAGGAATTCATCTGAATTCTTTACAGTGAACACTTTCTAAAGACTTGCCAGCAAGAAGTTATGTTCACAAATCAGAATGAGGACATTCTCATCGCACTGACTTGGTATTAATATATAGGGGTTTTAGGGCCCACGTGTCTTTGTTCTCACACATTCTGGATTTCTTGACATGGATCCCTTTGATAGTATAATGAAGCAGAAGTCAACAAGAACTTACAGACTGCCAGGGTTCCCCTGCCGAGAGAAGTCCATGGATGAAGCAGTCCTAAGGTCCTGGCTACTTTTACAAGCTCCGAATCCATCCTGAGATGCCCGCCTTGGGGCTAGATTCTTCGTGGCGGGCTAGGTATTGCTGGGAATATTCCATACTTTAAAAGCCACATGGCAAGTGGCCATTTTGGAGACCAAACAGTACTGAGAGCTCAAAGATAATAGGATTTATTGAACTTGAACCACATGCCATCCAAGTCATAGGACAGTTACATGTATTTTCCTCAGTCTGGGTTTCCAGGTGACTCAGTAGTAAAGAATCCACTTGCCAATGCAAGAGACACAGTTTGAATCCCTGGGTCGGAAGGAACCCCTGGAGGAGGAAGGGGCAACCCACTCCAGTATTCTTCCCTGAGAAATCCCATTGACAGAGGAGCCTGGCAGGCTGTAGTCCCTGGGGTTGCAGAGTTGGACACAACTTAGCAACTAAGCAGCAACAGCAGCATCCTTAGTTGACACAGCAGCAGCCTTACTGATATTTAATATAAGTTGGCTTTTGCGCCAGTATTCAGTTCAAACGTCAGATGGTCATGAATATGCTATCAGCAATGTTCCAAAGAAGGAACCTTGGCAGTGTCATCCTCATTGGGGTTGCGTTTCAGCTTAATGTGACATATCCCATTATCAGGACCCCATGGGATAGATATTGCAGATGACAGTACTTGGTTTAAACTCCACTTTACCATCACACAACTGACAAGAGGTTAAAAAACATTCTGGTAAAGAAAGCTTGGCTGAAAGGCAGTTATAACAATGCACACCTAATCAAACAATAAGAACACGGTTCAGCTGCCTCGTAGCAGTGCAAATCTAGACATCTGACAAAACAGTTAGCCCACAACTTAGAAACGATTAACAGATTAGTAGAACTTGAAAGATGTAGATTTGCATCTTCTATTCTTAATTATGAGACTTGCCCATAAGTGTAATGTTATGTTTGAGATATAAACTAATGATTTTATAAGTCTCTGGCTTGGAAATTTATGCCTGGCAACTTCCAGGGGCACCACTGGATACTGTCAATTTTCAAGGAAAATATGGCACCATCTGTCTGGAAATGGGTGAATTGCCAGCTCAGGGTAGTTCATTGTTTCAGGTTTCCAGCTTCCTTTTGATAGCCTAAGTTTGTAAAGTCAGATTTTCAGGATTGCTGGGATACGATGAAAGTGCCCCGTGAAGATAGAGCTGAAGCAGGGAATGGAGGAGGCAGTGTCTTCTCTCAGTTGAAAACCTGAGAAGCCGATCAGGGTCCAGCAGGGACACATGTTATGTTACAAGTAATTGTGGTCATTGAGTAATGACAATTATTATTTCTTCAAGTGGCTACTAAGTTGTTTAGAAAGGTACTTATTTAATTGTCTGAATCTGACTACTTCATAAACAAACAAGACTTTAAGCTATTTTGTTTGGCTTAGGGGCAATGTGAGAAAATTTATTGTGATCATAGAGGCCCTGTGAAACATTTAGGATTCTTGCCTGTAAATCCATCATTACCAAGACCTTTTCAAAAATTAATAGGCAAAAAAGGAACAAATCTATTACATCATTTCTCTAAAGATAGTTTCAAATCACATTTTAAGCAGATCATTTTTACTCATGTGCCTAGAATCTGTATGAATGTCTTATGAAACCTGCTAGTTCTCACCATGTCTGACCTCAGCTCTTATCTTGAGGCATTAGTCACCCTGAATTGGTGACTGAATTTCCAAGAACCGTGGCTTACCTTGGGTTTTCATTTCATTATGCAGCTGTGATGATGCAGGCTGAGGATGCAACCCAAACACCTATAGCTGTCACTGACGTAAACAGATATGAGGCTCCTTAGCAGGGGAGCATGTTCCAGCCTTCCCTATGGGCAGTAGTGATCAGTATTAATAGAACATATAGGGAAGGAGGCCATGCCTGCGTTTTGTCTTCGTTTCTAGGGAACATGCTTCTGTACTCCCTGCACATCTCTTTTCAATCCATTTTGCTGACCTCCAGCCCTAGCTATCCATCTTGTGTAGAAGTATGGTCCCCGACTCATGGATTAATGAATAAGAGAGGTCATAATTTCTGAATTACTGAGTCTCACTTTTGAATTCCAGGTTGAATTAGAGTCCTTGTTATCCCCGCCACATTCTAACAATACCAGGCAACCAACTCAGCCTCAAAATAAAACCCTCAGTGTTCGGTGACAAGGCAGCATAGGACATATCCTGAGGCCTTTTACTGTGTATGAGTTGCTACGGCTGCAGTAATAGAGTGCTGCTGCGCACTGGCCGTCATGGACCACAGAACTTTCTAGTCTTACAGTTCTCAGGCTGAAAGTCCGGATCAAGGCGTCCGCAGAGCGGTTCCTTCTGAGAGCCGTGAGGGAAAGGTCTGTTCCTGGCCTCCGTCCATGTCTTGGAGATGGCTGTTTTCTCCTGTGTGTTCATGTGGTCTTCCCTGTATATGTGTCTTTGTGTTTAAGTTCCTGCTTCTTACAAACACACCTGTTTTACTGGATCAGGGACCACCCTAATGACCTTATTTTATCTCGGGTACCTGGTGTTACGAATGGAATGTAAGTATACCTCTCAAATTCATATGTTGAAATCCAGTCTCCAGTGAGATTATATTAGGAGGTGGGACCTTTGGGAAGCGATTAGGTCATGAGGGTGGAGCCCAGTGATGGGATTAGTGCCCTTATAAGAAGAAGGCCAGAGAGATGCCTAGCTGTCTTTCTTCCATGTAAGGATATAAGAAGGCAGTCTTATGGAATCCCTGGGCAGACTCAAGGAGGCATCTTCACTGGAACCAATTATGCTGGCAGCTCTGTGGGCTTCCCTAGTGGCTCAGCAGTAAAGATTCTGCACGAACTGCAGGAGACATAAGGGACATGGGTTCAGTCTCTGGATCAGGAAGATCCCTGGAGAAGGGAATGGCAACCCATGCTAGTATTTTTGGGTTGCAGAGTCAGACATGACTGACTGACTAACACACACATATCATTTTATAGATTCCACATATAAGTGCTATATGATATTTATCTGTCTCTGACTTCACTTAGTATGAAATCTCTAGGTCCATCCTTGTTGCTGCAGTATAGCAGCAAAAATATTTTATGTTATATTGGAACATAGTTGATTAACAATGTTGTGTTAGTTTCAGGTATACAGCAGAGTGATTCAGTTATATCCCTGTATCTATTCTTTTCAAATTCTTTTTGCAGAATATTGAGCAGAGTTCCTGTGCTACACAGTAGGGTCTTGTTTGTTATCTATTTTAAACATGTCTATATGTACATGTTCATCCAAAACTCCCACTCTTTTCCCTACACTAACCAGTTAGGTTGGTACCCTTATCTCTTGATCACCATAAATTTGTTTTCTAAGTCTGTGAGTTAGTTTCTGTTTGTAAATAAGTTCCTTTGCATTATTTTTTTTAGATTCTACATATAAGTGATCTTATATGATACTTATCTTTGTCTGACTTACTACACTCAGAATGACCATCACCAGGTACATCCATTTTGCTGCAAAAGGCATTATTTTATTATTTTTGTGACTGAGTAATACTCCTTTTTATATGTGTACCACATCTTCTTTATCCATTCATCTGCTGATGGACATTTAGGTTGCTTCCGTGTCCTGGCTATTGTAAACAGTACTGTAACGAACAATGGAGTACATAAATCCTTCCAAACCATGCTTTTCTCTGGATATATACCCAGGAGTAGGATTGCCCCAATTGCTTGTGTTTAAATCCAGTACTACTGATTCAGTTCAGTTCAGTCACTCAGTTGTGTCTGACTCTTTGCAACCCCATGGACTGCAGCAGTATGCCAGGCTTTGTTGTCCATCACCAACTCCCGAAGCTTACTCAAACTCATGTCCATCGAGTCAGTGATGCCATCCAGCTACTGCTTAGCACATACCAAAATTCTCTGTCTCCTTGTTTCTGTCTGTACAATGAAGATAATAATTTTCAGTTCAGTTCAGTCGCTCAGTTGTGTCCCGCTCTTTGAAACCCCATGAATTGCAGCACGCCAGGCCTCCCTGTCCATCACCAACTCCCGGAGTTCACTCAGACTCACGTCCATCGAGTCAGTAATGCCATCCAGCCATCTCATCCTCTGTCGTCCCCTTCTCCTCCTGCCCCCAATCCCTCCCAGCATCAGAGTCTTTTCCAATGAATCAACTCTTCGTATGAGGTGGCCAAAGGACTGGAGTTTCAGCTTTAGCATCATTCCTTCCAAAGAACACCCAGGACTGGTCTCCTTCAGGATGGACTGGTTGGATCTCCTTACAGTCCAAGGGACTCTCAAGAGTCTTCTCCAACACCACAGCTCAAAAGCATCAATTTTTCGGTGCTCAGCCTTCTTCACAGTCCAACTCTCACATCTATACATGACCACTGGAAAAACCATAGCCTTGACTAGACGGGCCTTAGTCGGCAAAGTAATGTCTCTGCTTTTGAATATGCTATCTAGGTTGGTCATAACTTTTCTTCCAAGGAGTAAGCGTCTTATTAATTTCATAGCTACAATCACCAATGAGTTAAAATGCATAGTGTACCATAGACAGTACCTGGAGCAGTACAGTCACTTGAAAAGATTCATATTGTGATTATTGTTACCTGGGATAGGGTAGCTATAATGATATTGATGGCATAATTGATAGGAGAGGTCATGAAAGACTACCACTTTAGGACTGGTACAAAGCTCTAGCCTTCCTTTTTGGGTCTGTCGGTGGACACTGACCCTCGGCAGTTATAGTGTATTCAGAAACAGTGGCATTATTGGTGTGACACTTCCATGCAAACTGAAGCGTTTATTCAGGTGTTCATGCAAATGTCGCTACCTCAGCAATTCCTTCTGTCACCACCAAATCTGCAGGAGACACCAGTACACTTACTACCTCATCATCCTATTTTAAATTTTTTTATATTAGTTATTGCTATCTTATGTTTCCTGGTTTGTTTCTTTCACTCATTGGCTTACTTATTTCCTACCATGTGCTAGGCATTGTATCAGTTACAGGAAACATAAGGATGATGAGACAAGAAAAAGTCCTGGTCCTCATGGGACTTATATTCTAATGGACAAGGTAGATTAAAAATAAATAAATATATGAATGTATGGTAAATATCATATATTAGATGGTGAGAAACCTCATGCAGAGACATAAGAAAAGTGCTGGGCTGCAGTAGGTAGGTAAGTTTGCAGTACTATATACTGTGTGCATTTCAGACTCTTGCTGACTGTGAGGGCTACTCCATTTCTTCTAAGGGATTCTTGCCCATAGAAGTAAATATAATGGTCATCTGAATTAAATTCACCATTCTGGTCCATTTTAGTTCACTGATTCCTAAAATGTCGATGTTCACTCTTGCCATCTCCTGTTTGACCACATCCAATTCACCTTGATTCATGGACCTAACATTCCAGATTCCTATGCAATATTGTTCTTTACCGCATCAGACTTTTTCACCACCAGACTCATTCACAGCTGGGTGCTGTTTACCATGTTGGCTCAGCCTCTTCATTCCTTCCAGAGCTATTTCTCTGTTGTTCTCTAGTAGTATATTGGGTACCTACAGACCTGGGGAGTTCACCTTTCAGTGTCAAATTTTTTTGCCTTTTCATACTGTCCATGGGGTTCTTAAGGCAAGAATGCTGAAAGAAGAACCAATTCCAAAGAAGGGCAATGCCAAGAATGTTCAAACTACTGCACAGTTTCACTCATCACCAACTCAATGGACATGAGTTTGAGCAGGCTCTGGGAGATGGTGAAGGACAGGGAAGCCTGGCATTCTGCAGTCCATGGGGTCATAAAGAGTCAGACACATGACTGAACAATACTGTGTGCAAGGAATGTCTCACTAAAGGCTCACAGTTGGGCAGAGATCTGGACAGTGTGATGTATGTGGATATCTGGTTGAGAAGTGCTCTAAAGGGAATAGCAACTGCAAAGGGTGGGAGGCACACAGTTTAGTTGTATTCATGTGACAGTGAGGAAGTGGGTGTGGCGGGGATGAAATCAGTGAAGGGAGATGCGTCAGTTAGCTTTTGTTGTGTAATAAGCCACCTCGGAGAAGGCAATGGCACCCCAATCCAGTTCTCTTGCCTGGAAAATCCCATGGACGGAGGAGCCTGGTAGGCTGCCGTCCATGGGGTCGCTAAGAGTCGGACATGACTGAGCGACTTCACTTTCACTTTTCACTTTCATGCATTGGAGGAGGAAATGGCAACCCACTCCAGTGTTCTTGCCTGGAGAATCCCAGGGACGGGGGAGCCTAGTAGGCTGCCGTCTGTGGGGTTGCACAGGGTCGGGCACAACTGAAGCGACTCAGCGGCAGCAGCAGCAAGCCACCTCAAAGCCTAGTGGTTTAAAACAGTGACCATTCATTCAGCTTAGTAACCTATTTGTGGGCAGTTTAGCTGGACAGTCTTCTGTTGAACTTGACGGAGCTCAGTCACATGTCTCTGGCAGCTATCAGAAGCCGAGCACTGATTGGCCTTGGGGGCCGCAGACAGGATGGCTTATCTCTGGTCCGCATCCTCTAACAAGTTATTGGAGACTTGTTAATATGGCAGCTCACTTCTCCCGCATTCTATTGGTCAAAGCAAGTCTCATGGTCAATCCCAGGTTCAAGGCCTGGAGAATTTGACTGTTGTTGGGACAAACGGCCAAACACTGTGTCCATTTTTTGCAGTGTGCCCTAAGGAGAATGGCAGGGCATGAGGTCAGAGGATTTCAGCCTTGCAAGTTGTAAATGTGAGTTGATATTTTATTCATAATGTAAGTTGTAAATGTAAGCTGGAAAGCCATCCAAAGGTTTGGAGCAGAGCTTTGACATGGTCTGAATTAATAATTGAAAAGTCTTTCTTTGGCTGCTCAGTGGAGAAGGGACCATAAAGGGACAAAGTGGAAGTTGAATATCCAGTTAGGAGGCTGTTGCAGTAATCTTAAGTGAGGCTTGGTGGCAACTTGAACTGGGGTGGAGGCAGTGAAAGAGGTGAGAATTGACCACATTCTCCATGTATGTTGAACGTATCCCTGCTTATTCTCACTCTCTGTCATTTTGAATGAAAACTCCTTGTAGGCAAGGAATATTTTATTTCCCACAATTTTCTCAGCTCCTAAGACCACGGCT
Source organism: Ovis aries (assembly GCF_016772045.2). Lineage (NCBI taxonomy): Eukaryota > Metazoa > Chordata > Mammalia > Artiodactyla > Bovidae > Ovis > Ovis aries. Next base: position 57,189,458 of record NC_056069.1, read on the forward strand.
GCCATGTGGTAGATGCTCAAGGCATATATGTTGAATGAGTAAATGAATCTGCTGGACTTCAGATTTCCAAGGTGAACTTGTGGAAAGAGATAGAGCCCCATTCTCAGACACTCCTCCCGGGATCCAGTGGCTCTGGGCTGCTCATGGTTCCTACAGAACAGCAGGTGCAGGCCCTGCTTGCTGTCCTTGGACCATCTGCTGGGAGGGGAGTGTCCTTGAGTTAAGCACTTAGCAGTGTAAGTAAGTATGGGCATAAAGCCTAGGGGAAATCCATTTGTGAAGGGTTATTTAGTACACAGTGCATTTTAAGCTAGTTCATTTTACTTCATTTCATTCTGCATGTTTATTTGAATCTGTGGGTTGAGTTTTTATTACCATAAATAGAAGTAATAAAACACTGAGCCTTGGGGTTTTTTGCCTTAGAGGTATAATTGGTGGAATAAACTCAAAATTGGAGGATTCTTAAAAGGTATTGTCAGCAAGTCAGTAAACATAATTGTTCTGTTGGCTGATTGGACTTCAGCATCACCAAACAGAGTCTTCATGGGCAGGCAGCTTTTAACATTTTAAAATCCCAAAGCTTCCAATCTTCACGGCTCTGGGAATTTGGATTAAAATCAAGTTTTCCTCAAGCCGTGTGTATAATGTCAGTGATGCTTCTGGCATGATCTCTCCCCAGCTTGGACCAGAGAGGGAAGAGCAGCCTCTTCAGAGCTCATAACTCTTCTTTTGCTCCAGACCTCAGTCCTCCCTCCCCACTACCAACAGCTCGAGTCTTTTGTTCCTTGGTTGTTTCTTCTCTTTCTTGACTCTTCAATTGGATTATTTCCAAGAGTGGTGGTACAGAGTTCTATAGTCTCCCCTCATTCTAAGAAACAGAACTGAAAAAGCAAAAAGCCAACAAATAAACCTACCTTTGACCTACTCAGCTACTATTTCCTTTTTCTTTCCCAGCCACACTCCTTAAAAGTATTCCCCATGATTAACTGTTTCTACCTCTTTGCTTCCCAGCCATTCTTCAACCCACACTAAGCAAGATTCTTCTGTTATGTTCCTGAAACTGTTCTGGTAAAACCAGTCATGGCCTGGGAGAGGGGTCTTCAGACATTCCAGAATACGCTACAGTGGGTGATGCCCTCCTTTTCTTCTATTGCTCTTGATTTCCCTGACCTGGGCTCTTATCTTCTCTCTGACTGCTCTGGCTTTTTTGTTTGTTTGTTTGAATTTTTATCCTGGTTCTTCCTTCTCTATATAGTGTGGTAATTCTTTCATGCTCATAAATCCAACAACTACCATCCTAAAATGAATTTTCTACTTCTACTCGGATCCATTCTCTATCTATACATCACCTCTCGTGTTAAAATCCTTCAGTGGTTTGTTTCCCTGTGCGCTTGGAAAAAAATTTCAGTCCTTAAAATGACTCGCAGGTTCTGCCTGACCCGGGCCGCGCCTATATCTTCAAGCTCCTTTCATGTTGCTTGCATGCTCAATCTGCCACTTTCCATCTCTGGTTCTATATGTTCCTCAGAGTCCCCCTAGGTGTTCAGTGCTCTTCCCCTTGCTGTGCACACCTGTCCCCAAGCTCTTCTCCTGATGAACTCTTGCCCATCCCTCACGTCTCAGTATAAAAGAACCTTTTGGTTGAAGGGGCTTTCCTGAACCCTTAAACCCATATCCTCCCTTCCTCCTTCAGAGCAGCCGGTGCTGTCTCATAGCAGTTGTCACAATTTATAGTTACGTGCCAGCTTCCTTTGTGCCATTTTGGGTCTAATTTCTGCATCTTCTGCTGGCCGGTAAGTATCATGTGAGCAGGAACTTGCCTGTCTTTTCACCAACACAGGTCCTACATCAGGCACGTGGTAAGCACTAAGTGATAGGATGAATGAGTGAGTTTTATGTCTGAGTTTATTGGGGAAGAAAGCAGTCATCAACTTCCTTGGGCCTGTGGCCTTCCTGAGGGACCAAATCCACCAGTGGGTGTGGCTTGGCTCTGTTGCTTTGTGTAGAGTACTTCCTCCATGCATGTTATTTTTTCCCGGATGTATAAATGGATGTGAGTTCAGGACTGTGAAGAAAGAAGCTGGCCCTGAAATGTGTTTATGCAAATGAATCAATTTTAGCAAAGAAAATCTGATAAAGTCAACTTTTATCAGATGGCTTTAAAAGGTTAGTAAGTCAACATGCTGAATGGGTCCACAGTCAGGAATAAATAATTCACAGCATCCTAAATGAGTCCTATTACAGCACAGCTGATTCAGTCATATTTTATTTATCTCTGGATTGAAGAAAATCAGTTTGAGGAGATTTGCAGGGCGATTCCAGTATCCTGGTACTTACCTGCTATGGCTAAGCAGGTGTGTTAAGTTACAGTTCTTTTCAAGTGAAACAGCTGCACAACTTCCTCCTGCTCTTTCTGCCTCTCTGATAAGATCTTCACTGCAGGTATTCAACACCTCTGCAGTTTTTGCACATTTGTCCTCAGTACACTCTGACTTGTGATTTAAATGATGGCTCTGGGGTTCTAATAGTCAGAATGACATTTACGTCAGAGTTTAGTTCTTCTCCTTTATCCATGTCTTCCCTAAACGTCCTAGCTGGACAATGTCAGATCTTCTCCTTGAGCTTTCATTCCTGTGCCTGAGAAAGTCTTAGCACTTCCTAGTGCCTGACCCTTCATGAGGTGATAGGACTCTGAGAAAGCAACTTCTGTTATAAGGGTGCTTTGGGGGAATTTTACCCAAATTTGATTGCTTAAACATTTGTCCCTCGATTTAGATAGCTCTTTATTTAGATGCATGAGTGTGTCTGTGTGATCAGTCATGGCTGACTCTTTGCAACCCCTGGACTGCGGCCCGACAGGCTCCTCTGTCCATGGGACTCTTCAGGCAAGAATACTGGAGTGGATTGCCATTCCCTTCTCCTTCATGAGCTTGGAGAAGCAGGCAATCCCAGCCCCCTGCTAGGCAGGCACACATCATGAAGGTAGTGTAGTGGGTGAAGTATATTTTCTGGTGAGAAGGATTCAGTTCCTGGTTCCAGGCATTGAAGTGTGGTCAGTTTGATTTCTTTGTGTGAGATTCAATTTTGTGGTTGTTCACAGACAGACAGAAAAGACTGAGGACAGTAACGTCAAGAATGCTGTTCATTGACTTTGAAATACTCAAGCATAAAGAGAGTGGTTTTCTTTGTTGTCTGCAGCGTCTCTTTTGATGGTCATTAAGAAGTACACGCCTATTTCAAAGGCGAGAATCAAGTCACTAAACTTTGCCATCTCTCTCTCAGTGATGCTCAGCCTCACAAAATGCATGGCAACATGGGTTTCCAAGAGTATCTAATTCCCACAGAGAAACCCGCAAAGCCAATCTCAACACAGGTGTTCATACTGAAATGTTCCTGGAAAACGGATGAGTTTTAGAAAAGTAAGCAAGCTCCAAGTTTCCAGTTTAACTGATAAAATTTTTACATCAGTCTTTTTATTCTATCCTGCTTACCCAATGTTTTAAAAATTGTAGATGACTCCTAACTTACATGCTTCCTATAAATGCTTTTTTAAAAATTTATTTGTAAATGCTTTTTTAAGAAAAAAATATTCTCTTCACATGTCATTGCTTCTATCTTCTCTTCTACCTTCCAAGGGTATTGATTCAAATTTAGTGATATGATCCTGTAATCCTACTCCTGGGCATATATTTGGAGAAAAACATGGTCCAAAAGGATGCATGCACCCCAATGTTTATTGCAGCACTGTTTGCAATAACCAAGACATGGAAGCAACCTAAATGCCCATTGATGAATGAATAAAGATGGGGTACATATATACTGGGAAATATTACTCAGCCATTAAAAAGAATGAAATGCCATTTGCAGGAACATGGATAGACCTAGAGATTATCATACTGAGTGAAGTAAGTCAGGCAGAAAAAGTCAAGTCTCCTATATTACTTACATCCAGAATCTTAAAAAAAAATGTGATACAAATGAACTTATTTACAAAATAGAAACAGACTCACAGACTTAGAGAACAAACTCATCCTTACCAAAGGGGCAGGGTGGTGGAGGGAGGGAGGGTTAAGGAGTTTGGGACTGACATGTACACACTGCTATATTTAAAATGGATAACCAACAAGGACCTACTGTATAGCACAGGGAACCCTGCTCAATATTATATAACAACCTAAATGGGAAAAGATTTGAAAAAGGTTACATGTATATGTATAATTGAATCGCTTTGCTATACATCTGAAACTAACATAACATTGTTAATGAACTATACTCCAGTATAAAAATTAAAAGAAGATAAAAGATGGATTTAGTGATGAGTTCATTCTTCTCTCCTAAACTCATGAGGCTGTGGCATCAAGCTGCACCTGACGGTTTTCCTCAGCTGAGGAGAAAGCCAGAAACTCACAACACGCACTGCAGGGAAGCACAGGAAGCGGACCCAAGTGCGTGTCGAATCCAAGTGTTATGAAGGAAATGGATGAATTAAGGAATGAGAGGGCACTCAGTACAAAATAATGGCTTAAATTAGATTCACAGATTTTATCTTAAGAAGCCGACTGACGAAATATTTCAAGTTATGCTCACTGCAAGATGCCCTTTACAAAGTCCCACCTTAGCCTCCATTAAAAATGTTACTGCAGAGTCAAGACTCAAAATCTTATTTATGACCTTCACTGATGACAGGAATGTATTCACTGCAGAAAGATAAAGTAATAGCAAGAGAGTGAGCCATGCTGTGCAGCTGCTGCTGCTGCTCCTGCTGCTAAGTTGCTTCAGTCGTGTCTGATTCTGTGCGACCCCGTAGATGGCAGCCCACCAGGCTCCCCGGTCTCTGGGATTCTCCAGGCAAGAACACTGGAGTGGGTTGCCATTTCCTTCTCCAGTGCATGAAAGTGAAAAGTGAAAGTGAAGTCGCTCAGTCATGTGTGACCCTCAGCGACCCCATGGACTGCAGCCTTCCAGGCTCCTCCGCCCACGAGATTTTCCAGGCAAGAGTACTGGAGTGGGATGCCATTGCCTTCTCCGATGGCGTGCAGCTAAATACTGTAAATACCGTCAACTAGAAGAGCTTAGCCTAATGGCTTTTGATTCCACAACACAGTTTTGTTCTTCTTTTAATTCTTAAAAGAACAAGCCCAGTAATAAAAGTAGATTTAATTAAGGGAAAATATGAGACCACATCGCATTTCTTTTTCATATCATTAATTAAGGCAGCTGTGTCTTCCTGATAACAAAAGACTTCCAATAATGTCGGCCCTGTGTATGCGCCACAAGCTCCTCCTCACCTACTGGTTCCACAGTGGGACACTTCTGGGCCAAAAGGGAGATTGCCGCTCAACAATAATGATGCTTCTTGGGAAACAGACAAGCTGGAAATAGGAAAAAAGGGCATGTTGGCAATTGACCTGCAAGCCTAATCAGTTCACAAGTGAAACACCAGAAATGGTTTTTGGATTTTGGCTTCCTTCTGTATTTTTTCTTGAGTTGCATAAATCTCAGTTTGTATATTATAACCAAAGTTTGTGTTAATTTTTAAAATTCTTATACTATAAACCAGCTCTGTGAAAAAACTATGATAATAGCCTTTCTTTGAAAAAAAAATATGCTCTTGATATAAAGTATTGGTATTAGGAGGGAGGATTGTATTGCTAAATTTTTTTTAAAGACATTGTGATGTTGAGATTTGTTTAAATTGAAGTATAGTTGATGTACAATATTGTATAAGTTTCAGGTGTACGATATAGTATTTTAAAGGTTATGCTCCATTTATAGTTACTATAAAATATTGGATATATTCCTTGTGCTATACATTACATCCTGTATCTTATTTATTTTATACACAATAGTTTTTGCATCTTAATTCCCTACCCTTTCACTGTCCCTAATCACCTTCTGTCTCCTCACTGGCCACTACTTGTTTGTTATCTATATCTGGGAGTCTGGTTCTGTTTGTTATATTTACTATTTTATTGTGTGTTTTATAGTTCACATATAACTGTTATCATATGGTATTTATCTTTCTCTGTCTGACTTATTTCACTTAACATAATACTCTTTAAGTCCATCCATGTTGTTTCAAATGGCACAATTTCATTCTCTTTTTATGGCTGGGTTAAGATAGGCATAATAAAGGACGGAAATGGTATGGACCCAGCAGAAGCAGAAGATATTAAGAAGAAGTGGCAAGAATACACAGAACTGTACAAAAAAAATCTTCACGACCAGACAATCACCATGGTGTGATAACTCACCTAGAGCCAGACATCCTGGAATACAAAGTCAAGTGGGCCTTAGGAAGCATCAGTATGAACAAAGCTAGTGGAGGTGACAGAATTCCAGTTGAGCTATTCCAAGTCCTTTAGGAATGATGATGCTGTGAAAGTGCTGCACTCAATCTGCCAGCAAATTTGGAAAACTTAGCAGTGGCTACAGGACTGGAAAAAGTCACTTTTCATTCCAATCCCAAAGAAAGGAAATGCCAAAAAATGTTCAAACTACTGCACAATTGCATTCATCTTGCATGCTAGTAAAGTAATGCTCAAAATTCTCTAAGCCAGGCTTCAACAGTACGTGAACCATGAATGTCCAGATGTTCAAGCTGGATTTAGAAAAAGCAGAGGAACCAGAGATCAAATTGCCAACATCCACTGGCTCATCGAAAAAGCAAGAGAGTTCCAGAAAAACATCTGCTTATTCTCTATTGACTACACCAAAACCTTGTTGGGTGGATCACAACAACTGTGGAAAATTCTTAAAAGAGATGGGAATACCAGATCACCTGACCTGCCTCCTGAGAAATCTGTATGCAGGTCAAGAAGGAACAGTTAGAACTGAACATGGAACAACAGACTGGTTCCAAATAGGAAAAGGAGTACATTGAGGCTGTATATTGTCATCCTGCTTATTTAACTTATATGCAAAGTACGTCATGTAAAATGCTGGGCTGGATGAAGCACAAGCTGGAATCAAGATTGCTGGGAGAAATATCAATAACCTCAGATATGCAGATGACATTACCCTTATGGCAGAAAGTGAAGAAGAAACTAAAGAGCCTCTTCACGAAAGTGAAAGAGGGCAGTGAAAAAGTTGGCTTAAAACTCAACATTCAGAAAACTCAGATCATGGCATCTAGTCCCATCACTGCATGGCAAGAAGATGGGGAAACAGTGGAAATGGTGAGAAACTATTTTTCAGGGCTCCAAAATCACTGCAGATGGTGAATGCAACCAGCCATGAAATTAAAAGATGCTTGCTCCTTGGAAGAAAAGCTATGACCAACCTAGACAGCATATTAAAAAGCAGGGACATTACTTTGCCAACAAAGGTCTGAATAGTCAAACCTGTGGTTTTTCCTATAGTTATGTATGGATGTGATAATTGGACTACAAAGAAAGCTGAGTGCCAAAGAATTGATGCTTTTGAACTGTGATGTTGGAGAAGACTCTTGAGAGTCCCTTGGACTGCAAGGAGATCCAACCAGTCTATCCTAGAGAAAATCAGTCCTGAATATTCACTGGAAGGACTGAAGTTTAAGCTGAAACTCCAATACTTTGGCCACCTGATGCAAAGAACGGACTCATTTGAAAAGACCCTGATGCTGGGAAAGATTGAGGGCGGGAGGAAAAGGGGATGACAGAGGAGGAGGTGGTTGCATGTCATCACTGTCTCAATGGACATGAGTTTGAGTGAGTTAGTGATGGACAGGAAAGCCTGGCATGCTGCAGTCCATGGGTCACAAAGAGTTGGAGATGACTGAACAATTGAACTCTACTAATATTCCATTTTATGTGTGTATGTATACATATATAGTGCTTCCCTGGTGGCTTAGATTGTACAAAATCTGCTTTGTATGTATATATATTCACATCTTCTTTATCTGTGCATCTGTGAATAGACACTTAGGTTGCAGTCATATATTGGCAATTGTAAATAATGCTTCTATAAACATTGGGGGCATGTATCTTTTTGAAATAGTGTTTTCATTCTTTTAAGATCTCTACCCAGGAGTGGAATTGCTGGATCCTATGGTCGTTCTGTTGTTAGTTTTTTTGAGGAAGCTTCATATGGTTTTCGGCAGTGGCTGCACAAATTTTCATCACCACCAACTGTGTACCAGGTTTCTCTTTTTTCCACATCCTCACCAATATTTGTGATCTGTGTTCTTTTTGATCATAGCCATTCTGATAGGTATGAGATGCTTTCTCATTGTGGTTTAAATTTGTATCTCCCTGATGATTAGTGATGTTGAGCATTTTTTCATGTGCCTACTGGCCATTTGTCTGTCCTCTTTGGGAAAATGTCTATTCATGTCTTCTGCTCATATTTTAATCAAATTATTTTTTTGATGTTTCGTTGTATGAACTGTTTATACATATTAGATATGAACTCCTTATTGGTCATATCACTTGCAAATATTTTCTCCCATTCAATAGGTTGTGTGTGTTTTTAAATTCTGTGTGTGTGTGTGTGTGTGTTCTCAGTGATTTCCTTTGCCGTGCAAAACTTTTGAAGTTAATTAGGTACCCCTTGTTTATTTTTGCTTTTATTTCTTTTGCTTTAGGAGTGGGATCCAAAAAAGTATTGCTGAGATTTGTGTCAAAGAGGGTTCTGCCTATATTTTCCTCTAAGAGTTTTATGGTCTCTGGTCTTACATTTAGGTCTTTAGTCCATTTTGATTTTATCTTTTTAGGTAGTGTGAGAAAATGTTCTAATTCCATTCTTTTTCTGGTAGCTCTCCAGTTTTCCCAGCACCACTTATTAAAGAAACTCTGTTTTCTCCATTACATATTCTTGCTTCATTTGTTGTAGATTAATTGACCATAAATATGTGAGTGTATTTTCAAGCTCTCTATTTGCTTCATTGACCTGGGCCAATCCATGCTGTTTTGATTACTGTAGCTTTGTAGTATAGTGTGAAGTCAGGGAGCATGATACCTACAGCTTTGTTCTTTTTTCTCGAGATTGCTTTGGGAATTCAGGGTCTTTTTGTGGTTCAATATAAATTTTAGGATTATTTGTTCTGTTTCTGTGAAAATTATCATGGGTATTTTAATAAGGATTGTGTTAAATCTGTAGATTTCTTTGAGTAGTATCAACGTTTAACAATATTAATCCTCCAATCCAAAACACATTATATCTTTCCTTTTCTTTGTTTCATATTCAGATTCCTTCATCAGTGTTTCATAGTTTCCCTAGTATGGGTCTTTTACTTCCCTGGTTAAGTTTATCCTAGATACTTTATTCTTTTTGGTGAGATTTTAAAATAATTATTTTCTTCCTTTCTCTTTCTGATAGTTCATTATTAGTGTATAGAAAAAGAATCAATTTCTATATATCAATCTTGTATCCTGTAAGTTTACTAAATTCGTTTATTAATTCTAATGGATAGAGACTTTAGGGCTTTCTATATTAAATATTATGTCATCTGAAAATAGTGGTAGTTTTAATCTTCTCTTCCAATTTGGATGCTATTTATTCTTTATCTAGTCTGATTGTTGAGGCTAGGACTCCAATACTCTATTATGTAGACATGAAGAGAGTTTAAATTCTTGTCTTATTCTTGATTTTAGAGGAAAGGCTTTCAGTTTTTCACTGTTGAGTGTGTTAACTATGAGGTTGTCTCATGACAACATGGTCCCTCTGTACTAACTTTGATGAAAATTTTTATCATGAATGAATGAATGATGAAGTCTACCAAATGTTTTTCTATGTCTACTGAGATCATGTGCTTTTTTCCTTCTTTTCATTAATATGATATATCACATTAGTTGATTTGTAAATATCAAAGTGTCCTTGCATTCCTGTAATAAATCACTTAATCATGGTGTGTGATCCTTTTTATATATTGTTAGATTTGGTTTGCTATTGTTATTTCTCCATTTTCATTTCTTATTTTGTTAATATCTGTCTTCTCTCCTTTCTTCTTGATGAGCCTGACTCATAGATTATCACTTTCAAAAAACCAGCTCTTGGTTTTATTGATTTTCTCTATTGGACTGGAGGGGATCTCTATTTTATTCATTTCCTCTATGATCTTTATTTTTTCCTTCAATTGACTTTGGGCTTTGTTCTTCTTTTTTCTAATTCTTTTATACACCAAGTTAGGTTGTATATTTCAGATTTTTCTTGTTTCTTGAGGTAGGCCTTCTAAATGCTTTTTTTAAACGTCTAATGTTTAGTTCAAATAAATGCGTGCATGCTAAGTCACTTCAGCTGTGTCCAAATCTGTGTGACCCATAGACTGTAGCCTGCCAGGCTCCTCTGTCCATGGGATTCTCCAGGTAAGAATACTGGCATGGGTTACCATGCCTTCCTCCAGGGGATCTTCCCAATGCAGGGCTCAAACCCATATCTGTTACATCTCCTGCATTAACAGGCAGATTCTTTACCACTAGCGCCACCTGGGAAGCCCAGAAAAGTGAACACTAACCCCAAAATGATTTGAACACACAATCTTTTGATCTGGAGTCAGATGTGTTACAGTTGTACCACAAGGTTGGGCTCAAATAAATACATATTTAATATTATATAATTGTATTGTATTCTAATTGTACATTCAGATACAAAAATGCTGCTCTTCACCCACAACTAGTAATCCACATATAAGCAGTGAAAAATGTAATGAATTTTTTCTTTGGGTTGTGTGATTTTCTTCTTTAAATCTGGTCTCCTTTGAGTCCAGTGACACAATTTAATGATTCATTTGTGCAAAACAGTCTTACAGGTACAGAAAGTGAATTATGTGATCTTGATCTCAGTTAGTGTCTTAAACATGTGTCTTGTTCTTGTTTTCTAAAGGAGGCCTTTAAAATTACATGTATTAGAAATTTTCTAAATTAATAAAAACATATGAATATAATTTGTCTAGCTATCTAGGGAGAAAATATATTCCCTATGTTACCAATACATTGCACCAATGGTCCTGGGGGAAAAAAAGTGACAGTTGCTGTTTTTGCCTGTTGGATTAAACATGCCTGGGCGTGCCTTCTCTCAGGGCTTAGCTGGTGAATTTCTGGGAACTTTGACCTCTTTACAGTTAGTAGCTAGATGCAGTCCGTTGAACCCTTCTGTTCCAAGGATGCCACTAAGTGCTTAAAATCATCTCCTGTGATGCTCAAAGTAATCCAATAAGGTAGGTATGATTATCCTGTTCTGAAAATAAGGAAACTGAGGCTCTGAAAGGTCAGGCAGATTTCCAGGCTTATGTAGGAAATAGCAGAATTAGGACTGTCATTGAGACTGGACCACACTGAGGCTTGTTCAGTTCAGTTCAGTCACTCAGTCATATCCGACTCTTTGTGACCCCATGGACTGCAGCATGCCAGGCCTCCCTGTCCATCACGCCAGGCCTCCCTGTCCATCACCAACTCCCATAGCTTACTCAAACTCATGTCCATTGAGTCAGTGATGCAATCCAACCATTTCATCCTCTGTCGTCCCATTCTCCTCCTGCCTTCAATCTTTCCCAGCATCAGGATCTTTTTAAGAGTCAGTTCTTTGCATCAGGTGGCCAAAGTATTGGAGTTTCAGTTTCAGCATCAGTCCTTCCAATAAATATTCAGGACTGATTTCCTTTAGGATTGACTGGTTGGATCTCCTTCTAGTCCAAGGGACTCTTAAGAGCCTTCTCCAACACCACAGTTCAAAGGCATCAATTCTTTGGTGCTCTGCTTTCTTTATAGTCCAACTGTCAGATCCATACATGACTACTGGAAAAACCATAGCCTTGACTAGCTGGAACTTTGTTGGCAAAGTAATATCTCTGCTTTTTAATAAGCTGCCTAGGTTGGTCATAACTTTTCTTCCAGGGAGCAAGCATCTTTTAATTTCATGGCGGCAGGCACCATCTGTAGTGATAAAATCTGTCACTGTTTCCATCGTTTCTCCACCTATTTGCCATGAAGTGATGGAACCGGATGCCATGATCTTCGTTTTTTGAATGTTGAGTTTTAAGCCAACTTTTTCACTCTCCTCTTTCACTTTCATCAAGAAGCTGTTTAGTTCTTCTTCACTTCCTGCCATAAAGGTGATGTCATCTGCATATCTGAAGTTATTGATATTTCTCCTGGAAATCTTGATTCCAGCTTGTGCTTCTTCCAGTCCAGCGTTTCTCATGATGTACTCTGCATAGAAGTTAAATAAGCAGGGTGACAATATACAGCCTTGACGTACTCCTTTCCCAATTTGGAACCAGTCTGTTGTTCCATGTCCAGTTCTAACTGTTGTCCTGACCTGCATACACATTTCTCGGGAGGCTGGTCAGATGGTCTGGTATTCCTATGTCTTTCAGAATTTTCCACAGTTTGTTGTGATCCACACAGTCAAAGGCTTTGGCATAGTCAATAATGCAGAAGTAGATGTTTTTCTAGAACTCTTTTTGGTTTTTCTATGATCCAACAGATGTTGGCAACTTGATCTCTGGTTCCTCTGCCTTTTCTAAATCCACCTTGAACATCTGGAAGTTCACGCTTCACACTGAGGCTTATGATATGAACTATCATCAATGCCAGGCAGGGGACACAGGTATGTGGTCATAAACACACATACTCATCTATACATGTGTGTGTTGACAGAAGAAAAAAAATACAACATACAAGTTGTAAATTTTTATTTGGAAACCTTCAGTTCAGTTCAGTCACTCAGTCGTGTCAGACTCTACAACCCCACATACTACAGCACATCAGGCTTCCTTACTGAGGATTATAGCCTGGGAGCCAGCCACTCGGCTCTGAGGAACAGTTCCAAAAAGGTAAGAGAGGAGCCTGGATATATAGGAATTTTTGCTGAAAAAAAGAAACACGTAGTCAAACACCAAAAGATTACTGCTAATCACACAAAAAATGATTATAGTGCTTTTCCTTGTATAGGAAAGTGCAAGGGTCTGGGCTCATTGAAATGATTTCTTAGATATGCATCTTAACTATCGAGGGCCAGTATCCAGAGTACAGAACATTTCCTGTTTTTCTTCATTCTGAATTCCCCTCAGGGCACACCACTGGGTACCGCTGCCAGGGCTGGCGGCTTGCTGGTGGGCAACACTCACAGTTTACTGGGATGGCTGGCAGTGTTCCTTTTTCATAGGCATGCACGCGCACACACACACACACACACACACACACACACACACACACACACCACACACGCTGCACAAATGCCGTCTGCACAGAGCTCTTTGCACAGAGCTCTGCTCCTGTAGCTGCAGGAGAAACTCAGACCAGAGCATGCCTTTCTCATGCCATCAGCTACCTGGAAAGACACTGGCCCTGTTTTCCGTTGCCTGCTCTCTTGGGCCACTTTCAGCTCGGAATCTATCATTTTGCAGACCCCCTCTTCACCGCTCCCTCCTCTGCCCCGGGTCGAAAAGCCTTCTGGAAATGAATGGAACTGATCCTCTCCGCTCTCCCTTTTCTCCAGAGCTTGTCCTTCCTGGGGATGGTTCTGCCACCAGCAGGCCCCCTTTCTCTTCCCTGACAGATGTTAAGACAGGACCTTCCAAGTTCCATGCCCATCACTGCAGCCCTGTACCTGCCCTCCTCTCCCATCTCTTAGCCAGAGATTTAGGCTTTATTTCTTTAGCAGGAGCACGTTTAATATTGTAGCTATTTAATAATTTGTTAATTACTTGGGAGCACAGGAGGCCTTATTTTACTGTCTGCAAAGCATGCTTAGTTTCAGGCATTCATTCTTCCTGCTTCCAACTATAAAACTTTTGTCAGAGAAGTTTTTTGAAGAATAGATTTTTATTTAATAAGGATATAGTCTCCTAAAAGGACTTCCCTGGTGGCTTAGCTGGTAAAGAACCCTCCTGCCAACACAGGAGATGCAAGATAGGCAGGTTCAATCCCTGGGTCTGGAAGATCCCCTGGAGAAGGAAATGACAACCCACTCCAGTATCCTTGCCTAGAAAATCCCATGGACAGAGGAGCCTGGTGGGCTGTAGTCCATGGGGTTGCAAAGAGTCAGACATGATGCACGCACACATACAGCCTTCTAAAAAGTAGTAATATGGTAATCTAATTTCCAAAAAAAAAAAATCAATAATGCTTCCCTCAAGCCCTTCTCTTTTCTCTAAACTACTTACTTTTTTTCACTCTAAGCATTTCTTGGGGAAGGGAAAGCTCTGGAAAAGTTGCCTTCACATCTCCTCTTAGATAAATCCTGTTCATAATGAAGTGGCTTAAAAGCTAGGTCAGCTGTCATGTGAATAATTTAATATTCATCTCTTCTGCAATGTGCATCATTTTGGAACATTTCTCAGGATAGACTGAGATTTCCTAAGAAGTAGAGGAGCAGCTTAGTGAACACCTGACCTGTAGGCAGGTCCCTGGCCAGTGTTGAGGATCCGCCCTGAGTTGCCTCTGACATTGTGGGTCGTGGGGCAGGGGGTTTCTACTACTATCATGAGTTATGGGCTGGATCTGTGGGCTTGACGAGGAAGAGTTAAGAGTGACTAGTATATTAGCTCATCGGAGAAGGCAATGGCACCCCACTCCAGTACTCTTGCTTGGAAAATCCCATGGACGGAGGAGCCTGGTAGGCTGCAGTGCATGGGGTCACGAAGAGTCGGACACAACTGAGCGACTTCACTTTCACTTTTCCCTTTCATGCATTGGAGAAGGAAATGGCAACCCACTCCAGTGCTCTTGCCTGGAGAATCCCAGGGACGGTGGAGCCTGATGGGCTGCCGTCTATGGGGTTGCACAGAGTCGGACACGACTGAAGCGACTTAGCAGCAGCAGCAGCAGCAGCAGCAGCAGTACATTAGCTCATAGGAGTGAGATGGCCCAAGTTGAGAGAGGAGAGGTTTCAGGGTAATTTCAGAGGCATCACGGCAGAGTGGCTGGACCAACGTCAATGGTCACGTTGATGTCCCAGCAGCCAGCTTGGTGGCCTTGACTAGCAGTTTGCTTCTCTGCTGGGACCTCTCTTTTCTCTTCCTTAAAACGAAGGGCCTCTGAGCAGCTTTTTGCCTCCTTCCACATGTGTTTCTACAAGGACAGGTTCTTGGTTGTGCATGTTCAAATCTGAAACAGGTTGATCTCTGACCTCAGTAGACATGGCTTTCATCCGCACCCATCATTTCTCTATAAACCAGATTATCTTTGCTTTTCTCTCTTATCTGAAGAGCTCTCCTCTCTCCAGGACCACAGGATTATTTAGTTTCTAGGGTAGGTTCCCTCTCTGAGGTGCCTAATGCAAAAGCTGTTTGGTATCAGAATGTTAGAAATACCCTAAAGTTGTTGAGTAACTTTCTTCTAATTCCTAATCAAAAACCATAAAAGGCTAATTTGGGTTTCTTCAGTGTATGGAGACTCTGTGCAGGATGATAATACAGCATTATGGATGCTTTAGTGACCTTGGCTGTGGCCTTGGATGGGGGTAAGTCAGTCTGTCTTTCCATCTATCCAATCATTTGTCTACCTATCATCCATCCATCCACTCATCTATGCTTCCCCTCTCTCTCCCTCCCTCTGTCCCTCCCTCCCTTCCTCCCTCTGTCCCTCCCTCCCTACCCCCTTCCTTGTTTCCGTCACTCCCACCCTTCCTTCCTTCTTTCCGTACTTCCCTCTGTATCTGGAGTTATAAAGAAATCTTTCCTTAGCAACATGCTTTTCCTTCCTTTATCAATGCTTCACTGAATCATCTGTCATTCATTTCAAAAATTAGCATGCTGGGTTAATAGATGCCTGTAGGTTATTTCATGCAGAATCACAAGGAATTGGAATTTTTTTTTTAATTGGCACATTAGTCACCGTCTAATATTGTCCTCCCCGCACCGTTTCTCACGAATTTTCCAGCTGAGTCACCATGTAATGCAGTTGGCTGGCTGATGAGCTGACCCCTGACACACTTTGGACATCACCGCTGTTAGGTTTCTCAGGAAACTATATTGAATTATCTTGAGAAGAATCAAGCTTTTTCCCTCTCATTTTCTTTCTTTCTTTCTTTTTTTTTTTTAAGATAAGCATGCTTTAAGTTCAGAAGAGAGTACAGCTAAATACCCACAATCCAAACACAGTGTCTATTTCAGTCTTAAGTGTGAGAGACTAGTTTCTCGACCTTGGCACTATCGACATTTGGGGACTGATAATTTTGTGGGGCTGACTTGTACACTGTAGGATGTAAGCAGCTCCCCTGGCTTTTACTTCCTAAATGCCAGGGGCACCATTTCCAGTGATGACAACTGAAAATGTCTCCAAATTCTGTCAAATGTCCCCAGGGGAGAAGGTGGGCAAAAATCATCCTTGGTTGGGAACTAGACCAGAAAGTTACAGTGACTTTGGGATCCTTTCATGCTGTCAAAACAAATCACTCACATAAAGAGATAAAGCAGAACTAAGTCTCCTTCACTGACTCAGTGTGAGTTCTGATGATGTGCCAGGCACAGTGCCAAGTGACAAGGATTCAGTCAGACATTGATAAGGTTTTGTCCCTGCCTGCACAGAGCTCCCAGTGAAGTCGGGGAAGCAGACGTGTAAACTGATCACCATGTATCGATGGGACTTAATAGGGAGAAAGTTAGTCATATTGCTGGATGTTCTGTGTCTCAGATTGTAGACCAACATCACTTCTCAAACGATTCTTCTGGGGTCCTGCAAATACAGCCTGCCTTTAGATCAGCGACCCCGGAAGCATCCCTTGTTCTTTCCTTCACCTTGGAGCCTTGCTCAGGTTGCTCCTCCTGAAACATCTCATGTCAGACTTTTACATCTCCACATTTCCCCTCACTCACAGGCAGGCCAGGGAGCCGTTCTGGGTTGCTTGAATTTGCGTTGATGTCTGCCCACCTAATTCCCATCATGAAACTCACAGTCTCTTCTGCACAGTCGATGGCTAAACTGCATGCTGTATTGCTTGATTCCCCTGTTTCTCATGCATTGGTCTCATCCCTCAAGTAGATTATGGGCTATTTGAGGTGGAAGCCAGGTATTATACTCAAATGTTTACATTAATGGCCTAAGAAGTCACTATTTGACTGCTGTTGGCTTGCAAAACTAAGTGTGAGAATTGAACTAAAATCTATTATAAACGGCAGGTAAAAGAATGATAAAATGAAATTAAAGCAAAACCTGTAGCCAAAGAGAGAGAGGTGCTTGGTCTTCTGTCTGGCACGTTCTTTTCTGCCTAATGAACCTCTACTGATGCATCAAAACCCCGGAGAACATTACCTTCCTCTTTGTGCTTTTGTGGCTTCGGATTGTGAAGCGCGTCTCTGCTCTGCACTTTGAGAGTGATGTGTGCACAGATGTGGTTGCTGGGGAATCCCCTGGGGTGAGCCGCTGCCTCAGTCTCTAGAACCCAACTAAGGAAGGAGTGCGAGGTGTGAAGATGTCCATACACAGTTATTCTGAGACAGCCATGTCAGATGTCATATTACAGTGAAGAACACTGAGGTCCTTAGGGGAAGAGTAACTCATGTGGTAGAACGGCCAATTCCAGTTCTCTTTTGGAACCAGTCCCCCCATAGCCAAGGAAAACCACTGTGTAAAGACTGCATCAGTTACACAGAAGAGGTGATTTTGATTCATGCTCTGGTCCTTAATGATCAGGGGATACTGTTCTGACCCCCCAGGAGAGTATACGGTGTTCAGTCTTCTCAATGAAAATAACCAATAAGCTATCTATGGTAAGAACAGAAAATAGCTTTATCTGAGATAAATTGAGGACTGTATCTCAGGAGAGACCCTCTCATCTAACTCCAAGGAACTGCTCCAGAGAAGCACGGTTTTCCTGCTTGTCAGAACAAAGAGAATGAAACAAGTCAGGGATACATTCCTGGAAGGTTTCAAGAAAAACAGATCAGGATGTCCACAGCCAGTCAGTTTGGCCTCGGCACCTGGAAGACAGTCTTATCATCAAAGGAGGACCAGCACTGGCACCTCAGGAAGGGAGGCACTTACTCTTTATTTTTAGCATGGACATTCTCTTTTGCTCCTCAGTGCACCCTTTTCATTAATAATTAAAGCAGTGTGCAACGTGTGTTTGATGGGCCACAAACAGGATGTTTTAGGTAGCATAAAATTCACGTCAACTCAAGTATAAGCCGAATGACTTCCCTGTACCTCAGGATGTGAACGTTTCTTTCATCAGTCTGCATGGACTGAATATTTCAAATGAGAAGGTAGTTGCTTTCCATGCAAATCCTGTTCCAAAAGCAAGGCTGAAGACTAGTAACAGCCCATTGAGAGTTTTAGTTCCATTAACAAAGGTAGCTTTCAATTCGTGGAGAGAACAAGTAAATACGATTGTGACCACCTACTAATTACTTAGAGATACCCTGGGCAGTGTGTGTTCAAACATTGTGCCAATACATGCATGCTCAGTTGCTCAGTCATGACCTTCATGGACTGCAACCCACAACCAAGCTGGTTCCTCTGTCCATGGGATTTTCCAGGCAAGGGTACCGGAGTGGGTTGCCATTGCCTATTCCAGGGAATCTTCCCGATCCAGGTATCAAATTTGCATCTCTTGGGTCTCCTGCATTGGCAGGTGGGTTCTTTACTGTTGCACCACCTGGGAAGCCCGTTCAAACATTATCAGTACCAAATATTGAGAAGAGTATTGAAACAAAAGTGCTTTATATGCAGGCATACACTTTTAATTCATATGGGATAAAATCTAGTTATTGAGATTAACTATATTAGACAGTTGACACTTGAGGCAAATTTCCCTGATTTGAAATAATGGATAGCACCTGCTTTTGTTGCAAGAAAGAATTAACACAGAGAGGGAAAGGGCAGTATAAGGTCTTGAACACTGAAGAGCTGAAGTGTATTTTTATTTGAACATTTGCAACGTTAAATCTGGATCAACATGCCTTTGACAAGTATGGACATCTACAACAATCAAAACAGTTGAACAAGAGATTACCTTGAGGGACGAGATATGGATGGTTCAGAAAGAATTAGGTGAATAAAATGCAGGAGTAAATATGCATTTTCCTAAGTGAGATCCAGAATCTTTGGTATCTTCATGTAGACTCCATACCCTACAGTTGCTAACAAAATACTAGCTTGTGGCCTTGTGGTAAAGAACCTGCCTGCCAGTGCAGGAGATATAAAGAGACGTGAGTTCAATCCCTAGGTCAGGAAGATGCCCTGGAGGAGGGCATGGCAGCTCACTCCAGTATTCTTGCCTGGAGAATCCCATGGACAAAGGAGCCTGGAGGGCCACTACAGTCCATAGGGTCACAGAGTCAGACACGACTGAAGTGACCTAGCACAAATTAGTTTAAAAAGCTGTTGCTCCTGTGAATACCAAGTCACTTGAGAGATTTTTTTCAGTGAGGCAAAACCTTACTTCTAACAATACTCATCTCTTATAAAAAAAGTCACACTTTCTTCTCCTTTGATCTCTCATCTTCCTGTGACTCTGGAGACAGCAAGATAGGATGGTCTTCAGCTTCCATTTACAAAGACTTGGGATCTGAATAGAGAAACGCTTTGGTTAGAAGGGTTTTTCTGGGCAGATGATGTGGAAAGGCTCATCTGACAAATGAGTTAGTGTCCATCTCTCTGGCCATTCACAGGCACTTCTCCTGTTCAGCTTCCCTCCCTACTCCATGTCTGTGGGCTCTGCTGGTCCTGCTTCTTACTTAGTGATGAAGCTTTCTCTTTGTTCCTCTCATCCTGGAGTTGAATTTTCAAACTTGCCATGCTTATCTGATCACTCTGGCCCAGCTCTGAATTTTTGGTCCCTTTGCTGTTCCACGTGGCCTCAGGCCAGTTTAGCATTTTTTTTCCTGATTCATCCAAGACTATTCTCCTGGAGTTAAAGTCAAAGGGCAGCCTTGCCTCAGTTCAGTTCAGTTCAGTTCAGTCGCTCAGTCATGTCTGATTATTTATGAACCCATAGACTGCAGCATGCCAGGCCTCCCTGTCCATCACCAACTCCTGGAGTTCACACAGACTCATGTCCATTGCTACAGTGATGCCATCCAACCATCTCATCCTTTGTCATCCCCTTTTCCTCTCTCTTTCAATCTTCCCCAGCATCAGGGTCTTTTCAAATGAGTCATTTCTTCACATCAGGTGGCAAAAGTATTGGAGTTTCAGCTTCAGCATCAGTCCTTCCAATGAATGTTCAGGACTGATTGCTTTTAGGATAGACTGGTTGGATCTCCTTCTAGTCCAAGGGACTCTCAAGAGTCTTCTCCAACACCACAGTTCAAAAGCATCAATTCTTTGGCACTCAGCTTTCTTTATAGTCCAACTCACATCCATACATGACTACTGGAAAAACCATAGCTTTGCCCATTCATATGTAAACTCCATGTGACCCGAGTTGTCATGCGGAAAACTGGGATGACTCTCAACACTGGAGGGAAATCTTCTTAGGGTCCACCTTCTCTCAGAGGTTTTCTTCCTGGGGGAAGAATATTTCTCTCCTACTTCATAATCCAAGGACCCAGGCACATAGTTCTGGACACTCATCCCAGGAAGTGTGCACATTTTGAGGTACAGGGAATGCTAAGACATCTTGTTTGTGGTCCATCAAGCACACCTCATGATGGCCTCCCTGGTGGATCAGTGGTAAAGAATCCACCTCCAGTGCAGGGGACTTGGGTTCAATCCCTGATCCTGGAAGACCCCCTGGAGAAGGAAACGGCAACCACTCTAATATTTCCTGCCTGAAAAAATGCCATGGACAGAGGAGCATGGCGGGCTAGTCCATGAAGTCTCAATGTGTCTGACAGAACTTAGCAACTGAACAAAAACAAAACATACATTTTACAACTGCTTTAATTATTAAATAAAAGGGTACAAAGACCAGAAGTAGTGAATGTCACTCGTGCTGCATTATTATATTTATATATTGATGGATTTTATTTGCTAATATTTTATAGAGGATTTTTTTTTCATCTATGCTCATAAGGAGTGTGGTCTGAAAGGTTTGTTTGTTTTTTTTTCTTGTAATGTTTTTGTCAGGTTTTGGTACCTGGTTGATGCTGACCTCATAAAATGAGTTGGGAAATATTCTGTCCTCCTTTATTTTCTGAAAGAATATGTGCAAAATTCACATTTTATTTTCTAAATGTTTGATAAAATTCTCCAGTCAAACTCTCTGGTCCTGGAGATGTTTGTTCATTTGTTTGCGGAAGGCTTTGGATTAAAAATTCAATTTATTTTATATAGTATTATTCTATTTCTATACATTCTATTTCATCTTGAGTCAGTTTTGGTAAGTCTGTTTTCTTCAGAGAATTTGTCTATTTCATATTTTTAATTGAATCCATTGGCATAAAATTGTCTACAGTGTCCTCTTAGTGTTCTTTTCCTTTGTAATATCAGTCATCACATTTCCTCTTTCATTTCTTGGTTAGTTTTTCTAGAGTTTTATTGATTTTATTAACATTTAAAAGAAGCAGTTTTGTGTTCCCCTAATTATTTTTCCTAGGTTGCTTAGATTTCACCTTTCTCACACAAAGCAAATTTCTCTTGCATGACGTTTATCTCAGGTCTGACAAATTTATGAAAATGCTTTTCTCGCAGAGAAGACTCATATTAAGCCATGAAATCATTTTTAATATGCAACCTATAAATGAGAGTCTTCAAAGAATAGGCATATAATTAACTGAATGTTTTATCCGCCTGTCAAATTGATTACACATTGAGATGTTTTCTGCCAGCGTTTCAAATTCCAACTTTGGTGGTTCAATTTAAACACCATCTAAAGATGATTGAAAATGGGTTTTCGCTGAATTCACTTTTCTGTAGAGGACCCTTCTTAAGAACAGGTGTTGTCTCCTGTGACATTGGTAAGTAATACCACCTGTCACACTGCATGCTATAAATCACTGTTCTGCAAATCTATTAGCTGTGATTCATATCTGACCTGCCTTATAAAAACAAAGATGAAGCAGTGCTTCAGACTGAATGATTTAATGCACCCTGAAACAATCTACTTTCTCTGAGTTTAGCCTCATTCCCTCTGAGCACGTGCTATTTTCAGGGAGGAAACTGGTTCTAAATTGAGAGGCTGCATTAACTCTTTCAGACAACAGAATGACAAGAACACATCATTCTAAACAGCTTCCTGGAGGCCTGATAGAGTGCACGCCTTTCTCTGGTTCTCATTTTACTGGCTAGAAGTGATTTATACAAGGAGGGGACTCGATCTCGTCATGGCTTGGGCTCCCATCATTTCTTTAAAGAAAATTCCTGGCTTTTTCTTCCATCCTTTTTTGTCTGAAGACAGTAATACACCTGTGATTGTACTGTTGTTCAGTCGCCCAGTCGTGTCCGACTCTTTGCGACCCCATGGACTGCAGCACACCAGGCTCCCCTCACTTTCACCATCTCCCAGAGCTTGTTCAAACTCATGTCCATTGAGTCAGTGATGCCATCCAACCATCTCATCCTCTGTCAACCTGGTCTCTTTCTGCCTTCAGTCTTTCCCAGCATCAGGGTCTTTTCCAGTGAGTCAGCTTTTCCAATCAGGTGGCCAAAGTGTTGGAGCTTCAGCATCAGTCCTTCCAATGAATATTCAGAATTGATTTCCTTTAAGATTAACTGGTTTGATATATCCTCGTAGTCCAAGGGACTCTCAAGAGTCTTCTCCAACACCACATTTCAAAAGTATCAATTCTTTGGCACTGAACTTTCTTTATGGTCCAACTCTCACATCTGTACAAACCAAAGCTTTGACCAGTAAGGACCTTTGTCAGCAAAGTAATGTCCCTCCTCCTTAATATGCTTTCTAGGTTGGTCATAGCTTGTTTTCCAAGGAGCAAGTGTCTTTTAATTTCATGGCTGCAGTATGATTTCATTGGTAACGGCAACAGTTAGTGCCATGGTTTCAGAGCAGTCTATAGAAATTATTGGGATACTTATCAAGTTTCCCATGAAGGGGATACCAAACCAATATGGACCCTTACACAATATCATACCCCGTTTGGGGCCACACACACTTGTCTGTGTCTTTCTAGCACCAATGGACCTTACTTGGTACATCTCTGAACAGTTATATATAAAGAGAATGTTAAAAAGTTTCCAGTATGAGTTTATTTAATTCCTTCCAAACTTTGTTAAAATTAAAGAAGTATAATTCCATTAGCATGTCATCATTATGCTAATATTCATTTACGTGTATATGTATGTGCTTAGTCCCTCAGTCATGTAGCCCACCAGGCAAGAATACTGGTGTGGGTTGCCATTTCCTTCTCCAGGGGAATCTTCCTGACCCAGGGGTTGAACTCGGGTTTCATATTGCAGGTGGATTCTTTGCCATCTGAGCTACAAGGAAAGCCCAATATTCATTTAACGCATTGCAACTTTCATACTGAAGAAGTATGTGAGGATCCCATTTGAAAAGCTATTGGTTAGGTTTAGTTGGTATTCTGCTGATCTGCTTTTTGCATTTGTTGACTTTTTTCATCCCTAGAGTTACCTTTAGGTAGGTATAGCCATGTCCTCTTTGGTTTTGCTTTTAGATGTAGGATGGGTCAGTTTAAATAGACAGAAGATGTGAAAAGCAGACAATATGCAGAGGCAGACACTTAAGAAAGAAGTCAGGCTTTGGAAACAAATCTGAGTTTAAATTCTCACTTCTTTACTCACTGGTGGCTTCGCCAGAGCTGAACTTTATCCTGTCGGCAATGACAGAATGGATGTGGAGAGAATGTTAATCTGGCAATCAGTTAGGTGATGGAAACTAAAGTCAGATATGGTGTATTTAAAGCATTGACTAGGTGCGCTCTGCTGTTTGGTGAACACAATGGGAGATGAGACTCAGCTTCTGCTATCATGTCATGCAATGTGTGGACGATAGGATTCCAAGACAACATGGGAGTCCAATGAAAGAAATCCATGCTAATCAGAAGTATACAGAGTGGCTCGTGGGGTCCATAAGGAGGAATTCTGCTTAGAAGAGAAGGGGCAGGAGGGGGCTGCCTTTTTAGAAGAGCTGGCATCACAGCAAGCTATGGATGGATGAGAGATTTCATCAAGTGAGAACGTGCTCCAAAGCAGAGAAGGGACCTAAGTAAAAGGTACACAGCCTTTGGGAGAATACAGAGAATCAGATAAAGCTGAATTGAGGAGTACACCTCTCTCTCCTCTCTCCCTCCTTTCCTTCTTTCATCCCTCCTTCCCTACCTTGCTTCTTTCCTTCCTCCCTCTTTCTTCCCTTCTTTTCTGTCTTCCTTGTGATATTCTTCCATCCCTTTCTTCCATCCTTCCTGCAACAGCTATGTGCCAGGCCCTGGGAATATGTGCTGAACCAAATATTTAGCCTCCTTAATGGAGCTTAGAGTCCAGCCCAATGGGGGCAGGTTTTCTTTCATTAGCAGTATAGATTTGGGAGTTAAATAGAGGATCAGTGAGTGACTCACAGCTGGCTATGCAGCTAGAAAGCTGTCTCAGTAGACCAGAAAAGACAGTCTTGAAGCTTTTATCAAAAAACTGCCATGGCACTGAAATGATGGGGTATAGGAGAAGGACATGGCAACCCACTCCAGTGTTCTTGCCTAGAGAATCCTGTGGACAGAGAAGCCTGGTGGGCTGCTCTGTCCACAGAGTCGGACACGACTGAATCAGAGCTCAATGAAATTATTACACAGAATAGTAACAGGGTTGAGAGCATGACCTAGAGGCCAGACTATCTGGGTTTATATCTCAAATCCAGTCCTTACTAGGTGTTTTAATTTGGAGCAATTGTTAAGCCTCTCTCTACCTGTTTCCTTATCTGTAAAATGGGGATTGTAATAGTACCTCCCTCCTAAGGTAGCCAGGGGAATTAGATGAGTTAATATGTATAACTTCTTATAAAAGTGCCTGACACATATTAGTCTTGGATAAATACAGGGCATGAATATTAAATTACTTCTTCTAGTACACTAAATTAGAAGAACTTCCCAAAGAGGAACCAATTGGTCCCATTTTTTCTAGAAACAATAGGTTGAATAGTTGTGTAGAGGTGAACAGCTTTTCAGGAATATAAAAGAGTCATACATATTCACATATTATAGACTGAAAGAAAATAACAGCAATTATTGGCTTTAAACCAATCTGATTATTGTTACTTTCCTTTCCAAACTTGGGAAGACATTTAAGTGAAAATATATATATATACATACTTATGTATGAAGTTTTAGAGGAGAAAAAAAGTGTGCTCAGCAGTTGACAAATTTTGTTCAAGATTCAGAAGTGCCTTACAAACTGCCGTCCAGGCCTTCAGTATCCTTATGGTAGAGAGATGCCCCAAGACACTTGTCTACTGTTTTTATTGTCCAAGCTAATGGTCCATTAACACAGTTCCGTTAGGCTGAGCCTGGTAGATAATGAGTGTCTTCCAGGGCAAGGAGTATTTCCTTGTGGTGGGAAGTAGTAGTATTTTTCCTAGGGGAAGAATGTGAAAAATCCCACGTTTTGTACATAATGGTAAAAATAAGAGAGTGGTATACAGTGGGTGAAGAAATTATCAAGATGGTGTCAGTGTTCAAAGGGCAATCTCTAAGTTCATAATTGGTTTCATAAATTTAATTTCAGTAATGGTTTGTCCTCATTAGCTATTCAGTGAAATAGTACCAATTTTAAGGTTCATCAGGATGTGAAGAATATACATGCACTTTCAGACACACTTGCACGCACATTTGCACTATTAGCGAAGTAACAGAAAACCAAAATTGCAGGGAGCTCATTGCAGATTTTGAACAGTTTGTCCTTCTTTAAAAAGAAACTTCAAAAGTCTCAAATTACTTCTTTTATCCACCACTAAAAAATCATTTCTATGATAGTAAATAATTGAGCCTCCAGGTGTATTGTAATCAAGAGTTGTTCTTTTTTATCCTAGCTTCCTGATATAATTTTAAATGCATTGATTGCAAACAGCCAGGCATTTGAATTTTAAACCATTTTAAATCTGGTAACACCAAACAAGTATGAAGCATCAATATTTCCTTTTTCTCTTGTTGGGGTATAGTTGACTTACAATGTTGTGTTAGCTTCATTTGTACAGTAAAGCGATTCAGTTATACATATGCATATATTTGTTCTTTTCAGACTCTTTTTCCTTATAGTTCACTGCAAATTATTGAGTACACTTCTCTGTGTTATATAGTAGGTCCTTGCTGGTTATCTATTTTAAGTATAATAGTGTGTATATTTTAATCCCAACCTCCTAATTTATCCCTTCCCACCCCCACCCTTCCCCTTTGGTAACCATAAATTTGTTTTCTATGACTGTGGGCCTATTTCTATTTTGTATATAAGTTCATTTGTATCAAGGTTTTTTTTCTTTTTTTTTTAAGATTCCAAATATAAGTGATACCATATGCTTCTTATTTCTAGTAAGTCTGTCTTGTTGTTCATTCACCTTTCTTGTCAAGGCACAGCTGAGCCTCATGTTTGGGAAGCCTGCTGCCTGAGCACGGCCTCCCTGTCTTGGCAGTCAGCTGACTCTGAGACCCAGAGTCACCAGCTTCCTTGTCCCAGGACGCACCACAGCACCATAAAATCAGCCCCACCAGTTCTCCCAAATCCAAGTGCCCCTGAGGGTGTCTGTGGCCACCATCAGTTATGCTGTTACTCAATTGTCATGCAGGCAGCCTGGATCAACTAATTAATTAATAAGCTTAACTGGAGCAAAATATAATTAATTATACAATATTGAGCTGTCCAAATTTAATGCCGCTGAAATTACATAATGAATCTGAAACAGAAAGGATTCCTGGCAAAAGGAAAAGAGATATCAGTATGTAGAGTACATTCCTGGTGAACCCTCTTCACACACTTTGGACTTTCTGACTCCTGTGATGCAGGCGTATGTATTTTGAAACCTGTAGCCCATCCTGTGAAAATCAAACATACATACATATGCACACAAATTGGACACCTTTGCCTCATGGGTTTAAAATGATGTTTTGTTTTCATCTGTGTGATGTGATTAGTAAATTGATAAAGACTAACATAGTGTATACAGACCTGTTAGCATCCATCTAAGTTGGAGATTAGTTGGAAGCAGTTTTCTGTGTTGCTTACTATGTTGTTGTATTTCATGCAGACTTTAATGGACATCAAAACTAAACAAGACCACAGACACTGACACTTCACACTTGGCTGGCAACACCAAATTTAAAATGGTTTGAAATTCAAATGCCTAGTCATTTGAAATTAATGTGCTTAATGTTATGTCAGGAAGACAGTGGGAAAAAAATAAAGCTTCAGAAATGTGCTCAAAATATAATACTGATTTCTTTGTAATGATATAATAATATGATAAAATTATATTGACTAGTTATTATTCATGCAAACTTATAAAGATAAGAACCACTTTTCAATAAATTAATCTTCATATTAAAATGATTAAAAATGTCTTCATTATAGAATCCACAAACTTTTTCATTTGGTTCTGGTTTGTGTGTGTGTGTGTGTGTTTTGTTTTTTTTTTTCAAGAGAAGCCAGTAAGTGACTTGAGAGAATTAAGTATTTTGAATTCATTTTAATATTTAATCTTTAACAAGTGTAGACTTATGTGTCTTAAGAATACGAAAGGTTCAAATCATGCTTAAAATCATTATATGTAACTTATTTGTGGTGAGAGAGGCAATGAGGAAGAGAGGGAAGTTATGAGTAGTGATAGACTTCTTTCTGGGGATTCACATATTCACACTCCAGGTAAGTAAAGGGTTTAAGGAGGTTGTCAGATTCACCCAGTGGATTCTGACTGTTGAAGCTCATTTGTTTTTTAAAGGTTATTTAAACTGTTTAGCAATTCTTCTGACAAGCCATATGTTGTAACAGCCACAACTCTCACACATGAGGAGACTGTGCGGGTTGTTTTGAGTTTCATTGCTTGATTTACTGGCAGACCATAATAGCAATTCTAGTTGTGTTTCTGTCTCAGTGATGCAAAAGTGAGAACATGATTAATTAATTCTCTCAAGTTGTTAACACCCTTGAAAGATTTTTCATCATTTGTACAATAAATCCTCTCAAATGTTGATGCTTTGGACACCAAATTATTGTCTCCACTGAATGGTGGTTGCTTATACAGTTTGTGAGTTTCAAAGATACTCCTTAAAGTACAAATTCTAAATCTTGACAAGAATGGCTTCATGGATTGCTCATTAGATAATAAATAGCCAGTAATATCTGAGCATATGAAATGTAGCAATAACAGATAACATACAGTTTTATAGTTTCCTTATAATTATTTCAGTGTGTTAAATGACTTTTTCACAGATGTTCTTATATAGATTCTTTATTTACTTTTTATGTTTTTTCACAAAAGGAGATACTTCCCTTTTTTGCAGTAGCCAGATGTATTAAGAGCAAAATAAATTTCCAGGCAGAGGAGCCCTTACCATGTTTCTTCAGAGTGCATTTAATTTCATGCATGTGTGAAAGATGACAATGTGATTCCTCGGTACTAAATATTCCTCAGCCATTCACACTCAGTACAGTTATCTGGAATAAAACTAGATTAAATTTGCCGAGTGGTGAATTACTGAAAATAATGAAGTTGAGGCAATTCATTAATCTTTATATACTGGTCTATTTTTTATACACTGAATGAAATGGGAAAAAAAAAATCATTGGGGGACCGATCAGATTGAAAAGGGTCTAATGTGAAGAGAAACATGGGGCTAAAAATGTTTTTTTTTTCTTTTTAAATTATCCACAGCACCTTTTCTTACATGCCTCTGTTTTTCTTTTAGTGGCAAAGCATTTCTATAACACTGGTTGAGAAAGTTCAGATGATCGCTGTAATTCTAGGATCCCTGTTCTTAATAGCGAGTGTGACCTGGCTCCTCTGGTCCGCCTTCAGCCCCTATGCAGTGTGGCAGAGGAAGGACATCCTTTTTCAGATCTGCTATGGAATGTATGGTTTTATGGATCTAGTGTGCATAGGTAAGACCATGACGTTCAACGCTAACAAACTGTCAGTAATCCGTTTCTTCCAGCTCTTTCGTTTCCATCAGTCGGATCTCACCTAGAATGTGGTGGTTCACGTGATCTTGGTTCTCTAGCTCATTAACTACCTGGGGCGCCACAATCCACCACTTTTCTCAAAAAGCATAGCGTCTCTGTTCCCAAGTAATCTGAAAAAAACATAAAATGAACAGGATAATGCCCCTTTAAAGTGGTTTATTTTGCACCATAAAGAAGGAGGAGTTGAAGAAATTATTTGGGGGTGGGCGATGGAAGGATGGTCATTAAATTGTCGAGAAAGAATAGCAACTAAATCCCCCTCACGAAGCTGGGAAGGTATTGACTAATGTCAACGGCCATAGTGTGTGTCTGGGGAGAACACGGATACCTGGAGGTCTTACTTCGTGGCCTGGCAACCTCAGACTCCCTGCCCAGGACATAAAGGGCTCCTTGGAAGGGTAAGGACTTGGGGACAGTTTTCCTTGCCATTCTGTGCCGCTTAGTTCCACTTATTACATTTAGTGGTTCAGAAGAGGAAAAGGATGGGACACTTTAGCCAAAATAGACGCTACAAAAAAGGTTCTTTATACGTTTCACTGGCCCAATCTCATTTCCCTTGTACCATGGGAAAACGGAAGCTGATGCAGGCAGCATCTACTTGATGTGTATGAGGTGCCACAGGCATTGCAATGGTGACCAGTTGGCACCAGTGGACAGGCATGGAGAGCAACCGTACCTTACCCAGGTGAGCCCCTGCTCCAATGTGGCTCACAACTTATGGGATGTAAAGTGAGCCCACGGAGGAAAGTATGGTCCGAGGACCACTCTTGGCCGCAGCAGCATCTGCAGCGCCTTATAAAGAAATGCACATTCTCAAGAGCCACCCCAGACCCGCCAAATCCAACATTTCAGGGTACCCCCTCTCCAGCCACCGTCTGTGTTCACAAGCTCACCAACAGGCAGATGATGTGAGAGCCACTGACTTCAGGGAATGGACTCGACCTGCCATCGAGTGCCTTGGTTTCTAACCCTGGCCTCTGCTTGGACAGGTCAACCTTCTCTCTCTCTATTCCTTTTTTTTTTTTTTCCCCCTCACCTATAAAAATGGGGATAAGCCTCCATAGCACACAGACTTAAATAAAGGAAAAGACTGTTATAAAATAATTATGTTAGTAACTGGGAGTTGTAGATTAAGTGTGTTTGAATAAGACACAAACACTGAAAGACTTGAAATCACTTAGAGTAATGCCTCTACTCACAAAAGCCTTTCAATTAGCAGCAATTTCAATATTCTCAGTCAGTTTTTCTAAGGGAACTTTGTACATTTAAAAACTATGATCAGCTGGAATTTCACCTCTTTTTCTTCTTTTCGCCATTGTTACTAACACAAGACTAGTAAGAAAGAAAAGTATAACATTTCAAATCAAGAATAAAAAATGAATGGAGGGAGATGTCATGAAAAAAAACTGAGCAGATGCGGCCTGAATAATTGGGTTAATCATGTATACGAACAATTTGCATTAAATGTGATAATACATATGTAGGCATTTGGAAATTCCAACTCTCTATTCAAATAAATCTCTGAGGTAGGTATGGCTCTAAATTGAGAAGGATTACAGAATTGTTCTACAAATCCTTCAACAAATTCAGAAATAGTGTTTTCTATCTTTCAATATAAAAGTTATAAAATGTGGTATTCCACTGATATTTAAAGGAGAGATGAAAAATGAAAGAACAATTAGGCTCCTAATCTGACCTGAAGGGAAAAACAATTCCAGTCGAGTTTATTACAGCACTGAAAGGGCCAGTCCTTTCTTGCTTAGGAGATCATCTTCTTGAATATCATAGCTTATATTTAATACTGAGTTATTATATCTTGAGTTTTGATTGCTGATGCCAGTCTTTTAATCAAGATTATTAGGATTCTGGTTTTAAGAGCACATACATAGGCACTAATGATCTTTTTGACAACATAAGATGTATTTGGGCCTCCCTTTTGAAATGTGGGTGTTTGCCCATTTTATAAAGTTAAGTTTCTTAGGAAGAAAACCTAGTGGACATTTTCCTGGAGAAGCTTTGGAGAGTGAGTTTTTACCTAGGTTTTAAATATTGACAATGCTTTTCATTGTCTTTTGGCTCATCAAATCAAAATCCCATCATTCAATGATTTATTTGTATATTTTGAAAAATATTAAAGAATTCAGATGGAACAACAGTATTTATTTCACTTTGCAATGTCATTAGTTAGCCTTTTTGGACCCAGAAGTGAAGTGAGAGTCGCTCAGTCGTGTCTGACTCTTTGCCACCCCATGGACTGTAGCCCGTCAGGCCCCTCTGTCCATGGAATTCTCCAGGCCAAAATACTGGAATGGGTTGCCATTTCCCTTCTCCATTTTGGACCCAGAGAAAAGCTTATTTTTCCCCCAAGAAATTGGAAACCTATTAGATTTAGAAAGCAAATACATGTAGGCTACCAACAGCCAGCTGGATCATGGCAGGTAATTATTCCTGCTAACATTTCAAATTAATTAAAATGTCAGCTAACTAAATGTAGACAGTCACAAAGTAGCTTACATTGATTATACCTCAAATACCCGTGACTGCAAGACCAGAGTCAGAGTGAAAAGTGTACATCTTTGTGTCCAGTTTGTTCAGTTCAATCAGCTTCCTATGTGTCAGACACAGTGCTAAGTGCTGGGAGTGCAAATGAGAGCCGATCACTTTCCTGCCCTCTAGGAGCTCCCAGCCACACAGGGAGGACAGATATGAGAGCTAGAATTCAGCAGGATGTGCAGTGATGGACTTAAGCACAGGAGATGGTAGTTGAGCAAAGCTGGGGGAGACTGACACTGGTTGTTTTACGTGGGAAGGGAACTGTTTCAGGCAGATTTCATGGGGAAGCGATAGCTGAGCAGGCTGATGGATGAAGAGATGCTTGGCACATGGGGAGATAGCCCCCTTATCACCGCTAGAGGCTGTAAGATTGGCTCTCCATTTGGAAGGCTTTAAGGCGGCTGGAAACATTCCCATATTCCTGTTCGTCTAAGCTTTTCAAACTTATTTATACCTAAATGGAAAAGGAGCAGATTGACAGCTTCATAAATGTTCTTCTTAAAAAATATTTCTGTCAATTCATAGAAGATTATTCTAGAATCAAAACAATGTTATAGTCCAGTCAGGGTAAGTAATGTGTTGTACTCAGTCACTCAGTCATGTCCGACTCTTTGTGACCTCATGAACTATAGCCCTCCAGGCCCCTCTGTCCATGGGATTCTCCAGGCAAGAATACTGGAATGGGTTGGCATTTCCTCCTCCAGAGGATCTTCCAGACCAAGGGATGGAACCCACATCTCTGGCGTCTCCTGCATTGGCGCCATTCAGGAAGCCAACATGTTTAGGAAAATAACTTGGGGAAATTTATTTATTCCCAAAGTTAATTCGTTGTTTTCATTTATTATCAACTAATATATCTGCTTTCTCAAGATCCAGTTTCTTCTTGCTGTTAAAGGTTTGAATTCTCCCAAGGGTCTGGGTACCATGATAATTTAAATACTTAGATCAGGGCTGTCCAAAGTTCTCCAGAACTTTCTGCAGTGAGTAAAATGTGTTTCTGTGTTGCCCAGTACCGGAGACACTAGCTCCATTTGTCTGTTGAGCACTTGAAAGGTACTTAGTGTGAATGAGAAACGGAATCTTAAATTTAATTTTACTGAAACTTCACATAAATAACCACCTGTGGCTCATGGCTACCATATTGGACAGATTTCTAGATGATGGGATGGTAAATGTGTAAGGGTTTGATTGACAAGTTTCACCTTGTCTTTATAACAGGTTACAGTTCCTAAATGATGAAGTAACTCTGTTTCATGAGATGAATAAAGTGAAAATGAGTGCAAGAGGATTGGGAGAAGAGTATTAACAGTGAGAGGGAGGTGGTCCCAAGCTAGACAGAGAGCTATCAGAGGGAGCCGTCTTAAGGAAATGGGAGTACAGAGAGATGTAACTTTAGATCATATTTGGGGAACTCTTTTAAATATTTAAGTAGATGGCATTCAGACTATAACTGTGTACTAGGAAAACTAATATAAAGGATCTCAATCACTGAGATGCTATAGCCCAGGGGCAGCAATTTAGGGAGAAGTAATAGTCACAGCAGGCTCACAGTGGCTCCCTCCTAAGAAGTTTTGCACAGTGGACGCAGAAAGATGAGCCAACTCAGAAATTAAAAGCAAGTGCCTGGCAGAAGGCTCTGGGCACAAGACCTGGTTCTCAGCTCGTTACATGGCACATGGAAA
The DNA here is from genome assembly GCF_016772045.2 of Ovis aries. Lineage (NCBI taxonomy): Eukaryota > Metazoa > Chordata > Mammalia > Artiodactyla > Bovidae > Ovis > Ovis aries. The sequence continues at coordinate 57,222,627 of NC_056069.1, forward strand.
AAACAAGACTCCTGCTTATATCAGCCGTGTCCCTCTAAGGATGCTTGGACCACAAGAGGAATATGTTTCTGAGTGACTCGAAGAAATGAGGGATTGAGATGTGACCATACGACGGGGAGTCATCTGATGAACTTGCATCTGGAAAGTTGAGGGCCCTTACCAGGTCCCCTCAGTGTCTGGTGACCCTGAGGAGGTGAGTTCAGTCTCTCATAGAAGCAGTAAACTAAAACAAAAGCCTCATCGTGTTCCCTGTTATGTGGGATTCCTGGAACAGAGGCAGCAGTGCTTATACCTACCTCGTCTCCTGCACACGCCAGGTTAGTGCCAAAACCACATCTGGAAGGTCCGTATCTTCCTTGGAACGATAAGGGAAGGGTGGTGAGGGTTATGGCTACAAAACTTAGAAATCTGGATCACTGTTGTTCTTTCGAAAGGTTTTGTTCGTCATCCACATAATATAAACACATATGTATTCAGACTAAAACACCTTTCATGTTTACAGCTGGGAAATTAATTATATAAAGTTAAAAAAAAAAAAGACCCTTTCCCTTCCACTGCCCCTTTTCATGTCACTTCCTGTGCAGAAATGTCCCCTCTCCAATGGTGAGGTATATCTTTGAGATCTTTTTCACACTTTCCTTTTTCGACATAGTTTGGATTGTATTTAACGCCATTAGAGTGGTTTTCTTAAAATCCATTCTATGACCATATCCCCGGAGAAGGAAATGGCAGCCCACTCCAATATTCTTGCCTGGCGAATCCCATGGCCTGTAACCCACCAGGCTCTTCTGTCATAGCTCAGTTGGTAAAGAATCCACCTGCAATGCAGGAGATCCCGATTCGATTCCTGGGTCGGGAAGATCTGCTGGAGAAGAGAAAGGCTACCCACTCCAGTATTCTTGGACTTTCCCTGTGGCTCAGCTGGTAAAGAATCTGCCTGCAATGCGGGAGATCTGGATTCAATCCCTGGATTGGGAAAATCCCTGGAGAAGGGAAAGGCTACCCACTCCAGTATAGTGGCCTGGAGAATTCCATGGACTGTATAAGTCCATGGGGTCACAAAGAGTCAGACACAACTGAGCAACTGAACACATGACTATCTAGGTTTGTGGGACAAGTTTATCTAAGAAAGTGGGAGTGGCCACTCCAGACCTTGCTCCTATGTGGCTTGTCCTGTCTGGCATCTCTCAGGGACATCAGGATTGCCATGCGCAGCTTTCAAGAGAAGGACAGTGTAAATTCCATCTTATAATTTATCTCATTATTTCAAAAGCATCCTGTGAGGTAGTTCTGGTTCCTGCTCATTACATCTGTGTGTGTGTGTGTGTGTGTGTGTGTGTGGGTGTGGGTGTGTGTGTGTGTGTGTGTGTGAGAGAGAGAGAGAGAGAGAGAGAGTATATCCGCTGTTGTGCATGCTTGTACTTGAGTTTGAGAAATAGAATAATCAGGAGAGTCAGCAATAACAGAATTGGGACATTAGCCACAGAGCCATGAGACAAAGGGAAGCAATTTTTCTTAAAGCAATTTCTGGGAATGTTTACTACATGAGAAAAAGAGATTGAGAAGTGAAAGCCTTTCAGTGTTAACAGTGTAATAGGTATAGAAGAAAGTGACCCCAGAGCTCCTGAATGTGCTGGAGAACGTTGGGGGTCTTGGGAGGCAGTGATCTGGATCACCCATGCTGGACTTTGCTTTCCAAGATCTTCAGAGCAGATCCATTATTTCAGTATTGTATTCAAAAATAACCCCAGACATACTAGAATAAGGATCAGATCAAGGTGCCTTCTTCTTTCTGCATCAATTATAGTCAATACTGAACAGTGCTTCTTCTGCAGAAATTTCATGCTCTCCAATATAAGGTTTTTCTAAGTTTCAAGTCCATTTTTTAAAATCTATATAAATGTTTGTATCTATTGAGGCCCTTTGGAAAATCTGTTTTTCATGGTTGATAATAAATCTAGCTAAAGCTACTCAGGCAAATGCAAGAAAACTATTTAGAGTTACCAGTTGATAACTTTTATTCACATTTCATTCTAGAACTTTGGAAGAACAAATAAATACAACAGTTTCCTGTGGTCTTGGATTGGCGATAGTAGACCTACGTTTACTGTTTAAAAGGCACAGTACTTCTCTTTAAAAGGCGCAGATTCTCTCGCTTTTGAGATTGCTTCGCTTCTCTATTTTTTTCCCCTTCAGTCAGAATAGCTGAAAGTAACACAGAATTTAACATTTGATTGATGGGAAGTATAAAATGCAAATTTTCCATGTTTTTAATATTATACGAGGAAAGATGAAGTTTGACAGAAAGTTTCCGGATATTCAGAGTCTTGGTTACAAGGAATGAATCCTTGCCATGAAGGATGACCAATGTGTATTTCATGGTGGGGTGGTTTTCCCCTGAAATGATGCTTCTAGGTCATCTTCCTTCCTGTGGCTGGGTTTCAACACATACAGCCTAATTACATAAGTGAAGCATAATTGAGAAAGTGAATCAACTAAGGGAACAAAATCCTAATGCATATTTATATTTCTGAACAAAATATCAGTGACGTTGAAACCATCCCCTGTTTAAAATTTTCCATGCTTTCTGGCATTTCCCAGCATGATTCAGAAGTTGACAATATTTCTTAGCGTATTTTAGGTGAAAAACACATTTACTGAAGGAAATTAGTATTGGAATTGAAACATACCACAATAATTTCAAGCAGAAAAAAAATGGGTTTACTGACGAGCACCCCCTTCCCTGTTCTTACCTCGTCACAAGGGGTCGTCACGAAACAGAGATGCAGCTGTTGGTGAGGTTTGCAAAATGTGCAGCCCCTGGGCTGTGATATAGAGACAGAACTTTCTTCTTTAAAAAAAAAAATGTATTGGAGTATAGTTGACTTACAATGTTGCGTTAGTTTCAGGTGTAAAACAAAGTGAATCAGTTATACAGATACATATATCCCCTCTTTCTTTAGCATTTTTTCCCATATAGGTCATTACAGAGTATTGATTTGAGTTCCCCGTGCTATACAGTACGTCCTTATTACTGATCTATTTTATATATAGCAGTGTGTACATGCTGAGAGACAGCGTTTTCTTAAGCTGTCGAGTATGTATGGATAAATATAGAATTTGTCAAACACTCCATTTCACCACACTCCTAGGGCCGGTGAGGTCCTGCACAGAGCAGGTGTGGATGTCCACCAAGGTCACCTCTTGCCCGGTCCTCCCAGCAGAGAGCCTGGGCCACAGAGCCCAGTTTGACTTGAAGTGGGGCATCTCCACTTGAAGAGGCTTTCTCTGTGGGACAGGGGCACCCCTTTTCTCTTCTTCTCTTCTGCCCAAACGACATAGCCTTGACTCATTCAAACTTGCCAGCAACTTTGATCATGAGATTTCAGATGCACGTGAAGTAGAGTTTTTTTGGTGGGAGACAGTCCACCCTGTCCCACCCCAGTCACCACCACCACCATCACCACCAAATCTGGGATCTGCGTCACTGGAATCACTTGGGAAAATAGAGCTTAGACTGCCAGTAGGTCCACATGGAGCCTTGGGGAGAGGATGGGGATGTGAAAGCTACTTGCGTGCCCTGGTTGGCGCTCTGCATTGCAGTGGATGGTGGGGGTTGTAGTTGCCTTTGTGTCGCACCTATTTTCATAGGAAGCACAGATGTGGGTGCATCTGCATGAATCATAAGATGTGAGAAGGAAAGAAGCTCAACTTAAAAAGTGTTTGGCAAAATAACTAGAAAAGTCAATTAGCCCAGTGCTTCCTTTTTGAATCTTCCTATTACAGTTTTCCCTCTAGACAGGAGAGGACCAGTCAGCCACCTCAGCTCCATTTCCTTCTTCTGTTTCCTGGTCTATAATTTGATCGGGGACCAACATCCCTCCAGCATCTCAGTTTGGCATCCTGGGAGACCTTGGCCCAGCTGCTGACTTAGGACAGACAGAAGCCTTCTTCTCCAGCCTGGAGCTCCCCTGGGTTTCTGTTCAAACATCTCCCCAGAGGAAGACTGGGCTGGGAGGTTGGCCACGCTGCCTGGTGTTACCCTTGCAGCCAGGGCTGTTAACCAGATTTGAATGCTCTCCTGGTTCGTTTAGAATTATTTCTTAGAGCAGAATTCCTTTACAAGCCCAAATCATTTTTCCTGATTTCAGAATATCTTGGTGTGCTTCATGCCCCCAGGAAATGCCCCAACTTCACTTAGAATCTAGCCGGACCCCTTGGAAGGAGAGGCAGAGTGGCCCCTTGTAATTCAACATCATTAGGGAAAGAACAGCTCTTTACCCTTTATATGCTGAGAGAAGTAAGCTGTTATTATCTCTTTACTCTGGAGGTACAAATTATAGGCTTGTCTATGCCTTAATCATACTGATGTTTACCAGTTTTTCCAAAGATTACTGTCATAGTTGGTTATTAGTGGTACTGATGCCTTTAAAACCCCAGGAAAGAAAGTAGAAGGGATCTTGCTTTTGCTCCTTACCCTCAGGACTGTGCTGAAAGGGTCTCTCAAAGTGAATTCACTCTTCAGCCCTCCTCCTGGCAGAGAAAACCCAACCCCAGACCTTCCCCTCCTGTGACTGGGTACAGTTCAAGTTTTTTTTTGGTGAAACATGGACATGATTAGCTGAACAGCAGATCAAATATATTGTTGTTGGTGACTTTTGTTTCCTCTTTAGAAAAAAGTGTGAATCTTTCAACCTCTCTCAATTGGTGGCTCAGATGGTAAAGAATCTGCCCACAATGCAGGAGACGCTGTGTTGATCCCTGGATCAGGAGGATCCCCTGGAGAAGGGAATGGCAACCCACTCCAATATTCTTGCCTGGAGAATCCCAGGGACAGAGGAGCCTGGAAGGCTGTAGTAGGACACAAAGTCGCAAAGAGTCGGGACACAACTGTGCCACTAAGCACGCGTGAAATTGGGGGTGGTTTAGCCAGACAAGTATTAGTCATCTATTGGGCCAACATTAATTGGGTATTCATCGTGTCCCAAGGCTAGAGATACAATTAGTTCAGAGTCTGCTGCCTGTTCTTACCATATAAGATCTAAGAATGAATTTTGTGTTTTGAAATGGTTGAATAAACATTAAAAGAATATTATTTCATGACATATGGAAATTATGTCAAATATAAATTTCCATGGCCATAAAAAATGTTTTGTTGGAACCCAGTCATATCCATTCATTGATATGTTATCAGTGAGTGGTTGCAGCTTCAACAAAGAGGGACTATGATATCTGTATAACCTATAGTACTTACTGTCTGGCCCTTTGCAGAAGAGCTTTTGGACTATAGCATCCTCTCTGCTCTCCAGCTGCTGGCAAGAGACCGTCAGGGAAGTGAGCAATTAAGATACAACATGGAAAGTGCCAGGAGAGAAATATATGTGAGAGCAGATGGGGGAAAGGTAATCATCCTTAGGGTTGGAAATTTGAGCTGGGGGTTTATATCTGGTAGCTGAAACCAGCATCTGCAAGGGAAGTGATTCAGGAGAGATGAGCAGCATTTTGAAGAAGACAGACACAGAGCAAGCAGAGAGATGAGCATGGCCAGAGAAGGAGAGAGTGGGGTCGGGTGAGGTGAGGAAAGGACTTGGGGGTGGAGAAGCAAGCGGCTGACAGTGCCAGATGCTTTATCAAGAGTAGGTGAAACCAAGCCAAAATGCATCACTGGATTTGGCAGTGTGGGGGTTGGCTGGATAGACACAGATTGCAGAGAATGGCTGGGATAGGCAGAAGGGGCTCAGGATGTAAGTTTATAAATCATGTTTGAAAAAGAGCACAGTCAAATGAGGGTAGAATCTAGAGGTGGGGGTGTAGAATTGAGAAAGTTGCTATTCGCTTGTTTTCATGGCAGAGTGAGGTTTGAGCAAATGTTGAGAAGACAGACTTAGAAGGAATCAGAAGGCAGATTGAAGATCCGGAGCGGGGGGTGGGGGGACAGCTTGATGCCCTTTAGGTGCAGAGATGGAACTCAGCACTCAGGAGAGGGGTCTGTCTTGCACAGGAAGGGTCCTCCAACCCTGAAATAGGCAGGCGGGGCAGGAAAGGGTAGGCATGGCTGTAGATGCCTCATGCACTGCTCTGGGAGAGTAAACAGAGGGACCTCCTTGCAAAAGATCTGTTGCTCAGGCAGTAGGTGGGTGTGTGGTCAGTCTGTTAGTCATGTCCAACTCTTTGCGACCCTGTAGACTGTAGCCCTCCAGGCTCCTCTGTCCATGGTATTATCCAGGCAAGAATACTGGAGCAGGTTGCCGTTTCCTCCTCCAGGGGATCTTCCTGACCCAGAGATCGAATCTGCCTCTCCTGCATCCCCTGCTTGGTAGTAGGTTATGTGGTCCTCTGCTGAGATGGAGAAGGCACTGTGTGGGGAGAAGAGTCTGTCGAGAGCATTATAAGTGATGGTCAGCTGCAGAGAGCTTTGGGGAGAGGAGGCTGAGCCAGGAGACAAGAAGAACCACAGGACATGGCTGAGTGCCCTCCTGAGGCTGGGCCAGGGGTGCCCCAGTCTACAGGGCCAGGAGGCTGTATGTTTTTACCCATTAGGGCTGAGGAGTGAGTGCAGAGGGGTGAAATAGTGAGACTAGGTTAGGATGAGGCTTTGTATCCAGAGCTGCTGGAACACCAGCAAGGACAAAGATCAACCTTGTCCTTCACCTTGAGAGGTGGAGAGTAAGTACAGGATGGGATTGCTTTCTCAGAGGCTGGGGAAGGAACCAAAGCCAGAAAGAAGCTTACCAAGGAAGATTGCCCAATAGAGGGGCTTGAAGTCATAAGGAAGCAGAATAGGGTGCATTCATTGAAATGAAGTAGCTCAGTTGGTAAAGAATCTGCCTGCAATGCAGAAGACTCGGGTTTGATCCCTGGGTCGGGAATATCCCCTGGAGAAGGAAATGGCAACCCACTCCAGTATTCTTGCCTGGAGAACCCCATGGACAGAAAAACTTGGCAGGCTGCAGTCCATGGGGTCGCGAGAGTCGGACACGACTTAGTGACTAAACCACCACCACCTTTAAAGTGAAGAAAGTGGATGAGTGAGAAGCGCTGGAGGCGGTGGTTGCCAGCAATGCTGGGAGAGTGTCAGGGCTTGTGGTTGGACCAGTTTCTGGAAGGGAGAGGCCTGAGCTGAAGTGAAGGAGGGACAGCAGAGGGTAAGAGTTACACAAGTCAGGTCACGGTGAAGTCATCCACGTGGACGTGAAGGGGGTGGGTGTGTGGGGCTGCAGAGATCCAGGAGCCAGGGAACCAGTCATCCGAGATTATTGGGAGCAGCTGAGGGGTCAGCAGGGGACATCCCTTGTGGTTTCATTCTGTATGTGAGCATGCACACGTGTGTGTGTGTGTGTGTGTGTGTTTTGTGTGACTTCACTCTCTCTCCAACTTGACTGTTTTCCACAAGAGCGGTTGTGTGATTTCTAAACACATGAGGCTTGGAACAATTGCAGCAACTTTGGAGAGAGCTGAATATATCCCTAGGCTACTCTAAAATGAGGTTATTAAAGAGGCCAACTCAACTTGGACACGGCAAGTTTTCCTTGGAAGAGAAAGCAAAGGCGCCCATGGTAATGGGAACGGTGAAGTAAAGCAGCTTCTTCACTTCAGAACCTAGAGATGGTTCATCAGAACTGGCATCCAGTCTTTGGGGACCTCCTGACTTCAGACGATTTTGCAACAAAGAACTTTCTCACCAAGGAGAGTGTGAATGTGGTGATTTTTCTAAACTATGTTCCTACTTGGAACACAAGTAGGTGTCCTGACAGGGTTCCTCTGGGGTCAGGAAGAACCGCAGAGATGAGCGCATTTCCAAACATGTTGAAAGGAGGTTTTCAAACCAAATCTCCAGTGATGGCTGAGATTATGTTTACTGTGATCCAAGCAGCATTCTAAGCACTTTACTTTGGTTTTCACACTCAGTTTTCATAACAGCCCTATGGGGTGTAGGTACTCTTCTCATCTCAGAGGTGAGAAAACTAAGGCACCATTAACTAGTTTCCAGAGGCCATACAGATTAGAAGAGGGATGCAAGATTGTGGCTCCAGAGCCTGTTACAGGCTGAGCTTGAATTGGTAATTTATAAAGTGTTCCTGACTATTCAATAAACTGAAACTACTTCTTTAGTTACTGTCTCAAATACCTAAGGTATGATACCGGAAATAAATATTTGTTTTAACACTTTAGTTTTAGATCAGAAATGGAGAAAAAAATTTCCCTAAAAACTCAAAGTAATTAGCTATTTTGTGAATCTTTTATTTATTATTAAGTAATAGAACAAAAACTATGCAGAAACATATTAAAGATAAAATATTTAATATTACCATACCAAAAGCCATTTCTCTCTCTCCATTGTTTTAAGTGAAGCAGTTTCTTGATAAGAATTATTTATGTGAAGAATCACATCTCAGCCTTGAATTTTCTTGCTAGATCACAGAATAATAGTATATTAAGAGGAGAGTGAAAAAGTTGGCTTAAAGCTCAACATTCAGAAAACGAAGATCATGGCATCTGATCCCATCACTTCATGGGAAATAGACGGGGAAACAGTGGAAACAGTGTCAGACTTTATTTTGGGGGGCTCCAAAATCACCGCAGATGGTGACTGCAGCCATGAAATTAAAAGACACTTACTCCTTGGAAGAAAAGTTATGACCAACCTATATAGCATATTTAAAAGCAGAGACATTACTTTGCCGACTAAGGTCCGTCTAGTCAAGGCTATGGTTTTTCCTCTGGTCATGTATGGATGTGAGAGTTGGACTGTGAAGAAGGCTGAGTGCCAAAGAATTGATGCTTTTGAACTGTGTTCTTGGAGAAGACTCTTGAGAGTCCCTTGGACTGCAAGGAGATCCAACCAGTCCATTCTGAAGGAGATCAGCCCTGGGATTTCTTTGGAGGGAATGATGCCGAAGCTGAAACTCCAGTACTTTGGCCACCTCATGCGAAGAGTTGACTCATTGGAAAAGACTCTGATGCTGGGAGGGATTGGGGGCAGTAGGAGAAAGGGACGACCGAGGATGAGATGGCTGGATGCCATCACTGACTTGATGGACCTGAGTCTGAGTGAATTCCGGGAGATGGTGATGAACAGGGAGGCCTGGCTTGCTGCAATTCATGGGATCGCAAAGAGTCAGACACGACTGAGCGACTGAACTGAACTGAAGGAAGTCTAAGGTCTGAGCCAGAGAAGGCAATGGCACCCCACTCCAGTACTCTTGCCTGGAAAATCCCATGGACGGAGGAGTCTGGTGGGCTGCAGTCCATGGGTCGCTAGGAGTCAGACACGACTGAGCGACTTCACTTTCACTTTTCACTTTCATGCATGGGAGAAAGAAATGGCAACCCACTCCAGAATTCTTGCCTCGAGAGTCCCAGGGACGGAGGAACCTGGTGGGCTGCCGTCTCTGGGGTCACACAGAGTCGGACATAACTGAAGCGACTTAGCTGCAGCAGCAGCAAAGTCTGAGCATTTTTATATTCAGGTTAAAAATTCTAATTAACATCAATTCAAATATATCAAATTTAATTGATATTCTCAACTACAAAATATTACTGATATTATGAGGCTGAAGTCAAAGAGTTATACATTTTGCTTATGCTGAGACGACAGCTTCTGTTTGGAATATTTACTCACAGTCTGTGTGATTTAGGAGAAATGAAAAGCAAAGTCAACAAAAGTGAACTAGCCTATGTCAGGTCCAAAGATAAACAGGTTTTAATTAGATATTTCAATTAAAACTTCTAAAATATTGTTCTCACCCCATGAAATGGAAGAATCAATACATGTATTGTTTATCCCTAAGGTTAATAAAATCATAATCTGCAGGTTGGCAGTAGTTAATCCATTGGAGACGGAAGGGAAATTTGCATAAACATATTTCGGCTTGCCACTAAGAAAAGTCCACTGATAGCCTCCTTCTCAGAACTGGCTTTGGTCCAGAGTGTGGGAAACAAATGGAAATCTACCAAGGTAGATCCTGAATCCCTAAAGAATTAATTCACAGAAGATAGACATCTATCTTTAAACCAGATGCTGTAGCATTGAGGTTTGCAGAGTTATTTATTAATATTTTATATATTGTGAAGGTCACTATAGTCCTCCCCTTTCCTACCCAGATGTGGCCATGCACACTTTAGGATAAAGGTCAGAGGAGAGCTGACCATCACAGCCTCTTGTGTTACTGAAGAAAGATTTTGACTGTCTAGTCATAGTCAGGTAATATCCCTAGGGTCAGAGACACACATGTGAGGACAAGTTTGGCCAGGGATGGCTCCTGAAATCTGAGTTCTTGCAGAGGAGTATACTGGATCAGGCTTCAAGGGTCTAGCTCTGATTCTGGCTTTGAATGTAACTGTGGCCCGTTGGTCAAGCTATGTCACTTCTCTGGGCTTCAGAGACGTCATCTCTGCATATGAACAGGTTGGGTTAAATCATACCAGTATTTCCTAATTTTGAGATTTAGTTACTGTGTTTGTCCACTTCATATCTCTCTGATGCCAGGTGTTCCATCTGTCCATAATTTGAAGGACAGAATTGGAGTTGCATTCAACTGAAATTAAACCAATTCTAATCCATGCTTCCAGTTACAAGGAAACTCTGTGTGTCTGTGTGCTCAGTCACTCAGTTGTGTTCGACTCTTTGTGACCCCATGGACTGTAGCCTCTCTGTCCATGGGATTATCCCAGCAAGAATACTGGAATGGCTTGCCATTTCCTTCTCCAGGAGATCTTCCGGACCCGGGGATTGAATCCCGAGTCTCCTGGGTCTCCTGCGTTGGCAGGTGGATTCTTTACCATCTGGGAAGCCCAGGGGAACTCTAGGATACCTGTATTATCTATTAAAAAAAAGTATTGGACTCATTCCTTTACGTCTTTTATTGAAATAGTAATATCCACAGATCTTTTTTTTCCTTGAGCCCTGTTGGGTGGAAACTTAGATAATATAACAATTCTCTCCAGTGAATTCTTGTAATCCTTTTTTTAAAAAATTTGCATACTGTGTATTTTATAATGTATAACAAGTTTGCAGCTTTTGAGGAATATTCTGTGAATATGCCTATGGTAGATTTGTGCTCCAGGGCTGGTGATTGAAAGAGCAGAAGAAGAATCTCCTTTCTACAAAGGAAGAAAAGAAATCATTAAAATAATTAATTGATGGATTGATTTCTGAACAGAGCAAGTGGTCAGAAAAATGGCCAGCATTTTTTTTTAATTCTCCTGTTTTGTCTGGAAATAGAAGAGAATATCCACTTCTGAATCGTAGGCTTTTTGGTCTGGCACAGGCATTTGTAACTATATCATTCATGACTGTTTAACTCAAGTAAACATTTGATGACCAGGCCAACAAGATAGAGGGAGAGGCTGCTACAATTTAGTGAGGCTAAAACAAGCCCTTGTAAAGAATTTTCGCTCTTCTACTTCTGGCAGGCTGTGTGTATGTGTGTGTGTTTATTTTGAAACGTGAACGTGAACATGAAGTCGCTCAGTCGTGTCTGACTCTTTGTGACCCCATGGACTGTAGCTTACGAGGCTCCTCTGTCCATGGGATTTTCCAGGCAATAGTACAGGAGTGGATTGCCATTTACTTCTCCAAGGGATCTTCCCAACCCAGGGATCGAACCCGGGTCTCCCGCATCGTAGACAGACGCTTTACCATCTGAGCCACTGGGGCAAAACCCACTGTTATGAAATAAAGGCCCAAATTTTTAAACCCTTTTCATTTCTAGTCTCGAAATACATGTTTCCGTTTGTCTTTGGTATCTCCAGGTATTATTCTAACTTTTGAAAGAACAGTACCGGAGACATTTTGTGTTTTAACAAGACTGTTGCACCCAGATGGAGTCAGTCTTATCACCTTTTAGATTCCAGTGACAGTTACTCTTCTCTTTCTCACTCCCTCTCATTTAGCAAAGATTTGTTGAGTTCCTACTATGTATCAGCAATTGGATTAGGATTCCTGTCCTCAGAGAGTACATGGCTGATTACGGTCACAGACAGAAGGTTCTCTGTTCTATGATTTTATCTCAGATTTGTTAAGAAGACAGAATTAGCAGAATTCAGTGCAAGAGGATAAGACTACCTAGGTGATCATCGGGTTTTAGCTTAACTGATTTGAGGGGATGGTCATTAGCTGAATTAAGGATATTAGGTTGAGAAGCAAATCCAAATTATGTCAGGACCGTCTAGAAAAGGGAGGGCTTCCCTCACTACCAACTAAGGGAAGTGACACTTCATGTTCAAGTTTGCCTCTGCATCTTGCTCTGTTCCCAGGCAGTGTAGTCATCTGCACTGAAGGGGCAGCATGAATGTGCACTTAGCGTCCAGGCTGGTGACACAGACTTCATTGAGTGGAGAGGAAGGCGTAGAGGGTGACAATGTTGTAACACAAACGCTGCAAACTTCCTTTGGAGTGCTCTCAGAGGTGCGGTCATTTAGGGTCTTCACTACGATCATTTCTTCGTGGGTGCCATTCTCTACTTTGAGGATGCAGAGGATTAGATCATCCATATTTAGATGTTAGCCAGTCTCTAGTGTCAGGGGTTTCCATATTGTGAGAAGTTACTGAATAAATTGTTGTCTTTATCTCATTTCTTGTGCAGAAGGTTTTATTGCCAGTGCTCATGATGAGTCTGTTTTTGAACTGCTGAGCTTTAAACTCTCATAACCAGCCTACCATTCTCAGCTTGGTTCTGGGAGTGAAGTGAAGTGAAGTCGCTCCTTCATGTCCAACTTTTTGCGATCCTTGGACTGTAGCCTACCAGGCTCCCCCGTCCCTGGGATTCTCCAGGCAAGAGTACTGGAGTGGGTTGCCATTTCCTTCTCCAGGGGACCTTCCCGACCCAGGGATCAAACCCAAGTCTCCCGCGTTGCAGGCAGACGCTTTACCCTCTGAGCCACCAGGGTGCTGGGGGCAGGGGTATATCAAAATATAATAATCAACAATAGAAAAATAAACTCATCCCTAATAGATAAAAATGCATTTATGTAGGATATCTCTTTTTATTATTTGTTCTGATGGGCAACATTGCAAATCTGTATTCTCAAAAATCCTCATATGTAATCAGGACACTGTATTGGTAGCTCCTAGAGGCCTAGATTTAGGGTATCAGAATGATCACTTCCCTTTGTGAACTTAGTGATTTCTGTAATTGAATATGTATTGTCTTTCAGTCTTTATGGGCCCCCCTCATAGCTCAATTAGTAAATAATACACCTGCAATGCAGGAGATCCCAGTTTGATTCCTGGGTCGGGAAGATCCACTGGAGAAGGGAAAGGCTACCCATTCCAGTATAGTGGCCCGGAGAATTCCATGGACTATACAGTCCATGAGGTCACAAAGAGTCAGACATGACTGAGTGACTTTCACTTCCATCTTTATATCTCTATTTAAGTTTTGTATTTTTGCACTTCTTTTTGTTTTTCTGATTTTTGTTTTACTTTAAGCTTCATATATATTTGAGTCCAACAAAACCCATTCAGCATACATAGAAATAACTTGTGGTTATTTCTTCAAGATTCATATTAACAAGATTCAACAATGGAAGAGTGACTTTTAAAGTGATTACCTCTACTCTTACATTCAAGTTTCCATAACTGTTGAGCATTTAACTGTAGAGTATCTTAGGAAAATGTGAAAGAAGAATTAATGCATTTTATTACATTCTAGCAAAGATGACCTCAACAGAAAATATCCTGGGCCACTGTCTTATTTGGTTAACCCTCGTTGTTGTAACCACACTCTGGTCTTCCCCAAGTTCCTCCAGGGGAATTAAGTAGTAAAACTTGGGCTATTTTATGCTGTTGCTGCTGTTAAGTCACTTCAGTCATGTCTGACTCTGCAACCCCATAGGCAGCAGCCCACCAGGCTCCCCCGTCCCTGGGATTCTCCAGGCAAGAACAGTGGAATGGGTTGCCATTTCCTTCTCCAGTGCATAAAAGTGAAAGTGAAGTTTCTCAGTTGTGTCTGGCCCTCAGCAACCCCATGGACTGCAGCCTACCAGGCTCCTCCGTTCATGGGATTTTCCAGGCAAGAGTACTGGAGTGGGGTGCCATTGCCTTCTCCGGCTACTTTATGAGGTTAACTCTAATCTACTCTAATCTGTTCTTCTTAAATGGAGTTAAAGGGGACCAAAAGTCGCCATTCTACTGATGGTACACACTGACTTTTCAGAATGACACAGGTTATATTTACAGAGTTCAGTTATGTGGAAACTCACTGAGAAAGAGAGGGGGAGAGAAAAAGAATCTTGGCCAGGGAGAATAGTTAAATTTAATTGAGAAATCCTGGACATTTGCACAATCAAGAGAGCCTTTTCAGGGAGAGTGGTTAAATTTAATTGAGAAATCTTGGACATTTTCACAATCAAGAGAGCCTTTTCTGGCCAATTATCTGCTGAGAGTTCTTTAGCTTTCCCAAGGGTCTCTGTGACTGAACCACACACAGGCCTTTAGGTTGTGTTATAATTAGGATTTTGCATGCCTTGGGACAGTTCAGGATGGGTACAGCTTACCACTCACAGTGTTGCCTGCATATAAGGTTCCTCAACACTTCTCTCTCCTAAAGATGGGGGCAAATGGAAAGGGCTGTTTTAGTGGCACTCCTAGAGATGAAATAGTGTTGGTGACACACAAGGATATTAAAAATGGCAACTAATTATATCACTTTGCCCAAATCATAGTTTCTGGGTCTTAATTTACTTATATTTTAAATGAGGGTATTATAGTTTATATACCAGGTCTGTCTTGGTTTGTTTGAACCGCCTGAGTGGCTTAAACAATAAACATTTATTTCTTATAGTTTTGAAGGTTGTGGGAAGTCCAAAGTCAAGGTGCTGGCTTACTCAGTCTGGGGAGGGCTCTCTTCACCCTGTTATTATCCCACAAGGCCTTTCTTTGGTGTACACACACACACACACACACACACACATTTGCACACAGAAAACTCACATCTCTTTCCCTTTGTATAAGGGCATTGGTCACTCTCAGGAATTATAACTCTAATTACCTCCCAAAGATCCCACCTCCAAATACCATCATGTTACAGATTAGTGCTTCAACATATGAACTAGGGGAGACACATTCAGTCAATAAAGTGAACTCTTTCAGTTGCTCATTATGTGACTAGAAGATACAACCATCCATTGGAAATTTACCATGAATAGGCTTGGAGCACTCAAGATTTGCAACTAGACAAATTTGTGCTTCAGTGTCAGAGCTGATATCATCATAACATTGGACAACTGGCTAAATCTCTCTAGGTCTCAGTTTTCTTAACAGGGAAACTATTCAATAATATATCTATTTGTAGAGTTACAGTCAAGATTACACAAGAAATGAAATTATTAGACTGGTAGTTTGGTAGTTAATATCAACATTTGTTTATATTTGACCATAAATTTTGCAAGTCTCTGTTAATTGTAACTTACCATTTGTCTATGGCCTTCCCTGGTACCTCATCTGGTAAAGACTCCACCTGCAATGCAGGAGACCCTGGTTCAATTCCTGGGGCAGGAAGATCCTCTGGAGAAGGGATAGGCTACCCACTCTAGTATTCTTGGGCTTCCCTGGTGGCTCAGACAGTAAAGAATCCGCCTGCAATGTGGGAGACCTGGGTTTGATCCCTCGGTTGGGAAGATGCCTGGAGGAAGGCATGGCAACCTACTTCAGTATTCTTGCCTGGAGAATCCCCATGGACAGCGGAGCCTGATGGGCTACAGTCCGTGGGATCACAGAGAGTCAGACATGACTGAGTGACTAAGAACAGCACAGTATAACATGTTTGTCTATATTGAAATAAACATAGACAAATAGTGTATATGTCTATGTGTGTACACAGATGCACACATTAGTCTGTGTACCTTGAGAGTCTTCCCATCATTTCTTGGTTAGTTAGCTCATTTTCTGCTACCATATAAGAACTTCAACTAGCACATCACTTCCAAATTTGGGATATATTTTACTTTCATAACCACTGTCCCCTTATTTCAATGAACCCAGAAACTATTTAAACCTTTTCTGTTGATAAAGATTATTTCATAACAAAAATGTTCCTTTGTACATCAATAAAGGGATGATCTAATTAAATGCTACTGGCAAGAAAATGATAAAAAAAAATGAACCCACACAACCAACCACACACACAGGGACAGCCCTACACACATATTCTCCTCAAGTCTCAAAACTCCAAGTTACCATGAATCACACCTTGTTGACATCTTTGCCATTAATAATGTAGCAAGGACAACAAAATATTTAATATTTACATTTTCTAGAAATTATCATTGCTTTTCACTTCAGAGTTAGTGACTCAGATGAAGTAAATCTAAGCTTGTTTTCCCTATGACCCAAAATGTCAAGATGACAAATTCATTTTAAAGCTTATCTAGAGATGTGAGTCAGAGAGTGGCTATGGATGATGTGAAGTGATCAGTTATGAAACAAGAGGGGACCCCCAATCATCAGGAGGATTCTCAACACATGAACTAAAATAAAATGAATCCTTACCTCTGGATTTCAATGACCGTAGTAGTCAAATTTTCTCATGAACATTCATAAACACAAATGATATTTGCCACAGCTTCAAACAATGTAAAGGAGAAAGAGGGAACATGCACATTGCAAAGGACAGTCTAGGGGTAAGATAGGGTACCTCATATTTTGGTAAAATGAAAGCCTCCAGAGGGCGAGGAGCAATTCCAGACATTATGGAGAATATGGGCTTCCCTGATAGCTCAGTTGGTAAAGAATCCACCTGCAAAGCAGGAGACCCCGGTTTGATTTCTGGGTTGGGAAGATCTGCTGGAGAAGGGATAGGCTACCCACTCCAGAGTTCTTGGGCTTCCTTTGTGGCTCAGCTGGTAAAGAATCTACCACCTGCAATGCAGGAAACCTGAGTTTGATCCCTGAATTGGGAAGATCCCCCGGAGAAGGGAAAGGCTACCCAACTCCAGTATTCTGGCCTGGAGAATTCCAAGGACTGTATAGACCCTGGGGTCACAAAGAGTCGAACACGACTGAGCAACTTTCACTTTTCACTATGGAGAATAAAGCCAAGTCAAAACACCTCTCATAACTTAAATGCAATTAAGAAGCAGCACATGCAGGGGAAAACTTAAGAGGACTTGTCCTCATGAGAACTTCAAGTAGTTCTCCTTCTTTAAATTCAGTTCGGAATGTACTATAAAGACCTGTGGGATTTATTTCTGCTTGTTGGGTATATTTATGTATTTAGGAAAAGGCTACCAGGAATATATTCCCAGAAAATGATTTAAGCTCAAGTAAATGATCTGATTTCTGGTCTTTCAAAGGAAATCAACAAAAAAGACTAGGATCCTATGGAATGAGTGGATTTCCCTGGGGAAACCACCCCCCTTCCCCGTCCCCACATTGCTGCCCTTATCCAGGATGAACCTCTTGCAGACTGGAATGGTCTTGTGATTATTGTGAATGAATGCCCCTCACCACCCTTGTGACTTAGCTGGTAAAGAATCCACCTGCAATGTGGGAGACCTAGGTTCCATCCCCGGGCTGGGAAGATTCCCTGGAGAAGGAAAAGGCTATCCATTCCAGTATTCTGGCCTAGAGAATTCCATGGACTATAGAGTCCATAGAATTCCATGGACTATACAGTCCATGCGACTATAGAGTCGCAGAGTCGGACGCCACTGAATGACTTTCACTGCACCACAAAGATTCACTATTGATTTTTAATTAATAATAATGTCTTGTATTTAGATAGTTACCACCCCCAAGGAAATCTGAGTGCTTTATAGTTGATTAATTTCAATCTATCTTCATAGCATCTGGCGGAATATACAGATTAGGTATTCCAATCACATTTTAAGGAGGAAAAGCAGAATCAGAAAAGTTAAATTATTACCTGTGGTGATTTCACAAATCTAATATTAGAGTTATCAGTTAAAACCTGGTGGTCTTGACTTATAACTCTGACTGCTTCCCCAAAACATCTGGTCATTTGTGTCAACTCTGATTATTCCTTAGGAAAACAAGAATCAAACAACTGAATTGCTATGATTGACAAAAATTTGCCTTTCTTCTTATTATTTTAGTGGTATATAATAATTGAGTTCAAGATATTTTTGTTTATTAGACTACATGCATTTTTTAGTGGCCTGTGTTAGTGTCTTTGGAATGCTTTAAGTCATGTGTGTTAGAAGTTTATCTCCTGATAAAGGATAGATGTTGTCGTTCATAACACAGCATCTGAACAACAACAGAATGGGATAGATATACAACTTAAATTCTGATATTAGAGACATATGATCTTTCAAAGATGAGGTATCTCCACCACCTACCAGCAGTGTCTTCAGTTCAGTTCAGTTCAGTTTAGTCGCTCAGTTGTGTCTGACTCTTTGCGACCCCATGAATTGCAGCATGCCAGGCCTCCCTATCCATTACCAACTCCCGGAGTTCACTAAAACTCACATCCATCAAGTCAGTGATGCCATCCAGCCATCTCATCCTCGGTCGTCCCCTTCTCCTCCTCCCCCAATCCCTCCGAGCATCAGAGTCTTTTCCAGTGAGTCAACTCTTCACATGAGGTGGTCAAAGTACTGGAGTTTCAGCACTTTCAGTTCATTCCAAAGAACACCCGGGGCTGATCTCCTTCAGTAAGGACTGGTTGGATCTCCTTGCAGCCCAAGGGACTCTCAAGAGTCTTCTCCAACACCACAGTTCAAAAGCATCAATTCTTTGGCACTCAGCTTTCTTCACAGTCCAACTCTCACATCCATACATGACCACTGGAAAAACCATAGCCTTAACTAGACGGACCTTTGTTGGCAAAGTAATGTCTTTGCTTTTGAATATGCTATCTAGGTTGGTCATAACTTTTCTTCCAAAGAGTAAGCATCTTTTAATTTTGTGGCTGCAATCACCATCTGCAGTGATTTTGGAGCCCATAAAAGTAAAGTCTGACACTGTTTCCCCATCTATTTCCCATGAAGTGATGGGACCAGATGCCGTGATCTTCGTTTTCTGAATGTTGAGTTTTAAGCCAACTTTTTTACTCTCCTCTTTCACTTTCATCAAGAGGCTTTTTAGTTTCTTTTCACTTTCTGCCATAAGGGTGGTATCATCTACATGTCTGAGGTTGTTGATATTTCTCCCAGCAATCTTGACTCCAACTTGTGTTTCTTCCATCCCAGCATTTCTCATGATGTACTCTGCATAGAAGTTAAATAAGCAGGGTGACAATATACAGCCTTGATGTACTCCTTTTCCTGTCTGGAACCAGTCTGTTGTTCCATGTCCAGTTCTAACTGTTGCTTCCTGACCTGCATATAGGTTTCTCAAGAGGCAGGTCAGGTGGTCTGGTATTTCCCATCTCTTTCAGAATTTTCCACAGTTTATTGTGATCCACATAGTCAAAGGCTTTGGCATAGTCAATAAAGCAGAAATAGACGTCTTAGTTGACCCAAAAAACAAAAATCTCCTCAACAAAAACTTGTCCCAAACACTAACTCATTGTCTGCATGGGAGGTTATTATCATTCTTTCAATCACCCCTTCTTCTAGCCTTAAAAATGGGAGACTGATTTTTCCCCTTCTTGCATTTACAATTTCTGTCAGTTTTTCCTCTGACAAGTTTCTTTCTTTGTTTCTCTGTGTTTTCCTGCTGCTGACACTCTGCTCCTCACATAAATGTGGTAAATTCCTTATTTGTCCCCCTCCTTCTGTTGTCTGTTCCTCAACCCACCTTAGATCAATTTTGCTAACAAATTTCCCAGTATTTTTGAAATGATCAATTATTTGGGTACACAAAAGCATATAGAATAATACATTGAACATTCACATCTCCACCACCGAGCTTAAAAAAACACGATACTAAAGATACAATAGAAAGCCCTCTTTGAAACCTCTCTCCAATGTAATCCCCTTCTATCATGAATTTATTGGTCATTATTCCCATGCACATTTTAACATTTTTACCACATATATATCTATATCCATAAAACACATTTAGTATTTCTTCACTCCAATCAATTATACTTCTAAAACTTTCATTTGATATATGGCTTTGAGATTTCCACTATTGCTTCAGATTTGTAGTGCCTGTGACTTTGTTCCCTTCTCTTTCATTGCTATGATCCTTTGGATCCACACACTACAGTTTATCCATTCTTCTCAGGATGGATATTGAGATTGTTTGTGATTTTTTTCGTAAATACACACAAATGTATAAAACATTTTTTACATGCTTCCTTTTCCTTATTTATGACATGAGTTTTCTAGGGCATGCACCCAAGATTCTAGATGCTGGGAGGTAGTAGGATCTTCTCATTTTCAAATTTTGGTTAGATGTGATTGTGTCAACTGACACATCCTCCTTACCTGCCATATTCCATTTTAAGAAAGACTTCTTTGGCCTCAGCTCCAACTTTCAATGGAATTTCAGATTCCTCTAAGAGATACTCCTTCTTGCTTTTCTATCTGAAGGGATCTCTCCACCAGAGACTCCTTTTTGTGATGGGTCACAGATTCAAAAGCTTTCAGACTATGAGGTAAAATGTAAATGTGTGAAAAATGCAGGGTGTGCTGGGATCTCGGATGGATGCTAGAGATGGAGCCGTGTATCGGGGCACCACATTTACAGATGGCCAGTTTGCTGTCCCCGAGGTTCCTGTGTTATCTTGTTTATCTTGTTCTGAGTCTGTCTCAGAAATGTGTGGTCATCCGTTCACTGTATAGCATCAGAGAGCCTTCTGGAGCTTGCCTGCCTGGGTTTGAATCCCTGCTTCACTGCTGCCACCAGTGTGCTCTTGTAAAGTGGAGAACATGCTGATACTTGCTTCGTAAGGGTGTGGTGAGAACTGAACAAAATGATATAAGTAAAGCTCTCAAAAGAAAGAAAGTGAAAATAAAAGTCATTCAGTTGTGTCCGACTCTTTGTGACCCCATGGACTCTGCAGTCCATGGAATTCTCCAGGCCAGAATACTGGAGTGGGTAACCTTTCCCTTCTCCAGGGGATCTTCCCAATCCAGGGATCGAACCCAGATCTCCTGCTTTGCAGGCGGATTCTTTACCAGCTGAGCCACAAAGGAAGCCCAAAAGCTCTCAAGTAGACGCTTAATAAATATTTGTTGAATTGGTGAGGGGAGGAAAAATAGCAGAAGGTTTGCTCATACCTCCTTCATATCATCGTTTTAGAAGCTGCGGAGATGGCAATGAGCTTGACATCTGTTTCACAAATCAAGTTGGCAACACAGACCAAGCCCCTAACACATTGCTTGGCTCACAGTGGGCACTCAGGAAATATATGCTGGTTGAATAAACGAACCTGAGAGTTTCCTAGTGTTAGTGCTGGTCTCTCAGTGGTGTCCGACTCTCTGCAACTCAGTGGACTCCATGTGGCCCACCAGGCTCCTCTGTCCATGGAATTCTCCAGCCAAGAATACTGGACTTGGGTTGCCATTCCCTTGTCCAGAGAATCTTCCTGACCCAGGGATCAAACCCAGGTCTCCTGCATTGCAGGCAGATTCTTTATTGTCTGAGCCACCAGGGAAGCCCCGATGGTTCTCCTAAGGCAGCATTTTATTAAATAAAATGCAGATTGAAAGCATTGTATTAAATACCTAAGCATACCCTGCGCCAAAATGAAGCAAGTCGTTTGTACCCAGGATGACCTTACTGTCTGCATGGCAGTAGATTCTTATTTTGGAACATTGACTACACCTGTGTAATACAGAGAGTAGCTTGCCATTAGACATAATATTTGAATAATCAGAATACCAATTTGTTTGATGATGCTGAATAACAGATAATTGACTATTTCCTTAATGTCTTACTTGGATACAAAATAACATTCTCACCTTTTGGATGATGACCTGTCTTTCCCCCCGCCCCCCTCAAATTTCAGGTCTCATTGTCCATGAAGGAGCTGCAGTTTACAGAGTGTTTAAGCGCTGGAGAGCTGTCAACTTACACTGGGATGTGTTAAATTATGACAAAGCCACAGACATCGAAGAAAGTAGCCGGGGAGAGTCTTCCACAAGCAGGACTTTATGGTTGCCATTGACGGCTCTGCGGAACAGGAACTTGGTCCACCCAACCCAGCTGACCTCCCCAAGGTTTCAGTGTGGCTACGTGTTATTACATCTGTTCAATCGAATGAGGGCCCATGAAGATTTGTCAGAAGATAACAGCTCGGGGGAGGTTGTGATGAGAGTGACTTCAGTGTGACAAAGCTGAGAAGGTGCGGTGTGGACCACCCTGCACATTTTGGAATGTAATTGCAATGAATGGCAAAACCATAGCACTTCTAAAAACACACATCTATGAACTTTTTAAAATTTATGCTTTTTATATGAACATTTGAATTGCAAATACATTTTTCTGAAAAAAGAGTCCTCCTGTTCTTTGCTTTCTAATTTATCACATCTTTTATAAGTTGGTACTTGAAATCATTATATGTATTATTTAACTCTACTTGGTTAAAAGAATGATAAAAGTTATACTTAAGGTCAAAACTATTTTTTCTTGCTTGTTTTAAATATATTTTTATCAAACGTTTTGCTCCATGTGTAATTTTTCAGGCATGCTACGAGTGGGGAAGCCTTTAGAATGCTGTGGGAAATTTCCAAAGTGCCCATCAAGGACAAAGCAAAACATCCTCTGTGATGCTCACACTGGTGCTCCCCATGCCTCCGGCTGGTTGTCAATCTAAGCGTGACTTTTTTGTGTGGGATCAATTAAACTGTCACCAGGAATGCAAGTCCTAGGAATTATGGCTTGTTTTCTAACTTCGGAAATAGTTCAGATAGCTTATAAAAAGATACAGATGATTGGAATAAAAATAGTCTTACAGACATACTTCAAAGATACTACAGGTTCCCTTCCAGACCTGCAATAAAGCTGATATCACAACAAAGCCAATCACTCGAAGTTTTTGGTTTCCCGAGCATATAAAAATGTTTACACCGTACTGCAGTGTGTTAAGTGTCCAATAGCATTATTTCTTAAAGAAAAAAAAAAAAACCAATGTACTTACTTTAAAAATCTAAATAGTGCTAGCCATCATCTGAGCCTTCAAGCTATAATAATAACATCAAAGATCACTGATCCAAGATCACCATAACAAGTATAATAATGGGAAATTTGAAATATTTCAAGAATCACCAAAATATGGCACAGATACATGAAATAAGAAAATATTATTGGAAAAATGGTGCCAATGGACTTGCTCCACACAGAGTTGCCCTAAACTTTTGATTTGTAAAAAAACGCAATGTCCGTAAGGCACAATTAAAAAAAAATGAAGTGCAATAAAACGAGGTATGCCTGTCCTATAGTGCAGGTTACAGAGACAGGGCACCCCGCCTACTTATAACTCTAAAAGCTCACCAAAATGTTGCATCTTGACCAGGTAATAATAACACTGCCTCATATTTCCTAACCCTCTCATAGACCAGCCGCAATTATTTCTGTTGATTATTAGTATCTTGATTTCTGTTGAGTACCATCTTAATTAGATTTTGTTTTTGAGAGAGCTTATATACCTGCTTAATCATTTAAACACTGATTCTGTTCCTTGGTTTAATGAAGTCCTGGGGAATATATTCTCCAGCAGCGAGAAGTGGTTTTCTTTTACTAGATAAGTATTTTTTAAGAGAAGAGAGGAAAAGAAAAATTAATCTTTTGACTCCCCAGGAACAGGTGGCTAAGTATATATACCTGGAAATTTTCCACCTTTTTCTCCTCCTCATGGAAGTAAATGGCACGTTTTAACGGGTAGTGACAGAATAGACGAGGGGGCAGGCGGTCCTGCTTTCATTGGAAACAAGACGAACAGGTAGGTCTGAAGTAACTGATGGTGAGATTTTTAAAGTGCATGAAATCAAATGCTTTGCATTCTATTTTCTAAAAATAACCTTTGAATGATTCATAATAGAACAGTTAACATTTACAGGTAGCCTTGTGATTCATACAGAGCCACTTCTACTAAAAGTTGAAATAATTTCCCAGTTAATAAAAAGCTGCATCACAAATCAGTTAAAGGTGTGACCATTTGAAGAAATGTGAAGAAAGAATCAGGAAATCATGAAAGAAGGAAAATTAAAACTACTCTTTCGGAACGGATCTAGAAAGTGAGAGGATCTAGGAAGTGGTGATTGTTTGAACCCGATGTTACAGGAGCACCATCCCAGGTGAGGCTCAGTCCTGTCTACCTGCTCTCTGCCCTCAGTCTTGCCACTTGGGGCAGAAAAGAAGACTGTTTATTTAATAGACAACAAAACCAGGGATGCAAATGTCCTGGCAAAGCAGCAGTCCATGACTTGTGCCCATGAGCGTGGACACTTGCCCTGGACACTTTAATCACCAAGGCAGTCTTCAATGACCACATTTAATGCAGTGTGCTCTTGTTTAATTAAACACACATTTAATTTTGGGTGCTCTTGTTTACAGCATGGTGGTAAAAATACTGGATCAAGAGACTGCAAACACAAGTGAGACTATCACTGCTTCACCCCTTGTATTCATACCAACCTTTGTATTCATATCAACTTCCCCAAAAAATGAGGAGGAGAGGATGGGAGACTCTTTCTGTAACCCTGCATGGAGTGCCCAAGGCTGAGGCACCTGGAGATGACAAGACTCAATAGGTCTGTCAACCTGAAAGGAAGATTCACCCCAGTCTCCCCTTCCCATGGCCTTGCCCTATGGACACCGATTTTGTCCATACCTTTATCTTCCCTCACCATCTTCACAGGCCCCAGCTCCTGACACACTCCCATACCCATATGTGACCCGAATCAATGCTGGAAAAGAATCTGGCAGAATTTCCATTCAACAAAATGTTTGGTCCCTGAAATGATTAGGTAGAAACTCAAATTACTCTGGGTGGAAGGTAGCATGGGTGCATTGAGAGAACTGAATTTTCTGTTTCAAAATGAATATTCTACAGATTTCCCTGGTGGTCCAAGCTTACACTGCAAGGGAACTAAGAGCCCACATGCCATGTGGGGTGGCCAATATATAAATAAATAAAAATTCTAATATGCTGTATCAGTTGTGAACTTTCATGATGACTCAAATGGTAAAGAATCTGCCTGCATTGAAGGAGACCTGGGTTCAATCCCTGAGTCAGGAAGATCCCCTGGAGAAGGGAATGGCAACTCACTGCAGATATAAACGATTTTCAATTGTGAATGCTATAGTTCTAGCTAAGGCTGTCTTAAATTTCAAAACAATCCATGGTAGAAAAAAAAGTATTTTTTTTAGTATTTAAAGAGTATTTTTCAATATATATAAATCTAGACCTGTATCCATTCTGTCTCTCTTCAACCAGTAATCTGCAATACAAACAATGATGGGGCACCTTCAGTGTGCCAGCTGGGAGCCGTGGCTGTGGAATGACCCAGGTTCTCAGGGAGACACACTGCATGATATGGGTCAGGTTCCAGGTGAGTGAAAGGCAGTGGCAGCCCACAGGAGTAGTCAGGTGTCTCTGGGGCAACTGAAGAAAGCATCACTGAGAAACTGGCAGGACCTGGGCATTGAGGCATGAGTAGAAGTTCGAAAATCAGGTAAGTGGAGAAGAACATTCCAGGAACAGCTTGGGGGTAAAACAGAGGTATGTCCCAGTAATGGTGAGAGAGCTCACATGAGGGAGTGTAGGGTACATCTGAAAAAGTGATACAACCTGTTGACTTAAAAAAAATAAAGCACATCCTGAGACTTTCGAGTTAAGCTTTTGGGGGGCAAAATGAGGACCGCAGCCCAGGAGATAGCACCCAGACAGCTCTGAGAGGCTCCTCTAAAGAGGTATGGGGCAAGAGACAGCATATATGTGATTTTGCTGAAGGGGGAATACATGCAATCAGGACTTCCCAGGTGGTGGCTCAGTGGTAAAGAATCCATCTGAAATGTGGGATATTCACAGACGATGTGGGTTCAGTCCCTGAGATGGGAAGATCCTCTGGAGGAGGAAATGGCAACCCACACCAGTATTCTTGCCTGGAAAATCCAATGGACTGAGGAGCCTGGTGGGCTACAGTCCACGGGGTTGCAAAGAGTCAGATATGACTGAGTATGCACTGCTGCTGCTGCTAAGTATACATGCAGTCATGCACTTTTGTGTGTGTGTGTGTGTGTGTGTGTGTGTGTAAATTTGTGCTGGTCTTGTGAGGCTTCTGCTAGTCATGAGAAAACAGTCAGCACTGTGAAGGGTGTCAGTGCTTTTCTCTATATGAGGAGATACAAGAACTGGGCTCATAGAGCTCATAAAATCAGCTCTTGAGATTATCTATCTGAAGACCCATCCTGCCAGTTTTCCTGGAGCACAGAGTGCCTCATTTCTGCTCTCCACCCTGAACTCCTTCAGGGGGTGTTGGAGGTCAGCAGCTGCAGCAGCACATGATTCAGTCCTTGTGGAGGCAGATGGCAAGCACCCAGGGCAAGCGCCAGTTTGTTGTTGGCAAACCCTATGGGATTTGATTAGGTAGCTGGGACTGAATCCCACAGGGACCAGTGAGAACATGGTGCTCAAGCATTAGGTGCTAAAAGCCGGCAAGGTCAACTTTGGGGGGAATAACTATCCTCTCTTGACCCTGTAACTATGGGTCACACTCCCAGTTCTCAAGATCAGGGGCAAAATGTAATGAATTATGACCCTGTCCTCAAGAGAGTCTGGAGACATCCTACAGCAGGCAGCAGGCAGCCACTGTTGCTATACGCTAGCTACCATAGAAAACTGGAGCATCAAACGGATTTTCCTCCTCTCTCCCAGAAGACAGAAAAACCTTAATTCTGAAGCGAAGAGCATGCTGAAGCTCTTGTGAAATAGAATATAGTTTCTTTATTACTGACAATTTAGTTCAGTTCGTTAACTCAGTCGTGTTTGGCTCTTTGCAACCCCATGGACTGCAGCACACCAGGCTTCCCTGTCCATCACCAACTCCCAGAGCTTGTTCAAACTCTTGTCCATAGAGTTGGTGATGCCACCCAACCATCTTCTTCTCTGTCATCTCCTTCTTCTGCTGCCTTCAATCTTTCCCAGCATCAGGGTCTTTTCTAAGGAGTCAGTTCCTTGCATCAGATGGCCAAAGCATTGGAGCTTCAGCTTCAGCATCAGTCCTTCCAATGAATATTCAGGACTGATTTCCCTTAGGATGGACTGGTTGGATCTCCTTGCAGTCCAAGGGACTCTCAAGAGTCTTATCCAACACCACAGTACAAAAGCATCAATTCTTCGGGACTCAGCTTTCTTTATGGTCCAACTCACATCCATACAAGGCTACTGGAAAAACCATAGCTTTGACTAGATGGACCTTTGTAAGCAAAGTAATGTCTCTGCTTTTTAATATGCTGTCTAGGTTGGTCATAGCTTTTCTCCCAAGGAGCAAGCATCTTTTAATTTCATGGCTGCAATCACCATCTGCAGTGATTTTGGAGCCCAAGAAAATAAAGTCTGTCACTGTTTCCATTGTTTCCCCATCTATTTACCATAAAGTGATGGGACTGGACTTTCATTTTTTGAATGTTGAATTTTAATCCAGCTTTTTCACTCTCCTCTTTCACTTTGATCAATAGGCTGTTTAGCTCCTCTTCTCTTTCTGCCATATGGGTGATGTCATCTGCTATCTGAGTTATTGATGTTTCTCCCGGCAATCTTGATTCCAGCTTGTGCTTCATCCAGCCCGGCATTTCACATGATATTCACTGCATAAAAATTAAATGAGCAGGGTGACAATATACAGCCTTGACGTACTCCTTTCCCAAGTTGGATCCAGTCCATTGTTCCATGTCCAGTTCTAACTGTTTCTTATTGACCTTCTCGGGAGGCAGTTCAGGTGATCTGGTATTCCCACCTCTTGAAGAAACTTTCACAGTTTGTTGTGATCCACACAGTCTAAGGCTTTAACATAGTCACTGAAGAAGAAGTAGATGTTTTTCTGGAATTCTCTTGCTTTTTCTATGATCCAGCATAATGCTGACCATTTGATCTCTGGTTCCTCTGACTTTTCTAAATCCAATTTGAACATCCGGAAGTTCTTGGTTTACATACTGTTGAAGCCTAGCTTGGAGAATTTTGAGCAGTACTTATTGACAGTACTTCTAAACATTTCCCAGAGTAAATAAATTTTATCATCTGTCTTTTCTTAAATATCATTAAAAATGTTTTAATTCTATATGTTAAAATTATACCAAAATAAAGCAAGCTCTCACTGTCGGCTTCTGTTTCAGTCTAGGACTGCTATTCTTCTTCTCTTTTTGATTTTTCCCTCATAAATAAGCAACACTTACATACTGTATTATTATTTTTGATTCCCAGTCCTTCTTTATCTGTGGAGTTAAATCACAAAATTAATTTCTCTTTGCTTATCCAGAGTTTGATTCCTTATCATCTAGCAGTTTATCTTCAATTTAAACACTGGACATGTCTTACCCATATTTTCCTTTAAAGCTTACTTTTTTTAGTTAAAAATTTTAATGATAGTAGATTGCAAATACCAGATATTCTAACATTTTCTTTCCAAGATCATCCTTTATCAGACTTCAGTGGTGAAAATTTGATTTTTATTTTTAATATATATGCTCATATAATGATGTAACACATACAGTATAAATTTACGTTCAGTATATTTAGAAATAATTGGTTAAAGATCTTAGGAAGATACTTTAGGCTGTTAGTTTAGTTATGGCTTATCAGTTCAGAAAAAAATGTTCCCATCGTATTTGTGTGATACAGAATCGCAACAGGTGCCATATTTTATAACAAAGCTCAAAGCTCAGGCCTCTGTGGAATCTACACAATAATTCACTATCTTCATAAAGATGCTATTTTATACACAGTGAATTTGTTTAGCCAATTAGTCAAGACTAATATACAAAGTTATTTTAAGAACTATTCCCTTAGGATCCAGTGGGGGAATGAAAACAATGTATGATTTCCTGTAAAATTTTTTAAATTTTCTTTTTTGGTCACATCATGCAACATACGGGATCCCAGTTTCACGACCAGGTATCAAATTCATGCCCCCTGTAGCAGGAAGGCAGAGCTTTGTCCACTGGACTGCCAGGGGTGTCCCACATCTGTAAAATTTTGATGGTGTATTAAAATATAAAACCTTACTCCAAAGCATTTCACATTGATTTTCCAAAACAGGTTAGCAGTCTCTTAATTTTCATGAAGATTTCTTGTATTTTTGAGAAGTTTTTCAGGGCTTTAAGGGGAAATCATCATAGTGTCCCAAGGAGAAAAAAGAGATTTGCTGTCAGATGCACAGACAATGGAATCTAATGTATATAAGCGAATAATGGTAACCTGGGCATTTTAAATTCTGCTGTATGGAGCCAGAAAGCAGGAACACTCATCCTAGCTGCTGGACCACAGAAGGACATCACCCATGGGTGAGAGGAGCCAGGAGAGAAACACCTTCTGACAATGCCACCTTTAGCTCCTTGTCACAGCTCTAAGGGGAATACTTATTGCCTAGAGGCTACTATGGCAACAAGGACAATGTGGAAGGATGCTGGAGATTCTCTGTGGGACATTCTTCCCATAACAGTCTTGGTAATGTCAGGAATTAAGAAGGAACCAAGGCATTGATTCAGAGACTAGGAGAAGAAGAAACAGTGCCACCCAACTTATGCTGCTCACAGTGTGATTGGCTGGGTTAGCTGCAGCTCTCAGGATGCTACTTCTGTAAATTCCCTCTCTTATTCATCAATCCTGCCTTAGACGGATGAGGTGGAGCCATCCTTTGATGTGACATGCATGAGCTCAGTCATGTCACACTCTTTGTGACCCCATGGACTATGGCCCAGTGGGCTCCTCTGTCCATGGGATTTTCCAGGCAAGAACCCTGGAGTGAGCTGCCATTTCCTTCTCCAGGAGATCTTCCCGACCCAGGGATGGAACCTGAGTCTCCTGCCTCTCCTTCATTGCCAAGCGGATTCTTTACCACTGAGCCACATGGGAAGCCCCTGTAGCCTGTTAGGCCATGGTTAAAAGCACTGTGACTAGGCACACAGCAGGCTGCTCCTGGTGGTGACTACGAAGAACCAGCTTTCCTGATGAGCTAGACACACCACCTTCCTTAGAGAAGTCGAGAAGAGATCAGGTGAAGCAGCAAAAATGAAAGGACAGGAAAACGTGGGGCATGGTGGTAACAAGCCCAAGGGACTGCCCATGAGGTGACACCGAGGGAAGGCCACCTGGGGATGGACACGAGACAGCCTGATTGCAAGAAGCTTGTGGTCTTGGGGAGGATGAAGTCAAATATATTGGCAAATCAATTACAGTAAGTCCCCTACACATGAACGAGTTCCATTCCAGAGCGTATTCGTAAATCCAGTTTTGTTTGTAAGTCCAACAAAGTTAGCCTAGTTACCCAGCTAACACAATCAGCTATATAGCACTGTGCTATAGTATGTTTGTAACACTTTTCACACAAATAACACATAAAGAGCAAACAAACACAAAAATTAACATTTTTACTCTTACAGTATAATACCTTGACAAATGAAATAATACAGTACAACAGCTGGCACACACGGGCTGGCATGAAGTGAACAGGCAAGAAGAGCTACTGGCTGAAGGAGGTGGAGGAAATGGGAGATGGTAGCACTGAAGGATCGTCAGCAACAGGAGATGAGGGCAAACGGCAATTCCACTCATGCTTGACATTGACAGAATGCATGTTCGCATCTTTGAAAGTTTGCAACTTGAAGGTTCCTATGTAGGGGACTTACTGTAGGTGGCTTAAGGGTTGTGGCGTCAGAAACAAGAATTTAAGAAAGGAGTGCATAAGAAGGACTAAGGAGTCAGATGGAAGGCTCAGGGAAGGTTCCTAAAGAAGGTAACCTCGAAACTGAGAACCTGAAGAATCAGGAGGCAGAGAGAGAGAGAGAGTTCAGGAGAAGCCAGAGTATCTGGAGAGGAGGAGATGGCAGAAGGAGCCAATGTTCTGTTGTGGATTAGCTGAGTGTGTGTGTCTGTAAGACAGCAGTGTGGAGACATCTAAGAGGCATTCGGATGTGTGAGTCCAGAGCTCAAGAGCAAGGTCTCTGCTGGAAGTAGTTGTGTGTGTGTGTGTGTGTGTGTGTGAGAGAGAGAGAGAGAGAGTGATCAGCACACAGTGGAGCAGGAAGGGGACAAGAGAAAGGGGCAGCCAGAATGGGGAGAATAACCAAGGAAGATGACTGTTTAGAAGTCAAAGGGAAAACCTGCTTCAAAAGGGGAAAAGAGGTCAAGAGTTCGGACATGCCAAGTTGCTTCAGTCGTGTCCAACTCTTTGCTGACCCCATGGACTGTAGTCTGCCATGCTCCTCTGTCCATAGCATTTCCCAGGGAAGAATACTGGAGTGGGTTGTCATGCCCTTCTCTAGGGGATCTTCCCAACCCAGGGATCAAATCTACGTCTCTTATGTCTCCTGCATCTGCAGGCATGTTCTTTACCACTAGCGCTACCTGGGAAGCCCTCAAGAGCATTCATTGTAACTAAAAAGTTAGGTGGAGACTACAAAGCATCAGTGATATTTAGCAAGGGGGCCTTGATAATCTCGACAGAAGTGGTTTCTGTAAAGCTGGTGGTGGGGAAGAATTTGTGATCCAATTATGAATGGCAGCGAAAACTACATGACAGCTGTGTTCTCAGAACAGAGTTTTCTTTCTCCCTTAAAAAAGGTTTTCTTTCTCTCCTTCATTCCAGGAAGCAAGCAAAAATGGAAATAAGCTGACATGGGATAGGGTACAACTGAGAGGCTGAAATTGTAAATAAATGAGGGAAGGGACCTCTCTCTGGTGGTCCTGTGTTTCAGACTCTGCTCTTACAATTCAGAAGACGCCTGTTGGATCCCTGGTAGGGGAACTAAGATCCCACATGCATTTCGGTGCACCCAAATAATAATTAATTAATTAAGTGAGGGAAGGAGATGATCCTTACAAGCTCCCTGAGGAGGGTGTGGGGCGGGCAAGGATCTGGAGCTCAGATGTGTGTGTGTGTGTGTGTGTGTGTGTGTGCATGCTAAGTCACTTCAGTTTTGTCAGACTCTGCAATGCTATGAACTGTAGCCAGGTTTCTCTGGAGCTTGTAAACAGTATTCAAAGTATTCAAACTTTGACCTCAACTGGAGGGGAAGGAGGAAAGGGAAGCAAGAGGTGAGGATGAGTCTGTAGTTTTGGGGGAAGAAAATTAAGGTGCCTCTGCCTAGAGGAGCCTATCTTCTTGAAATAGGAGCTGAGGCATCTCCGACTCTATCCAAACCAGAACTGCTGATCTTGCTTTGAACACCTGCTCCCCTGCCATCATCACAGATGAATATTCCACTCTTTCAGTTAACTGCTCGGGCCAAAAGTCTTGGTGTCATCCCTGAATCCTCTTGTGTCCCACAGTAAGGCCACTAGTGAATTCTGTCAATTCTGTAACATTTTTCCTGAGTCTGATGGCTGGTCATTCCCTCCCTTTCTGGTCTAAACCACCATCATCACTCATGGGGACCATTGTCACAGCTCCCTTAGCCAGAGATACTGGGGTGAATGCTTTTTCCCACCAAATGCATGTCCATATGGACCCTAAGAATGTGACCTTATTTGGAAATACATTTTTACATTTATAACTAGTTAAGATAAGGTGATAACAGATCTCTAAATCCAACAGTTGCATCCTCATATGAAGGCCACGAGAAAACATACAGAGACACAGACAGCCGAGGAGGATGCCGTGTGATGATGATGGAGGCAGAGACTTGATGGTGCAACTGCAAACCAGGGACTGTTGGCAGCCACTGGGAGCTGGGAGGAGGTGAAGGAGAATGCACGTCTAGAGTCTTCAGAGACCAGCCCTCCGAACACCTTGATTTTGAACTTCTGACCACTAGAGCTGTGAGAGAATAAATTTTTGGTTTTTGGCATCCAATCCCACCACTTCACGGCAGATAGGTGGGGAAAAAATGGAAACACAGGTAGACTTTATTTTCTTGGGCTCCAAAATCACTGCAGACTAGAACTGCAGCCATGAAATTAAAAGATGCTCACTCCTTGGAAGAAAAGTTTTACAAACCTAGGCCTCATTTTAGAAAGCAGCCAACAAAGGTCTCTATAGTCAAAGCTGTTGTTTTTCCAGTAGTCACGTACAGATGTGAGAGTAGGACCATAAATAAGGCTGAACACTGAAGAACTGATGCTTTTCAAACCGTGGTACTGGAGAAGACTCTTGAGAGTCCCTTGGACAGCAAGGAGATCAAACCAGTCAATCCTAAAGGAAATCAACCCTGAATATTTATTGGAAGGGCTGATTTCATTGAATATTCATTGGACTGATGCTGAAGCTGAAGCTCCAGTACTTTGGCCACCTGATGCGAAGAGCCGACTCATTAGAAAAGACCCTGATGCTGGAAAGATTGAAGGCAGGAGAAGGGTACGACAGAGGATGAGATGGTTGGATGGCATCACCAACTCAATGGACATAAGTTTGAGTAAGCTCCAGGAGTTGATGAAGGACAAGGAAGCCTGGTGTACTACAGTCCATTGGGTCGCAAAGAGCTGGACATGCACAGAACTGAGTGACTGAACAATAGAATTTTGGTTGCTTTGCCCCAAGAAACTAGTCTTCTCTTTTTGTCCCCCCACTGTCCCAGCTCAATGGAGCAGCAGAGTCCTCGTTTCCAAATGTAAATCAGGTCGTGTCTCCCTCTACACAAAGGCCCTCTTAGGAGGTCCCTTCCCTCTGAACATGAAATCAATGTCCTCATTCTCACAGGTGTCATGTGGTCTAACTCTAGTTGCCCCCCTGATGTCAGCTCCTCTTACCCTTCTCACAGCTCAGTCTGGCTTGAGCTGGTTTCCAAGCACATAAGGCATATTCCTGCTTCAGAACTTTAGCACCTGCTTTTCCTTCTGCCCAGAATACTCTTGCCCTCCAGTCTTCACAGCACCACTTCAGTTTCTTCTTGTCAGGAGGTCCTTCTGGACCTCTTAAAAATGGCACCCTCCTCCCGGTTCCCTTACTCCACTTTGTTTCCCTGGCAAAACACTTCCTCACCCAACACAGTGTATGCCTACTTATTAAGTACTCTCTGCATCCACACAGTACAAGCTCCATGTAATCTGGGGCCGTGTCTGCTCATTGCTGCTTTCCCAATGCCTAGGAGACTGGCTGGCCCAGAGTGGGTCCTCAACAATTATATTTTGAGAAAAATCACTAAATGAATCTGCTAAGAATAAAAAGGGAGAGGCTGGAATCAGAGGAGATTGTTGAAAGTACTTAAAATGGGTGAAAAATGGAGAAGAAAGGGGCCTGAGAAAGAGACGGACTGCTGGAATATTGAGGGGACCGCTGACAGCAGATACTGTGAGTTCAGTCAACCCGGTGAGAGCCACACCTGGGTTTAAGCACAAAGAGGGTTCAGTTGTGCCAAAGAGGCTCTGCTCACCGCTAAGTCCCTTATTAATTGGCTAGCCTTAAAGAGAAACTGGATGAAAGCATATGGTAACTCTCTGTACTATCTACAGTTTTTCTATATATCTAAAATTGATGTAAAGTAAAATGTTAAATAAATACACTGGCCTGTTTCTGTAAAAAAAAAAAAAAAGAAGAAGAAGAAGAAAGAAATCATGTGACAATTTTTAAAGCAAAATAAAGCATGGTCATTGACCTGCTAGGAGATTGCACTGCATGGTCTAGTCAGATTAGATAACCTCTAAGATCTCATTTGGAGAAGGCAATGGCACCCCACTCCAGTACTCTTGCCTGGAAAATCCCATGGACAGAGGAGCCTGGTAGGCTGCAGTCCATGGGGTCATGAAATGTCAGACACGACTGAGTGACTTCACTTTCACTTTCACTTTCACTTTCCTGCATTGGAGAAGGAAATGGCAACCCACTCCAATGTTCTTGCCTGGAGAATCCCAGGGATGGCAGGGCCTGGTGGGCTGCCGTCTATGGGGTCGCACAGAGTTGGACACAACTGAAGTGACTTAGCAAGATCTCATTAACCATAACACTTGGCAATTTTTTTCTTTTCTTTCTTCCTCTCCTTCTCCTCCTTCTGTTCCTTCTCCACCTCTTCCTTTTTCATCATTCTTCAGCAGCACCACCACTATCAAAATCCATAATTTATTTCCTTTTTTGAGAAAAGAGAGCTCTTTCTGACTGTCACCATTTCAAAAAAGAAAAAAAAAAAAGGAGTATGCTTTATATTAAGCCTAGAAGAAGAAAAAAAAAATGTACTCTTTCCTGAATAGATCATCTTTCCAAAAGTTACTCTGCCATCTAGGATCTCTGGAAAAGTCCCACAAATATCTTAAGGGCCTTTGTGCTTGAAGCAAAATCTCCTGAAAGGAAGCAGTCATAAGTGTTTTGGGAACACATAAGCTAGGTTGTTTACAAGTCCCTGATTGGATGGATTGGGCTAGGATTAATCTTATCACTGCATATAGAGTTGGCCTAATGGCTATTGAAATGAAAAAATCAATTTTTCATTATATCAGCTTCCTAGAGACTCTTCTGTGAGCTTCAGAAATTATCTATGCAACTGATGTTTAAATGCCCTGTGTAGAATATTGGTGATAAATTGTTGTTGTTTAGTCACTGAGTCATGTCCATCTCATCCTCTTTGTCCCCTTCTCCTCCTGCCCTCAGTCTTTACCAGCATCAGGATCTCAGCCTGGGTACTTCTCAGAAGATGAGGAGGAGGTCATTGAGAAATGTGACAGTGAAACAGACGAATGATGAGCTCTGGTGTTAGTTTCCTGTTGCTGCTGTAACAAATTACCACTTCCCACCAATGGCTTAAAGCAACACATCTTTATTATCATATATTTCTGGAGGTCACAAGTCCAAAGTGGATCTTCAGGAGCTGAAATCAACCAGGGTTCCTTCTGGAGGCTCAAGGGAAGAATTGCTTCCTTCTCTTTTCTGGCTTCCAGAGGCCGCCCACTTTCCTTGACTTGTGGTCCCTTCCTCCATCAGCAAAGTGCATCACTACCACATCTCTTCTCTTACTTTAACTGTCCTGTGTCCCTTATAAGGGCTTCTTATAAGGGCTCTTGTGATTACACTTGGTCCCCCCAGATAATCTAGAATGAGTATTATTATAATTATATATTATTAACAATTATCCCCATCTCAAGATACTTAATTTTAATTAAGGATTAAATTAAATTATCTTCCAAGTCTTTTTAGGACAAATTTGCCTGGTGTGCCTACAGCAAGAGTGATCTTCAGTTTGTGCTCACCTGCAAGTTTATTATTCTCAGTGTCTAAACTTTTGCTAAGTAAGGCTGCCTCTTCTAAGTTTGGGTCCCAGTTGGGCACAGGTACTGCTGGAAGCAGATGTTTCCAGAGATACCTTCATCATATTCATGTCATCAAATTATTTGCAGTAAAACCTTTAAAGCATGCAGAGTCTAGGTCACCAGATAGCCAAACAAGAGAGGGGGTGAAAAGGGAGAGCACTGTTCTGCTCTTACCTCCAGGACCCAGAGCAGCTGCTCTACCAAGCAGGCAAAGTCTTAAAAGCGCAGGTTTTGGCCTTCCTACTCAAGTTGCAAATTGCATACGTGCTCAGGCTCCAGGAAGAGCCATCACAGAACAATCTGCTTCAGTTTCTTCATAATCCCTTAATGGCTTAGATCTCCCTTCACGCAGGGACTGCCTCTTGAATTAAGAAACCTATTGGAATTCACGCATAATGCAATGCAATCAGATAGACCTGCAAGCAGAATCATGTCACTCTCCAAATTTCCCTTGCGTTAGTTTTTGTTTATTTGTTACGCTTATTTAAATTTAGAATTTTTAAAAACAATTTTACTTGGCAAATCATGGATGAGGATGGTTATTAGAAGGCACAGCGTTAGAATAAAAATCAATTACTTCTTTGAATGTAATTTTCCACTATGATAATTGAATATTATGACCTGTTCAAAGAGACTATATGATTTAAGAAAAGCAACTGACATTAATGAGTCTTCACTCTGTGCTAGGCAGTGTTTTCTTGTTGTTCAGTTGCTCAGTTTTGTCTCATTCTTTGTGACCCCATAGACTGCAGCACCCCAGGCTTCCCTGTCCTTCACTATCTCCTGGAATTTGCTCAAACTCATGTCCTTCGAGATGATGGTGTCATCCAACAAT
Source organism: Ovis aries (assembly GCF_016772045.2). Classification (NCBI taxonomy): domain Eukaryota; kingdom Metazoa; phylum Chordata; class Mammalia; order Artiodactyla; family Bovidae; genus Ovis; species Ovis aries. The sequence goes on from NC_056069.1 coordinate 57,259,710, forward strand.
GTCATCCTTGGACACCATGTCTCCCCCTTCTGCTCTTGTCCTCAATCTTTGGCAGCATCAGGGTCTTTTCCAGTGAGTCAGCTCTTTGATCAGATGGCCAAAGTATTGGAGCTTCAGCTTCAGCATCAGTCCAGTGAATAGTCAATGAACTCAGCCCTTCCAAAAAATATTCATGGTTGATTTCCTTTTGGATTAACTAGTTTGATCCTCTTGCTGTCCAGTGTTTGGAAAGGTTATAATTTCTATTTTATGGATGAAGGAAGTCTGGCCTAAGAGGTGAATGAAACATGGACGACTACTGGGTGGTGAGTGGTGAAACTGAGTACAGACTCACAGAGCCTCAACGATATTCCACCTACCATCTAGTTATTTTAGTATCCCATAAAGGTAAAGCTCGCAGGACTTCCCTGGTGGTCTAGGGGTTAAGACTCCACCTTCCAGTGCAGGGGGTACAGGTTTGATCCTTGGTCAGAGAACTAAGATCCCACATGCCACAAGATGCAGCCAAAAATTGGAAATGAATAAAGCTCTCCAAATAAAATGTTTTAAAATTTCCCAAAATATCCAGATAAGGGATTTTAAATTTTCTGTTAAGTGAAGCTATTAAGATTCTGCTTAATGCCCTTTATAGACTTCCCCAACTTTCCTTATCACTGACACTTGTCTATTGCTTTGGCCTCTGCAAATGCCATTTCTTAGTCAACCCAACACCAATTCCCTACTCTCTTGCAGCTGTCTCTTACAGCTGTATGTGTATGTGTGTGCTAAGTCTCTTCAATTGTGTCTGATTCTTTGCAACCCAATGGATCAGAGCCTGCTAGGCTCTTCTGTCCATGGGATTCTCCAGACAAGAATACTGGAGTGGGTTGCCATGTCTTCCTCCAGGGGATCTTCCTGATGCAGGGATCTTCCTGACCTAAGGCTCTTATGTCTCCTACATTGGCAGGCCAGTTCTTTACCACTAGGGTCATGTGGGAAGCCCTTGCAACTATATATGTATAAACACATATAACTTCATCATAAGTTTCAGCTTTTTGGCCAAGGATGGCAATATGCCACCATTTGGGAAAAGATACATAGACACAAGCCAGGTAGGGTAACTGGGAGGAAGTTCCTGGTTTCTTGATTAGAAGGGTCAGACTGGTGACCCTCCCCCTCCCTGCTTTGAATGTATATGGAGGCTAAAGCTGAAACAGCCATCTGGAAATTTTAGGATAACAGAGCTTCAGACACATTGGTGCTAACATCATTGAACATTTGAACCAATGACAGCAACCACTTACCTGTTAGCTTTTTGCTATGTGAGATGAATGAAACTCTGTCATTCATTTTCTGATTTGGTTTTGTTTTTGCAAAAAAAAAAAAAAAAAAAGCAACCCTTTTGCAAACTGAACACCCAATCTTTCAATTTTTCTTACCACTCCATTGCAGAATTTTTAGCCAGGAGTTTACTTAGTTCTTCCTAATCTCTTTATTTTCTTTACCATCAAGCCAAAATTCTTTGTTGAGTTTTAAGACCTAAAATGCAAGAGGACCTTGGAGGTATCCTCTTGAATCTTCCATGGACATTTCACAGTAACAGGTTAAAAGCTCATCATTTCTCCCTTCTGTTCCTCAAATCCACCCCTGCACCATATTCCTTTCTTATTAAATGACATCACGACCCACCCAGTTGGCCAAACCAAGATGTAAGCATCATTCTTATATTCTGCCTTCCTATGGATTTACTTCCTTGATCTCATCCAGTCCCATTTTATCCACACCCACTGCCACTCTCTTTTAAAAAAATACCCTCACGACTTCTTGCCTAGCTTTCTTCAATAGTCTCTTATCTGTTCTCTCAGTTTCTAATTTTGCTCACACTAAACCCCATACTTCTGTCAGAGTGATTTTTCCAAGTGACAAATCTAATTGTGTCACTCACTGACTTAAAACATTTCAAAGCCTCCTCCTTTTTGCCTTTAGGATAAGATCCAGACTCCTAAAATGGTACCCAAAAGTTGATTCCTTTCTCTCTATCCAGCCTCATTACTTGCCACGATCCCACCTGCTCCAGCCAGAACAGAATGAAGACTAAAAACCAGAATGAATCAGGATGGAAATGTATATGTGTGTTCAGTCACTCCGTCGTGTCTGATTCTTTGCGACTTCATGGATAGTAAGTAGCCTGACAAGGCTCTTCCATCTATGGAATTTCCCAGGCAATAGTGGAGTGGACTGCCATTCCCTCCTCCAGGGCATCTTCCTGACCCAGGGACTGAGCCCACATCTCTTTCTTCTCCTGCAGTGGTAGGCAGTTTCTTTAGCACTGCCTCACCTGGGAAGCCAACTGAAATGTATATACTGTAGCCCAGATTGTCAAAAACAAAACAAAAGGGATTTTAGTTTTTACGAGTGTGACTCTAGAGTTTTGGGGTCCCTACTCACATTGAAAGTGCAGTTGGGGTAAGGGTGAGATGTTTAAATTCGCTGGTTAAGATAATTCAGTCTCTTCTGGTTTAGAGTACAAGTTTCTAAATAAAAGCTGTATCTTGTGAACAAATAAGAGCAAATTTAATTTTTAAATCTTTTTTAAAAAATAATTTTTAACTCTCCTCCATTTTCTTCTCTATTATTTAGGAGGCAGAAGGGAAAGTGGAAAGATTTGTATTGTATACCAGTGGTGGGAGGAGGATGTCTGGTCTGCATGTGATCTTACTCTGCAGACTGACCTCAGTCTCGGGTGTAGCTGGTTGACCAAAGGGGCATCAGCCTCGGTGCCCACTTCCTACTGGCTGCTCCAGTAGCCCACATGCCTCCTCTCTCACTGTGGTTTCTATGGTGACCGCTCCAAGGGAGTCTGGCGACCACTCCTGGCTGAGTGTCCCGCCAACCTGGGATCTCATGAGGTTGCTGACTGACTGAGCCTTACCCAGGTCCTTCAATCAATGCCTAGCAGTGGATTACCTGTCCTATGGCGTTTGATTGTCCAAGGGGTTGAAAACTCACTGCTAATTAACATTATTAATTAAAACAAGTTATAGTTAATTACTAATTATAATAAATAGACATGTTAGTTAAGTTTTTCTTATAAATTAATTCTATTGTTTTAATGTGCTGTGTGCTCTAGTTAGTCATTCAGTCATGTCCCACTCTTTGCAATCTCATGAACTGTAGCCCACCGGCCTCCTCTGTCCACGGAGATTCTCCAGGCAAGAATACTGGAGTGGGTTGCCATCTCCTCCTCCAGGGGATCATCCAAACCCAAAGACAGAACCCAGGTCTCCTACATTGCAGGCGGATTCTTTACTGACAGAGCCACCAGGAAAACCCAACAGCAAAATGAACACACATTAAGCATACAGTCGATCAGTTCAGTTCAGTTCAGTTCAGTCGCTCAGTCATGTCCCACTCTGCAACCCCATGAACTGCAGCATGCCAGGCCTCCCTGTCCATCGCCAACTCCCAGAGTTTACTCAAACTCATGCCCATTGAGTCGGTGATGCCATCCAACCATCTCATCCCCTGTTGTCCCTTCTCCTCCTACCTTCAATCTCCCAGCATCAGGGTCTTTTCTAATGAGCCAGTTCTTCACATCAGGTGGGCAAAGCATTGGAGTTTCAGCTTCAGCATCAGTCCTTCCAACGAATATTCAGGACTGATTTCCTTTAGGATGGACTGGTTGGATCTCCTTGCAGCCCAAGGGACTCTCAAGAGTCTTCTCCGACACCACAGTTCAAAAGCATCAATTCTTCAGCGCTCAGCTTTCTTTATGGTCCAATTCTCACATCCACACATGACTACTGGAAAAATCAGTTCGTCTTTGACTAGACAAACTTTTGTTGGTGAAGTAATGTCTCTGCTTTTTAATATGCTGTCTAGGTTGGTCATAACTTTTTTTTCCAAGGGGCAGTTGTCTTTTAATTTCATGGCTGCAGTCATCATCTGCAGTGATTTGGGAGCCCCCCAAAATAAAATCAGTCACTGTTTCCACTGTTTCCCCTCTATTTGCTATGAAGTGATGGGACTGGATGCCATGATCTTAGTTTTCTGAAAGTTAAGTTTTAAGCCAACTTTTTCACTCTCCTCTTTTACTTTCATCAAGAGGCTCTTTAGTTCTTCTTCACTTTCTGATATAAGGGTGGTGTCATCTGCATATCTGAGGTTATTGATATTTCTCCTGGCAATCTGGAGTCCAGCTTGTGCTTCAGCCAGCCCAGCATTTTGCATAATGTACTCTGCATATAAGTTAAATAAGCAGGGTGACAATATACAGCTTTGACATACTCCTTTCACAATTTGGAAACCAATCTGTTGTTTCATGTCCAGCTCTAACTGCTGCTTCCTGACCTGCATACAGATTTGTCAAGAGGGAGGTCAAGTGGTCTGGTATTCCCATCTCTCTCAGAATTTTCCACAGTTTATTGTGATCCACACAGTCAAAGGCTTTGGCATAGTCAATAAAGCAGAAATAGATGTTTTCTGGAACTCTCTTGCTTTTTTGATGATCCAGCGGATGTTGGCAATTTAATATCTAGTTCCTCTGCCTTTTCTAAATCCGGCTTGAACATCTGGAAGTTCTTGGTTCATGTCCTGTTGGAGCCTGGCTTGGAGAATTTTGAGCATTACTTTATTAGCATGTGAGATGAGTGAAATTGTGTGGTAGTTTGAGCATTCTCTGGCATTGCCTTTCTTTGGGACTGGAATGAAAACTGACATTTTCCAGTCTTGTGGCCACTGTTGAGTTTTCCAAATTTGTTGGCATATCAAGTGCAGCACTTTCACAGCACCATCTTTTAGGATTTGGAATAGCTCAACTGGAATTCTATCACCTCCACTAGCTTTGTTCATAGTGATGCTTTCTAAGGCCCACTTGACTTCGCATTCCAATATGTCCGGCTCTAGGTTGGTGATCACACCATCGTGATTATCGGAGTCATGAAGATCTTTTTTGTTTAGTTCTTCTTTGTATTCTTGCCACCTCTTCTTAATATCTTCTGCTTCTGTTAGGTCCATAACATTTCTGTCCTTTATTGTGCCCAGCTTTGCATGAAATGTTCCCTTGGTATCTCTAATTTTCTTGAAGAGATCTCTAGATTTTCCCATTCTATTGTTTTCCTCTATTTCTTTGCATTGATCGCTGAGGAAGGCGTTCTTATCTCTCCTTGCTATTCATTGGAACTCCATTCAAATAGGTATATCTTTCCTGTTTTCCTTTACCTTTCACTTCTCTTCTATTCACAGCTATTTGTAAGGCTTCCTCAATCATTTTTCCTTTTTGCATTTCTTTTCCTTGGGGATGTTCTTGATCACTCTCTCCTGTACAATGTCATGAACCTCTGTCCATAGTTCATCAGGCACTCTGTCTATCAGATCTAATCCTTTGAATCTGTTTGTCACTTCTACTGTATAATCATAAAAGATTTGATTTAAGTCATATCTGAACGGTCTAGTGGTTTTCCCTACTTTCTTCAATTTCAGTCTGAATTTGGCAATAAGGAGTTCATGATCTGAGCCACAGTCAGCTCCCGGTCTTGCTTTTGCTGAATGCATAGAGCTTCTTCATCTTTGGCTGAAAAGAATATAATCAATCTGATTTCGGTGTTGACCATCTGGTGATGTCCATGTGTTGAGTCTTCTCTTGTGTTGTTGGAAGAGGCTGCTTGCTATGACCAGTGTGTTCTCTTGGCAAAATTCTATTAGTCTTTGACCTGCTTCATTCTGTTCTCCAAGGCCAAATTTGCCTGTTACTCCAGGTATTTCTTGACTCCCTATTTTTGCATTCTAGTCCCCTATAATGAAAAGGACATCTTTTGGGTGTTAGTTCTAGAAGATTTTGTAGGTCTTCATAGAACCATTCAACTTCAGCTTCTTTAGAATTACTGGTAGGGGCATAGACTTGGATTACTGTGATATTGAATGGTTTGCCTTGGAAACGAACAGAGATCATTCTGTTATTTTTGAGATTGCATCCAAGTACTGCATTTCAGACTCTTTTGTTGACTTTGACGGCTACTCCATTTCTTCTAGGGATTCTTTTCCACAGTAGTAGATATAATGGTCATCTGAGTTAAATTGACCCATTCCAGTCCATTTTAGTTCACTGATTGCTAAAATGTCGATGTTCACTCTTGCCATCTCCTGTTTGACCACTTCCAATTTGCCTTGATTCATGGACCTAACAGTCCAGGTTCCTATGCAATATTGCTCTTTACAGCATCAGACTTTACTTCCATCACCAGTCACATCCACAACTGGGTGTTGTTTTTGCTTTGGCTCCATCTCTTCATTCTTTCTGGAGTTATTTCTCCACTGATCTCCAGTAGCATATTGGGCACCTACTGATCTGGGGAGTTCTTCTTTCAGTGTCCTATCTTTTGCTTTTTCATACTGTTCATGGGGTTCTCAAGGCAAGAATACTGATAAGTATTGACAAATGTATATACCTGTGCAACAAATGTCCCAATGAAAATAGAGAACATATTCATCACTGTGGAAAGTTCCTTTATGTCCATTTCCATTTGGTTTCTGTGCCCTCCAGAAGCAGCTGCTGTCATATTTTCTATTGAGATGGATGAGCATTGGCTGTTCTGAACTTCATGTAAATTAAATACTACATTCTCTATACTATGGTATGTACAATTTATGCCAGACAACTTTTGCTCTTCAAAATGTTTTTGAGATTAATCCACAGTATGTATCAGCTATTTGCTATTTTTTTTTTTTTTGTATTTTTGAGTAGTATTCCACTACATGAACAGACTCTTTGTCTATTCTTCTTTGATGGATGTTTAGGCTATTTCCACTTTGGAATTGTTATGAAGAAAATGGCTGTGATCTTTCTCACATAAGTCTTCTGTGAAGAAATATTTTAAAATATTTCTCTTGGATAAAAATACCTAGGAGTAGAATTTATGCTTATAGTTTAGTTATGAGAACTTTTAGAGTAAGTAAATCCTCCAGCTCTGTCAGTTTTTCATTAAATTTCCATATACACTTTGAAATCATCTCATCAGATTTACAAAAGGGAACAAAGTCTGCTAGGATTTTGTTTTGCTTTACATTGAAGTCATAGACGAACTTGGGAGCAAATAGACATTGTAAGAATATTGAGTCTTTCAACACATAAACAGTCATTTAAGGTTTCATTAATTTATCTCATTCATGTTTTATAGTTTTAAGTGTGGAGGTCCTTTGCATATTTTCTTAAAGTCATTTCTTTTGTGTGTGTGTGTTTTATTTATTTATTATTTTTATTTATTTATTTATTTTACTTTATTTTGCTTTACAATACTGTATTGGTTTTACCATACATTGACATGAATCAGCCATGTGTGTACAGGAGTTCCCAATCATTTCTAAGTCGTTTATATTTTTATGGTTTTGTAGATGGTATTATATTTTATCTTTTTATTTGTTGCTAGCATGTAGAAATATATTTATTTGAACTGATATTCTTTGAAAAGAATTGATGCCTTCAAACTCTGGTGCTAAAGAAGACTCTTGAGAGTCCCTTGGACAGCAAGGAGATCAAACTAGTCAATGTTAAAGGAAATCAATCCTGAATACTCATTGGAAGGACTGATTCTGAAGCTGAAGCTCCAATATTTTGGTCACCTGCTGTGAACAGCTGCCTCATTAGAAAATATCCTGAGGCTGGGAAAGACTGAGGGCAGAAAGAGAAAAGGGCAGCAGAGGCTGAGTCACCAATGCAATGGACATGAACTTGGGCAAACTTTGGGAGATGGTGAGGGGCAGGAAGGCAAGGTGTGCTGCGGTCCCTGGGTCAGGAAGATCCCCTGGAGAAGGAAATGGCAATCCACTCCAGTACTCTTGCCTGGAAAATCCCATGGACAGAGGAGCCTGGTAGGCTGCAGTCCATGGGGTCACAAAGAGTCGGACACGACTATGGGATTGCAAAGAGTTAAACACAACTGGCGACTGAACAAGCACGTAGGAAAAATTTGACTTTCTATGTAGCCCTTGTGTCTTGAGATGTAGCTAAATTCCCTCATTATTCTCAAATGTCTTGTTGTTGTTACGACCTGATGTTCTCTACATGCACAATCAGGTCCATATCTATAAATAATGACCATATTATTTCTTTCATTCTACTAAATTTGAACTTAATTTTTCTCTTCTTTGTCTGCTTCTTATGGAAGAAACTCAGACCATGAATTAATTTAAACCTTTAATCCTTTCAAAAATAAGGCCTTGACTCCTAAGTAGTATAACATCATTTCTGCCTTGTGCTATTGGTCTCAAGACCAGCTCAAATTAAAGAGGTGAGAAAATAGATTCTACCGCTTCACAGGAGGAGAGACAATTAACTGGTGGCCAAGTTTAATGTACTACACTTCATGAAGTTTTCATGATTCTTGAAAAAAGTGTGCTCTTGTAATTGTTGGGTGTGGTGTTCCATAAATTCCAATTATGATGAATTGGTCAATGTTTTTCAAATCTATATCCTTACAGATTTTTAAAACTTAACTGGTTGTACTGGATTCCACTATCATTGTAGATTTGTCTGTTTTTTCACTTGTAACTTTTTATTTCACATATTGCAAAGCTTTGCTCTAATAGATATCATTTGTTTTCCTGATAAATTGACCTTTTTCATCATGAAATGTTCTTCTCTATCTCTGATATGGAAATTTTACCTGGTCAATATTAGCTGGGCTGTAACAGCTTTCTTATATTTGTAATGATATACATTTTCTCATCCTTTTAATTTTTTGTATTTTTATACTTAAAGTTCTGAATTTCCAGGTAGCTCAATGGTAAATAACCCACCTGCCAATACAGGAGACCCAGATTTGATTACAAGGTCAGGAAGATCCTGTGGAAGAGGAAATGGCAACCCATTCCAGTATTCTTGCTTGGGAAATACCATGGACATTAAATTCTTTGATCTAGATACGTTGAACTCTCAAAATATCTAAAGATAAAAGTATCATCTGGGCTTCCCAGGTGGCTCATCGGTAAAGAACCCACCTGCGAATGCAGAGTTGCAGGTTTGACCCCTGGATCGGGAAGATACCCGGGAGGAGGAAATGGCAACCCATTCCTGGTGGGCTACAGTCCATGGGGTCACAAAGAGCTGGACACCGCTGAGCAACTGAGCACACGTGCATAATTAAAGTCTGCTTCTTGTAAACAGGATATGATTGGGTCCTGCTTTTTTATTCACTCTGAACATTTTTGCCTTTTAACTCCCCTCTGTCATGTAAGATACCATAGCCACGACTTTCTGGGATTAGAATTTGTGTGTATGTAGGAGACCATTCTTTGATCAAGAATACATCATCCCTGCATCTCTACGTCCCATCCCTTCAGGACCCAGTGAAATTCTCCTCAGGAAAGTAATAATAATAGTAAACAGAAAAACTCTTGGTAACCAAAAAAAAGAGGCCAACACAGCCTGGGGGATGGGGGAAGAAGTATTAGTCTCTTCTATTTTCATTTCCGAAGGACATACATAGAGGAGAAAAAACAATTAATGGTTAGCAATTAATGTTACCTCTCCACAATTTCCTTTCTTTTCCTTCGAAATTCACGAAACCCTCAAAATCTCTAAAGATAAAAGTACCATTTAAAATATTAATTTATACAATTCTTTGTCAACATCTATAGCTGGGGTATGTTGTAATGTCAGAAGAATATTCGGAGAGAGGGTATAACACTCATCTCTCATGGTTTTAATCCTTATTGCTTGCTTCAGTTCTGATAGCCTGTGGTGTGAAGTCTTTCAGTCATGTCCGACTCTTTGCGACCCCATGGACTGCAGCCTACCAGGCTCCTCCCTCCATGGGATTCTCCAGGCAAGAGTACTGGAGTGGGTTGCCATTTCCTTCTCCAGGGGATCTTCCCAACCCAGGAATCGAACCCGGGTCTCCCGCATTCCAGGCAGATGCTTTAACCTCCAAGCCACCAGGAAACAGAATTCCATGTGCATTTTTAAATTTCTCAACTGTCTGTTTCATTAGAAATCTTCATGGAGCCACGTTTATGAAGAATTTGCATTAACCTCTTACAAAATAAGAGCAAATTAAATTTAGGATGAAATTTTTCCTTTCCTTTTCACTTTTACTTACAATACACCAGGATATTACTTATGTTGACTTTTTTTTTTTTTTTTCCTGAGGCTGGTAAGACTAGCCTTAATCAAAATAACAGGAAAACTTTTTATATACAACTTTCTGGCTCAAGTCTTTTATGTTTGGACTAAAATTGCATTAAGATGTCTAGCTCTGATTAACTAAAATAAAAAACCACTTCCACAGGTAATGATTTTTCTGGACATAGGAGAGAATGTGCTTTGAAACTAAGTAAGCGGGTTTTCATCCAGGACATACACAAGCTTGGAAGGTCTGTGACTTATAGGTTGGGTGAATAATAGCATGCTATGATCATTACTGGTATCAGACTTGGGAGATTCTGTGGTTCTTCAGAACTTGCTTTGAAAATATGATCAGGATGAGTAGGTCTCTTAAAAATAAATCTCATAAATGTGCAGTTGCAACATCCTACAGAACAACCAAGCAACTATTAGCTCCAAATCCTTTATTTGATTGTCATTACCAGAAGAATGTTTACTTGAGAAAGGAAGTGGGCATCTCAGCTGGGCACAGGTGTTGGGCAGAGATTATAGCAGTTTGTCAGCGTCAGTGGAAAACGTCATTACCAAGACAAAATGTTGGGACCATCAGTGCTCAAGGATTCAAACGTCTGGAGCTTGCTTGGTGCTCCTAGTCATTGAGCCAAATCTAATTCTCATTTATCATGCTAGCTCCTCAGACTCACTTAGAATCAATTCTAGCTGTGCTCAGAGATGTGGGGAAGTCTGGCTCCTATTCTAGCCTTATGACCTCACCCAGGGCTCACAGTCTTTAATGCCAGCAGCACCCAGGATGGGACATGTAAAACTTGCCCTTGGAAATAAGGCTACTCTGTTGGATAAATATTCATCCTTCCTCATCATGTGCCAGGCAATGTGAATGCGGGTGGGGGAGAGAGGGCTTAGACATAGAGGGGAAAAACAAATAATAATTAACACATGACCTCTCCACAGTTTACTTTCTTTTCCCCTGCAACTCATGAAACTCTCAAAATATCTAAAAATAAAAGTAGTGTTTGGGCTTCCCAGGTGGCTCAGCAGTAAAGAATCTGAGAATACAGGAGATGAGGGTTTGATCCCTGGGTCAGGATGATCCCTGGGAGGAGGAAATGGCAACCCACTCCAATATTCTTGCCTGGAGGATCCCATGGACAGAGAAGCCTGGTGGGCTACAGTCCATGGGGTAGCAGAGTTGGACACAGTTGAATGACTGTACATGCCTGAAACACCAATTTGTATAATTCTTTGTCAACATCTATGCCCACAGCACCAGTCATGAGTTCAGGTAAAGATGGACCCCACCAAGGGGGAAATGGAATCAGTACTGTCCTAGGGCCTGAGAACAGAGGTCCCTGTCATGTGTCCCTCATTGTACTCACGCTGCTTTAGTCTGCCCCCGCTGCACTCCCCCAAGGCACAAGGGGAAGATAGATCAAAGGTACCAGCCCACCAGAGTCTATCCAGTCTATCCAGAGATCACTTCTACTGGATGATTTGGACTGTGCTCCAGGTATTGGGATCCCAGAATTTTCCACCCAAATGATCAAGTCTACTTCTGAGTCTTCACGAGCCTCTTTCCTGGCTTATTCTCCTGGAACTGACCATCATCATGACCATCCCTAGGACTTAGAACTGACCAAGAGCCAGCTAATGGGGCAGAGGATACAGCAATGAAGCTTGAATGTATGGGCTGGAGGTCGCACAGATGTGACCGCAACCATTACAGCAAGGAAGGAATCCAGTCAAGGCTGTATATTTTCATTCTGCTTATTTAACTTATATGCAGAATATATTATGCGAAATGCCAGGCTGGATGAAGCTGGAATTAATGATTGTGGGAAGAAATATTAATAACCTGAGATATACAGATAATACCACTCTAATGGCAGAAAGTGAAGAGGAACTGAAGAGCCCCTTGGTGAAGGTGAAAGAGGGAGTGAAAAAGCTGGTTTAAAATCCAACATTCAGGAAACTAAGATCATAGCATCCCATCCCATCACTTCATGGCAAGTAGGGAAAAAAGTGGAAACAGTGAAAGATTTTGTTTCCTTGGCCCCCCAAATCATCGCATACAGTAATTGCAGCCATGAAATTAAAAGACACTTGCTCCTTGGAATGAAAGCTAAGACAAACCTAGGTAGCATATTCAAAAGCAGAGACATCTCTTTGCTGACAAAAGTTCATCTAGTCAAAGCTGTGGTTTTTCCAGTAGTCATGTCTGGATGTGAGATTTGGACCATAAGGAAGGCTGACCATTAAAGAATTGATGCTTTCAAGTTGGGGTGCTGGGGAAGACTCCTGAGGGTCCCTTGGACAGTAAGATCAAACCAGTCAATCCTAAAGGAAATCAACCCTGAATATTCATTGGAAGGAACTGATGCTGAAGCTCCGATCTTTGGGCTATGTGACGAGAAGAACTGACTCATTGGAAAAGACCCTGATGCTGAGGAAAGACTGAGGGCAGGAGAAGGGGGTGACAGAGGATGATGAGATGGTTGGATGGCGTCATTGACTCAATGGACCTGAGTTTGAGCAAACTTCAGGAGATACTGAAGGACAGGGATGCCTGGTGTGCTACAGTCCATGGGGTCATAAATAACGACTAAACAATTGCGAATCGACTGTTATGTTTGGTTTAGCAGGGACCTCTAAAAACATTTTCAGTGATATAGTAATATAGTTCTGAAGTCAGACTTCTGGGTTCAAAATGAAGCTTTACTTAAAAACAATTTATTTAATTTTGGGAAGAGTGGATCTTCGTTGCTGCACACAGGCTGCTCCCTAGCTGCGGTGTGTGGGTTCCTCACTGTGATGGTGCCTCTTGTTGCAGGCCACAGACTCTAGGAGCATGGATGCAGTAATTTGGGTAGGCAGTCTTAGTTGCTCTACGGCATGTGGTATCTTCCCAAGCCAGGGATCGAACCTGTGTCCCCTGCACTGGCAGGCAAGTTTTCAACCACTGGACCACCAGTGAAGTCCAGAGGTCTATCTTTTCATCCTCATGTTATCTTGCTGAAGTTACAATACTTTGGCCACCTGCTACAAATAACTATTTCCTTGGGAAAGACCCTGATGGCTGGGAAAGATCAAAGGCAAAAGGAGAAGTGGGCTGCAGAGGATGAGAGGCCAATATAGCATCACCGACTCAATGGACATAAATTTTAGCAAACTCCTCACAAGTAAAGAGGACAGAGGAGCCTGGCATGCTGCAGTCCATGGAGCCACAAAGAGTCAGACAGGACTAAGCACGTATGTAGTTACAACCATCTCAGTATATAGAACCTTTTCTAAGAGTCCCACACATTTCTGCTCTTACCAGGTGAGTTGTCTAATATTAATAGATGTTAGATGTTTTAATATCAGTTATAACAATTTAATTAAATATGATAACTAATAATAGAATCAGAGTGTGAAAAATGTGCATTTTTACTCCCCTGTGGAAATTAGGTGAATGCCTTGGAAGGACTGGATAAGAAAAACCATGCAGGTTGGGCCTTGAAAAACTAACTGCAAAAAGTTAGAAACAATGAAAAATGTTATCTAGAGGGATTCTACATCATATTGCCTCACATGTGTCTCCAAGTTGATTTTGCATCAAAGAAACTGAAACCACAAAATGTTGAGCATATGTAATGTGTGTGGTTTCTGCCAGAAAAACAGGGCTGCCTTCCAATGTATATTTTCTACCTAAAGAGACCGTCTTGTCCAATTGCTGTTTTAAAGAAAATAGAACATTGAAGGTTTGCGTGAATCCATTTTTAATATTTTCTTATTTCAGTTGGCATTTTGAATTGACTGACTAATTACTGGTACTTATCACAATCAATATGAAGCCTTCCACATACTTGGCCCGTTTTGGCCTCCGTTCACTTATCTGTAATATGGCTATTTTAATTATGATACGTACTTCATAGTATGGATATAATAATTAACTACAGCAATCGACTTGAACCTTTAGCATATAGGAAGCATTTGATCGTTAGAGTTATTATTATTACAACTACTTGGGGTCACAAGAAGGAGAGAGGCTTGAGATAACCTCAGGGGGTGGGGGTGTGGAAAGGGGCTCCTGGGGAAGCCTAGAGGGGTGTCAAGAAGCCATGCCCACTCTCCCACAGGAGGTGTCACAGGAATTGAAGTGTTATTTTTGATCCTCAGGAGTCTGGTCCTTGTCCTCTCTACCAACAACATCTATTAGAGTGAGTTTGTCCTGCTCAATCCTTATCCAGCTGCTAATCCTTTTCCAGCTCCTAATCCTTTTCTAGCTGCTCCTCTCTTTACTCTTGATGTCTCTCTATGCTTGCCCTGCCCATATTTCTTCTTTCTACTTCTTGTTTCTCTCTTTCAACTCCTCCAGAGAAAGGCTCTCCCTGTGGAAACTGGTCTTCATCCAGAAAGAAGCATGCTTATCCAGCACTTGGCCACCTTAGAAGTCGCTGGGCTAGCACTTATGTCACATGGCTTTCAGCTAAGGAGCCGGTTCAAGCCATCATGGCCAAGATATCTGTGTCTAGTGACCCAGAAGAAGAGAACCCATGTGCTTTCACTCTGGCCTTAGGTGTAGCAAGGATTAGGTCCTTGGAATATCAATTCATGTCTGGACATTTGTTGAATGCATAGTTACAGCTGTGCTAGAAGTTTACAACTGATGCTAATTCTGTTTGAGCAGAGCGGGAGCTGTGCCAGTATCTTGACTTTCATCTTTGTATGGTGATTATATGATGATAACCATTAGGAGATCGAAGCTATGTGCAGTAGATCACGGGTGAAAATCCACGCCTGGTTTTTTATTTTGGCATCTCCACTAGAATCAGTTTCTTTCTTTTTCTGTGTGTCTCTGTCTTTTTTTCCTTTCTTTATCTCTCTCTCTCTCAAACACACACACACACACACACACACACACACATAAATATATTTGTCATTACAATTATTCCTAAAATTGATTTGAAATAAGTCATTTATTACTGCCAAATATTTTCAAAGTATGCACCTACGCACAGATGTGGACAATTCATCCTGCAAATTCATCCTGTGGTCCCTCCTTTGCCAGGATTTGTCTCAGATACATGGTAGGAACACTAAGAAATAAAGAATGGAAGCCATTTACCCAATCACTAAAAATTACCCAATCACCCAAATACAGTAAGATTTGCCATTCCTAGTTGCTTAATATTTCAGCATCCTTCAATCTTTAGTGATTATGTACAGTCTATCTTTAGAACTCATTTAGAGAAAACCGTTTGAAAAATGATACAAAAGAAATCCATCTGGTATCAATTGTTTAAAATGCTCAGCAAAACTCTGTTTCTCTTTGGAGCACTCCAATCTCCTAAATAGAATTAAGATTAAAATAGCTCTCCTATCTCTCTCCTGGCCAGAAAGTTGGGGGAAAGGGATGGTCTAACATTATAGAGCAAGAATTCCCACAAAAGATCCCTTTGTATTTTTAACCAGTACTATGTCTAGCTGGTTTCTCCTGGCCCTAAACCTCCCTACAATCACTCCTAGCATGCAAGAGCCTAGCAGTTCATTACTTTTCTACATATAGTAAACAAAGAGTGAGCTCACTCTCAGAAAGAGAAGTTAGCACCAGGAGGTACAAAAGAATGATCAATAATCTAGAGGCCTATCTAGCCATCACGTCAACCTCATCTGACAGTATCCAGAGCCTTGCTCAATGGTGTGCATTTTATCACTTGAGTCAGAGAGAAAAATATGCTTTCAAACAAGCCAGGAACAGAAGATCCCTTCTTTACAGGGAGTCAAACCCAATCACTCTTCCCAGCTTGGGCCCGTAAATCCCCTTCAAATTGGGTTTCCTGGAGTGTCATTTTATCAGCATTATCCTCGATTCTTACTATGTGCAAATATCAGGACATAAATAATGGACCAGACACTATGTAAAATGGTGTTCCAAGACACCAGGAGAAATTGGTTTCCTCCCACCGAGTGGCTTTCACTACCCATAATTCCAAGCATCACATCTCCCAGTGTCTCTTCTTATTCGTCCTAATTAGCAATAAGTGAATCCAGTCGTGGTTCCGTGGTCAGCCAACTTACAATTGGATTTTACATGCACTTCAGACTCAGCAACCTGCCGCTATTTAGCTCCAGGCACTGCCTGATCTAGGGTCAAGCAAAGTGTCTGCGCTGGATTTATTCCTACCCCGCAATGAAAAGGTTGATTCTGTGTGCATACCCGACGCTCTGTTCTTTCATGCTTCTTTCATGTATTCTTCACTTTTGAGAAGTTTAAAATTTGACCATGCAATGGCTGCTTCGCTGGATTTATTGGGTGGGCATTGGGATTCATTTTGTAAAGAAAAGCCATCTAAGGTCACAAGTGATGGTGCAAAGACAAGTGGAATGTCAGGTAGCAGAGAAGGACAAGGATGTTATGGACTCAGAATGCACTTTCTGAGCAAGGATTTGGGCACAGTCCTCTTTGATATAAGCCCACCTTAGTGGGACGCTGCTTGGGAATGTTCTGAGTCTCTTTCTCTGTCTGTTCCCTCCCCTAACCCATCTCGGTGATCAGCACTTTGCTGTTAGGACACCAAAGCTTTTATGAAGTGAGATAATGATCTGTTCATGTATCGTCCAATTCAGGACCAAAAAACCCTCTCAACATCAATGATTTGCTTTCCAATTCTCATGGTGCATTTTTTATGCTATAGTACAGATCTTGTTCCCTCTGGTGAACTCTTGTTTGTCCCATTCAGGGCTCAGGCTGGGCCCTCTAGGATTTCTTAGCTGCTTCTTGGAGCAGACCCAAAAGCTATGAACAGAAAGCTCCACCAGTCTCTCAGAGCACCAAGGCCCTACTAGGCTCCCATTAGCCAGAATGATACCCATAATGCCAAACTTCAAATTTTTAAGGATCTCTTTTTATTCATCCTAATTAACAATGAGTGGATCCAACCTCGGGTCTTACCTTTGGAAAAAGCCTGAGGGCTGGGGGAGTTTTCCTGTTGGTTGTCTAGAACTTGACCTGAAGTTGCAAACCTCTGCTACACAGCAGTGTTAGCAGCCCAGGTGGCTTGACCACAACTCAAGTCTTTCTGTTTCATCCTCTGGCAGTACTTACTCTGTCCTAGGTTCCACATGGAAGTTATGACCTGCAACAGCCTCAGACCAGGTCTGGACAATGACCCTGCCATCTCCTCTGACAGTGTCAGCTAATGCTGACCCTTCATCCCCCACTGATCGTGAAGTCTGTTAGTCAGTTCAGTTGCTCAGTCGTGTCCAATTCTTTGTGACCCCATGAATTGCAGCACACTAGGCCTCCCTGTCCATCACCAACTCCCGGAGTTCACTCAAACTCATGTCCATCGAGTCGGTGATGCCATCCAGCCATCTCATCCTCTGTCGTCCCCTTCTCCTCCTGCCCTCAGTCCTTCCCAGCATCAGAGTCTTTTCCAATGCGTCAACTCTTCGCATGAGGTGGCCAAAGTACTGGAGTTTCAGCTTTAGCATCATTCCTTCCAAAGAACACCCAGGACTGATCTCTTTTAGAATGCACTGGTTGGATCTACTTGCTGTCCAAGGGACTCTCAAGAGTCTTCTCCAACACCACAATGCACCATCCCCAGATAGCTGCTTCATCAGAGGTCCTGGAGAAGGGCTCCTGGAGCCAACCTTGCGCCATACTGGTCACTCTAATGAAAGTGAAAATATGAGATGCTCAGTCGTGTCCAACTCTTTGCAACCCCGTGATGTAGACCATCAGGCTCCTCCATCCATGGGGTTCTCCAGGCAAGAATACTGAAGTGGGTTGCCATTTCCTTCTTCAGGGGATCTTCCTGACCCAGGGATTGAATCCAGGTGTCCTGCATTGCAGGTGGATTCTTTCCCATCTGAGCTACCAGGAAAGCCCTGGTCCCTCTGGGCGAGCACTTTTACAGTCCCCCTTCCCTGAAATTGGATTCCTACGTGGCTCAGGCAGTGAAAAACCTGACTGCCAATTCGAGAGGTATAGGAGATGTGGGTTTGATCTTTGAAATTTCCCCTCTCAAAGGGCCGGAATTAACATCAATTACATAGATTAAGCTAGATTTTTCCAAATAACCTATACTTGCTAATCCCCTCAGGGAGAAGTTAAGTGTGAATCGTAATACACGTCCTCTGGACCTTGATGATGCCTTTGCCTGAGACTCTTCCCTGTCAAGGTGTATAAGACATGTGTGATTATTCAGAACATCTCATCTCCATGGATTCTGCCCTCTCTTGATCTTTCTTCCAAAACCCTAGCCTTATAGACTAGCCCCACTCACTAGGTATGTACTATCCCTTAGCTCTCCTGGGTTTTCCATAAAAAGTCATTTCAGTTACCTTCTAGCTACATAGTAAAAGCTGAGGTCATTAGTGTATTCAGCAGGGGAGAAGATGTATGGGGGTGAGGGGAGGAGGCATTTATTGAAGACATGATGGAGTTAAGAGGGCTGAAAATATACAGTTAGGATGAGGAAAATATATGCTGTTTGCTCTCTGATTTTTATTTGAGCCTGTTTTTAGTATCTGGGTAGGTTTAAATTTATTCTTTCTTTATCCATGACCTCCATTTTTCTGTGGTGTCTCATTACTCAGTAACAAGAAAAAAGTATAAATAACCAGGACCTGCAGTGAAACCTCCAAAGTCCAAATGTCATTTGCAATCACTTAGCCTTTGAATTCAGAGCTAATTAAATAGTGACATTTCATGGGGATGTGGGCGAGTCAAAAACATTACTAAAATTCTCTATTTCTCTGTCTTCCCAGCCCTTTTCTCTCTCTGTCTCCCTCTCCATTAGTGTATCTATGTAAGTTTGCATGCGTGTATATTTCTCTCTCCATGTTTCTCTACTCATCTATCCACTTAGTTATTTCTCTATCGATCTATCATCTGCAGACTGAAGAAATGATTACAAGAGTGTTTCCAAGAGATCCGGACTTTGGGGATCAAACAGTTTTTGGAAATGTGTATGTTTGGTCTAAGTGATGAAACACCTGAAAACCCACCAGGACAACAAACTACGAAGCAACAGCCACTCTCAGGCATCGTCCTGGCTGCCTTACTTAGATCATCTCATGGTATCTTCACAGTAATGCTCTGTGGCTGGCCCAAGTCTGTTTCACAAAAGTAGAAATATGAGGTTCAGAGAAATTAAAAACATTTTTCATATGTCCCATAGCTGCTGCTGCTGCTGCTAAGTCGCTTCAGTCGTGTCCAACTCTGCGCGACCCCATAGATGGCAGCCTACCAGGCTCACCCGTCCCTGGGATTCTCCAGGCAAGAACACTGGAGTGGGTTGCCGTTTCCGGCCAACAAGTAGTAAATTTGTTGGTTTAACTTCCTGACACCCTGGAAAATGGTTTCAGAAGAAAATAATTTTAAAACAATGAAAAATAAACTAAATAAAAAAACAATGCCTAAATGCATGTTCTGGGGACCCAAGTGTTTCTTACAGATGCACATAGCAAATTGGTACCCTACTGAACCCAACCATTTGACACCCATTAGTCTAAATCTCTACTTCACCTGTCCTCTTTCTCCTAATAAACGTCCTTTTACCCCACCACTTCTTTCTGGATAAACTTCCTCATCTCGTAAAACAAATTGCCTTGGCCATCAGCCACTTCCCTGGTCTGGGGACCCCAGCCTGACTGTACAATTGCTCTTAGGCTGTTTTCATCAATGAACCCTTCCTTGGGGCAGAAGATCCTTCACAGCTCCTACAATACTCACTTCTTATGCTATCTCCATCCCCCCAAATCTCCACAAATGAATGAATGGGGAGTGTTCATTTTTGATGAGATCAGAGAGGTGGGATTTTTTAAAATATTCAATATTTCAGGTAATTTTGGTTCACAACAGAAATATGCTTCCACAAGTACTTTAAAGCCACTGAGCTGAAAAACAAACAAACAAACAAACAAACAAACTATCAGAGTGCACTTTCAGAAGCTATAGTCAAGCTATCAGCATCCACTGAATTTTTGATGGTAAGCATCTGCCCTGAGGGCAGAAACAAGGTCAGCCAGCAATTGAAGAAGAGATTGGTCATCCAGTAAAATGGGTATTGGGACAGGCATCTAGCTACATGCCACTAAGTAGCTTAACTAGCTATGAGACAGTTAGTTTGTTAAATACCTTTATTTTCCTATAAGACTCACAAGATGCATCTTACTGGCTCTAGAAGGTGTCAATGGAATGAGATAAAAGCTGTAGGAGAGTGGTCTTAAATGTATTGTATATAAAGATTATGTATTATGTGTATACATATCTTCCATTTATACATACCTTGTATATATATACATATCACATATATACATACACACACATATAGTATTATATACACTATAAACATCACTTACATTAAGTCAGGTGCTGAGTCACTCAGCCTGGCAATGAGCAGATAATGAAGGAGCAAGTTCAGGAGAGAGGCAGACGTAATACTGAGCTGAGTTATCCTCCTTGGGCCCTCATCACGCCGTGGCAATTCAATCAGTGGAAGATGACACAGTAGAGGGCCCGTCAGGGGAGGAGTCAGAGAGGGAATGAAGTGCGTCAGGTGC
The DNA here is from genome assembly GCF_016772045.2 of Ovis aries. Classification (NCBI taxonomy): domain Eukaryota; kingdom Metazoa; phylum Chordata; class Mammalia; order Artiodactyla; family Bovidae; genus Ovis; species Ovis aries. The sequence goes on from NC_056069.1 coordinate 57,280,360, forward strand.
TAGAAGGTGACTGAAAAGAGAGGAAAGTTTTGGCAGCTGAGGATGCCCCATCAGGGAACTATCATCTGCCCACTGATTCATTGAATCACTTGGTCATTCTGCTTACAACTGAACACCTTCCCCGGTGGCTCAGACAGTAAAAACATCTGCCTGCAATGCAGGAGACCTGGGGTTTGATCCTTGGGTGTGGAAGATTCCTGGAGAAGGAAATGGCAACGTACTCCTGTATTCTTGCCTGGAGAATCCCATGCACCGAGGAGCCTGGAGGGCCCCAGTCCATGGGGTAGCAAAGAGTCAGGCATGACTGAGTAACTAATACTATGTACAAGGCAGGGGGCTGGATGCCCTGGGGGGTTCAGATTGCATGACACAGTTCTTACCTCAAGTCATATAACTAACAAAGCCTAGTGAAGGGCAAGATGAAGTAAATAAGGTAAATAAGGTCGAGTCATCCCTTCCCAGTTGTGTCCTAGTCTCTGTGAATTTTTTAGGAATTCCAAGAGCTTATGTAAGACTAGCCCTTCCTATGTGCCGAAGAGTTAGATACTCCCATTCAGGGGCTGGGTGTGTGATAGGAGGAGTAGACCAGATGGCTGCTGTAGCAGAGGTTGGCCTACTTTGAAAGAAACCTTCAAAGGAATTAAGATGCTGAGGGATGTGGCTTGGTCACCGAATATGGCATGGGACAGCTTTCAGTTTGGCCAAGTGGGAAGGAGTCAAGGGGCCTAGTGGGAAAGAATCAAGTTCTATGAAGCTTCCAGGGCACCAAACTGCCTCAATCCACTTAACCCACCCATTTGGAGGGTTGTGACAATTAATCTGGTAATCAGGTGTAAATCACCAGGCATGGTGCAGAATAGAGAGGTGCTCATTAGAACTCACGGCTCCTCCTGCTGACTTTTCCTCAAGAGTAAATACTGCCTCACTTCTTGCCTTCTGGAGGTTAATGAGGATGAAGTAAAAATTCATACTTTAAGGCAAGACAGGAAAATTTGTTTATTTCTTTGTTTTCTTTTTTAAAGAAATTTTTATTGGAGCATAGTTGCTTTACAATGTTATGTTAGTTTCTACTGTATAGCAAAATGAATCAGACATACATATACACATATACCCGCTCTTTGGGGCTTCCTTTGCATTCAGTTCACCACAGGGCATTAAGTAGAGTTCCCTGTGCTGCACAGTATGTGAGACAAGAAAAATTTAAACTAAACTCTTTTCTCTTCTCGTTTGAGCCTCCTCTCTCTCCTCTAGAGTACATTGTGCATCTGTATTATGCATTAACCAGACCCGCAATGACAGAAGTACCTGCTCAACCAGAAAGATCGATTTTTCTTCTTCTGATGCTGGCCTGTAACTCCTTAGAAGATAACATCCCTTTCTCAATACAGTAAGGGGTTGCCATGACCCACCACTTGCCTTGTCCTTGCAGACATTTTTGGTAAACTTCACTTTGGTCATTTAGTCACCAAGTCATGTCCAACTCTTCATGAAGCCATGGATTGCAGCATACCAGGCTTGCCTGTCCCTCACCATCTCCCAGAGTTTGCCCAGGTTCATGTCCTTTGAATCGGTGATGCCATTCAACCATCTCATCTTCTGTCACCCTCTTCTCCTTTTGCCTTAAATTCCAGAATCAAGGTCTTTCCCAGTGAATCAGCCATTGACATCATGTGCCTATGCCAACATATCATTTCCCTTAAAGATGACTATTGATATGGAACAGACTGGATCAGACAACCTAAGGATATACTGGACTGCACTTAATAAGAGTTCTTAGCTTAAACGCTTCTGATCTTATTAATATTACTGCTATATTACTTATATTATGTTTATTTTATAAGATTTTTATTTCTGGCATTACCAAATGTGTGACTGAGCTTCATATAAAATAAAATTAATGATGATTAGGATACTTGAAATGATTTACAAAATATGGTTCTATAAAATCAATGACTGTAATAGTGTAACTCTAGATATGGGAAGAAGCAACAGGAGGAAAACATTTCCTGAGCCATCATAGGCTAGTAGAACAGACAGTTTGGCTACTGTGAACAGGGCCTAGTTCAATAAAAGCACATTGAGTGGCTTAGCAATGAAATTCTCTCCTGACCTGGGAATGAGCATTCCTAACATAGTGAGACAAACTGGTCATGAAATGCCTCCCAACCTTTGGTTAAAATTAAGACCCAAAGAGAAGGACTGTAAAGTAAAGAATGTTGCCCACCATCCAGTTTACAAGAATCAAGTCATTAGCCATTGCAGTTGCTGGCCGACTGTATACCCTGAAAAGAACTGAGGGCAAAGGTCAGGATGAGATACTCTGGGCTCTGAGAAAGCTGCAGAACAGACCTTCACAGTTAGATAGTTTCAGAAGTTTTTTATGAACCTCAACTCTTATGTCTCTCCAGACTTACAAAAGCACTAAAACCAGTAGCTGTCTGTTCTTCATGATTAGCAGCAACCTTCTTCTACCAAGATGGTGCTTGAGTACATGTTCCATCTTCACCAAATCCTATATATACCGACCTAAGGAAATGGCAATCCACTCCAGTATTCTTGCCTGGAGAATCCCATGGACAGAGGAGCCTGGTAGGTTACAGTCCATGGGGTCGCAAAGAGTCAGACACGACTGAGCAACTTCACTTTCGCTTTTCCTGCTCCTACCTCTTTGCAGCAGTTCTCAGAGCTCTCAGAGAAACTCTATCCCAGGTTATCAGCCTAAATTTGGCTTGAATAAAAATTTTCATTTCTTTCTTAGATTGACCATTGATATTTTCATCCACAAAGTGACTGTATATGAATCTTAATAGTACTTTTCTACTAACTATAGAACTTCACTTAAAATATCCTATAAGCATCAAACTTCACCTCCCCCAGCCTTTTTTAAAAAAAATATTCTCCATATGTGAAAGGCAAATAGAAAGGGGAAAAGTGGAAGCGGTGACAGATTTTCTTTTATTAGGTTCCAAAATCACTGAAGACGATAACTGCAGCCATGAAATTAAAGACGCTTGCTCCTTGGGTTTCCCAGGTGGCCCCGTGGTAGAAGAATTTGCCTGCCAGTGAAGGAGATGCAAGAGACATGGGTCCAATCCCTGGAGTAGGAAATGGCAATGCACTGCAGTATTCTTGCCTGGAGAATTCTATGGACAGAGGAGCCTGGTGGGCTACAGTCCATGTGGTTGCAAAGAGCTGGACATGACTGAGCATCTGAGCACGATGCTGTGCTCCTTGGAAGAAAAGCTAGGGTAAGCCTAGACAGTGTATTTAAAAAGCAGAGACATCACTTTGCCAACAAAGGTTCTTCTAGTCAAAGTTATGGTTTTTCCAGTAGTCATGTATGGATGTGAGAGTTGGACTATGAAGAAGGCTGAGCAGTGAAGAATTGATGCTTTCAGATTGTGGTGTTGGAGAAGACTCTTGAAAGCCCCTTGAACTGCAAGGAGATCAAACCAGTCAATCCTGAAGGAAATCAAGCCTGAATATTCATCAGAGGATTGATGCTGAAGCTGAAGCTCCAATACCTTGGGCACCTGATGGGAAGAGTTGGCTCATTGGAAAAGACCCTGCTGGTGGGAAAGATTGAGGGCAAGAGGAGAAGGGGGCAGCACAGGATGAGATAGTTAGATAGCATCACCAACTCAGTGGATATGGATTTGAGCAAACTACAGGAGGTAGTGAAGGACAGAGGAGCCTGGTGTGCTGCAGTCCTTGGGGTCACAAAGAGTTGGACATGACTTATAGACAGAATAACAACAACAGACTCCTTCCTACGTGATCAAATGTCATTCTTTACCTGCAGGATGCATAGTAGGTTGGGTTAATGAAGAGATGACTTGGGCCTTGCTGACTTTGAATTTGCCCAGTGGACACATTCTCTGGAAATATAATTTTCAAGGGTATTTTGTGACTCCTCCCTAAATCTGCTCTAGGCTGCAATGGATGGAAATAATTTCACCTGCAATATTTAGAGCTGGAACTAATGAATCTTCATATCTTTTCAAACTCATCTATTCTTGTTTAAGAGCGATGAATAGTGGCAGTTTGGAAAGATGTACTTGTTCATTGGCGCAATAAAAAATAGATGGCATTGCAGCACAAAAGTTCTTAATGTCCTTCCCCAAGGGGAAAGAGATAATTGCTACAAGGAATTAAATTTAACTCATTGCTCTTATTCTTCTGAAAATGTTCTCTATCATTTTTACCTTTCCTCAAAATATTTTCCCCCATAGTTTGCCCAGTTCAAGTACATAACATCTTATGTATACTTTAAGATTTTCTTATCTTTAGTTAGTGTATTGATAACATGGAATTTTAATCATTGGATTGCTTTTATAAAGAACGTGAATTCCACATGCAGAATTCAGACTTCGGGTCTCACTGTCTCCAACTGATGACTAAGTAGTACCGTGAAAAGAATCTCAGGAGGAAAGACTAAGAAAAAGCAAACAAAACATGTCCTTGAGGGGAAAAATGGATATATTTGTGTTAGGGAGTGAAAGTTTTTAGCACTGCTTCCTGGATTAGTTTCACTAGCAAATGAAGACCAGTATTACCATCTGATTATTAAGTTATAGTCATGCTACCAGGATTTTTTCCAATGTGGTAGTGGAAAAGGAGCCAGGATGTATTGATTCTGACTTTGGCAAAAGCGGTGCTAGTGGTAAAGAATCTGCCTGCCAATGCAGGAGACACAAGAGATGTGGTTTGTTCCCTGGTGAGGGAAGATCCCCTGGAGGAGGAATGGCAACCCACTCCAGTATACTCGCCTGGACAGAGGAGTCTGTCAGTGGACAGGGTCACAAAAAGATGGACACGACTAAGCAACTTAGCATGCAGGCACTGGCATTTTTGCTAACTAATTATGGCATCTTAAGACTATCATTTACTGTTTTTGGAACTCGGTTTTCTCATCTATAAGAAGAAAGGGTTAGATTTAGAGGCAGAAAATACCCAGCATGTCTCTCTACCTGTCTCCAATCTTGTGCGCACAACAGACATCAATGTCAATCTTGGTATTATTTCCTGTTGAGCCCACACTTGACCTGAGACATTTGCAATGTCATACTCTAGGTCGCCACAATTAACTGATAAGGGTTAACCGAAGTAAGATCTATTTGCCACTCCTGAACCAGAAGATTTCAAGGGTGTGCTCTAAAATCCCAGGCTTCTCTTCCTTATACAGCCTAAATTTAATAACAATGATTTAAAACAACTGAACATTTGAAAAGCACCCATAATGCTTTGTTAGATGAAAACTCCAGGGAACATGGCCCCAGACTAATAAAGTACTTAAAATGTCACACACATAGCCCTGGGCAGTCAAGTGCTAACTGATGGGCTTTGGGAGTCTGACTCGGGATCTAAAGATATAATCTGATTTCTTCTAAACATAAGCACTACATGTCTTTAAAATTATGCCGTAAGCAAAGGAGAAACAGAACATTTAGCAGTAAAAAGATCCAGATATTGGCAGCAATACACTCTTCGATCTCTGTGGAATTTTTGTTGTTGTGTTTGAGATGACATTGAGAAGGCAGAAAGCTCTGAGCCTGCTACCCTTGCCTTCTGGACATAACTGGAGAATGACGTATTTCAGCAGGCTAGGTCTGAAGTAAGGAATGACTATTTGCGTACATTACGCAATGTAAGTGACTTACACAGTGAGAACATACAGTTTAATGATTGCACTGATGGGGTCCTTATGATGCTGATACACATTGTCCAGGCTTGTTTTATTTCACTCTGGACTTTAAGTTTCTTTGGCTTGGAGAAATCAAGACATTTGTAAAAGAAGCAAGGCATGTTGAAATGCACTCTTGATTTATATACTTGTAAATGGACAACAGCCTAGAGGAGAAGGAGGGCTCCTTTTGTTTCCTTTGCTTTTTTTTTGGTACGACTTGAAGCTGTCTCCTTCCACAATGAGTCTATAAATTGATACAGATGAGGAGGCTCTGCTTTCCTCTGTCTGCAAGTAGCTATGATTCTTCCCAGAATTTCCTCACTGATTTAAGAAGAAAATCTAATGATACAGCTCTGGTGCCAGAAAGATGGAGCTGCCTGAAGAGGTCCAGGGAGGTCAGCTCAAGGTGGAAGCGGTAGCCACATCCATTCTTCTGTAGTATCCTGGGGACCTATTCGTTTTCCCCTCCCTGTCAGTCTCATCGCTATAGAACAAACGTATATTGAGAGCTTGCATTAGTTGGCTTGGGCTGCCATAACGATACAGTACAGACTGGGCAGCTTCAACACCAGACAGTGTTCTTCTCACAGTTCTTGGAGGCTAGAAGTTTAAGATCAAGGAGCCAGTAGGGTTGGCTTCTCCTGATGGTCATAAGGAAAGGATCTGTTCCAGGTCTCTCTCCGTGGCTTACAATAGCCATCCCTTGTCCACATTCTCCCCTGGTGTCTCCTAATCGTTTCTCATAAGGACACCAGTCAGATTGGATTAAAGTCCATCCTAATGGCCCTGTTTTAACTTGATTACCTCTCTAAAGGCCCTGTTTCCAAGTATAGTCACATTCTGGGGTATTGGGGCCTCAATGTGGTACTTATCACCATAGACTAAGCAGCTATCTAGTGAGTCCAGTCCACTCACTGAGGTCCAAGATCCCACAGTACAGTCCCATTTATAGCTGCACTCATTATGGTTCAGGCTCTCCATCTAAATTCTTTATGTGTGTTACCTTGCCCAATCCTCACAACAACTCTAGGAATTAGGTGTGATTATTGCCCCATCTTTCTCGTAGTCATGTACAGATGTGAGAACCGGACCATAGGGAAGGCTGAGCACCAAAGAATTGATGCTTTTGAACTGTGGTGCTGGAGAAGGCTCTTGAGAGTCCCTTGGACTACAAAGAAATCAAACCAGTCAATCCTGGAGCTGAAGCTCTAAGACTCTGGCCGCCTGATGCAAAGGGTCTCCTCATTGAAAGAGATCTGGATGCTAGGAAAGATTGAAGGCAGAAGGAGAAGAGGGCAGCAGAGGATGAGATGGTGGATAGCATCACTGACTCAATGGACATTAATCTGAGCAAAGTCCAGGAGGTAGTGAAGGCAGGGAAGCCCAGAGTGCTGCAATCTATGGGGCTGCAAAGAGTCGGACACAATTTAGTGACTTAACAACAGCAACATTGTCCTATTTTATAGGCAAGAAAACTGAGGTCCAAGATCCCAAATATACACATATGCAGTTATTTTATTTGATAAAAATTCATTTCTTCATTCTTTGAAAAGTGCTATGAATAAGCTTTATTATATTTGCTACTATGATAACAATATCTCCTGCTCATGTGTATAATTTAAGCATTATTCTTTCTCAACATATGTCTGCATCAGGATTCCTTATTGCTTACAGTGCCTTGCATTCACAAGAGCTCAATATTTCATAATTTGATCTGGAAGTTTCTGAAGGCAGAAAAAGAATATAGAAACTCTAGAAGAGATTTGTGAAACTGGACTAACTAGATGGCAGTTCAGTCTATGTGATAAGTACCACATACATATCAGGAAATAGGAACTGTGATCAATGGACATTTTTGAATGTCTATTGGTGAATATAAGGAGATGTTATATTTTCCTTATTATTATAGAAAGTATGGGTTGGGAGTATCAATGACTCTCAAAGAGCTTGAAGATATAGTCATAATTGTATAACTTTTCTAGCCATTACCCTTATGTAATTGGCAGAAAAGCATAATAGGTAAATATACATTAAATAGTTTTCATCCTAGGATGTTTAAGCTCCAATATCTCAGTTTCTCATGCAGTACCTTTCTTCCAAGTAAAAGATCTGTCTGAGCAGACAATGTTTCCTGCCACTTGTCCATACATCATTTATGTGGAAAGGCATATGATAAATCCAGATACAGAATATTTATATAATTGATAAGTAATGATTTGTTAGTTCGAATCTGAAGCCTCCATCAACTGCACTATCCATTCACATGTAATTCCCCAGCATAATGTTTTTCTCTCTTCATTATCACAGCCAGACAAAAACCCTGAAGTCCACTTTAAAGATAGAATGTGCTTAATTATAACTGACCATTTCCCTTTGTTCCAAGCCTAAGACTCCTGGACAGGAGCTCATAGTGTCACTCCCTGGATTTTCTTTGTTTTGATCTTGTTGTTGTTCAGTCACTAAGTCATGTCTGACTCTTTGTGACCCCATGAATTGCAGCACACCAGGCTTCTCTGTCCCTCACCATCTCCTGGAGTTTGCCCAAGTTCATGTTCATTGAATCGTTGATGCTATCCAACCATCTCATCCTCTGTCACCCTGTTCTCCCTCTTAATTCCCACCAAGGTGCCATGATGAAGAACATGTTATTTTTCACGCAGATTTCTCACCCTCCACGTTCTCTCTCGTTAGCAGTGCAATTCCTTAAAAAATAAAGGCTTAGAAAGTATGGGAGCCCACCCCTTGATTTAGAGCTTACTGTAAGGGATAAGAATACAAAACCAAAGTGGAGTCTAAGTGACTGATGATCCAGTAACCCAGTATGAGCAACCAGATGAGAGGAGGTCCTTGGCATCATGCGGAGTGTTCTGTGGCTGGGAGACTTGGCGTAACCTTGACGTTCCCCAAACTTTGGTGGATATAAGCCAGGCTCTAACTCTATTTTCATGGGGTTTTTGAGCCTCAGACTCACACTTACATATTGTATACAGCTGTGGCTGCTTGCAAAAGCAAATCTCTGTGATAATGATTTTGTTTTGTTTTGGAAAGAAATACTATACTTGTATTCCTCAGTAAACCTCTAGCCTTTCCTCTCTATGAAGCCAGCAGTTTTATTTGGTCTTTGGTTTCTAATGTATGTCTCTAATTTGGCTTTGATGTGAGGTAGATGACTTTTTCAAATGTTGTTTTCCTTGAACATTTGTTTGATCCCACTGTAAAGAAATAGCTCTATCTGTGCCTATATTAGGCTCCAAAATCTATTTGTGGGTCAGAAGCCTGAGTCTATCTGTTCTTAAGAACACAGGGAATTATGGGATAGCTATTACCAAAATATCCCCTACGGCTATGAATGCCCTGAGTTAAATGAGAATATTTCTCAGGTTAAGGGGTAGAAAACCATAGTTTGTCTATCCATCTATGTCACTTTAAGAAACCTAACTGAGAGGCAAGGCTGAGTCACAGTTTTCTCTCAAATACAAAACTTATCAGTCTTAGGTTGTAGCTCTGCTTCTGTCATGTTCCAAGAATCCAGGAGAAGCCCACAAACATATAACTGTTATATTGAAAACTGCGAGTTCCAATGAGTAATGTCTTATAGTATCCTTCTGTTTTCTCCTGTGGATAATGCAGCTTTTTTCCCTTTAAGTCTATGCCAGCAAACTGAGTCTTATTGCTCAGGAGAAGAGAATGGCTATCCCTTAAAATAATCATGATAGCAATAATAATAGGAGTTAATGTTTATAAAGAGCATATTGTTTGCCTTGTATTGATCTATGTAGTCTGCAGTAGCCCTTTGAATCTATTCTTTTCCCTTACACTAAGGAGGAAAAATTTTTATTCTATTTAATGTCCATCTTCTTCATAGAGTGAAGAGCTGACTGTAAATGTAGGAGGAAGGTCATATTTTCCGTTCACATCAGGCCATAGGAAAAGCAACAGGTCTTTCATTCCAGGACTATATCCCTAATCTGTACCTTTGCAGCTTCCCAATGGGCAAATTATGTGACTGGTATGACTCAGAGGGGCTTCTCTGGTGGCTCAGCTGTAAAGAATCTGCCTGCCAGTGCAGGAGATGCAGAAGATGCAAGTTTGATCCCTGGGTCAGGAAGATTCCCTGAAGAAATGGCAACCCACTCCAGTATTCTTTCCTGGGAAATCCCATGGACAGAGGAGTCTGGCGGGCTAGAGTCAGTGGGGTCCCAAAGAGTTGACTATGAGTAAGCACGCACACATGCACATGATTCAAAGGCTTGTTTTCCTCTCTACTTCCATTTGGCCTATGTTCTAAGATCTTCTTTTGTTACATGTAGAAAATACGTAAGGTACAAAAAGCTAATTTTATGATATATGTATAGCTCAAATTTATATATAAATCTGCATAATTAATATTATTGAAATTACATTCTGTATAACCCCCTCCCAATAAAGCAGGAAAAGTAAAGATATACTTACTAAAATTTGGAAGATGACTCCTAAGAGCTTCTAATATGAGGTGGGGACATATTATATAAATATATTTCTTTATTCAAAAAATAAATATTATCTCAGGGGATTGCACAGTGCCAAAACATCTCAGAACTCAATGAAAATTTTCAACCTTCCTTCCCTCAAAGGAATTTTCCCCAAACCCCTGTGGATAACACTCTGGAGAGAGGTGGAACCTGCCCCTGCATGAGGGTGACCTGTGTGCTCTGAAGGTGGGGATGAGGGCACTGTGTGCAGGTATGGGAGGGGCTGAGTATTAGCCACATCTCGAAGGAGCTCTCTCTTCTCTTAACTGCCCCTGGACTGGAAGTGAGCACTTAACCTCCTCTCCCATCCCCGAGGAAATGGGAGAAAATGGCCATATTGAGATGAGCAGGTGGGACTTAGAGACTGCATCTCCTTGAAGTCCCTATTTCCAGACAGTTTTGATTGATGATCAAACTCTCATTACTGAGTTGATGAGATGTTTTGGCACTGTGCAATCCCCTGAGATAATATTTTTTTTTGAATAAAGAAATATATTTCTATAATATGTCCCACCCTCATATTATAAGCTCTCAGGAGTCTCCTTCCCATTTTTAGTAAGTATATCTTCATTTTTCCATTTTATTGGGGCAGCAGTCAAGCAGAGTATAATGTTAATAATATTAATATACAGATTTATATATGACTTTGAGCCATACATATCATAAAGTTATCTTTTTGTACCTTATATATTTTCTAACTGTAACAAAAGAAGATCTTAGAACATGGACCAAACGCAAGTAGCGAGGAAAACAAGCCTTTGAATCATGTGCCTGTGTGTGTGCTCAGTCATATTGAGCACTAACTGCTACTAGAAGCATTGGAATCCACATTTCCAGGTGCTGAAGGCTTTGCAACTCGAAAGCAGTCGAGAAGGAACAAAGCTCGAGACATCACACTTACTGATTTCCAACTATATCACAAAGCTATAGTAATCAAAACAATATGATACTGGAATAAAAATGGACACATGGACTAATGAGACAGAATCAAGTGCCCAGAAAGAAACACTTGCATATACACTCAGCAAATATTTGACAAGGGAGCCAAGAATACTCATAGTCTCTTCAACAAATCGTACCAGGGAAACTGAAAATTCACATGCAAAAGGAGGAAATTGGAACTCTGTCTTACACCACTCATGAAAATTAACTCAAAATGGATTAAAGAATTAAATGTAAGACCAGAAACCATAAAAATCCTAGCAGTAAATATAAGGGAAAACTCTTTTTTTTTTAATTTAAATCTATTTATTTTAATTGGAGGCTAATTACTTTACAATATTACATTGGTTTTGCCATACATCAACATGAATCTGCTACGGGTATACATGTGCTCCCCATCCTGAAGCCCCCTTCCTCCTCCCTCCCCGTACAATCCCTCTGGGTCATCTCAGTGCACCAGCCCCAAGCATCCTGTATCCTGCATTGAACCTGGACTGGTGATTTGTTTCTTATATGATATTGTATATGTTTCAATGCCATTCTGCCAAATCATCCCACCCTCTCCCTCTCCCACAGAGTCCAAAAGACTGTTCTATACATCTGTGTCTCTTTTGCTGTCTCACATACAGGGTTATCGTTACCATCTTTCTAAATTCCATATATATGTGTTAGTATACTGTATTGGTGTTTTTCTTTCTGGCTTACTTCACTCTGTATACTAGGCTCCAATTTCATCCACCTCATTAGAACTGAGCCAAATGTATTCTTTTTAATGGCTGAGTAATACTCCATTATGTAAATGTACCACAGCTTTCTTATCCATTCATCTGCTGATGGACGCTAGGTTGCTTCCATGTCCTGGCTATTATAAACAGTGCTGCGATGAACATTAGGGTACACGTGTCTCTTTCAATTCTGGTTTCCTCAGTGTGTATGCCCAGCAGTGGGATTGCTGGGTCATAAGGCAGTTCTATTTCCAGTTTTTTAAGGAATCTCCACACTGTTCTCCATAGTGGCTGTACTAGTTTGCATTCCCACCAACAGTGTAAGAGGGTTCCCTTTTCTCCACACCCTCTCCAGCATTTATTGCTTGTAGACTTTTGGATCGCAGCCATTCTGACTGGCATGAAATGGTACCTCATTGTGGTTTTGATTTGCATTTCTCTGATAATGAGTGATGTTGAGCATCTTTTCATGTGTTTGTTAGCCATCTGTATGTCTTCTTTGGAGAAATGTCTGTTTAGTTCTCTGGCCCATTTTTTGATTGGGTCATTTATTTTTCTGGAATTGAGCTGCAGGAGTTGCTTGTATATTTGAGATTAGTTGTTTGTCAGTTGCTTCATTTGCTATCATTTTCTCCCATTCAGAAGGCTGTCTTTTCACCTTGCTTATAGTTTCCTTTGTTGTGCAGAAGCTTTCAGTTTTAATTACGTCCCATTTGTTTATTTTTGCTTTTATTTCCAATATTCTGGGAGGTGGGTCATAGAGGATCCTGCTGTAATTTATGTCGGAGATTGTTTTGCCTACGTTCTCCCCTAGGAGTTTTATAGTTTCTGGTCTTACCTTTAGATCTTTAATACATTTTGAGTTTAAAAAAAACCTCGAATATCCAAAGCAATCTTGAGAAAGAAGAATGGAACTGGAGGAATCAACCTGCCTGACTTCAGGCTCTACTACAAAGCCACAGTCATCAAGACAGGATGGTACTGGCACAAAGACAGAAATATAGATCAATGGAACAAAATAGAAAGCCCAGAGATAAATCCACGCACCTATGGACACCTTATCTTTGACAAAGGAGGCAAGAATATACAATGGAGAAAAGACAATCTCTTTAAAAAGTGGTGCTGGGAAAGCTGGTCAACCACTTGCAAAAGATTGAAAATAGGGACAACTCTTTGTCATTGGTCTTGGCAATGACACCAAAAACACATGCAGGAAAAGCAGAAAAGAAAAAGAATGCAGCTACATCAAACTAGAGTTCCTCACATCAAGAGAAACCATCTGCAAAATAGATAGCAATCTATGTAATGAGAGAAAATATTTGCAAACCACATGTTTAATAAGGGGTTAATACCCACAATAGGTATTGATGTTGATACAACTCAGTAGGAAGAAAACCCAAATAATCCAATTGAAGAATAGGCAATGATTCTAATCTAGGGACAGAGAAATTTTCTTTATCTGTTGCTCTGTTTTAAGGAAAAGGATACAGAGTATGAAGTAGCTTAAAAAGCTACACTTCATCTACACTTAAATAAAATTCCTAATAATATAAACTAGCTCAAATTAACTTATTATTATTAGATCCTTATTACTGCCCAAACTCTGTTTTAAGCACTTTACAGATACTAGCTCACTTAGCTCTCATAACAGCACTATGAAGTGGTTTTCATAGATGAGGAAAGTGAGGTACCAAGAGTTGAAGTCCAAGGTCACAGACTGGCAAATGGTAGGACCAGGATTTGAACCAAGGAGTTGTGGGACCAAAGTCTATGCTTCTAATTTCTGTGCTGCCTGTCATAACTTAATAGATATACATCATAATTTCATACATATGTGTCGTCATCAAGTAAAATTGGGAAAACACTTTAAATTTAACTAATATTAATAATAGTGACTTTTCTAATGTATGAAATCCATGTCTCATATAGGAGATGGTTGTAAGAAATATGCAGATAGTAGAACATATTCAAACATTACAAACAGAGTGCCATAATCAAGGGAGAAAAACATCATTCTTCCAAATTAAAAGGCTATGATTTGGGGGATTATATGAGAAAATACAGACCCCCAACTTCCCTTATAGGAACCACCCACTTTTGGATGTACCTGCAGGGTAGGACCCCTTGGGCAGCCAGATCAAGCAAATTAGGTGTAGATAAAAATGACCAACGCATGGTAAATTTCACATCCCTCTAAATTGTGACTCTCCACATTTGCTATATTTAAAAAGATTCCTGAATGAAGAAGAAAGGATAGTAAAGGTCAGAGAGGTGATATTCAGCTAAGAATTTTGTCTCAACGGTAGAGAAACTTTCAATCCAAAGTAAGGTGAATTGGTCTAGCCTGACCCACAGACAGGTTCCAGCTTGGGGATTTTTCCAAGTGTTTTGTTTTGGATGGGGATTCAATATCTGTATGTTTAAATGTCTGGGGCTTCCTTGGGGCTCTGACAGTAAAGAATCTGCCTGCAATGCAGGAGATCCAGGTTCGATCCCTGAGTCAGTAAGATTCGTCTGGAGAAGCAAATGGCTACCCACTCCAGCATTTTTGCCAGGAAAATCCCATGGACAGTGGAGCCTGGTGGGCTACAGTCCATGGGGTCACAAAGGGTCAGACACAACTGAGAGACTAACACTTAAAAGACTTTCCCATTGATTTTTCTGACAAAAATACCTAAATTCATTCAAAAGGCTTGGGTTTCCTATTTGTTGTATATATCCAGGCTTAGACTTATATATAGAACATATATACAGGAAGTTCAGGGCTTGTGTTCAGCACATTAAAAATTCTAACACAGTAACAAGGGCAACATTTCCTTCCAGTGAGCATTTTGCCTAATCTTAACACAGAAATACACTATAGTGAAGTGAAAGTTGCTCAGTCATGTCTGACTCTTTGTGACCCCATGGACTGTAGCCTTCCAGGCTCCTCTGTCCATGAAATTCTCCAGAATAATGGAGTGATTTGCCATTCCCTTCTCTAGGAGATCTTCCTGACCCAGGGATCGAATCCAGGTCTCTTGCATTACAGGCAGATTCTTTACCCTCTGAGCCACGAGGGAAGCTCAGAGAGCTGATCATTTCCATAAACATACTTGAAAACCATGCAGTTACGCTGTTCCCACCTCTGGCCTTGAGCTCTGTTCACCCCCCGCCCCCTGATTTCTGGCTTTGCTTGTTGAATGAAGGACCACTTAGATCCCACCCAGGGTAAAGGACTCTGGAGACAAGACCAGAGAAGCAGAGGAGTGTCAACATTTCATTGGTCAATGGTGACATCATGCTCTAAATATCTGACTCTGGGATTAGACTAATTGAAAACAGTCTCCTTTCTGCAAACACCACATAGCAAGATTATCTCTTATATCTGTAAAATTTTTCTCCAAGCACAATTGTGAGAGCATCAGTTTTTTCCCCAGTATAAGTATTCTATCCTGTTCATGAGCCAGGGCAGTGTTCAGTAACTAACTGATGTATTCCTATTTTATGCTTCCCTAATGATCTTAATCTCTAGTCGCTAGAAATTTCAGAAACGTGTGCACAAGTATGAGCACGAATGTGTGTATTTGTTACATGTCTGTGTGTGCACATGTGTTGATGAGTCTATTGGCATACATGTTTCAACTTAGTTACAGAGTCAAGAGTGGAATGTTGGTGGAACACTTTATTGCTGTTTAAAGTGATGTGTTATATCACTGCATAACCATTTTGGGTTTCACAGAAAATCTTCGACCTGGAAGAAGTATGAAAGATCTTCTAGTTCAAATCTTACACTATGTTTCATGTTACAAAATGAAAAGCAGTTTTAAAACCCCCAAATCATATGTTCATGATATCTTCTTTTGAAACAAGCCTGTATTCTTGCTCATTCTTTGCTTTTGTTCTCTCAATTTTATTAAGCATTTTAAACTCTTATCTGCATATATTATATTTTGCATGTCCTTATTTCCTCTGCTTTGGCTGTTACTGTATCTGATTACTATTCCTATTTTAAAGACATCATTCTTCTTGTAGGCTTGTATTTTCTTCTACATTGTCTATGTTCTCTTTCCCTTTAAAAAACACTGTACACCCCAATGGATCTAAATCAGAAGAAAAAAAGAGCTATGCATTCTGATCCCTCTTATACCAACAGCTCCTTAGTAGAACATCGAGTACATCCATGACTACTGGAGGGTATCATGAGATAATTCAGGAATCATTTCTCTAGTGGATCCAATAATGGCCACCTCATGTCCCCCAAAAGGCTTCACTGTCACAGGAGAGCATTTTACAAATGGAAGGTAAAATAACACTGCAGCTGTTTAGAACTTTGTTCCCAAACCCCAAAGAGAAATGCTTTTAATCCACCTGAGCCATATGGAGAACTCCTAAGTGGCCTCTTTAACTCCAAAGCCCAAACCCAAGTCTGTGGTTTCATCAGGTTGTAAGAAAAAGACTATCAAATGAGCATGAACTAGGGCTGAGATGCATGGACCCTAAATGCAATCACAAGTGTCCTTATGAGCAAGAGGTCTGACAGAAAAGAAAGCAATGTGACCACTGAAACAAGATGCTACTGCTGGCTTTGAAGATGGAGGGAAGCTAGGAGCCAAGCAATGCAGGGAATGCAGCTCTTGTATGCTGGTAAAGTTTTCCCCAGGGGAGACTTCAGAGGAGTGTGGCCCTCCTAACACCTTAACTTCAGCGAGGGAAACTGATTTCAGACTTCTGACCTCCAACCTTGAAGAGAATAAATTTAAATTCTTTTAACTTTTCAAGTTTGTTACAGCAGCAATAGGAAACTGATATTCCATGTGACCAAGTTCTAGCCAAAGTGATAAAAGTAGATTGGGTATAATATCTGCCCACATGTTCTCCTCTAAGTTCATTATAAATGGATGGAGAACAGCAAGGTAACCATAAGCTCCATGTTGATGGTGTCAGAGCTTCCTGTACCTTTGGAAAAACACATATAGAAGAACAAACCCTGCTGATCTGGGACTGCTCAGCAAGAAATAAGCTTCCATTGTGTGTAAGCTGTGACTCCTTTTGGGGGTTGCTTTTGAGAAATCAGATATTTCCTGCCATATCAGTAAACGATAAGGATGTCACAGACACCAGCAATCACAGCCACCATGAATGATGGTGAGCCTGGGGAGAAGTCAGGAAAGAAAAATACCTACCATCTAGCAGCCATCAGACTGCAGCCACTCCCTATCATGAGCCCTGGGGAAACTCAGGATGTGGAAACACAGGACACTGGCCCCAGAGAGCTGAGGGGCATATCAAAAGAATGATTTCAGTGAGCCCAGACTTTTGCATCTTCCCATATACAGAAAGGTGGCTCAGAGGGTAAAGCATCTGCCCGCAATGCAGGAGAGCCAGGTTCGATCCCTGGGTCGGGAAGATCCCCTGGCGAAGGAAATGGCAACCCACTTCAGTACTCTTGCCTAGAAAATTCCATGGATGGAGGAGCCTGGTGGGCTCTAGTCCATGGGGTCGTAAAGAGTCAGACACGACTGAATAGCTTCACTTGTTGTTGTTGTGTACACAGAAAAGCAGTAAATTTCTTGAGGTATCTGGCTTCTTTAATTAACAGCAATCTTTTGTTCCCACCTGCCCTTTGTTGCAAAACTCCCATATATTCTAGCTCCTCCACTCACCTTCTCATGGAAGTTTCTCAGAACTATCAGAAATCCTGTCTTCCAGGCTGCAGTCTAATTTTGCCCCAAATAAAACTTAACTTTCAAGTTGTGCAAACTTTTTAAATATTGGTTGGTGTCATCCTAATTAGGGCAGTTGGCACATGGTTGCTCTTACCCTCAACATTCATCAGTAGATTTATTCTCTTCTTTCCTGGGTAAAGCCAGTCATGGTCCTTGCAGGATGAAACTTGTAATGTCTGATCCTATCAGGTGTGCATACAAAATTATGCTTTGTGTTCTTCTTACCTCTGCTGGCACCACTTCTGAGAAAATATACACAGAGGGGACTGATAGTCTGAAACAGCAGTAGGGCACCTTGTAACTGTGAGCTGTGTGTTTACCATCTGGTATTTCATATTCCTCTCAGAGGGAAACAGCAAAAAAGGTAGACTGTTTTCATCTATCTATCTATTTATCTATCTATAGCTACTAAATAGATACTCATTCAATTCTTGCGGTGGATGAATGAGAGATAGCTAGACAAATGGATACATTAAAAGCTGCCATCTTTTTATAAGTGTGTGTATTTATTTATTTATTTATTTATGGAGGGTGGGAGGCTTCCCTGGTGGCTCAACTGGTATAGAACCCATTTGCCAATGCACACAAGAGACCCGAGTTCAATCCTTGGGTCAAGAAGATCCCTTGCAGAAGGAAATGGCAACTCACTCCAGTATTCTTCCCTGGAAAATTCCACAGAGGAGCATGGAGGGCTATAGTCCATGGGGTTGCAAAGAGTCAGACACCACTGAGTATGCACACACACACACACACACACACACACACACGTGTGTGTGTATATGGGTATTCTGAGCACAGCACCTAGAGTCTTATATAAGTAATTGCCATTATTATGATAAAGGCAAAGGAAATACAAGAAGCTATGAAATTGCACAACTGGAGGATCTAATTTTATCTATGGGATGAAAAATGTCTCACATAGCAAATTATGCTTCAAGCTGATATCTGAAAACTGGATTGACAGCAATCAAAAGTGAAGGGAAACAGAACATGCAAAATCTCTGACACAGGAAGGCGAGCACAGTGTTTTAGAACAATAAGAAGTTCCTTGCAGCTACAGCAACCTGTAAAGAGAAGGAGAGGCAAGAGTTATAAATAACTTCTATTATAGATAATAAGAGCTGTAAAATAACAGTCATGGGTAAACCAGTATTTTCAAAATCATTACATGGAACAACATGTGTATTATTTTAGAGACACTTTGATGGGTTCAGATGAACTCAGTTTGATTTTCTGGTTTGTTTCCAACATTTATAAATTAAACATAATAAAGTATAAGTTACTGGAAAAAAAAGAGCAAAATCATCAGCCTTAGGGTTTCACTTTGCCACCACTGCTCGGGGTGAGTGTGTGACAACAGCCCTCCTTGTTAAGCAGGTGAGCTCAGCTGCTAAGGGACAATCTTGGGTCAGGACATAGCTACATGTGATGTAAACCATGCAAAGAAGGAAGCGTCAGCTCATGCCAACTTACTGGTTCTCAGTCTCCCATCTCTTCAGGGAGTCAAGAAGTGTCAGTGGGTGACCTCTATTCTCATTGACACGAACTGATCCAAGCTTAGGAACCCAGTGCTGCAATAGGCAGACATTATTTCATGACACTTCACTGGTTCTAAAACCAACATGCTCTGTGATGTCATGCAGAGCAGCACCTGAGAGGAGGTCTTCTTGAGAACGATGCATATTGCTATTGACACCGTATCCTGGATCTCGACGGCTGCCACACCAGCTTCATGTTTCGCAGTCAGAGACCCTCAGCATCACATGTTCACTAAGCGTTGGGAAGCGTGCACTGCCTGAAAAAAGGTATCAATGCTTTTGATTTTCATAACATCCCTGTCGTGTCTTGTTGTGTGTTCAGTCCCTCATTCTGGGTAGTCTGAGTTCTATAAAGCCTAGCTAAAGTTATTTTCTCCTTTTTCTCTTTGAAAAGAATTGCTGAAATTTTACCATGACCAGTGTAGGGTATTTTTTGCTGTAAAAGAAAAACAATGCAGTAAATATCATCTGCTTGGGGCTGGCATTTTGGGTTCACTAAGCAACACAAAGGTGGGTTGGAAGATTTAGGTTATTTTTAATAATTGATGTAAAAACATTTGGTAATTGTCAAAACAAAGAGTTATTATTTCTGTTGTTTTCATTATGGCTATTCATCACTCCATCCATGGACTGAGGACGATGTAATTCCTGACATAGGAAATGATTTTAGATCTTAGGAGCCAACCTTGACTGACCCATATTGAAGGAAAGGAAATACCCTTCATGTGTTTAAAGAGAGAGGAGGCTTGGCCTTAAAATGACAGATGTCAGTGGAGATCCATAGCTTAAAGGAATTGTTTTCAAAATCTGAAAGAAGACAAGATAGTTAATAGTTGAGCTACAGCTTTCAGGTTATAGGATAACATTAGCAATAAGCCTATTCACAGAGGGCTTTTGTAATAACCTTGTATGTACATCAGAGTGAGAGAGAGAAAACACATCCCATTACAAATACTAGTTGTCACTAATCTGGCCATCACTGATCACCTTTGCTGATTTGAATTGGTGATAAGCAGGCAAGTGACAGAAGAGTTGAAGATGATCGATGAAGCTACCAGCAGATGACATCCTGGCTTTGAGAAATGTTAAATAATCTCCTCCTTAGTACATGGGATCTTTTCTCTTGGGAGTTTTTGTGATATTGATTACAGAATAATTTTTGATGATTTTTAAGAGGAATGAAGGGCAAGAGTCAGAATTCACTGTGTCCTTAAAATTTGCAATGCACTTATTTTGTGTAATCAGATATTAAATTCATCTGGAAACATTCAAGATAAAAGCCTCCATTTCCTGGCACTATAGCATCTGGACCCAGTGTTTGCCATCTAGACCCAGAGACATAGATTTTTTTTCTTCTCCTTATCTCTCTATTTATATTAAATAATAATAGTAGAGACAAAGATATAGCACTATAAACCACCAAAATTAAACCTTATACCTGCATTGAATTGTGAAATTGTGACATTGAGGCGAAACACTTCAGATGTTTTGGACATCCAGACACCACTCAGAGAGAGGATTTTTGCTTTCGCCTTTGATTTATAACTTGGCTGAGAGCTGACCCTGCATCTCCAAAGTTATTCACCTGCTGTTGGTGTTAGGCAGGTCAACATTGCACAGTCTGTGCTACTTGAGCTCAGAGATCTCTGCTTTGCATCCCTGACCCCATGTTCCATGAGATTTGTTTCCTATAAGATCCTCATCAAGAATGGTGTCTGCTCAAAGTTTTGGCAGTAGAGTGGTTCTATGGATTGAATGTTTCTCTTCTCTCCATATTTGTATGTTGAAGTCCTAACTCCCAATGTGTTGGTTTTAGGAGGTGGGGCCTTTGGAGGTCATGAGGTTGGATTCCCCATAATGAGTTGCATGCGTGCTCTGTTGTGTCTGGCCCTTTGTGACCTCATGGCCTGTAGCCTGCCAGGCTCCACTGTCCATGGGATGTCCCAGCAAGAATACTAGTTCAGTTCTGTTCAGTCACTCAGTCATGTCCAACTCTTTGTGACCCCATGAATCGCAGCACACCAGGCCTCCCTGTCCATCACCAACTCCCAGAGTTCACTCAAACTCATGTCCACTGAGTCGGTGATGCCATCCAGCCATCTCATCCTCTGTCATCCCCTTCTCTTCCTGCCCCCAATCCCTCCCAGCATCAGAGTCTTTTCCAATGAGTCAACTCTTCACATGAAGTGGCCAAAGTACTGGAGTTTCAGCTTTACCATCAGTCTTTCCAATGAATACCCAGGACTGATCTCCTTTAGAATGGACTGGTTGGATCTCTTTGCAGTCCAAGGGACTCTCAAGAGTCTTCTCCAACACCACAGTTCAAAACCATCAATTCTTCGGCACTCAGCCTTCTTCACAGTCCAACTCTCACATGCATTCATGACCACTGGAAAACCATAGCCTTAACTAGATGGGACCTTTTTTGGCAAATTACTGTCTCTGCTTTTGAATATACTATCTAGGTTGGTCATAACTTTCCTTCCAAGGAGTAATCGTCTTTTAATTTCATGGCTGCAATCACCATCTGCAGTGATTTTGGAGCCCCCCAAAATAAAGTCTGACACTGTTTCCACTGTTTCCTCATCTATTTCCCATTAAGTGATGGGACTGGATGCCATGATCTTCATTTTCTGAATGTTGAGCTTTAAGCCAACTTGTTCACTCTCCTCTTTCACTTTCATCAAGAGGCGTTTTAGTTCCTCTTCACTTTCTGCCATAAGGGTGGTGTCATCTGCATGTCTGAGGTTATTGATATTTCTCCTGGCAATCTTGATTCCAGCTTGTGCTTCTTCCAGCCCAGTGTTTCTCATGATGTACTCTGTATATAAGTTAAATAAGCAGGGTGACTAGAGGGGGCTTCCATTCCCTTCTCCAGGTGGTCTTTTGGACCCAGGGGCTGAACCATTGGCAGGCAGATTCTTTACCACTGCACCACCTGGGAAGCCCCTATAATGAGATGAGTGTCCTCATAAGAAGAAGTAGAAACTATGTGAGATTAGAGGGGTCTCTCTCTCCCTCTCTTTCTCTGCCATGTGAGGACCCAGAAGGAAGATCCCATCTGCAAACCAGGAACCAGGCTTGCATCAGATACCAAATTGGCCACTGCCTCATCTTAGACCTCCCAGCCTCCAGAACTATGAGAAAGAAGTTTGCTGTTTAAGTTCCCCAGGAAGGTATTGGAGATAACTGTCTGAACTGACTAAGATAAGGAAGAACTTTAGCAAATGTCTGCATGCATACCTCCTTGAAAAAAAAAATGGGGGCTTGTTAGTAAGCATGTTGGTCTCTGTCTACAGCAAGATAATGACTACAAACCCACCAGCAGGTGGGTAGTGCTGGGGCTGGAGAAGAAATGAGAGGGAGTGATCCTGGATTTTTAACTGCCTGGAGCTCCATACCTTCCCCTTTGTGCCAGCCTACTTCATGTGAGAAAGAAGTATGTGTTAAGAAATATACTTCTAGCTTATTTAAGCTGCCAATATTATGAGTTCTGGGTTGCCTGTTGCCTTATCTATTTCTCACTAATACAGGCACCTAAACTGTTACACTATATTGAGTAAAACTGATCCTGTATGCTTTGTTGTTTAGTCACTCAGTCATGTTCAACTCTTGTGACCTCATGGACTGTAGCCCACCAGGTTCCTCTGTCCATGGGATTTTTCAGGCAAGAATACTGGAGTGGGTTGCCATGCCTCCTCCAGAGTATCTTCCCAATCCAGGGATTGAACCCACATGTCCTGCATTGTAGGTGGATTATTTACCACTGAACCGCCAGGGTATCTTACTCTATTTTTTCCTTCACTCAGGATGGAGAAATGTAGAGTCTGAATGGTGCTGCTAGGAGAAGGTAGGGAATACAACTGGAAGTGACTCGGCACAATTAGAGCAAGATTGGTGCCCAGGTCAGTCACAAAGGGCTGGAAGTGGCAGGGCACCAATCAAAGCTCTGCCAAAAGACTGGGATGATTGTCTGTCCCCAGTGGGTTACAAATCAGATCAGTCAGGGCTCTTGGGTGCAAGAAACCACAAAGCAGAACTAAGACAACATAAGGGACAAAACCTTTTATTGAGAAGACAATGGGTAGCTCTCGGAACAACCAGGAAGGCCATAAAAACACACTTGGTTAGGATCATGGGATGCTGGAAGGAGCTAGGACCACACTCAAACCAGGCAACAAAACCAGCCAGAAGAGGACACCATTGCTGCCTCCAGAACCGAACAAGCATGCTGTTCTTACAATATCCTGCCTGGAGCTTCTCAAAACCTCGAATGGAATCCTCCTGCTTCTTTATATCTCAAGCTCCCAATTCAGAATTTGGGGCAAGGACATCTGATGTCTCTAACCTTGGTCAGATGCTCATGCTGTAGCTACAGAGAAGATGGAAAGTAAAACCTGGAGTTTTCAGCATCTGTACTGAGAGTCAAACGTTGCCTCCCCTTGAGACACTTGAACTGACAAATCATCCATTTGTAAAGGATTCCAGATGCCCAGTAGCCAGAGACAGAGACTAGACCATCCAAAACAGCCCTCTAGCTGCTCTTCTGCAAACAGAGCAGGTTGAAATAAATAATCTCCAATGTTGTTTTAGCTTTCCTCAGGTGTTCTGATTCTAGGGAAGTAATACCTAGATGCTTATGCCTATTATAAGTATGTTTATTGCCATTCAAAAAATATGGGAGGAAGCAGCACATTAAACATCTGCTTTCTGAGCTGCTTGGACGTGGCTGAGACTCTTGATGACAAAGAGGCTTCATTTTGTATGCTAATTTCTATTGTTTGTGGTTTCCCAAGCTGTTATGGAAAGAGAAATTCACAGAATGACCGTGCAGTCATCAGGAAAGCAAGTTGGGATCAAGTACCAGAGACTCACACACAGGGACGCAAGAAGGGAGGGCAGCACCTGTGTGACCTGTTTATCAGCATGTATGTGTGTCTGTGTGTGTATGTGTGTGTATGTGTGTGTGTGTGTGTGTGTGTGTGTGTGTGCTAAGTCGTTAAATTCCTGTACAACTCTTTGTGACCCCATGGACTGTAGCTTGCCAGGCTCCTCTGTCCATGGGACTCTTCAAGAAAAAATACTGGAGTGGGTTGCCATGCCCTCCTCCAAGGGATCTTCCCAACCCAGGGACGGAACTTGAATCTCTTAGGTCTCCTTCACTGGCAGGTGGGTTCTTTATCACTAGTCCCACCTGGGAAGTCCCTCCTGTCTACCAGTTCTAATCTTAACTCAGAGCCTCTCCTTTGCTTGCACAATGTTCTTTCTCTTCCAACAGGGAGCTGCAAATGGGGACCAGCCCCTTAGGAGAGCTTCAGGTCATTGCTGAAAACAGCCAGGATGTAATGATTAATTTTATGTGTCAACTTGACTAGGCTGCAATGGATCCAGACATTTTGCCCAACAGCATTCTGGGCTTGTCTGTGTTTTTGGATTCGGTAGCGTTTGAACTGGTAGACTTTGAGTGAAGCAAATTGCCCTCCTTAATGTATATGGCCCTCATGAAATCAACTGAAGACTGGATAGAACAAAATGCTTGGGTAAGAGGGAACTTAGGGCTTCCCTGGTGGCTCAGCTGGTAAAGAATGTGCCTGCCACTGTGAGAGACACAGGTCCAATCCTTGGATCAGCAAGATCCCCTATAGTAGGAAATGGAAATACATTCCAGTATTCTTGCCTGGAGAATTTCCATGGGCAGAGGATCCTGGCAGGCTACAGTCCATGGTGTCACAGAGAGTCAGACACGACTGAGTGCCTGAGAGCACGCGTGCATACGCACACACACACACACACACACACACTCACACGAGGGAACTTGGCCACCTGACTGTTGAGCTGGGACACTCACTTTCTCCTGCCTTTGAACTGAAGTTTACAAGCTTGGTTGTCCTGGATCGCAGGCATTTCCTCTCAGACAAGACCTACACCACCAGCCCTTCTGGGTATCCAGCTTGCCAATTGCAGAACTTGGGGCATCTCAGCATCCACAATCATGTGAATCAACTTCTTATAATAAGTACTATTTATATACACGTATGTGCTAAGTGACTTCAGTCATGTCCGACACTGTGCAACCCCATGGACTGTAGCCCACCAGGCTTCTCTGTCCAATGAGTTTTCCAGGCAGGAATACTGGAATGGGTTGCTATTCCCTCCTCCAGGGGATCTTTTTGACCCACAGATTGAACCCATGTCTCTTATGTCTCCTGCACTGGCAGGCAACTTCTTTCCCACTAGCACCACCTGGGATGCATTTAGATATGTGCTATCTCCTATTGATTTTCTTTCTGTCGAGAATCTTAAGGCCCAGGACAAAGTGAGGACAGAAGGACATTGCTCGGACACTGATTACCCCGCCCCCAGTTCTGCAGCCAGTCTGATGACCAAGGGTCTCGAGATCATTAGTCACTAGTGTACAGACTTGCCCAGACCCTGGTTCAGTGGCCTCACCATAAACATTTTGAAAGAACTGGGTGTAATGGTTCAGACCAGCGCTTCCTTCCCTGGAGCTCATGCCCCTGGGGCCCCTCCATGATCGGTTTAGAACATAAATGACTGTTCTAGGGTGAAGGAGTGCTAGAAAAGAAGAAAAAGGATGAAATTTTTGGCTCAGAAATTTTGGAGATTTTTCCTGCACATTCTTTTCTGTTGGTGGATTCTGTATTTTCTCCCACTTCATCTGCCTCATTTGTGCCTATGTTTGCCCCCTCTTGACTATGCTAACTTGGTTCACCAGGATGGTAGGCACACTAGAGTTATAGAGGACAATTTATTCATACTTATCAAAATACCCAGTAGGAATGTGAGTTTGTCCCTTAGAATTTGCTTGCAGTTGAAAAGTCAGACTCTAGCCATGGAAGAAGTGGAAGCTTCAGTCATTTGCACTTCTCACTTTATGTTGTTGCTCAGTGGCTAAGTCACATCCAGCTCTTTGTGATCCCATGAACTGCAGCATGCCAGGCTTCTCTCTCCTTCACTATCTCCCAGAGTGTGCTCAACTCTTGTGCATTGAGTTGTGGTGCCATCTAACCATCTCATCACTTTATGGGTCTGCATGCTAATGAAGTGTGAGTCTTTAAAAAATGTTTTTATTTATTTGGCAGCACCAAATCTTCCTTGCAGCATGCGGGATCTTTAGTTGAGGCATGCAAATGAACTTTTAGCTGCAGCATGTGGGATCTAGTTCTTTGACCAGGGATGGAAATGCAGTTCCTCGCATTGGGAGTGCAGTCTTAGCACAGGACCACCAGAAAGTCCTGAAGGGTGAGTGTTAAATAGACAGAATCCACCTATAAGGTAGATTAGGAATATTACTATTTAGGAAGTGAAATGGACTCTGTTACTCTCCATCTTTCTCCTTCTGATATTTCTATTATGCATACATTGAACCTTTTATAGTGGTCTCATGGTCCTTGGCTATTCTGTTTTGTTTTTTTTCCAGTCTTTGTTCTCTTTGCTTTTAGTTTTTTAAGGATTCTATTGATACATTCTCTAGCTCAGAGTTTTTCCTCAGCCATGTCCAGTCTACTAATAAGCCTATCAAAGATATTCTTCTCTGTTGTTGTATCTTTTACCTCTGGCATTTCTTTTCAGTTCTTTCCTAGGGCTTCCATATTTCTACTTACATTCATTGTCTATCTGGTCTTGCGTGTTGTTGACTTCACCCTCTAGAGTCCTTTAGCATCTTAATCATAGTTGATTCAAATTCTCAGTCTGATAATCCCAACATCCCTGCTATGTCTAGTTCTGGTGCTTTCTCTGTGTTTTCAAATTGTGGTAGACTATTTTGTTTGTTTTTTGGCCTTTTGCTATGTCTTTTAATTTTTTTCTTACAGAATTTTTTTAAATTTTCTGATATTTGGATATGTTCTATTGGATAAAAGGAATATCTGTGGTTCATAACTGGGTCTCAGGCTCAGTAGTAAAGAATCTGCCTGCAATGCAGGAGATGAAGGTTCAGTTCCTGGATCAGAAAGATCCTCTGGAAGAGGAAATGGAAACCCACTCCAGTATTCTTGCCTGGGAAATCCCTTGGCCAGAAGAGCCTGATGGGTTACAATCCATGGGGTTGCAAAAGAGTTGGATATGCCTGAGTGACTGAGCATGCATACACACACATAATTGGGTCTACATCCTTTATTGACCTATGCCTATGCCTGGACTCTGAACTTCACAAGTGTTTTCCAGTTTTTTCTCCCCCTTTAGCTGGGACAGGATGATTAGAGCCAACAGGAGTTGGAAATTCCCTTCCTCACACCACTTAAGTTCTGATAACAGCCCAGCAGGTCGGCTTTAGTTAACCGGCCTCCCCTGAGGGCAGGCCTTGTGAAGAAGAATGCAGTTCTTGGGGCTGTTCCTAAATGGTTCTCCATCACCTTCCCCTGCTGGAAACCCATGGGGGGTTATCTAGTATGAGAATCTGATTGAGCTTCTGGAGTAAAATCTCACAATATTATGAGGATCTCCTTATGATTTGGTCCCCCTGGAGTTTTTAATCAGAGTTCTTTTGCGCTGAGCCTCCAGCTCTTCTTTAATTATGGTCTAAGTTTTCCTTTCCTGGCACTGGTTCCCATGGAGGTTTGCACTCCTGAGTCTCTGCTCCAGTAAGGCTCAGCTCTTTATATTCACCTGTCTGTCCCTCCAATCTCAGGGCAGGAGTTTGCCCTGTGTCCTCCTCCCTCTTACGGATCCAAGAAAAGCTGAACAAGTCTGTTCAGCTTGTCATTCATTGTTAGGACACAACAGCAGCTTCCAAGCTCCTTATGGTATCAAACTCAGATGCAGTTGCTGTCTGCTTGAAAGCCAATACTTGAGAGGCAAGTGTTGGTTGAAAAGAAAAGTTGCTTTATCAGGAGCCTGGCAACTGGGAGAGAAAGTAAACTCATCTCCAAGAACCAACTCCCAACTATTGACCAAGGGGCAAGAGCTTTTAAAGGGGAATTTCAGAGATGTAGGCAGGTGGAGGGAACTACATGAAGAACAGCGCCATCAACTCTGCCAATCATCTTGAAATTAGTCACGTGGTGGGCTGATCAGCATTGTGTTGATTGTTTTGAGTAGTTAGTCTTCAGTTCCAGGATTCATTGGTTCCCATTTTCTTGAGGCCAGTTCTTGGAACTGTGCAAGATAGAGCAGCTTGCCATGGCTACAGTGTGGTCATCCTGTAATTAACTTCTTCCACCTGGTAGAAGTTCCAGTCTCTATGAAGCAGCCCAAAGGATATGACTCAGAATATTATCTATAGCCCTTGAGGAGGAACTAAAGGTCCCTGACTTTGCTTAATCACTAAATTTTTATTATTTGTCCTATTTGACTGTTTTTCTTTTCTTCTTTATTTTTTTCCATTTCTCTGATTACATTTATTTTTTGGCTAAACTTTTTCTACAGACAAGAGGTAGGTGGAGGACATGTGGGTGGGTCTGTCCTGGAAAGGCCCCATAGAGTCCTTCTCCATTTCACTTACATGGGGAACTAGAAACTGGAAGACTTACAGGGATGTCTTTACTCACTGCCTGTGACTAAATCATGAAACGATGAGGGAGTTAGAAAAATATATTCTGATGTTCCAAGAAGAATTGAGAACTGGTGATTTTGGTGGAAGCTAGATTCCTCTATTTTTTTTAATTCTTAAATTAGTCTTTTTATTTTTTTAATTTTTATTTATTAAAAAAATTTTTTTCCTATTGTGTGTCTATGCTATTGCACATGGGCTTTCTCTAGTTGCAGTGAGCGGGGGATTTTCTTTGTTGTAGTGCACAGGCTTCTCATTGTGGTGACTTCTCTTGTGAAATGTGGGCTCAGTAGTTGTGGCACATGAGCTTAGTTGCTCCACAGCATGTAGAGTCTTCCCAGACCAGAGATCAAACCCCTGTCCCTTGCATTGCAAGGTGGATTCTTAATCACTGGATGACCAGCTGCTGCTGCTGCGAAGTCGCTTCAGTCGTGTCCCACTCTGTGCGACCCCATAGACGGCAGCCTGCCAGGCTCCCTCATCCCTGGGATTCTCCAGGCAAGAATACTGGACTGGGTTGCCATTTCCTTCTCCAATGCATGAAAGTGAAAAGTCAAAGTGAAGTCACTCAGTCGTGTCCGACTCTTAGCGACTGCATGGACTGCAGCCCACCAGGCTCCTCCATCCATGGGATTTTCCAGGGAAGCCCTAAAATTAGTCTTTTTTAAAATACTTTTTATTATGAAATATTTCAGATTCACCACAAAGGACAAAGACCATGGTAAACAATTGTGTTTCAGCCATCTGAGAATGAAAGGCAAGTTCCAATGTGTTTGTAACTAAAGCATCTGTAACAATGCATCTGCAATCATGTATTAGGTCCTAGAAGTTATCTTCATTTCCAGTCTGTTCACATGATCTAGAACCCATGTATGCAAATGTCAGCCTTTGAGCCCTGTAAGATTCTCTTTCATTGTATAGCCACCTCTCTTCACTGGTTCTGAATGACTTTTGTTTGTTTCTAAGCCACATCAGCCCTCTAGATGACAACTGTCCCTGATAAAAGGATGTCAGGGGAGTGCATTACATTCTCTGAAGGCTATTTTAGTGATGAGGTATCAAAGAGAGTTTTCCCAAAAGCAATATCATTGGGATCAGTGTATAAATTCCCAAGGTGGTAACTGTGAGTTGATGGCAGTCACTTGACTATATAAATCCTTGAATGGTCAGAAACATCTGTCACATAATTTTATAGTCAGGATTATTTTCAAAGGTCTTCATGGAAGGAGTTTTCATAAATTTTCACAGTAAGATTTGTAACTATTTCTTCTCAGAAGCTCCTTTTTATATCAACCTTAAACCTCTTCTCCTGTGATTCAGGAAATTACATTCTGTTTGACTCTGAGTCATGGTAAGAACAGTTACAATTTGATCTCTGCCTGTGGGATGGGTACCATTATAGCCCCTGTTCGCAGATTAATAACATCAGGTTTAGCAAAATGAAGAACTTTATCCAGAGTCACAAAGTTAGAATGGAGGAGAGCTGGGATTCACATGAACCCAGAATCTGACACCCTTATCCATTGCTCTTCAGATCCCACCATGAGAGAATATGGCTTCTCAGATACAGGAGCTAAATTTTCTTAGAGGTAGAAATGGACATGGATTTATCCAACACATAAAGAGAACTCATCCTGAGATAGATGGCTTTATTTTAGATTCCCCCAGGTCTTGCAAACCCAATAAAAGTAAGTGGCCCAGCACAGAGTGCCATGTAGGATGTCTGCCACATACCCAGTGCAAACTGTTGTCTCTAGATGAGATTTCCCTGGAGAAGTATTACTAACTCCATCTCCTCGGAAGATGCCAGACCTGTATCCTTGGCATTGGTTGCTAGGTGACTCACTGTCCTGGCTAGTCAGGATTATAGATGCTAGGCAGAACATAGGAAAAGGGCTCTTGGGAGAGATTATCACAATAATTTATGCCACAACCATCCAAGAGAAAGAGAAGGTTCTCTTTTGCAAATCTCAGGATTTTAACCATGTACTACATACAGTCCTTTGGTTTTCTGCATTAGTATTGAAAACTCACCCAGTGAAATACAAACATACATTAATAAATTGCTTGGAAAATCTCAAGGGACAATCTATACACAAAGATCAGAGAAGGCAATGGCAACCCACTCCTATACTCTTGCCTGGAAAATCCCATGGACAGAGGAGCCTGGTAGGCTGCAGTCCATGGGGTCACTAAGAGTTGGACACTGAGCGACTTCACTTTCACTTTTCACTTTCATGCATTGGAGAAGGAAATGGCAACCCACTCCAATGTTCTTGCCTGGAGAATCCCAGGGATGGGGGAGCCTGGTGGGCTGCTATCTATGGGGTCACACAGAGTCGGACAGGACTAAAGCGACTTAGCAGCAGCAGCAGCAGCATACACAAAGATGAAAACTGATGGAGACTTAGTTGTGAATTCCACCCAGCATATTAATCGCAGTGTTAATTTCTATTCTCCACCACACTCTAAACAGTCCTTTGCTTCTTGAAAGTGAAAAGTGAAAGTTGCTCAGTCATGTCCAACTCTTTGCAACCCCATATACTATACAGTTCATGGAATTTTCCAGGCCAGAATACTAGAGTAGGTAGACTTTCCTTTCTTCCCAACCACCCAGGTCTCTCAACAACTTTTCTAGTTTAACAACTTAATTAAATACCTCTTTGTTCTATATCTTGGGAAATGTTTTTCTAATAGCCTCCCCATGTCCCAGTAATTTTAACTAAACTTCCTCTAGACAACTGATGCTCTGCTTTCTCCTCAGTTCCATTGGAGAAGCTTAGAATATGGGTTCCAATTTTTCGCTGTCCTGTAGTATTACATTTAAGACTGGCCAAAGCCAAATGATAGACAGAGTGGCCTTCCTTGAACTTTGACTTTGGACTTAGCAACGTGACTTTGATTAGCGATAACATCTTCATTGCTGTTAGAACAAATTGTGACCAAGATATTGGCTTCAAAACATTTCCATTTATTATCTCACAGTTTCTAAAAGTCAAAGTCCAGTGCGTCCTCTACTTAAGGTCTCCAAAGGCTTAAATCAAGGTCATGGCAGGATTCGACTCTTCTATGGAGGTTCTAGGGATGGGTTTACTGCCAACCTCACTCAAATGTGTGTAAGTCACTTCAGTTGTATCCGACTCTTTTGGCGCCATGACCTGTAGCCCACCAGGCTCCTCTGCCCATGGGACTGTCCAGGCAAGAACACTGGAGTATAGTATCATTTCCTGTTCCAGGGGATCTTTCTGACCCAGGGATTGAACCCAAGTCCCTTGTGTTTCCCGCACTGTCAGGTGAATTTTTACCACCAGAGCCACCTGGGAAGCCCTCCAACCTCATCCAAATTGTTGGTCGAATTCAGTTCTTAGCAAATATAAGGATGAAACCTTCATGTGCTTGCTGGCTGTCAGCTGAGGGCCTGTCTTTCCTCCTATGGGCTGTCTGCATTGCTTCCCATGCATTGCGTGTGGTCATCTCCAGCAGCGGTGGATTGAATTCCTCTTGTGCTTTAGATCTCTCCACCTTCTTTCTGTTGAAATCTCTCATTCCAGCGGGAGGAAGCTCTCTGCTTTGAAGGACCTGTGTGGTTAGCTTGCATCTAGATAATCTTGGACAATATCTTTGTTTTGAGGTTCATAATCTTAATTACAATGTAAAGTCCCCTTTGCTATGTAATATAACATATTTCACGGGTTTCCCTAGCTCAGATGGTAAAGAATTTGCCTGCAATGCAGAACATGCAGGTTCGATCCCTGGGTTGGGAAGATACCCTGGAGGAGGAAATGGCAACCCACTCCAGTATTCTTGCCTGGAGAGTCCCATGGACAGAGGAGCCTAGTGGGCTGCAGTACATGGGGTTTCAAAGAGTCAGACATGACTGAGCAGCTAACACTAACTAACTTACCCGTCCATAATATATTCACAGGTTTCTGTTAAAAAAATAAAATCTGGCCAAAGACAGAAAACTTCATCTAGAATTTTGGTTCTACTTCTGTCTTGTGTCATTTTGGACAAGTCATTTGCTTTCTGTATGTCTTGATTTCTTCATATATAAATCCAGAATATAAATCAAAGCTCAAAGAACTGTAACAAAAATTAAATACAGTAGTGAATTATTTCATTCAACTATCCTTTAGTATATTCATAAATACTTATTGAATTCTTATGGTCAGCTAGACATTATGCTAAAAACTGAGAAATCAAAGATTAATTAAGACAAGTTTCTTATTTTTAAGAAGTCTACATCCCAGTGAGAAAAGTATCTCATAAATGCTAAAACAGTCTATAAATCTAAGGTGTTATTGTTCTATTTCTTCATCTAATTTTTTTTTAAAATCCCTCCTCATTGGGCATAAACTACCTTTTCATACTTCCTGTCTTATTTTCTTCTAAACTTCAATCAATCATGAGATTTATTATAAAAATGAACATCTTTCAAATTTCACCTTCCCATTCTTTATCCAAAAGAAAAGGTGGTTACACTTACTCATTTGAAAAAAAAAAGTCACTTCAGGAAGACCCAAATACCAAGTCTTTACCAGGCTACTCATCCATGGGATTTTCCAGGCAGGAGTACTGGAGTGGGTTGCCATTGCCTTCTCCATAGGAAAGCATAGGAACTTTCAATTGAAAAAGATGAACCTTTCTTAGATCTATTGAAAATCTTCCTGTTTTCTTCACTAATAAAATGCACCTCAGGGTATGTATTATATGTCTCAGTACCAAAACCCAACAATAACACAAATGGGTTACATGAAATTCCAAGTAAAAGATTATAATGGAACTTGACTGCATTTGTTGCTCTAATCCTCCAAAGTCCCATCTAACTATTCATCTATTCATCAGGACAGGAGCATTTCTATAAATGCTTATGGCCCTTAATTTTTCTCTTTTCCAGACATAGTCATTATTCAAAGTGCAGCTCGGTAGAATATTTTTGGAATGCTGCATTACGGTCATTCACTGAGCTATTTTAGTTGTTGGTCTCCTTCCCTGCTTCTGTCCATCTCCTCTTTCCCTGTACTATGTCCCTGGACCAGAGCAAATGTTCCTTTTGTTGGGCTGCCCTGAACAGTCAAAAATGATGCTAAGTGTGCATAGCTTGACCTGTTCTGGAACAATTCACCAACAGTCTAAATGACAGATTATTGGCACAGAAACTGGCCTCAGGGAACATCAACAAACACCCCACCAAGAACTGCCAGGAGGGCTGCTGCACTGTGATAACTTCCTCTTTCCTCCAAGGCTGAAATGAACATGTCTCCACGGAGCCATCTTAAGAAGGATCCCTGGTCCAGCCTCAAAGTTCACTCAAAAGATACTGGGATGGTCACGCATTAAGTTTTCTCACTGCTCTCAAAAACTGTCTTACCTTGAAGATATTTTCACATAGAATGAAGAGTAAATGTAAATAGGCACTCAGTACCATCCTGTTTTCAAAGGAGATGGCCAAAAGAGTCGAGTTTGCAGCCACGCCCAGCTAATGGATCATCACTCACAGTTAATGCAGTGTGTTTTTGTCATTACAGCCATCATTTGTAACAGAACATGATATCCAACATTTGAGCCTAAGGTCCAGGGAAGACAGGACACATTCTGGGAACGAGAGGGACTGTCTACTGGTATTGTCCTTGGAGAAGTGGTGAGAAAAGTTGGAGAGGCATTTGGAGGAAATTAGTGCCAAGGACCAACCGAGTCAAGAAAAAGAGACACTCCCTTGTGCTGGGGTCTGCAGCTTGTGTATTGAATTAAGTATATGCATATTATGATCTGCTGAATGAGGGGCACAAGACACCAGATGAAGTTGGTAGGTAGCTCCCTCAGCATCTGTGCTCTCACTTTGAGGAGGTGAGAACCCTGGGGCTATTTTGACTGAAGGTAGAGTTTCAGTGCTTTCACACAAAAGAAGTCAAGTCATAAGATTTATTACTTAGATTTATTACTTATAGATTCCGGGAATGGGAAAATGAGCTGGGGGAAGGGCAGTCCATAGGTGACAGAGAGCAGGGTAGCAAGCACCTACTACTTATAAGGTGACCGGGGCAGAGTTCACTCACTTTTCATGAGTTCACATCTAAGTGGTTATTTTAAAAAGTGTCCCAGGGACTCCCTGGTGATTCAGTGGTAAAAAAATCTACCTGTCAATGCAGGAGACATAGGTTCAATGATCCCTGGTCTGGGAACATCCCACATGCCTCAGAGCAGCTAAGGCCGAGCACTCATCTATTGAGCCTATGCTCTGGAGCTTGGGAGCCACAACAGCTGAACCCACGTGCCGCAGCTACTGAAGCGCGTGCCTAGAGCCACTGCTCCACAAGGGAAACCACCACCACAGCGAGAAGCCTGCTCACTGCAGCTAGAGAGTAGCCCCCACTCCCCAGAATGAGAACAAAGCTCACACAGCAACAAAGACCCATCAGAGACAGAAATAAACATCAGAGACAGAACTAAAGCTAAAAAAAATCTCAGGAAAATCAAAGTGGGAACTTGGGGCAGAGATCCTAAACTCAGGTCCTTATCCAAATGTCAGTACTCTGGGTGTCAGAAGGATTGTCATACTATAAAATGCTCAGACAGCAACTCAAAAAAGCTGTTTTTCTCATCACAATCCTTTGTGCAAGGTGAGATGACAAAACAGCACAGAAGGTCAGACTCTGGAGGGACAGGCAAACAAGCAAAAGCCTAGAAGACCATGGAAGGCAAATTGGAGGTTAGGGGCCAGACAAGGGAAGCAGAAATGGAATGAGATGTGAATATCAAATAAGGTGCTTTAGGAAGGCACTGTTCTCCTCCTGTTCCACCGCCCTGAAGCTTAGTTCAGGGTCCTTATTCAGTCAGAAGCAGAGGTCTTGAATTGGCAGGCTGTCAACATAACCCATATCTTAATTCTGTAACTTAAATAAGTAGATTCAATAAAAGTAAGTCTCCTTCAGTTTCTTCCTCCACAGAATGCATGATAAAACTGCAGAAGATTGACTTGGATGTCAATGCAATTATGGTTGAAAGAGACCTCAGAGGCCATTTGGATTCTTCTCTTGCCCATATGCAGATTTCTCTAAACCATCCAGGTTACTCTTCATGTTAATATAGAGCTATTGTTACACAAGTCAAACCAGAGGAGTTAAAGTCCCAACATGTATGTGGTCCAGGGCTTATCTCTTCTTGAGAAGGGTTTACCAGCAAGCCCCTGGGTCTTTTCTATCTAGTGTAATCACACTGACCATATGATAGCTTTTCCATGATGGACATTATCAGGTATTCTTACCTCTATCCTCCACTGAGTTTTCCAATGCTTGATACATAGTAGGTGTTTCAGAAATATTTGTGACGTAAATGAAAGACTCAGATCAGATCCTTGGCACTCTCATAGCTGATGAAATCTGTTGAGAACTGTATTAACACCATTCTAGATATGAAAATCTTCACCAGGCAGGTTCCACTGCTGGAAAATGGAATCCAGTCTGACTCATTAGAAGGAAATTACATTATAAAACTGCATTACAAAAATATTGCTTGGATATAAGTTGTGATGAATAAGCGGGTGGGAAAGAAAAGTCTAAAGGCTTCGGGCCAAAGCAAACACATTATAAAGAATGACTGTTAGCAAATTGTGTCTATGATGATAAATTCATAAAAAGAATATTATATGACCATCTTGACGCTGCTCTAATGCAGAGTGGAGACTGGGTACAAGGAAGTTGGCTTTAGGGACTGAGCAACGTTTCAGATGCCAACTGGCCTAAAGTGTCAGATTGGGAGGGAGGAAGCTATAAGCAAGCGAACAGAGGCGTTTAAATTTTTTAATTTAAAAATCTTCCAGTTTCAGAATAGTGATGCAGACATAGACAGTGGGCATGTGGGCACGAGGGGAAAGGGAGGGTGGGGTGAACTGGGAGAGGAGGATGGACATGTACATTCCCATGTGTAAAAGAGATAGCAAGTTGAAAAGCTGCTGTGTAACACAGGGAGCTCAGCTTGGTGCTCTGTGCTGACCTAGAGGGGTGGGAGGTGAGGGGCTTCTGGTGGGAGGGAGGTTTAAGAGGGAGAGGATATATGTAAATTTATATCTGATCATCCTTATTGTACGGCAGGAACTAACATATTGTAAAGCAATTGTACTCCAATAAAATATTCACTTTTAACTGAGATATAATTGAAATACAGCATTGTAAATGTTTAAGGTCTACTATGTAATAATTTGGTATCTGCATATATTGGGAACTGGTTTTTCCAGTAGTCATGTATGGATGTGAGAGTTGAACCATAAAGAAAGCTGAGTGCCTAAGAATTGACGCTTTTGAACTGTGGTGCTGGAGAAGACTCTTGAGAGTAATCTTGGACTATAAGAAGATCAAACCAGTCAATTCTAAAGGAAATCAGTCCTGAATATTCATTGGAAGGACTGATGTTGAAGCTGAAACTCCAATACTTTGGCCACCTGATAGGAAGAACTGACTCATCGGAAAAGACCCTGATTGAAGATAGGAGGAGAAGGGGACGACAGCAGATGAGATGTTGTGGATGGCATCACTGACTCAATGGACATGAGTTTGAGCAAGCTCTGGGAGTTGGTGATGGATAGGAAGCCTGGCGTGCTGCAGTCCATGGAGTCACAAAGAGTCAGAAACAACTGAGTGACTGAACTGATTACCACAAGTTTATTTAACATCCATCACCTCATTAAAGCTTCTGCTCATGATGAGAACATTTGAGACCTGCTCTCTTGGCAATTTTCAAATATACAAGGCAGGATTGATAACGATAGTCACCATGCTGTACATTACAGTTCCCAGAACTTACTTATTACTGGAACTTTGCATATTTTGACCATCTTCAACACATACATCTTTGTGTATACATATCTTTCTGTGTGTATATATATATATTTATATATGTATATGTACATATATCTTTATACATATACCTTTATGTACACATTTCTTTATATGATATTTTCTTCATCAAGTTCATTCCCACGTCTTGGTTATTCTGAATAGTGCTGTAATGAACATGGGGTAGGGCAAATGGGGCTATCTATTCAAGATAAGGATTTTACTTCCGTCAGATATATACCCAAATGTAAAATTGCTGGTTTGTATGATAGTTCAGTCATCCAGTAGAAGTGACAAATAGATTCAAAGGATTCGATCTGATAGCCAGAGTGCCTGAAGAAGTATAGACAGAGGTTCATAGCAGTGTACAGGAGGCAGTGATCAAAACCATCCCCAAGAAGAAGACATGCAAAAAGGCAAAATGCTTGTCTGAGGAGGCTTTACAAATAGCTGAGAAAAGAAGAGAAGTGAAAGGCAAAGGAGAAAAGGAAAGATATGCCCTTCTGAATACAAAGTTCCAAAGAATAGCAAGGAGAGATGAGAAAGCCTTCCTAAGTGAACAATGCAAAGGAATAGAGGGAAACAACAGAATGGGAAAGACTAGAGACCTCTTCAAGAAAAGTAAAGATATCAAGGGAACATTTCATGCAAAGTTGGGCACAATAAAGGACAGAAATGTTATGGACCTAACAAGCAGAAAATATTAAGAAAAGGTGGCAAGAATACACAGAAGAACTATACAAAAAAAGATCTTCATGACCCATATAATCACGATGGTGTGATCGCCATCCTAGAGCCAGACATCCTCGAATGTGAAGTCAACTGGGCCTTAGGAAGCATCACTATGAACAAAGCTAGTGGAGATGATGGAATTCCAGCTGAGCTATTTCAAATCCTAAAATATAATGCTGTGAAAGTGCTGCACTCAATATGCCAGCAAATTTGGAAAACTCAGCAGTGGCCACAGGACTGGAAAAGGTCAGTTTTCATTGCAATCCCAAAGAAGGGCATTACCTGATGGTTGGCTGTCATCACCGACTCAATGGACATGAGTTTGGGCAAGCTCCAGGAGATGATGAAGGACATGGAAGCCTGGCATGCTGAAGTCCATGGGGTCCTAAAGTGTTGGACACCACTGAGTCACTGATCAACAACAAATGGTAGTCCTATTTTTAAATTTGAGGAAACTCCATACGATTTTCCATAATGGCTGTACCACATTTCATTCCCACCAAAAGTATACAAGTGTTTTCTTTTCTCCATACCTTTACTAGGACTTCTCTCTTGTCCTTTTGATGGTAACTATTCTAATAGGTTGAGGTGATAGCTCATTATGGCTTGCATCTCCCTCATGATTAATGATGTTGAGCGGCTTTTCATGCAACTGTTGGCTATTTGTGGGTTTTATTTGGAAAATTACCTATTCAGTTTCACTACTCATTTTTAATTAGATTATTTGCTTGGTTTTACTATTGAGTTGTATATGTTCCTTATATATTTTGGGTATTAGTCTTTATTAAATACATGGTTTGAAAATTTTTTTTTATCATTCTATAGATTGCTTTTTCATTTTGCTGATTGTTTCTTTTGCTGTGTAGAAGCTTTTTAGTTTGATGTAGTTCCACTTGTTAATTTTTGCTTCTGTTGTGCTTTAGGTGTCATAACTATAGACTTATTGCCAAGAACAATGTCAAAGAGATTTTTCCTGTGTTTTCTTCCAGGATTTTTATGGTTTCAGGCTTTGTACTTAGGTCTTTAATCCATTTTGAGTTAACTTTTGTGTGTTTAAAATTTTTAAATTGAAGTATAGTTGATTTACAATGCTGTGTTAGTTTCAGGTACAGCAAAGTGATTCAGGAGCTTCCCAGGTGTCTCAGTGGGAAAAAAAATCCACCTGCAATGCAGGAGACACAGGAGATGTGGATTCAGTTCCTGGATCAGGAAAATTCCCTGGAGGAGGGCGTAGCAACCCGCTCCAGTGTTCTTGCCTGCAGAATCCCATGGACAGAGGAGCCTGGCAGGCTACAGTCTAAGGGGTCAAATAGAGTCAGAAAGGACTGAAGCAACTGATCACACACACACTCAAAGTGATTCAGTTTTGTTTGTGAGGAGCTTTTTGACTTTATAATTGGGGCACCTTTCTCCAGAGTCAGGGCATTTCTGGTTGCCTCAGGGTCCAGGGCGTAGATGGTCAGGTAGGGCAGTGGCTGGCCATATGCAAACAACTCTGTGCAAACCAAGAAAGGTGCTTACTCTCGGTGGATGCAGTCCAGTGCTAGGGTTCATGGTCAGCAAGCAAGACACAAACGGAAATGCAGTTTCTGTTTGCCTCCTTGACCACCCACACTTGCCCAGGGCCCAGCTTGTGTGCCTCAGCGTGGCGGCCCTTGAGGATGAGCTGGGGCTTCTTGAGTTTCATCCTGAAAAGCTCAGGAGGTGGAGAGAGAAGAGGATGCTTTCTGGGTCTCTCGTTTCTGGTATTTCCTTGGATACAGGAGACAAATTTGGGCTTATTTTATCAAATTAGAAGTATTTAAAGTGGGTCCCTTGGACTCTCAAGGCTCCACAGATAGGCACTTTTAGAGCTTCTATAAAACTTCTGAGATTTAGATAGCTTTTGTAAGCACGTGAATATGAGTTTTTATATAAAAATATTTCATATCTTTTATCAATCCCAAAGGAATCCATCACCCTAAAATATTAAAATTACTGATTTAAGTATGTGTTGTAATTCAAAGATTAAACCAATAAACAAAAAAGAGTAGAAAAAAGAGTCTGACAGGAAATTTTTCTTTATTTCATTTTAATTGTCATGGTCCAATGAGCATAACACAAACATATAACATAAACTTTGTGAACAGCTACCCATTCAAGGAAACTTGCTCTTCCTGTCTTCTTCACACAGCCTGGAAAATAACTTTTGGCCACTTTAATGAACAAGTTATTAGATCAATAAAAATGAAAAT
Source organism: Ovis aries (assembly GCF_016772045.2). Classification (NCBI taxonomy): domain Eukaryota; kingdom Metazoa; phylum Chordata; class Mammalia; order Artiodactyla; family Bovidae; genus Ovis; species Ovis aries. Next base: position 57,320,778 of record NC_056069.1, read on the forward strand.
CTTCCAAACACAGAACAAAGCCCTTTAATGCAGTTCTTTACAAAGGTTGGTAAATGAGCATATGCCTTGGGAAGGCCAAAAGGAAGTCCAACTAAGTGGCTAAGTGCTCCTGTATTAGGAGTCAAGTTCAATTCTTGTCCCTGCCATTAACTAACTGGGAGTTCAAAAGCCTTTAGGAAAGTTATTTGACTTCTCGGAAGCAAAATGGAGCTAAGTGAAAGATCTACCCACCTCACAGAATTGTTTCAAGGGGAAAATGCAAAAATACGTGGGAAATACTATGATCCTCAACATACAATAAGAGCTTTATAAATGTGAGTTGTTTAATGGTGTTATTATTATTGAAAAAATTAACCTATCAGAAGCAGATTGGGGGCTTTAAAGTTTTGGGTGGCATTTTCTTTTTCTTTTATTTTCCTCAGAACCAGTCTCATCCAATATAATTTCAGAAGCAAATCCCCAGATTTCTAAGATAAGACACACATCCGGCTTTATACCTCTGAGATCAGCTAAAATAAATTTAACTTTTAAATAATGTAACAGCTATTAACAATGTACAGTACGTGGGATTTAGAAGAGCATGCTTTGACAAATGGGTAGAAAGAATAAGGATGAGCTGGCAGAGTACATCCATTGGGTGAAATGATGCACAAAGATTAAAACTTTATTTCCCCTGCATTTAGGTTTAGGGCCAGTCTTGATCTCTTTGGGCTTTGGGGATCCTTTTGAATATAGAAAGGAGCAATCAGCATATCAGGGCCATCCCAGGTGACTCAGTGATTAAGAATCCACTTGCCAACGCAGGAGATGTGCGTTCAATCCCTGGGTTGGGAAGGTCCCCTAGAGAAGGAAATGGCAACTCACTCCACTACTCTTGCCTGAGAAATCCCACAGACAGAGGAGCCTGATGGGCTATAGTCCATGGGTCTCAAGAGTCAGACATGACTTAGTAACTAAACAACAACAACCACAATCAGCATATCAAGGTCTAAATGTGCAGAGAATGTGATGCCTGGCTCAGTCCTGAAACTGCCTTCAGCTGACTCCCTTGTGTGGACAGCACCCTTTCAGTATTCAGGATACTCTCAAGCCCACTTTCCTAGTCATGGCCCTGGTGATAGTCAAGGGATTGTGCCTAGGACCTGGGCACATTTATTTGGAAATTTTTTGAGATATGACTCAGTTAAACATTGGGCAGCTGGTCAGAATTCACAATAATAATTACCCAGGTAGGACCAACAGGCAGTAAGACAGTCCTTCGTAATGTTGGCTACACATCATAACCAATGGGCATATATTTACAAATAAACATGGACCTGACCCAACATGAGTCTGTGTAGTAAGTCTGGGTTAGGACAAACTTTTGGAGAACATTGCCAAAAGGAAGATTAAAAATATATATATTGCTTTACTAGGGCAAAATAAAGGTGGAATTTGCATACCTTCTGAAGAATAACAAAATAAGCAAGTGCTGACATGTTTCAGTGGTAGTATGTGACTCAGTAACAAAGAGCATGAACTTGAGAATACAGGGACGTGATCACCCACGCTCTGTTGGGACTCAAGATTGGAATTAGGTGATGGGAGAGACCATCTGTTCAATGGAATAGAGGCATGCAAAGAGAGGGAGAAGAGTATCAGGCTCCCATGGGTCTTGCCAGTGCAATTTCTGTGCTACTCTCTTCATTTATGAAACCAGATCCTCTATTCCAACTCTCGAGATCCAAAAGGCAGGTGTCTAATTTTATCTCACTGCCCAGAGACCCTGGTGTAAGGGTGGACACCTACCTCAGGCTGGACCAATCACATATCAGATGCCAGGCCACAATGGTCCAGAGCTGTGCTGTCCAGTATGGTAGCCTGGGGCAAAGAGGGCAGTCCAGGCCACACAAATGCACATTAAAGGTCAACGAGAGTCTTTTTCAAGATTTGTTACAACAGAGTTAGCAAATAGAAGTCCTTCCCCTCAAAGATGTCAAAGATGGAAAGATGGAAAGCTATTGAAGGGTAGATACCGAGAGAGAGATTCGCTGGCTGTAGTTTTTTTTAGGAAGTACTCTTGGGGTCAATAGTGGGGAAAAAAAGAAAAGAAGCAGAATTGAGCAGTGGGAAATGTTGAGCTGAAATGTACCCTTAGTGAAGGACTTGGCGGGCCAAGTGGTGAGCTCTGAAAGGAGGCTTGATCTTCAAAGCTATCCTGAAGTAGTATAAGAGATCAAGCCTTTATACTACTGCACATATCAGTCATTGGATGTGGGCTTCCCTGGAAAGTGGGCATGAACTTGTGTTAGGTACAAGGCAATTCCTCAAGATGGCTGACAGTTAAAGGCAACTGGGGAATAAGGATTTTAGTCCCAGAAGCAGCAAGTCAAAGAATTCACTACAGAATGCCAGCACTGCTGAAAGAGGAAGAGGTGAGAGCCAAAGAGTTCTGTGGACATCTGAACTCTTAATTCCATGCGCTCTTGTACTTCCTATGGTTTGCTTACAAAAGCCTATTAGGCTCTTTTTCATACCTGTGCATACTAAGTTGTTTCAGTCATATCTGACTCTTTGCCAGTCCATAGACTGTAGCTCTCCAGGCTCCCCCGCCCATGGGATTCTCCTGGCAAGAATGCTGGAGTGGGTTGCCATGACCTCCTCCAGGGGATCTTCCCAGCCCAGGGATTGAACCCCCATCTCTTATGTCTCCTGCAGTGGCAGGCGGGTTCTTTACCATTAGCATTGTTGTTGTTGCTGTTGTTATTCAGTTGCCTAATTATGTGTGACATTTTGCGACTCTATGGACTGCAGCATGCCAGGCCTCCCTGTCCCACACCATCTCCCGAAGTTTGCCCAAGTTAATGTCCATTGCATTAGTGATACCATCCAGCCGTTTCATCCTCTGATGTCCTCTTCTCCTTTGGCTCTCAATCTTTCCCAGCATCAGGGACTTTTCCAGTGAGCTGGCTGTTCACATCAGGTGACCAAAATACTGGAGCTTCAGCTTCAGCATCAGTCCTTCCAATGAGTATTCAGGGTTTATTTCCCTTTAGATTGACTGGTTTGATCTCCTTGCTGTCCTAGGGACTTTTAGGAGTCTTCTCCAGCACACAGTTCGAAAACATCAGTTCTTTGGCACTCTGCCTTCTTTACAACCATACGTGACCAGTGGGAAGACTATAGCCTTGACTATACAGACCTTTGTTGACAGAGTAATATCTCTGCTTTTCAGTAGACTGTCTAGGTCTGTCATCGCTTTCCTGCTAAGAAGCAATCATGTTCTGATTTCATGGCTGCAGTCACCATCCACAGTGAACTTAGAGCCCAAGAAGAAGAAATCTGTCACTACTTCCATTTTTCCTCTTCTATTTGCCATGAAGTAATGGGACTGGAAGAAGCACAACTGGAATCAAAATTGCCGGGAGAAATATCAATAACCTCAGATATGCAGATGACACCACCCTTATGGCAGAAAGTGAAGAGGAACTAAAAAGCCTCTTGATGAAAGTGAAAGAGGAGAGTGAAAAAGTTGGCCTAAAGCTCAACATTCAGAAAACAAAGATCATGGCATCCAGTCCCATCACTTCATGGCAAATAGATGGAAAAACAGTGGAAACAGTGGCTGACTTTATTTTGGGGGGCTCCAAAATCACTGCAGATGGTGATTGCAGCCATGAAATTAAAAGACACTTACTCCTTGGAAGGAAAGTTATAACCAATCTAGATAGCATATTAAAAAGCAGAGGCATTACTTCGCCAACAAAGGTCTGTCTAGTCAAGGCTATGGTTTTTCCAGTGGTCATGTATGGATGTGAGAGTTGGGCTATAAAGAAAGCTGAGTGCCGAAGAATTGATGCTTTTGAACTGTGGTGTTGGAGAAGACTCTTGAGAGTCCCTTGGACTGCAAGGAGATCCAACCAGTCCATTTTAAAGGATATCAGTCCTGGGTATTCATTGGAAGGACTGATGCTAAAGCTGAAATTCCAATACTTTGGCCACCTCATGTGAAGAGTGGACTCATTGGAAAAGACCCTGATGCTGGGAGGGATTGGGGGCAGGAGGAGAAGGGAATGACAGAGGATGAGATGGCTGGATGGCATCACCGACTTGATGGACATGAGTTTGAGTAAACTCCAGGAGATGGTGATGGACAGGGAGGCCTGGTGTGCTGCGATTCATGGGGTCACAAAGAGTTGGACATGACTGAGCAACTGAACTGAACTGAACTGAATGGGGCTGTATGCCATGAACTTAGGTTTTTTTTTTTTTTTTTTTTTAACATTTAGTTTTAAATCGGCTCTTTTACCCTTATCAAGAGGCTCTTTAGTTCCTTGTAGCTTCCTGCCATTAGAGTGGTATCATCCACACATCTGAGGTTGTTAATGTTTCTCCCACCTCTCTTGATTCCAGCTTGTAACTCATCAGCCCGGCATTTCTCATGATGTGCTCAGCGTATAGATTAAGCAAACAGGGTGACAGCAGACAGCCCTGTTGAACTCCTTTCTCAATCTTGAACCAATCAGTTGTTCCACACAGGGTTCTAACTGTTGTTTCTTGATCCGCCTACAGGTTTCTCAGCAGACAGGTAAGATAGTCTGGTATTCTCATTTCTTTAAGAGCTGTCCACAGTTTGTTACAATCCACACAAAGGCTTCAGCGTAGTCGATGAAACAGGTAGATTTTTTTGGGGAATTCCCTATCTTTATGATCCACCATGTAATTTGATCTCTGGTCCCTCTGCCCTTTCTAAACCCATCTTGGACATCTGAAAGTTCTTGGTTCACATAATGCTGAAGTCTAGCATGCAAGATTTTAAGCATGACCTTACTAGCAAGGGAGATGAATGCAATTGTCCAATGGTTAGCACATTCTTTGGTATTACTCTTCTTGGGGAGTGAGATGAGGATTAACTTTTTCCAGTCCTGTGGATGTTGCTGGGTCTTCCAGATTTGCTGACATATTGAATGTAGCCCCTTGGCGCCATCATGCTTCAGGGTTTTAATAACTCTACTGGAGTTTCATTGCATCCTCTCGCTTTATTAGCAGCCGTGCTTCCTAAGGCCCACTTGACTTCACACTTCAGAATGTCTGGCTCCGGGTGACTGACAACACCATCACAGTAATCTGGTTCATTTAGATCTCTTTTGTACAGTTCTTCTGTGTATTCTTTCTATCTCTTCTTGATCTCTTCAGTGTTTACTAGGTCTCTGCTGTTTCTGTCCTTTATTTTACCCATCTTTAGGCAAAGATGGGCCCAAAAACCTAGTTCAAATTCTACTAAAACAATCATGTCTAAGACAATTAAGAATATATAATTCCTCAGAGATCTATAAGACCAAAAATGGAAGCATGTCAGAAAATTCATGGGAGTGGGTAAAGGGAGAGAGTAATACAATTATTATTATCGCAGCAAACCATAGGTAGCTTGAGTAGATGGAAGGAAGATGTTTCTTCATAAACACAGGCCACTAAACTGGGGCCAAAGAAAGATTCTTTGTTGGGATTCAGTCCCATGATCATCTGCTGGAGTATCATTGGGCTGCAGGTAAAATATCTTGATACATTCTTGACCAACTTTTTTACAAATTTTTTTTATTTTTCCAAAGAGGAGAAGTAAGTTGGAGAATTGCTGCTATCACCTCAATTCTGAAGAACAAGGAGGATTTAGCTGCAAGGGAGAAAGTTGAGGGAATCATTGAAGAACATGTCTATATTGCTTTGGAAGATTTTTAAAAGATTGGGTGGCGGGGGGAGACTGGCATGTGTGGGATGTAGAATTAAAGAAATGGATGCATTCATGTTACAAGAATTTGATGTGAAAGGGCTCAAGAGGGTTGACTGAGTGAGTGAGTGAAAGTCGCTCAGTCGTGTCTGACTTTTTTGACCCCATGGACTGCAGCCTGAAATTTCTGTCCATGAAATTCTCCAGGCAAGAATACAGGAGTGGGTTGACATTTCCTTCTCCAGAAGAGGGTTGGGTAACTCCTAAAACTCAAATTTTGAGCATGTAGCCCCAAGATGGAAGGAGATAGAGGAAGTAAGGTTATATTCCCAAGAATTAGGAATTGTGCCAATAGGACTAAAATTGTTACTATAGACTGAACATTTCACTTACCCTAAATTCTTAAAGTGTTAGCATCTAACCCTAAACATGATGGTATTTGGAGGTTGGATCCTTTGGGAGATGATTAAGTCATGAAGGCAGAGCCCTCATGAATGAGATTAATGCCCTTATAAAAGGGGCTCCAGAGAGCTCCCTTGCCCCTCTGCTGTGTGTGAACAGAGAGAAGATGGCTTCTATGAATCAGGACGTGGGTCCAGACCAGACACCAGATCTGCTGGTGTCTTGATCTTGGATTTCCCCACTTCCAGAACTGTGAGAAATAGATTTCTGTTTTTTATAATCCACTCTCTATGACACTTTTGTTATGGCGGCCTGAATACACTAAGGAACAGCGGCTGTCTTAATTCTCTTTAGAGGAGAATAATCATAGAAGGGATGAATTTCTAGTTTGAGCATTCTTGGTATAATAACATTATATTACTGGGTGACATAATGTGGACTCCCCCAGTGGCTCAGTGGTAAAAGAACCCACCTGCAATTCAGGAGATGTGGGAGACACAGGTTCAGCCCCTTGGGCAGGAAGATCCCCTGGAGTAGGAAACGGCAACCCACTCTAGTATTCTCGTCTGGAGAATCCCATGGGCAAAGGACCCTGGTGGGCTACAGTCCATGAGGTTGCAAAGAGTCGGACATGACTGAGCACCGATGACAAATGTGTCACAATCCTCAGTGGCTATTTTCTTTCCAGTTTATTTGTATTTTAAACATGGAAAACCCTCGTCAGTAGGTTGGGAGTGAAATATAAGATGTACGAATAAATGAAAGTGAAACTTTGGCTGTTCTGCTTTCTTGGCTCAGACGGTTGCCTTCCAGGGACCAGAAGTAATAACAGCTATGATTTATTGGATTCTTACAAAGTTCCAGGCATTGTGCTAAGTGCTTTATATGAATGATCTCATGTAATCTTTACAGACATTCTTTTGGAGTAAGTATTCATTAATATCCCCATTATACATACACTAGAAGTCAGATTCGAAATGATCAGATGACCTGTTCCAAGGGGCAAAAATTAAACTTAAGACAAAGCCAGTGTTCCAGACTGCTATACAGAAAGAGCTTACAAATGAAAATGGTAAATTATTTTCTGTGATCTTTGTGGTATAGGGAGGAAAATGAACCATGCTCCTCAGGGCGAGAGCCAAGCACAAGGGTGGCAGAAGGAGGGTGTTTATATAGGCTGAAATATAACCAACTCTCTGCTGGTGGGCAGGCCGTCATTCCTGCAGTGGGACTGTGACAGCCCTGGGGAGGGGTTGCTCTTTTCTACCTGGTCCACCAGACCTTTGCAGCCCTTTTGTCTGGAAGTGGAAACACCCTAACTTACAGAAAAGTTGCCTTGATCTAGAGTTCCAAGATCAAAAGTGAAATAAACCAATGAAGGAATGAGTGTGAGGAGATTAAGAGGAGAGAAATATTAATGTGATTTGCAATGAGATGAGTAAGGGAGATTTTGACAACTAGCAGCCAGTGAGCTTGACTTCCTTCCTGGGCAAGATTCCTGGAAAGGCTTATTAAGGGAATAATTTATCTTCTACTGCCCTGCTTCTCTGAAGAACTTTTTGAAAAGTCAAGAGCAGGAATTACACTAGCCTATATGCCCATCCAGACAGAGGAAGTCTCATATGAGTTTAGCATGTATTTAAAACATGTATCTTTGTATATTTGTATTTATTTACTGTAAGGTGATGGTGCTCAATAAATATTTTTTGAAGAATAAGTAAATGGGTGACATTTATTTATGTCACCCATAAGTGACATATGAGTATATAAGGTCAAAATGAGTCCACATGTTGATATAGCTGCTTTCAAAATTAATCTGCCTGTATGATCTATTAACTGACATAAGGCGATGGCACCCCACTCCAATACTCTTGCCTGGAAAATCCCATGGATGGAGGAGCCTGGTAGCCTGCAGTCCATGGGGTTGCGAAGAGTTGGACAGGACTCAGCGACTTCACTTTCACTTTTCACTTTCATGCTTTGGAGAAGGAAATGGCAACCCACTCCAGTGTTCTTGCCTGGAGAATCCCAGGGACGGGGGAGCCTGGTGGGCTTGCCATCTTTGGGGTCGCACAGAGTCAGACATGACTGAAGCAACTTAGCAGCAGCAGCAGCAGCATGATCTATTAACTGACATAATGGCAACAATGATCTTATTCATTTTTCTTGTCTCAGATTCAATGCCCTTTCTTTAGAGAAAACTTTCCTGACTTCAAAAATCTAAATCAGATCCCTCCTTATTATTCTTATTTAAAGCACCTAATTTTTTTTTGTTGTTTCTGTTTCACTTACCACAAGCAGTAATTGATGTCTATTGGGGCATTTTCATCTAACGTTGTCTCACCACAGCAGAGGCTATATGTCGTGGTTCGTTATTGTACCTTCAACACAGGGCACAGTGTCCAGAACATAAAAGTTGTCCAAGAAAATTTTGTTTAATTAAAAATATGATTTAAAGAGGAGGTCTCCACTTAATAGATCAGAAACCACTGGGTTATTGTTGTTATCCTGAATGTCAAGCTTTGAATGCATCTGAACAAAATGAAGTTCTGTTGAGAACAGAGGAACCAACCTGTTATTAAAGTTAACCGCAAGGAGGAGATTTGATTCTAAGTGATGGCAAAAATGTAGTCTTTTAGCCCATAGAGAAAAGCAGCAAGGTAAAGAGTGACAACATGTGCAATGACGGTTCCCTACTGTCTACACTTATTGCAAGGGTTGCCTCTGAAGAAGCGAGTATTGCCACACATACCCACATGCACATTTTAAAATCTGGCCTTACGGTGTAGTTTAGGGTCAGTGTTAACATTTATAATGACTGAAATAGAAATATTTGAGATCAATGTAAAAAAAAAAAACTGTTTTTTTTTCTTTTTAAGTAGTTAAATCCATCCCAAAAGAGAATGGACAGTTGTAGCGCTGGAGAATTCTTGAGAGTCCCTTGGACAGCAAGAAGATCAAACCAATCAATCCTAAAGGAAATCAACCCTGAATATTCATTGGAAAGACTGATGCTGAAGCTGAAGCTCTAAGACTTTGGCCATCTGATGTGAAGAGCCAACTCATTGGAAAAGACCCTGATGCTGGAAAAGATAGAGGGCAGGAGAAGGGGGTAACAGAGGATGAGATGGTTGGATGGTATCACCAACTCCATGGACGTGAGTTTGAGTAAACTCCAGGAGATGGTGGAGGAAAGGGAGGACTTGGCATGCTGCAGTCCCATGGGATCAAAAAGAGTTGGACAAGATTAAGTGACTAAAGAGCAAAAGCAAGTCTTCAAATCTTCAGAAAACTCTTAGTGGGTGCATTAGAGTAAACATAATTAAGAAAAGACATAGTGCTTAGACCTGCAGGAAATGGATAGCTCTAGAGAGTCTGGCTCCTTGTGGCTGCCTTGATCTTGTGAGGGCTGATCAGATGATCTTTGCCTTCCTCTAACCTCAAAATTATTGCAAAACCTGCAGAAATATTGTCCACAGTTTCTTAGATCCTTGACCATACACATGACTCTTGAAAGAGCCTGAGTAGAAAATTTGGCCTTTTGTGTTTGAAGTACACATGGTATGTCACTGAAACTGTAGTACTTTATAAATTTATAACAAATGGGTGACGATTTAATAACTTTGCTTTCAAATGGAACATGAGAAATCTAAGCAATTGCCCCAAACTGCCTAACTATTAACCTTGATTTATTGGTAACAAAAGCAATTACATATTCTTAGTAATATAAGCCTTCTGCAGATATAGTATTAATAATGTTAAAACACATTTTTTCTGCACAGCAAAAAGAAGCAAACTATTTTTCAAGCACATCAAAATATAGGACCATTTTAAATAGCAAATAACATTGTTACACACAACTATTGTTGAGTATATAGCTTAGACATTGCATCTTTTTGAAACCCTATAATCCTAGGTTGAACTACTGTTGTTATTTTGTCGTTAAGTTGTGTCCAACTCATTTTGAGATCCCATGGACTGCAGCCCCAATATCCTTATTCCATGGCATTTCCCAGGCAAGAATATTAGAGTGGGCTGCCATTTCCTTCTCCAGGAGATCTTGCCGACCCAGGGATCAAACTCAAGTCTCCTGCATTGGCAGGTGGATTTTTACCACTAAGTCACCAGGGAAGCCCAGGTTGAACTACTGTAAATTGATCTTTTAGGAGTAGAGTCCTGGTCAGCTGTCTTCTTCACTATATTTATTTATTTTTGTCCCTGGAATATGGGATCTTAGTTTCCCCATCAGGAATCAAACCCATGCCCCCGACATTGGAAGCGCTGAGTTGTAACCTCTGCACCATCAGCGGAGTCCCTGTTCTCTGTATTTAGATCCTATAATAAGTGTTCAATACTCTGGAAAGTCTTTGTCTTTGGAATTAAGATGATGAAACTTTTCAGGATTTTACTTTATTTATGCATCACTTATATTCACTTCCCCACATCACCCCGCACTCCTCCAACCATCTCACCAAGTCCTGCTTGAGAAGAGAACAACTGGGCCCCTTTCTCAGTTTACGTTGTTTATAGGTGTAGCACTGTGATTTTCTGTATCTTATTTTCTTATAATTACTGAGAATATCATTTTAACATTCACTACTCATTGGATCCATTTGACTAAAGACAATGATCAGACATCAGATACTTGGGAGACACTAGTTTTATTAGGGCTCAGAGTATATAAAGGTGCCCTAGATCCAGCAGGGATGTTCTTTGATCAATTACGATTAATATTGCACGAGCCCTGTTGCCAGTTTTTCTTAACTCATTTTTTCCCTTCAAAAAAATTTTTTAATCTTGTTTCTTTCCCACAAATTATGAGGCAAACTGGCTGCGCCAAGGCAATCTTCAGTACCAATAAATCAAGGTTTCCCATAAAACTGTACAATTTCTTACTGATGGCACTTGAAGAAGAAAGTTATTAAATCATTACTCATTTAACAGAAATTTTTAGGATGCACTACTATTTCTCACTGCATACTGTTTGGTGTGGTCATAGTGTAGAAACCTAGATATTGAGTGGAAAACCTGGCAAGATCTTGGTGATTTCCCGGCATTAATACTTAGTCTGCTGTTGCTAATGAGGCTTCCCAGGGGGCTCAGTGGTAAAGAACTTGCCTGCCAATGAGTTCAATCCCTGGGTGGGGAAGATCCCCTGGAAAAGGAAATGGCTATCTGTTCCAGCATTCTTGACCAAAAAATCCCATGGACACAGGAGCCTGGTGGGCTACAGTCCCTGGGGTCGCAAAGAGTTGGACTCCACAGAACGGCTAAGCATGCACGCACAGGTTGCTAATGACCAAACAGATGGGCAGGTAACTTTCAAAGAAGCCTGTTTACCTTGAACTGCAACAACCAGGGCCACATGCTATAGAGGAAGAATGTTCTGGAGGCAGGCAATGCGGGAACAATGCACTTGCTTGGACATCTCTTTGAGTGAGACTCTCATATTCATCTCTGCATTCCCATACTGTCTACTGCAGGTACTCATTGGTTGGTGAATTTAATGCTGGGTTATTGGAGAAGGGAGAAGAGAGACAAACCCACGGTGATGAAGAGAGGCGCTCATCTTTTTAGGCTAGTGGGCTTATCCTTTCTTTTTGTGTGTGCTAATATAGCTAGAATAAGGTATCCTTGGAGTGGGATAGCAGAAGGATCTGCAGGTGGTACAAGGAGTCCTCCCGATGGTGCAGGGTTGTCTCAAAGCACCTGAGGTTATGACAGTCCTGAAGCATGAGGCTGCAAAGCCTTATTCATAGTCCACAATGCAGAGTCCTCAAAGGACAGGGAGGTCTGATCCAAGGCTATATTTTTATAAAAATCTGCTCTATCCCAAACTCTAGGGGAACATGTTCTTTTCTGAGGACAGAAGGAAAATCTCTCTGAAGCTGACCCTAAGTCTTTAGTTCTGCAAAGCTCCACTTAGTAAATGGAACAGTGACTTACTGAATTGCATGGGTTGAGGGAAGAAGCCAAGAAAGCCGAAATCTTTCTCAGCATTGTGTTCATACCATGAGGACGTTTACAATGATAACGTCATTACAATGGTTTGAACACAAAGTGATAAAGTTTTATTTACTTAATCAGCCACAAAGGTAAGTTGAACCCGAAGTATTAGTCCCTGTATTCTTGCCTGGAGAATTCCATGGACAGAGGAGCCTGGAGGGCCACAGTTCATGGGGTCCCAAAGAGTGGGCCCTAAAACTTTACTGTTAGAAATTAATTTCTTTGTCTGGAGTATTGCCCTCTCTCTCTAATTCCCTTTCTCAAATAGCCTAGATGTAGATTAATATATTAAGTCATCAATACCTTAGTGTGAAAGAGTTTGAAAATTCATGGCTCATAGCAAAGTGGGGAGATGTAAAACAAAGCAGTGGTGGGGAATATGAAAAGATTTAAATCAAAGACTAATTTTTTTTTTTTTTTTTTTTGGCCTGGGGAACCCATCTGTAACCATAAGTTTCACAGATTCTCTTGTTCTCAAGCAGAATTTCTCCACCTTGTCCTTAGGGGAAAAGGTGGGGAAAATTTTATTATGGAGGTGGGTATCCTGTGAATTGCAGAAAGTTTAGCAGTATCCCTGCCCTCTAACCATTACATGCCAGTTGCAACCCCAGTTATGACAACAAAAAATGTCTCCAGTCCTTGCCAAAAATGTTCCCAGGGGATCAAAACCACCCCGACATGAAGATCACTGTCTGGTGTAAATTATAGTCTTGGCGATGTTAAGGGTAGAATCAGTACAACTGTTTTCTCCCATAGATGGTGCAATTGCTCAACAAAGTGTTTCATTAAAAGAGCTGTAGGGAATCTGAAAAGCGGAAAGTGTTGTTTGCTCAAGACGGGTCCTACTCTTTGCGACCCCATGGGCTGTGGCCTGCCAGGCTCCACTGTCTGTGGACTTCTCCAGGTAAGAATACAGGAGTTGGAAGCCATTCCCTTCTCCAGGAAGGAGATCTTCCCAACCGAGGGATCAAACCCGGGTCTCCCACATTGCAGGCAGATTGCTTACCATCTGAGCCACCAGGGAAACCACAACAGGGAAACTAACCAGAAGGAAAAATACAGATCACAGGCCACTTAATCAGCTGCAAATTGTCTTTGCTTTTGCCCCTCTTCTGAATCAGTGGGAAATGGACCATATTGGAAAGTTCTGGTTCCTGATGGCTGCCTTGACCCTCTATGGGCTGGCCAGGAAGGCTGATTTTGACAATGGAAGGTGCTAGCTGTCTGGGCCTCATCCAGAAGGACTCCCAGGCTAGGCTGGGCAAATGCCAAGGTTTATAGAGAGTCACCCAAAGCAGCAGTCACTCGTATGCTTTTGATATTGCAAAATTGTTCCTAGTTACTCTGCACATTTTGTCTTTAAATTGCTTTCATTGTTTTATGTGGTCTGTGGTACGCACCTCATTTCTTTCAGCTTGCAGCCATAATATTTCCAGCAGTTAGCTCATTCAACAGAAGTTCCTTGTATTTTTACCCAAGGAGTCAACATTATGTTAGGGAGAGGAGGCAGAAGGTTGGAATACATTTCCCTGAGGTGAGAGGCAACTAGCCTTATAAAATGTTTTATTACCCAAAGAGAGAATATTATTTAATCACCAAAGTGATGCAAACTGGCGCAGTGGTAAAGAATTTGCCATCCAGTTCAGGAAAGACAGAGGATGTGGGTTTGATCCCTGGATAGGGAAGGTTCCTTGGAGTAGGAAAAAGCAACCCACTCCAGTATTCTTGCCTGAAAATTTCCATGCACAGAGGATCCTGGGACACTAGAGTCCATAGGGTTGCAAAGAGTTGGACATGACTGATCATGCACCCATGATGCTAACAAAGCCTCAAAACTCCCTTTGACATTTTGCTGAGATTACTCGCGTGTGCTAAATTACTTCTGTCATGTCCGACTCTTTGCAACCCTATGGATTGTAGCCCACCAGTCTCCTCTATCCATGAGATTGTCCAGGCAAGAATCCTGGAGTGGGTTACTATGCCCACCTCCAGGGGCTCTTCCCTACCCAGGGATTGAACCCATGTCTCTTACATCCTCTCTATTGGCAGGCAGGTTCTTTACCACTAGAGCCACCTTGGCAGCCCCCACAGGAACTAGTTATGCATCAGACAAATTGCAGTTCTCATTTACCAGCGCAGGGCAAGGTCAGGCTACTGAAAAGTAACAGTGATGCTTCTTCCAAGTGGATATATGCTGCAGGTTTAATGCTTTTCTTTTCCACCTGTGACATGAGTGGGTTTACAGTTTCAGGATACAATAGACACTGAGAGCTGACATCCTCTTCATTTGTCACTAGCAGCAGACGTTGTCCAAAGCCGGGATCAAGATTCATCATAGCCAGGAGCTGTTGATTGGATCTGTTTATTACCAGTAAACTCTTTTGAACAAATTCCATAAAGACTCCTGTTGCTAGATGAACATCCAAGAAGCAGAGATTCAGGCTCGCAGGGAACTTTCGTTGGTTTTATTAGTTCAACAAGTGCTTTTGAGGATCGACTATGTGCAGATATAAACTTGGGTCCGCTGAAGTCAGTGACGTCACTCCCAGACCCCAGCACTAAGCATAGCCCAAACAGGAAGCACAGAAGCCCATCTAGTATGCAATCTTGGCCACGTCTGCTTGTCAACACTCCACAGTCTCCTTTGCAAGAGCTTCTCTGGGGACCTTTTTCCTTTGTCTGCTATAGTAGCAACTCTGTGTGGTGGGATGCTCCACCTTTAATTGGGCGTGAGGAATTCAAGCAAGCAAGTCACACGTGGTCTCGTCCCATTCAATAGGTTCTCTGTCACGAGTGGCGACAGAAGTGATTAGCTCTGCAAACCAAAAAACCTGATTTCGGCTGAGGGTGCTATTTGGATCTGCATTCTTAAAAATTGCTTTGCATGTTTCTTCTACGTGTTACTGGCCTAGAACTACTGTTTTGATGCAGAGATTCTTAACCCTGGCTGCACGTTATGATCACAGGGGAAAGTTTAAAAAATGCTGCTGCCTGGGCCCCATCCCTGTGATTCTTAAATTGGTTGGAGGGTGTATTTCTTCTTGGAAAATTAATAAAATTTATATCAGTGGTTCTCCATCTTGGCTGTATGTTAAAATCATCTGGAGTGGGGGAAATTTTTTGTTTCTTGATGTCTGAACCCCATTGCAGACCAATTAAAAATGACTCTCTAAGCTAGAGTTCTGGCATCTAGTTTTTAGCTCTTCAATGTATTCTAGTGTGTAGGTCTATAAGGGGCCACTGATGCAAATTCTTGGCTTCCCCAGGTGGTGCTGAGGTAAAGAACCCGCCTGCCAATGCAGGAGATGTAGGAGACTCGGGTTCCATCCCTAGGTTGGGAAGGTCCCCTGGAAGAGGAAACGGCAATCCACCACAATATTCTTGTCTGAAGAATCCCATGGACAGATGGACCATGGAGGGCTACATGGACCTGGTGGGCTACAGGATTGCAGACAGTCAGACTGAGAGTCTTACAGACAGAGAGTAAGACTGAAGCAACTTAGCACGCACTCACACACATGATGCAAATTCTTTTACTTTCATGTAGAGATAGTCTACACCAGCAATCAAAAAGGCAGAAAGGGTCACTAAAAAGAAGGTCAAACTGGGTTGGTTCTTTGTGCATAAGGAATCAAAAGTCAAACATTTCTTCTGGATTCCAAGAGAGAGAAAGTGTATGAACATAGGCAGGACAGGTTTTGTAGAGTTGCATAAACAGGAGTAGAATGTTTGTGATTAAGAAAAAACAAATTCTGCACCACAAACATCTATTAACACCTCCTACATGCCACGGGCTGTCAAGGACGATAAGGTAAGACTGAATCCTTTCTCATGATTCAGAAGCTTACAATCTTAGAAAGAAATACTGTTTTGACAAACCTCATATAATCAGAGGGAAGCAAGAGAGAGAGAAAGGATCTAATTTAAACTCATAGCCCAAAATTTGTCACAGTGGGACCTTGGAGGAATTCGGTACCTTTCTAAGCTTCTATTGCTCAGCTGTCGAAGGTCTCATTCAGATGCTGCTTCCTGTATCCTCCTCTCCAGCTGCTTTTCTCCTAAAGAAGCATGCTGTGTCTGCCCCCTACAATCCACATTCATGCGTGTCCTGGGGGTCTGATCTATTCCTGAGTCCACCTCTCTCCTCCTCCACAAGACTCGCTCTATTCTATGTCCTGTTGCCTAAGCCTCCAGGTCCTTGAAGTCTGCAGTGACAGCTGAGAAGCCATGAAATGCTCTACAGGTGACATAGCAATGGCATATTTTCCCCGGTGGTGGCTCAGACGGTAAAGCGTCTGCCTGCAATGCGGGAGACTGGGTTCAATCCCTGGGTCAGGAAGATCCCCTGGAGGAGGAAATGGCAACCCACTCCAGTACTCTTGCCTGAAAAATTCCATGAATGAAGGAGCCTGGTAGGCTACAGTCCACGGGGTCGCAAAGAGTTGGACACAACTGAGGGACTTCACTTTCACTTTTCAGGGAGGAGTGATTGGGAGCAAAATATCCAAAGTATATTTCCTGAGGGGAGATGGGCGAAAGGTTTTGGAAAAATGTGTTCTTCTCTTGGAAGCCCCTCAACTAACCTCCAAGAGTGAGTTACTTGTTCTTCCTGGGATGGGCCTATGTGAGTGGCCGTTCCACCCACATTCCCTCACTCCAAGAGGCTAGATCCTACGCCAGAAAACAGTGAGTCCTCTCTACTTTGCAGGGACTGGTTAATCTAAGGTTAAACCAGAAGAACAATTTTTTTTTTTTTCCTTTGAGAATACTAACTAATTTCCAAAGAAGTCTTTTCTGGACTGAACTGATCCAAGATGTTCTGTGAGGGAACTACAGTTTTAGAAACAGAAAGAGATAGCCTGGTTTTTCTACTCGGGTGATGCAAAAGTGCTGCTTAGGTCACTTTGTCCATCAGATCAAGGATCATGTACCACCCCGTTGAGAAAAACTTCCTGTGGTTATTCCAGCAAGAGATAATGACTCCTTTCTCTGATACGTGTATCTACAACTGTTTCTGAAATTATGGAAATTTATTTCCATTTGCAGTGACACATCACTTTTTCTTCATATGGTAGTTATTTGGGTACAAATGCTAATTTTTCCGACTAGACTGTAAACTCCTTAAAGGCAAGATCCCACTGTCCAAACAGTGCTAAGCTCAATGTTGGGACTGTAATATTGACAGATCCATCTGGAGGCATGGGTTTATGTTTATATTTTAAAATAACATAAGAAAATCAAAATCTATCATTTATATAATGAAAGAAAAATTATACAAAATTAGTTGAATTTGTTCTCATTCATGTGTCATAACATTTTTAATTAAATTAAATTAAAATTTTTCATTGAAGTATAGTTGATTTGCAATGTCGTGTTAGTTTCAGGTGTACAGGGGAGCAATTCAGTTTTATATGTGTGTGTGTGTATATACACATATGCATAGTTATATATATGCATATTCTTTTTCAGATTCTTTTCCCTTATAGGCTATCACAGATTATTGAGCATAGTTTACTGTGCCATACAGTAGGTCCTTGTTAGTTATTTATTTTATATATAGTAGAGTATATATGTTAATCCCATAGTTCAAATGTCATAAAATTTTAAATGACTTGCTCTTGGGGAATCTATAACAAGACCTTGCACAATATTAAAGAAGCGTCCATGCTCACTGGGGCAAAAATCAAAGTGTTTTCCAGGATGAATTGTTGTCTGGAGGCTGCAGTTTTCATCTGGAGGTCGCTTCCAACTTTATTCCTATTGATGGCCGAATTCAGTTCCCAGGATCACAGGACTGAAGCCCCTGTTTCCTTGCTGGCTGTTGACTGAAGACCTGAATATTCATTGGAAGTACTGATGCTGAAGCTGAAACTCCAACACTTTGGCCACCAGATGCAAAGAACTGACTCATTGGAAAAGACCCTGACGGTGGAAAAGACTGAAGGCAGGAAGAGAAGGGGATGACAGAGGATGAGATGGTTGGATGGCATCACCGACTGGATGGACATGAGTTTTAAGCAAGCTCCAGGAGTTGGTGATGGACAGGGAAGCCTGGTGTGCTGCAGTCCATGGGGTCACAAAGAATTAGACACGACTGAGCAACTGAATTGAACTGAACAGACTGAAGACCATGATGAGCTCCTAGAGGCCACCACATTCCTTTTCAAGTGCCTCTTCCATTTTTGAGCTAACAATGGTATATCAAATCCTTCTTATGCATCAAATCACTGACTTCATTTTCTCTGGCCTCTAGACTCAGATTTAAAGAGCTCCCGTGATTAGGAAGGGTCCACCTGGATACTTCCTATTCGTACATTCAATTGTGCCATGTAAGATGACCTAACCCTGGAAATGAGATCTGTCATGCTCACAAATCCTGGTGATCACACAGGGTGTGCATGCCAGCAGTTGGGAAATTTAGGAGCCATCTTAGAGTTCTGCCTACCACAGTTCTCTCAAGAGGCTTGGCTGAGAATAGAAAACTACTGGGAAGAATAATCTAGAAGGAAGTGGGATTAAATGATTCTTTCTACAACAATGGTCAGGAGCAAGCCTTGAGCCTATTTGTATGCTGAGAAGACAGAAAGGATGCAGAAAAGGGATTAAATGTCCAAGAAGGTGAGAATAACTGCAAAGGGACTTGAGGAGATGGGTTCCTGAATGTAAGATTAAAGGGAGAATGCCCTTCTACTCAGAGGATGTAAAGAGACTGTGAAGGTGGATGCTGATATGTGTGCAAGGGCAGCAGTTTGATGGGATGTTTTCAGATCGCCTCAATACATTCCCTAAGAAGTGGGAAGACAAGGAAGGCAGTAACAGGGTAGATAGAACTGGGGGATGCTGAGAGAGTGGATATTGGAAGTGGAACTTGAGATGGTTGACCCAGGGCATCCACAAGTGGTAGAAGGGTTAATAATAAATCCTTCCACTAAGCACAGAGAAGGCTTCCCTGGTGGTTCAGACAGTAAAGAATCTGTCTGAAATGCAGGAGACCCCAGTTCAACCCCTGAGTCAGGAAGATCCCCTGGAGAATTTGCCAATGAACATTCCTATAGTCAAAGCTATGGTTTTCCAGTAGTCATATACGATGTGAAAGTTGAACCATAAAGAAGGCTGGGCACCAAACAATTGTTGCTTTTGAACTGTGGTGTTGGAGAAGACTCTTGAGAGTCCCTTGGACTGTGAGGAGATCCAACCAGTCCATCCTCAGGGAAATCAATCCTGAATATTCGTTGGAAGGACTGATGCTGAAGCTGAAACACCAATACTTTGGCCACCTGATTTGAAGAGCCGACTTGTTGGAAAAGACCCTGATGCTGAGAAAGATTAAGGGCAGGAGGAGAAGGAGGATATAGAGAATGAGATGGTTGGACAGCATCACCAATTCAATGGACATGAGTTTGAGCAAACTCCGGGAGATGATGGATGTGGGATCTGGGCATGCTGCAGTCCATGGGGTCACAAAGAGTTGGACACAAGTCGGACATGACTGAGTGACTGAACAGCAGCTAAGCAGGAAGGATACCGGAGCTGCCTCTTACCTGCTCACGAGTCCCGCAATGTGCATTTGTCCCCAGCACAGAGTTCAGTGACATTATGTTAGCATCTTGAAGTTGGCCATAGTGCGGACACTTATACCTTGGAAATTGGCAAACATCGAGATTAGGGCTTTTTAAACAGACAGCTAGCTGTTAAATATTTACCAGCTCACCAGTCCTACAGGAACCACCCTTTGAGTTTCAAAGACATCAGCTTACATCAAATTGCTTCTGTTCATAAGTCCTTATTCCACAAAGAAGTCATAGGAGCATCTGGATAAATGACAAGATGGGCATAGTTTACAAAATGTGCCTGAGGTGGCTATAATATTTAGCTCTCATACCAATTTAATGTACATCAATAAGGAGGTACTGCTAAAGGAGGCTTAAAATAGCAATGTATAAATCTCTTCTCTTCACAGAGTGAGTTTCCACTTTGCATATCGAAATATGAGGATCAATTGAGATTCGTGGTACTAGGAATATTTTAGACATTGAAATGAATATGGGCAGATAATAGAAAAAATTCCTTCCTCTTTTCCTTCTTTCTTTTATCCTACCTTTCCTTTCCTTTCCTTTCTTCTTCCTTTTTATAAAACAACATTTGAGTTTTTAAGAGAAACATATTAGTGGAACTTGTCTAAGAAAGTCAGGAAAAGGCGAAAGAAGAAGATTGAACTAGAGAAGGATGAACAGAAAGAGAAAAAAAGATAAGCAAAAAGGTACAAAAGAAATATCAGACATACAACAGCCAAACAAATACTTTCAGTGAGGAAGCTAATTAAACTCTATACTTTTAAAAATAATTTTTAAGTAATCAATGGTCTTCTTAAAATCAGTAAGGTGAATACAGTTCTTTAGTTGAGACGTTACCTTCTCTCAGAGCCCACAAATATGCATGAGGCAATCTGCAGTTTGAGCTACTTGTATTTCAGGAAAGGCCATTGAAGAGTTCTCTCAATGAGCAGCAAAACATTATTGCCAGCCTACCAGCTCTTCTGTAATTCACAATATTATCTACTTTTAAGCAGCCCTCTAAGGGGAGAATGTTGAGTCCAGGGGGAGCCAAAGCAGGCAAAGTGTTGCAGAATTTTGACTTCTATACATTATTTTAGCCCAAAATTATTTGTGATGAAATAAGGCACTGGAAAACTATGACAATAAGAAAAATTTGGAATTATCATTAACACCTAAGTGAGTCAAGAGATTCAGGGTCTTTCTTCTCCTTTTACCTAAGATCCTTTAGTGGTTCTCAGAGTCTTGCTGGAGAGGTCAACATGAAAAAACTTTTGTAATGCTAGAAGGATGGATTTTATGTTTTTATAAGTCTTCTTCATAGGACCACCCTAAGTGTTTGTCTTAGGTCCATTCCACCCAGGAAAGAAAGAGATGAAAGGAAAAGGCTAAACAGCAGAGAGGAAGCTAAGTCTTGCTCTTCCCGTATGTCAAGGTAATTGGCCTTGGCCTTTCTTGCTCATGGGACTTTGGGACAGTAACTCAGAAGCAATATGAAGAATAAATTTGGATTCTGGACAGTTCCTTAATACTATCTTGTTGATGAACTATCTTCCTTGAGCTGCTTCATCAAAGGCTGCACCAGTGTTCTCAAAGGTCGCCATGATTTATCACAGCTCAACAAACGTATCCATGGGTATGTTCCAGTCCTTTATAAATTAAAGTTCAGGATTCTAGATAAATTAAAATAAAAGAATACTGACTCTTCTGTAAGGCTGTGGCTCTAACAACTGGATCTCCATGAGCAACTTATCATGCCAGTCTTATAACATATTGAAGAAATTCACACATCCCCAGAAGGAATTCTACGATTCACTGATTTCCTCAATTTGCTTTTCAAAAAAAACTAAGTGACTCTCTGAGCCAGAAGATTATTTAACTTCTGACATTTTAAGGTATGGAACATATTGAATTTAAAATTAAGTCTGAATAAACATTGATTAATATATGATATCAAAAGTTCCAAATCAAAACAATTTTAAGACAAGTATATATGTAAATACAAATATGTAACATAAATGTAAAACATTTGCTTCATCTAAAGAAATGTTTAAAAATGGGAATAAAGTAAAGCACACTAGTTTAAAAGTCATCCAACAACTATAAAGAAGAGAACAAGGCAGGCTGCCACGTAATACTGAGCAGAGTTCTCTGTGCTATACAGTAGGAACTTGATTGTTATCCATTTTAAACATAGTGATGGGGAGGGAAGTGGGAGGGGGGTCATGTTTGGGAACGCATGTAAGAATTAAAGATTTTAAAATAAAAAAAATAAATAAAATTAACATCTAGAAAAAAAAAGAACATATGTTAACAAAATGGTAAAAAATTGAAAGCAAAGATATATTGGTAGTATTGTCATAACTTTATATTTAATTCAAGATTTTATTTCACAAGATCTGTATTAGTACTTATAATTTTGTCTGTAAAACAAAATTTCAAATGTAGTTGCTTAAGCATGTAGAGATTTGTTTTTCTATAATAAAATTAGTCCAAAGAAAAAAAAATAATAAAATAAAATAAAATAAAAATGTCAATATATTTTAAACATAGTGATGAGTACATGTAGATCCCTGAATGGGAGGGAATTTGGGGGGAGAATTGCTGTTGTTGTTCAGTTGCTAAGTTGTGTTTGACTCTTTGTGACCCCATATATTGCAGCATGCCAGGCTTCCCTGTCCTTTACCATCTCCAGGAGTTTGCTCAAACTCAAGTCCATTGAGCAGGTGATGCCACCCAACCATTTCATCCTCTGTCTTCTGCTTCTCCTCCTGCCTTCAATCTTTCCTCACATCGTGGTCTTTTCCAATGACTCAGCTCTTCACATCAGGTGGCCAAAGTATTAGCATTGTCAGGCAGGTTCTTTACCACGAGTGCCAGCTGGGAAGCCCTTAGCGGAGAATAGATACATGTATTAATATATGTAAAACTGAGTCCCTTTGCTGTCCACTGAAAATTGTTACAACATTGTTAATCAGGTATATTCCAATATAAAATAAAAAGTCAAAAAAGAAGATAATAAAAATCATTCGTAATTCTGCTACTTAGAGGTTATCATTGAAGTATTTTTAAGGCATGTTGTACAAGTCAGCTGTTACAGTAATGATTCTCCTTAACAAAACAGACTACAACAACAGACATTTATTTTCTCTTCATCATGAAGGTATAGATCAATAATTTGGCTGGAATTTCTCTTTCTAGGCTCAGCTGGTTTCACCTGGCCTGGCTCTAGAAAGGAGGTAAGTTCATGTCTCATTCTGGGTTGGGTGAAAGCCCAGTGTCTCTTCCTCTGTCTGTAATAGCAGAAGCAGAGAGGTCAGTTCAACCATGCCAGCTTATTTAAATTGTCTGCTCACACCACACCTTGCAGGAGTTCATTAAACTAAACCTACTTATACGACCAGTCAGAGTCAGTGGGGCAGGGAACACACTCCCAGATAGGGGAAACTAGAGTAAGGCAATGGAGGAAGAAACGGTAAGCAAATCCTATAATTATATGCAGATATATACACATAGTTATATAGGTATATGCACATATGTTTATATGTATAACATATGTTTATATATGTAAACATATATATATAGGTGAGGCTTCCAGGTGGTGCTAATGGTAAAGAACCCACCTGCCAATGATTTCCCTTACACATTTTTCCTATTGTAATCTTTGTCACTTGCTTATTGGTTGCAGAAACTTAATGAATTGTATCATCGTATTGCCAATATTTTTCTTAGTTTGTGTTCTACCTATTCATTTTGTCTTTTGACATTGATATTATAAATTTTCATATAGAAAAATGAATCAAGAAAAAGACCAATTTTTTTAGATGAATGATCTTTGCTTTGCAATTTCTTTTGCTTTAAGTTTAGAAAGTATTTACTTTTCTAATCACATTGATTATATTCTTTGCAGCCAAAGATGGAGAAGCTCTACACAGTCAGCAAAAACAACACCAGGAGCTGACTGTGGCTCAGATTATGAACTCCTTATTGCCAAATTCAGACTTAAATTGGAGAAAATGGGGAAAACCACTAGACGATTCAGGTATGACCTAAATCAAATCGCTTAAGATTATACAGCAGAAGTGAGAAATAGATTTAAGGGACTAGATCTGATAGACAGAGTGCCTGATGAACTATGGACAGAGGTTTGTGACATAGTACAAGAGACAGGGATCAAGACCGTCCCCATGGAAAAGAAATGCAAAAAAGAAAAATGGCTGTCTTAGGCGGCCTTACAATTATCTGGAAAAGAAGAGAAGCGAAAAGCAAAGGAGAAAAGAAAAGATATAAGCATTTGAATGCAGAGTTCCAAAGAAGAGTAAGGAGAGATAAGAAAGCCTTCCTCAGTGATCAATGCAAAGAAATAGAGGGAAACAATAAAATGGGAAAGACTGCAGATCTCTTCAAGAAAATTAGAGACACCAAGAGAACATTTCGTACAAAGATGAGCTCAATAAAGGAAGAAATGGTATGGACCTAACAGAAGCAAAAGAAGAGGGTGCAAGAATACATGGAAGAACTGTACAAAAAAGATCTTCATGATGCACGTAATCATGATGGTGTGATCAATCACCTAGAGCCAGACATCCTGGAATGTGAAGTCAAGTGGGCCTTAGAAAGCATCACTACGACCAAAGCTAGAGGAAGTGATGGAATTCCAGTTGAGCTATTTCAAATCCTGAAAGATGATGCTGTGAAAGTGCTGCATTCAATATGCCAGCAAATTTGGAAAACTCAGCAGTGGCCACAGGATTGGAAAAGGTCAGTTTTTATTCCAATCCCAAAGAAAGGCAATGCCAAAGAATGCTCAAACTATCACACAATAGCACTCATCTCACATACTAGTAAAGTAATGCCCCAAATTCTCCAAGCCAGGCTTCAGCAATACGTGAGCCATGAAATTCCAGATGTTCAAGCTGGTTTTAGAAAAGGCAGAGGAACCAGAGATCAAATTACCAACATCCGCTGGATGATCAAAAAAGCAAGAGAGTTCCAGAAAAGCATCTATTTCTGCTTTGTTGACTACACCAAAGCCTTTGACTGTGTGGATCACAATAAACTGTGGAAAATTCTGAAAGAGATAGGAATACCAGACCACCTGACCTGCCTGTTGAGAAACCTGTATGCAGGTCAGGAAGCAACAGTTAGAATTGGACATGGAACAACAGACTGGTTCCAAATAGGAAAAGGAGTATATCAAGGCTGTATATTGTCACCCTGCCTATTTAATTTATATGCAGAGTACATCATGAGAAATGCTGGACTGGAAGAAACACAAGCTGGAGTCAACATTGCCAGGAGAAATATCAATAATCTCAGACATGCAGATGACACCACCCTTATGGCAGAAAGTGAAGAGGAACTAAAAGCCTCTTGATGAAAGTAAAGAGGAGAGTGAAAAAGTTGGCTTAAAGCTCAACATTCAGAAAACGAAGATCATGGCATCTGGTCCCATCACTTCATGGGAAATAGATGGAAAAACAGTGGAAACAGTGTCAGACTTTATTTTTTGGGGCTCCAAAATCACTGCAGATGGTGATTGCAGCCATGAAATTAAAAGATGCTTACTCTTTGGAAGAAAGTTATGACCAACCTAGATAGTATATTCAAAAGCAGAGACATTACTTTGACAACAAAGGTCCATCTAGTCAAGGCTATGGTTTTTCCAGTGGTCATGTATGGATGTGAGAGTAGGACTATAAAGAAAGCTGAGCACCGAAGAATTGATGCTTTTGAACTGTGGTGTTGGAGAAGACTCTTGATTGTCCCTTGGACTGCAAGGAGATCCAACCAGTCCATCCTAAAGGAGATCAGTCATGGGTGTTCATTGGAAGGATTGATGCTGAAGATGAAACTACAGTACTTTGGCCACCTGGTGGGAAGAGTTGACTCATTGGAAAAGACCCTGATGCTGGGAGGGATTGGGGGCAGGAGGAGAAGGGGAAAGCAGAGGATGAGACGGTTGGATGGCATCACCTACTCGATGGACATAAGTTTGAGTGAACTCCGGGATTTGGTGATGGACAGGGAGGCCTGGCGTGCTGTGATTCATGGGGTTGCAAAGAGTTGGACACGACTGAGTGACTGAACTGAACTGAACTGAACTGAAGACTGGTACGATTTACTTATTTTGTGCTTTTTTTTTTTTTTAAAATGGTTTAATCCTTTATATTTATATTTTACTTTTTGACCCTTTTGAATTTATTTTATTCAGTCTGTGGTCTGAGACTAGGAGGTAAATTCTGTCCCTTCTAAAAAATTAGTTAGCACCATACAGATAATAAAGTGAAATCGCTCAGTCATGTCTTACTCTTTTCTGCCCTATGGACTGTAGCCTACCAGGCTTCTCTGTCCATGGGATTTTCCAGGCTAGAGTACTGTAGTGGGTTGCCATTTCCCTTTCTAGGGTATCTTCCCAACCCAGGGATCAAACCCAGGTCTCATACATCGCAGGCAGACGCTTTACCTTCTGAGCCACCAAGGAAGACTATATAGAGAATAATATTTTCCTAATTAAAAAAATTAAGCATATAAGTAATGTACTAAGAGTACCTAAGTATGTATCAGTATTAAGATACTGCTGCTGCTGCTGCTACTAAATCACTCCAGTCGTGTCCGACTCTGTGCGACCCCATAGACGGCAGCCCGCCAAGCTCCCCTGTCCCTGGGATTCTCCAGGCAAGAACACTGGAGTGGGTTGCCATTTCCTTCTCCAATGCATGAAAGCGAAAAGTGAAAGTGAAGTCTCTCAGTCATGTCCGACTCTTAGCAACCCCATGGACTGCAGCCTAGCAGGCTCCTCCATCCATGGGATTTTCGAGGCAAGAGTACTGGAGTGGGGTGCCATTGCCTTCTCTGATTAAGATACTACATAAAGTTTAAATTAAAAACATTATTACCAAAACAAAGATCCTCTAATAATTTAGGGGAGGAATGTTTGACAAACCAGTTAAAGGTAGAAATTAACATTAATTCAATGTCTCTGTTACTTCATTCTCTTATTTATGACACAAAATAATATATGCATAACTGAGAAAATCTTTTTAACTATCAGCTGGATAAAGTTAACAACTGTCTATATCCATTTATTTGAATTTTTTAAAAAATCATATTCTTTCTTTGAAAACTAGCCTCGGTATAGTAGAGGAAGAGATAAATAAACATGGAGCTCACAATTAGGAAACCCAGATTCGAGTTCTCTTTGGAAGCTGTTTGACTTTGATCAAGATAACCTTTTTCATCATCAGTGTACTTATCTAAATTGAGAAGGCAAAAATGCCACCAGGGTTATACACTGAAGAAAAATAATAAGGATATAATAAAGACAAAAATATTTTTCAGTTCAGTTCAGTCACTCAGTCATGTCCGAATCTTTGCGAAACTATGAATTGCAGCACTCCAGGCCTCCCTGTCCATCACCAAATCCCGGAGTCTACCCAAACCCATGTCCATCGAGTCGATGTTGCCATCCAGCCATCTCATCCTCTGTCATCCCCTTCTCCTCCTGTCCCCAATCCCTCCCAGCATCAGAGTCCTTTCCAATGAGTCAACTCTTCCCACCAGGTGGCCAAAGTATTGGAGTTTCAGTTTCAGCATCAGTCCTTCCAATGAACACCCAGGACTGATCTTCTTTAGGATGGACTAGTTGGATCTCCTTGCAGTCCGAGGGACTCTCAAGAGCTTTCTCCAACATCATAGTTCAAAAGCATCAATTCTTCAGCGCTCAGCTTTCTTCACCATCCGACTCTCACATCCATACATGACCACTGGAAAAGCCATAGCCTTGACTAGACGGATCTTTGTTGTCAGAGTAATGTCTCTGGCTTTTGAATATGCTATCTAGGTTGGTCACAACTTTCCTTCCAAGGAGTAAGCATCTTTTAATTTCATGGCTGCAATCTCCATCTGCAGTGATTTTGGAGCCCCCCAAAATAAAGTCTGACACTGTTTCCACTGTTTCTCCATCTATTTGCCATGAAGTGATGGGACCAGATGCCATGATCTTAGTTTTCTGAATATTGAGCTTTAAGCCATCTTTTTCACTCTTCTCCTTCTCTTTAACATTTACTGACTAATCATTGTGTTGATAAGTGCTTCACATGGATTTCTTAATTTTGTCTTCATGTTATCCTTACAAAAATATCCAGTAGTACAAACATTACCCTATTTCACAGATGGGGTATCTGAGAAATTAAGTCCCTTGCCACATTCCCAGAACTTGGTAGTGGATGAGGATGCAAAAGGTTGTACATTAGAACAAAGTTCAGTTCAGTTCAGTCGCTCAGTTGTGTCCAACTCTTTGCGACCCCATGAATCGCAGCACGCATCACCGCATCACCAACTCCTGGAGTTCACTCAGATTCATGTCCATCGAGTCAGTGATGCTATCCAGCCATCTCATCCTCTGTCGCCCCCTTCTCCTCCTGCCCCCAATCCCTCCCAGCATTGAAGTCTTTTCCAATGAGTCAACTCTTCGCATGAGGTGGCCAAAGTACTGGAGTTTCAGCTTTAGCATCATTCCTTCCAAAGAAATTAGAACAAAGTAGAGCATTGTAAAAACATCAGAGGTTACTGTGCAAGCATGTTTCCTTTGACGGTTTCCGCTTGGAAGTCCTCTTTCCCTTGCTGTCTTCTTTACTTCATGATGGTTTTCGTCCATTTCATGCAGATGGTTCTGAGCCATAGAAGCCAGGAGAAGAGTCTGAGCTTCATTGTTCATTTTTGGGTTCCTCATCATTGGTAAACTCGTACAGTCTCTTCCTGCATCTCTGTTTCTTTCCTTTTTTCTTTTATACTGAAGACTCAGAACAATTTCTCCCCTCTATACCCTCAGTTGGAGAAGGCAATGGCACCTCACTCCAGTACTCTTGCCTGGAAAATCCCGTGGACGGAGGAGCCTGGTAGGCTGCAGTCCATGGGGTCGCCAAGAGTCGGACACAACTGAGCGACTTCACTTTCACTTTTCACTTTCATGCATTGGAGAAGGAAATGGC
This sequence comes from Ovis aries, assembly GCF_016772045.2. NCBI lineage: Eukaryota > Metazoa > Chordata > Mammalia > Artiodactyla > Bovidae > Ovis > Ovis aries. The sequence goes on from NC_056069.1 coordinate 57,349,436, forward strand.
AGCCCACTCCAGTGTTCTTGCCTGGAGAATCCCAGGGACGGGGGAGCCTGGTGGGCTGCTGTCTATGGGGTCGCACAGAGTCGAACATGACTGAAGTGACTTAGCAGTATACCCTCAGTGGATTTTGTTTCCTGATTTAATTTATGATTTAAGAAACTATGCTTTCCCTAAGGAAACTCTGAAATTTCTAAGGAAAAACATACTTTTTCACAGTTATCACCCAAAAGATAATAGCCCCCAAGAGCACCCATCTCTTGCACACGCTTGTTCCTGGGAACAGGTATTTAGCAGGTCATTTCAAGTTCCAGCTACAGCTTTGTCATAGACTCTAAAACAAAGACCAGCAGCATAACAGATGGTTTCTCCTAAACCAAACCATGAAAAGTGAAAGTGTTAGTCACTCAGTGGTGTTTAACTCTTTGTGACCCCATGGACTGTAGCTCTCCAGGCTCCTCTGTCCGTGGGATTCTCCAGGCAAGACTATTGGAGTGGGTAACCATTCCCTTCTCCATGAGATCTTCCTGACCGAGAGAACAAACCCAGATCTGCTGCATTGCAGGCAAGTTCTTTACCATTTGAGCCACCAGGGAAGCCCCCAATCAAACCAGTGCTGTCCACATTTTGAAAAAAATATTCACAAAATTTTTCATTAGTGTAAATAACACATTTACCTGGGTTTAGTAAGTTTTTAATTTTTTACTTGGAGTTCTCATGAGGCTGAGATTCCACAAGGTAAGTGTGGGAGGTGGGAGGAAGATCAGCTTTAATCTAATTGGTAATCAACTTCTCAGTTTACAAGGAAGGTGTAACCTGTAGTCACAGATGATTCAGAGACTCTCAGCTTCTGCCAACGCTGGGCATCAGTCTGAGAGGTTTGGCTTGCATCCCAGGGACAAGGTGAAATTTGTTTCTGAGCTATTTCATTTTTTCTGTTCCAAATCTATTTAATAATCTCTTTTTCTAGTTCCTTGCTGTAAGAGTTAAACGTATCATTCTTAAGACAGTCTCAGGTTGCAGGGGACATATTTACTGGGTGTCATATAAGAACTGCGTGTCATCTTTACTGAGGATCTGCCACACTCCTCATTTGATTCTCAAACATTTGTGAACATCAACATTCAGGCAGGTTGCAGAGATGCCTGTCTTCAGTAAAAGATGAAGCTGGACCAGAACTCAGGCAATCTGACTCCAGCTTCTACACCCTTCCCATACCACGCAGCTTCCTTAGTATCTCTCAGCTCTCCGCCTTATAAAGTGAGGGTATCAGCTGTACTATTTTTTCATCTTTCTCTCTTCCCTCTTCTACCTTGCCATTTCTCTCAGCTGCACTTACCATTCTCAAGATTGATAAGGCTTACATTCTGTTCTGTAACCGTTGGTAAGCATTCCATGATTAACTCACAGGTTGCATCTGAAAATTAAAAACAGACATTTGTATTATTTGGTGACATTAATATTGCTCACAGTATCATTGTGTATCAGTATTGCAGCTGTAATACTATAATCTTCCGGTTAATGAAGGAAGCATGTCAAAATAGATTCTGTTTCCTATTCTTTCCAATTGCTAATTATGCATTTGGGCCAACTTTATATATGATTCATTTCTTTCTTATACAAGGTTTTGGTTTTTGAATTTTCCCAGAGTTCTAGTTGCCTTTCTTTCTTTGCAGAGTGCAAAATATATACCCTCCTTACTATGGTCCTAATATGTCATAACTTTCCACTAAATACTCATTAATTTTTTTTGAAACTTACTGGCTTTATATTCCAATTTGTATTTGTTCTACAATTATCTTCCTCCCTGGAGCTTTTCATTATCTTTCATTTATGTGCTTTAACCTGAACTGATAGCTCTGCAGCAGACAGGCTATTATTCACTACTTTTCTGGGTTAGATTAATATTTTCATCCATGCTGACTTCTTCTTTAGTTTAATATTCTTTTGCTTGAGTACATTATGATCCAGCATCTAAGAAAAATTGCTTGGGAGAGAAACTCTTAATTCATTTTTTTCAGTAGTCATGTACGAATGTGAGAGTTGGACCATAAAAAAGACTAAGAACTGAAGAACAGATGCTTTCAAATCGTGGTGCTGGAGAAGACTCATGAGAGTCCCTTGGACAGCAAGGAGATCAAACCAGTCAATCCCAAAGAAATCAACCTTGAGTATTCATGGGAAAGCCATTGCTGAAGCTGAAGCTCCAATTCTTTGGCCATTTGATGCAAAGGGCCAGCTCATTGGAAAAGACCCTGGTGCTGGAAGAGACTGAAGGCAGGAGGAGAAGACGACAGCACCTGAGAACAAGACAGGTAGCATCACTGACTCAATGGACATGAACCTGAGCAAACTTCAGGAAACAGCGAAGTACAGGGTAGGCTGGCATGCTGCATGCAGTCCATGAGGTTGCAAAGAGTTGGACATGACTTAGAGGTTGAACAACAATAATAGAAAAATTTTAAATTTGTCCTTTAGTTACTTGAATCATCCATGGGTCAGAATTTTGTATCCTGATCTCTCTTTCTTGTTACAGGTTTCCCCCAAACGTCTGGCTATTTTGGTTGTCTCACAATAAGAATAAGGTTGGGAGCTGGGCACATAGCTGGGGAATTTCAATCAGCAGGCTATTCTAAATATAGAAGACTATCCTGGCAGCCCACCACCTATTGCTCCAGCTCCTGGACCTAGCACACCATTCTTATACACACACACCTGGAGTTCATTCTCTTTTCTTGTATTTGGCATTTACTTCAGACCAGGGCCAGATGTAGGCAGGGTTGGAGAGTGAAGAAAGAATAGATTTAGGAAACCTAATACTAATATATTTGAGAAATGGTATATTTGATTTCACTTTCAGAACATAGATTGATATCCTCCTGGATCTTTGGGATCTCTTTTGATCAAACTCTTTCAGAGCTAAATTAGAGGTAATTTGACTTACGATATCAGCAGCAAATTGAAAAAAAAAAAAAAAGTAATAACATTCGCATCTCCCAGTGAAGGCATTTGGGATGACAGCCAGATTCGGAAAGTGCTTGAGCCTCACTTGAAATTAATTTTGGTATAAATTATTGGGTGGCTAATGTAGAGCACCTCTCATCTACCTAATTTGTACATATCAGCACTCAATACAATTTTTAGAAAAACACTTAAAAATATAATTATCGATAGAAAAGCAAACGTAGCAGAATTAGACTCTTTTTTGCAAGTAAAAATTAGGGCTTTTCTATTCAAAAAAGAAACATCACATTTTGAAATTACTTGTAAAATTTAATCTGACCATTTATTTACTGTGTTCAGTTGCAGAATGATTATGAATAAGAGGGGCTTCCCTGATGGCTCAGACTGTAAAGAATCTGCCTGAAATGAAGGAGATTTGGTTTCAATCCCTGGGTCAGGAAGATCCTCTGGAGAAGGAAATGTCAACCCACTCCAGCGTTCTTGCCTGGAGAACTCCATGGACAGAAGAGACTGGTGGGCTATAGTCCATGGGGTCGCAAAGAGTCGGACATGACTGAGTGACTAATACTTTAAGAATCAGTTCAGTTCAGTTCAGTCCCTCAGTCATGTCCAACTCTTTGTGACCCCATGAATTGCAGCATGCCAGGCCTCCCTGTCCATCACCAACTCCAAGAGTTCACTCAGACTCACGTCCATTGAGTCGGTGATGCCATCCAGCCATCTCATCCTCTGTTGTCCCCTTCTCCTCCTGCCCCTAATCCCTCCCAGAATCAGAGTCTTTTCCAATAAGTCAACTCTTCACATGAGATGGCCAGAGTACTGGAGTTTCAGCTTTAGCATGATTCCTTCCAAAGAAATCCCAGGGTTGATCTCCTTCAGAATGGACTGTTTGGATCTCCTTGCAGTCCAAGGGACTCTCAAGAGTCTTCTCAAACACCACAGTTCAAAAGCATCAATTCTTTAGTGCTCAGCCTTCTTCATAGTCCAACTCTCACATCCATACGTGACCACTTGAAAAACCATAGCCTTGACAAAATGGACCTTTGTTGGCAAAGTAGTCTCTGCTTTTGAATATGCTATCTAGGTTAGTCATAACTTTCTTTCCAAGGAGTAAGCGTCTTTTAATTTCATGGCTGCAGTCACCATCTGCAGTGATTTTAGAGTCCCCCAAAATAAAATCTGACACTGTTTCCACTGTTCTTCCATCTATTTGCCATGAAGTGATGGGACCAGATGCCATGATCTTCGTTTTCTGAATGTTGAGCTTTAAGCCAACTTTTTCACTCTCCATTTTCACTTTCATCAAGAGGCTTTTAGCTCCTCTTCACTTTCTGCCATCTGGCAGGGTGGTGTCATCTGCATATTTGAGATTAGTGACATTTCTCCCAGCAATCTTGATTCCAGCTTGTGCTTCTTCCAGCCCAGCGTTTTTGATGATGTACTCTGCGTATAAGTTAAATAAGCAGGGTTAAGAATAAGAAGGTAAAAACTGGGTTGATTCATAATGGTAAAGAATAAAATCTTTGTGTGCTCTTTTTTGTCTACTTAAAGTGTCTCATGGGCTTCTCAGGTGGCTTAGTGGTAAAGAATCCGCCTGCCAATACAGGAGACACAGGAAACATGGGTTCGATTCCTCGGTTGGGAAGATCCCTTGGAGGAAGAAATGGCAACCCATTCCAGTATTCTTGCCCAGATAATCCCATGGACAGAGAAGCCTAGCAGGCTACAGTCCATGGGGTTGCAGTGAGTCGGATACAACTGAGCAACTGCGCACGCACGCACGCAAAGTATCTCATAAAAGGATATTCTGACAACATCATTCTGAATGGACTTCTAAGCTTTTTGCCAGAGATAGGAAAACATTTTTTATCAAGAGCCAATAACTTCACACATGCTATATCAATTTAAGGTTTACATGGAAGAACGTCCACCTTAACACAGCTTTAGCTTTTTATTTTGAAAGAGAGAAACTTTTTAAAAGCTTAAGTAGAGAAGCCATAAAACTTGATAATATGAGTTACTTAAAAATATGCTTCACTTTTGTATAATGCCTTAACATAATGCAGAAGGCTCAAGGAGAGGAAAGGGAAGAGGAAAAAACAGAGCAGAAGGGAGGAGGAGACAGAGAACAGTAGATTTAGAGACAGTGAGAGTACAGAACGAGTCAATAGATGATGAAGTGTGAAAGTACTTTGGTTACATGATGCTGCCTCTTTGGGCTGAGAGTATATTAGCAACACTTTCTGAAGCTTTAATTTATTAGCATCTATTCACACATGCTTATTTATTCTTTATTCCTAAATGCAGTGAATATTCACAGTAGCCCACTAGGGGTGGGGGATGCTATTTTTTAGGTTTGCATTCTGATAAGTAGGAAAATTTTATTAAAGATCCTGCACTGGGCTTCCCAAGTGGGAGAGTGGTGAAGAATCCTCCTGTCAATGTAGGAGACGCAAGAGATGTGGGTTTGATCCCTGGGTTGGGAAGTTCCCCTGGAGAAAGAAATGGCCACCCACTCCAGTATTCTTGCCTGGGAAATCCCATGGAAAAGGGAGCCTCGGGGGCTACAGCCTGCGTGCGTGCATGTTAAGTTGCTTCAGCTGTGCCCAACTCTTTGTGACCCCATGGACTGTAGCCCACCAGGCTCCTCTGTCCAAGGAGATTCTCCAGGCAATCTATAGGGTTGCAAAGAATTGGACATGATTGAGCAGACACAAATACACACACACACACACACACACACACACACACACACAGGACCCTTCCTTTTTTTTTTTAACTGAGCTACCGACTGAATTGGATTTCATCAGTCTCCTCACTCATGTTCTTTGCTGGCTCATGACTTAACCCAGGACTCCACGCTGCGTTTAGTAATCACGTGTCCACAGTTTCACAGTCTGCGAGCGTTCCCCCCTCTCTGTCTTCCAGGATCTTGCACTTGTGAAGCATATGGGACATACATTTTGCAGAATAACCCACAAGTTGGGTTAGTGTAGTGTCTTTTCATAAACGGATTAAGTTTGGGAATTTTTTTTACACGAGTAGAGCAGAGAAGGTGCACCCTTCTTAGTGTGCTGTGCCAGGCAAGGCAGTAAATGATGTAAACATGTCTTCTTATCAGTGATGCTAAGCTTGGTCACTGGCTAAGGTGTTGTCCGCCAGGTTTCTGTAGTTTATATTTTTCCTTCTGTAACTATTGAAGATCTTAGGGGAGATAATTTGAGACTAAGAAAATAATCGTTTTTCAACAAGCTTTGGCCCATTAATTTTAACAATTGTTCTTAGATCTTGCTTTCAACAGTGTTTACTGTAGTATATGTCTATTCTCATTATCTCTTCTGTATTTGTTACTTGGAAGAGCTATACTCTCTCATTTATTTATTCAGCTATTTATTATGTTATTATGGACTCACGGATGTTTAGTGTATTCTATTGATTATAATTCAATGCATCATTATTTACTTTGTTACTCAACTTGTTCCACGTTTAGATACTGGGAGCTTTTTTAGGTTGGCTCTTGTGACCTTTTGACAGGCTCCAGTCCTTTTTTGAGCACTTCCTTACTTCTGGACCAAAAGATGCTTCAAACTTATCTTATAGTTTCCCTTCCTCACCCTCAAAATAAGCTACTTCTACAAGGAGTTCTGGTTTTCACTACTTAAAAACAGCATTTAGAAACAAAGATCTATGCTGTAGGTGACTTTGTTATTACTGGGATGTTACTGATTCTAGACTCCATCAGTGGTTCATGCCTTCACCAATACCATGCTGTTTTGATTAATGTGGCTTAATAATAAGTCTTGAAGTTGTGTAGTGTGAAGGTTATAACTTTGTTCATTTTCAAATTTGTTTTGGTTATTCTAGTTCCTTCTTCACATGTAAATATTAGAATCAGAAGTATTGTTATCCACAAAACAACTTGATAAGATTTTTATTTGTTTTGCACAGATTAGATTAGAGTGGTTTGACAACAATATGGAGTCTTCCAGATCCTTATTTTTTAAAACTCTGATTTCTATACAAGATTCAGCTGAATGTATGGAAACCTATTTAAGGAAACTCAGGAACTGAGTCTCCATATGAAAAACAGACCATAATGTTAGGTCATCAAAAAGTTGGGTAGGAAACAGTTCACAAAGTAATGTTTAATTTGATTTTGTCTCTCCCAAATCAATAATGAATATAATAAAGGAAAGAAGAAAAAGATTTCCATATGGTGGCAGAGTAAGGGAACTGATAGCAGAATTTATCAATTTGCTTCTAAAGCTCTTGATAACATCCACACCAGATGTCCTGCCAAGTCTGAAATACTGTAAAAAACATTCTTCATTTACGGAAACATAACGTTTCTTTTTTGCTTTGTAAACATTGCAAGTAAGCCTCCTGTTTCTTTTCTTTTTCATTTCTACCCTCATATACTTTTTTGGATGGAAAAAACTTAGGATAAGAAAACAAATGACTAAAATTATTTTTCCATCATAAATTCCTTACTTGTGGAACTATCTTGGATTTTATTTATCATAGGGAGTTTGGGATAATTATTCCCAGTGCATACACAGTGGTTTAGAAACTAAGGAAGACTAACATATGACATTTTAAAACCTGTTCTTGCATTTGAGATTTTAAAAAATTAGTATGTTCACTGACACCTTTTAACTTCATCTCATTAGACACAATGATGCTTGGTGGGGAGAATATAAGTAGGTCCCTGTGGTGGTTTAAAAACAGTCATATAAGGGCATGGGTGACTCAGAAAATTTTAACTCTTAAACATTACTAAGGGATAAACGAATATATTCACTTCCAGAAGTCCACATTTCCCATGATGGTTTTGTAGAAAAGTTTCTGATGAAGTAAATTATGTTGTGGTGTGGTAGATATGTCTTGATTCAGCTGCTAGATACTTTGGTCTAGAAAAGATATATATTATAATATCTATTCAATTTAATACATTTATATATGTAGGTAGGTTACATACACATGTTATATACATCTGTTATATAATATTTACATATGTATATATGTATTAAATTAAATATATATGTATATATATATCTATTAAATTGAAGTATAGCTTATTTACAATATTGTGTTACTTTCTGGTATATAGCAAAGTGATCTATATATATTCTTTCTTAGATTCTTTCCTATTACAGTTTATTACAAGATATTGAATATAGTTCCCCATACAATACAGAAGGACCTTGTTAATATTCTATTTTATATATAGTAGTTTGTATCTGCTAATAGTAAATGCCTTAATTTATTCCCATCCTCTTTCCTCAACAGTGGCCACAGGACTGGAAAAGATCAGTTTTCATTCCAATCACAAAAAAAGGCAATGCCAAAGAATGCTCAAACTACCACACAATTGCACTCATCTCACATGCTAGTAAAGTAATGCTCAAAATTCTCCAAGCCAGGCTTCAGCAAAACGTGAACCGTGAACTCCCTGATGTTCAAGCTGGTTTTAGAAAAAGCAGAGGAACCAGAGGTCAAATTGCCAACATCTGCTGGACCATGGAAAAAGCAAGAGAGTTCCAGAAAAACATCTACTTCTGCTTTATTGACTATGCCAAAGCCTTTGACTGTGTGGATCACAATAAACTCTGGAAAATTCTGAAAAAGATGGGAATACCAGACCACCTAACCTGCCTCTTGAGAAATCTGTATGCAGGTCCGGAAGCAACAGTTAGAACTGGACATGGAACAACAGACTGGTTCCAAATAGGAAAAGGAATCCATCAAGACTGTATATTGTCACCCTGATTATTTAACTTCTATGCAGAGTACATCATGAGAAATGCTGGACTGGAAGAAACACAAGCTGGAATCAAGATTGCCAGGAGAAATATCAATATCCTCAGATATGCAGATGACACCACCCTTATGGCAGAAAGTGAAGAGGAGCTAAAAGCCTCTTGATGAAAGTGAAAGAGGAGAGTGAAAAAGTTGGCTTAAAGCTCAACATTAAGAAAAGTAAGATCATGGCATCTGGTCCCATCACTTCATGGGAAATAGATGGAGAAACAGTGGAAACTGTGTCAGACTTTATTTTGGGGGGCTGCAAAATCACTGCAGATGGTGATTGCAGCCATGAAATTAAAAGACGCTTACTTCTTGGAAGAAAAGTTATGACCAACCTAGATAGTATATTCAAAAGCAGAGACGTTACTTTGCCAACTAAGGTCCGTCTAGTCTAGGCTATGGTTTTTCCAGTGGTCATGTATGGATGTGAGAGTTGGACTGTGAAGAAGGCTGAGCGCCGAAGAATTGATGCTTTTGAACTGTGGTGTTGGAGAAGACTCTTGAGAGTCCCTTGGACTGCAAGGAGATCCAACCAGTCCATTCTAAAGGAGATCAACCCTGGGATTTCTTTGGAAGGAATCATGCTAAAGCTGAAGCTCCAGTACTTTGGCCATCTCATGCGAAGAGTTGACTCATTGAAAAAGACTCTGATGCTGGGAGGGATTGGGGACAGGAGGAGAAGGGGACGACAGAAGATGAGATGGCTGGATGGCATCACCAACTCAATGGACGTGAGTCTGAGTGAACTCCAGGAGATGGTGATGGACAGGGAGGCCTGGCGTGCTGCGATTCATGGAGTCGCAAAGAGTCGGACACGACTGAGAGACTGAACTGAACTGAACTGAACCAAAAGTTTGATTTCTATGTCTGTGTGTCATTTTCTGTTCAATAAATAAGTTAATTTGTGTCATTTTTAAAGATTCCACGGTAAGTGATATATGATATTTTTCTTTGTCTGACCTACTTCACTTAGTGTGATAACATCTAGGTCCATTCATGTTGCTGCAGATGGCATTATTTCATTCTTTTTTTATGGCCGAGTAGTATTCCACTGTGTACATACATATACCACATCTTTATCTATTCACCTGTCATTGAATCTTTAGGTTGCTTATATGTACTGGCTATTGTAAATAGTGCTGCTATGAATGTTGAGGTGTATGTATCTTTTCAAAATAGAATTTTCTTTGGATATATGCTTAGGAGTGGGGTTGACAGTTTCTCTTGCTTTGTTAGTTCTCCCCCACTAGAATTTGCTAGGTTTTGTTTCTCTCTTATTAAACAGATGTTTTAGACTGCCACTGTCCTGAGGATCGTCATGAGGTAGAAACTTAAGGTTTTTCAGGTGTTCTCAGGATCTGTGACTTTTCCTGCATATGCCCAGTGACTTTCTAATTTCTCCTATATATTGCCTTTGAATGTTCTTGTCTTTAATGTCTGGTTCCCAAAGTTGGAACAGAGAAATATGAAGAGTAGGGTAAAGATTTTGGTCCCTTAACTCCCTTGGAAGACTTTAATTGGAGGGGGAGGTCTTGCAGCAATGGCTGCTTTCCTTTTTTTCTGCACATATGTGATTAGAACTGGGAATCAGGAATCAGACACAGATCCCTGATATTTAGAGAACAGAGTCATCCTCACCCACCCTGCCTTCTGCAAGATGTGTACAAACTTGATTCAGAAATACATGGGAAGTGTGGGATGGGCTGGTGGTGCAAAGCTAAGAGTTGAAATTGACTGAAATTAATCACAATGTATCATCCAAGACTTTCCCTTTAAATTGCAAAACTTCAATGGCTCCCCAGTTCCAAAGTATTTATATCAGGAGTCTCTGCCAGTGAAATATATTTCTAGGTGGGGACTCAGATTGCTGGTACTTCCTACTCCATCTCCCCAGAATTCTCTGGCTTACAGTTTTTGATACACGGATAGTATTTTTTTAACTGAGATATACTTTATATATTATTAACAATCAGCCCTTTAGGTGTATAGATCTACACATTTTCACAAATGCATACAGTCACAAACCACCGCCATTGGAACATAACAATCCTATCATTTCCAAAAGGTTTATTTTGTAATCAACTGCTGCCCATAGATTGGGAGAAGGTATTTACAAAGCACAGATCTGATAAAGTCTTGTGTCCAAAATATAAGAACTCTCAAAATTCAAAAGTAAATTTAAAATATCAATAAAAATGGTAAAAAAGGTTTAACAAACATTTCACCAAAGAATATATATGGATGGCAAACAAGCCTGCTGTCATTTGTCATTAGAGTAATGCAGATTAAAATCATAATGAGAAAACATTATCACTACACACACGTTGAACTGGCTAAAACGGATGGACCGTGTCAAGTGTCCACTAGAATGAGGAGGATCTGAAACCTCTGGGTACTGTTTGTGGGAACTAAAAATGCTACAGCTACTATGAAAACATGTACTCATTCTGCCATTCTAATTTCTCAACATTTACGCAAGAGAAATGAAATGATATGTGCATACAAAGACTTGTACATGAATGTTCATAGCAGCTTTATTCGTTACCTTTTGAGTTTGGCTTCTGTATTTAGGATTCACACAAAGAGAGTTTTTTTTAATGGACTTTATATTCTATCTTTCAATCTGTTTTCTTGCCATTTCTTTAACATGATCAATAGATGTTTTTGAAGAGTATGTCTTCTATCCAGATTATCACCTAAGCAGAGGATGTGGTAGATGAGACAATGGCTCTTGTCCTCAAAGAGTTTATGGTCTAGCAGGTATGATGGGCATGCATGCAAATGTTATGGGGGACACTAAGAAGTTCAGGTTTCAAGAGGAACCAAGACTAATAAATTAACTCTAGTGCAGGATATAATGCTTCTGTGAAAATGAAGCATTTAAAAGTAAGCATAAAGACATATAAGTAGGATTTTACAATCATGTGCTTGACCAGAACTGCTCTGTAATACTTTTCCAAAGTGAAACAAGGAAAAGATAGGAATGATATTGTGAAGTTATTGAATGTAAGATATTTTGCTTTATCCTGAGCTAGTGTTCCTTCTAATTTTTTGTGTTAACATTTTTTATATGTAGTATCAAATAATAACTATTTGCATTTTGTGTGTCCATATAGTCAAAGCTATGGCTTTTCCAGTGGTCATGTACAGATGTGAGTGTTATACCATAAAGAAGGCTGAACAACAAAGAATTGATGCTTTCAAATTGTGGTGCTGGAGAACATGCTTGAGAGTCCCGTGGACTAAAAGGAGATCAAACCAGTTAATCCTAAAGGAAATTAACCCTGAATATTCATTGGACAGATTCCAATCCTTTGGGCATCTGCTGCGAAGAGCTGACTCATTGGAAAAGACCCTGATGGTGGGAAAGAGTGAAGACAAAAGGAGAAGGGGGCAGCAGAGGATGAGATGGTTAGATAGCATCACTGACCCATTGGAAATGAATTTGAGCAAACTCTGGGAGATAGTGAAGGATGGGAAGCCTGATGTGCTGCAGTCTATGGGGTCACAAGGAGTCAGACACAATGACTGAAGAAGAAAATATAAGAAATTTGTTAAATATTGATGAACTGGATGAAGTGTAAATGGGAGTTCCTTGATTCCTCTTGTAAGTTTTCTGTAAGCTTGATAGTTTTCAAAACAATACTTTAAAAAGTCCTTTCACTAATGAAAATAAAGGTATAGTAGATGGTAATCATTTTGATTTAAAAAATTAAAAATTAATAGAATTTCATTCAATTTTAGAATTTTTTATTGTTTCTAGAAAACCCTTGTTCCTTCTTCATGGCTCCTTCCTCCATCTTCAAAGCTAGCACTATAACCTCTTCAAATCTCCCTCAAACTCTGACCCTGATGCTTCCCTCATTCAACAATAAGCATGCTTGTGATAATGCAGGATGATCTCCCCACCTGAAGGTCAGCTACCTTTATTCCACTTTCCCATGTGACATGACATACTCTGAGGTCCTGGGGCTTAGAATGTAACATCTTGGGGAGACTATTAGTTTGCCCACTATGTAGGAAATGTTAGCAGGACATTTCAGGCCACTGGGTAGTAGTGAAAATGTAGTGTGGCATGTAGGGAGAGCAGAGTGGTGGTAAGGAGCCAGGTAGTGTAGAAGCTTTAAAGACAAGTCAAGGATCTGGGACTTGACCCACTGGGAAACCACAGAAGGGCTTTCAATAGGGCTGACACTTTCATATTTGTATTCATGGAAGTTTACCCTGGTTTCTATGGAGAAAATAGGTTGGATAAGAGTGGTTGGCTGAGTAGCAGATCATGAAGCTGTTCTAGTCATTCTGACAAAAGCTGACAATATTTCGGACTTGGTAGCAGCTGCGGGAAAACACAGAAACACATGACTCTCCATTAGCACTGGGAGAAGTGAAAAATTGGAAGTGGCCTCCCCAGATGGCAGTGTCATCTTCAGTGACATTAAAGTAAAAGTTAGAATGAAGAACTGAATTGACAGGATTTGGTGAATAACCGGATGATGAGGGTTGAGGGTTGAGGGTTGTACTGGTTGAGGGTTGAGGATTGTACTGGTTGAGGGTTGAGGGTTGAGGATTGTACTGGTTCAATCATGGTTGCACAGGGTTCAATCACGGAAACAGAACCAGTAGAATGTATGGTTTTTCTATATGGATTTCATATTTGGAATTGCCTTTGCAGCTGTGCAGCTAGGTTAAATGAGCCCAAGGACCACAGGAAAGGAAGTCAGGGAGGAAAGATCAGGAGCAGGAAGGAACCCGCAGAACAGAGGTTATAGCTTATTGTTCACAGGCAGGCAGTTAAGAGAGAAGGTCCAGGTGGAAGGGGGATAATTAATTGCAGACTCTGCTGCTGTTTGCAGCCCCTGGGCTCATGAAAGACCTCAAACTGTTTAAGGCAGACCCTCCCAGGATCATCTCCCTTTTGATTATCATAAAGTCAGCTGATTGAGGATATAATTAACAGGGGAAAAAAATCCTTTCATAGAGCACCTAGAGCAGTGTTTGGTTGAACACTGCAGAGAACATTTGTGTATGCTACAAAATGGCCACTGCTTTTCATCCACGCTCCAATTCTTATGAGAAATCTCCCTTGAACTCATCTGAGCCACAAACATTCTAGAAAGGGAATTCCAGAGATAGCAGTTGAGCCCAGCCAAGTCGACATGTCACAAAGCTATAACATGGAGGAAGGGTTGAAGGATGAAGTAAAGATTCATGCACAAGCCAATGGGAGGGGGCTTTGGGAAGACAACCACACCTGTGAGGCACAGTGAGCCATATGGTAGATTCTTTTCTATTTTATATCCTTAGGTGCCATCATGATCCCATACAGAAAAGATGGACATAGTGGACAGTAAGGCTTATTCATGAACTAGAAGCCTCATTCTGGATCTCTCCTTTTTTCCACACTCTGCTGTGACTCAGCCTTACATTTGCAGGAGTCCCAGAGAGCTGACAAAGGACATGTGACTAGGACCTTTAGCTTTCATCTGGAATTTTTATGCCTGGTAGCTATACTCATACTCCTTGAATTCTTGGCCTCCTGGATACTCAACTAATGGCATCTATTCTACTCATCTCTCTGGTGGTGTGTTAGCAGAAGCTGCAGCAGGCACTTGAAGAGGGCACACGCCCCGGGTGGAGGGATGGATGTAAAGCCATCATCTTGGCTCCCGTTGCCTTAGTAAACTCAAGGGATCACTCCAAGGTGGCCACTGCTCACTCTTGGCCACATGTGCCCTTTGCACGCTGTGAGAGGACACAGTTGTGCTTTCTTGATGTCAACATTAGAAAGTTAGAAATGTACATACCACAAGCATCCTTTGTTTTCTGGAACCCATCCAACTTAATATCTTAGATCTTAGAGTGAAATGTGCCCCCATGATGCTTATTAACACATTTAGTCATTTATACGCATTTACAACCTATGGAGCTCTGGGATTTTGAAAGTTACTCTCTTGACTCTGAAATTTAGAAAATTTTCTAAAGCCACCGTACACTGAGCATGAACTGTGTGTGATGAGTTTCTAACATACATATTATTTTTCCTCCATGGCCAATCCAAAAGATGGGCATGATCATCTACACTTTGCAAATGAGGAAACAGCCCAGAGTCACACATTCAGGAAATGGCAGCATTTTGAAGCCATGCCTGTCTGACTCAGTGGCAATATTTTATCCTCCTTGACTTACTGTGCACCTAAATCCTCACTGGCAACTCAGTGACTTTACCCACATAATCAAGTAATACACCTGGACATCAACAGTATTCTCCTGCAACTGAACAGGAAAGACACTCATCCTTAAGTACTCCATCACTGAAAATTGCCATTAAATATAAGAAAACCACAAACTAATGGGGCAAACATGACTCAAGTGGCCAGAAACAGTAATGAAACTGAACTTTGTCAAGCAACGTCAAGGTCCTAAAACTTGTTGTTTATTTAGGTATACTTAAGAGATATGGGTTTGAGCCCTGGGTGGAGAAGATCCCCTGGAGGAGGGCACGACAACCCACTCCAGTTTTCTTGCCTGGAGAATCCCATGGACAGAGGAGCCTGGAGGGCTAGAGTCCATAGGGTTGTAAAGAGCTGGACGTGACTGAAGCGACTTAGCATTCATGCACAATGAGACACCTATGATAGATATTGGAAAAAAAAAAACAAACAAACCTGATACAAATTCTGAGTTAAAGGAGTTTTATGTCCTAGCAGAGAGAGATGTGACATAGATTATTAAGACATACGATAGCAAAGAGCGAATATGATAAGAGAAGAGCAGATAAGGTTTCTGTAATACAGAGAGATGTGTAGAGGGTTCACCAAGGGTCATGTTCTTGACACTGCCTCAGTCTACCTCCTACACTGAATCCTTACATTTGGAAATATAGTCACCTGAATTTGGGTTAACCAAGGGTGAGTCTGTTAAGACAATCGAACTGGCTGGCATACAGTGGTCCACACAGACACAGTATAGTAAATCAAAGTATCATCAGTGGCCTTATAAAGGCAGAGCACTCTCAAATGGCTTTTAAAGGGGGCCAGCCTTTAGACCCTGATGCTGGGAAAGACTGAAGGCAGGAGGAGAAGGCCCAACAGAGGATGAGATGGTTGGATGGCATCACCAACTCAATGGACGTGAGTCTGAGCAAACTGCAGGAGATAGTAAAGGATACGGAAGCTTGGCATGCTGCCGTCCTTTGGGTCACAAAGGGTTGGACATGACTTAGCGACTAAGTGACTGAACAACAACATTGAGACTGGCTAATTCTTGGTACAATCCGTGTTTGTTAAATATCTTACTCTGTTCTCAGACTTTGCAGAAGTATGCAAATGATTGTGTGTGTGTGTGTGTGTGTGTGTGTGCGCGCGCGTGCATGCATGTAAGAGAAAGAGAGAGAGAGACAAAAACAGAGAGACAGAGACAGAGAGGGATCATGATCACAGTAATGAGTCCTAGGGATTCAGGACAGCATCAGCGCAAAAGAAATCCAGACCATACTGCCTCGATTGTGACTCCTACACCTTTGTCGGTTCTAAATTATACCCATGTTTTTTATATCTTCCTCTTTCTTTTTAATTTTTTTAAAATTTATTTTGGCTCTGCTAGGTCTTTGTTGCTGCATGTGGGCTCTCTTGTAGTTGTGGCGAGTGGGGGTTACTCTCTAGCTGTGGTGTGCGGGCTTCTCATAGCAGCGGTTGCTCCTGTTGCAGAGCATGGGCTCCAGATGTGTGGGTTTCGGTAGCTGCAGCGCCCGGGCTCAGTAGTTGTGCTGCTTGGGCTTAGTTGCTCCCCAGTATCCCCAGTTGCTTCCCAGACCAGGGCTCAAACCCATGTCCTCGACATTGCCAGGTGGATTCTTGACCACTGTACCACCAGGAAAATTCTCCCTCTTCCTTAACTGATCTTTGAACTCTTCTTGCCTCTATGATTCTGAGTATGAACCCATGGCTCAGTTCTGTTCAGTTCAGTAGCTCAGTTGTGTCTGACTCTCACAGTCAGACACCATGTTGTGACCCCATGGACTGCAGCACGCCAGGCCTCTCTGTCCATCACCAACACTCAGAGCTTACTCAAACTCATGTCCATTGAGTTGGTGATGACATCCAACCATCTCATCTTCTGTCATCCCCTTCTCCTCCTGCCTTCAATCTTTCCCAGCATCAGGGTCTTTTCAAATGAGTCAATTCTTCACATCAGGTGGCCAAAGTATTGGAGTTTCAGCTTCAGCACCAGTCCTTCCAACGAACATTCAGGACTGATTTCCTCTAGGATGGACTGGTTGGATCTCTTTGCAGCCCAAGGGACTCGCCAAGAGTCTTCTCCAACACCACAGTTCAAAAGCATCAATTCTTCGGAGCTCAGCTTTCTTTATAGTCCAACTCTCACATCCATACCTAACTACTGGAAAAATCATAGCTTTGACTAGATGGACGTTTGCTGGCAAAGTAATGTCTCTGCTTTCTACTATGCTGTCTAGGTTGGTCAGAGCTTTTCTTCCAAGGAGCAAGTGTCTTTTAATCTCATGACTGCAGTCACAATCAACACACTCTTAATAATAAACTTGTGCATCAAATGGACCTCAGTGCTGTGCTATCTGGATCTCACTCAAGCCTGCCAAGTAAGTGAGAGGTGCTAGATCTCTCTCCCAGTTCTAGCTTGATATCTAGCAGCACAGCCATGGGTGGACATTCTTCATGATCTGATACTCTGAGGCATGGCAGCTTCAACCTGAACTGTGAAAGTGTGATCATGTTATTTTCTCAATGGTGTCCTACTCTTTGCAACCCAGTGGACTGTAGCCCACCAGTCTCCTCTGTCCATAGAATTCTCCAGATAAGAATATTGGAGTGGGTAGCATTTCCCTTCTCCAGGGGACCTTCCCAACCCAGGGATCAAACCCAGGTCTCCTGCACTGCAGGCAGATTCTTTATGGTCTGAGTCACCAGGGAAACCAGAACTGGATCATCCCTAAAAATAAAATAGCTTAGTGCTTTGAGTTCACTTAGAAACTGATTTTAAAAGTCAGGGATTCTTTTTCCTTCCTATTGATAAAGACAACAATATAGGTAATTATGCCCCACCCCAGGGAAGCTCACAGAAACACATAGAAATCACAGTATAAGCATAATATTTAACCCCACCATCCAGATGGTCAGAAATAAGACTGATTACATTCTTTGGAGCCAAAGATGGAGAAGCTCTATACAGTCAGCAAAAACAAGACAGGGAGCTGACTGTGGCCCAGATCATGAACTCCTTATTGCAAAATTCAAACTTAAATTGAATAACGTGTGGAAAACCACTAAGCCATTCTGGTGTGACCTAAATCAGATCACTTTATATTATAAAGTGAAAGTGACAAATAGATTTAAGGGATTAGATCTGAAATATCAATATCTTCAGGCAGAGTTCCTGAAGAATTACAGATGGATATTCATAACATTATACAGAAGGTGATGATAAAAATCATCCCAAGAAAAAAAATGTGAAAAGCAAAATGGTTGTCTCAGTTCAGTCGCTCAGTTGTGTCCGACACTTTGCAACCCCATGGAGAGCAGCACGCCAGGCCTCCCTGCTCATTACCAACTTCTGGAGTTTACCCAACTCATGTACATTGAGTTTCCACTGTTTCCCCATCTATTTGCCATGAAGTGATGGGACCAGATGCCATGATCTTTGTTTTCTGAAATAGATGAGGAAACAGTGGAAACAGTGAGCAACTTTATTCTGGGGGGCTCCAAAATCACCGCAGATGGTGATTGCAGCCATTAAATTAAAAGACACTTACTCTTTGGAAGGAAAGTTATGACCAACCTAGATAGCATATTGAAAAACAGAAGCATTACATTGCCTACAAAGGTCCGTCTAGTCACGGCTATGGTTTTGCCAGTGGTCATGTATGGATGTGAGAGTTGGACTGTGAAGAAGGCTGAGCGCTGAAGAATTGATGCTTTTGAACTGTGGTGTTGGAGAAGACTCTTGAGAGTCCCTTGGACTGCAAGGAGATCCAACCAGTCTACTCTGAAGGAGACCAGCCCTGGGATTTCTTTGAAAGGAATGATGCTAAAGCTGAAACTCCAGTACTTTGTCCACCTCATGCGAAGAGTTGACTCATTGGAAAAAAAGACACTGATGCTGGGAGGGATTGGGGGCAGGAGGAGAAGGGGACAACAGAGGATGAGATCGCTGGATGGCATCACTGACTCGATGGACGTGAGTCTGAGTGAACTCCGGGATTTGGTGACGGACAGGGAGGCCTGGAGTGTTGCAATTCATGGGGTCGAAAAGAGTGAGACACGGCTGAGTGACTGAATTGAACTGAACTGAATTGCAGAGTACATCATGAGAAACACTGGGCTGGATGAAGCACAAGCTGGAATCAAGATTGCTGGGAGAAATATCAATAACCTCAGATATGCCGATAATACCACCCTTATGGCAGAAGGTGAAGAAGAACTAAAGAACCTCTTGATGAAAGTGAAATATGAGTGAAAAACTCAACATTTAGAAAACTAAGATCATGTCATCTGGTCCCATAACTTCGTGACAAATAGATGGAGAAACAATGGAAACAGTGACAGATTTTATCTTCTTGGGCTCCAAAATCACTGCAGCTGATGACTGTAGCCATGAAATTTAAGGACACTTGCTCCTTGGAAGAAAAGTTCTGACCAACCTAGACAGCATATTAAAAAGCAGAAACATTACTTTGCCAACAAAAGTCTGTTTAGTCAAAGCTATGGTTTTTCAAGTAGTCATGTATGGTTGTGAGAGTTGGACCATAAAGAAAGCTGAGCACCAAAAGATTGATGCTCTGATCTGTGGCACTGGAGAAGACTCTTGAGAGTCCCTTGGACTGCAAGGAGATCCAACCAATCCATCCTAAAGGAGATCAGTCCTGAATGTTCGTTGGAAAGACTGATATTGAAGCTCAAATTCAAATACTTTGGCCACCTGATTGGATGAGCGAAATCATTAGAAAGACCCTGCTGCTAAGAAAGATTGAATACAGGAGGAGAAGGGGGATGACAGAGGATGAGATGGTTGGATGGCATCACCAACTCAGTGGACATGAGTTTGAGCAAGCTCTGGAAGATGATGAAGCATGCGGAAGCCTGGCGTGCTGCAGTCCGTGGGTCCAAGGAGTCACACATGACTACACGTCTGAACAACAACAAAAATCATAAATCAATAGCTTTTTTTTCCAGGAAAAGTTTTGCTCTTCTAAGTTTCAGTCCATTCCTCAATTAACCCTTGTAATATAAAGCAATACCAGTAATCAGTAGACAGAGGACTGGAAGAAATATTTCTTTAATTTTTAGAAAAAAGCCCTGAGTTGGGGTAAGGTGGCTTAGGCATTTCCTCCCAGGAAGAAAATGCAGGATCATTGGAAAAGTCTTTAGGATACTATAGAGCCTGTGAATGCTTCAGGTAAAAAGAATAGTGCAATTATGTGAACAGAGGGGCCAGAGGAAAAGCATGCTGGTTTGGGATTTGTCAACTTGGTTAGTCAAAGCCTGTACTTACCCAGATTTCCATTCCCTGCATGATCATGAGTCATACTCAGGCAAAGATGAAGGAAGTGATGGAGGACAGCAGTGATAGTCAGCCATCATGTTCTGATGTTGTCATGATCCCAGAATCTCCTTCCACTCTGTTCAGTTCAGTTCAGTTCAGTTCAGTTGCTCAGTTGTGCCCGGCTCTTTGCAACCTCATGGACTGCAGCATGCCAGGCCTCCCTGTCCATTACCAATTCCCAGAGTTTACTCAAACATCTCCATTGAGTTGGTGATGTCATCCAACCATCTCACCCTCTGTTGTCCCCTTCTTCTCCCACCTACAATCTTTCCCAGTATCAGGGTCTTTTCAAATGAGTCAGCTCTTCCCATCAGGTGGCCAAAGTATTGGAGTTTCACCTTCAATATCAGTCCTTCCAATGAACATTCAGGACTGATCTCCTTTAGGATGGATTGGTTGGATCTCCTTGCAGTCCAAGGGACTCTCAAGAGTCTTCTCCAAAAGCATCAATTCTTCGACACTCAGCTTTCTTTATAGTCCAACTCTCACATCCATACATGACTACTGGAAAAACCATAGCGTGGACGAAATGGACCTTTATTGGTAAAGTAATGTCTCTGTTTTTTAATATGCTGTTTACGTTGGTCATAACTTTCCTTCCAAGGAGCAAGTGTCTTTTAATTTCATGGCTACAGTCACCATCTGCAGTGATTTTGGAGCCCCCCAAAATAAAGTCAGCCACTGTTTTCCACTGTTTCCCCATCTATTTGCCGTGAAATGATGGGACCAGATACCATGATCTTAGTTTTTTGAATGTTAAGCTTTAAGCCAACTTTTTCGCTCTCTTCTTTCACTTTGAACAAGAGGCTCTTTAGTTCTTCTTCACTTTCTGCCATGAGGGTGGTGTCATCTGCATATCTGTTATTGATATTTCTCCCGGCATTCTTGATTTCAGCTTGGGCTTCATCCAGCCCGGTGTTTCTCATGATCCACTCTGTAGAGCCACACTAATGACTAAACACCCTTGGCCTCCCAGAATGACCGTTGGTGACTCCCTTTCCTATGTTGCTTCCCTCCTGGACTTGAACTTCCCTGCTCCTGCCACGACTGTGTAAGGTCAAATTCCTAGAGTCATGTAACGTGAGTGTTTCTAGCTCCCTGGATGGGCCGTGACTAACATAAGTGACAAGGGGACAGATGTGTTTCTTCAACTTGCCATCATGAGTGCTAACCCCACAGAGCCTCCCAAGGGAAAGCTCTTGCTTAGCTCCAGGAAAATAAGAAATTACAACTTGGGTTTCTAGATTGTAGTGGTATTTGTTCATTCATTCATTCAACACATATCTAGAAAGCTCTCAAAATGTGCCAGATATTCTTGCAGTGAGGATGCAGTTAAACTAAAATAGGCATATCACCCAATTCTTTGTCCAAACCAGCTCTGTTTGAGAGTGAATAGGGGACTATTAATATTAATAAATAGGCAGACTTCCCTGGTGGCTCAGACAGTAAAGCATCTGCCTACAATGCAAATACACCAGGGACCTCCCTGGTCAACTAGTGGTTGGGACTCCACGCTCCCAATGCAGGGGCAGGGGTTCAATCCCCAGTCGGGGAACTAGGATCCTGCATGCCACACAGTGCAAGAATGCCAAAAATAATAATAAATAATAAAAGTTCCAATAATGATAACAGGAATACCAGCAATAAAATAATTAAAAATTTTTAAATGCATACTTTTAAAATATATATACCAGAAAAAAAAATAGCATAAACTGGGGCTGTGCTAAACAAATCAGGATATAGATGAAACACTGTGGTTGTCTTGGTTATCAGTCAAGTCAGAAAGACATAATTTAAACATAATCTCGCAAATACATGTAAACTTACAAGGATGAGTACAGCTAAGAAGAAGGGGTCCACAAAGCTCATCACTCTTCATGGGATGACTGACCTCCATTAAGGGGTTCAAAGAGGCTGCTGACTGCTCTGCTGTCCTGGGTGCTCTCTCCTTCTCCTCCTCCTTCTTGCCTTCCCTCTCCTCTCTTCCAGGTGAACGTTACACTGATAGGAAAGGGTCAGCCCGGGTGGCTGAGTGTGCAGGTCATTCACATGAGGAGTCGGTGTGCAGGGAAAGCCCACGTGAAAGTGCAATAATTCAGCAGTTCGTGATTTAGGGTATACCTAGGCTGGAAGAGGGCCCTTCTAGAACTTAATCTGGTGTAAGTAAAGGATCCTGGGGACTTCCCTGGCAGGCGAGTCCTTTGGACTCAGCTCCTACTGGAGGGGACCCGGGTTCTAACTCCAGTTGGGGAATTAAGATTCTGCATGATGCATAGAGCGTATCCTGACCTGGCCGGGAGGGATTCCATTTTCATCTTTATTTTTTCACTCTTGGACCAGAGATTTTGGTCTTAATGCTGACTTCATTCTTTGCTAGCTATTGGACAAACTCCCTTTTACTTTTCTTAGCCTTAGTGTTCTCATCTGTAAAATGATTATCATAATGGCAATACTTCTCCTAAGATGGTTTTAGAGCTAGAGTAAGACAAAGAATGTAAATGCCTAGATAGAGATTGACATATAATAATCTTCATATAAATATTACTTCTTTGTGTCGAACATGATTTTTAAAATTATTCCTGAGTGATAAAACTCTTTGGTGAAACTCACACAGTTATTCCCCAGAGAAAGAGAAATCATTGTTCAAGTGCTTCTCTGTTTCATTACTTTAGTCCCTATGGATTTAAAACATGGTTATTTCCAGAATGTCTAAAATATTACAAATGTGAAGAAAATAAATTTCCTGTATTTCTACATCTTAAAGCTGCATATTGATAACATTTTGATTTATTTCCTTTCCATCTTTTTGTGTAGTTATGCTGAAGTATATAACATGCTGTGCTGTGCTTAGTTGCTTAGTCGTGTCCAACTCTTTGGGGCCCCATGGACTGTAGCCCTCCAGGATCCTTCGTCTATGGGATTTCCCTGGCAAGAATACTGGAGTGGGTTGCCATTTCCTTCTCCAAAAATATATAACATATTGTATGATATATGCTGAGTTTTTTGTTAACATTTTCTGACTTAAAAATTATAGATGTCCAAGGTAGAAAACTTATAAATGCTTACAGAATGCTTACCTCAAACTCTGGAAGTGTACAGTTGTTAGTTAATATTGTGGGTGTATTTTCTTGTAACCCTAATCTATGCTTTCAAAGAAGCATAGTGGACACCATACTGTGCACACTGATTTTAAGCATGAACAAGGAGACGTTTATAGGTCCTATATGAGTCATTTGTAAAGAATTATTCAGGAACAGCTAATATCAATCCCTGAGTGGATTTATTAGGGTTTCTAATCAAAGATCTCTGATTGCTGCTATCTTCCACGTAAATTTTAAAGAAGCCAAAAACCATTACTCAAGTAACATGCAATGCAATTGGACGTTGTATTGTTTAGGCACCTTTATTCTTATGAATAAAGGAAACAAATAAAACTTTAATCCTACTCATAGCTCTGTGTCCCAAATATTGGATTGGCCAAAAATTTCATTTGGGTTTTTGATGCAATGTTATTGAAAAACCCAAACAAACTTTTTGTCCGACCAAATACTTCAGTATTTAGCCACAGTTGGCAAGGGAAGACAGAAAATAAAAACAATTTTCACTTCTGGTGTCCTCAACCAGGGCTGCGGCTGATTATAAAACATACTGTCTGTTACTAAGTGACTTAAATCCAAAGGAAGCACTCCAGGGTCAAGTTTTACCCCCAAATTGCAGATCATTCTGATAACACTGAACCTTCTCAATTCTAGGCCTGGGGTGAACACAGAGGAAGGGAAACCTTAACAAATCTTTTATGCCATTCTGAGTTATCTATAACGGCGTCCCTGGTGGCTTGGGGGTAAGGAATCTGCCTGCCAGTGCAGGAGACACGTGTTCGACGTCTGGGTCAGGAAGATCCCCTGGAGAAGGAAATGGCAACCCACTCCAGTATTCTTGCCTAGGAAATCCTGTGGACAGAGGAGCCTGGAAGGCTACAGTCCCACAAGGTTGCAAGAGTCGGACAATGACTTAGCGACTAAACCACTACCACCAGTTGTCTATAAAGGATGAGATAAAAAGATGAGACACATGTAATCTGAGTTAGTTTAGAGAAAGCAATACAGTTTTGTTTTTAGTTATCTTACGTTAACATAAGTTATGCTAAGTAGACTATATATATGGGTGTGTTAGAATTACATTTTGATTCATCTTTCATCGAACTGAAATTATTCAAAATGCCAGGGTCATTTTCTGAGCAACTGAATGTTTAAATCTTTCTCTTGGGCAACTTGACAAGGTAACATGCACAGGCTATATATCTTCCTTTGTGCACAGGACTCAATTGTCTTCTTAGAGTATAGATGATCTTCTCAACTGCAGTTAGAGTTGCAGAGGAGATTAATTACCAAAGACAACGGCTATTCATTTATTCAGGTTAGCAGACAACTGCTGACCTATTCCATAGGCTTAACAAATTTTTCTTCACTTTTGAAATTCACAACTTCTGTCAGGATGTAGGTGTCTCTTGGTGTGGATTTTTCGTAGAACACAGTAAAACTTTTAAATCTGTAGCCTCACATTTTAAAGTTCAACCTCAACAAAGTGTATGAACATGAAAGCTGTTTTTCTCAAATATGCCATTGATTATTGCTTCTTTAGAGCTTCCCCACGGTCTTTTCCATATAATTTTTTACCTTTAACATCGTCAATTCTGTATTTTGCTGCCTCCAATAGAAAGTCTAACCTTGTGATTCTGTTGCAAACTCCGTGGAATAATTCCCCGTTACATTTACCTGCTCTTCATGTCTTCATATTCCTTTCTCATCAGTCTTCTCTCTCCTTCTGACCTTTTCTTCATTTTCATACTTCAATTAGTTGATGTCAGATTTTCAGAATTTTCTTGCAGCACTTACAGTAAATACTTTTCAAAGAACTTTTTCTTTTGTCTAAGTCTTCAGGATGGGGTTCCCTTCATCTCAGTCTGTTGTATGTAATGTTCACACATGCTCCAGCAGTCTGAGATATAATCAGACTCCTTGTTAATTTACACAATGGGTATAGATTATTTTCTGGCTCTGTCACTGTGCTGGCTGAACAAGGCCTTGCTGATATTTTCTGTTGCCCATGGGCTGCTTTGGACCATAAAGAAGGCTGAGTGCTGAAGAACTGATGCTTTTGAACTGTGTTGCTGGAGAAGACTCTTGAGAGTCCCTTGAACTACAAGGAGATCACACCAGTCAGTCTTAACTGAAATCAACCCCGAATATTCATTGGAAGACTGATGCTGAAGCTGCAATACTTTGGCCACCTGATCCAAAGAACTGACACTGGACAAACCCTGATGCTGGGAAAGACTGAGGGCAGAAGAAGGGGGTGACAGAGTGACAGAGGATGGGATAGTTGGGTGGCATCACTGACTCTAGGGATACGAGTTTGAGCAAACTGTGGGACATAGTGAAGGACAAGGAAGCCCGGCATTTTGCAGTCCATGGGATCACAAAGAGTCAGATAGGACTTAGCAACTGAACAACAGCAAAAACAATGGGCTGTTTTGAAGTTCGCAAGGCTCCCTTGGCCTGTAGTTTCCAGTTGTGTTCGGGCAATAGGAACCTACAGCAGGAGAATGGAGGGAGGGAGGGAGGGAGTGAGGTGGTATTTATTTCTCTGGCTCCTTCCTGAGGTCACTGGTCCCTTGATTTAAGGTTACAGGTCCAACTAAGGTATCCCTTCCACAAAGTTCTCTGTATCTAGATTCTGCCTTCCCCTCCCCCTGTCATTTCATGCTTGAGGGTAATCACAGCTCTCTTGTTTTTAATTCCAAGGTACTCTCCTCTCAATGTTTATTTCCCTTTCATTTATAAACAGTTCTTTCTGAAATGCATCAATGACACATTAATTTCATGTGTGAACTTGGTGAGGTTATGGCACCCACTAGTATGGCATCAAACTAGTTTAGAGCCGCTGTGAAGGCATTTGGTAGGTGTGATTAACACTTGCAATCAATTGCCTTTTACATTCAGATTCCCTTCCATGGTACTGGTGGGCCTCGTCTAACCAGCTGAAGGCCTTAGGAATAAACATGGACATTTCCCAGAGAAGGAGAAATTATGTTTCAGAACTGTAACATAGATAATCTGCCGAGTTATCAGCCCATGGGATTCCCTACAGATTTCAGACTTGCAAGTCCTCACAGTCTTGTTCAACTAGTTCTTTAAAATCATTTTCTCTTTTTCCCTCTCAAAAGATCTATCTCTTTATCTATCTGTCCATCTATCTCTCCAACTTGTTTTGTTACTACAGAGAACTCTGACAGACCTATATATACTCAAATTATTCTAATTTGAGAGATGTAAAAGAGAGATATGGGTTTGAACCCTGGGATGGGAAGATCCCCTGGAAGAGGGCATAGCAATACACTCCAGTATTCTTGCCTGGAGAATTCCATGCATAGAAGACCCTGGTGGGCTACAGTCCATTGGGTCGCAAAGAGTGGGATACAACTGAAGCGACTTAGCATGAGCACAGGCATCTGATTTTTGTGGCAACCTTGACCGCTGTGAAGGCCTTTGTAACTATGAGAGGTATCTCAAGTTCACACCTAAGCTTCCATTCCCTCATTACTTCTCTCAGCAAGCTCTTTTGTGCTCCTCTGAATTAGCTATTACACCCGACATCAGAAAGAGGAACTGTGGCCCCTGCCTTCATGGAACTTTCAGATATCTGAGAAATCTAAAAACTGCAATAAAATTTAGTGAATATGATGGTGGGCTCAGAGAGGGGCCAGGGTGCACTTTCCCTTATTTTGGGTTTTGGGAGGCTTCTGTGGGGAAACCAGCTCCAGGTTGAGAAGGAAGTTATGAAGGGCCATACAGGTGAATGGAAAGGATAATTGGAAGATTCATGGACACCAGAATTGCCTGTGTGAAGCTGGTATGACTGTGGGGAGTGGATCCATCTACTGTATGTTTATACTAACCTTCCTCGTCTTTCTCCTTGGCTTTACGGTGTTTTAAAGAGACAGGTCTTAGGAGAATAATCACTGCATGACTGGGACTGTTTCTGTGGCTGCATCCAGAGTATTTAACCTGGGTTACCTCCCCTCCCAGGATATTCTCCTCCAAGCTTCATTCTTCTTGTTTGAAGTTTCCTGGGCATTTCGTTCTCCAATGAATTTAAGCATAAAGGTACTGCCACGTTTTCAAAATCACATGCAGTGCTTCAGTTGGCATTTCCATGGAGATGAGAGGCTGTGGTCCAATCCTCTGACTGGTACCATCCTTATCTTTCCAAGCCAGCAGCAGAAAATATGCACATTTCCATCAGTTTTATAATCATTGGATATGCCCTCAAATTCTGGAAACATTTGTCTGTCAGCTCTTCTTTTCAGAGCTGTATGCGTCATTGTTACTTAACTATTTGATTGGTGATGAATGGGTTTTCAGCCAGAAAAATGAGAAAGTGAAGCAAAACATTAGAGGAAGCTGGGAGAGCATTCTTTAGGAACTGTTAGCCAGATGTCATCTTAAAACATGAAGGCTGAACCCATCCTGTGTGAAAAGGGAATGAGATTCAATTCCATTTCTAAAAGTTATGTCTGCCTGCAAAGGCAGGCCCTTGATTGAATCTAAGAGCTCTTTTGTTGGACGTCTAGATAATGGCTTCAATTCTCTTAGTACCTGTATTTTGCCGAAATAGGGTCCCAGCGGGTGGGGGATGGTTGGCCTAATTGGCGAGTCTGGTTTTATATGCAGGCTATTTCCATCATGCTCTCCTTTAGCCCTAATGAGGTTTGTAAAATGATTTTCACTATGTGTCTGAACATGTGACCCTCCTAACCTCACTCTCCCCCTGATTTCATAAGCAGCTGCTGTGGCGATGGCCATTTAACAGGATAAACTTGCCCTTTGGGAGACATCTGCATCCAATAGAGACTGTCTCTGGCATGTCTGTGTCCCTTCTCTGTGGGTAACATGATGGAAGGCAGGCTCAGGGCTCTGTGTCCCTGCCCTATGTGCTTCTCCACATCGTGAAGCGAACAGTCACTTCCTCTCCAAGTCGCGTGAACACTAGGGGATTTTCACTTTGCCATCCAGAGAATGAGATATTCTTTCTCCCCATGATCTCAGAAGATCTTACAGCTAACACTTCACAGAAAGTAAAGAAAAGGTCTTTAAGCCCTTGATTGTACCATCTGCTCCACGGCCTCACAAATTCCCAGCACATAGTGAGTCCCAGCTCCTCATTTTGGTTTTGGACATAAAAACAGTAGACATAGAACATGGCACAATTGATAACTCAAAATTGAACATGATTGGGTGATGCCTATAAATATCAAATTCACATCTACGTCTTCATTTTCTTCCCTGAATTTCCCAAAGAAAGTAACTTACAAAATAGTCTTAGAAAATATACTATCGCTTCTAAATTCTGATATGTTATTTGAAATGAATCATAAATAGACTTATGCACTTTAACCTGATCTTGTCCCAATTAGAATGAAGGAGTTTGCTTACCAGAGAAAATGTCTACTGAAGGTAATGGTCTATAATAATGGTCATCAATGTGTGGTCCTCAGATCAGAATATTAGCATTCCCTTGAAATATGCAGGGGATGCAAATTCTGTGCGTTATTGTTCAGTTGCTATTGTGTCCGACTCCTCGTGACTCCATGAACTGCAGCACTCCAGGCTTCCCTGTCCTTCACCATCTCCTGGAGTTTGCTCAAACTCAAGTCCGTTGAGTTGGACTGTTATCTGTTATCTCCTTCTCCTCCTGCCCTCAGTCTTTCCCAGCATCAGGGTATTTCCAGTGAGTTGGCTCTTCGTATCAGATGGCCAAAGGATTGGAGCTTTAGCTTCAGCATCAGTCCTTCCAATGAATATTCAGGACTGATTTCCTTTAGGATTGGCTGGTTGAACAACTTGCAATCCAAGGGGCTCTCAACAGTCTTCTCTAGCACCACAGTATGAAAGCATCATTTCTTCAGTGCTCAGCTTTCTTTATGTCCCAAGTCTCACATCCATACAACATGACTGCTGTAAAAGCTGTAGCTTGCCTATATGGACATTTGTCAGTAAAGTGATGTCTCTGCTTTTTAATACACTATCTAGGTTTGTCATAACTTTCCTTCCAAAGAGCGAACATCTTTTAATTTCATGGCTGTAGTCACCATCTGCAGCGAATTCTCATATTCCATCAAAATCAGAAGATCCAGAGACGAGGCCTGTCAGCCTGTCTTTTAACAAGCCCTCCAGGTGAATGTGATGCTTTCTTAAGTCCTCAAACTACTGATCCTTAAAGGGTAATTGGTGAAGTATTGATAGAGTTGAAAATAAAATTAATATCTTTACCATGTGTTTGTTTAGTCATAAAGTAACTTTAGGGCCAGGTGACTTTTTCTGTGAGGAATCACTCAAGTGATCTTCTGATTTACTTGTATTAATTAATCCTCACAATGGTCCCATGCGGTAGGTTCTTCGATTCTGACTTCTAAGATGAGGAAATTAAGGTGAAAAACCTGGTTCATGTCATCCAGCTTCATCTTCCGTGGATACTGGGAACTACAAAGGAAATTTGGAACTTAGAAATGGTCACCTCTCCCTGGGTGTGCAGGGATTTGGAAGGGACTGGAGACTTTTCACAAAAAAACCAGGGACCCTCTGTGGGAAGGCCTGAGCCTGGATCTGCTCCCAGAAGTTCAGCATTAAGCGAGCTTCTCAAGAAAAGTAGGATACAACTTAATATGGCAAAGCCGCTGTGCTCTCTGCTGTGTTAGCACCTTGTCCCTAGAATCACACACAGATAGAACATAGAATTGAGTAGGTCAGTCCATCTCTCAATGGTCCAGCTCAATGGTCCAGAAGAACTTCTCATATTTTACTTCTAATGGATACTTTTCATAAATTTCAACTTCCAAGTTCAGGGCTCCTGATGCTAGAGAGTTCTTCATCGCCGTGAAATGAGAATAAAGTTCTTGGCTGAATGGCTCTACTGGGTCTGATTTGAAATGTGCAGGCTAAACCCACATGTGAGTTTCTAGAGGTGTCTGCTTACATTCTTTGGAGTTAACTTTCCTTCTGCTCTGACTGTGATAGAAACCCACATGAGATAGTACACTTTCACTTAGCTGGAATGAGAGCAGATGGAATGTTCAAATCTTAAAATTTCTCCTGGCTCGTTACCATGAGGCAACATTACATTGTTGGCAATATCGTTTGTAAGAGCATTTTATGGCATTGTTTTGTGTTTGAGAAAAAATTAATCAGGAAAAGTTCAGTGTGGGAGACATGTGGAATTATAATGAAGATTTGCTCTTTGCTTTCTTCTGTTGGTCTATATATATTATATTCATTCTTGGTGCCTAACTTGGAAAGCCTGGGTCACAAATGCTCCTGTAGGCCTCTCAAGGACAGGTAAACAGAATCCATGAGCCCCATTCCCCTCTCTACCTGACTGTCATCCACGGAGAAGCTGTTTGCCATGTCTCTCACAAACCCTAGTCTGTTTTTGGTCACCTCCTCCAAATCTGGATGGCTTCCTTCATAGCTCAGTTGGTAAAGAACCCACCTGCAATGCAGGAGACCCTGGTTTGATTCCTGGGTAGGGAAGATCTGCTGGAGAAGGGATAGGCTACCCACTTCAGCATTCTTGGGCTTCCCTTGTGACTCAGCTGGTAAAGAATCCGTCTGTAATGTGAGAGACCTGGTTTCAATCCCTGGGTTGGGAAGATCCTCTGGAGAAGGGAAAGGCTACCCACTCCAGTATTCTGGCCTGGAGAATCCCATGGACAGAGGAGCCTGGCAGGCTACAGTCCACAGGGTTGCAGAATCAGATTGAGCAACTAAAAATTAAAATCTTTTGATGTTCTGACTATCTGGTGTTTGTTGCAAAAACTCCTCTATATCCTGGCTCCACCAGTGCCTCTTTGGAGCTGTCTCTCAGAGTGATACAAGAGGATGCGTCCTTAAGTCCTCAGATTTGTCTGTTAAGTAAAACATAACTCTCAACTTTTACATGGTGCTGTTTCTTTTTGTTTTTCAGATGACAACACCACGCCATGGCTATCTTCTGGGTTTTTGTTTTTGTCATGGCCAAAACAGAACAGAACAGATAGAATAGAAAAAAACTTGAGGTACAATTTTCCAGAGATGAAAATACCCAATCCAGGGCTTGATACCCAGTCTTTCCCTTCTCCTAGGAAGTTTACTGTACCTGTTAAAGAGACAGCTTCTTTATGTGGGAAAGTGATGTGTTTCCAAATTCAAACCAAATTGGTAGTGTCCTAAGCTCAATCGCAAAAGGCTAAGTTAATGCTTAAGTTTTTCAAACTGCACCAAGTCTGGCTAATTGCTTACAATGTACATGAGGACTTACCATTCACCAAACATACAGTTTCAGGCTTCCCTGGTGTGTCAAATGGCAAAGAATCCACCTTCAGTGTGGAAGACCTGGGTCTGATCCCTGGGTCAGGAAGATCCCCTGGAAGAGGAAATGACAACCCACTCTAATATTCTTCCTATGGACAGAGGAGCTAGGTGGGGTACAGTCCATGAGGTCCCAGAGTCAGACACTACTGAGCAACTAACACAAAACACACATTTAAGCGACAAAGCTCCTTCTTGGGCTGCAAACATACTAAAACTAAACTTATAGTTTTTTTTTTTTTTTTTTAAGAGCACCATCTTTATATTGAGATGTAGAACCTAGATTGCTTTCGAACAGGAAAGAAAGTTGAAAAAAAATTCACACAAAGTATTCTGGTAATTCTTTTCCTTTGTAGAAGACTCTCTTGAAAGCCAAAAGTGTTATATTTTTAGGATATTTTCAGAAAATAGGCTACATTGAGGTCATTTTGTATCTTATAAATGAGTATATTCATCAAGAACTTAATTATACTAAGAAAGTGAATAAATCAATATTTGAATAAAACCTGTTTTTGAATTATAGTTGATGTTCTTGAGTTCAGGCTTGGTATCTGAGTGTGGTTGCAGTGACATTATATGAGTAAGAAGCCAGTGAAAATGAAAGTGTCAGTCACTCAGTTGTATCTGACTCTTTGCAAGCCTATGGACTATATAACCTGCCAAGTTCCTCTCAAGTTCCATGGGATTCTCCAGGCAAGATACTGAAGTGGGTTGCCATTCCCTTTTCCAAGGGATCTTCCCGACCCAGGAATTGAACCCTGGTCTCCCACATTGCAAGCAGATTCTTTACTGAGCTACAAGGGAAGCCTGAGAAGTCTATGCAAATTAACGAGAAAATGATCAGGTCCTTTCTAGAGATAGCCACAAACGGCTCGGTGGAGCAAAGCGTGAAAAAGATTCGACACTTTTTTTGCATTTGCACCCTGAAGACTTTGTTGGAAGTGCAAACAAGTTACTTATTATACTTCTATAGGGCTTCAGAGTTGACAAAGCACTTTTACCTATCATCTCTTATCCTATAACCTAAGAATCTGGGCCAAATTCCCACATGTGAAAGATGAGGCCATTGGGGGAAGAAAGATTAAGTGAGATGCCCATGGTCCTATTGCTAACATAGAGCTGGTACTTTTGACACCAAGACTACTGGTATCTGGTATCTCCATGACTCCAAGCCATCTCAGGATGTAGCGGCAAACCCCACACTGTGGCCACTGCTTCTTCACTCTGATAAAATGATGAAGAAAGCCGTTACAGAAAGCAGCCAGTCATGGTACTGGGGGTGAGTGGTGGCGACAGTGATGGCATTTTCATGGCCACCATTCATACTACCCTGTCCTCCAGCCAAGATGTGGTAGCTGGTGATCTACACCTTGTCGGTCCTGTTATCATCATAGTAGACATTGACAAGGTACACACCATCCATCAAAATGGCTCAGATGTGTATATGCCTGAGACCTATATACTTGAATCAGTGGTTTAACATTCTACTTTTTTCCTTGAAAAGCATGCATCCTTCATGAAGAGGTTTAACATATATATGGGGAAAGAATATCATGATATCTGTTTAGCAGAGATCAGAAGAAAATTAATATAGACCCTCCATTATCAAGGTTGGCTATCTGCAGAAAGGCTTGAAGATATTTGGAATAGCTCTGTCTGCACCAAATTCTGAAGGTGATAATAGAATGTCGCCAGCATAAATGTTTCTATTTCCTTTCCAGAAAGGAAATACTATAGACTTTTTTTTAAAAGGAAGTGGAAAATAAAAGGAAATAACTGTGTGTCTTTTAGTTTATCTGCAGGGAACAACATTTCCTGGTTCTAAATTTCCACTCATTAACTCTACCTGACCACCCCTGCCCACGATCTCACTTTACTAGATCATAAGATCAAATCGGATGCTGGAAATGTTATCCAGCTGTGATGTCAGCAGATTTGTGCCATGCAAACATCCTCTGGGCCAAGATGTGCTCCTCTGTGTCTCCTTGGGAAGTAAGGATGTGTCAATGTGATCTTGATACGAATATTGAGGTAGGATGCCCACATTTCAAGGTCTCTCTCTCATTGACCCCCTTACCATCTGTGGGTTTAGAAAAGCATATGCAAGGATTTAAAGTAATTTCAAAAGATGAATTGAAGATGACAGTTGGTGAGTTGGAGCCATTAAGGATGTAGCCAACAGTGTGCTTCAGAACTGATGGAGACCTATCGACTTTGGGTTTTGCAGGTAACAATCTTCCCTTTGATACCCCTCTGCCATTATTAGCATTACCTTACCCCTGCAGAATTCAGAGGAGAGAGCTGTAGACCAGGCTGACCATGTTTTAGATACTTCCAGAAATTCACTAAGGATGCAGCTGACACCTGTAAACAAGATTTCTGCCATTCTGTTCCCTGTACTCCATCTGTACCTGATTTCAAATCTTCAAATCAAATTGTACCCAATTATGGTTTGACCTGGATTATGAAAATATTGAAGGCTTCGATTTTTATTCCTTTGTGGGAGGATAAAACAGTGTATTCATTTTCTCCGGCTGCCATAACAAGGTACTACAGACTGGGTGGCTTAAACAACAGAAATTTATTTTCTCACATTGCTGGAGATTAGATATTCAAGATCAAGATGTCCCCAGGCTGTTTCTTCTAAGAAAGAATTTAATAAACTTATTGTAACTTAATTACCTCTGGAGAGACCCTGTCACCAAATACAGTCACATTCTGACTTACTAGGGGTTAGCACATCAATGTATGAGTTTTGCAGAAGGGACAGACACAATTTAGGACATAACAAACAGTATCCAAGTTGACTCAGAGAAGAGACAAATCTGAATCATCTGTTGGCTCCATGATTTTCAGGGAAAAAAAAGCCAATATAAAAAAGACAGCATCTTCCTCAAGAATCTGGTGATATCACCTACGAGTCATGCATTTTTAGTGGTACTGCTACAACTGAGTGACAGTCATATGTTGTGGACTTCAGCTTTGGAGCCTGAGTCAAAAATCATTTGCTCTTGGCTGAAACTGTCATAATCTACTATTTATTTAGATTATAAATCCTGTCTACTACAAAAGGATTGGTGGTGATATATAACGTTAAACATAATGGAAAAAAAAAGAAAAGGAATCATGAAATTTAGAGAAGAGATAGATGTTACTATACCTGGAAAGAGCTATAGATTATAGTTTGAGCTTAATTATTTTCTAGACTTCCCGGAAATGAAGGAAAACAGAGACATCACACTGAGATATGTTATCTTTGTGGACTGTCAAAGAAAACAGGCAGGCTTGCCTGGAGAGTACAATCTTTTTGGTGTTTTTTTGTTTGTTTGTTTGTTTCTGTTTTTTTTCCTCTAAAACTAAACCCAAGGAAAAATTTATTGCTTGAGACATTTTGCAGAGACCTGAATGAACTGAGTGTTAGATGTTGAATAAGGGATAGCGGATCTTGAAAGAGACAGTGTCTTCTAATACATTTAATGAAAGTAATTATTTAGAATGAAAACTATCTTATAGCTAATATTGGTGTTACAAGGGGAACATTTGGCATAATTCATATCTTTGGGGAAATAACATCCTTAGAAAACTCTTCTCCTTGGAGTGATTACTAGTGGAAGAAGGAAATCGAGAAACTGAGTAAGCTACCACATTATAGCAAAGCCCATTAATGAGACTCTGGACAGGCAGTGGCATGCCTAGAGATGATCCGGGCTTAGAAGCTGGCAAAACAAAGGCTTTTCAAAAGAAAATACAGAGCATTTTTTCTCTTCGTTTTCTTTCCTCCGGCCCCATCTTCCTCCTCTTCTGCCTTTATCTCATCCTCACCTTCCTCTTTCTTTTCCTCTTATTTCTTCTCCTCTCCGTCTTCTCTTCCTTTTTTTATTCTCTTGGTGTCTGAGAGAAAGGAATTAGAAGAGGTAGTCAATAACAGGATGAAAGAACTAAGAGCCGATTGTTGTTCTTTTTATGTTGTTGTTTTTTTCTTTTCTTTTTTTGAAAATATAAGTTTATTTATTTTAATTGTAGGTTAATTACTTTACAATATTGTATTGGTTTTGCCATAAATATGTTTATTTATTTTAATTGTAGGTTAATTACTTTACAATATTGTATTGGTTTTGCCATACATCAACATGAGCTGATTGTTTTTCAAGAACGGGAGGCCGGGGGATTCTGTGGTGAGTCCATCACCTAAGATTCTGAGCTCCCAATCCAAGGGGCCCAGGTTTGATCCCTGGTCAGGAAATTAGATCCTGCAGGCTGCAACAAAGATCCTAAGTGCCACAACCAAGACCCCATGCAGCTAAATGAATAAATAAATAAATAAATTTCTTAAAAATAAAGAATGTATTTTATGTAGCCAGCCTCCAAGATAGCCCAGAGTGACCCCTGCCACCTGGAATTCATGGCTTTTGTAGCTGTCTACCACATTGTATCAACCTCTGTCTGTGTGACCAATAGGATGGAGCAGAAGAGTCATCAAGGTCATCTGGCTTCCTGCTTGCCATCTCTTATCCTCATTCTTGCTCACTCATTCTGGGGGACACCAGCTGCCCAGTGGCTTCCTGCCAGTAGCCACTGAGTGAGGTTGGAAGTGGGTTTTCCATCCTGTCAAGCCTTCAGATAACTATAGCCAAGGACGGTATCCTAACTGAATGACCCTGAGGCTGAACTGCCCAGCAAACTGCTCTCAAATTCTGTGAGATACAGAACTTATGATTCAGTTGTAATACTGTTCTGTGACCCATAGAAGCTGTGAGATAATAAACATCTATTTGTTTAAATTGCCAAATTTGGGGGTATTTTTGTAATCTATGTGTGTCTGTGTTAGTCGCTCAGTCATGTCCAACTCTTTGTGACCCTATGGACTGTTGCCCACCAGGCTCCTCTGTGCATGGGATTCTCCAGACAAGAATAGTGGAATGGATAGTCATTCCCTTCTCCAAGGGCTCTTTCCGACCCAGGGATCAAACCCAGGTCTCCTGAATTGCAGGCAGATTCTGTACCATCTAAGGCACCAGGGAAGCCCTGGAGTCTATAGCAGGAAACTAATAATATCATTCCTTTGCAAATTGTTTGCAATGCAACAAATTTCAGTGCAAATGCATTTCTCTCTCCTGCTGCCGTGTCATTTCCTCAAAGATTTCCCTCACCAAGTGAGCAGTGAATATCAGTCCTTCCGGTGTCACTGAGCTAAAGCAAACTCTGATCTGAAAAAATTACACATAACAGTCCTTTACCCCTTTCTGTGTATTACTCTACATGCCCAAATATGCCACTTAAAAATAAAGCAATAATAACAATGTAAGACCTACATGACCAAGTATTTCTTTGGCATCTTTAGAATGCGTCACGTCTTCAGCCTGCCCTTGAGTTATGTCTTTTCATAGCCAGATCCAACTGCTCTGCCCAGAAGAAAATGCTAAAAGGCAGCACATCCAAAAATGTAGCAGTGTTCTCTGGAAAGTATTTCCCCAGAATGCAGGCTACTTCTGATTATCAATGGCATTCATTCTGCTATAGTTTTTTCCAGAAAAAATCTGGCTAGGGAATTTTAAAAATCAGTACGAAAGACACATTTCACTACCACATTGGAAAAAATATTGTGTTTGGCAAAGGAGAGGCTTTGGGGTGCCATTGGCAAATACCCTCATCTTTAGTCCTAGTAACTGGAGCTGAGAAAAAAAAAAAAATCTAAGCCATGAAGTCCTGTCTGCATCCTAATTCAGGTGGGTTATTTATCCCCTTGGCTTTCCCGTATAGTGTTTTGATTTTATTGGCCGAGTCAAACATCTTTCCTGTCCTTATTCCAGCATCAGTAGAATATCTCTATTCTTCTCCTCTTTTTAGTTTGACAGACTGGCAAGATTCAGAATGATTTTGATAAAAATTGAGGGCAGATGCAGCAGTCAATATTTTTGATAGGTGTGGCTCCATTGCTGTTTTGTTCTGAGTCTCAAAGTTAAATAAAAAACTGAGCCAGTGGTAATTTTAGGAACATCAGAAATTTCTATGAGATGCCATCAGTTCTGGGTACTCCTTGACAAATATACACATATATGTACATGCACATATATATATCTATAGATAGATCTGTTTTTTATATGTAAACCAGTCTGCCATATAAAATATTAACAATGGTCTAAAAAGCCTGACCCTTAACCATTGTTGTCGTCATATCTTCTAACATAGAAATTAAATGATTCTTCCAAACATTAACAGAAAATCAGTGGCAGAACCCATTATGGACTGTTAAATCCTAATCTGATGATTAATTAGCTTGATCAGATTTGACCATGTTATGAGAAATTAAGGACGACTTTCCCCCTTTGTATCTGTAATATGTGCCACGGCCAGAGTTGGTCAGTATCTCTGTGTTTGTCCTTCTGGGGACTGTAGGAGGGACTTTGGGCTTCTCTGAGGAATCAGTGATAAAGAATCTGCCTGAGCTACAGGAGATGTGAATCCGATCCTTGGGTTGAGAAGATCCCCTGGAGTAGGGCATGGCAACCTACTCTAGTATTCTTACCTAGAGAATCTCATGGACAGAGGGGCCTGGTGGGCTGTGGTCCATAGTGTCGCAAAGAGTCAGACACAACGGAAGCGACTGAGCACGCAAGCATGCAGCAGGTACCTTAGTCCAGACCATACTGAAGTTCTGCTGCCATGGACACCTAATGTTCAGAGGCGAGCTTATGCAGCTCAATTCCAGAAAAATAAATGACCCAATAAAAAAATGAGCCAAAGAACTAAATAGACATATCTCCAAAGAAGACATACGGATGGCTAACAAACACATGAAAAGATGCTCAACATCACTCATTATTAGAGAAATGCAAATCAAAACCACAATGAGGTACCACTTCACACCAGTCAGAATGGCTGCGATCCAAAAATCTGCAAGCAATAAATGCTGGAGAGGGTGTGGAGAAAAGGGAACCCTCCTACACTGTTGGTGAGAATGCAAACTAGTACAGCCACTATGGAGAACAGTGTGGAGACTGTTAAAAAATTCCTTAAAAAATTGCAAATAGAGCTACCTTATGACCCAGCAATCCCCCTGCTGGGCATACACACTGAGGAAACCAGAATTGAAAGAGACACATGTACCCCAATGTTCATTGCAGCACTGCTTATAATAGCCAGGACATGGAAACAACCTAGATGTCCATCAGCAGATGAATGGATAAGAAAGCTGTGGTACATATACACAATGGAGTATTACACAGCCGTTAAAAAGAATTCATTTGAATCAGTTCTGATGAGGTGGATGAAACTGGAGCCGATTATACAGAGTGAAGTAAGCCAGAAAGAAAAACACCAATACAGTATACTAACACATATATATGGAATTTAGAAAGATGGCAATGACGACCCTGTATGCAAGACAGCAAAAAAGACACAGATGTGTATAACGGACTTTTGGACTCAGAGGGAGAGGGAGAGGGTGGGATGATTTGGGAGAATGGCATTCTAACATGTATACTATAATGTAAGAATTGAATCGCCAGTCTATGTCTGACGCAGGATACAGCATGCTTGGGGCTGGTGCATGGGGATGACCCAGAGAGATGTTATGGGGAGGGAGGTGGGAGGGGGGTTCATGTTTGGGAACGCATGTAAGAATTAAAGATTTTAAAATTAAAAAAAAATTACAAATTTAAAAAAAAAAAAGAAAGAAATTACTGCAGAAGGCTAAGAGACATCCTAAATGTGGGACCTAGGTAAATTCAGGGCCATTTGGAAGAGGTTAACAAAGAAGCTGAGAACAAATGAACTAAGTGGGTTTGGACTGAGTCATTTGGCGGGACACTCTGCTTTCAGATTAGTGGTGGAGAAAGGTTTTAGGAAGCTTGGGGAAAGAGCCTGTAAGCCCTTCTACTCTTTATTCTGATTCTGCTAAATCAGAAAGACAGTGGTTAAAAGAAGTTTTCTGAAGGATTAGGTGTTCAAATGTACATGAATTCTATGGGGGCTAACTGCTCGATACTAACTTGAAGCAGACTTAAATTTATCTCTATGCTAATGATATCTTGGAATGCAATCAATGGTATTCAGAGCTTGTCTGCCTCATGGTTCATGTCTATTGCACCCATTACAACCCAAACAAAAGCAGACTTTTCTTTTCTTTTTTTTTTTATAATTACATAAAGCGGTGGGACCAGCAGGTATTCCCATGATGAAGGCAAACCGAGATGAAAAATTCCTGATTGTAATCCTTTAACCGAAGTTGGAACACTTCTAAAAATGAAACTTAATCTTTTAAAGAATCACTTATTTGTATTTCAAGTCCATTCCTGGACATACAGAAAGGAAATATTTGGGTATTCATTAAAAACAAGACAGTTCAGTTCAGTTCAGTTCAATCGCTCAGTCGTGTCCAACTCTTTGCGACCCCATGAATCGCAGCACGCCAGGCCTCCCTGTCCATCACCAACTCCCGGAGTTCGCTCAGACTCATGTCCATCGAGCCAGTGATGCCATCCAGCCAAAAGACCT
This sequence comes from Ovis aries, assembly GCF_016772045.2. NCBI lineage: Eukaryota > Metazoa > Chordata > Mammalia > Artiodactyla > Bovidae > Ovis > Ovis aries. Next base: position 57,389,677 of record NC_056069.1, read on the forward strand.
ACAAACCTTTTGGTCCTGTGATGCTCTACCAGAAACAAAGTGTCATAAAGAAACTTAAAATGTCTCTCTCAGTGGCTTTTTGAAATTTTTAAGTCTCATCTATTGAGAGCTTACCTATAGTTTTGTAACCATTTTCAAGAGATTTGCTGGTAGTCACTAATCATTGAGATGAGGAGCCTTGGATTCAAACGGGAGCAAAATTTACCATTGTAAATACTGTACAAGCAGGACCACCCAGGGAAATTAGCAGGAAATTAAGAGTGGTGAGTGAACATCTACAAATTAATAACGAAGTTTTAGGTTTGGCAAAAAAACACAAAAAGCCTTCCAAATCTGTTACACTTACAGTTTATAGCTATGGGGTAATGAAGCCTCTGCATATAGACCCTGATGCTGGGAAAGACTGAGGGAAGGAGAAGGGAATGACAGAGGATGAGATGGTTGGATGGCATCACTGACTCAATGGATAGGAATTTGAGCTCAAGAAGATAGTGAGGAACAGGGAAGCCTGGTGTGCTACAGTTCATGGGGTTGCAAACAGTCAGGCACAACTTACAACTGAACAACAACAATACAATTTGAATTCACCTTTGAGAAATACAGTGTCACACCTCTAGTCTTCCAGATCAAGGCTGGTTATATTTCGAGGATCATCTCCAAAAATGTTCTGTGTCCCCAAAAAATTACTCCAGGGCTCTGACAACGGTATTTTCTCCTGAATATCGAGCTACCCACACTTAGCAATGTAGCCTGAGAAGTTCTTTGAAATCACCATAGAACCCCCAAAAGGGACACATCTTCTGAAAATGGTGTGCTAAACAAGAGTGGCCATATCCACCTAGTGCAATGAAAAATAAAACAAAAAAACAGGATGAAAAAATAGGACTCCAACCTGAATGTGTGTTTCATCCTTTGCCACAGAGAGCTCAACGAGCAGTACTAAGCAAAAGGTTATTGTCGTTTACTTGCTCAGTTGTGTTCAACTCCTTGTGACCCTACAGAATATAGCCCATCAGACTCCCCTGTCCATGGGATTTTCCAGGCAAGAATACTGGAGTGGGTAGCCATGCTCCCCTCCAGGGGGTCTTGCTTACCCAGGGATCAAACCCAAATCTCCTGCACTGGAAGGGGGATTCTTTACCAATGAGCCTCCAGGGGTGCAAAAAGGTAGTATATAAAATTTATAAATTTTATATAAAAGATATGAGATATATAAAATTCATTTCACGAGAGTCAAGCAATGGACTTCCCTGGTAGCTCAGACAATAAGAGTCCTTCTGCAATGAGGGATGCCTGGGTTTGATCCCTGGGTCGGTAAGATCCCCTGGAGGAGGGCATGGCAACCCACTCCAGTATTCTTGCCTGGAGAATCCCATGGACAGAGGAGCCTGGTGGGCCACAGCCCATGGGGTTGCAAAGAGTTGGACATGACTGAGAGACTAAGCACAGAGTCAATAAATAATAACCTTTAAAAAGTTTAAAAGGTTACACTTGCTAAAGGGTCCTTAGTTTCAGCCAAAGCAGACATTCAGCTAAATTCTCCCAAGGCCTTTCTTGGATTCCAGTTGATCCTAAGGTTTAACTCTGGGTTCCCAAACCTGGGAGAGGAGGAACTCTATGGTGGAGTTACTGATATAATACTAAGCGTTGACCAGAAAATCAGAAAAGAAAGGTCGCTTTTCTTCATGGCCAAAATAAGCTATTGGCTGTGAAGAATTAGGCATTGGAATCCTGAAACCAGTGAATTTAGGGTGAGGGAAGTCAAAGAAACAGAGACGATACCTGAGAGCATGTGGCTTTTCCTTTTGTAAAAGCAAAAAGACTCCTTACATAACACGATCACCTTTAAGCTTTATTTTGCCTCATGCATGTGGGATGAAGCACACGTTTTAAAAGGAAAGGAGACTAATGCCCTCCCGTGGCAGTGTTTATATTTCCCACTGCTTTCCCGAGGGCACTATTTTTAAAAGAAACATCACACCCAGGAGCCCCAAGGTGAGAGCACCAGTGAAACAATGCCAGCTTGGAAATCCAGAGGAGACTCTGGTTTTCATTATGTGAGTTAGAGGTCATTACTTGAATGTTATTTTTTTTTCCCTCTTTCTTCTTCTTCTTCTTCTTTTTTTAATTTTAAATCCACAGCTCCTTGGTCTCCAAACTTCCAGCATTTTCATGGTCATTATTCTTTGGGTGTTTTAAAATTATGAACATAGAAGAGTCAATTGGAGTCTTGCACTCTGACTAGCTGATGGAAAGCTTGTGCTTCATGAACATCATTCATATAGATCAACTATGTCATAAATCGCTTGCTGGCCTGCGTGGCTGTAACAAGAACAAGAGAAATGGTCTGAATTCTCCCTCTCTGGATCTTCTACTAAGACAAGGATCTGTTCAGCAAGATGATCTTTTCAGGGGATTTACTAAGTGGCCAGGGAACATGAGAAAAACCCACTTCTCACATTTCTCCATTACTGGGGGGTGGGACTGCAAAATGAGAGATGGCGCATTTTGAAATTCAATGCATTTGTGTAGTTACATTGAAGTCTGAAAAACATAAAATTATACAAAGGTAATCATGTCTGTTTTGGTTTCCATCTCCCAAAGAAAGGCTTTGAGATAAAATGAAAAGGATATATATCAGTTGTGACAGCTTTGTTCCTGTATCTACTTTCTCTTAAATGAAAAGGACCATGATAAGTTTGTTTAAATTCTTAATGTAAATACCCATGAAGAACTCATTCATGATGTGAAACCTGGATTTCTTTTCTTTTAAAGATTTTATTTATAGAAGGTGGCTGTGTGTTCATTAGCGGTTGGTAGAAGATTAGAAAAAAAGGAAGTACCAATTACTGGATAATCTTTGTAATTAGAAATCCTCTCCCCTTTATCTTTTGCATGCCTATCTGGCAATGGGCTTAATAAGTCTACTACTACTCAGACTTGGGAGAGCTTTGGGGCTCTGCAAAACCAGGAGGATTTTGCCTCTGACTGCAGAGAAACAGGAATTAAAAGCTTTCCTATCACTCTTCCAGTTTCTAATGCACTTCATTGTTTAGTTGATTATTACTGCGGGCAGATAATTTCACATTGACGACCCTGATAAAATGTGAAGCTTCAAAGAACCCATCCTCGGGGAATTTACAAGTGAAATCCATTCCTTGGCAGTTTTAACGGCTACTTAATCAATCTTACTTGGGTCATCCAGTATGGTTGAGATAACTGACACAGACTAGTTCTTTATAAAGAGACACAGTATACTGAGAAACCTCACTTACTCTGACCATTCCCATCAAAAGTGCGTGATGATTAGGATAAAACCAAAGAGCATCATGTTGGCTGAAGAATCCAAGGATTCTTGGGAGAGGGACCTGCAATCTTCCTCTCCTTGAGCTAGATTCTGGGGAAATCAGGATGGCAGTTCTCTGGGCTATGTCTGTATGTTTTGACTGGATGTTGTTTGGGACAGCATCAAGCTGTTTTGAGGTTCTTAGAGTTTTTCCAAGAATTTATGTTTCAGTGTTGTTTTTGCAAAATGTTTTCATCTTTTAGAGATTATATGTGTGTATGCAGGTGTGTGAGAGACAGTGCGTATGTGTATATAGGAATTAATCTATGGGATGACCTTAGGACAAAAGAGAACTATTTCCATATGACTAACTTGATGAAAGTGAAAGTGGAGAGTGAAAAAGTTGGCTTAAAGCTCAACATTCAGAAAATGAAGATCATGGCATCTGGTCCCATCACTTCATGGGAAATAGATGGGGAAACAGTGGAAACAGTGGCAGACTTTATTTTGGGGGGCTTCAAAATCACTGCAGATGGTGATTGCAGCCATGAAATTAAAAGACACTTACTCCTTGGAAGAAAAGTTATGACCAACCTAGATAGCATATTCAAAAGCAGAGACATTACTTTGCCGACTAAGGTCCGTCTAGTCAAGGCTATGGTTTTTCCTGTGGTCATGTATGGATGTGAGAGTTGGACTGTGAAGAAGGCTGAGCGCCGAAGAATTGATGCTTTTGAACTGTGTTGTTGGAGAAGACTCTTGAGAGTCCCTTGGACTGCAAGGAGATCCAACCAGTCCCTTCTGAAGGAGATCAACCCTGGGATTTCTTTGGAAGGAATGATGCTAAAGCTGAAACTCCAGTACTTTGGCCACCTGGTGGGAAGAGTTGACTCATTGGAAAAGACTCTGATGCTGGGAGGGATTGGGGGCAGGAGAAGGGGACGACAGAGGATGAGATGGCTTGATAGCATCACTGACTCGATGGACGTGAGTCTGAGTGAACTCCGGGAGTTGGTGATGGACAGGGAGGCCTGGCGTGCTGAGATTCATGGGGTCGCCAAGAGTCGGACAGGACTGAGCGACTGAACTGAACTGAACTGAACTGAAGGCAAACCATTTCTTTTTTCAACCATCAGGGCAAGACTCTTAGTGCCAGCATGGTGTCTGACACATACCAGGTTCTTAAAAAAAAAAATTATTTGTTTAATGAATGAAAGTCTATCTCCTTTTTCTATTCCCTTTTCTACCTTCTAACTCATTGCATGACATTATTTGATAGGAGTTCCTTTAGGGGAATGATATTGTTTCTTATTCACTCAGAACCTCTCATAGTACCTGATCAATAAACCTTCATTAAAGGAGTTAAAGGAGGCTGAGTACCATCTGCTCCTTCAGAAGAAACGACTAGCACTCCCTGGGGACTCACTGTTCATGAAGAAAGACTGCAACGTCCAGTTTCCCTTATATGTTGATTGTCACATGAGCCAGGATAGAATTCAGACATGCTGATCTCATCAGTATAAAATGCAGTAGCTGAGTGGCCAGAAGGAGAATCTTTCGACAACATAGAAATAAGCAGATTTGGAAATCTTTAGATCAAGTTTTATTTGTTAATAATATTTCCAAGCCTTACTTTGATACCTGGATGTTATTGATTGCTGTCTTCTGAACTTCAGTACTCTTGCCTGGAAAATCCCATGGATGGAGGAGCCTGGTAGACTGCAGTCCATGGGGTCACTAAGAGTAAGACATGACTGAGCAACTTTACTTTCACTTTTTATTTTTATGCATTGGAGAAGGAAACGGCAGCCCACTCTAGTGTTCTTGCCTAGAGAATCCCAGGGACGGGGAGCCTGGTGGGCTGATGTCTATAGGGTTGCACAGAATCGGACATGACTGAAGTGGCTTTGCAGCAGCAGCCTGAGCAACAGTTTAGAGCTTTCACGTAGCCTTCCTGGATGGTCCATGAGATCAGCATTCTAGCTGCATCCTGCTGAAGATGCCACCACTGTGCTGTTCACAGGCAGGGATGGTGAAACCTATTCAGCTCCCAAAAGACCATGCTCTTTCATCTCATATAGTTTCAAATTCAAGTTGATCTGCTAACTTGAGAAGGAAAAAAAGACTACAAAAATGGACCTGTGGCTTTAGGAGATAACGTTGCACTCAAAGAAAGGAGGAATCATCATATCCTGGATATAGTCTTGGTTGGTGTGTCTCCAGTCTGAATGTCTGTGGAAGTACTGGGTTGACCAAAAAATTTCATCTGCTTTTTGGACCATCTTACAGAAAAGCCTGAAAGAACTTTTTAGTCAACCCAATATCTTCTTGCCTTCAGTGAACAACTTTGCCCACGTGGTGGTCGTCTTTATGGAACGTGTCTGAATTGCTCTTTGGGCAACAGGAGCTGTGTTTAGGCACGTCTCAGTGATGGTACGGTATTAGCATCCCAAGCAGAGAGATGGCAACAAGACCTCCCCTCTCCATGTACCACTCCTTCCTGCAACATTAAGAACCACTACTGGTGTATGAGGGGCTTTCCAGGTGGCACTCGTGGTAAAGAACCCACCTGTCAATGCAGGAAACATGAGACATGGGTTCGATCCTGGGTCAGGAAGAGTCCCTGGAGAAGAAAATGGCAACCCACTCCAGTATTCTTGCCTGGAGAATCCCATGGATAGAGGAGCCTGGCAGGCTACAGTTCATGGGGTCACAGAGTTGGACACGACTGAAGCGACTTACCATGCTGGTGTATGAAGCAAAAAGAAGAAACCATTTGAGCATGGAAAAAGGAAAACCAGTTTTGTTTCACAGACTGTCTGCATGACCATATTCATGCAGTGTTTACCTCATCACTAAATATTCCTGCTCCCTCTTCTACTGTCTATTCAGCATTTCTGCAAATTAACTTCTTCCTGAACTAATCATGATTGCCAGCTATTGAACAAAAACACTACTTTCTGATGATTTTCAATGAAAATTTAGACATGGTAGGCAATTTTACTGCAAAAAAAATTCTTTTTCCCTTAAAAACACTAAACTGTTTGGTTTCATGTTGTGGGATATTGGATGTCAAATGTCTCGAAGACTTTAATTCTCAACAAATGTCAATATAAGAAATCATGAACCTCCAGGGCATATGCATTTTATTTACTGCTAACTTTATTCTGGGATCTTGACAAGAATTGCATGCAGCTACCTCGAGTTAATATTTCAAAGCAGTTAACAGTCCTGTTGGTTTATGTGACAGTCCTTAAGCAGCTGAATGAGGGTAAGAAGGAAGTTGAGGACAACTACTTTTAAAATTGGCATCTCCTAAAATGCTTTTACTTGCTAAAGATGGAGTTTGCCATTCATCTCTCAGTAATTGTTTCTGTCAAACTAATTTCTCCGATCTAAAGGTTTGGCTAGGGAGATATTTGGCATTTCCTTTTTTCCAACCGATTGATAATTTTTCCTTTCCAATCAAGTTGCCATATTGCCCTTCCAGCTTTTTTTTTTTTTTTTTTTTGCTGTACCATCAAAAGGTGGGTTAGGGAACTGAAGATATAAACTGTGAATGTAATGAATTTTACTTACCTGCTAATTTTTAGCCAAAGACAATGAGCTAAGGGGAATGACACAGCCATGGGTGCAACTTTGACAGCAGCAGCAGTGACCTGATGTGCTCTCTATTGCAACAGGAAGCAAGTTTCTCCCTCACTCTTGAGTTTCCCCATCTGAATATCAGGCTATTCTGGCCAGGGAATTAAATGAGGCTAAACCCGATTACCAACATATTGCTTTATTTCTTGGTGGTAGTAAGTTAAGGCTTTCTAGAGTCATACAGCACGCAGTGATTTGAACATTAGATTTAAAACAACAACAACAACAACAATGAGCATTCAATTTAGCAGAGACAGGAAGGAAGCAATGTTTAAAAACAGGTAAATTTCCTAGTGAGGCTTTTTGCATGGTCTCTAAAAATCTGCTGAGCTGTTTCCCCAGGAACCACTGTCATAGATTCATACAACAAGGGGAAGCGGAATGGGTGAAGAGCAGACTGGGAGAAAGACAGCAACGGGGAAAGATAGGGCATGCCGGGTAAACAGTGTGAAGGCTGGCTTTGTCTCACGTTTGGAAGATAGTGTAGGTGCTATGGTCAAGAGGTGGTGATAAAGATATTTGGAATGGGACACCCCCTCTCTGGTTGTGTGAGCCATTTTGAATCTTTTCTCTTATTCCAGGAATATCACATTGGCTCACTTGGAAGATCTCAGTACCAAGGGTTAAGGATGATCCTCTGTGACTTATATTCCCAAGCTTTGAACAGAGTCACAAGTCACACAACAGGGGAATGCTATCTTCGATCCCTTTCATGGTTCCAAACGTTGTGACTAGATACTCTCCCCAGCCAAACAATTCCTTTCTCCCTGTGGCACGCGGCATTGGCTGCACCTCCAAGTTGCTGACGGTGTTGACTGGAGAGGTGGCCATATATCACGTGATGCCATCTCATTGCTGTCTCCTTCGCAAAATAAGACAAAGACACACACGGAGCCTAGCATGGGAGTGCAGCTGTCAAGTGGTATATAGGCTGGATATGAAACTGTTCCATGTGCTTGGCTTGGAGACACCAGGTTCTGGGTGTGGAGGGTGGGTCCTCTGAGAAAGAAATGAATGAACTGTTTGGAAAGTGAAGGAGGAGGGGTGTTGCCAGAGAATAATTTAAGAGAAGTCATGAGCTTATTAACAAAAATCAATGGAAATGACATGAAAACAAGCAGCGGGATTGTTGGCATCCTGACTTTGCATGAATGAGGATAGCAAATGGATTTGCATCCAAATAGGACCATTTCACGTTTATACTTGGCAACGGCTTTAATGTTGGATATCAAAGTCTTAGCTGGTGGACCAGCGCCTATGTCTTATCAATGTGTTCCCTCTTCCATTTGTGGGGCACTTTTGAGTGGACAGGATTTAAACCACCTGGAAATCTGCTCTGCATATTTGAGGAAGGACAGCAGACATCACAGGGGAGGCACACAAGGTGGCAATCTGCACACGTCAACACTTATGACTAAACCCCAACAGGCTTCACGTGATGCAGTCTGGATGCCCAAGAAAATAAATAGATGAGAAAACAGAAATGCGATCTGAATGACAAAGAACCGAGGCGTCCGTTCCTGCCAGCTGCAGGGCAGATGTGTGCGTGTACGCCACATGTGCAGCGACAGGGATTTGAAAAACCCTGGAGGACATGTGTTTTCCTGGGCCTCCCTTGTTAATTAAAAATTGTGAGTGTCTTCCCTCCTACTTGGAAACACTCAGAAAGATCAACCTGACTGGGGGAGGTGGGTTTTGCGGTGATTAGGAATTCCATCACCTCTGTGCGATGGGGTGGAGTGGGGTAATGCCAAAAGCATGTGTGTACAGAAGTCCACTTGGCTGGGCAAGAGAAGATGACCAAGAGACACTCATCAAAAGAAACAAACTGTGAATGCCACTCAGATTATGGAGAAGAATATACAGGAGGCTGGGGTTGGCACGCCTCCTGAGAGCACTCACAGAATAGATATCCTTGGAAGAGGTAGATGCCTCTTGTGTTGCCAAGGAGCTTGGGTTTACTGACATCTCTTGTGCCTCGATTCTAAAATAGCCATGAAGTTCATCCTTGATTAGATCCGAGGAAGTCCTCTGATTCAGGGCTGGAAGCAGAAGCCCAGAGAAGTCAAGTGCTTTGCCCAAGGTCACACAGCTAGTAAGTGCTGGAGCGGGAGTGGGGTGGGAGGAACAAGGCAGGTCTCTTCCTTTACCCTGTTAACTGCTGCAAGTGATCCTTTAAAAGGGTTTATAAGTGCTGCGTATATAGCAGGTGCTGTGACATTTATTTAATAAGAATTTTGCTTGGGTATGGGATGGGAGAGTGTGGTTTAGGCCAGTTAAGCAGTTTAAAGAGGAGGAGGTGTGGAGGGCAGTATTACTCTGACGATTTGTTGTTACTGTAGGAGAGGGAGGGGTAGGGTTGGAGGGATGGGGTGCAGAACTCCGGGTATGGGGCCAGGAGGAAAGAAACTGAAAGGGGGGTGTTCTTAAAGACATTGCAGTCAGCTTTCTGAGGTACATGTTTTTGAGAAGAGAGACATCACCACCAATGACCTGATTCCCCCCACATAAAACCGTTGTCTGGAATAGAAATGGGGCTCCCTCACCCTCCTTTCCTAGCCCTCTGTTGCCCGTGAGAAACTAGCAAGAAGAAAAGCCAGATCTTTAAAAAGAACCTTCCTGGAAGAAAGAAGCTGTTCCGAGTGGGTGTCGGTGCTTACATAGGCTGCTCTGAAAAAAAAAAACAAAACAAAAAAACAAAACAAAAAAACCAACGTGTTCTGTTCAGGTCTGTATGGCGACAGCGATGGTGGGAGCTGTCCCTTCAGAAGAAGGCAGGGTTGGTGTGCTCGATGACGCAGCGCTTGCAGTGGCGTTTCACGAAGCGCAGCGCCTCCACGGACACCTCGCAGTCCTGCACGTTCAGCATCTGCAGGTCGAAGCAGTTGGCCGCCACGATCTGCAGGCCCTGGCCCGTGATGCTCTCGCAAGACTTGAGGCTGAGGCGCTTGAGATTGAAGCAGTTCAGGGCCAGGCACTCCAGGCCCGTGTCGGAGACCAGAGGGCATTTGCCGATGTCCAGGGACTTGAGTTTGGCGCAGTTCTTGGCAAGGTACTCCAGGCCGTGGTCCGTGATGCCCTCGCAGCCCCTGGCGTTGAGGTAGCGCAGCTTGCCGCAGTACTTGGCCACGTAGCGGATGCCCACATCGGTGACCCGGCCGCAGTGCGCGATGCTGAGATACCGCAGGCGGGACTCCAGCTTGGCGATCTCGCGCAGGCCGAAGTCGCTGACAAAGCGGCAGTCGCTGACGCTCAGCTCCTTGATGGAGGCGCAGTAGATCATCAGATAGCGGAGGCCCTCGTCGGTGAGGCGGACGCAGCGCCGCAGGTACAGGTGGGTCAGCTGCGTGCAGTGGGCCGCGATGGTGTGCAGGCCTTCATCTTCCAGCACGAAGCAGTCCGTCATGTCCAGGTAGCGGATGGAGATCTGTTTGCCGTGCAAGGGGGACAGTTTAATGGAGGCCTCGCGGGTCAAGCTGATGCAGGTCACCTTGGAGCATCCTAGACGGAGAGACAGAACACACACTCAGAATGACCTCAGGGAATGGGGAATAGTGGGGGGCTCCTGAATAGACTCCTACCCCACTCTGGATTTGGGTCCCCATGTTTCCCCCTTCCCTTCCTGGCCCATCAGGAGAAGGAACGCAAGAATGGGCTTTCCATGTTCATTTCATCATTTGACTACTCTGGGCTTAAGAGGCTTTGGGGTTTTAGAATAAGAAAGATGTGTTCCAATGCTAGATCCATCAATGGCTGGCCTGACGTTTGGGCCAATCGGTCCTTCTAAGTAGGTCCTTTGCTTTAAAATAAGGGTGCTCTGCTTCCCTGTAAGGTGGCTGTAAAGAAGACATGAGACCATGTGTATAAATATCCCATCCTGGTTCTGGAAAGTTCAGGAAGCTCCGTTTTTACCCTGCAGTGGTCTGGTAGCTCTCTGATCCAAAGAAATGAGATAGGAAATAGAAGGCTGCACCATGACTGGGGTTTGGCAGAAAGAGCACTGGCTTGGGAGTCACAGTCAATCTCAGGCCTACTTTTTATTGGTCTGAGGCAGCAGGCTTAACTTTTCTGAGTCTCAAGACTCTCCCCTGAAATGGGAGTGAGTAGCTGGTATGCCTATAACTCTGGGGATATAATAATGAGGATGCAACCAGGTAATGGATATGGATATACTTTGAAAACCATGGGAAGAAATATATGTCATTAGTCTAACAAAGTGATCCTCTAGGGATTCAGTTCTACCTTCTCTGGTCCAGGAAGAACAAAATCAGATTATCCTCTATCCCTTCAACCAGTTTGTCCTGCTTTTACCTGCTACGATCTGTTTTCACAGCTGCCAGACACATTCTGGAACAGTACTCCTGTCATGCTCAAGGCTGTCTCACTACAAGTGTAAAAGCTAACGTCTAAAGGGGGCCTCCAAGGACCTGCACCCCTGGGCTCTTATGTTTCCAGATGGCTCAGGTGCCTCCCTGCCTCAGCAACTGTGCACTAGACAGGGCATCCCTGGATAATGCCCTGGGTCACCCCCACTTTCTTAGGTTTCAGAGCAAATGTTTTTTTATAAGACAACTCTTTGTGAGTCATCCTGAATGAACTAGTACCCCCTGCCTGATTCCCATTTATTTTCAGCATTCATTATCACTTTGAGGCATTATATACTTATTTATTCACTTTTATGCACATTTATTTATGTGTTTGCTGTCCTCATGGAATGTAAGTTCCTAAGAAAAAAGGACTCACACTCTTCACTGCTGTATCCCTAATACCTGGTTCAGAGCTGGTTCTCACTAAGCACCTGTTGCATGAATGAATGATTTATAGAGTGTATACAGTCCCTATATATCAGGGCTTCTCTGATAGCTCAGTTGATAAAGAATCTGCCTGCAATGCAGGAGACCCCAGTTCAATTCCTGGGTCGGGAAGATCTACTGGAGAAGGGATAGGCTACCCACTCCAGTATGGTAAAGAATCTGCCTGCAATGTGGGAGACCTGGGTTTGATCCCTGGGTTGGAAAGATCCCCTGAAGAAGGGAAAGGCTACCCACTCCAGTGTTCTGGCCTGGAGAATTCCATGGACTGTATGGTCCGTGGGGTCATAAAGAGTCAGAAGCATCTGAGTGCACTTTCACTTCCCTTCACTTTCCTTCACTGTCATAGTCTTTTATAGGAAAACCTGATGGGATAATCCAACTTCCAATATTTAAATATCCTCAGGATTGTGATCGAGGCTGAGGTAGATCTAACATTGATAAACCAACTATTTTATAGTTAATTATAATGCCTTTTATTTCTGTTGAAAGATAACGTTTACAACGTGCTTTTTATAAACATTTGAGAAAACGTTTATTGATTTTCTTGATTTTTTTTTTCAGTTGATTCTTTAAACAATCCGTTTTCTAGATAAGAAAATTAGTACTCAGGAAGATATCTTTAGATGCCTCTCTAAACCTTGTTTCTCAACTCCCTTCCCCTAAATGTGTGGGAATAAATTTTATATGTATATATTTATACCATATATTATATAACTATCATATTTTATGACATAGGAAACACTCATTTTATTATATATTTCAGTTCATTGTATATTACTATTTAAAATGTGTACACGTTTTATTTTAATATATGAACATACATCATTAATATACATAGCCAAATACATCGTATAAATGTATATGCATACGGATATTTCCTTCCATTACATAGAATGTACATATAGTTTTCATTTTTCCCAAATCCCTCTGCCGCTCTCAAGCCAGGCGCCTCACCTCCGCGGCTCCTTGCCTTGGCTGATGACGTCATCTCCAAGCCTTCTAAGCAACCACGTGATAGTGTTAATGGGGACTTTCCTCCCACTCCTGGCAGGCTGCCCAGGAAACTCTTATAATATAAAATTCAGGTCCTGGGAATAATCACATTCAGAAGCCATGTGCTACCAAGTCGAAGAATTTCAGGAAGGAGCAAAGCATACATCCCAGCACTGGAGAACAAAGATGTGGCTTGTCAGAGGCTGTGCGCACAACTCCAGGGGGCTCTGTGGTTTTGCAGAAGGTGGTTGGTACCCCTCAAATGTCACTCTGAACTCTCCCTTTTTGTTTTGAAGTTCTTGTTTTACACTGACTGCGATCCTGCTTATGCTGAATCTGTATGTTCACATAGTGGCTGCCCATCTGTCATTACATGACGGTGAAGGCACTTTAAGATCACAGGACAACTTTGTTCCTAAGTTCTTAGTTCCAGTTTCCTATTTAAGAAAGAAATATCCAGTAAAACCTGCTGCACTCCAGGAAGGATACTGTATTCGGTCCAGGGAAATATTTGTCTGCACTTTGAAACCGAACCCCAATTTAATGAAATACTAGCTTAGCTCAGTTTTGATGAAGACACTATTTTGATATGCTTGCATCATTTTAGGTCAATCATTTTAAATTTTAAATGCCCTTTTATAGATTTGCCAAGTTTGGGTTGAAAATAAACTGATTCGTGGCTCAACGGGTAATATCTGTGGCCAGTGGATGCATGTAAATATTACAGACTTGCAGAGAACATAAGAAATCATTCCCTTTGAACTACATTTTTTAAAGATGAGGCATCTCAGATTCAGGGAGATTATATGACTTGTACAGTCAGACTAGAGAGAATTTTCCTGATCCAAGACTTCTAATATAGCAGGGATGGTAAGAAATGACTAAGAAATAGCATGCAGTTGATGAATTGCATGAGAGATGTATGATAGATGTACCAGCATGAAGTGAATAGTTAGACATTGGGGCATCATAAGTCTTGGGGGTGGGGGATTCTTGGAAGAGAGAAATAATTTGAATGCACAAATATGGAACCCAGGTAGTATAAAGTAATAGCAGGAGCAAATTCAAGGGACAGGAAAGCATGGAAGCAGAGCGGGAGTGAGCAGTATTCACGGGATAAAACACAGGATTATCCTGTGTGGCAGCTAAGATGGGAATAATCCACTGGGATCTGATCTTGGGGGCCTGTCTTACCATGCAGGATAAGGAGTAGGGATATTACACAACCGAGAGTGGACAGTATGGGTTGAACAAATCTGGGGCTATCTTGAACTGATTCCAGATTTGGATCAGCTTTCCCCAAAATGCTCATTACCACCTTCTCTCATTATTGGGTAATAATACTCTGGGATATAAAAGGATGATATCAACAAAGACCAACTACTGCCTCCTAAGTGTGTTACTGAATAAAACACACATGAGAGGACTTAACATGAATGAACTCATCTAGTCCTCCCAACCAACTCAGTTTTACTGATGAGGAAGTTTCAGTCACTGCACTATAGCTTTCTGAGTACCTGTTCAGAGTAGTCACCAATGACAACTTTGTTTGAACCCTTTAGAAATCAAGATGACTGGGGCTTTGAAACTCCTCTGTTCAAGGAATTACATTATCACAAAGTACAGATATAAACTATGCCTCATTTTTGCCCATATAAAACTCATAATGAATTGAGAATACACAAGTACCCAGTTGCAAAACTGAGCAATGCTCTACCTGCTTACACTAAAAATGCAGACACCTGGGAGGATACCCTCAGCTTCCCGGGGGTTAGGCAGGAAAGGCTTTACTTAGGGGACGCTTGCACTGGGCCTCCAGCAATGAGACATCTGTTAAGAAGGTTTTGGGGGAGGTGAGAGGGGGCAGAGGAGGGAATGGCATGCAGGTCAGAGAGATGCCCACACATCAGAGTGTGCATAGGCACAGTGTACTTGGGAAATTCAAATGGTTCCAGGAAACACAGCATTCAGATTACTAGGGGCAGGGTGAGATTTGAACCTAGAAAGAGCAGCTCATGAAGTGCCATATATGCTTTGCTAAGCAACTTTATTCCCACATGTCAAGATGAGGAATTGGGAGATTTCATGCAGGGAAATGAAGGGTTCGCTTCCCAGCTTGAAAACATTCCTTTGGACCTTGGTTGTGTAGAAGGTGTATTGATGGAGTTGAGGTGGGTGTAAGGCCAGTGATAGGGCAAGCATGCATCCAGGCAGGCAGGCAGAAGAGAGGGGGTGGACTTAACATTCTGGGGGAGTAGAAGCACCTGGACAGGATTCGACTGGTCTCATATAACAGATCAGGAAGAGTAGTAAGGAGGACTCCCAGGTCTCCAAGTATAGACGAACCTTTGGAAGCAGTTTCACTTGTAATAATCATAAGATTTAAACTTTAAAAATTGGTTAGTTGTAATATATTCTGTTGATGTTTAAAGATGTTATTAATTGTGATGGTTAATTTTATGTGTCAACTTGACTAGGTGACAAAGTGCCAAGATATTTGGTTAAACCTTATTTCTGGGTGTGCCTGTGAGCATTTTTCTGGATAAGATTAACATTTGAGCCAGGAGACTCAGTCAGGCAGACTCCCCTTCCCAGTGCATATGATTGTTGTTGTTCAGTGGCTGAGTCATTCTTTGCAACCCCATGGACTGCAGCATGCCAAGCTTCCCTATCCTTCACTGTCTCTGGAGCTTGCTCAAACTCATGTCCATTGAGTCGGTGATGCCATCCAGCCATCTCATCCTTTGTCGTCCCCTTCTCCTCCTGCCTTCACTCTTTCCCGGCCTCAGGGTCTTTACCACTGAGTCAGTTCTTTGCATCAGATGGCCAAAGTGTTGGAGTTTCAGCTTCAGCATGAGTCCTTCCAATTAATATTCAGGACTGATTTTCTTTAGGATTGACTGGTTTGATCTCCTTGTAGTCCAAGGGACTCCCTAGAGTCTTCTCCAACACCACAGTTCAAAAGCATCAATTCTTCAGTGCTCAACTTTCTTTATGGTCCAACTCTCACATCCATACATGACTATTGGAAAAACTATAGCTTTGACTAGACAGATCTTTTTTGGAAAAGTGATGTCTCTGCTTTTTAATATGCTGTTTAGTAGGTTTGTCATAGCTTTTCTTCCAAGGATCAAGTGTCTTTTCATTTCATGGCTGCAGGCACCATCTGCAGTGATTTTGAAGCCCAAGAAAATAAAGTCTGTCACTGTTTCCACAGTTTCCTCATCTATTTGCCATGAAGTGATGAAACCAGATGCCATGATCTTTGTTTTTTGAATATTGAGTTTTAAGCCAGCTTTTTCATTCTCCTCTTTCCCTTTCATCAAGAGGCTCTTTAGTTCCTCTTCGCTTTCTGCCATAAGGGCAGTATCATCTGCATATCTGAGGTTACTGATATTTCTTTGGGCAATGTTGATTCCAGATTGTGCTTCATCCAGCCTGGCATTTTGCATGATATACTTTGTATATAAGTTAAATAAGCAGGGTGACAATATACAGTGTTAACGTACTCCTTCCCTATTCTGGGACCAGTCTGTTGTTCCATGTCCGTTCTAACCGTTGGTTCTTGACCTGCATACACATTTCTCAAGAGGCAGGTAATCTCTCTCTCTCTCTCTATATATATATATATATATAACACCTCATATATATGTAACTGCCCCATAAATATATATGGAACATATATACACACATGTATATACATATAAAGCTAAGTTGCTCCTCGTGTCCGACTCTTCGCGACCCCATGGACTGTAGTTCACCAGGCTCCTCTGTCCATGGGATTCTCCAGGCAAGAATACTGGAGTGGGTTGCCATTTCCTTCTCCAGGGGATCTTCCCGACCCAGGGATCGAACCCAGGTCTCCCGCATTGCAGGCAGACGCTTTAACCTCTGAGCCACCAGGGGAGCCCATATATACATATATGTATATATGTATATATACACACACATACACTGTTGCTTCTATTTCCCTGGAGAACCGTGTTGTCTAGTCACTCAGTTGTGTCTGACTCTTTGCAACCCCATAGACTGTTGCTCTCCAGGCTCCTTTGTCCATTGGATTCTCCAGGCAAGAATACTGGAATGTGTTGCCATTTCCTTTTCCAGAGGCTCTTCCCCACCCAGGGATTGAACCCGCGTCTCCTGCATTAGCAGGCAGATTCTTTACCACTGAGTCACCAGGGAAGCCCTGGAGAACCATGACTAAACATTAAAAAAAGGTAATAAGTGATAATGAATAAATGCTAGGGCTACTTATAGTAACTTTCAGTGACTTTTAAAGATAACTTTCAAGGCGAGCTTGCTAGGGATGGGAGGGGCAGTCTCACGTTCTCTGGGGAAGTTAAGCTCTAGACCAGCCAAGCTCTATACTCAGTGGCAAGGATATTGCCACTGAGAAGGTGGCCACTGTCAGAGGCTAGTTGCGAGAACCAAGGGGGAATAAGTGCAGGTGAAATCACAGTTTCTAGATTCCCTCAGAACTGGAGGGCACCGTTCGGAGGTGGTGACACAAATCCACCCTTATGACTTGTTGGGTCGTTTGAGTTCATCTACCTGAAAATACCCACCACCATTCCTGCCAGTATCTAGAATTCTGTGCTCTCAGTGAGTTAGAGATTCCCCCGTTTACACAGTCTTTATTTACACAGATATCCAGGTCAGGGTGATAGGGAGAAGCTTGATACATAACGGTTAGCACAGGGGCCAAGCAGGGTCCACTCACTCAAGCTAGAAGCCCAGAAATTTCCATTCCCAAACAGCCCAAGCAGTTTCTGCATTTCCGAATCTCAAAAGAAGTCCAAAGACAAAATGCAATTTACTTGCAGCCTGTCCTGAGGGTGCACGGGGCGGGGGGGTGCCCTTTAACAAAGATGGGGATTCCAAAACGGAGTCATTTTCTAATCTAAGAAAAATAAAAGAAAATGAGGTGTTTATAAAAGAGGCCCACAGGGTTCAGAACCTTTGAATGTTAAAGAATCCAATCCCTTAGTCCCCCCACCCCTGTTTTTTTTTTTTTTTTTTTAAGAAGAGAAAAGACATCTAGGGAAAGCTGTGAACTGTCCCAAATCACAGACTTTTGAAGCTAGTTCCCACCACATCATAATGCTTTCTCTTTCCAGAATTCCTTGGCGGGGAGGGGGAGGGGGGGAAATGTAAGAAAACCTCTTCGTTTCCTGCTTCTTTATGCCAACAGCTGCTCACGACTAACTGAACATACGGTTTCCATGGCTTTGTGCTGGAGCCAACTCGAGGGGAGCAGGGAAAGAATGTACGAGAAATAATTGACTGTCATCGGAAATATTTTCAGATGTAGGTTTTCAAAAGAGAGAGTGAGCTCTGAGAGCTGACTTTTACTTCAGGTTTTGTTAGAGGATATCGTTTACCTCAAATGCTGGTAAACCCCCAACTCTATTTCTTTGCCTGTTCAGTGGTTTTTACTTTCGACCCCTCCCCAGCAGTCCCTGAGGTTGTGGCTCGCGCTGCTCATTTCTTTAACTCCCAGTTGCATCTCACACACTCCAGCCTCTCAAATGTGCGTCTTTTGACTGGGTAGCGGATGAGATAAAGAAAGGCTGTTAGTCTGGCTGGATCCACGTCTGGCGCCTCAGTGCGAGTCTGGGCTTTAATTCTTCCTGCCTGTGAGAGGTCTGCAAGCAAAGCAGCCATGCTAGGAGTTCCTTCATTTTGAAAAAAAAGCACTAAAGGGCTTCCCTCATAGCTCAGTTGGTAAAGAATCCACCTACAATGCAGGAGACCCTGGTTCGATTCCTGGGTCAGGAAGATCTGCTGGAGAAGATCTTTTTCTGGAGAAGGCTACCCACTCCAGTATTCTTGGGCTTCCCTTGTGGCTCAGCTGGTAAAGAATCCACCTGCACTGCGGGTGACTTGGGTTTGATCCTCGGGTTGGGACGATCCCCTGGAGAAGGGAAAGGCTACTCACTCCAGTATTCTGGCCTGGAGAATTCTATGGACTGTATAAGTCCATGGAGTTGCAAAGAGGAGGACACGACTGAGCAACTTTCACTTCACTTTCAAAGGCTTCACTTGGTGGGCCCTATTCTTGCACTCTGTAATTAAGAATACTGCTTGATGGCAGAGGCCAACACAATACTGTGAAATGATTTTCCTTCAATTAAAAATAAATAAGTTTGGGAAATAAAAGAATATTGCTTGAGAAAAGATGCAAAAGCAACCCAAGGCTGAGGAGGGTAGGAGTGAAATATGAGAAGACTCTTAGCCATGATGGATTTTTCCCAATGTCTGCAAAATTTCAAGCCATGGTGACCACAGGACACAGCACAGAATCAGCTTAAACATAGCTCTCAGGCTCCATGCGACAGTGACTAGTGGATGTCAGGTCAGTTTGTAAACTACTTCCGTTTCAGCTAGAGAGCTGGCTCTGTGATTAGATACTTAGTTCCCATTATCCATGGTTTGTGCTTCCCTGCTGGCTCAGATGGTAAAGAATCTGCCTGCAATGTAGGAGACCCTACTTCGATCCCTGGGTCAGAAAGACCCCTGGATAAGGGAATAGCAACTCACTCCAGTATTCTTGCATGGAGAATTCCAAGGATGGAAGAGCCTGGTGGGCTACAGTCCAGGGGAATCTCAAAGAGTCAGATATGATTGAGCGACTACCACCACCACCACCTATCTGTGGTTGCTCTGAAATTACGTTGAGAGTTATGGGGAGGAAAGACACACTTGACAGTCACACTAACTTGTGGGACTTGCCTAGCTGCTCCAGTGGTTAAGACTTCATCTTCCTATGCAGGTTCCATCCCTGGTCAGGGAGCTAAGCTCTCACATGCTTCTTGGGCAAGAAACCAAAGCATAAATCAGAAGCTATATTGTAACAAATTCAATGAAGATTTTTAAAAGGTTCACATCAAGAAATAAAACAAAAAAGGCACACTAACTTGAATTGCCAGACATAAGATGCCTCTAACTCCTCTAACAAGTTGACATCATTTGACAAAAGGGATACCTCTGGCCCCCAGAATCATCGTTCCATAAAGACAGTTTTACAGGAAGAAGAGTCACCCTGCTGAGCCCTGAATATCACAAAGGGACCTTTCCCAGGCGTCAGTGTCCCCTCCTGCTTTGGGAGGATGCGCTGGGAAGGGCCCACGGATGGCCACGTACCTGACACATCCAGGTGCTCCAGGTTGGGACAGAGGGACACCACGTCGAAGACTGCCTCATTGGAGATGTTGTAGCAGCCGGAGACTTCCAGCCGCCGGAGCTCCGGGCAGCACTGGGCAATGGTGTAAAGACCTCGGTCCGTGAGCCGCCTGCAGCCACTGACACTTAGGGTTTCCAGCATGAGACAGACGTTGGGTGTGTCCTGACAGAGTCTGCGGGTCAGCACCTTGAGGGCGCGGTCCACGTTGATGGTCTCGCCCGTCAGGCGGATAGTCCTCCAGAGGCGCGGGTCCCAGGCCAGGTTGTACCAGCGGCGGCACACGCGCGCGCAGCGGCACAGCTGGTTGGTGGGCAGGAAGGAGAAGACCTGCACCATGGCGTGGTCCGGGAGCCGCTCGATGCTGGCCTGCTCCTTCTGGGGCCTGGAGGCCAGCCGGATGAGCGGGTGGGTGAGGCGGGTCGGGGGCGGGGAGTGGACCATGGCCACCGTCTCCCCGGTGATGGAGGACGAGGAGGTGGACGAGCCCCTTCCATTCTGAAATCCCGGCAGGTTGGGTGGACATATCAGGGCTGGGCTGGGCGTGCTCAGTGTGCGCATGCTCAGGTCGGAGTCTGGCAAAGGACAGAGAACAAAGGGTTAAGGATGGACGGGGCGGGGCGCGGGAGGAGGCAGGGAGGTGGCACCCTGTCCACTGACATCCTTCCTGGGCAGACGCGGGCTCAATCCGTGTCACTGGAAGCAAGCGCCCATGCAAGTTTTCCCCATTAAGAAAAGGGCTAATTCTTCACTATCTCCACCGGGGTGGGCAAACTATCTCTAAAGGGTCAGATAAGAAATAGTGGAAGCACTGCAGGCCATCTGGGTTCCATCCCTGTTGCAATTACTCAGTCCTGCTGTTTTAGTGCAAAAGCTGCCATAAACAACACGAAAACGAGCCCAGCCGTCCTGGCTGTTTTTCCATAAAACTTGTTCTGTAAAAACAGATCAGCCGACTTGGCTCCAGGGTTATAGTTTGCTGACCTCTGATCTACATTAACGGTGATTATCTAAAGGGCACAACTCCAAAGTTTCATTATTTCTACACTGGGAGAAGAAAGCTCATATACTGTGAACACAAGCTGATTTACTCTGGTTAGGCAGATGCTTACGCTTCATTTATAAAGGAGAGGAATGCATTTTACAAAGGAGAAGACTGGTCAGTGGGGAGAGAGCATTAGCTATCTTTGCCCTCACCTGCCCCTTAGCGTCCAGCTCCCCCCCCCATCTTTTGATAATGGTACCCCAAACTCTGTGATCTGGGTTCTGGAGAGCCACCCTGCTTCCTTCCTCTGTTAGACTAGACACTTCAGATGGTATTTGCAGTCCTCGAGTATCTGTGACAATATTTATTTTTCTCTCTTATCAATAATTCTTCCCTTTGCATTTGAATAATGTGACTTTCTTTTGTTCCTTGGAACCAAAAAGGTCACTTGATGAAGAAGTAAATGGTTTTTAAATTTATGAGGGATTGAGAGACCTTTAGAATGCTGCTTTAAGAAGTCTGCTCATTTCATATCCCTCCCCCAACCTTGATATGTATATGGAAGAATTTATTCTGGCACTATATAAATGTTTGTATGTTATCCATTTTACATATTTAGATGGATATATTCATTTAGGAAGACATTTATTCTTTCTAAATATGTTTATATATTTCATACACACGTAGTGAATATATATATACACACACACATACACACACACATATATTTTATGTATATATATATATATAGAGAGAGAGAGACAGAGACAGAGATAGAGTTTACCTCCAAAATACACAATTCTTTACCTGTGAAATAATGAATTGGTCTAGATAATTTCTAAGTCACTTCCAGCTTTAATTATAGCTCTAAAGACTTAAACAAAAATTCTATCCTTGTGTGCTTTTTCACTTTTTGTATCTTGGGAATTTTCATTCAAACACTTGTCTTTTCAAAGAACTGCCGGTAATAACACATAGAACTTCTGACACAGGACATCTCTGCTGTGTATTTGTAGTTTTCTCATTGATAGATCTTTTTCTATGTTTTCTTTTAAATTTACTTCTCTGTGACCTAACACTGAAGATGCCCTACACAGGTCACCACTTTTCTCCTGGAGCATCTTTGAATTACTGTCCGTCCCTCCCTCAGCCCCATACACTTATAGACACACCTTGTCTGTCTCTTGAAATACCAAACCTTTTGCGACTGAGTGCAACTGCCGCCCCCTCTAAGAAAAGTTGGGCTTCCAATGGCACCCCACTCCAGCACTCTTGCCTGGAAAATCCCATGGACGGAGGAGCCTGGTGGGCTGAAGTCCATGGGGTCGCTGAGGGTCGGACACGACTGAGCGATTCCACTTTCACTTTTCACTTTCATGCACTGGAGAAGGAAATGGGAACCCACTTCTGTGTTCTTGCCTGGAGAATCCCAGGGACGGGGGAGCCTGGTGGGCTGCCATCTATGGGGTCGCACAGAGTCGGACACGACTGAAGTGACTTAGCAGCAGCAGTATAGCTCAGTTGGTGAAGAATCTGTCTGCAATGCAGGAGACCCCAGTTTGAGTCCTGGGTCCGGAAAATCTGCTGGAGAAGGGATAGCGTACCCACTCCTATATTCTTGGGCTTCCCTTGGGGCTCAGCTGGTAAAGAATCCTCCTGCAATGTGGGAGACCTGGGTTCGGTTCCTGGGTTGGGAAGATCCCCTGGAGAAGGGAAAGGCTACCCTTTCACAGAATACCACTCCAGTATTCTGGCCTGGAGAATTCCATGGACTGTACAGTCCATGGGGTCGCAAAGAGTCTGACATGACTGAGTGACTTTCACTTCACTAAGAATAGTTCCTTTCTGTCTTTGAGATAAAATGAATTCCTTCCCTTTTGAAATCCCCACCCTTCCTTATACAGGCAAGTGTGAATTTATCTTTCCCTATTGCTTGATTGTATTATTTTTCTCACTTTTGCATCTCTCCCTATACCCTCATATCCTTTGTCATGTGATTCCGCAGTCTTCCTAGGTAGAGTATATTTCTTCAGTCCAGTGATGTGGGCTTTGGCCATGTGACGTGCTTTGGCTAGCGAATCTTAGGGGATGTGATTTGCCCAAAGCCATTTGTGTGGTTGGGCTTGCCCGCCTGTTTCTATCATCACCATGGGAAGAACATCCTCATTTGGTCCACCAACCTTAGGATGACGAGAAGCCCATTTCCTCATCAGATAAGCAGACAAAAGAGGCCCCAACCTGCAGCTTAGAGCCAAGCTCAACCAAACCGGGCTGGAGTCAACAAGTGCCCAAATGAACCACAGATGTGTGAGCTGGAATACTGAGGTTTGGGGTGATTTGTAATATAGCACCCCCATGGCAACAGATGATGGATACAACTTTTACTACACTACACACCCCTTTGAGAAAAGGATTGAATCCTCTTTTCCTTTGTGTCCTGGCAGTGCCTGACATGGTTTGTGGTACATACTGCTGCCGTGTGTGCTTGGTCGTGCCGGCTCTTTTGAGATTTCATGGACTGTAGCCCTCTAGGCTCCTCTGTCCATGGGATTATTTTCCAGGCAAGAATACTAGAGTGGGTTGTCATGCCCTCCTCCAGGCCATCTTCCGGACCCAGGGATCGAACCTGAGCCTCCTGCATTGGCAAACAGATTCTTTACCACTATGATACCAGGGAAGCCTTATGGTACATAGTAGGTGAACACTAATGTCTTGGATTTGAACGGCAGCATTTATATGTTTAAAAAGGATTAATATCTAGCTTGGCATGTACTTTTCTATCCTAGCTGGTATACATACTGCATTTTAAATCATTCATAAGGAAAAAAAATATGCACTTCTCTCTTTTGTAATCAGCTAAAATAAACAGTACATCTTTAAGGAAAACCTTAAGTGTAAACCAATTAAGGGTTTGAAAACTGCCATCCAAGATACCACAGTACTAACCATTATTACATGAACTCCTAGAATTGCCTCTAAAGTTACCATTTTTCTTAGGAGGTTGAGCAACTTCTTTTGGATCAGAGATGAGGGACAATCTTAGGTTTTCAGCTCCGACATTTTAGCAGCTGTGAAGGCTCTGAAATCTCTCTCCTGCCTGCCTCTGGTCTGTTCATCTTAAAAGAGAAAGACGCTTAACGGTTCTGCGGAGACCTGTGTAGTTTGATTTGGGCCCTGGAGGAATGGACTCTTCTTATGGTGGGGGTGGAGGTGGATTCCTAAAACCTGCATCTGTAATGGATTCACTTTTCATCTTTCTTTTATACTCCCAGCACTAGATCACAGGAATACATCGGGATTGCCTAGCACTACTGTGCATTTAGGAAGGCTCTTAGTTGTTTTTGTTTTTGTTCTTTCTTTTTTTTGCCAATAATCATGTCCTGGTATTAATGGAGTCCACACTCATAAAGAGATGGCAGTCTGGCAGCCCTGTGGGAAACAGCCTGCCCTGGGAGACTCAGGAGCACAGTAATGGCTCTCCTCTCCAGGTCTTAGCAGCAGGGCCGAGCAGGGGAGTCTAGATTTCAGCCAGGAGAGCTGGATGTCTCCTTTTGCCAGAGCATGCACCAGGATTCTCTTGAGTTCATTGTGCTTATTCTAGTGCGTGCCTAGTCGCTTCAATCATGTCCGTCTCTTTGCGATCCCATGGACTATGGCCCACCGGGCTCCTCTGTCCATGGGATTCTCCAGGCAAGAGTACTAGAGAGGGTTGCCATGCCCTCCTCCAGGGGATCTTCCTGACCCGGGGATCGAACTCATGTCTCCCGCATTGCAGGCGGATTCTTTACCATTAAGCCACCAGGGAAGCTTATTCTACAGTAGGTCAAAAGTCCTCCGAGAATTTCTGAAAGGATACAGTCTATTGTAATTGAATAAACTGCACTCGATAATTAGAAAAAGGATGAAGAATGATGAGTAATGCTATGGTCTAAATGTTGCTAGCTGTCTCACATTCATATGCTGAGTGAATGTTAACTCCTGAAGTGATGGTAGGATGGAGGGTGGGGCCTTTGGGAAGTGATTAGGTCTTGAGAGTTGAACCTTCATGAACCGGCTCAGGGCCCTCATAAAACAGGCCCCAGGAATGGGCTCTCACTTCCGCCCTGTGAGGTGACAGTGAGGAGGCAGACTTATGAGGAAGTGGGCCGCCAGAAATACTCAATCTGCCAGCATCTTGATCTGGGACTTCTAAAACTGTGAGAAATACATTTTTCTTCTTTATAAGCCACACAGTCTGTGGTATTTTTCTATAGACAAATAACAACTAGAGATGTTCATGCCCAGATGTTGTCATAAAGTATCTTTTCTTGATACTTTATGTCTCTCTCTATATATATATATAAGGAAATACAAATATATAAATATTTTTTCACTGAACACATGCTCACATACACACATAAACACACATTTTTAATTTGGAAATAAATGTTATTATGGATAAAATACACATAGTTGCCACAGAGTTTCTCTTCCCCCTTGGGACTCAGAGCCATCTATTGCCACAAGGTATGATGTATAATAACAAGAAGTAGTTTTTCCTTACAGAATGATCAAGAGTCCCAGAGTATAAATGCATGTGTGTCAGGAGAAGAGAGTATGGCTTCAGATTCAAAACGAGGACCATGTCTGCGGCCAAGTTGTGTACCGCATGTGCACACAGTCCGGCAGGAGGACCTAGTGCTCTCTTTGCAGGCAATTTTTTTCTCCTGTGTCATTTTCAGAGGACTGCCAGCTAAATGGACAATGGCAAGAGCTTCTGTTTTTTCTGATACAGATTAGAAACAAGGATGCTGATCCTTGGACATACACTCGAGAGGAAATGATCAAAGATAAATATTAAGATGATGGAAGAAATTTGGAACCCTTCTCCTGTCCTTATATGACACTGCAAGACAAACAGAAGCAAAAAGAAAGCTGACTTTATTTGAACTCAGAATATAAATTCAGACTATTTTGTAGGAATGAACATATTTTCATATCTGAATACCTACCCCAAGTGAATTTCTACCTATCTGATGTCTTGAGGGCAAAATCGACCCACTTATCTTAGCAGTAAGATGGTCCCATTGGGCGACAACACAGAATAACTGAGAGGATATTATCACCACTTTTAATACACTGTATATTTCATATGCATTTATATAAATTAGCCATTACATTACATCTTTCTTTACTGTGCCCCTAGGCAAATGGTGAGATGCATGGATAGTATATGAAAGAACTCTTCCCTGAGATGCATTATTTTGAGTAGCAAAAGTAGCCCTTGCAAAACTGCCTGTGCTCAGTTGCTACATTGTCTCCGATTCTTTGCCACCCCATGGACTATAGCCTCCCAGGCTCCTCTGTTCCTGGGATGTTCCAGGCCAGAATACTGGAGTGGGATGCCATTTCCTTCTCCAGGGGATCGTCTCAACCCAGGGATCAAACCTGCGTCTCCTGCATTGGCAGACAGATTCTTTACTACTAAGCCACCAGGGAAGCCCTTGCAAAAAGTACTAAGTGAAATATACATTTCCAGAAGCTTCTGTCAAGAGTCAAATCTACGATAACTGGAAATGGGCATCACAATGAAATGGCACAGAGTAGCTTGTTTGGAGCTTCCCTTCCCTGTTGCTTCTATGGTATCCACATTGCCATGAGATGCAGGTATCACCCACACAGTGTTCTTGGCGAGAATCACTGCAAACCGGCGTATGCAACAGCCACTGGTATCAATTATTTGAAGATCAAATGTCCCCTGAAATACCAGGACAAGGAATGCTCACACTCTTAGGAGATAAATACATCTTCATAACATCTGAAAAATTTCCAGAGTGTAAAAAGTAGGTGGCTTTTTAAATTTACCAAATGGCTATTTATTCTGCTGACATTCTTTGAGCAAATTTTTTTTCCATAATAAGTACACGAATTGATAGGGAACTCAGTTAAAGGTATACTCAATGAATTACTTCATGGTAGGTAGGATGGATAGGTGAATGGAAGAAAGAATGGACAAACAGACAAAGGTACAGAATGAAAACATTATAAAATCTGCAGAAAAGGCATGTTTGGTTACATATAAATATGGAAATGGAAAAGAGGTCATCAATTATGAATGTGTAAGACTCTAAGAAAGACAGAGATGAGCACATGCAAATGTCATGAAAGCAGAATGGGGTAATTTATGGAGAAATGAGCAAACCATTTATTTGCAATAAGACATGTATTTTGTGATCTATCTGTTTTTCCTAATGATATCGAGAAGCTGGAAATATCCCCCAAATTTATATACAACACAAAAATGCCCACCACGGATGTCTGCAGGAAAATAAACAGAATAAACTGCAAGGGATACATAGCGATAGACAGTGGGTATTCAAATGCAGTAGTCTGGGCTGCTGCAGATTCTTGGATTACAGATTTACAGGCAGGAAAGAAAGTGACGATTCATTTACTCATTGGATCATTTAACATACATGGTTACTACTGTCTGAGTGCCCAGTGGGGTCTGGAAGGGAGGAGTTTTTGCATTTGACTAAATTATAAAGTGGGCTTTCCATGTGGCACTAGTGGTAAAGAATCAGCCTGCCAATGTAGGAGACATTAAGAGACATGGGTTCCATCCCTGGATGGGGAAGATCCCCTGGAGGAGGACATGGATCCCCACTCAAGTATTCTTGTCTGGAGAATCCCATGGACAGAGGAGCCTGGCAGGCTCCATAGGGTCCATAGGATTGAACAGAGTCAGACCCGAATGAAGTGACTTAGCACAGGGGCTCGCAGATTATAAAGGAAATGTTCCTGACCCACCGCCTTTCTGCACTATAGCCCCATTCAGGTGTTTCCACAGCAAAGACCCTGCCCTTTTCCAAAAGCCTGTAGCCTTTAGGGAGAGAGAAAAAAAGACTCTCTGTTGAGAATGTGTCTGCATCACACAAAATCCAGGCTGGAAAAGGAGAGCAAAGTAGGTCCAAGTCTGAAAAAAATTTCAGTTTTCAGAAGTCTAAGGTAAGGACAATGAAAATATAAAATCTCCCAGTAATTTGAATGAAAGAATATTTAATTTGAATTAAAGAATATGTTTAGCAAAACCTTTTGAATTTTCTCAAAATGAGGCTAATTTTCATTTCCTACAATGGAGATATTATGTCAAATAAATGTAATTATATTTTTATACTGATATTTTCATCTGTTGTCTAAAATGAGAGACAGTGAATTCTTTGAAGTTTAAGAACTTGTTGCTCCATTATTAATTTAAAATATTTCCAAGTATGTGATGTATGTGTGAACGATGTTTTATGCTCTTAAATATGTAAAGAATACCCCAAAGTATAGCTGTCTTTTTCTGAGGGGAAAAAACCCTATGTACTTTCCTACTCATGGCTGCAAACGTCCTGGAAATTCTGCCTCTTTGGTAATTATAACACAGTATCAAAAATATTCAAGGCATCTCATGCACACATGCTTATTAGACACATTTTCTTCTAACGAGATAGTTGCTTGTTCTGTACAAGTTTTTATTTTCAAACCACTGCTGTTTACACTCTAGGAAGTCATATTTACATTACATTGGCCTTTCAAAGTCAAAATTTACAAAGCTACTCTGCATTTTCCCCCGTGATTACCAAAACTTTTGTGCAAGATGCTTTCCATTATAAGCTGTCTTTCTGCTCCAGAATTCTTGCCATAAAAAGCAAAGTTTCTTTTCTTAGCTTAAACTCAAGCTTAAAAAAATAGATCCATAAAACCTAGCTTGCGAAAAAAAAAAAAAATACAATCTAAGGGATCTTTTTCTTCTTGTTTGATTTCAAAATATTTTCTTTTAATGTGGTTCACATCATATCCACACCCTAAAATTTATTTAAGGTATTGGTTGCTATGAGGCGGAAATTTATACAGACCAGGTTAACCTTGCATTTTACCCGGAAGAAGTTACCTTTAGGACTCAAGAGTTCTTGCCTGGAGGTCATCCAGAAGGCGGCACCCTCGAGCGGGTGTGCCTACTAAGTCACTCAGTCGTGTCTGACTCTCGTGACCCCCATGGACTGTGGCCCGCCAGGCTCCTCTGTCCATGGGATTCTCTAGGCAAGAATACTGGAGTGGGTTGCCATGCCCTCCTCTAGGGGATCTCCCCCACCCAGAGATCAAACCCGTGTCTCCTGCATTGGCAGGCAGGTTCTTCACCACTAGCACCACCTGGGAAGCCCATGGCACCCTCTAGATCAGATTAAAGCTAGGGCTTTTTTTTTTTTTTTTTTTTTTAATGGTACAGATGAACTTGTTTGCAGAGCAGTAATAGAGATGCAGATGTAGGGAATGGACACGTAGGTGCGGGGTGTAGGGGGAGGAATTGAGAGGTTGGGATTGATGTATGTGCTCTGGTGTGTGTAAAATAGACAGCTAGTGCGGTCTTGCTGTACCTGCTGTATAGCGCAGGGAACTCAGCCCAGTGCTCCGTGATAACCTAGATGGATAGGGTGGGTGGGGGGGAGGTCCAAGGGGAAGGGATATGTGTATACATATAACTGACTTACTTAGTTGTACAGCAGAAACTAACACAGCATTATAGAGCAAATATACCCCAATTTGAAATAAAACGTAAGAAGAATAAAAGGGTAAGATTTCTGTCCAAGAACCAAACTCTGCTTTGTCGGTCACCTGGATTAGTCCTCTTAAGGGCAGAGCTTGGTGACTGGTCCCTGAAATCTTGACAAGGATGTCGAGAGTCCTCTCATATCAGATGATGGAGTCTAGTCCAATGCCTGGCTTTATTTTTACACCTAAAATAGATTCTAAAAAATTCTAAAGACCAGTTCTTCAATTTATCCAGTTTTTGACTCGCACTGATTTGAATATGGATTCTGTTTTGTCCTTTAGTTCTTCTAAAAGGGAAGAGTCACACAGCTAAAGAAGCCTTTAACCCACATTGCTCTAAAAGACATAAATATAATGGATGAGATGTACAGAAGCACAAGCTGGAATCAAGACTGCCGTGAGAAATATCAATAACCTCAGATATGCAGACGACACCACCCTTATGGCAGAAAGTGAAGAGGAGCTAAAGAGCCTCTTGATGAAAGTGAGAGAGGAGAGCGAAAAAGTTGGCTTAAAGCTCAACATTCAGAAAACGAAGATCATGGCATCTGATCCCATCACTTCATGGCAAATAGATGGAGAAACAGTGGAAACAGTGGCTGACTTTATTTTTTTGCACTCCAAAATGACTGCAGATGGTGATCGCAGCCATGAAATTAAAAGACGCTTACTCCTTGGAAGGAAAGTTATGACCAACCTAGACAGCATATTCAAAAGCAGAGACATTACTATGCCAGCAAAGGTCCGTCTAGTCAAGGCTATGGTTTTTCCAGTGGTCATGTATGGATGTGAGAGTTGGACTGTGAAGAAAGCTGAGCGCCGAAGAATTGATGCTTTTGAACTGTGGTGTAGAAGACTCTTGAGAATCCCTTGGACTGCAAGGAGATCCAACCAGTCCATTCTAAAGGGATCAATGCTGGGTGTTCATTGGAAGGAATGATGCTAAAGCTGAAACTCCAATACTTTGGCCACTTGATGTGAAGAGCTGAGTCATCTGAAAAGACCCTGATGCTGGGAAAGATTGAGGGCAGGAAGAGAAGGGGACGACAGAGGATGAGATAGTTTGATGGCATCACCGACTCAATGGACATGAGTTTGGGTGAACTATGAGAGTTGGTGACGGACAGGGAGGCCTGGCGTGCTGCTGTTCATGGCATCGCAGAGTCCAACACGACTGAGTGACTGAACTGAACTGAACTGATGTACAGAATTGCCTCTCAGGAGTCTATAGAGCAGGTTGATTTCACTTTCAATTCTGAATATCTAGAAAGGATCTTTTAGATAATTTATGCCCAATGAAACATCAAGTGACCTTAGAAACTATGTCAGAGTCCTGGATTGTAATTCACAGCCTCCTTATGGTTTTATTTTGTGTTGAAACAATGACTTCTTAGTACTTTTTAAAAGTCTGCAAAATGGCAAAGGGGGATGACCTTATACTAGTTATTCTTTAATGGAAATTAGGATGGTTCACCCTGAAAGTACCACTGTTAGATACTATCCTTTTCAAAAGGTGAGGCTATATCCTCCTTATGGTAGAACATGTTTTTAGAACCTCTTTAGATATTTGTTAATCTTCTTTTTTTTAATGAAAGATTCAGATTGAAAGCCTTTGACAGGCAGCATTATTTAGCTAGCATTTAATAACATTGTAATGTTTTTAAACATTAAATTTACATTTAAATGTTCAAACAATAAACATTTAAACTGGTCATTGTAATTTATTTTTATTTAAAAATCATTTAATTTTGACAAGTGATACTGGTCTTTCCAGGAAGGTAATGTAGTATTTGGCTTTTAAATAATTTAAATTTACTTTTAAAAATGTTAAGTGAATAGTAGTACAGATGATGAGGAGATACGGCAAAAACCATGAAGGCATTTGTAAATGTCACAAGTTTAGGAAATGCTGTTATGGTGGAAAGAACACTGAACTTGGATGAACTTGGATTCCTGCCTCTGCTCTATATGTGCAGTTCCATCGTCTGAGACAAGTGGCTGCAACTCCAGGGGCCACCGGCCTCCTCTTGCTGAAACTAGAAATAATTCCACCCACTTTACAGAGTAGTTAGATGGAGTTGATGAAAGGTGATATTGTTATCAGTAGAAGCATTGGACAAAAATGATACAGTCTCTACTGAGGACTTCCTGGGGAGACATTCTGGGCCCTCCAGCTGTGGGAGCTATGTTTTGAGGACTGTATGCTTCTGAATTTCCTGGTAT
Organism: Ovis aries; assembly: GCF_016772045.2. NCBI lineage: Eukaryota > Metazoa > Chordata > Mammalia > Artiodactyla > Bovidae > Ovis > Ovis aries. The sequence continues at coordinate 57,421,380 of NC_056069.1, forward strand.
ATTCCCATCTTCACAAATTCCTTATTGTTGCCGCCATAAACTTTTGAAATGTCTTTCACATCAGCGGGGTGATGGGGCAGGGATGTGAAAGTAGCCTTATTTGGAAATGGAGACTTTGAAGATGTAATTAAGATGCCATCATACTCAGAGTGATTCCTAATCCTATATAACTGGTGTCCTTGTAAGAAAAGAAATAGAGACTTGGGGAGAGAAGACCAAGAATGACAGAGGTAAGAGGGCCACACAAAGATAGAGGCAGAGACTGGAGGTTACGCTGCCATAAACCAAGGAACGTCTGGGGCCCCCAGCAGCTGAAAGAGACAAGAAAGAAGCATTCTCCATGACCCTGCAGCACCCTGATTTGGACTTGTGATCTCCAGAACTGTGACACCACAGATTCTGTTATGTTACCTGGTTTGTCTACTTTGGAAAGGCAGTCCCCCAGAAGCCAGCATACTTCTTGCCAGTCACTTTTTGACTGAATGATTACTGTGTGCCAGGCATTGTATCAGGCACTACCCAGGTAACAAGGTCAAACATTGTCAGAGGATGTGGGAGACCCTTTTCCCCAAATTCACATCTCAGAGCACATGTCTCCTGGCCCAGAAGTCCTTTGCCCCAGACTAACTGGTTGATTCCCAGTCACTGCTCAGATTCCCTATAGGATGTCAGTTTCTCTATCAATCCTTTCCAGATCCACCGAGGTTGAATTATTTAACCACCTTTGCTGTTTCCATGGAAGTATAGTCTATCTATACCATAGCCTTTTCACACAGTATCTCTGCATCCACTGGACTGCAAGTACCTTGGAGTATTTCCTGCATCTCTAAGTCAGTCCAGGCTTTCACCTGGATTCGGCCACTGAGAAACTATTTACCTAAGGGAATATTCTTCACTTGGCCCTATAACAAATCCCTTTCAGTTTTTTTTGTTTTTTTTTTTTTTTGGTTGGGGCTGGAATTATTTACAGGAATTGCAGATCTTCCTTCTTAAGAAGGAATTGTTGTTGTTTAGTCACTAAATTGAGTCTAACTCTTGCGACCTCATAGACTGTAGCTCACCAGGTTCCTCTGTCCATGGGATTTCCCAGGCAAGAATACTGGAGTGGGTCACCATTTCCTTCTCCAGGGGATCTTCCTGACTCAGGGATCGAACCCGGGTCTCCTACATTGGCATTAGATTCTTTACCACTGAGCCACACGGAAAAGCCCTGTGTAGGGATTCTGTCCCCATAAATCCATCATAAGTTGAAAATATCTTTAAGTTGAAAGTGCATCTAATTCACCTACTGAGCATAACTTAGCCGAGCTTTCCTTAAACATGCTGAAAACACTTACATGAGAATACAGTTGGGCACCTTCATCTAACAAAGCCTAATGTGTAATAAAGCGTTGAGTATCTCATGTAATGTACTGAACACTGTACTGAAAGTGAAACGCAGGCTAGTAGTCTGGGCAGTGTTTACCCTCACGATCCTGTGGTTGACTGGCAGCTGAAGTTCATAGCTGCTGCCAGCATCATGAGGGAGCATGGCACTGCATCACGCCAGCCTCAGAGAAATCAAAATTCAAAACTGCGGATGGCTCTGACACCCTTGTGATGCTGGAATATCATTAAGTGGGGACTGCCTGTACTTGGAGCAACCAGATGTTTCTGACTGAACAAGTTGGAACATCTTTGTGCTTTATCATCATTTCATTTTTAGGTCTTTTTTCTTCGGCCCTCCACTTAATTTAGGCTGAGGCAGCACACACACTTAGTTTAATAATATTAGTCTACTTGGAAGATATTTAAAAGGACTCATGCACACACAAAAGCAATCTGTTACACAGGCCACATCACCTGAAGTATCTCAGAGCCAAATTCTTAGTGCTTCGTTTGTGGTACCTGCTGTGTAGATGAGTCACACCGCTGTTCACTTCTAATAACAACGAAACATGGAAACTCACAATAAGTGGGGAAAAAAAAAAAACAACATTACTACATTGGCTAACAGTTTTGAAACATATTCTGTTTAACTTTAGTTACCTATGAGGTTACAGGAACTTTCGTGAACCTGTGTTTCTTCCCCCAGACTGATTCACACGTCAGTTGTAATAATTGGAACTGGCTTTTCATTGACAGTATGGGAGAGATAGTAACATTTATCCACTGTTTTCCAGAAAGCTCATGGATAGCTCTGCAAAGCTGGGGCAATGTGCCAAGCTCTTGTCTTGACAAGAGAAGAAAACACATGTGTTTCCATGAAAAGGTCTGCAATCCATGATTTTTGACTTCAACTTGCATGTTATATGGCTGCCTTAATTGTCAGATAATGCTTTTGCCTTATTTCTCCATGAATAGTTATAAAACTCCAGCATTTGCCTCTTTCAAAGTGCAGTAGATGGTACAGTATTGAATTTAGATTCTGGTAAAGGGAAACATAAATTTTCAGTTCACAGCAGAAAATAGGCCCTGCAGGGAGCGATTGTGGAGCTCACAAATTCAACTCTCAAGTGAGAAAAAAGAGAAATTGCCAATAAACTTACGAACATGTAAAATATCAATAATTAATTAGAATGTTTCCAAAGCAAAGCAAATCCCCAGAATTTTCTTAACTATTTGAAAATACTATCCACATTATTTAAATTCTTTACAACTTCTTTTAATTAAGAATATATAATGTTTATTATATAAGACACTGTTAGAAGTGCTATATAAATGTTGACTAATATACACAATCTCCTTATTTCTTTAAAATGCTTGGGAAAACAAATGACCCAATAATATAGAGAAACATTTTATTTTCTCTATATTATCAGATAGAGAATGGAACAGTAAAGGAACTGAGTACACTTAAGTATTGCTTTCTTTACAAACTGAGGGTCTCTTTGCAGCCTGCTGAGTGGATGGATGCCTTAAAGTGACCTGGGGTACATCTTATGGTGAGTTTCTGCTATAGTCCAAGTTCATAATCTCTGCTTGAGAGACCCTTACAGGTAGGGTTTTTCCAAGGAATAAACCCCAATACTCTGTAGCACAAAGACTGGCTTTTCAATGAATCCCTGGGTTCGGAGGGGCAGGACTTTACATGGCCTAATTCTGGACCACATTATTAATACATAGTTAGTTTAGGAATCCGCATTTTAAAGGGAAATTTAATAATAAGCATAAAGAAATTCAGCTGCAGAGTAGAATCTAAGCTAACTGAATACTTCCGGAAAATCCTTTCACACAAACTGTGGGTTTTTGTGTTTTTTTTTTTTTTTTTTTTTCTGTAGAATTAAAACTTTTTATCAACTTTCCAATTACCCGTATCCCAACCAGAAATTCATAATTTCTGGATCATATTTCTCTTTAGAAAGATATCTAGAAGTGTATACTTATTGGATATATCTTAGCAGCACCTGGGAGAAGAATGAAAATGTAAATCTAAACGTACTTTCCTAATTATAACACGTGGCATTAATCAGTGCTAAAAGCTCCTGCTTAATCCTGAGATCATTAACAAAGATGCTTGGGGTCAGGGTTGGGAACCAGGAGGGGAAGAAGTTATGCATTTGATTCATTGGACATGATCTCTATTTAAAACAGCTTTGTTGGAACACATGTGCTTTCAGTTCTCTTTTAACCAAAATTCAAGACTTATACTTAGTAATAAAGTGACCAAAACAAAGGATTCTGACCCATCATTTATATGGATATGTCATGCATGAAAATGTTCCATATTCTGTAGGTTACAGCTCTGATTTCCCCAGGAGGCCATGGTGTGACCTTCAGACATGGGTCAGAGTGTGGTGGGGGGCACTTGAGTGGACTGGGAGGTAACTCAGGATTTACCCTCTCCATCCTAACCTCTGCATTTTCCCTTTGTCTCCCCTGATCCAAACTCAGATATGCACATGGCTCTCATGGGTGGACCACTTTGGTTACTTTTATGACTTTAGATCTGAACTTAAAATACTTTATTTTTACCAGCAAATGTTACCCTTTGACATTATTCCAGGCTGGTGGCTTGGGTTTTCCTCAAGATTTTTATTTTTGTCCTGACATTTATTTGTTTGGTTTTAAAATCTCTCTCTACTAAATTAATAAGAGCAAAGATTAGCAAGGATGATAAAAACATTTTCAGATTTGTTCTGCAGAGATGGAGCAGATAGAAACCTTGACGTAGGAATTGTTTTGGCTCATTCAATACGAATGACCTTTAAAAAAATTCCTTATTCTGGGCCAGATGATATGCAGGTTGGCCTCTGAGCATTGTTAGTTCTTTTTGGTTAAGAAGAAGACCACATTTCTTTCAAGTTCAAAAAGGAAAAATAAGTTGAAAATGGCACCTTAGTCTTGGATTTTGAGAAATTTCAATGCTTGATTGTTTTAGAATTAATTTCAGATTATTCTGAACACCAAAAAATAATTCATGGTTTACAGCTAAAAGATTGCTTCATTGGTCTCGAGGATCAGGGAAATAAAAAGATGATTAAAACAGCATTTTAAACATTTTGCAAAATGGTCTATTTTGGCTCTTTCAGCCATGTTAAGAGCCTTATGAAATAATATAGCTAAACATTCAGTGATTGACTATTGGAATACTTAAGTACATCACAGGATAGCACAGACCACAAAGAAATGACCAGATATTTGTACTTTTAATAATCTTCTTTGGCCAGTAACGTAATGTAGAAAACACACTTTTCTTTGTTATAAAAAAGAACTCACAGAAATACAGTCAAATAGTTATGGAATAGAAATTCATTTTCTTAGGGGAAAACTTAGGACCAAGATTAATGTGCAAGATATAAAATGTGTATGGTTATTAATATGACCCTTTTTGGATCTTACACTCTGAAAACTCATTGTAAGGTTTGAACAGAGCTGTCCTTTATCCCTGGAAGTAGTTTTCACTCTTATGATTTGAATTCTGTAAAGATCAAAACAAGATTAGAAACAGCTTGTCACAACCATGATCTAGCTAATATTTAATTATTGCAAAGAATCTCTACTTTTGGCAAGAGGTCCACAAAGGGTTTATAATTTACCCTTCTCTAGAGTCTGACATTGCTACAGACTTAAAGCAAGGAACAAAGCATACTGTGTACTCACATCAGGGTTATGAGGTTTGTACGTTCTCATTGTAAGTACACAAAATGTCAGAGAGAGTCTGCTGCAGTTGACATTCAACTAACAGATAACCTAGTGTGAACACATTTGGCTCAAACTTAGAATAATATCAAAACACAATAATACATCTTTAAATGAGAGTAGCCAAGAAAAATAATGCATGAAGTAGTCCTATGACTTTACTGATAAAAAGCTAACATTATAAAAACAATTGTTATTGTTGTCCAATCGATAAATCGTATCCCACTCTTTGTGAACCCCTGGACTGCATGGCTTCCCTGTCCTTTACTATCTCCCAGAGTTTGCTCAGATTCATGTCCATTGAGTCCAAGATGCTAGTTAATCATCCCACCCTCTGCTGCCCCTTTTGTTGCCTTCAGTCTTTCCCAGCATCAGGGTCTTTTCCAGTGAGTCAGTTCTTTGCATCAGGTGACCAAAGTATTGGAGCTTCAGCTTCAGCATCAGTCCTTCCAATGAATAGTCAGGGTTGATTTCCTTTAGGATTGACTGGTTTGATCTTCTTGCAGTCCAAGGGACTCTTAAGAGTTTTCTCCAGCACCACAATTATGAAGCATTAATTCTTTGGTGCTCAGCCTTCGTTATGGTCCATATAAACACAATGAACTCATAAACGCAATAGAAAGTTGTGTCCCTGGCAGCTCAGTCAGTAAAGAATCTGCCTGCAATGCAGGTGACCCAGGTTTGATCGCTGGATCTGGAAGATCTCCTGGAGAAAGAAATGGCAACTCACTCCAGTATTCTTGCCTGGGAAATTCCATGGGCAGAGGAGCTTGACGGGCTATAAGCTGTGGGTTTGCAAAGAGTCAGACATGACTTAGTGACTGAACTACCGTGAAGATTCAGATATACTAACATATATCATATCTTGAAATGTAGCAACTACCATAGGATGTCCTAAGGGTACGGTATTTCAGTGTCAACCTTAAACTTAGGTCCCTACAGCAACCATTATTTCCCCAATTCTTCCCTTTGATTTACAGGGGCTGTAAAAAGGTAGTTTTCAAAAGACGCATAAAGAAAAAGCTGTTGTTCAAGGTTTCCATCTCTAGCTTGAAAGTACAGAAGATATTGTCCCTTGTGTTGGACTTCTAAAAAAACTTTTTTTTTAAATTGGAATATAGTCGCTTTACAATGTTGTGTTAGTTTCTGCTGTACAGCAAAGTGAATCAGCCCTACATATACATCCATCCCCTCCCTTTCGCATTGCTTCCCATTCATGTCACCACAGGGCATTAGGTAGCGTTCTCTGTGCTACACACTAGGTTCTTACTAGTTAGCTATCTTATATATAGGACCAATAGTGTATTTATCTCAATCCCAGTTTCCTATGAACTTCTTTGAATGAATTAGTGACACTCTGACCACTAATATGCTTTTACAGGTTTGAGTTGGAAGAGAAATAGAAAAAAAAAAATAACACTAAAGCAGTTGCTACATTGCAAAGTTTTACAATCTCCTTTAAAGGAAAGTCTATAAAAATATCCATTAATGTCTCTATCTTTTAAACTTAAGAACAAAAACCATGTGTGAAAGAAGAGCCAGATATCTGAACAAATTCTGGATTTTCCCACCCTCTCCCTATTTTGCATGAAGGAAGGAGAAATTGTTGCTGGTCAGAGTCTGTTTTCCATGTGCATGCAGAGACCAGACACCATAACAAGATAAAACCGTAGCAACTAAGGTGTAGATTTTTCTGGAGGGAAGTGTGCTGGAATATCAAAGGGCAAGGAGAGCTTTCATCAGATTTTGTGGTATTTACCCCTAAACTCCATCCTCCAAACTCCTATATTTAATGTTTGTACCCAGTAGGCACAGTACAGGCAGGTCATGGTGGGGGGTGGGGACTGACCTCCAGGTAGGCACCATGTGTCAGAATCCTTCAACTAAATAACTGAGAGTCAGATCTTTTAAGAAACCTTTCCTTTCCTAAATGGGTCCCATTTCCCTCTCTTCTATTCCTGAAGCATCCATGTGAGCATGCTAAGTTGTTTCAGCCATATCTGACTCCTTGTGACCCCACGGACTGCAGCCCACCAGGCTCCTCGGTCTATGGGATTCTCCAGGCAAAGAATACTGGAGTGGGTTGCCATTTCCTACTCCAGGGAATCTTCCCGACCCAGGGATTGAATTCGTGTCTCTTATGTCTCCTGCACTGGCAGGTGGGTTCTCTACCACCAGTGCAACCTGGGACGCCCCCACGAAATGTCCATGGAAGTGTGTATTCATCTGGCTGGCCTGGCCTCCAACCAGCTGGATTTTCTGCAAGTAGCCCAGAGCCCATCAGAGTGGTGAGTGCTGTCTCCCTCACTCAGCACTTTTGCTGAAATGTCCCTTGACCTGGGGCGGGGGGTGAGGGGCAGGGCACTAGTCAGTCCTGCAAGGCTTGCTCTGCTCTGATTGCCTAGACCATCTCCCACCCATCCCAGCCCTCTGGGATGTCACAGAGCACTGGTTGAGCTCTGCATCAGACAACAAATTCCCACTTGCTATCTATTTTACATACGATAACGTATACACATGTTTCCACGCTATTCTCCCAATTCATCCCACCCTCTCCTTCCCTGCACTGTATCTGCAAGTCTGTTCTCTTTGTCTGTGTCTCCATTCCTGCCCTGCAAACAGGTCGGCTGCTGAGCTGTACAAGCCAACTGGAGACCTATGTGAGGCCCCAGGAAGAAAGAGAACAAGTTCTCTCCTAAATTAGAGTAAGCCCTCTACTCAGTCACGGGCAAACTGTGAATATCAGCATCACTACTTAAGCCATACTTGGGGATTATAACAGCAGATGGAAGTACATCTCCTGCAGGAAACTGAGTTGGACCAGCTTCCTCACGTCATCTGGACACTTTTTTTCTTTTAATGAAAGCATCAAATTCTTCCTTGCATATTGTTCAGTTGTCTTCAATCAACATAATGGCTGCAAAGAGTGAAAATGTGCTGGCTCAAAACGTTCGCCCATTTAGATAATCATAATCGTGTAAACAGAGATGTGAAATTGGGCACTCCACACTCTATGCTATGAGGATGTTACGAGCCCTGGGACTTCGCATATGGGGGCATCTGTGCCTTCTAAGGAAAACAAACTGATAACTCCGCAACTTTAAACATCCTGTTCCATCTTAAATATTAAACATATGCCGTAAGCGGGGGAAACGCACAGCCATGTGAAAGCAAGACGGCCAATATAAAACTGTCACTGTGTACTCTACAGTCACAGAGAGGAGGTCAGGAGTGACAGACGAGAGGCAGCTGCAGGGACGTTCTGCAGTAAGGAAAGAGAAGCAGGGTCATTGGTGTCGAAGGCTTTTTGGGTCCTAATGAAGCACAGTTTTCTGATCATCCTCTTATCACACTCACTTTGACAGTCTGTGCAAAGCTAGTTAACTGTTCAAGAATGGAGTTAAATTCCCTACACACTTGCATCCTAACATGAACAACAGCAACCTGATAAAACACGTGAACGTGAACGTGAAGTCGCTCAGTCATGTCCGACTCTTTGCGACCCCATGGACTGTAGCCTACCAGGCTCCTCTGTCCATGGGATTTTCCAGGCAATAGTACTGGAGTGGATTGCCTTAAACCTGTACAATATAGAGCAATACATGGCCACCACACTGCTGGAAAGTCATTGACAATGCAAAGCCAGGCATTCACGTTCATGGCTGAGTATTTAGTACACTGAGGACAAGTAAAAAATTCCCCTGGGGATGGAGACTCATCTAGGTTGTACACCCCACCTGCAATGCGAGAGACCCTAGTTCAATCCCTGGGTAGGGAAGCTCCCTGGGAGAAGGCAAAGGCTACCCACTCCAGTATTCTGGCCTAGAGAATTCCACAGACTATATAGTCTGTGGGGTCACAAAGAGTCAGACACGATTGAGCGACTTTCACTTACTTACTTACTCACACCAAATGGGTAATGGATGGTGTGAAACTGAGTGATATAACTTAAAACTCTGGCTTTATCAGATTTGTGTTTGCTCTAATGCTCTGTGGTCATTCAGGACAAATCTTGCAGGGAAATTAATTATGATTCATTAACTAAAAGTACAGAGACTTCCCTGGTGGTCTAGTAATTGGGAATCTGCCTGCTAAAGCAGGGATCTCTGGTCCGGAAAGATCTCACATGCCTGGGAGCAACTAAGCCTACATGTTGCAACTACTGAAGCCTGCGTGCTCTAGAGCCTGTGCTTTGCAACAGGAGAAGCCACCGAAATGGGAAGCCCATGCACTGCCACTAGAGAGAGGCCCTGTGCAGCAAGGAAGACCCAGCATGTCCATAAACAAATAAACACAAATTTTAAAAGATACGGTAAGATAAGGCATATTTGGGGCTTGTGGCATCTTCTTTCACTGAACTGTGGTGGTGAAGTAGATTGCTTTCAGAAATGTATAAATACATACATATACATAAGAAATATATATATATACACACACATATTAGTTTTGAAAGCTCTATAAACTATTCAGTTCTCTTCAAAATGAAAGGCAAAACAAAATCCCTGTAAGAAAACAGGATGAGCTGGTCCCCAAATAAATACTTGACAGAAGATGACCAGGTGAAATGAAGTGACTTCCAAGCTGGATTAGGACGATTCCCCTGGAAAAGAGAAAGGCTCCAGTATGCTGGCCTGGAATATATACTGTAGTCCATAGAATTGCAAAGAGTCGGACATGACTGAGTGACTTTCACTTTCACTTTCCAAGCTGAAAGGGGACATAAACGGAGGAAGAGGCGCTAGAAATGTATGTGATATTGCACAGGTTCATAACAGTTCTGAGCTGCAGTTCTTCACGTATAATGTATTGGTGGAGTCAAGAATACGGTGAGTTTTACCCATGTGTCTATGGAAACTATTTCTGGTGGAGAACTGTGTTCTCTGACACATTTTTAGCTTGAGGCTAAAATCTAAATTTTACTATAAAAATCATTTTTCACATATCTACCCCCAAGGATGATTTTGTTAGAATCAGTATACAAATGTCCTTTGAGAATGATGAGTGCTCTAGTCAAACTCTTTAGGTCTCTCTTATGCTGTCTGATACATGGACTCTCTCTTTTCTTCTCTTTCTCACACAAACATTATGGGTCTATCAATCTAGCTGCTAGCTGGCACTGCTCTGTTACCCCAAATCATGGCTGGGTTTAGAGATGCCTGTTACTTCAGCCCTCTCCTTCATGTTTCCAAGTAAATCAGCAGAATTTCCAATGTGACTGGGGAGAAAGAGACTGAGTCATTTCCATTCCAGCAGAAATGGGGAGCTGATGGGTAGCTGCTGTGTGAATCAATGTTCAAACTGAATAAATGAGATTCTCACCGGGCTGGATTTACTCTGTGAGTGTCTGTGCTCGGCCTATGGGTAGAATCTTGGTTTCTACTGCTCTAGATGTAGGAGCTAGACTGTGCCAGGTTGCTTAAGTAATGTCCAACTCTTTTCAACCTCATGGGCTGTAGCCCACCAGGCCCCTCTGTCCAGGGGATTCTCTAAGCAAGAAAACTGGAGTGGGTTGCCATGCTCTCCTCCAGGGGATCTTCTCAACCCAGGATGGAATCTGTGTCTCCTGTGGCCTCTACATTGCAGACGGATTCTTTACTGCTGAGCCACTGGACTAAAAAGAAAACCTTATACTCAAAGTTTGGAAAGTATGATATTTATAAGGTTGGGGCTGTCTGCAGAGGGGAGAAGACTCTAGGTAGATATCATTTGGCTTTTTTCTGCATATCTATGCTAAGTGTATTCCCTTTGCATGCATGTGACTTTGTAGTATGTTTCATTATTATTTGGGCCCCAGTGACTTATGAAAAATATTTAATGGCGTGATGGTCACCCAATGGATTTCACAAATTTTATATTCTTTTCAATTCTAATCCAATTCAGGTTAGATCAATCACACTGCTTTCCTCATTGCCTGCTGACTTTAGAACAAGCTCTGATCTATCTAGTGAAGGCTGACTGGCCTTGTTGGGGCTTCGGTACAGTTTTTCAACCTTTTCTGCTTGCACCTCTCCTGGATTGGTCTAACCTCCAGAAAACTGTATGGTGACCCTGAGCATGATCTAAACTCTCTCCTACCCAAGCTGCCTCTTCTTCCTTCTTGGGCATTTATGTTGCTGTTGTTTGAAAATCTTTTTAGGCCTGACTCAAGTACTTTCTTCTTCATGAGCTATTTACTGGGTTCATCAACATACCAAGTATGCCTCATTTAAACCATCATGCACTTCCTGTTTAATTAAGGCATTCCTTTGTCTTCCTGCTTCCATTGTGACAGGTACTCTGAGTATCTTTCTCAGCATCTACCAAAGTGCCTCACACTTAAAAGGTATTTGCTGAATAAAGAATCAAGATGAGTAACAGCTTTAGACTGAGCTCCTTTAAGTCTTTCTTTTTGTCTCTCACAGCAGCAAGCTTGGTGTCTGTGTGGAAGATTCCAAGGTATTTGCTGAATTCAGAAGACCCTCCCAAAATATTTGTTAAACTAGGGAAAATTGCATTTGCCCACTATAGTGTATAAAGCACTTTCAGTTCAGTTCAGTTCAGTCGCTCAGTCCTGTCCGACTCTTCCGATCCCATGAATCGAAGTACGCCAGGCCTCCCTGTCCATCACCAACTCCAGGAGTTCACTCAGACTCATGTCCATCGAGTCAGTGATGCCATCCAGCCATCTCATCATCTGTCATCCCCTTCTCCTCCTGCCCCCAGTCCCTCCCAGCATCAGACTCTTTTCCAATGAGTCAACTCTTCCCACCAGGTGGCCAAAGTACTGGAGCTTCAGCTTTAGCATCATTGCTTCCAAAGAAATCCCAGGGCTGATCTCCTTCAGAATGGACTGGTTGGATCTCCTTGCAGTCCAAGGGACTCTCAAGAGTCTTTTCCAACAACACAGTTCAAAAGCATCAATTCTTCGGCGCTCAGCTTTCTTCACAGTCCAACTCTCACATCCATACATGACCACTGGAAAAACCATAGCCTTGACTAGATGGACCTTAGTCGGCAAAGTAATGTCTCTGCTTTTGAATATGCTATCTAAGTTGGTCATAACTTTTCTTCCAAGGAGTAAGTGTCTCTTAATTTCATGGCTGCAATCACCATCTGCAGTCATTTTGCAGCCCCCCAAAATAAAGTCTGCCACTGTTTCCACTGTTTCCCCATCTATTTCCCATGAAGTGATGGGACCAGATGCCATGATCTTCGTTTTCTGAATGTTGAGCTTTAAGCCAACTTTTTCACTCTCCTCTTTCACTTTCATCAAGAGGCTTTTTAGTTCCTCTTCAATTTCTGCCATAAGGGTGGTGTCATCTGCATATCTGAGGTTATTGATATTTCTCCCGGCAATCTTGATTCCATCTTGTGCTTCTTCCATCCCAGAGTTTCTCATGATGTACTCTGCATAGAAGTTAAATAAGCAGGGTGACAATATACAGCCTTGACGTACTCCTTTTCCTATCTGGAACCAGTCTGTTGTTATTATTATGTTTCTTCAGACTTAATGCCTTAATGTTATCTTTTGTTTTTATTTTCCATTTTTAGGTTGAGTTACAAAGGTATACAGAGAAGTGAGTGAAAGTCACTCAGTCATGTCCGATTCCTTGTGGGCCCATGGACTATACAGTCCATGAAATTCTCCAGGCCAGAATACTGGAGTGGGTAGCCATTTCCTTCTCCAGGAGTTCTTCCCAACTCAGGGATCAAACCCAGGTCTCCTTCATTGCAGGCAGATTCTTTACCAGCTGAGCTACCAGGGAAGCAGAGAAGTAGTAAATATTAATACTAGCTTTTGAACAGGACTGCTGACCTTCTGCTGTTTGTCAACAACAATAGATGCCTGAGTAAACTGTCCAGGGAATCAGCATTTCAAAGGGTCAAAGAGGAAGGAACTGGCTGGAGTCATTCTCACTGGTCTGTGAGTTCCTGAGCTGGGGAACTGGGATCACACTCCACATTCTCACAGCCAGGATACACAGATTTGCTTAAAGGTCATTATCTGCACATGAGGTGACATTCTCCCATCCCACTGCTAGAACTATGAGATGGGTAATTTTAGAAGTTATTTTGCCACTCTAGGCTCTTAGAATGGACCCATGGTTTACCCTCCATATTTAGCATAGGCTCCTTCCTCCCTCCCTCCTTCTCTTCTTCCTTCCTTCCTTTATCTTTTCTGGTTACAAACACCAGCAAGTGAGGAATGGATGACCCAGAAGGAATTTTATTATCGTGCCACCACCCAAGTCCCCTACCCCTAAACTCTTACCTTTCTGACCTGAACATCTAAGATCAAAGTAGACTCCACTCAACTGACCCTGAGCTCAGTGCCCTAAGTCACAACTTGACAATTACTTTGGGATTAAAAATAAGAAAAAGTACCCTAATCATCAGAATTGGATGCTCATTCCTATAGACAATGGACTTTGAAGGATCAGAGATGTCTAAGTTGTAAGACCTGCAAATGAGACATCCACTAGAAAGCAATGCATCCAGCTTATTATAACACCTTCCTTACTTACTAAAGTTTAATTTTTTTCTGGAAAAATTCTAAGGATTTTCAATAATTTTCTAAGGCTTTCTGTAAGAATTTCAATTATGCCCCAAGCTATATATATTATGATTACTCTAAGTATGAAAGTTTCCTTGCCTTCAAAATTAACTACATCATTCTTCTTTACTTTTAAATAGCTTTATAAAATTTCAATTCAATTATATAAACAATACATGCTCAGTGCTAAACATTTACAAGATATAGAATATAATAAAGAGCAAAGATGATTCTAATTGTCTCACTTTCCAGTATATCTTTCTGAGCACAGATTGGATGTGGATATTTCTAAGCACAGATAGGCATATTGATAAGTAGAACAGAGAGGAAGAACATTTTGGAATGTTAATCCTTTTGAACTGCTTCTGAATCATATACAGGCTTTGATCCTCAGTTTGGCCAATCATTTTATGGAAAATGGTTCAACACCTAAAACAGGATACACTGCCATTACATTTTTAGAAGGCATATTTAGAAGGCTATTTAGAAGCCTTATTTTCTCCTCTTCTATGAGACAACTTGCCGTTACCTACTCCCTGGTGGCTCAGTGGTAAAGAATTTGCTTGCCAATACAGGAGACATAAGAGACACAGGTTTGATCCTTGGGTAAGTAAGATCCCCTGGAGAAAGAACTGGCAACCCACTCCAGTATTCTTGCCTGGAGAATCCATGGACAGAGGAGCCTGGTCTGCTACAGTCCATGGGGTTGCAAAGAGCCAAACATGACTGAAGTGACTTGGCACAATTAACAAATGAACATCCATCCTGTCCAACTAAAAAAAGCTTTAAAAATTTGTTTTAAGTATCTCATTGAGCCCAATGACACAAGTAAAATTGAGGTGAGGCACAGTGGTTGAACAGAATCCAGATGGACCCTTCTAGGAATCCATCTTTTATTGCAGGATGCTGCTGCTAAGTCGCTTCAGTTGTGTCTGACTCTTTGTGACCCCATAGACGGCAGCCCACCAGGCTCCCCCATCCCTGGGATTCTCCAGGCAAGAACACTGGAGTGGGTTGCCATTTCCTTCTCCAATGCATGAAAGTGAAAAGTGAAAATGAAGTCGCTCAGTTGTGTCTGACTCTTAGCGACCCCACGGACTGCAGCCTACCAGGCTCCTCCATCCACGGGATTTTCCAGGCAAGAGTACTGGAGTGCATGTTAAGGACAGTCAAAACTCCACTTCCCAAATACTATGTCAATATATAATGTACTCTATACATGCTTCCTGGAAATGGGGTAGGATCTTGTCCTTGGAAGGAATCTTTTAGAGAACTCCTATAGACTTTCAATAAAATCTCATCTAAACCATAAACAGAAAATTCTGCAGAAAAATCAATTAAATATGTGAAGGCATCGTGTCCCAAATATATTCATGATGTCTGCCGCTGGTATTTACTTTGAGCTCATTGATAGGTGATTATGTAAGTCTCATATTTCAATTTTCCCTGCAATATAAATGTTGTCATGGCTTATTTTTTATGTTTATTTATTTATTTATTTTAAATTAATTAATTTGTTTTAATTGGAGGCTAATTACTTTACAATACTGTAGTGGTTTTGGCCATACATTGACATGAATCAGCCATGGGTGTACATGTGTTCCCCATCCTGAACCCCTCTCCCACCTCCCTCCCCATGAAACTGGAGCCTGTTATACAGAGTGACCTAAGTCAGAAAGAAGAACACCAATACAATATATTAATGCATATGTATGAAATTTAGAAAGATGGTAATGATTACCCTATATGGGAGACAGCAAAAGAGACACAGATGTAAAGAACAGACTTTTGGACTCTGAGGGAGAAGGTGAGGGTGGGATGATTTGAGAGAATAGCATTGAAACATGTATATTACCGTATGTGAAACAGATCTCCAGTCCAGGTTCAATGCATGAGACAGGGTGCTCAGGGCCAGTGTATTTTTATTCTTTAAAAATATTTATTTGGCTGCTCTGGGTCTTAGTTGTGGCATGTGGGATCTTAATCTTCATTGCCACATGCAAATTCCTACTTGGAGCATATGGGATCTAGTTCCCCAACCAGGGATTGAACCCAGGCCCCCTGCATTGGAAGCACAGCATTTTAGCCACTGGACCACCAGGGCAGTCCCTGTCATAGCTAATTTTTGTTATTAGAATATTCTCTATGAGCTGTGGGCCCAAATGCAAGTGTGATCCTGCCTCCATACGGCTGGTGACCAGGTACATGGATGGAACTTGAGTCTCTCTCTTCAGTGCAAAGTAGAGACTGTAATTAATCTACTCTCTGAGTGACGAGAGTCACTTCCATTCTAGCCCCTTAGAAATCTGTTTCCCACACAGCTGCCATGTACTTCCTGTGCACAAAACTCTCCACCAGCCTCTTCCTCTCACTTGGAATAAAGTAAGAGACAAAGCCTTGTATAGAACACACGGTCCTACACCTTCTGCCCTGACTCACCTCAGTGACCCAGTTTCCTGTTGTGTTTCCATTTGGTCACTGAGATCATGTCCTGGAACCCCACCTTGCTGTTTCCAGAATGTGCCAAACACATCTCCCCACTGGCCCCTGCCCCCAGGGCCTTCCTGCTGATTGGAGCACTGTCTCCGGCATATGAGATGGCTCACACCATCAGTCCCATTTCCCTGGCACTTTCTCTATGCCTTGGTCCTCTTGGGCTGCACAGGGCTGACCTCCAAGCGTCACTTCACCAAGCCCCCTTGTTCCATGGGAGGCAGGAGCAGGAAGGGAGAGTCTCCTCCAACCCTTCCTGCTGGGGGTTCCTTCCCTCTAGCCCCCGCTGCTGACATGCAGCCCCTCTCCCTCAGCTATAGCTCTGCCCCTTCAGGACTATGAGTAGAACTGATTCCTGCTGCAGCTAGTCCCTGGGTGCTCACTATCCCCTGCCCTTAATCCTACCCATATGTCTGTAAACAGCATCTTTACTCAACCTGCTCAATTACTCCTTGTGTGGCCTGTTTCTTCTCATAGGTTACCTCCTGGATGAAGCCTTCCACAACAACCTCTTTAAAACAAAAATCCTCTCACTTCTTTCTCACACTTTATCTCCGTGGCACCTGATACATATTAACTTTTTAAAATTGTGTGCCTTCCTCTGTAGATCACAAGCTCAAAGGACTTTGTTTTTCTTTTGTTTCCTGATATGTCTACAGCTCCTACTACAGAGCCCAGCTTGCATAAAAGGTATGCTTAGTAAATTTATTTGTTTCCTAATTCTAGGAAATTATACTTGGGGTTTCTTTTTCCTTACAAGATTTTAAATGGTAAAGATAGTGACTTTAATATCAACATTAAATGACTCTGATCCGGACAACAGAACTTAAGGGCAGGATGGAATATAAAAATCACTGGAAATCTACTGTTCCTCAGTTAAGTTTATAGTAAATATAATTAGAACATCCTTGACCTGAGGAGGAATTTGAAGACACTTAAAAATACCACTTGCATGACATATCTGAGCGCATATGATAGAATTAAGAAGTGATGAATTAGGCAACGCTGTGTTATCTTTTAAAACTACTCCAATTTAGTTGATGAGTCCAAATGGGACTATAGCAACAACAGTACAATACCAGAAGAGAAGTGTAAATTATGTGGAGAAAACTGAGAATAAGATGGCTAAGATTAAGCTTGCATTCTCTGCACAGATGATAGATTTCAGCATTTCCAAAATTCTTCTAATTGTGTAGGTTACCTTGCTGAGTAAATCATTATCGAAGTAATTTTATTTTATCTTAAATGTCATCACCAAATTCATCATTGGAAATTAATTGAGAAATCCTTGATCTCCTTCTGGATTTGTTTATAGTATACAGAGTTCACATACTGAAAGATAAAGCTAGTAAACCAAACTTCTTGTTGGAGTCTCCTGTTAATTTCTCTTTTCAGCTCATCTTTAGAGGATACCAAGCTTGAGTTCAGGCTTCCCCAGTGGCTCAGCCTTAAAGAATCTGCCTGCAAGGCAGGAGCTGCAGGATACGAGGGTTCAATCCCCGGGTCAGGAAGATCCCCTGGAGGAGGGCATGGTAGCCCACTCCAGTATTCTTGCCTGGAGGATCCATGGACAGAGGAGCCTGGTGGGCTACAGTCCATGGGGTGACAAAGATTCGGACACTACTGAAGTGACTTAGCATGCACACACACAAGGTTGAGTTCTGCCAATGCTATGCTCTTTACTTGGAAAGAGAAGAAAGCATAAAGTTGTTATTCTCGAGAATTTCTGTCCCTTATAAAGTTGTCACTATGAGAAAAATACCTCAGTTTGGGAACAGTCCACTGCCTCCCATCTCACTTCTTAAATTGGTCTGGGTTATGTCACCTGGCCGATTTTTCATTTGTTTCCTGTTTGATTTCATAAGTCTTTGCCTTGGTTTTTATTTCCGAGTGTCTGCTGAATAATCACGTGTTTGTGGAAGGAAAGGACATATGGATCTTGGAGACAGAAATGCTCCAAGCACAGAGCCAACACCTGCAGCCCCTCAAAGTGCTTGATTTAATGCACTGATGCTCAGCCTTGGTTGCACACTGAAATTCCCTGGGGAGTTTTAAAACAGCACTGATGCCTGGATGTGACCTCCTGAGATGATCATTTCATTAGTATAGAGTACATCGTGGGCACTGGAGGTTTTCAAAGCTCCTGTGTGTTCTAACAGGGGAGACAGCTGGGGGACCACTGATTTAGGGAGACTGAATGCCACTGGCCTATCTTCAATGCAAGTTTCAGATGATTCTAGTCATATGTAACTTCTACTGCTTTAACTCTAAAAACACTCTAGGGATGCCTGCATTCCCTTATTTTGGTTCATTAGGAAAAAAAAAAATCTCTGTTGCTCACTGTTTTTCTGATACATGAGATTTGCTTTCCAGTGAAGAAGCTCATCAGAAGCCATGTGTAAGCCTCCTGATGAATCACACAGGAAGGAATCTTATTTTCATCCTGGGTAGGGCTGTTTGGGGGTATATCCAGAAGGAAGGATGCTACTCCTCGAAGAGAAGAAGACACTTTTGGCTTGTCAACCTTCAACCACTGAAACCCAAATTGGAGTGTTTACATTGGCTTAGAGCCAGCTGTTGGTAAATTTCACAGTGCTTAATATCATTATTGTCTTTAGGAGAGTATTAATGGCCCTTTCCCTTACTTTTCTGCTTGTATGGCCCACTGGATTTGTCATGACTATTCAAGATGTAGAAAGGCCAGTCCAAGTGCTCTCACAGACATTAACGAAGTCTTAAAGGGGGCAAGGAGCTTTAGTACTACCCAAATACTCCTGTAGGTTTTAAGAAGGTGAGGATGAAATTTGTGATTTTTCATGAAATGGAAATGTGCTCACAGGTGGGAGAATGGGCACTGGGAGTAAGGTGCAGAAGGTTGTCTTGGACTTCATCTCCTGCTGAGAATTTTTCTAAACCTGACCAAGCAGTTCCCTTAAGAACTTAATAGCTTTAACAGTCTAAACGCCCATCGACAGAGGAGTGGATAAAGAAGATGCGGTGCATATATACAATGGAGAATTATTCAGCCATAAAAAAGCCATTCTAGGAGCCATTTGTATCAGCATTTTAGGGGGAATTTACAGAGTGAGGGTCATGAGAACCACTTCATCAGGTAAATTAAGAGCTCCAAAGTTCCTGGACGACAATGCAAGGTAACTGAGTTTCAGTTACTAGCAATGCACTTTATGAAATCTTAAATTAGCCTCACAGGTTGCCCAGCCATGGGATTCTGGGATTCTGACTGAGGTAAAGGGATCAGGTAATGGCACCCCACTCCAGTACTCTTGCCTGGAAAATCCACGGACGGAGGAGCCTGGTAGGCTGTAGTCCATGGGGTCGCTAAGAGTGAGACACGATTGAGCAACTTCACTTCCACTTTTCACTTTCATGCATTGGAGAAGGAAATGGGAACCCACTCCAGTGTTCTTGCCTGGAGAATCCCAGGAACGGCAGAGCCTGGTGGGCTGCCGTCCCTGGGGTCGCACAGAGTCAGACACGACTAAAGTGACTTAGCAGCAGCAGCAGCAAAGAGATCAGGGAGCTCTAGAGCTCGTGGCACTGTTATGACGTCAACCCAAAGAGACTCAGTTCTCGAGCTGGTTGGAAGGGGAGGTGGACAGCAGAACATGGCAGCCACTGGAGGACAAAGAATCCCAGAATAAGTGAACACGGAGTTTAACACGGGGATTTCCTCCTCTCTCCAGTGAAAAAAGAAAAACACCAATACAGTATACTAACGCATATATATGGAATTTAGAAAGATGGTAATGATAACCCTGTATGCAAGACAGCAAAAGAGACACAGATGTATAGAACAGTCTTTTGGACTCTGTGGGAGAGGAAGAGGGTGGGATGATTTGGGAGAATGGCACTGAAACATGTATAATATCATATAAGAAACGAATCGCCAGTCTAGGTTCCATGCAGGGTGCAGGATGCTTGGGGCTGGTGCACTGGGATGACCCAGAGGGATGGTGTCGGGGGGGAGGTGGGAGAGGGGTTCAGGATGGGGAACATGTGTACACCCGTGGCGGATTCATGTTGATGTGTGGCAAAACCAATATAATATTGTAAAGTAAAAAAAAATAATAATAGTAATAATAAGAAAACAGCACCTATGTATTTAAAAGTTTCACAGATACTAACACATAGTCATTCCTCTTGAATTTACCAAAATAACCACGTGCGATACTTTCTAATTCCCATAAAAGGGCTATTTTAATGCATGGAAACGTCATGGGTGGCAGTTAACTCCATACTGTGTGTTTAGTAAGGTACTTACTAGCTCACTATCTTCAGGGACAACCCTAAACAAAGTCTAGAAGTGCACATGGTCAATATTTATATTTGCTAGACATACTGGGATGGTCCGGAGCCATTTCCAGCAGCTGTGCAAATGGTTGATGCTGAGGTCCTTTCTCAGACTTAAATCTCCATTTAGCAATTCCTGCCTATGTCCAAACACTGAAAATATTTTTGCTTTTGATATAGAGGAGAATCCAGTTTGGGATTTAAATGTCAGGCCAAGAAGGATCACCCATTCTCCTGCCTTCCCTCCCGCATGAGGCTCTGTTCCCCGCCTTCTCTCTCTTTCTCAGTGACAATGCACACTGCCCTGACTCCCCCTTGAGAAATTCCCAGAGCTTGCTCCTTTGTGCTGTCATAAACACAAAGGGTGAAACATTGGCTGGAAATGTAAACTTGGATCAAACTTCCAAAACACAACAGAACAATTGGTGGTCTTGTCGGGTCCAGTCCTTTCATTGGACAAAACCATAGCCTTGACTAGGGCTGTACTGTTTATAAGGCTCATCCCCACATATAAACGATTTTTTAAAATTATGGGAGACCCACGTTTATAAACGCAATGGGTCTGTTTAGAAAAAGCAATTCATCTGTCTCTTGAATGGTTAAGCTTTTTCTCTTTCCTCTTTCCAGCTCCAAAGCAAAACAAAGCACGGTTTGGCTTTTTAATTGAACAATAAACTTGTTCCAGGCAGAAAAATCTTCACGCCACTTTCAGTCATTGTGGGGAGAGTGTAACTGTTAGGTCAGCCATGTTGCTTTGTGAGCCACAACTCTTGAAAAATATGTGCCTCTGAGACTTCAGGCCACACAGACACGTGTACGTGTATGCACACGGGCAGACTCACACACAGCTTGCAAAGTTCTATCAGTTTTTATTAGAAAAGGACTTTCCCCTTGGCTCTATGTATACTATTTGTACCCTGCTAATTAAGGAAGTGGAAGATCCTTGCTTTATGGGGTGAGAAGCAGTACGGGCAGGATGATCATCCATAAACCAGCATAATAAAGGGGAGTGTAGGGATAACTGAAATGAGCCTCCATTTAAAGACAAAATATAACTTGGGACATGTACTAAGTCATATCCATTGGGATTTCTGTTTGGTGAAAAAAGATAATAGCATACATCAGAGAAAGTAAATCCCTTTTGGAGACAAGAGTACTTTAGGCAACAGCTAAAAACTTGAAACGTCCCTCTGCCCAGTTTTATGGCCACAGTGAGAAAGGCACAAGGGAAATATACAAGGCCACCCAGTGGGACATGGATTCTCTTCCTTGTGCATGTTCTCATTGTAAAAACAGGTATGCCCACACACATATGTTCACATAGGACCACATGTAGCTCAAGATTATTTCCTGATAGTTCTTTCAATTGATTAGTAGAAACAGAAACACAATATCCAGGTTGTATCCAGTATAGACTATTCCAGCCTGAGTTTGAGTCCCTTCTCCCTTCTTCTTGCTCTCTTTTTGTAATTTTCTTAACTCACATTTTAAACAAGAAAATATCATTTAAAAAGTAAGATTAAATTATAATAGAGATTGCTAACTCACCCAGTTTGGGGTATACATACAGTCATAGAAATTGCATCAGGTCCTAGAAAGACATTGACTTGTAAGTTTTTAATATTTTGGAGGAAAGTCATGATGAGAACTTAGCCATTTCTTTGATTTTCTTCTTCCTCTTGTTTTACTGGGCTTCCCAGATGGCACCAGTGGTAAAGAGTCCCCCTGCCTATGCAGGAGACATAAGAGACATGGGTTCAATCTCTGGGTGGGGAAGATCCCCTGGAGGAGGGCCTGACAATCCACTCCAGTATTCTTGCCTGGAGAATCTTCTGGACAGAGGAGCCTGGGGGGCTACAGTCTGTACAGACTAGTCCAGCCTGAGTTTGATTCCTTTCTCTCTTCTTCTTGCTCTCTTTTTGTAATTTACTTAACACACATTTTAAATGAGAAAATTTCATTTAAAAAAGTAAAACTAAATGATAATAGGGATTGCTAAGTTGCCCAGTTCTGGCTATACCTACAGTCATAGAAATCGAATCAGGTCCTAGAAAGACAATGACTTGTAAATCTTTAATATTTTGGAGCAAAGTCATGGTGGGAACGTAATCATTTTATGATCTTCCTCCTTTCATTTTACCAGCGTTGAAGTGGAAACCCATCATGGCTTGTGGTAGGTGCTTTCTGACATGGGTCTCAAAGAGCTTCCCTGCTGGTATTTACTTCTATGTGCCATCACCTCCCCTTGAATGTGGACCGGACCAAGTTAACAGGCTTCTAAATATAAAATTTGAAAAAAAGTGATGAGACTTTTGAAATCAAGCGATAAAGGACTGTGACTTTCCTGTAACTTGTCTTCTCTCTCACCCTCCCTCTTACTCATTCTAATGAAGCCAGATTTTCTATGTGAGCTGCCCCAAGGAGAGGTCCAGCTGGCAAGAAAAAAAAATGGAGGCATCTAGTTAGCAGCTGGTGAGGAACTGCAGCCCTCAGTTCACCAAACTGCAGGGAACTAAATCCTGCCAACAGCCATGTGAAGGAGTGCGGAGTGTGGTGGGTCTTGGTCAAGTTTTTGAGTTGTAGCTGACACTCGACAGCAATTTATCAGTCCCTATGATGGGCCATAGGGCACAGTTAGACTGTCCTGGATTCCTGACCTGTAGACTCTGTGTAATAATAAATGCTATCGTTCTTGACCAACAAATCTGGGGTTATTTGTTACTCAGCAGTAGGTAGCCAGTACACCATTCTAAAAACATTCTCCATCATTCACTGGTAGACTCTGAATATTTTTCAAAATGGAAGCATACACATACACAGTTTATAAAAAGTTTCCTTCCACTTTTTGGGGGTGGGAGACCATTTTATCCCACCATTGAATCCCATCATTCTTTCCTTTCCAAAAGAATTTGGTGGTTCACTGTAATTCAAACAGTAAAAAAGTTCCCAATAAAATAAGACTGTACCAACTGAATTCCTTACTCAAAAAACTGTCTTTTCTTCACAACATCTAGTATTTGATATTTTTAATTATCTACACTGAATTCATTTGTAGGTAAATTGTGTTTTTCCCTGTTAGTCCAGGTTTGTTTGTACATTTCAGCATGAAAATAATAGATAGCCATATAAATGCAGTTTGTTGGCTGAGTGATTACCACCTTCTATTTTCATAAAAACCCAATTCTATCAGCACTTATTGGGTAGTTGTGTGTGTGCTCAGTCATGTCTGACTCTTTGTGACTCCATGGACTGTAGCCCACCAGACTCCTCTTGTGCATGGAATTTTCCAGGCAAGAATATTGGACTGGGTTGCCATTTCCATCTCCATATTAGGTAGTTAACTATGTTTAAATCTGAATTATACATTTGGGGTAAAAATTTGATATTTATAAACAAATTATCTGTACTTGAAATAGTTTCTCAAAAAAAGGTAGATCTAAGGATTTAATTAGGTTAAGGTCCCAGCTACATATTCTGGTCTTCCACCAGCACTGAGATATCACTGATGTTCAAGGAAGCTGAATAGACCAGCAGAAGTGGTAATTTGCAGCACTGATCTAAGACTTAAGGGAAGAGAGCCAAGACCACATCTTGGAATTTGCTGCCAAAATCTTTCCAACAAAAAGGATGTCTTTCTCACCACCTGTAAAGTAGTAAGTGAGTTCACAATGCCCAAATGAGGGCTATAAAACCCATTTCTTACAGCACTCAAAATTGTTATGCATACAACTTGTGATGAGAAACCAACATGTGGGAAACCTTTTTTGGTGAATAAGAAGTTTTCTATACATGGCTTTAGAAACCGTTGAGTATCTCATGATCTGTTTTCAAGGAGAGTGGGGTTAACTGGTAGGACTTTTTCTTCTGGGAAAAACCAAAAAAAAAAAAAAAAACAAAACAATGAAATGAAAACAATTGAAACCTTAAAACTGCCCTGTCAGGGATAAAAGTGCTTTGGAATGTGTATTCCTCTGAAAATCCCGCCCTGTCACAACGTTCTTAGTGAGCATCTATACCCAGACAGTAATTATGTCTTACATAGAAATGTAGATAAAAATTTCCTCATATTTCCTTTCTTATGGCAAATGTTTGTGCTCTTTTATACCCTAACATCTGAATGATAAATATGGAAAGATTAGCTTTCATTATGCTGAAGAATTTTTCAAGTGTTGTGAGTTGGCTGCCATCTTGAAAGATGAGATAATTTATGACAAGGTGTCTGAGACTAAGAGAGAGCAACTAGACCTTATCTTATTGATTTTTTAAAATGGCAGGCTGACATATAAGAAAATATCCTTAGTTAATAACACATATTTTACTAAAACACGTTATATCATTTTTTCAACAGAATTTTGGAAGTTGGAGCTCTGTTTGGGTTCAGAACTGCTGTGCCTGGTGATTCCACACTTGAGTTGTTTCTACTCTGAAAACTCAGGAGTTTCACCTCAGCTCAGCCTTAGGGTTGGACCAAGGAGAAAGAACTAGTAGTGTGCTCACAGAGCAAGCTTTTCTTCTAAGGGGACTCAACTGAGAAGAGACCTTGTTACTGCATTAAAGGTCATTTGACTTCATGGTTAATACCCTCTTCCTCAGAGCATTAATGTATTTCCAGTTTTGCGTAGTGACGTCTGCTGGGTCTGAAATGTCGGCTATTATGAAGAGGATGGGAGCTAGTTTCCTTCCTGGTCATAGAGAACAGACATTTCATGTCCTGAGAAAGTCATATGCACAGAGAAAGCTCTGCACTCTGATATTAGCCTGGATCAGGTCCTACCAGAGCACCTCGTGTGACTTCCAGCGCTGACCCTTCAGGTGATGGGATCCTCATCTCTGATTGGTCACTGAGGCCAGAAAAGCTAGATGATGTGGACTGAGAGCTTCCTTTTAGTATTTTTCGGGATGTACTTGGCAGTTCCACTTTCTAGATGATGCTGCAAAACATGGACATCCCAGGGATTTGAATCTCAGCAAAGAGTTACTCGTTACCCGGCAGAGAATGATTCACTGTCACTGCCGAGAAGTGCAAGGATTTAAAAAATGAACTTGCTCAAATCTGGAAACAATACCAACAAATCCAGCAAAACAATGAAATCATCTATCTCGGGAGCTGTTGTTTTTTAAAAAATGGTTTTCAGCTTACTCAGAAGAAGAGTGAATCTGGCCAACGAATCTGTACTTTAAAGGCAAGTTCTAACAGTAAAGCATTTTATTAAGTTGCCTCCTGGCTGTCCTTATGTCAGGGCTTCCATGTAAGAAGGCAGCGTGGTTTGGTGGGTAAGAGAGAAATTTCTGGGAACAAACTGCTTGGGAAAGTTAATCTCTATACTGATTAGTTTTCTCATCTGCAGAATGGGGATAGAAATAGTACCAGTCTTGTAGGGTGGGAAAGTCTGGATGAGCATACAGTAGAGATAGGCAGAATAGCAGGATAAGTATTCAATCTATGATTTTTTTATTATTAAATGAAAATATAAAACTATCCTTGGCCTTCATGATTCAGAATTGATTTTACTAAGCATGTTACAAATCAGATTATTTACATGATAGGGTGTAGTGCTTTTCAAACTTCCTATGTTAAAGAACCAGCTTTTTGTTTCCAATTATCTTTGACCAATCAGTTCAGTTAGTTCAGTTTAGTTGCTCAGTCGTGTCCGACTCTTTGCGACCCCATGGGCCACAGCACGCCAGGCCTCCCTGTCCATCACCAATTCCCGGAGTTTTCTCATCATTGAGTCGGTGATGCCATCTAGCCATCTCATCCTCTGTCGTCCCCTTCTCCTCCTGCCCTCAATCCTTCCCAGCAACAGGATCTTTTCAAATGAGTTGGCTCTTCACATGAGGTGGCCAAAGCATTGGAGTTTCAGCTTCAGCTTCAGTCCTTCTAATGAATATTCAGGACTGATCTCCTTTAGGATGGACTGGTTGGGTCTGCTTGCAGTGCAAGGGACTCTCAAGAGTCTTCTCCAACACCATAGTTCAAAAGCATCAATTCTTCAGAGCTCAGCTTTCTTTATGGTCCAACCCTCATATCCATACATGACCACTGGAAAAACCATAGCCTTGACTAGACGAACTTTTGTGGGCAAAGCAAAATTAATAAAACTAAAGCTCTAGAAAAATGAAATGAAATGGGATAAAGATATACAACAACTAAGCCTAAACTGCTGTATAAAATGCTTCTGAAAGCTTCCTTTCATTTCTTTGTTTGTCTCCTTGCCATCCAGTCACACAATTCACAGATGGACACAGGTCTGCAGACTCCATCTGGAACAACATGGCTGCAAAGGACAGTGCCTTTTAGTTAGGGCTGTTGTGCACTGGCATCGTTTCTGGGGGAGGTGGGATTTGCCTCTTCCTGAAGTGGGATTTCCCCTTCCCTGCTCCCCCTCCCCCCGCCAATAAGAACAGGCACTGGGGGGAAAAAAAATCCCTAGGGCCAGCCCATGGGCTTTGACTTGGCATCAGATACACTGATACACTGACTTAGAATGGAAGCTAGATATGAGTAGAAGCAGGGAGAACACAGAGTCATTCCAATAAACCATGGAGACACCAACAGTAGTGCGCCCCACCTCCAACAGCAACCAGGATTCTAGGAGCTGCCTGGAAGGTGTCTGTGGGCTCGGCCCTTCACCAGGCCCATACCCTGCCACCTAGGAGGGGAGCTCCTGGGCCTCACTTTGAGGTTCTCCTGGAGAGTTAACCTACTAAGTATTCTTATAAGGAGTTCTTCCTTAGCTGGTAGATTCGTACTGCTTGAACTTAAGGACCATTAGTCATAGATATGGATTTAAAAGATACAATCAAGGAGAACTATCCTGCTGTTTGAAATCTCATCAACTCTGGCCAACCTATGGCTGTTTACAAACCCTTTGGTATTCCTATGCGTACGTTTATCCCATTACAGACCCAGATCTACTTGTTTTTCATCCATTTCCCTATAGTACCATGGGATCTGTAAAGACACTCCAGTTGAGTTCAAAATCATGCTGAAAGTGAATGAACAGTTTGTACTACATTCTGGTAAATTTAAGTCACACGAGCCAGTAGGGAGGACATGTCACAATTATGAAGGAACTGGTCTCCCATGTTGTCCTTTTTTACACTGAAGGACATTTATCCTGGGAACTCATGATTCTACGGTCTTAAGCAAGAATTTAGTCCCGCAAAGCTGATTCCCCATGTAGGAGGCTGCTCTGGTGCAAACTTCCTGCCATATAATGGGTGACAGAGGCAGTTTTCTGCTCAGCTGACAAAGAAAGGTGCCCGGTGGTGGGAGTACCCCCAGGACACGGGCCCACCCCCTTGTGCCATGGTGCAACCAGGTGCTGTGCAGGTGTCTTTCGGAAAAGCTTTAGATTTAGAAAATAAGGGGTTGGGCTTGAGGTTTTCTGTCCCCTTCCAAACTCTGAGAATCTGCTTGCTGTCCTTCAAGTTTTATTCCGGCCATCATGATATAATCTGGGCTTCCTGTTTGGTTGGCGAGCACATTTTATGTCAAAAGGCAAATATTGCATGATACCATTTACATCTAATAAACAAGATACAAATTAACTGAATTAAAGATTTTAAAATTTAAAAAATAAAAAACTAAAATTAAAAAAAAAAAAAAACAGAAATAGATCCACAGAGAAAGAAAACAAATTTATGGTAACCAAAAGGAAAGGGGGAGAAGGGCTAAATTAGGAGTTTGGGATTAATATAGATATAGTACTACGTGGCTCAGATCATGAACTCCTTATTACCAAATTCAGACTTAAATTGAAGAAAGTAGGGAAAACCGCTAGACCATTCAGGTATGACCTAAATCAAATCCCTTATGATTATACAGTGGAAGTGAGAAATAGATTTAAGGGCCTAGATCTGATAGATAGAGTGCCTGATGAACTATGGAATGAAGTTTGTGACATTGTGCAGGAGACAGGGATCAAGACCATCCCCATGGAAAAGAAATGCAAAAAAGCAAAATGGCTGTCTGGGGAGGCCTTACAAATAGCTGTGAAGAGAAGAGAGGCAAAAAGCAAAGGAGAAAAGGAAAGATATAGGCATCTGAATGCAGAGTTCCAAAGAATAGCAAGAAGAGATAAGAAAGCCTTCTTCAGCGATCAATGCAAAGAAATAGAGGAAAACAGCAGATTGGGAAAGACTAGAGATCTCTTCAAGAAAATTAGAGATACCAAGGGAACATTTCATGAGAAGATGGGCTCGATAAAGGACAGAAATGGTATGGATCTAACAGAAGCAGAAGATATTTAGAAGAGGTGGCAAGAATACACGGAAGAACTGTACAAAAAAGATCTTCACGACCCAGATAGTCATGATGATGTGATCACTAATCTAGAGCCAGACATCTTGGAATGTGAAGTCAAGTGGGCCTTAGAAAGCATCACTACGAACAAAGCTAGTGGAGGTGATGGAATTCCAGTTGAGCTGTTTCAAATCCTGAAAGATGCTGCTGTGAAAGTGCTGCACTCAATATGCCAGCATATTTGGAAAACTCAGCAGTGGCCACAGGACTGGAAAAGGTCAGTTTTCATTCCAATTCCAAAAGAAAGGCAATGCCAAAGAATGTTCAAACTACTGCACAATTGCACTCATCTCACATGCTAGTAAAGTAATGCTCAAAATTCTCCAAGCCAGGCTTCAGCAATATGTGAACCGCGAACTCCCTGATGTTCAAGCTGGTTTTAGAAAAGACAGAGGAACTAGAGATCAAATTGCCAACATCCACTGGATCATGGAGAAAGCAAGAGAGTTCCAGAAAAACATATATTTCTGCTTTATTGACTATGCCAAAGCCTTTGACTGTGTGGATCACAATAAACTGTGGAAAATTCTGAAAGAGATGGGAACACCAGACCACCTGACCTGCCTGTTGAGAAATCTGTATGCAGGTCAGCAAGCAACAGTTAGAACTGGACATGGAACAGCAGACTGGTTCCAAATAGGAAAAGGAGTATGTCAAGGCCGTATATTGTCACCCTGCTTATTTAACTTATATGCAGAGTACATCATGAGAAACGCTGGACTGGAAGAAACGCAAGCTGGAATCAAGATTGCCGGAGAAATATCAATAACCTCAGATATGCAGATGACACCACCCTTATGGCAGAAAGTGAAGAGTAGCTAAAAAGCTTCTTGATGAAAGTGAAAGAGGAGAGCGAAAAAGTTGGCCTAAAGCTCAACATTCAGAAAACGAAGATCATGGCATTCGGTCCCATCACTTCATGGGAAATAGATGGGGAAACAGTGGAAACAGTGTCAGACTTTATTTTTCTGGGCTCCAGAATCACTGCAGATGGTGACTGCAGCCATGAAATTAAAAGACACTTACTGCTTGGAAGAAAAGTTATGATCAACCTAGATAGCATATTCAAAAGCAGAGACATTACTTTGCCGACTAAGGTCCATCTAGTCAAGGTTATGGTTTTTCCTGTGGTCATGTATGGATGTGAGAGTTGGACTGTGAAGAAGGCTGAGCACCAAAGAATTGATGCTTTTGAACTGTGGTGTTGGAGAAGACTCTTGAGAGTCCCTTGGACTGCTAGGAGATCCAACCAGTCCCTTCTGAAGGAGATCAACCCTGGGATTTCTTTGGAAGGAATGATGCTAAAGCTGAAACTCCAGTACTTTGGCCACCTCATGAGAAGAACTGACTCATTGGAAAAGAGTCTGATGCTGGGAGGGATTGGGGGCAGGAGGAGAAGGGGACAACTGAGGATGAGATGGCTGGATGGCATTATGGACTCGATGGACATGAGTCTGAGTGAACTCCAGGAGTTGGTGATGAACAATGAGGCCTGGCGTGCTGGGATTCATGGGGTCGCAAAGAGTCGGACACGACTGAGCGACTGAACTGAACTGAACTGAACAAAATAGGTAACTAACAATGACCTATTGTATAGCACAGAGAACTATACACAATATCTTGTAATAACCTATAATTGAAAAGAATCTAATTATATATATATATATATAAAACAGAGTCACTTTCCTGTACACCTGAAACTAACACAACATTGTAAACCAACTATACTTCAAAAAAAAAAAAAAGTAATGGGAAAAATAATTAGAATAATAAAAAGTAAAAAAGAAATTCAAAAAATATTTTCTCATGCAGAATTGCTGCAAGGAGGTAAAAGGATTAAAATCCCCACACTACCAGAAACTAGAATTCAGGAAGATAGGGCTTTGCTGGTTATAAAGGTTCCCTGTCATGATGCAAATAATTATTGAGGAAGGAAACAATGAAATCATCCTCTGCTCCTGGTGAATCATCAGTGATCCGCGTGCCTACTCGCAGCAGTCTGAACTGCCAGATAGCTGACAGCAAGTTTGTTTGGGAATTGGAGAGTTCAGTGCAACAGTTCTTGACCTTGGCTGCATATTAAAACCACCCAAGGAGCTGGAAAAACTATCCCCGTCTGGTCTCACTTCTAGAGGCTGATACTCCACAGAATCTTCAGCAGATAAGATCTGAAATTTGCAAACCCCACCAATTTCTACACCTGAAGCTCAAGGAAGGAAACTTACTTTACTTATGAAAATAGGAACCTATTATCTTATGTCCATTTCTGAAACTTTCTGCTTTAGAGTCCAACATATTTTTAGTCTGAATTCCACTTATTTTTGATAAATGGGATCTTTGATTTCAGTTTCCTTAAAATAAATAATTGCAAAATCAAATTCAGGTAGCACTTGTTGGAAAGCATCTTTATGCGATGCATCATGCTATGCCAGAAGTAAACTCATGCATTAATGTGGGACACAGCACTCCATCCACAGGAGAGAGTTAATAAGTAGTTCAGGGATCGATAAAAGAAAGAGAGAACACTGAAAACCTACGTTCATTTGGTGAACTTTCATGTCAAAGAGCAGAGATTTTACGTATTTAATATCTCTGTGCCTTTGCTTCTCTAGAGATCATTTCAACCTGTTCTGCTCAGTTACTCAGTTGTGTCCAGCTCTATGTCACCCCATGGGCTGTAGCCCGCCAGGCTCCTCTGTCCGCGGAATCTTCCTGGCAAGAATACTTGAGTGGGTTGCCATTTCCTACTCCAGTTCAACCTCTTAGCTAACTGCATATTTCACTTACCTTTTACCTTCAGTTCACAAAGGCCAACTGGCTTGTCTCTAATCACACAGTTAGTGCCAAAGCCAAGTCCACTCTCCCACTCCCCAAATTACAGTTTACCATTGAAGGGCTTCCCTGGTGGCTCAGCTGGTAAAGAATCCACCTGCAATGCAGGAGACCTGGGTTTGATCCAGGTTGGGAAGATCCCCTGGAGAAGGGAACAGCTACCCACTGCAGTATTCTGGCCTGGAGAATTCCTGGGTCGCAAAGAGTTGGACATAACAGAGTGACTTTCACTTTCTTTTCACTTTCACTTTCACTCCTACTGAAAAGCTTCCATTGGATTCATTTGACACCTGCAACTTTTAACATTTGTAGTGGTTTCTCTTTAGTAACATGTAGACATTTCACCAAGTATACAAAAGGTTCCCTACTTATTTCAAGATAATATTTTAGTTATGAAGAAAACGCAGCCCATGTAAGGATCTGGATGGAAGACTTTAGCTCAGTCACTTTACGTAGTCCCTACTGACTTAATTATATGATATTCAAAGACAAGTTTGACTTATATGAACAGAAACAGAGAGATTAATTACCCTAGTGCTGGTTGTTAATTTATGTGAAGGGTTCATTTAATCATATTTAAAGTCATAGAGATTAAAGAGATGCAATTAGCAAAATATGAACTATCTATCTTTGTCATTCTAATTCCTTGCGGTTTGGATCTGTGCACTTGGCAAGGTAAATAACACTGAATAATGAAATAATTTCACATATTACTTGAAGTCATCTCTCAGTAGGTAGCAAAAGACAGATGCTGTAATAGAGGAAATTAACAAGCCAGACAGGAAAAAAATACTGATTACATTAATTCCTAGTCTACTATTATTTCTGCATTGCTGAGCTCATCTGCAAGTGTTAATTTTTCCCTTTAAAACAATTTGTAATTCTTTCTAGACTCCTGCTGGTCTAACCACAAGGCTGCTGAAGAAATTTCTGGTTTTCTTTCCTTTTTTAACATCTCTGCAAAAAAGAAGTGTTACCCGTAAAACTAGTTAACTCTCTAAAGACTGTCACTCTTTCCCTGGCGTTGCTGTTCATGTTTCAAGGTCCATTCTGTTTCACGTCTCCCTACACAGTTTCTTTCATGACCTGTGAGTCTTGCCAGGCTTTCAAGCCTGCTCTTTAAAAGGCACTGGATTTCAGCTTCATGTGAGTAGCCTGATTCCATGGATGCAGACCAGATCACAGCCCTTAAGCTCCCAAAAGCACTTGACCGTGAGGAGAATGTGAGCGTGAAAGGGCCATGAAAATTCTTCAGCTGTCTTGGCAGACAGCTCATAGAATACCCCACCCACAATGTCACTACATCTTTTTGGATAAAAGTCTGCACAGAAGGTCCAAGAAGCTGGCTTTCTAACAAATGATGGGGGTGCGGGGGACTGAGGTCATCCACACAATACCTATAATGGAAGCTGTTTATGAATATGCCA
The DNA here is from genome assembly GCF_016772045.2 of Ovis aries. Lineage (NCBI taxonomy): Eukaryota > Metazoa > Chordata > Mammalia > Artiodactyla > Bovidae > Ovis > Ovis aries. The sequence goes on from NC_056069.1 coordinate 57,454,405, forward strand.
TAACTTCTGTTAATAAAATCCCTATACATGTCTCAATTAGCAATGTTAAACATCTTTTCATGTGCATTTTGGCCATCTCTATGTCTTCATAGTTTGAAAAGGTACGCCAGTATTCAGTGCAGCACTATTTACTACAGCCAAGACATGGAAGCAACCTACATGTCCATCAACAGAGGAAGGGATGAAGAGGTGGTACATACATACAATGGAATATTACTCAGTCATTAAAAAGAATGAAATAATGCCATTTGCAGCAACAAATGGATATACCTAGAGCTTATTGTACTAAGTGAAGTAAGCCAGACAGAGAAAGACAAATATAGTATCACTTATATGTGGAATCTAAAAAAAAAAGATACAAATGAACTTATATACAAAACAGAAATAAACCCACAGACATAGAAAACAAATTTATGGCTACCAAAGCAGAAAGGGGTGGAAGAGGAATAAATTAGGAGTTTGAGATTAAAATATATAACTATTATATATAAAATACATATAATAGATAACCAACAAGGACCTACTATATAGCACAGGGAAATCTATTCAATATTTCAACTTATAAGGGAAAAGAATCTGAAAAAGAATGGATATACTATAACTGAATTATCTGCTATACACCCGAAACTAACACAACATTGCAAATAAACTATACTTCAATAAAAAATATTGACTTCCCCCATGGCTCAGACGGTAAAGCGTCTGCCTACAATGTGGGAGACCTGGGTTCAATCCCTGGGTTGGGAAAATCTTCTGGAGAAGGAAATGGCAACCCACTCCAGTATTCTTGCCTGGAAAATCCCATGGATGGAGGAGCCTGGTAGGCCACAGTCCATGGGGTCGCAAAGAGTCAGACACGCCTGAGCGACTTCACCCAATAAAAAGGTAGTTATGACTAAATTTTTAAAAATTCTTTTAAGTATAGAAAAGAAGTGATAGTCACCATACATTCCGTGGAATTCTCCAGGCCAGAATACTGGAGTGGGTAGCCTTTCCCTTCTCCAGGGGATCTTCCCAACCCAGGGATCAAACCCAGATCTCCCGCATTGCAGGCAGATTGTTTATCCAGTTGAGCCACAGGGAAGCCTGAGAATACTGGAGTGGGTAGCCTATCCCTTCTCCAGCGGATCTTCCTGACCCAGGAATTGAACCAGTGTCTCCTGCATTGCAGGTGGATTCTTTACCAACTGAGCTCTCAGGGAAGCCCCATATAAGTAAGAACCATATCATAAACTCAAAGTGACATCCTTCCAAAAATGTCTATTTGGGGGCTTAGCCTAACACCCACATACGGCTTCTTTCTTCCCAAATTTCCCTCCATGTTCCCCAGCAACTCTGCCTGAAGAGGGAAAATTCAACAACCGCAGGGGGAAGTTTTGGCTCAGAATTAAACCTCCAACCCTGAGAGCCTGGAAATATTCTTCAAATTATTTATAATTCACTCTCAGACCATGAGCTAGTTTCTAAGGCCTTAAGGAATTGTCTAAAGCTCAGACCACTTATTTCCTACAGAAAACCCTCTTTCTTCTGGTTGCCTTTATATCATACTACACAGTCTTCCGTCCACCCAAGGTACAGCCCATAGAGTCAATATGAGGGTGAGAAAGGGGCGAGAAGTTGGAGGGAAACCAGGCTGGGTTCTTATATCCCTCGTTAAATTTTTGGGGAGGTGCAATGTGCCACGCTTTGCATATGCTCCTTAAAACCAGTGGTGTGCCTATCGGCCCCCTCCCTTGGCAAAATGTCCTAGGTATGCTTGAGGCCTCTTGGCTGACCAGACCTTGGGCTCTACCAGGCCCCAAAGTGAAAGCAGAACCTAGGATCTCCCCCAGAAACCAGAAAGCATCTCTATTTTTTAAATGCTTCCCAGGTGACTCTAGGGATCTTCCCAGGTGGCGCAGTGGTAAAGAAGCTGCCTGCCAATGATAGAGATGCAGGAAGACCCAAGTTCAATTCCTGGGTTGGGAAAATTCCATGTAGAAGGAAATGGCAACCCACTCCAGTATTCTTGCCTGGAAAATCCAATGAATAGAGGAGCCTGGCAGGCTACAGTCCTTGAGGTTTCAAAGAGTTGGGCACAACTGAGCACACACACAGACAGAGGTGATTTTAAGGTGAAGCTAAGACATGGGTTCTGAGCCCCCTGCTTCCTGTATTTATTCTTCTATGATCATCTCCTCTTAAGCATGGAAGGGATATAGTAATGGCCTAGAGGTAGAATACAGGGAAAGTGATGGGATCATTTCCAAGGTTAGGTTACAAAAGCATGTGGCTTCTATCCTGTCACTCTCTCTTGCTTTCTGGGTTCGCCCGCTTTGATAAGTCCATGCGGCACACAGCGGCACAGTGGTAAAGAATACACCTGTCAGTACATGAGTTTAATCCCTGGGTTGGGAAGATCCCCTGGAGAAGGAAATGGCAACCCACTCCAGTGTTCTTGCCTGGAGAATTCCATGAACAGAGGAGCTGGGCGGGCTGCAGTCCATGGGGTTGCAGAGAGTTGGATATGACTGACACACACAGCATAGCAGCCACGTGGCATGCAGCAGAGGCTGGCCTCCAGCCAATAGACAGTGAGGAAAGGACACCCTCAGTCCAACAACCCACAGAGCTGACTACAGCCAACAACCACCTCCTTCTTCAGCTGAGCCCTTAGATGACTCCAGCCCCAGCTGACACTCTGCAGCCTTGGGAGAGTCCCTGAAGCTTTGAGAACCCAGCTAATCTGTGCCTGGATGCCTGACCCAGACACTGAAAGAATACATGTATTATTTTTTTTTTAATTTTTTATTTATTTATTTTTTTTAATTTTAAAATCTTTAACTCTTACATGCATTCCCAAACATGACCCCCCCTCCCACCTCCCTCCCCACAACATCTCTCTGGGTCATCCCCATGCACCAGCCCCAAGCATGCTGCACCCTACGTCAGACATGGACTGGCGATTCAATTCTTACGTGATAGTATACATGTTAGAATTCCCATTCTCCCAAATCATCCCACCCTCTCCCTCTCCCTCTGAGTCCAAAAGTCCGTTATACACATCTGTGTCTTTTTTCCTGACTTGCATACAGGGTCGTCATTGCCATCTTCCTAAATTCCATATATATGTGTTAGTATACTGTATTGGTGTTTTTCTTTCTGGCTTACTTCACTCTGTATAATCGGCTCCAGTTTCATCCATCTCATCAGAACTGATTCAAATGAATTCTTTTTAACGGCTGAGTAATACTCCATTGTGTATATGTACCACACCTTTGTTATCCATTCATCTGCTGATGGACATCTAGGTTGTTCAACCTAGATGTCCATGTATTATTTTCTTTTGCCATGTTTATTGAGGTACACTTGATAAGTAAAAACTGTATTATGTGTATTGAACATGGTGTTATCTTATACATTCACACTGTGAAATGATTACCACAATTGAGCTAATTAACACATCCATCTCCATGTGTGCAGTGAGAACACTGAAGAGGAAGTCAATGTGTACACTGTTTTAAGTCATTCATTTGGGGATCATTTGTCACATGGCAATAGGTAACATACACACGGTCACTCTAGTGATAAATGTTATGGAAAATAAAGCACAATATAGCATTAGAAAGTGATGGGGATGGAGGAGAAGGAAGAAGTTGAAATTTTGAGTAGTGTTACCAAGGAAAGCCTCTTTGAGAAGGTTCCATTGACGAGGTGAGCAAGGGAGTCGTGCAGATGCCTGCAGAGAGACCCTCCAGGCAGGGGGAGGTCACAGACATGCAGTGCAGCTTGTTGTTCAGTCACTAAGGCAGGTCTGACTCTTTGTGAGCCCATAGGCTGCAGCAAGGCAGGCACCTATGTCTGTGGGGTTTTCCAAGTAAGAATACTGGAGCAAGTTGATTTCCTACTCCAAGGGATGTCCCCAATCCAGGGATCGAAACTGCATTGCTTGAATCTCCTGCATTGGCAGGCAGATTCTTTACCACTAGCGCCACCTAGGAAGGCCACATGCCATAATATAATCGTATACAATGTTTTAGCATTAGAAACATGTTTCTAAACTTTCAAGTTCAGTTCAGTTCAGTTCAGTCACTCAGTCGTGTCAGACTCTTTGCCACCCCATGAATCGCAGCACGCCAGGCCTCCCTGTCCATCACCAGCTCCCAGAGTTTACCCAAACTCATGTGCATCGAGTCGGTGATGCCATCCAGCCATCTCATCCTCGGTCGTCCCCTTCTCCTCCTGCCCCTAATCCCTCCCAGCATCAGGGTGTTTTCCAATGAGTCAACTCTTCACATGAGGTGGCCAAAGTATTTGAGTTTCAGCTTCAGCATCAGTCCTTCCAAGGAACACCCAGGACTGATCTCCTTTAGGATGGACTGGTTGGATCTCCTTGCAGTCCAAGGGACTCTCAAGAGTCTTCTCCAATACCACAGTTCAGAAGCATCAATTCTTTAGTGCTCAGCTTTCTTCACAGTCCAACTCTCACATATGGCCCCAAACTGGCTCATTCTACCTCATTTCATATAAGTGATGAGCATTAGTCACTGATAAAATTAAAGTCATAAATATAGAAACCATTTCTCATTGAAACGGCATCTGGAAATTTCTGACCCCATGTTGCTATGTGCACAGATACAGGCACATATATGTAGACTCATGTGTCAGTAAATATGTACTTATAACCTGTAAATGTTTTGTTGATTCACTGATAGACACATTATATATTACACACTGAAACCAGTCTTTAATTCTAGGGCACACCTCGTCTCAGTAGCATTTACCAACTTCTCTTACCTAATAATCACAGCTTGGTGGCTCGTCGTTGTGTCTGCAGAGGACGAGCAAGTGTAGAAATGCAGCCATTCTCTGCATAACTGAAAGCAAATTCTCCATCTGTCCCATCTGTGCACCCCGTCAGTGTGGAACAAATTTGGTCTTGCAGACCTTGTCTTAAGAAAGAGACATTCGCATGATTGTTGGTGTGTGAGAATTGGTTGGCCACTGTGGGCATGCTGGAGTGAGGGGTCCCATTGTTGGTGCCTTGAAAGATAATCAGAATGGGTAGGAGATCTATTCTTCTGGGAAAACTAGAGAATTACAGGTTGTAGTGTCAGGAAGGGAACAGTCCCTTCATGTGGGCATTTTCCCTGCAGCTGGCATTTAAAGGATTGTTTGCTCTGACCCTGGAGACACTTTTAATTTTCTCAACATGGAAAAGTCAGGATTTCATCTTCACCACAATGATGGTGAAAGCAGCTCTAAGTAAAAGTGGATTGAAAGTAATTGTCCTCCCCAAATGGTACTATTGTATGTTGTTTGCAAAGAGCTGTTTTAAAGAGAAAGAAGAGGAGGAGGGAGGGTGGGGTGGGAGGAGGAATAGTGAGAGGGATTTGGAAACTGAGAACAGAGAACAGAACGCTGAGTGAGGCTGTGAGGGGATGAGGAGAGGGCATGTTTGGAGAGTTACAGGCCTGTCATCAATTTCCAGCTCCCTCCATAGATCTGAGAAGTGCTGATGCGGAGTTCAGCTGTGTGCAGTGCAAGACTTAAGCCCTAGAGTCATCTCTGCTTCTGGATGCCTCTGACAATCTACCCCCAATTCCAATAGATTTCCCTTTGGTTCTCCGAGAGTCTGCTCACCACTGAATCCGCTCATTCTACATTTTTCAAGCTCCCATTTGTTCCTCAGTCTTTTTCTCCCACTGTGGCTCCAGGATCTCCTGCAGCCCTGGAGTGGAGAGCTCTGGCTCCCACCTGCCTTCCTGTGGACCTGCCTCTCTCCTACCCGAAGGGATGAAGATGGAGCTGTCGGTCAAGGGTTCCACCTCACCCACAGAAGCTGGACAAATGATGCCTGCTCACCTATTAAGAGAACTTTTGGGGACTGGAATGGATGCTCAGGGCCAAAAATGTTTTCTTTCCTTATGAAATTTTAAGTTTTTAGGACCATTTAAGTTTAAAATGGTAACCCTTCTGTTCATCATTCAATGAACAAAAGCGAAATCAGAGCCAAGACTTAGAAGCAGAGTCAGTCCTTTGAGACTGTTGCCCTGCTTGCATGCTCAGTCACTAAGTTGTATCCGACTCTTTTTGACCCCATGAACTGTAGACTGCAAGGCTCCTCTGACCATGGGGTTTCCCAGGCAAGAATATGGGCGTGGGCTGCCATGCCCTCCTCCAGGGGATATTTCCAACCCAGGGATTGAACCCATATCTCCTGCATTGCAGGCGGATTCTTTACCACTGAGCCACCTGGGAAGCCCCAAGACCATTCACAAAACGCCTGAATGCAGCTAGCCAAAAGCAAGACAACACCAGAACTTATCAGGAGCACCAGACAATAGATCCCATTTTAGCTTAAAGCTACATTAAGGTAGGTTCTATCTCTCGTAGCAGAAAAATGTCTTGGGTAATATAATATTTTCTTTAAAATCCTGTGAAGTCTGACAGTGAGAGGAATAAAAAGTCTGCTGATTTGATTCCACTGAAACGTAAACCAGGAGTCTTGGCTACATTTTCACATGAACAGAAATCTGCACGACTTTTTTGGCTTCTCTCATTTTCTCCACTTGCTCTGAGGCACTTGTGTTAAACGATTTCTGCCAGGATTTGTTCCTCCCCTCCAGGAGACCTGAGGGGTAATCCTGTATTTTCACTCATTCTCAGCACCTCTTCGTCTTCATCATCCACCCTAACTCGAGTCAGGAGAGCAGTCATCCCCTCCTCCCAAACTCTAGCCTTGGAAGATAGCGATGGGGCTTCCAGGAACACAAAAACAGTAAGGTGGACAATAAGGAGGCTTTTTCATCAAAGTGGGGTCACATCCACCATTCTCCTAGGTTCTTGGGCAGATATTTTAAAAACAAAGTCCATGTTGATGAAGCTTGCCTGGTACTTAACAAATTTCTGCCTTAATTTTTTTTTTTCTATACTCTCTGGCATGAGAAAAGACACGAACATTTTGTCTCAAATAAAAATGGGCTCTTAAAGATAAAAGGATGACTGCGAGCATATGCTCCAAATGGAAAAGATTAATACTGGAAATCCTTAATTATTAGGGATTTTTATCAATCCTTTCATGGCTTCTCCTTCTGGCTCTCCCCTCTTGGGCTTTTAACTCCTTATTGACACTGATTCCAGGGAGCAGATAAAATATGATCTAATTTACAGTGCATACTCTGTCACCAGGCGGTGCCTTTGAGAAATTTTAGAAGTGGTTGCTGTTCACGCTTTTTCCTGTATGTAAAGAAAGTGTGGGGATTACAGTTAACTTAGATCTCTATGTGTGGAGTGTATATACGGCCATATAGAGAAGAAAATGCTCCCAACACACACTGACATACACACACACATGAAAATGCCTAGATGCCTGCGTCCCCCAGGGACTTCCTTAGAGGGAACAAGCAGCCTCCCATTTTAGATGTAGCAGAGAGCGGAGAGTAGGGTGGCAGAGTCCCTTTCTACCAGGTTAGTCCTTCCCACCAACTGGACTCTGATGGGGTTGAGAGTTTCCTTTCTGATTCCCACCCTGTGTTCCAATTCAGGATCACTCATCTCCCCCTTGCCCCTTCCCATCCCATCCCATCCCATCCCATCCCATCCCATCTCTTCCCATCCCATCCCTTCCCATCCCATCCAGGTGCTACAGAGACCCGTTCCTGTTCAATGTGGCAACATTCTCCTCCACTGATGTCAATTAAAGAAAACAGTGACATCTGGCTTCCTTCCTTTCTCTCCACACATAGCTTTGAGAGCTGAGCATGCTATGCAGCATATTTGAGCCCAATTCCTTAATTCATAAGTTGATGATAGTAATGACAGTGTTAACAGGAGTCTTGGGTTTCCCTGATGGCTCAGCGGGTAAAGATCTGCATGCCAGTGCAGAAGACACAGGTTTTAAATAATTAAGCAAAGTCTAGCTGAACACGCAATATCAACTTGTGTTTGCAGAAAGTGAATCCAACCTGGCTCCTTGCACAAAGGGAGCTGGAAACAGTGGATGATGACAGGGTGGACGTGAGCCACAGCCTCCAGAAGGGAGACCCTGACAACATGCCACATGGCAGAGGGTAAGTGAGTTCCTGTGGCCAGCAATCCAGTGGTATCAGCAGGATGGTCAAGGTTAAAAGGGCCACAGTACCAGCTCTTGCCCTTCTGTTGACAGCCCTCCAGCCATGTCCTGGAAAAGGCTGTGCTCACCCTTCCGCTTGGTTTTAAAACCAGAGGCTGGAAGATGTGGGGAATAGGGCTTATTCCACGTGGTCCTCCATGCTCCAGGGCTCCGATGATCAAGTGCTGTGCATCCCCACTGAGTCAGGACAAAGATGTTAATACTTTGTTCATATAACTATCAGGAAGCTGGGCCCCCACACCCAGGACACAAATATGCCTTGGATCTGCAGATGGCTGAGCAAAACGCTTTCGTTGGTCAGAATAACACAGGATTTGCTTTCCTCCTTTAGTCAGAGTGGTTGCTGTTGCTCTTTCAAAAGACAAAAGATGGGGCTTCCCTCTTGGCTCAGAGGTCAAGAATCCGCCTGCCAATGCAGGAGAAACGGGTTCCATCCCTGATCTGGGAAGATCCCTTATGCCGCGGAGGAACTAAGTTCGTGGGCCACAGCTACTGAGCTTGTGTTTGAGAGCCGGAAAGCTGCAACTACCCAGCCCAGGTGCTGCAGCCAGTGAAGCCCGTGCTCCTCAACAAGAGAAGCCACCACCAGGAGAAGCCTGCCCGCCGCAACTAGAGCGTGGCCCCTGCTAGCCGCAACTAGAGAAAAGCTCGCACAGCAGGGAAGACCCAGCACAGCCCACAATAAATACATGAAATAAATAAAATTATATTTATAAAAGACAACTGAAACCTGGACAAAGCCAACATGCCATCTTGGTAAGAAAGACCCCTGCACATGTGGCCTATGAGGCTACCATCCTTGGGAATCAGTGCCCATGCCTCAGCCGGAACGACAGCCAAGGCATTCCTGCTCTCATACTGGAGAGTGGCTGGGTCTCACGGTCACTGTGCCACATCAGGACCTAAGACACCAGAGATTATCTTGGCAAGGCCAGTTAATAAGCCACAAAAACATGTTAAATAAAGAATACACAGTGAGCAGACACAGGCCACTCCAGAATCTACAATATATCCCATGGGTAGAATTCACCACCACCTACCTAGCACGTATTATCTTGAAACACATTCCAATGAGCTCTGCTATTGGAAAGAATTTTGTCAGAAAGTGTAGTACAGAGAGCCTGGAAATGAGAATCAGCAGATAAAGACTGTGGTCCCACTGCGACTGCTAACAGGCTGTTTTACCTTGGCCAAGACACTCAACCTTGTTGGATCTTATCGTCTCTAACTATACAAACAGGATCCTAGACTAGACAATGCTTAAGGCTCTGTCGGTGGTAACACCTGTATGGGTCATTCAGGCACAGATTCCAGTCATTTTCCAAGTGGAGTCCAAGGTCAAGAATTGCACTATCCTTAAGTATTTAGCTGGTTAAGGAACACTTGGATTATTGATAGCAGCATGGAAATAAGAAGCCAATAAACTAGGTTAAGGGAATTTGATATGCTGATGGGCCAATATGAGAAGATGAGGGAGGCTGGAATAAAGTTTCCAAAGACAGGCTCCAAAGAATTTGAATAAACTCACCAGAAAGCAAAATAAACCCAACTTCCCAAAGAGCGAAATGTTGTCACTAAAACTGGGCTCTATCCACGTCATCTGTAAGGCTTCATCATAATCCCTCACTGGTACCCTGTGTATTTAATTGCTCAGCTATGTCTGACTCTCTGTGACTCCATGGACTCTAGCCCACCAGGCTCTTCTGTCCATGGGGTTCTTCAGGCAAGAATGGATTGAGTTGTCATGCCTTCTTCCAGGGAATCTTCCCACGCCAGGCTTGAATACAGGTCTCCTGCATTGCCCGTGGATTCTTTACCATCTGAGTCACCAGGGAAGCCTCCCCATTGGTACCCTGGCCACATTGAATTTTTCTGATAAGAGATAACAAGAAGAAAATGAAGCAGGTTGGATGGTCAGAGGACATCTCTTGATATTGGTCAACAAAAATGAAAAGTTTTAGAAATAATGCATACAATGAAATGTCTGGTTTGATTTTGATCAAAATTTGCTATTCTTAATAAACTTTGGCAACTCTCGGCTGTCAAGCAGAAGAATATGCTCTATGTTAACTGAGCACAAGGAGTGAAATTTCATGATTAATAAATTGACTGAAAATAGGAATTTATGTGTGGTGGTGTTATTTCCTCAAGTAATTTGAGTAGAGTTTGGTTTTCTAGAAGAATTTTCTTTCTGTTTATTATTTCAAAATATAAATCGTCAACTGTTCCACAATCCCTGTTAAGATACAGTCTCCTAATATTCATAGTTGTCTATAATTGGATGTTGATCAACATGTTCTGATTTTATTTCTTATTCCCCAAGAAGGAATGAATTTTAGTGATAAAAAGTATCAACTTAAGAGTCAGGCCTGAGTTTCGTTCTGATATTCACAAACTCTGGATCTTTTACAGGCTCAGTTTCCTTATCTGTGAAAAATTGATAGGGTTTCTCAGCCTGGTGTTGTAGGCATTTGGGTATGATAATTCAAGCAGCAGCCCTGGACGCTACCTGCCAGATATCCATGACACATTTGGCTTTGTGACAATCAAAAATATTTACAGACATTCCCCAATGTCCCCTTTGGGCAACATCATCCCAGGCGGAGGATCTCTGAATTGGGATTGTTGTTCAGTCGCTAAACCGTGTCTGACTCTTTGAGACCACATGCACTGCAGCACACCAGGCCTCCCTGTCCTTCACCATCTCCCACAGTCTGCTCAAACTGATTGAACCATCTCATCCTCTGTCACCCCCATCTCCTCCTGCCCTCAATCTTTCCCAGCATCAGGGTCTTTTCTAAATGAGTCGGCTCTTCGCAACAGGTGGCCAAAGTATTGGAGCTTCAGCTTCAGTATCAGTCCTTCCAGTGAATATATTCAGGGCTGATTTCCTTTGCGATTAACTGATTTGATCTCCTTGCTGTCCAAGGGACTCTCAACAGTCTTCTCCAGCACCACAATACTCATGTTTTTGTTTTTGTTTTTTTTTTTTTTTCATGTTGCTGGGAAAATGAAATGAAAGAAGGATAAGAAGCTCATGGTATAGTCTGGGCCCAATAACTGCCTGTTCTCTCTTTCTCTTAACTCTAGTCTTGGTGGAAATACTAGGGACCTTCGAAGGCTCCGCCCATCACCAACTTGAGTCAGGTGCCATCTACTCAGCACTGGGGTATAGTCAGTTGGCTTCTTTGATCTCTGTTCAGCCCCTGATCACGATGGCTGGCTTTGAAAACCCAGCTGACATGGGTTTAGTGTCATTCAAATGACGTAGATGGGGAAGAGGAGGGAAAAGATCCAAGGTATGCTTTTTAAATCCCCATATATTATAAGTAGACATTATATATGGAATATTTATTGAGCCATGTTGGTGGAAATTTTTCCAGACTAAATTGTGCATTAATCACATTCTAGTTCATAGCTTATTATAAAATAATATTTTCTTACATTACATTTCTGGTGATTTACTGTATCCCATATGGATAGTAAAGATAGGTCTATAAAACAATCCCCTAGAAATTTAAAAGTGAAAAAATGGTAAAGCCTAAAAAATGGTTCTATTTTGGATTTAACCAAAGAGGCAGAGGTGAACAACTTACATTGGGTTATGGAATCAGTAATTTGTCTCTTTTAAAAAGAAAGAGAAGTGGGAGGGCGCGTTTAGGATGGGGAGGGGACACATGTATTACTGTGGCTGATTCATATTGATGTATGGCAAAAACCGTCACAATATTGTCAAGTAATTATTCTCCAATTAAAGTATGTTAATTAATTAAAAAAAGAAAATGGGAAAAATAAAAAAAGAAAGAAAAGAAAAAGTAAACAAAAACTAACATCTTGTCAAGATAGCTTGCTCCCTTATGAATTCACAGTTAGAAGCTGCTAACGATAACGTCATGCAAATGTACGTGCGCGTGCTCAGTCACCTTAGTCATGTCTGACTCTTTGTGACTCTATGGACTGTAGCCGGCCAGATTCTTCAGTCCATGGGATTCTCCAGGCAAGAATGCTGGAGTGGGTTGCCATGCTCTTCTCCAGGGGATCTTCCCAATCTGGGGATTGAACCCGTGACTCCCGCAGCTCCTGCATTGCTGGTGGATTCTTTACCCACTGAGCCACCTAGAAAGCCCTGCAAATGTATACATTAGAAAATGCCCACCAAAGTGTCTCTCTGCAAAGAAGTTAATGTTCATATAAGGGTATTGCCTATCTTGCATAAGCACAGTACTTTATAATAAATGTCATCAGAGAATTCTACACTTCTCAGATCCCTTGAAGTTAACTGCCATAGGGTTTAAGCTGCAAAACCACTGGCTTCCTCCTAAAAACCCTTCTTTCATCCAGTGAATACCAAAAAGAAAACCTTTTCTGACCCAAATACTGGCTGAAGAGTTTAGTGTAGAATAGCCCTTTATTTTTGCTATCAATGATGATGTGTTATTTATGGTAATTTCTCATAAGATGAATTGTCTGAGTGTTTGACACATCTTAAATGTTAAATATATATATATATATATATATATATATATATATATATATATACACACACACACACACACACACACTTCCCTCTATTTTTCCATTGTCTAATATTTGAAAGATTGAAATTCTCTATGGTTCTCTTGGAGTGTTGCAGAATTTTAATGTGAAAAAAGAAATGGAATAAGACTGGAATATGAAGCCATGAACTTGGAAAGAAATCCAAACTGCCATATTGATGAATACTATATTCTCTTGAGTCAGGGTGCCAGCTTGGAACAATTGTTTAACTTGTCTGTTTCTATTTCCTCAATTTATGGCTGTTGGGTCCTTGAAACAGAAATATTTTGAACACATGTATCAAATCATTATACACATATATACCCATATATCAGAGACTGTACTTGAAACTCACCCTTTGTAAGTCATCTTTGTTCACATATCTGTTAGTAGTTAAAAAGATTCAGGACTTTGTTGGAGGAACAAGGAAATTATCTATTTCTGCATAATAAATATGTTTTCTTATTACAATCCAATTGTGTTGATTTCTCACTTTGCCTACAACCAGAAGAAAACATTCATTACTTTTATTAAGTTACCCCCTTACTAATAAATTTCAGTAGTTCCTCTTTCTCGAACAATGGTTTTCAAATGGTGTTCCAGAGGGTACCAGTATTCCACAGGCATGTACCAGGTGTAACAGAGAGAACAGACCTCTTTAGGGGACTCTTTTCTGCCCTTACTCTTAAGAGCACAGTTTCCATTCTATCTGAATAACATGGAATATATATATATATATTTTTTTTTTTTTTCTGACTTTCATTTAATACAGAGACCCCACTACTGGAACCAAATGGTACCATAACTTCCCAGAGATTTATGGAATGGGGACTGCCTGGGTGTTCCAGTGGTTAAGAATCCATTTTCCAATGCAGGGGAGGTGAGTTTGACTCTTGGTTGGGGAAGTAAGATCCCACATGCCACAGGGCAACTAAGACTGCATATAGCAACTGGGGAGAAAAGGCTACACGCAGCAACTAAAGCAGCCTGTGCTCTGCAAGGAAGACACTGTGTCAGCAAAAGAAAAAAAACCACCAAAAGTAAAGAAGAAAAAACAAAGACTTGTGGAATGGTAGCCTGGAGAAGAGAATCTGAATTCATTTCACTAACATCTTCTTCTGCAACCTGGGCCCATATTAAGACTGCTTGAGGGCTTCCCTAGAAGCAAGGTAATGCCCAAAATTCTCCAAGCTAGGTTTCAACAGTATGTGAACCAAGAACTTGCAGATGTTCAAGCTGGGTTTAGAAAAGGCAGAGGGACCAGAGATCAAATTGCCAACAACCATTGGATCATGAAAAAGCAAGAGAATTCCAGAACATCTACTTCTGCTTCACTGACTATGCTAAAGCCTTTGACTGTGTGGACCGCAACAAACTGTGGAAAGTCTTAAAGAGATATGAATACCAGACCACCTTACCTGCCTCCTGAGAAATCTGTATGCAGGTCAACAAACAACAGTTAGAACCAACATGGAACAATGGACTGGTTCCAGAATAGGAAAGGAGTATGTCAAGGTTATATATTGTCACCCCACTTATTTAATTTATATGCAGAGTAGTACATCATGTGAAATGCCTGACTGGCTGAAGCACAAGCTGGAATCAAGATTGCAGGAGAAATAGCAATAACCTCAGATGTGCAGATGACACCACCCTTAAGGCAGAAAGCAAAGAGCCTCTTGATGAGGGTGAAAGAGGAGAGTGAAAAAGCTGGCTTATAACTAAACATTCAAAAAATGAAGATCAAGGCATCTAGTCCCATAACTTCACAGCAAACAGGTGGGGAAACAATGGAAACAATGACAGTCTTTATTTTCTTGAGCTCCAAATCACAGTGGATGGTGACTGCAGTCATGAAATTAAAAGAAGTTTGCTCCTTGGAAGAAAAGCTATGACCAACCCAGATAGCATATTAAAAAGCAGAGACATTACTTTGCCAACAAAGGTCCGTCTAGTCAAAGCTTTGGCTTCCTCAATAGTCATGTATGGATGTGAGAGTTGGACCATAGGGAAAGCTGAATGCCAAAGAATTGATGCTTTTGAACTGTGGTGTTGGAGGAGACTCTTGAGAGACCCTTGGATTGCAAGATCAAACCAGTCCATCCTAAAGGAAATCAGTCCTGAATATTCATTGGAAGGACTGATGCTGAAGCTGAAACTCCAATATTTTGGCCACCTGATGTGAAGAAGTGACTCAATGGAAAAGACTCTAATACTGGGAAAGACTGAAGGCAGAAGGAGAAGGGGACCACAGAGGATGAGATGGTTGGTGGCATCACTGACTGGATGGACATGAGTTTGAGCAAGCTCCAGGAGTTGGTAATGGACAGGGGAGCCTGGCATGCTGTAGTCCATGGTGTCATGGACTGAGTGACTAAACTGAACTGAACTGAGGGCTTCCCTGGTAGCTCAGACAGTAAAGAATCTGCCTGCAATGCAGGAAACCCAGGTTCGACCCCTGGGTGGGGAAGATTCCCTGGAGAAGAAAATGGGAACCCACTCCAGTATTCTTGTCTAGCGAATTCCATGGACAGAGGAGTGTGGCAGGCTGCAGTCTATGGGGTCGCAAAGAGTTGGACACGACTGAGTGACTAAGCACTTTCACTTTAGGGAAGGAGGCGAGAAGAGGAAAAGGGAGGAAGAAAAGAGAAGAAGGGAGAGTTTAAACAACAGAATTTGTAAACGGTGAGGAGAACATAGGCTTCCTGTGTTCAGGTTCTGTAAGCAAATGGCGAGCGAAGCATGGAGGACCATTTCCCAGCTAAGGTTTGCAGAGCATCGGGACCACAGACATGCCAGGACACCAAAGGATGTTGCGGGAAAATGGTCCTTTGATGGCAGAGCAATGGAGCGGACTACTGAGATTCCCAGAGCTGTTCAGGCAGAAGAAAGGACCCCTGAAGTGTTGGGGGCTTCGATATGGAGATGAGGAGAGTGGACGGAAGTGAATTACAAAGGATGTGCTTAGGTTGCTTAACATAACAGGGCAAGTAAAATGCCCCTGACAGGAGGCAGGCAGAGCACGTCTATCTACACTCTCTTGAACTTACATCTACGCTCTCAGGGGCCCGCTAACCCTAAGCAGGCTTTGAAGGAATGTGATCCCTGTGTGCCTATAAGGAAGGAACATTGAGCCGTGTAACTAATTTGAGTAGAGTTTCAACTACCAAAGTATAAACTTGGAATGGATTTGCCAAGTAACTGACTAATTGTGTTCTTGCTACTCAATCACAGGGAACATCTTATTGGATGCCTCACATGTCAGTCATTTCCAGTTGTGAAGGTGTTTCTAGTCCAGCCTCATGTTCAATTGAAAGCCCTAGCTCACCTGTTAGATCTGTGGCTCCGGTGATCAGCAGAGAGCAGGGGCGGTGGTCCCCGCCATCACTCTCTAGATGTAAACAGTGTGTATATCACTGTCCCATCAAAAAAAAGAAAGAAGAGAAAAAGGAAAGAAAAGCTAAAATGAATGAAAACAATAACAAATTCATGTGTATTTTAGCATCTGTAGAGAACACAAATGCAGAAAATATATGTCCAGAGGCTCCAGCTATAGTTCATCAGTCAGGACTGATGGGGCATGCTCCTCCACTCACTTAGAGCTGCACAATCTCCTCTACACACACACACACACACACACACACACACACACACACACACACACACACACACACGGGCATGTGCCTTGGGTTCTGTTTAACTCAAAATCCTTCATCCTGCACTTCCTCTGCATTTGATGGCATTACATAGGAATTTCTTGAAACTTCTTGAAGTTGCTGGGCAACTTCAAACAACTCTTGGAAACAACTTAATCAGTGATACATAAGTATAAAACAGAAATTTAGCATGCAGGTTAAGAACAGGAATTTTTGCCAGGGGTCCCCAACCTCCAGGATCTAATGCCTGCTAATCTATATTGGAGCCATGTAATAATAACAGAAATACAGTGCATGAAAAATAAAATGCGCTTGAAGCATTCTGAAATATCCCCCCTCCCCATTCAATGGAAAACTTGTCTTCTAAGAAGTCAGTTCCTAGTCCCAAAAAGGTTGAGGACCACTATGGACCACATTGGAGAAGGAAATGGCAGCCCATTCCAGTGTTCTTGCCTGGAGAATCCCAGGGACGGGGGAGCCTGGTGAGCCACCATCTGTGGGGTCGCACAGAGTTGGACACGACTGAGGCGACTTAGCAGCAGCAGCAGCATGGATCACATAACCCGTATCTGTTGATTGGGGAAAAAGTCACTTAGTCCCTCAGTGCTTAAGTTTCCTTACCTGCAATCCAAGGACAGTAATTGCTTCCAACTTGTAGGGCTGTTGTGAGGATTAGATGATTTAAAAGTGTTTAGAACAGTGATTGGCATACTAAAGTGAAGCTATCACTATTATTAAATTTTACATATTTGATACTATAATCTGGGCTGGGTTTGAACCCAGGTCTTACTATATGTATGACATAATGGGCTAACCATAAGCTCCCTCAGGCTCCGTGTTTGGCTGGTAAAAAGAGGGATGAACAGTCTTCTGTACTCCATGCGTCAGGGTGCACAGGTGTTGGCTGGGGTACACTTACATAATACCATGGGACTCAAAGGGCTTCCCAGATGGGGCACTTGGTAAAGAATATGCTTGCCAATGGAGGAGACACAGAGATATGCATTTGATCCTTGGGTCAGGAAGAACACCTGGAGTAGGAAATGGCAACCCACTCCAGTATTCTTACCTGGGAAATTCCATGGACAGAGGAGAACGGCAGTTCACAGTCCATGGGGTGGCAAAGAGTCAGACACGACTGAGCACACACACTCCCCTGGGACTAAAAAGTGGCAAAATCTTTGTTCAAGGCAATGCTGCAGTGTGGTTTATAATTTAATCTGTGCATACTTTTAAACTCAGGAATTTTTTATTTTTTGTGATTTAGCTTACAAAAATATTTCATACAAGGAGGTAGAGAAAGATGGCGGAGGAATAGGATGGGAAGATCACGTTCTCCCTCACAAATTCCTCAAAAGAACATTTCAACGCCGAGCAAACTCCACAAAACAACTTCTGTAGGCTGGCAGAGGACATCAGGCAACCAGAAAAGCAGACCATTGTCTTCAAAAACAGGTCACTCCACTGCACTCCAGAGAGAAGAAACCCAGCTCCACCCACCAAAACTCCAACACAAGCCTCCCTAACCAGGAAACCTTGACAAGCCACTGATAGAACCCCACCCAAAGTGAGGAAGCTCCATAATAAAGAGAACTCCACAAATTATCAGAATATAAAAAGGCCACCCCAAACACAGCAATATAACCAAGATGAAGAGACAGAGGAATACTCAGCAGGTAAAGGAACAGGAGAGTTGCCCACCAAACCAAACAAAAGAGGAAGAAGTCGGGAATCTACCGGAGAAGGAATTCCGAATATTGATAGTGAAAATGATCCAAAATCTTGAAATCAAAATGGAAACACAGATAAATAGCCTAGAGACAAGGATTGAGAAGATGCAAGAAAGGTTTAACAAGGACCTAGAAGAAATAAAAAAGAGTCAAAATATAATGAATAACACAATAAATGAGATCAGAAACTCTCTGGAGGCAACAAATAGTAGAATAACGGAGGCAGAAGATAGGATTAGTGAAATAGAAGATAGAATGGTAGAAATAAATGAATCAGAGAGGAAACAAGAAAAACGAATTAAAAGAAACGAGGACAATCTCAGAGACCTCCAGGACAATATGAAACGCTCCAACATTCGAATTATAGGAGTCCCAGAAGAAGAAGACAGAAAGAAAGATCATGAGAAAATCCTTGAGGAGAAAAATAGAAAGCCCAGAGATTAATCCACACACATATGGACACCTTATCTTTGACAAAGGAGGCAAGAATATACAATGGAGTAAAGACAACCTCTTTAACAAGTGGTGCTGGGAAAACTGGTCAACCACTTGTAAAAGAATGAAACTAGATCACTTTCTAACACCGTACACAAAAATAAACTCAAAATGGATTAAAGATCTAAATGTAAGATCAGAAACTATAAAACTCCTAGAGGAGAACATAGGCAAAACACTCTCCGACATAAATCACAGCAGGATCCTCTATGATCCACCTCCCAGAATTCTGGAAATAAAAGCAAAAATAAACAAATGGGATCTAATTAAAATTAAAAGCTTCTGCACAACAAAGGAAAATATAAGCAAGGTGAAAAGACAGCCTTCTGAATGGGAGAAAATAATAGCAAATGAAGCAACTGACAAACAACTAATCTCAAAAATATACAAGCAACTTATGCAGCTCAATTCCAGAAAAATAAACGACCCAATCAAAAAATGGGCCAAAGAACTAAATAGACATTTCTCCAAAGAAGACATACGGATGGCTAACAAACACATGAAAAGATGCTCAACATCACTCATTATTAGAGAAATGCAAATCAAAACCACAATGAGGTACCACTTCACACCAGTCAGAATGGCTGCGATCCAAAAATCTGCAAGCAATAAATGCTGGAGAGGGTGTGGAGAAAAGGGAACCCTCCTACACTGTTGGTGGGAATGCAAACTAGTACAGCCACTATGGAGAACAGTGTGGAGATTCCTTAAAAAATTGCAAATAGAACTACCTTATGACCCAGCAATCCCACTGCTGGGCATACACACCGAGGAAACCAGAATTGAAAGAGACACATGTACCCCAATGTTCATCGCAGCACTGTTTATAATAGCCAGGACATGGAAACAACCTAGATGTCCATCAGCAGATGAATGGATAAGAAAGCGGTGGTACATATACACAATGGAGTATTACTCAGCCGTTAAAAAGAATTCATTTGAATCAGTTCTGATGAGATGGATGAAACTGGAGCCGATTATACAGAGTGAAGTAAGCCAGAAAGAAAAACACCAATACGGTATACTAACACATATATATGG
This sequence comes from Ovis aries, assembly GCF_016772045.2. Classification (NCBI taxonomy): domain Eukaryota; kingdom Metazoa; phylum Chordata; class Mammalia; order Artiodactyla; family Bovidae; genus Ovis; species Ovis aries. Next base: position 57,473,976 of record NC_056069.1, read on the forward strand.
AATTTAGGAAGATGGCAATGACGACCCTGTATGCAAGACAGGGAAAGAGACACAGATGTGTATAACGGACTTTTGGACTCAGAGGGAGAGGGAGAGGGTGGGATGATTTGGGAGAATGACATTCTAACATGTATACTATCATGTGAATTGAATCGCCAGTCTATGTCTGACGCAGGATGCAGCATGCTTGGGGCTGGTGCATGGGGATGACCCAGAAAGATGTTATAGGGAGGGAGGTGGAGGGGGGTTCATGTTTGGGAATGCATGTAAGAATTAAAGATTTTAAAATTTAAAAAATAAAAACTAAAATTAAAAAAAAATACTTCATACATATTAATCCAAAAGATAAATGTATAAGAACATGTACTGAAATATTGTTTATAATGATGCTAAATATGCATTTATTAGATACTGATTACTACCATAAATAACGTTACTTGAGTTTATAGCCATTGAAAAAAAGTTTGATACTCATGGAAGTAAACAGCCAAGTGGGAAAATAAAGCCCAAGTTGTTAATAGTGCGTATATCATAGTCCCATCAAAAAAAAGAAAGAGAAGAAAACGGAAAAAGCTAAAATGAATGAAAACCATAACAAATACATGTGTATTTTAGCATCTGCATAGAACACAAATGCAGAAAATATGTGTCTAACAATTACCAGTAGTTATTCTAGCAGTGGAATTATGCATGTCTTTTTCTTTCTGTGTTACGTATTCCTTTATTCTCTAAGTATTTTAAACTCTTAAGTAAACATTACTTTGGTGGCTAGGAAAATAAAGCTATTCAATATTTTTTTTTAAACAATCATAGACTTTGGTATCAGACAAGCTTGGGTAAAATGATAACTTTAAACCTGTTTAGCAGTGTGACCATGGGAAAACTATTGAATGTCTCTAAATCTTATTTCCTTTTGTTGTCAAATGGATAATACCTAATCCTCATTATTACAAGGAGATTTAAACTCCCTAACACAAAGCCTGGCATTCCCAAATGTTTCGTAAATGTCAGTTTTATTTCCTCTGCTTAGTGCTAATGATAAAATATCTACAAACTATACTGTTTATCTTAAAAAATATAAACAATATTTCTTGACAAAGATTTTAATTTGGTGACACATTTTAATGAGTGACACAAATTCAATAAACCAAATTTATGATACTCTTATTTTAACTGTATCATTTTTCCTAAGATCATTTTTATTTTAGAGGGAATAACAAACTATGTAACAAATGGGAAAAAAGAAATGGTTAACTACATGCAGCTTTACAGTGGGTCTATCAGGACAAAATACATACGTAATTTTTGTGTCCCAACCCATCTGTAATTTAGTAAATCACTGCAGAGTGAAGTAACAGCGTTATTTCACTATGAATATGTATAAATATATCTCTATATATATTCATATAAATATATATATATGCAGGAAAAGCTCTCCTGCACATTAACAGACCTATAAAATGTAAAATAACAGGAAAATATCATTCTTTTGACTCATTTTACACCTTTAAAACTTGCAAATGTGTATTTTTTTCAAAATAAAAACTACAAACTAAATGCTGAAACATTTTATTTACTTACGTCTGAAATATGTAGAATTAAACAATGATGGAAAAAAACCAAGGTCTTTGATAACCATTTTATTTTTATTTTCTGTCAAAATTAGCAGGGTAAACCTTCAAGCAAAGTGTTTTCCTAATTTGGATGAGGTCAACTAAACTCTGTGCAGGAAGTGAGAACAATGGATTTTGACTTGTTTCTAACGTTAGGAAATACACTGGTCTTATCGTCACAACCGTGGACTGGTCCCCTGGTTTCACTGTAAACAATTAAGCAAAACATTAGTCAAGAAGTTGATCACTATTATTTAGGGAATAGTATCTGCTTCTGGAGGCTTGTCTGAGTCTGTTATCATCAAGTAGGCTGGCTTTGTGTGTGTGTGTGTGTCTTCTACGAGAAAAGAATAAGTGTCACACTGCGCATTCCAAATAGAGCTTGATTCAAAAATTCAGGTAAGTTGGGAAATTGTTGTATGTGGTGGGGGCTTTTTGTAGCCAGAATTGAAAAATGAAATACGAAGTGGCTAAGAGCACCTGGCACAAAAGTGTAGTCTCAAACGCTTAGCACGCTCTTACTCAAACAGGAAGAAGAAGATAGCACCTGACCTGAACCTGAACTTGAACCAGATATCTCACCTCCAGTCTCTGTACTTCCTTCCTCCAGGCCACACTAACGTAATTAACATTCAGGGAAGATCAGAAGGCAAACAGGCCCAAGATGACCTCAACAGATTCCAGATCCTACTGAAAGGCAGGATAGTTAACATGATGAGTAACAGGATGTTTATAAAAAGTGATTTCGGAATTGATTCTTTCACGTTTAGGCTGACCTATTAATTATGTGTGTGTGCGTGTTAGTGGCTCAGTCCTGTCCAACTCTTTGTGGCCCCATGGACTATAGCCCATCAGGCTCCTCTGTCCATGGGATTCTCCAGGCAAGAATATTGGAGTGGGTTGTCATTTCCTTCTCTAGACCTATTAACTAAGTGAAGTCGCTCAGTTGTGTCCAACTCTTTGTGACCCCATGGACTGTAGCCTACCAGGCTCCTCCCTCCATGGGATTTTCCAGGCAAGAATACTAGAGTGGGTTGCCATTTCCTTCTCCAGGGGATCTTCCCGACCCAGGGATCGAACCTGGGTCTCCTGCATTGTAGGCAGACACTTAACCGTCTGAGCCACAAGGGAAGTCTGTTAACTACAGTCAACTAGTAAATGTACACACTTAGGACAAACACAAGTCAGGATGCCCAGGCCCTGGGTTGTCAGATCAGTAGTTAAGGGATGTTTATTTACTACATGGATTTCACAGCTCCTTTGCCTCTTTTTCTGATTTCTGCTTCACATTCTGGTGCCAAAACCCTTTCTTTCCAAAGGCCAGGAAGATGAAATCAGAGTAAGGAAACACTCAAGTGGTCCACTTTATTCTACTCAGTATTTTGGTCCAATGGCTTGGCAGACATGAACTTTTTAAATGCTGATGAAAACAATCTGTTACATCTCTGTCACTGTTCATTAAGAGAACTGAAAGGATCAAATATCTGTGTGTCATTCAAGAAGATAGCCAATGTTATAGATGTGAAATTTAGAGTTGTCTCCTTAACAAATTCAAGATCTCTACAGCTGCCACACTGATTTTGCTAAAACCATCCATGGAGGCAAACTTTCACATCCTGCTCATCCATACAAAACCCTTGTGATTGCACTCCTCCTCATACCCTTAACTTCATGCCCTGCCCCTTCCTGCCCTGTACTTAATAATCCTGTTCCCTGAAAGATGTTACTCTCAATTCAGGGTATCAACGCACCTGAGCATCGATACACTTGAATGTATAGGCACAAAGGACTTAAGGTGCAGAAAGGCAGTGTGAACTGTTCCTCCATGAGGTCTCCTCCCAGATATTCCATGTGAAACATCTCTATCGCCATCCTAATTGGCCAGGATTGAGTCTAGTCACTGAGATCCCTGGAACAGATATTCCTCTTCCATCTCTCACCACTCCTCCCATGAGCCGAAGTAACACCTCCCAATTCAGGGTCTTTGCCGAGCTGTGGCCTCTCCTTGCAGAGGCCTCATGACTCAACCTTCAACTAGCAACCACTCTCTAGCCCTTTAAATCTCGGTTCAAGAGGGTGCCTCCTTGAAAAGACAGACACACAGCCGGACACCCTACCTTGACCTCGACCTCCGCAGCCAGCCATGTGCCAGGCCAGGTGCCCTCTTCTGTGTTCCTTGGGATTCAACAGAACAATATATCTAAAGCTTAAAACAGTCATCTTCAATGAGTGAGAGCTATTGACAGTGATTACCTGTATTTGCTCTTTGCTCCGGTGGCTCAGACAGTAAAAAATCTGCCTGCAATGCAGGAGACCTGGGTTTGGTCTCTGGGTTGGGAAGATCCCCTGGAGAAGGGAAAGGCTACCTACTCTAGTATTCTTGCCTGGAGAATCCCATGGACAAGGAGCTTGGCAGGCTATGGTCCATGTGGGTCATGAAGAGTCGGACACAGCTAAGGACAGCACAGAAGCTGGATATCATAGTTTATTTTTTTGAGGAAAAGATGTCTTAGTTATTTGTATATCCCTCACCCCTTACATGGGCTTCCCTGGTGGCTCCAGGGTGAAGAATCTGCCTGCAATTCAGGAGATGTGGGTTCAGTCTCTGGGTCAGGAAGATCCCCTGGAGAAGGGAATGGCAGCCCACTCCAGTATTCTTGTTTGGGAAATCCCATGGACAGAGGAACCTGGCGGGCCATAGTCCGTGGGGTTGCAAAGAATCAGATAAGCTGAGCATGCACACACACACTCCTTATGTAGTGCCTGACACCTATCGAGTGCAACATATTAATACATAGCCGCCAGACTGAACTTGTGAGAATAAGAGTAATCATCTCAAAGTCATAGACTCCTAGAACTAGAAGTGTCTAAACATGAACATTTAGCTCCAAGTTCACAGATCAAAAGCCAGCCTTTTGGGCTTCCCTTGTGGCTCAGTTGCTAAAGAATCAGCCTGCAATGCACAAAATCTGGGTTAGATCCTGGGTTGGGAAGATCCTCTGGAGAAGGAAAAGGCTACCCTCTCCAGTATTCTGGCCTGGAGAATTCCAGGGACAGTCCATGGGATCACAAAGAGTCAGGCACGACTGAGTGACTTTCATTTCCACTTCACAGAGCAAAAAAAAAAACCACTCTATGTAGGTACAGAGAGCCATTTTTTCCCAGGGAGAAAACAGTTGAACATTTCAGATTCACTCATGACTGTAAACATAGCCTCAAATGGCATGGTCCTTATGCAGCTTCTGACGAATATTCAGAGGCTTCAGGCCCATGCAGGGTGTTCAATTATAGTTTTCAACAGAAAGTGTAAATTACAGGATACCTGATAAATTCATCCAAAAATGTTAAGAAAAACAGATGGCATTTTCCAAATCTTATCAAACAATTCCCTTTCTCCTCACTCACCAGAGTAGTTTTGCGCCAAATATGATGGAAAAGTAATTTGCCTGTCCCTGGTCATTTACACCCTCCAGAGGGAGGGGTTGCTGAGCTAAGTAAGATATATTGCTTTCCCACACACTGCTCTCTTCCTTCTCTGGGTGGCTAAAACAAAACAAAGTATTTGATTTCCCTCATTTTTCTGCTGATGAAAGATGACAGGTCCAATAGTGGAGCTCACAAATGGAAATCTTTATTTTGTGTGATTAGAATCTCTCTGTTTCCACTGTAACCAGTCCAATGGCGGAGACAGGGATTTCAGAGTCTGTAAGAACAGTGCTAAAACCGCTGTAATCTAGCATGGATTGATGGACTTCTCAGCGTCGTATCATCTCCCTACACACTCCAGACCTGGCTAGCTCTGACCCTGATGGAACCGACAGGGCAAGCAAAGGAGAGAGGACAGACTGTGCTTAGCGGTTTGCATTCTAGATACCACTTTGGTCTATTTTAGACACTTCCATCCCTAGTTAAAAGTGAACTTGTTACTTTTTTTCACCAATCAAGAACTCACCTTAGAAGGAGGCCACTGGGGAACTGCATGGAGAAAACATCCTGGTTTCTGGGATTATTTATACATTTATTGTAGTTTATTTTTTTTCCATTGTGCTATTCATGTCTACGAATATAACAATATACAGGCTCACATTTACCCTTAGATATGCTGAACTTCCCCAAAATACACGAAGTACCTGACTATTAGAAATTGGCAAGATTTAAACTATAAAAGACTCAGCATACAAGATTTATTCAGTTCCTATGGATTTAGCCTTGAGAATTACTGTTCACCGAGAGCCTCACAGTGACTACAACCCTTACTGTCGGGCATAGCAAGAGGGAAAAAAACAAACAAACAAACAAACAAACAAACCACCCTTATGTTGTAGAACACAGGAGTGACTGGAATGATCTGTTAGTTCATTAATTCAGACAGAGTTCTGTTGCTGATGGTCTGAGGTCTAGCCTCTTGGAGGACAGGGAAAGGTCAACCTCCCAAGAGGCTGCTTTCCTGACCTTAGGGAGCAGCATGGCCAGGAAGGATGCAGAGCAGAAGGTGCAGCATCACCGAAGCACGTGCTATTGTGTGAGCGATTCTAAGAGCAAGGCTGCTTTCAGCTAGAACTCCATTGTGCATACAGACTAAAACAGGAAAAGAGCCCATGTATGCATCATTTTCAAACGGAAAGTACTTGACGGATGAAAAATTTTCTGAACCACACGGTTAAGACTTTCCAAACAGACAAGGCAATGCCAAAAAAAAAAAAAAAAGAGTGATTGTGAACTGGCCTGGCAAAATGCTTCAGGAAGTGGCCGGGCGTGTGTATCCTTGCTGATTACATACATAATAGCTCCAACGCCATGTTCTATACCGAGAAAGGCTGCACTTCAGAGCTGTGTTTTCAAAAGGAAAAAGAAACAGGACTCTCGCTGAGCACTGCTGGAGAGAGACAGGGCAGCTGCAGGAGCAGGGAAGTCAGGAGCCCTGTGTGCTGGGGTCAGGGTTACATTACACAGGAGGAGCCCAGGAGCCGGGCTCACAGCAAGTCAAGGGCAGATCCTGCGGGGACAAGGCTATAGGATGTTCTAGGAAAGGAGTCCAGAAGATAAAAAATCCAAAGTCTGACCCATATCTCTTTTACGCACTTTGTGGATGAGAGCCCTGGAGAGGAAATGGTAGGTACAGGTAAAGGAGCAAATGGTGACATTCATAAGTCGCTTCATTTGTGTCTGATTCTTTGTGACCCCATGGACTGTAGCCCACCAGACTCCCCTGTCCATGGAATGTTCCAGGCAAGAATACTGGAGTGGGCTGTCATTCCCTCCTCCAGGGGATCCTCCCAACTCAAGGATGGAAACCTTGTCTCCCATGTCTCCTGCGTCAGCACGTAAGTTCTTTACCACTAGCGCCACCTGGGAAGACCCAGCAACATTCATATTTCAAGTCATATCTAGGATATCTGAACCTTGAGGATGATGGAAATTAGCCGGCTTCCCAGGTGGCTCAGTGGTAAAGAACCCACCTGCCAATTCAGGAGGAGCAAAAGATGTGAGTTTGACCCCTGGGTCGGGAAGATCTCCTGGAGTAGGAAATGGCATCCCACTCCAGTATTCTTGCCTGGGAAATTCCACGGGCAGAGGAGCCTGGTGGGCTACAGTCCATGGGGTTACAGAGAGTCGGACACAATTGAGGGACTGAGCCAAGCCCTTTTGACTGGGGAGGCAAGGTGTATTAATGAGATCATACTTAAAAGCACTTTCTACAATGCCTAGTACATAAGTTCTATGAAAAAGTTATAATTCCAAATGATAGTATCGATAATTATAACAAATGTTTGTGTTTTGAGAGGCTCTTCTACCTCTGTCTTCCTGGAGATGACATGAAGGTGATCACAGCTTACACAATTGTGAGAGTGGTTTTCCTGTGAACCCTCTCCCCGAAACCCAGGACTTATTTACTTGAGCTGGGACTCTTTTGAAGATACGTCCCTGTCACTACAGAATCTATGATCCAAAGAAACCATCAGATAGAAGCTATACTTCAAGGACCCCTTCATGGATCACAGCCTTGTTGCTTTCTAAGTGTGGTGCTGGAGGAGACTCTTGAGAGTCTCTTGGACTGCAAGAAGATCAAACCAGCAACACTGAATAGTCATTGGAAGGTCTGATGCTGAAGTTGAAGCTCCAATCCTTTGGCCACTTGACGTGAAGAGCTGACTTACTAGAAAAAACCTGGATGCTGGGAAAGATTGAAGACAAAAGGAAAAGGGGAACAGCAGAGGATGAGATGGTTAGATAGCATCATAGACTCAGTGGACCTGAATTTGAGCATTCTGGGAAACAGGGAGGACAGGGGAGCCTGGCATGCTACAGGCCATGGGCTCACAAAGAACGGGACACAACTTAGCCACTGAACAACAACCACCACATTGCAGGGAAGGATACAAGAGAACCAAGAAGAGGGGGCTTCCCACTTGGGAGTCCAAATGTGGAAGAATATTGTGCCATTTCTTTTCAAAATCATCGCTTTTCAATCTAGAATGACATGTGTGCATCTCCCTTGAACTGATCAAAGGTATCAAATACTTTCTTATCACAGTCCATGCTGCTTTAGCTTCTTTCCATACTTTTACTATCTCTCCACTTTAATATCAAATTAATATTAATATTAATATTGAAACTTTAATATTAATAAAAGTTTTCCTATATTAAAAAAGTAATCATTACTAATTTAAAATTATATAACACCTTTAATAGTGAAGACACTTTTCCATGACCCTATGGTATGTGGATACCTAGGATATCTAAGATCTGATGTCTACAGGTAGAAATGCTGATGCTCAGGATGGCAGGTCCTGGAACCAGTCTGTATGTGTATGCTAAGTTGCTTCAGTCATGTCTGACTCTGTGACTCTATGGACTGTAGCCCGCCAGACTCCTCTGTTCATGGGATTCTCTAGGCAAGAGCACTGGAGTGGGTTGCCATGCCCCTTCTCTCCAGGGGATATTTCCAACCCACGGATGGAACTCACGTCTCTTGTCTCCTGCATTGGCAGGCGGGTTCTTTACCACTAGGACCACCTGGGAAGCCAGACTGCTGGGATTCAAATCCTCACTCTACATCTTAGCATGTCAGGCAAGATGACTAATCACTCTATACCTCGGTATTCTTATCTGTATAATGGGAGCAATAAGAGTGCTTCACTCATGAGAGAATTGAGAGCATGTGAGGAAGGAGAAACCTTTTAATGGATGTCAAGTTTTTCTTGGTGAATAGAATTCAGGCAGTCTGTCTTAATAGTATTAACAGTCTCATTTGAAGAGATTGAAAACAAAATTAACATGTAAAAAGCTTGCATTTTGAATCAGCTGTCATTTGTTTCTTCTAATTTATCCATTCATCTATTCATTTATTTATCAAGTGTATACAAAACTTCTACCAGAAGGTCTCTTCCAGATACGATGAAAAGAAGAAAAATTGATACTCAGTTTTAATAGGCAGGTCAAGAGAGCAATCACACATTGTATTCATTTCACATTTAGGCTGCTTTTTGCAAATACTTAAATCACAAACCAAGGGATAAAATTTAGGAGTTGGTCAAAGCTATAAAGGGTTTTTAAGGCATGAAAGAATTGCCTGCATAAACCATACATCAGCAGAGTTCATTAAACCGCACATTACTAGAGCTATAATTTATATGTTCAGTTTTAAGAATACCCTGAAAAACATACTCAGTCTTGGCAACTGCCATCTCGGATTTACTTTTCCAGAAGAGAAAATAATTCCAGGCAACAGCATTTGAAAACATTAACCCCTGGCTTTGTTTCCTTTTGAACAGCCAAGGATTTAGCACTACTGCAAAATACTGTTTGAAATAACAATGAAACCCCTAGAGTTTCTGGAGAAGCAGTAGGGACTTTTTGTCACAAAACAAATCTTGGGATCTCAGTCATAGACTTAGGAAGCTTTATTTTTGATTTAAAGTTCTCTCTTAGTTAAGCAATTCCATTAAAACATGTACCCGTGTGCACACAGACACAAACGTTTGGTTTCAGAGAGTATTATGCCTTGAGCAAGCATATTGAGTTTGCTTTAAAAATGAAAAAATGAGTCAATGGAGGTGGTCCTGATAACCAAAAGAGCTGGAAAAGCCTTCTAAATTGTCCACTGAAAGATCAGACTATTCTAGATAATCCAAGGCACATGCAGTCCTGTAGACTCATCAGAGAATTTTTGTCAGATATATCTCTAGAAGCACAATGGCAGGGTATACTGGTCACCTACTGCTGCGTAACAAATGATCACAAACTTAGTGTCTTTAAACAATACTATTCATGATTTCACAGTTTTAGTGGGTCAGGAGTCTTGGTTGGGGCTGTGTCTTCCAAGGCTGCAATCAAAGTGTTGGCTGGGATATGTCCTTTCTGGAGCTCGGAATTCCCTTCCAAACTGACATGGTTGTTGGAAGAATTTAGTTCCTTGTGTGGTAGAACCTGTTTTCTTGCTGACTGCTCACAGGAGGTTATACTCAGCTCCTACAGGTCACCTGCAGGTCCTTGCCACGTGGCCCCCTTACAACATGAGTTTACTTCCTCAAGGCCAGCAGAAGAATCCCTCTCTTTAAAGAAGTGCCAATCTCTCCCTTAAAGGCGTTCACCTTATTGGGTTAGGCCCACCTAGGAAGATCTTCCTATTGATTAAACCAAAAACAATGATTTAGGATATTAATTATATCTGCAAAACCTCTACATCTTTACCACTAATATATGCTATAACCTAATCAAGAGAATGTTCCCTGATAGCTCAGTTGGTAAAGAATCTGCCTGCAATGCAGGAGACCCCGGATCAATTCCTGGGTTGGGAAGATCCACTGGAGAAGGGATAGGCTACCCACTCCAGTATTCTTGGGTTTCCCTTGTGGCTCAGCTGGTAAAGAATCCGGCTGCAATGCGGGAGACCTGGGTTCAATCCCCAGGTTGGGAAGATCCCCTGGAGAATGGAAAGGCTACCTACTCCAGTATTCAGGCCTGGAGAATTTCATGGACTGTATAGTCCATGGGGTCACAAAGAGTCGGACACGACTGAGCGCCTTTCAATCAAGAGACTGAAATCCTATCCTGTTCGTAGGTCTTGCTCTCACTCGAGGGAAGGACATATGCAGAGTTTATACACAGATGACAAGGGTCTTGCAGACCTTCTGAGAATATGGCCTCATGTCCCAGGCTAGAGTAGTTACTTTGCCGAGGTAAAGTAACACTTGGGAACACTTAGGAAGCAACCTAAGTGTTCATCAGGAGATGAATGGATAAAGAAGATGTGACGCTCACACTCACACACACACGCATATATAGACACACAAACTCTGGGAGATGGTGAAGGACAGGCAAGCCTGGTGTGTTGTAGCCCATGGGCTCGAAAAGAGTTGGACATGACCGAGCGACTAAACAACAATCACAACAGGTGTATCTGCAGAGTCGGATGAGGCAGTTGCCTGTGGCTTTCTCCTTTATTCACTTCTATTAATATACTTTCATTTAACATTTCAATAAGTAAGCTTTGATTTTATATTTGGTGGCTCAGAGGTTAAAGCATCTGCCTGCAATGCAGGAGACCTGGGTTCAATTCCTGGGTTGGGAAGATCCCCTGGAGAAGGAAATGGCAACCCACTCCAGTATTCTTGCCTGGAGAATACCACGGACTGAGGAGCCTGGTGGGCTACAGTCCACGGGGTCACAAAGAGTCAGACACGACTGAGTGACTTCAGTTTCTTTCTTTCTTTCACTTTAAGTAATGAGGTAATATATTTAATCCACTTTATATATAAAGGACGCATTTTACTGGGTTATTTGACTATTCTTAATCATATTTTCTATTTGAGGGATATCCATTTACCTGTATGAGCTTTTTCATTTCGTCACACCAGGTGGGTTAGTTCTAATTTCCCTAGTTGGCAAAAGGAGATAACTGGGTCTCAGTGAGTCTGCTACTTGGATCAGGGGGTGGATGGTTAGACAGAAAAGTGAAACTGTAATGTAGATGCTCAACATCCTATCAGAATATCAATTCTACACTGTCATTCGAAAATGAGAGTTTACTGTGTGCACCTCACATTACCCCTCACCTGGGCCTCCCAGGTGGCTCAGGTGGTAAACAGTGTACCTGCCGATGCAGGAGCCACAGGAGACCTGAGTTCCATCCCTGCATCAGGAAGATTCCTTGGAGGAGGAAATGGCAACCTGCTCCAGCGTTCTTGCCTGGGATATCCCATGGACAAAGGAGCCTGGGGGGCTACAGTCCACAGGTTCACAAAGAGTCAGACACGACTGAGAGACTGAGCATGCACACACCTCACGCCAGGCTGGGCCAGTGTGCGCAGGAAAACCAACTAGCAGCTCTGGGTCAAATTCATCCGGAAATCAGGAGGGTGCACAGAAATATCTGCTAAGAACAAAAAGAAAACCATCCAAACATTTTCCCCCTCAGTTGGAGAGAACCTATTTCTCAGAAGGACTTATTTTCCCATATTAGATAAGTCAGAGGAATCAGCTGCCAGACCACACCGAAGAGGGGGTAGGAAGTGGTCCAGCCAGCCAACCAGCCAGCCTGGCATCTGGGAACAGAGCCTGGAAGGCTGGAGGCTCAGCTGGAGGTCTGGATGTCCACCCCAGGGAAGGAGGGAACAGGCTGGAACCTGAGGCTCAGGGAGCTTAAGGAAAAGGATCTTTTCCTCCAGGGTCCCTACGCATTTGGATTTTCTCATATCTGTGACTTTTAGTTACTTCTACAGTTTTTTTCTCTTCTTTCTTTTTTGAGTGGGGGAGGTTCTGTGAGTGAACCTTGTGATAAAAATAATGTCTTTTATCTCTGACCCATGCCAAGCACTGGTCCTCTCTGTGGCATGCCCCCGCTTGGTTGCTCCAGCTTTCCATGTGCCCAGATGCAGGCGTCCATTTCTCATGCTTGGTTTGTCTCATGCCTGCAGCATCCTCTCCTGGGGTCTGAGTGATGCTCCTCCTGAAGGAGAAGCAGGAAGCTTTCTTCTTCCCCAGCTCTGCCCATTCCATTCCGCCTCATTCAGCTCAATCCTGCCACATTTTGTGCTCCCGGCTCTCCTCCAGGGTGAAGGAGATGGCCTGGCCACCTGCCTGGCTTTCTCTCACTGCTCAGAGGGAACAGCCTGCGGGCAGTGCCTGGATGTACTAGGGCAACTTGGGAGTGGAGCTGACTCCAGGAATGTCCCTACTGTGGGACTTCCCTGGTGGTCCAGTGGCTAAGACTCCATGCTCTCGATGCAGAGGGCCAGGGTTCGATCCCTGGTCGAGGAACTAGATCCCACATGCTGCAGCCAAAGATGGAAAGAAAGTGAAAGTGTTAATCGCTTCAGTCAGGTCTGACTCTTTGTGACCCCATGGACTGTGGCCCACCAGACTCCTCTGTCAATGGGATTCTCCAAGCAAGAATACTGGAGTGGGTTGCCATTCCCTTCTCCAGGGGATCTACCTCCTGACCTAGGGACCAAACCTGGGTCTCCTGCAATGCAGGCAGATTCTTTACTGTCTGAGCCACCAGGAAAGATTCCACATGCCAAAACTAAGACCCGGTGCAGCCAAATAAAAACATAATTTTAAATAATTAGTATTTTAAAAAACATCCCTGCAGTACTTGGAGTCACTTCCACTTCTCTCACAGTGGATTTTCAGGCCCTAGAAAAAAAAAGCAAGACTCTCTCCAGCAGCTAAGTGGAAGCAGATCTCTGATGTAAGCAGTCGAGGTAACACTTCCCCTTTCTTGGCACTTGAAGGGAAAGGACGGAAGCAAAATAAAAGGCCAATCTGTGTGTAATTAAAGGCATCTACTGACAAATTCTGCTCTCCCCCGACCCCCACCCCTGTTAAAACAATAGAAATACAAATATTCCACCTTCTTAGGCTTCTCCTCCTCCTGCAGTACTAAACCGTCCAGGTGGGAGTGGTGTTTTTAGGCATGCTGGCAAGGTTACCTCCATCAAAGGAAGGAAAGAGTCTTTAAATTTAAAAAAAAAAAAAAAAAAAAAAGGAATTTCTCCAGAGCAGTAGTTACTATAATTTTTGCCTAATCTTTGGAAAGTGTATATATATATACACTGCCATATATACACTGTGTTTTTAGGCATGCTGGCAAGGTTACCTCCATCAAAGGAAGGAAAGAGTCTTTAAATTAAAAAAAAAAAAAAAAAAAGGAATTTCTCCAGAGCAGTAGTTACTATAATTTTTGCCTAATCTTTGGAAAGTATATATATATATAACTGCCATTGTGTATTGATTCTTCTTTAAAGATTATTCATATGACACCTTCTTGAGATTAAAAATTTTAAAACTCAGACAAAAGAAGACAATTATCCAGCAATTTGTAATCTTCTAGAATTCTTAGAAAATCTAGAAAGCTGTAAAGTCCTCTTTTCAACATTCATTCATTAGATGCAGGAATCTGAGCAGAGTAACTTAAGGATATTTATTCACTTGTCTTCTGAAAACTGTGGTTCTTTGCACTCTTATATGGGACTTTGGGCCTCCTTGGTGGCTCAAATGGTAAAGAAGCCCCCTGCAATGCGTGAGACCTGGGTTCTATTCCTGCGTTGGAAAGATTCCCCTGGAGGAGGGCATGGCAACCCACTCCAGTATTCTTGCCTGGAGAATCCCATGGACAGAGGAGCCTGGTGGGCTATAGTCCATGGAGTTGCAAAGACTCAGACAGGACTGAGCGACTAAGCACAGCACAGCACATTGGACTTTATCTTATTTTTAACTCTGTGACCAATCAACCACGAAGAAGAAAAGATTCATGTGATTTATTCATGTAAGTATTTTCTGAATTCCTACCATGAGGTAGCGGTACAGCAGAGGAAAAATAGAGGCAAAATCTCTGACCTTAGGGAGCTTTCATTCTCATAAAGACAATAAGCCAATAAACACATAAATGTATGTGCATGAAAAGCGTTACGATGTAAAAGGAGACTAATAAGGACAGATAGAAATGGGAATCTTCATTTTAAATTGAGTGTCTTAGAAAAGGGGAGTATCTTTTTTTAACAGAAGCAAAAGCTTATATGAATCATCATTTTTCTGTTGGTGGTGCTCAGTTGCTCAGTTGTGTCTGATTCTTCTTGATCCCATGGATTGTAGCCTGCCAGGCTCCTCTGCTCATGGAATTTTCCAGGCAAGAATACTGGAGTGGGGTGCCATTTCCTTCTCCATGGGACCTTCAGACCAAGGAATGAAATCCATACCTCTTGCATCTCCTGCATTGGCAGGCAGATTCTTTACCACTACTTGGGAATCCCAGAAGACACAAATTTCTTGCATTGTTGTTCAGTAGCTAAGTTGTGTCTGACTCTGCCATCCATCCCATGGACTGTGGCACATCAGGATACAAATTTCTTATCAAAATACATATGTAGAAAATTTGAGGAAAATGGGCAAAAAAGATGTTTCCTAAAAACTATAAAGTATCACCTATAAGAATGAGGTCAAAATAAGAATGTTTCAAATCATATCCTTTTATCCACAGAGGTGCTTTCATAATCTTCTCTTTTCAAGTCATAGTCAGCAAAACATGCTACAGCTTAAAGGACCTATAATTGTCTTCCTACTTGTTTCAGTGAAAAGCAATTGTTCATAAAATGCATTTTCCTTGTCACATTTAAATCATTAATATATGATGGATTTGCCATAAAATGTATGAAAGAGTTACGGCAACGAAAGCCTTCTCACTGGCTTCTTGAATCCACTAGTTTATTCCCAGTCTGTTTGGCTGTAGAAGCTTCCTGTTTTCATTCACACTCCATCTAACTCTCCCTTTAGAAAATTCCTACAATTTCAGCAGGACAGGATGGAACACCTAGAGGATGCTAGTTCCCTGAGATGAAGATAACAGAGGTCATTTTAAAAAGATCTTTAGTCTAACAGGCTTGGGAACAGAACTTAAGGAAAGATTTCTCTGAGCCTTCAGGTGTCCATGTATATCATAAGCTAACATGCAGATTTTTAAAAATTATTTAAAAACAGAATTATGTTTGACAGCTTAATTTGAGAGCTACAAATTCTCACAAATTGAGAAATCATGAATTAACAAAAGCCACACTGAAGCTTTTTGCCACTTGATTCTTTCGGATTTTTGTATCTCCCAGAAAAAAATGATTGGCTTCCTCAAGGAATTTTCTCACTGGGAAAATTTTTTAAAATAATTTATTTTTAATCAGGAGGGTTTTCAAATGTTTTGCACTTATTCTAAGGTATCTCCTTAAGTCTAAGCTCATAAGACACTAGGAGACAAAAAACAAACAAACAAAAAAAAAAAAAACACAAAAAACCCAGCAACAAAGGGCCCAAGAGAAAAATAGGTAAAGTGCATGATGAGGCAATTCATAGCTGAGGACACCTGAGCCGCAGAGCAATGGGTAAAGGCTCTTGACCTGTGTAGTATTCAGGGAAAACAAGAATTTTTTTTTTTTTTAAGTGAGAAAACCACAGTGAAAGAAACACAAAGTAAAAGTATTAGAAAGTGATGGGTAAAAGAAGCTCATAAAGGGCACGCTGGAAATACAATTCCATGGTTCACAGGGTCTGTATGTTTAAGAAAAACAAGAAAAAAACAAAACATAAGATGGCACTGGACTCCAGTACTCTTGCCTGGCAAATCCCATGGACGGAGGAGCCTGGTAGGCTGCAGTCCATGGGGTCGTGAAGAGTCGGACACGACTGAGTGACTTCACTTTCACTTTTCACTTCCATGCATTGGAGAAGGAAATGGCAACCCACTCCAGTGTTCTTGCCTGGAGAATCCCAGGGATGGGGGAACCTGGTGGGCTACCGTCTATGGGGTCATACAGAGTGGGACACGACTGAAGTGACTTAGCAGCAGCAGCAGCAGTAATAGTTATTGTTATCACTTAACTTATAGATCAGAGAAGGCAATGGCACCCCATTCCAGTACTCTTGACTGGAAAATCCCATGGACAGAGGAGCCTGGTGGGCTGCAGTCCATGGGGTCGCAAAGAGTCGGACACTGAGCGACTTCACTTTCATTTTCATACTTATAGATAGAACTATCTATAGAATTGAGGGGGCAAAATTGAGCTGAAGATAAATTTCCACACAATTTTCAAGGTGGTGGTTTTTAAGTAGTTAAAACTTTTAAGGATGCATTAGAAAGTGTAGTGTGAGAAAAACAGAGGGGTCCAGAGAGACCCTCCAAGGATGATTAGCATTTCAAACGTCCAGTCAGGGAGAAGAGATGTCAGTAAGAGAAGACTGTCTTGGTTCTGGGAGGAGAGAAAGACCTAGAAACCAAGGGCAGAAAAAGCTTTTCAATTAGGGGGTAGGTTTACTGATGCCAAATGGATCAGACATATGTACTGAGATAAAGATATAAGTGTGTGTGTCTGTGTTCAGTCACTCGGTCGTAGCTGACTCTCTGCAACCCCATGGGCCGCAGCCCTCCCGGCTCCTCTGTCCATGGAATTTTCAAGGCAAGGATACTGGAGTGGGTTGCCATTTCCTCCTCCAGGGGATCTTCCTGAACTAGGTATCAAACCCACGTCTCTTGCATCTCTTGCAGTGGTAGGCAGATTCTTTACCACTGAGCCATGTGGGAAGCACCAAATATACAAATATTTGTAGATTAAAAAAAAAAAAAGAGCACTGAAAGATAGTCTCAATGCATCCATCCATGGAGTGCTTGTCTAATTCCCTAAGGTGCGGGCCAAGCTGGCTAAACAAGCCCGGAATCACAGCAGGTGGAGACCACCCTTCCACGTCTCCCACACTCCAGCACATTGAACTAAACAGTTATCTTTCTTCATGGCCTTCGGCATGTCAATAAAATGAGCATATCTCTTTTGCTCTCAAATAAAACTTACTTGTCTTTTTACCCTCCTTTTGCTTTGTGCCAAGTAATTAAGTTTCAAAACTTTCTCTCAAAAGAAAACAAAAACAAAAAATCACTCGAAAAACCTATTACTGATCCAAGAGTAATGCTAATAACCCTTGGGGACAGAGTCTGCATTCCGGATTCCACAGCCCCAAGAACTGCAGCTGTCAGATGTCTACCTCCGATTCCTGACTTTCTACCAAGTTAGTTTTGAGGAAGATGCATTGTGTTCTGGGTCTTGACCAACTTGACTTCTAGCCACCCTTAGCTCTTAAAATATCTTAATGCTAGTCATAATAATAATAATAATAATAATAATAAACAATAGGGAGGTGATTAGCTAATAGATTATCAACCAAGGGTGGTCTAAATCAGCTGTATCTAGAATCTGGCTCACTTTGCCTTTGCTGGATTCAATCTAAGCATGCTTGTCTTAAATGTCAATTGTAACCAAACATAAATGTCTTGTTAAAACACGTTTATCTACACTAAACTTAACTGTAGTCTCTGATTAGCTGTTTTGAACTTAAATAAAGCATATTTATGGCTGTTTTTCCTTTTGACAGTATGTCAGCTACATATGGGCAGAATTGTGTTGTGTCTCAGGTGCTTTAAAAGGTCCTAGACTTTTTTCTGTGACTTTTGAAAGAAGAGGTGTCATACTTTATCCGATACATGTAGTTAAAGATAAATTAAGAGTTTACTGCTTTATGAAAGGATTCTTTATTAAAGCATTACCTAAAATTTCTAATAAGAAGCATTGGTCTAATTTTAAATAACATTATCTACAGTCTATTTATGTTAAATTTTGAATTTGAACATTATGATGGCTTCAGTCCAAATTGGGCAACAGACTGAATGTTTGTGTCCTCCCCAAATTTATATACTGAAACCTATTCTCCAAATGTGAGGCTACTGGAAGGTGATTAGCTTTGGGGACGTGATTAGGTCATGAAGGTGAAGCCCTCATGAATGGCAGTGTTGTTGTTCAGTGGCCAAGATATGTCTGTTGTGACCCCACGGACTGCAGCAGGCCAGGCCTCCTTGTCCCCTACCATCTCCCAGAGTCTGCCCAAGTTCATGTCCATTGCATTGGTGATGCCATCCAACCATCTCATCCTCTGTCGCCCCCTTCTCCTTCTGCTTTCAATCTTTCCCAGGGTCAGGGTCTTTTCCAATGAGTCAGCTATTCTATTAGTACTCTTACAAGAGAGGACTTAGAGAGTGCCCCCAAATCCTTCCTCCATGTGAGGTTACAGAAAAAGACCATCACCTAGGAACCAGGAAGTGGGTTCTCACCAGAGCCCTGATCTTGGACTTCACAGCCCCTAAACTGTGAGAAATACATTTCTCTTGTTAACATGCCACCCAATCTATGGAATATTTGTTATTGCAGTCCAAACTGACTAAGCCAACATATTACCAGAATATCATGGACCTCAGTGTCATAGATTAAGGAGTGACAGGATGTTTCGGCTCCAGGCTATCTAATTCCATGTAATTCTGTGTTTGTCTGCTAGACACAAGGGAGGGATCCAAAGTTTCAAAGCCTGGATGCCTCGGTGCTTTCTTATAAGAATAAGTAGCGGAAGAAGCCAAAACCTCTCAAGATGTCTAAGAGGAGGTCTTGCCTGGACAAAGGGTGCAGATACAGCTGACAGCTGACTTACCCATTTCTCTTGGTAAGCTTCCTCTCTCCAAGGTTCCATCATAGCGTACAACGTGGACCTTCATGGTGTTTGACTGACAGGAGGCTCAAAGCTGATGGAGGCCAGGTCACATTGCTGTCTGCTCCAAAACTTCCAGGGTGCCTTGGACTAACTGGGGCACGACATGTCACATGATCTGGCCTCTTTTTCCTGGCAAACTCAGTTCTTACAGCTCTTCCTCTTTTCCATTTAGCTCTAGCACACGGCTCCTCACTGCTCCTTGATCATTCAAGGCCTACTCCCGTTTACAAGTTCAGTATTACCTGTTGCCTTTGTCAAAATACTCTCATAGATATCTACATAGCTCATTTCTGTCTTAGATCATTTTGGCTGCTATAAGAAAATACTGTAGGGATTTTCCTGGTGGTCCAGTGGTTAGGAATCCGACTTCCAACACAGGCTCCATCTCTGGTCAGGGAAGTAGGATCCCACATGCTGCTGGGAAGCTACTGAGCCCGTGATTTCTACAGCTTGTGTTCCACAACAGAAGCTTGTGCACTGCAGCTAGAAGGCCTTGTTCTGCAAGAGGAGAAGTCTTTGCACCACAGTGAAGACCCAGTGCAGTCAAAAAAAGCTCTGCTTTTGCCATCTTTCAATTCTTAATAATTTTTTAAAAAAAGAAAAGACCATAGATTGGGTGGTTTATAAACAACATAAATTTATTTCTCATGGTTCTGGAGGTTGAAAGTCCAAGATCAAGGTACCAGCAGACTCCATGTCTGGTGGGGTTCACTTCCTGTTTCATAGATGGCTGTCTTCTCATTCTAATTCACATAGTGGAAGATGCTAGGGAGCTCTCTGGAGTCTGTTTTGTAAGGGCACTAATCTTATTCACAAGGGCTCCACCCTGATGACCAAATTACTTCCCAAAACTCCCCTTCCTAATACCATAATGTGGGGGGTAAGGATTTCAACATATGAATATGAGGAAATATAAACATTCTATCTGCAGTACTCCTCACCTGATGCAAGTATTTGCTCAAAATCACCTTTTTGATGAGGCTGATCTAAAACATCTTATTTAAAATTGCAACCCATTGGTCTCCCACCTTGACTTCCCAATCTCTCTTCATGTTTACCTTTTCTTTTTTCTTTTCTCCTTTTTCCCCATAAACATGCATCACCTTCCAAAGCACTATATTTTTCATTTAGCTTGTCCATTGGGTATTGTCTGCCTTCCTTTACTAAAATGCATGTTCCAGAAGAAGGGATCATTATTTGGTTCACTGGTGCATCTCAAAGCTCTGAAAACATTTTCTGGCACATAGTTAAGTATGTAATAAATATGGGATGAATAAATAAAGGAATTCAATTGGCAGAATATTGTGCAATGATGAGGTATAAGGACCATGAGGACCAAGACCATCTAGATTTTCGTCACCACAATATCCTTAGCACCTAAGGCGGTCCCCAGAAGATAGCATTTATTAAAGGAATGAATGAATGTTACTGGGGTGGGTTAAGAGTTCATAGAATCCAAATAAATGTAAGTGAAAATGAATACCTTTGGACTGGGACTGAGGTACTTCTGTGCCCCAAATCTTTTCCAGAGTTCTTTAGCTGCATATGCAAGTCATAAAATTACCCACGATGTTGCAAAAAAGATTCTTTCCAGTTACCTGAGAATTCAGAAGGGCTGCAACTACTTAAAAGAAAGTCCTGACAAAGGTGACAGCATCTGATTGGCAAGGGAAAAGTACCTGAAGATGATCTGCCCGAGCTATAATGTGCAGAATTCTACTGCAATGGGAAATTTTCAGCGCTGTTTTCTTGTGCTGTAATCAGAGATCACAGGTTTGGAGTCAGACCGACTTGTAGCAAATGCCCTCACCATCATGTCCTAGACTGTGTGACTTGGAAGTAAAAGCCACTCAGTCATGTGTGACTCTGCGAGTCCATGGACTGTAGCCTTCCAGGCTCCTCTGTCTGTGGAGTTCTTCAGGCAAGAATACCGGAGCGGGTTGCCATACCCTCCTCCAGGGGATCTTCCCAAACCTGGGATCGAACTTAGTCTCCTGCACTGAAGGCAGATTCTTTGCCGTTTGAGCCACCAGGAAGCCCTTAATCACCTCCTAAAATCCTGTCTCCATATGGTTACAACAAGAGGTTAGGGCTTCAGTGCACAAATTTCAGAGGGACACAATTCAGTCTATAGCAAATACTAAAATAACAACTACATACATACATAAACAAAGGAACCTTGCTAGGCCGAGAATAGAGGGCAAAGTGGTTGAAAAGCACAATCTCATGTTTCAATACTCCAAAGCCTGTAAGTTTAACAGTCTGATAAATTTAACAAGATTTCTTTAAGACCTGTTTCATTTTCACAGAAGAAAAATGAAAAATCAGAAAACGTGCTATGATATGGAAAGAAGACCTTAATCATTCCCTAGCACATATCAACATGTAAATATGCTCCACAGTTTTTTTTCTAACTTTAAAACAAACAAGAAAAAATTCCTTCAAATATAGATACCTATTTGGCTAGACAGTACCTTTGTTTCTTCACAGTCACGGTGTGACTCTCAGAAACTCATTTTTTTTTCTGGACCTCCATTTCGATTATCTTTCAATAATACCCACTCTTTAGGGCTGCTGTGAAGCTAAAAAGGATGTGTCAAGTAAAATGCCTAGACATCCCCACCCCATATCACTGTATCCTCTATGTTCATTCTATAGAAGATTCTAATATTTCTATTGCATAATTACACATGTATGTATATGCTAAGTCACTTCAGTTGTGTCTGACTCTTTCCCACCCTATGGATTGTAGACTGCCAGGCTCCTCTGTCCATGGGATTTTCCAGGTTAAGAATACTGGAGTGAGTTGCCATTTCTTACTCCAGGGAATCTTCTCAACCTAGGGACTGAACCTGCATCTCCTTCATCTCCTGCATTGGTAGGTGAGTTGTTTACCACTAGTGCCTCCAGGGAAGCTCATAATTACACATAAAAATCTACAATTACATGCTATAATTCTAAGTAAGAGTTTGCTCTCTCATCCAAGGTCTAACCGTTAGATCACATTATTGCTTTATTTTTTTCTTGTATTTTACACTGGAACATTATAGTAGAAAATGTCACAAGAAATGGGGATAAAATTACAGGCCATTTCATTTTTTTCCTCAGTGCAAATCTGGACACGAGGCTTTATGAATGCTGAGTTCCTTAAAAATTACAGCAAAATACCTCAGAATATTTACTAAAAGGGCAGAGCAGGGATTCATACATTACCCACTATTTACATTTGAAAGGAGCTAATGGTGTACAGCCCTGATAAGTCATGAATTGATTACCAAGCAGAAGTGACCATTAAAAGATGAAAACGTAATTTACAATGACTAGCCCAGCCCCATGATTGGAAATATTTCTTTTTGAAATGTGATTAACATTTAGCTTCTGAAATTAAAGAATAAGCAAATTAGCAGCCAATGAGTTTGCTAATTTTTCTGTTGCCTACTTAAGTCTTCTTAGACACCCCTTGCATGATGCAAATCGTATTCAGAAAGGAGCACTTCTGTAAGCTGCATGTTTCCAGAAGGCCAAGTTTGCAGCTCCAAGGCTATAAAACACACACCACAGAAGAGGAAAAGCGAACCTTGAAGGATTGAGAACTCTGAAAGGTTTGCACAGCTTTTAAGTGGCAGAGCTATGATTTGAACTTCTTGAAAGAGGAGCTGGTTAAGGCCACAGGATTTATAATCAGAGAGCCATACATTTAAGGTTGTCTGGAGTGTCTCCAGCCATCAGATTCAGAGCAGCAATACTTTTACCTGTTTTATGCATGTGTCTTTCATGAAAGACAAAGATCCTATTTAAAAAAAATCTATATATTACCTGTGTCAAAGTTTAATTTTCAAAAACTTAAAAACGTGGCTTCCATATAAATGTAAAATGAACAAATGCAAACATTTTCTTTAACTATTTAACAAGGGGACCATTGTGAAAGATTCAAAAGACAGTAAGAATACATAGGGAGTGAAAAATAATTTTATAAGATTTCTCGGTCAGATACACAACTGGTTCCCTATAGAGAAGATATTTTTTCTTCAGACCGAAGTCATTTGAATGCTACTGGATAAAAACCTACATGTTAACATATAACTTCATAGAATCTAGGTTTATAGTCCATTGTTATTTAGTGAGTCAAACAAAATTACCTAAACTTGTTCCCTAAACAGGTGTATAATTCTTGGGTAATCTTGTTAAACAACGACTGTATGGCATCAAAATGACATGCTCCACTAGCTTTGCTTCATTTCCAAGTTTTAGTTAACTTTTCTTAACTCCTAATAAGTGTCTACCTGGAAACTGAAAATAGATTTGCAAGTACAATGAAGATAATCATGTTTTATCTACAGATAGCTCTTTAGCTTACCCTTTGATAATTATAAAATTATCTAGACACTGAAAATGGCATCTGGATACTTCTGATGCAAGAGAGTACGGCTGGGGACTTCCCTGGTGGTCTAGTGGCTAACACTCAATGCTCCCAATGCAAGAGACCTGGGTTTGATTCCTGGTCGGGGAATTTAGATCCCACATACCGCAACTAAGAAGTTCTAATGCCAGAACTTAAGATCCCGCAAGTGCCAACTAAGACCTGGTACAGAAAACAAATAAAATTTTTTAAACAAAGAGCCTCTCATAAAAAAAAAAAAAAGAGAGTGCATGGCTGTTATTGTCTAAGTGTAGAAAGCAGATCTTTCCTATAAAAAGTATTGTGCTAAGTCACTCAGTCGTGTCCGATTTTGAGATTCCATGGCACGTAGCCTGCCAGGCTTCTTGGTCTGCGTGATTCTTGAGGCAAGAATACTGGAGTGGGTTGCCATTTCCTCCTCCAGGGGATCGTCCTGACCCAGGGATCGAACCATCACCTCCTGCCTCTTCCGCATTGGAAGGCAGATTCACTGAGCCACCTGGGAAGCCCATAAAGAGTTTTACCAAAATACATATTTCAAATGAAAATGACTACTTGTGCAAAGCAGCTAATGACATCATGAAAATCTCAGGCTGTCCATGTACTTCCTATCAGACTACACTGAGAAGCTGAAGCAAGGGAGGAAAAGTGATGGCTTGAAGGTGACATTCCTGACTTGGATGGGAAGATAAACAAGCCTCCTTTCAGTACAACCCCTTTCAGCTTGAATATGAGTTTCTGTGCATCTCAGGGAGAGATGGCAAAACCTGGCCCAACACAGCTGGCAACAAAGTCAAGGGGCAGGATTGGAAAGACTTGTCTTTTGTGGTTGTTGCTTAAGGCAAGGAGTCTGGCTCCATGTTTGCTGAACTTAAATTCAGAAGGAAGATGCCAGAGCAAACCAGAATGAATAGCCCACGCAGGGAATCTCTTTGAATTTTTTAAACTATCTATTTTTAATTGAAGAATAATTGCTTTAAAACATTGTGTTGGTCTCTGCCATGCATTGGCATGAATCAGCCATAGCGATACATATGTCCCCTCCCTCTTAAACCTCCCTCCCATCTTCCACCACGCCCCACCCCTTTAGGTTGTCACAGAGCCTTGGCTTGAACTCCCTGAGTCATACACCAAATTCCCACTGGCTATCTGTTTTATATTTGGTAGTGAATGTTTTCCCTGCTACTCTCTCCATCCGTCCCACCCTCTCCTTCTCGCCCCTGTGTCCACAAGTCTGTCTGTTCTCTATGTCTGTGTCTCCACTGGTGCCGGCTAATGGGTTCATTAGTACCACCTTTCTAGATTCAATCACCCCAGTGCACCAGACACAGACCTCTGAGATCTCTTACTGCCTTGGTTCATCTCAGCATCCAGACCGAGAGAGCTCCTACCAGCTCAGTGCTATGTGTCACCCAAGTGTCTTATCTTCTCTCTCCTTGTTCTACTTGAGACAGCTTCCCTAACTGAACTAGCTATCCTCAAGATGGTTAATCTGAGTGCCCTGTATTAAAAAAGGATCATCGGACCCAACGTAGAATCAAAGCATGATGCGTTTTCATCATCTTTCTGAGAATTATTCAAAATTCCATTACTTTTGAATATATAAATTTACATTGAATATATAAATTTATATTGGGACTTCCTTTAGCTCAAATGGTAAAGATCTGCTTGCAAAGCAGGAGACTAGGATTCGATCGCTCGGTTGGAAAGATCCTCTGGAGAAGGGAATGGCAATCCACTCCAGTATTCTTGCCTGGAGAATTCCACGGACAGAGAAGCCTGGCGGGCTACAGTCCATGGGGTTGCAAAGAGTCAGACACAACTGAGCAACTAACACACACACAAATTTACACTGAGGTATAACACATTGATATTTATTAAGGAACACATGATTATCATGCTTGATTTATCCCTAGGAAGTACACTGTCTATGATTTGTGAAAACCATCTTTAAATAGATGTAACGAAATTGTATTTTATGATACTACTGGACTGCTATTCTCCGAAGTTGCTAGCTTCCAGGGTTCTTTCCTCCACCATTTGGGCAGCAGAGACCCCTTCCTCTAGGAACTGCCCTCAGAGAAAGAGTGATGCAAGAGAGCTCAAAAAAGGCTTTTGAAATTCATAACAGAGGCAACAGTATTCTTGAAAGTCAAAATAATTTAAAATCCACAAGAAAGGCCCAGGCCTTTCCAGTAAGAAAAAGATTTGTGGGTTCCATAAATCAAAGCCTATAATATTTAGAACACAGAGTTTATATCATCAATCTTGAAGTAGGGAGGGCCGGGTTTAGACCGATAGCAGCTTACTTGCCCTGGAGGCTGGGGCCTGGGGTGGAAACTACAGCAGAAGCCCTTCAGGGTGGGGGCCAGAAAAGCAAGAACCATGGCCCACCTCTTTATAAAGAGTGGGGTTCCCTGGGTATAGACAGATGTCTAGTCTCTTCTTTCCTAAAGAAAGATGCTCTGCAGGTCTCTGTAGCTCTGCTCCCAACTCCACAAATTCTGCCACATCCCCTGAGAATTTATACCACTTTCCACAAAGGGGAATATTCTTACTGCCTCTGTGGGAGCAGTCTGCTGTGGTCATGGGAACATTGCTTTCTAGAATGAGGTTAAGAGAACAGGACTTGCAGAGCAGACCTCTAGATTCAGCCTGCTGATCAGCCTATTAGAGCTTCAGTCAGAGTTCTGTGTGGGACAGGAGAACCTCTTGGTGCTTCCTTGGAGTGTCTGACCATAAACATCCATTAAAAGACAGAGATCTCTTTCCATGGAATGATACTGATGTTCAGGGCGGCTGTGCTTCCCTGAATCACACTGTAGGGAACATGGGGCCAGTTCCCTGGCTGTGGGGTCAGTGTGTCCTGGGGTTGGTCTTATGTTCTAGGTTTTCCCACAATAGGAATACCACCACTTAGTATCATTGTCAGTATGAGACCCGTCTGTGTCATAGAAGTGCAGAATCTGGACCACTGTAAGGCGCTCTGTGCTTTACCTTTCCCCCTTTATTCCTCACACACCCCCTCCAGAGTATCTTCTGACCACTCAGGCGTGTCCAACTCTTTGTGATCCCATGGACTATAGCAAATCAGGCTCCCCTGTCCTTCACCAGCTTCTGGAGTTTGCTCAAACTCACTTCTGTTGAGTCGATGATGCCATCCAACCATTTTGTCCTCCACTGTCCCCTTTCCCTCTTGCCTTCAATCTTTCCCAGCATCAGGGCCTTTTCCAATGAGTTGGTTCTCTCCATCAGGTAGCCAAAGTATTGGAGCTTCAGCTTCAGCATCCATTCTTCCAATGAATAAGGGTTGATTTCCTTTAGGATTGACTGGTTTGATCACCTTGCTGTCCAAGGGACTCTTGGAGAGTCTTCTCCAGTACCACAGTTTGAAAGCATCAATTCTTTAGTGTTCAGCCTTCTTTACAGTACAACTCTCACATCCATACATGACTACTTTGACTAGATGGATTCATATCCCCTCTCCTCTCTAATCTACATCCTCCTCAGTATTCAGCTGGAAAAGCCACCATCTCCAGGAAGGGTCCAGATACTCCACTGATATGCTTGCAAAGCTTTTTATTTCACTTGAATTAGATGAGTTGTAAAGAGCTTTAGTAAAACTGGCTACTCTTTAGATTACATTCTGCCCTGTGTTATCATTATCTGAATGTAAATTTCTCTCCCCCGCTGACAGATATTTCTTGGAAGACAGACTTTAGTTGCTTTTCTCTTTGAATGGTATGCATCTAGAAAGAAGAATGGTATGCATCCTCCTTAACTAGAGGAGGCACCCATGTCATTTCTGAGGGATTGAACAGGTTTCTGGGAAACAGAATTGGAAAACAAAGGGGGAACCTTAAACAGTGAAAAAGTAAGTCAGTCAGAATGAGTTAGGCTGTGCTTCAGTAACAAATAGCCCCAGCATCTAAGTGGTTCATATAATAAAGATGTATTCCTTACTCATCTACATGAGGGTGAACTGGTAGTTTTATGCCCATCATTCTTGCTCTGAGATTCAGGATGCTACCTGGAATACAGCTTGCTGATGTGGCAGAAGGAGAGAACTCTGGATGACATCTCCAACAAAATATCCTACAAATTTCTCAGCACCCAGCTAGCCAGTCAGGCCAGTGGTAGGTGTGAAGAGAGATCACAAGCCCACAGCCTGAGACACCATGTCAGTCAGTGTCAGCAGTTCAGGATGGACTCTAGGGCTGGCTGTGATCAATCTTTTTATCAGAGGTTTGCAGTGCTTTCCAAGTGGCGCTAGTGTAAAGAACCCACTTGCCAATGCAGGAGACGTGAGAGACGTGGGTTCAATCCCTGGGTTGGGAAGATACCCTGGAGGAGAGCATGACAACCCACTCCAGCATTCTTGTCTGGAGAACCCCATGGTCAGAAGAGCCTGATGGACCACAGTACCATGCAACTGAGCACAGACCCAGGCAGGCTAAGGCTGCCACTGTTTCATCCTCTGTCCTCAGATTACGAGAGAGAGCTACAGGCCAGGATGGAGAACTTCCTGTCTGAGTCTCTCAAGGCACAAAGATTGGAGGAAAGTTGGCCTTAAAAGCACAAGGGGAGGGGGAATAGAGAGAGGGGACCAGCCCTAGGAGGGGCCATGATGGGTTCCAGGGCAAGCCTCGCCTCACCACCCTACTCTCCTGAGGGGCAGAGTTACTACCACAGTGATCAAACATGGTTCCAGTGCCAGCATGGGAGGAACAGGCGTAACTTAAAAAAATGTTCAGCCTCATTTATAATCTGGGGTATGTAACAAAAACAATAAAACTTATCTTGGGAACAGGGATGGACATCAGTTTGGTGGGACCTGAAGTTTGTGCAATTTGGGGGTAGTCCTCCTGGACTTGGAGAGACAAAAGACGGGAGTCTTACTTGATTGTGCTAAAATATCTTCCTTCTGAAAAGTTTTCAGAGCCCAGATGCATCTGTTTGAGCAAACTTTGGGAGATGATGAAGGACAGGGAAAGCCAGGTGTGCTGCAGTCCATGGGGCTGCAAAGAGTCAATCACGACTTAGAGACTGAACAAAAGCAAAGTGAGTCTATCTCTAGACCTTTCCCAGGACCTTGGAAGGACCCTGCAAGGAGCCAGGCAAGTGGGGATGCTGAAGGGTAAGGCTCACTGGCTTGGGGATTAATCCAGCTTTGCAGGGGAGGGTTTGAAGCAGGCAGAGACGGGGCCAAGAGACAAGAGACACGTGAGGACCTTTGTTCACTATAAACCCCACATGCCATTCTCTGGGCATGCTCCCAGATGCCAATTGATTCGAATTTCAGTTTTAATTTAAATTACTGATATAATCATACTAACAGAAGATGGAAAACCTGAGGACAATCTCTTTTGGGGACCCTTACAGGGGAAATATCTAAGTGCTGTGTATTATTACTGCACTAATAAAACAAGAATATTTCAAAAGCAAATCTTGACACTCAGGTTTTCAGTGTTATGGTCTAACTTTAAATAATGATTCATACTAATACTTTCAAGAACAGTTCTAGGAAAATACAGACAGAGTGTGGACTGGCAAACTTATATGCCGACTGGTGAATTTTAAAGCAGAGAGTCGATGTTATTAAGATGAAAATAATTGTATATATTCAGAATCCTAAATCATTGCCACATGTTACTTGGGTGACTCCCAACATTAGAAAAAATATAAAAGTGAAAAAAAAAACTTCATGTTTTATTTTAACCATTCATTTCTTGAGATGGTTTTGAAACATGGATTTTAAAGATACTTGAACAGCAGCTGCTAGCTTTCCAAAAGTATGAGGAAACTTTTTTAAAATGCCTATAAATTTAGTATTTTGGGGGCTATAACTTTCCAGGGATAAATGGTTTAGCAAACAAACAAAGAACGGTAACCAATGAGCTTCATTAAGCATCAAAGATAATTACTATAGGTAACAAGGGTAGAAAGAAAGGCTTCAAATGGCTGTGAAGTTGGAAGGGTTGATTTAGGGTCACTACTAAATAATAATGTGAAAATTCACAGTTACTTAATTAGCTGGTTCATGCAACTCTATAGAGAAAGCTAATTAAAAACCTAGTAACCCAGGGCAATGGCCCAGGTTTCTGAGGTCATGAGGCACCTTTCAAACCGTGGGGCAAGGAAAGGGTGGGATGAATTGAGAGAACAGCATGGAAACTTACACATTACCATCCGTAAAACAGACAGCAGGTAGGGATTATCTGTGTGACTCAGGGAACTCAACCCAGGACTCTGTGACAACCTAGAGGGGTGAGATATAGAGGGATATAGCAGGGTGATTCAGAAAGGAGCTTCCTTTCTGAAGGAAGGTGACTCAGGAAAGAGCTTCCCTGGTGGCTCAGATGGTAAAGCATCTGTCTACAATGCAGGAGATCCGGGTTCGATCCCTGGGATGGGGAGATCCCCTGGAGAAGGAAATGGCAACCCACTCCAGTACTCTTGCCTGGAAAATTCCATGGACTGAGGAGCCTGGTAGGCTACAGTCCACAGGGTCGCAAACAGTCGCACACGGCTGAGTAACTTCACTTTCACTTTCTTTTCAGGAACGAGGGGACATATGTATACCGATGAATGATTTCGTGTTGATGTGTGGCAGAAACCAACACAGTATTGTAAAGCCATTGTCCTCCAATAAAACAATTTTTTAAAAGAGTGTGTTACTAATATCGATCTTCTCACACTTCACTTTTACTATTTCACTGAAACTTCTAATAACTCAAAGGCCAGCTAATTTCTGAAAAATTGAAAAGTACTAAGTGAGGCAGGAAAGCATCCAGGACAGGCTCTCGAGGGCATCGGTTGCATGGATTCTAATCCTGTCTCAGACCCTGCGACAAAGGAACTGGCAAACGCATGTGCCAGTGACACCCAGATATGGCAATATTCTGGAAGTCACGCTACGATTTCTACTGCAAATTCTGTTTGGTCTTTCTAGCACACCACTGCTGGGCAGGGAGAGACTAAATCTAAACTTCAGCCCTGGCACTGAAAGCCCACAGAACTGGGCTTTCATACAGAATTGGTTCAGACAAAATTCCTGACTCACTGTCAGGCGTCGCCTACCTCCTTACCTGCGCTTACAGAAATCATCTCAGAAGGTGTTCCATTAGTTAGAGAAGGTCCCTGCTGGAGGGAACTTGCCCATTCTATTTGGCTGATTAAAAACAACCCTTTAAAGCTATTCGATACATTCCTAAACTCCAACGGAGGCTTATTCATTCTCCTAACCTACAGTTTCCAGATTAAATACAAGACACCTAGTTAAGATGGAGTTTTCAGATAGCCAATGATTTCTCAGCAGAGGTATATCCCAAATATTGTATGGGACATACTTGTAATAAACAAACTATGTGTTATTTCAACTGACTAGCCCACATTTAACTGGGTATTTCATGGTTTTAGCTGGTAAATCTGGAAACCCTAATTCAATCTTATATTAATAACAGCCAGCAACACCTACAGAGCACCAACTATGCCGGGCCTGAACATGTTTTTATGTGTTTTTAATTTTAGCAATAACCTCATGAGGTAGTTATTATTCCCATTTTACAGGTGTGAAAAATGGAAGTACAGAGAATTAAAGTCAACATTCTCTTACGAAATCAAGTATTTCAAACCTGGACCCTCAAGCATAGATGGCTTCCCATCCTGTGGGTATGGAAAGGGCCAAAGTTTTCTACAGAAAACTATTCTGAGCCACTTGAGCAGAAGGACAAATGTTTGATCCAGGTCCTAACACTCTTTGGCATGGAGTATCACATACATTTTTAGTTTGGAAAATATCCACAGCAGGTGTTACCAAAGCCCACCGCAGCCATTAAGATACTCACAGAATATTGAATTTTCAGCAATGAAATTTTGGGTGAGCCATCCAAGATAAACTGGGTACATGCCTACCTTTAATAGCCAAATGATTTGATTAGCTCTTTGTTTAATATAGTTGTTTAAATGAGCACCTACTATTCCCAACATGAAGATTTATGTTTTAACATAATTGATTTATCATGTATCTCATCTATGTCAGATTTAGGAGAAAGATACATGCAAAATTTAAATGCAATATACTAGAACATTAGAGTGGAGATACACAGAGTAGCTCTCTAAGTGCACAGCAGAGAAGAGTTATCTACCATTAGGTTAAGGACTATCAGAAGGTCTTCACGGATGAGATGTGATGGAACTACCTCTTAAAGACCAAGGAAGCATTCATTGGATAGGAAGTTGCAAAGGCTGTTGAGGGTGAAATTGGTTACGAAATAGAGATACCTTGCCCGTCATCAACACTGGGCAGCCAGATCCATCATACCTTGAGCACGTTCTTAGTATTAAAAAAAAAAAAAAAAAGAAGAAGAAGAAGAAGAAGCCACAGGGACAGCCCAGAGCAGAATGCCTTGTTCTTTACAATAGCAGTTCGCAACCTTTTTGGCACCAGGGGTGGGTTTCATAGCAGATGATTTTTCCACGTACAGTTGAGGGGAGACGGTTTCAGGATGATTCAAGCGCAGTTCACAGGGGGGGCGTTCATGCACCTATGAGAATCTAATGCTGCCACACATACCCCCATATGTGGCCCAGGGATTGGGGACCCCTGGTCTATAATGTTAAGAGACAAGCATAAGGAACAGTTATACTCTGTTTTTTTTTTCTGGCTTCTCTGCTTTTTTTTTCCCCCTTTTATTATTATTATTTTACTTTATAATATTGTATTGGTTTTGCCACACATCAACATGAATCCACCACGGGTGTACACGTGTTCCCAATCCCGAACCCCCCTTTCATCTCCCACCTCACACCATCCCTCCGGGTCACCCAGTGCACCAGCCCCAAGCATCCTGCACCCTGCATCAAACCTAGACTGGTGATTCGTTTCTTATATGATATCATACATGTTTCTCTGCTTTTTAATGTCCTTTTTTTCTCCTTTTGCTGAAATGTGCTAGACACAAGATTAGATCTTAGCACATGATGGACAGAACAAAGAAGTCACAGAAGACGTTGGCGCTTTACTTACTCTGTACTTAAAAGCCTGAATTTTATACCTTCTAACCACTATTTTCTCAAAATACTAAAGTCTTTAAAAGCTCATCTACCTTTTCCAAGAGTTCATCCACATTAGACATTCAGTATTAAGTGAGGAGTCTTTAAAATTTTTGCAATGTGATTTTTCTCTAGTATTTTCAACTGTGTTAGCTTGTATCTAAGAGGTGGGAAATAGACTTTCCAAAAATGAGCTATTGTGGATGTTGGTCAGACATACCAAAAGTATCACAAAGCACTGGCTTCAGTACATTTAATTTTATTCTCCAGAGAAGTCTTACTTTAGACCTGGCCCCTGTGAACTAGGGAAGAAACGTGAACTGTTTCCTCAAGTTTCCACAACACATTTCTTGCAATTTTCAGTTCACTAAAAGCTCCATAAGGAGGCTTAGATGATGTGCTTTAGGCAGAATTCGATGAGCACTGGCCTGGGAATCAAGGGAACCTGAGTTTGTTCTCGGCTTTGTTTCTTACTTGGGCAAGTCATCAACTTTCTCCTTTTCTTCATCTCTCAAAGGACAACAGAAGTTGACAATGGCTCTAATCCCCTCTAATTCTAAAGCATTCTACTTTTATAGTTAAATTGTTCAATGGAATTACTTTCATCCATTTGCATTTTAAATTTTTTGAATACTAGATTTAGCAAAATTGCAAGAGACCTGGGATAGTATCCAGAAAAAAAAAAAAAAAGATAATGCTTCCCACTGACCCAAATGCAGACAAATTCAGAAATTAGGAAACACTTAAAACACAATTCCCCAAATTTTATATTTTGCAGTAGGAATTGGAGCAATTTCTACTTCTGATTGAAATGTGACAGGTCTACTTCTTTCAAATGCTTGTGTGATCTCTCCTTCTGTTGGTTCGAAGCCAGTGAAAACCTCAAACGACCCTAAATAAGTAAACTGGAAAGTCACTTTAGTTAGGAGTTGTAAGATCTACTCAATGTTTCACAGCAACATATGTGGTGTTTTATTGGATCGAGACTTTATATTCCATATAAAGTCACTTTTTTCCCAAATAAAGATGATTTTACTGGATTCAATTCAGATAATATTAACATGTATGGACCAATTCCAAGCTTCCTTTTGGTTTCTAGTAATCATATACGAATGAGAATGGTTACAGCAATTCTATTAATATATTTACTTCTGTCAGAAGCTGCCTTAGCAAGCATAACAATAAAACATAAGAAAATAAACACTGGAAATTGGACTTTTAAGAGATTCTTCATAGCTTATGGATTTTATTAAATAAATGCCAAAATAATTAAATTACTACAAAATTTTAACTAAATGTTTATTATTTATTTTGGCTTCAAATAAAAAACCCAGAAAGTTTATAGTATCTGGTATTCCAAAATTAATATATTTGATTTACTAAAATAAAAACATATCACAATGAATTAGGCTCACATATGAAACTTGCAGAATGGCTCTGACCCTGCTTACGGCCTCTTGGAAGCTCTTCTAACTTCTCAGAACCTCAGTTGTGCATCTGTAAAAAGACTGACTTGGTAATTTTCAAACTATCTTTGAGCTCTGAGAATGTACGATTCAAGAAAACAGCTTTCAAAAAGCACTTAGAGACCCCCGCCCAAACTGTTTTGTTAGATCAACTCCAAAGACCTAATGTAAAGAAGAATATCCTGTTTCCAACATCAACCAGCAGTGAAACTGGGTTATTTAGACTAAGCAACAATGGTAAAGGGGGGTTACAGTATTTGGCTACCACGAAGAAGAAAATTATCATCGTTTTAAATCAGCAGATGCTATGTTCTCCTTTGAATCGCTCTTCGCTTTTCTCGGAAAAGGCAAATGTAAGGAACGGTGAGGAACGGCAGAGGGCGCCACAATCACAACCAAAGTGAACAAGAGCAAATCCCTGGCATCAGGACCAGTGAGTGCCAGGAAGTTCTGAGACCTGAATTCCAAAACGAGAGACAGTCAGGTGGGAACAGACATTTTCAGATTGTATTTGGGAAACTGCCGGTGAAAATGGTTTACATTGCATCTCAGCATCCACTTCCAGATAAAGGGCGGTGCTTCTGTGTTTTGGGTACCTTCCGCAATACTTCCTTCTCTCTGGGACGCTACCTACGAGGCAGAGGACAGCGCCAGATGAGACACGCCTGGGGCAGGCAGGGCGGGAGGCAGGAGGACGGGGCTTGGTGTACAAGGAGTTACTGATCAGAGGACTGGGGATGGAGTTTGAAGACTAGAATCCTTGGGGTAGAGTTTCTCTGCACTTGAGATGGTCTCATGTGAAGCATGAAAAAGACTTGTGTGTTGCCAGAGAGGCAGAGGTCTAGGAAAGATGGAGCTCAGAGGAGGGCAGGGTTGGAGTAACTGTGGGGAGGAGTTTTTAAATAAGTGGAGCTCTCCCCCAACTGAGTCAGAGCGCTTGGTTCGCCTCCAGGCCCTGGCTGCTCACACTTCATTCACAGACCTCAGAGATTTATGAATCTGGTGAGAGGCTGGAGTTGATGACTAAGAAACTAGAAGTCTCAAGCATTAATTACACTTGTCATTATGTCAAATTGTATAGGGTCTGATTTACTTCTAGGAAATAAGTATGAGGTTACACATGCTTTTGAAACCCAAGCTCATAATTTCCAAATAACAAGTCATAATGACTGTGATGACTCAGAGATCTGCTATTAAAACAAACTAATGGTTATAATTGTTAAAGTAAGTATAAAAATGATTAAAGAATTTGCTAATGGTTATTCTCTGTTGATGCAGAATTGGACTCAGTAGGGTGTCTGGTTATTATATACTTGTATATATTCATCCACACATCTGTATAGATACCCACCCATACAAACATGCAGATTTCTATGGAGAAAAGTGGAAACTGGCTCTCTGGAAACAGGCATTCTTCTTGTGAAGGCATGAGAGTCCTGTTCAGTTATTAAATGAGGTTAATGCAAAAGCTTCTGAGACTTGATTACCTGTGTTTGAATCTAGCCTCTAGTAATGCCTAGCTCTGTGGCCCGGATCAACTTGTCCCATCTCACTGGCTCTCAGGTGGTCCCTGAAGTGGCAGCATCAGCATCAGCTTCCTCTGGGAACCTGACTGAGGGGCAAATTCTCAGACCATACCTCAGCCCTCCTGAATCAGAAAACCTGAGGATGGGGTCCAGAATCTATATTCACAAGCCTTGTAGGTGACTTCTGATGTGCTCTAACATCTGATAACCATTGTTCCATGTGCCTCTGTTTCCTCATCTATAAAATGGGCACAAATAAGATTCTTGTGAAAAATAAATGAGGTACACTTCTATAGTATTTAGAACAGTATGGAGTACATGCAATATGCAATATGCCCATGCTTTAAATGTTACTATACAAACCTCAATAGCCATGAAGAGGAGAAAAGAGAGTAACATCAACTGAAATGTTAATATTATATGGAAGTGGGATCAGTGGGGAAATTGTAATTTTGCTGAAGGTGATAATTTAAGAAATGAATTCCACTGAAACATGGGATAGAGAGATTCAGGCTTCATAAAGCAGGACTGACAGGATTCCTTCAGAGGAAAGGACAGCCAAGCTTGCTTATAGGAGGGCAGCCCTGTCACCTCTTTGCTGGGGTGGACACACTCATCTTGGTACATCATTTGGGTTTAAGCTGCTCAGCTCAAACCCCACGTTGGATGATTCTTCCTGAGGCAACCAAAGGAGCTGAGTCTAAACTATCATGTCTTCACATCCATCCCCAAGACTGAAGTTAATCGGGCCTCTGTGGCTCTTCCTATCTGAGAAATTAGGGTACTGTGAGGGTAAGGGCAACATGAGGACTTTCTCAGGCACTTTCAGCTCACCCTCAACCCTGAAATCTTGGAAAAGCCACTCCTGACTTTTTGGTAGTCATAACTGAAGACTTGGGAATTTCTCTGTGCAAAGTCCGTAATCTTCCATTTCCAAATACTCAAAGCTGGGATGGTGGTGGTGATGCTGCTGCTTTCCTCATAGGGCTTTGGGGGCCAGCTAAGAGAAAGGATAAAAGGTCAGAACCCCTGCCCCCGCCCTGTACCCAGCAAGTGCCAACACACATTTGCCATTGCTGAGTTATCCATTTTCATGAGTAAGTAAGACGACATGCTGAGATCTTGCATAAATCCCTTGACATCCCACAGCCAGTAAGTATCAGAGCTGAGATTTCAAGCCCAGTATGTAGGACGGGAGAATAAATGAGCTCCTCTGGAGACCTGGGTTCGATCCCTGGGTTGGGAAGATCCCCTGGAGAAGGGAAAGGCTACCCATTCCAGTATTCTGGCCTGGGGAATTCCATGGGCTGTATAGTCCATCGGGTCACAAAGAGCTGGGCACTACAGCAACTTTCACTCTCTGAACAATGCTTTCCTGAGAGTTGTCACTCTATAGCAACTTGAGTGGGCCTCACTCAGGAATTATAGAAGATGTTGATTCACATATAACTATGAAATTAGGAAAAAAAAACTTCACAAGATGAAGATTGATGCTAATAATATAAAAAATTTTAGGTAAAGATACACCTAGTGGATAATATAACAAAATTATAGTTCTAATTAATAAAACTGCCAATGATTCCATACCTTTGGAGATTAATTCACAACAAAACTCTTTAATTTAGGGACAATTTACTGAGGATATACCATGTGTCATATCCTACTTGGTAAATAGGAAAGGAACGTTGAGTAAGATTTGCCCTTGCCATCAAACAATTGATGTTTTCAAATTATGGTGTTGGAGAAGACTCTTGAGAATCCTCTGGATGGCAAGGAGATCAAACCAGTCAATCCTAAAGGAAATGAACTCTGAATATTCATTGGAAGGACTGAAGCTGAAACTCCGATATGTTGGCCACCTGATGCGGCGAGCCAACTCATTGGAAAAGACCCTGGTGCTGGGAAACATTGAAGGCAGAAGGAGAAGGGGATGACAAAGCATGCACCGACTCAATGAACGTGAGTTTGAGCAAAGTCTGGGAGATGGTGAAGGACAGGGAAGCCTGGTGTGCTGCAGTCCATAGGGTCACAAAAGAGTCAGACACGACTGAGCACACACACTATCTTTTATTTTTCCCCTCCACTGGTGTTTGTTTTAAAATATCACATTCAAAGTGAAAAGAAAAAAGGTACAATTTCACTAGGTTTCCAGCTTTTTAAATATGTTGAGATCACTCTTGGAATGAAGTACACAAAAGCTTAGTAATAATCATAATGATAACGTAATAGGTGTTTTTTAAACTCTCGATTTCCAAACATCCAGATGTTTGGCCTTTGCTGAAGGTATCCAGATGACTGATTGCATTTTTTCAGTTTTCATACAGCCCCAGGACTTCATGGAGCCACAAACCTTTTAGCTGCAACAATGCAATTAGAAATCACAGCTATTCTTCTATCCTGGAGGACCCCTGTGAGCAAACTAAGGTCTGCAGGCCAAATGCAGCCTGACCATTCATTATGTATTGCCTGTGGCAGCTCTCAAACTACAGGTTAGAGCTGAGCAGTTAGGATGTCCTGCAATGCTAAAAATATTTACTCCCTGCCCTCTGCAGACAAAGCTTGCCAAACCTTTATGGAGACCATCATTTGCTTTCTTTAGCTAATTGGCTTTCTATGATTGTCTTTAGGAAGTTATAATAAATCAGTAAACTGATTTGCACATGAGTAATAAACACTTTGAGAAGATGCACTAATGACTCTGGCCATTGTTCAGAGGTGAACTTAATGAAAGTTAATGTTTAAGAGGCCATTGGGTTAACTGCGCTTCACCTTGGAAATCATTATGCATTTGGTTAAGAAAAACATGAACTTTAGATGTGTGAGTAAATGAATAGAGAGAATGTTCTCACAGTTTCCATTTTTATAATTTATCCCATAGGGCTTTTCAATGATATATATTACAAGAAATGATGGAAAACTCAAATTCACCTCAATATAAAGATTTAAGTTTCACCAAATTTTATTATGTAATAATTTCTTCTAATATGCTTATTTAATGACCAGTATTAAATTGACATTTACATATAGAAAGCTAAGGAATAATGAAAACATTTTTAAATGATACATTAGGTCACTATATTTTTTGTATCATTTAAAACTTAAAGTTTTGTAAAATTTATTTTTTTAGCCAACTCTTTCATCATTTTTCCAAAAGAAAGGGTTCATTAAGCCATCTTGAAAGTATGTTAGTTGCTCAGTTGTGTCCGCCTCTTTCTGACCCCATGGACTGCAGCTACCAGGCTCCTCTGTCCACAGGATTCTTCAGGCAAGAATAGTGGAGTGGGTAGCCATTCCCTTCTCCAGGGGATTTTCCCTACCCAGGGATCAAACACAGGTCTCCCTCATTCCAGGCAGATTCTTTCCCATCTGAGCCACCAGGGAAGCCCTAGCCACCTCAGTACTGAAATAGAAAGGAAAATGTGGTATTGTTCCTCTTATCCAATGTATTTTGCAGAAGACCATCTTTAAGTTCTTCAGTAAATACTTACTAACTCAAATTTATTTATTAAGAATTTTCATTGGGTCGTTTATTTTTCTGGAATTGAGCTGCATAAGTTGCTTGTATATTTTTGAGATTAGTTGTTTGTCAGTTGCTTTATTTGCTATTATTTTCTCCCATTCAGAAGGCTGTCTTTTCACCTT
The DNA here is from genome assembly GCF_016772045.2 of Ovis aries. Classification (NCBI taxonomy): domain Eukaryota; kingdom Metazoa; phylum Chordata; class Mammalia; order Artiodactyla; family Bovidae; genus Ovis; species Ovis aries. The sequence goes on from NC_056069.1 coordinate 57,513,250, forward strand.
GCTTATATTTTCCTTTGTTGTGCAGAAGCTTTTAATTTTAATTAGATCCCTTTTGTTTATTTTTGCTTTTATTTCCAGAATTCTAGGAGGTGGATCATAGAGGATCCTGCTGTGATTTATGTCGGAGAGTGTTTTGCCTATGTTCTCCTCTAGGAGTTTTATAGTTTCTGGTCTTACGTTTAGATCTTTAATCCATTTTGAGTTTATTTTCGTGTGCGGTGTTAGAAAGTGATCTAGTTTCATTCTTTTACAAGTGGTTGACCAGTTTTCCCAGCACCACTTGTTAAAGAGGTTGTCTTTACTCCATTGTATATTCTTGCCTCCTTTGTCAAAGATAAGGTGTCCATATGAGTGTGGATTTATCTCTGGGCTTTCTATTTTGTTCCATTGATCTATATTTCTGTCTTTGTGCCAGTACCATACTATCTTGATGACTGTGGCTTTGTAGTAGAGCCTGAAGTCAGGCAAGTTGATTCTTCCAGTTCCATTCTTCTTTCTCAAGATTGCTTTGGCTATTCGAGGCTTTTTGTATTTCCATACAAATCTTGAAATTATTTGTTCTAGTTCTGTGAAAAATATCACTGGTAGCTGGATAGGGATTTCACTGAATTTGTAAATTGCTTTGGGTATTATACTCATTTTCACTATATTGATTCTTCTGATCCATGAACATGGTATATTTCTCAATCTATTAGTGTCCTCTTTGATTTCTTTCAACAGTGTTTTATAGTTTTGTATATATAGGTCTTCAGTTTCTTTAGGTAGATATATTCCTAAGTATTTTACCCAAAGAACTAAATAGACATTTCTCCAAAGAAGACATACGGATGGCTAACAAACACATGAAAAGATGCTCAACATCACTCATTATTAGAGAAATCTCAAATCAAAACCACTATGAGGTACCACTTCACACCAGTCAGAATGTCTGTGATCCAAAAATCTGCAAGCAATAAATGCTGGAGAGTGTGTGGAGAAAAGGGAACCCTCCTACACTGTTGGTGGGAATGCAAACTAGTACAGCCACTATGGAGAATAGTGTGGAGATTTCTTAAAAAATTGCAAATAGAACTGCCTTATGACCCAGCAATCCCACTGCTAGGCATACACACCGAGGAAACCAGAAATGAAACAGACACGTGTACCCCAATGTTCATCGCAGCACTGTTTATAATAGCCAGGACATGGAAACAACCTAGATGTCCATCAGCAGATGAATGGATAAGAAAGCTGTGGTACATATACACAATGGAGTATTACTCAGCTGTTAAAAAGAATACATCTGAAACAGTTCTGATGAGATGGATGAAACTGGAGCTGATTATACAGAGTGAAGTAAGCCAGAAAGAAAAACACCAATACAGTATACTAACACATATATATGGAATTTAGAAAGATGGCAATGATGACCCTGTATGCAAGACAGCAAAAGAGACACAGATGTGTATAGTGGACTTTTGGACTCAGAGGGGGAGGGAGAGGGTGGGATGACTTGGGAGAATGGCATTGAAACATGTATACTATCGTGTAAGAATCGAATCGCCAGTCTATGTCCAATGCAGGATACAGGATGCTTGGGGCTGGTGCACGGGGATGACCCAGAGAGATGTTACAGGGAAGGAGGTGGGAGGGGGGTTCATGTTTGGGAACACATGTACACCCGTGGTGGATTCATGTTAATGTATGGCAAAACCAATACAGTATTTTAAAGTAAAATAAAGTAAAAATAAAAATTAGAAAAAAAAGAATTTTCAATTTTTAGCCACCTTAGTACTCAACATTCTTAATAAATACAGTGTATCTACTGTTTAGAGAGTCTTGGTGTCTCACTGGAACACAATCTGGGACCCTCTGGGTATAGCTAGTGCTTTGTCAGATTTTATCCTTTCATAAAGACTACATACATGCTATTTACTATAATAACGTGGGCTTCCCTCATAACTCAGCTGGTAAAGACTCCGCCTGCAATGCAGGAGACCCCTGGTTCGATTCCTGGGTCAGAAAGATCCCCTGGAGAAGGGGTGGGCTACCGACTCCAGTATTTAAGGACTTTCCTGGTGGCTCAGATGGTAAAGAATCTACCTGCACTGCAGGAGACCTGGGTTTGATCCCTGGGTCAGGAGGATCTCCTGGAGAAGGAAATGGCAACCCACTCCAATATTCTTGCCTGGAGAATCCCATGGACAGAGGAGGCCTACAGGCGACACTCTGTGGAGATGTAAAAAGTCAGACACAACTGAGTGACTAAGCACAGCACAGCACAGCAGAATCTGGGACCTGATCCCAACTTTCTGGACTCAAAGTTCAGCAAACTTACTATTACCTCATATTCAACACAGGCTTCTCATGGACATCAGGAACAAAAGCAACCTACACAGAAACTAGGAGGAGGTTTTTTTTGTTTGTTTGTTTGTTTTTGTTTAAACACTGGTTTTTGACAAAGGTTGATTTGTTCTGGAATTGCATTTTATCTTTGGACAAAACCCTCAACTCAATTATTTTGTGTAAAAAAGCAAATGTCTCAACACCCAATTTTTAATAGATGATCGCCTTTGTGGCCTTCACAATAAAAAAATTAAGTAGCTGCAGTGCAAAATCTTTAAATCAATTCTGAGTTCAAGGGTGGCATCTAAAACATATCAAATATGAGGACTTTCCTGGTCGTCCAGTGTTTAAGAACCAGCCTTCGAATGCAGTGGACGCAGGTTCACGCCCTGGTCAGGGAACTAATGTCTCACAAGCAACAGGGCAACTAAGCTACAACTAGAGGATCATGTACAGCAATGAAAGATCTCACGTGCCACAACTATGACCAACACAGCCAAAAATAAAGAAATAAATATTTAAAAAAACTTGACTCAGAGCCAGTTAATATCACATCCAGTAGTCTTATCATTAAACTATGCTGCTTTATTGTCATGCTGATATCCTGATTTGGGAATCAAATGAGCTGTGTCTTCACTGAATTTGAAAAGGCATTACCTTTATAGGTTGGCTAAGCTGTGTCTGACTCTTTTGTGGCCCCATGGATTGTATGTAGCCTGCTAGGCTCTTCTGTCCACGGGGCTTCCCAGGCAAGAAGACTGGGGTGGGTTGCCATTTCCTTCTCCAGGGGATCTTCCCAACCCAGGAATCGAACCTGTGTCCCTCACATTGGCAAGTGGATTCTTCACTGCTGAGCCACCAGGGAAGCCCTAACTTTTGGAATACAAAGCCAAAAAACACTGAGCACATGAGAAAAGCCATCCATCTCCAAAAGAAAAGAAATTCTTGGGAATCTTCTCATGGTCCAGTGATTAGGACTTGGCACTTTCATTACTGTGGCCCAGGTTCAGCTCTTGGTCAGGGAACAAAGATCCTACAAGCTATGTGGCAGGGTCAAAAAAACAAAAAAAAAAAAAAAAAAAAGGAAAAGAAATTCTGCTGATGGATTTTATCATATCCACCTACTAGCAGACACACTCATGAATTTCTTAAATTTATTGACAAAGGGGAGGGTGGGACAAATTGGGAGAGTAATACTGCCGTGAGTAAGGTAGACAGCTAGCTGGAAGGAAGCTTCCAAATGGCACAGGCAGCTCAGCTCAGTGCTCTGTGTGACCTAGAGGGGTGGGAGGCAGTGGGGTGGGAGGGAGGCCTGAGCGGGGTGGGGGGGGGGGGGGGATATATGAACACATACAGCTGATTCACTTTGCTGTATGGCAGAAACTCACAAAGCATTGGAAAGCAATTATATTCCACAAATAAAATAAGAATAAAAAGCTAAGAATTAAACATCTTTTCTTTTTGAATACCCAAGAACAGAACAGAGTAGTAGATGAGTTAAAAGGGAAACAGGTTATTTTGACATTATATTTCTACCTGTTAATTTCTGAGTACTTTCTATCAGAGGGATAAGTCCAAATACAGGGAAATGATAATAATAGTTTTCATTGTGATCATTTCTTTTTGAATGTCCAAACATTTCCAAGTACTTAACATTTTAATTATGCATCTAAATCTTGAGATAGATGTGGAAAAATTTGCATCACACTAGTGAGAATTCAACAGCACTTTTCACATACAAACACCTTTTCATGGCTCTCTCCAGACAGCTTGAAATAAACCATAAATTACAAATTAATCTAAAATAAATTACATTTTCTCAGTTTCAGCCATTGGCTGTCACCTTGCTAAAAACAGCCTTCCGCCAAAACTCAATATCTAGCCACTTGATTTAGTGCAGGCTACTAAGGTCTGATGAAAGCAAGGAGTGTGAAAATTTAAAACCCTTAAAGTGAATATAGCACAGTTTGTAGGTGATGAAAATAATTAAGTATAAATCCTATATTTTATTTCAATCTCACAAAATTGTCCTTTCCTAAATAGTCAAGTGCCTTGATTGAGTAGACTTTAATGTTCCAAAAATAATCTATCAAGGCACAGTTTTCCCAACAGCAGCATATGACTCTCATCACCTTTAAATATTTCTCATTAAATATGGATTAATTCACAAGGCCCCCTACTCCACTAAGGACCCACTGTAAATATGCCATAGTTCAGGGAAAGTTGCTAACATCCTTATCAAAGGCACTAATGTCCTAAAGAGCTTAGCAAGTTTGCTGTATAAAGAGGTCATAAAGAATTCTGTCTCCATGGAGGTTAGACAGCTATTCTGCATTGACACCCTATTCAAAGTTGGAAAATTATGCTTCCTTCCCTCCAAGAGGCATTCCATTGGCTCTCTTCTTTGCTTCATTCCCTTCAATGAGATAATGAGCTGCAAAAATGTTATCAAATGCCAATCGTTATAGAGAAATATTTCCACAGTAACTCCACTTGGAGGGAAGTAGGTGAAAAAAATTGGTACCAGTTGGTAGAATGCAAAAAAGGGAAAGTCAAAATTTAGGAAACAATGATTAACTATATAAAAAAAAGGTCTTGTGTTGAATTCATCATGTAATTTGGAGATGGTACTGAGTTGGAAGCAACTGCTTATGAGATTGGACCCATCACAGAGAAGCTTGGGGTCAGATCAGCAGCCTTGGTCATAGCACCACTCAAACGCAGGGCTGCCAACACAGCGCTGGGCCACCACTGTGATCTACCAAATGGGCATTCCAAGGGAAGGTTTGGAGTGTTGAAGGTGTCTGTTTTTAGGGTCAGGAAGTGCTTTTTTTTCCCCTTTGGCACAGCCAACAACCTATAGTTTGCTCCTGGAGGTTCCTAGTGCATGGCAGCATCTTAAAGGGATCTGTTAAATTTGGCCTCACCAAGCATTTCTCAAACCAATTCTAGTCATAGAAGATTTTCATGACCACACTGTTATGGTGTGAACTGCACCCCTCTCCCCCGAAAGGCTTCCCAGGTGGCACTAGTGGTACAGAACCTGCCTGCCAATGCAGGAGACCTATGAGAGGAGGGTTCGATCCCTGGGTGGGGAAGATCCCCTGGAGAAGGGTATGGCACCCACTCCAGCGTTCTTGCCTGGAGAATCCCCATGGACAGAAGAGCCTGGCAGGCTGCAGTCCACGGGGTCCCACAGAGTCGGACACGACTGAATCGACTCAGCATGGCACCTGCCTCCCCAGTCCATATATTGAAGTCCTACTCCTCAGGACAGCACAGAACCTCCGAATGTTACTGTGTTAGGAAAGAGGGTCTTTAAAGGGGTGATTAAGTTAGAACGAATTCTTTGTGTAGGCTCTAATCCAGTATGATTCAGTCCTTGCAAGAAGAAAAGATTAGAAAACACAAACACAAAGAGGCAAGACCATTTTAATGACACAAGTAGAAGGAGGTATTTGCAAGCCAAGCAGAGACGCCTCCAAAGGCAACTAACTTTTGCTGACACCTTGATCTTGGACCTCCAGCCTCCAGAACTATGAGAAAATACATTTCTGTTAATTTCAGCTCCTGAGTTTGTGGCACTTTTTATGGCAACTAGAGCAAACTAATATACACAGTGTAGATTTATTGGAATAGAACATCATCTTACAGTAAAAATGTCCCTACAATTAATGAACAGTGGAGGGCACAAAGGCCATGGCCTATCTGACCTTTACATCCCACCACATGAGCTACTACTACTAATACATGGGTAATGATTGTGAGAGGATCAGGGGCTTCCCTGGAGGGGCACTGGTGAAGACTTCACCTTCTTCTGCAGTTCGATCCCAGGTCAGGGAGTTGAGACCCCACGTGACTCCAAGCCAAAAACCAAAACATAGAACGGAAGCGGTCTTGTAGCAAATTAAAGACTTTAAAGTGATCCACGTAAAAAATAAATCTTAAAAATAGTAATTGTGAGGATCATAATTTCTTGTTTCCCTGTGAGTTGTAAATTTAAAGATACTTCTGTGATTTCTTTTAATTTGCCCAAGGATCAATTTTTGTGTTTTCTCAGGAAAGATGGAAAGCATAAAAATGCAAATGTAACGTCTTCATATCTGCATCTTGCTTACTCGTTTACTTGAAAGGTATCTGTTAAATGCCTATTATGTACCAAGAGGCCTTCCCTGTAGCTCAGCTGGTAAAGAATCTGCCTACAATGCAGGAGACCCTGGTCAATTCCTGGGTTGGGAAGATCCTCTGGAGAAGGGATAGGCTACCCACTCCAGTATTCTTGAGCTTCCCCAGTGGCTCAGATGGTAAAGAATCCACCTGCAATGTGGGAGAACTGGGTTGGGAAGACCCCTGGAGGAGGGCATGGCAACGCACTCCAGTACTCTTGCCTAGAGAATCCCATGGACAGAGCAGCCTGGTGGGCTATAGTCTATGGGGTCGCAAAGCATTGTGCATGACTGAACAATTAAATACAGCACAGCTTGTGTGCCAAGAACTGTGCTAAAGTGTGGACACATAAACACAGCCAGATAGATCTGCCTCTTGGATTTTAGAGCTGGGAGAGGGAGAAGTATCAAACAAATATGGGTACTGCTTATTACTTCAAGTCAGTTTTGACAAGTGAAATAAAAGAAAAATATAGTGGCAATTGAAACATAACTGAAAAAAATTACAGCTTTTACTAAAAAAATACAAGGCAGATAATGATGCAAATAAAACTTATCATCATGGTTTTCATATTAATATGGTCAAATTTGTGTCTCATTTTTAATATTAAATAAGGTTCATTGATAATTATTATTCAATGGTGCCTATTTATTCACCTTCTTGTGGTGAGAGACAGCTAGTAAACATTAAGCAGTACATTTCAATACAAAGTATTTCCCCTATTATTTTTGCATAAAATGAAAACCATGGATCATTACGATCTGATTTCTTTACTGATATGTATTTAAATTTAAAAATATATATTACATCAAAATAGACTAGAGTGCTATTTTCTAAACTATCTACAAATACTTGGTGTTTCTAAAGAAACTTGGGGAGTCTACATTCAAATGTGGGACATTCAAATGATGTATATCATTTATGACAATAAACTTAAGTCAGGATTTGTAGCTTCGGCTGATAAAAGACTTCAAATGGGCATGTCAACATGTCTTCATTTATGCAAAAGAAACATTTTTGCAAGTCATCTTTTCTCATCTTTTTTGGTTCCATTTCAGCTTCATGCCTCAGCTCTCTCTGTTCACGGATTAGTTGAAAAATCTTAGTCCCTCTTCTCTTTTGTTGTATTGACTCTTGGTCTTCTATCAAAAAGTTAAAAGCTGCTTTTCCTTTAAAAATTATTTGATCTTTGCAGGAGTATCAAAGAATTATATGCATAAGTAATTATTTTAATATTATTAGCTCTTTGACTCTAGAGATATTAATACTAATGACTAATAATTATTGAGCGGTCAATCTGTATTACACCCTGTGCTAACATTATTACTAGTCACTCAGACAGTAAAGAATCTGCCTGCAATGCAAGAGACCCAAGTTTGATCCCTTGGTCAGGAAGATCCCCTGGAGGAGGGCATGGCAACCCATTCCAGTATTCTTGCCTAAGCCTGGCAGGCTACAGTCCATGGGGTCACACAGAGTCTGACATAACTGAAGAGACTTAGATCAAATTTCATCCACCGAACAGTCTTATGAAGTTGATTTTATCACACTTGGTGGCCATCTTTTTTTTTCCCTCAGGAGAAAGTGAATTTTAAGGAGGGTTAGCAATTAGGACTTGAATCCAGATCCCACTGTTATAACCACCCCAATGACTGCTTGATAAAGTGAGTGGGCAGACACCCTTAGCAGTAGTCCCAAAGCACTGAAGGATGAGGATCTCCCCCAGGAAATTCTGAAGTTCAACATTCAAGTCACCATCTGCATAAACTACTTCCAAATATGCATAAACCATCTGCTTTAGAATATGCAATTATACAGATGTTTGTGATAGGGACACACTGACACACATTATTCTTAAGTATAGCAACTTCACATGGTGACCATTATGAGTTACCCACTAGCAAGAATATATTTCTGCACAGTTAAATGCACGATGGTGATTTAATATTAAAGAAGAGCAATTCCTTCTGAGAGTTCCACTGAAAGGAAATGGCTGGGGTTTGGATGGTTTATTGGGTGAAAATAATAGCCAGCTGTCTTCAGAGATCCAAGATGGGCAAAATGATCGAGTTAATGGAGGCAGACTTTTTAGGGGGTTCTCACATGAATTTTGAAAGGCAGCGGTTAGCAGAACAAAACACTCCCACACAAACTCACAAATTGTGCTGTAATTAATTCCACACCTTGAGTCCCCACTGTGTGTCAGGAACTATCTAAGCGCTGGCAACAGCAGAGTGTAAAGTCACCCAGGTCCTTACTTGTGTGCAGCCTCCAAACTCTCGTTTACAAAGGAAAATTCAGGCCAAGCGGATCCCCACTGCACCACTTGGGACAAATCTCTCTTGTATCATAATTTATGGGCCTGTTATGATTTCTTCATGTGTTGAGTTTGACTAGGCAAAGAGAAAGTTTTGAGGCTACGTCAGGTCCATCATTATTCCCAGAGCTCTAGCCTGCTATCCTTCACTCTAATAGTTACTGAAGGCCTGATTTTGAGATACAGTAAGTCCCCTCCGTATGAACCTTCATGTTGCACAGTTTCAAAGATGGGAAGGTGTGTTCCATCAACATCAGGCATATATCAAATGGCAGCTGGCCCTCTGTCTCCTATTGCTGATGATGCTTCAGCTCTACTATCTTCTACTTCTTCTCCCTCTCTAGTCAGTAACTCTTTTTCCTGTGAATTCTGACAGCCCCTCTATGCTGGCTGTCGTCCTGTATGATTGTACTTTTGAAGGTATTGTAGTGTAAGATTAAAAATGCTTTCTTTATTTTTTGTTTGCTTTTTCATGTATTATTTTATGTATCATATTATTGCATATAATATTTTATTGTAAACATTTTATGTATGAAAAGTATTATAAACCTATTATAGTACATACTATATAGTGGGCTCTGTTAGTTCAGTACACTTTTCACTGTTGGACTTATGAACAAATTGGACTTACAAACGCACTCTTGGGATGGACCTCTTTCGTATGTAGGGGACTTGCTATACCAGGGTCATACTGTGAGAGATGCATGATCACAGACACAGCATCTGTGGATGATGGGAGAGGGGTAAGTCCAGACTGAGCTTGAGGAAGGGGCTCCGGGAAAAGCCATCCTTGACCATCAGAAGTACCTGGCTGGATATGGAAGGATTTACAGACTGGAAGCCCACTGTAAATAAATTCAGGAGTTCATTTTATTCCTCCTAAATACAAAGACTTGGTAAACGGAACACTTGGGGAATCTTCAGAACGTGACAGGACACTGAGAAAGACAAGCAAGGAAATCTAAAAGAAAAATGCCCACTGCGGACTCCACGGGAAGCAGGCAAGGGGCTCTGGTGGCTTCCACACGCATTTCAGCTTAATCAGGGGGACGGAAGATGATGGGTGATATGGTCCTCAGGACTGTGTGAGTCCTTTCCAGCACATGTGCCCCTGCTGCGGACAGACCTGGAACACGGTCTCCTCTCAGTGGCCAAGTCCGGGGCTGTGGTCACAGGGAAAAAGAGCAGAGTCCCCGCAGCCCAGAGCCCTGTCCGTCTTTGGTTTCATCCGGCCCAGGGACCCAAACAGCTCCAGCTCTGGAAACCTGTGGCTTCAGACTGGAGATGGCTGCACGGTGGGTCTCAGGGCAGCGACCCGAGTCCGGTACCCCAGTCGGGCTTGGGATTACTTCCGGCCGCTGGCAACGATACCGCCCGGAAGTACTTTAGGGGGTGCCTTGCTGCTCGGACATCTGTATATACTGTGACTCCTGGACACAAGCCGGAGTTATTCCTGGAAAGGATCTGGGGCATTTGGAAGTCGATTCATGACACCTTCTTCAGAAATGTAAAAGGAAAGCAGGAGTTGGAGACAAATGTTAAGTTCCTATCGTTGAGGGGGACATCTCTAAAACCGGTTTGCAATTTAGGTCTCATCAGAAATGCTGACTATTTAGGATTGGCAAAACACGCACTGACACACTCTCACCTACCCTGCATCAGAATGTGCCGCGTTGTGCCCACTGGTGACTGCAGCTGCCCTTTCCTGTTCAGGCCAGCTCTCCGGGGTCTCCAGGACACAGACCTCTCCCCTCCTCCACCCCCGCACCATGACCCCCTCCTTCCCGGTAAACGCAGGGCCACCCGTCCGCTGAAGTGAGTGTATGGATGACCTCTAAAAGCAGGGTGGCAGCGAGACCTAATTTCATGTGCCACAATGCTCGCTTCTCATTTCTCGTTATAATAGTCGCGTGTGTGTTGTGCTGTGCGCAGTCGCTTCAGTTGTGTCTGATTCTGTGACCCCATGGACGGTAGCCCGCCAGGCTCCTCTGTCCCTGGGATTCTCCAGGCAAGAATATTGGAGTCGGTTGCCATTTCCTTCTCCAGGGGATCTTCCCAACCTAGGGATCAAACCCACGTCTCTGGCATTGCAGGCAGATTCTTTACAGCTGATCCACCAAGGAAACCCAATAAATGCATACATATAATGATAAATAAACACATTTATAATATTTATTTATGTGGCTTCCCTCATAGCTAAGTTGGTAAAGAATGCTGGAGACCTAGGTTTGATCCCTGGGTTGGGAAGATCCTCTGGAGAAAGAAATGGCAAACCACTGCAGTATTCTTGCCTGGAGAATCCCATGGACAGAGGAGCCTGGCAGGCTATAGTCCGTGGGTCACAACAGCTGGACACAACTTAGTGTCTAAACCACCACCATAATATTTATTATATATATATATATATAACATAATAAATATAATATATAACATAAATAACATATAAAAACAAATTATATATATATAATGGATGATGAGAAAGGGCTTCCCTTGTTACTCAGCTGGTAAAGAATCCACCGGCAATGCGGGAGACTTGGGTTCGATCCCTGGGTTTGCAAGATCCCCTGGAGAAGGGAAAGGCTACCCATTCTAGTACTCTGGCTTGGAGAATTCCAGATTGTATAGTCCACAGGGTCGCAAAGAGTCAGACACAACTGAGTGATTTTCACTCACTCACCCATGATGAGGAAAAAAAAAATGTATGTGTGTGTATATATATATATATATATATATATATATATATATATTTCCCATTTAGAAATGCAATCATGCTATAGACTTAGGAATGGAAGAAGCATCACAGGACAGGACACATTTGATGGCTGAGCAGCTCTGGTCCACACAGCTGGTCTAGGGAAGCCACAAGCAAAGCACTGTCCCCCTTAATCTAAGCTTCTGTCACTTGTCCCAGGGGAGAGCTGATTCTGGATAAAGGTGAGCCCTCACTCTCTTTATTTGGTGTAATAGTGAGACATACTCACTGCTCCACTACTGGCTTCCGCCCCATAGCTCTGAGCTTGGCTAATCTTCCTAAAGAAGAGGGTGGCCATGTGTTCAAGGTGTTGGCAGAGCCCTATTTTATACCTGATGTCCCAACTCGATCATTACAAGAAACTTGCAGCCTCTCCAAGGAGCCCCACTGTGGAAGAGAAATGCATGGTGCTGCCCTGATGTCGCTTCTCTACTTGAAACCTTAAAACTCCTCCCAATCCACTGCTAACTCCCTCAACTTCAAACTGTTTTTTTAAAGCAAATCAACTTGAGAAATGAACATAAAGGCTGTAGGATAAAAATCCATCTTCATTTTTCTTTCCCTATTTATTCATATCCTGAAAAAGGAAGGTGAGTCATTTGTGTCCGTATTTTACACCCAAATTATTTTCCAGTTTAAAATGAATTAATAAAAGCTAAAATCTATTTTAATCAATCTCAGAAGTTGAGTGATTAAACTCCGTCAAATACTTAAGTTATCATAAGTTGTTATAAAGAACTTAGCTTTCTTTTTGAAATCCTATGATTTCATAACCATTTTTTCCTTTAATGGATTATTTTCTCCTGGAACTGATTACGGTTGATACTAAGTAACCTTATGGGTCAACCTTATAGTTTTGACACTTCTAAAACTTCTCAGTGGCTACAGTGATGTAGTTTATCAAAGACCGTCTGTAATGAGATGCTATTATATGAATCCACAGTGAGGACTTGGCCTGTAGACAGATCTTAAGCTAAATCCTTAAAAATTTTAAATCCATAAAAATTAAAATGTTATACCTTAATATAATTTTCTGCTATACTTAGTATGAGATTTTGCTATAAATTCAGTGTGGAGTATAGACAATTAACAAATTCAAATAGATTTCCATTTTGGAAGAGTGAAACTTCAGGATCTAAAAGAGACATCATCCCTCTTCACTCTGTACAGATATTAAGCCATGCTAAGGAATTCAGAACAATTCCGGCACTGCTTTTCTACTGCAGTGTCTCTAGAATTGTAGCCCCACCCCCAAATTCATATACTGAAGTCCTAGCCCCACTACCTCAGGCTGTGACTGCATTTGGAGATAGTGTCCTTAAGAGGTAATTAAAAATGAGGCTTCAGTTTGGGCCCTATGACATGACTGGTATCCACACAGGAAGAGGAGATTAGAACACAGACATGTACAGGAAAGGCTGTGTGAAGGCACAGGAGAAGGTGGCCATCTGTAAGTCAAAGAGAGAGGCCTCAGACGAAATCAACCCTCTTGACATCTTGATCTTTGACTTCCGGTCTCCAGAACTGTAAGAAAATAAATTCTTACTGGTTCAGTCACCCAGTCTGTGGTACTTTCTTATGGCAGCTAACAAACTAATACCATAGTTACCTTTTAAAACTGTATTATAAATGTAGAAAATAATATAGAAAACCAGTTGCAAAAGTATATTGTGATGTTAACAATATGGACGTGAGTTTGAGTGAACTCTGGGAGTTGGTGATGGACAAGGAGGCCTGGCGTGCTGCAATTCATGGGGTCGCAAAGAGTCGGACATGACTGAGTGACTGAACTGAACTGAACTGGACTGCAAGGAGATCCAACCAGTCCATTCTGAAGGAGATCAGCCCTGGGATTTCTTTGGAAGGAATGATGCTAAAGCTGAAACTTTGGCCACCTCATGTGAAGAGTTGACTCATTGGAAAAGACTCTGATGCTGGGAGGGATTAGGGGCAGGAGGAGAAGGGGATGACAGAGGATGAGATGACTGGATGGCATCACTGACTCGATGGGTGTGAGTCTGAGTGAACTCCAGGAGTTGGTGATGGACAGGGAGGCCTGGCATGCTGTGATTCATGGGGTCACAAAGAGTCGGACACGACTGAGTGACTGAACTGAACTGAAAATCAGTAAAGTGTAAAATATTTTAATATTTGGGTCAGAGATATGTGTGTGCTCAGTTGTGTCTGATTCTTTGTGACCCCATGGACAGTAGCCCACCAGTCTCCTCTGTCTATGACATTTTCCAGGCAAGAATACTGGAGTGGGTTGTCATTTCCTCCTCTAGGGGATCCTCTCGACCCCAGGGACTGAACCCACATCTCAGGGGGTTCCTGCACTGGCAGGTGGATTCTTTACCCCTGAGCCAATGAGAATACAGGAAACAGTCACAAATAACTACAAGGGATGGTAAGAACCTTGTGATGCCTGCTTCAGAAAGAAGAGCTTTCACTTTTTATTTAAGTGGCTGGCCATTTCTTTGAGTAACACAAAGGATATATATGGAATGTTCAGGGGGGTTTATGGAATTTCCAATTCCTGTCTCTTAAAGATGGGGGTCCCCATTTGTGTGACATCCTGCACAACTACTAGGGTGGCTTAACTATCCCCCCACCTCCACCAACACAGGGTCTTTTCAATGGTTGAGGGACAAGCCTATGGATGTAAGTAATGAAGTGAATTAACTCTCTCTAAGAGAGTTAATTCTTAGGTAGGTTGATAAAGTGGAGAAGGCAGTGGCACCCCACTCCAGCAGTCTTGCCTGGAAAATCCCATGGACACAGGAGCCTGGTAGGCTGCAGTCCATGGGGTCGCACAGAGTCGGACACGACTGAGCGACTTCACTTACACTTTTCACTTTCATGCATTGGAGAAGGAAATGGAAACCCACTCCAGTGTTCTTGCCTGGAGAATCCCAAGGACAGGGGAGCCTGGTGGGCTGCCGTCTATGGGGTTGCACAGAGTCAGACATGACTGAAGCGACTTAGCAGCAGCAGCAGGTTGATAAGGAGACTGGGGCTCTCAAGAAGAAAGGGGTGCAGGACCCTTGAGGAGAAAGGGATCCAGGGCTGTCAATGATTAAGCCTGGTCCCTGGTCCCGAAGCTAGATATTCTTCTTCAGAAATCATGAATCCGACCTCATTCACCATAAGCTATCAGTGAGATGCAGGAGGAGGTGAAACAGATGTTATTAAAATTCATCTTCATTCATTTCCAAGGAAACAATAAAGCTTTCATACACGGTTTATGTATTGCTGAAGCCTGGCTTTGAGAATTTTAAGCATCACTTTACTAGTGTGTAAGATGAATGCAATTGTGCATTGTTTGAGTATTCTTTGAGATTGCCTTTCTTTGGGATTGGAATGAAAACTGAACTTTTCCAGTCCTGTGGCCACTGCTGAGTTTTCCAAATTTGCTGGCATATTGAATGTAGCACTTTCACAGCATCATCTTTCAGGATTTGAAATAGCTCAACTGGGATTTCATCAGCTCCACTAGCTTTGTTCGTAGTGATGCTTCCTAAGGCCTACTTGACTTCCCATTCCAGGATGTCTGGCTCTAGGTAAGTGATCACACCATCATGATTATCTGGGTCATGGGTCCTTCTGTGTGTTCTTGCCACCTCTTCTTAATATCTTCTGCTTCTATTAGGTCCCTACCATTTCTGTCCATTTTGGTATCTCTAATTTTCTTGAAAGATCTCTAGTCTTTCCCATTTTGTTGTTTTCCTCTATTTCTTTGCACTGATCACCGAGGAAGGCTTTATCTCTCCTTGCTATTCTTTGGAACTGTGCATTCAAATGTATTCAAGAAGAGGATAATGCAATGACGAGAAATACCAAAGTCTATTTTATTTGACTCAAACCAACCATTATGTGTGCATGCTAAGTCAATTCAGCTGTGTCCAACTGTTTGCAACCCTACAGACTGTAGCCCATCAGGTTCCTCTGTCCATGGGATTCTCCGGGCAAGGCTACTGGAATGGGTTGCCATTTCCTCCTCCAGGGGATCTTCCCAACCCAAGGATCGAACGTGCATCTCTTGCGTCTCCTGTGTTGGCAAGCAGATTCTTTACCACTAGTGCCACCTGGGAAGTGGTACATATATATCACTGTTACATATATAAAGATCTACAATATTAGGAGATCTAGGATATGCTTGTGGTATATTTCAGGATAAAACATTGATCAAATATTTTTACATGGGTAATTTCCAAAGTGTGAGTATAAAACTGCTGAAAGTCAGCCAGTCCACAGATATTCACTGAAGGTCTTCTATAATTATACAGGTCATGCCCCTGAGAACACAGCAAGAACCAGATGCTGCTTGTGTCTTCAAGGGTCTCACTTCCTCCCAGGGAGTGATAAACAGACATGAAATCCATCAACAGATTAAAAAACATGACTATAGACACAGGTTATTGCTAAGAAGAAAACATACTTTGATGAAGGATGACTTGGTGCTGCTGAGAGCAGTGCTGGTTTATCCAGGAGGGTTGAGTAGGCCACTGTGAGGGAATATTTCAGTTGAAACTGAATGGGTGCCCAATAAAGTTCTGGAGTAAACATATTCAAGAAAAAGGAAGAATCAGTACAAAAATATACTGTGCAAGGGGGTCAAACTTAGCATGACCACGGGAGAGAGAGACGAATGGCTAGATGGCGGTGAATGAGGGTAACAGTCAGACCTGAATGTACAGATTCGGACTCAGAGGTGGCGAGATGGTACAGATACCCTGTCTTGCAGAGGAGCATGGATCTTACCTTAACTGGATTCAATTTTAAGCAGGGACTGACATGACCTTGCTATGCTTCTAAAATATCACTATGGCTGCTGGATTGAAAGTGGACTGTCTGGGGTCAGCATAAAGGAGGTGAAATCCAAAGAAGGGGTGGCATGAAGGCCTCTTGGAGTGACTGTCAAAGAGGAGATGGTGAGAATTACTCAGGTTCATGACAGCTTTGGATGTAGATCCAAGTGGACTTGCAGGTGAGTGTAATGGGGGGGGGGAGTGGAAACTGGGGAGAACTTAATTGTATGTGTATGACCTGCCATCTTTGTTCTCTATTTTTCTGTTGAGGTGAAGAATACTTTATCAGACCGAGCCCTGTTAACCCAAAGTCTCAACACCTCTGAATTTCATGAATAGAAAGGAGATAAAAATACCTCTTTCAAAAAGTTCATCGCATGCATCACATGTATCAGCAATCAGTTGGCAGACTAAGCTCCTGCACAAATATGGAACAAAGCACTTATTTTCTCCATTTTGGCCTAGAATCTTCTGTACACCCACCCAGATTAATATTTCTAATGCTAATAAAGTAAATATTTATTCAATTAGATAAATACTTCTAATTTCTCACTTGTGTCCGACTCTTTGCAACCCCATGGACTGCAGCCCACCAGGCTCCTCCATCCATGGGATTTTCTAGGAAACAGTACTGGAGTGGGTTGCCATGCCTTTCTCGACCCAGGGATTGAACCCCAGTCTCCTGTATTGCGGGCACACTATTTAACATCTGAGCTACCAAGGAAACCATTTCTAAAGCCAGGAAAGAGTATTTCAAAATCCTGGCTTGTGGAGAATCCCATGTGTGTGTTAGTCACTCAGTCGTGTTTGACTCTTTACGACCCCATGGACTGTAGCTCCCCAGGCTCCTCTGTGCATGGGATTCTCCAGGTAAGATTACTAGAGTGGGTTGCCATTCCCTTCTCCAGGGGATCTTCCTGACCCAGGGACTGAACCCCAGTCTCTTGTATTGTAGGCAGATTCTTTACCATCTGAGCCACCAGGGATGCCTGGAGAATCCTATATCCATTGATAAACAAAAACTTACAATGAACTTTACAAAACTTACAAAAACTTTACACTGTTCTCAAAGTGACATGTCATTTTGACATTTTGACATTTCTCGTCAAAATGAAAGCCACGTTTTTGGACCAGTAATGCACCTTCTTATATACTGTTGAGAATCAGTTTTCCAAAGTTGTCTATTCACGTGGCTTGTTCTATAATCTTTAAGGGTATAGTAATCCTATGGCATTAACTTTTCAGTTACTATTGTTTATTCTAATAAATGGCAGTGCTTCAAATTCCTTATGATGGTTAGATCTATAGATCAACTTGGCCCGACTATAGTACTCACTAATTTAATCAAACACACACACACACAGACAGTTGCTACTTTTTTTAGCAGCTATCAAGGATAAAGTATAGTATTACTAACTATAGTCACCACACTGTACATGAGATCCTAGACCCTAGAACTGATTTAACAACTGAAGCTTGTACTCTTTGACCAACATCTCGCTATATTCCCCACCCCTCAGCATCTGGTAATCTCCCCTCTAGTCTCTGTTTCTATGCATTTGGTTTTTTTAAATTTCACATATAAGTGATATCATAGAGTATTTATCTTTGTCTGACTCATCTGCTCGGATTAAGCAAATGTCAGGCTTTACTTTTATTTATGGCTAAATGATATTCCACTGTATTTATCTGCCACATTCTTCTTTATTTATTTGTCCATTGACATTTAGATTGCTTCCGTATCTGGCTATTGTGAATAATCATGCATGAAAAATGAATAATAAATATGATGGTGAAGAAATCTCTTTGGGATCCTATTTTCGTTTTCTTTGGAAATATACTTAGAAGTGAGTATATGGTAGTTCTCTTAATATCTTGAGGACCCTCCATGCTGTTTGCCATAGCGGAGGCACCAATTTACATTCTCACCAAAAATGCCAAAGATCTACTTTTCTTCACATCCTCACCAATATTTATCTCTTATCATTTTGATGACAGTCATTATAGCAGGTGTGAGGTGATATTTCACTTTAGTTTCAATTTGCATTTCTTTGGTGATTAGTGATCAGAGGATGAATACCTTTTCATGTACCTGTTGGCTTTTGGCATGTCTTCTCGAAAAAAAAAATGTCTATTCAGTTTCTCTACCTATTTTAAATCAGATTCTATTTTTGCTATTGAGTTGTATGAGTTCTTTATATATTTTGAATATTAATCAGTTCAGCTCAGTTCAGTCGCTCAGTCATGTCCTACTCTTTGCGACCCCATGAACCACAGCATGCCAGGCCTCCCTGTCCATCACCAACCCCTGGAGTTTACCCAAACCCATGTCCATCGAGTCGGTGATGCCATCCAACCATCTCATCCTCTGTCGTCCCCTTCTCCTCCTGCCCCCAATCCCTCCCAGCATCAGGGTCTTTTCCAATGAGTCAGCTCTTCACATCAGGTGGCCAAAGTATTAGAGTTTCAGCTTCAACATCAGTCCTTCCAATGAACACCCAGGACTGATCTCCTTCAGAATGGACTGGTTGGATCTCCTTGCAGTCCAAGGGACCCTCAAGAGTCTTTTCCAACACCACAGTTCAAAAGCATCAATTCTTTAGCACTCAGCTTTCTTTATAGACCAACTCTCACATCCATACATGACCACTGGAAAAACCATAGCCTTGACTAGATGGGACCTTTGTTGGCAAAGTAATGTCTCTGCTTTTTAATATGCTGTCTAAGTTGCTCATAACTTTCCTTCCAAGGAGTAAGCATCTTTTAATTTCATGGCTGCAATCACCATTTGCAGTGATTCTGGAGCCCAGAAAAATAAAGTCAGCCACTGTTTCCACTGTTTCCCCACCTATTTGCCATGAAGTGATGGGACCGGGTGCTATGATCTTAGTTTTCTGAATGTTGACCTTTAAGCCAACTTTTTCACTCTCCTCTAATACCTTGTCAGATATATGATTTTCAAATATTTTCTTTCATTCCATAGGCTGCCTTTTCATTGCATTGATGGTCTTCTTTGCTGTGCATAAGCTATTAATTTGATATAGTCCTACTTGTTGATTTTTGTTTTTTTCCTGCTCTTAATATTCTGTGTGATAGCACCTCCTTCATAAAAACAAACTCAGTTTTATCATATGTTCATCCTTCATTTTCAATGAAGTTATAAAAATGGATAATGTATTATTGTTAATTTTTTTTTTCTCACTGCCAGGAAGAACCCTTCCCAAAATTATTGTTCCCAAACTGACTCAAAAGAGAAGCTTGCTCAAGAACTTTTGTTCAGTGGTGAGTAATTCAACAAAACAAAACAAAAAAGCAAGCCAGAGAACTGTATAACACTACATGATCCCAATTGCTGGAACAGATATCTGGAAAGAGATACTTTGTTCTGGTTCAGTTCAGTTCAGTTCAGTCGCTCAGTCGTGTCCGACTCTTTGCGACCCCGTGAATCACAGCACGCCAGGCCTCCCTGTCCATCACCAACTCCCGGAGTTCACTCAGACTCGCGTCCATCGAGTCAGTGATGCCATCCAGCCATCTCATCCTCGGTTGTCCCCTTCTCCTCCTGCCCCCAATCCCTCCCAGCATCAAAGTCTTTTCCAATGAGTCAACTCTTCGCATGAGGTGGCCATAGTACTGGAGTTTCAGCTTTTGCATCATTCCTTCCAAAGAAATCCCAGGGTTGATCTCCTTTAGAATGGACTGGTTAGATCTCCTTGCAGTCCAAGGGACCCTCAAGACTCTTCTCCAACATCACAGTTCAAAAGCATCAATTCTTTGGTGCTCAGCCTTCTTCACAGTCCAACTCTCACATCCATACATGACTACTGGAAAAAGAGGTGGTCAGTTTCCTCATGACCCACCAATGGAACTCCCAGAGAGGGCGGGAGATGGAATGGGCATTCCAAGGACAGGATGCTGCTCTGTGCGGAATTCTATGACGATGCATTGACCAATGTCTCTCAGCCTTCAAGACACAGCATGGTGACCTTTTTTTCTTTTCCCCAAGAGAGTATGGAGAGGCACCTAAGAGGCCTCTTACTGCAGTTTCTATGGGAATGAGCATGAACACCTCTTCCTCGATCTGTCTCAGGCGAGGATACCTACTCCTTCTCCTGTCCTCCCACATAACTCTACAGTTATCTGTGTCCTGTTCTGTACTGTATATTTCACCTGTGACAGTGCACTGACATGGTGTCTGTAAGTTACCATTTCCTCGGTTACGTTGACTCCACTGGGCAGAGTGAAGGTCTTGCTCACCCTTGTGATCAGCTGCCCAGAATGTGCAGAGCAGGTGCCCCCATTCCTCTTATGAATGAGTCCCAAATACACTCCACTATCAATAACTAGGAAAAGTGTGACTGTCTACAACAAACTCTGGCAGAGAGACTGCCTCAAGAGACCAAGCAGTACCCAAAAGGCTGGAAACTTATTACTCTTAATTTGAAATCTAGATCAGAATCCTCACGTGCAGATAGGAAATTTCATCTCCTCCAAGGATGACTCAGCAAAGTGACAGGTAACATTTATTGAGAGCTCAAACAGAATCATGTCAACCATATTCTCTCAGAAAAGTGAATGCTTGCTAGACTTTCAAAATCCTTCTGTGGGAGACAGTGTTGATGAAGCATCTGTTAATGAATACTGCTGTCTTTTGTCTTCATTTTGATTTTAAGTAATATTTCAACTTAACTCTTAAAAATCTTAAAAACTCTTAACAAATTCATATATGCCGTAAGTGAAAAAAATCCAAGTTACACAACTAAAAGTCTTCTAACTCCATCTCCTGTCCATTCAGCTAACTCCTCTCAATGTCACCACTGTTACTAGTCTTAGTGAATCCTAAGGACTTTTTTTTTTTACATTTCAAATAAAAATTCTCATTCCCTCCTTTTCACAAAATGATAATGACAAAACAATTCATCAGTGCTAAAGGAAGTTTAAAACAATGTGGAGAAATTATCAGGTTCATAAATGAATGAAATTAAGCTAACCCAAAGGAAAAGGGGAGCTGGCAGAAAAGAAAAGAATAAAGTGACAAAGTGGGTTTTATTTGCTTCTCCATCAGCCTTGAGCAAAGGAGAAGAGAGCCTTCACTCAGCTAAGTGTGAAGGGTCTTGGCAAGCCTGTTGTGTGTCTGTATGCTTCAAGGCAGACTTGTTTGAGCACCAGTCTTTCCAAATAAAAAGCTTAGAGTCTGCCAGGAACATGGAGAACAATAGCAGACCAAGTGGTCTGCTACAGCTTATGGTCAGAAGAACTATATGAAATGGCACGGATACTCTTATTGAGATCTTGATCACCTTGCTGTATTCATCTATCTCAGAGCTTCTATTTTCCTTTGCTCCCTCTTTTCTGTCATCTGGGCAGTATTAATGGAGAAATGGGGATGAACCACAACAATTATATGGAAAAGGAAGTGGACAAAATCCAAATTACTTTCCCCCAAAAGGTCTGGATATGCTCATTTATGTCGGACTCTTTGCAGCCCCATATATGTCTGGGCAAATCTAAAAGCCAGTATTCCTATGATTGAGATGATTGCAGGTTTCAGAATATATAATTTCTTTCAGAAGTTTCAAGTTATATTTTTAAACACACAGACATCACACAATTCTTGTCTAAACTATAAGCTATTATTAAGATCTGTCTTAATTTGTTTCAATACAACCTGATCTTTTCCATTTATAACAAACATAGACAGCGTATTAAAAGGCAGAGACATCACTTCGCAACAAAGGTTCATATAGTCAAAGCTATGTTTTTTCCAGTAGTCATGTACAGATGTGAATGTTGGACCATAAAGAAGGCTGAGAGCTAATGAAATTATGCTTTTGAATTGTGGTGCTAGAGAAGACTCTTTAGGGTCCTTTGGACTACAAGGAGATCAAACCAGTCAATCCTAAAGGAAATCAATTCTGAATACTCATTGGAAGGACTGATGCTGAAGCTGAAGATCCAATACTTTGGCCACTTGATGCGAACAGCCCACTCACTGGAAAGGACCCTAATGCTGGGAAAGATTGAAGGCAAAAGGAGAAGGGGGCAACAGGGAATGAGATGGTCAGATAGCATCACCAACTCAACGGATATGAATTTGAGCAAACTCCAGAAGACAGTGGAGGACAGAGGAGTCTGGCACGCTACAGTCCATGGGTTGCAAAGAGTCAGACACAACTTAGTGACTGAACAACAATCTTTTCTATCTACCCATAATGTAGCAGTTCAACTAGTAGTGATTTTAGATTAGTGCTGAAATACTGCAAATATTGAACAAGATTCATCCCCATGAACCTATTTTTAGTACTGATACCACTCTGCTGTTGAAAAGGACAGTCACATATGGCTGTTCCTGGTCATATATTGGAGGTATGCACCCGCCCAAAGGAAGGGGAGCCTGTCTCTAGCTGGCCACAGAACGCAGCACCTTCTTGTCATTCTCACAAAGGCACTGCATATTCTAGCTCAGCCTTGAAGCCAAGCACTTTCAAACCACTGGCAGTAGCAGGTACCATCATGATTATGCTCATATGGGAGATCGCACATCGGTTCATATGGGAGAGTCCTGCACTATACCTATCGACTGGCTTAATTATTACTCATGCCACTTTCACTCTTAAGCATGTTTGGGACTAGATGACCTATTATATTAGTCATCCTAGTCTTGTCAAAGAGATTAATTTACAGAGCTTAACTGAATCCCTTTCAAAGCTACACTCTTGAGAATTGATGTCATTCAGTTGCTAAGTTGTGTCTGACTCTTTTCGACTCCATGGACTGGAGAATGCCAGGCATCCCTGTCCTTCACCAATAGCCAAGGTGGTCTCTTGGCTCTGTTGTATTTCCTTTCGAAATCTACTTTGTAGTGTGTGTGTGTTAGTCACTCAGTTGTGTCTAACTCTTTGTGACCCCTTGGACTATAGCCTGCCAGGTTCCTCTGTCCACGGAATTCTCCAGGCAAGAATACTGGAGCGGGTTGTCATTCCCTTCTCTAGGGGATCTTCCTGACATAAGAATCGAACCCAGGTCTTGAATGATTTAAAATCAGCCCAAAATGTGTCCTGCTTCCTGATAGTTGGGAGAGTTGTGCTTTTTTTCAACTATCCTGTATATGCATGAAAAGAAAAAGTTGTGAGAGAATAATAAGTATTCTGCAATAACTCTCTGAGTCTCCCACAGAGGAGTTCTTGATCTCATTATGCACATTCTCAAATCCTTTCTGGGCCACCTTGTCTGTGCCTAATTTTGGCACTGACTTGTGCAACCTGATAACACCACAGGCAGCTGAGGGAATTCCATAATCCTCACTGGTCTGGCACAGTGAATCCCTGTGAAGTCTGGATCATGCCAGTCACAGAAAAAAAAAAAAAAAACCTATTTACTTTTGAGTTGTTGAAACCTCTGGATGCTTCTGTCATTTGCAAACCATATAAGAAATGGATGTTGCTCCAGGGTATAAAATCCAACTTTTTTTCTCATGCAAATACCTGTGTATTATTTAGGAATCTGTTTTGATTTGGACATTTGGGTCAGTAATCAGTGCAGATTCTAAATAGATAAACTAATAGAGCACGGGTTGGCAATTTTTTTCTATAAAGAACTAGATAATAAACATTTTATGCTTTGCATGCCAATAACATTCTTTGTTAAAAACTACTCCTCTGCCTTGTAGCACAAAAGCAGCTGTAGACAAGGAGTAAACTAATGAGTGTGACTGTGTTCCAATAAAACTTTATTTATAAAAGGAGCTGGCAGGCTGGATTTGGCCTGTGGGCCATAGTTTGCTGACCCCTAGTTAGATGACTCAACAGCCCTCTGGTGTTTCCCATTGGTTATCTATTGGAAAATGTGCTCTTATCATCATTATTAGTTCAGTTCAGTTCAGTAGCTCAGTCCTGTCTGACTCTTTGTGACGCCATGGACTGCCAGGCTTCCCTGTCCATCATCAACTCCCAGAGCTTACTCAAACTCATGTTCACTGAGTAGGTGATGCCAACAAACCATCTCATCCTGTGTCATCCACTTCTCCTCCTGCCTTTAATCTTTCCCAGCATCAGGGTCTTTTTCCAATGAGTCAGTTCTTTGCATCAGGTGGCCAAAGTATTGGAGTTTCAGCTTCAGCATCAGTCCCTTCCAAAGAATATTCAGGACTGATTTCCTTTAGGATGGACTGGTTGGATCTCCTTGCAGTCCAAGGGACTCTCAAGAGTCTTCTCTAACACCACAGCTCAAAAGCATTAATTCTTTGGCACTTAGCTTTCTTTACAGCCCAACTCTCCCATCCATATATGACTACTGGAAGAACCATAGCTTTTACTAGACGGACCTTTGTTGACAAAGTAATGTCTCTGCTTTTTAATATGTTATCTAGGTTGGTCATTATCACCATTATGATTCATAGTAAAGTCCCCACCTTCTCTTTCCTTATCTAGCAAAACATTATTGGTTTTTATGTCAGAAAAAATGTGAAGAATGGATTCATTGGAAAACACCCTGACGCTGGGAATGATTGAAGGCCAAAGGAAAAGAGGGCAGCAGAAGATGAGATGGGTAGATAGCATCACCCAATCAATGGACATGAACTTGAGCAAACTCTGGGAGACAGTGTAGGACAGGGAAACCTGACTCGCTGCACTCCATGGGGCCTCAAAGAGTTGGACACAACTTGGCAACTGAACAACAATAACATGAAAACCATTCAAAGATTTTTAATAATTTTGAGAATACTGTTACATCTCAAGAATAATTCATGATTTGACAATTTATCCTTTGGGCAATCTACTGGATGGAGAATTAATGGCACTGAAACATTATAAAGGATATAATGGATCCATAAAATGGCTTGAGTTCAAATAGGATACCTATTGCTTTAGGAAGAAAATATGCCCATTGAAAAAGTTACTTAGGAAAAATACTCTGTAAGGTCATAAACTGGAAAAATGGATGATTGATTATGACAAAACTTTTGAGAAAAAGAAATTTGATAGTTTGGGGCCTGCTACTATTCCAGTTTTAAAATGTTCCTCTCTTTTCTCCTCCTCTTTTTTTTTTACGGTAGTAATTTGATGACAGAGTGCCTTTGAAATCAATGAGGTGCTCAAGCATCTACTTTGATCTCGTAATAGGCAAAAACAAGATGTGTACTTACTTCCTTCTAACTTAAAATAAAAATATTATATTCTCCTATCCTCTCCAATTGGCCTTGAAAATAACAATGGAGTTATCCATATTCATCTCTTAAAAAAAAAACCTCATGAAACCTTGAGCTATTTTTAACAATCAAACATATCATTTGTTTGCAGGTAATTTCTGTGACTGAGGCCTTAAGGAAAGCACATTTTGTTCAAATTAGCAATGCTTAAATGGCATGGATTTTAAAATTTTCACCACAGAAAAGGTATTGGGATGATAACTGTAATTTCTGGCTCTTAGGCATATCTTCATTAGAATTCTATACAGTTTAAGGCTTGCAAACTGCATCAAATCTTGGTAATTATGTTAGGCTTTCAAAATCGATACACATTTAAAACCCTGATGTGAAAAACTTAAGTCATCTTTTGACTATATCCTTCTGAACTACAAACAATTACATATTTAGAAAAATGCTAGTCAAACTGTTATATAGGAAGAAAGTCTTTTTAATTCTGAGTGTTACTACCTCTTCACCCCCCTCACCCATCATTTCTCAGAGGTTCTTTTAATTCACTCTTATCAGATCCATGGATTCTCCATTCCCTGAGTTGCTCCTGATGGATCCCTGGAGGAAGAGAAGACTGTAAGAAAACAAAATACAAAAACCAGACTGGGCATGGAGTGTAATGAGTGATGAGGAGCCACAGAATCAAACATAAGGCTTCCTCTGGCAAAGCTGTCATCCACCAGCCTCAATCTTTTCATGAGTAATTCATGCTAAGGCATCATGCTAGGAAATGAAGCTAAAAAAAGTTGGAAAACATTTCCCAGAGGAAATGCGCCCTGCCTGCTCTCTCTGGCCTGTACTGAAGCCAAATTTCTATCTGTAGAGGAAAGACCTTTGTTTCTTTCCCGCCCCTCTCCCTTCTTACAATATTATTAGGTTGCAAACAATAGCTTTTGTTGCAAAGCAGGAATAAAGGAGCCTAAAATCAGCACACAATTGTGTGATCACTGGTTTGCCTTGTATCTCAAAATTGTTAAGGGGGAAAAAAAAAGATAGAGCATTCACAAAGCCATTCATCTTTCTTAAACCAAAAGATAAGGGAAAGCCCTGAAATCTGTGAACAAAAATCCTCAGTACCCATTTATAGGGCTCTGGTAATACTTCCCACAAGGACTTGACAATTTAAGACTTGCTTTTCTTGCTTTATTTATCTATCTTTAGTCAAAGGGGATATTATTAGTTCTGACCTTTCCAAATTTGTTATTCACTGTGCACAACATGAGGGTAATAAGCAGATGAACCTATAAAGTGCTAAGGGCATCAAAACAAAACATTTGGCAACCATCTTTTGTACTTTGTTTAGATCTTATTTGTCATTTTCTATCACCTTGGAAGATATTTCCCAGTTAGCGCTCATCTTGACCAGGAGATGTCACTGTAGTTGGATTAAATAATTTACAGAGCAATTTGAGATATACTAGAAAGAGTCTCTGTGTTAAAAAAAAAAAACAAAAACTTTCTGTGGAACTGTCACAAATGTATAGAAAAGAATTTTGGAATAAAAGTGAACTCTGTGTGCCCAACTCTGCTGTTAGCCAATAGAATACAATATTTGTGTGATGCTCCAGATTAAAAGAGAAGGCTTATTTCCTCCCGCTTTGCTAAAAGTCAAATATACTAGGATAAGATATCATAAACTTAGTGATTTATCCATCTAGGTGAGTAAAGGTTTTAGTGACTATAGGCAGGAGGCAGTTTTGTTTCTTCTACTTTTCACAGACATGGGGAAAAAAAATCCTAAAAGTTGTATGGAACTACTAAAAATCCTAATAGCCAAAGCAAGTCTGAGAAAACAGCACAAAGCTGGAGACTTCAGACTTCCTGATTTGAAACTATACTACACAGCTATAGTAATCAAAATGGTATAGTATCAGCATAAATATAGACACACAGACCAATGGAACAGAATAGAGTCTAGAAATAAACCCTTGCATATACAATCAACTAATATTTGACAAGGACAAAAGCATGCTCAATGGGGATAGGATAGTCTCTTCAATAACTGGTGCTGGCAAGACTGGATATCCACACGCAGAAGAATGAAACTGGATTCACATCTTACACCACACAGAATAATCACCTCAAAATGGATTGAAACTTGAATACAAGATCTGAAACTGTAAGAATCCTAGGAGAAAACATAAGTAGCACGCTCCTTGGCATTGATATTGGCATTGATTCCTCAGATTTGACACCAAAAGCAAAGGCAGTAAGAGTAAAAATAAGTGAATGGAGCTATGGAGACAAAAAAAAAAAAAAAAAAAAAAGCTTTTGCACAGCACAGGAAACCATCAGTAAATGAAAAGGAAAATGATAAAACGAGAAAAAACATTTGCAAACCATATATCCAATAAGAGGTTAATATCCAAAATATACAAGGAATTCGTACAACTCAACAGAAAAAAAAAAAAAAAAAACACCAGAAACAAAACAAAAACCAACAACAGCAACAAAGAAAAACAATTTAAAAACTGGGGTCCAAATAGCGTGCATGAGTGCTTAGTGGCTTAGCTGGGTCCAATTCTTTTCGACCCCATGGAGTGTAGTCTGCCAGGCTCCTCTGTTCATGGCATTCATCAGGCAAGAATACTGGAGCAGGTTGCCATTTCCTCCTCCAGGGATCTTCCCAATCCATGTATTGAACCCACGACTCTTGCATCTCCTGTATTGGTGGAGGATTCCTTACCACTGTGCACCTGGAAAGCCCAGGGATCTGAATAGACACTTTCCCAAAGAAGACATACAAGTGGTCAAGAAGTATATGAAGAAGTGCTCAACATCACTAATTATCAGAGAAATTCAAATCAGAACCACAATGAGGTATTACCTTACACTTGTTAGAAAGGCTGTCATAAAAAAAAAAAAAAATAGCAAGTGTTGGTGAGGATGTTATGAATGTAACTGGTACAACCACTATGTAAGCCAGTATAGCAGTTCCTCAGGAAATTAAAGAAGAACTACCATATGATCCAGAAATCCCATTTCTTGTGCTGGTAGATGACCCAGAAAGGTCTCCTTCACTTCATTACAGTCCATCCTTTGGAAAGGTAAGACTGTGACCCACTTAGGTCCATAGCACATTCTGGAAAACATTTGGAAGTTGAATGTCTGAAAGCCAAGCAACAGACTTCATGTTGTTGAATGGGAGTGTGAAAAAGGAATATGTTTTTTATTTTTTATTCTCAGCTTTATTGAGGTATAACTGACCAGCCCATGACTAGTTTGGTGTGTACTGAATACACACTAAATCAAACTGAAAGAAAAAGTAAAAATGCTCTAATTACTGCTTCCTCTCATTCCCCCCCCCCTTTCCCTTCAAGATGAGCATCATTTATTCATGGAGACAAGGATAGCTTAAAGTCAAGTCACTCAGTCATGTCTGACTCTTTGCGACCCCATGGACTGCAGCCTACCAGGATCCTCCACCCATGGGATTTTCCAGGCAAGTGTACTGGAGCAGGGTGCCATTGCCTTCTCCAGCTCAGTAAGCTAAGTATTCCCTAAACAACATAAAATGTCTGACAGCTAAGCCAGCACATGCATTATAATTGTATTCCTCTCTTATTTTTTCTAACATTATAAATAATATGAGGTGGGGTCGTGCCATTGATTATTGTAATATTATTATGGTTAGGGATTAATAAAGCTCCAGATGACAAAACAATTCTCTCTTTAGGCATTAGCCAAAATTACCTCCTGTCCTTGCAAGGTAGGTACTAACTGGATATTTTTCATGGGGTTCCCTTTGGAGTCATGTTCGGCATTTGCTTCATCAGTGTGTACACCTGTGGCGGATTCATGTTGATGTATGGCAAAACCAATACAGTATTGTAAAGTATATTAAAAAAAAAAAACCTTGTGTAGCCCTTCTCTGTGCCCAGGAACCAGGCTTCTAAGGGTTCCATATATACAATGAGACACTTTTGCTCTCTGGTTCTTAACTTGGAATTGATTAATGGGCAACCTAGAGAGATCTGGGGTCGGGGGGAGGAAGAAGGGAGCGATCACAGCATTTATTACCTGACATCCTCCCCATTCAGCCTTTTCTCTACCAAACTAATTCTTCTCCTTCAGACACACAAGTCTCTCCCAGTGCTGGCAAATACCCCAAGGGTTTGCCTGCCTTTGCCCTCCCAGGTCCAGGAGTTTGCCCAGGGTACCATCCATCATTTTTTTTGCAGGGTCTATTTTAACCCTGCCCTCAAGTTTGCAAAAGTCTCTCTAGGAAAATCTCTCTAATTGTGTGAATGTTCTATTTTACATACAAACATCATTTCTGGACCGTAGGGGGCACCTGAAGCATGAAATAAACTTTAGGGAAATGTGTAATATTTACTATTTAGACACACTACTAGGCATACACCCCTGGTAGGTGTCTTACATTGGGAATAAAACAATTTTTATTTGAATTACTCAAACTGAGTTTTGGAGAGAAAGAAATGTTTAAAGACTATAGAATATTTGAAACTAAGAACCACAGAACTAAACTTGTTAGACCGAATCACAGGCTTAGGACTTCCCTGGTGGTGCAGTGAAAATCTGCCTGCCATTACAGAGGACCCGGGGGCTTGATCTCTGGTTCGGGAAGATCCCACATAACCTGGAGTAACTGAGCCCACGTGCCAAAATGACTTAGCCTGCGCCCTAGAGCCTGCGAGTCACAACTGTGGAACCTGAGTGCTACAACTAACTACTGAAGCTCTGCAAGAAGAGTAGCCCTCGCAACGAAAAGCCAGCACACCCCAGTGAAAAGTAGCCCCGTGCTCACAGCAACTAGAGAAAGCCCAGGCAGCAACGAAGACCCAGCACAGCCAAAATTAAATAAAGAAAACTTAAAAAAATCATAGACTTATGTTAAAGCCGATTCCATGTTATATAAGAAGTTCAGTGGTCATTCATTGAGCACCTACTAAGAGCTTGACAGTGTGCTCAGGATTTTAGCATAAGTCATCTGTCTGATACACTTGTATGGCAGGTACCATTCCTGTTTCAGAGTTGAGGGTAATGAGGCTCAAGATAAGTCTATTAACCTGCCCTCACACATGGCCCATTACGGACTAGCAAGGAATCCTGAAGGGCCACACTCTGTCCACTGGCCAGACCACCCCATCCAGAGGGGCACTGGGACCTCATGGGCTCCACATGGCTAAAAGGACTGTAAGAATTCCACAGCCTTAACATAAGCCTGTTTAACTTTACTTAATCTAATCTTCCCAACAGATGTCCTTAGAGCCATTCTCAGAGAAAAGGCACTAACATCTGGCATCCATGAATCACAGTTGGGAAATGGGGTCTGTGCCTTTATTTCCTGATTTTCCTCTCTTTGAGTCTGAGGCCTGTTATTCCTTCTGGGATTGGTGATTACATTGAGGAAAAGCTGTTCTAAAACATCAGGTGCACTGGCAATTCTCAAGCACTACGTTGTTATCAAAGGGAAGTAGCGTATTTGTGAGACTTTCAAAGCATGTCATCATTGGATAACGATAAGGAAGAGGAAAGAGGAATCTTCGTAACAGGAAGTTTTCATTAGCGCTTCATGATTTGGGCAACAACCAGGCTAGCGGTCATCTGATAAAACGATCTGCTAAGGAAAATACTGGTGTGGGTGATTTTAGTCATAAATGGATGCAGGAATAATATTAATAGCTAACATTTACTTAATATTAAGAATATCCCTACCATGATTCTCAACTCCTTACGTTACCTCATTCAATGTCAATGTATGGCAAAGAAACACTACAATATTGTAATTAGCCTCCAATTAAAATAAATAAATAAACTTAAAAAAATAAAATAAAGCTCATGGTACCCCTTTGAGGTAGGCCTTATAGTCCCTAATTTTACAGTTGAGAAACTGGGGAACAGGGAGGTTGATGAGGCTTGAAGAAACTTCAGTGTCAAGCAACCAATGTGGAGGAAGTGGCCTTGAGCTTCAGGGGGCTGGATTCCAGACCCTCTGCTCAGAGGAAGGGCTTCATCTGCTTAAGAGATGCTAGCTTCTTTCTGTTATGTACCAGCTAGATTTTAATTTTAAAAAATCATGTACAGTGGTGACCTTGACTTACTGCAAGCATGGACCAACTTCAACAAACGAGATGTGGTAGGAATAATTTTAAAAATCAAGTCTGATATTAAAAAAGAAGCTCACGAGTTCAAGGAGAACTGTAATTTAGCATCAGCCTGGAAGTGACCTGGAGATTTTGGTTAATGGCAATCTAAACAGGAGGGTTTCCCCAGTGTCTGTGTTAGGAATCTGCCTACAGTGCAGGAGACCCAGGTTCGAGACCTGGATCGGGAAGGTTCCCTGGAGAAGGGAATGGCAACCCACTCCAGCTTTCTTGCCTAGAGAATTCTATGGACAGAGGAGCCGGGCAGGCTACAGCCCATGGATTCCAAAATAGTTGGACAGGACTGAGCAACTAACACTTTCACTTTCAATCTAAATAGGAACAGTGTTAGAGGGCTGAGAATGGGGTTGTATGCAGCATCAGAGCAAGTTCAAGTCTCTGAATCTGTCCTTCACGAATTCTCTCAGGAGTGTCTCAAGCGTGCGCACACATACAAGCCATTTTATTTTGAGCATCATAGTTTAGAAGGTTCAGAGGCAAGTCATCAATCAGTATGTGAAATGATTCACAGCCCATCTGATGGTCTTCCTGCAGCAGCCCTGGTGGTCCACCCCGCCTGCTACTCTGTCTGCCCCAAAGCTGGCCACCAGCCATGGAACCTCAGCCAGGGAGCTGGCTTCAAGCTGAAGTGAAACAGAGGGTCTGCAGCCAGAGAGCTGGGTGGTGCTGCAGTCTGCAGAGGATGGGAGAGACCCACATAGCCAACACTTGTGTATAGACCACACTGCAGAGGACAAGATAGGTTGTGATCCAAAAGCTGGTTAATGACAGAATCAGAGTGTGGACAGCCTGCACACCTGCCAGGATGGTGGTGGCTGATGGCCTTCAACACCCCTCTGTTGTTCTCCATCCTATGCTAAGCAGATACAGGGCAGAGCTGAGCACTGGGGTGCCTTAAAGGACAAGGTATATTCACCAAAAGGCATAGGTGGTCTGTTAGGAGGAAGACATCTTAGAGTGGTCTTAAAATATCTGAAGAGTTGTCATATAGAAGGACCTGAAATCTACCTGAGATGCTGGGGATAACTTCTTTGAGCCTGTTAGGTAAACATCTCTATGGAGCTCCTGGTCTGATGGAGACAGAGACATGAAGCAAACAATTGTATTATTAAAAATAATGTTCCAAATTGTGACAGCTGCCAATAAAAGAAAGATAGTAAGATACAGGGGATCTGGGGAGGCATCATCTTTTAGAAGTGGATATCATCTTTTAGCCGAGGAGCTAATGATGCGAAGTTAGTTATGTGGAGAGTAAAGAGAGGGATATTTTGGGTGAATGGTATGGAATGGGACCTAAAGAATCTGGAAGAAGATTGGTCCAGGGAGGAGGAGGCAGGCCAGGGTCAAATCTTACCAGACCTCCTAGGCCCTGCACAGACTTTGGATTTACACTTGGAGACAACACCTGGAAAGTTTCTCTTCTAATTCCCCTTCTTTCCTTGTCATATCTTTTAGCAATTCCACAAAGTTAATGGACATTATAGGTCTACTCTCTTTGTCAGGAAAAAATTGCATGCTTAGTCAATCAGTCATGTCTGACTCTTTGCAACCCTGTGGACTGTAGCCCACCAGGGTCCTCTGTCCATGGGATTTCCCAGGTAGGAATACTGGAGTGGGGTGCCAATTTCTTCTCCAGGGGATCTTCCCTATCCAGGGATTGAAGCTGCTTCTCGTGTGTCTCCTGTATTGTAGGTGGGTTCTCGGGGGAAAAAAATGCTAAAAAAATTAGTTGTTGCTAATTTTACATCAAACCCTGAACTAGGCCCTGTGGATTAAAATGTAAATAGGATGTCCAGTGGGTAGAAATATGATCCTTTCAAACTGATGTCTACCCAGAACCTCAAAATGTCACCTGATTTGGAAACAGGGGTTTTTCTAAGTGTTAAGTAGTTAGAGTTATGTTATCCTGGTTTAGGCTGGGCCCTTGCCAAAAAATCGATGCTTCTAAACTGTGGTGTTGGAGAAGACTCTTGAGAGTCCCTTGGACTGCAAGGAGATCAAACCAGTCCATCCTAAAGGAAATCAGTCCTCAATATTCATTGGAAGGACTGATGCTGAAGCTGAAGCTTCAATACTTTGGTCACCTGATGTGAAGAACTGACTCATTGGAAAAGACCCTGATGCTGGGCAAGATTGAAGGCAGGAGGAGAAGGGGATGACAGAGGATGAGATGGTTGGATGGCATCACCGACTCGATGGACATGAGTTTGAGCAAGCTCCGGGAGCTGGTGATGGACAGGGAAGCCTGGT
Organism: Ovis aries; assembly: GCF_016772045.2. Classification (NCBI taxonomy): domain Eukaryota; kingdom Metazoa; phylum Chordata; class Mammalia; order Artiodactyla; family Bovidae; genus Ovis; species Ovis aries. The sequence continues at coordinate 57,547,193 of NC_056069.1, forward strand.
GCGCTGCAGTCCATGGGGTTGCAAAGAGTCAGACACGACTGAGCGACTGAACGGAACTGAACTTGCAGAGTTCTCGGTGGCACAAAGAAGAGGGGTCATGTGCTGAGGGAGGCAGAGACTGGAGTGACGTGGATAATAGACAAGAAACTCCAGGGCACACTAGGAGTCACCGGAAGCTAGAAGAGATGTGGAAAGATTCTTCCCTAGAGCCTGCAGAGGGGATGAGGCCCCAGGACACCTTGATTTCAGACTTCTGTCTCTAGAACCATGAGCCAATACTTCCCTATTGTTGGAGGCTACCCAGTTCATGGTGGTTTGTTGCAACAGCCTAGGAAACTAATACAGCTTGCATCTCCCTGCTCAGATGGCCCTTAGTGTGCAGCACATGGAATTCTCCAGGCAAGAATACTGGAGAGGATTGCCATTTCCTTCTCCAAGGGATCTTCCCGACTGAGGTATCGAACCAGGTCTCCTGTATTTCAGGCAGAATGTTTACCCTCTGAGCCATTAGCAAAGCCCAAAAAGAAACTAGTGTAAGTCAAACAGTATATATGTGTGTAAGCAAGGCATGACAGAGCTTTCAGCACATCCCTGAAATTATTTCTTTCCTCTCTGAATTTAATTTCTTCTTTTCACTAGTGTTTTTTTTTTTTTTTTCAGAAATCTATGTTTTAAAGACAGTTTAATTTTAGGTAGAAGGTGGGAAGTATTGCTTTCTCTATAATCTAAACCAAGCAACAAAGGACCTTTCTATTTGGCCAGATTGAGGCTTTTTGCATTTCTGAACACAACTAAATGCTCAAGGCATTAGAAGTTTGGATGACATCACTTCCTTTCTCAAGACCCAGATTTACTCTGATATTTTATTTTTCTTAACTCCCTCTGTCTTAACTCCACTTACGCCCTGAAATTTCCAGTTGTCTGATCAAGGCACACCTCTTTCAAAAGGCCTTTCCAACTGTCTTTATTTGAAACAAGTTTCCTTCATTCCTATACTGTAAGGCCTTTCACACTGCATAGGTCTCATGTATTACATACTATAGACTCTTCATGGGAGTTTCATTTCTGCTTGTTTTATTAGGTTTCTAGGGCTGTTCTAACAAATTACCACAGTCTTGGGGCCTTAAAATGACAGAAATGCATTATCTCACGGGTCTAGAGGCCAGAAGCCTGAAATCAAGTGACTGGCAGAGCTCTCGCGTGTAGGAAGGCTCGAGACAAGAGTCTTCCCTGCCCCTTCCAGCTGCTGGTGGCTCCAGGTGTTCCTGGCTTGTGGCTGCATCACACCAGCCTCTGTCTCCATCTTCCTATGGACTTCTGCACTGTACCTTTCTCCTCTGTGGGTTTCTCATAGGGACATATGTCTCTGGATTTAGGGCTCACTGGAATAATCCAGGATGATCTCATCTTGAAATGCTTAATCACATCTGCTAAAATCTTTTTTTTTTCCCCAAATAAGATCGTCTTTATAGGATCTGGTGCTGAGAATATGAACTTATTTTCGGGGAGGCCACTACAACATTTACCTTTGCATCCGTGTGTACTGTATGTTCATCATGCATAACACACATCAGGTAATTAATCTCTCATTAAATGGAATAAAATGAAACTTCTGAACACAGACTCGGGAGGATCTACAAAGAATCCTCATTCCCTTTTTATCAACCATATTAAAACTCATGCTAAGCCACAAATTCCATTCTTGTGTAGAATTACATTTCTGTCAGTTGATGTTGTTAAATAGCAAATGACATTTCCAGTACCAAAGAGACAGTAAGAATCATCACTGTCTGTACATTATGCGCTGACAAAGTCTTGAATCCTGTCAGGACATTTAAAGAACATAATAATCTGAGTGGAAACAGAGGGCAATTTGAGAAAATAGGAAATAACAAAAAATATAGGGGACTTTCGAATTGTGGTGCTGGAGAAGAATCTTGGGAGTTCCTTGGACTCCCAGGAGATGAAACCAGTCAATCCTAAAGGAAATCAACCCTGAATATTCATTGGAAGGACTGATGCTAAAGCTCCAATACTTTGGGCATCTGATGCAAAGAGCTGACTCACTGGAAAAAACCCTGATGCTGAGAAAAAATTGAAGGCAAAAGGAAAAGGGGCAACAGAGGATAAGATGGTTAGATAGCATCACCAACTGAATGAACATGAATTTGAGCAAAGTCCACAAGACAGTGGAGGACAAAGGAGCCTGGCATGCGAGAGTCCATGGGGTTGCAAAGAGTTGGACACGACTTAGCCACTGAACAAAAACAACAAAAAGAAATGATGGGTGAGAAGAGAGAGGGAGGAAATAAAAAAAAAACCAAACTCCAGTGTCATGTGCCTTTAATTCCAGTATTGTCATGGTTAATTGAGAAGCCCTTTGTGTGAAAATTCACAGATCGAAAGTCTGGAGCTTGTGAGGACTCTACTGAGTAGCATTTGCACCAGGAGAAGTCAAGTTCTGGAAGATCAGGACACAACAGAAGCTATTTCTACATGTCAGTTTTTTCTGTTCCAGGACTCATTTCCTGATGACAGTTTAGCTCAATTGGTTAGATAAATGAAGTCATTCCAATATTCAATATTGTTTCTATGAAGTATTTTCTGTTTATTGTACAATTTAGAAGTGTCATTGGTTTACAGATGCCACCCAGAGCCACATGCTGCCACAGCCAAAGCTGGGGATTTCACACTGTTGTAACGTTAGAGCAAACAGGCCACAATATATACCAGATGGAACTGAACAGTGATGCAGCTTAAAAAGACTTAATCGAAAATGTCCTGAATCTACTTTGCCCAAAAATTATCACTGGGACAGTCTGCTCTTTGATATGGTAATACAACCAGCTGCTGGTTCATCTCTGTTTCCAATGTGGTAATCCACACTGCTTTTCATCTTCTTGCCATCAATCATGTGACTTTTAATATTTGGTGGGTTTAAGCTTTCATGTGGTCTTCCCAGGTGGTGCTAGTGGTGAAGAACCCACCTGCCAATGCAGGAGGTATAAGAGACATAAGGCATAAGGTCAAGAAGGTCCCCTGGAGGAGGGCATGGTAATCCACTCCAGTATTCTTGCTGGGAGAACCCATGGACAGAGGAGCCTGGCGGGCTACAGTTCATAGGGTCACAAATAATCCCATACAACTGAAATGACTACACACACACACACACACACACACACACACTCTCACACACGACACACACACACACTCACACACACAAGGTTCCACGTATGAGGTCCATTCGTTTTCCTTTAATTGGGAATTGGGAGGCAGTGATTGGCTTAGACTCTTACCCAGGATGAAGTCACCATTTGCATCTACTATTTCTCTTCCTCTGTATGTGACACCCTTCAAAGTAGCTTGTCTAAGTTTATAACTAACTGGATGCTAAGGTGACCAGGGAGCCTGCCTCACACTCTGAGATGTTCACAGTGGGCTGTGTGTTTGGTGCACATGTAAATGTGGACCACGGTGGAATTCACCCGTGAGGCAGAAGACTGCCCACAGCTGGTCTGCACCCTTTCTTCCTGCGCTGTTTGGTCAAAGTACTGCAGAGCACTCAGATGTCTGCAGACATGTGGGAATGTGAGGTTAAGAAGTCTAGGTAGTGATGTTTTTTAATCTCATAATTAAAAGTTATTTTTCTGAAATGCCAGTAATTGTATAAATCCTGTGCTGGTGAAACAGAAGCTTCCTTCATCACATCCAAGGTTGTGTTACAGACTTGATTGATGGAAATAGGTATACCCACCCTCAGATGAATGAACGAAGAAAAGGACTACAACAAAATGTGATAGTGGTCACACACAAACACGTGTGCATGCTTGCTCGTGTTTGACTCTTTGTGACCCCATGGACTGAAGCCCAACAGGCTTCTCTGTCCATGGAATTTTCCATGGAGAAATAGTGGAGACAGCATTTCCTACTCCAGGGGATCTTGCTGACCCAGGGTTCAAACCCGTGTCTCCTGCATCTCCTGCACTGGCAGGCAGATCCATTACCACTGTGCTACCTGGGAAGCAAACACATGTACATGTGAATATACAATCTTATATATTCTGTCGATCTCAGTCACAAATGGCAGCAGGGCACATATGTCAAAAAGGAATGGGGGTGGGATGGGAGGCAGGTCTCAGAGGAAGGGGACATATTTATGTACATGGCCGAATCACTTCATTGTGCCGCAGAAACTAACACAATATGGGAAGGCAGTTACATCCCAATAAAAAATAAAATAAAATAATGAACAACAACAAAAAGGAAACCCATCAAGGATGCCTCTTTCTAAGTCTAATATCCTTGAGCCTTTCTGTTTGATTATATGGGCTGAAATCTTTAATTTTAAATGGCTACAAACATATCTTACTGCATTTCATGTTGTAATCACAAAAGTTAAGCCTGAGGAGGACCTAGAGGGCTATCTCAGTTTCTTTTTGAACAGGGACTCTGAGAGTCACAGAAGTGACAAGAGTTGTCCAGGTTACCCGTGGGAGGGGTGACAGAGTTATGACGGCCACTCTGGGTTCTTCCTCTCACGTCACACAGTGTCACACTGTTATCAGCTTTCAGGCAGCCTTCCCCACAGTAACAACACTGGCAACGGGGCGAGGAGGTGGCGAATGCCTCCTAGAACTGCTATCACCACGTAGGGCATGGGAGGGACAGTGCCTGTTGTGCTACCTGGCTAGGAGTATGGTCACCCCGCTGGAACTGAGTGCCCATCTGCTGAGAAGAAACTCTCTGAGCTGATTCACTATGTCCCTCATCTCTGTTTACCTCAGCCGCTGTCAAAAGTTCAAGCTTCCTGTGAAATCTGATAACCCCCATTTCCATTCACATACATCCGGTCTCATGACCTCACACGTCCCTCTCCCTGGCTAAGCCTCCACATGGTGCCGACTGGTGTTCTCAGTCAAGAATCCAGCACACACACCCTTAACTCCCAAACTCACCTCCTTGATGGCTCTGAATGCGCCCTTCACCTCCTTATGGTCACTGAGACTCATCCCCTGGGCACACTCCTTCCTTGGCAGTCCTGTCCAGTGAAGGAATGTCTTTTCTTCTAGGATCCCCCAAACCGCAGGGCTTGGAACTAGGGTAGGTACCCTCTTTCTCCTGGCTATTTTCAATCCCTATCACCATTGTTCTGGCAATGCCTCACCCCTTTGAGATTCCTACCAACCAGTCACCCGGCCTCCACCCTCCCGGCTGCCATCTTGGGGATCTCATTCATGCATGACTCACAATGATCATGCTTGCACACTTCAGCATTCTGGATCCTGACTTTCTGGTTCCTCGACCTCACCTTCAATGGCCTTTTCTTGCATTTCACCTTAGTTTTCTACTCCCAACATCAAATCCAGGACCTGCCCGTCTCTGGGAGCTGAGCCACCTGCTAGTTCTCTACCACCTCTGGTAACATTCTGGCTCACTTGTTGGTGATGTCAGCCCATGATTTCAATTTCTCATGCTTACTGACCCTCTCATTGACTAACCCTGCCACTGTTCCTCAGTCATCTTGTGTTTTCACTTCCTTCTTCGCCCAGCCTAGATTCCCTAGTCCACTACCACTATCACACTTATGCAAAAACGGTCACTCTCTGGCTTCTCTGCTCTGTGACTGTATGTACCTGTCAAAACCCCACATCGAACGGCTCCAACTTTCCACCTTCTCCCTGCCTGCACATTAACTGATTTATGCTGCTGGGGAATATCATATAGCTGTTTGTTTTCATTTTAAACTTATGATAGCCAATGCCAAATAAACTCTCAGGATTGCTTGGCAAGCCTATCACATTTCCGTCCTCAATTCACTTTTCTGCTTTAAGTATCCTTTTTTCTTAAATATCTTCCACCCCTTGGCCACTTCCTCAACCTCTGTCTTAGAATGGAGGAAATATGCCTACCTTTTCATAGGCAAATGTCTTCATTTTGGCCATAGGTCCTAGTCAGACTTCTTTGATCTCTCTTTCTCCTGTGTTATCAATCTCTCTATTCCTACTTTTGAATCCTATCAACAAGAAATGCATACCACAATCTTTTCCCTTCCTCATAGGTCTTCAGCATCTGCCCCATTTTTATGTTCTCCATCACAAAATACTTGTCAAGAGATATCTACATGCATGGTCTGGTTTCTCATTTACATTGAAAAATCATATTTTTAAAAATCTAAGTGGGGGCTTCCCTGGTGTCTCAATGGTAAAAGAATCTGCCCACCACTGCAGGAGGCATGGGTTCAATCCCTGGTTCTGGAGAATCCCACAGTCCGCGGAGCAACTAAGCCTGTTCGCCACCTGTTTAGCCTGTGCTCTCGAGCCTGGGAGCTGCAATTACTAAAGCCTGTGGGTCCTAGAGCCCGAGCTCCACAAGTGAAACCGCTGCAATGAGAGATGCACAGACAACTAGAGGGTAGGCCCCACTCACTGCAACTACAGAAAAGACTGCACAGCAACAAAGACCACATGGCCAAAATAAATAAATAAAACCAAAGTAAAATCGTGATAAAGTTAACAATATACTTATATATTTAAAATTTTCTCCCCTTAGGCAGCCACTTGAAACTCGTAACTGAATCTCCTGTGATTCACTTTAAAGGACACACTTAAAAAGCACTTCTCTGTTTCTCAGTTTTAGACACTTATAGTGGCTCCGTGTACTGAACACGTCAGCGTATTCTTTTATACAACACCCTACAAACACACATACACACACATCTCCTTTCCTTATCCTCTCAAATATAGTTATGTCAAACTTTTGGTTAAATCGGCATTCAGTGGTATTTGTAAACAAGACTGTGGTTTACCACCACTAGCTTTTTTTCTTTGAACAACTTTAAAGTTTTTCTATAGTTATCAATTGATTCAATTTTCTAATTATTTTTCCACATATCACAAACTCAATCACCACAGGAGCTATAGAATTTGTCTTAATATATTCAAATGTAAGAGGCATACTATCAGTTCTCTGTCCTCTGACTCAGATTTGACCACAGTCACAAAGGGGAGAGATATAATAAAAGAGACCCTCTGGCACCACTGTTATAACTGCATATGTTCTTAGAAACCAGAGCCTGGCCAACAAGTTTAAGGAGGTGATAATGAGATCATGAATAGCAACAGCTTCAGGATAAATGGAATCAGAGCACTACTTTTTACAGCCAAAAGGAACTTTTGCACCAGAAAGAACGACTAGAATTTTCGCCACTTTTTGGTGCAGCACGGCAGAGGCAAACTCAGCTTCTGCTGCTGGTGGTGCTACTGCTAAGTCACTTCAGTCGTGTCCGACTCTGTGCGACCCCATAGATGGCAGCCTACCAGGCTCCGCCATCCCTGGGATTCTCCAGGCAAGAACACTGGAGTGGGTTAACTCAGCTTCTACTAGTGCTCAAATATCTGACTAAAGGACAGTTCTTGTTCCTTCATGTGCATATACTAAATTCCAGTCCATCCATCCCTACACTAAACTCTTCAGCATATTTAAACTGTATTAATATAGATTCACTGAAGAGCAAAGTTTTATGAAAAGCCTTAACAGAAAAATCATTCTCCTCTGTTGTCTAATAGCCCCAATCACAATTCTCGGAATGTCTTCTGCATCTTTTATAAACATATAGAACTCCTAACCCCTACTTTAGAGGTGCTCATTGAATAAACAATATGGCCATGTCAACATTTTAAAACTCATTCCTACCTCTTAGTAACTCTGAAACTAATTTATGGGGCTAATGTAATTAACAATTTATTTTCTCTCTTAGAAAATAAAGCAAGTAATCTTTGGGTAATTCCAATTCAAATTATGATGCATTCTGAATTATTGGAATTCAGATGACTTGAAATGTTAAAGTATATATGACAAATATAAAAATAAATTAAAAATATAAACACATTTTACATCTATCTATACATGTATCCCTTCACCCCTGGATTATACCTAAGATTTCTTCCAATAACACAATTATGACCTCCTTCAATTCAGTAAATGGAAACAGGTTATCATATGAATCTGAGCAAATTCTGGGAGATAGTGAAGGAAAGGGGAGCCTGGCGGGCTACAGCCCACGGGCCTGCAGAGTTGGACACAATTTAGTGACAAAAACAGGTTACCAGAGCTGACCTTTAGCTTTTTACTTTGGATGAGTGATTAGAGACTGAATATTAACCATTAATCTTGCTGCTTATTTAGTGAAATCAACTACGATTTGATTTTCAACAAAGAAATACAGACACAGTCATGGAGAGTAGAACCCAGTTACTCCCTCTCCCCCTAAGCTTCTTGGCAGATCCAGGCTGCCTTTACCCTTCATGTTCCGGAAGACAACTAGCCACAGAGAAATCATTTATTTAATTTGATACCCACATGATGTGGCAATTAGTTTTCAAGTACATTTTTGAAAAACACAAGTAGGACATCTGGAATGAGGTTGGATGATTAGGTTTGGGGAGAGAAGACCAATAAACGGAAATTTCAGAAATCTTTACTGAAGAAACAAATATTCCAAGAGTAAGTGGTTCTGTCTTTAAAATAAAATTGCCGTTTGAAATAAGAAGATGCTTACTGAGTTCTGCTACAGAACAAATCAATTTTTCCCGATGATTCTTGGGTAAGAGCCATAAATCAAACCTTAAGCACTTTTGAAGAAGACCACGCCAATGTCTATTGTTTAAATTTACTATATTCTTATTAATTTGCTGAATGTAACTAAAAGACTTGAAAATGCTCAGAAACAGATAGTGACATTGATTTTGGATGAATTATGATTAAAATACTCAAAATCATTTCAATCCATGTAAAATTTTATCTCAGTGCTATAAAGCACTTTTTTTTTTAATGAGTCATAGATAATTTTCCTTAGAACACAGGACGGCAGGAAACCAGCAATTGGGAACCACATTTCCTAAAAAGGCACTCATTTTGACAGACAAAAGGATAATTGCTCCCAAACCACTCTTTTCCATTTTTCATGACATGGCTTTTCCAATCTGTTCTAGATGTGGTAAGAAGACCCACTGTAAGTGTACATGTTGTCAAATGCAGGGACAAATCTTAATAAATAGGGATTTTACTCACTAGTTAAGAAAAAACCAGAAAGTCCATTAAAAGTAATCTCTCAGCGTGAACTTCATATCACGTATATTTAGCAGGAAGGCATTTGATCTTGAGAAGAGGGCTGCAGTTGTAAGATATGATCCTTAGTGAGATCATCCCTTCTTTTGTATCTTAGGGCATAATCAAAGTTTATTTCTGGCTAAAGTCTCTTCTGGTTTCTTTGGCTTTGGGGAATATGATTTTCTTCTTTTAAAAAAAATTATTTTATTTATTTATTTGGCTGTGTCAGCTCTGAGTTGCATCGTGCGGGATCTTTCCATGTGGTGCACAGACTCTCTAGTTGTGGCCCACGGGCTCAGGAGTCACAGCATGTGGTCTTACCTGCCCTGTAGCATACTGGATCTTGGTTCCCCATCCAAAGATTGGACTCATGTCCCCTGCATTTCAAGGGGGAATTGCTTCTACCACTGGAGCACCAGGCAAGTCCTGAAGTGACTTTCTGAAGCCATTTCAACCATATTAGAAAGCTGACTGAGCTATTAAAAAGAATGCATTTAAATCAGTTCTAATGAGGTGGATGAAACTGGGGCCTATTATACAGAGTGAAGTAAGTCAGAAAGAAAAACACCAATACAGTATACTAACGCATATATATAGAATTTAGAAAGATGGTAACAATGACCCTATATGTGAGACAGCAAAAGAGACACAGATGCATAGAACAGACTTTTGGACTCTGTGGGAGAAGGTGAGGGTGGGATGATTTGAGAGAATAGCACTGAAACATGTATATTATCATATATGAAATAGATCACCAGTTCAGGTTCAATGCATGAGACAGGGTGCTCAGGGCTGGTGCACTTGGATGACCCAGAGGGATGGGATGGGGAGGGAGGTGGGAGGGAGGTTCAGGATGGGGAACACATGTACCCCCATGGCTGATTCATGTCAATGTATGGCAAAAAACACTACAATATTGTAATTAGCCTCCAATTAAAATAAATTAATTAAAAAAAGAAGCATCCACAGATAGCCATACATTCTGTGGACTGGAATGGAAGTTCAGGAATTCACTTTACCTACAAAGAATCTTGGAATTGTTTGAGGGGAGGTATGGAACTGAGTGGCTTACCAGGATAAGGAAAATGGAGAAGACTAATGGACCTTAGAAAGAGAGGTGATTCAGGAAGCAGTGCCCCTGAGGAAGCACCACAAGTGAAAACCTGGATTTAACAGAGAACTTTCTTCTCTGAGCAAAGATTAGGGCAGTGGTTCTCAGTCCAGAGTCTTAACTAATCAGTCTAGACTGGGTACACAGAAGGGCTCTCCAGGTGATTGTAATGTGCATCCAGGGTTGAGAAATATTGAATATTAAAGAGACAGAAAAGCCAAAATACAAGGAGGTGTTGAGAAGGAGAGTAACTGAGATGGCCTCTCAGTAAAGTGAGAGATGGAGTTACCTCTTGATACAGAACATGGGTTAGAGGTTTGGAGAGAATGGGAATTATATGAAGAGGATGGGGGAATGCAACAGGACTTTAACCAGAAATAACCTCTGAATGACCTAAAATATAGTGTGTCAAGTTATACAATGACCCCTTATTGAATGACTTAAAATACATTACAGTATGTGAAAGTTATAGAATGACCCCTTATTGTTGAGAAAGAATAAATAAATTTGCTAAGCATCTGAGATACTATATACCATGATTTCTTCAACTAATCAGGTATATTTAAGTTCTTTGTTGATTGCACTGGCAAATTTTGACTCATCTAAATACTACATCTTGCTAAAGATATTTTTATGCAGGTTTATTGTGTTTGGTTAGTTGTTGATGTGCATTTAGGGGAGGTAGGGTAACATTTCCCACACTCCTCAAGCATGGCCACAGAGAAGATAATAGTGTTCTAGAGCAAACAATGCTTCTTGCACAGCTGAGCTCTATGCCAATAAAAAAAAAGGTTACTCAACCTTTGAATTTCTTTTCTTTTCCTTTTCTTTCCTTTTTTAAAAGCGAAATAGAGGTCTGTACAGTATGTGTAGCCCATTTGCTTAAAGGGAAATGCTTGGGTGTCTCCTAAGACCCACATATTCTATGGACCAAGCTTTAAAATTTTGATTCAAATTCTCTTTCCTTATTCAAAACTGGGTCATGTGTATTATAATTTTGTAAGTCTGACATTCTCATACTAAGAGGATTTGAACACTGCAGCTGTTTACCTTTTCAGCCTAATTGAATATGATTCCCATCACTGTCAGTTTACTCTTCTGTCTTTCAATTGCTAAACTATAATTAAAAGAAAGACAGGTAGAGAACAGGGAATACATTATCCATATGTTACTCATTGATGAGTCTCAACTATAAACATTTTTTGGAAGGAAGATTAAAGAACTACATTATTTGATTTACTCAAGGTTAATATCCAGGTGCACTGAATTTTAAGTTAGCAGAGGAGCCATACTGTGGAGGGAAGATAATGTTAGGTCCTGGGGTACAAGGCTGGCATTTGCCCCTAGGTCCACTTACTAACTGGGGCTTCTCAGGTGTTCCAGTGGGTAAAGAATCTGCCTGCAATGCAGGCGAGGCAGGAGACATGGGTTCGACCCCCAAGTCAGGAAGATCCCCTGGAGGAGGGCATTACAATCCACTCCAGTATTCTTGCCAGAAAAATCCTATGGACAGAGGAGCCAGGCAGGCTACAGTCCATAGGCTCGCAAAGAGTCACTCACTACAAAGAGACCTCACGTGCACACCTATACTATTACTACTAACTATAAACCATAACTTTAAATAAGTCCCTGAAACTTTTATGTTTCAGTTTTTAGATAAAAAATGGCAATGAAAACATCTTCCCTCATTAGGTTCTTAATAAAATGAATGAAATAATGTGTGTGAAATATATTTTAATGCGACTTACTTTGAGTTTAATTCTCTATTCTGGGGATGTGTTATAGTTGCAAATTGAACTCCCCCAAAACAAAGCAAAATAATATTGGTGGCTTATGTATTTTAAGTTCTATAATTACTAGCTTTATGAATATTAGCATTATACAAAACAGTGTACAGTTACATATAACATAGGGGTATTTAAAATAGAACTTAACGAGTACACTTCTGAACATAGAAAGGAGCTAACCCACTTACAGTTCTGTTCTTTCTCTGTGCTGGTGTTGGTGCCATGAAGTTATAAGAAACATATGAGAGAAATTATACTGAAAAATGTGAGAATTTTTTCCTGCCTCACCATCACATATGTTGAGCCCCAGACACAATTATCCTTTTAGAATGTATTACAGATGCGGCACTTAGCAAATGGGTACAAGATGTTTGTTCAGATAGAAACTTGTGGGCCAATGCTAGGGGAAGCTGGCAAAAGCTTTCGGCAGGCAATGTTTCTTGTAGGTTGCCAACCCAGATGACTTTTTTTTTTTCCCTGAGAGTTTTGGCAGCTGTCTTCCATGTCTTCAGGTTGCACTTCTAATTGGTTGTTTCCATGGCAATGTGGACTTTCAACCATATTCTTCTTTATTAACTGGCTATAAAATGGAGGTGTGCCCTAAGCAAAATGGGATTTGAGGTGGGGACAACAATTATTAGGATAAAACCTACCACACTCTTCTGTATGATGGTAATCATGTAACCAAGAGTAGTACACTCACAGTTTATTAACCCAAGGTTGGCAGGTATTGATCCTGACTTCTTCCTGGAATGTTTCACTTAACAAAAGGCTCTGGAATCAGATTAATGCATTTATTGTCATTATTACCATTATTATTATTATTATCATAATATAAGAATAAAAACAGTGGCTCACATTTTGCATTAAGGAAACTCACAATATGTTGCACTGAGAAATAATAAAAACTGAAATCTGTTTTACGCTTTACAATTTAAAACTTAGCAGTTTTAGGTGGAAGTTACATAGTCAGAGAGTTGTTGCACCTGCAAGCCCAGAATCTCCGCTATGTCCAAAGTCAATGTCTATGATGAATGGAGTATGGAAGATCAGCTAGGATGTTTTGATAACATAGCTGCAATGGGGTTACATTGGCCTCATCAACATGTTTAAGACTGCTGTTGTTCTTAATTATCATGAAGTATGTGCTGCGATTTATGGGGTGGCAAAGAGTCAGACACAACTGAGCGAATGAACTGAACTGAACTGAACTGAACTGATGTGCAGCAGGCAGGCCTGACCCAATTTCCATTCTGTGCCTCACTGAAGTTCTGAATTAGCTGAAGCAAAAGTTTAAGCACTGGCTTTGTGAAATCCATAGTTTTTCCTACAAATAATGTGAATCACGGACATTCAGCACCAAAATTTGTTCCTGATTTCCATGCCAGCCCATCCTTAAAGAATGGAGGCTTGAAAGGTGAGGAACCAATGTATAATGAATATCACAGATATGGTAAGGAGTCAAATAATTTTGCAATATACCTGAAACACTGTAAATCAACTATACCAAACAATACAGGTTATAAATTATACAAGGTAGGGTTTTCCATCAAATTACAAACAAAAAATTTTTGAAGTTTTGTTTTTGCAATTCAACTAATAATCATTACATTTTAACCAAACATTGACATATGAACCCTTTACCTTCTTCAGTGCACAAAATGTCCTACCTCCCTTTGGTTATTTGATACTTATATAACGTTTAATTGTGGTATCTTTTCTGTAGCTGCAATTATTTAAACATTACCTCAGAAAATGTTTCTGTATTTTCTACCTGGCAACCTGAAAAGAGGTACGATGTCCAACAGCCTCTGATCATCTTATATTCTCTCTCTAAGCTCCCTTCACAACCCTGACTACTTCTTTCTTCATCGATTCAGAATTTCTGGGAGAATAAAGAAACTGGACATGAGTGCCCACATGTCCCAAGGGTCAAGAGGAAGAACTCAACCCTAGCATGGAGTGTAGTTCAGGACCATGGACAACAACTGCAGTGCCATCTGCCTCCACCTTCAAACTTGATAGCCAGCATCAGAGAAGGCCAAGAAAAATTGTTGCTTATGCTACTTTGGTAATTAGTTAGGAATTAGTATTATGCTATTATTTTTTAATTGTTTAGTTTAGTTCAGTCACTTACAGTCGTGTCTGACTCTGCGACTCCATGGACTGCAGAACACCTGGCTTCCCTGTCCAATCATCAACTCCTAGAGCTTGCTCAAACTCATGTCCATCAAACCACCAATGCCATCCAACCATCTCATCCTCTGTCATCCCCTTATCCTCCTGCCTTCAATACTTCCCAGCACCCGGATCTTTTCCAATGAGTCAGTTCTTCTCATATAGTGGTCAAAGTATTGGAGTTTCAGCTTCAGCATCATAGTAGCTTTTCTTTCAAGGAGCAAGCATCTTTTAATTTCATGGCTGTGGTCACCATCTACAGTGATTTTGGAGTCCAAGAAAATAAAGTCTGTCACTGTTTCCACTGTTTCTCCACCTATTTACCATGAAGTGATGGGACTGAATGTCATGATTTTCACTTTTTGAATGTTGAGTTTTAAGCCAGCTTTTTTACTCTCCTCTTCCATTTTCATCAAAAGGCTCTTTAGTTCTCTGCCAAAAGGGCAGTGTCACCTGCACATTTAAGGTTATAGATATTTCTCCCACCAATCTTGATTCCAGCTTGTGCTTCATCCAGGCTGGCATTTCTCACCATGTACTCTGCATATAAGTTAAATAAGCCAAGTGAAAATATACATCCTTGATGTACTTCTTTCCCAATTTGGAATCAATCCTTTGTTCCATGTCTAGTTCTAACAGTTGCTTCTTTTATTTTTAAACTTTTTATTTTTATTTTTTTAATTTTTATTTTTACTTTATTTTACTTTTACAATACTGTATTGGTTTTGCCATACATTGACATGAATCCACCATGGGTGTACATGCGATCCCAAACATGAACCCCCCTCCCACCTCCCTCCCCACAACATCCCTCTGGGTCATCCCCGTGCACCAGCCCCAAGCATGCTGTATCCTGCATCAGACATAGACTGGTGATTTGATTCTTACATGATAGTATACATGTTTCAATGCTATTCTCCCAAATCATCCCACCCTCTCCCTCTCCCTCTGAGTCCAAAAGTCCGCTATACACATCTGTGTCTTTTTTGCTGTCTTGCATACAGGTTGCTTCTTGATCTATACACAGATTTCTCAGGAGGCAGGTAAGGTGGTTTGGTATTTTCTTCTCTTAAAGAATTTTCTACAGTTTGTTGTGATCCACATAGTCAAAAAAGCTTTAGCATAGACAATGAAGCAGAAGTAGATGTTTTTCTGGAATTCTCTGGCTTTTTCTATGAGCCAATGGATGTTGGCAATTTGATCTCTGGTTCCTCTGCCTTCTCTAAATCCAATTTGAACATCTGCAGGTTGTTGGTTCACAGACTGTTAAAGCCTATCTTGGAGAATTTTGAGCGTTACTTTGCTAGCATGCGAGATGCAGTTATGCGGTAGTTTGAACATTCTTTGGCATTGCCTTTCTTTGGAATTGGAATGAAAATTGACCTTTTCCAGTCCTGTGGCCACCGCTGAGTTTTCCAAATTTTCTGGCATATTGAGTGCAGCACTTTAACAGCATTTTAATTTTTAAGCTGCCAAAATTCTTCCTCTGGCCAGGTTCAATGGTTTCATTAAAATTCCATCCCCTTAGAAAAATAATGGTCTGAAAAAAGTTATCATGTCAGGCCAGAAATCTGGACTCCCCATTATGGCAAAGGCATGCCAAGCTCAGGGGTCAAATGTACAAGGATGAGAAGGTCTAGGGCCATAGCTAGACAGACTGAGAAAGAGAAAATCACAGGAATACAGGACAATTGAAAAGAAAAACCCACTAGGTCAATATGTATGGTAGGCTGAGTAATGGTCTTCACAAAAATGTTCAAGTTAAATTGAGGATACTGAGATGAGGACATTCTCATGGATTATCTGGGTGAGACAGCATAATTACAAAGATCCTTTTAAAAGTGAGGCAGGAGGGGATGAGTTTGTAACAAGAGATGTGATGAAAAAGCAAGGAAAAGACCATAAGTCAAGGGACACAGGTGGTATCTAGAAGCTGACAAAAATCAAGGAAACAGATTCTTCCATCTGAGCCTCAAAGCAAGGCAGCCCTGCCAACACCTTGATTTAGATTTCTGACCTCCAGATTTCTAATGGAGTAAACGTGTATTTTTAAAAGCCATTAAACATGTGGTAATTTGCTACAGGAGCAACAAAAAATGAACACAGTATCCACAAGGAGACCTCATGTGCAAAGAGAAAGAAAGGGAGTCAAGCAACATGGGAGTGTTTATGAGTGGAAGGACTTCAATCATCGCTTTCCTCTGTCCATTTCCTTTAAATGACTGCAACATACAATGAATAATGCTCTTTCTTTACTCACCCGCCCCTTTCCCCATAGACTAGATTATATAGAACCATGTAAACCACACACTTCATTTTATGCCCTAACTCTGCTGTACGATAAACAATGGCAATCATTACAGAATTCAGTAGATTATACTCTAGACCACTGGTAATTTCTTTCATTATTTAAAAATTTTCCAAAGTTTTTGGGAAAATGTGCTTAAAATAAAGTATTTAAATTGAGGTCCACTTTAATAAAGTTGGGTGGAACCAAGTGAATGCAATGCAAATAAAGGGAGATATTTCATTAATCTGTGCTTGCTTTCTTGTTTAAATTTCAGATACTTAGACCTTGATAAAAAGGGTCATATGCTGTTCATAGGTTCTGTGATTTTCATAGGCCACTGAAGTCTTCAGAGAATTGAAAAGGTGCTAAAAGACTACCTGTCAAGCTAGGGACAGAAAGAACCAATGTGAAAATAAAAAGGTGGATAATGAAGTGTGTCAGGGTGGTGGAGGGGAATGGTGAAGAGAAGATTAGTGGGAACTAGCTCTTCCTTCCACTAGTTCCAATCATTTACTGAGTCAGGAATCTGTCCTAGAATATATGCCAATATTTTTTAAATTCATGCAATCACATCACTAAGAGGGTATTATTATTCTCATTTTAATAGACTTAGAGGTCTAAGTAACTGTTCCAAGTTGACACAGCTCGAGTGGCTGAGGCAGGGGACCTAATTTTAAGATATCTGACTCCAAAGCCATGCTTTTTCAATCATGCCTTTCAGTGATGAGAGCATAGAAAGCTTTTGAGTTTGACTAATTTTCTTTACTTGATTTGTCTTTCATGCCCTGGGAATATGGAGTTTTCTTTGTTCCCTTGCCAAGGGAACAGAATTTTCACTCTAGTTGAACAGTGATTCAGAAGTCCACATTCTCACTGATATACCAGGTATTTATTCTTCAGCTCAGCTTCCAGAAAGATGTAACTTTTGTAATCATCTGTAAACCTGTGTACATAACATGTTCTTTGGGTTTAACTATCTTGTACCATTAAGTGGAGCAGAAGAGGAAGTAGAAGGCACTAGAAAAATAGAAGTACAGAATATGTGCTAATATTTGAGGCTTCCCTGGTGGCTTAGATGATAAAAAATCTGCCTGCAATGCAGGAGACCTGCATTCAATCCCTGGGTTGGGAAGACCCTTTAGAGAAGACAATGCTTACTTATTCCTGCCTGAAGAATTTCATGGACAGAGGAGCCTGGCAGACTACAGGCTACAGCGTTCAACATGACTGAGCTACGATGGCACAGAGGGTAAAGAATTTGCCTGCAATGCAGGAGACACAGGAGATGCCAGTTCGATCCCTGGGTTGGGAAGATTCCCTGGAAGAGGGCATGGCAACCCTCGCCAATATTCTTGCCTGGAGAATCCCATGGATTGAGGCTCCTGGCAGTCTACAGTCTATGGGGTCTAATACTACTCCTGCAATTTTCATCAATAATTTATCAACTTATGAAACTTTTAGTTCACTTATGGATAATATCTTTTTTAATGAGTTCATCCATTGGCCATCCTCTATTAGTCCAAATAACCAGAGAGGGTCTGCCTAGGAGGGGAGGCAATTATATTTGAACAATAATATCCCAGACTCATCCTCAATATTGACTCACATGGTTACAGCAATCAGCTTTTCACAAGCAGAGCTGGCTTGTCATCCAGATCTCCTAATTCCCAGTTAAAGCTTCTCCATTTATAACATCCTGTTATCTGTTCTCTTCCCAAACCTCAATATAAACCCTGGAATACTGATGCTCACCTCTCAGATTTCCTATACAGATCCGCAGTGCAGCACAGACTCAGCAGGAAAGTCACATCACACGGGAAGACGTGCTGCACAGTAATTTTCTAGTTCAAAAGAAAATGAACTAAAGCCCATCTGAAAATATCCAGAACTGTGTTCCTTTACTGCTTTGAGTCACTTGATCTCCACCTTTGGGCAGGCAAGGCTACATTCAGCAGCACAGTAAAGAATGAAAGTCTCCTTAAGATGAACTTTTTAGGGAAAAACTCAAAGGGATTACAGGCAAAAGCAAATGGCATGCATTAGAGCTGACTAGCAAGTGCCCAGAAGCCAATATCCTTCTAAGGTCCACTGATGATGTGACCCTGGACTGGTCACACAGCTTTTGGTGCAGAGAAGACCTAAGTATAAATCACAGGGAAGAAAGCAAGTTTGTAACTGTTCCGTAGGAGATAAGGATAATAGAAAGGTATCAGAGATGTGGAAGTTCCTTTATAAGGCTTAATTGCTTTTGCTGAGCTATACAGAAAGCCAGTGACAGACTTTATTTTTTTGGGGGGGGTGGGGTGCTCCGAAATCACTGCAGATGGTGACTACAGCCATGAAATTAAAAGATGCTTGCTCCATGCAAGAAAAGCTATGACCAACTTAGACAGCATATTAAAAAGTAGAGACTTTATTTTGCCAACAAAGGTCTATCTATGGAAAAAGCTATGTTTTTTTCAGTAGTTATGTATGGATGTGAGAGTTGGACTATAAAGAAAGCTGAGTGCCAAAGAATTGATGCTTTTGAATTGTGGTGTTGGAGAAGACTCTTGAGAGGTCCCTTGGACTGCAAGCAGATCAAACCAGTCAATCCTAAAGGAAGTCACTATTGAATATTCATTGGAAGGACTGATGCTGAAGTTGAAACTCCAATACTTTAGCCAGCTGATGTGAAGAACTGACTCATAGGAAAAGACCCTGATGCTGGGAAAAATTGAAGGCAGGAGGAGAAGGGGACGACAGGGGATGAAATGGTTGCATGGGATCACTGAATCGATGGACATGAGTTTGAGTAAACTCCGGGATTTGGTGATGGACAGGGAGGACTGGTGTGCTGCGGTTCATGTGGTCACAGAGAGTCAGACATGACTGAGCGACTGAATTGAACAGAAAGCCAAGCTTTGAGGGAATCTGATCTTGCCAGGATATAATCCCCACTACTTGGGTATCTCTGGGCAAATTTCCTAGCCTAAAATTTTTACTGCCACACAGTGTATACCAATAACCATGCAGGGGCAGTATAATGTCATAGAAAAGGAAGCAGATTTACAGCCAGGCACACTTACAGTCCATTTACCCCCATAAACCTCAGTTTCATAATTTGTATAATGGATAGGATGATAATAACACCTATATCAAAGGGATGTTTGTATGGATGAAATGAGATGTTTCATGTGAAACTTTTGGATAAGTCAGACATAATTTCAAGTTCAAATTAAAAATAAAAATAAAAACATCAACAACAATAAAAAAAGCCCACAACATTGGCTTAAATTAATGAGCTTTTCTTCTCATATCCAAAAATTTAGAGGTGGGTAGCTGCTGATTGGTTTATTGTCTCAGTCAGTGCTGGCATCACTGTAATTTTCTAGGGCTCTGCTCATAAGTTGGCTGCCAGAATTCAGTCCATCACAGTTGTATTAAATGTAGGTAAAGAAAGCTGAGCACTGAAGAACTGAGGCTTTCAAATTGTGGTGTTAGAGAAGACTCTTGAGAATCCCATGGACTGCAAGGAGATCAAACCAGTCAATCCTAAAGGAAATTAGTCCTGAATATTCATTGGAAGGACAGATGCTGAAGCTGAAGCTACAATACTCTGGCCACCAGATGCGAAAAGCCAACTCATTGGAAGAGACCCTGATGCTGGGAAAGATTGAGGGCAGGAGGAGAAGGGGATGACAGAGGATGAGATGGATGGATGGATGGCATCACTGACTCAATGGACATGAATTTGAACAAGCTCCGGGAGATAGAGGAGGTCAGAGGAGCCTGGAGCGCTATACTCCGTGGGGTCACAAAGAGTCTGACACATCTTAGGGACTGAACAACAACAACAACAAATGGGGAAGTAGGGAGGAATCAGATGTGTCAGGAAAGCCACGTCTTCCTTGAGGCGTTTCCTGCGTCCCCTCATTTTATCCTGTGGGCCAGAACTGCCTCACATGACCACTCCAGCTTCAAGGGACACTGAGAGCCCACAGCTGAGGATGACCTATCACACAGACTGGGCACATGTGGCCCTGAATAAAATCAGGCTTTGGGTGACAAGAAAGAACAGAAAAGGGAACACTGGGAGGCAATTAACCAGCTGGATGACAACCTAGCAATTAGTAAAAAGTGAAAATGTTAGTCGCTCAGTCATGTTCTACTCCTTGCAACTCCATGGACTGTAGCCCACCAGGATCCTCTGTCCATGGGATTTTCCAGGCAGGAATACTGGAGTGGGTTGCCATTTGCTTCTCCAGGGGATCTTCCCCATCCAGGGATCAAACCCAGGTCTCCTGCATTGCAGGCAGACTCTTTACCATCTGAGCCACCAGGGAAGCAGCATTTAGTAACTAATCATTAAATTCAGTCTTTTTGATCCTTCTTCCACCAGTAAACTGAATAAATACATCCAGGTTTGATAGTCTGAAATTCTAGAGGGATTATTAAATTATAATCAGAGATCAATACTATATAAAATTTTTAGAGTGGACTTATTTGAAGATGCGTAGGACAGTGAAAAATCTGATTCGTGGAATATTCTTAACTCTTTAGTTTGAGATGATTTCAGATTTACCAAAACTGTTATAAAAACAGCAGAGCTGGCTCTCACACACCCTTTGCTAGGTTTTTCCAAATGTTAACACATTACATGACCATAATGTGATGATCAAAACCTAGAAAAGAACACTGACACAGTGTTATTAACTAACCTGCAAGCCTTTATTCATGTCAATTAATGCCTTGCTTATGTTCTTTTCTTGTCCAGAATCCAATGGAAGATATCACTGCATTTCATTTGTCATGTCTCCTTAGCTTCCTCTAATCAGGATGCAGAATATTCTCACAACTACAAATTTTTACTATTTTGATCTAGTGACAACAACAGGGCTATTTGTTTCGAAAACTTCGGAATGTACCCTATCAAATTTGAAAGTGACATGACAATGTGGTGGTCCCTGGCAGATGAAAAAGCTGATTTGTCAGTGCTGATGTGCATAACATTCTTCTACACTGAAAATATGTGTACATCACAACGAAAAGTATAGATGATTAAGCTACAGATGAGTACAATCTGGATTAAGGAGGGATTTCTGTATCTTGTCTGGGTAATGTTAAATTTCTCCTTTAGAGCATTTTCTTGCCCATGACATAAGCATCTATCACATCTGTAATGGGTCAACCGAAGGTTCCAGATGAATATATTAAAGATATATGCTCAAGCAGCGATAATTAGCTAAATAAGGACAGCGTCATTCATTAGAGAATTCCAACACGGAGTGCTGGGCTCTCCCTGGAAGTGCGGTCTTTTTACATTCCCCCGCGAGGTGGCAGCTGGCATGTGCCACAAGCCAGATGGCAAGGCAGCAGAGACGGGAGCCAGGGCTCCCCACGCAGCCTCCTCGCCTTGATGCCCTGCTGCCTGCCTGGTCATGGAATTAGGATGATTTATGACCTTGGCAAAGGGACCTATGTGTAATGCCAATATTTTGGATCAATACGTGAGAGCATGTCTCTAAACGATGTACCTTGCCTCTGCTTGGTCTTTTGCTAAATTGAGCCTTAACTGCCCTGAAGTGGGAGCCGAATGAATCAGAATGCCCACATTTCTGGGCTTTGAGGTATGTTTACCTCTCCAGTCCAAACCAGCCTCCTCCAGTTGATGTCTCAGGTACCACTGCCGCCATGGTGCAGGGATGCAGTGGGAAGTGGAACCCTGCCCAGCGCAGCGCTCATGGAAGAGCTCATCATGCTCTGAGTGCAGCGCTCATGGAAGAGCTCATCATGCTCTGAGTGCAGCACTCATGGAAGAGCTCATCATGCTCTGAGTACAGCTCGATGACCGGGCTATTGCTGCTGACCGCACAACCTCAGAAAAGGACAGCTTACCAGGGTTTAGAATGCAGAGTGGCAGCAGTCTTCTTTGCTTTCCACTTAAGAGTTGGACACGACTGAGCAACTTCACTTTCACTTTTCACTTTCCTGCACTGGAGAAGGAAATGGCAACCCACTCCAGTGTCCTTGCCTGGAGAATCCCAGGGACGGCAGAGCCTGGTGGGCTGCCGTCTGCGGGGTCGCACAGAGTCGGACACGACTGAAGCGACTTAGCAGCAGCAGCAGCAGCAGCAGCAGCAGCGCTCTACAATATGTTTCTATTCTGGGGATTGAGAATGAGCAAATCCGTGACAATGTTACTCTTTAAACAGATGACAGGGTGATAGGTATTTGCTGTTAGAGTTTACAATACTACCCTTAGAATAGAAGAGTATCAAAGCACAAGAGAAAAGGATGACATAATTTAAAGGTATTTTAAATTTAAAGGTAATTTAAAGGTATTCCTTTCTCTCCACACTAGTAGCAAAACAGAAAACAACAGGTTTCTGATTCTGATACTGGTTAAACTAGACACTTGTCAACCAAAGCCATGAGACATACTGCATCTTTGAATACTGTTATTACAACCGTGAAGAGGTCATAAAAGCACATTTGTTCTTTAGGTAAACATGACAAAGCATAGTAAAAGCATATAAAAGTGACAAACTTTTTTGCCATATGTATGTATATTATTCCTTTCTTAGGTTAAAAAATAGCTATGAACAATCATACAGTTAATTTAAGTAAAATCTATGTGTATGCTTTCCTCGTGGCATCTGCTTTTGCTATCAAATATTCACCTAGTGTGTTGCATAATGTTGGAGCCTCATCATACACATATAATAGAATAATGTTGAAAATAACTATTGACTTAGCAATGGTGAGGAGTAACAAACAAAATGATGTCTCCAGGAAAATGCTTACATTTTTGGTATTGTAATGAACCTTCTGCAAATATTTCTTTATATATGTGCTTGCTTGGGTCCCAGTTTTTTCCTTATCCCTAGAGTAGCTCTAGACATTCACAACCAAGTGGTAGGGAAACATATGCATAACACGCAATGTGGCTCTGGGGCTTATACAAGCAGTTCCCAGAGCTTAGCCTTCTGCACACGGAAAAGGCTGTGACTCTTGGAGGCAGACACAAACCCCACATTAGCAAATCGAAACTAATCTTAGTTTCAGTGCTGTGGTGTGCTATGGATATCATCATTAGAGTAAGAGTGATAAACTGTTTCCTAGTAGTTTAAGACACTTTTAAATGAAAGCTCTGGATTCTGAAAATAGAATTATTTATCATTTGTGTGAAAGGGAAAAATGAGACTTTTTAGAGGAAAACTGTTCTCTTTTCAGACTATCCTATCTATCACGTTAGGGTATAGTAGTGTGTTTACAATAGACTGAGTTTCTTCATCCACACCTAACAATTGTGTGTGTGTGCGTGCGCACGTTCAGATGTGTTCAACTCTTTGCAACCCCATGGTCTGTAGCCCACCACGCTCCTCTGTTCATGGAATTACTTAGGCAAGAATACAGGAATGGGTTGCCATTTCCTTCTCCAGGGGATCCGCCCAATCCAGGGATCAAACCCACACCTCTTATATCTCCTGCACTGGCCACCAGCGCCACCAGAAATGCAGTACCTAACACTTAGAAAACTTCAATTTTCTTCCCTACTGTTTATTGGTTTGGTTGAAAAGCTCATTCAGGTTTTCCCATAAGATGCAATGGATATACCTGAGAGCACTTTTTGGCCAATCCAATATTTGGTGTGACGAAGGTGGAGGAAAAATAAAATAAGAGACAGAATAAGCTGATAAAGAAATTATTAATCCTGTTTTTTCTATTATTTTGGAAGAGCAAATACATTCTAACAAGACTCAACTTTAAAATAGGAACAGTTTTATTTCAAAACAATCATGGATTTGTACATAATAACAGAGCTGGAAACTTGGAAGTAGGCTTTAATATACTAGGTTCCTGAATCCTCACTTATATTTGCTCTTCCACCTTGTGGTGATGAAGACAAGATAAAGCCAGTGGCAGCAAGCCAGTTCCACACAGCTTAATTAAACTGTAAATGTTTACAGAGTGTCTACTTCATATAAGACTCCTCTCCAGGGATGCAAACATGAAGACATAGTTCTAGTTCTCAGGTATGTCTGTGAGTAGTGAGGGGCCCTGATGTATCAAAACACTGTTATAATTCAGTGTTAAGCACGCATGCCTAAGAGTAGAATGCTTATTATAAGCTGTTTCTTGCCATAAACGTGTTTGCTGCAAGCTTTTTTGCTACAAATATTTTTGCCACATAACTAATTCCTTTAAGACAATTTTACCACGAAAACTAAAACAGCCAACTGACAGTTTTTGGATTACAGTCCATTTGAACTGGTTGAGTAACTCAGCTGGTAAAGAATCTGCCTATAATGTAGGAGACCCTGGTTCGCTTCCTGGGTCACAAAGAAATACCCACGGCAGTATTTTTGGGCTTCCCTGGTGGCTCACATAGTAAAGAATCTTCCTGTGATGCAGGAGACCTGGGTTCAATCCATGGGTTGGGAAGATCCCCTGGAGGAGGGCAAGGCAACCCACGCCAGTATTCTTGCCTGCAGAATCCCCAAGGACAGAGGAGCCTGGCGGGCTACAGTCCATGGGGTCACATAGAGTCGGACATGACTGAGCGACTAAGCACAGCACAGCACTTCTTCCAGTTGCTGACATTAATGACTATGGCTTTATCCAGCTGACAGGTGGAGATGCTTTGCCCCAAGAGTGGCTTCTTCTTTTGACACACACTGTACTGGAGGAAAAAGAGACTCAGGGCCTCAAAGGTGCAGAGTTGAGTCCCCGCTTCCCACAGAACTCTGGCACGCCTGTCAGGAGCCATATGACAGAAATAGCGGTGCAGAGGCTTCCACAGGGCAATACAGAACTCAGATAGAACCATGCAGCCTAGTGTTTGGGAACCAATATCTTTCTTAATGACACAAGAAATTTTAGTGACAAAAAGGATAAGAAGGCAAAACAACAAGCAAAAAACAAAAAAAGTTTAAAACACTATGCACAAAAGACTTGGAAGACAAGTGCTTAGGTACAACATGCAAACTAAACTAAGTTATTTGTGCAGTCTTGCCATGAATCTACACACATTTTACATCTCCTTAAATGTTTAATAATTCACAATAGAGTCTTTTAAATTGTGTTATTTCTCATGGTTCACTATGTCCTCTTTAATGTTCCTCTTTTATTTAGTTTTTACATGTGCATATGTTTATTTATTTAATATAAATTTATTTATTTTAATTGGAGGTTAATTACAATATTGTATTGGTTTTGCCATACATCAACATGAATCTGCCACAGGTATACACGTGTTCCCCATCCTGAACCCCCCTCCCTCCTCCTTCCCCATACCATTCCTCTGGGTCGTCCCAGTGCACCAGCCCCAAGCATCCAGTATCATGGTAACCTCTTTTATTTTTTGTTACTTTGTCTTTTACAGTGAAATTTCTTCAGTTCAGTTCAGTCGCTCAGTCATGTCCGACTCTTTGCAACCCCATGAATCACAGCACGCCAGGCCTCCCTGACCATCACCAATTCCCAGAGTTCACTCAGACTCATGTCCATCAAGTCGTTGATGCCATCCAGCCATCTCATCCTCGGTCATCCCCTTCTCCTCCTGCCCCCAATCCCTCCCAGCATCAGAGTCTTTTTTCCAATGAGTCAACTCTTCGCATGAGGTGGCCAAAGTACTGGAGTTTCAGCTTTAGCATCATTCCTTCCAAAGAAATCCCAGGGCTGATCTCCTTCAGAATGGACTGGTTTGATCTCCTTGCAGTCCAAGGAACTCTCAAGAGTCTTCTCCAACACCACAGCTCAAAAGCATCAATTCTTTGGCGCTCAGCTTTCTTCACAGTCCAACTCTCACATCCATACATGACCACTGGAAAAACCATAGCCTTGACTAGATGGACCTTAGTCGGCAAAATAATGTCTCTGCTTTTGAATATGCTATCTAGGTTGGTCATAACTTTTCTTCCAAGGAGTAAATGTCTTTTAATTTCATGGCTGCAGTCACCATCTGTGGTGATTTTGGAGCCTAGAAAAATAAAGTCTGACACTGTTTCCACTGTTTCCCATCTATTTCCCATGAAGTGATGGGACCGGATGCCATGATCTTCATTTTCTGAATGTTGAGCTTTAAGCCAACTTTTTTACTCTCCAGTTTCACTTTCATCAAGAAATTTCTTAACAGCCGATTAACAATGTAGCAAAAATGTTTGCAGCAGAAATGCTTAAGGGAAAAGCACTGAGAACTGCGGAAGACATTGTTAGGAATATGGGTATTCACATTTTTTCTTTAAAAGTTCACTTTACACCACTTCACTATCACCAAGTACCTGTCTTTGATAAGCAAAGAAATCCTAAGAGAATTTATGCTTTTACTAATACAGGTAAGTGCCTATTATTTATCATTATTATTACTTTATCATTATTTACTTTTTGCTTTATGCCATTTTGACTACAAAAGCCTTCACAAAAACTTTTTTTTTTTTTGGGTGGGGGGCGGGGGAATCCTCTCCCTCCCTGCCCCCAAGTGCATTACTAACCAATAGAATCCAGTAAAGGTGAAGTAATGTCACTTTCGTGGTTTGGTTATAAATGACTGTGCCAGCTATCTTGTGAGCAGACCCTCTCTTCTGCTGGCTTTAAGGAAGCAAACTGTCATACTGCAGAGGCCCCCAAGACAATGAACTGAAGACCACGCTTGACCAACATGGCAGAGAGGAACTGACAACAACTTGCAACAAACTGGGTCCTGACAGTCACGATATGAGTGCAGAAGCAGATTCTCTCCTGACCAGTCCTTGAGGTGACCGTAATCCCAGCTGACATCTCAAGACCTTGAAGCTAAAAACTGAATTAAGCTGCATGTGAATTCTTTATCTACGGAAACTGTGAGATAATAAGTATGCATTGCATTAAGCTGTTAAGTTTAGAGGTAAATCTGTTATGTGGCCATTGCTATTAGTGGGAGCCCACATTTGTTAAAGGAATTGGGAGGAATTTTATTTTAAAAAGTGATTCAAACATATTTTAAAATAATTTCCAACTATAATTTGCTTTTAAATGATTTATAGGAAAAGAAGCAAATCGTGGTGCAGTTGCAGAAACAAAGAGATTCAATGAACTAAAATTAATAAATCTTTTGTTTTCACAGCTCAACAAGTTCAAGGTTGTGAACAACCAGGAAGCCCAGACACGGAGATTAAGCAGATTTCTCTGCAGGCCCAAAAGGGCAGAGATGAAATCTCAAGCCCTGTCGATGCATACAAACACCTTTGGGAGCCTAGAGTTCCTGTATATGGCATTCTTCTACCTGAAAGCTAACTAACTTTCGGCACCAAGGTAGCCATAAACAATTATTTTTAAAGGGAAAGAAAAGGAAATTACCTACTTAAAATATTAATGCTGTAGATTACTCAGAAACCAATACTGAAGCAATGGAAGGGAAATGGAAGAAACAGATTGCTTCCAATGTCAACATAATTCTACCTTTGAAATACTCCTGTCCCATGCACACACATGGTACCTGACCAAGGCAATGGACAAAACAGCCAGGATAGGGAAGTGGCTGTCCAGAAGGAAGAAGAAGGACTTTCACGTTTCTTACCTCTTTCATTTCCCCATTCATGCAAGATTCTTATCACTGCCCTTGGTCCCTTTGCAACACAAATGACTGGTTACTTTTCTGCTTTATTCTCTAGCTATTTCTAGTTGCTAAAATGTTTCTCATTTGACCCTTTGCTATGCAGAAATTGATTATTTTGTTCAATAAACTCATTGATCCAGACCATCTATGACCTAAAAGTTAAGTTTATCTTCATTACCACCAGATCGCCACCCCATTCCCTCTGCCATTTGGTACCAAGAGAGACGGTACCTCCCGCGGTAAACTCATGCTTGGTGCCCTTCCCAGATCTTATCTTGATTACGGGGATGACATCTTTGCTCTGCAAAATGGTTCATTTCTGGGTCCAAAGTGCCTGGTCACTTATTATTTGATAAAGCAACAAAAAGTCAAAGGATTTAATTCCTATGTAAATTCCAGGCTATTTGGTGATGATCAGCTTGCTGTAAATCTGGGCAGCTTTCTAGCTAAAATAAGGTGGACTATCTCATCTCAACTGATCTTTTGCTTTTCCAAAACACAGATCATTCAAATGTACTTTGTGTTATATACAGTGAAGTTGTGACTGAAAATGAACATATATGTACTATAGAATAAAATATATCTTTATTTCATATATGAGAATACCACAGTTGATCATTTTTATATGAGAAAATGACCATAATGATGACTAGGTGTGATACATGCATGCCTGGTCAATGTGTGTAACATGGTATAAAACTGTTCAGACAGTGTGGTGAGCAGCTGACCTTTGCCCCAGGAGGAGACTGAAAGTGTTCCCAACTTTGACCTTACATCTGCTTTGTGACTTTCTGGATCTTAGCTTTTTCTTCCTCTTTAAAAAACAGATGATGAAGGCAAAAATAATCACACAGATCTCCGGCTCTGTGATGATGTACGTCTACGCCAGTCACTGGCTATTACTGACGCCACTTAGTCACGTGCTGAGGACCTCGTTTTACTCATATTCCATTTCCAAGAGAATGGTCGATTCTTGGGCAGTGCTTGCCTCTCTAATGCCAAGCTCCACCCTTTGGCACACTGCTCCCATGATCTACCCATTGGAAATGCCTACTTTTCCATTGGGGTGATCAGCTCCACCAGGCAGCCTTTGCTCAGGTTCGCTTGTCTTTGGTTGGGTTAGAGATCTCACTGCTGTGCTCTGACAGTCCCTTGTACAAACCTCAGCTACAGGGATGACTAAATTATACTGAAATAGTTTGTTTCATATCTGTCTTTGGCCCAACTAGACACTGAACTCCTCATGATCAATCTTGAAGAGATTTAATCCCCACGAGGGCAGGGGTATTTTCTGTTTTGTTCCATGTCACATTCCCAATGTCCTGGAATATACAAGTGGCTAAATGAGTATTTAATACAGGAGAATGAGTGGCTACACGAATTAATACCTACTGACATCAATGTCACGAGTTCAGTTCAGTTCAGTCACTCAGTCATGTCCAACACTTTGCGACCCCATGGACTGCAGCATGCCAGGCCTCTCTGTCCATCACCAGCTCAAGGAGTCTACTCAAACTCATGTCCACTGAGTCAGTGATGTCATGAGTACCTCCAGAGAATAGCACATTAAACATTCAGCAGGACTTCCCTGATGATCCAGTTGTTAAGAATTCTCCTGCCAATGCAGGGGACACAAGCGTGATCTCTGGTTCCAGAAAATCCCACAGGCCACAGAGCAATTAAGCCCGTGTGCCACAACTATAGAGCCTGTGCTCTCCCAACAAGAGAAGCCACCACAGTGAGAAGCCTGTGGACCACAACAAAGAGCAGCCCCCTCTGGCCGCAACTAGAGAAAGCCTGTGCATAGCAACAAAGATCTGGCACAGCAGAAATAAATAACTAATTCAAAAAAAATTTAAAGATGACTGGAGTCATAACAAACCATTTACATTTCCAGAACACAAACTACTTAGTCTAGAAAGTAAAAACATGTGTGTGTGTATATGTATGTATGTATGTATATATATATATATATATATATATATATATATATGTATATCTTCCCTTGTAGCTCAGTGAGTAAAGAGTCTGCCTGCAATGCAGGAAGCCTGGGTTCAATCCCTGGGTCAGGAAGATTCCCTAGAGAAGGAAATGGCAACCCACTCCAGTATTCTTGCTTGGAGAATCCCATGGACAGAGGAACCTGGCAGGTTACAGTCCATGGGGTCACAAAAGTTGGACATGACTTAATGACTAAACCACCACAATACACACACACACACACACATATACACATATTGATTTTACAGCATGTCAAAAGCATAATTATTTTTTAATAAGCACAGGCAAAAATGTCCCCTCAAATTTAGAAACTTTTCAACAGTATGTAATAAGTTTTCTCAGAGATGGTCAACAGAAGTCTCAAAAAGACCACACTTAAGAAAGACGAAGAGCACCTTCATTACCACCCTCTCCCTTCAAGTTTATGGTTCAGTTTTAATAAAAACCAGTGAGAAAAGTTATTATTAAATTGTTTGGTAAGACTGGATTCCATGTTAGTCGTGGATTCCACACTAATAAACTTTAAGCTTTCATTTTTAACAGCTTTAAAAATGTGGCCTTCCCTTAATACAACTACACTATTAATAACATGGGATGACAATAATAACTTCAGCATTCTGACACAATCTTATTTCAACTTTCTAAGTATAAAAAGCCCCCAAAATTAACTATTAGTGTTTAAAATATAAACACCTTTGTAAACACCTTATGGGATGATCGATAATTCATAATATCAGTTGGTGTTAGAGGTAAAGAACCTGCCTGCCAATGCAGGAGATATAAGCAATGTGGGTTAAATCCCTGGGTTGGGAAGCTCCCCTGGAGGAGGGCACGGAACCCACTCTAGTATTCTTGCCTGGAGAATCCCACGGACAGAGGAGCGTGACAGTCTGCAGTCCATAGGATCACAAAGAGCTGGACACAGCTGAAGTGGCTGAGCACAAACATAATGCAAAGTTACCTGGGGGCCACAGTCTTAACAAATCCAGGGAAAGACAGAAACCTATTGGCTCAGACATACACTTTGTGTGTGTATGCTCAGTGACTCAGTAGCCCACCAGGGTTCTCTGCCCACGGAATTTTCCAGGCAAAAATAGTGGAGTGGGTTGCCATGCCCTTCTCCAGGGGATCTTCTCAACCCAGATCAAACCCATGTCTCCTGCTTGTATTGGCAGGCAGATTCTTTACCACTGAGCCAGCTGGGAAGCCTCCAGACAAATGTGGGCATATTCCAAATGCATGTAGCAACTATTCTGACAATAAATATATACTTTAAAGATCTAATAAAATTATATGGCTGTTTATCATGTGTGCCTTCTCTATCAATATCTACTAAAATTGTAACTCGTAAAATCTGTCATATGATTTCCTTTGAAAATTCATTAGAATTAGTTTTATTAATTCTTTTATGAATATAAAAGCAATTCAATTTAATCAGGCTAAAAAGATAAATAAAAAGAACACCTATGATTACCCCTGTAAACACTTTGCTATGGGTATATTTAATCATATTTCATTAAGTCTATGCTTTTTAATCAAAGATGGGATCACGCTATTTGGGGCCTGGCTTTATAATGCAATACGTTGTCAAACTTTCTGATATATTTCTGTCAAATATATCAATACATATATTTCTGTAACATTTTGATTGCTGTGAAATAGTCTATTACACAGAAACACCAAGATGTATTTGTTGGCCCTTTGTTTGGGGGTATTTTTCACTTTCATAAACATTCATGTCCCTGGAGAAGGCAATGGCAAACCACTCCAGTATTCTTGCCTGGAGAATCCCATGGACAGAAGAGCCTGGAGGGCTACAATCCATAGGATCACAAAGAGTTGGACACGAGTGAAGCGACTCAGCACAAACATTGATGTATACCAGGATTTTTCAACCTCAGTCCTATGAAGCCTTTGGACTGGATCATTCTTAGTTTCCTGCTGGTTTTTCTGCTCATTGAAGGATGCGCTTCCGTCCACTGAAGGCAGTAGCATCCCCTCCCCCCAAGCTGGGACAACCAAAAGTTTCTGCAGATAGTGCCACATATCCCATGGGGGGATAAAATAATTCCCAGTTGGGAACCCCTCCCGCAGACCCATCATTGCATATATAATGGATTATATCAGTTCAGTTCAGTAACTCAGTCATGTCCGACTCATTGCAACCCCATGAACCACAGCATGCCAGGCCTCCCTGTCCATCAGCAACTCCGGGAGTCCATCCAAACCCATGTCCATTGAGTTGGTGATGCCATCCAACCATCTCATCCTTTGTCATCCCCTTCTCCTCCTGCCTCCAATCTCAGCATCATAGTCTTTTCCAATGAGTCAGCTCTTCGCATCAGGTGGCCAAAGTACTGGCATTTCAGCTTTAACATCAGTCTTTCCAATGAACACCCAGGACTGATCTCCTTTAGGATGGACTGGTTTGATCTCCTTGCAGTCCAAGGGACAATCAAGAGTCTTCGCCAACACTGCAGTTCAAAAGCATCAATTCTTTGGCACTCTGCTTTCTTTATAGTCTAACACTCACATCCATACATGACCACTGGAAAAACCATAGCTTTGACTAGATGGACCTTTGTTGGCAAAGTAATATCTCTGCTTTTTAATATGCTGTCTAGGTTGGTTATAACTTTCCTTCCAAGGAGTAAGTGTCTTAATTTCATGGCTGCGATCACCATCTGCAGTGATTTTGGAGCCCTGAAAAATAAAGTCAGCCACTGTTTCCACTGTTTCCCATCTATTTCCCATGAAGTGATGGGACCGGATGCCATGATCTTAGTTTTCTGAATGTTGACCTTTAAGCCAACTTTTTCACTCTCCTCTGTCACTTTCATCAAGAGGCTCTTTAGTTCTTGTTCACTTTCTGTCATAAGGGTGGTGTCATCTGCATATCTGAGGTTATTGATATTTCTCCCAGCAATCCTGATTCCAGCTTGTGCTTCCTCTAGCCCAGCATGATGCTAAAGCTGAAACTCCAGTACTTTGGCCACCTCATGCGAAGAGTTGACTCACTGGAGAAGACTCTGATGCTGGGAGGGATTGGGGGCAGGAGGAGAAAGGGACGACAGAGGATGAGATGGCTGGATGGCATCACTGACTCAATGGATGCGAGTCTGAGTGAACTCCGGGAGTTGGTGATGAACAGGGAGGTCTGGCGTGCTGCAATTCATGGGGTCGCAAAGAGTCGGACATGACTGAGCGACTGAACTGAACTGAACTGACTCTGCATTTAAGTTAAATAAGCACGGTGACAATATACAGCCTTGAGGTACTCCTTTTCCTATTTGGAACCAGTCTGTTGTTCCATGTCCAGTTCTAACTGTTGCTTCCTGACCTGCATACAGGTTTCTCAAGAGGCAGGTCAGGTGGTCTGGTATTCCCATCTCTTTCAGATTATATATCCATTGAATATTTCCATTATATATCCATTGAATATTTTCCCTGAAGTAGAACTGCTGGAACAAAGGGTTAAGTTTGAAAGTCTGTGGCCACATGGCTGCTCTTGAAAACAGTCCCTGTCAATTTCCCCCAAAACAGCATAGCCCTGAGATGGCCCGTTTCTCTTCTAGTTACCATCATCCAATAGTACCTGGTTCCCTTGTTTTCTTTTTTTCTAATCAATACCCATTTGAGAGTATCTCATTGCTGTTTAAAATGCATTTTTTTAAAGCAACTGGTGAGGATAAACATTTTAAAGTAGGTTTGGGCATCATTTGCATTTCTCCTTTCTTTGGTGAACAGTCTTTTACCCTTTCATATTCAAGGATTTTCTTTCTTTGGTTTTCTGAGAGTTCTTTATAAATTAAGATACTGCCAGACTCTTATGTTGAAAATACTTTTGTTTTCCATTTTCTCATCTACTTTTGTTTTCATTTAATTATTGTTTATGCAAAACTTTCATAGTGTTATATCTATGCTGATATATTATATAGATATGAAACTATATATATTATAGCTGCTTAGGTAAACTCTGAGCTTGAGATTGTGTTTATGAAGTCCTTTCTCTCCTCAAAATTATATAAATGTTAAACCATATTTTCTTATAGAGTTTTTAGGCTTTTTCCCCTGAGTTTTTAACTATTTTAAGCATTTGACATTTATCTGATTTTGAAGTAATGCATAAGATGCTTTTCAAAATATTTTGATGTAAAAGAGAGGGTCCCCTGGAGGAATGGGAACCTGCAACCTGGCTTATCACTAGGTTTCACTCTGCCCGCTTTACCAGGCTCCTAGATTTCTTAATTCTTTCTTGCCATTTCTCCCATTATTATCATAATCTGACCATGAGATCGGTGCCAACAAAGTCAAACAGAATATAACAGGAGAAATAAAGGAAGAAAAGAAAGCATTTTAATTTATCTGTTCCTGAAGTAGGAACCAACTAGCTGTGGGTAGATGAATATGTACTATAAAGAGCTTGATTAAGTTTGCTGGATAAAGCTTCATTCCTATTTAGTGCTATTCTTCAGCCCTTGGGGATCTGTGGGGCGCCTTTAGTGCACCAAGCTTGTCCACGTACTTAACCTACTTACATCCTCAAAAGAGCCCGGGTGGAAATGCTAATCGTTCTGAGTCACTGATTAGAGAGCTGCAGTTCAGCTTCTCACCAGCGTCATGCAGTTCCTGGAATGCAGAGAAAACCCTGCTTCTTTTGTCTATTACTTCTACCTTCAGACAACAACACAGAGCATCTGGTCAGGAAGGTTTGTTGTTGTTGTTGAGAAAATAAATCCACCTAGCGTTTTGGCAGGAATGCCATTCAGCTTTCCATTTGTCACAGTGAATTGATGTCTTCCGGACTCTGCGACTCTACTTGGGATTAGTGTCTGAAGTCTGAGAGCCTCCTAGGAGTAGACCAAGAATTTGAAGCATTCTGCAAAAACTGTAAAGGAACGTAAGCGGCCAGGTCTCAGAGTTGCACAGCTTTAGTCAATTTCCTTCTAATGGCCTCCTTGAACCGAGGCAAAGCCTGCTATGGTTTTGTGTTATTTCATCATCTCTTCGATAGCTTTTCTTAACCACAAAACTCATCTTAAAGGGAAACAAACAAACAAGCAACAACATAAATTCTTCTAGGTAGAAATTCTGAAGCATGAATTAAGACTCAGAATTTGACATGACAAGGAATCTATTGTTCATTTATCTCTCCCTGATTCCTAAATTGAAACACTGGTTTACTTTCTGAGGTTCACAGAAATAACCTTTTCATTTATTCTCTGTAGGCACTACGCCACATAAAGGAACACTGCCTACCTCTAACACTCTCTCCCAGTAAACAATACTTAGAAACCTTCATATTTACTCTACTGTCCAAGTTATTGATCCCAATTTTTTACAGGTAAATAAAAAATTAGACTGGCAAATTGTTTGAGTTTGGTACATCTTTAAACTTTTTTTCCTTTCTTAATATCTGTCCATCAAAGTTATTTTTCATATTATATAATGCTTAAGAATACATTGAGTTCATTAAAACATTTGTGCAGGAGGGGAAAAGCCGACTGGAAACTGGCCTCTGAATGACTTGAATTATACAATTACCAGTGGTGCTGGCAAGTCATTAAAAATTACCCACTTCACACAAATGGATACCCTTGTATTGCTGTGGGGGCCTGATCTTTGGAGCCCTTCTTTTTCTTGGTTAAGCTCAACACAGCTAGTAAAACTAGAGTCATATGTCTTTAAAATATGTGCATCCAATCAACATACCATAAAAAACAGTCCATTTGTCTCAACACTTAGTGACTTCAAGACTTCTCTTGTGATTTACAAAGCACATTCTTGTCATAAGTCAGTGCAAGACAAAGTTATTGGGACTGAAGTCTCCAACTCAAATTCATTTTTTTGTTGAGGAGAGGATGGACTGACAATGATTTGGTTCAATGAGTATGAAAAGTAATATCAAGATGCCTTCCATTATCTTTAACCCTTTGCTACTGGTAATTTTGCCATTTGGAAGCATCATTATGGACTAGACCAAATGTTTCCAAGTGGATAGTAACTATGAAAATGAAATTTTATTTTTTTTTCTCTGTAATTTTTTTTTATTATTATTATTTTTTAATTTTAGTTTTTTATTTTTTAAATTTTACAAACATGAACCCCCCTCCCACCTCCTCCCCATAACAACTTTCTGGGTCATTCCCATGCACAGCCCCAAGCATGCTGCACCCTCAGACATGGACTGGCGATTCAATTCACATGATAGTATACATGTTAGAATGTCATTCTCCCAAATCATCCCACCCTCTCCTCTCCCTCTGAGTCCAAAAGTCCTTACACATCTGTGAAATACCTGTCTTGAAATATTTAAACATCACCTAAATTTATATGGAAAGTATACTGTATTGGTGTTTTCTTTCTGGCTTACTTCACTCTGTATAATCGGCTCCAGTTTCATCCATCTCATCAGAACTGATTCAAATGAATTCTTTTAACGGCTGAGTAATACTCCATTGTGTATATGTACCACCGCTTTCTTATCCATTCATCTGCTGATGGACATCTAGGTTGTTTCCATGTCCTGGCTATTATAAACAGTGCTGCAATGAACATTGGGGTACATGTGTCTCTTTCAATTCTGGTTTCTCGGTGTATGCCCAGCAGTGGGATTGCTGGGTCATAAGGTAGTTCTATTTGCAATTTTTAAGGAATCTCCACACCGTTCTCCATAGTGGCTGTACTAGTTTGCATTCCCACCAACAGTGTAGGAGGGTTCCTTTCTCCACACCCTCTCCAGCATTTATTGCTTGCAGATTTTGGATCGCAGCCATTCTGACTGGTGTGAAGTGGTACCTCATTGTGGTTTTGATTTGCATTTCTTAATAATGAGTGATGTTGAGCATCTTTTCATGTGTTTGTTAGCCATCCATATGTCTTCTTTGGAGAAATGTCTATTTAGTTCTTTGGCCCATTTTTTGATTGGGTCGTTTATTTTTCTGGAATTGAGCTGCATAAGTTGCTTGTATATTTTTGAGATTAGTTGTTTGTCAGTTGCTTCATTTGCTATTATTTTCCCCAAGCAGAGACATTACCTTGCTTATAGTTTCTTTGTTGTGCAGAAGCTTTTAATTTTAATTAGATCCCATTTGTTTATTTTGCTTTTATTTCCAGAATTCTGAGGTGGATCATAGAGGATCCTGCTGTGATTTATGTCTGAGAGTGTTTTGCCTATGTTCTCCTCTAGGAGTTTTATAGTTTCTGGTCTTACATTTAGATCTTTAATCCATTTTGAGTTTATTTTTGTGTGCGGTGTTAGGAAGTGATCTAGTTTCATTCTTTTACAAGTGGTTGACCAGTTTTCCCAGCACCACTTGTTAAAGAGATTGTCTTTACTCCATTGTATATTCTTGCCTCCTTTGTCAAAGACAGACATATAGATCAATGGAACAAAATAGAAAGCCCAGAGATAAATCCACACACATATGGACACCTTATCCTTGAAAATGAAATTTAAAAAAAAAAGAGAGAGGGAGTAATTTGCTTTCAACTAACACTGAAATTCTTACAAGGAGTGGAAGAAGTAAGATTGAAAATGTACAGATATGTTCTCATAAAACTAAATAAAGTATTTCCTTTTACATGAAGGCATAAAGCAATAGAAACATGGGGGGTGTTGGAGAGCATTGCTTGTTTTCGCTTCCTCTTGATGTATGAAACTGTCAAATGCTATGTCTGAAGCCATTAAGTGAAACACAGAGTGAAATATTCAAAAGATCAACAAGCATTTCTGGCCCAGCCAGATCTTGGGGAAATCCTGTAAGATTTCAGAAACATGCAAATCAGTGACTAGATTGGACTGCTTCAGGACTAATTCTGGAACTGTGAAAATTCTCAGTATACTCAAAACACTTATGAAACCTGTCTGCAGGTCAGAAGCAACAGTTACAAGTGGACATGGAGCAACAGACTAGTTCCAAATTGGGAAAGGAGTATATTAAGGCTATATATTGTCACCCTGCTTATTTAACATATATGCAGAGTGTATCATGCGAAATGCCAGGCTAGATGAGGTACAAGCTAGAATCAAGATTGCCAGGAGAAATATCAATAACCTAATATGAAGATGATACCACCCTTATGGCAGAAAGTGAAGAACGAAAGAGCCTCTTGATGAAGGTGAAAGACGACAGTGAAAGAGCTGGCTTAAAACTCAACATTCAGAAAACTAAGATCATGGCATCCAGTCCCATCACTTCATGGCAAATAGATGGAGGAACAATGGAGAAGTGATAGACTTTATTTTTCTGGTCTCCAAAATCACTGCAGATGGTGACTACAGCCATGAAATTAAAAGATCCTCACTCCTTGGAAGAAAAGCATATTCAAAAGCAGAGACATTACTTTACCGACAAAGGTCTTTATAGTCAAAGCTATGGCTTTTCCAGTCTTCATGTATGGATGTGAGGGTTGGACAGTAAAGAAGGCTGAGTACCAAAGAATTGATGCTTATGAACTGTGGTGTTGGTGAAGACTCTTGAGAGTCCTTTGGATTTCAAGATCAAACCAGTCAATTCTAAAGGAAATCAAACCTGAAAATTCATTGGAAAGACTGATGTTGAAGCTCCAACAGTTGGCCACCTGATGCGAAGAACTGACTCATTGGAAAAGACTCTGATGCTGGGAAAGATTGAAGGCAGGAGAAGAAGGGGATGACAGAGGATGAGATAGTTGGATGGCATCACTGACTCGATGGACATGAGTTTGACCAAGCTCCAGGAGATGGTGAAGAACAGGAACGCTTGGCCTGCTGCAGTCCATCGGGTCGCAAAGAGTTGGAAATGACTGAGTGACTGAACAACAACAACAACAACAACAAGCCAGTTTCTCATTAACCAGATGCTTTGAATGCAATCAGCTAGCAAGGGAGTCTGGAGTTTGACTGTCTTCTCTTTCTGTCTCCCTTTTCCCTCCACCATTAAGGAAAACCAGAATGCAGTGGATTCAACAGATGCAACAAGCATTTTCTGGCCCAGCCATTGGAATGTAACAACAGATATCTTCTGAGCCAGGCTTTCTCACTTACTCCATTAGTTGTCTGCAAAACAACCTGCGAACCAGTCATCACATTTTATACACTGGTTGATAACATATGTCTGGCTAGTTCATACTGGCTAGGAGTTTGTATTGGCTAGCTACTGTGATTGGTTATTTCCAGACAGAATGGAGACAAAATGGAGACAGAATGGAGAATGTTCATCTTGATGGAGAAAGGAAGTCAAAGGGCCAAGGATATTTCTCCTGGATGCTCTTTTAAAAACTGCCTTTGGTTAAAATTACAAACTGAGCCTTCCTAAGGCTGGTTGCTCAGGCAATGTATAATTATTTGCTGAAAGCTTTATGCTTGTTGATGTTTAGAAATCACTCCTGGTAGGAGTAGATGATATAAGTAGGTAGGTAGATGATATAAGTTTTATTTGAAGAGGGGAGACAGAGAGAGAGAGAAAGAAGAAAAGAAAGAACACACACACACACACACACACACACACACACACACACACAGTAGAGCAAGTTAGCCCTCGGAAATTAATCTTTTATGCCTGCTTGATCATTCATATTCTCAATGCCTCCATCCTATTTTTCAATTACAGATGTTCTTGGATAGGATCTATTGATATTTGTCCATCACATTTTTTTTTTGCCAGTGCACACAGGACCCCTTTAATCCATTAAATTATGAAATTAAATCTCTTCTAGGTTGAGCCTTCCCTAAGACATACGGAGCTTATATTGACAAACTTGTTTTCAACCAAAATAGTCTGGTATGAAAACATGAGGAACATTATGGGGTTTTGGAAAATGTTTCAGCAATTCAGAAATCCTGAGCAACAGGGGCAGATGAGATTTCCTAAATATTCAGAAATAAACTCCAGCCATGCCCCTTTACTTTCCCAACACAAATTACAGCTATAAATTGTGTTAATCAGTCCCTCTCTTGTTTCCTAGTCTGCATCTAAAAGTCATGCACTTTGGTCCTTGGAGTAAGCAAGGATTTTCCTAACAGCAGGAAGTGAGATATACTTGAATTTTGATACTATTGTGGGCAAGGTTTGAAAAAGCCAAGGATTTAATGCTTTCCAAAATCACTAATAGAGTCAGTTAGAGTCTAGACAACAAAGCAAAAAACCAACACTAGTCTTAGTTGATGAGCTTTCCAGGTGGCTGAGCCTGTGGCTCAATGGTAAAGAACCCACATGCAATACAGGATACAGGGGTTCCATCCCT
This sequence comes from Ovis aries, assembly GCF_016772045.2. Lineage (NCBI taxonomy): Eukaryota > Metazoa > Chordata > Mammalia > Artiodactyla > Bovidae > Ovis > Ovis aries. The sequence goes on from NC_056069.1 coordinate 57,587,473, forward strand.
GATCTGGGCAGATCCCCTCGAGTAGGAAATGACAGCCCACTCCAGTAATCTTGTCTGGTAAATCCCATGGACAGGGTAGCCTAGCGGGCTACATCCATAGGGTCTCAAAGAGTTGGACACACCTGAAGCAACTTAGCATGCATGCACGCACGCACACTTTGAAAGTGTGTGCCATTGCTTAATCCCGTTATTTTTACTCTCCCTGCAGCTAAATCTTCTAGGAAACAATAAACATACCTACCAGGAGAACTAGATCAAAGCACTTGACCATGTCTGATTAATAGTGTTCAATAATAACACACATCATGGATCTCTACCAGTTAAGTTTCTGAAAGGGGAAAAGCAACACAATATGGATTTATGGGTTCTGTCTTTTTTAAATATATATGTATTTATTTGGCTGAGCCTGGTCGAAATTATAGCATGCAGCATCTTTGATCTTTCTTGTAGCATGTGGGATCTAGTTCCCTGGCCAGGGATTGAACCTGGGTCCCCTGCATTGGGAGTATGTACTGTTAGCCACTGGACCACCAGGGAAGGCCCTGGATTCTGTCTTTAGAACAGAGGGCCATGCGAATCTTCTACCCACACTTCCTTATCTGCAGACTTTTAAAAATCACATAGAATTTTGACAGTAACAAGGGCTTTTACAAGTTGATTTCTAAGGGTACTTTAGGGCTTTTGATGTAGTTTCACAGACAGGGAAGAAAGAAAGCCAGTTGTGATCAATCGTTCTGCAGAGTCACAAATACTAACATTAAAAATCTGGATCATCTAAAGTTGAGGTCAATTATTCCCCTTGATCGTCCTTGAGTTTGTTCAGATAGCTGATTATTCACTTGCCAAAATAAGCTCTCAAGTAAACAAATGGTCTGCTGAGAGAACAAAGTAGGAGATATTTAAGTGCTTAGCGAATTCAGTCACAAACACTAGACAGGGTAAAAAAGAAGAAGACAGAGTGTGTCTGAGGGAGCGTGCGTGTGGTAGGGTGTCCAGCTCATGCATGCTCCCTACATTCCAGCCTTCTGTGCACACAGCCCCTGAATCCACGGCTCAACAGCCAAGTCCTACTTGAGTTGAAGTGACAGAAGTGTTCAAAGTCTTATCACAACAGAAACAACGCTGTCCAAAAGTCAACATGTTGCTGAAGAAAAAGATTGATTAAACTGAGGACAAATCCCTGGACACATCACTCGAACAAGAATGAACTATGTGAAAAGTACAGCCATCCCTGGAGTAGTCTCCAGTTCCCCCAGAACTTTCTAGAAGGGTAATTTGTCACTGATGAATTTAAGACATTATTGGAAAAAGACTGGGGGACTGAGATTGGGGTTGAACTTATACAAATCTCTATGAATATACATAGACTTCCTAAATGGAGCAATAAAGTCAGTAAACAGTACACTATGAATTTTGATATATAATAAATTACAACCATGAGGCATACTATTGAATTCCATTTATCATTTTTTGATTGCATATATTCTTTAAGCTCTTTACCTACAGGTTCAATGAGATGTTTGCAAATTCTTTGATTGCATATTAAGTTGCATAATTTTTTAGGCTTTTTAAAAATCCAAAATCTTAATGCTTTGAAATTCTTAATTTTTGCAACTTGTTACTTGCTTTGGTACCGGTGGGTTGGAGAAATCCAAAAGTTTGAGATTAAAATATAATGCTTTGGGAAACACAGCACTGTTGATTATTTCTCACACTGGGTTTCCTTTACCTGACATGTTCTGTCCATGAAAACTGCATGACAAAGCACAGGCTAAGAGCCCCTCATCCATCTCACTCCTGTTGCAACACATGCCTCCAGGGAACACATCTGATAACATGTTTCCTTTCATTTTTTTCACAAGATTTTAGTTGAGGTTCATTCTCTGTGTGGAGTGACTGGCAAGCTGTGAGAACCAGAAACTAAAAAACTCTTGATGATCGATGAGAAATAAAACCTAAATATGAAAATTTCTGTAAGAGGAACTCACTCTCAACCAAAAAATCCTTACACTTATTTAGCGAGTTAAAGTATTTTATTTTTTCATTCCATGAAATGATATTGAATGAGAATGACATTGGGGATTTGAAGGTCTTATTTTCACTCACTCTGTGGATTATCCATTTTTAATCTATTATCAGTTTCCTAACTGTTGAACAGCTAACTCCTGGACAGCCTTCCAGTTGCTGGGTAATCTTTGTGCATCCAGAGAATATTTTCTTACTTAAATATTAATCTAAGAAAAAATATCCATAGCTAAATCCACTATAAAAGTAATGAGAGGAAACCTTCCAAACACTAAACAGGAATGCATTTTTTCAAATTTATTTATTTTTAATTGGAGGATAAATGCTTTACAATATAGTGTTGGTTTCTGCCATACATCAACATGAATCAGCCACAGGTATGCATATGTCCTCTCCCTCCTGAATCTTTCTCTCCCACATCCCATACCATCCCACCCCTCCAGATTGTCACAGAGCGCCAGGTTTGAGCTCTGTGCATGAGACAGCAAATTCCCACTGGCTATCAATTTTACATATGATAATGTATAAGCTTCGTTGCTACTGTCTCAATTCATCCCCCTACTCCTTCCCCTGCTGTGTCCATAAGTCTGCTCACTGGGTCTGCATCTCCATTGCTGCCCTGCAAATAAGTTCATCAGTTTCTTCTTTCTAGATTCCATACATACATGTTAATATATGACATTTGTTTTTCTCTTTCTGATTTACTTCTTTCTCTATAATAGGCTCTAGGTTCACCCTCATTAGAACTGACTGAAATGTGTTCTGCTTTCTGGATGAGTAAAAAAAAAGAATTTCAGTCGCTCAGTCATGTCCAACTCTTTGCGACCCGATGGACTGCAGCATGCCAGGGTTCCTTGTCCTTCATCATCTCCCAGAGTTTGCTCAAACTCATGTCCATTGAGTCAGTGCTGTCATCCAACCATCTCGTCCTCTGCTGTCCCCTTCTCTCCTGCCTTCAGTCTTTCCTACCATCAGGGTCTTTTCTAAGTAAGAAATGAGTTAATACTCTATTGTACATACATACCACAAGTTCTTTATCCATTCATCAGTCAATGGACATCTAGGTTGCTTCCATGTCCTGGATTTTGTAAACAGTGCTACTATGAACATTGCGGTACATGAGTCTTTTTCAATTATGGTTTCCTCAGAGGAAATGCTCAGTAATGGGACTGTTGGGTTATTTGGTAGTTTTATTCCTGGTTTTTACTGTTCTCCCTAGTGTTGTGGAACCAAAGATCAAACTGCCAACATCTGTTGGATCATCGAAAAGCGAGAGAGTTCCAGAAAAACATCTACTTCTGCTTTATTGACTACGCCAAAGCCTTTGACTGTGTGGATCACAAGAAACTGTGGAAAATTCTTCAAGAGATGGGTATACCAGACCACCTGACCTACCTCCTGAGAAATATGTATGCAGGTCAAGAAGCAACAGTTAGAATTGGACATGGAACAACAGACTGGTTCCAAATCAGGGAAGGAGCACTTCAAAGCTGTATATTGTCACCCTGCTTATTTAACGTATATGCAGAGTACATTATGAGAAATGCTGGACTGGAAGAATCAGAAGCTGGAATCAAGATTGCTGGGAGAAATATCAATAACCTCAGATATGCAGATGATACCACTCTTATGGCAGAAAGCAAGAACTAAAGAGCCTCTTGATGAAAGTGAAAGAGGACAGTGAAAAATCTGGCTTAAAACTCAACATTCAGAAAACTAAGATCATGGTATCCAGTCCCATCACTTCATGGCAAATACATGGGGAAACATGCGGCAGACTTCACATGCAAACAGTGACAGACTTCATTTTGGGGGCTCCCCAAATCACTGCAGATGGTGCCTGCAGCCATGAAATTAAAAGACGCTTGCTCCTTGGAAGAAAAGTTATGACCAACCTAGATAGCATATTAAAAAGCAGAGACATTACTCTGCCAACAAAGGTCCATCTAGTGAGAGCTATGGTTTTCCCAGTAGTCATGTATGGATGTGAGAGTTGGACTATAAAGAAAGCTGAGCACTGAAGAATTGATGCTTTTGAACTGTGATGTTGGAGAAGACTCTCGGAGAGTCCCTTGGACAGCAAGGAGACCCAACCAGTCAATCTTAAAGGAAATTAGTCCTGAATATTCATTGGAATGACTGATGCTGAAGCTGAAACACCAACACTTTGGCCACCTGATGTGAAGAATTGACTCATTTGTAAAGACCCTGATGCTGGGAAAGATTGAAGGTGGGAGGAGAAGTGGACGACAGAGGATGAGATGGCTGGATGACATCATGGACTCAATGGACCTGAGTTTGAGTAAACTCCGAGAGTTGGTGATGGTCAGGGAAGCCTGGTGTGCTGCAGTCCATGGGGTTGCAAAGAGTCAGACACGACTGAGCGACTAAACTGAATTGAACTGGACTGACTGAACTGAACACTCCCACCAACAGTGCAAAGCATGCTCTTTTCTCCACACCCTTTCCAGTATTTGTTTTTTGTAGATTTCTTGAAGATGGCCACTGATTGGTGTGAGGTGAGTTTTATTTTGCACTTCCCTAATAATGAGCGATGTTAGCATATTTTCATGTGTTTATTAGCCATTTTTGGCTATAAACCATCTTTGGCATATCTTTTTAAGTCTTCTTTGGAGAAATGTCTGTTTAGGTCTTTTGCCCACTTTTTAACTGGGTTGGTTGTTTTTCAGGTATTGGACTGCACACCTCCTAACACCATACAGAAAAATAAACTCAAAATGGATTAAAGACTTAAATATAAGGCCAGAAACTATAAAGCTCTTAGAGGAAAACATAGGCAGTACACTCCCTGACATAAATCACAGCACGATCCTCTACGACCCAACTCCTTGAATAATGGAAATAAAAATAAACAAGTGGGATCTAATTAAACTTAAAAGCTTTTGCATAGCAAAGGAAACCATAAAGAAGGTGAAAAGACAGTCCTAAGAATGGGAGAAAATAACAGCAAATGAAACAACTGAAAGGATTAATCTCTAAAATATACAAGGAATGCATTTTTGAGATAGGTCATTGTATGGGCTTCCTTGCTGGTCCAGTAGTTAGGAGTCTGCCTGCCAAGCAGGTGACACGGGTTCAGTCCCTGGTCTAGAAAGATTCCACATGCTCGGGAGCAACTAAGCCTGTGCACCGTAACTACTGAAGCCTGAGCACTCCGCAATAAGAGAAGCCACTGCAATGAGAAAGCACCTTAACTAGAGAGTACCCCACTCACTGCAAGGAAGACCCAGCAGAGCCAAAAAATTTAAAAAAAAAAAAAAAAAGACAAGCCATCATCAGAGGCCATAAACACTGCATTCCTCTCTTTGACACACTTTAAAATTGATATCAAACTCTGAATTTCACCAACTTTTATTTATTGTAATAATCACTGCAAGGAGATCAAACCAGTCCATCCTAAAGGAAATCAGTCCTGAATATTCATTGGAAAAACTGATGCTGAAGCTGAAGCTCCAAGACTTTGGCCACCTGATGCTAAGAACTGACTCCTTGGTAAAGAACCTGAAGCTATGAAAGATTTAAGGCAGGAGGAGAAGGGGATGACCGAGGATGAGATGGTTGGATGACATCACTGACTTGATGGACATGAGTTTGAGTAATTCCCAGGAGATAGTGAGGGACAGGGAGGTCTGGTATGCTGCTGTCCATGGGGTCACAAAGAGTCGGAAGCAACTAAGCAACCGAGCTGAACTAACCTGAACAGTCACTCTCTAAAATGATAGGAAAAGCACGTGAGTCCATTCAATTCATACAGGAGCCTACAGTCTCAAATACTCTCAAGCCTTATAAATGAGTTGGAGCTCATGTAGAAGAGATCAAAAATCCTTAGTAGATTCTAAAACAATCATACCCAAGGTTTTCTGAACTAACCCCTACCTAGAGATGCCTCCACCCTATGCGTCAAGAAGTCTGGCCTGGCCTCCAAGTCAACTGAGTTCCAGTTTGAACCTCAAATTCATGTGAGATCCCTCCTTTTGCTAGAATTTATTAAAAATGTATTTATTTGACTGTGCTGGGTCTTAATTGTGGCATGTGGGATCTAGATCCCTGACCAGGGATTGAACCCCAGGTCTCCTGCATTGGGAGCACAGACTATTAACCACTGGACCGCCAGGGAAATCCCAAGAACCTTCCTTTCAAACTAACATATCACACAAATTTTCCCCTCTCCCAATGGTCCCCTTTATTGCAACCCAAATTCTAGTTACCACCTGACAAGGCACCAAGGAAAAGGTGAAAACAAAAGTGTTAACTACCGGCCAGAACTTTATGGAAACAGAAGGCAAGTTTTCAAAAACAGTGAAGAGACTAGGAGTGTAGCTTTACAGAACATCAGGTAAATATCTCCCTGAAAGCATGCTCCCCAGAAGTTACAGTATCTCAGAATCAAAACACAGAAAGAGAAATATGCATTAATGATGGCAAATGACTTCTGTCATTTGGAAAAAAAAATGAATGCATCTTTCTCTTTCAGTGTAATAGACATAAGCTGACATATTTTAGGACAGAAATGACTGAGCTTAGTAATTTATATCATGTTGGTTTGGGCATTGTTTCCTTCCAGATGTTCAAGGAAAGACTGATGATAACTCACACCTCAGCAAACACATTTCAGAATTGCATTTCACTTCTGTGAGCTGCTCACTGCTGCCTGCTTTCTCAGCTTTATTTTTTTGTTTTCCATCCAGTACATGATTTGCTCTTGGACTACAGTTAAAAGGGTGGTGATCACGACATATAAATACTGGAGCAAATACTGGAGCAAAGCAGCCACTCATGAAACTGCCCAACACCAACCTCCAAACCCCTGAACAGAAAAAAATCTGCAATAAGCCTTCTGACTAGTAATGGTGCAAGACATGGGTTTTTTGATATCCATGGGCAAAAAAAATGCAAAACAAAACCCAAAGAGCAGGAAACGCCTCATAAATTCAGAACAGAGCTTTGAAGTCAAATGTTCAATCAGAGACTTGCCAGGATCCACAGGTGGGGCTGCTGGAAGTGTTAAGAGCCAGGCAGGGGGTAAAATGCTTCCTTCTTCACTGAGCCAGGCCACTCACAAAGGCTCGAGGTCAGAGAATAGGGTTACAGTAAGTAAGGCAAGAAGGAAGCTGGTTAGACCTCAGGATGAGGTCAGCTGAACATCCTGCCGCAAAAAGTAAGCCCAGCCCGGAGCTGGTGAGATTGAAACCAGGACACTGCTCTCTGGACCCTAATGATGAAACTCTTGAGCCGTTTATTATTTTTCACCTAGAGTATACATTTATTATCCACTCTACACAAACGTTTAAAACACAAGCTCTGCTAGACTGGGCTTCTCAGGTGGCTCAGTGGTAAAGAACCCGCCTGTCAATGCAGGAGATGTAAGAGATGTGGGTCCAATCGCTGGGTCGGGAAGATGCCCTGGAGGGGGTCAGGGCAACCCACTGCAGTATTCCTGCCTGGAGAATCCCATGGACAGAGGAGCCTGGTGGGCCACAGTCCATGGGGTTGCAAAGAGTAGGACATGACTTAAGAGACCGAACAACATCCACTAGACTGTACGAGCCACTAGAATGTAAGTTCCTCGAGGTGGAGATCTTTATCTGTTTCGTTTGCTGGGCTACTCAAGTGCCTACAGTGGATACACAGTGGACACTTCACACACATTTGTTCAGTAAATAAAGACCAAGATGGATGCTCATGACAAAGATACAGCTCCAGCAGGGCTGTTGTGTAAGTCTGTGCGAGTTGTATCCTGCACAAAAGCACCTTGCACGTGTGGGTGCTTTGGTCATGTCTGACTCTTTATGACCCCGTGGACTGTAGCCCACCAGGCTCCTCTGTCCATATGACTCTCCAGGCAAGAATACTGGAGTGGGTTGCTATGCCCTCCTCCAGGGGATCTTCCCGACCCAGTTATGGAACCTGCATCTCTTACATTTCCTGCATTGGCAAGCAGGATTTTTACCACTGAGCCTGGCTGGAAAGGGCCTGTAAAACCACCTGGCCCCCTGCAAAATGAGCCTGGAGACCCACCAGCATGTACCCATCAAAACCTGGCCCTGGCTTGTGAGTGCACAGCTCAGAAAAGGGCCTTTTTGCAATCTGTCCACCCAAAGAGGAAACTGTTTTGTGGGCAGGTCCCCAGGGCTCTGCCAAGGCAAGCTTCCTCCGGGAGGTTACTCAGTTAGTGTTCAGGGCAAGGCAAGGGCATGCAAGTAATGTAATGAATTTTACCAAAACCATCCTACAGTTCAGACATTTTGTCAGTTTATTTCATTATTTCGGTCTTCCTCCATTAATAACGCTGTGCCATCAGCTGAGGATACCCCTTCACCAAGTCCTTACAAATGTAATTCACAAGTAGAATCAGAAGTCTTGACATTATAAAGACATGTTTGCCCTACTTCTTATGTAGCCATTAACTAGTCAATGTGCTTCTCTGAGCATATGGATCATTTTCTCTTTTTCTTTTGTTATTTCTTAATCAAGTATAATTACTAACTGAAAGTGTCTAAGATATTTAAGTGGAGAGAAATATTAACATGGGGGTAAGTAATGAGTGAATCAATGTCTAGGTGTATGTGAAGGTTCCTTCACTTTGGTACAGTGGTATGTGAAGCCAGAAAATTCTTTGTTGTCAGGGGCTTTCCTGTGTATTTTAGGATTTTAAGCAATATCTCTGATCTCCACACACTAAATGCCAGTAGCATTTCAGCTCCCAGCTGAATCAAGCAAAATGTCTCCATATGTTTCCAAATATTCCTTAGGAAGCAAAATCACACCCAGTTGAGAATCAATGATATAGGTAAAGCTGTCATACTGGGATTAAAGTAAACCTAAAAGACACTTAGATATTATATTCATGGAAAATTAAAAAGAATTACCGCAAAATACTAAAATGAGTCTAAGCCTTCACATCAAGCTGGGAAGTGGTCCAAGTCCAGCTGCCCCAGTTGGAGAATACAGGATGGTAAGAGAGCGGAAGGATGAGCAGAGACAAACACCAGGCTAAGCAAGACTATGGGGCAACATTTTTAAGCGGGTGAATTAAGTCACAGATGGAAAATCTAGACTGTGCAATTCCCTCTGGGCTCCACATAAGGTAGTAATCTTAGGTTGGATCCACATGTGTGCATTTGAACCAACTAACCATCATCCATAGATTTTTTTTTTTCTCCTCCCTTTGCCTGAAAAAACAATCTTTGCTGCAAAAATCAAGAGTACCATTATACTGTTGGCCTGATTCAGAGAATGTGTTGGTTGAAATAATATCTACTGCTAATGATAAAGAGGGACAACCAAATAAATATAAATTGTTGGTTTGGTAATGACTTCAATGGCCAGGTTGAACCCCTAGAGCCTCCCATGTAAGAGTTAGGTCACTTGGCTTGTGCTTTTAAGGAGGAAGATGTTTAAAACTCTGATCTCACTCTACCCTTGGCAATGGATCTAGCTGCTTTTTCTTTCTTTCTTTTCTTTTCTTTTCTTTTCTTTTTTTTTTTTTTGAGCTTCTTCATTCAGGCTTGTCCCCAAAGTATCTTAGAACAGACTCTCCAGAGACAAATCTAAAGATTGGTAGAACTGCATCCTATGAAAACCTGTGGGGAAAAGAAAGTGTAGAAGTAAGAGCATATCTTTGCATCCTTCCTGGCCTCTTTGATCATTCTAGCTGATGTCTGGGAACATTTATACAGGCTATATAGGTCCCTCATTTTTCTTGAGACACACTCTTATCTGAATTCTAGAACTATAGTCTTATGTTTTCTAAAAACTTAGATGCCCCAGCTTCTCCTGCTGGGGCAACTGAACTTGGACCACTTCCCAGCTTGATGTTAAGGGTTAGACCCATTTTAGTATTTTGCGGTAATTCTTTCTAATTATCCATGAGTACAATACCTAAGTGTCTTCTAGGTTTACCTCCTCATCTTGCTGCAGGCTAACATTGGAAATCCAAAGCTCTTCTCTCATTCCAAGCTTGGTTTGATACTTCGTTATCAGGGCACAGCAAAGTAGGTACAACAAGCCAGCGTAAATGTTTAGAAACTGTGACAGCAATTTGACATAACAATTTCATATCCGTTAAATGTAACAGCAAAAATAAAATAGAGAGCTGACATTTGCATTTCTCTCTTTCTCTTTTCTTTTAGTTTTATTTTCCCTTTAAATTATTTTTAGCATATTTGACAAAGTGTCCATCCACAGCAACTGAGAAAAAAAAAAAATCAAAGTTTCTTTAGCAAGATCGGAGAGACTTTGAGAAGAACCATCTTCACACGATCTCATTTAATCCCAGAGTTTTAAATCACTATCTCGATGTCGCCGGCATTCAATTTTATATCTCTAGCTGGATTCATTCATCCAAAGGCCTTCTCATCTCTCCTCTGAGAAGTCTAAAAAGCATCTCAAAGTGACACATCAGAAATCAAGTCTTATTTCTTGCTCCTCAATCCCACTCCACCCGTCTTCTTCACCTCATTAAATTGTACTATAACTGACCCAATTTTTCCGGCCAGACACTCAGGGATCGTTATTGACTAGTATGTTTCTGCTGAGATTCCCAAGTGGCATTAGCAGTAAAGAACCTGCCTGCCGATGCAGGAGACATAAGAAATGAGGGTTTGATCCCTGGGTTGAGAAGATTCCCTGGAGGAGGGCGCAGCAACCCACTCCAGTAGTCTTGCCTGCAGAATCCCATGGACAGAGAGGCCTGGAGGGCTACAGCCCATCGGGTCTCAAAGAGTCAGCCACGGCTGAAGTGACTTAGCACACACACACACATTTCTACTGCCCCAGACATTCTATGCAGTAGAAATTCCTGGCGGCTCTGGCACTAACAGATATTTCAAACTGAACCACTTCTCACCAAGATCTCAGTTCAAACCACCATCCTTTCATCTCAGAAAAACAAAAGAGTTCTGTGATATCTCCCTGCTTCTCCTCTTGCCCACTATACAGTCTATTATCCCTGGAAGTTACATTTTTTAAAGCATACACCTGATCAAGTTCTTTATGCTCCAAATTCTCCAGCAGACTCCCATCACACTTACAATGAAGTCCAGTGTGTACCATGGTCTAGGAGAAGCTATGCAATCTGCCCTGCCATCATCCTTACCTCACTGGTAGCCGTCTTCCCGCTGGTAACGCCTTAACGCACATTCCTGTTTTAGGAGCTTTTGCATCTGGCTTCCCATTGCCTGAAACACTTTTTTCCCAAGACGTGTGCAAGCTGAACTCTCTTGTTTCCCCAAGAACCCATTTCATGTAGCAACACTACCACCCCTCATCATAATCACTCTTACTTCCATGTACCTTGCCTGGAGCATCCCATGGACAGAGAAGCCTGGCCGGCTACAGTCCATGGGGTTGCAAGAGTCAGACACGACTTAATGACTAAACCACCATCCATGTATCTTAGCTAAATACTGTAATATGATTTATCTATTTCAAAATTTGTTAAATGCCTCTCTCTTCCCGCAAAATGTAAGTTCCATGGGGGCAAGTATTTAGACTTCTTCACTGTAACAACTCTCCTGTGTCTAGAGAATGTCTGATATAGAACAGAGACTCAAAAATCTGCTCGAATGAATTACTTTATTTCAAACATGTCTGTGAATACAGAAAGAAGTAAAAACAGTGACTAGCTAACAAAATGGTTTTGCTCCTTAGGCTTATCATTAGCTATTCCTTTTATTCCTGTGACATTTTTAATTGAAAAATTATGTACCCTCATAACTATGGTGATCAAACAATTAAATACCTGTAACTAATATTTTGACTGTTAAGTAATCAGCCACAGAAATGTGAACTGGAGAGAAATACATTAATTCAGACTCACTTGATCCTTATAGACTTCCCTGGTGGCTCAGATGGCAAAGAGAATCAGCCTGCAATACAGGAGACTCGGGTTCGATCCCTGGGTCAGGAAGATTCCCTGGAGAAGGGAATGGCACCCCACCCCAGTATTCCGACCTGGATAATTCCATGGACAGAGGAGCCTGGTGGGCTATAGTCCATGGGGTCCCAAAGAGCTGGACATGACTGAGTGACTAACACTTTTACCTTGCTTTACTTTCAGTAAATAATGGGAAGTTTAATGTAATTGTGTATAGAAGACTGAAAGGAAAACAGTCTTTTAGGAATGCTAACTGTTCAATACTAGGAAAGAAGTCATAAAAGTACCAATGATTTCAATGCTAATTACAATGTAGTTTCATCCACGCATCAGCACAGGTCACTCAAGGCTCTACTAGACAGCTCTCATTCATTCATTCATTTTGCTACTTAAGCTTATAACTCATTCATGCATGTTACAGATATTTACCAAACATCTACTATGTGCTGGACTCTGTTCCAGGGGGTGGGAAGGACAGAGCCATTGGCAAAGCACACAGGAGGCCTTCCTTCACTCAACTGCCTTTCCAGGACAGTTTCGTTAGTTCTGACACCTGTCTCTGAAAATAGTGAAACTAGTTTTCATCAGTCAGATTCTGTAATTCATTGGTTTCAAGGAGTTTAGAATCTTCCTTTTTAGAGATGGGTGTGCTCTCTTCTCCAGCCTCCATATTTTCAAATGTCTGAATGGCTTCAAAATTAAGATATATTATTCTCCTCCATCACCACAGGGGAAGACAGTTAGGGAAATGCTTTTCAGATTTTTGATTTATTTAAGATAAAATCACTTGTATTTCTCACCAGGGAGTATTTATATAAATATACCCCCTATAAGTAATCTCATCAAGTAGTTTTGGATGAAAAATCTTTGAAAATAGCAGAAAGTGTCCATGAAGCAGAAATGGACTTAAGAAAGCCATGTGCACAATTAATAATTCAGTCATTTTCTGAGCAGTGAGCTGGTGCCAATAGGCTACTTATTCTGGCCTCAGTAAAATCGTTAACTCTGATTTTTATTCAAACCTAACTTCATCACCATCAGACCAGGGACTTAGTATATTTGTCCCCTGATCATGGCACCCTGGTGCATTCGACACATTTGCTTTACATTTATCTGTGAGATCATCCTGTTCCAAGTTGTTGTTCAGTCGCTCAGTCTTGTTGGACTCTTTGTGACCCCATGCACTGCAGCACCGCAGGTTTCCCTGTCCTTCACTATCTCCCAGAGTTTTCTCAGACTCATGTCCATCAAGTCGGTGATGCTATCTAACCATCTCATCTTCGAGTTGGGCTGTTGGTGTTTTCAGGGGGAAAATGTTCTTCTTTCAACCTCTTAAGGAATGGTTCCATTTTCTTTATGGAACTTAATTGGACTATACAATACCTTCCTTCTTTCTTTGCTTCTCATCTTGCTTTTTTTTTTTTTTTAGTAGGCTAACCTCTGAGAACACATGAATTAATATTCACCACACAGAGCCAGATGCATCTGAAAAATTTGTAGTCTTTGACTCTTTTTTTTTTTTTTTTTAACACCCAAGAGCAGCCTTTTCCGGGAAAAGAAGAAAAACAAAGATCAAGGAAAGAGCTTTAAATCTCCCCCAAGATGAATTCAATGCCAAAGAATGACTTCTTAAATATACAATTTCACCCTGACTGCCAATCCATAACTTTTGGAAAGAAAGATTTTTTTTTTTTGAGCTGGAAATTCATGTGAGAACTATAGGCGAAAGAAGTTTCAAGGACATGCACAAACACCCATATCTATCCAATGGGTAAATCACCAACAGAAGAAGGTATTATATTTAATACTGGGCTGTAATCAAAATTAAAAAGATGTATCAGCAAACTTAAAGTATATGTGTATGTGTGTGTGTGTTAATATGAAGGCCTGATACTAGGCCGTATCTAAAGGAATACTGCTACTTAGCATCACGTTTCTCTCTATGAGAATATTTGCTAAAATAATCTTTGACTTTTTGTCTGTTTTGAGGAATGTTACAGGAAATGATATGAGGATATGCAACTTTTCGTGGACGATACTGCCTTTTAGTCCACCTCTTTGTAGAGCGTTCCCACCACGGGGAAACACAGGAGACATTTCTCTCTTAGGAAAATGTCTGCTGATCTTGAGCAACTACATTATTTAGGCCTTACAAGTGTATTGAATCGTGCAATTGATCGTCTTTCTCTCTTTGTTTGGACAACTAAGGAATTCAGCCAAATCTATGAACCCACTGACGCGGGGCAAACACCCAGCATTAGTGAATATCATCTACTACTCAGTAATGTTTAATTCTTCTCTTACTTTCCTTTGCCCAGTTTCTTCTCTGTTGATTTCATCCCATTCTCTGGGTGAGCCACTTCAAGTCCACTTTATCCAAAAGGTAGGGATTTAAGGTGGAGAAGGAAATGGTAACGCACTCCAGTGTTCTTGCCTGGAGAACCCCAGGGACAGAGGAGACTGGTGGGCTGCCGTCTGTAGGGTTGCACAGAGTCAGACATGACTGAAGTGACTTAGCAGCAGCAGCAGCAGGGATTTAAGGAGACAGGGAAACATTTACCAGCAAACATCATTTCTCATTTGATAGATAAACATTCTCACATGTAATTCGTAACTACATGTGCATCCTTGGAAGCTAGTGGAATCAAACATAGGTCATTTTAAAGGTGAAATGAAGATGGCAACACATTCCAGGGGAGCTTGGAGAGGTCTGTGTCCAAACAGGGTGCTCTGGGTTGACAGTAGAGGGAAGATTTCAGTTTTTACAGAAATGCATTTGTAACATGATGTTACCCGGAAGTTTCAGCTGAGGTTTGAAGACTCCAGATCCAACCTGTTAAAGAGAAGGTACTGCACTATGCAGAACTTGTGGGAAAGGAAGCAGGGGAAGCCAGAGAGAGAGTCCGGACAACAGGGTCAGTGATGCTACCACAGCAGCATCAGCAAGAGCCCCTTGTCCCCTTGCCTCTGTCCCCTCCCCACCCCATCCTAGAGGTGTCAGAATCCCAGGTTAGCAGAATGGGAGGCTGACAGAGAGAAGTAACCCACACACTCTGCATCCGACAGCCTGCAGCCACCCCATGGGACAGAAAGTAATCCGTCTTCCATGAGGTTGGACCCTTTATCATTATATTCACTCAGACAATTGAGTTTCTGAAATAAGGTTGTCTCTGTGTCTTAGGTAAGAGCTACTGGAAAGTCTGGGTCCCCATGGGGCTTCCCAGGTGGTGATAGTGCTAAAGAACCAGCCTGACACTGCAGGTGGTCATGAGATGTGGGTTGGGAAGATCCCCTGGAGGAAGACAGGGCAACACACTCCAGTATTCTTGCCGGAAAAATCCTATGGACAGAGGAGCCTGGCAGGCTACAGTCCATAGGGTTGCAAAGAGTTGGACTTGACTGAAGCGACTTAACGTGGAGCAAGGGCCCCTGTGACTGCTCATCCCAGGAGGTAATGGCTGGCCCTCACTGGATAACAAAGGGGCCAGGGGAGACAAAAAGACTCTGCTTAACAAACATACGCCACAAGCCATGCTGGCTTGCCATGATGTTGACATATTTTTCCAAGTGTGACATATTTATTTGTCACGGATAATTTTATGGGTCAACTGACTGGATCACAGGATGTCAGATATTTGGCTAAACACTGTATCTGGGCGTGTCAGTGGGCACACTTCTGGATGAAACTAGCATTTGCCATGGTGGATTCAGGAGAGCAGTGTGCCCTCCACAATGTGGGTGGGCCTTCATCCAACCCATTGAGGACCTGAACAGAACAAAAGGGCAGAAGAAAGCAAAATCTGGCCTTTCCTGCCTCATTTTTTGAGCTGGGATGTGGCCAGCTGCAACTCCTGGTTCTCAGGTCTTTGGATCTGGACTGACCTGTACCCCCAGCTTTCCTGGACTCGAGTTTATAGTTGGTAGATGATGGGACTGCTCAGCCTCCATAATAGAATGAGTCAATTCCTCATAATACATCTCTTCATATAAAATATCTCCCATCGGTTCTCTTTCTCTGGAGAACTTTAATACAGTATTATTTCATCTACATCATGATGCTGAACATGTCCTAACATATAAATGATATCCCTTTTCTATGGGTCTCAGTGATTCTCTCCTACTGTTTTCATACATTTGCAGGTAAACATCAGCCCTACATGGGGACCCAGATGACCAATCACATGCATTAGCTTTCCTGAAGGAAAACCACAGATCTGAAAGGGGCCTTGTTATTTGTTTTATTTCCCTATGGACTATTTGATTCAAATAGTTGTCAAAGTATTAGATAGTGACAATGTAATTTATAGGGAAATACCAAAAGGGAGGGGCTTCCCTGGTGGCTCAGATCTTAAAGAGTTTGCCTGCAATGCAGGAGACCCAGGTTAGATCCCTAGGTTGGGAAGATCCCCTGGAGAAGGGAATAGCAACCCCCTCCAGCATTATTATTGCCTGGAGAATTCCATGGACAGAGGAGCCGGGCGGGCTATAGTCCATGGGGTTGCAAAGAGAACACTTTCACTTGTTTTCACTCAAAGGAACAATGGAAAATCTCCTTCAGTACCAGATCTGGCCAGAGGCTTCTCAACTCTATGATGCTGCTGCATAAAGTGGTCATTTGGTAAAGTGAAACCCTCTTTACAGAGTAAAAATGTTACTTTCCTCTTATTCTATTTACTCTTTCTTACATCTCAAGGGATAGCCTCTAGGGTTGGCATACTGTTGCTTTTAAAGTAAGACCACTTGTGTGACATTTGTTATAGATCGCGAGTCATTTGCTCACTGAAGTGTTTGTTGAACATCTATAAGTTCTGTGGCTGTGATGTAGGGCATAAAGAATGCACACAGCAACAGAACATTTCATCCATTGGGGGAGATAGCATGTCATAAATGTTGTGGAATGCATAAAACAAAGAGCTTCAGGTGCCCAGTGGAGGAAGGACCAGGGAGAGGTGACTTTGCGGGAGGGGTGAAGATGACTCTAGAACTAGGGTGCTTGTGTGTGCTCAGTCGTGTCTGACTCTTTGCAACCCCGTGGACTGTAGCACACCAGGCTTCACTGTCCGTGGAATTTTCCAGGCAAGAATACCATTTCCTTCTCTAGGGGATCTTCCTGACTTGGAGATTGAACCCACATCTTTTGCATCTCCTGTATTAGTGGAGAGATTCTTCACCACTGCACCGCCTGAACTAGGTTGCTGTGGCTCACATCTGAACTTTTCCCCCTTTACTGCCTATTTGACTCTGGGTAAGCTAGCAACCTCTCTGTGTTGTCATTTCCTCACCTATGAAAAGAAATGATAATTGTATCTACTTCATGGAGTTATAGATTTTACAGTTAACTCAAAGAAAGCACACATAATAGTTTTTGGAAAATAGTGAGTGTCACATAAGTTTCGGATATAATAATCACCAGGGTGCATTATCTGTGGTAACAAGCAAATTTGTTGTTCAGTCGCTCAGTCATGTCCCCACTCTTTGAGACCCCATGGACTGCAGTATGCCAGGCTTCCCTGTCCTTCACTATCTCCCAGAGCTGGCTCAGACTCAAGTCCATCAAGTCGGTGATGCCATCCAACCATCTCATCCTCTGTCATCCCCTTCTCCTCCTGCCTTCAATCTTTCCCAGCATCGGGATCTATTCTAACTATTAAGTTCTTTGCATTAGATGGCTAAAGCTTCAGCTTCAGTATCAGTCCTTCTAATGAATACTCAGGATTGTTTCCTTTAGGATTGACTGGTTGGATCTCCTTGCAGTCCAAGGGATTCTCAAGAGTCTTCTCCAACACGACAGTTCAAAAGCATCAGTTCTTCAGCACTCAGCCTTCCTCATGGTCCAGCTCTCACATCCATACATGACTACTGGAAAAACCATAGCTTTGGCTAGAGGGAACTTTGTCAGCAAAGTAATGTCTCTGCTTTTGAATATGATGTCTAGGTTTCTCATAGCTTTTCTTCCAAGGAGCAAGCAAATACCTAGTGCCTTTTAATCCATAAAATAAGTAACAGGAACTACATATATCCCATCAGACAGAAGTGTGTCAACTGACCCCTTGAGGCTGTAAAAGAAGTTTAAATTTGAATATTTCCCTTTCTAGCTTTTAAGTTGAAGGAGGGCAAAGAGAACTGTTGCTGAGGAGTAAAGGCCTTGGGTTCTAGGACTGTCTCTTTAGTGCATGAATTTCCTTAAAGCCAGTCAAATTTAGAGGGAGGGACAAAGATGACAAAGCAAAACCAAGGCAAGTGCCTTATGTGTTTACAGTAAGTTGTGCGCATTTGCCATTTTATACGGTCTTCCCCAGTGGTTCAGCATTAAAGAATCCGCCTGCAATGAAGGAGACTCAGGAGATGCGGGTTCGACCCCTAGGTTAGGAAGATCCCCTAGAGAAGGGTGTGGCAACACACTCCAATATCCTTGGCTAGAAAATCACATGGGCAGAAGAGCCTGGGGGGCCACAGTCCATGGGGCTACAGAGAGTCAGATATGGCTGAAGTGACTGAGAACACACACCCGGTATTTTATGTATTTATCAAATTTAAGACTGATGATTTATTTAGATCTTTTAATTATAAACATAAAACCGTACAGGAAAAATTCACCAGTTTATAAAATAATATTGTCATGTTTATAAGAACTTAAGGGTCACCATGCTTATAAACTCCATTTAATATATTTGTATAAATTTCTCCAGAACTTGGGACTGTTTGGCTTCTTAGATCTTTGAAAAGTTTAAAAATTGAAATGAATATGTTAAATTTATGAATGCTATTTAAATATTTAATGAAATTTAATTAACTAAGCTGCAAAGGTCCCCTTGAAAGTGACGGCTGAACTGTACCAGATTTATATACAGAATAATGAGAGTTTGAGCTAAATTTAGGAGCGCAAGGAAAGCTAGGCTTTGGAATTTGCAACTTTAATACTTTGAATATTAATCTACTAAAATGAAAATAGGTACAAATAATCTTTTTGGGGGGCAAAACACCTAGAAAGACACCAAACCTCACACTGAAAACAACTACAAGAAACAGTTCTTGCTTCAAATCATTAAATCAAATTCTAGGTCTTACTATGAACCACTGTACTATATTCTGTTCTACACTGTCTTTGCAAAATATGACCTTGTAAAACTTCTCAAAATTCTCCAGTGACCTCTTGCAAATAACCCCAAAAGCTTTTAATCTCCCACCTTCCTGAAAGTCAGTGTACCACACTATTGGAAGCACCCAAGTACACCTTTTTACTTTGAGCATGATTCCATTCTTCTGAACAGTTCAGTTTCCTATTCCGATTTTTCTGGATCATCTCTCACCTTTCAGAAAACAGATCTCACTATCCCTAAGACCATGTCATCTCAGACTCTTTCTAGAAGATTCTGACATTTACTATTCTTGGACATTTCTTATAGTCATTTATCTTCTATTCCAAAATCAAAGATAAGTAGCTTTTTTTCTTATATGTGGAAAGAATATAAAAATATAAGTAGACATGCCCCTTGGACAGACATGGATAGATACTCTTGGATAGACATGCGCCTCTACTGTACTCCTCTCCCCAGCAAACATTTTAATTACATTAGATTTATGTCAAACTCCAATTTCTAGTCTCTGCCTCTTATGATAATTATGTTTGAATCACCTTTGAGGCACTGATTCTTCCCAGCATAGCACTTTTCACATAGAAAGTATTCATTGAATATTTCACTAGGTTCATGAGTGTTCTTTGGGCTTCTGTGGTAGCTTAGACAGTAAAGAATCCACCTGCAATGCAGGAGACCTGGGTTTGATCCCTGGGTTGGGAAGATCTCCTGGACAAGGAAATGGCAGCCCACTCCAGTATTCTTGCCTAGAGAATCCCATGGACAGAGGAACCTGGTGGCCTACAGTCCATGGAGTCATGAAGAGTTGGACACGATTGAGCAATTAACAGTTTCACTTTCACAAGTGTTCTTTGGAATTAATTAATCCTTATTTCTTAAAAATGGTAGTATACTAATTTCACTTTCCTGTAACTGCGCTCATGTTAAACATACGTTCTGATTTTATGCTTGGTCCACGTCAATGGGTACCATCTCAGCACACACTACTGTGCTTGTCACAGTGGATCATTTCTGTAATGTTTGCACAGTTTTACCCCTTCTAAGTATACAGACAGACCTCATTTTACTGCTCTGTGCTTCATTGCATTTCTCAGATGCTGTGGATTTTTTTGTTGCTCTTGTTTTGTTAGTATTAGATTTCTTTTTTAAAGAAATTGAAGATTTGTGGCAACTCTGCACTGTGACAGGGATTACAAGGTGACTCAAATGGTGAAGAATCAGCCTGCAATGGAGGAGACCCAGGTTTGATCCCTGGGCCGGAAAGATCTCCTGTAGTAGGAAATGGAAACACACTCCAGTATTCTTGCCTGGAGAATTCCATGGACAGAGGAGTCTTTCGGGATACGGTCCATAGTGTCACAGAGCCGGACATGACTGAGCGACGAACATTCCACTGCACTGTGATGATTCAGCATTATGACGATGGCTAGCATTTTTCAGCAATAAAGTATTTTTAATTAAGCTATGTATATATTCTAGACATAACGCTGTTGTACTCAACAGACTACTATATAAAGATACCTTTTATATGCACTGGAAAATAAGAAAAAAATCTGACTTGCTTTATCGTGGTGGTCTGGAACTCAACCCACAATATCTTCAAGGTGTACCTCTAATTGTTCTGGATGAAACTATTTAATAATACTTAAGAGAACAATCTGAAATCACTTAATCCCCAAAGAAAGAGAAGTCTTGAAGTTACAAAAATCCCTTTGCTCTTTCTGCATTGAAGTCCAAGGGCAATGTCATTACTCCTGATGGCATTTTGTTTTCTGAATTTGACACTAGGAAGCTGAAGGAGGAAACTGTAACCGAGAGGAAATCCTTTTTTGACGTTAAGTTGTGGTTCCAAATATGCAAGCATTTCAGTTTTAGACAAAGTGGAGTTTCTATAGATTGTGATCTTAAAATATACAAACCACTCATTTTCATTCTGACCTCCAGCCCCACTACTTTTAAAATGAAATTGCCTAAACTGACCTCACACTTGCCTCTGCAAATTTAGAAATACAAAAGTTCTGCATCTGACATGTGGAGCCTTCTTACTTTTATCTAAAAATTAAAACATTATAAAATATAAATAAAAGAGATAAAAGAATAAATATAAAAGGCTTCATTTTAATTACTACTTTTATTGCTCCTGGGTTATTTAGTACCTCAGTTAATAAAAATGATTTAAAAAAACCCTAATACTTTCTTTGGGTAAAAATCCAGCTACTCCTTCTCTTGTTTTTGTTTGTTGGTTGGTTTTAACAAACAAAGTGACCCTTAAATCCTGAAAGAAATGCTAACTCTTGACGTGCCCTGTAATTTGAGGAAAGAAAGCATTCCAGACATGAATAAATAAACACATCTGTGGAACTGACCTAAGAATTATTTGGTCAACTTTGCCAGAACCAACTTTCAAATATTGAATTTTATATCTGGGGGAAAAAATGTTCAAGTATGGAAAACAAACATACCATGGGCAAAAGAGCTCGTAAGATTCACCAGAGGGAAATGGAACGAGAAAATCCGCCCATCTGTTCATGCCTTATTTTTTCATCGCGTTTGGAAACGTGCTGCACAGAGATAACTTTGTTCAGTCCTGAAGTGCGACTTGACATGACTGTTGTTTCTGGCGCCAGATGTACCGCACAGGACCCATGAAGGGCGAGGAGCCGGCCAGGGGAAGGCAGCTGCCAGCGGCTGCGAGGGGATCAGAGCCCCTGATCAGCCTCCTCTCCCTGTGTCCTCTGAGCACACTCAGGAATTCAATCCATCAGGCAAATTCATCATCTCGATTCACCAACGGCAAACTTTCAGAATGAACAGAGGACCATGTGTTCCGTGACCCACCCCAAGTTGCAGAGACGGCTTAACGGGGACCGTCAGAAGGCTGAGGCTCTGCACTGACATTGGCCACCTATGTCTTGTGCTCATTAATTTTTTCACCCAGAAGCAACATTCTCTTTTTCACTTTTTTCCACCTAGGATCCTTCCTCTTCTCCCCTCCCTGGAATACTGTGGAGTATTATTATTTTTTTCTTCTAAAGCACGTTCCCTCTTACAATCAAGAATGAATTCAGCAGGTTGTATCTCAGGGGTCAGTGGTATCTAGGAAAAACCATCCCCTTCCCAGCCACACTGGTGGAGATGCTCCCTGGCATCACTAGCAAGAGAAATGAGCAACCTGGTTTAAAATACAAACTCTGGGACTTCCCTGGTGGTCCAGTGGTTAAGCATCCACCTGCCAATACAAGGGACACAAGTTTGATCCCTGGTCCTGGAAGATTATACATGTTGTGGGACAACTAAACCTGTGTACCACAACTATTGAGCCTGCACGCCTAGAGCCCATGGTTATCAACAAGAGAAGCCACCACAACGGGAAGCCCATGCAGTAAAACTAGAGAGTAGCCCCCTCGCAATGCAACTGGAGGAAGCCCACACAAAGCAGCAGAGACCCAGCGCAGCCAAAAATATATAAATAAAATAAAATGTTTTTAAAAATATATTAAAAAATACAATCACTTGCTTTTGAACTGTGGTGTTGGAGAAGACTCTTGAGAGTCCCTTGGACTGCAAGGAGATCCAACCAGTCCATTCTAAAAGAGACCAGTCCTGGGTGTTCTTTGGAAGGAATGATGCTAAAGCTGAAACTCCAGTACTTTGGCTACCTCATGCGAAGAGCTGACTCACTGGAAAAGACTCTGATGCTGGGAGGGACTGGGGGCAGAAGGAAAAGGGGATGACAGAGGATGAGATGGCTGGATGGCATTACTGATGCGATGGACATGAGTTTGAGTGAACTCCGGGAGTTGGTGATGGACAGGGAGGTCTGGCATGCTGCAATTCATGGGGTTGCAAAGAGTCGGACACGACTGAGCGACTGAACTGAACTGAACTGAACCTTGTCTGAGCAATCAGCATGAGGTTTCCACCTCCAAAGTGTTAGACTAATCAATTAATCAATTCTGATGTCAGTAAAAATGTAGGGGTTAGGTTTGTTATTTGGTCATCCAAAACAACACTATTTTATAAATGATGCTCTGGTGGCTCAGACAGTAAAGAATCTGTCTTCAATGCAGGAGATGTGGGTTTGATCCCTGGGTCATGAAGATACTCTGGAGAAGGGAATGGCTACCCTCTCTAGTGTTCTAGCCTAGAGAATTCCATGGACAGAGGAGCTTGGTGGGCTACATATAGTCTATGGGGTTGCAAAGAGTCAGACGTGACTAAGCAACTAACACATATAAGTGACGCTTGTTGCTGGACAAATTCAAGTTTAACATTCATCAACAGGCACAGGAAAACTATCTAGTTGGGTCACACATGTAATTGTGAATGGGAAAATAAACCCTAGAAATAGCTTCTCCAAAATAGAATGAAACTTATTTTTACAGTAGGAACATGAACAAGGTTTCATGTAATAATGTAACGACATCTACACCCTGTTCCTAAGACCAAACCAAACTAAACTAACTGTCTCTTGTTATTTAACAGAAAATCTCAGTGGTCCTATGTTTATAGCAATTCTATGACTTTAAATAAAACATGCTTTGAATTATTATCTTACATATTTTTAACGTATTTAGTAAACATCTCCATACGATCTTGAGTTGTCTTGAAGGGAACTTTTATAATTCAAAAAAGTGAAAAGCAAACAGCTCAAGAAACCATGAAAGATGAGGTAGAGAAATAATAAAAAGCCAAGATATGATTAATTCTAGGACAGACTAAAATCCAGGCGTCCATGATGGCTCAGATGGTAAAGAATCTGCTTGCAATGCAAGAGACCTGGGTTTGATCCCTGGACTGGGCAAAGCCCCTGAAGAAGGAAATGGCAACCCACTCCAGTATTCTTGCTTGGAGAATTCCATGAACAAAGGAGTCTGGCAGGCTACAGTCCACGGAACTGCAAAGAGTTAAACACAACTGAGCGGTGAAGCACACACATACACATACTAAAATTCGATACAATTTTTACAAGTAGGCTGCACATTTGGTTCTGAATGTCCTAGTGGCCAAAGATTACAGACAAATACAACCAGTTAGAAGAGTCACAGCATCTATGCAAATGAAAAATAAACGAACATTTGTGAGAATTCCTTCCAAACTTCTCTATTGTCAGAAAGTATAGACTATGTCAAACAGGAAAACTGTCTTTAAAATGTTTTGTTTTGTTTTTTTTAATTGGTGTGTTTCCAGAGAATTCTAAGCACACACAACTTTCTGGCCACTGAACTTGTTAACTTGATAATGGGAAACTAGCGGTCGTTAAAGCTTTGCAGTTGTTTAAAGCTTTGCAGTTGTTTCGTGAAGCATGTGCTTATTTGTCATGGAAACTCTGCTTCCGTTCTTTCTAATCATTCATCGTGGAGCAGCACTGCTCATGGATAAAAGTGTGGAATCTGGAACCGGCACCTTTAATGATTAGTGTGAGCTGGCTGACTTGTATCACTTCACTGGGCATCATTTTTCCCATTTATAAGGTGGTGATAATACTAGCACGAACCTTTTCAGTTCATTGAGGAGTCAAACAAATCACTTATAGATATTGCCTGGAGTGGAGTACGCACTAAAAATGATAATTATGACTTAAATTGTCATTACTATTTACTATTAATATTTAAGTCTGTGTGCACATATATCTGTGTATTACTGCTTAAATATGAATGTTTATGTATAACATACAATAGTATACAATCATAATGTTAATTCTGCCTTAAAGAAAAGATATATATCATTACTAATAGATTGTGCAAAGATATGTGAACCTCTGTGAAATCAATTTAGTACCAGCTTGGAATCATGGTATTTGTTTTTTTCTTCCTTAAAAGGAAGTCACAGTCAAGGAAAAAGGCTAATAACAGATATTTTATATGTCATTATTTGGAACATTGGTCTTTTAAAAAACACCATCATTAAGTTGATGGGCCTCTGGGAAACAGCATCATCGAAAGACCCCTGGAAGCCATCCATCCATGTGTAAGTTCTCCACTGGCATTAAAAGAAAAAGGGAACACTAAATTATCCAGAACAATGAATTCAGAAACCTAAAAATAAACTTTCAAAAACTGGCACCAAGTATCTGCAGCCCTAGTTGATGTGGAAAGAGTCTATGAATAAATGGACACAAAAATTTTAATCATCCTTCTTGTCTTGTTTTGGCCAGTGGAGAAACAGATTCTTTAATTATATATGTTCTCATTCTCACTTTAGTGCATTTCCATCATGCATTAACTCTACTGAGGTTACTTTATTCATTTCAATAAAATTAGGTCCATACACACATTAAATATCGCAGTCCTCTGTGACACTGATAAATCACTCATCATCCAATCCTTAATTCTACAAAACTGAAGCAAACCAGATGATGTAAGAAACAGATCATTTGGCTGTATCAGGCAGGGATCATGAAATGCTTGATACATGTTGTATTAGAAAAGAGTCCAACATGGAGAGTCTGAAGACCTCTGTTTACATCTGAGCTCCACCCATGAGTGTTTGTTTTTGACCTAGATATTTAAATCTCTGAGCCTCAATGCACTGAGCTCTAAAATAGGAAAAGTAATGATCACTAATTCAAAGACATATTGGGAGGATAACATGATATGTTTGTAAAAGCCTTTGAAAATCGCAAAATATTATGCAGAAGTAGAACCACAGTTCATGATCTGACCCTTACTTATCTACATTCAGATATATGAACCTAGGGGTTTAGGCAAGGATCAGTCTCACAGGAACGACTAAAAGCTAGAATCTCAGTTTTAAAACTTAAGTTACAGGGCATAATTGGTCTAGGCGTTCTTCACAGAGTACTGCTTCCTAATGGCCATGTCTCCTTAAGATACCTAATAACGCATGAAAAGTTTGCTTTATGAGCACAGTTTCAAAGAAAGCAAAACAAAATAAAACAACCAAACCAAACCAACCAACAAAAAAACAAAGAAAACTTTCTAGAAGTTAAGGGCAGAACTCTGGAATCACACTGAGTTGGAATCCTGACCCACCATTATTTTTCTACACCTGCCTGTTAGTTTCTCTTTGCCTATTTATCCACAAAGATGAAGGTAATTACAAAACTTAGAATAGTTGTGAAGACTAGGTGAGATAATATGTTTCAAGCACTTAGTGGAGTGCTTGGCATACAGTAAGTGCTCAAAGAATGCTTATTTGCATTATCTATTAACAGAGAACCAATATCCTATATTACTGAATCAAGAATGATCTTCCTTCATGTGAGACATAATTACCTCTTCATTTGAGTATGTAGCTTAAGAAAGGACACAACACAGAGTAGAGATGAACAAACCAGGTAGAAGAATGATCCACCATCTACAGATCAGTCAAACTGTTTATGGGTTAGGTGGAAGACAAACACGATGTCACCATTTCCTTGACTGTATTAAAGTTTCATTAAAAAATATCAGTAAGACAAGCCTTCCAAAACTGACCAAGGAAAAAGAAAAGAGTCTCAAACAAAAACACATTGTAAGTAATGAGAATCAACTGGATAGTGCAGGGACCTCTACTCAGTAAGCTGTAATGATCAACATGGGATAAGAATCTAAAAAAAAGTAGATATATGTATATGTACAACTGATTTACTGTGCTATACAGCAGAAACCAACACAACATTGTGAAGCTACTATACTCTGATAAAAATCAACATTAAAAAATTAAAAAGAAAAAAGAAAACACTGAAATAAAAAGATGATAAAATGAAGGAGACCTACAAATAAAATAGTTTTAAAATAAATTTTAAAACTTTGATAAAATGGAGAAAATACTAGAGAGTGTAAGTTAACAAAATTGACTCAAGAAGACATAGAAATTATAAAAAGTCTTAGCATCATAAAGTATTTGAATCTGTTTTACTGAATGAGTTAGCAAACTCTAGTCAACAGGTTGGCTGCCTATATTTATAAATAAAGTTTTATTGAAATACTGCCATGACTATTTGTTTACAAGTTATCTATGGCTGCTTTTGTACTGCAAGAGCAGACCTGACTAGTTGTGACAGAGATTTTTTTCTTCCACAAGCTGAAAATGTTTATCATCTACTCTTTAAGAAAAAGTTTGCTATCCCCTGCTTTTTGAAGTAAAAAAGAAAAAAGAAAATATATACAGAAAGGATGTTGAAAGAAAAATGATTATTAATAGCTATAGTAGAAAGCATTCAATAAAATCCAATATCCATAATGATTTTTTTTAAATGTTAGCAAACTTGGGAAGGGAATATATTTCCTAAGTCTAATAATAATCTGTTTATACAATACCCACAGCAGTCATTAAACTTCATGGTAAAATATGGAAACACATTCTAAGAATAAGAAAAATATGATGAGGCTTACTATTATAACTTCAACTTAACATTGGATGTTCTGGCTAGCATAAATAAGATGACAAGAAAAAAAAAACAAATAGTATAAGAGTTGGAAAAGAAATAAAAATGTCATCGTCTCCAGGCTTACTAGTACTCACATTTTTTTAAAATAAAATAATCTCAGATAAGTTATTGGGTTTTATAAAAGGGTTTAGCAAAATAAAAGTAAATAAGATAAATTTTCACAAAACAAATTTTATTTCCATACTTCAGTAAGTTTATATATGTATTTTTTTAAAAAGAACACTGGGCCCAGCGAAAAGAGCCAGACCCCAAAAATGCACATAGTGCATGATTCGATTTATATGAAATTCAAGAACAGGCAAACTAATCTATAGTGACAGAAAGTGAATCAGCGGTTTCCTGGGGCTTGCAAGGAAAGGAGGATTTGACTGAAATAAGGTAATGAGAAATATTATGGATGACAGAAATGCTTTACATCCTGATTGTGGAGGTGGTTACATGAGTGTATACATTTGTCAAAATTCATCAAACTGTGTATATATGGTTTTTCATATGGCTTCACATACATGGTGGATTTCATCATATGTAGATTATAACTCAAATTGACTTGGAAAAAGTAAGAAAAAATCTTTACACCACCAACAAAAAATATGTTACTTAAGAATAAATCTAAAAAAAAGTTTTAAACATTTTAAGATTATTTTAATAACATGAAGAGATCCACAATGGAGAGGAATACAATATTAATGAAAAAAATGCAGTATCATAGAAATGTCTGTTCTCAACAAACTAACCTAAGATTTAATGCAATTTCATTCCAAATTCCAAATATTTGTGAAATTCATGAAATAATTATAAAATACCCCTGAAAGGTGGAAGTGCCAACATAGCACTCAATTTGAAGAGCTATTTCTGAAGAAGAAAACTGCGAAAGAATTGCCCCTCAAGATAACAAGTTTAATTTTAAAACTGAATTAATAGTGTTTTGTCAGAGCAGCAATAAACAAGTATCACAACAGAATAGAATATAAACCCAGAAATGATCACATAGAATATTCAGTCAGTGGCATTGAGCTACACTGTACCAGAGCTGGTCTGAACCAATAGCTGAGAGTTTTTAAAATAAATTTTTCACTACCTTTTATTTGTACACTGTTGTATTGGATTCTGCCATACAACAACGCAAATTGGCCATGATTATACACACATAATCCTATCCCATCCTATCCCTACAGGTCATCAGCGAATGGACTTATGGACACAGCAGAGGAGACAGTGAGTGAGACAAATGGAGAAAGTAGCATCAACATATATACACTATCAGATAAGACGAATAGTAAGATAGATGGCTGGTGAGAAGTTGTTGATTGTTAGTTTTTTTTTAAATTTCAAGCTCTCTGGTAATATAACCATCGAAAAGTAAATTGCATAAACTTAAAGTATTAATAACAAAAGAAATGAACACTCAAAATTCATGACTTCTTAATGATCTTACTAAAGCCCATGTTGTCCTTTGATTTGTGTGGTGGAAATACAATGTAATGTGAACCACAGAATGCCTTTTTCCATCTCTGTGTTCAGCAACGGTATGTCAATAGCTGGAAATGGGCACTTGTAGGAGTATTTATATCAAGGAAATTTTCAACACTACAAATCAGGGCTTGATTTATTACTTTACATATTGACTATTCTTAAGAGCATAATAGCAAAAGATCTGTTATAATGCAGATTAGAATTAAAAGGGTGTCATGTCTACAGTCACTACATTATGAATAGCACAAAAAAACAATAAAATATAATCTACTGGTATTCAAATGTTATTATCAGATTCAACAAAGAAGCTACTAATGTCACTGAATTCCCAGATTACATTTTGTTTCACTTTTGTGTTAGTTGTTAAGGTAAGGAAAGAAATCACCCAATAATCACTATTATACTCATTTATCTATTGCAACCATAGGCCAGCTACACATATAGTAAAATCAATAAAAGCATTCTGTGATAATCAATCAGTTACATAGAATTCATCCATAAATAATATTGTAAAAATATAATATATGCGTGCATATTTTCACTGTGTACATGTGCAATTTTCCCGTTAGTGTAGGGTAAGGCAGGGAATGGGGGTGGGGTGGGGGTTGAAGAAGACGGTGCTGTGGGGATGGTATGAGTATGAATAAGGCACCAAGAAGCCTAGAATTCTAAATTCAAACCTGGCTTTTCAGGTTGTTATAAGAAATAATGGATTAAGATTGGAAGTTGGCCTATATAAGCATGACATATACCTATTAAAGAGTCATCAAATGGTACTAAGACTCCACTGTACTCTTGCATTTGGCTCTGAAAGCCTGCTATTGAAAGTACTAAAACATTTCATAATAAAATATTTCTTAAGAAGACAGAGATATGCTAGGTGTACAATAATGTGCATTCTTAGACACTATTTGGAATGTTCAGAGTGGCAGAAATGATTTGGGTAGCCAAAAAACAAAGTACAGCACAATCCCACTTTTAAACATATCCCTATCTGGGCTGAAAATATTCCTGGGAAAATATCACAATACTAACAACTGAAAGAAAAGATTTTAAAAATGGTAGGTGAAGAGGGAAGGCACTATGCACAAAAAGTATTTCCAAAACCTTACAAAGGAGAACTGAGAACTGGCATACTTGGGTTTGAGAATCCAAAAACAATGTTTTCTCTCTCTTCTTTAAATTAGGGAATAGTTATTTTTGTATTATCATGGAGGTAAACCGAGAGAGAAGAATCAAAGATGGTACAGAAAAAAGAGAAGGGGAAAAAAGAGGGGAAAGAGAGAATATACATAATTTTATTTGAAAGGCAAATAACAAGGTAGGATCTGAAATAACTAATTTTGTTTGCTTCCTGTTTTTTTTAATCTTTGTTAGTTATGATTTTAGGCAGAGTATTTATAGATTTTGTGAGTGGCCTTTGCCTGCAAGTTTTGGAACTCTTACCTCTTTAGGTATTCATGTGCTGCACAGCGCTCAGTTGCTTCAGCCGTGTCCAGCTCTGTGACGCTATGGACAACAGCCTGACAGGCTCCTCTGTCCATGAGGTTTTCTAGGCAAGAATATTGGAGTGGGTTGCCATGCCCTTCTCCATGGGATCTTCCCAACCCAGGGGTTGAACCTGCGTCTCTTAAGGTCCACCTGCTTTGGCAGGCGGGTTCTTACCATTAGCGCCACCTGGGAAGCCCCAGGTCTCTTAAAATCACATACCTAAAAGACTATAGAGATTGTTCTCTTTGATATCATAGATTTCACACTGAAAAGCAATTATTTGAAAATCCAAGATATATGTAGTCTCCAAGCAGAAAATGAAATGAAAATTTTCCTAATCTTTATAATAAAATGAAATACTGAGCTTCAAAGATGTGTGTGGAAGAGCATCATACTAGCCTGCTACATAAAACAGTTACAACTTCTATCATAAAAGCAAAATTATATATCTAAATTTAAGATGGGATGTTTTTAAACAGTAAAACACTCCAGAATTGCAAACAGATATTACTAATCTGTGGAGAAAGTTGCACCATCAATAAAATTTAATAGAGGAAGAAAATAATACTACACATAAAATTATTACTTCCAAACATATTTCTCACTTGACTCATTGTTGCCTTTATTTAGCAATTTGCACTGTCAAAATATCCAGTTTGTTCCAGAATGAGCTCATTCTCTGAGTCTATTATGTGAGGTTTTAGAATTTTGCTATTTTTCTCCCAGGGGTGTATGTGTGTGTGTGAGTGTGTGTGTTTCAGAAAAGCAGGGGCAACTACCAATTTAGGTGGAAAATCTCATATTAAGCTGCTAAAGCATTGAATAATTATATATTATATTCTTTCCAATAAATTATTTTGAAAGGAAAGAGCTAAAAACAGATAGTAGCTAACGATGCCAATGTTGCCAAAACCAGTAGCTTAATGTACAAAATGATGTGCCATATTAAAAAAAAATTGTTGACCAACACATTTCAGATAGTGAGAATTGCTGAATTTATTAAATGCAGAGAAAGAATAAGCTATGTACAAATGCAAAAATCAGATTTCTGGATTTATTAAATGCAAGAAGAAAAAAATAAGCTAGGTACAAATGCAAAATCAGACACTTTAAAACTTAAGAATTTTTGATGAATTGTTAAATGATTTCCTAATATTTACAACCTATACACATGCTTGAAAAGGTTCACAGTAGATCGACCATGTAATCAGGCACAATGTGGTTACGTGTGCGCGTGCATTCAGTTTTGTCCAATTCTTTTTGATCCCCTTGACTGTAGCCCACCAGGGTCCTCTGTCCATGCAATTCTCCAGGCAATAATATTGGAGTAGAGTGTCATTCCCTTCTCCAGGGAATCTCCCCGACTCAAGGACCGAATCTGCATCCTTGAGTCTCCTGCATTGGCAGGCAGATTCTTTAACTCTGAGCCACCTGGGAAGCTGGGAGAAAAGTTAATTTACTCCAGCCACCCAAAGTAAATATAATCAAAGCTTAAATTTTACAACGTGGAAGTTTCTAACTGGATGTCTTCCATCTGATTCTTCAATGTTTTTAGGGAAAGTCACACAGGAAGTCTTCAAGGAAAATGTCCTGAGGGCATCCATATTGTGGGCTCTTTATTACTAGCATTACATGGAACATAATGCCAATTAACAGTCATAATTGCTAATAAATGACTGGTTTAGTGTAGGTATTATGCTTTATTGCTAATAGGTATTATGCTTTATTGCTAACATCTTACTTTATGCATAGCAACTCAATAGGGATTGCAAATTTAGACTTGCAGACAACTGCAGAGACTCGAATGACTTCCGTACACAGCTTGATGCCTGGCACGAAACTGGTGATCATGCTTGTTGAAGAAACAAGAAGTACTAGCTACTGATATTCATACACACTCAACTTCTCATGTGCCAAGTACTTCTGAGTCAGTGAGGGAATATTCATTGATAAGCCATTTAACTTCAGATTCTCCCACTGCTGTTCCATCTCCATTCCAAGAAGGATTCTGGAGAACTTAGCTGGATTCTCCCAGGATCTTTGGCCTCAACCAAGGCAAGCTACCTTGACATTAATCATTCCTGCAGAATGTCTGTTATTTCCTTTAGTCTGCGCTACAAATTTTAATTGACAAATAAATGTCTATCCTTGTTAATACTTTAGAAAGATAAACACACTTATAAAAGACCTAACTGACAGGCTGGTAGAGAAAAGAAATAAAATTGCAACCTTAAAAAGATTTGTTTCCATTTATTTGATTGTCTTTCTGTATCCTGTCACAATGTCTAAGTGGATAATGGAATACAAGAAAATAAATATCTTTTACTAGCATGAAGCAGTGTATTACAGTGGTAAGAGCAAGACTATTACCAGACCAGGGCTGTCCTGATGGCTCAGCAGTAAAGAATCCACCTGGAATGAAGGAGCCAGAGGCGACACGAGTTTGATCCCTGAGTCAGGAAGATCTCCTGGAGGAGGGCATAGCAACCCATGCCAGTAGTCTTGCCTGAAGAACCCCACAGAGGAGCCTGGGGGGGCTACAGTCCATAGGGTCCCAGAGAGTAGGATAGAAAGGAAGCAACTTAGCGCGCACACACATACTATCAGACTGACCACCACCTACTACCTTAGCACTATAATTTTCCTTCTCTGTTAAATAAAAGTACCTCTCCTGCAGGGGCTCTTAAGGTGTTTGTACCACACCACTGTAGGCTACTCACATAATGACATGCACTACAGTTCTGGGTATCTTTTCAGTTCTACAAAACAAAAATAGAATTTAGAGTGACAACAGAATAATTATTTAATCTTCTTGCTGAAAGATTTATCATGTCAGATTGAGGGAAAAAGAAGGAATTTATTACTATTTTTCTCATATGGAAATGAAGTGAAGATGTGAAATCACACCAAAAAAATGTCTTCAACACTTTTGACTCTTCCCTGGAAAAATGTATAAATCCTTTTAGGACCGACCTTGAGCTGACCATAAAGACAACCCCACTACAGTATTCAGAACAGAACTTAAGTCAGTTCCTAGGAAGTAAGATAAATAAGGGCATCCTCTGAGCTTATAGTCCCATTCTGAATTGTATTCAACAGTCAAATGCAGATTTCAGTAGGAAAGTAAAGCCAGCTTGCTTGGATAAGAGTCTGGGCTTATCCTTGTGCGAAGGCCACAAACAAAGGGGCTATGGAACTGTTTAAAATAATGGTGAAACCCTCTTGTAACTAGTCTTTTTACCACCTCTTAGTTGAAATTCTGTCTCCCCCAATATACACACACGAGACTTTCTGGTGATCGAATGCTTAAAGAGAAAAAAGGGTTATTTATGCTTTCTCAACAGTGCAAAACTGTACCAATGATATTTATTTTAAACATCATGTATTTTCCCCTTAGAGGAAAAGCCCATTATTATTACAGCTGAAAGCAATAACTCTCAAACTGGGAAACATTTCCCAATCAAAAACTTGTGATTATCACAATGCCTGGATGCTTGGCTGCTATTTTATTTATTTGTTTACTTAAAGGCATCTCTTCAAGGGTCAAATACATAAAGACATATTTATTTAACTAGTCATCAACTGCCCTTGTCTATAAGTGCCAAAATATCCAAATATTATAAAAGATAAGAACAGATTATTTATTTTAGTAGCTTGAGGATTTTCCACATTAGTTTATCTGAACCTTAACTTAAGTCCAAACAAAAGTCTGGGGAAAAGACCCTCTGGGACTTACTGTCTACCGATCTTCAAATTTTTATTTTGAAAAATGTCAAACTTATGGAAAAACTTGGAAGAATACTGCAACAAACACCTACATGCCAAATTCACCAGCTGTTAATATTTACACAGTCTCCCTCTCACTTAATTCACATCCATGTATAATACAAGTGTATATGTGTGTGTATGTATAGGTGTGCCCACATACACACATTCCCATTTTCTGAATTATTTGAGAGTTAGCTGCAAATCGTGCAACTCTGAATCTCTAAAACACTCAGCTCATACCTCTTATGAAGTATCCCACATCACAATCAATACAATCATCATCACACACAGAAAGTTTAACAGTGACTCAATACTCTAAATAACATAAACTCAATATTTAAATCTTCTTCATTGGCTCAATAATGTCCTTTAAAGCTGGGAAAGTTTATTTTGCATTTGAATCCACAATCTGATCAAGGATCATTTATTCTAATTCTAGAATATACATGACATTGGCAGTTTTAGAGCCTAGGTCAATTATTTTGTGTAACATTCCTCCAATTGGAAACGTCTTGTTTCTCACAGTTAGATTAGATTACCTTATACATCCTCGGCAGGCATATATCAGAAGCAATATTGGCCAAGCAATGTCTTGTGTCTATTTTAATGTAATTATTTGAGATCCACTTTCATCTTTTCTCACTCACTCAAATAGTACAATACAGAAGATGGCAAGCAAGTACTTTTAGTATAGCTTCTCACTGTGTGCTGACCACTGGTCCAGAACACCTCTGGGCATCAGAACACCTACCGCACTAACAAATCATGATAACTTTTTTTGTGGAGTGGGTGCAGAGAGAATTAAAACAGGATGGTTTAGGTGCTTGGCACTTATGCATCTTAAATGAACATCTTTAGAACAGTTTGTAATGGAATCTCAGTAGAATTCTACTTTTTATATCCTCTGGGTGGCTTACAGTATACACTATGAAACTAGACCAGCGACATGGTTGTCATACCTAACAGACAGCAGAGCAGAATACAGAGCAGGTGTTCCTGGGAACTGGAAAGAAAACAGAAATGCACGGCCAAGCACAGCTCTCTATACCCAGTGGCATATTCCCTGAGGCCTGGCAAATGTGTAAGGCCTTATGTGGCATATTATGTAAACTAGAATCAATCCATGGCAAAAGACTTTGGACTTTTTTCTCTATATGTTTCTCAAGATAATAAAATTCTTAATTATCTAGAACAGTTTAGGTAAAGTCATGTCCAAATAAAAAATGTTCAAGAATATATCCCAATTATTTTCTGCTTTCAAGATAGCAATTAAAGTGAAAGTCACTCAGTCATGTCTGACTCTTTGCAACCCAATGGACTATACAGTCCATGACATTCTCCAGGCCAGAATACTGGAGTGGGTAGCCTATCTCTTCTCCAGGGGATCTTCCCAACCCAGGAATCGAACCGTGGTCTCCTGTATGGCAGGTGGATTCTTTACCAACTGAGCTATCGTGGAAGTTATCATCAAATATGATCTTTAATATAAATGACAGCTCCTAAGCAAATCTGGAGATCAGAGTAGATTGCTTTCTCTAAAACATGAAGAGAGCTCTAGTTATAATTGAAAAGGTAAAATAAAAGTAAGAATGCTGTTCTAAACCATTAACATATTTCTCAATATAATCCAAAGAAAACCCCTTTCTCAGAAACGAGCAAATATAGCAGGCAGAAAAATCCATAAAGACATAGCTGAACTCAATAATACCATTAATCAACTAGATATAATTAATACCTATAGACTATTTCATTCAACATTGAAAACACACATTTTTCTCAAGTTCACATGAAACATTCACCACAACTGACAACATTCTCAGCCATAAAATACGAAAGAACAGAAATCATACAAGGCCTGCTCTCAGACCACATGGGATTAAACTCGAAATCCAAGTTTAAACAGAAAGTTAAGTGGAAAACCACAAAATACACAAGATTTTAAACCACATACTTCTAAGAAATACACGAGTCAGAGAAGAAATCTCAAAGTAAGTTTTCAAATATTTTGAACTACAGTAAAACTACTACTATTTTGAAGTACAGCAAAGACAGTGCCAAGAGGGAAATTCATAGCACTGAACACATAGGTTAGAAAAGAAGAAAGACCTGTAGTAATCAAGGTCATGCAGTATTGTTGAAAGAACAGACAAACAGATCAATGAAACAGAACAGACCGCCCAGAAACAGACCCCGGATCTTTGACAAAGTAGAAAAGGCAATACAGTAAGTCTCCCCAACCAAAGGTTGAGAATAATTGGACATCTGCATGCAAGAAAAGGAACCTAGACACAGATCTTACACACTTCACAGAAATCAAATAGATCACAGACCTAAACGTAAACACAGAACTATAACTCTCCTAGATGATAACACAAGAGAAAAATAAGATGACTTGTATATGGTGATGACTTTACTGTAGGTTTTGTTTTGTTTTGGGTCACACCACAGGGGTTTGTGAGATCTTAGTCCCCCGGCCAGGGCTTGAACCCAAGCCCACATCGGTGAAAGCACAGAGTCCTAACCACTGGACTGCCAGGAAAGTTCCAGAAATGACTTTAAACACAACACCAAAGATACAATCCAAGGAAGAAATAACTGGTAAGATGGACTTTGTCACCATTTAAAACTTCTGCTCTGCAAAAGACAGTATCAAGAGAATTCAAGAAGACAGGCCATAGAGTTACAGAAAATATTTGCACATCTGACAAAGGGATGTTACCTGGAACATACAAAGAACTCTTATAACTCAATAAGAAAATACACAATCCAATTAAAAATAGACAAAAGAGCTTAACAGACTCCTCACCAAAAAGATATACAGATGGTTAAAAAGTTTATGAAAAGATGCTCTACACTGTATGTCATCAGGGAAACACAAATTGAAATAGCACTGTATAGCTATTAGAATGGCTAAAATCCAGCAAACTATAACACCAAATGCTGACAAGGACGAGGAGCAACAGGAACTCTAACACATTACAGGTGGAATGCAAAATGGTATAGCCACTTTGGAAGATAATTTGGCCATTTCCTCCAAACTAAACCTACTTTATCACATGGTCCAGTAATTGTGCTCCTTGGTTATTTCTCCAAAGGAGTTGAAAACGTATGTCCACACAGAACTCTGCACTTGGATGTTTATAGCAGCTTCATCTATAGTCACCAAAACTTGGAAGCAGCCAAAATGTCCTTCAGTAGGTGAATGGATAAATGAACTGTGGGATACCCGGACAATGGATTATAGTTCAGCACTGAGAAGAAATGAGATATCAAGCCATAACAAGATCTGAAGGAACCTTAAAGCGAAAGAAGTCAGTCTAAAAATGTTACTTGCTATGATTCTAACTACATGACATTCTAGAAAAAGCAAAACAATGGAGAAAATAAGAATTAGTGGCTCCCAGGAGTGTGTGTGTGTTAGCACATTGTACATGTGTATATGTGCTCAGCTGTGTCTGACTCCATGCAGCCGCATGGACTGTAGCCTGCCAGGCTCCTCTGTCCATAGGATTTTCCAGGGAAGAATACTGGAGTGGGTTGCTACTTCTTACTCCAGGGGATCTTGCCAACCCAGGGACTGAACCTCTGGCATCTCTCATGTCTCTTGCATTGGCATACAGATTCTTTACCACTAGTGCCACCTAGGAAGCCCCATATTAGTGCATTGGTAAATATGATCAGGCAGAGCATGGAGAATTTGTAGGACAATGAAAATATTCTGTATGATATTATAATGATGGATATATGTCATTATACATTTGTCCACACCCATAAAATGCACATACCTAGAGTGAGCCCTAGAGTGAACTATGGACTTTGGGGGATTAGGATGTATTGATGTAGGTTCATCCTGGGTAAAAAATGCACCATTTTGGTGAATGAGGTAGGAGGTGTATGGGAATTCTCCACACCATCCTTTGAATATTATTGTGAATCTAAAAAAGTATTCTGAAAAATACAGAGAAGAGTCAAATAAAGAGGAAAATCAAACCATCACTAAGTCAGATAATATTTATTGACTATTACGCCAACTAAGGTCCGTCTAGTTAAG
This sequence comes from Ovis aries, assembly GCF_016772045.2. Taxonomy (NCBI): domain Eukaryota; kingdom Metazoa; phylum Chordata; class Mammalia; order Artiodactyla; family Bovidae; genus Ovis; species Ovis aries. The sequence goes on from NC_056069.1 coordinate 57,625,671, forward strand.
GCTATGGTTTTTCCTGTGGTCATATATGGATGTGAGAGTTGGACTGTGAAGAAGGCTGAGTGCCAAAGAATTGATGCTTTTGAACTGTGGTGTTGAAGAAGACTCTTAAGAGTCCCTTGGACTGCAAGGAGATCCAACCAGTCCATTCTGAAGGAGATCAGCCCTGGGATTTCTTTGGAAGGAATGATGCTAAAGCTGAAACTCCAGTACTTTGGCCACCTCATGCGAAGAGTTGACTCATTGGAAAAGACTCTGATGCTGGGAGGGATTGGGGGCAGGAGGAGAAGGGGATGACAGAGGATGAGATGGCTGGATGGCATCACTGACTCAATGGACGTGAATTTGAGTGAACTCCGGGAGTTGGTGATGGACAGGGAGGCCTGGCATGCTGCGATTCATGGGGTCACAAAGAGTCAGACACAACTGAGTGACTGAACTGAACTGAACTGAAAGCTTAAGTATTATAAACTATAATTACAAACTAGCTTCTGAATATGAGCATCTTAGTAGAGTACACACAAAGATCATGTAAAGTTTCAAGTGACAGGAATGAGCTAATCCACATATAGGCCAGGAGGATGTTAGGCGAAGATGCAGAGGAAACAACGATGGTGCAGGCCTGACCACGGGTGGGGGAAGGATTGAGTCTGAGCTGCAAAGGTTGGAGGTCAGCACAATGAACAAGGAAGAAGGGAGAAGAAAGCCAGCAGGCATGGGAGGTGGGCCAATGTCATTTAGTACGGATATAAACATGATGAAAACAGAACTGTATTTGGCAAGTCAGGTACAAGCAAGCTGTTTTAACTTGCCACATTTATACAGATGTTTGGGGTCAAGTTCACAAAGCATAAAGAAGTACAACATAAGTCTAATAAGGATCCCTCCGTGCAACAATTTCTTTGGCTAAAAATGACACTGTCTGTACAGTACCTCCTCTGCTGAGAGAACATTTGCCTCCAGAGAGATGTCCCAGGGAGAAATTATAAACAAAAGAGCATTAGCCATCCTGAAGTCTGTACACAAAAACATGGTTTTACAGTTCAGCTTAATCCTCTGTAGACAGTGCTTGATGAAATACATTTTCATGAGTCGTGCATATTCTTAGCATTAGAAATGCTGGAGGCTTTGTGAAAACACAGTATGGTCTTCTCAATTGGGCAAATCAAGCTAGAGTTATTTAGCACTACTATTTACACCTCTAAGATAATTCTTACAATGTGTTAAGAATTAAAGATACTGAGGAATTAAAGATAACTATAAAGTGTTAATAATAAACTTCACATCTTCACACTTAAAAATCTTACTGTTTCTGGTTGGAGAACCAATTCCAGACCATTGCTGAATATTCTATATCTACTTCAGAGGGTCATGGGGCACACATAAGTAGGAAACAGATTCCAGAAAACGATGAAGTATAGACTAAAACAATAAACAATGATGAGGCTTTGGTTTATACTATGTATCAGGAATCTACAGCCCATGGACTGAATCCAGTCTATTGCCTATTTTTGTAAATAAAGTTTTATTGGAACACAGCCACAGCCATTTATTTACATATTGTCTCTGGCTGCTTTTATGCAACATGGCAGAGTTGAGAAATTGTGACAGAGACCATATGGCCCACAAAGCCTAAAACATTTACTATCTGGTCTTTTACAGAAAAGATTGCCAAATCCTGGTCTCTGCTTTTCATTGTCAGAGACTTAAAATAATGTGTTCATTTTCTACAGGCCCTATGGATAAATTACTGCAAATTAAGTGACTCAAACAACACAAATTAATTATCTTATAATTCTGTAAGTCAGAAGTCCAAAAATCAAGGTGTCAGTAGGTCTATATTCTGTCTGGAAATTCTAAGGGAGAATTCATTGCCTACCTTCCTGATGTTATCTGCATTCTTTGGTTTATGGCCCCATCCTCCACTTTCAAAGGCAGCATGTCAATCTCTCTCTGCTTCTGTTGTCATGCGGCCTTTTTTCTTCTTGCTTTTGTCATTACATCTCCTTCTGAGAGACTGACTGGCTTGCTTCTGTCTTATCAGCATCCTTGTTATTACACCGGATCCGGTCAGAATAATCTAGAATAATCTTTCCATCTCAAGCTCCTCAATTTAATCATACGCATGAAGTCCCTTCTGCCACATAACTTATTATATTCATATGTGCCAGGACTGTGTGTAGAACCTTGGCTATACTACAAGGACACTGGCCCTACCCTGAGTGGGTCCAGGAGCCTCTAAGGGCTTCCAACAGAAGACTAACATGATCTGACTTCACTTTCTAACTGGATCGCCTTGGTATGTTGAGAACAAGCTAAAGAGAACAACACTGGAAGCACAGAGATGTCACTTGGGAGATGACAGCAATAATCGGGATAAGAAACGACACCATCAGTAGAGCAGGGTGGCAGCAATGGACGTGGTAAGGACTCTGAATCCACAAATATTCTGAAGTTAGAGACGAGAATGTCTGCGTCTTAGGGATGCCTTTTGAGATCACGATGTAATGTCTTAACTTTCCAACTAGATTATAAGTTCCTTGTGGGCAGGGTTCAGGTCTTCTGTGTCTCCAGAGACTTCTTTGCCTGGAGTCTTACAGACGGCAGGTAATGCATCTAAAACACATTCATGATCGGTCAGTAAAAAGGAACTGTGGTCACAGACCCACGAATGTCATGTGAACATGGTCCAGAACACTTGGCATTTGAGTCAGTGACCAACTATGTAAGAAAACATTTCCTGGGACAAGTCCAGCCTCTATTCCCTGCCAACAACCCTACAATACATAACTTTATTGCTGTAAATTTAGCTATATTCAAATATTCCAATAGTGTGTTATTAAGCCTTGGGCATTTTTAAATTCCATAAACTTTACTTAAAGTGCTCTTCTGGTTTGAAAACAAATAAAACCCCAAAGACAAATATATAACTTGGAGGACTCAAGTGACTAGAACTGAGACTAAAAGCACATTTGATTACCAGCTCAAGCTGATTGAAGTGAAAGAGGGAAAAAGGACTGCTTCCTTCTGAAGATACTGTCTCAGAGATTTATACACGTGGTCAGGGGATCTGATAACTGATTGCTCATTCCACAAAACAAAAAATAACTGGCAAAAGAGAATTCTTCAGTATTGAGATATCAAACAATATTTGGCATTAGCCGCTAAATGTGGCAGTCCAGTTCAGCTCCTTGCATGACAGGGATTGTAATTTCTAGCTACAGTAACTGTACATATATTTGGATAGTTAATTTTTCAGGTAAAGGAATGCTGGAGTTGATCAGTAGTGACAATTAGGTAAGGGTACCCTTCCGCACCTGCTAAGAGAGATGCAGAGAGTGGACCCAGCACTCCATGGGGATTCAGCACATTTGGTTTTCATTTGGAAACAAACCTACTTGTTTTACAGGTTCGTGCCTCTGTCCCATTAGCTGAGAAATGGAAACCAGGTGATAGGCTGGACCCTTCCTCATCTTTAGAGATGGGGCCATTTGTGCAAACACCTCAGCCAGCAGACAACGTTGAGGAAGCATGGACAATTGTGTGATTTGTCTTCAGGTGTCAGACTGATATTATTCTGGTTGGAAACCAGGGCAGTCAGGTATCACTCCCGACCAGACACCAAGCCAAGCCCTGGGCATGAAAAGACTTAGAACAGAAAGACAAACTTTGTGTATAAAAAGCACTTCACGTCTTTCAGAAAGTACATATACAGAGTTTGGCATAGAAATACACATAAAAAGAGTTGTTGGGAACTTCCTTGGTGGTCCAGTGGTTGAGAATCTTCCTGCCAAAGCAGGGGACACGGCTTCGATCCCTGGTCCAGGAAGATCTCATATGCCATGGAGCAACTAAGTCTGTGCACCACAGCTACTGAGCCCACACACCTAGAGTCCATGCTGCCCGACAAGAGAAGCCCCCACAAAGAGAAGCCCATGCATGCGATGAGAGAAACCCATGCACCAGTGGAGACGCAGCAAGCCAAAAGTAAATAAACAAAACAATATCTTATAAAATACTTGTCAGTTTAGGAAAAGAGCAAGAAAAAGGAATAGAGAGGAAATATTAACAAAGAGATGGTACAGGAAATAAAGTAAAGGGTTGTTTTTGTTCAGTTGCCAAGTCGTGTCCAACTCCTTGCAAGCCCATGGACTGCAGCACTTCAGGCTCCCCTATTCTCCATTGTCTCCAGGAGTTTGCTTAAACTCATGTCCATTGAGTTGCTGATGCCCTCCAACCATTTCATCGGGTTCCACATCTCCTGTGTCTCCTGAATTGCAGGCTGACTTTTTATCTGCTGAGCCATCTGAGAAGCCCCAGAAAGTAAAGCAAGAGGAGGTGAAATAAAAGGAAAGACACTGGATGAATACAGGGAAGACTGGAGACACTCAGAGAAGAATTTCCTAACCCCACTCCTGGCAGACTATACAATCCCTCAGTGGCTAAAACAAGCTCTCCCATGCAGACTGAGGGGCATGCAGGTGCATCAAGAAACCTTAAAGTGACTAGGGGCATAGGAACTGGCCTGACTCATCCAGCTCAGATCCCTGTGGTCTCTAATTCACACTTCTGTCTTTTGTAGAGCTTTCACAGTTCAGTTCAGTTCAGTTACTCAGGCATGTCCAACTCTTTGTGACGCCATGGACTGCAGCATGCCAGGCTTTCCTGTCCATCACCAACTCCCGGAGTTTACTTAAACTCATGTCCATTGAGTCAGTGATGCCATCCAACCATCTCATCCTCTGTTATCCCCTTCTCCTCCCACCTTCAATCTTTCCCAGCATTAGGGTCTTTTCCAATGAGTTAGTTCTTCACATCAGGTGGCCAAAGCATTGGAGTTTCAGCTTCAACTGATGTCCTTCCCACAAATATTCAGGAATGATTTCCTTTAGGATGGACTTGTTGGATCTCCTTGCTGTCCAAGGGACTCTCAAGAGTCTTCGCCAACACCACAGTTATACAGCATCAATTCTTCAGCACTCAGCTTTCTTTATAGTCCAGCTCTCACATCCATACGTGACTACTGGAGAAACCATAGCTTTGACTAGATGGACTTTTGCTGGCAAAGTAATGTCTCTGCTTTTTAATATGCTGTCTAGGTTGGTCATAACTTTCCCTCCAAGGAGTAAGCATCTTTTAATTTCATGGCTGCAATCACCATCTGAAGTGATTTTGGAGCCTAAAAAATATAGTCTCTCACTGTTTCCACTGTTACCCCATCTATTTGCCATGAAGTGATGGGACCAGATGCCATGATCTTAGTTTTCTGAATGTTGAGTTTTAAGCCAACCTTTTCACTCTCCTCTTTTACTTTCATCAAGAGGCTCTTTAGTTCTTCTTCACTTTCTGCCATAAGGATGGTGTCATCTGCATATCTGAGGTTACTGATATTTCTCCCGGCAATCTTGATTGCAGCTGTGCTTCATCCAGTCCAGCATTTCTCATGAGGTACTCTGCATATAAGTGAAATAAGCAGGGTGACAATATGCAGCCTTGACGTACTCCTTTCCCAATCTGGAACCAGTTTTTCCATGTCCAATTCTAACTATTGCTTTCACAATAGGTGCTCAATAATTATGTGTTAAAGGTGATTGAACAGTAAATATTCTAACACAGTAATTCAAGAGGAAGAGAGACACGGGGTTTAGCACTTTGAAGAGGGCAACCCACTTAAGTAAAAAATAGGATAAGGAGTCAACTTTCAAACGGACAGTGGTCAGGAAAATATTTGTGCTAAGAAAGGTTGCATGACCACAGCATTGGAGGAGGGTGGATAGGTTAACATACTCTACACCCCACCCACAAATGCCCTTTATATGGTCTACAGGATGTATCTAGCAAAAGGGCAATAAAACCCACTTCTGCAACAGGATTCTGTTTAACCTTCTGACTCTCATGACATGATTGTCCTGGGGAAAACAATGTGCGTGCTCAGTTGCTGAGTCATGTTTGACTCTTTGTGACCCCATGGACTGTAGCCCACCAGGATCCTCTGTCCTTGGACTTTTCCAGTCAAGAATACTGGACTTGACTGACTTCAGTCAAGAATAGTGGGTTGCCATTTCCTACTTCACGGGATCTTCCCAACCCAAAGATCGAACTCCTGTTTCATGAGTCTCCTGCATTTGCAGGTGAATTCTTTGCCACTGATTTGCAGATAAATGGGCAAGAGAGATATAGGACTGAGGTGTAAACAGTTATAGCTAGTGGTGACATAAGGCATCAAGGAATGATGTTTCTCAAAACCTCTGGATATACTTACAGAACAAATTTCATTCAATCAGTAATGCAGTGCTAAAGAAGCCATCTACCAGTGAAGGAGATTCAAGAGACGCAGGTTTGATCCCTCAGTCAGGAAGATCCCTTAGAGAAGGAAATGACAACCCACTCCAGTATTCTTATCTGGAAAATCCCATGGACAGAGGAGCCTGGCGGGTTACAGTCCATGGGGTCACAACTTAGTGATAGAATGACAACAACCAAGAAAAGAATAGCTTTATTGGTTTGCCAGGCAAAAGGATCCATAGCAGGATAACATCCTCAAAACTGTGTGTCCCAGCCAGGAGATGACAGTGAGAAATTTTATAGTAATGGTTCAAAGAGAGTATGATCAGCTCCTGGACATTCTTCTCATTGGTTAGTGATAAGTGGGAGTCAGCATCCTCAACCTTTAGGTTCCAAGTGGGCTGTGGTCTGTGTGCTTGTGGGCACCATACCATTTTAACTTCTTCCACCTGATGGGGGTTTCAGTATCTGCAAAACAGCTCAAAGATATTGCTATGTATACTCCTTTGAGGGGGAACCAGGACCCTACCCCCAAGGCTGTACTACTGTTTCTTTTGACTGATTCTCCCTTTTCTCTGTATCCCCTCCCTTCTTTAATTAAGTGCTTGAATCTGCCCTTTGGAATTTAGGGAAGGTCATGGAGACTGAATGAAGACTATTTCCTATAATCAAGAAATGGGGGACAAGAAAACCTTTTGTGCCCCAGGAGCCCCATGGGGCCCTGTTTGGTATCAATAGGAATCCTGATGATCTAGTATTTTATCTTCCTGGTGAAAAAAATTTTATCTCAAAACATTATTTGAAAATGTGGGTAAGATGTCTCATGAAAACAAATTATACTAATTCACATGCAAATTGTAAGCTGATCTACAAACGCCCTATAACCAATATTCCTCCCCCGTTCTTTTCTTCTCCCTCCTTCTTGTAAGAATGCAGCTTCAATTTTACTAATATATTGATTGATATGTAATAATACTAGAAAGGAACCTTTGGGGACAAAATAGGATGATCACATAGTTAGCTTAGAAACCCCATTAGGGAATTGTAGATAAAAAGGTAAGTTTAGAGGGCTTTGGGAGACCACAGTAAGATGAATGACAACTCAAGAAAGTAATCAGAAAATTCTGAAGGAATGTGGGCGTGCTTGACTCATTAAGCAAAATAAGTCACTTAGCATCAAAGTCAGATTGGCATGCTTAACAATAAAATTGAGCTATCTTGCTTAGCAACAAAACCATGGAACAGAAGCATGAGATGTGCCCCGAAACAATGAAACAATGGTGGCATGAGATGTATATCCTTCCCAGGGAGCTAAGAGCACCAAATATGTATGCTCTTTGCTCTCTAAGACATTTTTTTTTTTCCGGCACCATGCCCCCCAAACAATAAACCAGTAGTAGAGAATAAGGCCTACAACCTGCCTTGAGGTGTCATCAAGTTAATGACCCCAAAACAGGCTCTGTGCACACAAAAAAAACAATCATTTATGGAAAGGTGGGTGACCTTCCAAAATGGAAGACTGTCACTGTACTGAGACTTGAAACTGTTTTTCCAAAGTGCTATGACAGTTCTGGCCTGACCATATCAGGACAAGAAAACTTCCCTGCCCTACCTAGGGGAGGAACTGATGATGGAAACATGACATCTACTCAAGAAAGACAAAGATCTTCTCCCCTTCCCTCTTGCTTCTTCTGATTTAAAAAATGTAACCCACTGAGTACCCAGGGCAGCACAATGCTTGATACCTGCTTGTGAAACTCACAAGCATCCTATTCTAATAAATCACTTCTTACCTAGCGCTCTGCTTGTTGCTGAATTCCTTTTGGCATTAAGACAAAAAGGACTGTGGTGCCAGAGCTCTTTGGAGCCCCTAAAGGACACCAAATGGTTTCAAAGCCTGTACCTAAAAGACTTGGAGAACTTAGAATACTGTATTAATTTAACAATTATCATGGGGGCACTAGTTTTTATGAGCCACTGTAAGTAACAGACAGAGTCTAGAGGTTGAGTAGTAGCTGAGAGAGGCATCAGGTTTGGAGATGGAAAGGAGGGTGGAATGGAGTAGAAAGGCAGGAGATGACAGGATAAACTAGGACATGTGTGAGAGAGAACTAAAGAATTGAGCCAAGGTCAGGAAGAGTGAGTAAGTGTGGGCAAGGGTTCCAGGGCAAGTGAGGAAAGTATAGGACCAGGTGACGAATGAAGTGAAAGTGAAAGTCACTCAGTCATGTTCGACTCTTTGCAACCCCATGGACTGTCTCCAGGGTGGCTCCCCTGGTGTCTCAGATGGTAAAGAATCTGCCTGCAATGTGAGAGACCTGGGTTTGATCCCTTGGTTGGGAAGATCTCCTGGAGAAGAGAATGGCTACCCACCCTAGTACTCTGGCTTGGAGAATTCCATGGACTATGCAGTAATTAATAACTGTAATTTCCAGTGAAAACTAGGAAGCAAGCAATTGTAAACTGTCTGTGGCCAAACCAATATTTATAAGGCTTCCCTGGTTGCTCAGCTGGTAAAGGATCCGCATGCAATGTGGGAGACTTGAGTTCAACCCCTAGGTTGGGACGGTCCCCTAAAGCATGAAAGATTGGGCAAAAGTAGGCATCAAACCCCAAGGTAAGCCTTGAGGAAATTCAGGACATGAAGACACAGGATGCTGGCCCCAATAGCTGAGGTACCTATCAAAGGAATGATTTCAGTGAGTCCAGACTCTTGTATCTTCCTATACATAGAAAAGCGCAAGATTCCTTGAGATTATCTCAGTTCAGTTTCTCAGTCTTGTCGGACTCTTTGAGACCCCATGGACTGATTATCTAATTTTCTTTAATTAACAGTAACTGGGATTCAAAAGAGAGACAAAAAGAATGCCTGGGGTTGAGAAACTAGGTAAGACAAAGGAGACAGACTAAAGCTAAGCCTGCCCTTCAAGAGCTCTGGTCATGGACACCACATTTCAGACATGTGATTTCATTCACAAAGCATTTTAAGTAGTTTAATATGTTGCACTGTCAGACAAGAAAGAGCATTCTGGAGTTAAGAAATAAATAAAAAGATGCAGCCTAGTCTCCAGCAGAATTTAACTCCAACTAAGGGACGAAACAGAAGAAATGCTATCTGTCTTGACTTGGACATGACTGATGGGAGATGAAAACTGTCAGAGGATTTGAATCTAATTCTTGGATTTGATATCACCACATGGAGTTCTGTATTATAGCTGTTTTCTGTAACAGTTCAGAATCCTGATGTCAAATGCTATGGTTCTACATGAACAATCTCAAAATAAAACTCTTTTACCTCAAAGAAAATTCTTTTAGATTCAAAACAAATATGTTAGGTTTATAGTTTCCATAACTAACACAAAGAGAAAGAAAAAGAAGAAAAGAAGAGAGAGAGGGAGGAAGGGAAGAAAGGAAGGAAGAGAGGATAGAAAATAGTTCTGCCATGAATTACAGGCCTTGGAGTCTTTGAATACTGAAGTTAGAGAGGTCATTATGCCAATTTCTCATTTTATAAACAAGGGAACTGAGATCCTGAGACAGTGAAGGACTTCCCTAAATCTCCAAGTACATGAGCAGTACAAGCAAGATTTAAGTTGGATGACCGAAACGGTTTCCTCTTCACCCTTTCAGGAAGAGCTGATGTCTTTCTCACCTTCCTCCTCTAGGTTAACCCTTCTCAAAGCACTCCCAGCACATCTTGCCAGAAGCAGTAGAAAGAGCAGGAATCCAGGCAACTGAAAGACAGACAGCACGGAGGAGTCCAGTTTCACTGCAATGCCAGCCTACTCCTCAGCACTCAAGCTCAGACCTGCCACTGCCTAAGTGACCTCGTTTATCTGCTCTGCTCAATACCAGCTCCTTGTATCCTTGTGTTCCAGGAGAAAATATAACTGTATTTGTTACTGCATGTCTTCAGTCTGTGAATCCTACATAAACTTTTTGAGTTACAGTGAGGTCATTGACACCTAGGAGGCTGAATTATATATTAAACATATTACTTTAAGAAATATATTACTAAAAATAAAATTCTAACTTTTGAATAAAGTAGGTCATACCCTTCAAAATCAGCACCTATTTTTATCATCAAACCAAGTGGCATAGTGGTAAAGAATCTGCCTGCCAGTGCAGAAGACCCAGGAGACTCTGGTTCAATCCCTGAGTCAGGAAATCTCCTGGAATAGGAAGTGGCAACCCACTCTGGTATTCTTGCCTGGAGAATTCTATGGACAGAGGAGCCTAATGGGCTACAGTCCATGGGGTTGAAAAGAGTTGTACATGACTGAGCACGCATGAAAAATAAAAATGAGCACCATGAAAAATAAAACTCTAACTTTTGAATAAAGTAGGTGACATCCTTCAAAACTGCACCTATTTTTATCATCAAGCTTCTGGTCTCAGTATTCTACCAAAACTTTGCTCATCTTATGAAATCCACATAATCTGTTGAAGAACCATTGTTACTTGTACCAAAGTTAGAAGCTATTTCAGGAGAACTGTGCTTAAAATTAACAATTTAACACATGCGGCTGTGGCAAAAGACCTATTAGTCCATGAACCATGACTTCTCATTTAGATCATTCAACACTTTGCTGAATCAACTTTGCCTTATTTTCAGTTCCAAGTTGTTTCAGGCCTATATAAAAAATGAAGCAGTAACTCAACATGTTGGATTCATGAGCAGAAACAGAACTTCACAATAGTTGAATACTGCAAATTTTGTCAATATTATCTGATGCCTCAAATGCAAAATAAAGTTAATTCCAATAATGACTCCAGTTTTCTTCATCCAGTTCGTAGAATCAAAAATAAATTTTTGGAAATTCTGTTAAAGTTGAAACATCTGACATTACTGTGAATGATCCTTGCACATTCAATTTAAAAATTTAACACTGTAGAGGAAGGAGAATGGACTGGATGAAATAGGTGAAGGGAATTAAGAGGTAGAAACTTATAGTTATAAAATAAATAAGTCTCAGAGATAAAATTTCAGCATATGGATTATAATTAATAATACTGTAAAACTCTGTATGGCAACAGATGGTTACTAGACTTCCTGTGGTGATCATAATGTCTACAGATGTAAAACTACTATGATCGACACCTAAAAACTAATATGCATCGAATGTCAACTATACCACAATAAAAATTATAATAAAAATAAAATACTCTATTAAAAATTAACATTTGCAAACAAAATGTGAAAACATTCAGGCTGAAATAGTTACATATTTATATGTTATTGTTGTTGTTCACCTGCTAAGTTTGTGCTCAACTCTTTGCAACCTCATGGATTGCAGCATGCCAGGCTTCCCGGTCCTTCACTCTTTCTCAGAGTTTGCTCAAATTCTTGTCCATTGAATCAGTGATGCTATCTAACCATATCATTTTCTGCCGCTGCCTCCTTCTCCTTTTGCCTTTGATCTTTCTCAGCAGCAGGGTTTTTCTCAGCATCACAATGAGTCATCAGGTGGCCAAAGTATTGCAGTTTCAGCTTCAGCATCAGTCCTTCCAATGAATACTCAGGGTTGATTTCACTTAGAATTGGCTTTAATTTTCCTGCAGTCCAAGGGACTCTCAAGAGTCTTCTCCAGTACCACAATTTGAAAGCATCAATTCTTCAGCACTCAGCTTTCTTCATGGTCCAACTCTCATATCCATACATGACTACTGGAAAAATCACAGCTTTGACTATGTGGACCTTGGTCAGCAAAGTGATGTTTCTGCTTTTTAATATACCATCTACGTCCGTCATAACATTCCTTCCAAGGAGCAAGCATTCAAATTAAGGATAAATTCTATTTCGTAGAATTTGCTCCAAATTTAGCAGGTAGTGAGGCAACTATAAAGAGTATACAAATAGCTTGATCTGCAGACAAGAGTCCCTTGAAACTGTCAGTAATTCCCAATTTGTTAACCATAAAACGCAACCTTACAAGACTGCAGGCAATTTTATTTAAAATGAAAGAAGATGACTGTATTGAGAAAATATGTGGTTCTGTAAAAAGTCAGTGACTTAGTATTGGGGAAAGCACATGTAGAAAGAAGCAGAATGAGACCACCTAGAGATGGAGAGACAGCCACATGCAGAGAGGCTACTCTTGAGACCAGACACTCTACATTTTGGTTTTATGATAATCCTTCATGTAATAAATGTTTATTTGAGCTGTCTCATTTTTATTTAAGCTCATTTGCGTGGACTTCATCTTTGTAAACCAAAGGCCTCACTTTCTTTACTTCTCAAAAGTGACTGCCTCTGTGCTCCACAGCACTGCTTTCCATTCTCCAAGATAAAATTTTCACAAGGCTGTGATTCTTTATCCATTTAAGTAACTTCCTCCCAACATGTGAGTCCTTAAGGCAAAAACCACATTCCACTCATTATCAGCACAATGTCCGATACATAGAAATGCTCACTAAATACATGGTGAATGAACAAATATTATAAGGACCAAGAGCATCTTCATTCTAATTGTCCTTTTCAGGAGTAGTGCCTTAAAACTCATGGATTTCTTATTTTCTTCCTTATCATTAGTTTTTGCATTTTTTCTTGTATTGCATTATATTATTTATCATGTTCCAAAACAGAATTTTTTCCTCCGAAATCTATTTCCCCAATTATACTGAGAGTTTCTCTTAAGTTTTTTAACCTGAGTGTGTGCATGCAAGCAGTAAATACTTGAAAAATATTTTATATTAATTATTAACTAGTACACCAATGAAATTAATGTAAAAATATTACATTATTAATTAGTACACCAATGAAATTATTAAGTACACCAATGGAAGGGCTTCCCTGGTGGCTCAGATGGTGAAGAACCCACCTGTAATGTGGGAACTTGAGTTGGGAAGATCCTCTGGGGGAGGACATGCCAACCCACTCCAGTATTCTTGCCTGGAGAATCTCCATGGACAGAGGAGCCTGGTCGGACATGACTGAGCGACCAAGCACAGCACCCACCAATGAAAGAACTGAAGTATGGTGATGAAGATGAAACCAATACAACACTGTAAATTAACTACATTTCAATTTAAAAAATAAATTAATTTAAAAATAGTTTCCAATTAGAAAAATAAATTACAAATAAAATTAAAAATACAGATTCTAAAGTTAAAAAAAGATGAGCTGCAGCCGAAAGGAAACCATTAGCAACAAAGTGAGAAAACCCAGTGACTTGATGATGACTAGCTGGTTTATTCTGAGACTGAACTATAATGTTTGCTACTCTCTGCCTAAAGGTACGGATTTCCAGTGGTCTTAATACTTATGTGGGCTGCCAGAGCTGGTCTCTGGATTACTTGGTATATTATTTAGCTTTGATTCTCCTGCTTTGATGACTACTGACCCAGAGACATGGACAATAGCAGACCTCTCAAGAAAATATGTAACTCTTTTAAGAATCTGGAAATCAAGGTTTCAGTCACAGTGCAGAACAGATGAACCAGCAAGAAATTATGACTAGGAACAAGTTTTCTGTCTCCAACCTGACCCTGAGGAATGTTCACAGACTTTATGTGTATCCATCCTGTCACATTCTTCCTAAATCTAAAGCTATACACACCATATGCAAACTTATTTAAATATCTGGCTAATTCATACTAGAAATGAGCTCACTCAAGTTTCCATGAGATAATGAGTCTCTGTGAGTTTCTCTGAGACAGTGATTTAGGCAAAATACTTTATGTACCAGATTTATGCAGCAATCATCAAAAATCTGTACTTCACTTTATGTGCCATACCATCAGAGAGGCAAAAAACATACCAGATGGAACTCTGCAAGTTAAATGCAGATCAGTGTCAATGTCACTGTTACCAAAAGAAAAAAAATCCCTTCAGAACACAGGTATAAGTAGAACACTCAAAGGAAACTATGAACTGAGTACAAATGATTCATGTATCAACTACGTTTGCTTTTTCAAAATGTGTTATTTGAAACAGCCAACATAATAAAAATTATAAATTCCATTCAACATGCAACTCAGTTGCATGATCCTGAGACACACTTGTTAATAGTTAATTTGGAGTGACTTCATTTGCCAATGAATGGACTAAATATAAAACTATAGTTTGTATGACACACATACATTCACATCCAATTGGTTAAACAAGCAACCACTTGCAGACTCCACTTATTATCAAACTTAAAGACATACAATTTGAATTATCTTAGTCTCCAAAATCAGAAAGTTGGTTCCATGAAGAATCCTACAATTATTTAGAAATAGTCAGGGATTAACAATGTATGTATTATTGAGTGTGCCTGCAGCAGAGTGCTTTTTGCTCCAGACCATCTATATTTTATCTGTATTCTATCATGAAAGGAGGATTTTTAAACATGCCATTTTGATCAAACGCACGGCCTCCTGAAATCCTTAGAGACTCGAGTGAGCTCATATTTGCATTTTGGTTCCACTTCAAGAAGAGCTTTTGTGACTATTAATGAAAAGAAAACAGTCATCATGGGAGTGAATGACCCAATTTTCCTCATCCCTTTGATAATTAAAATACTGGAAAAATAAAAACATCAAAACTGCTTAATTTTATAAATGGCTGCTGTTAAGAAGAGCTTTAATTTTCTTTAAAACGATGGGACCATCAGTTAAACAAGCGTAATCTGTGAACACCACTTACCTGCCAAAATAGAGCAACATATGGTAGCAGAGCGTTGTAAAGATATTACACATAGCTACACGTGCTTATTAGATAAGTTTGATGTAGTCATAACTTGTTATTTACCCACTACATTCAGTAAAATATCAATTAAGTGAATGCTTCTAGTAGGGTCCCTTTGAGTGGGTATTTCCTGGAGAGTGGTAATTAATACAGATTCTAAGGCACAATCTCATGCTTCCTAAGACAGACTCGAGCGATCAGGTTAAAGAAACCTGTGATTTTAGCTTGTTCTCAAGAGACCTTTAAAGAGACATGCTGGACAAGTTACTAACTCTGATTTCAAAACCTCTGACTTATTGTAGCTACATTCTCTTTCTTCCTCTGTTGAGGTTAAACTGTGTCCTCCAAAAAGATATGCTGAAGTCCTAACTTCCAGCCCCTCAGAATGTGACCTGTATTAGGAAATAGGAATTTTGCAGAGGTGATTAGTTTAGTAAAGACAAGGTCATACTGGAGTAGAGTTCTTAATCTAATCTGATTATCATCTTTAAGCAAGAGAAGCAAGAGGAGAGAGGCACACAGGGACAACACCATGGATGACAGAAGCAAAGAATGGGGTACCTGTGGCTGTAAGCCAAGGAACACTAAGGACTGATGGCTACCAGCCGAAGCCAGGAAGGGACAAGGAAACACCCTATGCAGTTTCAGAGGGGTAAGAGCAGTGCTGACACCGTAATTATGGGCCTCTAGTCTCCAAAACTGGGAGACAATCCCCAATTTTGGTTGTTTTAAGCCATCTAGTTTAAGGTGTTCCATTTTGGCAGCCCCAGGAAGCTAATATATTGCTCATTTGCACAACAGGAAAAAGATTCAAGGAGGAAATGGTAGAAGTTGACCTTCAACCTGCATTGTCTACCCTCTACTAGAGGATCCTACCCAAACTTCACATGTACCCAGATGTTTATTCTCTCTCATGTGGACTACTGCAGTTAACTTTACATCTAGTGATGATCAAACTGTGCTTTGAGGACTCTTATTTCAGAAGCCGCTTGAGAGTGCTTCTCTGACCTAGTGCCTCTGAGCTTCCTGCAGGTAAAGTACAAGAATCTGCATAGTTAGAGAATACACACTGTCTTCAAGTGCACATGGAACATGCTCCAGGACAGATTACATGCTGGGTCACAAAGCAAGCCTGTGTAAATTTAAGAAAAGTGAAATTATATTAAATATCTTTTCTGACCATGATATTATAAGGCTAGAAATCAATTACAGGGAAAAAAGTGTAAAAATCACAAACACATAAAGGCTAAACAAAAAGCTACTAAACAACTAATAGATCACTGAAAAAAATAAAAAAGGAAAGAAAAAAAATAAAAAAACCTAGAGATAAATGAAAAGGAAAATACAGTGCTCCAAAACCTATGGGGTGCAGCAAAAGCAGTTCTAAGATTAGGGAATTTTATAATGATACAATCTTACCTCAGGAAACAAAAATATCTTATAAACAATCTAAACTTACACCTAAAACAACTAGAGAAAGATGAATAAACAAAACCCAAAGATGGTAGAAGGAAAGAAATCATAAAGATCAGAGCAGAAATAAATAAAATAGAGACTAAAATTGACAGAAAAAATCGATGAAAGTAAAAGCTGGTTTTCTGAAAAAGCAAACAAAATTGATAAATCTTTAGCCAAACTCATCAAGAAAAAAGAAGAGGGCCCAGATCAACAAAAACCAGAAATGAAAATGGAGACATTAAAAACAATATCACAGAAACACAAAGGATCATAAAAGACTACTGCGAGCATGATACAGCAATAAAATAAACAACCTCGAAGAAATGGATGAATTCTTAAAAACATACAAACTCCCAACTGAACAAGGAAGAAACATGAACAAACCATGTTTGTTCAAACAAACAAGTACTGAAACTGAATCAGTAATTTAAGAACTCTCTACAAGCAAAAATCCAGGACAGCATGGCTTCATTGTTGAATTCTACCAAATGTTTAGAGATGAATTAATACTAAACCTCTGAAAATATTTCCAAAAAACTGCAGAAGGAAAATTTCCAAAATCATTCTGTGAGGATACCATCACCTTGATATCAAAATCAGACAAAGATATCACAATAAAAGAAAAACATAGGCTAATATCACTGGTGAGCCTAGAGGCAAAAATCCTCAACAAAATACTAGCAAACCAAATGCAACAATATATTTAAATGGTCATACACCATGATCAAGTTGGATTTATCCCAGGAATGAAAAGATATTTCAATATCCATAAATCAGTCAATGTTATATTCCACATTAACTAAAGAATGAAAACCACATGATTATTCCAACAGCTGCAAAAAAACTTTGGATAAATGTCAACATTCATTTATGATAAAAACTCTTCAGAAAGTAGACACACAGGGAAGCTACCTCAACCTAATAAAAGCCATTTATAACAATCCCACAGCTAACATTGTATTCAATGGTAAAAAGCTAAAAGTATTTCCTGTAAGGTCAGAAACGATAAAAGGATACCTGCTCTCACTGCTTTTATTCAGCATAGTTTTGGAAGTCCTAGCCACAGCAATTAGAGGGGAAAAAAAAAAAAAGAGGAAAACAAATTGGGAAAAAAGTAAAACTGTCACTCTTTGCACATGACATGACACTATACACAGAAAATCCTAAAGATGCTACCATAAAACTACTAAAGCTCATCAAGGGACTCTATAAAGTTGCTGGATACAAAATTAATATACAGAAATGTGTAGCATTTCTATACACTAACAACACAATATCTGAAAGAGGAATTAAGGAAAAATCCCCTTTACCATTGTATCAAATAGAATAAAATATCCATGAATAAATTTACCTAAGGAGGCAAAAGATCTGTACTCTGAAAGCTGCAAGATGCTGATAAAAGGAATTGAAGACAACACAGACAGAAAGATATACTGTGTCTTTGGATTGAAAAAATTCATATTGTTAAAATGACCATACTGTACAAGGCAATCTACAATCCAATGCAAACACTATCCAATTATCCATGGTATTTTTCATAGGCCTAGAGCCAAAAAAAACCCTAAAACTTTGTTTGGAGTCAGAAAAGACCCCAAATAGCAAAAATAATCTTGAGAAAGAATGGAGCCAGAGGAATCACATGCCCTGACTTTAGACTATACTGCAAAGCTACAGGCATCAAAACAGCATGGTACTGGAACAAAAACAGAAATATGGATTAGTGGAACAGGATAAAAGTCCAGAGATAAATCCACACACTTCTGGTCACCTAATGTGACAAATGAGGTAAGAATATACAATGGAGAAAATACAGTCTCTACAATAAGTGGGTGCTATGAAAACTGGACAGCTATAAGTAAAAGAATTAACCAAGAACATTTTCTAACACCATATATAAAAATAAATGCAAAAAGGATTAAAGAACAAAATGCAAGACTGTATAATATAAAAGTCCTCAGGAAAAACATAGGGAGACCACTCTTTGACATAAATCACCACAATAGTTTTGGATTTGTCTCCTAGAGCAATGTAAATAAAAACAAAAATAACATGTGACATCTAAGAATTTTAAAACTTTTGCACAGCAAAGGAAACCATAAACAAGAATAAAGACAACCTACGTACTGGGCAAAGTTTTGGCAAACAATGCCACTGAAAAGGGGTTGATTTCTAAAATACACAAATATCTCATAAAGCTTAATATAAAAAAAACTATCAAAAAACGGTTAGAAGATCTAAGTAGGTGTTTCTCCAAAGAAGACATACAGATATTCAACAGGCACATGAAAAGATGCTCAAAATTGCTGGCTACCAGACAAATGCAAATCAAAACTAGTATTAGGCATCACATCACGCTAGCCATAATGGTCATCAGTAAACAGTCTACAAACAATAAATGCTGGAGAGGGTGTGGAGAAAAAGGAGCCCTCTGACTGTCGGTGGGAATGTACACTGGTGTGGCTACTATGGAGAACACTATGGAAGTTATTTAAAAAACAAAATAGTTACCATATGATCTTGCAATCACATTTCTGAGCATATATCTGGAGAAAACACTAATTCAAAAAGACACACATACTTCAATGCTCATAGCAGCATTATTTACAATATCCAAGACACGGGAGCAACCCAAAAGTCTATCAACAGATGAGGAAATAAAGATGTGTGAGATATATATCAGTTCAGTTCAGTTCAGTTGCTCAGTCATGTCCAACTCTTTGCAACCACAAGGACTGCAGCAGGCCAGGCTTCCCTATCCATCACGAACTCTCAGAGCTTATTCAAACTCATGTCCATTGAGTCAGTGATGCCATCCAACCATCTCATCCTCTGTCGTCCCCTTCTCCTCCCGCCTTCAATCTTTCCCAGCATCAGGGTCTTTTCCAATGAGTCAGTTCTTTGCATCAGGTGGCCAAATATGGCTTCCCTGTGGGCTCAGGGGTAAAGAATAAACCTGCCAAGCAGAAGACCTGGGTTCAATCCCTGCGTCAGAAAGAGCCCCTGGAAGAGGGCATGGCAATCCACTCCAGTATTCTTGCCTGGGAAATCCCATGGACAGAGGACCCTGGGAGGGCACAGCCATAGGGCTCACCAAAATTCAGATTTAGAGACTAAATATATATATATATATATATATACACACAAACACACACAGGCATATATATAAACTGAATCATTTGCTGTACACTTTAACACATTTTAATTTAAATATACTTACACAAATAATCTACATACTTCAAAGAAGTCTAGGCTACTCCAGCAATTTTAAGTAGTTTTCCTACTCTGTCTAAAAGAATAGAGTTTTCTGATTAAGCTGATTTAGAATTAATTGAGCATTATTCAATAATTGTTTGATTTGCTTTTAGATTTTCTCATGGAAAAATATTTTACACTTTCAGTTCAAAGTCTTTCTTCAGTAACTTAATAATGCTAATTGTGAACCACTGTATAGCAAAAATATTTAAGCTATGTGGATCTTAGAGACAGACAAACAGAATCCTTTTTAAATTAGAGATAACATTGTCAATCAGAATTTATCATTGGTATTTTAAATAAATTTGGGAGTAAAATGGTTTTCTATATTTATAAAAAGATACAGCACACCATCTTTATTTTGCTCATTTTACTTTTGAATGGTAAAAGTAAAAGAAAATTTCCTGAGAATCACTACTCGAGCTCTGAAGTTGTTAAGTGGGCTTCATGACTCCTTGGATAAAATAATAAAATGTCAACCTGCTCATCATATGCAAATATGCATATGCAAAATGTGCATGAAACTTGAAAATCAAGGTTGAAGACATGATTTAAATTTAGGTGAGGCCTCCTGGGTTGGAATGTGACTTAACTTCTACCATGTTCTAGAAGTTGTCAAGCTTTCATAACACTCCTTACTAACCATTTAGGGAATAGCCATCAGTTACTTTTAAACAGATTACAAATGATCTGTTTTTCAGTGAGTTTTATTAAAAGATTCCCTCTCTATTGGTTTTTGCTTGGTTTCTACTTACACTCCCTGTTTCTAAACTTCTGGAAGACACATTAAAAATCAGGAAGAAATATTTTGCTTTCACACTGCAATTTCCTATGTTATTATAAGTGTTTTGAATCATCACCAAACTTCCCTCTAAAACATAAATGAGTAGGTAGGTCTCAGGAGAATATTTCTATTTATCATAATAACAAACTTGAAGTAATTGGTTAATTTTGGAAAATAGCATTTCCTCACTGGTTCTTTGCTTTAGCATGCTGGTTAGTTATAATAAAATCCAAAACAGCACTGGCTTTAAAATAGAAAGTTGATTTATTTGCTCATTTTTAAACACACTGTGGGGAAAATAAAAAGAACTTCACAATTTTGCTTTTCAGGCAAGTTTTTAAGATATTTAAGACAGAGAGACAAATGAGTTCCTTTGATAGCTTAATTAAGCCTTATGTGTGTAGATGGCCCATCATCTCTTTAGAAAAATGTCTTTGTCATCTCTAGCATCTGTCTCTACTTCCCCCAGTCCCAATTTTTGCATCCTTACCTCAAACCTAGGGTGTGTAAATAAACTCTTAGGAGATTTCTCTGCTAATTCAACTTCTTATTAACCCTGAATATACTATATACTATTGTCATATTAATCTCAAAGCACTTTTCCAATCTTATCATTTACTGGCTCAAAAACTTCTATTTGCTCTCCAATTGCCTTCAAAATTAAATATGACCCCTTGGTCAGACATTTAAGACCCTTTAAAATGTGTCACCAAATGAATCATTTTCTCATTCATCCTAGACAAGTTCTCTCTTCCAGTCACATTCTATTCTTGAATTTTATTAATAAGTGTGCTTTTAGACTTTCTAGACCTTGCAATTTTATCATTCCTTGCTCCTGGCATGATTTCTCTATCCATCTTTACCTGAACCAGAGAGAATCTATTTCTTACGGCCCAACAAAGGAGCTCACAAAGATAGAATCTCACACTCACATGGACCTTGTTAACACAGTGCCTACAACTCATGCATCTTCCTATAGTGTGCCTAGGGTAGCGTTCCCAAGGAACTTCTCTTAAATGTCTTGCTTTTTTTGTAAAAGCATATGTACTCATTCACTCACTCACATATTTATAGATAACCTCCTATGTGCCATACAATGGGATATAAAACTTAAGCAAGCCTTTCTATTTAAGGGCAAAACTGTTATGATAAAGGTCCATAGGTGCTATGGAAAGGGGGAAGGTAAGCCATTCAGATGTGAGAAGAGACCTCCAAAGAAGGGACCCATATCTAAAACTGGCATTCATCCCATGAATACCTGCAGGAGAGGACGACATTCCAGGAAGACAGAATGGCTCCTGCCCACCTTAGAATTAATATAGATGGTATTTTGACAGAAATCATCATTTTGTAAAGGGAAAATCTGTTTTAGCTATAAAGTCATGTAAAAAGATAGACTGAGCATTGATTTAATAGAAGATTCCCTTTCAAACTCCAATAGTGGTAAAACCTGACCATAAGCAATCTCCTAATGAAGCTGGGATGATGATAATATAAAATTAAGTTTGTATGTATGGCACACACAGGATTAAGTCTTAATCAGTTATTTAGGTGGAATTCAACTTATAAGACAGGGGTAACTGAAAACAAAACCAGCTCACATTATAGTTTTATCTATTTTAAATTTGAATTTAATTAGAATGTGTCTATTAACCCTTCCAATTTAAAATAATCCCTTTCCTCCATTTTCAGTCCAATGTATAGGACTATGCAGAGAAAACTGACATTTAGAAAGACAACTACAACTTTAAAGGGGGATCGTTTCATGTTTAAAAAATATTGAGCTTCATATTCTGGGGTAGTAAAATATACTAGTACTTTTTGGAAAGATGGAAGAACCTGAAATTGCTGTTAACCACACCATGCCATTATGTATTTCAATAAAGCACTGTTTCATTCCTAGACAGTAAGAGTTTGGGACCAAATATACTCAGGAGAGTAAGGATAAGCCACCAAGGCACAAAGGACAAGAGGTAGGAAAAAGAAACAAAGGCAACCTCGTGTTTGACCTGGGGACGCAGTAGGCAAGCCTCTTATGCAAAGAAACAAATGCTTCAAAGGTTTCTTTCCTGCAATTGCATCAGACTTAAGGAAAAAGGAACCAGACCTAGTATTTTGCAAGCAACTGCAGCTAGAGCTTAGCTCCCCAACCCTGAGCCAGTCATTAGCAGCATCACTTTTTTGGAATAGAATTTAGGACCTTGATTTCCGGATTCAGACAGGTTGGGCTGAACCCAAACTCCAAATTTTATAGGTTGTGTAATAATCTCTCTGGATATGATTTCCCCGTCTGTAAAATGTACATAATAAAACCTACTTCAGAGTGTTTGTTGGGAGATACAGAGATCATCCATATACAGCACGCTGCATGCTGACTAACACACAGTGAGAAATCCGTAGATCACAGCTGCTGGGATCAAAGCAATCACCCTGGTGCTTGACCTAAATGTGCAAATATTTTAACTAAATATTCATATTCAGCCAGTGAACCTCTTCAGACTAACAGAGGGGGGCCTCTTGTTCTCCAAAGGACCATCATTTGGAACGAATTCGGCCTCTAGCCAAAGACCTTCACAGCAGTGTAGGGCTGTATTGCAGACTTGCTACAAAGCACGTGGAGGCAGGCTACAAAGAGCACTGGGGCTGAGAGAACTGCAGATTTAAACACTCTCCCCTCCCTGGACAAGGACCTGAATGCTCCCACTGACTTCTATTTCCTCCCAGCCTGGGTGTCCAGGGAGGGTCTTAAATAGGAAGTTGTTCTCTGAGAGGTCTCCTGTTCATGCTTTGAGTGAGTGACTGAGTGAAGCCACTCAGTTGTGGCCGACTCTTTGTGACGTCATGGACTGTAGCCTACCAGGCTCCTCTTCCGTGGGATTTTCCAGGCAATAGTACTGGAGTGGATTACCATTTCCTGCTTTAGGACACCTCAAAAGCAAGAGATGTAGACCAAAGGCAGACTGAAGTCATTTGCAAAGTTCAAGGTCATCTTTCCTTTTTCTTTCCTTTGAATCTAAAAGTTCAGTCATTAATTATATCACAAGTCTAAAAAGGAGTTCTCTCCATCCTGGTCTTTATTGAGCTGGGTTAGACACGAAGGCAGCAATTTCTGCTTTTGTTTATTTTTGAGCAGGTCTGTTGCCTGTGCTTAAATTTCTTGTTAAATCTCTCTGTTTTATAGCTAATCACATTTTTATAGCAGGCATGAAGCTCTCTACAAGGCCCTTGCTGAGCTGTTCCTGTAAA
The DNA here is from genome assembly GCF_016772045.2 of Ovis aries. Classification (NCBI taxonomy): domain Eukaryota; kingdom Metazoa; phylum Chordata; class Mammalia; order Artiodactyla; family Bovidae; genus Ovis; species Ovis aries. Next base: position 57,649,364 of record NC_056069.1, read on the forward strand.
TCAAAACCTTACTCGGCTGTTCTTGTAGCTGGCAGTGGAACAGGGCTAGTTTTACCATTTATGGTTGCAAAGACTATCCAGATTTTTTTTTAAGTTCCCTTAGCTTTTTGGTTTTTTTTTCTCCACTCAACTCCCTCCCCTCCTGCCTTAAAAATGTATATTCCAGGCTTAGCTAAAACATGTCTGAATAGATTATTTCATTCCTTACCACGGTGCATTAATAAAGGTGTCAAAATGACAGAGGATGCTTGGCTTTCATCCCTGAGTCCCAGATCCATTCCTCGAGGGTAGGCTGTAGCTATTTGGGAAAAGATGATCTGATCTTTGGGGCTCCTGGAAGCTGACCTCCAAAGTCTATTTAAAGTATTAAACACTTTCTAGTAAAATATAAAGTGGACAGGTTGCTTAAACACATCCTGTCTCGTTAGGCTACTCACACCTCAGCATCGTCTTTGCCGTCATGCCTGTGTCCAGCTGGGGACAGAGGGAGCTCATGCATTTAACCTGAGATTATTTCACTAAGGGAGTATAAGTGTCTTTTCTGTGTTCACACCAGTGTTCAAAACTGTCCCGATGGATTTCCCTGGTGGCGCAGTGAATACGAATCTGCCTGCCTATGCAGGGAAAATCAGTTCAATCCCTGATCCAGGAGGATCCCATATGTCATGAAGCAGCTAAGCCTGTGCACCCTAAGCACTGAGCCCACGTGCTGCAAGTACTGAGACCATGAGCCCAGAGCCTGTGTTCAGCAACAAGAGAAGCCCAGTCACTGCAAGGAAGAGTAGCCCCCACTGGCTGCAAGCAGAGAAAGCCCTCACAAAGAAATGAAGACCCAGCTCAGCCAAAACTAAATAGAATTAAAAACAAAAAACTGCTATTTTGTTTGCTAAATAAAAACTGCTATCCTGTTTTTCTTTTTCTTTTTTTGATAATTATGGTGAGGCTAAGAAGAAAGAAAGGTGTGAAGATATGACAAAAACATATACATATGTGTGTGCGTGTGTGTGTGTGTGTGCACGCACATGTTACGTCATTTCAATTGTCTGACTCTTTGCAACTCTATGGACAGTAGCCCACCAGATTCCTCTGTCCATGGGATTCTCCAGGCAAGAATACTGGAGAATACAGAAGACTGCATTGCCATTTCCTTCTCCAGGGGATCTTCCTGACCCAGGGATCAAAGCTGCATCTCTCATGTCTCCTGCATTGGTGGACAGGTTCTTTACCACTAGCACTACCTGGGAAGTGTGTATTTATATATGAGCTATTTTTAAAGAGCATGGGAATAAAGGAATATGGATCCTACCCAAAATTTCCAAAAGAAAAGACACCTCTCGGGCACCATGGTAGAACCTATACCTGTGGGAATAATAGAGGGAGCAATGACTCAATGGCTTTGGGTTTTCAGCAAACCCCACACCTGGTAGCATCCACTGGTACCCATTCCAGGTACATATTCCAGGTGGCTCTACTCACAGGAGACAAAAATCCGCTCTCTGGTTCCAGTAACTGACCCAAGTAAGACCTCAGGACAAGGGAGTCTCAGGTCTGACACTGCGAACTCTCCTTCTCCTGGGCACCCAGGCAGGTGCTGGGCGAGACCCTGGTGGCATTAGAATGAGTAAGACATTGTCACTGCCCTGATGGAGCTCCTTGGCCCCTCTTTTGAGCTCTGGTCTCCGGCTGGTTCACAGGGCCAAGACGCAACTCAAACATGATTAGGCAGGAAGGAAATGTGTTGCCTCCGGGAAGGAAGAGTGGTAGGCGACGGAATGGAAGGAGAGGGCGGAGCAAGCAGTGGATGTGCGGCTGCAGCAGGATGCTCACGTAGGGGGCTATCTCACTTTCTTCTTCCTCGCCTCTTCCTAAGTCTGCTTCCCTTGCTCTTCCCGCTGACAGGAAATGTGATCCTGGCACCACCAGCTCAGCCACCCCAGAAGAAAGAGAGGCCTTGTTCAGCCCAGTGTGTGTATAGCAACTGCAAGAAGGGCTCTGAGCAACAGAGATCACAGGCACGACCCGCGGAATATCTTTCTTTGTAGCAGAAGGGGTGTCTTGGTCACACCTGGATCGAGTCCCAGTTCCGCAGCCAGGGGGAGAAGAGTCTGTCATCAGAAGAAAGGGGATTGGAGAGTTAATGAGTTGCCTCTGTTGACTCAAAGGCTCAACAGTATAGGATATTTGCCCAAAAGAGAGGCAGTGGGAGGCAAGGAAATACATTAAATGGATGGCTTAAACTGGGATTGCCATATACACACACATGCATGCTAAGTCGCCTCAGTCGTGTCGGACTCTTTGCGACCCTATGGAATGCAGCCCACCAGGCTCCTCTGTCCATGGGATTCTCCAGGCAAGAATAATGGAGTGGGTTGCTGTGCCCTCCTCCAGGGGATCTCTCCAACCCAGGCATCAAGCTCAAGTCTCTTCTGTCTCCAGCACTGGTAGGCAGGTTCTTTACCACTAGCACCACTTGGGAAGCCTGGTCTATGTGGGAAAAGAATCTAAAAAACACGTGGTTATTTGTATGTGTAACTGATTCACTTTGCTGTATACCTGAAACTAAAACAACATTGTAAATCAACTATACTCCAATAAAAATTAAAAAAATAAATAAATAAAACAGCAGAAGGAGATAAATGGTGGAATGAAGTGTTAGTATTTAAGTGGGGAGAAAGGCAGTATACTTGATTATAGCCTGTCCTTTTAATAACAAAAATTATTAACACTACTTCTTATTACTAACAAGAATTATTAACACTACTTCTTATTACTAGGCACTTCCTGTTACTACTTTATTTTTCTATAATTTTTACTTTACATTGAGGTACAATTGATATTTAGCCGTATGTAGGATGTCACACCTATGAAAGAGTAGAAAACCTAGCTTCCAATTCAAGTAGCCTAATCTGAAGGCCCAGGCACTTACATATACTCTCCAGGCCTGGTTCTTCTTCACCAATTTTCGTGATAAGTCACTTCAGTCATGTCTGACCCCACGGACTATAGCCCACCAGGCTCCCCTTTCCATGAGATTCTCCAGGTAAGAATACTGGAATGGGTTGCCATTCCCTCCTCCCAGGGATCTTCTCAACTCAGGGACGGAACCTAGGTCTCCTGCATTATAGCCAGCTTCTTTACTGTCTGAGCCACAAATGATTTTCCCTTAGAAGCAAAAATGACCACGCAGTGATGCTTCTCAGGCGTCATCTGCTGTGTGATCTTCTGAAGAAAGGCTGAAGGAAACCTGACCCAAAAGGATGATGTGAACTCCTGTAGCTCCAGACAGATGCTAGGAGAGGTCAACTGCCTCCCAGACATTGTCCTGGGTGACCAGTGTAGGACAAGGGTGACACGATTGACTAGGAAATCTTGGTAAGGAGAAGGATGAGATGTGTTCCCTGGAAAATGTCCCCCTTTTGAAAATTAAAATCAAGTATAAGTATGAGTAAAAATAAACATGAGGAAGTATCCTCAAGTTACAAAACAGAGGCTCTGATAACACTGTGCACAGAAAACCCATTCTTTCTTCTCCAAACCGTCATCTCTTGCTAAAATAATAACAGCACTTGCAGCCTCTGACGCCTGCATGTTAGAAGAACCCAGATCTCCTCAAGATTGCCTTCACTCCCATGGCGTTAACTGGAGAATTTTGAAGAATAAAGTATATTTATTCTATTCACTGACCATAGAGACAGTTGTCTAGCTGCCTATGATTATTTATTTTAATTGAATTGGGTTTTGATTATACCTGCCAAGCTGATTATTTAAGATAATGACATAGTTTGAAAGTTGGAAAGCAAAAGCTTCTTTTCTAAAATGAAGAAATGCCTCATCACTTAGCTCATCTGCTTAAAAAAAATATAAAAAAAAATTTTCCTTCATGATGAGGATAGTGAAAAAGGCAGAATACTGCTTTTCCCCCATGGTTCTCAACCAGAGGCAACTTGTATATAACTGTCATCCACGGGGATATTCAGCAATGTCTGAAGATGGTTTTGGTTGTCACAACTTGAGGTGTGTAACTAACATCTAGGGAGAAGAGACCAGGGATACCGCAAAATGACCTGCAATTCACAGAAAGGCCCCTCTGTGTGGACCAAAATATCAGCAGTGCCACGGCTGAGAGACCCTGGTTTAGACAAGCTGCAGTCTATCCATTATTAACTGAATGGTTCTTCGTGGGCTAGTAACTTAAATTCTGCAAAATAATGAAAGACTGTTGTGAGAAACTATGACTGCAACTATTCTCTTTTACAACCACTATTGTTACTACTAGATCAATTCATCAAGCACTTTGTGTTGTTGTTCATCCACTCCGTCGTGTCTGACTCTTTGCCACCCAATGGACTGCAGTACGCCAGGCCTCTCTGTTCTTCACTATGCCCTAGAGTTTGCTCAAACTCATGTTCATTGAGTCAATGATACCATCCAACCATCTCATCCTCTGTTGCCCCCTTTTTCTCCTGCCCATTGAGCGTTTACTCTGTGTTAGGTATTGGTTTAATTGTTATTTCAATCAGTACAACTACCTTAGGAGGCACTATTATTTCTCCATTTTACTGACGAGCAACTGAGGCAGAAAAGGGGTGAGAATCATCCCCAAGGCAAGACCTGGCAGAAGAACTCTGGGCTTAGGAGACAACATGCACATTTCAGAGGCTGTATCATGGCTATTGATCGTAGAGGCTGAATGAAATACTGAGCAGACAGTGAAGAAGAAGGGCGCCCCCAGAGGTTCTGCATCAAGATGTGTTGATCAAAGGAGGCAGAATCAGTGGTCAAACTCTTTTTATCACACTTGGAAACACTGTCTATGAGTTTTTCTAAAAAATACAATAATTGAAAAATATCAAACTGAAGGGAAGTGACAGTAATAATATTTAGAACAGAGAAAGGAGTACAAACAATGAAAGAGAAAACTATAGGGCATCAGTGTGACCCATAGCCAGTCCAGCTCATAGCAACAGAACCAGTGATGGCGGGGTGTCCAGTTCCCTCCAGGAGCCCAAGGAAAGGCAGCGATGGAGGTCACGTCCTCCACGTGCATAGCCTTGCTACTCTGGGGGATGGAGAATGAGGCCTGACTCACTAGCCCTGCCCTAGGTAGTTGGGTATGAAAAGAACCATCCTTTTGGGACCAATTATCCAACATGGGTTACTCTAGAATGTTCCTCTCCCAACCCTCTGTGTGAGTCTTTCTGAGACTCACCAGGTCCACTTCTATTTCACAAACAAAGCTCCCTGCTCATCCCTCGATATGTATAAACATACTCAGGTACAGAATCAGCCCCACTGACATCAACTTTGAATGTTATTCATAACGGAAAGCGAGTGTGTTCTGGTCCTGATGATGGTGAGGGATCTTTAGCCTCAGGGACATGACTGTTCCAAGTTCACTGCATGTTTCTTCCTGTGGGACATTCACAGGGAAGTGCTGCCTGACCTACATTGAGAGCCCTCAGGTACAGACTGGGAAGTCTTTACGGGGGATGAGAACGTGGCTTTGCTTTTGCCTGATGAGAAGACAGCAGCGCAGCGTCTGGCTGAGAGCGACTGCGGAGGAGTTGCATGCATTGTCTGAGTTGCCGGATCTACGCAAGTTGGAATGGCTGCTCCCAACTACAAGCATGCTTATGACGTCTCTGCAAGTCCCTGTCTTTTGATTTGTAAACTAGGATAATACTGCCTCACATTTATGCTGACAAAGGATAACCACAGTACCTTTATTACAGTGCTAGAGACATGATAAGGACTAGATCGGTAGTTGCCATTGCCAATGAGACCTAGCACTCCTGTAAGAAATGTATGGTCCTTGTCCCCTTTGCGATCCTAAAATGAAATTCAATTAACGTATGAAATTTCGAAAGAAATAATAAAATGCCTTAACAATATAACCAAGGAGAAAGAGAAGAAAAGTAAATAATAATGGAATGCCATGCCTTTAAATATGTAATTGGCTAGGTTCTTCCACCCAGGAAGATACAAAACTAGCTGTGTACTTCACCTTGAATGCAACAGTGACAAATGCAGATGCAAATGTGAGGTGCTTGTTACACACAAGCAGCATGGCAGCTGTGATGGGATTGTCTGAAAGTGTCAACAGCTCTTGGGGAAGTTCTGATTCCCCAAGTCCTAACACCCCTCGACGAACATGGCAGTTTCATTCTTGGAAAATTCAATGCATATATTCACCCTGCACACACACACACACACACACACACATACACACAAAGTACTTCATGTCTACACAGACATGTTTCTGAGCCTAGACTCAAATAATTATTAACAATATATTTGGTCTACTTGAATGCCCAATAAGCTCACAAACACTGCTTCACTTTTTTTGTTGTGCAAGACTCTTCTATGCACTACAGGACACCAGCACCCTTGTCCCTCTCCCCTGAAGTCCAGTAGCTCTCCTCCAGGCATTATGATAACCAAATGCATGTTCACAAATTTGGCCCAAACACTGCTTCAGAGCGGTGCCAGGCCAGCTAAGTACCATCACACCAGATCAATGGTATCACTAATAAAACAACAAGAAAAAACGCCCTATAGTTCTATGAAATGATTATTGATTTCTCTTTCCACACTGCATTACATTCATTTAAAATTGGTAGTAATTATTAAAAACAAGCTCATGCAGGCTGCTCTCATGGCGTGTGAAGGAATATGAAGAAAAGTGGAGGGTAGCTTTAAGTGGAGAATAAGCACTCACTGCTCACATTCAGGGCTTCTGATCTCTAAATGTCCTTTCCTGCGGCCACAGTTTGGACTCACTAAGGCTGATATCAGGATAGCAAGAGTTAAAACTCAGACGTCTGAAAAGGAAAAGATGGTAGTTATATTGAGGGCTTCTGAATTCTAATCAGCCACGTGGATGTATTTCTAATGTTTTTCCAAATATAGGATTTTCCTGTAAAGGGGTTTTGTTAATAGTATAGCCACCTATTCTAATGCAGGGTGGCCTTGGATTGTGCTTCTCTCTAACGATTTCACTTATTAAGTTTTTAAGGAAGGCAAGAGAGAATTTTATTATGGAAGCAGATGGCATGGTATTCTAATTCATTCAACAAACATGAAAGATCCACAACCTGCCAGGCCTTCAGATATTAGGACAGATTCCCTTGGAACACTAAATAGATGCTAAACTGATGTGACTGGTTCTAGAATTTCTCTGGACCAGATAGAGATTATCTTCACTTAATTATAAGTAGGCTTAGGCCTGGAGTTTGACAATCAGAACACTATGCCTGAAGTCCCAGTGGGTGGTCACCATACCTCTTGGCTCAATGGTCCAATGTACTAAAAGTTAAGTAGGTCACAATTTCCGAAACTTTTTCCTTCCAAAAATTTACATTTTCAAGCATCGCTGCACTTCCAAGCTATTAAAACTTCAGTAACTAAAGATATAGGTCCAAAAAAGTCCATTTTGCCTTCTAAATCATACTGAACATTATATAAATTGAGGTTTTGCTAATTCTGTACATTTAAGTCTTGGATAAAATAAAGCAATTAAAATAATATCCCTAGAGGTCAATATACTTTGTTCACTGCTACACAGGGAATAGTTGGGAGAGGGGAAAAAAAAAGCAGGTTGAATAGGAACAAGGCCCCTACCCAAGTAATATGGCTCCCAAACAAGACAAGGATTTAGATAGAGCAACCACAGAGGAGTCGTTTCATCTGATATTTACCTATTTGAAGTGAAGTTGCTCAGTCGTGTGCAACTCTTTACAATCCCATGGGCTGTAACTTACCAGGCTCCACAGTCCATGGAATTTTCCAGGCAAGAGTATTATATTGATCTATTTACTGCTCTGCTAAAAGAAAATTTAAATACTGTCAGATTTATCTAACACAGTTACGTAAATACACTGGCTTGGTCCCATGTGGGACCTTCTCAACCTGAGTGTAATGGGCAACATAACAAAAAGATCCACCTAGTTCTCTACGATCATAAAGGACCAGCCTCACGTGCACATCAAGAGCAGGACACCAAGTGCGAAACTGAGACAGGCTGCCACCTGGGGCCCTTTGCTGCAACGTTTGCACCTGGACAGCGTCTCCCCCAGCGACAGAATACAGGGAAACAATAAGGGACTGAAAACAACTGCATGCATGAGCAGCTGGGGCAAGTTCTGGACAACATGCTACCAAAAGATCAAAAAGCTGCCCCTTGTGAAGAGTCGGGAGCAAAAACAGAATGCCAGGAGCAAAAGCAGCGTACTGCGTATGTTCCCCGTATTCAACATCATCAAAGGGGAGGGCAAACCACCTACGCCACCCCTCCAGCCTGACCTCTGGACACTCCCCGACCCTCACCCCACATAAGGAACAGCTCACCATACCCCTCAGGAAGCAAGCAAGGGAATCTGTCACTTGTTTTCACCCCCCCCCACTGCTGCAGCAGGGGCCCCAGTAATGTCTTGCCTGAATTTCTTAACTGGCCTCTTGTCAAGAAAGCACTTGGAGATGGCCCAGTGAAAACTCATTCAGAGAGCTAAACTGGATGCGTTTGGAACAAGTGTCCTACACCAGCGTTCAGAGTCCACATCACCCTGGTAAAGGCGTTCCTTATCATATCTGCTCATTGTTCTCTGACAAAGAGACCAACAGGGCCACTGTTCATAGACATTTGTTTTCTAGGTTTCTATGTATTTGCACATCTGCTTTGCTGTCAGATGCCTGCCTCAAATACCACTCTGGTGTCTGCATATTGGAGGTCAAGTCATGATAAGGCACGGGGCTTCCTTGGTGGCTCAGAGGGTAGAGAATCCACCTGCAATGTAGGAGACTCGGGTTCAACCCCTGGGTTGCAAAGACCCCCTGAAGAAGGGAGTGGTAACCCACTCGAGTGTTCTTGCTTAGAGAACTCCATGGACAGAGGAGCCTAGCAGGCTACAGTCCATGGGGTCAGGAAGAGTCGGACATGACCGAGCAAGTAATGTTTTTACTTTTTTCACTTTCATGATAAGGCATAGCAAGGTCTAATGCAGAATCTATATCCTAATAATAACTATATTTATTGAGTGCTTCCTCTGTGCCAGACATAATACTAAGTTCTGTCCCTATGGATTCTTTCACTGAATCCTGAAAATGAAAGTGAAAGTCGCTCAGGCATGTTCAACTCTTTGAGACCCCATGGACAATACAGTACATGGAATTCTCTAAGCCAGAATACTGGAGTGGGTAGCCTTTCCCTTTTCCAGAGGATCTTCCCAACCCAGGGATTGAACCCAGGTCTCCCCCACTGCAGGCAAATTCCTTACCAGCTGAAGCACAAGGGAAGCCCCACTGAATCCTGGATTCACTGCAAATAAGGTACTTCATCCCTTTTTTACAGGTGAGGATGCTGAGACACACAATAGTTAAGAGAAGTGGCAAAGGTCATACATATGGTAATAGCAGAGGTAGGATTTGCACTCAGGTATGATGATGTTCAAAAGCAGAGGCATTACTTTGCCGACTAAGGTCCGTCTAGTCAAGGCTATGGTTTTTCCTGTGGTCATGTATGGATGTGAGAGCTGGACTGTGGAGAAGGCTGAGTGCCAAAGAATTGATGCTTTTGAACTGTGGTGTTGGAGAAGACTCTTGAGAGTCCCTTGGACTGCAAGGAGATCCAACCAGTTCATTCTCAAGCAGATCAACCCTGGGATTTCTTTGGAAGAAATTATGCTAAAGCTGAAACTCCAGTACTTTGGCCACCTCATGAGTAGAGTTGACTTGCAAAAGACTCTGATGCTGGGAGGGATTGGGGGCAGGAGGAGAAGGGGACGACAGAGGATGAGATGGCTGGATGGCATCACTGACTCGATGGATGCGAGTCTGAGTGAACTCCGGGAGTTGGTGATGGACAGGGAGGCCTGGTGGGCTGCGATTCATGGGGTCGCAAAGAGTCGGACATGACTGAGTGACTGAACTTAACTGAACTGAACTGAACTGATGATGATGTTACAGAGAAGGCAATGGCACCCCACTCCAGTACTCTTGCCTGGAAAATCCCATGGACCGGAGGAGCCCAGTGGGCTGCAGTCGATGGGGTCGCTAGGAGTCAGACACGACTGAGTGACTTCACTTTCACTTTTCACTTTTCACTTTCATGCATTGGAGAAGGAAATGGAAACCCACTCCAGTGTTCTTGCCTGGAGAATCCCAGGGACAGGGGAGCCTGCTGGGCTGCCGTCTCTGGGGTCACACAGAGTCAGACACAACTGAAGTGACTTAGCAGTAGCAGCAGCAGCATGATGATTTTAAAATTCTGCACTTTGCTCTGTAGCCTTCCAAAACATCTAGTCTGTTTTGCCAGCACTGAAGAAATATGTGGAATATTCTACTATCCCCCACACATTTCTTTGTGACATCTGAACTATACTAGACACCATTCCTTTCACCTGAAATAGTCACCCTAGACTTCCAGATAAAGTTATTCCCAGTGTATGCTTTGAGACACTGTCTATGGCTTCCTTCTCCTTCTTTCATGTAATCTTGAAACACACCCCACCCCATTCAGCTGCAGTAATTCCACTGGCTTCCAAAACCTTTTGTATCCTCCCTACACGCAAACTCAGAAAGTACATGTATTTGTTTCTTTTAGGTACTTAATGTCATGTTCAAAGACTGCATCCAAGTTTATATTCACACAATGTACACAATTAAAACTTTGAAAAGTCATTTGCCCAACATGAGTTTTATTATTTGTGCATACTCAAGAGACACGAAGCTGAAGCTCCAATACTTTGGCCACCTGATGCGAAGAGTGGACTCACTAGAAAAGACCCTGATGCTGGGAGAGATTGAGGACAGGAGGAGAAGGGGGCAACAGAGGATGAGGTAGTTGGATGGACTTAATGGACTCAATGGACATGAGTTTGAGCAAACTATGGGAGATGGTGAAGGACAGAGAAGCTTGGTGTGCTGCAGTCTGTGGGGTCACAAAGAGTCGTACACAACTTAGCAACTGAACAACAACAACTCAAGAGGAAGGCTTTGCTTTTGTTGTTGAAGACACACTTCTGTCTACCTCTTCTCCATACTTCTTTAAATATATCTTTCTTATAGTATGCATCATGTTACAGTATCGTTTACCTGCCTCCCTTGACAAACCAGACCATAAATTTCCTGGGAGCAGAAACAGGTTTTTTCACTCATGTGTCCCCATAAGTTAGCACAATGAATTATGAGAATCAGATCAGCAATAACTATTTGGGAGATGAATGGATGGATGAAAGGAGGGGTGTATATAGTATGAACTAATGGTAGCATATAATGGTTAAAATATGAAATATATCACATACATATATTGATGGAGCAGGAATGGCAACCCACTCCAGTATTCTTACCTCGAGGAATCCCATGGACAGACCAGCCAGGTGGGCTATAGTCCATGGGGTCACAAAGAGTCGGATGTGACTGAGTGACTAAGTACATATGTACCATTAGGTTGCACACCTGAGAATAATATAATGCTATATGTCATTAAATCTCAATTTTAAAAAAGTAAACTATGGAAAATTGTCTAAATTGCCTCAATAAATATGGAAAATTGTTAAAATACTTCATTGCTTCAACTTTTAAAAAGGCTTTATGTTCTTTAGTCTGTACATAGCTCTTGGGAGGCACTGCGGGGTCTTCATTTTCCATACAAAGACACTTAACTTCCCTTAAGGAAGTTAAGGGATCTGGACATGTAGAAGGAAGGTGAAAGAAGTGATGGGCTTCAACATCCTATCTTTAAACTATGAAAAAAAATCATTAAGGATGAAGATATTGGTAAAATAATGTGGGTTTTTTTTTACATTTTTTGTAATGCAAAAATTGAACAGTTTTCACTCTAAGTTGGATTTTTGAAGGGAAGGATCATTTTTTTAGATCTAAAACTACTTGCCTCTGTTAAGAGCCACACCTCCCACCGTCTATGGTTTTATGAGGAGAACACGGCATGTCATTCTGGCTGCCCTTTTATAGCATGCTTCCAGGGACACCTCTGCCGTGAAACACATTTCTTTCCTTCTCAAATTCATTAAAACTTCCACCCTCTCTGCAGTATCCCAGAGTACAGTTTATACCACCTTAAAGTAGGGACTCACTCATGGGACCTGGGAGGCAGATGCAGTATAGCAGGAAATCTTAGACGGAAATTCTTGTGGAATTCAGCCTCAAGGCAACAGCGGTCATAGTCTAGCAAGGTTACATGGTTCCCAGAGGTTGTTCACCTCTGGTACTGCCTAGCTTCATTTTTACACACAATTCCTGGTACAAAGCTACATGACCCAAAAGTGCCTTGGTATGATAATGACATTTGAATAGACACACTTCTAACTGATTAATTAAAAACAACAATAAACCATTCTTTGTGAGTTGAGAGCCTCAAGAAAACAAAAGACAAATTTTAGGTCTCCAAAGACTACATCGGGGTGCTCCTGAAGCAGTGGTTTAACTCTACATATGAAACAGAAGCTTCCTATGTCTCAAAAGAATAAGCAATATAAGTCCTAATACCTCTACCTTTTATTTTGCTCTCTTATTCTATTTACAACCTGCCCTTGGTTTCTGTAAACATTACTAAAAGGATAATTAGAGCTACAGTTTATTTATTATGACCAGACATTGCCTAAAGCTCTAGTTCCAAAAAAATGGAACCAGGTAATTCCATATGCTTAAGATTTCTTTTACTGCCATCTTCAACAAATAGAAAAATCTCAGACAGTAAAGTGTTTTTCCAGTGTCTGATACAAATTGAAGAGTTTCCAATCAGACATAAACATTTTGGAAGCCAGAGGGTAACAGACTGTATCCATCCATTAATGTGTAGCCTGTACAAACATTTCCTCCAAACCAACAGTCATTGTGTTGAGGAAATATGTTATGTTTTGGGCATCAATTACCCCCTGATAAACACTTTGTTGTTGTTGTTGTTTTCAGCTGGATATAAAAATTTTAGAGCAATGTACTATCAAAAATAAATTCAGGCAACAACAGGATTTAAAAGCAATATTTTACTTACATGCTAAAGTAAAACAGAGTACTGAGTACCATTCTCTATAATTAAAGACAAAAAATCCTTTTTATCTGGGTAAGACAGTGTATTAGGAGAATGAGGTGGTGACATGTGTTGTATGTTCAGCCAGCTTACTTTGTTTCCCTCCTGGAAACACAGTAAGACTGTAATAGGAAGGAACCAATCCGACTCGACATTAGAGCTGTTCCTTTTTAATCTCTGTGTTTTACTGCTTGTGTTTAGCCATGTTGGCTCTCAACATTTTGTAAAGGAATGTTGCCTATAGCCTCAAATACACAGGGTAGCCTATTCTCAAGGCTCTGACCTTTAAGTACAAAGAGATACAATAATTTACAGAACAGATAATAACATTTGTTTTATTAGAGATGTATAGGAACAGTATGACCTGACCTATGTGGACAGCTGCATGAACAAAGGATTCCAACACCAAGAAGTTTGCAACAACTAACCACCCTAGTCTTGTCTTTAAAAAGGCTTTCCTGAAACCATTTGAGGAGTTCAAGGATTGGGAGTCATAAACCACCTGTCTCCTTGCATGGCCCTGCAATAAACCTTTCTCTTCTCCAGACTGGTATTTCATTATTATTTGTCTTCACTGAGAATTGGGCACATGAACTTTTGTTCAGTAACAAGGCTAAATTTCCCAGCCTCCTTTGCACTTAAATTTAAGTACGGCCATGTGATCAAGTTCTGGCCAATGAAATGTAAACAAATTCTGGCCAATGAAATGTAAACAAAGGTGGCTGAAGCCAGCTGGCAATATCTTTTCTTATTTTATGGCAACTTTGGAGGCCACATGTTGACCATGATGGACAAGGTCTTGGTTCCCGATCTCTAAACAACACCAGAACAGTTTCCCTCCCACCTCCCTGACTCTGACCATAATGGTCTATGATGTAACCAAATAATAAATTGTTATATTAAATTGCTAATAGTTTAGCTGTTGTTTGTTACAATAGTTAGCAGCTTCTGACTAATGCAGACTTCAGTTATCTGGGTGATTGACACACCATGTTTATATAAATCTAGTCTAAATGAAACAAAGCAGAGCTTTCTTATTCCTTGAGAGAAATCATCTTGCCTTGGTTCTAACTTTAAAAAAAAATAAAAAATTTCCCTATGTTCTTATTGCAGTTATTCCTGTATTTCATAACAAAGGCAAAAAGAAAGTGTAAAACTGAGATAAATACAAAAATAAGACCAACATTAACCCATCTTTATACTTGGTTCAAATTTAATCAAAAGATAAATGGCTATATTAAGTCAATATTTTTGAACCATATTTTTCTGATTATAAAAGGAATACAGTTTATTATAGAAAACAGAAAAAAATTCAAAAAAGCAGAAAAAATAAACATCACTCATTATTGTACCACCCATTGGTAACTACTATTCACAGGTTTAAATAAACCATTTTAGTCTTTTCTGTATGTATATGGGTGGGTGGGCAAATACATACTTAATCTCATAAATCTGCAATCATACAGTTTCAATGATGCCTTTTAAATACTTTTCAATATGTTAAGAACGTTTTCAAAACAATGTTTCTTCTACAACATCCTTTTTAAAGCTGCATGTGAATACTCTTCACAAAATTTCATTTTGATGAATATATTATTTCAGTTATTATTAGCAGAAGCAATACTAAAGTAGATCAATCTATAGAGAATCTTGCTACCTCTCTAATTACATCTTTTTGATGAGTTTTTCAGGCTGAAGTTTCTGACACAAATTGCCAAATTATCCTCCAAAAAGGTTGTACCAATTTATGTTCCTACCAGGCTTGTCATGTTCTTCACATCGATCTCTTGACAGATCTATTCTTAAATATTATACATATCTATTTGTGTCTCTTTATAATTATACTTTCCCACCTGATTCTTGCTGGCATATAAAAAAGTTATAAATCCCTTTTTTTCATTTACATTCTCAGGAATGGCATGGACGTTGGGTTCCACATAGGGTAGTGTCTCTAAGCTTAGATGATGGGAATGACTAAATGAATAATCCTCATGAAATTATTATAGCCATTCACTGAGATAATATATAGAAAGCATTCAGCACAATATCAAAGTTCCTAATAAGTGATTAATAAAAATTATGCACTGACAAGAGTACCCTACTACATTTCCAGAAATCCACATGTATAGATCAATGGCACTGACATAAATTAAGGCTTGCTCACACTCATGATGGCAATGTATGTGTGTGTGCTTAGTTGCTCAGTCATGTCCAACTTTTAACTCCATGGAACATAGTCTGCCAGGTTACTCTGCCCATCAGAATTTTCAGGCAAGAATACTAGAGTAGGTTACCATTTCCTTCTCCAGGGGATCTTTTCGACCCAGGGATCAACCCCGAGTCTCTTATGTCTCCTGCACTGCAGGCAGACACTGAGCAAACATTTATTTAGCACAAATTACCACCGAATTATTCCAAAGTCACTGCAGATGGTGACTGCAGCCATGAAATTAAAAGACGCTGACTCTCTGGAAGGAAAGTTATGACCAACCTAGACAGCATATTAAAAAGCAGAGACATCACTGTGTCAACAAACGTCTGTCTAGTCAAGGCTCTGGTGTTTTCAGTAGTCATGTATGGATGTGAGAGATGGACTATAAAGAAAGCTGAGTGCCAAAGAATTGATGCTTTTAAACTGTGGTGTTGGAGAAGACTCTTGAGAGTCCCTTGGACTGCAAGCAGATCCAACCAGTCCATCCTAAGAGATGGACAGGGAGGCCTGGCATGCTGCAGTTCATGGGGTTGCAAAGAGTCGGACACGACTGAGCGACTGAACTGAACTAAACTGAATTATTTCTGCCTGACATCTCATCTTTACAGTTGTTTTCCTCTCTTATAGTGAGTATGTTAATTGAAAGTCTTCTGAAATCCAGCATAATCAACAAAACACTATGTGATCTATTTAAGACTGGTTCTTTCCTCCTTATTTGACCATGAGTTAGGAAGACGAAACTAGTAGATTTCTGACTTCTACAGTATTTATCTCCTGGAATAGCTAACTGCTACAATTGTTCAGGTTGTGTATTATACAAGGGCATCAAATCTAAGGAGCTATAATTCACATCGCAGGCATCTTTTTTTATTGCAACTTCATTACCTTCAGAGATGAGTGCTTATAAAAAAAAATTCCCCCAAAATGGCATTGATATTTCTTTCTTCTGATGAACTTAATACTTAGAATAATTTTGTGACAACTAGAAGTAAAATGTCTCAGGAAGAGTTATCTAATTAAAACACACATGAAGTCATCACACAGTAGTAGCCTCGTCCTCAGAGGCCACAGTAGTTTGCAAAAGTGAATATCCAAATTACTGTACAAAACTGCATGTAATTGTGACTGTGGACACTGGTTCCTAAGAGAAAAAAAAGTTCAGTTAAAACTTGTTTCCATCACCTCTTAGAAACATGTAGGCTTCCCTGATGGCTCAGTGTAAAGAATCCACCTGTAGGAGATGCAGGAGATGTGGGTTCAATCCCTTGGTTGGGAAGATCCCCTGGAGGAGGGCATGGAAATCCACCCCAGTATTCTTGCCTGCAAAATCCCACGACAGAGAAGTGTGGTGGGCTACAGTCTGCAGGTTTGCAAAGAGCCGAAAGCAGCTGAACTCACTGGGCACACAGGCACACGTAGAAATCTGTATCAGTCGTCCAACCTTCTGCTTCTCCAAGCAACCAATGAAAGGTTTGAACCATATGTTTAGCAGAAAAAATAAGCTTTCTTTCTTTGTCTCTCACTTTTATAAATGGTGTAAATACCTTTTACTCCATTTTCCGTTTTATCATCTCATTTTTTTCCTCATGATTGAGTTATTAGATGTGGTTGGTGAACTATCATTCTATGGAATACTACACAGTCCTCAAGACTTCATGAAAACAAGCCGTCAGTAAGTTCAGTTCAGTTCAGTCGCTCAGTCGTATCCGACTCTTTGCGACCCCATGAATCGCAGCACGCCAGGCCTCCCTGTCCATCACCATCTCCCGGAGTTCACTCAGACTCACGGCCATCGAGTCAGTGATGCCATCCAGCCATCTCATCCTCGGTCGTCCCCTTCTCCTCCTGCCCTCAATCCCTCCCAGCATCAGAGTCTTCCCCAATGAGTCAACTCTTCTCATGAGGTGGCCAAAGTACTGGAGCTTCAGCTTTTGCATCATTCCTTCCAAAGAAATCCCAGGGCTGATCTCCTTCAGAATGGACTGGTTGGATCTCCTTGCAGTCCAAGGGACTCTCAAGAGTCTTCTCCAACACCACAGTTCAAAAGCATCAATTCTTCGGCGCTCAGCCTTCTTCACAGTCCAACTCTCACGTCCATACATGACTACTGGAAAAACCATAGCCTTGACTAGACGGACCTTAGTCGGCAAAGTAATGTCTCTGCTTTTGAATATGCTATCTAGTTTGGTCATAACTTCTCTTCCAAGGAGTAAGCATCTTTTAATTTCATGGCTGCAGTTACCATCTGCAGTGATTTTAGAGCCCCCCAAAATAAAGTCTGACACTGTTTCTTCTGTTTCCCCATCTATTTCCCAAGAAGTGATGGGAATGGATGCCATGATCTTCGTTTTCTGAATGTTGAGCTTTAAGCCAACTTTTTCACTCTCCACTTCCACTTTCATCAAGAGGTTTTTTAGTTCCTCTTCACTTTCTGCCATAAGGGTGGTTGGACCCAACTAAAAATTTCATTCAGTGCTCAGCTGTTCAAGAGATATTGGCACTCTGGTATATATTGTCACTTTTAAAGGAAAAAATAAAATCTTCTACAACTACATTCAGAAAGTAAGTTTTAGCTTTTATATTTGTGTGTAAGAAGAACACAACTCTGGGAATAAAATGAAATCAGTGCAGTATCTTATGGGTGTTTCTATTGCTTGTATTTTCCATTTTTTTTTTTTTTTTTTTTGCCACACCACACAGCTTGTGGGATCTTAGTTCCCTAACCAGGGATTGAACCGTGGCCACCACAGTGAATGTGCCAAGTCTTAGCCACTGGGCCACCAAAAAATTCCTCTATTCTCCAACTTTAATTAACATATATACAGTCCTCTAGAAAAGTCACCAGAATAATGTGTGACTTACTCAAAAAACAAAGTAGAAAACCATAATTAAAACTGTAATCACATCTAAAGTAGAGATGGTAAGAAGCATTGCCCTGGGCTGGCTAAAGTACAGTCCATAGCAGTCTAGTCATTGTGAACGTTGCTTTCATCACTGCTATTTTATCAACTTTGGCATTTAACTTTGGGCTTCCATTGTGGCTCAGATGGTAAAGAATCTGCTTGCAATGCAACACAGGTTTAATCTCTGGGTCAGGAAGATCCCCTGCAGAAGGTAATAGCTACCCACTCCAGTATTCTTGCCTGGAGAATTTCATGAGAGAGAAGCCTGGCAGGCTACAGTCTGTGAGATCACAAAGAGTTGGACCTCACTGAGTGCATAACACTTTCACTTTCTTTTGGTATTTTATCAGCATTTAGTAAATGAAATGAAGTTATCCTTTAATCCTGTCTTTCAGTGAGGATTGATGAAAAAATAACCAAGATTTTAAATTAAGCTGATCCAAAATAACTCAACTTCCATAAACAGTTCAGGTACCTGTATTTTTTCTGTAGCTACCTGTCCAATGTTGTTCAGATAACTAAGAGTCCAGAAATTGGCCAAACATATTTCAGGTGGTCAGTTCTATGGTAATAAAGAACCTAAAGAAAAGAAGAAGACCCTGCCCCACCCCAGTTTTCTCAGTTCAAAAAATGAGAACTTAGAACAACTTTAAATGGAGTATAATCCATAAAAATGTTGAATCACTTGGTGGAAACTTGAAGCTAATATAATATTATAAATCAACTATCCGTTCAGTTAGGTTCAGTTCAGTCGCTCAGTCATGTCTGACTCTTTGCGACCCTATGAATCGCAGCATGCCAGGCCTCCCTGTCCATCACCATCTCCCGGAGTTCACTCAGACTCACGTCCATCGAGTCCGTGATGCCATCCAGCCATCTCATCCTCTATCGTCACCTTCTCCTCCTGCCCCCAATCCCTCCCAGCATCAGAGTCTTTTCCAATGAGTCAACTCTTCACATCAGGTGGCCAAAGTACTGGAGCTTCAGCTTCAGCATCATTCCCTCTAAAGAAATCCCAGGGCTGATCTCCTTCAGAATGGACTGGTTGGATCAACTATACTTTGATTTTAAAAAAACAGAACAATAGTTCAGGTAGAAGAACATTTTTTTTAAATCTCAGGTGAAAAAAATGAGGAGTTAGAAGTTCAAAGCCATTTGTATCTGCCTGAAATTACATGATATCCAAATGCCCTTTTTCTCTTTGACATTAATATACTTAAAGAAAGAGTTTGATTCTTTTCCTCTCAAAACAGAGGCTAGTTTCACAGGACAACTAACTCAGCTACATCACCTTGAAGATGTCCATAAATATGAACTATTGAGGCATATTTTCTTACATCTATAGATATTAGTAGGGAACCTAGATTTTTGTTGGTCTATATATGTCTCTCCGTTTTCTGGATTGAAGAATCAGGAATCTGAACTCCAGTATCACTAAAACTCAAGGAAAATCTTTCTGATTTCCATCCTGTAAACTCAAGAGCAATGCATCCATGCTTTATTTATCCCTGGAGAGAATTAATTTATGTTTTATTTCGTCTCCCTGTATTTGCTTTGGAGCTTTTCACATATGTTGCTGAAACTGACTAGAACTTGGCAGTGAGAAGACTATAATGTGATGTATATCCCTTCAACCTCCCTTGGCCAACGTGGCGAGGCTGTCAATGGAGGTCAAAGGATAGCTTCATCTCCCATGCAAGGGGCAGAAGACGGATGAGAAACAAAGCCACGGTATGACATTTTTGACCAGAACACTACAGCGAAGTCGGCACACTTGTTCCAGGTGAGTAGTGTGCTTCATACTATCATCTCAGGAAAAAGCTAAAGAGGAAGGGGGGGGTTAGGGCAAGAAGAGGGGTGGAAGACGAGTACAAATTCAGGATTTGCTACCGTCCCTTTCTTGCTCCCTATGAAAAAGAAAATGGTTGGTTAGAGTGGTAGTTCAGAAAGTAAGTCCACATGGTAGCCTGAGATACATATGCTGAGACATGCTGTTATACAAAGAAAATGTTTCTGACTTTGACCAATGACTTTTAATAAAATTCTCCCCAAACTAGGTTATTTCCATGTCTTGGCCATTGTGAATGTAACAACGAACGTGGGAATGCAAATATATCCTCAAGATTCTGACTTCAATTCTTTTGGATAAATACTCAAAGTGGGATTGCTGATGTATGGTAATTCTATTTTTACTTTTTTTAGAAAATTCCATACTATTTTCCATAGCAAGCTGTACTACTTCAGATCTCAACAACAGTGGGCCAGGTTCATATTTTTAAAATAATAGCCATTCTAAACGTGTAAAGTAGTAATTCATCATGGTTTTAACTTGCATTTCCTGAATAGATAAAGAAAATGTGATATGTATATGTATACTATATATGAGCTTCCCAGGGAGTGCTACTGTAAAGAACCTGCCTGCCAATGCAAGAGATACACTGAAATATTATTTAGCCTGAAAAAAGAAGGAAACCCTATGATACGTGTTAACATGGATGAACCTTAGGACATCATGCTAAATAAAATAAGCCAGCCAAAAAAAGACAAACATTGTATGCTGCTGCTGCTGCTGCTGCTGCTGCTAAGTCACTTCAGTCATGTCCAACTCTGTGCAACCCCATAGACTGCAGCCCACCAGGCTCCCCCATCCCTGGGATTCTCCAGGCAAGAACGCTGGAGTGAGTTGCCATTTCCTTCTCCAATGCATGAAAGTGAAAAGTGAAGTCACTCAGTTGTGTCCAACCCCATGGACCGCAGCCTTCCAGGCTCCTCCGTCCATGGGATTTTCCAGGCAAGAGTACTGGAGTGGGGTGCCATTGCCTTCTCCAAACACTGTGTGATTACAGTTAAATGAGGCATCTGTAAGAGTCAAACAGATAGAAGCAGAGAGTGCAATGGTGTTACCAGGGCGTAGAAGGAAGAGAATATGGAGACTTGCTATTCAAAGGATATAAGCTTTCAGTTATGTAAGATGGTTAAGTTCCAAAGATCTGCTATACAACACAGTTCCTATAATTAACAGTGCTGTCTAGTATACTTAAAAATTTGTTAAGAGGTTAGAGCTCATATTAAGTGTTCTTCACGAGCGCTCAGTTGTGTCCAAGTCACCGCAACCCCATGGACTGCAGCCCACCAGGCTCCTCTGTCCATGGGATTTTTCAGGCAAGAATACTAGAATGGGTTGCCATTTCCTCCTCCAGGGGATCCTCTGATCCAGGGATTGAACCTGTATCATCTGTGTCTCCTTGCATTGGAAGGTGGATTCTTTTACCACTGAGCCACCAGGGAAGCCCTAAGTGTTCTTACCACAATGAAAAAGAAAGGTCTCCCCAAACTTAAAAAAATAATTCATTGAGAAACAGATAAGGATTAAAACTTACACATTTAAAAATAACTATTCACATATTCAATATCTCTCCTTTCCATAAATTTCTTGAGGATGGTAATTATATTTCATAACCACTAATCTACCTCAGAAACAATCATAAGGTACTGATGAGCTGTAAATCTGACTTACTCTTATTGATGATGATAGGGAAATGATGATGAATCAGACAACATGAAAGAAGTATTTTGTATTTTCATTTCCACCACGAGACCTTAACATGAGTGTTAAAAAGAGCTGCTTTTAAACTCAAGGACCATATTTAATTTGTGGATTTGTAGTAAAAGAATTTAAAATGGCAGGTGAGGAGTGCTAGGTCCGAGATTTTCCAGGGAGCACAATTAATGACAAGTTGCTCCTACTGCATTCAGGATTTATCATGTGGAACATTGGCTCGGAGGCCATTTCATGAGCTTTCTCCTAGCTGAAAAACATTCATTTCATCTTCTATTTCAAATGCTTTTAAACAAGTGTTTTCCTTGGCCAACCCCTCATGAAGAGCAGTGCCCTACAGCATGGTGACCTATGGTTCTACTTCTGTAACCAGAGCTTTAAGCAAGGAGCCTTCTCAGCACACAGATGAGCTCTTTCAGGGCAAATCGAAGAAGATGACATTTTTCACTGGGTAGGAGCGTTTCGTCCTTCATAAGAAAGATTATCAGTCAAACTGTCTGAGATAGACACTACACATCAGAAAAAAATTATTGTTTCGAAAAGCTTGAGTAAGATTTTACAAGAATACAGAAACAAAAGCCCTTGCTGCTGTATTCTAAACATGTAACCATATTTTCTGCTTCTCGAATTACAAAGTCTAGTGAAAACCTTGGCATCAATATCTCACTGCATTTTAAGGATCAGGAAGTGGGGTCAAGGAAGGACTTTAGTCCCATCAGATACGAGAAGAGAAAACTGAAGAAGAAAAATATCTCCGTCTTCCCCCAGTCCGCTTGCAAACCAACCCCTTACTTAAAGAACATCTGTAAAGATGATTTAGTCTCACAGAAATGTAGACGTAGAAAGTGTCAGCCTTACTTTATTTTCAGTCTTATTTTAGGAATAAGAAACCTTGAGGTTCAATGAAGTTAGACTCCATGTTCAAGATCAATTAAAGAAACAAGGGATCTTAGATCTCCTGACTTTCTGCTCGCTCTCTCTACACAACATTGGCAAAAATTTTAACACAGTAAAAAGTATAACCTGAAGGATCACAGAGACACACATTACGGACATTCAAGGACTGTGAAAATAGCCATTGCATACCGATTTCCTACTCGATGCAGGAAAATGAAGAAGAGTTAAGATTGTAACAGGGAAGAGAACCAAGGAAATAAAGAATGATCAAAGCATAGAAGAAACCTGAGGACAGGACTCAAAACAGCCTGTAGGTTCAGGAGTGAATACTTAATGCATCAAAGAAGGACTGAAGGTAAGACTGCTGGGTGCAGTTTTGTATTCTTAGAGAAGACTTCTCAGAGACAAGATGGATATTCGAGGAAGATGGGAACATCAGGTGGTCAAACAGCAGGGCACTATCCTAGGGAAAGGTTAATTAGGCTACAACTAATAGGTAGCATTAGGCATACTACCAATTTTTTTCTTTCTTTCCTTTTTTTTTTTTTTTAAGTATGGTTAATAGGTCTTGCACAGAGGATGAGAATGAGAGTCGGTGATGCCATCCAAACACCTCATCCTCTGTTGTCCCCTTCTCCTCCTGCCTTCAATCTTTCCCAGCATTAGGGTCTTTCCAAATGAGTCAGTTCTTCACATCAGGTGGCCAAAGCATTGGAGTTTCAGCTTCAGCATCAGTTCTTCCAATGAATATTCAGGACTATAGACTGGTTGGCTCTCCTGCAGTCCAAGGGACACTCAAGAGACTTCTCCAACACCACAGTTCAAAAGCATCAGTTCTTCAGTGCTCATCTTTCTTTATAGTCCAACTCTCACATCCATACATGACTACTGGAAAAACCATAGCTTTGACTAGACGAATTTTTGTTTAAAAGCAAAATAATGTCTCTGCTTTTTAATATGCTGTCTACGTTTCTCATAACTTTTCTTCCAAGGAGCAAGCATCTTTTAATCTCATGGCTGCAGTCACCATCTGCAGTGATTTTGGAGCCCCCCAAAATATAGTCTTTCACTGTTTCCACTGTTTCCTCATCTATTTGCCATGAAGTGATGGAACCAGATGCCATGATCTTAGATTTCTGAATGTTGAGTTTTAAGTCAGCTTTTTCACTCTCATCTTTCACTTTCATCAAGAGGCTCTTTAGTTCTTCACTTTCTCCCGGAAGAGTGATGTCATCTGCATATCTGAGGTTATTGATATTTCTCCAGGAAATCTTGATTCCAGCTTGTGCTTCATCCATTCCAACATTTTGCATGATGTACTCTGTATATAAGTAAATAAAGCACGTAAATAAGCATGGTAACAATATACAGCCTTGACTTATTTCTTTTCCAATTTGGAACCAATCTCTTGTTCCATGTCCACTTCTAACTGTTGCTTCTTGATCTGCATACAGATTTCTCAGGAGGAGGTCAGGTGGTTTGGTATTTCCACCTCTTGAAGAATTTTCCACAGGTTGTTGTGATCCACATGGTCAAAGGCTTTGGCATAGTCAATGAAGCAAAAGTAGCTGTTTTTCTGGAATTCTCTTGCTTTTCAATGATCCAGCGGATGTTGGCAATTTGATCTCTGGTTCCTCTGCCTTTTCTAAATCCAGCTTGAACATCTGGAAGTTCTTGGTCCACGTACTGTTGAAGCCTGGCCTGGAGAATTGTGATCATTACTTTGCTAGCGTGTCAGATGAGTGCAATTTTGCGGTAGGTAGTTTAAGCATTATTGGCATTGCCTTTCTTTGGGACTGGAATGAAAATTGACCTTTTCCAGTCCTGTGGCCACTGCTGAGTTTTCCAAATTTGCTGGCATATTGAGTGCAGCACTTTCACAGCATCATCTTTTAGCATTTGAAATAGCTCAACTGGAATTCCATCACCTCCACTAGCTTTGTTCATAGTGATGCTTCCTAAGGCTCACTTGACTTTGCATTCCGAGATGTCTGGCTCTAGGTGAGTGATCACACCATCATGATTATCTGGGTCATGAAGCTCTTTTTTGTATAGTTCTTCTGTGTATTCTTGCCACCTCTTCTTACTATCTTCTGCTTCTGTTAGGTCCATACCATATATTTCCTTTATTGAGTCCATCTTTGCATGAAATGTTCCCTTGGTATCTCTAATTTTCTTGAAGAGATTTCTAGTATTTCCCATTCTATTATTTTCCTCTATTTCCTTGCACTGATCACTGAGGAAGGCTTTCTTATCTCTTCTTGCTGTTCTTTGGAACTCTGCATTCAAATCTTTCCTTTTCTCTTTTGCCTTTTCATTTCTCTTCTTTACATAGCTATTTGTAAGGCCTCCTCAGACAGCCTTTTTGCCTTTTTGCATTTCTTTATCTTGGGGATGGTCTTGATCACTGCCTCCTGTACCATGTCACAAACCTCCATCCATAGTTCTTCAGGCACTCTATCAGATCTAATCCCTTGAATCTATTTGTCACTTCTACTGTATAATCGTAAGGGATTTGATTTAGGTCATACCTGAATGGTTTAGTGGTTTTCCCTACTTTCTTCAATTTCAGTCTGAATTCGGCAATAAGGATTTCATGATCTGAGCTACAGGCAGCTCCCAGTCTTGTTTTTGCTGACTGTATAGAGCTTCTCCATCTTTGGCTGCAAGGAATATAATCAATCTGATTTCGGTGTTGACCATCTGGTGATGTCCATGTGTAGAGTCTTCTCTTGTGTTGTTGTAAGAGGATGTTTGCTATGACCAGTGTGTTCTCTTGGCAAAACTCTATTAGCCTTTGCCCTGTTTCATTCTGTACTCCAAGGCCAAATTTGCCTGTTACTCCAAGTATTTCTTGACTTCCTACTTTTGCATTCCAGTCCCCTGTAATGAAAAGGACATTTTTTGGGGGGGTGGTATTAGTTCTATAAGGTCTTGTAGGTCATCATAGAACCATTCAACTTCAGATTCTTTAGCATTACTGGTCAGGGCATAGACTTGGATTACTGTGATATTGAATAGTTTGCCTTGGAAACGAACAGAGATCATTCTGTCATTTTTGAGATTGCATCCAAGTACTGCATTTTGGACTCTTTAGTTGACTATGATGGCTACTCCATTTCTTCTAAGGGATTCTTGCCCACAGTAGTAGATATAATGGTCATCTGCATTAAATTCATGCATTCCCGTCCATTTTAGTTCACTGATTCCTAAAATGTCGATGTTCACTCTGCCATCTCCTGTTTGACCACTTCCAATTTGCCTTGATTCATGGACCTAACATCAGAACAAGACCCAGTTTCCCCCTCAGTCAGTTTCTCCCATCAGGAAGCTTCCATAAGCCTTTTATCCTTCTCCATCAGAGGACAGACAGACTGAAAACCACAGTCACAGAAAACTAACCAATCTGATCACACAGACCACAGCCTTGTCTAACTCAATGAAACTATGAGCCATGCCATATGGGGCACCCAAGACGGACAGGCCATGATGAAGAGTTCTGACAACAAGTGATCCACTGGAGAAGGGAATGGCAGGCCACTTCAGTATTCTGACTTTGAAAACCCCATGAACAGTATGAAAAGGCAAAAAGATAGGACACTGAACGAAGAACTCCCCAGGTTGGTAGGTGCCCAATATGCTACTGGAGATCAGTGGAGAACTGACTCCAGAAAGAACGAAGAGATGGAGCCAAAGCAAAAATACCACCCAGTTGTGGATGTGATTGCTGACGGAAGGTCTATATGGAGCCATTTAATTCCATACGGGAAGGACAGACCTTGGAAGTCAGAATGGTAGAACATACAGATAATCAGTCTTAAAGGAGTATATGATTTATGGAGAATACAACAGCCAGCTGGAAGCAGCGACATTTTTTGCAAATGACCCTGTCTCAGTAAGTGTTCCCTCGTGTTCTCAGTCATGTGAAGCTACTACCATTCTAGACTCCATTCCAGGGGCCAATTTCTAGCACATGAAAGGCATGAAAAATAGTAAAGGAATAAATCAGTCATGCACTTCTGTTTGATGCCAAAACTTTTAACCCAAGGAAGGAAGTGAACACTCATATGATAAAATGAACGGTTCTATTCAAAGCAATCAAAGGACATGCTGAATCCTTCCAGTAGTGTCCTTAGTAAAATGAAAGACTGCTCAAGACCTACAGAATGGTCCTGAGACTTTCACAGACTGAGTGTTAGTAGATGTTTAGTCCTATTATACACAATCGTAGAAATGTAAGCCCACTGAGAGAAGTAGGAGCAGAGTATACCACAGGACTAAGCAGCAAGCCTATTTCCTTCAAACAGATAATCTACACAAAACAAGACCTTCCATTTCAGATCAGTAAGTACATAAGTTTTTTGGAGTTCTTATGCAAGCTAATTGAAATGGTGAATGGAAGCAAATACATAGACTTCTCAGGCCTTTGCAGGCCAATGCATGCATGCTAAGTCACCGTAGTCATGTCCGACCCTTTGCGACCATATAGAATGTAGCCTGCCAGGCTCCTCTGTCCATGGGGATTCTCCAAGCAAGAACACTGGAGTGGGTTGTCATGCCTTCCTCCAGGGGATCTTCCTGACCCAGGGGTTGAACCCGTGTCTCCTGCAGCTCTTTGTATTGCAGCCAGATTCTTTACCACTGAGCCACCAGGGAAGCCCTTACAGGCCAATACTTTGATGCAAACTATCCAGAAAATTGAGATACGAGATTGCTTGCTGAGTTGTATACCTCCCTTTAATCATTTCAAGTAATGCCTAAATTCAGGAGAAAACCTTGCATACGTAACATTTTTAACTATCAGGTGACACACATATATATCATAAAAAATTCTGTTCTTTTAAGGTCGACTATAGCAAAATACCTTCAATTATTATGTAAGTAATCTAAAACTTCACATTTTATATATGAAGTCTTTTTTTCAGGGAGTTAACCTCCCATTCCAGGCACTGCGACCAATGCATTATTCATCTGACTGATGATGTAATGTGTGTTCCAAAATAAATGCAGATAGTCTGACCCAGTCTGCTGCAGTTCAAGGTGGTCTTGGGGGAAAGTCTGTTGACGTCAAGTTCATTCACATAGCAAAGACTCAAAACTGACATGGATGCAGTGATATGAAACCCAGGGGTCCTTCTGGAAGTCATCCTGGAATTATAACTATCTATCTGAAAGAAATGCTGTGACAGTGTCAGAGCAAATAAAAACCTTCCAGTTAGCAAAGAAAACTTAACTTTTTCTGATAATATAGGGCAATATAAAAATCTCCCAGACATGGTCATGCATCAGTTACCTAGGGTTGATTAGCAAGTACATTTTTGTGGTCAAGACAGATTGGGCTAAACTGTAACCCAATATTAGAGGGGAGACAGCAAGAGTTCTGTTATAGCTCTGTGATCTGATAATTTGCCCCTTTCCTATCTTTTTTTTTTTTTTTTCAGGTAAAACCAAAGAAACTCTAAAGGTAAACTGAAATTCCAAACCAGGTGAGTCCTTATAGATTGGAGTTCTTCCCTTAAGTGATGAGACAGTTATCTTTCCAAAGAGAAACCTCAGACCCATTTTGGTTGGACTTTATACATACAACTCAACTACCTCTAAAGATCTTTTCTCAAATGGACCAGTGTTTTAATGGTTTTCCTAAAAAACCCTGATTTACTTGCAACAAACTTTTGAGTAGTCAGTAGTTGAATTTGGTTCTTCTTAAAAGCATCACAGGAAACTTCCTCATCTATTTTTTTTCATCATGTAAGAGTTGATATCCAATAATATAGCTGAAACAACAGGAAACTAAATAGAGCATTCTATGAGCTATGTACCGATGTTCTGATAATCCCAACCCTCATTTATTTATTATTGATCCTGGACTGACACAAGACATTGAAGTGGCTTACCACTGTGATGAGCTACGACTTGGGACTCTTTGCTACAGTGCTGCAATGCTGGTACCTGGATAATTTCTCCTCCAGTAACAGAATACGAATTCTAAGGGACTAAAAATAACTGAAACTGAAGGTCGCTCAGCCATGTCTGATTCTTTGCTACTCCATGAATGCAGTTCATGACTCCAAGGAAAAGACTCTGATGCTGGGAAAGATTGAAGGCAGGAGGAGAAGGGGACGACAGAGGATGAGATGGTTGGATGGCATCACCGACTCAATAGACATGAGTTTGGGTAAGTTCCAGGAGTTGGTGAAGGATAGGGAAGCCTGGTGTGCTGCAGTCCATGGGATCACAAAGAGTCAGACATGATTGAGCAACTGAACTGAACTGAACTGGACTGCAGCTTGCCAGGCTCCTCTGTCCATGGAATTTTCCAGGCAAGAATACTAGAGCGGGTAGTCATTCCCTTCTCCTGGGGATCTTTGTGATCCAGGGATTGAATCTGGGTCTCCTGCATTGAAGGCAGATTCTTTATCACTAGCACCATCTGGGACTCAATGGACGTGAGTCTGAACAAACTCTGGGAGATAAAGAAGGACAGGGAAGCTTGGCATGCCTCAGTCCATGGGATTGCAAAGAGTTGGACATGACTTAGAGACTGAACAAGAACAAAAATAACTTCTTGCATATACAATTGGGGCAAATTCTGGATAAGATACCAAAAGTGCAAAACTCAACTGTCACTTCTGGAGAGGCAGGAGCAAAAACAGGGTACACTGTGCATGTCCCCTGCCCGTGATGTCACCAAAGTGGTGGGCACACCACCTAAGCCATCCTTCCAACCCAACCCTGGACACGCCCCACCCCCACCCCACATCAGGAACCAGATTACCTTCCCTCTGAGAGCAAGCATGGGAACCTGTTATTCGTTTTTGCTTCTTCCTTCAACCTTAGGGCCCCCAGGAAAGCCTTGCCTGAATTTTCAGACTGGCCTGTTACAATTTCTATTGATTAGGAAAGGCCCAGAAACCTGGTCAATATTACCACCAGTGCACACAGGCACGCATGCATGCCTGCTTAGTCACTCAGTCATGTCTGACTCTGCAATCCAATGGACTGTAGCCTGCCAGGCTCCTCTGTCCATGGGGATTCTCCAGGCAAGCATACTGGAGTGGGTTGCAATTTTCTCCTCCAGGGATCTTCCCAGCCCAGGGACCGAACCTACGTCTCCCACAGTTCCTGCACTGGCAGGTGGATTCTTTACCACGGTACCACCTTAGAAGGTTTTACTACCACCAGTGCTAATTCTAAACTGCAAGGCTAGGAGAAAAACTATTAAAAATTCCAACATATGGAGGTTGAACAACACACTTCTGAATAACCAACAAATCACAGAAGAAATCAAAAAAGAAATCAAAATATGCATAGAAACTAATGAAAATGAAAACACAACAACCCAAAACCTGTGGGACACTATAAAAGCAGTGCTAAGAGGAAAGTTCATAGCAATACAGGCATACCTCAAGAAACAAGAAAAAAGTCAAATAAATAACCTAACTCTACAACTAAAGCAACTAGAAAAGGAAGAGTTGGAGAACCCCAGAGTGAGTAGAAGGAAAGAAATCTTAAAAATTAGGGCAGAAATAAATGCAAAGAAACAAAAGAGACCATAGCAAAAATCAACAAAGCCAAAAGCTGGTTCTTTCGAAAGGATAAATAAAATTGACAAACCATTAGCCAGACTCATCAAGAAGCAAGAGAAAAATCAAATCAATAAAATTAGAAATGAAAATGGAGAGATCACAACAGACAACACAGAAATACAAAGGATCATAAGAGACTACTATCAGCAGTTGTATGCCAATAAAATGGACAACGTGGAAGAAATGGACAAATTCTTAGAAAGTACAATTTTCCAAAACTGAACCAGGAAGAAATCGAAAATCTTAACAGACCCATCACAAGCACGGAAATTGAAACTGTAATCAGAAATCTTCCAGCAAACAAAAGCCCAGGTCCAGATGGCTTCACAGCTGAATTCTACCAAAATTTCGAGAAGAGCTAACACCTATCCTCCTCAAACTCTTCCAGAAAATTGCAGAGGAAGGTAAACTTCCAAACTCATTCTATGAGGCCACCATCACCCTAATACCAAAACCTGACAAAGATGTCACAAAAAAGAAAACTACAGGCCAATATCTCTGATGAACATAGATGCAAAATCCTCAACAAAATTCTAGCAATCAGAATCCAACAACACATTAAAAGATCATACACCATGACCAAGTGGGCTTTATCCCAGGGATGCAAGGATTCTTCAATATCCGCAAATCAATCAATGTAATTCACCACATTAACAAATTGAAAATAAAAACCATATGATTATCTCAATAGATGCAGAGAAGGCCTTTGACAAAATTCAACATCCATTTATGATAAAAACTCTCAGAAAGCAGGAATAGAAGGAACATACCTCAACATAATAAAAGCTATCTATGACAAACCCACAGCAAACATTATCCTCAATGGTGAAAAATTGAAAGCATTTCCCTAAAGTCAGGAACAAGACAAGGGTGTCCACTTTCACCGCTACTATTCAACATAGTTCTGGAAGTTTTGGCCACAGCAATCAGAGCAGAAAAAGAAATAAAAGGAATCCAAATTGGAAAGAAGAAGTAAAACTCTCACTGTTTGCAGATGACATGATCCTCTACATGGAAAACCCTAAAGACTCCACCAGAAAATTACTAGAGCTCATCAATGAATATAGTAAAGTTGCAGGATATAAAATCAACACACAGAAATCCCTTGCATTCCTATACACGAATAATGAGAAAGTAGAAAAGAAATTAAGGAAACAATTCCATTCACCATTGCAACGAAAGAATAAAATACTTAGGAATATATCTACCTAAAGAAACTAAAGACCTATATATAGAAAACTATAAAACACTGATGAAAGAAATCAAAGAGGACACTAATAGATGGAGAAATATACCATGTTCATGGATTGGAAGAATCAATATAGTGAAAATGAGCTTACTACCCAAAGCAATTTACAAATTCAATGCAATCCCTATCAAGCTACCAGGCACATTTTTCACAGAACTAGAACAAATAATTTCAAGATTTGTATGGAAATACAAAAACCTCGAATAGCCAAAGCAATCTTGAGAAAGAAGAATGGAACTGGAGGAATCAACTTGCCTGACTTCAGGCTCTACTACAAAGCCACAGTCATCAAGACAGTATGGTACTGGCACAAAGACAGACATATAGATCAATGGAACAAAATAGAAAGCCCAGAGATAAATCCACACATATGGACACCTTATCTTTGACAAAGGAGGCAAGAATATACAATGGAGTAAAGACAATCTCTTTAACAAGTGGTGCTGGGAAAACTGGTCAACCGCTTGTAAAAGAATGAAACTAGATCACTTTCTAACACCGCACAAAAAATAAACTCAAAATGGATTAAAGATCTAAATGTAAGATCAGAAACTATAAAACTCCTAGAGGAGAACATAGGCAAAACACTCTCAGACATAAATCACAGCAGGATCCTCTATGATCCACCTCCCAGAATGCTGGAAATAAAAGCAAAAATAAACAAATGGGATCTAATTAAAATTAAAAGCTTCTGCACAACAAAGGAAAATATAAGCAAGGTGAAAGACACCCTTCTGAATGGGAGAAAATAATAGCAAATGAAGCAACTGACAAACAACTAGTCTCAAAAATATACAAGCAACTTCTGCAGCTCAACTCCAGAAAATAAACGACCCAATCAAAAAATGGGCCAAAGAACTAAATAGACATTTCTCCAAAGAAGACATACGGATGGCTAACAAACACATGAAAAGATGCTCAACATCACTCATTATTAGAGAAATGCAAATCAAAACCACAATGAGGTACCACTTCACACCAGTCAGAATGGCTGCGATCCAAAAATCTGCAAGCAATAAATGCTGGAGGGTGTGGAAAAAGGAACCCTCCTACACTGTTGGTGGGAATGCAAACTAGTACAGCCACTATGGAGAACAGTGTGGAGATTCCTTAAAAATTGCAAATAGAACTACCTTATGACCCAGCAATCCCACTTCTGGGCATACACCGAGAAACCAGAATTGAAAGAGACACATGTACCCCAATGTTCATCGCAGCACTGTTTATAATAGCCAGGACATGGAAACAACCTAGATGTCCATCAGCAGATGAATGGATAAGAAAGCTGTGGTACATATACACAATGGAGTATTACTCAGCCGTTAAAAGAATTCATTTGAATCAGTTCTGATGAGATGGATGAAACTGGAGCCGATTATACAGAGTGAAGTAAGCCAGAAAAACACCAATACAGTATACTAACACATATATATGGAATTTAGGAAGATGGCAATGACGACCCTGTATGCAAGACAGGAAAGAGACACAGATGTGTATAACGGACTTTTGGACTCAGAGGGAGAGGGAGAGGGTGGGATGATTTGGGAGAATGACATTCTAACATGTATACTATCATGTGAATTGAATCGCCAGTCTATGTCTGACGCAGGATGCAACATGCTTGGGGCTGGTGCATGGGGATGACCCAGAGGGATGTTGTGGGGAGGGAGGTGGGAGGGGGTTCATGTTTGGGAATGCATGTAAGAATTAAAGATTTTAAAATTTAAAAATAAAAACTAAAAAATAAAAAATAAAAATAAAAAATAAACTGCAAGGCTGCTTCTCACAATTCCACTTCAAAACTGAAGAAATGGTAGTTCAGAAAGACATCTGATATCACACAGTGAGCAAGTAGTGGAATTCTTTTTGACTAACCTGCAGGACTCTTTAAAACCTATACTTTAGTTCTTCTCTCTGTAACATTGCAATGCAATGAGACTGATTTCCTCAGCGCACCAGACTTATATCCAGATACATGTTCTCATTTGCAAGCCAATTTGCTCAGGGAATCACATGCTTTTCCAGTATGCTGCAAATTGATTCACATAATTTTTGGACTTCCTCCTTTTGGAATTTCAGAGTTTAAAACATAAGAAATGTAAGTGGCAATAAACCTCTGTTCTTTATAGATGTGTTTATTCAATGCTACTAAAAAATTAGGAATCAAGACACAGAAATAAAATGGATGATCAGGCTTGGGGATACAAAATGAAATGTACCCAAAGCACAAGGTTAATTTTCTTGTGTCTCAGAGACTCTGAAGATAATTCCAAAGAGACCAAAAATTGTGTAAGCAGTGGTAACATGTTTGAATCACTGCACTTCCTACCATGTGACCACTCAGCAACCCACTCCAGTATTCTTGCCTGGAGAATCCCATGGACAGAGGATCCTGGTAGGCTACAGTCCATAGGGTCCATTGGGTCACAAAGAGTCGGACATGACTGAAATGACCTAGCATGCATGCATGCACTCCAAAGAACAAAATTCTGAAGAACAATGTCTACTTAAAATTTTGTTTCTATGTTTCATGATCTATGTTTACCATCAGTATGCTCACTAAGATCCATTCCAAAGCATTATTCTGGTAGCTACATGATTAATACTTCTAAAGTATTATAAATCATGAATGAGAATAAGGATATTAATTTCAGTCAGATTATTGAGCATTTTTCTTCAATGTCAATGAATTTTAAAAGTCTAAGGAAACTCTGTCCAGTATCCAATCAGCATTTCTCTCAAATTCTATTTGGATCATCTGGAAAATCTGGTAGAACATTCAAAAGAGGCTAAAAATAGCACTCAAATACATTTTCCAAAAATAGAACAAAAAAGGACAGGTGGACAACTGGTAAGAATTAAATTTAGAAAAATAAATTACAAAATCAGTCTTGAATTTACCACTTCAGATTTTAAAAGACCTCCTAGAATGTTATTTCCAGCATAAAATCTCTCTATGAAAACAGAATCATTTTTAGAAACTAAATGAAAACACTGTTAATATATCTAATTTTAAACAGGAGGAAAAAGAAATGTAATACTGGCCAAAAGTGTTTCAACCACATAAAATAAACTCTTAGGATATTTCAAAGAGTTAAAGCTCTTTAAAATAATACCTCTTTCAAGTAGTTTAAAGGCATTACTTGCTAATGTTCCTGGAAGAAGTCCATTTAGAGACATTAAGATGTCTTGAAATATCCCTCTTGCTGTATTTTTATATGGTCAAGTAATATATATAAAGACATAGGGACTAAATACCATGGTTTTCTCTTTCCCTAAAAGGTAGGGGAAATAAAAGTCCATCAGTAAAGATCCTTGTCATTGACACAACCCAGAATTTAATCATGGCATGAATTCAGGCTTTTGTTTTTTTGTTCTAAGTCCAAGATAATTTGTATAGCAAGTAATATTATTACAATTAGTAGCTCCCACCAACAGGGATAGTTTCAAACTTTCTATAAATGCATTGGCAAAAGAAACATTTGTTAACAAGATGCCTTGTTGACCCAAAGCACCAAAACATGCTTTAAAAGAGTTCTATATTTCTCACTGTGTATGTCATTAACATACACATTAACAGAGGAGACCAAGCCTTAAAGATGATCCTGGAAACCAAAGCGGGATCTTCACAGTGTTGAGTGAACCAAATCATCTAAATATTTTTTTCAATTCCGGTTAGACACTAAGCTCTACCATGTACCACTGCCAACAGAGCTCTGGAACTCTTGGCCTTTGCAAATACTGTGACTGCCGCAGGACACTGAGCCTAAAAATGAATCACCCAGGAGCAGAGAAGGGAGTCCATTTCATCTCAACCCCAGAGTTAGGAACCTTTTAATCATGAGTCCTAAGATTAAAAATACTCATTAACATAAGCAGATTTAAAAAAGAAAACAAACCGATTTGTGATGTTACATAGTGCTTCTAAACAGCAGAGGATTAATTGAAAAAACATCGGTGAAACTTTCAGAAAAAATCCTCACTGCAAAGTGTGGTATTATTGATTTAACTGAAATGGATTATATTGGAGAAATGGGATCAGGGTTAGTCGAAATGAAAGAGATTTAATTAAGAAGTTAACAGTGTGTTCTAGCAGACCATAGACCTCTATTGAAAAGCAGATGAAACAGTTCAGAGATCTATAGAAACCTTACAGTCTTTCCACCACAAAAGGCAGGGAGCAGAGAACACACTTGAAACTGTCGAAATGGAGCAAGGATACACCCGAAATTGAACAAAACACCATGCATCACTCAGAGTTACCCTGGCTCTTGGAGGACACCCCCATCATGACAATAATGCAAAAAAAGATCTATGAAATGAAGTAGAACAGTAACTAAAGGAGAATTCAAAGTACCACTTTCCACTTAGATCCACCTTAGAGTAAGGTCAGAGGATGAGTTTGGGGAGAATTACATAACAGATAAAGGACAAGATAAAAAGGAACAGAGTAAGTGTACAAAGGTGAGGAATCGTTTGAAAATTACAAATAAGTTGTTTATTCCACTGACTTTGACTGTGGTCAGGGTACCTAATGAACTCAAGATCTGGATTATGCATTGTGTCTCATGACCAGTGGGATGGCTGGTTACACCACAAGGGCTACAAAATGTGTATCAATGTGCTGTATGTTTAAGATTATGTAAAGGGTCTTCCTGCACTATGAAGTATGCACAGAACCCCTAACAGCCTAACGGCTATGTCATAAATTTGATCTCAAGCAAATGTAGGGACAGTAATAAACAATTAGCAACTGTGCTGGTGTTCTTGTGTGTGTGTGTGTGTATTTATTTTAAAACTTTTTATTTTGTATTGGGGTATAGTTGATTAACAAAGTTGTGACAGTTTCAGGTGAACAGCAAAGGGGCTCAGCCATATATGTACATGTATTCATCCACCGCCAACTGCCACACGATGCTGAGCAGAGTTCCATGTACTATACAGTAGATCCTTGTTGGTTATCCATTTCGAATACAGCTGTGTACAAAGGCAATCATAAGTTTGTTCTCTAAGTCTGTGAACCTCTTTTTGCTTTTTATAAGTTCATTTCATACATTTATATAATGAAATAAGACTCAGCCACTAAAAAGAGCAAAATAATGCTATTTGCAGCCACATGGACGGACCTAGAGGTTGTCACACTGAGCTAAGTAAGTTAGACAGAGGAGAAAGACCAGATGACATCCCTTACATGTGGAATATAAAAAGAAATGATACTATGCTTGTGTTATTATAATTAAATGGGACTTTGAAGAAGTGAGCTGAACATTTGCACATCCCTGAGGAAATCTACCAGAAAGTCTGAGTAGGTGCCTTTTTTCTCCCAATAAATTCATCAAGCCCCAGCATCCAAGTCCTTTCTACTGAACTTCGATTTGTTTCAGTGATTGGTAATCATGGCAATTGTTCAGCTCCTTTGAGAACACTGAGAAAGTGAAAGAGTGAAAACGCAGGAAATGTGCTCTTCAGAGGGGATGAGATGAGTGGAGAAAAAGTGGTTCTATCAGAGCTTGGGGTAGGGTGTTGAATCCCTGCCTGTTGGAGACCCTCTTGCCGAGGGAAGTGTGGCTCATGGCTCAGGCAACAAGAGCAGGGAAAGTACCTCTGCAACTACCACACAACATGCTGTTGGGTGAAACCATCAGGGTGGTGCAGGATGTTCACCACCATGCATTTTTTCACAATCATTTTGATTACAGAATAGGGTCAGATGTGGGCTTCCCTGCTGGCTCAGATGGTAAAAAATCTGCCTGCAACATGGGAGATCCTGGGTTTGATCCCTGCCTTGGGAAGATCCCCTGGAGCAGAGCATGGCAACCCACTTCAGTATTCCTGCCTGGAGAATCCCAGTAGACAGAAGAGCCTGGCAGGCTATAATCCACGGGGGTCACAAAGTGACACACACGACTGAGTGAATGAGCACGTAAGGTCAGATGCAAACTACACAGAGGCATCTAAGCTTATCATTACTCCCTCATACACCCAGCATCTCCTACACAGTAGTAACAATTTGGTATGCATCTTCTTTAAAATATTACACACTGCTCTTACAATATTTATTTAGCTGTGCAGCATGTGGTATCTAGTCCCTTGACCAGAGATGAAATTTGGGCCCCCTGAATTGGGAGTGCAGAATCTTATTCCCTGGACCAACAGGGAAGTCTCTACAATATTAATTTTTTATAAAATAAATTTACACATAATCTTTTATACTGGGTTAAGGTTTAATTTGATATTTCCACTTAAAAAATCTATCAGAAATAGTCTTACAAACCGATAGAGACAGACCCACTTAAAATAGTGCAGGAAAATTCCAGACTAAAGGATAGTGAAGTGATGCTCAAAATTCTCCAAGCCAGGTTTCAACAATACATGAACCGTGAACTTACAGATGTTCAAGCCGGCTTTAGAAAATGCAGAGGAACCAGAGATCAAATTGCCAACATCCTCTGGATCATGGAAAAAGCAAGAGAGTTCCAGAAAAACATCTATTTCTGCTTTATTGACTATGCCAAAGCCTTTGACTGTGTGGATCACAATAAACTGTGGAAAATTCTGAAAGAGATGGGAATATCAGACCACCTGACCTGCCTCTTGAGAAACCTATATGCAGGTCAGGAAGCAACATTTAGAACTGGACATGGAACAGACTGGTTCCAAATAGGAAAAGGAGTGCATCAAGCCTGTATATTGTCACCCTGCTTATTTAACTTCTATGCAGAGTACATCATGAGAAATGCTGGATTGGAAGAAGCACAAGCTGGAATCAAGATTGCCAGGAGAAATATCAATAACCTCAGATATGCAGATGACACCATTCTTATGGCAGAAAGTGAAGAGGAACTATAAAGCCTCTTGATGAAAGTGAAAGAGGAGAGTGAAAAAGTTGGCTTAAAGCTCAACATTCACAAAACTAATATCATGGCATCTGGTCCCATCACTTCATGGGAAACAGATTGGGAAACAGTGGAAACCCTGTCAGACTTTATTTTTTTTGGGGGGGGGGGGCTCCAGAATCACTGCAGATGGTGACTGCAGCCATGAAATTAAAAGATGCTTACTCCTTGGAAGGAAAGTTATGACCAACCTAGATAGCATATTCAAAAACAGAGACATTACTTCGCCAACAAAGGTCCATCTAGTCAAGGCTATGGTTTTCCAGTAGTCATGTATGGATGTGAGAGTTGGACTGCAAAGAAAGCTGAGCACCGAAGAATTGATACTTTTGAACTGTGGTGTTGGAGAAGACTCTTGAGAGTCCCTTGGACTGCAAGGAGATCCAACCAGTCCATTTTAAAGGAGATCAGCCCTGGGATTTCTTTGGAAGGAATGATGCTAAAGTTGAAACTCCAGTACTTTGGCCACCTCATGCGAAGAGTTGACTCATTGGAAAAGACTCTGATGCTAACAGGGACTGGGGGCAGGAGGAGAAGGGGATGACAGAGGATGAGATGGCTGGATGGCATCACCGACTCGATGGATGTGAGTTTGAGTAAACTCTGGGAGTTGGTGATGGACAGGGAGGCCTGGCGTGCTGCGATCCATGGGGTCGCAAAGATTCGGACACGACTGAGTGACTGAACTCATCATACCATTATTCTCCTGATGATCACTTCAGTTGTTTCCAATTCTAAACAAAGTTGTGAACTTTCTGTTTTGGATTTATGTATGTCTGTGTTTGCCTGTCTTAGAAATTGAATGCTTCTGATTTTGAATAAATTTCTTTGAATGAAACTAATAGATCAATGTCTGTCCACATTTTCACTGTATAAAGTATTACCAGGTCACAAGGTTTCAAATCTGTTGTATTCCTACCAACAGTTTGTAAGAGTAGTAACATTTGTACACCCAGGGCGTATTCATGTTGATGTATGGCAAAACCAATACAATATTGTAAAAGTAATTAGCCTCCAATTAAAATAAATAAATTAAAATAAAACACTCCCCCCCCCAAAAAAAAAGGAGGAGTTATTTTCCTACATTTTTACATGATCTGAATTCTAACCATATTTTAAGTTTAAACAAATGTGATGGTTGAAACTTGGGATTTTATTATTGTTGTCTGAATTATCTAAGAGGTTATGCAGCTTTTTATTTGCATTTTTTTCTTTAGTGGATTGCCTGTTTATATCATTTGCATATTTTTTCCTCTTTAGCCGTTCTGACTCTTTGTTTTCTGGATTGTATTCTTCTTCTCCCAGACTATCATTTGTCTTTTGTCCTTTTATGGAAGTAACAGTCATAATTCTTAGTGGCACACACAAGTCACTCCTACTATAAGCTGAAAAACAATTTTTTAAGGAGTGTTAGATCAATCGTTAAAGTTCCTCGAAGAAACAAACAGTTGATCTCTGAGGCCACAAAGCCAGGGAAAATGTCCAAATTAAGGTGATGCATTGTTATACAGGCCTTCCAAGATGTCACTAGTAATAAGGAACCCACCTGCCAATGCAGGAGATATAAGAGACAGGGGTTAGATTCCAGGGTTGGGAAGATCTGGTGCCATCTGAGGGCATGGCAGTGCTCTCCAGTATTCTTGCCTGTAGACTCTCATAGACAGAAGAGCCTGGGGGCTACAGTCCTTGGGTTGCAAAGAGTCAGACATGACTGAAGTGACTTAGCACAGCATAGCATTGTTAAAGGAGACACTCTGCTCTCTTCCAACTCTCAGTGTGCAGGATGTCACTGCCAACAGCTGGATGTTTCTCTGTCACTTTCCACATAATTAATTCCATGAGGCACCTGCTTCTTTACATCCACCTTTTCTGAATCAGAAATTAGAATGAGTCCATCTCAGTGGTGAGAGCCATCTCAACACTAGCTGCAAGGGAGCCTGGGAAAGTGGATTTCTGGCTTCTAGTTTAGGAAGGCAGATTTATAAAATGCCCCAAACACTTGAATGACATTGGAAAAGTTAGAGGACAGTGAGAAAATATTTAAAGTGTCCACTACATACAGCCTTTGTGTCACATACACTTTTAAATTTCCCAAAATCAAGTATGTGATTATTTCTTTATATTTGTGGTTTTGGTCTTGCTTTTAAAAAAATACCATCGCCAAAGGATGACTATACAAATATTCTCTTGTAATGTCTTACAAGACAGTTGTGGTACATTTTATACCATTCAGACTTTTCTTTCCTCTATGATTTGTGGTTATATAATGCAGTATGAATAAATTTGCAATCTTTTCCAAAAGCACAGGCAGTTCTTTCAGTTTCATTAATTGAACAATACATAATTTATTCACTGATAAATAAATGCCATCTTTAATTATATGTTCAATGATTTCTATTCATTCTATATATAATATAGTTTGCTTATCACAATTTAGTACCATACTATTTTCTTTAAAGTAGTTCTATATCTGGTTTTCATGTCTAGTAGAGAAAGCATCTTTGCCCCTGCTTCATTTCAAAATTGTCTTGGCAGTTTTCATATGTTTATTCTTTCATGTACACTTTAGAATCACTTCTGTGTTCCAAAAGAGAAAAAATTCTGATTGAGACTGCATAAAATTTATATATTAATTTCAGTAGAAGTGACATGTTTAAGATATTGTCTTCTTATCCAGAACATGGTCAGTCTCCCCTACTTGGGTTTTGTCCTATGTGTTTCAATATAATTTTATAGTTCTGTTCATAGGGTCTTTCTCATTAAATTCATTCTTAGATATTTCACAGCCTTTTCTACACATTATTATGAATGGGATTGTTCTCATTTCCATTTTTATAAAGTGATTTTATTCTCTTTTATCTAACTGCATCTGATTCTACAATACATATGGTGTGCAGTTGAGCTTTCATGTAAGTAATTCCCAGAGTGCTCAATATTGATACTTTAACATAAGACAAGTTTGAGGGGACACAAGATAATTGCCTAATTAAAACTGATTGTCTCATACACTAGATTTATTGTTTTCTTTCAAATTGATACAATAGATATTCATTGTCTAGAGTTCATAGTTCCAAATTTTCTTTACAGTAATAACAACTAGACATGTGGGTATATGCATCCTTACTGTTTACCAATGTTATTCTGCAATTTGACATGAGATTCACATAAATCTATTCATTCACAACTTCTCAAAGTTTATTTCTAACTTAACCTTTAGCAAACATTTTGAAATTATCTATTTTCTATACAGAACCTATAGATCCAGTTTCTACAAAGCTAACAACATTTCCTATGATCAAAAACTTAGGGATGGGCATATGAACAAAGGATGATTTTTTTCTTTCTGTCAAAGGTTCATAGTAATTTGAACAAAATGAAGATTACAAACACTCTTTATACAAAAAAGGTTCTCAACCATAAAATTAGTGGCTACAACTGCACCAGGTTCTAGCTATAGGAACATGCTTTGTACAGAGCAGAAAACCTGACACACAGTAACAGTATTACTGGCTGCAGCATCAAACTGGTTCAAGGGATCCTAGTTTTCGTCAAGGCTTTGTGAAATGACAGACTTGTAAGTCACTTCCTTTCTCCTTATACAGTTCCTACATCTATAAAATGAGTGAGTCAAGCTGGAAGCAAGACTGCTGGCAGAAATATCAACAACTTCAGATATGCAGATGATATCACCCTAAGGGCAGAAAACAAGGAGGAACTAAAGAACCTCTTGATGAAAGTGAAAGGAAAGAGTGAAAAAGTTGGCTTAAAACACAACATTCAAAAACTAAGGTTATGGCATTCGGTCCCATTATATCATGGCAAATAGGTGCAGAAACAGCGACAGACTATTTTGGGGGGCTGCAAAATCACTGCAGATGGTGACTGCAGCTATGAAATTAAAAGACGCTTACTCCTTGGAAGAAAAGCTATGAAAAACTTAAACAGCATATTAAAAAGCAGAGACATTACTTTGCTGACAAAGGTCTGTGTAGTCAAAGCTGTGGTTTCTCCAGTGGTTACATATGGATGTGAGAGTTGGACCAGAAAGAAAGCTGAGTACCAAAGAATTGATGCTTTTGAACTGTGGTGTTGGAGAAGACTCTGGAGAGTCCCTTGGACAGCAAGGAGATCCAACCAGTCAATCCTAAAGGAAATCAACCATGAATACTCATTGGAAGAACTGATTCTGAAGCTGAAATTTCAATACTTCAGCCACCTGATGTGAAGAACTGACTGAGGATGAGATAGTGGGATGGCCTCACTGACTCAGTGGACATGAGTTTGAGGAAGCTCCAGGAGATAGTGAAGGACAGGGAAGCCTGGGGTGCTGCAGTGCATGCGATCACAAAGAGTCAGCGACAACTTAGCAACTGAATAACAACAATAGGCAATAGGGCTCTCTCTGTTTCATGTTCCAAGGCTCAGGTTTCAAAAGGGGGCCATGTGACTCCCTCAAGCCCAGAGGAAATGGTGGACACTTTTGGATCCATGGACACAGAACTATTTCAGGGACACTGAAACCACAACTTTCAAACCAACTAATCAACCAGAGGTAGCCAATAAAGACACTTTACTGTAGCCTCAAATTTTGCCTATGACAACTACCACACATATGGAAATAATGATTACTTTAATCAAAAGTTATATATCTATATCGATTCTGATACTACAGAAAGAAACACAGCCTCTGCTTATTTCCTCACCTTGGATTAGTTGACACAGGATGTTCAAATGTAGCTTGGACTAAAGTATGTGCTCACATCAGAAGCCCTCTTAATATAAGTCACACCAGGAATGTGGGTGTTTCTACACCTGCCGTGGCAAAGTAGCCACACACCATATAAGATCAAGTGGATCTTATAGTGAGATCCCCTTGAGTCAGATTCGGAGGAATTTTCTACCATGTAAATATCATGCAA
The DNA here is from genome assembly GCF_016772045.2 of Ovis aries. Lineage (NCBI taxonomy): Eukaryota > Metazoa > Chordata > Mammalia > Artiodactyla > Bovidae > Ovis > Ovis aries. The sequence continues at coordinate 57,692,627 of NC_056069.1, forward strand.
ACATAAAAGTGAATATAAACAATGTTTAACATGTAGTTTATCTTCTAGAGGCTTATAATTACAGGACCCACACGTGTATATCTAAAGAAAAACTTACAATGGAATCCTATTACATGATTTTTTCAAATCTAAAGTGAAGTTTTAAGCCCTAGTCTTCTAAAATTTTTCACACAGAGAGAAGCCACCAAAAATCTTGGACAATATATCTTATAGTGTTTCAAGGAGCCAAGGCAGGCGTCTGTTTTGCTAATCAGGAAGTTTTCTGTCTGAGATTAGAGCTTTGGGGAATAGTTAGAGGTTCTGAATCCTTTAAATAACCTTGAATACTTCAAGTACTAAATTCAAGATAAAAATGAGCCACGAGTACTAGACATGAAGAATATTAAAAGAGGGAGATGGCTACCAAATATGCATCAGGCGTTCACACTGTAAGAAAGTTTATGGCTGATAGTAAGCAGCTTGCTAAAGAATCACTTTAGAGTTTTTGTTGTTTTAGAAATTTCCCTCTTACATAGAGTTGTGGCAGATGATTTTCTTTTAATTTCATCCTTGCACAAATGGATTCCCAGGCTCCTTTCTCAATGATGTAAATAGGCCTAATTAAAAACCCTACCATTTACATATTAAGGTAACTCTCTGTGAACTGCCAACTTCATCTGGCCTGATTTAGAGAACCATTCTGAGGGATTATAAGGAGTTACAGACCCCTGCCCTAGAGTAAAAATAAACCCTTCCCTAAGAAATGATTGGTTCCACAGTCTGTGGGAATGAAAGCCAGCTTACTTAAGTCTAATTAGTTCACTGCTTCCTGGGTTTGATGCACACGAAGTACAAAGGCCACTTATATGACCTTATTCCCATGTGTTGACAGGTTCGGTGCAGCTAGATGATGTTCCTAGGTTCTCCAAGTTTCAGTCAAAGCCACTGAGTTCACTTTTCCTCACTGCGTTGTTCATTCACAGGAACTTAGCCATTTACTGAGACGTGAAATCAATTTGGTCTCACAAAGTCAGAACTGAAGGTGCAGGCCGTGTCTTACAGCTTTTGTGCAGAACCACCCAAAAGAAAATGATTTCACTGCAGATAAATGCAGTGAGGATGAATGGATAAAACAAGATTTTTCTTTTTTTTTTAAATTCCACTAACTTTTTGTACAAAAGGTGATACTCTTGAGAATTCTAAATTGCTTCATATTGCAACTTTTTTTTAATTGAAGGAAGATTAGTGTTGTGTTGGTTTCTGCCATATAAAAATGCAAATCATCTATAATTATACAGATATCACCTCCCTTTGATCCCCCCCTTCTGTCCCTCCGTCCCACCCCTCTAGGTCATCACAGAGTGCCTGGCTGGGCTCCCTGTGTTATGAAGCAACTTCTTACCAGCTATCGGTTACACATACGACAGCGTACTTATGTCGATGCTATGTCCTCCGTCCCGCTCTCTCCCTCCTGCACTGGGTCCACAAGTCCACTCTTGACATCTGCGCCTCGATTTTTTCCTTGCAAATAGGTTTCAACTCTTGTTGAATCAACCAAAAGCATATATGGCATAACTTCTTTAAATTCAACTCTGCTCCTCAAGAACCTAAATAGTCTTACAATCCACTGTGCCAGATGGATGCAGAAAGGCAAAGTCACTTGGAAAATTTTTATAACCTTTCCATCCAGAAATGTAACTCCTATCAGGGAAATCAGGCCTGTGGGTCAGAAGGCTTTTGACAGTGCAATCTGAATAAAGCTTATCAGCAATTTCAGATAAACTAGAATTTAAATGAAATCTTAAGGCATTTCTTTCCGGTGGGTAAAATCACAAACTACCAAATACGTAGTGAAATAGGCTTATAAAATTGTTTATGGACCAGGAGTTGAGGTGTTGGCCCAAGACTCGAGTAACTTTATACTGTGGGGTGTGTGAAAGAAAGGAGGAGAAAATATAAACCCAAAGGGAATGGAGAAGCTACTGGAGAGAGTTTTTTTTTTTTTTTTTTTTTTTAGTTTTTATTTTTTAAATTTTAAAATCTTTAATTCTTACATGCATTCCCAAACATGAACCCCCCTCCACCTCCCTCCCCATAACATCTTTCTGGGTCATCCCCATGAACCAGCCCCAAGCATGCTGCATCCTGCATCAGACATAGACTGGCGATTCAATTCACATGATAGTATACATGTTAGAATGTCATTGAGGTAGTCTCCAAGTATGGTGGGGTTTACACAACTGGAAAACAGCTGATCAGAAGGTGGAAAACTCCTTAACCACCAAGGCAATTATTGCTTCATAGAAACAGTCCCACATTTAGATCATGTAGAAAAACTTGCTAAGTTGAAGTACATGAGTTATCACTTTCCATCCCAGCCATTTGACTGTACAGCAGTTGCTTCTATCCTAACTAAAGAAATTAGAGAAAATCAAAAGTGAATAAAAGAGGAGAGGGACTCAAGAACAAGGAATGAACAGGTGAAAACAGAAACATAGGCACAAGCATGAATACTGAGGTGGACAGAGCAGGCTGCAAAAAGGAAAAGGTGACTCACACACAGATAAGTCAGATATGAAGAGAAGATGAGAGGCAAGAGAGCTTATATATAACACAGAAAGACAAAGAAACATATGCAAAATTTCATCCCCAATGATTTGCAAAACAAAAATCTAGGTCTGTGTTCGGTCTTAAGTATCAAAGACAAAAGAAAATTTAAGCTGCAGAGACTTTCATCTTTCCCTACTTAAAGATTTGCATGGATCCAGAACATTCCAGGGCAAGTTAGCAAACTAGTGTATTATCACAACATGTCCTTAAAATTTGACCACAGCCATGTCATAGGTAAGACCCAGTCAGACTTTGGAGCCACTACCAGGAAAAAGATTTAGCAGCTGATGAAGGTCAAGTTTAGGGATGAAACACAATGAGTAATGAGAGCATTTTAAGTTCAAAGAGTGAAATACTGTGGTAAACATTAGACAGTGGGGCAAAAACACACTGTTATGCAGGTGTCAGAGCTGATGAGGGAAGATAGGAAATAACTGCACAGCCCAAGGAGGAGAGAAAGCACAGCCACAGCAGAGAAGAATCCAGTAGCACCCAATACTCAAAACTAGAAAGAGACAGAGAAGAGCAACATTGAAAGAAAGCACACACTGCCGTATTTAAAAAGATAGCCAATACAGGTCTCTCGTATAGCACAGGGAATGCGGCTCAGTATTCTGTAATAAGCTGAATGGGAAAAGAATTTGAAAAAGAAAATGGATAAATGTACATATATAACTGAATCCCTTTCCTGTACACCTGAAGCTAACACAACAGTGTCCATCAACTATGTTCCAACATAGGATTAAAAAAAAAAAAAAATGTATAGACTTCCCTGGTGGTCCAGTGGTTAAGAATCTGCCTTCCAATGCAAGTGACGTGGGTTTGATACCTGGTCGGGGAACTAAGACCCCAAGGCTGCGGGGCAACTCCTAAGCCAGTGCAATATAACAAGAGCTCATGCACTGGAACAGAGAGCTCGCCTGCCACAATGAAGACCCCGTGCAGCCAAAATAAGTAGATGAACAAATTATATATATATATATATATATATATAGAGAGAGAGAGAGAGAGAGAGAGAGAGGCCATTAAACTGGGAGAGAGGGTGAAGCAGGTCCTGTGGTTACCAGGTACCAGACATAATGCTGAGACAGGAGCTTATGGAAAGTGAAAGCGCTAGTTGCTCAGTCGTCCAGCGCTTTGCGACGCTATGGACTGTGGTCCACCAGGCTCCTCTGTGTATGGAATTCTCCAGGCAAGAATATTGGAGTCGGTTGCTGTGCCCTCCTCCAGGGGATCTCCTGGACCCAGGTATTGAACCTGGGCCTACTGCACTGCAGGCAGATATCTTTCCAGACCTTATTAAGTCTTGGAAAAGCCAAGGTAACTATGTTTCGCCTCTGTACTCTTTCTGTTTCATTTGTCGTTGTCAGTCTTAACTCTTACACTTGGATCTACAATCCATTTCGAGTTATTATTTGTATATTGTGTGAAGGAAGGTTCAGGATTAATTTTGTTGCACATGACTGTCCAATTGTTCCAGCATCATTGTTATACAGATTATCTTTTTCCCATTGAATTAATTGGCCTGGTACATCTATCACAAATCAATTGTGTAAGTCTGTTTCTAGATTTTTTTTTCTATTCTACTGATGTATGTGTCTGTCTTTGCATAAATAACACTGTCTTGTTTCCTATAGCTCTATAGTCTTGGAATCAGGCAGCAGTCCACTTCTAAGGATGGGACCCACAAGGTCAGAACCAGATAAACAGAGTTGTCATTTGATAAAGAGGCCCAGAGAATTCTGCTGGAGCTCCTTAAATCTCTCCAGCAAAAGTCAAGATTGGCCATGGATATCAAGTAAAGTTAATGCTACTGGGAGGACTGAAGCAGTCCCAACCACAAAGGAGACGCACACAGAGAGATTACAGAGCACCAAGTATAGCCCATAAATATCCGACCTCAGACTCACAGACACAGACTGATATAATATTGAAATAACAAACTTAGCATCTTTTTCATGCAGTCCTGCCTAGAAGACATTCCAGCAGTCTACTCCGGTCATACCTCTGTAAGATAAATATCTAAAACCCAAGCCATGAGAACACCCCTGGGTGTCTTCACACTACCAGAAACAATTAAACTTACCCAAGCCCAGAAACAGGGGAGCTGAGACAAGTTTAAGCAGTTAACTTAGAGTTCTCCTGCCAAAATGTGATAGTCTCTTTTCTTCTGTTTTATTCTCAAGACCTCATACTATGAATTTTCCTTTGCTATTCTACTATTCCTTAGGTCTATGCATGGCTTTAATAACTATAAGACTTATCCACGTCAATAACTCGAACCAGTAATATCGTCGTTAAGCAACCAATAAGAAAGCTTTGTTAGATTTCCAATGTCAAAGTCTACAAACCCTGCAATAAAAAGAAAATAAGTGTATCAAGAAAGGAAATGAAAATATGGCCACTTTCCTAAAGCATTAGAACAAATTTGGCTCAAAAAAAAAAAACAAAAAAAAAATTGAAATCGGTTTGGCTGGGCTTCTGATGAGCACAGTCTGAGACAATAAAACAGTTACGAAGTTTGAGTTCAAGTGGTCATTCCTCCATAGTTTCCAGGGAAGATCATTTCAGCTGGTGTTCATCATTCTGTTCAACAGAAGTCTTCAACAGGGCATAAGGATAGAAGAAGGGAGACATGGAAAATTACTGTGGCTAAGAGAGCCCGAATGGAAAAATAACCTTCGCATAAATGCATGTGGAAGTTGGTAACAGAGCCCTTATCTTGCAGGAATGTGGGCCCTTCAATTGGCCAGGTTTGAGCCATCCGGGGGCCTGATACATTTGGCTCTGTGAATATTGAACAGTTCAAACTAGGCTTTAGCTCAGACAGGATAAAAACAATCACCACAGGAATGTTCCAGAAATTTTAAAATGTAGAAGAGAAAAACCCTTCATGGAAAGCCCAAAGCCAGAGTCTGGTGCCCGTTCATCTATGTCTAGTTCCAGATCTCTTCATTTTCTGATCTCAGTAGGTTTTACACACAGCCTATCACCTGGACTTAAAAAAAAAAAAAAATGTAGACGTAGTGATAAGGAAGTGGTGCCTTCATTCCCAATTCAGATGTAAAAACAGACAGAAATAAAAACAGGGCGCCCTATTGAAGAAGATACCACATAGGATTCTACAAAACCAATCTCAATTTTTGGATGATTAAATATTAGTGAAAATACACTTGAATGTATATTATAGTCAGATCAATGGTCAGTGTGTTCAAGACAAACTGAATTTAGTAGTAGGTGCAGACTTCCGTGTGGTCCACCGGCTAAGACTCCATGCTGTCAACGCAGGGGGCCTGGGTTCAACCCCTTGTCAGAGAACTAGATCCCACATGCCTCAACTAAGAGTTTATATATGGCAATTAAAGATCCCCACATGCCACAACAGAGATTGAAGATCCTATAGCACTAAGATCTGGCATAGCCAAATAAATAAATAATTTTAAAAAAATAAATTCAGTAGCAGGTAACAGTAGGAAAAGTAAGTATGCATTCAAGACGTGGTAATTCTCCAGGCCAGAATACTGCATTGGGTAGCCTTTCCTTTCTCCAGGATCTTCCCAACCCAGGGATGGAACCCAGGTGTCCCTCATTGTATGTGGATTCTTTACCAATTGAGCTATCACGGAAGCCCAATATTCACGTTCTTATTTCCTTTATAAAAATGTTCATTGAAAGTGTGTGCCAGTGGCAAGTGTTGAAAACGTATTGCTGCACGCTGGTATTTTCAGCATCCACCCTATCCTCTAGGCTTTAGCGAGGCAGCATGCTGATTTCAAACTGGTACAGAAACTCTCAGCTTCATGAGCTCAGGCAAGTACTTCCATTTCTTATTCTAAGGATGACAGTGAAAGTGTTAGTCACTCTGTCATGTCCGACTCTTTGCTACCTCATGGACTGTAGCCCGCCAGGCTCCTCTGTCCATGAAATTCTTCAGGCAAGAATACTGGAGTGGGTAGCCATTCCCTTCTCCAGGGATTGAACCTGGGTCTCCCGCATCACAGGTCGATTATTTACTGTCTGAGCCACCAGGGAGGCCCACTGTAAAACGGATGTGCCAATGCCTACTTGGGCTGTGATAAAGCTGAAGAAATGCAACATCTATACAGTATTCAGAGAGGTGGAAAAAAATGCCAATAAATATTAATGTCCCTCTATTCCCGCTTCCTGTATCACTGGAACAAATTAAAATTGATTCAAATGTTTTCTTTCCAGGACTCTTGCTGTTGCCTACTCTACCGTGCTGAGAAGGAATAATCACTGAAGAGCAAACTACATAACTCTCTACTCCAGCCCCATATTCACTCTTACATACTCCCTTTTCAGCTGTCTGTTTTTCTAGCTTTTTAAACCCTAAGCCTTCTGGATTTTAGATTTATTGTGGGCCATCATTTGGATTTGGGACATAACATATTACATGAGAAAGTATAAAAAATGGACAGTTGCCTCCAAGTATTGAGAGATAATGAGAAATAAAAGAGATAATTGCATAGGATAGTAAGAAGGCTTGGTGTCTAAGGCTAGTATTTAAGTCCATGGTGGGACACTTGCAGGTTTGATTATTTCTGAGTCTTAATTCTCACAATGGAAGTGTGGATAATCATGCTTGTCTTACCAAAATCATAAGAATTTGAAAGAATCAAGTGTAATTACTTGTGAAATTTCTTTATAAGTGCTAAATAAATCAATGATTGACATGAGTTTTTTCATTATAGGGGCTTCCCTGGTGGCTCAGAGTAGAGAATCTGCCTGCAATGTGGAAAACCTAGGTTAGATCCCTGAGTCAGGAAGATCCCCTGGAGAAGGCAATGGCTACCTGCTCCAGTATCCTTGCCTGGAGAATCCCATGGACAGGGGAGCCTGGTGGGCTACAATCCATGGGGTCACAGAGTCGGACACGACTGAGCAACTAACATTTTCACACACTTTATCATTATAAGATCAAATAGATAGATTGGAACTCTTGTCTTCACTTTTGTCTTCTTGCTCCCATCCTGAAGTTGATCCAACCGAACTTAGTGCAGGACTTTCTAGACTCTGAGCTTACCAGAGTGGCATCTGAAACTCTTAAATGACCCCAAGTAATACTTGAAGACAAAACTAAATTAACGGTTCTTCTGTGATTTGGACCAACATAGTGAATGCACATTATCTCTGCCCAATAAAGTTCCTCTAAATCTGATCTGAATCCTCAGTGAATACTAGAATGAACCAGGTCATTTCAGGCTCCTGAGTTTCCTGAGCTCTCACCTGGTCATATATTCCCCAGGGGACTATCCACTAGATGACCGTAATGCAATCACATCTCTGAGACTCTGCATCTAAGATATCTACAACGTCTCAATGTGTGAGCCCACGAGTTATCCATTAGTACCATAAAGTAACACACCATTAACATTAGACCAGAAAGAGAATTTTAGGGGATTGCAAAACAACAAAATAAGTTAAATCAACAATGTGGTGTTTAAACATGTCCAGCAATTCCAAGGCTCCAAAACAGCTGAAAATGATTTGAGGAATAAGATCAGCCAAGGAGAATGTTTAATTTCCATTAATGTAGGAGCATCTATTCAGACCTGCCATAGCCAAAGAGGCAGCATTTGAGACTGTTTTCAAGCCTGGTTGCAGCTGAACTTGGTGAAAATTATTTCTTGGCATTGTTTCAAGTTCTTCATTCTGGAGCCAGACTGTCTGGGTTCAATTCCTAAGCTCACCACTTACTAGCAGTATAATCTTTGGCAAGATCCTTAACCTCCATCTGTTTCTTCATCTATAAAATGGGGTAATAATAAAGCTACCTCATTCAAATATTGTAAGGATTAAATTGGAAGTAATTAGAATAATTGAGACACAAAGTAGTTACTTACCGAGTAGTATTATTACAGTACTATCATAAGTCAAAAGTAACTTCATACATGATATTTATAGAGTAGCAAGTGAGGCTTTCAATTTGTATAAGATGTGTTGTTGTTGTTTAGTCACTAAGTCCTACGCGACTCTTTTGCAGCCCCCATGGACTGTAGCCCCACTACAGTAGCTCCAGGCTCCTCTATCCATAGGCTTCCCCAAGCACTAAGCCCTATGTGACTCTTTTGCAGCCCCCATGGACTGTAGCACCACTACAGTAGCTCCAGGCTACTCTATCCATAGGCTTCCCCAAGCAAGAATACTGAAGTGGATTGCCATTTCCTTCTCCAGTGGGTCTTCCCAACCCAGGAATTGAACCTGCGTCTCCTGCATTAGCAGGCAGATTCTTGACCACTGAGACAACAGGGAAGCGTGCACTATTATCCTCTTTGCATAAATGAAGAGAATACGTGTTAGAGAGGTTGAATTCACAGCACTACCCAACAACTTAGTGGGTTAATCATGATTTCTACCAGTTCCCCTCCTCCCACCTCTACCCACCTGCTCCCAAGAGTTTTAAAGTTTCTTCAAAATACAAATGAATGAAGTAATCACTGAGGGTGAGTATTAGAACAGAGAAGAAGTTCGCAGCAAGCCAAAATTCCATGTTTGAAAAGAAGGCGAGGCAATTACATTGTCATTTGCAAGTGAACAATGAAGCCAAGTTATTTTGTTATTGGACAGAACTTTCGATCTGTAAAGTTTCATATAGAATTGAACCAAATAAGCCCATTATAAAGAGGACAAAGAGTTATAAAGAGACCTTTTAAAAACAATCTAACAACAGCAAAATGGGTGATGGGTATAAGCTTGAGTTATAAAATAAATCATGGAGATGCAATGTACAGCACCGGGATGATAGTTAATAATCCTGTACTGTGTATTTGAAAGTTGCTAAGAGGGTACATCTTAAAAGTTCTCATCACACAAAAATATTGTAACCATGTAGCATAATGAAAGTTAAGTAGACTTATCATGGTGATCATTTTGCAAAGTGTACAACTACTGAATCATGATGTGCCACACCTGAAACAAATATAACATTACATGTCAATTATATCTCAATTAAAGACAAACAAGCAAAAAAAAAAAAACCTAAGAAGCAATGAGACAGCTTTCATATCATGTAGATCCATATAAAAGGAAGGCATCGGTGGATGTATGGATGTAACAATGAATATACATGGCAGTGAAGTGGGAAGAAAGCAACAAAAATAGCAAACTGCTTTCTGAAATCAAACATCCATATAAATAAACCTGTCTAGATTGTGTTATCACTTTGTCCATGAAATGGCCGATGATCAGAGCAAGTCAATCCATTGGTCTTTGGGGAAAGAACAAGGCAAATACAAAGTCCTAGGAGCACAAAGATCTGCAGTGAGCTTGTTGGCTTCCAGGATCTTCTGCTCGACCCCTGCCCTGGGTCTATCTGAAGGCAAGGGCACCAGGACGCGAGATGCTACATCACACAACCAGAGCACACCTGGGGCCAGCTGCCCTCCTCCCTCCAGTGAAGGGAGGGAGGGGATTTACTTCCTCCTGAGTTCACCAGATTCCCTATATCTGAAAACCATGGACTCAGGAGCATCTCAAAGATGCCATTAATTCTGTGAAGACAGCATGTCTCATTAAGGCATCAAGTTTCCTGCACATCTCTGATGAGCTAAAATGCAGTATCCTAAAGCAAATGTCAAACTGAAGTCATCTTGAGACTCATGGTGTGCTTCCTTTAAAATGAAGCATTACTCAAGTAGCCAAAAATGATGAATAAGTGCTCTGTCTGTCTGTCTCTCACTTTCTTTCTACTGACGTGGCAGAAAATCAGTCATTACCATCCTAACATCACTCCTATAACATGCCCCATATAAGGGCAATAATGGAACTATTTTTAACTTCTTGCTCCAAATCATCGGAATAAATAACAAAATATCCATGTGGATGGATTCGAAGAGGAAAACGGGCCCACCATCCCTTTTAAAGAATGAAGTACAAACTGTCAAAATTATGTTTAATTAAAAATCATTTATTTTGGTCTTATCGTAGAGGAAAACATTGGATCAGACACATATTCATTTGAACAAAAATCCTTGTATTTATCAGGTCTTGACGTGGCCTCAGATCAAACTCAAGTAGGCATGTCTACAGCCAAGAAACAGATCATCCTTCCAAAGACAATTACTGCTTCCAATCAAAACACTTGAGCATATCACATCAACTGGGTGTGAGGGCATTCTCCCTCTTCTTCAACCAAATCAGTCTTCATTTCCATCAATCTTATGCCACAGAGAAGCAAATGCCTCCTACAGTTTGAGCTCAGCCTTCAATTCTTTCTTGACCCAGGAAGATAAAGCATGGTTCATCCTAATATTTTTAAGATGTTAGGCCCTATATCTACCCACCTTTCCAGTCCTGGCTGCAGTGCAAGAGGTAGGGAAGTACATAGGACAATGAGGTCTTCCCACGTGGTTCCAACCAAGATCAGCTGCTCCAGCTAAGATCTTTCTATACGTCTGCCTTTCACATGAGGAAGCCAGGGTGAATCTGTTTTTTCTTTTTAGCAGGCATTGCAATAAGTTTCTGATCTACAAATACAAGTAGGGTACAAAGGATGATGTGATTCTTGGCTAAATTTATTGCCCCCTCCTCAAATCAGAATTCATAAAAATCTCTAGCTAGATCTAGCTGGTTCACTTCTCCTAAAATATTTCATAAAGGGAAAAGATGAGGTTGGCCAGATCAATCATTCCAACATATAGAAATAGAAGCAGCTCCATGAGGAAGTCTGAGGGCTGGGACCCTTGCTGCTCAAGAGTTCATTTAGATTTATAAAACTTGAGCTCTCTTTGCATGCTTCATAAAAAATTATTACGTGAAAAATCTGGCTGCTCGCTGCATTATTCATTGCAGACCCTCTTAAACAAATAACTGTTAAACACATAAAAGGGTTCACGTATGAAGTGAGGAAAAGCAAATGAAATCTGCTAAACAAATTATAATTGAGATGAGTAAAATGGTCCTCAGGTCTCGAGAAGAAAGGTAGAAAGTCATCAGAGTTTTGTGATTCATTTATGAAAAAGAGATGCAACCCTTCTTTTTTTTTTTTTTAAGTAAAATCACAAAATCATCTGAACAGGTGGGCAAGTTATCATTATGAGAAAGAAGAATGCCCATGAAAGGGGATGTGTTAGACGAGCATCAGAGGAAGGACCTGAAATGGACCCCAACCCTTCTGCGACTTTCATACCCCTGCTTCCTGCAGAGAATCCTGTCAAGGACTGTCTTGTTCTAGGGGCCCTAAGGCTCACCTGGTGTGCTCCCCAGCAGCAACTGGGTCTAGAGCCAACCAGATTTCCTTTCATGTAGAACCACCTGAAAGGCTTAGTTAGCTCCCCCAGCACTTGAGAGTTTAGATTTAAGTAAGGAAGAGCAGGTTTCACAGACCATAACTTTTTACTTTCTAAATACCCCCCCAATTCTTAGTCATGCCAACCACGTCGAGCACATAGGAATCAGAGACTGAGGGCCAGCAGGACTGTCTCTCTATAGTTTTGAGTTGAGCAGGTGCACAAGTCCTGACATCTGTGACCCTCAGAGGCTGATAAGCACCACAGCTGCTGCATGTGGTATCCTGGGAGGATTAGACATCCCCCCACTCTCAGCATAGATTCGAGTGATGTTCTTTTTCTTTGTGCAATGAACAGAAAGAATCGGAGAAACGTAAAAACTCATCCCTGGGTTAATCTTTCCATTCACCAGAAGATAAAAATAGCCTGGAGAAATGAGGAGTGATCATTGGGTTAGGGTTGGAATAGGTCTCCAAAATCTCTTCTAAGCTATAAAATATCCATTATCATAACTGCTCAGCTCATTTAAATCATGAGTCAGAAAGTAATACCCCTTCAAACTCTCACTAGATCCCCCAATATGCTGGAGGTCACGTTTACTGCTGCATTAGTCAGTGTTTACTAGAGAGACACAACCAATAGGAGATTATATATGTAAATGGATTCATTATGAGGAATTAGTTCAAGTGGTTATGGAGGCTGAGAGACCCTCAAGACCTGCAGTCAGAGAGTGGGGGCCCAGGAGGGCAGGTGGTAGAGCTCCAGGCTCAGACTGAAGGCCTGCAAACCAGAAGAGATAATGGCGTAAGTGCCAGTCCGACTCCAAATCCTTACCAAAGATGGGAGAAGACTGACAACCCAGCTCGAAGACATTCAAGCAGAGAGAGAAAATCCTTTCTACTCAAACTTTTATCCTAGCCAGGCCTTCAATGGACTGGGTGAGTCCCACCAGTACTGGGGAAGACGATCTGTTTCACTGAGTCCACGGACCTCAGTGTTCACCTCATCCAGGAACCCCCTCCCAGACACACACAGAATCTGTTTAACCAAACGTTTGGGCCCTCTGTGGTGCAATCAGGTTGATGTGTGAAGTGAACCATCACAACTAGAACAGCAGTGATGACCGAAAGAGACACTTAACTCCCATCGCCCCAGGAAACAACATCCATGCAACCAGAACTCCGTTTCTTTCCGCTGCCTCCCATGCTCACACCTGGAGCAGGAGAAGTGAATTAACCGTAGAATCTGGCAGAAGGAACCAGGTGTGCAGGACTCTGCCCTGTCTGGGCCTTTCCCTTGAATGCGCCTCAATGCAGAGTGAGCATAAGCCACCCTCAGCCTGCAGCCCCGTGGGGCGGTTCTGGGGGAACTAGCTCAGTTCAAAGGGTCCCTAACACATTAACATTTGCTGCATCTTCTGGGAACCTAGAGAAACCGATTGTGGCTACCTAGAAATAAAATAATCCCTGGAGCATGTGGCGACTCTGTAGGCAGGCTTGCCTTAAGTGGCTTGATCCCTGAGGTCTGCAGGCTCAGACCTCAAGGCCTCAGCAAGTGCCAGCCGTGGGAGCCTTTGCAATCTTCCCTGGAACATTCCAGCCCCGGCACATGAGACAGCTCCATCCTAAACAACACAGGCTCCACTTGCCCTGGTGGTAACAGGGACCCGAGCAGACTAGTCCCCAAGACTTCTGTTATGGGTTAAACTGTGTCACCCTGAAAGATCTGCGGAAGTCCTAGGCCTATTACATCAGTTATTCAGTCAAGTCCTGTCTGACTTTTTCTGACCCCATGGACTGCAGCCAGGCTTCCCTGACCTTCACTATCGCCCCGAGTTTGCTCAAACTCACGTCCATTATGTCAGAGTGTGGCCTTATTTGGAGTTGCGCGGTTGGGGGTGGTCACTGAAGACATAAGTAGTTAAGATATAAGTTAATAAGTAGTTAAGTCATGCTGAAGTGGGTGGGTCCCTAATCCGTACAGAAGATGAGAAGAGACCCAAAGACACACAAGCAAGAAGCAGGCAGTGAGACGGCAGAGGCAGAGACGGAGGGCCCGCAGCTGCCGGCCAGGGAACACCCAGAAATGCAAGGGAGGCTTTCTCCTGCAGGTTTCAGAGCCAACACCCTGACTTCCGATGTCGCGCCTCCTGACCTGTGACACGATAGACTCCTGCTGTTCTAACTCATTCAGTTTGTGATACTTTGTTTTCGTGGCTCTGGGAAATGATAGAGACTAGTATAACATCCATTCAACACCAAATACCAGCCTCTAGACAAACGCTAAGACGTGAACTGAAGTTCTTCATGATGCCCTAAGACGCAATCCAAGGAAATAAGGCTTTCTGTAAATATCCTAAGATAAGTGCCCCCACCCCAACTAGGGGGGAAAAGGTGTTTCAAGTGACCTTACAGCAACAGGACTGAGCTGAGCAGAGGCAGAATCCACTGACTCACTGTATCCCCTGCACTCCTGGCTTCAGTTTGCTACTATTCACTGACTTAGTCTACTTCAACAGACACAAATCTGTAAATTATTAAGAGTAATGACAATTGTTCATTAAGCATTTTCCTACGCCAGGCAGTGATTTAGCAGTCTTTACATATATTATCGTCTGATGCTTGCAAAATCTTGAGAGATCAACATTTCTATCTTCATTTTCTGGAATGAGAGACTGAGTTTTGTAGGTCCATTAAATCATGAAGCCTGATTTTGAAGCCAGGCCTGTCAGAAACACCAGCTCAGTCTTAGAGATATTTCAGGACACGAAGAGCCAGATGGATTCCACAATTTGGAAATTTAAGGATACATCACAGCGCCAGAGACGAACAAAAATACAAGCCTTCCTAATAATTATTCCCCAGATTGTTTCTTGAAACATGAGAGGTCGTCAATGATGAAAACACAAAACAGCACTCCTTACTGGACTATTTTCTGACTCTGCCAGGGAAGCTAGCCTGGGTAGAGAATCAACCTCTGCTTTCTATAGCTCTGATGGTATGTTAAGGTTCAGAGCAGTAAAACTGTGACTGCCAGAGGACTGTTTTTAGTCTAAATTTTTTTTTCTGGTATCACAGATATGGTATGACTTGCTACAAATGCAGTTGAAACACAGCTCCTGGAAGCTATAAACAAGTTAAACTGCAGACTGATGACTGGCAAGGACCAAGTATGCAAACTGCTGGCTGAGCTGTTACTAGGATTCTGCAACAGGTCATCATTGCCCTTGGGATATGATCTGAGCCAGCCCCCCTCAGTATCACTGATACTACAAGTACTCAACTAGAATTACACACTCTACAGCAGTGCTTGCTCAAACTTTAATGTACATAGCAGTCACCCAGACAACTTGTTAGAATGCAGATCTGGCAGGTACGGGGGAAGCCCGAAATTCAGCATCTCCAACCAGCTCCTGGGGATGCGATGCTGCTGGCCCTGGGTCCTACATTAATTAGCCCGGGGCTAGATAAGCTATATTCACAAACCCCCCTCCTCCAACTACCACTTCGGGACCCTTCCCTTCATGCAAAGCTTGGATCTAATATCAGGTCCTCTGTAAAGCTTCTGAAAACTGGCAGGCATGGCCTCTCCTTTTTCTGGGTCCACTATGGTTTCAAAGTAACCCATTAAGGAAAAACAAACTAGAGTTCTCCTTGGGCTTCCCTTGCAGCTCAATTGGTAAAAAACAATCTGCTTGCAGTACAGGAGTCCACCTGCAGTGCAGGAGACCCAGGTTCGATTCCTGGGTTGGGAAGATCCCCTTGAGAAGGAAATGGCAACCCACTCCAGCGTTCTTGCCTGGGAAATCCCATGGACAGAGGAGTTGGCAGGCTACACTCCATGGGGTTGCAAGTGTCGGACACAACTTAGCGACTAACCACCAAGGTTCTCCTTAATTTGTTTAATTTGTCACAATGTACCTCTGTAGCACAAGGATGGCCTTTAACATGTCTTGTTCTGCTTAACACTCCTCATAGAGTCTGTCACAGGATAGGTGGTAAACTGGGTTTGCCGGAAAAATAAAGAAGACTTAACATGCTGTGGTTTCAGGAGTTTACACTGTCCTCAATTTTCAAAATCAGATAATTGGTTTTATCTCCAGTTCTTTCAGACTCCTGTGTTGGGACTTGTTTTGGCTTGTTGACTTGTACTCATTTTAAAGATTCTTTTAAACCATGTCATCACTTTATATGAGCAACAGTTTTAAATCAAAGAGCCCTACAACAAAGAAGGGAATCCAGAAAAAATATGCTTTAGTTCAAGGCATTGAATAGCTGTGTCACCCTGAACCCTCTCACTTCTAAGCTGGTTTTAATAATGAACAGAGCAGGATCCAGTGGGACATTCCTGGGTGCAAACCACTTCGCTGCATTATCAGTCTCTAGTTTATAGAAAAGCTTTAGGTTCTTAAGGCCCTCCCGAAGTTTCAAACAGCAAATTTAATCAGACAAGTGAAAAAACACAGCAACAAAGGAAAACAGTCAAGCAAGACAAAACGGTGATGTTTAGCCATAAACAAAGTCAAGGACCATTAGTTTCTCCTCAAGGTCTATACGTAATATCCTGAACCATGTCCTTGTGTTTTTTTATCAGATACTAACCCCACCATCAGGTAGATGAAGTTAACTGCTAACCACCCCAGGTAGACTCCAGACTGACTGGGACCAGAAGGTTGATGATGTTGACTCCCAAAACACTACCCAGTAACCTCACTTCCAACCAATCAGAATGTCCAGGAGTGGATCAGGCAAGCTGAGACCCTCTCCCTCAACATTGTTTGAGAAAATAATCTTTCCCGAAAGCCACTGGGGTGTCGGATCCTTTGAGCATGAGCTGCCCGTTCTCCTTGTTTGGCCCAGCAATAACTGCTGTGTATTTTCCTTCATCACAACACAGTGGCAAGAGATCTGTTTTCCTGTGGGTAGGATCAGCAGACCAGGCTTGGTAGAGCCACAATAACAGCAGCTGTCCCACTGATGCTGGAGGGTAAATAAGGTAATATATGTGATGTATTTAGAACCACGGTCAGCACATGGTAAGCACCGTAGGAAGATTAGCTGTTGTCACCACTTATGCCTTTCGGTATTTATGGAAAACATGCTCCTTGCTACAGAAATAATTGAAGACTAGCATCTGTGCTTTCCCTCTGCAACCGGTTAAATGATACCATCTTCTGTCATTGCCCTTCTTTGACATGCCTCCCACACTTCATCTTCTCACATAACTTCAAGCAACATACCCCTGAGTAGTTCTCTGCTTTTTCATTCTTGTCTGTCTCCGCTCATTTGTGATGCTCCTCCTACTGACACAATTTCTGAAGCTTTGGTACTACTTTTCCCTTGATTCTGCACCTGTCTTTTATAAGAGCTTTAAAAATCTAAGCTTATAAGAGATCTACTCACACTGGCTCCAATTTCTGTTCTTTGGAAATGGCCTCAATTATGTGATCAGAATTTCATTCTTTTTTCTATTTATTTTATAATCTTCCCCATCACTACTTTTTCTAATCTCCAAGGGATAAAACTTTCACCAGCACGTCTAAATTTATCACATGCTCTTTATTAGCAGAATGAGAATAAAGCAGTTGAGGAGCAGGGTGACCCATCACATCTATCTTTCCTGTCTGACAAGATCAAAGACTGTGCCATTTATGCATTCAGGATGTGCAATAATGAACCGTTTCTGCTCCTTTCTCCTTATATATGAGGAAAATGTACCATTTCTAGTTTCAAATATGTGGATTTCTTATCACACCATTTTAAATTGTATTTCTCTCTATTCTTTCTGTTGGATTTGTTACTTTTGAAAAAAAATAGAAGTATATTTCATCCTACCAAGTTTAAAGACATCAAAACTGAAAATCATAAAGATACGTTCAGTTCAGTTCAGTCGCTCAGTCGTGTCCGACTCTTTGCAACCCCATGAATCGCAGCACGCCAGGCCTCCCTGTCCATCACCAACTCCCAGAGTTCACTCAGGCTCACGTCCATCGAGACCGTGATGCCATCCAGCCATCTCATCCTCAGTTGTCCCCTTCTCCTCCTGCCCCCAATCCCTCCCAGCATCAGAGTCTTTTCCAATGAGTCAACTCTTTGCATGAGGTGGCCAAAGTACTGGAGCTTCAGCTTTAGCATCATTCCTTCCAAAGAAATCCCAGGGCTGATCTCCTTCAGAATGGACTGGTTGGATCTCCTTGCAGTCCAAGGGACTCTCAGAGTCTTCTCCAACACCACAGTTCAAAAGCATCAATTCTTCAGCACTCAGCCTTCTTCACAGTCCAACTCTCACATCCATACAAGACCACAGGAAAAACCATAGCCTTGACTAGATGGACCTTAGTTGGCAAAGTAATGTCTCTGCTTTTGAATATACTATCTAGGTTGGTCATAACTTTTCTTCCAAGGAGTAAGCGTCTTTTAATTTCATGGCTGCAGTCACCATCTGTGGTGATTTTGGAGCCCCAAAAAATAAAGTCTGACACTGTTTCTACTGTTTCCCATCTATTTCCCATGAAGTGATGGGGCTGGATGCCATGATCTTCATTTTCTGAATGTTGAGCTTTAAGCCAACTTTTTCACTCTCTTCTTTCACTTTCATTAAGAGGCTTTTTAGCTCCTCTTCACTTTCTGCCGTAAGGGTGGTGTCATCTGCATATCTGAGGTTATTGATATTTCTCCCGGCAATCTTGACTCCAGCTTGTGTTTCTTCCAGTCCAGCGTTTCTCATGATGTACTCTGCATAGAAGTTAAATAAGCAGGGTGACAATATACAGCCTTGACATACTCCTTTTTCTATTTGGAACCAGTCTGTTGTTCCATGTCCAGTTCTAACTGTTGCTTCCTGACCTGCATACAGATTTCTCAAGAGGCAGGTCAGGTGGTCTGTATTCCCATCTGTTTCAGAATTTACCACAGTTTATTGTGATCCACACAGTCAAAGGCTTTGGCATAGTCAATAAAGCAGAAATAGATGTTTTTCTGGAACTCTCTTGCTTTTTCCATGATCCAGCGGATGTTGGCAATTTGATCTCTGGTTCCTCTGCCTTTTCTAAAACCAGCTTGAACATCAGGGAGTTCACAGTTCACGTATTGCTGAAGCCTGGCTTAGAGAATTTTGAGCATTACTTTACTAGCTTGTGAGATGAGTGCAATTGTGTGGTAGTTTGAGCATTCTTTGGCATTGCCTTTCTTTGGGACTGGAGTGAAAACGGACCTTTTCCAGTCCTGTGGCCACTGCTGAGTTTTCCAAATTTGCTGGCATATTGAGTGCAGCGCTTTCACAGCATCATCTGTCAGGATTTGAAACAGCTCAACTAGAATTCCATCACCTCCACTAGCTTTGTTCGTAGTGATGCTTTCTAAGGCCCACTTGACTTCACATTCTAAGATGTCTGGCTCTACATTAGTGATCACATCATCGTTGCTATATAATCAATGCAAGGAAAAGCACTGTAGAACACCCATCAAGAGCCACATATTCAAAGGGAAGGTTTTAACCTAACTTCAAAAGGCTGGAAAAATGAATTAATATGTTCTGAGTTAAAAGAAAACATTTATAGCTGACATATTAATTTTTAAATGAGTCCCTGTTTTAATCTATTTTTTCTAATACTCGCCAACCACAAATTGGTTTCTGTCACCATGAGCAAAAAGTTTCGCCTGATTAATGCAACCAGAGAACACTTAATTCTAAAATGCAAATAGGAGACATATGACAAATAAATATTGACAAGATTTTATGAAAGAGCACAATATCAGGGGTCTTAACAGACTGTTAAGAGTATTACATCAGATCTTCAGCTGTCACGTTAAATGAGCAAATGAGAATAAATTTGACCTCCATTGCAATCTAAGACGGAGAAGGCAATGGCATCCCACTCCAGTACTCTTGCCTGGAAAACCCCAAGGATGGAGGAGCCTGGTGGGCTACAGTCCATGGGGTCGCTAACAGTCATCCGACTGAGTGACTTCACTTTCACTTTTCACTTTTTTGCATTGGAGAAGGAAATGGCAACCCACTCCAGTGATCTTGCCTGGAGAATCCCAGGAATGGGGGAGCCTGGTGGGCTGTCATCTATGGGGTCGCACAGAGTCGGATACGGCTGAAGCGACTTAGCAGCAGCAGCAGCAGTCTAAGAATACCAGCATGTGTAGCTGTAGGCATTCCTTTTTCATAAGAAAAGTCCAGGGCACCCAGGGGTGACACAAAGGAAAAATACAATGTGTGTTAAAGTAAGATATTGTGTTCTAGAAAAGGTGCTTCTCAACCTAGGAGTTAGAAAGGACCAGTATTCTTCCAGCTTTGAAATTCATATGAATACTTCATAAAATGCAACAAAAATGAAGAGAAACATAAAAGCCTTTTTTTTAAAGGCAGACATATAAATTACAATTCATGCTCATCCCTTTGGATGTCACAGCATGTTCAGTTGCTCCAGAAGACTCTAATCATTCTTGATTCCTATATTTACCTTGATAGATGCAGATGATTCACAGAATACCACTGACCACACTTTGATTATCACTCTTCCGTCATAAAAATAAAAAGGAAAAATGTGACTGAAAAAGGATCAGAACTATACTAATCTCAAGTACTATTATTTCTTACCTGGTCCACAACTGACATCTAATGGTCTTCCCTCATTGCCCATTCCCAGGGTTACACAGCAGCCCCAGAAGGTCTGTCTCTGTTTATGGTCCTCAAGAGCTCCTCCTTGCTTTTAGAAGATAATCTACACATGGCAAGATCCTACGAAGGCTGGCTGTTCCTACTTGTCCAATGTCATCCCTTCTCCCCATTGTCATTGTCCTGCAAATACCCATGGCCTATTGCTCAGAAAAGCCCTAAGCTTCTTCCAGGTCCAGGGTCTTCTCAGGAGTTGGTCTCTCTTCATGTAATCATGCACAACCACCCATCCATCCTAAAGATTAAAAATGGCTGCAAATACATCAACCTTCATCCCACAGAATGGTAGAGTCAATACACCTACCTTCAAATCCAGGTGACTATAACCACTGCAACTAACAGAAAATGGCAGAAGTAATGCTGTGTCAATTTCTGAACCCAGAACCTAAGAAACTAGCAGCTTCCACTTTCTGTCTCTTGACTCTTTTTAGAACCCCCATATAAGGAGTCTAATTACCCTGAAACCATCCTGCTAAAAAGGTCACCTGTATGTTCTCCAATGGACAGACTAGCCATCCTAGGCAAGGTTGGGGCACACATTGTTTACCATCTAGAATAGCCTATTCACTAGCTGAATACCACCAGTGACCTCAGTCCATGCCACAGGCAGCAAAACAATTACAGTCAAGCTCCATCCAAATATGTGACTGGGGAAAAAAATGTGAAATATATCACAATGGTTGTTTGAAGTGACTGAATGTAAAAGCAGAATGATAACTTCCCCAAAGATTCCCACATCCTAATTCCCAGAACACTGAACATATCACTTTACATGGTAAGGGGAACTTTACAGATGTGATTAAGATATAGAGATAGTAAGATTATCCTGGTTTAGCTGGTGGGCCCAAAGTCATCTCAAAGATCCTTACAAGAGAAAAGCAGAAAGATCAGAGTCAGAAAGAGACAAAGGGAAATATGAAGATGTTATGATGCTGGTTTTAAGGATGAAGGAAGAGGCCATAAACCAATCTGGGAAAAGCCAGGAATGGACTCTCCTCTAGAGATTCCAGAAGAAATACAGTCCTGACAACACCTAGATTTTAGTCCTCTGAGATTCATGTAGCGCTTCTGACCTCCAGGATTGTAAGAAGGTAGGTTTTTGTGGTATTAAACCACTAAATTAGTGGTGATTTGCTACAGGGGCAACAGAAAACAAATGCATTAATTACTAGGGTAATTTATTACATAATAATGGACAACCAGAAGACAGTCCTCCCTGCCACTACATCTCCCAACCCACATACCTGCATTCACACAAATATTTGCTATGGTTCAGTTGCTCAGTCATATCTGACTCTCTGTGACCCGATGGACTGCAGCACTCTAGGCTTCCCTGTCCTTCACTATCTCCCAGAGCTTATTTGCTCAAACTCATGTTCATGAGTCAATGATGCTATCTAAACATTTCATCCTCTGCCGCCTTCTTTTCCTTTTGCCTTCAATCTTTCCCAGCATCAGGGTCTTTTCCTATGAGCTGGCACTTCACATCAGGCGGCTAAAGTACTGGAGCTTCAGCTTTAGCATCAGTCCTTCCAATGAATATTCAGGTTTGATTTCCTTTAAGATTAACTGGTTTGATCTCCTTGCTGTCCAAGGGACTCCCAAGAGTCTTCTCCAGCACTACAATTCTTGACCTTGCTTATTTCTGTTCATTATTCAGAAAAAAAAGAAAGTGAACTCACTCAGTCATGTCTGACTCTTTGCAACCCCATGGACTGTAGTTGGCCAGGCTCTTCTGTCCATGGAATTCTCCAGGCTAGAATACTGCAGTGTGTTTCCATTTCCTTCTTCAGGGGATCTTCCCAACCCAGGGATCAAACCCAGGTCTCTTGCATTGCAGGCAGACTCTTTACCATCTGAGCCACCAAGGAAGTCATTTTTAAGAATCTTGGCTCAAAAGTTTACTTATAGGCATGTATTAAAGAATGTATTCTCAGCATGTAATTTGTTTGTAAGATTATATAATATCTAGGTCCCTACACGAAGAAAAGTTTCAGAAAGTGAAGTTATTTTGGTCTACCTGACTCACCAAGAAGTCCCCATTCCACACTTGCGATACTCAGCATTCAGTAAATATCAATGTAAATGAACACAGATGAATTAGAACATAGGTAATACACTGGAACTGTAGTTTGTAAATGTATATAAAGAAGACAAACTGCGTTAGAAGTATGTTCAACTAATGGAAATAAAATTTTAACAATACAAAAATTCTTTGAAAACTAATTATAAAAAGCCCATGAAAGCAAGTGATGGCTGCCTAGATGAGGTTGAATGCATATTTGAGGATCAGGTATGATAAACAGCAAGGTTGACCTTTATCCAAAAATATTAATCAGAGAGAAAAAAAAATAGTTGAATTTTTGGTCATATCACATTCAAAAAAAATGACTGAATAGACATTCTCACCCTTAAAAAAAATTAAATTGAATTTTCTATGAATTGCCTTTTTAACATGGAAAGTTGGACAATATTAAAAAATACCAAAAAACTACAATCATCCCTCAGTATCTATAGAAAACTAGTTTCAGAAGTCCCTACATATACTAAAATTTATGGATGCTCATGTCCTTTATATTAAATGGCCTGGTATGCAATCTGTAATTCTCAGAGATAGCCATTGATAACATCCTGAAATGTGTCCACTCAGTCTTTTTTTCCTCTTAGAATATAATCTTATGCACAGTTGGGATCACACAAGAAACGTTGCTTCAAATTTTGCATTTGTCATATTTTTCTATATTGCTAAACTTTGTTTGCTAACATGTTTTAATAGCTAAACAGGAATTTGATATACAGTGCCTCAATTAAATATGTTTCCAACATTTTTATATTATAAACGTTAAGAAGCCTATAACTACAAACAAAACTATAACTACAAACAAAACTAAGATTTGCAAGGTAATTTCCTAGTGTGAAATTCTTAGATCAAAGTATGTCTATACTTTTACATCTCTTGATTCACATGGATCAGTGTTTTCTGATCGTGAGGTATAATAAGTTTGAGAAATAAAACATGCTGCTTAAAGATTAACAACATAGACTAAAGCATCAAAGGCTCCAAGAAGTCCAGCAATAAAAAAGAAACCTGTGTTAGCTTAATGGAAAGATAAATATTTTTAATGACATAAAGACATTTTCTTCCCCGTACAGCACGCACTAACCCATGAATGTGCTGGTGGTCTTCTTAAGCTTTATAACTTCTGTTTTCATGCTTTCAAAGGTTCTTCTACCCCAAGATCATAAAATAAGTCATCTACATATAATTTGAACATTTAAATCTTTCATCCATCAAGAATTTATTTTGGCATCAAGAACTTCCATGTTCCTTTTTTAAAAAACAAGAAGCTGATCTTCCTATTAGGATATACTGACAAGGTTTATCTCCTTATCCATGTATTAATATAACACTATCTTTATCATACCCTAAATTGCCATAGGTGATGCTAGCGGTAAAGAATCCATCTGCCAATGTAGGTGATGCAAGAGACATGGGTTCAATCCCTGGGCTGAGATCTCCTGGAGTAGGAAACGGAAACCCACTCCAGTATTCTTGCCTAGAAAATCTCATGGACAAAGGAGTCTGGCAGGCTACTGTCCATGGTGTGGCAAAGACTCAGACACAACTAAGCGACTAACACTACTACCCTGAGCTCTCTGTTCCATTACACCAAGCTCTATCACACCACACTTCTTATATATTTATAAATGTATAATATATTTTCATAACACTAAGGAAATATGCTTTCATTACTCGTTTCCAAAATTTTTCTTGGATATCCTCATATGCACGTGTATTCATTCAACAAATGAGTTCAACATACTTAAGTAATTCAACATCCATGCTGTGATACATATGGACTTGGAACTGAATTCATCATCCACATATGGTAGGTACTTATAGATGTTGGATTTATTCTTATAGGTTAAGAAAGGAGAATTTGGTCAGGTTTCAAAACTCAAATCTTACTGGGATTTCCATAACAATTATGTTGAATTAATTTAGGGGAGACTTTTCCATACAAACTCTTTCTGTCCCAGAGTAAGGTTGCATATGAATTTACATAAAGCACTTGACTGAGCTGATGAAACCAAACCAGCTCATATGCAAAGGGTCTCACATTGGATATAATTTGTAAATTTAATCCTCATAACCAGCACATGAAGTAGATAATATTACAATTGCTAGTTTACAAAGAAGAAAATAAAAACTAAGCAACTTGTGTCACACACATATCAGGATTTATAAAATCACACAATTTTATTTCATAGGGTTTTTCCCCCCCTCTCATTCAGATTAAATGAAGGGTTCCCTATTCGACTTCATTTTCCAAACACATCCATTAACCATAATTTAGCTCTGTAAACCTCTGCGACTGGATGAATTCACCTTCCAATCTCTGTGCGTGCATGTTAAGTTGCTTCAGTCGTGTCCGACTCTTTGCAACCCTATGGACTATAGCCCACCAGGCTCCTCTGTCCATGGGATTCTCCAGGCAAGAGTACTGGAGTGGGTTGCCATTTCCTCCTTCAGGGGATCCTCCCGACCCAGGGATTGAATCCGTGTCCCTTACGTCTTCTGCATTGGCAGGTGGGTTCTTCACCACTAGTCCCACCTGGGAAGCCCTTCCAATCTCTATCGTGACCTATTCCAATCCAGCGAAATAAAACATATGAATTTAAGAGTTTTGGGGAAACAAAATACAGTTTGCAAAAGATAATCTGAGGCCAAGGTTGATTCCAGGATAATTCTTTTTTTAAAAAAAGGAAAGAACAGTACTATTTTCTTTTTTAGGAATGGTTTTTCTCACATTTTCTTCATAACAAGTCAGTGAATCCAAAAAAATATGAGCATGTTTGTTAACTGGCCAATTCAGCCATATTTTGTGCCAATAAAATGAAACTTACTTCTCCAATTTCATCAGTTAAAGAACCACAGGCTCTAATTCAGTACCTTGAGATGTCAGTAAATGAAGAATTGAAACAATTCAAATGTGTTGAGGTTAAAAGAAATTAAAAATGGATTTGGAGAGGGGAAAAGAACATATTTTCCTCTTCCCTTAAAATTGAGGTTGCACAGAGGGGTATTGAATAGCCCCAGGGTACTTAGACTTCTAAGTTTACTTCATTTGCTGATCTAAAATGTTAAAAAAAAATTTTTCTGAGAAAAACTGGTTGTTTATAGACCTAGTATTCAGACCAGTTAACCTTTTGGTTTAACATATTAAAACACAAATGAAAACATAGAAACTAGACATATCTTCTGTTCCATCTTTCTTCCAACATGCCTATTCTGCTTTTAAAAAGTTGTTTGTCCCTTTAACACAAAAGGAAACTAAAAACAAATCGATGGCAAATATTCCCATACTATGCCTCAAGTTATCCTAAGCAATAGTATTATTCTTTTTTTCTAAAAAATAACTATGTTTCTCATATATTGGTTTTGCATGGCTTTTGCAGGTACAGTCTTCAAGACTCTAGTTGGAAAGTTAGTCAAGAGGGCTATTGCTTCTTAAAATCTTGAATAACAACCTGGTTATTCATTCAATAAATACTTATCAAATAGTTATTATATGCCAAATACTGTGGCAGCCATGGGGCATATAACTGGATGAAATACAGTTCTTTCCTCAAAGAAGTTCAAGCTAGTGCAAGAATGACACCATGGGGCTATGCATTGAAGCACATATACAGCTGATATCTGGACTGAACTGTAGCCTACTACTTGCTGCTACTGCAGAGCATGCGTGTATGAGCATATCTAGAGATCTGAAGGGCAGTTCCAACAGAGGTTATAAGTTTGGGTGCTGAGTAGCAGAAAATCTTAGTTGCACATGAAATTTGCATATACATATGTCCTTTTGTATGAAATTTCATTTGTGTGTATATATATATACACACACACACATATATAGTGCAAAAATTTACAATATACAATGTTATAAATTAGTAGCATTCATATGTACTGTTACCTTAAGAAATACTTTTACCCCTACTCTAACTTGACTACATGTAAGCCCTCAGCAGCAGGAAACTAGATTCCTAGGTTTACCTCTTGAATAAATTTCTCCACTAAAAGGACCCAGGCTCTTTGGGGAGCATGACTTATTCTTTAGTCTCAGCAGAAAAAAAAAGAAAGAAAGAAAATACAATGTATCTGGACCATTATTTTATGGCCAGAAAGCAAGGATGGTTTTATAGCATGAAGGACAGTGCTAGAAGGGCAAAGGAGATGCTTAAAGGTTTGGTTTTCTCACAGAAGTTGTGAAAGCCAAAGATCAAACAGTGAATAACAATTATTAATAATCCAAACAAAGTGAGTTTGCAATTAGACTCAAAAGAGTAAAGGTACTATAAATTGCATAGTTACTATGAATTATATAAAATACTGTAATATACAATAGAAGATCAACAAAATAGGATACTTAAATTAGAGCTGACTGCAATAGTAATGGAAGGTTCACTGACGGATTCTTCAGAAGCTGGCTTTGGCCATATCTGTGTAAGTCGGGCTACAAATAAGGCAAGTGAATAGTCTCAAAAGTGAGTCCTTCTCCGATTCCTATAGGAAATTCACTCCATCCAAGCCTTTGGTGAGTTTGGGAAAGACTGACTAGAGATTTTCAGGGACATGGGACAGTGTCACTTTGGGCACCAGTGTCCAAGTGTAATCACTGGAAGCGCTGGAATCACTCCCCAGCTACACTATTTCTTCTTCTTCCCATCATCTTTCTCTTCCGTCTCCTGGAGTCCCCCTCTGTCTCCTTGCTTCGAAGCCCAGAATCTGTCTGCTGCTCAGAGGAATCTAGTTTTCTAAAGACCACATGGGGAAACTCACATAAATAGACACATGCAGCTATTCAGAAGCCCAAACGTCCTCCAGTATACCGTCCATTCCACCCTGGAAGGCAGTCCCAGTTATAAACAGCGGAAAACTCCTTGCTACATTTCCAATTAATAACTGTGTTACCATCCGCTTCCCACAGACCACACTCCTTGTTACAATTTTTCAATCACCTCTTAATGATCACAAATAATTTCTAAATTACTTGTATATCATTCCCTCCAAAATGTGGATTTTCTACGTTTCTTTTTAGGAATACATATAATGTAATGTCCTTTACACACTTGAGTGCTTTTCTCTCACTATTTGTTAATCAGCCTAATAGCCTTGGGAAGTCAGGGACTTCCTGAGGCAGTTCGTTTATCCTCAGGAAGTAATTTCCTGGTCAAAAAGGAAGTAAACAGACATGTTAACCTGACTTTTAAGGTCAGATGCTGTCCATGACTGTAAAGGGCAAATATTTCCAACATCAGGATATTTGTCCTAAAACATTGGTTCCCAACCTCCTCCCTATTCCTTCTTTGCCTTAGATGAGCTCAGAAAGCAGTCTTGTAGTGTGAAACCTTCCGAACAACCCAAGCAAACCTGGTGGGTGCACAGCGGCATAGAATGATAGCCTGTTTGTCACTGACCACTCCAACTGCATGGGCTCCACGGAAAACCCAGTACAAGGAATACGTAGCCACTCCATAATTAATTGCTTTAGTGAAAGACTGGATGCTCGAAGCAGATGGTAAAGAACCTGCCTGCAATGAGGGGATCCAGGTTCGATCCCTGGGTCAGGAAGATCCCCTGGAGAAGGGAATGGCTACCCACTCCAGTATTCTTGCCTGTAAAATTCCATGGACAGAGGACCCTGGCGGGCTACAAGTCCCTGGGGTCACAAAGAGTCAGACACAATTAAGCAAATAACACTTTCACTTTCAATGCAGCCAGAGAAGAGTCTGTTTAGAAGCCTCCACTTTTCTCTACATGAGCCCAGATTTTCCCAAACTCTTCACACTCTTACATACTGTGCTCATCACCTTCTCCATCCTCCGCCTTGTACACACACAGCAAAAGCTAAGTCCTAGGCTACCAGGACACCTTGCTCAGCTCCTCCCAGCTACTGCACTTCTTCAGATTACCTGCTGGGACACAACCCCATACCACCCAAGTTACTATTTAACTGCTCCTAATTGCTTATTTCTGCCAGCATTTGTGAAGGTTTTGGAAGCAGTGGATCTTGTCATAAAATTGAACTCCACAGGGAACCAAATAACTAACAGCAATATTGGAAAGGGTAATCATTATGGCACTAGAGGATGATGAGGATTCAAGAGCTGCAGGTTGGATGCTCCTTATGAATCCAATAAATTAAAACCAAAATTCATTTTGGAAATTCTTCAGGTGGAAGAAAACACATCTAAGGGTAGTGACTGTTCTCTGTGCCACCAGTTTGTAAGTAACATTTTGTAGACCCAGTCAGGGAGAAGGCAATGGCAACCCACTCCAGCACTCTTGCCTGGAAAATCCCATGGACGGAGGAGTCTGGTAGGCTACAGTCCATGGGGTCTCTAGGAGTCGGACACGACTGAGCGGCTTCACTTTCGCTTTTCACTTCATGCATTGGAGAAGGATATGGAAACCCACTCCAGTATTCTTGCCTGGAGGATCCCAGGGACGGGGGAGCCTGGTGGGCTACCATCTATGGGGTTGCAGAGTCGGGCATGACTGAAGAGACTTAACAGCAGCAGCAGCAGCAGCAGCAGCAGCAAACCCTGTCAGAGCTGAAACAAATGTATTTGAACCTAGATTCCATCCTTTCATAAATTCTCATCTAGTGAAACTACTGAAATCACTGATAAGCACCTTAGGAATGAATCTAAGCTTTTATTGCATATATAGCTAGTTGTACCTTAGATGAACCAGAATGCCTATGGTTGAAATAAATAGATTACTTGAGTGCTATTTTGCAAATGACAAAACATAGGTGAAGGAAATAAACATAGAATAGTTTCAGACATGGCATTAAAATATTGTCCATCCTGAAGGAAATCAGTCCTGAATATTCATTGGAAGCTGAAGCTGAAACTCCAATACTTTGGCCACCTGATGCCAAGAACTGACTCATTGGAAAAGACCTTGATACTGGGAAAAGATTGAAGGCAGGAGGAGAAGGTGATGACAGAGGATGAGATAGTTGGCTGGCATCACTGACTCAATGGACATGAGTTTGAGTAAACTCTGGGAGCTGGTGATGGATAGGGAGGCCTGGCATGCTGCAGTCCATGGGGTTGCAGAGTCAGACACGACTGAGAGACTGAACTGAACTGAATTTTTTATTTCTTTCTTTCTCTTAACTCTATATAAAGGCACTGAGAAACTTTGGACATCTCAATTAAGTATTACTTTTAAATGTCCTTAAACACACACACACACACACACACACACACACACACACACACACACACACACACACACACTAATACAGAAGCCTAATTTCCTTCTGAGACTATTACATGACATTTTTGCCATTCCGGGCAATTCATTTGGGAAGATAATTCCCTCAAGAAATTAAACTTAGTTCTTGAGTCTGAGACAGTATTTATAATTTCAATGTACATTTCTAGGCTATACATAACCATTTTCTGGATACTGAGCTGATGGGGTTTCCTCTACTTAAACTAATCCTCAGATGAAAATGTGACTTCCTTATTAAATTGGGCACATTGAGTCTATAAAAGGCTCAGCTCACTAGGTGTAATTGGTGCAGTTTTTCAAACGTCACCTAACTTCCAATTAAGCAATAGCTTCAACAATAAAGGAAATTTGATCAGGAAGCAGTAAGTTCCTAATTTAATTACCAAAATGCATTAAGCCTCAAGAGCTAAAGTCTTGCAAAGCATTCCTAAATGACCCTAAAATTATCAGAGGGAGTTAAGTTTAAAATTTAATTTGTAAAGGCAAAACAAATTCTATAATAATTGGTTATCACCTTCCTTATACACCAAACAAAAGCTCCTAAAAACCAGTTCTGATTTTGGAATCTCTCTCCCCACAAGGTCCCCCATCTTACCTTCCAACTTGGGTAAATGTCAATTTATAACTATTTTAAATGAGATTTCAGGACTTCCCTGATGGTGCAGTGGTTAAGATTCTGTGCTTCCACTGTAGAAGGTGCAGATCCAATCTCTGGTTGGGGAACTAAGATCCCATATGCCTCGTGACCAAAAAAAAGCCAACAAACCAAAAAAAACAAACCCTGATGACCAAGGAACCTCCATAGCAGCTCTGAATGCAAACCTCAGTCCTCTTACATATGAGAGAGAAATACAATATATATATAATATATATTTTTTTAGAAAAATAATTTTATTTTATTTTACTTTTTATTTTTTTAAATTTTTTAATATAAATGTATTTATTTTAATTGAAAGCTAATTACTTTACAATATTGTATTGGTTTTGCCATACACTGACATGAATCCACCACGGGAGTACATGTGTTCCCCATTCTGAACCCCCCTCCCACCTCTCTCCCCATACCATGCCTCTGAGTTATCCCAGTGCACCAACCCAGAGCATCCTGTATCATGCATCAAACCTGGACTGGCGATTCATTTCACATATGATAATATACATGTTTCAATGCCATTCTCCCAAATCATCCCACCCTCTCCCTCTCCCACAGAGTCCAAAAGACTGTTCAATACATCTGTGTCTCTTCTGCTATCTTGCATACAGGGTTATCGTTACTATCTTTCTAAATTCCATATATATGCGTTAGTATACTGTATTGGTGTTTTTCTTTCTGGCTTATTTCACTCTGTATAATAGGCTCCAGTCTCACTCACCTCATTAGAACTGATTCAAATGTATTCTTTTTAATGGCTGAGTAATACTTCATTGTGTATAAGTACCACAGCTTTCTTATCTATTCGTCTGCTGATGGACATCTAGGTTGCTTCCATGTCCTGGCTATTATAAATAGTGCTGCAATGAATATTGGGGTATATGTGTCTCTTTCAATTCTGGTTTCCTCGGTGTACATGTACAGAAGTGGGATTGCTGAGTCGTATGGCAGTTCTATTTCCAGTTTTTAAAGGAATCTCCACACTGTTCTCCATAGTGGCTGTACTAGTTAGCATCCCCACCAACAGTGTAAGAGGGTTCCCTTTTCTCCACACCCTCTCCAGCATTTATTGTTTGTAGACTTTTGGATAGCAGCCATTCTGACTGGCAGGAAATGGTACCTCATTGTGGTTTTGATTTGCATTTTTCTGATAATGAGTGATGTTGAGCATCTTTTCATGTGTTTGTTAGCCATCTGTATGTCTTCTTTGGAGAAATGTCAGTTCAGTTCTTTGGCCCATTTTTTGATTGGGTCGTTTATTTTTCTGGAATTGAGCTGCAGGAGTTGCTTGTATATTTTTGAGATTAATTCTTTGTCAGTTGCTCCATTTGCTATTATTTTCTCCCATTCTGAAGGCTGTCTTTTCACCTTGCTTATAGTTTCCTTTGTTGTGCAGAAGCTTTTGATTTTAATTAGGTCCCATTTGTTTATTTTCACTTTTACTTCCAGTATTCTGGGAGGTGGGTCATAGAGGATCCTGCCGTGATTTATGTCGAGAGTGTTTTGCCTATGTTCTCCTCTAGGAGAACCTTCATAGCAGCTCTGGATGCAAACCCTCAGTACTCTTGCATATGAGAGAGAAATAAAATTTATATATTTTTTAAAGATTTGTTCATTGTCATTTTCTTTCTCCAGATCTTTATAGTCCCCTTCCTATGTTATCACTCTGCTTCTCTTGTGTTACAGATAGAATTTCATTCAACTATAATAGACTGCTTCATGATACATTTCCAGTCTTCCAAGGCACATGGTCTAAGATTGATATCTACCACTTGTGTGCATTTCCAATTTAAGAATAATTCCCTGGCTTAGTTTTAAGGGGAAAACAAGCAATATGACTATCCACTACTTTAATATTACATACACTATAGACCCTATATCAAGATTAACTTACATATCAGTTTCAAACCCTAACTCTGTCTGGTGAAGTCTGTTAGGACACAGTTATGGTTCCTGGGAAACTAAAACTTCAACAGTGCAATATAAAAGCAGCTTGCAATGTTTGACTTTTGCTTTCTATAACTGAGGGTTTGAAGTCAATGTCTAGATTATACAAGAACCAGCAAAGTGTTTCCATGTATAAGGCTGGCGATTAAGACATGATTATGAGCTGGCTTTTGGAAAGGTACTTCTCACAAGCACTTTCAAAATACACTTTGATGTAGACTTATAACAATGATTAGTACGAAATGCTCAAAACTTTATAATGGCATGTACAAAATAGACATTAACAATAAATGTTAGCAGTCAGGTTGGAAGATTATCTTTGCTACTTAACAAGTTTTACATGACTTTGGGCCTCCCGGATTCTTTCCCAGTCTCTCTGTTTTCATCTACCAAATGGAAACATTTAGGCCTGCTTTACAAGAGAAGCAGGAAGATGAAACAAATTTGAATGCAACAATGTTCACAAAAGTACTAGTAAGAGCCTGGAATAAGTGTCCCCAAAATGTTTGTTGAATTTGTTGGATAGTCAAAAAGGCTTTTTGAGAAACAGAATCTACCTTAAGTTAAAACCTTTATCCTTTTCTTCCTGAATGACTCATGTGAATGTTGTCTGAGGAACACATGCAAGAAGTAAAACGAAGATAATATAAAGAAGACAAAGAGAATAAAAACAAAGCCAGATGCCTGGGCATTTTCAAAATAAGTCTATTTAAAATTGGTTTAATTCGGGCACTGAAAACATGAGAACCTGGAAATATATAAATAAACTGGTGATTTTAGGGTTGCAGAAAGAATATCACCACCAATTCTTTATAAATTAACTCATTTCACATGGTTCAGATGAAACATTTTTAAATGAACTTCTTTCAGGGAGTTAAAGGGACAATTTCACAAAGTAATGTTATACGAATCTATTGAAGGCTGTTTTATAATCATGAGCTGATGCAAAGGGAGTGTTTACATCTCCAGAAGTGAATGTACTCAAGTAGGTTGAAATCCTTTTACTATTCGAAGCAGCTACCCCCTTCCCACTGGAAGGACTGACCTACAGGGGCTCCACCATCTTTCTCAAACCCTTCTAAATACCTTGCCTCCACTCTACAACAAGCTCACAAATAGGCAGCAAGAGAACAGGCAGACAAACGAGAGTTAAATGGCTTCATGCTCAAAGGCCATAGCGTTTTTACAGGTTATGCTTTTTTCTAATTGGAACATCTTTCACCAAAACATGACTGTGTCAGACTCCTACTTGACAATGTATCAGGTGTGTAATCTTGAGACGTTACTTTGTCAACAAAGGTCCATCTAGTCAAGGCTATGGTTTTTCCAGTGCTCATGTATGGATGTGAGAATTGGACTATAAAGAAAGCTGAGCGCAAAAGAATTGATGCTTTTGAACTGTGGTGTTGGAGAAGACTCTTGAGAGTCCCTCAGACTGCAAGGAGATCCAACCTATCCATCCTAAAGGAGATCAGTCCTAGGTGTTCATTGGAGGGACTGATGTTGAAGCTGAAACTCCAATACTTTGGCCACCTGATATGAAGAGCTGACTCACTGGAAAAGACCCTGATGCTGGGAAACATTGAGGGCAGAAGGAGAAGGGGATGACGGAGGATGAGATGGTTGGATGGCATCACTGCCTCAATGGACATGAGTTTGAGTAAACTCTGGGAGTTGGTGATGGACAGGGAGGCCTGGCATGCTGCAGTCCATGGGGTCACAAAGAGTCGGACACAACTGAGCAACTGAACTGAACTGAACTTGAGTAAGTCTCTTCATTTCTCTGGGTCACAGGTATTTCTTTGTAAAATGACTATATTAGATCAGAAAATTGCCAAGGCTTTTTATAGCTCTAAAAGTTCTCTGATTCCATGGTTGTCTGGCTTGAAAACCAACACATATAAACAGTCATCACACTGATAAATTGTGTTGTCAGGGAGTTCAATACCTGAATTTGAACATGATTAAAAAGCAGCTTAATGAAGCTGACTTCTCAGCAGCCAACTGCATTTGGTCTTTGAACTAGATATTTCATTTTTCCCCAGCTCAAGGGAAGGTGTGGTATTTGAGATGTCATCCTTAAAGCCACACCCTCATCCCCCTCTGCACCCCATTCCAAGAAAGAAGCCCAAACTCAGCTTCCTATTTCTAGGAAGCTTCTTCATGATCTAATCTAAAGTTGATTGATTCTGCTCACAGCTGAATGTGATTTCAAAGACCTGAAGGTCAAAGGCCATCCTTTCCTATACAAGAGGAAACATTCTGTGGATGAGATAGACTGAAAAACATGGAAGGGAAAGAATAATAACACAACTGGAAAGAATTAAGCTTCAGCTTAGCTAGTGGTAAAGAATCTGCCTGCAATGCAGGAAACCCAGGTTTAGTCCCTGGGTAGGGAAGATTTCCTGGATCAGGGAATGGCTACCCACTGCAGTATTCTTGCCTGGAAAATCCCATGGATAGAGAAGCTGGAAGGCTACAGTCCTGGGGTCACAAAGAGTCAACACAACGGAGTGACTTTCAGCTTCAGTTATTTCAGTTGGAATGTTCGAATGGAGATTTTGTTGGGGGGGGGGGGAAATGGAAATTCTCTAGCTTTCTACACTTGAACCCAAACACCTTACAGTGTCAGGAAATCAGGAACTTAAACTGTTACAAGAAATAGAACAGGACTTACAGAAAGCTTATACCTTATCAGAGAGAAAACACTGCAGGCTGTTAATTCCTTGGAAGAGATGTGGCTTTAGAGTCACAAAATTACAACTCATAAAAGTTTTGCATGAGACTCTGGAACAGAACACTGAATCAGGTAAACTCTACCATTCTCTTTTGTATTAAAGTCAAATTGTATCACCATCTGGGGCCATCTTCCTAGGGGTACAGCCTTATGACCCTGATTATGACCCAAAGTGAATCTTAACTTGGAACTTGAGATAGATAGCAAAGCTATAAGTCCTTAGCAAAGAAACTGACTTAAGAGTGAATAAATATGACGCCTCAACTGTTAGGGTTGGGTGAGAAAATGTTTCAAACCTGAGATGAGATTAGTCCTGCCTGTCCAAGAAAAGCTAAAAAATAAATTAATCAATTAAAAGATTGGGAAATCTGTGGGTCTGTAATCCCTCGCATCTTCCAGAGCTTCATGTGAGAATATGCAGGTACCATGATGGGTCCACCCTGACCGGGCACCACAGGCTGAGCCATGAGCCCCGCTGCTTCAGGGATTTGTTATGACAGATTTCAGGCCAGTTCTGGCCCCAAGGCATCTCAGGAGAAACTTTTAGCCACAACTTGGCAATTTGTACAGCGAAGACTCAGCCTCTCACCACTGTGTATGACCTCCTCTCAGAGTTGGAAGCCAGCACATGAGAAGAACACTTTGTGATGGATTAGATTGGGGTCTGAAGGTCAGGCAGCAGCTCCCCCAAACCCATTTTCACACGTTTAAATCAATGAGTTCTAGTAAGTTTACTGAGCTGTGTAACTATTTGTATCACCACAATCCAATTTTAGAAAACTGTCATCTCCCCAAAAGGATCCCTCATGCCTGTTTACAATTATTCGCCATTCCCACCGCCGGCCCCAGGTCAGTGTGTATGCTGAGTGTCCTTCTCTTCCCCCCACTCCCAGGACCTCAGTTTATTTCCCAGTATACACTGAACAGAGGGGTCGCCCACGTTTCCCAGTAAAAGACAGTGCCTATACCATCAGCCATCTTGTAGAGGCCGGACACAAATGCATACATGTATGTACCCACACACATGCACACACACACACACACACACACACACACTACCCAGGGAACGATGTAACACCCTCCCCATCCAGCCCATCAGGGAGAAGTCCAACACTGCTCCAGAATGCTTCCAAACCCAGCTATTACAGGGATGGCCACAGTTTTCAAAAGCTGCAGGAAACTTGAATATTATCCTCCACAATAGATACCATGTTTAGAAATCAGTATCATTCAGACTCTTAAACTGAGGATCCTCGCTATGCTTCCTGAAGACAATATCCTTGAATTCAAAGGAGAAAAATCATAACAGGGTCAAAGGACTGAAGAAAATAACCATAATCAAACAGCTTCTGAAAAACTGGGCAACCACACAATCAATTTGGTTTAATATCAAAGGTTAAATATAATTCTAGAAAACTGTGGAAAGAGAATCAAAGAAGCATTTTCAATGTGCTCTTCTGTGGCGTGTATAGGAAACCAGTGTCCACCTTTTGTTTTCTTTTGCCGTGTGTTGCAGAGAGAGGTTACCTAGGCATTTTCCAGTAGGAGGAAACCGACATGAAACAGATAAATCCACCTTGTGGAGGTCAAAGAATGTGATGCTCTGATCACTTATCCTGAGAGGTGGACCTGGGCTCTGTCATTTGTAAACTGAGGAAATGGGCACTGGCTATTACGCTTCCATCTTAAAAAAACAGACCCATAGTATGAGGCCATTCTGTGGCAAACAACCCTGAAACACACTTTAATGCAACTAATATCCACATCAAATTCATTTTGTAATATTTAAAAATTTTCACTGATGGAAAAGCAGCAACAAAAAGGATTCATGCAAATAAACAGCAAAACAGCGCATTTGTTTAGATTTTTTTCAGATAAGCAAAAAATGGATAGTAGGATAAAGTACTTCCACTTAAGACTTCAGAAAAAAATTTCATACCAATTTAGCCCAGTTGCTAAAAATTCTGTTTCATATGAATATCACAGTTTCTTATTTTTCTCTCCTGAAAATGCACTGTGAATAAAATGTTTAAAACACTGGCTGAGCCTACACCGAAAGCATCTTCCTAAGAAAAAGGCAAAATAGAAATGAAAAATTTGAATCTCTATAGTTTATTTTGAAGCACAAAAAGCAGACATTTTTTAAATGCTTGAAACCCCATAGTCCCAACCTTGGCAACATAGCTCATATATTCTTGCATTTTCTACTTCTGAAACGGAGCAAAAAATAAGAGAACTTAAATCCATTGGCTAGAATCAATTCACCTGATTCGCACATTACCTTAACTGAATTTCAAAAATAATCTAATCCCCACATTTGAATTAACAGGCAGAAAATTAAGTTTGGACTGCTACCTGATTCTTTATTGCATTGAGAAGAACACACCAATCTGTTTGCCATACACTGTGGTAAAACAATGCTAAGGCATTAAATACAAAGGAATACAACCCAGTTGTAAAATATATTTATCCATCGGTCTGGGGATAATTAACTCAGAGAAGTTAACTTTTATATGAAACACCCCAAGTCAAAGAATACCCAAAGAAGACACACACAACAGAAGTAAACCATCATCATTAATGTAAAACGTGTAGTGCAGACCAAGAACAATCTAACAGCTTAAATGACCAACACCAGGCTATGCGTACACTTTCTGATATTATAAACAGCAGAAACTAAGCTTCTGAAACAAGGACTGGAAATGCATTTCCACAGGCTCTATATAGTGTCATGAGGAATCAGCTGACACCCCACAAGTCTTTCATTACAAATGGCATTCGTGTCTTCCACAGACCTTCATTCAACCATTCATTTAGAAAGAATTCTTCTTCAAAAAAGAAGTCATTTAATTGTGTGTTTCATATTAACATAAAAGGAGCTGAGTCCATAACTGGGTCAACTTTTTACCAAATAACTACTACAGAACCAATTATTTCCACACTCAAACAAATAAGTATAACTGAAAAGCTTCTCAACTACTGGGAAACAGTTAAATTCCACCACGTGTTACTACATATAGTCAAATTCTTCATCAAGAACACCAGTGCAACTCATCTTCATTCTGACAAGCAGGAATTCTCACTTAATTTTTTAAAGAATCAAACAAACCTCTTCTCCTACTCCCCAATATTGGGGACTGGTTCAGGTTCTACAAATCACACAACTATGACCTTCCCATTATCAAAATCACGAATTCCAGGTGTGCCTATTTCAAAAGATCTTGCCGGAACTTTCAGCTCGAGCAGAAGGATTTTACAATCATAATGTTTCCCATACTGAAAAACAAGACATCATTCACAAACATTCCCAAAAGTCAGCCTATTATACTTTGATAAAATGACAGCATTTACCTTAAACTGCACCAAAACAACTTTAGTAGACATTGACAACAATGCAATAAAAGAGAAAACCTTGGCCTTCCCATTTTTGAGAATCTCATATGCTCCCACTCGGCAGAACAGATCTGAGACTCACACATTTTATGTCTTCCAAATACAGCCAGCACTGTGACGAGAGCACAGGAGATAATGAAGACCAGATGCCTACCTTCGCTGGTAGCCACATTCTTCTGGGCTTGGGTCGGCGTGTGATCTGTACTTGAACTCACGTCGGATGAGATGCTTGAGCTGCCTTTGCCTAGAGAAAACAAGAACGAGGAGCTTTTGAAATTTGTCATTTCAGAACTGGACTGTGCCTTCCACTCCATCTCACACCAAGCCATATCACTCGTTTCCAAGAAAGGAGCCGTAACACTACGAATAAAGTTTATTAGTTTTCTGGCCTCATGCATTAAATATCTTTGGGGAAATATCTGACCCATGCCATAACAGAGCTAAAGCCCTATTATAATATGGCTTGACTATAAACTCAGATGATTATAAGGTATTGTCAAACATGATAACGTAATATAGTTTTGGCATATATGTGAATAAGAGAGTATGAGTGGGAGACACATCTACAGTATTAATTTTTTCTTTGCAACTATAAACCATACATTTTCTGGTAAATGACGAACGCAAATCTAGGAATGAGGCATCATCCAATGGGCAAGAGCCTGCTGGCTCCAAACAGCTGCATTGCCTTAAAAAAACAAATTCCCTAATTTAATGGGTTCTTCGTTAAAACAAACAAAAAACCTGCTTTGTTCTTCTAATGCAGGGCTTCTTAAATGGGGATGCCTCCTCCTCCAGTGGACATCTGGCAATGACTGGTTTCGTTTTAATTGTCCCAGTGGGGGAAGGTGTGTTACTGGCATCTAGTGGGTAGAGGCCAGGGAAGCTGCTCAATGTCTTACAATGTGTATGACGGCACCCCACAGTTTTAGAAAAATAATCCAGACCAGAGCATCAACTGGGCTGAACTTGAGAAATCCTGGCCTAAATAACCTAACCTCAGCTGACAACTGACTTTCTGCTCTTCTAACTTTAAATTTGAACATATGTCAATACATTAATACTGCTGAACATTTTGTCTCTCAATCATGTCTGACTCTTTGTGACCCCACGGACTATAACCTACCAGGCTCTTCTGTCCATAGGATTCTCGAGGCAAGAATACTGGAGTGGATAGCCATTTCCTTCTCCAGGGGATCTGCCTGACCTGGGGATTGACCCTGGGTCTCCTGCACTGTAGGTGGATTCTTTACCATTTGAGCCACCAGGGAATGAAAGTCTACAAATAGGGCACACACTGTATAAGGAGGGAGGTGCCAGTGACCACTGGGCAGAATTCTGAGATGATCTCCATGGTACCTGCTGCAGACTGAATGGCCGTGTTCCCAAAAATTCCTGTGTTAAAAGTTAATCTCCAGTATGATAGTTTTAGGAGGTGATTATAGTATTTGGAGGTGATTAGATCACAAGAGTGGAGCCCTCATGAGTGTGATTAGTGCCCTTATTGAAGAGATCCCAGAGTGACCCCCTGTCCTTTTATCATGTAGGGACACAGGGAAGAGATGGCCATCTATGAACCAGGAAGCAGCTCCTCACCAGACACCTTGATATCAGACTTTTCAGCCTCCAGAACTGTGAGAATTAAATATCTGTTAACATTATAAGTCACCCAGTATATGGTATTTTGTTGTAAGCAGCCTGAACAGGCTAAGCCAGTGTCCATGCCCTTGGTAATCTGCTCCCCTTACGTGTGGACAGAATTTGCAATTTGTTACTAAACCACAGGACATGGCAATGGTAAGAGGGTTTTACAGATGTAATTAAATTTCCTATAGCATTGACTTTAATCAAAAGGGTGATTATCCTGGGTGGGCCTGACCTAAATACCTAAGTAAACCCTTTTATAGAGCCTAGAGGAGACAGACTCTTGCTCCTTCTCTTGAAGATGCAAACCATCATGCATGCTACAGCTGCAAGGAGATAAATTCTACCAACCCTACATGAGCCTGGAAGAGGATCCAACTTCAGATGAGAAAGCTGACCAGGCCAACATCTTGATGACAGCTTTGCAAGATCCTGAACAAAAGACCCAGCTGACCCAAGCCCTGAATTCTCAGCCAAGGAAACAGCGAAAGAATAGATGTATCTTGTTGTAAACTTTGCTAAAGTCATGATAATCTGTTACGTGACAATAGAAAACTAAAACAATGCCCAGTTAATTACATCCCAAATGAACTCTTTTCAGGCCACAAATTATGATCTAGATTCTTACACGCAGCTGAGAAACACTGTTTTCGAATAGTCTTCTCTGCACAGTGGTACATAACCCAGTTGGATGGAGAGAGTTTACAGTCTATGAAAGGACAATGTAGAAAAGCACAAATGGGCTTGCGTTGAAAGAGCTTCAGGATTTTGTTTGCTAAGGTTGACAGTAATGGAAGAATCCAAGTTCATTGGTGATATCACCTGAGCAGGGACCTCAAATGGCTGTTGCTTCTTCTTGCCACTGTACATCACTCATGACTTATCGCTCTGAAACAATTCTGTCATTCCCATCATCTCTACCCATTTCACATGCAGGGGGAGAAGCACACAGTAGTTTCTCTTGGGGACCAATGCCTTGACCTCTGCAGAAAGCCGTACCGAGAACACAGGAGTACCAGGCAAAGTGCTCAGTTCGGCGACCATCACACCTACCAGTCACTGTGTCCTGTATCCATCATGGCTGCCAGTTGCTCATGCAACTGGAATGATCTGTGCTTTTGAATGTTTCAAGTACAAATGTCTGGAGTCTCTGGCTTCAAAACCCTGCTCTACCATTTCCAAACCACATACATATCCATGGACAAGTCTCTCAAACTAAATCTTGTTTCATCTCCTGGTAATGTGAAGATGGAAAACTCTTGCACTTTATACAAATGGGTGTCATGGTGCCCAGGCTTTGCTGTGTGTATCAGTCAGGCTTCTCCAGAGAAACAGAACTGATAAAAGTGTAAATATCTCCCATTAGGATACATGTCAGGATCAGGGGAAATTATAGAATCATTTCTATAGTATATATATATATGGGATTTTCATATATTCATATATATGAGATACTGAGTTGACCAAAAAGTTCATTTGGATTTTTCCATTACCTCATATAAATATTGGCCAATCCAATATTTATACATATATATATGACACATATATATTGAAAATAAAGTGAATGAAGTCGCTCAGTCATGTCTGACTCTTTGTGACCCCATCGACTGTAGCCCTCCAGACTCCTCCATCCATGGGATTCTCCAGGCAAGAATACATGAGTGGGTTGCCATTTCCTTCTCCAGGGGATCTTCCTGACCCAGGGATCGAACCCAGGTCTCCCGCATTGCAGGCAGACGCTTTAACCTCTGAGCCACCAGGGGATGATATATATTGAAAATATACATTATAAAAGATCTATTATTATATATTTACAATTTATATTATACATACACATATACATATAATATACTATATATAGATACAGAGTCAAAGAGAAAGAGATTTAAAGGAATTGGCTCACAGAATAGTTGGAGCTCACAAGTTGGGAATCTGTATGTAGGGTAGGCGCGCAAGCAGGATGGAAACTCAGGTAGGAGTTAATGCTGCAGCCTCGAGGCAAAACTATTTATTTTCCAATAAACCTCACATTTTACTTTAAAGGCCTTAAAGTGATCGGACTGAAGGCCCACTGTCCAATGGTCAATGGTCATTATCAAAGGTAAACTTAAAGTCAACTAAAACAGCAGATGGTAATCACATTTATAAATCACTTTAATGACAAAACCTAGATTAGTATCAGATTCCATAACTGTGTACTATGGCCTGGCCAGGCTGACACAGACAACTTTCTATCACGGTGTCAGACCCACAGGAATTGAAAATCCGTATTTGCCATGCACCATGCCTGGAAGAAGATCTGTCAGACTCTCTAAGCTTCACTGCCTTTCATCCATAAAACAGAGATAAAAACAAATAAAAAACCAACTACTCATTTCCTCTATTAAAAATAGGGGAATTATACCCCCACCTCTCAGGGTGGGAGAGGCTGCTATGAGCTATGGTTTATAAAGGCATTCAGTCACATCCGGTCCTGGAGAGAGTCCACTGCGTGATCGTTTAATATTGACCCAATGATCACAGTTCAATTTGTATCAGGAAATAAGAAATAAAATGTAAAACACTAATTATTATTTGACTATATATGCATATATAATAGCAAATAAATATTATGTATGCTTATAAATTAAATTCTACATGCGTTATAGATCTAGTAAAAATCCCTCAAGCTTAAACAAAGTTGGCAATTCTGCTCTCTATCCAACTGCTACATGAAAGTTTGTTTATTTGATCAATGGCCAAAACCCCCATTAGGGGTGGTTAGCATATCCAAACTGTGCTGGTCGGATTTGGTAAAGTAAAATTTTGCTCTTTATTGAATTTCCTCCCAAGTGGGCTAGAAGCCTA
Organism: Ovis aries; assembly: GCF_016772045.2. Classification (NCBI taxonomy): domain Eukaryota; kingdom Metazoa; phylum Chordata; class Mammalia; order Artiodactyla; family Bovidae; genus Ovis; species Ovis aries. The sequence goes on from NC_056069.1 coordinate 57,735,676, forward strand.
AATGAGGGCAATTGAACAAACAATTAGGTATCAAATATATAAACATCAAAGAAAGCGAAGACTAACAATGCACTGAGGTTGGTAGGTGTTGCCTGTAACAGGTGAGCATACACTTCTGTGAATCTCAACCACCATATGGACAAATTAGCCAGCGGGTCCATCATTTCAGGGACTTGAGGTGCACTGTTAACCTAAGCATGTTAGCCGAAGAATTTGATCCCAATCACAGATCCCTTCAGGCTTTCTGTTAGAGGGTGCCAGGTTCTCCCAATGTCTGAAAAGATGTTCATTAAATGAGGATCCTATTTGAACAGGATTTCAAATCTCTTTTAATATAAAAATCTCCATGTATAAAACTGCAACACTAAGTATCTTTTCTTTTCTTTCCCAGTGCCCAAGCTGACTGTGCAAAAGCAGATGTTTAAAACAAGACAGATGTTCCATTGTTATTATTGACAACATGAGGAAGGCAAAGGGGGGGAAGAGAAAAGATCAATCACTACATAACAAAAATGAATCAGTGGGGTCCTATGTTTTCTAACATTCTTAAGAGTCCAATAAATCCCTTGCAAAACTGATTCCCTTTATCAATGCCAGATTAGATGCATCAAATTCATTCCAGCGGATTTCGGTCAAGGACCCCTGCCAGGAAATGCACAAAGGAGCACATGGACACATGTGGTGGGGGCCTTAGCCCCTTTATTGACTGTTTCTCTCAGGTACCTTGATTCCAAGTGGCTGCTGCAGGTACACCCCAAGAACCTTATTTAATATCAAATGTCCACACTAAAGGAAAGAGAATTCTTTTTTCTCAGAATTAGATCAAGGGAGCAGTGGGTCATGTTTGTGTATTGAATTCACTGTTATTTTCCTGATTGTTATCTTGAGATAGTTTCTTATCTTCTTTGATCCACGGTTCAAATGTCTGTATGTACAGAATAATAATATTAGTTATCTCAAAGAATGATCTGGCCTAATCCCTGGCCCAGGCGCATATTAGCTTTTGGAAAGAAACTGAACACATATTCTTGAAGCATATTAGCTCTTTCAGGCCAACGAGAATTTTATAGATGAGTTCTCCAGAGTTGGAGATACTGATGGAGAGTGAAATGAGGAGGTATCAAATACCAGGCCCCTGTTTCACTTTATTGTGAGTGGAAAACAGTAGATGGTGTCCTTTGCTTTGCTTCTCCTATTTTTTGTTCTTTCCTTGTGAGGGTTGAAAGCACAATCTAAGGAGCACAACAGTGAGAAAGGAAAAGAAACAGAGAGATCTCAGAGTCATGTTTTGAGTCTTTTTTTTTTTTTTTCCTATCAAGCCATTTAATGTCCTAACTGGAACTTTCTTTACTCCCTTTTTCCCAAAGTACCTAACAAGTGACCTCAGGCTCAATGATCAGGACTCACACGGTGTAACTGGAGGGTGATCTGGGGCAGAGACCAAGATCGGTTAACTGAGCACCTACATTATGCTGCCATATGCCAGGCCCTTCTCCTAAGAGGCCACAGTTCTCACAGGTTTATGTCCATCCTGAGAAAAGCCTAGGACAGTTTTCAGCATTTTCCTCTTTGCTAAGAAATGTAAGATTTGCTTCAGGGGGCTGACATTCTTTCAGTATTTTTTAAAAATATATATAACATAACATTTGCCATCTTCACTATTTTTTACTTGTAATTCAGAGATATCCACTCATAGTGTTGTACACCCATCACTACTGTTTCCACAACTTTCCCATTACCTGACATAGAAATTCTGTATCACAGCCCCATAAACCTCCATCCCTCCCTCTTTCAGTCCCTGGTAGAGATTTCTACCTGCTTTGCATCTCTATGAATTAGCCTATTCTGGATATTTCCTATAGATAGAGTCATGCAATCTTCATCCTTTGCTTTTTTTTTTTTTTTTCACTTAGCATATTTTCAATGGTTCATCCAAGTCGTACGTCCCTCCTCTTTGCGACCAAATAATATTCCATTGTGTGTATGTTCCACGTTTCGGGGTACACTGATGGGCACTTCACATGTTTCTACCTTGTAGCTATTGTGACTGATGCTGCCTTGACAGAGGCCTGGCTTCAGTACTGGCAGTTTGTAACTTAGAAACTTCTGGTGCTTGTTGTTTCTAGCTGAAATCAGATCCTGAGGGCTGTGGCGGGAGCCAGGGCAGGAGAACAGAGTACACAGAGTTCTTCCAGGAGAGAAATGGACAATCCCACTGCTGAGGCAGCAGCTCCTCTGGAGCCATTCACTTCCAATCCTGTGGCGGCTTCCGGGGTGAGCTTCCAGCTGGCCCACATCACAGACAATAGCAGAGCAGCACAGGGCTTTGGGATCTGAACACATACCTGCTGCAAAGCTCGGCTGAGCACAGCTCCTTCTTCCAAAGCCTGTGGGATGCTGATTGGAGCTGGACTGCCAGGGAATGCCTGGGGATGGCCCCTTTCTCTCCTTTTTGGGGACAGTCCATGTCTTCTCTAGCAGAGGCAAGAGCTTCAGCCTCCAGGCAGACAACTCAGGAGGGGGTGTCCCCGCTCCAACACCACACAAGGGAAACCACGATGTGAAATGCAAGCCCAGGCTCAACCACACAGGACCCTGCAGGACACTTCATCATTTCAGTGATGTTAGCTTAGAAGCCAAAGGCTAAAGACAGAAAGAATTCAGGAGAAATGATTTCGGTTGAGCAGCAATCATTTTACATCTCAGCGCCACTCTCTTTACCTTGGTGAAGAAAGAACATATTCTTAGACAAAAATCTCAGTTAAAGCCAATCTTTTCTGCATTGTTCCTGGAGGCTGTGATTACTAAAAAGAAAAAGAAGAAAGATGCATGATTTTGACACAGTTCCCTTAAACCCATCCAGGGAACTCAGCAGGATGGCTACAAGTGTGAGTAAAGCATGAGGTGCCACCTTGCAGTGTGTGTGCAGTTTGAACACCCACTGCCTGGACCACAACCTGGCTTTGCTGCTGTCTAGCTGATTGAACCAGACAGGCAACAAAGGACTGATTCCAAATTGGGAAAGGAGTATGTCAAGGCTTTATATTATCACCTTGCTAATTTAAATTATATGCAGGGTACACCATGTGGAATGCCAGGCTGCATGAAGCACAAGCTGGAATCAAGATTGCTGGGAGAAATACCAATAACCTCAGATACACAGATGGCACCACCCTTATGGCAGAAGGCAAAGAGGAACTAAAGAGCCTATTGATGAAAGTGAAAGAGGAAAGTGAAAAAGTTGGCTTAAAACTCAACATTCAATAAACTAAGATCATGGCATCCAGTCCCATCACTTCATGGCAAATAGATGGGGAAACAATGGAAATAGTGACAGACTTTCTTTTCTTGGGCTCCAAAATCACAGCAGTTGGTGACTACAGCCATGAAATTAAAAGATGCTTACTCCTTGGAAGAAAAGCTATGGCAAACCTAGACAGCATATTAAAAAGCAGAGACATTACTTTGCTGACAAAGGTCCATCTAGTCAAAACCATGGTTTTTCCAATAGTCATGAATGCATGTGAGAGTTGGACCATAAAGAAAGCTGAGTGCCAAAGAACTGATACTTCTGAACTGTAGTGTTGGAGAAGACTCTTGAGAGTCCCTTGGACTGCAAGGAGATCCAACCAATCCATCCTAAAGGAAATCAGTCCTGAATATATTCATTGGAAGGACTGATGCTGAAGCTGAATCTCCAGTACTTTGGCCGCCTGATGCAAAGTGCTGACTCATTTGAAAAGACCCTCATGCTGGGAAAGATTGAAGGCAGGAGGAGAAGGGGACAACAGAAGATGAAATGGTTGGAAGGCATCACTGACTCAATGGACATGATTTTAAGCAAGCTCCAGGAGTTGGTGATGGACAGGGAAGTCTAGTGTGCTGCAGTCCATGGGGTCACAAAGAGTCAGACATGACTGAGCGACTGAACTGAACTGAGCCAGTTGAGCTGGAGGAAGCTTTCTTGCTTTCCAAGAATCTCCATTTCTCCACCTGTAAAATGACGTGCAAGGATGCTAAGTCATTTCTGTCGTGTCCAACTCTTTTCGACCCTATTGACTGAAGCCCGCCAGCTCCTCTGTCCATGGAATTTTCCAGGCAAGAATACTGAAGTGGGTTGTTTTGCCCTCCTCCAGGGGATCTTCCCTATCTAGGGATCGAACTGAAGTCTCTCATGTCTTCTGCACTGGCAGGCAAGTTCTTTACTGCTAGTGCCACCTGGAAACCCTGTAAAATGGAATACCAGGAGGTATAAACTCATAGCACAACTATGAGAATAAAATAAGGTCAATAAGTCAATTGCTCATAAGGTATAATAGATACTTAGTGGTGTTAATTACTATTAACCACCCTCCCTATTTTTATCATTAATCAATAATCCAATTTAATTCAACAACTACATGCTAAACCTACTGTATGTGAAGAGTTGTGATTAGCACTAGAAAAAAAAACAAGACAGTCTATATTGGGTGGGGAAGTAAAACACAGATACACAAGTAGAACTGAACATAAATGCAGTATAAGGTTTTAAACATTAAGGTGTAAATATTTTAAACATATAAGGTTTTTTTTTTCTTTTTTTTTTTTTAATTTTTTTAAATTTTAAAATCTTTAATTCTTACATGCATTCCCAAACATGAACCCCCCTCCCACCTCCCTCCCCATAACATCTTTCTGGGTCATCCCCATGCACATATAAGGTTTTAAATCATTCAGTGATAATCTCAAACACTTTGATTCACAAAATTTCATCACTGCGTGGTGTGACTGCTGTTTTCTTTTATAATGATGTTAAAATTATGTAGGTTGATCGTAAACAATCATGTCTATCTTCTCTACTGGACTTTCAACTTCACGAAGGTAGATTTCATACATTGAAATCTACTACAGTGAAATCTATTCACTGCTCTATTCTCTAAAGCAAGCACAGGGGTTGGCATGCTACGCTCACTCGGTACCCATGTGTTAAATGACTTGGCATCAGTGAGTGAAGGATCCACCGAGCAAATACACCGGAAACGTATTCCTAATGGAATAGCCCTGTTCATGTTTCCTAATAAATACTACACCTTCCTACGGGCACCACTTAAATCTTTGTTACACCAAAAGACAGTCTTCACATAACGGCTATGTGTTGACTGCACAAAACAGAAATTAAAAATTCATACATATTCGCAGTGGTGACAAACTTTATGGTAGTGGTCCTCAACCTTATGGCACCAGGGACGTTTCATGGAAGATAACTCTTCCAGAGATTGGCGGGGGTTGGGGAGATGGTGTTAGAATGATTCAAGCACATTACATTTATTGTACACTTTATTTCTGTTATCACATTATGATATACAATAAAATAATTACACAACTCACCATAATGCAGAATCAGTAGGAGCCCTAAGCTTGTTTTCCAGCAACTAGATGGTCCCATCTGGGGGTGATGGAAGACAGTGGCAGCTGCTCCCCAGTGCTAGCAACACTGTCTCAGCTCCACCTCAGGTCATCAGGCATTAGATTCTCACAAGGAGCACACAAGCTAGATCCCTGGCATGCACAGTCCACAGTAGGATTGGCGCTCCTAAATACAGATGAGACTTCACTCACTTGCCCACTGCTTACTTCCTTCTGTGCAGCCTGGTTCCTAACAGGTCACAGATCTATACTGGCCCATGGCCTGGGGGTTGGGGACTATTGCTATATAGTACTCTGTATTAGCTCCTAGGGATGCTGTAGCAAATTATCACTAACCAAATGGCTTAAAATAAAACAAGTTTGCTGTCCCATGATCTTAGAAACTAGAAGTCTGAAATTAAGGTGCCAGAAGAGCCGTGCTCTAGAGAGAATCTGTTCCCTGCCTCTCTCCTAGCTCCTCCCAGTTGCCAGCAATCCTTGGCATTCTCTGGTTTGTGGCAGCATATTTCCAGTCTGCACCAGTCATCACATGGCCACCTCCCTTTTATGTGACTCTGCATCCCTTCTTATAAGGACACCAGCCTTACTGAATTGACTCCACCCGACTCCAGTGTGGTGTGTTAGTCTCTCAGTCTTGTCTGACTTTGTGACCCCATGGACTGTTACCCGCCAGGCTCCTCTGCCTATGGGATTTTCCAGGCAAGAATACTGGAGTGGGTAGCCATTCCCTTTTCAGGGGATCTTCCCAACTCAGGGATCGAGCCCAGGTCTCCTGAATTGCAGGCAGATTCTTTACTATCTGAGCCACCAAAGAAGCCCCAGTGTGCCCTCATCTTAATAATCATACCTGTAAGGACCTGATTCCCAAATAAGGTCACATTCTGACGTTTCAGGAAGGGAGAGGGAGGACACTCTTCAACCCAGTAGATTCTCCAGCACTATTTTCTGCAGAATTAAGCAGAAAGCTGAAAATCCTACCCCAAATCTATCATTTGAGCATTGATTCAAGTCTCACTGCACGGCAGTATTACTGTGAGAGGAAAAGGAAGATTAGCCGTAAGATTTAATGCATCATGGAATGCAGGAGTCCTAAAAAAGTCTTTCAGCATTCGAAAAAACAAGCACTTGGCACACCATCATGGGTAGTTTTAAGTTGAAAAGGTCAGGCAATATTTCACTAAAGGCACTAAGGCGGAGCCTGCTCCCCCAAGACTCACACCCACCTAAGGGCCTTCAGGCAATGCCTCCAGAGCTAACACAGATGTCAGCTGACACTAAGACAGATGCTGCTGCTGCTGCTGACAGATGGTGCTTCACAGCTGGGTTTCTGAGCAGAGTAATGAGAGGATCAGACCAGGGACAGGCTAAAGGGTACGTGCGTCGGCATAAGAATTTCAGTCGTCCTATAAGTCATTCAGAAGACAGTTTTATGCTAATAACAACACTACAATTTGCATCAAAGTTCTGAAGGGCTGCTGTGCCCCAAAGATCATGAGAAGACCATGCCTGGCTAAACCATATGGGCAGGGAAAGACAAGGGTTCTTTTTGAAGTTCAAGGTTGTTTCAGCAGGATCTGAGGGTAAATTCAAAGCCACATGCTCATTCCCTGACATCAAGAGTCTCAGTGAGAATAAAGTCATAAGTACCTCTTCTGATTCGCCCACTCACTCATTCAATGTCCCATGTGCCAGGCACCACGTTTGACACAATTCCATGATCAAGCCATCTTGGTGACAGAGGTTACTTTCCCGCAGGATCTTGAGGACAGGGAAGAATGGAGAAAATACAGACTTTACCTCTCAACAGTAATATTTTGTGGTTGCTCAAACCCAGTTCACTCTGACAATTACAGACCTTTGTACCCTGTGGCCACTCATTGACTTCAGGGATTTTATACAAAGCATGTTTATATGTGTTTACCTTAAATATCAATGATGATCTATATAAATTAGTGAAAATTCTGAATTGTGGCAGAGATGGTAAAGAATCTGCCTGCGATGCAGAAGACCTGAGTTCGATCCCTGGGTTGGGAATATCCTTGGAGGAGGGAATGGCTACCTACTCCAGTATTCTGGCCTGGAGAATTCCAAGGACAGAGGAGCCTGGCAGGCTATGGTCCATGGAGTCGCAAAGAGTCAGACATTACTGAGTGACTAACACCGAATAATAAATTCTTAAAAGGCATTTCACTATCCTCCTTTCACACATAAGCAGTAAGTCTACCAATAGTGAAAGGGGGAGGGGAAGGGCTATGCATTTTAAATCTTAATCTTATTCAACACAAGACGATCTTAGAATTTTACTATGTTTCACATCTGACATGTCCAATTATTAGGAACTCATGGGCAGAAGTTAGAGAAACATACAAATATATATGTACACACACATATTTATGTCACCAAATATGTCATCAAGATTCTGTCAAGGGAACTAAAATAGATTCAGACTGCCCTGCCTGGCAAAGAAGATTACAACAAGCAAGCTTTCCTACCACCAAGAAAATGCAGACATTAAAGATTAAGAAAGCACTTAAGTGAAGAAATCAGAACTCATATCTCAGATGCTCAGATAAGTCAAATGTTCAGATAAGCTCAGATGAGTCCCTGACTAGTTGGGTGCCCCTGAGGAAGCTACTCAAGACTTTTCAGCAACAAAGAGTATGTCACCTCGGACCAGGAAGAGAGACATTGGAGGAGGTCATCTTCAAGACCCCTTTCCACTCCCACATTCTCTATTCCTCCTTGACTCAAAAAGAGATCAACCCTCTTGCAAAGCTACAAACCACTTTACAACCACAAACCAAGATTCTGCAAGTTAACAGACAAGTGGGAGAGATGGAGTTCTTAACCAACTTCTTCCTTCTTCTGCTGAATAGAAATTATACATAAATAAATATATATAAGGGACTTCCCTGGTGCTCCAGTGGGCTAAGACTCTGAGCTCCCAATGCAGGGGGCCTGGGTTCAATCCCTGGTCAGGGAACTAGATCCCACATGTCGCAACTAAGAGTTCACATGCCACAATGAAAGATCCTGCACCCAGGAATGAAGATCGAAGATCACTCTTGTCACAGCTAAGACCAAGCACAGCCAAATAAATAAATAAAAATAAATTTTTTAAAATTATATATGTATATATTATCATATATAATGTTATATACATGTATATGTGTGTGTGTGTATATATATATGATTTCCCTGATGACTCAGATGATAAAGAATCTGCCTCCAATGCAAGAGACCTGGATTTGATTCCTGTATTGCAAAGATTCCCTGGAGAAGGAAATGGCAACCCACTCCAGTATTCTTGCCCAGGAAAGTCCATGGACAGAGGAGCCTGGCAAGCTACAGTCCATGGGGCTGCAGAAAGTCAGATACAACTTTAGTGACTAACACACATACAGGCACATACACACACACACACACACACACACACACACACACACACACACACCCCAATACATAAAAATACTCTGGCATTAGGGAAATATACAAATATATATATATACACACATATTTATGTCACCAAATCACAGCTGCTTTATTTCACCACTGTGTCCTGCCTCTGACCATGTGACTTTGGACTTGGCCTGCCCAGTGTGCTCTTCTTAGTCCCCAGATGAAAGATCCCATTCTATTACCTTCCACACGCTCCCTAAGAGTATCATTATTCTCTTCCTCCATCTCTTCTACTTTCCTTGGGGTAAGAGAAGCTTTCCTAGGAACCACAGTGGGAAGCCACAGTTCTCTTCTATTTCATAGGAGGAGAAGCAACCATTCTTGACACAATGCATCTCTGAACACAAAGCAAATGAGAAAATGTGAATGGCAGCAATGTAGTACTTCACAGAGAGCAGAATCCTTCTCCATCAGAACTGGAAGGAAGGAGAGCCCAAAGTAGCACATTGAGGATGGTGACTGCCCCCACTCTGAATCCATCCCACCCCCCTGGCTTTGGGCTGCTCTGTCGTGATTGGGTGACAGTGAATCCAACTCTGGCTCCAGCAGGAAGCTCCGCCTGTCCTAAGCCAATCAACATGAGCCCATCCTCACTGCCCAGTGACTGACCAGGCAGATACAGAGGGGCAGGTAAGTGGTCACAGTTGTCAGTTGTAAGGGGAAAGGTATTCACCTTATCTCTCTGGAATACAACTCTAGGGTTTGTTAGCCACCAAACTGTATCAAAAAAGAGCACCCACCTTACCATCAAGACAAACACAGCAAAGCAGAAAACCAGAAAGAAGTCAGGTAAGAACGTGGTAAATGCCTGCTCAGTCGTGTCTGACCCTTAGCAGCCCCGTGGACTGTAGCTCACCAGGCTCCTCTGTCCATGGGATTCTCTAGGCAAGAACACTAGAGTGGGTTGCCATGCCCTCCTCCAGGGGATCTTCCCAACTCAGGGATTGAACCAACATTTCCAGTTTCTCCTACACTGGCAGGCAGCTCCCTTACCACTGAGCCACCCAGGAAGACATAAACCAGTTCAACATAAACCACCAAGACATAAACCAGTTCAAACTGGTCCTGATGCTGGCCATGCAACTGGATTTCTATTATGTGAACCAACAAGGGACAAAGAGTTCCTGTCTGCTGCTCCTGATGATCAATGTTAGAACTGCAGAAATGCATGCTTAACAAAGATAAAATGTAGCATTCAAGAAAAAAAAAAATTCAGAATTCCTTGGTGGTCCAGTGGTTAGGACTTCATGCTCTCACTGCTGAGCGCCTGGGTTTGATCTCTGGTCAGGGAACTAGGATCCCCCAAGCCATGTGGAGCAGTCAAAAAAAAAAAAAAAAGAAAAATTCACCCTAAAAGTATTTTTTTCTATGTGAAAGCTACAATTTCTTCCTGTAGAGACTGACTCTGAAAGGTGGAATAAGTGTAAAGAAATCATTTTAACAGTGATGAATTGTAACATTTGTAAAAAGCACCACCAAGTAAGAGTAAGAAGCTGTATATATAGCCACATGATAAATCTGATAAGGCTTCCAGACCCTGGAAAACAGTTTAATTTGCTCTGGCCAATGAACAGATGACTGGGTAGGTCTTTCTTCTTTTAAAAAAACTTTAATTTAGCTTCCATCTATAATCTACATTGTATTTTTCAAAGCTTTATGCATTAAAAAAATAATTCTCCCTAAATTTTGCATTTACAGCCCTTTTATCATATAAATTGCAGTCATAACCTAACTTAAGGTTTGTAGGAGCCAGTGAAGGGAAAGGTCTGGCTTGTATAAAATGAGATACACTAAGCAAAATAAATCCTGCCTGGAACTAGAACAGTTCTTGAATGCAGCAACTTAGGAGCTAATCTCTCCTCGCTTTTGAAAATATAATAGCTTTGCCTTTTAGACAAAATAGATCAAATATTTCACCAATAGCTGTTGTTCCCTCCCTCATTCTCTTTCTTGATGTACAGATCCTCGGTTCATAACTGTAAAATTCTCTAGACTTCTTCTCCCGAACTCTGGTAGTACAAAGGTATCGCTTCACCCATAACGGTGACAGGGACATTCTGACTATCACATTTTTGTCTGAAGGAAGAACAGGTCACAGGGATCTGACCTTTCAAGCTGTGCATCAATTCACTCCAGGCCCTTCTTCATTTACCTTCTCACAAAATTATTATACTCACCCTAAAAGTCAGATGCCTTTTGTGGAATCCAGATGGAAACTCTAGGGTGTGCTTCATAAAGACTTTGTTGAAATGCAATTTACAGGATCTTCACTGATTTAAATAAAAAGTAAAGATTTGTGATGAACTTGTTTTCAATGCAAAGATATCTAAGGAAACGTTTTCAGATGTATGGCATGAGACTAGCAGAATAATCTTGCCTGCCTCCAGACTTCTATCTTTCACAATAAAGAGATAGAATGAAGTATTTTGCCCTATCTTCCCCTACTCCTGGTGAGATGTCACAGATACTGATATTCACATCACCAGATCACACCAGCCCAGTTTAAAACCCCTTAACAGTTTCTTATTGGGTTTGGACTTAAGCCCAAACTCCCTACTATGGTCCATGAGATAGTGTGTACCAGTAGCCACTGCTCTCCCCGGAGGGTCCCCAGAGAAGGAGTCGGTCGAGATCACTGCTACTCATGGTGCCAGCTGCTTGCCGACCCTCAATAAAGACGTTGAAGGAACCAGGCAATAGCTATCAGGTAAACAAAGAATTTGCCTTTTAAGTTTATCCAAACTATAAAAGTAGCAAGTTTTTAAAATACCAAGAATCTCCAAATACAGAAAAATAAACTTAACATAGATCAATACGGCTTCCCAGGTAGCTCAGCGGTAAAGAACCACCTGCCAAGCAGGAGATGTGGGTTCCATCCCTAGGCTGAGAAGATCCCCTGGAGAAGGAAATGGAAACCCACTCCAGTATTCTTGCCTGGGAAATCCCATGGACAGAGGAGCCTGGTGGGTTATCAACCATGGGGTCCCAAAGAGTCGGACACAACTTGGCAACTAAACAACGACAAGATCAATATGAGACAATGACTCAGTAAAGATTCTGAATGTTGAACACTTAAAATAAATGTCACGCGTATGCTTTAAATCCATAGGAAAACTACTTAAGCAGCTTACTGGCAAGTAGAGACCTGACAGTCATTAAGAGAAAGGCAGATACATGAGAAAAGAACAGAAAAGAAAATTAGCTGGAGGCAGGGGAAGGGGACACTTTTTTTTCTTCTTTTTGAAAAGTCCTCATTTTATTCTTACTTTTAAAGGCTGGCAAGAGTCTGAAGACCACAGCACTGAATCTGAATTCATTAGTCTGTGCTTTGATTTACCACAGTATTCACCATCAAAAGAAGGTTTCATTTACTTCCAATATTCAACAGAAAGGAAACAATGCTGATTTTTTTTAAATGTCGCTATGCATATTGCAATATTTTTGAGGGCAAGTTTATTAAACTTTTGGAGAGGATGAAATAGCCAATCATATCCACAAAAGGTATAATCATTAAATGTGTACAAAACTCGCAAGAAGATTCAAATGGTTCAGTTCTACACCATTTATGGCATATAAGGTACATCAATTAAGTCAGAAGTACTAGTGGACCACAATGAAGTGCCTACAGATAAATTCATATGTAAATAGTGAAGACAAAACAGAAACCCTGAAAACCAGTGATGAAGGAACAATTAATAACTGGTATTAGAAGAACTAGGTCTCTACTTTTTAAAAAAATCATACTCTTATCTTACTCAAAAAAACAAAAATATAAAACTCAAAAGATATAAATTCAAAAGAAAATAAAACTAAGTATCAAATTTCTAGAAGGCAGAAGTCCATCAACCTAAAATAGAAAAAAAAAGTGCAAAGAAAATTTCAAGAGATTCAACCATATAAAAAAAATTTAAGCTTCTCTATAAAAAAAATGAATAAAAAGGAACAAATATAATTGAAACCAAACAAGCTTCTGGGGAGCAGGGGGAGGAATCACAAAGGCAAATGTCTTTATTGTCCAAAGAACTCATAGTAATCACTTGAAAGACTCTTAAGAGGAACACAGGTCAGGAAAAGATGACAATAAGCTCTTCACCAAAGAAGAAACGCAAATGGTATAGGAGAAGTTGAAACACAGACTGACTCACAAAGAGATAAAACAAGAAGATGCCACTTAACAGTCCATGCATTTGCAAAATGCTTTGTCTGAGTGAGAATATCCATTGCACTGGCTGCAAGAATAAACAGATACAAGTACTTTAAAGAGTTCGAAAACACGCACATCAAAAGCCTTGATATGATTTAAACCCTTTTATCCAGGCAAGCCCACATCTCCTTAAATTAACATAAGCAGTCTGCTCCTTTCTTACCTAAAGTAGCTTTGAGCTTGTCTTTGAAAGTAAATACACTCAAGTCAAGGAGCAGACCATGATGTTAAGAGGGCAGGATTGGCTGGCTACAGAATCTGTGGGCCCCAGAGCAAAATGAAAGTGTGGGGCCCTTATTAAGAAGTGATTAAACTCTCAAGAGGGTAACAGCAGAGCATCCAACCACCATGCATGGGGCCCTGTTAAGGGGAATTCTGTACCCAGATTGCTGGGATGAGGGTAGGGAAAGAGGAAAGCCATTCTCTTAGCCTGGCCCACGCAAGCACTGATTTTCTGATACTGCTTAGTGGATGAGAGCCTTGGGATGGAGTAGGGACAGTTCAGTTCAGTTCAGTCCCGTCCAACTCTTTGCAACCCCATGAACTGCAGCATACCAGGCTTCCCTGTCCATTACCAACTCCAGGAGTTTACTCAAACTCATGTCCATTGAGTCGGTGATGCTATCCAACCATCTCATCCTCTGTTGTCCCCTTCTCCTTCTGCCCTCAATCTTTCCCAGCATCAGGGTCTTTTCCAATGAGTCGGCTCTTCGCATCAGTTGGCCAAAGTATTGGCGTTTCAGCTTCGACATCAGTCCTTCCAATGAACATTCAGGACTGATTTCCTTTAGGATGGACTGAGAAGGGAATGGCAAACCACTTCAGTATTCCTGCCTTGAGAATGCCATGAACAGTACGAAAAGGGAGACAGGGTGGGTGCTAAGAGGAAGTGACCCTCTTCTCCCAGAGGAGACAGACAGAGTAAGACCGTAGAGGTATGCATTTGAGTAGACACTGGTACCAAAGCCTGGGCACTGGCTTGGACAGCCTGGGACGTTTTCATACCTACATGGAACCCAGCTTCTAGACTGGGAGCATGGTGACTCTTCCATCCCCCTGTGCTACAGGGGAAGTCAGATATTTAGCCTCACCAGCTTTGCCCACATCCAACCCAGCCCTCTCCAGCCACTGGACAGGCAGGGTCACCAGCGCAGCAGAGGGGGGCTGGCCCTGCTCCAGTGTTAGGGAACCGCAGCCTGAAACGGTCCACCCTGACCAGGCACCATAGTAACCACCTGCATAAGTGACTCATGACAGGAAGTACTCGTAAGGAACATGGAACGAACAAAGCTACCACCAACCGGAAGAATTCAGGAAAAGTCAAAAGGAGAGAGGAGACTCCAGTCCACATGCCCTACCAACCTCCCAGAATCCTTCGCACTGGAATCCATCTCAGCTGAGTGATGGATTCGCCACCAGCAAGGACCACGAGTCACAGTGATTGGTGGAAGACCACCCGGAAATTAACCCAACTGCCATGAAACCAGAGACTGTAAGCCACATGGCAGAAAAGTTCTCCTGGGTTCCCTTACCCTGCTGCTCTCTGCCCACGCACCCCTTCCCAATAAAGTCTCTTGCTTTGTCAACACGTGTCTCTCCTTGGACAGTTCATTTCCAAGGCTTAGACAGAGCCCACTTACAGGCCCTGGAAGGGGTCCTCCTTCCTGCAACACCTGGTTTCTGCTTTTCTGAATCTCTGAAATCAAAGAGAGCCGTCACAAAGGGATTACGAGATAATGAATAATCATTAAGACTGCTTGTATGGTTGCTGAATAAATTCAGCACATGAATGATAGTTCAGGACTAACGATATATAGTCTACACAGTGCTGCATTTGAAAGCTGATATCCATCTTTATTTTAATGTAGGGAAAACATTTAAAAATACAGAAGTGAAGAATTTGTAACTATTTCTGAATAATTACTTGTCTCTTTAAAGATAAAACAAGCACTCTCTACGTGCCCACACATTATCTTCATATCACACAAAATTAAATAATTTCTTCATCCACAAACACCAGAATTTATTTTAAAAATGCTGTTTTCTTTTTTCAAAAGCAAACCTCAGCCTACTCGGGCATGACCATACGAACTGATTTAGCAGATATTGAGATAAGAGCCCTTGTTCGTAAGACAAGAGGGCTTCGTATGAATCCCAACTTTGCGCTTGAACAAACCACTTCATATCTGTGCGCCTCCACTGCTTCTTCTGCCCTGCAAGTATATTAGGGCTGAGATGCTGCCCAGGCTCTCACAGCAGCCAAACCCCACCAGCTATATCCTGACATCTTCTTGCTCCACTGAATCCTCAGGGCCACCCCATGAGACAGGACCTGTGTTACCATCCTGTGGTTCACATGAGAAAACAAAGACATGGATTGTGGAACTTTCCCAAAGCTTGTAAATGAAAGCATCGTGTGTTATTGACCCCAGTCACCAGGCTACCTTCTCTTAGATTTTCATTATAGGCTCTTGGGAAAAAGCCCAAGTGCAGGAAATGGTGCACTTGAATTTGAATCTCTTGTCACTCCTTGACTTTGAAAATACACTGAACTCTGTTTCAGAGTCTTTATTTATGAAATGGGGTCCCAGGGTGGTGGATTTTCTGTGAACTAATGCATATAAAGCACCTAGTTCTAGGCTTGACCCATAGAAAGCACACAGTAAATGTTATCCATTGATACTGTTCAGAGTGTAAATTCACACAATTGTATCACACTTCAAAATTAAGATCCTAGATCAGCACTTGTCTGAACAATTTATTTTGTAGTAATAATCAGTATAAAGAACCTGATATTAGGTGATTCTTTTGTCCCTGTGTTGGCCAATTTGATCTGCCTAGAACAGCATCTCTTCCCCTCCTAAATGTAACTCTAATCTACTATCAACTCTTCCACAAGAGCCTTTCCCAGGTCTCAGGGACCCCTTCCCACTTGGAATGTTGGTCCACTTACAGTCACTTGGCACTCAGAATGTAATAATCACAAGTGACATTTACAGCCATTATGGGACTATTCCCATTTGTTTTTATGTAGACTTTCTCACTGCACTAGCATTCCTATCTTCTTACACGCCCTGGGATCACAGCCTCTCCCTACACTGCAGCTGGTAAAAAGACTACACCCTCAGGAAACGTTTACTGCTTTAGTCTAGTTTCTAGACAATGCTCTAGAAAATGGGAAATGAAAACAAGGAGTCACAGTGGCCTCCTTTTTGCATGCAGTTACATTTTTCAAAGGTAAAGGCTGACCAAGATTCTACATTGGTGTGTGCAGATCCATGCAGGAGCATAACCAAGTAACTGAAGTTCGTGATGGG
This sequence comes from Ovis aries, assembly GCF_016772045.2. Classification (NCBI taxonomy): domain Eukaryota; kingdom Metazoa; phylum Chordata; class Mammalia; order Artiodactyla; family Bovidae; genus Ovis; species Ovis aries. The sequence continues at coordinate 57,752,062 of NC_056069.1, forward strand.
AATTCAGAATTAGGGAAAAGACTGCATTTCTATTGCAACTGAGGCTTCCCTGATAGCTCAGTTGGTAAAGAATCCACCTGCAATGCAGGAGACCCTGGTTCGATTCCTGGGTTGGGAAGATCCCTGGAGAAGGGATAAGCTACCCACTCCAGTATTCTTGGACTTCCTTGGTGGCTCAGCTGGTAAAGAATCTACCTGTAATGCAGCAGACCTGGGATTGATCCCTGGGTTGGGAAGATCCCCTGGAAAAGGGAAAGGCTACTCACTCCAGCATTCTGAGCTGGAGAATTCCATGGAATATACAATCCATCGGGTCGCAAAGTGTCGGACACGACTTTCACTTTTGAGGAACTCCATAATATGCAAAGAAGAGAGTCTGGCACTTTAGTCAGCAGCAGCTGGAATACAGCATGTCACAGTTGGCTTATTATGGAAAAGGCCGGTCTAAACTTCTGAAAACCGGAATTCTGAAACATACACACCCAAAGCTAACCTGTGAGTCTACTGTGGACCTGCCCTTCTCTAGCATCAGTCTCTTCGGGTCCCTTAAGGCCATCCTCAGCGTCTTCGCAAGGCAGAGCCCACAGGTGCACCCCACCATTCCTCTCTACACTCATGCTGAGCCTTCGATGGCCATCCACGCTCCTGTTCCTGTCTCTGAATTACATGCACCAGGAACCTAGAGTTTCTGGTGGTGCCTAATGAGCAGTCTTGTCCTTCATGTAAAATCCACCTCCCTCGACATCAAGTAAGGATTAGAAACACCATTTCAAAGAGTGGTTGTTAACTTTACTGGCTTGACCGCCCAAGACCAGGATGGATACACTTTTAACCTCTTCAACTATTTACTTTTCAAATGCCTTATGGGATTCTTGACCTCTCTGACCCACCATATATCTTCCCAATATACACAACCTAGACATGAAACCTTCCATTCAGCCATCTCAGCCTCGTTAGGTTTTACATTCATTGCACGGCGTAGAGGTGGATGCAAATGCCTTACAACCTATCAAATGAATCTCACTAAATCAACTCCCGGTACCTTATGCCATCGATAACTAAATATTAAGTGACTCATCTATATACAGCATATATCATGGGCACCGGACAATGTAATTTAATTTAAAGAAAAAAATGAGTGGACTAGATCTTTAATACTGCAAAGTTATATTTTAAAAAACCTACCATTTTTGCAGGTAAAGAATTATCAAAATCAACCATTTCACCTGGTTTGACCTAACTGTAAACATTTCTTAATTACACTAAAAGGTTGGTGATCAGCATGAAGTTTAAATTTCATTAGCATAAATTTTATTGGATGGTGCCCAAGAGATAGTCACTTATCCTGAATTCTTCTCTAGAGCATACAGTGTCACACTGAGCTATCAACGAACATATTTAGAGAAATAACATATATTTATCATAAAGAGAGAAAATTCACAAACCTCCAATAAGAAGCATCAAAATATTTGTTATATTAATTAAATAATACAAAAATAAATGCTGTACCTCTTTCTGTCCCTCTCCTAAGCTATTTAACTTCTGACAAAACTCTTCAGAAAATCTGCTTACTGATTTCTAATCTAAATCTTTGTGCCAGAAAATTTAATGAGCATTCCACACCGAGCACAGATAGAGTAAGATTTGCTTATTTCCAAAGAAGAGAAGTATTTGGGAGAAGTGGGAAAGAGAAAGGGCCTCAGAAGGACACACGATGGTAAGCAAATGTTCACCAGCTGCATTGCAGTGCAGCTAACTAGCCTTCAGCAGGCATTCTCCATTTGAAAGGCTCTACAATTTCAAACGTTTGCCTGTATTGCTGTTGTATAAGGAGAACCCTTTTACTGCTTATCCTCAAATACTTGCCAGCATTCTACCAAATTATAACGGTAAAGCAGCATAGTGGGAAGATACTTCTTCTGGGTTTGAGTATGTCTATTTTATCCTGAAGTCTTCTGCTCATCAGCACGCTTTTTCTTTTTCAAGAACAAGTAGAATTTTAGCTCTAGGCTCAAAAGGAAGTAATTATCATGTTAGTTGTAAATTCCTACAAATAATAAAATAATCGCTCCCTAATAAATCTTTTCCTTCTATGCGGTTAAGCTGAGCTAAACATTAGGAATAGAATTTCAGCATTTTTCTTTTTTTCTTTAACTAAAGGATAGTTGTTTTGGGGGGCTTCCCAGATGGCTCCGTGGTAAAGAATCTGCCTGCCAATGCAGGAGACACAGGAGATGCAGGTTTGATCCCTGGGTTGGGAAGATGCCCTGGAGGAGGAAATGACAACCCACTCCAGGATTCTTGTCTGGAGAATTACAAGGAGAGAAGAGCTTGGAGGGCTGCAGTCTATGGCGTGACAAAGAGTCAGACAGGATTAAGCACACAGGCATGATTATGACCATAGTTAATTCACAAAGTGTACAGCGAAGGGATTCAGTTACACATGTGCATACATATATAACCCATATCAAGCTGCTTTTAGATGGTCAAGCTGGCTTTAGAAAAGGCAGAGGAACCAGAGATCAAATTGCCAACATCCGCTGGATCATGGAAAAAGCAAGAGAGTTCCAGAAAAACATCTATTTCTGCTTTATTGACATGGCAAAGCCTTTGACTGTGTGGATCACAATAAACTGTGGAAAATTCTGAAAGAGACGGGAATACCAGACCACCTGACCTGCCTCTTGAGAAATCTGTATGCAGGTCAGGAAGCAACAGTTAGAACTGGACATGGAACAACAGACTGGTTCCAAATAGGAAAAGGAGTACATCAAGGCTGTATATGGTCACCCTGCTTATTTAACTTCTATGCAGAGTACATCATGAGAAACGCTGGGCTAGAAGAAGCACAAGCTGGAATCAAGATTGCCAGGAAAAATATCAATAACCTCAGATATGCAGATGACACCACCCTTATGGCAGAAACTGAAGAGGAGCTAAAAAGCATCTTGACGAAAGTGAAAGAGGAGATTGAAAAAGTTGGCTTAAAGCTCAACATTCAGAAAACGAAGATAATGGCATCTGGTCCCATCACTTCATGGAAAATAGATGGGGAAACAGTGGAAACAGTGTCAGACTTTATTTTGGAGGGCTCCAAAATCACTGTAGATGGTGATTGCAGCCATGAAATTAAGACACTTACTCCTTGGAAGAAAAGTTATGACCAACCTAGATAGCATATTCAAAAGCAGAGACATTACTTTGCCAACAAAGGTCCGTCTAGTCAAGGCTATGGTTTTTCCAGTGGTCATGTATGGATATAAGAGTTGGACTGTAAAGAAAGCTGAGCACAAAAGAATTGATGCTTTTGAACTGTGGTGTTGGAGAAGACTCTTGAGAGTCCCTTGGACTGCAAGGAGATCCAACTAGTCCATCCTAAAGGAGATCAGTGCTGGGTGTTTATTGGAAGGACTGATGTTGAAGCTCAAACTCCAATACTTTGGCCACCTCATGTGAACAGCTTACTCATTGGAAAAGACTCTGATGCTGGGAGGGATTGAGGGCAGGAGGAGAAGGGGATGACAGAGGATGAGATGCCTGGACGGCATCACCTACTCAATGGACGTGAGTCTGAGTGAACTCCGGGAGATGGTGATGGACAGGGAGGCCTGGCGTGCTGTGATTCATGGGGTCTCAAAGAGTTGGACACGACTGAGCAACTAAACTGAACTGAACTGGTACATATATACCCATATTCTTTTTCAGATTCTTTTCCATTATACCTTACTAAAGCTATTGAAAATAATTCCCTGTGTTAGGGAACAGCAGGTTCTTGTTGTCTATTTTATATACAGTAGTGTGTATATTTTAATGCCCAACTCCTAATTTGTCCCTTCTCCCCCTTTCCCTTTGGTAATGATAATTTGTTTTCTATGTCTGTGAGTCTATTTATGCTTTGTAATTAAGTTCATGGGTATCAGTTTTTAGATTCCATATATAAGGGATACCATACAGTATTTGTCTTTCTCTGTCTGAGTTACTTCATTTTACAGAATTTCAATTTTTTAATCAATGGAGAAAACAAAAATACAAGGATTAAGGTCTAGGGTGAGATGGTAGACAGACGTCCCCTTCTTTCTAATGACTGAGGTTTCCAAATCAGTTACTCTAAAACATATGCAGGGGCAAATGTTAACACAAAGCTTTCAGGGGAACCCACATTTTAAATGAGGAGCCTGAATTTAAATGGCGAAATAGTGTGGATTTTAGGCTTTCTAAACATAGGAGGAAAGACTATCTATGATGTTGTCAGACAACATAGATAGGGATTTTATAACACAAAATCTAATGTAATCTTCTCAACAATATTATGAACCAAGCCTTATTATCTTCATTCCCAAGGTAACAGAATTGGAGCAGAAAAGTTTATCTCCCCCGTGGTCACAGTGCAATTCCATCCCAGAGCAGAACTAGGTCCATAGGATTTCGAACCTCTTCTCTGTGACTCTGTGCCACCATAAATTAAAAGGATAACTATGGAGTTCGGAGGTGGACGACATTAAACCAGAGCAGAGAATGAACAGAAAGAAGACTTGGAGTCTAGTCTGAGTTCCAGAATTTTCTAGTTAAATGATGTTCTCTGAACCCCAATTTCCTCAGAGCACAGGAATCTCAGAGCATAGACATAGTGGGTGTTCAATGAGTATTTGTTGAGCCCAAATATTTCCATGAGTCTCTGAGATGCTTTCAATGCAGTGGGCTTCAGAAGACCCTCCTTCCACAGTAGGCCGATGGCTAATGATCAGGGCAATCTCATTCCTCACAAATTTCCAGACTCATATTACAATGTCTGGGGCAAAGGAGACCAAAGTCATTGAGCTCCTGGCCCTACCAAGTGGAGACAGAAATGGAAGCTGACACTTATTAGAGAGTCAACTTTGGTCTATTCCTAAGCTTTCTGCTACTCTGAGCTTCCCTCTTTGTCAGAGCCCTAAACAAGAAAATATTTCCATCTTATAAGCTGAAATTTGCATTCTAATGCCTTCCCCCATGACCTGTAAAATTCCAGTCTTAGTCTTGAACGATCTCAACCTGCTACCACTTACAGAAAAAATAGTGTCTCATTTATTCAGGTCTGGGGAGATGCTGAGACCCAAGAAAGTCAGATTTGAGTCTTTGACACATTAAGGGAATAAAAAGGATAAGCTGTGGTCAGTGTGGTCCAAGACTCACTTACACAATTAAATATCCACCTTCTTTACAGAATTCTTCATGCTGTAAAGACAGACAGGAAAAGAGTCAGGAAGTAAAACAATAATGCAACTGTTAACTGAATAGAAGCATTTTCCCAGACAAAGCTATCTGACTCATTACTTTATACAACTTGGTCCCTATTTTAATGATCAGACATTAGGAGCTGGGAAAGAGCAACAGCATCTCTGCTCTCAAGACATTTTACAGTCCAGGGAGGACTAACCCGATAAAAGTAATCATCCCTACAAGGGGCTCCAGAGTTCAGCATAGGTCCACCCAACTCAGATTTGGCTGGGAGAATTGGCGAGCTGGAAATGCAGACAACAGCGACGGCTCATCCCAAGGAGAACAAAGGATGTAGATGCCAGAGAGGACACTGAGCACTCAGGGACCACAGCAAATCTAGTGGGGCTACAGAAGAGGAAGGAAGGGGAGGAGGCTCGAGATGGTCAGGAACCTTGAAGTGTCACAGATCCTGGTGAGGAACTTGAACTATATCCAGAGAGCAGTGAGGCACCTTTGAAAAGTCTGAACAAGCAGAAAGGCAAATCAGATGATTGAAAGGTAGAATGAGCTGCTGTGTAGACAGTGGACCCAAGACTGTACAGCTGGAGGCAGTGAGACTGGTTGGAAAGATGTTACTGGAAGTAGCAGTGGCCGGTGCAGCAAGATGAAGGGGCTTGAGAGATGTGAGTCCAGCAGAAACACGAGAAATCTGGGATTGGGCAGTCAGGGTGAGGCAGACGGCGCCCAGATGATCTTCTCAAATGTTCAGAAGGGTAAACACTGCCTAGCCTATGTATCTCAGCAGTTGAACCGTGCCTGCACCCAGAAGCAACCAGAAAATAGATTCTAGTCCCTCTCATGCATGCCTTTCTCCCTCTTGGCATTCTCCCCATGCCTGTGTGGTTGTCAAAACACTCTTATTTTTCCTCTTCACCCTATAGATCAGGTCCATCTGGGACTCACGGTCTTCCCTGCCGCCACTTGCCTTTTCCACACATGTCCTTATACCACTGTTGTCCCTCAAGATCAAAGACGTCTTAAAACATGTTGTAAAGAAAGATCAATCCTTTAAAAAAAAATGGCACAGACTCAGGATGGTGAATGAAGGACCAATCTGGGTTCCCATTTTAAACACAGAAGGTCAAGCTTCGCTCATGTCTTCACAATCTATTCCTTAGCTGTAGGGCAGATGGAGAAGCCACTTGACCACATGGCTGCAGGGTTCATAGCCGCTGTCTGAATCTCCTCTGCTTATCACCACCTCCGATGACAGCGTTGAGGATTCACTGGCTAAGCCCAAGGCTGGCTTGGCAAACCCTACAGGGATGTTCAGAGAACGAAACCAGCTATCTGGGCCACGAGTTGGTTGGACTCTACTGCCACCAGAAGGCAACCTATTTTCCAAGCTTCTTTAAGGATAGCTTCCAAAGCCATTCCCTCTGATTTAAAGAACTAATAGAGAAATACTGCAACTCATCAAAGTTTTTATGCACAAATATGCACCAACATGTTCCCCACACTGCGGGGACCAGGCCCACCCGGGCACACAGGGGCAAAGAAGCTGCTGACTGATCCCCAAGGCTACTTACTGGGTGCTCAGGTCAAGAACATGGGGTTTCTTGCTATTCTTCTGCTTATATTTTCATCCTTCTTTCTCATCGAATATATTTTGTAGGTAATTCCATTAGTTACAACAAGAAACCTTTTGCAGTTTCTGTTAGGAAAGGGGTTTTTGCGATCCATACTAGTTCAATGATTTCCATATGAAGAATAAAGAATCAACAGCTTAACAATACCAAAAGAAAGATGAAAAGGAAGCTAATTAAGTTTTTCAAAAGAAAAATGGAACTAAAATCTTCCAAGTTTAAACAAAGGGAGGTTCTGATGGCACTGGCCTTCAAAAACTCATATTAAAATAATTATTCCTTTGTTTGCATGGAAATGGAACATGAACAGAGGTCAGAGGGACATTTATAACTGGGAGCAAAGTCGTGTATGTATGACTTTATACTAGATATATCCATCCGTGTCACATATAAACTATTATTCAGTTGAGATTATAACATCACTTTTGCCTCATGCCACAGTTCTTCTGTAATGACCAGCCATGGATTGACACACCAATACTATAAAATGTGTAGTAAAATGAAACTAAAATATTTTTTAAAGTGATCAGTTATTTGGGGAATAACAGTGTTCACTTTGAACATTTGACCATTTAGTTCTGACAGTAAATAAATCACACAATGGTCTCCTCATAGCCTATCAACACTGAATAATAAATCTTTGAATTCAGCGTTACATCAGACATCATGCTGTAAAGGAGAAGTCTAGTTTTAACTCAGCAGCCTCAGTTGTGCCTCAGCTGGACAGTAAATCTGAGGCAAAATGAGCAAATATGGGTGGCTGAGTTGCAACCTGGCATAACAGTGAGGCTCTGACAAGGATCCCAGAATTTAGAGAGTTTTAGGAACCAAAAAAAAAAAAGTTTGAAAAACAAAAACATATGCTAAACATCTGGGGATGGGGGAATGAAAGAAGAGCTTTCACCTTAGCTAAGAAAACATCCTATTTGATGACTTTTTCTTTGAGCTGACCCATTCTCAGGTTTCCTTTTTTTAATCTCTAAAACCATTATCTCTAGTAGGCACACATTAGATTAATAAAGATGCATTCACTCTTTCATTCAAATCAATGTTCAACAAATCATGTTTTTATCTCCTATGACTTCTGAGACTTCGAAGAAATTATTTAACTTCACTGTAGCTCAGTATGGAGAAGGCAATGGCACCCCACTCCAGTACTCTTGCCTGGAAAATCCCATGGATGGAAGAGCCTGGTAGGCTGCAGTCCATGGGGTCACTACAAGTCTGACACGACTGAGTGACTTCACTTTCACGCATTGGAGAAGGAAATGGCAGCCCACTCCAGTGTTCTTGCCTGGAGAATCCCAGGGACGGGAGAGCCTGGTGGGCTGCCCTCTATGGGGTCGCACAGAGTCGGACACGACTGAAGCGACTTAGCAGCAGCAGCAGCAGCAGCAGCACCTCAGTTTCTTCATCTGTAAAATGGGATGGCCATAAAAGTTATACCTAACTTACTGGACACTTGAACCTGGCCATTCAACCTCAGTACCACACACCATCCCCAAGCTGAGATTTACAACCGTGAATAGAGCAAACCAGATCCCCACTTCCAGGGAAGCAGAGGAAACCAAAACAAATACACACAGAATTTCAAAACTGAACAAGCACCTGGAGAAAGCACCATAGGATACTACTGAAAAAAAAATGGAGAGTTTATGAAATGGAAGGGGTCATGGATGGCTTTGCTGAATTGGGAATCTTTGAGCTGAAATCTAAAGGTCCCTGGAGTGGGTCATGCAAAGAGAAGAGACTAGTCCATCTCTGGTCAAGGATTTGGGATCTATAAAGGTCCTGACCTTGGAATTGGCCAGCTCTGTTCCAGAAACTGGGGAGATGGAGAGAACTAGGTCAAATTATTTGGCACCTAGAGGCCAAATAGTAAAGAATTTAGCTCTGTGAGTCCATGTATATGAATTAGGAAATCACTGGATGGTTTTCCAGCAGGAAATTGACAGATCTTTGTTCTGAAAGATGATTCTGGCGCTGCATAGTGAATGAACTTGGGAGGTTCAGAGTGAGGGATGGGGGGCTGAGCTCATTCTAATGGGATGGTATTATCATGATCACCCTGCACAGGCAGCGACAGGGAAGATAGAAGCAGAACTAAAAGCACTCCTGAAATCTCACCAAGCGTCTGCCCTGGCCTGCTCTTCTCCGGTACAAACTCGCACAAGAGAAAGGGCTACAACGAGAATTTAAATTGTCCCTATTTTACTGCAGTTCTTCAGACGGCTCTCTTTATGAAAGCCAGTGGCCAGAGATGTTTGCCCTGTTTTTACCATAACAGTTTTACAGCCATGGACAGATTTGACAGTTCAGGCTGACTTCTTGGTGTGGTTTAGATTGAAAGCTGTAAAATCCCACTACTGAGAAAGTAAAATCAAGATGTACGAGGATGCTAAATCTGGGCTGTGGACAATCCTTTACTGTTTCCGTTTTGGACAGAATTGTAAAATGTCGTTTGGAACATGAGCTAGAGGTTCGATGCCGACCAGGACCAGGAAGTAGAGGTTTCTCCACCGTAGCTTCCTCGTAAAGGGTCCAAATGCAATAAATTTCTTTTCAGTTTGCCACCCAAAAGTTAATGCAGGGAATACTTTGAGAAAAGTATGTGAATCCATTCCAACCTATTACTTTGTGTTTTGGGAAAGAAAAGAGAGGATGCAAGAGAGAGATGGAGAAGAAAGGAGGGCAGAAGGGAGAGGGAGAAAAAGAGAGAGAGAATAAATGTAATAAAGCCAGAGAACTAAGGCATGATTTGTCATTACCCCGAAGTGCTAACACTGGCTCCCAAACCTCAAGCTCTGATGCCTTCATCAATCTTAATACCCACCCCATGCCCCCAGATGCTGTATAGAGCAAACACAGGGGTGAGGGGGGAGAAACATCTTAGCTAGATTCTAATATTAGCATCTAGCTTGGAAAAAACGAGCTTTGCAATGACAGCACATATTTTTGAGGGCTTATTGGGATCTAACTTAGGAGACTGGCTCCATGCCTTGTAGGTTCACATATTTTCTTGATTCCTAAGCTAATCATTTTTACATCATCTGCTTTAAAATAAGCCAAAGGGAAGCTTCCTCCAGGAACAGCCATTCATTGGCATTCCACAATTAAAAACGAGATCACATTTGGGTGACTAGCCTTGAACAAGAACTGAACTTAGATTTAATAAGACACAGGCTCATGTGTAATGCATACCAGTGAGTCTGACAAGAAATATTTAATATGATACAAGTCTTGCATAAAACTAAGTCAGTTTTAACAACTCATCAGGATTTATTAGGCATAGCTTAAGCCACTTGATGGCATTACAGTGAATGGTCTCTGAGCCTTCAATGGAAGAAATTTCAAATTTCTCGAGTACAAATTTTCCCTCTTCTTATCAACGTATCTTAGCCACACAATTCATGATCATCTCCATCAATAACTCCCAAAGGAAAATGAGGTTAAAACTCTACCTCACACAATTAGAGTATAGTAAATTTGCCAACAATGACAGTGAAGAGTTTTGAAAGGTAATATTTAATTATGAACACTTAGTCTCTTTGGACTGCAAGGAGATCAAACCAGTCAATCCTAATGAAAACCAGTCCTGAATATTCATTGGAAGAACTGATGCTGAAGCTGAAACTCCAATACTTTGGCCATCTGACTGACTCAGGTGAAGAACAGACTCATTGGAAAAGACCCTGATGCTGGGAAAGATTGAAGACAGGAGGAGAAGGGGACAACAGAGAATGAGATGGTTAGATGGCATCACTGACTCGAGGAACATGAGTTTGAGCAAGGTCTGGGAGTTGATGATGGACAGGGAAGCCTGGCGTGCTGCAGTCCATGGGGTCGCAAAGGGTTGTACACAACTGAGTGACTGAACTGAACTGAAGTCTCTTTACTCTGAAAAATACCTAGGAAGGCATATTTTCCATGTAAACAGGTAGCTTCTATATCTCTGGAGAAATCACATGAAATAACAATAGGCCAAGAAGGCCATGGCACCCCACTCCAGTGCGCTCGCCAGGAAAATCCCACGGACGGAGGAGCCTGGTGGGCTGCAGTCCATGGGGTCGCTAACAGTCGGACACAACTGAGCGACTTCACTTTCACTTTTCACTTTTATGCATTGGAGAAGGAAATGGCAACCCACTCCAGTGTTCTTGCCTGGAGAATCCCAGGGATGGGGGAGCCTGGTGGGCTGTTGTCTATGGGGTCGCACAGAGTCAGACACGACTAAAGCGACTTAGCAGCAGCCGGTCCTTGGACTTTTCATTATTTCAACTGCATCATTACCATAAGCCACTGATGGCCTCATCTATCCCTCTACAAGCAAAGATAGTGAGTTACCACACAGTACCAACAGGTTCATGGTTTGGCCTCATACTTTTCAGTGTTTTCCTTTATCTAATAAAAAAAAATTATAAACGTGTTCCCTTCCTTTTGATATATGTTGGAAGTCATTAAATCTCACATTTGGTGCCCCCCCCCCAACTCCGCAACCCCACTACTAAACACAGATACACATTTTAAATTAAGGGAGAGGTGGAATAAAATCTAATTAATCGGGTATACATCACAGAATCCTTTTTAGGAAATGCATCTGATTGCTTGGGTACCCTACAGTGGAGAGGCTGAAGGGGCTCCACTTGGAAGTTTCGTCGTACCCGTGTGCGTGACTTCATGGAGACAATTGATTTAATAGCATTTTTGTTGTTGTTGCTGTTAAGTGAAAGAGATGGGAATACCAGACCACCTGACCTGCCTCTTGAGAAATCTGTATGCAGGTCAGGAAGCAACAGTTAGAACTGGACATGGAACAGACTGGTTCCAAATAGGAAAAGGAGTACGTCAAGGCTGTATATTGTCACCCTACTTATTTAACTTCTATGCAGAGTACATCATGAGAAATGCTGGACTGGAAGAAACACAAGCTGGAATCAAGATTGCCAGGAGAAATATCAATAACCTCAGATATGCAGATGACACCACCCTTATGGCAGAAACTGAAGAGGAGCTAAAAAGCCTCTTGATGAAACTGAAAGAGGAGATTGAAAAAGTTGGCTTAAAGCTCAACATTCAGAAAACGAAGATCATGGCATCTGGTCCCATCACTTCATGGAAAATAGATGGGGAAACAGTGGAAACAGTGTCAGACTTTATTTTTGGGGGCCCCCAAATTACTGAAGATGGTAACTGCAGCCATGAAATTAAAAGACGCTTACTCCTTGGAAGAAAAGTTATGACCAACCTAGATAGTATATTCAAAAGCAGAGACATTACTTTGCCAACAAAGGTCCGTCTAGTCAAGGCTATGGTTTTTCCTGTGGTCTTGAATGGATGTGAGAGTTGAACTGTGAAGAAGACTGAGCGCCGAAGAATTGATGCTTTTGAACTGTGGTGTTGGAGAAGACTCTTGAGAGTCCCTTGGACTGCAAGGAGATCCAACCAGTCCATTCTCAAGGAGATCAACCCTGGGATTTCTTTGGAAGGAATGATGCTAAAGCTGAAGCTCCAGTACTTTGGCCACCTCATGCGAAGAGTTGACTCATTGGAAAAGACTCTGATGCTGGGAGGGATTGGGGGCAGGAGGAGAAGGGGACGACTGAGGATGAGATGGCTGGATGGCATCACGGACTCGATGGACGTGAGTCTGAGTGAACTCCGGGAGATGGTGATGGACAGGGAGGCCTGGCGTGCTGTGATTCATGGGGTCGCAAAGAGTCGGACACAACTGAGTGACTGAACTGAACTGAACTGAAGTCACTAAGGCGTTTGCAACTCATAGCATATGGCTGCAGGCAAATGAAATTGTCTCTTCTTATAGCAGACATGTTTTCTTTCTCAAAGGCACTAAACAAGCTCCCAAGAGTCTGCTGTGCACTCTGATTTTTCAATCAAATTGTTTAAGTGCATTGCAGTTCAATCCCAGAGTAAAGACAAAATTCTTTGATGATCATTCTTTCTTCCCCAACACCCGGGAAAACCAGGAGACCAGAAAGTTCATTACTTCGAGCTGAAGTTCAGCATCAGCAACTAGTATATCTACCATGGGATTCATCAACCTGGAAAGAGACCCTCAGGAACCGGGTGAGTATCAGACAAGAACATCAGGTCCTCTGATGCCCACACGCTGCAACCAGCAGCCTGGGAGCATCCTGGACCTCAGGAAACCTCATGACCGCACTCAGTTCAAGAGGCAGGAAAAGAGACTTCCCTAGTGGTCCAGCAGCTAAGACTCAGAGCTCCCAATGCACGAGCCCCAGGTTCAATCCCTGGTCATGATGGGAACTAGATTCCCACATGTACAACTAAGAGTTTGCACACTTCAACTAAAGACTCTGCATGCTGCAATGAAGATCAAAGATCTCGCAGGCCACAACTAAGACCAGGCCCAGACAAATAGATTAATGAATATTTTTTAGACAGTAAACAAGACAGATAAAACTCTTTTAAAAAACAGAGAGAGAGACAGAAAAAAGACAGGAATTATCCTGCATCTGACTCAGGCCTGAAAATCAAAGGAGATTCAAGACTAAGGCAGACGTGACCACAAATCTCTTGTTCAAAAATATCCTAGAGATCAACTTTAGCCCCGAGCTTCTTGTTATGTTGTATATACATACTTAGGAAATAACATCTAATACCCAAAGAAGAGTATTAGAAAGAATGTCTGTTCATCCATTCACCTATTCATTTGGCATCCAAAAAACTTCTATTTAATGCAACCATGCGGCTGGTGATGAGGATGTAATTATAAGCAAAACAGGCAGAGTCCTGAGAGTGGAGTTTCCAGTCCACTGGAAGGAGGGAGGTACTAATCAAAGTATCACATTTGAATGCATAATTTACAACTGAAGACTTGAAAGAAAATGAATGTAGTTCCATGATACAAAGGAAAGAAAACAACTCAACCGAAGACTGAACATAAAGGAAGGCCTTCTTTGATAATTAAGAGGTAACTGAAGGCCAAAGAAGAACATGGGTCCCGAAAATATTAGATGGAGAAGATAGTGTGTGCAGAGGCCCCAGGCCAAAAAGGAGAAAACTGTGTTTTGGAGTTAAAAAAGGTTCACACGCTGGGGTGCATTGCAGGCGGTGCTGACAAGCTATGGGCAGGAGGAAGACCATACAAGACTTTCAAGACACATTCAGGACAGAAGTCTTTGTCCAAAAGCAAAGAAAAATAGATGGGGAAAAAGTGGTATCAGTGATAGATTTTATTTTCCTAGGCTCCAAAATCACCTTAGATGGTGCCTGCAGCCACAAAATTAAAAGGTGCTTGTACCTTGGAAGAAAAGCTATGACCAATCCAGACAGCATATTAAAAAGCAGAGACAGCACTTGCCAACAAAGGTCTGTCTAGTCAAAGCTATGGTTATCCCAGTAGTCATATACGGATGTGAGAGCTGGACCATAAAGAAGGTTGAGCACTGAGGAACTGATGCTTTTGAACCGTGGTGCTGGAGGAGACTCTTGAGAGTCCCTTGGACAGCAAGGAGATCAAACCAGTCAATCCTAAAGGAAATCAACCTTGGCTATTCATTGGAAGGACTAATGCTAAAGCTTGAATCCTTTGGCCACCTGATGGAAAGAGCAGACACTGGAAAAGGCTCTGATGCTGGGAACGATTGAGGGCAAGAGGAAAAGGGGTCAAGAGAGGATGAGATGGTTTGATGGCATCACCAACTCATTAGAATGAGCTTGAGCAAATTCTCGGAGATAATGAAGGTCAGAGAAGTCTGGTGTTTTGCAGTTCATGGGGTTACAAAGAGTCGGATATGACTTAGCGACTGAACAACAATGAGAAATATCCAAATTTTTAAAAATAAACTCAAGGTTGAGTGAACATTCAGTCCAACATAAGAGCAGCATTTTGAATCAACAGGTGGAGGAGTGAATGTGTTATCACAGAGGAGTTCACGTGTCCAGTGCAGAATGAGGCCAAACACCAAAACGTCAGAGTCTAGAACAGAAAAAGGTATATTGCAGGGACACACAAGGAGACGGTGACTCATGCCTTAAAAACCCCAACCTCCCTGAAAGCTTTCAGCAAAGCCCTTTTCTAGGAAAGGTGAAGGAGGGCCTTGGTTAGTTGTTGCAAACTTCTCCGTGTCAGATCCTTTGTTCTTGAGGTCAGGGCATAGTCAAGTCACTGCTGCTGCTGCTGCTGCTGCTGCTGCTGCTGCTGCTGCTGCTGCTGCTAAGTCGCTTCAGTCGGGTTGAACTCTGTGCAACCCCATAGACAACAGCCCACCAGGCTCCCCCGTCCCTGGGATTCTCCAGGCAAGAACACTGGAGTGGGTTGCCATTTCCTTCCCCAGTGCAGGAAAGTGAAAAGTGAAAGCAAACTTGCTCAGTCATGTCCAACTCTGAGCGACCCCATGGACTGCAGCCTACCAGGCTCCTCCTTCCATGGGATTTTCCAGGCAAGAGTACTGGAGTGGGGCGCCATTGCCCTCTCCAGTCAGGTTACTAGCTCCTGTAAACCTCCACCAAACAAATGTTCTTCTCTGTCCTGACAAGTAAATTGGAGAGAATCAGTTGTACAGGATCAAAAGGAACCCATGTCGCAGCGAATACCAATCAGGTAAATTCCCAGCTCACAATAGTTGCCCTTCTTTGAGAACAGCCCCAACCACAGAGGTGGACCTGAAATAAGGATGCTCAATGCCCTTGCAACTCAGTCCTGACCTCTGGTTACCTCTGAGGGGTCAATGATCTAGGCTATAGCAATTTTTGAAACATGAATAGAGAGACTGAAACTGGCTGAAGCTGTTACATTAATGGCAGCATCTCTGTACTCCAGTTGCTGAGGCCTCCAGGGACTGTGACTCATACAGACCATCACAATCACTAGGTCTAGAAGGCGGGAAGTGGGGAGAGGTCCACTATTGCTTCAGCACCTGGGCCCGGCCAGTGGGTTGCTGGGCAAGGGCTCTGAGACTCTGCAGGACACAATACTCAGCCTGTCCTCGGTCCCCCTCAGTTTACTCACCAGCCCCGATCCACTTCTCACACTTCACACTGTCTTTCATGGTGAGGACCACCGCAAGCTGACTGCTCACGGAACAGGGCACCTAACTGCTCCACTCAAGGTCTCAGGCTAAAGGCCCCTCAAATGACTCCACACCCACCACTATTACAAATGCATCACCAAATATCTTGGGGACAATTATTTGACAATTTAGAAAAAAAATAATAAGACTAGATCTGATCTCACTCTTTTCACTTAAATATATTTCAGATAAATGAATCATTAAAATGTAGCAACTGAAAACTGAAGAGGTCCTTAAAAGAATGTAAGTGTAAAAGTTTTTCTACTCTGGATTACAGAAATCTGTTTAATGATGAAATTATAATGGAAATAATGCATAAAGGTGACCTAATAAGAAAGTAGAACTTCTATGAAGCAAAGAGGAAAGACAGAGAGACTCAGAATAAGGCAAATGCAAGAAGAAATGAAATAGGAAAAGAGAAAAGTACCCTGAAACTACCATATGGAAAGTTGGAAGATTTTTAAGGAAACCACAAAAAATATTAATAATAATGTATTTTATGGACAAAGAACAGTTACCATGTAACACTAGAGGATAAAAAGGTCCAATACAATGATGTAAGAAGCCAAGATTAGGCTATTTAGCAAAGAAAACAATGAAGTGGTTAGCAAACATGTGAAAATGTTCCATCTCAGGGGTAATAATAAAATGAAAACATAAAGAAATTGTGTGTGTGTTAGTGAGATGATAAGATTTTAAAAGAGGGACCAAGCCCACATTTGTGAGATAAGGCAATAAGGATTCCAGGAATCAATAAGAGAGGAAGTTGGCCCCCACGTGTGAGGCCAATTTGACAACACGTATCAGAGTTTAATAGGAGCACAGTCTTTAACCCAAAGATTTCTCAGAAATTAACATAAGAACTACACAAGTTTAAAAGCTTTATTCCTAAGGCTGTATATCTAACCATTTGTATGAAAGAGAGAAGAGTACAGAAATGTTTAAGTAATTTGCCACTTACATTCAAAGGAAGATTATACAAACATTAAGATGTGATGCATTTACTGACATGGAAATCTGTTAATGGCACTACTGAATGAAATGAGGTTAACACAGTGGCATGTGTGGCGTAAGTTCCCCTGTGTGGAGTAATACCCATGGAAGTTACCTCTGTATGAACACGTAGCATTCTCTCTCCTCTTTGTTACCCAGAAGAGCACGTGCTGTGCTTAGTCGCTCAGTCGTGTCTGACTCTCGGCAGCCTCATGGACTGTAGCCCCCCAGGCTCCTCTGTCCATGGGATTCTCCAGGCAAGAACACTGGAGTGGGTTGCCATGCCCTCCTCCAGGGGATCTTCCCAGCCCAAGGATTGAACCCGGGTCTCCCGCATTGCAGGCTGATTCTTTACCATCTGAGCCAATAAGGAAGCCCACAGATAGTCATAGATGGTCCAATTTATGCCTCATTTCTTATATGCTTTCAGAACACTCTTAATTATTCAATGAGATTTCACCAGCCCAGAGAAGAAAATGATTCATGCTGATGTTCTTCTAGTACCTCTTCAATTTTCAGTGTATGCATTTCAATCTCTGGTCATCCTGGAATATATCTGAGTGTAACGAGTGAGTTCCAATCAAGCCTGTGTTAAGGGTGATTTATGTCAGCAACTGTGAGATGTGGGCTTCAGGGATAGGAGCTGGGTATCTGTCAGAAACAATCTTGCAACTTCCTCCCTTCTTCCCACTCCACAAATTCACACATGGGTGCACCACACCCATAAATGCTCACACAGCCGCATAAACAAACATGAGGAGGGAGGCAGGGAGGCCAACAGATACGAGAGATTCTATTTATTAGACGGAGGTCTGAGAGTCTCCCAGCTGCAAAGGGATAGCTTGTTGGGGAGGTTTAAGTGTTTTAATCTGGGAGAAATCTCCACAACAGGGAGACAAGGTCTCATAAAGCTGGCAAAAAGGGCTACACTTGTTCCAGACAAGCCTGAGGGGCTTGTTTTCTCACTACAGCATCCTGAACACAGCAGGCAGGAGAAATGGAGGGTCCACTAACCTTGACATGGGCACTTGTGTCTGGTGCGGTCAGCAGGGAGGAGTGGAGACGTGGGGCAGCTGGGGTGGATGCTGGAATGAGTTCTGTGTCCCTGCTGCATCCTCCAGCTCATGGGAAAGGGTTAATTTGAAATAATAAACAATAGCTCCCGACTGTTTTAGAAGGGAAATTGCTGATGCTGATCATTACAAATGATACTTGGTATGCCCAACATTATCCTCAGTATGCATCAAGGTATTAATAAAATCGATCAATACAGTGAAGTGGCATCTACTATGATTTTGAGGACTTTTCAGATATGATGCAAATTAACCTGTGACTGTGGTCATCTGTGAGGAATCAAGAGGGCCCATCAGCTAGTGGTACCTGCCCCTGGATACTGGAACTTTTCAACCCATGATGAGGGGTTGGTGTAATTCATAATCTTGGGTCTAGAGAGACATCTTTGCTGAGTTACCTTACCAGCTTAAAGCAGCACTACCATAGGATTCCGCCCGCCCGTCTGCCAATGCTCCTTCCAGTCATGCATTTAAACACACTGCTGCCTCTGCAAGCACCGCCGAGACATTCTCTCATACCCCTGACCGCTCACCGGGACACTTGAGATAGACTATGAGCAGCCAGGAGACTCATCACGGGCTTGAGACACCCCCAAAAAGGGCCATTCTTGAGATTCTTAGGAACGTCATCAGTCTCTTTCCTGCTCTAGCACCTCGGACACCCCCAACCCTGAGGCTCATGTTCGTGTGGCCTTCCGTGTTTTCCCCCCAGGGAGGCATGGCTTGGCACCTGCCTGTTACAGAAGAAAAGAGTTAAATATTTCAAGACTTGTTCAAAGTTTGTGAAAGGATGGCCCCTCAGTTTGCATATCCAGGAACAGAGATCAAAACTCTGTTTTTAATTAATTATAAAGAAAGAGCGTAGTATGCTTTTTCCAGAAAGGATCGCACACTACATCCGCACACCCTCTAGGCTCGCCATGCTCCTATCACGCGCTGAGTCTAATTCTCGCTCCTCTTAAATCCTGGCAGGCAGTGACCTGCATGGCCTCTGAGGTTAGGTGGTGAACGCAAACGCGGCTTCCACCTTGTTCACTGGAACAAACCCTTCTTGAAAGCTTTTCCTGTCATATTTGCAGATGGATGGCCCTGAGACTGCCATTTTGCGAGGAAGCCCAAAGTAATCCAGGTGCAGACACCACAAGGAGAGGCCTTGAGAGCCGAGCGAGAGACAGACAGACAGGGAGAAAGAGAGAATCCAGTCCCATTAACTGCTCCGGCTTCAGCTCCCGCTTGGCCCCCGAACCGCTCTCCTCAGGCCTTCCCAAGTTCCTGACCCACGAAAACTACAAGAGATCATAAAATGACGGCTGTTGTTTTAAGCCGCTAAGTTTTAAGGTGATTCGTTACGCAGCAGCAGTAACTGGAACACGCTGTGACAGAGATCATAAAGAGACTAGAAAGGCTTTATTGGGAAATATGATTTCTCGCCCTTTCATAAAGCCATTTTGTTTAGCTTAGGGAAGCATCTGTGTTTTATAACATTCATTATTTCCCCTCAGACATGCTGCTTTTTCTGGATAAGGAATTACAGGCTCTATTCTAAAGCCACAGACTAACGGACAAATTGCAGCCAGTGGGAGAAGCAGTATCCGGGGGTCCCATACCCCTCCTCCCATGACACCAATTATTCACAGAGCCCAACAGGAATATATTCAGATTCCTCTGAAGGAATCTACTTCCCACACGCCTGGGAGGGAGGAGGGGAGTGTTAAATGTGGTCACACATAAGTAATAAGGTATAAAGCCTCTTCCTATATGTTTTCATTCTAATGAGGAATAACTCTGTGTTCTTGTTCCAATACTGTAAACCTCCCATATGCAGGAAGGGACCTATAAGCCCAAAGACATTAAGATCCAGAATTGAGGGCTTCTTCCCTGGTGGCTCAATGGTTACAGAGTCCGCCTGCCAATGCAGGAGACCCAGGTTCAACCCCAGCCCCGGAAGATCCCACATGATGCCGGGCAGCTAAGCACTTGCACCGCAACTGTTGAGCCTGTGCTCTAGAGCCCGGGGAACCGCCACTGCTGAGCCCACGTGCTGGAACCACCAAAGCCTGCGTGTCCCAGAGCCTGGGCTCCATAACAAGAGAAGTCCCTGCAACAAGAAGCCCACGCACCCCAAGTAGGGAGGAGCCATCACTCACAACTACAGGAAAGCCCGCAGAGCAACAAAGACCCGGCACAGCCCAAGATAAATAAACACAGACCCAGAATCTGGAAAGATGAAGACGCCAAAGAATGTGACACTGTTCAGTCTCACCAAACTCATACACTGACGTCTACCAAAAAGCAATGCGTTTTTTGGCACCAGCTACACATCTATATGTATCTGATGACAAACATGTAGCTCACTTGGAAACAGTGAACGCCTAAAGCAGCTGAATAATTTATTTTTCATCAAGATGTTCCATGTCATGGATGACGAAAATCATACATAAACATTTGGCCAATTTCAAAACAATTCAAGTTAATTTAACCCCCAAACCAAAGGAGAAAAAAAAAAAAAACGGAGGGCAATGGGATGGGACAAGAGAAGGTGAATATATTTGTTCTGCAGAATTAGTACACCTGCGTTTGCTTCATAATGGATTGGAATTATACCAATTTTCCTTCTAAACATATGGAGATTGTGCTATTTCCCGCTTAAATTATGAAAGCACTTTGGATCTCTCGTATCATGAGGGGCATAAAGATGTCATAAGAGGACCAAAGCTAAAAGCACTGGATGCTGCGTTCAGAGTGTTTAGTGCCTGCCAGACTTTCCAGAACTACATCTGAGACCACAGCTCTGGGTCAGTTTGTTTAGACTTGACCTAAGAAGATACAGGAGTTCCAAATCCACTGGGCTTACCCCAAACCACCCAAAAGGCTGACCAGTTGGCCCAACTGAGGTCCTCTGATATCTGGACTCATCCTAGGAACAACACTGTTTCTCTTAAGAGATCAAGTCTCCGCCTCCTGGGAACCACATCCTAATGACTACCCAAAGGGGATCTTTTTTGATTCAGTGTTGTGTCTTGTCCCAAGAAATTCATTAGTTATTTCGAAACATGACCCATATGCTGTTCTCCGCCCCTCTGTTTCATATAAGGATTTTCTCTGCTTCTGGCAGAAAGTTCCAGAAATTTCTCTATTCTCACAAGAATCGCTCTCGGCCCTTTCCCAGTACAATAAAGAAGCATTTTTATGTTATGGGTGATGGCCAGTTAACATCTGTATTTCTTCAGACAAAGTACAGCATTCCTATCAGCCAAGGGAAACACCTGCACTGCCTGTATTACAACCACGACCACTCATCCCACAAACAACTCACAGAATCCAAAGGACAAAAACCACAGGTGCTGCAGAAGAACAGCTCCATAAGCACCAATGTCTTCAAAACAAACAAGATTATAAGCGTATAATTATAGCTAGGAAACGTGGACATCAACCCCAGTAACCTATCATTATTTTTATAATGTATGGGGTTTGGATTAAACACGACCACAGATTAAAGCTCTGAGGCAGAGTTCCTTGGAGACATATGGTGGCTGACAAGGACAACAGATTGTGTTTGTAAAATAATTAGCCAGACGTTCCAGCTTCTTTTTTCTTAGCAATTTTAAAACAGAAATTTGACCAAAGGGTACATTTAGACCTCAAGTCCTTTAAACTATCATACCCTTAAGCCTATAAACGCACACACAACACAATATTTTACATATTAATAATGTTTCGTTACAAGAATCAGAGCAAAGCAAACGCAGTTAGAAAGCATTTTAATTTATTTGAAAATGACTGTATCGCCCAAAGCACATCTTTCTCAGAAGTCTCACAGGACGAAGATGCAATGCAGCTACCTAACGGAGAACGGACTGCTCTCTGTGCTCGTGGGGTTAGTCGCTCGGTCATGTCTGAGTCTTTGTGATTCTGTGGACTGTAGCCCACCAGGCTCCTCTGTCCATGGGGATTCTCCAGGCAAGAATTCTGGAGTGGGTTGCCATGAGCTCCTCCAGGGGATCTTCCCAACCCAGGGACTGAACCCAGGTCTCTTGCATTGCAGGCGGATTCCTAACTGTAGTAAATACATGTGTTCCTCATTATTGGGCTTCCCTTAGAAGATAAGGGATGCCCACAGGAAGCTCACATACACCAGGGGAAGAAAATAAATGCCCTCAGGCCACTGAGGATGATGGAAATGGGTCTTCTGAAGAACCCAGACACTGTGATATGGAGAATGAATAACACATTAAAGCCACATGACATGACATCATCAGAAAGCACCTGAAGCCAGAGCGTCTGGGGAAGAGAAGAGGCTACTTGTTGGAGGATGATAAATGAGTGAGTAAGACACGCTTGTCAGAAGTGGCTTCATGGTGGGCAGATTAAAATGAAGCAAGTCTCTGAGGGGACACTGTCAACAAGGTGCTTCTCAAAATATTTCACAAAAAAATCTCATAACTTTGGAACTCCTGTTTGACACAGCCTGGCAAAAGAACAAATAGATATTCTTTCAAATCAACTCTTTTTCAAATGTTTTAATGCTTCCTATATTCACACCACTGTGTGAAGGAACATCCAGGATTAGACAGATGGTCAGAAAAAGTCTCCTGGGCTTCCCTGGAGACTTAGCAGTGATAGAGAATCCGCCTGCTGATGCAGGAGACAAGGGTTCGATTCCAGCTCCGGGAAGATCCCACATGGAACAGAGCAAGTAAGCCTGTAGGCCACAACTACTGAGCCTTTGCTCCAGAGCCCAGGAGCTGCAACTACTGAGCCCACGTGTCACAACTACTGAAGCCTGTTGCACCCTAGAGCCTGTGCTCCGCAACAGGAGAGGTTACGGCGACAAGAAGCCCACACACCAGAACTAGGGAGTGGTTCCCACTGGCCATAAGTAGAGAAAAGGCTGTGCAGCAATGAAGACCTAGCACAGCCAAAAATGAAAAAATGAGTAAATGTATGAAAAAAAGAAGTCTCTTGCTCTTAGTTACAAAATAAGCAGTTACAAAATAATAGGAAAATCAGACAAACAGATACTCAAAGTGTCAGAAACGTCGTGATGACTACTGTAGCGAAAAGCATACACGCTTGGGAAGGATTTTTCAAACTGATGGCTCAACTTTAGACAGCCAACCACCTCATCCAAACTTGAAGGTTCCAACAAGTTACTAAGGACAATAAAAAAAAAAGAAATCAATCTTTTAAAAGGTACGTATCTTAAATGTCAGTGATCCACTCCAGCTGTTAAGCAAGGCCTCCATAGCAACTTCGCCTGGTGAATTTTGCCCTTTACTGAGCACTAACAACATAAATATTATTCTTAATTCCAAAGAGATAGCTTCTTGCTTATTTATAAAGTCTAGCTACTTAAATGTTATCAACCTACTATGAAACTTTCACCATTAGACTCAGAAGTCATCATCTTTCATGTTGCTAGGAAAATAGTGAGCTATAACCCAGTTTAATGCCTAAAAGAAGATATGATATTAAGAACTTCTCTGACAAACATTATTTCTGACATTAGTTAATAAACCACTAAACCCAGTTCCCACTTAAAAATATAAATCAAACACACAACCTGACGGTGAAGACTAAAGCAGGGAATGGAGAACGTGTCGTCTAGGCCCAGAGATGTGTTGCCAATAATTCATAGGTTTATAGGTCTCTTGTTGTTCTTTTGTAGAAAACTGCAGTTCTTTGCTCCCTAGACTAGTGTGCAATGAGACAGGCATATTGGATGTGCTAAAACAAAATAAGTAGCCTGAGATTATACCATATTTCCCAAAAGACAAAGAAATATTTAATATATTTCATTCAACCTACATTACTGCATGCCAGCTTGGAAACAAGTGAAGTGCAAGACATAAGAAAATGATAGCTACAGTTACCAGTCATTCTTCATAGGAAATGAAATGTCAGCTAAGCGGTCCAAATGCTAAAGACAAAGAAACAAAAACTGTATTTTCAAGTAAAGCAATACTCAGTTATTATCACAGACTCCAAAAATGAAACCGCTGAGAAAGAGGCAGCTAACCTAAAATAATGTGGCCAACCATTAGTTCCTCTAACACAAAAACATATGTCTTTTCTGATCACTCAAAACAGAAAGCATTCTGAAAAGAACAGAAAAAAACACCAAGAAGATCTTTAATGTGATCTTTTAAAATTATTTTTTATTGGGGCTTAGTTGCTTTACAGTGTTATGTTAGTTCTTGCTATACAGCAAAGTGAACCAGCTAAACAGCAAAGTGAATTATCTCCCCTCTTTGTTTTCATGTGAGTTTTAATCCTCTTATGAGACTTATCTAAGAGTCAAACTCCAGATGTATTTTATATTTCACAGAAAAGGCAAAGCATGCACCCACAAAAATGAAAAAATACATAAATAAGTATACAATGGAAGGAAGTTTATATAAAAACACATCTCCATAACAGAGTGAGTTAGCACCAAGCCAGGAGTGTTCCATAACTCAGGCTGGGAGAAACTATAGACATGCAATTTTTTGAGCTGGCTTTTGCTAATTCAGGGTTTCTGAATCTTGGCACTATAACGTTTTTATTTAAGCCAGGATAATTATTTGTGTTGATGGGCTTCCTTGGTGGCTCAGTGGTAAAGAATCTGCCTGCAATGAGGTGACATGAGTTCGATCCTTGTTTAGGGAAGATCCCCTGGAGAAGGATATGGCCACCCACTGCAGTATTCTTGCCTGGAGAATCCCATGGACAGAGGAGCCTAATGGGCTAAGTCCATGGGGTCACAAATGAGTTGGACATGACTTAGCAATTAAACAAGGACAACACAGTTCTTTGTTTTAAGATCCTGTCTTATGCATTTAGCAGCCTCCACTCTAAAGGTTAGAAGCACCCCTCCTCCTAGTTGTGACAACCAAAACTGACTCCAGAGACTAGAATGTCACCTAGGGAGCAAAATGGTCCTCAATGAGAACCATATTCTAACCCAGTGTCAACAAGGTGAAGCCAAATAGCTTTAATGGGCGGCATGACCACAGACTCAATTAGCCTATCTCTGTCCAAGGTGTTCAAGCAAGCCTGCTGTGTTCTCTGCTCAAGAGACACCATCTAGGCCAATGTGAAGTAGTGGGGCGAGGAGGAGCTTCAAACCTCACACCTCCCCAGAATGCTTCTGGAGCACTTCCTCTTCTGAAAGTGACATTGTCTATTTAGACACTGGGACGTTAACAGAGCTACCTATAGAAGCAAAGTCTATTTAACATATGTCTAGATGACCCAGAAACTTTAGAAACCAACAGCAAGGAAAAGAGAAGGAAAACATTTCATAGTCACCAAGAATAATCAGGAAACAAAAAGACCCAAGAAATACTAGAAGAAAGGTTTAAAAGATTCCTCAGATATTTTAAAGGATTAACTAACAGTTCATATGATAAATATACACTGGACATCTATCAGGATTCAGGGCATGGGATAGAAAGATGGTGGCTCAGCTGGTAAAGAATCTGCCTGCAATGTGGGAGACCTGAGTTCGATCCCTGGGTTGGGAAGATCCCCTGGAGAAGGGAAAGGCTACCCACTCCAGTATTCAGGCCTGGAGAATTCCACGGACTGTATAGTCCATAGGGTCACAAAGAGTCGAACATGACTCAGTGACTTTCACTTTCAGGGTCACGTTAAGATCGAAGACATATACAGCAGTCCTTCTCAAATCTGGCTGTGTATTCAAATCACCTGGGAGAGTGTCTTCAAATAACCAACAGTCAGGCTTACACTCAGGCCAATTACATAAGCATCTGCATTTCTGGACAGTTCTTTGAAACTTTTGAGCAAGACCCTAGGCTTGGTGGGGACTTGGACATAGAGAGAGGGTGTGTGGGGATGGCATTTCTGGTTGAAATTACAAGAGAAAAACATCATCATGATCGAAAAATCCAGGGCACATAATGGCAAAAAGATTAAAACGTGGTTCAGTTCCCTTGGTTCACAGGATCTGAGTCAGGCAGTAAAGGTGAATACGGTGGGTGAAATGCAGACCGTGGTGTTAAACCGTGAACAAAAGGAGAACCTCTGAACATTTCTGAGAAAAGAGTAAAACTATAATTCAAAAAATTGATCTTTCAAAAACTCAAAGTCTGCAGAAAAGAGACAAAGGCAGGAAGTTAAGTACTGTGTCTAAATCAAGAAGCCCAAAATAAAACTTCAGCTATCCTTGCTTCCCATGGGAAGTCTCTTGGTTGACTCCCTTTCACATTCATCCAGCACACATCAGATTCCCCAAGGGGCAGGGTTACACCCTGGAGTCATCTTTTAATTTATTTTCCTTGGATGCTTTTGTGGCTGCTCTTTCAATTCTCATTTGTATCACGTGTTTTGGAAATTCTCCTTCTAGACCTTGCCTTGCAATCAGAGTGGCAGCACTAAGTGTCTTTTTAACCTCCTCCCTTGGACATGTTGCAACATGCTCAGTTGCTCAGTCGTGTCCAACTCTTTGTAGCCCCATGGACTATAGCCCGCCAGGTTCCTCTGTCCATGGAATTTTCCAGGCAAGAATACTGGAGTGGGTTGCCATCCCCCAGGGGATCTTCCCAACCCAGGAATTGAATCTGCGTCTCCTGCACTGGAAAGTGGATTCTTTATCACTGGGCAGCCTGGGAAATCCTCTGGACATATTTAAGTGGCCTCAAACTTACCACGTCTCCTGAAATCATGATATTCCCCACAGAGCCTAGTGCTCTTTATGTTCCTTTTCTCTGGAAAGAGTACCACATTCTACCCAGACACACAGGCCAGATATTTGCACGTCATCCTTGACAACATCTCTTTCACCCCCAACAAAACCTGCCATCAGGTCCTTAGGATGTGACTTCCCTGCATCACTCAGTCCACTCCTTTTCTCTCCCCTCTATCTGCAGCTCCTTTGCTTAACCTGCCATCTTCCGTGGCTTAACTGTTCCCTTAATGGTCATGACTTACTGATCCAAATTCACTGTTTCCTCCCTCTTGCTATCGCCAAGTCACTAGGTCAAATTCAAAACCTAACTACAACACCACTTCACTTAAAGTTTTCAATGGGTTCCCTTTGATCTTAGGATATACGCAAAATGCCTCTGCAAGGCCTGACTATCATTTGAAACCAGTCATCACTGACCTCCTTTAGTCTCACGTGTTTGCCGTGCTCGCCCTGCCATAGACATTGTTCCATCCACCAAGATCTTGGTCTCCCTGTTTGGACTACTGAACTCTAAGCCACCCTGCAGAGCCCAGTCAAGTCATCACTTCCTCCAGGAATCCTTCCCTGATGCCCTGCCTTACTGCACATCTCTCCTTTGAAAGCTCTAACTTGGGTGCAAGTCTATAGATACATTCAGTTGACTGACACTCGATGTAAGTATCTGTAATTTATACTTTTCTCCCAATAGTCTCACTGCTAAATCATCACAGCATGGGGATGGAGGGAACAAAGAATGTATAGGAAGAGAATAAAGGAGACAGGGAAGAGATTCAAGAGATCTTCCAATTTAGACATGCCAAACTTAAAGCAGAAAGGTAGAATCAAAAGTGACTACAAAGATTTCAAGTCTGAATAACTAAGAAATAAGAGCAGAAGTTTAGTACCTATCCTGATTTGTTTAATTTTTATCTTGTTTTCTTTTTTTCACTTTCCACCATCCCAATTTCCACACCAAAGAGCCCTAGTATTTTATTTAACACAAATGACCTAAGGTTGGCTGCTACCAGAACGTTCCAGCTGAAAGCCCAAGTGCCATAATTCATGCAGGCTTAAGAGTAGCCCACAGTCAGGCCCACTCTCTCATTTTCTCCAGTATTAAATATTAAACACCAACGTACAGTGAAAACTTTATCTTCTGGCAAACAAAACTTCTTCATGTGGATACTTCCAGAGCATGCATGAGTAATGAAGTTACTGAATTATTTCAATCCTTCATGGTTTATATTTAGTCTTAACCTAATTTCAATAGTCCAGAAATATTAACACATCACAAAACATTTCCTCATAAAATATTGATGGCTGTATCCACAGGCTGCTAAGATGTGAATTTATTTCATCCTGAAAAAATGTCTTCTCTTACACTGGTGAATACCGGGTCGAATCTGAATTATTTTATGGAACATGGCAGGCTCCTGCTCAATAAGTACTTCTGTTGTTAAACCATATTTTATCCTTTTACACTTTTACACTAGAGGCATTAAAGTTTATTTTTAAGCCAAAGCTGTTATATAATAAACCATTCTGGAGACAGCATAGTCTCTGCATTCATAAGATGTATCTGAATTTTAAAAGATATATACTTTTATAGAGTTACTACACCTGCAAGAGTTGCTGAATATTTGCAATATTTTTGAAATAATAATAAAGACAGGTATAGACAATAAAAAGCTACCAAAGGATTTCTGGGGAAAATAAACTGTCTTCCAAAGTCTTAGAGAGTTTCCTAGAAGTAAAGAAATTATGAGTTTCATTCTGTTTTTAGCAAGATATCCAGTGTAGGGGAAACACTCAGTTCTATATATCAACTTTACGATGTCTGTATGACTCAGAACTTTCTGGCTACATTATTTTTCTTTGGTGGGAAAGTTGATGTAAATAGCACAAATGCTTATTAATGATTATCTATATTTGGGTGTGTGTCTAGTCACTCAGTTGTATCTGACTCTTTATGACCTCATGGACTATAGCCCAACAGGCTCCTCTGTCCATGGGATTCTCCAGGCAAGAATACTGAAATGTGTTGCCATTCCCTTCTCCAGGGGATCTTCCTGACCCAGGGATTGAACCCAGGTCTCCTGCACAGCAGGTGGTTTCTTTACTGCCGGAGCCGCCAAAGGAGCTCTATCTATATTTACGATAGTACAAATCAAGAACCATATAATAAACTACCAAGTGGAATGGCTGACTTTATATTTGCGGTCTACAGAGATGTGAAGTATATTGATATTACACATTAGTGCTGACTAGCTGAAGAAGGGCATCCAACGAGGAAAACAAGGCATCACCCAACAATAGAATGTATCCAATTGACGTTGGCAGAAACCACTGCTTACACAAGACCACCTTGTTTCTAGGGGAAACAAAGAAAATCCCAGAGTGCAACAGTACCACTGCCCACCTTTGCAGGACTGAGGGATCCTCACGACACGATTCTTCCTTCAGCCAACATCAGTGTTCAGGAGCTTCAGTCATGTCTGACTCTTTGTGACCCCATGAACAGTAGCCCACCAGGCTCCTATGCCCATGAGACTTTCTCGGCAAGAATATTGGCACAGGTTGCCATGCCTTCCTCCAGGGTATCTTCCCGACCCAGGTATCGAACGTGCATCTCCTGCATTACAGGCGGATTCTTTAACTGCTGAGTCATCAGGAAAGCCATCACCTTTACTAAAAGCAGCAACAACAACAACAGCCTTACAGCTGCCCTCTTCCCTCCTTCCGCCAAGAAAACTGAAACTATCATTTTAGCATGACCTTTTATAAAAAAGAAAAAAGTATATTTTCTGAGCTACCTTGACCATCTTACTGGCAGGGCTGAGAAGTCTTCCTTGCCACCCTCTCCTGTTCCCTGTTTAGAGTGAATGAGAATTCTCGATCTTTTGTAAACACATTCTCCAGAGACTTGAAGACATGAGAGCTCAGAGTCACTCAATGCCAACTGAGCACACTTTTACTGAGCTGAATTGTGCACTGGGACCTAGAATTAAAAATAAATTCACCTTTCAGCGGTGTCCCTTGAAAGATTTCACAGCCTATTATAGGGGATAAACATCTGCTGTAAACAAAAGAGTGAAGTCACAGAAGTGCACCCAGGGTCTGTGGGCCACAAGCTGGGGAAGGAGAAATGGTCAGTTTTGCCTGATGAGCACTGAATCCTTTCAAGACCCAGTGTCAGACAGTATTCTCTGAGTCCCTTCCTGAACCTTCACTAACAATCATGTAGACACAGAATTTTTGTTTGCTAGGGAAGGCTCAGGAAGGGACTCAGAGAATACTGTCTGACGCTGGGTCTTGAAAGGATTTTATATGAACCTGATTTTTATTAGGTTAATAAAGATGGAAACGTATAACAAGGGGATAGGAATATACAGGGGTAGATAGAAGGGCATGTGGGTCACACTGCTTTGCGTGGACGTGAAGGGGGAGGCAGAGGGCAAGTTTACAGAATCTCTGGCCTCGTCTCACCCTGTCTTTAAGCCATCTGCTTTCTGAGTTAAGGTGCAGCCACACACTGGCAGGACAGGCATTCATTTCCAGCTCCTGAAAGCCCAGAATTGCTGCCATCAATCCAAATTCCCACACCAAAGGAACACATCCGTCTCCAAGTCAGTTGTCCACAATCTAAATACCATCTCCTTTTTCAAAGTCAAAGAGGACACTTAATAAACAGAGCTGCCGGTTGCTAGCCTCTGTTTGATACTTTAGCCAAAGAGCTAAAATGGGTTCCGGCCCAATTTATCCTCCTTCTCCTTTCAGCGAGTGGAATAGTAGTGAAGCAGCTGGCACATGCCGGGGCCAATATCGTTGCTTCTGCTGAAGCCATTCCCAAGGTTACCATGTTTTATCCTTGCATATAACATTTAAAGCGTCTAAAGGACTCTGCAATTACAAAGTGTTTCCATTTTCCCTCTCTGACTTTATCCTCATCATTTCCTAAAGCAAGCATTAGTACTTCAGTGTTAAAAAGTAAAAACTAAGCCCCAGAAAGTTAAATTACTGTGCCAAATTTCTTCCAACAGTAAACGTTAAAAACAGTTGGACAGGCCCGGCAGCCTAACACCCCAAATCACAAACTAGTGAGTCACACACATTTTGATTTGGTCCACTTGGGGTTTTTTTTTTGTTTGTTTTTTCGTTTTAAATAAAAAAGTTAAAGTTTATCACACATAATTAAAAAAAATACAGTTTTTTGGAATCCTGTGAAAAACTGGAACCTGGGAGCTCTGACAATTCCGGGCTAATTCTCTGTGGTAATATAACAGGGTGGAAGATGGGACATTTGCAAGCTGGTCTGCCAGTCTGAACCAACCCACACAGAGGTACAAGTCACTCATCTTA
The DNA here is from genome assembly GCF_016772045.2 of Ovis aries. NCBI lineage: Eukaryota > Metazoa > Chordata > Mammalia > Artiodactyla > Bovidae > Ovis > Ovis aries. The sequence goes on from NC_056069.1 coordinate 57,783,053, forward strand.
TCTGCCTGACTTTGAGGGCAACTGAATTTGCCACCACACTGCTAAACCCTATCACAGTAGGAGAAAACATTAGTGATTAAAAGACAGGGATCTACAAAATGCTAGAGGTCATCTCACCCAAAAGCCTCAGAGTATTCACTTTTGTGTCACAGAGGTGGTTCCAGGGGGATTCCATCCAAACTCCACCCAAAAGTCACGTGTTCAACACTGCCACGCTACTGCCTCGTAGGTACTTACACCAGAACAAGAAAAAAAGAATGGAAAATACTTTCTCTGAAAAAGTGCATCTATACCACAGTCAAATCACTTTATTTTTTTTAATTTTTTTCAAATCACTTTATTATCATAAACTATTTACATATTTGTGGAGGGGAAAAGAGATATGATTCAAAACACTGTGTCAAGTCTCATTCCACTTCTCTATTTTAAAGCAAACACTTTATAATCTTCTGGCATCTTATACCTGTTCATTTTCCAATGACTGAGGAATAGGTCAAGATTTAGAAGTCTTAGAAAAGTCACTTCAACTGCTGCTTGCGTAACTTTAAAGAAATGATGGCCACACTATGGTATTTCTCACAGTTTCTACTTTGCTAATTAAAAGGCATTGTTTGGAAAGGAAAAAATGTTAAGGTGTCATTGATTTAAATGGTAGAATCAAACTCTTGGTTGGTTTTTATGATTTCAATTCTGTTTTGGGATTTGATTGCTGTGGGGGGAAAAAAAAGATGTTTAGCCGTTAAAACAATAACATTTTAAAGGTTTATTTAATAAAATAAAAGCATAGCTATAAACCAGAAGCTCAAAAGGAGCCAGCCTACACAGTTACAGTCAGATGAGGGGCAACCGGTCTCCCAAGTCTCAGTGGAGGGGTGTGTGGACTGCAGAAAGCACACCCTGCAGCCTGGCCCTGACACACATTTTTGGAAGCTGGCAAGTGAACAGGGCTGCTGGAATGAGAGAAGGATGGTCCATGGCCTTGAGCAGAGCGGGACGGTCACAGACCTTGGCCACCTCCTTTACCTTGGACTTGCATGGAAAGTTCTGAATCCAGCAGAACCGCACAATTCTGATGGCAAGAAAGAGACAGGATTAAGGAAAAGGAAAGGAACTCTTAAGGAAGATCGTCTAGACGCCCAAGTAGTGGGCACTGAAGCTGATCTGCAAGTAGATACTCACATTTTCTAATTAATTCCATTCAACTAATATAGTTTTATTGGGAAGAAAAGTAAGTTTTGGGAACTTCTTTTCCTACAGACCAAGAAACATTTTCAGACGTATTTCACATATAGTTGGATACACACCTTAATTTTTCCTGGCTTCTGTTTCCTGATGTAGAAGATGAAAGACTTTAATTCAGCATTCATTAGCTTTCCATCCAATGCAGTTCTATGCTTCTATAGATTTCTACTTAGTTCATATATTTTAGCAATACAAAAAAAAGAGAGGGGGGGAATTCTTTTACTCTTCCAAACCACAGAGTAGAATATTAAGATTCTGAAATATTTAATATTCTACTCTACAGTTTGAATGAAAAAGAAATGAATCTTAGTTTTTTTATATTGCAAAATGTATGTACTAAGTAGAAATCTAAAAGTATGGTAGTCATTAATAATCCATAGAGTAAAAACAGTCCCCTAAGTTAGGAAGCAGAAAGGGATGAAAAGGTAGAGCACAGAGGATTTTTCAGGCCATGAAACTACTTTGTGTGACACTATAATTACAGATATACATCATTATATTATACAAACTCACAAAACGTACACCTATGTGAACTCTACTGTAAGCTACGAACTCTGGGTGGTAATGATGTATCCATGTGGGTTCATCGATTGGAATTAACGCCCCACTTGGGCAGGGGATGTTGATAATGGGGAGGTTATGCAGCTGGGTTTCCCTGGTGGCTCAGACTGTAAAAAACCTGCCTGCAATGAGGTTCAATCCCTCAGTCAGTAAGATCCCCTGGAGGAGGGCATGGCAACCCACTCCAGTATTCTTGCCTGGAGAATTCCATGGACAGAGGACCCTGGTGGGCTACAGTCAGTGGGGTCACAAAGAGTCGGACACGACTGAGCAACTAACACTTTCACTTCTCACTTTCACGTAGGTGTCAGGTCAAGAGATATATGGAAATTTTCTATACTTTCCACTCCATTTTAATATGAGCCTGAAACTGCTCTAAAAATAAAGTTTTAAAAAAAAGAGAAAATGGGAGGGGAAAAAGTACTGAAAAGTGATGCTTGTGAGCTACTGGCACTCTCAGGGTGTTAGAGGTTTACAATGGTTGAGTGTGTGGCAACACAGTATGAACCAGATCAGCAGTAAATGCACATAACTTTGATAAAAATGACTGTTCTCTCAAGCTCCACCACTGGAAGGAGACTTTGTGACTCAATGTCTAATTTGGAAGAAAAAGTGGTTCTGCCATAAACCTTCTCTCTGATGACCTTTCTAATGTGTATGCATACCACATTTATTTCAGAACTGACACACCAGTTTCCAGGAGAAAGGCCAGCCACTATAGATGTCATAAGAGAGGAAAATACAACCCAGGATACTGTACCTCACACAGCAGCGCAGAAAAGGAGTCATTTGCTTTTTCAAGTGCTTGCAGTGTCTATTCATTTGCAATAAAATACGTTTCTCGAAAGCTTGCTTCTTGTACAAAACAGTTTCTGGGGTTGGAACGAGTGTCTGGGTCCCAAAGTTCAAGCTCACCTTTAGAAAGCCAAGGGGCTTTCTGTCCCTGAAAGTTTGCTCCGAGTCACGTCCCACATAGCTCAGCGCCGTGCACCCGGTGCTTACTCAAGTTCACGGAACTGAATTAAATGCTTTATAGGCATCCTTGGGGGAAACGACTCAACTATTGTTTGGTATTTCTAAGTCGATCTGCCTAAATAAAATAAGAGAAGCCAGGGCTTCCTTGCCAAATGCACTTATAACTGAAATGAGAGTTGTTCATTTTTACTACTTATGTTCAAACTTTTTAAAAAGGTCCTGAAGCACAGGTTCTGGGAAACCTGCTCAATTTGAGCCTTATTCCTATCCAAATTCTCTTTCAGTGTAACACTGAACTGGGATCCCATATTCTACTCTTGCTAAAACGTTCAAAAGTCCACATCCTGAAGCATTTTTACATCATCTTCAATCTACTTTCTATACAGGACACAGAAGAGATGTGAAATTTTCCAAGATGGATTTCTGTAAATTCCTTCTTCTCCCATCCTCTGTGTTCTTCTCTTCCCCTCCTTTAAAAATAACATCTCTTTTTTGATATGCATAATGGTTCATTTTATGTCAACTTGACTGAACTGCACAGTGCCCAGATGTTTGGGCAAATGTTATCCTTCATGTGTCTGTGACAGTGTGCTGGATAAGGTTAACATCTGAAGTGACAGACTGAGAAAAGCAGAAAGTGAAAGTGAAGTTGCTCAGTCGTGTCCGACTCTTAGCGACACCATGGACTGCAGCCTACTAGGCTCCTCCATCCATGAGATTCTCCAGGCAAGAGTACTGGAGTGGGGTGCCATTGCCTTCTCCAGGGGATCTTGCTGACCCAGGGATCGAACTCAGGTCTCCCGCATTATAGGCAGACGCTTTACCATGTGAGCCACCAGGGAAGTCTGAGAAAAGCAGATGGCCCGCTCTAATGTGGGAGAGCTTGTCCGCTCAGTTGAAGACCAATGAGAACAAAAGGGCTGCCCTTCCACTGAGCAAGAGGGGACTCCTCCCGCCTGACTGCCTTGAACTGGGACTTCAGTTCTGTTTTGTTTTCCTGACTTTGAACTTGAACTGAAAGCACTGGCTCTTTCTGGGTCTTGAACCTGCAGGCATTCACCGGAACCGTACAATCAGCTCTCCTGGTTCTCAGGCCTCCAGACTCAGACTGGAACCACACCATCGGCTCTCCTGGCTCCCTGGCTTGTCAACTGCAGATCTTGGGGACTTGTCAACCTCCACAAGTGTGTGAGCCAATTCTTTGGCATGTGGGTATGTGCATATAAACACACATATACATATCTTATTGGTCCTGTTTCTCTAGAGAACCCTGCCTCACACAACATAACACGGAGGGTTTCTAACAAAGACCATATTTCCCCTTTCACAAAAATAACTAAACTGCTTTGTTGAATAATGATGAAGGTTTCCTTCCAGGTGAATATTACCTTTCTTCAGCTTTACATTTTTATTATGAAAACACAGTGTCATGTTAGAAATAGTTTAGGTTTCAACAGATATTTTCTTCATGGACACGTAACAAACTTCTCTTAAGCACGAGCTAATCATATTTTTATGGCATGGAAAATCCATATCAGAAAGACAGGAAAATGCAGCTAACTGCCATTCATTTTAATGGGAAATATCATGTGCCTTTTTTCTCTCTGAAACAGGAAAATGTACTATTTTTATTACTGTTATTTTCATAGTGACATACTAGAAACATCCTTAAATGCTGAGTTTTATTTACTTCTCTCAAGTTGTATCTTTATTTCAAAAAGAGCCACACACAAATACAGGGTAACTTTTTTCCTCATGTGCAGAAAGATTTGAAATGTTTACTTTATAAAAAAAAAAAAAAGAAAAGACTACCTTACTGTTACCAGGCCTTTTAATATCAGTGTTGTGCACAGAAACCAAAAGTACAAACCTTACAACATTTGACTGCATTTCAAGCATATGGTGACTGAGTTTTTTTTTTTTTTCTTTACTGAACTGCAATTTAAGTTTTTTTAATTCTTTTTTTGCATTTCTTGGCTTGATATTGAGAGTGTGTATCTACTTTCTATGCATTTATTCAATGAAATGCATGAACACTGGCATTTACTTTTAGCAAAAGGGCTTCTCTGGTGGCTCAGATGGTAAAGCATCCGCCTGCGATGTGGGAGACCCAGGTTCGATTCCTGGGTCGGGAAGATCCCCTGGAGAAGGAAATGGCAATCCACTCCAGCATTCTTGCCTGGAAAATCCCATGGATGGAGGAGCCTGATAGGTTACAGTCCATGGGGTCACAAAGAGTCAGACACGACTGAGCCACTTCACTTTCACTTCCCTTTCACTTTGAGAAAACTTAGATTAAGTTTCACAAAATACATCATATCAGTTCAGTTCAGTCACTCAGTCATGTCCAACTCTTCACAACCCCATGAACCGCAGTACACCAGGCCTCCCAATTCATCACCAACTCCTGGAGTCCACACAAACCCATGTGCATCGAGTCGCTGATGCCATCCAACCATCTCATCCTCTGTCATCCCCTTCTCCTCTTGCCCTCAATCTTTCCCAGCATCAGCGTCTTTCCAAATGAGTCAGCTCTCCACATCAGGTGGCCAAAGTATTGGAGTTTCAGCTTCAACATCAGCCCTTCCAATGAACACCCAGGACTGACCTCCTTTAGGATGGACTAGTTGGATCTCCTTGCAGTTCAAGGGACTCTCAAGAGTCTTCTCCAACACCACAGTTCAAAAGCATCAATTCTTCGTCACTCAGCTTTCTTTATAGTCCAACTCTCACATCCATACATGACTACTGGAAAAACCACAGCCTTGACTAGATGGACCTTTGTTGGCAAAGTAATGTCTCTTCTTTTTAATATGCTGTCTAGGTTGGTCATAACTTTCCTTCCAAGGAGCAAGCGTCTTTTAATTTCATGGCTGCAATCACCATCCGCAGTGATTTTTATGCACACACACATTTACATATTCACACACCCATGCAGATAGATAGTGTTAGTTGCTCAGTCATGTCCAACTCTTTGTGACCCTGTGGACTGTAGCCTGCCAGGCTCCTCTGCCCATGGGATTTTCCAGGCACAAACACTGGAGTGGGTTGCTATTTCCTTCTGGGGGAATCTTCCTGACCTGGGGATTGAACCTGCGTCTCCTGCATTGCAGGCAGAGTCTTTACTGTCTAAGTCCCGGGGACACATGCACATAGACACTCACACATGGAGACAGCACTGACATCATAAATGTCCTACTCACCAGACTGAAGCTGAGAACTGTTATTAAAAAACAAAGCCAAAATTAAAGAATGACCACTTATACTAAAACGCGGGGGGGAAGGCACAACTGTTCTGTTGTTTTGTATTAATATGACAAAAAACACACGTTATGACTTGTTATGATGGAGGAGAGAGAAAGTCTTGATACATAGGAATCTTAAAACTTATATGCCAAGAACCCTTTGGTAGCAAGACTACTTTATCCTAACTTTTAACAAAGGAACGTTAGCTGGTAACTAAAGGGTTCAACATATACTGGAAAGAATGAGGATTTTTTTTTTCTTAAAAAAAAGCACTCCCAATTCATCTGTTAAATTAGCTAACCAGAGTGAACAGTATCCAATGATCACATCTCAAATGGCTTCATAAGAAATGAATTTGTTTATTCTAAACGCTGAGACTGGACATTTTATAACATGATGAGACCACTCACATACAGAGTGACTAGATAGAACCACCCATTTTTATTTTAAATATTTAGAAGTTAAAGACACAACTCTGGGGCCTGACATACTTCAAGAGTAGTTCAGTCCAGAACCTTATTTTATGAGGCATCAAGCCTTCCCAAGCCCAAAAAATTCCCCAAGTACCTTAGATTCATTTTCCACAAGCAAGCAAAGATCAGTTTTAAAGTGTAACACTCTGCTTGCCAGAACATCAGCCAGACAGGGATGTTCAAAGGGGCAAGTTCAAGTGGAGACGTGAGTCCATACAGGAAGCTGGAGCACTCTCTCCTCAGGCTTCAGAAGCCAGGAGCCGAGAGGAAAGCAGGGAGGACATCCTATAAAGAGGACTTGGCGTCTTTGAGGGTTGTTTCAAACAGGAGAGTGAGAAATACTTGCAATAAACAGCTAGAATCTACTTGCAGTGTTCCTTTACTGTTAAAGAGGCTTTAGCAACTCCAGCGGTCACAGCCAACAGGAACTCTGCAAATGTCGGAAGGCATTCTCTAAGAACATTTCAGCACAGAAGACAAATGGAAGGCCAGTTCCTGCTTTTCCATGGAAGGTCCAATGTCTAGACTGCAGAGCACAATTAATATGATAAAGGCAATTTTTGCATGTCAACTCCTTCTGCAATGAAGTTCCATTGCATCAAGCAAATATGAGACCAATATGGTGCCATGTACTGTGCTAGCTTTTAAAGATGCAAAGACCAATAAATCATTATCAATGAAAAACCACTGGGCATTTTTAGAAGATTCAGCAGTCCCATTCCTAGGAATATGTACCTGGGAGATACCTCTGTACTTCCGCAGCTCAAGATACATAAAGCAGTGTTCATAATGGCCTCAAGATGAAACAACGAAATACCATCAGCAGGAGAATGAATAAGTGAGTTGTGCCACATTCCCTAACCACCCCTTTTAATGTTGAAAATCATTCCTGCATGCCAGGCTCCCTAACCTGGGTCATCCTTTACCTTTCCTTAAGCTGGGCTGTGGGCTTGCATTTTATTAGTATTCCCCATATTTCACATGAGGAGCAAACATGCTTATGACTTTCACAATTAATGCACAAGCAGCAAGTCAGCTAAGGAGCCTACCATCTGGTGAAGTCAAACCTGATAAGAGATGAACCAGCAGATGGGGATAGGCCTTGAACGAAGGAGCAAGCGTGGACTGTGGAGCACCCCATCGGCTGGTCAGACTGGAAATAGTTGCAGTCTTAAAAGCTTCTTTTGACAGTAGCTGAGGGAACAGGTCTCCAGTGGTCACCTGATTTACATATTTTTAAACCTATAGTCCATTGGCTACTGTCAGTTATCAACAGAAGCATTTTAAATCTTTAATCATCTTTTAAAGAAGAACTCTGAGTTTTGAAACTTTATGTAAATCATTTTTTTTGTATTCTATTTGCTTTTAAATTGATTGATCTTGAAAGATACACGTAGCTGTATTTTAATCTGCTCCGTACATTAATCACACTCTATAGTTATCTATTCTCATATTAGACACAAATTATTTCCTTTAAAAAAAAATGAAGAAATCTCACCTAGCATAGGCAGAATTTGGAAAACTGAAGCAAGAATCAGAGAAAATATTAAGTCATTTGAATAGGTGCTATTCATCTGTTGTCTATAAGGGCATGAAATATTTGTTCTGTATATTCATCAATGGATGAATTATTAGCCATTCTAATTATCACTAGAAATAATTACTGAGTAGCAGCAAAATGCAAGATATTTGCCAGATACACAGGAAGGTATAAGCATCTGTAATATACCCTTAGTGAGTTTATATGCTCCTGCTAAGGCATATACTAACAGTCGTACCATAGGCATAGGTACCAGGGTTACCCCAAACAACAGAAGTGACTGTGTGTATTGGGGTTGGTTTCTTCATGAAGCCACAAGAGAGGAGGAGCAGTCTGTTCCCATGCAAGGTAAAGAAATACAATGTGCATTGCTGAACACCGCCTGGTCTTCCATTACTCATAATCGGTCTAACTCTTAACATCAATGTAAACAGTTATCGTGCATGCCTCCAGGTGTTCTATTGCCAAAGCAATTACAGACACGCTATAAATCCTTCAAACCTCTGCCCTAACTCCACTAATCTTCCTCCTTTTTTTTTTTTTTCGGTTTTTGACAAATGTTTTGCTTCATCAAATACTAGGTACATTGTGATCAATCAAAAACTTGGCAAAATAACTTTTTTATTCTTTGTCCACAGGACATATGGAAAACTGTCCAAGACAATAATGAAAGGGCCTTTAATGAGAGATTTCTGGATCACTTTTAGTAACTATTACATAGGGCAAGTCACTGAGGTTCTCAGATATTATTTTGTCATTAGCAAATTAAGGAAGTTCAACTGCATAGCCAGGGACCTTTTATGAAACACACATCCATACGTATGTGCACAGATGAGAGTTCCTACCACACGGATATTTTCCATTGTCAACTCCGTGACGGTAGTCTACAAATGGTTATGTCATGTATACCTGAGTGTAGCCCCTCTACAACCTTGATCTACATATCTGTTTATGCTTATTGAAGTACAGTAGATTTACAACGGTGTATTAGTTTCAGGTGTGCAGCAAAGTGATTCTATTACACACATATATGTATCTATATATACACATTCTTTTTGAGACTCTTTTTCATTTTAGGTTATTACAAGATATTGAATATAGTTTCCCATGCTATACACTAGGTCCTTGTTGTTTATCTCCTTTATATACAGTTGTTTGTATCTGCTAATTTAATTCAGCAAACTCCTGATTTATACCTCCCTGCCTTTCCCTTTGGTAACCATAAGCTTGTTTTCTATATTTGTGAGTCTAACAATGCCACTTGAAGCAACACGGATGGACCTAGAGATTATCATACTAACTGAAGTAAGTCAGACAAATATCATATGATAAAACTTACACGTGGGATCTAAAAAATGATAGAAATAAATTTATTTAAAAATCACAATCTCACTTTAAACTGATGGCAAACTGATAAAGGGTTTCCAGTTGTTTCCGACACATGTCACCTCTTAGCACTTCATATCTTCCTAATGTGTCCTTAATTTCCTCCTTTTATGTTACTGTCCTATGCACTCTCCTCCCCAAAACACAACTTGCTTCTTATACAGCATCCAAACAAACACACTAGTACTCAAACCACCACTATGCTAATAATGACGGCTCACACCCACTGAGTACTTACTGTGTGCCAGGCATTCTCCTGAGTGTTTCATCTGTATTTATTCCTTCAATTCCTGTAACAAACCCAGGAAATCGCATTCCTTGTGGAGATGACATGGCTTCTTCATGAAGGATACAGGATTTGAATCTGGATAGACTAGCTCTAGAGTACCAACTCCTCAGTTCAGTTCAGTAGCTCAGTCATGTCTGACTCTTTGCGACCCTATGGACTGCAGCATGCCAGGCCTCCCTGTGCATCAACAACTCCTACAGTTTGCTCAAAGTCATGTCCATTGGGTCGGTGATGCCATCCAACCATCTCATCCTCTATCATCCCCTTCTCCTCCCACCTTCAATCTTTCCCAGCATCAGGGTCTTTTCCAATGAGTTAGTTCTTCGCATCAGGTGGCCAAAATATTGGAGTTTCAGCTTCAGCATCAGTCCTTCCAATGAATATTCAGGACTGATTTCCTTTAAGATGGACTGGTTGGATCTCCTTGCTGTCCAAGGGATTCTCAAGAGTCTTCTCCAACACCAAAGTTCAAAAGCATCAATTCTTTGGCACTCAGCTTTCTTCACAGTCCAACTCTCACATCCATACATGACCACTGGAAAACCATAGCTTTGACTAGACGGACCTTTGTTGACAAAGTAAACCAACACCTAACCCACCGTTATAAATGCCAGGACTGTGGATGCTTTCCTACGTGCGTGCACAGGTGCTCACTTGCACGCATGCACACACACACACACATACATGCATACACACACGATTTATGTCTGAGACTCTATAATAAAGAATAACACAGCAACCTCAGCATAAGAGGAGAAAACAATTCTCTATAAAATGAGTCTGACCTGGAGATCATTCAATGTGGGTTTAATTCCAAGTACCCTAAGGGCCTGGTCTATGGCCTCACCTACAAGGAGGTGCCATCGCTTGGATCTTAATGGGAGACTCCGGTTTATTTAGGAGCCTCAGGGTTATTTTTGGAATCCAGATGCAAGGAACAGACTATTTCCATATTCAGTCTGTTGGGCATAACACGCTGGGTCCTTAGAAACCACATATGCCAGTCACAGTCAGACCCAGTCTGGCACCTGTATGATTGCCTTGGCCTGGCGCCCCTTGGCCTGGCAGCAATAAATAGCAGGGTGGGAGCCAGGATCCATGCTCTGCCTTCTGAAGGTAAGTGAAGATTTATCCTCTTGGAAAGGAAAGGAAACACTAGCCCAGCCTCCTCAAGATCCTGAGGGCCTGATGCCCTTAAAAAGAGCTTCACTGTGCAAAAGACCCCACTGCAGGGTTTTGGTTTTCTTCTTTCACTCTATAAAAATTTTAGTTAAAAGCCTACCATTTGAAAAGTTTCTAGTGTGCAGTTGAGCAGCATTAACTATACACACAACGGTAAGCCACGTCACCAGCATCTGTTTCCTCAGTTTATCACCACCCCCAAACAGAAGCTCTGTCCCCATGAAGCAAAGACTCCCCATTACCCCTTCACCCAGACCCTGGTCACCCACCCCTAACCTACTCTCTGTCTCTATGAAGTAGCCTGTTCCAGACATTCCACACAAGTGGAATCTTGTGAATACAGCATCGGTCCTTTCATGTCAGAAGTAGACTCTTACAATATTTGTCTTTTCATGCCACCTTCAAGTTTCACGTTCATCTACAGCACTCTTGACCCCAAGCACGAGACACTGGATGCCTGGAGAGTGGGGAGAGTGGGTCCCCCCTGGAGGTCTCCCACTGCTTGTCTCCAGGAAGCTACCTCGTCCACCAAGGCTTCGTGGATTTCCAGGATTCAAACAGAAACACCAGACCCAAATGCTTCCTCCACTCAGCTGAACATAAGACTCTCATGCATCTTTCCTGCATTACCTCTTCAGCTTTCAGACCTCATAACTCCAGATAGAGCATGCCTGACTCTTGTGTCCAAGGCACTGATGGAGTAGCTAACATAAGCTGAGGTTCTTTATTATGAAAGGTGTACTCGGGGTCAATTTAAGTCTCTTGTATGCCTTACTCCTCTTAATTTTATAAGCTTTAACCCTATAGGATATCAGTTTAAAATGACCCACATGCATGCACGTATGTGTTCAGTTGTGTCCAACTCTTTGCAACCCCATGGACTGAAGCCTGCCAGGTTCTTTTGTCCATGGGGATTTTCCAGGCAAGAATACTGGAGTGGATTGCCATTTCCTCCCTCCAAGGGATCTTTGACCCAGGGGTCAAACCTGCGGCTCTTACATCACGTGCAATGGCAGATGGATTCTTTACCACTGTGCCACCTGGGAAGCCCCAAAATGACCCACAGCTCACTTTAAGTATAATCATGTAGAACTCTGAGTTAAACTGCATTATGCTTTGGTACATTTCAGAGATTGCTAATTCAACTTTTATTCATTACCATGCTATGGTCTCATTTCTGAATTTAACATGCTTGTAGGGCTTAGGGATGAGACCAATACATCTTAATAAATAAAAAGTCCCATGCACGAATGAAAGAATGTTATATTTCAGGCAGAGTTAAGAATATGGATTCTCTAATGACATCTCATTTTGGTTACTGGTTATTGCTCTAAAATCACTTCAAAGTTGAGAAGAGATGAGCTCTATGCAACTCAACCTCCAAATAAAAGATGTAGGCTGTTCCTTAATATCATCAAAACTGAGATAATTCTAAAAGTAGGTTAACGGATATATTTTGTGAAAGTGAAAGTCGCTCAGTCGTGTCTAACTCTTTGCAACCCCATGGACTATAGTCCATGTAATTCTCCAGGCCAGATTACTGGAGTGGGAAGCCTTTCCTCTCTCCAGGGGATCTTCCCAACCCAGGGATCAAGCCCAGGTTTCCCACACCGTAGGCGGATTCTTTACCAACTGAGCCACAAGGAAAGCCCAAGAATACTGGAGTGGGTGGCCTATTCCTTCTCCAGCGGATCTTTCCAACCCAGGAATTGAACCAGGGTCTCCTGCATTGCAGGTGGATTCTTTACCAACTGAGCTATCCCTTTACTTCCTTTCTAATTTGCCACAGAAAAAGGGGTCTCAATATTCTTAGCTCATAACTTAGCAGGTATTTTTTTTCCATTTGCAAGCACAAGATTTCAAGTGTTGCATTTTCCATCAAATTACTTAACTTTTGTTCTCACGACTGTTAACCAACAAAAAGGGGGCAAAAACAGGACCTGCCCCTCACTGGGTAATTATGAAGAGGAAGTATTTAAGTGCATTTAGGATACCAGGCAGATATGGAGCACTCATCATTGGTGGATAGGATGGTCATACACCAAAGGACACATTTTGCTGAGAATTTCAGAGTTCACAAGTGAATACGAGAGAGATCTGCTTGGGCTTCGCTGGTGGCTCAGAGGTACAGAATCGGCCTGCTGATGCAGGAGATGATGGCTTGATCCTGGGGTCCGGAAGATCCCCTGGAGGAGGAAATGGCCACCCACTCCAGTATTCTTGCCTGGGAAATCCCATGAACAGAGGAGCCTGGTGGGCTACAGTCAATGGGGTTACAAAATGTCATGCATGAGATCCGCTTAGAAGAACATACAGGAATTACAATGCAAAGACGGCAGAGACCACATTTCAACTCTGCCACCTTTGGGATGGAAGAAGCTCTGGAAGTTGTCTACCCATCTACACATCACCTCTTCCAGCCTATTCCCAGGACCAGAACCTAGTGGCTCACCCAGAGCAGGGTGGATATGGAGTGGGCCTGGGCTAGACCCCTAATAGGCAGAAAGAATTCAGAAAAAAAGCCCAGCCAATCTGATCTCTCTCCCAGGAACTTAATTGGAGCAGGACGACATCCCCATGGTTTTCCCTATAAGTCGGTTGTTCAGTGGCTGCAGACTTGAATGGGGATGATAATAGGAGCTGTATGGCCATTTCAACCAAGCAGGACAGAGACGAACAGAAAGGAGCAAGGATGAGAACCCCCATGTGCCGATGGAGAGAAAGAGCCCATGAACAAGGGTAGAGGGAAAGGAGACACAGAGTCACTGACCACCTTCCTGGCTGCTGACAGAGTTCTGTTCTTGCTTCAAGTCCCACATTTGTATTCTGCATCATTGCCCTGTGTCCTTTTCCTTCCTTTTCGTTGGCTAATTTGCGGCAAATTTTGGCACCTACAACTAAACAATGCTTGTCTAAGAAACTTGAGTAAGCTTTCAATTAACCTCTTTAAGCCTCAGTTTCTTCATCTGTAAAATGGGATTCATTTGTTCAGTTTATGTTTATCTACTGTCTACTATTTGCCAAGCACTAGCTAAGTAGTGGGGAAACAATGGTTAGACACTCCAGAAAACATCCCCACCTTTGTGGAGTTTATGGTAGAGGAGAAGACATAAGCTTTAGTGGGTAAATAAATCATAAGATTAAACAAAAAATTACAAGTAGGGTAAGTGCCACAACTGCAGAAGTACATGATAACACAAAAATACATTCCAAAGGGACTGACTTCAGAGGAAGTCTGAGAGGGAATCTAAGTAGAGATTAACAAGGCCAAGAAGGAGAAGAAAAGCCTTCTAGGCAAAAGGTACATGATTTGCAAAGATTAGCAGAAAAGGAGAATGGTAAACATGATGGTTGCAAAAATACAAGTGGGAAAAGGGCACTGTGGAGAAAAGAAGGGAAACTGTGATGTGAGATGAAGCTGGATGAGAGGACTGGGGTCAAAATGCCAAGGGCTATGTGGGCCATGATGAATATTTTGATCTTTGTTCTAAGATATTTATTCCAAGATCAATGCTGAGCTTTAAATAAGGAGATGCTAAGTCAGACCTGCCTTTGAAACATGCTGGCCACACCATGAAGAATGTACTGGAGGAGGCAGGAGTGGATGTGAGTTGGACCAAATTAAGTGGCTGCTTTAAAGTCCAGTGCGGAGGACCCAGAGACAGGGGCAAAAGTCATGAGTTTGGCTAAGGATGTATTGAGCAGAGGTGTCTCTAAAAAAAAGACAAGACTGAACATTTCATCTCAAGGCTACTGTGCCTATGAGTGTAGAACCTGCTGAGAAGGTCTAGGTCAGAGATATATATTCTTGAACCAAGGAGATGAATCTGTAGATTTAATGGAAGACTTGGGCACAAGTGAGTTTGCCAAGGGAGAGAAGATGGTGCGAGGAGAGGAGAAGGTAGAGGGTAGCCAGTGGGTAGTGACTGGCATACAGGCAGGTGGTCCACATGGGAGGCAGAGGTGAGACCAGGAGAACTGATGTGGCATAAGCCATGGACAGGAAGAAGTAACCAACAGCATCCATCAAATGACAGGCTGGCTAATAGAATTAAACTGAACAACAGACAAAACCTCCAGGACAATACAGGGCACGGTGAAGTGAACTCTGGAAATAAAAAAGGCAGTTACTATCACGAATGGCTCACAGATTTTGTGAGCATCAAACTAGACAATCCATATGTCAGAGCACTTGACAAGCAGAAGGCTTTCGGCAGATGTAATTAGCAACTTCTTGTCCCCTTTTGAAAATCGGATGAGGTACTTTATGTCCAAAAATTCCTCCAAGACTAAAGGCTACCATGAAATAGGCAAGATGATAAGAAAATGACATGAACACTGAAGGAAGAGATGAGACTCTCTGGAACAAAAGAAACCTGGACATACACTGGACACAGAAGCCAAAAGTGAAATTGATTTTCAAGCTTCTCCCAGTGCAGAGATCACAAGTGAATTCCCTCAGTTCAGTTCAGTTCAGTTCAGTCGCTCAGTTGTGTCCGATTCTTTGCAACCCCATGGACTGCAGCACGCCAGGCTTCCCTGTCCATCACCAACTCCTGGAGTTTGCTCAAACTCATGTCCACAGAATCAGTGATGCCATCCAGCCATCTCATGCTCTGTCATCCCCTTCTCCTTCTGCTTTCAGTTTTTCCCAGCATCAACATAAACACACACACACACACACACACACACACACACACACACACACACCCTTCAGATCCAGAAAAACAATGAATAGACGTAAAATGAATTTCTTTGGAAAGATCCTTAACATGTATTTTTTTGAAAACTGCTAAAGATTGACCCTCTATCAAATAAACTTAAAATCATTTTAATAACTAGATAAAGATCAATAGGAAACCCAGCCATCACCCTTCTGCCCCCACTGCACAGCGTGAGGCTAGGCAATCTTCAAACTACTCAGGCAATGATTTTCCTCCTGGGTTTGAGAAAATTCCTTCCCAAGGCTGAAAGAGTAAAATTCTTGCTCTTGACAATATGTCATATAACGTATACAGGACAGACCCCCTAGTGTGACTACCAGTTGGATAATTATGCAGAGATAATGCACGGTTCTCGTGCTTTGTAGACAGAAGCCCACAGAGCACAAAGGCTTTCTGCCTTCAAAGGGCAACTATTCAAATGTTGCCTAACAGCTAAAGAAACAGGATTCCATGGTAACACAGATGCTCCTGGGTCAAGTACATGTTCTGAGAAAGCAAGGGACATGCAAATGAACCCAGACTAATGGACCAGTGCTTACTCCAGTGGGGTTTTCTTTAATCGGGTCCTTGTGCTGTAAAGTGACAGTTCTGCAGCCGTGCAGAGGACAACACAAACATTTAGAGATGAAAGGCAGGGGCGTCCCAGGAAAACATTTTCTGCCTCATTCTCCCAACCTAAAAAAGCGGATGTTCATTTTACTTAAAATTGGCAGAAAATAATAACTCCCACCCTGTTTTGTATGGCCCAGAGCCCAGATTTCAATTTTAACATTTGCTCGTATGCTACTGTTTAAGTCAAGTCTTGAACTGTTTCAGCTGCTCAAAATGGGAGGTCAGAAATGGTGGGTGGGCGAGCTGGTGGCCAGGTGGGCGCCCTTGAGTCAGGATCCAGGTGAGGCATAAGGCGACAGCAGTCTCATTACCTGTGGACGATTTCTGGAACAGAGGGTGAGGCTTTTTCGGTGAAGGGTTCAGGAGCACTGGGGTCACCACAAAGAGATCTGGACTTGGTTTAAAATGGTAAACAAAAATGGGAAATAGAAAGGTTTAAAAGCAGTCTGGTGGCAAAGGGAAGCAGGAAGTTTGCAAGATGCCCTGAATCAACCTCTGGCCACTCAGCAGCTTAGGGGAGAAGTTATTTGAGATCTCTGAGTCCTCGTCTTAGCACCTGTGACATCAAAGGGCTGACACGTCTTTCATGCCTTCATGATTCCTTTAAGGCCTCATGGCACCTTCCAGTATTCCATCTCTTTGGTCTATTTTTTTTTTTTAATTGGAGTATAGTTGATTTACAATGTTGTGTTACTTTCAGCTGTAAAGCAAAGTAATAGAGTTAAATATATATATATATATATATATATATATATATCCACTCTGTTTTAGATTCTTTTCCCTTCCCATGTAGATCATTACAGTGTATTGAATAGAGTTCCCTGTGCTATACAGTAGATGCTTGTTGATTATCTTACATATATATATATATATATATATTATAGCATATATGATAATCCCAATCTCCCAATTTATCCCTCCCCTCTACCTCCCCTGGTAACCACAAGATTGTTTTCTACACCTGTGACTCTATTTTTCTTTTCTAAATGAGTGCATCTGTACGTGTCTTTTTCGACTCCATGTACTTTCTTCTATTTCTATTTGGCATATCAAAATTGCCATGGGTTCCTCATCACCAATCACACCATCTCCGCTACCAGAGCCTGTTAACTACGTCCCAGAAGCCAAGTGTTACAAGATTTTTATTCCAGGCACCAGTTATCTCCCAACAGCTCAGTGGTGGAAATGAGTTTTCCAAGCCTCCTTCAAGGGAAAATAAAAATATTAAAGTTTCTTTTGAAAAGTCCTGCCAAACTTCTAGCCTTACATCTTTAGAGGACAGTTTTTATTTAGAGCCCCCCTGAGAGGTGGAAAGAAAATTGGAATCTGGGAGAATGTTCCTATTTCGACAAATGAAGCCAATGCTCCCTAGCAGAAGAGATCTTCAGAAACATGACTCAGGGAACTCAACCCGGGGCTCTATAACAACCTTCAGGGGTGGGTTGGGGCAGGAGGTGGGAGGGAGGTTCAAGAGGGAGGGGACATAGGTATACCGGTGGATGATTCATGATGATGTTTGGCAGAAACCAACTCAATACTGTAAAGCAATTATCCTTCAATTAAAAATAATTTTTTTAAAAAACAAGAAAGAAACATACCCTCCTAGGCCGTTTCCCAGAAGCTCCTGCTGGACACAGGCTGCTGCCAAAATCTCTAAAGATATGCTGTGTGCACCAGCACAGTGACCACTCATAGCCTTGCTTCTAGAAGCATCCTTCTCCAGCCCCTCAGCCACCCAGCTTCTGCCCACTGTACCCTATTGGTAATAACCAGGTCTCTGGTTTTCCCAACTTTGTCCCAGAAGGACCACCCTAGCAGCTAACAGAGACGAAGGCAGCAACAGAGTAGATTGGGTGGCATCCAGCTTTTCTAGAAACAGCCAGAAGGAAGCCTTTTAGGCTTTACAGGTCTAACTGTCAAAATCAAGGTTACTATGTAGATGCTTACAATCCAGAAGACAAAACACTTTCCATGCTTTTTATTCATTGAAATCCACAAAGTAATAACAAGAGTATAATCACTTATAGAATACAAGACTACTAATGAAAGACTGTAATTACTTTGGAGGGAATGGGGATAACATTACCCTTAATTTAGATTCAAAGGTATTGCTTCCTATGATCAACTCAATCACAAAGTTCATCCATGAAAACCATCCTCAGCTTTGTGGTTGTTTAGTCACTAAGTCATGTCTAATTTGTTGTGACCCCATGGATTGTAGCCCGCCAGGCTCCTCCATCCATGGGGATTTCTCAGGCAAGGATATTGTAGTGGATTGCCATTTCCTTTTCTAGGGGATCTTCAGGACTCAGGGATCGAACCCAAGTCTCCTGCATGGGCAGGTATATTCTTTACTGCTGAGCCACCAGGGAAGCCATCCTCAGTTTGAAAGTGAAAGTGAAAGAGAAAGAGAAAGTGAAAGTGAAGCCGCTCAGTCGTGTCCGACTCTGCGACCCCATGGACTGTAGCCCACCAGGCTCCTCTATCCATGGGGATTTCTCAGGCAAGAATACTGGAGTGGGTTGCCATTTCCTTCTCCAGGGGATCTTCCTGGCCCAGGGATCAAACCCAGGTCTTCTGCATTGCGGGCAGATGCATTTAACATCTGAGCCACCAAAGCAGGGAGTAGGCAGGACTTGGCTTGCATGCTGCAGTTTACTAATTCAAAGAGCTCTACTCTATAGCACAGAGAACTACATTCAGTATCTTGAGATAAACCATAATGGAAAAGAATATTTTAAAAAAAGTATTAAATATGTGTATAACAGAATCACTTTGCTGTACAGCAGAAATTAATACAACAATGTAAATCAACTACAATTTTTTTAATTTTTTTTTTTTTTTTAAAAAAGGAGGTTTAGGACAGAAACTTGACATTCTGGCTAGGCTGGGGTTGAATACTGGTTCTACAACCTACTTGCCAGCTCATGACTTGACTTCCAAAACAAAATTTTCTCTTTTTTCCTTTACTTTACAATAGTGTATTGGTTTTGTACACATCAACATGAATCCACCATGGGTGTACACATGTTCCCAATCCCGAACCCCTCTCCCACCTCCCCCCCACTGACACCATCCCTCTGGGTCATCCCAGTGCACCAGCCCCAAGCATCCTGCACCCTGCATTGAACTTAGACTGGCAATTCATTTCTTATATGATATTATACATGTTTCAATGCCATTCTCCCAAATCATCCCATCCTCGCCCTCTCCCACAGAGTCCAAAAGACTGTTCTATACATCTGTGTCTCTTTTGCTGTCTCGTATACAGGGTTATCGTTTATATTAGAGTTTGAAAAGCTAACTATAAGCATTCTGTGAACTAATGGCTAACCTTTGTCAAATTCCTATGTCCTGGAAGTCATTCTGTGTGCTCTGTGTGCTTTATGCGTTAACTCATTTAGGAATCTAAATATTCCCACAGGGTGGGTACAATTCTTACATGCATTTGAGGAGACTGAAGAACAGAAAAGAAAAAGAAAGTGAAGTTGCTCAGTCGTGTCCAAGTCTTTGCAACCCCATGGGCTGTAGCCTACCAGGTTCCTCCATCCATGAGATTCTCCAGGCAGGAAAACTGGAGTGGGTTGCCATTTCCTTCTCCAGCAGATCTTCCCAACTCAGGGATCGAACCCAGGTCTCCCGCATTGTAGGCAGACGCTTTACCATCTGAGCCACCAGGGAAGTCTCTCTGAAGAATAGAGAGGTTAAAGGTTAAGCAAAATGTCTGCAGTTACCACCTAGGTATGAACACAGGCGGATTGAGAGCTCTCTTCACCTCCCACTGCCTGCGAGCTGTATTTGATGAATGTTAGCTATTATGACTTTTATTCTTGTTAATGAGCTATGTCAGTGGAGTAATTAGGATGAAGTTTTAATGTACATTCCAGAACACAGACATCAAAATGTGCTTTGTCCTTCAAAAGAGTTCCCTTTCATAGGCTTTCCACATTCAGAATAAAGCACCATTGGACTGAAAGGTTCTTGGTTTTCCCTCTCAAAACCATAGCTTATTAACTTCAGGGGGCACTCAGACTCCTTCCTCCTTCGCTCCTTACTTCCCTTTCTACATTATAAGCTAATATATCAATTAATAGAATATTAGACTGCCCCATCACATGGGTCTATTGTCGCCTTAGGAAAGAAGAACTCCCGGAATCCTTCATTGGCTAAACAGGAAACTAAAATGCGAGGCCAGGATGTTTCCCGGTTTGTCAGTGGCTGTCATCTAGGTCTGTTTTCAGCATAGCTAGACAGCCACCCTCCCAGACCGGGCCTAGGGGCATGGAGGCAGGGGACCAACCAGCACCGACAGCACACTCCCTTTTGTGGCTGCCCACCGGTCCTCCAATCAGCTCTCATGGGTTCCTGGTCTTTCCAGCTTTGCACAACGCTGCCAGAACCTTCCTCCCCAAGCATCCATGTAGTTCCCTGCAGGCTCTGAGGAGCTAAACTGCAGGGGAACATTTCCCTAGAGATAAATAAGTTTTCCTCATTTTCTTTAAATATTCATCCTCAGAGGGCAAGCATCGGAAGCGGAACAGGAGGTGCACGGCAACGGGTGCAAACCTCTCAGGAGGAGTTCATAAATCGCATCCTAGAGGTTCACCCCAGGGCCCTCTCTGCTCTGAGAACTTCAGATACTCTCTGGAATTGTAAGTACAAAATGACAGCTCCAAATCCCTATTATTGGCCCAAATCTCTCCTCCAAGTCAAACACACGTCTCACCTGCCAGACCATGCCCACTGGCACTGCCCACCCGGGGTGCCCACTCTCCCAACAAGCTCAGCATGTCAACTACGATGTGGTCAAAAGTTTCTTTCTTCCAGTTTTCAACTTGACTTGTGATCACCCCCTCACACACTCTGCCTCCCAGTTTCCAGACCCTCCACCCTTTGCATCTGCAAAGCCCCTTCCTCACTGTATACCACATCTATCAAAGACGAGAGTCAAACCACAGGCCTTCCATGTAATCTGAAACATTCTAGAAGATATACGGTAAAAGTGAAAAAGGTAAACCTAACTTTAATATATTTAATGCAATATAGTCATAATACTATGATTTCCATATGGAATCAATATAAAATTAGTTTTCAAAATCCAAGGTGCATTTTCCTCTTAGAGTAGGCCTTGATTGCAATTAGCCATATTTCCAGTGCTCGGGAGCCACATATGGTCAGCAGCTACCATCATGGACAGTGAAGTGAAGTGAAGTCGCTCAGTCGTGTCCAACTCTTTGCGACCCCATGGACTATAGCCTACCAGGCTCCTCGGTCCATGGTATTTTCCAGGCAAGAGTACTGGAATGGGTTGCCATTTCCTTCTCCAGGGGATCTTCCCAACCAGGAATCAAACCCAGATCTCCCGCATTGCAGGCAGACGCTCTACCATCTGAGCCACCAGGGAAGCCATCATGGGCAGTTCAGTTCAGTTCAGTCACTCAGTCGTGCCCGACTCTTTGCAACCCCATGAATCGCAGCACCCCAGGCCTCCCTGTCCATCACCAACTCCCGGAGTTCACTCAGACTCACGTCCATCGAGTCAGTGATGCCATCCAGCCATCTCATCCTCTGTTGTCCGTTTCTCCTCCTGCCCCCAATCCCTCCCAGCATCAGAGTCATTTCCAATGAGTCAACTCTTTGCATGAGGTGGCCAAAGTACTGGAGCTTCAGCTTTAGCATCATTCCTTCAAAAGAACACCCAGGACTGATCTCCTTTAGAATGGACTGGTTGGATCTCCTTGCAGTCCAAGGGATTCTCAAGAGTCTTCTCCGACACCACAGTTCAAAAGCATCAATTCTTCAGCACTCAGCCTTCTTCACAGGACAGGGCGGGTCTAAATTCTACCCAACATTCAAGGATCAGCTAAGCCCCTTCCTCCTGCAAGACTCCTCTAGCTCCTGCGGTACTTTGTACCTTCCTCTGCACTTCCATCATAACGCCCACCAACACATGCTGTTGGAAACTTCTTTCCCACAGATTTTATAAGTTTTATCGTCACAACTAAGTTCCAAACATATAAATATTTGCTTTGTCTATAGTGTATCTATCTTAATGCCAGACATAACCTTTCAATAAATATTAATTTATTGACAGGGAATCCACAAATTGTGTTAGTAGTAAATAAAGGGGAAATTGAGGGTAGAATCATTAAAAATTGAAAGAAGCAAAGACACAGTGACATTCAGTTGAAGAAAATGACAATCATATAAAATATACTGCTACCTTTGCACAGAGCTATCATTCAGCTGAATCTTTATTTTTGCATGTGTGAGTTTCAAATCCTGGCATATTAACATCATGCCTGCAATACTTAAAGAATATGAGGGAATAACAGTGGAGAAAAACCAGAGCTGATAACAAATTAAAAAGACACACAGCACAGAAGCTCTTTAGCACATTGTTTGGGAGGGGCCATCCCCGATTAGGTGGTAAAGTCATAAATAGACTCTAGTGTTCAGGAGGGACTTCTTGTCTTGTTCATGTTGAACCCTCGGCCCTGGGGCAGTCAGTTCCATTACTCCACTGCTCCTAATTTCCCTTTTTAAAGTATAAACTATTATATCTGCAACCTAGACAGCATATTAAAAAGCAGAGACCTTACTTTGCCAACAAAGGTGTGTCTAGTCAAAGCTATGGTTTTTCCAGTAGTCATGTATGCATGTGAGAATTGGACTATAAAAAAAGCTGAGTGCCAAAGAATTGATGCTTTTGCACTGTGGTATTGGAGAAGACTCTTGAGAGTCCCTTGGACTGCAAGGAGATCCAACCAGTCCATTCTAAAGGAAATCAGTCCTAAATATTCATTGGAAAGACTGATGCTGAAGTTGAAACTTCAATACTTTGGCCATCTGATGCAAAGAACTGACTCACTGGGAAAGACCCTGATGCTAGGAAAGTTTGAAGGCAGGAAGAGAAGGGAAGGACAGAGGATGAGATGGTTGGATGGCATCACCAACTCAATGGACATAAGTTTGAGTAAACTCTGGGAGTTGGTGATGGACAGGGAGGCCTGATGTGCTGCAGTCCATGGGGCTGTAAAGAGTCGGACACGACTGAGTGAATGAACTGGACTGAACTGATATCTGTTAATAAAACATTAGACCACCTCCTAAGATAATTTATTTATTTTTATTTGAAGGATAATTGCTTTACAATACTGTGTTGGTTTCTGCCATGCATCTACATGAATCAGTATATATATATATATATATCCCTCCCCCTTGAACCCCCCCCCTCACCTCCCACTCTGTCCCACCAACTAGGCTGTCACAGAGCACCAGTTTGAGCTCCGAGTCATACTAATTTATTGTTAATGTAGGGTGAAAGGAGTTGGTGGAGTGTGTGGTACAAAACCAGTACTCAGTAAAGGTTTAGTGACTGAATTAGTAACAGCTAGGATTGTTACCTGAACTATGATGAAAATATGGATAATGTGTGTGATGGGAAATATGGAACCAGTGTAAGCAGAGACAATGACACAGAAGAAATAAACTTAGGTCTTCCTAAACAGGAAAGTGGGGAGATATCATCTCTATCTATAAAAGATGCACAGTGGGGATTGTGTCTTCAGGAAGATTCTTCTCTTTCCTCCTCTGGATATAGAAAACCTCAATAGTACTTCACAGTAAAGTGTTGGTAGATTTTAGTTGGCACATTAAAGGAGATATATCATGACCCCAGGATGAAAACTGAACAAATATTAAGATGGACTAAAACAAATGTGGTCAGATGAAGATGATGTTCACCTGATTCATGGAGGAAGGCAAAACTCTGCCAAGTAGTGAACAGGACACTGTACTGTGCTCTGAAGCCATAAGGCTTGACAGGACCTTCAGTGAGCTGTTCAATTTCCCTGCATGCATGTGTGCTAAGTCACTTCCGTTATGTCCAGCTCGTTGCAACTCTATGGACCGTAGCTTAGGAGATTTCTCTGTCCATGGGATTCCCCATGCAAGAATACTGGAGTGGGTTGCCATCTACTCCTCGAAGGGATCTTTCCAACCCAGGGATCACAACCATATCTCTTACATCTCCTGAATCGGTAGGTGGGTACTTTACCACTAGCATCATCTGGGAACCCCATTTAATTTCCCTACTCACAAGCAAATTTTGTATCTACAACCTACTGTGAAATTAATCATGAGCATAAATCTAGGCTGTATATTGTCACCTTACTTATTTAACTTATATGTAGAGTACATAATGCAAAATGCTGGGCTGGATGAAGTACAAGCTGGAATCAAGATTGCTGGGAGAAATACCAATAACCTCAGATATGCAGATGACACCACCCTATGGCAGAAAGTGAAGAAGAACTAAAAAGCCTCTTGATGAAAGTGAAAGAGAAGAGTGAAAATGTTGGCTTAAAATTAAATACTCAGAAAACTAATATCATGACATCTAGTCCCATCACTTCATGGCAAATAGATGAGGAAACAGTGGAAACAGTGAGCAGCTTTATTCTGGGGGGCTCCAAAATCACTGCAGATGATGACTGCAGCCATGAAATTAAAAGACTCTTGCTCCTTGGAAGAAAAGCTTTGACAAACCTAGACAGCATATTAAAAATCAGAGACATTACTTTGAAAACAAAGTTCCATCTAGCCAAAGCTATGGTTTTTCCAGTAGTCATGTATGGATGTGAGAGTTGGACCATAAAGAAAGCTGAGTGCCAAATAACTGATGCTTTTGAACTGTGATGTTGGAGAAGACTCTTGAGAGTCCCTTGGACTGCAAGGAGATCCAACCAGTTAATCCTAACGGAAATCAGTCCTGAATATTCATTGGAAGGACTGATGTTGAAGCTGAAACTCCAATACTTTGGCCACCTGATGGAAAGAACTGACTCATTTGAAAAGACCCTGATGCTGGGAAAGATTGAAGGTGGGAGGAGAAGGGGATGGCAGATGATGAGATGGTTGTATGGCATCACCGACTCAATGGACATGAGTTTGAGCAAGCTCCTGGGGTTGGTGATGGACGGGGAAGCCTGGTGTGCTGCATTCCATGGGTTTGCAAAGGGACACAACTGAGTGACTGAGCTGAACTGAATAAGTCTAGGCTCAATCCTTAGAGTAAATACATCTTTCTTTCTATTTATTTTTGGAGGCATTTAGGCATGTGTGGAAGGATGGTGTATGTGTGTGAATTGCAAAGATTACACCAAAAAGTGGGTGAACTGGCATTGTCATACGTCTAAATCACAAATTAGATGAGAAGCAACTACAAAATCACAGCAGACGATGAAAAGAGTAACTGTTAAACATCGACTTATGGAACAATTAATTCTTGCCAGGACGCTTTGACTGTCACACATACTAACTTAAGTGTATTTCCAGTGGGTGCTCATCTCAGGGTCCCCTAACCTACTAAAACAGATGAGAAGTATGGATGGATAAGCAAGGACAGAACAAACGCAAATTTGCCAGGCTCAGTACACTTCTTTCCTGTACCTATTTCGTTCTGAAAATCACTTCAAAACACTTGGAAGACTTTAAAAGAAATGGCTATCCCATCTACAGCTCAAAAGCCTAATTACCCTCACTATCCATCGGCCTCGCCTCTGAGCTTGACCTTCACTTTTCACCCTTCTGTGCCAGTGACTGATAACCAAGCCCTGGCTTATCAGATCCCCACTGACCTAGCAGCAGTTTCTCCCTGCATGTGTCCAGGGTTATAAAGAGAAAAATCTGAGTGAATACTTTAGCCCCTACTAGACTAGTTTAAAAGTAGGGAATGTGCATTATTCATCAGCATGTCCCCAGTGCCTAGCTCGAAGCCTGTTCGATATTAAAAACAATATAAATGGTTGTTGGACCAAACTGGGGTAGCAGATTTTCTTTTGGAAACATTGGAAGAAACTGTCTCTCTTCCAAGGCCAATGCTCCTCTGTATTATTCACAAATGGTCATCCATTAAACCTATATTTAGATTTTCACTGCTTGGCAATGTCAAATTTCCCTTCTGCCTGGCAAGGGCATCTGGTAGATCACCCCCTTCTCTGCACTGATCCCCAACCTGTTTCTGCTTTAGGAAACCAGTTCTTCTGTATTATGAAAGCAAATCACCTTTCCTGTTTGCATAAAGGGGCATAAAAACCATGGGGACATTAACAGAAGACAGAGTAACCTTGTTCACATTTTACTGTATCTTATGATTTAAAAAGCAGAAAAGGAATGTGCAGTTTGGAACAGTTCAGATTTGTCTCAATCAAAATATGCAAAAGGTCTTCTGGATTCTGAAGTTTATCTCACCATTCCATGTCTGCTACCATCACAAAGAGTCCCTTATGATGCAGGCAATAAAAAATTAGATGTTTGAAATTTCTGGCTCTTTATAAATGCTGAAATTGTGCCAAAGAAATAATAATAGTTATAGGTCTAAGTGTATGAAATATATGCTCACATGGCCCACGGTAGATAGCTACAGTAATTATATTAGGAAAAATAGAGAATGTACTAAAATTGTGACTTAAAATAGTTTGTTATTCCAGGATTGTAGAAAGTTCAGGAAGGTCTGATGGGTGATGGCAGAAAAGTCTCCATATTCCTTCTGGACCTGCATTTATTAATCAGTTAAATGAAATAATCCAGAAAAACTAGATGTATTCACACACTCTCATTTAATGCCATACATACTTACATGAAAGTAAATGAAAAAATCTATATGAAACTTATTTGGAAATATATAAAGAATCATACTGTTAGTTTAGTAACTAAAGATAATAATTTTAAAAATCGCTATTTTTCCTTTTTACGATTTTTAAATAAAGCAAAGTCACTGGTATAAAGTATACTGTTGCTACTGCTACGTCACTTCAGTCGTATCCGACTCTGTGCGACCCCATAGACGGCAACCCACCAGGCTCCCCCGTCCCTGGGATTCTCCAAGCAGGAACACTGGAGTGGGGTGCCATTGCCTTCTCCAGGTATAAAGTATAAGGATGCATCAATTCCGTTGTTTCATTCAATTATACGATGTCTTAAACAGGACTACCTGCCTAGGGCTTCCTTGGCGGCTCAGACAGTAAAGAACCCATCCACAATGCAGGAGACCTGGGTCTGATCCCTGGGTTGCTAAGATCCCCTGGAGGAGGGCATGGCAGCCCACTTCAGTATTCTTGCCTGGAGAATCCTGACAGGCTACAGTTCATGAGGTCGCAAAGAGTCTGAAGCTGAAACTCCAATACTTTGGCCACCTGATGGGAAGAACTGACTCATTGGAAAAGACCCTGATGCTGGGAAAGTTTGAAAGCAGGAGGAGAAGGGGAGGACAGAGGATGATGTGATGGTTGGACAGCATCGCCAACTCAATGGACATGAGTTTGAGTAAACTCCAGGAGTTGGTGATGGACAGGGAGGCCTGGCGCGCTGCAGTCCACGGGGCTGTAAAAGAGTCGGACACGACTGAGTGACTAAGCACAGCACAGCCTACTAATGAGTCCTCCTTTAGAGAAAGATCTGTAGGAACTAATAGAGAGTGATATCCAGGAGGTGTAAAGTAAAAAAAAGCTTCATCTAAAATAATGCTGCCTTTCCTGTAAGAAAGAATGAAGAAAGGAAACCCCACAAGGCAACATTTCTTTGTACAAAAGCTGAACAGGAAAGTACAGAAAATGGCTTCGTACCAGACGAACGGGAGTGGGGGGAGGGCTAATGGATAGGAACGGGAGACACCTCTCCCACTACACCTTTTTATATACACAGTTTTGACTTTGGAACCTTTTGTTTCCCATAATAAGTAAAATTAAATTCCCCAAAATGAGAAGAAAAATCAGCTCTCTTAGAATACAAAGAGTATGGGTGGGATGTTGGCTTTGTGATGATGTAGGAGAATGGCTTTAGTCTTAAGAGATTCATGCTGGAGTGTTTGGGAGTGAGGCATTATTATATCTGCACTTTATCAGCAAATATGTCAGTTGAGTGAGAACTCCACATACAAGTGTGTACTCACATGTGAGAACGTGTGTGTGCACTCACACACACACACACTCACAAACACACACACACACATGGATAGAGAAGGTGGAGAACGAGAAAGAGATGAGACCAGGGAAAGGTTACCAAACAACATTTCATCTTCATTCTTTTTCTCCAACCACCACTGAACACGATTTTACCCAGAGTCTTTTAAAGGCTGGAGAGCCTCACTGGTAGAGGCTGGAGGGCCAGCGGATAAGAGAGGCAGGCAGGAGATTACCCCTCGGGAAATGAGATTGGGTTCTGAAGACTTTAAACCTGGGAAGAAACAGTTTCATCCAATACAGTGGAAAAGAAACAGCTTGGAACAAGTCTTCCTTCAGATCGGATTCCCTGAGGCAAAATGGCTCAGCAAAGGATATGCAGATATACTGCAGTAACCAGAAGTTTGTTTTCAATCTGTGAGTCACCAAAGGGGAAAGTTGGGGGAGGGATAAATTAGGAGCTCGGGATTAACAAACACACCCACTACTATATATAAAACAGATGACCAACAGGGACTATAAAACACACAGAACTCTACTCAGTATTCTGTAATAACCTATATGGGAAAAGAATCTGAAAAAGAATGAATATATATATGTGTATAACTGAATCGGGCTTCCCAGCTGGATAACGGTAAAGAACCCACCTGCCAAGGCAGGAGCATAAGAGACACAGGTTCGAGCCTCAGGTTAGGGAGATCTCCTGGAGGAAGGCATGGCAACCCACTCCAGTATTATAGCCTGGAGAATCCCATGGACAGAGGAGCCTGGTAGGCTACTAGTCGACTGGGTTGCAAAGAGCTGGACACAACTGACGCGACACAGCACACATGCATGCGTAACTGAATTACTATGCTATCCACCTGACCTGGGCTTCCCAGGGGGCCCAGTGGTAAAGATGCACCAGCAAAGCAGGAAGCACGGGTTCAGTTCCTGGCTTGGGATGATTCCCTGAAGAAGGAAGTGGCAACCCACTCCAGTATTATAGCCTGGAGAATCCCATGGACAGAGGAGCCTGGCGGGCTACAGTCCATGGGGTCACAAAGAGTTGAACATGACTGAACGACTGAACACACACACACACACACACACACACACACACACACACACACACACACACACACACACACACACACACACACACACACACACACACACACACACACACACACACACACACACACACACACCTGAAACTAATACAACTGTCAATCAACTATACTCCAATAAAATTACTTTTAAAAAAGGTATGCAAATCTAGAATTCTGAACTTTCATTTATGACCTTTTAAATGACATTGTCTCTGTCAATTAACGCAAAACACTCTACTCAAGAGTTTTCTCTCTCCCTCAAACTGGTTCCACCACAGTCTATTCCAGTGACCATGGCTAAATCAAGCAGAATGCTTCTTTTGCATCTTTACCCAGGAAAAATGAATAATCTAGTCGTTCTGAAAAAGCTTTTATCATGAAACAAGGATAAGAACAACTAGGAAATCAGATTTTCACCCAAAATCGTATTTCCTGAAAAGCCACAAAGAGAGTAAAATGAAGAATCCTTATTAAGAATTGCAGTAAATATTTATATTTAAAAATTTAATTGAAGTGTAATTTACATTTTTATTAGTTTCAGGTGCACAACATAGAGATTCTCCGAAAAATACAACAAACTAGTAATATAACACAAAAGAAACAGACTCACAAATATACAGAAAAAAACAGTGGTTACCAGTGTGTGTGTGTGTGTGGGGGGTCAGTATAGGGAATGAGAGAATGGGAGGTACAAACTATTGGATATAAGACAGGCTCAAGAATGTGCTGTATAACACAGGCAATATAGCTAATATTTTGTAGTAATTGGAAAGTAAACTTTAAAAATTGTATCAAAATCATTTAAAAAATACTTTTGTAGATTATACTCCATTTAAAATTATTACAAAGCAATGGCTATATTTCCCTGTACAATATCTCCTTGATGCATATTTATTTTATACATATTGGTTTGTACCTCTTAGTCCCACATCCCTGAACGTCCCTACCCACTTCCCTCTCCCCACTAGTAACCACTAGTTTGTTTTCAATATCTGTGATTCGGTTTCTGCTTTGATATATACATTTGCTTTATTTTTTAAGATTCCACATATAAGTAATAACACAGAGTATTTGTCTTTCTCTAACTTATTTCACTAAACATAATACTTACTAGGTCTATATACATTGTAGAATAAACAATTTCATTTTTTATGGCTGAGTAATATTATATTGTAAATTTACACATCTTCTTCATCCATTCATTTATTGATGGACACTTAGGTTCTTTCCCCATCTTGGCTACTGTGAATAATACTGCTGCTACTGGGATGCATATATATTTTTGGCTTAGTTGTTCATTTCCTTTGGATATATATCCAGGAGTGGAAATGCTGGATTATATGGTAGTTCTAAGTTAATTATTTAGTTTTAATTTTAAATTTGTTTAATTCTAATTAGTAGTTCTAATTTTAAGTGAATTACTTTTTAAATGAACTTAGAATAATTTGAGTAATATGCAGAATGCCATTATTTCATAAAATAATCAAAATATTATTTACATAATACTCTTCAATTTGCAAAAGAAAGCCTAAGAGATATGTCAGAAAAAAAAAGCACCAAGGCAGGCAGATGAATTACATGAGGAGCATCTGACCACACCCTCAACAAATAAATGTACAGAGTATCCAATAAAATCTCTCTTCTAGGACACCAAGAGTCCCCAGTCTGTCTCGGTCATTAACAGAAGATTTTACTGAAGACAGAAAGCATCACAGCCCAACCAGTCAACACACAGATGACTCACAGTTAACTTTAAAAAAAGTGACATTTAGAAAAAGTTCCCTTGTGGCTCAGCTGGTAAAGAATCTGCCTGCAATGAGGGAGACCTGGATTCCATTCCTCGGTTGGGAAGATCCCCTGCAGAAGGGAAAGGCTACCCACTCCAGTATTCTGGCCTGGAGAATTCCAGAGCCTGCATAGTCTATGCGGTAGCAAAGAGTCGGACATGACTGAGCTACTTTCACTCACTCACTTAGACAAAGTACTATGTAGACCAGCAAGAATAATTCTGCTTATGAAAGCCCTTAAGCAAACTCCAAAAAGATTTCCCAGCATCCTTGTTCTGCACTTCATGTTTGTGTGTAGGTAAAGGTGAATATTTCACGCAAAGACGGGCTCAATAAAGGACAGAAATGGTATGGACCTAACAGAAGCAGAAGAGGTGGCAAGAATACACAGAAGAACTGTACAAAAAAAGATCTTCAAGACCAAGATAATCACGATGGTATGATCACTCACCTAGAGCCAGACATCCTGGAATGTGAAGTCAAGTGGGCCTTAGAAAGCTTCATTATAAACAAAGCTAGTGGTGGTGATGGAATTCCAGTTGAACTGTTTCAAATCCTGAAAGATGATGCTGTGAAAGTGCTGCACTCATTATGCCAGCAAATTTGGAAAACTCAGCAGTGGCCACAGGACTGGAAAAGGTCAGTTTTCATTCCAATCCCAAAGAAAGGCAATGCCAAAGAAAGCTCAAACTACTGCACAATTGCACTCGTCTCACATGCTAGTAAAGCAATGCTCAAAATTCTCCAAGCAAGGCTTCAGCAATACGTGAACCGTGAACTCCCTGATGTTCAAGCTGGTTTTAGAAAAGGCAGAGAAACCAGAGATCAAATTGCCAACATCCGCTGGATCATGGAAAAAGCAAGAGAGTTCCAGAAAAACATCTATTTCTGCTTTATTGACTATTCCAAAGCCTTTGACTGTGTGGATCACAATAAACTGGAAAATTCTGAAAGAGATGGGAATACCAGACCACCTGACCTGCCTCCTGAGAATTCTGTATACAGGTCAGGAAGCAATAGTTAGAACTGGACATGGAACAACAGACTGGTTCCAAATAGGAAAAGGAGTGTGTCAAGGCTGTATATTGTCACCCTGCTTATTAAACTTATATGCAGAGTACATCATGAGAAACGCTGGGCTGGAAGAAGCACAAGCTGGAATCAAGATTGCCAGGAAAAATATCAATAACCTCAGATATGCAGATGACACCACCCTTATGGCAGAAAGTGAAGAGGAACTCAAAAGCCTCTTGATGAAAGTGAAAGAGGAGAGTGAAAAAGTTGGCTGAAAGCTCAACATTCAGAAAACAAAGATCATGGCATCTGGTCCCATCACTTCATGGAAAAACAGATGGGGAAACAGTGGAAACAGTGTCAGACTTTATTTTTGGGGGCTCCAAAATCACTGCAGATGGTGACTGCAGCCATGAAATTAAAAGATGCTTACTCCTTGGAAGGAAAGTTATGACCAACCTAGACAGCATATTAAAAAGCAGAGACATTGCTTTGCCGACTAAGGTCCGTCTAGTCAAGGCTATGGTTTTTCCAGTGGTCGTGTATGGATGTGAGAGTTGGACTGTGAAGAAAGCTGAGCGCCAAAGAATTGATGCTTTTGAACTGTGGTGTTGGAGAAGACTCTTGAGAGTCCCTTGGACTGCAAGGAGATCCAACCAGTCCATTCTAAAGGAGATCAGTCCTGGGTGATCAGTCACTGGAAGGACTGATGCTAAAGCTGAAACTCCAATACTTTGGCCACCTCGTGCAAAGAGTTGACTCACTGGAAAATACTCTTATGCTGGGAGGGATTGGGGGCAGGAGAAGAAGGGGACAACAGAGAATGAGATAGCTGGATGGCATCACTAACTCGATGGACATGAGTTTGAGTGAACTCTGGGAGTTAGTGATGGACAGGGAGGCCTGGCGTACTGTGATTCATGGGGTCACAAAGAGTCAGACGGGACTGAGCAACTGAACTGAACTGAACTGAAAGGTGTATAGGTGTGAATGAGTAAGTTTTAAGAAACTGGAAAGCTGAGTACCACTTTAAGAGCTGAAATGTTTTCCCATGGTTCCCTACTTACAATGTCACTCATCCAAGTGCCTCGTTAGCCTGGGTTGCCATCAGTCATCAAAACCTAACCCTACAAAGCAAGCTAAGACGCCACATAAGTCATTTGCTATTGGGCATAATGAGGTGGTACTGTTGCATTTTTATTGCCATTAGAATAAATTGTTCACAAGAGAAAGATGCTTCAGCTATTAAAATAAGTGAGGGGGAAAAAAGCCCAGGTATAGAAGTATGTTTTATGTGAAACACTCAGTCCAACATCTGCAAATCATTTGTGTTCTGTAAGCTAATAAAAAGTGTATGTGCTTTTTCCTCCGACTTATCCTCTAGAATTTTTTTCTTCTGTCTACCACTCATAAGAATACATTTTTATTTTCTCCACCATCAACATTTTTTATGGGCTCCTCTAATATATGCTGTCTCTAAATCTGTACAGAAGAATTACCCAAACATGCTTTCTGAGTTTGCGTAAACCCACAAGTAAGCAAACAAACTGATCTCCCCAACATTTCAGCTGGAACCGAACCAACACAATGTCACTGACCCACTGCTCCTACCAACCTCTCCAAGTGCAGGCTGGCCTGTGTGAGGCCCTTCGTAATCAGAGTCAATGCATTTAAATAGGTTTAAATAGTGGCTCTGCCAGGATACAGAGTATCAGGTTCCTTGTGCACATTTGCCATTAATATTCTGAATTCATGAATGCCAATAATTTCTTGAAAACTTGACTTTCAGTGTCAACTTGAATCTGTTGGTTTCTGTCGTATGATTGAGCAAAAATCAATTCTTCTACCTCCTCCAATCCTATCAGTGCAATTAGGCTGAGTTTAAGACATGGGAGGGGGTGACTGGCAGCTTCAGCTTACCCCCTGAAGACATTTTTGTCTTCACTTGAATTTTCTAAAAATAATACACCCACAGAAAAGCATCATTTGGGGGTATTTCCACTCCCTATTAGCAGATACAGAATGGTAGGGTATTAATGACTTCTAAAAGAAAATCATTTCTTCAGATACAAAGAACATCAGGAATGTCTTCCTATTGGTAGTTACAACCTTCAAACTGTTCTTCTCATTGTTTCATCCTTTCAAGATGTAACTGCACATTGAATAAGCAAGACTCACAAGGTGGTCATTTACTTTGGTCCCCCACTCCTCCTCCCCACTTGCTGCAACAAGAGAAAAGGCCTCACAGCAATGAAGACCCAGCACAGCCAAAAATAAATAAATAAAGTTAGTTAAAAATGTTGTTCTCCAAAGACGATTACAGATGGAAAATAAGCATATAAAAAGATGCTCCACATCATATGTCATTAGGGAAATAAAATTAAAACAACACTAAGATATCCCTAAGGGCTTTCCAGGTAGCACTGGTGGTAAAGAATCCACACGACAAGGCAAAAGATGTGGGTTCGATCCCTGGGTTGGAAGATCCCCTGGAGGAGGGCATGACAACCTGATCCAGTATTCTTGCCTGGAGAATTCCACGGACAGAGTAGCCTGGCGGGCTACAGTCCACGGAGTCACAAAGAGTCGGACACAACTAAAGTGACTTAGCAAGCAAGCAAAGATATCACTAAACATGAATTAGAAGAGCCAAAACCCAAAACACTGAAAACACCAAATGCTAGCAAGGATATACAACAACAAGAAGTCTTAGTCACTGTACAGGAAATGCAAAATGGTACCGCTATTCGGAAGGCAATTTGGCAGTTTCTTGAAAAATTAAACACCCTCTTACCATATGATCCAGCAATCACACTCCTTGGGATTCACGCAAATAAGCTGAAAATGTATGTCCACATAAAATCCCACACATGGATGTTTATGGTAGCTTTATTCATAATTGTCAAAATTTGGAAGTAGCCAGATGTCTTTTGGTAGACAAAATGTATAAATAAACTATGGTACATCCAGCCAAAGGAATATTATTCAGTGTTAAAAAGTAACATCAATCCATGAAAAGACATGGAGGAAACGTAAATGCATAATACTAAGTGAAAGAAGACACTCTGTAAAGGGCACATATATGATTCCAACTACAGCATCACATCCTGGAAAAGGTAGCCGTATAGAGACAAAATGATCAGCAGCTGCCCAGTGTCAGAGGGGAGGGAGGGATGAACATTGGGAATACAGAGGATGTTTTTTAGGGCAGTGAAACCAATCTGTAAGATACTGTAACTGTGGGTTGTTGTTGTTGTTCAGTTATTAAGTCATGTCTGACTCTTTGCAATCCCATGGAAATAGCCCGCCAGGCTCCTCTGTCTGTGGAGACTTCCAGGCAAGAATACTCGAGTGAGCTATTGCTTCTTTCCCCAATAATTGTAGGTACACGTCATTATATATTTGTCAAAACCCCTAGAATGTATAACAAAAAGAGTGCACCGTAATGTAAACTATGGACTCTGACTGAGACTTATGTGTCAGTATAGGTTCATCTATTGTAATAAATGGACCACTCGGACAAGGGAGTGTTGATAAGAAGTGTGGTTCTGAGTGTAGCAGGCTAGAGGTGTACGGGAAATCTCTGGATCCTCCTTCTCAGTTTTGCTGTGAACCTAGAGCTGCTTTAAAACATAAAATCTATTTAAGAGGAAAACAAATGGATGGGAGTGGGGGGAATGCTATTCCTACATTACGTAACTAGAGATATTTTCTTGAATATTCTTAAAAGCATTGATACCTTCCTTGTCTCCTCTGTAGTAAACAGGAGAATGAATACTCTGACTGAAGACGTAGCCAGACTTTGAAAATTACCCCTAAGCCTCCCTGCATTCTTTATCCTTCCAAATCATCCACATCTAGAATTAATCATATTTTGGCCTTTGATTCTGCCAAGCCACACAACGAAAACTCTGACCCAAATTCCTCCAACCCTGTACAATACCAGCCCAGGGCACAAAAGCACAGCCCAGAGGGAACGGGATCCCCCACTGTTTAGGGATTTTTTTCTGGTTTTCTGATTTATTCTGATGTGACCTTTGTTCCCTTTATTCGACTCCAGGATACCAGGCATTCATTCAACCATTTTCGTGACACTTCAAGAACCTGATAAAAATGTCTCCTCTACCCATGTCTTAATATAATTTCATGTCTCTTTGGGCTTTCTAAGACTCATTCATAAATTCCCTCAGCTCCCTACACATAAACAATGCTTAATATCACTCATAACTACACGCCATGCCCTCTTTATCCTACCACAAAAATGTCTTCTCATTTCTTTGGAGCCGAAATAAGAAAACAATTTATCCTCTGAGCCAATCAGTTTTCCATCATTTTCACCAAATGTTTACAGAGCAGTCTCAGTCTTCAGAACATGAAGATGAGAGCGTGCCTTGCCCTGGAGTTACACTGTGATTTTCTAAGAAATGCTCTCCTCGGCCAAGCTTATGTACTGTGTTGTTGTTCAGTCACTCAGTCATGTCCGACTCTTACTGACCTCATGGACTGCAGTACGCCAGGCCTCCCTGTTTCTCACTATCTCCTGGAGTTTGTTCAAGCTCATGTCCATTGAGTTAGTGATACCCTCCAACCATCTCATCCTCTGTTGCCCCCTTCTCCTGCCTTTAATCTTTCCCAGCATCAGAGGCTTTTCTAATGAGCCAACTCTTTGTATCAAGTGGCCAGATGATTGGAGCTTGAGCTTCAGCATCAGTCCTTCCAAAGAATGTTCAGGGTTGATTTCCTTTAGGACTGACAGGTTTCATCTCCTTGCTGTCCAGGGGACTCTCAAGAGTCTTCTCCAACACCACAGTTCCAAAGCATCAATTCTTGGGCACTCAGCTTTCTTTATGGTCCAACTCTCACATCCATACGTGACTACTGGAAAAACCACAGCTTTGGCTAGATGAACCTTTGTCAACAAAGTGATGTTTCTGTTTTTTAATACATTGTTTAGGTTTGTCATAGCTTTTCTTTCAGAGAGCAAGTATCTTTTAATTTCATGGCTTCAGTCACTGTCCACAGTGATTTTAGAGCTCAAGAAAATAAAGTCAGTCACTATTTCCATTTCTCCCCCATGTGTTTGCCATGGTGTGATGGGACTGGATGCCATGATCTTTTGTTTTTTGAAGGTTGAGTTTTAAGCCAGCTTTTTCACTGTATATGTGCTTGAGTGACTTCAGCCACAGGATCACGCTCCCAGATCTCTGACCCAGATTCCTTCCCCACGCTTCAGACTTGAAAGTCTACTGGACACCCCACAGTCACCCCAAACTCAACAAACTGGAAACACACTATCTTGCCCCTAAACCATATTATTTCTGCTGCATTTCCCTCAGTGAATGACACCTAGTTCAACTTTTATCCAAGTTAGAAATGTGGAATACCCTTGACTCTTCTTGATTCAGATACCCAATCAATCAGCAAAGTTCCATCCACGTTAAGCCCTAAATCTTTTCCTTTAATAATTTTACTTATTTGTTTTTGGTTGCACTGGGTTTTCACTGCTGTGTGCTTGCTTTCTCTAGTTGCGGCAAGCGGGGGCTACTCTCTGGTTGTGGTGTGCAGGCTTCTCACTGCGGTGACTTCTCTTGCTGTGGAACATGGGCTCCTATGCCCTTCAGTGGTTGCAGCACGTGGGCTCAATAGTTGGGCCCCCCAGATTCTAGGGTCTCAGGCTCAGTATTTATGGAGCACAGGCTTAGTTGCTCTGCAATGTGTGGCATCTTCGTGGACCAAGGATCAGACCCATGTCTCCTGCACTGGCTCCCGCAAGGAGTTCTTATCCACTGCGCCACCAAAGAAGTCTAAGCTCTAAGTCTTGAATCTACCACTCACCCCATAACCACTGCTCTGGCTGTATCTGATTCTTAACACTGATTTTGCAGTGAGGTTTTCTTTAACTCTGGTTTTGCCCCTCTAAAGGCGTAAGACCTTTTGTTCTCTGGTAGAGAGCTAGACGATGCAGCCAAAGGATGAGGCTGGAAACAGAATTCCACGAGAGAGGGCGCTGATCACAGAGATTTTATTTCTCTGATGAGGCAGTGTGGGTCCCAGGCAAGATGTTTGAAAGGATGACTTTGATTCAGCCTTAATTAAACCCTTTAATTTTCAACTTAGCTGAAGAAATAAACAACTGACAGACACAATCATTTCGTGCTCAGAATACATCTTCAAGAAATTACCTTAGAAATACATAGCCTTTATCCAAGTGCTAACTCCAGAAAATTAAAGGCAGTTGAAGAAGCATCAGTTATAGCTTTCTTCTCCTCAACAAACTAAAACAATATCTTGGTCAGATTACCCCAGAAATGTTCATTCTCACTTCAAAATATTTTTTAAATGGTGGAAGGCAATATTAATAATATTAAAATGGGGAGCGGAAATAGAGTAACAGATGTAGAAAAGGAACTTACAGCTATCAGGGGTGCAGGGGGAGGGGTAAACTGGGAGACTGGGATTGATATATACCCACTGGTACATATAAAATAGACAACTAATAAGGACTTACAGTGTAACACAGGGAACTCTACTCAACATCTTGTAACAACATAAAATGGAAGAGAACGTAAAAAAGAATATCTGTATTTATATATATGTATAACTGAATCATTTTGTTGTATACCTAAAACTAACACAACATTGTGAGTCAAGTATATTTCAATAAAAATTATAATAAATAAAGAAATAAAATGGGGAACTCTGTGAATATGCGAAGAATTTTCTGGAAACCAAAGCTCTTCATTTCTAGTGTCTACTAGAGACAGACACTGCAAAAAGATCTATCAGACTACATCTGAACACGTATTCATCAAGAACATTCAGGCACATACGGTTTAAACAACAACCAGGAACAACTTTTATCTAGCACTCTCTATTTACCAATCAATGTTAACATTTCATACGAAATATGTCATCTCACAGAAGCTATGACATTCTTATTAAAAGTACCTCCATTTGATGGTTGGACACACCAAGATCTATGGAGGTTGGTAATTTATCAAAGATTGCACACTCTTGATCCCAAGCCAACAAGGCCAACAAAGGGTTCCTTTATATATCACTCCAGGTTGTAGACGAACAGCCAGAAGGGGAGGCATGTAAATTAAATCTGAACTAGTTCCTGTCCTAAAAAAAGGTGGGGCAGGGCAGAGCAGGGGGAGGTGGAGAGGGGGCAAAATGGTAGCATACAAAGACCAATTTAGTCTGAGGTACACAGTAGGCTTCCGTGAACCATGACCGATTCAGTTGAATGTATAAGTAATCAAGGAAAATTGGGTTAGATGGGGTAACATCTTGGGCAGAACTTTTCAAACTGAAATGAAAATGACATTCTAACAAACATGTAGAGTAAATGGGATTTACTGATACGTGACCACTTGGGCCTCCCACAAGCCTTCATCTGAACCCAGTCAACCCGCCTCAACCCCAGAGCCAGTCCCAGATAACCACCCCAAACCACAGGCTGTTGCTTAGTCGCTAAGTCCTGTCCAACACTTTGTGACCCCATGGACTGTAGCCCGCCAGGCTCCCCTACCCATAGGATTTCTCAGGCAAGAACACTCGAGTGGGCGGCCATTTCCTTCTCTAAAACCACCAGCACATTCCTAAAAACACTATTTGCTGTCCAATAGGGGTTCTCTCAGTAAACCTTAAATTATATTTTCAGAGCTGCATTTTCATTTTGTCATTAGTTCAGTTCAGTTCAGTTGCTCAGTCATGTGTGACCCCATGGACCGTAGCACACCAGGCCTCCCTGTCCATCACTACCTCCAGAGTTTACTCAAACTCATGTCCATTGAGTCAGTGATGCCATCCAACCATCTCATTCTCTGTCATCCCCTTCTCCCCCTGCCTTCAATCTTTCCCAGCATCAGGGTCTTTTCAAATGAGTTAGTTCTTCACATCAGGTGGCCAAAGTATTGGAGTTTCAGCTTCAACACCAGTCCTTCCAATGAATAATCAGGACTGATTTCCTTTAGAATGGACTGGTTGGATCTCCTTGCAGTCCAAGGGACTCTCAAGAGTCTTCTCCAACACCACAGTTCAAAAGCATCAATTCTTCGGTGCTCAGCTTTCTTTAGAGTCCAACTCTCACTATTCTAATAAGAAAGTTTGGCAAATTATTAAAAGTATGATTAGGAAAAAATAAATCACATATCTCACAACTTAGAGATCATGATAATTTCATGCCCTTGCTAAGGCTCTTTTCCATGGATATATGTTTTATATATTTTCCACTTATCTGTGTTTGCCCTGTGGTTCCTAGGAGACAACCTCTGAGCCCTTAGAAAATTCTGTCTGATATGAGTGTTATTATATGCCCAAGACCTTGAGTCATTCTGGACTATCGTGACTAGATAAATTTATTCTAGTGAAGGGATTTATGATGGATGACTGTTGTTGCTCCATGGGGCTGGAATATGAGTAGCTGACATTCATTATGGGGGTGCTGGATGCCTACATGACTGAGCCCTAATAAACAGCCAGGCTCAGGTGAGCTTTCCCCAGTTGGTATCAAGGCTAGAGTTGGTTTCCCTGGTTGTCAACATTTTGCATGTTTTGCCACACATCATTGCTGGGAGGATTAGGGACACTCATGTGACTCCTCTGTGCAAACTCCAGAACAGAGCAGCCGGGTGTGCTACAGTGTATGGGGTCGCAAAGAGTTGGACATGACTTAGCAACTGAACACCAAGTGACAATGACAAAGTGTGACTCCACTGGGAGAGAACACTGAGAAGCTTGTGACTTGCTTCTCTTGGACTTTGCCACACCAGCCTTATCCCCACGCCAGTCTTAATCAGTATCCTTTCACTGTGATCAACCATAACCATGAGTATAACAGCTTTTCTGAGTCCTGTGAATCATTGAGCCTGAGGGTGGCCTTGGGACCTCTGACACAGTTTGTCTATCTGAGAAATCTATAAGCTTGAGTTGAGCCAAACTCCAGTATAAGCTAACCATGTCTCTGACTACTTTTAAAAACTCAAAAAGCACAGTCACACCATCTATTAATGGATTTGCCTGCTAAGTCACTTTTGCGACCCTATGGACAGTAGCTCACCAGGTCCCATTGTCCATGGGATTTTCCAGGCAAGAAAACTGGAGTGGGTTGCCATTTAATAGTTTTATTACAGTTTACATTACTGATGAATGCTTATTTTCAAAGAATCTCACCTTACTTTTGAGTTATTTTAAACTCAAGGTAGCTTAAAGGCAAGGAAAAAAAAAACCCTGAAAATGAAGAAATGCAAATCAGTGTATTTTTCTCTATTCTAAGTGTACCCAGTCTGAGAGGACAATTAATATTGTAAAAGTCAATAAATCAACTGAACTCCTGAGATGTGAACAGTTAGCAAGATTTTGCACAGCTCCACATAATCTCAAGAGAATAGAGATTCATTCTGAAATAAATCCAGGAATGAGGTTGAGAACCCAAGCACTGTAAGCCCTCCAGGAAGTTTACAATAGCTTCAAGTACTTTCTAGGAAGGCTACAATCCTTCCTTGGCACAGACAGCCCTCCCAGCCACCAGAAAGCGAGTGTTCCAGGCTGGTCCAAGTGGAGTGTACATTTTTACGCCCCTTCACTCTCTCAGTCTAGATTTGATTATGAGCTTTCCCATTCCCAAGGATGACATGCTCATATTCCCTTCATTTATTTAGAGTCTGATTTTATGCAGGAATGTTCCTCTTCTATTTGTGGATGTAGTGTTTCTTAAGCAGGCTTCCGTCTAGTGGAACAGTATGCTCTTACCCTGCTCCTTGGAGCGTCCCAGGTCTGTTTTGAATCAAGAGGCTCTAATTGTTTTGAGATTCTGACATGAGATACTCATTGTTTTACACTGATTAAATGGCTTCTTGATCATTCCTCCCAGGACTGGATGTTAACCAAAACTTTAAGGGCAACCAAAAGATGCCTTTGGAATTCTTGTTCCCACAAACAGACACTGCTTTTTCTCCCCAGACAAGGTGTGAGTAAATGAGCTAGTACCACAGAGAAA
Organism: Ovis aries; assembly: GCF_016772045.2. Lineage (NCBI taxonomy): Eukaryota > Metazoa > Chordata > Mammalia > Artiodactyla > Bovidae > Ovis > Ovis aries. Next base: position 57,825,141 of record NC_056069.1, read on the forward strand.
AGGCGGGAGAGTTTTTGCTAAATAAGTAAATTGGGTGATCTATGTGGACTCTTCTTGGGCAATCCTTTCCCAGAATCTCTGCTCCATTCCTCTAACCCTGCCTGCCATTCCCTACATGGAACTTACTCTCAAATGCCACTCCCATCACACATTCTGTCCCACTGGCAAGAAGTGCTGGCCATCCTCTCTGCCAAGCCGAAGTCCTTCTGACTTCACACATTAACTCCAAATCCAGGTTTCTCCAGCAGCAGTCCCTCCTTTGCCACGCCGACAGCAGATGACAGCATTCACCCCCATTCCCCCACCCCCAGTTTCTTTGATCACTTCCACTTCACTGCCAACAGCCACACAGTATAGTGCCTCACTTTTCGGTGGATGACTTCATGCTCAGAACTGATCACCATGTTTGTGTAAGCGTGGGTGTCCTCTACTTTATAAAACCCCAAACCTAAGCCGTCCAGCTTCTAAACAGCAGGAAGCATGTATGTCCTAATGTTTTCCTAATATTTCAAGTGACCTTGTGCAATGCTGTGTGGAGAGGAGACTGCTTGTTTCCAGAGTTGAGTCAGAGAGACACTGATTGATTAGAATCTTGAATGTGAGATCCACTCCAGTATTCCTGCCTGGAAAATCCCATGGAGAGAGGAACCTGGTGGGTACAATCCAAAGGGTCGCCAAGAGTCAGACGGGACTGAGCATCAGCACAGCAGACGGAAGACAGACCAGATCAGAAAAACTCAAATTGTTCTAAATTCCCTTCTCATCACATTCTGTGGACTCCTATCCATGATCATATTGTGAATTCTGTCCCCTGTGCCTTCTTGTATACAACACGTATGTATGGATGGATAGATATGTACATGTAAACACACACAGAGAGACACTCACGCAGAGCAATGTATAGAGGAAAACCATTCCACTGAAAAGCAAGATAACTGGGCTAAGGAACAGCTCAACAGCTTCAGTCGGTCCCTGTGCATAGCCACCTGCACTTCACCAGCTCCAGTGATCTTGCTTGCAAAACGGAAAAATATGACTGGAACGTTCTAGAGAAGGTGGGGTCTCATTCTAAAAGTGCCATGACAAAAGGAAAGCATTGCTATGGGTTTTTAAAACTGGACAAGGTCAGTTAGGGATATTTAAAATGGGTAGCCAGCAAGGTGGTCTTTCCAAACGGCACTAGTGGTAAAGAACCTATCCGCCCATGCAGGAGACATGAGATGGGACCTCAATCCCTGGGTCGGGAAGATCCCCTGGAGGAGGGCATGGCAACTCACTCCAGTATTCTTGCCTAGAGAATCCTAAGGATAGAGGAGCCTGGTGGGTTACAGTCCATAGAGTCACAAAGAGACACGACTAAAGTGACTTAGCATGCACGTATGCAACCGACAAGGAACAACTGCACAGGGAAATCTGCTGAATAATATGTAACAACCTAAATGGGAAAAGAATTTGAAAAAGATATAAGCACATGTATAACTGAATCACTTTGCTGTACAACTGAAACTATCATAACACTGTTAATCAACTATACTCCAGTATAAAATAAACAGCTAAAAAATGATAAAATAAATATTCAGGATTTAAACTTTAAAGAAAAAATGGATGATTCATTCATTAGTAACTAGATGAAAAATAAAAACGTTTGAAGACAGGTGCCTTCTCAAGTATTCATTTTCCAAAAGAGACAGTTTCTCTACTTTCGTACATAAAGATGTACCAAAACTGAGTAAACACCGGGAATAACCCCCACCTATAGAGGGCTTACAATGTGCCAGGAACTTTCAATTCAGTTTTGGAATCTTTAACTCATTTAAAAATCTCACAGTTGCCCTCTGAGCTAAGTACTGATATTCTCATTTTAAAGATGGAGAAACTGAGGCATGGGGAAGTTATTTCTCTGGCGGATGACCACATAGCTCACTAAGTGACAGAGCCAGGACTCAAACTGTGAGCTGATAGACATACATGTTGTAGACAGAGGGTTCTGTGGAGAGCTGAAAAAGATCAGAAATCCATGGCACGCTTGAGTATTAAACCTAGTGGGACAGAGGGTAAACATCACAAGCTCTGGGAGCTGGGGATGCGGCAAACATCTTAGGTACTGTCCTTTCCCATAGACCTGAGATATCTCCTGGCCCTTCCACATGGGACAGGACATAAGTTACAATGTACATTTAGCTGCAAAAAGATTAATGTAGACAAGTTGAAGGTTACTTACACTGTAACTTAATCTCCTATAATAAACAGATAAAAGTAGAATCCAACACATCATCTGAGAAGAGATAAAATTCAATGTGTTGGTTATAATAAGAGAAAGAGGAAATTCACTGACCCACCACAATTAATGCCATTGCGGTGAGTTATTCCTCCAAGCCATAACTGATAATAACACCAATGAACCAGAGTACATTCTAATAACTTCACAATCCTACCACGTTTGGGTTAAGAGAGAGAAGGGTCATTGGCAGCAAGCAGAAGAGAAATCACACACACACATGCACAAATCAGTTCCCCTTTTGATTCTAAAATAGAAAAAGGAAAGTAAAACATAATTCCACTAATTCGAAAAGAATGCCTTCAACTTCTCCATAAGAGGTTTAGCGGTTCATTATAGAAATGAGCTCTTCCGTCTCCCAAGAAGGAAGCCTCATTTACTCACACTAAAGGACCATAAAATCCATTTCTTCAAAGTGTACTTCCCTGACTTAGTCAAGCCTTTTACCTAGAGTAGCAAGAGTGCAGGTCTTCCAAATCCCCAAGTCCACTGAGCACTGGAAACCTACACGTGGAGTCACAGGTTTGTGGTTCCACGTGAGAATCCAGCCAGAACCACTCCACATACTCAAGTCATTCAGGGGATGGCAGAACTGTACAAAACCTCCTATTTTAGTCTATTAGAACTCTATGTCCATATTTGCTTAAATGATGATATATAGTAAACATTAAGAGTAACACACCATCTAAATGAAATCCACGTATCATCTCTCCCAACACCCAAATTAATGATGGCAAATGAACCGTCACCTTAAATATCATATCTCTACATTGAGCATTAACACATAGGGGAGAAATTGCTGGTTGCGCCCCCAAATCCACTCTCTCTGTCTTCCACAGTAATAGTTTAAGCTGCTCACATGGCACCAAGCTAAAGGCCACATTTCCCAGCCTCACTTGCAGCAAGGTGTCAATGTGTACCTTCCTGTGGATCAACAGGATGTGAACAAAAGTGATGCTACAATGCCTGGTTCATTTTTAATCTGTAAGAAAGCCACTAGCAGGATGTCCCTGGTGGTCCAGTGATTAAGACTCTGCTTCCAATACAGGGGTACAAGTTTGATCCCTGGTCAGGGAACTAATATTCTGCATGCCATGCAGAGCTGCCAAAAATAAATAAATAAAAATACTTTTTTTTAATTAAAAACAAGAAAAAAAGAATGGGACTTGTCCCAGAGTTCTTTATGGTCTTCCTGTAAACTGGGACACATCAATGCAGATAATGTCATATGACTGACAGGTCAAAAAGATGGAAGGAATCCTATCCCGATATGACTTATCATGTGTCATCTGGACTACTCACTTCTTGAATATATTTTTAAAAATCCTTTCATTTACTGTATTTTTATATTATTTTATTACAGCAGCATAGTTTTATCCTAATAATCTCAGTGAAATCAACCCATTAGTCCCACTAACCCTAATCAGGTGTTGCTAATGGTAAAGAACCCAGCTGCCAACACAGGAGACCCAAGAGATGGAGGTTCAGTCCCTGGGTCTGGAAGATCCCCTGGAGGAGGACAGGCAACCCACTCCAGTATTCTTGCCTGGAGAATCCCACAGACAGAAGAGCCTGGCGGACTACATACAGTCCATGGGCTCGCAAAGAGTCGGACGCGACTGAAGCAGTTTAGCACACATGCACCCTAACTTAAATCCTCTGCAACAACTCTGTCCAATAAGACTTTCTCTGTGATGGAACTGTTCAGTATCTGCATGGCCCAATATGATAGCAACAGGAGGAGACTGAGCCCTCGTAATGGCCAGTGTGTCTGCAAAACTGAATTCATAATTTTTTTAATTGTAAATTTTGGGAGAGATGGGAATACCAGACCACCTGACCTGCCTCTTGAGAAATCTGTATGCAGATCAGGAAGCAACAGTTAGAACTGGACATGGAACAACAGACTGGTTCCAAATAGGAAAAGCAGTACGTCAAGGCTGTATATTGTCACCCTGCTTATTGAACTTATATGCAGAGTACATCATGAGAAACGCTGGACTGGAAGAAACACAAGCTGGAATCAAGATTGCCAGGAAAAATATCAATAACCTCAGATATGCAGATGACACCACCCTTATGGCAGAAAGTGAAGAGGAACTAAAAAGCCTCTTGCTGAAAGTGAAAGAGGAGAGTGAAAAAGTTGACTTAAAGCTTAACATTCAGAAAACGAAGATCATGGCATCCGGTCCCATCACTTCATGGGAAATAGATGGGGAAACAGTGGAAACAGTGTCAGACTTTATTTTGAGGGGCTCCAAAATCACTGCAGATGGTGACTGCAGCCATGAAATTAAAAGACGCTTACTCCTTGGAAGAAAAGTTATGACCAACCTAGATAGCATATTCAAAAGCAGAGACATTACTTTGCCGACTAAGGTCCGTCTAGTCAAGGCTATGGTTTTTCCTGTGGTCATGTATGGATGTGAGAGTTGGACTGTGAAGAAGGCTGAGCACCGAAGAATTGATGCTTTTGAACTGTCATGTTGGAGAAGACTCTTGAGAGTCCCTTGGACTGCAAGGAGATCCAACCAGTCCATTCTGAAGGAGATCAGCCCTGGGATTTCTTTGGAAGGAATGCTGCTAAAGCTGAAACTCCAGTACTTTGGCCACCTCATGCGAAGAGCTGACTCACTGGAAAAGACTTTGATGCTGGGAGGGATTGGGGGCAGGAGGAGAAGGGGACGACCGAGGATGAGATGGCTCGATGGCATCACTGACTCGGGCATGAATCTGAGTGAACTCCGGGAGTTGGTGATGGACAGGGAGGCCTGGCATGCTGCGATTCATGGGGTCGCAAAGAGTCAGACACGACTGAGCTACTGAACTGGACTGAACTGAACTGTAGTTAAATAAAATTTTAAAGGACTTTCCTGGTGGCTCAGATGGTAAAGAATCCATGTGCAATGTGGGAGACCTGGGTTCAATTCCTGGGCTGGGAAGATCCCCCAGAGGAGAGCACAGAACCCACACCCACTGCCGGATTCTTGGCAGGAGAATCCTTGTGGACAGAGGAGCCTGGCAGGCTACACAGCCCATTGGGTCACTAAGAGTTGGATATAACTGAGCGACTAGGCACACACACACACAAATTTAAAAGCCACATAAGGCTGGTTGCCAGTTACTACTTTATTGGACAATGCAGTATCTGAAACATGTGAAATTGTATTGTTTTGTTGTTGTTATTTAGTCACTAAGTCGCGTCCAACTCAGTATGGACTGCAGCACAACAGGCTCCTCTGTCCTCCACTGTCTCCCGGAGTTTGGGCAAATTCGTGTCCGTTGAGTCAGAGATGCTATCTAACCATCTCATCCTCTATCATCCTCTTCTCCTCCTGCCTTCTATCTTTCCCAGCAGCAGTGTCTTTTCCAATGAATCGACTCTTCCCATCAGGTGGTCAAAGTATTGGAGCTTCAGCTCTAGCATCAGTCCTTCCAATGAATAGTCAAGGTTGATTTCCTTTAGGATGGACTGGTTTGATCTCCTTGCAGTCCAAGGGACTCTCAAGAGTCTTCTCCAGCACCACAGTTTGAAAGCATGAATTCTTTGGCACTCAGCCTTCTTTATGGTCCAACTCTCACATCTGTCCATGGCTACTAGAAAAACCATAGCTTGAACTATACAGACCTTTGTCAGCAAAGTGGTGTCTCTGCTTTTTAATACGCTGTCTAGGTTTGTCACAGCTTTCCTTCCAAGGAGCATGTGTCTTTTAATTTCATGGCTGTAGTCATGGTGATCTTGGATGGTGATCTTGGAGCCCCAAAAGTAAAATCTGTCACTGCTTCCACTTTTTCCCCTTCTATTTGCCATGAAGTGATAGGACTGAATGCCATGATCTTAGTTTTTTGAATGTTAAAATTGTAAACGTACAACAATTAGGAAGACCCATTATTATCATAGAAGGATTCATATTTTAAAGCAATGGGCTTTTGCTAGAATGTTACAGAGTAACAGAGGTCCTTAAACCACAATTTTCTCTAAGTAGAAATAGATGTCAGGCTGAGACTAAAGTATGAAGTGTTTAGCGTTGTCATCTTAAAGCTGACACTAGCTTGTATTTCAACATGAAGGACACTTGGGATTCTTTTACACTATCATCAATACATTCATCTTCCATAAAACTAAACTCAGCAGATGATATTTTGTTGGAGAGACAAATGCAAAGCAGTTAGCAGCAATCAGGCTTACCAGTAAGTCACCATCTTTATTCCATTACACTGAGACCTGGGGCAGTAAAACTTAATTGAGAGGTACTGGAACATCTCCTGATTGATCTGAGTACTCATCTTATACAACGCTACTTTGGAGAGGTCAAGTTTACGTTAATATTGTAAAACACTACGAAACTCCCAGAAAAGACGTGTGTTACAATGGAGCTGAATGCCACATGAATCATCCATCTGAAACTCGTAGCTGAGGCTCTGAATACAATTATGAGAAACAAATAAACCAAACTGGGCAGATTGCCCAGAGACAACAGTCAAATATAAACTTTGGCGAGGGACAGAAATGAAGGGAGGGTGCTGAGACAAGAGGGTGGTAGTGGGATAATGAGGGCAAGACAAGGGGGAACCACGGCTGAGGGAGGAGGGGCCGGGAAGATAAAGCCACCAGAGCAAGACAGATAATAACACTAGCAATGAAGACAAAAACCAAAGAGAGGAGACTGGCCCCAAGTCGTATTATGATTTTTTAAAAAAAAATTTGGGCCACACCCAGCATGTAGGACCTTAGTTTTCTGACCAGGGATCGAACCCAAGCTCCCTGCATTGGAACCCTGGAGTCTTAACCACTGGACTGCCGGGGAAATCCTCCAAAATCTTTAAGGTATGCACAAAAGCCCTCACTGAAGCACTCTTGTGGGGGGTTTACATAGACACACATTAAAATTTACATAGTTTTTGCCCCAGAGTGAGTTTATTAGTAATCTGAAATTTCCATCCCAGTCTCCTTTGTTGGATGAACTTGAACAGCAATGAAACAGCTCAGTATCAAGACCCATCAGGGTCTTGATGGGGCTCCAGAAACAGCACCCTTCTCTCCTTCAGATTCAAGACAAACTGCAGAAATCATAAAAGAGGAGTGGCAGAGAAAGAGGGGGAAATGGCTCCTTTGTTTCCAGGAACTTATAGTTCAGAGGTTGTAGTTTTAGGTCTATAGCCAAGTGGCTAATACTGAGCTGCTTTCTAACTACTATTAAAAGTTGAATCCGAACCTTCGCTCAGTACAAAGAAATTTATAACTGTCTGAAGACTTAACCTATCCAAATGCAAAGCAATAACAAACAGAGGAAAATACACACAGCTCAATCACCCCTGAGCCCACGAGCACCAGAGAGAGAGGAGGCTGGTTCTTACATGGGAATGTGAATGTTTCTTTACCCTCCTTCTTCTAGTAAGTAAAGAGAATCAACCCAATTGTCCTTTAGGACTTGGAACTGTAAAATGTCAGTGCTGCAATAGTTTTAAATCAAATAAGATTACCCAAAGAGAACCAGACTCTGTGTGCTCCGAATAAACAGCTAAAATTTTTATTTCCCAAAGTGAAAGTGTCTAAAAGTATAGTTTATAAACATCACCTAGACGTACAATGTAGAATAATGAACTAAGTATTTGACTAGGACATATAGCTTCTAATTCCAACTCTGCTTTGTCAGTTAAATAATAGTAATAATGATAATAATAATGACAGCATCCTATTTAATTGATTCTAAGCTCCACTGCCCATTTAATACCTTCATCTTACAACCAATACTATCTTTTTGGTATTGCCAAAGTGGCAAATCTTTGGCAAACTTATTGTAATTTCATGAAAACTTCCGGTCCTATGCTCTTGAGTTCAAGAAAGCAGTGGCCCCTTGCACATTAGATCTGATGAAATGCAAGTTACTGTAAATCAAAAAGTAGCATGTGTTAGTGCCAGGCACTGTCACTTTTATCTACTAATTCAATCCACTCCCTGACAACCCTTGGAGGGAAGAACTAACATGGATTCCACTCGCCAGATGCAGAAACTGAGGCACTGAGAGGCTAAATAACATCTCACAAGATCACACAAGTAGTGACTGGCCTGGCATCCAGGTCTGGGCTTTGGGCCACCACGCTCACCATGCTGTACCTCACACAGGACTAAGCATGAGTCTTTTCGAGCAACTGGCACCCGAGTTTCTTGATAATGTCCAAAGGAGGGCACTGGGATAAACAACCTCCTGAGTGCCATTGAGCTTTAAAACTCAGGGTGCCCTAACATGAAAGAGACGACATCACATCCCTTTGTAGGGCAGGTACTATATTAGTAAAGAAATAAATGATAGCTTAATTTTAATTTATTTCTTAAATTCCTTACAGAAGGATACTGTTTTTCTCTTCACTTACAGGAAAAAAAAAAAGGAAAAAACTTAAAAGGATAAAACTGAGGCATTTTTACTCCGTTAAATATCCTGGTAATTTTAAATAAAAAACATATTACCCTTTACGAAACCTGATCACTAATGAACCACCTTCTGTCTAATTCAGCTTTTTCAGTTCTGCAGGATTGGACATTAGCAGAAACAGTAAATCATAGCACATAAATATGCCAGAATCTGGCACATAGCATATAATTTCATCTTGTGACTTTTAAAATAGGAACAATAAAGTACACATAGACATATATACAATATGTCACACACACACGTGTGTGCACAATGAAGTACACACACAAGTACACACTTGTACAATATGTCACACACACAATAAAGTACACACTTGTGTATATGAATGGTATTTTACACTGAATTGAGAACACTAGAAACAATGAGGTTTTTTCCCCATTTTAGAACCATTAAAATGTCCATTATTGTATCAAATGGCATAGAAAACTACAAATCAGAATGCTACTCCTTGAACTTACTTACAGAACAGAAATAGACTCCCAGACATAGAAAACAAACTTAGGGTTACCAAAGGGGATACCTGGGGTCAGGGGAGTAAATTAGGAGTTTGGATTAATATATACACACTCTGTGTGTGTCTGTGTGTGTGTGTGTGTCTGTGTGTGTGTGTGATACCTCACCAGGCTCCTCTGTCCATGGAATTAGGAGTTTGGATTAATATATACACACTCTGTGTGTGTGTGTGTGTGTGTGTGTGTGTGTGTGTGATACCTCACCAGGCTCCTCTGTCCATGGAATTAGGAGTTTGGATTAATATATACACACTCTGTGTGTGTGTGTGTGTGTGTGTGTGTGTGTGTGTGTGTGATAGCTCACCAGGCTCCTCTGCCCATGGAATTTTCCAGGCAAGAATACTGGAGAGGTTTGCCATTTCCTCCTCCAGAGGATCTTCCCGACCCAGGGATTAAACCTGCATCTCCTGCATTGGCTGGTGGATTCTTTACCACTTCATCATCTAGGAAGCCCATATAGACACTACTTTATACAAAACAGGCAAACAATAATGACCTACTGTATACCACAGGGAACTACACTTACTATTTTGTAATAACCTGTAGTGGAAAAGGAACTGAAAAGGTTTATATACATATATATCTGAATCACTTTGCTGTACACTGGAAGCTAACATAACATTTTATTTTTTTACATAAATTTATTTATTTTAATTGGAGGTTAATTACTTTACAATATTGTATTGGTTTTGCCATACATCAACATGAATCCACCACAGGTATACACGTGTTCCCCAACCTGAACACCCTTCCCTCCTCCCTCCCCGTACCATCCCTCTGGGTCATCCCAGTGCACCAGCCCATTTTAAACTAGCCATACTTCAATTTAAAAAAGAATATCACTCCCTATTAATACCAAGTCAGTCTCAAACCACACAAACACCAGATTTCTCTACTTCGTAGGAATATTCAGATTTGTCATAATTAAAAAAAAAAAAGCTCAAATCTTTTTCAAATCCTTCATGCAATTAGAACTTAAAAATGAAAACTTTACCAAAAGCTAAACCACATTCTAACTTCCCTCCTTCTAGTGCTGATCTCAAAGGATCGTCCAAAATAGGGATAAATAGAGCATAACTTACACTGCTTATGTGACAACTTCCAGCTACAGACAGGAATTTCCTCTTTTAAAAAAATGAATTCCAAAAAAATAAAAAATGAATTCCAAAACCAACTTTTCTTTCGATTTTCTAAGTTTCTGGCAGACCTTACTCAAAGTCAATCCACTGGTTTATTGGGCCAAATGAGGAGAAGTTAGAAATGTTAGAAGTTAGAAATTTAAGAAAGACACCACCTTAGCTCTCTTAAAAATGAGGTTCTAAGAAGGTCACCTGTCTTGCAAACAGTGGGATCCAGATTCTAATTCGGGCTGTCTGGCTCCAAAGCTGGTTAACCAGGAACCTCTCTCTGACTTCCTCATCAGACCCAAAGTTCCCAGAGAACAAGCGAATGTTTATTCAGCTTCTCTGGTGCCTCAGATGGTAAAGACTCCAACTGCAATGAAGGAGACCTGGTTTGTTCCCTGGGTCAGGAAGATTCCCTGGAGGAGGGCATGGCAACTCACTCCACTATTCTTGCCTGGAGCATCCCATGGACAGAGGAGCCTGGTGGGTTACAGCCCATAGAGTCGCAAAGAGTTAGATAGAACTGAGCGACTAATAGTAACTGACATATCTCATGTATGGGCTTCCCTGGTGGATCAGCAGTAAAGAATCTGCATGCCAGTGCAGGAGACATGGGTTCCATCCCTGGGTCAGGAAGATCCCCTGGAAGAGGAAATGGCAACCCACTCCAGTATTCTTGCCTGGGAAATCCCACAGACAGAGGAGCCTGGAGGGCTGCAGTCCATGACATAACAAAGAGTCGGACACAACTTAGCAACTAAACAACAAATCTCACAGGTAGGCCAAGCCCCGCAGTGACAGACAGAGATTAAGAAATATCTGCTGTCTAGATGAATTAATACAGGAACTGAAAAATTTAGATAAGCAAATGCCCAAGTTGATCAGTCCCAGAAAAATTCCTTCAGATCCTGGGTGGTGATGATGAAAAGGAGAGATCAAAGACCAATTAACTGTCCTGGCCTCCAGATCCAGTTCAGGGAAACTCAAATCAATCAGAACATGGAGGTATGTGAGCTGATGTCACCCCCAACCACCCAAAGCAGAAGGCAGAGTCTTTCTAGAATCTTCCATCTCACTCATCTCCTTCAGCCAAAGAGTCTTCAAGTACTTTTCCCTTTGTTGCATTGTTAAAACCCACACCTTCTTCCTCAATCATGATGTCTCTGCCAAAATCAAGCTTCTACCTGACCTCACTTAGCGATCCTTCTCCCCTCCAACACACAGTACTGTCAGGGTCTTGATGGGGCTCCAGAAACAGCACCCTTCTCTCCCTCAGATTCAAGACAAACTGCAGAAATCATAAAAGAGGAGTGGCAGAGAAAGAGGGGGAAATGGCTCCTTTGTTTCCAGGAACTTATAGTTCAGAGGTTGTAGTTTTAGGTCTATAGCCAAGTGGCTAATACTGAATACAAATGCTGGCCACCATGAGACCAAAGTTGGTCCACATATAGGCAGAGGAGCTGCCCCCCACCAAGGGCAGCTCCTTCCCAAGAGCAAAACAGAATGGAGCTCAGATGTCAACTTTATTCCTCTCAAATTTTCCAACCAGGTAAATATCTCCAGGCCAGGAGTTATATACACGACACTCCCATCGCAAGGAGTAGAGAAGAGGAACCCATGTGCCTGTCCATCAGCCTTTCAAACTCTGTCCCAGGTTGGCTGCCTTTGCTAAGCACTTGCCACAGATGCTCCCTCCTGCCATCCACCCTGCTTCACACCACTTTCATAACCATGCATATCTGCCTACCTCTCCAGGCGTGGGGCTCAACTCAGATCATCCTCTCCTCCCCTCTCAGTTGACCCACTGGGCCTGCCTCTTTGTCTGACCTTCTCTCATTCCCTCCCTAACAGCCATGCCTGGCAAGCCCTTCCTCATTTGCCAGATGCAGTTCAAGGTCCTCTCGATAGCCCTCATGAACACTCTCAGCTAAAGCTCCCTATGGCCAGGTCTGCCCCCCATCAAATGCTTTAGCTTTGCCACCCATGGCTCTTTAGTACTTTATTCTGTCACATCCACTAGACTGCAGACTCCCTAAATCAAGGACAATCTCTCTTAGTTTTAACCCCTCAGTACCTAGCACAGATTCTGGTACATGGATGCCTATAAAGACTTACTCAATTAGAGAGAGGCTGCAAGTAGGTAAATGCCAAGTAGGACATAAAAATTCCATGCAAATAAAACGCCACAACAGATCAATGAGAACAAAGAGCATATCCAGTGAGAGGACCTGACATATTTCCTCAAGGTAAGGAGTTAAGTGTCATGAACAAGATGTATCTAAGGGAACTTAAAGGAATTTTTATTTTAAGAGGTTAACATTGAATTGGGCCAGAACTGAGGAGGACTTGCTGGGTAATAAAATGAAAAGAGTCAAAAAAAAAAAATTACACACATACATATAACAAAAGACACAAATCTAGGAAAATAAAAGATATATTTGGGGGATGCTGAGGTTCCTACTTTGGTCAGGGTATGGAGTTCATATAGAAAAGTATCCTAAGAGAAAGCCAAAGAGGGAATCTGGCTAAGCACACATAGGGCCTTGCTGCTGCTGCTGCTGCTGCTGCTGCTGCTGCTGCTAAGTCGCTTCAGTTGTGTCCGACTCTGTGACCCCATAGATGGCAGCCCACCAGGCTCCCCCAACCCTGGGATTCTCCAGGCAAGAACACTGGAGTGGATTGCCATTTCCTTCTCCAATGCATGAAAGTGAAAAGTGAAAGTGAAGTCACTCAGTCGTGTCCAACTCTTAGCAACCTCATGGACTGCAGCCTACCAGGCTCCTCCATCCATGGGATTTTCCAGGCAAGAGTACTGGAGTGGACTGCCATTGTCTTCTCCGAATACGGCCTTGAGCACCAAACAAAATAAATTTCTACTTAATTTACAGACAATGAAAATTGAAGAATATTTCCTTAAAATGTAGGTGGTTAATGATGCCAAGGAAACCATTTAAAACCGGATCCTTGCAGTAGCGATAATAACAAACTAATAACTTGTTTTTCAATTACTTCCAAATTTCTCAGGATCATAGCGACTCTGAGCTTATAATCATTTGATGATCTCAACGGAACATTATCTGAGCATAATAAAATGACTAATAAACTATTTAGGACAATCAAGAGACTAAATATTAATTTGTAGTCATTTTTCATTTTGCTTATGATTCTTTCAACCCACTCCTGCATGTTTCATCTACCTAATGAGTCTACACTTGCTACCAGTCTATCATGTAATACAGCTTGCCAATTTTCCAATTCTCTTAATAGCCAGAACACAAAATGCTGATTTCAGGCAGTAATATCTGTGACCATCTGTTTCTACTTCGCCATTTCTTCTTCACTATTCAACTACCAACTACGGAGAGCTTCAGATATCACTCTTCAGATTGGTAGACAATCAGCAAAACAGAACCACGGAGAAATTATTGAGATGTCTGACTCCAGTGCCAGAGGTGAACAAATGGATCAGACAGATAAATGGTCTCTGGACCCATCTGCAGTCAGTCCTGAGTTACAGCAGCAAAAAAACCCCTCTGAACAAATTCCAGCATGGCTCTTTGAAAGCAGCACCTGGAACTATAAGCCTGTTTCTGCTCTTTTGCCAACTAGCTATGTATTTTTTGGTCAAGTTACTTTAATGCATGGGGCTTTCCTAAATCTATACAGTGAAAGGATTAGACTAGGTCCCCAAGCAAAAAACAAAATCCATTCATGTCTCTTAACTGTCAGCTGAAGGCTCCCGTTTAAGAACAGCCAGAATTCCCAGAAAGATCATTTTTCCCCAGCAGCAGCATCCTGTCCTTGACCGCTGCCAGAAGAGCACCCTATTTTAGCTTCTCTTTTTTCCTTGTTTGGGTTTTTTGTCTGTTTGTTTTAAAGTTTCTATTTTATACTGGAGTACAGTTGATCAACAATGCTGCGTTGGTTTCAGGTGCACAGCAAAGTGATTCAAATACAAGTATCTATTCTTTTTCAAATTCTTTTCCCATTTAGGTTATTACAAAATATTGAGCAGAGTTCTCTGTCCTATACAGTAGGCTCTTGTTGGTCATCTATTTTAAATAATTAAGTCCCCCATATGCAAACTTTCAAGTTGCAAACTTCAAAGATGTGAATTGGCATTCATATGTCCAATCAGGTAAGTCAATTCACATGTCTAGTGTACAGTCACATGAGGGTATCCTCCACAAGTGGAGTGCTTCCGTGTACTACACAGTACTGTATAGAGTACAGAAGGACTGTATCTGTATTTCAAGTCCAGATGTCCAGAAGCAAGCAGAAAAGCAGCAGTGAAGTAGATGGCACTGTACTGTACTTTTTGAAGTACTATACTATAAGATTAAAAATGTTTTATTTTTGTGTTTTCTATATATTATTTGCGTGAAAAGTACTATAAACCCATTGCAGCAGAGTACTACAAAGCCAACTGTGATAGTTGGACCCTAGGCTAACTCTCTTGGACTTATAAGCAAATTGGACTTACAGATGCACTTTCAGAAGGAAATGTGTTCGTATGTAGGGGACTTACTCTACAGCAGGCTGTACATGTTAATCTCAAACTCCCAACCTACCCCTTTCCCCTCACCCTTCTCCCCACCATAAGTTTTTCCTCTGTAAGTCTGTTTCTGTTTTGCAAATAAGTTCAACTGTATCTTTTTTTTTGATTCAACATATAAGAAATATTGTATGATATCTGTCTTTGTCTGACTTACTAAGTGAAATAAGTCTGTTGTCTTATGTTGGGTTCCCCAGGTAATGGTCTCTGATATTATTTGAAATGCATGTGGTTTATTGGGAAGATCCTTGTGATCACACTTTGGAAAGGCAAGGGTGAAGACAGACGGGGCTGGGACAGAATTTGGTCTGTAATACAGTTGCAATACAGGACTCAGCCAAGCCCATGGGGAGTTTTGGACCCAAGACAGCTCTTCAGAGTTGTCTCAAGTTACACCCCTACCTGGAAAGATCATTGGATGGGGGCTGCTTCCTTGCCCTGGGTGAGAATAATTTCTGGAGAAGCACTGAGCCAGGCTGGGAATATGAGAATCGATCCTAGAGGGGCTAACTACACAAAAGGAAAACAGCCACTGCCTTCACCTCAAATCTTCTGAAAGTAACAGGAGGAAGGGTGTGAATAAGAAAGAAAAGGACTAAAGAGAAGCAGCTGGACTCTGTATGACCTTAGTCGACCTCTTTCATTTCTTTGTGCCTCCATCTCCCTCAGTGTCAGCTAATCTGTGGTCACTTTCACCGCCCCCACCAAAACATTCAAGATGCTACTACACGCATCCTTCTGGGTCAACTCTCAAAGCCCTTTAGTTACGTACATCAAAGCTTACAAACATTGTGAAGGAAAACACACACACACACACACACACACACACACATCAGACCTCTCCAGTCTCATTTGAAATTCATCTTCATTAACTGTGAAGAGATGATCAGCGACAGCAAATTCAAATCTATACAGCGCAGCAGACACACAGCAATCCCACTATTAAATTGAATCTGCAGGCAGCAGCTTGGGGATTTTGACATTAGACTGAATATAATTCCTCAGTTAGTTGTATCATTATTACCCACGCTCCCTCTTGTGAGGCAATTTTCCTTACTGGAAGTAAAGGAACCCCAACCAGAGCCTTTAACAATGATCCTTTTCCTGTTTTTATTAGCCCGTATCAAAGAAATGACTATTTGAAGCAACACCAAGGGGAGGGAATTGGCTTTTTATTGCTGCGTTCCTGTTGTTATGGCTTCAGGAATGGAGAAAGATTCCCCAGGGAAATACTGTCTCTCTAAACAAGCTCGCAGGGTAATCAACAGGAGAGGTCTTTGGCGGAGATGGAAAATAGAGAAAATTATTAAAATATAATTAAGTAAGCAAAGTGGATGCAAAATAATATGTGAAAAGTAAGCTATGCAGGACAGAAATGTCATGTCTTGGAACTTATTTTCATAGTAGTCTCACAATACGCATTGTCCAAATGGGGCTACATAAGTTCAACCAGTGGAACAGCTGCTGATCTTTAAAAGTCAAAAAAAGACAAAACAATCGCATGAATGCTGCCCATGAATCTGAATTTACACCCCTGGTGAGTGTACTAAGCTGCCTCAGTGGTGTCTGTCTCTTTGCGACCCCATGGTCTGTAGCCCGCCAGGCTCCTCTGTCCATGGGATTCTCCAGGCAAGAATACTGGAGTGAGTTGCCATTTCCTTCTCCAGGGGATCTTCCAGACCCAGGGATCGAACTCACATCTCTTATATCTCCTGCACTGACAGGTAGGTTCTTTACCACGAGTACTACCTGGGAAGCACTCCAAAACAAAAGTCAACCAGGAAAATTCCCCCCAATGAGAGATTACATCCACTCCTCTGAGTTAAACACACACTCAGGTACACAAACAAAATACAACATACAGTTCCAAGTAGCCATCATGTCACAGAAACCATTTCAAGTCCTTTGTTCATAGAGTACAAACACCTGTATCCCAAGCTCCATCTCAGAAAGCCTGTGTGTTGAACTATTTGCTTCTTCTTCAGTTCGATTCTAACAGTGACTCTTTGTCTAAAGCTGATTGTCTAGCAGATACCATATTATTAAAAACAACAAATGGCATGTTAATTTTAATTGTATTTTTTAATTCTTTAAATATTTAAATACATAGCTTATATATTTGTCTCCATTTACAGAAAAACACAGATGTGCTGAATAATGGAATTTATAGAAAAGGGTTATTTAAATATAGTCTCAAGTACATGTACAACTATATACACACTACTGTTCAATAATGTTTTTCTTTTTTCCTCAAATTGATTATTTCACTTCTGATTTCAGTAGGGAGGGAAGCCAGAAACAGAAGACCTACTAGAAACCATTTCAGTCAGACACATCAAAAAATTTATAGTTTCTATAATAAAAAGGAGAAAAATACAGATGCAGAGCCCCCATCATAAAGCAAATCAACATACAAATTTACAAGGATTCATAATGCTACAACCCCCTAATCCAGAGAACAGAGTCAAAGGAATGATTTATTAACTTAGAGATCAATTTTTAAATGCTTTCTAGATTGATTAATTTCAACTGTCATGTAAACCCAATTTCCAAAGCAGTTGAAACCAGTATTACCAAACAATATAATCTGAATAAAAAATAGACGGTACTGTTCTACTTAATACTCACTGAAAATAGTTAAGTCGGCAATACACTAAATTAGTGAAGCTTGGGGACTTCTCTCAGTTGATGCGAATCTGCCTGCCAATGCAGGGGACATGGATTCAATCCCTGGTCAGGGAAGATCCCACGTGCCCTGGAGCAACTGAGCCAGTGCACCAGTTACTGATTCCTCATTCTAGGGCCTGGAAGTCGCAACTGCTGAGCCAGTGCTTGGCAGCTACTAAAGCCCACAGGTCTAGAGCCCGTGCTCCAAAACAAGAAAAGGCATCACATTAGAAGCAAGCCCTTGCACCACAATGAAGAGGAGCCCCTGCTCGCTGAGACTAAAGAAAGCCTGAGCAAAGATCCAGCACAGCAAAAAATTAATAAACACATATATACATACATACACTTTTAAAAAAAAATCCAAAGTTGAAGTATCATCTACATGGTTTTTAGCAACCCTAAAAAATACGTATTTCACTTTCCTTAAGCACACAAGCTAAACTATTTTCATCCACAAGAAGATGGAACCATAGTGTTCAAAATAAAAGTCCAAGTCAGACTATCTTCAGAAGAAAACATGCCCAGAGATACTTTTTTTAAGAATAAAATATTCAAGTCCAAGAAAAGTTCACTGAAAATATGATAGGGTTTCTAAGCTTTTTTAGACCCATGAAGATCATAACTACAGATTCATCCTCACAGATCTGTTTAACAGAACTATATTAAAGACTTAATATATGGGCAGGGTTATAGTCCCAGCGAGTGAGCACATGATAGGATAAGCAACAAATAAATACAAAGGAACAAGAAACAGAAAATAAAACAGCAAACCAGAGGATAATGAATGTAAAGCGAAGCAATCAAAGACCAGATGAAAGGATGGATTTCTATCACGATAGCAGAAACCTCAGTGACCTCTGGTATCAACTCAACCTGAAGGGCTTCTCTAGGACCTAAACACTTCCAAAGACCTCTGAACAGTTTGGTCCTTCGACAACAAAAGAAATGGGAACACTGAGAGAATCAGGACACCTGGGATGCTGATCATCCCCAATTTTAGAGTTGAGTCTCTGGTCCTCCCAAAACTAAAATAACTTTCTCTAAGCGTCTGGAACAGAAGTTTTCAAAGGGAAACACCTCTCACAGCCCCGGCTAAGAGTTAAGGGCTAGCAAGCACGCCTGAAGGAATAATGTCATCATGTCCTGAATACTTCTAACAGTTCACTCTGCATTCTCATTAAAATGATCTTCCCACTGCAAGGCTGCTCCCGTGAGTCGTGACACAGCTCTGTGGCCTGAGAAGACCAGTAGGTTACAGGCTTCCTACTTCTTCTCGAGCTCCAAAAGCAGTTATTAAAGGACAGGATGGATGCTTGCAAGACCTTCACTTCCATCCTTGTTGTTGTTGTTCAGTTGCTAAGTTGGGTCTGACTCCTTCCGACCCCGTGGACTGCAGCACCCCAGGCTCCTCTGTCCTCCACTATCTCTCAGAGTTTGCTCAAACTCATGTCCATCAAGTCGCTGATGCCATCCAACCATCTCATCCTCTGTCATCCCCTTCTCCTCCTGCCCTCCATCTTTCCCAGCATCAGGGTCTTTTCCAATGAGTTGGCTCTTCACACCAAAGGATTAGAGCTTCAGCATCAATCCTTCCAATGAATATTCAGCATTGATTTTGTTTAGGACTGACTGGTTTGATCACCTTGATGACTAAGAGACTTTCATCCTTGGGTACAAGCAATTTAAAATCACTGTCAAAAATGTCTGGTGACAATACTCTAGCATGACTTTTTTTCTTGTAGCAGTTTAAAAAAGAAGTGATATTATAATGGAAAACATACTAAATTTAGAGTTGGAATGACCCCATCCATTCTCAGTTGTGCAATCAAGGCAAGTCATTTAACCTGCCAAGGGCTCAGTTTCCTCATCTATAAACTGGGGATCATGACAGAAACCACCCCCTCCTACAGTCCCTGTGATAATAAATAAGACTGATTACTAAAATGCTTTATAGTTTCCAAAGCAATTGCATAGACATACTCATGGTGAAGTTTTCCAAGGGGCCAAGCAAATAAAAATACATATTGGAATAATTCCCCCTATTCATGGCTATTTCAAATCCACACTTTTGAAGCCAGAGGGAAGTATAAGATATAACTTATAAACTAGTTAGGAAGGAAGGAAAACATGCACAGCTCTTTCAGTCCACCCTTAGCTTCCGTTTGTGAGCAAGTGGCTAGCCCAGGTAAGAAGCTCTCCCAGAACTGAAATAATTAAAAGTTCCTGATGCTCTGGAGCCTAGAGGGACAGCCTCCCAGCTCTCCTTGGTGCCCGGGAGACTCTACAGGATATGCTAATTATTTTACACCCTGCCATTCACACAGACACTAGTTTCCCTGCCAATTTGTCAGCAGATTGCTGCCTGATGAGCAATAATTGGTCCTTGAGAGAGCCAGGTAGGGTGGGTTGAAAGTTTCTTTCCAAAGATGTCTTTCATTTTTGCTCACCTCATCCATAAAACTGTTGCTTTCACTTTTAAGGGCTACTTCCCAGTGGCTGCATGCCTTTGAAACACACAAACAAAACAAAGATCTGGAAAGATTTTGGCTGCAACTTACATGGCTCAGGCAGGAGGAGGTTAGAGGCACAACCACGGGGACTTCAGGAGAGACTGGACCACTTGCCAGCTCTGTGCCCTGGGCAGTCAGCCCATCTCGAAGCTTCTGTATTGGCAACTGCAAAATGGGATGGTCTGTGCCCACCACCTCCCTAAATGTTGTGAACTAGAGGAGTAAGTGGGTAACACACTCATTCGGGGAAATAGAACCCACTAAGTGCTTAATAATTGTTACTGTTACGGAAATGAAAAATACAATAAACTTGGCAACAGCCAAGCCTACCAAATAATCTAACAGGAATCGCTTTTGTTCCATGAGCTAAGCTATCTGTAGGGCTTCCCTGGTGGCTCAAACTATAAAGAATCCACCTGTAATGTGGGAGTGAAAGTGAAAAGTGAAAGCCACTCAGTCATGTCTGACTCTTTGCGACCCTATGGACTGTACAGTTCATGGAATTCTCCAGGCCAGAATACTGCAGTAGGTAGCCTTTCCCTTCTCCAGGGGATCTTCCCAAACCAGGGGCCAAACCCAGATCTCCCGCATTGCAGGTGGATTCTCTACCAGCTGAGCCACAAGGGAAGCCAGTGCAGGAGACCTGGGTTTGATCCCTGGGTTGGGAAGATTCCCTGGGTTGGGAAGATCCCCTGGGGGAGGGCATGGCAACCCACTCCAGTATGCTCGTTTGGAGAATCCCCATGAACAGAGGAGCCAAGTGGGCTACAGTCTTGGGGTTGCAAAGAGTTGGACATGACTGAGCTATTAAGCACAGCACAGGCTATTTGTAAGAAAAGAGAACTGAGTACCACAGTGATTTTGTTTAGAGTAAAGGGCAATCAATGCCCTAAATCCCACCCTCTCTGAATTTCTCTTCTTCCCTCTCATATATATATATGTGTGTGTGTATATTTCTTCTACTCCGGCCTCAGCCTCATACCTGTTCTTCCTCCCACTAGGGTTTGAGCCACCTCTAACAACTAGACCATGTGAGACCTGGCCCTAGACTTGGACTTAACCCAGATCTCCTGTGATTTGACTGGAGGACTCCATCTGGTCAAAGGTTCAACTGCACATCCAGGGAGCCTTTTCCTGACTGCCGTGCCTGGCCAAAAAGTGGGACGGTCACTCACAGCCAGAAGGTCAATCCACAAACACAAGAAAAATTCCTGGCATTTTTGTCTAGAAATTTTGATTCCTTCCCCTGCTACTTCTTCTTGGAAAATGAAGCAGAGGAATTTACCACAGAAAGGGGAACAAACAACAACAAAAAAAATGTTTTAATAACATTTCTACACATTGCTCAAGGCTTCTAAAGTTACAATGAGGAGTTCATGCAGTGTTAGCGACTGTTTTTCATTTTGTTACGGGTTTAGAAAGTAAACATGGATTGAGAGAATGAACACATCTAAAGCACAAGCGAATAAAGATGGAATAAAGATTTATAACTCCAGACACAGCAGACACTCCGTGCACTGGGGAGAACGGTGGCCATATTACTCAGGAAAATTCTGAGACAGTTCATGATCATTTGTGTCAGAAGTCTGAAAGCTGGATGTCTTTGGGGTATGTACCAGCACGTTTGAAAAGCGTCTGCCTGCAGGCTCCCGTCCTCCTTGGTGGCTGGGCACAGGTGTGGCAAGGACCTAGGCTTCTCAGATGCTGCCGTACCTTCTCTGAAGCCTTCCAAGGTCCTCATTTACAAACTAATCACTTCCCATGTGATAAACCACAGCAGAGATAGAACAGGAAGATTTCCAAGAATGATTAGGGAGAAACTCCTAATAGAAGATTTCGTTTCTCCCAAGAGTAGAAGCTACTTCCCCTCCAATATATCTGCTTTTTTTTTTTTAATTGAAGTATAGTTGATTTGCAGTATCATTTAAGTTTCAGGTATACAACACAGTGATTCAGTGTTTATATATATATATATATATTACCATAGATTACCATACATCTTTGCCAACAAAGGTCCATCTAGTCAAGGCTACAGTTTTTCCAGTAGTCATGTGTGGATATGAGAGTTGGACTATAAAGAAAGCTGAGCGCCGAAGAATTGATGCTTTTGAACTGTGGTGCTGGAGAAGACTCTTGAGAGTCCCTCAGACAGCAAGGAGATCCAACCAGTCCATCCTAAATGCAATCAGTCCTGAATGTTCACTGGAAGGACAGATATTGAAGCTGAAACTCCAATACTTTGGCCACCTGATGCGAAGAACTAACTCATTGGAAGACCCTGATGCTGGGAAAGATTGAAGGCAGGAGGAGAAGGGGACGACAGAGGATGAGATGGTTGGATGGCATTACCGACTTAATGGACATGAGTTCGAGTGGGCTCCGGGAGTTGGTGATGGACAGGGAGGCCTGGTGTGCTGCAGTCTATGGGGTCAAAAAGGGACACAGGTTCGATCCCTGGGTCAGGAGGATCTCCTGGAGGTGGAAAGGCAACCAACCCACTCCAGTATTCTTGCCTAGAGAATCTCATGAACAGAGGGGCCTGGTGGGCTACAGTCCACGGGTTCACACAGAGTTTTGACACAACTACTGAAGCCGCTTATCACACACATACACATATATAATGTTACATATATGGATATATATATATACACACACAGACACACTGTTCTTCAGATTCTCTTCCTTTATAGGTTATTACAAAATACTGAGTATGGTTCCCTGTGCTATGCATATAGGTCCTTGTTGGTTATCTATTTCCTATGTAGCGTATGTATTTACTGTTGCTGCTGATGTCATTGCTATTTTAGGAAACATGTGCATCCTTTAGGTATTTGGACAGTTGTAGGTATTCTGCAGAGCGATCATCATTTAGAGCGGAGCTCTAATCTTATGCCCACTTACTACTTTTCACTTATGTCCATACCTAGCACATCGGAAAAGCAGGGTTCCTCAGTGAATCTGCATTTATCCTATTGTTCTGAAATCACTGGCCTTCTAGCATTTCAGGTTTTCACTGAACTTCGTTAAAGCAAGTCGTACTCTACCTAGAGATTCAACACAGTGAATAGATGGAAAAAGAGGTCTAAATTTCTGTAACAAACCCCACCAAAAAGCTACACTCTGGGAAAGTTCAGCTGATGTGGACTTTATCAGCAGGTGGCAGAACTGCCCACATGGCTCATGTACAGCAGACACGGTGCCAAACAGCTTGAGAACGCCTTGAGAAAGATGTGGTCTCTGTGAGGCTCTAGTCAACCTGTAGCTTCCTATCACATGTCACTAACCCAGGATGTCCATGAAAAGTCTTACAAAGGTAAGACATTTATTCCAGACATTCGGCATAACCATAATTCAGGGGTTGCTTCAACTTCATAGATCTACATGTTTTAGGCTAATAATGAAAGTTAACAGCAACACTATAGGCAGAGTCCATAGACATCACTACACTGAGAACAGGACACATCCTTTATCAAACCCAATTAGTGCTGCAGGAGGCTATGTCCCACAGAAGGCAGGGAAACAAAATTGGCTGATTTTCTAATGAATATCTAGATATACATAAATGGACATAAACACATACATGTAATAGAGAGAAAGTTAACCTAGAGAAATCAAGGGTTCAGTTCAGTTCAGTTCAATTGTTCAGTCATGTCCGACTCTTTGCGACCCCATGAATCGCACCACGCCAGGCCTCCCTGTCCATCACCAACACCCGGAGTTCACTCAGACTCACGTCCATCGAGTCAGTGATGCTATCTAGCCATCTCATCCTCTGTCATCCCCTTCTTCTCCTGCCCCCAATCCCTCCCAGCATCAAAGTCTTTTCCAGTGAGTCAGCTCTTCGCATGAGGTGGCCAAAGTACTGGAGTTTCAGCTTTAGCATCATTCCTTCCAAAGAAATCCCAGGGTTGATCTCCTTCAGAATGGACTGGTTGGATCTCCTTGCAGTCCAAGGGACTCTCAAGAGTCTTCTCCAACACCACAGCTCAAAAGCATCAATTCTTCGGTGCTCGGCCTTCTTCACAGTCCAACCCTCACATCCATACATGACCACTGGAAAAACCATAGCTTTGACTAGATGGACCTTAGTCGGCAAAGTAATGTCTCTGCTTTTGAATATACTATCTAGGTTGGTCATAACTTTTCTTCCAAGGAGTAAGCATCTTTTAATTTCATGGCTGCAATCACCATCTGCAGTGATTCTGGAGCCCCAAAAAATAAATTAATATCTAGATATACATAAATGGACATAAACACATACATGTAATAGAAAATTAACCTAGAGAAATCAAGGGTAGTACTTTCCAACAACTATAAGGATAGAAATGTATTGGGAGGAGTAGCAATATGAGTTCAAATCAAACAATAACCCTTCATCAAACATAAATGCAACCCACAGACATAGAAAACAAACTATGACTAGCAACAGGCAAAGGAGGGTAGGAATAAATTAGGAACTTGGGATTAACAGATATATAATACCATATATAAAATAGATAAGAAACAAGGACTCACTGTATAGCACAGGGAACTATACTCAGTATTTTGTAATAACTTATAATGGAAAAGATCTGAAAAAAGAATACATATGAGTGTGTACATATATGCTGTGCGCTGTGCTTAGTCGCTCAGTCATGTTCACCTCTTTGCAATCCCATGGACTGTAGCCCACCAGGCTCCTCTATCCATGGGATTCTCTAAGCAAGAATCCTGAAGTGGGTTGCCATGCCCTTCTCCAGGGGCTCTTCCAAACCTGGGGATCGAATCCAGGTCTCCCACATTGCAGGAAGATCCTTTACCATCTGAGCCACCAGGGAAGCCATAACTGAATCACTTTGAATGTAAATCTGAAACTAACACAACATCATCAATTAACCACACTTCATTTAAAAGAAGAACATAACTGCACATGGGAACATTTTCCTAGGGAACTTCGTGTAGGGTGCTATAGTAGACCCCTTTGTTGATGCAGAAATCTCTAGCACAGCATCCCTTTCTGTGAACCCCCTCCCCATGTGGACAGACTCACTCCCTCATTAGGAAGCCTGTCTCAGGTGTGCACAGCTCTAATCAGCTTTTCCTCAGACTGAGTTAAATCTACCTACCTGCTAGTAACTTATATACCTTGGTCTCTAATCAGCACTCTGAAATTTAATCTTCATTGTGACCATGAGCTTTAAGGTATTAAGCTTCTAAACTTCATTTATTACCTTCTTCATAATAAAGAGAATTTATTCACTCTAGATTTTATTCATGATACTGCCACATATTTTAATACTTTCCTAATGCCAACTTACAGGCTTCCCTGATGGCTCAGTGGTAAAGAACTAGACTGCCAATGCAGGACACGTGGGCTCAATCCTTGGGTCAGGAAGATCCCCTGGAGAAGGAAATGGCAACCCTCTCCAGTATTCTTGCCTGGGAAATCCCATGGACAGAGGAGCATGGTGGGCTCCAGTCCATGGGGTTGTAGAAGAGTCAGACATGACTTAGCAACTGAATAACAAAAAATGCCATCTTAAGATGCATGGTATCTAGAAGGTTCTAGCAGTCAAAAAGCCAAGCCAAGTAGTTCCAAGCAGCTTCCAGAGGCACTAGTAAATAAGGACTAAGGGGAAGAGTAATCAAGGCCTCAAAAGCAACCCAGAAATCATTCTATTTCAAAAGGGTAGAGGGAGCAGACAGAGAGTTGACAGGAGATGATTCCCAAGGAGAAAGAAAAGTTAACACCTCTTCCCTTTCTCTTGTTTAAAACATGCAAAAAGATTCCCCAAATCTCCGAAAATACACTATCAGACCAAACATGGCATTGTTAGCTTCACTACTGCTTTGACCTGAGCCAAGTAGTGGAATAGGTATCGTGTATCTTCTGATTTTCATCAGAATGAACTTATTTACTGGAGGCAAAAGACAAAGACCTGAATCTATTTAAGAATGATGGTGGGATCTTCAGGTGGGAAGTCACATATCAGTAAGTCAGACAACACTACTGATCAGAGCAAGAGGAGCCTTGCTCTAGGTCCTAGGCTCCCCGTCCTCTCCCTACAAAAGCAGTCACAAAACATCTGATAGAATATAACTGTATAAAACACGTTTGCAAAGACTCTAGGCAAAAAACATATGCCCAATGGCCAAACTGACTCGGTTCCACTGTAGCTGACTATTCATAGAAGACTGATGATGTTATATTTGCATAAAAAGATGATGTACACCCTCCAGCATAAAGAGTAGTTCACTTTGGTAGAACACGGTGGTCAAAAGTAACAGTCAACATGCTTTGTGGATCTTCAGGGATTAGTCCCTCAGTTCTTCTAAGTCTCAGTCTAAATGCCAATTTCTCCATAAGGCCCGCAGTGACTACTCTAATTAAAATCTGCCACACTCTCATCCTCTCAACTCCCATCAAGAGTCTTCTCCAGAACCAAAGTCAAAAGCATCAATTCTTTGCTTCAATTAAGCATCAATCTTAACCTGGCAATTTTCTCTATGCAGAGACCTTAGCCCCTCAGAACTCATCACATGTTTTACTAAGTTATTATGTTAACTGTTCCATTTCCCCTCCTTCCCAACACACATGCACACAGATAAAGATAAGACTGACAAGGATAGGATCTTTATCTAGTTACTGATGGATCCCAAGAATCAGAAGAGTTCCTGGCACATGATAGGAAATAAGAAGCCAGCATACACTGGTTGAATGAATAGGTAATTGTAATGAATAAGTAATTCTGGGCTTAGATAAATCTGGCTATGAGTCCCTTTTCCACCTCCATTAGCTGTAGGACCTTGGGAAAATGATGGTCCTCTCTGAACTGCGTTTCCTCATCAGTCAAATGGAGATATAAGAATGCCTGTCCCATAGAATCATGATAAGAATGACACGATTTAGTGTATATGAAAAGCTTAAGATCATGCTTGGACAAAGCAGGAGTTCAAAAAATGTCACCTGCCATCATTTTTCCAGTAGTCACATACAGATGTAAGAGTTGGACCATAAAGAAGGCTGAGTGTCAAAGGACCGATGCTTTCGAATTGTGGTACTGGAAAAGACTCGACAGTCCCTTGGACAGCAAGGAGATCAAACCAGTCAATCCCAAAGGAAATCAACCCTGAATATCCATTAGAAGGACTATTGAAGCTCTAATACTTTGGCCACCTGATGCAGAGAGTCAACTCAATGGAAAAGACCTCAATGCTCAGAAAGACTGAAGGCAAAAGAAGAAGGGGATGGCAGAGGATGAGATGGTTAAATAGCATCATTGACTCAATGGACATGAATTTGAGCAAACTCATGCTCAAATAGTGAGGAGATAGTGGAAAACAGAGGAGCCCGGTGTGCTGCAGTCCAGGGGGAAGCAAAGAGACAGACACAGCTTACTAATTGAACACCAACAGCAGCCATCATTATTGTCATTTCAAGATATGTTCCCCAAAGCGGTGAGGGACTGGTAAGGATTTATGCTCCCTGGCAACTTGTGCTCCTCGCATCCGAAGAGCGCAGATCTGAGATGGGGCAAAGGGACTCAGGGCGTTGATAAAGCTACAGAGCTACCAAGGTCAAGCCCATCCCCAGACCTCATCAGTGCCAATTTAAAGACATGCAGGAGTTTACAAAGGAGCTGTTAACAGTGTAAGGATGACAGACTCAGCCCCGCTGGAGTAGAATAAACATTAACAATGAAACCACCAAGTAAGTGAGCGTGAGGCTGGAAACCTTAAAAGGCAGGAAAGCAGCTTCTCTCTGGCTACTTGAAGGGAGACATTTGTTTATTTGGTTTAACTGGAGTCAAAGCTAATGGTTCTAATGGCTCGAATCACCCCAAATTATTCTCCAGATTTCCACACAGAGGCTGTAACTTAAACTTTATGAAAGAAGATAAAGAAAATCAGTCTCCCATAAAAAGAGTTTACCCGAACATACTAATCATTTAGACATTCGCTTATATTTCTAGAAAGCTGAAGATCAGAACCTGTGTGGTAACATTTTCCTGGAGCAAATTCTAAGTCTGCCTGAAGCCTGGGAATTAAATCATTAATCTGAACATTCACTAAGTCTGTAGGAAAACAAAACACCAGAAACACCCAACATTGATAAGCACATTACCTTTAATCTCAGAATTAAAAGCAGAAACTGTCTGAGTTAAGAGAAAAAGTGGGAATGAGTGAGGAAGACAGAGATGAGGGTAGAGGGGATGACAAAAGGGAGAGGAATATTTACTGATTTCAGGGCAATCATGCCATCCCTGGGGGCTCAGATGGTAAAGAATCTGCCTGCAGTCCAGGAGACCTGGGTTCAATCCCCAGGTCGGGGTGATCCCCTGGAGAAGGGAATGGCTACCCACTGCAGTATTCCTGCCTGGAGAATTCCATGGACAGAAGAACCTGGTGGCTTACAGTCCGTGGGGCTGCAGAGTCAGACATAACTGAGTAACCAACACTTATCAGGGCAATCATACTCATTATAACATATCTTCCCAAAGTGGTCCATTAAAGCATTATGTGAACAAACTAAAATGAAGGACTACATGCTCAAGGGTGGTTACGGCAAATAATGCCCCCTCCTCAAATTTTTTTTTTTTTTTCTCTCCTCAGTCTATAGAATAAAGACCTTAAGGCTTGGGGACAACTGAAAAAAGTCTAGTAGCTAAGGAGAAGCTGGAATCAAATTTTCAGACTCCCAAATCAATGCTTTGCATTTCACACAAGAACTGCCTGGAGCTCTAACATGCATGTGATAAATGATTCAGATTCTGCATTTCTGACAAGCTCCCTGGGATGTCACAGAACTAGGAAGCCTTTCACCCACTGCACCTGCTAAGGTAAGTCTTGGGAATATGTTTTAAAATATCTTTAAAAAAAAGATATTTTTCTAGGAGCAAGACAAAGTGAGATTACAGATGAAATATTGAAGTTTTAAAAGTTCTAATAATTCACAATATTTCTAAAATTTAAGGGTCATTTACATTGTGGTGTCAACTCCAGTAGTAAGCAAAATACATTTAAGTTGAAAATTTTTAAAGTTTACACAAACACCAACACTTTATAGTTCAGGGATCTCTCACTGAGCCATTCTATGGATATACACTCATTGATCATTTAAAATACACCGCGCCTAAATTGCACCATGGACTTCCCAGATGGCTCAGCGGTAAAGAGTCCGCCTGCCAATGCAGGAGACAAGAGTTCAATCCCTGAGTCAGGAAGACTCCCCTGGTGAAGGAAATGGCAAGCCACCCCAGTATTCTTGCCTAGGAAATCCCATGGACAGAGGAACCTGGCAGGCTACAGTCTCTGGGGTCACAAAGAGTCACAAAGAGTCAGAAAGGACTGACTCTTAGTGACTGAGCACAGATGCAGATAGCACTATAGCTGTAAAACTGTGGATGCTCAGTCTCCTCTGATAACAGAAATACTGTGTCTAGGGATTGCTTTGGCTTTCTTTAAAATTGGATGTTTCAGATAAGAAAGAAGGCATTAACACACCAAATTCCCACAGGCTTATTTGCATAGACTTTACCATCCAACAGCACAATGTAATAAAGTTGACCATACCCAATTACATATATTTTAACCTATAATACATTACATAATGATATATATTAGGGGGGTGTTAAAGTGCAACTGGGCAGAGTATAACAGGGGCGAAAAGATTTTTGAAAAGCTCTTGTTATTCTAACTCTCTATCCCCCTTCACTCCCCCGGCCTCCATCTATAAGAGAAGAATCTGGATGCATTTGAAGAGAGTTGATGAACACTGAACACAGTGTGTCTCTCCAGCCAAAACTCAGTTACCTCCCAAAGCTTCCTATTGGTCCCGTTGAATCAGCTGAACTCAGGAGGTTTTTTTCCGCCCCCTATAAAAAGTCCACTGTGTATCTAAATCGGATTCCAGTAAAAATTTCACTTCAGCTGAAGTGAAAATGCAGAGGTAGCAGTTAGGAATAACAGCTGGAGAACATTAGTTTTCTGTCTCTCCTTTTCTCTCCCAAGGGTTGAAAACTCCACTGTTCAGACAGGAAGTAGTCACACACCACACACTGCACAATACGAGAACGCTGGGATGTCAGAACAAGTTGCAGAGGATTAGAAAGAGTGTGAGGGGGTTTCTTCAAGAACACAGAGCTGCAAATCTGTGTTCCTCTCTGAGTCTCTGACTCCCCCCCCCACCGCCCCCCATCACCAGTGTTCAAGTAAAGTAAGGGGTACACACCCAGAACTGACAAACACACACTTCACTCCCTGAAAGCTTTTTAATAACTCAAGAGGAAGGAGGCTTAATCTTTCATTTTTCCACCATTTTTTAAAACATTAACTTCACAAGGTTTTGGGGGGTGGCCAAGATTCTCCAATAATCTTTTCTGGCCTAATTTCATGGTTGGCTATCTTAAAAGACCACCTTTCAAATTTCTTAAAAAAAAAAAAAAAAAAAAAACATGAAATTGTCAGGAAAAAAAAAAATCTCTCTCACTTAACTGTCCAGAATAAGGAAATCTACATATATCATATATATGTGGAATTCAACACATGATGCCCTGGAAAAAACGATTTAAACAAAAGGTTCTTGTGGATACGGTTTTCTTAAGGTCGGTTTCTGCTGTAATTTCACAAAGCTGCTGAGAAGAAACACAGTGGCAAGCAAGGGGGAGAGGCATCCACCTTCCGTGGTCAGAGCTCCTCAAGTTTTGAACTGAATGATTGAAGTTTCTCTAACACCACATGCTGAATAGCCATTCTGCATTCCTAGCAGTCTGCAGGCGCGGGACCCCGCTTCTAACCGCCGGTCCTCTGGGGGCAGGCTGTAAAACCGACCCCGTCTCTTGCACTCCCCTCCAGCCAAGCTCACGAAAGACAAACCTTCCTAACTTCAGAACTGCAGGGAAACGCCTGTGCAGTATGCCTATCAGGGGCAATGCAGTTAATCAACCGGGTTCCAACACTACGGTTTTATGCAAAGAGGGGGAGGAGGGGCGAGGCAGAAGCCAACCCACACATCCATCACCCTTTTAGGAGTAGGTGGAGTTTAAAGTTTCCCCAACTTCCAAGTTCCCACTTGACAGGCAATATTTCTGTGCGATTTCCAGCCCCACGTAACAGACGGTCCTTTGCCCGTCTCGAGCCCTGGGAGAGCCCAGACCACCCCCCCCCCCCACCCCCTCCAGGCCGCCACGCCTGGCCTCGCACGGCCCCTAGGTGGTCAGTTTCACGAAGCTGTCAGCTCGGGGGCCAGCGAGCAGAGAATGGAAACTTAACTTCTTCCAGAAGTTTTCCCTGCTACAGGAGAGTCCAAGTGACTGGTGCACAAAGGCCTGGGAAAGTTTTCCCTGCGTTGTTTCTCAGAACCGTCTTCCGCCAGCTGCCAAACTCTCCACCCTAAACCCCAGATGCCCCAGGGAAGGGAAGTTAAGGCACAGGCGTTCCGCCACAGGCAGAAAAGCCACGCGAGCCGTCGCACGGACAACCTGCGAAGTGGCTTAGAGAGACCCCGCCGTGAGAAAGCACCCGCTGGGCGCCCGAGCACTCCCTGCCGAGGGGGAAGGTGATGGCCCAGACAGGGTGCCCAACGGGGGTGCGCCCCGACACCACAGGGCGTGCGAGAACCTTCCTTCCCAGACGCGAAGGCGAGGGGAAGGGAGATGGGGGGCGGGGTGGGGCGCGATCGGGAGTGTGAGGACGGACGGCCCACTCACCCTCGCTGCCGTACTGTTTGCCATTGTTCGCGCCCATCCTGCCGCCGTCATGCCCGCCGTCTCCCCGGACACTCCATAGCTGGGGCGCACCGCCTGCGCGCTCCGCCAGAGGAAAGCCCGCCCGACGGGACCGTTAGCTGCGCATACCCCACGAGCCGGGGCCGATCTCCGGCCGGGGGCGGCCCCCCGCACTCCGGTGGGCGGTGGGGGTGGGCTCGGTCCCCTCCTGGCAATCCCCCGACTGCGCCGGGTGGGGACCCGGGGACGGCCGCCGCCCTTAGAATCCGCGTCCGGGGCCGGCGGGCGCAGCGCCGCGGAGAGCCCGCGCCCCGGGGCCGCCCAGAGGCTCGCCGCGCCGCCGCCGCCGGGTCCCCATCCGCCCGCCCCGATCCCCCCGGCTGTGGGCGCTGAGCCGAGCGGCGCGGGCGGCCGGGGCTCCCGGGCTCTGCCGCCTCCTCCAGGCGCCCCCTGCGCACCCGCGGCTTCCCCTGGGGAGGGCGCGGCGGCCACTTGTTGCGGGTGCCCCGAGCGAGCGAAAGACTCGCGGCCCGGCGCGGCTCGCCCAAGGGCCGGACTTTTGTTAGCGCCAGGCGCCTCCTCTCGCCGCCCAGCGTCAATCACAGCTGGAGCCCCGGGGAGGAAGGCCGGCCCGGAGATGCGCGGCCTTTTAAAGGGGCAGCGCGCCTTTTCGGGGCTCCGGCTCCCCGCCCCAGCCCGGGCGCAGGTCCTGCGCGCCGCCCGCGAACTGCTGCGGGGGGCGAAGGAAGGCGCGCTCTTGGCTCAATTTGACTATTGTTCTTTTCCCGGCTGGGTCCCTAATGAGTAAGATGAGCTTCCGGGTGTCGCTTGAAATCCCTTGGGTCTGCCTGCAAATACGGCCTGTGTTAGGTGCGGTGGCATTCCGAATCAACGCGCGTCGCAACCTGATTCTGTCCGACAGCTCCAGGTATGCGTGCCGGCCTCCTCCTGTGGCTCCCACGTTCGGGTCTGAGGCGGGAACCGAGGAGCGAGGGAGCCAAAACTTGAAGGGGAACTTAGCAGGGAGTCAGTGCAGAGCCAAAGACATTCCTAGCCCCGGTGCGGGAGGTTTCCTGGCTCAGAACTTTTAAGAGCTTCTGAGCCAGGAAGTGTGTCCCCCACCCCCACCCCCACTCCCGTTTCTATAATTTTTTTTTTTTTCCTTGTGGTTGGTGTTACTCTTTGTTTTATACATTACAACCTCTTTTGGAAATTTCTATGGCACTTCTAGAGTCTTAAAATGGCCTTTTGGTGTTCACTCCTTTAAATGGATAAAGGAAATTCTTCTTAATGTTGTATTCCCTTTCCATATAAATACCTAGAATTTTATAACATTGCATCTTAGTAATGACCTGGGCATTCACAGCGTAAATTAGTTTCTACGGAGGCAGGCACGCAGCACAGTTTCTCTTTATAAGTGTTGGATGTTTTAAATTAAACTTACATAATGATACATGTAATATATAAGCATTTATGATACCTGAATGGAGATCCAGAGTTTTCATAAATACCTTTTTCGTACAAGACTTGCGACCTTATGCAGAAATTGTCAGTGACTTGACTTTCCATAGATTCTCTTTGGGTAATTTCCTTTCATTTAATACTATTTTCGTTCTTAAAGATAAGCAAAAATATCATGTTTCCAAATTTTAAAATCTAGATTTATTGTTCCAGAGAGATCATGGTTTGAAGGAAAAATAAATTCATCTATTTTCAAGCACAGAACTAAATAATTGTACCAATCACATGTCAACTGTTCTGTTGCAGGAAGGGAGACCCTTTCCAGGGCCGAAATTGGGCTCTTGTCTAACACTCGGAAATGAATCGTCCAAGGAGACACGTGTGCTGATGAAGCAAGAGATTTTATTGGGAAAGGGCACCTGGGTGGAGAGCAGTAGGGTAAGGGAACCCAGGAGAACAGCTCTGTCATGTGGCTAGCAGTCTCTGGTTTTATGGTGATGAGATTAGTTTCCGGGTTGTTTTTAGCCAATCACTCTGACTCAGTGTCCTTCCTGGTGGTGCAAGCCTCATTTGGCCAAGATGGATGCCAGAGAGAAGGATTCTGGGGGGGTGGTCAGACATGTGGTATCTCCTTTTGACCTTTCCCAAACTCTTCCGGTTGGTGGTGGCTTATTAGTTCAGGGTTCCTTACCAGGACTCCTGTCCTAAAACAACCCATGCAAATGGTTACTATGGTGCCTGGCCAGGGTGGATGGTTTCAGTCAGTGTGCTTCCCCTAACAGTTCCAGTTCAAAGAGATCAAGAACTATATTTCATCTTTTCATATATATAATCTAGCACATCATCTGGCCAATAATATGTGTTTCCCATGTCTGCTAAGTTAAATTAAAAACTTACATCACAGGCCCTGTCTAGGAAATAAGGGTGTCAAAAATGTGGAAGAGTCAAAGGGATTTTCAGAGACTCTACCTGAAAATATAAACTCACACTAGAAATGAATGTGTCCACATTATCTTCATCTAGAATGGGACTCTGCTCACCTGGTCCCTGTGATTTTTCATCATCTTGTAGGGACTTGCCCTGGGTCTAACCCTGGATCAGATCATTTTTGGAAACTTCATTGGCAATTAATCCACTGTAAGCAGTGGAATGATAGATGCTGCTCTTGATATTCTGTGTTGAGTTGACAGCTTGTTACAGGCTGTTATCTCCCTCCCTCCTTTGAGGTCTACACATCAGGAAAGTGCTCCCAGAAGAAACTGAAGCTCCAGTAGTTCACCTGCGTGGTAAGTGCCAGATGAATTCAGGTTCTCAGACCCTCTCCTCCCCATTCCTCTACTTCTCTTGAACTGGTCGTTATTCAACTTGAGAGGCTCTGTGCCCCCTTTTGGTTGAATCACTTGCCAGGATCTTTATATATCAGAGCAAAGCTAACAGTGAAAAGTAAATTGTAGTGACTAACCACTTTTACCTCCTCTGAAATTAAAGTCTCGAAATACTTTTAAAGGTCTATTGCCAGCCATAGAGGGGATGAGAGACAATCTGGTATAAAACAAAATAGAGGACTTGTCTGGTGGCTCAGTGGTAAAGAGTCAGCCTGCTAATGCAGGAGACACCGGTTCAATCCCTGGCCTTGGAGGATCCTACATGCCTCAGAGCAACTAAGCCTGTGTGCCACAACTATCAATGCTGTGCCCTGGAGCCCAGGGGCCACAACTCCCGAAGCCCTTCAGCCCTAGGGCCCATGCTCCACAGCAAGAGAGGCCCCCGCCGTGAGAAGCCTTCACACCTAGAGAATAACCCCCACTCATCACTTTCTTTCTGAAAAGAAAAGCCCTACTTCTGCTTAAAATAAAGGTGCATTCACATGTGTATATGGTTTACATTTCAAAACTAAGATAATGTATACATGTACAATTTTAGAAAAAAATTCCTACCTTTTTACCCAGCTGCCAAACAGAAACCCCCACCTTTCAAGCTTCTTGAGAAAAAAATAGTGGGTTTTTCACCAATGGGTTCTCAATAACTAGGCCAGCTCCTAACCCAGTGTACTCACTCAGTAAAATGCTGCAGAAGAAATGAATGTTGAACGAAGACATAAAATGATTTAAGTATTGTTCCACTTTCTCTCACTGCCTTTTTTTTAAGAAGCCACAATCACCGAAAATATTTAAAAATAAGTAAGCATTCTAAGCTTCCCAGGTGGCTCAGTGGTAAAGAATTCGCCTGCCAGTAAGGGAGACAGAGGAGACGCTGGTTTGATCCTTGTGTCGGGAAGATCCCCTGGAGGAGGAAATGGCAACCCACTCCAGTATTCTTGCCTGGGAAATCCCATGGACAGAGGAGCCTGGCGGGCTACAGTCTTGGTGTTGCAGAGTCAGACATGATTGACTAAGCACACAAAGAAGCTTCCTAAGTCACCCCAAAATGAATAATAATGCACCAGGCACTGTTTTTTGGTTTTTGGTTTTTGGTTGTTTTTTTTTTTCCCACCCAGTACTTTTCCTCTTTGCTCTGGAAATTCCGTTCCTGTCCTTTGGGAAACTTTCACCCATATTCCAACCCTGGGCTTCCTGTGGGACTTGCCAGTTGTAGTGGTGGTGGTCAACTTTCATGGTTAAGTGGGGGTCCAGAATCAGACTGACCCAATCAGACACCCACATCCACACACCCCTAGCAGTAAAGGGGCAGCAAGTGCCTCTCCTGCTCCTTAGGTGGTATCAGGGCAGAGTCAGGATTTTCCCTATCATCCAGGAGTCTAGGGCCACCCTCACCACAGTGCAGTGTCCTTGGAAGGAAAGCTATGATAAACCTAGTCAACGTATTAAAAGCATCATCTTTGTCGACAAAGGTCTGGGTAATCAAAGCTATGGTATTTCTATTTGTTATGTATGGATGTGAGAGCTGGACCATACAGAAGGCTGAGCACCGAAGAATTGACATTTTCAAACTGTGATGCTGGAGAATATCCTTAAGGATCCTTTGGACAGCAAGGAGCTCAAACGAGTCAATCCTAAAGGAAATCAACCTTGAATACTCATTGGAAGGACTGATGCTGAACCTGCAATCCTTCAGCCATGTGATGTGAAGAGCCAGCTCATTGCAAAAGACCCTGATAGTGGGAAAGATTGAAGACCAAAGAAAGGATGAGATGGTTAGATAGCAGCACTGACTCAACGGACATGAATCTGAGCAAACTGCGGTAGACAGTGGAGGATAGAAAAGCCTCATGTGCTGCACTACATGTGGCCGCAAAGAGCCAGACACAACTGAGTGACTGACAAGTAGCTAAACCTTCCCAAATCCTTGAAATGGCAAATTTATAAAAATGGAAAACAGATTCATGGCTGAATGGTTAAGGTGATTCTGAATAAAAGGGGAACATGAGGGATTGTCATGGTGTGGGAAATGTTCTGTATCTTGACTTTAGCCATATCGGTATCTCGGTTCTAATGCTGTACTACAGTTTTGCCCAAATTTTATCATTGGAGGAAGCTAAATTGGGGTAAATGTGATCCTATTCATCCTATTCATTATTCATCGCTTATGCAAATAAAACTACAATTATTTCAACATCAAAAGTTTTAAGTTGAAAAAAGAAGCCCTTTCATCACAAGATTTCTATGTATTCTTTCTGTTCCAACATTTATAACACCTCCCACTTCTTCTTCATCCACATATGGGAGAGCCAGAACCGTAATGATCACTGATTTCTTAGTGTTAATTGGGTTTACATCTGCGTCTACTCAGCACTGAGTGATTTAGGCAAAGAAGCCTAAAATAGTTCATACCCTAAACTTTGGATTTGGGAATATCAGAGTTAAAAAGACTCCATTGAGAAAGGAACTGGCCATTGCTAAATTAGTAAATTGTCCAAGGACTTTGTCTTTTATTGACATGATGCAAAAAGAAAAACATAAAAGTAGAGAAATCTAAATTTCAATTGATATTCACATTTTTGTTTCTATTTTTCAGTAGCTAACTCAGTGACCTTTGAGCTACTTTAATAAATATTGATAAATCCATACTCTGAGTAATGGGAATATATTCTTTTCTAATAGTATATTTTTAGAGTGTTGAATCCAAAATCTAGCTTGATTTAAAACACCATGTGTCCATGCATGCTAGGCACTTCAGTTGTGTCCGATTCTTTGCAACCTTATGTACCATAGCCACCAAGCTTCACTGTCCATGGGGATTCTCCAGGCAAGAATACTGGAGTGGGTTGCCAGGCCCTCCTTCGGGGGATCTTTCCGTCCCAGGGATCGAACTCCTGTCTCTTGTGTATTCTGCATTGGCAGCTGGTTTCTTTACTGCTAGCGCCACCTGGGAAGCCCTTACAACACCACAGGAGTCTGTTTTTACTGGAGGTGGAGCCCCAGAAGGACAGGTTAATCTCCATGTACTTGGCCCTGGGAACAGACAGACTGCCAGAGCCCTGTGGAGCCAGGGGGCCAGGAACCAATCAGTGTACCTCTTCCCTCAACTGGAGTGTTGGTTGCAAGCTTGCAAATGATCACGTTATTGCTGTAAGTCTCCCTTGAAATACTGCAGAGAAAATGAATCCTCCCATGAAACCCATTTTGGGGGAAACATTCAAAGCTGCACTCACTGAGATTTAAAAAAAAAAAAAAATACTGAGAATGATCATAATAAATACCTGTCTTTAAAAGAAAGAAATGAGTTTTCTTTTAAAGTTTATTTTAAAACTTTAAGTTTATTCACATTTATGTTGATTTTTTCCCCCTTGTTAGCACACTAGGTTGCCTTCAAAAAACTAAATCACCTGCTCATCTTTATTTTGGTATTTTAGATTATGGGTGGATTTGCATATTGTTACTGCAATTATGTTGGAAGGTGGCAACTCAGTTCTAAAACAGGCTTGTGGTTGAAATGCATGTATTAACTAAAAGAGGAAATACTGTGAATTGTTATGTTTATTACCAAAATATGAAGTTGGATTTGTGACAAAACAAATATTTGTTTCAGATAGAAAATTATGGTAAAAAAAGATTATTATGCCCACCCTAGAACATTTACTTAAACTATAATATTAGAGAAGAAAAAAAGAACACGCATGAATTTTAACACTGTGCTGTTTTGAATTAAGTATTGTGCATGTCTCACTTAATGTCTGTAATTAACTTAGTGCTTCTAGACTTAACTTTATCGAGAAGACTGCTGAGGCTCAGAGAAGTTGAGAAAATCCCCAAATGATGCACAGCAAGATTAGAACTGAGATCAATTTGCAAGGTCTGTGATATTTCTCCCTATTTTCTGCCACCAATGTCATGCCATCACAGGCCACCCTAGATTTGGACCAATCCTGGCTTTCAGCAGAGATGCTATGTGTTTAACTTAAAGTGAAAAGTCTTTTGAAATCTGCAAAATTTAATTAGACATGTATTCATTATGCCACTTGAATCTTCACCATAGTCATAATGACTAGTGGCTAGGTATTTTGGATAAATAATTTAGATATTATCATCATTATAAAGTAAATAGATCACTTAATAGAATAGACACTTTATATAGGATTCTTGAAATTCTATCTGCTCACATAATTTCCCTTTATAGCTCTGGGAAATGAAATAGCCATTTGCTCTAATTCAAAATATTATGATACTCACATACTCTATCAAACCATTGCAACTCACCCTGGATCACATTTAGCATGCAATTCCCTATTGTCCTTTATCAGGCAACTATCCTATAGGAGGTAAATCACATGAGACCCCACAGTAGCCCAAACCAGCTTTATATGCTTAGCTCAGAGTGTTATAGCAGTCAGCCAAGTCCTAACATATTTCATTATCTGGCTTCTTAGAACACAGCAGAGTGGCAGCAAGGCATTAGAAGGAATAATGCTCAACCTATTTGAGAA
The DNA here is from genome assembly GCF_016772045.2 of Ovis aries. Classification (NCBI taxonomy): domain Eukaryota; kingdom Metazoa; phylum Chordata; class Mammalia; order Artiodactyla; family Bovidae; genus Ovis; species Ovis aries. Next base: position 57,864,271 of record NC_056069.1, read on the forward strand.
ACTACAAAAAGTTATGGCTTCTTAAAAGTAGGGTAATGAGAAAAATCTCTAAAGGGAAGACAGAAAAACTGAATAAAGGAAAACATAAGCAAGAAACAAATGAAAGACTCAGGTTGATATAAGCATAGGTTATTGTCTTATATAAGGTAATATTGTTGTTGTTTAGTTGCTAAGTCATATCCAGCTCTTTTGCAACCCCATGGTCTGTTACCCACCGGGCTCCTCTGTCCATGGGGATTCTCCAGATAAGAATATTGGAGTGGGTTGCCATTTCCTTCTCCAGGGGATCTTGCGGACCCAGGGATTGAACCTGTGTCTCCTGCCTTGGCAGATGGATTCACTCATGCCACTTGGGAAGCCCCCTAAGGTAATACTAGCACCTGTAATAAAGAAATTTCCAAGTTTTAGTAACAAGCACGTGTAACTAGTCCCCTGGAGATTATGCTCCACGCAATGATTCAGGGATCCAGGCTTCTGCTCTCTTATAGCTCCACCAGCCACAACATCGTCTGCACACAGCTGGCTGAGGCACAAAGAGTCAGTGGAAGTCCTGTCTCATCAGCTCTGCTCGCTTTTCACTGATGAGAACAAGTTCAGTGGCTTCATCTGGACACAAAGGAACCTGGGAAATGTAGTCTTTGGCTGACCTACTGTCCTAGCAACACCCCACACTGGAGGTGGGACAGGGGAGGAACAGTAATACTGGTGAACAGGCACGTAGCTTAACATTCCTGAGTAGCCCCTGAAGACAATTCTTTGTTGTTCGACAATTAATGCACATAGCCACTACATGTCATACACTTTGGCCAGGTCACCCAACCCACATTTGCCCTTCCTTCTCCCTTGCCTTCTTCTTCTCTTTGAGTCAAAAGTTAAATACTTCTGGGAATTCCCTGGTGGTCCAGTGGCTAAGGCTTTGCCTACCAACCAGAGAGGAGTGGATTCCATCCTTGTCGGGGAACTAAGATCCCACATGCCTTGGGGCCAAAAAACATTAAACAGGAGCAGTGTTGTAACCAATTCCGTAAAGACTTTAAAAATGGTCCACATCTAAAAAAAATAATAAAAATGAAAGTTAAATACGTGTTTTCCCAGAACCCCCAGTAGTTAAGAATGGCCATATGGCCTTGCCTTGGCCAAAGAAATATAAGCAAAATTCAGTAAGAGCACCTGGAATGGATTTTTGTCATGGAAATAAAATCCAGAGATAGTTCTGCCACTATTTCTTCCCTCTTCTTTCTTCAGCTCCACTGTTTTTTGAAACTGTGGCAGCGTCTTGTGAATTTCAGGGAAATGTCAGGAGAATTGTAAGGATGGTGACCTGGAGTCCAGAAGACACAGAGCTTTTGAGGCAATGCCAGCAGCTTCCTACTTCCAAACTCCCAGTAATGGAAGGATAGACACTGTTACTTAAAGCCAACTGGATACCTAACAGATAGAATTTCCCTGGTGACGCAGTAGTAAAGAATCTGCCTGCAATGCAGAAGACCTGGGTTTGACCCAGGGTTAGGAAGATCCTCTGGAAGAGGAAATGGCTACCCCCTCCAGTATTCTTGCCTGAGAAATCCCATGGACAGAGGAGCCTGGTGGGCTGCAGTCCATGGGGTCGCAAGGGTTGGATACAACTTAGCAACTAAACCACTGACATACCTAAGAGATAACATATTTTGTTCATTAAGAAGGAAGAAAAAGTAGAAAATATAATAATATTTCTGTCCTTATAATATTTCCATCTAACATATACTAAAATACATGATGCTTAAATGAGAAATTTTAAATTACATAGAAAACATACATACACAAAACAGAAAATTTTCCACTCCACGTGCCCCTGAAAATGTCACTCTATTCATTTGCCATCATATCTAAATACACTGTTTTAGTGTATGAATTATGTACATTTATTCAACATGAAGAAATACGATTTTCAGTGTCTTTATCAAGACTCAGTCAGTTTTTAAACTTGAAATGTTATGTCATGTGGAAAAGTTGCAAAATAACAAAGGAATATATCTTTCTCAACTATGGATATTATAAAACTTTCCTGAAATTCAGTGTGTCTTTCTTAATCAATCCTAAAGGAAATCAGCATAAATATCATTAGAAGGACTGATTCCAAAGCTGAAGTTCCAATCCTTTGGCCACCAACTCAGCTGATGCCTGGAGGACATGAGTCTTCCAGAGAAGCCTGGGGAGCTCCTTTGTGAGATCCCAGCCAATGGGGATGCACTGAGTGAGCAGGGCAAGGACCAGCTCTCAGAGCAGGACATGAGTCTGAGGTAAAGCAACTGGGAAATGGTAAAGGACAGAGAAGCCTGGGGTGCTGCAGTCCATGGGGTTGCAAAGAGCCGGACATAACTTAGCGACTCAACAACAACAGCAACAGATAATTTGTTTAAAGTGGAAACATCTGCATTGGTTCTCTGGCAGCACCAAATTCCCTGATATAAACAGTGTTCACTTATGTGTCCGCTTTCTCTGCAAAACTCCAAGGACTTTCAGTATTGGTCAAGCTATCCCTCTTTCCCAGCTATAAGTGGGCACTTAGGGTGTGATTGGTGAGCCCTCACTTGTGAAACTTCTCATGTCTGCCTCTTTGCAACCCTGTGGACTGCAGCACTTCAGGTTCCTCTGTCCTTCACTATCTCCTACAGTTTGCTCAAACTCATGGCCATTGAGTCTTTGATGCCATCCAACCATCTCATCCTCTACCACCCCCTTCTCCTCCTGCTCTCAGTCTTTCTCAGCATCAGGATCTTTTCCAGTGAGTCAGCTGTTTGCATCAGGTGGCCAAAGTATTGGAGCTTCAGCTTCAGCAACAGTTAGTGTTAGTTAGTGTTGGGCCACTCTAATGTAGGCTTGTGGGTGAACCGTGCTTGGTGCTAGAATTCAGGTGAGTTTCAGGTTTTCCCGCAAGCCCCTCTGGAGCCCAGGCCGCAGGAAATGAGGGATGCTAGCACACACCCTTCTCATGGTGCGTCTCAGAACTCAGAAAGGCTAGGCCAAAACTTGCAAGAGTATTTTAAACTTTCACAAGCATCAGAAACAAAAGTCACTCAGGCAAGTCCAAACCCAGTGGATGAGGGAGTGGCTCGGTCCACTTTGGTGCATTGCGAAGTCACATGACAGAAGCAGGAAGTGAAGAATTAAGAAAAAACATTCTAATCTACCGCAGGATGGAGAGAATGTTGTGACTACATGGAAACTTTCCAGGTTTGCTGGGAAAGAAGCGAAAGTCAGATTATACAGGGTTTTGTGAACATGATAACCATTTTAAACTTTATTTTAATTATAATGCAAATCGGGGAACCAATTTGATCTGACTGATATTTTTCAGATCATTAGGCTTTATTGTGAAGAACTGACATATCGTAGAAGCCCAGGGATGTACTAACAGGCATCTGCTGTAGAATAGGTGAGAGAAATTTGACTGCTGTTAGCACAGTAGTGGGAGCTTCCCACTGCTTTTACTGGAGTATAGTTGATCTACAATGTTGTGTTAGCTTCAGGGGTATGGCAAAGTGAATCAATTATACATCTGCATATATCCACTCTGATCCACTCTCTGATATGAAGATGAGCTTGCTACCTGTTTTGCCCCAAGATTCTCAACCTCGATTCATGACCTCTGCTCTTCACATTTTCAGTTCATGTATTCCTTACTTCCCCAGATCTAGGGTACGACTGACTCCTCTGACACCGCATCTTTTATGCCTTACTCCTTTTCTTGTCTGGAGCCACCCTCTTCCTTTGTTGTCTGACTTTTCCAGCTTTCACCAGTGATTGTTTTTAACCTCTGCAGTTGGGGAAGGGAGTCTGCCGGCCCCAGTTCTGTCAAACTATTCCCCTGAATTTGTCTTGACTTCCTGCTCCCAGAGCTGGCGCTTCACTTTTTAACTCTGCGATAAAAACTGTGACTATCCCTGGGATAGGCAGATCCATATTCATGGGGACAGACAACCAAGTTATAGGATGGCATGACCTAACACATCTTGCCACAGACTTGTAACCTGCAAGGGGAGAGCGGCTCATGGATCTTTATCACAGTCTACAAGTTTTAAAGGGGTAAGAAGTTTCTCAGGAACCCCTTACATTGTAAATTGGTAGGGGCTCCAAAGAGTTGGAAATTGCTGCCTTCATCCTCCAGTGTTCCATAGATTTATTCCCAGGCACTTGGCTTACTTCATCTGCCCAATACTTGTGCATCTCAGGAACTGTTCCTGTCAATTACCAAAGTTACTTAACATACATGTGATAATTCACCAAGCCACTTACTGAACCTCATAGTTTAATTATGGTTGTGTTTGGCTCCTCTGCAGAAGCTACTAAGCTTTGGCAGTTTGCCTACATGAATTCTTTAGTTAAGTATTTTTTATAATGTATACAAGGCAAGTTTGATTAAATATCTCTTAATGCCTTCAAATATTCACAAGTCTTGAAAAGTGAGTAAAGCCACTGTTTTTAAACTGCAGAAACATTCCTGTTTTCACATCAGTCCTGTTCCCATCCATCCCACCAACATTTGTTGCTGTCTTCTAATACACTATTCCCTAAACATTTGCATTCTCTAAACAATATTTTAAAGCTCCAGTAAGTGTTTCAGTTAAGCCTGGCTCCAGTGTAGCAGTGGGTTTTTCAATGTAGCAAAACTATAAAATAGCAACAAAGTAATTCTGATGAACTAACTGGCTTGTTCGGAGAAGGCAATGACACCCTACTCCAGTACTTTTGCCTGGAAAATCCCATGGATGGAGGAGCCTGGTACGCTGCAGTCCATGCTAAGGGTTGGACACGACTGAGCGACTTCCCTTTCACTTTTCACTTTCATGCATTGGAGAAGGAAATGGTAACCCACTCCAGTGTTCTTGCCTGGAGAATCCCAGGGACGGGGGAGCCTGGTGGGCTGCCGTCTATGGGGTCGCACAGAGTCGGACACCACTGAAGTGACTTAGCATACAACTGGCTTGTTAAAAAGAGATACCACTTGCGTTTTCTTTGCACAGTGGTACCTTCTAGTCTTATCAAACACTTTTCTACGATGTAGGAGTTTTTTCCTTTATTTTCTCCTAACTTTTCTCATGGACTCATAAAGAACACGTATGAGGCTCTTTAGAGGGATTTGAGGGTAAAGAAGTGTTAGTATATGAGGAAAGATTTGCTTCTATGGGTTACATTTTTTAAACTGGCCTTCCCAGGTGGTGCTAGTGGTAAAGAACCCACCTGCCAATGCAGGACACAAGGGACCCTGGGTCTTGAAGCTCTCCTGGAAAAGGAAGTGGCAACCCACTCCAGTATTCTTGCCTGGAAAGTTCCATAGACAGAGGAGCCTGGCGGGTACAGTCCATGGGGCTGCAAAGAGTTGAACCCAGCTGAGTGACTGAGAACACGCTGTTTAGATTAGAAGCCATTTGGATCACAGCCAAAGAACAATTCCTCTCTGTCTCTTTTCCTCATTTCTCCCTCCTAAAAACTTTCAAACCCATGTACCGTCTTTACTTGAAGAATTTCTACTTATCATTCAAAGAACAGGTCGGATTATTTTTCCATGTTGAGTGTATCAATAACTTCCTTCCATGCCTCTTCTGCTCAGTCACTTATGTTTCTGTTTATATTATGTCTTCTGTGTATTACTACTGACCTTTTTTTTTTTTTTTTTTGGTTGTTTACATACATTTCTTCTAGATTCTGAGATTCTTAAGGGTGAAGATCCCTTTTTTAAAAAAAAAAACTATGTTCAGTCCATTATATTCAGCATACAATAAATAAATAAATTGGTAGTACCCTGAGTAATAGAATTTGAGTTTGTTGCTTAGTGAACAGGAAAAGAAATAGAATTGACAAAAGAACAAATCAACATCTTCAGTTCAGTTCAGCTCAGTCGCTCAGTCGTGTCTGACTCTTTGCGACCCCATGAATCGCAGCACGCCAGGCCTCCCTGTCCATCACCAACTCCCAGAGTTCACTCAGATTCATGTCCATCGAGTCGGTGATGCCATCCAGCCATCTCATCCTCTGTCGTCCCCTTCTCCTCCTGCCCCCAAGCCCTCCCAGCATCAGAGTCTTTTCCAATGAGTCAACTCTTCACATGAGGTGGCCAAAGTACTGGAGTTTCATCTTTAGCATCATTCCTTCCAAAGAACACCCAGGGCTGATCTCCTTTAGAATGGACTGGTCGGATCTTCTTGCTGTCCAAGGGACTCTCAAGAGTCTTCTCCAACACCACAGTTCAAAAGCATCAATTCTTCGGTGCTCAGCCTTCTTCAACACCTTAGCTATGCTAAATACACTAAAGCAATTGATTTTGGAGGGAAGAAAGGCTACAGGAGTTCTATCCTCCTGAGATGTGAATATTTGGTTGCATCCATGCTCAGTTGTGTTTGACTCTTTGTGACCCCATGGACTATAAACCCCACCAGGCTCCTCTGTCCATGGGATTTCCTGGGCAAGAATACTGGAGTTGGTTGCCATTTCCGACTCTAGGGTATCTTCCTGATCCAGGGATCAAACTTGTATCTCTTACATCTCCTGCATTGGCAGGCAGATTCTTTTTTTTTTTAATATAAATTTATTTATTTTAATTGGCAGGCAGATTGTTTACCACTGGGCCCCCTGGGAAACTTGAAGACTGGTGGACAAACTGTATCAATACAACATCAACATTATAATCTCCTAGGAAGATCTCAGCTCATACTGGCTTTGATTTTCACCTGACCAGTGAAAGGAACTGTGACCACAGGCCAACAGAGAAGAAACTAGGAATCGTTTCTCTTACTCTCAGTGAGTCAGCCCAACTTTGGAACCAACAAAGAAGCCTTCAGCCTCAAAAAGGAGAAAAGAAAAAGTGGTCAGGGAAATGGAAACAATCTATCATGGTAGAACAACTTTGTTGTTGTCAGGAGGAAGAGAGGCAACCACAATTCAAGAGGGAAGAAGATGGACTTAGAAGTGAAAGTCATAATAGTGACTTGGCTACCAACACGTGCTGCACTTGGTGCTGGCTTTCAATCATAGATGAGACATGAAACCTGTCCCTCCAGAAGAATGAGAATTAGAGCCGATTTGTGGCTCCATGAGAACTGGCTAAAGAAGAACTTAAAGATCACTGGACTAGAGCAGATGATCCAGGGCACACCAGGAGAAATATGAACTCTGGCTGGTTCAAGGAGAAGAGAGAAAGAGGAAACAAAACCACATTTTCCAAAGAGTGTTCGTTAGACCACGATCCAGTAATGTGTTCCATGAATAAAGTTTTCTTGGACAAACAGCTTAACAAACACTCCACAACACTGTCTTTGCTTGGTATCCAGTGAGTAAAAATTTCTGGATAATTTCTCATTATCAAAAGACAAAATATATTAAAATTTATTTCTAATTCCAACAATGACTATTGATTCTCCAGCTGCACAAGAAGGATCAGCCTTGCTTAGACTTTTCCACTCATTGGTCCCAAGTTATCCCCAGTTGAGTCACTCAGTCATGTCCAACTCTTTATGACTCCATGGACTGCAGCACACCAGGCCTCCCTGTCCATCACCAACTCCTGGAGCTTGCTCAAACTCATTTCCATCGAGGGTGATACCACCCAACCATCTCATCCTCTGTGATCCCTTTCTGCCTTCAATCTTTCCCAGCATCAAGGTCTCTTCCAATGAGTAAGTTCTTCACACCAGGTGGCCAAAGTATTGGAGTTTCAGCTTCAGCATCAGTCCTTCCAATGAATATTCAGGACTGATTTCCTTTAAGATGGACTGGTTGGATCTCCTTGCTGTCCAAGGGACTCTCAAGAGTCTTCTCCAACACCACAGTACAAAAGCATCACTTCTTTGGCACTCAGCTTTCTTCATGGTCCAACTCTCACATCCATACATGACTACTAGAAAAACCATAGCTTTGGCTAGATGGACATTTGTCAACAAATTAATGTTTCTGCTTTTTAATATGCTGTCTAGGTTGATCATAGCTTTTCTTCCAAAGAGCAAACATCTTTTAATTTCATGGCTGCAGTCACCATCTGCAGTGATTTTGGAGCCCAAGAAAAGAAAGTCTTTCACTGTTTCCATTGTTTCCCCATCTATTTGCCATGAAGTGATGGGACCAGAGGCTGTGATCTTAGTTTTTTGAATGTTGAGTTTTAAACCAGCTTTTTAATTCCCCTCTCTCACTTTTATCAAGAAGCTCTTTAGTTCCTCTTTGCTTTCTGTCATAAGGGTGGTGTTATCTGCGTATCTGAGGTTATTGATATTTCTCCTGGCAATCTTGATTCCAGCTTGTGCTTCATCCAGTCTGGAATTTCACAATATGTACTCTGCATATAAGTTAAATAAGCAAGGTGACAATATACAACCTTCATGTATTCCTTTCCCAAATTGGAACCAGTCCATTGTTCCATGTCTAGTTCTAACTGTTGCTTCTTGACCTGCATACAGATTTCTTAGGAGGCAGGTCAGGTGGTCTGGTATTCCCATCTCTTGAATTTTCCACAATTCTTTATTTCACTAATACTTTGCCCCAGCATGGGACTTCCCTGGTGGCTCAGACAGTAAAGCGTCTGTCTACAAGGCGGGAGACCTGGGTTCGATCCCTGGGTCAGGAAGATCTGCTGGAGAAGGAAATGGCAATCCACTCCAGTGCTATTGCTTGGACAATCCCATGGACAGAGGAGCCTGATAGGTTACAGTCCATGGGGTCACGAAGAGTCAGACAAGACTGAGCAACAACACAAAAGCAGCAGCATCCAGCTCTTCTACTAATTAATTCACAAAACATTACTGTTAGGAGAAATTTAGAGGACACTTGTGCTTGCTAAGTTGCTTCAGTTGCATCCCGAATCTTTGTGACCCTACGGATGATAGCCAGGCCAGGGTCCTCTGTACATGGGATTCTCCAGGCAAGAACATTGAAGTGGGTTGTCATTTCCTCCTCCATAGAGGGCCCTTAGCTATAAGCAATTTTTGAAAATCACTCTACTGTCTAATGCATTTTGAAGGAAAAAAATATGTGTTATCTCAATAAATAGAAATAAATCTTGAAGAAACAGACTGGTCTGCTTTCATTTTGTAAGGTAAGTTTTATTCTGGATAGGAACTTAAATACTAATAGCTAATTTTAAAGGTTAATAAAGGACTTCCATGGTGACCCAGTGGGTAAGACCCCATGCTTCCATTACAGGGGCACAGGTCCCATCCCTGCTGTAAAATCTCTAAGATCCCTGAACTAGGATCCCACATGCCACATGGCAAAAACAAAACAAAACAAAACAAAAAAAGGTTAATAATAGTCCCTAATATAAAATTACCTTTGGCTTGAAAAGTATTTTACATTTGTGTGTGTTTATTTTTTAACAAATAATATACTGAGTAGTGAACTAAGAGTATTAATGTTAAGCCTCGTAAAATGGTTGAAATTTACAAAAAGGTGAAATTCCTTCCTGGATTATCAAAATCTGAAGTTGAAAATTCCTGAGAGGCAAGAGTATAGCTAGAATGGTCATTGACTCCCTGGTGTGATTTTATAATCTGAAAAGACAATAGAAGTTTCATCCTGTTATCTCCAGTCACTAAAACCAGAGGCATCTCTCCATTTAATGCATTCCATGGATCGTTGAGTCCAGAATGTCACTGCTGTGTCCTCCTCCTCCCCTCACCTGCCAACCAGTCTGTGCTCCTCTCTTCAATTTGTCTTTCTCGCAGTCAGTTTTGAGCTCCTGGAGACTAAGAACCATAGAAGAGAATGTACCATTAACCGTTGAAGGATAAAAGTGGGTAGGGTAGGGAAATCACAGCATGGTCCTTCTATGTGAAGACACAGTGCAGCCACTGAAAATAGCATTTCCAGGGACTTCCCTCGTAGTCCAGTGGCTAAGGTTCCATGATCCCAATCATGTGGCCCGAGTTCAATCCCTGGTCAGGAAACTAGATCCCACGTGCCTCAGCTAAGACCTGGTGCAGCCAAATAAATAAATGTTTTTAAAAAAGGAAATGCCATTTCCAAAGAGGTCATATGGCTGGAAAAGGTTCAAGATATTCCTTAACAAAAACCAGTGAACCAGTGTGTATAGCAGATCCAAAGAGAAATAAGACTGCTGACAACCAGGACAGATTCATAGGTTGATAATGACATGGCTACAGTAAAACCCCAGGCTCTTATTGCTTCACATGTTGCTTGTCAGAACACTGTGTGGCATTTGTAGTTGGGTAAATTTACATGAGTGTGTTCCATATTTTATTTACGTTAACTGGTAAAGTATACATGTTTCTCATTCTGTTGAAGGTATCCAGGCATACTCGTGCTTTTCTTTGTCTTTAAGAGTCTGAAGTAAACAAACATACGACAATAAAAATTTCGTCTATAAAGATGAATTGCTTCTACTGTAAAGGCATACAGGAGATTCAGATGAACCTCAATCAATAGTTTCTTGTGAGGTCCTGGTTCTAAGAGCAGACACGACAGGTAAGCAGCAGACCTTTTAGAACATAGCCTCGATAATGCTGTGATTCTTGGTTGGGCAAGCTCCATGTTACAAGAGACCACTTTTGATCCACCTAAAATCAGGTCTTGGGAATTGAAAAGAAGGAGAAGGAAAAGGGGAGAAGAAAATAGCTGTAAATGAGCACTGAATACTACTTTTCCATTTCTAGTCTCTCAGTAGAAAGCCTGAGAACATCTGGTTTTCTTTTCTTTTTAAAAAAAATCTTTTTATTTATTATCATTATTTTTATTAAAAAGGAAAACTTCTGAATAATATAGCCCATGATTCCATTTTTACCACCATGCTCCTACTGACAGAAATGCAAGAATTAAGTGATTGAATCCTTCCAAACATCTCTCTTCTTTTTTCTCCCCAAGAATGACTCAGGAAAACCATTTGTGTGGCAAACGCTGACCACGCTCAGTGAGAGTCCCTGGAATTTAAGAGTCCAGTGGATTCTAGAGCATTCTAGAATTCAAGCAAGAGAAACTGCTACCATCGTCCTCTTTCCACTTTGTCTCAGTGTCACTTAATTTTGCCACTAGTGGAATTTGTTTTAGTGAGTGCAAGTCGCTCAGTTGTGTCCTGCTCTTTGTGACCCCATGGACTATACAGTCCATGGAATTCTCCAGGCCAGAGTACTAGAGTGGATAGCCTTTCCCTTCTCCACGGGATCTTCCCAACTCAGGGATGGAATCCAGGTCTCCCTCATTGCAGGTGGATTCTTTACCAGCTGAGCCACCAGGGAATTTGTTTTAGTTGTTTACAAAATCTCTCTGTCCTGGTTGAAGAGTAGAAGTAGAGATTTTGCTGCTGACATATACACTATAGCTATTTACGGTGGATACTTGGTATCTTTTAACTGAGAATGGCTTGGTCATTTTCAGGGATATAGACTGTTTACAATTAGTTGAATGTAACTTTTTGGAATTTAGATACACATAGAGAAAGAATTTCCTGTCAGTTCCTTTGCTTCTTCAATACTTCCTCCTTTTTTTTTTTTTTTTTCCTTTCCAGGCTCAAAGGTCACTATTAACCGAGAGATATAACACTCGGGGCTTTCCTGATGGCTCAGCAGGTAAAGAAATCCATTGGGAAGCTAACACAGGAGCTGCAGAAGACGCGGGTTTGATCCCTGGATCTGGAAGATCTCCTGGAGGCAGGCATGGCAGCTCGCTCCAGTATTCTTGTCTGGGAAATCCCATGGACAGGGTGGCCTGGCAGGCTACAATCCATGGGGTCACAAAGAATCTGATATGATTGAAGTGACTGAACATGCATGCGTAGACACTGGATACTGGCTTTCATTCTGTGTTCTCTCTCCAGTGCTGCCTTAGACACCTTCTGGCAGTGGCTGAAGTACTTACGAAAGAAGGCTCTCTAGGCAAAGACACATTCAGCTAGTTGTGAAATTCTTCTTAAGAGGAGGAAATAAAAGACAGTTTTTGAGAAAAAGTGAGAATTTTGTCTGGCGCCATTTTGTTTACACACCACTTTTATTCTCAATTAGTCTCAGTTTTAATGGTGTTTACTCACTTTTATTTGCTTCTAAAGGGCAGTTGATCCTTTTATTGATATGAAAGCTAAGCTGACTTTCAGATCTTTTGATTGAATTTCAGTTCAGTTCAGTCTCTCAGTCGTGTCCGACTCTTTGCGACCCCATGAAGCACAGCACACCAGGTCTCCCTGTCCATCACCACCTCCCAGAGTTCACTCAAACTCATGTCCATTGAGTCGGTGATGCCATCCAGCCATCTCATCCTGTGTCGTCCCCTTTTGTTGTTTATAGATTGAATCTATAGCCTCTCAATTAGATGAAACTGTGCCTGAGCACACACACATCCCTGAACAAAGCATGACAAATTCAGCTTCTTTCTTTGAAATCCTCCTCTTTTATCATCATCAATGCATAAATTATAGCCTCCTACTGTACCTACTCAGATGCCAATTGCATTACATAAATGCTTAAATGGTTACACAGCCTTCATGACATGTTAATTCTGTAATAGAGTTCATCTTTTCAGCTCTTAGCCATGGTGAAAGGAAAACGTAATCCAAAGAGTTTCTGATGTGTTAATCATTCATAAATCTAAAAAATATGTGTTTGATCAAGGCTATGTCTTTTCCCTTTGAGTAACTTTTTTTTTTTTTTTTAACATCAGCATGTTCTTCTGACATTCACGATTGTCTTTCTGAAAGCTCTAAACAACCAGTGTTGATTTCAAAACAGGCACTGGCCAATACTTTCTTATTTATAGTAAATCCCAAGTTGGCATTTACGTGGATAATCAATCTTTGTTTGTTGCTTAAACCATTCAGAGTTCCTCTGATATTTATGATTTCGTTGAGTAGAAGACGCTGCATGCAAATAAGTACAGTTCAGTTACAGAAAGCAGCTGTCAGAACACATTTATATTCCAGCAACAGAGAAGAAATTAATCTCACAGTGGCTTCAATTCAAATTGGTCTGATATTCCAGTAATAAATTCCCTGCCCAGATGGAATCATTTTCTTTATCATAAATATTTTAAAACACTTGATCTGCATTAAAGTTGTACAGGACTGAAACTTATTTTAGATATTTAAAACCAAGCCCCAAGAGAAAAAAAAAAAAACATTTTGCCTTTTTTAGACTCCATTTTTAAAATATTTTCATATTTTATATGGCTTTCTCCTATCATACAAATTATTTAACCAAAGAGAAAAGTGCATCAAATGCTATTTGTGTCTGATTTGGAGCACCCAAAGAAAGCATACCTTCCTAGCCTGTATTAATTGTATCTCTATCAGACGTTTTAAGGACACCAGTCATTCTCTTAATATAGAAATAAATTCTGAAAATAGCTATTACTCTTTTCCTCCGCTTATAGACTCATGTGTGGAAGAAGAAGAGGGAGCAATGATCCCAGAATGTAGACACTGAGAAACTGAGGTCCATAATCACAGAGTGACTTCTCCAGGTAAGCACAGCAGTTAACAGCAGGGCTGGGGCAGTAACACCCAACACCTGTCACAGGGAAGTGTGTACCTCTCATTACTTTTTGCAATTTTAAGCAACTAGCCCTGGTATGATTATTTGTGTGATTGTGTGTGTGTATGTGTATGACAGTTCCTCCTTGTGAGTCACTCCAGCCACAGGTCTTCCAAGAGTATCATGAGACAGTAGAGGATGTGTGGGTTCATAGAAATGACTTTATACTCTTCAGGTCTCCTAGAATGTGAATCAAGAATTAGGCATTTTGAAAGATTTCCCCAGTGTTGGAGTGGTTAGGACTCTGAGCTTCCAAAGCAGGGGTCACAAGTCCATCCATGGTTAGAGAACTGAGATCCCACATGCCACACAGCCAAAAAAAAAATAATAATAAAAGGTGTTTTGAGATACTCTGCTTTTAATCCAGCCATCCCTGGAGTAGATCTGTTTCTCATCCAGACTTCCTGGAGATTAGTGACCCCTCATGAATCACCACAGTTCATCTTTCTTCTGAATCAGTACTCTGAAATGCTCTAGGTGGTAGAGAGCCCAGAGGTGAAACATACTCCCTAAGAGTGAGGTTTGTATCTTTGGAATCCTCTCTTGACCTTGACTCTCAAGCAAAGGAACATGTAGATCTGAATGTTAGAATTCCCACTTTGGAAAAAAAAACTGAAGGCAACAGGAGAAGGGGTGGCAGAGGATGAGATGGTTAGAGAGCATCAGCGACTCAATGGATATGAATTTGAGCAAACTCTGGGAGATAGTATGTGCTCTCTCGGTGGCTCAGCTGGTAAATAATCTGTCTGCAATACAGGAGACCTGGTTTCAATCCCCAGGTTGGGAAGATCCCCCTGGAGAAGGGAATGATTACCCACTCCAGTATTTTTGCCTGGAGAATTCCAAGGACAGAGGAACCTGGAGAGCTACAGTCCATGGGGTTGTGAAGAGTCTGACATGACTTAGCAACTGAACAACAAGTCCACTTGGACGTTCAGATGTCTGAATTGAGAAGGGTTGATGGGATCACCATAGCCATGTTGGTCAGATGGTGAGTTTCTTGAACCTGGGTGTTGCTAACTTCCCAACCACTACGCTGCTCCTTCCAATGAAACATGGCAAAAACTTATCCCTGAAGAATAACGGAAAGCCAAACAGTAGAGTTCAAACTCTGAATTTGATCTTGAAACATAAGCTCCAGAATAAGACCCATGCTAAATACTACACAGAAGAAGTAAATCAGACATAGACTAAAACATTGAGAAATAGATAGGAGTTTTCCCAAACAACTCTTCCTTACCATGGATTAAAAACAAATTGATATTTCACTTGCTGATTCTGTCTACATCCAGCCCACCTCTCAGATTACAGAATATTCATTGGCAAAATTGATGACTGGAAAATGCAGCCGATGTTGGAAAATGATACCAGATTCCTTGAAGAGCTGAGTCAAAGTTCTGTGTTTTTCAGATTGTAAACTATTAGAGAGGACAATCTCTATCAGATAAACCTACTTAGCGTAGGACCATGACCAGCTGACAATTATATATGCTTAAAGACTTTTCGACAGTTGGAGACAGAGGGGCAGATTTCTGGATCTTAGTCTTTGCTCTGATTTGGCTGGATGTGTCATTGGCCAACTTACTTTACCTCTCAGTGATCTGAGCTCCTTATCTGGAAAAACAAAAATCTGTCACATTTTCATTTGTCCAGTAACTGTCTCAGAGCACTGATTACCTATCTGGCTGTTTACATACTGCAGAGTTGTGTGAGGAAGAAAGGAGGTGATTTGCAGAAAAACCTTTTAAAAGCAAGTCAATGAATGAAGGAAATATGTTATCAAAATTATCTATCCTCTGCAAAAATGATCCCTAGAGGAAAAAAGGCTTAAATATTGGTCATATAGAAACCAAAAGTGGAGCCGATTATACAGAGTGAAGTAAGCCAGAAAGAAAAACACCAAGACAGTATACTAACACATATATATGGAATTTAGGAAGATGGCAATGACGACCCTGTATGCAAGACAGGGAAAGAGACACAGAAGTGTATGACGGACTTTTGGACTCAGAGGGAGAGGGAGAGGGTGGGATGATTTGGGAGAATGACATTCTAACATGTATACTATCATGTAAGAATTGAATCGCCAGTCTATGTCTGATGCAGGATACAGCATGCTTGGGGCTGGTGCATGGGGATGACCCAGAGAGATGTTATGGGGAGGGGAGGTGGGAGGGGGGTTCATGTTTGGGAACGCATGTAAGAATTAAAGATATTAAAATTTAAAAAATGAAAATAAATAAATAAATAAACAAATAAATATTCAGAGTAGAAACAAATAAATATAATTATTTACATGTATAAAAAAAAAAGAAACCAAAAGTGCATTCCTCAAACAATGGACTTATAGATAAATACAGATGTTTACAGAAACCTGGATTAATGTTTGGTCTTCACTGTTCTGACCAATATTTGTGCTAATTCTCCAAATATGTAGTAATATGTGCTATCATATTTCAGTAGTCAATTGTATGTCAGGGAAAGACTATATTGAGACAAAGAAAAGTTAACTGGTTGCCTGGAGTTCCACTCCTAGAAAGTAGCAGAACTGGGATTTAGACCCCCAAAGATCAGACTATAAAACCACAGTCTTATCCTCCACACTCTATGACACTGAGCTGAAAAGAGACAACTATAATGGAATTACTATAATTTCAAGGGTCAATAGAGGGCCCCTTGTCAAAAGACTTTGTTATTGAGAGGTCAACAGTTAACAAAAAAAGGTCTTCCTATTTCATCCCTATTCCCTTTGTCTACCTGGAGAAAACAGGGGAGCATTGAAATCCATGTTTTGCTCAGAAACTGCATATTATCTATGTAACTATTGTCAAGGAGAACTCTAAACTTTCTACCACTTTTTTCAAGAATAAAGATTTTCAAGGACAAATATTATTGCAAATTGTAATTTGACAGTGAATGTCTTAAAATTCTGCAAAGTCACATTTGAAAAGAAGCCAAATTTATGAAAAAAAAATGTCCACTTCAAAAGCTTAATGAAGGCAATTTGTCAACAATTTCACACATCATTTGCCCACAACCTCTGAATAAAAGGTTTCACAGTTTACCTTTTTCCCATGTGAACTTCAGATCATAAGCATTTAGTGATTCATCAATCATCATCTTTCCCAGAAACTGAGATGCAAGCAGAATACAATGTAAGAGATTTGTTAAAATATATTTTATGTGATACACTTATTGCTTATGTTTATTTTTTTACCCAGTGTTAGAGAAACATATGGGGAGTGACATGTATTTCAAATCAGAGTCTGGTTTAAGACTTGGGGTGAATTTGCTATGGCTCGGATGATAAAGAATTTGCTATATAAAAGATTAAAACAACTTAACGCACCTTAGAATGTCCTTAATGCACCTTAGAACATCTTAGAATTCTAAAAATTCTGTAGAGAAATGGAGAGAGAAGAGGAGAAAAACAGCTATAGATAAGTGAATATGACTTAGAACAAGCAATGCCTCCCCAAGGCACTGATACTTTAAATAATTAATAAGAAACTCTTTGCAAAATGCCATACTTGTCAAATAACTAACTGAAAACCATTACTGCTGATTGTCAGCATGCTTTTGTAACCAAAATGCCAGAGGGATAAGTTGATGGAAAGTAATTAATAAGACCAAGAATAGGTTTACTGCATGTAACTGATACTATTTGTAAATCTGGGACTCATAAAGTGTTGTACTGATTGAGGGAGGAGTTGCAGATGTTTCTGCTATTTTAGTAAAGGGAAGAAGTGTGAAACAAATCAGCCAACAGAAAAGGGGGTGCAGATAATTTAGAACTGCAATACCTACCATAAAACTCTTTTATGTTTTATTTTTAATGTAGGGTAAAACTTCCCTGGTTGCCCAGAGGTAAAGAATCCGCCTGCCAATGCAGGAGACATGGGTTCAATTCCTGAGTCAGGAAGATACCCTGGAGAAGGAAATGTCTACCCACTCTGATATTCTTGCCTGGAAAATTCCGTGGACAGAGAAGCCTGATGGGCTACAGCCCATGGGGTTGCAGGGTCAGACATAACTAAACAGCAATAATAACATCAAAACTTCCCTGCTGCACATTTGGGCAGCCCACATATGGAACTCAAGTGTGACATCAACGAGGGCAAATAAAGATATTTTTTAAGAAATGAGGTGTAATGTACATTTGACCCAGATATCTAGATATTTTGGCGTGAATAATTTTAACTGGAATAAATGGACCAATAAATGGTGGAGGGTTTGGGAAAATGTTGGAATAAATTATCCAGATTTTTGCCCTTCAGTATACTTTTTTCAGCATAAAAAAGAATTCCATTTCCTAAACTACTTGGGCCATGATGATTCATAGTACTGCTGGTGGAATTTGGCATATTTGTGTGTGTGTCTCTCTGCACACATATTTATGTTTATTCTTGCAAGTACTCTGTCAGAATGAAATGTTTGGGTTGCACTTAGTACCCACCTGATTTTAATTAGTGTCACCAGATATTTACTGAAGTCATCAAAGTTTTTAATTTAGAGATAATTCGGCAAAGGGCAATTTGCTGCTATTTACATTTAGATAGATGTGAAAAAATGCACTGATGTTTTCACAGACAGACCCCAGGACACTTCTCGTGTTCAGGCTCTGGAAAATCTACTCCCTTGAAATGTGGAAGGATCCTATTACTTGCTTTCAACCAATTGAATATAGCACAAGTGGTGAGAGGTCATTCCATGATTATATTACCTCACACACACACACACAGACACACACACACTTGACATTGCTCTGGATATCTGCATGTGGAAGCTCCTATCACATTTATAAAAATCTACTTCTTTCCACTGGTTTAGTTTTAAGCAGACCAACCATTGGGTAACAATGAGATACACAAAATAACCTTTGAAAAGAACAGTGAAATAGGAAGACTCACAGTTCCCAATTTCAAAGCTTACCTTACAAGGAAAATTAAAATGGTGTGGTACATATATTGATACAAGGATATACATGTAGATTAGTAGAACTGAGATTTCAGAAGTGAGCCCACCTATCTATAGTCAACTGATTTTCAGGAAGAATGCCAAGATCATCTGAGTGGGAAAGAGTAGTCTTTTCAACAAATGGCACTGTATCAACTGAATAGTCACATGCAGAAGAATAAAGCTGTAACCCTGCCTCATACCATAATAAACAATTAACTCAAAATATATCAAAGACTAGTTTTTAAGGGATCTCTATACTGTTTTCCCTAGTGGCTATGTGAGTTTTTCTTCCCACCAACAGTGAAAGGTTGTTCTTCGGTTGCTAAGTCCTGTCCAACACTTTACCACCCCACAAACTGTGGCACACTAGGCTTTCCTATCCTTTACTATCTCCCTGAGTTTTCCCAAACTTAGGTCCATTGAGTTGATGATGCCATCCAACCATTTCATCCTCTGTCCACCCCCGTCTCCTCTTGGCCTCAATCTTTCCCAGCATCAGGGTCTTTTCCAGTGAGTCAGCTCATTGCATCAGATGGCCAAAGGATTGGAACTTCAGCTTCAGCATCAGTCCTTCCAATGAATATTCAGGATTTACTAGTTTGATCTCCTTGAAGTCCAAGGGACCCTCAAGAGTCCTCCAGCACAACAATTCAAATGCATTAATTCTTTGGTGCTCAGCTTTCCTATAGTCCCACTCTCACATCTGTACATGACTACTGAAAAAAACCATAGTTTTGACTATGTGGACCTTTGTCAGCAAAGTGATGTCTCTGCTTTTTCATACATTGTCTAGGTTGGTCATAACTTTTCTTCCAAGTAGCAAGCATCTCTTAATTTCATGGCTGCAGTCACCATCTACAATGATTTTGGAGCCCAGGAAAATAAAATCTGTCACTGTTTCCACTTTTCCCCCAGCTATTTGCCATGAAGTGATGGGACCACATGCCATAATCTTAGTTATTTTAATGTTGCATTTTAAATCAGCTTTTTTCACTCAGCTCTTTCACTCGCATCAAGAGACTCTTTAGTTCCTGTTCACTTCTGCCATTAAAGTGGTATCATCTGTAAAACAGTGCAAGAGGATTCTCTTTTCTCCACATCCTCTCCAGCATTGTTTATCAATATTTTAATGATGGCCATCTTGACTGGTGTGAGGTGATACTTCATTGTAGTTTTGAAATGTATTGCTCTAATAATGAGTGATGTTGAGTATCTTTTCATGTGTTTATTGGGCCATCTGTATGTCTTATTTGGAGAAATGTCTGTTTCAATCTTCTGCTTGTTTTTTGAATGGGTTTTTTTTGTTTTTCTGATATTGAGCTGCCTGAGCTGCTTGTATATTTTAGAGATTAATCCTCTGTCAGTTGCTTCATTTGCAATTATTTTCTCCCGTTCTGAGGGGTGTCTTTTTATCTTGTTTATAGTTTCCTTTGCTGTGCAAAAGCTTTTAAGTTTAATTAGGTCCCATTTGTTTATTTTTGTTTTTATTTCCATTAGTCTGGGAGGTGTGTCAAAGAGGAACTTGCTTTGATTTATGTCAGAGTGTTCTGCCTTTGTTTTCCTCTAAGAGTTTTATAGTTTCTGCCTTACACTTAAGTTTTAATCCATTTTGAGTTTATTTTTGTGTATGTTTTAGGAAGTGTTCTAATTTCATTATTTTATATGTAGCTGTCCAGTTTTCCCAGCACCACTTATTGAAGAGGCTGTCTTTTCTCCGTTGTGTATTCTTGCCTCATTTGTCAAAGATAAGGTACCCGTAGGTGTGTGGGTTTACCTCTGGACTTTCTGTTTTGTTCCATTGGTCTATATTTCTGTTTTTGTGCCAGTACCATACTGTCTTGATGACTGTAACTTTATAGTATAATCTCAATTCAGGATGGTTGATTCCTCCAGCTCCATTCTTCTTTCTCAAGACTGCTTTGGCTATTTGGGATCTTTTGTGTTTCCATACATACTGTGAAATTTTTTGTTCTAGTTTTATGAAAAATACAAACCTAGATAGGGAGTTTGATAGGGATTATACTCTGTAGATTTCTTTAGGTAGTATACTCATTTTCACAATATTGATTCTTCCAATCCAAGAACATAGTATATCTTTCCATCTGTTTGTGTCATCTTTGATCTCTTTCATCAATGTCTTATAGTTTTACTCTTATATTTAAAATCAGCAATAAAGAATAATCAACAATAAACACCAGTGATTGAACCCAGGTTTCCTGCATTGCAGGCAGATTCTTTACCATCTGAGCTAACAGGGAAGCCTAATAAAGAATGAGCCCTAGAAACGCTAGGTCTCATATTTGTTGTTGTTCAGTCACTAAGTCATGTCCCACTCTTTGCAATCCCATGCACTGCAGCACACCAAGCTTCCCTGTCCCTCACTGTCCTACCCTGTCCAGGCCTTACACTGGACCCTAATCAAAGCACACCCCATGCCCCGCTCACCCTCTTTGTCTCTCTCCCTCTCTTCCCCCACTTCCGATAACTTCAATGCATAGCCCAGATGTGTTATGTAATTTCCAGAACCTGAGAGTAGTAAGCCTTTTTGTTAAAGTTTCCTAGTGGATATTGTTAAGGGCATCTTGCAATCATAAGAATCTTTAGAGGCTAGTCCAGCCACAACTTTAGTTAATGAAAATCTAAAACCAGCATACAACAGTGGCAATTTACAGTCAAGAATCTCCTCTCCCCCTGCCCTATTATATCCATATACATTCAATACGATGTCTTGACCAAAGCATCATTTGTTCCCAAGATATAAGTGGGTTGCTTTGGCATATACTATTTTTTTCCCCAGACTTTGGGGGAAAAAAGCTTGTAAACCTAAGAAATGAGACAAAGGAAGTAGCATGGTGATGTAATTAAGGAGTCTTTCTACTCTAATAAAATGATTTCAAAAGAATATTGTTATCAATACTAAAAGACCCAGATGAAGAGGAAAATTTGGAAGATTTTTTACTCCTATTCTTATCTTCACCCTTTGTGTGAAATCTATTCATTGGTGAGATAACACAGAACTGGTAATCTGTAAATACAGTTCCATGTGAATGTTGCTCAGTAGTGTCCAACTCCTTGCGACCCCATGGACTATATGGTCCATGCAATTCTCCAGTCCAGAATACTGGAGTGGGAAGCCTTTTCTTCTCCAGGGGATCTTCCCAACCCAGGGATCGAACCCAGGCTTCCCGCATTGCAGGTGGACTCTTTACCAGCTGAGCCACAAGGGAAGGCCCCCAGAAATACAGTTCTATGGCAGTCTACAATTCTCATAGCTACCTAATATTGTATGGCTAAGCATTATTCTAACATCTTAAGATGAAAAGTCAGTGGTTAAAAGATAAAGAGTCAGTCTTTTTTTTTTTTTTTTTTTTTTTACAGAAACAGTCCACCATATGATTGGGTGGTTCAAATAGTACAACTAAATATTATAAATAAGTTCACTGCCATAGTCTGCCTTTCCAACAGATCTGAAGAGGCTCAGGAATGATTGTCCCTGTGGGGAAAACAAGGGAATATGGGAAATCCAGGTTAGTTTGAAGGTATTTTTGGTTTTGTTGTTGTTTTGAGCATTTACATTATGTTTTTGACACATCTTTATTGAGTGAACACAAATGGTATCAGGCTCAAGTTTTGTAGGTATTCCTAAATCTTTCTGTGACTAAATTACAACCCCTTCCAAAGTTGAACATTTTCCCCTTTTTCTAAAGCTCTTAGGTTTTTTTCCTCCTCATTATTCTGGATTTTCAAATTCTGCTATTGTGTGTCTAGGAGTGGATGTTATTTCATACCAACTGTTTGACATTCAAATGGTTCTTCCTATTTGAAAACTCATGGAAAATATCTTTCTATTAATTTCACTAATGGCCCCTCTTTTGCATTTATTCTTTTTTTACTAGAAACTCTATTAAACATAATGGAATTTCTGGATCTGTTTTCCAGTTTTCTTAATTTTTTTCTTTAATTTCTTCTATTTCTGTGCTATTTAACACTATATTCTGTGAATATTCACAACTTGAATGTCCCTGAATTCAGTTTTTATTAACTAATCTGTATTTTTAGTACCTCCAGCTTCTTACTTTTTTATTAATATTTCTATAACCATTATTTTTCATTTCCAAGATCTCTAATAGATTATTTACATAGCAGCCTTCTCCTGATTTATCCTGTCTTTCTCAGTTAATAATGACACTTTATTTTTTTTAAGTTCATTGAAAAAGTGATTCCTGATCACGGTAAGAGTGAAAAAACATAGCTTCAATGAACAAATAATGAAAATTAAGTCTCCCTCTTATTTAGGACCAGCAGAGGCCTGGGATCAACAGTTTCTTTTTTGTGGACATAGAATTCCAGAAATTTTGTGTGTACGTGTGCATGCCAAGTCGCTTCAGTTGTGTATTACTCTTTGCGACCCTTTGGACTGTAGCCCTCCAGGCTCCTCTTTCCATGGGATTCTCTATGAAAAAAAACTGAAGTAGGTTGCCATGTCTTCCTCCAGGGCATGGTCAGGGATCTCCAAGGGATCTTCCAGACCCAGGGAACAAACTTGAGTCTCTTACATCTCCTGCATTGGCAGACAGGTTCTTTATACTAGGGCCACCTGTAAAGCCCTTCTGTGTATAAATAAGCATATATTTTCATGTAGGTACATAAAAATTTTTCTTTTTCTTTTTTCTTTTTTTTTTAATTGGAAGCTAATTACTTTAAATGTTGTATTGGTTTTGCCAAACATGAATCCACCATGGGTGTACACGTGTTCCCAATCCTGAACCCCCTCCCACCTCCCTTCCCATACCATCCCTCTAGGTCATCCCAGTGCACCAGCCCGGAGCATCCTGTATCCTGCATCGAACCTAGACTGGCAATTCATTTCTTATATGATGTTATACATGTTTCAATGCCATTATCCCAAGTCATCCCACCCTCTCCCTCTCCCACAGAGTCCAAAAGACTGTTATATACATCTGTGTCTCTTTTGCTGTCTCGCATACAGGGTTATCATTACCATCTTTCTAAATTCCATATATATGCATTAGTATACTGTATTGGTGTTTTTCTTTCTGGCTTACTTCACTCTGTATAATCAGCTCCACCTTCATCCACCTCATTAGGACTGATTCAAATGTATTTTTTAATGGCTGAGTAATACTCCATTGTGTATATGTACCACAGCTTTCTTATCCATTCATCTGCTGATGGACATCTAGGTTGCTTCCATGTCCTGGCTATTATAAACAGTGCTGCAATGAACATTGGGGTACACGTGTCTCTTTCAATTCTGGTTTCCTCAGTGTGTATGCCCAGCAGGGGGATTGCTGGGTCATAAGGCAATTAGATGCTTGGAATGATTTCAATTTTTTTGAATTTACCAAGGCTAGATTTATGGCCCAGGATGTGATCTATCCTTCTCTAGAGCACATCCTGGGCCATAAATCTAGCCTTGGTAAATTCAAAAAAAATGAACTTATTCCAAACATCTTTTCTGACCATAATGCAGTAAGATTAGATCCCGATTATGGGAGAAAAACTATTAAAAATTGCAACATTTGGAGGCTGAACAAGACGCTTCTGAATAACCAACAAATCACAGAAGAAATCAAAAAGAAATCAAAATATGTATAGAAATGAATGAAAATGAAAACACAACAACCCAAAACCTGTGGACAGGGTAAAAGCAGTGCTAAGGGAAAGTTCATAGCAATACAGGCATACCTCAAGAACCAAGAAAAAAGTCAAATAAACAACTGAACTCTACACCTAAAGCAACTAGAAAAGGAAGAAATGAAGAACCCCAGGGTTAGTAGAAGGAAATAAATCTTAAAAATTAGGGCAGAAATAAATGCAAAAGAAACAAAAGAGACCATAGCAAAAATCAACAAAGCCAAAAGCTGGTTCTTTGAAAGGATAAATAAAATTGACAAACCATTAGCCAGACTCATCAAGAAACAAAGGGAGAAAAATCAAATCAATAAAATTAGAAATGAAAATGGAGAGATCACAACAGACAACACAGAAATACAAAGGATCATAAGAGACTACTATCACAATTATATGCCAATAAAATGGACTACTTGGAACAAATGGACAAATTCTTAGAAAAGTACAACTTTACAAACTGAACCAGGAAGAAATAGAAAATCTTAACAGACCCATCACAAGCATGGAATTGAAACTGTAATCAGAAATCTTCCAGCAAACAAAAGCCCAGGTCCAGACGGCTTCGCAGCTGAATTCTGCCAAAAATTTTGAGAAGAGCTAACACCTGTCGTACTCAAACTCTTTCAGAAAATTGCAGAGGAAGGTAAACTTCCAAACTCATTCTATGAGGCCACCATCACCCTCATACCAAAACCTGACAAAGATGCCACAAAAAAAAGAAAACTACAGGCCAGTATGATGGATGAACATAAATAAAAAATCCTTAACAAAATTCTAGCAATCAGAATCCAACAACACATTAAAAAGATCATATACTATGACCAAGTGGGCTTTATCCCAGGGATGCAAGGATTCTTCAATATCTGCAAATCAATCAATGTAATACATCACATTAACAAATTGAAAAATAAAAGCCATATGATTATCTCAATAGATTCAGAAAAAAGCCTTTGACAAAATTCAACATCCATTTATGATAAAAACTGTCCAGAAAGCAGGAATAGAAGGAACATACCTCAACATAATAAAAGCTATATATGAAAAAAAACCACAGCAAACATTATCCTCAATGGTGAAAAATTGAAAGCATTTCCACTAAAGTCAGAAACAAGACAAGGGTGCCCACTTTCACCACTACTATTCAACATAATTTTGGAAGTTTGGGCCACAGCAATCAGAGCAGAAGAAGAAATAAAAGGAATCCAGATTGGAAAAGAAGAAGTAAAACTCTCACTGTTTGCAGATGACATGATCCTCTACATAGAAAACCCTAAAGACTCCACCAGAAAATTACTAGAGGTAATCAATGAATATAGTAAAGTTGCAGGATAGAAAATCAACACACAGAAATCCCTTGCATTCCTATACACTAATAATGAGAAAATAGAAAGAGAAATTAAGGAAACAATTCCATTCACCATTGCAACGAAAAGAATAAAATACTTAGGAATATATCTACCTAAAGAAACTAAAGACCTATATATAGAAAACTATAAAACACTGGTGAAATAAATCAAAGAGGACACTAATAGATGGAGAAATATACTGTATTCATGGATCAAAAGAATCAATATAGTGAAAATGAGTACACTACTCAAAGCAATCTATAGAGTCAATGCAATCCCTATCAAGCTACCAGCGGTATTTTTCACAGAGCAAGAATAAATACTTTCACAATTTCTATGGAAATACAAAAAACCTTGAGTAGTCAAAGCAGTCTTGAGAAAGAAGAATGGAACTGAAGGAATCAACCTGCCTGACTTCAGGCTCTACTACAAAGCCACAGTCCTCAAGACAGGATGGTACTGGCACAAAGACAGAAATACAGATCAGTGGAACAAAATAGAAAGCCCAGAGATAAACCCATGCACCTATGGACACCTTATCTTTGACAAAGGAGGCAAGAATATACAATGGAGAAAAGACAATCTCTTTAACAAGTGGTGCTGGGAAAACTGGTCAACCACTTGTAAAAGAATGAAACTAGAACACTTTCTAACACCATACACACAAATAAACTCAAAATGGGTTAAAGATCTAAACGTAAGACCAGAAACTATAAAACTCCTAGAGGAGAACATAGGCAAAATGTTCTCCGACATAAATCACAGCAGGATCCTCTATGACCCACCTCCCAGAATACTGGAAATAAAAGCAAAAATGAACAAATGGGACCTAATTAAAGTTAAAAACTTCTGCACAACAAAGGAAACTATAAGCAAGGTGAAAAGACAGCCTTCAGAATGGGAGAAAATAATAGCAAATGAAGCAACTGACAAACCCCTAATCTCAAAAATATACAAGCAACTTATGCAGCTCAATTCCAGAAAAATAAACGACCCAAGCAAAAAATGGGCCAAAGAACTAAACAGACATTTCTCCAAAGAAGACATACAGATGGCTAACAAATACATGAAAAGATGCTCAACATCACTCATTATCAGAGAAATGCAAATCAAAACCACAATGAGGTACCATTTCACGCCAGTCAGAATGGCTGCGATCCAAAAGTCTTCAAGCAATAAATGCTGGAGAGGGTGTGGAGAAAAGGGAACCCTCTTACACTGTTGGTGGGAATGCAGACTAGTACAGCCACTATGGAGAATAGTGTGGAAATTCCTTTAAAAGCTGGAAATAGCACTGCCATACAACTCAGCAATCCCACTTCTGGGCATACACACCAAGGAAACAGAATTGAAAGAGACACATGTACCCCAATGTTCATGGAAGCAACCTAGATGTCCATCAGCAGACAAATGGATAAGAAAGCCATGGTACATATACACAATGAAATATTACTCAGCCATTAAAAAGAATACATTTGAATCAGTTCTAATGAGGTGGATGAAACTGCAGCCTATCATACAGAGTGAAGTAAGCCAGAGAGAAAAACACCAATACAGTATACTAACGCATATATATGGAATTTCGAAAGATGGTAATGATAACCCTGTATGCAAGACAGCCTAAGAGACACAGATGTATATAACAGTCTTTTGGACTCTGTGGGAGAGGGCGAGGGTGGGACAATTTGGGAGAATGACATTGAAGATGTATAATATCATATGTGAAATGAATCGCCTGTCCAGATTCGATGCATAATACAGGATGCTTGGGGCTGGTGCACTGGGATGACCCAGAGGAATGGTATGGGGAGGGAGCTGGGAGGGGATTTCAGGATGGGGAACACATGTACCCCTGTGCCAGATTCATGTTGATGTATGGCAAAACCAATACAATATTTAAAGTAATTAGCCTCTAATTAAAAGAAATAAATTTATACTACAAAATAAAATAAAAGTTTAAAAAATAGAAAATAGGCAGGAAAGAGGGCTTCCCAGTTGGTACTAGTAGTAAAGAACCTGCCAGCCAATGCAGGAGATACAAGAGATGCTGGTTTGATCCCTGGGTCTGGAAGATCCCCTGGAGAAGGGCATGGCAACCCACTACAGTATTCTTGTCTGGAAAATCCCATGGACAGAGGAGCCTGGCAGGCCACAGTCCACAGGGTCACACAGAGTTGGACATGATTGAAGCAACTTAGCTAACACACACGAATGCAGGCAGGAAAGTTATGACTTTAATTTGCCTAATTGAGATTAATTTTTTTTTAAAGTAGACAGCATACTATTTTCATGTTCACACAAAACATTCACAATTATGAACTATGTTCTGGGCCATTAATAAAAATGCCTCATCATACTTAAGATGTAATCACAGTAAACATGCTCTTTGACCATAATTAAATTGAACTAGAAATGAATAGGAAATGGATATCTGGAAAATGTCAAATTGTTTGGAAATTAAAGCACATGTATCTAAATAATTCATGGGTCAACAAAGAAATTAAATGAGTGATTAGAAAACATTATGAATTGAAGGAAAATAAAACATAATTCATCAAAATTTATAATTACCTTGGGAAAATACACAAAACTAAAAACAAAGAAGCTCTCAGGCCAGTGCTCTTAGGACTCCCACTTTAAAGAGACCAGGAAAAGACAAGTAATTAAGCCCAAAGTAATGACAAGGAAATAATGCAGATATGGGCAGAAATCAATGAAACTGAAAGCAGAATATGACAGAAGAAAGCAATGGGATCTAATGTTGGTCCTGTGACAAACATCAATAAAATTCTTAAAATTCTAGCCAGATTGATAAAGAAATATGGGAAAGGGGCAAATTAACAGAATCAGAAATAAAAGAAGGACATCACCAAAAATCCTACAAATATTGCAAGACTAATAAGGGGATACTACCACCAAGTCTATAAACCAACCAGATACGACAATTTGAACAAAATGGACACATTCTTTAAAAGACACAAGCTACTAAAGCTCACTCAAGAAGAAATAATCTGAAGAGTCTCACTGCAGTAAAACCTTCCCACAAAGAAAACCTCTAGGAACAGATGGCGTCACTAGTGAATTCTAAAAAGCATTTAAGGAACAAAAGTGACTCTGCATAAATTCTTCCAGAAATAGAAGAGAAAGTTATACTTTCCAACTCATTTTATGAAGCAAGCTTTACGCTAGCATCAAAACGAGACAAAGAGTTATGAAAACCATAGACAAATATTCAGATGAGCATAAATCCAAAAATCCTTAGCAAAACATAAAAAAGTTTAATCAAGGAGTATAAACATATTTGTGTAAATATAAGCTTCAACTAAAGCTATGACTTTATCGCCAAAACAGAAGATTAGTTTAACATTGAAAAGTTCTCTTAATAAATGCAGAAAAATTATCTGGGAAAAATCAGCATCCATTCATGATAAAAAAATTTAAGTAACCTAAGAATGAACTGATCTTCATGATAAAGGACAGCTTTCAACAGCTAACATTAATATAGTTATGAAAGACTGCATGTTTTCCTCTTAAAACTGAGAACAAGGCAATTGTTCACCCCTTCTGTTCAACTTCATAGCAGAGGTTCTGTTCAGTGAAGTAAGGCAAGAAAAATAAATAAAAGATACTAGTATTGAAAAACTGAAATAAGACTGTCTTTCTTCACAGACAACATGACGATCTAGGTAGAAAGTTCTATGAAATCTCAAATAGCAACCTAGAGCTAATAAATAATTTAGGAAAGTCATAGAACCCAGAGTCAATATACAAAAATCAATTGTATTTCTATACACTAGGAAACAAGCGAGCTTCTCTGGTGGCTCAAATGGGAAAGAATCTGCCTGCAATGCAGGACACCTGGATTCAATCCTTGGATTGGGAAGATTCCCTAGAGAAGGAAATAGCAATCTACTTCAGTATTTTTGCCTGGAGAATTTCATAGAGAAGCCTGGTGGGCTAAAGTCCACAGGGTCACAAAGAGTTGGACACGACTGGGCAACAAACACTTTCACTTTAAAAGGAAACAAACAACTAGTAATCAAAACTTTTTTCAATGTCATTATCAAGAGAATTAGAAATATGAAATATTCAGGTATAAGTCTAACAAAATTGTTGAAATACTATGTGCTGAAAACAACAAAGCATTTCTGAGAGAACTTAAATAAGACTAAAACAAATGGAGAGATATATCATGTTCCTGGCTCAGAAGATTGTGTCATTAAGATTTCAGTTTCCCCCAAATTGAACTACATTTTCAATATAATCCCAGATAAAATCCCCAGAGATGATTTCGTTGACATTTGGAATACTGTTTTGTAGATAAGAAGTTCTTATCTTTATGGAAATTCACAGATCTTAAAATTGCTAGAACAATTTTGACAAAGAAGAACAAAGTTAGAAGGTTTGCACAACCAGAATTCAAGTCTTACTGCAAACTACAGTAATGAAGCAGTGTGATATTGGTATAAGATGTATACCTAGTCAATTATACATATAATTGACTCTTGACAAAGGTGCAAAGGCAATCCAACAAGTAAAAATCTTTTCAACAAATGATACTGGAAACATCTCATATCTATATTTAAAACCTTGAAATCTTAACACATACTATACATTGTATTTCAAATGAATCATGGACCTAAATGTATGAGTCAAAGCTGCTAACTCTGTAAGAAAACTTTAAAGAACATTTAGAGAGGCATTAGGCAAAAATTTTTAAGTAGGATTAAAACTGCACAAACTAACAGAAAAAATTTTAGTAGTACTTTGGTAAAATTTAAAACTACAACCATGAAATTAAAAGACACTTGCTCCTTGGAAGAAAGGCTATGACCAACCTAGACATTATATTAAAAAGTAACTACTTTGCCAACAAAGGTCCATATAGTCAAAGCTATGGTTTTTCCAGTAGTTAGGTATGGATGTGAGAGTTGGATGATAAAGAAAGCTGAGCGCCAAAAAATTGGTGCCTTTGAACTGTGGTATTGGAGAAGACTCTTAAGAGTCCCTTGGACTGCAAGGAGATCAAACCAGTTCATTTTAAAGGAAATCAGTCCTGAATATTCATTGGAAGGACTGATGCTGAAGCTCTAATACTTTGCCACCTGATGTGAAAAACTGACTCATTTGGAAAAGACCCTGATGCTGGGAATGATTGAAAGCAGGAGGAAAAGGCGAAAGCGGAGTATGAGATGGTTGGATGGCATCACCGACTCAATGGACATGAGTTTGAGTAAACTTTGGGAGTTGGTGATGGACAGGGAAGCCTGGCATGCTGTAGTCCAAGAGGTCACAAAGAGTTGGACACGACTGAGTGGCTGGACTGCCAACTGACTGAAAACAGTTGTTCTACAAAAATTTTGTAAAGAAAATACAGTCTAGTCACAAACTGGGATAAAACATTTGCAAAACATTTATCTAGACTTGTAATCAGGATGATTTTTCTCATAAGCCAGTTAAAAAGGGAAAAATGATTTGGGTACACTTAATACTGATATATTGGAGAAGGAAATGGCACCCCACTCCAGTACTCTTGCTTGGGAAATCCTATGGACAGAGGAGCCTGGTTGGCTACAGTCCATGGGGTCACGAAGAGTCGAACACAACTAAGTGACTTCACTTTCACTTTTCACTTTCACGCATTGGAGAAGGAAATGGCAACCCACTCCAGTGTTCCTGCCTGGAGAATCCCAGGGACGGCGGAGCCTGGTGGGCTGCTGTGTATGGGGTCACACAGAGGCAGCCACAACTGAAGCAACTTAGCAGCAGCAGCAGCAGCAATACTCGTATATAGACCGTAAAGAAGGCAGAGCACCGTAGAATTGGTGCCTTTGAACTGTAACTGGTGCAGACTCTTGAGAATCCCTTGGAAAGCAAGGAGAGCCAACCAGTCAATCCTAAAGGAAATTAACCCTGGATACTCATTGAAAGGACTGATTCTGAAGCTGAAGCTCCAATACTTTGGCCACCTGATGTGAACAGCCAGCTCATTGGAAAAGACCCTGATGCTGGGAAAGATTGAAGGCAGAAGGAGAAGAGGGCAACAGAGGATGAGATGGTTGGAGGGCATCACTGATTCAAAGGACATGAACTTGGGCAAACTCCAGGAGATGGTGAGGGACAGGGAGGCCTGGTGTGCAGCAGTTCATGGGGTCAAAAAGAGTCAGACATGACTTGGTGACTGAACAACAAAAATTAATATAGGCAAATAGTAAGTAGTAAATAAGCACATAAAGAGGTTCTCCACATCATTAGTGTTAGGAGAATGTCCAATGAAAACTGTAGTGAGATACCAGTACAGACCTACTAGGTTAGGTAAAATCAAAGGGAATAACAGCTAAAAGGAGAGAATAGCTAAAACTGAAAGGAATTAGTGTGTTGGTGAGGATATGGAAAGGGAAGAAATCTTACAAGTTCAATTTTACACATATATGATGCAAAAGACTATATGTTGTATGATCCTATCTGCATGACACTCTGAAAAAGGCAAAACCATAGGAACAGAGTGGAAATCAGGGATGGACAGGGTTCAGGAATACAGGGAAGAAAAGTGACATTAAAGGATATGATGGGACTTGAAAGGGTGAAGGAAATGCTCTAGATCATAACCAGGATGGTGGTTAACGGTTATGCACATTGATCAAAACTCCTCAATTAATATTCCTAAAATTGGTAAACATTTTGTATATAAATTATATCTCAATAAAACTGACTCTTTTTAAAGTAAAAGGATGGGAAAAGATACCCCATGAGAGTACTAATCCAAAGAAAGCTGAACTGCCTGTATTAATATCAGATTTCCAAACAAGGAATATTATTAGCAATAAAGAGGCCCGTTTCATAATATTAAAGGATTCATTCATCAAGAGAACATATTAAGGTTTACTTGACCGCCCACCCAGTTATTTTTAAGGCTCTTAAAATGGATCTTCCTGGCATAAGTTTACTTCCCTTTAGAGAGATTCTAAAACGACTTTGTGTTGTTGATTTAGTGTGGCTTGGAGTGAGGGAGATTTCCTTTCTTCAAATAGTGTGCCTGACTGTTTTTGGCCAATTTCTCAAGTTCTACTGTAATTACATTGGCTGGCTTTGTTCATCTCCTAGATACATTATTAATTGTCTTTCATTCAGAAGTCTGAAACTCACTGGCTTCACTGACAGATTTCCCATGTTACTCAGTGAAAAAGTAACTTAATCTGTCAGAAAGCTTCTTTCACTTTGCCACATATTGTAATATTTAGAAAGATTAACAAACTTGAGTCACCAGGACTCACTTAAATGGGGGCCAAAACTAGGCTCAGTTTTCAAAAATGATTGTTTGGTCTTAGTGCTTTGCCCTCCTTCAAAATGTTTCAGTCTGGTGATCAGAGTTCTCAACAACTCAATCAGCTTTTCCACCTCACCATCACACTCCAAAATGAGTCCTCCTGTGGTTACCACCATCATGGTGTCGCTTGTCTCTACCTCCCAGGGTTGCCTCAGTTCCTTCTCCCACTTTCCCACCGAATCTAGTCTATTTCCCTCCCTGCTTCCCTGTCCATGTTCCTTCCCAGCTTCCACCGCAGAATTCTCCTTCGAGCAGCTGGGTCCCCCTCTTCTTGCCCGAGTTGTGATAACACGGTGCTGCGGTTTCCTAACTCACCTTTGCTGCATGAGGTTTGTAAAACATTACTTTCTCTAAAAAGCTGACACTGACTTTCTTGAAATGAGCATAACTCAGATGTCCAAGGAGGCCCCACAATCTCTCGAAGTGGAGGAAACACAGTCTGGCTTTAACCCACACATGGTGGGAAGTCCAAAACCTCCCTACATTTCTTACTTCCCAGAGGGCTCATGTTCTCCTGGTCACTTTTGGCTCCTACGGAAGTCTTGTTCTCACCTCCCAGAATTTCTCTCACTTCTCCGCTCCATATTGACTGAAGTATGGAACGTTACCCATTTTCCATGAGCCCCCTTACCCCAATAAAAGCACTAACACCTAACATTTAAATATACAGCAGACCCTGCAAATGGAAAGGTTTCCTATTACCATCTTACTCCAAATTCTCCTCTACTTCTTGGCATTGTTCATTTAAGAAGGCCTTCTTATCTCGCCTTGCTATTCTCTGGAACTCTGCATTCAGTTGGGTATATCTTTCCCTTTCTCCTCTGCCTTTCACTTCTCTTCTTTCCTCGGTTATTTGTGAACCATCCTCAGACAACTACTTTGCCTTTATGTGTTTCTTTTTCTTTGGGATGTTTTGGTCACTGCCTCCTGTACAGTGTCATGAACCTCTGTCCATAGTTCTTCAGGCACTGTGTCTATCAGACCTAATCCTTTGAATCTATTTCTCACTTCACTGTATAATCATAAAGGATTTGATTTAGCTCATACCTGAATGGCCTAGTGGTTTTCCCTACTTGCTTCCATTTAAGCCTGAATTTTGCAATAAAGAACAAATGATCTGAGCCACAGTCAGCTTCAGGTCTTGTTTTTGCAGACTGTATAGAGTTTCTCCATCTTTAGCTGCAAAGAATATAATCAATCTGATTTCTGTATTTGATGATGTCCGCATCTCATGAGTTGTCTCTTGTGTTGTTGGAAGAAGGTGTTTGCCATGACCAATGTGTTCTCTTGACAAAACTGTGTTAGCCTTTGCCCTGCTTCATTTTGTATTCTAAGGCCAAACTTGCCTCTTATTCCACGTATCTCTTGCAAACAATGACAACAAGTAGAGGAAAACAATAGAATGGGAAAGACTAGAGAGCTCTTCAAGAAAATTGGAGATATCAAGTGAACATTTCATGCGCAGATGGACATGATAAAGGATATAAATAGTAAGGACCTAGCAGACTATGGTTTTTCCTGTAGTCATGTAAAGATGTGAGAATTGGGCCATAAAGAAGGCTGAGCACCAAAGAATTTAAAATTGTGGTGCTGGAGAAGACTCTTGAGAGTCCCTTGGACTACAAGGAGATCAAACCAGTCAATCCTAAAGAAAATCAACACTATATATTCATTGGAAGGACTGATCCTGAAGCTGAAGCTCCAATACTTTGGTCTCTTGATGAAAAGAACAGACTCATTGGAAAAGACTCTGATGTCGGGAAAGATTGAGGGCAGGTGGAGAAAGGGTGACAGAGGATGAGATGGTTGGACAGTATCACCGACTCAATGGACATGAATTTGAGCAAACTCCGGATGTTAGTGAAGGACAGGGAAGCCTGAAGTGTTGCAATTCATGTGGTCCCAAGGAGTCAGACAGGACTTAATGACTGAACAACAACAAAATTCCCCTCATATTTTCACCTTCTCTTCATTTCCCTAGATCCTAAGCTTTAAGGGACTCCAGGAAGTTCTCCCTTCATTTTACAAAGCACACAGTGCAGCTCATGGATCCCTAAATAGCTCATGGCCTGAGTATCTGGAAAAGAGAGACTTCATGCAACCTGAAGAGAACTACAAATCTCCCTAAAGCAAAATTCCATGACAGAGGCTACTTATTGTCTTTCTCTACTTTGGGCATGAGATCCAAGATTCTAGTAGATGAGCAAAGTTAATCTGATTCAGTTACCCTTACATAATAATGCCCAGAGAAGGCTTTATACATTAAACTATTATGAAATTGACCTAAGATTTCAGACTGGCATTTTGCTGACCTTTGCAAATGGTGCTCAGAGCTAATGCACGTTGATTACATGAAATGAAAAATGCTAGTGCTTTTTGACCTTTGAAGGTTGTGTAGCTACTGTGTTCCTTATGCTATGAATAACTAGACTCTGCTTTAGAATGAGAACTGGTTATATATGGTTGTAGTGAGATCCCTGATATCAGCATCAATTTCCTCACATGAAAAATGAAACAGTAATAGCTCTGGTCTAATTTCTGTTTTTTTCTGGGTGACTCAGGTTCTTTTGTTCTTCAACATATGGCTTTCTTAATTTCAGTTCTTACTTATTACCAGTCAGTGATATTTCCTAGTCTTCTGATTTTAACCTCAGATGGAGGAGCTGCAGCAATGCATTCCTTTACTCTTGAGTTTTTGTGTGTGTCTAATCTGTTATATTTGTCCTCTTTGTGAGGTCAGGGTTCCCTGAGCCTTACAATAACTGTATGTGGGTGTTGGGATGGTGCTTTGGCAGGAAGAACCTCTTTCTACCGGGAGTCTGGACTTGAAGTTGATATACCAATTGCACATCCCCATGACAGTTTTTCTATTATATTGTTTTTAGAAGGAGCATTAGAAGATGATATCTACTCATCCACTCCGTCCTAACCATTGATAATCAGGTATTGGAAGACAAAGCAGAATAGATATGGCTACCACTTGGTATTCCTGGTTTGTGTATAAGCCAACCAGGCTATGAGACCAGAGCAAAACATCCATTATTTATTTGAGGATCTTATTAGTATTATTTATTGTTATCAGTATTAATAGTGGTATCTGTAGTAAGAATTATCTGGTTTTGACAACTCGACTTTCTTAATCTTAAATCTTTCTTTAATCTTAAAGTTATAAATTTTAATAGAATAAACTACTTGTGTTATTGAGAGGCTGCATTTACATAATGCCAAATATAATTTTTCCAAATTGCATAGTTAAATAATTTATTACAATTGATATTGTGTGGGTTTTGCTTAAATCTGACACCCTCAGAATTATTTGTTACTTTATTGGAAAGAAATAGATCAACAGGTTTGTTTCATTGGTGTATATTTTCAGACTGAAAAAACTTTTATCATGAGTCATGATGGCAGAAGGATCCTAACTCAAGGGTCTAACCTGTATCTGATTTAAGAGGATTCATATACATGTGGGCATTCTGATTTGTTCTGTGGGGTTGATGCAAAAATACCCTCTCTGCACAAGAAAGATCCAGGAGGGAGAGTCATCCCTGGGAAAGATGGAGTAAAAAAGTGTGAAATTTGTTTGTGACAATGGACTAGCAATGGCAGGAGAGGTCAATCTGACAATACTACTCAGACTTTGCTGTGAATAGTGGAGGGTCCACTGTTCTGGGGTCTACGCAATAATGATGGGACAGAATATTCAGTGGATGCAGCCTTCAGTTCAGTAGGTGTGGATCCTGACAGCAGGGGCCTAGGAGGTCAATATGGAAGAAGTAGAGCTACAATGGCCCAAGTCCAGAATCAGCCTCACCAACACGGGTAAAGAAGTTCCTTCCTAGGGCGTCCACGTGTATCATACTGCACAGACTGTGCACCATATGATGGGCTGAATCACGCCCCTTCCCCCACCGAGATGCCCGCTTCCAAATCTCCTGAACCTGTGAATATATCACCTTACACAGTAAAAGGCACTTTGGTGTGATTATCCTAGATTGTCTGAATGGGTCCAATGTCATCACAAAGGTCCTCTAAAGAGGGAAGTAGGAAGATCAGAGTCAGAATGAGAAGATGCAGGAAGAAAGCAGAGGGCAGAGAGAAGATGCTATGATGTTGGCTTTGAAGATGCAGGAAACAGTCATGAGTCAAGGAGTATGGGCAGCTCCTAGAAGCTGGAGAAGATGAAGGTCTTCCCCTAGTGCCTTCTAAGGAATATGGAGTTTCTGACTCTTTGATTTCAGTGTTGTGAAAATGACTTTGGATTTTCTGACTTACAGAATTGTAAGAGAGCAAATTAGTATTGTCTTTTAATTCACTAAACTGTGGTCATCTGTTGCACAGGAATACAAATAGATTCACAGGTCATGTCCCCAAGGGCTGCTATCTGCATGGAAACTGATCTGAATACAGCTTCCTGGAACTGGGCAGCCATCCCTTTAGCTGCCCAGTGAGGGAAAGGCCAGGGAAATTGACGTGCTGAACAACTCAAGGACTCGAGTTGTGTGCTCTTGAGAGTCTCATCCTCCTCTAATACATTCTAATACATTCCTCTCCACCCTCATCTCTGCATCCTGCGGCTCTCGTCTCCATCTGGGCAAATAGGAAGCAGGTGTCAGGTCCTTCCCAGGTACCACCTTCATATCCTCCCAACCTTCACACACTGACCCAGATGGAGGAAAAGCTGCTGTCTTATTGAAGAACCAGAAGAGCCACCAGTGACCATAGCTAACACACTGGTTTCCACTGAGGAGGGGAAATGTGTGGTGGGAGTTTCCGGGAGACCTCCTCTCCCTCCCAATGTCCTTCTCTCTTTGGTCCTTCTTAGCCTTCTACATTTTCACTTTGAATCCATCATCTCTCTCAGTCTGATGACCCAACTCACTTCCTACAAAACACCACTAGACCTGTGTGCAAAGGAAGCCTGGCACTCTGCCCCAGTGGGGGATTCGCAAACTCTCACCTTTCAGGTGGTAGCTGGGTGCATGCCACAGTCTGGTTCATTATTTCCCCAAGAGAATCCAACACAAGCTCTGGACTCCAAAACAGCAGCGAAGGCAGAAGCTCTGTTTCCACTTTGGTGTCACGGACTGAGATCAGTAGGCCCCCAGATGACCTCTGAGCAAACATACCTTGGCCCACAATAGTTTCTCCCCTAGGAAGCCCTCAGTCTGAAATCATCTGGAGAAAGTCTCCACAGCCAGCACCCAGACCTCACTCCTCAAGTAAGGATCACCAAAGTGCGCAGGACCGAGGAGGCAGTAGCTCTTTGCTATGCCTGCTTTCAGTATCAAGTGTCCCACTTTCTGCACTGTGGTGACCTGAATGGGAAGGAAGTCTGAAACGGAGGGCATATATGCATGTGCATGGCTGATTCATTTTGTTATACAGTAGAAACTAACACAACATTGTAAAGCAACCATACACCGTTAAAAATTAATTTAAAAAAAAAGAGTCATGGTTAGCAGAGAATAATCCAGACACAGTCATCTGGGGGATACATGGCACCATCTCCATGGACTGGTTCTGATTCCCAAACTTCTCTCTTGAAAGGAGGCAGGGATGTCTCAGTGACTGACCTAGAGAAGCAGCAGCAGAGCACAGTGAATAAGAATTGGTAGGCATGGAAACATGTATATTGCCATATGTGAAACAGATTGCCAGTCCAGGTTCAATGGATGAGACAGGGTGCTCAGGGCCAGTGCACTGGGATGACCCTGACGGATGGGATGAGGAGGGAGGTGGGAGGGGGTTTCAGGATGGGGGACACATGTACACCCGTGGCTGATTCATGTCAATGTATGGCAAAAACCACCACAATATTATAAAGTAATTAGCCTCCAATTTAAATCAATTAATTACTTTTTAAAAAAAGAATTGGTAGGTTTAACATGGAGCTACAGGAGTGACAGTATGTGCTTATATGAAATGTCTTGAGGTAATCACTTTCTGAACTGGTTGGGAAGAATTTAAGGGAGGCTAAATTTCTTGCAATCCTGTGGGCAAGGCCTGAGTCAGAAAAATACTTCTCATTGCTGTTATTTCAAACTGCTTTCCCTCCAGGCTGCTGTATCCTCGAGAAACATACGTTAAATATGTTATCTTTCACAAAGAGCCGGTAAATCGAATTGTTTGCAATTTGCTTCTTTCTTATTTTCCCCATTTTTAGTCATTGTAAAACATATTGCAAGAACAATAAAAGAAGTTTAAAATGAGGGAAATTACCCAGAAATCTGCCTATGAAAGCAATTCATCTTTTATTTTCCATGTTTCCTCCCAGGAATTATCTATATGCTCGCAAAACTATTCTATGCTACTTCCCAGAATGGAAGATTTAGAGAAAGACAGAGCTTCACTTCTTAAAAGTTATGAGACATCAGCCATATCACTTAAATCTGAGCTATCAGTTTTCTAATATTTAAAATGAAAAATTGGACTAGTTGATTTTTTTTCATGGATGCTTCTTGCTTTAAAATTGCTTGTACCTCTGTCCTTACAACAGAATGAGTCTTACTCTGTAGCATCATATTTGGGGAAATGGACATTTTTAAAGGCTGAGAGAATGGTACTGGCAAGTAAAAATGGTAATTAAGCAACACCACAAACAATAGACAGGAGCAGAAACTGAAACTTGATAGTAAACTTTCAATAAACATAACTGCTTGTTTTGTTCTAATTCTAGAATTTCCCAAACTTATTTGCAAGACAAAGTTTTTATTGTAAGTTAGCCTTTTGTCTTGAAGGCAGGTCAAAGATAAGTATGTCTCCAACAATAGTCCAGGATAGGGACAATAGTGAATTGGTCATTTGCCACAGAAGTATTAATGTCATTAGAAATCAAGGAATGAGGCTCCTTCTTTTACAACTTTGTGTTTGCACACTATGCGGTTTGGAACCATGCTTGTCATAGCTAGTTTGCACTGCTCTAATGGACTTCCCTGGTGGCTCAGACGGTAAAGCATCTGTCTACAATGCGGGAGACCTGGGTTCGATCCCTGGGTTGGGAAGATTCCCTGGGGAAGGAAACAGCAACCCACTCCAGCACTCTTGCCTAGAAAATCCCATGGACGGAGGAGCTCGATGCAGGCTACTGTCCGTGGGGTCACGACGAGTCGGGCATGACTGAGAGACTTCACTTCACTTCTTCAATGGGGAAACAGTGGAAATAGTGTCAGACTTTATTTTGGGGGGCTCCAAAATCACTGCAGATGACTACAGCCATGAAATTAAAAGACGCTTACTCCTTGGAAGAAAAGTTATGGCCAACCTAGATAGCATATTCAAAAGCAGAGACATTACTTTGCCGACTAAGGTCCATCTAGTCAAGGCTATGGTTTTTCCAGTAGTCATGTATGGATGTGAGAGTTGGAAGAAAGTATGGAAGAAAGTTGAGCACCAAAGAACTGATGCTTTTGAACTGTGGTGTTGGAGAAGACTCTTGAGAGTCCCTTGGACTGCAAGGAGATCCAACCAGTCCATTCTAAAGGAGATGAACCCTGGGATTTCTTTGGAAGGAATGATGCTAAAGCTGAAACTCCAGTACTTTGGCCACCTCATGCGAAGAGTTGACTCATTGGAAAAGACTCTGATGCTGGGAGAGATTGGGGGCAGGAAGAGAAGGGGACGACAGAGGATGAGATGGCTGGATGGCATCACTGACTCGATGGACATGAGTTTGAGTGAACTCCAGGAGTTGATGATGGACAGGGAGGCCTGGCATGCTGCAATTCATGGGGTCGCAAACAGCTGGACATGACTGAGCAACAGAACTGAACTGAACTGAATGAAAATATCATTGACTGGATGGTATAAACAACAAATATTAAAGGTGTTTAGGATGGGGAACACGTGTATACCTGTGGCGGATTCATGTTGATGTATGGCAAAACCAATACAATATTGTAAAGTAATTAACCTCCAATTAAAATAAATAAATTATATTTTTTTAAAAAAAGGAAATCAACTCTGAATATTCACTGGAAGGACTTATGTGGAAGCTGAAGCTCCAATCCTTTGGTCACCTGATGCAAGAGACAACTCATTGGAAAAGATCTGGGAAAGACTGAAGACAAGAGGGGAAGGGGACAGCAAAGGATGAGATGGTTGGATGGCATCACTGACTCAATGGACATGAGTTTGAATAAACTCTGGGTGGTGGTGAAGGACAGGGAAGCCTGAAATAATGCAGTCCACGGGGTCATGAACAGTTGGACATGACTTAGAAACTGAACAACAACAATTTACTTCTCATATCTCTGAAGGTTGAAAAGTCCAAGATCAAGGTGCTGGCAGACCCAGTGTCTGGTAAGATCCTCTTGCTAGTTTGCAGACAGCCTTCTTCTGATCACATCCCCCATAGTGGAGAGCAGAGAGGACGCCAGTTCTCTCATGTCTCTTCTTATGAGGGTACTAATCCTGTTTATGAGGGTCCCCTCACAACCTAATTGTCTCCCAGATGCCCCAGCTCTCAATAGTATCACACTGAGAGCTGGGATTTCAACATGTATATTGGAAATGAGGGAACAGATGTTCAGTTAATAGCTGAGCTGGATCAAAGTAGTTGTTATCTCTATTTG
Organism: Ovis aries; assembly: GCF_016772045.2. Classification (NCBI taxonomy): domain Eukaryota; kingdom Metazoa; phylum Chordata; class Mammalia; order Artiodactyla; family Bovidae; genus Ovis; species Ovis aries. The sequence continues at coordinate 57,905,630 of NC_056069.1, forward strand.
GGCCTGTTGAAGTCACATTTATATTTTTTAAATTAATTTTTATTGGAGTATAGTTGTTTTGCAGTGTTGTGTTTGTTTCTACCATACATCAAAATGAATCAGCCAGACATACACATATATCCTCTCCCTTTTGGGCTTCCTTCCCTTTCAGGTCATTACAGTGCATTAAATAGACTTCCCTGTGCTATCCAGTAGGTTCTCATTGCATGTGTGTACCAAGTCACCTCAGTTGTATCTGACTCTTTGCGACTCCATGGACTGTAGCCTGCTGGGCTTCTCTGTCCATTGGATTCTCTAGGCAAGAATATTGGAGTGAGTTGCCAAGCTCTCCTCCAGGGAATCTTACCCACGCAGGGATCAAACCCTCATCTCTTATATCTCCTGCATCAGCAGGTGGGTTCTTTACTACGAGCACCACCTGGGAAGCCCAGGTTCTCATTAGTTTTCCATTTTATACATAGTATGAATAATGTATATATGTCAATCCCAATCTCCCAATCCCTCCCACACCCTCTTCCCACTTTGTACCCATTTGTTTGTTCTCTACGTCTGTATCTCTACTTCTGCTTTGCAAATAAGATCATCTATACCATTTTCTAGATTCTACATATATGCATTGCTGCTGCTGCTGCTGCTGCTAAGCATGTCCGACTCTGTGTGACCCCACAGACGGCAGCCCACCAGGCTCCCCTGTCCCTGGGATTCTCCAGGCAAGAACACTGGAGTGGGTTGCCATTTCCTTCTCCAAAGCATGAAAGTGAAGTTGCTCAGTCGTGTCTGACTCTTCACCACCCCATGGACTGCAGCCTACCAGGTTCCTACGTCCATGGGATTTTCCAGGCAAGAGTACTGGAGTGGGGTGCCATCACCTTCTCCTACATATATGTGTTAGTATGTGATATTCTACTTATCTTTAGTTTGCTTTCTCTACTACTCTGAACCAAGATATTCTGGCATAAGTATGGGATCTTATTTTTAAAAGATGAAAATTGTTAGTGTAATCTTTCAAGTGATTTTTCAGCCACAGAATATTTCCTTTCCCCAGCAATTTAAAGAGAACATGTGCTTAGACAGATAGTTCACCAACATACTCTAGAGCACAGCTTCCATCAGTAAACCTGGTCTTAAACAGCATGCACTATGTGACTTTCTGCATTGGAGCAGAAAGCACAGAAGATGCTGAGCTAGGTTATTATTCTGTAATTTGGACAATTTGTGAGTTCCTTTATACACAGGTATTACATATCACAACTATGTCTTCACTTGGCATGGTACAGCCTCAATGCCGATTAAATCTCAGTTACAAAAGAACTGTGGAAAGCAAGGGCGCAGTTTATGAGCACATGTTTTAGATAATGTGGCACTGGGCAAAGTGAGAATTGCCTTGCTACAATCTGGACACTTTATTGTAACCTTATGAAATAGCAGCGTATACAGAAGATTTACCAGCAATATTAGTCACTGTTCTGTTCAGAGAACTGAAATCTGCAAACAGGACCAACAGCGTGGTGAGGGTCATTTTAGCTATACTGCCGAGCAGGGCTGTCTATCTTAACATATGAACTTCGACCATTTCTTGGATGTTATAATGCCTGTGATGTTTATGATGAAATATTTCAGGACTAAATAAATCCAATAATGATAATAAAACAAGAAAATTTATTATACTCTGAATGGCAAATTAAGATGCCAACTTGGAGCATTGTGCTGAGAAGTATTCTAAGGTCCTGTGTGGATCCATGGGGAAGTGTATATAAAGAGGAGCTCTCTGAGCATCTCTGGTGGCTCAGACAGTAAAGAATCACCTGTGATGCAGGAGACTTGGGCTGGATCCCTGGGTTGGGAAGATCCCCTGGAGGAGGGCATAGCAACACACTCCAGTATTCTTGCCTGGAGAATCTGAGGATTCTCCAGAGGACAGAGGAGCCTGGTGGGCTACACCCTATGGGGTCACAAAGAGTCAGACACGAATGAGCCACTAAGTACACACATGTATTCTACTGACAGGAAATAATACATGCCATGTATTTGCCATTCTTGTATAAGTAATAAGACTCTATTATTATATGTGGAAGACCCGGGTTTGATCCCTGGGTCGGGAAGATCACCTGGAGAAGGAAATGACAACCCACTCCAGTACTCTTGCCTGGAAAATCCCATGGATGGAGAAACAGGTTACAGTCCATGGGATTGCAAAGAGTCAGACATGACTGAGCAACTTCACTTCCTTTCTATTATATATTACAAGGAGGGCATGGCAACTCACTCCAATATTCTTGCCTGGAGAATCCCCATGGACAGCGGAGCCTGGCAGACTACAGTCCATGGGGTCTCAAAGAACTGGATATGACTGAGTGACTAAGCACAGCATGTTATATAATACAGTAATGATAAACCAGGCTTCCCTAGTGGCTCAGTTGGTAAAGAATCTGCTGCAATGCAGGAGACTCAGGTTTGATCCCTGGGTTGGGAAGATCCCCTGGACAAGGAAATGGCAACCCACACCAGTACACTTGCCTGGAGAATCCCATGAACAGAGGAGTCAGGCAAGCTATAGTCCATGGGGTCCCAAAGAGTTGGACATGACTGTGGGACTAACTTTCACTTTCAATGATAAACCAGCTTCTAACATCAATGTTGTTTATAAAACACAGATAGTTCTAGAGGGACTCAGAGCCTGTTCATGTATCTTCAGATACAGCAAACCCTAATCAGGCTGTAGAGACTGAAAAAAGTATTTTGTATGCATTGATGAAGAGTCACAAATAAACTCCAACTGTATTCAGCCCAGGAGCTCTTAAACTAGCTGTAATATGACAATGACCATTCACAATAAGTTCTATGATCTTTTTCTCATTAGACACTTTGCCAAGACCAGTGTGCACTTTTCTTAGATGCATCAGGAGCTGATATCAATCACCTTGACTGATAGCTGCAGATGAAATGGATAGTTTAAATTTAGGATCACTTCATGCTGACAGTGCTTCACCTGAAGCATGACCAGGGCATATTTTCTCTTCCAGGAGCCTGGTTATTTTTTCTTGGGGGCATCATTTCTTCTCTGACTCTGCAGGGACTTGCTCAGCCAACTGGCACACACAGCTCAGGGGAGTAAAGTCCCCGAGGGAAACTTCTCAATCAACAGGGGACTGGAACCAGTGAGTAATTGGGTGTGATGAGAAAACAGTTATTTCTGAGTTATTGGCTGGGCATTCCACAGTATGAAAACCCTGCTCATACCCAGAGTCTGGACATTTAGATAAGGACCTGAGCTTAGGATCGCCACCTCAAATTCTTGCTTTGCTTTTCCTGAGACACCTTTTAAAATAATCACTTAGAGTCTAGCCTTGAAATGTGAGCAAAAGACCTCTGCCCCAGCCACCTTGTAAGTAGGAGGTGCTTGCCAACCCATTCTCTTGTGCTTCCCAGGTGGTGCTAATGGTAAAAATCCTGCCTGCCAATGCAGAGATGTAAAAGACATGGGTTTGATCCCCAGGCCAGGGAGATCCCCTGGAGAAGGGCATGGCAACCCACTCCAATATTCTTGCCTGGAGAATCTCATGGACAGAGAAGCCTTGCAGTCTACACCTGTGGGGTCGCAAAGAGTCGGACACAACTGAGCGACTAACACACAATGCTAAATCAGCTCCTATCATCAATGCTGTTTATAAAATACAGAAAGTTCTAGTGGAATTCAGATCCTGCTCATGTATCTTCAGATAGAGCAAACCCAGCTCAGGCTGTAAAGACTGAGAAGAGCATTTTATATGCTTTGATGGAGAGTCACAAATAAACTCCTACTGTATTCAGCCCCAGAACTCTTAAACTAGCTGGTATGACAATGACCATTCACAATAGGCTCTATGATCTTCTTCTCATAAGACTTTGCCAAGACCAATATATGCTTTTCTCAGATGCATCAGGAACTGATATCAATCACCTTGACTGATACTTGATTTCAGCTGCAGATGCAATGGATAGTTTCAATTTACGATCACCTCATGCTGACAGTCGGAGAAGGCAATGGCACTCCCCTCCAGTACTCTTGCCTGGAAAATCCCATGGACGGAGAAGCCAGGTAGGCTACAGTCCGTGGGGGTCACAAAGAGTCGGACATGACTGAGCGACTTCACTTTCACTTTTCACTTTCATGCATTGGAGAAGGAAATGGCAACCCACTCCAGTGTTCTTGCCTGGAGAATCCAGGGACGGCGGAGCCTGGTGGGCTGCCATCTATGGAGTCGCACAGAGTCGGACATGACTGAAGTGACTTGGCGGCAGCAGCAGCATGCTGACAGTGCTTCACCTCAAGCATGTCCAGGGTGTATTTTCTCTTCCAGGAACTTGGTCGTCTTTTATTGGGGACTTCATTTCTTCTCTGACACTGCAGGGACTTCTTAGCCAGCAGGTATACACACCTCAAAATGGGAATAAAGTCTTTGAGGGTAATTCCTCACAGGAGACTGGAGCCAGCCAGTAATCCGGTGTAATGAGAAAACACTTATTTCTGAGTTATTGCCTGGGCACTTTACAGCATAAAAACCTTGCTCACACCCAGAGTTTGGACATTTAGATATGGACCTGAGCTTGAGATCCCTGCACCAAGCTCTCACTTTGCTTTTCCCAAGATACCTTTTAAAACAACCACTAGAGTCCAGCCTGTGAAATGTGAGTGAAAGATCTCTGTCCCAGCCACCTTGTAAGTAGGAGGTTCTTGCCACTTGGCTCTCTTGGGCTTCTCAGGTGGCGCTAATGGTAAAGAACCCACTTGCCAATGCAGGAGAAGTAAAAGATGTGAGTTCCATCCCTGGGTCTGGAAGATCCTCTGCAGGAGGGCCTGGCAACCCACTCCAGGTATTCTTGCCTGGAGAACCCCATGGACAGAGGAGCCTGGAGGGCTACAGTCCATGGGGTCACAAAGAGTCAGACACGACTGAAGTGACTTGGCATGCACACATCCCACTTGCTCCCTTATCACCTGCTCCCTTGTGACTTAGGACAGCAGATGGCTCATTGCTCCATTCCTGGGATCTGTAAGTAATAAGTCTTGTGACTTGACTTCTTTTGTGTGACTGTACTGAAACTCTGCCTCCAATCAAAATGGCCCCAGGGTTTTCATTTCCTCAAAGTGAAAGCAAGGATGCTGAGGGAGCTACCTGCCAGCTTCATGTGGGTGGCTTGTGCCTCCTCATTCAGCAGATCATAATATACATATGCTTAATTTAATACAATAGCTATGGACCCCAACACAATGGGCACATTGCCCCTCCTTCAGGTGGGCAATTCCAAGATGTATTTTATACATGGATCTTGAAGTACCAGTGAAACTGAACCCCCAATGCCTACAGTGATAACTTAAGAATGTCAAAAATCCTGGAAACAATGAAGAAAAGTATTAAATAATTGTATTGCAATAAAACTAAAAACAAAGTGAAAAAGTAGAAAAATTGGAAACCTACCTGACAGAAAAAGAGTTAATCACTTTAAAATATGAAGAACTCTTACAAATAAATGAGATATACTAATAATCCAAAGGACAAATAAGCAAAGATTATGTACCAATAATTAGAAAAAACCCCGAGTGGCTTAAAAATGTATGAAAAGATTATCCATAAAGTTTAAAGTTCTCACTCATTACAGAAAAGTGAAATAAGCAATGACACCATTTCTAACAATAACAATCAAATTTACAAAGATCAGAAAGTTTTTAATATATAGTTCTGTTAAGGTTACAAGGAAATAGGCAAATTCACAGTGCAACTTTTTGGAGAGCAATTTGTCAATGTTTTGAATGTGCATACATTGAATTATTTAGCAATTCTTTTTCTAGGAATTCATCTACCACTTATATCCACATGATGAGTGTAAAAATAGATGCGCAGAAATGTTTATTACAGCTTTGTTTGTAACGGCAAAAAAACAGACTATTTCCAGTTTTTCAAGGAATCTCCACACTGTTCTCCATAGTGGCTGTACTAGTCTGCATTCCCACCAACAGTGTAAGAGGGTTCCCTTTTCTATACACCCTCTCAGCATTTATTGCTTGTAGACTTTTGAAACACAGCCATTGTGACTGGCTTGAAATGGTACCTCATTGTGGTTTTGATTTGCATTTCTCTGATAATGAGTGATGTTGAGCATCTTTTCATGTGTTTGTTAGCCATCTGTATGTCTTCTTTGGAGAAATGTATATTTAGTTATCTGGCTCATTTTTTGCTTGGGTCGTTTATTTTTCTGGAATTGAGCTACATAAGTTGCTTGTATATTTTTGAGATTAGTTGTTTGTCAGTTGCTTCATTTCTTTTATTTTCTCCCATTCTGAAGGCTGTCTTTTCACCTTGCTTATAGTTTCCTTTGTTGTGCAGAAGTTTTTAACTTTAATTAGGTCCCATTTGTTTATTTTTGCTTTTATTTCCAGTATTCTTGGAGGTGGGTCATAGAGGATCCTGCTGTGATTTATGTCGGAGAGCATTTTTCCTATGTTCTCCTCTAGAAGTTTTATAGTTTCTGGTCTTATGTTTAGATCTTTAATCCATTTTGAGTTTACTTAGTGTATGGTGTTAGAAAGTGTCCTAGTTTCATTCTTTTACAAGTGGTTGACCAGTTTTCCCAGCACCACTTCTTAAAGAGATTGTCTTCTCTCCATTGTATATTCTTGCCTCCTTGTCAAAGATAAGGTGTCCATAAGTGCATGGGTTTATCTCTGGGCTTTCTATTCTGTTCCATTGATCTATATTTCTGTCTTTGTGCCAGTGCCATCCTGTCTTGAGGACTGTGGCTTTGTAGTAAAGCCTGAAGTCAGGCAGGTTGATTCCTTTAGTTCCGTTCTTCTTTCTCAAGATTGCTTTGACTATTCGAGGTTTTTTGTATTTCCATACAAATTGTGAAATTATTTGTTCTAGCTCTGTGAAAAATACCACTGGTAGCTTGATAGAGATTGCATTGACTCTATAGATTGCTTTGGGTAGTATACTCATTTTCACTATATTGATTCTTCTGATCCTTGAACACAGTATATTTCTCCATCTATTAGAGTCCTCTTTGATTTATTTCACCAGTGTTTTATACTTTTCTATATATAGATCTTTAGTTTCTTTAGGTAGATATATTCCTAAGTACTTTATTCTTTTTGTTGCAATGGTGAATGGAATTATTTCCTTGATTTCTCTTTCTATTTTCTCATTATTAGTGTATAGGAATGCAAGGGATTTCTGTGTGTTGATTTTATATCCTGCAACTTTACTATATTCATTGATTACCTCTAGTAATTTTCTGGTGGAGTCCTTAGGGTTTTCTATGTAGAGGATCATGTCATCTGCAAACAGTGAGAGTTTTACTTCTTCTTTTCCAATCTGGATTCCTTTTATTTCTTTTTCTGCTCTGATTGCTGTGGCCCAAACTTCCAAAACTATGTTGAATAGTAGTGGTGAAAGTGGGCACCCTTGTCTTCTTCCTGACTTTAGGAGAAATGCTTTCAATTTTTTCACCATTGAGGATAATGTTTGCTGTGTGGTTTTTTGTTTTTTTTTTTCATATATAGCTTTTATTATGTTGAGGTATGTTCCTTCTATTCCTGCTTTCTGGACAGTTTTTATCATTAATGGATGTTGAATTTTGTCAAAGGCTTTCTCTGAATCTATTGAGATAATCATATGGCTTTTATTTTTCAATTTGTTAATGTGATGTATTACATTGATTGATTTGCGGATATTGAAGAATCCTTGCATCCCTGGGATAAAGCCCACTTGGTTATGGTGTATGATCTTTTTAATGTGTTGTTGGATTCTGATTGCTAGAATTTTGTTGAGGATTTTTGCATCTATGTTCGTCAGTGATATTGGCCTGTAGTTTTCTTTTTTTGTGGCATCTTTGTCAGGTTTTGGTATGAGGGTGATGGTGGCCTCATAGAATGAGTTTGGAAGTTTACCTTCCTCTGCAATTTCTGGAAGAGTTTGAGTAATGTCGGTGTTAGCTCTGTTCTTAATTTTTGGTGGAATTCAGCTGTGAAGCTATCTGGACCTGGGCTTTTGTTTGCTGGAAGATTTCTGATTATAGTTTCAATTTCTGTGCTTGTGATGGGTCTGTTGAGATTTTCTATTTCTTCCTGGTTCAGTTTGTAAAGTTGTGCTTTTCTAAGAATTTGTCCATTTGCTCCAAGTTGTCCATTTTATTGGCATATAATCACTGATAGTAGTCTCTTATGATCCTTTGTATTTCTGTGTTGTCTGTTGTGATCTCTCCATTTTCATTTCTAATTTTGTTGATTTGATTTTCTCCCTTTGTTTCTTGATGAGTCTGGCTAATGGCTTGTCAATTTTATTTATCCTCTCAAAGAACCAGCTTTTGGTTTTGTTGATTTTTGCTATGGTCTCCTTTGTTTCTTTTGCATTTATTTCTGCCCCAATTTTTAAGATTTATTTCCTTCTACTAACCCTGGGGTTTTTCCTTTCTTCCTTTTCTAGTTGCTTTAGGTGTAGAGTTAGGTTGTTTATTTGACGTTTTTCTTGATTTTCTTGAGGTATGCCTGTATTGCTATGAACCTTTCCTTTAGCACTGCTTTTACAGTGTCCACAGGTTTTGGGTTGTTGTGTTTTCATTTTCATTCGTTTCTATGCATATTTTGATTTCTTTTTGATTTCTTCTGTGATTTGTTGGTTATTTAGCAGTGTGTTTTTCAGCCTCCAAATGTTGGAATTTTTAATAGTTTTTCTCCTGTAATTGAGATCTAATCTTACTGCATTGTGGTCAGAAAAGATGCTTGGAATGATTTCAATTTCTTTGAATTTACCAAGGCTAGATTTATTGCCCAGGATGTGATATATCCTGGAGAAAATTCCTTGTGTGCTTGAGAAAATGGTGAAATTCATTGTTTTGGGGTGAAATGTCCTATAGATACCAATTAGGTCTAACTGGTCTATTGTATCATTTAAAGTTTGTGTTTCCTTGTTAATTTTCTGTTTAGTTGATATACCCATAGGTGTGAGTGGGGTATTAAAGTCTCCCAGTATTATTGTGTTATTGTTAATTCCCCCTTTCATGCTTGGTAGCATTTGTCTTACATATTGTGGTGCTCCTATGTTGGGTGCATATATATTTATAATTGTTATATCTTCTTGGATTGATCCTTTGATCATTATGTAGTGTCCTTCTTTGTCCCTTTTCACAGCTTTTGTTTTAAAGTCTATTTTTATCTGATATGAGTATTGCTATTCCTGCTTTCTTTTGGTCTCTATTTGCATGGGATATCTTTTTCCAGCCCTTCACTTTCAGTCTGTATGTGTCCATTGTTTCGAGGTGGGACTCTTGTAAACAACATATATAGGGGTCTTGTTTCTGTATCCATTCAGCAAGACTTTGTCTTTTGGTTGGGACATTCAACCCACTTATGTTTAAGGTAATAATGATAAATATGATCCCCTTGCCATTTACTTTATTGTTTTGGATTCGAGTTTATACTCCTCTTTTGTGTTTCCTATCTAAAGAAGATCCTTTAGCACTTGTTGGAGAGCTGGTTTGGTGGTGCTGAATTCTCTCAGCTTTTGCTTGTCTGTAAAGCTTTTGATTTCTCCTTCATATTTGAATGAGATCCTTGCTGGGTACAGTAATCTGGGCTGTAGGTTATTTTCTTTCATCACTTTAAGTATGTCTTGCCACTCCCTCCTGGCCTGAAGAGTTTCTATTGAAAGATCAGCTGTTATCCTTATGGGAATCCCCTTGTGTGTTATTTGTTGTTTTTCCCTTGCTGCTTTTAATATTTGTTCTTTGTGTTTGATCATTGTTAATTTGATTAATATGTGTCTTGGGGTGTTTCACCTTGGGTTGATCCTGTTTGGCACTCTCTGGGTTTCTTGGACTTGGGTAATTATTTCCTTCCCCATTTTAGGAAAATTTTCAACTATTATCTCCTCAAGTATTTTCTCATGGTCTTTCTTTTTGTCTTTTTCTTCTAGGACTCCTATGATTCGAATGTTGGGGCATTTAACATTGTCCCAGAGGTCTCTGAGATTGTCCTCATTTCTTTTAATTCGTTTTTCTATTTTCCTTTCTGATTTATTTATTTTTACCATTCTATCTTCTACCTCACTAATCCTATCTTCTGCCTCTGTTATTCTACTGTTGGTTCCCTCCAGAGCATGGACATCACCAGATGGTCAACACTGAAATCAGATTGATTATATTCTTTGCAGCCAAAGATGGAGAAGCTCTACACAGTCAGCAAAAACAAGACCGAGAGCTGACTGTGGCTCAGATCATAAATTCCTTATTGCCAAATTCAGACTGAAATAGATGAAAGTAGGGAAAATGAATAGACCATTCAGGTATGACCTAAATCAAATCCCTTATGATTATACGGTAGAAGTCCAAGGAGCAGTGGCTGCGTGGGCGCAAGAGGGCCGAGAGGATCTACTCCACATTCAAGGTCAGGAGGGGCAGCTGTGAGGAGATACCCCACACCCAAGGTAGAGGAAAACAAGTAAGATGGAAGGTATTGAGAGAGGAATCAGAGGGCAGACACACAAACCATAATCACAGAAAACAAGTCAATCTAATCACATGGACCACAGCCTGGTCTAACTCAGTGAAACTAAGCCATGCCATGTGGGGCCACCCAAGACAGGTAGTCATGGTGGAGAGGTCTGACAGAATGTGGTCCATTGGAGAAGGGAATGGCAAACCACTTCAGTATTCTTGCCTTGAGAACCCCATGAACAGTATGAAAAGGCAAAATGATAGGATACTGAAAGAGGAACTCTCCAAGTCAGTAGGTGCCCAATATGCTACTGGAGATCAGTGGAGAAATAACTCCAGAAAGAATGAAGGGATGGAGCCAAAGCAAAAACAATACCCAGTTGTGGATGTGACTGGTGATAGGACCAAGGTCCAGTGCTGTAAAGAGCAATGTTGCATAGGAACCTGGAATGTTCGGTCAATCAGTTCAGTTCAGTTGCTCAGTCGTGTCCGACTCTTTGCAACCCCATGAATCGCACACACCAGGCCTCCCTGTCCATCACCAACTCCCGGAGTTCACTCAGACTCGCATCCATCGAGTCAGTGATGCTATGCAGCCATCTCATTCTCTGTCATTGCCTTCTTCTCCTGCCCCCAATCCCTTGGATCTCCTTTAGGTCCATGAATCAATGCAAATTGGAAGTAGTCAAACAGCAGATGGCAAGAGTGAATGGCAACATTCTAGGAATCAGAGAACTAAAATGGACTGGAATGGGTGAATTTAACTCAGATGACCATTATATCTACTACCGTGGGCAGGAATCCCTAAGAAGAAATGGAGTAGCCATCATGGTCAACAAAAGAGACCAAAATGCAGTACTTGGTTGCAATCTAAAAATGACAGAATGATCCCTGTTTATTTCCAAGGCAAACCATTCAATATCGGAGAAATCCAAGTCTATGCCCCAACCAGTAACACTGAAGAAGCTGAAGTTGAACGGTTCTGTGAAGACCTACAAGACCTTTTAGAACTAAACCCAAAAAAGATGCCCTTTTCATTATAGGGGACTGGAATGCAAAAGTAGGAAGTCAAGAAACACCTGGAGTAACAGGCAAATTGGCTTGGAATACAAAATGAACCAGGGCAAAGGCTAATAGGGTTTTGACAAGAGAACACACTGGTGATAGCAAATACCCTCTTCCAACAACACAAGAGAAGACTCTACACATGGACACCACCGGATGATCGACACCAAAATCAGATTGATTATATTCTTTGCAGCCAAAGATGGAGAAGCTTTATACAGTCAGCTAAAACAAGACCGGGAACTGACTGTTGCTCAGATCATGAACTACTTACTGCCAAATTCAGACTTCAATTGAAGAAAGTAGGGAAAACCACTAGACCATTCAGGTAAAACCTAAATCAAATCCCTCATGATTATACAGGGGAAGTGAGAAATAGATTTAAGGGCCTAGATCTGATAGACAGAGTGCCTAATGAACTATGGATGGAGGTTCATGACATTGTACAGGAGACAGGGATCAAGAACATCCCCATGGAAAAGAAATGCAAAAAAGCAAAATGGCTGTCTGGGGAGGCCTTACAAATAGCTGTGAAGAGAAGAGAAACAAAAAGCAAAGGAGAAAAGGAAAGATATAAGCATCTGAATGCAGAGTTCCAAAGAACAGCAAGAAGAGATAAGAAAGCATTCCTCAGCAATCAATGCAAACAAATAGAGGAAAAGAATAGAATGGGAAAGACTAGAGATCTCTTCAAGAAAATTAGAGATACCAAGGGAACATTTCCTGCAAAGATGGGCTCGATAAAGGACAGAAATGGTATGGACCTAACAGAAGCAGACGATATTAAGAAGAGGTGGCAAGAATACACAGAAGAACTGTACAAAAAAAGATCTTCATGACCCAGATAATCACCTAGAGCCAGACATCCTGGAATGTGAAGTCAAGTGGGCCTTAGAAAGCATCACTATGAACAAAGCTAGTGGAGGTGATGGAATTCTAGTTGAGCTATTTCAAATCCTGAAAGATGATGCTGTGAAAGTGCTGCAGTCAATATGCCAGCACATTTGGAAAACTCAGCAGTGGCCACAGGACTGGAAAAGGTCAGTTTTCATTCCAATCCCTAAGAAAGGCAATGCCAAAGAATGCTCAAGCTACCACAAAATTGCACTTATCTCACATGCTAGTAAAGTAATGCTCAAAATTCTCCAAGCCGGGCTTCAGCAATACGTGAACCGTGAACTTCCAGATGTTCAAGCTGGTTTTAGAAAAGGCAGAGGAACCAGAGATCAAATTGCCAACATCTGCTGGATCATGGAAAAAGCAAGAGAGTTCCAGAGAAACATCTATTTCTGCTTTATTGACTATGCCAAAGCCTTTGACTGTGTGGATCACAATAAACTGTGGAAAATTCTAAAAGAGATGGGAATACCAGACCACTTGACCTGCCTCTTGAGAAACCTATATGCAGGTCAGGAAGCAACAGTTAGAACTGGACATGGAACAATAGACTGGTTCCAAATAGGAAAAGGAGTGCGTCAAGGCTGTATATTGTCACCCCGCTTATTTAACTTATATGCAGAGTACATCATGAGAAACTCTGGGCTGGAAGAAGCACAAGCTGGAACCAAGATTGCTGGGAGAAATATCAATAATCTCAGATATGCAGATGACACCACCCTTCTGGCAGAAAGTGAAGAGGAACTAAAAAGCCTCTTGATGAAAGTCTAAGTGGAGAGTGAAAAAGTTGGCTTAAAGCTCAACATTCAGGAAATGAAGATCATGGCATCCCATCCCATCACGTCATGGGAAATAGATGGGGAAACAGTGAAAACAGTGTCAGACTTTATTTTTGGGGGCTCCAAAATCACTGCAGATGGTGACTGCAGCCATGAAATTAAAAGACGCTTACTGCTTGGTAGAAAAGTTTGACCAACCTAGACAGCATATTGAAAAACAGAGACATTACTTTGCCAACAAAGTCTGTCTAGTCAAGGCTATGCTTTTTCCAGTAGTCATGTATCGATGGGAAAGTTGGACTGTGAGGAGCTGAGTGCTTAAGAATTGATGCTTTTGAGCTGTGGTGTTGGAGAAGACTCTTGAGAGTCCCTTGCACTGCAAGGAGATCCAACCAGTCCATTCTGAAGGAGATTAGTCCTGGATGTTCATTGGAAGGACTGATGCTGAAGCTGAAACTCCAATACTTTGGCCACCTCATGTGAAGAGTTGACTCATTGGAAAAGACCCTGATGCTGGGAGGGATTGAGGGCAGGAGGAGAAGGGGACTCCAAAGGATGAGATGGCTGGATGGCATCACCGACTCGATGGACATGAGTTTGAGTGAACTCTGGGAGTTGGTGATGGACAGGGAGGCCTGGCGTGCTGTAAATCATAGGGTTACAAAGAGGAGGACATGATAAGCGACTCAACTGAACTGATTGCATTATTCATTATGTATTGACTCTTTTTTATTTCTTCTAAGTCCTTGTTAAACCTTTCTTGCATCTTCTCAATCCTTGTCTCTAGGCTATTTATCTGTAACTCCATTTTGTTTTCAAGATTTTGCATCATTTTCACTATCATAATTTGGAATTGTTTATCAGGTAGATTCCTTATCTCTTCCTCTTTTGTTTGGTTTGGTGGGCATTTATCCTGTTTCTTTACCTGCTGGGTATTTCTCTGTCTCTTCATCTTGTTTATATTGATGTGTTTGGGGTGGCCTTTCCATATTCTGGCAGCTTGTGGAGTTCTCTTTATTGTGGAGTTTCCTCACTATGGGTGAGGTTGTATGGGTGGCTTGTCAAGGTTTCCTAGTTAGGGAAGCTTGTGTCCATGTTCTGGTGGATGGGGCTGGATTTCTTCTCTCTGGAGTGCAATGAAGTGTCCAGTAATGAGTTATGAGATGTCAGTGGGTTTGGAGTGACTTTGGGCAGCCTGTATATTGAACCTCAGGGCTATATTCCCATGTTGCTGGAGAATTGCATGGTATGTCTTGCTCTGGAACTTGTTGGCCTTTGGGTGGTGCTTGGTTTCAGTGTAGATATGGAGGCATTTGATGAGCTCCTCCCTTCAAAGACAATGGGCTGCTTTTCTGGGTGCCTGCTGTCCTCTGCCAGCATTCAGACGTTGTTTTGTGGAATTTACTCAGAGTTCAAATGTTCTTTTGATGAATTTGTGGGGGAGAAATTGGTCTCCCTGTCCTATTCCTCCTCCATCTTAGGACTGCCCCTCTATTTTCTATTAATTATTGAGAGCGATGTTGAAACCCACAATTATAATTTTGGATTTTTCTACTTTTTCCTTTAACTCTATTAGTTTTTATTTCATGCATTTTGAAGCTCTGCTATAGAGTCCATTTACATTTAAGGTTATGTCCTCTTGATATATTGATCCTTTTTTTCATTATAGAATATTTCTGTTTATCCCCGATCATCTTCTTTGTTCTTAAATTTATTTTGATATTAATAAAACATCTCCAGATTTTTTTTTTCTGACTAGGGTTTTCATGATATATACTTTTCTATTCTTTTAACTTTGGCGCATCTGTGTCTTTAGATGTATGGATAGCATTTTTAAAGCATGACAATATTTCCCTTGTAATTCGAGTGTTTAGATCTTGTGCAATTAATGTGATAACTGATAGGATTGTAATTAAGTCTATCATCTTGATATTCATTTTCTATTTGTCCCATTTTAAAATTTTTCCTCTATTTTCTGATTTATTTTAATTATCTATTTTAATAACTACATTTGATTTCCACATCTAGATTTTTATGAATAACTCACTGTTTTTATGTTTTGTAATTGCCCTCAGGGTTACAACACCCATCTTAAACATATCACATTCTGTCTTCCGATACTGTTATATCATTCTTTATATATTGAACAAATCTTACAATAAACTTCTTTCATTTGTCCTCTGATCTTTTATGCTATTTTTGGCATACATTTTATTTCTGCATGTGTTTTGAACCATACAATACATTGTTTTTAATTTTTGTTTTAAACAGTTTTCTTCTAAAGAGGATAAAATGAGAAAATATGTCTCATATTTACCCACTTACTTTCAATTTCTAAGTCTCTTCATTTCTTTGTTCAGATTCATATTTCCATCCCTTACCATTTTTCTTTATCTGAATAACTTTCCTTCAGAAGTCTTATACTACAGATTTGCTGGAAATTACTTTCTAAATTTTGGTTTATCTAAAGAAGTTTTCATTTTGCCTTCATTTCTGAAAGATTTTTTGCCAAGTATAGAATTTTCAGTTAACATTTTTCTGACCCAGTTCTTTAAAGACATTGCTCCTTTGTTTTCTGGCTTGCATTTTTTTTTTTCTGCTAAGAAATATGCTATCATTCTTATCTTTGTTCGTCTATATGTAACAGGTCTTTTTCTCTCTGGCTGCTTTTGAAATTATTTTTTATTTATTGGTTTCCAGGAATTTGATTATCACTTGAGGTGATTTTCTTCATGTTTCCTTAATAGGAGTTTGCTGAGCTTCTAGAATCTGTACCTTTCTCGGTTTCATTAAATTTGTAGAAACTTTGGCCATTAATTCCCCCCTTTTTTCTGTTTCTCCTCCTCTCTTTTTGTAACTCCAATTATATCTTTATTAAGCTGTTTGATATTGTCACTCAGTCCACTGATTCACCGAAATTATCATTTTTTTTTCTCTTTGTACTTCATTTTGGGTGCTTCTATTGCTATCTTTTCAAAATAACTAATTTTTAAAAATTTAGTGGACATGTCTAATTCTATCCAATATGCATTTTAAATGTTTTGCTCTTTAACTTTGTAAGTTCCCTTTCATTTTGTTTTTATCTTTCATTTCAGGTTTCTTCTCTACCTTTTTGAACATATGGAATGTATTTACAATAATCATCTTAATGTTCTTCTTGTTGGCTAGTTCCATCATCTCTGTCATTTCTGTGTGTGTGTCTGTTGGATTTTTTCTTATGATTATAGGTTATGGTTTCCTGTTTTCTCACATACCTAAGAATATTTGGGAAGGGCTACTGGATATCATGAA
The DNA here is from genome assembly GCF_016772045.2 of Ovis aries. Lineage (NCBI taxonomy): Eukaryota > Metazoa > Chordata > Mammalia > Artiodactyla > Bovidae > Ovis > Ovis aries. Next base: position 57,922,132 of record NC_056069.1, read on the forward strand.
GTTTACAATTTGGTTTGGGATGCTAGATTTTTAGAATTTTCTTTGTACAGTTTTGACTTTTTTCTAGCTCACACTCAATATTATTTGAAATCAGCAAGACCTTTGATCATCCATCTATGCCTTGTTAGGGCATGCCAGAGCACCCTGCAGGATAAGGCTGATTTCATCCCATCACTGAGGTGATACAGTTTTGTGTGCTTTGGTTGATCAACTATTTATTGCATGCCTTTTTACTCTGGCCAATGGGCACATGAACTATTCTCAGCTCTGCATGAACTCTGGAATTTTTTCTGTCTATAGCTTTTCAGTGTACTTTTTTTTTTTTCCCCTTTCCCCTTGGTTATTTTCCTCTCTTTCTCTGTCCTGTGTATGGAGATCAATACTCAGTTAAATAGTTAAGGTATTATCTCCACAAATATCCAGACATTTCTTTATGGAGTTACTTCTTCTCCTCTCTTTTCTTTCCTGAAGATTCTAATCAACTTTGCCCCCTTGAAAAGGAACAGAGACTCAAACTTCATCCTCTCAACTCAGAAACACTGGTTGGCTCTGTTTGAGTTCCTCTTCCCTTTGCTACAACCTTAAATTGTATCCAGACCTAGGTTCAATCCCTGCGTCAGGAAGATCCGCTGGAGAAGGAAATGGTGATCCACTCCAGTACTATTGCCTGGAAAATCCCATGGACAGAGGAGCCTGGTAGTCTACAGCCCATGGAGTTGCAGAGAGTCGGACACGACTGAGCAACTTCACTTTCCTGTGAGCTATGCCACTACAGGGATCATTTCATTTCTTGTCATTTTCTCACGCATCACAGTGCTGCACTGTCTGTAGTCCAGTGTCTGAAAAGCCACTGTTTGATTTATTTTGTCCATTTTTCTAGTTGTTCCAAGGAAGGCCTTGCTCTATCATGAGAAGTGGCAGAAGCAAAGATCTCCTCATAGATAGCTTTGATTTAGGCTATAAGGATCTTTGACTTTATCTCAAATGCAAATGTAAGTCACTATAAGATATTAAGAAGATGATGAAGTCAGAGCAAAATTAGGAGAAAGAGTTTGGACACTTTCTCAAGGACATTACCAGTGTTCATCCTTTGAGAGGAATTAGAGTTTGATATCAGTCCCAGAAAGGGAATTATGAAGCAGTAGAAAAATAGACAAACACTGCATTTGGAGTTAGAATGCTTATAGAGAATGAGTCCTGGTTCTGCCAGCTACTAATTATGTTGCCTTAGAAATTTTAATGAATTAATTACTTAGTAGGTGACACAGGTCAATGAACTTGCTTCTTCACCAGCAAAATATTGGTAAAACCAACTCTCTCATAGGCCTTCTGGGAGAAGCAGCTGGACATAAGAATAGTCAAATATGTAGAAGTCAGGATATGAAAGTTCTAATTCCATTTTAGCCACTAATGTGCTGTGTCAACTGCAAGCATAGAAAGATTACCATTGGAAGAGAGCTCACAATTAATTAATTTTAATACCTTTAATCTGTAAACAAGAAAAATCAGACCTTGAACTTTTCTATTTAATTTATGATTTTCTTCACTTATGAAATTATTATAGGCTTTGAAAATGAAAACATTTACCAGACCTCAAGTTTTAAGTTGGTTTTAAAAACCAACAAAAATGTAAAGTTTTATTCATATTTAAAAGGCAAAAGAAAGGATCTTAGACTAGTCTGTGACTTCATTGAAAACATATAGTTATTGTGACCCTAAATTCTTTTGCTTATGAATATGGGTGATAAAGTTGGAAACTAGCCAAGAATGTGGAAAGAAGGCAAATAGTTCACTTTCCTCCAGAGAAAGTATGATTGGTGATAAGAAATACAGTGGTAAATATTTTTCATATCCTGTACCACAGTTTAGAAGAAATAAATTCAATGTCATCATAAACTAAAGATACAACTATCATAAAACATTTAAGATTCTTCTGAGAAAACTTGAGATGGGAGTTCAGGGTAATACCAAAATGAAAGTGTTATTCTCTTAAGAAAGCTTAGTTAAGACCTGTTTTTATGATTTCTAGCTTAGTGGCAAGCCATAATCCCTTTGTAGTTACAATATTAAATTATTGTTATTTTATATCATTTACTCGTTTAGCTCTCCTCATTAAAAGTGAGTTTTTATTGTTTTTGCTCCCAGGGAATATGGAGTAAGTATATTTTTTTTCTATTTCTCCTGCTAAGTAACTTTCCTGGTGGCTCAGTCTGTAAAGAATCCACATGCATTGTAGGAAACCCGGGTTTGATCCTTGAGTTGGGAAGATCACCTGGAGAAAGAAATGGCAATCCACTCCAGTATTGTCACCTGGGAAATCCCATGGACAGAGGAGCCTGGTGGAACCTACAGAGGAGCCTACAGTCCATGGGGTTCCAAGTACAATTAAATATAAGATATAAAATAGATGTGAGAATACTTTGAAAGATAGAAGATAGTGGTCAGGGTGAGATCTCAGGATCCAAGAGCCAGCATAAAGGTGAATTTACCAGGTATCTTCTGTGCCTCTCACATAAGAGGCACAAAGGAAGAAGAAATCAGAAACCCTGAAACATCAAAGAATACAAACAACTCACATCCCTGGCAAATCTCACATTCCCCTGCCAAAACAAGGAAGTAAGGAATCTCTCACCAGTGCAGTGTGAGTGGGGAGGCTAGACTTCCATCCTCAACAGGCCTTAATAGGACTCCCCAAACTCCTACCGAGGTGGTTTCAGAGAAAGCTAAGCAGGAAGGCTGAATTTTACCAAGCCCAGTATTAATGAGAGACCCCACATGCAAGTTCCCTTGTCAGCCTCCCTGGACACTGATGGCAGTGGGGGGAAGCTTGTTAGTGCTGGAAGTTGTTGGAATTTCCACTTCCAGCTTGAGCGATATCAGAGGAGGCTGAGGGAAGAGTCAAAACTTTAACCCCTGCTCACTAGGAACAAGGCCACCCTCTGCCCCACAGTATCATTATCTTTTATCCTTCCAGCCAGCTCAAGATACTTAGCTGGAAGTGGTGTGCTAAGCCACTTCAGTTGTGTCTGACTCTTCGTGATCCCATGGACTGTAGAGACTGCCAGGCTCCTCTGCCCATGGGATTCTCCAAGCAAGAATACTAGAGTGGGTTGCCATGTCCTCCTCTGTAGCTAAAAGTGGAAATTCCCACAAGTACTCAGCACTAGGAGAAGGTGATGGCACCCCACTCCAGTACTCTTGCCTGGAAAATCCCATGGATGGAGGAGCCTGGTAGGCTGCAGTCCATGGGGTCGCAAACAGTCTGACGTGACTGAGAGGCTTCACTTTCACTTTTCACTTTCATGCATTGGAGAAGGAAATGGCAACCCACTCCAGTGTTCTTGCCTGGAGAATCCCAGGGATGGCGGAGCCTGGTAGGCTGCCATCTATGGGGTTGCACAGAGTTGGACACGACTAAAGAGACACAGCAGCAGCAGCAGCACTCAGCACTAACAAGCTTACCCCCTACGCCCATCAGTATCCAGGAAGACTGAAAAGGGAACCCGGATGTCTATTCCCACCCAGAAGTAATGAGGCAGTCTCCTCCACATTTTTTTTCCTGCCAAAGCAGGGCCTGAGAAAACAACTAAAATGAGAGGTTTAAATAATCCAGAGTTTCATAACATAGTACCCTAAATGTTTAGATTTCAGTAGAAAACTTACTGATCATACCAATAATCAGAAAGATCTCCAGCTGAATAAAAAGATAATCAGTAAATGCCAGCTTGAAGACGACAGACCCTAGAATTATGTGTCAAAGTAGTCACCATACAAATGCATCAGTAAGCAACTATGATTGAAACAAATGAAAAAATACAGATCATCAGCAAAGAGAAAATACAAAGAGAAGCTAGATGGAAAATTTAGAACTGAAAATACAATAACTGAAATAAAGAACTCAGAAGATGGTATGAGAGAAGAAGGGAGGGAACAGAGAAAAGAAGGAGTAGGGATGATAGAACAATAGGAGCTATTCAATCTGAGCATCAACAAGGATAAAACAGTCTGAAAAAGGAAAATGAACAGAGCCTCAGAGACCTGTGGGACTGTACTAATTAATGTTATGTGGCAACTCGCCTAGGCCATAGTATCCAGATCATTTGTCAAACATTATTCTAGATATTTTTGTGAAGGTATTTTTTAGATAAGATTAACACTTAAATCAGTAGATTTTGAGTGAAGCAAATTACTCCCCATAATGTGAGTGGGCTGGATACAATCATTTGAAGCCTTAATAGAAAAATAATTACCTCGCCAGATAAAGAGGGAATTCTTGCCAGCAGACAACTTTGGACTTGAGCTTAAACTCTTCTCTGGGTTTCCAGTCTGCCAGCCTATCCTGTTGATTCTGGACTTGCCAAGCCTCCACAAATGTGTGTGCCAGCTCCTTAAAATATCTCTCTCTGTAGATAGATAGACACATAGATAGAATGATAGAGCTAGACAGGAAAGAGGACAGAAAAAGTGCTAAAAGAAATGATGGTGAAAAACTTCATAAATTTAGCCGAAGACATAAAATACAGATTCAAGAAACTGAGTGAAACCCAAAGAGGATAAACTCAAGGAAATCCACACCAAGAAATGCCACAAACTCCTGTGAACTTAAGACAAAGATCACATCCGTAACGCAGTGAATAAGGAAACGACACCTTTTCTATAGACAAAAAGTAATTCAGATGACAATGGATTTCTCTGACCAGATATCACGGAGGCCAGAAGAAAGTGCCACACTATTTTTCAAGGGCCAGAAGAAAAGAAATATTAAGCAGAAAAACATAGCAGCAACTTGATTTTGGACTTCTAGCCTCCAAAGCTATGGCAAACCTAGACAGCGTATTAAAATGCAAAGACATCACTTTGCTGATGAAGGTCCTATAGTCAAAGCTATGATCTTTCCAGTAGTCATTTACAAATGTTAAGAGTTGAACCATAAAGAAGGCTGATTACTGAAGAATTGATGCTTTTGAATTGTGATGCTGGAGAAGACTCTGGTGAGAGAGTCCCTTGGACAGCAAGGAGATCAAACTAGTTGATCCTAAAGGAAATCAAATCTGAATACTCATTGGAAGGACTGATGCTGAAGCTGAAGCTTTAATACTTTGGCCACCTGATGGGAAAACCTGACTCATTGGAAAATACCCTGATGCTGGGAAAGACTGAAGCCAGAAGGTGAAGAGGGCAACAGAGGATGCAATGGTTGGACAACATCACTGACTCGGTGGACGTGAACTTGTGCAAACTCTGGGAAATAGTGAGGAACAGGTAGACCTGGCTTGCAGCAGTCCATGGGGTCACAAAGAGTCAGACACAACTTAGAGAGAATGAACAACCACCTCCAACCTCCAAATGATGAGACAGTAAATGTCTGTTGTTTAAACCACCCAGTCTGTTACAGTTTGTCATGGCAGCCTGAACTGCTCACCCAAGGAGAAACTGATTTAAGGGTACACAATGTTTGTATTATTTCTAACAACTTCCTGTGAATCTATAAGCATATAAAAATTAAAAGTTTAATTAGAGAATAATAAAAATTTACATAAATACCCTGAAAATGAATCTTGTTTTGCAACTGTTTTTAGAATGTCTTCATATTCCTTAAGATAATACCTCCCATTTATATGATTCAACATTGTTTCAGGTGTTTTAGAGATGATGAAACTGCAACTTCTAGCTGGAAAATAGTTGCAGAATCAGTAAGAGTTCAAGTTTTGGCACTGACTCAGGGCTTTCTTCCATTTCAACCAATCTACCTTGGGAATCACAAGTTTGCCTAGCAAGCGAAGAGGATGAATTACCTCTGTATCCCTAACAGTAAAGTTAAAATCAATGGAGAATTATGTAGGAATATATTAGATCCAAGCTGACAATATTGGAAGCAGCATGACTTTCCACCTCCTAAGGAGTAATCAAAGTTGATTTGACTGGTCCTTGATTGAAGATGTGTCTGAACAGGAGATGGTTAGATACGCTACTCAATGGAAGTGAATCTGAGCAAACTCCAGGAGATAGTGGAGGACAGAGGAGCCTGGCATAGTGGCTTGGTTGGTAAAGAATCTGCCTGCAATGCAGGAGACCTGAGTTCGATGCCTGGGTTGGGAAGATACCCTGGAGAAGGTAATGCAACCCATTCCAGTACTCTTGCCTGGAGAATTCCACGGACAGAGGAGCCGGGCAGGCTACCATCTATGAGATTGCAAGGGGTCGGACACGACTGTATGACTAACTATATTAGGTCCAAGCTGACAATATTGGGGGCAGAGTGACTTTTCATCTCCCAAGGAGCAGTCAAAGTTGATTTGACTGGTCTTCCATTGAAGATGTGTCTGAACAGGAGATGGTTAGATAGCCAACTCAATGGATGTGAATCTGAGCAAACTCTGGGAGATAGTGGAGGACAGAGGGGCCTGGCATGCTGTAGTCCATGGTGTCATAGTCTGATTTAGCAACTGAACAACAGCAACTGGACAGGACACCTCTGAGAAGGCAGGGGAAGTGCAGATTCAAGGGCTTCACGAGCACATAAGGGTTAACTTCCAGTTAGTTATTCCAGCCCCAGCCCTCCAGATGAGGCTTTCCTGTGCACACCCTCTGCATGTAGAGCTTGTAGCAAAAACCGTCTCCACAGAATACGTTCAAGTATAACTATGCAAGGAATGTATGGGGGAAAGTAGTGATCTTCTGTTTGCTTTTCATTAGGAATGGATTCCTGGTATTCACTGTCCCAAGCAGAAAATCAAGGCCAGTTCCTAAAAACCAACTGTCTTTCTTTTGTGGGCCTGGGCCAGGTTTATAGAAAATATTGTAGGATGCAAAAATAATGGAGCTGGGCTCAGAGTCCTCTTGCTCCAGCTGCACTCCCTGTGTTGGGAATCGAATAGAGTGGCAGGTTCTACCTTTCAGCCAAGAGCCCAAGGTTTTATTCTGCATTTGAGAATTCAGGACAGAAAGAGATTCCTGGGTAATTGTTATTTTGTGTGAACACACATTAAGCTAATCTTACTTTAACAAGAGCCCATTTGAATTCGGAAATCGGCAGATGTATGTGTTGACCAGTCATGATATTTGACTCACTGTTAGGACTTTAATTTCCTTCTTCAGGCTGTCAATAACCAAGGTGCTTTGACAAGAGACTTTTTAAATTTAGAATGGAACTAAGTTATTCACCATGTTGAGGACCGCTATGAAAACCAGAATTTATCTTTCAAGTAGTCTGATGGCTCACTTGGACCTTTCATTTAACAAGAGGACGCAGTAAACAAATGATCCCCAACATCAACCTGAGCATTTTACATGATGGAAGTGCCACAAGCCACGGTCACGTAACATTAAAACAGTACACATTGGGGCAGTTGTAGTGGCATCTTTGCCCATCTCTACTGTCAAGAGTTTCCATCCCCTGTCATCACAACCATACTGCAGAAGACCACTGAAGTAGAGGACAGTGACTTTGCTCAGGGCATTCATATCATCTGGATTTGTTCATTACTTAATTTGCTAGTAAAAATAATAGCTTTGTTGTTTAATTGCTAAGTCGTGTCCAACTGTTTTGCAACCCCAAAAGAGGAACCCACCAGGCTCCTCTGTCCGTAGGGTTTCCCAGGCAAGAATACTGGAGTGGGTTGCTATTCCACTCGGGAAGATCTCCAGGGGATCCTCCCGACCCAAGGATCAAACCCGCGTCTCCTGCATTGCAGGTGGATTCTTTCCTGCTGTGCCATCAGAGAAGTCCAACAATAATAGCTACTACTTATTAAGTTGCAATAATTTACCATGTACTGACAACTGATGAGACATTGTGTCAAGTGATGTTTTAAAATGCTAGGCTTTATTGGAATAAGCGTCTTACTACACATTCACAGTGATCATAGATAATAAATATCTATGTATTTATTATCTCATTATCTCATTTATGCCTCACAAGAACTGAAGAGGTGCACTGGATTAACACTGTATTACACATGAGGAAACTGAGCAGATAAATACATATCCTGAAGTTGCCTATCCGGCAAGTACAGAGGCAGAAGTGTTAAGTCTGGCTCTTAACACCCATGTTTTTCCTCCCATTCAACTTGTTGCATTGACAGTAAAACAGAACTGAGAGATTATTGTGTTGAAACAGATATCAGAATATTGAATTCTGATTCTGAATCCCTACGAGTTTTAAAACCTCTGATATGTCCCATGTGTAGCAAGATAGAGGAATCCATTATGCTGAAGTAAGTGCCTTTAAACAGTTTTTCACAATTGTCTTTATTAGTTGGTGACATTTTCTCTCACTCTTTGGAAGTTAAGTCCTGGGCATTTGGTTTCTCAGCATTTAGTGCCTTCAGAAATCCAGTGTGTTCTGGTAGCAAGTCGTTTTTGTTTGTTTGTTTGTTTGTTTTTACCAAGTTGTCTTACTTTTTTGTGACCATAGCCCACCAGGCTCCTCTGTCCATGGGATTTTCCAGGCAAGGATAATAGTGTGGGTTGCCATTTCCTTCTCCAGGGGATCCTCCCAACCCAGGGATCAAACCTGTGTCTCCTGCATTGGCAGGCGGTTTCTTTACCGTTGAGCTACCAACAAAGCCCCCTCTGGCCGCAAGAGCAAAGAGCAATCTAAGCCTGGAGACTTGGGCCTCAGTTTTGTTTTAATTAATTTTGATTAATTTTGCAGTTATGACATTATACAGGTCAGTTCAGCAATCTGTGCCAGGGTTTTCTTAAATGTCAAAGGAAGACAATGTCAGCATTACTTTACCAGATAGGAATGTTTTCAGTTGCAAGTAACAAAATACATGAATAACAGTAGTTAAAACATAAGGATGTTGATTCTTTATTTAATAAAAAGTGTGAGGTTGGGAAGCCTAAGCATAGAGCAGCAACTCAACAATGGTGTCAAGGACCCATTCTTCCTTATATCCCTTGTACCCTATCCACTATTTGTTAACTTTCCATTCTCATGTTGCTGTCTAATGGTTCCAAAAGGGTTCCCTCAGCTCCAGCATCATATCCACGCTTGACAGAGAAAAGAATAAAGAAGGAACAGAACCAATTAAACTCTCCTTTGTAGCTGTTCTTTTAATCAAGAGGCATGCTCAGAAATCCCATGGCACACTTCCCCTTATGACTTCACTGTCAAAAATTAGTTCATTCAGCCACCCACCCGTTACTGAGAGATCAAGAAATTAAATGTTTGGCTTTTCAGCTGTTGGTACTGGAGGGCAGAAAGGGAGAGAAAATAGTTCAGGATGATTTGTGTAGGTAATCGTCAGGATTAATATCTCCCACATTCACAACATTAAGGGATTGTCCTCAAACCAGACTTTCCTCTTTGTTGTCATCCTAAATAATTTGTAACCAGTATTTTAGATGCTGTGTACATCCAATCATCTTTTTTCTGGATAATGTTTTATATATGTGAAGTACAAAAGTGCAAAGTGAATACCATATTCAGGAAATGATTTATTCCAATGCAGAAAAATGCTCACCTGTAATCCAGTGCCCAGTAAGTTTTTCATGTTCAAAGTCACCTTTTATGTTTGTGTTCTCTTCTTGTTTTAGTGAATAGTAAACTAGATGTGAGCTATGTGTAAATAATGCCAGAACATCTGGATTAAAAGGGGAAAAAAATCAATTATCTGGATGTTTTGTCTACATAATAGCAAAGCATGTAGCATTGTGTAGACAAAACATCTCAATGATTGAATATTTTACCTTTCATCCAGAGAGTTTGTTGTCATGTGAACAAAAAGCATTGCCAAGTTAGGGACATAAGAAAAAAACAGGATATAGCAAAAATTACCTGATTTGTAGAGTTCAAGCGTTGTTGTTTAGCTTATTATGGGAAAAGAGGCCAACTGATGAGATATTGTGTCAAATGATACTTTAAAATGCTAGGCTTTATTGGAATAAGCTTCTTGCTACACGTTCACAGTGATCATAATAAATGGTAGTTCCATTATGAGATGCTCAATAGAAAACACAAAAACCACTTTTTCTTCAACATGATGTTTATTTTGCAAATGAAGCAATGCATTCACAGAAAAGAACAGTGACTAGTAAAACGTTCATTTATATCCTGGAAGAGCAAATATAGAAATAAATTCTTGTTGTCTAATCATTGGTCAACCCATCAGCACATATTCAGTTCAAATTTTGTAATTATTTAACTTTGCTGTCCCAAGCATGTTGCTGGTCACTTTTTCATGTGTAAATCATTATTTCATTTATTCTATATTGATTTTGTGGGATTCCAGTTGGGAATGGAATTTAGATGGGAATTTGGGTATTAAATATGAAAAAAAGTCCATAAAATCCTTATAGGTTGATTATGTCTGCAAATAACATGATGCTAATTTTTTTCCCCTTGGCATGAATTACTTTGTGTCTAATAAATAAATAAGAGTCTTAGAAGACCAAATTTCTAGAGTTTGGGGTTATGATTCCTATAAAGCTAGGATATATGGCTAAATACACTATGTCATTCTGTTTTCTGTCATTCTATTATTTGTTTTGTTTCTTTCCCATGTTCTAAAGCCAGTATACTCACATTGAGAACTAAAGTTGACAAAGGAGGGTATTAGTATTCAACAGAAATCTATTTTATCCTTAAAAACCATGATAGAGCAATATCCTTAAACGCTATCTGTAGGGCCTCACTGAGATAACAAATTAAGTTTTATGACTCACTATTCCCATTTCTTCTTAAGGGGACTGTTCCAAATTCAATATGCAGAGGTCACTGGGGGAACATTCAGTCTTCAAAGTCAGCTTTCTATAGTCTCTTCTTTTTCTGGCACTGACTTAGCTGGATGGGGTGGTGAGTAAGACCTAGGAGGACTATGGAGCCAAAATTTGTGTGATCAGGACCCAATGGGCCTGGGATTTTCCAGGTCAAAAAACTTTTAAAACTACCAGCAGAAAGGGGATGGGTCTGAGCCATAAAGCAACAGAATTTTCAACTCGGGCCAAAGTAGTATATCATTCACAACAGAGAAAGTCATCCTTGTGATAACCCCTGAGCCCTGCAGCCACTTTGTTGAAACAGATTTTTCTGATTTATGACTGTGGTATTAATATTAGGGCTGGAACAAGTCTCTGTTTTTCAAAGAAAAAACTCATATCAACTTCCAGTCTAGGAGCTTCAAGGTAAAGCCAACATGTAACACATTCATGCATTTCCTAGCATTACAATTCAGCTTCCAATGAACGCAATGTATTTAAAACCTGTATTGGGTTCTAGAATTAGATAGTGGTAATGACTGAACAACTTTGAAAATATATTGAAAAGTACTGAATTGTACACTTCAAAAGGGTGAATTTTATGGTATGAGAGTTTTATCTTAGTTTAAAAACACTGTATTGGACTAATTCAAATGGCTTCTTGGACATCAAATAGATCTTACAAAGCAATATTTTGGTGATTTAAGTGTAAATGAAACAGAAACATATGGAGTACATTTCTGCAAAATTGCACATGATTTCAGAAATTAAGGGGGGGAACGTTCTTGGCAAAACTTAGTTGGGTTTCATCTAATCCAAAATATTTGAAAAATAAATTGAGACATTTCATAAACCAAAATACAGCTGTTTTTTCCATGCAGTATGTATTTGCTATGCACTGTCTTTCTCACTAAGTACATTTCCTACTTATATTGAAAAGTACAGTCAGTTCAGGTACCCAGGTACAAAACCATGAATATTAAAGGCATCAGACAGCATACAGCAAGGTAATTGTTGGTAAAATTTTGCTATGGTAAATTAAACCGTATTCTCAAGGAAATATTCCTTACTGAAACAGTTAGAGAAGAAAGCCTCTTGTAACAGCCTCTGAGTTAAATTCAAAAGCACAAAAAACTGAAATCTCTAAGACTGTTCATCAGAGGCCATCTGATCTTCATTATACATTAAAAATCTCTGGGCATATAAGTACCATTGATGCTGAAAATGCAGTCTTCTATATGACTTATTAAAACCTGGCCACGAAAATGGTAGATATTTACACATACATCCAGATTTTGAAGTTGTCATGCAAAACCTTGAGATCATTCTAAACCCATGTATTTATTGTCTCCTTTCTCTTCTGTTTTGTCCTAGACTTCAAGCTAAGCAGCAACTATGAGTATCCTTTTCACAGCTGATTTCCGGTGACTGATGGTTGCTTTGTACCCACAAAGACGTATTAAATAAATGCTCTTGAGAATGGAAGTTTAACTTTCCTGCTCAAGGTCTCAAAGAGACTTTCCTTGACCACTTACAAACACTGGCTCTCTACTTTGTTTCACTGAACTTCCTTTTATATATATATATGTAGTGCCAGGTTATTTTAGAGGCAGCCTGTTAAGTCTTAGTTGCAGCACGGGGGATCCAGTTCCCTGACCAAGGATCGATCCCAGCCTCCAGCTTTGGAAGCATGGAATCTTAGCCACTGGACCACCATGGAATTCCTCCACTGACCTTTCTTTACTTCCTAACTTGGTTTTATATTATACATCACTATTTGTTCACTATCCGCCTCTTTCACTAGAAGGTTTTCTTGTGAGCCCAGGCACTTAGTTTTGTTCACTGCTCTCTGATAATCTCAGGATGAATTATCAGAAGATACAGAGAAATAAGAGTTAGAATCAATCATTACTTGGACATTGGTCCCAAGGCTAGTAAAGGAAACAATGAAAGGGGCAGCGCCTGTCTCACAAGTAGCCACTTTTAAAGTACAGAATTTACAAAGGGGACACACCATACAGAACTACTGGACCCAGTTTATCCATCTCCTCAGATCTGCTCAGATAAAGCTGTACCAAGGGCTTTGGCAACCTGACCTGTTTCCTGATGCCCATGCAGCCCGTTCTTGTTTCTGCTGTGACAGTAAAACCCCACCATGATGCCATCACATTGGTTAACACCATTGAAGGTTTTCAAGGAGAAACTGTCCTCCAGCCAGACATTGTTGTTGTATAATCCCTAGTACAGAGTTTAAACTGAGTTGTGTAATTGACTGAGAGTGCCAGGCTGTGATGGCGCAGGAATGGCCGAGAGGAGCTACCCCACATCTGAGATCAGGGGCAGCAGCCGAGAGTGCCAGGCTGCAACAGCGCAGGAGCACCCAAGAGGAGCTACTCCGCATCCAAGGAGCGGTGGCTGTGTGGGGGCAGGAGGGCCTAGAGAAGCTACTCTAAGGTCAGGAGGGGCAGCAGTGAGGAGATACCCCTCATCCAAGGTAAGGAGCAGTGGCTGTGCTTTGCTGGAGCAGCTGTGAAGAGATACCCCACGTCCAAGATAAGAAAAACCCAAGTAAGATGGTAGGTGTTACAAGAGGGCATCAGAGGGCAGACACACTGAAACCATACTCACAGAAAACTAGCCAATCTGATCACACTAGGACCACAGCCTTGTCAAACTCAATGAAACTGAGCCATGCCCGTGGGGCCACCCAAGATGGGCGGGTCATGGTGGAGAGGTCTGACAGAATGTGGTCCATTGGAGAAGGGAATGGAAAACCACTTCAGTAGTCTTGCCTTGAGAACCCCATGAACAGTAAGAAAAGGCAAAATGATAGGATACTGAAAGAGGAACTCACCAGGTCAGTAGGTACGCAACACGCTACTGGAGATCAGCGGAGAAATAACTCCAGAAAGAATGAAGGGATGGAGCCACAGCAAAAACAATACCCAGCTGTGGATGCGACTGGTGATAGAAGCAAGGTCCGATGCTGTAAAGAGCAATATTGCATAAGAACCTGGAATGTCAGGTCCATGAATCAAGGCAAATTAGAAGTGGTCAAACAAGAGATGACAAGAGTAAACGTCGACATTCTAGGAATCAGTGAACTAAAATGGACTGGAATGGGTGAATTTAACTCAGATGACCATTATATCTACTACTGCAGGCAGGAATCCCTTAGAAGAAATCGAGTAGCCATCATGGTCAACAAAAGAGTCCAAAATGCAGTCCTTGGATGCAATCTCAAAAATGACAGAATGATCTCTGTTCGTCTCCAAGGCAAACCATTCAGTATCACAGTAATCCAAGTCTATGCCCCAACCAGTAACGCTGAAGAAGCTGAAATTGAATGGTTCTATGAAGACCTACAAGATCTTTTAGAACTAACACTCAAAAAATATGTCATTTTCATTATAGGGGACTGGAATGCAAAAGTAGAAAGTCAAGAAACACCTGGAGTAACAGGCAAATTTGGCCTTAGAATATGGAATGAAGCAGGGCAAAGCTTGATAGAATTTTACAAAGAGAATGCACTGGTCATAGCAAACACCCTCTTCCAACAATACAAGAGAAGACTCTACACATGGACCTCACCAGATGGTCAACACCGAAATCAGATTGATTATATTCTTTGCAGCCAAAGATGGAGAAGCTCTATACAGTCAGCAAAAACAAGACTGGGAGCTGACTGTGGCTCAGATCACAAACTCCTTATTGAAAAATTCAGACTGATATTGAAGAAAATAGGGAAAACCACGAGACTATTCAGGTATCACCTAAATCAAATCCCTCATGATTATACAGTGGAAGTGAGAAATAGATTTAAGGGACTAGACTTGATACATAGAGTGCCTGATGAACTATGGACTGAGGTTCATGACACTGTACAGGAGACAGGGATCAAGAACATCCCCATGGAAAAGAAATGCGAAAAAGCAAAATGGCTGTCTGGGGAAGCCTTAAAAATAGCTTATAAAAAGAAGAGAAGTGAAAAGCAAAGGAGAAAAGGAAAGATATAAGCATCTGAATGCAAAGTTCCAAAGAATAGCAAGAAGAGATAAGAAAGCCTTCCTCAGCAATCAATGCAAAGAAATAGAGGAAAAGAACAGAATGGGAAAGACTAGAGATCTCTTCAAGAAAATTAGAGATATCAAGGGAACATTTCCTGCAAAGATGGGCTCGATAAAGGACAAAAATGGTATGGACCTAACAGAAGCAGAAGATTTTAAGAAGAGGTGGCAAGAATACACAGAAGAACAGTACAAAAAAGATCTTCAAGACCAAGATAATCACGATGGTATGATCACTCACCTAGAGCCAGATATCCTGGAATGCTAAGTCGGGTGGGCCTTAGGAAGCATCACTATGAACAAAGCTAGTGGAGGTGATGGAATTCTAGTTGAGCTATTTCAAATCCTGAAAGATGATGCTGTGAAAGTGCTGCACTCAATATGCCAGCAAATTTGGAAAACTCAGCAGTGGCCACAGGACTAGAAAAGGTCAGTATTCATTCCAATCCCAAAGAAAGGCAATGCCAAAGAATGCTCAAACTACCGCACAATTGCACTCATTTCACATGCTAGTAAAGTAATGCTCAAAATTCTCCAAGCCGGGCTTCAGCAATACGTGAACCGTGAACTTCCAGATGTTCAAGCTGGTTTTAGAAAAGGCAGAGGAACCAGAGATCAAATTGCCAATATCCGCTGGATCATGTAAACAGCAAGAGAGTTCCAGAGAAACATCTGTTTCTGCTTTATTGACTATGCCAAAGCCTTTGACTGTGTGGATCACAATAAACTGTGGAAAATTCTGAAAGAGGTGGGAACACCTGCCTCCTGAGAAACCTATATGCAGGTCAGGAAGAAACATTTAGAACTGGACATAGAACAATAGACTGGTTCCAAATAGGAAAAGGAGTACATCAAGGCTGTATACTGTCACCTTGGTTATTTAACTTATATGCAGAGTACATCATGAGAAACGCTGGGCTGGAAGAAGCACAAGCTGGAATCAAGATTGCCAGGAGAAATATCAATAACCTCAGATACGCAGATGACACCACCCTCATGGCAGAAAGTGAAGGAGAACTAAAAAGCCTCTTGAAGGTGAAAGAGGAGAGTGAAAAAGTTGGCTTAAAGCTCAACATTCAGAAAATGAAGATCATGGCATCTGGTCCCATCACTTCATGGGAAATAGATGGGGAAACAGTGGAAACAGTGTCAGACTTTGTTTTTGGGGGTTCCAAAATCACTGCAGATGGTGATTGCAGCCATGAAATTAAAAGACGCTTACTCCTTGGAAGGAAAGTTATGACCAACCTAGACAGCATATTGAAAAGCAGAGACATTACTTTGCCAACAAAGTCTGTCTAGTCAAGGCTATGGTTTTTCCAGTGGTCACGTATGGATCTGAGAGTTGGACTGTGAAGAAGGCTGAGTGCCAAAGAATTGATGCTTTTGAACTGTGGTGTTGGAGAAGACTCTTGAGAGTCCCTTGGACAGCAAAGAGATCCATCCAGTCCATTCTAAGGGAGATCAGCCCTGGGTGTTCTTTGGAAGGAATGATGCTGAAGCTGAAACTCCAGTACTTTGGCCACCTCATGCGAAGAGCTGACTCATCGGAAAAGACTCTGATGCTCGATGGGATTGGGGGCAGGAGGAGAAGGGGACGACAGAGGATTAGATGACTGGATGGCATCACAGACTCGATGGATGTGAGTCTGAATGAGCTCCGGGAGTTGGTAATGGACAGGGAGGCCTGGCATGCTGCGATTCATAGGGTCACAAAGAGTCAGACATGACTGAGCAACTGAACTGAACACCGTTGATTCTGACAGTCTTTACCAGGGGCAAGGACCTTCAGCAGTGGGATGAAGGAGCTCTAACATCTAGGTCTTACCCATTGGCCCCATAGAAGTCTGGCTTCTTTAGCAGCTACACAGAGAGGTTGATGCTAATGCCCCATAGACAGATCTTTGAACAGTTAAAGATGGAGCAAAAGTGGCAGATACGTTGTTCATCTTCCCACCCTCCGTTGGCATGTTCTGAGAAGTAAGAATTCCATTTTGCCTTACTGGAGACATTTCATATGTCTGCACAACTAGCTCTGTTTTCCTGTGAAACTATGGCTTTCTTGGTCATGCAGAGATTTGAATTTGTCTTCCCCTTTCCTGCCTTTGTTTTTTCCCTTCATTGATGCTTGATCAGAAGGTCAACTTTGTTCTATAGTAATTCTAGGCATCTAGGCTAAGACAACTGATCATAGAAAGCTACCCCTTGGAATAAGACTTATCTGGAGGTGATATGAAGGCTATGGTGGGTAGGAACAGTTACTGATGCTTTTCTCTAATGAGAATTGAGGTATTGGAAATCAAGGCATCAGGAGACAATGTGGCTTCTTGATTGGTAAGAGGGAAGTGGTAATAATAAAGATGGTGGTGAGGAGTGGGATACTTCTGTTAGACATGGAGGACTTGTAAGAAGTAAATGAAGGCTTAGGGGAACACATTGCCAACCTAAATCACACTTTGAAAATCCCCCAAAAACCTCTCTGGCAGTTTTAAATTGAACGCTCCCTTCCTTTAGACTGAGGAAAGATTGTATGGAAAATTCAGGCACAGTATCTAGTCACCAGCATGACAGTCGCAAACGAAACTAAATGCACACCATAGATCCTTTGTAGTAAAGGTGAGAACTGATATAAAGAGTAAGAATGGGGAATTTTATCAAAAATTTCTATTTTATATTGGAGTATAATTGATTAACAATTTGTGTTAGTTTTAGGTGTACAGAAGGTGATTCAGTTATACATATATATTTGTCTATTCTTTTTCAGATTCTTTTCCCACTTAGGTTATTACAGAATATTGAAGAGAGTTCCCTGTGCTATACAGTAGGTCTGTGTTGGTTATCCATTTTAAATATAGCAGTGTGTACATGTCCGTAGATCAACACATGTGATAATCTTGACCCTTTAATTCCCAGAACTCTAATGGTCAGCAAAAGAAGTCCCTTCCTTATCTAACACAGAAGAACAAATGTCCTTTGCCTGATGATTTTGTAAACACTTCACCTGAACCATGTGTCTCTCAATATGACTTTATTTTTTTCCCAAATGGTCTGTGCCTCTGTGTCAAACCAGTCAATCCTAAAGGAAATCAACCCTGAATATTCACTGCAAGGACTAATGCTAAATCTGAAGTTCCAATAATTTGGCCACCTGATGCCAAAGAGCCAACTAATTGGAAAAGACCTTGATGCTGGGGGAAGATTGCAGGCAAAAGGAGAAAGGGGCAACAGAGGATGACATAGTTAGATGGCATCACTGACTCAATGTACATGAATTTGAGCAAACTCCAAGAGATAGTAGAGGACAGAAGAGCCAGGCATGCAGCAGTCCATGGAGTCACAAAGAGCCAGACATGACTTAGCAACTCAACAAGAACAAACAACTGTGCCTACTACCTCTTATTGTGACCAGGCTGGGTGACCACACTTAAAGGTCTGAGGTTAAGTGGATGCAATTACTCTAATAGTGATTTTGGACTAAGATTGGGAATCATTGTGTTTATCCACAGGAATTTGTAGCAATTATGTTTGGAAAAGTGAGAAAAGACAACGAAGTGTTTCGATAACTGTGGGGTTGCTTGAGTTGTATAACTAAAAACTCAAAGTCTGGTTAAGTCAGAAGGATGATGTTAACAGCTACAGAGAAAGTTCATCTCACTCTATTTTGAGATCTAAGTTAATTCCCAGACCCAGAGTCATATGACTGATTGGAAGGGAGGCGTGGTAAGTGGAGGAAATAAAATGGAAAGGTATTTCCCCAGTCCTTCCGCAAAGGGACCCATGGCCAATTTTCAGAGCCACGATACCCTGGGGAAAGAAGAGTACTCGAATATTAAAGACCTGTTAGGTACAGAATCTGAGCAGCCATTGATCTAATCAGACCTGCAATGCTTGTGTGGTCTCTTGCTAGGAAGGACACTTTAAAGAAATTTGAGGAGATGCAATAGATGGAGAGAACTTCCAAGAATGTGGGTGGGGCTAGAAGTGGATACCCAGAGTGACTTCAGAAACCAGAGGTTAGAGTTGGTGGAGACAATAATTATATATGCTTAGAGAAGTTAGCAAAGGAAAAAGTATATGGCAAGATGGAAAGCAAGAGAGAAAAGAATTTCAAATAGGAAATGGCTTGTCAATTAACATTCTGAAGCAAGATTTCCATTTGTTCCAAGGATTAACTCTTGAGTGTTTATTTCCAGTTGTAGAGCTGTGGAAGACAAGTTCTGCCCATGGAAGTTCATGATCAAAAGGCAATTCTTTTTTTCTTTTCTTTTTGAATGGTTTTCGGAAAGACGCTAGGAGTGGGGCTTAGGACAGGGCAAGAATAGATGCCTGAAGTCAAGTTTTGTCTACTGGGAATATGGTGTGAATGGAGAGATAGATTGGTTTAGCTCTCACACTGCCTTCTAGCATTATAGCCTTGGGCAAGTGGGTAAATCTGGAAGGGGCTTTGGGAGCCATTAAACAGAAAAGGAATTTTGAAGATTTTTTTTAGCCAGAGCTTCCTGAAAAACAGAGCCTGAAGCAAAGTTTACAGGCTAACACTTTATCAAATTATGCCATCCCATGTATAAGCAAGGGGATAGGGGAAGTGATTCAGGGCACAAAGAAAACACAAAAGCAAATATGGGATTACTTTACCCAGATGACCACATCTTCCCAAGAAAATACAACTCTTTGTTTGGTCAAATAAGAGTTTTATAAATTGTTAAAATTAATAAGTGAATTTATCAAAGTCAATACAAAATTAAATTAATTTTTATATATTGGTCACATCAGAAAAGTAAATAAACTGAGAAAAAATGGAAAGGTTGTGTCTGTTACACTGTTAGAGTAATCTGCATCCCACCTAATTTCATAAACAGAGTCTAGAATAGACATTTTTACAATCAACTCTAAATCTTCAGTTATGCAGAAATGTCCTTAGGAAAATATTCAAGCAATTTCCCCAAAAAAGATAGTGATGGTAAAGGATGTCCTGTGACCATTAATAGAGCCTTAATAAATTATCCTTTGATGGTTGCTAGCTTTGGTTTTCAAGAAAGTAGTGTATCTTCCATGATAAGCCATGCTCATGCTCAGTTGCTCAGTCGTGTGTGACTCTTTGCGACCCCCTGGACTGACTACAGCCCTCCAGACTCCTCTGTCCATGGGATTTCCCAAGCAAGAATACTGGAGTGTGTAGCCATTTCCTTCTCCAGGGGATCTTCCCCTGAGAGGATCAAACCCTCATCTCTCTTGCACCTCCTGCATTGGCAGGTGGATTCTTTACCACTGGCACTGCCTGGGAAGCCCATGATAAGCCACAAGCAGAACCATTTCAAAGTTGTCTCCAAGTTCTTGATTGAGGCATCTCTCTGGTCTACCTAAACATCTTCATCACACAACCCCAGTGAATCTCATCCTTTCATGCTGCTGCTGCTAAGTCGCTTCAGTCGTATACGACTCTGTGCGACCCCATAGACGGTAGCCCACCAGGCTCCCCCGTCCCTGGGATTCTCCAGGCAAGAACACTGGAGTGGGTTGCCATTTCCTTCCCCAATGCATGAAAGTGAAAAGTGAAAGTGAAGTCGCTCAGTCGTGTCCGACCCTTAGCGACCCCATGGACTGCAGCCTACCAGGCTCCTCCGTCCATAGGATTTTCCAGGCAAGAGTACTTTCATATTTCTCCCCAATATAGCACCTACATTCTGTTTGGTCCTTCTGCACTTGAACCTCTGACCTACTTCTATGACTTGTTAGGACTTCACAGAGTTTCATGTAACACAAACCTCTTGAAGTTGAAAGCCAATACGTGTATCAACAAGAGATTATGATATTGACATAAATATAGACACAGAGATTTAAGTAATTGAAACAAACCATTCATGTTTAAACAACATGAAAATAACAGTTTTACCTCCCTGAGAAATCACTGTTGATACAAGTGTTTCCCAGTCTGTTATAAAAGTCATCACCAGCACCAGCTGTCACTTCTTGCATCCTCCCAAGTAACTGGGTCTATTTTCCTTGATAAATTTGATGACTGTTTTTTAAAGGACCCTCCTTTAAAAGCTGGTAAATTATAGATTTAAAATGTATTTTCAGTTTACCAAACTTTTTCTAGAGTCTAACCAGAGTCATGCACTGTTTTTCTAACCAAAGTGCTGCATCATTTTAACCTTCAAAGAATTTCTCTGAAAAGTGTATGAAAAATCTGGAGTACATATCACTCAGCTTGGTGCTCTGTGTTGACCTAAAGGGATGAGATGGTGATGGGTGGGAGGGAGCCTTAAGAGGGACAGGATATATGTTTATTTCTAGCTGATTCACGTTGTTGTACAGCAGAAACTAACAAAACATTGTAAAGCAATTATCCTCCTTTATATATATATATATATATATAAACCTGATGAATCTTAAAAAAAAAATCGATAATTGGGAAAAGACTGTGGATACTATATGTGAAAACTGCCTCAGAATGGGGCACTACCCTGTGAGTGAAATATGACAATAGCAAATGGTTAGCAAGGGTCTGGTATCTGTTCCCTTGGGTTTGGAATTTGCTTTCATTTGTAGAACTTATAAGTAATCGTAATTATAATAAAGTAAGTTTTCAAGTAAAAAAAAAAATAATTGGAGTACACAAAAAGAACTATCTTGGGAGTTGTTTAAATAGCACCAACCTTCAGTCACCTACGCC
This sequence comes from Ovis aries, assembly GCF_016772045.2. Lineage (NCBI taxonomy): Eukaryota > Metazoa > Chordata > Mammalia > Artiodactyla > Bovidae > Ovis > Ovis aries. Next base: position 57,943,579 of record NC_056069.1, read on the forward strand.
ACCTACCTGTACATAAAAGTTTGACACTGAATTGTACACATGTTCATAATAAATGCACAAAGTATTTGGATCTGTGAATTTTTCTGTTTTTTTTTTTTCACTTAGCTAAATATAGTGGGAGTGAAAATATTTATTCAATGAAAATGTCACATTTTGTGAGTCATTCATTCAACAGTTTGGTTAATTTAATTTTGTTGGGCATTTTTATAAATCTGATATATTTACCCAGAGGACTTTTGGCACTGGCAACATATTAAAATCAGTTAAAAAAAACACACACACACACACAAAACTATCTAGCCTAGGATGGGGAAGACTCAATTGCATCCAGATGAGGACCAAATCTACTTCATGTTTCCAAAACAAATAAAATTAATTGTGTCAAAAATTAATCCTTTGGAGACTTCTGGAATGTTTATTTATTCCCATTCTAATTACTGTGGCATTTTAGTGACCCTATTTTGCATTATCTACACATTCCCTCAACGTCCTTCTTGTGTAACTTTTTGTTCATTATCCTCCTTATTTCTGGGCCAGATAGTTTTTCTGAACCCACAATTGAAACGGAGAATTGAGGCAAGGATAGAGGGGATTTGAGTAAAGAAAAACCACATGTTTTCCAAACTTAGGTCTCATTTTGGACGCCCAACTAGTTTGTTTGGCTCTGGAATCCCCATGCTCTCCTTTATCCAGTGTGCCTCATCAGAGACCCCTCTTTAAACACTCTCTTGCAGCCTCTCTGTGCAAGGCTAAGTGGGCATCTTTGAAGGCCGTGTTGAGATTCACACATGGGTGACTTCCATGGGAGACAAAGGGAGAGTTTACAGTGATTACATGTTGAACAAAGGGCACAAACGTCCAACTACAAGATGAATAATTTCCTGAGATCTAATGCACAGCGTAGTGATAATAGTCAACAACAGTGTATAATAGACTTAAAGTGCTGAGAGTAAATCACAAAAAAGAAATGATTGTTATGTGACATGATTGAGATGTAAAGTAAGCTACGGTAGTAATCATATGATAATATGCTAATGTATGAAACCAACACATTGCACACCTTAAACTTACACAATGTTATACATCAATTATATCACAATTTAAATAAAATTGTATTAGTGAATGAACAACTCTTTGAGCCACTCCAGAAAAAAAAATTATAGCTTAATTATAGCTTAGTTTGGATTGAGATAATTATTCCTAAATTTGATTTTATTTTTTACTTTGGCCATTTCCCAAGTTAAACCCAAAGACAAATAATAAACATAGTAGAATAATGTGAAACAAGTTGTCAGGGCAATTTTCCTAAGGAAGGTCTAGAAATGAGTTGAGAAATGGAGCATCTCTGGAAGAAGTACACTCTTCTAAGGTGGGCCCTGGGAGAGTCAGACTTACCTCTGAGAATGACTAAGCCTCCATGCCCCCGTTTAGCTAGCAAGACCACGGTATTAACCCAGCAGTGATGGTTCTTTTATTCAGACTTAAACTGTTTTTATTTCCTCTGCATGAGTTTTGACTTCTTGACATTTCTGCAGATAGTCATGTCCCCAGCACTTTCAGAATCCTCCATAAGTTCAGGGTAGTTCTAGGGATGTAACAAGGTCACTATATTTCTATGCTGGCAGATTTTTAAATACATTTCTTCATTTTTCAATCAACCAAGTAAGTTTAGAAAAAAGTTATTTGTTTTAACCCGCACAAACAGAATTTTGATTTGAAAATAAGTTCATTTGTATCAGTTAAATGAGCTCAGTAAAATCTACTTTAAATTAGAATGAATTATTTTAAAACCAGAGTAAAAATGCAGACAAAATTTCCATATCTAGATAGAGTTTTCCTATTTCTGTAGCTATTTTTAGCCACTTCTATTTGCTATATTGCTTCCCATTTTAGTACCACAAAGCAGGTTGATGTGCCTTATGTAAATAATATGCTGAAGAAACTTACTGTAATTTAAAAAATTCTGTTAGACCTAAATCTGTTACTTTCTACAATGCCAGTCACAATAGGCTCAACCAAAATTCATGTGGCTTCATTTCATCCACCTTTACAAGGACTATCCTTATTGCTGTTTTTTCCAGTGAGAACTGACTCACTGGAAAAGACCCTGATGTTGGGAAAGATTGGAGGCAAGAAGAGAAGGATAAGACGGTTGGATGGCATCACGGACACAATGAACAGAGTTTGAGCAAGCTCCAGGGGTTGGTGATGGACAGGGAGCCTGGTGTGCTGCAGTCCACAGGGTCCTAAAGAGTCGGACGCAACTGAGCAACTGAACTGAGCTGAACTGAAACAACTAAGGATTTCCCTGGTGGTTCAGTGGCTGACTCTGGGCTCCCAATGCAGGGGGCCTGGGTTCAATGCCTGGTCAGGGAACTAGATCCCACATACCATGACAAAGAGTTCACATGCCCCAAATAAGATCCCACATGCCACAACAATGACCGAAATATGGTAAAAATAAATATTAAAAAATCCAAACATCTGACATACAATTTCAGAACATTAAAAAAAGTTCTTGAACCTCTACTTTGTGCCAGTAACTCCTTTTGAAAGTGACAGTGTTATGTTAGTCACTCAGTCGAGTCTGACTCTTTGTGACCCCGTGGACCATAGGCCGCCAGGCTCCTCTGCCCATGGGATTCTCCAGGCAAGAACACTGGAGTGGGTTGCCGTTCCATCCTCCAAGGGATCATCCCGATCCACTAATCGATCCCAGGTGTCCTGCCTTGCAGGCAGATTCTCTATCGTCTGAGCCCCCATGGTAGCCATCACCTAATAAATAGTGGATGCTATGAGGCATGGCCCAGATGCCCCTTCAGGACTGGCACACTCATTCCTTCAGCGGCTGGGTACATTGATAACTATTCTGGAAGCTACTTCCTTCTCTGTAAATTGCCTTTGACCAAAGGAACTGCCCCACTCCAGTTTATGCCTCCTTCCTTGGGGGAACCCATCCAAGAGCTAGATGAAGACCTACCCCTGGTCTCACTTTGGGAAAACTGGAGGCCATCCCTGTTCTCAGAGAACTCCTCCTGGAGCAGCTGGGGCCTCTTTTGCTTCTCAGCTCAGTGTCTCCCTCTGTCTTGTCCTGCCTCTCTCACTTCTACAAGTGCTATTGCTGGTTCATGCCCTGATCAGCCTCCAAGCTTAATCAGTCTCAATATCTTCTCCAGTCAACCAGACCCAAGACCCTCATTTTGTATTAGCATTCCATTTGGTGTCTTATAGCAATTCAGATACCTTTTTTTCTTTTTTTGGTGGCACTGGGTGTGAGTTTTCTCTAGTTTTAGCGAACGGCGCTACTCTTCATTGCGGTGCATGGATTTCTCTTTGCCATGGCGTCTCTTGTTGCGGAGCACCAGCTCTAGGCACAGGGGCTTCAGAAACTGCAGCATGTGGGCTCGGTAGTTGAGTCATAGGGACTCAGCTGCTCTGCAGCATGTGGAATCTTCCCGGATCAGTGATCAAACCCATGTGTGCTGCACTGGCAGATGGATTCCTAACCACTGCGCCACCAGGGAAGTCCAGGCACTTTTTAAAAATAGTCGAGATGAAGATAATAGCTCAGCAGGAAAAAGTTTTTTAAGGAGAGGGTGTTAAAACTCACGGGAGAGTAGAAACGGAGTAACACAGCAACATTCCAGACACCTGCAGACCGTGCTCTCTAGAAAGTGCCATGTGGCAGATGGTCCACCACTTGGCTCCATCCTAATCTGAAAATGATCCTTTCTACCAAAATGAATAGAAATTGATGGAGTGCCCCCAATTTCAGGGTGAATACAGAATACAGAAGTCAATAAAGAGAAAACTCAGATGACTGAGTCTGAAAATGCAGAACTAACCAAAAGGAAGGTACTAGAAGACATTTCTAGGTAAAAAAGGAAGTGGGAGTTAGGTATTTTGTAGAAGCAACACCTCTAGGGACTACAGAGGTGATCTTTTTTTTTTTTTTTAGAATTTTTAAAAAAGTCTTAATGGGGTTTCCCAGGTGGTGCTAAGTGGTAGAGAACCCATCTACCAATACAGGAGACCTAAGAGGCATGGGTTGGATTGCTGAGTGGGAAAGATTCCTTGGAGGAGGGCATGGCAACCCACTCCAGTATCCTCGCCAGGAGAATCCCATCGACAGAGGAGGTTGGTGGGCTACAGTGCAGAGGGTTGCAAAGAGTAGGTGTAGTGACTGAGCACACACCCAAAAGTCTTAAGAGTGAGTTTTTGGTAACTGTACAGGTACTGGGGTATAAGGACCACTAGGCAAGTCAAAGACTCTCAAGGGTGATGTGAGTGTGAACAGCTTAAGCCAGAAAGAAGGGACCCATAGAACCTAAATAATACAGGCAAACCAGAGACCTCTCCTTTTAAAGCAGGTCAGAGGCAATCCCATTCAATCCACCCTTTCAGTTCAGTTCAGTTTAGTTGCTCAGTCATGTCCGACTCTTTGCGACCCCATGGACTACAGCATGCCAGGCATTCCTGTCCATCATCAACTCCCGGAGTTTACTCAACTCATGTCCATTCAGTCGGTGATGCCATGCAACCATCTTATCCTCTGTCGTCCACTTCTCCTCCTGCCTTCAATCTTTCCCAGCATCAGGGTCTTTTCCAATGAGTCAGCTCTTTCCATCAGGTGACCAAAGTATTGGAGTTTCAGCTTCAACATCAATCCTTACAATGAACACCCAGAACTGATTTCCTTTAGAATGTACTGGTTGGATCTCCTTGCAGTCCAAGGTACTTTCAAGAGTCTTTTCCAACACCACAGTTCAAAAGCATCAATTCTTTGGCTCTCAGCTTTCTTCACAGTCCAACTCTCATATCCATACATGCATACATCCTCAGATAGGAGTTTCTCTGCTCCTTCAAAGGAAAGGATTTGACATTCGGATTAGACAAACTTTCTTTATATATAAACTCTCTAAATAAGAGGTTATCTTTTTGTCTCTAGGTCCCATGTGAAGGAACTTTTCTAGACGTTTCTGTGGAGAGATGTTTATATCACTATGGCCTTCACCAAGATGCTGGTGCCTCAGGTGAGTAGGTCCATAGCATCTTTAAATAACTTTGCCCTTAAATGAACTTCCTTCTGTCTGGGGTTGCTACACATAGTATTTTCAGAAGGCTGTTCTTTATTGGCTGATTATCTCCTGCTGTGCAGGAGACACTGGGAGCTAGAAGAACTCAGACTGGCTTCTGATGCTCCCACCGTCAGACTGGCTTCTGACACTTCCACGTGGTGCTAGTGGTTAAAGAATCCATCTGCCAAGGCAGGAGACATAAGAGACACGATTCGATCCCTGGGTCTGGAAGATCCCCTGAAGGAGAATGTGGCAACCCACTCCAGTATTCTGGCCTAGAGAATCCCATGGACAGAGGAGCCTGGTGGGCTACAGTCCATAGGGTTGCAAAGAGTCAGAGGCAACTGAACACATATGCATGCTCCCACTAAACCGCTCCATGGTTTATAGCAAGATAGCCCACAGCTAAGTTTTGGTTTCTCTTTTTGTCTAATATATACAGTCCAGGTCAGTGTTACCCAATTAAGCTCTGACCTTTATGGAAATATCCTATATTCTTTGCTCTCCAATATGGCAGCTCTAAACCACATATATCTATTGAACACTCAAAATGTGGCTAGTGCAACTGAGAAATTCAACATTAATTTATATTTGATTAAATTATAATTAATTTTTATTTAATACATCTGAACGTAAGCAGTCACACATGACTAGTAGCTACCATATTATTCAGTGCACATCTTGTTTGACATTTAGATGCTAAAATTTCATATTGCTGTTATTCCAAGAAGTTTGGAGATTCTGCCATTGGTATACAAATAGCTCTGAAATTCGATGATTTCACTGCAATAAATACTTGTTATGTTATCTGTGTGCTTGATCTGGCTAATAATTATCTTTTAGAACCTAAAACATAAGTTGGTAAACTAAGATCCTTAGGCAAATCCAGTCTGATGCCAGTGTTTGCAAAAAAGAAAAAAGCTAACAGTTGTATTGGAACAGTGTCATGCCATTTGCTCCAGCATTGTCTCTGACTGCTTTTGTGCTGTGGTGGCAGAACAGGGCAATGTGAGTGAGACTGTATGACTGCAAAGCCAAAACTATTGCTATCTGGGTTTTACAGAAAAACATTTGCCTACCATTGATTATGATAAGGTAAATTTGCTCTTTCACTGAGTGTTATCACAGTTGATTACCCTTTCTGTATTATTTTACTCTGTTTTGAAGGATAAGACTTCTGTATGGGAATGCTGGGCACCTATTTATTTTTCTCTTCATTTGGGCACCAGTTGAAGGTCATCAGCTCAGTGGGTTAGCCCTTCTCCCTGCCTCATTTTAAATTTTGAGTGATGATCTGCCTCAGATGGTGGCCGTTCCAGTAAGCTGGCCAGATGTTGCAGTGATTTCCTATGAATTCCTAGTGAAATCCTATTAGTGATTTCAAGGGACTTCAAAATCCTTCTAGGTAATTTTTTCTTTTTTTCCGTAGGAATATCAAGTCATTGATTTGCTGTATTTTTTGAGACGGATTTGTTAACAGAGAAAACAATATTAACTGTTGTTTGAAATACAAATATGACATCAGTCTCCCATTTGTAGCAAGGTTTGGACTTGCATAAAAAATTTTACCACATCTTTGGATGCTTTTAATTATCGAATACTAAATCATGACACTTCTCAAGCTGAAAGCGCACTATCTGGTGACTACTTCAAGAAAGGGGTGTAGGTGATTATTTACATATCAATTGATGAGCTAATATCTGTTAAGTATTAATATATTAGCACAATATATTTATTATTTTATATAATGATATAGTTAATAATGTTTAAGATTTCTTTTTTAATAGTAGGTAAATATGTGCTAACATTATGGTTTGCACTTTTATAACTGTAATTCCTGTTTGTTTCTCAGAGTAGTGAAAACTCTTTGGAATATATAAGCTCCTATGCGTCCATATGTGGTTCAGCTTTCTGCTGTACTTACCAAGCACAGTCTGATCTTAAAGGAGACGTTGCCTCTGGTAAAAGCAAAGAGAAGCCCACACACAAGGTGCTAAATAATTGGGAACACAAAGAGGTCTCTAATTCATTGACAGTATTACATTTAATACCTTATTGTATTAAGGCAATACCTTATTGCTGTAGTTGTTACTCACATTGGTTTTCTTTCCTATTTAAAAAACATGGGGCTTCCCTGGTGGTCCAGTGGTTAAGAATCCACCTGCCAATGAAGGGAACATGGGTTCAACCCCTCGTCTGGGAAGATTCCACGTACACGGGAGGGGCAACTAAGACCACGCTCCACAACTACCAAGCCTGCGCTCTAGAGCTCCTGTTCTGTAACAATAGAAACCACCACAATGAGAAGCCTGGGCACTGCTTTGAAGACCCAGTATAGCTATCGATAAATAAAAAGCATGGCATTTTTCTTTAGAAAAACAACCCATCTAAAACAACCTGATATTGCCAACAGTGTGACACTGCTGTTTTAGTCTCCTTGGTTTTCAGATGAACTCTGCTGGGATGAAAACTGGGTTCTTCAAAATCATAGTTACAGCTTATAACAAATTCTGCAATGCTATATTGAAAACTAGAAGTACTATAGAGCATTAATATAATTTTGACTGTATATCTGTCTTGTCTGGGCTGCTATAAGAAAAATGGTGTAAAACTGGGTGGGTTATGAACCACAGAAAATAATTTCTCACAGTTACGGAGGCTGGGAAGTCCAGGATCAAGAATTGGTGCTGGTGGGTACCCACTTCTGGTTCATAGACGACAGTTTTCTCCCTGCGTCTTCATCTAACAGAAGGGGTGGGAGAGCTCTCTGGAGTCTCTTGATAAGGGCATGAATCCCTTCCAAGAGGGCTCTGCCATTTCCAAATACTATTACATTAGGGATTCGATTTGAACATGTTTATTTCAGGGAACAAAGACATTCAGTCAATGGCAGTCTCCAGTGTTGCTGGGGGTCTGTCAAATGGCAGTTTTGTGCACTACTTCCTGCACCGAAATAATCTCTAATGAGATAGGAACTTGGTAGGTGAGCTCGGGTCCTTATGTTGCTTCTACACCAGCTATGTGGGTGGGTTACACAGATTTAGCTGGACACCCAGGTCATTGGTGAAAATCTGTCAGATTTTTAACATCTCCTTGACAACATATGCCTGATAGCTCAGTTGGTAAAGAATCCACCTGCAATGCAGGAGACCCCGGTTCCCTTCCTGGGTCAGGAAGATACCCTTGAGAAGGCATAGGCTACCCACTCCAGTATTCTTGGGCTTCCCTTGTAGCTCAGCTGGTAAAGAATCTGCCTGCAATGCGAGAGATCTGGGTTCAATCCCTGGGTTGGGAAGATCCCCTGGAGAAGGGAAAGGCTACCAATTCCAGTATTCTGGCCCAGAGAATTCCATGGAATGTATAGTCCATGGAGTCACAAAGAATCGGACACAACTTAGCAACTTTCACTTCAATAACAACATATTCGGCTTCCCTGATGGCTCAGTGGTAAAAGAATCTACCTGAAATGCAGAAGACAGAGGTTCAATCCCTGGGTTGGGAAGATCCCCTAGAGGAGGGCATGGCAACCCACTCCAGTATTCTTGCCTGGAGAATCTCATGGGCAGAGGAGCCTGGCAGGCTGCAGTCAATGGGGTCACAAAGAGTTGGACACAACTGAGCAACTGAATACAAACACACAACGACGTATCATTTACTTCTGGCATTTTGTAAGAATATAAATTCTTACTTTACCCTGATTTCTCATTTTCCATCAACAGCGTTCTGATCATACCTTTTAGGTGCAGATCCTATTTGTCCACAGACCCTCTGCAACATGTCTAGGAAAACATGAGGACCTTCACGCTACCTCTCAGAGCCAATTATTGTTTTACAAACTACAAAGAAAAGAGAAACATTAAAAGAGTGTACAATTAGTTAAACTTGCAGACCAACCTGTGTCTATTTATTCTCTAAGAAACCATAGCACCTAATACTTTCTGAGACTATTGAACTAACATAGAGTGTCCAATAATCAATTCTCCCTAGGCTCCTCTAGCACTTTGCCCATAACACTAGCATGCAGCTGCCATCCTGCACTGTGGCTTCTTTACTGAGATCTGGAACTCTTGACTGCGGGCAGAACTAAAAGACTATTCTACTCGTTTCTGCAGGTGGAGCGTTGATAGCAGAGCCATCCCTTTGATCAAGGTGAGGTTGCCTCTGTGAAAGGACCAGAAAAGGCAGTTGTTCACCTGACCCTCTTAGTCAAGAGTAGATGGCTCTGTAAACCCGCCCCCCATCTCTGCCACTCCTGGCTTCTGGGGACTTGGCTGAGTAGAGGCACCCCTCTGTCAAAGATGTGGATCACTGACTTCCTTCTGGTTTATTCTTTCTTTTCCTTTCTTCTTTCTTTGACTTACACTTATCATCCTAACACTGTAGCACAGACGGTAGGGAATCCGCCTGCAATGCAGGAGACCAGGGTTTGATCCCTGGGTCAGGAAGATGCTCTGGAGAAGGGAATGGCAACCCACTCCAGTATTCTTGCCTGGAGAATCCCATGGACAGGGGAGGCTGCAGGGCTACAGTCCATGGAGTCACAAAGGGTTGGCCACAACTGACAACTAACACTACCACTAACACTCCAGCAGCTTCTTTCCCTGTTTTCTTTCATTATTTCAGTTTTCATTGTCTTTCTCGTTTGAATCTCTAATGGCCTCCTTTTCCCTCATTGTTTTTCAGCCTTTGTAAAGGCCATGGGAGATGGCAAATCCAGCCATCGATCCCCTGAAATGCTTTAAAAAAAAAAAATAAAAAGGACTACATTTCATCTTTTGACTATGTTTGGCCATCAGAAGATTGCAGACCTGGAGCAGGTCTCCCAGGCCCATTGAACTGCACCCTGACATGAAGGCCATTGCTGGATTTCAGGAACTAGGACTCAAATCAGATCAACTACATGTGTGAGTGACTGTACTCACAGTGATGCTGTTGAGCACTTTCCCATCACTTGCACGTATGCTCCATGAGCTCACTTTTCACCATCACTTCTACCTACCACCCAACAGGGAAATTTCTCTGAGCCCTGGCCTCACCAGCCGGCATTTGCTTCATTTTTATCCTAAAGATATTGTATTTGGTGTTAGCAAACACCATGCCAAGTACAGAAGTGTGGTGGAGGAAGGTGTTAATATGGTCACTGCTTATATATATTTTTTCTTCTCTTTTCTCCCACTTCTCCAATGTCCTCATTAAGTGTTTTACCCAATATGACTTTGTAAGCCGCCACCCAGGAATAGTTTCTAGAATGAGGAAAGGAGAGAGAAAGAAGAGATGAAGGACAAAGAGGACAAGAGTGTGGCATTCTCTGTCCTATTCCAGGGACTTTTCAACATAAAACTCTCCCTTCTTGATCTTTAAATTTTGTTCACGTTTTGTAAGATGATGCATTAATGAAAATTATTAAATATTTAGGTCCTTGATTAATTTCTCTGCCATTATTGTTTTTAAAGATACTTAAGTCAATGGCAGTGCTTTTAAGACAGAGGATGAGATGGTTGGATGGCATCACCGACTCAAAGGACATGAGTTTGAGTAAACTCTGGGAGTTGGTGATCGTCAGGCAGGCCTGGCGGGCTATAGTCTATGGGGTCGCAAAGAATCGGACGTGACTGAGAGACTGAAATGAGCTGAAGATGACAAAACATATCACTCCTAAAATGAAATTTTCCAAAATAAATATGGGAAGCTTCGAATTAGATCCCATTTAGCTTGAATGTTTCTGCACTTTCTTTTAAATGATGTCCTTTATTGTGGTTGCTTTAATCATACCTTCACACTGAGGTGCATCTCAGGGGACTGCAATGCCTGGGTTATCTGGACCCTACCCAGCACCCATAAGCCGCCACTCTGGGGTGAAGGGTAGACACTATTTCAACAGAGCAGAGCAAAACTGAGAATAATTTTAGGCAGAAAGTGAATGCTCCTTCATCTCACTGCAGTTACCTCCAGATAGGAATCATTCATGCTGGCCCTAAGCCAGGTATCCAAGTTGACTTGACAATCATGCTCAAATGCCAAGGAAACTTTTGTAACCTCACAAGTCCAGAAGCTTCATTTGATCATTCCAGGTTTTCTGAAAAGTTGGCAATCAGCTTCCAAATCATTTGCTCTGTTTACCAGCACGGCTTTGCCATAAAGCCCCTCTTAAAGAAGTTTAAAAGTAAAAATATAAACTTTTATCCTTGGAAAGTGATGAGAAAAAAAAAAAAAAGGAAAACGTGAGATTAGCTATTGACATCATTTGTGGGCCCATAAGCTAGCCTTTGTTAACTTTTCTTTGCTTGACATTCTTCAACTATATTTTAGTTTCCCAAACTCTCTAAGATCCTTCTCACAGCAGGGCCTTCTGGCAGTTTCCCACTATTTTTCTCTGGCTGAGTCTTGCCCTTCAAGTTTCACTCACATGGACCTTTCTATGGCCCTAAGACTAAGTTAGGTCTTCTGTAATATGCACCCATAGAAACCTGTGCTTTTCATTTTTAGCATCTGTTACTATCATGATTCTATATTCAATGATGCCTTTAGGTTATTCATGGAAGTAACCATATCGCTTGGGCTTCCCTGGTGGCTCAGCGGTAAAGAACTTGCCTGCCAATGCAGGAGACTCGGGTTCGATCTCTGGAGTGGGAAAATCCCTTGGAGAAGGAAATGGCAACCCGCTCCAGGATTCTTGTCCGGGAAATCCCATGGACAGAGGAGCCTGGTGGGCTACAGTCCATGAGGTCACAGAAGAGTTGGACATGACATCAACTAAACAACAACAGCAAACCACATCACTTACCACAGAGCCTGGGAGGTAATGATGCCTCAATAAGTGAAAATCAATTCTGGGAATGTCTACAACTGGAGATGAGTTGGGGAAGAAGGAAAAGGTAAGGCCACTACATTGGAACTTCCCTGGCAGTCCAGTGGGTCCAGTGGTTAAAACTCCACCTCCCCAATGCAGGGCCACATGGTATGGCAAAAAAAAAAAATGACTACCACATTCTATAAGTATTCATCAAACAATGATTATTTCAGACACTATGTTAGCTGCTATGTAAATAAAGAGAAAGCATACTGTTTTCAAATGTCTCAATTTGGAGAAAGAGAATAAGCCCATGAAATCTACAATGATGCACCTTAATGAATTACTTTTCCTGGTATCCTTGCCTGGTGTAGTTCTCTCCACAGTGGATCTGGGATAGTCTTAAGACTTACATGGACCAATAAAAGATGGGGAAAGTGAAGCTGTGAACTCTGAAGGCTCAGCCTTAAGACATGTACTTTTATCTTTTGCCGCTTAAGCGCATCATTTTGAACCAGACTCCATGTTCCATTAAGCCCAGTCTTCATGGAGAGAATATATAGTTGATGACCAGCCAGCTGATATCCTCATCTAAACTTCCAGCATCAGTCTTCATTCTTATGAGTGAGCCATCTTGGATATTCCAGCCTAGCTTGAAGGATTTTGAGCATTACCTTGCTAGTATGTGAAATAAGCACAATTGTACAGTAGTTTGAACATTCTTTGGCATTGACTTTCTTTGGGTTTGGAATGAAAATTGACCTTTTCCAGTCCTGTGGCCACTGCTGAGTTTTCCAAATTTGCTGGCCTATTGAGTGCAGCACTTTCACAGCATCATCTTTTAGGATTTGAAATAACTCAACTGGAATTTCATCACCTCTGCTAGCTTTGTTCATTATGATACTTCCTAAAGCCCACTTGACTTTGCAGTCTAAGAAATCTGGCTCTAGGTGTATGGTCACACCATCATGGTTATCTGGGTCATGAAAATCTTTTTTGTACAGTTCTTCTGTGTATTCTTGCCATCTTGTCTTAGTATCTTCTGTTTCTGTTAGGTCCATACCATTTCTGTCTTTTATTGAGCCCATCTTTGCATGAACTGTTCCCTTGATATCTCTAATTTTCTTGAAGAGATCGCTGGTCTTTCCCAGGAGAGGGGATGACACCTAATGACCTGCAGGCTCATCTTCTGGTGTCATATCTTTTTGCCTTTTCATACTGTTCATGGGGTTCTCTAGGCTAGAATACTAGAGTGGTTTGCCATTCCTTCTTCTGGTGGACCACATTTTATCAGAACTCTCCACCATGACCTGTCTGTCTTGGGTGGCCCTGTATGATATGGCTCTTCAGTTCACTGAGTTACACAAGGCTGCAATCCATGTGATCATTTTGGTTAGGTTTCTGTGATTGTGGTTTTCATACATAGTTACATTTGGAAAACTGTGTAGAGTAAAAAGCATACGTAGAGGAAGGGTGAAAGAATTGATCTAAAAAGCTTGTTGAGCCCAATTTCCTAAAATCAGTATGTATATTAGGTATGAAATGTATACTGTAAGAAATGGAGCTATAAAATATTCTAAGGCTAAATACAGAAGAAGTTACATGTTTCACATTCATTCAACCAAGCATTTACTGAACACCTCTCTTTTAACTGACACTGTAGTACATGTTGAAGAGCCATAAAATGAAAATAACAAGCTAGCATGACTCATGACTTCATCAAGCTTGCCATGTAGGCAGAGAAACAGATCAAGTCATTATGAAAGTAATGAAAGCTTAGAAATAGCAGGGGAGGCTATGACAAAAATGAAAAAACTACTGTGGAAGGACATCAAGATGAATGAAACAAATTCCGTTTATTGTCTTGATATAATAAATCCTCAATACGTGGTGGCAGTATGGCTGACAAATTGTAGAGAAAAAGAAATATTGGTGGCAAAGAGAAGAGTTGTGAAAATATTGCCATAATCCAGGGAAATAATGAGACCAGGGGTAAAGTGATGGGAATAGAAATGTAGAGATAGGAAGTAACATTTCAGAAGCATAGTTGGCAGACATGAAAACTGATGTCTAGATAAAAGGGAAAAGTATACTGAGGACAACTCCAGTTTTAATCAAGAATAAAGAGTTTTGATCTAACAAAAGTGACAGAAATAGAAAGCACACTAGCAATCTCACAAACGTAAAGAAAAAATAATGAATTTTGCTTTGTGAGATTTCAGTATGAGGTATTTTCAGATTTCTTACTGACATTGCAGTCTGTGTTATTCCATTTATTCAAAAGCCTAGTAAATCAAAATTAATCTGTAATAACAGAAAGGGAATCAGTGGTTACCTGGGGACAAGATTAAAGTTGTTGAAAGAGGTCCAATGAACAAACTACTCCAGATCATCAGAAAACTTTTAGGGGTGACAGATGTGTTTATTATCTTGATCATATTTCAAACTCAAGTGTACAGCTGAAATACATTGTTTATTTTATATAAATTTTATCTCACTAAAGCCAATTCACATAAAGAAATACTAGATAAGAGATTTATGAGTACCATGAACAACTGCAAACAACATTTGAAACAAAAAGAGTTGAAAAAGAGCTTGAACTATTTGTGCTGTGCAAAATAAGTTATAATTGAGTTAAAAAGGAAAAGAAGAATGTCATTTTACTTATGAAGAAACTCTCACATTCATCCTAAAGCACACTATCAAGACTGAACATTGGGGATATTTATTTCTGTTAGTGAGAAATGAAGGAAAAAATTTTTTTAAGTTGAAAATAAAATGATCTCATTAAGAAAGCAGATTAAACTGAGGATTAAGATAATTTTCAAAATACAAAATGTCTCAGAGAAAAGTCATTCCTTGATCAAAAACTAGGCAGAAAAAAATTAAAAGAAAAAAAAAAAAAACCAAACAGAAATTCACTTAAGCAGGTCAAAGATTCCTATACATTGTGAGTATTGGCATGGCCTGGGGAAAAGTCATCATAAAACATCAAAGCCAAAGAAAAAAATAGTGAAAAAAAAAAGCAGAAGGGAAAAGCCTTCTATTGAATAAAATATAGCAATAAGAGCAAAATAAGTGCAAATTAAATGTTATAGTTACATTAAGACTAAGATAATTTTTAAAAAATCTAAGGCCTGTGAGTCTCTTCTTTTTATACAAAGCCAACCAGAATATTCATTGATTTGTTTACATACAAAAATATTTATTGAAATCTTTCCATGTGTCAGATCTTGTTCCAAGTGCTAAGGTTACATGGGGAGAAAAAGCGCTTACCATCATGGAACTTACTTTTACTTATTTTATTGATAAATCTTAAATTCATTAACTGTATCAGTTGTAAATATCAGTAAATATTTCAGTTCAGTTCAGTTCAGTCTCTCAGTCATGTTTGACTCTTTGCGACCGCATGAACTGTAGCACCCGAGGCCTCCCTGTCCATCACCAACTCCCGGAGTTCACCCAAACCCATGTCCATCTAGTCGGTGATGCCTTCTAGCCATCTCATCCTCTGTCGGCCCCTTCTCCTCTTGCCTTCAATCTTTCCCAGCATCAGGGTCTTTTCCGATGAGTCAACTCTTTGCATCAGCTGGCCAAAGTATTGGAGTTTCAGCTATAACATCAGTCCTTCCAATGAACACCCAGCACTGATCTCCTTTAGGATGGACTGGTCGGATCTCCTTGCAGTCCAAGGGACTCTCAAGAGTCTTCTCCAACACCACAGTTCAAAAGCATCTGTTCCTTGGTGTTCCACTTTCTTTATAGTCCAACTCTCACATCCATACATGACCAGTGGAAAAATCATAGCCTTGACTAGACGGACCTTTGTTGGCAAAGTAATGCCTCTGCTTTTGACTATGCTGTCTAGGTTGGTCATAACTTTCCTTCTAAGGAGTAAGCGTCTTTTAATTTCATGGCTGCAGTCACCATCCACAGTGATTTTGGAGCCCCCCAAAATAAAGTCTGCCATTTTTCTACTGTTTCCCCTTCTATTTGCCATGAAGTGATGGGACCAGATGCCATGATCTTCGTTTTCTGAATGTTGAGCTTTAAGCCAACTTTTTCACTCTCCTCTTTCACTTTCATCAAGAAGCTCTTTAGTTCTTCACTTTCTGCCTTAAGGATAGTGTCATATGCATATCTGAGGTTATTTATATTTCTCCCAGAAATCTTGATTCCAGCTTGTGCTTCTTCCAGCCCAGTGTTTCTCATGATGTACTCTGCATATAAGTGAAATAAGCAGGGTGACAATATACAGCTTTGATGTACTCCTTTTCCTATTTGGAACCAGTCTGTTGTTCCATGTCCAGTTCTAACTGTTGCTTCCTGACCTGCATATAGGTTTCTCAAGAGGCAGGTCAGGTGGTCTGTATTCCCATCTCTTTCAGAATTTTCCACAGTTGATTGTGATCCACACAGTCAAAGGCTTTGGCATAGTCAATAAAGCAGAAATAGATGTTTTCCTAGAACTCTTGCTTTTTCCATGATCCAGCGGATGTTGGCAATTTGATCTCTGGTTCCTCTGCCTTTTCTAAAACCAGCTTGAACATCTGGAAGTTCACGGTTCACGTATTGCTGAAGCCCGGCTTGGAGAATTTTGAGCATTACTTTACTAGCGTGTGAGATGAGTGCAATTGTGCGGTAGTTTGAGCATTCTTTGGCATTGCCTTTCTTTGGGATTGGAATGAAAACTGACCTTTTCCAGTCCCGTGACCACTGCTGAGTTTTCCAAATTTGCTGGCATATTAAGTGCAGCACTTTCACAGCATCGTCTTTCAGGATTTGAAATAGCTCAACTGGTATTCCATCACCTCCACTAGTTACAATACGTTAAAATAGAGTCTCTTATTTGGGCAACATTGTGAACTTTAACATAATGCTGAATTAAAGGGGTTTCTGCTTTTCCTAGTGAATGCATTCTAAGAGTGGTGATGTCAATAGTGATTAATGCAAACTATTTTTATTCTTTAAATAAAGATGATAGAGGAGCTCTCTTTTTATACATGCTTTCAGAAGAGTAAACCTCAAACACACATATGCTTTCTAAAATTACAATGTCATCATCAATTGTTTTTTATCCACTCTGGTATTTCTAGAGTTTCTATCATTGTCTTGGGTTTCTCCGGTTCAGAAGAGAATTGAAAATCCTTTGCCAGATGCATAGTTCAAAAGTCAAGATTGTAATATTATTGCCTGAAGAATTCCCAACACCAGGGAATCTCCCAAAGAATGCCAAAGCCCGTGTTCCTTTACAGCCCCTGCAGTGCTTTGCAGGCTACAGCCTGGCTGGACTTTAGGCTGCCAATAGAAACATAAAAGTGAGAAATTATCTGCAAAAAACAACACGGCCATCCTCACTGGGACTGTCTTATCACAAATCAGGATATCCAGCTCAGCTAAACATTTGAGATTTAAAAGAAATCACTTTTCTTCATTGATGCTAGATGTGCCTGGTTGGAAGTTTGGCTGAACAACCAAGAAAAACAGTAGAAGGAAAGAGAGAAAGAGAGAGAGGAGGTGAGAAAGGAAGAAAGGAAAGAAGGAAGGAAGGAAGAAAAAGAAAATAAGAAAGAAAGCACTCTATAGCAACAAAATACGGAAGTGCTCAAAATGATTTTCTTTCAGCATAAAATATTTCATCTCCTTATGCAAACTGACCTGTGTGAGAGTTTGCTTTGAACTGCATGAAAACATAGGATTGCTACAATCCTTGTGTTTGGAGAAAGTTATAATCCTTCTATAATTTTCTAACTGGTTTATTAAGTGTAAAATAGTTCGACTTCCCTTTGCCTTATCCTCTATTACAAACAAAAATCTCCCCCATCCAAGTCAAAGTTTAGCCGTATTTCTCATTTGGGCCAAATTACTAAGAATCTCATGTGTGTTCATGTGCCCACAGTTATGTCTCTCTCTTTGTGACCCTGTCGAGCGTAGCATGCCAGGCTCCTCTGTCCATGGGATTCTCCAGGCAAGAATACTGACGTAAATTGCCGTTTTCTACTCCAGGGGATCTTCCTGACACAGGGATCGAACATGAGTCTCTTGAGTCTCCTGCATTGGGAGGCAGATTATTTACCACTGCACCATAACATGTGCAATTATACAGGAAAACAGATGATTTTCCCTTTAAATGAAAAGAAATGATTTATTTCACTTTTGGTGGAATACACTTCAGGTGTTGGAACTGTAAAGTAAATACCTGTAGGAATATTTTACCACCACCTCCCCCTTTATACTGCAGTCATTTACACTCCTAAATATAAAAGAATGCTATTTTCAAGATAGCTTTGAGCTATGTCTTTTCTCCCAATGGAATTTTATAAAAGTAAAACCTTATTTCCTGCCAAGTTTAGTTTATTGACCATTAAGCTGTAAATTAATGTTTCCTTGGCATTACAGTTGCCAAATCGTGGAAACTCATGGCATCAGTATCCATGCAAGATATGTAGAAAAGCACGAAAAGTATTGTGACTCTTTGGTCTTAGATACTGTATCTGTGAAAAATCACTCAGGCCCCCCTTTATTTTTAAAGACTGATGATGTATCTCATGAAGAAAGTAGGTTTCAAAGATGCTTAAGTTCAGAGAAGTAGAAAGTATAAATGAAGACTCATCTAAAGGGGGAAAAAAAAAGCACCATAAGGCAGAGCTTGAAGTAAATGTAAGGCCAAAGGATATTTGGTTCGTCACTTTTTATGAAGTGCTAACAAGGAAAAGAGTCAAACTGCAAAAATCCGACTCTTTACATGTCTTACTGCTTGAATTTTTCTGACATGAGGTTATGGAATATGGATGTTCTTGAACAAATCTTTTAATAACTAGAGCCTACATGTTGTTTTAAAAAAATATCGATTTGTCTCCTGGAAGAGATCCCCCAAACCATAATTGTCTGACTTTATTTAGCTTGGGCTAAAAAGAAAATCCTATGCCTAAGAATATGCCAGTGCCCTCCAAAATAGTTCTTTGTCCAAACTGGTTTCTTTTTGCCAGAAATAAAAATGAACACAAAGCTATTCTAATGTTCCTGCATCCAGAAGATGTAAAACAAAGATACTTGTCCAAAACACACTGTTGGATTTTCTCATTGAGAAACCATCTGTCGAGGGATCTGAGATCCCTAGAAAATAAGAATTCCCATTTTCAGCCCATGTGACCCCATTCTTTGAGGATGCCTGGGGAAAGTAAATGAAGCTCTTTGAATTTACTTTTATCATCTGTATTCAAGGAAAACACACTGTCTTCATTTTAATTTCCTTTATTTATTTTAATTTGTTTTAATATTCAATAGAGCTAAAACAAAGTTTGGGTTTCCCAGGTGGCTCAGGGGTAAAGAATCTTTCTGCTAATGCAGGAGACTCAGGTTTGATCCCTGGGTCAGGAAAATGCCCTGGAAGAGGAAATGGCAACCCATTCCAGTATTCTTGCCTGGGAAATCCCAGGGAGAGAGGAGTCAGGCAGGCTACAGTCCATGGGACCACATAGAGTCAGTCAGACACGACTGACTGATTAAACAACAAGAACAAAGCAAAGTTTAAAGAAAGGTGAAAAATCTTCTCTTCCTTTGGTTCAGAGTTGGTAAAAATGGTTCTAAAGTGAGGAAGTGTGGAGACTAACTCTAGTTACAAATTACTTCTTTCTAATCCTAGAAACTCTGACCTGCCGCCTTACACCCTCACATCACATCAGCCTTTCAGAGGCTGTACACCCTGAGTGAAGCAATTTGATTTATTGGAGACATTTTGAAGTGAGAATTCTATAAAACCTGAGGCTATTAGCAGCTCTGTTTTTTTTCTTTTTTAAAAAAAGACTGAAAACAGTTTATTATAAGAATGAGGCAATAATAGATCTTCTTCTAAGGAAAATACACAAGCTAGGATTTATTTTGTTATGAGGTACACGGCAAGAACAATTCTAAACTCTGATCTCTCCCTAAATGATTCAGTTTGTGTGTGTATGTTGTAAAACAAGAGTAGCATCTGAAAAATCTTCATCTCCTCCTAAAGGTGTGTTTAAATTGCATTTCTTCTATGTGAACAAACCCGATTGGATGTTGCTTTCGAAAGAGATCATAAGATCTAAAACTTTGTTGTTTAGTCGCTTTATGTTGTCTGATCTTTTGCGACCCCATGGACTGTAGCCTGCCAAGCTCCTCTGTCCGTGGGATTTCCCAGGCAAGAATACTGGATTGGGTTGCCATTTCCTCCTTCAGGAGTCTTCCCCACTCTAGGATCATGCCTGTGTCTCCTGCATTGGTAGGCGGATTCTTTACCACTGAGCCACCACGGGAAGTCCCAAGGTTTAAAATACTTAAAGATTTTATGAAAAGTAAATATAAATATAAAATGTAAAACCAGGGGAGGAGAAACAGATAAATAGGTGGAACACAGAGGGTTTTTAGGGCAGTGAAAATACTCTATGACATTGTAGCGATGCACTTATGTCATAACACATTTATCTAAACCCATTGATGTATGCCAGATGTGAACCCTAATGTAAACTATTGACTTTGGTTGATTATAACATATCAGTGTAGGTTCATCAATTGTAACAAATATCCCACTCTGGTGGGGGGAGGTTGATAATGGGAGAGGCTGTGCTTGTGAGGGACAGAGGGTATATGAGAACTCTCTGACCCTCCTCTTTTTCAATTCTTTACATTTTCATTTCAAAATTGATGCTCAAAGCATCTGTTAGAAAACTTTTGTGTGCTTGGGATATGTTTTGTGCTTGAAGCAACTTAAGTAACCAAACCTTTTTCAACTGAAAATTGTATATATAAATATTGATCAAGTAGTTCTTCCCAGGTGGTTCTAGAGGTAAAGAACCCACCTGCCAATTCAGGAGACATAAGGGATGTAGGTTCGATCCCTGGGTTGGGAAGTTTCCCTGGAGGAGAAAATGGCAACCCACTCCAGTATTCTTGCCTGGAAAGTCCCATGGACAGAGGAGCCTGGTAGGTTACAGTCCGCAAGGTCTCAAACAGTTAGACAGGACTGACGCGAATTAGCACACGCACAAGTGTGCACGCACACACACACACACACACACACACACACACACACACACACACACATACACATTGGGCTTCCCTCATACTCAGTTGGTTAAAAATCTGCCTGCAATGGAGGAGACCCTGGTTTGATCCCTGGGTCAGGAAGATCCTCTTGAGAAAGGACAGGCTACCCACTCCAGTATTCTTGGGCTTCCCTTGTGGCTCAGCTGGTAAAAAATCTTCCTGCAATGTGGGAGACCTGGGTTCCATCCCTGGGTTGGAAAGATCCCCTGGAGAGGATTTCACTTCGCTTTCACAGATTGGTCAAGCATTTCCACTTGAAATTTAGTGACCAAATGGATGGGCTGAAAATGTAAAGTACACACTACATTTAAAGACATAGTACAAAAAGAATGTAAGATATTTTTAGATTAACTGCATGTTGAAATAATATTTTAGATATGAAAGAAAGTGAAAATGAAAGTCACTCAGTCATGTCCAACTCTTTGTGACTCCATGGACTATACAGTCTAAGGAATTCTCCAGGCCAGGATACTGGAGTGCATAGCATTTCCCTTCTCTAGGGGATCTTCCCAACCCAGGGATCGAACCCAGGTCTCCCACATTGCAAGAGGATTCTTTACCAGCTGAGCCACAAGGTAAGCCCATTTTAGCTACACTGGGTTTAATAAAAATGTATTATTAAAATTTTACAATACTCTGTATGATACTATGATAGTGAATACATATGATTATACTTTTATCCAAACCTATAGAACCTATTGAATCAAACCAGCCAATCCTAAAGGAAATCAGTCCTGAATATTCATTGGAAGGACTGATGCTGAAACTGAAACTCCAGTACTTTGGCCACCTGATGTGAAGAAATGACTCGTTGGAAAAAACCCTGATGCTGGGCAAGATTGAAGGCAGGAGGAGAAGGGGACGACAGAGGATGAGATGGTTGGATGGCATCACTGACTTGATGGACCTGAGTTTGAGCAAGCTCCTGGAGTTGGTGAAGGACAGGGAAGGCTGGTGTGCTGAAGTCCATGGGGTCGCAAAGAGTTGGAGACGACTGAGCGGTTGAACAGAAATGAATCAATAGAATATCCAGGACCAAGACTGAACCCTATTGTAAACTGTGGACTTTGGGTGACTATGCTGTGTCATTGCAAGTTCATCAGTTGTAACAAATGTCCCTCTCTGGTGAGGGATGTTGATGATGAGGAAAGCCATGCTTGTGTGGGGACAGGTTGTATATGGGAAATGTCTGCACTGTTTTAATTTCACTGTGAACCTAAAGCTGCTGTAAAGAAAATACAGCCTAAAGAATAAGGATGGTTAAGATGGTAAGTTTTACGTTTTGTATATGCTCTTGTGTGCTCAGCCAGGTTCAGCTCTGTGCAACCCCATGGACTGTAGCCCACCAGGCTCCTCTGTCCATGGGATTCTCCTGGTAAGAATACTGGAGTGGGTTGCCATGCCCAACCCAGGGATCGAACCAGTGTCTCTTGTGTCTCCTGCCCTGACAGGTAGGTTCTTTACCACCAGCAGCACCTGCTATTTTACCACAATTAGAAATTTAAACACATTTTCAAAGGAAAATAAATGGTATTGTGAATCACTCTCTGAAATGTTAACTTTCCTGACTCAGAGTTCAACTTACTTTTTTTTGCACCATCCCTAAAAGAATGAAGACTGAGCTTGCTTTACTGGAAGATCATACTCCACAAGCTTATGCAACGCTCCACAAAAACTATAAATGAGAGTTCCTCTTAAAGTCTTCTGTAACCTGCTGTCAAACTGACCAAATTTGCCTGAACCTGAAATACTCATGAACTTCTCTGGCTCTACCCAAGTTTAATATGCAGAGCAAATCCAATGAATTTTTGTCCTGTGTACACTCCAGATGCTGGCCAGATGTGTGTGCGTTACAGCCCATCGGCCTGCTTGGAGATGTCTGGACATCTACGCTACAGTCAGCTTTTGTTTTAGTATCATTAAAAGGCAATTTGCTTAAAGCAGAGATTATGGAATGTGGTTATTGTCACTTGAAAACGGCCCTGCTGTGGTGTGTCATCACCACTGCTCCTTCTCTTTGGTATTTTCATTGTCATTCCCGCTTTTAAATGAACTGACAGTCTCTGATCATTCTTTTAACACCCAGCTTCCAGGCAGGGCCTCCGGGAACCCTCCCCTTGGTCAACACCGTCACGCCTCTGCGGGATTTCCACCCAGTCTCCACGCTCCTGGGTTTTTCCTGCACACCAGCTTCCTGGTCTCCTCCATGCAAAATCTTTGCCTTTGGCAATTCATCAGTTTCAGCTGAAGTCTGCTTCATACTTCATTGAAAGAATAGAGCTCTGTGAACAGGATCCCCTTCCCCTCCTCCTCTCCATGCCCCTCCCCACTTTGAATAAACATTTCCACCTTCCTTTCCAGCATCCAGACCAGGACTCAGCATGGAATGGCCTGTGAGCCACTTCCCGCCCTCGGCATGTTTTTGTGTGGCCCACCAGCTTCCAGTGGTTTTTACATTTTAAAATAATTGGGGGGGGGGGCAGAAAAAAAAAGATGAGCTGTATTTCAGGCATATGAAGGTGGAACATGCTCAGTCTTGTCCGACTCTGCCACCCCATAGACTGTACCCCAGCAGGCTCCTCTGTCCATGGCATTCCCCAAGCAAGAACACTGGGGTGAGTTGCATTAATTTATATGAAGTTTGAATTTCTTTGTCCATAAATAAAGAGCTCTTGGAACAGAACATGCTCATTTGTTCACCGACTGTCTAAGTCTGCTCTAGGCTGCAACAGCCTGTTGAGAAATTGCCCAAGAGACCATATGGCACAGAAAGCTGAAAATATTTACTCTATGGCCCTTTATAGGTTTGTGGATCCCTGATCTAGAGGAATCTCCTTTGTTCCTCCCAGTGAAACACAGAGAGGCTCTCCTCCCTTCAAAGGCGGAACCTTCCCAGTGGCCCCCTCCCTTTGCACACACCATTCTGGAACATACCATTTGACCCTTCAACCCTTTCTCTGCTCCCTGGACAGCCGCACTCTTGACACTGCAGATCAAATTTCCCCCCGTCTTTCTGCTCAGAATCTCTTGGCCTTTGCGTGCCTTACCGGATCTTCAAGTGTCAGAATTTCTCAGGAATTTATACAGGCTCTTTCCTTCTTCTCTATGCTTTTTCTGACCAGCTGTGTGTGCTTAGTCGTTCAGTCATGTCTGACTCTTTGCCACCCCATGGACTGTAGTCCGCCAGGCTCCTCTGTGGGATTCTTCAGGCAAGAATACTGGATTGGGTTGTCATGCCCTCCTCCAGGGGATCTTCCCAACCCAGGGATCGAACCCAGGTCTCCCTCATGGCAGGTAAAACCCCTTCAATTGCCAGATCTTCAACATTCATGAGCTGCAAGTTCTCGATTTTAACATACAGTGTCACAAGCCCACGTGACAACCTCCTCAGTGTCACTGTGTCCTAAGTTAACTTAGGACACATTGACTAAGTTGGGGAAAGATGACTTCCCCCCAAAATCTGAGCCTGTTTAGGTCCCTCCCACCTGTCCAGTTGCCTTAGCCAGACATTTGGGATTTCATCTGGACATTTCCCTTCTCTGTGCACTCCACATCTAGGAAGTCCTGTTGGTTCTTGATTGTTTCTTGGATATTCTAATTCAAGCCACCTCCTCCCCCCCAGACTGTAACTGGCTTTCCAGCTCATCCTCATGCACCCTTAAAATCCATACAGCATCACGACTAGCCCCACCACCCGACATTCTCCTTATTGCCTGTTCCCTCCAGAGAAGAAACCAAGTGCAGGAGCCGGCAGGGTGAGTGGAGAGTGGACCAGCTCCCTGGCCCTGTGAGAGCCCAGCCAAGCTCTCCTGCTCCCTTAAACACCTAGCTGTCTCACAGGATGGGAGAAAATACAGAAAGGATGGAGAGAGGACCGAGGGCAGAGAGGGTCTGAGCCAGACTCTGCGGCTCTGGCTCAGACCCCTTCCTGGGACCCAAAGGCTTATCTCACTGGTGAGACTGGACTGGGAGTGGAGATGATGAACTGAGGGAGGGTCATCAGACCTCACTTTCACTTTTCACTTTCATGCATTGGAAAAGGAAATGGCAACTCACTTCAGTGTTCTTGCCTGGAGAATCCCAGGGACGGGGGAGCCTGGTGGGCTGCCATCTCTGGGGTCGCACAGAGTCAGACACGACTGAAGCGACTTAGCAGCAGCAGCATCATAAATCTATAAATGAAAAATAAAACCCATCACCCAAAAATGCAAAACACAGGTAAGAGTGGGGATCTTTTCTGTGCAAGACTCCTTCCAGCATTTTCTCATGAAAAATTAGCATTATAGAAGCACATACTCACACTGCGTGCATGCATGCTAAGTTGCTTCAGTCATGTCTGACTCGTTGAGACCATATGGACTGTAACCCACCAGGCTCCTCTGTCCATGGGATTCTTCGGGCAAGAATACTGGAGTGGGTAGCCATTCCCTTCTCCAGGGGATCTTCCCGACCCAGGGATCGAACTCACATCTCCTGCATTGCAGGCAGATTCTTCACCACTGAGTCACCAGGGAAGCTCTCCTACACACACTGCTGCTGCTGCTGCTGCTAAGTCGCTTCAGTCGTGTCTGACTCTGTGCGACCCCATAGACAGAAGCCCACCAGGCTCCCCCGTCCCTGGGATTCTCCAGGCAAGAACTCTACTACATATAAAACCGATAGCTAATAAAAACCTACTGTAAAGCGCAGGAAACCCTACTCAGTATTCTGTAATGACCTGTATGGGAAAAGAATCTAAAAAAGAGTGGATGGGTGTGTATATAACTGATTCACTTAGCTGTATACCGGAAACTAACACAACACTGTGAATCAGCTATGCAGTACTCTAATAAAACTTTTTTTAAAAGAAGAAAATGAAAAGACACAGGGTGGCCCCTAGTCAAGCCTGCAGAGTCACCCACTCCCACGAGGCCACAGAGGCCAGCCAGCTGGAGCCACTTGGCCACCAATGTCCCCACCCTGCGGAGGGGCCACAGGGTTGGGAGGGGAGGGCAAGGCCCAGAGATGAGAGAGCTAGGTGGGGGTGGGGAGCTGTCACCGCTGTGGAATTAACACTGCCCAGATTAGTGCTGCTGATGGATGAAGGGGAAACAGTGGAGTGTGTATGGAGGTGGAAGGGAGGGTGAAATAGGGGAGGGAGAATGGGGGCTTCAGACAAAGCTTCTTTGAGGTCCCTGTTGCCAGGGGAACAGCTGACCTTGCCCAACACTCCCCTCCCCACTCCCTATCCTGGGTCTGCCCCCTTCTACTCATGATTGAGTTTATCACGCTTGGGGAGAGATGGCACTCGCTTCTGAGAAAGAATCAAAGGCCTCAAAGAAGTTTCTGGAAGGAAAGGTCCAGCACTGGGGAAGGAGGAATGATAAAGACCCCCATCTTTACCTCCACAACCCCATGGCTCCTAGCCCCCAGCTACCCAGGCCTCAAGCCTATAAAGGCCACTCTGCTCGTCTGCCTAGAGGGGAGAAGGGGACAAGAGGGTGGAACCCTGAAGTGGGCCTGGCCAAGGCACTGACTGACGGGGAACTCACCACCTTTGAATCTGAGCCACTCTCTGAGACACCCTCAGGTCCAGTCTTGACTGACAATGGGCCAGCGAGGAACAGTGGTCAAGGGAATGGATTTTTTTCTTCCTTTTTTTTTTTTTTTTTGCTAATAAACCATGTGTTAGTTGAACCATGAAGAAGTCTGAGTGCTGAAGAATTGATGCTTCTGAACTGCGGTGCTGGATAAGATGCTTGAGAGTCCCTTGGACAGTAAGGAGATCAAACTAGTCAGTCCTAAAGGAAATCAACCCTGAATATTCATTGGAAGGACTGAGGCTGAAGCTGAAGCTCCAATACTTTGGCCACCTGATGCAAAGTACTGACTCCTTAGAAAATACCCTGATGCTGGGAAAGATTGAGGGCAGGAGGAGAAGGGGACAACAGAGGATGAAATGGTTAGATAGCATCACTGACTCAATGCATGAGTTTGAGCAAACTCTGGGAGATGGTGAAGGGCAGAGAAGCCTGACATGCTACAGTCCATGGGGTCACAAAGCGCTGGACATGGCTGAGTGACTGAATAACAACGAGATTAAAGGAGAAACCTGAGCCAAGACAACAGAGAGCAGAAGTTGACTTTGTGGCTGTAATCCTTCCAGAATGTGAGAAGTAAAGGTAACTTATCTTGTGAGACACACAGAATGAGTTAGTTTGGGATGGGGAAGCTTTTAGAATTGTGGTCCAGCATGAGCATTTACATGGTGAGAGCTGGTGATTCCTGGTTTTCTTAGCTAAACAATAATGAGTCCCCATCAGGGAAGCCTGGTCTGCTGCAGTCCATGGCATCATAAAGAGCTGGACATGACTGAGCGGCTGAACAACAATAATGTGTTAGTTTAGGCAAGATGCTTACTCTGTTCAACAGCTGCACCAAGGAGCCTATTATACAGAGTGAAGTAAATCAGAAAGAGAAACACTAATACAGTGTATTAATGCATATATATGGAATTTAGAAAGACAGTAATGGCAACTTTATATGCAAGGCAGCAAAAGAAACACAGATCTAAAGAACAGACTTTTGGACTCTGTGGGAAGATGTGAGTGTGGGATGATCCAAGAAAACAGCACTGAAGCATGTATATTACCCTACGTGAAACAGACGATCAGTGCAAGTTTGATGCATGAAGCAGGGCACTAAAAACCAGTGCCCCAGGACAACCCAGAGGGATGGGGTGGGGAGGGAGGTGGGAGTGGGTGTTCAGGATTGGGGGGACACATGAACACCGGTGGTTGATTCATGTCGATGTATGGCAAAAACCACCACAATATGGTAAAGTCGTTAGCCTCCAATTAAAGTAAATAAATGAATTTTAAAAAACATTTAAAAAAAAGAAAGGTGGGGCTTAGCTGACTGGTATTTCTAATAGGACTTCCAGACTCCACCTCTGAGATCCATCATGTTTCTAGCCAGCAAGAGTTCCAGGGCAGTCAAAGTGGGACTGCCATGGAAGGCAGCCAGTTTTTGGCCAAAGGTTGATTCATTGCTGAAGCTGAAGGCGGCCGTCTTGGTATTAGCCTCAGCACCAAAGGCAAGCGTTCTGCCTTCAAGCCTCTCTGAGCAGTGAGGTTCTGTAGACAGTACTACACACCAGACCCTGTCTGGTGGAATTGAGCTCCAGACTCTTTTTCTTTCATGCTTCCACAAGGCAGCAGATAAACAAATACCTTTTCTCTATTGGCATAACCCATGGCAAGACAGCATGTCACTTAGTCACTTTAGAACTTGACTGCGTTGGGCTGATTTACCCCTTTATCAATCTTACTTCTCTCAATGATCTCCATTCATATCTCCTCCTTTCCAGGTCATGGCGAAGGAAGTCGACCTGTGCCAGTAAGGGCAATGGCACCCCACTCCAGCACTCTCGCCTGGAAAATCCCATGGATGGAGGAGCCTGGTGGGCTGCAGTCCATGGGGTCGCCAAGAGTCTGACACAACTGAGCGACTTCACTTTCACTCTTCACTTTCATGCATTGGAGAGGGAAATGGCAACCCACTCCAGTGTTCTTGCCTGGAGAATCCCAGGGATGGTGGAGCCTGGTGGGCTGCCGTCTATGGGGTCGCGCAGAGTTGGACACGACTGCAGTGACTTAGCAGCAGCAGCAGCAGCAGGGGATCTCAAGGAGCTTCCTTTCCACTGAGGTGGCCAGTTTGCAATCTCGCAGCATGAAGGGCTTACCACTGGGCTTGGTCAAGGTGTCCCAAGTGGGGCTTAAAATAGGAAAAAGCTGGTGAGGAACTTGGGCCAAATTACCTCAAAAGAAAATCACTTCCAAAGAAAGTCCACTTCATGCAATTATCTTTGTAATAACTTCAAACACAAGGCAGATGAAAGTAAAAATACCAAAATTATTCCATCAAACAAAAAATTTTTAAATGAAAAAAAATGAATAAAGATACATTAGAAAAGCAAGTATGAAAAATTATGGAAGAAAAAAGTAAAAAGTGAGAAAAACAAAAAAGAAAAATGAGGCAAAGAGAATGTTAAAAAGAAAATAAAAAGGAGAGTACAAAGAAAGAATAAGAAAAAAAGAAAAGAAATTAAAAGTTAAGGAAATGAAAAATGAGAGGAAAAAAATTGATAAAAAATGAGAGGGAAGACAAAAAGAAAATGTGTTAAAAAGAAAAAATGTGAAATAAAATGGGCAAAAAATTTAAAAAAGAATAAATTTTAAATTAAGAAAAATTAAAAAATAAAGACAAAGAGGAAAAAAGTAAAGAAAGAAGAAAATAATTTTTAAAATTTGAAAAAGGCAAAACCTCTACAATAACAACATGATATTTTTGAAGGAAGAAATAAGCAAACTTTGGTCAAACTTTGCAGGCAGGTGACAACCAGCATCCTGAGCTAGAAGAATGCAAACCCAGGTAGTGGGCCCCTTCCTGAAGTCCAGACAGAGATTAACTTCTCATGTTGATGTTCAGCCGTTTAGTCACTCAGTCGTGTCCGACTCTGCAACCCCATGGACTGCAGCATGCCAGGCTTCCCTATCCTTCATCATCTCCTGGAGCTTGCTCAAACTCATGTGCATTGAATTGGTGATGCCATCCAACATCTCATCCTCTGTCGTCCCCTTGTCCTCAATATTTCCCAGCATCAGGCTGTTTTCTAGTGAAAACAACCAAATAGTGCTGGGGGCAATCACCGCAAGCTTCAACCACTTCAGCAGTGGTTTTCCCTCACTTTTGACCTCAAGAACCTTTTACACTAAAAAATAATTGAGGAATTCAAAGAGCTTTGTGGGTTTTTATTTGCTTTTACATTGTTTTTATACAATAGCTATCTCCATTTATCTCATTAAAAATTAAACCTGTAGGATTCTTCAGTGGCTTCTTTTTTCTTCCTAATTTGAAAAGCTGTAACAATTTTTTGAGAGATGGTATGGGGAGGGAGGTGGAAGGGGGATTCAGGATTGGGAACACGTGTACACCCGTGGCGGATTCATGTTGATGTATGGCAAACCAATACAGTATTGTAACGTAAAATAAAGTAAAACAAAAAATAAATTAAATTTAAAAATTTGTTTTGTGTAGACTTCAATTTTTCAATGACTTTTTCTTGAAACTCAAAATTGTCTCAAAATTGCACTGCAACATAACTAGCATAACAATAATGTGCAAATATGTGGTTGCATAAGACTCAATAAGATACATTAGTAACACCTATAAAGCTGAAGGGAAGATAGCTTTTGGCATATTTTCAGGCCTTATTTGCAGTTTGGCTCAGTTTCTTTAGATTCCTCCCTGCCATGAGTCAGAGAACTCACTGATATGTCAGTTAAACATGAAGGTCACAGCTGTGGGTTGAGAACACAGGTCTTCTAATCTCCTTTTTTTCCAAGCCAGACACCTGTCAAATGAAAACCAAGTTTGGATTTAGGGAAGAAGGGATTCTGTTCACAAAGATGAATCCAGTAGGAGGTACCATACGAATGATATTGCAATACCGTACAACCTCAAAATGTCTCAAGGTCAGTCAGCAAGCACTTGTCTTTTGTAAGAAGGACTAAACGATGTTAGAAAGAGCTGGGTTTGGGTAGGGGGATGAATTCATGCGGTGATGAGTCTCTTGTGAAGGGAATGTCTTCCTATGTTGCCCGCTTATTCTCAGGAGATTTTGTGGGAAGGGCTCTGTGCATTTCATCTCTGGCTTTACCTCAGGACAAGAGAAAAGGATAACCCACAAAACCTGATATATTTACTATCTGGCTCTTTGCAGAAAAATGTTTGGTGACCCCCTAAATACTCTGAATATTGTTCTATTTAGGATAAAGCTATGGAAATAAAATTGACCAGAATGTCAGCTTTATGATGGCCGGGAATTTTGTTAGCTTTGTACACTGCTTTATCTTTAACCCTAGAATACCTCATGGCATATGGGTTCATGCTTCATCATTCAGTCGTGTCTGACTCTTTTCTATCCTCTGGATGGTAGCCTGTCAGGCTCCTCTGTCCACAGGATTTCCCAGGCAAGAATACTGGAGTGGGTTGCCATTTTCTCCCCTGGGGGATCTTCCAATCCAGAGGGACTGAACCCACATTTTCTGCATCTCTTGCACTGGCAGATGGATTCTTTACTGAGCCACCTGGGAAGCCCTCTCATGGCATATAGCAGGTATTCACTAAATATTTGTCAAATGAGTGAAACATTGTACAACAAAGCAATTTCAAATGTAAAATTCAATGTATTTCAACTCTGTTTCAGTTGTTAGGGATGAATGATCATTTGTTTCATTTAGTATTCCATGCTTAATGCAATGAAGTTTTTATTTGCTTTTTGGCAACATACAGATAGAGCTAAAAGTTATACCAACAAAGGGAAGAAATTATGTACATAATGAATGGAAATAATGTGAACAGGGGCAAACAAAGGGTTTAAGTTTAGGGAATATAGCAACTTACTCCATGAGTTCATCCTGCTTCCCCACACCCGGTTCTTTCTAACCTCATTTCTGTCCTTGGGGACAGCTATTCTGGGATGGCCCAAATTCCTGGCTAGACCACAGTTCTCTATGAGAACGCATCAGTGTTCAGTTTCTTGACATATAGTGTTGAATTCAGATACTCAAACCTGTACTCAAGACGGGTTCCGTGATACAGCCTATGCATCCAGGGATGAAATGCCTTGTCTTCCCAGTGATACTCAGCTTGAGACATCCCTTCCCGCACTCCAACACTCACGTACAAAAAGAGGAATTTAATTATAACCTGCAAATGACTGCACAGTCCTCAGTCTCCATTAAAAGTCCTCTCTGGCTCGTCTGTTTGTGGTGGACCTCATTCGATCCTTGACATCAGGAGGTCCGCTCTGTATCCCCAGTTCAGGTTCTTATTATCTCCACTGCCACACTATGGGCATCAGCATTCTTCCTCACTGTCTTCCTTCTTCTCCACCCCTCACTCCTTACTGTTCTTTTTTGTTTCTAATTAGTTTTATACATCTTGACTTGCAGAAAAGGAGAGTGTTTCAACAACCATGAATCAGGGCGGCTAGGATCTATGAATGTCCTAATGTTTTATTCTCAGGGGCTACTCCTATAGACCTAAGGCAGTCCTGAGTGTTCATTGGAAGGACTGATGTTGAAGCTGAAACTCCAATACTTTGGCCACCTGATGTGAAGAGCTGACTCATATTGGAAAAGACTCTGATGGTGGGAGGAATTTGGGAGAAGAAGGGGATGACAGAGGATGAGATGGTTGAATGGCATCACCAGCTCAATGGACATGAGTTTGAGTAAGCTCCAGGGGTTGGTGATGGACAGGGAAACCTGGCGTGCTGCCATCCATGGGGTCGCAAAGTCAGACGCTACTGAGAGACTGAACTGAACTGACCTGAATATGTGTCATCAGAGTCTCCAGGTGCCCCTTTCTGTCCTTTTAAATTCTCCTCTCCCTAGATCTCCCACTCCTTAATGCGAGAGACAATTTTGTCAGCCCTGCTTCAGGATCTAAACCGTTCTCGGATTTTCTCCTTGAATAAAATTTACCTGTCCTTTTGCCTCAGGCTTTGGAGGTTGAGAGATTTCATTCAGAAGATGGTACTTGGCTCTCTCACCCTGTGTCGGATGTCCTACGCACTTGTCCTTGGAGAAAGTACTCAATCTGTCTCTCACAGGTCTGAAATTAGTGCTACAGGAGTCCTACCAGAGAATGCCTACCCAGTGGTTTAATTCTTTGCAAGCACATTTCTCTATCCTCAACAGGAAAGAAATGAAGGATAACTCATCACCTGAAGTCTAAAATGTCCTGAGGCCCCTCTTTGGGAGTAGCCCCAAGAATTGCCTAAGAAAGAGAAATGGCCCATTCCTCATTTAGCCTATAGAATTATTAGGTGAATAGCACAGATTTGCAGCAAACTTGTGGAGA
Source organism: Ovis aries (assembly GCF_016772045.2). Classification (NCBI taxonomy): domain Eukaryota; kingdom Metazoa; phylum Chordata; class Mammalia; order Artiodactyla; family Bovidae; genus Ovis; species Ovis aries. The sequence goes on from NC_056069.1 coordinate 57,976,432, forward strand.
AGGCAATGGCACCCCACTCCAGTACTCTTCCCTGGAAAATCCCATGGACGGAGGAGCCTGGTGGGTTGCAGTCCATGGGGTTGCTAAGAGTCAGACACGACTGGGCGACTTCACTTTCACTTTTCATTTTCATGCACTGGAGAAGGAAATGGCAACCCACTCCAGTGTTCTTGCCTGAAGAATCCCAGGGACGGGGGAGCCTGGTGGGCTGCTGTCTCTGGGGTCGCACAGAGTTGGACACGACTGAAGTGACTTAGCAGCAGCAGCAGCAGCAGCAAACTGGTAGAGAACACATACAGTTTTATAGCAACTCTATCATCTTTTTTCAGGACTTCTTTAGTCCCAGCTTTCTCCACCCTCAAATGAGCCTCCCCCAAAATGGAGAAAATATTCCAGATGCCATGTGTTCAGTAAAATGTCACTTTCATCTGGTCTGTGTTATTTGGAATTCTTTTTTTTTTTTTTTTTTAATGTGAATAAGCATCTTATTTGTTCTTCTGATGACTGTTGAGCACTTGGCAGCTGCCGGCATTGTTCCACAAACAGTAATTCTGACAACACCCTTGCTCAATAGAACCCAGCAGAGGGCATGGGAAAGTCAGCCTCATTTATTTGAGAAAGTATGAAATACCAATCCAAGTGAACTTTTATTTATAATACAGCCCAAGTCTGCTAATCCCTCAAAGTCTATCCAGTTGTTTTTTAAAAGTGTTAATGATGTTAAGAACTCAAACCCATTGTCTGCTAACCATACGTTAAACCAACACAAATATGGTTCTGAGAATATTTTGATGCAATTAACTGTTTGTCATATTCCAACTTGGGAACAGCTGTAAGTGCAACCCCTGTTACAGGAAGATACTGACACATTTCCCTTCTTCCTTTTTTACAAGGAAAAACCACCACCACGGCAAATATTTGGAATCTCTGTACAGTAAATGCCACCAAACTACTTACGTTTCGCAGCCACTCCATTTGTGCAGGTGGTGTGTGTTAGTTGCTCAGTTGTATCCAACTCTTTGTGACCCCATGGACTGTAGCCTGCTAGGCTCCTCTGTCCACGGGGATTCTCCAGGCAAGGACACTGGAGTGGGTTGCTATTCCCTGCTCCAGGGGATCTTCCTGACCTAGGGATCAAATTCAGGTCTCTTCACTGCAGGCAGATTCTTTACTGTCTGAGCCACCAGGGGGTAAGGAATTGCAAAATTAAAGGGAAAAGATGACAGAGGAGAAGCAACTGCTTTTATCCAAGATTTCGCTTCTTTTTGTTCTCCGTGTCATTCTGCATCAGTTAAATGATGGAAATTTCTGGATCCCTGGCAACCCAGTCTGCTGCTGCTAAGTCGCTTCAGTTGTGTCTGACTCCTTTAAATTGGAAGGGCCGTTGACCTTTAGGAGTCAGAGCACAGAAGGCCTTTAGCTAGAACTGATCCACAAGTGAGGAGAGCTACAGGTTACATGAAGACTTGATTTTTCAAATCCTTTAATTTTTGTCTTTCCTGATGAAAGTCTCCCCTTATTTGTCACTTAGACACATTGTGATCAAGTAACTTGGGCTGGGGCTTTTCTGGTGGTCCAGTGGTTAAAACTTCACCTCCCAAAGCAAGGGGTGTGGGTTCAATCCCTGATCAGGGAGCTATGGTTCCCCATGCTTTGCAGCCAAAATAAATAAATAAATAAATAAAACAAAAACAATATTGTAAAAAATTCAATAAAGACTTTAAAAATGGTCCACACTTTTAAAAAAATCTTAAAAAAAAGAAACTTGATTCGAAAGTCTGTTCTATACATCTGCGTCTCTTTTGCTGTCTCGCATACAGGGTTAGTGATACCATCTTTCTAAATTCCATATATATGTGTTAGTATGCTGTATTGGTGTTTTTCTTTCTGCCTTACTTCACTCTGTATAATCGGCTCCAGTTTCATCCACCTCATTAGAACTGATTCAAATGTATTCTTTTTAATGGCTGAGTAATACTCCATTGTGTATATGTACCACAGCTTTCTTATCCATTCATCTGCTGATGGACATCTAGGTTGCTTCCATGTCCTGGCTATAATATAAACAGTGCTGCGATGAACATTGGGGTACACGTGGGAGAGGGAGAGGATGAGATGATTTGAGAGAATGGCATTGAATCATGTATAATATCATGTAAGAAACGAATCGCCAGTCTAGGTTTGATGTAGGATACAGGATGCTTGGGGCTGGTGCACTGGGATGACCCAGAGAGATGGTTTGGGGAGGGAGGTGGGAGGGGGGTTCAGGATAGGGAACCCATGTACACTCGTGGCGGATTCATGTTGATGTATGACAAAACCAATACAGTATTGTAAAGCAAAATAAAGTAAAATTAAAAAAAAACTGTATAAATAAAACATTGTTTTAAATGAAAGAAGAAAAAAGAAAAAAGAAACCTGGGCTATGGGCAAACAAGAGAAAACAGTAAAAACTTCCAGAGTCTAGAAACAGTGAAACAAATAACCATCAGAGCAATGCCATTCAAGGACATTCTGTCTGTTAGTGAGTTTCCTCTGGAAGTTGTTAGATCCTGACATGACAGCTTACTGCTGAAAGGCCTGATCTGGTGTACATGAAAAGTATTTCCTTAATCTGCTGCTTTATTCCTGTTCACAGTCCATACAGCTGTGAATTAAAACCCTGAATCAGTCTCATATTTACCATTTCAGAATTCCATCACTCCCTGGTTGTTGTTGCTCAGTTGCTCAGTAATGTCCGACTTTTTGCAACCCCATGAACTGTAGCACACCAGACTTACCTGTCCTTGACCATCTCCTAGAGCCTGCACAAACTCATGTCCATTGAGTTGGTGATATCATCCAACCATCTCATCCTCTGTTGTCCCCTTCTCCTCCTGCCTTCAATCTTTCCCAGCCTCAGAGTGTTTTCTAATGAATCAGTTCTTCCCATCAGGTGGGCAAAGTATTGGAGTTCCAGCTTCAGCATCAGTCCTTCCAATGAATATTCAGGATTGATTTCCTTTCAGGTGGACTGATTGGATCTCCTTGCAGTCCAAGGGACTCTCAAGAGTGTTCTCCAACACCACAATTTCAAAAGCATCAATTCTTCAACATTCAGCCTTCTTTATAGTCCAACTCTCACATCCATACATGACTACTGGAAAAACCATAGCCTTGATTATACAGACATTTGTTGGCAAAGTAATGTCTCTGCTTTTTAATATGCTGTCTAGGTTTGTCATAGCTTTACTTCCAAAGAGCAAGTATCTTTTAATTTCATAGTTGAAGCTCTATACAGGGAGCAAAAACAAGACAGGGAGCTGACTGTGGCTCAGATCATGAACTCCTTATTGCAAAATTCAGACCTAAGTTGAAGAAAGTAGGGAAAACCCTTAGGCCATTCAGGTAGGACTTAAACAAAATTCCTTATGATTATACAGTGAAAGTGACAAATAGATTTAAGGGATTAGATCTGATGGACAGAGTGCCTGAAGAACTATGGACGGATGTTTATAACATTGTACATGAGGCAGTGATCAAAACCATCCCCAAGATAAAGATACATGAAAAGGCAAAATGGTTGCCTGAGGAGGCCTAGAAAATAGCTGAGAAAAGAAGAGAAGCAAAAGACAAAGGAGGAAAGGAAAGATATACCCATCTGAATGCAGAATTCCAAAGGATAGCCAAGAGCAATAAGAAAGCCTTCCTAAGTGAACAATGAAAAGAAATAGACGAAAACAATAGAATAGAAAAGACTAAAGACCTCTTCAAGAAAATTAGAGATACAAAGGGAACATTTCATGCAAAAAATGGGCACAATAAAGGACAGAAATGGTATGAACCTAACAGAAACAGAAGATAATAAGAAGAGGTGGCAAGAATACACAAAGGAGCTATACAAAAAAGATCTTCACGACTCAGATAACCACGATGGTATAATCACTCACCTAGAGCCAGACATCCTAGAGTGAGAAGTCAAGTGGACCTTAGGAAGCATCACTAAGAACAAAGCTAGTGGAGGTGATAGAATTCCAGCTGAGCTATTTCAAACAGTCACTGGTTCCATGGCTATGTTTTAGAAGTCAATCAGTGCCAGCTTTCTTTTTAGTCTGTGATTGATCCATCATTCATTAAAATTTTTAGAATGAATGTTTTCTAGAAATAGCATAGAGCCATAGAATTTTCAAGCTGGGAGTGTCTTAGAGATCATGGTTTTAACTCCTATACTTTACAGATGAAAAACCTGTTATCAAGAGTGGACCAATGGGAATAGCAGGGGCCCAACACTAATTTAACCTGGGTTCTTGTTTTTTCTCCTTCATCAAGGAAGGTGCCATAAAACCACAGTGGATCCTGGAGAAGAGCTCCAGCTCCACTTGAGGGCTAGAAAGGAAAGAGTGCCCAGAGGTCGAAGAAGCAGAGGTGATATTCAAAAGATTAGCAGCTGGTGTGGTACAGGCAGTGACCAAGCAGAACTGGTATTGGCCACACATCTGGAACTGGGTTCCAGGTAACTGTCGTGCTGGACACTAAATTTTAGCTACTGAATAAAGGTGAGGAATGGTAGGAACTGATGCCTCAGCTGGTAAAGAATCTGCCTGCCAATGCAGGAGACACAGGTTCAATCCCTGGGTCTGGAAGATTCCCTGGAGAAGGAAGTGGCAACACACTTCAGTATTCTTGCTTGGAAAACTCCAAGTACAAAGGAGTCTGATGGACTACAGTCCATGGAGTCACGAAGATTTGGACAAGACTGAGAACACGCGTGCACACACACACACTGTTGGAAACAAGGGAGGAGCTGGAGCAGCCAGGGATGGGGCTCTTGGGAAACCGACACAGAAGTATTTCAGTGTTTAAACAACTGGTATTCCATGTCATCATATGGCAGCCCTGCTTAGAAGAGTAGATACTTAAGGAAAGGGTTATAATTAACCATTCTATGTTCCAAGGACTTAATGTGAAGGCTCTGTGGCACCCAGGGACATTGCCAAAGAAAAGCAAAGGGAAGTGATTCTAGGTCTAGTGTCATCAATGCTGATATCTTGTCCCACTTTGCATGTTGGAATGTGATGCACAGGCATGTTCCAAATTGCAGAATGAAATGCCACAGGAGGGTGCTGCTTTGTGGCATGTACAGAAAAGAGGAGCCAGCGGGTACCATAGGATTCTGCTTGCCATCAGCAGTGCCAGCCCTCACTATGGGCACTGCAAGAGACCAAATGTCCTGACTCCTTCTTCCTCTTAAGAAATACATCATTTATAAGACATAACTCATCAGCATAGCATCTACTGAGCTGCCAGCAATCTTTATGGTTAGCACAGAGAATCAGCTAGATGTAGGGCATGTGCTGGCCTCAGAACCATCATTGAAAGCTCTTGGACACACTGCTGGAAGGGTAGCATTGCCACAATGATGCTGGAACTTGCAGGTGGGAGGCCCCAGCTGTGCTTGCTCTGAGTATGGTCTGAGACCCCACCCACTGACCTGTAAGGAGAGAGGCACTCACTTTGCTTTCTCAAGGCAGCATGACTAGAAATGCATGGAACTAGCTCCCTTATCACCTGACCCGCAGTACAGTGTTCTCTTCCCAAACATGAAAATGATACTGTATCATACTGGGACATTCCTATGAAATAAGGTATAGAACTTGGCTCTCCATGAAAAGAGGATCATAGGAAACCCATTGTTAAAAATTTCTTGTTTCAGGGATTTTTCATTCACTCAGTCATTTACTCCTTTCCAATGGCTCTGAAATGACTTTGGTTCCTGTACTGTCTGAAGATAGTGCTGAGTTTAGGATCTATGTTTTGATCACTCATCAATTTATCCATTTACCACTCATGTCAGAATCTGAGGAAAGCCCTGGGAATACAAAAATGCTGTGACAGTTTCATCAGAGAAATGCAAATCAAAACCACAATGTGGTACCATTTCACACCAGTCAGAGTGGCTGCGATCCAAAAGTCTACAAGTAATAAATGCTGGAGAGGGTGCGGAGAAAAGGGAACCCTCCTACACTGCTGGTGGGAATGCAAACTAGAACAGCCACTATGGAGAACAGTGTGGAGATTTCCTTAAAAACCTGGAAATAGAACTGCCTTATGACCCAGCAATCCCACTTCTGGGCACACACACCAAGGAAACCAGAATTGAAACAGACGCGTGTACCCCAATGTTCATCGCAGCACTGTTTATAATAGCCAGGACATGGAAGCAACCTAGATGTCCATCAGCAGATGAATGGATAAGGAAGCTGTGGTACATATACACAATGGAGTGTTACTCAGCCGTAAAAAAGAATACACTTGAATCAGTTCTAATGAGGTGGATGAAACTGGAGCCGATTATACAGAGTGAAGAAAGAAAGAAAAGCCAGAAAGAAAAACACCAATACAGTATACTAACACATATATATGGAATTTAGAAAGATGGTAATGAAAACCCTGTATGCGAGACAGCAAAAGAGATACAGATGTATACAACAGTCTTTTGGACTCTTTGGGAGAGGGAGAGGGTGGGATGATTTGGGAGAATGGCATTGAAACATGCATAATATCATATAAGAAACAAATCGCCAGTCTAGGTTCCATGCAGGGTGCAGGATGCTTGGGGCTGGTGCACTGGGATGACCCGGAGGGATGGTGTGGGGAGGGGAAGTGGGAGGGGGTTTGGGATTGGGAACATGTGTACACCCATGGTGGATTCATGTTGATGTGTGGCAAAACCAATACAATATTGTAAAGTAAAATAATAATAATAAAAATGCTGTGACAGTTTCATCTGATCTGTCTTTAAGCCTTGAGCCAACAGACTCCAAGAGTTAACATAAAGTGGGGACAAATGTCCTATGAAGTGAAAGTGAAAGTCTCTTGGTCATGTCCAACTCTTTGCAACCCCATGGACTATACAGTCCGTGGAATCTGAATGCTGCAGTAGGTAGCCTTTCTGTCCTCCAGTGGATCTTCCTGACCCAGGAACTGAACTGGGGTTTTCTGTATTGCAGGCAGCTTTGCTATCAGGGAAGTCCTTTTATCATTCATTTTAATTGGCTTTTAAAATGTCCTTACAGAAAGTTCAGTGGTGCAGCACTAGAAGGACCAGGATTGACTAGATCAGCATACAGCTGTTTTTTATTAACTACCCCACATTATTGACCCATTGTCCTGAGACCAAACTTAGAAGCCTGAATTCTTCCTTCCTATAGGATGAGTTATTCCTCAAAAGGCTCCCTGGTCTTTGTAAAGAGTTAATGGTGGCCTCATAAAAGATATAATCGTGTCTTAACTTTCAGAACCGTGAATGCAACTTTATTTGGAAAAAGGGTTTCTGCAGATGTAATTGTGATATCAAGATAGGATCATGCTGGATTATGTGGGTGCACCCGAAGTCCAATGGTAAGCTTCCTTACAAAAAACCACTTACAAGAGGAGAAACTTACAAGAAACAGAAGAGGAGCACACAGAAGAGGACCACAGGAAAACAGAAGCCCCGGTAGAGTGATGCAGCCCGAAGCCAAGGGTGCCAGCAGCGCCCAGAAGGCGGAAGAGCCAAGAACGTTTATCCCCAGAGCTTCTGGAGGGTCTCTAGCCTTGTTGTTGTGCAGTTGATTAGTCGTGTTGGACTCTTTGCCACCCATGGATTGTATCACATCAGGCTTCCCTGTCCCTCACTATCCCCCAGAGTTTACTCAAACTCGTGTCCGTAGTGTTGGTGACGCCATCCAACCATCTCATCCTCTGTCGTCCCCTTCTCCTCCCGCCCTCAGTCTTTCCCACCATCAGGGTCTTTTCCAATGAGTCAGCTCTTCACATCAGGTAACCACAGGACTGGAGCTTCAGCTCCAGAACTGGTCCTTCCAGTGAATATTCAGGATTGGTTTCCTTTAGGATTGACTGGTTTGATCTCCTTGCAGTCCAAGGGGCTCTCAAAAGTCTTCTCCAGGACCACAGTGTGAATGCATCAATTGTTCAGTGCTTAACCTTCTTTATGGTCCAACTCTTACATCCATACATGACTACTGGAAAAATTACAGCTTTGACTACACAGACTTTTGTCAGCAAAGTCTCTGCTTTTTAAGAGGCTGTCTTTGTATGGGCTCTGCTTTGTAATCAAGACATGTGTGGGGTGAGTGTGTGTGTGTGTGTACATATCTCATCTCATAAATTCCTCAAAGGCAAGGATGTATCTCATAATACATTCATAACCTCCCTCCCACACTCAGAGCATCCATCAAAGTCCCTTTTGTGCAGAAGAGGCTGAAAAGTCCTTTTTGAGTGAAAGCTTCCAGGTCTCTCTGATTTCTGTCATCTGGAGATGCTGCAGGGGCTCTGACTGCCAGCTGGATAGCCTGGTAGATGATGCAGAGAAGCAACAAACAACTGTGGCCTCCTTGTATCCCATTTCTCTTTTATATACTTTCCATTTCAGTCAGCATTATTCTTGGAGACATTCCTCCTTGGTGGTTACAAACTAAGATGCTGCTGCCTGACCTGGGCTGCTGTGTGAGTCGCTTGAGATCTTCCCCCAAGAACAAACTGAAATGTCCTGCATCTTCTCTGTGGGTCTCAACCATAATTTATTTAAAACCAGCCTGTTTCATTTTATTTATCTCCACGGCCCATTCTGGGGATGCATGCCCCTGTATGTTCTGGCTCTGTCTTTAGTCTCACTTGCAAAGACATTTGGCAGTTGAATTTATCACGCTTTAAACTTAAGTCCTGCCCTTGTTAGGAACCGGTGCTTTTCAGCTATGGCTGGACTACATTGCCTTAAGTATTTATGCGGAATAGCACATGTTTTACATATATTTATTTTTATATTGGTATTTTACTCCAGAATTTTGAAGGAGTTTTGCCAATTTCTGGGGAGGGGGGGAATATTTGTTTATCTTTTCCTTTTTTAAAGAATTTTGTTGATCTTCTTACATTGCATTCTATTACACTTTTATTTCAGGATTTTTCTGAGATGGTTCTATTCTTTTTCCTTGAGAAGTGCTCTGCTTGTTTTTCTATAGGTTTTTTTTTTTTTTAAATATCAGAGCATAGTTGATTAGCAATATTGTGTTAATTTCCAGGGTATAGCAAAGTCATCCAGTGATACATATATATGTGTCTATATTTTTTAAAGTTCTTTTCTCATTTAGGTTATTCCAGAACATTGAGCAGAGTTCCCTGTGCTATACAGAGGTCTTTGTTGTCACCCAGTTTAAATATAGCAGTGTGTGTATGTCAATCCCAAACTCCCGATCTATCCTTTCCCCCAGCCTTCCCTCTTCCTGACCATAATTTCATTCTCTAAGGCTATGAGACTGTTTCTGTTTTGTAAATAAATTCGTTTGTATCATTCCTTTTTTTTTAATTTTTATTTTTACTTTATTTTACTTTACAATACTGTATTGGTTTTGCCATACATTGACATGAATCCACCACGGGTGTACATGGGTTCCCAAACATGAACCCCCCTCCCACCTCCCACCCCATATCATCTCTCTGGATCATCCCCAAGCACCAGCCCCAAGCATCCTCACATATTAGCAATACTGTATAATCTTTTCTCTTTCTCTGTCTGCCTTACTTCATTTAGTATGGTAATCTCCATGTTCATTCATGTTGCAAATTCTGGCAGAATGATTGCTTTTAGACACCAAAAATACAGGCATTTCATGATAATATGAACTAGGAAATTATTTAAGAAAGCTGGGCTTTGGAGGGCATAGCAAACTTCACACATCACACACATTGTGGCTATTTCCTCCTAGTTAAAATACAGACAGTGTTTGGATTGTGTAGCAAATGCTTCATTCAGTTGTTAAGGTGGCTGTGTCTAGGTTCCCAAAACCCATGTGAGCCTTGCATTTTGAAAATAGAACTTGAGAAATATCTAGCTAAACCACAGGTTGTTTTATAGAAGGCTGATCCATGGATACAGTGAAAAATACAAAGCGACTGGCCCAGATCTTGGTTTCTCAGTTTCAAAATGGCCCTAGCAGTGGAAATGCACGGCCCAGGTGGATCACGTGATGTTTGTGTTGCTTGGTTGATCAAAGTACAATAAACTGAGAAACGAAAACAAAGCCCTTTCTACTTCTGAGTACTCAATACATATTTATTCAATTTAACTAAGTAAATGAAGGCTTCAGAATTTAACTATTACTTTAAAAATAAATATAAGCTTACTGTTTATTTTTAGAGGCGATCACTGTGCATTTAAATCATGCCTAAGAAAAATGTAAGCTACACTCCACAGTTTAAATATTTGTACCCTGCAAATATTGCTACAACCCTGATCCACCAAGACTCACATTTTTATTATAACTTCCAAGGAGAAACCTAAATCCAAGATCCACTCATGACTAATGTCAATTCATAGGCAGCAGATATCACTTCATTGTTGTGCAGTCACTAACTCATGTCCACCTCTTTGCAACCCCAAGGACTACAGCATACCAGGCTTCCCTGTCCTTCACTGTCTCCTAGAGTTTGCTCAAATTCATGTCCACTGAGACAGCAAATTGTAAATTGATTGCACAGTGCTTTTTCTCTCACAAAACTCATTCCCCTTTTTCTCCTCAATCCCTCTCACAGCCAGCCTCTCAGATCTGCTCCAAGATCAGACAGAGAGGGAGTGAAGGCTTTAATAGGCCTTTGGTGAGAAGATGAGGTCCTCAAGGAGAAATCAATGATACTGTTTCCTAAGCAGTGGTGTTTTGCTGGGTAAGATACATTTTGTTGTTGCGTTGTTGGTGTTCTTCAGTCACTAAGTCGTGTCTGACTCCTTGCGACCCCACTGACTGTAGCCCTCCAGGCTCCTCTGTCCATGGGATTCCCTAGGCAAGAATACTGGAGTGGGTTGTCATTTCCTTCTCCGGAAGATCTTCCTGACCCAGGGATCGAAACTGTGTCTCCTGCATTGGCAGGCGGATTCTTTGCCCCTGAGCCACCAGGGAGGCCCAAATAAACTTTGATCTAGAGCTAAATTGTGTGGGGTGCAGAACAAATTTTGGATCCTCAGTGGTGAAAGGAAGCAGGGCTTGGCTTTGGGAGGGAGCTTGTAGGTCTAGGCAGGACTCGTCTGCAAACGAGTGTTGATTTACCGCTTCCATAGGCAGCCAAGTTGTCTGTTAATTATGAGGTCTCAGTCCACCTCTCCAGGGCACCTCTTATGAGCACAGCAGTGTCTGAGCCAGCATCAGGAATTTCCCCAGGTACCTCTTAAAGTAACTCTGCAATGGCTAGCATCAGGAATTTCCCTAGGTGCCTCTCAAAGTAACTCTGCAATGTTACACCTCTTTGCCTGGGACAGCTCCAATTGTAATTCAGCTTTGTGCTGTGCTCAGTTGTGTCCAACTCTTTGCGACCACATGGACTGTAGCCTACCAGTTTCCTCTGTCCATGAGGATTCTCCAGGCAAGAATACTGGGATGGGTTGCCATGCCCTCCTACAGGGGCTCTTCCCAACCTAGGGATTGAACCCGGGTCTCCGGCATTGCAGGTGGATTCTTTACCATAAGAGCCACCAGGGAAGAGCTACCAAAGAGCCCTAATTATTGCTTTGATTTATGTGATATTGAGAAAGCTTTTGATCAATCACATAAGACTTGAGAGTGAGCTGCTTCTTTGAGATTAAACATATCAATGTCAGGATTTAGTTGTGTCCAGCAGAGTACATTGGAGCCCAAGGTCATATCTGGCTTCTTCTTCATCAGGGTCGAACCAGACATGAGCAGCTCTCACTCCTGTGGGGGCCTTAACTCCTGTGTGGGACTCAGGGCAATAACAGCGGGGCTCACTTTGAATCCACCTAGAGGTGGCCTAGCATAAAGTTCTGGGTATAGACATGGCATCCTTCACTACCAAAGTCTGATCATAGGGTAGGCATTTGGGTCTCTAACACATCCTGTGTTAATTTCCTATTACCAATTCTGTAACAGATTCCCACAAACTTAGCAGTCTAAAACAACATAATTTTATTAACTTGCAGTTCTGGAACCCTAGATGAGTCAGCAGGGCTGTATTCCTTCTGAAGATTCTAACAAAGAATTCATTTCCTTGCCTTTTCCAGCCTGTAAAGGTTGCCCTTATTCCTTGGCTCACGGTCCTGTATTTCTCTGACTTCCACTTCCATGTAACATCTCTTCTGATTCTGATCCTCCCTAATTACAGGTAATTGGGATTACCAAAGTTATCTCCCCATCTCATGATCTTTAACTTGATTACATCTATAAAGTCCCTTTTTTTCCCGTAAGGTAATGTTCCCACATTCTGGAGATTAAGGCATGGACATCTTTGAGGCAATCATTCAGCTGAACACACACCCATTTCTTCAGCTTCCCAGGTCAATCCCATGAGAGGTCCTCAGGATTGTTGAGTCTTATCTCTGGCAAAACCAAGGCATCTCTACTTGAGTCCTTCTCATTTCGAGAGGTTTTCAGACTTGCCTTAACTTTTCTATCATGAGCAGGGGAGTCTCCTGTGCCAAGGCTACAAAAAAAGATTCTTCTTCAGAAACAAAACAACAAGCTGGGCATTTCTGTTGTGCATTCCAAGGAGCTATCTCAGAAGGACTTCCCTTTGAGGCAGTACACCCTGCCATGTGAGGAAAATATTCTCTAAAATGTTTTGAGCCAAGCCCTTGACAGGCTGTTACCCATCTTTCCTCTCCTCTGATAATTCATAAAATACCTAACCAGCATATCTGTGGCTAGAGATACATAGGTATTGCCTGTCTTGGAAAACTTGAAAACTCCAGGGCAGACCGTTTAAGAGTTCCACTGGCCCTTGACATTCTCCCAATCCACTCACTGTCACTCTTGCAGGCTTCTGTTAGGGTGGGTCAGCCAAGGTTCAAATGTCTTTTCTCCTGGAGCGGATGTTCTATTGCTGGAAAACAACTTCCGTTTCTGGGACATCACTATTTCTTCTGCAGACAGTGTGACCTTTCCTATCTCCTGTCTGTCTGTGTTAGTCACGTTTCTGATGGACATTCCGGGCTTCGGGTGATGGTCTGAGATAACAGTGTCAAAAAATATCTCTCCCTGCATTCCCCTTCTCAGTTATCTCCCAGAAAGGGTTGATAGTCACAGAGAAATTATTTTCAATAACTTGACTCAGTACGTTATCCCTCTCTTCCAACCACATTTTATCTTTGGAGGACTTTGAGTCAGTCATTCTTAACGTCATCCAACTGTATTTTAAAGATCTACACTGTATAGCTATTGTTTCAAACTCAAAGGACTCTCACTCTGGGGATTTTCATTAGTTAATGATAGAGAATGATATAGCATAAGACTCTCTAAATCCAGGTCTCACGCTCTGACATGGAGCTTCCATGATCTGCAACCCAATTCAGTCTTTGGGGCTTCCCTCATGGGTCAGTGGTAAAGAACCCATCTGCGATGCAGGAGACCCAGGAGATGGGAGTTCAATCCCTGGGTGGGGAAGATCCCCTGGAGAGGGAAATGGCAACTCACTCCCATATTCTTGCCTGGAGAATCCCATGGAGAGAGGAGCCTGGTGGGCTACAGTCCATGGGGGTTGCAAAGAGTCAAATACAACTTAACTATGAAACAACAACAACAACAAATCAGTCTTTACATATGTCTTTCTCTCTTTCATTTGCTCAATTAAATGCTAAGCACTCACTTGCCTTTTTATCGGGGAAGTCTCTGTCCTTTCTGAAGCATCTCACACAAATAGAGATGCAATTCCTCAATGAGCAAGGGGTCCATCAAGTTGCTAGGCTTAAGTGAAGAAAAACTAGGGTCTCCTTAGCGCACGAAACTTGTGGTGTCTCAAAGCTGCAGTAGTTTTCTGCATTGCAACCATTCCTTGCTGGCCCAAGTACCACCACAGACCTCTAGACATGTTCAGAGAAACCAAAGACCACTCCACAGTGCCAAACTCAGCTGTGACATTTCTAAGCTTGGGATTCTGTAATCGGCATGTAGTGGTCAGCTCCTGACTCCCCAGGCTTGCAGGCATTCCCTACAGGGTGAGGTCTCCTTAAAAACCCATAACCATCTCCAGCTTTATTTCAAGAGGGTCATCTGAGGAGGACCAGATGCTTGTGATTTCCCAGCTCTGATTTGATTATACTGTCTTCCCCCAGACAATCACCCTCCTGCCCAACTTCTTAAGAGACGTTCCCCCCATTGATTCTAAGTGATGCTTCACTCATCTCAATAGTGGCTGCTGGAGTGATTCTAAAGTGTCTGCACCTAGCTGTCTGGGTGAGCTTCTTTTAGTGGGTCTAAGTTGATGCCCCAACAACTCTCTTGTAGAGCAAAAGGTTATGACATGTAAATCTGTTTAATGAGAAGCCTTGAACATTTTTCTCTCCATTGATTGTCAGCTCAATAATTATCCTCTTATTGAGCAAGATTTGCTCAGTTCTTTCACTTTCTAGTAACTGTATTACAAGAACAACTACTTCTGGTTTTTAAGACTCAGGTTCTGATCACTGAGAAATTTCCATCTCATATGTCCCCCTTCTCACACTTAGAGATCCTAGGAGGCTTGGGGCACTGAAGGGAGGTGGTGTCTAATCTCTAACACCCACCTTTCCTATCCCCTGGGCTTCCCTGCAGAGCAGGGAAATAGGCCTCCTTCTCTGTCTGATTGTATGAGGCTGCAAGCTTCTTTGGTTGAATCTAACTTCTAACGAACTCATTGTCTGTTAGGTCAAAGGACCAAAGGTTTGTGTCCCGGTCTCCTCTGCCTTGGAGACTATTGGTGAGATTCAGATACCTCTAACTGATCACTAGCTAGCAGCATCATACAACAGACCTCTTATCAGGGATGGTTTCTGTCTTAAGGCTACCTTCATGCCTAGCAAGCCAATATCACCCTATCTCACACCCTTCACAGTCTTATCTACCATCTCAGTCTCCCAGCAATTGCCAGGATCTGTCTTCCACATCACTCAAGAACAAAGAACGGAAGAGCAATCTTTGTCCTTCTCCACATGCTCAAACCTCACACAATTTCTCGCTAAAGCAGGTTTCTCTGAAGGAATAAAAGTTAGCAAGCGTAATGACCAAGCAGACATCTAATGATCAAATCATCAATAAAGGGAGACAATAAGTGTGTCTCCCTTCTTGAAGATCACTCATATTATTTACAAGTGGATTTCATGAGTCTTTCTCCCCAAAATATGGAAAGCAGAAGAGCTTCTCTATAAGAACTCTGCATAAAGGTGCCAACATTACCTAGTGTTGACCTTTAATAACTCTCTTTCTACAAGCCTGCCCTATTGCTTTTTAGTTATTGTATCTTTAACTCTTTGAAAGAGGTTGCCCTCTTCTGTTCCTTCCTTTAAAAGGAACAGAGGAGAGTATATGATATTTGCTTATTCTTTCATGTTATTAAGTATCTTAGCCCTTATTATTATGGAATCTGACTAAGTTGTCTCACTGAGATTTTTCCCACTTTCGAATTATAAAAGAATATTCTTATTTTCCCCCAACTTAAATATCTTAACTTAAAACTTAGCTATTTAACCAAAATGGAATTTGTTTTTCTGTATGGTGTGAGGTAAGGTTGAATCACATTTCATCCATCATAAATTCATGAAATTTTGAATCTTTTGCAAGAGTTGCAATTTCCACTGAAGTGAATTTGCCTAATTTTTACATTTTTTTAATTTTTATTTTTACTTTATTTTACTTTACAATACTATATTGGTTTTGCCATACATTGACATGAATCCACCATGGGTGTACACGCGATTACATTTTTATTTCACATAATATGCAAGATGTGCCTATCAGATAAAAGGGCTAACATTGATGGAGAAGTTGGCATAACCGGGGGACAAGCAGGTTCAAAAAGGAACAGAGAAGAGTATATTTCTCAGTCTCAATCTTCAGCCAACACTTCTGGTTATGATGACGTCTTCTAGATGTCCGCTTTAGATACATACTTGGGTAAGAGGACCCTGTAGCATGAATGATGAGGGAAGTGAATTTTTTTAGTAAATGTTATTTATGTATTTATTTATGGCTGCTCTGGGTCTTCGATGTTGCAAGAGGGCTTTCTCTCCTTGTGGCTACTCTTCGTTGCAGCGTGCAGGCTTCTCGCTGTGGCGGCTTCTCTTGTTGTGGGCACGGGCTCTAGGGTGCACAGACTTCAGTAGTTATGTAGCTTGTGTTCAGTCGTTGTGGCATAGAGGCTTCGCTGCTGTGACGTGTGTGGGATCTTCCTGGACCAGGGATCGAACCAGTGTCCCCTGCATTGCAAGGCAGATTTGTAACTGCTACACCACCAGGGAAGTCCGAGGCAAGTGAAATTTGCAAAGTAAAACATGCTGTGATCAGATCTGAGCAGGCCCACACTCAGTTTCTTTAGGTGGGAAGCACCACAGAGTTTGCTTCTGAAGTCATGTGGGTGCCGTGAAATCTCCCAGGACTTGGAGCAGAGGAGACAGGCATGTTGTCCAGTATGGCACTAAGAGTCTCTAAAACCTCTGCTACTCAGTGACTTCCCCAAGGGGGAAAAGAAAACAAGGTTTTTTAACCATAAGCAATATAATGGATCAGATAGAAAACATATATCTCGGCAGAGAACAAACTATTGTGTGTATGCACTTTATTAAAGAAATTATGTTAAAGCTACTACTACATTGTTACATTCACTCAGTGAATGCTAGTTGTAACCTCAAATTAGAAAGCACACTGGAAAGGAGAATTCAGAGGTAAATAATAAATAGTCATCATTATACGGTTCTTTTTTCACAAAGAGATTTTTTTGTCCTGATATGAAGATAGAACCCTTATTTATGAAACGTGAAATGATTCTGCAGGAAAATACATGCTGTAAGAGTGATGGATCATTACAGGCAGTGATGACAAAGAGCAGTTCATGAGGAGGTGAAAAGTCAGTGAGCCCCGAAGAACCTGGATACACAGAAAAAGGAGGAGAGACTATTTCAGAAGGGAGGAACATCAACAAAACAGGCAGGTGGAATTTCACAGGTGCCATCTTTTTATTTAATTTTATTTTCCAAAAGTCAAAGAAGAGGTATTATTTGATTTTATTTTTCAAAGTCAAAGAGGCTGTATTTTGCTGCAAAATTGTGCATCAAAAATTTTAACTTACTTTTTTTAGTTCTATAAATATAATGAATACTTATGAAGATTCCTTTTCCCCCAACTTTGCTGTAAAGTATATTGGTTCTCCAAACAGAAGCTGTTTGAGTTCTCAGTGTAACAGATCCACACCTGATTTATTTTCAGCACCTTCTCCAGCTTTAGAGAGAATAAAAATAATTTAGGAAACACACAAAATATCATCTTAAAGGCACACTTCTCAGAAATTTAAAGTAGTTATAGACCACTCCAAAGACTAGATCACTGCTGAACACACTGTGACAGACAAGTCCATTCAACATCAGGTATTAGTGAAAGAGGCTTAAATAGAAAGCAGCAGAGCTGAAATAATGATAGAGTCAGCAGTTCATAAAAAGAGACTCCATGTTTATTCACCATGCATAATGATGCTTTGAATGCACACTGGAGTTGGTCTGATCAGCAATGTTCCTTTTGGTTTTGAATAGCATGCTTTCTTTGCTCTTAGCGTCTCAGTGAGTTTCTACCTTGGCGATGCATCCTTCTCCCACTTTCAGATCTCCTGGTAACTAAACAAGCCTTTTGCAACATCCTGGCTTTTATACTGTGTGTTCTCCTTTCCTTCTTTACCCCTCCCAGCTGCTCAGGCCTCTCCCCACCTACTTTATTTTTTTTTTTTGGAGGCGATGGATATATTAATTAGCTCAGCTGCAGTGATTATTTCACATTATATGCTTCAAAACATCAAGTTGCATGCATTAATATATTAAATGTTTGTATGTCGGTTATATTTCAATAAAGCTATGAAAATTAAAAAAAAAACTTAAATGATTAAAAAGGAAAAAAACAGAATTTCTGATCCTACCCCATACCTTTTGAAGCAGAATCTCCAGTCTCCACCCACCTACTTTTTGTCTCCTCAAAACCCTCTGACCACGTGCCAATTCTCATTCTTGGAACCATTTCCCAATTAATGTACAACAACTTTCCCCACCCGCCCAGCTCCATTTAGAGGCTCTCCTTGGGGGTGGGGGGAATGCTCTGCAAAGTATTCCAGCCCCAAGAAACCTGCATGGCAGCCACTTTTCTGTACTGGTTTCGGCTGTTAGGCTGAAATAAACTGGGAGGGGCATGAATAATCATTTTTCCTGAGTGCCCTAGGGACACTTAAAGCGCCATGCCGTTCATGCAAGATTTACCATAGAAGAATTATCTCTCCTGAGCTGGTTTGTCCCATACCCCTGGGGACATATCAGTTCCTAGGATGGCCCTGTTTCTCACAACTCCAATGTCAGTTCTCCCTTGGGATATACCTGCTTTGTTCTCTTTTCTAACACCAGCAGCCTCTTTTTATTTTTCCCCTCCAGTGCAATATCCAGGCACAAAGATTAATGGTGGGAGCGTACGGCTGTTCTGTTGGTCTCATCCTTGAATATGTACACATACAAAGCAACCACGGGCTCTAATGAGATGACTGGAAGCCTTGGCCTTTATTCCAAGTTTTAAACTTTTTGTGAGGTTTGGCTGAGCTTGGGTTTTTAAAATGTCCCCTTAAACCAAATTGAATCCACACTGTGCTGGCAATTCCCACAAAATCTCTTACCCTGAACAGAAAGGTGCCGGGGTGAAGGGGTGGGAAGTGTGTAGTAGAAACTCTCCACGTCTCTCATTTGGGAATCCACAACCATTTGTGTTTCTCTTATTAAAATGAGTAACTGGAAAATAAAAATATATATATTTTTTTAGTCCACAAAGCAGTAAGTTTTCAGTTTAAGCTGTTCCAAAGCACATTATTTCTGTAAGCCTTGAAAGATTTTGTAAATGAATTCCAAATAATTAAACAAATGAAGTGTTCCTATGTTCTGCATTACCCTTCCCTTTTGGACAGAGACCAGTCCATCTGCACAAAGAGACCAGCTGTGGCAGTGCGGGGAGGAGCAAGGATTGTCATTTCTTTCGCAGCCACGGCCTTGTCCATGTCACGATCATACGCCTTCATTCGAGAGCTCCTATTCCTCTACCCCCTACACTGTTGGTGGGAATGTAAATTGCAGCCATTATGGAGAACACTGTAGGGGATCCTTAAAAAACTAAAAACAGAACTACTATATGATCCTGTAATCCCACTCTCAGGCAAATATAGTGTCTGGGAAAGATGAAAACTCTAATTCAAAAAGAACATGCATCTCTATGTTCAGAGCAACACTAGTTACACGAGACCAGACATGGAAGCAACTTAGTCCACTGACAGATGACTGGATAAAGAAGATGTGGTATATTTACAAAATGGAATACTATTCAGCCACCAAAAGAATGAAATAATACCATTTCTAGCAGCATGAAGGGACCTAGAGATTATCATACTAAGCGACAACAGTCAAATATCATATGGTGTCCCTTATAGGTAGAATCTGAAAAAAACTGATACAAATGAGCTTGTTTAGAAAACAGAAACAGACTCATATATACAGAAAACAAACTTATGGCTACCAAAGGAGAAATGGGGGGTGGATAAACTGGGAAATGGGGATTAAAATATACACAGGGCTTCCCTGGTGGCTTAGCGGTAAAGAATCCACCTATTGTATATGAAACGAATCACCAGTCCAGGTTCGATGCATGATACTGGATGCCTGGGGCTGGTGCACTGGGATGACCCAGAAGGATGGTACGGGGAGGGATGTGGGAGGGGGCTTCAGGATGGGGAACACATGTATACCTGTGGCGGATTCATGTTGATGTATGGCAAAACCAATACAATATTGTAAAGTAATTAACCTCCAATTAAAATAAATAAATTTATATTAAAAAATAATAATAAAAAGAATCCACCTACCAATGCAGGAGACATGGGTTCAGTCTCTGGGTCAGGAAGATCCCCTGGAGTAAGAAATAGCACCCCGGTCCAGTATTCTTGCCTGAGAAATCCTTTGGACAGAGGAGCCTGGCAGGCTACAGTCCATGGGGTTGCAAAGAGTCGGACATGACTCAGCAACTGAACAACAACAATATAAAATAGATAAACAATAAGAACCTACTGTGTAGCACACAGCACTATACTCAGTATTTTGTAATAACCTATAATGGGGTCGCAAAGAGTTGGACACAACTGAGCGACTTCACTTTCACTTTTCACTTTCATGCATTGGAGAAGGAAATGGCAACCCACTCCAGTGTTCTTGCCTGGAGAACCCCAGGGACTGGGGAGCCTGGTGGGCTGCCGTCTATGGGGTCGCACAGAGTCGGACACGACTGAAGTGACTTAGCGGCAGCAGCAGCACAATGGAAAAGAATCTGGAAAAGAACAGTCCATGGGTTCGAAAAGAGATGGACATGACTGAAGAGACCAAGCATACATGCATACACTTATATTTTATATACACACAACCATATATATACGAAGCCATATACATATATGCAAATATTTATAAAGAATACAGACTTGGTGACTGAACAACATATATATATAATACATAAATATTATATATACAACTTTGCTGTACACCTGAAATAATGTAAATCAACTACACTTCAATTTAAAAAACAAACAAAAACCTTAAAATAATTAATTAAAAAGAGAGAGCTCTGTTCCTCTGAAATTCAGGCCAATCCAGCTACAGTTGCCCCCTATCTTTCTTCGTCACTGTGGTCTACTGACCTCTTTGTCAGTTGTACTCATTGAATACCTTTAAGACACGACCCACTTTCTCCTTCTCTGTATGCTGTTGTTATGTGAGTTATGTAGGTTGCTTGTATTCTAAAGATATGTAGGTATTGCCCCTTTTGGGAAACTTGTGACCTCCAGGTGATCTCTTTCTACTCCTGAATGGCAATGCCGTATAGAAAGTGCATTTGGAAAACCAGCCTTGCCTCCTCAATTCCAAACGCCTTTTACTCTTTTGACTACTCACTATTCCTAGGCTCACATCTTAGATCTAGTTATCACCAAATGGAATATTGTCTCCATCCATCAATGCCTGAAGTTTCTCTCATCTTAAAATCCCTCCCTTGATTCTCCGTTTATTATTCAGACTTTATTTTGTGTCTCAGTTTAGTTTGGTCACTCAGTTCTGTCCGACTCTTTGCAACCCCGTGGACTGTGGCACTCCAGGCTTCCCTGTCCATCGCCAGCTCCTGGATCTTGCTCAAACTCATGTCCATTGAGTCGGTGATGCCATCCAATATTGCATCTAAATCCTTCTAGATATGTTCTACACTTGCTATGTTCCTTTCATCACTCCCTGTAATTCTTAAACCTGCTCTGACATTGCATCCATCTCCACTACACTACTGAAAGTGTTCTCACTGGAGTCACCCAATGGCTCAATTCACGAAGCCAGTGGTTTGATTTTTGGGACAATTCCACAGCATTTTGGGCTTCCCAGGTGGCTCAGTGGTAAAGAATTCGCCTACCAATGCAGGAGACACAGGTTCAATCCCTGGGTTGGGAAGATCCCCTGGAGAAGGAAATGGCAACTCACTCCAGTCTTCTTGCCTGGAGAATTCCATGGACAGAGGAGCTTGGTGGACTACAATCCATGGGGTCCCAAAGATTCAGACATGACTTATTGACTAAATAACCATGGAGTTTTATAATGTAGAACACTTCCCCTTTGCCTTGCACATGTGAAAGCATATTCATTTGTTTCTGCACAAATCTCTGTCTCACCTTTTTTTGTTGTTGCTTCATGGACTCCTCTTAAATGTTGCTTTTTCTTTTGGCAGGGTGGGGGGGTTCCATCTTAAATGTTCTTCATTGCATTTTCACTATGCTTTCTCTGGATAATGTACTCTTACCCCAAATTTTAGCTAACTTATGTCTGTCTGTCAATCAATACCAAATCTATATCCTTAGCTGTGTCTTCAAGTTTCAGACTTGTCTCAACTACTACCAGCTTCTATATATTGCCACCTAACTGTCATGAAAGATGACAGTTGTTTCATGATGAGTTGAAAAACTCAGCAGTGGCCACAGGACTGGAAAAGGTCAGTTTTCATTTCAATCCCAAAGAAGGGCAATGCCAGAGAATGTTCAAAGTATTGCACAACTGTACTCATCTCACATGCTAGCAAAGCAATTGCACTCATCTCACATGCTAAGTAATGATCAAAATTCTCCAAGCCAGGCTTCAGGAATACATGAACTGTGAACTTCCAGATGTTCAAGAAGGATTTAGAAAAGGCAGAGGAACCAGAGATCAAATTACCAGCATCCGTTGGATTATAGGGGAAAAAAAAGAACTTCCAGAAAACATCTGCTTCTGCTTTATTGATGACACCAAAGCCTTTGACTGTGTGGATCACAACAAACTGTGGAAAATTCTTCAAGAGATGGGAGTACTAGACCACCTGACCTGCCTCCTGAGAAATCTGTATGCAGGTAAAGAAGCTACTGTTGAAAATGGACATGGAACAAACAGAGTGGTTACAAATTGGGAAAGGAATACATCAAGACTGTATATTGTCACCCTGTTTATTTAACATATGTGCAGAGTATATCATGTCAAATGCTGGGCTTCATGAAGCACAAGCTGGGATCAAGATTGCCAGGAGAAATATCAATAACCTCAGATATGCAGATGATACTACCCTGGTAGACAGCAAAGAGGAACTAAAGAACCTCTTGATGAAAGTGAAAGAGGAGAGTTGGAAAACGCTGGCTTAAAACTCAACATTCAAAAAATAAAGATCATGGCATCCAGTCCCATCCCTTCATGGTGAATAGATGCAGAAACAGTGGAAACAGTAACAGAATTTATTTTGGGGGGCTCCAAAATCACCACAGATGGTGACTGCAGCCATGAAATAAAAGGACACCTGTTCCTTGGAAGAAAAGTTATGAGCAACCTAGACAGCATATTAAAAAGCAGAGACATTACTTTGCCAACAAAAGTCCATCTAGTCAAAGCTATGGTTTTTCCACTAGTCATGTATGGATGTGAGAGTTGTACTATAAAGAAAGTTGAGTGCTGAAGAACTGATGCTTTTGAATTCTGGTGTTGGAGAAGATTCTTGACAGTCCCTTGAGACTGCAAGGAGATCAAGCCAGTTAATCCTAAAGGAAACCAATCCTAAATATTCATTGGAAGGACTGATGCTAAAGCTGAAGCTCCAATACTTTGACCACCTGATTTGAAGAACTGAGTCATTGGAAAAGATCCTGATTCTGGGAAAGATTAAAGGCGGGAGGAGCAGGGGACGACAGAGGATGAGATGGTTCAATGGAATCACTGACTCAATGGACATGAGTTTGAGCAAGCTCTGGGAGTTGGTGATGGACAGGGAAGCCTGGTGTGCTGAAGTCCATAGGGTCACAAAGAGTCAGACACCACTGAACGACTGAACTGAACTGTCATGAAGACTTAAATCTTGACATGTGCAGAAGAGAAGGCATCATCTTCCCTCAGAATACCCCTCATGCTCCTGTGTGCTCTTGTGGGTCAGCGGTCACAGCAAAGGACAAAGCCTAAAAGAATAGTCTCTATTCCTCCCTCTCTTCATTTTCTCCTCCCAAGACATATAAAGTCCTTAGCATGGTGCCTGGCTCATAGTAAGTGGTCACTAAAATTCATCAGTTGACAAAAGCAAATTTCTAGTTTGTAATTTTTAAAGAAACCACAATTAATTTGGCGTACAGAAATGTAAACATGTGGCAGGTATTGTTGTTGTTCAGTCGCTGAGTCGTATCTGACTCTTTGTGACCCCATGTACTACAGCACACCAGGCTTCCTTGTCCTTCACCATCTCCCAGAGTTCACTCAACTCATGACCATTGAGTCCGTGTTGCCATCCAACTATCTCATCCTCTACCACCCCCTTCTTCTGCCTTCAATTTTTCCCAACATCAGGGTCTTTTTCAAGAAACTGCCTCTTTCCATCAAGTGTCCAAAGAATTGGAGCTTCAGCTTCAGCATCAGTCCTTCCGATGAATATTCAGGGCTGATTTCCTTTAGGATAGTACATGGCTTAATCAAAAATTGACCTAAACAAGTAGCATATAATGTATGTGGAGCTGATGTTCACTTATATCCTTCCTCTCCATTGAAATGAGACATTCTAACTCTCAGGAGGCTTGCTGTCTTCTGAGGTGTACTTTTCTGTAGAAATCCACCCCCAGCTCCCCCAGATTTGTTGTCTGGAATTGGCTTCAAACTATGGATGCTCTGCTGTGTCAGCTTCATGCCTTCTTGTAAAGCACGTTCTCCATGGTCTTTGCCAACTCATGATGGTGGGGAAGGGGGATTTTATATCCCTATCCTTGCCTGAAAAAAGAAACTCTAAGGCTCAGTATGACTGTTTGTCGGCTGAAAAAGACTTCTTCAGAACGTAGATGTCATGGACTCTGTGTATGTCTGAAGCCAGGCTGCCAACACTCCCAGTAACTGTAACTGCTTGAGGGAGAAGACAGGTTTGCTGTCAATGGCAACATTATCTCCACTAATCAATTTTTAACTTTCTAATCTTTGGACTTTCTTTTATACCCCATTACCAACCACAGGATTAAATCATGAAGTCTTTTGAAACAAAACAGCAAGACTATAATATATTTGCATATTATGCC
The DNA here is from genome assembly GCF_016772045.2 of Ovis aries. Classification (NCBI taxonomy): domain Eukaryota; kingdom Metazoa; phylum Chordata; class Mammalia; order Artiodactyla; family Bovidae; genus Ovis; species Ovis aries. Next base: position 58,001,041 of record NC_056069.1, read on the forward strand.
CAGTATCCATTTAAGAAATTTGAGCAAGAAATCTGGAATAACCAACCTTTTTACAAATTGTTCATTTAAAAAAATACTTAAAATTTTATTTATTTGTTTATTTTTGGTTGTGCGTGCTTTTCTCTAGTTGCAGAGAGTGGGGGCTACTCTCTAGATGGTGTGCGGGCTTCTAATCAGAGTGGCTTCTCTTATTGCGGAGCAGAGGCTCTAGAGCGTGGCTTCGGTTGTGCAGTTGCCAGACTCTAGAGCACAGGCTCAATAGTTGTGGCCTAAGGGCTTTGTTGCTTTGTGGCACTCGCGAGGGATCTTCCTGGACGAGGGATCAAACCTGTGTTTCGTACATTGACAGGTGGATTTTTTTTTACCATTGAGCCATCAGGGAAGTCCAAGCTTTTTATTTTATACTGGAGTATAGCTAATTAAGCACTTTGTGATAGTTTCAGGTAGACAGCAAAAGTATATAATCATACACATATATTTATCCATTCTTCCCCCAAATTCCACTCCCATCCGGGCAAGCGCATAACATTGAGCAGAGTTCCCCGTGCACAGTATGTCGTTGTTGGTTATCCATTTTAAATACAGCAGTGTACATGTCCACCCCAAACTCCCTAACTATCCCACCCACCCCCATCCTTCCCCTCAAGCAACCATAAGCTTGTTCTCCAAGTCTGAGTCCACTTCCATCCTGTAAATACGTTCACTTGTATCATTTCTTTTTAATTCCACCAGTAGGTATGTCATATAATATTCCTCTTTCTGTACCTGACTTACTTCATTCAGTATGTGGAAGTCCCAGTCTTATGCTCCCTGACGAGCACTATTTTACAGATATCGGCCCATTGTGAGGGAACCCTTCAATTTCTTCGGACAAGGCGACAAGGAGTCAGTGGCTGCCCCTCGGCGCCCGGCAACGGCACAGCAATCCGAGCTTTCAGCTTCCGCGCCTGAGTGAGCATTTCCTAGCTGGTCATTTCGGTGGGTAATCTGTTCTACTGGTAATGAAAGTACTTCTATACCTACGCCTCTTTAGGTTTAGATTTCATGAGCGATGCAAGGATATTTAGAACCACATGGTCGTAATGTCTGTCCTGACTTGACCGCGTTCATGGCTGGCCCCCTGCTGGTAAGCCCTGGGATATGCAGTGTCCCACCTACTGGTCAGAGGCAAGCATTACTCCTTGACCACTTCTGTTTTGATCTGAACGTTAGTAACTAGCAACCTGCCACACCACTCCTCTATATCAGTGTGTCTGACTCACATCTAATAGGCGGAAGCTGTTTCCCATGGCCTGATTTTCCTTAAAACTGTGTATTTCCAGGCTTCCCTGATGGCTCAATGGTAAAGAATCTGCCTGCCAGTGCAGGAGTCATGGGTTCGATCCCTGGTCCGGGAAGCTCCCACCTTCTTCAGAGCAACTGAACCAGTGCGCTGCAGCTATTGAGCTTGTGCTCTGGAGCCTGGGAACTGCACCTACTGAGCCCGTGTGCTACACGGCTGACACCTGCACACCCTAGAGCCTGGGCTCCTCAATAAGAGAAGCCCCCACGCTGAGAAGCTGGAGCGCCGCAGCTAGAGTAGCGAGCTCGCCACAGCTAGAGAAAAGCCTGCGGAGCAATGAAGACCAGTACAGTAAAGAAATAAATAAATAAAATTATTTAAAATATCCTCCATATCTCTCCACTAAAATTTTTTAAACTTGTCTTTTTGACGTTTTGGGATGTTTGACCTTAAAGGTTTCTTCTGCTAGAAATAAAGTGTTCCCTTTAATTCTTAGCTGTTGAGATGTCAAAGGTGCCATTTACCTGTTTGCCAATGGGTCCACTCTAAGCAGTTTATCTTGCCTACATATTTATGCCTATTATCTCAGCTCTGACTGCCATAATTAAAAACCATACCCTGGATGGTTAAACCACAGACATTTATCTCTCAGTCTGGAGGCTGGAATTTGGAGCTCAGGGCACCTTCATGGTTGGCTTCTGGTGCGTGCTCTCTTCCTGGCTTTCGCTTGGCCACCTTCTCACAGTGTCCTCAGGAGGAAGAGAGAGAACAAGCTCTCTGGTGTCTCTTTATAAAGACACTAATCCTACCAGGGGCTTCCCAGGCAGCTCAAGTTGTAAAGAATCCGCCTGCCAATGTAGGAGACTTAAGAGATGCAGGTTCAATTGTTCATTCGGGGAGATTTCCTGGAAGGAAATGGCACACCACTGCAGCGGTCTTGCATGGAAAATTCCATGGGCAGAGAAGCCTGGCTGGCTTGCAGCTCAGCTGGTGGAAGGAGCAGGACACGACTGAGCAACTGAGCAATCCTATTATGACCTCATCTAACCTTAATTACTTCCTGAGAGACAGAGTGCCTGAACGGATATGGATGGCGGTTTGTAACATTGTACAAGAGGCAGTAACCAGAACTATCCCAAAGAAAAAGAAATGCAAGAAGGCAAAATGGTTGTCTGAGAAGGTCTTACAAATAACTGAGAAAAGAAGAGAAGCAAAAGGCAAAGGAGAAAAGGAAAGATATACCCATTTGAATGCAGAGTTCCAAAGAATAGCAAGGAGAGATAAGAAAGCCTTCCTTGGTGATCAGTGCAAAGAAATAGAGGAAGACAATAGAATGGAAAAGACTAGAGATCTCTTCAAGAAAATTAGAGATACCAAGGGAACATTTCATGCAAAGATGGGCGCAATAAAGGAAAAGGCAAGGACCTAAAAGAAGCAGAAGAGATTAAGAAGAGGGGGCAAGAATACACAGATAAACTGAACAAAAAAGGTCTTAATGATCCCGAAAACATGGTGGTGTAGTCACTCACCAGCCAGACATCCTGGAGTGTAAAGTCAAGTGGGCTTTAGGAAGCACTACTACGAACAAAGCTAGCAGAGGTGATGGAATTCCAGCTGAGCTATTTCAAACCTTAAAAGATGATGCTGTTAATGTGCTGCACTCAATATGCCAAGTTTGGAAAACTCAACAGTGGCCACAGGACTGGAAAACATCAGGTTTCATTCTAATCCCAAAGAAGGGCAATGACAAAGAACGTTCAAACTGCTGTACAACTGTGCTCATTTCACATGCTATCAAGGTAATGCTCAAAATTCTCCAAGCAAGTCTTCAACGGTATGTGAACTGAGAACTTCCAGATGTAAAAGCTAGATTTATAAAAGGAAGAGGAATCAGAGATCAAATTGCTAACATACATTGAATCATGGAGAAAGCAAAAAATTTTCAGAAAAATATCTACTTCTGCTTCCTTAACCATGCTAAAGCTCTTGACTGTGTGGATCAAAACAAACTGTGGAAAACTCTTCAAGAGACGGGAATACCAGACCACCTGACCTTCCTCTTGAGAAACGTGTATGCAGGTCAAGAAGCAACAGTTAGAACTGGACATAGAAAAATGGACTGGTTCAAAATTGGGAAAGGAGTATGTCAAGGCTGTATATTGTCACCCTGGTTATTTAACTTATATGCAGAGTATGTCAGGCAAAATGCTAGGCTGGATGAAGCATAAGCTGGAATCAAGATTGTCAAGAGAAATATCATCAACAACCTCAGATATGCAGTTGATACCACCCTCATGCCAGAAAGTGAAGAGGAACTAAAGAGCTTTTTGATAAGGGTGAAAGAGGAGAGTGAAAAGCTGTCTTAAAACTCAACATTCTAAAAATGAATATCATGCCATCTGGTCCTATCATTTCATGGCAAATAGATGTGATGAAAAAGTGGGAAAAGTGGCAGAGTTTATTTTCTTGGGCTCGAAAACCACCGCAGACGGTGACTGCAGCCATGAAATTCAAAGATGTCTGTTCCTTGGAAGAAAAGCTATGACCAATCTAGTCAGCATATTAAAAAGCAAAGACATCACATTGCTGATAAAGGCCCATCTAGTCAAAGCTATTGTTTTTCCAGTAGTCATGTATGGATGTGAGAGTTGGATCATAAAGAAGGCTGAGCACCCAAGAATTGATACTTTCAAATTATGGTGCTGGAGAAGACTCTTGAAAGTTCCTTGTATAGCAAGATCAAACCAGTCAATCCTAAAAGAAAGAAATCCTGAATATTCATTGGAAGGACAGATGCTGAAGCTGAAACTCCAATACGTAAGCCACTTAATAGGAAGAGCTGGCTTGCTGGAAAAGATCCTGATGCTGGGAAAGATTGAGGGCAGGAGGAGAAGGAGACAACAGAGGATAAAGTGGTTGGATGGCATCACTAATTCAATGAACATGAGCTTGAGCAAACTATGCGAGATCGTGAAGGACAGGGAAGCCTATGTGCTGCAGTCCATCAGGTTGCAAAGATTAGACATGACTTAGCAACTGAACAACAGCAACTTCCTTACTGCAAATATAGTCACACTGGTGGTTAGAGCTTCAGTATATGAATTTTCAGGAGGGGACACAGTTCGGTCTATAGCACCAGCTTTGTGCTGGTTACACGGCAAGTGAATTGTAAACCAACAAAAAGATTTCCAAAGAGCATCGGGGTTCAGAGAAAAGGGAATGTGAGTTGCTACTGGAATGATCACTTGGGTGGAATGGCTTTCTCCATTGATAGGCAGAAGCTTTAGAACAAATCAGTGAAAGAAGAGAGAGTGTATATGTATTATCTTGAGCAGTCAGAGTGAACAGATAAGAACTGAGCATTTTAAAAGCAATGATTAGCAAATCAGCCAGAGCCTTTCATAACTAGCTGATCTTAAAACCCATCTTGCTAAACTTCCTATAGGATTCGGGTGAAGAAACTGAGGCTCAAAGATGGTCTAAGACTGGGAATCCTTGGCACACCAAGATGAATTAGACCTTCTATTTTTCCAATGTGGCACATTACTATGAATGTAGAAAAGAAGTTCTCAAAGAATAGTAAACCTCCAAATACAATTCCATTTGACAGGCAGATGCCGTAATGACAAATACAGTACTGTATTTCCATAGAACATTCCTCTGCAGAGACTGGCAAATTCCAAACTTCCAACAAGTTTCCCACACACATGGGGCTTATTAGAGGCCCCTGCCTTTCCCTTGGCGAGGGAGACAAGCTGCATTTAAATACTAACGCAAGCCACTCTCCACAATGTATGCAGAGTGGGCTCCGACCATGTGTTGGAATGACATCAGCAATCCACAGCCCCAGACTGCAGAGGTTCAGAATCTTTGCATGCCAGAAATGTTAAAAGAGTGGAATTGTTATATATCAGTGGAAAACAGACAAATTTACCCACCTTAGCTAACAGAAGATTTTCCATTTGTCTCAAACTGAATGAAGCCTTCAAAGATCTCTGATCTTGGCTATTTAACTATACATTATTTTCATTAAATGTAAAGAGCAAATAAGGGGAAATATGTCTTTCATTTGCATGGTCAAATGAGTTCCATGGCAAAGCTCTATTAAGACCTTGATATTTGTGGATCTGCCTTTTAGACCCCAAAATGTATACTACACACCTTCCTCAGACACAGAATTCAAGTCTTCCAGATAATAAATTAGGACATGATTTTATTGGGCAGTGGCTAAGATAGTAAAGAATCTGCCTGCAATGCAGGAAACCTGGGTTTGATCTCCTAGATTGGGAAGATCCCCTAGAAAAGGGAATGACCACCCACTCCAGTATCCTTGCCTGGAGAATTCCATGGACAGATGATCCTGGTGGGCTACAGTCCATGGGGTTGCAAAGAGTCAGATTGTTAACTGAGTGATTAACATTATAACACACTAACATTGTGGCATCTCAACATCTTTTAAAATGACTTTCCAAGTTTTCATGAGATAAAACAGTCCCTGCAATCTCTTTAGATGGATAACATTCAACTGTTCTCTTTTTCTTCATTGTGGTGAAAGTTCTTTCACCTGATCACACAAAAGTATAAGCTGAGAATCTGGAACTCTTGCCAACATGGAAGAAGATAAATTGACTGGGCAGCTGCCATTCTATCTGTGAGTAATATTCATTTAAAAATCATAGTTGGTGAAATATTGATAAATCAACTCATGCTTCCTGCTGGAACACATTGCATGCCATTAAGGCAAAGAGAATTTCACAGGATTTCTAAGCTGTGAGATTTTGGATGTTTTCAGCCTGGAAAGAGCAATAGACAAGATCAGAAAAACTGATTAAAACTTTTGCCTAAGGGTTACTGGATATCTAACTTGTGCAAAATGTTATGGACTAAATGTTTGTGTCTTCCCAAAATGCATACTTTGAAAGCCTGCCCTCTGATGTGACTGTACTTGGAGATACTACCTGTGAAGAGGTGATACAGGTTGAATGAGATAATAAGGATGGGGTCCTAACCTAAAAGGGCTCATGCCCCTAAGAAGGGACACCAGAGACCACAGTGTACTCACTTGCTGTCTCTCTCTCTGTCTATTTCTTTCTTTGTCATGTGGGGCCGCAGCATGAAGACAGTCATCTGCACCCCAAGGAGAGAACTCGCATCAGACAGTTACCCTGCTGGTCCCTACATCTTGGATTTTCAGGCTCCAGAATTGAGAAAAAATAAATGTTTGTTGTTTAAATCACCCAGGCTTTAGTATTTTGTTATGGCAACCCAAGAAGACTAACACATACTTTTAAAAAATTATTAAAGCCTCAATTCCCACTCTCATACCTTGATTCCAGCAACTAAATTCGGGCTCAGTCAAGACACTTGCCAATTCAACACTACTAACACTTTGGATTTGATTTTTTTAGGAAAATATCTTTAAATAAGACTTCTCTGTGCTTTCAAAAGCTATAAACTTTTTTTTTTTTACAGAAGTGAACTAACATGGTCAATTGATTTTTGGCAAGGGTGACAAGACCATTCATTGGGGAAAAGATAGTCTTCCCAGCAAATGGTTCTGGGAAATAATCTCTACATACAAAAGAATAAAATTGATCCGTTTCTCACCCCATATATTAAAGTTAACTCAAAATGTATCAAAGGCCCAAACTTGAGAGATAAGACTAAAAACTTTTAGAAGAAAACATAAAAGAACTTCTCATGATATTAGATTTGGCAATGATTTTTATGACACAAAACCAGCAACAAAAGAAAAATAGATAAATTGGGCTTCATCAAAATTAAAAGTGTGTATCAAAGAACACTATCAAGAAAGTAAAAAGACAACTCACAGAATTGCATATCATTTATCTGATAAAGCACTAACATCAGGAATATCTAAGAACTCCTATGCCTTAATACTCAAAAAACCAATAAAATTTCCCAAAACCCCAATTCCAAAATGACCACAAAACTTGAATAGACATTTTTCAAAGAAGATATATGAATGGACAACAAGCACACAAAAAGATATTAGCATCTCTAGTCATTAGAAAAATGCAAATCAAAACCACAGAGAGATACCACTTCACACACATTAAGCTGACTATAATAATAATAAAATAACTATTTCAAATTCTGAAAGATACTGCTGTGAAAGTGCTGCACTCAACATGCCAGCAAATTTGGAAAACTCAACAGTGGCCACTGGACTGGAAAAGGTCAGTTTTCATTCCAATCCCAAAGAAAGGCAATGCCAAAGAATGCTCAGACTACCGCACAATTGCACTCATCTCACAAGCAAGTAATGCTCAAGATTCTCCAAGCCAGGCTTCAACAGTATGTGAACTATGAACTTCCAGATGTTCAAGCTGGATTTAGAAAAGGCAGAGGAATGAGAGATCAAATTGCCAACATCTGTTGGATCATAGGAAAAGAAAAGAGAATTCCAGAAAACATCTACTTCTGCTTTATTGATTACGCCAAAGCCTTTGTATGGATCATAACAAATTGTGGAAAATTCTTCAAGAGATGGAATACCAGACCTCCTTACCTACCTCGCAAGAAACCTGTATGCAGGTCAGGAAGTAACAGTTAGAACTGGTCATGGAACAATGGACTGGTTCCAAATTGTGAAAGGAGTATGTCAAGGCTGTATATTGTCACCCTGCTTATTTAACTTATATGCAGAGTACTTCATGCAAAATGCCAGGCTGGATGTAGTGCAAGCTGGAATCCATATTGCTGGGTAACCTCAGATATGCAGATGACCTCAGATATCCAGATGACACCACCCTTATGGCAGAAAGCGAAGAAGAACTAAAGAGCCTCTTGTGAAAGTGAAAGAGGAGATTGAAAAAGCTGACTTAAAATTCAACATTCAAAAAACAAAGATCATGGCATCTCATCCCATCACTTCATGGCAAATAGATGGGGAAACAATGGAAACAGTGACAGATGGGCACCAAAATCACTGCAGATGGTGACTGTGGCCATGAAATTAAAAGATGCTTACTCTTTGAAAGGAAAGTTATGACCAACCTAGACAGTATATTAAAAAGCAGAGACATTACTCTGCCAACAAAGGTCTGTCTAGTCAAAGCTATGGTTTTCCCAGTAGTCATGTATGGATGTGAGAGTTGGGCCTTAAAGAAGGCTCAGTGCCAAAGAATTGATGCTTTTCAACTATGGTGTTGGAGAAGACTCTTGAGAGTCCCTTGGACAGTGAGGAGATGAAACCAGCCAACACTCAAGGAAATCAATCCTGAATATTCATTGGAAGGACTGATGCTGAAGCTCCAATGCTTTGGCCACCTGATGGGGAGAGCTGATTCATTAGAAAAGACTCTTATGCTGGGAAAAATTGGATGCAGGTGGAGAAGGGGATGACAGAGGATGAGATGGTTGGCTGGATGGCATCACCGATTCAATGGACATGAGTTTGAGCAAGCTCCGAGGGTTGGTGATGGACAGGGAAACCTGTCGTGCTGCAGTCGATGAGGTCACAAAGTTTCACACATTACTGAATGACTGAACAATGACAACAGCAATAATAAGAAAAAAATTTTGGAAAGTAACACCTCCTGTTGAAGGTGTGGAAAATTTCAAACAATCGTACACTACTGATGGGAATTTAAAGGGATACAGCCACTGTGAAAAATAATTTGACTGTTTCTCAAAAAGTTAAACATAAAATTACTGCATAATCCATCAGTTCTGCTCCTAAGTATATACATAAATGAAATGAAATCAGGGACTCAAACAGATAATCATATACCAAAGTTCAGAGCAACATTATTTACAATAGTCAAAAGGTAGAAATGACTAATGTGTGCATCAACAAGTGAATGGATAAACAAAATTAGGTATATGCATATGATGGAATATTATTCCACCATAAAAATTCTGATACATGCTGCAACATGAATCTTAAAACATTATGCTAAGTGAAATTCAGTTCAGTTCAGTCGCTCAATCATGTCTGACTCTTTGTGAACCCATGAACTACAGCACGCCAGGCCTCCCTGTCCATCACCAACTCCCAGAGTCCACCCAAGCCCATGTCCATTGAGTCGGTGATGCCATCCAATCAACTCATCCTCTGTCGTCCCCTTCTCCTCCTGCCCTCAATCTTTCCCAGCATCAGGGTCTTTTCAAATGAGTCAGCTCTTTGCATCAGCTGGCCAAAGTATTGGATTTCAGCTTCAACATCAGTCCTTCCAATGAACACCCAGGACTGATCTCCTTTAGGATGGACTGTTTGAGACTGTCCAGGGGATTCTCAAGAGTCTTCTCCAACACCACAGTTCAAATGCATCAATTCTTCTGCACTCAGCTTTCTTTACAGTCCAACTCTCACATCCATACATGACCACTGGAAAAACCATAGCCTTGACTAGACGGACCTTTGTTGGCAAAGTAATGTCTATGCTTTTGAATATGCTGTCTAGGTTGGTCATAATTTTCCTTCCACGGAGTGAGCGTATTTTAATTTCATGGGTGCAATCACCATCTGCAGTGATTTTGGAGCCCAGAAAAATAAAGTCAGCCACTGTTTCCCCATCTATTTCCCATGTAGTGATGGGACCAGATGCCATGATCTTCGTTTTCTGAATGTTGAGCTTTAAGCCAACTTTTTCACTCTCCTCTTTCACTTTCATTAAGAGGTTCTTTAGTTTCTCTTCACTTTCTGCCGTAAGGGTGGTGTCATCTGCATATCTGAGGTTATTGACATTTCTCCCGGCAATCTTGATTCCAGCTTGTGTTTCTTCCAGCCCAGCGTTTCTCATGATGTACCCTGCATATAAGTTAAATAAGCAGGGTGACTATATACAGCCTTGACATACTCTTTTTTCCTATTTGGAACCAGTCTGTTGTTCCATGTCCAGTTCTAGCTGTTGCTTCCTGACCTGCATACAGATTTCTCAAGAGGCAGGTCAGGTGGTCTGGTATTCCTATCTCTTTCAGAATTTTCCACAGTTTATTGTGATCCACACAGTCAAAGGCTTTGGCATAGTCAATAAAGCAGAAATAGATGTTTTTCTGGAACAGACAGAAAAGTTGAATATGATATGACTCCACTTACATAAGCTACCAAAACAGGCAAATTCACAGATTGCACATGCGTGCTCTGTCACTCAGGGGTCTGGCTCGGGACCCCATGGCCTGTAGCCCACCAGGCTCCTCTGTCTATGGGATTTTTCAGACAACAGTACTGCATGGGTTGTCATTTCTTCCTCCAGGGGATCTTCCCATTCCAAGGATCCAACTCATGTCTCCTGACTCTACTGCATGGCAGGAGGATTCTTTACCACTGGGCCACAATGCAGAAGGGCAGATGGGCATTATCGAGGGCTATAGAGTTGGAAACAGGGAGATAATGTTTAATGGATACAGAGCTTCTATTTGCAATGATGAAAAATTCTGGAAATAGATAGTAGTCTTTTATGTAAAACATTTTGAATATACCTAATGTTGCTGAATTATACACCTAAGAATGATGAAGATGGTAAATATTACTTTATGTATACATTATGACAATACAAAAACTGAAAAAAAAATCCTGAATTGTCTCAACTCTTTCTCCCTACTACCAATTGAGCCCACATCACCTCTGTCACTAGTGACCCAATAAGAGCTTCCCAAAGAGTGTTCCTGTTCCCACTCTTGCCTTCACTGCCATCAAATTTCTCTATGGCAGCCACATTGTCTTTTAAACATACAAACCAGATTTTGTTATTCAGTCTCCCAGTGGCTTCTCATCACATTTATAATGAAACCTGAATGCCCTCCCACGTCCTCCCAAGCCTACATCATCTGCTCCCACATCCTGCATCTCATGTTAGACTCTGTCCTCCTTGCTCCTTCTACGGCCCCACATGGGCTGTCAGATGACTCCCTCCTCTGAGTCTCTGCTGCTTTGATCACTCTTTTCCTCCAAAGCCTGGCTTGGACTGCCTGGCTCCTCATTTACTTCTCAGCTCAAGTGGTATATCCACAGAGAGGCTTTCTCCAGCTCCCATCTAAAGCGGTCTCCAGCCTTTAGCACTCTTCATCTGGTTACTCTTATTTTCATCATGAGGATGATCGCTATCACTGTCCAGAACTATCTTTTTAAAAATTAAAGTAAACACTTAAATTTTAAGCCTTCATTTTATTGGAACTATCTTGATTATTTACATATTTAAAACGTTATCAGTTTCTCTTTATTTTGTTATTTGTATGGAGTGTAATTCTGTTTTCACTTTTTTCTATTACTAGAATGTGTTTTTATTTAGAATGTAATTTTTATTTTATTATTCTAGTAAATATTTTCTAGTTTTCCTCGTTGTGGCTTCTTAGATACACCCATCAGTTAAAACTGGACATTTAATTTCCAAATACAAGGGGTTTTGTTTAGAGTATCTTTAAATTTATTTCTCATTTTAATACTTATTTCTCATTTAAAAGCTTTCTTCTCTGCAATCACCTCCTGTGTTCTTTTCACTCTAACTTTATTGAGGCTTTCGATGACTAAGTTGAAGATCTCTCTTGGTAAAAGTCACATTGTACTTGAAAATATGTGAGTTATTTGAAAATATCTTTTGATACTGATTTCTCACATAATTCCATGGTGATAAAAGAACAAATTCAGTATTATCCAAATATGTTTGGACCATGACATTTTTGTACCTTGTTTTATGTCCCTGAATATATATGTTCCACTCTCTCCTAGTTTACAGTCTGTGGCAACTTGAATAGAATTTGTATCCCACTATTGTGTGAAATAACTCAAGAAAGAATGAAGAGATGGAGCCAAAGCAAAAACAACACCCAGTTGTGAATGTGACTGGTGATAGAAGCAAGGTCCGATGCTGTAAAGAGCAATATTGCATAGGAACCTGGAATGTTAGGTCCATGAATCAAGGCAAATTGGAAGTGGTCAAACAGAAGATGGCAAGAGTGAACGCTGACATTTTAGGAATCAGCAAACTAAAATGGACTAGAATGGGTGAATGTAACTGAGATGACCATTATATCTACTAATGTGGGGAATAATCCCTTAGAAGAAATGGAGTAGCCATCATGGTCAACAAAAGAGTCCGAAATGCAGTACTTGGATGCAATCTCAAAAACAACAGAGTGATCTCTGTTCATTTCCAAGGCAAAACATTCAATATCATAATAATCCAAGTCTATGCCCCGACCAGTAATGCTGAAGAAGCTGAAGTTGAATGGTTCTTGGAAGACCTACAAGACCTTTTAGAACTAACACCCCCAAAAGATGTCTTTTTCATTATAGGGAACTGGACTGCAAAAGTAGGAAGTCAAGAAACACCTGGAGTAACAGGCAAATTTGGCCTTGCAATACAGAATGAAGCAGGGCAAAGGCTAATAGAGATTTGCCAAGGGAACGCACTGGTCATAGCGGACACCCTCTTCCAACAACACAAGAGAAGACTCTACACATGGACTTCACCAGATGGCCAACACCAAAATCAGATTGATTATATTCTTCACAACCAAAGATGGAGAAGCTCTATACAGTAAAAACAAGACCCAGAGCTGACTGTTTCATATCATGAACTCCTTATTGTCAAATTCAGACTTATATTGAAGAAAGTGGAGAAAACCACTAGACCATTCAGATATGACCTAAATCAAACCCCTAATGATTATACAGTGGAAGTGAGATATAGATATGAGACCAAATCTGATAGACAGAGTGCCTGATGAACTATGGATGGAGGTTTGTGACATTATACAGGAGTCAGGGAGCAAGAACATCCCCAAGAAAAAGAAATGCAAAAAAGCAAAATGGCTGTCTGAGGAGGCCTTACAAATAGCTGTGAAAAGAAGAGAAGCAAAAGCAAAGGAGAAAAGGAAAGATATAAGCATCTGAATGCAGAGTTCCAAAGAATAGCAAGGAGAGATAAAGAAGCCTTCCTCAGAGATCAGTGCAAAGAAATAGAGGAAAACAATAGAACGGGAAAGAATAGAGATCTCTTCAAGAAAATTAGAAATACCAATGAAACATTTCATACAAAGATGTGCTCAATTAAGGACACAAATGGTATGGAACTAACAGAAACAGAAGATATTAAGAAGAGGTAGCAAGAATACACAGATGAACTGTACAAAAAATATCTCCACGACCAAGATAATCTCGATGGTGTGATCACTCACCTAGAGCCAGACATCTTGGAATGTGAAGTCAAGTGGGCCTTAGGAAACATTACTATGAACAAAGCGAGTGGAGGTGATGGAATTCCAGTGGAGCTATTTCAAATCTTGAGAGATGATGCTGTGAAAGTGCCACACTCAATATGCCAGCAAATCTGGAAAACTCAGCAGTGGCCACAGGATTGGAAAAGGTCAGTTTTCATTCCAATCCCAAAGAAAGGCAATATCAAAGAATGCTCAAACTACCACACAATTGCACTCATCTCACACGCTAGAAAAGTAATGCTCAAAATTCTGTAAGCCAGGCTTCAACAGTATGTGAACCATAAACTTCCAGGTGTTCAAGCTGGTTTTAGAAAAGGCAGAGGAACCAGAGATCAGACTGCCAACATCCGCTGGATCATCAAAAAAGCAAGAGAGTTCCAGGAAAACATCTATTTCTGCTTTATTGACTATGCCAAAGCCTTTGACTGTGTGGATCACCATAAACTGTGGAAAATTCTGAAAGAGGTGGGCATACCAGATCACCTGATCTGCCTCTTGAGAAACCTATATGCAGGTCAGGAAGCAACAGTTAGAACTGGACATGGAACAACAGACTGGCTCCAAATAGGAAAAGGAGTACATCAAGGCTGTATATTGTCACCCTGCTTATTTAACTTATGCGCAGAGACCATCACGAGAAATGCTGGGCTGGATGAAGCAAAGCTAGAATCAAGATTGCCAGGAGAAATATTAATAACTTCAAATATGCAGATGATGCCACCCTTATGGCAGAAAGTGAAGAGGAACTGAAAAGCCTCTTGATGAAAGTGAAAGAGTAGAGCAAAAAAGTTGGCTTAAAGCTGAACATTCAAAAAATGAAGATTATGGCATCTATTCCCATCACTTCATGGGAAATAGATGGGGAAACAGTGGAAACAGTGTCAGACTTTATTTTGGGGGGCTCCAAAATCACTGCAGATGGTGACTGCAGCCATGAAATTAAAAGACACTTACTTCTTGGAACGAAAGTTATCACAACCTAGATAGCATATTCAAAAGCAGAGACATTACTTTGCCAACAAAGGTCCGTCTAGTCAAGGCTATGGTTTTTCCAATAGTCATGTATGGATATAAGATTATACGTATAAGATTATATGGTAAAGAAAGCTGAGCGCAGAAGAATTGATGCTTTTGAACTGTGATGTTGGAGAAGACTCCTGAGAGTCACTTGGACTGCAAGGAGATCCAACCAGTCCATTTTAAAGGAGATCAGTCCTGAGTATTCATTGGAAGGACTGATGCTGAAGCTGAAATCCAATACTTTGACCACCTGATGCAAAGAGCTGACTCATTTGAAAAGACCCTGATGCTGGGAAAGATTGGAGGCAGGAGGAGTAGGGGACGACAGAAGATGAGATGGTTGGATGGCATCACCGACTCCATGGACATGAGTTTGAGTAGACTCCGGGAGTTGGTGATGGACAGGGAGTCCTGGCGTGCTGTGGTCCATGGGATCACAAAGAGTTGGACATGACCCAATGACTGAACTGACTTGATTGCGTGAAAAGGGCTTCCCTGGTAGCTCAGTTGGTAAAGGATCTGCCTGCAATGCAGGAGACCCCAGTTTGATTCCTGGGTCAGGAAGATTAGCTGGAGAAGGGATAGGCTACCCACCCCAGTATTCTTGGGCTTCCTTGTTGGCTCATCTGGTAAGGAATCTGCCTGCAATGTGGGAGACCTGGGTTCGATCCCTAGGTTAGGAAGATGCCCTGGAGAAGGGAAAGGCTAACCACTCCAGTATTCTGGCCTGGAGAATTCTATGGACTGTATAGTCCATGAAGTTACAAAGAGTCAGACATGACTGAGTGACTTTCACTTTGATTGTGTGAAAATTGTGTAAATCTTAATTATGTTGAATTGGTTCACAGTGCTTTTCAGGTCTACTATATCCTTCTACTTCTCTGTATATTCATTCTATTAATTTTTCAGAATTTACTATTGAAACTCCAACTAAATTAAGATTTATCTACTTTAAAAGTTATTAAAGTATATAGTGAAACTATATGTAAACTTGTTCTGTATTTTCAAGTCTCCTGTAAATGCCTTATCATACTTTCATAATTTAAAAACAATAAGAATCTAAAATATCAAATAAAATTAAATAATTAAAAGTTGAAGCATCTATTTTATTAGAGCTATCTTGATTATTTACATACTTAAATACCTGTCTCCTTTAATTTTATTTATTTTATTATTTTCTATTGGAGTATAATTTCCTAACAACGTTGTGTTATTTTCTGCTGTACAACAACATGAATCAGCTATATGTATACATAACCTTCTGCCTCTTGAGCCTCCCTTCCAATCCTCCATCCCACCTCTATGTGTCTCCTTTTAGACTACAACCCATGAAACCAGACACTGTCTATTTTGTTTACTGTTGTATCTTTATTGCCAGAGGTTATCACATAATAGATAATCAATATTTTTCAAAGAACATAGTATTTTCAAAGTGAGCTGAAGTACAACCTATTCTATAACTATAGTTTACAAGGAAACAGACCACCAAATTATCATTTCTGTCTTAAATTAGAAGTGAATTCTTCACATTTTTCTTGGTTACTTTACATTAGTATATTTCAACAAACTCTTAGCAATGTCCAAGTGTACTACTTTATTCTTTAGCATTGCTAAGTCCTAAGGAATGATATGACAAAGAAACAAATATAATCCACTTATATTTTACACATAGAAATTATGTAAAATTGCTAAATATAAAAATACTTTATCAAGATACAGTTTCAATATAAATAGCATTTTCATGCACTTTCTCAATAATTGCTTAACAATAGTACACTGGAGAAACTGTAAGAATAAAAATAGGTCCAACTTATAAAGACTTTAAATCCACCAAACTATATACACAGTTGAACATTCCCACAAAAGCTGTATTACAGGAGCCCAATTATTTCAGAATTAAAACTTCCCACTTCCAGAAAAATACATACTATTTCTCCAGAAACATATTAAAACATCAAGATCCCTGGAAAAATAATCAAAATTTCCTTGGGAATCTGTAAGAGATAAGAGGATTAATTGCAAAGGGAAAGATAAAAATTGCAGCTCTACTCAGAATATATAGGTAAACAGGAAGCAAGAAACACAAAATCTGTATTTGAGACTTTGAGTAAAAGCTCGAGATTTTTAGCTAGATTGTCATCCAGTAGAGTTGGACCATAAAGAAGGCTGAGAGCACAAGAATCGATGCTTTCAAATTGTGACGCTGGAGAAAACTCTTGAGAGTTCCTTGGACTGAAAGAAGATCAAACCAATCAATCCTAAAGAAAATCAACCCTGAATATTCATTAGAAGGACTAATGCTGAAACTGAAGCTCCAATCCTTTGGCTACTTGATGAGAAGAAAGTGAAAAAGCGAAAGTGAAGTTGCTCAGTTGTGTCCAACTCTTTGTGACCCCATGGACTGTAGCCTACCATGCTCCTCCATCCATTAGATTTTCCAGGCAAGAGTGCTGTAGTGGGTTGCCATTTGCTTCTCAAGAGGATCTTCCCAACCCAGGGATTGAACCTGGGTTTCCCTCATCGTAGGTGGAAGCTTTATCATCTGAGCCACCAGGGAAGTCACCTGATGCAAAAAGCCGACTCATTAGAAAGTCCCTGATGCTGGGAAAGATTGAGGGCAGAAGGAGAAGGGGATCACAGAGGATGAGATGGTTGGATGGCATCACTGGCTCAGTGAACATGAATTGGAGCAAACTCCGGGAAATAGTGGAGAACAGAGGAGCCTGGCATGCTGCAGTCCACAGGGCCCCAAAGGGTCAGACATGACTGAGCAACTGAACAACATCAGTAGAACTTGAATCAGAGTTTCAAGCAGATCTGTGAATCCCTGTACCTCTCTCTCCCCAAGGCATCCTTGACCATCACCCCAGATGCAAGCCTCATGGCTGGTCTGTTCCATCCTCTGCTTCCTTCGTCTGCCTTTTCACCTGCCCAGCAATCACTGTGTGGTCCTCTGCAGTGCCCATTCCTCAGCCCAGTCCCAGGAGGCATTTTCTTCCATCTTCTCCCTCTTGAGTACCAGCTCCAGCTACTTCCTATGAATCTCAGGATAGTGGTGGGGGAGTTCTCAGTCTTAGCTGTTTTCACATTTTAGTCTCATTTAAAAGCATCTTTGGGCTCAGAACCCTCAGATTGAAGGTCCTCTCATAATCTATATTACAACCATATGCCAACCCCTTACCTGTGCCCACTTTTAACTGAGATCCTTGGCATTTGGCCCATCCTCTTCCTTTCAATTCCCAAAGCCACCAGGATCCCAGGTGACTGCAACATGGCAGCTGACCAACCTTTCAATTTCATTCTCCTTTAGTAAACTATTTCCAAGGCTAAGCTCTGGACTTGATTGCTATGCAAAACTGCTTCATCTCTGAAGTCATAAATCTCTTAGCCCACGAACTACAGACATCATGCAAAACTCCAATCTCATATTCATCTAAACAATGAAATTTTGCTCACACAACTAAGCGGCTGAATCCGGCTTGCAGAAACTATTTGTCTGGGGGTGGGGAAAGAAGTCATACTGGCTTTTAACTCTCCCCAATAATCCCTGTAAATGTCCTTAAGCTCCGATCTCGCCTTTGCTTCTCAAGACCGACTCTATGCTTCCATCTCTCATCTTCCTGTGGGCCTACCTTGACTCTCAGCCAGTGCCTTAGCTCTTTCTTCATTGAGGGAATAGAGGGTTTCCAGTTAGTAACTCCCTCAAACTCCTGCCCATCTAGCTTATCAATTTCTGTGCATCTGTATGTAGTCACACTCCCACTTCCCTTGTTCAGGGCAAGGCACAGACACCACCCCTCAGTCTTCTCTCTGGATCCCACCCTCACTGGCTTCCTCAGGGATTTTGCTCCATTTTTTTGTTCAGTCAGGAAGTTTTGTCAGACTCTTTGTGACCCCATGGACTGCAACACACCAGGCTCCCCTGTCCTTCACTATCTCCCAGAGTTTGCTCAAATTCATGTCCATCGAGTCAGTAATGCCATCCAACCATCTTACCCTCTGTTGCCCCCTTCTCCTCCTGCCTTCAGTCTTTCCCATCATCAGGGTCTTTTTCAGTGAGCTGGCTGTTCGCATCAGGTGGCCAAAGGATTGGAGCTTTAGCATCAGTCCTTCCAATGAATATTCAGGGTTGATTTCTTTTAGGATGGACTGGTTTGATCTCCTTGCAGTCTAAGGGACTC